>NC_141696.1:453263350-463263350 GCF_964263255.1 Lissotriton vulgaris | reverse complement strand
GTGTGGCCTTCTGGAATTTTGTTGTTCCTCCATCTCTTCTCAAGCCGTCTAAAGGTGCGTCTGAGGTCGTGGAGGGCAGCAGTGAACCAGCTGGCTTTCTTGGAGTGTTGATTGCCGGTGCGTTCTTGAGGGGAGCCAGGCATCAGACAGTTAGAGATCCATCGGTGGAGGTTGTGTGCTGCCATTAAATTTATTTTGGCATTGGTGAACGGCAGGTGGGGTCCAGGAGGTCAGTAGATGAGGGTGCCGCAGAGGGTGGTGTTGGGGTTGGTCTAGACCTGGAAGTGGCGATGTTTCATGGTTGTTATAGGGTTGTCTGAGTGGGTGGTCAGGAGGAGGGATTTCTTGTGGACTGTGGTGAGGCCTCCTCCAGGTTGTTCGGTGAAGTCCTTGTAGGTGATTTTGTAACTTTCAGGTATGGCGGTGGCGACAACTGGGCTCGAGCTGGGGTTCGTCCAGGTTTCTGTGAGGTACGCGATGTCGGGGGAGACAGAGTCAAGGAGTTCCCAGATTTCTGTGGCTTGTTTATGGAGGGAGCACATTTTGAGGAGGATGCAGTGGAGCAGCTCGGGTGGACTGTCGGCTGACAAGACTGCGGGAGGAGCTGGATTGTGGAGGCAGTGTTGTGTGTCGATTTAGATTGCGTATGAATTTCTCAATTTATGCCCTTATATAGGTACAATTCACATTGCCCTTCTTTAGGCATAGAAATCGAGCCCTTATTTAGGCATGGCTCATGCTAACCAAATAGAGGCATGGCTACTTACATCTGTTCATCTACGTCACAATGAGTTCTTGGAAAACGAGACACTTAAGCCTTTAGGACTTCCCCTTGCTTGGATATTGATTTCTCTAAGAACTCATATATTATGCAAATATTCCTTAGGGATTCATTCATGACGTTCTTATGCCCGACTTTTACGTCAATACTGACATTCCTAAACACCTTCAAGGTATAAATATGCCTTCACTTGCCATGGCAAATCATGGTTCGGTCCACGGTTCGACTGCCTACTTACACGACGCGATTCGCCTTGGCAAGTTCAGAAGGAAGTCTAGTTCTTAACTGTCTCACTGACCAGACGCTGGCATCCTCCTCGCTGAGAATCCAGCTCCAGTGTTTTTGACTCCCCTTGCGGTGTGTTAAAGATCGAGACCCGGGAAAGAGATTACAACCTCTCTCAATCTAAGGTATGGAGCAGACTAGAACCTAGAGGGACTCTTGACAACCATAGTTAAACGAAACTATAGCTAAACTAAACTATAGCTAAACAGCATCTACTTCTTCCCTCGTACTAGACTTAGGTTAGGTAAACTGGGGTAGGATTATTTTAAAAGCACCAGATGAGTATTTTAGCCTGTGTTATGTATATATGTATTTTTATGAATATATGTCAAAGCTACAGACCATGCTAATGCACTAATATTTAATCCTACTGCTAACACTGTACGTATTATACTTCACATTCTGTCTTACGATTGTAGCAGTTCATATCTCTCGCATGAAAAATAAGACTGTTCAATAAACCCTTTTTATTGAAACGCCCGTCTATCTATTTCTGTGTACCTCTTTAAAAATGAAGCATGCACGACTGACTGAGTGAAATGATTATCTATTGTTTCCACAAGATTGTTACGACTCTAAGGGAAACAAAGTTGTCATGTGTATGTGGTTGTCAGAAACTAATCCCTTTTTGATCATTCGAGAAGTTTCTAGTGACCTCTGAGTTAGCTGGCACACACAAGTATTTAAGTTTAATGTACTCAATAGAGACATACTGACCTCAGTTCTTTGTCAAAACTATAGTGTATATTATTCCAATGCGCATAGAGTATTAGGGATATAGGAACTACACTACTGTGGGTGTGGGTACAGCTGCAGTTTTGGCATGAGAAGGGTCCTTGGATATCCTTCAACGACGTGAAGTGGCAGGTGGCATGGCTTCCAGTGTTGAGGGCTAGGAGGGTGCTGGCGTTGTATTGGTGGAAGGTCCTAGAACCAGGGTGATTGGCGTGGTTCAGGCACGGATGGGCGCACCGGGGCTTGCCTTTGGCATGCCATAGGACACCATTACATTGTGTCTGGGAGACAGAAAGCGGGAGGCAGAAAGTGGGAGGCTGGAAACGCGGTGTTGAAAGGAGATGGGACAGCAGGGATCAAGCAGTAGCAGGGGCTCAGCGCAAAAGAAGAGAGTGAGAAAGTGAAGAAAAAGTGAAAAAAGTAATACAAAAATTGGGTAAACTAGAAAAAGTAAACACGTGCAGAGCAGAGGGAAACATATGCAAATGCAAAAGCACAAGGACAGAAGGCAAAACAATAGCAGAGCAAAGATGATCCCCACTAGCCCACCAGGGATGATGTGTTGGCAGGAGCCTGTGGGAAGAGGAGGGCCTTGACCACCAACCAGAAAGGGTCATTGGATCTGAAAGGGGGAAGCTACTAGGCAGAGCTATGCAGGGAGGGAAGCAGTTCACTGACTGCTTTAAGCAGGTACACAAACAAATCCACAAACGTCTTTACGTGCAGCTGTACATATATAAAAAAAAATATGTTCCCATTTTCGTCAATGGAGAACATTCTATGGATTAAAATAGAGCAGCAAAAAGATCTACAGGAAGTACTCACAGAAATATCTAAAGTTGTAGGAAGATTGAACATATTAGAAAAGAATGCGGATTACCAAACCAAGAAAGGTAAAATGCTCAGGGCATGCTTGCTGGACTTGGAAGAACAATATATAATACTTCATGATAAATGTGAAGACCTAAAAAAGTGCTAGAGTTAGAACAATATTCACATTCAGGGGAACCCTTGTGCAAGCCAAAACAGTGATATCACCAGATATGCTGTTGTTGTTGACAGAGCATCCAGGGTGGGCCCCGTTAATCCTGGTAGGATCAGACCACTGAATGTGGCTGTGAGGCTGCACTGTTACAGAGACAATGAATTGTTCCTGAAAAATAAATGGGATGCTGGATCATTTTCATACAATGGAATGACATTGCAAACCTCCAAAGATCTCTCTGCAGTGACCAAGGCTAAGTACAGAGCTTTTCACCTAGTCACACTGCATCTATGTATCAAGAATGTTGAATACAGGTGAGGCCAACATTTGAGGCTGCTCTTCACTTTGAAAGGAACACAACACATCATAGCATCCCTGGAGGCAGCACAGAAAATGCTGGGCCTGCCTGGTAGCAAAGGAAGGGGGAGGGTCTAGATACTGTGAGATACCTAGTCTACCCCTTGAACCCAAATGGAAAAATGTGGCAGGTCATAAAAGCTCAATGAAATGCAGAGGGACGACATCTTAGCAAGCATAGGAGTATTTTAGCATTTGAATGGCAGAGGTAACAACTTGGAGTTTCCCTTCCCCCATTCCCAAGACAGAGGGCTTTAAGAGGCATGAATGTAGGGAAGATGTTGACTTATGCTGTCCATGATATGAAGTACATGAATATTGGCATTTGGGTGTGACTTATGCTGTTCATGATATGATGTACATGAATATTGGCATTTGGGATAGGGTTCCATAGAAGGTGGGTAGCAACACAAGCCACAAAAACTATTTGAGAAATCCCAATATAGTGAGTTATTGCCTCAATATCTGACCAATATTACCAACATATCGGGCAAGGAATCCTGGAATGTTTTGGTATTTAGGCAGTCACAGCTGCAGAAGGGGAT
This sequence comes from Lissotriton vulgaris, assembly GCF_964263255.1. NCBI lineage: Eukaryota > Metazoa > Chordata > Amphibia > Caudata > Salamandridae > Lissotriton > Lissotriton vulgaris. The sequence continues at coordinate 463,259,662 of NC_141696.1, read as the reverse complement.
ACTGAGCAAAGATCAATTTCAAACTCCAATAGACATAGCACTATATTATAATCTGAAAAAACCAGCCCAAGTCAGTAAGCACATGCTGCTGACATTCCCCAGTGATAACAACAAACTCAGTGTGCAGGGTCCTAAAGCCCCTGCCAAATGCTTAGCTGTTCTTAGCAAATTGAACTCCTGTGGGGAGATTTGCCTCCTTCAGGAAATTCATATACGCAGACAAGATTGTCATAGAATGAGTTCGAAATGGTTTCCGGTGCAGCACTTTTCTTTCGGCCCATGCAAAAAGGCGCACGTAGCTATTCTCAGTCCACCCAGGATATTGGGCTCTATCAAACATGCTGGGATCCATTGAGAAAATAGCTGAAGGACTCACAGGACAGATTGATATGCTTAGTGCTGGAGGCATGGGAAGGCAATCAATCAATACCCTATTGAGCAACATAAAACCTTTCTAAAAAGTCTATTATTAGAATATTAGAATATTAAGTGTTGCACAGGGGAATGTTATAGTAGGAGGAGACTTCAAATAGGTAATGAAGTCCTAGTGGCAAAATAGGTGACAGCAATTCACTTTCATAGCTTTTTCAAACACCAGATATCTCAGATTGGCTTGTAGACTCATGGGGAATTCTCATTCCAGCACCACTGACTACTCTGAATATCAAGCTTACTGGTAGCAGTGGTTTATAAGATTGCACATACTCAATTATAAAGTCAGAGTTAGACATTGGAAATGATTCTTGCTAGTGAGTATAGTGCTCACATAGTATCCTTGCATCCTGCTCCAATATAATGTAAGCTGATTGGTGGCATAAAGTTCTCAATACCAAATTGTGACACATAGAAACTGAAGCACAGGGCAGATCACTTTCCAACTAGTCACCCTGATCAGTCCCTCAAAGTTAATTTCAAGATCGAAGATTTTTAATTAGAATGAACCACACACAGTTCCACATATCTTGATTAACAGCTTATGGTTTGATCTTTGACAGTCCCACAATTCTCGATTGACACACAGTTCATGTGTTGCGCTAGCAGATGACACGTGTTTTGTCTTTTTGCAACTTTTTCAAGGCTTATTAGTATTTCTAAAAAAGAAGTAGGTGTCACCAGAAAACTGGAAGAATTTCTTCTACTTGGGAGGCCAAAAAGTGTTGCTTAGACTGCATGCATGTTGAAGCAGGCTAAAGATTATCCTGAAGTCAAAAGGTAGCGTTCTTAATTTTGGTGACCACAAGAATTAAGTAGTGGCTTTTGGAGTCTTGAGGAACTTCACTCGACTTTCAAGTTGATCTCGAATACCTTAGCCAAGGGCTTATCATGGCCCTCCGGATACCAATATATTAAAATAACAACCGACCAGGCAGTGCTATGCAGCCATCATCATAGCCGTTACTACCTCAACTTCACTTTTTACACCTATGCCAGGATGGATCATATATTATTAGGAGAAAGTTTAAATGCACATATAAAAAGCTCGGACATAGTATAGGTCTCAAAACCATGTTCCAATATCACTGGAGCTCTCCTGGGATATTTCACAGCCTAGATGGCGGACCTAGAGTTTAAGTGATAGTTGATTGGCTCAAGGATAAAATATTTGGAGTAGACATAAAAGGCACAGAACTTTATGATTGACAAAGAGGATGTGAGATGCCAATTGTTACTTTATGGGACACACTTTAAGTTGTCCTTGGAGAAAATTCATAGCCATGATCTCTAGGATTAATAAAGTTAACAGCAGAGAAAAGTGGTAATCTAGAACAGCGGGTCGCTTTAGAACGGATGTATCACTAAGGGGGGGCAACTGTACAGTTCCTACTGATCAATATCTTTATTGATTATTGATGAAAAAATGTTCACTAGCATCATAGCTAATAGATTGCCCCCACTGACACCCACTTTGGTGAATGAAGACCAGTCAGGATTTGTAACAGGGCGACAATAAGGACAACACAAAGACACTTCTATATGAAGAAGGGAATACATAGAAGACAAGGAAAACAGTGATCCTCCTTCCCTAGATGCCAATAAGACACTTGATCCCTTGAACTGGGGGTAAAGGAAAGTGATTTTGAAAGGATAGGGGCTAGATCTTCATTTTAAGAGATGGTCACTAGCAAGCTGTCAAATTCCCAGATCAAAGAGCTGGTTTAATGGGCTGATCTCACTTCCCTTATGTATAGCTCTCTTGGTAAAGAAAACAAGCTATTATTGCCATCTTGCAAAATACTCTGTGCCTCATTTACAAAATTTTGATGCACAACGGTGCAGCAAGCCTGCCTGCTGCGCTGCTGTGTTTCAAAATGAAAGGGCAGAAATGCGCTATATCTACAAGATATGGCGCATTCTTGTCCTTCTCCCCTTCGCTGGTGCACAGACAGCAGCCGCGCACCAGCGTCATTTTGAATGGGTGCTTGCGCTTAGGGGTTGATTGTTTATGTGCAGGAAGGGACACCATTTAAGGCATTTTCCTCTTTCTGTGCATGCTGCAGAATTCAGCACATATGGAAAGAGGAAAAAACGAGGAGTAATTAAAGTATTTCTCTTTGCTGCACCTCCATGTGCCTCCCCTGGGGAGGCATAGGATTCCTAAGCATTCCCAGATTTAGAAAATGGTGTAAATCTGGGAATGCCTCAAGTTCCCTGGATGTTGCAAGGGAACACCCACAGCAACACCCATGGAATGCCCCTTTCAGACAGAGTTATGCAGAAAGAGAAACAAATGTACAATACCACAAAAAGACATGCAGGGTGTCTTTACATGGCCTTGTAAATATGGGGAAGCCCATTGCTCTGCCAGTACATCAAAAAAAGTGATGCACCGGCAGCGCAATGGGCTATAAATAGGCCCCTCTATCTTTACTAAACCCTCCAGCTCCCCAATGACCCAAAGGCTTCATATGACAATTCCAATCAGTCAAAAATGAGGTTATATGGGCAGGCAGAAAACGAAAAGAAAAGCAAGCTTCTACCTACCTCAGTCATGTAGAGAACTGTTTTATCAGGTGAAGTATGGGAATCCTAGGTGGTATGAATTTTGCACACAGATTCCAGAAGTTTCTGTCACAAAAATGTGAGCAAAATGTGTAATTGTATCCAAAGTTTATGGTTTGCTGGGCATTGTGCCCAAAACGGTAATGACGTCCATTTAAGTCAGACCACCTTGGACTTCCCTTGGTGTTTAATTTTCAGAAATGTTTGGGTGTTGTAGATTTCCCTAGATGGTGGCCAAAATTGGAACCAAAAATCCTGACCTTACCCTAATCGCCCAAAACAGGCCATTTTTGGGCAGGAATTTTTGATGTCTCCACGTAACATTTAGGGTTCTTTCATGTCGCTGGTGCTATACCCAGCCACCCAAGTAGAGTACTCTGTTTATCATGAGAGGTGTGGGAATATTGGGTGGTAGGAATTTTGTGGATACCCACAAATTCTGGAAATTTTTGTCACAGAAATGTGAGAAAATTGTGCGATGTTAGAAAACGTTTTAGGTTGCAGGTCACTGTAGGAGAGAAAAGTTCATTTGATCCATGTAGGTCAGACAACCCTGGACTCCCATGGGAATCTAATGTACAGAAATGTGTGTTGGATGGTAACCAAGCCAGGGCCTCAATTTCTTTTGTTGGCAGGAAATGCTGATGTCTCAATTTCGCGTCTTGGGAGCAAGACCCAGCTACACAAGTGGGGTATGGTTTTAATTGAAAGAAGTGGGGAAATGCTGGGTTATAGGAATGTTGGAATCTTCATTGCTTCCAAATGTTTTCATGTAGGAAAGAAATATATGTGACTTTGGTCAAAGTTTGACGTGGTTAGGGTACAAAAAGGTTAATGTATCCATGCAAGTCAGATCACCCTGGACTCGCATGGGTGTTTAGTTTTCAGAAATGTCATTGAACAGTAGTTTACTCTTTGTTCCACCAAGCCAGTGCGTGATTTACATGACCACCCTGATTGCTGAAAACCTTTTGGTTGGTTGGTTTTGGGAGTCCTTTGTTCTTGCAGGTGCTAGGACCAGCCACACTCGTAGGGTACTGTTTTTTTATTGAAGATGCATAGAAGCACCTATTAGGATAACATTTACCTCTGGAATTTCTCTCTGTTATTGATTTCCATATGTAAGCAAGTGCTCAAGAAAGCACATTTTACAAAATGTCCTCTAAATGCACACGATAGTATGGGGAACCCCAAATTTGGAGCTGTAGAAATAACCCCTATTCCTAAAATCAGCCTTTACAGGGGATATCGCTTCCAGAACGTCACTTTTAGGCAGTGCTTAATTTGAGCCAGTGGATTCTGGTGCTAAGCACCGGCACGTAATTGGTTTCCGGTGCTCAGCAGCAACACTTATTTGTCAACACCGCAATTTAGAGATGCGCAGAACAACGGTTGCTTATGAACACAAGATCCATAAAATATTACAAATACCTGGCTTCCCCATCCATTCCTCTAGCTTTGGGGACCTGGAAAATCTGAACTGTTGCACTTGCAGGCTAGAGAAACGTTTGTAGTGATAGGGCCGGGTTCCTCTCTCCCAACTTACTCCGGAACACTTGGTCAATGAATCTTTGTTACCTGCTGAGAAGTGTAGAGTGGAGAAATAACTCAATATGGTAACTTAACAATTTTAACAAACCATGGCTCTGATGAATCACAGATTCCGAACTCCAGTTTAGTGGGTTTATTACAAGGGCAAATATATCTGAACATACAGACTCTTCAAGATGAGGTTGTAGAGGCACATTGGAACTAATCTAAATCCAAATCTACGGGCAAGATTTAAAGGCTGAAGCAATAAAAGAATGACAAATTCCAGAACCAAAATGCAGGCAATGATTACCCAGATCAGTCTTCATTTGGGATTGGTAAGTGAATAGCATTAGTCTATCCATACACTATTACCACTGTGACATCCCTCCTTAGCATTCCCCAGGCAAGAGCAGGAAAAGATATCAGCTCGTGAAGACTTCCTAAGAAGTACACTCACGTTGGATGGGTCAAGTAGCCAAAGCTACAGATCTCGTTCTAAGATGCTCCCTCCCTCTCCATTGATCTCCTCAACTCCTCTCCTGACTCAACCCCCAGGGCACTGTCCCTAATTCAAAACGCAACACAAAACACACCCACTACTTGCATCTGGATCATCTTATCCCACTGGGCACTTCTCATAGGTTATTTTCCATTTAGTTTTGATACTCCCAGCTCCTGGCTCGATGACCTTGATTCCCAGGCCTCCTTCAGTGAGAAAGAACACCGGCTCCCAATTATCAGAATTCTTGCATAAAAATATTTTCTCCTCCCGGAGCCTAACTCTTAAAACAAAAGGCATTATTCTAACTAACAAAGACAACTTTATCCACCTGCAACAGAAACGTGAGAACTGAACAAATCCAACATGCAAATGAAATTCGCCCATTTTTACCCCACTACAAGAGCCGTCAGGGAGGATGCATTTCAGGCCTACAGAAATCGGCCAACATAAGAATGAAACAGATAGGCCCTACGCAAATACAAAAAAATTAACATTTTACTTAAGCATTTCTAAACTCTCATGTTACATAAACACACCGAATGCACACATTATTGTGAGCAGTCTACGATTTCTATGCGTTTAAAATCGAGTTGCCACATCCATGTGCAACTCCAGTGTGGTGCCAGTTTAAATCTATGCATTACATTATAAATGAGCAACTTCGTTAATCAATTGCAGACAACCTCTAAGGGTTACAATATTCAAAACACAACTGCCATGTGTGATAATTCTATCATTTCCCTTTCACATGTTATTACCAAGTACATTCTAATGACCAAATGTTAGCACAACAAAGGAAAAAATGTAGGTGCAGACTACTTGTGATTATGATGCACCCATACAAATAAAAGAGCACCCTTGTGCTCCATCAGTCCCCCACTCTGATGAAAAGTGTCATCACAATCAATCACATCTCCCTGTAGAAAGAACCAACCTAAACAGAAGTTGTAGCCAGTCTTCCCTGACAAAACTTTTCTAGGCTTTTGAGATTCTCATAGTGACGGGCTGCAGTCTCTCCATCCTCCTCTCAATCTCCCTACGAGATCTCCCAGCCTGTCCTGCCTTATGCCACTTATAAGCTTTTACTAGTCCCAACAAGATAATAACACAAACCACAACTATGATGACAGGCTTCAAATGTAACCAAGTACTGCCTTACCAAGGTTGGCAAACCAACTTCCAATCTTTCCAAACCCTTTCCCAATTGTATTCCTAACACCTTCTGTGGCCAAATGATGTACCTCATGGTGGATCTTAGTGATGTTATTTATATACTTAATCAGATCTTTGCTGTTGTCTGGTATATAAGTGCAGCACTGTTGGACCCTCAACATTTTACAGACTCTACCCTTTCTTTGCTAACAATACATCTAAAGCAAGACGGTTCTGTATCACCATAGCCCTTATTGACACCATCTCTCCATCTACAAGCAACAAAGACTGAGTTGTATTCGCTGACAACTTATCCACAATAGTTGACAACGTTCTTATCTTTATAACATTGGGAACCACTCCCAGGCTTGGTATCATTGCTCCAAATACATCTCCAACAATTTCACCTGCACTGGCACCTCGCTTTATCTCTATGATGTGATCCACCTTCTAAGGGTCCCAAATCCTCCACATGGTATATCTTGGGGAACACGACAGCCACATAACAGGTACCATACCAATTCAAAGGCAATCTCACATAGGCATTCTTCCTGCACACAAAATACACATTTTACATCACTTGCACCACATCTTACAAGAACTTCTTTGCAGTCGCCTCAGTTGTGAAAATGTGATCACACACGCTCTGATCCACAATGACCTTGTTATAGTAGGTATGTACTTGTCTAATTCAAAAGCTTTGCTCACTGTTCAAAATCTAAGGCTATTGGACCATAACTCCCCTTCGCTTTGTGTGCCAGCTCTTCCTTGGTCCATTCAAATTTTCTTCCTCTACTGTTAAGTTTTACTGTTATTGTCTATGTCTATCTTGCACCTGGTCTATAAACGTCTTCTCTATATCTGTTAAAAAGCATGTAAAGTTATGACAATGTGCATAAGCTGTATCTAATGTAACATTTAGTATGAAATACTTTCCCAAACTGTCTTCCTGCGTATAGTAATCATACTTATTCAAGTGCTTGGGGACTGGAACTTCTGAAAGCACTACATCATAGTTGGAGAAACAGTAGTCATAATGACCCTTACCGTACAACATACTAAGCAACAAACTACACATAATACCATATGTCAAGGGGACGTGGTGATAGTGAATACCCTCTTCCACAGACGCAGGCAACTGCATACACACATACCAATATCTCACACCCATCATACTCACAAATTCATATAGCAGCTTTGCATAGGCATTAAGGGCCAGATGTAGGTCGCCCAATACCGGTCGGTAAAGACCGAAATTACCGAATTTCGGCCGTTACCGACTGGTATTTGGCATTTGGAATGTAGGTGACATGATTGTAGGATTCGGTATTTTGCTGAATCTGTAACTTAAGGAATCGGTAAATTACTGAATTCCTAACATACCGATTCGGTAAATTACCGAATCCTTAATGTAGGAAGCACTCAAGTGAGTGTTTTTCACATTTACGAATTTGTTATTTACCACCAACTACAAGTTGGTGGTAAATAACGAAAACTGTTAAAAAAGCAATTTTGTGCTTTTTTAACAGTGCCATGTGGCAGACATACATGCCCTTAGGGCATGTATGTGTGCCACATGTGCACCAATGCACTATTCAGGGGTGCAACAGGGTGTCAATGTGGCACCCTGCCACCCTTGTAAGTCTACCCACTATTACCGATTTGGTATTTACCTAATCGGTAATTCTCATTCATTCCTTTGGGCCTCCACGCCCATAGGAATGAATGGGGAATACCGAATAGGTAAATACTGAATCGGTATTTACCGAATTTTACCAATTCAGTAAAATTTACTGAATCATTAGATACATACCATTTACCGATTCTGAAATACCCAATCGGTAAAATTCGGTATTTTAGAATCGGTAAATGATATTTACCTACATCTGGCCCTAAGAGTGTAATCACCTTTAGACAAAGATACGTGTAGCACACGACTAGTCTGATCTAGCATAGCCTAATACTCTCTTTTGTGGTAGAAGTGACAGGTGTGGTTGTCCCTTGCACTCCCACCCCTTCAACTTTTTTTTATTTCAAAGAGCTTTATTGAACTAAATAAGGGATAGGTATGATAAATGACAATACTGATAAGGAATCAAGCAAAGAGTAACATACTAGATGTATAATATAATAAAGAACACAAGAAATCTATCAATAATATAGAGATAGTCCAGAGAGGAAAAGCAATATTAAAAAATTGTACCCAAAAACAAAGTAGCATTTTACACATTTTACAGAGGAAAGGAAGTAAAAAGAAAAAAGAGAGAAAGAAAAGAAAAAAGGGGGTGAAAAAGAGAGAAAAGAAAGCGGAGAAAAGAGAGAAAAAGAAGGTAGAGAAGTATCCTCATCAAGTATTATATTAATATTACAACAATATAGTACTCATATTGGTTCCTAAAACAAGAATAATATCAGTACCTTTGACTAATAAAAACTGCATAATAGATGAAATGAATAAAATGCTCATGGTGGTTGATAAACGAAGGAGCTGTCCCGGAAACGCATTGAAGATGAGGATAAATAATTGACAAGTGGAGACCAAAAGGCGTCCTTACGAATAAGTAGTTGAGAAGTGGTGGCTGAAGCTCTATCCAGTCTGTGATGGTAGCAAAAAAGATTCCACTAGGCAGAGAAAGAAACCTTGGAGGCGTCTTTCCAATTAGAGGGGATTACCTGAAAAGCAATACTAATTAACAAGTCCACAAATATGCCCACCTTAAGAGATCCAAACCAATTTGCAGAGTTACTTCCCAAAAATATGGAGTAAACATCAAAGGGAATTTAACAGAGCAAATGGAAGAAACTGATTCACATACCTTAGACCAAAACTGGGCGATACTAGGGCAGAGAAAAAAGGAATGCCATAAGGTGCAGGGGTATTGTGAGATGTCCAACAATTCGGAGATAAGGTTGAGTTATATTTGCAGTGAGCTAATGGAGTTAAAAATAACCTTTGATAAAAATAATAAAGAGTCTGAGTGGTACTAGCAGTACATGAGGTGTGATGTATGTGTGTCCCGATGGAGTTCCATTGTGAACAGAGAGGGTACGTTGTAGATCAGTTTCCCATCGGAGCTCAACTTTACTTTTAGGGCGGCTGGGAGAAGAAAAATGAAGGTGTCTGTAAATATGAGAGGCTCGAATATAGGGGTCGGTGTATAAAGGTTCAAACAAGGGTCTTAAGAAGAGAGGGGAGATCCAGAAAGAAGAGAAAGCTGATCCATCAAGAGCAATCGGAAAGATTCATATCTAAACAATGAGGAAATGGTAGGTCAAAAGTGGATTGAACTTCTTGTACAGAGAGAACATGGGAAACCGGTATTAGATGATTAACCAGGAGGATCCCTTTGGCAGTCCATGTTTACCCAAAAATAATACGGTTTGACAGCTTAGTAGATTTGTTGTGCCAAAGAGGTGAATTTACAGTGGGCTGTGAGATTTACCCTTAATGGGGTGATAAGTGGAGATACATTTTGAAATCATTGGATAGTTAAAAGAGCGAGGAGGGTGGGTAAAACTAGCTAACAATGAAAAAGGGAAGGGGGAAATCAGAGATTCCTCCAATCTATACCATACAGAAATGTGAGTTCCTTTCAAAGAGGATAAATACGGTAACACTTTATGAATTAAAGAGGAGGAGTGATACTGTAGGAAATTGGGAAAACAAACTCCTCCCCGGTCCTTAGGAGCTGAGAGAAGGGCTAATGAATTACAAGCTTTCCGACCATTCCAAAGATATCTACTCAAAACTCCATTAAGTGTTTTAAAAAACTTCAATGGAAGTTTCACCGGTAACATGGACAAATAAAAGTTGATGAAAGGGAGCAACATCATTTAAATTGTGGCCAATCGGCCCCACCATGACAAAAATAGAGGGGACCATTTACCTATCATGTTGTTAACTTTTAAAAGAACCTTGTCCAAATTAAATTGAATTGTTTTTGCATTGGAAGAAGAATACCTAATCCCCAAGCACCCAAGCAACTAACATTAGTGTTGGCCATCTAAAATGAGTGCCTTCAAACATACTCCATAAACAGAACTTCTTTAAAGGAAGCACTTCAGATTTGGAAAAATTCGACTTGTAACCAGACAAGGCTTCCTAGGAAGAAAGAAGTTTGGTAAAAGCAGGTAAAGATGTAGAAGGATCAGAAACATATAACATAATATCCTCTGTATAAGCAGTACATTTAATTTCAATAGTTTTATGTTGAAAGCCTCAGAAGATAGAAGAGTGTCGTAGAGAATGAAGAAATAGTTCAAGGGAAAGGATAAAAAGTAAAGGAGAAAGAGGACATCCCTGTCTAGTACCCCTTTGCAAAGGAAAATAAGAGGATTGAGAGCCATTAGCAAAAACTGAAATGGTTGGAAAATAATATAACAGTTTGATAAGAGACAGAATAAAGGGACCAAAACCATGCCATTTAAGGGCACACATCATGAAAAGCCAATGAATAAGGTCAAAAGCTTTTTCCGCATCAAGGGTTATGGCTGCGATGAGGAAGTAGCTCTTAAATGCAAGATGTATAATGTTAAGGAAAGTTCTAGAATTGTCAGCAATGGTCCTTCCCTTAACAAACCCCGTTTGCTCTGTACCAATCAAATCAGGGACTACCTGATTAATACGAAGGGCTAACACCTTGGCAAATAATTTGCAGTCAAGATTAATCAATGATATAGGACGATAGTTGGTACATCGAGATGGGTCTTTATCTTTTTTTTAATTAAACAAATCATAGCCTTGAGAAAAGAACTGCAAGCCTCACCATTAAATACAAAATGCTGAAAAAGAGATAAAAGAGGGGGCAGAAGGATGGGAGAAAAGCAGGAATAGAATTCTGCAGTGAGACCATCAGGGCCAGAGACCTTATCTTTAGGTAAGATAGAATAAGCCAATTTAATCTCAGGAAGAGATATATCTTTTTCCAAAACAGAACAATCAGGGAGAAGGGAAGAGCAAGGGGGTAATGAGTTTAAAAAAATTATCCAGATCTGCATCTGAAGGAGGATTCCAGAGTATAAAAGTGTTTATAGAAATCTGTCAAACAATTCAATATCTCTTCATCTTTAAAGTGGGGAATATCATGATCATCAATATTTTGACTATTCTTGATCTTTGGGATTTAATCTTCAAATAGTTAACCAGCAATTTACCTGCTCTATTGCGACCACAGTAAAGTTTAGAATTAATTTTTAATAACGTCCCGAGGCTTCTTCCGTAGATTTTCTATTAAAGTCAAGTTTCGCCTGGACCAAAGTCTTGAGAGTATTTAGAAGAAAAATAAGCATTCTTCAGTTCCTTAAAAGAAGATTGCATAACAGTGGATTCTCTATGGTATTGTTTCCTTTTATCAGCTATGTAGTCTATAATGAAGCCTCTGGCTGTTGCTTAGAACGCATCCCAAAGAGTATGAAAGGGTATATCTGGACTAGCATTTAGAAGAAAGAATTCGGAAACAAAATCTTTAACACATCCAATGAAGAAAAATCTTTAAGAAGGTAGTTGTTAAACTGCCAACAACGAGACTTAGTGGGTAGGGAAGGAGGGTCTAATTTATTCAAAACAGGGGTGTGATCAGAAATAAGAATAAAGCCAATCTCTGCATGAAAGAGGTTAATGAGAAGGTGTGGGCTTATAAATGTATAATCAATTCTAGAGGTAGAGTTATGAGTGGGGGAATAAAAGGTATATTCTAAACTGTCAGGATTATATATCCTACAGGCATCAACCAGGCCCCTCTCTCGGCTGGTCCCAGCAAACGTCTTTTGCAATTTATTAGGAATATACCTAGAAGAGTATTTCCTATCCGTGAAGGGGTCCATGACCTGATTACAATCACCGCCCAGTTTGAGATTAGAATCAGAGCATACATGAAGGGTGTGTGACATGGATTGCCAAAAGTGTGAATCAATGCCAGTGGGGCCGTAAATGTTAAGTAGAGAAATATGGAATCTCTTAATAATAGTATGAAGGAGAAGCCAACAACCATTTTCATCCTTCTCGTCTCTTTCTATTTAAGGGATAAGGATTTATGAAAAAGTATCACCATACCATTTTTCCTTTCTTTAGTTGGGGAACTATAAACATGACCTACCCATTGCTTTTTAAGGGAATTAACATCATTGTTATTAAGATGTGTTGCTTGTAGCATTGCAGTTTTACATTGTAGCTTGGAGAGATGGGCAAATACCCTTTGCTTTTTAATTGGGTTACGTAATCCCTTAACATTCCATGAGATAATTCGAACATTATCATTCATTGCAAGGCATAAAAGTTATTAATACTAACAAGAGCATTACTAAAATCAATAGAATTGTGAAATCATTATGCAGACAACCAAAAGCTATAAGGCTAATACACTAGAAAGGAAGCAAATGGGCATAAAAAGGAGTATGAAAAAAAAGATTGCAAAGAGGAAGATGAGAGCAAGGAATGATGAAGATACACATGAAAAAGAAGAAACAAATTTAGAAGGTAAGAAATGCAAAATTTGGAAAGATAGTATGTCCAAAATTGAGGTGCATAAGGAAGATGGAACAGAAGGGAAAGAGAGAGCGAGATAGAGAAGGAAAGGAAAATAGAAAGAAAAAAGGAAAAGGGAGAAAAAGAATAAAAAGGTAACGAAAGAAAAGTTGACAGGTAGCCAGAAGGCTGCAGTCAAGAGTGGCGGAATACACATCCAAAGGGAAGAAAGACAGGTGGAGGGTGGGAGCTGCAAAGGAAAGATAGACAGCATAGCCAGCAAAGAAACCCAAAGACAAAGGGAACAGATAAACCAAAAGGTAGAGAGGAAATAGGAGCAAATTAAAAGAGCACAGGAAAAGGAACTGACACATAGAAAAAAGTAAACACAAGACGATATAAATAAGAAACAATTCAACACGTTAACAGGGGCAACTAAGGGAAAAAAGAAAAAAGTAATGAAAGGGGAACAGGTAAACTTACAACAGTGGAGACAAATGTAGACACTAAGAGCAATACGGTAGGGTGAGGGTTGGAAACATCAAAGGAATAAATCTATATGAAAGGGAGAAAAACACAAGGAGTGGTGAGAAATGACCACCTATAAAGAAAGAACAAGATGCAACAGTGAACTGTGAAACAGCAAAGTACAATCAACAGCAACAAGAGGAACACAAGCTCTTCGGAACAGACTAATGGAAAAGGAGAGTGCAATCAACATGATGAACAAACTACAACAATCAACAATGAAACAGTAAACTATAATCAACGCCAACTAGCGGAAGAAAAAGTCTTCGGAACATATTAATAAAAGAGCGAGAATGCAATAGATTCAAAACAATACAACAACAAAAATAAAAAATAAAAAAAGTGTTCAAGGTCCTCCAAAATCCATTTCTTCTCCCTTATGACGGGAGATGAACTGACGCAGGTCCTCAGGGCGGACATAGGAGTAAGAGCGGTCCTTGTAGGTGACCTTGAAGAAGCAAGGATGAATCAGGCCGTATCTAACATTGATTGCGCAAAGGGCAGGTTGTAGATAGAGGAATACCTTGCGACGAGCAGCGGTAGCGCGGGCCACATCCTGGGAGAAGAAGATTTACTGCCCAGACCATAACATCTGTTTCCTGGGTTTTGCAGCGGAGAGGACCATTAATAATTCAGTTTACTCCAAAAGCAAAACAATTATCCCACGAGGACAATTGGTTGATGAAGTGGATGAGGAACCTCCGGCTGATGGACCGATGAGATGAGCACATTGCAAGTTGAGGTGGGTGCCATCCTTAAGACCAACAATCTTGGGAATGTGAGTTTTAAAGAAGGCAATCATATCTGATCCCTCCTCTCTCTCAGGAGTACCATTGATGCGAATGTTGTTGTGCCTATTGCGGTTTTCCAAGTCCTCTGTCTGCGCTTTAAGGAGATCAATCTCATTAGACATAACTGCCACCTGAGGGATCACATCCTGGGAGTCGCTGATTCTTTGTTCCACTTCAGAGACCCTGGATTCTTGATTGGACCATTTCTCTTTAAGCCTTTGAATGGTGGCCTTAGTGTCTATAACAAAAGGCTTCATGAGTTTGTTCTTCCATAAGGTCCTCAATAGTGATCTGAAGAGGGCATTTAGTAGAAGAAGTAGGCTCCTTCTTGTGGCGTTTAGAAGAGGCAGCAGTAGTAGAGTCTTGCGCAGAGAGGACATTGTTGTAGAGGTATGTTTCAGAGCAGGAGAAGAGGAAGGATCCATGAAAAGAAAAATATAGCAGAGATACACCCACAAACGTGAGGAGAGGATTGTATAGTCTGTCAGTAGAAATCAACCAAAAGGAGATATACAATAAGGCTGTGCCATAAAAAGGATAACCCCAACAGCGGACCTCAGATGTGCAGGTGGACCAGGCAGATGAAGAAGACCTCAGGTACGAATATGGCCAGTAAGTTAAGTAATAAACTTGTGTTGCAAAAAGCGAAGCAATGCAAAAAACATACAAAGTCTTATCAGATTAAGGAAGATGAACAGGCAAACCAGTTCAAAGTAGTTCCCTAAGAGGAGAAACCACAGGAATACATGATAACTCTAACAGAGTACGGTGTTCCTGAGGAACTCAAAATGGACACATAGAGGGTGTAGATGAGTCTGATATATTTGGAAAGTTCCTCACAGATATGTGAAAGTAAAAAGAACCAGGAGGAGCGAGTCTTCAGCATACCAAAAATAAGGGGAAAAGGTAAGAGCTTAATAGTGTAAAAGAAATTGTAGCTATCACAGGATGAAATGGAACGCTTCATAAAGGCTTCATAAACGCTGCATAAATAGTTCAGAAGAGTTTCAAAAATGCATCATGGATATTTGATTGAGGCTTCAGAAAAGCTGCACAATAGTTTCAAAGAGCTTCAAAAAAGGTGATTTTAATATACACCCTTGCAATTAGGTGATTTTAATATACACTCTTGCAATTATCAACATTTGTCAGTGTGAGGCTTAGAGGATATAAGGGGAAACCCCATTCACCACTTTACACATAGCGAATATGGAAATGGATTAAACAAGTTACTGGGCTCGTTAAATCTAGAAATAATTTTGGACCCAGACCTCACAACAGATCCCTTGCCGGGCTCCTTCCTAAGAAATAGGGTGGGGTCTACGATAGACTATATACTGATGGCTGGGCCTTCAGCGGAGGGAGTAGAAAGGATTTGCAATTCTTTTATGATTTTTAATGACCATGCTATGGTCTTAATGGAGTTGAAGGTACCCATATCCGGGGGTCAACCTCGCAGAAATATTGGAACGCCAAATGTTTCTAGGAAAAATGGGATTCAGCTCAAATGGGCCAACATTGATGTAACTAAGCTGGCCCCTGAACTCATATCAAACGCACAAGAAGATATCCAACTTTGCCTAGATTCAGAATTAGAGGCAGGGACAGTCGTGCCTGCCTTTTATAATATCCTAATAAAAATAAAACTGGCCCTAACAAAAACAAAAACCCTACTGAGTGGTGATGGCAAGGGATGGTTTAACTCATCATGCACAAAAACTAGAAAGGCCCTGATGTTAGACCTTAAAGCTAACCACAGGAACCCCGCTGAAATAACAATGCTCGATGCTTCATATAATTCTGCAAGGAAAGCAAGAGATAAAGAACTCAGAGAGGCCCTATGGGCTGACCTGGAAAAGGCTGCCTGTTCTAGTAACAGCTGCGAATTTTGGAAGTTAGTCAACGCACCATATTTTAAAACCCCAAACGATCCCACAACGGATGTCAATGGCGATGAGGAGTCATGGGTAACTCATTATGATAACATCTTTGCCTCAAATCCCGACACTAATAATCATAAAGTGACAACATTGGAAACGCATCACACACCTATATTCCTTTCACTTAATGAAGTACAGGTGGCGCTGAGTTCATGTAGCTCGGGTAGAGCCCCAGACGGGGTCCCAATCGACTTCTTTCAAACTAACCCCGACCTGTGGATCCCACTCCTAACCAATGCCCTAAATAGCATAGCTCAAATATGCCCCCCCATCATGGTCTTCGGGGGTCATAGTGCCCATCTATAAAAAGGGGATAGAGCTGCCCCAAAAAACTATAGACCAATGTCCCTGCTGGACACAACATCAAAGCTTATGGGCCGTCTCCTCCTCTCTAGGTTAGAGAGCTGGTCTAGAGATAATAAGATCTTGATCTAGGCCCAGAATGGCTTACAGCAGGGAAGTGGTACTGTAGACCAATGCCTGAATTTAGCATTGACTATTGAAAAATATACAAATATGAAAGATGGCAAACTGTATATGGCATTCATGGACGTCAGCACGGCGTTCCACTGCATGGTCAATGATAATTTATGGGACATAATGGAGTCGATGGGGGTTTACCCAGCTTTTTTAAATTATATAAGGCAATCTTATGTAAATGCTACAGCGTCAGTGCACTATACTAAAACTGTTGACTGTACACGCCATTTCAAAATTTGCAGAAAGAGTAAGACAGGGCTGTGTACTGGACTCTTTCCTCTTCTCCTTATAGACAAATGGAGTTGAGAAGGCACTTACAGTGGCCACTAGGGACGTTCCCATCTTCGAAAATCAAATGTTACCAATACTGTCTTAGGCAAATGACGCTGTTTTAATTGCAAGAACAGGGATTGGGCTACAAAAGCTTATAACAGCGTATGTCTCTTTTATGGACTCATTAAGCCTAAACGTAAATCAAGCAAAGTCCTTTATAATCATAGCTGGTAGCGCTAAAAGAGACAATATCCCATATTTTAGCACAGACTCAGGGAAAATTGAGGTTGCAGACTCTTTTCCCTACCTGGGTATTCTTTTTGACAAAGACTTGTCATGGGCAAAATTGATAGAAGGAAGGAGGCTGGTGATGGAGAGGGGTATCATGGCCATAACAACCTTTGCAAAGAAATTGGGTGCCACACCATGATTGCCATTAAAAAACATATATCAGGCCAGAGTAAAAGTGGCGGCGACCTACGCTGCTGGGATATGGGGCACGGTTGCATCTACACCACTATAAAATATAGAAAATAAATGTTTTAAATCAGTAGTGGGTCTCCCCCTTCTTTTGCAAATGGTATTTTACATACTGAATCGGCCCTCCCCTATCTATCAGAATATATACATCTAGCCCTGCTCCTCCTATGGCACTCCATATGGAGGAGAGATAGAGTACTGTTGACCCAAATGGTAATAAGGAACTGTATAGCGATGGATAACTGGAAAAGGTCAATGTAGCTAAGTTAAGTGGAGTCAGTCTTAAAAGAGGTAGGGCTCCACAAACTATTTAAAGAAATCCTGACATGCAAGAAGGTGTCTAAGCAGAAAATCATCGGCATGTTTATGTTAAATGCTGAACACAAGCACAGGGAAAATTATCAGGAGAAATGCACAGCACAAGTTTATTACCTTAACCCACCCCCTATGGTGGGAGACTTTTCCTATTTAGCCAACATAAACAATGAACGCCATAGATTCATACTGCTAATATTCCGCACTAATTTAATTCCCTTAACCTCATCGCTGCTGCCGACGGCCAACGGCCGTCGCGTGCACTACCTTTGGAGTGCTGCGCACTTCCGTTGGCCGTCGGTGCCCCGCCCACGCAATAGAACGCTCCGCACTTGCACGGAACGTTCGACGCAGTTAAGGAGTTAATGCTTGGTTATCCAGAAAAAACATATAACCATTCCAACTTGATCATGTGCCCGTGTGATAATTTATCACCACAATCCAAATTGCATGTAGTCCTATTCTGTGGGCTCTATGAGAGCGAAAGGAAGGTCTACCTGAAGCCAATTCTAAACAAAATGGGACACAAACAGTGCTGGGTAGCATTATTCTATTTAAAAACACTAGCAGACCCCTTGGTTTGCTACTCTGTAGCAACATTCTGATGTGCCTATATAAAGAAAAGGAAGGGGTCGATATTTAGCACATTAAGTTGATAGTACATTTTAATGAATTAATATTCGAGAAATGACTTGCCTCTTTTGTTATGTTTTTTAATGCATTCTCATCTTATTCTAGGATCATGAAGACATTTTGGGGAATCTTAATGATAATATTCTTGAACCAACATTTTTATTAATGTATTTATTATGTGTGCTTTTACGGACATTTCTAATATGATCTTATAAAGATGATGATGATGATGACACATAGATGGTGTATTAATGGACGTGGTAGATGAGTCCGCCATTGTAAAGGCTGATATGTTTGGAAAGTTCCTCACAGATATGTGAGAGGAAAAAGAGCCAGAAGGTGCGAGTCTTCAGCATACTAAAAATAAGGGGAAAGGGTAAGAGCTCGACAGTGTAGAAGGAATTGTAGCTAGCACAGGATGAAACGGAACACTTATAAAGGCTTCGTAAATGCTGCATAAATAGTTCAGAAGAGCTTCAAAAATGCATCATATATACTTGATAGAAACTTCAGAAATGCTGCACAATAGCTCACAAGAGCTTCAGAAATGTGTCATAAACATTTCACAGAGACCTTAGAAAGAGCTGCAAAAAAGCGACATAAAACTTCATAAAGGCTTCAGAAGTGTTCCATGAAGGCTTCACATAGGCTTGGTATGTTTTGCACGGAGGCTCCACAGATGTGTCTTAAAAGCATCCTACTGCGTCCCACATGCTTTATAGAGTGCAGTCCAAATGCTTCATAGAGTACAACCCATTAGCTTTAGAAAAATACATCTCAGAGCCATCGCCGTCCTCCAGCGATGCAGAAATACCAAAAATGTGAGAGGAAAAAAAAAAGACAGCGTCCAGCCATGAACAAAATGGCGGGCGCTACCGGTTGCAATGAGGGGAGCGCGATGCGGAGGAGACAGGGTGGTAGGAAGCTAATAATGAGAAAATGAAAACAGCTACCTGTGCCCCCGCACCTGCTCCTCAATCACAGCAGGCTACGGACCATTGACAGCTCCTGTAGGCGCTCCAAGCAGCGCCTACAGGAGTATGGAGCTTCAGCTGGGTGCGGCCATCTTGTCGGCGGCTCAGACCAAGCCCCCACCCCTTCAACTTTTTACAGACACTAATAACAACTGCTATCACTACTATCACTCCTACTAGGAGTGTACCTATCACACTTTAGCCTACATTTGAATGTCCATATTCCAGGCCCGATTCACAAAAGTAATCTGAGACAAAATCCTAACTTTACGACTTTTGGTATTCACAAAGGGCATTTAGGAGTAGTAAAGTTAGGATTTTTTCTCAGTTAAACTTTTTTTTTTTTACTTTTCTTTATTGACTTTCACAATGTTAATTACATCAACAACCAAGTGCAGTTACAATTAGACATGATGTAATAGTACATAAAGATCAGCAAGGTCAGCTGACAAAGACAACCTACATTGCCATCAAATATTCCAGCAGATCAAATTACCAACATAAAGGAAATCATAAACGAATAGCCCTATGATGCTGTGCGCTGCCCAGAAATCCTATGTGTACCCTCCTTTTTCCCCGTACCCATATCAATGTGAGGTTATGATAATGTAGCATCGCGGGTGTTGCTGTTTGTGTTGCAATAGGCCATGCTGCGCAGCCATGACTTCAATGTTGGCACTCGTTTGCTGCCCCAGTGAAGGGCAACTTCACAATTAGCAATAAGTAATGCTATGGCTACAAACCTCCGCCTAGATTTGAGGAGTTCATAGACATACCCCATAAGCGCAAGAATTGGTACGGGTGCAATCTCCTTCTCTATCATACGAGAAAATTCTCCCAAAATTACCCCCCAATATCCTGCTATTTTATCACATGTCCATGTGATGAGGGCAAAGTCTGCTTCTGGCGAGCTACATCTAGGACAGTGGTGTTAGCGGGTTGGATCAATGCAATGTATTTTGTTTGGCAACATGTATGCCCTCCAGAGGAATTTAAAATGCACCGGTGGTTGGGGGAAATACTCTTGATCTGCATGCAGCAGCGGCTTCACTGTACATCAGTTAAGGGATGGCCCAGATCAAGTTCCAATGCCGCCCTCACCCCAGCATCCCTGCTAGCTAGCATCAACACTGTAGCCATGTATAACCTGGACATAAGGTGTATCCCACTATTTTCTTTAATAATACAGGTCAATAAGGGGAAGTCTGGTGGCTCAATAGGATAGCTAAAAAAGTTGGCCCTCAGAGCCCTTTGTACCCTATGCAGCATAAAATTATCCATAACAGTGGCCTCATGGAAATGTGGATCCTCTGTGCACGAAAAAATGTGGCCACTAGGGAATAGATCTCCAAACGTTACCAAATGGAATTTAGCCAGTGTCCTTTTAACTAGCGTCTCCTACAGGATAGGGATCCAGCTATTACCCACCAGCGGTAGCTCATAAGAGTAAAGGAGACGGGAACCAGTTATTTTACATAAACAATGTCAAGCCAAGCTGGTGGTAACTAGTGTCTGTATGTGTCAGGTCTTAATTGCACAGGAGCAGAATGATGCTAATTTCCAATGCCCCTCTCAATACGCCCCTGCTAGGTTTGAATAATCCTTTGCAGGTAAGTACCAAGGGGGAACGGGGAATGAGACAGAGAAGAGACAACTCCAAGTATACTGTCTGTTCTGCCTTGTCTTCTTCTTCTTATTTTAAGCTTCTGACAGTACTGTAAACATTAACATAAAGTTTAACTACTATATCAACCACCCTTTGACTTACTCTCTTACATCAAACCAAATTACTTATCTTACCAGTGTTTATGTTGGAGTTTACTTCTCTTCTTACTTCTCATTTGTGCTTGTGTGTTTGTGCTGAGAGGATCTACTTAGTTAACTCTCACTCTTGTCTTTTACAGGAACAACCAGCGTTTAAACCTGCTTCAGCTAGTGTACAAGAAAGCATATGGTAAGTATATATATATTGCTATCTTCTTTGTGTGTGTGATTTTCCAACCCACCAGAATTCCTTAAACCTTACTCACTGCAATTAGAACTAAAGTGAATTTTTAGGGGTTCCTTTATTCTGCATTAGTTGCTTCTCTTCCGTGTCTTTGCTAAGTTAGGCTTATAGAGTCCCCTTGGATGGAGTGTGTTGTATCTTATATTATTTCTTATTATTGACTGAGACAACGCGGCACATGGAATATCGCACCGCGTTAGTCAGAGCCCAAACTCTTGTGGTGGAATTGCACCTATAATATTTATGAGAGATGCTGAGAGCGTTAATGATATATTTAGGAGAGCGTAGTCAGCCGGCTACTATCTCCAACTAGAAGACAAACGTTTATCTCTTCTCAGGTTTTCTGTAGGGATAACTACAGCGTTCAGTTGTTTTTTAAATGAGAGATTCTTTTAATTGGACACAATGAGGATATTAACCTTTGGGGTGCTTCAAAAGTTTCCGAGTATAGGTGGAACAGAGAGGAAATCAAAGAAGCAGCTATGGGCATGCGTGATATATTTATATAGGAGTTTTCAGAGCATGAGCTAAGGTAAACACTAACCTTTGACTCAGGAATCTTTAATACCGTTGAAACTAACCGTGAGTTTGTTTTTATTCACAAACTACCCTAATTATCTTCCACGAAGCCAGAAACAGCTCTTCCTCAGGTAAAATCTTTAGTGAAGTGCACTTTGGAATGTTGGAGCACGCTTCACCAGGCAGTGTTTAACGGGGAGAACTAGACCGCTGAAGAGCGGTGTGCTGAAGCATGTTGGCGGCCATGTTGGAATTCTGGCGGTGCCAACAAGCTCGCAAACTCAAAGGGAAATTTGCTTGTGAATGAGTTTGAAGGTCTTGAAAGTGGGAAATGCTAGCCACAGCCAGGTTGGAGGGAGGAAACTGCCCATGAGCCCTGACAGTATGTCTAGTTGGTTTCTAGGACACCCAACAGGTAATAGCCTGTTAAGGTACGCCAGGAGCGCCAGGTCGGCCTCCGGTCTAAAATATGGAATCCTGGCATCTGCATGATACCAATGTCAAACAAAGCTAGCCCGGGCCACCAAATAGTAGAGACAGAAAATTCACACCCCAAACCCTCCTCTCTCATATGGTACCATGAGGGTATCCCAATTAACTTGCAGTTGCTTACCTCCCCGTACCAACCTAAGCAAATGTGTACGAAGCGTAGAAAAGAAACTGTTGTACAGCAGGATGGGGATATTTTGGAATAGGTACCAAAAATGTGGAAGGACCACCATTTTAATAATGGCAAATCTCCCAACCATGGATAAGGGCAATGCTGACCAACGCTCAATGTTACATTCCAGTCTCTCCATAACCGGTCCATAATTAAGTTGCAGAATACGATCCATATCTCTATGGATATGAATACCAAAGTATTTTACAGAGTCCTCGCACCACACCAAAGGATACCCCACCACATCACCATAAGGCGCATCCATTAATGGAAAGACCGCTGACTTTCCCCAGTTGATACAGAGTCCTGCTAATGTGTCATATCTGGTTATTTCCCTGAATGGTTGGGTAAGATTATCATCCGGTTGTCGCACATATAGTATGATGTCGTCTGCGTAAAGGGTAATGAGGAGGGACCCGGTATTAAACAGCAGGCCCCTCTGGCTATGCTCATTCTGCAGGCATCTTACAAGGGTGTTCAATGCTAGGACAAACAGCAGAGGCAAGAGTGGACATCCCTGCCATGTTCCCCATGACAGGTGAAATGCTGGGGTTAAGGTGCCCTTAAGGTGAATGTGCGCCGTAGGAATTGAGTACAGTAATTTAATGACCTCTAGGAACCGATCTGGCACCCGAGGCTACCTAATGTGGCACACAGGAAGGACCATTCAAGGGAGTCAAATGCCTTTTCCACATCAAGCAGAACAGCAGCAGCCAGCACCGACAGTGAAATTCTATGCAACGTGGCAAATAGGGTGCGAAGATTGAGGGCAGTTTACTTATGTGGAATAAATCCCGACTGGGTTGGTGAGAGCATTTAGTCTATGATCAGGGCTAGCGACGTTGCCAGTATTTTGGCTAATATCTTGTTATCAAAATGTAATAATAAAAGCCGCCTGTAAGAACGACACTTCTGAGGGTTCTTTCCGGGCTTAGGGAGGAGTATGATTACTGCTTCACTATGAGTGGGTGGGAGCAACCCCGATTGCACTGCTTCCTGATACATGTCTATGAGGTAGAGGGGTGAGTATTCCCTTAATCTTCTTGTAGAAGCATCCTGTTAATCCATTAAGGCCTGGGACCTTGGAGCTATCTAGTACATCAATGGCTTCAATTACCTCCTCCACGGTAAACAGTTCAGCCAGAAACTCCTAGTGCGCTTTTTTTAACCATGTTAGGGATACCACATCCAAATATTCCCAAATATATACATATATGTATATATATATATAGACACTTCAGCTCCTCTCTGCTCTCACAGCGTCTCGCAGCAGGCAAGCAAACGCACACGCCGGCGAACGAGGGAGACGGACCACCAGGTACAGCAAGATGTTGTTTATTGCGTTTCACAGAGAACAGCTATGCGTTTCGGGCCAAGTCGCCCTTGTTCACACTGCAACGTCAATAAATTCAATCGCGTTTTTTATATGCTTAAAGTGAACACACCTACTACCAGTGACATCAGTGATCACTTGATTATGGAAAAAGAAGACATACTTAGACATTATTCCAAAGCGAGTGTTTCTTTGTTGTATTACAGGATAAATCCAGGTTTTAAATAAAATATAATAAAACCAACTTTACTCCTTCGAGGAAATATATATTTTACATTTGGTATCATCCTAATCATGTGCAATTACAATTTATTATTGTGCCGGTATTCTTTACCACACTATCTGTTTAAATACGTGCACATCTCAATGATACCTACTGAAAGACAGTACTCGATATTTTAAGAATTTCTTCGGTTGTATGTATGCCTAAGAATACAAGTGCAAAACTAGCAAAGCAGCAATTGAATTAAAGTGCAAAAAGACTGTGCAAATATATGTGCAAAGAAAGCAAAAAAGTGCATACTGTAGGAATCAAGAAGTATATCCATATTTATATCAGTAGTTTCTTAGATCCCTGAGATAACATTACATCAAATGTTATGAACCTAATCCACTTCTTAAAAAACAGTATAAAAAGTACTAAAGTTAAAATCATCAATTTTACAATGCTATAAATAACTATCAATGTATACAAAAACTGTGTATAAAAGTGTATAAAAATATGAAAAAGGTGGTCAAGAGTTCATTAATATATGCATGTAGTTTTAAAAATGTCAGTACCAAAATTTTTTAGAAAAAGGTCATGATACAATAAGATAATTCAGTCAATAAATAGCTAGAATAAATAGCTAAAATGAATTCATAGAGAGAACCTAAACATATTTATAGTACAACAACTAATGATTGCATACTCAATAATAGGGATCCTAACTATTGAGAGAGTTGTGTACAGTAAACCTGATTAAGTATATGATCTTAAATTTGTAAAAATTAAGACAGAATATTGGAGAGACCGACCATTTATAAAAAATGGTGCATCTCTTCTGTGTTATTAAGCCCATTTGGCCACTTACTGTCGAATTCCAGAATCATTTTAGTTTCAAGCTGTCTAAGTAAATGTTCTCGATTACCTCCTCTTTTTACTTTAGGAATTGCTCCGACCACAAAATATTTAAGGCAGGACACATCATTATTGTGTGTGATCTTAAAATGACGGGCAACCGGATAAGCCGGATCACTATGTAAGATGGCCCGTAGATGCTGCAATATCCTGACATGCACCTGCAGCTTGGTACTACCAATATACTTCAAACCGCAGGTGCAGGTCAGGACATATACAGCATATTCAGTTTTGCAATTTAAACTGCCGTTAATTGGTCTTTCGTCTGTGCAAAAGGGAGTAGAGTAATGAGTGGCATTTAATCCAAATTTACAGGCTCGACAGCTGGAGCATTTGCGAAAACCTTTAGAAGGTTGAAGCCAAGAGGTACTCTGCTTAAGTTCAGGAGCTGCCTTGTCCATGACAGTTCCCATGCTTTTGGCTCGTCTAAAGTTAATTGTCGGATTTTCAGGGAGTCAGGAATTTAATACATTATCACTCAGTATGATGGGCCATTTTTTCTTCATTATGGCTTTTAATTGTCTGTCTTCACTGCTGAAAGTAGTTATCGTGCGGGGACACTTTTCAATCTGAGTTTGTGCAACAGGTATTATCTGTGTTCCATTCTCAGTATTTTTAGGATCATTTAAAAAAAGGCTCTCTCTTGTTCCTCACAAGCCGCCATATTCATGAAAATCGGCATTTGCGATTCTGAAATAGCGAAAAATAGCGAATCGCTATTCAGAAATCGCAAATCCGAATTCATGAAGAATTGCGATAAAAAAAAGCGATTCGCACGCGATCGCAAATTCCGATAGCGATCCGATCGAAATTGCGATTAATCGCAGATTAATCGCTATTTCGGCCTACCCGCGGCTGGACTGCGATCTCGCAAATAGCGATATCGCTATTAGCGATATCGCTATTTGCGAGATCGCAAACTCGCGAGATCGGGAAAACGGGAAGTCGCATTTCGAGCCCAGTGATGACATCACAACCAGGAAGCTGCCGGTTCCCAGCACCATTTTGCACATTGAGGCAGAGAGACAGGGAGCAAATAGAAGAGCTGCTGCACATCTTGGCTAGTAGAGTGATCCACAGAGCCACAACCCATACCATGGCTGAGGAAGCTGCACCAGGGACCAGCAGCTCGGCTGGGAGGAAGCGAAAGCTCAAATTCAGCGAGCAGGAGCTGGAGCACCTTATCGAGGGAGTTGTGGCTAACCACGACCAACTGTTCGGTGCCAATTCCAGGAGGGTCCCAGAAATGGAGAAGAGGCGCATTTGGCAGGGGATAGCCTCTGCAGTAAACTCGGTGGGAGTGGCGGCCAGGTCCCTGGAAGAACTTAAAAAGCGGTGGTACGACCTCCGAGGCCGTGCCAAGGAGAAGGTGGCGGCGCGCCTTGGGGAGTCCTCGGGCACAGGAGGAGGAGGTCCGACGGTACCACCGAACACCGCCCTGGAGGACCAGGTTGAAAACACCCTCGAGAGGGAGGCCGTTGTGGGTTTCACTGCACTGGACTCATCCGCCCCCACACAAGACACCCAAGGTAAGTGGCATGCGACTGCGACCCTGCCCCCTATGGATGTCCATGACCAAATAGGCCCCCCCAATGTCCCATAGGCATGTAATTGTTGCACATCAAGGATTGTCCTGAAGCATTGTGGGAGATGTAGTCTGGCCACAATGTAGTAGTACCACAATGCAGCCATTGTGGGAGATGTAGTCAGGTCCCAATGCACACAAAGCCACTGCCATTCAGGGAATGTCACCCAGCATGCATGTAGCAACTGCACGTCTGCCAGATGCATACAACTAATGGTCCTCCACTTACCCCCACAGGTGGAGATACCAGTGACAGTCTGGTGATCGACGACAGCGTCCTGGAGGTGCCAACACCTACCCAGGCACCAGCCCCTACCGCTGCAACTGTACCACCAGCAACTACCACCAGCAGCGTCCCACCTGCAACTGCTGCAGCGCCCTCATCTGCTGCCATCGCAGCCCCCATTGTGCTCCCTGCCACCGCTGCTCCTCCCAGAGCTGCAGCCAGGTCAGTCACTCCTGTGGCCCCCGCAGCGACTGCCACAGCCACACCAGCAGGCACACCCCCAGCGACGAGCACACCTGCAACACCGGTGGCCTCACCCCCAGCAGCTGGCAGCTCAACATCCGGGGCTGCGCCACTGTCCAGTCAGCCCCCAGCCTCACAATCCGGCCAGCAGGGCAGGCGTGGCAGGTCACGCCAGCGCTCCGCAGCTGCTACCAGGCGGGCCAATGGTGATGGACAGGCGCGGCTCAGCATCGAGCGACGGATGCTGCACATACACCAGCGCCAGGCACGGCAGCAGGGGGCAATTCACCTCCAACTATGCAACATTGGCCGCAACGTGGCATGTGTTGCTACCCAGATTGAAGGCATGAGGGCCGACCTGGCCGGTGTGGGCAATGGAATGACCCGCATTGCTGCAGCCGTGGAGGCCAACACCCGAGCCATGAATAGAATGTACGGTGGCCAACGCCGGCACCACCGCCAACAGTTGACCCAGCTTGGCACCTACAGCAGGGCAAGCTATGTGTCTGCAAATGCCACATCCCTATTGGCGCGGCGCTGTCTGACACAGCAGCACACTGTCATCCAGTGCAGTGTGGACATGACGAGGGTGCTGGAGACCCTCACCACGGCTGTCGTGGCTCTTCACCCTCCACCTATTCCATCTGTTGTGGGGGGTGATGATGCTAGTGAGGGGGCGTCCAGCCTGAGCTCGCAATCAGCCTCACAGGCCCCACTACCCACCCGCAGCACCAGGACCCCCCCATTGCCTGACGCCCCGGAGGAGGAAGGCCCTCAGAGGCGTTGTGGAGGGACACGCTCTAGGCACACCTAGAGAACTGTAATCACCACTGGCACAGGCTGAGGTCAAGCCTGGCAAGCACAGCAGTATGGCGTAATACTGTTTGTGGGACTAATTTGGCACAGACCCTTATATTTACTTTTGTGAATTGAACAGGTACTTTGATTTTGACCTTTGGCACAGACCCTTATATTTACTTTTGTGAATTGAACAGGTACTTTTATTTTGACCTTTGGCACAGACCCTTATATTGACATTTGTGAATTGAACAAATACATGTATTTTCCTACACACATTAGCGTTGTGTCATCATTACATTTTGCATGCATTGTTGATTAGTGGGGTGATGGCAGTGGTTGTACTAGAAACTGTTCACTGTGATGTGGTTGCGACGTCTGTGCCCTTCTGCTGGGGTCTCCCCTTGTGCATGGCGCGCATGTGCAGGTGGCCGGTTGTCCCCCTCAGATTCACTGCCAGAGATGTCAACAGGTATCCGGCGCTTGGTTGCAATGTTATGTAGTATTGCGCAGACAGCCACTATGCGGCAGCACTTTGCAGGACTGTAATACATGGCCCCACCTGTCTTGTGCAGTATGCGGAACCTGCTCTTGAGCAGGCCAAATGTCCTTTCTATGCAATTTCTTGTCCGTATGTGAGCAATATTGTAGCGCCGTTGCTGGGGTGTAGCAGGGTTGAGGTATGGGGTCAGGAGGTATTCACGGAGGGCGTAGCCACTGTCACCTGAATGAGAGGAGCAGATGGTGATTGCCTGTGCTGCGCTGTTACATCTTTGCAATGTGACATTTCAATCAAAGTGTACTTACCAAGTAGGTGTCCTTCCCCAAACTCTCCCCTGACCAGCCGTGTGTGGAGTGCGCTGTGCCGGAAGATGAAGGAGTCATGGGTACTCCCTGGGTACCGTGAGACAATGTCAGTGATGTATGTCTTGGCATTGCAGACCATCTGGATGTTGAGGGAGTGGTAGCACTTTTTGTTGCGGAACATATACTCCATGCCAGCTGGTGGGCAGACGGTGACGTGGGTACAGTCTATACATCCGAGCACATGTGGAAAATGGGCAACATTGTAGAATTGTAGCTTTGTCATGTCCAATTCCTGTTGGCTGGCGGGGAATTTGATGTGACGGTGTAGCTGGGTGTGCATGGCGTCTACAAAACTGTTGAGACAGCGTGACATGGTGGGCTGGGATATTCCCCCAGCGGCCGCTACTACCCCCTGGAAGCTTCCGGAGGCCAGGAGGTGCAGGCTACACAATACCTGCACATGTGTAGGCACCGCATTGGTATGGTTTGTTGTGTGCTGCATCAGGGGGTCAAGGTCCTCTATTAGTTGCATTATCATTTCCCCATTCAGCCTGTATTTAGCATATATCTGCTCTCTGGTTTGGCCCAGCAAGGTGACCCGCTGGCGGAATATCCTGGCCTGGATCCTGCGTCTCCTCCGTGCTAATCGCTGTAGCCTGCGACGCCTCACCACCATGTACATTCCTGGCATTGTGGGACTCCTAATGCTGCTGCTGATGGTCCTTATGTGTGATTGGTCAGGCCAGTACCTGTTGGTGATAGGACAACGGTTTTTTGAAAAAAGAATTCTATGGCTTTCATGGTTACCACCTGCTTTGAGTTGTCCTTATTTTGCGCCGTGCAAATAGCGATTTTTGGGTTTTTCGCTAATTGCGAATTTTCTTGAATGCCGATAGCGATTTATTTTGCGAATTCGCTATTATTTTCGCAGATTCCGTGGTGTGTCGCTATTTCCGATTCGCTAATGCTCTGCGGCAGGGATTCTGCGATTATATTGGCGAATTCGCTAATTTGTGTTTGCGAATTCGCTATTTTCTTGTTGAATGCCGATTACGGAAATTGCGCCCGCATTTGCGTTTTCGCAGCGATTGCGGGCGCAATTTCACTTCATGAATCAGGCTGTTAGTTTTATCTATTGCATGTTTTAATATTGTATCAGAATACCCACGTGCCTTGAACCATGTAACCATTTCCTTAAGGCAAAATTCAAAGTCAGTGGTGGAGCTACATATTCTCTTTAATCTAGGAATCTCTCCATACGGTATGCTAGATATTAGATGCTTTGGATGCATACTAGTAGCATGGAGAGTGGCATTCCCCGCCGTGGATTTTCTGTACAATGTAGTATGAATGCAGGAGTTGGAAATGTAGACCTCTACATCCAAAAACTGTATCCTATTCTCATCAATGTGAGCAGTGAAGTTAAGGTTTAAAGAATTAGTGTTAATGTCATGCACAAACTCAAGTGCTTGCTCTCTGCTCCCTTTCCATATGATGAAGATATCATCTATATATCTTAGATAACATTTGACATTTTCATCCATCCAAGTTCTGTGCTGAGAGGCGAGGACCTATTCCTCCCACCAGCCAACATGTAAACACGCATAGCTGGGGGAGAAACAGGCCCCCATTGCAACTCCACTCAACTGTCTGAATACATCTTTGCCAAAAAGGAAGAAATTGTTGTGGAGACACCACTCAATGAGACAAATAATAACCTTGTTATGTTGGTAAAGGGCAATAGGCCTTTTAGCCAAAAAGTGTTTGATAGCAGCCAACCCTTGCATATGGTCAGTGCTAGTATATAGGGATTCTACATCTAGCGAAATTAGTAGCATATCATGATCCCATGCCACATTTTTTTATCTTATTTAAAAAGTTGCTGGTATCTCTTACAAAGCTGGGTAAATTCTTAACTATATCTTGGAGGAAGTAATCAATATATTCCCCTGCCTGGTACAGGGCTTACCTCTTTGTGTATTTTTGGGATCAAGTATAGAGTGGAAAGGACAGGGAATTCCACATACATCAATTTAAACTCTTCAAATAAAATTAACCCCTCCCTTCGCCATTGTCCCAACATTTTTTGTAGAGTTCCTTTAGAGTTGACATAATACTTTTGTGTTGATTTTTCGTAGCAAGAGTTATCATTTAATTGTCTTTTGGCCTCCTGTATGTAATCCGCTTTTGGCCAGATTACCAGGTTGCCCCCCTTATCCGATTTTTTGATTACAATCTCATGATTGTCTCCCAATTTTTTCATTAACTTCACATATTCACATTTAGTGTGTATCGTTTTCTTTCTCTTTTTGCTTTTGGTGCTTGGTATAACTTCTTGATGTCATTAGTTACACAGTCGTGGAAAATGTCCATAGCATCTTTGGGCATAAGTGGAATAAAGCTAGATTTGATTTTAAAGGGACTCAGGCCCGCTCCCTTTTGATGTATAGCAATTTTGCTTAGTCTAATTTGGGTCGCTATGTCCGAGTCTTGTGAGTTGGTGGTACTGTTTAAATCATGCAGGTCCAGGAAGGTATGTGCGTCTGCGGCAGATAATCTGTTGGTATGGTCCGTTTCATTTCCATATGTGTCGACGTTTAAATTGCCCTCAGATATTAATGAGTCCTTAGCAGATTTAAGGGTGAAATGTTTCTTCAATTTGAGCTTGTGGATAAAACATAACAAATCAATCCGAGTCATAGTGTAGTTAAAGCTTTGAATGGGACAATAATTTAATCCCAAGGATAGCAATTGTTCCTCTGCCTTGCTCAAAGTTACTGTAGATAAATTGATTATAGTGTTATCTACTGCCGTTTATTTATCCAAGTGCTTTTCTTCTTTGTTGAATTTTGTTTGCACTTGCGTCTCCTTTCTTTTCTGCGTTTGTTTCGCCTCTGCCTATTTGTTCTCTTTGTTGCCTCGGTCGTAAGGTTTGTAATCTTTCCTCCACAATAAAATCCATTTCCTGTTCCAAATTGAGCTTTGTCAGTCCCAGTAAATTTAAATTTGAATTTGAAGAGGCAGAGTCCATGCTCGAATCACTTGTTAAGGAAACCAAGTCGGAGCTCGTTTGATCTTCGCCGTCATCGTCTTCATTTGTTGGTACATTTTTGTTTTTTATTCCCCAAGACATTGGATGCAGACGATATATTTGTGCTTTTTTTGCTATATTCTTGTCTTTTCGCCAGATTGTATTTTCGGGCAAACATGAAGATTTGTCCATTGCTATAATCATCTTCATCGCGAGCAAACTTACTGGCTTTGCGCAATTTCATTTTTTCCTCATGTTTTTGTAAGCGATCATTCATTATGTCTGTTAGCTTTTTTATTTCGTCCGTTTCAATGCGTGATTGTATTTCAGTTTCAATTGCCTTTATCGTCTCCATAATGCTCTCGCGATCAAAGGCTGCATACTTGATTAAAATACATACTAAGTTCATGGACGCAGCCAAATTACTTTCACCCCATTCTTTTAGCATGGCTGGGTTTGGTTTATTAAAGCCGGGTGCCAGGAGAATCCGCAATCCGCGTGGGACTCTGCCTACTTCTTCATATTTACTCAAAGACTTGTGTTCCCACCATTTTGTAATTTCTAATTTTCTGTTTTTCTCCAAATCTTTAAACAGGTTTTTCAAACTTTTAAGTTGCCCTGTATTGTCATCTTCATTCAATGTTTTCCTCGTATTCCTTACGGATGTTGATGATTTACCAAACAGTTCATTTGCTGCTTCTTCGGGCAATTTCACTATTTCGTGAGACATTGTAAACCTCTGTGTTTAAATTCGATCTTAAGTAAGAGGTGATGGTAGACCCTCTATTTGTATATCGCTGTCCGAAAACTTCCCCACCAGGATGTGTGATTCTCCCACTCACTGCACGTTTAGCGAGACTGCTTCGTATGCAGGTCCTCCGACCCAACCATCCGTTACAGCTACAGCTGTATGTCAGCTTTAGCAGATTACAGCAATCCAGGGGGCAGTCACTGTAATTTCCACCACGGACAAACAGGAAACGTCGGTTTGATGGCGGCTGTCAACTTCACGGGGAAGGGGTCCGTTACGGAAGCAAACCAACTTCTGTTACAATATAGACACGTCAGCTCCTCTCGGCTCTCACAGCGTCTCACAGCAGGCAAGCAAATGTACACGTCGGCAAACGAGGGAGACGGACCACCAGGTACAGCAAGATGTTGTTTATTGCGTTTCACAGAGAACAGCTCCGCATTTCGGGCCTAGTCCGGGGAGAGAATTCCAGGTTTTGGCCGCTAAGTAGGAGAAGGATCTTACCCCCATGGTGGATCTATGGATGCGCGGAATTGCGGCGAGGGCTTGATTGGACGATCGTAGTTGGCAGGTGGGGGTGTAGAAGGACAGTTGCGTGTTGAGGCATTCGGGTCCTAGGTCGTAGAGGGCTTTGTGTGCGTGGGTGAGGAGACAGAAAGTTATTCTCTTGTTGACGGGGAGCCAGTGGAGGTCTTTCAGGTGACCGGAAATGTGAGCTTGACGGGGATGTCCAGTATGAGTCTGGCTGAGGCGTTTTGGATGCGTTGGAGTTTTTTCTGTAGTTTGGCTGTGGTTCCGGCATAAAGGGTGTTTCCGTAATCCAGTCGGCTTGTGACCAGTGCATGGGTGACCGTCTTTCTTGTTTCGGTGGGGATCCAGCAGAAGATTTTTTTGAGCATGCGTAGGATGTTGAAGCATGATGATGAGATGGCGTTGACTTGTCTGGTCATCGAGAGGGAGGAGTCCAGGGTGAAGCCCAGGTTACGTGCATGGTCCATAGGTATGGGTGCGGTTCCCAGGGCCGGTGGCCACCATGAGTCGTCCCAGGCAGCGGGGGATGAATCTAAGATGAGGACTTCCGTTTTGTCCGAGTTCAGTTTTAAACGGCTGTTCTTCATCCACTCGGCTACTTCTTTCATTCCTTCGGGTAAGTTGGTTTTAGCGGTGTTTGGGTCTTTGGTGAGGGAGAGGATCAGCTGGGTGTCGTCTGCGTAGGAGATGATGTTGAGGTTGTGTTGTCGTGCGATGGATGCGAGGGGACTCATGTATATGTTGAAGAGGGTGGGACTGAGTGATGATCCTTGTGGTACGCCGCAGATGACTTCGGTGGCCTCTGATCTAAATGGGGGAGGCAGACTCTCTGGGTTCTTCCGGCGAGGAACGAGATGATCCAGTCCAATGCTTTTCCTTGTATTCCGACGTTGCTGAGGCGTTGTATGAGGGTGCTATGACAGACTGTGTCGAAGGCTGCGGAGAGGTCAAGTAGGATGAGGGCAGCTGTTTCTCCGTTGTCCAGTAGAGTTCGAATGTCGTCTGTTGCTGCGATGAGGGCGGTTTCGGTGCTGTGTTTGGCTCGGAAGCCGGATTGTGAGGGGTCGAGGGATTGGTTGGATTCGGGAAGGCGGCGAGCTGATTGTTCATTTATTTATTTTATTTATTGACATTTGTAGAGCGCGGCGAATACCCGTGGGCGTCTCAGCGCTAATTAAGGGATGGATCAGCAACTGGGGTAAAGAAGATATACAAGGCTATTGGTCAAATAACCACGTCTTTAGCTGTTTGCGGAATGTGAACAGGGAGGGACTTGCTCGGATATGTGCAGGAAGGGTGTTCCAGAGTCTAGGGGCGGCAACCAGGAACCAGGATTGTTGACCGCTTTCTCAATGACTTTGGCAGGGAATGGGAGGAGCGAGATGGGGCGGTAGTTCTTAAGTTCAGTGGGGTCTGCTGTGGGTTTCTTTAGAAGGACGCTGAGTTTGGCATGTTTCCAGCTTTCCGGGAAGGTAGCTGAGTTGAAGGAGCAGTTGATGACGACACGGAGATGGGGTGCGATAATGGAGTCTGCTTTGTTGAAAATGTGGTGGGGACATGGGTCGGTTGGCGATCCCGAGTGGATGGAGTTCATCAGGCGGATGGTGTCTTTAGTGGTGATTGGGTTCCAGGTGCAAAGGATGTTAGAGGGCGGTTTTGGTTCAGAGGTGGGTGGAGTGGACTGGTCTTCGGACTGGTTTCCAAAGCTGTTATGTATGTCGGCGATTTTGTTGTGGAAGAATGAGGCTAGGGAGTCGCAGAGGTCTTGGGAGGGAGTGATGTTGTTGGTGCCGGCGGTGGGGTTGGTAAATTCTTTGACGATGTTGAATAGTTCCTTGCTGTTTTGGGCGTTGTTGTCAAGACGATCCTTGAATGCTGATTTCTTGGTGGATTGGATCAGTTGGTGGTGTTTGCGGGTGGCGTTCTTGAAGGTGGCCAGGTTGTCAGTGGTTGTGTTTTTTCTCCAGGCTTTCTCGAGGGTACGACAGAACTTCTTGGATTTCTTAAGGTCATAGTTGAACCAGGGGGCTTTTTTGCCACCTTGCTTGATTTGATGGTTTTTCAAGGGTGCTAGTTCGTCGGCGCTGTGGGTGATCCATTGTGGGAGGTTGGTGGCTGCTTGGTTTGGGTCCGATGATTTGGCAGGAGGGTTTTGGTGAAGCGATGTGAAGAGCTGGTCGGTGGAAATTTTGTTCCAGTTTCTTCGGGGAAAAGGTTGTGGGGGGTTGTGGGTCGTGGTCTTTTTGTAGTTAAAGTGAACGCAGCTGTGGTCCGTCCAGTGGAGAGCTGTGGTGTGATTGAAGGAGATCTGCTTGCTGGAGGTGAAGATTGGGTCGAGCGTGTGTCCGGCATAGTGGGTGGGGGTATTGACAAGTTGTTCGAGTCCGAGGTTGGCCAGGTTGGCCAGAAGGGTGGTAGTGTTGCTGTCGTTTTTCTTTTCCAGGTGGAAGTTGTGGTCTCCCAGTAGAATGTAGTCCTCGGAGGGGAGGGCATGAGGGCTGATGAAGTCAGTGATGTCTTCGCTGAATTGTGTGCGGGGTCCTGTTGGTCTGTAGATGAGGGTGCCTCTGAGTGTGGTCTTGGGGTTGGTGTGGATCTGGAAGTGAAGGTGTTCGGCGGTAGCGATGTAATCGTCGGAACTGGTCGTGATGCGGATGGTGCTCTTATGGACGAAGGCGATGCCTCCTCCTGTTTGGTTGGTGCGGTCCTTTCGGATAATCTTGTAGCCGTCCGGGATGGCTATGGCGATGTCGGGCGCTGATGAGGCGTTCATCCAGGTTTCTGTAAGGAAGGCGACATCCGGCGATGTAGTGTCGAGTAGGTTCCAGAGTTCAATGGCGTGTCTGTGGACCGAGAGGGTGTTGAGCAGGATGCACTTTAGGTGGTTAGTGTCGGAGCTCTGTTTGGAGTTTGTGGATTTGGTGTGGGTCCTGATGCAGTCGAACTAGCAGGAGTGGCAGGTGAAGGGTCCATGGGTGTGTCCTGGGGCGGCTTGGTAGCAGTTTGGTGGGCGGCCGGGGTTAAGGGCTGAGAGGGTTGCGGCGTCGTACGTTATGCGGGCGGAGTGGATTTTGCGGGGGCCAGGGGGGTCTGGCGCTGGGCGCGGTCCAGGCGCGGACGGGCGCAGACTGGCTTACATTTGGCGCTCCTTCGGCGCGCATGGGGCGCGACTGCTGTGCTTGAACGCTGCGTGCAAAAGCATCTGTAATAAGTGGATAGTGGAGGGGGGAGGGGCGCGGAAGGAGCAATGGGAGGCGGGAGCGGGGCGGAAGGACGAGCTACGAGGCACAACAACAACAAAATGGCTGCAAAGCAAAAGCGAAACAGGTCGAGATTGGGGCACAGTCTGTGGTGTCTCAAAGGAATGGGCAGAGGCACAACCGGGCACAAATGACTGACAAGAAATGCGATCAGTGAAATACAGTGTACTTTATCTATCGTACCAGGCAGCTCCTAATCACAATGTAGGCAATGGGAGCAATGTTAAATTAATGCAGCGCTACGATCAAGCAAACAAGCACAGTCAATGTTATAAACGGCAATTCCTTCAATGGGAGCAATGTTAAATTGGGATCAATGTTAAATTATTGTAGCGCTACGATCAAGCAAACAAGCACAATCAATATTATAAACGGCAATTCCTTCAAAGCGAACGCTGCGCAAATCAGCCGTCAGCAGCAATTAACGGAGGGAGCGTGAAGCGCTACGATACCAGGAGCCAGGAGGCAGGGAGCGTGGGGAGCGACCGCCTCTGAGCGAGTCAGGAGCGTCCAGTGACATCAGTGATCAAATGAATATGGAAAAAGAAGACATACTTAGACATTATTCCAAAGCGAGTGCTTCCCTATGAGTGGGTGGGAGCACCCCCGATTCCACCGCTTCCTGATACATGCCTATGAGGTAGGGGGGTGAGTATTCCCTTAATCTCCTTGTAGAAGCATCCTGTGAATCCATTAAGGCCTGGGACCTTGGAGCTATCTAGTACATCAATGGCTTCAATTACCTCCTCCACGGTAAACGGTTCAGCCAAAAACTCCTAGTGCGCTTTTTATAACTATGTTAGGAATACCACATCCAAATATTCCCAAATATATATATATATATTTGGCACCCTCTGGCATGTTAACACAACATGCATCTGTTCCACCAGCTTGTGGTTTAAAGGGGAGCTTGCTTTGTTTGGGATCCATCCGGACTATTTCCTAGGTGTGAGCAGTCAACTGTAAACGTCACTCAGTGCTGTGCCATTGTGGTGTACGCTGTGAGAAGTTGGCCTGGTATATGATGCTCACTAGTTCTAGTGATCACCTTGCACCATGCCAAGCAACCCTTATGATGATCGGCTGTAAGTCAACCTTATAGACCAGTTATCCTAGTGGTAACATGGACAAAGCAGTCTTAGGCTAAACTTTGAAAGGCATGTGAAGCAAGCTGTTTTACCATATACAACCCCTTGATTAGCAAATGAAAGGACACCACACAGATATATATTAAAAATATATATATATTTATTAACTATAAATATCCCCTGGACTCTTTATGAGCACAGAAGCACAAGTGTTAAACAAAACATAGTTTAAAATACACAAAAGTTGCACAATATGGATGAGCCCTGGCGGCCACCTAAACCATATACTAAGAAAGTGGTATAAGAAACACCAATCGAAAAGGAAGTAGGCCTAGGGCCTTGGGAATCGCTGGAGCTGATCGGGACTAGCAGTGACTAAGTCGGGAAAGTCCCGGGGGACTCGGGTGCAGTGTTTAAAGTGCACACACTCACCAATGCAATGTCTATGGTGCGTAAAAGTTATAAAGTTAGTTATTTAGGAACCTTCCGAGTGACCTAGAGGAGTGAAACTTAAGACACAGACACTAGAGGTGTGTACCAGTGTGGGAACACCGGCGTTGCTGAGTTACCTCACCCACAGGACGCGGGTGCATAGGGTCAAAGTAATGTCGGGTTTCGTCACGCTGGTCGATGGTGCTTGGAGCTGAAGATGCTGCAGGCGGCTCGATGTGAAGAGTTCTGGTGGATCCAAGGGTGGATCTGATGTTGTGAAGACCTGAAAGCAGAGGGGACAATGTTCAAAGTCACTAGCCAGTGACTACCGTGGAACCAGATTGGAACCAGGCGATGTCGGGTGCAAACAGGTGTTGAGGTGTAGCTTCTCTCTGCAGCCACGTGGACACGAAGAGGTCGAGGACGTCCAGGAGTCAATCACGAGCTGTCTTACGCAGGCTTCTCGCTGTTGGTGGTGTCGGCAACTTGATTGGAGCAAACAGACCTTGGCTAATGCAAGCCACGCAGGAATCAAAAAAGGCTTATCACTCGGACCAGCAAGGTCAGAGCGGGTGCTCCCTTTTACAGTAGCGAGGGCAAGTCTAGAGCAACCAGACCGGCAGTGTAGTTTGTAGGTTTCGTTGCCAAGATGGCCGCTGACCACGTGGCTAGTGGCCGGGATGGCGCATCGAGTAACACAATGCAAAAGGGCCCCACGCAGATCCTGGAGATGCTGGGGGGCTAATCTTCGGTGCAAGGGCTGCTCGGTGGTAGAGATTCTCTGTCCCCAAAGCACAACATCGAGAGTGCCTCGGATGCTGCGCAGTCAGCTTTTCGGGGGTCTTCCAAGAGGTCCTGTTCCACGTCTCTCGGTGCCTCCACGAGTCCCTTCTTTGCAGGGAATGTGGATTAGGCTGTGTGAAGTCTGGGAGTCTGGGTCTTGTCAGGCTCTGGGCTTGGGCACCGGCGGGAGGCGGCGGCAAAGCAGATGTCGAGTTGCTGGTTGGTACCTGTATTCACAGGGTGGCCACTCCTAGGCCACAAGGGAGATACTCTTCAGTCTCCTGTGCAGCAGAATGTCGAAGTACAGTCGTCTTCTTAGTTTCAATTTGATTTCAGGATGATCTGAGGTGTTGTGGCACTGCTCCCACTCTTATTCCCAATCTGAGGGGTGGATCACCAGCTAGGTCCCTCCTCTGGGTGGGACCAGGAAGGGGGGCAGTTACACCCCCTTTCCTTTGTCCAGCTCCTCACCAGGCCCAAGTCCCAGGGCCGGTTTGGACTGGCTTATGCACGGGGACACCTTGTGTGCCCCTGGCTTGTCTGTTTCTATTCAGCCCTCCTACCCAATACACAAAATCCTGTCTGGGGTGGTGCTCACATCTCCCAAGGCAGGAAACCCTATGTCCAAGCCTCCCTCGCTGGAAGGACTCCCAGCAGTAGGAGGTCAGACTTGTGTCTGTGGTGGCCGCATCCATTTTGTGATACTGAGGCTCTGGATAACTTTAACCGGGGTTAAGGCTAGGTACATGTCGTGTCCCTCTAGAAGGGTGGAATGCTATCCCCGTCGACAGAACTGTTGAGGGGATAGTATTCCAAATCGTATGACACCTTACTCAACATGTTTTGATAAAGCCAAACCAAAGTTAGCATATAACCGCGAGGATTATAATGCACTTAAGAGTATATGGTATGGCAATATCCCGGAACAGCTAAGGGAGTTGTTCCCAACAGCTGCAGACAGGCTCAGCTCATGCTAGAGCACCATCTCACATGAAACCACACACTCTGCCCCCAGGATTGCAGGGGCCTTCCATAGGAATGGCTTAT
This sequence comes from Lissotriton vulgaris, assembly GCF_964263255.1. Taxonomy (NCBI): domain Eukaryota; kingdom Metazoa; phylum Chordata; class Amphibia; order Caudata; family Salamandridae; genus Lissotriton; species Lissotriton vulgaris. The sequence goes on along the minus strand of NC_141696.1, from coordinate 463,220,375 downwards.
AGGTTAACATGTGTCCAGTTAAGGTTAGATATAGGGATACTATATCTAAGTAAGAGGTGATTACACCAACTTACCCCAGCTGAGTGATCAGCCAGTTGTGTCCAATATGGAGGCCAGGCCAGGGGTGGCACAATACATGCTGCAGCCCCTGGTAGGCCTTGGATACACCTATGCCCTGGGTACCTAGGGTACACTGTTACATGGGCCTATAAGGTGAACCAGTTCCAATTGTGTATGCACCTAAGGTACATGGAGTCCATTTTAAGGAGAGAGCAATCAGCCTGGGGCCCTGAATAGCAGGATCCCAGGCCAACTATGTCAAAAACCAGCTAAACACCAGGCAAAACATTTGGGGGTAACCATAGTCAGATATCCACCTTCCTACATTACACCCCCAAACGAAAGGAGATAAGGCTATCCTTGACCAGGTAAGCCTATATTGCCTAAGTGGCCATATAAGGAAGAACCAGCTCTGGCTTGGTTACCCCCTGTCTCATGGTCCACTAAGCAATCCCGCACCCTAATGGTATCTGAGGGTCTCCACCATAGGGAATCTCTACCTGTGGTGTGTTTTTGCAAAGTTAAAGGCTGATGTTGGGATGGAGTACTGAAGTGAGATTCCTCTGTAGGACTCAGCCTCCTCCAATCACTCTCCACCATGTGTGCCTTTCTTTCTTTGACTGAGTTGCACTGTGCTCTCAGGGTCAACCTCTGGCTACCTAAAGCTGGAGGCTGGGTCCCTCTGTTTGGTTTACTGGAGGGACAGGTCAGGTCTGGGGCCTTGGGGTCCAAGGTTTGGCTGTGCCCAACAGAATCCATCTGTGGGAGGTCCCTAACTACTTTTAAGGGGGCTCCCTCAGGAGTTTTTAAAGTTTTCACCTCACTAGGGCTACTAGTTTTGGTGCCCCTAATCTGTTGATGGGGGTGCTTTATTTGACAGGAGGCCCTTTGGGGCTCACTATCCTTCTTGTCCTCTGCAGCCCTGGGCTGACTAAGGCAAGGTAGAGAAGGGCAGGTTACCTGCTCCAGACTGGGTCCCACCTGAGAAGGGTCCACTGCCATCAGAGGCCAGGCCTAACAACCTCTGGGACAGTTCCTTCATCAGGGGTAAGATCAGTTCCCTGAGGAGGCTGATCCTGTCCTAATTTCTGGTGGGAGGGAGATTTATCTTCCTCATTAATGCACTCAGTTTGGGTGGAGTGATCCATCATTTCAGGCTTCTCTACCCAGGTATCAGTTTGAGTTTGGGCTGTGGCCATCACAGCCCCACCAACCTTTTCAGGAGGAGACTCAGTTTGGGTATGGGCTGGTACCATCACAGCCCTGCTAATCTCTTCAGGAGGTAAGTTAGCTAAAGATGGGGCTGAGGTTTGCTCAGTCCTACCAACCTTTTCAGGAAGGACATCTTGGATTGGGGCTGTAGCCATTACAGCCCCACTAACCTTTCCATGGAGATTTACCATTCTAGAATAGGTTTGCTGTTCAACCTCAGCCCAGGCTGAGATTTCCAAATCATTACCAAGTAGGCAATCTACAGGCAAGGTTGCTGACACTGCCACTCTCTTTGGGCCAGTGACACCTCCCCAGCTAAGATGGACTACTGGCATGGTATGTTTGGTTTCTATTCCATCAATGTTTGTCACCTGATATGTGGCATCAGGTAAGAGTTGCCTTGAGGGGACTAGACATTCAGCCACCATGGTGATGCTAGCCCCTGTGTCTCTAAAGCCCTCAACTTTCAAACCATTAATGAGGGGCTCCTGTCTAGACTTTCTCAAAGTGTTTGGGCAAGCAGTGAAATTGGCAAACCCCATGCCAGTTTCATAGACAAGAGTATCCGAGGTAGGGGACCTGGTTAGGCCAGAATCCACCTGACCCCCAAAGGTAAACCCACCCAAATTCTTGGGGGTGCTCCCACCACCTGGGGGACCACTGCTAACAGTGACAGGAGGTGTTGGAGCTTTACCTGGAGGTATATTTTCCTTATTACCATTCTTTGGTTAACAGCTGTCTGATTTCCAATGTCCAACCTGTTTACAGGCATGGCAGTAAGGCTTTGTCTCTGTAGAGGAAGTGTCATGGGACCCACCCTTTCCATTGGAGTTTTGGGGCCCTGGGGAAGTCTTCTCTTTGGATTTATCCCCACCTTTCTCTTGAGGCTTGGCAGTCTCTTTCTTTTGGTCACCACCCTGGTTCTTTTGCTTAACTCTGGTTTTAACCCATTTATCTGCCCTCTTTCCCAATTCTTGGGGAGAGGTCAAATCTGAGTCAACCAAATGTTGATGCAACTGCTGGTTCTGACAATTGTTTAAAATTTGTTCTCTCATAAGCACATTTTACAATCCTTCATAGTCTGTAACCTTGCTTCCCAGCAACCATCCCTCCAGAGCCTTAGTGGCACACTCAACAAATTCAGACCAGTCCTGAGTCTGTGTCTTCTGGGTTTCTCTGAACATTAACCTGTACTGTTCAGTGGTTAAGCCTAACCCATCAATCAGAGCACTCTTCAGGACCAGGTAGTTTCTAGAATCCCCATCACTAACTGTGAGGAGTCTGTCTCGGCCTCTACCTTCAAAGGAGAGCCACGAGATTGCTGCCCACTGCTCCTGAGGGATCTGCTGTACTTTGCAGGCTCTCTCAAGTGCAGTCATCCATTTGTGGATATCATCCCCAGCTTTGTAGGGGGGCACAATCTTACTCAGGTTTCTGTTATCAAAAGACCTGTCTTTATCCTTGTGGATAATGCTGCCACCAGTGGGTTCTATTACCCCACTCTCTCTAGGCTGTCTTGCTCTAGCAAGTTTCTCTTGGGCCAGGGCAACTTCTAATTCTTGTCTCTGGATCCTAAGCTAAGCCTCTCTCATTTTGGCCTCATGTTCCCTTCTCTGAGGGCTAGTCATCTCCCTTCTGGAGTGGCCATGAGAACCTCTAGAAGCCTGGGAGGTATTGGATTCACCTGAGTGATTCCTCCTCCTCCTATGCTCCTTGCTAAGTCCACCTGGGTGCCTGGGCAAGGTCATCCTTGCTTCAGTCCCAAATACACTTAAGATAGTCTGGTTAAGCCTGCTGACTAACACCTGACTATTTCTGCCATCATCAGAATCACTGCTCTCCCCTTCTGTCTCCTCTTCTTCTTCCTCCTCCTCATCTACCTGAGGAGCTCCAGTGACTTGGTCATCCTCATCTACCTGGACTATGGGGACAGGGGTGTCAGTATTGTCATCTTCAGAGGGAGAACCTCCATCAGCATGCCCTGTGGGGTCTGCTTTAGAGGTCTTTAGAGCCTCAGACTGGTCTAAGAGCTCTCTAAGGTGGTCTGTAGTAGGGGATGGCCCTGTCTTCAGACCTCTTAAGGCACAAAGCTGCCTTAGTTCCTTAAAGGAGAATATAGCAAATCTGGATGGTGCCTTTGGAGGGTCACTCTCAACAGAGACATTCCCAGTGGAACCCTCTGCCCCAGACATTGCTCTAGTGTGGGTGGATATGTTGCAATCTACCTACACTGGTGTTTACCTACTAAACCTATCTAGTAGTTGTAGTCAGGGTGTGCTACTCCCTATCCTCTACAACAACTAAGTTCAGTAGAACTTAAGTATACTAGTCTTGTTTTATATGTACCTAGCAGGTACCTGTATGATCTTTCAAATGATACTCTCAACGATTTTAATGGTAAAACAACAGCATGCTCAAATCCCAATCCGCTGCTCACCAATGTGAGAAGTTGGCCTGGTATATGATGCTCACTAGTTCTAGTGATCACCTTGTACCATGCCAAGCAACCCTTATGATGATCAGTTGTAAGTCAACCTTATAGACCAGTTATCCTAGTGGTAACCTGGACAAAGCAGCCTTAGGCTAAACTCTGAAAGGCATGTGAAGCAAGCTGTTTTACCATATACAACCCCCTTGATTACCAAATGAAAGGACACCACACAGATATATATTGAAAATATATATATATATTTATTAACTACAAATATCCCCTGGACTCTTTATGAGCACAGAAGCACAAGCGTTAAACAAAACACAGTTTAAAATACACAAAAGTTACACAATATGGATGAGCCCTAGGGGCCACCTAAACCATATACTAAGAAAGTGGTATAAGAGACACCAATCGAAAAGGAAGTAGGCCTAGGGCCTTGGGAATCGCTGGAGTTGATCGGCAGTAGCAGTGACTAAGTCGGGAAAGGCCTGCAGGACTCGGGTGCAGTGTTTAAAGTGCATGCACTCACCAATGCAATGTCTATGGTGCGTAAAAGTTATAAAGTTAGTTATTTAGGAACCTTCCGAGTGACCTAGAGGAGTGAAACTTAAGACACATACACTAGAGGTGTGTACCAGTGTGGGAACACCGGCGTTGCTGAGTTACCTCACCCACAGGATGCGGGTGCATAGGGTCGAAGTAGTGTCGGGTTTCGTCACGCTGGTCGATGGTGCTTGGAGCTGAAGATGCTGCAGGCGGCTCGATGTTAAGAGTTCCGGTGGATCCAAGGGTGGATCTGATGTTATGAAGACCTGAAAGCAGAGGGGACAATGTTCAAAGTCACTAGCCAGTGACTACCGTGGAACCAGATTGAAACCAGGCGATGTCGGGTGCAAACAGGCGTTGAGGTGTAGCTTCACTCTGCAGCCACGTGGACACGAAGAGGTCGAGGATATCCAGGAGTCAATCACGAGCTGTCCCACGTAGGCTTCTCGCTGTTGGCGGTGTCGGCAACTTGATTGGAGCAAACAGGCCTTGGCTAATGCAAGCCACACAGGAATCAAAATAGGCTTATCACTCGGACCAGCAAGGTCAGAGCGGGTGCCCCCCTTTTACAGGAGCGAGGGCAAGTCTGGAGCAATCAGACCCGCAGTGTAGTTTGTAGGTTTCGTTGCGAGGATGGCCGCTGACCACGTGGCTAGTGGCCGGGATGGCTCGTTGAGTGGCACAATGCAAAAGAGCCCCATGCAGATCGTGGAGATGCTGGGGGGCTGATCTTCGATGCAAGGGCTGCTCGGTGGTAGGAATTCTCAGTCCCCAAAGCACAACGTTGAGGGTGCCTCGGATGCTGCGCAGTCAGCTTTTTGGGGGTCTTCCAAGAGGTCCGGTCCCACATCTCTCGGTGCCTTCACGGGTCCCTTCTTTGCAGGGACTGTGGATCGGGCTGTGAGAATTCTGGGAGTCTGGGTCTTGTCAGGCTCTGGGCTCAGGCTCCGGCGGGAGGCGGCGGCAAAGCAGATGTCGAGTTGCTGGTTGGTACCTGTATTCAGAGGGTGGCCTCTCCTAGGCCACAAGGGAGATACTCTTCAGTCTTCTGTGCAGCAGAATGTCGAAGTACAGTCGTCTTCTTAGTTTCAAGTTGATTTCAGGATGATCTGAGGTGTTGTGGCACTGCTCCCACTCTTATTCCCAATCTGAGGGATGGATCACCTGCTAGGTCCCTCCTCTGGGTGGGACCAGGAAGGGGGCGGTTACACCCCCTTTCCTTTGTCCAGCTCCTCGCCAGGCCTGGGTCTGGAAAGTCCCAGGACCGGTTTGGACTGGATAATGCACGGGGACACCTTGTGTGCCCCGGGCATGTCTGTTTCTATTCAGCCCTGTCCTACCCAATACACAAAATCCTGTCTGGGGTGGTGCTCGCACCTCCCAAGGCAGGAAACCCTTTGTCCAAGCCTCCCTCGCTGGAAGGACTCCCAGCAGCAGGAGGTCAGACTTGTGTCTGTGGTGGCAGCATCCATTTTGTGATGCTGAGGCTCTGGTTAACTTTAACCGGGGTTAAGGCTAGGTACATGTCGTGTCCCTCCAGAAGGGCGGAATGCTATCCCGTCGACAGAACTGTCGAGGGGATAGTATTCCAAATCGCATGACACCTTACTCGACATGTTTTGATAAAGCCAAACCAAAGTTAGCATGTAACCACGAGGATTATAATGCACTTAAGAGTATATGGTATGGCAATATCCCGGAACAGCTAAGGGAGTTGTTCCCGACAGCTGCAGACAGGCTCAGCTCATGCTAGAGCACCATCTCACATGAAACCACGCACTCTGCCCCCAGGATTGCAGGGGCCTTCCATAGGAATGGCTTATAGGTTAACATGTGTCCAGTTAAGGTTAGATATATGGATACTATATCTAATTAAGAGGTGATTACACCAACTTACCCCATCTGAGTGATCAGCCAGTTGTGTCAAATATGGAGGCCAGGCCAGGGGTGGCAAAATACATGCTGCAGCCCCTGGTAGGCCCTGGATACACCTATGCCCTGGGTACCTAGGGTACACTGTTACAGGGGCCTATAAGGTGAACCAGTTCCAATTGTGTATGCACCTAAGGTACATGGAGTCCATTTTAAGGAGAGAGCAATCAGCCTGGGACCCTGGATAGCAGGATCCCAGGCCAACTATGTCAAAAACCAGCTAAACACCAGGCAAAAAGTTTTGGGGTAACCATAGTCAGATATCCACCTTCCTGCATACGCTACATGGTACGCCAGCATCCAAACACTTGTTGTGCCCCTTGCGTTATAATAAAAGGGCCCTGAAGCGCGCCAGCGTTAGAGGGTGTCCCGGTGTTGCTGAACACTTATCAGTTTCTTTCCACCAATGCACAACATTCAACTCTGGGACCGGGGGATCGGCAGCTGGCAGTAGCTATGGGCCTGAGGTGGTTGGTAGGGCACAGCAGCATGGGAGCACCTTGGAACTCCACACAGCTCCCGGCCCGGCGGCCTGTCCCCAGGCTCACCCCCATGCAATTGACTGCTACCCTCCACACATTACCCCCAACGCCACTGCCTACCCCATCCTGGTCCCGCCGCCACCTCCCCAGCACTCCGACCTCGTGTCTGTTACTTTGCCCGGTGGCTCCAGGTAAATTGAAACCCTGGCTTCTTACAGCGCGGTATGCCTTTCCACTCACTGGCCTACCGCATCGATGCCGATACCATCTGTGGGCTCCTCTTGGATCACGTTATGTGCCAACCGCCCTCACCTCCACTCACGCTCCATCGCACGGCTCAACTGTGTGTGGAACGCCACTGGCAGCAAGATTCTGAGGCTGTATGCTGGAGCTGCAAGCCTACCCGGCCATTTCGGTCGGTGGCTTGGCAACAACCCTCATCTCAGTTAAACTAAAGTTTTGGTCGACAAACTTAAGTTTAACTGAGACAAAATCCTAACTTTACTACTCCTAAATGCCCTTTGTAAATACCAAAAGTCGTAAAGTTATGATTGTGTCTCATTTAAACTTAAGTTTGTCTTAAGACAAAAACTTAAGTTTAACTTAGACAAAATCCTATCTTTAGTACTCCTAAATGCCCTTTGTGAATAATGAAAGTCGTAAAGTTAGGATTTTGTCTCAGATTACTTTTGTGAATCGGCCCTATATTTTTAAGCTGCTGGTTTAGTGCAGTTAGAGGGTCAACACAAAGTGTCTTGAACCACCTCAGATTGCTTTTCAACCAGTTCACAAACAGTTCATTGAAGTTCTGGAAATTGATTCACTGTTCGTTGTACCTTTATTTAAACAGTTCAAAAAGACTTCATTAGCCCTCTTTTTCTTCTATGGAAAGCCCCTATATTTATTCTTCTTCCACTCGGGTCTATGCTATCTTCTTTTAAAGCAAGCTTTATTTAGAAATCACAGGTCAATCAACAGCTCAGCACCAATTTCAATAATGACGCATTGTAGAATCTCTAGACGAACAGCTGCAATCTCTAATGCTAGTGGCTGATATCCAAAAGTTGGAAAGGACAAACCTTGCAGAATCAAAACTCTGACTCTGCTCAATATTGAAGGTCACTGTCAACACCCCTCTATTTCCAGTCCAGGGACTACTAGCTCAATATCAATTTTTTATTCTGGGATTCTGCTGACCAATCGGGGAGATGTCAGTCTCCCGGTCCCCACTGCTCTTGGCATCTGTGATCAAATGAGTCCACTCTGGGCAGCGTACCTCTGTCAGGGCACTCTTGATCTTCTTAACCTCCTCAGGTTTTCTGGTGCTTGTTCTGCATCACTCCGCTCTGATTCAGATGTTTCAGACACTGGAGCAAGATCTCTTTCAGATGCCAATCTCAAGTTGAGCCTCCTCTGTCTCACAGGCCATAATTTACTTGCAAGCTTGGCTCTTCTTCTCTTCCCCCAACCACCTTGCACACCAGTTCCTTCAGCTGAGTCTGACTCTGTACCACTCACAATATTAATGTATCCCTCAGAGTCGATACCTGGCTTTGTGTAGCGTGACCCCCTCATCTTGATCTGGTGGGTAACCACCTTCTTCAGCAATCCTCACACCTTGGCTTGTCACCTCCTGTGGCCTTGCAACCACAGCTGGATTTTGTTCTGGAAGAGGAGTTGTTTCTTCTGAGGGTCCTGAAACTCTATGGGTATGGGAGGCACAAATCCAGCTCAGCAAGCCTCCACACTCGACAGCTGTATTTGTTACCAGATATGGACCTCTCCAGTGACCATCAAGGCAGCTCATCCTCATGTGCTTGCAAACAAGCACAAAGTCACCCGGGCACAAGTTGTGACACAGGTCCTTCGATGTCATGGCAGTAGCAGCTTCAACCTGGTGAGACACAGAACAGCACAACGTCAGCCAGTCCCTTGCAATAATCAAGGATCAAATCATCTGTGATGTTTATAAAGGCTGTAGACGGCACTGCTGGCAACCGCATTGCCCTCCCCATCGGAATATTATGAGGCGAGAGACCTGTCCTCCTATCGGGGATACTACAAATACTCATCAACACCAAGGTCAATGCATCAGGCCATTTCAGGGACGTTGATGAACATACTTTTGCCATTCACATCTTGAGAATTCTGTTAATCTGCTCCACAATGCCAGATGCCTCAGGTCTGTAGCTGAAATGCAGTTTCAGATCAACTTGTAAGGCAGCACAAAGCTGCTTCATAATCTTGCTATGGAAATCTGTTCTTCTGACCGACTCCAATGAGGTTGGACACCCGAACCGAGGAATAAGCTCTCTAAGCAGCAACTTCGCTAATGTGAGACTAGCACACCTCCTTGTTGAATAAGCTTCAACCCATCATGAGTAAACACACACCACAACCAGTTTTTACCTCAATCCATTGCACCTGGGCATCTTGATGAAATCAAGCTGGATCCTTTTGAAGGGTCCCTCAGATCTCCCAATGTGACTCAATACATCCACAGTTTTATTTCCAGCATAAATTTGTTGACACTAACCCATCTGTGGCACACAGCTTCAGCAAATGCACAGAACTGTGGATTAAATCGCGTCTGTCTTAACACTCGCATCATGGCATCCCTTTCAAGTTTGAACTGCTCCATGAATCTACCTTGCAATAGGGCTCAATAAATCATCTGGTAACACTGCTTGATCATCAGCTGAAACCCCATCATCTCTTTTCTCACTACCTGCTTTAATCCAACCAGCTTCTTCCTGGCCTGCTATGGCTAATATCATGCTGAGATCAGTTATTTTTGTGCTCTCTCCAGTATATTCCCCAGTGAAAATGCATCCTTGTTCAGCCCAGAAACGTGCAACCTCATCGGCGTACCTATTTCCAGAGGTTACAAAATCATTTCCCTTTCCATCAGTACCACACTTCACCACAGCTATGTCCTTTGTACGTTGCAAAGCCTCCAACTTTTCTTACATTTTCTCCATTCCTGATGGGAGATCCTGATGACATTAAGAACCCCCACTGTGACAATAGATGTCCAAAGTCATGAACCTCACTGAATCCGTACTGGCTATCGGTGTGGATGGTGACTCTGATTTGATCAGCTACCAGGCATACACCTGTCAAGGCAATAATCTCAGCCACTTCTGCAGAGTATTATCCCTGTAAACAAGCAGCTTCCACAACTCGAGAAATGGTACATACAGTAAATGCTGCTCTCAAATGAGCCACAATGTCCCTTAAGCATGAACAATCTACAAAAAAGATTTCATCACGTTCAGGCAGAGGTTCATCGACAATGTCAGGTCTCAGTTTGGTGCAAAGTTCAGTCACTTCGAGACAGTTATGGTCCTCACAATCGTCTCCATAACCATTTGGAAGAGGCATCAAAGTAGCAGGATTCAATACAGTGCATATTTTCAGAGTCACATTCTCCTAGTCAAGTATAACCTGCTAATAGCGTGTGAGGCTGTTATTGAAGATAAACAGATAAACAGTAAGAGCATGACCCATCACAATACTTTCACTTCTTTCAATTTACCCTGGGCGGTAAAATCTGCTCCGCTCGCGGAGTTTGCAGATTTTTGGCAACTCTGCGTTCCGCGTAGAATGCGTAGTTACCGAAAACTCTGCGCTCGGCAATAGAGCAGAGGTTTTTTTTGTTTGCGCATTTAAAATGAGTTTTCGTGGGCATGGGAGTGACTTACCGGGATGCCTGCATTCGCCGATGAGATTTCCTATCCGTTCGCATGCCCCACGAGAATTGCTAGCCGGTCGCGTGGTCCCGCAAGGGTCTGCGATTGTGAACACGTCATTCAGACACGCCATCGGACATGTTTTGTGAAGATCGGGATGCCGAACATGCACAATTTGCAAGCTAGAGAAGAATATCTCTCGAGCAGCATAAAACCTTCTAAAAAATTAGGATTTGGATGAAAAAAACTCCTCAGATTGACATTTAGCTGTACTTTTTTTGTGCAAGGAAAAAAAAATGTTAACTTATTTTTTGAAGAGGAAGGAAATGCCCTAGTGTCTCCAACTTCCTGTTCCTGTCCAGCAGGCTTCTCCCAGTGCTTTGTCATCTCCTGTTCACTTTCCCTTTGGATTTGGAGCCTGAAGGATCTCTTTTTTTGTCTGCTGCGTCATATATCATTGGAGTTTGAAGACTTTTGAATTTGAGATTCCACAAGTAATTTGGAAAATTGGTGTTGGTTTTGTTTGATTGGGGCATTGCATCTACATTTTTTTGTACTTTTTAATTGTATTTTTTCAATGTATTGTAGTTGGTGGCCTTTAGTTTCAGTAGGGGCCTAGTTGTTTCTTTGTATGTAATGTTTATTCTAGTTTTCCTTTTTAGGAAACATGTTGCAATGTTGACTACATTTGCTACAAATTTTGCAATCAATTTGCAACATTTATTTAGTAGTCTGCCAATAGGCCTTTTTCAAAAAGTAGACCCAGAGCTACTTATGTGTGCATTAAACAACTGTTTCTGTGGTGTCTGTTGAATTTAAACATCATTTAGGACATGGATAGCATTGGATTGAATTGCAAAATGTGTTTTTGGGGGGGAATTTAGCTTTTTTCGTGTGTGTTAAATAAATGCCTTTGTTGGATGTGTGTGGCTGGTGTGTTGTTGTGTAGCTTGTAATCCTGTTTAATCCCTGTGGTTTTTCGTTTTTGATTTGTTGCATTAAAGCTGTGTTATTTAGCATGCCTCCTTTGTCTGGCAATTTAGGCCTGCTTTAGTTCGTTGTTTTACAGACCTCATGCTTGTTGTGTGAGTGACCAACCATGTGACTAGTAGTGGCCATTTTGTGGTGGTAGTTAGTGTGCTGCTTTTGCCATATACTTGAATGTCTTTCCTTTGTTCCTCTTGGCTTACTGCTTCTTGTTGTTGTGGCCTAGCTATGTGGTAGTGGCAATTTTGTGAAGCCAGCCAGTGTGCTTTTGCCTTAGGCCTGCATTGTCTGTCTTCCCTTTCTTGTTGTTGTGGTGGCCTGGCCATGTGGCTGGCAGTCATTTTGTGAAGCCAGATAGTGTGCTTTTGCCATAGGCCTGCATTGTATGTCTTCCCTTTCTTGTTGTTGTGGTGGCCTCTGGCCATGTGGCTGATGGCCATTTTGTAAAGCCAGCCAGTTTTCTTTGCCATAGGCCTGCATTGTCTAGCATTGTCTGTCTTCCCTTTGTTGTTGTTGTGGTAGCCTGGCTATGTGGCTGGCGGCCATTTTGAATAGGCAGCAAGTGGGCTTTGCCATAGGCCTGCATTGTCTAGCCTTGTCTGTCTTCCCTTTCTTGTTGTTGTAGTGGCCTAACCATGTGTTTGTTGGCCATTTTGTACAGGCAGCTGTTGTGCTTTTGCCATGGGCCTGCATTGTCTAGCATGGTCTGTCTTGTTATGTTATGTTATGTTATGGTGCTTTTGTATAGCGCAAGGCTACTCGGATGGAGTGTCCCGGCGCTTTCCACCTGCAACTCAGAGTAAAAATAACACAACACAGCAAGAATAGAATCAGAAACAGAAAAGAAAACAGTAAAAACAGCGTAAAGATTAAAGCCAGGTCTTCAGGCTCTTCCTGAACTGGAGCAGATTGGCAGTGCTGTGGAGCGAGAGAGGAAGCGAGTTCCACAGCTGGGGAGCTTTACAGCTGAAAGAGCGCCCTCCCGCACGGGCCTTCCTCACCCGCGGAACCACCGCTGCAAAAAGGGATTCCGAGCGCAAGGAGCGGACTGGACGATAGAAGGCCAGTCTCCGCCCTAGATATCCGGCCCCTGATCCAAACAAAGCTTTGTGCATCAACGTCAGGGATTTGAACTGAATCCGCTTCCGGATGGGCAGCAAATGTAGCGTCTGTAGCAGCCCGGAAGCTCGAGCTCGTCTTCGCAGGCCGAAAATAGCCCGGGTGGCGGAGTTCTGCACCACCTGTAGGCGCTGAACCAGATAGTCAGGGAGGCCGAGAAAGAGGGCATTGGTGTAATATAGCCTTGATCCAATAAGAGCCTGCACAGTAATCCGCCTGTGCTCCTCCGACAATAGGGGCAGGAATTTGCGGAGCATTTTCAAAATTCCATAACAGGTGCCAGCCAGACCGAGAATATGAGTTCTCAGCGACAGCTGGTTGTCCAGCTTGACACCCAGATTTTTAGCCACCAAGGAAAATTGTGCAGGAGTACTCATGTCGGACGGCCACCATTGCTGCCACTCCGGATCGGCGAGGCAACCAAAAAATAGCACCTCAGACTTACTTAAATTGGCCTTCAGACTGTTCCGCTGGAACCAGTCGAAGACCACTACAAGACAGTCCCGAATTCTCTCTCCATCAAACTCCTGGTCTTTACCGCATGTGAAGAGGAGTTGCGTATCGTCGGCGTAGGAGACGATCTGGGCCCCATATGCCTCCACCACGGCCGCCAAAGGGGACATAAAGATGTTGAACAACGTGGGGCTCAACACAGAGCCCTGTGGAACCCGGGCTCCCAGTGGCGGCATCTCGGCAGAACTCTGGGAAACCCAGACCGTCTGGCGGCGGCTTTCAAGGAAAGATGTGAACCATTCGAGCGCCGTCCCCCTAAGGCCGATGTCATAAAGCCTAGCTAGAAGCGCCTTGTGGGGGACGGTGTCGAAAGCCACCGACAGGTCTAACATGACCAACATGGCCCTACCGCCGACATCCAAGGTCTCCCTGATGATCTCAGTGTCCTCCAACAAAGCCGTTTCCGTACTAAAATTAGGACGGAAACCGGATTGGGATGGGTGGAGCAGATTGTCTTCCCTTTCCTGATGTTGTGGTGGCCTTACCATGTGGCTGGCGGCCATTTTGTACAGCCCACCAGTGTGCTTTTGCCATAGGCCGGCAAGCTTTCTTTGTGGTGGCCATGCCTTGCCCTTGGTGTCCTTTTGCATGCAATTTTTTTCTATCTCCCAGCACAAAAAAATGCAGGACAGTTCACTACATTTTCTAATACATTTGCAATATTAGTGATTTGAATTTATTCGCTATGTGGCCTAGTCTGCCAAGAGGCCTTTTTCAGCCAGTATGCTCAGAGCTACTCATGTGTGCATGAAACATCTGTTTATGTGGTGTCTGTTGAATTTAAACATCGTTTACGGAATGGATTGCAATGGATTGAATTGCAAAATGTGTGTTTGGGGAGGTTTTCACTTTTTTCTTGTGTGTTAAATAAATGCCTTTGTTGGATGTGTGAGGCTGGTGTGGTTGTTGTGTAACTTGCAAATCTTTTTTAGACCCATGTATTTTCATTTTGCATTGTTACATTAAAGCTGTGCTGTTTAGCATGCCTCCTTTGTCTGGCCATATAGGCCTGCTTGAGTTCATAGTTTTACAGGCCTCCTTCTTGGTGTTGTGTGAGTGACCATGTGGCTGGTGGCCATTTTGTAAAGATTTTGTGGTGGTAGTTGGTGTGCTGCTTTTGCCATAGGCCTGCATGTCCTTCCTTTGTTCCTCTTGGCTTACTGCTTCGAACCCCATTGCCAGCACAACTTTCTGAATGATGCTGCATCCCGCGTGATGCACAATCACATTCACAAATCACAATGCCAAACAGGTTCCATTACATTTGTACTTTTGTTTTTGTTCTTCTTCTTTCCTATCCTTCCTGAGTATACACGGTGCACCATGATGAAAGCCTTTGTTTGTCAAAGTCTCACAAATGGCAACACTGTTGTTATGTTTTTTTATAACTAAACTAAGTTAATACAATGTATTGATATTAAATAACACTAACAAGTGTGACCACACACTAAGTTGTATATCATATTTGTTTGTTTGTACAGTAGTACATTGAACCACAACAATAAATTTCACATTTCACTGATGTTCTTCTTGCTTATATGCATTTAGGTGCACAAAAGTGGAGAAGGCGTCATCACCCATTGTATTGCCAGACAGAAGTCCTGCTGCTCACGACGTCACATGACGTGTGACCTCAGATATCTCTTCAACGTGTGCCACTGCGTGCTGCTGACATCTGAAGAAGATGGCCCCAAAGAAAGGTACCAGGTCCTCCAGTACCAAGAAAGCTGCCAGTGAGAGGAAGAAGGAAAAGCCATTTACCACATCTAGTGTGCCAACCAAGATCTTTTTTGGGAAACCAAAAATTGCGTGCTGCACTAGCTGTGTCTGGGGATCAAGCTGGGAGCAGCACCCCCGCATCTGAGGGCCCACCTCACCAACCTAGGCACAAGCCCATGTCTGTCGCAGAGGCAGCCAGCCTCATCACGACAACGCCAATGAGCAGCCATGTTGAAAATGACTTGTCGTTATCGCAAAAGTAGTACACAATCATCGCAGGAAACTCAGATATGTGGACAACAACAGCCGCTACCACCACCCACAATAGTAGATGCTTCTCCCGAAGTAGGGGTAGTTCAGGAAATCAAGCTCCGGCAAAGGAAGAAGAGCAAGCCACTCTTTCAGAAGTTCCATTGTCTTCCAGATCTCCAGCAAGGAAAAGGGGGGTTAGTCCATCAAGGGCTTCTGCAAGCCCCCTTCTGATGATCTAGATGCCACTTGGAAGCCACCACCTCAGTCTGAGAGTTAGAGATGCCACGAGACAAGGCTAGGGAAAAGGAAGGTTCCAGAAAGCCTTAGAGTTATGGAGGTAGATATAGAAAAGGAGGATGATGAAAGGCCAGTCATCATGAACATCACTCCCACCGCAAAGGAGATGGAGACTGACATTACCCAATCCCAAACTGCTCTGAGGGATGTGGCATGGATTCCACAAACACAGGTAACACCAATGTAGGAGAGAAGGATCTGCTTCTTATAGTTATCCCCACTTTTTGCTGATGTTTCACTGTTTCTGACTTAGTCTGGTTGGGATCATGCTATTCAGGACCCCAGTCTAGCTTCTTTCTCCTCTAAATTGATTGCATGTACTTTAGGTACACTCCAGATTGGATTTTTGGGTAACCTTATAAGTCCCTAGTATAAGGTGTACTATTTAACCAGGGCATAGGTACCCCAGAGGCCTCCCAGGGGCTGAAGCATGTATTATGCCACCACTGAGTGGCCACTCAAATTAACACCACAGGTCTGCTACTGCAACCTATGTAGGGTTCACAATATCTACCTCACCACTACACAAATAAACCTATTAGTCACCCCTATGGCAGGCCTTACCGATTCTGAAGGCAGGGTGCTGGGTTTAATGTGAGAGGGTACCCATGCATGAGCAGAGCCTCTCTGCAGCCTTCGGAATCTATTCTCCGGTGTTGTTCTGTGATGAAGCCTACCATATACTCTTAAGTGCATTATAACCTCGCAATACATGCTAACTTTAAAATGGCTGCCCAGAAACCTGTCGTGTTTGGTGTCAAAAACCTTGAAATCATACCTCCACACCAGTAACAGGTGTGGGAGGTATGATTCCTCCCTCCTAGAGGGAGAAATATTACTACACCGGTACACCCAGTATCAGCTTTACAGAACCCTGGCATCACTAGATGGATGCTGCCAGCCACAGACACGTGTCTGCCCTCCTGCTGCTGGTTGAAACTCTGGCAGGGGAGGCTGGACAATAGGTTTACTGTCACAGGGAGGTGTAAACACCTCCCGGACAGGCTTTAGTGTATTGGGGCTGGGTGGGTGCACTCTGAGAGTGCTTTGATGTCTGCACTAGGGGCACATTTGGTGTCCCTGTGCAAAGTCTATCTCAAAGCCATTTGCTCTTCCTACTTATAACATTAAAAGTAAAGCGTGGGTGCTGCAATTATACCAAAAGTAAAGGAATAGAAAAAAACATCTATTTCTTTACTTTTGCTATAATCGCGACACCCGCGTTTTTCTTTTAACATTAAAAGTAAAGCGCGGGTGCCGCGATTATAGCAAAAGTAAAGAAAAAGATTTTTTTCTATTTCTTTACTTTAGGTATAATCGCGGCACCCGCCCTTTACTTATAACATTAAAAGTAAAGTGCGGGTGCCGCAATTATACCAAAAGTAAAGAAATAGAAAAATACATCTATTTCTTTACTTTTGCTATAATCGCGGCACCCGCGCTTTCCTTTTAACGTTAAAAGTAAAGCGTCGGTGATGTGCAGTTTCTTGTGGTATCTATAAAGAGACACAAGTGACTTCTAGAAGTGATGCTTTCTTTTGTAGACTTCTGGGCTTGAATCACTCAGATAATAAGACGTAATTCGTTGATTCTAAACCCTGTCTTCCTCATTAGAACAAACAATATGACCTTCGGCAAATCTTAAAATTTTCAGTTTCTTCATTGTCGTAATGAAGAGGGCTTCAAGTTGGCCTGATCCAAGTTTGTCCTGGGCCTTCACTTTCCTTGTGGCAGTGTGAGAAAGGGATCTTTTTTTCCATTTTATTTCCGTTTCTCTGATTTAACCTTGAACAGATAATTCATTACTTTTTGGCATCAGGGGCCTTATTTACCAAAATGGGTCATAACGTTAAAAGTTGTTCCAAACAGGGACCCCCAAAATAATTGCCACATAAAAGCAGGCAATTGGCATGTTTCATAAATTACCCAATAAGTTTCCATTTCTTAGTTTTTAGTTGGCACTCGGTGATTCTCTGAGGAATGGTTCGCCTGTAGATGGGGAGTTCTGTGCCTGTGGTGTCACTTACCTCAGGCGTTGTGCGCCCTCGCAAATGCCTGGAGAAGGCGTGCAGGGTTAATCCTTGCTCAGTGCCGCTTACCTGGCTCAGTCCGGGGCCAGGGGTTGATCTGCTGTCACTGCAGCACGTGCACCCTCAGCAGATGCGGCGTGATGGATGAATGCTGGGAGCTCATTTACTCTGTGGTCCTTCCTCTTGGACCATGTTAAGGCTTTCCACATAAATATTGCCAGGCTGATAGGCCACTAATAATAACATTCCATTCAATTTGTAGAATGAATACTAGTGCGAGGCCAGGGGGCGCGTGCCAGAAAGACCTCCATGTGGCCTGTCTCCCGGTGCACTGAAAGACCGGCCTACAAGGACTGGTGGACACAAGACAAAATACAGCACCAGAGGACTGTTTTTATTATAGCTCCTTTACCTGGCTCTAGTGTCTACACGCTGCAACATCAGGTGTTAAAGATGCTCGATTTAATGTTACTCATTTTATTTACTCTTTTGATCGAAAGCCTGCAGGGACTGGAATCTCTATCGCAATGGGGTGAATATTTTCCTGCAGTCAGCGCATTAACCTCCTGAGCTATGGTTTAATGTGTTGCTTTATAGATTGATTCAGAAAAGGGGGTGGTGATGAACAGAGTGCCTGAATTAAGCAGACCACTCTTACCCAGTCCAAAGATCAGGGCTTGATCCATCACCGTTTTTTAGCTCACTGTACCATCCCAGCTCAGAACTTGGCTATATGCAAATTAGTCTGACCCTGGCCCAGTGCATCATGGGAACAGGGCAGACCAAACTACCAAGCCAATTCTTATACTGGGAAGGAAACAAGCTACCGGGGACCGGTTTCTGGCCTTTCAGCCGTCTTCGGCCCAGCTTGCTTGAATCCTGATGGTGCAATGAGCTAGGGAGTCACATCTGAGTATACCCTTCCACGCTTATGGTGGACAAAAATGATTCAGAAAAGGGGGTGGTGATGAACAGAGTGCCTGAATTAAGCAGACCACTCTTACCCAGTCCAAAGATCAGGGCTTGATCCATCACCGTTTTTTAGCTCACTGCACCATCCCAGCTCAGAACTTGGCTATATGCAAATTAGTCTGACCCTGGCCCAGTGCATCATGGGAACAGGGCAGACCAAACTACCAAGCCAATTCTTATACTGGGAAGGAAACAAGCTACCGGGGACCGGTTTCTGGCCTTTCAGCCATCTTCGGCCCGGCTTGCTTGAATCCTGATGGTGCAATGAGCTAGGGACTCACATCTGAGTATACCCTTCCACGCTTATGGTGGACAAAAATGATTCAGAAAAGGGGGTGGTGATGAACAGAGTGCCTGAATTAAGCAGACCACTCTTACCCAGTCCAAAGATCAGGGCTTGAGCCATCACCGTTTTTTTAGCTCACTGCACCATCCCAGCTCAGAACTTGGCTATATGCAAATTAGTCTGACCCTGGCCCAGTGCATCATGGGAACAGGGCAGACCAAACTACCAAGCCAATTCTTATACTGGGTAGCTTGTCTCCTTTCTGGTGAAGAATTGGCTTGGCAGTTTAGTCTGCCCTGTTCTCACGATGCACTGGGCCAGGGACAGACTGATTTGCATATAGCCAGGTTCTGAGCTGGGATGGTCCAGTGAGATAAATAACGGTGATGGATCAAGCCCTGATCTTTGGACTGGGTAAGAGTGGTCTGCTTAATTCAGACACTCTGTTCATCACCACCCCCTTTTCTGAATCGTTTTTGGCCACTATAGGTGTGGCAGGGTATACTCAGACATGAGTTCCTTTCTCACTGCACCATCAGGATTCAAGCAAGCCGGGCCGAAGACGGCTGAAATGCCAGAAACCGTTTACCGTTTACCCCAGCTGACCAACTGGGCATGCTAGTACAACACATCTTTCTGTGTTACTTGCCATAAAAGATGTAAGCATATTTATAGAATGCATGAGACACTCTGTTTTTTCTAAGCTTTTAGGGCCAGATGTAGATAATCAGCATTTACCGATTCTAAAATACCGAATTATCCTGATTCCGTATTTTAGAATCGGTAAATGCTATGTAGGCATCCAATCGGTAAATTTTACAGAATCTGTAAAATTCGGTAAATACCGAATCGGGATTTACCGATTCAGTATTCCCCATTCATTCCTATGGGCCTTAAGGGCCATAGGAATGAATGGGAATTACTGAATTGGTAAATACATAGGGCCAGATGTAGGTAATTCATATTTACCGACTCTTAAATACCAAATTTTACCGATTCGGTATTTAAGAGTCGGTAAATGTGAAGGGGGGAGATGTAGGTATTACAGATTCTGTAAATACCGAATCGTTAAGAGTCGGTATTTACCGAATCTGTAAATACCGAATCGATATTTCCCATTGATTCCTATGGGCCTTAAAGCCCATAGGAATCAATGGGCAATACCGATTCTGTAATTACAGAATCGGTAAATACCGAATTTTGCAAGGGTGCAGGGGGTGTCACTTTGACAGCCTCTGGCACCCCAAAAATAGGCATGTGCGCCATGTGGCGCACAGACATGCCCTTATAGGGCATGTCTGTCTGTCACATGGCTAGGTGTGCATGCACACATGTGCATGCACACCTGAATTCGGTATGTTAACACCCAATTGGATTGGGTGGTAAAATACCGAATTTGTAGGGCCTTTGGGACTCAGAAGAGTCCCACCTACATCTGGGAATTACCGAATCGGTAAAAATACCGATTCGGTATTTTACAGATTCTGTAAATTTACCGATTCGGTAAATTTACAGAATCTGTAAAATCTGGCCCCCTACATCTCAAGATGCCAAATACCGGTTGGAAACGGCCGAATCGGGCAGTTTCCGACCAGTATTTGCCACCTACATCGGGCCCTAATTCGGTAAAAGGGGGGAAACATTGAAGGGTGGCAGGGTGTCACTTTGACACCCTGTTGCACCCCTGAATTATGTATGGGTGCACATGTGGCACACATACATGCCCTAAGGGCATGTATGTCTGCCACATGGCACTGTTATTATTTGCATGAATTTGCATTTTTTAGGTTTTTTGAAATTTACCACCAACTTGTAGTTGGTGGCAAATAACGAATCCTAAAATGGGAAAATCACTCATTTGAGTGCTCCCTACATATCAGGATTCGATAATTTACCGAATCGGTATTTAAGAATTCGATAATTTCCCGATTCCTTAAATTACCGATTCGGTAAATTACCGAATCCTTAATTTAGGCCCTCACATATGAAAAGCCTAATTCCGGTCGGTAACGGCTGAAATTCGGTAATTTCGGCCGTTACCAACCGGAATTAGGCTTCCTACATCTGGCCCTTAGTGTTTAACGTATTACATTTGCATTCTGATCTCAGAATATTTTTTATTGTGAGAACATTATATTGCTACTTGCTTGTCAGTTCTTATTACAAGTGAGTAGTGACATCAGACTAACCTGTCCTAGAGGACAGCACAGCGCTGGCGCTCAAGTCCACTCTCTGTGCACAGAAAGCCAGAGAGCACAAGCATTGGCAAAGTCAATAGGTTTTGCTAATGAGAACTATTGGCAATGTTTTATAGCTATGCTGTACAGCAGCGCGGATACTTTGCATTGTGGCTAAAACAAATTTTAAAAAGTGCTATGAAGGAGCCAAAGGTAATGTGTTTTCTTTTTAAAGTGCATTAATATTGGATACATCATAGTCCTATTTATTATTGTTATAGCCATGCTGCACAGCAGCCATGCCGATATACAGCGGGCTACACATCATTGGCAAAGTCAGGAATTACCTTGGTGTACAGCATGAACATAAGGCAGTGGCAAAGCCAATAGTCTCAATGCTGTAAAAAGACAGGTACTAGGTGCATGTTAATGTGGTCCTAGAACATCCATACAGGATAATTATATACATAAACAACAGTTCTTCTGAACATCTAGGCGCGGTACCGGAGTTTGTGCACTTAAAAAATAGGCAGTTTAAACAACCCCAGGCACACAGTGCACGTGGAGTCATGTGTAGGTAAGTAAGTAAGCATGCACCAGCAGCTGAGCATAAATATGTCCTCAGAAGATGTAGTCAATATTTCCACTTGAGGCCAACATCGGGGGAGGCAGAGAAAGTACCCATTCTATATATAACACGCGCCAGAGCTTGCGAGCATATGTTCAACCCGGAGAGCGCTATCACTGCTCAGACCGCCCTTAGAATCTTGTATTTTTGCGTAAACATTCATGCGTGCCTTTTAGTGATATGCTTTGCTCTCCATTCTCACACTAATAGTATTTATTAGTGCATATAGTATCTATATATATATGTATATATGCACTTATTGTGAATCACAACCATTAAAGAATTTATTTTTCGCCACTTCGTATGTTTATGTATGTTTAAGCTTCAAGTATAGATTTACACTGCAATTTAAATAGCCTCACGTCTATTATTTTAGCTTAGGTGTACCAGGATAAATATTAAATGTCTAAAACATCCCTATTTTTCATCCAATCATAAATAGACTTAAACTTGTACAGCCCGCATACATTTAATCTACATATTATGCTTTTTCTGCTGTAGAACATTCTCAAACAGTTTTCGAAATACAACATACTTCGTTTATCTGCGCGCTTGATGAAGACATGTATATTTGAATGTTAACCTAGAATGTAAACACACACTAAGCAACCTTAGGAAAGGATCTTAATAAAGTCCGACATTGTAAAGAACACGTGCTCTGTGCAAGAGTTATGCAGACACTTAGTGCCAGGAGCATAAGATACTGCGGCGGCTTACCTTTGCGATCAAATAAGATGCATGATTCAGCAACTCTGGGGAAAAAAATCCTGTTTGGCTACGTACTGTTGGTTTACATTAATTTATTCATTCAAGTTTACACTACTTCATTCAGGTCGTGTTTACCCCAGCTGACCAAAGTTCTAAAAACTCTGTTATCTGAAGGAATAAAAACAAGCATTGGCATAGCCAATAGGTCTCGCCTTTGGGACCTTATAAGTGTTTAGCCATGCAACAAGGATGTTGTGCTGGATAATTTCAGCAGAATATCATTGGTGCAGCAACATCAACTGTTGCATGGCTAAACACTTATAAGGTATAAAGTTTAGCCATGCAACAGGTGATGTTATTGCATCAAGGATATTGTGCTTCAAAACTATATACATATAAGGTCCCAAAGCGAGACCTATTGGCTATGCCAATGCTTGATCTTTTGTGGAAGGGGTGGGTTTTCTGAAATCTGTGACAGCCTTCTGCCCAAAATGGAGGCTTTCCAGACAGTCCTAGTCCTATTTTTCCAAAGTTGCTGTTCCAGCACTACACCACGACGTGCTGGAAATGCTTGGACACGCTTTGCGGCAGACTGCTGTTCACAGTATCCACATGACAACAGACATGTGGACCAGCTGCCAAGTCACTGATTACATGTGCATCACTGCACACTGGATCTCTTTTGTGGGGGTTAGAGAAACAATATCTGCAGGTGTTGACACTGCTGAGATTTTTAATGCCACTCGGAAACATGCAACTGTAGCTATGTTCACCATGGAGACATCTCATACTGCTTCAAACATTTTTGAAGATTTCAACAGCAAGGTCTTTGAATGGCTGCACCCAAGAGGGCTTACCATTGGTTTTGTTGCCACGTACAATGGCAGTAATAGAGTTAAGGCCATGGGCTCTGGTGGCTATTTCAGGGTCCTGTGTTTGGCGCACTGCCTTAACATAATTGTTCAAGACTTTCTGAAAAAATAAGACCAAGTCAGCAACTTACTGACCACCTGCAGAAGAATAGGCACACATTTTAGCCATACTTTTAAAGCCCAGAAGCAGAAGCAGATCATTCAACATGAGCATAGAGTGCAGGCAAAGCACTCATCCAGGAGATGCCAACATGCTTGAACTCAACTTATTACATGCTTGATCGTCTGTTTGAGGAGTACAGACCATTCAATGAATATGTCATGCAAAGACTAGGGGATGCTACTGTGAAAGGCATGACTGTTGAGATGGAACAATGAAGCCTAGTTAAAAGACTCACAGAGATGCTACTTACTTTTGAGCTCTTCACACATGAAGTCAGCAAGGAGGACTGTACTATGCTATCCCATTGTTGCACATCCTTAAGCAACTGCTGAAGGGGATGTGTGCAACGTACGCAGGTGTAGAGGAAAAAAAAGAAGCATATGAGTTGGTAGAGAGCTTAACCCTTTGCTTAGCTGAAAATACAAAACAAACTAAGATTATGTCAGCCAAACATTACATTTCTGCCATAATTCTGGATCCAAGGTACAAAGCAGCACTGAACACTAAGACATTAATTCCTTTTTCAGAAGTGGATGTAGCCAGTGACTTTGAAAAAGAACGGCTGGAAATTAGAGGTTTGCTACTCCAGTCCACAACAAGTACTGCAGGGCAGCCGGCATCAAGTTCAACTTCAGAGCCCGAGGGTAGTGCGTTTGGCTCACAGCAGTCAAAAGCATTAACAACAGCAAGAACAGGATCATCAGCCCCAGTAAATTTGGCTCAGGAATGGTTTCTACAGCAAGGATTTGTTAGGTCCAGTGCTGATGCAAAGGCAAAAGAGGCCGAGCAAAGCGGAGCCCCCCTGAGCATTGAGCGGATGGTCCAGGCCTATCTGGATGACCCAACAGAAGTCTACATTGATCAAAACCCATTGCTGAATTGGTATGGGAAAAAGCAGCAATGTCCAGTGCTCAGCAGGCTGGCGATAAACAATCTGGCTTGGCCTGTCACAATTGTCCCTTCTGAGCGTGTTTTCAGAGTTGCTGGTGCAATTGTAACAGTGAAAAGGACAAGTCTCTCGCCCAACAACATGGAGAGGTTAACCATGGTCCAAATGAATCAGGACTTTATATCACTGGATTACACAATACCTGA
This sequence comes from Lissotriton vulgaris, assembly GCF_964263255.1. Lineage (NCBI taxonomy): Eukaryota > Metazoa > Chordata > Amphibia > Caudata > Salamandridae > Lissotriton > Lissotriton vulgaris. Next base: position 463,196,199 of record NC_141696.1, on the reverse strand, counting down.
AGTACAGCAGGAAGATTAGGATAGCGACTTAGGTGACCGAAGTAGTGTGTTAGATCATGATGACCTACTTCTGATTGACCCACCAGAGTTTCATCATGATCTCTACTTCCCTGACAACTAGCCTTTCAACTTGTTACTTTCTTTCTTCCATATTTACTTTTATTATTTGTGTGAGTCTCTGTCTTTGTGGTTCAAATCACATTCACAACAAATGCATCACCACTGTCTTGTCTTTATTGCAGTATTTGTTAAAGAAGTCCACTCCTCTGACTCCTGCTCCATCCTGACTCGCCCCTAAGTCCATTTCCCTCAAGCCAGGCATTGGATAGAGAATAGTACAAGAAATGTTGCCTCGTCGAGTCCCTCCAAAAGCAGTGGAACATGACTATAGCTATCCTCCTTTCGGAGCCTAGAGGGACTGCCCCTTAACTTAAATGAGAACAGGTAATCAATGATAACATGCATTGGATGCTGACTCTGAGTGATTGGTGTTTTTGTTGTTTTTGTTGTGCCTGAAGTGTACTAGTATTTAATCTACACACTAAAAGTGACTCAAGTCAATGTTTCCCTTCTAGTTGTTTAACAACAAAATTGTACTTCTACTGCAGGTCGATCCATTGCATTTTTGAATATGGATTCTGGACTGACTCTGTACACTACACCATGATGATGATGACGAGTAATCTTTGCATTCAGTCAGTCGGATCAGAGATGATTGATGGAATAACTCGGGGCGTTTCATGAAGTGGCATAAAACAAAGTAAACAAGTCAACAACCGTGACAGCAGACCGTGACAGCAGACCCTGTGTAGTGGTGGAGTCAAGTGTAGTGGTTAACATGACTGACAGCGGTGCATTGATTTAGTTAGTTAGTTAGCTTGGAAAATGCTATGTTGCTGTATATGTGTGTGCCATCTGGCTCAGTCAAAATCTAAGCTAAGTAGAGGTTGAGTGGGTGCAGTGGGCCTGCTCTGTCCTGTTGCTGTTGTAGGTTAAGGCTGGAAACAGAGTAGCAATGATTTAGCGGTGCTGCCTCTGAAAGTGTTTGCACTCCTCCATAATTTATGCATTTTTTTTCTCCTTGATTTTTCAATATCCTTTTTGTTTTTCCATCTACACTTACAGGCTGGCCTTTACCCTGTGAAAAACAGAGAAAAACAACTCACAAGTACCAACCAATCCACATCCACCAGGCAGGCAGTGGCACCTAAGATTGACGTACACAGTGTCCATGGAAGGGAGGACCAAGGGGAATGTCAAGATGCAACTCCTCAATTTGACCAGTATAATACAGTTACTTTAGTATCATTCATCATCTTTTGATTAATTTGTTGTTGTTATTATGTTTGCTCTTTGCTTATAATTGATCCTGACAGCTATTTTTGAATACTATTTTCTAGCTTTTAAAGGAAGCCCGGTACAACAGAACATAAAATGTATATGTAATTTGGGTCTCTCTGAGGGCAGACAGGCAAGGCAAATTGCATAATAAAAATTAATATTATGCTGCTGCCCTGTACTGTCTACTAGTCTAGTTAGTAAGTACTACTTATCATTATTCATTAACCATCAAGTCATCATCATGCATGCATTTCCTTTTTCTCCCTTAACAGATTTATGATTATGATGGTTGTCTGCCAAGATTGTGTGTGTTGTGTTTTCCATGTGTAGTGTTTGTCTTTGTCAAACCTTTCCCTGAAATATCCCTTCACAACCATTCATCATACCCTAACCCTCTTCCCCGGTTTGTGTGATTTATATTGAGGTGTGACTAAATTAAATTTACACTAATAGTAGATCACACACTTGCTAGGGCGGAAGTGGTGAAAACAACACTAATTCAATTTAAACAAGGCAGGGTGAGGATCTTCTTCTGCTTGTCCATCCATGCTCAGTATTGGCAAGTCAATTGTTTTCCAAAGGAACATAATCCATCACAAATTATAATTAATTGCCGGCATCATTTGGATTCATCATCCTTACTGCACTAAAGGTTATGCATGTTCACTTCATATGTGTGTCGAGTGACTTGAGTCAACGACAGTTTGTAACTGTTACTTGTTGTACTAGGCTATCTCTGCCACCATTATGTTTTATTTTACTTACGCATTGCTAATCATATTATGGTTACTTGTTTGGCAGTCTTCTTCTCTTGTGTACTGTACTTTACTTTGTTCTACTACTCCTTCCAGAGTCTCCCTCAAGCGGCTGACTGTCTAATTTTCTTTTTTTTGCAAATGCTACTGCCAATGTCTTCTACTTCCACCTTAGTCCCCCTCCAAAAACAAATGTTGCGAGTGTGGCTTGTGAGATTTTAGGTATTTAAAGGTTAGTATTTTCCAGTGTAGTTGCTTCTGGCATTCAGTAATGCACACCAAATCCCCTGTCCTGAGCTTAAATATAAAAAATAATAATAGGGGTCAGCGTAGGGATGCCTTGTCCACTGGGCAGTATGGGGCCAAAATATATATATATATATATATATATATATATATATATATATATATATATATATATATATATATATATATATATATATATATATATATATATATATATATATATATATATATATATATATATGACATTAGCTCAACATCCCGTGAGCAAGGTTCGTGAGAAGCGAAACGCGTTGGGTTAAGGTGGAAAATAAACCCCTGTAATTAATAATCAAGACGAGTGTGTGCGTTTTCATTCACCCTTGTGGAACCGAAAACATATATATATATATTGTAATTAATAATCAAGACGAGTGTGTGCGTTTTCATTCACCCTTGTGGAACCGAAAACATATATATATATATATATATATATATATATATATATATATATATATATATATATATATATATATATATATATATATATATATATATATATATATACATTCAAACAAATAGTTTAGCCCTCCGTGGAAGAAGCCACAAGAATGAATATTTTGCGGGTGAGCCCAGTCGCGGAAGCAAAGCCTGCCGCTTGCTGCGGACCCGTGATTGCGCCCAACAGTGCGATCAGTACACGGGGGAGTGGTGTCCAGAAGCAGCTGACCACAGACAAGAGGAAACCCAGAGCCACATGCTCACCAGCCCACATGGGTTTTAATCGTACTTTTATTAACTGCCACAATGATGAACTCACACGAGGTAAATGGTGTATGCACTACAAGACCCAGAAGGCCATTTCATCTGACCACGCCCTTGAAGGCAGGCTTTAATATCACGAGTGCATACTGCATCATCATTGCCAAGCAGGAGCCATTGAAGAAGGGATAGACTCCCGAACCCGGTCTGGCTGTACACGAACAGATGGTGACTGTTCTCTCTGCGTCTCCTGTTGCAGCTGCTCCTTAAAGAAATGGATCCAAATTTTACCATTCTTGTGGCTTCTTCCACTGAGGACTAAACTCTTTGTTTGAATATTTTGCGGCTGAGCCCAGTCGCGGAATCAAAGCCTGCCGCTTGCTGCGGACCCGTGATTGCGCCCAACGATGCGATCAGTACATGGGGGGAGTGGTGTCCAGAAGCAGCTGACCACAGACAAGAGGACACCCTGAGCCACATGCTCACCAGCCCACATGGGTTTTAATCGTACTTTTATTAACTGCCACAATGATGAACTCACACGAGGTAAATGGTGTATGCACTACAAGACCCAGAAGGCCATTTCATCTGACCACGCCCTTGAAGGCAGGCTTTAATATCATGAGTGCATACTGCATCATCATTGCCAAGCAGGAGCCATTGAAGAAGGGATAGACTCCCAAAACCGGTCTGGCTGTACACGAACAGATGGTGACTGTTCTCTCTGCGTCTCCTGTTGCAGCTGCTCCTTAAAGAAATGGATCCAAATTTTACCATTCTTGCGGCTTCTTCCACTGAGGGCTAAACTCTTTGTTTGAATATTTTTCAGCTGAGCCCAGTCGCGGAAGCAAAGCCTGCCGCTTGCTGCGGACCCGTGATTGCGCCCAACAGTGTGATCAGTACACGGGGGAGTGGTGTCCAGAAGCAGCTGACCACAGACAAGAGGACACCCAGAGCCACATGCTCACCAGCCCACATGGGTTTTAATCGTACTTTTATTAACTGCCACAATGATGAACTCACACGAGGTAAATGGTGTATGCACTACAAGACCCAGAAGGGCATTTCATCTGACCACGCCCTTGAAGGCAGGCTTTAATATCACGAGTGCATACTGCATCATCATTGCCAAGCAGGAGCCATTGAAGAAGGGATAGACTCCCAAAACCGGTCTGGCTGTACACGAACAGATGGTGACTGTTCTCTCTGCGTCTCCTGTTGCAGCTGCTCCTTAAAGAAATGGATCCAAATTTTACCATTCTTGTGGCTTCTTCCACTGAGGGCTAAACTTTTCTTTTGAATAGTTTGCGGCTGAGCCCAGTCGCGGAAGCAAAGCCTGCCGCTTGCTGCGGACCCGTGATTGCGCCCAACGGTGCGATCAGTACACGGGGTAGTGGTGTCCAGAAGCAGCTGACCACAGACAAGAGGACACCCAGAGCCACATGCTCACCAGCCCACATGGGTTTTAATCGTACTTTTATTAACTGCCACAATGATGAACTCACACAAGGTAAATGGTGTATGCACTACAAGACCCAGAAGGCCATTTCATCTGACCATGCCCTTGAAGGCAGGCTTTAATTTCACGAGTGCATACTGCATCATCATTGCCAAGCAGGAGCCATTGAAGAAGGGATAGACTCCCGAAACCGGTCTGGCTGTACACGAACAGATGGTGACTGTTCTCTCTGCGTCTCCTGTTGCAGCTGCTCCTTAAAGAAATGGATCCAAATTTTACCATTCTTGTGGCTTCTTCCACTGAGGGCTAAACTCTTTGTTTGAATATTTTGCGGCTGAGCCCAGTCGCGGAAGCAAAGCCTGCCGCTTGCTGCGGACCCGTGATTGCGCCCAACGGTGCGATCAGTACACGGGGGAGTGGTGTCCAGAAGCAGCTGACCACAGACAAGAGGACACCCAGAGCCACATGCTCACCAGCCCACATGGGTTTTAATCATACTTTTATTAACTGCCACAATGATGAACTCACACAAGGTAAATGGTGTATGCACTACAAGACCCAGAAGGCCATTTCATCTGACCACGCCCTTGAAGGCAGGCTTTAATATCACGAGTGCATACTGCATCATCATTGCCAAGCAGGAGCCATTGAAGAAGGGATAGATTTCCGAAACCGGTCTGGCTGTACACGAACAGATGGTGACTGTTCTCTCTGCGTCTCCTGTTGCAGCTGCTCCTTAAAGAAATGGATCCAAATTTTGCCATTCTTGTGGCTTCTTCCACTGAGGGCTAAACTCTTTGTTTGAATATTTTGCGGCTGAGCCCAGTCGCGGAAGCAAAGACTGCCGCTTGCTGCGGACCCGTGATTGTGCCCAATGGTGCGATCAGTACACGGGGGAGTGGTGTCCAGAAGCAGCTGACCACAGACAAGAGGACACCCAGAGCCACATGCTCACCAGCCCACATGGGTTTTAATCGTACTTTTATTAACTGCCACAATGATAAACTCAGACGAGGTAAATGGTGTATGCACTACAAGACCCAGAAGGCCATTTCATCTGACCACGCCCTTGAAGGCAGGCTTTAATATCACGAGTGCATACTGCATCATCATTGCCAAGCAGGAGCCATTGAAGAAGGGATAGACTCCAGAAACCGGTCTGGCTGTACACGAACAGATGGTGACTGTTCTCTCTGCGTCTCCTGTTGCAGCTGCTCCTTAAAGAAATGGATCCAAATTTTACCATTCTTGTGGCTTCTTCCACTGAGGGCTAAACTCTTTGTTTGAATATTTTGCGGCTGAGCCCAGTCGCGGAAGCAAAGCCTGCCGCTTGCTGCGGACCCGTGATTGCGCCCAACAGTGCGATCAGTACACGGGGGAGTGGTGTCCAGAAGCAGCTGACCACAGACAAGAGGACACCCAGAGCCACATGCTCACCAGCCCACATGGGTTTTAATCGTACTCTTATTAACTGCCACAATGATGAACTCACACAAGGTAAATGGTGTATGCACTACAAGACCCAGAAGGCCATTTCATCTGACCACCCCCTTGAAGGCAGGCTTTAATATCACGAGTGCATACTGCATCATCATTGCCAAGCAGGAGCCATTGAAGAAGGGATAGACTCCCGAACCCGGTCTGGCTGTACACGAACAGATGGTGACTGTTCTCTCTGTGTCTCCTGTTGCAGTTGCTCCTTAAAGAAATGGATCCAAATGTTACCATTCTTGTGGCTTCTTCCACTGAGGGCTAAACTCTTTGTTTGAATATATATATACATACATATATATATATATCCCCTGGAAAACTCGAACCACCTCCTGATTTCCGCCACAGCAGACGGGCAAGGAAAGAGACACAGACCTCCGAGGTATTTTCAAGTGGGCAAGATGATTTTATTGCAAGTGACCCAAACACAACGCGTTTCAAGCCCGTAAGCCCTTGTTCAGGTGTCATAAGTGAAAACACCATCTACTATTTTAAAGTGAGTTATGCCCCTCCCAGATCTTGACATCACAGGTCATATGATCATAGGCACAGAAAACATACTACTATGGCTACTCCCATCATTTTGTAGTTGTACATTGAGGCAGATTAATATAGTATGACACACAAAATTTGTATATACATGCTTTAAAAATAATTTAAAAACATGTAAAGTGCTAAGTGTCAAAGTATTTGTAAAATAATAAATACAAATCATTTTAAAAGGTCTCATTGGATAAATCCAAGACTGCCTACATGGTGATAGCCATGATGTTTTCATATTACCGGTTAAATCCGATTATTCTTTAAACCAAAAAACAGCCTGTGAGTCACGTGTGCTAGATAATATGCACTCAATATTGTCTCTATTCTAACATCATTTTTTCTATGTACACGTATAAAACACCATATGGAGAGGCATTGTGCAAAAGTGCATATCTTAAAATCTAAAGTGCTAGTGTAGATAGTATACATTTCTCAATTAATGCAATGTTAACTATAGGTCTAACCATCTGTACACGAGAAAAATATAATTCTAATTCATACAGGGTTAATAGCTATATTTTGATCCTAAAAACATTTGATTATATGTAAAAAATATGTAGATACACTTTGAGAATTCAATACGAGAGAAAGACAAAATACATTCAAATGTTGACAATTAATATTTTTACATTATATTTACAGATGGACGTATTTCATAGTATTATTTACAATAACTCCTCTAGTAAAAAAGGGGAAACCCAATATTGCAGCTATATTTGACTTACAAAAAGCTGCGCATATCTTCAGTCGTGTTCAAACCATTGGGCCATTTGTAGTCTAGCTCTAGAATATATTTTGTTTCGAGCTGGCGGAGTTGGCGCTCTCTGTTGCCGCCTCTCCTTTTCCTAGCCACAGCGTCTATTACATATTAAGATAAGCAATTGATGTTGTTGGCATGTACTCTCTTAAAATGTCTAGCAACAGGATATGTTGCGTCACTGTGGAGAATGGCCCTGATATGCTGAAAAATCCTGATGTGCACCTGTAGCTTCGTGCTACTCACGTAGCTAAGCCCACAGGTGCACGTCAGGACATATACAGCATATTCGGTTTTGCAATTGTAATTTCCCATTATCAGACTAGGAGTAGTCCTGAAAGGTGTAGAGTATGTTGACATATTGCACCCACATTTGCAAGCACGGCATGACGTACACTTAGTAAAGCCTTTCTTGGGTGCCAACCAAGTAGTTACCTTTTTGATCTCGGGTGATACTCGATCTAATGTAGTGCCCATGGTGCTACTTCTTCTAAATTTAACCACAGGTTTCGCTGCAATTCTACTTTGAAGAATGTTGTCAGTTAACACCACTTGCCAGTGTTTATTCACTATCACTCTTATCTGTTGCTCCTCTCTATTGTAGGTAGTAATTAATCTAGGAGTGTCAGTCCTAGTAGAGGTGACGGCAGTATTGGGTGTGTCAGAGCTATCCTTATCAGGAGCAAAAAGACTTGTTCTAGATCTAGTTTTAGCCTTCTCAATTGCTTCCTGTAGGATTTGTTGAGAGTACCCCCTGATTTTAAGTCTAGCATTCAGCTCTTCTTGGCATTTGTTAAACTCATCCTCATTGCTACAGATTCGTTTTATACGTAGGATTTCTCCATACGGAATACTGGTAATGAGGTGTTTTGGGTGGGAGCTGGTTGCGTGTAAGGTAATGTTACCAGAAGTAGCTTTCCTATGAAGGGTGCTTTTAAATTTGTCATTATGGACAAAGACCTTAACATCAAGGAATTCAATTTCCTTTTTCTGAATATGGGAAGTGAATTTTTTGATTATAGATATTGTTATTAATCTTGCTTATAAATTGAATAGCTTCTTCCTCACTTCCCTGCCACAGTATGAACACATCATCAATGTACCGGAGGTAAGATCTTACGTGTGTCTTATAATCCACCTGAAAGGTGGTTTTGAGGACCTGCTCCTCCCACCAGCCCACATGAAAACATGCGTAGCTGGGGGAGAAGCAGGCCCCCATCGCCACACCTCTCATCTGTTTGTATATGTCTTTATCAAACAGGAAATAATTGTTATTGAGACACCATTTGATGAGTTCAAGCAAATCTTTGTTGTGTTCATATAGGGTACTAGACCGCGTTTCCAAAAAATGTTTCACTGAAACCAATCCCTGTACATGATCTATACTTGTGTATAATGCTTCTATATTTAAAGTGATAAGAAGCAAGTTATCTGACCATGAGAGTTTGTCTATTTTCTGTAAAAAGTCTCCAGTATCCTTTACATAGCTTGGCAATGCCATCACCAAGCTCTGAAGGAAAAAATCAATATACTGGCCTACATGTTCACCCAAACTGTTTATGGCCGATATTATTGGTCTACCTGGGATTGGGGAAACATTTTTGTGTATTTTTGGAATTAGGTAAAGGACCAGTAGAACAGGAAACTCATTAACCATGAACTTATGTTCTTCTGTAGAGATAAGGCCTTGTCTTTTCCATGTTGCTAGTAATTTATGCAAAACTAATTTAGCTTTGTCATACTCTTTGACATTTGATTTCGCATAACATTGTACATCTTGAAGCTGGCGAAGTGCTTCAGCTATATAGTCTTTTCTAGGCCACAATACCAGGTTCCCACCCTTGTCTGATTTTTTGACCACCACTTCCTGATTATTTTCCAGTTTTTTAACTAAATCATAATATGTTTTTCTTTTAAAAAACAGATTTCTTTCCTTTCTGCTTTTGTGAACAGTATGATTTAATTGCTTTAGGTCATTGACAATAAGATCATGAAACACATCAATGCTGTCCTTTGGCATAAATGGAACAAGACTGGACTTAGGTTTAAAGGGGCTGATCCCAGCACCCTCTTGCGTGTGGTTGATTTTGCGAAGTCGGCCTTGGGTGGCCTGATTAGTGTCTTGTTCATGTTCCACAGTTATATCTGATTCCTCAGCCAGATCATGTACCATCAATAGATTGGGGATGTCCGATGCTGCTAGATTAATCATAGTTTCGTTATCCTCAGTTTCATTGCTGCCTCCTGCATCTTTTATGGTTTTTAATGCAAAGAACTTTTTCAGTTTCAATTTCCTGATGTAACAATATACATCAATGAATGTTCTAGCGTAATTAAAACTGTCACCAGGGCAAAAGATGAGACCCAAGGCCAACAGTTGTTCTTCCGCCTTGCAGAGTGTGATATTTGATAAATTAATCACAGTGTTGTCTCTTATTGTTGTTTCTTCTTTTGCCATTTCCCTTTTGTTTGTTTCTTTGTGTTTTTGTTTGCCTCTTTTGCGTTGGTCACGTCTTCTTTTAGTTCGCTTGTATTTTGTGCTGTTGGATTTCGCCGAGGCCTCAAGGTTTGCAGTCTCGCCTCGACTAAAAAATCCATTTCTTGTCCTACATTTAGGACGGGTTTTCTTCTCACCACAGGTATCGATTTTGTACTGGACGCACTAGTGAGCGAAATAGTGTCCAAACTGTCAGCATCCTCATTTTCATTGCCCTGGATCACATTACTTACTTCTTTGCTGTTGGCCTTTTCATTATATTGTTGGCGCTTTATGGGATCAAACTTACGAGAAAAAGTGAAAATTTGACCATTTTCATAGTCCTCTAAATCAAGGTTGAATTTAGTAGCTTTTCTTATTTTAATTTTCTCTTCATGTTTTTTTAGACGTTCGAGCATTGTTTCCTTCAGTTTGGTAGTTTGGTCCGTTGCTCCCACAGCATTGATTTTTTCTAGAATAGCGTCTATTTATTTTAATATTTCTTCCCGATCAATGTGGACATATTTAATCAAGATTTTGACCAGGTTCATCTAGGCAGCAAGATTACTTTCCCCCCATTCCCGTAACATATTGGGGTTTGGTCTATCGAAGCTGGGTGCTAAGAGGATACGTAACCCCCTCAGCACCCTTCCCACTTCGGCATATTTTGATAACGATCGGTGTTCCCACCACTTGGTGATTTCAAGTTTGTGTTTCCTTTCAAGTTCTTAATTCAAAATAACAATGTCAGCGTCCTTGTTAGTTTCTACGCTTGCAGGCGGAACACTGTCTTTTGACGTTTTAGTCCGTTTGTTAAACATTTCCTCCGCCACAAGCTCTCTCTCTCTCATTTCCTCCATTGACATGATTGGGTCACTGCTAATTACTGTGTCCCAGGCTGGTTAGCCGAGAAAAAAGCATTCTTTTCCTCTGCCAAACCGCCACGAAAAACCACTTCTCCCCTCCTACTTTTTCCCGGCGTTGCAAGACTCACCGGTTCTCCGCCGCTTTCTGCAGAACAGCCGTCCACGCGTACTCGCGCTGCAGATACCGGTAGCTTTGTCTTTAACAGTTCTTAACGGGGTAGGGGGCAGCTGACGAAAATCCACCACGGATCCCTGTACTGCTCCAGTTAAACTCAGCCGCCAGAATTCGGGGAGGAGGTCTGGAAGAGAAGGTAACCGCCCTTCATAATTAACTCCTGGAAAACTCAAACCACCTCCTGATTTCCGCCACAGCAGACAGGCGAGGAAAGAGACACAGACCTCCGAGGTATTTTCAAGTGGGCAAGATGATTTTATTGCAAGTGACCCAAACACAGCGCGTTTCAAGCCCGTAAGCCCTTGTTCACGTGTCATAAGTGAAAACACCATCTACTATTTTAAAGTGAGTTATGCCCCTCCCAGATCTTGACATCACAGGTCATATGATCATCGGCACAGAAAACATACTACTATGGCTACTCCCATCATTTTGTAGTTGTACATTGAGGCAGATTAATATAGTATGACACACAAAATTTGTATATACATGCTTTAAAAATAATTTTAAAACATGTAAAGTGCTAAGTGTCAAAGTATTTGTAAAATAATAAATACAAATCATTTTAAAAGGTCTCATTGGATAAATCCAAGACTGCCTACATGGTGATAGCCATGATGTTTTCATATTACCGGTTAAATCCGCTTATTCTTTAAACCAAAAAACAGCCTGTGAGTCACGTGTGCTAGATAATATGTACTCAATATTGTCTCTATTCTAACATCATTTTTTCTATGTACACGTATAAAATACCATATGGAGAGGCATTGTGCAAAAGTACATATCTTAAAATCTAAAGTGCTAGTGTAGATAGTATACATTTCTCAATTAATCCAATGTTAATTATAGGTCTAACCATCTGTACACGAGAAAAATATAATTCTAATTCATACAGGGTTAATAGCTATATTTTGATGCTAAAATCATTTGATTATATGTAAAAAATATGTAGATACACTTTGAGAATTCAATACGAGAGAAAGACAAAATACATTCAAATTTTGACAATTAATATTTTTACATTATATTTACAGATGGACGTATTTCATAGTATTATTTACAAATAACTCCTCTAGTAAAAAAGGGGAAACCCAATATTGCAGCTATATTTGACTTACAAAAAGCTGCGCATATCTTCAGTCGTGTTCAAACCATTGGGCCATTTGCAGGCTAGCTCTAGAATATATTTTGTTTCGAGCTGGCGGAGTTGGCGCTCTCTGTTGCCGCCTCTCCTTTTCCTAGCCACAGCGTCTATTACATAATAAGATAAGCAATTGATGTTGTTGGCATGTACTCTCTTAAAATGTCTAGCAACAGGATATGTTGCGTTGCTGTGGAGAATGGCCCTGATATGCTGCAAAATCCTGACGTGCACCTGTAGCTTCGTGCTACCCACTAGCTAAGCCCACAGGTGCACGTCAGGACATTTACAGCATATTCGGTTTTGCAATTGTAATTTCCCATTATCAGACTAGGAGTAGTCCTGAAAGGTGTAGAGTATGTTGACATATTGCACCCACATTTGCAAGCACGGCATGACGTACACTTAGTAAAGCCTTTCTTGGGTGCCAACCAAGTAGTTACCTTTTTGATCTCGGGTGATACTCGATCTAATGTAGTGCCCATGGTGCTACTTCTTCTAAATTTAACCACAGGTTTCGCTGCAATTCTACTTTGAAGAATGTTGTCAGTTAACACCACTGGCCAGTGTTTATTCACTATCGCTCTTATCTATTGCTCCTCTCTATTGTAGGTAGTAATTAATCTAGGAGTGTCAGTCCTAGTAGAGGTGACAGCAGTATTGGGTGTGTCAGAGCTATCCTTATCAGGAGCGAAAAGACTTGTTCTAGATCTAGTTTTAGCCTTCTCAATTGCTTCCTGTAGGATTTGTTGAGAGTACCCCCTGATTTTAAGTCTAGCAACCAGCTCTTCTTGGCATTTGTTAAACTCATCCTCATTGCTACAGATTCATTTTATAAGTAGGATTTCTCCATACGGAATACTGGTAATGAGGTGTTTTGGGTGGGAGCTGGTTGCGTGTAAGGTAATGTTACCAGAAGTAGCTTTCCTATGAAGGGTGCTTTCAAATTTGTCATTATGGACAAAGACCTTAACATCAAGGAATTCAATTTCCTTTTTCTGAATATGGGAAGTGAATTTTTTGATTATAGATATTGTTATTAATCTTGCTTATAAATTGAATAGCTTCTTCCTCACTTCCCTGCCACAGTATGAACACATCATCAATGTACCGGAGGTAAGATCTTACGTGTGTCTTATAATCCACCTGAAAGGTGGTTTTGAGGACCTGCTCCTCCCACCAGCCCACATGAAAACATGCGTATCTGGGGGAGAAGCAGGCCCCCATCGCCACACCTCTCATCTGTTTGTATATGTCTTTATCAAACAGGAAATAATTGTTATTGAGACACCATTTGATGAGTTCAAGCAAAACTTTGTTGTGTTCATATAGGGTACTAGACCGCGTTTCCAAAAAATGTTTCACTGAAACCAATCCCTGTACATGATCTATACTTGTGTATAATGCTTCTATATTTAAAGTGATAAGAAGCAAGTTATCTGACCATGAGAGTTTGTCTATTTTCTGTAAAAAGTCTCCAGTATCCTTTACATAGCTTGGCAATGCCATCACCAAGCTCTGAAGGAAAAAATCAATATACTGGCCTACATGTTCACCCAAACTGTTTATGGCCGATATTATTGGTCTACCTGGGATTGGGGAAACATTTTTGTGTATTTTTGGAATTAGGTAAAGGACCAGTAGAACAGGAAACTCATTAACCATGAACTTATGTTCTTCTGTAGAGATAAGGCCTTGTCTTTTCCATGTTGCTAGTAATTTATGCAAAACTAATTTAGCTTTGTCATACTCTTTGACATTTGATTTCGCATAACATTGTACATCTTGAAGCTGGCGAAGTGCTTCAGCTATATAGTCTTTTCTAGGCCACAATACCAGGTTCCCACCCTTGTCTGATTTTTTGACCACCACTTCCTGATTATTTTCCAGTTTTTTAACTAAATCATAATATGTTTTTCTTTTAAAAAACAGATTTCTTTCCTTTCTGCTTTTGTGAACAGTATGATTTAATTGCTTTAGGTCATTGACAATAAGATCATGAAACACATCAATGCTGTCCTTTGGCATAAATGGAACAAGACTGGACTTAGGTTTAAAGGGGCTGATCCCAGCACCCTCTTGCGTGTGGTTGATTTTGCGAAGTCGGTCTTGGGTGGCCTGATTAGTGTCTTGTTCATGTTCCACAGTTATATCTGATTCCTCAGCCAGATCATGTACCATCAATAGATTGGGGATGTCCGATGCTGCTAGATTAATCATAGTTTCGTTATCCTCAGTTTCATTGCTGCCTCCTGCATCTTTTATGGTTTTTAATGCAAAGAACTTTTTCAGTTTCAATTTCCTGATGTAACAATATACATCAATGAATGTTCTAGCGTAATTAAAACTGTCACCAGGGCAAAAGTTGAGACCCAAGGCCAACAGTTGTTCTTCCGCCTTGCAGAGTGTGATATTTGATAAATTAATCACAGTGTTGTCTCTTATTGTTGTTTCTTCTTTTGCCATTTCCCTTTTGTTTGTTTCTTTGTGTTTTTGTTTGCCTCTTTTGCGTTGGTCACGTCTTCTTTTAGTTCGCTTGTATTTTGTGCTGTTGGATTTCGCCGAGGCCTCAAGGTTTGCAGTCTCGCCTCGACTAAAAAATCCATTTCTTGTCCTACATTTAGGACGGGTTTTCTTCTCACCACAGGTATCGATTTTGTACTGGACGCACTAGTGAGCGAAATAGTGTCCAAACTGTCAGCATCCTCATTTTCATTGCCCTGGATCACATTACTTACTTCTTTGCTGTTGGCCTTTTCATTATATTGTTGGCGCTTTATGGGATCAAACTTACGAGAAAAAGTGAAAATTTGACCATTTTCATAGTCCTCTAAATCAAGGTTGAATTTAGTAGCTTTTCTTATTTTAATTTTCTCTTCATGTTTTTTTAGACGTTCGAGCATTGTTTCCTTCAGTTTGGTAGTTTGGTCCGTTGCTCCCACAGCATTGATTTTTTCTAGAATAGCGTCTATTTATTTTAATATTTCTTCCCGATCAATGTGGACATATTTAATCAAGATTTTGACCAGGTTCATCTAGGCAGCAAGATTACTTTCCCCCCATTCCTGTAACATATTGGGGTTTGGTCTATCGAAGCTGGGTGCTAAGAGGATACGTAACCCCCTCAGCACCCTTCCCACTTCGGCATATTTTGATAACGATCGGTGTTCCCACCACTTGGTGATTTCAAGTTTGCGTTTCCTTTCAAGTTCTTAATTCAAAATAACAATGTCAGCGTCCTTGTTAGTTTCTACGCTTGCAGGCGGAACACTGTCTTTTGACGTTTTAGTCCGTTTGTTAAACATTTCCTCCGCCACAAGCTCTCTCTCTCTCATTTCCTCCATTGACATGATTGGGTCACTGCTAATTACTGTGTCCCAGGCTGGTTAGCCGAGAAAAAAGCATTCTTTTCCTCTGCCAAACCGCCACGAAAAACCACTTCTCCCCTCCTACTTTTTCCCGGCGTTGCAAGACTCACCGGTTCTCCGCCGCTTTCTGCAGAACAGCCGTCCACGCGTACTCGCGCTGCAGATACCGGTAGCTTTGTCTTTAACAGTTCTTAACGGGGTAGGGGGCAGCTGACGAAAATCCACCACGAATCCCTGTACTGCTCCAGTTAAACTCAGCCGCCAGAATTCGGGGAGGAGGTCTGGAAGAGAAGGTAACCGCCCTTCATAATTAACTCCTGGAAAACTCAAACCACCTCCTGATTTCCGCCACAGCAGACAGGCGAGGAAAGAGACACAGACCTCCGAGGTATTTTCAAGTGGGCAAGATGATTTTATTGCAAGTGACCCAAACACAGCGCGTTTCAAGCCCGTAAGCCCTTGTTCACGTGTCATAAGTGAAAACACCATCTACTATTTTAAAGTGAGTTATGCCCCTCCCAGATCTTGACATCACAGGTCATATGATCATCGGCACAGAAAACATACTACTATGGCTACTCCCATCATTTTGTAGTTGTACATTGAGGCAGATTAATATAGTATGACACACAAAATTTGTATATACATGCTTTAAAAATAATTTTAAAACATGTAAAGTGCTAAGTGTCAAAGTATTTGTAAAATAATAAATACAAATCATTTTAAAAGGTCTCATTGGATAAATCCAAGACTGCCTACATGGTGATAGCCATGATGTTTTCATATTACCGGTTAAATCCGCTTATTCTTTAAACCAAAAAACAGCCTGTGAGTCACGTGTGCTAGATAATATGTACTCAATATTGTCTCTATTCTAACATCATTTTTTCTATGTACACGTATAAAATACCATATGGAGAGGCATTGTGCAAAAGTACATATCTTAAAATCTAAAGTGCTAGTGTAGATAGTATACATTTCTCAATTAATCCAATGTTAATTATAGGTCTAACCATCTGTACACGAGAAAAATATAATTCTAATTCATACAGGGTTAATAGCTATATTTTGATGCTAAAAACATTTGATTATATGTAAAAAATATGTAGATACACTTTGAGAATTCAATACGAGAGAAAGACAAAATACATTCAAATTTTGACAATTAATATTTTTACATTATATTTACAGATGGACGTATTTCATAGTATTATTTACAAATAACTCCTCTAGTAAAAAAGGGGAAACCCAATATTGCAGCTATATTTGACTTACAAAAAGCTGCGCATATCTTCAGTCGTGTTCAAACCATTGGGCCATTTGCAGGCTAGCTCTAGAATATATTTTGTTTCGAGCTGGCGGAGTTGGCGCTCTCTGTTGCCGCCTCTCCTTTTCCTAGCCACAGCGTCTATTACATAATAAGATAAGCAATTGATGTTGTTGGCATGTACTCTCTTAAAATGTCTAGCAACAGGATATGTTGCGTTGCTGTGGAGAATGGCCCTGATATGCTGCAAAATCCTGACGTGCACCTGTAGCTTCGTGCTACCCACTAGCTAAGCCCACAGGTGCACGTCAGGACATTTACAGCATATTCGGTTTTGCAATTGTAATTTCCCATTATCAGACTAGGAGTAGTCCTGAAAGGTGTAGAGTATGTTGACATATTGCACCCACATTTGCAAGCACGGCATGACGTACACTTAGTAAAGCCTTTCTTGGGTGCCAACCAAGTAGTTACCTTTTTGATCTCGGGTGATACTCGATCTAATGTAGTGCCCATGGTGCTACTTCTTCTAAATTTAACCACAGGTTTCGCTGCAATTCTACTTTGAACAATGTTGTCAGTTAACACCACTGGCCAGTGTTTATTCACTATCGCTCTTATCTATTGCTCCTCTCTATTGTAGGTAGTAATTAATCTAGGAGTGTCAGTCCTAGTAGAGGTGACAGCAGTATTGGGTGTGTCAGAGCTATCCTTATCAGGAGCGAAAAGACTTGTTCTAGATCTAGTTTTAGCCTTCTCAATTGCTTCCTGTAGGATTTGTTGAGAGTACCCCCGATTTTAAGTCTAGCAACCAGCTCTTCTTGGCATTTGTTAAACTCATCCTCATTGCTACAGATTCATTTTATAAGTAGGATTTCTCCATACGGAATACTGGTAATGAGGTGTTTTGGGTGGGAGCTGGTTGCGTGTAAGGTAATGTTACCAGAAGTAGCTTTCCTATGAAGGGTGCTTTCAAATTTGTCATTATGGACAAAGACCTTAACATCAAGGAATTCAATTTCCTTTTTCTGAATATGGGAAGTGAATTTTTTGATTATAGATATTGTTATTAATCTTGCTTATAAATTGAATAGCTTCTTCCTCACTTACCTGCCACAGTATGAACACATCATCAATGTACCGGAGGTAAGATCTTACGTGTGTCTTATAATCCACCTGAAAGGTGGTTTTGAGGACCTGCTCCTCCCACCAGCCCACATGAAAACATGCGTAGCTGGGGGAGAAGCAGGCCCCCATCGCCACACCTCTCATCTGTTTGTATATGTCTTTATCAAACAGGAAATAATTGTTATTGAGACACCATTTGATGAGTTCAAGCAAAACTTTGTTGTGTTCATATAGGGTACTAGACCGCATTTCCAAAAAATGTTTCACTGAAACCAATCCCTGTACATGATCTATACTTGTGTATAATACTTCTACATCTAAAGTGATAAGAAGCAAGTTATCTGACCATGAGAGTTTGTCTATTTTCTGTAAAAAGTCTCCAGTATCCTTTACATAGCTTGGCAATGCCATCACCAAGCTCTGAAGGAAAAAATCAATATACTGGACTACATGTTCACCCAAACTGTTTATGGCCGATATTATTGGTCTACCTGGGATTGTGGAAACATTTTTGTGTATTTTTGGAATTAGGTAAAGGACCGGTAGAACAGGAAACTCATTAACCATGAACTTATGTTCTTCTGTAGAGATAAGGCCTTGTCTTTTCCATGTTGCTAGCAATTTATGCAAAACTAATTTTGCTTTGTCATACTCTTTGACATTTGATTTCGCATAACATTGTACATCTTGAAGCTGGCGAAGTGCTTCAGCTATATAGTCTTTTCTAGGCCACAATACCAGGTTCCCACCCTTGTCCGATTTTTTGACCACCACTTCCTGATTATTTTCCAGTTTTTTAACTAAATCATAATATGTTTTTCTTTTAAAAAACAGATTTCTTTCCTTTCTGCTTTTATGAACAGTATGATTTAATTGCTTTAGGTCATTGACAATAAGATCATGAAACACATCAATGCTGTCCTTTGGCATAAATGGAACAAAACTGGACTTAGGTTTAAAGGGGCTGATCCCAGCATCCTCTTGCGTGTGGTTGATTTTGCGTAGTCGTCTTGGGTGGCCTGATTAGTGTCTTGTTCATGTTCCACAGTTATATCTGATTCCTCAGCCAGATCATGTACCATCAATAGATTGGGGATGTCCGATGCTGCTAGATTAATCATAGTTTCGTTATCCTCAGTTTCATTGCTGCCTCCTGCATCTTTTATGGTTTTTAATGCAAAGAACTTTTTCAGTTTCAATTTCCTGATGTAACAATATACATCAATGCGTGTTCTAGCGTAATTAAAACTATCACCAGGGCAAAAGTTGAGACCCAAGGCCAACAGTTGTTCTTCCACCTTGGAGAGTGTGATATTTGATAAATTAATCACAGTGTTGTCTCTTATTGTTGTTTCTTACCCTTTTGTTTTTTTCTTTGTGTTTTTGTTTGCCTCTTTTGCGTTGGTCACGTCTTCTTTTAGTTCGCTTGCATTTTGTGCTGTTGGATTTCGCTGAGGCCTCAAGGTTTGCAGTCTCGCCTCGACTAAAAAATCCATTTCTTGTCCTACATTTAAGACGGTTTTTCTTCTCACCACAGGTATCGATTCTGTACTGGACGCACTAGTGAGCGAAATAGTGTCCAAACTGTCAGCATCCTCATTTTCATTGCCCTGGATCACATTACTTACTTCTTTGCTGTTGGCCTTTTCATTATATTGTTGGCGCTTTATGGGATCAAACTTACGAGAAAAAGTGAAAATTTGACTATTTTAATAGTCCTCTAAATCCCGGTTGAATTTAGTAGCTTTTCTTATTTTAATTTTCTCTTCATGTTTTTTTAGACGTTCTAGCATTGTTTCCTTCAGTTTGATAGTTTGGTCCGTTGCTCCCACAGCATTGATTTTTTCTAGAATAGCGTCTATTTCTTTTAATATTTCTTCCCGATCAATGTGGGCATATTTAATCAAGATTTTGACCAGGTTCATCGAGGCAGCAAGATTACTTTCCCCCCATTCATGTAACATATTGGGGTTTGGTCTATCGAAGCTGGGTGCTAAGAGGATACGTAACCCCCTCGGCACCCTTCCCACTTCAGCATATTTTGATAGCGATCGGTGTTCCCACCACTTGGTGATTTCAAGTTTGCGTTTCCTTTCAAGTTCTTTATACAAAATAACAATGTCAGCGTCCTTGTTAGTTTCTACGCTTGCAGGCGGAACACTGTCTTTTGACGTTTTAGTCCGTTTGTTAAACATTTCCTCCGCCGCAAGCTCTCTCTCTCTCATTTCCTCCATTGACATGATTGGGTCACTGCTAATTACTGTGCCCCAGGCTGGTTAGCTGAGAAAAAAGCGTTCTTTTCCTCTGCCAAACCGCCACGAAAAACCACTTCTCCCCTCCTACTTTTTCCCGGCGTTGCAAGACTCACCGGTTCTTCGCCCCTTTCTGCAGAACAGCCGTCCATGCGTACTCACTCTGCAGATACCGGTAGATTTGTCTTTAACAGTTCTTCACGGGGTAGGGGGCAGCTGACGAAAATCCACCACGGATCCCTGTACTGCTCCGGTTAAACTCAGCCGCCAGCTTTCGGGGAGGAGGTCTGGAAGCGAAGGTAACCGCCCTTCTTAATTAACTCCTGGAAAACTTGAACCACCTCCTGATTTCCGCCACAGCAGACAGGCGAGGAAAGAGACACAGACCTCCGAGGTATTTTCAAGTGGGCAAGATGATTTTATTGCAAGTGACCCAAACACAACACGTTTCAAGCCCGTAAGCCCTTGTTCACGTGTCATAAGTGAAAACACCATCTACTATTTTAAAGTGAGTTATGCCCCGCCCACATCTTGACATCACAGGTCATATGATCATAGGCACAGAAAACATACTACTATGGCTACTCCCATCATTTTGTAGTTGTACATTGAGGCAGATTAATATAGTATAACACACAAAATTTGTATATACATGCTTTAAAAATAATTTAAAAACATGTAAAGTGCTAAGTGTCAAAGTATTTGTAAAATAATAAATACAAATCATTTTAAAAGGTCTCATTGGATAAATCCAAGACTGCCTACATGGTGATAGCCATGATGTTTTCATATTACCGGCTAAATCTGATTATTCTTTAAACCAAAAAACAGCCTGTGAGTCACGTGTGCTAGATAATATGTACTCAATATTGTCTCTATTCTAACATCATTTTTTCTATGTACACGTATAAAACACCATATGGAGAGGCATTGTGCAAAAGTGCATATCTTAAAATCTAAAGTGCTAGTGTAGATAGTATAAATTTCTCAATTAATCCAATGTTAATTATAGGTCTAACCATCTGAACACAAGAAAAATATAATTCTAATTCATACAGGGTTAATAGCTATATTTTGATCCTAAAACATTTGATTATATGTAAAAAATATGTAGATACACTTTGAGAATTCAATACGAGAGAAAGATAAAATACATTCAAATTTTGACAATTAATATTTTTACATTATATTTACAGATGGACGTATTTCATAGTATTATTTACAAATAACTCCTCTAGTAAAAAAGGGGAAAACCAATATTGCAGCTAAATTTGACTTACAAAAAGCTGCGCATATCTTCAGTCGTGTTCAAACCGTTGGGCCATTTGCAGTCTAGCTCTAGAATATATTTTGTTTCGAGCTGGCGGAGTTGGCGCTCTCTGTTGCAACCTCTCCTTTTCCTAGCTACAGCGTCTATTACATAATAAGATAAGCAATTGATGTTGTTGGCATGTACTCTCTTAAAATGTCTAGCAACAGGATATGTTGTGTCGCTGTGGAGAATGGCCTTGATATGCTGCAAAATCCTGACGTGCACCTGTAGCTTCGTGCTACCCACGTAGCTAAGCCCACAGGTGCACGTCAGGACATATACAGCATATTCGGTTTTACAATCGTAATTTCCCATTATCAGACTAGGAGTAGTCCTGAAAGGTGTAGAGTATGTTGACATATTGCACCCAAATTTGCAAGCACGGTATGACGTACACTTAGTAAAGCCTTTCTTGGGTGCCAACCAAGTAGTTACCTTTTTGATCTCGGGTGATACTCGATCTAATGTAGTGCCCATGGTGCTACTTCTTCTAAATGTAACCACAGGTTTCGCTGCAATTCTACTTTGAAGAATGTTGTCAGTTAACACCACTGGCCAGTGTTTATTCACTATCGCGCTTATCTGTCGCTCCTCTCTATTGTAGGTAGTAATTAATCTAGGAGTGTCAGTCCTAGTAGAGGTGACAGCAGTATTGGGTGTGTCAGAGCTATCCTTATCAGGAGCAAAAAGACTTGTTCTAGATCTAGTTTTAGCCTTCTCAATTGCTTCCTGTAGGATTTGTTGAGAGTACCCCCTGATTTTAAGTCTAGCAACCAGCTCTTCTTGGTATTTGTTAAACTCATCCTCATTGCTACAGATTAGTTTTATACGTAGGATTTCTCCATACGGAATACTGGCAATGAGGTGTTTTGGGTGGGAGCTGGTTGCGTGTAAGGTAATGTTACCAGAAGTAGCTTTCCTATGAAGGGTGCTTTCAAATTTGTCATTATGGACAAAGACCTTAACATCAAGGAATTCAATTTCCTTTTTGTGAATATGGGAAGTGAATTTTAGATTATAGATATTGTTATTAATCTTGCTTATAAATTGAATAGCTTCTTCCTCACTTCCCTGCCACAGTATGAACACATCATCAATGTACCGGAGGTAAGATTTTATGTGTGTCTTATAATCCACCTGAAAGGTGGTTTTGAGGACCTGCTCCTCCCACCAGCCCACATGTAAACATGAGTAGCTGGGGGATATATATATGTTTTCGGTTCCACAAGGGTGAATGAAAACGCACACACTCGTCTTGATTATTAATTACAGGCGTTTATTTTCCACCTTAACCCAACGCGTTTCGCTTCTCACGAACCTTGCTCACGGGATGTTGAGCTAATGTTACAAGTCCTTCTTTTAACACTGTAGCACAGGTCACTTCCTGTGTTACCTTCAGATGCATTCTGGTTAGTGTAGTATCCACTACACTGTCGCCACCAGGATGTTCGAAGTATGTGTTCTCTGAAACATTTATAAAAGAGAGTGCACTTTGTGAATTGCAGATATGTCTTTTATTTCCTTTTTGGTGAGAGTATGTAATCTTTAAATCTCTCTGGTGAGATTTTAAATTCGATCAGTCTCATTGCATCATCCGGTCATTATCCGTTCAGTCTCTGTATTTATTCATTCCCCTCTAGTGGGATACTGATTACAGAGTTACAGGGTTTTGATGTATTCAGTTTTTGGCATCATTTATCTGTTTTTTCAAAGGTGCACATACAGTTCTTCCGTCAGGTTCATCCCTCTTGGCTCGAGGGTCCTGAAGTTTATAATATGTTTCGACTCTTTTCTCCTCAGTTTTTTTAGACGATCACCTCCTCTCTCTGTGGTGGGTATCTGTTCAATGGTGCTTTATCTAAGTAGTTCCCAGTTGCTGTTGTGGAATTGTTCCATATGTTTTGCCACGGCGTTGGAGCGATCTTTGTTGGTCGTTCTTGTGTGCTCTAGGATTCTTTTTTTGGCTTCTAAGGTAATACTGCCAATATATTTCTTCTGGCACGGGCATTCTATTAAATACACTACTTATGTACTCTTCAGGTCAAGTGTTGGTGTATTTTCCATTTTGTGCCTTTTCTGATCTCAATCTCTTTGGTTGTCATCGCAATTTTGCACACCTTGCAATGTCTACAGGAAAAGAAACCTTCTCGCTGGAGCCAGTTGTTCCTTGGTGTTTCCTTGTAGTGACTATTGACCAATTGAACCCCCAAGTTTCTTGTTCTTCTGTACGTGATATTTGGGTGGTGACCTATGATTTGTGCTAACGTTGGATCTGATTTAAGGATGGGCCAGTGCTTTTGTATGATTTTTGTTAACTTGTTATTTTCGGCACTGTGGGTTGTGATCAGTCCTATTGCGTCTGTTTCCATTTTCTCTTGTTTTGCTTTATGGAGAATTTCCTTACGATCCTGTAGTAGTACTCTGTTCAGACTTTGTTCCACTACCTTTTTAGGGTATCCTCTTGTCAGGAACCTTTTGCTTGCATTGTTGCTGTGCAACTGGAATTCTTCTTCAGCTGAACAATTCCGCCTTAGCCGAAGAAATTCCCCATATGGGATGCTCCATTTTAGCTTTTTATTATGGAAGCTAGCACCATGTAGGATCGAGTTGGTAACCGTTTTCTTACGGTGTAATGTAGTTTGCAAGGTTCCACTTGAAATGTAAATTTCTGTATCCAGGAAGTTCACCCTCTCAGAACTAATTTCCCATGTAAATTTTAAGTTTGTGGTGGTGTTATTCAGTTTTTCAAAGTACCTGGAGAATTCTTCATTAGTGCCATCCCAGATTAAAAGCAGGTCATCTATGAACTGGAGCCATAGAACAACTTTCTCCCTCCATTGATAGTTGGTAGTATGCCACGCCAGATGATGTTCAAACCAGCCCATGGTTAAGTTTGCGTAGTTCGTCGAGAAAGAAAAACCCATGGCGCAGCCTCTTATCTGTTTGTAGATTTTTTTGTCAAACGGAAAGATGTTTTGATTCAAGCATAGAGAGATCATCTCATTTAGCATCTCGTTGTGGTCTCTATATATCATGTTGCGTTTTGCCAGGTAATATTTGCAAGCTTGCATGCCTACTTGATGTTCTATGTTTGTGTACAATGACACAGCGTCCATTGTAATCAGTTTGTAATTTAGTGCCCATGTGACAGCTTCTAGTTTTTTCAAAAGATCTGTCGCATCCTTTAGATAGGATGGTAATTCTTTCACTAGCGGGGCCAGAAACTGGTCGATATAGTTTGATAACGGCTCCATTAGTGAATTTTTTGCGGTTACTATGGGCCTGCCCAGTGGTTTCTGTTTGTTCTTATGCACCTTGGGCAGGTGATAGAATTTTGGCAGTGTCGGATTTTTGTTGTCTAGATATTTCATTTCCTGATCGTCTATGAGTCCTTGCTCATACCACTTTTGAAGTTTTTTCTGAACTGTTAGTTGCAGAGCTTTCGTGGGATCAGTCTCCAATTCGGTATAGCATTCTCTATCCATTAATTGACGTTTGGCCTCGGCGGCGTAGTCTGATTTATCCATGATGACAATGTTTCCGCCTTTATCGGCCGGTTTGATTTCTATCGTCAAATCCTCTTCTAGTTTCTTTAGTATTTCTGCTTCTTGTTTCGT
Source organism: Lissotriton vulgaris (assembly GCF_964263255.1). Lineage (NCBI taxonomy): Eukaryota > Metazoa > Chordata > Amphibia > Caudata > Salamandridae > Lissotriton > Lissotriton vulgaris. The sequence continues at coordinate 463,171,267 of NC_141696.1, read as the reverse complement.
CACATTTTGTTTGATCTTGTTCGGTGTCATTTTGTATAGGTCTTCCACTACCTGTTCTTGGAAGAGATCAATTTTGTTGCCAGGGGGAAGCTGTGGGTTAAATTTTGATTTAAGCTTTAGACCACTTTCACTGGCTCCTTGATTTAATGGAATCTCTTCCAGTGCTGATAGCGCTTCTGCCTCTTGTGATATGGTAGTGGCTCCCATTGTCATTAAGGTGTTGAGTCCTTGCAAATCTTCTACCTGGAGTGGGTTTGAGATGTCAATGTTTGTCGGTTTTACTCCTCTTTTCGTCTTGTCAGCATAGATTTTAGCCAATTTTATCTTTCTAGTATATTTGTATATATCTATTCTCACTTCTGTGGTATTTATATGCGATGTTGGGCAAAAGTTTAGGCCTCTTGTGAGAATGGTTGTTTCAGATTTAGTTAATTGTCTTTTGGAGAGATTAATGATGTTTAATTCTTGTGCCGTTTGTTCTGTTTCAATCATTTCCGTGGCTGTCTCAGTCGGTTCTTTGACCATACCTCCTCCCTTTGGTTCACGTTGTCCCCTCCTGTCCCATCTGGTTTTTCTCCTCTGCCCCGTCCTCTGCCTCTGCCTCCCTGAGGTTGTTGGTTTTGTTTCTGTTGTTGTTCTAAGGCAGAACGCATTTCGATAAAAAAATTGGGATTTTTTCCTCTTGTTTCCGTCGATGCGACTGCTCCTTCTGTTTCGCTGCCTTCTAGGCTAGATAGCGAGTCAAAACTTGAGGTTTCTTCTCCTAATTTCGTTGGGCGTGTCTCTTGCCTCTGTTCTTGTTTTTTTCCAAATGTGAATATTCTGCCCTCTTCGAAGTCAGCTTTATCACAAAGGAACTTAAACTGTTTTCTGTATTTTACTCTTCCCTCATGTCTCTCCAAATTTTTTAAGATCTCTGTCTTTAATTTCAGCTGTTCTTCATCTAGTGTGGGTCACAACTGCTGCTAATATATATGTATTTTTTTTTTTTAAGTTGCAATCCTGCCCCAGTATCGTGGGACTTCTGTCAGAATGCAGCTTTACAAAAAATAATCAATTTGAGTTAGATATTTTAATATTTGGAAACCCTGGGTGCATCGGGGGCAAACGTATTTGGGGAGGAGGGTATGAGTGAGGCCCCCATCCCCAAGCCCATTGTGACCCTGTGACCCCATCCACGGGGCCAAATACCTGAACTAATTATTGTCCCTTATCCCCTGAGGTTAAATTGTCAAAAATAGGAGAGGCGGGCACGTGGTCCCCCTCTGCTAGCCTCAGTCAGACCCAGGGTACCCCATGCCCCCTGGCCAATTGCAACTTAAGGGGGAGGGGTCCGACATATAACTATAGAGGAAGGGGTTATGCAGATATTTTAACAGCACTACAGCCAAAATGGCTGATTTGAATTTACACCAAATTTCGCAGAAAGCTAGAAATTGGGTTTTTTGTGATTTGGTGTAACTCCGTTCAGTAGTTTTTAGTATTAAATCTTTTATTGAGAAGAAAATAATCACACTGCACCTCACAAAAAGTATCAGCGCCGACCCAGAGGGAGGCAGTATAGGCCGGAGGCATTGCTTACGCCTAGCATGATAATACGAGACATTCTTAGTTAACACAGCAAGCCGCCTACAACCCATCCGGGCCGGCCGCGTCAAAAGAGGTGCTCAAGAGGTGCAAGCGGAGCCAGTAAGAATGCGGAAAGGAACATGAGTTTTCAACATGAAACAAAACAACCCGGGACCCCCCCCCTTGACCCCCACCCTCCCCCCTCCTTGTCCAATAGTCAAGCATAGGGTGACACTCCAGCGCTGCCCCATCTATGGGCCAGTTGGAGCCTCCCTTGCCGGGCCCTTGCGTTTGTGTGAGCGTGACTTAGACTCCGGTAGTGGGGTATCCGCGAGGCGTAGCAGCCGCAGATACCGGGGGCAACTCACCTCCCGGAATTCCCCGGTCAACAGGGAGAGGAAGGGCTGCCATAGAGCTGCAAAGTCTGACCCTTTCCCCGCCGCGGTCAGGGAGAGCTTCTCCATGCCTAGGATCGCCCACAGCCTGTGTAGCCAGCCCAGCTGCAGCGGAGCCTGAGCCGCCCTCCAATGAGCCACGATGTTCTGTATGGCCGCCCCCAATGTCAGTGCGATCAGTCTGCCCCTCCAGGATTTCAGGGGGTACATAAGGGGGTTGGGGAGGCCTAGTAGGATGTAGGCTGGGAAGCGGGGTAGCTGTGTATCTAGGTGGGAATCAATTAAGTCTAGAATGGGGGTCCAGTATGGACGGAGCTTGTCGCAGCTCCACAGCAAATGTTCCAAAGTCCCCAGTTCCCCACAGTCCCGCCAGCAGCGATCGCTCACCCGGGGGTCCCACTTGTGCAGCCTCTCGGGGGTATGATACCAATATGTGGCAATTTTAGTCAACGTCTCAGTGAGACCGGTGTGGTGGGCTGAGTGTCTGGCCCTGTAGTAGACCCCCTCCCATTCCTTCCGTGTGAGTTGGCGCCCTAAGTCCCTTTCCCACCTGACCCTACCCGCATTGTATGTGTACGTGTTAGTGAGGAGCAACTGTTGGTAGAGATCCGAGATTAACCTCTTGTCTGATGTGTGGGTTAACAGCCACTTCTCATAATTTGTGAGGTGTCGTTGGGCGCCTGGCAAGATGGAAGGGTGAAGTACCCAGTGCCGCACCTGCAGGTATCGCAGGCGGTCCGCCTCGGCAACACCATAGTCCTGTTTCACCTGTTGGAACGGGAGTACGCCCTTGAGGTCAAACATGTGTCCCACAGCCCTGCAGGGCGTTGCCCGCCAAGCCGCAAATGCCCATGCGTCTAGTCCCGGTGTGAAGTCAGGGTTATCGAAAATCGGTGTCATCGGTGAGGGAAAGGAGGTCAACCCTTTCGTCACGGCTACCTTGTCCCAGACTCCAAGGACAGTACTCGTGATGTCCGAGGCGTACAGATTGGGAGGTCTGTGGCGCCGTGGGAGGAACGGGACTCCCTGGAGTGGGTGACCGGCCACCGCCTGGTCCTGAAAGAGCCAGTGCTTGCCCGACTCTAGTTGATGCCATTCCACCAGCGTGCGTAGTTGCGCCGCCTGAAAGTATAGCGCGAGGTCGGGTATCCCCACTCCCCCGTGTTCCGGTGGCAGGGTCGCAATAGTATGTTTGAATCGCGGGCGTCGACCATTCCAGATAAACCGTGATAGGTCCGACTGGGTGTTTTTAAGCCACTCGTGCGGCGGCCGCAGGGGGAGCGTCTGAAACAGATACAGAATCTGCGGGAGCAAAGTCATCTTCCAACGCCGCAGTTGATCACCGACCTTCTTCGTCAGAGTCGCGTAGTTGGCCTCCGCAGTGGCCTGCACCGTCGGTGCCAAGTGGACCCCTAAATAAGGAACAGAAGTGTTTGACCACTGTACCTTAAACTCCGCTTTGACCTCTGCTAGGATGTCGGGGGATAGCGAGATATTCAGGGCCTCCGATTTCGCCTCATTGATCTTGAAGCCCGAGACCTGCGCGAAGGCGTGGAGTTCCACAAAGAGCTCCCGCATGGATTGCATCGGGTCGGTGAGGGACAGCAGCACGTCGTCCGCATATAAACTAATTTTGTGAGTGTCACCACCGAAGCGGATACCAGAGATGCGGTCGTGTTGTCGCACTCTCTGGGCCATCGGCTCCATATAGAGGGCGAACAGGAGGGGAGAGAGCGGGCAGCCCTGCCGAGTGCCTCTGCCGATTTCGAATCTCGGGGAGGTATGGCCGTTAACCCTCACCGCTGCATTGGGACGCCGATAGCAGTTAAATATGTGGTGGCGGAGGGTCTCCCCAAACCCAAAGTGCTGCAACACCAGTTCAAGATAAGGCCAATGCACCCTGTCGAACGCCTTTTCCGCGTCGATGGTGAGGAGCATGCAGCCCGGTCGCGTACGCGAGCCGGCCTCGATGAGGTGGAGGACTCGCCGGGTATTGTCGCTAGTCTGCCTCTGGGAGATGAAGCCCTGCTGGTCGGGTCGACCAATTGCTGCATGTACGGTGCTAGGCGACTCGCGAGGATGCCGGTGTAAAGCTTCAGATCCACATTCAGCAAGGAAATGGGCCGGTAAGAGCCACAGTCCGCCGGGTCACGGCCGGCCTTGGGGATAAGCGATATGGCCGCCTCGAGTAGATCAGGGGGAATGGCACCGGGTCGATCAAAGGTGTTAAACAGGTCGCGCAGTAGGGGGGCAATCTGTGGGCAGAATGTTTTATAGAAGGCCGCCGTGTAGCCGTCTGGCCCCGGCGACTTCCCCACTTTAAGGCGAGATATCGCCGAAATGACCTCCTCCTGGCCAATGGGCCGGTCTAGGAAGTCCGCTTGGGCTTGGGTGAGGATGGGGAGCGTCGCGCCGCGCAAGTAGTCCAGACCCGCCTTCGGGTCGAGATAATCCGCGTCATAGAGACCGGCGTAGAATTCGCCGAAGGTCGCTGCTATAGCTGCGTCCTCCGTGACCTGCGCCCCGTGCGTGGAGGTGAGGGCACGAACGTGGCGTCTCTGCTCCTGTGCTCACAGTCTGCTCGCCAAGAGCTTCCCGCATCGGTCCCCTCCGGTGTAATACACGTGCTTGAGGCGGATAGCGGCGTATTCGGCCACGTCCTGATCCAACGCTGCGAGCATCTTGCGCTCTGTGCATAACCGGCGCCACGCCCGCGCGGCCCCGGTGCATTGGTGCATCTGCTCCAATTCAGCCACTCGCTGAGTGAGTTCAGCCCTTTTCAACGCCCTGTCCTTGTTATCGGCCGCGGCGATGGAGATGATCTCGCCGCGCAGGACTGCTTTGAGCGCCGCCCACTGAGTGGCTTTGGTCGTGTCGTCGTTGGCATTGTGGGTCAACAATTGCGCAAGAGCTGTCTTGAGCTTGTCCTGCGTGGCGGGATTCAGCAAGAGTCCATCTCGAAGCCGCCAGTGACGCTGCGGTGCCGGCGTGGGCGCTACCCGGAGGGTCGCTACCACTGCCGAGTGATCGGACAGTGAGGCCGGGAGTATCTCTACATCCTCAGCCTGCGCCGTTAGCTGCGAAGAACACAAGAAATAGTCCAGTTGCGCATAGGTCTTGTGGGCCGCCGAGTAGTAGGTGTAAGCCGCCGTGTGCGGGTGAAAGTGTCGCCATAAATCAGTGATGGCCAGATCCGAGAGGTGTGCATGTCCCGTCGCTGAGAGCGCCCCCACCTGTCCAAACGTCTGTCCCGTGCGGTCCGCTGTGTTGTGGAACACCAAGTTTAGGTCCCCCCCAAGTAGTAAGTGTGGGTGCGTTGTGGCTGTGGCGGCTTCTAGTGCGGTGAGAAGGAACCTTTCCTGACCTTCATTCGGTGCATAAACCGAGCCCACTAATAACGTCTGACCTGCTACCTGAAAGCTGTGGAGGAGAAGCCGCCCTTTAATCTCAGCCTCCTTCTGCAGGACCCGCCCTTGAAAAGACCTGGCAACTAGTATAGCTACCCCGGCAGCCTTCTTCTGGGTGGAGGAGAAGAACTGCCACGGGAAGGAGCGAGACTTCAGTCTGTGGTGGTCTTTGGACACCAGGTGTGTCTCCTGTAGGAGGCAGATGTCAGCCTTTGAGCGGTCTAGGAAGGACAGGCCTGCCCTGCGTTTGATAGGGCTATTGAGACCTCGCACATTAAGGGAAAGTATTCGCAGCTGGCGTGTCATGGCGGGCGCAGTGAGTGGAAAGCTGTGGCCGGAGCCCGCCTAGCGGCAGCCTGGTGTGGGCAGTCCCTCGTTCAATGCACCTCCAATTCGTGGCCCCCATGTAAGAGCCTAAGGTCCCTGGACAAGGAGAGCGCCCTCCCCCCTCCCTCCCCCCCACCAACTCCCATTCAACCCCAACCTGCCCAACACCCCCTTCCCACCCCACCCCCCAACCTCGCTCCCCAACTGTGAAAGAAACTCGGTCCAACATTGTCCCAGGTCCAGTCAAGAGGCCACTGGACCCGTGGTAAAGTGAGTCTGTAGAATGGAGGCAGTGGCGACAGTGCGAGCGGGTCGGCCCACCCCCTGTCCACCACCGTGGGTGAAGAGTCAGTGTCTCCATCGGGGAAGGCCGGAAAGCACTCAGCCATCGCCCCCGCCACCGGCCTCGACAGGCCCGGCCCTACCTTGCTCTGCAGGGCTAGCGTGCTGTTCCTTCAACGGTCAGCCATTGTTCGCTTGCATCAGGCCCTGCGCCACGGTCTCCACTGCAGCCCGCCGTCCCTCCTCTATCTCTGTAGCTGCGGGGCATCTCGGCTTGCGTTGGCGCTGTTGTTGTTGCCAGCGTCCTGGGGCCGCCTCGCCGGAGGCACCCTCCCCCGAGGGACCGCCGTCGACCACCGGCTCCTCGAGGCCCAGCAAGCGGCAGGCGTCTCTGAGGGAACGCGGCTGATGAAGCACATTGCCAAGCCGAAACACCAGACGGAAGGGGTGACCCCAGCTGTAAGAGACGTTGCTCTTTCTCAGTTCCGCCGTCACTGGTCGAAAGATGCGCCGCTTCTCCAGGGTGATCGCGGCTAAATCCTGGTATAAAGTCGGGGAGTGGTCACCATAGGTAATTGGCGCCAACTGACGCGCCTTGCTCAGGATCTCCTCCTTTGTCCTGAAGTCCTGCACACAAACCAGGATGTCCGCTGGGTGGGCTGCGTCAGCTCTAGGTGGCCCTGTCCGGTGGGCCCTGTCCAATCGCAAGGGGGCGTCCGCCGACCGGCCCAGGACGTGGTTGAAGAGACCCTGCGTGAACTGAAAAAGATCCTCCGTGTCTGGTGACAGTCGTACTCCCCTGATTCTGATGTTATGCCGCCTGGAGCGGTTCTCCAGGTCCTCGGCATGTGTCTGGAGATCCACCTGCTGGTCGTGTATGCGGGCTAGTTCCTGCCGTAGGGCCTCCATTTCGGTGTCCCGTGCGTCGCATTTAGTCTCCCGGTCCGCAACCCTCTCCCCTATGGCGTCGGTGTCGCGGCGGACCTCTTTAATTTCCTCTTGGAGCTCCTTCTTTAAGGCGTGGATGTCCTCCCTTAGACTGGTGAACAGGGACTCCAGGAAAGACCTTGTGACGGGGCCCTCGGGATCCGGTCGCCCGGAGGACGGTGTGGCCACCGCTTTCTTCTCTGTGTCTCCCCGGTTGCTGGCCGCTGTGGGGTCATTCCGTTTCCCCATGGCGGTGGGGGTGAAGAGGTCCTTTATGGTGCGGTCCTTCCTGTGCCTCCCGCCGGACATGCCCCCCCCAGGGCCCACCAGGCGCGCCGGTCGACTAATGCCAGCTGCTTACAGGTCCCTAAGTCTCGAGGGTGCGCCGTCTCACTGGGCCTGGGCCGTCTAGTGCCTCCTACGTTGCGCGCGGGTGCCGCGCTTGGGCGAGTACCAGGCCCAAGGCGGTAAGCTGCCCCCAGGGGACTCAGGCGGTCACCAGTAAAACTCCGGACCACGAGGCAGCGTCTCTTTATGTCCCCAAATTGCAGCCCTCACGTCAGCTGTTGCGCCGCCGCTGCTCCCCGTTGGGCCCGCCGCCTCAAAGTCGCGGCAGTGCTCGATGGAGGCCGTGTGGTGGGGGCAGGGCGGGGGGGGGCGCAAGGCTAGGCCCGGGCAGGGTGTGTTGCGGTCCAAAATGGCGCCCGCGGCTTTCAGGGCTGTGCTGCCCAGGGGGCGAGGGGGTGCGGCAGGCCCGCAGAAGCCCCGTCCAGCAGTCCCAAGGGGCCCCGTTCACCAGCTTGCGGGCCGAGCCTGCTGGGGTTGTAGCCATCGGCGCGGGGTGCACCGGAGGCGGCGCCGCCGATCCAGGCAGAATAGAAGACCCCTCCAGACCCACACCATGCAAGAGGGCCTCCACAGGTCCCCCAGCCGTCACTCAGGCCGACGGGCCGCTACCGCACCCGCCGGGTGCGCCGTGTCAATATCCTGGCCGCGGACAGAGTTCGTAGATCAGGGGCAGCGCCGCAAGTGGGGGCCGGCGGCTCGGGGAAGGACACAAGGCCAGGCCCAATCCGGGCGTGCCGCGACCCCGAGCAGCTCCCGCCGACCGTCTCACCACTCTACCGGCGCCCCAACTCGTGAGGGGTTCTGTTGAGCTCCTCCGTCCCCCGATGGCCTCCGAGTTCCGAAGTAGGCTTGCCGGGCGCCGGGGGGCCACCCGTCCACTCCCGCTCCTCACCTCTGCTCTCCGGGCTCTTCCGCACGCCCCTCCAGCCGGCGCTGTTGCCGTCCGCTGCCGTTAGAGCCGATCTGCTGGGTGGCGAGATGGTGGAGAAAGCCCGCAGAAGCCCCCGACCTGGGATCACGGGGGCCTCGCGCTCCGCAGCGCGGGTCGGGCTTGCCGTTTCTGCAACCGCCGGGACTAGGTGCACCCGAGGCGGCGCCTGGACTCCGCCCACCACGGCCTCGTTTCAACTGCACCGCTCTCCTCAGGCCGCCGTGGCCGCCACAATTCAAGGCTGGGTCAGCGGGAATCACACGCCGGGAACCGGCAGCGCCACCCTCTCGCACCCCACCGCGGCAGTGCTGACGTCGGGCCCGCCAAGGAAGTGCTCGGGCCGGGACAATTGCTGAAATTATGCTAGTAAATAGCGGCCGGCGGCGAGAGCTCGACAAAGCACGTCCGCTCACTCCGCCATCTTGGCCACGCCCCCCGTTCAGTAGTTTTTGACAAATTAAGGTCTGACATTTACAGATATATAGTCGTGCTGGACAACCGCTGTACCGGCAGAACAAAGATTACGATCTAATTGTCTTCAGTTAACATCTGCAAAGAAGGTTGGCATGGCATTTTAAGACCTGGGATTTAGTCCCCATATCTCAGGAAATAAACAACTCAGGAGACAAGCTAGAAATACACTGGCCTTGTGGTGGGAGAATCCCAGATGGACCACCCCACAGACCAAAAAAATTGTTTTCATGTAGTGCTGCAGTACCGCAGAGGTACTGCGATGCCGCAGTGACTTCTGTTTTACAAAAAAGGTGGGTCCCTGTCCTTTTCAATTTTAATCCTCATTCAGGTGGGCAAGGGCTCAGAGGGCCCGCACATTGTTTTTAAATAGTAGTTTAAAAAATGGGGGACGGCTGTCCATGTGCCTCCCTCTCCAAGCCACCTAGCAGTGACGGCTGGTGGCATTTGAAAGTGGTTGGCGTGAATGAAAAGTCATACTGCACTGTGGCGAGCGAGCATAGCCAGCGAACCCGAACAATCTACCGGGGGATCAGGGGGTTCTCCCCCTTGAACATTTTGAAAAAAGAGTGGACAAATGGTGCATTTTCAAGCAAACATTCTTGCTTTATTGGTTGGAGACCAGGGGTATCATCTTGAGTCCATACTATGGGATCAATGCCTGCTGAGCTTAATTTGTGCCAGTGGTTGCAGGTGGTGGTTGCTGGCTTTTTTTGTCGGGACTGCAACTTATTTTTCGACAACAGGCTTAGCCCAGAGCAAGGGTGATAAAGTCAGAAAAGGGAGAAAGACGTAAGTAAAGCAAGGTAAGAAAACAGAGACAATGGGATAAAGCTAGGATGCAAAAGATCCCTTGAGTGAGTTGAATAGACAGGAAGGGAAGGGAGAGACATTAGGTGGAATCAAGAATAGGCAGCATTTGTAGTGGGAAACCCCAGCATGTGGGAGAGCTGGCAGCAGGTTTCTACAGGAACTTTTATTTGTTTTTGCAGATTTATATAGCACAAACTTGACCAGAAGGTATCAGGGTGCTTTACATGATCACCAATTGCATTACAGACTGACACTCATTTATGTAGTTGCTCCGGGGACATCATATCCCGGGCTCTAAACAAGGTAGTGTCCCAGGGACCCCATCTACTTGCACGCTGCTTTGTTCCTTGCCAGGTAGAGTAAGGGCAGTGTAGACCTTATTGTTGCCGTCCGGTGGGAGCAACAAGGCTCCTGCTGGACAGGACCACATATGTATCTGACTGCCTGTACTCTCGAAGTTAGAGAACACATGATTGCTCCCACCTAGCAGAAGCAGAACTGAAAGCTCCCACTGGGTAGGATTAAACCAGTAAAGCCGGCTTCCACCGAGCTGGCTGGGGAGCCGGAGTACTGCCAGGACCATGGACCTCCCCTGCAGCCCCCAACGTTTGAAAGTTGTTGGGCACCCTAAGGTGGAATTAGGGCTCGCAAAAAAAAATTTGCGCTCTCCCCTGGAACCCAGGATGGGAGCTGGAGTAGCCATGGGCCTCCCCAGTGGTCCTAACGGGACTGGGACACCCCAATGAAAAAGAAAATATGGCCAGCTTTTGCTTGCAGACTAGCAAAGGTGCACAAGTGGATGCTGTTAGTGCTTCAAGAGCCATGGGCCTCTGCCCCAGGGCTCCCAAGGTTCGATATAGTTGTTGGGTGCCTTAGTTGGGACCAGGTGAAAGAAATTGCTCCAAGAACAGGATTTCTATTAATGACTGAAGTAGTTCTGGTACTGGGTAACAGGCAAAGGTTACTATTATTCATGGGTATGAGCGAGTTACTCCAGAAAACTGTTTAATGTATTACAGTAAGCCCACAGCACTGACCTAATGGCATCTGACAACCCAACTCCTCTCATCACAGTGCACCTGACACAGTTGCTGATCATCTTGTTGGCTCTTTCAACCATGCCAGTTCCCTGTGGATGATGTAAACTGTATTTGTTATGTGTTATATCAGCCTACGTCAAAATGCCTGCATCTCCTTAGGTATACCAGCTTGCCTGAAAATCTTCAATGAGAAAAAAGCAATGGCAAAGCTAATTTGTCTGGCCTATTGAGCGTTTATCTTTTCTTGTTTCCCATTCTAAAACAACTAGGCAAACTCTGGACCAAGAGTGGGTCTCTCTGTGCCAATCTGGGCCTGGAAAAGGCTAGGCCCGCCTGTTTTCTTTCCACTCTTTCCATTCTGGAAGGGCAGATTGACATGGGCAAGAGGGAAAACTCCCCTCTAACAACTGACCCTGTGAATTCAAGTAAGTGCAGGAGTTCCTCAATTATGCCTTTTCTAACCTCTGCAGTCACTGTATTAACTGATGAAATTTCCTCTGTGGAGGAGGAGCTTGGGATCAGTGACAGTTGCTCTTTAAGGGACCAAAGTGTTACTGCATCAGTAAGTGGTAGTTATTCTGCAATCCCTATTATAACATACTTTGATAGTGGTTTGTCAAATCTTCCAGGGGGGCATAACTGTATGATAGTTGCTGCAGTGGTTAATCCTCCTCCAGAGGAGCCAGACCCAGTGGTGCTCACTTATGAGGCACTGTTCTATACAGAAAAAAGCTTGTTTGGTTTAGGCATGGGAAGGTTAAGCAACTGGCTCAGAATCACAGGTTTTTCAGTGCCACCAGAACATCATCTGGGGCTTGCTTATCGATAGCTCGCATAAGGCCAAAGGTTACTATTCAACCTTTCATTCTTTCGAGGTTGGTAAGCTGATTACTACTGTTGTGTTCACTCACAACATCCATTAGTTCCAGAGCAGAAGGGTAGTGTATCATGCTGTAGGGAAAATGGTTACTATTGTTACTGAAAAGCACAAATTGGTATGAACTTCGACAATCTGTTTCAATGTTTCCAATGGGCCAATGAGTTAAAATCACACCTATGACAGAAATTATGATTTGAATGTTAAGGACTAAGGACCAGATCTAGGTAAAAGAAGTTTAGTGAGTCCTTAATAGTGATTTTTGGGGAATCGCTATTAAGGTCTCGCAAAATGCTATGTAGGTAGGAATCACAATAATTTTTTGATTCCTACATATTCCTTATTTGTGACTCGCAAATTGGGACTCGCAAATAAGGAATGGCTTTCCATTCATTCCTATGAGCCAAGAGCCCTATAGAAATGAAAGGGAATTGCGCCTGCAATTTGCGAGTACCCAGTAGGCACTCGCAAATTGCGCCTGCAATTTGAAGGGTGCTAGGGTTCCAGAAGGACACCCTGTTGCAACCCTGAATTGTGCATGTGTACACATGTAGCACACACACATGCTCTAAGGGCATGTATGTGTGCCACATGGCACTTCAAAAAGCGCAAAAAGGTGCTATTTCCAAAGGAAATCGAAACATACCACCAACTTGAAGTTGGTGGTAATTTGCAATTCCTTAAGGCATTATTGCAATGTGCGATGCCTACTAGCATAGCATTTAGGGAATCGCAAATTGCGATTCTCTAAATACTCGCGCATAATAAGGAATTGCAATGTTTGCGATTCCTTATTTTGCAAGTAGGTATTTGCCTACCTACATAGCACACAGCTAAGTTGCAATTGCAAACGCTGATATTCTGTGAATTTCAGCATTTGCGATTGCTATTTTGCTTACTACATCTGGGCTTAAGATTCCTGCTAGACCTCCCCTTTTATACTTGGTTACCATTGAATTTGGTAATATGCAACACACCTAACTTATAGGCTTATAAAAGATGAAAGCTGGTGTAAGGCACTGTATGAAACAATGTATTACATAAAACAATGTTAGTGCTTCCCAATCCGATTTACCATCTGTGTAATTTGACTGTGTTCAGGTATAGAATCATGTCATAGAAGTATGTGCGGAAAGGAAAACGTCTGATCCCCTTGCTGCAGCAATATCGAGACGCCTTGATCACTGAGGGGCTTATTTACGAGCACCTTGCGCTGCTGGTAGGTAATTTTTGCCCATATTAAAAGTGACGCACCAGCGGGGCAAGGGGTTTGTAAATAAACCCCTGAATTTCTGAGTTGAGACGTATCTGCAAATGTAATAGCAATAAAAAGACTTTTGCCATGTTAACCTTTTCTTCAGGGTACAACCCTGACACATTAATTTCTTTACGCTTTAATAAAAAACATAACTAAAATAGCCTCTCCCCCCAATGCTGTTTTTTTGCTTGAAATTTAAATGCCTTTAATAAAACACCAGTGATACTATGGGATTTAGTTTTTTTTTTGCTCCTTCAATTTGCTTTACATCATTTTTTTGCAGCCTTCTTGAACGGCGATTTAGAGCTTTGTGGTATGCAAAAGTTTAACTTTGGACATCAATGTAAAAATCGAATCGCTGACAAATTATTGACCTAGAAAATATCGACCAACAAGAATATCGATGCAGAAATATCGAAGGCAAGAATATCGACATCCTATCTACAACATGGTAAGTACAAAAATCTCGAAAAAATATATAGATGTTAAAAATATCGATAGTAAAAATATCGTTTCTTTTCTGTAAAAATATAAATGTAAAATAAAGTAAATAAAACTAATAAATAAAATAAACATAGTTAAAATATCTAATAATGTTTAAAATTAATAGATAATACATATATAATAATACATTAATTAAACATATACAGAAAACACATAATATATACATACTTAACAATAAGTTGTAATCATTATTTTAATAATTTATAAATTAATAAAAAATATTAAAAATTACAACTACATTTACAAACATAAAACAAAAACATAAATAATATGTAAAGATTCATGTTTAATAAATTAAAAAAATATATATACCTTTAATATTTTTAAAATTAATTATATACTACATTATCTAAATTTATACCAAAAAAATAGCTAAAAAAATAAACATACAATTTAAAATCCATAAGTAAAAAAAATACAGTAATAAAAATGTTGGATAGCATAGAACTTAAAATTACCATTCCCAATCCAGAGAGCGCAACATTAGAAAAATCATTGTATAACGTAGTGGTAAAAATTACTATTCCAACTCCAGAGAGTGCATCAGTAGGGAAAACATTGGATTAAGAAGGGATACAAATTACTATTCCAACTCCATAAAGTGCAACAGTAGGGAAAGCGTTGGATAGCGTAGGGGTAAAATTTACCATTCCAACTCCAAAAAGTGCATGTCATGAAAACATAAACATTGACCCTTTTTTCCTCCTGATATGCAATGTACAATGTAAAAGAGGTGTTTGGCTTTAGCAATGCTTGTTGCATGTAGTTACTTACAGCATTACTGAGAAGGCACATTATTGGTTGGGACAATGCTTATTTTTGTCAAGGAACTGTGGAAACCCTATGAATATTCATGAGGTACACGTTGAGCCAGTGCGCTCAACCGACGTTGCTCCACACATGTTATGAAGCCTATAAAAGGCTTGCTGACTTCAGATGAGATGCTTCGCTTCTCAGCCCAAGCGTCACTTCGAGAGCTCCAGACTCCCGCATCCTGTATCCGGCCCCGCCCGCTGGTCTTGACCTCCGCTCTCTCCTACCTGGTTTTCCCTTCAAGGAGCCCAGCAGCCGAAGGATTCTCCTTCACTTTGGTCGTCCGGATTATCCTCGAGCTCCGCCTCGAACAAAACCTCCGACTTCCAGTTTCGCCGTCGGAGCAGTTTCCAGCCGGACCAGTCTGTCCTTCACCCTTTTCGGTCCCCGAACCTCAAGGTTCCGGTTATCTACAAGAAAGTAAGACTATTTAGTTGCATCGGAAGAAAAGAAACAAACCTTGGTAAAAACAATAATATCGAACATCTTTTCTTTGAAGGAGACTTAACTCTTCGTGAGGTTTATTAATGTTTTTGAACTTAATGGTAACACTCAAAAAGTGTAGCAGTGACATTCAACTGCAGGACTAACTTAGAAAGTGTTTACTCAAATTTGCAGAGTATTTGGGTTGTAGATACTTTTCTTTTTGGGTCTGTGTTCTCTTCTTTCTCTAATTTTACAGAACCCAATTAAAAAGACCCACCCATTTGAGTGCAAGGTAAGAAAGTACTGATGCATGCAAGAAAGTTCTGTTATATGTTATACTAACCAGTTGATTGGCTTAGAGTTAAAATCGTGAAAGTGTGATCTTTTACTTGGTCTGTTTACATTTCAAGGTGATGTAAGAAGCACAATTACTCTAAATTAAGCTCCATAAAACGTGCACTTTTGAAGTATAGGAATGGGCTTTACTCGTTGTTGGTATGTATGTCATAAGATCCTACGGTCATACTCATTAGCAGGCCTTATAGTACTGTTTGCATAAGTTCTAATTAATGTTGATCTCAAATACTGTTTTAGCTTTAAAAGAAAACACAACTGTTCAGTGAAAGCCCAGAATACTTCAGGGGAAACAGGCAGACATCTCAAGAAGAGATCCTGTGTTTGTTTGTTTCTCTCTCTCACTTTCCCTTCCCCCATCCACTACCCTTTCCGTCCCCACTTCCCTTTCCCTTTTGGGGCCAACTGGTTGTGTCAAGTGTTGAATTCCTTGCCACACTTGTTGGTTCTTGAAGATATTGGGACTAGTCATCTTCAAGACGGAAACACCTGGACTCTTGTAGTGGCACTCCTGACAGAAAGCGAAGCCAAAACTGTCCAAGTTTCCTCTTGTAGCTGACTATTCCCATGGATCAGGTTGATATGAATGTCACTTAGTTGGCAGAGTTAGTGCGCAAAATGAATGATGAAATTCAAGACCTACATTTAGAAAATCAATCTCTTAGGCAAGAGTTGGATCATACCAGGGAGGAACTAGATAGCACTAGAGATGGGTTTACATCTTGGAGAGACAAAGGGGAACCGAAACGACCTGTCTTATCACCACCTAAATTCGGGGTTCCATTTCAAAGTCAAACTCAGGCGTCAGGTTTTGGTCAAAGCCAGCCAGCCCAGATCACTGTAGTATCCCCACAACAGGTTCCTTTAGCTAATCCAGAACGCTTTACCGGAGATAGTACACATTTTAATACTTTTATGAGTCAGTGTCAGTTGCACTTCTTGTGCAAACCTCACATTTTTACTTCAGACACTACTAAGGTAGCTTTTATTATCTTTTATTTAGGAGGAGTGGCGGCAAATTGGGCCATGCCCTTGGTGGATAAAAATGACCCATTATTGCATAACCTAACACACTTCATAACTGTAATGTCTAGTTTATTTTCAAAACATGTTTTCCTACAAGCATCCGACAATGAGTTATTAAACTTGCGTCAAGGCTCTCGAGATTTAATTTCTTATGTGACTAATTTTAACCGTTTGTTAGCTGAAACACAGTGGCCAGAAGATAAAAGAATATCCTTGTTTTATCGAGGACTTAGAGAGGAGTTGGAAGACTCCCTTGCACATATTGTAAACTTACCAGATGATTTTACTGAATTCCAAGATCTTGTGGTCAAGTTGGACCAAAGGTTAGGTGAAAGAAGGACTGAAAGGCCAAAATCGGATTTCAGAACTTTACACTTTAAAATAGAGAAGAGAAATAGCGAAGATAAAAATGCTCAAGTAGAACCAATGCAGATTGGAGGTATCAAAGGGCCCTTATCTCAGGATGAAAAAGATAGAAGAAGAAAAGCCAACCTATGCCTATATTGTGGAAAGGCTGGTCATTTTGCCAAAGTGTGTCCTATTAGGCCAGCTAAAAAGAAACTTATGGCCACGATTCAAGATTCTCCTCTGGAATCGGAAAACTACGTTTCTCGAGGGAAGGAGAGATTGATCCCTCGGGAAATAATAATTTTGAGAACTCACAGTATATAACTAGTATTACCAACCATGTACCTTGACACTTCACTATTAGAGTAGTTTTAATTTTGACCAACCAACAAAAGCACAGTATCCCAGTACTGATTGACTCAGGCGCTACTGGAAATTTCTTTGATTTAGAATTTGCAAGAAAACTAAATCTTACTAAAATCCCCAAGAAGGAACCAGAACCCGTGCGGGCTGTTGACGGTTCAGCACTTTCGTCTGGTTTGATTAGGTTTCATACATCGCCTCTGCTTCTTCTATCTGATAACGGACATACGGAACTGACTGTTTTTGATCTCATTGACACACCGGCCTTTGGTGTCATTCTAGGCATCCCTTGGTTAGAGCTTCACAATCCAAAAATTGACTGGGTAAAACGCACAGTAACTTTGGATTCAACACACTGTAAAACACATTGCTATCAAGAGCATAGAGATCCTAAGCAACTTCTTATCTGTGCTGTCACACAGTCAGACCCGGTAGAACTTCCACCTGAATGTCAGGATTTTTCAGATATTTTTGACCCTGTTAAGGCAACCACGTTACCTCCTCACAGGGTTTATGACTGCAGAATAGATTTAATTCCGGGATCGGTTCTACCCTGCAGTCGCATTTACGCACTAACAGAACCTGAGAATCAGTATTTACGAACATATCTTGAAGAGCTTTTGGAATTAGGCTTTATTCGCCATTCCACCTCTCCAGTCTCGTCCCGTTATTTTTTGGAGCTAAAAAGACAGGAGACTTGAGGGCCTGCATCGACTATCGTGCAGTTAATAAGGCTACTATTAAAAACCGATACCCACTACTGTTGATACCAGTACTGTTAAATCAAGTAAAGGGGTCAACTATCTACACCAAACTAGATCTCCGCTGAGCATACCACTTGATTCGTGTAAAGGAAGGAGATGAATGGAAGACTGCCTTCCGCACAAAATTTGGACTTTTTGAATATACAGTGATGCCCTTCGGCCTTTGCAATGCTCCAGCAGCATTTCAATATTTTATTAATGAGGTGTTGCATGACCTTTTGGACATCTGTGTCATTGTATATATCGATGACATTTTGATTTTTTCTAAAACCCCTGAGGATCACGTGGTACATGTTAGATCAGTCTTACAAAAACTACGTGATAACTCTTTATTTGTCAAACTGGAAAAATGTGTTTTTAACACGTCCAAAGTAGAATTTCTAGGTTACTGGTTATCTCCAGAAGGCATTGTTATGGACCCAAAAAAGGTAAAGGCAATTCTGGATTGGCCAACTCCTACTTCTGTCAAGGAGGTACAAAGAATTTTTGGGTTTGCAAACTTTTACAGGAGGTTTATCTCAAAATTCTCAGAAATCGTTGTACCAATTACCAGCTTGTTACAGAAAGGAAAGAAATTTCAGTGGAACGCTGAGGCAGAGCAAGCTTTTGACCTTCTGAAAAAGGCTTTCACTTCTGCTCCCATTTTAAAACATCCAGACCCTGATAGACCATTCTTTGTCAAAGCAGATGCTTTACGGACAGCAATCGGAGGAGTTCTGTTGCAAAAAGATGTAAACTCTGGGAATTTCCACCCAATAGCCTTTTACTCAAGGAAATGAATACCAGCAGAACAGAACTACACTATTGCTGAGCGTGAACTTCTAGCTATCAAAGCAGTCTTCCTAGAATGGAGACATCATCTCCTGGGAGCTAAACATACAATAACGATCTTTTCTGATCATAAGAATTTACAGTTTTACTTCACAGTGAAAGCCTTCACACCACGACAGATGCGATGGTTACAATTCTTTAGTGAATTTGACTTCATTATTACTTATCGACCAGGAACCAAGCAATTATTGTCAGATACCCTTTCACACTTGGTTTGCGATAAAAACAAGGAGTTTGATAAAGGACAACAGAGTATTATTCCAGAAGAAAAGATTTGCGCAGAAATGACTCAGGAGGATTTCTTATCCATACTCAAAGATCAGACTAAAGAGTTCAATCAAAAAGATTGGCTTGCACGAAAACTGACTTCAGTATCAGATGGTTTGTTTTATCTTAAAGATAAAATATTTATTCCAAAAGAAGATTTGAGGGAACAGGTGATAAAATGGAATCACGATTTAGCTATTGCAGCTCACCCAGGAATTAGCAAGACAGTAGAGTTGTGCCAAAGGTATTTTTGGTGGAAAGGCATGAAATCTGACATTCAGCAATATGTTCAAGCTTGCCCCGTGTGTGCTCGTTTCCTATGGGTTTGTTGCAACCAATGGAAATACCCCCAACACCCTGGCATACTATCAGCTTGGATTTTATAACAGATTTGCCAAAATCATCAGGGATGACTACTATCCTAGTGGTAGTAGATTTGTTATCCAAGATGGGACATTTCATTCCGTTACCAAAACTACCCTCAGCAGTTGAATTCAGTAATGTGTTTTTGGCTAATATAGTTAAATTACATGGTTTACCACAAAAGATTATTTCAGACAGAGGTCCACAATTCCTGTCTAAATTCTGGAAACAGTTGAGTGATCAGTTAGGAATAGATTTGGCGTTATCATCAGCTTTTCACCCTCAAACAGACGGTCAAACAGAGAAAGTCAATCAATATCTGGAACAGAGTTTGCGTTGTTTAACCACTACTTTATCCTCAGAATGGATGAAAGCGCTGCCTTTAGCGGAATTCACATATAACAACACAGTACACTCAGCTCTTGGTTGTTCTCCGTTTTATTTCCTCACTGGCCAACATCCTAGAACCCTGCCTGTAATATTTCCAGAAAAAAGAACCGATATGCCAGCAGTTTCAGAAAGACTAGCCAGTTTGCGTAAATTTCAAGAAAATGTAAAACAAACACTGATAAAGCAGAAAGACAGAATGAAGGTTTATGCAGATCAGCATAGGAAACCAGCACCTGATTATAAACCCGGAGATCTGGTTTGGCTATCAACCAAGAACATACAAATAGAGGGACCTAGAAAACTTAAACCCCGATTCATTGGCTAATTTTCCATTGAAAAAGTAATAAATCCAGTCTCCATGAAATTGAATCTTCCCCAAGATTACAAGATCCATCCAGTATTTCATGTATCCCTGATCAAACCAGTACATCCAGACACTCGTCCTGATACACCACCTCCCCCAATCATAGTAGGAGATCACGTAGAGTATGAAGTCAAGAAAATCCTAGATTCTAAGCGAATTAGGGGGCGTTTATATTATTTAATTGATTGGAAAGGTTATGACAGTTCTGAAAGATCTTGGGAACCAGAGAACAATGTACATGCCCCCCGTTTGATTCACTCTTTTCATGCATTGTATCCTAATAAACCACGACCCCTGAGAAGACCTTTGGGGGGGGGGGACTGTCATGAAAACATGAACATTGACCCTTTTTTCCTCCTGATATGCAATGTACAATGTAAAAGAGGTGTTTGGCTTTAGCAATGCTTGTTACATGTAGTTACTTACAGCATTACTGAGAAGGCACATTATTGGTTGGGACAATGCTTATTTTTGTCAAGGAACTGTGGAAACCCTATGAATATTCATGAGGTACACGTTGTGCAGGTGCGCTCAACCGACGTGGCTCCACACGTGTTATGAAGCCTATAAAAGGCTTGCTGACTTCAGATGAGACGCTTCGCTTCTCAGCCCAAGCGTCACTTCGAGAGCTCCAGACTCCCGCATCCTGTACCCGGCCCCGCCCGCTGGTCTTGACCTCCGCTCTCTCCTACCTGGTTTTCCCTTCAAGGAGCCCAGCAGCCGAAGGATTCTCCTTCACTTTGGTCGTCCGGATTATCCTCGAGCTCCGCCTCGAACAGAACCTCCGACTTCCAGTTTCGCCGTCGGAGCAGTTTCCAGCCGGACCAGTCTGTCCTTCACCCTTTTCGGTCCCCGAACCTCAAGGTTCCGGTTATCTACAAGAAAGTAAGACTATTTAGTTGCATCGGAAGAAAAGAAACAAACCTTGGTAAAAACAATAATATCGAACAGCTTTTCTTTGAAGGAGACTTAACTCTTCATGAGGTTTATTAATGTTTTTGAACTTAATGTTAACACTCAAAAAGTGTAGCAGTGACATTCAACTGCAGGACTAACTTAGAAACAGTTTACTCGAATTTACAAAGTATTTGGGTTGTAGATACTTTACTTTTTGGGTCTGTGTTCTCTTCTTTCTCTAATTTTACAGAACCCAATTAAAAAGACCCACCCATTTGAGTGCAAGGTAAGAAAGTACTGATGCATGCAAGAAAGTTCTGTTATATGTTATACTAACCAGTTGATTGGCTTAGAGTTGAAATCGTGAAAGTGTGATCTTTTACTTGGTCTGTTTACATTTCAAGGTGATGTAAGAAGCGCAATTACGCTAAATGAAGCTCCATATAACTTGCACTTTTGAAGTATAGGAATGGGCTTTACTCGTTGTTGGTATGTATGTCATAAGATCCTACGGTCATACTCATTAGCAGGCATTATAGTACTGTTTGCATAAGTTCTAATTAATGTTGATCTCAAATACTGTTCTAGCTTTAAAAGAAAACACAACTGTTCAGTGAAAGCCCAGAATACTTCAGGGGAAACAGGCAGACATCTCAAGAAGAGATCCTGTGTTTGTTTGTTTCTCTCTCTCACTTTCCCTTCCCCCATCCACTACCCTTTCCGTCCCCACTTCCCTTTCCCTTTTGGGGCCAACTGGTTGTGTCAAGTGTTGAATTCCTTGCCACACTTGTTGGTTCTTGGAGGTATTGGGACTAGTCATCTTCAAGACGGAAACACCTGGACTCTACAACAGTAGGGAAAGCGTTGGATAGTGTAGAGGTAAAAATTACTATTCCAACTCCAGAGAGTACAACAGTAAGGAAAGCATTGGATAGCGTAGGGGTAAAAATTACTATTCCAACTCCTGGGAGTGCAACAGTAGGGAAAACATTGGATAGCGTAGGGGTAACAATTACTATTCCAACTCCAGAGAGTGCAACAGTAGGGAAAGCGTTGGATAGCGTAGGTGTAATAATTACTATTCCAACTTCAGAGAGTACAACAATCGGGAAGGCATTGGATAGCGTAGGGGTAAAAATTACTATTCCCACTCCAGAGAGTGCAACAGTAGGGAAAGCGTTGGATAGCATAGGGGGAAAAATTACTATTCCAACTCCAGAGAGTGCAACAGTAGGGAAAATGTTGGATAGCGTAGGGGTAAAAATTACTATTCCAACTCCGGAGAGTGCAACAGTAAGGAAAGCGTTGGATAGCATAGGGGTAAAAATTACTATTCCCACTCCAGAGAGTGCAACAGTAGGGAAAGCATTGGATAGCTTAGGGGTAAAAATTTCTATTCCAACTCCTGAGAGTGCAACAGTAGGGAAAACATTGGATAGTGTAGGGGTGACAATTACTATTCCAACTCCAGAGAGTGCAACAGTAGGGAAAGCGTTGGATAGCGTAGGTGTAAAAATTACTATTCCAACTCCAGAGAGTGCAACAGTAGGGAAAACATTGGATAGCGTAGGGGTAAAAATTACTATTCCAACTCCAGAGAGTGCAACAGTAGGGAAAGCGTTGAATAGCGTAGGGGTAATAATTACTATTCCAACTTCAGAGAGTGCAACAATCGGGAAAGCATTGGATAGCGTAGGGGTAAAAATTACTATTCCCACTCCAGAGAGTGCAACAGTAGGGAAAGCGTTGGATAGCATAGGGGGAAAAATTACTATTCCAACTCCAGAGAGTGCAACAGTAGGAAAAATGTTGGATAGCGTAGAGGTAAAAATTACTATTCCAACTCCAAAAAGTGCAACAGCAGGGAAAGCATTGGATAGCGTAGGGATAAAAATTACTATTCCAACTCCAGAGAGTGCAACAGTAGGGAAAGCGTTGGATAGCGTAGGGGTAAAAATTACTATTCCAACTCCAGAGAGTGCAACAGTAAGGAAAGCGTTGGATAGCGTAGGGGTAAAAATTACTATTCCCACTCCAGAGAGTACAACAGTAGGGAAAACATTGGATAGCGTTGAAGTTATACATAACATACTTATAAATAATTGTTGTAAATAAAATAATTAAAAATTTAATTTTTAAATAACTCTACATCATTTGCAAAACACCCATTCATAATTACTAAAAACATAATTACAATTGAATAATTAATT
The DNA here is from genome assembly GCF_964263255.1 of Lissotriton vulgaris. Taxonomy (NCBI): domain Eukaryota; kingdom Metazoa; phylum Chordata; class Amphibia; order Caudata; family Salamandridae; genus Lissotriton; species Lissotriton vulgaris. The sequence goes on along the minus strand of NC_141696.1, from coordinate 463,148,702 downwards.
AACAATACATTAACAATAAATACCAATAAATATTAATCATTAAATATAAATTACCAAATAATAAATATTGGACACTAAAATATTTTTAAAAACAAAAAACATATTGACAATTAAAAACTGTTTAACAATTAAAAAATGGTAAACAATAAAATTATTTTTAAATGAAATCATTTTTTATGAACAATTATTAACCAATTTATAAAATAAATATCCAATTTTCCTAATAAAAAAATGCTTTAACATATAAAAATAGCAATTACCAATTGTAAAAAATTAATTACCAATTAAAAATATTAATTGCCAATTAAAAAATGTAATTACCAATTACAAACCTTAATTACCAATTACAAAAATTAATTATCAATTACAATAATTAATTACCAATTAATAATTAATTAGAATTAAAATAATTATCAATACCAATAAAAAATAAATATTTGCTTAAATACAATTAAATTACTTCCCACCCAATTCCCCTATAAACCCACAACCCGCTACAGAACTTAAACGCAAATATTTATTAAAATTCATTTACAATTACTCATAATGTATAATTTATTTACTATAATTAAATTACTTCCCACCCTATTCCCCTCTAAACCCACAACCCGCTCCAGTACTAAAACATAAAATTAAATTAAAAATAACATTTTTAATGTACAAAAAATAGTACACATATAATTTAAAACAAATAAAATACTTTAAAAAAAACATATAACATATAAAATACATAATAAAATACATAACAAAAAACAAATATGGATATTAGTAACATCGAAATTAGTAAAATCAATATAATTGATATTGATATTACTAACTTCGATATTACTTACATCGATATAAAAAAAATCGATATTACTTACCTTAGGGTCGATATTCTGTCCAACGATTTTCTTGACCTCAATATTCTTCACCTTCGATATTTTCACCTCGATATTAATGTAGGTCGATAATTAAGAATCAATATTTTGACTGTACACCGTAAAAATCATCACCTCTGTGGAAAAATTACCCTTGTTTGACTCTATACGTGTGTCTACAGAGAAATTCCATTGTGCTTAGATAAACTGGGCAAAATGGAAACATACAAAGAAATATTCTGCATACATTTTCCAGGAGGTCCATGTGTCTGAAATGTACATTCAGCGTTAATTACAATCGGCAGTTGGTGGCTAACTTAACTAGACTCTATTATTCAGAAAATTCTCCTACAAATGAGTAAAAAAATCTTACATGGATGAAAACACAAACAGAGAAACTTATTAGCTGTTTTAAAGGGTGCAAAAATCTGAAATTTGGCAACAACAAAAAAACCTGAACAATCACCACTCATTGTTTTGACATTGTACAAGATGTTGCATTTAATTTTTTGGGGAAGGGTTGGGTTCTAGCTACAGCAATGTGTTCAAACTGTGTAACCGGTACCCCCAATGGGATGACAAATTCACGGAGTGTGAGGTTCGATCAAACCGGAAGCATGAGTGCAAAAGTCAGTGGAAACACTAAACTAGTTCTTCAAACTGAAGACGCAGTGTATTGGTGCTACACTGAGGCTGCCTTCTTCAAGCACTACTGTCAGTGGAAACCAACAGCACAACTAGCAGTGGTGCTCTTGGCCAAATGGATATTTTGAAGGCACAACGGGAAAATATCACAATGTTTAAATGCTAAGTGAAAGGTTTGGCAGGTTTGGTGGTAATTCAATTGTTAATCTCTTCCTAAATATCTCCTACATTATCCTCACTCCTTGTTTTAAACTTCCTTCCCCACCTTTTTAATTCACCACCAATTTATTGTGAGAAGATACCGTGCCTCGTGGAATATTATTAATTTAAGCACATTCCTTGCAGGATATTATGGAGTCACCTCCCTATGCATTTCAGTGAATTGGCAGCTTCCTTAATAAGATCCCTCGCTTACATCTGAGCTCTGTCGAGCGATAAGCAACCTATACCTAGGTGCTCAGGCTTCCATAGTGATAAATGGCAAAAGGGCGGGCATGATTTCCATCAGCCGGGGGACGCGGCAAGGCTGCCCCCTTTCTCCAATACTGTTTTCCTTATTTTTGGAGCTGCTAGCCTGTGCAATAAGGCAAGATCATTCTATTCAACCCCCTATTCCAGGTGCTGCCAAGTTGAAGCTGTTTGCCGATGACATGGCTTTGTACTTGGCAACCGAGGAAGATAATATCAGACTTGCCTTGGCTAAAATAAGTGAATTTACAGTTATTGGGGGTTATAAAATCAATCAAGCAAAATCAGAGGCACTTCATTTCAACTGCCCACCAGCTGTCTTACCCCTTCAATGCTTGGACAATATCTCAGGTCCCACTCTATAAGGTATCTGGGAATGTTTGTTTCATCACACTTGGAAGATCTATTTTCACTCAATTATATTCCTACATTTAATAAAATGCAAAACCTGCTTTCTCAATGGAAGGATCTCCCTCTGACAATTATGGGAAGAGTAGCTCCTATTAAAAAGAATATTCTCCCCCGTTCTTATTCTTATTTTCTAATTTGATGGTTAGAGTACCTTAGTCTTTTTTTGAGCAAATTAATTCATAATTAGGATCGTTTATTTGGCAGGGTAAAAAACCCAGATTAAAGTTAAAAACTTTGCAATTAGAAGTCATAGATGGGGGTCTTGAGTTTCCCAACATACGTTTATACTACCAAGGTTCATTGATCAGCTGTATTTAATATAACAACTTCGTAGAAATGTCTAAATCAAATTCTTTTCTTCAGTTAATGTTAGGGGAAATGGAGATTGCTTTAGCACCATTTTTACAAATTCCGAAGCTTCCGAAGAGATTGCGATATACATTTCCTTAGTAACTTTTAAATTCCAGAGAATCTGGGAGACATTTAATATCCCTTGGTTAAATCCACAGTTGAGATTAGTGGTATGCCTCCTTTTCGGTCTACACATGTCCACTCGGACTTGTGATCTCTGGGCTAAAGTTGTTTTTTCCAAGCTTCTGGATATTTTTTAAAATGATTTAGAACCTGGCAGGAAACTAGATCGCTTAACAACAACATCTAGATGTATCTTCTTTTTAGTTACTTTCAGATAAATAAGTTTTGTGTGTGTTTGTGGAATTTGGTTACTTCGAAAGGGTTACTATTAAGTAAAGCTCATTTTATGCAGAAAATTTGGGGAATTTGGAATTGGTACAAGCTGCTGAAATCTACGAAGAACGATCAAATAGTCCTAACCTATTTGAAAAAAAAATTCTATCAATTTATTATCGTCTCAATCTACAACGATGGCGATTTTTTAATACAATGAGCTGTAAGGCAGTGAGAGCAGCAAACTTAAGGAGGATGACCTTTTTTAGTAAATGGCAGATTTATTTTACTCCGGCCAAACTTAATAAAATCTACCCTGCAGTTATTCCTTGCTGCTTTAGTGGCTGCCAAGTTCTAGGGGATTGGCTACATGTGGGATTTACTTGTATGAAAATTGCAAGCTTCTGGGAAAATGTTTTTTCAGAAGTAAGAAGAGTATTGGCAATAGATCTCCCCTTTAAGGCTTCCACAACTCTCTTAGGCTTAGCTGAAGTTAGGAGCCTCTTAACATTATCTCAACGTCAATTTATTTTTATCGCTGCTTTGGTAGCAAGATAATTCAGTTTGGCAAATTGGAAATTAGCAATAATCCAAACTCTCTCCCAATGGATAAATAAAATGAATAAAAAATGTAATCGGGAAACCATGTATTCAGGGTGAGTAGGTTCTATGTTTATAGTAAATAGAATATGGAAAGAATGGAAAGAATGGAAAGTTTCTAGTTCTATGAGATGTGCAATTTTTAAAAGTTTCTATTTCTATTATATTCAATATGTATAGCATGTATCTTGATTCTTGTAATTAATTGGTGTAATTTATGGAAGAAGTATTATTAAATGTTTTGTATGCTACATCTTCAATAAAAAAAATAGAATCCCTCGTAATAGTTTACGCAAAATCTGAGAGAAAGTATTCACAGTCCATTCATTTGAATGGGCCCGCCTGCCCTAAAAAAGTGTTTTGTTCAGTATGGAGTGGAGCTCAGGTTTGCCAGTCAGACTGTTAAGAGAAGCTAGCAGGGGTTTAGCAAAGGAGCATTTTGCCAAGGAAACAATGGGAGGTCAGGGGTTAATAGCATAAGGTGTGAGAATTCGGCCAACAAATTATCCAAAAGTATAAAAATCACTGACATTAAAATTCATCATCAGTGGCAGATAATTTTAATAATTATACAGTGTAAGAATTACTTAGAGGCTTCTTGGCTCTAAGTCAAAAAATGCATTGGCAAATCAAATACGTCGCGCCTTTGCGAGATCTGTTGTGTATGTTAATATTTTCTTATCCAATTGTACAGCAGAGCTTACTTCAGTGCAGCATGGCTGAGAGTACAAAAAAAGCGATACGACACAGTCAACCCTGGATATGTCAAACATCTTTTTTTCTTTACTTTCAGCCATGTTGCAACATGGCTAAGAAACATTGGTAAAGCCAATAAATCTCATATAAGCGAAACCTATTGGCTCTCTCAATGCTTGTTCTACCTGCCTCTCCTGTCACATCTGCAGTGCCAAAGAAGGCTTAATACCTTGATTTCATTGAAGCTTGGTAGTGAACCATGCTTGTTGATTTCTGGCTCTCCCACATTTTAGCGGTCCTTCTGCATTTCTCCAAACAGGTTTTTGGTCATACATTTTTAGAATGTTCCCTTGTATTATAAAAGCACTGTTCATTTAATGGCTTTGTGGGACTTTTTTTAAAACTCTTTTATTGAGTTTTACGCTATCATACAATTTTGACAAATCACAACAGCAGGTGTTACAGCATTAAAGAGCATAGTTTGCTTTACCAAGCTGAAGTCAAATCAACAGATATCTCATTACTATACAGTGTCAATTTCTTCACAAGCAGTTCTTCTATAATTTGTTCTACCCATCTGAGTAATATGGGGAACACATTTATTACCCATATGTGCCTTCCAATTACCCCATATCTTATCCCATTTCTTAGGCAACCGCTGCCTTCATAAATGACCCTTTCCACTACCATAGACCAGTCCATTTCTCTTTCCCACTCCTTCAGCATTGGTGTCTCACTTCCCCCCCATTTTCTAGCAACATTTAGTTTTGCTATCATCACTACCAAGATGAACCAAAGTTTTTTGTTGCTGCTCACGTCTGTCTAGTCACATATGTTGGGCATGGGTTGAAGGTCCCTACTGCACCCAGTTTTCAGTTGAGTCGTTATAGACTCCCAATATTGTTTAATGGCTGGACATTCCCATAATATGTGATAGAACGTACTTTCCTGTTCGCAAAATCTTCTACATGTAGAGTCTTCTTTTCCTCCCATTTTTGTTAGGGTACCACAAGAAAGATAGGACTTGTGAAGTATTTGAAGTTGGTCTAGCTTTAATATTGATGAAATGGCTACTTCCCTCGGGAAGGAAATTGCCTCCAGCCATTCCTTCTCCTCTAGGACTCCTGTGTCTTTCTGCCAGAGCTCGCGTAGTCGTAGGAGAGGGTCAGGCAAAATATTGAGTAGTTTTTGATATGTCATGGATATCACCCTATGGTCCATATAGTCAGTCAGAAGCCTATCCTCCAATGGGGATGTTTTTGGAAGGTATGTCCCTGGTGGAAACACTGGCATAAGGGCTTGTCTTATTTGTTGGTCTCTGTACATTTCAGTGACCCCCATGTCGTATTCTCTTTTTTGGTTTGAGAACAGGATTACTCCTCCTTTTAACTATAGGTCTCCAACCTTTGTGATACCTATTATGTGCCATTTGTCGAATCCTGGGCATCAGTTTAGTCTGCAGAGCCTTTCCGTCTGCCAAGGGGATATATGGGTCACTCTATTATGCCATTCTAACCTCTTGTATTCTATCCTCTTGGTCACTCAGTGCCAGAGAACAATCGCTTCTTGTGTTGAGCCTGTTAAATGATGATATTAGGGTTTGTGTATAGAGCTTGTCTGTAGCTCCCGGAACCCATTAGTAATCTGTCTATACAGTGTGCTAGGCCATTGTGTGGTCAGTGTATCAACTGGTTGATTACTGCCAGGAAGTTTGCCCAATAGTATGTCCAAATGTCAGGTAGTGCAATCCCACCGTCGTACCATCCCCTTGTGAGTTTCTTTATTGCTAACCGTGGGGGTTTCCCATCCCAGAGTAGGGTCTTTATAGGGTCTTTATCTTGTACTCTATTGTATTAAGGTAGGCTTAAGGAATCTTGAATGGTGTGTTTTGCAAAGCATACAGGAATTGCAGCAATGCCATCATTTAAAAAAGGGTTGCATGGCTTAACAAGGATAATGGCAGTGATCTCCAGTGTCGTACATCATTTTGTAGTCATGTTAGGGCACGTAGCAGGTTATGTTTGTGGAAGAGGTTTTGGTCTGCAGTGACAAAGTTCCCTATATAACGGAAACCATCTGTTACCACCGTCGCCTCGCAGTCTGGTTGTAGTTTTGTAGTTGGGCCATGTAGGATGAATATTATATACTTGGACCTTTTAATGGTATAGCTTGAATATATTCGGAAGTTGGTCAAAATTTGCAGAACTCGATTAAGGGAGGAATGTGGGGATGCAACATATAATAGGATAGCATCTGCATATAAGGAGATGTTATCCTCTCATCCCTCAGTCCAGCATAGCCCCCGGATCAGCGGATCTCCTCCGACCCAAGTCGCCAAAGTTTCAATATTAGAGCAAGGATTAGTAGCGATAGGGGACAGCCTATCGCTACAGAACTCCAGAACTCCGGTAAAGAGCCGCCCTGCGGGGCCCGTTGGGCATTGCAGCGCTGGCCCAATGAGGAACTGCGCTATGATGAAGCATGACACTCTTCGGGGTGTGTGAGGGCCCTTGCTCCTAATAGGAGCTATTCCATCCCTCCGTTATTTTCTTCTCTTCCCTTAGGAACAGCACACCCTATTATTCACAGTTCCTTCCCTGGGGCTTGTGTACTAGACCTTGATTGCGCCCGATGCCCCCTTTTTTGATGTTCTAAAATAGCAATCTGATTGCCCCTTGTATTTAAGAGTTTGAAAAGTGTCTCCAGGAGTGGTTTACTGATGTTGGAATTTCAGCTGCTTTTGGTATGATCAGCAGTAAAGTTAGCTCTGTGCTAGCAGACAAAGATACTCGATTACCACCCCCTCACGCTAGATGGTTTGATAGCAAGTGGTCAGGGGCACATTAGAGGGTAGAGAGCGCATTGAGCACAAACCCCAGTGAAAGAACTCTGATTGCAGTTTGTCGACTGAGTTACAAAAGGGACATCATGGAGAAGAAGAAGGACCTCAAAGAGAGACCATTGGACTAACATCTACAGGCTTACATACTCAACCAGAGTGCCAATTTTTGGGAAATCGTGAGCCGTCCAATGGTTTCACAAGATGGTGGGCAAATTGTGTGTTTTCATATTTCACCCGATAGGTGGATCAAACATTTTGAATGGGGTACTGGTCCTGTTATGTCTCCATCCTGGAGTTGGAACTTGATTCATGCAGGGTGTCTAAAACATTGTCTTCTGTTGAAGTTAGCAAAGCCTTTATTTGGTTACTGAAGAATAAAGCCCTCGGTCAGTATGGGATTCCTGCTGACTATATATAATTAGAACCTAAACTTTGACCCCTTCTACTCACCAAGGTCCTTAATGCACCAGTCACAGATGTTCTACCTAGTTCCTTGTCAAAATCTATTGTCATGCCTGTCTTTAAAAAAGAGGAAAAAGGGGATCCACCAAATTGGAGGCCCATCTGCTTAGAGACTCAATAGTCAAGGTGGTTGGTTGAGTGTTTTTTTCTAGACCCTCATTCTGGGCAGAAAATAATAGGCTTATCTCTGATCTTCAATACAGCTTTAGGTCTTGACCTGAGTACCCTTGATCAATGCCTGAATTTAGACTTAATTATAAACAAATATGTTGTTGCTAAGCAGTGGACTTCACACATGGCCTTTATGGATCTCACACTCGCCTTTGATTGGGTTAATAGTGGCAAACTTTGGGCTCTGCAGCCGTCTATTGTGGTGGAGTCAGACATTGTCCATTTATAAGAGACTTGCAGAAAGACATGCCCACCACTGTAAGATATGACATGAGCGGCCAATGTTCGATGTGTTTTGGGGTCAAAATAGGGGTCAAACATGGGTGTATTTTGACACCTTTCCTATTTACACCGTACATTATTCAGTTAGAATTGGCCTAACTTCATGGTGCGAAGTACTTACCCAAAGCTGGCGATAGACTCATTTGGGCATTTATCTACGCCATTGATGCTGTTTTGTCATCCTGTACTTATTGGAGTTATATCTGCAGTTATGAGGATAGTTTGACCTTACAAATTATGGAGGACTCTTCTCAGACTTATTTTGTCAGCTCTCCAGAGTCTGTTGGCATGCATAGCACATGAGGAACTAGGAGTTAGTTATATCTCCAATGTTATATCTCCAATATTCTCATCCTTCATCCTCTGCTTAGATGGCTCTCTGTCCAGGTGTCTAGTGAACCTTCTCTCAAAACAGACATCATAAGGGAATATCTGAAATTGGATGGGTTACATTGATTGTGGTGGCTGAGTTATGTTAAGCTGAGCTTTAAAGCTCTTGTCTGACTAGACCTATTTGAAAGCCCAGAAAGGGTTTATTGGATTGGCTTTGAAGTGGACCAAATCTAATTTTCTTTCCTTTTGGAAAGATAGGAGGGAGAAGGAGTAGCTTCTGAAACCCTATGTGTGAGTGCACACCCTTTTGAAATCCACCCATTATATGGAGCTCTATCTGGTCATGGTGCGCAATATAAAATATTGGTATCTTCTCACCAGATTTAGGCTAAGCATGACACACTGTCTACTCGCAGTCCGAGAAGCTGGCTTCATGTTAATAGCCTACAGGGTCGGACTGGGAACCAAAAACCGGCCCTGGCAAAGTGCTCGGCCGGCAAGGGGGTTGGGGTGCCGCCAAGCTCTATGCCAGGGCCGGTTTTTAGTCGATTTTGTTCCAAAAACAGCCCTGTGACAAAAACAGCCCCCAGTGGCCCAAAAACGGCCCCCACCAGTGCGGCCCACCGGCGGATTGCCCGTGCCTGCTACGGCCAGTCCGGCCCCGATAGCCTGGCTTCTTGTGATTCTATCTCAATGCAGGACACATTGCATTTTATTTTATCCTGTAGGTTTTGTGTGCATTTGCGGGTCAAATTTATAGTTCCAGTTTTAAAGGGTTTAAATTTCAATCAAGCCATAGCATACCTAACATTTTTGGGAAACATCCGGAACTATGCGGCCAGAGCCACAAGTCCCGTAAGCCCGCAAGCGCAACCACACTTGCCTGAACAACTAATTTGCCTTAACCATGCATGTACGTGGAAAAGGCAATGTGCTCTAGTGTTTGGAATGGGCGGGGACTTAAAGGAGGAGTGTCAGGAAGCAGACACGGACAGGTAAGTGGAGTTGGGGCTAGGTCTGGGGGGTTTGTGGTAGTTTTTAGAGGTGGTGGGGGTTCAGGGTAGTTTTAAAGAGTGGTCGGGGTTTGGGGTAGTTTTCAGGGGTGGGGGATTTGTGGTCGTTTTCAGTGGTGATAGAGGTTTGGGGTCATTTTCAGGGTTGCTGGGGGTTCAGGGTAGTTTTCAGGGGTGGTGGGAGTTTGGGGTAGTTTTTAGGGGTCGAGGGTTTTGGTGTCGTTTTAAGGATCAGTGGGGGTTCTGGGTATTTTTCAGGGGTGGTGGGGGTTCAGGGTAGTTTTCAGGGGTGAGGGGTTTTGTAGTATTTTTCAGGGGTGGGGGTTTGTGGTTATTTTCAGGGGTGGGGTTTGGGGTAGTTTTCAAGGGTGGGGTGTTTGTGGTCGTTTTCTGGGGTGGGTGATTCGTAGAAGTTTTCATGGGGGTTCAGGGTAGTTTTTAGGGGTTGTTTTTAAGGCTCAGGGGTGTTGGGGTCGTTTTTAGTGATTAGGGGAGGGTGAGGTAATTTTTAGGGCTCAGGGGAAGGTAGAGGTAATTTTTAAGGCTTAGGGGAGGGTAGGGTAGTATTTAGGACTGGAGGCAGGGATGTGTTTAGGTTTCGGGGTTTGTTTTCAGGAAGGAAGGGGGTAGTTTTAGGACGCATGGCAGGTGTCGGAGGGGTGAAGTCTTAACCATGGAAATGTGTTTACAATACATGCTTTGACAACGATTAAATCATTGTAAATGCATGCATGGTAAAGGCAAATTTGTGGTTAAGACTTGCATTGTACAGACTGTGTGGAAACGTCATGCGTGGTAAACGGCATGTGTGGTTCCATCACACAACCAATATTTTTACAGCCATTGCCTACAGAGCATGTCTGTTTTCTATGGCTAGTTTTTTGAAGGGAGGCTGATAAATGCAGTCTACCAATGACTTGTTTTTGATTTGCATGAATTAGTAATTTACAGTTTTAGCTTGATTAATTGTGCTTTTAAAGTAATGTTATCTGGATTTTTTAGATGGTTTTATTGCTGTATTGTTGTTCATATGTATTGTGCTTGTATGGTTTATTCTCTTGTAAATTGAACTAAAATAATTATACGTGACTGACTGGTTGAAAACTTTTATGAAAGGATGGAGGAGTCAGTGAACATATGAGTGAATGGGAGAGTGGCTGTGTATGGATGACTGGGTAGTGTATGAAGATAATTGATGGAAGAGTGAGACTTCTCTTGACAGAAGTCAGCAAAGGTAGAAGAATGTGCACAGGTAGGAAACATCAGAGAAAGAAAGCAGAGGTGGTCCAAGGGTGTATCGAGGGAGGCAGGCGCTAGGCTGGAGGCACAAGTAGATAGGATTGATGCAAGAAGTGGGGGGTCACAGTACAGGCATGGCTCTTGGGTAGGAAGCAGAGGCAGGTGTAATATCGACAGGGATGAAGGCCAGGAGAAGTAGCATGGTTCAGCTCTGTTGGAGTAAAAGTATTTAACAATCAGTAATGACTTTTAAGTTTATTTAAATCAGTAGCTTAAGAGAATAAAGGGTTTCACAAAATGTGTCAGACTTGTTAGGTATTCAGTAATTTCATAAGGAACTGTAAAAGTAAGCATTCGTCTCTGTTGCCAAACTCTTGCATGACTGCTAACAATTACACTATAAATCATGAAGTACATATTTCACAATCAAATTAAACCATGGCTTACCTTTGTTCTTCCTTGGATTAGAGTACAAATCTGTTCTTTTGGAGACATTTAAGAGGGATTGATGACTGCATGGACAAGTTAGTCTTCTTGGCGTCGGTTTCAGATTTTTTTCCCGTCAAACAATACAATGCCATTCATTTTTAAAGGATTTGTTTATGTAATAACAATTAGCTTTTTGTATGATGCCCTTTGCAAACCGATGTCTCATTCAGAGCAATTACAATGGAATTATAACAGGGTAGGAGACTCAGAGGCTCTGTGATGAGTAAGTAGGGTTGTAACAGTAGAAAGTGCTTCTACAAAATCACTAACTACAGTTGTTGATTGTCGGAATAGGCCCTTTTTGCAGGGTTATCCCCAAACAGTTTGCTTCTTCCCACTATTTTTTCCTGACCTGTGGTTGTTGGTTTTAGAATTCGGGGAACTTTACCACTACTGATCAGTGCTAAAGTGCATATGCTCTCTGTGTAAATTGTTATTGTGATTGGTTATCAATAATTGGGATATTTGTTTTACCAGTAAGGCCCTAGTAATGTGCACTAAGTGTGCCAGGGTTGGTAACTCAAATGCTACTAGTGGGCTTGGAGCACTAATTGTCCATCCCGCATGATTAGCCCTAAAAGAGGTGGCAGGCCTGCCACCGTAGTGCCTCTGCGCAGCATGTTAACTGCCATGTCAACCTGACCAGTGCACCCACTTGCCAGGCCTTACCCTTCCCTTTTCGTACTCATTGGACACCCCTATGGTAGGCCCACGGTACCACCTGGGCAGGGTGCAGTGTATGTAAAAGGTAGGACATGTACTAGTGTGGGTAATATGTCCTGATAGTGAAATACTGCCAATGTTGTGTTTCACTATTGAAAGGCTATCTTTCCCTTAGGACAGAATGGGGAATGCTGTGTAACATGTTTACCTGCATATATTCCCATAGGAGTGAGATGAAAAACTGGAATCTGGTATCCCTGAACTCAGAATTTAATAACACATCTTTTAGGAAGGATGGTTTTTAAATTCAGTGCTTGAAAAGAGCACTTTTAGAAAGTGGCTATTTTCATGTTCAAAAATAACAAAAGGAGGGATTGAAGAGGTTTTTAGACAGAATCCACCTCCTGCACACGTATTGATAAACAATGTCACTCTACCCTATATTCTATTTATGGTTTTTTTTTGTGATGCAAAATTTGGTGAGTGTTGCTGATCCTGGAAATGTCAACGAAAAGCACTAAGTTTTTTTAAAATACCCCTCACACTCTAAGAATCCCATAGTGTATTGCTTCATCATAAGGGTCTTCCCATCCCTCTACGGGGCGGGGTGGACTTCGACCTACGAAATACGCGGGAGTACTCGATTTTATGAAAATAGGCTATGAGTGGTGTGGGTAGTGAGAGTGGTAGGGTGTGTGAAAGATACGAAAAATTTAAAAATTCCATGGCTAGCGGAAAAAACAAATTTTATTCACTTCCCTAGCTGGAAATATTAAAAAGGGGATTATGTAGGGGGTGTGTATTATGCCCTACTGGGTCAACATGTTTCGTAAGCAGTCCCCACTGCTTTACTCATCAGGACCTAATATGATCCCTACTGCACTCAAAAACAATATATATATTTTTTATATGTAATATGCCTATCTTCCAAAATAACAGGCTGCAAAAATCGGATAGTCTCTTATAGGGGGTTGAATTGCCCCCTTAGTAGTAACAAAAACCAAGTTGGTATCTGCAATGAGAAAACCACAAAATAAACAACCTGTCTGGTTGTCTTCACAACACATCACCATAACTTGGACTAACATTTGTTTAGTAGAGATTTTGTGATATATTTTTCTCATTGGGCAATGCACTATTATCCTTTCATTCCTTGTGAAAATTATACCTAATCTCAGGTGACTTCACAATTGTTCCTTGGAACTTTTACACATAGGGGTCGATTAGGATCGCGGACGGAAACGTGTTCCGTCCGCCGAGGAAGGTGGCAAGATACTCCGGACCTGTCCGCGGAAAAACCGCAATAGCAATTAGGATAACATATGATAGAAACGCCGATCACGGCGGACGGAGCACACCAATCCCCGTCCGCGGCGGTCGAAGTACACCTGAGCCCGCGGCAGGCGGACAGAACCGAAAGAACACCGACCGCCGCGTACGCACATGACCGCGAAAACATCCACTTCCCCCGCGATACCTGCGTAGTGTCCGTGTCCGCAATTAGGATAACTCCGCAAGTACCCCGGTAGCCACCGCGATCCACGTCCGCTGCGGTACCAATGCTACGAGAAACCGTGCTCCACAGAGGAAGGCCAACACGAACAACATCCCTACAGTCAAACCAATGCCCTACATAGCGACGGAAGTTATCACCAAACACAGGAAAAAGTACGACCACCCACCTGAAACATCTAAACCAATCACAAGACACAATGACCCACCCCCAAGAACCACATGATGCACACCTGGCAACACACCCACCTATCACCTGACTGCCACTAACCATTCAGACAGGGCCAAGACACAGACTATAAATTAACTCCCACCCACTCCAGAAATCCTCTGCATCACAGCATAGCTGCTAGCAGGAGACACCACTTAACTTACAGCAAACACAGATATCATACACATAACCCACACCCAAACACAACCACTACACAAAGACCCACCACACCATCCCTACACACCACACACCTGCACCTCCCTATTCACTCAAACCCACACCCCGAGCACCATGGCACCAAAAAAAAACCAAAATTCACTGACACTGAGTGAAAGGTTATGGTAGATGAGATAATACGTGTAGAACCCCACTTATTCGGGGCCCTAGTGCAGCAGACCAGCATAGCCAGGAAAAACAGCATGTGGGACCGGATAGTCACCAGGGTGAATGCTTCCGGGACCGTCCCGAGGACGAAGCAGGAGATTCAGAGGCGGTGGCATGACCTCAAGACCCGAGTGAAATGCATCCGAGCCAAGAACTATCTCCGGGCTAATCACACAGGCGGTGGAACCCCCCCGGAGCCCTTACCGTACACCGAGTGGGAGGACAAGGTGCTGACCATCCTGCACCCTGAGAGACTTGAGGAGGGAGAAGAGGCTGGTAAGTACCAACCAAGCACCACAAGCACAACATCACGGTGTGCCTCACACAACTCTGAAGACACATCTCCCAGACCCCAACCCATGCATGCAGTCCACATACTCACCAACGTCTAAACCACTCCAACAGGCCCCCATGTGCATCGGAATGGCGGTGGTGGTGGGTGGGGTGTGTGAGAGGTCACTACACCAACTTCCAACAGGCCCCCATGTCCATAGGGAGGGCGGTGGTGGTGGTTGGGGTGTGTGAGAGGTCACTAGACCAACTTCCAACAGGCCCCCATGTCCATAGGGAGGGCGGTGGTGGTGGGTGGGGTGTGTGAGAGGTCACTAGACCAACTTCCAACAGGCCCCCATGTCCATAGGCAGGGCGGTGGTGGTGGGTGGGGTGTGTGAGAGGTCACTAGACCAACTTCCAACAGGCCCCCATGTCCATAGGGAGGGCAGTGGTGGTGGGTGGGGTGTGTGAGAGGTCACTAGACCAACTTCCAACAGGCCCCCATGTCCCTAGGGAGGGCGGTGGTGGTGGTTGGGGTGTGTGAGAGGTCACTAGACCACCTTCCAACAGGCCCCCTTGTCCATAGGGAGGGCGGTGGTGGTGGGAGGAGTGTGTGAGGGGACGGCACTACAACTCCCAACAGGCCCCCATGTCCAAAGGGAGGGTGGTGGTGGTGGGTGGGGTGTGTGAGAGGTCACTAGACCAACTTCCAACAGGCCCCCATGTCAATAGGGAGGGGTGTGTGAGAGGTCCCTAGACCAACTTCCAACAGGCCCCCATGTCCATAGGGAGGGCGGTGGTGGTGGGTGGGGTGTGTGAGAGGTCACTAGACCAACTTCCAACAGGCCCCCATGTCCATAGGGAGGGTGGTGGTGGTGGGTGGGGTGTGTGAGAGGTCACTAGACCACCTTCCAACAGGCCCCCATGTCCATAGGGAAGGCGGTGGTGGTGGGTGGGGTGTGTGAGAGGTCACTAGACCAACTTCCAACAGGCCCCCATGTCCATAGGGAGGGCGGTGGTGGTGGGTGGGGTGTGTGAGAGGTCACTACACCAACTTCCAACAGGCCCCCATGTCCATAGGGAGGGCGGTGGTGGTGGGTGGGGTGAGTGCCAGTGCCGACAGAATTGTCAACAAAATGAAAATAACACGTAATGGCCACATGACTCATCCTCACATTTTTGTTTTGCAGGTGATCGTAATCTGACAGCTGGAATAAACACCCGGCCTCCAGAATCGCCACACTCAGAAGTCTCAGGGGACGATTGGCCAGCCACCTCCGGGGCTGAGGATGGTGCCCGCACAAGCAGGCAGCCAGGGACATCTGGCTCCCAGGTCACACCTGCACCAACTACTACGGCCTCTGCCATTCCCACAACACCGGCCACTGTGACCTGCACAGCCACCACCAGCACCACCTCCACCACCACCACTACTACCACCACTTCTGCCCCTGCCACCCTGCCCAACCCACCGCCCAACGCCGGGCCAACGCCATCCCAGACACGCAGGGAGAGTGTGAGGCAAAGCAGAGATGCAAGGCCAGATCCGGCAGGCAGGAGCACAGCACAAAGACGTCATGAGGAAACAAACACACCCAATGCCGTGCAACAGTCACTGGAAGCACTAGCCAGGGTCGAGGAAAACTATCAACGTGGCCAGGCACAGGCAGACCGGGCCCACCAGGACTTTGTTGAGAACACTGCAATGTTGGGGGCCATTGAGAGGCGGCTTGGCCAACTAGTGGACATATTTACCATGTCGAATACCATGTGGATGCCATGGATATCCGCCAACACCACCCTCCCCACACCCCCTTAAACAACGCCACCGCAACCGCCACCGCCACCGCCATCTGCGCCCCTGGCGGCGGATGTGGTACCTGATGCCCCCAGCTGACTCCGTCCCGACACAAAGACGGAGGGGCCTTCCGAGGCAGGAAGTGGGCGAGAGCAGTGTGGAAGCTCCTTCCACACGCTCCAAGAGGAGCCGACAATGACTGTTACAGTACCTGAGCCTGCCATTCACCCTGCCAACTATCCGGTCCCTCATGGCACAGGCCTGCTGCACTTGGCAGACACCACCCTATGTGCTGTCAGCACGGTCATTTCATCTGCCATAACCTTTAACTCTCACTCCCCCACCCCTTCACTCATTTGTAAATATGCACCTACACCTATGCACAATCTGTAAATAAATACCACTTACTCACTCAATGATGTGTTGCCTCCATGTTTATTCACATGATTGCATCAGAAACAGACGTTACCAGGTTCAGGGATCCAACTGGTACAGAATCATGCCGCAAGGGAGTGACCTAGGTAAACATAGAAACCGCAAAGACACGTCAGGAAACATGATCACACTCATCCCAACACACTGCAGTGCAACATTCAACAAACCACATGCATCACAACAGGAATGGATGAGACTACACACATCATGGAGACGTGCATGTACTAATAAATGAAGACACACACACACACACACATGCATACATCACATTGCAGAACACATAGATGATGCACACCACAATGACACAAGACCAGCAAACCTACACAGGGCATACACAAGCAGCACAAGAGGAGCACACTCACAATCAAGGGAAGTAGCGATCAATGAGTTGGCGCCGCTGGTCCACACCTTCCTCCTCACCACTATCCTCATCAGCCGACATGGGTGGGTCGGGAGGGCGAGGAACTTGCTGTTCATCTGGGTCCAAGAGCAGTTCAATGTCATTGCGCACAGCCAGGTTGTGGAGCATGCAGCAGGCAATCACGATCTTGCATACTTTGCCTGGTGAGTAAGGCAGGGCCCCTCCAGTCTTATCCAGGCACCGAAACCTAGACTTAAGCAGGCCAAATGTTCGTTCTACCACTCGACGTGTCCTTCCATGGGCATCATTGTATCGCATTTCTCCCGCTGTAGTTGGATTGTGTATGGGACTCAGCAGCCAAGGCCTGTTTGGGTAAGCCGAGTCGCCTGCGTTGGTGGAAGAGAGAGAGAGAGAGAGAGAGAGAGAAACATCACAACCTGAATTGGTGGGCACACCATGCCACACAGATATCACTCCTGTCACCACAGCATACTCACCAACAAGCCACGCTTGTGCCGGACGCAGATTTGCCATCAGTTGGGGGACAATGCTGCTCGGCACGATGTGGGCGTCATGTGCAGAGCCTGGAAATCTTGCACACACATGTGAGATAATGTTGTCGGCCTGGCACACCACCTGCACGTTGATGGAATGGAAGTGCTTCCGATTCCTAAACACCTGCTCACGTGCCCGTGGTGGAATGATCGTGATATGCGTGCCATCAATGGAACCCACAACGTGTGGTATGCGGCCCAGAGCATAGAAGTCTGCTTTGACCGCTGCCAACTCTGCCGCCTGTGGGAAATGAATGTAGTCATGCTTGTACAGCATCATGGCTGTCAGTACATCCCAAAGTACCGTGCTGAACATGGCCTGTGACATTCCCCCGGCATGTCCAACTGTGTACTGAAATGTACCTGTTGCAAAAAAATGGAGTGCCGCCATCACCTTTTGCGTGGGTGTAATGGAACCTGGATAGGTTCTTCGCGGCTGCAGGTGAGGAGACAATTGGTTCACAAGCTCCAATAATCGACGTAGATCCAGCCTGAATTTCCTGATCACCTCCTCGTCCACCATATCCTCCAGCACAGTGTATGGGCGATGGACATTTGGAGCACTCCTGTGTGGGAGTAGATGGAATGGAAGTCAATTCACATACAACGCATGTCTGTGCAACTCACTCACATGTCAACGCACTCTACCAACATGTAATATGCAGTGTATATTTGTCATATGTGTGACATCTCTGATTGTCACTACAACATGGATTGACGTAGCAACAATGTGCAGCCACTAGCAACATGATGTGTTGCAACATGTGCAATGCACTTTGTCTCACCTTAACATTACTGCCAACAAGACATGTGACATGACCCACATGTGTAGGCGCAACATCACATACACACATGCAAGTGCATGTAAGCATGAGCGGATTTTGCGGATTGGCAATCCGCGAATTTTGCGGATTTGCGGATTCGCAATCCGCAAAATCCGCGAATTCCCGCGAATTTGCGGATTTTTTTTTTTTTTGTGTTCGCCCGTGTTTTTGCCAGTTCGCGAGGGTTTTTACAATTTCGCAATTTGCGAACTTACCTGTCGGGTCGCAAGTTTTGCGAACTTGTTGTTTCTACGTGTCCAGCCTGTTTGGGACACTCTTCTTCATCACTGCCACTCTCTGTCACCACTGCCACTCTCTGACTACTCATGCCACCCTCTGGCCCACCCATGCCACCCTCTGTTTCATCACTACACCCTCTGGTTGTCCAGTGTACATTATTTTCGGCAAAGCAAAGCACACCTTCCCTGCCTCAAGTGACCTGAATTAATTTGGGGCTGATTAATGTGTCACAGAATATTTTTTTAGCTGGCACCTGCTTCCTTAGTGCGCCCTGATTAGTGATCTTTTGCACTTGCTAAGTGCTTTCATTGTTGCAAAATTAGTTACAACACCTGCCCTGCCCC
Organism: Lissotriton vulgaris; assembly: GCF_964263255.1. Classification (NCBI taxonomy): domain Eukaryota; kingdom Metazoa; phylum Chordata; class Amphibia; order Caudata; family Salamandridae; genus Lissotriton; species Lissotriton vulgaris. The sequence continues at coordinate 463,129,905 of NC_141696.1, read as the reverse complement.
AACTGACAATAATGAATTAGGGGCTGATTAATGGATTTTAACTTCCAGCCTGGCTCCTGCTTGTCTCCCTTAGCTGTAATTCAGGACCTTTGTGGCATATGTGTAACTATTCTGAGGTTCAGAGCAGGGTCACATAATAGTTTCAACTGGCAACTGAACTCTGGAGGGGCCCCTCAGGAAGCACTACAGGAAATGGCTACTAATGATGTGCCTGAACTTTTGAACCTGGTAAGTAGTTACTTTCAGTTTTGCCAAGATCGTATTTCTGCAATTTTGCACTTATTCGCGGGGCGCGAACTCACGCTAACAGTGCGAGCAGTGCGAGCAAAATCCGCTGCTCGCGGATTTGCGGATTTTGCGGGAAATTCGCAAATCTCGCGGATTGCGGATTTCCCGAAAATCCGCAAAATCCGCGAGCGGAACGGATTTTCCGCCCACGCCTAAGTGCATGCACACAAACGAAAATATACACACACACCATTTCTTGATGCACCAATGGCAACACCAATAATGGTCGCCATATGGACATCACATGCATGGTGACACAATAGGCAACACACATGCACTGAACACAAGTGAACCCCCACCATAGTCAATATCACACATATACCACTCACTGACAACTGAATCACAATGTGCCGATACATCCGGGATCTACTGTGTAGATGTGAAGTACGATAAACTTGTGTATGGAAATACCCGATGTCGACATGCACATGTGATGGACATTTGTGGCACACCGATGGCCATGGTATGGACACACATGGGATAGAGCATGACATGTGGAGTCACGCAATCACGCACACAACCGTCATCAGGCAGCTGCAGACAATGGAACAAGGTGCATCGTCAGCAAAGATGCAATCATTGACCCCGCCATGGCGGTGCACTGCTTCCGCTGTTTACGTCTGGGCATACGCGGCCCGCGTTCAAAATTCCCATTGTCTGCATGTGCACGGTCCGTCACGCTCACACACCGGCAAGTGCATGTGCTAGACTCCGGGACGGATGCTTCACTTGCAACAATGTTCAATCACTGGCGCCACCATGGCGGGGCACATATTCGGCAGGGGAGGTGCAGGCCAACACATCCATAAGCTGATGTCAATGCACATGGCAGGTCATGACCCCCCTTACAGTGACATTGCATCATCCAGCCTACACCGGCCGCCAGGGCACGGTGGTAGTGGACAGGGCCTGAAACGGCGGTAGTTGACATGGCCGGCACGGCGGTCCTGGGCAGGGCCTGGCACGGCGGTAGTGGACGGGGCCTGAAACGGAGGTAGTTGACATGGCCGGCACGGCGGTCCTGGGCAGGGCCTGGCACGGCGGTAGTAGACGGGGCCTGAAACGGCGGTAGTTGACATGGCCGGCACGGTGGTCCTGGGCAGGGCTGGGCCGGCCGGTGTAGGCTGGATGATGCAATATCACTGTAAGGGGGGTCATGACCTGCCATGTGCATTGACATCAGCTTATGGATGTGTTGGCCTGCACCTCCCCCGCCGAATACGTGCCCCGCCATGGTGGCGCCAGTGATTGAACATTGTTGCAAATGAAGCATCCGTCCCTGAACCTTCCACATGCACTTGCCGGTGTGTGAGCGTTACGGTCTGTGCACGTGCAGCCAATGGGAGGTGTGAACAAGGGCCACGTGTGCCCAATAGAATGTACCGTATGCTGTGCACCGCAACACCAGGGCCAGTCATTGGCCCTTTTCCAAACACGCTTCCAGGGCTGACCAATGGCTGGCGCCGTATGCCACTGACATGGCCACAGGGCCCTATATATGTGTTATGTGCAAAAGCACACATTCTACGATGACCACTGACTGCTGCCTGTGAACCTCACCTCCACCTGCTGCTGCGGAGCTGACCACCGACTGCTGCCTGTGACCATCACCTCCACCTGCTGCTGCGGAGCTGACCGCCAACTGCTGCCTGTGACCATCACCTCCACCTGCTGCTGCGGAGCTGACCACCGACTGCTGCCTGTGACCATCACCTCCACCTGCTGCTGCGGAGCTAACCACCGACTGCCGCTCTAGTGCCATACTCCATGACCTTGCCATGTCGAGAGTCAAAGAGATCCGGTCTCATCCCTTCACCGCCGCGGAGCTGGATGTCCTCGTGGACGGTGTGCTCCGCAACTACGGACACCTGTACGGCGCACCCAGACAGGTGGTAAGTGCAGTGGGGGACAAGTTGGTGTGCATGAGGTGTTCCATGACACCTGGGCTCTGGAATCTTGGGGGTGTGATGTGGGACCAACACATGAGTCGAAATGTGCATGGCTGCTGAGAGAAACGTGTTGCCCCTATCTGTGTGACTGGCCAACTGTCCACTGACTTGCACCCTTTTGTCTCCCATCATGGTAGGTCAAGCTGCACCTTCGCAAGGACGTGTGGAGGAGCATTGCACGTGATGTATGAGCAGTGGGGGTGTCCAATAGACGACATACACACTGCCACAAACGCTGGGACGACATTTCCAGGCTGAGCAAGAATGTAGCGGAAGTGACACTAGGGATGATTCCAAGAACGGCACGTCTGGCCCGGCGCTCAATGACCCCTCCCATGCACCGTATCATAGATGTGACGCATCCTGACCTGTCCGAGCGGTTGCGTGTGGATGAACATCAACGTGGCTGTAAGCATACTGTCAGTGTATGTTGCTTGTGAGTGCAATGCATGTATTGTTGCCCAGACACATTAGTGACTTCCGTGTATCGTGTGTCTCGTTGCAATGGCATGTTGGTGACATTGGCGCAGTTAAATGTCACTTCCAGGTGCGGCATGTTGAGACGCCACTCGCTAAGCAGTTGAGTGTTGATGCACATGCTGTAGTGCTCCGTCACCCCATGGTAAGACTGGTGTGCAGATGTAGTTGCTCATGCCCTGTCCGCATGCTGTACATGTAGCACGGCCAACGCCACTTAATTCCTGTGAGGATGACTGGTAGGGGTGGCCCGTGTGCAGGTTGGGGGATCGATGTACATTGTCATCAATGGCATTAGGGATTCCGTAGCAGTACTGTACGTGAGTGTGCCCATGACGTACACCCATTTCCTGTGCATTTCAGCTTTGGCAGAGGGCACTCAGCCACAGACGGAGGAGATGATAGAAGGCAATGCATCTGGATCAGACGTCGCGCACACGCAGACTGACACAGGCGGGGCCAGCGCCGGAGAGGGGGACAGGACCGTCCCGGAGGACTCGCATGTGGAGACAACATCGTCATCATCTTCCGACAGTGTTGTTGAGTCAGCACTGTTGTCACAGACTGGGAGTGGGCAATCAACACCTTCGGTCGGGACACAGCACACAGGGCCCACCCTGCCGCCAACTGCACCATGTACTGTTCGTGCACGCAGGAGTAGGGGGAGCAGAGTGGCGTTCGGTGTCGGCACCGCTGCCCCAGCCTCGGTGAGCCAAAATGCTCTTTGTGCAGAGGCTGTTGATCTGCTGCGACAGCTGTGTGTGGGGCAGACCAATATGATAAATGCTTTCCAAGGCCACGATAGGAAGTTGGGGCAGGTGGTGGCTTTCATGGAAGGTATGCATGGCGATCTGGCTGGTCTATACAGGACAGTGCAGTCATTGGCTAACAGTGTGTCGTCTGCCATTGTACAGTCGCATGGACTGGGTGCTACTTCTGTTCCACCATCTACAACACTGGATGTCTCAGGGGGGAGTGAATATTCTGACCAGGACTCTAATACAGGTTATTGCACTAGAAGCAGCGTCAGCCAGCACGTCCAGGCACGGAGGGCTCAGACACCATCCCCTAGGTCAGCTAAATCTGTTCACAAAGACAACGTCAGATACAGTGGAGTACACACACGTGATCCAAAAGAGGGGTTGGGTGTAATGGCTACACATGCTGCACAGGCATCACACACAAGGTACTCCCAAGGCAAGCCTTACTCCCAGTTCCATTGACACTACCTTGGACAAGGACAATCAGAAGACGAAGGCACCTCATGAGAGCTGGGACACTCCCAGGGCCAGGGAGACTAGGAAGGAAGGACCCACTCCCAAGGGCAGGGAGACTTTGAAGGAAGGAGCCACTCCCAAGGGCAGGGAGACTAGGAAGGAAAGAGCCACTCCCAAGGGCAGAGAGACTTTGAAGGAAGGAGCCACTCCCAAGGGCAGGGAGACTAGGAAGGAAGGACCCACTCCCAATGGCAGGGAGACTTTGAAGGAAGGAGCCACTCCCAAGGGCAGGGAGACTAGGAAAGACGGAGCCTCTCCCAAGGGCAGGGAGACTAGGAAGGAAGGAGCCACTCCCAAGGGCAGGGAGACTAGGAAGGAAGGAGCCACTCCCAAGGACAGGGATACTAGGAAGGAAGGAGCCACTCCCAAGGGCAGGGAGACTAGGAAGGAAGGACCCACTCCCAAGGGCAGGGAGACTAGGAAGGAAGGACCCACTCCCAAGGGCAGGGAGATAAGGAAGGAAGGAGCTTCTACCAAGGGCAGGGACAAGGACACTCACAAGACAAACGCACCTAAGAAGAGCACGGACACTACCAGGGGCAGGGACACACACAGGGAGAAAGTGTGTCCTGTGGATATGTACACCACAGACGACAAGTCTGCTGCCTGGAACAGGGCACCATCCAGGGAACAGGGAAAGTCCACAGACAACATTCCTCCTACGGAAATGGAACATCCAAGGGCCAAGGCATCTCCCATGGACAGTGGCGCTGTCAAGGACAGGCATACATCACCCCTTGATGCACTGAGGCTGCTGTTTTCTGGGAAACGGAATACAGATGTCTCCGCAGTGGAGTCACCCCTTACCTCCACTCCCATCAGGGCCCGTCAGGAGCGGATGCAGGTGGACCCTGTAGTAGCATCCCCCATGACACATGTTGCAGAGGCCAGAAGGCAGCCACACAGCAAACGACAAGCAGGCTCCAGCACGTCCCCAGAGAGCTTTCCCCCGCCAGCAGATGCACCTCCCATGGTGGGTGATATTTCTTCTCAGTCCGGCCCACTTGCCAGTCCTGTCCTGTCCAGGGTGCAGTCACATGTCCCCAAGAAACGTAGACACACAGCATTGACACATGCCCAACCCGATGTCGGCCAATTGCAACTATCCCCCGCTCCCAGAGCCACCCTGCCTCCTGGACCATACAGCCCGGTGGCTCATCATTTCAGTGGTCCCAGTGGCGCCGCTGCAGTTGACTCGCATGTGTCAGGTAGTGGCACTGTGTCTGTTGTTTGATGTCATGCATCATGTAGTGGCACTGTATCAGTTGAGCCCTATCCTGTATCAGGTGCTGGCAGTGTATCTGGGTCTATGGGCCATGTGTCAGTCACTCGGGCTGTGGCTGTGTCTCACACTCCTGTATCAGGTGCTGGCAGTGTATCTGGGTCTATGGGCCATGTGCCAGTCACTCGGGCTGTGGCTGTGTCTCACACTCCTGTATCAGGTGCTGGCAGTGTATCTGGGTCTATGGGCCATGTGTCAGTCACTCAGGCTGTGGCTGTGTCTCACACTCCTGTATCAGGTGCTGGCAGTGTATCTGGGTCTATGGGCCATGTGTCAGTCTCTCGGGCTGTGGCTGTGTCTCACACTCCTGTATCAGGTGCTGGCAGTGTATCTGGGTCTATGGGCCATGTGTCAGTCACTCGGGCTGTGGCTGTGTCTCACACTCCTGTATCAGGTGCTGGCAGTGTATCTGGGTCTATGGGCCATGTGTCAGTTACTCGGGCTGTGGCTGTGTCTCACACTCCTGTATCAGGTGCTGGCAGTGTATCTGGGTCTATGGGCCATGTGTCAGTCACTCTGGCTGTGGCTGTGTCTCACACTCCTGTATCAGGTGCTGGCAGTGTATCTGGGTCTATGGGCCATGTGTCAGTCACTCGGGCTGTGGCTGTGTCTCACACTCCTGTATCAGGTGATGGAAGTGTATCAGGGTCTGTGGCGCATGTGTCAGTCACTCAGGCTGTGGCTGTGTCTCACACTCATGTATCAGGTGCTGGCAGTGTATCTGGGTCTGTGGCTCACGTGTCAGTCACTACATCTGTGGCTGTGTGTCACACTCCGGTTTCTGGTGCTGCCAGTCTGTCCGATGCGGGTACTTCACGCAATCCACCTGATAGTGTGATGTAAGGTGCTGTTGTATGCCCTCTGATGTACCTGCTCTGGTGTCCACACTGCCCTGTTGCTGTTCTGATACTGATGTATGCCCTCTGATGTACCTGCTCTGGTGTCCACACTGCCCTGTTGCTGTTCTGATACTGTAGTATGCCCTCTGATGTACCTGCTGGTGTCCACACTGTCCTGTTGCTGTTCTGATACAGATGTATGCCCTCTGATGTACCTGCTCTGGTGTCCACACTGCCCTGTTGCTGTTCTGATACTGATGTATGCCCTCTGATGTACCTGCTCTGGTGTCCACACTGCCCTGTTGCTGTTCTGATACTGATGTATGCCCTCTGATGTACCTGCTCTGGCGTCCACACTGCCCTGTTGCTGTTCTGATACTGATGTATGCCCTCTGATGTACCTGCTGGTGTCCACACTGCCCTGTTGCTGTTCTGATACTGATGTATGCCCTCTGCTGTACTTGCTCTGGTGGCCACACTGCCCTGTTGCTGTTCTGATACTGATGTATGCCCTCTGATGTACCTGCTCCGGTGTCCACACTGCCCTGTTGCTGTTCTGATACTGATGTATGCCCTCTGATGTACCTGCTGGTGTCCACACTGCCCTGTTGCTGTTCTGATACCGATGTATGCCCTCTGATGTACCTGCTCTGGTGTCCACACTGCCCTGTTGCTGTTCTGATACTGATGTATGCCCTCTGATGTACCTGCTGGTGTCCACACTGCCCTGTTGCTGTTCTGATACTGATGTATGCCCTCTGATGTACTGCCTCTGATGGACCTGTGCCTTGCCATAGACTGTTGGTGCACTTAGCCCTTCTCATGTACTGCCTCTGATGGACCTGTGCCTTGCCATGGACTGTTGGTGCACTTAGCCCCTCTCATGTACTGCCTCTGATGGACCTGTGCCTTGCCATGGACTGTTGGTGCACTTAGCCCCTCTCATGTACTGCCTCTGATGGACCTGTTCGATGCCATGGACTGTTGATGCACCTAGCCCCCTCATGTGCTGCCTCTGATGGACCTGTGCCTTGCCATGGACTGTTGGTGCACTTAGCCCCTCTCATGTACTGCCTCCGATGGACCTGTGCCTTGCCATGGACTGTTGGTGCACTTAGCCCCTCTCATGTACTGCCTCTGATGGACCTGTTCGATGCCATGGACTGTTGATGCACCTAGCCCCTCTCATGTGCTGCCTCTGATGGACCTGTGCCTTGCCATGGACTGTTGGTGCACTTAGCCCCTCTCATGTACTGCCTCTGATGGACCTGTGCCTTGCCATGGACTGTTGGTGCACTTAGCCCCTCTCATGTGCTGCCCCTGTTGTACCTGCTCTGGTGTCCACACTGCCCTGTTGCTGTTCTGATACTGATGTATGCCCTCTGATGTACTGCCTCTGATGGACCTGTGCCTTGCCATGGACTGTTGGTGCACTTAGCCCCTCTCATGTACTGCCTCTGATGGACCTGTGCCTTGCCATGGACTGTTGGTGCACTTAGCCCCTCTCATGTACTGCATTTGATGGACCTGTGCCTTGCCATGGACTGGTGGTGCACTTAGCCCCTCTCATGTACTGTCTCTGATGGACCTGTTCGATGCCATGGACTGTTGATGCACCTAGCCCCTCTCATGTGCTGCCTCTGATGGACCTGTGCCTTGCCATGGACTGTTGGTGCACTTAGCCCCTCTCATGTACTGCCTCTGATGGACCTGTGCCTTGCCATGGACTGTTGATGCACCTAGCCCCTCTCATGTGCTGCCTCTGATGGACCTGTGCCTTGCCATGGACTGTTGGTGCACGTAGCCCCTCTCATGTACTGCCTCTGATGGACCTGTGCCTTGCCATGGACTGTTGGTGCACTTAGCCCCTCTCATGTGCTGCCCCTGATGTACCTGCTCTGGTGTCCACACTGCCCTGTTGCTGTTCTGATACTGCTGTATGCCCTCTCATGTACTGCCTCTGATGGACCTGTGCCTTGCCATGGACTGTTGGTGCACTTAGCCCCTGTCATGTGCTGCCCCTGATGTACCTGCTCTGGTGTCCACACTGCCCTGTTGCTGTTCTGATACTGATGTATGCCCTCTGATGTACCTGCTCTGGTGTCCACACTGTCCTGTTGCTGTTCTGATACTGATGTATGCCCTCTGATGTACCTGCTGGTGTCCACACTGCCCTGTTGCTGTTCTGATACTGATGTATGCCCTCTGATGTACCTGCTCTGGTGTCCACACTGCCCTGTTGCTGTTCTGATACCGGTGTATGCCCTCTGATGTACCTGCTGGTGTCCACACTGCCCTGTTGCTGTTCTGATACTGATGTATGCCCTCTGAAGTTCCTGCTCTGGTGTCCACACTGCCCTATTGCTGTTCTGATACTGATGTATGCCCTCTGATGTACCTGCTCTGGTGTCCACACTGCCCTGTTGCTGTTCTGATACTGATGTATGCCCTCTGATGTACCTGCTCTGGTGTCCACACTGCCCATGCTCGAGCCTAGACTGTGATGTTACCCCGATTATGTGTAAATAAAATTGTCAATCATGTGTCGTGGGTTGTCGGAGTCATTCTTGCGTGTGTGATGCTGGTGTGTATTTGTATTTACTTCAAGGCAGTGGTTTCCGGTACATGTCACTCCCCCCTCCCTACATCACGGCCCTTGCAGGTACTCCTCTCCAGACAGCGAATGGTTTGTTGCCTACCTGCGTCGTCCTCGATGGTGGGCCAAGACTAGGACGTGGTGGATTGCGAAGAGTATCGGGTAAGCGTGTAGTGCAGGGTCCATGTCGGCGAGCGGCTCGTGGTGGGTATGGTCGCTGTGGGGCATCCGCAGTGTTCAGGCAGGTTGTTTTTCCGCAGCGCTTTTATGTGTATTTTCCACCATCTTGATTTGGAGAACGGTCCTAGACGTCAGTCCATACGGCGGAGTCTCTGGATAGGTTACCTCCGCCGCGTGGTTGGGTGTGGTTGTGCGGCGGACCGTGATCTACCGCCGCGGACAGATTTTGGCCCGTATTTCCTATCCTGATTTGGCGGACGGAGTGTCCGCGATGGGCGGACGGAGAATAGGCATGTTCCGCATGCTCCGGGGCTGCAGAGGCACTTCCGTCCGCCATCCTAATGAGCCCCATAGAATTGACAATACATTAACAAAACCACCACATGAATCACATACATGAATTCTCACACTATGCGGTATTGCGGTATGGCGGTATTGATGGTGACTGACATGCACACATACATGAGTTATCACACAATGTGGTATTGTGGTATTGTAGGTGACTGACATATTCTGAAATCTAGAAAATGGGAAACAAAGGCAATTCTTAAATCACAAAGGAAAACATATAAAATGCCACTAGAGAGGAATGCATACACTATTTGGAATGGTGATCAGGCCCCATAAGCTTGCACCGAAGGGGAGGATTCCTCAATTATAGTCACTGTTGATAAAACGAGAGATCGGGTAAAGAATTAAATGATCTCTCCGTGAAGTATTAAGTATGATTTAAAGGGAGTGAGGGAGCGGGATTTAAAGACTTGGCTTAAGTCTTACTTACATGAAACAGGAAATTCCCTCTCCTGCAAATACCTCCGTGCTGCTCCGTGTGTTGCTGAGGGAGAGTTTGGACTCGGTATTTTTCTTGTGTTTAATTGAAGAAAACGCCGCGACCCGGCTTATGTGAATGCACTAGAGCATAAGCTGTTGCTAAAATGGCCGCTTACTTTGTGCAAAATCCCGAAGTGAGAACATGCTCCACTTCCTGTGTCCGAGTACTCCATACGAGTTATCTATGCCATGTATAAATACGCAGTGAAAAATAGCAACTTCTTTGTTTGTAATGGAAAGGGAGAACAATTGTTATCCTGTGGCTCTGAGAAAATCGAAATAATGAAGGAGATTGTCTATGCCAGTTGCGCGTTGGCGAGCTGGTTTTGTTAAAGACTATAGTGTATACGTGATCTCAAAATGGCCACTCTAATTGTGCTGAAAGTTGTGCTCAGAAAGCCCTACTTCCTGTCTGCGATAAGTCGTTTGTCAGAACACTTTATATGAGTGAAAATAGCCCGCACTGCACATTTTGCCAATGTTTCAGAAAACATTTGGGTTTCTTTAGTAAATTATTCATAAGAAAATGCAAATTCATCAAAACACGACAGATGCTCACCCAAAAAAAAAGGGGGTATTTGTACCTGATGGTAAAAAGCAGGGTGATATTGAAGTCTAAATGTATCTCGGATTCTGTCTAAATTTTAGGCTAAACTACTTCTGGATACTTGATTCCAAAAGGTGTATGGTCAGATTCTTTAACAAGGGGATTTGTTTAAGAGGATCGTAGTAGATAGATGTATACGGAAGATAGCTAGCCCATTCCTTTATTACTTGGTACTTGCAGGATTTGGCCCCATAGTGCCCAGATGTTAGTCTGGGACTTGTGTTATGTAGGGATCCACAGATCTTGATACCTCATTTGGTGACAGCAGGATGGTGACTCTGGTTTGAGAGTGACAGGGGCTGGGGTGGCTCCAGGAGTCTGGGTGAGTCAGCACTAGGCTGAATAGACCTATCTGCATTTGGGAGGAGTAGCACCTGGGCGTGAATAGGGCTGTGCCTGACTTCCACAATGCTGGCTCCACCTCCTGTGGTGCATCTGATGACCCCGGCCCACACTGACAAAGTAAGAAGTTGTGCACTGGCAGAGTGCACCCAGAACTGGTTGGGACTGGATCCAGGACCCCTCCTACATAGAGAAAAAATACATTTGGGGTATAAATATGAGAGCTGAAACCCCTGAAAGTGAGACTACTTAGTGATCAAGAGGAATCTCTGCCAAGGAAAATCACCTGAGGAGACTAAGGAGAAGTACTGCCCTTGCTGGGTGTCTGGGGTTGGCCTGCAGTTTGCTGTTTCTACTGAGGAGAGAACTAAAGGACTTTGCTTTGTGCTGGGTACCCTGCTTGAAAAAGGACTGTGCTGTGTGTTGTGCCCCTCTGAAGAAAAGTCTCCAAGGCCCAAAGAGGATTTCTGAAGTCCCAGGCACAAAAGGACTTCAAACCTAGCTTCCCTGAACTTCCTTGCTGGGAGTTCCAGTCTGCCAGGAGGGCCTGCAACTGTGTGTGAGGCCTTTTTGCTGAAAGGAGCTGGAAGTGCGACGCAACAAGAGAAGAGTGCCTCCGCAGCAGCAGACACTATTGCAGCATCGAGGAAGCGTGTCGCTGCTGCCGCTGTTCGCCATCATATCACCAGAGAAGCGTGTCGCCGCACAGAGGGTGTCCTCACTTCACCGTAAAAGCATGTCGCTAGGCGTTGCATCGCTGAGGAAGTGCGCTGCTGCTGATTATCGTTGCATCACCATAGAAGAGTGTTGCAGAGCCATCGCATCACTGGGGAAGTGTGTTGCTGGGCCTGTCACGCCCCAGAAAACCACTGAGTTCACCACACGGCCGTTGGGCGTGCATACATCACCTCTTCTTTGTCGCATTGCAGTAAAGACGCCATTTTGCCGCATCGCACCAGCTCGTCACAACGCATCAAGGCACCATCTTGTCGCATCGGAACTGGAGCACAGGAAGAATCGACGCATCACCTTCTCTGCACCCCTTTTGTTTGTTTTGCATTACACATCCCAGGTACTTTGAGACTAAAGTGTCGCATTTATCATCTACAAGTTTATTTTTGCAACAACCATTTTTAAAGACATTCTACTAAGTACTAACAGCCTAATTCATCAAGCCGAAATAGGCTCGCAAAGGGCCAGATTCTGAGAATCTGGCCCTTTGCAAGCGCTATTTTTGCATTTGGGATTCATCATCCCAAATGCAAAAATCGGTAATAGCGAATTCGCAAATTTGCGAGGAATTACATTTAAGGAATCTCTATTAGAGATTCCTTAAATGAAATTCATCATCCATTTTCAACTTGCGAATTCGCTATTTCGGGCCGCTATTTACCGCGAGGTCAAACCTCGTGGTAAATAGCGAAAACTTAGAAAAATGCTTTTAAAAGCATTTTTCTAAGTTGCATGTTGCACACACACATGTCCTTTGGACATGTGTGTGTGCAACACCTGTTTAAATTTGCATTTAAGGGGTGCTACAGGGTGTCCTTTGGACACCCCTGGCACCCTTTAAATCGCTTTCTTATTTGCGATTAGCTAATTGCTAATCGCAAATCAGGAATACTCCCCATTCATTCCTATGGGCTTTTTGGCCCATTGGAATGAATGGGGAGTTATTCCTTATTTGCGATTAGCAATTTGCTAATCGCAAATAAGGAATTAGTAGGAATCGCATTTTTTTTTGCTATTCCTACATGAATCCCATTTTGCGAGCCTGTAATAGCGATTCCTTATGGATCGCTATTAGAGACTCGCAAAACGGGTCTTTCATGAATCAGGCTGTAAGTAACTGTATGTTTGATTTTAGTTGTTTTGGTCTAGTTTAGTTTAGATAAAGAGATTTTATTTTTCTAAACTGGTGTGGTGTCCATTTGCCATGTTTCACTGTGTTACTGTGAGTGTTGGTACAAATACTTTACACATTGCCTTTGGGCTAAGCCTGTCTACTCATGCCAAGCTTCCAAGGGGGTGAGCAGGGGTTATCCAAAGTGTGCATCCCCCTTACCCTCACTAAAAGCAAGGGTCCCTATTTGGTCAAAGGTACCTACCCCCGTTTCTAACACTGATGTTTATTGATGCTGTGGAAAGCTGGGCTGAGTCAGAATGAGGTAAGGCCATTAATGTATGATCTAATAGCATTTCAACAAAGATTGTATCATGATTAGAGCCTAATACTATTCAGCATCTGCAAATCCCCCCCTTCTCAACATAATCAGATCCTACAGCTTTAAAATCTTCCCTTATGCTGACGATAACCAGCTCATCACCTTCATCTCTGAAAGACATCATTATTCTAACTAATTATAACGCCTGCAAGCTCCACGTGTCTTATTGGATGCACCCCAACTGCCTTAAGCTGAATTTTGAAAAAACTAAGGCAATGTTGTTCAGATTACCATGCACAAGGCTGGTGTCCCTCTGAGCTGGGGGATACCCTATTGCCCACCTAGTCTGTCAAAAAACTAGGCATAGTCCTAGACAATATTCTGTCCATGATTTACCAAGTTACATCAGTCTCTGCATCCTGTTTTTGAAAATGCTTTTCAAAGTATTTAGCTGGAATTACATTAAGTCTCGCAAAGCTGTAACTCAGGCCCTTGTCACTTGCTGTCTAGATTACAGCAATGCCCTCCTTTTGGGCAGTCCTGCTTACTTGACTGAAAGACTAAACGCTTTTGCAAATGGAGCAACATAGCTTTTTTTGAATCTCCCAGTATTATACTCATTATCTTCCCTTCTCAAGGCCCTCCACTGGTTTCCTCTTTGGAAAAAAAACACTATTCAAGCATCTTTGCCATGCTCACATGGAACTTTTCAATACCGGCCTATGGTATCTATCAGATAGAATAATGTATTGCCAAACTACTGTGTTCATTGCATCAGCTACTGGCAGATGTCCCTTATAGTCATCTCTCCAAATGCAAAGGATGATCCTTCTCTTATCTGAAACCCACAAGTTGAACCAATTCCCCCTTCATCTGTACTTGACTAAATCATTCTCCACTTTCAGAAATAAGATCAAACCCGGTTTATTGAAGCCCTGTTTACATTCGGTTGCTGTCAGGCTACCTTCCCCTAATGCTAGGATACCCTTTTTATGGTCTGGCTCGCCAACACAGCTGTCATCAGAAAATTATGTGAGAATTACTATAGAAGCGCTCTGGCTCCTCCCACATGTTGTTAGCCAAGAGTATATTTTTCGATTGAGCAGAAGTTGTGTGCGTCCACCAAAAAAATGTTTATCTTCCACACAGCTGTGTTCATTTTATTTATCCAGCAGCCTGAGCTTGACCTTTCAAGGACACACATATGGCATTGTAGTGCCAATAAAAAGTCTTAGATAACTAGTTAATTTATGTTTTTTCTCTGGCAGCAGCACGCATGGGAGGACAGCAGTCATTAACCTACATCAGGGTTCTCCAAACTCAGTCTTTGGGGGACGGATCCATGTCAGATTTTTAAGATAAATAAATGTATCTAAATGAGGATATGCTAAAAATCTGTCATGGATCCGGCCCTCCAGGACTAACTGTGGAGAACCCTGTCCTACATGGATGATTAGGTCTGGCTTGACAGTACAACTGTTTCCTGACCTTTAACCTACACCAATGTTATTCTACAGTTCTTTGCTTCCACGTAAATGCATTCTCATGTTCTTTACTTTTAATGTTTCTCATCACCATACAACATTCTTCTAAAGCCTGACCTATTTGCATTGCAAATGCTTGTTAGGGTGAGTGAGCGTGCTACAAGCATTAACATTGGAAGCATCCAAAACACAAAGTCACTACTAGGACAGTGATCCATACCCGGCACCTCAGCATTGTAACACCAAGAATATTCAATTAGGGCAAATAGGGGCAAAGCAATATTTCCAAATCATCTGTAACAGTGGTACCTGGGCACACACCTCAATCTTGGCATACAGTACATTCAATATTTTAGTACTGAGACATTCAATGAGGCGATGATGTGGGCTTCTAGCCAGTCGGCGACTGCAACTAATAGAGCTAGATTCTAATCTTGCTTCTATTTGATTATATTGATTGATCCTGAGCAAATTAACTATAATTTTTCAGTGCAGCTGTTCCGCTGTCAAAACATTTAGTACTGCTTAGAAAAAAGGCAGACTCCTGCATAAAAACAAGTAATCATTTTCAAGATTTGGATGAGTAAGTGAATTAATGCCAATGTTTCAGATCTTCTGCCTGAGCTCCCATATTCCAAGATTTTGAAAACAACAGTTTAGGCAGCTGAGTGAATTGAATCATAGGTTCTGTTCCTATTACATGTAGGCCCTGATTACAAGTTGGTCATTTTATTCCGATCCATGCATGAAACCCCTGTTTATGCACGGGTTGGAATTAAAAGTTGGTAGGTATTTAAAACATCTGATAATCATTGGATGGTTAAAGACCTCAATCTTCATCAAGCCTGCCCAAGTTTAATAGGGCTAAACACCAAAATCCATATGGTAGTCCCCACCAACTCTTAATAGGTTTGCTTTATCGCACCCGATGAGTAACTTACCCCGTGGTATTGTTATTTATAAAGTGCAATAACACGCATATAAGGCCCAAAGCGTCAAACTAATAAGGAGGAAAAAACAGTAAACTAGAGCAGTATTGTGAGCCAGAGTATGGAACATCCTGGTCCTGGAAAACAAGCAGTGCAAACATGTTTCATCTCAAAAAAGGCTGAAAGAATTCCATGCTGCTTTTTTAATGTATCTCTAAAAAAATGTTATAAGTATTGGCGAGGAAATTTAATATAAATTTTGATGTCTTTCGCTATTGCTGCCCACATCAAAGGTCATGCAAAACCGCTTCACTGTCTTACCCTGACATGGGGAAAGTGAATAAAGTATATTGGTCTGGTGGAGAAGAAGGTGAATCCGTCGCCTCTAAACTGCGCTCTGCAGCAGCTTGAAGTCTGTCCAGGAAACTCAGAAATTTAGAAATGTCTGCAAATCAGGCCATGATTTATTTAAATGACCCATTCAATGAGTTCTCCAAGAAGAATTTTTTTAATAAATATTTATTATTTAAAAAAATGCTACAGTATGGAAGGCTTGCTCTGTATTACATTTAAAGGTGCATTTTTTTTAACTATTAAGGGGCCAAGGATTTTTTTCTGTGACCACCATAGACCAGCTCAGTGGGTTCATTCAACTTCCCACGTTATTTTTATTTAGGCAGTCTCTATTTAGCTGTCCACCAGGCAAATAGTGAATTTTCTCAGCTATTTTTCCCGCCACTGGCTACATAGTAGAGATGATTTACTATTTGGCCTACTGCCTTGCAAATAGAAGAAATCTTTCACTATTTACCCAGCCGCTGGCTATGTAGTTGAGATTCTGCACAGGTTGGCTGGCAAACATGCAAATAGAAAGAGAAGCTCAGTATTTACCCATCTTCTGGCTAAACAGCAGAGATTATGCACTGTTTGGATGGGAGACTTTCAAAAAATAAAGAAACTGTACTATTTACCTGGCCTGTGGCTAAATAACAGTGATTATGTACCATGTGGTCAGAGGACACGCAAATAGCAAAGAAGCTGTAGTATTCACCATGACAATGGCTAAATAGCAAACATTGTATTGCATTATATTGTAGCATTGATCTAGTACTTACTACCTCAATGTGGGGCACTAAAGTAATTGCCTACATGAGTGCCACGCTACATGTGTGGGATGTATGGTTGGAACGATGATATCTTTGTATTGATCCTATGTGAAAAGTGTTTTTATGTTGTGTGTGATGACCACTGAAGTGTGTTTATCGTGTTATGGGACTCAGAGCGTATCAGTGTATTAGATGAAGAAGTGTGAGGAACAGACTTACCGTGATCTGGTTTTAAGTAAGCCAGTAGCTTTGAACAGCTCTCACTTTGATGATATTTCATTAGGTATAAACTGCTTAACTAGTTGATGCACTATGTTGCCCACTCTGAGATTTTGTGTATAGTCTTGGGTCTGAGCAGGCATGACGCGAGGGAGAGAGACGTGGAGACATCTGGGATAGCAACATCAAAAAGATTTTTGGACAGAATGCTGAACATTGTCAAATATTAACCCCCAGTCACAGATATGGGTTAAATCCATATTTTTAGCTTACCATGCCATCCCAGTTTTGACCCAGCTGTATGGAAATTAGTCTTGACCTTGCTCCCCCTGGAAGAACTCCAGACCAAACTGCTAGGCCAGGTCCTCCCTAGACCGGAAGACAAGCACCCTTGGACTGGTTTCCGGGGAGCACCCCTCACCAGCCATGCTAGCTTGAATTTAAAGGGATAGGGAGTATGAGACCCACATCTATGTGTATCCTTCCCACTTAGGGAGACTAAAGCAACACAAATAGGTGATGGAAGGAATGCTGAACATTGTCAAACATTCACCCCAGTCATAGATCTGAGTTAAATCCATGTTTTTTTGCTCACCACTCCACCTCAGTTTGGACCCAGCTGATTTCAAATTAGTCTCAACCCTGCTCCCCATGTGAACAGTCCAGCTTGTCCTGCCAGTCCAGGTCCTCCGTGGACCAAAAAACAAGCATGCTGACACTGGTCTTGGCGTGTCACCCCTCATCAGCCAGGCTAGCTTGAATCCAGTGCCATAGTGAACACTGGACTAACGTCTGGGCATACGCTTCCCACTTAGGTGGCTATAGCAATACAAAGAGCTGATGGGTGCCTGCATTGGCAAATGGAAGCCATTGTGTGCTAGCACTGGGGAAAAGGACAGGAATATGCCGTATCACATAGATACGCACATTCTTTCCCTTTTGTTTTCACGTAGTGCAGCGCAGCAAGATTCCTTGCAGCACTGCCCTACTCAAAACCTCATACATGAGGCCCATAAGGTTTTAGTATTTGGAGACCAGAGTACAATGCAAATCCAGATGGCTGCATTGCACGAGGTCTCCTGATGTCTTGACAGTGGTGAACTAATGTATGTCAGGATTGATGCACATCGTAAAACCTCTCTTGATGTTGCAGTGGTTAGGGAATTTTAAAATAACTGTGCATTATTACAGCTCAATAAATGTGTCAGTACCCAGAAATGAATATGTTGTACAAGCCAAAATGTGATGGTTGTGTCTGGGTATATGATTGTTGTGCCTGGGCATTTGAGGTGGTTCTGGCCATTTGAAGCCTTGTCTGCTATTTAGAGACATTGATTGTGTCTGCTTGCACATATGAGGCTGTAACGGCGTGTATGATAGTTAATTCCAGAAATGTGAGAATTCACTTGGACATGTGAGATTCTAATCGGGCATTTAAGTTTCTATTAGACTGTTGTCTATAATGTTACATCTGCACTTGGCATATTTTTCAGCTCCCTTTGTAATGTTCAAGAGGCAATTAAACTACCTATTTTGTATGCTTTAGTGACGTTTTTGTCATTAGATCTTGCATATGATGTACTTTGTGTTAGCTACGCGAATTCCTGTTATGCCTATAATGCCTTCAAAGACAAATGGCATTTGATGCCATCAAGGTCATAGGATGTGTGATTTCACACCATGTGATGTCTTTGAGGTCAAGTGATGTCCCTTCCTCTGCCACTACATTTTGCTGAACCAACGTCCGTGCTCGACAACAGTGTAAAAGAGAAATCTGGAAGGTGCAGGCAGCCTCAGGGACACATACTGACATAACAATCCTGCTTTGTACATTTCCACATTATGACAAGCACATGTTAATAACAGTTAAGTCAAGGTAGGTTTGCGCCGTAACACTGTGCTCCCAGGCTTGAATACAATACATCGATTGTCAGGAGAGCTGTTGGGCGGAGAAAGAGAGAAAAGAACAAGAGGGAAACTTCCTTCTTCTCATGCATAATCTCTTCTGGCTGCAGCATTCCCCTCCATTAGCCAACACGGTTATTCCAGCTTGCTGTTGTTTATGGCAAACATCTTTATTTTCCGGGTACTTTCCATTTCCTGATGGCAAAAGCCTCATCGGTACCAAAACAAATCAAATACCATCACTTTCTCCTATCCTTCTAAAGTCAGGACACTGAATGCCATTAAAGGGGACACTTAAAGCTCCCAAAAACAGCAGGAGTGAGGAATTAAACCCTACATAGGAATAAGTATTAGATTTCCTATCTTGGACCTGTGTAAGAAATGCACAGATGAGACTGCTTCATTGTCAGTAAAATAAGTATGATTGTCCGATCAAAGGTATCAAACCCTGCATCACATACAAAGTACAAAAATATAAAGCATTGCGGGTAAAAGAATACAGTTAGATGAGAGATAAACTTACATCGCTTTCTATTTTGCTAATTTTACCCCTGCATCTAAAATGGTAAACTTTACAAGAAACGGAAAGGAAAGAGGAGAGCACTAAACAGCCAGGATTGGCTAAAATTTGCACACCTGTTGTGGGTGAACTTCAAATCTTCTATTTTAACACGAATATTGTCAAAGTTATAGGAGCAATGGTCAGACAAATCGCAAATACAATTATTGGCCTGTTTCTGGGCTATCAAATGGCACGTGTAAAGTGGGCGCTACAAATACTTCCTTGTGGGTGATTTGGTCCTTGACCTTTTTCGGTCACAATATGTTGGCCTGACAAAAGTTGGTAATGTGGCGTGTCTAGAATGTTCATCAAATATAATTTTCCATCCGCCATCTATTTATATACCAACACACGCACACACACATCTCTATGTATACACACACACAGACATATATATATAGGCATAGTTTCTTTTGTGCCTACTAATTTCCTTGAAATCCTTCCATCTTCGTTTTGATGAAACACGTTCACATGAAAAAATCCATGGCATGGATCATATATGCAAATGTAGGAGATACATCATGATTCACTTGGGGTTTTCCTTCTCGTGAGTCATGCGTGGCCTCTCCCAACTCTCAACAATGGTAATAAATAGAAGGCCACGCCCTTCACATAAATTATATGTTCATATTCCTGTTATGCCCACTTTTCTTCCCCTCCCTGCCTTTATGTGTCTCGTGGGCAGCTTCCTAGTACGTGCTGTATAGAATGTTGGTGTTAGGGACTAGAATAAGGCAGAGCATTACAAATATTCTCATACGGGTTCTCATGAGGAAGGAGTAAATGTGTCAATACCCTCTTTACTACTGTATTCTTTCACGACTCCAGTACGTGAGAAATTTCAGCTTCATGATTAGCATACAGTAAAGTGGTGCATAGTGGAGTAGAGAAGCATAGAGGGTAGTGGTGTAGAGTGGAGTGGTGCAGAATAGAGTGCGGAGACGCAGTGTGGAAGTACTGTAGAGTGGTGTGGAGTGGTATAGAATAGAGTGGAGTATGCTAAAGTGGAGTGTGCATAGTTGTGGTAGCGCACTGTCATTACAGACAACACATCTTCAATTGAAATGAGCATTACATTTGAACAGACATACAGTTTACTGATAAAAGTATACAGCGTACAAGCAATAATGTGTGGAAATGTCATCATCTAGGGCCAGATGTAAGACCAGTTTTTGCATGTGTAAACGGGTTTGCCAACCCCTTTGTGCATGTAAAAACATATTTGGCCAATATACATAGCCTTTTTTTTGTGACTCGCTAAACACTCCTAAATAGGATTCGCAACTTGCTATTTGGAAGGGGCATTCCCTTCCAAATAGCGAGTCTCAAAACAATGTACTAATGTTTTGCAACCGCAATTGGCGTCACAAAACACTCTCAATTACTACCTACTTCAAGTAGGTGGTAATGCATTTGCAAAGGGAAAGGGGTCTTCAGGGGACCCCTTCCCCTTTACAAATGCCTGCAAAATACGTTTTTTAAAGGCAGGCAGTGATCCCAGGGACCACTGCCTGCTCTTAAAGAATTAAACAAGAACCATTTTTTTCATAATGCATCCCGTTTTCCTTTAAGGAAAACGGGCTGCATTTTTTTTAAACTGCTTTGATAAAAAGCTGTCCCAGACATGGGGGTCTGCTGAGTCCAGCAGCCCACCATCCCTGGGAGGGCTGGCATTCAAATGGCCTCATAAGGAGAGTCCTGGATTCAGTTTGCAGTAGGGTGCTGCAGGCATTGGTACTGGTGCGATATGAAGACGGAGGGACACTTAAAAACAGGCTGCCAATGGAGGCTTGTAGGCAAGTCTGAGGGCTCCCAAACAGGGCTCAGGTCATAAGGGCATCTGGAGCATGGGAGCACAACCAGTTCATTGTTACCCAAGCCAGCGAGCTGGGTGCTGAGCAGGTTGGTCAGCCGGGCTCTGTGCACAAAGGCGATTTTCACGTTCAGGGGAAAGCAGCTTGCTGGGATGATTTCATGACTGCTGGGCCACTCACAGAATATATCTCAGGGGTCTTGATGTCCCTCGATGGGTGCTTGTTTCCTGGACAGCTGGAGTCCAGATTGGACTCTGTCGGTCGGTGTTGGTTGTTGGGTGTCTGGTACCAGGGGATTTGTACGGCACAGTTTCAGTCGGTCCTGTTGTCTTCACACTCAGTTGGGAGACAGAGTTGACCTTCGAGAGCATGAATACCTCTTCCTGGGCTGTTTCAAGATTGGTCGGGCCTGGAGAGTTGCAAGTCGCAAACCAGACTCTGTGGGTTCGGTTCCTGCAATCTACAAGGGAGTAGCTCCTCTACCCCAAGGGAGTTCTTCGGTGAATCACAATGGTCTGGAGGTCCTCTGAGGTTTTTATAGGTCTCACAGTGGCAGGACAAGAGAGTTCATTACAATGGTTGATTCTTAGAGCGGCAGACAGGGTTCTGTGCCAAGAGTCCACAGCAGGCATTCAGTTCTTGTTTTCAGCAGCGTTTCTTTGTTAGTTTCTCCTTTAGGTCCATTGAATTGGAAGTTTTGGGTTGAGGAGTGCCACTCAAATTCTCAATCGAGGGGCGTTGAGTGGCGTACAAGGTAGTAGCCATTAGGCTACATACCTCGGGGTGACAATATGCTCTCTATATGACCACTTCCTTTAGGAAGTGGGCATAACCCTGACCCTAATAGGCTAAGTCTCTCCAACACAAGATGGAGGTTTTGGAAAAGTGGGGCCCACATCTGCTTCCCGACCTTAGGGCAGGTGCTGGCTAGGTGTGGGCCTACCCCCTCTGCTAACTAAGTTTTCCACCTGTGCTCCTGGCAAAAAATTGGGTCAGAACAGGGAATTGGCATCTTCCACTATCTGGAGACACCTGGGTCGCAATTCAAAGGCGGCATGGCCTTTGCACTTTCCCACCCTGGAAGGCAGTTCCTACTTGAATCAGGTTACCTATATCTCATGCAGTGTCTGTAGGCATATGCAAACAATCGATGGACAGACCGCTGAATATAGTCAAAAGTTCACCCCAGTACAGAGATATGAGCCTAAATACATCATGTTTTTGCTCCCCATGCCATTCTAGTTTAAACCCAGCCATATGCAAATCAGTCTTGACCCTACTCCACATGGGAACAGTCCAGCCCGAACTGCCAGGCCCAGTCCTCCTTGGACCGGAAACAAGCATCTTAGGACCCGTCTCGGGGTATCACTCCTCAAAGGCAGGTTAGATTGACTCCAGTGGCATGGAGAGCACTGGACGCACGTCTGGGCACACCCATCCCACATAGGGGTGATAACTTTAACAAGAATAATTGATGGACAGAATGCTGAACAATGTCAAACATTCACCACACTACAGACATCTGGGTCTAAATCCATCATTTGTTTTCTCCCCATGCCATTCCAGTTTAAACCTAGCCAAATGCAAATCAGTCTTGACCCTGCTTCCCATGGGAAAAGTCCAGCCCAAACTGCCAGGCCAGGTCCTCCCTGCACCGGAACCAAGCATCCTAGGCCCAGTTTCGGGGTGCTGGCTAGGAGTGGGTCCACCTACCAATCTAACTAAGTTTTCTAGCTGTCCTCCTGGAGAAAAGTGGGGTCAGGATAGGGGGATTGAAGTCTTTCACTATCTGGAAAGGCCTAGGCCACATTTCAAAGGCGGCATGGCCTTCAAAGCTTCTCACCCTGGAAGGCAGTCCCTCTTGGATGAGGTGTGAACACCTCTGTTCAGAGCAGGCTTTGTTTCCGGCCTCTGAGAGAGAAGGCCCTCACCCCAGGAGGCCAAAGACATGTCTAATGATGGCAGGATGGTTAAGACTAGTCTGCAAACACACTGGAAGTCGGTAGGTTTTCAGGAGGAACCTTTGAGGCGCCCTATGTGTGCATTCCTTAATAAATTCGACACTGGCATCAGTGCAGGTTGATTAAGACGAAATGTTAGGTACCAAGCATCTTGGGGTACAGTGAGGCCATCATGAAGTTCGGGACCTGGTAATGACAAGTGTCCAGTCTATGTACTCAGGACGGCTTCCCTGTTAACTTACAATGTCTAAAGGCGGACTTTGGCATTGCAGGGGCATATCTGCTCAGGCAGATGTGTCATCAAATAGGATATAGTGCACCCTGCTTTCGGGCTGTAACGCCTGCTATAATGGTGGCTTACCTATATCTCATGCAGTGTCTGTAGGCATGGCACACAGGGTTGTGTGTTATGTCAACTGTTTAGTTTTGTCTGCACCAAGACACGCAGCCTGTAATTGCAGTTTGCATGATCTTGGTGAGGAGTCGCTAGGGTGGGACAATTCGTACTGCTGCCTTGGGGGACCCTCTTCAGTCCCAATGCCCTAGGTAACAGGGCTACCATTTATTAGGGACTTGCAATGGGCAGAGATTTCATGGGCCCTGGTGCAATCAAGGACAATGCCCCCTTTACTGTTGTTGGGGTAGTAAAAATACAGAGGTGGTCAGGGTTCAATGAGACCCCCATAGCTCTGGGCCCTGATGCCACTACAGCTGATGCACCAATGCAGCTATGCCCCTGGCTTTGATGTCAGCGGACCACTCAGCACACTGATGGGACAAATCCATGAAAAAGTTGTCTTCTGCCTGCCTCCCAACAGAGCAGTTTTGCCAGGAAGCTGTAGATCTAGCACACAGGAATTCCATGGCCTTTCCCTTGGCAGATTGTGCCCTTTACATCTTCCTCACTACAAAGGTAGTGGGGGGGGGTGTTGCATGTCATGTCCTCTGCACCTGTGAATATAAGAAGGCCTCAGCATTACCCTTAATTTAACAAGGAATACATCACCTTACTAATAGCCCAGGTACTATACCAGTCTCTTACTGGCAGAGGAACCAGGACATCCAGGATTCAGGAACTCATGTAAGAGTGAGAGAGGCAGCGCCTGGATGCCCTCATGGGTAACAAGTAGGGCTCTACATTTCTACTGATTGATTCATTGAGTGAGGTGGTGACAACTGTTTGTATAGGGATGCTCGCTGTACCAACCACAGATGAAAGCAAAACTAGGCTTATGTACATCTGACATCAGTCATATAAGGGGCATCAAAATGCTCAAAGTAACATCCCTTAAACTATGGCCCTCACCCTCCCACAATTGCAGTTAACAGTTCTATATCCGAGGTCTGACACTGGCAGGCTTAATTGAATTAAAGGGGAAAACAAAAATATACTAGATTGCTCTCTACACTTCTCTCAACCCACCTGTAATTATCTAGCTTAATGTATCCAATGTTATTTTGCCCTGCATTTATGTGAAATTATTTGGGGCCCCAATTTGCAGCCAAATTCCAGGCTCCATGGTTAGCATTACATTATACAGGTACCGCTAGATACATAGATACAGGGCAACATGCTGAATGTGCATCCTTCATCTTTGGAGCAGAACAATGGACTTCCATTTGCGATTTGCTAACTGCGAATTTTGGTGATTCACTATTAGAAAATCTCAAACAGCTATGTACATTAGTGTGTTTTACACTGTTAACGATTCCCAGTAGGTCGCAAATGACCTACCTCATTAATTTTCATAGGGTAGATTGCAATTTGCGACCCATTAGGAATTGCTAAAAACACATGGATGGTGGCCTGCTGTGGACAGCTGACCACCATGTAGGTGTTTGCTTTTAGATGAAGCAAAAATGAAGCCTGTTTCCTTAAAGGTAAATGGGATGAGTTTTGAAAACAAAAATGAAATGCTTTCTTGTCATTTTTAGGTCGAGCACCGCTCAACTACAGTTTCCCTTCCACTTCAATTGCTTTTCTAAAATTCCGGAGAGCTCTTTTTTAAAAAAAAATTACAGAGCAGGCATGCCCAGCCGTATCTTCACCGATGGCGGCTGCACCTTTGTTTTGTTTTGCACAAAGTGCATCTAGCACACCTACATTCACTTACCCTGTGTGATGAATGGGTCCCGCTGCAGGCCTTCATCTGTTTAAAAAAGTCGGAAGGGGGCTTCAGTTAACAGATGCCAGTGTCTCCGGATGCCTGCACTTATTCCTGTGGTCTCCACCCCCACCATTCCACCAATATCGATCAATGCTTTCTATTTTACAGCCAGAGCTGCTGACTTTGGAGCTGGGGAACCGGGTTCAAGCTCGGCGTTGGCTCAGCATCCTGTGATTCTAAGCAAATCACTTAATCTCCCCGTGCCTCAAAAATATAAATGTGTCCCTCTTTAATTAAACTGGGGCTCATGTAAAGGGTGCCAATGCGTAGGGTCAGTTCATGCTATATAAATATTCAAAAAAGAAAACCTGCATTTGTCAGATTTTGAGAAAGAATTCAATTAAATACTGACAGCCTGATAACACCACACTGGAGAGACGGACATTCTTTGCTGCACACCACACCACCACCAGGGCACAGGCAAGAGCCACTGATCCTGCCCTATATAACACCATAGAAGGGAGAGACTTACTACATACTCTCAGCAACACTTCAAGAGAGACGCTGAGTCAGTGCTTCACCACCATGCACATCAGTCCTGAGGCAAAGCCTTCACTCCCTCTGGGGGCCTTTTGTCTCAGTTTCGTAGCGCTTTCCATGAGCACTAGAAAATGTTTCATTCGATTTTTTAATGCCACATTTAAATAGAGGTTCATCAGTGAACCCAAACATACGTATGAAGCATCTTCATACTTTTTGTTGCAAATGTTTTGAATCAATACAACGCCCTTGTGCGTCAAGATTGATTCAGGAAAAAACCTGGGGAAAAAACAGACTACTACCAAGGTATACCTACGTAACCCCCCAGTGCCCTACGTGTTTATGTGCTTGTAGTAAAGTCTGACTGCCGGGGAACAATATCCTGTTACAAAAACATTGTGGACGTATGTGACCTTTTATATTCAGAAGTACTTTTCAGAAGTGCATACGCGCATGCATTCTCTTACTCCTGCGGCAATGTTTTTTCTCTCCCTGTAGCCTGCATAGACGTGTGTGCAAGCAGTGCTCCAACCTCAGTGTCTGTCTGCTGGGCAAGCTCTCCAAGGAGCTGCACAAGCTGCAGACTTACCCTCGCACCAACATCGGTGCCGGAACTTCGAGCATGAAGCAGACATGCCCTGCGAGCCAGAGAACAAGGGCTAAGCACAGTACGGCGCCCCCCTGAGCGAGCAGTAGGCGTGCCTGCCTGCCACCCCTGCAGTCCCGGCTCCATGCATGGCGGCGTAAGCTCCTGGCTCAGCTTTGTTGTCAGCTGTTTTTAGGTCTCGCCTAGCGTTGCAGCGCATGCACTGCTATCTCGGCGAGACCTAAAGTGAGCAAGGAGATTTCAGAAGGGGACTTGAAGCCCCGCCCATAATTTTCATTGGGTCGCGTCAGCGTTTATGCTAAATGCTGGCTTCCCATTGAAAAGGATGCTTTTGGGCCACTGCCCTTTCTCCCTTTCTTCCGGGCCATCTGGACTGGGTCGTCTGATTCATGCCTGTCATGAAGCACTTTCTTATCTTTAGGGGGGCCATCTGTTTCTAATTAGCATGGCCTTAGCAAGTCCATGCTAATTAGGAATAGATGCGCCCCCTAAATATATGAAAGTCTGCAGCCACTACCCTGCACACTGATGTCTCTTCGTTTCAGCGTCCCCCGTCCCCCCCTGAGCACACGTAACTTGTTTTTCTCTGCCTCCCTTCCCCCTTGCACTTCCCTGTTTTCCTCACCTCCTTTGTTCAACTGCACACTCGATGGAGGTCCAACCTCATAAACAAATAGATAAAGTGACACGTTACCCCATTTCCCAATAACACCAGGGAGCAGGGCATCAGAGTGGGACCTCTGCACTCCCCACTTCCTCTCTGACTCCCTCCCTCATGTGCCTCCCGTCACCCAGGCATGCTCGCACCCTTCCCTTCTCTGGGTCTCACCTGCCCCACGGCTGGGACACCACCGCTGAATGGAGAACGTGTCTAGGGTGAGGGGGTGCAGTGCTGAGTGTGCGGGCCATTGCTATTTCAGGGACACGCACACACAGGCACTGCACACTCGGGAGATCACACGGGCGAGCCTAGCTAACCCTCCCAGCTTCAGTGTAATAAAACCTGCCTTCCAGGGAGCACTCCCACCCCCTCTGAAGAGACTTCATTGCACAAAGCCCCCCCTGTGTGCATAGCATGGACACCCACTTGTCCCCACCCTCATCATCACCTTCCTCCACACCCCTTTCACTCCTCGCTCATCCCCCGCCCCACCGTCGCCTCCTGCCTCTCCTCTCCTGCTGCCTGTCGTTGGGAGCCTGCAGTCAGATCCCACTCCAACACCTCTCCCGCCACCCCACCCCACCTCCCAGGATGGATGCTACGGGCTCGCTTCTAATTACATACTATCCCCAAGTGGTGCGTCGCTGTGAGACACGACCGCCAAAAGGATAGAACGAGGCCTACGCAGCACGCTGAGCATGTGCCAAAATGGCGTCGATCCCCGCCCTTGAGCCGTTCATCGTTGATGGTGCCCCGTCATCCCTTGCCCCGCGCTGGAGAGACTGGACCGATCGCCTTCAAATATATTTCGAGGCGGCGGGCATATCCAGAGAAAGGCGCAGAGCACTACTACTACACCTGGGAGGAAAAGATATCCACCGCATATATAAAACCCTCACGGAAGCAACGCCCAAAACATACTTCACGCTACTGACCGCTCTAAATGCCCACTTCGAGCCTATGGCAAACAAAGACTACGAAAGATTTATCTTTTGCCAAGCCAAGCAGGAGGCCGAAGAGTCTCTAGATGCGTTCCATGTCCGACTAAAGGAGCTAGCTAGCACATGTCGGTTCCGTGATGAGCAGGAAGAGATCCGAGGATAGATCATCCAAGGGTGCTACTCATCCAAACTCTGAGTCACCATCCTCCAAGAAGACGGCAAGCCCCTGGCAGGCATCCTCACATTGGGCCGTTCGAAGGAGCTGTCACAGGCGAGAGCCTCGCATATGGAAGCAGCCCTACACCTCCCCGTCAAGACGGAGCAAGCCCACGTGGCAGAGAAGGTGAATGTGGTGAGGCCCAAGGTGCGACAAACCGGAGGAAAGAGACAACCAGACACCCAGAAGAAGGAATGCGGGTACTGCGGAAGCCAGCCCCACCGCATGCAGGATTGCCCAGCAAAAGGAAAGAAATGTAGTGCATGCGGGTGGATGAACCACTTCACGACGGTATGCAGATCCACCAGGGTCAAGAAAGAAGCTGCACATGAGGTGCGAGAAGAGCCGGATAGCGAAGACATGGATGATGATACCGGAGAGTACCCAGTCCACTATGTGTTCGCAATTAACCAGTCGCAAAGACAGAAGCGCCGCCTCCCGAAATGTCGCATCAAGATCCACCAACAGGAGGTAAAGGCGACCATCGATACGGGGGATCAATCGAGCTAATGAACGAATACCACCAACTACGCACCAAACCTCAGTTTCGAGAGGCAAAGATCCGAGTATTTGCATACGGACAAAAGACGCCCATCCCACTGATTGGCTGTTTCAAGACAGAAGTACAGCATGGAGAAACGAAGATAGGCACCACCATCTACGTCACTGAAGAAGGTAGCGGCATGCTGTTGAGCGGACAATCAGCCGAGGCACTAAAGCTGAGATCGTTTGCCATGGCAGTGCTGGAGGAGGAGTTAGACACCATAATGGAGGAGTTTGGTGAGGTGTTCAAAGGAATCGGGTGTCTGAAAGGAAAAGAGGTGTTTTTACACATCGACCCATCTGTCCAACCGGTGGCGCTAAGGCACAGGCGAATCGCATTCCACCTAAGGCGGAAGGTTGAAGAGGAGCTGGAGGCTCCAGAAAAGCAAGGCATCATAAAGCGAGTCAGCGGTCCAACCCCATGGGTATCGCCAATCGTCATTGCCCGAAAGCCGAAACAGCCAGGACAGGTCCGTATATGCGTGGACATGCGCCTCCCCAACGCTGGCGTAAAAAGAGAACGACACCTGACGCCCACCATCGACTATATCCTCGGGGAGTTGAATGGGGCAAAGTGGTTCCCCAAGATGGACCTACGATCAGGCTATCACCAGCTGCCACTCCATCCAGACTCGAGGTACATAACCACCTTCTCTACCCATGTAGGCCTCAGACGGTATTGGCGCCTGAATTTCGGCATCTCAAGTGCAGCAGAGGTATTCCAGAATACCATTGGAGAGGTCCTCAGTGGCCTCCCCGGAGTACTAAACGTGAGCGATGATCTGCTGATCTACGCGTCAACGGTGGAGGAGCACCACCAGAGACTGAGAGGAGTCCTCAAGAGAATCCAAGAGTCAGGCCTTACTCTACACCGCGAAAAATGTCAGTTCCTGCAGAACAAAATCAGTTTCTTTTGATACACATTCTCTGATCAAGGAGTGGCCCCAGATCCGGACAAAGTAAAAGACGTCCAAGAGGCCCCCGTCCGACAAACATCTCAGAGGAAAGAAGCTTCTTGGGCATGGTAAATTTCTGTGGGCGCTTCATCCCGGACCTCTCCAACCTTACCAAGCCTCTCAGGGAACTGACAAAGTCCAAGACCACATGGCAGTGGGGCCCTGAACAAGAGCAAGCGTTCCAAGCAACAAAAGCAACCCTGTCGGCGGACACTACATTGTCATACTTCGATCCTGCGAAGCTCACCAACATGGCTGTGGTTGCTAGCCCCTATGGTCTGGGAGCAATGTTGGCCCAATTTCAGAACAATAGAGAGTGGGCACCCATCGCCTACACCAGCCGATCCCTGACTGAAACGGAGCAAAGATACTCGCAAATTGAGCGAGAGTCCATCGCCATTCATTGGGCCTGCAGACATTTTCATGTATATGTGTATGGCCACCACCTCACAGTGACAACGTACCACAAGCCACTCATATCCCTCTTCCAGGGGTCGGCTTCAAAACCACCACCCAGAAACGAGAAATGGATACTCCAGCTGCAAGGCTACGATTACCGAGTGGAATTCAAACCGGGATCTACAAATACGGCGGACTATCTGTCCAGGCACCCGCGAAAAGCCACCGAGGAGGAAAGAGAAGAGGCGGAGGACACAGAGGAATACATCTGTTTAGTGACTGAAAGATCCCGACCTCTTCCCAGGAGCCTAGCCGCCATCGTTGAAGCCTCAAAAGGAGACGAATGCCTTCAGGTAGCTGCGGATGCAGTCAAGTCAGGAGATTGGAAGGCTATCCAAGATTCGCAGAGCAGGAAGACACCCCAAACCAGGATGACACTGGAATCCATCCTAAGGGTCAAAGGAGAACTGTCTGTCGACAGCCAAGGATGTCTTCTACGACGCCCCAGATTGGTGATGCCGACCAGCCTCACCCAGCAGGAGTAGACTTAGCGCACCGAGGACACCAGGGAATGTTGAAAACTAAAAGCAGACTGAGAGCCAAGGTCTGGTTCCTTGGCATGGATGCCATGGTTGAGCAAACTGTGAAGACCTGCAACTGGTGCCAAGCGGCGGGACAGCCAGATCGCCCCCACCCAGTGGCGACGGAAAAAAACCCACAGAGACCGTGAGTGCGGACTTTGGGCACCTCCCGGATGGACGATATGCACTAGTCATCATCGATGATTTTACCAAGTACCCGGAAGTGGAAATAGTGGGAAGCCAGACAGCCCCTGAAGTGATCGCCAAGTTTGAGATAACCATCGCCACACATGGCATATTTGAGGTGGGTGGTCAAAACGGACAATGGACCCCCCTTCCAGGGGCAAGAGTTTGCAGAATACCTAAAAGGGTGGGGAATTTATCATCGCAAGATCACCCCATGCTGGCCCCAAGCAAATGGGGAAGTGGAAAGGTTCATGCATACTCTCAATAAAACATTACGCATTGCCATGGCGGATGGATCTCCCATGGAGAGAGCAATTTACAGTTTCTTAAGACAGTACAGGATGACCCCTTACATCACCACAGAGGCAGCTCCGGGAACGGCAACCATGGGCCGAGCAGTGAGCGACACGATCCCACACCACCCAACCTGGATCCCGGCACTAGCCAGCGAGGAAAAGACCCTAGCCAACAGGACTCGCTCAAATGATCAAGCCAGCAAGTGGAGAGGAGCCAAAGAGTCAAATATCCAGTTGCAAAACCAAGTCTATGTCAAGGATCGATATCCAGGAAGCAAATTCAGGCTTCCTTTCGAAC
This sequence comes from Lissotriton vulgaris, assembly GCF_964263255.1. Taxonomy (NCBI): domain Eukaryota; kingdom Metazoa; phylum Chordata; class Amphibia; order Caudata; family Salamandridae; genus Lissotriton; species Lissotriton vulgaris. Next base: position 463,098,759 of record NC_141696.1, on the reverse strand, counting down.
ACAGACCATGGACTGTCACCCGCCGGACTGGCATGATGGTGACCGCCCAGAGAGGAACTGAAACCGTCACCAGAGACGTATCATTTTTCAAGAGAGCATATCCCGGGGCACCTCCATGCCTTGGGCCTGAACCGGAAGGACTGCCCCCGAGTCAACAGCGTGGAGACCAGGAAGCAGACCAGTTCCCGGAGGACGAAGAAGATCCGATAGACCGCAACACCCAGTCCCTGCCTGCCACTCCCAGGAGTGACCTGCCCAACTCTCCCTCATCCAGGAGGGAGCACAACACCCCCGAGCGCAGGTCCCCGGAGGTGGCTCTGACCTGAGGCGGACAGTCCAAATATGGCCTGAGAAGGAACCCAGCACCATCTTCTCAACTGGCCGACTGTCTGGTGTAATCGTCAAGGACTAAGGCTGGCAGACTGGTAACAGATCCATCGTTTGATTGTCTACTATGCTTTGATAAGTTTTTGTTGTTTAATAAAGGTTGGAAGGAATGTAGTGTTCCGACACGCGAGGTGGCACTCCAGCCTACCTACGCTGTCGGGGACGGCGAGCGCTGACGCGTGACGTCAGACGCTCGCGCATATAAATAAAAGGGTGTGGCCTCGGCGCGGCAGTCAGAGCCGCATGTACAACCAAATTACCGGCTCCTGTGTTCATTAGCGCGAGTGCGCTATTTGCATATATAGCGTTATGCAAAACGCTACATCCCCTTCCTACCATCTAGTCTATGTCGGTGGCCCCATTCCCCAATTCATTTATACATCCCTCCCATTCCGTCTTCTTATTTACCTAGCCCCAGTGGCTCTTAGCCTCTCCCAAACAATGCTCCTACAATGTATCTCACAGTACAACATGGAGAATGGGAAGCTCTCCTCTTCTTTTGAATTATCGGCTGCTCTGCTGCCACCTGATTGGGCTGCAATGCCGAGAGCCTACCTTAAGGGTGACCACATCACCCCCGTGCAGGAGCTGGGGGTCTTACGTGGGGTCCTGTACTAACTGCTTCTTCTGCTCTCCCTCCTGGCAGGTAAAACATTTATTCCCAATTTTACTGTGTCCATGGCAGTAATTGCTATACCGTAGCCCACCACCCATACAGGTGCCCGTCTGGTGTATTTTTGCAATACTTTCAAAGGTAGAGTGCAGGGCAGGCACTTCGCAGTACCCGACTGGCGCTGTGGGGATGGTGTGCACTCTCGTTTCTACATTTCGGTTTGAACCACTGGTCTTACTCCAGGGTGTGAGCTGGAGCAAAGAGGTGACATAACAGAAGACCACAAGGTAGCTCAGTTTGGTGGCATCCGCTGCAGGTGTTGGTGAGACATTGAGGTTACTGATTTAAATCCATGGGCGGGCTCAGCCTTTTATCCTACATTAGTCAACACAAGGAGTGCCATTGATTTGTGTTTGTAATGATACTTTATAAAATGTGTGATCCACACTGCTTTAACACAATGAAATTGACACACATATGCTTGCAGTCTCCCTTCCCCTGCAAACTATCTACACAGCTTGTCTTTACAAGTTCAAAACTGCCCTGATATGCGAATGAGGGCCACTTTTAATTTAGTGCCTGGGCATCATTTCTATCCCAGTCCAACACTGTAGCTGTGTGCTTGTGTAGCATTTACATGTATGTGACGGCGGGGCATGCCCCAGGTGCGCCACAAGGCTTCCTTAATCAACCATTTGGACACATGCTTGGTCTTGTCCACTCTGTTCCTTGGCTGTGGGAGACTTAAATGTAATCAGCAGGTGATTAACGCAGTTATCCACGGAGAGAGCCACCCGGCCCTCCCAGGGAGCTGGAGCCCGGCTCTGCAGCAACAGGCAGTCAGGCACTTGGGGGCAGATTTATAAGCCCCTTGCACCACTTTTGCGTCATTTTTAACATGGGAAAAGTGGCGCAAAGTGGCACAAGGGGCTTGTAAATCTGCCCCTTAGAAGGTATTTTGCTTGCAATGATCAGTGACTGGGTGCAAAGTGGGGCATTATTATAATAACGCATCGTTGAGGTTGGTGTTTCTTTGCGTCTAAAGACTTCTTTTTTATAGCAGTTACCTTTATATCTCACTCGTATATTTACACGCAGTCGCCAGATGCTAAAATGTCGTTAGAATACAGGCAGAACACAGCGTCATTTGAAGTTGGCTTTTACTTTTCGACGTTGTGTGTGTTTACTGTGCATCACTGCAATAAAATATTTCTCGTTACATAAAGCAATCACATTTCAGTTTTGTATCCTTATGTAGTGTACCGATGGTACAATTTAGGGTATCCTTTATTTTTTATAAATTTGCAGTAGTTGCATCTCTTCCTCAGCTTGCCTAGCTGGCAGAATGTTGTTGCAGAGTTGGCTAGGAGTTGGGTATAGTTCAGCTTTTCTTCTTTCAGTTAAACAATGAAGTGACATTCATATGGCCTAGATTCAGCATGCTGCCTCCCTGCCAACATTTTAGGCATCCCTCTTTTTTAAAGTCAGGAACATTCTGTTAAAACAGCTGTTGTAATGTATTTGCAATGCAATAGGTCTCGCATTACTGAAAGTTTGAGCCATTGGCGTTGCATTATTATTAGCAATGCCAATAGTTCAAACATTTAGTAATGTGAGACCTATTGCATTGCAAACGCTTGTTTAAGAGTTGGCAGTGGTCCTTGGGACCTCTGCCTGCTCTCAGAAAAGTTTTTGCTTACATTCACAAAGAGAAAGGGTTCCAAAATGTCCATACACACCACTGCGAGTCACTATTAGGAAGGTATTCCCTAAACACATGGGGCCATATTATCAAGAAAGGGCGATACATTATCGCCACTTTTATTGGCAGGAAACTGCTGATAAAGCACAGTCTCCTGCCTTCCTTTTTACATGTGCCAAACCTTATTTTGTGATTCGGTAACGGCTTAGTGATTTGGAATTAGGAAATGATGGGCCATATTATCAAGAAAAGGCGATACATTATCGCCACTTTATTGGCAGGAAACTGCCGATAAAGCACAGTTTCCTGCCTTCCTTTTTACATGTGCCAACTTTTATTTTGTGATTCGGTAATGGCTTAGTGATTTGAAATTAGGAAATGATAGGCCATATTTTCAAGAAAGGGCGATACATTATAGTCGCTTTTGTTGGCAGATAACTGCCGATAAAGCAGCGAAAATGGGCTTATCAATATGCCCTTGTGAATTCCCATAGAAGCCCAGGTTCTGGTGTTAACCTGGGCTTCTATGGGAATTCACAAGGGCCTTTTATCAAGCCCATTATCGCCCTTTCTTGATAATATGGCCCATCATTTCCTAATTCCAAATCACTAAGCCATTACCGAATCACAAAATAAGGTTTGGTACACGTAAAAAGGTTTTTTTCTGGTCACAAACGAATCAGGCCGTTTGCTACCTGAAAAAATATTTGTGCACGTTGCCCAATGTGCCTTCCCTTATGTATGGTGGAAATTATAGAGAACAGAGAGAGCAAACTGTATGAGGGTGCACACTTTCATATTTTAATCATTTATTCATGGTCATCTTTAGTGTAAACTCCACCAAGCCGGTTTTCATGGAGATGTACAGAGTATGTGAGTAAAACTAGGCTTAAAGGTGGACTTTGCCTTGACCGTCATTTCCTTACAGACAGATTGTAACACAGTATCCAACTGGTGTAATTGGTTGCTATGTTTTCAGATGTAAGTGAAATTTTTGGCACGCAGAATGTAAACAGAAGCTGAGAGGTGTCATCATCACAGGACACGAAACATCAACATGTTTCAATATAGCTCAAATATTCAGAGGTTATAGGATGAGCAAAAACAGCTCAGTGAGAGGGAAGTTAGGATGAGAGGCTGATATGATTAGTTTGGGGAAAATTAATACAGAAAACATTTCTAGTCATGGAGAAAGGAGGCATGAAGGTTTGCAGGTGTGTTGAATCAGACAGCAGGAGACTGGAACACAGACCAGCATGACAAGAGAAAGAAAACAGGAAAATACAACAGGTTCAGGCAGGAGTTGAAAGAAGCTCAACACACACATATCTTTCGCAGCAAAGCAGGATGTTTGGGCAAAGATGTGAGAAAAGGAGAAAACATATGAGGGAATAAATGTCATCAACGGAAGGTGTAAGGCAAAACTAACACTAAAATCAACACCCTAGCAGATAGTCCCATACCATGGCCCTGATGTGACACTGCCCCTTGCTAAGTGCGAGTTGGGCAGCTTTGCCTCTGCCAGCTCCATCTTGCCACACTATGAGTCACTTTGGGTATTCCATTGTTCTCATCATGTGCATTTCACACACATCAGTCACCCTAACTTGCCATGTTTACCTGCCAGGAGTGATTTCCAGTGCAGGGCTCAAAGTAATGTGTTCACTAGCCAAGGCTGTATTTTGGACAATCGGGTTGGGTTTCTCAATCAGGTGACGTTATCTAATTGAGGTTCTAAACGGTCTGTCAGTTTCAGGAAGCCACAGGCACACAACAGGGGGATTTCTTAACGTCCGTTTGGGATGACCTACATTTGATGGTTTTACTTCCCTGTTGCTCAATAGGGACTTGCACAATTAGATCTCTTCATAAACAAGGGTGAGTGGTGCCAGTCAGCAGCCTTTATAAAGCCCTCCTCTCAAGCAGTCAAGTCAGGGAGAAGGAAAGAGCTCAAAGAATACAATCCTACATACAGGTAGGCTGGTGCCGGTAGACCGAGTGGGCAACTGATTTAGCAAAAATCAGATTTTACTGATCATGGGGAGTGAAGATGAACAATTGCATTGAAACAACCAATTAGTCATTGGGGAGGCAGGTGTTGGAATCGATTGCGTGAGGCAGATTTATTGTTTTATCCAATCCTACTCGACCAATTGTAGCGGGAATAGGATGTTTAAACATGATTCAAATGTTTAGATTTCTGTTTATGTATTTTATGAGTGTATTTACATAGCACAGAACTAGCCACAGGAGAAGCAGAACCTTTACATAGAGTGTGATGCAAGTACTTTGGAATTAGTGTGACAGTTAGAATTACATAACTGACCAATTATCTCAGGTTTCCCACTTATCTGTGTATGAGTAGCTCATCCAGGCAAGGTTTTGTCCTTGCACTCTGTTGCTCATGGAACAGTCTTGGACCAGACGAGTTACAATTTCAACGACTTAGGAAACGTAAGAGCTCACAAATTGGTCTGGCTGCCATCATGCCATCAAACACATTTATATAAGCCAAGTATTCTGGTAAATGTTCTATTTTTCGTCTTATTTATGTCATGTCACAGCAGTGTGCATTTTCAGGTAACTCTTTTATACCATCCATGATATTAATTATTTTTGTGTTGTTTATTCTTCAGGTTTTTAGGCGGCTCAAAAAACAACTGGCGCAATGTTGGTTGTATTCATGTGCCTCTGCTTAGCTGGCTCCATTGGTAAGTGCTACTTTTGAGCAAATTTATGGAATTCACTTTTTTATTCAGCGTGATAATGTACTGTGTGCTCCATTTATTCTGAGATTCTAGCAAAAGTATTGACCCAGAAAAAAGTTTGAACTAGCAAAAGTATTGACCCAGAAAAAAGTTTGAAAAGAGAAAGAGAAAAAATACTCACTCTCTCTGAATTGTTACAAATTGTACATAAAAGAAAAAATAATATTGTATTACTATTTATAGAGCACTTTACTTTCCCGTAAAATTCCGAAGCACTTTATGGACTCTCAAGCAAATAACTACTCAGTATTAGTTATTTATATAGAGCTTTAAAGTGTTCATGAGGTGATGACTTCCCTAAATATTTCATTACACTGGTGCACAGAATATTAGAACACTGCCCTGTTGAGAGCTTCGTTGAAGACAACGAAGTAGCTCCAGGCTTATAATGGCTTCTATAAGCCTTCCGCTCCAACAATCTAATGTTTGTCTTTCTGTTTCTCCCTTTTTAATTCAGTACATTGTACCTGAAGGGTGGTATGGAGGCAGGCGGCTCGCCACTGCCGTGCTCCCGCACCACCAAGAGTTGTGGCTTGCCGGATTACAAGTTTTCTGTAGTCTGGCGGGCGGCATGATTGTTCCCTCTGCGATTCTTCTTTAAAAGGAGGCGGTGCCTTCGAGAAAGGTACTATAATGGGACTACCTCACAAGGTTCCTTCACGGCATAGAGGGTAACGACCATGCTGTGCCGGAACTGGTGTGCATGCCCACAGGGGTGCACAAGTTGCTACCCCATGTGCAGAGGGAGAAGGGTGTCCTGTGGGGCTCCCTTTGCTTCCTCTCTGCCAGGGTTTTCATTGCAGAGGAACCGCCATGAAAACCCTGGCGGATAGAAACTCTTAATATGCTTGATGGGACCAAGGCGGTCTCGACATGCATATTGCGGCCTATGACTGCTGTGCCACCGCCAGGGAACAGCAGATTCCTGGTGGCGGTCCCATGGTGGTCCGACATCCCTGGCGTAATGGGGCAGTCAGACCGTTGGTGGGGCGGTGGCTGGACCGCCACCTCCATGCCACTATGAGTCTGGTGGTCTGAAGACCTCCAGACTCGTTAATAGGCCCTTAGTGGGTGGAATGTTCCAATACCATGATGGACTTTCTGCTTGTTAAATGCCCTCTCCCTTGTTTTTTGCTCTCCACTGTGACTCAGGCATATAACTCAGATTCAGGGCCTTAACAACTGGTATCACACTTGCCAGTGGACTATACGGTTATTGTATATTTGGCTAGTGATACTGTCACTAGTCATGTTATCGGCTCAATCTGGCCTGGGAGGCAAATAGTTGTTTTATTATTAAAGTTCAAAGCCAGATAAACAGAAACTAAAACAAATCAACTCTAATCAATCCTGTTGTTTCCTCGATTTTATTAAATAGTATGTAATAAACAGCAGATCATGAGAGCCAAAATCTGATTTACAGTAACTTAAATAGACACTTCTAAACTGATTTGTCTTCTTATGCACTAAATGGTTTGTTTTCAAAACTCTATCTCTCATTCTCTCTCTCTCTCAGGAAATGTACAAGTACAAGTACAAGTACAGGTACAAGTTCACAAGGTTTAGCACTGCGTATCCCTATTAGACGGAGGCCCTCACCCCTCTTACTTCTCAGATAGGTAAATGCAAGGCCACTGGAATTATGCAGTAGGGGAGGACCAAAATTTGCAGGAGGGTTGAGTAAATTATGCGGCAAGAAAAGGCAAATTATGCAGCATCATGCTGCACATTTTGAGATAGTATTACTTCATCATTTTGTTAAACTTGGTGAGACTGCCTGGGCATTAGATGCAACTCATTATTACCAGTTTAACACCCAAACACAGCGATAAACTATGGAAAAGGGACCAGTCAACCTTTGCAGAGGGCCTTCAACTGCAAAGCATCACCCGCTGCTGCATTTTTAGTAACTTTTGCGGCGCTTGAGCTAGAAACACATTTTTTGTTTGTTAAAATCAGCAGATTATTCAGCAGATGATGGATTATGTGGTAAATGCGACAAATGTATAATTATTTGAAAATCGGTGCGACCGACCAATCACATAATTTCTAGTTGCCCTGCAAAGGGCATTCCACTGCAAGGCATCACGCTCTGCTGCATTTTTAGCAACTTTTGCAGCGCTTGAGCTAGAAACACATTTTTTGTTTGTTAAAATATGCAGATTATGCAGCAGATGATGGATTATGTGGTAAATGCGGCAAATTTATAGTTACGTGAAAATCGCTGCGACCGGCCAATCACATATTTCTAGTTGCCCTGGTTATATGCAATTAGCTGTCGTCCATCAGATTTATCTCCCTCCGCCACAGAAGTAGAGACGTGCTGAAGAAAATGGCCAACAGCAGTACTCTGCTTATTTGATAAAACATTTTTTAAAGAAAATGTTGGAATTTCAGAATTGTGAATGTGCTTCCCGAACTCGTGTTGCTAGAGCCCGAGCTATGTGACAGCTCTTGATAGATCGGAGATCCACAATATGAGATGTTTCTTTAATGCGCAAAGTTCACAATAGGTTTAAAAACTGACACATTTCTGCAGTCGCCAAATTCCCTAAAAATTATGCAGAAGTACACATTGTTTATATTTAATAGTTATATTTATATGTGTATATGATTTAATGTGCTAGTGGATACACATATAAGTAGTTTGTGTTTACATGTAACCTGAATGACAGCAGACTGTCTCAGAATATAATTATCACCCAACTCTTTTAAAATCTAATTTATTGAAGAATAGATTACGAGACAAAAGCACAAGGGGTGTACTTACCTGTTTTTTCAGCCTAAGCTCCTCATATAAACAAAATTGAGAGAAACCTACTCCCGCTCGCATCAGAAAGGGTGCTAAAGAAAACGGGAAAAAAGACGGGGAAATAGTGCGGGGTATGATAGAAAAAACACCAACGAACCCGTCCTGGTTCTTCCCTGTGGGATAGCCCAGCTAGGCACCCCCAAGGTGAAAGCCAGGCACCCCGCCGCGGGGGCCGTAGTGGAGATTGAGCAAGCTATTGCCCAGAGTTGCAGAGCGTGAACCCCTGATTCAAGTAGGCACCGAAGCGAGAATTATCAGGTCTGTGGACATTTGGGCTCCAAACCCTGACGCTTCAGGAATTGAACCCTGGTCCCGGGACGACCTCTACTTCTGGGTCTGCCTCCTCTAACCGGTGAGCCACACTTCTCCACCACAAAGCATTCTGTACATTTCCTTTAAAATACCTCCTGAGAGCGTCCCGATTCTTTCCCTCTTTCTCTTTATTTTCTCTTTCATAAAAAACATGCACACACAAGCAGGCAAACACATAGACATAAGCAGACACTCTTGCAAGACCATTTTAACTCCTTACCTCAGATGGCTTTCTTAATTGCCTCTATCAGTGGGCTGCCTCAATTCCTGTGTTTGCACAAATACACATTTAGTAATAATGTGATTGACAGCACATTGCCTGCATGGACACTTCTCTGTCAAACACAGCGCAATGGCGAACACCGGGACATTATGCAAATGAGCCCACACTGAAGCGTGCAATGTTGACTCAGCTCAGGACTACAGAAGCATCTTGCCTGTCAGAGACAGGTTCCACTCTGACAGTCTAGTGCTGCTCAGCACCAGCCAGGGAGCCTACCTTTCATGCTGTGGCATAGCTAGGGGAGGCGGTATAAGTTCTGGGGGTGGTGCCCCCCCCCCGCTCATGAGAAGATCGCCAGCACCTCCCACTCTTACATGCTGCACGGGCAGCACAATGACCAGGTAAGCCACTGCTTTCATGAGTTCTGGAAGTCTCCTCAGCAGTACAGAAGTGCCGGTGCTCAGAGTGATAAAAATAAGAAGTGCCGGTACTCAGTACCTGTGAGTACTGACCCATTTAAAGCAATGGATAAAACAGGACACATGGACCTCTCTAGAGCCTCGGGATGAGGCAGGCCACAAAATCAGACAGCTTACTAAGGCAAACAGACCACAAGCACTGTGGTCCTCTATGTCACGCTAGACCCCAGCCAAGATTTGTAGCATCCCTGACGTGACAAGCTGACTGGAGTCGCATAAAAAGTAGGTTCTGCCCCCATAAACCACAGAGGCTTGTCTGCGAACCAGTGTGAAACCACAAATTTGTTTGCCAACATCTCTTTCTTCATAGCTTGCAGCTCTTTGTTCCTCATTTGTTTCCCATGGCTCAGTAGTCTCTCACAATACATACATTTCAAGTCTCTTTTCCTGGAGGCTGCTCATGTCACCCCCAGTCTCACGGTGGGGGTTTCATTACTCAAGACATATCTGAAAAAGCAAATTAAAATCACCGGGAGATCATTCAGTTCATATAATCAGGAACGTCTAGTTGAATTATTTGCACAGTTCTGGCAGTGTGTCACTGCATTTCACCTCCTGCTCCATTGGATCACTAGTTGCATGTTTTTTAAAAAATGTCTCCTAATTTCAAATGTCATCTTCTTTAGATCCCAACTTCAGCATTTTCTGTCCAAAGTTTTTGTCCTTCTACTCTGTCCACCCTCCCCTCCATCTCCTTCACACTAATATTCACCAAAGCACCACTATGACCAATCCTATTGGGTGTGGTCTTCATGTCTTGCAGCACGTCATAACGTGGAGACTCACCATGGGTTAAGGAGGCCACTGCTTGTATACTGGTGTTTGGGAGTTGGTTACAATAAAATAAATACGTCTGCCTCGAGCATCCATTCTGCAAACTGCTCTGTCTTCAGTGTATCTGCCACACCATCTGAAGCACTGAACGCATAAAGATCCTTACCATGTACTTTGGGATCTCTAACTATGGAAAGCAGTGCTCCATCAAGGGAGAAGAGGCCAGATCCTCCCTGACCTTGCGAGCTGGCACCTGGGAAAGTGCAGATGCCCTACCTGAGATCTGAGTTGGTACTCTCATCTCTGAGTCAAGAGGAGGGGGAGGAACAGCAGCCTCCCATAATTACTTCCTGAAAATGTAAATGAATCATGAGAGGCATGTTCTATGGGCCATAGGCAGCCCGTGGCTAGTGGTGAGTATCAGTGGCTGGCACTGCACAGTCACTTAGAAGTGGTGCCACTACTGCAGTCCAATTGGATAACCAAGCTCCTCTTTTGTACGGTTGATTTTCAAGCAGTGGAGAGTAATTTAAGTATTGATTGAAGCAGTAGAGAGTGATCAATCAAGGCTAACTCCATGAAGTGGTAGAGGGTTTCGAGCTCAGAAACCGATTGGTACACAACATTGCACTTAAATAATTCAGCATTAGGAAAGAGCCATATCATTGCAAATGAATACGTCTCTAAACTTAGGAACGAGGTGGTAAAAATATCAACAAACACAAAAAGAAGGGCAGCCTTACTGGAATACAGAGTAAGAGTCTTCAGAATGGTAGGAATAAGAGAGCCAATTCAAATGGTTCTGGAACCTGGGTCAGTGACCAGTTGGTTGCCAAGTCAATACCTAGGTGTAGAGGTATACTCCATTGTTGCTCAGGGGCTAGGGGTAGACAGATGCAGGGCCTGGGATGATAATAGATATGTTAACCGCATCGCTGCGGCGGCTTTTCCCGCTGTGTGCGGCGTTTTTTAAAATACCGCGTTACATGACGAGCTCAGCTCGTCATCAGCATACGAGCGCCGTAGCTGATGACGAGCTGAGCTCGTCATTAGCATCGAAGTGGTTAAGAAACTAGAGCTGCAGTGGTTAATGAGAGTAGGACACTGGCAGGGAGCAGGGATAGTGAGTGGTCATGCATCTACAGAAATAAGGGCACACACTACTTCAGTGACTTAGAATATGTGGGGTAAAGTACCCCCTACCGTAAATGATAAGGATATTGCAAGATAGGAAGGCGTTCCATGAACATAAAAGGAATGAGAATGAGGGTCAGCTTGGTTGCTTCAGACTTATGGTGGACTTGGCCAGACTGTCTGTGCAGTCAGTTGCGTTGTCGTTTTGCTTCACTAACTAAGGATTGAGCAGGTATAACTTCCACGGTTTTAGCATCAGACCTTGTGCTCCTCACTTGCCTTTAAGTTGCACTTCCTGATATGTCTGCTTCCTTTAGGTTCTGCTGCATGGCAGGGGTGTCCAGCAAAATCCCATAGTTCGTTGCCATTATTCAGCCCCATTGTGAGTGGGGCGCATGTGGGAGGAGTACCTTATAAAAGGACACCAAGATAGGCTGGTTGTTCAGTGTCAGGGCCTGCAGAAGCCTGTGCCTGCAGCTGTTTATTAACCTCATGACCATGGCACACTTCATTTTGGACATATCACTGGCACACTCTTGGCCACGAGTGTGCAATGCATGATTGGATGCAAAACTGCAGTGTCCAGAGATACACCTGAACTGTTTATGAGCATTAATAATGTAATAGTGCCCAAAAAAGATAAGACAACTTAAATGGCCACCCCATGCAAGATTACCAGCAGTGATCACTTCAGTGCACCATGCACTAATTTAGACAAACATTCCATTTGGAATTCTTCTACATGGGTACTACTAGGCAGTAATTGTTGCAATGGCCCAGTCACCAGGGTTATATTAGTAATATTGCATGATTTATCACTCAAACATAAGCTTTACATTTACTTTGAAAATCCATTTTCTCTAAACATCAGCTTATGAGCTATAGCAACACACACATTTTCATTGCAAAGACACACCTTTCAGTTTATATATATATATATATTTTATTTTAACCCAGCTAAACTTTCTATCAGTGTGGTGGCTGCAAACAGGGGAGCTACTTCCAGGTAGAAGGAGCGCTATAAGGAGCTCACGAGGTATTCGCCGGAGAAGCCTGGCGTAGATTCAAACAATCAAGAATGTCAGGATTTTAATTTTGCAAATGCAGTTGGCTCACAAGGAAATTTCACAGAGATGATGAAATTTCCTCGTGTACAAATCATTTGCTATGATCTGACCCATGGCCAGTCCACAGAGAGTAAATATATGACACCACGTGATCAATCAAAAATCTAAAATTTTGCATGCAGTTTGAGTTAGGTGACGCTTTTTCTTTCCTCTCTTCAGGTCTCTCCACCGGAGTTGGCTGCTATGGAGATATCAAGACGGTTAGCACAACAGGGGCTAGTTGTCGAACTGCAAAGCAAGACAATCTGGGTTATTGTGGTAGGTGCTATTTTATTCCTGAAGATCATAAACCAGCAGGCACGTTCTCTGCCTCGCTTCATTTGCATATGCTTTTAGTGAGCACATCTGTCAGGGGTATAAGGGAGTCACCAAATTCATCAGTCGTATGATTTTAACAGTTTTAGCATCCTTACTTTTAAATCCCTACAGCCAATTCTGCCTTCTGTACAAATCGATTTCACAGTTTGCACAGAGACGTTACACCACAAACACATAGTCCTAAAAAGCTTGAAATGGCACTTCAATGACCAGATCCTTCTCCTTTCTTCTCCAGTATACCCCATAACGGGTAAGAGTCCAGCTTAATTAGCCTTGAAAGTTGGTTCCTGGTGCATATGCAAAATACCTCCAACATGTTCTAGGAAAGGGCGAGGGACTAGCAGGTTTCAAAGCAAGACCTGGGGGCAGCCCCCAGGATATGAGACTCCGGGCAGGAGCAAAGCGAGTCAGGTGATCAGAGCCCAGATGCAAACTTTTAGGAAAACGCATAGGAGGACAAAAACAAGGCTCAGTGGAATACCTTCAAATTGTATGACCAATATACCATTGCCAAAACACTTCTGGACATTAAACCTAATAACCACTATAACGACCCACTTCCCTCAAAATGTTTGAAAGAGATCAGCCATATCATCATTCCAATTTGGACAAAAATAATAAATGCCTCTCTTTCCCAAGGGATCCTGCCAGATTGCCTTTAAACTGGCCAAGTAGTCCCCATCATCAAAAAACCTACAGCGGACCCGGCAGATCCTAATAACTTTCGCCCAGTTACCAATATCCCATTACTTGCCAAATTAATTGAGAAATGCGTGCAGAATCAATTGCGCAATCACATCGCCAATTTCACGCTATTGGACGACTGCCAGTCGGGCTTCAGAACAGGACAGAGCACAAAAACAGCGATCCTACATATTGTCGATGACGCACTACAGACCCTAGACCAGAATCAAACATGTCTGCTAGTCCTTCTTGACCTGTCATCGGCATTTGACACGGTAAATCATGAAAAACTACTAACCAGACTTCATGACAGGATGGTAATGTCTGGAAATGCGCTGAAATGGTTTGAATCATTCCTTCAGAATAGAACGTAAAGATTCCTGGTCAACCAGACACTATCACCATCCTGCCCTAACACAATTGGAGTTCCCCAAGGATCTACATTATCTCCATCTCTATTCAACTTGTATGTCGAACCTCTCACAGAAATTCTCCGAAACTCGAAGATTGACTTTCACATGTACGCTGATGACACGCAGATATACATCAAGATCACATCTCCCAAAGACATCAAGTTAATGAATGAGGCACTAAAAACGTGACTACAATGGTTAACTTACAATCATCTGAAGTTAAATGCACAAAAAACAGAATTCCTATTAATCTCACCACCAAAGAACCACACAGAAGTAGAGGAATGGACCAAACTGATCACAGCATTAAATTGCACCCCCACTCTTGTGGATTCAGTGAACTCACTAGGAATCACGCTGAATGTGAACCTTAACATGAAAACCCACATCAAAAATATGGCAAAAAATGCCAGTTTCCATCTAAACTACATTAGGAAAGTGAAACTATTCATCTCTACGGCGGATCTCAAAATGGCAGTCCAATCCTTGGTTATCTCAAGGATCGAGTATGGATGTACAACCTTAGCAGGACTACCAAACATTTCAACAGCACCTCTAAAAGCATGCCTCAATGCAGCTGCAAGACTCATCTCCGGATCGAGGAAATTCGACCATATCTCGCCACACCTGAAAGCACTAAATTGGCTACCGTATGAAGCCAGGATTCAACTAAAAATGGCATGTATTACCCATAAAGCGCTCCACTACAATTCACTGAGATACCTGGCCCAGAAAATTGAGTTATCAGGAGGAAACAGACCTGCCAGGAGTGCCAAGGAGCTGTTGCTACGACCACCCATCTTCCGGAAGAAAACATATGATAGGGCTTTCTCTGGAGCAGCCCCCAGAATCTGGAACTCACTCCCTCCAAACATTAGGAGAATTCCTAACACAGCAACATTGAAAAGGGAATCTAAGATCTTACTTATGAGTAAGTTTCTACCATAGGCAAGACAGCTCTTCACTAGCACCGTGACATAGATGTTACGAAACAGATCAGCCTTGTAATTAAAAGAGAAAATCACCAGCGATATTGGAGAGAAACATTAACTGTCTCAGGGAGGGAGAGTGCTTAGAGAAATCACACTTCAGAACTATTAGGTACTAAAAATCCCAGTACTCCTTCCTTGCCAAGATGTATCTAAATACTTACCTCATATAGGTATGTTAGGCTAACAGGTATGACTCTTTATGAAGCTACCTGATGTTTCTGTGGAATGTCTGTTATACAAGATGTATCTCTAGACCACCTCATGTAATGTGAAGCGCTCTGATACCCAAGGGTCACGTTCGCGCTATACAAAATTCTTAAATAAATAAATAAATAAGCATAGCAGGCGTGCAAAGCCCAGATGTATAGATCTAGGGAGGAGCAAAGCAAGGCAGAAATGCACAGCCCCGATGTATAGATCTAGGGAGGAGCAAAGAAAGGCAGACATGCAAAGCCTCAATGTATCAATCTAAGAAGGAGCAACGCAAGGCAGGCGTCATAGCCCAGATGTAAGGTTCTATGCAAGAGCAAAGCACAATGGAGTGCAAAGCCCAGATGTATAGAGTTAGAAAGGGGAGAAGCAAAACAGGCGTGCAAAGGCCAAATGTAAGGTTCTCGGCAGGAGAAAAGCGAGACAGCTGAGCAGTACCATGCCTCAGAAGGATGATGGAATTTCTAAGGTAACGCTCAGCCAGTATCAGGTTAACCTATTGCAAAGGCAACAGCTGCTGACCCAACGTTTCTTTGTGGTGACTTGAAAAACTTGTATTTTGGAATATAGTTCAGCTATTCCAAAACACCTACGGTTGGCTACTCTTCAGCTTTAAGATTATAATATGAGATATGGGTCCTTGCTTCCTGAGGATTCATTGTTTACAAACAAGTAAATATGCTGGTGTTCTTTTGGTTTACATTTGAACTGGTCTCGTCAACCCACTGAATATTAACATTTTAGTGTGTTTTCAGGATATTCATATGAATATTCTGAAAACTTGACAGGATTATACTAAGGACCACTGGAAATACATGGCAAGGAGTGCCAAATTATACAGCAGGGTTTTCAAATTCTGCAGCAAGAAAGGGCAAATAATGCAGCCTCATGTGGCATTTTATGTGGTAGTATTACCTCATTATTTTGACATTTTTACACGTTATCACTATCCGGGCAAAGGTTCCGCCTAAATAGTACCAGTCTGACATCCAAATACAGCAATAAGCAACAAAAATATGCCCAGTCAACCTTTGCAAAGAACCTTCCCCAGCGAATATCATATTTTGCTCCTTTTTTAGAAACTTTTAATCAATTTTTAGGAGAAACATTTTTTTGTTAAAATCTGCAGATTATGCAGCAGAAGATGGAGGATGTGGCAAATTCCTCAAATATATATGCAGAAAATGCATCGGCCGCATAATCGTATAAATCCAGTGGCCCTAATTATACTGTTTGTTGTGTTGAAAAGCCCTAAGTGACAACGATAGGTTTCAATCAGTGAGTTTAACTAACGTAAGGGGTGTGAGAGCATTCTTGATGGTAACTCCCATAGATGTCGGTTCAAGGAGATGCCTGGGGTAGTGGAAGTTATATCACATGCCACTTGAAACCTTTAACAACCCAGATAGTGATGTCACGTGGCCACCACTCTGACAACACATATGATGTTACACAAATGTTATCCTAGGTAATATCATAGAAAATGACACCACTCACAAACAAGCACTGGCACGGGAAATAGGTTTGATGCTTGCACTTGAGTGTTTAAAAAAACTTGTGAGTGAGAGTTTAGTATGTGCTGTAGTGCAAAACAAATTAAACAAGAATTGGCAAATCCAGTACTTCTAGCCCTTCAAAATGTGCGAGCAGCCCTATTGGCTTTGCCAATGCTTTTATTCCTCCAAATGGTTGCCTTGTCCATGTAGACATGGCAACCACCTCAGAATGCCATGGTCTGACCACTTCCTAGTACCATTCACCTGGCAAACCATCACCAACCCCCCCCCCCATGGGCCATCACCTCGCCTACCAGAACGCCCTTGGTCAAAACTAGTCCTTGAAGACTGGAGACGCGAACTCAAACTAACTACCTCCACACTAGAATTAGACCCACTCTCAGCAGATAAGCACATTTAATCCTGGATTGAAAACTCTTTAGACCAAGTCCTGCCAAAAAAAATCCTACCTAAAAATAATAGTACCTTCAAATCCCCTTGGGTTACCCCAGAACTCCGCGACTGAAAAAAACAATGTAAAAAACTTGAAACTTGAACGTTCATGGAGGAAGGACTGGGCCAATAATAAAAAAATAGAATACAGAGGAGCCATCAGGTCCTACAAAGCCAGCCTGAAAACCACCCAGGCGGCTTTTTCGAAGAATAAATTTAAGCCTCTGCCAACTCCTCCATGGAAACATTCTGCATCGTTAAAAAACTCTTGAAAGTCTCAGACCCACCCCCTGTCACCGACCCCTCTGGTTGTAGATGCAACGAACTGGTGGAATTTTTTTCCACCAAAATTCAAATATTCTAAAAACCCTCCCAGCCCCCGGCCACCCACCAGGACACCACCCCCTGACTCACGCAATCAACACCCGCCACCTAGACTCCTTCTCCCCCCTCACCGTGGAGACGCTTCCTTACATTTTAAATTCAATCCAAAGTGGTTCCCCCGGTGACTCTGCATCTTTTAACATCCTGAAACTGGTGACACCTACCATCACCTCCCCCATCACCAACTTAATAAACACCTCACTAGAACAGGGTACTGTTCCCCCCAACTGGAAAAAAGCCACAGTAAGAGCACTACTAAAGAAACCTCATCTGGACCCCTTAGAGTTGGGCAACTACCGGCCCATCTCCTTACTACCTGGAATTAGCAAGGTGGCAGAAAAAATTGTTAACCAACAGCTCTCCACCTTCCTTGAATCTAATGGCCTTCTACACTGCTCGCAAACAGGTTTCCGGGCTGGCCAAGGCACTGATACCACCCTGCTGGCAGTTGTAGAAGAAGCGCGAACGTTCCTAGATTTGGGTGGATCAGCAGCAGTAATCCTCCTAGACTTAAGCACTGCTTTTGATACGGTGGACCATCGTATCATTGTTCACCGTCTAAACAGCAAAGGAGTCAAAGGGACAGCCCTATCCTGGCTCAAGTCCTTCTTAGAAAACAGAACATTTCAGGTTTCTGAAGGCAACACTCGATCCAGAGCTATTCCACTCCAATGCGGGGTCCCTCTGGGCTCTTCCCTAAGCTCTACACTTTTCAATGTGTACATGTCCCCACTAGAGGAAATTGTAGTCCCTTTTGGCATTAAGCTGGTCACGTACGCAGACGACACCCAACTTGCTGTCTCCCTTGAACAGACAGACCACTCCTCAGAAAACCTTTGCTTCTGTCTCAAAGAAATCTCCAGCTGGATGAGCAAGTCCCTCCTCAAACTAAACGGAGACAAATCAGAGATCCTAGTGCTAGGCAATCAATCCAAACTCTCGCCCAAACTGATGTGGCCAACCTGCATGGGACAAGCTCCTTCCCCTAAGAAAGAAATATAAATTCTGGGTGTCTGGCTTGACCAGGACCTTACTTTTCAAAGCCAAGCCAGGAAAACCGTGGGAATTTGCTTTGGCCTTCTTCGCACCACTCGAAAAATTCTCCCCTTCCTACCCCACACTCCAAAAAACTCTTATTCAGGGCCTCATTCTCTCCAGACTAGATTACGGGAAGGCCCTTTATTTTGACGCCCCAAAATCAGTCACAAACAAACTCCAACTTGTCCAGAACTTGGCTGCTAGGCTGCTAACAGGCACAAAAAACAGAAGCTCTGCCAAGCCTGCCCTAAACTCACTACACTGGCTCCCGATCCAAGAGAGAATTAATTTCAAATCCCTCTGCATAACACATAAGATCCTCCAGAATAAGGGCACCCGATTCTGAAAACCCTGATTAAACCATACAAAGACAACAGGAAGATACAATCTGATCACCTCCTTTTGGCTTACGTCCCAAGGATCAAGAAGGCGCGGTCAGGAGGACGCCTTTTTTCGTATAATGCCCCCAAGCTGTGGAACTCCCTCCCCCTGAACATGCGGAGGGAAACCAACTTATCAAAATTGCGTAAGCTCCTAAAAACCTGGCTCTTCCCCTAGGTCACATCCGTTCCCTGGCTAAATTGTTCGAGACCAGCTCTGGGACTCCCCTTGGTAGCCACGCGCTCTACAAATCCACTTCCAATTCCAATTACAATGCTTCCTTCTTCTCAAACTTTATGGGGAAGCATTTGAAGACAGCTGCCTTGCATTCACATGCACGGACAAGTAGGGAAGCTAGCAACTTGCTAGCAATGTTCAGCTGCTTAACCTGGCAAAAAACTAAGGGCATCATTTATGAGGCTGTGCGTCACTTTTACAACGCTGGTGCGTCACTTTTTGTGACGCACCAGCAACGTAAATATGTCCTATGTTGCACCATATTTACAAAGTGACGCATCTAGGTAGATGCGTCACTTTGTAAACCCCTGTGCTACATTATACCTACGCCAGGTATATTGTATGCAGAGGGGGCGTTCTGGCGCAAGATAGGGTCATAAAAGTGACGCAGTGAAATCTATAAAAGTTCACTGCGCGACTTCTAGGACACAAATGCGTCAATTTCTTACGCCTGCCTCACAGCAGGCGTAAGACTGACGCAGACCCTTTCACATGGGGATTGCCCCATGTGAAAGGACACATTGCTGGAGTTGCGTCACTTTTGTGGCACACTCCAGCAATGCATCACTTTTGCGCCATACAGATACGTCAGAAATACTGACGTATCTGTAACTCCTTGCGCCATGATGCGTCTTACTGTTAATATGACACATCATTGGTCTCGCAAGGAGGACGCAGTGAAAAGTGACGCATCGCTGTTTTCACGCAGCGATGCGTCACTTTTCATAAATGAGGCCCGTAATTAATAAAAACAATGCTTTGGGGTTGGAAGGAGAGGAGCACAACAGAAACGCACCTTTGGGGATGTGAGTGCTGATAGGCAGTTGGGAGAGGGAAGATAGTAGAAATAGCAAGGAAAGCCATGTGCTCCCATGCAGTGCTAAAACGCAAATGAAAAATAAGTTCCATTAGTTAAACAGTGGAACGATACATGTTATCCAATCAAAATGATGGTACAGGATCTAAGTTGGAGAGCCATCAAAGCAGAAGCATCGAGCTGAGATAGACAAGCAAGCCATCAAATCATGTGCAAGGGTCTGACCCAATAGGTCTTCAAAAGCTGCAGGTGAGACCTAAACATAGATCGCTTTTTTATACAATTCATTTTTGAGCTAATGAATTAAATATGTGATGACAGAGTGGAGTTTTCAGATGTAAAATAGTCCATCGTACATTCCAGAGGAGGTGGAAGGATAAGCCAGGACAGCCAATACTAAAAAGGTGGGACTAAAATACTCCTAAGATTTGATTGACAATGTATCAAGCCAATGGCTCAAAGTTTATCTGCCAAAGAAGCCAATGGCAATGGTTGAACTAAAGACCCTTGGCATATTTAAAGAATACAATATATTCACCATGAATAGCAGATGCATCATTTACGGTGAAACCTCTTTAAGCATTTGCATATCCTACGTGTCAGGCTTCCCTGCAATAAACAAACTAGGCATAGGGTTACACCTGTATTCTGTGCAGCTTCTTTATAATCCATTTTTTTTATTGATTTGTGCTTTGAAATCAAAGAACACATCAGTCTACACACTGCTGCATAGAACACCGCTATTGCCTGCATTTGACATCGTGGAGAGGAAAGAGACTGCAGCTGCTTCACCTGTGACATACGGTTTTTGATTGCTAAATGTATCTGTCTGCATTATGCTGAGGCTCTGGCAGTATGGAACTCATTAGTGCTGCTAGAAGGTAACATCAGCTGTCTGTAGCCAGAGGTGAAAACTAGCATATGTCAAAATTGAGAAAATGGGGAAAGAGGCACCGAGAAAATAAAGTTGCAGTTTAGTAGACACCTATATATTATTTAGATTGATGCAACAATATGTCAGGGACACATCTAACACCTATCAAGGAACAGCTATTATATGTCAGACAGTCACCACATGTCCAAGTTGAACATGAGATGCCTAACTTGAGTTTTAAATGCCTACGGTAGTCCCTGGTATCCAGCAACATTATAAGCTAACAAACTCTTCACACAAGAGTTCATTCAATGGACCTCAGTCCTACCTTCCCTCATGTAAACAGCTACAAAGATCACACAACCCGCCAGAGAACAATGAGATCTTCATAGAGCTCCCTTAGTTCACCTCTACCATGGTTTGCTCCCTTAGTTCACCTCTACCATGGTTTGTAGTGCACCATGATATTGGAGAACAGAGATACCCAGAATGGTTGCAAACTGCGCTTCTAGTTTGAGTTGCATTATGTGTGGTGCCCTAGTGTTTTGAGTACTGAGACCTCACACAGCGCTCCTCTTTTGAGATTTACAGCGCACCTTATAGGTGCAGTACTGAAACAAATATTTGTAGAGTACTTCTAACCAACCCGAATGCTAGTTTATCCTAGTATCCCAGTACTGACACATTCACACAGCTCTTTCTTTCTTTACGCACACTTCCGGTCAAAGGCTAATGCACCAGAAAAGGAGCTTTAAGAATAAAGGCACTTTCCCCAAGGATGTGTGTGTGCAGTGTGTGTGGGGTGGTGACTTTATGTCCCAGTCACACTCCAATGCTAGCCTGAGAAAGGCATGGTTAGACCTGGCTTTCCAAATGTCACCCTGAAGGAGTTGCACAGAGCTAGTAATTCGATGTCACAAAATATCTATGACAGGCTGGGGCTGTCCCCATGTAAAGGCTATAACACAGTGGAAGGTGCTGTGTGTGTGTGTGTGTGGAAAGAGCTGGGCCCCAGAGGCCAATGTAATCCTTAGTCTGTGGAAACAGTATTTCATATTTGGCCAATGTGAAGGGATAATATATGCTATTCCTAGTGTTTCCTGAGTAATGTCCCTGAGAGGGAATCGGGAGATAGATAGCTGCCATGAACGCAAAGAGGGTGACCCCTAATCTAAAAAGAACCTCAATACCCTGAGGTCAGCGACCATATTCTGCAAACGTAGATAAGATATAATTACACAGTGTTGGACTTGGCCCTTTTTGCAGGGTCATTAATGCAAGTAAATCAATAGATGGACTCGAAGTCTTCAACAGGTAAGTGTGGATTTATTGTAGAGCATAGGCAACAGCAAACACTCCCCAGCTGACCAGACTGGTAACTGCCAGATCTGGAATCCGCTGGCTAAGAGAACACATAAAGAACATTCTATAGTTCTAGAAGATAAATGGGAATGGACACAAAGAAAGGACAAGAACCATAAGGAAACTAAAGAACATAAGCATTTACAACAGTCATCCCTAAACTCTTTGCGTTTCTCCCAGCCTTTTTTCTGACATGGTGTTGGTGGTTTTAGGACTCTGGACACTTTAGCACTGCTGTCCTGTGTAAATTGCATGTGCTCTCTGTGTGAAAAATGGTAAGATTGTGGTATCTCATATACCGAAGGCTGGTAAATTAAATGCTACTGCTGGGCTTGCAGCTCTGATTGCACCACCCACCAAAGTAGCCTTGCAAACCTATCTCAGGCCTCTGCCATTGCAGGGCCTGTGGGAACAGTGTCAATGTCGCTGTGACATGGCACCTAAAGTGTGTGCCATGTCTGTGACCCCCTATTTACTGCATGTCAGTCACCCCTAAGGTAGGCCTTAGCTAGACCTATGGGCAGGGTGCATTGTAGGTAAAAGATAGGACATGTACCTTAAGTGTGTGACATGTCCTGGAAGTGACAAACAGCCATTTTGGTTTATCACTACTGTGGGGCTGCCCTTCCATAGTAATGTCTTGGGGATTCCCTGATAAGAGTTTCAGTGGTAATTCCTGATGTGAGAGGCACAGAGTGGTCATGTTTAGAATGTTTGGAATAGGGATAATAAATGCTTCGCAATGGTTTCCGCAGATTTATTATGACGATTTTAGAAATGCCACTTTTAGAAGGTGGCATTTCTGTGTGCTATGTGTCTGCCTGCCTGATGTGACTTGCATGTCTGGCTTTTGAGTGACAGGGGCTGGGAGGTGTGTGCGGCTCCAGGAGGGGCAGGGTGAGTTAGTGCTAGGCTGAATGGGACATCTGTATTTGGAGTAGTGGGAGGAGAAGTCCCTGGTCCTTTAATAGGATTGTGCCTGCCCACCCTAGTGAATGCTGGCTCTGCCCCCCTGTGGTGTGTCAGATGACGAGGCCCCACCTAACAATGGAGAAGAGGCACTCTCTCAACATAGTGCTCCAAATCCCATTTGAACGAGTTGCATCTGGTTCCCGTAATTCCCTGAACTGCAGACAAATGAAATGTTAATATAAATGTAGGGACTGTGACCCCATGTAAAGGTGCTGTTTCTGGACTTGCTAGGGGGTTGCTGCCACTGGGGGACCAGGAGGAACCGCCATGAGGGCTTGCCTCCCTGCTGGAGGGCCCTGTGTGCTGGCCTCCCTGCGCCCAGCTATGCCCCATGGACCTAGGACTATGCTTTGGACTTTATGCCCCTAGCGCCTCATGAGCGCTCTGAATTTGCATTCCAGAAAGGAGCATTGTGAGGGTCTGCAGCCCTGCACGGAGAGAGAGGAAATCCCCAGTGTAGGTAGTCCCCCGAGTTGCGGCAAGGAGAGGTGCCCACCCGCTTGGCGTGCTGTGGCGGGATCCCACCCTACTGTTTGGTGCCTCAGTGAAACGGGTGCCTAGCCCGCTTAATGTCTATCTAAGCAGAGGATGTCCACCCCGCATTGTGTGCTTTGCAGGAGTCCACCCCGCTGTTTGGTTCCTCCTTCAAGTGTGTGCCTACCCTACTTTATGCCTATTTAAGTAGCGAGTGCCCACCCTGCATTGTGTGCTTCGGGGGACCCCACCCCGCACTTTAAAAATTGCTTGAAGAGCTGCCGCTCCAGGAGCGGCCCGGAAGCCAGGCCTCCGTTCCTGGTTGAGGGCGGGGTGAAATTATCGTGGCTGCCAATTGCAGCGTGGCTGGAGCGGAAGAGGCAGCGGAGCTGACCGTAAGCCAGCATCTGGCCTGAGTGGGGCTCCCATGAGCTGTTGGGAGCCCTGGTGCTGAAGGTAGAACCAAGAGGAGAATCCAAGCGGGAGCCCACTCCGCAGAGGAATGTGCCGGAAGAAGAGCGGGAGCCAACCCGGCCTCCGTGCACACTGAGACCCTTCAGAGTCTAGTGAGTGGGGCTTTAATGTGCACATGAGTGGAGACTTCCCCACAGCAGAAAGCCCATCAAGTGGGGATGGCATGGGAGGGAGCAAGATAGAGGCACCGTGATGGTGCCTATTTCCTGAGCGGCCTCGTCTGATAGAGGACTGCTCCAATATTGGGGCACTTCTGTCTTCACTCCCGAACAAGAAGAGGTGTCGGGCACATTGTCAGTGCCCTCCCCTTGTGGTTTCTTCGCCAAAGCGGGCCCCAGCGTGCCAGGGCCTCCTGATTTATTTGCAACAGCTACCCCACCTGACAGAGGGCAGCTGCAACGATGGAGGCATTTTGTGATAGAGTCCCAGTAGGGCTGGAGAGGGACAGTGGTGCCCGGCCCTTAGCTCATTCACAGCTGTTCCACACCAGTGCGGGCAGCTGCAACATTTTGCACATTTGTTTTAGAATGTCCCAGTGGGGACCCACCCAGATGGCAGAGTGAGTGCCCATGCCTGCTGTTCATCACAGCTGCACAGCAACTAGTGGCAGCTGCCACGTTTCAGCCTGTGCAATTGCGCACTTTGGGATTCTGCTGCATTGGCAGCCAAGCCCTGACATTCTGGACAAAGCGCGTTTAGGGCCCAGGTGAAAGGCCAGATGGCCTGGGGTCATTCTGGGTGAGATTGGTAGAGTACCAGGCACTACAAAGCTAAATAATGTGTTTCATGCCTCATGTGATTTTGATTGCATAATGTGATTTATGTGATGTGATTTCTGCACCCTGATTTTTGCCTCTAATGATGTTTATGGTTATGAGATTATTGCATACTGTGTGTATGCTATTGAAGCCTAATGCATAATGTGTTTATGCTGATGAGGTTTGGGCCTAATGTGGATATGCCTAATGTCATACTATGATATTTTAGGATGGTGTCTAATGCTAATGTGATAATGCTTAGGTAATTATGATAACAGTGGTTACTGGTTGTATTTTACATTTACTTGCCTGTTCTGATGGTTCTGACCGTGGTCGGATTGGCCTGGTCCTTTATATAATCCCCTGTTAATATTGCCTAGTGCCAGTTGGCACAGTGTAAATGTGTGATTATCTTTCTAATGTGTTTATGATAAAACAAAGGCTATTTTTTATATAACATTAAGTGGAGTTCCTTTTTGTGGTGTGCCTAGTGTTTTGCTGCTGTGTGTGCGTGTTGAGCAAATGCTTTACCCATTGCCTCTGGGATAAGCCTAACTGCTCATTCCAAGCTACCAAGAGGCTGCGCAGGGGTTATCTTCAGCATGTAACTCTCTTGCCCTTACTAGAGTGGTGGTTTCTGCCTGGCTTTGGCGCAAGCCCTAGCCAACCAGAAATCCTTTTTCTACCACACAGAATCTTGCATAATTCTGCAGTAAATCTACGTCATTATTCTATACAGCAAATTACGTGAGTTACGTCCACCCCTAATCTCTGGGCTGCACTTTTTCACATTGGCCAGGATGAAGACGGCAAGGAGTCTGTGAATATGCTGAGGTGGGAAGTGTGGCTTCACTCATCTGCCTGCAAGATCAGAACCCTTCCCTTTGCTGCTTGTTTTTCTAATTTCTTCCAACTGGTACAGGGAAGAAAAGATCCCATATTTTGCTTCCACTAGCAGCTCCGGAACAGCAGATAGGAGGCTGCTGAGGTAGTAAGGGAGGGACAATGGGTCAAAGTTCCTGCACACTGTGCCTTCTCAAAAACCAGGGTACCCTCTTATTCACTGGTGAGATGTTGAGTATTGAATAATGGTAAATAGAAAGGGTTAAAATAACTCAGCCAGCCTCTACCTTCTGTTTTGCTGCAACTTTCCTGCATCCTCTGAAGCTATTGATCCCACTAGGAAAGCCTGAGGTAACAGCAGCTGTGGCCATAACTGTCTGCGCTACAGGCAGTAACCCACTGTGAACTGCTTATAGAAGGGAGCCAGGCAGTAAATTCAGCTTCCTGTATGCTGTGGTAGTAGGGAGGAGTAGGGTTACCAACTGGCATAGGTTCAAATTCAGGACAGTGAGCATAAAAATTCAGGACAAAGGGTCAAAATTCAGGACATAAATTCAGGACTGAAGGTCAAAATTCAGGACACACTTTCGGGACAAAAGGTGTGTTTTACCGACACATCAGAGGATGTCGCACAATAGTACATAAGTAAGCAAATAGACAACCAACATAAGTCGACGTCAAAATAAGTTTATATGAGGTTGAGACAATCATAAGCTTCCCTTTCTGTCACCGCTTTTGGCTATTTTGGCACCCTTTAGCCCCTCCCCACAACTGCATCACGGTGATTATTCTGCTGTGTTCATTTGTTATTCTGCCTTATGCTGACCTGTGAGCCACAGATCAAAGTCAGAAAGGGCCAGGAAAAACGTATCTGGCCCACCCTTGTGACACCCACACTTAATCAGATATGGCAGGTGCTTCCCTAACCCTTAGGACCATTGTAATATTTTATGTGATAATCATCCACAATCAGAATGACAATGGCCTGTCCTCAGCCTGAGCGAGATCGGGAAGGGGCTGCTGCAGCCTCATGTGTTCAAAAGATAAGTGCGAGCTGCCTGCGATTGTGGTAGGGGAACAGCACAGCTTGCTGCCATCCCCAAAATTACAGACAAAAGGCTTCAGTGGAAGAAATCCTCATGGACAACGGACAAGAGGTCCACATAATGGGCAGTCTGTGAAATTTACGGACGGTTGGGCACCCTAGGAAGTAGGCAGGTGTATTTCACTGGTCGGGAATCTAACAGTGGGATGTGGCAGGCAGGGAGATTTCCTCAATGAAGAGCTGAAAACGTGAGGTATGTTGGAATAGGATTCCCCCTAACTGGAATGTTCGAGATGGAAAGCATGTGTAAAGAAAGAGGACTGGAAAAGTAACGCCCCCAATGTGTGGTGGATGTTGGCATAGATAAGGCAGGAAACATACCCATGAGTAAGCTGCTTGTGGAAGGAATGGGAGGGGTGGGAGTTTCCATGGAGAGAGTTGCCAGTAGGAGGGAGCGTGTATGCAGCTTTCCAAAGAAAGGAGCTGATGTTGGCAGAAAGCAGGCAGGAAACATCGCCTCATAGGCCACTGCAGGTGATGGAAATGAAAATGGGTAGGGAGACTTACCTCCAAGTAACCTTCCCTGACTGCCTTGCACATCCCGAATCCTGCAGCCATACGCTGGTCATTGTTTTAGCGAATGCTGGTGCAGCCAGTATCATGGGGTAATTGACTGTTCCATGTTTTCCTGCTCCTGCCATTGGATCACGAATTCTGCCTCAGGAAAATGTCAATTATTAAACAAAATTGCCAACAATAATCTTTACTATTTTACTTTATTCACCACAGGGGTCCGTGCATCCCGCCAGATGGCAGCGACAGACCTCGTAAAGATGAACAAATTCAAAGCAATGATGAAGGCGGTAGGCAAGAAGTTGTGCGTGGATCCCGCTCTCATTGCTGCACTCGCTTCTCGTGAATCCCGTGCTGGCTCTGCCCTGAGGAACGGATACGGGGATGGAGGAAATGGATTTGGTTTATTGCAGGTCAGAAATCAAAAGAGCACTGAGAAGGGATCCGATATGTATCCCTGGTTGAGCATCTAATCGCCAAAAGTGTGTCTGAACTGATCATACAGATACATAGTACCAATGTTGCTTTGTATTTTAGGTTGACAAACGCTACCACACACCCAGAGGTGCTTGGAACAGTCAAGAACACATTACCCAGGCTATAGAGATTCTGGCCGGCATGATCAAGGCAATCAGTAAGAAGTTTCCGAAGTGGTCAGTGCCGCAGAAATTGAAAGGTCTGTATCAATATGTGAGGACTTGCTTCCCCACTGCTCACCTTCGGCCTCACTCCAAATCCAATACCCACCTCTGGCATCTAGGAGTGAGAACATTCATGAAATGTGTATTTCCTAAGGAATAAGGTCCACACCAACCCTCCAATATGAAAGGTATTTTACCTTTGTATATTGTGACACAATAATTTTCCAGGTCATGAGGCAGAGAGCTTTGGAGCAGGGCAGCACCACAACAAATCTTCCTGCACTGACCTGCATCAAAAGAAAAGTGCAGGAATGCGCTGTATCTATGAGATACAGAGCATTCCTGGTCTTTTCCCCTGCGCTGACTCACAATGGGCTGCCATGCGCCAACGCAGGCACCTTTGCAACATGGGGCAAGGGTGCCTGAGTTACGGGGATGATTTATTTTTTGCAGGAAGGGAAACCTTTCTTGCCAAAATCAATTAATGGAGTCAATTTCCTCCTTCTATGTGTGCTGCAGAATGCAGCACACATAGAAAGAGGAAAAAACAAGTAGAAATAAGGACATTTCTCCTCCTTGCAGCTCCCTAACGCGACCCCTGGGGAATGCTTCAGATTCCATGGGTGCTGCATGGGAACACTCACACCCTCACCAATGGAACGCACCCTTTCACGCTGTATTTTGCGTAAAAGGGGCACCTATTTCCAAGGCATGCAAAGTGGCTTTGCATGACCTTGTAAATATGATGCTGCACATTGAGCCAACGCAGCATCAAAAAAGTGATGCTCCAGAGGCGCAAATGTGCAACTAGAGCCTCGTAAATGAGCAAGGACGAGAAAGCAGTAGAGACACATTTCCTAATAATGACCTAATGCTGCTGGCCTGCCCTGCACTGGCACAGGTTGCTTAACACCATGCACACACCTTTACACCATTGGGGAACAGGTGTCAGTATGATGTCTAACATAGGTTTTGTACTAAAAACACACCTTTCCTGTGCACAATCCTAAGCGTAGCCAATTTTTATAATTTCACACAAATTGGATGTGTTGATGTGCTCTGTAAAGTGCTTCACACATGCAATATGTGAAATGTTTGGAGAAATAAAAACATTTCTCCAAGTTTCCACCTGCCTCACAGATGTGTTATTTTTTTACACAAAGCATGACCTGGCTGCCTTAGTATATCAGGCTTACCATCAAAGCCCATAGGTGCTTGTGCTGCAATGATCACTTCCCACCCATCTAACACCCCCTTGATGTAAAGTCGGGCGAAGCAGGGCAAAATGTTATTTGCCTCAAGAAAAGGGTCTCTTTTCAGTGCTGTGAACTAAATCTCTTTCCAGACTTTGCACCACTGTGCCTTCGTTAGCGTGACTTTTTGCAGGGGCACATGAGCAGAGTAAATGTTCCCCATGCTCACACATTCATCATGACTCCTTTTAACTGCAGTCAATGCATTTTGTCCCCATCTGCAGCTAGTCTTGCCCTGTGATGTGAAGACATCCTGCTGCCCAGCTCCAACTCCCCATCTCCTCACAGAATTTAAGGCTCAAAATTCTGCTTTACCTAGGCAGGATTCCACAGTTCTTAGGCATAATACCTGTCATTTGTTTTATATTTTGCCATTCTGGAATAGCCAAGATCTGGTAAGTGAAAAATAATTCCTGCAAAATTGTCAGGATTCTTTAGTAACATCACAAAATAAAATGGTGGACTAAGTGTTGAAACTTTTCAAATCTCAGCTCTAGTCACAGATCTGTGTTTAATCCATCGTTATTTTGCTCGCCACACCATCCCAGTTTGGACTCAAGCCATATGCAAATCAGTTTTGACCCTTCTCCCCATGGCAAAAGTCCAGCCCGAACTGCCCAGACAGGTCCTCCCTGGACTGGAAAGAAGCATCTTAGGACCGGTTCCAGGGTATCACCCCTCATCAGCCAGGCTAGCTTGAATCCAGGGGAACAGCTAGCAAGAGACCCACATCTGGGCATTCCCTTAGCCACTTAGGGTGCACATAGCAACACCACAAAAGAAAATAATGGATGAAGTGTTGAAACTTTTCAAGCACTCATCTCAGTCGCAGATCTGGGTTTAATCCATCAATATTTTACTAGCCACATCATCCCATTTTGGACCCAGTCATATGCAAATTAGACTGGACCCTGCTCCCCATGGGAACAGTCCAGTCCGAACTGCCAAGTCCTCCCTGGAATGGAAACAAGCATCCTGGGACTGGTTTCAGGCTATCACCCCTCATCAGCCAGCCTCATCATCTTGTTGTATTTAAACAGGATTCTTTAGTAACAGGGAAATTATCTTTCTATTCGCTCCAATCATCATTCTGGGATGAATTAGAGAACACTCAGGTACTTTTTAATTGCTTTTATTTGTACGTGATTGCTATTTTAGGTTTGTGTTTCAGGAAACAAAAAATACCAGCAATTTGACTGCTTTTCCAGATATTTGTTAAGTTAAGGCTTGTAAAAAAGTAACAAGGTGAAACCCCTAACTCCCATGTGAACGCCCTATGCATTAACTCTTTTACTCACCACAAGCCTCTGACCTTGCTCTGACTGCACATAGGGTCCATTGCTGTGTACTCTGTAAGTATAGTAAACATCTACACACCAAATGCATCATCTTTCGTAACTGCAATTCCTTCCTAAGACTTAGGAACAGTGTCAGACTGGGACAGAAAAGAGGTCCACGCACCAATATAAAAATCAGCCCCTGGTATTGAATTTGATAGCTTAAATAGTGTTTCACAACTTTAAATCAAGGCGGTTTTGAACTTGTAAAGGCCTGTTTTATAGGTGTGTTGCAGGATATGAAAAAAACATGCATGTGTGCGTGCTGTAGGCAATGTTTATGGTTTTATCCTGGAAATCAACAGTAAAACGGACTCACCAAACTATAAACAGTCCCACTAGCAGCCAAAAAAGCAGCCCACACACTGACCTGTCAGACCAGTCCTTCTGGCACTGCAGATTTCCCTAAAGACCAATCTAAACCTGCATAGGAATCCCCCCAAGATGTAAGGAACCCCCAGGCACTTTAATCTGAGTAAGACCAATATTGTGTCCTTAAAATGGATCATCCTTTAAGCCTCCTGCAGTGAGAACAAGGCTGAAGGCAGGAGTTTTCAAATGTAAGAGTGTACATTGAGGTGTTAGAAGACAAGTTAACGAATCAGAGCTCCTTACACAGAAAGTAAATGAAGCAAATTTGTATTCAACAATGCATCCTTTGTTTTAAATAAACTCTCAACAAGACAACCACCAATTTAAAAATTGTGGTAAGGTGATCCCAACTTAATCATCAGGCACGAAGGCTTTGGAAGTTTTAGTCACCTGATTACCTTCAGCCAGTCAAGATGTGAAATTGGAACAGAAGTCTCCATATTTCTAGTACATGTGGAGAGTCTGGGTGAACAGTGTCACTAAAGAGGTCTTAGATATAATGAATGAATATATTACTATCAAATGCACCCTTAATTAGTTGCCAGAATTTACAAGATTCCTTAATTAGTTGCTAGAATTTACTTAACTCTCTAGTTTTAGGCACAAAACCTTCCTGGCACTTACAATGCCAGCCAAAGAGGGATAGAACACTAGTGATACATAATCAGAGAGCCAGTCATATGTTTCCAACAGTCATGTACAGTGACGGCCGGTGCAGGTAAGAGCGTTGGGAGAAGGTGGGGGGAGATGACAGACGAGGAGGAGGGAAAATTAAATTAAAAAAGAAGAAAACCACCTACCTTGCGCTTGCCACATCGTCGACTCTGCAATGCGGCGAGCTCAAGTTAAGTGTATTTCTTTTTCTTACATTTTATTTCCCCCCGTCAGCTTTTGTCAACCTCCCTACCCTGCCCACCGCTCTTACTGAACCAGCCGTAACTGGTCATGTCTTCTCCAAAGGTGGTGGACACCAAGCTCAATCTATGTAAGGAACATCCCTTTGAAATAAGTGCCATAAATGACATCATGGCAGAGGGTCCATAGTTCTGAATGGAACAACATGTGGAATGTTATCACATTTTATGAACCACCCACTCTTGTGTCTCCCTTACAAGCTTTGGCAAAATCAATGCAGACTCCCCTCTTCGCACAGGGATGGCACTTTAAGGATTGGGGAGCGTTGACACAAATTCTACCAGGATATCAGCAGGCTGCAGTCTTTCCTGGTGCCATTCCGCCTCCCCTCCTGCTTCCACCACTGTCTGGGACCTTTTAAAGGTGAAAGCTTCTCCACCCTCTCATAGTAATCCAGCTAGGAGGTGCAGTGACTGTGCTGGGTGCGTGTACTAGGATTCAGATTACTGGTCTGCCCTGCAGCAGCGCAATTCCTGTCCCCATACACAGACACCCTGAAAGCTAATATGAAGAAGTTGTAAATCCTTTCTGCTCACACAGGGGAAATTATAAAATCAGGAGCAAGTGATTAACGTTTTTCTTTAGGTCTCACCTAGGCAGCGCATGCGCTGCTCTAGGGGATGACCTTTTGGAATTGGTCTGCCCTTTTCGAGCACTCGTGCTTGTGCTGGCATCCACCTTGCGGGAGCGAGTAGAGGCGTGCAGGGGCCAAGTGTGTGTAATTAGCGTGGCTGCGCTTGTTATAAACTTGTAAATTACTCCACTGTGGCATTAGCCTTTCCACAAACTGCTTTGCACTTAGATGCTAAGTTAGCAGAAGTTCTAGGATGCACGACTGACGCTGCACTGAGCTGTATGCACAAAACGTAGGTACAGAAGATTACGGTATTTGAAGGGCTGAGCAAAAGTCTCAGTTGTAAACTTTTAACATAAACAAACATTATACAAAGAACAATATCCCAAAAGTTAATAAACATTTTCACCCTCGATCTCTCATCAATACTGTTGCAAGGGCAACATTATTAACTGTAATGTGTATGTTATATTTTACACAGTGTTCCAATCCATGCATACAGAAACTCTGTAAATACAAATATTATTATCACTCAAGTTAATGTTCCTCATTTTATAAACAGTGTGGAAGGCTTAGGTTGCACTGCTGGATTCGAACTAGTAAAAAGTATGTTACGTTGACTCTGGCTGCAGAGGCATTAGCCCACTGAGCTTTTTCTCAATCGTAGAGACGCTATACATCTTTTAATAATACCATTCTATCTGCTGATTGTGAACTACCGGTGGTCTATATTTGTGCGAGATGTGCTCACAGGAAGAAACATGAATGCACACACTGCATGGATTAAACTAACAGCTACGGAAAGTAGAGCGGCATAATAGGATTCTTGTGATGATATTTAAAAAGCAAACTTAAATACACAAACCTTTCTATGAAAAAAATGTCCAGCCAGGTCAGAGTCCGAATATAAATGCAGTATCAGGAAATATGTCTTGTGAATAAATTGTTCTTCGACGCAGTGAGGAGAGTTATGACTTCCTCAAACGTTCAAATGGCGTGATCTGGGCATATTTGTCCTGGGTACTGGTAGCTTGGAATATCAGGTCTGACGATTGATTCCAAGGTAAGCAAGTTTAATATCTCCAAGTTGTTCCCTAAAAGAAGTTTCCCAAGGTGGCATGAGGGTGTGGATGAGTGCATTGTTGGGCATCTTAACCTGGGATAAAAACCGAACTTTATAGCCCCAAGCAAAGACGAGTGAGTATTTATGTTATATACATTTAATATCAAAGTCAAGCCGCTTTGACTGCGTGCAGCAAAGTACCACAGCACAACTCGAAAACAGCATTCCCTCATGCACACCCCAACCACTTCAAAGGCAATGCAGTGGGGATTCTATACTAGGGCTACAACTACATCCCAGCCATCTGTAGATCACTATTTCCTCACGGAAGATAGGCTTCTGCATGGCACCCAAATGCAGCGGGTTAGACCGCTGCCATGCATATTCTGCTCTGAATATTGCATCCCAATTCGAGTACATGGGAGAAGCACAGTATACAAGCAAGCCATAGCTCCACGCAGAGGTAATGCGGCTTGAAGGCAGAGGACTGCATACGATGAAATATTTACAACAAGGGGTGGTGAGGGACAGAGTCTCTGAATTAAGCAGAAAGCTCTCACCCAGTCAAGAGATCAGGGCTAGATCCAACACCGTTTTTTAGCTCACTGCACCATCCCAGTTTCAGAACCTGGCTGTATGCAAATTAGTCTGTTCCTGTCCCAGTGCATGATGGGAACAGGGCAAACCAAACTACAAAAGCCAATTCTTACACTGGGAAGGAAACAAGCTCCCGGGGACCGGTTTCTGGCATTACAGCCGTCTTCGGCCCGGTTTGCTTGAATCCTGATGGTGCAATGAGCAAGGGTCTCACATCTGAGAATACCCTTCCACGCTTAGGGTGGACAAAAATATTTACAACAAGGGGTTGTGAGGGACAGAGTCTCTGAATTAAGCAGAAAGCTCTCACCCAGTCAAGAGATCAGGGCTAGATCCAACACCGTTTTTTAGCTCACTGCACCATCCCAGTTTCAGAACCTGGCTGTATGCAAATTAGTCTGTTCCTGTCCCAGTGCATGATGGGAACAGGGCAAACCAAACTACAAAAGCCAATTCTTACACTGGGAAGGAAACAAGCTCCCGGGGACCGGTTTCTGGCATTACAGCCGTCTTCGGCCCGGTTTGCTTGAATCCTGATGGTGCAATGAGCAAGGGTCTCACATCTGAGAATACCCTTCCACGCTTAGGGTGGACAAAAATATTTACAACAAGGGGTGGTGAGGGACAGAGTCTCTGAATTAAGCAGAAAGCTCTCACCCAGTCAAGAGATCAGGGCTAGATCCAACACCGTTTTTTAGCTCACTGCACCATCCCAGTTTCAGAACCTGGCTGTATGCAAATTAGTCTGTTCCTGTCCCAGTGCATGATGGGAACAGGGCAAACCAAACTACAAAAGCCAATTCTTACACTGGGAAGGAACAAGCTCCCGGGGACCGGTTTCTGGCATTACAGCCGTCTTCGGCCCGGTTTGCTTGAATCCTGATGGTGCAATGAGCAAGGGTCTCACATCTGAGAATACCCTTCCACGCTTAGGGTGGACAAAAATATTTACAACAAGGGGTGGTGAGGGACAGAGTCTCTGAATTAAGCAGAAAGCTCTCACCCAGTCAAGAGATCAGGGCTAGATCCAACACCGTTTTTTAGCTCACTGCACCATCCCAGTTTCAGAACCTGGCTGTATGCAAATTAGTCTGTTCCTGTCCCAGTGCATGATGGGAACAGGGCAAACCAAACTACAAAAGCCAATTCTTACACTGGGAAGGAAACAAGCTCCCGGGGACCGGTTTCTGGCATTACAGCCGTCTTCGGCCCGGTTTGCTTGAATCCTGATGGTGCAATGAGCAAGGGTCTCACATCTGAGAATACCCTTCCACGCTTAGGGTGGACAAAAATATTTACAACAAGGGGTGGTGAGGGACAGAGTCTCTGAATTAAGCAGAAAGCTCTCACCCAGTCAAGAGATCAGGGCTAGATCCAACACCGTTTTTTAGCTCACTGCACCATCCCAGTTTCAGAACCTGGCTGTATGCAAATTAGTCTGTTCCTGTCCCAGTGCATGATGGGAACAGGGCAAACCAAACTACAAAAGCCAATTCTTACACTGGGAAGGAAACAAGCTCCCGGGGACCGGTTTCTGGCATTACAGCCGTCTTCGGCCCGGTTTGCTTGAATCCTGATGGTGCAATGAGCAAGGGTCTCACATCTGAGAATACCCTTCCACGCTTAGGGTGGACAAAAATATTTACAACAAGGGGTGGTGAGGGACAGAGTCTCTGAATTAAGCAGAAAGCTCTCACCCAGTCAAGAGATCAGGGCTAGATCCAACACCGTTTTTTAGCTCACTGCACCATCCCAGTTTCAGAACCTGGCTGTATGCAAATTAGTCTGTTCCTGTCCCAGTGCATGATGGGAACAGGGCAAACCAAACTACAAAAGCCAATTCTTACACTGGGAAGGAAACAAGCTCCCGGGGACCGGTTTCTGGCATTACAGCCGTCTTCGGCCCGGTTTGCTTGAATCCTGATGGTGCAATGAGCAAGGGTCTCACATCTGAGAATACCCTTCCACGCTTAGGGTGGACAAAAATATTTACAACAAGGGGTGGTGAGGGACAGAGTCTCTGAATTAAGCAGAAAGCTCTCACCCAGTCAAGAGATCAGGGCTAGATCCAACACCGTTTTTTAGCTCACTGCACCATCCCAGTTTCAGAACCTGGCTGTATGCAAATTAGTCTGTTCCTGTCCCAGTGCATGATGGGAACAGGGCAAACCAAACTACAAAAGCCAATTCTTACACTGGGAAGGAAACAAGCTCCCGGGGACCGGTTTCTGGCATTACAGCCGTCTTCGGCCCGGTTTGCTTGAATCCTGATGGTGCAATGAGCAAGGGTCTCACATCTGAGAATACCCTTCCACGCTTAGGGTGGACAAAAATATTTACAACAAGGGGTGGTGAGGGACAGAGTCTCTGAATTAAGCAGAAAGCTCTCACCCAGTCAAGAGATCAGGGCTAGATCCAACACCGTTTTTTAGCTCACTGCACCATCCCAGTTTCAGAACCTGGCTGTATGCAAATTAGTCTGTTCCTGTCCCAGTGCATGATGGGAACAGGGCAAACCAAACTACAAAAGCCAATTCTTACACTGGGAAGGAAACAAGCTCCCGGGGACCGGTTTCTGGCATTACAGCCGTCTTCGACCCGGTTTGCTTGAATCCTGATGGTGCAATGAGTAAGGGTCTCACATCTGAGAATACCCTTCCTCGCTTGAGGGTGGACAAAAATATTTACAACAAGGGGTGGTGAGGGACAGAGTCTCTGAATTAAGCAGAAAGCTCTCACCCAGTCAAGAGATCAGGGCTAGATCCAACACCGTTTTTTAGCTCACTGCTCCATCCCAGTTTCAGAACCTGGCTGTATGCAAATTAGTCTGTTCCTGTCCCAGTGCATGATGGGAACAGGGCAAACCAAACTACAAAAGCCAATTCTTACACTGGGAAGGAAACAAGCTCCCGGGGACCGGTTTCTGGCATTACAGCCGTCTTCGGCCCGCTTTGCTTGAATCCTGATGGTGCAATGAGCAAGGGTCTCACATCTGAGAATACCCTTCCACGCTTAGGGTGGACAAAAATATTTACAACAAGGGGTGGTGAGGGACAGAGTCTCTGAATTAAGCAGAAAGCTCTCACCCAGTCAAGAGATCAGGGCTAGATCCAACACCGTTTTTTAGCTCACTGCACCATCCCAGTTTCAGAACCTGGCTGTATGCAAATTAGTCTGTTCCTGTCCCAGTGCATGATGGGAACAGGGCAAACCAAACTACAAAAGCCAATTCTTACACTGGGAAGGAAACAAGCTCCCGGGGACCGGTTTCTGGCATTACAGCCGTCTTCGGCCCGGTTTGCTTGAATCCTGATGGTGCAATGAGCAAGGGTCTCACATCTGAGAATACCCTTCCACGCTTAGGGTGGACAAAAATATTTACAACAAGGGGTGGTGAGGGACAGAGTCTCTGAATTAAGCAGAAAGCTCTCACTCAGTCAAGAGATCAGGGCTAGATCCAACACCGTTTTTTAGCTCACTGCACCATCCCAGTTTCAGAACCTGGCTGTATGCAAATTAGTCTGTTCCTGTCCCAGTGCATGATGGGAACAGGGCAAACCAAACTACAAAAGCCAATTCTTACACTGGGAAGGAAACAAGCTCCCGGGGACTGGGTAAGAGTGGTCTGTTTAACTCAGACACTCTGTTCATCACCACCCCCTTTTTGTAAATCGTTTTTGGCCACTATAGGTGTGGCAGGGTATACTCAGACATGAGTCCCTTTCTCACTGCTCCATCAGGATTCAAGCAAGCCGGGCCGAAGAAGGCTGAAATGCCAGAAACCGGTCCCCGGTAGCTTGTCTCCTTTCTGGTGAAGAATTGGCTTGGTAGTTTAGTCTGCCCTGTTCCCATGATGCACTGGGCCAGGGACAGACTGATTTGCATATAGCCAGGTTCTGAGCTGGGATGGGGCAGTGAGATAAATAACGGTGATGGATCAAGCCCTGATCTTTGGACTGGGTAAGAGTGGTCTGTTTAACTCAGACACTCTGTTCATCACCACCCCCTTTTTGTAAATCGTTTTTGGCCACTATAGGTGTGGCAGGGTATACTCAGACATGAGTCCCTTTCTCACTGCTCCATCAGGATTCAAGCAAGCCGGGCCGAAGAAGGCTGAAATGCCAGAAACCGGTCCCCGGTAGCTTGTCTCCTTTCTGGTGAAGAATTGGCTTGGTAGTTTAGTCTGCCCTGTTCCCATGATGCACTGGGCCAGGGACAGACTGATTTGCATATAGCCAGGTTCTGAGCTGGGATGGGGCAGTGAGCTAAATAACGGTGATGGATCAAGCCCTGATCCTTGGACTGGGTAAGAGTGGTCTGTTTAACTCAGACACTCTGTTCATCACCACCCCCTTTTTGTAAATCGTTTTTGGCCACTATAGGTGTGGCAGGGTATACTCAGACATGAGTCCCTTTCTCACTGCTCCATCAGGATTCAAGCAAGCCGGGCCGAAGAAGGCTGAAATGCCAGAAACCGGTCCCCGGTAGCTTGTCTCCTTTCTGGTGAAGAATTGGCTTGGTAGTTTAGTCTGCCCTGTTCCCATGATGCACTGGGCCAGGGACAGACTGATTTGCATATAGCCAGGTTCTGAGCTGGGATGGGGCAGTGAGATAAATAACGGTGATGGATCAAGCCCTGATCTTTGGACTGGGTAAGAGTGGTCTGTTTAACTCAGACACTCTGTTCATCACCACCCCCTTTTTGTAAATCGTTTTTGGCCACTATAGGTGTGGCAGGGTATATTCAGACATGAGTCCCTTTCTCACTGCTCCATCAGGATTCAAGCAAGCCGGGCCGAAGAAGGCTGAAATGCCAGAAACCGGTCCCCGGTAGCTTGTCTCCTTTCTGGTGAAGAATTGGCTTGGTAGTTTAGTCTGCCCTGTTCCCATGATGCACTGGGCCAGGGACAGACTGATTTGCATATAGCCAGGTTCTGAGCTGGGATGGGGCAGTGAGATAAATAACGGTGATGGATCAAGCCCTGATCTTTGGACTGGGTAAGAGTGGTCTGTTTAACTCAGACACTCTGTTCATCACCACCCCCTTTTTGTAAATCGTTTTTGGCCACTATAGGTGTGGCAGGGTATACTCAGACATGAGTCCCTTTCTCACTGCTCCATCAGGATTCAAGCAAGCCGGGCCGAAGAAGGCTGAAATGCCAGAAACCGGTCCCCGGTAGCTTGTCTCCTTTCTGGTGAAGAATTGGCTTGGTAGTTTAGTCTGCCCTGTTCCCATGATGCACTGGGCCAGGGACAGACTGATTTGCATATAGCCAGGTTCTGAGCTGGGATGGGGCAGTGAGATAAATAACGGTGATGGATCAAGCCCTGATCTTTGGACTGGGTAAGAGTGGTCTGTTTAACTCAGACACTCTGTTCATCACCACCCCCTTTTTGTGAATCGTTTTTGGCCACTATAGGTGTGGCAGGGTATACTCAGACATGAGTCCCTTTCTCACTGCTCCATCAGGATTCAAGCAAGCCGGGCCGAAGAAGGCTGAAATGCCAGAAACCGGTCCCCGGTAGCTTGTCTCCTTTCTGGTGAAGAATTGGCTTGGTAGTTTAGTCTGCCCTGTTCCCATGATGCACTGGGCCAGGGACAGACTGATTTGCATATAGCCAGGTTCTGAGCTGGGATGGGGCAGTGAGATAAATAACGGTGATGGATCAAGCCCTGATCTTTGGACTGGGTAAGAGTGGTCTGTTTAACTCAGACACTCTGTTCATCACCACCCCCTTTTTGTAAATCGTTTTTGGCCACTATAGGTGTGGCAGGGTATACTCAGACATGAGTCCCTTTCTCACTGCTCCATCAGGATTCAAGCAAGCCGGGCCGAAGAAGGCTGAAATGCCAGAAACCGGTCCCCGGTAGCTTGTCTCCTTTCTGGTGAAGAATTGGCTTGGTAGTTTAGTCTGCCCTGTTCCCATGATGCACTGGGCCAGGGACAGACTGATTTGCATATAGCCAGGTTCTGAGCTGGGATGGGGCAGTGAGATAAATAACGGTGATGGATCAAGCCCTGATCTTTGGACTGGGTAAGAGTGGTCTGTTTAACTCAGACACTCTGTTCATCACCACCCCCTTTTTGTAAATCGTTTTTGGCCACTATAGGTGTGGCAGGGTATACTCAGACATGAGTCCCTTTCTCACTGCTCCATCAGGATTCAAGCAAGCCGGGCCGAAGAAGGCTGAAATGCCAGAAACCGGTCCCCGGTAGCTTGTCTCCTTTCTGGTGAAGAATTGGCTTGGTAGTTTAGTCTGCCCTGTTCCCATGATGCACTGGGCCAGGGACAGACTGATTTGCATATAGCCAGGTTCTGAGCTGGGATGGGGCAGTGAGATAAATAACGGTGATGGATCAAGCCCTGATCTTTGGACTGGGTAAGAGTGGTCTGTTTAACTCAGACACTCTGTTCATCACCACCCCCTTTTTGTAAATCGTTTTTGGCCACTATAGGTGTGGCAGGGTATACTCAGACATGAGTCCCTTTCTCACTGCTCCATCAGGATTCAAGCAAGCCGGGCCGAAGAAGGCTGAAATGCCAGAAACCGGTCCCCGGTAGCTTGTCTCCTTTCTGGTGAAGAATTGGCTTGGTAGTTTAGTCTGCCCTGTTCCCATGATGCACTGGGCCAGGGACAGACTGATTTGCATATAGCCAGGTTCTGAGCTGGGATGGGGCAGTGAGATAAATAACGGTGATGGATCAAGCCCTGATCTTTGGACTGGGTAAGAGTGGTCTGTTTAACTCAGACACTCTGTTCATCACCACCCCCTTTTTGTAAATCGTTTTTG
Organism: Lissotriton vulgaris; assembly: GCF_964263255.1. NCBI lineage: Eukaryota > Metazoa > Chordata > Amphibia > Caudata > Salamandridae > Lissotriton > Lissotriton vulgaris. The sequence continues at coordinate 463,058,084 of NC_141696.1, read as the reverse complement.
GCCACTATAGGTGTGGCAGGGTATACTCAGACATGAGTCCCTTTCTCACTGCTCCATCAGGATTCAAGCAAGCCGGGCCGAAGAAGGCTGAAATGCCAGAAACCGGTCCCCGGTAGCTTGTCTCCTTTCTGGTGAAGAATTGGCTTGGTAGTTTAGTCTGCCCTGTTCCCATGATGCACTGGGCCAGGGACAGACTGATTTGCATATAGCCAGGTTCTGAGCTGGGATGGGGCAGTGAGATAAATAACGGTGATGGATCAAGCCCTGATCTTTGGACTGGGTAAGAGTGGTCTGTTTAACTCAGACACTCTGTTCATCACCACCCCCTTTTTGTAAATCGTTTTTGGCCACTATAGGTGTGGCAGGGTATACTCAGACATGAGTCCCTTTCTCACTGCTCCATCAGGATTCAAGCAAGCCGGGCCGAAGAAGGCTGAAATGCCAGAAACCGGTCCCCGGTAGCTTGTCTCCTTTCTGGTGAAGAATTGGCTTGGTAGTTTAGTCTGCCCTGTTCCCATGATGCACTGGGCCAGGGACAGACTGATTTGCATATAGCCAGGTTCTGAGCTGGGATGGGGCAGTGAGATAAATAACGGTGATGGATCAAGCCCTGATCTTTGGACTGGGTAAGAGTGGTCTGTTTAACTCAGACACTCTGTTCATCACCACCCCCTTTTTGTAAATTGCATACGATGAAGGCACATTTTGCATCTGTACCTGTCTGACACATTCTGTGGTACTTTGGACTTGGACCGCATTTTCAATTTGTGTTCTAAACTAGCTCATCCACTTTACTCCCAACCACTATTACTTAACAGATAGATTTTAAAGGCTCCTAACTCATTTTAACACACCATGAATGGTTCAAGCAAGGCTTCATCCCTCATCTATACGCAAATTATATTTTGCATGCAGGTCCTCGCGGATGTACACACGGTATTAATAAAACAAACATTGGCATAGCCAATAGGTCTCGCCTTTGGGACCTTATAAGTGTTTAGTTATCCAGCACAATATCCTTGGTGCAACAACATCAACTGTTGCATGGCTAAACACTTATAATGTCCCAAAGGCGAGACCTATTGTCTATGCCAATGCTTGTTTTAAGTTGTAGTGGGACAAACATACCTTAACAGTGTATAGAACAAAAGTATCTCTCCACCAACAACATATCAGCTTGTAAGAAATATAAGACTCTACACTTGTGTGTTGTTCATGTTTTCTAATGGTTCGGTCTACATATTAACAAATTCCCAGAAAATGTTTTGTGCTCACTTTCCTGTTTTCTCATGTTTTTAATTTTTTAGGTGGAATTGCTGCATATAATGCTGGCCCTGGAAGTGTCGTGAACCAAAACGTGGACACCTACACCACTGGAAAAGATTATGCGAGTGATGTTGTTGCTCGAGCCCTCTATTATAGGGAAAATGGATATTAACAACGTGGATCAATTTCATTTGCAAAATGTCACAACATAAATCTGTTTCACGTGAAAAATTGTTAAAAAATATGATTTTCAGAATTGGTTTTAAAAGCCAAAATTGTGATGCCAATCACCCCACACAATGTAATCTTTACAAATTAACACACTCAATAAATAAGTAATCTAACTTCATTACTCGTGTTGTGAATACGTTCTCTGTTTGTGTCTGCAGAGTCGAAAAGGTATTGCAAAAGAATGGCTAAAGGAAAAGTTAACATCCTAGGAAATGCATTGAGGTATCGCTTGAAACTTGACCTCAGTGTTTCCTTTTCATGAGGCCTTTTGACCAGCACATTCTGCTCCTAGGCGGAGATTCAGAAAAATCCATGGTCTTCCAGATGTTCCCTCCACCCAATTACTTGCAAGGGGAGAATAGCAAACTATTAGCAGCTGTTGAACTGCAGCAAAAAACACATAAAAAAAATAATAAAAAATGATGTGAATCTACCTAGAAGTCACTGCTGGAATGGTTTCCTTGAGGTTTCTGAAAGTTTTGCATCATGTGTTCATCTTTCCTCGACGTATAACTCCTTATTTCTGGCAGTCATGTTTACAGTAAGAAACTCTACGTACACAGCAAATAGAGTACACATATTAAAATAATTTTAGGTCATTTTTGCTGATCCAGAAAGGGTGTGTGGAAACTGATGTGCATTGGCAAAAAAAGAGTAGGGCTCAACATAAGGGTGCCCTAATCGACTAGCGGAGTTCCCAAGATGCATACCAAACAGAGGTGGTTCAGTGTATGGGGTTTACTCACTGGTGCAAGAAAAGCAACACAAGAGATAAATAAAGAACAGCAAAAAGAAAACCCAGCTAAAATAATCAACTTGCTGGGGTGAAAGGGATAAAGGAGTCCAATGGAACAGATGGCCGGGGTGGAATCCTTGCTGCTGCATTGAGAATGAGAGCGCAAAGGGGTGGGAGGGAGCACAATACTCAGGCAGAAGGGGGAATATGTAAGTATGCAAAGAAAGTTCAGTTAGTGGTAAGGTTTTCAAAATCAATCGGAGTCTCCCTCCTCATTCTTGGGGGCAAAATGTGAATCCTCTATCTTGGGCAGGGCCGGACTCGGAACCCGAAACAGCCCTCATGTTTTTGTAGGGCCAGCCACCCACACAGGGTGTGGCGAAGCGTGCAAGTGTACAAGTGTGAAGCACTGCTGCTTTTGCTACTATAATAAGTAACCAGTAACTAAAAAGGCCCCCACAGCTGCAAAACTGCCCCTCACCCTTCCTGTCTCTGGAGAAAATGCCCAATGCCCGCTACGGCCAGTCCAGCCCTGACGCTCAGGCAGTCACACAACAAAGCTAGTTTCCAGAGGGCTTGTAAACCCATTGCTAGTTGCCGTCATGCCATGAACAATGCCAGGTCTATGATTTTAATCGTTATTATCTTTGCCCGGGGTCTGAGAAAAAGTCCCAGCAAGCAATAGATTGGGCTTTTCAGAATTGGCTATGGGAGTGCATTGTGTCATAGAGTCCCAGTACGAGTGGCTCTCTGGGCAAGATCAAACCATATGGAAATAGTCTGCCCCCTCTGTGGAGCATCTGGGGCATGTCACGTGTGCCCCGGGGAACATTGCATTGATTATCTTCATGTTGAGGTAGACCCTATGGAGGAAGTAACATTGTATAAGTTTGAACCTGATGTTTCTGGATATGTGTGGAGTGGTGACTAAGATGCTATCCCAGTTTTTGTCTGTTATCGGGCAAGGCAGGGCTGGAGGGGCCCCACACTCAGCCCACCAACATAAAGCCCGCACCATTATGCCACAGCCAGGACATGGCACACCAGGCCTCTTGCTCATCTAATTGAGAGCAAGGCATCTCGCTGTAGTTGAGCCCATAGGAGGTGCCTCTGTGCTGTGGTGCAGCGAAGCGAGACATGGGGACAGGGCCCTCCTCCTATGGTCTCCTGTTGAAGGAGACACATTCTGCAGGTTTATCCTGCAATCAGGCCTCCTACCCTGCGGTGCAAACAGAGGCACCTTAGGGCACCACTCTCCCATAGTTAAGTGCCCCAGCAGTTTTAACCCCATCAGCCTACAAGTAAAATTCACACCTTCAGCCCTTTATGAGTTGTAAAAGAGGTGCTTGTAGGGGGCTGTGAGGGAGGGGCTGCAGCTCAGGTGGGGTCTGCATAACGCAACTTCAGGAGCAGGGCCATCCATAATGGTGGAAACACCTCTGAATGTGTTAAGTTGTATGCAAATTTGAAGGGCCTCGCACATTCCCTTTCTTTCCCGGGCTCCAAAAATGCTAGAACCCCCACTGGGGTCAAGGATGTCCAAAGTCCAGCGAGTCCCCAGTTCTCTTAAGTCAGTCTTGGTCTGCTGCAATAATGCACTATAGAATGATGGAATCGCCCTGGTTTTACCAGTCATCGTGCAGGTGATCTGAACGTCATGTGTGCCAGATGTTCTTCAGAGCCAAGTTTCCAGTCTAATGGAGCCATATGAAAAGAAATGAGGGGGAGGACAAACTCATCAGTATGGGCCTGGAGATCTTTGAGCGTGTCATTTTCAGCAGATGCTCCAATGTGCTAATGTTCAAACCTGACCAGTCCCACAACCCACTCCAATCTCCTAACGGATGTATAGCAGTTAATGCCAACAGCAGGATTTTTTGAGTGTTTGCTCACTGAAGCACTTCGGCTTAGGAGTGTTTGGAAGTAGCGAGTAGAACCCCCCCCCCCCCTCCACCCCCTCCCCAGTATTCTGTTGCCTTCTCGTGGTATGAAGAAGCAAATGAAACAGGGCCTCGAAGCTAGGGGTTTCTATAGTCTTGGCCCCAGGTGTGCTCCCTGGAGACTCCCCTCATAGCATTGTCCATGCAAGCTGGGCGGCCAAGTAATAAAGCTCAAAGTCTGGGACTGCTAACCTGCCCTCGGTAGTGGGGAGTTTGAGCTAGGTCGATTAAACCCCATGCATTCCACCACCACACAACGGGGTCAACAGCAACCCATCTATTTCTTGGAAGACAGCCTGAAGCACACATAAGGAGATCGCAGTGGAGAAATATAACATGTGGGGAAGAACCATCATCTTCGCAAGCCACTACCAAGACCCATACAGGACATGGCGATGTATAGAAAGTCTCAAAATATGAAGTCGAATTCTTACTCTATGTCGACCGCTAGTGGCCTTTGGGTGCTCCTGGTTTAAGGAGTGTAAAATATGAACAAGCTGTGTGATTTTAGGGACTGTGCTGCTTGTCAATTTGTGTGTATCAGCGTCAGGACCCAAGGCAGCTGTCGAGTGACTAGGTTCTTGCTTAGTAACTTGTAGTCCACATTTAATATTGATAGTAACCTGTAGGAGGAGACCAGATCCTACTCATTGCCCCGTTTAAGGAGTGGGACAAGCAGGGCACCACTTTCCCTCACGGATTTGTAGTTTAGTTAATTGGGTCACTAATTTGTCCAAGAAGGCCAATAACAATTCTTAATTTATTTATTCTTTATTTCGGCCAATTTGGCCATAAAAGACACATGTACACATAAAAGTAAACAATCATAGCAGCATACATAACAACAGTCAATAAAAAGTATTGTTAAAAATGATTTGTACAATCTCCTTTTAAGACATATTTCATTTTAGCTACAAAATTGTGTAAACATATACAAGGGTCCTACTCAGAGTACCTGACCATGTTTCTTACGAATAATGTAAACAGAGTAGAGGAACCTGCTTATGCTAAATACTATGTACTGGGTTGGATTGCTTTTCATGATCCTATAGGCTATAGAACAGGATCTGGTTCCTAGAAGGTTACACATGGGTTTTAGCCATTTTTTTCTAGCCTTCATGTACGCACTACATATAAAGAACATATGAGCCTCATTCTCCATACAGGCGTTTAAGCACATAGGGCAATACCCACTTTTAACATTCAGTTCTCCCAGTCTTTTCTGTGACCATCGTTCTGTATTATGGTTAAGCATAAGTATCCCATATCTAAACTTTAAATAGAGGGACTTTGCGATAGGTGGCTCTATTTCGTCCAAGAATGATTCAAAACGAAACTCATCCTTGAATGATAGGAAATCTTGAACTGCGGACCCAACTCTACTTCCATCTACCAGTTTGACGCTCATGTGAGTCCAGAAGGCTCGCTTAACTATTAATTTAGAAAAGGCCGGCAAGTTGTCAGGAGTCTCCCACATTGAGTATAAGCCCAGGAGAGTAAACCATTTTTTAATATGCACAAGCCACTGGATGGAATTAAAAGAATCAAGTTTCAACAGTTCTTGTAGACCATTTTTATATTCTACCAGTTCTGGGGTGGTCCATAACCTAACCCAAAATATTAGTGGTCTTAAAATGGCAAAATAATCCGTTCTTCTAAAATTCAGGTCAAGTTGGAGGGGTATTAAAGGTGTGCTATTTTGGACCCTTACAATGGCTCGCATAAATTTATTGTCCAGGCTCTGGAAACTATCTTTTGCCCAAGGTCCCCATATCTCTGCTCCATATAACACAGCAGATTGAATTTTGAATTTAAAAAGTTCTAAAACAGGGGTTACACTTTTACTTGTGCTAGCATTCAGTTTGCATATAATCGGTTTAACATTGTGGGCATATGATATCTTACTTTTCTCAATCTGGGCTTTCCAACTTAGTTTCGAATCAAGTGCAACTCCCAAATAAGAAAAGTTTTCCACAGTTCCTAGTTTCTGACTATTCAAGGTCAGGAACCCTCTGTCTGGTTTACTGGGATTTAATGACATACATTTAGTTTTATATGCATTAATTTCCAAACCCTTTGTCATGCAGTATCGGCTGAAGGAGTTAAGGAGTGCCTGGAGTCCCTTCTTGGTCTGAGATATGAGAATAGTATCATCTGCGAAGAGCAACACTGGCACCCTTTCTCCATTTAGCTGCGGGGAATCATTATTACAACCATTCAAATAGTCTGGGACAACATTAACAAACAGAGAGAACAAGGTAGGGGCCAAGACGCACCCCTGGCGAACCCCGCGTTCAAATGGAATGTTGCGCGTCAGCTCACCATTTGGACCCCACCTGATGTTTGCAAAGTTTCCAGCGTGCAACTCGACTATTTGTGCCAGGAGGCACCCTGGTAGGCCTACTTCACTTAACGTTTTCCAGAGCAAGCTGCGAGGGACAAGATCGAATGCAGCTCTTAGGTCAACGAAAGCTACGTACAAGTGACCTTTCCTAATATGCACGTACTTCCAGATCAAACAACAGAATCGAAATATTTGATCTATGGTGCTGGTCTTACTCCTAAACCCAGCTTGGAATTTGGAGATTATTTTGGAGTCTTCCAGCCAGTCGTTGATCCGAAATAACAAGTGTTTGGCATATAATTTTTGCAGCGTGTCCATAAGACTAATTGGTCTATAATTAGAGGGTATCAGTCTATTCCCCTTTTTAAAGATTAACACAACTTCAGCTGCACGCCAACTATCTGGAAAGCAACAGTTTGTAGAAAAAACATTAAACAAGCGGTTCAAATAACAATTCAACTAGTAACCCATCCGTCCCTGGCACTTTCCCCCTTGCCAGGGACTCAATAGCCTCCCTCACCTCTTGAACCCAGATATCTCCCCAAGCAGGTCAGCCATGTCTTTGTGCAGCATTTTAGTTTCTGCGACTATAACATAAGCATACAATTCTTGTGGGTCGAGCCCAGGATGGGCAGTGTAAAAGTAAGCTTATTAGTCACTGAAGGTGACAATCATGGCCGTTAGTGTGTGTACTTTTTGGCCGGTATGGTCTACCAAGGAGAGTGTAGGTGTATGGTGTCCATTGGAATTAGCAAGCCATGCTAGTAGGCTCCAAGCTTTATCCTGTTGTGTGGGCCTTACTTATGTGTTGAGAGTAGCCGTGGCCCCTAATTCACTCATTTAATACCAGCGACGTCTGCCTCTCGGGCACAGCCCGTTGACATGCAGCATATTCATGAGGTCCCAGCCTGTCTATCTTGTAAAGAAGATATTCTTACTGAAATATTTCATGCTGCAGCACCGAACGTATTCAGATAGATGAGGCTATGCATTGGCATGAGCCACCACTTTTAGGGCCACCCAACCAGTCAGGAAAGAGGATGCAGTGCCCTCTATTCTTCGATAAGTAGTTCTGCAAAGTGGTCCCCAGAGAGTCCCAGAAGATTGGGTCCTCCAGGGCCTTCGTGCTTAGTTTTCTAGTTTGGATCAGCAGTCTGGAGAAAGGGGTTGTGAGAGAGTCATAGCAAGATATTCCAAGTGGGGTGCCCTATGTCTCGGAACCTCATTGCATAGTAATGTGCCTAGGCTTACAAACATATAACATAACATAACACATATATTTTTTTAAAGAAGACGTTCGCCCAAGGGTATCTTGGTGCTGAATAACTGATGTTTATTGTTACCCAACACAATGGTACTCTTTTTTATGGACCTCAGAAGGATGACAGGCTGAGTGGCCCTGCTAGGATTTTAACATGTGACCAGAACGCACAGGCCCCTACAGTGGATGCATTTGTCCACTAAGCCACCAGACATGGGTGTCATGTAAGCCACATTGATTAGAGTATTCCCAGAAAAGTGGGTTGTCCTCCCTTCATGTGTCAACAGGTGTCAACCAGACCCCACTCTCGCATCCAACCTCAGAAGAATTTTGCCATGCAGTGACTCAGAGAGGTGGACAGACATGGGTGGGTTCTGTCCAGCCTCATGTCCACAATGTTATAGAAGTATGACCAGAGGGTAGTGCAGAAAAGTGTAAATGTTTATTGACTGTTTGATCTCTATTTGGCGCATAGAGATGTATCAATGCAACATTCTTCTCCTCTAATTTACCCCCTAGTACTATATATCTTCCCTCTGGATCGATCCTATCAATTTGAGGGAGAAAGGGTACCCTTGCCAAAATTATCACACTACCGTAGATTGGGAGTCAGAGGGGAAAGTTTATAGACCGGTGGGTGTGTGTTCCCTCATTCAGACTTAAAAATACCAAAAACGCACCTATAGTCTCATGCATGTGTATATATGCAAATTTTGCAGAATGGTCTTGATTCTCTCGAAACTACAGAAAACAGTGAACTTCACGGGGAAGACATCCCTTAAGGATAAGAACCCTCACTCACCCGGAGGTGACATGCTTCATCATATGGGTCCTCCTTACCAGTGTGGAAACCTAGTCGACACTGGGAGCTACTACTTCAGATTTTAAGGAAGGAGCGCAGAGATGTTTTTGGGTAAGGAGCAGGATACTAATCCCATATGTGAGATGATGAGTGTAGTGAGGTTAGCAGCGCTGAGTAAAAGAATAGTAAGTGAGTTAAAACTGCCTAGATAGAATCACTGACATTTACTTTATTACTGTGTTCTACCTGACAGGATTAAAATGAAACAGCACAGTGGTATGGATATAGAACCACTGTCACTTTGTGGTCAACATGTTTCAGCCTATTGATCAAACCTATGTATCAGTGGCTTTCGTCAGGACCAGATATAAATGTGCTAATGCTGCTGCAACTTTGTGATGAAAATAATAAAGATTATACAACACTGGTATTCCTGTATTTCTTGCCTTTATCAGGTTTATACCCAGATATCTATGGATAAAACACAAAGAACAGGAAAGGTGGATAGTTTTGAGAGGGGAAAGAAAAAGCCAGTAAATCACATGAAGACTTGAGCATTATGCATTGTCACTATGTCACAAGTATATTGTATGCTTATTATAAGTCATAAGCAAATAGGACTTACCCTCAGCTGTAGGATAGCCCTGCCTCACCTCTACTTGGCAGGCTGCTCTGGAGGGAGGCCCCGCGCTGCGGGAAAGGAAAGAAAGGTGCCAAAGTAGTCAGGAGACTTCTACACCATCTTTACTATGAATCCTAATAACTTTATAACACAGGAGGCCAAAAGGCACTAGCAGGTAAGGCAGAGGCACAGACCTTATGTTTGTTTCCTTTTTCAATCTGTTTTTAATTCAAAAGGAAAAAGTAAGACTTAGCCAAAGGCACTAGCAAGTAAGGCAGACACAGAGACCTTATGTTTGTTGTCTTTTTCATGTTTCAAGATTTGAGAGAGACCCCCTTGCAATTAGGGGAATAGGGTACTTTAACAGTAAGAGAAAAAAGTTATTTCCCTTGGTGAACCAATCTTAACTGAGACAACCTAAAATGGGTGTCTTGGCCAACCTAGTTCTTGGACCTACTGGAACAATTCCTTAACTAATAAACTTAAACGGTAATATAATTCATTATTTATTTAAAGAAGAATATTCATACATATACATATACAATTCATTTAAAACCACTCTCAAGGAGCCAAGTATAAAAATATGCACACAAAGTTAAAAAACATTCATTACACAAGAATTACATGAACAGTGTGGTTATTTGATTTAACAAATCGAATGCTCAAGAAGTATAAACAGGGAAAAGAGAGACATATACAAGACACAAAAATTGTCAATTGGTGTTGCACGTTTGTGGGATTTCAAATAGAACACAATCCTGACAATGTATAATCATAAGTATACAGGCTAGGTCTTATCTCCCTTGATCGTGCTGTGGGGCATCGACGCGTTTCGATGGTCTTACTGATAATTTACCATCTTTATCAAGACTATAATGATAAGTCTCTCCCTCTTATGTGGCACTGGTTGGTTGCCCGTAGTCTAGAATTCCTGCAGATAAACATATTACCATCAGTATCTTACAAACAATTTATTTTAAGTCTCATGCTCCTGATTCACACTTCGACGTTTGCCTTTCATCTATTTACATGAAGTTCATTCTATATTGCCACCATAAATACATTCTAATGTACACGTTTCTATTTGGCTAACATTTTATCACATTTTGTGTTTGACACAACGCTTTATGTCTAACTCATAACATGTCATTGTGCCACATCCTAATCCAACTCAAATCATAATCTTGCATATTTTTCAGTCGTAAAACTGGGTTGGCAAAGGCTTCAAATTGACCTCATCCATCATTGGCTATCATGCTATATGGACTATCACCGCTCTTGCTTTTCAATCAATAGGGGCCCTTCCCACCCATTGTCGTATGGGCAATTCTCTTCATTTCCTGGATTTGTTCTTATTTTAATGTAATTTTGGTTATTGCTCTGGGTAGGCCCTTTTCCTAGTGCATCTCATTATTTAAGTATAGTTACCTTTCACATATTATCGGGTTGCATATTTGTCTGCTACAGTGTTCAGGTTCTCATCTTCTCTGTATTTGTACTGGAAAAGTAGATGGATTTATTTATTAATTATAAATACCAGGGTATATTTATGGCCTTATTTTACTCTTAATATTTTAACATTTTAGTATTTATTTACCCTTATTGCTTAATTCTTAAAACCTCCGTTTGTTAGGCTCTGGTCAGTATCCTTCTTGCACGTATTAAAAAAGATCGGACCCTATTTGTCCTTTAAATGAGAAAATAGAGATCGGGGATTATATATTTAAACTGACGGTAATCAATTAAGGTCTAGTCTATTATGTTTTATTTATATGATCGCTACATTTACCTTGGATTTACAATATTTAGCAGAAAATGGTCCGTTTCACCGTTCGTCTTGGGGATTTATCGGCTGTATTTACATTCGACTGGTTTGTTGATTCTCTGCAATCAATAGAATTTATAGTGCGCATTAGTTACTTAACATATATCGTTATATTCCCTATTCTATATGCGAGTTACATCTCTTACCCCTGTATTGGAGATGTTGTGCCTCCTAGTTCCTCTTGTGGGGGCGGGTACTTCTATCCAGTTGCTCCCTGCACGCTCCTATTGCGTCAAAATAAATACTGAGCGGGGTTAATGCTCAATATCCCATCCGTACTGGGTCCCCCCGGGCTGCCCTTTTCCTTAATGGTCAGGGTGGGATTCTTACCGGTTTAAGGGTGAAACCCTGGATTCCCGCACCCCTCGTCTGCTTCCAAGTTGCGGTGAAACGGACGTCGGTCTTTTTCCGCCAACAAAAACGAAGAGAATGATTGGCGGTTTTCAGACCTTATTTATGTTGAATGTTAAAGGACGCTATTGGCTCACTTGGTTTCATCCGCGTTCCACACGAGATACAAGCCTCGTTTCGGAAGCGTGGCCATCTTGGATGTTACTTAACGGAGAATGCTTTTCAATAAAGTTATATTCTCGCCATTCTCGTGTTTATATTGTTCATATTCATTCTCCAACTAAGTAATAATAGGTGGATAGAGTATTAAGAACCTTCTAATTCGATCTAGATATTTACTACTCTTGTAAATCACTATGATGTTTTGGTAATATTCGACTTGATATGTTATCATCGGAGGACAGTTCTGTTTATAATCAGTTCAAGTTTTTTAACTTTATAACACAGGAGGCCAAAAGGCACTAGCAGGTAAGGCAGAGGCACAGACCTTATGTTTGTTTCCTTTTTCAATCTGTTTTTAATTCAAAAGGAAAAAGTAAGACTTAGCCAAAGGCACTAGCAAGTAAGGCAGAAACAGAGACCTTATGTTTGTTGTCTTTTTCAGTCTATTTATAATTAAGAAGGAAAAAGGTTCTTAATCAAAAGGTTCTGTTGGAAGTTTACAAATGAGGGGGGATAGTGTTATCTATCCAGTTATTAATACCCTCGTGTCTAATACTCTACTGCAGTCAGGAAACGAGCTGCCAAAGTACACCATGGATATCACTATAAAATGGCTTACCTATCCGTCGGTACCTCTGCTCGAACAAGAGCTCGCCCCGGGAGGTACCGAACGGAAGGCAAGCACACACTTAAATACTGGCAGATAGATTGTTTGCCGCTGTGCCGTGAAGGGGGGTCCTTCGATTATAGCGGTGTACGGCATTGCCTGGATTTCTATTACGCATGCGCATCTGTAGGTACCACTATACACTACGCATGCGCACACTAATTGCTCGTATTTTTTGAGAGAAGTTGATTTAAAACAATTACTCAAAACTAGTGATGCTTAGAAACAAATGCCACTACCTTTATTTGTAATGATGTAATGAGATTGGGCGCCTCGTTCTTTTACAGAGGAACGTACTTCTCGGAACGCCTCTAAATGTGTTGGAGACACTACCTTAAGCGCATGCACGTTGATTCTTTGTCAGCCTCGCACGGTCCCATGTTCGAGAAAGGTGCGCAATGCATTCAATAAAAACAAGGAAATGCAACAGTGGATAACCATCAGAACATTTATCGCACTCATGCACCATAGGGAAACGCCTATGATAATGGTGAATATAATCACTCTTTCTTATCTAAAGTGCGAACCGACCAGGGAACGAAAAAATGACATAGTATTACGGAAAACACCTATGGTTCATGTCATTCGTTCGTGTTTCGTAATACTGTATGCGGGGGGTTTTGCTAAATCATTAGACTAGCTATAAACATGAACATTCTATTTTCTCAAGATACACAATGAAGGAGAAGGCTTTTCATTTCCAAAGCCATCGCCAAATGGATTCATATATTATCTTAATTTCCTCCCTCTCTTGCTAATTGAGTGACATATGGAGGTAATGTTTTAGATAGAGGCACAGGGTATTTCATTGTTGAGCCCAGTTGTGTATGTTCTCAGTCTATAAACCCACTGTTGTTCTCTACAAAAAAGGAACCTTGAGGGGTCGGTCAGATGTGGTGGAATCCAGGGTTTTTCTAGCACCACCCAATGTAGATCAGTATCAAGGTGACCCTTGTCTAAGAAGTGGTTGGTCAACTTAGTAGAGCGTTTTCCACATCTAATCATGCTTTTATGTTCTTGAATGCGGGTTTTAATTTTTCTAGTGGTCATGCCCACGTAGCGCAGCTGGCAGGGGCACCATATCAAAAAGATCAATCGCTCACTATTGCAATTAGTGTGTTTCTCTATTTTCAATGGGCGTGAGGTTCCTATGTCTATTTCTAGAGTTTTTTTAGTTTGAGGGCAAACTGTACAGGTCCCGCAGGGGAAATGTCCTATCACAGGAGGCATATTCCATAAGGTGGTCTGGGACTCAGTATTCTTTATTCCCTGTGGTCGAGTGTGGACTAATTTATCTCTCAAATTAGCACTTCGTTTGTAAGCGAACAGAGGTCGAGGGAGCACATTGTCTGCTAATTACAAAACTTGCCAATGTTTATTGATGCTCTTTTTAACAGAGTTAGAGAAACTGGAGAAGGCATTCACAAAAGTTATTCTTTGGTTTACTTCTTTCGTTTTTGTCTCTTCCAGTAACGATTCTCTGTTGTTGTTAGCCGCTCTTTTCTTAGAGTTGCGAATTATTGGACTAGGGTATTTCTTCTCTCTTAGATCTCGGGATAGTGCTTTCGCATGTTCCTCGTATTTTTCCAAATCTGTGCAGTTACGCCTTATCCGTAAAAACTGCCCAAAAGGTAAGTTTTCACGAATAGCTCGTGGGTGGTAGCTCTGAAAAGACAATAGATAATTGCACGCTGTGGGGTTTTTATACAGTTCTGTTGTCAGTTCCCCATTTTTTGGTTTGATTCGCAAGTCAAGAAACGGGAGACTACTGCTGGAAAATTCTAGAGTAACCCTCAAAAAATCATCTTGATTGTTTAACCATTCGTGGAACATTTTTAGAGTTGCTTCATCTCCTCTCCGGGACCAGTACAGTTTGCCCTCAAACTAAAAAAACTCCAGAAATAGACAAAGGAACCTCACACCCATGGAAAATAGAGAAACACACTAATTGCAATAGTGAGCGGTTGATCTATTTGATATGGTGCCCCTGCCAGCTCCGCTACGTGGGCATGACCACTAGAAAAATTAAAACCCGCATTCAAGAATATAAAAGCACGATTAGATGTGGGAAACGCTCTACTAAGTTGACCAACCACTTCTTAGACAAGGGTCACCTTGATACTGATCTACATTGGTTGGTGCTAGAAAAACCCTGGATTCCACCACATCTGACCGACCCCTCAAGGTTCCTTTTTGGTAGAGAACAACAGTGGGTTTATAGACTGAGAACAGACACAACTGGGCTCAACGATGACATACCCTGGGCCTCTATCTAAAACATTACCCCCATCTGTCACTCAATTAGCAAGAGAGGCAGGAAAATAAGATAATGTTTGAATCCATTTGGCAATGGCTTGCGAAATTAAAAGCCTTCTCCTTCATTGTGTATCTTGAGAAAATAGAACGTTCATGTTTATAGCTAGTCAAATGATTTAGCAAAACCACCCACATACAGTATTACGAAACACGAACGAATGACATGAACCATAGGTGTTTTCCGTAATACTATGTCACTTTTTCGTTCCCTGGTGGGTTCACACTTTAGATAAGAAAGAGTGATTATATTCACCATTATCATAGGCGTTTCCCTATGGGGCATGAGTGCGATAAATGTTATGATGGTTATCCACTGTTGCATTTCCTTGTTTTTATTGAATGCATTGCGCACCTTTCTCGAACATGGCACGTGCGAGGCTGACGAAGAATCAACGCGCATGCGCGTAAGGTAGTGTCTCCGACACATTTATAGGCATTCCGAGAAGTACGTTCCTCGGTAAAAAAACGAGGCGCCCACTCTCATTAAATCCTTACAAATAAAGAGAGTGGCATTTGTTTCTAATCATCACTAGTTTTGAGTAATTGTTTTAAATCAACTTCTCTAAAAAAATACTAGCGATTAGTGTGCGCATGCTTAGTGTATAGTGGTACGTACAGATGCGCATGCGTAATAGAAATTCAGGCAATGCCGTAGACCACTATAATGGAAGGACCCCCCCTTCACGGCACAGCGGCAAACAATCTATCTGCCAGTATTTAAGTGTGTGCTTGCCTTCCGTTCGGTACCTCCCGGGGTGAGCTCTTGTTCGAGCAGAGGTACCGACGGATAGGTAAGCCATTTTATAGTGATAACCTTGGTGTACTTTGGCAGCTCGTTTCCTGACTGCAGTAGAGTATTAGATACAAGGGTATTATTAACTGGATAGATAACACTATCCCCCCTCATTTGTAAACTTCCAACAGAACCTTCTGATTAAGAACCTTTTTCCTTCTTAATTATAAATAGACTGAAAAAGACAACAAACATAAGGTCTCTGTTTCTGCCTTACTTGCTAGTGCCTTTGGCTAAGTCTTACTTTTTCCTTTTGAATTAAAAACAGATTGAAAAAGGAAACAAACATAAGATCTGTGCCTCTGCCTTACCTGCTAGTGCCTTTTGGCCTCCTGTGTTATAAAGTTACTAGGATTCATAGTAAAGATGGTGTAGAAGTCTCCTGACTACTTTGGCACCTTTCTTTCCTTTCCCGCAGCGCGGGCCTCCCTCCAGAGCAGCCTGCCAGGTAGAGGTGAGGCAGGACTATTCTACAGCTGAGTGTAAGTCCTAGTTGTTTATGACTTATAATAAGCATACAATATACTTGTGACATAGTGACAATGCATAATGCTCAAGTCTTCATGTGATTTACTGGCTTTTTCTTTCCCCTCTCGAAACTATCCACCTTTCCTGTTCTTTGTGTTCTATCCATAGATATCTGGGTATAAAACTGATAAAAGCAAGAAATACAGGAATACCGGTGTTGTATAATCTTTATTATTTTCATCACAAAGTTACAGCAGCATTAGCACATTTATATATGGTCCTGACGAAAGCCACTGATACATAGGTTTGATCAAAAGGCTGAAACATGTTGACCACAAAGTGACAGTGGTTTTATATCCATACCACTGTGCTGTTTCATTTTAATCCTGTCAGGTAGAACACAGTAATAAAGTAAATGTCAGTGATTCTATCTAGGCAGTTTTAACTCACTTACTATTCTTTCACTCAGCACTGCTAACCTCACTACACTCATCATCTCACATATGGGATTAGTATCCTGCTCCTTACCCAAAAACATCTCTGAGCTCCTTCCTTAAAATCTGAAGTAGTAGCCCACAGTGTCAACTAGGTTTCCACACTGGTAAGGAGGACCCATATTATGAAGCATGTCACCTCCGGGTGAGTGAGGGTTCTTATCCTTAAGGGATGTCTTCCCCTTGAAGTTCACTGTTTTCTGTAGTTTCGAGAGAATCAAGGCCATTCTGCAAAATTTGCATATATACACATGCATGAGACTATAGGTGTGTTTTTGGTATTTTCAACTCTGAATGTGGGAACACACACCCACCGGTCTATAAACTTTCCCCTCTGGCCCCCAATCTACGCTAGTGTGATAATGTACTAGTACGGCCTTTGGTCGTGGGTCTTTTAATAAGCTTAGTTATCCTCATAACAGAGCTAGTGTTCCTTTTTCCTTTTTAAACCGTCAGGGTGGTAAATTGTGCTTGTAGGTCGTGCAGGGGCATAGGCCTAAGTTACAAGAATGGCAGAAAGACTGGGACTTACTTTTGATGAAGAAATGACACGGGAGATCTTGAGTACCCGAGTATTCTTGATATTACCACCAGCACTACGCCAAAACCGAATGATGATTGGGCTAAACTGATAACACTCAATAAATCACATTCCAGAAACCAGGTACATGGGCTAGTCATGACCGAATACTTTCGGGCAAATTGTGCTCCATGAGGATTAATAGTAACGAATGCCCCACGCCTGTTCTTAGATGACAAAACCTTTTTACGAGACTGGTCTCTGATTGCATGGAAATGCACCAGTGACTGGCTAATACTCATAATCACAACAGTGAAAAAGGCAGCGGATTTGCTACTGATAGAAATTCAAACACTTGAAGCCAGTATCAAATCAGTAATCGTGAGTTCAGTATATAAAAAACAATCTGATAAAAAACAAGCAGATGAAACCTTTAAAAAACAAGTTGATGAAACAAATAAAAACAACACAGAATTCAAGGACTCTATTCTAGCTACCAAAATCATGAAATTCAAAAAAGACTTAGACAAATTTGCCATGGAAAATGTGTATCCATATACGAGCGATGAATATGTTCCACCACAATTCAACCGTGAAGGTGGCAGATAGGGATCAAACTACTCAACGTCATTGAGTGAAGAGGATTCCAGTATTGATGACAATGTGAATTATGGTGGCCAAACTGGTAGAATAACTAACCGACGTGGAAGAGGCAGAGGCCCAAGAAGGGGTAACTCCTATGGCCAAGGACCTAACCCCTGGTGGCCACCCGCACCATTTGGTTTCACGCCCGGACATGCACAACAACCACAATTTTTTCCATACCCCCCTTACAACCACATGATGCCACAACAGCCTTTTTTAGGGTTTGGCCCAATCAATCAAAGGGGAAGAAGAAGGGCACCAAAATCACGAGTGAGTTGGAACTCACCAGTAGCAACAACCATGACGGCACAACCCCAAGGAACAGCGACAACGAGCGGCATAAACAAATGATAGTCAACCTCAGCTCCTATGTCCCTACCGAACTGGAACTCCAAGTCCTGCAAAAAGGGCTAGGATATGTACCTACTTTTAAAGGAGATGCCTTTCAAACACGCCAAGAACTGGCGGCTCTCTTTAGAAAGATTTGGCTCAATGCATTCTTCAAAGACAAAGACACAGGAGAAACAGCTCTACCAATACAGGACTACGTCCCAAATCTACTTTTAATCCTCCTTCTCATCTGGTTCCAGCCCGCATCTTTGCCTTTGAGGAAGCAGTACTTCATGATTTTGAAAGAATCTCTAGTAACAACCCCAAACAGTTCCAGAATCTTACAAGAAATGAGAAGACTGCCCTACAAAACCTGGCAAACAATTCAGAAATAGTAATTAAACCTGCTGATAAAGGGGGTGCGGTGGTACTTCTGAACAAAGAGACCTACAGAGATGAATGTCTAAGACAATTAAATTACCCTAAATCATATCAAAGGTTACAACAAGATCCCACTACACGCCTGAAAAATGAAATCAGCAAAAAAGTGGAAGAGGCAAAAGACAAGAAGTGGATTACGGAGAATGAAGCACTATACTTGGTATCTACAACACCAATAGTACCTTACTTCTATGTATTACCCAAAATACATAAAGCCACTAGACCCCCACCAGGCAGGCCGATTGTTTCTGGGATCGGTTCCTTACTTGAACCCTTATCAAGTTTCGTAGATGTCTTTCTTCGGCCTATGGTATCAAAGATGCCCACTTTCATCCAGGATACCAAACACCTACTCACGGACATTCAAGATCTACCGTTTGATACAGAAACAGACTGGCTGGTGTCCTTCAACGTGGAATCTCTCTACACGTGCATTCCCCAAGAAGAGACACTAACCACGATTAAAGGAATGTTGGAAAAACTAACCTGGGAAAGTATCACACCCATTGAATTTGTGATGTTTGCGCAAGGATGGTGCTCAAGGGAAACTTTTTCAAATTCGAGGACCAGCTGTACCTCCAAATATCAGGTACTTGTATGGGAAGCGTGTGTGCTCCCAGCTTGGCTAATTTATATGTCCATAAAGTAGAACAAGAGACGATATTGACACCAGGCAATCCATTCTTCAATTATCTACGTACCTGGAAAAGGTACATAGATGACATCTTTGTCATCTGGAGAGGAGATGAAGCAACTCTAAAAATGTTCCACAAATGGTTAAACAATCAAGATGATTTTTTGAGGTTTACCCTAGAATTTTCCAGAAGTAGTCTCCCGTTTCTTGACTTGCGGATGAAACCAAAAAATGGGGAACTGACAACAGAACTGTATAAAAAACCAACAGCGTGCAATTCTCTATTGTCTTTTCAGAGCTACCACCCACAAGCTATTCGTGAAAACGTACCTTTTGGGCAGTTTTTACGGATAAGGCGTAACTGCACAGATTTGGAAAAATACGAGGAACATGCGAAAGCACTATCCCGAGATCTAAGAGAGAAGAAATAACCTAGTCCAATAATTTGCAACGCTAAGAAAAGAGCGGCTAACATCAACAGAGAATCGTTACTGGAAGAGACAAAAACGAAAGAAGTAAACCAAAGAATAACTTTTGTGAATACCTTCTCCAGTTTCTCTAACTCTGTTAAAAAGAGCATCAATAAACATTGGCAAGTTTTGAACTTAGCAGACAATGTGCTCCCTTGACCTCTGTTCACTTACAAACAAAGTGCTAATTTGAGAGATAAATTAGTCCACACTCAACCACAGGGAATAAATAATACTGAGTCCCAGACCACCTTATGGAATATGCCTCCTGTGATAGGACATTTCCCCTGCGGGACCTGTACAGTTTGCCCTCAAACAAAAAAAACTCTAGTAATAGACATAGGAACCTCACACCCATGGAAAATAGAGAAACACACTAATTGCAATAGTGAGCGATTGATCTATTTGATATGGTGCCCCTGCCAGCTCCGCTACGTGGGCATGACCACTAGAAAAATTAAAACCCGCATTCAAGAACATAAAAGCACAATTAGATGTGGAAAACGCTCTACTAAGTTGACCAACCACTTCTTAGACAAGGGTCACCTTGATACTGATCTACATTGGGTGGTGCTAGAGAAACCCTGGATTCCACCACATCTGACCGACCCCTCAAGGTTCCTTTTTGGTAGAGAACAACAGTGGGTTTATAGACTGAGAACAGACACAACTGGGCTCAACGATGACATACCCTGGGCCTCTATCTAAAACATTACCCCCATATGTCACTCAATTAGCAAGAGAGGCAGGAAAATAAGATAATGTATGAATCCATTTGGCGATGGCTTGCAAAATGAAAAGCCTTCTCCTTCATTGTGTATCTTGAGAAAATAGAACGTTCATGTTTATAGCTAGTCTAATGATTTAGCAAAACCACCCGCATACAGTATTACGAAACACGAACGAATGACATGAACCATAGGTGTTTTCCGTAATACTATGTCATTTTTTCGTTCCCTGGTGGGTTCACACTTTAGATAAGAAAGAGTGATTATATTCACCATTATCATAGGCGTTTCCCCATGGGGCATGAGTGCAATAAATGTTCTGATGGTTATCCACTGTTGCATTTCCTTGTTTTTATTTAATGCATTGCGCACCTTTCTCGAACATGGGACCGTGCGAGGCTGACAAAGAATCAACGCGCATGCGCGTAAGGTTGTGTCTCAGACACATTTATAGGCGTTCCGAGAAGTACGTTCCTCGGTAAAAGAATGAGGCGCCTAATCTCATTACATCATTACAAATAAAGGAAGTGGCATTTGTTTCTAAGCATGACTAGTTTTGAGTAATTGTTTTAAATCAACTTCTCTCAAAAAATACTAGCGATTAGTGTGCGCATGCGTAGTGTATAGTGGTACCTACAGTTGCGCATGCGTAATACAAATCCAGGCAATGCCGTAGACCGCTATAATCGAAGGACCCCCCTTCACGGCATAGCGGCAAACAATCTATCGGCCAGTATTTAAGTGTGTGCTTGCCTTCCGTTCGGTACCTCCCGGGGCGAGCTCTTGTTTGAGCAGAGGTACCGACGGATAGGTAAGCCATTTTATAGTGATAACCTTGGTGTACTTTGGCAGCTCGTTTCCTGACTGCAGTAGAGTATTAGATAGGAGGGTAAGATTAACTGGATAGATAAAACTTACCCCCTCATTTGTAAACTTCCAACAGAACCTTCTGATTAAGAACCTTTTTCCTTCTTAATTATAAATAGACTGAAAAAGACAACAAACATAAGGTCTCTGTTTCTGCCTTACTTGCTCGTGCCTTTGGCTAAGTCTTACTTTTTCCTTTTGAATTAAAAACAGATTGAAAAAGGAAACAAACATAAGATCTTTGCCTCTGCCTTACCTGCTAGTGCCTTTTGGTCTCCTGTGTTATAAAGTTATTAGGATTCATAGTAAAGATGGTGTAGAAGTCTCCTGACTACTTTGGCACCTTCCTTTCCTTTCCTGCAGCGCGGGCCTCCCTCCAGAGCAGCCTGCCAGGTAGAGGTGAGGCAGGACTATCCTACAGCTGAGTGTAAGTCCTATTTGCTTATGACTTATAATAAGCATACAATATACCTGTGACATAGTGACAATTCATAATGCTCAAGTCTTCATGTGATTTACTGGATTTTTCTTTCCCCTCTCGAAACTATCCACCTTTCCTGTTCTTTGTATTTTATCCATAGATATCTGGGTATAAACCTGATAAAAGCAAGAAATACAGGAATACCGGTGTTGTATAATCTTTATTATTTTCATCAAGAAGTTGCAGCAGCATTAGCACATTTATATCTGGTCCTGACGAAAGCCACTGATACATAGGTTTGATCAATAGGCTGAAACATGTTGACCACAAAGTGACAGTGGTTCTATATCCATACCACTGTGCTGTTTCATTTTAATCCTGTCAGGTAGAACACAGTAATAAAGTAAATGTCAGTGATTCTATCTAGGCAGTTTTAACTCACTTACTATTCTTTTACTCAGCGCTGCTAACCTCACTACACTCATCATCTCACATATGGGATTAGTATCCTGCTCCTTACCCAAAAAAAATCTCTGAGCTCCTTCCTTAAAATCTGAAGCAGTAGCTCCCAGTGTCGACTAGGTTTCCACACTGGTAAGGAGGACCCATATGATGAAGCATGTCACCTCGGGTGAGTGAGGGTTCTTATCTTCAAGGGATGTCTTCCCCGTGAAGTTCACTGTTTTCTGTAGTTTTGAGAGAATCAAGGCCATTCTGCAAAATTTGCTTATATAAACATGCATGAGACTATAGGTGTGTTTTTGGTATTTTTACCCCTGGCAATATCCAAATAAGTTCAGTTTGTGTGCCACCATAAATCTATGGTAGCATCCCTGTGATGTGGGCACACCTTAGGTTCTCGACAAGCAAGATTCCACAAGAAATTGATGTTAGTAGTTTATTCTGATATCATCATTAGTTTTCATGATAACATTCTATTTGATTTAATTTTCAATGATTGTATTCAACATTCACAATTCCATCAAGTTCCACAAATGCAAACTGCTCCAATGCATTTCGGGCCATGTGCCCTTCGCCTGGGAGCTCTACAAAGTGAATATAAAGATATAGCACTAAGTGTCTAAAACGGCAACAAAAATATAAGTTAACAAAATAAAACAGCCTTGAAGTCACGCAATGCGTAGCAGGCAGGTGGGTAACGGTGAGGGGTGCTCACGAGTGGCCGGCGTCTAAAAATTAAATGTAACAGTAAAAATATGTGTGGGCTAAGGTGAAGTGATCTCAGTATTGGGTTCATATTGTGTGCGGTAATATTTAAAGTGCCTATAACGGACAGGGGTTAGTAATATACGTCTTGAACACTCACGTGTCATCCGACGTATGGAGAGTCTAAACATAAAAAAATATAAGAGAGAACATGCCCAAAGTCAAAAAAGTATATATCCTGAGTTAAAAATTAGCGATGTACATCAAAAAAGTAATTAACAAGGACGCGGCAAAATGCCGACTTACTTAATGTTTGGCTGGATCGATGCCTCAGTGGTTAGCAGGAGTCTTTCCGGCGACAGTGGTCGGAATATCAGCCCGGAATCGGCGGCCATGTTGAGTGAACGTGAAAAATCTCACTAACGTGTGAGAAGAGATTCAAAAGACTGAAGTAAACCAAACGTCATAAGTAAAAGACAATCACTCAAAGGTATGAAACATAAACAGTGATAACAAGGACAGTAATAAAAGGAACAGATATGAGGCATAATAATAAGGCACAAAATGTTAAATAATAGTGAGAAAAACGTAATACTATGCAGCACTAATGGAAATACAGTATACGACATGTAATACCCAAAAGGTATTTCATAGAAAGCAGGAAAATTACGATTGTTGAGTCCCATCGGTTTCATGGATTGCATTTTGAAGATCCAAGCAATCTCTCTTCTTAACAATTGTTTATTATTGTCAATATCCTCTCGTTTCTTGACAACCTCCAGTATCACGAACTTGAGTTGGGAAATGTTGTGTCTGGTTTCATTGAAATGCACAGCAACATTAGATTTAGTGTTCTTCAACCTGATGTTTGATTTATGCTCGTTAATACGAGTCTTAACGTTCCTTTCAGTCTTACCAATATAAATCATTCCACATGGACATTTGATCAGATATATAACATTAGGAGTATCACATGTGGCGTTAACATTTAGTTTTATGTCAGTTCCTTTCATAGGATGGTTGATGGAATTACCTCTGATAATGTTATTGCAATTCCCGCAATTCATGCAGGGTCTCTTTCTCTTTTGGTAATATCCAAATAAGCACATCCCAGGGAGATAGACGAGAGAGTTGTGTAGTAGGTGAGACCCTGTCATTGTTGTTTGTAGTACAAGCTCCTCTAAGTTAGTTATGTCAGTTCTTGTAGAAAAGCAACCTGTGCTTTGCTCCTCTTTATGTAGGCCTGCACTCCGCAACTTTTACTTTTTTTGAGGCCCCTCACATGCCAGGTGACGAGTTGGACTGTGGATAAAGCACTAGTCGTGGTCCTGTCTCTTTGCATCCAGTTACGGGCTCTGGTCCCTGCCCAATGTCTTCACCCCCTCAATCCAATACTTTAAGGAAACTTTCAGAAGGGGCAAACAAGAACCTTCAAGATCAAACCACAACTGACGCCTCCCAGGACGATTACATCAACGCATATTGTTCAAACTGATCAAAGAACATATCATCTAGGTGCCCTCAGAGAGGAATGACACACTGCCACTCTCCCATGACACCACAGTGGGGAGAGTGAATCATAGCACCGTAGGACGAGCATCCTACTCAACCCAAAAGAAAACATGCGGTCCATATGTCAATCACATGGGCGCCAGGGCGCATATAAAAATGAGTCCATACCTGGAAGAACAGAAGTGGAAATGGTGAAGTTACAGTCTTATAAGTTCTTCAGCACGGCCAGGGTTCACCACAGGCAGGGGTGCAATAGCATCCAAGTCAGTGCTGCTTCCAGGGATGGAATCAGAGTTCGCTTTGGAGCCAGTCGTCTCCCTGGGACTGCCTTCCAGCTGTGTAATTGTGGCAGCTGCCGCCACCACCTCATCACAGCCAACACGGGCCTGTTGTTGCATGGGCTGAGCCCCACTTCCTCGATGTGGGTGAGATTTCCTGTGTTTATGGCATTCCGATGGGGCAGGGTCTGGGTGGCAGTGGCCATTCGAGTCATTGTAATGGAGCCATTGCCATGCCTTCTCAGGTATGAATAAGCAGATGAACTTCCCATCAAGGAGGACCACAACTTAGCCAGGAACAACAGTGCATCAGGGGAACTTCTATTTCCAGTAGTCAATTTTTCTTCAATAAGGAAACTCACTGCTTCTGAACTGAGGCTGTAAAATTAGGGAAAATTTAGACTCAAGCATTTTCTCCTTTGTAGGGACCATGGTTACATCGTGTCATCGCAGAAAGTCCCAGTCTCTGTAATGCAAACGTTGTGACCCCCACTGGATGCAGGGGCACTTCAGGTGAGGGGAGGACTCCGGCACTCTTTGGACTCGCTCCAGGGCATAGTATTTAGGCAAGCCCTCCAGGGCCACCATTACCTTCAGCCTGTCTTCTATGAATGGGATCATGGATGATCCCTCGATCCTGCACAGGTAGGCCCATCACACTAATGTTGTAAACACCTGTGTTATTCCTGGCATCCTTGGAATGGTTTCCCTCTGACTTTTTTGCCTTCAGAATTTTCGTTTTTGCTGGCCTTAGGAGTCTGTGCAGTTTCGCACTGCTAACCAGTGCTAAAATGATTGTGCTCTTCCCTAAAACATTTTAACAATGGTTTATCCCCAATGGCATGTTTAATGTACTTATAAGTACCTAGTAAGGTGCAATACATGTGCCCCGGGCGTGTAAATTAAATGCTACCAGTAGGCCTGCAGTACTGACTGTGCCACCCACGTAAGTAGCCCTTTAAACATGGCTCAGGCCAGCCATTTCAGAGCCTGTGAGTCAGTGCTTAATTTGTATACAAATAAGTGTTGGGGACCTCATCAGGAGGCCAAGGCAGGTTGCACCAGACATTGCCTATGAACTTACTCAACTACTAACCATCACACTGCTACATGTGTGACAATTCAGAATGTTCGAGGCTGTCAAAGCTTTAACCACATGCGCGCTAGTGGAATTCTGCACCTATGCTGGGATTTTAAAAAACCCATGTTACATGACGAGCTGGGCTCGTCATCGGGGTGCGAGGAGGCTACACCATGACGAGCCCAGCTCGTCATGAGCCTGGAAGGGGTTAAGAATGGATTGGGTGGCAGGTATTAGTTGTTTTGAATGGATATTGAATTAACAAGCAACTGTTTTTGAGCTTATCTTTAAATTACACAAACAGCTTCACCACGTGGCAGCTGTCATAAGTGCAGGTCCGACAATTAGGTGTCGGTGTCAGCAATTAATTGCTGGTGCTGAGCACCGGAAACAACAAGCTCAAATTAAGCACTGCTGTGTGTGCAGTTTTAATCTGCCAAGTCAACCTGATAACCTGAACCTTTTTCCGGGTCTAAGCCTTCTTTTTTAATACATATAAGTCACCCCTAGCGTAGGCCCTAGACAGCCCCTAGGGAAGAGTGCAGTGTATTTAAAAAGTCAGACATGTACTTTTAAGTTTCACATGTCCTGGTAGTGAAAAACTCCTATATTTGTTATTTTCTACTGCAAGGCCTTTCACTCCCGTAGGATCACATTGGAGGTGCCTTATTACCTTTTATAAGTGTCCGTTCCAAATGGAAAAATATAACTGGTTCATGTTTGATGTCTCTGGAATCCTAATTTAAAATACTAACTTATGGTGAAGTTGGATTTTAAATTACAATGCCTTAGCCATTTGATGCCTTAACCTCTCTTTGGTCACATGACTGGGTGTAGTTGGCACTGGACTTTGTGTATTCCTACTAGACAGCCATACACAATGAAAACATAGGTGTG
This sequence comes from Lissotriton vulgaris, assembly GCF_964263255.1. Classification (NCBI taxonomy): domain Eukaryota; kingdom Metazoa; phylum Chordata; class Amphibia; order Caudata; family Salamandridae; genus Lissotriton; species Lissotriton vulgaris. The sequence continues at coordinate 463,031,815 of NC_141696.1, read as the reverse complement.
ACTGGATGAGCCATCACTGGAAGAATGGGAGGGAGTAGCTGGGCCCAGCCCCACCTTCACCAGATTAGGCTCTGTCCTGTCACCATACAAAGGTGTGCATGCCTACCGCAGTTAGTCTGGAGCCAGCATCTGTGCACTTCAAAAGCATACCTCTAGAAGCTTCCCGCCACTTCAAAGACACAACTGTGTATAAAAGAAGGACCTCCAGTGAGCGCCACAGAGCTGCTTTGCAGAGAGGTGTAAAAAGGGGCACGGCCTGGACCACCTCACCTCACCTCAGGCCCTGTCCCCTCCCTTCCCCACTGTGTAAACACGCCCTGTGGCCATTTTAAGTTGGGAGACTAAGTCCCCTTGAATCCTGAGAGTCCCTAGGACAAACTATCCCACTAGGTACCTCCAGTAAGCGCCGTTGCAGAGAGGTGTAAAAAGGGGCACGGGCTGGAACACTTCTTTGCAATGCAGAGCAGTGGCGCTTACTGAATGCACCTGATAGGCTAGTTGGCCCCCAGGGGCCCTCAGGATTGAAGGGGAATTATTTCCCCAACATAAAACACACCACAGGGTGTGTTTGCAAACGTCACCTCAGGCCCCATCCCCTCCCTTCACCACTGTGTACACACGCCCTGTAGCCATTTTAAGTTGGGAGATTAATTATTCTTCAATCCTGAGGGTCCCTGGGGGGCAACTAGCCCACCAGGTACCTCCAGTATGCGCCAGAGAGCTGTGTTGCAGAGAGGTGTTCTGAGGCCATCCCCCTTTTACAAGACTCCACAACGCAGCTCAGTGGCACTTACTGGAGGTACATGGTGGGCTAGTTCACCCCCAGGGACCCTCAGGATTGAAGAGGAATTAATTACCCTATTTAAAACATGTCACAGGGTGTGTTTGCACACATGTCACCTCAGGCCCCACCCCCTCTCTTCACCACTGTGCAAACGCGCCCCACGGCGCATTTTAAATTGGGGGATTAACTCCCGTTGAACCCTGAGTGTCCCTAAGTTGCAACTAGCCCACCATGTACCTCCATTAAGTGCCACAGAGCTGTGTTGCAGAGAGGTGTAAACAGGGGCGTGGCCTCAAAACACCTCTCTGCAATGCAGCTCCCTGGCGCATACTGGAGGTTCCTGGTGAGCTAGTTGGCCCCCAGGGACCCCCAGTATTCAAGAGGAATTAGTTCCCCATCTGCAAATGCGCCAGGGGGCGCGTGCAGGGAGGGGTCGGGGCCTCTGGCGGGATGCCGGTCTATTTAATCTTTATTTAAAGAGGGGGCTGTGTGGCCCCCCTTCTTTTCCTAATTTATTGGCCCTGGGAACCCCATCCCCCAGGGCCTGACCCCTTCTGTATTTATTTTCTAGAAAAATTTGGAAGAGGGCCACGTGGCCCACCTCCCGAGGTCATAATTGGCACTGGGGATCCCATCCCCCGGGGCCTGGCCATTTTTTAATGTAAATTAATTATTAGAGGGGGGCTGCATAGTCCCCCTCCTGGAGACGCCATCCCCCAGGGACGGCCTTTCATTTAAAAAAAACAACAAATTATAATTGGGAAGGGGTGCCGCGTGGTCCCCTCCTGGGTCACTTATGGCCCTAGGGACCCCATTCCCGGGGCTGGCCCTCTCCATTGGGGAACGTGGGAGGTCCCCAATCCCTCCACGGTCCCGATGGCTCCTCGTGTAGTGCTAAGATGCAGCTCCCCGTGTGGAAAAGCAATCAGCTGTGGTTTTTGTAAGAGAGAGCAGGTTTCCTGCTCTTTCGTCCAAACACCAAAGCAGGGTTTGCTATGGCAGGGCGGTAGCCCCGAGGCTCCCGCCCTTCCATAGCAAACTACAGTGTCCCGGGGGTGGGCACCCCGGGACACTGTAGGAGCCGGCCCTGGGGGGTTGCGGTCCCAAAGGCCATCAAGGGCTCCAGGAGGGGGGGCCGTGCTTTTTCATATTCATTAAAAGACTGTACATTACAAGCTTTCACTATTGTCTTGCCACAAACGTACCATTTTGGAGGCATGAGAGAAGCCTAGCTGGAGCCATGTTACCAGAAGACTATTGCCAGCAGAAGGGAACATGGTTAAGTCTCGATGTGCAAGAGCCTGACATTTTTCTGATTGAATATTGCTTGTACAATTTTGACCAAATGCCTTCTGTAGTAGAATCGGCGAGGGAATTTCCAACATTGGTGGGCATGGATTGGTGTCAACCCCGAATTCCAACTATGTTTAGATGTAAAACTTGCCCTGCGGGTACACAGCCCAATGTGGATGCAAGCAGAAGTCCTGATTCAGGCCCTAATTGTTAATGAATGTATCATCTGGCAATGTTGATTTTCCACGCAAAAATCAGTTTTTACCTTTACTTGATTAAGCTAATGATGTCTCATTACAGAATTCTAGCAGTAGCTTTCTGCCTACTAGTCCAACAGTTGGTGTTATCCCTCCTGTTACTTCTGTTACTGATTGTATTCTGCTGATAATGGAACTCAAGGTGAAGGTGGGTGAGTTAAAAGCCATTATTAGCCAATTGATGCAACAGTAAAACAACTTCAGCCACCTAAAAATGTAAATTCAAGGGTAACTTCTACGTAGGCCCCTGAGAAGATGTTAGTACCACCATTACCTCTACCATTACCTTCGACTAGTATACCTGCGGTTTATAAGTACCAACTTCTCCTTAGTACTGTGTACTCAGGCTACAAATCCTGTGAGAGAGGTCTTAGCCCTCTGAATGTTGCTGGGTGTATGACTAAATCCAATTCCATTCACCAAGGTTGTACTGGGCCATTACTTCATTCCTATGATGGACGTCCATGGAGAGATGTAGGGGACGCAGTGGGGTGGAGCAGTAGGACTAGGTATAGCATAAGTCAAAATAGAAAGGATTCACAGATGCATTATCTTTCTGTGAATAGAATCTTTATGGTAAATGTCCCAAAACCACATTCCTCAAAAGGGAAGTATGAGTCAGAAGATTCACTTATTTACAAGGAAACCCACTGGATTAGATATATCAGAGGATGTCGCTCTGTGATTTCAGATAATATCCTTAGTGCAAGTAGGTGTCCAATGGCAAACCCACTTTATGATCTTATTATGATCTTATTGAACAGCTTTTGAAGGATGGGGGACTAGTGAGAATTTGGTTTCACTTGATGCTAGGAGCGGTCCACCTAACAACTCAATCAGACAGTTTAAATATAGAAGTCAAAGATGTGACCTGTCCGCTGGGATTTACTGGGCATGTGGATTCACTTGGAGCATGTACTAGAAACACTTCCCCTAAGTTTCTCGAAACATCTGAGGGCCTAATCACTTGGAGTAGGCCTGGGTCCATGAGTATTCCACCTGTATGAAATGCTAAAACTGATTTAGCCATTGCATCTGATCCTAGAAACTGTGCGGGACACCTTGTCATAGCAATAATGGTGTGGCTGCATCTATTTCTCCGCCTATGGTAAATGATAATAACAAAGATACTTTTTCTGATATTGAGAACCGCATTCCGTGGGGTCGTTAATCAATGCTAAGTGGGTAGTGTGTACCACTGATTCTAACTGTGTTCCTCCAGACAATTCAGAAACTGAGGCCCCAAGTAGTACTGGGGAGGAAGATTTATCTTTGAGCTCCAGCGTGGCAATCATAATAATACAGATGCTTATAAAGCTCGAACAGCTACCTCAGGAGAGGTGTCCCGGCGCTAGCGAGTCCTACAGCCAAGAGCGAGTAGTCAGGGGGAAGATCAAAATTATTGCATAAAGAGCCAAGTTTTTAGGAGCTTCCTAAAGCTAGCTTCTGTTGTGGCAGATTGGATGACAGGGGGCAAGGTATTCCATAGTTTAGCCGTGCCAACAGAAAAGGACCTGCCTCCAAGTCTAGCTTTCCTCACACGGGGAGTAATTAGTTTGAGCAGGGAGTTTGAGCGGAGCTCTCGTTCTTGGAGGTAACGGGGGAGTCGAAGTTTTAAGTAGTTGGGACAAGAGCCTTTTAGTGCTCTAAAAGTCAAGGTAAGCACCTTGAACTTAATTCTGCTGGCCACTGGCAACCAGTGCAGCTTGTGCAGATGCGGAGAGATATGCTGCCTGAAAGGGACCCGTTTTATCAATCTCGCAGCCGCATTCTGCACGATCTGTAGGCGTTGCACCGCATATTTGGGCAGACCAAGAAAAAGGCCATTGGAATAGTCGAGACGTGATGTGATTGTTGCGTGAACAACTGTTTTTCGACACTCGACTGGTAGCAGGGGCAGGAATTTTCGCAAATTTCTGAGTTTGTGCAGGCAGCCAGCGGTTAGCTGTTGTATATGCGGCAAGAAGGACAGGTTCTCATCCCACCTTACTCCTAGGTTTTTTGCATGGGTACCAGGGGATGGGGCAGGGCCCATTTCCGTAGGCCACCAGAGGTCTGGAGGGGGGTGTTTGAGATTTCCAAAAAATAGGACCTCTGTTTTGCTCGCATTCATTTTGAGTTTATTAGTGTCATATTGTGGAATATTGCAGGGATTCACCCTAAACCTTCTGATCCTGTGTGGCTTACGCTCATAAACAATAATGACATTTGTATATTCGAAATGACCTGGGCCACAGAGAGGTTATTTATCTGTGGCTATACTACATGTAGTAACAAGGCTAGAACCAAGGAATACAGGGAGGGAAAGCAGGGGTCTAACAGACTAGGGTTCTGGTAGCTGGGGATTATAATTCCACGTTTCAGCATTCCACGTTACTTGATTCCCTTACTAAGAACGGGGATGAAGTATGGGAAATCCCTAATCTATACTACTATAATAAAGGAAGAACTTTCAGCCTTTGAGGCGGGTAAACTCGGGAACCACAGCACCAATCCACACACCCGATACACCGTTGGAATTGTCAGGGTGTGTAGATGGTTATAGGCTATATAAATAAAAAAAAGAAAACGTTATTTAAAAAATTTACAGTAAAAAAAAATAGTAGTCCCTCCGAAGTAGCGCCGGCCTCGACGTGCGTGCTCACGTCAGGAGCACGGGGAAGAGCGTGATGAGGAGCAACGGACATGGAGCGGGGGAGGAGCGGTGACGTGAGGAGCAGAGGACAGGCCAGCGGCGGTGCGACCAGCGGACAGGCTGGAGGAGCGGCGGCTGAGGTAAGGGAGCGGTGGACATGGTACGGGGGAGGAGCGGTGATGTGAGGAGCAGCGGACAGGCCAGTGGCGGTGCGAGCAGCGGACAGGCGGGAGGAGCGGTGGCTGAGGTAAGGGAACCCATGTCAGGGCAGGCGGGGGACAGGCTGGGCGGGGGACGGACTGGGCGAGGCTGCAGGAGAAAAGAGAATACATCCTTAGGGCATGTATGTGTGCCACATGTCACAAAAGCCTGTACTTGGGGTGCTAGAGGGTGTCAAAGTGACATCCCCTGCACCCTTGCAGGATTCGGTATTTACCGATTCGGTAAATACCGAATCGGTATTGCCCATTGGTTTCTATGGGCTTCAAGGCCCATAGGAATCAATGGGCAATACCGATTCGGTATTTACCGATTCGGTAGATACCGAATCATACAGATTCGGTAATTCTAAAATAAGAATTACCTACATCTGCCCCCTTCCGATTTACCGACTCTTAAATACCGAATCGGTATGATTCGATATTTAAGAGTCGGTAATTCTGAATTACCTACATCTGCCCCTATATGTTTATGAGTTGCAATCGTAGCTAGATAAATTGATTATTATTATATTAATATCCAGTAACAGGGATTGCCGACTATTGAGGTGTCCAGTTTTATAGGATTAGATACTGATATGTTTTTATCTAAGGTTGTTTAATACTAATTTATGACTGTATAAAATGGGATATCTTTAATATCATTGTATAGCAAATATGTATGATATAGATTCATTTGAAGAAATTAAATAACATTGTACCAGTCATTTTCTGATGTACTTTGATTGTGTAGATATGAAATGTGAAGATGCAAGTTACCATGTGCACACCGGTTGTTAAGAGGACATTGTTCATGACAGACTTTTTTTAGTATTTTGTATATCAATGGCGTTTTATTAAGGATTTTACAGTTTTAATGTATTTATTTGTGCACTTTTATGGTCATACGACCGAATAAAGTTAAATTGAAAAAAAATACTAATTTGCTAACTAACTACCACTATCTTACTGACAGGACAAAGGAAAGGAGTCCCCCTAGTCTGCAATACCTAAATGAAGTTCTTATATAATGTACCCAAGCGAGCACAAAGTTGCAAACAAAAGTACAATTAGGTAGTGCCGAGCATGAGTACCTGTTGGACCCGGCCCTTTTGGCAGGTTCACCCCGAAACTTTTTGCTTTTTCCTAGCCTGTTTCTGGAACCTGGTGGTGGTGATTTTAGGCCTCTGCGCACTTTTTCACTGTGGTACAGTGTAAAGTGCTTGAGCTCTCTGTGAATGTGTAGTGAGTGACCTGCCCTCCCATAGGAATGAATCGGGAATATGTCTGCCCATGGTAGTTCCTGATGTGTGAGGAGTGCAGGGTCGAGTTTGGTATGTGCGAACTCGTGAGATTGAATGCTGCGTAATGATATATGGGGCATGAGTGTGTCTAGTGTAGAAGTGCCACTTTTAGAAGTTGGCATATTTGTGTAATTTGTGTCTGGCGTGTGATTGGCTGAGGCTGGCTGGTGAGCCTGGATCCAAGAGGCTGGGAGGGTCTGCCTTGGTGGTGAATGGAGTGTTTAGCATGCTGATGTGAGGGGAGGAGTGAGCCTGGGCCTGCTTGTGGATTGACCGTCTGGTTTGAGGGTCCTGAATGGGTCTGGGTTTTCCCCACACAATGCTGGCTCCACCCCCTGGGGTGCGTCTGATGTCCCTAGCCTGGCCAGTGAAAGGAATTCCCTATAACCAGTTCTAGCTGGTTCTCACACTGCCTGCACCCTTTAGACAAAGGATTTTAGGTATGAAAAGGGTGATGTGACACTCTAAAAATGTTCTTGTTTCTGACTTGAATCCTGCCAGGGGCGTGCTGCTGCTTGGGCTCAGGGGAAGGCTTGCCTCCCTGAGCCCTACCCAGCCCCTGGACTCCTGATGGACTTTCCTTTTCTGGGAGCTGCTGTGCTCCACCTTATGTCCTGGACTGCTGAGGTCCTGGACTCCTGAAAGGACTTTTTATTGCTTCATTTGTTGCCTCTAGCGCTTTGGAGCGCCTTATCTCTCCCCCAGCGCCTTATGTTGGCCAAGAAGCGCTGTATTTCATTTATAGCGTGGAGGGCGCTTTATTTTTGCCCCCAAGCGCTTTGTAGCGCTTTTATTGTTTTTATCGAGGTCACCCACCCCTCGGATATTGATACCCCGCCTGCCTGCCTAAAAACGGACCCGGAAGTGTTGGGGCCAGCGGGCCAATCACAGCGCGGCCCGAGACAAAGCACCGGAAGTCCCACCCTCGGCACTGCAGCGCGAGGAGAGAGACCGGAGTTGCGGCTGAGAGCCCCGGGTCCCAGGAGGGGGCACGGGTGATGTGGTGAAGACAGCGGCTGAGGCCGCTGGTAGCAGCGCGGAGCTTCCGTGAGGAAGGAGGGAGCCCTGCAGGTGCCGCGCTGTCCGCCAACAGAGGAGTGTCTCCGCCATCCCGGTGAGTGCGGGACAGTTTTCTGCTTTGTTCGCAGAGCGGCCTCGGTTGCTAAGGGGGCCGCTCCAACCAGTGGGGCAGTTCTTTGCTGAGAGCCTGAGAGGCTCACGGGGCAGTCATTACTTGGAGCCCCGAGGCCCCAGTGGGCCATTTGCGATCACGAGTCCCCAGAGGGGGGACTCCCGGCCACGGAGCATAGTTTGCGTGGAGTCCCCAGGGAGGGACTCCCCCCATCCAGGCGGCATTTTTGTTGCGAGGCCCGAGAGGCTCTTGGGTGCCACAGTTGTTTTCAGAGTCCCCAGTGGGGGACTCCGACGTTCGGGGCATACTTGTACTAGAGCCCAGAGAGGCTCATCGCCCATATTTGTTTTAGAGCCCTGAGCGAGGCTCATGGGGGCATATTTGTTCAAGAGCCTGTGTGGCTCCAACGTGTGGGGCATGTGATATGCCCAGAGCCTGTGGGTTCCAGCGGTGGGTGCAGTTTGCGCCTAAGGGTCAGTGAGGACCCTGTCGCAGTTTTGAAGTTCCCAGCTGCCAGGCAATTAGTGGGCAGCTGCACCGTTTAGGTCTTGTGATTGTCCTCAGGTGCCCAGCAAGTAGTGGGCACCTGCAACGTTTAGGTTTTGCGCCAGTGGCGCACCCCTGACTGGCGCTGCATGGCAGCGCGCCCTGACATTCTGGACACAGGGCTCTTTTAGTCCCTTTCTTAGATGGGGGCTGGTAGGTGATTTTATTTAGGCGCAATATGATTATCTATTTGATGGTAATTGCCTAAAGTGAGTTTTGCGCAATGTGATGTGGTGCTAGGAAATGTAATGCATTTAATATGATTACGCACCTTGATCTTACACCTCTGAATGTTTTTAGGCATCATGTGTTTTTGCGCTATTGAGTTATGTTCTGGCACCTCTGAATGTTTTTAGGCATCATGTGTCTTCCTTGATTTTACACCTCTGAATGTGTTGGTTTATGCATCATGTGTTTTTCCTTCCTTACACCTCTGAATGTTTAAGGCATCATGTGTTTTTCTCCGGTACCTCTGAATGTGATTGATGCATCATGTGCCATGTTATTACACCGCTGAATGTATGTTTTATGCATCATGTGTTTTTCCTTCCCTACACCTCTGAATGTTGGTTTTGCATCATGTGTAATGTGTTCTTACCTATACTCCTAAATGTATTTTATTCTTAGGTGGTGGTGTTTTGCCTAGTATAGTTATACTAGAGAGGTTATGTGTCCATGCGTGATCTAGGCCTATGGTTATTAGTATTGCGTAGTGTGTACCTACTTTTACCAGTAGTTACTGGTTGTGATTTATAACTGTTATTTTGTGCTATACTTATTCTAAGTTCTAGAAGTGCTATTTCTAAAAGTGTTGATTCTGACAGTGGCCCATGTGGCCTTGTCCTGTACATATTCCCTTGTGAATATTGCCCGTGCCAGTTGGCACCATGTATATTGTGTGATACTATCTGATGTGTTTTTACAATACAACAGTTTTTTTTATAATAACCTTGTGTGGAATTCTTTTTGTGGTGTGCCTAGGATGTTGTTGCTGTTGTGTGCTGGCGCAAATGCTTTACACATTGCCTTCGAGTTTAACCTTACTGCTCGTGCCAAGCTATCAGGGGTTGAGCAGGGGTTATCTTGGTGGGTGACTCCCTTGCCCTGACTAGAATGGTGGTTTCTGCCTAGCTTTGGCGTCAGCCTTAGCCAACCAGAAATAGCCAGTTCTAACAGTACCTGTTTAGAATAACAATTGCAACATAATATAACATTTGTAAATGTAACTTACCTGCATGTGAGCAGCATGATTTCTATTTCGCAAAAAAATATTAACAATAACATTGAACACACAAGTAAAATATTATTATTTATTTATTTGTACTTATTTATTTAATGCGATTTTATATAGCGCAAACATTACATGAAGGTGTCAGAGCGCTTTACAAAAGAACCAGTTGCGTTACATAAGGACTTTAGATTAAATGAGTTACAGAAGAGATATAAAACAGGAACAAAACTGCAAATGTACAAGTGGAGCGATTGAGGGAAAAATTGCAAATGTACAATTTGTAAAGTTACTCAAGGAAGAGATACAAACAGATAAACTCTAAAATCACATAGGAATGGTAGTAATTACAAAGTTCTACTACATATACTAGAGGTTAGAGTGCTTTACAAAAGTACCAGTTACATTACATAAGGACTTCTGAGTATATGAGTTGCATAAAAGTTCCATACAGAATAACTCTAAAATCACAAAAGAACATTAGTCAGTACCTACGCCTATCACATATACTAGGGGTTAGAGTTGCATATATACAAACTGAAGATTCACTCAAGGCGAAGAAACAAACAGAAGGAACTCTAAAATTACATTAAAATAGGGGAACAATCCCCATCGTATCCTACATGTTAAAGATACAGTGAAAAATTTACCCGAAATGGAGCGGGAAGTTCTTACGGACTAATGCCTGTGTCACAGATGAAGACCTTGCCTCCTGGAGAGCAAACTGAGGTTAGGGCCACATCTTTTAGAAGAAGCTTGGCTTCAGTCTGCTCCATAAATCAAACTGTATAAAGGAAACATTCAATGAAGGCAATAGTGTTGCCTCCACATCTGTGTGGGCCGGTGGAAACGATTACTTGCATATAACAAGAAAACCTGGAACTCACTGTGACCAGATATACAATACCTGGTACCATCCCACAACAACCTTGAACATTCCGCATCAAATAGCTCCTTTAAATGACAGGATAAATTAGCAACCAGTATCATTGGTTCCGTGAAGTGAAACATCCTTACAAACTAAGGATCCACTGAAGGTACTTTCACAGTTTGAACTGCTGAGAAAAAAATCAGTTACCCTATTCCTGCATCTAAATTTGTATGGTCAATCCCAGTACTTATGTATGTATCCTTCTCCTAGCACTTTATATCTGCCTACCTGGTAATACTGGAGACAGTATTGAAATTGGAAAGTTGTGACTGGCAGTGTAATGTAGCCATGGATTAACCATTCAGTGAAAGGGGACTCAGCCACAGTAAAAGGTAATTGGTCCAATTTTTCAATGTGCAACATGGTATATTCTGTATTTTCTTGTTCCACTACTATCTGTCTTTCTATCAGATTGTATGCAGAAAACAGAGTTGTAATGTTGACGTAACGACAGGGCACCTGACCAGAACCCAATGATTGCAGCATCCAGCTAAGCATTATAATGGACCGGAATTGTGATAGCCCATGTTGTAAAATAGACCATTGATGCCCAGTGAATAAATCCTGGATGATAGTGTGGTTGTACCATTGTCAACCACAGCCAAAGCCTTTTCTAGGTTAACCCTGTCAATCTAACGGCAATCTCTCAGCAGCCTACTGTTGAGAGATTTTCCACAGCTCATTGAAAATAGCATATAGGAAACACTTTCGACATGGCTTATGGGGACCTAACAAAAAATCACTAAGATCCATGTCATCTGAGAGAAAGGACAAGTGTTGTGTCACTGGGGAAAGCGTTGAGGTCTTTAGCCACTCTAGGCATAAGTCCTTGACATTGTAATATGTCACAACCCCAGAGTGTTCTGATTGTACATAGGGCTGATCAGGCATATGGATACTTAACCCTTTGATCGTACCCCTGAATCATTACTGACACCTATTATAGGCCAAACCAACCATCCATTCCAATTGGGGTCTGATAAATTATAAGAGTGTAGTATGGTATCCAATGAATCCTCACTGTGTGATATGTAATTTTGCTAACCCTCAAAGTGTATAAGCAAGAGAATCCGAGGTATGTTCAAGTCCTTGTTCTTGGCTAGCCAAAGACAGGAAGACTGTTGCACTGTGTCGTACAGGAAAAGCATTTGATGTGGCATGAGGCATGCTCTAAACACAGCCTCAGTTTTCTGAATTTGACAATCTTTAGTTTCCCAGACAGATTTTGTGTTTATAGTGTCCCTCCAAAGTCAAAACATTGTATGGACAGTTGGGAAATAAAAGAGGCGGTATATCAGCTTTGTATTGGTGAGCATATTTTTCTTTGCAGATTTAGGTGCAAGCCTACAGTAATATGAGGCCAAGTCTGAAGTGTTCACACCAAAAAAATAAGCAAACTTCTGTGCAAATATGGTTGAACTAACTTTTGGTGGTGTTGGGCAATGTTCCCATTGATAATAATTGAAAACATTACATGGGATACTTGCTTTGTTTCCAAAAGCTGGTGACTGCAGTGTTGTTAGCAAAACATGGTGTCAAAATTAGATGTACCATCGTACAATTAATTATTTGAAAATGCAGAACATCTTTCTAAATCAGACAGCATAGTATTTACAGTTTCAAAGTCCCGATCATTAGAGAAAATACTAGAGGTAATGATGTCACTAAGATAAATGTGGTATTTTTAAAAGTTCAGTTGGACCACACACATCATAGGAAACTCTGTCCCAAACTATTCTGTCAGAAACTGGAACTGCTGTAATGTTCACGAACGACAGGTCCCATGTTAACAGTGTGATGATACATGCGGTTTCAGGACCAAGTTCACATTTTGGACTGCAGAGACTTCTGAAAGGGAATGTTCATTCAGGAGTAAGAAAAAAACTATCACTACACCTATCCAAAGGACTAGGAACAGTAGACCATTGTAATCCAGAGCTGTAGCCGGGGAGAAACAAAGTAAGTCCTTTTTAGCCAAAGGAAGAAATCACGAATTTGTGGGGAACAGGCGCTGGCTGTGACCCGGTTCACTTGGATCCGATGAGATATTGTCAGAATGGATGAAGTAGGCAGATGCAATCTGATCTATCTTTGTCAGCTCAGCAGGTTTTGTGGCACTGGCAGATGCCTCCTGTCAAGACATATTAACATGGATGTCAATATTAGACCGAATTGAGATCTTTGTTTCATTTGTAGTTTGTTGCTGTTTAATTTCAACAGGTACAAACACCATTCCATTGTTGGTAACTCCTTCACTTCACGAAATGGAGTCTTCAAAGGTTATGAATCTTTCGGTCTGAACTCCCTGTGTGGTAGTGAGAGGAGATTGGTGGCTACCCAGAAGACCACGCAGCCCACTGTTGAGTATCGGCCACATAGTGTGGTTTGTTCAGATCAATTAAAAAAATTATCTTTTCTTAATTGCCAGCAAGGGGTGGAAGAAGTACTGTTCTTGTTCCTCCGATGTTTCTTCAGATTGTAACGGGCCGCAGTGGTACACATGCGAGAGGTCTGTCTGAAATCAGTAATGGCGTTCGGGGTGGACATGCTACGGTAGAAGCCTTCATCTGTTGACAGAGGTCGCACTAAAGGATGAAACCCTTGGTCTGTTTAGTAAGACCTGACCACCAATAAAGCTGCTTTAGTAGTGAAATTGTTGCTGCGATACCTGCTTGTGCTGAACTCAGACTCTTGTGTGCAAGCTAGAATTAATCCCAATCTGCGATCCATGTTTGGTATTACTCTATCCTCCACCCGTGGAACTTGAGCATGCGTAATGTTTTGCGCATCTAACTTATAGGAGTACTTGAGTGGAGAACCTTTAGGCAAGGCTCAGCTGTTGTGCATTGCGTTTACAGCTATCATTATCTCTCTGTCTATCCTCATGCTAGAACGAGTGATTACAGCAACAGCAGCAGTTCGCACTGTTGTCTTGGCAGCTTCATCAGCCAATAAATTCCCTTCAACGTGCACACCAACACACTGATGACTCAATGTGTGAATTACATGAGCCTGTGGCAAGCATTATTTGAGCTCTGTCCCTTGTTTCCAAAGAAACTTTTGCTTTATTGTGTAACCTTTAGAATCTCTAAACCCATTCTGGCCCCAGTTATTTCATTTAGGAAAGGATATCTTGTATTTACTGCAGGTTTGCTTGTGTCTTTAATGTAGAATCACATTTGAAGTCTAAATCTGTTGCAGTGAGAGAATTAGCCCATAATATCCATCGCAGATGCAGTGCTTTTGTGTTTGGAATGCTTGCTTTGGTAACAACCTCTAAGGTCGGCCCTGGAGTCACGACAATAATGAGTTACCACTGTGCTAGTGCTCTTCCTTTCTCCAAAAAAAGAACAATTGATTGACAAAATGCAGAACAATGCCATACAGTCACCTCAGTACAGAGATCTGGGCCTAAATCCATAATTTTTTTACTCACCATGCCATGCCAGCTTGGATCCAGCCATAGGCAAACCATTCTTGATCCTGCATGCAAGGTGAACATTCCAGTTCGACCTGCCAGGATAGGCCCTCCCCTGGACTGGAAACAAGCTTACTAGGACCGATTTTGGGCTTTCAATGCAAAAAAGAACAATTGATGGACAGAATGCAGAACAATGTCATACATTCACCCCAGTACAGAGATCTGGGCCTAAATCCAAAGTTTGTTTGCTTACCATGCCATTGAAGTTTGGACCGAGCAATATGCAAATGAGTCTTAATTCTGCACCCAATGGGAACAGTACAGCCCAGGCCAGGTCCTCCCTGGACTGGAAACAGGCATTCCAGGACTGGTTTTGAGCTTTCATCCCTCATCAGCCAGGATATCTTGACTCCAGTGGCATGGAGAGCACAGGACCCACATCTGGGTATACCCGTCGCAGTGACGAATGTAAAAAGAACAATTCATGAACAGAATGTGGAACAATGTCATACATTCACCCCAGTACAGAGATCTGGGCCTAAATCCATCGTTTTGTTTGCTCACCATGCCATTCCAGTTTGGGCCCTAAGCTGGCAGGGTATGCCCAGACGTGGGTCCCTTGCTCACTTTGCCACTGGATTCAAACTAGCCTGGCTGCTGAAGGGTGTTACCCAGAAACTGGTCCCAGGATGCTTGTTTCACGTTCAGGTAAGACCTTGTTTGGCAGTTTGGGCTGGACTGTTCCAATGAGGCACAGGGTCAAGACTGATTTGCATATAGCTGGGTCTGAACTGAGGTGGTGAAGTGAGCTAACGAATGATGATGGATTCAACCCAGATCTGTGACTGGGGGTAAGTGTCTAAAAAGTTTCATTGCTCCGTCTGTCATGTCCTTTTGTTTGCTTTGTTTGCTCTAATCTGGCAAGGTATGCCCAGACGTGGGTCCCTTGCTCAATTTTCCACTGGATTCAAGCTAGCCCGGCTGATGAAGGATGTTACCCGGAAATCAGTGTCAGGATGCTTGTTTCCGGTTCAGGGTAGACCTGGCTTGGCAGTTCAGGCTGGACTGTTCCCATGAGCCACAGGGTCAAGACTGATTTGCATATAGCTGGGTCTGAACTGAGGTGGTGAAGTGAGCTAAAGAATGATGATGGATTCAACCCAGATCTGTGACTGGGGGTGAGTGTCTGAAAAGTTTCAGTGCTCCGTCCATCATTTCCTTGTCTTTGCTTTGTTCACCCTTAGTTGGCAAGGTATGCCCAGACATGGGTCCCTTGCTCACTTTGCTACTGGATTCAAGCTAGCCTGGCTCATGAAGGGTGTTACCCAGAAACTTGTCCCAGGATGTTTGTTTCAAGTACAGGGAAGACTTGGCTTGGCAGTTTGGACTGGACGGGTCCCATGAGGCATAGTGTCAAGACTGATTGGCATATAGCTGGTTCTGAACTGATTTGGTGAGGTGATCTAAAGAATGATGATGGATTCAACCCAGATCTGTGACTGGGGGTGAATGTCTGAAAAGTTTCAGTGCTCCGTCCATCATGTCCTTGTGTTTGCTTTGTTTGCCCTAATTTAGCAGGGTATGCCCATACTTGGGTCCCTTGCTCATTTTGTCACTGGTTTCCAGCTAGCCTGGCTGATGAAGGGTGTTACCCAGACACCAGTGCCAGGATGCTTGTTTCCGGTTCAGGGTAGACCTGGCTTAGCAGTTCAGGCTGAACTGTTCCCATGAGCCACAGGGTCAAGACTGATTTGCATATAGCTGGGTCTGAATTGAGGTGGTGAAGTGAGCTAAAAAATGATGATGGATTCTACCCAAATCTGTGACTGGGGGTGAGTGTCTGAAAAGTTTCAGTGCTCCGTCCATCATTTCTTTGACTTTGCTTTGTTTGCCCTAAGTTGGCAGGGTATGCCCAGACATGGTTCCCTTGCTAACTTTCCTCCTGTTTCAAGCTACCCAGGCTGATGAAGGATGTTACCCAGAAACTGGTCTCAGGATGTTTGTTTCCGGTTCAGGGAAGACATGGCTTGGCAGTTCAGGCTGGACTGTCCCATGAGGAACAGGGTCAAAACTGATTTGCAAATAGCTGGGTCTGAACTGAGGTGGTGAAGTGAGCTAAAGAATGATAATGGATTGTACCCAAATCTGTGACTGGAGGCGAGTGTCTGAAAAGTTTCAGTGCTCCGTCCATCATTTTCTTGTGTTTGCTTTGTTCACCCTAAGTTGTCAGTGTTAGACCTGTCAGCTTTTGGATCGTCTCCCCTTATTTTCGTCCCTTCTGCCTCCCATTATTTTTTTCTTTTCTTCCCACCAACCCTTTTTGTGTGGCCTTAGGTCTCAGGGTGCCCCACCACTGCTTTCCAGTGCTGAGGTACAGATGTGCCTTCCTAAAATGGTGGGTACAGTGAGTTTCTAAGATGGACGCCTACTAGAAATTACCTCGGGGCTCTGGCCCATGAGATTACATTAGAGGGTTCCAGATCCTTCCAGTCCACTCTAGTGACCTGGACCTAGGCTATGTAAGGGAGGACACTGGGTGGCCATTTTGACACTGCTGGGCTGGCTGGAGTGTAGACAACTGCGTCAGGGGGATGGTGTCTCAGGCTACTCTGACTGTTCCTAGGGGCTGCAAGTTAGTTGTGAGTGCTGCCTCCTCCCTGTTGATCTGGCCCAGATTATGAGAGAAGATCTGTGAACATCCTGTCCCAGAGTGGCCATTCAACAAGAAAGCTAATTCCTTTGAACTACTGGTGAGAGTGACCTTTCCCCAACCCCAGAAAGCCTTGAAGGGTGGCACCGTGGGCTCATAGGGCAATGCGGGACAAGGGGCCTGAGTCAACACCTGAAGTGAAGCGGGCTTCCCACCTTAGCCTTAGCCCTGTTGACATTATTGAGGTGAGCAGATGGTAACTTTGCTGTGTGCCGCTGAAATCTACCGGCGCGATATTAGTCAGAGCCCCCACCCCTTCTCTGCTCTTCCGTCCTTCCTGAGGTGCTACTGCACCGCTGGCCTGGGTGCTGAATTGGGCCAAGTGATCCCGGTGACAGGCGTGTGGAGGGGAAGCAGCGCAAGGACCCGTGAGAGACGCTGGGCGGGGTCGCTGGGTATTCGGACTTCCGCCCAGCCCGTCACCTCGCTCGTCAGTCTGAAGATCCTTTTTCAGAGCGGAAGCGGCAGCAGCCCTCAGAAGGCCAGATCCACTCACTGGTTGTTGCTCCAGCGGACGGGAGTGGTTGCCCGGAGGCCCGTCCGCACTGGGGCCTCAGGATTCCTCACGTCGCGGCTCGGCTGCGGCTCTGCCTCGCGTCAGGTGATTCTGCAAAGACCTGAGTGGGAGGACGAGGGGAAAGTGCGGCCACAATAACTGCCTCAGAGAAGACATCCCAAAGGCGCGATCGGGCGCCCAGGTATCTGGGGGAAATACAAAAGGGAGGGAGGGACTGAAGGAAGAGAGACAGACAAGGAGGGGGCGGACTATGGTGTATGGGGGTGCCACGAGGCTGCCCTAAGCAAACCCCCCGCTGCTGGTGACATCGTCACTGGCTCTTATTTGAGAGTAGGTCCCAGACTGTAATTTCCCTCCACTAGGGTAAAGCCTCTATGTATACTATTGCGCACAGGAGTGAGGAAGGAACAGCGCGCTCAGTATAAGAAATTGTTATGACTCTTATCTTAGGATATTGTCCAGCTTAACTTGAATTGATTCAGAGGCCTGCTAAAATTAAAATTTATGTATTAAAGTGCCTGCCCAAGTGGAAATCTGTGCCTAATATAGTGGAAATTGATATGCTGATCCAATTGGTGAAACATGTCCCATGTTTCTATTGATTTTTAGGTGATATTCTACATGACTAATTGTCACACTGAATGTACACAGAAACTTGTGGCTTGACAACTGTGAGGAAATGTGAAATACTGTCTGATTAATATGATTAACTCCCGAAAGTGAAAGGACCAACAGCCTGATTCATCATTGTTAAATCCGGTCGCAAAGGGCCAGATTCTGAGAATCTGGCCCTTTGCGAGCGGTATTTTTGCATTTGGGATTCATCATCCCAAATGCAAAAATCGCTATTTAAGAATTCGCATATTTGCGAGGAATAGCATTTAAGGAATCTCTATTAGAGATTCCTTAAATGCTATTCTTGAAAGATTTTTAAATTGCGAATTCGCAAAAATTTCCCGCTATTTACCGCGAGGTCTAACTTCGTGGTAAATAGCGGAAACTTAGAAAAATGCATTTAAATGCATTTTTCTAAGTTTCATGTTACACACACACATGTCCTTGGGACATGTGTGTGCGCAACACCAATGTAGCATACATTTCAGGGGTGCTACAGGGTGTCCTTTGGACACCCCTGCACCCTTGAAATCGCAATTTCAATATGCGAATCGCTAATTGCGATTTGCACATTGAAATGTCTTCCCATTCATTCCTATGGGCCTTTCGGCCCATAGGAATGAATGGGGAGATATTCCTTAATTGCGATTAGCAATTTGCTAATCGCAATTAAGGAATAATTAGAAATCGCAATTTATTTAGCGATTTCTTGGTGAATAGCATTTTGCTATTCCTTAATAGCGATTCCTTAATAATCGCTATTAAGGAATAGCAAATACTCACCTTGATGAATCAGGCTGTAAGTCCTAGTTTAATACGGATTGGAATCTTCATACCTTTTTTTTTTTAAATACAGAGATAAAGCCTCACTATTTTCTACGTAACCAAGACGGTGTGGTGTCATTTTGGTGGGTTTGCACTGGGGTGTTGTAGTGAGTGTTGCGCAAGTACATCACATTGCCTTCTGGATTGAGTGTCTCCACTCTGTGCCTTGCTACCCTAAGTGGGCCGGTAGCCCCGGTTCCAACAGTCAGGGTATGCCCAGATCTGGGTTCCTTGCTCACGTTGCCACTGGATTGATGCTAACCTGGCTGATGAAGGGTGCTACCCTGAAACCTCTCCCAGCATTCTTGTTTCCGGTTCAAAGAAGACCTGGCTTGGCAGTTCGGGCTGGACTGTTCCCATGAGGCACAGGGTCAAGACTGATTTTCATATAGCTTGCTCTGAACTAAGATGGTGAAGTGAGATAAAGAATGATGATTGATTCAACCCAGATCTGTGACTGTGGATGAGTGTCTGAAAAGTTTCAGTGCTATGTCCATCACTCCTTGTGTTTGCTTTGTCTGCCTTAAGTTGGCAGGGTATGCCTGGATGTGGGTCCCTTGCTCATTTTGCCACTGGATTCAAGCTAGCCTGCCTGATGAAGGATGTTACCCAGAAACCGGTCCCAGGATGCTTGTTTCTGGTTCAGGTTAGACCTGGCTTGGCAGTTTGGGATGGAATGTTTCCATTGGGCATAGGGTCAAGACTGATTTGCATATAGCTGGGTCTGAACTCAGGTGGTAAAGTGAGCTAAAGAATGATGATGGATTCAACCCAGATCTGTGACCAGGGGTGAGTGTCTGAAAAGTTTCATTGCTCCATCCATCATCTCCTTGTGCTTGCTTTGCTCACCCTAAGTTCGCAGGGTATGCTCAGATGTGGGTCCCTTGCTCACTTTGACACTGGATGTAAGCTAGCCTGGCTGATGAAGGGTGTTACCCAGAAACCAGTCCCAGGATGCTTGTTTCAGGTACAGGGAAGACTTGGCTTGGCAGTCCTAGCTGGAGTGTTCCCATGAAGCACATGGTCAAGACTGATTTGCATATAGCTGGGTCTGAACTGAGGTAGTGAATTGATCTAAAGAATGATGATGCATTCAACCCAGATCTGTGACTGGGGGTCGGTGTCTGAAAAGTTTCAGTGCTCCGTCCATCATCTCCTTGTGTTTACTTTGTTCGTCCTAAGTTGGCAGGGTATGCCCAGACATGGGTCCCTTGGTCACTTTGCCACTGGATGCAAGCTAGCCTGGCTGATAAAGGGGGTACCAGAAACAGGTCCCAGGATGCTTGTTTCTGGTTCAGGGAAGACCTGGCTTGGCAGTTCGGGCTGGAGTGTTCCCATGAGGCGCAGTGTCAAGACTGATTTGCATATACCTGTGTCTGAACTGAGGTGGTGAAGGGAACTAAAGAATGATGATGGATTCAACCCGGATGTGTGACTGGGATGAGTGTCTGAATAGTTTCAGTGCTCCGTCCAACATTTCCTTGTGTTCGGTTAGAATGCCCTAAGTTGACAGGGTTTGCCCAGATGTGAGTACCTTGCTCAGGTTTCCACTGGATTCGAGCTAGGATGGCTGATGAAGGGTGTTACCCAGAAACCGGTCCCAGGATGCTTGTTTTCAGTTCAGGGAAGATCTGGCTTGGCAGTTCAGGCTGGACTTTTCCCATGAGGCACAGGGTCAAGACTGATTCGCATATTGCTGGGTCTAATCTGAGGTGGTGAAGTGAACTAAAGAATGATGATGGATTCAACCCAGATCTGTGACTGTGGGTGAGTGTCTGAAAGGTTTCAGTGCTCCGTCCATCATCTCCTTGTGTTTGCTTTCTTTCACTACAGCAGTTTGTACTGCTGTTAGTATCTTTTCTGTAGATGCAAAATACATTTCAGCGTTTGTGTACAAATGAGATATGTTTGCTATTTGTACCTTTTTATCTTCTTTGTAGGTGAGGTATGTGTACCCTGATTGAAGGGCAATACACGAATCACCCAATTAGTGATATTTACACGTGTGTGTAAGAGTTTGGAAGCTGTTATGTCAGCTTGTACAGAATAAAGAATTTTGGTCTGTTCCTGTTGAACTGAAAAGTCAGGTCTGGTTAGGCCGTACAAAGGTTTAACCCTTTCTGCGTAATCCAAAATGAATGTTGTGCCAAAAATTTAGAAATCCTAAAATGTATTATAAACCATTCAGAGTCTTTGTAGGTTGGAGCAGCACACATTTTTCAAAGAAAATAGCTACCAGACTTTTTCCTTCACTTGATAGCTCATATCCCAAAAAAAGGACATTGAGGTAGGCAATTTTTGTTTTTTTAAAGGTAAATGTGAAGCCCATTGTGGTGAACCCCAGAATTATGTTGTTCACGCTGTTCAAATGATCCAATAACTCATTGTTCTTCAGATAAATTTCACATTCGTAGGAAATGCCTCCTCATCACAATTTTGAAGTAACTGATATTCTTGCTGAGAGGAACCCTGGGCTATATATAACCTTTGGGCAGTCTACAGAATTGGCGTTTAGAGCTGAGCACTGAAAATGCTGTTAAATATCTGCTTTCAGGCAAAAGAATATATTTGAGATATCTAGTGGGTTTCTTCCACACAATGTTTTTCATTAATGCAGCACTTTGTGCATTTTGCAATGCAATTTTTTTTTGCATGTCTTTAAATGCCTGTTGTCTAAAACTAGATGGCGTGAATTGGTATTCAAGTTGATTTAGGATCTCCTTGACTTGTTTCTTTGCGTCATGTATTATAGGGTACTTCCTCTCTGGTGTAGGAGTAGATTTTATTGGGATTTCATGGTGAGTTGACTTAGCATCCCACTCAACATGATTACGGTAAAGTACGTAAGCTAGCGCTAACGCCCACTCATGTGCTTATGAATGTTTTAGTGACTCTGGAACAAGGTCGGAGAAGGCTGGTAGTATTATGTCTTCCCCTTTAGGGCAGTTCATAACATACTCGGGCATTCAATCTTTTCAGCCAAAAGGATGTCGTATCCATATGTCAGGTTCTCCCAGAAGAGACCTTTCAATTTCCTGGGTATGTCCCCCTCCATTTGGATCATAGGTTTGTGTAAATGATGTGGGAAACTTACCCTTGTATCTGGTGTCTCCACCTTGATGTGTTCATTCAACGCTGCTGTCACCAGAAATTCCATCAAGTTCTGGCAAGCTATTGTTGCTTCTGCTGCGCTGTCTATCATCCTCAGAGCCCACTCCCCGTTCAATAGTAGAGTCCGCAGTAGCCTGGGCATTTCTTATTCTAAGGGCAGCTACCTTCTTTTTAAATTGAGTTTTACTTCTGAATTTATCTTCTGATAAAGTAATCTGAAGTGCTATGTTTCTACCTTTGAGGCTTGACTTGCTCCTCTGCTTTGTGTTTTGACCACCCTTCCCTCTCCGAGTTTTTGGATGAATCCTGAAAGGAACTAGAGGAATGTGTATCAGTATCCTAATACCTGCCATGTTGCTTAATCTTATCACAGTTCCTAAGATTGCATTTTCTATCAAAGGGTTCCTGTTGAGGAGACCCACCTAGTGATCATGATTCAATCTGCTTATTATTTGTTGATTGTTTGTTATCCCATTTTTTTCAGAAGAACAGGGTGCTTGGTTTGAGTTATTTTTTTCAGGATTACTCATTACTTGTGGTTTTACAGGTCTAGCTCCCACGTTATCTCTACCCAGCTAAGCATAGGTATCTTCGATATTATTAGGTAATTATTGCACCTGTTGTGCTGGAGTGAATTCCCTCAGGTGTTGGCATATAGCCACTGCTGTGTTGTAAAAACATTGAGTTGCTTATCTAAGCCATTGTGTCAGTATAATGTTTCCCCCTAAAAGATGTGCTTCTTTTATTTATGCATGTCATTGTTACAATCAGACTTAGTGGATTAAAGGGCACAGTATCTTAAAGCTTGACTTGTAGTGTTCAATGCTTGTTGCTTGAGTCAGACGACTTGTATAATCAAAAGAACTCGTGACTTTTGCTTCATTACAACGTGTATGCAAATCACACGTTTTTGAGCTCATGCTAATCGCCTTCTCAAACGCGTGCAAACCGCCTTCCCAAACGCGTGCAGAGAAGCCTATTTAAACCCCACCAGTCCCACAGTTCAGTGCTTCGCTTTGTGTCATCAAAGCGTCTCTTATCTGCTTCCGTGTTTCCTCGGTCCAGGAGCAAGCATCCAGCTGGAACCATTTCTCGCCCGGCGCTCTTCTCCTGACTCCGGTGGACATCCTGATTTTGGTGCTCTTCCCCTGCTGGACTTCCGGTTGGTTTTTTCTTGTTCCTGCGGAAAGACAACAAAGAAAAGCAAAACATTAAAGGTTGCCAAGCAAGGTAAGGTTTTTGAGCTTGTTTGAAACTGTTAACAGCTAAACAAAGACTCCGCATATCTTATTGCAAAAAGACTCAAGGACAACATCTAAAGAAAAGTGTAAAAGCTCTCAAGCAGACAATACTTCAAAAGACTCATTTGCATTCAACATTTGTAAGGTTGCAAGAGGTTTTATATTGTCAACCTTTGAAACAATTATAGCTCAATATAATTATTGTCATATTCATATTTTTATATAAATATTTTTTTCAGAAACCCCCTCTAGGAACCAGAATCTGGTGCTAAAATGGTACTATAAATCCTTGATGTGTATTTTAATATTCTGCACTATTATTGAATAATTGATAAATACAATTGCATATTATTGTTTTCTGTTTTGAAAGGTCAAAGCTCAAGAAAGAATTTACTCTTGTGCTCAAACTCATTAGAAGCACAGATAATTCTGAGTGAGAAGTGTCAGGGCATTTAAAGGCTTGTTTTTCAGTATGTAATAAGTGTGTTTGGTACTCATATTAACACTTCTGGAAATCTGGTCATCACTAGAAGATACCAATTTGTGTGTTATTTCTTTTAGAGTGCACTTCTCAACGTTAGAATGAAGGTAAGCACAAGAGAAGCCTAGACCCATTCCCCAGAACCCAGAAAGGCAAAAGCAAGAAATCAATCCCCACGAACTCCATCAAGTTCCCAGTGTTTGTCTCTCTCTCTCTATCCCATTACCACCTTCCCCCGGGAATCAGTCTGAGGTGGCAAGTGAATAGAATCTTGCTGTCTCTGATTCCCTTCTGGTGGAGTTGGGGAACAGCAGCATCAAGAAAGCAACACAACAACGGATTGCAGGTGAGAGGTAGTCGTGACATGCTGCTGCCTCCCCTTTTATGTTCCCTAGCATAATTGCTGATACCTCGGCAAAATTGCCTATCAATGTAATTCCCAAGTTCAGTGCAGGCTCTACCCAGTACTCATGCTGTATTTGTTTCAAAACATCTGGAATAACTTCTATTGAGGGGGTACCATGAGTGCTGGTATTAATGGCAGCGAAAACTGTACCCCAAGTGGTACAATCCTCTATCGGGGGAGCTATCCCCATTGGCAAGCAAATAATAGTATTCTGTGTTTGCCTTGCGGGCCCATATGGGGAAATACGGCTTCAAGCTGTGCTATTTTCTGTGCTATCTAGAACGGCATTTGCTCATGTTTAGTGGGCATTCTTCCCATAATAGCGTTCTGCATTTGTGGGCTGATCTTAGTCACAGTCATTTGAGGAGGACAAGATTGAATAGCCCTCGGAGGTTGAATGGTGAGTGTTCACATTACAAACTATAAAATTTCTATATAGTTTTACTATGTCTCTATATGTGTATGTAATTCTGCTGCTGGGAATGTATCAATCTCAAGATGAGGTGTGTAAGCAGCTAGGACCGGTTAAGTTGCTCTGTGTCTGCTGAGCAGACCAAGTCTCACGTTTTCTGTGGTGTGAGGAAGGGCGTATTTAAACCAACTACTATACTCGTTGAAATTAACAGGACTTCTATGTCCATGTATGGTAAGTATTCTTCAGGTGTCCCATCTTCAATGTAATTATGAAACAAATGTGTGCGTGCACGTGCAGGTGGGTGGGAATTTCACCCAAGAATAGAATACCTCTGTCTGGAATGCTTTGTGTGCCTCAATCACAAAGGTAACATTTCCACCTATTGCTGGGAGGCCGTGTTCTACTAATTTCATAGTAACTGCATGCCATCAGTTTTCTGTAATGTTCAGAGCAACTTCCTAATTTTCTTCCACTGCATTAGCAAAGCTCCCTCTTGGACAGACATTGTGAAGGTAGGAGCAAGGAAAAGATATAAGGTTTTGCACAATGTGTAAACAAGTTTATCCTTCAAGTTTGCATTACCTAAAGCTTAGGGTTTACCTACTCAGCTCGGACACATTTCCCTTCCCACCCCGGACGCCTCTGGTTAAATGTGAGTAGGGTTCTCTGAGAAAGCATGACTGAACTACTTAGATTTGACCGTTAAATCAGAACCAAACAAACGGCTGTACCATGTCATGTAGACCTCAAAAAGACATAAGATCTGTACGTTTATACAACATAAATTAATGGATTGATGGCTAGACTGATTCCGGACACCCCCAAAGGATATGTTAGCCTTTAGACCAGCTAGCTCACAGTGCCACCATAAGCCTCCTAACCTTCCCAAGGAGGTAATAGTTTCTAGCAACAATTGTCAATGTCCAGTGTTTGTAAATGTCCAGTATTTGTAAAGCGCAAACAATTACCCGAAGGTGTCAAGGTGCTGGGAGCCATCGTGAAGATAAGTGAGCTATTGCCCAGAGTCACAAGGTGCTGGGCAGACTCCTGCCACCGGAGCCAGGGATCGAACCGTGATCCCCATCGTCCAGCGTCAGTCACCCTGGCCCCTGCGCCACACCTCTTCCAATTGAACATGACAACCCTTGATCCCTCAGGGATCATAGTAACAGTGCAGTATTTTTTGCTCAGTCAATCGTTATAACTTAGTCTCCGAGAGATTAACAAAATAAACGTTGGGGAAATTTTTCAATAAGCATTTATTGAACCAGCGTCATTCTAGTATAAAACATGTTTGCTGCGACAATCATTAGACAGAAGCTAACGTAAAAGGTTACAAGCACCAGCAGAGTGAATAGAAAGTAGAATTCTACCATGGTGCTAAACAGTGAATATATGCAGGTAATTAAACATGACAGTAATCAAGAGTACTCCTACGATGCAGACCCTAACTAAGTGTACCTATCATGCATGTGGATGTAATGCCAAGAATACCCTAGGAAGGAGCCAACCACATTACCTGATGGGAGAGAATTAAGGACTCCATCTTGGTCTCGAGTTGAACACTCCGCAAGACTGTCAGACTGCTGTCCTTTAAAGCTTCTGCAGGCCGGGACCCCAGTAAGTTTTGTCAGCATGGAAGCGTCTCCTCTCCTTCACTAGTGAAGGTGTAGTGCTTTTATACAGAAAAGGTAGCCTCAGAGTTTCCACCACAATCAATATGTTATGAGTACAATTATTTAGATGAGCCTACATCAATAAATGTAATTTATGCAAAGTAGCTGAATGCCCTTGGATGAAAGATAGCATTGACTTTGTACAGAGAGTGTTAATCCTGTTATGTATGTCATGAGCAGGGTATTTTCCTAAGAATCTTTATACATAAGGCTAGTTTCAAGGAAACCAATCGACATTTATTCAGCATGTAACTAGGTAAAAGGTCAGTGCAAGAACTGTTATGTAGAGCAAGGTAGGACGGACGTAGGTGAAAGGTTGCTTTGCTACTTAGGAATATATTGATGGACATAACAATTTTAGCACACTCACTGTGGTTGGGAGAAGCCCTTCTTGTGGTGGAATTACACTCTTGGTCAGCCATGTGATTGCCAAAAGTCTTGTAAACCGTGTGATTGAACATTTTGAATCGACCGAGGGCTTCTCCGACACCCATGCTGTTGAACATGTGAGTATAATTAGTTGAACGTAGAGGTAGAAATCTTGAAGCAGACATTCTTAAGTTCCCTATGAAGCATTCCCACAAAGACCTAGCCAA
The DNA here is from genome assembly GCF_964263255.1 of Lissotriton vulgaris. Classification (NCBI taxonomy): domain Eukaryota; kingdom Metazoa; phylum Chordata; class Amphibia; order Caudata; family Salamandridae; genus Lissotriton; species Lissotriton vulgaris. The sequence goes on along the minus strand of NC_141696.1, from coordinate 463,005,494 downwards.
TGGAAGCAAAGTGCTAACAAGAATGCCACAAGTGTCACCAACATGAACCAATTAACTTGAGTCCGCACAAACCTGATGCTAAAATATAATTAGCAAAGAAAACAGTTATGGATTATTGTAATTGTTTGGTTGAAAATGTCTCAGATTTTTTAGTGTGGATGGAACAATTTCAAAGGTAACTAAAGCAAATCAAATACTGGCTTATGGAACATATGTACCATGTCTGTCTATATGAGGTCAGATACTGACTCTCAAACTTACTGTTAACATTCAACTTCTCAAAACATTAACTTTGTGTGGTACAAAGCAAAGTAACTCGAAATGCCCATGCCTGGTGTAGATAAAACCTGGGAGCAGCAGTACCGAGTCACCCACCTTCTTCTTTGCAGAGTACAAACTCTACATTTTCGATATGGATAAAACGTCTTCTCTATTGCAGGTACAGAGTAGTCAATCCTTCAGCTGCCAACATCCTACACAATAGATAAAGTGGATGCTTCTGCACAGTTGTCATTCAAATGCAGCAGATTTTGCCAAATAAAAAAAATGATCTCTGCTCATGACAGATGGAAAGCTGGGTGTTGCCCAGTATGAGGGACGAGACGAGTAGCACTGTACTTATGGCTTGGGCAAAATACCCATGAGACATGTAAAGCCAGAAAAACATTACAAGTACCCATGTGAGCTGGATGTTCAGATGTGTGTCCTAAAATGAGTGTGTTCATGCTGCCTCAAAAATTGGCCAGCACAGAAAATAGTTTGCTGCACAATATCATCAAAGACCATACTATGTAAAAAAAAGTTGTAAGTAACAATGGGAACAAAAATTCTGTATTGATTTTACATCCAACAACTCAGTTGAAAGCACGACATACAGGCGGAAACTCAGAGTGGTTGTCAAATGAGCACTGTAGCAGTGCTCTGCATGGCATGCATGTGCACTGTTGATTATGATTTGATACCACTGTCTATCAACACGCAAGTTGTGCTTGTAAACTTACATCACAACTGCCTTGGCATGCTTCATATACATGTTCTTCAGATTCACTAATAGAGGCATCATCATCTGATGAAACTCCATCAATGAAAGAAATCACTTCCAGATTCGGATACATGATTCTCCCCTTACATGCTGCCTCAGTGTCTGATCTGACCTCAGAGCTCCACTTCATTGTCAAACATAAGACCCGAGTAGCAGACAACCAGCGAGAAATGATGTATGTTTACTACTTAAAGATTGATTAGGTCAGGTGAAGAGACATGTGGAAAAAATGTGTATGAACTGTGGATGTTAAGAAGTGTGTAAGGGATGTGAGATGAAAGCTAGATGTACTGAAATTCCAGGGTGGAAGTGTAACCAAGTAATATGAAACAAATCCAAAGTTTGCTTAGAAGAAAGTCAGTATTTGAGTGAAAAAGTGTATAATCCTTCAATTTGCAATACGGACACACATCAAAAAGGCAAAATGAAATAAAATTTAATTTACAGATATTGACAAGAATCAACTAAGCACAACTTCATAGCTCTGGCTTACCTCTCAAGCCACCCCATGTTAAACGTTTATTGTTCCACTAGTGTTAGTTCACACTACAAAATCTCATATTTATACTTCTTTTCTTTCACAAATGTGAAAGTATTATACCTCAATGCAAATACAAAACAAAGAATGCCAAGGAATTGAGCAAATGACATGTAGTAATTAAATGCATTGTGTTGAGATCTCCTCACGTGATAGTAAGCAGACTATTTTAAACTTTTACACAACTGCAGGAAATAAGCACAATAGTAAGCGGTTGTCATGCTGTTGTGGGAGTTATGTTCTGATTAGAACCATATATGCATATTAACATGAATCTATTACTTTTGAAACAAAAATATTGTGATATTTAGAAACGTATTCTCTGGCTTCTGCTTAACTAAGTCTAACTTTAGCCCTTAACTCCATCTTCAGAAATATATCTGTCACTTCATAATGTTCACTGTGTGTTTATATTTTCTCATTTGACACTGCTCGCAGCAGAATATGGACTGTTCGTTCTGTAATGAGTTGATGTTCTGGAAAAAAACTATGAAGGAAGCCTTTTGATACTTTCAAGGCTCCTCCTGCTGCTCACTGAAGACTGTTCAAGTATGAAACTTCTGTGATAGTGAGGGAGTTACCCTTTTTTTATCAGGAAAAAGGATTGGGTCAACAATCATAAAAAGCAAAAACTCCTTATCCTGAATTTTATAACCAATTTCTATCACTTTGTCCCCTAAAGAGACATTCCATAGGTAGGAGAAGGGGTCTCGTCTATGCGCAGGCTACCAAATATACAAACTTTTTGAGTGAAAGACAAGGATTAACATGAATGTATTTACAAACACAAATTTTAAAAAGTTCTCATTTATTTATTAAAAATATTTAAAAAAACAACAATACATTCTCTCATTTACATTATGCATCTTGTCGTACACACATCAATTACAAATATTATTTGACTTAGTTTAAAAACTTGAGTATCTAAACTTTGCTAATCAGCATAGTTCAAAAAATCTCACTCTAGTGTTTTTTTCTTTTTTTATATAAAAACAGAAAACAAACAAACTGTTGAAGCAGCGTTTCGGTGCCAAAGACAATCTTGCACCTTCTTCAGGACTTGTTCATTACAATGATATCCAGGTTTCTATTTCCTTCCTGGCACACCTTTCTCAGTCTTAGGAGCAAGTAGTCTCCAGTTGTATAGGCAGAAGATGTTCGTTGTTTACTCTTTTGTATACTTTGACGTTTGATTCATTATGTTTCATTCAAAGTTGATTAAAGGAAACTATTTTCAATCCGATCTTTCCTTATTTTGTCATGGGAAGTTTGGGGGGACGCCTCTGGGAGCTACCACTTGCTGCTCTTTAATCGTTCTTCTCTCATTTGTTACGTAATTGTCTGCTGATGAGTTGATATCCTCTTTTTCTTTTGTTAAATATGAAATCAGGGACCACTGTTTTGGAGTATTATCAATCTACTGCCAATTTTCTGTCACAGAAAATCCATGGCAAATGAGTTTTATGCATTATGATTGATTCAATGATCTATCTGAGCATTATGGTCTGACCAAATTGAATTACTTGTTGTGTTCTAGTGTACCAGAGCTGCTCTTGAGTGAAAGTGTGTTCGTATTATTAGGGTGGAATACATTCTGAGTGATTGTGGCCTCTTGAAGGGGCATTGTGGGATTTTTAGTTGAGAGTGTGGATTTGTTTGGAGTCCTGAATTATACCATATGTGATCATTTTAGTTATGCACTTCTGATTTGTGGTTCATTAAGTGATTTATTTATTGTGTTTCTGATGTTTTTGTCATATGTGTGAGATAGAGAATTATTATTTCTCATTGTGTTCATTAAAATGAAAAAGGGCTGATTTTGGGTTTGCATTGAAAAACCTATTGGATTTTGATATTTTGAATTTTGAAAATTGTTGTAATACAAGATCTCGAAATATACTGTTGAACTGGTAGTGTTTTTTGTGAGGACCACATAAACACCAATGTAGGGATTTTTCTGATTTAATTAGAACTTTTTCTAATTGAGTGTGTTCTAGTTTAGTGTTTGTTTATTCTTCGGTGCATAGGAGTAAACACAATGACCAGGGGGTGAATTACAGCTGGAGAATCTGCTTAGTGTGATTTGTGGTTGACAAGTGCCATGAAGGTACTAGTCTTGTTTCTAATAAATTGGGAGTTTGATCTCCTTGGTTTTCCTCATTTTCTTCTCCCTATTGAGATTGAACAGACAAAATGTACATTGTTTACGTGTGTTTTTGTTTTGAAAGGCATTGTGTTGATTTCTGTTCATGAAGGAGTCGTGGTGGAATTGGCTGGTGGACACTGCCAGTCACACAGGGATTGGTGCGATGTCACCATGTGTATTGCTGTCATTGGTGAATTGCCGCTGTGGGTCATGCTGTGATTGGTTTACCTTTGTCATAGCTGTGATGCTATTGGTTGGTCGTCATCTTATTTTTGCGTATTTTGCAATGATTTTGATCAAGTGAAATAGATGATGGATTGAAAAAACCTAAAGCCTCTAAAATTGTTCTTAATATGGAAAGAGAAAAGGTTCCTTGTGGAGAAACTCCTGCATTTGAAATTGTGTTGGATGTCCAGTTTCATCCATGCCTGTGATTAGAATGCTTTATTACCTGAGACTTAAAATTATTGAGAGAAAGCAGCAAAGTAGATCTACACAATTTTAATCATTATATCAATGAAGACAGGTCAATGGTTGTCAATGGTTAGAATTCAAGTGGGGTATGCAGAGAAAGGCATGAAGAGGAGACACAATGCAAGTAGTGGGTATACTCCCTTCAATAGTTACCAAGTATTAGAAATTGGGTTCCTTGTTGATTGCGGGGAAAGGGCGTGTCAGCAGTAGGCACCATCCTAGTCAGGGTAAGTCACAAACACACCCTACAGTAACTTGTGCTCACCCTCTGGTAGCTTGGCACAGAGCAGTCAGACTTAACTTATGAGGCAATGTGTAACACTTCAAACATAGAACAGTGAAAACACCACACAAACAGATTCCACACCAAGTTAGAAAAATAGGGCTTAATTTAATAAATAAATACAACAAGACCAAAACAACAGAAATCCAATGGATAGGAATTGAGATATGAATTGTTTAGTATAAACTGTAAAATAGCCTTAAGAAGCAATAAGAACTTATTTGGATATCTGGTAGTGCTGGACTGGGACAAAGTCAAAAGTTTAGGCCGACCGTGATGGAGCACGGACTGGATGGAGGGATCCAGTGAGGCCCACCGAATGGAAGTATCTTAATCCTTGTTTTGTTGCCAAAGATGCGGGGTGCAGCTGAAATGATGCGTCTGTGTAGATCCCACAGCAGAGTGAGATGCATTGATTTTGTCAAGGAAAAAACAGTGATGCATCGGTTCTGAGGGCAATGCACCTGTTCCAAAGGCGATGCATCATCTCTGCTCCTGTAACAGAGGATGCTTTGGTTCCAAGGGTGATCCAATGGTTCGGAAGGTGATGTGCTAGGTCAGCTCTCAGAACAGCAGCGAAACGTCGATTCTGCTCTTGCAGCAGAGGATACGTCGGTTCCGATAAAGCAAACAACATAGGCCCACTACCAATGGTCCAGGTGTAGTAGTAAGGTAATTGGAAGTCTTATGTCGCTGAGACTTCAGATCTGGAGGTTAGAAAACTGGCCTTTGAAGTCACTCTGGGATGGGGGAAAATGGTGCAGGTCCAGTCCGTCTCACCCAGACCAGAAGGGCTGTGGGAAGCAGCTGCTCAGCACAACAAGGAAGCAGTTCTTCCAGAGCAGCAGTCCAACAGAGTGGCAGTCCTCCAGCAGCACAGCAGTGCTTCTTTTTTGGCAAGGTAACCACAAGTCCAGAATTGTACTGAAGTGATAGTATCAGAGGTCTCATACTTATACCCAGTTGTGCGTTTGAAGTGGGGGAGACTTCAAATAATGGTAAAGTGCACAGAAACCCTCTTTTCCTGCCCTGGCTCCAGACTGTGGCTGTCTAGGGTGCATACACAAAGCCCAGCTGTCATTCTCCCCAGACTTGTATCAGAGATAGGCTGTAGGCACACATGGCTAAAATACTAAAAATGCTATTTTCTAAAAAGTGGCATCTTTAAAATTGTAATGATGAATTTGACTTTGCCATTAAAGATGATTTATCATTACGATTCCAAAGGTAATACGCACGACAGATCTGTATCCTTCCAATGGGGGAGTACAGCGTATTAGATGTAACAAGGAATCCCAATGTTATCTTATGAAAGGGTTTGCCTTAATGTAGCAAATAACACATTTGGGAGTATTTCCCAACCAGGAAAGGTAAAACTTAAAATTACATGTCCTACCCTTTATATACACAGCACCCTGCCCTGTAGGCTAACTAGGGCCTCTCTAGGGGTGACATAGATATGTACTAAAAGGGGTGTTAAAGGCTTGGAAGGGGCTTATAACTGCCAAGTCGACATGGCAATGTAAACTGTATACACAGGTTCCACAGTGACAGGCCTGAGACATGTTTAAAGGGTTACGTAAACGGATAGCACAGTCAGTGCTGCATGTCTACTAGTAGTATTTTAGTTGCAGGCCCTGGGCACATGTAGTGCACTTTACTAAGGATTTATAAGTAAATTAAATATGCCAGGTAGGTAAATGCCAAACAAACTATGTTTAGAGGAGGAACACAAGTACTTAGCACTGGTTACCAGTAAAGAAGTGCACAGAGTCCTAAGGCCAACAGAAACAAATTCAGCAAAATTGGAGGCAGCAGGCAAAATGTTTTGGGGAAGATTATCTTAAGGGTGTCAGGTCCCACACTAAGACATACAAAAAGAACAGTGATAATAAATCTCATGGTCCTAATGCTGAAAAGCGCAAGTCAGAAACAGAAAATTATTCCGATAAGTGGAGGATTTCTTAAACAACCTTTTAGATTCTAGTCCTCCTACTTACATAGATGTTGCACAGACAAGGAGACCACCAGTACCTGAAGTAGGTGAAGGAGAATCAAGTAGAGTACACACACTATGACAATACTGAGTGCTCGGCCTAAGAGTGATTAGTCAGCTTTACCTGGCCCTAGTGGAATTACAACTACCGTTGATGCAGCGGTCCGTGCTATTGAGGCTATTGCTACCACACCACCTGAAAGGAGAGAAACTAATAATGCTAATTTGAAATTTGTATCCAGGAAGATTTTGCAGGGTACAATTGACACAAAAGGCTGTTAAGTGTAGATATTTAAACAGGCATGCAGCAAGGCGGGTGCATGAAGCAGATGACAGGATTGAAGATTTGCCAAAAGAATTTGAGATTTATCTGTACAGATATAAGTGCTTGTTTAAAAATGTCAGAATAGAATTGAGTGAAGCAGAAATAAAGGACATGGGTCTATTGACATTGTGAGCTCATATTAAGTTGTTGATTGACTTCATAAAAGACTGGAAAGATTTGTGAAAGTAAAAGGACAAGTGTTAGGGAAAAACAAGATTTAGAAAGTGAGTGTTGTTATGAGTGAACTTGAAATGGAAATGGATTTGCCTGTATTCCCTTTACAGGAAGTACAGGGGAGAAATATTTGCATGTTCCGTTGACTAGGTCTGATCTCTAAGCATGACAGAATTTCCAAAATTGAGAGAGGAACAGATAAGTGGTACACAGAGGTTGAAAGAATAATGACCATTTTGAATGTGCTTTGAAAAGCTTTGAATACATTGTTTAAGATTATTGATCCCAAAGTTGTGTGTGCTGACTGCAAAGCTGTTGTTGGTTGGCCAATTGATGAACTGCAGGGAGTACAGCCTAATAGGGGCACTAGAGAGCGCACAGGGAGATGGCTGCAAATGTAACGCAGCTCCGCTGATGGAGCAAATCACGACTAAAATCCTGCCTGCCCCGTTTTCATAAACGACTGAATATAATGGAATTGCGTTGCTGAATGCCCCTAGCAGCAAGCGAAAAGGAAATACACTGTCTGCATGCTATTCCTCATCAATTTTACTTCAGCTTGAGCCCGCGTACTGGCGCTCACAAGATGGTAGCATTGCTCTCCTAGATTCCAGTGCCGAAGGCCCTGTTTACTGCATGCAGCCCGTGTCGTGCCCTGAAATCCCTTAGTGACAACAGCCTGTTACTAGCTAGAGTTACTGATGAAGCAACACTTAAATTCATGCACCTACTGCCCTGAAGGTGAGAGCTGGGTGATTGTGAGGTGGGAGTGCTCCTGTCCTGAGAGGAACCTGCAGAGACAATCCCGCAGGAAGCTGCTGTGATGGGGTCTTTCTGGCAGGGGCGCTTCCTCGAAGACGTGAGCCACCTACATCGGCTTCTCTTGACATGCAGCATTCATAGCGCACCTGGGTGGAGATTATAGAGCAGACGGTCCTGGGCTTTGGCTGATGATTCCTCACAGGCACCCCACGACTCCTGAGTTGTGATTAGGAAGGACGTTGGCGCACCTGCCTGGCCCCTACGACACGCTGCCCTGAAAACCCAGCTGCCACGCCAGGCAAGACTGTACATTTGCACCTCTGCGGTGAGGAGCTAGCGACTGTGGACAAATACACTCACCGGAAGGCCTAAATCCACATTGGCGCCACTGTGTGACATGCACAAAACTGGGGGGGGGAAATGGGATAAATCCTGCAGGCTATAGAGCTTTGGAGCTGGAGCGCATGCCATTGGGCTGGAGGTGCGCCCGAACCGGGCTTACCTGACATCATATTGGGGACTGTATGGGCCTCACTATCACGTGCTTCACTACACCAGTACCCTTTATACCCTAAGCCTGATAACTGTTCTGCTGGGACATTGTTTACATGCCGGAGTGGTAGAGGTGGTCCTCCTAATTCTGGATCTCGATTGGCGCATGGACAGCCTAATTACTAAAGCATAAACCAATCTCTACTCCAGAGGTGACACTGAGACTGTACCGCTGCCGCCTGGTGCTGTGGGGTGTCGCCGAGACCGTGGTGGTGAGTGGGAATCCCTTACAAATACCTTGCTTGGCAAACAGTGGCTGCACGCTGTCAGGCGCTACAACATGGGGAAATCTGAGCGCAATCAGCCCCGTCTAACTTTCAAACCGCGCAAATCCAGGCAGCAGGCGGCCTTGGACTCGGAAGCCGATGCTCCTTCAGACAGTTTCACAGCCATTGAGAAGACGCTACTAGCCATACAAAACAGCTTGCAAATGATTGACGGTAAAATTGACAATGTAAACCCCTAGAATGAACCACATGTCCACTAAACCTCCGTGTTCTTAACCCAGGAACATCCCCCTAACCTCTAACCTCCTTCCCCTACTCTCTCCCAGGTACTCCCAACAACTTGCAAGCGATCGGAAATTCCGACTCTTCCTGGCCGGTCCCGATTTTGGTAAGATCCATGTCCACCTTCTTCCCGTGCGGCACCGATCGCATTCTCTCCTCCCATTCTGATTGCCCTCCCCGTTACTGTCTTTAGGTGACCACAATTCATCAAATCCTTTACAACCCAAAGCCATGGAAGTAACATTGTAAGCCTGCAATCTCACTGCGCCGTATTTTATCTAATCACGCCACACGTTCGCTTCTCATTTTATTCGGCACTGGTATAAGTCAATTGTATGTTCATTGAGCTCTCCCGGCATGATCACCCCGAACATTTGCTGCTACTGCCGCCGCAACTTATATCACTACGGGCGGCCCCCCGAACCTGCTAAGGCTATGTTCACTGCAGTTCCTCGCTCACGTGGAACTGACATTCTTACGCAACCTAATTGTAATCACGATAGTAGACTCCCACCCACTGGAACTTCTGATAGTCACTGAAATCAAAGGGTAACTTTTCATAATCTCTTGCCCAATGCATCTCGGCTTTTTCATTGCCTATTCGCAGTCCCACACCACCCTTGTACACAGTGTTAATCTCTTTAGCCAGACCGTCGAGTTGCTTTTAATTGACACCTTCTAGCACTTATCATCACGCTGTGAATTTTAATCTATAGTTGCTTAGTTTATATTTTCCTGTATTTCTTCTTTCCCCACATTTCCGTTTTAGGTTTTAGAGGCTTGCAACTAATTAGGCACTTATCAAATGTCCTGATAATGATCCCTTTGAATTATAAGTGGGATCGAAACGCCGTCGACCAATTCATGTGCATTTTACAGTGTGTATACTATGTACTATGTTGATGTAATGGCGCATCTTGCAATATTTGTTCATATTATGATTTAGAGAACAATTTAAGCTTTTTGCCTAAAAGCCCTTTCCTGTTCACTTTGAGTGTACTAAAGTCTCTGTGTTTAATTGAGGTACAGGCTTGTGCCCCACAACGTGAGATTGTCTAAGGATATTCTCCCTGTATTTTTGCTATAAGTAAGTAAACACATCTTGACTATTGTCCGGCTGGACAAGTCACTTAACACAGAATCTACTGTGTCTGTATTCATTTGTATGCTTTATTCTATGTTGCATGGGACCATTGTTGTTTCTACAAATTTGCTCCCTGAGGTCCTGTGCTGACTAACTTGGGGTCCCTTGTTGTTTTAAAACACACTAAACTGGATAAGCACGCACTGAGACTAGGGGAAGCCAAAACTACATTTCTGAAGCTGAAGATGGGCTGCAGCAAATGGCTGAAAAAATGCTTGCCATGGAAAAGCTGCCTGTTGTGATCAAGGCAAAGAACGAGGAATTGGAAGCTAGATCCAGGGGCAACAACATACGCATACCAGGACTGCCCGAATCCACCAACACTGGGGGCCTAGAATTTTATATTGAGACTTTGCTACAATCAATATTTGGCGCCGAGAACATGTAAAAAAATGCTGATTATGGAGCGTGCTTACAGACCATTGATCTCCTGACCACCGCCGGGAGCTCCCCGCGGCCTGGAATAGCACGCTTGCTCAATTAAAGAGACCGTGACACAATCCTAGAGCTGGCCAGAGAAACGGGTAACATTATTCGTGAAGGGAACCATCTCACTTTCTATCCACACTTTACAGCAGCAGTTCAAGCGGCAAAAAAGGAATACCTCCCAGCCAAGAATCTCCTTATCGCTGAGAAGATTCCTTACACAATGTTATATCCTGTGCGGATGCCTGTAGACGTTGACCGGAAATCCAAGATTTTTCACAATTCTAAATCGGCAATGGACTATGCAAAAACCCTCAAGCAGTGACACTGTGGTGCCTCAAATCAGCCTAGAAGCGATGAAGATGTGTAACTCTAAAAAACTGGGATTGATAGTGGGTGATGCTTGCCAGAATCTGGTGGTGAATCCACCACAAGTACTGTGGAACTTCGATGGATAGTCTGGACACTGGATCCGAAAGGTCACAATGAGGGACTGCTGTTATTGGGGTTGACGTCCTGGTTGCTGGACTTTCCAGATAAGATTTTGTCAATATCCAGGGGAATTGTTTAACTTATTGGTTATTTGATTGCAAAAGTGCAAGGGCGGGAACATAGTTGATGGAATCTCTGTCCACCTCCCGTACATCTTGCGAGGGGTACTGTGTCCCTATGCGCCCCAATGGGTGATCCCCAACACTGTTTGTTCTTTGTGTTTTGTTTTTTCTCATTTTGTGGAGGTAAATGGGATGCCTTTGGCAGGTTGGGGTTGATGAAGTGGGTGGGGGGCTGGTGGGTGTTTTTCAGGGTCTGCAACAACAGGTTACGTTTGGGGGCCACAATATGTTGCTGGGTGGGAGGCGGGAGATTGGAATATATTGAGTTTATTTTGGAATATGTTCTCCTTGATTGCACTGTTGGGAGTGACTGTGCTTGCATGTACTGAACTGACTGATTACATGCTAAATTATAACTTGCTGTTAGTTGCACAACACCTCTATGGTATTAGGTGATAGATGTACGTAACTAACATGAAATGTTCGTGGACTCAACTCTCCTCAAAAGATTAGAAGGATATTTGCCTATCTGGATAGACAGGGAATACAAGTTGCTCTACTGCAATCTCACTAATAAGAATGAGTTTGGGTTGACACGTAGATGGGCTGGATACAAGCTTGCCTCGTCTTACTCCAATTATGCTAGAGGGGTTCTGATCCTGGTCAAAAAAGGTACACCATTTACACCCCTTAAAACCTACACTGATGACAAAGAGTGCAGTGCCATGGTACACGGCAAACTAGATATGACACTGATTACTATTGTCAATATATACGGTCCTGTTGTGAATGAGCCACAGGATTTTCATCGCATAATTAAGGTGTTGCGAATTTGGCCGGAATTGACAATTATCTGGGGGGGGGGGGGTGATCTCAATACTAATTTGGACCCAATGAAAGATAAATCAAGTCCTTACATTTCTCACACACTCGAGGTAGCTCAATGTATAAGAAACGCCATGGTGGAACTTGGTTTACTAGACGCTTGGTGCACTCGAAATGCTGAGACATGCACTGGTACACATGCCAGGCCCGCACACAACAGCTGGTGCCGCCTGGACTACTGGCTCTTGTGCAAGAAAACCAATGACTGGGTTACGGAGGTGGGGATCCTACCTCGTATACTGTCTGATCAAAACCCAGTGCAACTGACAGTCACTATTCCCACTATATCCGCAGCGTCCATTTACCTAGCGATTCTCTGCGGAAGTCATCTTGGACCCTATATATGAAGACACTATCCGTACAGCGATAATACAATTTGCTATTGTGTGTGGTGTGTGAAACTGACTGTCCTGAGGTGGAAAGCCGGGACTGAGAGAGAGAAACTGCTGGTTATATTAAATTTGCTATCGAGGTTTTTAACTTGCACTTGGTATTATTCACCTTGTAAATATTTTTTGAACTCCCACTCACCTACTGCCTAAATACCGCTGTGTCATAGCGGGTTACTCTCCTTTCCGATGGACTGGTGCAGAGTTAATTCGGCCCACTTTTGCCTTGATTTCATCCCCGGACCACCCCCACCGCAGCCGAGTAGGTGCTGCTTGGGGTCCCGCCATCTTGGGTGAGGAGCAGGAGCAGGGCTAGCAGACTAGTGCTAGGCCCCTCCCGCCCTCACCAGTACAAAAGTCCACAAGATCATACCCCCAATGATTGCTATTGTGTGTGGTGTGTGAAACTGACTGTCCTGAGGCGGAAAGCCGGGACTGAGAGAGAGAAACTGATGGTTATTTTAAATTTGCTATTGTGGTTTTTAACTTGCACTTGGTATTATTCACCTTGTAAATATTTTTTGAACTCCCACTCACCTACTGCCTAAATACTGCTGTGTCATAGCGAGTTACTCTCCCTTCCGACGGACTGGTACAGAGTTAATTCGGCCCATTTTTGCCTTGATTTCATCCCCGGACCGCCCCCACCACAGCAGAGTAGGTGCTGCTTGGGGTCCCGCCATCTTGGGTGAGGAGGAGGAGCAGGGCTAGCAGACTAGTGCTAGGCCCCTCCCGCCCTCCCGCCCTCGCCAGTACAAAAGTCCACAAGATCATACCCCCAATGATTGCTATTGTGTGTGGTGTGTGAAACTGACTGTCCTGAGGCGGAAAGCCGGGACTGAGAGAGAGAAACTGATGGTTATTTTAAATTTGCTATCGTGGTTTTTAACTTGCACTTGGTATTATTCACCTTGTAAATATTTTTTGAACTCTCACTCACCTACTGCCTAAATACCGCTGTGTCATAGCGGGTTACTCTCCCTTCCGACGGACTGGTGTAGAGTTAATTCGGCCCACTTTTGCCTTGATTTCATCCCCGGACCGCCCCCACCTCAGCCGAGTAGGTGCTGCTTGGGGTCCAACCATCTTGGGTGAGGAGCAGGAGCAGGGCTAGCAGACTAGTGCTAAGCCCCTCCTACCCTCCCGCCCTTGCCAGTACAAAATGGTGTCCCCTCCCAGGAAGCGCAGCGGACGGGCGCAGCGGGCACGCCGACAGCGCGCCGAAGGCGCGCCAAAGGCGAGCCCGTCTGTGCCCGTCCGCGCCGGGCCCGCGCCTAGGGCCAAAACCTCTGGCCGATTGGAATCGAACTCTAACTCAGTAAGGCGCCTCACCTATGACCGCAGCACATTGTGGGCTATGGGGGGGTGACAATAGAATAGCAGGATGTGTTAGGGTGGGAATGTGCAAAGACAAGCAGACCACTCCACATCAATGTACAAGCAGTAAGCAGATCCTTCCCCAGGTTCTATGGCAAACTAGTAAGACTATTGTTGACCCAGATAGAGTCACTGATAGGAAAGAGCAGGCAGCAGTAAAATGCATGCTGCTACACGCCAGGTCCTTGGTGTAACATAGCATTGAACTGGCTGACCTGATACTGGAGTCAAATGTAATGGTGGCATTTATAACTGAATCCTGGACGGACGTAGCCTCTGGCCCAGACATTGTTAAAGCCACCCCCCCCCCTGACTCTGATTGCTTTGTGCAGAACAGAAGAGGGAAGAAAGGTGGTGGACTGGCTGTTATTTATCACAATTCAGTAAGAGGACGTTTTAAGCCCGCTGCAACGGGCCTGGATGAAGCGCTTGCATTTAACCTCACCCTCTCGGACCACCAAACCCTAAAAGGCTTCTTACTTTATAGGCCCCCGGGGGCTAAAGCCCCTTTTTTCACGACCCTGGGTAGACTGCTAGAAGAAGCACTATGCGCCAAGACTTTCACCTTGCTTGGTGATTTTAATTTTCACTTGGAATGTATATCTGACATAGATACACGTGAACTCATAGAATTGTTGCATGGGGTGGAGTTATGTCAAAAAGTCACGGGCCCGACCCATAAGGCTGGGCACACCCTAGATGGTATTTTCTCCACCCATCCCAATCTGGCGGTCACAGCAGTAGACCCTGTCCCCTGGTCGGACCAGGCCGCAATCCATTTCAGTATTACCCTAGCTCCCCCCCAGGCCTAGTAAAGTTATGAATCCACCTAGAACGATTAGGAAATGGAAAAGTATAGATGGTGAGGCCCTTGAGAGCCTACTGAGATCCTCAATGACGCCCTCCCTAGGAACTGTTGAGGAAGCGGCAACGACCTATGCAAACTGGCTAGACTCGGCATGTATGCAATTAGCTCCCCCAAAAACCTACCACTCTACGCGCTCTAATCCATCGGCCCCCTGGTTCTCTGAACAAATCAGGGATCACAAAGTGAGATGTAAAAAATTGGAAAGAAACTGGCGGAAAATTTACAGGGAGGCTGATAAAAAGCTACTCAATGCAGAGCTGGGAGTCTACAAAGAGATGATCAGATCGGCAGTAACGGGCCTTCTTTACCAATCGCATTAAGGAAGCTAGTAATTCCTCTAAAGAATTATTCCATACAGTGTCATCCCTAGTAGCCCCCAAACCAGTGGAGGTTCCCCCCAGTCGGGAACTATGTGAAGACCTGGCCAAATTCTTTCAGGGTAAGGTCGAGAAGATTATCTACTCCCTGGATCACTTAGTCAAGGTCAATCTTCCAGAGACCAATCCAGAGATCTCAGAGACCGAAAGGTATACGGAAAGGTTACTTAACTTCTCTCCTATTACCGAGGAGGAGGTTGGGAACCGGCTACAGAGAATTAAATCAGGCTCCCCTTGTGATCCATGCCCAGCCACCATTGCAAAAGCAGCCCCATCTATTATAGCAGCGGGACTCACCCCACTCTTTAATAACATGCTGGAAAGTGGTGAGTTCCCCATATGATGGAAACAAGCATCCATTCTACCCCTTCTAAAAAAAACTAACCTAGATGTGGCCCATTGCTAGGTTACCACTACCAGCTAAACTCATAGAGGGTATAATGAACACTCAGTTGAGCGCTTTTCTGGGGACAGGACAATGTCTGGATCCATCTCAGCATGGATTCCGGGCAGGGCACAGTACAGAATCGGCCCTGATAAAATCAGCCAAAGATATAAGACCAGTGATGGACGCAGGAGGCAGAGCCGCCCTGATCCTGCTGGACCTGTTCACGGCCTTCGATACGGTCCACCACAGGTTGTTGGTGGACTGGTTGGGGGCCTGCGGGATTCAAGGAAAGAACCTTAAGATCTTACAGGCCTTTCTCTCCAGCAGGACCCAGATGGTGGCACTGGGAGACTTTGAATCGGCCCCTTTTGTACTCCCCTGTGGAGTCCCTCAGGGCTCATCCCTGAGTCCGACTCTTTTTAATGTGTACGTCTCCACCCTGGCGCCAGTTATAAGATCTTTCGGCTTCAACTATTATCGTATGCAGACGACACGCAGATTGTAGTGTCGCTGCTACCGGGTGGAGTGGAAGACACAGCCGACAGGTTTAAGGACTGCATGCGTGAGGTCAGTAACTGGATGGCAGAAAACTGTCTTAAGTTAAACTCAACAAAGACTGAAGGCATGCTGTTCGTGGCCAAAGATAATTTCTTGTCCCCAAGATGGTGGCCTGAGGTAATGGGGATACCCCCCTCTCCAGTCACAAAGGTCAAAAACCTGGGAGTACTGATGGACAATACACTCTCCTTTAGACCTCAGGTTAATGCCCTGTCCTCATCAACCCACTGCGTCTTAAAAACAATACAAAAAGTTCTGCCTTTTCTCCCTGATGAGTATAGAAAGACAGTGGTAACGGGATTAGTGAAATCCCGGTTAGACTACTGTAATAGCTTGTTGCTAAATGCCCAACAGGGGCTGCTTAATATCCTACAGAACACAGCTGCCCGCCTGATCACGGGCACACCTAAATTTGCTTCAGTAGCAAAAGATTTGGTAAAGCTACATTGGCTACCAGTACGCAAAAGAATAGCTTTAAAAGCACTTTGTGTAATTTTCAAAGCATTAAAAGGGATGGGCCCCCACTGCATGACCCTGCTCTTCCAGTGGTATAAACCTATAAGATCACTAAGGTCTGCCAATCAAGGACTGATTGTATTCCTTAGAGTCAGGAAGGCTCATTGGGGGGGAAGGAGTTTCTCCCTAGGAGCAGCGAAGGCCTGGAACGCTCTGCCACTGGTCCTCAGGCAGACTTCAGACCTTCTGCCCTTTAGGAGGGCCCTGAAGACATGGCTTTTCACACATTAATCTCCCTGTCATGCACATTAGCGGTCATACAGCGCCAGGACACCGTCTGGTAACAGTGCGCTTTACAAATGTGAAAAATAAATAAATAAATACAATACAATACTTTGAATTAAATGTAGGTACTTTTAACAGTGCTGCACCTTTGTGAGAGGCCTTCAAAGTAACTATGCGTGGGGTCTGCATTAGAACCACACAAAAACCACAGTTGATGGACAGAATCCAGAGCAATGTCATACATTCACCCTGAATGTGTTTAATGTGTTTAAGGACCGCCCCCCCAAGGCAGTTCTAAAGAAACTCTACTGGAGCTGGGTACTTTGTAAGAACTCCCTTGATGTAAAACATTGTAAATCCACGGTGGAATTTCTGAAGATGAAGGAAGTGGTGGCCTACGAACCCTACCTTGACATTATTTCCAATCCTATTGACAGAGCTCTGTATTTTAAATTCAGAGTAGGGACGCTACCTGTAGGTGATTTTACCTCCCGTTGGAATCTCGCCTACCCCCGCTCCTCCTCCTGTGCGACTTGCCCATCACGTGTAGAGTCGGTCGCTCATATTTTCTTTGAATGTCCCGCATATGCACGGCCTAGGCGGAGATGGCTCAAACCCCTGTGCAGGCAGTTAGGTACCCGGCAGAACAGAGAGGCGCTGCGTATTTTAAAATCTGATACCTGTATCTTGGTTACATGTTGTGTGTCCAAGTTTCTAAAATGAGCATGGATAATTTGACTGAATAGGCTTTCTGTGACTATTTAATGCTTGTTTTATCTGTTTTGGTTAATACGATGTTACCGGTGTAAATATAATGCAGTTGTTTTTATATGATTTTAAAGTTGTTGTATATGCTTTTATGATATTTTTATATCGAAATAAAGCCATTCATTCATTCAAATATATATGGGAACACTTGCGTCAATATCTCCTAGAACAGACTCAAGTAGAAGTGGCCCTGACACTAAGGAAAGTTGAACCATATCTCTGCATTTAAATAACAACAGTTGTGCAAGAGTGCATGCTTTTCATATTCAAGTACACTAGATGCAATGTGAATAACAGTGCTCATGATGTTATGTTTTATTATATTACTTGATACAGTATCCGCCCTGTGTGGTGATGGTAGTCACTGTCTATTTTTTATATCAATAAACAAAATTTTAAAAAAGAGTACAGCCTTACATTGGTCTGAGTGCTCTGGTGATGGGGAAATATAAAGCAGTGATAGAGCATCTGAATCAAAAGTTGCCGTAGAAAGAGACAAATTCAGAAGAAATGATGAGAATCACACAAAAGCCGAAAGGGCAGGCATACTATGAGAGGTTTATGCTAATCAAATAAAGTACAGTGAAGTCCAAGAACTGGTGAAAGAAAATGTTAGCGGATCTGAATCAGCTTTCATTTTGGTTTTGTGCCTTCAGCTTAGCTTTTTGATTATTCAGCAGAATGGCGTGTATTGATAGACTCCGTATATTGATGAGATACTCAAGCATGCCAAATATAGTGATTGCTCTGATGCCAAAAAGAGAAAGATTAAGGAGAAGTTGATGGTTGCTCAAATGAAGCAGTTTCGAAGTGGTGGTAGAAATCAAATTGTGAGTTCAGGATGTGCTTATGTTCTGGTTGGTGGTACACATTTTAGTGCATCTTCAAATTTTGGGATGCAGGGAATGTAAGGTGTTGGTGTGAATAGAAAATACATGGTATCTATGAATGTAGTCCCAAAGGGCAGACGTAGAACGTTTGTGAATAATTCTGGAATGAATGTGAATGGCAACATGATTAAGGAGGGCACTGCTTGTCATTTATGTGGGAAAATCAGCTATTGGAAGCGCACATGTAGACTGAGTCCAGATCGAATTCTAATTGATTTTATTCCTTGGATGCAGTAGAATGCAAATCACATGACACATTTTGCTTTGCCAGACCAGCTGCCATCTATGCAGCATGTGCAGAATCAGGCAAAATTCCTTTATAATATACCTGTAGCTCCAGTGTTGCATCAAAACATGATAAATTCAATGCCACAGAATTCAAGTTTTTAGCAGAGTCCCTTGATTATAAATAGTGATGTCCTCCAGTTCACACGAAAGGCAACAAACTTGCAATGATAGTGACTGAGGGGGAGGAGGATTGCATACCTGGCGCAGTCCTGGAGGTAGACTATAATGACTCATCTGTACATTGTGAGGTTAATGGCCCCCATGTATAATTTTTGATCTTTTGATCGATAATGTTGTTGCTCACTTGATGGTTCATTCCATGGAGTTCCCAAGTCTACCCTTCTCAGAAAGCAAACTCCAAGTTGTAGGACTAAGCAATAAACAAATTATGTATCAGATTTCATGATATGTATTTTAACTCATCCTTGGAACTACCCCCAATACTTCATCTTTGTAGGTAAGTCCTTAGGCATGTTGTCTGCAAGATGATTCAAGAGTACAATTGTATCCAACTTTTTGCTCTCTGAGAAAACTAAGAAATAATCAGTGTAATGCACCAGCACTGATTTAATCAATCAATCAATCAATCAATTAGGGGAATTGTAAGTGCACTACTCACTTGGGAGGGTCTCAAGGCACTGTGGAGGGGGGGTCCATTTGTCTGTTTAGCCGAAGAGCCAGGTCTTAAGAGTCTTCCTGAAGGTGTTCAGGGAGGGGGTGAATCTGATGTCTACAGGTAGCTCATTCCAGGTCTTGGCCGCGAAGTGAGAAAAGGATCTTCTGCCTGCTCTGGCTCTGTGCATGTGCGGGGTTTCTGCCAGTGCGAGTTTGGAAGATCGGAGGTTTCTTTTGGGTACGTGGAAGTTGATTCTGTTGTTGAGGTATTTGGGTCCGCTATTGTGTATGCATTTGTAGGCGTGAGTGAGGATTTTGAAGGTGAGCCAGTGGAGTTTTTGTAGGTGTTGGCTGATGTGTTTGTGCCGGGGGATGCTGAGTATGAGTCTGGCAGCGTTTTTTTTGTATGGTCTGCGAAGTAGGGACTTGTTGATGCCGGCGTAGAGTGCGTTTCCATAGTCCAGTCTGCTGGTGATGAGTGCCTGGGTGACTGTCTTCCTGACTCCGGGGGGATCCATTTGAGGGTCTTGCAAAGTATTCAAACACCAAAAGAGTGAACCTTCTTAGAAAAAGAGCAGAGCAAGTGAAAAGAATCAGATTTGATTCTTTAGTAAGCCCTCACTCACCAATTTAGTTGGTGACATTCTTCATCATTGGGCCACACCAGGAATGTCGAGTACTTCCCCGGTGTGTTTCGACACCAGAATTACTACAGAGCTGGTTTATTTTGTATAATGTGTAAGTGAGAGTGAAGTGAGTTAAAAGTGTCTGGGTTATGTCCAAAAATGTATTTATTCGATGTCCAACCAGGCAACGAACCAGCTCCGCAGTAATTCTGGCGTCGAAGCACACCGGGGTGGTACTCGACCTTCCTGGTGGGGCCCGATGATGAAGCATGTCACCAACTAGGTATTGTTATGAAAAAAGTAGAGATGTGTGGTTACTGGGTAGTTGGGTGACTGTCAGGCCTGTGTATTGTTGAAACACCATGATGTCACCTAGCATGTCATAACCAGGTGATGGGATGTGTTGAGGGACCAGTGACAGTTCATCCAGGGAAGCTGATAGATGGATGGGATCTTCTTTTAAGAATAAAGGAAATTACTTTTGGTAACCCTGCACTCTTTGTGCTATTTATGGAGAAACATACTTAGTTTCCCACACTGGCATAGTCAGCGGGATAAAAGAATATCTCAACACCTATGGAGGACCTGGAAATTTGTGAGGACATGCCTTGATTTCTACTACAGTGAGACTGGCTCCCATCAGGCCTGATTTGGGTGAGATCAGTGTGAAGAAAGCAAATACTCCTTCTTAGGGGTCTCACTGATACTTAGTCCTTATAAACCAACAAAGAAGAAATTGGCACAGAAGCTGAAATATAAAAGATCATATTTATTAACCTCAAATGAGGTGAGACTACGTCACATAGAAGCCTTAGCAACTGAATGAGGCAGTCTAAGGAGTACAGAAAACTGGGGGTTTATATATGCGTAGAGTTACATGGTAAGCATAATTGCAAGGGGCAGTCCTGGCTCATGTAAGCATCTAAAATGACTAAGTTGGGCATACAAGATCTACTTGCTCAACAAAGTGGGAGCATATCCTCTGCCATTTAAGGGTAGATAGCTACATGGGAAGTCTATCAGATGAAAATTCTTTTAAAAAAAGGACATTTTATACCTTTTGCTCATCAATTTTACATTACTTGTACAGGACTGCAGACACTTCTAAAATGATTCTTCTTAATAAAAAGCCCCTAGATTGTACGTTTTAGGACCATGCTCTCATGTTATAGGAGCAGCAGGAAAAATCTAAAACTGCTCATTTCACTGGGGCTCGCCACATTTTCTTCAAAACATTTTGCTAAGGATCACATGGGCATCTTCCCTACGTTCTACTTTATATCCAAACTATGCAACATCAGCTTCTAATAAGGACTGTCAGTTTATTTACACGGACTAACTAATAAAAAACTAGCAATGCCCTTGCAAAACTACAATAATTCTGTTATCACCTAAGACTTGTAGAACAAAACTACCCACATCTAATTCCCTTTAAAGATCAAAATAAGGAAACAACAATCTAGACTACCGATCCTGTCATAATTTCATCAAACAGGATGGGCAGTAATACAACCTATATATTTATTTATTTTATTAACGCTAACAATGTTTAAAACAGTATTAGTATACGTTTTTATTTGCCAGTGTTATGGTGAATGTGCAGCATTTAACAATGGTTTGGTGGTTGTCTTTTTTTTTTTTCAAGCTGGCTCTTTCTGTAGATGACCAAAAAGAGGTACACTGTGAAAATCCCAACAGAATTACAGAGGCACAAATGATACCCCAAATGCTCGCTTTTGTGGTAGTGTGGGTGAGCAGTTACATTGGCATGACACACAGGAGTGTGTCATGTCAAGTTTACACTCATGGCTTGCACCATGTTACGCAGCCAGCAATGGGCGTCTATTTGGAATGTGTGTGCTTGCCCCTTAGGTTGGCACAAGAGATGCAGCAGCCCTTTGGGACCCTCTTTAACACTCAGGCCCCACGTACTTTGGGTACCATTTACTACGAACTTACAGGGGTGCTAGTCCTAAGCCACCAGTAGCATAATTAGACTACATCTTGTTTTGGTAGCAGACCTCAGTGGACTGTCAGAGTTGAAAACCAGCATCTAAAATCTAAAAAAGAGGGAAAAATGGGGAGATAAGTGCCCAAAAAAACCCTACAGTGCTCCAGAACGGGATGAGCATTTTCTCAATTTTCAAATATTCTTATCTGTTTTATAACTTTCTCAACCTGTAGTGTCATTGTTACCATTAAACTCTGTTTTTAATGAGAACTTTTAGCTGTGGAAGGAAGTATTACAATAGTTGCTTGCTACACAATTGGGGAATTAACTTGGACATTAAAGCTGTTGGATTCCACTCTGCCCACACACTGCAGGAACGAGGTATGTTCCAATCCACTTCCCCGACTTACTAGCCACTCACGAGATGTTAACCCCTTCACTGCTCATGACGAGCTCAGCTCGTCATGCAGTACACTGGTCGTATGCTTATGACAAGCTGAGCTGGTCATGAACAATGGGGATCATGCATATGCAGCACAGGAGGGGAAAACCACTAGCAGCCAAGGTGTTAGCTATGAGTGAACCAATGACCCAGGAAAGGGGGTGGAGTATGAGGAGACACCAAGTCTTCCACCCCTGTAGATCGAAGAGTGCTCTGCTCCCGCCTCCACGCTTCCGCACCTGAACAAACGAGAGAAATACATTTCACAATCACGTACCTTTCCCAGAGATCTCAACAACAGTGACCATGTCCTACTATAACAATCACGTTGCTTACCAGTTGATAGTGCTGGCTTGGTATCGTGGCGATTTCAGTCAGCAAAAGATATACCCCCAAGATAGATTCTCTTGGAACTTCAAATAGCTGACTGTGATAAAAAGGGTGTCCCTCTTAATATTTTGATATCAGGGGAAAAACATGTCGGTTTCTTGACATGAACAAAAAACCCCTTCACGCTAAAAACATTACGCATGAAGACCCCGGTACTTGGGATAGAACCTTTGGAATCCAAATAGCGGAATGACCTAAGCCGTCACTTCCGCGGGTAACGATGTAGAGCGGTGTAATCCGGAGACGGGCAACCCACAGGTGAGAGTTGATACAACCACCGCGTCTCATCCGCATAACGATACTCACAAATATATAAGGGAGGGAAAAAACAGGAGCCCCTGGAACCCCCCAGCCCAACAAAAAATGGGAAAGAGGAAAAAGCACCGGAATCTAGACAAAAACGGGGAAAAGGGACCCTATCACACTAACTCACTAAACAGGGAAAACGAAGGGAGGGGAAAGGCAAAAAATCTCGCACTCAGAAGAAGAAAAGGGGATGGAACCAAGTCACACAGGAACCAGCTTCCAGGAACCCACACATTGGCAATAACAAGCAATGACAGTAAGGTAGGACTGGCTTATATCCTGTAACTGGCAGGTCATGTGATAACAGTTCATGGTCACTGAAAGAGGACTGGACCCAATTCCTAACAGTACCCCCCCAATTATCCTCCACACCGGGCGGGGTTTTGTTGGATGTCGTCTGTGGAACAACCTGACTAAGCGAGGCGCATGCACCCCCCAGCCGACTCCCACATCCTATCCTCGGGGGCATATCCCTTCCAATCCACCAGATAATATAGGTGACCCCTCCTACGTCTGGAATCGAGAATAGCCTGGACCTCAAACTCATCCTGTCCATCAACCACCAAGGGAGCGGGAGGAGGCAACACCTGATCAGAAGGGACATAAGGTTTCAGCAACGATGTGTGGAATACAGGATGGACATTGTATTCCTGCGGCAACTGAAGTTCATAGCCACCGGATTGATCACATATACCACTGGATATGGGCCCACAAACCCAGGTTGTAATTCACGGGACCCCTGCAATCTCAAATTATAAGACGCTAGCCAAACTCGGTCACCCACCTGATAACAGGGGGCAGGGACCCGATGCCGATCTGCCTGCTGTTTCATATCCGTCTTGGCTTCCTAGCTGCAGTAAAAGCTTTTCTCAGTGTTGAAACGTGAGCACGGTGGCAGTCTAATTAAAACTGAGATATTTCTAGTTTTTTAAAATGTGTGTGTAGTACAGTAAAATCCAATTTATTCAGGTGATGTGTATGCCTGTTAATATCTAATACAATATATCTAAGGAAAATGCTTTATACTTGTTTATTTATTACAAAACACACAATTTTGTTTTTGAGGCCTTTTATTCCTATTGGGTGTGAATTTTAATTTTTATCTTGTAAGCATTTAACAGTTTGTATATGTGCATAATTGCTTACTCTATAAATTAAATAGAAGCATATAGCTATTTTAGCATATCATATGGCTCATTTCTAGATTTTTATTCAATTTTTATTTACTATTAATTAAATGACATTTTGCATATTAGACTGATGACAACAAGAAAAAACACAAACACGCAATGAGCATATTTAGACATACACAGAAGGGGTCAAACACTCATGACACATAATACAGCGCGCTTAATAGCCATTATTTCGTAAATAGCGCAATCGCTATTTACTTGCAGAAGTTGCACTAATGGGAAAACCACCAACCACATAGACATTTAAACACACATTTAACCCACAGATCAACACTTAAGATAGAAACAAAGGACAGCCCACAAACTGTACTTAAACCAAACCATTTGTAAATACTAGTTGTAAGTCATATTTACAAGAAGCGCTTCTCAATAGTATTCCAAAAGACTGCAAAAACAGCCCAACAAACTATTTTATTTCCAAGAAGCCAAAATACACTCAATTTACTAGCTTTGGCTGGCAGAACACCAAAAAAAATTGCTCTGCATTTCTCCATTCATAAAATTGCACAGAAGAAGGATCCTTGTTTGTATTTTGTCATTTTTTAATTCCCTGGGGATACAGAATCACCAAGGAAGAAATATGTTTTTATACCTAAACCTATTTATGTATTCCCTCAAGGGAGCCGGCTAATTTAATTCACATCTCTCTATGGTACCTTCCAAAAGCAACACATTCTTTGATGTGTGCTTGAAACAGGCATGCCAAAAATAGTACAAAATATGCAGTATTATAATCAAAGTAGCTCTTAAAGTACTCTTCGTATGTTGAGCTGTTCAAATATTCTTAGAAGTAGAGAAGAGAAAAATCTCCTCATTACCTGCCTATATGTATTGCAACACATACATTTACATATTCATAGGACGAGATCTTACATATTCATAGGACGAGTTCAACATTTGTTCAATTTCATATACAAATGCCGTAGTAAGCGTTTCTAAAGTACCTTACTAAATACAAGGCTTCAAACTTACAACAAGTGCCGTAAAACGGCTCTTACCAAACAAATGGTTGTCCAAATTCTAACTGCCAAGTTCTAAATTACCTAACGGTCGTTTTAAAATACTCACGCTAAAAAGAATCTCAGTCAGGGGTGACATCATGTGGAGGATCAAAATCAGGAAGATCAGAAATATACTGGGCTGCTGAGACAGAGAATCGCCAGAATCTCCGAAGCATATTGTCTGGGAGTGCTAAAAAATTCAGATATTCTGGAAGGAAATAGAAACATACCTCTCTATTGAGCTCAAAGGCATTATAACATTCAATGAATTAATTCCTGTTCTAGGCTGCTTCTCGAGCCACTCTCCATACGATGAGTCCCTTCTTATAGCTTCTTCAATAGCTAAATCCCTCATTTTTCAGTCCTGAAAAACAGATCTAGTGCCAACCTTTCATGCATGGAAGGTAAAATTACTACGAATCCAGGGCAGGGAAAGAAAATATGCATTAAGATCAGGGGCCCTTAAGAATTATGAGAAGTTCTGGAGTTTGTTTGAATCCTAGTTTGTTTTCTGTCGATATCTACTTTTAACCACATCTTCTTAATATCAGTCTGCTAGATTGTTTTGATTTATACACATTGCACTTTACAAGTAAGTTTTGAACTGATGAAATCTGAACATGTTTTTGTATTTATGTGTCCTGTACTGTATTTATCCTACTACAAATGTGTCTTGTAATGTTTATTCTGTCTTTATGAACTCTCAATAAAAAAAAATTAAAAAAAAACATTCTTGGATGTGTGCTTGAAACAGGCATGCCAAAAATAGTGCAAAATATTCAGTATTATATCAAAGTAGCTCTTAAAGTACTCTTCGTACGTTGAGCCATTCAAATATTCTTAGAGGTAGAGAAAAATTTCATATACAAATGCCTTAGTAAGCGTTTCTAAACTACCTTACTAAATACAAGGCTTCAAACTTACAACAAGTGCCATAAAACGGCTCTTACCAAACAAATGGTTGTCCAAATTCTAACTGCCAAACTCTAAATGACCTAATGATCGTTTTAAAATACCACCAGTCTTTTGCACACGGAGGCATCTTTGTAAAGGCAGCGTTTCACAACTCTATCAAGCCCACATCTCGCCGCACCCGCTTCGCGGGTGCCGCTTCGCGGGTGCCGCTTCGCGGGTGCCGCTTCGTCCAGGAGTGCGTGGGGCAGCGTCACCTGAAGGAGAGGAGCGGTAAGGCGGTTCCGGGCGTGAGGCTTCGGCGCGGCTGCGAGCGTGCGGGGACTCCAACAACCAGGAGTCCCTGCAAGACCGATAGCCAGCATCCGGTCCGCTCTCCCTGCTGGCCCGCCCCCCCGCCCACCTGAGGATTGTAAAAGCACCCCTCACCTTCCCTCGCTGGGACACCCGTCTTTTGCACACGGAGGCATCTTTGTAAAGGCAGCGTTTCACAACTCTATCAAGCCCACATCTCGCTGCACCCGCTTCGCGGGTGCCGCTTCATCCAGGAGTGCGTGGGGCAGCGTCACCTGAAGGAGAGGAGCGGTAAGGCGGTTCCGGGCGTGAGGCTTCGGCGGGGCTGCGAGCGTGCGGGGACTCCAACAACCAGGAGTCCCTGCGAGACCAATAGCCAGCATCCGGTCCGCTCTCCCTGCTGGCCCGCCCCCCGCCCACCTGAGGATTGTAAAAGCACCCCTCACCTTCCCTCGCTGGGACACCAGTCTTTTGCACACAGAGGCATCTTTGTAAAGGCAGCGTTTCACAACTCTATCAAGCCCATATCTCACTGCACCCGCTTCGCGGGTGCCGCTTTGTCCAGGAGTGCGTGGGGCAGCGTCACCTGAAGGAGAGGAGCGGTAAGGCGGTTCCGGGCGTGAGGCTTCGGCGGGGCTGCGAGCGTGCGGGGACTCCAACAACCAGGAGTCCCTGCGAGACCTATAGCCAGCATCCGGTCCGCTCTCCCTGCTGGCCCGCCCCCCGCCCACCTGAGGATTGTAAAAGCACCCCTCACCTTCCCTCGCTGGGACACCAGTCTTTTGCAAACGGAGACATCTTTGTAAAGGCAGCGTTTCACAACTCTATCAAACCCACATCTCGCCGCACCCGCTCCGCGGGTGCCGCTTCGTCCAGGAGTGCGCGGGGCAGCGTCACCTGAAGGAGAGGAGCGGTAAGGCAGTTCCGGGCGTGAGGCTTCGGCGGGGCTGCGAGCGTGCGGGGACTCCAACAACCAGGAGTCCCTGCGAGACCGATAGCCAGCATCCGGTCCGCTCTCCCTGCTGGCCTGCCCCCCGCCCACCTGAGGATTGTAAAAGCACCCCTCACCTTCCCTCGCTGGGACACCAGTCTTTTGCACACGGAGGCATCTTTGTAAAGGCAGCGTTTCACAACTCTATCAAGCCCACATCTCGCCGCACCCGCTTCGCAGGTGCCGCTTCGTCCAGGAATGCGTGGGGCAGCGTCACCTGAAGGAGAGGAGTGGTAAGGCGGTTCCGGGCGTGAGGCTTCGGCGGGGCTGCGAGCGTGCGGGGACTCCAACAACCAGGAGTCCCTGCGAGACCGATAGCCAGCATCCGGTCCGCTCTCCCGGCTGGCCCGCCCCCCACCCAACACGCCCCCTATATCACAGCCTCAGACTCCCGCAGCGCGGGACGCAGCTCGGGGCGAAGACCGGGCAAAGAGCGGGCCGTTTGAGGTCCAAGAGGTCTGGTCTGGACCCCCCTTTCGCCCCTTGCTCCGCCACATGTACTGCTCGTATAGCTCCATTCTATTGTTTATGTGGGTTGCCTACCTTTACTAGATATGTGCATTCGGGCAAGTCGTAGTAGGGCTGCTAAGGGGGGGTTGCAACAAAATGGCCCTATGGATGATTTTATTACACGCACAAATCTTGCTATAGACAAGGAAATCACCAAATTGCAAACTCGTGTCTCTTTAGATTTGGCTTCTGCTAGAAGATTGTCGCAGGACATTGCTAATTCTAAAAAATCCTCTTTGGGTCACATAGCATCTGCTATAACTCCAGAGCGTCTGGTCAATCCGCGCTGCGTAATTACCCAGGCGGACGTCCATTACACTCCAGTTTCACTCGCCCCCACCTCCAACTTTGGGTCACACAATCCAGCTCGAAAGTCAGATTCCACTCGTGGCTATCCTCGACCAGCAAACCACTATTAAACCCCCTACCCTGGTAACACCCAATATATCTGCGTGCAATGTTTCCAAAGGTAAAATACACAAAAGGAAACGTAACTCCAGGTCAGAATACTCACACAAGAAGGCTAAAATTGTTGAGGCACATCAACTTAATGTTGGCAGTTTTCCTGTGACTAACGCTACAGGAGGGTGTGCTTCTTCGCCACTGGTACTCCGAGGGAAAGATAGAGATGGTGCAGTTCCTGCAACGACTAATGATAACACAATTGCAGAAGAAGTTGGATCACAATCAGAGGGCCAGGAAGGGGGGGATGGGGAGTTTATAGGTATAGTTTGGGAAACCCTAAAAACGCTCCTTTCTCCCTTGGATCTAAGACTATCACGCATTGAGAATAATTTGCTAGAGATGGAAAAGAGTATTATAGCTTTGGCCACTCTTGGCTTGCGAGGTCTAGAAAACTAAGGTCTCTTAGAGATAGACTTAGCCCCACAGACTCCACAACTTCCCCCCAGCACCTGTTACAACACGGCCAGTTCCCAAACCACGTACCATGGGAGTTAACCGCAAAACCTCTGATCCTCCACCTAGGGCGCCCAAGCTCCCCACTCCCCAAGCCCCCATACACACTAACGCTGGTGC
This sequence comes from Lissotriton vulgaris, assembly GCF_964263255.1. Lineage (NCBI taxonomy): Eukaryota > Metazoa > Chordata > Amphibia > Caudata > Salamandridae > Lissotriton > Lissotriton vulgaris. The sequence continues at coordinate 462,976,771 of NC_141696.1, read as the reverse complement.
TCCTTCAAGGCCAAATGCTAGCAAAGTTGTCCACCGAACCACCCAGGGCCCACATATTAAGAGCAACTTTCGAGGGGGTTGTATCGATCTTCCCCCAGAGGCCAATGATTACGTGGTGGTGCTGACGGGTGTGCCTGAGATTGAGAATGACCACCAGGAAAACCATTGGTCCCTGAAGAACAAGGTCATGCACTGGCTTAACGTGAATAGACCGATTCCAAACGGTCTGAGAAGTAGAGTTTTAATGGTCCGAAGAGTTCCCTGGGTGGGTCCTTCACGGAAATCTAGCCCTGGTGACTGCATAGTGGTAACATTTGAGGATCCATATACGGCCCACCATATTTGTTCATGGCCCATTGATGGCGAAGGCTCACCGATTGTACCCAGGCCACTGACTTTCTTTTACCCTCCGCGCACTACACATACTCTTGGGGGCGATTGGTCCTTGGTACGCCATCAGTCTCGGAGGGGGTATTTAAATAAAGAGCAAGATCTAACTAGACGCTGGCTCGGGGCACCAACCTTGAACAGGTTTGGTTGTCTCAAAGAAGTTGATTGACTCCTTAGGCAAGCTGTTTCTCCACCGCATACAAAGGCTTCCTTATCCCTTGGGGTCTCCGACTCCTTATCCCTGATAACCGAACCTGATGGTACCAACTCCGCTTCATTTGCCCAACAAACTGCACATCCCTTGATAGCACAGGGAGCGTCGAACTCCTTAAATAATCTTAGAACCCATGCAATAGTGTATGAGATAGTTGTGCCCCCTATGGCCCCCATGTTACTCCACCAGCTTGCCCTGTCTGATGGCAAACGACCTACCGTCGCCAGGGCAAACATCCGAACCCAGAACGAGGCCTCTCAATTACCAAATAGAGTTGATGTAGTGGCGTCAGGGTTGGAACCTGACCCCCTTGTCTCTGTTATATTGCCCAGGCAGAGAACCACAGGAAACACAGCTGAAGATCTTAAGTTGGAATGTGGCAGGGCTTGCACGCAATTTTGACAATTCAGATTGGAATTCCTTTTTGGATCCCTTCGGTATTTGTCTTTTGCAAGAAACATGGTGCTTGGAACCTCGCCACAGGGTAGGTTACACAACCTACTTTGTTCCTGCATCCCAACCTCAGGGCAGTAAAGGTTGCCCGTCCGGCGGCCTACTCATTTGGGTCAGTATTGCATTGGGTTTAACCATAAGGCATAAAATTACACAATCTCCTGATCTCCAGAGAATAACAATACAGTGCCATGGGGGTAGGAAGTTAGAAGTGTTCAACCTTTACTTAAGGGGGGCTAGGGGAGGGGCCTCAACGCTATCCTCAACAGGATTGGAAGATGAACTTGGATCCTGTAACATCGATTCCTTTGTTGTCCTAGCAGGAGACTTTAACTGCTGCTTCGAACCTTTAGCCAGTGAGGACACTTTAGACACCTGGGAAGATGATGCCAGGAGAGGCAGTCCCATGCTCTCTATAGACCCGATCCAAAAATGGACTCCGAGTGTCATAGATATTAACTCACTCTGTATGGAACACGACCTTAGAGCAACTAATGGTCATTCCAAGTCAGACCCCAGGGGAGCACACACTTACAACAGGGTGGGACATACTTCCAGAATTGATTACATTTTGTTGAATTACAAACTATGGCCGTTCCACCTAGACATGGAAGTCCTATCGACTTCCGATAGCGACCATAACCCTTTGGCCCTAACCCTCACCCCCCCGTGGCAAGTCAGGAACCCAATTAAGTCCCCACTTACATGGAAATCATCCCATGAAATCGTTCCCTCGAACTGTGGTAGGCGATTAAAATGGGCTAAAGCTGCCGCGGACGTGGGAAGGATGGCTCAAGCTAAGACCATAATGACAGCTGTGAAGTTGCGTCTAGACATAACGGAAATTACTAATCATGCTGTCCTTACGGCCTTTACAGAAACCATCTCAGCTCTAAGCGAGCTGTTCATAATCCCACAAAATAGGGCAAGGGCCACAAACAGAGTCGCAACTAAGGCAAGAGACAAATGGTACTCTTCGGAATGTCGTGCTGCCAAAGGGGAACTAATTTTAGCCGTGAATTGAAAAGACGCAGGCAAAATTAGACTTGCTAGGAAAAGCTATAAAAAGCTTTATCCTCGGCAAGGGAAGCACATGAATCCAACTTCTGGAGAGAGTTAATGGATGCAAGTTCTAAAAAGGACTCAAAGGGGTTCTGGGATCTGCTGAGAGCTAGGGACAAGCCTGTCGATTCACAATTGACCTGCAACATCACAGGGGAGGCTTGGTTTGCCCATTTTTCTAAGCTTTACTCCATCTCAACAGGTGCATTACAATCAAACATGGGTCTCTTGCATAGAGCGCCGGTTGCCATTATAACCAACGATTACCCCTTTATTGCTAAGGAAATTGAAGTGGCAATCAGGTGCCTTGTTGCTAACAAGGCTGCAGGCCCAGATGGCATCCCAGGTGATCTGCTGCGGGTCAATACAGATGTATGGAGTAGACTTATTGCCTCACTCCTGAATGAGGCTGTGATGGGAGGCTGCCTTCCTGACTCCTGGAGGGGTGCAGAGGTCGTCCCGATCTTTAAGAAAGGCTGTCGGGACGACCCTGCTAACTATCGTCCAATTAGTTTGCTCGATTCCACCCAAAAGGTAGCGGGCAAAGTAGTCTTAGGCAGGATCTTGCACTGGGCTGAAGAAAATCAGGTACTGTCAGACTTCCAGGCTGGTTTTAGATCAGGAACTGGCACCATTGAACAGACATTTCGCCTATTAATGCTATATTGGAAAGTGGTTGTATTGGGCAAGGGCAGTCTGTATCTCGCATTCATAGATTTACGGACTGCCTTTGACCTGGTCCCACGTGACCAACTGTGGAATGTCTTAGGGGGTTTGGGTATCCCTCCGTACCTGTTGGGTTTGCTTATTATGTTCCACAAAAGCAACTTTGCACAGATCAAGTGGGGAGATCAGGGGCAAAAAACATCTTGCATTCCTGTAGATAGGGGTGTCCGCCAGGGTTGTGTGCTCGCCCCCACCCTGTTCTCTCTTTACGTTAACGGAGTGGTGGAGCATCTTCTCCAACATCCAGCAGATGCACCCTCCCTGGCTGGCAGAAAAATACCTACCCTCCTATTTGCAGATGACACCCTCCTGATCTCAAAAACCCCGATAGGCCTCCAAACGTTGCTTTCTAGCTTATAGGATTTTTGTGACTCCAAGGGCCTTGTCATCAATGTAAGCAAAACCAAATTCCTTGTCCTAAACCCCCCTAGGAAAACTGTCATCCCTCCTACCCTAGACTCAGTCCCACTCGAAAGGGTAAAGGAGTTTGATTATTTAGGCATCCGACTCTGTGACTCCATGAATTGGAAGGCCCACCACCAAAAAGTCTTTCTGACTCATAAGAGGGTTACAGGGGCCCTGCTAAAAGAACAACGTGCCTCGTCCCTTAAACCCATTGGGGCGATATTAGACATCTATAGGGCAAGGGTGGTGAGTGCGGTGTTGTATGGTTCGGAATTGTGGGGTGTACAGAGAGTTGACACCTTGACACACCTCGAAAACAATTTTCATAAAGATCTTATGAAGTTACCACACAGCACCCCTACACTCCCACTCCTACTTGATGCAGGCACACGCCCAATAAGCAACAAAGCCAGGCTACGCCCCCTCTTATTGTGGGCTCGAATATGGAATGTACCAGAACTGTCCAGTTATGCTGAAGCCCTAAGAGAACTCCTTTCATTACCCGGCTGGCACAAGGTTGGTTGGCTCAGGGAAGTTAAGCAGCTTCTCTGTGAACTGGGCCTTGGAGACGCCTGGGTCAATAGAACAGCCCCACCTAAACAGATGCTAAAGAAATTATATTGGTCATGGGTGGCTAACGGGAGAATGAGCAATTCCAAATTATGCAGATCTGTTGTAGAGTTTCTGATAATTAAGGAGCTCCCCTCTAGAGAACCTTATCTGGACCTGATCCTTAATCCGGGGGATAGGTCACTGTATTTCAAATTCAGGGTGGGAGTTCTACCTTTAGGGCAGTTAACAGCAAGTTGGAAGCCACCGCTGCAAACCACACCGTATTGCCCTTTCTGTGAGACAAGGGTCGAGTCTATTGCCCATCAATGTTTGAGTGTTTGGCGTATGCAGCCCCTTGGTCCAGATGGCTGAAACCATTATGTAGGAGCCTTGGCACTAGATCGCACCTGGAGGCTTTACGGATATTACGATCTGATGCTCGCCCTCTGTTCGCCTGGCAAAATTCTTGGGTTGGGTATGGCGGATAAGATCCGTGAGGAAATTGCTTCTCCAGTAATGCGATCTGCTTGATTCAGTCCCTAGCTATGTTTACACTTTTCGAGCAAATGAACTCGTTTTAAGGATATTTTACTGCTGTTTATAAGGAATTGTAGAATTGACAAAATGTATAATGTTATTAGAGGGATGAATTGTCAATTTGTATCGTATTTTTATCCATTTTTGTATTGTAATGCTTTTATGATATGATAAATATATCGAAATAAAGCTATTCAATTCAAATACTCATGCCAAAAAGGTTCTTAGTCAGGGGTGACATCATGTGGAGGATCAAAATCAGGAAGATCAGAAATCTACTGGGCTGCAGAGACAGAGAATCCCCAGAATCTCCGTGCACAGAGTACCTCCTTAGTAGAATCCTGTCCTGTCCTCCTCAGTAGATTTCTGTCTCCTGACAAGATCACTCCCTCAGATAGCCACTTCTGATGAGGTCCACGTTGGAGCGCCAACTGAAGTAATCAAATGCTCCTACTCAGGGATCTCATTGACACTTGGTCCTTTTAAACCAACAAAGAAGAAATTGGCACAGAAGCTGAAATATAAAAGATCATATTTATTATCCTCAAATGAGGTGAGACTACGTCACACAGAAGCCTTAGCAACTGAATGAAGCAGTCTAAGGAGTACAGAAAACTGGGGCTTTATATATGCATAGAGTTACATGGTAAGCATAAATGCAAGGGGCAGTCCTGGCTCCTGTAAGCATGCAATAGGAGTTGCATGCTAAGTTGGGCATACAAGATCTACTTGCTCAACAAAGTGGAAGGAGAGTTACTTCTCCATACAACAGCTAAAATAGCCTGACAGTTATACCAGAGAAGCAGGTGCACTCTACTAGCTAGGCCCTTCTGGGCATGTGCGAAGTGGAAGATGGAAGTTTGTCTCTAGGCAGATTTCAAGAGCAGTTAACACTGAGGGAGGACAGAGCACATGGCAAACAAAATGGCTGCCAGAAATACAAAATGGCTTTCACAAAGCGGATAAGATAACTTCTAAATACAAGATGGCTTCAGCTAAATGCTAACCCATTGCTGTCAATTTACGACAAGTGCTTGTGAGTTAAGGGCAACTTTCCTGGTTTCTGTTTTCAATTCTCTGTCTTCCAGGAAGGGACATAAATTTTTATCACTGGACTGGAATGTGTCATATGGTAATGACCTTCTTTCATCTTGTCATGTTGTGGTCATGTTTTATATCATAAAACATTCATTGACTGTGTGAGTTCTGTGAACTGAGTTGTATTTTTCCCATGTGTTTAAAGTGTACAACTTTGGGGAGTAGACATTGGTTTGGTTGGCTATTTGTATAGAAATACAGAATATTCCTGCACCTCCTTTCTTTCTCACAAGTCTGGGAACCCCACCTTTCAAAGGGCAATAGTGGAAGAGGGTATTTGCAAGGTATGCCACGGCTGTGTTGTCCTTCTTTGAGCACCAAGAGGAAAACATCCCTACTTCTTCACTGATTAGGCTCAGAGGGTCAGGAATTCTTTGAACACCTTCCAAGGATTTCTGAATCTGATTCTGGTGACTTGAATAAGTACGAGTTATGCATCACAAAATAGGATAACCACTTTCTACTGAAAGTGAGCGCAATTGTAGAAAGCTATCAGCTTGCAAGGTTTCAAAAGAGAGGAGAATCAATAGAATGCTATGTCACTGAGTTAATAAGGCTTGTTGCGTCATGCAAATTTGCCTGGAATGGTAGATGAAAGTATACATGATCAGTTCTTGGTAGGATGCAGAATTGAAAGAGGGAGGAGGAGATATGGTTAAAACATGAGCCCACTCTTGAGGAAGTTCTTTTGGTTGCGAAATGTGAGGAGCATTATATGGAGTGTGTCAGGATATTGAAGAAAGAGAAGGAACAAAGTGTGAGTGTTGTGATGGAGAAGGTAAAGAAAATCAATGTGAAGCATGAAGATGGGGGGATTAAAAGTAAACCTGCTGGACTCAGATGTTACAGGTGTGACAACACTGGTAATCTAGCCAACGATAAAATGTGTCCCTCTTTAAAGGATACATGTGTAAAACTTTTTTTTTAAAAAGGACACATTGCTGTGGCATGCACAATTGAAGAATTTAAACCTAACGTCAAAGAAGTGTGTGTGGAGGTTGATCAGGAGTGTGATGATATGGATTTTGAGTGTGGGATAATTGTTCTTCAGATAAATAGGGAAGGCAAAGTTAGACCTAGTCCTGTGGATACAATGTTATTTATTTATTTTATTTATGTGATTTTATATAGCGCGAACTTTACCCAAAGGTGTCAAAGCGCTTTACATAAGAACCAGTTGAAAAACATAAGGACTTAGGATTACATGCGTTACATAAAGGATACAAACAGAAACAATTTGCAAATGTACAAGATGTAAAGACACACAAGGAGGGGATACAAATGGATATAATCTAAGAGTCACATAGGCATGGTAGATAGTACAAAGGTCTACTGCATATACTAGTGATTAGAGTTATCTCTATATACATAGGGAGGGGATATGACTGGATATACTCTAAGAGTCACATAGGAATGGTAAATAGTACAAAGGTCTACTGCATCTACTAGTGATTAGAGTTATCTCTATATACATAGGGAAGGGATACACATGGATATACTCTAAGAGTCACATAGGAATGGTAGAGAGCACAGCGGACTACTGCATATCCTAGTGGATAGAGTTATCTCTATATACAGAAAAGCAGAGATCCATTAAGTGTGGTTGGAGGGGTAATGCAGTTGGAGGGGGGATGCAGTCACAGCACCAGGGGAGGGACAGAGAAGGGCAGGAAAGTGAGACAAACGAGAGGGAAGCAGATAGTAACGATTAAGGCAACAGGAGAGAGAATAGAAAGGTCTTTAGGACAGAGAGGGGAGAGGTCAGAGAACGCTAAAATGGCGGAGGAGAGACGTAGCAGAAGAAGAGAGTCATGAAAAGAAAGGAAAATGGCGGGGAGTGCAAAGGTCCAAGTCTGAAAGTCCAGGAAGAGGGCTGCCATAGCCAGGAAGTCAGGGGGGAGAAAGGCAGTCCGCAGCAAAGTCAAAGCCTCATCGTCCATGAGGAGCTGAGGCTGAGGAGTTCGATTTGGAGACCAGGGATCAAGGAAGGAAGATCTCAGGCGCCAAGGCAGCTGTTCACAGAGCAGGAGGCAACAAAGTCAGAAAAAGAAAGTTAAAAAAGGGGGACGACCCCAGGCTCACTCTTGTTTTTCGGCATCTTTCTTCCCTTGTTTTGTAACATCAGACGGGCCTGGTGATCACCAGGGTGGAATAGCATTTTTCTACAGCGCTCTCTACATCGCAGCCAGGGCTCACCTTTCTCGGCAGGGGCTGCATGGTGACCTGCTCAATGTTGCCTCCAAACTGAGCGCGGTAGGAGCCGTCACCTCTGCACCCGTCTCTGCTGTGCTCCCTCTCCATGAGCGCATCCGTGGGGGGGGGCACTGCCTTTCCTGCAGCTGGCTGTTCATGGTGCTCTGTCTCCAAAGCGCTTGCCGCGCGAGATCGCAGTGCAGCTCGCACCAGCTCCCGCTCTGCCCCTCCGGTGTGATTGCTGGGGGGGTGTCTCTGGGTTTATTTCAGGGCTTGCGGTTGGCAAAGGAAGGGGGGACACCCACCGCTTTGATCTGTCCCAGCTCCGACCCGGCCATCATCCCAGCCAATATCCATGGTTGGTGCGAATGAACATCCACGTTTTACCCAAAGAACGCTTTCCCATGGCAGAATAACATAGGCAGTAATTTGTGCTACCTTGCGTTAACCCAAATTTACAAAGCGTTGCTTTGTATATTTGGGTTTAGAATTGTTTTGCCTTTGTGACACTACAATGATGCAAGGGCAACACAATACTATGATAACTTGTCCCCTGATTATCTAGGTCCATTCCAGTTGAGATCTTACTGACTTGCACATGAACACAGCAAAATGGCCACCTGATAAAGTATAAAAAAAACATTTTGGCAACAGCTAACATCCAAATATATAGTGGCAACTTCTTAAATCCTGTAATGCCACTGCCAATTCCAAACAATTATGAACCTGATGAAGGCGCAATTATTTTTGCATAGATGTAACAGAATTGTGTACCAAGCCAAGACCACACAATTAAAAACATTTCTCTTGAAAAGGCCAATCTGATTCTCAGGTTTGGCTTGTCTTCTTCTATGAAGACAGACAGAGGTATGTCCTTCATAAACACCTCTATTTACTGCTTTACAAATTAAACAAAAGTATCACTGCAAATATTACTGATTTGAAACATTTGTTTGTGGCACCCAGAAAGTACTGATCTGTATTCACTGGATGCTTGGAATAATTACATTTTGAACTTTTGGCTTGACTCACTCAATACATTTCATAGCACTTTTCAGATAAGTCTGGGCTGCCCTAAAACAATCTGCTGAAGGCATTTGATGACAGTCCTTTGGCAATATTACTACTCTAACTCAATGAATGAGTTTGTCTCTTGTTTAAGTTCAATAAAAGTGCACACTACTAAGATGGGCTAATCTTGTGTATCTTTTCAACCTGTTCTAAAAGTGACAACGTTTTTGCTTTTTTTGTTCGGTAAACTCTCACTTGCTTTCTCTTCATTCATAAGCTGTCTTTTTGCCTGATTATAAACATGTGGTCATCTTCATACTCTCTACGGGGTTTACCATCTCCTAGTGGACTGCCTCTTGCCTGATTATAAACATGAGGCCACCTTGTACTTTCCACTGGGGTGTACCAACTCCTCAAATTCTATGGCCCTCTAAAGACCAGTTTTTGTATTTACTTTTTTGTTAGAGGCAATCTAAGACTGTCCAGACAATGTGGGGGGGGGCATTTCTATATTAATTGACACTGATTCATTGCTCTAGTACTGGTTCATTCTCATTTAGCAAGATTATTTTAGCACATTGTATTTATGGCGATGGTAATGACTTTGGACCATTTTCTCTTTTTAGGTCGGTACCACAACTTAGTCCTGATGATGACCCTTTCCCAAATTGTTTGACTAAGGTTGAAACATTGACAAATTACACTAGTGGACTTTTACTAGTTATTATAATGTACATAATGTACTCTTATTCTGAGCCATGTTGTTAAAAAATATCTATCTATATCAGCCCCTAGTTTTATACACATGCTTGCATATAGCACCAGCGTACATTCATTTGCACCTATCACTATTCACTATCCCATTTTGTTGGAGCACTTGTTTTACAATGGATTGTGATTTAATGTAATCATTGACAATATACAGTGAATAAATGAAACTGCATTTTTCAAACACTTGAGCTCTATGTATGATTAGCCAAGGAAGTCTAGGTTTATACTTCTTACAAGTGGACAATTGTCTATGTTTTGCCATTTATTCACCCATCTTTCCAGGATTACAGGACTGCCCCATAACATTTTGCATTATATAGAATCATGTTCATAGGATTTCTCTAAAACCTCAATAGGAATGGCCACATCAGGTCATACTTGAGATGGATACTACTGTGATATGTGCTGGAATCTCAAAGTGGATCCATGTAGCTTACTCAAAGATAGTATTGACTACAGATGAAGACGTGGTGACACAGAGTCAAGGCTCAAGATTACTTTGTGGAACCAGAGAAGGGATGAATGTAAAGCAGCTCAAGTCGTAGCTCCAGAAGGTCTAGACGGGGTGAAGAAAACAAAATTGAAAATCAAAGAGAAGAACTGTTGCAAAGCCTAGAGCAACAAGAGGAAATATAGACTAAATCTACAGTTTGTGAGAAACTGAAGCTGAAAATTTGAGTGTCATGAACCCCCAAAGGGAAGCAGTACATAGTGAGTCAAAGCACAAGGTTAGCTGTTCACAAAGAAACTTTAGTTGTATTTACAAGAGTAATAGAAAATTAGAGTGTCAATCAAGGAGTTAAGTGGCCTAGATCTATGAGAAGGAGCATAAGAGTGCACTGGAAAGATTGAATTAGATAAGAGCCAAATACAATTGAAGTTGACTCTGATTATATTGAACGTAAATCACCAAAGTGTGCCAAACAGAAAGTATGTAGCTCCTGAAAAGAAAAAGCTAGCAGTAGTCACTGCAGATGAAAAATGAGATGTGACCACTTCTTAACTTGCATATCCAATGGGAGTTGGATATCCAGGTTAAGACCCTATTGGCGTTAATGCCTGAATATCGCTGGATTTCCAGCGATATTCACGCATTAAGCCGCTATCGCAGGATATTTTATCGCATTTGAGATAAACGTTGCTAATAATTTATAGAATTCCCCCTGTTACAAATATTTTGGACATATATTTTTAGTTGTTGGAAGTTAAAATTTCAGGTTCAGCTAATTTCCTCCCCTAAAGTAATATATTGTAATTTAGCAGAATCTGAAATCTTGCTAAAATCGCTAATGACTCTTTAGAAGTCACCTTGGTCACTCAAATTTGCTCAATGGATGCATAAACTGGATAAGAAGAGTAAATTTGCATATGCGTTATTTCCGTGTCATCATAAAGATAGGTTATTCCTTAAAATCTAGCGGAAATTGTATGAAGCCTAAATTTTGATTAATGATTATCAGAGGAATTTAATGACTTTTTTCTCTTTCTTTTACTTATTTCAAGAAATGTTTCTCCTTTCTCATTCAAGGCCTTATAAAATGTATCTCTGTTACTTTTGCATGCATAATTAAGAAAAGAATAAATAAATACATTTCAGTAAAAGAAAGGTGAAGTTGTTCAAGCATGGCCTAGGCACTTTACTTGCTTCAGCAGTGCTGAATTAGATACAATATTTGAAAGCTAAAGCGCACAGGACTTCACTCCAGACAAAATAAAATCTGGAAAAATATTGCCTTGAAAAAGAATGCAATGTTCTCGAAGAAGAGTACAGCAGCTGTGCAAAATTGAGTTGGTGGTTGAGAGGGAGTGAAACCCTACTTAAGAAAAATCCACAATCCTTGTGAGGGAGCACCACAAAAAGGCACTAAATTAACCTGTGCTTAACTCTCTGGTAGCTTGACACCAAAGCAGTTAGTCCTAGCCTAGAGGCAAGGTGTAAACAATTTATACAACATACAAACATTAATAATGTGAAAACACAAGAAAAATAGCATACTAAGTTAAATCATAGAGTAATATGTAATAAAAAATGTGGCACCAAAAAATGACAAAAATACCATCAGTAGAACCGGAGATATTCACTTTCAAAGATTTATGGTAAGTATAGAGCCTAAAAGCACAAAGCGCCACTCATGGTTAACTGTTCATTCACAACTGGGTGAAAGTCACAAGTACAGGCCGACTGCGATGGAGTGCAGGCTGGATACCGAGACCAGGTTTGTTCCGCTGCAATAGTGACCTTCTAAATGTCACCATGAAGAGTTCAGCTCCTGATGGAGGTGTACACAAGGAGCAGGGAGAGCATTGTGGAATGGACGTCACTGCAATACAAACAGAAGGCCAGGTGTCATGGATAGTCATTGCTGTAGCTTGAAGATCCTGTCAGCCGTTGCGGACAATTGTGGCTGGAGTTTCGTATTGGCAGTCACTGAAGGCTGTCAATGCTGTGGTACAAAGTGCAGATCTCGCATTGCTGGTTGTCGCTGCAGGTAACTTTAGCTGGAAGAGTTGGTTTGACTGGAGCTTTGCGTTAATGGTTGGTGCAGAAGGCAAGATCTTAGTATGATTTTGCCATTTCAAAGAGCCTAAAACTTCAGGATTTCTCCTTTTCTTTTAGGAAAAGCTCAACTCATGGCACAACAAAGGGTGAAAACCCTGAGGGGCACCCCTTTTGAGGGTCAGGAACTCACTACAGCAGAGGCCAGCAGGGCTCAGTCAGGTCCAGTTGCAGGCCCTTTCAGGTCCAGTGTTGCTAGTCAGCTGGACAGTAGCAGAAGGACCCCTGTTTCAAGTGTATTTGTTATTATGCATAGCTACTAAAACCGATTGCACTGTTGTGAACTTATCAGGATAAAAAATCATTATGGTTCAGCGATAAAATCATTGATACATATGACAAAAAATACTCTGTGGTACAAAAAAACTGATAAAACCTTTCAATGGGTGACATTAAAATGTGACAGTAAGGTCAAGAGCCCTAAAGAATATGCAGTGCAGTGCTACATGGCTGTACTAATAATGGTTTATGTGGCCTGCGATGTGCATAGTTTGTGTATGACAATATAGCCAGACAGACACATGGCAGTGAGCAAAAAGTGCGTACATATCAGGAAGAGGCTCCTAGTGGATGAGCAGTAGCTAGGAGTTTTCCCACATTGGGGGCTCTTTTTTAAGTTGTTGAAATTGCGTTTAAGGAAGCAGCTTCCGGTTGGCATGTTGGGTTCTTCATTGTCCGCTTAGGGCGAGAGTGGTTTGAACGCTCCTGTCATGTCATTCATTTTTTGTTCTGCCAATGTGAGGAATTTTACCACTCTGCAGTTCAGTTGTGTGGCCTCTAAGTCAAAACATGCCGGCATCGTTTGGCTCCTTTTGTGGGTTTCTAGCTGCTTGAGAGGTGTGTGCAGCAGCTGTGTCCCCTCTCGCTGCAGCACCATGCATGTGCAGATTAGGTGCAAAATATCTCCTGGGCCTGTGTCACACAGACTGCAAGTGCTTGGTAAGCATGCCCTCTGCCATGTTGGGAGGTTCCGGTCACATAGCAGAATACCCAGGCTGTACTTTAAAAACTTTATTTTGAATGTTTTAGGGTAACCCTCATTGAAGTATTTTCGCAGTGCAGATGATTTGTAAGTGTTCAGGGTCATCTATGCGTGAGATCTGGCTGAGAACAGAGCCTTGTCTTCCAGCAGTGAGATTTTTTTTACCGACTCCGGACCAATTTTTTAAAAGATGTGTGTTGCAGCTGAGTGTTCCAGAGGTTGGTGAGCCTTATGATCTCAAGAAATTCTTGTAGGTATTGTCTGCCTGGTGAGGTATCCCTATGCTGGAGTTCTTGCCATAGCAGCTGATTTAGAGTATTTGAGGCAGAGAATCTGTTCTTATTCCAACACATGATATAGGGCCCATTCTGGCCAGCGATTGTTTCACTAAACTGAATACCAGCCTTCTTTGAGCTGAAGATGTGTATTTTGGAAGGCTGAACATGGTTCTGTACACCATGACCAGGGAGACCTCTAGAGCTTGTTGTGTCCCTGTAGTTTAGAAAAGAAGGTCAGTCAGATGACCCTTGGATTCACTTCAGCCTGGAATAAAGGGTGCAGGTACAGCCATTTTTCTCGGAAAGCAGTGCAGGCCTAGATTAGCAGGGTAGTCCTTTGACAGCAGGTTAATCTTTCTTCTGTAGTATTCACATGTACAGGAGTGTACTGAGGATTGGGTCTAAGGGTTCAATTGTTATACCTGCTTCCCACTCTGAAGTGGATGAAACAGCTGAAGTTTCTCCTTATAGAAGAGTCTGGAATTTCCTCCCTCTCCGCCCTGTTCCCAGTCTGTCTACAAGCTAGGCTAGTGTGAAGTTCTTTGTGTGTGAGCTGAGGCATAGTCTATGAAGCACAAGTGTGACAGGTGACAGCTCTGCCCCCTCATTAAGTAAGGATGCCCCATCTTGCCAACACCCAGACCGTCTATTTTGTGACTGTCTGGGAAGAATATACAAAGGCCAAATGCCAACTACAGCTAGTTGTGTGCCCAGGAAACAGGCTGCAGGCACCAAATGGTTATGACAAGAAAGTGCCAAAGTGGAATTTTCAGAACTGTGACTTAAAACCTGACTTTACCTTTAAGTAGGGTTTTAAATTACAATTCCTCAGACACCAAACACAATTTGTATTCCAGCTCCCAGACAAAAAGAACCACTTTTTAAGTACCCCAATGTTAGCCTATGAGAGAGGCAGGGCTTGCATTAGTGAAAAATTAATTTGGGAGTTACACAGTATCTCTATTTTCTCTCTGATCCCAACTCTCTTTCTCCTCATCTACTATTTATCTCAGAAATCCGACTGTTTGTCGTCTGCATCCTAACCACACTGCAGCAGGAAGTCAATTATATAATGTCAGAATCAATTTCATTAAAAAAAGATATGGAAACCATGCAAAGAGTGAAAATAATACTAACGAGTTGCTAGTCAGTTTCCTTTGCATGTAAAACCAAACAGCACTGATCTTTGGACATTCCCACCTCCTTTATGAGAGCCTTAGACTCCTATGTGTTCATATTCAGTAGTGATTGTGTGAAATGTTCTCTTTCTGCAGGGTCATGCTGCATTTTTTTGTGCTTTTTTGCTTAACCCTATTTTTCCTGGCTGTAAAACTATGTGCAATTTAACCCTACTAACCAGTGGAAAACTGCTTGTGTTCCTCCTTTGGACATGGCAAACTTGGTATACACCTGATTGTTTTTTAAATGTGCCTATAAGTCTCTAGTATATGGTGCAAAGCATTTCCAGGGCCTGTAAACACATTCTACCAATGGACTACAGCACTCTTTCTGTCATCTACTCCAGTGGCACTGAAAGCATGTCCCTAGGTCTACCACTGCAGCCTGGCTTTGCAGTTTTAAACCTACAAATGAGACCTGTAATAATAAGCTCTTTCAAAAGACTTAAACCTTCCTTTTAAAAATAAATAAGTCATACTTAAGAGGCCTAATTGCCCAAAAGGCAGGTTGTATAATATTTAAAAGGAGGATGTGTAAATGCTTGAGATTGAACATGTCCTTACATTGAAAAGGACCTAAAAGCTATTTTCACTGCAGCCTGGTTGGCTGTTCTATAGGAAAGCATTTAGATACAATATTACATTTAATACATTTATCTCCAGATAGGAAGCAGGTAACATTTCAATTTGAGACTTTTTAAAACATTTATTATAAGCTCAAATCCCTGGTGAAATCAGGTTTGTAATACATATTTTGGATTTTTTTTTATAAAGTTACTTTTTCCCTTTTTGAAGTCCCTGGAAGCTAAATCTGCATTTTGCTATTAGCCGTTTGCCAGCTACTAATTAACATTTGAATAGGTGTGACTGAGGTGTGAATTTGCTCTCAGGAGCCAACAAGAGCCCAAATGGGGATAGATGACCATGTGAACCTTACTGAATATGCAGCGTGTGGTGCTGTGAGGATCCTTTTCAATATTATTGTGTCAAATCCTGGTTAAATGCCACATCCTACTCGTCAGGTCTGCTGGACGTTTTCATATGACACTGGGAGCACAATTCAAAAAGGCCTGCCCTAACACAGACAAATGTTAGCTCATAGTTGGGCTTCTTTTGTCCTCCCATGCAGGCTACCTCCAATTACAGTGGGCCTCCTTTTGATATCAAAGTGTCAAAGCTGGCTTGAATGTCACATCCTGCTTATAGGTCTGCTGGAGATTTTAAAATAACACTTTGGGGCACTAGCCAAGACAGGATACAGAACAAGTGTTGTGTATTCCCTGTATTTCCTCAAGGCTATGTGATCATTCACCAGGATTGGAAAGTTAAATAAGGCAGAGGAAGTGCAATTAGCCACAGTTCTTTAATACTGTGCAAAAACCAAAAGACAGCTCACTTTCTCATGAGTTCATGGTCCCCGCATGTATTCACCTAGGGGTCAAGTGGCTTAGTTAAATGAGGCAATATACACATGCCACAAGTTTTTGCCTCCGACTCGCGTAATACACACCGCTACCTCCAATGCCTCTGATTTGCACAATTACACGCTGCAAATAATTCAATCCAAGAGTTCACGCTCCCCGCATGTATCCACCTAAAGGGGTTAAGCGGCTTCCAATTTAAACTCCCCCTCTTGCTATACACTGTGCGCTGTACTGAAGTCCTGATCCCTCCCCCACAGATACGACTGGTCATTGTGCCACGCTGATTCAGGCTGAGATTCACCGTCCTGAAGCACAAGTGAGTACCTGAATCTCACTATAAAGTTCGAAGGTGCAACCTCTTGTGCAATTTTAGCCTTTCTGATACACAGTCTCTTATTACCTTTTCAGACTGTCAACATTAGCCACTCCCACACCTGTCTTGAAAAAGACCCGCCGCGACCACCAACTGGGGCGCATGAGGGTCGAAACGTTGATGGTTGTCTTAGGTCCAGAACCACCAGGATCCCAATAGAAACACTAGGACTCCTCGGTTGTAAATCAGCATCTGGCCAATTAAATACTTGTATATATTTGTATATAGGAAATTCCCTATCACTGTATATTTTTTCACTCATTGAGCACTTTTCACCAAATGTCACTTAACTGCACCTGCTTTTGTCGGTCTTATCATGCATTAAATGTTATCATTGAATGAAGCAATTCAGACGAAACATAAATGAATTCTGATATAAATTGCATGAAATAACCTCTTGATCTCACAGCCTTTATTTGTATATTGTTTGAGCATTTATTTATCGTTATATGTGTGTACCAGAGAGCATCGAACCTTGATTGCATTAATAAGCAGTGTCAAAATAATGTGTCTTACCCAACAGAACTATTTTTTTTGTTTAACCACACCTGCTTCCAAGCCACACCAAAACGGATGCACAGACCTTTCACCTGCCACACCTGCAGCTTCACATGCAACAGACCCACCAAACCTCCAAGGACCGGATCTAAACACCTCCAATGCATACTCCTCAACGCCCGCTCCGCACGCAGACACGCCGTCAAGCTCTGGGACCTGCTCGATACCTCCGCCCCAGATGTGGCCTTCCTGACCGAGACCTGGTGGAACGACTCCTCGGCGCCTGACATTGCCATAGCCATCCCGGACGGCTACAAGATCACCCGCAGGGATCGCGTCATCGGAATCGGAGGAGGAATAGCCATCTTCCACAAGTCCACCCTCAAGGTCACCATCCACGCAGATGACACCCTTAACACCGCCGAACACCTGCACTTCCAGATCCACTCTGACCCCACCACCACCCTCAGAGTAACACTCATCTACAGACTACCCGGACCCCGAGCACAATTCAGCGACTCCGTCACCAACCTCACCAGCACCCATGCACTCGCCTCCACAAACTACATCCTCCTCAGGGACCTGAATTTCCACCTCGAGAACAACAACGACGCCAACTCCGCCATCCTGATCACCAACCTCGCCAACCTCGGCCTCAGACAACTCATCACCGCACCCACCCACGTCGGTGGCCACACACTGGACCCCATCTTCTCCACAGGCACCCACGTCGCCTTCGACCCACCACCAAACTCCACTGGACCGGCCACCGTTGCATCCACTTCACCTTCAACAAACCAACCACACGCCAACGCACCAAACAGCTGCCTCGCCGTTGCTGGAGCAAAGTCACTGAAGACCAGCTGATCACCACCCTTGCCCAGAACCCACCCACCGACCCCACATGTTCAGACGACACAGCCCGCAACCTCAGACAGTGTGTGAGAAGTTGGCCTGGTATATAATGCTCACTAATTCTAGTGATCACTTTGTACCATGCCAAGCAACCCTTATGATGATGGTTGTAATTCAACCTTGTAGACCAGTTATCCTAGTGGTAACGTGGACAAAGCAGTCTTAGGCTAAACTCTGAAAGGCATGTGAAGCCAGCTGTTATACCATACACAACCCCCTTGAATACCAAATGAAAGGGACACCACACAGATATATATTGAAAATATATATTGATTTATTAACTATTAAAATCCCCTGGACTCTTTATGAGCACAGAAGCACAAGCGTAAAATCACAAGACAGTTTAAAATACACAAAAGTTGCACAATATGGATGAGCCCTAGGGGCCACCTAAACCATATACTAAATAAGTGGTATAAGAGATACCTAAAGGAAAGTGAAGAGGCCTAGGGCCTTGGGAATCGCTGGAGCTATTCGAGACTGGAGTTAACTAAGTCGGGAAAGGCCCACGGGACTCGGGTGCAGTGTTCAAAGTGCACGCACTTCTCAATACAAAGTCTATGGTGCGTAAAAAGCACAAAGTTAGAAAGTTAGGAACCTTCCGAGTGACCTACGGAGCTGAAACTTAAAACACAGGCCCTTGGGATGTGTACCAGTGCAGGAGCACCGGCGGAGCTGAGTTACCTCACCCACAGGAAGCGGGTGCACAGGGTCGAAGATGTGTCGGGTTTCGTCACGCTGGTCGATGGTGCTTGGAGCTGAAGATGCTGCAGGCGGCTCGATGAGAAGAGTTCCGGTGGATCCAAGGGTGGATCGGAAGAGTTGAAGACCTGAAAGCAGAGGGGACAGTGTTCAAAGTCACTAGCCAGTGACTGCCCTGGAACCAGAGTGGAACCAGGCGATGTCGGGTGCAAACAGGCGTTGTCGGGTAGCTTCTTTCTGCAGCCACGTGGATACCCGGGGTCGAGGACGTCCAGGAGTCGGTCACGAGCTGTCCCACGTAGGCTTCTCGCTGTTGGCGGTGTCGGCGACCTGATCGGAGCAAACAGGCCTTGGCAAATGCAAGCCACGCAGAAGTTGAAAGATGCTGTTCACTCGGACCAGCAAGGTCAGAGCGAGGGCTCCTTTTCACAGGAGCTTGGGTAGGTCTGGAGCAACCAGACCTGCTGTTTAAATCTTCGGGTTCGTCGCCAAGATGGCCGCTGACCACGTGGCTAGTGGCCGGGATGGCGCGTCGAGTGGCACGGTGCAAAAGGGCCCCACGCAGATCGTGGAGATGCTGGGGGGCTGATCTTCGGTGCAAGGGCTGCTCGGTGGTGGGGGTTCTCAATCCCCAAAGCACAACGTCGAGGATGCCTCAGAAGCTGCGCAGTCAGCTTTACGAGTGTCTTCCAAGAGGTCCGGTCCCACGTCACTCGGTGCCTCCACGGGTCCCTTCTTCGCAGGGACTGTGGATCGGGCTCTGAGAGGTCTGGGAGTCTGGTTCTTGTCGGGCTCTGGGCTCGGTCTCCGGCGGGAGGCGGCGGCAAAGCAGACGTCGAGTTGCTGGTTGGTACCTGTGTTCACAGGGTGGTCACTCCTTGGCCACAAGGGAGATTCTTCTTCAGTCTTCTGTGCAGCAGAATGTCGAAGTCCAGTCTTCTTCTTAGTTTTAAGTTGATTTCGGGATGATCTGCCGTGCAATGGCACTGCTCCCCCTCTTATTCCCAAACTGGGGGTGGATCACCTACTAGGTCCCTCCTCTGGGAGGAACCAGGAAGGGGGGCGGTTACACCCCCTTTCCTTTGTCCAGCTCCTCGCCAGGACTGGGGCTGGAAAGCCCCAGAACCGGTTTGGGCTGGCTTATGCACAGGGACACCTTGTGTGCCCCAGGCATGTCTCAATCTATTCAGCCCTGTCCTACCCAATACACAAAACCCTGTCTGGGGTGGTGCTCGCACCTCCCCAGGCAGGAAACCCTTTGTCCAGGCCCTCCTCGCTGGAAGGACTCCCAGCAGCAGGAGGTCAGACATGTGTCTGTGGTGGCAGCATCCATTTTGTGATGCTGAGGCTCTGTTTAACTTTAACCAGGGTTAAGGCTACACACATGTCGTGTCCCTCTAGAAGGGTGGAATGCTATCCCCGTCGCCAGAACTGGCGAGGGGATAGTATTCCAATTCGTATGACACCTTACTCGACATGTTTTGATAAAGCCAAACCAAAGATAGCATTTAACCGCGAGGATTATAATGCACTTAAGAGTATATGGTATGGCAATATCCCGGAACAGCTTAGGGAGTGGTTTCCGACAGCTGCAGACAGGCTCAGCTCATGCTAGAGCACCATCTCACATATTTCCAAGCACTCTGCCTCCAGGATTGATGAGGCCTTCCATAGGAGTGGCTGATAGGAACATATGTGTCCAGTTTAGGGTTAGGCACAGGCATACTGTACCTAAGTAAGAGGTGATTACACCAACTTACCCCAGCTGAGTGATCAGCCAGTTGTGTCAAATATGGAGGCCAGGCCAGGGGTGGCACAATACATGCTGCAGCCCCTGGTAGGCCTTGGCTACACCTATGCCCTGGGTACCTATGGTACACTGTTACAGGGGCCTATAAGGTGAACCAATTCCAATTGTGTTATGCACCTAAGGTACATGGAGTCCATTTTAAGGAGAGAGCAATCAGCCTGGGGCCCTGAATAGCAGGATCCCAGGCCAACTAAGTCAAAAACCAGCTAAACACCAGGCAAAAAGTTTGGGGGTAACCATAGTCAGATGTCCACCTTCCTACATAACCCCCCCCCAAACGAAAGGAGATAAGGCTATCCTTGACCAGGTAAGCCTATATTGCCTAAGTGGCCATATAAGGAAGTACCAGCTCTGGCTTGGTAACCCCCTGTCTCATGGTCCACTAAGCAATCCCTCACCCTAAGGGTATCTGAGGGTCTCCACCATAGGGAATCTCTACCTGTGGTGTGTCTTTGCAAAGTCAAAGGCTGGTGTTGAGATGGAGTACTGAAGTGAGTTTCCTCTGTAGGGCTCAGCTTCCTCCAATCACTCTCCACCATGTGTGCCTTTCTTTCTCTGACTGAGTTGCACTGTGCTCTCAGGGTCAACCTCTGGCTACCTAAAGCTGGAGGCTGGGTCCCTCTGTTTGGCTTACTGGAGGGACAGGTCAAGTTTGGGCCCTTAGGGTCCCAGGTTTGGCTGTGCCCAACAATATCCATCTGGGGGAGGTCCCTAACTACTTTTAAGGGGGATCCCTCAGGAGTTTTTAAAGCTTGCACCTCACTAGGGCTACTAGTTTCGGTGCCCCTAATCTGCTGATGGGGGTGCTTTATTTGACAGGGGGCCCTTTGGGTCTCACTGTCCTTCTTGTCCTCTGCAGCCCTGGGCTGAGTAAGGCAAGGTAGAGAGGGGCAGGTTACCTGCTCCAGACTGGGTCCCTCCTGAGAAGGGTCCACTGCCATCAGAGGCTCTGTCAGGCCAGGCCTAACAACCTCTGGGACAGTTCCTTCATCAGGGGTAAGATCAGTTCCCTGAGGAGGCTGATCCTTTCCTAAAGTCTGGTGGGAGGGAGATTTCTCTTCCTCCTCAATGCTCTCTGTTTGGGTGGAGTGATCCATCATTTCAGGCTTCACTACCCAGGTATCGGTTTGAGTTTGGGCTGTGGCCATCACAGCCCCACCAACCTTTTCAGGAGGAGACTCAGTTTGGGTATGGGCTGTTACTAGTACAGCCCTGCTACTCTTTCCAGGAGGGAAGTTATCTAAAGATGGGGCTGAGGTTTGCTCAGCCCTCCCAACCTTTTCAGGAAGGACATCTTGAATTGGGGCTGTAGCCATTACAGCCCCACTAACCTTTCCATGGAGATTTACCATTCTAGAATGGGTTTGCTGTTCAACCTCAGCCCAGGCTGAGATTTCCAAATCATTACCCAGTAGGCAATCTACAGGCAAGTTTGCTGACACTGCCACTCTCTTTGGGCCAGTGACACCTCCCCAGCTAAGATTGACTACTGCCATGGGATGATTGGATTCTATGCCATCAATGTTTGTCACCTGATATTTGGCATCAGGTAAAAGTTGCCTTGAGGGGACTAGACATTCAGCCACCATGGTGATGCTAGCCCCTGTGTCTCTGAAGGCCTCAACTTTCAAGCCATTGATGAGGGGCTCCTGTCTATACTTGCTCAAAGTGTTTGGGCAAGCTGTGAAATTGGCAAACCCCATGCCAGTCTCATAGACAAGAGTATCTGAGTTAGGGGACCTGGATAGGCCAGAGTCCACCTGTCCTCCAAAAGTAAACCCACCCAAATTCTTGGGGGTGCTCCCACCACCTGGGGGACCACTGCTAACAGTGACAGGAGGTGTTGGAGCCTTACCTGGAGGTATATTCTCCTTATTGCCATTCTTGGGACAACAGCTATCTGTTTTGTAATGCCCCACCTGTTTACAGGTATGACAATAAGGCTTTTTCTGGGATGTAGAAGTGTCTTGGGACCCACCCCCATTCTTGGAGTTTTGGGGCCCTGGGGAAGTCTTTTCCTTACTTTTATCCCCACCCTTCTCTTGAGGCTTGGTAGTCTCTTTCTTTTGGTCACCACCCTGGTTCTTAGGCCTGATCCTGGTTCTGACCCATTTGTCTGCCCTCCTACCCAATTCTTGTGGGGAGGTCAGATCAGAGTCAACCAGGTGCTGATGTAGAAGCTGATTTTGACAATTACTTAAGATTTGCTCTCTCATAATTAAATTATACAATCCTGTATAGTCAGTAACCTTACTTCCCAGCAACCAGCCCTCCAGAGCCTTAGTGGCACACTCAACAAATTCAGACCAGTCCTGAGTCTGTGTCTTCTGGGTGTCTCTGAACATTAACCTGTACTGTTCAGTGGTTAAGCCCAACCCATCAATCAGAGCACTCTTCAGGACCATGTAGTTTCTAGAATCCTCATCACTAACTGTGAGGAGTCTGTCTCTGCCTCTACCTTCAAAGGAGAGCCACAAGATTGCTGCCCACTGCTCCTGAGGGATCTGCTGTACCATGCAGGCTCTCTCAAGTGCAGTCATCCATTTGTGGATATCATCCCCAGCTTTGTAGGGGGGCACAATCTTACTCAGGTTTCTTGTATCAAAGGACCTGTCTTTATCCTTCTGGATATTGCTGCCACCAGTGGGTTCTATTACCCCACTCTCTCTAGGCTGTCTTGCTCTAGCAAGTTTCTCCTTAGCCAGGGCAACCTCTAACTCTTGCCTCTGGATCCTAAGCTCAGCCTCTCTCATCTTGGCCTCATGTTCCCTTCTCTGAGGGCTAGTCATCTCCTTTCTGGAGTGACCATGAGAGCCTCTAGAGACATGGGAGGTATTGGATTCACCTGAGTGATGCCTTCTCCTCCTATGGCCCTGGTTAAGTCCACCTGGGGGTCTGAATGGGTTGTTACCTGATTCATTCCCAAGTTGACTTAAGTTAGCCTGGTTCAGTCTACTGACCAGCACCTGACTATCTCTGTCATCATCTGACTCACTGCTTTCCACCTCCTCCTCCTCTTCTTCTTCCTCTTCCTCTACATCTACTTGAGGAGCTCCAGTGGTGGAGGCTTCCTCATCTACTAGGATGATAGGGGTAGGGGTGTCTACAGTGTCATCCTCTGAAGGATGGCCTCCTTCAGCATTCCCTGTGGGGTTTGCTTTAGAGGTCTTTAGAGCCTCAGACTGATCCAAGAGCTCTCTTAGGTGGTCTGTAGTAGGGGAAGGCCCTGTCTTCAGACCCCTTAAGACACAAAGCTGTCTTAATTCCTTAAAGGGAAATATAGCAAACTGGGATGGTGCCCTTGGAGGGTCACTCTCAACAGGAGTAAGTCCACTGGACCCCTCTGTTCCAGACATTGCTCTAGTGTGGGTGGATGTGTTGCAATCTACCTACACTGGTGTTTACCTACTAAACCTATCTAGTAGTTGTAGCTAGGGTGTGCTACTCCCTTTGCTCTACAACAACTAAGTTCAGTAGAACTTATGTATACTAGTCTTGTTTTATATGTACCTAGCAGGTACCTGTATGATCTTTCAAATGATAATCTCAAAGATTGTAATGGTAAAACAACAGCAAGCTCAGATCCCAATCCGCTGCTCACCAATGTGAGAAGTTGGCCTGGTATATAATGCTCACTAATTCTAGTGATCACTTTGTACCATGCCAAGCAACCCTTATGATGATGGTTGTAATTCAACCTTGTAGACCAGTTATCCTAGTGGTAACGTGGACAAAGCAGTCTTAGGCTAAACTCTGAAAGGCATGTGAAGCCAGCTGTTATACCATACACAACCCCCTTGAATACCAAATGAAAGGGACACCACACAGATATATATTGAAAATATATATTGATTTATTAACTATTAAAATCCCCTGGACTCTTTATGAGCACAGAAGCACAAGCGTAAAATCACAAGACAGTTTAAAATACACAAAAGTTGCACAATATGGATGAGCCCTAGGGGCCACCTAAACCATATACTAAATAAGTGGTATAAGAGATACCTAAAGGAAAGTGAAGAGGCCTAGGGCCTTGGGAATCGCTGGAGCTATTCGAGACTGGAGTTAACTAAGTCGGGAAAGGCCCACGGGACTCGGGTGCAGTGTTCAAAGTGCACGCACTTCTCAATACAAAGTCTATGGTGCGTAAAAAGCACAAAGTTAGAAAGTTAGGAACCTTCCGAGTGACCTACGGAGCTGAAACTTAAAACACAGGCCCTTGGGATGTGTACCAGTGCAGGAGCACCGGCGGAGCTGAGTTACCTCACCCACAGGAAGCGGGTGCACAGGGTCGAAGATGTGTCGGGTTTCGTCACGCTGGTCGATGGTGCTTGGAGCTGAAGATGCTGCAGGCGGCTCGATGAGAAGAGTTCCGGTGGATCCAAGGGTGGATCGGAAGAGTTGAAGACCTGAAAGCAGAGGGGACAGTGTTCAAAGTCACTAGCCAGTGACTGCCCTGGAACCAGAGTGGAACCAGGCGATGTCGGGTGCAAACAGGCGTTGTCGGGTAGCTTCTTTCTGCAGCCACGTGGATACCCGGGGTCGAGGACGTCCAGGAGTCGGTCACGAGCTGTCCCACGTAGGCTTCTCGCTGTTGGCGGTGTCGGCGACCTGATCGGAGCAAACAGGCCTTGGCAAATGCAAGCCACGCAGAAGTTGAAAGATGCTGTTCACTCGGACCAGCAAGGTCAGAGCGAGGGCTCCTTTTCACAGGAGCTTGGGTAGGTCTGGAGCAACCAGACCTGCTGTTTAAATCTTCGGGTTCGTCGCCAAGATGGCCGCTGACCACGTGGCTAGTGGCCGGGATGGCGCGTCGAGTGGCACGGTGCAAAAGGGCCCCACGCAGATCGTGGAGATGCTGGGGGGCTGATCTTCGGTGCAAGGGCTGCTCGGTGGTGGGGGTTCTCAATCCCCAAAGCACAACGTCGAGGATGCCTCAGAAGCTGCGCAGTCAGCTTTACGAGTGTCTTCCAAGAGGTCCGGTCCCACGTCACTCGGTGCCTCCACGGGTCCCTTCTTCGCAGGGACTGTGGATCGGGCTCTGAGAGGTCTGGGAGTCTGGTTCTTGTCGGGCTCTGGGCTCGGTCTCCGGCGGGAGGCGGCGGCAAAGCAGACGTCGAGTTGCTGGTTGGTACCTGTGTTCACAGGGTGGTCACTCCTTGGCCACAAGGGAGATTCTTCTTCAGTCTTCTGTGCAGCAGAATGTCGAAGTCCAGTCTTCTTCTTAGTTTTAAGTTGATTTCGGGATGATCTGCCGTGCAATGGCACTGCTCCCCCTCTTATTCCCAAACTGGGGGTGGATCACCTACTAGGTCCCTCCTCTGGGAGGAACCAGGAAGGGGGGCGGTTACACCCCCTTTCCTTTGTCCAGCTCCTCGCCAGGACTGGGGCTGGAAAGCCCCAGAACCGGTTTGGGCTGGCTTATGCACAGGGACACCTTGTGTGCCCCAGGCATGTCTCAATCTATTCAGCCCTGTCCTACCCAATACACAAAACCCTGTCTGGGGTGGTGCTCGCACCTCCCCAGGCAGGAAACCCTTTGTCCAGGCCCTCCTCGCTGGAAGGACTCCCAGCAGCAGGAGGTCAGACATGTGTCTGTGGTGGCAGCATCCATTTTGTGATGCTGAGGCTCTGTTTAACTTTAACCAGGGTTAAGGCTACACACATGTCGTGTCCCTCTAGAAGGGTGGAATGCTATCCCCGTCGCCAGAACTGGCGAGGGGATAGTATTCCAATTCGTATGACACCTTACTCGACATGTTTTGATAAAGCCAAACCAAAGATAGCATTTAACCGCGAGGATTATAATGCACTTAAGAGTATATGGTATGGCAATATCCCGGAACAGCTTAGGGAGTGGTTTCCGACAGCTGCAGACAGGCTCAGCTCATGCTAGAGCACCATCTCACATATTTCCAAGCACTCTGCCTCCAGGATTGATGAGGCCTTCCATAGGAGTGGCTGATAGGAACATATGTGTCCAGTTTAGGGTTAGGCACAGGCATACTGTACCTAAGTAAGAGGTGATTACACCAACTTACCCCAGCTGAGTGATCAGCCAGTTGTGTCAAATATGGAGGCCAGGCCAGGGGTGGCACAATACATGCTGCAGCCCCTGGTAGGCCTTGGCTACACCTATGCCCTGGGTACCTATGGTACACTGTTACAGGGGCCTATAAGGTGAACCAATTCCAATTGTGTTATGCACCTAAGGTACATGGAGTCCATTTTAAGGAGAGAGCAATCAGCCTGGGGCCCTGAATAGCAGGATCCCAGGCCAACTAAGTCAAAAACCAGCTAAACACCAGGCAAAAAGTTTGGGGGTAACCATAGTCAGATGTCCACCTTCCTACACAGTGGATCGACGACTGCACCAACACCCTTGCCCCACTCAAGAAACCGTCCAACAACCACGCCAGCAATAGAGCCACCTGGTTCACCGACAAGCTACAGACCTCCAAACGAGCCTGCCAGAAACTGGAGAAGATAGGGATCCACGAATGCACTCGTGACAACCACACAGCCCAAAAGGACACCACTCGCAGACACCACCACCTCATCAGAACAGCCAAGAGATCCTCCTATAAAAACCGCCTGGATAACAACGCACATGACAGCAAAGAGCTCTTCAGCATCGTAAAAGAACTCTCCAACCCCAGCGCCAACGCCAACGCCAACGACATACCGACCTCACAAGAACTGTGCTACTCACTAACCATCTTCTTCCACCGCAAGATCGCTAACATTCATGACAGCTTCAACACCATGACCGCCCCGACTACGCCAGACCCCACCCCCCCTGTGAACACCACCAGCGCCAACCGCCTGACCTCCTGGTCCAACGTCAACGACGATGAGACACTCGAGGTCATGAACTCCATCCCCTCAGGATCTCCATCAGACCCGTGCCCACACCACGTATTCAACAAAGCAGACGCTGCCATCGCACCCCAACTACGGAAGGTCATCAACATCTCCTTCAAAACAGCAACATTCCCGGAAAGCTGCAAACACGCCGAAATCAACGCCCTCCTCGAGAAGCCCAAGGCGGACCCCAAGGACCTCAAGAACTTCCGGTCCATCTCCCTGCTCCCGTTCCCGGCGAAGGTCATTGAGAAAATTGTCAGCACGTAACTGGCCCGCCACCTGGAAGAAAACAACATCTTGGACCCGTCCAAGTCCGGGTTCAGATAAAACCACAGCACCGAGATAGCCCACATTGCTTCCACATACGACTTCAGGCAATGGTGAAATATCATCTCTCATCCACTTAGACCTGTCAGCCGGCTTTGACGCGGTCTGCCATCGCACTCTAAAGACACGCCTCCTAGAAGCCGGAATCCAAGAGAAGGCCCTTGACTGGACCTCGTCCTTCCTCTCCAGCAGAACCCAGAGCGTACGTCTCCCGCCCTTCCGATCCGAGGCCACCAACATCATTTGCAGTGTCCCCCAGGGCTCATCCCTGAGGCCGATGCTGTTCAACGTCTACATGGCCCCCCTCGCACAAGTGGCCCACCAACATGACCTCAACATCATCTCTTACGCAAACGACACCCAGCTCATCCTCTCCCTCACCAAGGACCTGCGAACCACCAAAACTAACCTCCACGAGGGAATGAAGGCTGTCGCCGACTGGATGCAGAACAGCCATCTGAAGCTGAACTCGGACAGGACGGAGGTACTCATCCTCGGACCCACCCCCTCAGCCTGGGACGACTCCTGGTGGCCAACCACACTGGGAACAGCACCGACACCCACCGACCATGCACGCAACCTAGGATTTGTCCTCGACTCCTCCCTCTCCATGTATAAACATGTCAACGCCGTCTCCTCCTCCTGCTACAATAACCTCTGCATGCTCCGCAGGATCTACAAGTGGATCCCGACCAAAACAAGAAGAACGGTGACACCGGCCCTTGTCAGCAGCAGACTGGACTACGGCAACGCACTCTATCTAGGAATCGCAGCCAAACACCTACGACGACTACAGTGCATCCAAAACGCCTCCGCCCGACTGATCCTCAGCGTCCCCTGCTGCAGCCACATCACCCCCCACCTGAGAGACCTACACTGGCTCCCCGTCGACAAGAGGTTCACCTTCAAGCTCCTCACCCACGCACACAAAGCGCTCCACAACGCCGGACCAGCCTACCTGAACAGCAGACTCAACTTCTACACCCTGTCCGCCAGCTCCGCTCGGCCAACCTCGCCATCGCCGATGTCAACTGCATCCAACGAACAACCTCCATCAGCAGATCCTTCTCCTACCTCCTGCCAAGACCTGGAACACCCTCCCTACCCACCTAAGTCAGACCCAAGACCTACTCGCCTTCAGAAGACTCCTCAAGACCTGGCTCTTCAAGCAGTAGTGGCAACCCCCCACCCCCACAGCGCCTTGAGACCCTCACGGGTAAGTAGCGCGCTTTACAAGTGTTCTGATTGATTGATTGATTTAATGCACTATCCAATTCATTTATGTAAAAATAAAAATAAAAAAGGTGCCAGAAAGCATCCTTTCCGGACTCCCCTCTTAATCTCAAAATCCCTAGTGACCTGCAAATCCTGTGAGAACCTAACATTAGCTTTAGTTGATATATGCAGGTCCTCGAGGAAATTATTGATACTGTTCTCCACCCCCATTGCCCTCATGGACCACCACAGCTTGGCCCTATTGACACAGTCAAACATGGAAGACAAGTCCATGAAGGCAAGATGGATAGTTCCGGGGTGAGCAACGGTATATTTGCTCAGTTTCATAGATAAATTAAGACACTGAGCAACAGTAGAACGTCCCTGCCGGAATCCATACTGGACATCCGACATGATCTCATGCTCCTCTGCCCATGTTGATAGTCTCTGTAAGAGAATACGTCCTACATTTTTGACGACTGAATCAATGAGCAAAATTGGTCTGCAACAGAGGGTACTATTTCTATTTCCCTTCTTGAAAACAGGGACTATAGTGGAGGAGGCCCAGGACTGGGGGAAGCCATTCTTTGTTGCTGTATTAAATACTGCCTCCAGAATCGGGGCCCAGAACAGGTGGTCCGACTTAAACAAGTCTGGGGGGAGCCCATTTGGGCCTGGCGCTTTATTAATAGATAGGCCTATAATACCAGCCATGACCTCACCCCTTTCAAAAGTTATTACAGGGACCTTTATATCCCGGCTTTCTTGGGGAATAAGTGTGAGAAGTTGGCCTGGTATATAATGCTCACTAATTCTTAGTGATCACTTTGTACCATGCCAAGCAACCCTTATGATGATGGTTGTAATTCAACCTTGTAGACCAGTTATCCTAGTGGTAACGTGGACAAAGCAGTCTTAGGCTAAACTCTGAAAGGCATGTGAAGCCAGCTGTTATACCACACACAACCCCCTTGAATACCAAATGAAAGGGACACCACACAGATATATATTAAAAATATATATTGATTTATTAACTATAAAATCCCCTGGACTCTTTATGAGCACAGAAGCACAAGCGTTAAATCACAAGACAGTTTAAAATACACAAAAGTTGCACAATATGGATGAGCCCTAGGGGCCACCTAAACCATATACTAAGAAAGTGGTATAAGAGATACCAAGAGGAAAGTGAAGAGGCCTAGGGCCTTGGGAATCGCTGGAGCTATTCGAGACTAGCAGTGACTAAGTCGGGAGAGGCCCACGGGACTCGGGTGCAGTGTTCAAAGTGCACGCACTTTCCAATGTAAAGTCTATGGTGCGTAAAAAGTACAAAGTTAGAAAGTTAGGAACCTTCCGAGTGACCTACGTAGTTAAAACTTAAGACACAGGCCCTTGAGATGTGTACCAATGCAGGAGCACTGGCGGGGCTGAGTTACCTCACCCACAGGAAGCGGGTGCACAGGGTCGAAGTTGTGTCGGGTTTCGTCACGCTGGTCGATGGTGCTTGGAGCTGAAGATGCTGCAGGCGGCTCGATGAGAAGAGTTCCGGTGGATCCAAGGGTGGATCTGAAGATGTGAAGACCTGAAAGCAGAGGGGACAGTGTTCAAAGTCACTAGCCAGTGACTACCGTGGAACCAGATCGGAACCAGGCGATGTCGGGTGCAAACAGGCGTTGTTGGGTAGCTTCTTTCTGCAGCCACGTGGATACCCGGGGTCGAGGACGTCCAGGAGTCGGTCACGAGCTGTCCCACGCAGGCTTCTCGCTGTTGGCAGTGTCGGCACCTCGATCGGAGCAAACAGGCCTTGGCAAAGGCAAGCCAGGCAGAAGTTGAAAGATGCTTAACACTCGGACCAGCAAGGTCAGAGCGGGTGCTCCTTTTCACAGGAGCTTGGGTAGGTCTGGAGCAACCAGACCTGCTGTGTAAATCTTCGGTTTTGTCGCCAAGATGGCCGCTGACCACGTGGCTAGTGGCCGGGATGGCGCGTCGAGTGGCACAATGCAAAAGGGCCCCACGCAGATCGTGGAGATGCTGGAGGGCTGCTCTTCGGTGCAAGGGCTGCTCGGTGGTGGGGGTT
Organism: Lissotriton vulgaris; assembly: GCF_964263255.1. Taxonomy (NCBI): domain Eukaryota; kingdom Metazoa; phylum Chordata; class Amphibia; order Caudata; family Salamandridae; genus Lissotriton; species Lissotriton vulgaris. The sequence continues at coordinate 462,946,156 of NC_141696.1, read as the reverse complement.
CTCAGTCCCCAAAGCACAACGTCGAGGATGCCTCAGAAGCTGCGCAGTCAGCTTTTTGAGTGTCTTCCAAGAGGTCCGGTCCCACGTCACTCGGTGCCTCCACGGGTCCCTTCTTTGCAGGGACTGTGGATCGGGCTCTGAGAGGTCTGGGAGTCTGGTTCTTGTCGGGCTCTGGGCTCGGTCTCCGGCGGGAGGCGGCGGCAAAGCAGACGTCGAGTTGCTGGTTGGTACCTGTGTTCACAGGGTGGCCACTCCTAGGCCACAAGGGAGATTCTCTTCAGTCTTCTGTGCAGCAGAATGTCGAAGTCCAGTCTTCTTCTTCGTGTAAAGTTGATTCAGGATGATCTGCTGTGCAATGGCACTGCTCCCACTCTTATTCCCAATCTGAGGGGTGGATCACCTACTAGGTCCCTCCTCTGGGAGGAACCAGGAAGGGGAGTAGTTACACCCCCTCTCCTTTGTCCAGCTCCTCGCCAGGACTGGGGCTGGAAAGCCCCAGAACCGGTTTGGGCTGGCTTATGCACAGGGAGACCTTGTGTGCCCCAGGCATGTCTCAATCTATTCAGCCCTGTCCTACCCAATACACAAAACCCTGTCTGGGGTGGTGCTCGCACCTCCCCAGGCAGGAAACCCTTTGTCCAGGCCCTCCTCGCTGGAAGGACTCCCAGCAGCAGGAGGTCAGACATGTGTCTGTGGTGGCAGCATCCATTTTGTGATGCTGAGGCTCTGGTTAACTTTAACCGGGGTTAAGGCTACACACATGTCGTGTCCCTCTAGAAGGGTGGAATGCTATCCCCGTCGACAGAACTGTCGAGGGGATATTATTCCAATTCGTATGACACCTTACTCGACATGTTTTGATAAAGCCAAACCAAAGATAGCATATAACCGCGAGGATTATAATGCACTTAAGAGTATATGGTATGGCAATATCCCAGAACAGCTTAGGGAGTGGTTCCCGACAGCTGCAGACAGGCTCAGCTCACGCTAGAGCACCACCTCACATATTTCCAAGCACTCTGCCTCCAGGATTGATGAGGCCTTCCATAGGAGTGGCTGATAGGAACATATGTGTCCAGTTTAGGGTTAGATATAGGGATACTATATCTAAGCAAGAGGTGATTACACCAACTTACCCCAGCTGAGTGATCAGCCAGTTGTGTCAAATATGGAGGCCAGGCCAGGGGTGGCACAATACATGCTGCAGCCCCTGGTAGGCCTTGGCTACACCTATGCCCTGGGTACCTATGGTACACTGTTACAGGGGCCTATAAGGTGAACCAATTCCAATTGTTTTATGCACCTAAGGTACATGGAGTCCATTTTAAGGAGAGAGCAATCGGCCTGGGGCCCTGAATAGCAGGATCCCAGGCCAACTAAGTCAAAAACTAGCTAAACACCAGGCAAAAAGTTTGGTGGTAACCATAGTCAGATATCCACCTTCCTACATAACCCCCCCCCAAACGAAAGGAGATAAGGCTATCCTTGACCAGGTAAGCCTATATTGCCTAAGTGGCCATATAAGGAAGTACCAGCTCTGGCTTGGTAACCCCCTGTCTCATGGTCCACTAAGCAATCCCTCACCCTAAGGGTATCTGAGGGTCTCCACCATAGGGAATCTCTACCTGTGGTGTGTCTTTGCAAAGTCAAAGGCTGGTGTTGAGATGGAGTACTGAAGTGAGTTTCCTCTGTAGGGCTCAGCTTCCTCCAATCACTCTCCACCATGTGTGCCTTTCTTTCTCTGACTGAGTTGCACTGTGCTCTCAGGGTCAACCTCTGGCTACCTAAAGCTGGAGGCTGGGTCCCTCTGTTTGGCTTACTGGAGGGACAGGTCAGGTTTGGGGCCTTTTGGTCCCAGGTTTGGCTGTGCCCAACAATATCCATCTGGGGGAGGTCCCTAACTACTTTTAAGGGGGATCCCTCAGGAGTTTTTAAAGTTTTCACCTCACTAGGGCTACTAGTTTCGGTGCCCCTAATCTGTTGATGGGGGTGCTTTATTTGACAGGGGGCCCTTTGGGTCTCACTGTCCTTCTTGTCCTCTGCAGCCCTGGGCTGAGTAAGGCAAGGTAGAGAGGGGCAGGTTACCTGCTCCAGACTGGGTCCCTCCTGAGAAGGGTCCACTGCCATCAGAGGCTCTGTCAGGCCAGGCCTAACAACCTCTGGGACAGTTCCTTCATCAGGGGTAAGATCAGTTCCCTGAGGAGGCTGATCCTTTCCTAAAGTCTGGTGGGACGGAGATTTCTCTTCCTCCTCAATGCTCTCTGTTTGGGTGGAGTGATCCATCATTTCAGGCTTCACTACCCATGTATCACTTTGAGTTTGGGCTGTGGCCATCACAGCCCCACCAACCTTTTCAGGAGGAGACTCAGTTTGGGTATGGGCTGTTATCAGTACAGCCCTGCTACTCTCTTCAGGAGGGAAGTTATCTAAAGATGGGGCTGAGGTTTGCTCAGCCCTCCCAACCTTTTCAGGAAGGACATCTTGAATTGGGGCTGTAGCCATTACAGCCCCACTAACCTTTCCATGGATATTTACCATTCTAGAATGGGTTTGCTGTTCAACCTCAGCCCAGGCTGAGATTTCCAAATCATTACCCAGTAGGCAATCTACAGGCAAGTTTGCTGACACTGCCACTCTCTTTGGGCCAGTGACACCTCCCCAGCTAAGATTGACTACTGCCATGGGATGATTGGATTCTATGCCATCAATGTTTGTCACCTGATATCTGGCATCAGGTAAAAGTTGCCTTGAGGGGACTAGACATTCAGCCACCATGGTGATGCTAGCCCCTGTGTCTCTGAAGGCCTCAACTTTCAAGCCATTGATGAGGGGCTCCTGTCTATACTTGCTCAAAGTGTTTGGGCAAGCAGTGAAATTGGCAAACCCCATGCCAGTCTCATAGACAAGAGTATCTGTGTTAGGGGACCTGGATAGGCCAGAGTCCACCTGTCCTCCAAAAGTAAACCCACCCAAATTCTTGGGGGTGCTCCCACCACCTGGGGGACCACTGCTAACAGTGACAGGAGGTGTTGGAGCCTTACCTGGAGGTATGTTCTCCTTATTGCCATTCTTGGGACAACAGCTATCTGTTTTGTAATGCCCCACCTGTTTACAGGTATGACAATACAGCTTTTTCTGGGATGTGGAAGTGTCTTGGGACCCACCCCCATTCTTGGAGTTTTGGGGCCCTGGGGAAGTCTTTTCCTTACTTTTATCCCCACCCTTCTCTTGAGGCTTGGTAGTCTCTTTCTTTTGGTCACCACCCTGGTTCTTAGTCCTGATCCTGGTTCTGACCCATTTGTCTGCCCTCCTACCCAATTCTTGTGGGGAGGTCAGATCAGAGTCAACCAGGTGCTGATGTAGAAGCTGATTTTGACAATTACTTAAGATTTGTTCTCTCATAATTAAATTATACAATCCTGTATAGTCAGTAACCTTACTTCCCAGCAACCAGCCCTCCAGAGCCTTAGTGGCACACTCAACAAATTCAGACCAGTCCTGAGTCTGTGTCTTCTGGGTATCTCTGAACATTAACCTGTACTGTTCAGTGGTTAAGCCTAACCCATCAATCAGAGCACTCTTCAGGACCATGTAGTTTCTAGAATCCCCATCACTAACTGTGAGGAGTCTGTCTCTGCCTCTACCTTCAAAGGAGAGCCACAAGATTGCTGCCCACTGCTCCTGAGGGATCTGCTGTACCATGCAGGCTCTCTCAAGTGCAGTCATCCATTTGTGGATATCATCCCCAGCTTTGTAGGGGGGCAAAATCTTACTCAGGTTTCTTGTATCAAAGGACCTGTCTTTATCCTTCTGGATAGTGCTGCCACCAGTGGATCCTAATCCACTCTCTCTAGGCTGTCTTGCTCTAGCAAGTTTCTCTTGGGCCAGGGCAACTTCTAATTCTTGTCTCTGGACTCTCAATTCAGCCTCTCTAATTTGAGATTCTCTCAATTTGGTCTCATGTTCCCTTCTCTGAGGGCTAGTCATCACCTTTCTGGAGTGACCATGAGAACCTCTAGAAGCATGGGAGTTGTAAGAGTCACCTGAGTGAGTCCTTCTCCTCCTAGGCTTCTGGTTAAGTCCACCTGGGGGTCTGAATGGGTTGTTACCAGATTCATTCCCAAGCTGGCTTAAGTTAGTCTGGTTCAGTCTGCTGACCAGCACCTGACTATTTCTGTCATCATCTGACTCACTGCTTTCCACCTCTTCCTCTTCTTCCTCTTCCTCCTCATCTACTTGAGGAGCTCCAGTGGTGGAGGCTTCCTCATCTACCAGGATGATAGGACCAGGGGTGTCTACAGTGTCATCCTCTGAAGGATGGCCTCCTTCAGCATTCCCTGTGGGGTCTGCCTTAGAGGTCTTTAGAGTCTCAGACTGATCCAAGATCTCTCTAAGGTGGTCTGTAGTAGGGGAAGGCCCTGTCTTCAGACCCCTTAAGACACAAAGCTGTCTTAATTCCTTAAAGGAAAAAATAGCAAATTTGGATGGTGCCCTTGGAGGGTCACTCTCAACAGGAGTAAGTCCACTGGACCCCTCTGCTCCAGACATTGCTCTAGTGTGGGTGGATGTGTTGCAATCTACCTACACTGGTGTTTACCTACTAAACCTATCTAGTAGTTGTAGCTAGGGTGTGCTACTCCCTTTGCTCTACAACAACTAAGTTCAGTAGAACTTAAGTATACTAGTCTTGTTTTATATGTACCTAGCAGGTACCTGTATGATCTTTCAAATGATAATCTCAAAGATTGTAATGGTAAAACAACAGCAAGCTCAGATCCCAATCCGCTGCTCACCAATGTGAGAAGTTGGCCTTGTATATAATGCTCACTAATTCTTAGTGATCACTTTGTACCATGCCAAGCAACCCTTATGATGATGGTTGTAATTCAACCTTGTAGACCAGTTATCCTAGTGGTAACGTGGACAAAGCAGTCTTAGGCTAAACTCTGAAAGGCATGTGAAGCCAGCTGTTATACCACACACAACCCCCTTGAATACCAAATGAAAGGGACACCACACAGATATATATTAAAAATATATATTGATTTATTAACTATAAAATCCCCTGGACTCTTTATGAGCACAGAAGCACAAGCGTTAAATCACAAGACAGTTTAAAATACACAAAAGTTGCACAATATGGATGAGCCCTAGGGGCCACCTAAACCATATACTAAGAAAGTGGTATAAGAGATACCAAGAGGAAAGTGAAGAGGCCTAGGGCCTTGGGAATCGCTGGAGCTATTCGAGACTAGCAGTGACTAAGTCGGGAGAGGCCCACGGGACTCGGGTGCAGTGTTCAAAGTGCACGCACTTTCCAATGTAAAGTCTATGGTGCGTAAAAAGTACAAAGTTAGAAAGTTAGGAACCTTCCGAGTGACCTACGGAGTTAAAACTTAAGACACAGGCCCTTGAGATGTGTACCAATGCAGGAGCACTGGCGGAGCTGAGTTACCTCACCCACAGGAAGCGGGTGCACAGGGTCGAAGTAGTGTCGGGTTTCGTCACGCTGGTCGATGGTGCTTGGAGCTGAAGATGCTGCAGGCGGCTCGATGAGAAGAGTTCCGGTGGATCCAAGGGTGGATCTGAAGATGTGAAGACCTGAAAGCAGAGGGGACAGTGTTCAAAGTCACTAGCCAGTGACTACCGTGGAACCAGATCGGAACCAGGCGATGTCGGGTGCAAACAGGCGTTGTTGGGTAGCTTCTTTCTGCAGCCACGTGGATACCCGGGGTCGAGGATTTCCAGGAGTCAGTCACGAGCTGTCCCACGCAGGCTTCTCGCTGTTGGCGGTGTCGGCACCTCGATCGGAGCAAACAGGCCTTGGCAAAGGCAAGCCAGGCAGAAGTTGAAAGATGCTTAACACTCGGACCAGCAAGGTCAGAGCGGGTGCTCCTTTTCACAGGAGCTTGGGTAGGTCTGGAGCAACCGGACCTGCTGTGTAAATCTTCGGTTTCGTCGCCAAGATGGCCGCTGACCACGTGGCTAGTGGCCGGGATGGCGCGTCGAGTGGCACAATGCAAAAGGGCCCCACGCAGATCGTGGAGATGCTGGAGGGCTGTTCTTCGGTGCAAGCTGCTCGGTGGTGGGGGTTCTCAGTCCCCAAAGCACAACGTTGAGGATGCCTCAGAAGCTGCGCAGTCAGCTTTTTGAGTGTCTTCCAAGAGGTCCGGTCCCATGTCACTCAGTGCCTCCACGGGTCCCTTCTTTGCAGGGACTGTGGATCGGGCTCTGAGAGGTCTGGGAGTCTGGTTCTTGTCGGGCTCTGGGCTCGGTCTCCGGCGGGAGGCGGCGGCAAAGCAGACGTCGAGTTGCTGGTTGGTACCTGTGTTCACAGGGTGGCCACTCCTAGGCCACAAGGGAGATTCTCTTCAGTCTTCTGTGCAGCAGAATGTCGAAGTCCAGTCTTCTTCTTCGTGTAAAGTTGATTCAGGATGATCTGCTGTGCAATGGCACTGCTCCCACTCTTATTCCCAATCTGAGGGGTGGATCACCTACTAGGTCCCTCCTCTGGGAGGAACCAGGAAGGGGAGTGGTTACACCCCCTCTCCTTTGTCCAGCTCCTCGCCAGGACTGGGGCTGGAAAGCCCCAGAACCGGTTTGGGCTGGCTTATGCACAGGGACACCTTGTGTGCCCCAGGCATGTCTCAATCTATTCAGCCCTGTCCTACCCAATACACAAAACCCTGTCTGGGGTGGTGCTCGCACCTCCCCAGGCAGGAAACCCTTTGTCCAGGCCCTCCTCGCTGGAAGGACTCCCAGCAGCAGGAGGTCAGACATGTGTCTGTGGTGGCAGCATCCATTTTGTGATGCTGAGGCTCTGGTTAACTTTAACCAGGGTTAAGGCTACACACATGTCGTGTCCCTCTAGAAGGGTGGAATGCTATCCCCGTCGACAGAACTGTCGAGGGGATATTATTCCAATTCGTATGACACCTTACTCGACATGTTTTGATAAAGCCAAACCAAAGATAGCATATAACCGCGAGGATTATAATGCACTTAAGAGTATATGGTATGGCAATATCCCAGAACAGCTTAGGGAGTGGTTCCCGACAGCTGCAGACAGGCTCAGCTCACGCTAGAGCACCACCTCACATATTTCCAAGCACTCTGCCTCCAGGATTGATGAGGCCTTCCATAGGAGTGGCTGATAGGAACATATGTGTCCAGTTTAGGGTTAGATATAGGGATACTATATCTAAGCAAGAGGTGATTACACCAACTTACCCCAGCTGAGTGATCAGTAGTTGTGTCAAATATGGAGGCCAGGCCAGGGGTGGCACAATACATGCTGCAGCCCCTGGTAGGCCTTGGCTACACCTATGCCCTGGGTACCTATGGTACACTGTTACAGGGGCCTATAAGGTGAACCAATTCCAATTGTTTTATGCACCTAAGGTACATGGAGTCCATTTTAAGGAGAGAGCAATCGGCCTGGGGCCCTGAATAGCAGGATCCCAGGCCAACTAAGTCAAAAACCAGCTAAACACCAGGCAAAAAGTTTGGGGGTAACCATAGTCAGATATCCACCTTCCTACAATAAGCTCAAGAGGGCAGTCAAACATAGATTCAAAGTGAAGCACCCACTCCTCCTCTGTAATGTGTGAATCTAATGCCCCCCTTCCTGATCAAAAAGTGGCCGATTAACAACACTCCAGAACCTTGAGCAGTTCCTGAGAGTGCTTGAATCAATCAGCTCCCTCCAAGCTTTTTACTTCATGGCACCCTTCCATTTGGCCAGGGCTGACTGATATTCCTTTCAACAGACACATACCTCAGATTGAGTTTTCGGTTTGGCTGACGGAGCTTTCCTCAACCTCTTTGCTACTTAGAGTTTTCACCCACTTTTCGCGCTATTGACTCATATGCACCAAGAATCTCATTTGGGGGGAACCCACAGTTGTACATAATGTTAACTCGTGGGCACAAGATTCTTTTACTTCGTTGTAGAATTTATATGGGGACACCTGGGACCATTTTAATCTACACTTGCCATTCGTTGGTCTTAGTGCACACGTGGTTGAAACATCACCAAGCTTTACGGTTAATGGGCCCGTCATATGAACTGTTAATGGATTATGTCACTAAGTTAATGAACCGTTTACAAAGAAGATCTCATCAGATTGGGGTAAGGGTTCATCGACAATGTCAGGTCTCGGTTTGGTGCACAGTTCAGCCACATCAAGACAGTCATGGTCCTCACAATCTGCATCATCAACATTTGGCAAAGGCATCAAGGTAGCAGGGTTTAAAACATCTCTTCAGTGTAACATTTTTGGATGCAAGTATGACCTGCTCATAACGTGTGAGTCTGTTATTCGAAAGGTATTGGGTTTCTGTTCTCGTAATCGGGAGCTCAACTGAATGTGGAACATACACAGTTAAAGGATGATCCATGACTTTGCTTTCACACCTTTCAATTCTGACACCTGTTGCCACAACACATTTTAGACATCCGGGCAATGCTGAAGCTACCGGATCTAAGATAGCTGAAAAGTAAGCAACTGGTCTACGGACGCCTCCATGAGTCTGAGTCAGTACTGAAAGTGCGCAACTTTCTCTCTCATAGCAAAACAGTGTGAACAACTTATTGTAGTCAGGCATTCCCAGAGACGGAGCCTGGCAAAGGCTCTTTCTCAGCCCCAAGAAGGCAATCAAACAGTCTTTGTCCCAGTGTGTCAATCTCTGCAAAGGCTGTGTCTTCAACAAGAAGTTGGGTATCCATTGACGGCAGTACCCAACCATTCCCAGAAACATCCTGACTTCATTCTGTGTGGGAGGCATAGTCATGTTTGTGATCGCCTAAATGTGGTCTGGTGACACCTTCCTCTTGCCTTTCTCAATTCAGTGACCCAAATACTGAACCTCAGTCAAACAGTACTGTAATTTGCTCGGGGACACCTTGTGTCACTTCTCGGCTAAATGGTTTACCAATGCAATACTATCAATCCTGCAAGCATCTTCCATTTCAGACGCAATGAAGAGGTCGTCAATCTACTGCAGGAGAACTGGATTCTGTGGCAGTACAAGGCTCTCAAGATTCTTCTTCAATATCTGATTGAAGATCGATGGACTCTCTCTATACCCTTGTGGGATACAACACCATGTTAATACATGGTCTTCCAGACAGAAACAAATGAATATTCACTCTCCTCATGCAAAGGTATTGAGAAAACTGCTCGACACAAGTCAGTCACTGTGAACCACTCAGCTTCACAAGGTATCTGGAAAAGGATCACTAATGGATTTGGTACCAAAGGCCAACATGGAATTACAATCGTATAGACCTTTCACAGGCCCTGCACTATTCTAAACTTCCTACTCTGTTTCTGCAGTCCCATTATAGGGGAATTACATGGGCTCCTCATTATCTGCTTTAGAATTCCTTGCTCAACCATTAACTCAATAGCAGGTTTGTTTCCTGCCACCATGGTGTCAGATTGTATTGGGGCTTTCTTGGAAACTCAGCATTTGACTTGACCTGAATCTTAACTGGCTCAACTCCCTTGATCAATCCTATCTCTCAAATGGACTGTCAACACAGGGAACATCCCTATGCAGAGATTCTGGTTCGCCAGTTTGAATGCAATGTCATCATGATTAGTCTGCAACTCCACTACTTTGGGTGTGCAATAGATGGTGCAGTTCAATTTACACAAAAGGTCACGACCCAATAAGCAGACTAGGCTCGAGTCACATACCACAAGCTGATGTCGATCATGAAACATTCATATTCTCACAGGTACCTCATCTGCCAATGAGTTAAACATTCTCTTATTCGCAAGTCATACAACTTGGATCGATTGTCCAGAGAGGGGTAGGTTTGGGACTACTACTGGTATAACAGTAGTACAGGTAGCACCAGTATCAATCAGAAAGGTGGTAGGATGACCGCCAACATCTGCTTCTATATAAGGTCCTCTCTGGTCTACCTCTAAGACTGATCCATGGGTCCAGTCTTCCTCCCCCCTCAGGCACCGTCATTGTAACAGGTCGGGATCAAATTCATTGAATGTCTCAATGAATGGCATTTGTTAATATGCCCTGGTAGTTTGTGGAATTCTCATCGGCTGGGAGACTTGCACTTGTGGTCCTAGGTTTCCCCCTTGACCAGAACCTGGCCTTACTGTGGCATTCACCATGTCAGGTACCTGTATGATTTCCTCATCTTGGACCTGATTTGCAGGATTCAACCTACACTCACGTTTTCAATGCCGATTTTGTGACAATAATGACATGCCATAGTCATTTTCAGAATACCAACATCCACTCTTGTCTAGGGGTCTATAGGTTTCCCTCTTCCTTGACCTGATGAATTTTGGGCCCCCCTCTGATTGTTTCCCTGTCATCGACCTAATGTTCCTCCACTCTGCTGTGCTTGGTCTACTCTTTCTGCATTTCTCATTTGGACCAGCATCAATTTATCTTTGAGCTTCTTATGCTTTGAGTCTACTTCATCACTGCAGTACCTAGCATAGCGTAGAACTTCGTCCACAGATTTATTCTGCCAACAGATCAGATGCTGTTGAATCATGAAGCTAATCTCCGGCCTCAATCCTAACCCAAATTCGGAGACAAACTGTCCTATATCTTTGGAATGCAAGGTGTCTAGCCTACTGTACTGCTTCAAGGCTTGCGAGAGCCTCTCGTAGTAATCATGAACTGATTCCTTGGGCTCTTGGGCAGTCTAATCTATCTTAACCCAATCAATATCTTGGGGCAACATCTTTGACTGTAGCCATATGATTACCTACTCAAACGTTTTCATAACCACAGGTGAAGAACCACGTGTAAAAGGATCTCCTCTGGTTCTGATGTCGCCCTTTCTACTGAAGTTTTATATGCTGACCACAAATCACTTGGTACTACGATATCAAACAATGTATTCAAATCATTCCACAGCACCTTCAAGATTTTGACAAAATGGTCAACTTGCTTGTAGCACTCAATGGTTTTTTCCTCAGCCAAGGAAAATCATTTGCAAAAGCTGTCAAATGTATTTATTTATTTGTTTGTACAGTGCCTGAATCGGTAAACAGTCATAATATCTATTCCAAAATATAGAATGGACATAATATCGAAGTAAAAATATAGAATGGACAAAATATCGAATGGACAAAATATAGTGGTTAAAAATATCGAATTTAAGGTAAGTAATATCGATTTTCAAAATATAGAAGTCAAAATATCGAAATATACAATATAGGCATTAAATATATCGATTTTTTAATAATATCACTTTTTTAAAGTGTTTTGTATGTTAGTATATGTGTGAAAAGTGTTTATTAATTTTTGTAATGTATGTTTAATGTATTTTAAGTAATGAATTTTAAGTTATTTAATTTTTGCGTAATTTAATTCTGTAGCGGGTTGTGGGTTTATAGGGGAATAGGGTGGGAAGTAATGTAATTGTAATTAATTAAATATTTTTATTTATTTATTGGTATTCATTTTGAATTTATTGTTATTTTGTAATTGGTAATTAATTTTTATTAATTGCCAATTAATTTGTATTAATTGATTAATTGTTAATTATGTTAAGTTTCTATATTTTTTTTCTGTAGCGGGTTGTGGGTTCATAGGGGAATAGGGTGGGAAGTAATTTATTAGTAATAAAGTAAATATTTTTTTTCATTTATTCGTATTGATTTTAAATTTATTGTCAACTAATTTATAATTGGTAATTAATTTCTACTAATTGGCAATTCATTTTTATTAATTGGTAATTATTTTGTATTAATAAAATATTTGATAATTATGATAATTGTATTAATGTATTTTCTGTAGTGGGATGTGGGTTTATGGGGGAATAGGGTGGGAAGTAATGTAATTGTAATTAATTACATAGTAAACATACTTTTTGTGTATTGATAATTAATTTACTGTTAATTTTTAATTGGTAATAATTTTTATTATTAATTAGTTTTTGTTATTCAAAATTAATACGTTGTTGATTATGAATAGGTTAATAATTTTTAATAACTAATATGTAGTTGTATTTCTAATTAATTATTACATAATATTAAATTGGTAATTAATTTCAATTAATGTTTTATTGGTATTGATATTTAATTTATTTTTAATAATATATTAAATCATTACTTTCCCTACTGTTAAACTCACTGGAGTGGGAATAGTAATTTTCACCCTCCCGCTATCCAACGCTTTCCCTACTGTTGCACTCTCTGGAGTGGGAATAGTATTTTTTACCCCTACGCTATCCAACGCTTTTCCTACCGTTGCACTCTCTGGAGTGGGAATAGTAATTTTTACCCCTACGCTATCCAAAGCTTTCCCTACTGTTGCACTATCTGGAGTGGGAATAGTAATTTTCACACTCCCACTATCCAACGGTTTTCCTACTGTTGCACTCTCTGGAGTGGGAATAGTAATTCTTACCCCTACGCTATCCAACGCTTTCTCTACTGTTGCACGCTCTGGAGTTGGAATAGTAATTTTTACCCTCCCGCTATCCAACGCTTTCCCTACTGTTGCACTCTCTGGAGTGGGAATAGTAATTTTTACCCTTATGCTATCCAACGCTTTCCCTACTGTTGCACTCTCTGGAGTGGGAATAGTAATTTTTACCCCTATGCTATCCAACGCCTTCCCTACTGTTGCACTCTCTGGAGTGGGAATAGTATTTTTTACCCCTACGCTATCCAACACTTTCCCTACTGTTGCACTCACTGGAGTGGGAATAGTATTTTTTACCCTCCCGCTATCCAACGCTTTCCCTACTGTTGCACTCTCTGGAGTGGGAATAGTAATTTTTACCCTTACGCTATCCAACGCTTTCCCTACTGTTGCACTCACTGGAGTGGGAATAGTATTTTTTACCCCTACGCTATCCAACGCTTTCCCTACTGTTGCACTCACTGGAGTGGTAATATTAAATGTTACCCTCCTGCTATCCTACTGTAAAATATTGTACATTTTTTTATTAATAACTTAAATTAATTATATCTTAATTTTAAGGTTATTTGAGTATTTTTAAGTATGTTTTAGTTAATTATATTTATTATTTCATTAATTTTAAATTACTTTTAAGACATTTAAAAAAATTCGATATTTTGACTGACTATATTTTTTACAGACTATATTTTGGATTCGATATTTTTGTACTTACCTGTTTGTAGATAGGAATTCGATATTTTGGCATTCTATATTTTGGTGACTGTATTTTGGTAAGCCTATATTTTGTCATTCTATATTATGTCAGTGATCCGCCTGAATCGACCCCCAAAGGGGTATCTATGCGCTTCGAACGGGCGGCAGAACATGAGGCTGAATTGCAACATCACAGATGGAAAAGAGCGGTTTTAAGCTGCTTTCTAAATTGTAGGTGGTTTGAACATTGTCTTAGATGCAGAGGAAGCTTGTTCCAGTATAGGGGAAAGAGATGAGAAAGAGCCTTCCCACCCAATCTGGATTTGTTGACTCGAGGGATGCCAAGAAGAGATTTGGATTCCGAGCAGAGGGACTTAGAAGCCAGATAAGGTGTGAATTTCTCAGAGAGATAGATGGTGCCAAGGTTAAATGAAGCCTTTTGAGTGCTACAACAGACTTTGAACTTGACGCACTCGTGTACAGGAAGCCAGTGCAGCTGGCAAAGAAGAGGGCAGGAGGCAGTCCTGGGAAGGGCATTGAGGGCCAAATGTGCTGCAGTGTTCTGGACTACCTGCAGTCTGCTAAGTGAGACCTCATTAGCAGAAATCAACAAGCCATTGCAGTAGTCCAGACAGCTTAATATAAGTGCCCTAGGCAAGGTCTTCAGCGTTGAGTCAGGAAGCAGAGGAAAGACTCTGCGTAGTAGGCCCATTGTATGAAAACAGGAACCGGCTATCTTAGCGGCATGCTCCTTTAAGGTAAGAGCCTGATCAAGATGAATGCCTTGGTCTTTGACCAGGGATTTAGGATCAGGGAGAATCACCCCTGCTCCAAGGTACATGCACATACCCTCCGCTTGGTACCTCTCGCAATTGGTAAGCCTCTACTCCTGCTGTTCCTCCTCCCGGAGGCGGAGTATCACCTATACCCTTCTTGACGCTCTTTTTCGTAGACCCCCTCTCCTCCCACTTGTCAGGCATGCTCCATGCATGTATACCTACAATCAATTCTCAAATATGGGTTTTCAATTCTAGGTCTCTTTTCTCTTCCAATTCCTGATCACTTAGCCTATAACTTCCCTGCAACACCTTTGTTTTGGACAGATATACATCATATCTTCGTGCTAACAACTTCTCATGTGCTTTCCTTGCCTTACATTCTTCGCTATAAAAAACAACAGCTCATCCTGTTCATAAAGTTCTACTCTTTCTAAAGGCAATTGTTAACTTATAATTTCATCTGCATCTGCCTTCAACCTTATCACATCTATCACCTTGGCCCTTATGGTAGCCTTAATTGTTCCCTGACTTGGTGTACTGCTTTGCTCTCCACTTTCGCTGCTCTGGCTTCCTCTGTGACTCCCTTCTACTATGGTCCGTGGAAAATTCGGAATACCGTAAGTTCCTTGACCAGCTCCTCCTTCTATCACCCTTCCCATGGGTCCCCTGACTGGAGGTTTCAACATTCTCAAATGAGAGCGTGATTCTGCCAATGATACTGATCTTACTGTTCTGGACTCAGAATGACCTCTAGAAGTGTCTGCAATAGCTGGCAATGGAGTACTAGCCTCTAAAGGTCTCAAAAGAGGACCAATTCCACTCAGTGTCACATTTCCTCCTGAACCGATGCCTTGTCGTTTTGCTGATGATTGTGTTTGACTACTGCTTCCTGCTTGACTTTGATCGTACACTGACACTATGGGACCAGTGGTAACCAGCACCGTAAGGGCATCTGGTAACCATAAAAACAGCATTAGCTCCACTCGCTCTTGCATCTCTCGCTTGCTGTGTTTCTATTCCCTCAGTTCCATTTGAAATCGTCCTTGCTACTCTCACTCTAGGACTCACTTGAGGTTCTCCTGTTCCTTCAGCAAGTTCTTGTCTTTCCTCCCCCTATGCTGGATTATCCGGAGGCGGATGCTCTGCTAACATACTCTCCAACAAGCTGTCATCTGTGTCACTATCATCTTCTTCTGTGTTCCTCTTTTGGGCATCTTCTACTTTCACTAGCATCGGGAATAGCCTTTCTCCCTCAATAGTCTCCACTCTCCATCTTTTTGCAAATGCATCCCACAGTGCATCCTGAAACGCCCTTATTGACTTCTTCACTCTTTCCTGACTTTGGTCCCTTATTCTCGCATGTGCTGCTCTTATCCATGCATCTAAAGCGTCTAACTGTGTTGCTCTGGGTGGAGGTCGCAATGAATCCATCACTGCCTTCACTTAGTACAATATATAAAATCTTAATGACCCATAACATGGGAAAGCCAAGTCTCCTCCTCAGACATTGTATGCCAATTTTGAAGCCAAACTATGGTATAGAGTCCTATATTCGTGGCCATGTAATTTGCTGGTGTATCCTCGGGTGGTGCTTCTACACCCACTTGAGTTACCCCACCTTTATCTCCCCTACAATGATCATGTAACACCCTAAAACATTGCATGATTAAATCAACTCCTTTCCCCTTACAAGATATTTTTGCTTTTACTTCTTTATGACAATGCACCAATCACAGCGTGACTTTACACCAACCAACGTATTGCAGTGCGGCACACTATGGCATCACTTTTTCGCCCTCACAGCGGATCACACTCCTTCACAATCTCTTCCTTACACATACACGCACTTCCATTATAGAATCCAGTAACTGTCTGTCCACCAGAAAACAGGACAGTCACATAACTGACAGTCTGTCCACAAAGCAACCGGACAGTCTCATAAGTAATTGTCTAACTCAATCTGGCAACTGTCTGTCCGCGAAACGACCGGACAATCACCTCAACGGTCTGCCTGCAAACGGCTGGACAGTCATATAACTAGTCGGTAGGATTAACTTGCTCATGTTCATTCACTCACACAGTGACACACGACCTGCGTTAGCCACGTGAATTGCTGTGGTCGGCCCTTGTGCACTAGCTTCCCATATGACTCTCTCAAGCGCTCTCTCACACGTTCCCTACCTTCCTGTGGGTTCTGTTGATGACGTCTCACGACTCCCAGAATCACTGGCCAGACAATTACAACTCTGGGTGTCTTCTACACCACAAATCTATCCCGGGATCTTAGGCTACTCGTTGAGCCTGACATCAAACAAAACAAATCGTATCACATGGACCGCACACGTTCGGCCCAAAACCACAATCACTCCCCTCTAAACCCGACTCCACAAGACTTCACACAATCAAATCAACACCGCCATCTAACACACATCCCTATTTATACTTACTCCACTGTGAACTGCTCTTCCTGCTGCACCATCACTCTCCATCGGTCTCTGTCCAAGCACGTCGTCCTCCACCTTCAATCCTCTGACTTCTAATTCTCTGGGCTTTTTTGTACACTATAGCTAATTTCCCCTAACTTCTCCCCTCACTGCAGAGGCAACCATCCTCAGTCTAGCAACTGAAAAATGGTTAAGTACCTCTACAAAAGTTATTATGGAACTCAGGGTTGATGAATCTTTGTTGCTTGCTTATGTGTGTAGAGGGGAGAAACTAACCATTAAACAAGATCACCATTTACAAGGGCTGTGACCCTAAAGAACCACAAACTCCATATTCCAAATTAGTGGGTTTATTACAAAGCCAAAAACAACTGAATATACAATCGCCTCATTACGAGATTGTAAAAGTACATAGGAACTAAAACAAATCCAAACCTGAGGGCCAACTTAATGCAATGGATCATAAACTGAATAGCAATCTCCAAAAGAGGAATGGAGGCAATGATTGCCCCATGTCAAGTTCGTTCTTCATCTGGCATGGACAAAGAAAAAGCATTTGTCTGTCGCTACACTATCGTGACATCTCTACTGAGCATTTTCCAGTCAAGATCAAGGAAAAATAAAGGTGTCAGCACGTGAATATTTCCTAAGAAGTACACTCATGTTATATGGGTCAAGTAGCCTAAGCTACAGACTTCATTCTAAGATGCTCCTTCTGTCTCCTTCAATCTCCTCACCTCTTCTCCTTTGTCTCCACCCCAAGACACTATCCCTAATACAAAACACATGAACACAAAACACGCCCACAGATCACATCATGTCACTGAACATTTCTCATAGGTGATTTTCAATGCGGTGTTGGTGCTTCCAGCTCCTGGCTTGATGACCTTGATTCCCAAGCCCCCCTCAAGGAGAAAGAACACCGGCTCCAAATGATCAGCTCTCTCCAGCTAAATGTATCACATCCTCCTGAGCCTAACTATCTTAAACAAAAGGCGTTGTTCTAACTATCAAAGACAACTTTCCCCACAGCAACAAAAACATGAGAACAGAACAAATCCAAAATGTAAATGACATTTCTCTAAAACCCTCACTACAGAGCCCTCAGGGAAAATAAATGTCAGGCCACTCACACAGAAGGGGATACTTGAACTGATAGCTGGCAGAGGGAGCAGGGGAATAAAGTTGTGTCAGAACAGTGGGAACACAGCCCTCCGCCCAAATATAACTTTAACTGGTGCTAGTAAGTCAACACGTGTGTGACTCATGATGTAAATTAACATTGACTTTTTTATATTGATTGTTATGTGCTTTTATATTATGTGGACCAAATAACATTAATAAAAATATATGTATTTTCTAATTCATTTGTATGTATTACATGTGAGAGAACATCAAGCCTGTAGGACCATGTTTTTCTTATCGGTGACCTACTAGCACCAGTTAAAGTTATATTTGGGCAGAGGGCTGAGTTCCCACTGTTCTTTCGATAGAAATCGGCCAACAAAATGATGAAATACACAGGCCTTTCAAATGCACACATGAGTGAACATTTCATTTAGGCCTTTCTGCATCATTACATTACAAAGCACATTAATGTAAGTTAGCTGCAAAAATCTTATGTAGCCCTACACGTTAAATGCAACCTCATCAAATCTATGTTCAACCTTAATATGATGCACATCTTAAGCATACACATTATCACATGTAAGCAGTTTTCATTAAGCAAATGGCATCACATATCATTATTATAAAATAAATCATCTCTTCTACATATTTACAACACTTTCCCTACCATTTATACTTTCATGTGTTATTACGGACCACTTCTAATAACAAATGGTAATACAACATAGGCATCCCTTGAACAACAGTTCTTCCTACCACATCGCTTTGAGGGGGCAGAACCTACCAAAGACGCCGTCCTTTCCTTGACCCCAGCACCTGGAGCCGGTCTCCCCACCCCCTACGTGTCATATCATTCCAAGGGAGTGGAAGCTGCCGATGCCCTGTCCGCACCCGGAGGCGCTTAAAATCAGCAGAGACACGCGCAAAGCGGGACGCGCCCAGGCAATGCCAGGCTAAGCCCGGGCAAAGGGTGGGCCGTCTGTGGCCGTCCAGGGCTATCAACACCAAGATGTAGAGTAATGGGCACAGATTTAGAATCAAGACAGAAGCCTGATACTTCGGTAGGGGGGAGAAACACTACACTTAGGGTACCTATGAGTACAAAAGTATCAGATGACAATGCCTCCAGGAAAATGGGGGTTACTTACGTTAATAACGCCTATTGCCCTAATAAAATATACATGACTAATGTCCCTAAGTTGGACAAAGTGACAAGTGGAGTCAGAGAGTACCCAGATTCCCTAATTAATAAAGCCATTCACTGGCTATGCCACGTTAGAGGCTGCCGCTCGGTGATTAGGGAAGACATTCCGGAGGCAAGAAGGCTAAGCGTCCCACACGATAAATATAACTCTATTGAGTTAACTTTGAAATCAGTGCTTCTTGCTGAAAATATCTTTGCATTAGAGTTCAGAACTAGCGCATCGGCACACTCATTGATCCAGGAAATCGTGTCCTCCACCCTAGGAGCGTTCTCTTCACACACTGAGTAGTATGGGTGGGAGAAACGGCTCCGGGTTGGATAATAATGATTGACGCACACCAGATTTAAATCATGGCAGTAGTGGTTATTTGGCGGCCCTATGTGGGGAGAAATTCACAGGTGTAATAGTGACAGCTGGAAGGGAAACTATGGGTGCTGATTACCCTCCTAATTTTAATACGATGACAAGTGTGAATAGTGGGGAGAATCCTACAACTTATTCAAACCCAGTAACTACAGGTGATGTAGAGTTGGTGCCATGCAGTATCCCTGCCATTGCCACATCTATAAGAACAATTGACAATACAAGGGTTGGTGTGGGTAAGCTAGTCTCATGGAACATTTCCGGGTTGCATTCCAGACAGCAGTCCCCTGATTGGTTAACATTCATTAACGAGTTTGACGTGTGTATCTTCCAGGAGACTTGGCAGTGTGAGCCTCATTTTGCCCATGGTTATCTGAATTATTTTGTCCCGGCAACAAAGGGACCCAAGGGCCGACCTATGGGTGGCTTGGTCATATGTGTCCGGCAGAGTTTACCACTCCATATCAAAGAGGTAGCCACCAGAAGTAAAGATATCCAACTCATTAGAGCCGACCTGGGTCATTTGGGATGGCTTGATATCTACAATGTTTATGCTAGGGGTAATAAGGGTGGGAGGTCAGAAGTTTTAGTGGCACTGGATACCCTCCTAGAAACTCACTCTGCAGATAATAACATTGTGATAGCTGGTGATCTAAATCAAACCTTTGAGCCTTTGGTTACCTATGACGAGATTCCTGGGGACAAGGAGGATAGGCAATGGGGTGTTCCCGAATTGGATTTGAAACCTGTTACTCGCTGGTCTGGGGATGTTATTTTCTATAAATGCAATCTGCTACGAAAGGGGTGTAAGGGCACTTAATGGGCGGACTGATAGTGATAAGATAGGGGCTAATACCTTTGACAATGGGCATCATAGTAGCAGAATCGACTATGTCCTCTGTAGCGTGAAATTGTGGAAACTGGTTGGTGATATGGTGGTCAAATGGAGAATCGAAAGTGACCATAACCCACTATGTGTAGAGCATAAATGGTGGATATTTGAATACGTGGAATCGAACTTGGACGTGGAAAGCCTTCCTACAACTGTCCCTACAAATGATTTGCGGTGGCTAAAATGGGTGCATGTCATGGCTAATCAACAGGTTATGGATGGCATTGGGGTGGAGGCTGATAAAGCCATAATGGCGATTGAGCAAAAGAATATAGTTGATCCAGGCTCGGATGATGCAACCAAAATCCATGATAGTCTCTTTTCAAGCATTAGGGATTACTTTTTGAAACCTGCAAAGAGGAATAATGGTGCTACCCCCAAGCCGGTCAAGTGGTACAATACTGAATGTAGGAACGCTAGATTTGCCCTAGGCTCAGCCATTAAGGGGAGGCAACTAGAGACCATTCGCATCGCCAGAAAGGAGTACAGGAAATGTATAGCAAACACCAAGAAATTGTGGGACGAGCTCCATTGGCAAGATCTAAAGGAGGCCAGTGATAGAAAAGATTCAAGGCAATTCTGGAATATCGTAAAGTGGGGTGGGGGGGTGTATGTGACCCTCCTAATAACAATGTATCACAGGAGGACTGGGTAAATTATTTCAAACCACAGTACTCCCTAAATCAGCTTGACAACATGATGGATGGTTTCAGGCCTGCCTATTATAAAGGAAATTCTTTTAGCATCAACAAAGTTAAAATGGCTCTCAGTACAGTGGGTAGTGGTGAGGCACCGGGTCT
The DNA here is from genome assembly GCF_964263255.1 of Lissotriton vulgaris. Lineage (NCBI taxonomy): Eukaryota > Metazoa > Chordata > Amphibia > Caudata > Salamandridae > Lissotriton > Lissotriton vulgaris. Next base: position 462,925,432 of record NC_141696.1, on the reverse strand, counting down.
AGATGGGGTACCGGCGGACGTCTTTATTAATGATAAAGAGTGTTGGAGCAAGTATATTGTTCTCTTCGCCAACGCAGTGGCCGAGGGTACAGCTGCCCTGATATCATGGCAGGGCGCAGTCATACTCCCTGTATTTAAGAAAGGAGATAAATCGCAGCCTGGAAACTACAGGCCCATAAGCTTAATCGATACCATACAAAAGGTGGTTGGGAGGATGGTTGTTAATAGGCTCCTTGATTGGGCCAAAGAGAACAATGCTCTGTCACCCTTCCAGGCGGGGTTCCGAAAGTTCACCAGCACGGTAGATCAGGTCTTCCGCTTTACTCTACTCCAACGGAAGACTGTGTTACTGGCCAAGGGCAGCCTGTACATGGCATTTGTCGATTTACGGGCTGCCTTTGACCTTGTTCCTAGGTCTCAGTTGTGGATGGTTCTGAAGAACCTGGGCCTTCCTGTGGAACTGCTGACAATGTTGATGAGGCTCCATGAAGCAAATTTTGCTAAGATAAAGTGGGGAGGGCAGGGAAAGGTCACCTCAGACTTCTCGGTGCAGCGGGGAGTCCGCCAAGGGTCTACGATGGCTCCCACGCTTTTTACGTTGTACATTAATGGTTTTGTTGCCCGCATGCTCTCTGCAAATGTGGATGCTCCCTCCTTGGCTGGCATTAAGACACCTATTTTAATGTTTGCAGATGATACTCTGATTTTATCGAAGACCCCGAGTGGTCTGCAGCATGCCCTATCCATTTTTGATCAATTTTGTGGGGTGCATGGCTTAGAAGTTAATGTGGCCAAAAGTAAGCTCATGGCTTTTAACCCAAACCGTAGATTTAAAAATAAACTTACCATGAATGGTCGCCCCTTAGAGGTGGTTAATGCCTTTACGTACATGGGGATTCATGTGGTAAAAAAGGATCTTAGATGGTATCAACACATAGACACTGCAGTACTTAGGCACAGGCAAACAGTAGGAGCTCTTGGCACAGAGCTCAGAAAATCCTTAACTAAACCAATTAAACCAGTGCTTCAGGTGTATGAGGCCAAAGCCCTCAGCTCAGCACTTTATGGCGCTGAGCTGTGGGGTTTTGAGAAATTACAGCCACTCCAAACTTCGGAAAACAGGTTTTTCCGTCATATTACTGGTCTCCCCAAAAGTACTTCTCTGCTACCACTTAAGTGCGATCTTGGCAGAAAGGCTAGTGTAGACTCAGCTAGGCTTCATCCAATCTTACATTGGCATAGGCTCTGGACTACACCTGAACTTTCACACTATGCGGAAGGATTTCTAGACATTATTAAAAATGATTTTTTTCACAAAGTTAGTTGGATAAATGAACGTCGAAAAGCGCTGGGTGCTCTAGGTCTCCAAATGCCATGGGAACATCCAGAGACATCTTTATTTCCATCAAAAAAAGTCCTAAAGGAAATCTATTGGGAGAAGGTGGCCCATCGAAACTGGAGTGGCACTAGCTCTTCGACTATGGCTGGGGAATTTTTAGAAGCAAAGCCCAGTCCCAAGCTTCCACTTTATTGGTATGCCATAACTATACCAAGGGATAGGAAGCTCCTCTTCAGAGCAGATGCCCTACCCCTTAGATCTCTGACAGGCAGGTGGCGTGTTCCATCTACCAGCAATTGTCCTGCTTGTGGAGCACATAAGGAAACAACTGGCCATTTTTTATTTGCTTGTTCGGCCTATGTAGAACCAAGGCGCATTTGGCTAACTCCATTGTGTAAGTCCTTAGGTACTACTAGTAGTACTGTAGCCTTAAGAATTATACGCACTAGCACTTTACTGCCTATAGTAATAGCTACTGTTAAATATTTAGGATGGGCATGGATTGTTAGACAGAAGTCTTTAGATCATTGATTCTGTCTCTTTTATAAACTATCATTGAATTGGTAAAATAATGTATTAAAAGAGTATCTGCATTTTACATGTAAAATTTTTATGATGCGATTACACTGTTTTTAAATCAATTGCTTTTACACTAAATTTTTTAAACTACTTTTCTTATTGTATTATAACGGAGATTGTATATGCTTTTATGAGTGAACCTCGAATAAAGCAAATTTGACTGACTAGGCATATATGTGGGCACGGGCTATCAGTGATTATGATACACCCCTACAATTTTCAGAACACCATCACGCTCCATCAAGCTTGTTGAGCAGAATATGGACGGGTGTCTGAGCTGTTAGGATTTGGGAATATGGTAGTGTTGTATGAGAGTCAGATTAATCAGTTGAGAGAGTTTGTTGAGCTAATCTGGAACAAGGGGTTTTCTTTGAATGGAAAATATACCTGAGCATTTCATCTGAGGCATGGCAGGAAGACTGTAAAACATTTACCCCAAATTCAATGGTGTGAAGCACATTTTTCAAAAGCAGAGTGGATGAGAATACATATTTCACTTTAGACAGAAAAGCGTCAAGTTTGTCATTGAGGGACTTCTGGTCATCAGTGTACAGCCTCAAATTGGGGATGCAGGGGGATTCTGGATGACATTGTCGCAAGGTTCAGACCTCAATAGAGAGGGGAGGTGAGTATGAAAGGGGAATACAAATTTTACTTCAGAAATACCAGAGCACACTTTTTTGGTTAAAGTTCTATTAGTATTTATGGGGTTAGGGTGGTGGTGATGGTATAATGTCTTTAACGGGAATGTTGGTCTGTGGGGACAGGTGGAGAATGATATGAAATTAGCAGGGAAAGATTTAATACCTATGGTAGAAACCACTTCAAGGAAGGTATCTCTGAGTGTCATGACCTGGCTAGGGTCTCTGATTTGCTGATTTGAGTTTAAAGTGAGGAGGATGGGGTATGTTCAGATGCCTTTCTTTGTTGTGTGCAAAATGTTGAGGAGAAGAGGTTGAGGAGGAGTGTGAGGGATACTAGGTGGCAGCAAGAAAGTCAATGGGGATTCAATTATGCAAGGATGAGTTCAGGGGAATGGGGAGGAGTCAAAATGAGCCATTCAGTAGTGATGGAGCATCTTAAATTGGTAGTTGTTTGGTGCAAGGGCATCATCAGTAGAATGAATTGGTATCCGAACATTCTGGAAGACTGAGATTGACAGCTTACAATTAAAGAGTGCAGAGCGGAGTATCACTAGTTTCTATCCAGAACATATTCTTCTAGTTCCCTCCACTTTCAGTTATATAGTGAGTATTTCTCCCCAGAGGGATAGGTGGTGGGAGAATAACATGGGAGAGGTTTTGAAGCACCTCTCACAACACCACATATACTGGTCCGCAAATAGTGCTTCCTGGAGTTAATTCATGTACTCTTTTCTTGAAATCCTTTGCAGCATTTTTGGAGAGGTTAGGTGAACAATTGTTTTTATAGAGGTTAGGACCAGCATAGATATTTTTTGAAGCGGGGGAATTGTTGGATTGAGCCATAGTATTATTGCACACTAGAGAGAGATAACGCAGAGGAACAAGCAAAGTACTGTTTTTTAGCAATTTACAGCTGTCTGATAGGACTATCGAAATTCAAGACTTGCTGTGAGTATCCTTAGTTGAATCTTAGGAGAACGAAGCTCAGATAGAGCAATATTGCAGAGCCACAATTTACTATGACTTCTCTTTTGAAAAAAAATAAAAAGTTGTGCTTTCAGTCTAGTATGATTTATATTGCTGCTATGGATCTTATTGGACTAATATTACTGCTGAATCCCTTGAAGCTTTCTAAGTCAGAATATTTTTGTTGTTTAAGGCACACACCTTGTGAGAGTCCTTTACCTCGGTCAGCAAGGAGCTTCTAAAAATACTAAAGAATGGAAATGATTGTAAGTGTCTTTTTTCTTTTAAAGTGATCCTATTCTGGTTTATTTGCTCGTTTGGAAAGCTCCACTAGAGAGTATTTTTCAGTGTCTATCCACCACTTTTTTTCTAACAGCTACTTTTATGTGCAGTCTAGAATGTTTCCAATGCACTATTACAACGAATATTGTTGCCTCCACGAAGTTTTGATTTATGGACCTTTCCCCCTGGGCAGATTTTCTTGGATGGGTAAAGGTCGGCCACCAAGTGGGGGAGCAGAGAAAGGTGACTCAAAGGGGAAGTGCTAAAACTAAGCTCTCCAAAATGAGGAGCCACTGATTGGATAAATACCTCAAGTAATGTGAGACAGTGCCCCACAGTCTTACATAGTCGGGCTCCCAGCAACAGTCATCAGGAGAGAGGATTCAGTCAACAGATGTATTTTTGGAGTGGTGTGGCTCACTGGTTAGGGGCGGCAGACCCAGAAGCAGAGAACGGCTCGGGACCAGGGTTCAATTCCCGACGCGGCAGGGTCGTGGACCAGGGTCAGCGGACTTGATAATTCTCCCCTCGGTGCCTACTCTAACCAGGGATCACACTCGGCAACTCTGGGCATTAGCTTGCCTCATCTCTACAACGGTTCCCACATTCGCCGGGGATGCCTGGTTTCACCTTGGAGATACCCAGTAGGGACCTTCACACAGGGATAGCCAGGACGGGTTCCCCAGCGGTCTACAGCGCCACGATGCCTCAGGGCAGCAGTGCGCTTTACAAGACACATACATACATTTGGAGCAGAGGAAGGGACCTCAAAGTGACTCAGTAGCAGAGAGAAGAAAGCAAATAGTTTCTCTAGGAAGCTTGTGTCATTACGGTCATTAAGCCCAGGAAAATGAAGAGGATATAAGAGCATCTGCTATTCAGATGAATCTCGAGACCTGAAGTGCAGCCTATAGGCCAGCGAGCCAGCTGTTGTTTGCCTTGCAGATAGTGAATGAAAAACAATATGTGGGGCTTAAAATAGCATGGGCTTTCACTGATAGTAGTCTTTGACAAGAGGAGCTTGACAGGAAGTTCCTGGGCCATCACCATATTTATAATTTTATCTGCAATGTTGCGGCTGGGTTGAACCAGCCTCAATGCTCCTGCAAGACTAATCACTGTAATGGACTAGAACTTTTGACATAACTAAGCAACAGTCATAGTATCCCCCTAGCTGTGTATCTCAAAACATCGGTGATGCCTCCTGTTTCAGTGTGCCATTCTCAGAATGCCTGATTGAAGGTCAGGAGAGTAGGACCTGACTCTCAGAGCTCTAGGTGGTGTGAGTAGGAGAAAAGGCCCAGCTCCAGACTGTAAGTAAAGGCTCTACATTCAGGCTGGTACTTCTAAATGTCGCTTCTAAATAGTTGATAAATGTTTGTGTTCTCGCACCCTGAGAGAGTCAATGTTATTAGTGACAGTACATGCATTGCTCTTAAAGTGATCAATTCAGTTGCAAAATGGCGTATTTGCTATTGGTTCATAACCACATATTAATCTAAAGTTCTAACCTTAACCAATCGAGATTCAAAAGGGTTTGGCAGTATGAGAAAACCATAAGTACACTACAGAGGGATTGATTCGCTTGCTTTTGGCAAGATCCATACTTGATGTTTGCATTTCTTCAATTACCTTAAAAGAACACTCACAGAACTAGCTCTGTTTATAAAGGAAGAACCGGGTGCCAGCCTACATAAATCAGCAGAATATATAAAGCTATACATCCACGCAGCCACCCGCAGAGGGGAGGAAAGAAGTTAACATTAAACAGGTAAGTTGGTCCAATACTGCACTCTCAAGTAGTAGTTATGTAAGATGTGAAATGGGGTTAAAGGGGTAAGGGTAGAGGGAGCGGGTAAATGACGTGGCAGAAATTAGAGTTTACCTACCATTGGATCATGAGAAGCAGAGGCATACAAATGTATAGACATTATCTTAGTCATTGGGGCAGCCTGTGTGTTAATAGATTCTGTTAGGCAGATATATATTTTACACATGCCTGCTCAATCAATTGAGCTAGAGGGTATGCTTTGCTAATAGGATGTACTAGTGGTGTAGCGAGGGTGCCATAGGTACTAATACAAGCAAAGGAATTCCTTCACCCCCTGGAGAGATAGTAGATAACTCCTAAAAAATTGACTCAGTGTACCCCTCACATCTACTGTGCCACAACATCTATTGCACTATTGATAGCTACTCACCTGGGATTTACATCACCTCTAATGTCAGCACTTTATTTGTGACATACTGTACATAAAACTTCAGAGCCCCCAGGTGTTGTCTGTCCATGTGTGAGTAGCTCACCCCAGGGGTATAATACAGGGCTCAACATACCCTGAGGTGCTGTGGGCCCCAGGCTTCTGGGAATTGCAGCCACCTGTCGTCTTTGCCCTGCACCAGCTGCATTTATTTAAAATGCACACCCTTATATTTATCTATGGAAGTCTGCTTTTGTGTTTATTATTATTATTATTATTATTATTATTATTATTATTATTATTATTATTATTATTATTATTAGTATTAGTATTAATATTATTATTATTAATATTGTTTTTTCAGCATCTGAATACTACTGGCACGATGTGGGTTGTACTCGTCAGCCTGTGTTTAGCTGGTTCCATTGGTAAGTGTTATTTCAAGCAAAGTTGAGTGAGCAGTGCACATCTGCAGAATTCACTTTTTCAGTCGGAGGATAATTCGCTGCATTCTACTATTACTATAGATTCAGTCAGAAGTATGGCTTAAGAAAAAGTCAGAAAGAGTGCAGAAGGACACCTCACAGCTTCCACAATGTTCTAATTAAGTGATTCTTAACCCCTGGTCGAAAGACCTGGGGGTCAGCTAACCACCTACTCAGGGATCCGCAACTGTTTAGAAATCAAATAATATTTCTAAATTAATAAAATATATATACATGAAAAGAAAAACTCGAAGCTGAAAGTTTTTAAATACTACATAATGGAGATGAAATTTGAAACTCAAAATTAAAAATGTAAGAGCCAGATTTACTAAATCCTTTCATTGCTATTGTGTACTGTAAGGTGGTGTAGGTCAACTTAAGAGTTTAAGTCAGATTTACTATGCCATGCAGAACCACCATGCATGGCTCTGCGTGGCGTAGTAAATGTGGAGTAACGCAGCACTGCAAAAGTGGCTCTCTATTGTTACTCTGCATTGAGAAAGCGTGCCATGGGTGGAGTGTGCATGTTCTCACACAGCTACTTATAGATTTTGTCATATTCCCAGATTTCCTAAGGCAGCATATCTGGAAATGCCTCAACATGCTAGGCCTTCTCAACAGATGCCTAACTAGGAGAAACATCTTTATTTCTCCACGTTATTTCCTTTGTTTACACGTGCTGCACTCTACAGCCCATGTAGAAAGAGGTAAATGCCCCTGAGAGTTGTTTTGGTGCATGAAGGTGTCCCTTCTTGCACAAAACAAACCTGACTATAATGAAAGCACCCTTGCACCATGGCGCAAGGGTTCCTGCGCTGGTGCTACTGTGTGCTAAAGCAGAGAAACAGCAGGAAAGTGCCGCTTCTTAAAAGATATGGCACATTCTTGCTCTCTCCATTTGACGGAGCGCAGCAAGTTGTCTTGCTGCATTGCACTGCGCCAAATCTTAGTAAATCTGGGACTAAGTTGGTATTCTTATCTTGATTTGGGGGAGCAGTGCAAGTGCAGCATACTGGCTCCAGTATGGACAACTGGTTGCCTCTATTGAAGAAGCACTGTTATGCACAGAAAAAAAGAGAACACACACTAGGAGAAAAAAGGACGAAGTGAAAGGCCACAGTCTAGCATATTATTTCATCTTTTAGAAATGCATTTTGAAAAGCTCCACATTCGAATTAAGATGAAAATAAATGTTTTATTTTTGTACATGATTTGTTTGTGAACGAAATAAAATACTTCATAAATTGTGTATTTGTTTCAGGCATAGCAGTTTCTGAATTTTAATGTATTATTGACCTGGTCGGACCCGGTCGCTCCTCCCGCCGCCACATGAGCCCGGCCTGGTCCTGCTGCCGCCGCCGCTGCCTAGGTGTGTTCTGCCCCTGTGTGGATTGACCCCCTGCCCCTGCCCGCTCTGCTGTGCCTGCCAGGTTCTAAGTATTTGTTTGTTGTTCGTTTTTATTCTCTTGATCTGATTGTTGCTCCCTCTGCCGTCCGTGCTCCCCTGACCCTCCGCCTGTTGCTGCCCGTTCTTCTGTGCCAGCGAACCTTTTCTTAAAGTTTTTTTGTGACGCTTCTTGTTAATTGTGCCGTTGTCACCCCTTCTGCCGCCTTACTGCCAGCTGTCCCCCGGCCCCACTCCGCTCCCTGCTGCTGCTCCCCCGCGCCTCCACCCACGCACCCTCCAGCATCACCTCACCGCTCCCCCCTCTCGCCACCCCGCTCCCGCCTCCCAGCTGCTCCTCCCTCACCCCTCCCCCCCCACTCTCCATTTATGGCAGAGGGCATGCGTACGTGCAACGTTGGAGCGCAGCGGGCGCGCTGATTGTGCGCCGAAGGTGCACCAAAGGTAAGCCTGTCTGCGCCCGTCCGCGCCTGGACCGCGCCCAGCACCTGACCCCCTAGCCCCCGAAGATGCCAGCCCACCCGTCGGACCTACGACTACGCCACCCTCAACGCACTCAACACCGACCGAATACCGGCTGTCACCGAGCCACGCCCGGAACGCACCCAAGGACCCTTCACCTGCCAATCCTGCAAGTTCTCCTGCATCCGGACCTGCACCACACCCGCCAAGATGAACACCAGCAGCAACCACCTGAAACGCATCCTGCTCAACACCCGCTCCGTCCACAGACACACCGTGGAACTCTGGAACCTCCTCGACACCACATCACCAGACGCCGCCTTCCTCACGGAAACCTGGATGAACGCCTCCTCAGCATCCGACATCGCCATCCTGGACGGATACAAGATTAGCTGGAGGGACCGCGTCAACCAGACTGGAGGAGGCATCGCCATCGTCCACAAGAACACCATCCGCATCACAACCAACTCCGAAGACACCCTCACAGCAGTCGAACACCTGCACTTCCAGATACACACCGACCCCAAGACCACCCTCATCTACAGACCCCCGGGACCACGCACACAATTCAGTGAAGACATCGCCGACTTCATCAGCCCGCACGCCCTCCCCTCCTCTGACTACATCCTCCTCGGGGACCTCAACTTCCACCTGGAGAACAGCAACGACCGCAACACCACCACCCTGCTGGACAACCTCGCCAACCTCGGACTCAAGCAACTGGTGAACACCCCCACCCACTACGCTGGCCACACGCTTGACACCGTCTTCTCCTCCAGCAAGGACATCTCGTTCAGCCACGCCACCGGACACCACTGGACAGACCACAGCTGCGTCCACTTCAGCTTTAGAAGGACCACGCACCACCACCACCCGCAACAGGTCCCCCGCAGAAGCTGGAACAAGATCACAGCCGACCAGCTCGCCACATCCCTGAGCCAGAACCCTCCTGCCAGCTCAGCGAACCCCAACCAAGCCGCCAACAACCTCACGAGGTGGATCAGCAACTGTGCAGACGACCTCGCTCCACTAAAGACCCCCCCGCCAGACCCGGCACCAAGAAAGCATCCTGGTTTACCGACGAACTCAAGAGCTCCAAGAAGAACTGCCGGGCCCTCGAGAAAGCCTGGCGCAGAGACCCAACTACAGACAACATGACCACCCTCAAGCTCGCCACTCGAAAACATCACCAGCTGATCCACACCACCAAGGAAACCGCATTCAAGGAATGACTAGAAAACAACGCCCACGACAGCAAAGAACTCTTCATCATCGTCAAAGAGCTCTTGAACCCTAGCGCCGGAAACAACGACATCACCCCATCACAAGAACTCTGCAACTCGCTCGCCTTGTTCTTCCACGGCAAGATCGCAGACATCCACAACAGCTTCAGCACACAACCGACGTACGCCACAAACGCACCAACGCCCCCCTCCACCTCCCTCCGCGCCTGGACACCGGTCAACACCGACAACATCATTCGCACGATGAACTCCATCCACTCCGGATCACCAACCGACCCCTGCCCTCACCACGTCTTCAACAAGGCCGAAGCCGTCATCGCACCCCATCTCCGGGACATCATCAAAGCCTCCTTCAATACCGTCACCTTCCCAGAGAGCTGGAAAACACGCTGAACTCAGCGCCCTACTGAAAAAAACATCAGCAGACCCCACCGACCTCAAGAACTACGGCCCCATCTCGCTCCTTCCCTATCCTGCCAAAGTCATTGAGAAGACAGTCAACAGACAGCTGGCCGCCTTCCTCAAGACGAATGTATCCCTCGACCACTCACAGTCCGGCTTCCGGGCCAACCACAGCACCGAGACTGCCCTCATCGCAGCCCCCGACGACATCCGAGCCCTGCTCGACAATGGGGAAACAGCGGCCCTCATCCTCCTGGATCTCTCCGCAGCGTTCAACACTGTCTGCCACCGCACCCTAGTACAGCGCCTACTCAACATCTGAATCCAGGAGAAGGCACTAGAGTGGATCACCTCCTTCCTCGCTGGAAGAACCCAGAGAGTCCGCCTCCCCCTGTTCAGATCAGAGGCCACCGAAGTCATCTGCGGCGTACCACAAGGATCATCACGCAGCCCCACGCTGTTCAACATCTACATGAGCCCCCTCGCGGCCATCGCACGCCAACACAACCTCAACATCATCTCCTACGCCGACGACACCCAGCTGATCCTCTCCCTCACCAACGACCCAACCACCACCAGAACCAACCTACACGAAGGGATGAAAGACGTAGCCGAGTGGATGACGAACAGCCGCCTGAAACTGAACTCAAGATAAGACGGAAGTCCTCATCCTGGGATCATCACCCTCCGCCTGGGACGACTCCTGGTGGCCCCCTGCCCTCGGCAGCGCACCCAAACCAACGGACCATGCACGAAACCTGGGCTTCATCCTGGACTCCTCCCTCTCGATGACTAGACAAGTCAACGCCCTCTCCTCGTCATGCTTCAACATCCTACGCATGCCCCGGAAGATCTTCCGGTGGATCCCCACCGAAACCAGGAAGACGGTCACCCAGGCCCTTGTCACCAGCCGACTGGACTACGGGAACAACCTTTACGCCGGAACAACAGCCTAACTGCAGAAAAAACTCCAGCGCATTCAGAACGCCTCAGCACGACTCATCATGGGCGTCCCCCAACACAGCCACATCTCCGGACACCTGAAAGACCTGCACTGGCTCCCCGTCAGCAAGAGAATCACGTTCCGACTCCTCACCCATGCACACAAAGCTCTCCACAACCAAGGCCCCAGATACCTCAACGACCGCCTGACCTTCTACACTCCCACCCGCCAACTACGATCGACCAGCCACGCCCTTGCCGCCGATCCCCGCATCCGACGAGCCACAACGGGAGGAATATCCTTCTCCTACCTGGCTTCCAAGACGTGGAACTCCCTCCCCATCCACCTCCGCCTGACCCAAGACCACCTCGCCTTCAGGAAGCAACTCAAGAACTGGCTGTTCGAACAGTAGAGGACCCTCCCCCAAGCGCCTTGAAACCCTCCGGGTGAGTTGCGCGCTATATAAATGCTTGATTGATTGATTGATTGATTGTGAGACTCAAATCATGGAAATAGCTTACAGTGAGGGTCCACATGCGTCCCAAAGTTAAGAACCACTGTTCTAAATGGTATTTGAAGGAGCTGCAAAGTAGTCATAATGTTATGGTGAGCTTATCAAACATAATCTGCTCTAAAGTCATTATGCATTTATTTATTTATGTACAGAGGTTTACCAAATAGTATATTTGGAATTCTACCAAACACCTGAAGAAAGTGTTTAGCTGAATCCTGAGTCAAATAGTTGTTTTAATAAATAAAGTTCAGAACCAGATAAACGACGTTCTAAAAAAATGAAATAACTTTACAGTTTCCCTGTATCTTTTGTCCATGTGTTTATGAAAACATGAAAGCCAAAAACAAATTTCTCCAAAATAAGTTTGATTTAGGTTTTCTTGAACATTTATGCCAGCTTAGAAGAATTGTGAACTATCAGCCACATGCATCAACAGATCGAATTGTGATTCCTAAATAGCGATTTTTAAGGAATCGCTCTTTAGGAATCGCAAAAGCTTATGCATGTTGGAATGGCTTAAAAAATAGCGATTCCTACACATTCCATAATTGCGACTCGCAAATTGCTAATCGCAATTAAGGAATACCTCCCCATTCATTCCTATGGGCCTCTAGGCACATAGGAATGAATGGGAAGACATTCTAAATTTGTGAATCTCAATTAGAGAATCGCAAATTGAGAATGCAATTTCAAGGGTGCCAGGGTGTCAAAAGGACACCCTGTTGCACCCATGAAACTGATCTGTGCACATATGTTGTGCACACACATGCCCTAAGGGCATGTGTGTGCGCAACATGAAACTTTGAAAAATGCACACTAGTGCATTTTTCAAAGTTTTTGCAAATTACCATGAAGTTCAACTTCATAGTAATTTGCTACTCCTATTAGCAAAATCGCTAATTTTTTTACTTTGATGCATTGCAGTTAAGGAATCTCAATTTGGGATTCCTTAAATGCAATCGCTATTTAAGGAATCCCAATTTAGAGATTCCTTAAATAGCGACTTTTGCATTTGGGATGATGCATCCCAAATGCAAAAATACCGGTCGCCAAGCGGCAGATTCTGAGAATCTGTCAGTTTGCAACCGGTTTTTAGCTTGATGCATGTGTCTGTATACTGTGGAAATATAAGGGTATACATTTGTTTATCTCGCCCTTCGCGGTGCGCCATTAATCTCCTACCCTCCTATTTTTATTTTGCATGAATTATAGCAGGTCGCACAGTAAATACCTATATCCAAACATATTTGTGTATTGTTGCCAGTTTACATAATGTGCTATCTTTGGCCATTTGGAGAGAGTTGCAGCTCATGTGGTAAAAATAAATATTGCAAAGATCTAAACACCCATCTGTAGTTAAGGTTGCCACCATGCTTCATAGAAAATCCCATTTCTTTATCTGCCCCCCCCCCCCCCACTCCCTACGGCTACCCCTTTGGCCAATTTGCCTCAAACCGAAAGGAAACGGCATTCAAAAGTCTAATCTTGAGACTGCCAAATGGATCAAAAGTCATGGAGGTGAAGAGGAGGGCATACTTTTTGCCATAAGGAATTTTTACCAATCTCAGAAATGGTTAAACAGGGCTGCCCATTCAGCGGGCCTGATACATGACCCTCGCAAAGACTACGTCCCTACATTTGATAAAACACACTGGTCGGGTGAGTGTGGCCGATGCAAGGGAAACAACTGCACCCTTTTTACACCCCAGCCATCAGGAAAAGAAATTCATAAGGACAGTCAAAATAAGACTCCCTATTGAATATATATGAGATCAAAACCCAACGATCATGTTTCTTTAATATATAATGTACGTTATGTAATGTAGTATTGCATGCGTGCAAGCATATATGCTGTTGTAAACAGGGCATGGTGAGTGTGTGGTAGGGCTGAGTTATTAACTAACGTTGTTATTAGTTTATCTTCCTCTTGCACCATCGCTTGCAGAAGGTTGAAGTGTTATGTTATGTTATGTTGTTTGCATTTGTAGAGCACACGGGTGTCCTGGCGCAAGTGTGATGAAGTGTGATGAAAATGAGATACAGAATACATTTATGGATTAGTGTTTTCTTACTACAGATGTAATATATGCTATTTTATACTTTGTATGTTGGTAAAATAAGCCTAGAAATGTATAATGTTCAAAATACTATATGGTGTGTATGTAGTTTAATTGAGTGAGAATGGCAGGAATGGGAGCTACGGTGAAGCTCTTGCCATAAACTGTGAATTTCGCGTCATTTTAGATTTTGGGCTGGAGCTACTATTACATACTAGATAATCATAAATTCCCTGTGTCTTCATTTTATTCAGGGACTTTGGTACTTCCCCTTTTAGCCATTGGTTTTTCTGGGTCAGCCCCTTTGAGCCTTGCTTGCTTGATAACAGCGTCCTTCAGATTTATGGGGATATGTACAAAACAATGTTGGAGTGTGGTTGTGGTATTCAATATTAAGTCATTAGTAGAATTATAAGATTTCATGTAGAATGTTAAGTGGGAGGACCAGAGCGATGTTGGAGAGCCAGAGATTGGGTGTGCCTGCCTGGTCTCCCTTTTGTGGATGTTAAGCTGTTCTCCATCTCAAAAAATCATCTTACAGATACCTATGTTTCTTGACTTCATTTCAACAGTGGTGAGATGCCAAATTTGGCAATGTCACACTCCGACATTTTCAAAACATAGGGATGCACAGTATTTACAAAAATACGGCACACCCCTGCATTTTCCCTAGCGCTTGCACAAAAAAGTTTCCTAGAGCCAGCTCAGCCTCACTTTGTCATGTTGCAAGGGTGCCTGGACTGCAGGGGCGATTGTTTTTGTGCAGGAAGGGACACTTTCCTGCACATAAACAATCTTTAAAGGCAATTTACCGTTTCTATATGTGCTGCAGAATTCATCACACATAGAAAGAGAAAAATACAAGGAGAAATTAATTTTTTCTCCTTATGTCGACATCCTACTGCATATGTCCTGATTTTTTAATCTTATCAGGACATATACAGTGGGGCGCCGCTCGAGATTCAATTGCGGACATTGGCGAATTCCTTCATCGAGTGGAGTAGCTGGAGGTCCCTATTCCCTCAGGACCCTGTTGCTATTTGGAGAGCCTGTGCTGCGTGGCTTGAGAGGAGAGAGGAGCGGAGACCGGGACTGCGAGGACCAGCATTCAGTTGAACACCCACAGCTGGTTCCTCTTCCCAGCCGTGCCGCACTCCCTCTCAGTGCCTCATAACCTCTCATGGCCCCGCTTCGCGGGCGCCGCTCGAGATTCAATTGCGGACATTAGAGAATTCCTTCATCGTGTGGAGTAGCTGGAGGTCCTTATTCCGTCAGGACCCTGTTGCTATTTGGAGAGCCTGTGCTGCATGGCTTGAGAGGAGAGAGGAGCGGAAACAGGGACTGCGAGGACCAGCATTCAGCTGACCACCCACAGCTGGTTCCTCTTCCCGGCCATGCCGTGCCCCCTCTCAGTGCCTCATAACCTCTCGCGGCCCCCGCTTCGCGGGCGCCGCTTGAGATTCAATTGCGGACATTGGAGAATTCCTTCATCGTGTGGAGTAGCTGGAGGTCCCTATTCCCTCAGGACCCTGTTGCTATTTGGAGAGCCTGTGCTGCGTGGCTTGAGAGGAGAGAGGAGCGGAGACTGGGACTGCGAGGACCAGCATTCAGCTGAACACCCACAGCTGGTTCCTCTTCCCGGCCATGCCACGCCCCCTATTACGTATAAGATTGACTGGCCATCGCGCATCGCGGGACGCGTGCGGGACTCAGCCTGGTGCTAAGCCCGGGCAAAGGGCGGGCCGTTTGAGGCCGTTAGAGGTCGGTAAAGACAGGACCGGGCCACCTCCCTTTTAAACTTTTTCCAGGAATTCATTGCTTCTTATCGTGCCCAAGGATGACTACGATGGAAATAAGGAGCAAAAGTACACAGGCGGCTACTGGAGCCAATAAAGGTACTTTGGACAATTATTTTGTTAAAGCGGGGTCGCTATTGATCGACGAAATTACAATACTTGAAAGGTGCATTTCCCAAGAAATTGACTGGGTGAGAAGGTCTTCTATGGGCCCCCTTGCACAAGCCAAGACCCCAACCAACATACCCAATTGTACTGAGTCAACTGGCACTAGCAATGGGGCAACTAGGAATAGCGAGCACAATATGGATTTGACTTGTTCATCTCTAGCTTACACACTAGTCCAAAGGAAGTAAGTGACTTTGATGACCTGAGCCTGTTAAACCTCCCACTAGTCCAACTCCAGCCAGCCCAAATTTTCAACCCCGACCACGACTTAGTAGACACGAATGATAGAGTTAGACTGCAGGGGCTAAGGGAAGGAGCAGTACCTAAAGTGAAAGATAGGGCACAGAAAAGTGGTGGGAGGAAGACAAAAACAACAAAGAAAAACCCCAACCCGAAGATAAATATTCATGGACCAAGCACAGTGGGGACTACTCCTACTGAGGGAGCAGAGGCAATCCTACCAGAGTCTCAGACCGCTGTGTCTTTAGAACATACCACTATCAATCCCCTTGACACCTCGGGCGAAGATATTACTTTGGCCGACATAGGATCACTTTTGAGAACCTTATTGTGCCCTCCAGAAGCACGGCCTATTAAAATGGAAGCCAGGCTAGTGAACATTGAGAAATTTACGGCCCTACTAGCCGATAATCCCAAAACTGACAGTAAAATAGAGGACAAGGGCAGCAGACTAGGGACATTGACTAAGACTAATACTAAGAGCAGTGCTCCAGCCAACAGCAAGACAGTGAAAAGCACAGGTCCTTTAATACAGCAGGACAAACCAACTGCCCCCTCAAATAAGACCGTGCAATCTAGTACTAGCATACCAACTCCCAACCACCCACAGGTCCCCCCTCCCAAAACCATTTCTAATCAGCCTAAGGCGAAAATTCCTGCCTCTAGCCTACCTCAAAAAGCAGTCACACTGACAGATGAGGCTCTAGTGAACAAAAAAAAGCCAAGAGTAGTGAACTTGCCGCTGGAGGCCAGCCAGTACACAGTAATCCTAGCGGGGGTGCCAGAGTTAAAAACAACGCTGATAGAATCCACCGCCTCTCTCAAGACCAAGGCGTTGGACTGGCTATCCAAGTACAGACCTCTACCGCAGGGTATAACTAGTGATGGCCTTATGGTAAGAAGGGTCCCATGGGTGGGCACTACTAGAAAAACTATCAAAGGAGATTGTGTCCTGGTTAGCTTCAGAGACCCAATGACCGTTTCTCATATCTGTGGCTGGCATTATGAGGATCAGGGACCCAACATTCAGTCCCTACCTCTATCCTTCTTTTATCCTCGGCTGCCGTATACCTATGAGGAAGAGGGATGGGGGAGCCCCCCTGATGACAGGTGGGAGAGGAGATTTTTACTATCCAAGTCGCCACCAACAGGTGTATTATCCCCCAAACACCGAAGAAGAGGGATGGGAAATGAGTCTAAGAGGGGGAGGCGGTGTTCCTGAAGGTATCTGCACGCAAACTATTATTTTGAACAATCTGAACTGATTCCTATAGTGGTACCTGCATGCAAAATTATTTTTGCGGACACAGCGGTCCCTGCACTCTCCACTATCTAAAATGACGGGGGCCATAAACAGGAGCCATACATCGCCTCCACTGCCCACAGATGACCATGAGGCCACATACCAATGCGTTCAGGGGTCACCAAAAAAAGAGATAAGTTGCTCTCCTCACCTCCTTGCAACACAGGAGCTGTACTCTCTCCTCCCCACCAACCAACATAGATGATGGACTAACTCGACCTGCCCTAGAGTTGAAAGGGAAACTAAACTCTCTGAAACACATCAACAGCAGACAAAGGACTACTACAAAGGGCTCCAGTTTCTGTATATGCTACTCGGGCGGCCATCTTTGCCTAGTCCCCCACTGTGGTGGCCATCTTAGCCTAGTCATCT
Source organism: Lissotriton vulgaris (assembly GCF_964263255.1). Taxonomy (NCBI): domain Eukaryota; kingdom Metazoa; phylum Chordata; class Amphibia; order Caudata; family Salamandridae; genus Lissotriton; species Lissotriton vulgaris. The sequence continues at coordinate 462,908,033 of NC_141696.1, read as the reverse complement.
GCATCAACTGCCCACACCTGAGACTATCTTCAATTTCTCTTTTCGTTTCAGGCCTACACCACTGTAACCTCTCACACACTCAACTACGCATAAGCCCCCCCTTTTTCTCTACCTACCTACCTACTCCTCTTCCATTATGGAACGCATGAGCAAGCATACATACAAAATTAACTACCCTCCCGAGTTTTCCAAAAAAAACGCCAAACGCTTCAAACACAACTTCCTGAAGGCCCACCCTGAAACCCCGTTTGTGGACACCTATTTTTCACTGGTCAATGGTGCCACGAGCACGGATATCATTTTCTACCCTCTACGTAGAGCACAGTGGAGGATAGCCCTCATCTCCATTCTCACTATCTCCACCACCAGAAAATCCGCTCATGGCCTAACACTCACTATCACACCATCCCAAGCTTTCCCAGGTAGAGCCACCATCACCATATACAACAACAGTACAATCCTATTCCAATCCACTTATAGGAACCTGGACCTGCTCGATAACCTGTTCCCCACCTTCCTCGAACACATCTCCAACCGGCACACCTCCTTTCCTAACTTTTCATGCTACACAACCCCCTCCACTTCCACCTCCAATCTTCAATCTAACTTGCCTAACCTAGCACAACAGCTGAACGACACACACCTCTACCATCCTCCTAGCTCTGCAGCCAGTCACCCACCCGATGTAACCTCACCACACCTCTCATCCACGTGCGAAGACCACTCCTCCTCATTCATCCCCAAGGCTGTAGTCAGTCACCCACCTGATATAACCTCTCCACACCCCTCACCCAATGGCGGAGATTTCCCCCCTCATACATCCTCCATATCCCCTCCTTCCCTACCCCCCACCTCTCACCTCCTACGAGTCTCGCAGACCCCTCCATCGGTCAGAACTTATCTCCCCTGCACCGCAGCAGGTCCGTCTCCCACCCTATCTCCCCTCCCACGCTTACTCCCCACTACCCCACTCTCCCAACCAGACTCGCAGAACACACCACCTCCCCTACCTCAACCCCTCCTCCGCGCTCCCCCCCATTCTCAGCCCCCAATACCTGCCTCACACCCCCACTGTCTCCAGCCTCTCCCCATCCCTTAACTCACCTGCACCGCCCCCCACCAGCACCCCCACCCATGCCTCTGACCTCCCCCCTTCCCCATCCACACCCCTCACCCACAATCTCTCTCACCCATCGAATGACACCCCACTCACTACTACAGCAGAGCCCTGCACCAACGCTAGCATAACCCCCCCCCCTGCCAGTCCCCTTTCCAGCTCCCTAATCGACGACTCGCACACGGCTCCCATCCCCTACACCATCCCCAACCCACCTATGGAGATGATTATATCCACCCTCCTACAAGTCAAAGAAGATCTCCACACCATCAAAGAGCTTCTTACCACACACACCAGACAACCCCTACCTACCACCACCTCCTCACCCAACAAGTCCCCCATCCTCCCCACATACCCTCTCAAGCTATACTCCCAGCGCTGGCCTTCTATCCCCACATGCATTCACACCCACCGCCCCCGTCGCGCCCGCAACTCCCTTTCAGACCACGACTTATACACCCTCCTTTGCTCATTTGGCCCTGGCCCCTTAAAACACACAACCGCTACACACCTCCCCATTCCCACAATCCTCACAAATCCCCTTAGGCCCCCCACTCTAAGCAACAGAAGTTCCGTCCCCAATAATCTCAGAAAAGTCTCCCTCTCTCTAGAACCCTCAATCACCCCTCTTTCCCCCAGACTCAAATGCATCCTACTCAAATGTAGATCGGCCCGAGACCCTCCTCCGACATCGCAGATCTCATCATAGCAATGGACCTCGACCTAGCCATCCTGACGGAAACGTGGCTAACTGAAACTTCTACACCTATAATGGACATACTAGTCCCCCCCAACTACCACATCATTAGGCTCGATAGGACCGGCAAGTTGGGCAGTGGAATCGAATGCATTTTTAGGAGCAACCTCTCTGTTATCAAAGTCACTTCCCCCTCCCTCACTTCCTGTGAGCTCTTCTACCACGATATGGCCAGCAAGGGCAAACCTGTCTGCTCTTTACATGTCTTCAACCACCCGCCCGGGGACAACCTCACCTTCACCCAACAACTCATGGACACGATCTCATCCAATGCCGGTCGGCTGATCACTCAAATTTACCTGGGCGACTTCAATCTCCATTGGAACGATCAGAAAGACGCAGTGGTGAATGGTCTCAAAACTTTCCTCAATGCGCTTGACCTCACCCAAATCTGCAACAGCCCGACACATGACAAAGGCTCGATCCTCGACCTTATCATTGCCAAAGAAGGCTCTACCCAATTGGGGTCGATCCAACCCTGTGACTGGTCAGACCACCACATTATCACTTTCTTCATCAACGAAAAAGTTAAACCTAACACGGCTCAACCCACCAAATCCAAGATCTGGAAAAGGGACATGAAGAATCTCAACCCTAACTCCCTTCCTTCTCACACTTGCAGTCTCCTCCTTTCCCCTACGAGCGTCCCAGATGTCCAATCACTGACTGACCACTACCTCGACTCTATGAACTCAATAATCAACGAAGCTGCCCCCCTGCAACTGAAGAGAGTCTCCACCAAGAATTCGAACCCTTGGTACGATGGCAGACTCAATGAAGACAGACGGGCTATGCGAATGGCAGAGCGCACCTGGAGATCTGATCCCTCAGCACTGCACCTAAAAACGCTGAAGAACAAGAGAAATGCCTACTTTAGGAAAATCAAGCGTTCGAAATCCGACTTCTTCAGCCTCCAGCTGGACCCAGCTAAGAACCGACCAAGAAAACTGTTCAAACTAGTAAAAACTCAAACTAAGATGCAACCGTTACAATCAAACAGCGCAACAAGCGATATTCCACACTGTGAAGACTTTTCTGCATTCTTTAAGCTAAAGACCGACAACATAAGAAGTGATCTCCTCAATTATGTAAGCCGATACTCCAGCCCCATCAGCATGACTACCACTCACCCTAAAAACAACGCTTCATGGACGTCATTCGACACCTACACTGCAGAAGCAATTCACAAACTGCTCGGCACCTTGAAGCCCGCTAATCACTTCACAGACCCCCTACCTGCTAATGCTGTGAAAGACTTCACCCCCCTGCTCCTCCCACTCTGGACCAAAATCATTAACAGCTCCCTTCAACAAGGTCTCATCCCTATACTCAAGAAACCTACAGCTGACCCGGCTGACCTGAACAACTATCGCCCTATCACCAATATCCCCACCTTGGCCAAGCTACTGGAAAAATGTGTACAACTCCAACTGACAAAACACATTAATCAGTTTGACCTCCTCAACCCTCATCAATCAGGCTTCCGAGCGAAACACAGCACGGAAACGGCTATGACGCACATAATTGATGACGCCCTCCAAATCCTTGATCGCAACGATTCCTGCCTCCTCATCCTTCTTGACCTCTCCTCAGTTTTTGATACTGTCAAACATGAGAACCTACTGCAGCTGCTAAATACCAGAATGGGTCTATCTGGGACTGTTCTCAAATGGTTCACTTCCTTCCTATATAACCGGTCTTAGAAGTTCAAGATCAACAACGTGCTGTCTTCACCTGTGCCTGTAACCTTAGGTGTCCTACAAGGCTCCTCCCTATCCCCCACATTGTTCAAACTCATCATGGAACCACTCACCACCTTGCTTCAAGCATCTAATGTACACTTCCATATGTACGCTGATGACACTCAACTTTACCTCAAGCTACAATTCCCTGAAGACATCAAGCTTCTGAACTCCACACTCAGAAACACCCAATCATGGTTGGCTGATGATCACCTCAAACTAAATGCTCTGAAAACTGAGTTCCTTCTGATCTCACCTCCCATGAAGATTGCCATAACCCAGAGCTATTCAGAAAAGGGGGTGGGGATGATCAGAGTGTCTGAATTAAGCATCCCACTCTTACCCAGTCCAATGATCAGGGCTTGATCCATCACCGTTATTTATCTCACTGCACCATCGCAGTTCAGAACCTGGCTATATGCAAATCAGTCTATCCCTGGCCCAGTGCATCATGGGAACAGGGCAGACTAAACTACCAAGCGAATTCTTCACCAGAAAGGAGACAAGCTACCGGGGACCGGTTTCTGGCATTTCAGCCGTCGTCGGCCCGGCTTGCTTGAATCCTGATGGTGCAGTGAGAAAGGGACTCATGTCTGAGTATACCCTGCCACACCTATAGTGGCCAAAAACGATTCAGAAAAGGGGGTGGTGATGAATAGAGTGTCTGAATTAAGCAGACCACTCTTACCCAGTCCAAAGATCAGGGCTTGATCCATCACCGTTATTTATCTCACTGCACCATCCCAGTTCAGAACCTGGCTGTATGCAAATCAGTCTGTCCCTGGCCCAGTGCATCATGGGATGGCTCAAGCACCTAACGGCGCTCAATGTCCAACCCACCATTGTGAAATCTGTGAAATCCTTAAGCATTACACTTGACGCCAAGCTCAACATGCAGCAGCACGTTAGCAAAGCTACTAAAGGAGCTAACTTCCAAATCAACACTTTGAGGAAACTTAAACCCTTCCTCCCAGCTAAGGACTTCCAAACTGCTGTACAGGCCCTAGTTATCCCTCGCATAGACTACGAAATTGTGGCCCTTAGCGGACTCCCCATTAGAACAACCGCACCCCTAAGAGCCTCCTTGAACGCTGCCGCGAGACTCATCACTGGTTCAAAGAAACATTTGCATATATCCCCGGATTTAAAATCCCTGAACTGGCTGCCCTTTGAGGCTGAAATACAGCTGAAAATAGCCGTTATGACACACTCGGCCATTCACCACAAGTCACCCAGCTACCTCACCCAAAAACTGGCTATATCTGGTGGCTCGAGATCGAATAGAAGCACAAAAAATCTACTCCTGAAACCTCGTAGATTCCGGAAGGAAAAAACATGCAAACGCTCCTTCTCAGGAATGGCTCCCAGGATCTGGAATGCACTCCCTCCTGAAACCAGGCTTATCTCCTCCACAGCACTTTTTAAGAAAGAGGTAAAAGTCATCCTTATGGCCAAGTTCACCTGAACTCTTCTGCTGCTGGAACAGAGACTTCTGCACCGTTGATGCAGTACTGGTTACCTGATTGTCTATTGGTATTATATTTGTACATGACTGATATCCTATTATGCTATTTCACTTACTACCGACTACTATATTGTTCCTAATAGTTGGTTCCAATTACCCTCTTGCTGCCCCTACCCCTTGTTCCAGCAAGCTTTAAGAAAGAGGTAAATGCCATCCGTTGGGCCTAAGTTCACCTGTTCTCTATTGTTGCGGGATCTAAGACTCTGCACTGTTTCTGTACTATTATTTACTTGGTCATTTACTGGTTTTATATATGTACTTGCTGCTATCCTATTCTACTATGCTACTATATTGTACCCAATAGTGTATTTAATCACCCTCCTGTTGCCCCTACACCTGTTTCTGTAAAGCGCTCTGATATCTGCAAAGATCTTGTTCGTGCTATATAAAACTTTGAATAACACTGAATAACACTAATGTGCGCATCAAATCTGATATACCGAGCAGACACACCTACAATAGAGTGGGAAGGGAGTCCCGCTTGGATTACGTCCTTGTACAACTTTCTGAATGGTCGCATATCATTGATTTTAGGGTAGCAGAAAGAGCAGACAGCAACCACAATGCTCTAGAACTAGATTTTGCCCACCCTGGTATGGAGGTCAGTGATCAAAGTATGGCGGCGACCAAACCTGAGCTTCTCCTTGAAAATAACAGAAGGAGAATTAGGTGGGAAAAACTAGTTGGTAGCCGAGAGAAGCTTCCAAAGCTCTATGCTGGAATAATTCCAATCTTGGAAAAAGTGGGTGTCTTAACCGATGAAATTTGCAATGAGTACACCCACAAATTAATATATTTGGCTCATGAGGATCTTATTAGGACCATGGCGGATGATCTCTTTACCAAAGTCCAATGTAAAAGGGGGGGACCACATTGCAAGTCCTCATGGTACAATGCCGCATGCCGCAAGGCAAAGGGAGAACTCCTCTTATGTATTAAGGAGGGCAAAGGCAGAGGGGAGATACAGGCGAGTAGACGGGCATATAAGAAACTGGTTGCCCAGGACAAGATTGAATAGGAGGAGGGCCAGTGGGAGGAACTCTCTAGCTCCCTAGCTACCAGGGATTATCGCAAGTTTTGGCGAATTGTCAATGGGGGCTCTGGGCACTTACTTTCAGCTATTGAACCAAATATTGCAGCAGGGGTGTGGCAGGCGCACTTTCAGTCGCTCTACACCTCGGATGTTGGGGACACTTGTAATCCACTCCCAAGTGCACCCACCCACTGTAGGGGCGGCTTGTTTACACTAAAGGAGGTGCGAGCAGCCATTGCGGGACTGGCATCTGGTAAGGCCCCCGGATTGGACGGTCTCCCAGGTGACCTGTTTAAACAGGAGCCTGATGTTTGGGCCCCCTATCTTGTCACAATATTTAATGCTGTCCTGTTGGGCAGGGAGATTCCTAGTACTTGGCTTGGGGCAGTGGTGGTTCCTATTTTTAAGAAGGGCTCGCCTCTGCTCCCAGCCAACTACAGGCCCATCAGCTTAATAGACGTACCCCAGAAGATTTTTGGCAGGCTTGTGTTGGATCGCCTTCAGGCCTGGTTGGGAAAAACTGACACTCTTAGTCCTTACCAGGCAGGATTTAGAAAGGGGTGTCCACTATAGATCAGATTTTTCGCTTAAACCTCATCTATTGGAGGACTGCGCTATTCGAGGGGGGCAGCTTGTACACGGTTTTCGTGGACTTGCGAGCCGCCTTCGACTTGGTGCCTAGAATGAAACTGTAGAGTGTGCTTGCTGAGATGGGGGTTCCACCTGATATCCTTGAAATTCTACAGAGACTGCATAGGAACAACTTTGCACGTGTCAGGTGTGGAAGAAATGGCGAATTAACAGATAAATCCCCCATTGACAGAGGGGTGAGACAGGGCTGTGTGCTTGCACCGACCCTGTTCTGCCTCTTTGTCAACGGGGTAATCGCCCATCTGAAAGGGATTGAACACACCGATGCCCCCAAATTGAATGGCAGCAGGGTGCCCGCAATCATGTTTCCGGACGACACCCTGCTGCCGTCCAAAACCCCAATGGGGATTCAGCGAATTCTTGACTCTTTCTTGGTATTCTGTTTGGAGAGGGGCTTAGAGATCAATGCCCTAAAAACTAAATTCATGATCCTAAATCCCACCCCAAAGACACGTCCAAATCCATTGCTTGGTTCATCACGACTAGAGAGGGTTTCTACATTTGAATATCTAGGTGTAACTTTAAATGAGAACAGGACATGGGGGGCACATCAGACCAAGGCCAACTTGAAATTGGTGCAGATCGCGGGAGGTATAACAAGGATGATGACTAAATCAACACATCGTCCACTGGGCCCAGTCATCCAGATCTACAAAAGCCAGGCCCGGGGTGCTGTAACCTACGGGGCTGAACTCTGGGGTCACACTTCAGCCCTAAACTTGATGACAACCAAAAATAAATTCATCAGACAATTGGTTGCACTTCCATCAAGCACGCCGCTGCTCCCCTTGAGGCTAGACCTAGGACTTAGACCAATTATAGAGGAACTAGGTCTTAAACCTTTAACATTTTGGCGAAAGCTATGGAGTAGCGAGGAACTTACCAAGTACAGGTCTGAGCTCAAGGAGTTTCTAACCCAACCAGAAGCTATGCAGATTCCTTGGCTAAAATACATATAATCATCGTGTGAGAGTCTAGGGTTCCCAGAACTATGGACTGACCCAGCTAACGCATCTGCCAGGATACCACGTAAAGTTCTGTCGAAGGCTTGTTATGACCTAAAACTTACTATTGCTCTAGACAGCAAGCGTGAGGGTTCACTGACGACTCTATTCATCCAAAGTAAAGACTCCTACTGCCTGGAGAAGGTTCTGGATGGGATGACCCCTGTGCTGACCAGGAAGCTATTTCTCCAGTGGAGATATGGCACATTGCCCCGTTAGGTCTTTCACCAGCTCCTGGACAACAACACCAACTACAAAGCAATGCCCGTCACGCTGTGGAAAATGACTTACATGTGGCTCTATTTTGCAAGGCCTACCAAGTCATCAGAAAATACTGGATTGTCCCCCTCATCAGAAATTTTGGTTGCAGACAGTTCTCCCCATGTACATAATTTTAAAAACTGATGTTTCACCTCCAACTGTCTTTGCACTGGCAAAATACCTCACAGCCATGTGGTTTATCCGCACCCGCATCCTGAAAGCGGAGCTGGACCCTTAACAATTCCATCACATTTTATTTTATTTCATTCATCTTGCTCAACTTATTGCTGATGGACTATTTTTATATTGCGTTGCCCAATTTTTAAACCAATATTTTAAAATGATTGTGATTATTTGTATATCTTTGATGGTCTAATTGATAGAAATAAAGATTGAAACTTGATATACAGTGTTCACTAATCTCTGCATGTATAGTGTATGACTTGAATAAATATCTTTGTTTTTTCTTTCTGTTCATCAACATGATGATGGGATGAAACATATCTCACAACCATATAGCTACATGCATGGATAGTATTAAAGAACTAACAAATCAAGTACAGACACCTGCTAAAAGCAGATTTCTAACTAAGAAATACATTTTTTATAATTTATGTAGGGACATCTTTTGTCTTTTTAGGGTGCTGGATAGTGTTTTCTCTCATATCTCTCGCTATATATATTTGATTAGTATTGTCATCAATTATGTAATTTTAGATGTCACGAGTGATGTCATAGAACATGTCATTAGTGATGTAATATGCACGGTCATAAGCAGTCCACCGTGATAGCATGAATTATAGATATTTCTGTTACCTATAACTGGTGAATTTCAGTGTTTCTTTAATTTAAAATGTTACGTTAAAACTGACATTTTCACCTGACTATAACCGCATTTTAACTTTTGTTTTTTTCAGTGATTTTCTAGAGTTTTTTTTTTAATTATGAAGAAATATTTTATTATCATACGTAAATATACGTCACCGCTGCCACACACTGCCTGCGGCCTGACCCTGTGACGTGTACTGGAGAAATTGTGTTTTGGAGCCCCCATTTTTCTCCATCCCTGCTTGATGAATCACCCCAAAACTTTCCAGGTAGGAACTGAGGTGGATGAACATTTCTTTGGCAACATTTTGTGAAGATTGGTCAAATGGCATCAAAGTAATTAGCAGACCTTATAAGGCTTAGAACTTTAGGACTGTTTCATGAATACTCATGAAAATTTCCAAAAAGAAATCTCATTTACCTCAGCTCCTTCCTGAAATGTTTTGTGGTGGACCATCAAAAAGGTACAGAGAAAAAGGGGCTCCCTAAGCACTTTTTGCCTATTATTTTTTTCCATAATAATATTGAACAGCTATACCGCAAAAACTGCTGAATTGAATTACACTAATTTAGCAGAAAGGTAGACATTGGTCCAGAAAGTGTGCTTTTCGTGTTCAGTCTAAAGCCATTTAGTAGTTTTTGAGAAATTAAGGCTAAAAAAGTTTCATATTTTTTGCCATGGAGGATCTGTGGTGGAACTGACAGATCTTAAGATAAGATCTGACTGGCTGCCACCAGATTAACAAAGATATGGCAGCATACATTTTAGGACTTGGAGACTGTGTCCCATACTCTCGAAATAAGTTTAAGAAAATATATAAGGGAGCATGGTAGTGATACCCTGCCCCTACTATGCCTGATGAGGAGTCCTTTTATGGCCCAAAAAATATTTTGGATAACGTTTTAGCATAACTTTGTTGAGGATCCGCTGTATTTATTTTCTACAAAAAAGCGCTGTAACCTGTTCTCTAAAAAAAGCACTGCATGAGCCAGTGCCTGGGGTAGAAGGGAGTGGTGGTCTGTTTTTTTATTGGAGAAGACATGTGACCCCCCCTCTTTGAGGCCCCTGGCACCCCAACTCATGGGCCGGTTAAAAAAATACTGGAGGGAAGTGTGCTGCCTTCCTCTCCTAACGTATTTGAGACCCAGAGACAGGTCAATGGACAGACGTAGCTGTCTCTCCCACAGCTGATGAAGCTACAAAGAGAAAAGGAGAACAGGTGCAGTCATTTTTAGCCATTGGCTGTTTTCAGCCAATATTCAGAAACCAGTGGTTGACAGAGCAACCACTCTTATGGAGCTATGCACAACTTATGGCCTTTTCATTGGTGGAGCCATGAAATCAGTCAGCCTACGGCGTGCTTAAAGTTCAATATAAGGACAGTGAAGACTCCATGTATTGCAATGGAGGATATACTGAGCTCCTTTATGCAAATGCCATCTGAAATTATAAGGTTTACGTTTGACCTCAACTGGGTTTGAGTCTCGGCAGGGATGCTCACCATTCTGTGAAACTGGTTAAATCACGTAATCTCCATTTGTCAGGAACCTAATATAAAGGTTCGCAGTTTTTTGTTTCTCAGGAGCAGTACCCAAAAGCCCACCTTCCAGCAGCTCCGACTCTGCACTATGAGTTCCGCAGAGGATCGAAGTGGCTAGACGAGGGGAGATAAGGGAGGGTACTGCGGCGAGGGAGATCTGGAACGAGATAAACACAAAAAAATGCAACACAGGAACGTAGATCTACTGTAGAGGCTAAGGTGGATTCTTGAAACTAAATCCCTGAATACCTGAAATAAAAGTTCTTGGTTACACATAATAATAATAAGTTCTTCTCCTTGGTGATATTCTTCAATTCAGAATAGAGGAAAAAGCATTTAGAGTAGACTTTTACAACTCAGATCTACTACATAGATTTATGTAACTAAATGACATCAAGTAACAACATTCATTTGTATTTCCAAAGAATCTGAATGCCTAAAGAACCCAAGAGATTGCTTGTTCCTGGTTAGAATTGTTTGTCACGAAAGGTAGTTCTCGTGTAATTAACCTCTGCCTAACACACTGTCTGCAAAGATTATGTCTAAAGGAAATATCAATAAACCAAGGATTCGTTTTTGCCAAAAGAAACCTCAAAATAAAAGAGTTCACAATATCGAGTTCTCAGTTGTATTACTTCGGTAATTTCTCACTAAAGAGCAATCTCTAATGTTTCATCTGCTTTGTACTTCTTTGACAGTCTAAACATGAATTATGATAAAACTGGGAGCTTTCAGCCGAAAGACATCCGTTCCAAACCAAGCGTTAGCAAGGAAATGATTAATTGCACCAAAACACGCCAAATGAAGGTCTTGATCGGGCGTGCACCAAGACACGCGGATCTATGATGTTACAACGCGTAATTTTACAACGCATGCTGTAACATCGCAACTTTTACAACGCAGGTTCCATTACATCGCATGCCATTACAACGCAGGACATTACATAGCAGATGGTATTACAGCGCATACCATTACATCGTAAGTATAGGTAAGTATATCTATTTTTAAAAAATGTAATTAAGTTAATTTAATTAATTTAATTTAACTAATATAATGAAATAAATTAAAAAATTGTAATTAATTTAATTTATTTAATTTAGTCTAATTAAATTTAAAAATAGAATTAATGTAATTTAATTATTTTAATACAATTTAATTAATTTAATTTAATTAATTTTATAATTGTAATTATTTTAATTTAATTTATTTAATTTAATTAATACAATTGAATAAAACTTAAAATTGTAATTAATATAATTTAATAAATTAAATTAAATTCAATCAATTTAATTAATTTAATTTGATTAAAGTCGTACTTTAAAAATAATAAACCCTAAAAATACCCCTGTACCCCAAAACCCAAACCCAGCCCTAAAACCTAAAAATACCCCTGTACCCCAAAACCCAAACCCAGCCCTAAAACCTAAAAATACCCCTGTACCCCAAAACCCAAACCCAGCCCTAAAACCTAAAAATACCCCTGTACCCCGAAACCCAAACCCAGCCCTAAAACCTAAAAATACCCCTGTACCCCAAAACCCAAACCCAGCCCTAAAACCTAAAAATACCCCTGTACCTCAAAACCCAAACCCAGCCCTAAAACCTAAAAATACCCCTGTACCCCAAAACCCAAACCCAGCCCTAAAACCTAAAAATACCCCTGTACCCCAAAACCCAAACCCAGCCCTAAAACCTAAAAATACCCCTGTACCCTAAAACCCAAACCCAGCCCTAAAACCTAAAAATACCCCTGTACCCCAAAACCCAAACCCAGCCCTAAAACCTAAAAATACCCCTGTACCCCTGTACCCCAAAACCCAAACCCAGCCCTAAAACCTAAAAATACCCCTGTACCCCAAAACCCAAACCCATCCCTAAAACCTAAAAATACCCCTGTACCCCAAAACCCAAACCCTGCCCTAAAACCTAAAAATACCCCTGTACCCCAAAACCCAAACCCAGCCCTAAAACCTAAAAATACCCCTGTACCCCAAAACCCAAACCCAGCCCTAAAACCTAAAAATACCCCTGTACCCCAAAACCCAAACCCAGCCCTAAAACCTAAAAATACCCCTGTACCCCAAAACCCAAACCCTGCCCTAAAACCTAAAAATACCCCTGTACCCCAAAACCCAAACCCAACCCTAAAACCTAAAAATACCCCTGTACCCCAAAACCCAAACCCAGCCCTAAAACCTAAAAATACCCAAACACCCCAAAAAATATACCTCAGTACCCCAAAACATATACTCCTATACTCATACTTATTTAAAAAATTACTTAAATTAATAAATTTAATTTATAATATTAAAAAACATGAATAAATATATTTATTTATAAGTAATATTAATTAAATTGAATATATAATATTAAATAAAATAAAAAAAATTATATACTTACCAATACTTACGATGTAATGGTATGCATTGTAATAGCATCTGCTATGTAATGTCCTGCGTTGTAATGGCATCCGATGTAATGGAACCAACGTTGTAAAAGCTGCGTTGTAACAGCATTCCGATGTAAAAGTTGCGATGTAACAGTAACATACCAGACACGCAGGTCAAAAGGTTTCTTCCAAGATGTGTGCGAAAGAAAATAGGATGGATCCTACGTGCGGCGTCTTCTAGCAAAACTCTGTGGTAGGAAACCACCAAATATCAGGAAACTGGAAACCAAGTCCTCGAAGGATGACCGGAGCCTCCGGAAGCAGAGCAGGAAAGACGACGCCTTCTGAAGAACTCTCCAGAATAATCTGCACGGTTCCAAGGGTGTGGTCCTTTTTATAGACCCAAGAGCAACTATGGTGGCTGCGAAGGATCAACAGGTCTTTAGCAGCATCTAACAACAAAACAAGCACTGGCCCTAGCAAATAAACAAGCAAATAATGACACAATAAAACAAGCATTGGCCCAACCACAATCAGAAGGAAAGTATGGCATGCGTTTGTTACCAGCCAACAAAGGTGCAGTAATAAGGCAAAATGGTATAAGCACACAATAATAAGGTCCAAAAAGACATAGATCAATTCAGCAAGGTACACCAAGGCCAGGGAAGGTACTGGGAAAAGGTCATAGAGCTTCGTAGAGCTTAACAGATCCTGACAGTACCCCCCAACAAAAATGGAAACACCTCTCTCAAGGAGCATTTAAGTCACGGCATCTGGATGACGTGCATGAAATTGCTTTATCAAACTGGGAGCATGAACGTTTTCCTGAGAAACCCAAGAATCTTCCTCAGGTCCATAACCTTTCCAGGACAAAACGTACCATAACTTTCCTTTAATTTGTTTGCTATCCTTAATGCAGCGAACCTGGAACTCTTCCTGATTGTTCACGAGTATTGCAGGTGGCTGAGGTTTATTTTGTTGGAAGCTGGTTTTCAAGAGGGAGGTATGACACACTGGATAGATTCTCATAGTTTTTGGAAGAAACAACTTATAAGTTACTGGATTTACACGTAGTTCTATTTCATAAGGTCAGATGAACTTTGGATGGAATTTCTTTCATCTAAACTGAAAGTTTTTAGTAGTAAGCCAGACCATGTCTCCTGGTTGACACTCTGGGGCTTTCTTTCTTTTTCTATCCGCAAGCTTCTTATAAGAAGCTTTGGCTTTCATTAAATGTTTCTGCAATGATTTAGTAACCTTTCTCATTTCCTGGAAATGTGTATCCAAAGAAAGGTATGTTTGTTTTTGATGAGTCAGTAATAGAGGAGAGAAATGTGGGTGTCGACCATAAACAGCAAAAAACGGGGACATTCCTGTTGATGAGTTTTGCAATTTGCTGTATGCAAATTCTGCTTCCCATAAGAAACTTGTCCAGGAACCTTGTTTCTTGAATAGGTAGCACCTTAAATACTGTTTCAGAATCTGATTAACCCGTTCCGTTTGTCCATCTTTTTCAGGATGGAAACTTGTGGATGTTTTGCTTTTAATATTCAAGGAAGCACACCAATTCTTCCAAACTTGTGCGATAAACTGTGGTCCACGATCTGCAGTAATAGATCGTGGTAAACCGTGTAATCGCACTACTTGATGTAAAAGTATTTGTACGCGTTGGGAAGCAGTAGGAAGTGTTTTGCAAGCTACAAATGTTATGTTACGTTATGTTACAGAGGTCTTGTATAGCACGCGGCTACTCCTAGGAGTGTCCTGGCGCTTTGATGTAAACCTGCAGTAGAAGCACAACACCACAAAAGAAAGGGAGCGGAAAAGAACGTATTTAAAGAGCATAGAGCCAAGTTTTCAGGCCCTTCCTAAAGGTCAACAGATTGGAGGTACTCCGCAATGCCACTGGCAGAGTATTCCAAAGCTGTGGTGCCAACAGCCTGAAAGATCGGCCCACAATGCGTGCCTTCTTTACTCGGGGGACCACGGCCAGGGAAAGAGACTCGGATCTGAGGGAACGGGTAGCGTGATAAAAGGCTAGCCTCTTCTGGAGATATTTCGCTCCCGTGGCATAAAGAGCCTTGTGCGCCAGGGTCAAGGCTTTAAAAACTATCCGCTTCCGGACAGGCAGCCAATGAAGTGACTGCAGGAGGCCAGAGGCTCTGACTCGCCTGTGCAGGCCAAAAATGGCCCGTGCAGCCGAGTTCTGGACTCCCTGCAGCTGTTGCAGAAGATACTCCGGCAAGCAGAGATAAAGGACGTTAGAGTAGTCCAGTCTCGAGCCAATTAAGGCCTGGACCGTAGTCTTCCTATGATTTTCCGGAAGCATCGGCAAAAACTTGCAGAGCATCTTCAAGAGGCCAAAGCATGTACCTGTAAGGCCCAAGATCTGTGATCTCAACGACAGACCATTGTCAATCTTGATCCCCAGATTCTTGGCTAGCTGGGAGGAGCCTGCTGGAGGGAACATGTTGGCAGGCCACCATTCCTGCCAGTCTGAATCCAACAGGCAGCCGAAAAAGAGTACTTTGGATTTATCCTAGTTGCACTTGAGGCTGTTAAACTGAAACCAGTTAAAAACAGCCTCAAGGCACCCGCGAATACTGTCTCCATCAAAATCCGCTCCTTTCCCACATGTAAAGAGGAGCTGGGTATCATCGGCATAGGAAACGATCTGGGCCCCAAACGTCTCCGCCAGTGCCGCCAAGGGGGTCATAAAGATGTTAAAAAGTGTGCCATCTTTGATAGACGATCCACTACAACTAAAACAGTTGTCATTCCCTGATCTTCTGGCAAGTCTGTGATAAAATCCATTGTAATATCTTCCCAAACCTCAGTTGGAGTAGGAAGAGGAAGTAACAAACTCTTTTTACTTCCATGTTCTATCTCGGCTTGAGCACAAATGTCACACAGTTGAATAAAAGAAGTTACATCCTTACTCCAGGTTGGCCACTAGAAATTTCATCGTACTAATTATTTGGTTTTTGCAATCCCTGGATGGCCAGCTAATTGTCTTGTATGACACCACTGCAAAAACTGCGTTTGTAATTTCTTTGTTGGTACATATAGTAAATCTGAATAAAAGGGTAAATGTTGATGAATGGATCTATTTGGTTCTTCTTGGACCCATGATAACAGTTTTGGTATTGGCATAGCTTGTCTTATTTGTTCAAATAAAATATCAGACATTGTGACACCAATAACCTGGTTACTAGATAGCATGTTCGTAGGTCTGGTAATAGGAAGTGTTTCATCAGGTTTTATGTTGTACAGCGATAATGAATCAGCTTTGTTGTTCTTGATCCCTGGTCTAAAGGTAATTACAAAATCAAATTCTGCAAAAAACAATGTCCAGCGAAGTTGTCTGGGAGTCAAAGCTTTTGCACATCGTAAGAATTGTAAATTCCGATGGTCCGTATAAACAGTTATGGTATGTTTGGCTCCAAGTAAATAATGACGCCATTCTTTGAAAGCGTGTCGAATAGCTAGGAGTTCTTTTTCAGCTACAGTATAGTTGACTTCTGCAGGTAGAAATTCTTTGGAAAGAAAAGCAATCAGATGTAATTCATTGCTTTCTACATCCTTCTGCGACAAAATTGCTCCAATGGCTTAGTCAGAAGCATCGGCTTCAACTATAAAGGATTTTTCAGTGTCAGGGTGACGTAAGACCGGTGCTTGTGTAAAAGTTCTTTTGAGACCTTGAAACGATTGTTCTGCTATCGGAGTCCAATAGAGTTTCACATTTTTTCTCAAAAGATGGGTTAAAGGAGTAGCCAAGGAGGCAGAATTTTTTTTATGAATCAGCGGTAAAAATTTGCAAATCCTAGAAACCGTTGGATGTCTTTCACAGAAGATGGAGTGGGCCACTCCATTACTGCTTGGATAATTCTAGGAGCCATAGTTATGCCAGATGGAGAAAGAATGAAACCCAAAAATTCTACTTTTTTAGTGTGAAACTCACATTTTGACAGCTTACAAAACAAACCATGTGTTCTTAGAGTGGATAAAATGGTTTTAACATGTTGTACATGTTCTTCCGTAGAAGATGAAAAATTAAGAGGTCATCAATATAAGCAATGACAAATCTATCTAGATAATCCCTAAGGACATCATTAATGAAAAATTGAAATGCGGCTGGGGCATTGCATAAGCCAAAGGGCATTACACAATATTCGAACAAGCCAAAATGAGTTCGAAAGGCCGTCTTCCACTCGTCGCCAGGTCTTATGCGGACTAAGTGGTAGGCTCCTCGCAAGTCAAGCTTGGTATAGATAGTGGCTGATCTCACTTGGTCCAAGAGTACTGGTATTAATGGTAGTGGATACCGATTCTTAACAGTGATATTATTGAGCGCTCGGTAGTCTATGCAAGTGCGTAATTCTCCACTACTTTTCAGCACAAAAAAAGAGGCGAGGCAGCTGGAGACTTGGATCGTCTAATAAAACCATTTTTTTAAAACGTATCCAAATATTCTCGGAGATGTTGGTTTTCCTGTTCAGTTAGAGCGTAAATCCTGCTGCAAGGAATTTTAGCCCCAGGCACTAGATCAATAGCACAGTCATAGTCCCTATGAGGAGGTAAACTTTCATATTTCTGTTTGCTAAAAACGTCAGCAAAAGATTCATAAACAGATGGTAACTTGATATCCATTTCAGCAGCAGTGGATACAAAAAGTGCTGAAGCACTTCGCAACAAGGCACTTGGAGTATCTCTAGATAGTTTGTTAGAACAAAAACACTCCTGTTGGCACCAGTGAGAAGAGAAATCAACAGCACGGTTTACCCAGTCTATTGCCGGGTTGTGTAGGGTCAACCAGGGTATACCCAATATTATTCCAAACTGCGTTGCGTCAATCACTTCGAATGAAATACTTTCTTGATGCTTTTTACCATTTGTGTCACAAGTCATAAGAAGAGTACTAGTGCAGTTAGTTATCATTCCTGATGTTAATTGTGTCCCATCTACAGCGTACACCAGTTCAGGTTTGGATTTTTCTAAAATCGGTATGTCTCTTTCTTTGGCAAACAGGGTATCAATGAAGTTCCCGGTCGCCCCTGAGTCTATCATGGCCGCTACTAGCAGACTTTTCAGTTCTGTTAACCTGAGCTGAACATTAAGAATTAAATGTGGTACAGTCAACTGCAAAGTATTAGCAATCAACTGTGCAGGAGAGGATAATGAACTCGAAAAAGCCTCCTGATCCAATCTCGAGTTTCCTAGTTTTCCGATTTATTCACAACTTAATCACGGGGCCAGGAACCTTTTGGTTTAAGAAGACAGTCCCTGACACAGTGGCCTTTTTCCCATTGTAGAGGCAGAGACCGCTTTTTCTTCTATTGTCTTTTTCCTCTGTGGTTAATGGTTTTCTTAAACTACCAACTTCCATGGGTTCTCGACCGTCTTGGTGCAATTTTTTATTTGCTCTAGTAAAAATCCTCACATCAGTTTTTCTTTTATCACCCTTGCGACCCGCAACTCGATGATCCAATCGTAAACTAAGGGCTATTAAATCAGCGCAAGACCGGGGTTGAGGATCTATAGGGGCAATGAGATCTTTAAGTTCATCCCTAAGACATTGATAATATAAGGCTTCCCTTTTTCCCTCGGGCCACTCAGTTTCTGCTACCAGATGGTTAAATTGTATAAGGTAATGAACGAGATCCTTATTCCCCTGTTTTACTTCAAGTAACTCTCTATCAGCTGATCCTGTAATAGTCCTTCTATCAAAAATCTTCTAAAATTCATGTTTAAAGTTGGTCCAATTATAAAGCAAAGGATCATCAGCTTGAACCAAAGGGACTTCCCACATTGCTGCATCCCCACTGAGATAGGAAATTAGGAAAGCTATGCGGAATTGAGCATCTGGAAAAGAAGCTGGTTTGACCATAAAATGCAATTGCACTTGAGTCAAAAAGGTCTGAAATTTATTTGATTCCCCAGCAAATCTTTCAGGTGGCGCTAGAGGAACAGGTGTAAGTACTGAAACAGAAATAGACGAAGAGGAACCTGTAACGTTTGTTTGGGAAGGATTTGTGGTATGACCAGAATCCAATCGAGTTTGTAATTGGATAACTTTACCAGCTAAGGCTGAGCCGTAAGCTCCTTCTGGAGATTATTCATCAAGGCACAGAGATCGTTCATGGTGGCCATCTTTTGTGTACTGCTCGGGAGGAACTAAATTCTTGGGCGGATTATTCTGTCAGGAACCTAATATAAAGGTTTGCAGTTTTTTGTTCCTCAGGAGCAGTACCCAAAAGACCACCGTCCAGCAGCTCTGACTCTGCACTATGAGTTCC
Organism: Lissotriton vulgaris; assembly: GCF_964263255.1. NCBI lineage: Eukaryota > Metazoa > Chordata > Amphibia > Caudata > Salamandridae > Lissotriton > Lissotriton vulgaris. The sequence continues at coordinate 462,888,889 of NC_141696.1, read as the reverse complement.
GCAGAGAATCGAAGTGGCTAGACCAGGGGAGGTAAGGGAGGGTACTGCGGGGAGGGAGATCTGGAACGAGATAAAAACAAAAAACTGCAACACAGGAACGTAAATCTACTGTAGAGACTAAGTTGGATTCTTGACTATAAATCCCTGAATAACTGAAATAAAAGTTCTTGGTTACACATAGAAATAATAAGTTCTTCTTCTTGGTGATATTCTTCAATTCAGAATATAAGAGGAAAAATCATTTAGAGTAGACTCATACAACTCAGATCTACTACATAGATTTATGTAACTAAATGACATCAAGTGACAACATTAATTTGTATTTCCAAAGAATCTGAATGCCTAAAGAACCCAAGAGATTGCTTGTTCCTGGTTAGAATTGTTTGTCACAAAAGGTACTTCTTGTGTAATTAACCTCTGCCTAACACACTGTCTGAAAAGATTATGTCTAAAGAAAATATATCAATAAACCAAGAATTCGTTTCTGCCAAAAGAAACCTCAAAATAAAAGAGTTCACAATATCAAGTTCTCAGATGTATTACTTTGGTAATTTCTCACTAAAGAGCAATCTCTAATGTTTCATCTGCTTTGTACTTCTTTGACAGTCTAAACATGAATTATGATAAAACTGGGAGCTTTCAGCCGAAAGACATCCGTTCCGAACCAAGCGTTAGCAAGGAAATGATTAATTGCACCAAAACACGCCAAATGAAGGTCTTGATCGGGCCTGCACCAAGACACGCAGGTCAAAAGGTTTCTTCCATGATGCAGGCGAAAGAAAATAGGATGGATCCTACCTGCAATGTCTTCTAGCGAAACTCTGTGGTAGGAAACCACCAAATATCAGGAAACTGGAAACCAAGTCCTCGAAGGATGACCGGAGCCTCAGGAAGCAGAGCAGGAAAGACGATGCCTTCTGAAGAACTCTCCAGAATAATCCGCACGGTTCCAAGGGTGTGGTCCTTTTGATAGACCCAAGAGCAACTATGGTGGCTGCGAAGGAACAAAAGGTCTTTAGCAGCATCTAACAACAAAACAAGCATTGGCCCTAGCAAATAAAAGAGCAAATAATGACACAATAAAACAAGCATTGGCCCAACCAGAATCAGAAGGAAAATATGGCATGCGTCTTTTACCAGCGAACAAAGGTGCAGTAATAAGGCAAAATGGTATAAGCACACAATAGTAAAGTCCAAAAAGACATAGATCAATTCAGCAGGGTACACCAAGGCCAGGGAAGGTACTGGGAAAAGGTCATAGAGCTTCGTAGAGCTTAACAGATCCTGACACCATGTGCCTAACAAAAAATGAATGTGTCCTTCTGTAGCGCAACTAGTGCTCATGTAAAGCTCTCTGATATCTTTGGCTCGAGTTTGCGCTATAAGAAACAAAACAAAAAAGGCATTTGATGTCCATTAATCCCGACTTCTCTCTCACCTCAGCTTTCACCATCTGTGTCATGGAAGTGTAAACTACATTCCTGAGATTGAAGTCAGTCAGTCTTCTCTGCACCAGTAAAGGCACATCCCACTTCCAACGAAGAGCACCATGAATACTAAAGTCTCCTGGTTAACCATTACTAAGCCTCAGACAGCCACCCGTGGCCTCACTGCTAGTGTGCAGAGAAGGCTTGAGTTTAGGGGCAGTTCCTACGCTAAGGTGGAGGAGTATAGCACCACTGCCTTTCAGCACTGCAAATAAAGGGGAAAAGTTGTAATACCACGATAATAATGGTGCTCCGACCAATCACAATGTTGCATTGCTGCATTGGAATTGGCTTAGGGGACCCTGGGTGCTTCATATATCAACAGAAGGAAGAGGACAGAGGAGATGACAGCCAGCAGGTAAGAGGTTGTTTTCTAAATCACCCCTCCCTTCCCCACTACTGCTTCCTGTGAGCAGCCTCCACTCCTCAAGTTTCAACTCATGTATTGTTTTTGTGGAGTGTGCCTAGCCCTAGACACCGACACGCAGGAGGACAGCAGACGTGACAGATGCTGCCGCTGTCTAAATTTTAAATCATAAACAAATCAAGCCACAATTGGTCTGAAAGGACTACAATTGAAGGGGGTTAAGTAATCAAGACCAATATACCTCATCCCCACATTGATTGAAACCCTGCTGGGTCCGAGATGTCATGGTACTTAATTAACGTATACCGTTCTCGACACATCAGATGTGTCTTTCTTTGAATAATATTTAAGGCTGCCCTTTGGTCTGTCTTATTCCTGAGGAAGACCCGCCATGATGTATATTCAATAGCACTTGAACACAGGGTCGAAACATCAACAACATTGTGTTATGGCCTATGTCAGCTATCCTTGGAATATGTAATGAAGATAAAAGGTTAAACGGAACATAACCTTTTGAGGATATTTTCATTATAAGTTATTTCAAGGTCTCATGTGATCACTGGGAGATTTATGATTTCCGCATTGTATATGTTAATATGATGTATTGTTCTTTATGTATACCAGACAGCCGTGGAAAAGAGAAATATGAAAAGAGATACATGTACATGTTTTGATATATGAACAATAATATATTTAAAACATAATTTAATGTGTATCTCAAACAATTTATGTGATTTAAGTCAAGAGAAGTTTCCCAAGGATCACTTATAGGCCCTTCGAGTATTTTATGTTAAACATTAATTATTTTGTTTATAAAGTTTTGTATAGAGCGATCAAGACCCACATGGTTATTGAAGCTTTTCACATTTAGGATAATAATGATACAGTCGTGGCAAAAGAACATTCATTACAAATATGAATATAGAATGGGAGACAGTGGAGACGGATGAATAATGAGCGCCCACTGAACGACAAACGCGGAACGGGAAAACTCAGCTCTGACTGCTGGAGTTTCATTGTTCCTTGCGCTGTATATCGCCGTCCTTTACTATCCTTCGACGTGCAGACCTGCTTCAAGGTGGGTTTTCAATGAGAAACTCACAGAGCCGTGCTGTACTCTGAGACATAGCCGCAAACACAATCCCGGCTGAACTTCTGCTGGCGCTGTTATCTTTGGGCGGTAAAAGCTCTTAGACCTCCAAAGCCGAAAGGGTTCAGAGCATGGAACTGGCTGAAAGCAGGCTGAGCGCGAAGTATCAGCGAAGAGGAATCAGCCCCTCTTTTGCCTCTCCCATCCCTGCCTGCTGCCACAAACTCCACCGGCTGCATCCTGCATTCACCCCTGGAAGTACGAGGGTCTTGTGGGAAATGCCACTTTACCTGCGCCGCAACAACAGTCTGGCAGGGACTACATACCCCAGAGTGCACCACTCCGCACACCAGCTGCCATGAGTGAGGGAGGAGGTGGGCCAACTTTAGCTTTTAGCGCAACCTCTCCTATCGCGGGGCAGAAGCCTCTCTTTTGCCTGTTTCATCTGTGCCACAAGCCTCACAAGCTGCATCCTGCTCTCACCCCTGGTGGGACGAGGGTCCCAGGGGCAACGCCACTTTACCTGTGCCACAGACTTTAATCTGTACCGAGCTGAGTACGTTTCAAGCAAACTGTGACTGTATTTGCTTACTGAATAGTTGCAAAGTGGGGGTGGGCTCAGGGGTGGCGGGGACCCTAGACGCGTTCCTTGGGTGCGCTGAGTCTGCCCTAATGCAAAAGATTGCATTAACTGAACGGAGGCTATCTCTCGACCTGCAATCTCTTTTTGCACGTCAACCTGATAATTGTACTGTCAACGTTTTCAGTAACTGCCGGAAACACCCTTCGCCCCTCTGCCGAGTGATACCACTGCTTGCTCATCAGGCTCTATTAGTAGTAAGAACCCTAATTTGTCGGCCCAGGACATGAGTCTCAATATCGAGCAAGAGCAAGACCCAGAGACACAGAGTATTGCTGTTAGTACTAGAGATCAGAAAGCAATGAAAAACCAGGGGGGCCAGAAGGGACTGGATCAGGGAACCAGAAAGAAAAGATGTGTGGCACAGAAACAAAACCAACGAGCAACACATCAAGCTCTTCCCAGAATAACTTCCCGGTAACGAACAAGAAAGCCTGCTCTTCTATGGCATCATTCACTAGTAATGGCGCAGCAAAACATGACGAGACTTGTATTGCTACTTGGCCAAGTGAAGACGATCTTTGTTAACGTTTGGGGATATTGATTACTGACCTCCTTGCCCCCGTGATACAGAAGTTGGGCAGCATTGAAGAAAGATTAATCTCACTTGAAAGGACAGCAGACTTACAACAATTAGCTAGCTCTGTTGTTGGTGATGATAATAATGGCTAGGGTGCAGGGCCTATGCTCTGTAGAGGGAGTGGTGCTAGGGATAAGATTATAGCCACTACAACTTATTTCCCATATTCTAAGTGTAGTCAGACCTGTAGCCAAGCTGCGATGACCCAATTGCCCTCTAACTCAAGCATTGATCTTTTTATAAGTCCCCACACTCAGCCAACTCAGACGGACCGAGGTCATAATTTCCCATTTATTCGGCATGTAACATCACAAAACCCTGTTATGCACAATATGGGGGGGAGAGCTCAGGGGAACACGAAAGTAGATGTCGATTCAGTTCCACACAAGCAGTGCGGGGTGTATGAAGCCCCACCCAATATGGCCCTAAATCTCCCCCCTGAAGCGACCCCGTATACAGTGGTCTTAGCAAATGTCCCTCCTGTACTTGGCAATGATTTTGAACACTTGTCAACTTTACACAATAATTCTTGCCACTCTCTCAATATCAGAACAGGGCTAAATAATGCTCTTTTTAGTGAATTCAAAATGGCCAGAAAAGTCTCTTGGGTAGGTAAGACAAATAAACGATTGCAAGGAGACTGCATTGTCCTATGATTTAGATCTCCAAATTTAGAACGGCACATTCTCGATAGAGCAGGAACCGGGGAGATTAATGTAAATGGTATTAATATCCTCCCTCTAGACACAATTGATTGACTAAGTGATCAAGATTTTAGTGAATTGAATAAAGAGTACTTGCCCTCCCAAGCCCAAGGATCTATTTGCAGTATAAATCCCTTTTCAGCAAACTATTAGAACTCCTTACAAAAAACCCCAAAAAAGGTGCAGGTACGACTAATGCAAAATCTATAGGTAAACCTTGGTATAACAAGGAATGCCGTCTTGCTAAAACTGCACTGATTAACGCTGTCAAAGGGGAAGGTCCATTAGAAATTAGAGAAAAAAGGAAGGCTTATAATAAAATAATATTAAGAGCGAAATCCTCCTGGGATGAGGAAACATGGCTCAGTATGTTAACAGCCACCAAAAACAAGGACCAGAGACAATTTTGGGAACTTGCAGCTAAGGAGAACAAACGTGAGAAAGGCTCTAGGGAGGTCTATCTAGATAAGGATACTTGGGTCAAACACTTTACATCACTGTATGCAGCCAAAACTCCAATTGATGTTGCAACAGACGTATTCACTGTCACAATACCAGCTAACACCCACCCGGTAGTGTTTGATATACATGAAACAGAGACAGCAATTGCCACGGTAAAGAAAGGGAAGGCACCTGGACTTGACAAAATTCCGGGCGATCTCTATCTGTACAACGTTGATGTCTGGGCAACGTACTTGAACCATCTATTTAATATAGTTGCGGCTACCGACCATATTCCGGACACATGGAATGGCGCAGAAATTATTACTATTTTTAAAATAGGGGACCGTGGCGACCCAGCCAATTACCGCCCCATTAGCCTTTTAGACATAACACAGAAGATATATGCCAGGCATATTTTAAATCAAATTAACTCATGGTTGGAGGACGAGTCAGTTTTATCCAAATATCAGGCGGGATTTAGGAATAAAACAGGTACCATTGACCAGGTATTTAGGCTATGCTGCTTGTACTGGAAATACGTTATCATCCGCAAAGGTCACTTGTATGTGACCTTCGTAGACCTACGAGCAGCATTTGACCTAATTCCTCGTGATTTACTTTGGAAAACTCTGAATAGGCAAGGGCTGCAAGGCGAATTGCTAAAACTTGTGATGGGCTTGCACCAGGAGAATTACGCCAAGGTCAGGTGGGGCCCAAATGGGGAACTCACAGACCCAATCCCCATAAAACGGGGAGTATGCCAGGGATGCGTATTGGCCCCCACACTTTTCTCCCTTTACGTAAATGATATTGCAGCCTATATGGAAAATTGTGACAATGACTCGCCCCGATTGGGAGGGGAACGTGTTGCGTCCCTCCTCTTCGCGGATGACACAATTTTAATTTTGCAAACGCCACGCGGCCTACATACCCTTTTAGATAGGTTCCAGCAGTACTGCACCTTAAAAGGACTAGAAATCAATATAAAAAAAACAAAATACATGGCTCTAAACCTGCACAAAACTTTTAAAAGGAATTTAATGTTAAGCGGTCAAAACTAAATTACGAGCACAGTTTTACATACCTGGGAGTCCTGATAGACTCTTTAATGGGATGGGGCCCACAACTAGTGAAATCAAAACTGGTGTTTAAACAAAACTGTTTTCCAATATTACAGATACACAACAAAAGTGTGAATAAGGCAGTCACCCCAGCAGTAGAGCTTTTTAGATACAAGGTTCAATCTGCCTCACTGTATGGGGCGGGAATCTGGGGGCCAGTATGTAAGAAAACTTTTAAAGCACTGGAGAACAAATTCATCAGGGGACTTTTAAAAGTTCCCACCAATACCCCATTGATACCCTTATTTCTTGATCTAAATATCAAACACACAGATCATCATGCAATATTGAGACCAGTACTGTTGTGGGTTAGATTATGGACAACTTTTGAACTATCTGACTATAAAAACGGCTTGAAAGAAGTCCTTGAGCTTGATAGCGACAGAATTTTTTTTGGGTTCAAGCATGTAAAAACCTGGTTAATCAAGCTCGGATTAACACACTTTTGGAACGAGCCAGGATCTCTAAACTCAGCCTCTAAGAAAATAGTCAAACTGTCTTTTTGGTCATATGTGAGCCACGATTCCGTGTATATAAGAACACACGGTCCTCTTACAGAAAAATTCCTTATGGTAAAAAATGAGGCATCCTTTGAACAATTTCTTGATGAAATCCAGCCACCATTGGCTAAATCCTTGTACATAAAATTCAGATATGGAACGCTGAGGTCCAAGGTAACTGAGAAAAGATGAGGGAAGACAGATAACGACTATTGCAGTTTGTGCACCAATAATCAAAGGGAGGATATTTATCACATATTGTTTTTTTGCCCTAGCTACGTTAAGGCAAGGAAAAGATGGATAGTCCCCTTGTGCCGGATTGGCTCTACCTCCCATAGGGAAGCTGGGAGGATCCTAAGTACGGACACAAGCCAAGTAATTGTGTTCGGAATCAGTAAATTTTTATTGCCCGTTTACTTTATCAGACGGAAACTAAACCTTTCATTTTAATTAAGGAAAAACTGCCTATCCTGAATTTTTTCAAATCATGAATTGTGTTTAGCTATTGGTGTCTTCTCAAATTCCTCGCTGTTATAATCAATGTAATGTCTTTTTAATCTGATTTTTAAACATTTTAATATTTATTCAATTTCTGTGTCAAATACAAAACTGTAATCTTGTGGGTCCAAATATGATGAAATGTAGATTTTATAATAGGGTGCTCAAATATAATGAATTGTAAGTTCTATATTGTGGTGAATTTTTATCATGCTTTGTTTACATTTTATTGTATCTTTTATGTTGCAAAGCAACAAAATAAAGATTAAACTTGAACTATTTGCAGTACACTTGAACCATCTATCACTGATGATGACGTTAATCCTCCTAATGTAGAGAGTGGGCTTAACTGTGACACCATTCTCAGTCATGGAGCATCTCGGCAAGGGCCATTAGATAGTGACCACAATCATTTATTACACCCCTGTGACAACCAGTTAACTATATTAGGAGTCACAAGCGTAAAAGGTATGCAACCTGTAATGTGCATTGATAACTTCCCTGCTTCGTCAAAATTACCAACATATATCAAGTACAACATAGGAGAGGAAACCCTCTCCAAACTTGTGTCATGGAACATAGCAGGATTACACCAAAAATTGATCAATCCATTTTGGTGTGATTTCATCCAAAGTTATGATATTCTCGGCCTCCAAGAGACATGGGCTAGAGATCCACTACATATTAACGGGTATAGAACCATATACACTAAAGCAAGAGATAGTAAAGGAGGTAGACTAAAGGGAGGCCTTTGTACATATATTGCAAACACTTTGAATTTGAGTAAAATTGAACCCAGGCTAGATAACGCCTTTTTCCAAATCATTAATAGTAAGATAGATAGCAAGAGATAAATAATTCTGATTAATGTGTACAATAACATTCCAACGTCTGATGTAGAAGCAGTTTTTAATGAGTTAATAACTGACGTTCAATCTCTATGGCATAAAAGTGTCTCTGACACCAGGATCCTTTTCTTAGGAGATTTTAATTGTGGTTCATGTCCTATTGTCTTTTCCAATGTGTGTGGATTTGATGTGGAGGTAGGGCTCAGTTGCACGCATTTCACTCATTCAAAAGTCGTAGAACGGTTAACTGAGATGTTATGCACCCTGGACTTAGGCTTTGCAAATTAAATGTGCCTGGAACCAGTACCCAGGGGTATACTTTCAATGGGCGGGCATATATTCTACAATTCATTTTCTGTTGCTGTCAAACTGCTATGCCGCTCAAGTTAGCTAGTTTCACATAGGAGACATATCATTTAGTGACCACTTCCCACTGTGCGCAACATTTAAAGGATGTTTAAAAAGTTCAAAAAGGGGTAAAACTGCTCCACTGCCTTTGGAGTCACTGGCACTAGACAGAAGGAGCTGTGGGTTGGGCACTTTACAGATGTCTTCAGGGGGATTGATCGGCCTGACAACGACACCTTATCAAGTAATAAATCATTTAATACTGACCTTAAATTCACCTTAGATGAGGTGTTGATGGCAATTCCCAATACTCGTGGAGGAAAGGCGCCCGGACCAGACGGGGTCCCCAGTGATCTCTTTAAGTCAAATTTATCTCTTTGGGGTCCGATTGTTACGCAAGTACCGAATGCTAGCTGCCACATACCATTCCCAGCAACTTGGACAGAGTCAATTATAGTTCGCATCTTTAAAAAAGGAAACCGTCAAGACCCTAGATGCTACAGGCCCATTTCATTACTCGACTCAATGACAAAAATCCTAGGTCATGAAATTTTAGTAAGACTAAAAGCCTCGGCATCTGATAATAAGATTCTTTCCGATTTACAATATGGATTTCGCGAAGGAATGGGCACCATCGAGCAGTCTCTTAACCTTGCCTTATTGGTGGGAAAATATGTTAGTGTGAAAAATGGTAACTTGTTTTTAGCCTTTGTAGATTTGACAGCTGCTTTTGATTCGGTAAGACACATTAAACTGTGGGAGATTTTAGAAAGGATAGGTGTGGATCATCAAATTATCCACTTTTTAAGGCAGTTTCATTGCAATGCCCAAACCAGAGTCCGCATTGATGTTAAGGGTGGGACTACAACTCCCATTCCAATCCGTTGGGGAGTCGGACAAGGATGCGTCCTCGCACCATTCCTTTTTAACTTGTATACAAATGATATGGAGGGTGCATTATTTGAGCAAAAGGTTGACTTCCCTAAGATCAATGGTTGTCCAATCCCTGCCCTTTTATACGCTCCTTACTTTTGGCCACATTAACTTCTAAGCCATGCACCCCACAAAATTGATTAAAAATGGATAGGGCATGCTGCAGACCACTCGGGGTCTTCGATAAAATCAGAGTATCATCTGCAAACATTAAAATAGGTGTCTTAATGCCAGCCAAGGAGGGAGCATCCACATTTGCAGAGAGCATGCGGGCAACAACACCATTAATGTACAACGTAAAAAGCGTGGGAGCCATCGTAGACCCTTGGCGGACTCCCCGTTGCACCGGGAAGTCTGAGGTGACCTTTCCCTGCCCTCCCCACTTTATCTTAGCAAAATTTGCTTCATGGAGCCTCATCAACATTGTCAGCAGTTCCACAGGAAGGCCCAGGTTCTTCAGAACCATCCACAACTGAGACCTAGGAACAAGGTCAAAGGCAGCCCGTAAATCGACAAATGCCATGTACAGGCTGCCCTTGGCCAGTAACACAGTCTTCCGTTGGAGTAGAGTAAAGCGAAAGACCTGATCTACCGTGCTGGTGAACTTTCGGAACCCCGCCTGGAAGGGTGACAGAGCATTGTTCTCTTTGGCCCAATCAAGGAGCCTATTAACAACCATCCTCCCAACCACCTTTTGGATGGTATCGATTAAGCTTATGGGCCTGTAGTTTCCAGGCTGTGATTTATCTCCTTTCTTAAATACAGGGAGTAGGACTGCGCCCTGCCATGATATCAGGGCAGCTGTACCCTCGGCCACTGCGTTGGCGAAGAGAACAATATACTTGCTCCAACACTCTTTATCATTAATAAAGACGTCCGCCGGTACCCCATCTAGACCCGGTGCCTCACCACTACCCACTGTACTGAGAGCCATTTTAACTTTGTTGATGCTAAAATAATTTCCTTTATAATAGGCAGGCCTGAAACCATCCATCATGTTGTCAAGCTGATTTAGGGAGTACTGTGGTTTGAAATAATTTACCCTGTCCTCCTGTGATACATTGTTATTAGGAGGGTCACATACACCCCCCCACCCCACTTTACGATATTCCAGAATTGCCTTGAATCTTTTCTATCACTGGCCTCCTTTAGATCTTGCCAATGGAGCTCGTCCCACAATTTCTTGGTGTTTGCTATACATTTCCTGTACTCCTTTCTGGCGATGCGAATGGTCTCTAGTTGCCTCCCCTTAATGGCTGAGCCTAGGGCAAATCTAGCGTTCCTACATTCAGTATTGTACCACTTGACCGGCTTGGGGGTAGCACCATTATTCCTCTTTGCAGGTCTCAAAAAGTAATCCCTAATGCTTGAAAAGAGACTATCATGGATTTTGGTTGCATCATCCGAGCCTGGATCAACTATATTCATTTGCTCAATCGCCATTATGGCTTTATCAGCCTCCACCCCAAATGCCATCCATAACCTGTTGATTAGCCATGACATGCACCCATTTTAGCCACCGCAAATTATTTGTAGGGACGGTTGTAGGAAGGCTTTCCACGTCCAAGTTCGATTCCACGTATTCAAATATCCACCATTTATGCTCTACACATAGTGGGTTATGGTCACTTTCGATTCTCCATTTGACCACCATATCACCAACCAGTTTCCACAATTTCACGCTACAGAGGACATAGTCGATTCTGCTACTATGATGCCCATTGTCAAAGGTATTAGCCCCTATCTTATCACTATCAGTCGGCCCATTAAGCGCCCTTACACCCCTTTCGTAGCAGATTGCATTTATAGAAAATAACATCCTCAGACCAGCGAGTAACAGGTTTCAAATCCAATTTGGGAACACCCCATTGCCTATCCTCCTTGTCCCCAGGAAACTCGTCATAGGTAACCAAAGGCTCAAAGGTTTGATTTAGATCACCAGCTATCACAATGTTATTATCTGCAGAGTGAGTTTCTAGGAGGGTATCCAGTGCCACTAAAACTTCTGACCTCCCACCCTTATTACCCCTAGCATAAACATTGTAGATATCAAGCCATCCCAAATGACCCAGGTCGGCTCTAATGAGTTGGATATCTTTACTTCTGGTGGCTACCTCTTTGATATGGAGTGGTAAACTCTGCCAGACCCATATGACCAAGCCACCCATAGGTCGCCCCTTGGGTCCCTTTGTTGCCGGGACAAAATAATTCAGATAACCATGGGCAAAATGAGGCTCACACTGCCAAGTCTCCTGGAAGATACACACGTCAAACTCGTTAATGAATGTTAACCAATCAGGGGACTGCTGTCTGGAATGCAACCCGGAAATGTTCCATGAGACTAGCTTACCCACACCAACCCTAGTATTGTCAATTCTTCTTATAGATGTGGCAATGGCAGGGATACTGCATGGCACCAACTCTACCTCACCTGTAGTTACTGGGTTTGAATAAGTTGTAGGATTCTCCCCACTATTCACACTTGTCATCGTATTAAAATTAGGAGGGTAATCAGCTCCCATAGTTTCCCTTCCAGCTGTCACTATTACACCTGTGAATTTCTCCCCACAGAGGGCCGCCAAATAACCACTACTGCCATGATTTAAATCTGGTGTGCGTCAATCATTATTATCCAACCCAGATCGTCAGGGTAATGCCTGAGAAGGCTCTGTGACTCATTCTTTTTTTGTGGAAGATCTGTGGTTTCAGAAGCAAAGAACTTGCAATTCACAATGATCTGCAACCCCTGTAAAATTTTAGCTTTTGAGCCAGATAAATAGGGGTCTTGAAATGTAAGGTTTTGTGAGTCAAGCAGGCAATCGTGAGCTGTATTATTGCTTCGTAAGGTAGCCACTTTATGGTTTTCAAGGCTGGGTATATGTGATTGTGTCTATTTGTACCAGTAATCAATCTAGCTACAGCATTAAAGGAAGTTCTTATGGGGGCCAGACTCTGTTTGGGAAGACCATAATGTCAGGACTTGCTCCGCAGGATCTGGTTGTCACAAATAAAGGTCCACCTCCTGATGTCACCAACACCCTGAATGTTTTATACAGGGGGTTCAAGCTATCAGGTGAGGGAAGGTAAAGGGAAAGGACAGCAGGGAAGGTAACCTGTAACAACAAAAGTACATAGATATAAGCAAAGCCAAAATATATATCTAGTACCATGTGTTCTCGCTAGAGCCTTATATACCTGATGGGGATTCTGAACACAACGTAACATGTATATTCATCCAAACGGTCTCTTAGTCTTATATGTCTGTAAACATAAAAAACATCACATGAATACCATATACTCCATACCCCTTCAACAGTATGTATGTATGTAACATTAACCCCAAACCACGTACCCTAGTCTGAGAGAGAAAACTCAGAAAATAGTGGGGTCTTTTGTTAAATGAAAATAGCACTGTAGTTCCTTCCTTAATCTTCCTTTAAAATAGTTAAAAGTCTTGGTATAGTTTAGGAATCCTTCCTGTCCCAAATCACTAATTCCAAAGAGAGTCAACTTCCAAAGAATAAAGAATGTACGTGTAGTAATTCTACTACCAGCAATCTTGTTTAGGAGTATACGAAAGGATTTAACTAACGGCAGCGCGTAGCTGCGACCACCACCACGCTGCGCTAGAGTAGATTAAGAAATAATAATTGGTTGGACGGCAGCGTGTAGTTGCGACCACAACTACGCTCTGATATTCAAAACCCAAAATATCAATGAAGAATTAATGCAACGGCAGCGCGTAGTTGTGACCACCACACGCTCCATTACTTTATGGAATGTGCTGAATAAAATAAAACAGTAACGTGTGGTGATTAAACACAGCGCTCCGCTTCCGAAAATCACTTGTGAGCAAATGCACCAGTAACGTGTGGAAGAATACCCTACCGCGCTCCGCTTCAAATACAATGCCGAATGTCTTACTGCACATGAATGTCAGGGTCTAGCGGTTGAGGAGGATGGCGGCAGAAGTAACAGAATACCTTCTTCCCCTTCGTAGCACTCGTCATGACTGTCAAGACAAAACTCCCAGAATTACACGCACCAGCCCATGCGCTGTCATTGCAATTATACTTTCTCTCACTCAAGGATCATGGGACATGTAGTTCTTTCCTGTTATGCAGGCGCCGTTCATCGATCCTGACACATAAAGCGTGGCGCTCCCATAGTCTAGCCTTGGGATAACTAGAGATTTCACCAGTTGCTTAAAGTCATCCTGTGGAAGAATTTTTTTGAGATTCCTTAGTAAACTCATATGGTATTAAGCTCCCTTGGTTGCATTGCGGATATGATTCTTCATGTTAAAGTATATGTCTATTGTCATTCCAAGTGATTTTGAAGACGCAATAATGTGGGGAGAGCAGTTAAAAGGTGAGAGATGTTTCATCCAGAGGTGGATCCTTGGAGTGTGATTAGGAGGAGCGTTGAGGAAGAATTCAGTTTTGGAGGTGTTGAGCAAGAGGTGGTTCTCCATGAGACAGTTTTGTGTGTTCAACAGAGTAGAGTTGAGTGGAATGAAGTCTTCTGTAGAAGTGATTTTCAGATATAGTTTAGTGTCTTCCGTATACATATGAAAAATAATATTCATGCAGTTCAGAACATTGGCTAGTGGCTCCTGGAATAAATTGAAGCGTATGGGTGACAGGGTGCACCCTTGAGGAACTCCAATGGCTACTGTAGAGGGGTGAGAGAGGGAAGGATTCACCTCGAGTCTTTGGGATCTGTTGTGTAGGATTGAAGCAAAAAACATTGCAGCACAATCCCTGAAAGGCCCTGTAGGAGAGTAGGGTCTGCAATCCTATGATCACCCAGATTTTTTTGCTTTTGTTTCACTGGTTTACGACTTTCTCTGGCTGCGGGCCTGCCAATCAGACCCACAGCCTGGCTGTTCTCTTTCTAAATTACGAGATGTACCCTAGGTGCATTTACCAATTGGTACTGGGCCACCTTATCAGACCCTGTAACTCAGGGCATAGGTGTACCCAGGGCCACCAGGGGCTGCAGCATGTATTGTGCCACCCCTGGCTGGCCTCCTAAATTTGACACAACTGGCTGCATGACAGCTGGGGCGAAGTCGTGTAATCACCCTTTGCTTTAGATATAGTAGCCCTATATCTAACCCTCCAATGGACACCCGAGTTCCTATCAGTCACTCCTATGGCAGGCCTTGACAATCCTGAAGGCAGAGTGCATGGGCTCGCGTGAACTGTGTTCTGGCCCGAGCCGAGCCGGTTGCAGCTTGCGGAGAAAAGACCCAATGGCTGTTCCATGATAACGCGTACCACATTGGTAACTTCGGTGCCGCGTTATCAAGACATGTCGAGTAAGGTGTCAAACGAATCGGGGTGCTGCCCTCTCACCAACCCTGGCGACGAGGTTAGCATCCCGCCCTTCTAGAGGGACACGACATGTACGTAACTGTGAACCCCGGTTAAAGTTAACGAAAGCCTCAGCTCCACAAAATGGATGCTGCCACCACAGACACGAGTCTGACCTCCTGCTGCTGGGAGTCCTTCCAGCGAGGAGCACTTGGACAAAGGGTTTCCTGTCGAGGGCGGTGTTCGCACCATCCCAGACAGGGTTTGTGTATTCTGGGTAGGTAGGGCTTTTGCGAGAAGGTGACTGCGGAGTGGCACCCCGGTGCTCACTACGCATCTGCCGGTTAGAACCAGTTCCAGGGGCGACAGCCCTGGCCTGGGGAAAGTCCGGCAGGGGAGAGGGGTGTAACTACCCCCCTTCCTGGTCCCACCCTTAGGGCAGGACCTAGTCATGTACCCACCCCTTCCTTTAGGATAAAGGCCGGAGCGGGGACCCTTCCAAATTAGATCATCTTTGAATCAAGAATACTTTCTACGAAAGGACTTCAAGACTCTTCTCAAGATTTCTCCCTTGTGGCTAAGGAGTAGTCACCCTGCATCAGCGGGCACCATCTAAGAACTCTGCGGTTTGCTGTAAGTCCTTCCTCAAGGAATCCGACGGCCCAGCTCGACGAGAACCGGCTTCCCTGGCACCTCTGACCTCTACCCACGTCATCAGCTCAGCTGTGATCTGTGGGTGCGACGAGACCTCGAGGGACCGGCCATCATCAGAACCTGCACGCTCTTAAAAACCAGCACGACCATCGAGGTAACTCTCTGGTGAGTGCTCTGGGGTCCGAGAAGCCCCGACCCTGAGCCGCTCCAGCACCGAAGTGCAGTCTCCCAGCATCTCCACGATCTGCGTGGGGCCCTTCTGCTCGCTGCTCAGCACGTTGTCTGGTCACTAGCCGCTGGCTTGTGTCCTTCTGTGACGACATCCGAGAATCAACACTGCCGGTCTGGTTGCTCCAGACTGGCCCTTGCTTCCATCTTTTCGAGAAGCACCCCGGACCCTCCTGGTCCACTCAAGACGCCGACAGCGACATCCGTCGTGGGACAGCTCGCACCTCCACCGTGGTCGCCGACAACGCCTCCTGGTCCGTGAGACTGCAGAGCCTAGCGTCGCCCACTCACCTGGTCGAGGTGACGGCCAACCGGTGCCTTCCTGGTACCCTCTGACTACTGGCTAGTAGTACGAACTTGGTCCCCTCTGCTTTCAGGTTTCATCAATCTCCGATCCAGGCTTGGATCTCTACGAACTATTCATCACTGGTCGCCGGCCAGCAACTCCTTTTCTTCCGGCTCCTGGCTCGTCAGCGAAGACCCCGACGCCTGTAAGACTTGCAGCCGCAGCCCTCGTGGCTAGGTAACTCGGCATTTCGGTGCCTGCATAGCCTCCTTACTCTAGGGTCCCGAGTCCCTCGCTTCCGACTTGCCTTAACCATTCCGTGTCCCCGGACACTTGTTTTAAACTGTGCACTTGAAGTATTTGCTAAAGAGATTTGGTTTGTGCTTAGTACCCTGTCCTCATAAAGAGTACAGGGCTGTTGTGATTCTTAATAAATATACTGTTTATTTTCATAACACTTGTGTGGTGTCCTTTCACTGGGTGTTCAAGGGGTACATGTGTGGTAAACAGCTGGCTTAACGCGCCCTCTCGAGTCTTTAGCCTTAGACTGCTCGTATCCACGCTACTAGGATAGCTGGTCTATAGGTTGACTTACAACCAAACACCATAAGGGTCGTTGGAACGATACATAGCGGTCGCTAGAATAGCGAACGTTGCATATCGGGCCAACTTCTCACATTGGTGAGCAGCGGTTGGGATTTGAGCTTGCTGTTGTTTTACCACACGTATCCTAAGAATATCTTGTTGAAAGATCACACAAGTACTGTTAGTACATATAACTAAAGCTTAGAATACTCTGAGTTCTACTGAACCAGCTGTTGTAGCTCCTCAAGGCTTAGCACACCTTGGCTACAACTCTTAGCAAGGGAAAAGTAGGTAAACACATAGTGTAGGTAGGTGCATCACTTACACCACACTAGAAACAGTATGTCGGACAAAGGAGGAAACTCTGAGTCTCCCCTTGTGTCAGTTGACCCTCCACAGGTCATCCCGTCAAGATATACTGCGCTTAACTTCCATGAGTTACGACAAGTATGTACCTCTAGGAAGATTAAGCAAGGGGCTAACCCCACCACCTCCTTTCTGATTGGTCTCCTAGAGACTTATGATGCCAGAAAGGCTGAGAAGCTTCTTAGCCCTTCTAATCCAGAAGGAGGCATGCCTCCCCTCGAGGGAACCCGGGACGATCCTGACCTCATTCACCTCGCAACTGAGAACGAAGATGGCGAGGAGGATGAGGATGAGGATCTCTCTGGGGACGAGGCAGATAAGGGACAGGTAGAAGTCGTCAGACTGACACGGTCCAACTTAAGCAAACATGATAGTGGTACTGGGGGACCCCCGGCGCTACTGTCAGGTGCGCTTAACATTGGGAATGGACGAGTTAGGTCTCTATCAAGAGGCTCTAACAGATCCGTTCGAACCAATGGCTCTCGCAACTCTTCTCAAAGAGGGATGACGTCCCCTCAGAGGAGAGTGTACGAAGCTAAGGAAAGGGCAGCTAATCTAAGGATCGAAAGGGAAGAACTTGCCCTGGCCAAGGAAAAGCTTGCTTTTGCTAAAGAGCAACAGTTAAGTGGGGCAGTCCCCACTGGTGGCAGCAATGTACCTAGTAATAGGGAAAAGAGTTTCGATACGAAACACCTTGGGAAGATAGTGCCCCCCTTTAAACAAGGGGACGACATCCACAAATGGATTACTGCTTTGGAGAGGGCCTGCACTGTGCAAGGTGTTCCCCAGAGTCAGTGGGCAGCTATCTTGTGGCTCTCCTTTGAAGGTAAAGGAAGAGACAAGCTCCTCACCACAAGGGTAGAGGACGCTAACAATTACCAAGTCTTGAAGAATACACTCGTTGAAGGGTTCGGCCTAACCACTGAGCAGTACAGGGTGCTGTTCAGGGATACCCAGAAAACGCAGGCTCAAGACTGGTCTGATTTTGTCGATTGTGCCACTAAGGCTTTTGAGGGCTGGTTGCTGGGCAGTAAGGTTACTGATTACAAAGGATTGTACAATTTGATGATGAGAGAACAAATTTTAAACAATTGTCAGAACCAGTTGTTGCATCAGCATCTTGTCGACTCGGATCTGACCTCTCCCCAAGAATTGGGACAGAAGGCAGACAAATGGGTTCGTACAAGGTGGGAACAAAATGACCAGAAGTCTTCGACAGGTCCCCAACAACCCAAAGAGGGTGGGGGTCAGGCTCCCCAAAAGAAGAAAGAAGGCCAATCCAAACGATGGTGCCAGTACTGTAAAAGTAAATCTCACTGGTTTAGTGAGTGCACCAAGAAAGGAGGAGGGCAGCCTCCTGCCACTGCAGCCCCTAAGGCACCTGTGCCCCCTAGTACAGCCAGCAGTGGTAGTGCACCTCCCAAGGGTTTAGTAGGGTTAACCCTGGGTTCTGAGGGGCGTGACAACTTAGTTGGCACACTCACTCAGGCTGTCCTTGTCAGTACAGGGGACGTGGACGTGTCCCCTGACGTAAGCCCCAATACTTTGGGCAAATACCGACAGACGCCTTTCATAAATGGCAAGATGGCTCAGGCCTATAGGGACACTTGTGCCAGCGTCACCATGGTGACGCCTAACTTTGTGGACCCTGGACAGATCATGCCAGGTACAGAATTCCTGGTGACCAATGCAAGCAATGTCACTACCAATCACAGTATGGCAATTGTAGCTTTCTCCTGGGGAGGGGTAACTGGCCAAAAGAAGGTTGTAGTTAGTCCAGACCTCCCAGTGGATTGTTTGTTGGGCAATGATTTGGAGTCGTCACAATGGTCAGAAGTGGAGCACCGGACTCACATGGAAATGTTAGGTTTGCCAGCACATGTGTTCGCTGTGACTAGGTCACAGGTCAGGAAATGCCCCACTGAACAGGTGCTGGATCCTGGAACAACGGACCAGACACCTCCCAAGAAAAAGAGCAGTAGGGTTAAGGCTGCGCCTTCCCCCTTGCCCCAGGTCGAGGATCAAGTCTCAGAGGAGGCTGACCTACAGGAATTGAGGGAAACTGAGCCTAGGGAGTTCGAACTTGATCAAGTTGAATTCTTGGGCTCAGGGGGACCCTCAAGGGAAGATCTGGGGAAGTACCAGTTAGACTGCCCTTCTCTTGAACCCCTCAGACAGCAGGCTGCTGCTGAGGCTGCTGGGAACGCCACAGGTACCCACAAGGTATACTGGGAAGATGGACTCCTGTACACTGAGTCAAGAGACCCCAAGCCTGGCATGACCAGGAGGCTGGTCGTCCCCTTGTCTCAGCGTGGTTTCCTACTTACCTTGGCCCACGAGATTCCCTTAGCAGGTCACTTAGGCCAGACAAAGACTTGGGACAGGCTTGTCTCACACTTTCACTGGCCTCACATGAACGAAGATACCAAGGAGTTTTGCCGCTCCTGTGTCACTTGCCAAGCCAGTGGTAAGTCAGGTGGCACGACAAAGGCCCCCCTTATACCAATGCCTGTGGTGGGGGTGCCCTTTGAACGGGTGGGGATCGACATCGTCGGTCCCATGGAACCACCGACAGCATCAGGGCACAAGTTTATACTGGTGGTAGTGGATCATGCCACCAGGTATCCTGAAGCTATTCCCCTTAGGACCACTACAGCACCTGTTGTGGCAAGAGCCCTAGTTGGAGTATTCTCCAGAGTGGGCTTCCCTAAGGAGGTCGTCTCCGACAGAGGTGCAAACTTTATGTCGAGCTACTTAACTGCTATGTGGAAGGAATGTGGTGTCAACTACAAGTTCACTACACCCTATCATCCACAATGCAATGGGCTTGTTGAGAGATTCAACAGGACCCTAAAAGGGATGATTCATGGACTACCGGAAAAGCTTCGGCGTAGATGGGACGTCCTGATCCCCTGCCTCTTGTTCGCCTACAGAGAAGTCCCACAGAAGGGGGTTGGCTACAGCCCTTTTGAACTTTTGTACGGGCATCCTGTAAGAGGACCCCTGTGTTTGGTGAAGGAAGGATGGGAGAGACCTCTCAAAAAGCCTGCAACCAACATAGTGGACTATGTGCTCGGCCTCCGCTCGCGGATGGCTGAATACATGGAGAAGGCATCCGAAAACCTTAAGGCCAGCCAAGAACTCCAAAAAGCTTGGCATGACCAAAAGGCTGTCTTGACTGTTTACCAGCCCGGACAGAAGGTGTGGGTGTTGGAGCCAGTGGCCCCAGCAGCACTCAAGGACAAATGGTCCGGGCCCCACACCATCCTGGAGAAAAAGGGAGAGGTCACCTACCTGGTCGACCTGGGAACTCCCCGGAGCCCCCACAGGGTGCTTCATGTCAACAGGCTAAAAGCATATGTCGACAGGAAGGACATGAGTTTGCTCATGGCCCTAGATGAGGGACAGGAAGAGGAGAGTGACCCTCTCCCCGACCTGCTCTCTCAGAATCCTGACGATGGCTCGGTAGATGGTGTTGTCTTTTGTGGCAGCCTCTCCGAACATCAACAGAGCGACTGTAAACAGGTTCTTCAGTCGTTCCGACATCTGTTTTCTCTGACACCCAGTCAGACCGATTGGTGCACCCATGAGGTCGACACTGGTGACAGCTTGCCCGTAAAGAGTAAAATCTACAGGCAGCCTGATCACGTTAGAGACTGCATCAAAAGTGAAGTGCAGAAAATGTTGGAGCTGGGAGTCATTGAACCCTCGGATAGCCCTTGGGCTAGTCCCGTAGTTCTAGTGCCGAAACCTCACACCCAGGGTGGTAAGAGAGAGATGAGGTTTTGCGTAGACTACAGGGGTCTCAATGCAGTCACTAAGACTGACGCCCACCCAATACCAAGGGCAGACGAGCTTATCGATAGATTGGCTTCGGCCAACTACTTAAGTACGTTTGACCTGACAGCTGGGTATTGGCAAATCAGGTTAGCTGAGGACGCCAAGCCTAAAACCGCATTTTCAAACCCTGGTGGGCATTATCAGTTCGTGGTGATGCCCTTTGGTCTGAAAAATGCACCTGCCACCTTCCAACGGTTGGTGAATCACGTCCTTACTGGGCTGGATGACTTCTGTGCGGCGTATCTTGACGATATTGCTGTCTTTAGCTCCACCTGGGAGGATCACCTGGTCCACCTGCGGAAGACGTTAGAGGCACTGCAAGCAGCAGGTCTCACTATCAAGGCCACCAAGTGCCAGATAGGGCAGACACAGGTTGTATACCTGGGCCACCTTGTAGGTGGAGGTCAGGTTCAGCCACTGGAGAGCAAGATACAGTCAATCAGGGACTGGGCTCCTCCAACCACCCAGACTCAGGTTCGAGCTTTCTTGGGCCTGACTGGTTACTACAGGAAGTTTGTCAGGAACTATGGTTCCATCGTGACACCATTAAATGAACTGACAAGTAAGAAAATGCCAAAAAAGGTTCAGTGGACAGCGAGCTGTCAAAAAGCATTCGATGACCTAAAGCAGGCCATGTGCACGGCGCCTATCCTCAAGAGTCCGGACTACTCCAAACCATTCATTGTCCAAACAGATGCTTCTGAGTTGGGTGTGGGAGCTGTTCTTTCTCAACTGAATTTTGATGGTCAAGACCAGCCCATTGCTTTTATAAGCAGACGGCTGACCCCTAGAGAGAAGAATTGGTCAGCTATTGAGAGGGAGGCCTTTGCTGTGGTTTGGGCCCTGAAGAAGCTGAGGCCATACTTGTTTGGCACTCACTTCAAGATTCAGACCGACCATAAGCCCCTCTTGTGGCTAAATCAGATGAAGGGTGAAAACCCCAAACTGCTTAGGTGGTCCATTTCCCTACAGGGGATGGACTTCACAGTGGAACATAGACCTGGTACTGATCATGGCAATGCCGATGGGCTCTCCAGATATTTCCACTTAGAACAAGAAGACTCACCTGGTCAAGGTTAGCTAGTTGTTCCGACGTTTGGGGGGGGGTCATGTAGGAGAGTAGGGTCTGCAATCCTATGATCACCCAGATTTTTTGCTTTTGTTTCACTGGTTTACGACTTTCTCTGGCTGCGGGCCTGCCAATCAGACCCACAGCCTGGCTGTTCTCTTTCTAAATTACGAGATGTACCCTAGGTGCATTTACCAATTGGTACTGGGCCACCTTATCAGACCCTGTAACTCAGGGCATAGGTGTACCCAGGGCCACCAGGGGCTGCAGCATGTATTGTGCCACCCCTGGCTGGCCTCCTAAATTTGACACAACTGGCTGCATGACAGCTGGGGCGAAGTCGTGTAATCACCCTTTGCTTTAGATATAGTAGCCCTATATCTAACCCTCCAATGGACACCCGAGTTCCTATCAGTCACTCCTATGGCAGGCCTTGACAATCCTGAAGGCAGAGTGCATGGGCTCGCGTGAACTGTGTTCTGGCCCGAGCCGAGCCGGTTGCAGCTTGCGGAGAAAAGACCCAATGGCTGTTCCATGATAACGCGTACCACATCGGTAACTTCGGTGCCGCGTTATCAAGACATGTCGAGTAAGGTGTCATACGAATCGGGGTGCTGCCCTCTCACCAACCCTGGCGACGAGGTTAGCATCCCGCCCTTCTAGAGGGACACGACATGTACGTAACTGTGAACCCCGGTTAAAGTTAACGAAAGCCTCAGCTCCACAAAATGGATGCTGCCACCACAGACACGAGTCTGACCTCCTGCTGCTGGGAGTCCTTCCAGCGAGGAGCACTTGGACAAAGGGTTTCCTGTCGAGGGCGGTGTTCGCACCATCCCAGACAGGGTTTGTGTATTCTGGGTAGGTAGGGCTTTTGCGAGAAGGTGACTGCGGAGTGGCACCCCGGTGCTCACTACGCATCTGCCGGTTAGAACCAGTTCCAGGGGCGACAGCCCTGGCCTGGGGAAAGTCCGGCAGGGGAGAGGGGTGTAACTACCCCCCTTCCTGGTCCCACCCTTAGGGCAGGACCTAGTCATGTACCCACCCCTTCCTTTAGGATAAAGGCCGGAGCGGGGACCCTTCCAAATTAGATCATCTTTGAATCAAGAATACTTTCTACGAAAGGACTTCAAGACTCTTCTCAAGATTTCTCCCTTGTGGCTAAGGAGTAGTCACCCTGCATCAGCGGGCACCATCTAAGAACTCTGCGGTTTGCTGTAAGTCCTTCCTCAAGGAATCCGACGGCCCAGCTCGACGAGAACCGGCTTCCCTGGCACCTCTGACCTCTACCCACGTCATCAGCTCAGCTGTGATCTGTGGGTGCGACGAGACCTCGAGGGACCGGCCATCATCAGAACCTGCACGCTCTTAAAAACCAGCACGACCATCGAGGTAACTCTCTGGTGAGTGCTCTGGGGTCCGAGAAGCCCCGACCCTGAGCCGCTCCAGCACCGAAGTGCAGTCTCCCAGCATCTCCACGATCTGCGTGGGGCCCTTCTGCTCGCTGCTCAGCACGTTGTCTGGTCACTAGCCGCTGGCTTGTGTCCTTCTGTGACGACATCCGAGAATCAACACTGCCGGTCTGGTTGCTCCAGACTGGCCCTTGCTTCCATCTTTTCGAGAAGCACCCCGGACCCTCCTGGTCCACTCAAGACGCCGACAGCGACATCCGTCGTGGGACAGCTCGCACCTCCACCGTGGTCGCCGACAACGCCTCCTGGTCCGTGAGACTGCAGAGCCTAGCGTCGCCCACTCACCTGGTCGAGGTGACGGCCAACCGGTGCCTTCCTGGTACCCTCTGACTACTGGCTAGTAGTACGAACTTGGTCCCCTCTGCTTTCAGGTTTCATCAATCTCCGATCCAGGCTTGGATCTCTACGAACTATTCATCACTGGTCGCCGGCCAGCAACTCCTTTTCTTCCGGCTCCTGGCTCGTCAGCGAAGACCCCGACGCCTGTAAGACTTGCAGCCGCAGCCCTCGTGGCTAGGTAACTCGGCATTTCGGTGCCTGCATAGCCTCCTTACTCTAGGGTCCCGAGTCCCTCGCTTCCGACTTGCCTTAACCATTCCGTGTCCCCGGACACTTGTTTTAAACTGTGCACTTGAAGTATTTGCTAAAGAGATTTGGTTTGTGCTTAGTACCCTGTCCTCATAAAGAGTACAGGGCTGTTGTGATTCTTAATAAATATACTGTTTATTTTCATAACACTTGTGTGGTGTCCTTTCACTGGGTGTTCAAGGGGTACATGTGTGGTAAACAGCTGGCTTAACGCGCCCTCTCGAGTCTTTAGCCTTAGACTGCTCGTATCCACGCTACTAGGATAGCTGGTCTATAGGTTGACTTACAACCAAACACCATAAGGGTCGTTGGAACGATACATAGCGGTCGCTAGAATAGCGAACGTTGCATATCGGGCCAACTTCTCACAGGCCCATCCTGTGTTCAAGAATGGATTGAAGTTTGATGGGATTAACAGTGTCAAATGCAGATGGTAGGTCAAGGTTAATCAGAAGGCAAGATTCACTTTGGTCTAGCATTTCTAAACTGTCATCCATAATGTGAATAAGTGCAGATTATGTGTGGTACTGTGCCATCGCCGAAAGCCATAATGATGGTGATCCAAGAGTACGAATTTCTCAAAGTGTATGCAGAGTTGCGATTGCATGCACTTTTCCAGATGTTTTACCAGAGTGGGAATGTTGGAGATGGCCCAAAAGTTGTTGAGGTCTGTACTGTCGTTGTTAGGTTTTTTTCAAATGGGGGTTACCTCTGCTGCTTTTAGGCAGTCGGGGATAGTGCCTTGCAATAGTGAAGCATTAACAATCTTTGACCATAAGGGGAGGATGGCAGCTATTAATTCTTTAAAAATGTGAAGTGGGACTAGGTCACTGAAATGGTTAGATGGTTTGAATGGCTAGAAGTGTGTTGTAGATGTCATCTTCCTTGAGTGGAGTGAAAGTGTGCCTAGAGGCATGATTCTTGGGGTTAACGTTAGGGTGAATGAACCTCTCCTGTGGGGCATGAGAAGCAGCAAAGCCCAGATGTGAAAGCTGAGCCCTCTTTGCTTCTAGATCGATATCAATAATTTTTGTTTTTTCAACAAAGAAGGTAGCCAATTTGTCACATGTTGGGTAGCGGTCACCAAGACCACGGCGGTTAGGTGTGTTGGCCGATTGTTGTTTAACGATTAAGAAAAGTTTCATGGGGCGGTTTTTGGCTTGATTAAGCTGGGTTCTGAATAAGTCTGCCTTTTCCCTTCTCTCTTGTAAGAGTTCCTAATAGATCTAAGGTCATTTGATTTTTAGGTGGAGGGTATGGATCTCAAGGATTTTTCCGCTGTACTTAGATTGCACCGTTCTGAGTTTAAGTTGACATTGTACCAAGGTTTCAAGATTTTGAAGGAGGTATTTTTGTGTTGTAAAGGGGCTATAGAGTCCAGGATACCAGAGATTGAGGAATTATAGAAATCTATGAGGACAAGAACAACTTTCTTGTCTGCTTGGGAAGAAAAGGCATTTTTACATTTTATTTCTAGCTCTTCGGTGTAAATGTTTCTGACGTTCCTTTTTCATTGCTTTGTTTTCTTAGTCTGGTCCCATTTCGGTAACACCTCACTGTTGATAAAGAAATTGTGATGTAATGGTCAGAGCAGTCACACAGGATAATGGAATTCAGCGTGATGGTGTATCCTTTGGATATGATGAGGTTCAGAGTTTTACCCTTGTTATTAGTTGGGCTGTTGCAGAATTGGGTCAGATCATGGTCTACTAAGAATGGATTTTAGACAGTTTATTGCTTGATCATTTGGGTTAGACCATTGGAGGTTGAAATCTCCAAGGAAGATTTGGGACACTAACGGGTCGTTGTTGGAAGAGATGGTTTCATTAAATGTTCAATGAAGGAGAGATTGTCTCCAGGAGGCAGGTAGAATGTGCGTACTTTGCAGACAGGGAACTGTTTGCTTGTGATTTTGAGGGATAGATATTCGCTGGATGTCAGAGTGAGGGTTTCTGACTGTGGAGCCAAGAGTGTACTTTGGTGTATGCAAGCTATTCCTCCACCTTGTTTCTTAGTTCTGTTCAGCCAAATTATATCTTGGCTAGGCGGAACTTGCAGGTCAAGAAAAGGGGTAGAAGAGCTGTTCAGCCTGGTTTCCATGAGGATAATGATATCAAGCTCGCTAGTAAGGATGAGATCATAGATACCAGGGGCATGTCTACTAGCTGATCTGCAGTTGAGTAGTACACATTTCAATTGGTCAGATGAATGGGAGGTAGGCATCTGAAGGATGTTAGTGCATTTGAGGTTGTCACTTTGTAGAACTCTGGTATTGTGGGCGGGTTCTCTGAAAGGGTTAACTTGAATAGCTTGGATTTGACCCAGTAGAGAATTATCAGAGTGGGGGTAGGAGAGGAGTAGATCACAAATATCAGAGGCCGATCGAAGACAACGGGTTAACCCCAGCAGAGGCGGTATGGAATAACTCCTCTATGGTATCTCAGGCTGAGGGCATTCTAGAACCATCACTGAAGATATTATACAAATATATAAAGCCTGCCTGTTTGAAAAATAACCATTTTTTCGTGGTTAATAGACTTTATTATACGCCATATAAAATCGGGAAATTTGCCCCTGTACCACTGCCAAAATGCCCGAGATGTGAGGAATTGCTGGCAGATGACATCCACATGTTTTCAGAGTGTAAACATCTGGAATCATTCTGGAAAGATGTGGGGCAACTACTGTCGGGACTTTTTAAGACCAGGGTCGAAATAAATTCCTCTCTGATAATATTTGGAAACGATGGCCTATTCTATCAGACTGCTACATGGCAGCAAAAAGGGCTCTTACTGTATATGATTTTACTGGCTAGGAGGGAAATATGTAGGAGATGGAAAGACCGCTTGTCCCCGAGAAGTGAGGACTGGTTAAAAGCCTCTTTTTTCATGGCACGACTGGAATATGAAAGGGCAGAGGACAAGCCATCTAACATCTGGCACCCTCTAATGAGGTGGGGAAGGAAGCTAAGAATGATCCAGTCGCTCCAATGATTACACCATGTCCCTGGTACTAAAGGGGAAGAGGTCTGGCAACCCAAGCGAAGTGTTGTCAGCCAAGCGGCCCACAGGTAGAGAGTATGGCTGTAAAGGTTCCACAAAGACTTGACACGGTGAGATGAGGAGTAAAAATATATATATATATATATATATCAGAGGCCGATGGCTTAGTCTTCAATCTTTTGAGTCGGGAGGAAAAATTTGGGAGGGGGGAGAATTTTCAAGGAATGGTGAGAGTTATGTGGGTCAAGGGCAGAAACAGAGCCTGTATGGGTGAGTGGTTGGGTCCCTGAGGTAATAAAGGTTATGAGCACAGGAGATGTTTGATAGTAATGTCTCTTAATTTCTTGATTGTCTGAGAATGGATGGAAGTCTGTTACGGCCATCAGTGAAATCTTGGTGTTGGTTGTTCGGAGAAGGCTGTGTGGATTGTTCCAGCAGATGGAATGTGTTACGAGGTATAGCAGGCCGGACAGAGGCAGTAATAAATTAGCCAGGGAAGCAAATGACTCACTGAGGTCTTGTGGAGAGGCAATTTGCATGGAGAGATGAGCCGGGGATGTAGGAAGGGTGAGGGGGCATAAGTGAGGCTAAAAGGATGTAAGCAAAGAGCAGATAAGAGGGTTGGGTGTGATAGGTTCTCAGGGTGTCTGTGATCTGGTCTCAGCCTGATCTGATGGCGTGATAGGGAAGATCAGGCAGGGAAGTTCTCCAGGAAAGAGAAAAAATGGGGGAGTGATAGAGGATGCCCTGGCAGCCGACCCAAGGTGTGAAGGCATATAGCTTGGTGAGGAGTGTGTCACAGTACAACAACTAGCCACAAGATTCAGTGATCATGTGGACAGTGATGGTTCTGGTGACTGGATGGGGTAGAGATCACATAAGGAGTGCGGAGGGTTATGTTAAGTTGGAGTAACCCTGGATGTTAGGTGAGGTGAGATAGTGAGATCATGGGGAATAGGGAGGTCTAATAGGGTCTGAGAGGACTTAGTAATTACTGCATTCTTGAGCGAAATTAAGATATTATCCATTTTAGCTAAATTATCATTTGAGGTTTGGATTAGGATAGTCTGGTTGCTTTAGAGGGAGATGGTACCATTCGCATTAAAGAAAGGTGAGGGTGAGACTGACAGTTTGAGTGCATAAGAAGTTTTCCTGGAGCCATTTATACGAAGCATGGAATAGAAGACATTGCTCCATCGTGTTCATTTTCTGGAGTAATAGATGAGGTCATTTGTTAGTTTACCCTTGTTAGCACAGAAGTAGAAGTCTGAAATTAGTGTTTTGGTTAATGATTTGAGTAATCGATATTTGTGCTTTTTTGGCTGCATTCTTAAAAATATTAGGAGGGTAATTAATCATGAAGGCATTGAGACCAACGGGATCAAGCTTTGAATCCATTATAAGATGGGGCAGAGTGTCCAAGAGGGAGAATCAGTTTGAGTTACGTTTCTCTTGAGGAAATTTCTTTCGCCCAACAAAACTGTTAGTAGCACATAGCCCTACACACCTGCAAATTTACACATCAACCAGGGTTAGACTCAGATAGAAAATAAGTCAGGGAACCAAAATAAAAGAGGCCCCATTAATAAATCAAATAGATTTAAAAATGCCCAATGTCTGCAAATAGGTGCAGTTTTGAACTTGTAAAGACACTCTGTATAAGTGTTTCAGTGATGTGTTTTGTTACTGCTTATTTAACAACATAAAACATCTAAATCACAAATGTAACTACTGCGCCTTCCTAGGCCTGGTCGACCCCGCGCTCCTCCTGCCTCCTGATCACCGCTGATCCTGGTGCCGCTGCCTTCAATTCCCTGCAGGCGACCCAGCCGGCCCTGAGCCGCCCGCTAGCCCGCACATGATTTTCCCGCCGCTGCCTCCCTGTGGCCCTGCCCCCCCCCACCAGCCGATTGGCTCCCATGCTCCCGCCACCCAGCGGACCCTCCCTCCCGGCTCCCTTCTTATGACGCCCCCACGCACACGCAGCGCTGACGCGCAGTGGGCGCGCCGATTTTGCGCCGAAGGCGCTCCAAAGGTTAGCCCGTCTGCGCCCGTCCGCGCCTGGACCGCGCCCAGCGCCAGAACCCCTGGCCCCCGAAGATTCCAGCACACCCACCGGACTTAGGATGCTGCCACCTTCAACGCACTCAACACCGGCTGAACCCCCGGCTGCTACCGAGACGCACCCACGGACCCTTCACCTGCCAGTCCTGCAAGTTCTCCGGCATCCGGACCTGCACCGCACCCACCAAGCCGACCCCCAGCAGCAACCACCTCAAGTGCATCCTGCTCAACACCCGCTCCGTCCACAGACATGCTGTGG
Source organism: Lissotriton vulgaris (assembly GCF_964263255.1). Taxonomy (NCBI): domain Eukaryota; kingdom Metazoa; phylum Chordata; class Amphibia; order Caudata; family Salamandridae; genus Lissotriton; species Lissotriton vulgaris. The sequence continues at coordinate 462,859,598 of NC_141696.1, read as the reverse complement.
AGCTCTGGAACCTCCTCGACTCGACATCTCGGAGAAGTGTGGCTCACTGGTTAGAGCAGGCAGACCCTGAAGCAGAGGTCAGACCCGGGACCAGGGATCAATTCCCGACGCGGCAGGGTCTTGAGCTCAAATGTCCATGGACTCGATAATTCTCGCTTCGGTGCCTGACCTAATCATGGGTTCACACTCTGCAACTCTGGGCATTTAGCTTGCTTAATCTCCACAACGGCCCCCGCGGCGGGATGCCTGGCTTTCACATTGGGGATGCCCTGTAGGGGCTATCTCACAGGGAAAAGCCAGGACGTGTTCCTAAGGCAAGCGCGGAGATACCCCTTCGGGGGTCGATTCAGGCGCTATATAAGAAACATAATAATAATAATAATAATAATAATCTCCAGACGTCGCCTTCCTCACGGAAACATGGATGAACGCCTCCTCAGCGCCCAACATCGCCATCGCCATCCCGGACGGATACAAGATCACCCGGAGGGACCAGACGGGAGGAGGCATTGCCATCATCCACAAGAACACCATATGCATCACGACCAACACCGACGACACCCTCACAGCCGCCGAACACCTGCACTTCCAGATCCACACCGACCCCAAGACCACCCTCAGAGGCACCCTCATCTACAGACCCCCGGGACCACGCACTCAATTCAGCGAAGACATCGCCAACTTCAACAGCCCGCACACCCTCCCCTCCACTGACTATATCCTCCTCTGGGACCTCAACTTCCACCTGGAGAACAACAATGACCGCAACACCACCACCCTGCTGGACAACCTCGCCAACCTTGGACTCAAGCAGCTGGTGACCACCCCCACCCCCTACGCCGGCCACACGCTTGACCCCGTCTTCTCCTCCAGCAAGGACATCTCCTTCAGCCACGCCACCGGACTCCACTGGACAGACCACAGCTGCGTCCACTTCAGCTTCAGAAGGAACAAGATCCACCACCTTCACCACCAGCAACAGGTTCCACGCAGAAGCTGGAACAAGATCACAGCCGACCAGCTCGCCGTATCCCTGAGCCAGAACCCTCCTGCCAGCTCAGCGAACCCCAACCAAGCCGCCAACAACCTCACGAGGTGGATCAGCAACTGCGCAGACGACCTCGCCCCACTGAGGACCCCTCCCAGCAGACCCGGCAGCAAGAAAGCACCCTTGTTCACCGACAAACTCAAGAGCCCCAGAAAGAACTGCCGAGCCCTCGAGAAAGCCTGGCGCAGAGACCCGACACCAGACAACATGACCACCCTCAAGCTCGCCACTCGAAAACGCCACCAACTGATCCACACCACCAAGAAAACGGCATTCAAGGAACGACTGGACAACAATGCCCACAACAGCAAGGAACTCTTCAACATCGTCAAAGTGCTCTCCAACCCCAGCGCCGGAAACAACAACATCACCCCATCGCAAGACCTCTGCAACTCACTCGCCTCGTACTTTCACAGCAAGATCGCAGACATACATGACAGCTTCAGCACACAGCTAACGCACTCTACGACCGCATCAGCGCCCCCCACCACCACCCTCCACGCCTGGACCCCGATCAACACCGAAGAGACCATACGCACGATGAACTCCATCCACTCCGGATCTCCAACCGACCCCTGCCCTCACCACGTCTTCAACAAGGCCGACTCCGCCATCGCACCCCATCTCCGGGACATCATCAATGCCATCTTCGACACTGCAACCTTCCCGGAGAGCTGGAAGCATGCCGAACTCAGCACCCTCCTGAAGAAACCATCAGCCGACCCCACCGACCTCAAAATCTACCGCCCCATCTCGCTCCTCCCGTCCCCTGCCAAAGTCATCGAGAAGACCGTCAACAGACAGCTGGCCGCCTTCCTCGAGACGAATGGATCCCTCAACCTCTCGCAGTCCGGCTTGCGGGCCAACCATAGTACCGAGACCGCCCTCATCGCAGCCACTGACGACATCCAAGCCCTGCTCAACAACGGTGAAACAGCGGCCCTCATCCTCCTGGACCTCTCCGTGGCGTTCAACACTGTCTGCCACCGCACCCTAGTGCAGCGCCTCACCAACGTCGGAATCCAAGAAAAGGCACTGGAATGGATCGTCTCCTTCCTTGCCGGAAGGACACAGAGAGTCCGCCTCCCCCCGTTCAGATCAGAAGCCACCGAAGTCATCTGCGGAGTACCACAAGGGTCATCACTCCGCCCCTTTCTCTTCAACATCTACATGAGCCCCCTTGCGGCCATCGCACGCCAACAAAACCTCAACATCATCTCCTACGCCGACAACACCCAGCTGATCCTCTCTCTCACCAACGACCCGCCACCGCCAGAACCAACCAACACGAAGGGATGAAAGACGTAGTCGAGTGGATGATGAACAGCTGCCTGAAACTGAACTCAGATATGACGGAAGTCCTCATCCTGGGATCGTCGCCATCCGCCTGGGACAAGTCCTGGTGGCCCCCTGTCCTGAGCAGCGCACCCAAATCAACGGACCACGCACGCAACCTGGGCTTCATCCTGGACTCCTCCCTCTCCATGACCAGACAAGTCAACGCCGTCTCCTCGTCATGCTTCAACATCCTACGCATGCTACGGAAGATCTTTCGGTGGATCCCCACCGAAACCAGGAAGACGGTCACCCAGGCCCTCGTCACCAGCCGACTGGACTACAGCAACGCCCTCTACGCCGGAACCACTGCAGAACTCCAGAAAAGACTCCAGCGGATTCAGAACGCCTCAGCACGACTCTTCCTGGACATCCCCCGACACAGCCACATCTCCGCACACCTAAGAAACCTGCACTGGCTCCCCGTCAACAAGAGAATCACGTTCCGACTCCTCACCCACGCACACAAAGCTCTCCACAACCAAGGCACAAGATACTCAACGACGGCCTTAACTTCTACACTCCCACCAGCCAGCTTCGATCGACGAGCCACGCCCTCGCCGCCGTCCCCCGCATCTGAAGAGCCGCAAAGGGAGGAAGATCTTTCTCCTACCTGGCCGCCAAGACGTGGAACTCCCTCCCCACCAACCTCCGCCTGACCCAAGACCACCTCGCCTTCAGGAAGCAACTCAAGACCAGGATGTTCGAGCAGTAGCGGACCCCCCATCCCCAAGCGCCTTGAGACCCTCCGGGTGAGTAGCGCGCTATACAAATGATTTGATTGATTGATTGGATTGCCATATGTATCAAGCCTTTTGTGATTCGCAAAGGCCGAAATTTTTGCATGTTTTGGGATGTATGAAACATTCCCAAAATAAGGAATTGCAAACTTGTGCGATTTCTTATTTTGCCATAGCATTTAGGGAATCACAATTTTGCGATTCCTTAAATGCTATGTATGTAGCATTTTTGGCTAGCGAATTTTGGTTAAGGAATTGCAAATTACCACCAACTTGTAGTTGGTGGTAATTTGCGATTTCTTGTAAATATGCACGATTGTGCATTTGTGAGGGTGGCATATGATGCACATACATGCCCATTGGGCATGTATGTGCGCCATATGCACACACATGTAATTTACAGGGGTGCAGCAGGGTGTCCTTGAGACACCCCTGCACCCTTGCAAAAATTCTCAAATTTCGATTAGCAAATTGCGAATTCGCAATTTGAGAATTATTTGGAAATCATTCCTATGGGCCTCCTGGCCCATAGGAATGCATTGGAAATCATTCCTTAATTGCGAATTCGCAAAATGCGAATTCGCAATTAAGGAAGCTTATGGAATCGCTAATAAAAGCGATTTTCTTCATACCTACGATTTTGCGATTCCTAAATAGCGATTCCTTAAAAATCGCTATTTAGGAATCGCAAAACGGAACTATGATACATATGGCCCTAAAGGAGGCCTCAGAGGCAGATTTACACAAAGAAACTGAGATGATTGTATTTTACATATTCTTGCATTGGAGTAGAAACGTTTTTTTTATTGCAAACATTTTTTTTATTTTGTTTTCAAAAGGCACTGCGAGGCATCTCATTAGGTGTGCTATTACTTCTTTGCAGTCAGCACATAAAACCAAGTATCATATACATTTATATGCATTAACCACTACCATTGGTCTTTCTCATAGCACTGTGATCTGTGAAAGTATGCCGCCTGCCATCTAGAGCAGCCTAAATCGTTGTCAGTTCCATGGTACTCCATCCAGTCTCCTCAGGCTCTAGAGGGCTCATGTGGGTAGCGCCAGGGTAGATATTCGGCATTGCACGCAGTGATCCTTCCCTTGTGCCCAGACTTCTAATAGTGATTGTTCATCACTTCTTCATGCATGTGCAATATCATGTTTTGCCACTGTAAGACTCAGGTTGAGAAGGCCCAGTTTGTATATGTTTGAGTCTATAATTGAGCTGATGTAAAGGAGAATGAGTTTAGAGTCCATGCCAATTTGACAATTAGCAATTTCTGAAAGTGTAAAGACGATATCCTGACTGCACCCCTGTATATTGGGCACAGCAAAACATACATAAAAAGTCTCCATGTGCACTATGCCATGTGAGACAGTCAGGGGAGTCTGCCTTACCAAATTGCCGTAATCGTTGAGGTGTCATATATACCTGGCGCAAAAACATAAATTGGATGAGTCGGATATTTGCTGCTAGACAGGCCCCGAAAAATCATAAACGTTTTACTAGACCTGCAGGTCTAGTGACCTAAATAATCTGCTCAACCTATTTGTAATGCTCTTGACCCATAAACTGGTTTCAAATGATATGATTGTAGGCAAATATTGTAATTCATTGAACCCCCGTTTTCTTCATTTTCACATAGCAGAACACCTTGAAATGTGTGAGTTCAGTGTGCCTGCTGTGCAAAAAAACTCTTTTGTTTGATTTATTAAACTAAACTTTATTTCCATATATTAAACGAATCTAGCCACATATAGGATACACATGACCCCTGACTTGCTCCTAGGCCATTAACAGCACTTTCATCAGGGCGGGGGCAGGAATGTTGCTAAAATCTTGTTTAAAAACTATCACTTTTAATTAATAAATAACTAAAGCATGAAGTGGTAACACATTGTCATTTGTAATCAGCAGCTTATACATTGAAATGGTCACAAACTTCCTACTGACAAACAGCTTTACTGATTAATCTGTAGTGTACAAACAATAATGTTTTAAAATAGAGCTTCTGAAAATATGTGTCTTTTTTACATCACCAAGTAAAGTGTTCTGGTTTGTTTTGCTCCTATTTAACTCTTTATTTGCATCACAATTCTTAATTACAAAATAATTTGCTTTTATATTTCCTGATGTTTTTTTAAATATTTGTAATATTAATTTGACGTCTATTTATTTAAATGTTATGGTTTAGGGGAGCGTAACTGACATCTTCAGACAGCTTACTTAACAAAAACCTCTAACTCTAGTTTAAGAGAGAAAAAAACTAATTTTCCAAGCAGCAACTACTTAAAATACAAACTGATATTTAACCTCTTTTCTTGAACAGACAGCAAAAAACAATATTTAATGGCATCTTTATTGCTCATGCACTTTCTGAGTGAACAGAACACCTGCTCCTTTCCAGCCTAAGTTTCCTTGCCAGATGGGACTAGTAGGTGCAAAAATAGCTTGTTCTGGTAAGATTTTACTGTGAGTGGGCGAGTAGATTTTTCAAAGCCTGCTAGAGCTGATTCTAGGTGCCATTTTGACTTCTTGCCAAATATCTAAGGATTTTCCCCAACATCTCCTTCCCTTGCCAATTTTAACTTTTTGAAGGTGTCCAGTGTATTTATCATGGGTGATGTATATATGTTAGATACTTTCGTCCAACCCAAATTCCCCATCAGTAGTTTGGCTTTCAACACATTTGATCATGACCTTTAATGGTAATTCTCAACAAATTTGTAAGGTGTTCAATCGACACTGGGGAATCCTTAAAAGTGATTCAACCATAGAAAGGACACTACCTGATAAACCCAGAATCACATACAGGAGAGGCCGCAATCTAAAAGACTTTTTAGTACACAGTGATTTGACACCCAACACAGCTAGGAAAGGAATTGATCTACAAGGCTTTTTTCCATGCGGCCATTGTAAAGTGTGCACTAGTAGTAACATGGTCACTGAATACTGGAACACCAGCACTAACAAAATGGTAAATATAGCACAGTTCCTTACATGCACCAGCACCTTTGTTATATATGTACTGGAGTGCTCATGCAAACTGAGGTATGTTGGAAGCACAACAAACATGGGCAAGAAAAGTGTTCTTGAACACATGAGGGCGATTACGAACAAGGATAAGCAATATCCCATTGCCCGTCACTTCAAGAAGCACCACTTTTCAGATTGTACAAAAGTGCCCTACTATGTGATGGAACAGGTTGTACCCAAAGCTAGGGGAGGCAACAGAGTGTTGAGACTTAGACAGCGAGAATAGAGACAAATTATAGGCATGCGTTCCTGTTTCCCTAATGGAAACAACGTGAATGATGAAATGGTGATACATTTACAAGTTGAATGATGCTTAGTCTGTTTTTGATGCATATTTTAATGCATATATCTTACAAATATTTCTTACAGATTTTAATCACCTTACAGCCTGTCTGAATATGTATATTGTATCTCTCTTTTTTCACAGGAGGAAAGGAAGGGAATACGTCTCAAGCCAGTGGCAACGGGATCCCTACCCTTTTCTTCAGACCATCTTTCAGTCACACTTTGTACTATAGATAAGTTTCAATGAGCACGTTATGTTAAATACACTAGGGGTATGACACAAGGGGGTGAACACAACAGCAGACAAATCAACATACGACATGGACAGTTGAGACACACATGGTCACCAAATACACTATGAGAGTTAGGTATTACTTTACAATAGTCCTGACCATGGTGACATAGAATATACGATTTATGGGGCGGCAGCTCCATACCCACTAACGAGGGTTAGCACTTCCACTTGGGGAAGTCCATATATTACTGTACTAACAATTACCCCAATGTGATCATGTTTGGGTGTCAAGGATTTCTCAAACGATACGGGGACACCGTTTTTCCCATACACAACCCACCAACCGGGGTCAGTAGTATCAACTTCCCTTAACTTGCCACTACGATACAGGTATTGGACCTGCATCCTCTAACCCACTAACCAGGGTCATACCCACAAATGCTCTCAATTTGAGGACGAATCACGATAGGGCATTGCTCCTGTATCCTGAACAGTAACAAAACTAGGAATCAAGATTAATTTGCCACGCTCGACTAGCAACGGGACTATACCTACCATAATCCCATGCGGGCGGTATTCCATTACACAACATGGCACATGGCATGGATAACCGCATTAGGGCACATCACAATTTCCTCCCGCAGAATTCCCCCCGTAACTACACTGAGTGAAACCACAATACCACCATTAACAACATTAACAGGGGGTACTTCCTATATCAACAACATGAAACGCGACACAATATATAACGAATTTGCCATTTAAAGATGGGGCGCACTATGTTGTAAGGATGTGTAACCATGAAGAACCTCTGCTATGTCCATGATGAGTTGTATGTAAATGGCATCTCTGTCTGTACTATCGCTGTGTGAACAAGCCACTTCGGTGGTGATACGCGTCAAGGTGGGTTTATGCATTGAATAAACCCCCAACTTTATTGTATCAAACTTCTGGTTTTTGCACCATAACAAACTCAGAGAGCGCGAGTGGAACTTCATTTCTTGTGGATATTGTTTGCCGGTTTCTCCGCCGTTCTCGCGCAGCCCTGAAGATTGGGAGCACGGAATCGAGTATCTTGGATGGATATATTTATATATATATCACGTACACACTGCTGCTCGAACGACCCTCGACCAGCCAACGCTGATGCCGTCGGTAGCAGCAGCCGCTACCTTAATGTCTATAGGTACTGGATCCCACCAATTAGAAGGAAGCAGAGACGGCACACCAGGAAATCTTGCACAAACCCTTTATTGTGCACTCGTTAACCCAAGACTTGTCTTGGGTTAACGAGTGCACAATAAAGGGTTTGTGCAAGATTTCCTGGTGTGCCGTCTCTCCTTCCTTCTAATTGGTGGGATCCAGTACCTGTAGATTATATATATATATATATATATATATATATATATATATATATATATATATATATATATATATATATATATATATATATATATATATATATATATATATATATATATATATACATATATGTCTTAAAAAAATAAAACAATTAATCAATTTAAATAATTACTATTTAATAAAAGATTCATCAATTAGTAAGTGTTTTTCAATGATGAATTAATTAATTAAATTGAACTCTTTACCCCCACAAATGTAAAATCCCACACTTAAAATACAACTAAAAAGACAATTCCATAACATACATAATTAAAATAAATTAAATTATGAATTAACAGTTCATATTTCATTGTTAATTATTAACTTCCCACTTTAGACTATTACAAACCCAGCATCCCACAACTAAAATAAAATGAAAATAAATACATATTCATCAATTTACATATTTAAAATTGAATTTAATATTTAATTTCTAAATGATAAATAGTTATTTAATTATTACACAATCAACTTCCCATGCAATACTCCTACAAACCCAGCATCTTGCAACTAAAATATAAGTAAAATAAATAAGTTTTCCATAAAGTACACAGTTAAAAGTAAATTCAATAATTAATTAACAAATAATTATTTGTAAATTAATTATTACTTAATTTATTTTCTGCATACCTCTACACACCTAATAGCCCACAAACAACACATAACAAAATGATTACATAATTTACGTATTAAATAGCTATCATTTAATTAAATGGAATTAATGAAATAATCCTTATTTAATCGTTACCTAATTAATGTCCCACCCTATACCCCTACAAACCCAACCACCTCCTATGACACTCTAAATTACTATAAAAATCTGATAAAAAATTCTAAATCATTTACAATTGCAAGCTATATTTCAAAAATAATTAATACCATTTACATAAACAATAGTAATACAAAATTAATATAGCAACTAAAACACATTAATATAATAAAAAATATCTAGTCTTACCACTATATTAATGAAACAATATGAGAAACATTGACATTATTTAAAACAATATTATTTACCTCAAAAAACGATATTCATGTCTGCGAGGTTTGTGTCACGATATCTAATTTCCGATATTTCTGTCTCCTGATAATGTTAACTCGATTTTTTGTCAAAAGACACCATTTCCTGTAGGTAACTGAAGGAGCACATATGGTTCCCTGGTATAACATCACCTAGTTCATATGTACGAATGGTTTCCGAATCACAAAATACCTGCAACCTGGCCACTTGTGGCATGTGGATACCTATGTCGAAAGGGGTTTCTCTTGTGAGTTTTTTGTGTCATTGTATATTTTGCTCTTTTTACCACCACAGCTGCATCCTCACTCTATTTGAAGGAAAGCCCAGGGTAGACCTTACCCCCAAACAAATACTGAAGGGTATCTAAGTAGCCCATAGCCCATCTTTCAACTGCGCATAGCGGTTCTGTTTGAGGCTCGTTAAGCCATTTGTTTGACACTTTTACATGGGACACGTAGTGCTATTGGATATCTAAAACTGTCTCCTTTGGCAAGAATTTAACATCAAAGAATAATAAACTTCATATGCAGGTGTGTAAACTTTATTTAATACAAATGATCAATGTCCGATCCTTCATGTAAAAAAACATCATGGCTATAATCATGACTTCTGAATGCAGAGTCCAAAACAATTGTTATTTCTATATTGACAATTTAAAGGTGGTACTTTAAATTTTCAGTCATTATTAAAGTAAAACTCATTTTTTTGAGTAGTTCACTAGTTATACTTCCTAGATCTTGACATTAAACATAGATGGTTGCAGCCAGCCAACACGTTTTGCAGGGATCATTGTCTTCTTCAAGTCAGGAAAAAATGGTTTCCCACCGATCTCAATGAGGTTATCCTTGCCTTTTCAACAACATGAAACCATCACTTAGTTTGACCATGATCCATACTTGTTCCTCCCTAGACAGTCTGTAAACAAAAGCACAGCTTTATAATGAGATCCGTGGTCACCACAGTTTCTCTTATCCAGTCTCAGTGTAATGTGTACATAAACAAACAGAGAATATATATTTTTTTGTATTAGGCTGCACTCTCATGGTAGAAGCTAAGAACTTTGCTAATTTCTAACCTTAATTTCGAAATGTTAAACTTTGCACATGCTTGGAATAGTAGCTACTCTTAAAATCTCTATGGTGAAGGAGTGGTTACTCTTTTTAAAGAGGGACATGAAATTGTCAATAGCTGTCATGGAAAAAAATATTTGAAACAATTTGTGTTGTTTAACTGTGTTGTGGGTAGTACAACCTGAAAGCATTGTTCTTGCCTCGTATTTTATGACCATGTTTTATTAATTTCTTCCATGAATGCCTTCAGTGTGTCACCAGTTGGGTCGCCACTTCTCTCATTAAAAAAACAGCCATTTGTTTAAACTTCAATATTCTGGAAGTGCCAGGAGCTGGAAGCTGAGTAAGAATTTGTGTAGAATCATCAGTACTTTATAATGTGGCAATTATCCCTATGTTTGCCTTATAATCATTTAGCAATAAAGAGACAGCAGGCACAAAAATAATATTTAGGTTTTTCTTAATGTGTTTGCTGTGTTAGATTTGGTTCGTTGGTTTTCCCATTTTAAAATTGGTATTGTCATAAAACGTCCAGGTAGGTATCAATTGCAGGTGAATATAAACACAAATCCAAAAACTTTGGGGCATATTACCTAGAAGTGCGTTAGAAAACACACAACACACATTCCCATATCGGCGGCTATCGCCGGATTTTTTCGCCGTGATAGTGCGCAATTATCAATGCCCATCACGTAGGCAAAATGAAATCCGGCGATAGTCGGCGATATGGCACATTAGCGCATGAAAACAAACATTGTTTTCATGCGCTAATGTGTGCATTGTAATATGGGGGGTGGTATCAGCGTTATGATCCACACCCCCATTTAATCAATGCCCTAACACCTGGTCAGAACAGGCGTTGGGAGACCTGCGATAAACAAGTTTATCGCAGGTCTGCCTCTCCCAACGCCTGCCTTGGTAATAGGGTGTTCCCACCTCCAACGACATTTTACATGTGGTTGGACATGGGAACACCCACTTTGCATGTCATTAGCGATGTTTGTCGCCGACATGCAAAGTGGGCTTGAGCAAGGCGTTAAAATGCTCTTTTGGATAGGGCTCTAGAAGTATCACCGCTTTATCGGCACAATTCGCAGAAAAAGCGGTGATACTTCCCCTTGCTAATATGCCCCTTTGAGTTCTAGGGTTTTATTGTCGCCAATTATTTTCTCCTGTTACGGATAATGGTCCTTAAAACAATTGCGTTGTTCACTGATAAACTCCAAGGGGGTCTCATGACAAAAATCATCTGGTTCAAATGATGTATCATTTCGTCTTCCGGTGTGGTAAAAGAATGGTCACTGGGATGTGGGGGAAAAGAAGAGGGTTCAGCTAAGTCTTTCTCATGTAGAACCACCCAGGAAATGTTAGTTTTTTGCTCAGATTTACTTTCCTGTTCACATATCCCTTCCCTGAGTTTTTCCCATTCAGAGAAAAGAGGCATCATTGACAAAACATCTGGTTTGTTTGGTCTTTACCACTCCTATGATGCATCTCAAATTGGAAGGGATTAAGAGAAAGGAACCACCGGAGTACTCTGGAATTGTTATTCTTTTTTCTGCTCATCCATGTTAGAGGAGCATGATCAGTATAGAGTAGAAAAGGGCAGTCCTCCAAATAGTAGCTTAAGTTTTCAACTGCCCATTTAATAGCGAGGCACTCTTTATCAATACTAGCGTATAAATCACAAGACTTACCAGAGGTCTCCAGGGGCATGCAATATGAGGGGGCTACGGCAGTGAGGCTGGAGCAAGTAGAGCAAGTACACCCAACGGATCAAGAGGCTCAGCTGTAATGCCCCGGAAGGCGGCCGGAGGTAGAGCACTCACATCTACTGAAGCAGCGCCTACGGAGAGAGCTGTCCAGTCGCAATGAAATACAAAGAATGGCATCACAGGAACGACTGGGAAGGCACAAGAAAAAGAGGATGGAGGGGAATAATAGTGATGGTGGTAATCGCAGTATACCTGCGTTATTCTTACCGACTAGAGGGAAAAAAACAACATAATTCTGGTAACATTAAGGGGTCAAAATGAGAGATGAGCAAGGGGGTGAGCTTCACTCCAAAAGCTCTACAGGAGGAAGGTTGTATTGATGACCCTAATGATGAACAATGCAAGGCTCAGCTAAAACAATCCAGTAGTTGGCACCTCATGTAATTCATATCAGTAGAGATAAAGGGGGACTGCTTGTTATGGAACCCTCTATACCACAGATAAAGTGAATTGCTTCACTTAACATGGGTATGAGGAAATTGGTGCACAAAAACACACTGAATGATAGCATACAGAATACAGATGATGTAAATGGTGAATTCAGTGGAGATGGTTGCGACAACACCCTGCAAGCTTCAATGAAGGAAATTGATTCTGGCGACTATTGTTTTTCCTTTCTACCCCTCAGATTCTACAGGAAATTAAGATGATTTAGGGCTCAAACTGGGATCTATGAGGGTATCATCGAGTAGTGAATCAAGTAATACAAGAACCACCCCTTGGACAGTCTTTCTTTTTCTTTTGTCCTTTTTGGAGCTGGGGAAACATAACTGTAAGGATCTTATAAATATCTTGGCGATCCAAAGTCTTGTGGTTGCAGACTGGTTGAATAAAGATCATATTTTGTTAGGCTATTAGGCTATTAGGCTATCAGGGAAACGTTTGATAACATATATTTTCAGGGTGATTATATAAAGTTAATGCTACGTTAGGTTAATAGGAACTTTAAAAGTATGTCAAATATATAGGGGGGATCCTTTGGGAGAAGTTATCTGTCCATTACTGGGACCCTTGGTCCAAAAGCCTCAATACAGGAGGGGTGGGCAGTGGGGCGGAGTCAGTTCACGGACTGCACTATGGGTAGATGAGGGAGTGGGGGATGGGTCAGGAGAAGGGTGGGCAGTACAGGGGTAAAAAAGAAAATGCAATCCACAACAAATTGAAGATGAGGATAGGGAGATCAGAACATAGGGTCATAGATTGGAGAGATACAACAGTTTTTGATTGGGGATAAAAGCGTCCATGGTAATTTACCTTTACGTTCATTTAATGTATGCGGGATAAACAATAATTTGAAATGGCAAAGGGTAGTTGCTGAGCTGCGGGTGATGCAACCTGACTTGGTATGTCTCTAAGAGACACGCTTAACATGAGAAAACAGAGGGTCTTCAATGAGATGGGGTATACATCATTAGCTTGTAGACAACAGAGCAGCACAAATCGTGGACTAGCCATCTTAGCTAAGAATGGGATACAACGCACTGGTAGAATATCGGTCGTTAATCAGGGCCGCTGGGTGGTTATTGAATGTGCCAGAAGGGAATTCATATTTACTTTGTTCTATATATATGGGTCTAAATTCGACGAAGCCAAAGTGTTAGAGGGTATTAATCTGGAATTAGCTTCATGGCCTACCCCATTGATCTTGTGTGGTAATCTTAATTTTCACTTAGATAGTCATGATCTTCAGAAGGGGTGGAAACACTATACAGGTAGAAAACCACGAAGAGCAATGCACTTTATGTTATTACCCCACTTGTATCACTGAAACAACATGGGTTTATACCCAATAGGGGTACTGTACATCACATTAATAGGGTGTTAGCACTGTTGGACAAAGCTAATGTACAGGGCACTACCCTAGGTCTGCTTTTATAAGATGCCGAAACGGCATTTGACCGTGTGTCATGAAGCTTTCTTTGGGGGACACTATGCTCTATGGGGTTTGGCCATGGTTTTATTCAAGCAATTCAAGGCGTTTATAAGACCCCCAAAGCTCGAATCTGCATCCAGTGTATATAAAGAGAGGCACGAGGCAGGGTTGCCTGTGCTCGTCACTTTTATTTGCATTATATATAAATCCGTTTTTTACCATGTTAGAAGGAAGCCCAAGAATTAAATCTGTAGGATGTGTATCGGAACAACTTTGAGTGTTAGCATATGCAGATGACTTAGCAGTTGTAACAACGGACCTGGCCATAGCAATACATGCGATAGAACCAATGGCACAGAAGTTCGGAGCTGTTTCAGGGTACAAACTTAATGCATCCAAGACACAAATATTATGTACCAACCAGACCTGTGTCCAAGACCCTAGAGTGACTAATAAAGTAAATTATTGGGGATTAAAATTAGGGCAGAAAAGTCAACTGGAAATCTATTCTCATAGGTGTAAAGAGACAACAATACAGAATGGAATAATTGCACCTCACAATGGTGGGGATATGTAATGTTTTAAAAATGGTAATCTTGCCTAAAGTCTTGGATTGTTTTAGTCTGTTCCATTAGAACTATGCAGGGGACAGTTACAGCAATTACAATCATGTTGCACAATATTTTTATGGGCCCAAGGGAAACCACGAAGAGCAATGCACTTTATGTTGTTACCCCGAGAGAAAGGTTGGCGGGCTGTACCCGATTTTACACTCTAATATCATGCATGCATTTTGCAAAATATCAGGATAATACTTACCGGAGAGGATATTGTTAACCCTGCAGGATACCCTTCTATATATCAGATGTTACTGGGGCCAGAAGTAAGGAACTGTTTATTTAGAAAGTTTGAGAATAAATATTACAAGATAACCCGCTTCAAAGGTAGTAAGCTGCCTATAAGATACGGAGAGCACTACAGAAGAAGTTACGAATTGAGGGGTATGCTTTTCTACTCCAATAAACACACCCATTTTACTACCTGCTGTCTTCACTGAGAGAGTTGCTTATAGATGTAAAGATAAAGTAATTTCATGTATAGGCAATCTATATGAGGACGCAGGCCTGCTCTCCTTTCAGATAGTAGCAAATAAATATAAACTCCTCAAAACTGATTCTTTTAAATTCCTCCAGATGAGGAACTTCTTGATGAAAATACAAAGGACAATAGTGCCATACTTGTTAGTCGAGGCCATTAGACGTAATCCAACGGATTGGTATGTTTTATAGCTGCTTATTAGATAAACAGAGAGATGATCTAGAGTTCCAAAATGTCAGATGAAGTAATCGATTTGGCAAGCGAGACATATACATAGAACAATCAATCGATATATCAGGGAAGATTTAAATATCAGCCAATCTAAGAACACAACATTTTAAAACTTTATTTGAATTATATCACACCCCGGCAAAGATGATGAAATGGGGGAGGGGGGCCTAATGATGAGAAATGTATTAGATGTGCGACAGAGATGGCTGATATTATAATTTTTTTTTAAATGTGTGTAGGAAGTTAACTCAACTTTTGGGCCGTGTAGAATAATTCCTCTCTGAAATTGATATCACACCGTCCATCATGCTGATGGGCATAGACGTGACTGAGGGATGTCCTGCCTTTGAAATTAGATATTTCATTTTTATAGCAGTAGCGGTGGCCCGTATATGCATAGCTTCCTTGTAGCTACAAAAGGAAGTCCCAACCTTTGAAATCTGGAGAGATAGATTCTTTGTTATTTTTAATATGGAACATAGCTTATATGCTCTCAAGGGGATACGGAAACGGAAAGTAGGTTTGTCAATCTGGGGGCCTGTGATTAATCATATGAAGGAGTAATATGAAATTATTCATTTATTGTCATCCGGTGTTGATTTTTTGGGCTCAATGTAGTTTTCATATTTATTTAAGAAATTTATGTTATCAATCAAATCAAATAAACTTTATTCGGTGACACAATGTCATCCATAAAAGTTACATAACCACATTTACATATAATTAAACAGATTAAAACACGCCATAAGGAAACGTCTCCCATCCTCGGCGCCGACACGACCTTCAACAGCAGCCCTGAAGAAGTCGCGGGGAAATCTCCTGTAACAGCGACGAAACACATGTTGGCTAAGAAGGCTTAAGGATCTTGAATTAAAGACATCTGGGGAGACACACAACCCACAGTCTTGGTGGCCAGCAGCAGGGACTCCTAGGCCCAGGAACCAGCGGGCCACGGAGCACACTGGCAGCCCCTCCCCCTTGCCTGCGGGGGCTTCTTCAACTTCTTGCGCCTCCCGCTTCGCGGTAGATGTGGCGCACACAACCCACAGTCTTGGTGGCCAACAGCAGGGACTTCCAGGAACCAGCAGGGCTGCAGAGCACACCGGCAGCCCCTCCCCTTGCCTGTGGGGGCATTTTTTCACTTTCTTGCGCCTCCCGCATCATGGGAGACGCGGCGCACACAACCCACAGTGTTGGTGGCCAGCAGCAGGGACTTCCAGGTCCAGGAACCAGTAGGGCCGTGGAGCACACCGGCAGCCCCTCCCCCTAACTTGCAGAGGCTCTTAACCACCTGCAGACTCCAGCGACATGGGACACACGCGGGCGGAGGGTGGGCCGTCTGTGGCAGTCCGTCGCTGGACGAGGCAGGGTTGGGCCACCCATCCAGTAATTCAGAATCGGTTTTCCGGCAGGCAGAGTGTGCATTGGGATATTGGTCTACGTAATTGTTCCGTAGACCTGCGGCACCTTCTTAAAGACAGTCGATGCAAACTTAAATATGGGAAAATGAAAAGCTGTGGATGCTATGGGGGATGTCCTAGACTCAGGGGTGGGAACAGGGAAGGGGAAGAAGGCAAGAAAAGCCACTAAGACCCCAGTAAATTACTGTGTTTTGGACAGAATTGATGGCATTATCGCAGAGTGTGAGGAAATTATGTTTTCTGATGGACCCACTCCCGCATCTATCACCACGTCCCATGTAAATAAGAATAGCGGGTCAACTCATACTCAAACTATTCCCCAAATGTTTCGGAGACTCCCTAACACGTAAGCATCGGATATTGTGTCCCCTTTGGTCTCTGCTCAGCCGGGAGAAAAGGGCTCAATGGTGAGGTCCCCTGCGGATATTCCCAGTGTGGTGGAAGGGGGTCATTTAGAGCCATTAGTGGTCATGTGTTCAAACCGCTATGCCGCCCTTGCTGAGCTTCCAGATTTTCATTCTGGTGGCACATGTATCACCCCTGAGGTCACCGAGATTTTTAATGAATCGGGTGATATTTCCCCTACGGCGTTTAGAGATGTGGTACAGCTAGTAGGCTCTCTTCGATCAGAAATTGAGGACTTAAAAAAATGATACTAGATTTAGCGGGGATAATGAAAAACAAACAGCGATGACTACACTCCCACCTTTTAATAAACCAGAGGTCCCTTCGCCAGTTTTAAATGCAGATGACCAAGTAGTTTCCTTTACAAAAACGAATTCCGTAAAAGATGGAAGTACTATGTCTCGCCAGGGGGGCGACCAAAATACCAGTAATTTTTTCTACCTCCCTGGGCCTCCCCCCAACAGCCAAAAATCCCCAAAAAGAGCTGTTGCTGTCTGTCTCTTTGAAAAATCGGGCTGACGGGCATACTCACCAGGCCTCTCGTTTAACACACAGTTTACCTGCAAGCAAAACTACCCAGCTAGGAGCGCCTATAGACTCTTCCTCAAGGAATAACGCTTTCCCTCAAAGTTCAGGGACCTCTCTTAGAGACGATGCGATAACTCTTCATCCACCTGATTGTTCACTGTATGTGGTGATTCTCAAAAATTTACCATTACTGGATAACCAACATAAAGAGACATTCCCCGAGCTTAAAAACAAGGTTTGTCATTGGTTCTTCAAATCTATAAACTTTTCCCCTAGCAATTTGAGGATATTTTGTTTGTGAGAAGAGTCAGGTGGGATGGTCCATCTGTGAAAAAGGCGGTAGGCGACTGTGTTGAACTTAATTGTAGATCCCATCTACTTGTGAAATGGCTGATAGAGGAAGGAAGAGTCTGGAACAACCAGTGTGGGGCAGATGGGATTAGTATCCTACCGCTAGGAGACTTTTATAAGTATCCAGACATAACTTACACAGGTATTATCAGTGGTGGGATCTAGAATCGGAGGCCTGCCATTCACAGAAGTAAACCATCGCTAGTAGGGGTTGGTAGAGCTCATTCGCTCTCAGCCCTGGACACCCAGGATTGACTTCCATCTGTACCGGGTCTAAGTCTGGTTTTCGCTGGGGCATCAAATGGTGTGGCCTCAGTTAGGGGTGTAGTGTCACCAGTTGATTGCCCCTTGATTTTAACTGACACTAGCCATATTGATGGTATACAGGTGGATTCTATTAGTGAAAGAGCTGATATAAAGGGAAGGGATGCTATTGAGGAGGTGGCTAATCCTAGGAAAATTTGGGAAATTCTCTCATGGAACATGGCAGGTATCCAGTCCAAATTGGAAGATTTGGACTGGTGTAATTTCATGGAGAAGTTCCACATATGCATTTTACAAGAAACGTGTGCAGTGGAAAAAATGTATAGAGCAGGCTATACCACTTATAGTGTGGAGGCTAAAAAGGGAGCGCTAGGTCAAGCTGCAGGTGGTCTTCTGATATGACTAAAGAACTCTTTGGTTGGTAGTTTTCAGGTTCTTGACATTATATCAGATGAATTATTAAGCCTGGAAGTTTGCTTCCCTAATGGGAAAATTCCCCTGAAGATTTTTAATATCTATAACCATTTCAGTAATCCTCATAGACCCTCAAACACAATCATACAGTTGTTAAACCATCTAGTATCTTCTCTGGGGCAATACTATCTTATGGTGGCCGGTGATTTTAATATTTCTTTTGAACCGGTAAACTATATACAGGATCTGACAGCATCGGAAGATGAAGCAAGAGGGATTGCGAGATTAAACATTTACTTGCCTAAAAAAATGCTCTAAAGTTGTAGAACAGATCTCATCACTTGTCATTAATTATGGGCTGCGTGCATGTAATGGCAGAACAGACTCAGATAGAAAGGCATCTTATACCTTTAAGAGAGGGCTATCTAAATCTAGACCAGACTATATTTTGGTAGATCTAGATCTCTGGACTGATGTTAAGGATATGAAAGTCCTCGAAAGAAGTGACAGCGATCATAACGCACTAGCTCTTTCTAGTGTGGGAATGTTTTGGCTGATCAGGATGTGTTAGCTCAGATTTATGCAAAGGTTTCAGAAGCAATTGTTAATTTAGACTTAGAAAACGGCAATGAAATTGACTCCTTAAGGGTCTTTGAGAACCTGAAAAATAATATTGAGAAGTATTTTTGCAAACCGTTTGGTAAATTGCAGCTGAATAGATTCTCAGCCCCATGGTTTAATAATGACTGTAAAATGGCTAGAATAAAGTTCTTCCTCTACCATAAGAAGAGCTGTCAAAAAACACAAAGGGACGCCAAGAAAGATTGGGAAACCGAAAAATGGAGGCTCATGGTAGAGGCCTCCTACCAAAAGAACAGTAAAGCTTTTTGGCACCTTTTAGCTAGAGAGAAATCTGGGGAGGGGGCTCAATCTGACTCCCACCTACAGCCCCAGGTATGGGAAGATTATTATGGACAGCTGTTCGCAAACTCTGAGGGAATAACAAGCCCTGTTTTATGCTTCGAAGACCTGGAAAAGGACTTCTATGAGATCGATGTTAGCTAAACCACCTTGGCCTTAAAGATGCTAAAGAAGGGGAAGGCCTCTGGCCTGGATAGACTCCCAGGTGATCTTTTTAGCTCGGAGCCGGTTGTATGTGGTCCGGTCCTGACTGTAGTTTTTAATGCTATACTTAAGGGAGGTATGCTTCCGCCCACATGGTTGGGTGCAGAAATCATCCCTATCCATAAGAAGGGGGACAAAGGGTTACCAAAGAATTACAGACCAATTAGTCTAATTGATGTCCCCCGAAAAATCTTTGGTGAGGTAATCCTAAATCGAATTCAAGACTGGATGGACGAAGTAAATATCTTGTCGGACCACCAGGCAGGTTTCAGGGAATCTACGAGCACAACAGACCAGGTTCTAAGGTTTATGATGGTGATCTGGAAAGAGGTCACCATCAACAGGGGCCACCTGTATGTTGTGTTCATGGACCTGAAGACTGCTTTTGACTCTATAAATCAGGAACAGCTGTGGGCTATATTGAGGGACATGGGGATGCCGTTCTATTTGGTTAACATCTTGATCCGCATGCACCACAAAACCTATGCAAGGGTGAGATGGAGTAATGATGCCGCCCTTTCTGGGAAAATATCCATACAGAAAGGAGTACGCCAGAGGTGCGTCCTGGCACCTGCCCTTTTTACCCTTTTCACAAATGGCATTATAGGGGAGCTTTTTAACTGTGGTTGGGATCCCCCAACATTGGCTGGTCAACAGATTCCTTGTCTATTATTTGCCGATGACACGTTACTTATTGAAAAATCTCCCAGTGGTATCCAAAATCTGTTAAATAGGTTTGAAAAGGCTTGCAAGAGCAGGGGTTTAATGACAAACTGTGAAAAAACAAAATACATGGTTTTCAACCCCTATAAGAAAAGTAAGGGGACTCTGTTCCTGGACTCGCAGGCTCTGGAGAAGGTTAAAGCCTTTGATTACTTGGGTATTTGGATAAGTGATGACGTATCCTGGTCAAACCAGTTTAGAAAGAGTACTTTGAATCTCCAACATGTTGATAGAGCAGTTTTGTGTAAGATCAGAAACTCCCCCTATAGGCCATTAGCTCCTATTTTAGAAATCCATAAGGCAAAGGGCCTAGGAGTAGCCCTATATGGGGCCGTGTTATGGGATCTGGAAAACCTAAAAGAGTTGACCAGGGCTGAAAACAAGTTTTTAAGGGCTATTGTGAACCTCCTCGAATGTACACCCCTAATACCCCTTAGATCCGATTTAGGGCTAAGATGCATAGGTTATTATGCAATCCTTAGGGCGCTCACCATTTGGCTAAAAATGTGGGTGAGTAGAACAAAGGTACCATTAAGGTGTGCTATGATCGAACTCCTTGATTCACACAGAAAAACTGGGCGAATTAAATGGCTAAAACAGTTGAGGGATTGGTTCACCAAGCTCAGTATGAGCTATCTATGGGATGACCCATGGTGTATCCAGAAGGCGGCTATCCCGTTTTTTAAAAAAAGGTTTGGGATTTTTATGGATAATGAATTTTTGTTAAATAGTACTAATGGTCAGCTCACAACAAATTTCCTAAATTTTAAATGTGAACTTATCTTTGAACAGTTTTTAGATGATATTGAGCCATATATTTGCTGTTCAGATACGGGATCTTACCGTTGTATGCTAGAAGAAGTAATTGGGCTAATGCATCGGTTTCATCTATATGCCCCCTGCGTTTGGATAAACCAGAGACTGTAGAAGATCTTCTTTTTTTCTGTACTGCATATATTCGCATTAACAAGGTATCTTTTGTATGCACGGCGGAAATGACTGAAATTTTTATCAGATTAATTTTAGCATATGTAAAACAGAATTTATTGAAATGAACTCCTATCTTTTAATTGTAATTGTTTCTATTTGATATAAGATCCTTTATTGAATTTTTTAACTGTTATGTGATATTGCATTATGATGGCCTTCATTCATGTAAATGATCAATTTTTATTTGATCGAATAAAATAATAACACGCCATAAAAAACAAACCCACTCCAGGGTAATTCTCAATATTAGGAGAGAGGGGCCAGAAAAATCAAAATGTGCATAGCTACTAAATCATAAGGAACACACGTCCCATAAAACATCATAATAAAAAAAAATAGGCCTGCTTTCATTTTACACCCTATAGAAAACTAGGCCAACATGCTGTTAACAACCCAGTGAAACAACAACCCCCACATTATACATCCATACAAGCCCTTGATTTCATTATAGATTTTAAAAAACCCACAACGAAAAATATGCAATCCTCATTCAGTAGTTGTCGATACAAGAGGGCTGGATGAGCTTGTCTAAAATGCAACTTCTTTAAAATTGGGACCAGGAAATATTTCCGTGGAACTGAGTAAAATTTGCAGAAGAACATGAAGTGCAGCAAGTCCTGTGAAGACTGACCGCCACAGCCACAGGATGCTAACACTTGTCCTCTGTAGCAGCCCTTGGGTCTAACCAACAAAAGATGAAATAGGTTCATCCAGAACCTGGCTGGGAGAAACTTCTCGTGTGGATAGGGACCCCAGGAGGTACAGCTCCACAAGTGGAGTTGTTTTAAGCATTAAAAACCTACAGACACTTGCTTTCTTGAGTTCCTGCTCATCCCTATCCAGTTTCTTTAATGATAAGGAGGCTACCCTGACTAGTTCCACATTCTTCTTGGTAATAGTTTCAGGCTTATAAAATAACTCTACGCGACCTACCTCTTCCAGGCTTCTTTTACTATGATTAAGCCAAGGAATTTGGAGTACTTTGTCAAGTGTCAAGCACTCTCTCATTATCATATGGGTGAGGTTTAATTCCTGATTTAGCCAGCATTTTAACCAGAATACAAGAGGATGCAAGGCCAGTGTATCACTCAAATACGGGACCCCCAATTCTTAATGGGCCGCCAAGTTAGAAAGGTTCTGGGGGACACACAACAGGCGCTTCAGGAATTTATTTTCTGCCACCTGTAAAGGGTTCACTTCAGTTTGACCCCAGATTTCACTCCCATAACTGGCTATGGCCAGGCTTTTAGCCTGATATACCTTTAAAATGGTACCAATTGGTTCCTCCCTATCTTTGTGGCAAAATTATAAATTGCTGCATTTTCCCTAACCAAGGCCCCCTTATTCTTGGTAATTTGGGGCCCTCATTGTAACTGATCATCCAGGTGAACCCATAAATATGAGAAAGCATTTGTACGGGGGATGGGGGAGGAGCCAACCCTAAATCGGAAGCTTAATAATGGTCGCAATCCCACTTGCATAACGTAAGATTTCGTGTTGTTAATGGTCAGATCCCAATCTGACATAAAGCTAGAAAATGCTCCAAGTAAAGATTGAAGGCCTAATGCCTTCCTCGCTAGGAGGACGGCATCATCCGCGTAAAGTAGGACAGGAAGTCAACGCCGCCCTACGTATGGGAAATCTACCTCCATGTTACTTAGTACTTTGTCCAAATAATTTATATAAAAAATAAATAAGAATGGAGCCATTATACACCCCTCTCGTACTCCCCTTATAGTATCCAGGTCCCTGGTAACCCCGAGGTCCTGAGAGAACCTTTCTTTAGCCTTGGATGACCAATGCAGATCTTCCAAGAAGTCGACTAAGCCATTCTCTACCCCATTGCCCTCATGGCCTGCTACAGCTTGACCCTGTTTCCACAGTCAGTCAGTCATAAATCTTTTATTCGGTTTAGGAACCATAAAAAGAACATTACAAGAAACAGTTCAATAAAATAGTCAGCTAAAAAATATTTCCCAGCGACATAGTTACATTTGAATAAAATTACAATTGTTAAAAATTATTAAGAAGACAGGGGAGATGAAAAAGGGGAGGGAGGATAAAGTGCAGGTGCATTAAAAGGCCAGTTAATCATAGTTGCGTCGATATAATATACACATTTTAAGAAAACAAGCTACCCATTTAGCAATAAATACAGAGTCCAAATGTTGCAAAGCAAGAAGAGCAGGACGACATGATCTCAAGCCCATGAATGAGAGTAAAGGAATGATCTATTGCTTTCGGGGGTGTTCATAAAACCTGCAAAATAATACAACGTGAAGGGTCGATTGATCCGAAAAATCGTCACATGGGCTTTTAATGATAGATATAGACCAATCCTGATTCTTTGGGAAAGAAATCATACGAAAGAAAGTATTAAAACGAAACCTATTAAGTAAATGTTTTTCATAGGCATTCAAATGATATTTTAAATAAGGTTGAATGCCTAGGGTAGTTTGGACAGTTAGAATCTGAATGTTAGAGGGCTTGCTGATTTCTTGGGATAAACGCAACTCCCTTAAATGTGATAGACATAACATTTTCAGAGTTTTCCTTGAAGTGTTTAACATGGCTAATGGCTCATGGAAGTACAGAGAGAGTTCTAAGTCCACTTAGAAGTTATTCACAAAAGCCAACCAGGGAATTTTGGCCCAGTGTAAAAAGCCCAGGCAGATATTAATGAGTGTACGTGTCAAACGACACTGCTCCGTAGTCCACATTCAGTGCCAAAGGAGAATGGTCTGGATTTTAATGTTATCCATGATATAATCCATCCCCAACTCAATATGGCTGCCCTAAATTGGAGCACTTTTGGGGACTGCCAGCACATACCTAATAAAATCGTTTTCTACAGCCTGAAGTGCCTCTGCGGCAGCGTAACCCCAAACCCCCGCGCCATAAACTGCCACGCTTTGGCATTTGGCATAATAGATTTTTAAGAGTTCTTCGGGTGGGGGCTTACCAAGCTGTCTTGAAAAGGTTATCAGGGCGGTGGTGGCCTGGAGAAACAGTAGTTTCCTAGAGCACATAGCCTGCTTCCAAGACATTTTGCTATCGAAAAGAATGCCTAAATAAGGTTAGGTGAAAGTACAATCCAGTTTGGCGTTGGCGATAACAATTGGTTTGGGTTTCTTTAACCTCTTGCCCAGATGCATAACGAAAGTCTTTTTAATATTGACCATCAGGTCCAGGGACAACATGAACTTACAATAGTTATTAAGAAGGTGCTGCAGTTGGATAGTGGTTTGTGCCATTATCACAGAAACGTTCGCATATAATAATGCAGGGATAGGGCGATGGGCTATTTTGGGGAGGTCCTGGCTCCCTTCCAACATAGCCAACTCTAGGCCATTAGTATAGAGTTTGAAAAGGAAGGGAGCCAGTACAAAGCCCTGTCTGACTTCCCTGGTAATGGGAAATGGCAAAGTAAGATCGCTATAGACCCCGTATCTCACCCTGGCCGAGGCGTTGGAATACAGTTCACGCAGAAATGTGACCAAAGAGTGGTCAACACCCAATTCGGTTAAAATTGACCACAATTTTGAGTGTGACACGCAGTCAAACGCCGCGGAAAGGTCTACATATACTAGATGAAGATTACCATTTTTGGCCCCCACATATTTTCCAATAATAAGGGAGAGATTTAATGCCTGCTCTACAGTGCCCAAACCCTCCCGAAACCCATACTGGAGGTCGGTCAGAATTTTGTTGGCTTCGGCCCAGTCGTGTAAACGCTCGAGAACCAGTCGACCTGCTACCTTGCCAAGGGAATCAAGGAGGGATATGGGCCTGTAGCACACAGGGTCATTACGATCACCCTTTTTAAAGATGGGGAGTAACGTGGACGTTGACCAAGAGTCAACTAACCCAACCACTGTAACAGCCTCAAAAACACGAGTCAAAATCGGGGACCGAAGCTCCTGGTGATGGATAAAGATTTCCAAAGGCACCCCGTCCGGGCCGGGAGCTTTGCCAGACTTTGAGGCTGAAAGTGCAGCGATGATTTTGTTGTGACCAAAATGTAACTGAATAGGGTACGTTTGGGAAGTGGGGAGAGCAACCGCCCTCGCTTGCCCGCCATCATTCTGTGAATATTTTCCTTCAGCGAAGATTTTCAAAAAATGCGTAACCCAGTCCTCAGCTGAGACTGCTACTTCTAACCCAGGTGCAGAACTTGGCTCTAAAAGAAAGGGGGATTTTATTGCGCGCAAAAATGCAGAGCTGTCTTTAGTGCGGCAGCTCTCATGAAGTTGTTCCCATAAGTCCTTTTTTATTTTGCGTCTACAGTTTTTAATGGCCAATTTATACTCCTTTCTAAGGCTTCTCACTGCAAGTAAATCCCTAATAGGGTTGCGTAGGACCTCCTTCAGAGAGAAAAGAGCCCTGCGACATTTGGTATTAAACCAGCCCATCCCTTGGGTGCGATTAGACTTCTGATTACGAAATAGTTCCTCTCTTATTATTTTAGTAATCTCTGCAAAACTGGTCAAAATGAGAACCAGCAGGGTTTGTAACTCTAAACAAATTTCCAATAGGGGTAGTGCTCGTTTAATTATCTTGGCTGACAGAGCATTGGGGTCTGCACTCAACCATTTAACTGAATAACCGTTTGGCTTAGATATTGTTAAAGCTTGTTGGTTCAGTAGGCTAACGGTCCTGGTTTGGTGAGAAATGCCCTGGATTGTGACAGTAAGGCTATTAGAATAATGGTCGCTACTGACATCTGCA
The DNA here is from genome assembly GCF_964263255.1 of Lissotriton vulgaris. Lineage (NCBI taxonomy): Eukaryota > Metazoa > Chordata > Amphibia > Caudata > Salamandridae > Lissotriton > Lissotriton vulgaris. Next base: position 462,833,497 of record NC_141696.1, on the reverse strand, counting down.
CCTGTTATGAATTTTGACAGGTGCGGTTGCGTGTTATTGGTGGTTAGAATATAATCAATAACACTTGAGAGCCCCCTCCCATGGAAAGTAGGAGAAAAAGCTACAGGAGGATCAACAAAATTATTTGCAAAACCCAAATCTAGGAACATGGAGTTCATTAAAGCGGTTCCCTGGGATAGAATGAGTGAAGTGAGTAGTAGGGTTCCCGCTTTCATCTGTAATTCGACACTTAATAGAATCATAACATGCACACAAGGAATATTAAAATCGATGCTCCAAATCAAGTTAAAAGAAGAAACTGGAAGTCTAGCCCGTTGCTCCGTTAAGAAGAGTAGAGTATAGCAAAGGTGTTCCCCCAAACATAGTCACTGGGACCTGGGTAATAACAGTACTGAGAGAAAGGGGTCCCAGCGTATAATCATCAATTGACACAAATTAATCAAAAATGGAGAAACAATAAATGGATCTACACTGTTTTTATTCACAATGTAGATGTATGTTGGATACTGTATCTAGCAATAAACATTCAAAAGGCTGTACAGTGCCCCAGGGAAAAAGGGAAGTGATAAGGTGAGGAAGGTGTGGATAGGGAATAGTGACAGTAAAATCAACCAATTAGCGCAGATGCGCATATATGTCAATTTAAATATAAACCAACAAGAGACCATAGGTTCAATACATCACTTTATCAGGATCATACTCCACATAATACATTAATGTCATAATTTTGGCGTGAAGCTGATAAATGAGAAACGTTTCGACCCTCAAATTGTTGAAGGAATTAGATGTACCCTTGCTGCGGGGTCTTCATCAGGATAGGGTGGGGGCAGGCGACATATTCAATACATATCAATAATTAATTGAATTTAATTTTACTCCTGGTACTGAATTACAGCATGAGTAATTAATATAGCACACTATTAAAGGCAGAGCATACCAGATCAATTGTTGCTCATCTTCAATTAGATAGTACAAAGGGTGGGATACATGATGTGGTGTGAACTTCGAATCCTAGGGTTAAGAGAGTAAGGAAAATATTGAGGGGTAAGGATTTGCAATAGATTAGAGTTAGTGTTGGGAGACTAACTAAGATATTAAGAGACCATCAGGTCTAGAATTAAAAAGGCGAAAATATCAATAATAGCAATACTAATTGGATGGAGTTTGCAATTATGCACAGTTGTATTAAATATACAGGAGCCATTGACTCACAATTAGGACGGGTGTTAATGGTGGAATCAAATCAGGGCCCGAGGACGATGGAGGTTGGATGGCGACTGGATGGAGAATCTGGAGAGAGAAGCGGGATTTTAAGTATGACAAATTGGAGCAAAACCCAATTGGTGGCATGCGATAAATGTAACAGCTTACCCGAAGGTAGACTTTAGCTGTTCACGTCCCCGTACGATCGTAGTTTTAAAGGAAACCGGCAGCTTGGCACCATCTGGGGAGAAATCGAAGGACCACAGGATATCATATAAGTATTAATAAAACTCCGAATGTGGACTGTAAAGTGCTGTAAACGTGATTGGAATACAACACTCACTGGAAGCAGAGTGAATCCGGCGTCTCGTCAGCTCGCGTCTTGCAATGGCGAACGGAGCTTCCTGTTGGGGCTGTAACTAAGGCAACGGAGTCACGTGACCGCAGGGTTGCGTGTGGATACCGTAAACAGACTACTGACAGTAAAAAAGGGGGCGATGGACCGAGTACTGAACAACACTTGATCATAACATTAACAGTAAATAATCATGAAACATGGTTGGGCCCCATATTGAACACGAATTGGGGGGATACCGATCATTGTATTAATTAATTGATGTTATGCATGGCAAAAACAGTGTGGGATACCTTTGACAAAAGTGAAAGCCTTAAGAAGGACGGAACAAATAATGATGAATCACCAGGAAAAACCATTATAGTCCCATCACTTGATCATAGCATTAATAGTAAATAATCATGAAACAATCAAGACACAATATGCATGTCAACAATCAAAGGACAATTCCAGATAACATGTAAGAGAACATATGTACACGTTATCATTCTTCATATGGCGTACCTGTCATATGGTGGTAAAGGCCATTTTATAGCAAGATGGAATACATTAGAGCAGACCAAATACCCAATGTCCCAGTAAATAGGGAGCATGCATATTAAAACTCGTAAAACAAATTCAGGTAACCTGTTAGGAGACATATGTACACAAATCATTCATCATATGGCGTACCTATCACTAGACCGTATAGACCATTTGTTTGCAGGATAAAGTCGGTCAATCCAACCAATTAGCCACTATATAGAAAGATATCCCTAGAGGTAAATTAGGGCAGAGTCGCTAATTGGGAGAAGGAGCTGTCGTGTTTATTAAGGTCATTGTGAATTGAATCAAAGAAAAGCATCCACTTTAATTCTCGTGTGTTGAGAATGCTGGTGATATTGCCCCCACGAGGTCCTAAGATTGCTTTCTCTAGCACAACCCACTTGAGGCTTTCAGGGGGATGTGCAGCCAATTTTAAGTGCTCAACAAGCGGTGCGCCCTGAACCTCGCATCTAATCCGGCTCATATGTTGGAGGATTCTCATTTTAGCCTTCTGTTGTGTTTGCCCAATATAAATCAAATTGCACGGGCATGTTATCGCATAGATTATATTGGAAGTGTTGGTATTGCTGTGAGATTTGAGCTGGACTTTCCGTTGGTTGTACTCAAATTCCTTAGTTTGTATAGCAGTATTGCAGGCCTTACAGTGTCCACATCTGAAGTGACCAACGATTGGTGGAAGGTTCCATAGGGAAGTGACAGTTGGATCTTCTGGAGTTTGTAAGAAAGATCCTACTACATAGTCTTTTACACGTTTCGCTTTCCTGAAGGCGTGTAGTGGTGTACTCGTGTGGTTGACATCATCCGCAATCAATTTCCAATGTTGGTTCACAATGCGCTTTATTTTGTTGCTTTTAGTAGAAAATGTTGTCACACACACAATTCTATCTTGATGTTGATCAGTTCTGTCTTTTGGAGTGAGTAAATGCTCCCGGGGGTAGAACCAAGCGCGTTTCCTTGCTCTTCTGACGAGTCGTCTTGGGTATCCACACTGTTGGAGACGATTGGAAAGATCTTCTGACTCTTCAAAATAATGATCTTTATCGGAACAGTTTCTACGGATACGTAGGAACTGCCCAAAGGGCAGGTTATCACGGAGAGCTCGAGGGTGATCGCTGTTATATTGTAACAGGGAATTCCTTTCAGCTGGCTTACGATAAAGTGTTGTAAGTAGGGTGCCTGAGTTCTCGTAGATGGTAATGTCCAGAAAATTCACGGTGTGGTTATCAGACTGGATCGTGAATTTGAGATGCGGGGATTGCTGGTTGAGCCATGTATAAAAAGATGTCTGTTCATTGGAATCCCCATCCCAGATCAATAGGATGTCATCGATATCCCTCATCCAGAGATCGAGCCGGTCTCTGAATAGATTGAGGGTATTTATAATGGTATCATCCTCGAAAGCTGACATATAAAGAATAGCCACATCAGGAGCGAATGGAGCCCCCATCGCTACGCCTTTCATCTGGAGAAAGAACTGGTTCTTAAAAATAAAAAAGTTTTTGGTCATAGCTATCCCGAGTAGGGCAATAATGAATTCTGTTGGAACTGTCACTGGTGCAGGTCTTCATTGGAGACATCTAGTTATCACAGCTAGGGCTTCCTCTTGGGGAATACAGGTGTATAAGGAGACGACGTCACACATGGCCAGGATTTGATGTTGAGGGTCAAAGGGTAAATTCTCCACAATATTTATTGTGTGCAAGGTGTCACGTAAATATGATTGTGTCGATTCCGCAAGGGGTTTCAGAAAAAAATCAATGTATCTGCTGAGTGGCTCAAGCATGGAGCCGCAGCCCGAGACGATGGGACGACCAGGGGGGTCAACCATACTTTTGTGGATTTTAGGTATGGTGTAGATGGTGGCCAATCTAGGACTTTTTTGGTTAAGATAGAGGAACTCATTTTCAGAAAGAAACCCTTGGTCCAAGCCCGCCTGGGTCAACTCAAACATTTCAAAGGATATTGGTTTTGATGGATCAGATCTCAATTGTTGATAGCTTATACCATCATTCAGTTGTCGAAGGATCTCGAGTTCATATTTAGACACATCCTGAACAACAATGGCCCCGCCTTTATCGGCCGGTTTGATGACAACCTCATTATTTCGAGCAAGAGATTGAAGTGCCGCCTTCTCAGTTCTGCTTATGTTGTACTTAGTATAGGATTTCTCTTGCAACGTTTCTTCTACATCTCTCCAAACCACAGCTTCATATGCCAAGATCTTGTGTGACATCGTACTGGATGGAGGAACAAAAGTGGATGGTATTCTAAGACCCGTGTAGGATGGATTCAAATTGGGCCCATAATTATGAAAGAAGTATTTCAAACGGATCTTTCTAAAAATTTGAAGAGTTCAGTTCGTATTGTAAAGTTATCCGGTTTGTTTGTAGGAACATAGGATAATCCTGTGCTTAATACTTTAAGTTCATCATCATTCAAGTTGTGTTGAGATATATTTACAACCGGACTAGGGGTAGGTGTAGGATTCACCACCGGTACGTCTTGTTGCGTGTTACCCTCTCACCATGTTGCTCCTGCTAGAAATGAACCTGCTTCTGAGCTTGGCCGCGACCTCCATCCCAATTGGTGGTGTTCTGTTGTTAACCATGTTGTTGGCCCTGGGCCAATTGTTGCCCCTGCCTCTCAGGGGTTGCCATGGACCTTGTCGTTGTCCTAAAAAAGGAAGGTATTGATTTTGCTGGTACCCGTAGTCTTGATAGTTATAGGAGTGACTAGGGCCTGCGTAATCTTGTATTCCAATCACATTTACGGCACTTTACAGTCCACATTCGGGGTTTTATTAATACTTACATGATATCCTGTGGTCCTTCGATTTCTCTGCAGATGGTGCCAAGTTTCCGGTTTCCTTTAAAACTACGATCGTACGGGAACGTGAACAGCTAAAGTCTACCTTCGGGTAAGCTGTTACATTTACCGCACACCACCAATTCGGTTTTGCTCCAATTTGTCATATTTAAAATCCCGCTTCTCTCTCCAGATTCTCCATCCAGTCGCCATCAAACCTCCATCGTCCTGGAGCCCTGATTTGATTCCACCATTAACGCCCATCCTAATTGTGAGTCAATGGCTCCTGTATATTTAATACAACTGTGCATAATTGCAAACTCCATCCAATTAGTATTGCTATTATTGATATGTTTGCCTTTTTAATTCTAGACCTGATGGTCTCTTAATATCTTAGTTAGTCTCCCAACACTAACTCTAATCTATTGCAAATCCTTACCCCTCAATATTTTCCTTAATCTCTTAACCCTAGGATTCGAAGTTCACACCATATCATGTATCCCACCCTTTCTACTATCTAATTGAAGACAAGCAACAATTGATCTGGTATGCTCTGCCTTTAATAGTGTGCTATATTAATTACTCATTCCGTGATTCAGTACCAGGAGTAAAATTAAATTCAATTAATTATTGATATGTATTGAATAGGTTGCCTGCCCCCACCCTGTCCTGATGAAGACCCCGCAGCAAGGGTACAACTAATTCCTGCAGCAATTTGAGGGTCGAAACGTCGACAACTGTTTCTCATTTATCAGCTTCACGCCAAAATTATAACATTAATGTATTATGTGGAGTATGATCCTGATCAAGTGATGTATTAAACCTATGGTCTCTTGTTGGTTTACATTTAAATTGACATATAAGTGCATCTGCGCTAATTGGTTGATTTTACTGTCACTATTCCCTATCCACACCATCGTCACCTTATCACTTCCCTTTTTCCCTGGGGCACTGTACAGCTTTTTGAATGTTTATTGCTAGATACAGTAGCCAACATACATCTACATTGTGAATAAAAACAGTGTAGATCCATTTATTGTTTCTCCATTTTTGATTAATTTGTGTCAATTGATGATTATGCGCTGGGACCCCTTTCTCTCAGTACCATTAAGATGAGTGTCAGTTCATTTAAGGCTATAACAAAGTCAGATAAGGACAAATTATTATACAGGTTGACCAGAAAATACATAGACCCTTTATTGACCGTTATTTTTAAGATTTGATAGTTCTCAGCTAACTTCAATGCAGATATTTCCTTTAACGAAGCTCATTAGATAAATAGATAATTAGGGCTCCTTTAGGTATACCTGAGGTAGAAGGGCGAGCACTTGAATGAAAGGTTTTATAACACTGTATGTGGATAAGAGATATCAGCCAAGGTTCCTGGAGGCAGATTACTGAATGTTGTCGGATTATTTCAAGCCAGGTGACTTGGTCAAATTTGGTGCGTAACCCTGCTATATTCCAGTAAATTATGTTAAGTGTTATTTCACCGGATGATACTATGGTAGAGGGAGGTGGTTGAATGACTTGTTTCCACAGTCAAATGCTGAGGACAGGTCCATGCAGGCAAGGTACACAGTACCTGGGTGTGCAACTGTGTATTTACTCAGTATCAGGGGGAGATTAAGGCATTGAGCCACAGTAGAACGCCCATGGCGAAATCCAATCTGGACATCTGATAACATTTTTTGCTCCTCCACCCAGCTAGACAATCTGTCCAGGAGTACACGACTCACAACCTTGACCACTGAATCAAGAAGGGAGATTGGCCTATAGCAATGGGTGCCATTCCTGTCCCCCTTTTTGAAAACAGGAACAATGGTAGAGGTCACTAAGGACTCAAGGCACCCATTTTTTGCGGCTGCGTTAAACACTGCAACCTGTATTGGCGCCCAGAATGAATGGTCAGACTTAAATAGGTCCAGGGGAATACCGTCCAGGCCCGGGGTTTTATTGCCTGTTAAGCCTAAAATGCCTTCCACCACATCACCCAATTCAAAATTCACTGAGTGGTTGTTCATATCATGGCTGACCTGTGGGAGGAGCTCCATTGGACTCTCAAACATTAATTTAAATTGAAGCACCCATTCCTCCTCTGTTATATGGGACTCAAGAGCCCTCACACTATCCTGTTTAAAACAAGCACTGGCGTTGCCAATAGGTCTCGCAGTAGGAAAGTTGGAGCTATTGGTTTTGTAAATGACATTTTATATTTATGTTTTGTGATTTACAATGCCAATACTTTTAACTTTAGCATATGTGACACTTTTAGTATTTGTAATGTCACATGTTTTGTATTGCCTTTACGTAGATGTATTGATATTACAATTAACATCGGCTTTTAATTTTTTTAAATAATTAATACTTAAATACAAGTGATTGTAATTTTTTATGGCAATAGCTTAATTTTTTGTAAATAACTGTTGTGAAGATTATGTTCAGTGACTAAAATCCAAGAACAGAAGTGAAATATTAACATTTTTTTGTGACATTTGCAATAAAGCTTCAAACATTGAGAGAACATATTTGAACCAGTGATACTGTGGTAGTGCTGAGTGATGCTGTGGTGGTGCTGAGTGATGCTGTGGTGCCCCTGAGTGATGCTGTGGTGGAGCGATAGATAGATAGAGGGCGATAGATAGATAGACAGAGTGAGGGCGATAGATAGATAGACAGAGTGAGGGCGATAGATAGATAGACAGTGAGGGCGATAGATAGAGTAAAGGTAGATAGATTGATAGAGAGTGAGGGCGATAGAGAGATAGAGTGAGGGCAATAGATAGATAGAGTGAGGGGTATAGATAGAGTGAGGGCGACAGATGTGTGTGTTTGTGTGTGTGCGGTTGTGTGTGTAGTGGTTTGAGTGGTTGTATGTGTGAGTGGTTGTATGTGTGGGTGGTTGTATGTGTGAATGATTGTATGTGTGGGTGGTTGTATGTGTGAGTGGTTGTATGTGTGAGTGGTTGTATGTGTGAGTGGTTGTATGTGTTAGTGGTTGTATGTGTGAGTGGTTGTATGTGTGAGTGGTTGTATGCATGTATGGTGGTGGGGTTGTGTGTGTGGGTGTTTGGGGGTGTGTGTGGGTGTTTGGGGTTGTGTGTGGGGTTGTGTGTGTGGGGTTGCGTGTGTGTAGTTGTGTGTGTAGTTGTGTGTGGTTGTGTGTGTGGTTGTGTGTGTGGTTGGGTGTGTGGTTGTGTGTGAGATTGTGTGTGTGGTGTGGTTGTGTGTGTGGTTGGGTGTGTGGTTGTGTGTGTGGTTGGGTGTGTGGTTGTGTGGAGGCTAGCCAAAATGACTATGTGAAAGTTTTAGTGATGGAAAAACAACTTTAATAAATGGCCCAAAAATAAGCTATACAAATGACATAATTAGTTGGCCACAAACCAGCAAACCTTCTGAAGTGAGAAACCTCTAAAAAACTGCAAATTGTGTTCTGGCTTAGTTCAACTGCTGATTGCCATCTAATAGTCTTTATTGATATTTGAGTGCCTTCTCGTTGCCCAGCAGCAGGCAGTCCCAAGGACTGATCCCAGCCTCTGCTCCTGCTGTGTGATGAGCACTGACACGAACTTCAAAGGACCTGGATATGCTTGCAACCATCATTTTCGTTGGTGGTTGCTGAGGTTGTGGCTTTCTGTTTGTTTGATGCTTATGGTCGTATTCAGTCAGTGTATTGGCCAACAACACCGTACTTGTTTCCACTGTTTGTGCATGTCTGCATAGGGAAAGATGCATGTTTAATAGTAACTATGGAAGGTTCACTGCATATCATAATATCCTTGCACATCTCGCGCACCTATTAACGCTGTGTCTCATTGTAAGGATCTTCACACGTTCTTGTTTCCGCGCCTCTCTTGCACGTCGTCTGCATAGCCGCCTGCGCGCGCATCCCTCACTGGGTATTAGCTGTATGAAATGATTACATCGATTCTTCTCAAGCATCTTAAGGGTTTAATGGAGTCGGTTCCAGCCCACTTTTGCTGGTGCTCAGTTAATTGAGGATCGTCTGTGTCTTGAGAGGAGGAAGCCTCTTCGGTCCCCAGCAGATGCTGACACCTCATTACCTCTCAGAGAAGCCCCGCACAACTTCAAGTAGATTAATACATTTCATTAAAAGGATAATGCTAATGGATAAAGTGGTTTGTATTCTGTCTTGGGTTATGCTTTAATAAGCTTGGAAGTGAAAGAGTCAAGCAAATGCAGAAAACAGAAAAGAAAGCGATGAGGGGTGACAGCCTGGCACATATGATGAAAGAAAACAAAGAGACGAATAAGACCGACAAACTGAAATGAAACAAACGGGTAGGCAAATAATCTGGAGAGAGACACAGTTGACACATAAAGATATAGAGAAAGAGGGAGCTGAGAGAGAAAACAGTACAAGAGAGGGCACGTGATAGCGTGAGAGTGAATAAGGGAAACAAGAGCGGCCGGGAAACTGAAAGTACTGCCGGCCAGCCATGAATAACAAGCAAATGCAGAAAACAGGAAAGAGAGCGATGAGGGGTGACAGCCTGGCACATATGATGAAAGAAAACAAAGGGACGAATAAGACAGACAAACTGAAATGAAACAAACGGGTAGGCAAATAATCTGGAGAGAGACACAGTTGACACATAAAGATATAGAGAAAGAGGGAGTTGAGAGAGAAAACAGTACAAGAGAGGGCACGTGATAGCGTGAGAGAGAATTAGGGAAACAAGAGCGGCCGGGAAACTGAAAGTACGGCCGGCCAGCCTTGAATAATTAGAGGAGGAGAAGCCGCAGAGCACACGCTGGCAGAAGCCCTTTGATGTGGTGGCGGCCGTGAAAAAATGCAATTAGGAGGGAGGGAGGGAGGGAGGCTGATGCGCGTGCTTGTTTGGCCACGTGATTCACGTGAACTCGAAGAAAACCGCACAGAAAAAAGCCTTAGTTTGACTAGTATTTTGAGCACTAGAATTCTCTCCATTTTCCATTCCTGCAGAATGGAAAAGGTGAGACCTAAACAGGCCCATTCACAATGCTCCAGCAGCTGGAGTTACTCCGTAGGGTACTAGAGTTTATCAACTCACTCCAGGTCTCTTCCTTCATGTCTACTTTCTTTGTTGCCAAGCAATCCTTGAATTCCTTCCGGCAAACTTACACCTGTACAGAATTTCTTGTGTTTGCTGACAAGGATTCCCCTAGTTTTTATGCAGCCTTGGAGCAAGCGGAATCAAGATACAATACACAATAAAGCAGACCAGGTCTGGAAATGGTGTGTGACTAAACCGGACTGCGATACAGTTGGAAGCCTGTGTAGGAAAAGTGCTGTTGAAGAAAAATGCGATTAAACACATAATGTTGTTGAAAACACAGAGGCTCGGCCGATTCCCATCAGACCACCCTTATGGTGGAAGTTGCGTCATGTGGGAATTGCTGAACATTCCATCGCGCAACCGACCGTGTAGTGCCGGTGCGGGAGTGGAAGCCAGTGGTCTAGCTCTAGTGTTTATCCTAGGTTGGTATGAAGAAAGTGCAGTGCTCAAATGATAGTGAAAATAAAATAGACTACATAGATCCTTGTAACGATGAAGAGGAAATCTAGGTGTCTAGGGTTAAAAACACGCTGAGTAGTAAGACTACCCTGTAGCGCTATGCAGAACGGTCGACATGTTTCAGCCATAAGGGCGTTGCCCCGGCTTTCTTCAGGACCTTAAAACTTAGACTGGCTACTGCAAATACACATACTGTGTTCAGTGAAAAAACAATAAATTAAATTGAAGAGATAAATCAATAAATGTACTTGAAAAAGTTACATATCTGCCAGGAGCCTTGAGCGTTTAGTCTTGCCCACTGGAGGGAGAAAGGTATGGCTTCTTCCTAATGAAAAGACAAAGAGTCTTATTAATTACAACAACACTTACATACACAGAGCAAGCCGCATAAATACACAGTGACCCGTCAAGACAACCTCCCGAGCGGTCGCCGGGTGAGGTGAGGCCTTCACCCACACAAAGCTGGGTGAGGATCACAATGAGGAAATGCCTCTATGTGATTAAGCTAATATGCTTTTCTCAATATGCAGAATGTCAATTATTCATGCATGTGTGGTTGTCTTGAAGGGTCACTGTGTATTCACGCGGCTTGCTCTGTGTATGTAAGTGTAGTTGTAATTAATAAGACTCTTTGTCTTTTCATTAGGAAGAAGCCATACCTTTCTTCCTCTAGTGGGCAAGACTAAACGCTCACGGCTCCTGGCAGATATGTACCTTTTTCAAGTACATTTATTGATTAATCTCTTCACTTTAATTAATAGTTTTTTCACTGAACACAGTATGTGTATTTGCAGTAGCCAGTCTAAGTTTTAAGGTCCTGAAGAAAGCCGGGGCAACGCCCTTATAGCTGAAACATGTCGACCGTTCTGCATAGCGCTACAGGGTAGTCTTACTACTCAGCGTGTTTTTAACCCTAGACACCTAGATTTCCACTTCATCGTTACAAGGATCTATGTAGTCTGTTTTATTTTCACTATCATTTGAGCACTGCACTTTCTTCATACCAACCTAGGATAAACACTAGAGCTAGACCACTGGCTTCCACTCCCGCACCGGCACTACACGGTCGGTTGCGCGATGGAATGTTCAGCAATTCCCACATGACGCAACTTCCACCATAAGGGTGGTCTGATGGGAATCGTCCGAGCCTCTGTGTTTTCAACAACATTATGTGTTTAATCGCGTTTTTCTTCAACAGCACTTTTCCTACACAGGCTTCCAACTGTATCGCAGTCCGGTTTAGTCACACACCATTTCCAGACCTGGTCTGCTTTATTGTGTATTGTATCTTGTGATTAGGGGTTTGAGCAGACAGGTCATTAAATATTCCCCTTGACCCCCCACACCTTATGTATTTGCAAGCGGAATCAAACCATCTCACTCCAGGGTGGGTAGATCTGCCCCCGGGGACACTTAAGATCTTTCTAACTTTTCTTACAATGGATGCATAAGCATTAATAACCTCACCTGGGGAAGAGCCTTCATCCAAACACAACCCTACCTCAATAGTGCACGATTCTCTAACCTTCCGGTAAAAATGATCTGGCGTGATCTGGGACCATTTAAGACAGCTTAAGCCATCTGTTGCTTTGAGCGTTCCCATTGATGCTACTCCGCTGATGTGGGCTGACAATGGCCCCTGCAGAAACACATATAGAGGGTTGTGATCACTGAATACACTGTCCTTAATATTAAAACCGCTAAATAATGCGTGTGAAGAGGGGGAAATTAAAATACAATCAATAAATAAAATGAAGGAGGGCGCAGGGAAAGTGCGAAGTGGGTCAGAGATGCTCATGGTGCACATCTTGTCCAGATCACTAATCAAGTTATTTAATGCCTCCCCGTGTGTGGAATGTTCAAAATTAAACCACTTATGGTGCTGAGAACCCAGCTTGGAAACTCCGGTAAGCATGGGGTTTCCGTAAGGGTGGATGTTGAAATCCCCAGAAACTGTTAAGTTATGAAGAATGGAGCAATAAGATTGATAAATAAGAGTGTCCAAGGTAGCGATGTTGCTCACACTAGATGGGCAAGTCGCAGAGTTACGAAAATTAATAAATCCCTAACTTTTGGTTCCCCTATTTAAAATCAATGGCAATATACCTGGGATAGGGGATGGGATGACCTGAATCTGAAAATCAACTGTTAGGGCGATGTAAGTCACTAATCCTCCCATGGGTCTACCCCCAGCTGAGGGGATGGCTGGCACCAAAAAATCCCTGTAACCCTCCAGGAATAAATCACATTCCACCGACTAGGTTTCTTGGAAGCTCATCAGAAGAAATTGCCTCACAAATTTTAGCCAAAGTGGATCCTTGAATTTGCTTGCTAACCCTGCAATATTCCAAGATATTTTTTTTTTTTTTTCCTACTGGAGCACCTGGGTTCTCATTCTCTACCTCTTGTGGTTGCTGAAGATTCAGATCAAGGTCGGGCCCTCTCTCAAATCGTTTCTCATGTCATTTCCTAGTCAATCGTAGCCCTCCATCCCTGTTAGTGATGAAAATCTATTATGCAGGTTTATCATGGAATCTACACCTTGCTGTCCAACAAATAGAGCTGGGGGACGCGGGTGTTAACTGTTGCATATTCACAGGAATTAATCCTTGTGACCACCCACCTTGGACAACTGGCATTTTACCATTGCGGGGTCTTTCTCTAGGTTGATCGGGTTTATAGAAGTAGCCTAGCGGGAGTGCCCTGATTACTGATCCTGGCTTACTAGAGGCTCGATGTGTGTCCCCAAACAATATCCTACCCTCTGTGTTTGGATTGTCAAAATTAATAATAATACAGTCACCCATGCCTGTTTTGGTGAGGCTCCCGATCCAGGTAACCCTGCGGACCATCATGATATTTTTGTCCACTCTAGCCCCAAGGACGGTATTAATTAAGAGCCAATTAATTATTTTATTTTGAAGCTGTCCATAGTCCTCACTACCCCCTCGGTGGAGAGATGGAACATTCCCCAGAACCACTACGCAGGTGGTAGATACAGGGGGAAGATATATTACTGGTAAACTCTCTAACTGCACTATGCTATTCTTAAGTTTCCCGTCCCTGGCTTGATGGCGGATGCCAGGGATAGTACTGGGGCTACTACCACTACTACGGACGGGTGTATCCCTGCTAAAACCACTGTGGCAATCCTGTCATCATACCCAGCAGAAGCTTCAGATAGCTTTGGCGGCTGAATTGGGGGTGGGAACTACAGAGGTTGGCCGACAAATTGATTGAATGGTCCGAGACCCAGGTACCCTTGCATTTTTCTGACCAGGGTCAGCACTTACATCTCCTAAAAGGGATGGTGTGGCATTACTGGTATGCAAAGCTATGGAATCCTAAATCCGGATCAACCTCTCAATGATAGGGCCTAGTTCTGCATCCAGTAGGTTGGATAAAGAAACCTGTAGTGTCACTAACTGCCCGAAGAAATCCAGGGTTGTGGGATTAATAGGGGGAACTGCATTGGGTACAGAAGGTTAAACACCCAGGGCGGGTTTCATTTTTTTTTTTTATTGTCCCCCTATAGATTGGGTTTTTCTTTTGGTGCCACCCCCAGACTGCAGAATCCCTTTATATATATTGGCTACCTTTTCTCTCTGTAAAGCAGGGGGTAGCTTCTCTGTATTGGTAGGTAAACTGGCATCAGCTCCCAAAGGACCCCTTCCCCACCTCCTTTGTTACTTATTACAATGACAGGTGATAATGGAGCCACCAAAGGGGTCTCATCAGCATAAGTAGGTGACAGGTTAGAAGTCCCAGCATCATACTCAGAATCCATGCTTGTATCTATGCGTAAGCTCACAGTAGACACAGGGCAATGACCCCGGGTTGCAGGACCAACAATCGCTTCAGACAGTTCGGACTCTGTAACACAAAGGCGCTAAATTTTATTTGGAGACCGCGAAAGGCACCTATTTACCAGCTTGATTTCCTTGTCCAACAAGGAAGCGGCCCTTTGCAAGAAAGAATCCATGGTGGAGACAGTTTCAGACACACCCAGCTTCCCTTTCGCTGTATTAGCGGGAACAGGCAGGACCTTACGCCTGCCCATAATTATTAAAAAGTGAAAAATCCTTTAAGGAGTTGAAATTAAAAAAAAACAAGATATCAGTTAAAAAAGAGACACAACCACAACAGGTTAGTTACATGTGAAACAGGAGATGGGCGGTCTCAACGGCAAAAAACACATGTGATACACGCGTAGTGGACGACACCAAACTGCACTAAGTTGTCTTTAAACTTTAACTTGGAGATCAGCCACAACCATGATCAATAACTGCAACTAAAAGCTAATTTCCAGGTTTTTAGGAACCCAGATCCCACTGGTCAGAGAGGGGGCTCAGCCTCCTATGGCCCCTGACGGGCATACACGGGACAGCTTTTGGCCCCCACGCTTCCCACACTGCGGGGGTAGAGGCAGCGCTTTATTGCGTGATCACCACGCCTCCTCCAGCGGCAGCTGCAATCAATGCGGGCATTGTGTCATGGTGTACCAAGGGACAGCAAGTCCCACCAGGGTATAGAGTTTGTGGCCTCGATGTCAGCATGGTGTAAACAGCAGCCCGGAGCCCAGCAGCAAAGGCAAACAGTAGCGGCAACAGGAATTGTGGGATTAAAGTCCCCTGGTGCGTCCCCACCACAGTGGTCGAGATAGTGCTTTCTAGCGTGATCACCACGCCTCCCCCAGTGGCAGTTGCAATAAATGCGGGCGTTGTGCACGGTGTACCCTGGGAGAGCGAGTTCCACCAGGGTATGGAGTTTTTGTCCTCGATGTCACCAGGGGCGTAAACAGCAGCCTGGAGCCCAGCAGCAGAGGCAAACAGTAGTGGTGACAGGAATTGCGGGATTAAAGTCCCCTGGCGCGTGTTGACCTATTTTGAAATAATGTGGACTTTTATATGATGCTTACCTCATCTGCAATATGAATTTGTTTGTGTGTATTTAAAATTGTGGATTGTAATTAAAAAAGTATCTCAAAAGACCCAAAAAAGCCTGTATTTCTTTAAGGGTCTTGCTAAAGGGGCCTTCCGCTATAGCACAAACCATTCATTCCTAAGATTCAATCAACCCATTACCTAATACATATCCTAAGTACTTCACTTTGGTAAATCTGATATGGGATTTTTTTGCGTTAATATGTATTGTGTGGAGGTGTTGTAAATGTGCCTCCCAGTTGGGACTAAAGATGACTATCCAATCACAAAGGAGGGACTCTGGGCTTTTCCGACAGGTCCATCATGCTTGCACAAACTTAGTAAAGATACTGAAATGTAGAAAGATGTAGAATGTAGGAGGACATGGATTCATTCTCTTGGAATTTGGGGCCCTCACACACCTGGCTGTGTGACATTATTCATCATAGGGCTGCTCATCGTCAGGTCAGCACTGCAATACCTGACGGGCTCCCTATGAGGGGCTCCTTGGTGGAGATCTTTTATTCCAAATTGCCATTTGGTGCAGCGTGGGTGGGGGGCCTAACCAGTGTGGATGAGTGAGTGAAGGTGTGTAACTTGAAAGAAGTTTGAAACAGGTTTGGAAGTACCAACAAAAACAATTTTAATCAATAGGTCTCCTAACCTGATTAAAAGAGACAACAGCGGATGTCTGAGGTTATGTCTCAGGTAGGATGCTCTATTGTGTGGTCAACATGTTTCTCGCCTAGTAGTCATTCAATCTGGTGGCAATTCATCAGGACCTTATAAAATAAAATCTGTCTATACACGGGTAGTTATATGGTGTAAACAACCTCTTTAAACCAGCCTAACACAAACTCTGTGTAGTACCTGATAGAACATGACCAACCTCGTTTGGGATTCTCATTTTACTTAATTTATAACAGGCAGGTATCACACATGGAATTTCACTATGTAGTTTGCTCATTCAGCAACAGGCTCTCTGACCTACCCACTTCTGCTGGAATCAGGAGGTGTCTAATTACCATGCAAAATCAGTTTCCCTAGTTTTCCCTTGTCTTGTAATTAGGAACAGCATACTTTCAGTATCTTTGCTAAAGGTGACCATATAATTTAAGTATGCCGAAGAGTAGGGTTGATGTGCCTTTAGTACTTCCTTTATCAGCCTTTGAAAAGTCATTGGGGCTCCATGTTGTCCAAACAATAAACCAGTAAATTCAAAAAGACCGTCTGCGTGGCAAAAATGTATTTTTTCTGATCTTCTTTTTTTAGAGGTACCTGCAAATACCTTTTTGTCAAATCTAAAATATTGATGTAGTTAGCCTCTCCTAAGTTCTCAATGAGTTCATCCACCCTGGGAAGAGGGTAGGCATCATACTTTGATATCCTGTTAACTGGAACTTTTAAAGACACATTTTTTCCTGACTACCTACCTTGTATTTTTTGTTTGTTTACTGACCTCTGGCCTCTGGTTTATGGTAAGAACACAAGCACGGAGATACCCCTTCATGGGTCGAATTCCTGCGCTATATAAGAAAATAAATAAATAAATAAATAAACTGCCCAAAAGTCTATACGGAAATGGATAGGCCCATCAGGTTTAGGAACTAGCAATATGGGAGATGACCAATTATAATTTAGAGGAGAGGTGTAGCTCACTGGTTAGAGGTGGCAGACCTGTAAGCAGAGAACAGCCTGGGACCAGGGTTCAATTCCCGGCGCGGCAGGGTCGTGGACCAGGGGTCAACGGACTCGATAATTCTCGCCTCAGTGCCTACACTAACCTGGGAACACACTCGGTAACTCTGGTCATTAAGCTTGCCTCATCTCTACAACGGCCCCCCGCAGCCGCCAGGGATGCCTGGTTCCACCCTGAAGATACCCAGTAAGAGACCATCTCACAGGGAAAACCTGGACGGGTTCCCCAGCGGTCTGCAGCGCAAGGAGACTCGGTTAGAGTAACAGTGCGCTTTACAAATATCCCACATATCCTCTCCATTTCCTGCCCTTATCACAAAATTACATTTGTCTCTTCTGGCTTTTTTCTAATTGGGTGTAGGCTAAGTCTTATAGTTTACTAATACGAGGCCTTAATTGTTGCATATATCGTAATAGATCTGGGTCTTCTGTCCCATTATTCTTCCCCAGGCTTGTCTGGTTATCTCGAGAAGAGTTCTGGGTTGTCTCCCATAAAGAAGTTCATATGAAGAGCAGCTTAATCTGCTTTGAACCTGGCCTTTAATAACAAACAAAAGTAAGGGTAGGTGAAGTTCCCAGTTCTTTCTCTCCACCAGGAGGATTTGTTGGGGTTGGTATACTGAGGTCTTAAGATGTTTAAAATTAAACATTGTACACAGTTCCTGTATTGAGTTAGACAGAAATGGAGTACCATGATCATTGAGAATCTCTTTAGGGAACCCAATCCTAGAGAATATTTCAATAGGAACTCTGGCAATATTTCTGATAGTGGTCTACTCAAGGGGGGCCGCTTCAGGATAGGGAGTGGCACAGTCGACAACTACCAAGCAATAAGTATTACCCTGTTTAGTTCTTTGAAAGGGACCAATCAGGTCTATTCCAATACGCTCGAAGGGATGTTCTGTTATAGATAAGGGTTAGAGAAGGAATGTTAGAGGTCTATATGGGTTTTTCTGTTGACGGAACTCACAACTCTGGCAATATTACTTTTTATCTTGGCATGAATGGCGGGCCAATAGAAACAACTTTGCACCATTTGAGAGGTTTTCTATTGTCCAGTATAGCCGGCCAATAAATGTGAATAGGAAAGAAAATATTTTGTTCTTAAATTCTTTTGGAACTAGCAGTTGGAGATCTGCCCCTAAATTGTCTATTCTACATAGAAGCCCATTCTTTTTATAAACTGGGGCAGCTGAGACTCAGTGTTTTTCCCTCTCTATAGCATTTTTCGAAGCATTTTGCAGGGTCCTGTCATTCCTTTGGGCATGATGGAAATCACTATTTATCTCCCATGATTCAGCTGTGAGAAAGGCATTTTGGGATCTTGAATAGTTCTCCTTTTTAAGTAGAGAAGAAGACCATTGGGTCTAAAATATAGTGAGAAATGCTGCGTTATCTGTGCCAAGTGTTAATTATTCAGGCAGAGTTGCCACAACTCTAGATTTTATTTGTATCTCTCTACCTGTTTGAGTAGTCACTGTTATCTCTGCAATTGGATTCTTCCTTATATCTCCATGAACACACCTGTTCTCTATTTCCTTATGTGGAAGGATATTGTGTGGGCTCTAACCATTTCTGGAGGATAAGTGACTGATGACATTCTGAATTTAACAAAGGATTAATCCTGTAATCTTGAATATATAGACTTACATAAAAGCAGTGTGCCAGCTATTGTATATAAAGAATCTTCCTTGGGATACAACTAAAGTCCATGGGTTCCTCAAATATTTTTTTATTTTGACAGGACTGAGAATTGTGTCCTTATTCACCACAGTCAAAACATTGGGCATTTTTAAAGGTGTTTGGCATAGTTAGAAAGGTCCTCACTTTGGAAGGTTCTGTGAACATTTTGTTAGGTCTTTTCTCATTCTTGAGAGGAGCCTGACTTTCCTCTTGGTTAGGTTCTCTGACATTTAAGCGCTGCTGGGCTCTGGAAAAAGTTGTTGCCATTTCTATGTCTTGTTCCACGGTTAGGCCTGTAAGTTGTATGAATCCTTTTTGTGTTGCTAGGGTAAAGCCTCTAGATATTGTTCCATATAAATCGAATTTATGATTTCTTCCTTGGAGTTCTCTAGGGGTCTGAGCCATTTATCTGAGGCCATTTTAAGTTTGAAGAAAATAATTTTGGGATTATCCCCTGCTATGTTGCATTCCTTTCTAAACTTCAGGTGATAGACTTCGGTGTCTAATCCCAGGTGATCCAATATGACATTCTTGACTTCTTCATAGGAAGTGGTACCATACGGATTGGCTACCTGGTAGGTGGCCTGTGCTACCCAGACTAGTAATGGAGCCAGGAAGAAAGGCCATTTGTTACAGGGTCAGGCAATAGTCCTAGCAGCCCTCTCGAAAATTTAAAGAAAGGCATCTGGGTTGTCCACAGAGACATATTTCTGTGATAATATGTGGGGGCCTGTGGACGAGGTACCAGTGTCAGAGAGGTTGGACGTTAATTGAAATTGATAATCAGATACCTCTTGGCCACCTGCAACTTCAAAATGTCCTTAGAGGTTTCATGGTCCACCTTGGTGGAAGACATTTGTCTTTCAAGGGCCAATTCAAATTTTCTCTGCCCTTGAAGGAGCAGTTGTACCATGGTTTCCTTTTTAATCAATGGTCTATTGTGAAGGCATTCCCCACCACTTGTCAGTAGCGGGTGAATATAAACACGAATAAAAAAAATTGATTCCTAGGGTTTTCTTGTCCCTCAATTATTTTCTCCAAAAGTTCACACAGATTTCAACTAATGTTAGGATAGTCCAATTGTCTTAATGTCTTTTATCTCCTTCCTTTCTTTTAGGGTCAGTTGATTCCGTCCGAAAAAAGATCAAAATCCAGGGTAAGTCATTTCTCTTTTACCCAATTGAATAAGGATAGGCTAATCACCAAGGAATAAGTCACCTGTGTTCCTGTACTTTTCTTACAAAAAAACAAAGAAGAGGGGTGGTTGTCACTTTCTTACAATACTAATTTGTTAAGTCACAAGAGAAGAAAGAAAAAAATAAGAATCACTCTTAGGTACAAACAAAAAAAGGTCTTCCCTTAAGAACCTGAAACCATTTTGGTGAGAGAAGAGAAAGAGAGAAAATAAGAATAGGAAAATGTGAGGAACTTGTAAATGGGCAGGTTCTTCTCTCTTCCCGTTTTCCCAAATACAGCCTGTACCTGGCTAAGTCACATTCCTTTGCAAATGTGTTGTAGTGTGGGCTCGGTCCTGGTCTTCCATTCCGTGTGGAACTCAGGGATGCCGATTCCAAGAAGTTACTGGTCTTCTCTTCGCAGCTGTGGGTTTGGATCGTTGAAAACCTTGGTCCTACCTCTCTGCCATCTTTGAGAAAGGAACCCGGTCGGAGTTGGCTACTGGCGGCCTGTGGGATTCTTGATCTTCATGGACCTCTTTTCCAGATTAATTTCTTCTTCTTTGTCCTCTGGTTCCAGATGACGGTTCTTAAAACAATCGCATTGTTCCCTGATTGGCTCCAAGGGTGTTGCCTGACCAAAATCATCCAGTTCAAACAATGTTATCATTTCATCTTCTGGTGTGGTCCAAGGAACCCGTGACTCTTCAGGGCTGTAAGCACAAATGGGGTAACGGTCCGTATAGCCGGTAATATTCCCGACCCGGTGTCTGGGTTGAAAGAATCAGCGGTAGTGAGTCCCTGTGAACTCAGAGACGGGCGGGTACATTCATGTCAAACCAGCTAATGCATGGGATATGGCAGTGGAGAGAAGGGTCCTGTCTTCCTAAGGGGCTGGCAAGCGGACCGTTAACCCATTTGTGCTTACAGCCCTGAAGAGTCACGGGCTCCTTGCCCGCCTGACGAAAGACGTGATGGCTGGTCATTTGCTTTTGAAGTTACCTTTCAACAAAGGAAGGTCAAATACAATCCTTTAAAGAACAAAAAGACTTTCTATTGTGTCCACTTTGTTTCATTTACTACCTATTGTGTTCTTTTGATTAAGCATTAAACATGTATACACCTCGCATACCGTGTGCGCAGGATTCTTGCTATAATTACAGAGAGGGCCCTGGCCACTCTCTACAGAGGTTTCGGGGTCTCCTCTGACCTTGCTGCACGTCTTCATTATTGTTGTTTTTTACCTAACACACACCGCTACCAGTTAAGTCGTCACACTTCCTGTATATGTCAAAACCCTCCACAGAACCTGCAAAAAAAACAAACAATGACAAAGCAAATGTTGTGCCATGTATAGTGCAAAGGTCTTGTCAGGTTTCATTGACACACACAAAACAGGTACAGCACCACAGCAGCAGTGTGGACAGCAAGAAAAAAGGGGGCACTGTGGGGGTACTTTATCTATCCCAGGCTAATGGCCAATGTAATGGTTCACATCCAAGTAAACGTGCAAGAGGACTATGCCTGCACTGTAGGCATTCTAACTTGTGACTTGCAGATTGCACACAGATCTCTACTGCAAGTGCTTAACCCACTGACCAATGTTAGTGGCTTGTCTATCCCTGCTATCTACAAAGTCAGTTCGAGGTCGTCCCACAGTGCACTGCCACTGGAGAAGGTGTTACATGCTTTTGTGATCCTACACCCTAGCGCAGAGAAAGGTTTGGTCTCTATCTCTCACTCTCTCTCTATATTTCTTTCTTTTTTGCTCTCTCTCTTTCACTCCTTCTTTCTCTCTCTACCTCTCTTTCACTGTCTCCAAGAGAAAGTGAGAGAGAGATAAGTTAATTAATTGCCACATTAATATCCACACAAACAAAAAGCAATTGATCACACTATCAGTCTTGTACAATAATACAGATTCAGACCACCAATGTTACATCTCCCAATATTTATCACACACCATAAAAAGGCAGGGTGACTAAAGATATGTTGTAGTAAAGGGATGAAATGAAGAAGTGACATTTGTGAGAACATGAAGTTAAAGAATATGATGTGACAAAAGTGGGCGGTGTGTGGGTCTGGACAAATACTGTTAAATAAAGTGATATTGTATTGTTCCTACTAATCCGTACATAAACTAAGAGCTTGGTGCCAGGACTGAATCTGGACACCCCAGTTGGATATGTTGGCCTGTAGACAAGCTAACTTATCAAGGAGTGAACAGTTTCCGGCAACCACTAAACCTGACAATCCTGACCTTTCATGAATTGTGAAAACAGTACAGAATCTTTCGCTCAGTCACTCGTGCTCACTTGTTCTCAGAGAAATATACAGAGAATACACAGTTTAACGTTTTCAATAATATTTATTGAACCAATGGTATTCTTGCATAAAATACGTGTGCTGCAAATATTAGGAGACAGAAGCAAATAAAGGAGATTACAAGCACCAACAGAGTAAACATTAGATACCTTTCTACCATGGTCCTGGAGCAATGAATATATGCAGGCATATATGCAAAATGATAATCTAATGTACTCCTACGATGCAAACCCTACTCTAAGTGTACCTAGAGTCTGTGTAAGTGTAGAGCCAAGAATTCTCACTAGGAACGATCCAACCCCATTACCTGATGGGAGACTGTGAAGGACCCCGTCTTGGTCTTGAGTTGGATACCCCTCATGGAATGTCAGACCAGTAGGTGATGATTTCTCAGCTGGCAGGGACCTTCAGTGTCAGCAGAAGTGCCTCCTCTACCAATCTTTTCAGATGCATATTATTTATAATAAAAAGCAGCCTTCACGATGTGCATGGTAGTGTTAGTGATGTTATGGATATATGGATAGTGCTGTTGCCCTTTGGATGAAGATAGGATGACTTTTGTAGCTAGTGCGTAGAAAGATCTAGTACATGATTTTAAGGCTCCGTGACAATGTTGTGTGAATCTGGATTCATATACAAAGTAGTTTCAGAGAAACTGATAAAACATTTTTTTGCATGCAAATGTGTGCAAAAGGTCACTGCTGAAACTTTATTTTCTAGGACAATTTAAGGAATAAATTGCTTTGCTACATAGGCCTAACTTGGGGATATGACACCCAATCCTCATCCTAAGGGTCCATATATAAGAGCTATCTAAAAAGACAGTATAAAAATAAAATAAAAATTAATAACAAACTTCAAAAGCAAGCTTCTCCTTTAAAATGTTCTGAAAAGCCTTACATCATTATACTATTTGAAATCCTAAGCAGTGCGAAAGCCATGGTACCTAAAAAAAGGAAAATAAAACTAAAATGTTTTGGCTGCATTTAGTTTATAAAACAAGCTGAATATTTCCCACATGGAAAGGCCTATTATTTTAATGTGTTCCAGGTGACAGACACAACATTGTTCTTGTCCATATCTGCAAATGATGATCCTAGAGTTGCACCTAGAAACAGATTATTAGAGCGAAGGTGATTACGTCCAATTCCTTCAGCAGACGCCAATGGAGAGAATGCATCCTGTATGCGTATTGTGGAGCCATTGTCCAAGTCACTAGGAGCTTAAGTACCGCAGGGTGGCTCAAGAAAGGCATTCATCAGCAATGTAAGATACTCAGGACACCAATACCCATGGACCATTACGGGTCCAGTAGTACATCTATGTCCAATGGCGTAACCAGTTGTGATCCTAGGCATATGTCTAATATGCTACTGAGCACCGGGACAATTCTCCTAGTTCCATTATGAACCGAAGGAGCCCCATTACAGGCTTCACTGCTCCACGCTAATTCTTCCATAGGAGTCCTATTACAGGCTTCGCCGCTCCGCAGTGGAGCCATTATTGTTAATCGGCAGGCCATTTTGTGTACTGCCCTACGCCGAACCCTCTCTGGGAACGCGCCTCATTGCAGCAACCTTGCTCCGTATCAGGAGCCTGTATTATCAGTCCGCAGGTACCTAACTTGCTGCTAGTGGACACCGAACCGGGTGGCTATACCCTCAGCCTCTCCACCCGCATTGTAGTATTACCTCATCAATCTATGGCAATCCCTAGCCGTACTCTATGAGGCACTACTTGAATTAATTGCTCCTTCCGCTCTACTGGTCCAAGGTTCCAGTACTACACGCTGGTTCATGCCCCTACTGGGCTTCTTGAGCTCATGCTTTTTGCATTCAGGCAAGCAATGAATGTCCTGATGATGATCCTTTAATGCTAGTAGGAACAAAACGCCGTCAACATGATATGTGGTTTAAACAATAGTGTACTATTATGTGCCTAAATTCTTTTGTTTTCCACATATGTGAAGCAAATGCACTTTAAAATTTCTCTTTGCTCCTAATTCTTATATGCCTGAAATACCCTAAGTATTTGTATTGTTTGATTGTATGTGTAGCATTGTGGATGCAGGATTGTGTCCCACTGTTTAATTGTTGGTTCGTCTAATTTAATATATTAAAACATTGAATACATTTCAAAGTCCGGCTGGACTTCTTTTCATTATAGTGCTTATTGTGGCCTATAATTATTGATACGTTGATCTTTCCTGTCAAGGACCGTTGTCTCTAGATTAACTGATACCCCAGGTCCTTGCTTACCTAGTGGGTTCCTTCCCTTGCCCTTTAGTAATAATATGCATTTGTGGCAGCAAAGCCGGCAGTAGAATACAGTTTGCATGCAGTTCATCCAAACAAGCCTGAAGGACAGGAACCAGTGCTCATCCAATTCTGAAAGTCATTATGTCCCAAACATGTGAACCATGTGCTCAGATCATTGTAGGATCAGCAGTGCTGTCTCGATTCCAAATCGAACTGGGAAGCTCATTGCGCATTAGGAAAAATAAAATCAGGATTCCTGCCAAAAGTAGCAAGACAAGTGGGAGCCCTCCAAAAATGCTTTCAAGCATGGAGTGCTTGAATGATAGAATAACTTCAAACAAACTAAACAGTTTGCACTGAAAGGTGCTAACCAGACCTGAGCCAATACATTTTAAAAAATGCTCTAATTCTCTTGTATCAGACATGTTAAAGATACAATGGACTTGCTCCTCAAAATGTAGTGTGGACTAGTGTCTGTATCTCCCACGAGGACCTTGCACCTTGAGATTAAACGTCTCTCTGTCTAAAGTTAAGCCAAATTCTGTTGAAAACGTATGTCTGCTAAGGGAATCAAAGTGTCACCTGATTAGCAACACCCGGTTTAATTCCACAGCATCCTTGATCATTCAGCATCAAGTAGCTCCCATTCAAGAGCAATTTAAAAAACTGACTTATCACAGCAGCTAGGGAACCCTTCAGATCACATGACAAAAGAAGCATTAAATGCCCTGTGAAGAGAAATGTCCTTGGAAACTAAGCAACTGCTTAGGACATCCTCATACTATGAACCACTAAGAAAAAAACGTCTGTGTCCTCTTTAATGCGCTTAAACCTGAACGGCAATTCTCAATACTCATACATATATCCTTCCGCTGGCACTTTGTATCTGCCTGCCTGTTGGTATTGGAGACAATATTGGAATTGGAAAGTCCTGACCGGTAGGCTGATATAACTATGGATAATCCAGTCTGTGGATGGTGTCTCTGCCACGGTCAAAGGTAATTGGTCTAATTTTTCAATGTGCAACATGGTGTATTTCGCACCATAGTTATCTGTCATTCTGTCAGATAGTATTTAGAAAACGGAGTGGTTGTAGTGATGTAATGCCACAGCACATGGCCTGAATGGTGTGTTTGCAATGTACAGCTCAACATTACGATGGAACATAATTATGACTGTCCATTTTGTAAAATAGACAAGTCCCGCTGTACTATGTCAATTGAAGAAGACACAATTTTGGATGATAAAGTGGTCATACTGTTGTCGACCATGTCCAAAGCCTTTTTCATATGTTCCCTGTCGATCTTGCGTAATCTCTCTGCAGCTTCCTGCTAAGAAATCTTCAATAGCTTATTGTATATTCCATATGAGAAGCCCTTTTGTTGTGGGTTTCTGGGACTTAGCAGGGAACATCTGATAGACAGGTCGTCAGACAGAATGGACAAGTGTTTCACTTGGGAAAGTGTTGAGGTCTTTAGGCAATCTAGGCACAACTTTTCAACACTATATGAAATCACCACCCCTGCATGTTCTGTTTGTACATAGCATAGGCCAGGCCTGTTTATATGAAACCCTCCCGTTTTACCCAGGAACCTAAACTGACATCTGTCCGTGTCTAGAGGCCAAACCAACGAACCCTGCTGATCACGGTCTGATGTATTGTATGACCCAAAGCGGAGGATAGCATCCAATGTACCCTTACTCTACTTTGTGTATTGTTGCCAATTTTCAAAGGGTACACATGTGTGAATGTGAGGTATGTTCAAATCCTTTGTCTTAGAAAAACAAGAGAGGTAGTCTGATGCACTGTTTTATTCGGGAAAATCATTTGATAGGGTATGAGGCATGCTTTGACTAAGGCCTCTTGTCCCTGAACCTGCCAATCTTTTGTTCCTTAGACAGAATGTGTGTCTATCGTGACTTTCCAAAAGTCAAAACCTTGTGTGGATAATTGGGAAATAAAGGAAGCAGAGCAAATCCGATTGGTATTTGTGAGCATATTCTTTTTTGCAGGTGTAGGTGCAAGCTTACAGTAAAAAAAGGCTTGGTCTGATCTGTCAAAACAAGAAAAATATGTAAACTTCAGTGTAAATGTTTTTGAACTACTTTTGGAGGTGTTGTGTAATGTTTCCATTGGGTGTAGTTGTAAACAAATCATGAAATACTAGCTTTGTGTACAAAATGTTGGCCATAATGTTGATAACAGAACATGTCTCCAAAACTACTTTTGCCATCATACAATTCATCATTAGAAAATGCCACTGATTGCTCTAGATCTGAAAGTAAATTATGCAGAGTTTTAATGTCCCAATTATTAGATAATGTACTAGAGGTAATGATATAATTTAAAAGATATCTTAAACAAATATGGAATTTGCAAAAGTTCTGTAGGACCATATACATGATGTGATATCATATTTCATACTATGCCATACAGAACTGAAACCGCTGTAATGTTGACCAGTGACAGGTCCCTTAGTTTACAGTGCAGTGACGCATGTGGTTTTAGAACCTAGTGCACATGTTGGACTGCAGAGCATTCTGGGAGATAATATCCATTTATAAGTAGAAAAAAAACCACTCACCAAACCAATCCACAGTACAGGGAAAAGTAATTCAATTGTAATCCACAGATGTATCCAGGAGGCAACAAGGTATGTCTTTTTCAGCCAAACATAGAGAGAACAAACTTGTAGCTTGAAAAGAAGAGGCGATGTTGGAAATTCAGGTTCATTGGGATCCGATGAAAAGTCATCATAATGTACAAAGTAGCCAGACAGTCTATGTTTGGCAGATTAGCAGGTTTTGTGGAACTGGGAGATAATTTGATCCTTGGCATGTTGACATAGACGTCATAAATGTTTCGAATTGAAACTTTTGTACTTGTTGACTGTACAGTTGTAGTTGTTTCGATGAGGAGAAGCAACATCTAGTTTTCTTCGACAGCCTTTCTTTGGAAAGTGGAGTCTTCAGTCGTTATTAATGCTTCCATCTTGACTTCCTTTATGGTAGCGAGAGGAGATCGTTGGCTATCCAGGAGCCCACCTGGCCTACTGTTGAGAATCGGCCACATACTGTGGTTTAGTCAGATCTCTGAACACAAACCTTTTGTCTCAACAACCGGCAAGAGGCAAAAGAAGTACAGTTCTGGTACCTTCAACAACCAGGACAGGTAGAGGCCCTCTGTAAGATGGCCCACATTCTTTCTTGTCCTGTAGTTTTTTTCTTTGACCAGGTCCCCAATCTTTGGGACTCAGGCAGGTCTTGCCGATACTGCTTTCACTTCACCAGTGGTAGTGCATTTGACTTGGATGCTGCTTTGTAAAGCTCTGTATTCTTTTAGGTCCTGTAAAACAGAGTTTCAACTGCCACTATGCTGAGACTATCGAGGTCTGAGACCAACATCCTCACCCCAAACAGGATCTCATAGAGTATATGACCCAGAGCAATTTACAGGGCATGTTGTTAAGTGCCCTCTGGACCCCATAAGGGTGATTGACCCAACTGCCACCTGAGCCTAATACCCCAGCTTTTAAGGATTGCTTTCAGTCCCGTTTCTTCCTCTCAGCGACTGAATTTCCCTCGAGATGGTAGGGGGAGGAGTACCTCAAGGGCACACCCAAACTTCCCTGAGCGAAACACTGGTCCCTGGTTGGAATGTAGTGTGTCAATTGCTCACATCCTGATAAAGACTCGCAAATCCTTTATGACAGTTCGGGCATCAGCCGAGCGCTGGGGCCAAACCCATAGGAATCTAAAACATGAATCCACTGCCACCAAGATGTACTTGTAAGCCCCGTCTGAGTTTAAGGAGCCACAGTGATCCAAATGGAAACAAGTTATAGGCTTGCCTGAGATTAAAAAAGGTGATGGCGGTGGACGTGCTACGGTGGAGCCTTTCATTTGCTGGCAGATATCGCATTTAAGGTTAACGTCTTTGGTCTGTTTAGTGAGACCTGGCTGTCAGCAGCACTGCTTCAGTAATGAAACTATAGCAGTATTCCCTGCATGTGCTGAACCCAGGCCCTCAGTTACAGCTAGAATTAATTATATTCTGCAATCAGTGTTTGTTATTACTCTATCCCCCCACTCCTGGAATTTGAGCATACAAAATACTTTGCGTATCTAACTTGTAGGAGTACTTGAGTGGAAAGCCTTTTGGTGGTGCTGAGCTGTTGCACATGACATTGACAGCTGTCATAGTTGTTCCGTCTATTTTCGTGCTAGAGCTAGTGATTGCAGCAATGGCAGCAGTTCGCACTGTTGCCTTGGCAGCTTCATCCACCATTGAATTCTCTGCAATGTGAACGCCACCACTCTGAGGACTAAATGTATGAAGAACATGAGCCTGTGGAAGGCCTTCTTTCAGCTTTGCTACTTTTCCCAAAGCATCTTGTAATTGATTGCACAACCCTTTAAATCTCAAAACCCATTTTTGCCCCAATAGTGAAGATATTCTTTATAAGATTGCACATAGTAACATTAAACACACAGTATAAGTGTGGGGAATTTGGAATATGTATTTTGTAGTGCCAGTATCCGGGCTTTTAGTTCTGCCAACAGCACTGTGTAGTCCCCTAGGGACTCTTTGTGTGTTATTCTGGGAAAAAACTTTCTGTTTCTCATGCACCCTTTTATAATTGTGCATTCTGTTGCATATTGCTGTTTCAATCCTATGGCAGGCTGAGCAGATCCATCGGTATAAATGATACACTCATATCAATCTAGATGCACAATTTAATTCGGTAGAGGATATTCCTTTTCGTACTGCAGAAACACTTGTGTTTGTAATGTAGCGTCAAATCTGCAGTCTACATCTGTTGCAGTGAGAGAGTTAGCCCACTGAATCTATCTTGGATGTAGAGCTAAGCATTTGGAATGCTTGCTTTAGTAACCGCCTCTAGAGTCGGTACTGGGGTGATGACAATTATGCATTTTTCCAGAGCTAGGGCTCACTCTCTAATTACAGCAGTCTGTATGGCTGTGAGTATTTTCTCAGTGGATGAAAAATGCATTTCAGCATTTGTGTACAGATGTGATTTGTATGCTATAGATACTGTATAACCTTCATTGAAAGTGATACCCAGTTGGTCCAGCGACTATGTGGATCAACAGGTTAGTTGTGTTCACATGTGTATGTAAATGCCTTATTTATTTATTTAGAGAGTTTTGTACAGCACGAACATGACCCTCGAGGGTATCAGAGCACTTTATATGGAGATAACACAATTAGGACTTGGTCTGATCAACATGCAAACATATGCATGAGAGACAAACAAATCAACGATTATAAATAGGCTAACTATGGTTGGAGTAGAATAAAGCCAGTACTAGGCAGGATAGTCTACATGGGAGTTTGAGATCTGAATCTATTTAATGTCATCAATATGTTGAATTAGGGTAAGAATTTAGTCAGTAGGTATGATTTGGCTTCTCTTTTGAAGGCATAGATGGAGGCAATTAGGCGAAGGTCCGGCGGTAAAGTGTTTCAAATCTTGGGAGCGACAGTCAAGAATGCTCTAGCCCCAATTTTCTTTTTGTAAGTTCATTGGGGTTTCAGCAACAAAGTGAGGGCACTTCGTGAGGAGCTGCCGCTCCCTGATTTTTATAGCTTTTAGGCCAGGTAACTGGGGGTGTTGAAGTGTAAAGCTTTGTACTTCATGCAATCAATTTTCAGTAGGATTCTTGTTTCATATGGTAGCCAATTTAAGGTTTTTAGGGCTGGTGAGATGTGTGCATTTCTTTTAGTTGCAAGGACAAGTCTGCATTGAGAGAGGCTCTTAGTGGTGCTAGTATGTATTTAGGTAGGCCACATAGTGTTGCACTACCATAATCCAATCTTGGTAATACCAGGGCTTGAACTGCTAGTTTTAGATCTTCATGAGGCAGGAATGGTTACATTTTCCGCAGAATGCTCAGGTGGTAGTTCGTTCCTTTGGTGGCAGTACTAATGTGACCCTGCATATGGTGTTTGTCCAATGTAATACCAAAGGATCTGGCAGAGTCTAGGATGTAGGGTGAGCATTTGAGGGCTGTAAGATGATTCAGCCACAGATCAATCTTGTTGTTGTTATTTGGTGGAGAGATGTTTTGTCAGCATTGAGTTTGAGGTGGTTAACCATGAGACAGAGGTGTGTATTTTGTAGGATGGAATTGAGGGACATAATGTCATCTGGAGAGGCAATTTTGAGATATAGCTGGGTGTCATCCACATACATATGGTAGTGGATTGTTAGCTGATTTTAGGAGGCTTGCTTGTGGTTCCAGGAATAAGTTAAAGAGAATGGGGAGAGAGCGGATTTGTGAGGAATGCCAAGATTTATTGCTTTTGACTTACATAGAGATTGATTCATTTTGACTCTAAAGGATCTGTTTTGGAGGAAAGAAGCAAACCATTGTAATACTGACCCTCATAACCTTGTTTGTTCCAGTAGTTTTAGTAGGGCATTGTGTTTGACGGTGTCAAAAGCAGCAGATACATCAAGCAATATTAGAAGGCATAATTTGTTCTTGTCCAGCATTTTTAGTATGTCATCTACAATATGAGTAAGGGCTGATTCTGTGCTGTGATCTTGACGGAAGCTTGATTGGAATTGATCGAGTAGTTAAAACATTTCTATGTGCCTGCAGAGTTGTTTGTGTACACATTTTTCTAAGAACTTTGCCAGTGATGGGATGTTGGAGATGGGCCGATAGTTGATAGGGTCAGCGCAATCTGCCATAGGTTTTTTTTTTAAATGGGTGTTACTTGAACGATTTTTAGACAGTCTGGTATAGTGCCTTGGCATAGAGAGTTGTTTACAATCTTTGACCATAGTAGGAGGATACAGGTTTTGATCTCTTTGAATAAGCTAGGAGGTAGAGGGTCCATGAAGTGGTTAGATGGGTTTAAAGATGAGAGAATATTGTAGATTTCCTGTTTGCTGATTGGGGAGAAGGCGTTCTAAGTGGCATTATTTTTAGAGGTGAGCCAGGGTGGTTCCATCCCTTCCGTAGATTGGGAGTTGTGAGACAGGTTGACTGGGAGGGCTGGTAGTAGTACCTTTCCTAGTTGAAGTTTGTTCTCTATCTTTGTTGTGTTATCCTTGAAGAAGGTGGCTAGTTCAAAGCAAGTTGGTAGGATTCTGGGTGAAGAGTCAGTCTGGGTTTGATGTGTTACGTGATTGCTGCTTGACTGTTTTGAATAGTTTTTTGGGTCTATTTCTGGCTTGGTCGAGTTGGGTTCTGATAAAATTAGTTTTTGCCTATCTTATTCTTCGATTGTATGTGTTCCTTATTGATCTTAAGTGTTTTAGTGATTCCATTGATGGGGAGTCTTTCCAAGCTCTTTCTTCTGTTCTTAGATTGCGTCTTTCTGTGTTCAAGCTGTCATTAAACCATCACTTTGAGTTTTTTAAGGAGATGTTTTTCTATTGTAGTGGAGCAATAGAGTCCATGACTAATCATATCGAAGTATTGTAATAGTCTGTGAGGTCATTGACATCCTCCATATTGGTCTGAGGGCTCAAGGTGTTGTTTCATAGAGTGGTTAGATCATTGTGGTTTATATTAATAAGATTCCTTTTCCATTGTTTGATTTTCTTCGGTTGGCCATTCCTTGGGATCTCCTTTCAGTTGATGAGGAAGGTGATGTGATAATGGTGTGACCAATCACATGGGGTAATAGACTCTAAGGACATAGTGTCCGACTTAGAAATTATAACGCCCAAAGTCTCTGCCTTATTGTGTGTGGGACTGTCACAGATTTGGGACATTTAATGGTTTAATAGGAAGGATTTTAGGCTATTTACTGATTGGTCATTTAGGTCATTCCAGTGCAGATTAAAATCACCCAGGAAGATATGGAGTCCTTGAAGATTAACATTTATTGTTAAAATTTCCAAAATGTGTTCGATGAATGCCGTGTGATCACTCCGATGGTGATAGAAGGCATGTAGATTACAAATAACTTTGTTGTTGCAAAAGATATTGATGCTAAGATATTCACATGTTGTTACATATATTGTTTCCAATTGGCATAATGATAATGAATTGGTGTAGAGGCATTCTGTTCCACCACCCCTTTTCACTGGTCTAGTCGTATGATATTGTGACTTGATGGGACTAGTAGATCTATGATGGGATGGGATGAGTTGTTTAACCATGTTTCCGTGAGGATAACTATATCAAACTTATGTGTGAGAATGAGGTCGTAGATATCTGCTGCATGTTTATTTGGTGAGCTGCAGTTGAGGAGCATACACTTTAGCTGTTTGGTATTGTATTGAGAGTCCATTTGTGATAAAGTGATTTGTTTAAGGTTTTTCTTGTTTTTTCCTCTGTGATTGTGAATCGGTCCTCTGAAAGGAATGGATGAATTGGATTTGATTTTGATCAGCCTTGCTCATGTTTATTCCAGACCTATAATATAGGAGGAGTTCATGAATCTCATTGTTTGATAGGTCTTGCTTTGATCTCTTTGGTCTGGAATCATTGTTGGGGGAGAGTGTAGTTTGTGATTGCCGGTTGGCTGTGTGAGTAGACTGAGGTGGGGTGAGGTGATGTTTTTATTGGTGTCCTTTCTGGTTATCTTGGGGCTTTTTGCATTGAGAGAGGGCCAAAGATTGGCTGTGATGGAAGTAAGTTTCCGCATATCCTCTTTAAGGTGCTTTAGGCCATGATCATTGAGTTGCATTATACAGTACTCCGGTTTAAGGGGAGTGGTGGGTTGCATCGCAAGATCTGTTAATGGGGTGTTGTCGCCTTGAAGCTAGCATGTCAATTTGTACTGAGCATAAAATATCAGTATGTTCCTGTGTCCAGTGTTGCACTGTAAAGTCATGTTTATTTAAGTTGTATAATGGTTGTACCCTTTCTGCGTATTTCAAAATAGTAGTTCTGCCAAACATTAAAAGTCCCAAAATGGATTGTAGTCTCTTCAGAGTTGTTGGAGATGGAGTAATGCACATCAAAAGCCTCTGCTAGAACTCAAAGGCTGTGCATTTCAACTAGCTGCATGATGTGAGACGCGTGTCATCGCGGCACATAAAAAGTAAGCTCAATCTACTTGGGAAAAAAGGCAGAGTGTTGCGCTCATTTCTGGCTAATACACAAGCTAGACAAAGCGCAGAAACAGAACTGAAAGTTTGCGTAACAAAGTTGGCGGCCATTTTGAAGATCACGCTTCAAGGAAAAAGTGTTGATCTTCAGAGGAAAAATATTCAAATTACATTTTGGTAGCATCTTTGAAGGAAACGAAGAGGAAGCGGTGACAGGCACACCTTGTTGTTTGTAATATCGATGACTGGGTCACCAGTTTATTAAGATTGAGACTGACTCACCTGTGTGTGAGGTTTGGTTTGTTAAGTAAACTGTTTTTTTATATAAAAATGCATAGCTTAGCTTGTCTAGTTGTGTGGCAAGCGCAACATTCATCAGTTGTACAAATTTGGCTTACTATTGTATTTGAATGTTTTGTTGTGGAAAGGTCATCATCTGGAATTCTGCAGAAAATGCAGAATGTTACAGCTCTTCCTTTTTTCATGTCAAGTAAGTCCAGTGGAACCACCGGTGAAGTGGCAAAAATGGAAAGAGATTTTTGAAAATTATGGAAAGGCTTGTGGTATAAATCTGAGTGCAGAACGGAAAGAGGTGCCATTGCTTCACTGTTTGGGGGGTGAGGGGCAGGAGATTTTAGAAAATGTGGCACAGTTGAGTGCTCTTGTCCAGAGAGGGTTGAATGAATATGATGTATGTATTATGCAGCTTGATCTTCATTTTCTACCAAAGTGAGCACTATTATGGAAAGCTGCTATTTTGGGTTGAGAGAGCAAGGAAAAAAAGAGACTGTTCAAGAATACATGACTAGTTTAAGAAAATTGGCAGCTAGTTGCAAACTTGGTGTGTTGATTGAAGAAAGGATTTGTGACCAGTTTGTACTGAATTGTTCAAGTGATAAAATACGGGTAGAGTTGTGGCTAAAAGAAGAGCCACCTGTGGATGAGGTTATTGTCATTGCCAAACCTGTGGAGCACTGCTAACGTGGGTGAGTGAACTGAGTATGGTGGGGAAACAACAAACATGTGTTAACAAGGTGCATGAAGTAGTTTGTCAAGTTAAGCAGAAGTCGTTCCTATCAACAATAAGGGTATTGAAGAAGAAGCAAAACGGTTGACTGGAGTTCAGGGAACATATTTTCGCTGTGACAAATATCGACATAAAGCCAATTCCAATATGTGTCCAGCTTTCAAGGTGGTGTGTAATTCTTGCGGAAAGAGAGGTCAATATTTCAAAAAACTGTAGAAGCAGGAACAAAAGAGAAAGCAAAAAGAAATCAATTTGTACAGTGCAGTGGAAGATATGTGGATGCAAAGGTTTATGTTGCTGACAAAGGTGATAATTTGCTGAGTTAGGTGCGTCAGGCACATCTGGGAGTTACCCTCAATCTGAATGCCTCTCTTCCATTCAAATACTAGCAGTAGAGAATGCCAAAATGAAGTTTGCATTTTATTTGATGATTTTTTTAAGGATAACCGTGGGTATTTAAAAGGCTACAGTCATCACATAAAGTGGAAGTTAGGTGCCAAACCAGTCATAGCAAAGGTGAGGAGAATTCCGATAAGTGTGCAAGATGCTGTAAAGAAGAAAATTACTAGGTTTATTGATTCTGGAGTGATTTAGCCTGTAGAGGCAACAGAGTGGTTGGCTCCAAATGTGGTGGCCAAGAAGAGTAATAATGAGATTTGCCTCTGTGTAGATCTGGGAGCACTCAATTGAGAGGTTGTAGTGGACAAATTCCCACTTCCAAATATAGATGAGATGATATCAACGTTATAGGGGATGGTTATTTTACAACTCCGGAGGTGTCCTCTGCATATCATCAGGTGCCTTCGGGCAAATCTTCTCAAGACTTGATATGTCAAGGACAGTAGGTTTGGTTTAATCTACCCACTTAACGGTAAGCAAGAAATAGAAGGTGTTTTTGTGAGAGAGAGCCTTACTGTTACTGGTGGTTCCCCCCTGCACTATCAAGTAGATGCCTCATTGACCGGGAAAAGGGAAAATATGTCTTCATTGTATGGAGAAAAGGGACGGGAATAGAGTGGGAATTTCTCTGCCCAAAATAACCAGATACACCTTGTGAGCCAGAGCAGGCCACCTATCTGCTAATACTGCCATCACTCAGTCGACCGTGCCTTGTCGGGTCCCCCCCATCTCTGAGGTTAGAACCCTCATTAAACAACGTAAGCAGGGTGGAAGTATTACTGACAGTGGGACCCCAGTTAAAGGGAAAGTGGCTAATAAGGGCAAAGGAAGAGGCAGGGTCAAGAAAACTCCTTAATTACTCTTTCTTTAAAAACGTATAACAAAGTTATGTCTCAGTCAACATCCATACCCATGTCCACACTCACGTCCATGGTCCCGGTGTGTCCAACCTTGACGGGTACCAGTTCTAATTAGCAGTGAAATTATAGGTACGAGCAGTATTATGTAGCCCACCTTAGCAGGAGTTGAATCTCAGGTCCCTACTGCTGCTGCTGCGGGCGGAGTGCCCAAAACTGTAACAGTTCCCTTGGTCCACTCCATGGTAAGCCTTTCTAATAGATATTCAGTCCTGGGATCACAAGATGAGCAAGAGCAGGTACAGGGGCTGTATTTGGCCCACAAGAGCATTAACAAAAGTCTTGATACTCCTGTCTCCGAGGAGCATACATTCCCAGCCTCCAGCACCCATTCATTAGCTGATATACTTCTGGCTATGAAAGACGAGATGACTAGCACATTCATACTTTCGGAGAAACAAAGTTAGCCAGCAGGTTCTCTGTATCTGAAGCAAATCAAGCTGCAATTTGTTTGTCATGTGAGGTACTGGCTCAGAAATTGGAGGAAATCACTCTAAAGACCAACGCCATTGAGTCTGAGATTTCCAGATTAAAGGAAGCAATCCAAATGACCTCTACTAACAAGGCAAAGTTATCAACTCAGAATAAGGAACTGAAGGACGATCTCGAGAGACTGGAAAATCACTCTAGAAAAAACAAACTGAAGTCTTTAAATGTCCCTAAAGCTCTTGAGGGGAGGACATTAAGAGGTTTATGATCTTTCTACTGAAAGTCTCAGTCCTGAATATGTTTCCAAATATTGATCTGGTAAATGAAATTCAAAGAGTGCATCGGGATCCCTTCAAGAGAAACCCAGGTAGACAGAAACTCAGGAAAATTCTGGTGAATTTCTTGTCCAATTCAGTCAAGGAGATGATTTTGACGGCCACACTTATGGAAGGAGTGATCTCTTCTCCACTTTCAGATATGTCCCCTTTTTCCTTCTCCATTAGATCTGATATCTCCCACATAACTGCTACGAGACAGTGGGAGTTGGGGAAGAGGTTAGCAGAGTTAAATAGTTTGGGCGCAAAGGCTCAGCTGAGGTTTCCCGCCACACTGCGTGTGATATGGAATAATCACATGCAAATAATCCGTACTACTGAAGAGGTAGATGCCCTTATTGTTAAGTCTCAAAAAGAAAAAGAGGGTTGGAAATGAAGGTGGGATTAGGGCATTAGGAGGGCTCGGTTGTAAGGTCCCATGTCTATAGAGTTATGTATTAGTTAAAAATGGTACCCGAGGGAGAAGTAACCAAATAAGCTTAGCCTATTGGAAGGGAGGGTTCCTCAGGGTGCAGGGGCTCACAGGGGGGAGGTTGGTGGGGTTCACTGGGTGGGGAGCAATGGGAGAAAAAACTAAAAAAATATTTCTCCTCTCATGTGTATTTTATGAAATGCTGTTTAATTCAAGGAAGGGGCGCATTAGCTGATGGCAGTTACCACTAAAAGGGACAATAAATTCTGTTTTAGTTCATGGAACGTGAGTGGCTTAAGATGCCCACGTAGCCAGAGGTTGATATTTAAGTATCTGGAACTCTCCCCAGCTAGGTCTTTCTTTTACAAGAGACAGATCTGACTTTTATGGAATCACGTTCAATATTCTCAAAAATCTCCTTGATAAATTGTTTTTGCTCCTTGCAGCAATCAATTAATAGTAGAGGTGTCGCAATTTTGGTGAAGAGAGGGACCCCCATATGTAGTCAAATCTGTACAGACGGATCAAACAGGAAGATGGATTTTGGCTCAGGTGGACTTTGGGGGCCTCGAAGTAGCTTGTTCTTCTTATTATGGTCCCAACATTGGCGACCCATCTTACCGTAGTAAATTGCAAAATAAATTGATGCAGGCGACCCCCCCCCTTAATAATAGGAGGCAACTTTAATGTCCTGCTTGCTCCATTTCAAGACAGGTCTAATTTGAGCCATGAAACAGGGGCCCGCGATCTTGCCGGGCCATGAAAAATGACATGGCCTGGTAGATGTCTGGAGGGCCCAGAAGGGAGGTCTCCAGGGGCTCACATTCTATAGTAAAAAATATCATCATGCTAGATTAGATTATGTCTTAGTTAGTAGGGAAATGTCAGATAATCTATGTGAGATATCTGTTCTATCTAGCCACATCTCGGATCATGCTCACATCTTATTCTCGTTTTCAAAGGAAGGTAACATTCTGCAAACCAGATGGACGTTAAATAGATCAATGTCGTCAGATTCTGAAATTGTTCAGTCCATCAAAACATCCTCTTTGGAATATTTTTCATTAAATCTGGGTTCCATGACCATAGACTATGTATGGGATGCTTATAAAGCTAGTTTGAGAGGCATTTGGCATGGTCTAATAAGCTCCAGAAATCGTGCTAGGACTTTGGAATTACATTCTATTGAGGGGAAGATAAAAGAATTAGAGGCTGAGAGGAATTCTCTCAAACAGGAGAGCTTAGATAGATTAGCACAGGTTCAGGAAGATCTGGAAGGGGCTAGGCAGGAGCTTAGGAGTCTGTTAGACCAGAAATGTAGGGCACAATGGCTTGTGAAAAGTAAGGAAAATTTTGAATTTGGTGAAAAAGCAGGTGCTCTTTTAGGATGGAAAGCCAAGACTGATTGTTCAAAAAATAACATCAATGTATTGATAATCAAAAGTAATGGAGATAAATCTAGCAAAGTGGATGACTTGCAAAAGTGTCTTCTTTCTCTCTTCTCTGATCTGTATAAGGAAGATCTGTCTCCTTCCAAGGACAATACACTCCTGGATAAAGAGTAAATCTCTGCCCACTTTAACTGAAGCTAGTTGGGTCTCTCTTGATTACCCTATTACTATGGAAGAGATTAGGGACCAAATAAAGAGGTCTAAAAATGACAAAACCTCCAGTCTAGATGCTCTTCCAAATGAGGATTATAAACTTCTCTCAGATGAGTTGATTCCGGTATTGCACACTCTCTTTAACTCAGTTTGTAGTCCAACAGGCGTGGTCCTTAGAACCTGCAAGGAAGCTACCATCATTTTAATATTGAGGACATGGAAAGACCCACTAAAGGCTGATTCCTACCATCCAATCTCCCTGCTAAATGCTGTTTATAAGATCTTTATGGGCATTTTGGCAGGGAGAACGGCTAAACTGGTTCCTAGTCTGAATAATATTGACCAGAAGGGCTTTGTTGTAGGGAGGTAAACGCAGGAACAGACCCAATTGCTGATTGGGAATATCGATTTGGCTGCTGTGAGATCTGATCCTTTGGCAGTGGTGGCTTTGGACGCCTCCAAGGCCTTCAATAGGGTCTTTTGAAGGTATCTCTGGGGGTTCTCGAGGGCCTGGGTATGGGCCCTTTCTTTATCCAGACTTTGAGGAATTGTTACCCTGGAGCCCCTGCAAAGATCCTGT
Source organism: Lissotriton vulgaris (assembly GCF_964263255.1). Classification (NCBI taxonomy): domain Eukaryota; kingdom Metazoa; phylum Chordata; class Amphibia; order Caudata; family Salamandridae; genus Lissotriton; species Lissotriton vulgaris. Next base: position 462,794,267 of record NC_141696.1, on the reverse strand, counting down.
TGAATGGCACTCTGACTCCTAGCTTTGACATCCAGAGAGTGACTAGGCAGGGGTGCCCCTTATACCCTCTCTTATTTGAGATTTATATTGAGCCCTTGGCACAAGCTATTAAGTACAGATGATATAATTCACCCGTTTAAATCACTATCATTGTAAAATAGCATTGTATGCTGATGATATAATTATATATACTAGTGATTGGAGACAACTATTTCACGGCTTGAGAATCTTTTGGAGGAATTTGGCTCCATTTCTGGCTATGTTGCTAATTCCTCTAAAATGGAAGTGATGTGCTGGAACATTGACTACAGGGAAGGCCCCATCAGCAGCAGAGGTAAGTATCTGGGTATTAAAATTGTTAAAGATCTCAATAAAATTCCCATGATCAACTTGGAGAAAGTTATTAAGGAAATCGATCACCTCTTCGCTAGATGGAGGAATCTTCCCCTGATGATTAATGGGAAGGTCAACTTGGTGAAGATGAGTATTCTCCCTAAGTTGACATATCTGTTCAACGCAGTCCCTTTAGCCTTCCCCAGTAAAAGTATTAGTTAAGCGTGGACGTAAAATCCGTTTCGTGGGTGAATTTGAGGATTTTTGACGATTTCGTGATTCGCAAATTGTGCGAATGTACCCAATAATCCGCAAATTCGCAAGCTGCAAATTATTGTGCTTGGTCGCGCTTGAAAAATACAATATTGCGCGCGCGCCGTTGACTCTGAGCCTGCCATGTTGTTTTACTCCCTGTTTTGCGTGTGCTGCGCCATTTTCGTTCTTGCTGCGTGATCGTGCGAGAGTTTTTCGAACGCAATTACGTCATCGCGGCTTGCCATTTTGCACGGCGGGAGTTTGACAACGCGAGTACGTCATAAAGACCCACGACGGCACGCAGCTGACTTCTGGCGGGAGGTTTGAACAGATCGCGTTCCTGAAATTGCAAAAATTGCAATTCTGCACAAGAAATCCACTGCAGGAAGCATAAACCTTGTGAAAATGATGATTTTGATCAGAATAACTCCTGAGATTGACATTTGGCTGCACTTTTTGGTGCAGGAGTCCATTTTTGGGGGGGGGGGGGTGGGAGGAAGGAAGTGCCCCAGAGTCTCCGACTTTCTGTTCCTGTCCAGCTGGCTCCTTCCATGCTTTGTCCATGTCCTGGTCACTTTTCATTTGGATCTGCAGTTGGAAGGATTACTCTTTGTGGCTGCTGCTGGATATTTGTATTTGAGGACTTTGGACTTTGGAGTTTGGATCACTTTTGGACTGGAGATTTTACAAGCAAGTTGCTGTTGTTTGTTTGAGGCATTGCAGTTGAGGCAACTCCAGTTCTAAAACTGTTTCAAAACTTTAAGAAAATATATATTGTGGTTGGTAGCTAGCCACAGTATCCAGTAGGCCCAGGGTTAGTCATGGGTGCATGATATAACTGTTTCTGTGATTTCTTTTAAACTTAATTCTTATTTATGTCATGGAATTTTAGCTCACTGTTATATTTATTTATTTATTTATTTATTTATTATTACATTTATTAAGCACGCAGCTACCCGGAGGTTTCCCGGCGCTAGAGCAAACTGATCGGTGAAAGGAGGGAGGAACATTAGTTGTTGAAGAGCCAAGTTTTTATTCCCTTACGGAATTTCAGAAAGCACGATTCCGTGCGCAGAGATTGAGGAAGAGAATTCCATAAGGATGGGGCCAACAGGGCAAACGAACGGCCTCCCATTTTGGCTCTGTTGATGCGCGGAATTTTGAATTTGTTCTGCGACGAGGACCTGAGTGTGCGGGGGGGAATATATTGCTGAACCAGAGCAGAGAGATAGCGCGGGGCTCTATCAGTCATGATTTTATGCATGTAGCAGAGTGCTTTAAAGTGCACTCTGCTTTCAATGCGCAACCAGTGCAGGTTCCGCCTGTGGTGAGTGACCGAGGATCTTGCAGGAAGGTGACAAATCAAGCGGACTGCCATATTCTGTACCACCTGGTACTTTCTGGTTACCTCTTTGGCAGCACCTAAGAGCAGGATGTTCCCATAGTCCAGGCGTGAGATGACAAGAGCCTGGACGACGGTCCTCAAGGTGTCTGTAGGCAGCATCCATGTGATCTTTCTCAGCCACCTGATGATGGTAGTACAGGTGGCTGCAACTTTCACAACGTGATGTTTGAAAGTAAGTTGGTTGTCGAAGATCACACCGAGATTGCGAGCAGACACTGATGGAGTGGGTAGAGGACCCATCTCCGGAGGCCAATGGTGTGGGCCCCAGAGAGAGGTGTCAGGGCCAAACAGGAGCAGCTCTGTTTTATCCCCGTTAAGCTTCAGTTTGTGCTTCAGCATCCAGTCTGATATGTGCTTCAGCCCAATTTGGAGAGAGGAAGAGGGGAGGTTTTTATTAGTAGACAGTGAGTAGATGACTTGGGTGTCATCAGCGTAGGAATAAATTGTGAGGCCAGCCTGTTCAGCCAGGAACGCAAGAGGCCTTACGTACAGGTTAAAGAAAAGGGGACTGAGGATAGAACCCTGGGGAACACCGTGAGAGGAAGGGAGAGTAGATGATACAGATGTGGAAGAAAAAACTTGAAATGTGCGATCAGACAAAAAGTTAGCAATCCAGGCCAGGGCGGTACCACCAACACCAACTGCCTCCAGGGTGGACAATAAGATGGAATGGGAGACGGTGTCAAAAGCGGCACTCAAGTCAAGCAAGATGAGTGCCACCGTCTCACCATTATCCACTTGGCGTCTGATGGTTTCTGACACGCCAAGAAGAGTAGTTTCTGTGGAGAAACCAGCCCTGAACCCGGATTGAGAACCATGAAGAAAATTGGTGGATTCAACAAAGGAGCTAAGTAAAGAATTAACATGTTTCTCCAAAATCTTGGAGAAGCAAGAAAGCAACGAAATAGGGCGAAAGTTGGAAGGATTGTTGGGGTCAGCGTTGGCCTTTTTTAATAATGGTACCACCATTGCGTGCTTCCATTCATTAGGGACAGTCGCTTCTACCAAGGACGCGTTTAGGACATCCAAAATAATATGGAGTGGAGCTGGGTCGAGGGAGCACAGAACTTGAGGGGGCAGAGGGTCAAGGGGAGAGCCAGATTTGATGTCCTGGAGGTACTTTTTTAGAAGCGCGGGGGAAATGGGATCCCAAGAGAGCAGTTGGGAAGTGGTAGGCAAGGAACAGGGAGAAGTGTCCAGGGGAGAGTTGTCGGGATTTTGAGCAACGTGAGTAGAGGCGGCAGGAGTGGAATTAAAAATGGCATAGATTTTATCAATCTTTTCACGGAAGAAGTTGGCTAGAGCATTACACTGTGCAGTGTCTAGACAGGGATCTTTAGGAACAGAGGAAGCACCTGAGAGCTCCTTAACTATTTTAAACAGGGCCTTGGGCCTGTTTTGAGCCGTAAGTATGGTGTTGTTGGCAAAGTTAGCTCTAGCGATGTCACATGCCGCGTGATAGGATTTAAGAGCGGACCTGTAGTTAGCTTTATGCTCAGGGTTATACTTTGAACGCCAAATACGTTCCAATTTTTTGCAGTTGGATTTTTCAAGGCGTAAAGAGTCATTAAACCAGGGAGCCGGAGGGTGATGAATTTGAGATTTGTTTTTTTGGGTAGGGAGGCAGGAGTCCAGAGCTGTAGTTAGCCATGATCTAACGGCGGGTAGCTCTTTGATAGTTATGTTGGAAACTGACGGTGTAGAGTTGGCAAGGAGAGAGTTTAATCTATCTAGATCTAGACGTTTCCAGTTCCTGCTAGCTTTATGGGGAGGGTCTGGCCTGAAAGTCTCAGCTACACATGTTTTAATAGAGAAATTAACAACAAAATGATCTGACCATAGAACAGGGGTAGAAGATTGATAGGAAATGCTCGTCAGGTTGGAAATGATGGGGTCTAAGAGGTTACCGGCCTTATGAGTAGGGTCGGAATTAGGGAGATGCAGGTCAAGAGCTTCAAGATCCTGTATGAGGCGTTTAGCAATGGCACACGAGACAGAATTAAAATGAATATTTAAATCCCCAACAATAGTGAAATTGGTAGATTGTGCTAAAAAAGGAGCAATGAGTTCGGGAAGTGCAGCAGCCCAGCAGCTAGCTGACCCCGGCGGGCGGTAAATAAGGGTACCTGTTAAGGTAAACTGCGGGGAGAGAGTTAATGTTGTTTTTTGTTTTATTTTGGGGTGCCTGTAAAGCCTCACTAGCCAGTAGGCCCAGGGCTACTCAGTGGTGCATGGGCCTAGTCTTTCTCTGGGGTGTCTTGAATTTAAACATCATTGAGGGTATGGATGGCATGGGATTGTGGTGATTTGTGAGTGTTTTTCGATTTTTGGGGGTGTTGTTGGGGCCTGGCCATATGGGTGGGGGCCATCTTGAGGTCTGGTACAATCAGGGCCTGGCCATGTCGTGGGGGTCAAGGGGCCATTTGGAAGGCAGGCAGTGTGCTCAGGCCCGCAACCACTTTGCCTTGCTTTCAACCATTATGCCCAACGGCTACTCAGTGGTGCTTGGGCCTAGTCTTTCTCTCGGGTGTCTTGAATTTAAACATCATTGAGGGCATGGATGGCATGGGATTGTGGTGATTTTTGAGTGTGTTGTTGGGGCCTGGCCATGTGGGTGGGGGCCATCTTGAGGCCTGGTACAAGCAGGGCCTGGCCATGTGGTGGGGGTCAAGATGCCACTTATAGTTTACACCTGAGACATTTCACGCTTTACAAGCCTTCTATCATACCACCATTACCATACTGCATTGCATCAAATAAACAAAACATTTGTTGCCGCATGTATTAAAGTTTGAGAAATCATGCCTAGATTCAATGTACAGCGTAACACGCTTGTCTACAGCATTCATAATTCCATGATGGATCATTGTAATCCAACTAACTGCTGACAGTCCTCAAAAGCGTGAAATGTCTCAGATGTAAACTCTAAGCGGTACGGGGATAGGAATCAGGGGAGGAGGGGCGTGAACAGCTCTTTTTGAAAGCGAAGTGGTTTCGTCGGGAATTAGGAAAACATTTTCAGAACAGAAAGGAGGACGTATGTTGAAGAGCAGGTACGTGTGAGGGAGATATTGAAGGAACGTGTTTGGCTTATGAGTTCACTCCGTAGGAACATTGTATGTTCGTGCAGGAGAGTTGTTCACTAATGAAGGATAACCAGTCCCAAAAAAACGCCTGGGGGGTGAAGTGTGTGAGATATGTTTTGAATTAGTAACGTGAGAAAAACGCAATGAGAAATGAACGTTGAAGGGCAGAAGATCGGTGAACCACCTAATGGGTGAAAGTGGTGAATAGCGCAGGGTGAGACTTTTATTTTAGTTGTATCGCATGAACGTTGCAGTCATTTGCACCAGGACTGTTTATAAAGCCTATTGTGATGTAAAGCAGTGGCATACTACCGTTGACAAAATGTTATATGATGAAATACCCGGACAACACGCATCGCGCCTCACAGTCACATGAAAGCTAATATAATTACGACTTGGTAGTAAGATCTTTTTATGTAATGTATTCTACAAGAGGTTACTTATGTATATGAAAAAGCGCACAGTGTACTTATTGGTGTTTATTGTTTTCACAGTTACCCCTGACGAAGGGCCCCAGAGGCCCGAAATGCATTGAGTTATGTAAATAAACTGCTTTTGGAAGAAATGAGCATTATTGCATATTCTTGAATGAAGAGGCACGGATGGCCCATCTTGAATATGAGAAACTTTGGAAATTGGCTTTGTACTTGCATGTGTCTAAATGAAGAGTACAAATGAGAGAAGATGATTAAAAAAGGATAACAAGTGATAAATGGTATATAAGGAAAAATATATTCTGCTAACGTAGATAGCAGCAATTGTGCCTTGGTCTAAAGGGGCACTTACAATAGTGTCCCACAATAGTGATTATCATTAACTTCGTGCCACTGGAGCTGGGCACGGCACCATCGAGCACGCCTGGATTGTGTAAAGACTTGAGAATGTGGTTGGGACCGAGGAGTGCAGCCCACCCCCCACCATGTTAAGTAATATAGTTAGGGCCATGCAGGACGGTGACTATTTTAGAGTGCCGTGTTTGGCGCACTGTATAAACCTGGTTGTTCAAGATTTCTTGAAAAATGAACCCCAAGTCAAGAAGTTACTGACCACCTGCCGAAGACTCTGCACAGATTGCAGCCATTCTTTTAGGGCCTGGAAGGAGCTGAGGAGCATTCAACAAAAACGTAAAGTGCCAGTCAAAGGACTCATCCAGGAGGTGGCAACACGTTGGAACTCAACCTTTTACATGCTTGAGCGTCTGTTTGAGCAGTGCATGGTAATCAATGACTATATCTTTACAGTAGGTTCTACTATTAATGACTTGAGGCTAGAGTCGGAGGAATGGCAGCTAGTTAAAAGCCTGACAGACATGCTTCGTCCTTTTGAGGTCTTCACGCGTGAAATCAGCAGGAAGGACTCTTGTTTGAGCAAAGCTATCCCATTGTTGCGCATGCTAGAGCACCAACTGAAGGCGGTGTCTTCACCATTGAGAGATTATGGTGGAAAGCAAGCTGCATATCTGTTGGCGGAGAACTTATTAAGCCGCCTAGTTGCCAATAGAAGCCTTCAAAAGATACATAAAGAATAACATTACATTTGTGCCACTATTCTGGATCCATGGTACAAAAAGGCAGTGGCCAGCAAAGCATTCATTCCTTTTGAAGAGGCAGATGTTTCAAAGTACAAACATTGGATAGCTGTGTCAGCCAGACGGTGCGAAAAAGATCGGCAGAGAATTCAAGGAGCCGCCAGAAGTCCAACTGAATCAGCAGGCGATCCAGCGTCAAGTTCCACTTTGAATCTCTGGCCGAAGGGAGTCACTTTCCCTCACGGCGGTTAACGACACCAGCAGCAACCCTATCATCATCCTAACCTGCACCAGGCCCAGTCATAATATTGTCGGAAACGGATTGGCTAACTCATCAAGGGTTTGTTCGTTCCAGTGCTGAGAAGGCCACAGATGGTACGCAAAGTGGAGCAACCGTGGAGAACCTTGAGTTTATGGTGCAGGCCTATCTGGATGAGCCAACACAGGTCTTTGTTCATACAAACCCATTGCTGTATTGGTACAGGAAAATGGCTCTATGGCCACTGATCGCCAACCTGGCTCTAAATTATTTGTCTTGCCCACTCGCAAGGGCGTCTTCTGAACGTGTTTTCAGTGCTGCTGGTGCCATTGTAACTTCAAAAAGGACCCGCCTCTCGGCCAAAAATGTGGAGAGGTTAACACTGATCAAGATGGAGCAGCACTTGATACCACCAGATGACAAAGTACGTGAATGCAAGCAGGAAGAAGAGGACACCGACTTAGGTGACGGAAGTTCTTCTCTGCTACCTGACCTACTCCCAGCTCAAATCATGGAGTTGGAGGACGAGCTCTACTTCCTTGACACTGAGCCCTGAAAATGACTTCCTTTTTTTCGTTCTTATTCACTTTTATTCCTGTGTGTCTTTCTTTGTTTTGCAACTTTTACCACAACAAAATTCTAATCACATAATCACAACAAGTTCATCAGCAGCACTTTCTTCATCTTATATTCCTTATTGATTTGAAGGTGCCGCAGTCTGTATTACTGAGGTTCACAAGTTCACAACTCAATCATGCTCCTTTATACTCCTCCTCCTCTAGACACCCCCTATCGATTTCCCTCAAGGCAGATGGATGGATTACGACGAGCCCCCTCAAGTGGGACTGAAATTACTGACTGACTACATGCTTGCTGATTGCTGACAGACTTACTTTTGATATTGACAGGAGAGGCTGCCCTGTGGGCCCTCACTTTCCGAAGAAGATGCGGACAAAAAGGTAATGAATTATTGAGAAGATGGCATGCACTGGACAGCAATGCCTGTCTTTGGGGGGCTGTTTGGGGGGCTTCCAGGTTTTTGTGGTTGGGTTTTGGGGTCTAGGAGCACTGCTGGCACAGTCTAATGTTGATTGCATTTGTTTTTCAGGAAATCCATGGTGGAAAAGGGGAGTTAGGGCCTAGCTGCACAGCGTATTTTGACTGAATTGAAGGTAGTAGGCCCATTTTTGCTTTTTGCCTGTTTGGTGGTGTTCTGATTTTTTGTGGATGGCTGCATAGGTCTGGGGCATAGCTTGGAAGGTCTAATACCGGAATCAAGTGTTTTGGACCAAATCCATTTTTTTTTGCATTTTTGCTCACTTGCCTGTGTTTGGGGTGCTGTTTGGGGGGTTCCTGGTGTTTGTGGGTAGGTTTTGGGGTCTGGGAGCACTGCTGGCACAGTCTAATGTTGATTGCATTTGTTTTTCAGGAAATCCATGGTGGAAAAGTGGAGTTATGGCCTAGCTGCACAGCGCGTTTGGACAGAATTGAAAGAAGTATGAGGTTTTCCATTTTTGCTTTTTGCCTGTTTCGGGGTGTTCTGCTTTTCTGCGGGTGGGTTGGCGGGTCTTGGGCCATTGCTGGGAAGGTCTAATACCGGAAAAAAGTGGATTGGAGAAAATCAGAGGTGACATTTTTTTTCCATTTTCAGGAATTTCGCTCACTTTAGCGTTTTCGGGGTGCTGTTTGGGGGGGTTCCTGGTGTTTGTGGGTGGGTTTTTGGGTCTTGGAGCAACGCTGGGTATGGGTAGTTTTGATTGCAAGTGGTTTGAAGAAAATCCATTGTGGCAAAGGGGAGTTAGGGCCTAGCCGCAGAGCGCGCGTGGAGTGATTTTGGAAATTTCCCTAAAAATTTCTGTCCCCATTTTTGTAGTTTTGCTTTTTGGCTGTTTGGGCGTCTCCTACTTGTTTTCGCCTGGGTGGACGGGTCTCGGGGCCTTGCTGGGAAGGTCTAATACCGGAATCAAGGTTTTTGGACCAAATCCATGGTGATTTTTTTTTGCGTTTTTGCTCAGTTGCCTGTGTTTGGGGTGCTGTTTGGGGGGGTTACTGGTGTTTGTGGGTGGGTTTTGGGGTCTGGGAGCACTGCTGGCACAGTCTAATGTTCATTGCATTTGTTTTTCAGAAAATCCTTGGTGGAAAAGTGGAGTTATGGCCTTGCTGCACAGCGCGTTTGGACAGAATTGAAAGAAGGCCGAAAAGTTTTTCTTCAATTCAGATTTTATTCACCACGCCCAGCCAACACGTATTTCGTCAGGTCTAGTAGCCCACGACTTCATCAGGGCTCCTGCGGGCAGCGGTTCCAAAGCTATTGCCACAATGGCTATGTGCTCTCAGCCGCTTCTAATTCCGACCCGGCTACCAGGTACTGTGGAGGTTCTCGCTGATTTGTCTCAGATTTCCAGCGTCTCCGCATGTAAATGACTTCCGATTTACACGCAGAGACGCTGGAAAGCAGTACGGCTTAACCTGCTGCTCACACGGATACTCCTATGGTGTGTCGCATCTTTGGTACTACCCATCACACGGACGGCTGAGACGAATCAGCGAGAACCTCCGAAGTACCCGGTAGCCGGGTTGGAATTAGAAGCGGCTGAGACCACATAGCCATTGTGACAATAGCTTTGGAACCGCTGCCCGTGGGAGCCCTGATGAAGTTGTGGGCTACTAGCCCTGACGAAACACGTGTTGGCTGGGCGTGGTGGATAAGATCTGAATTGAAGAAAAACTTTTATTAAGACTACTTCCACATTGTTTGTCTATTGGTTGTGTTGTTTGATTACCTACAGCATTTACTCTGTAAAAGGCGACGTGTGCACAGATACCTGTTGTAACAGTATAACATTTTGGCATGTATCTTTCCACCGTCTTTGTAAGCCTGTGACATTACTGGGAGTTTCAGGAATTCCACTAGCAGCACTATGGGTGGACTCACTACTACATACATAGTCAGAGAGTAGTAAAAAAAAGGCCTTTTTTAGTTTTTTTCTCTTGGGTTGCAAAAGAAATTACTGGTATGTGAACTTGTGGTTGCGGCCTTAATGGCAGCTCACTCAGCTTTCACCCAAGAAATACAGACACAGGCGATGATGATGCAGACTCGTAGTACTTTAAGCAGTACACGCAAGTGGGAATCTGAATGTCTTACTTTTCTTGAGGGGTGGCACTGCCACTGGCCATACTTCATCCACTCTGCGTCTGCTCTACTACATCATACACCTCTGCTATCGACGAGGAGGATGAAGAAGATAACATCCAGGCTTCCAATGTACGTCTATGATTCTTCCTAATGTCTCAAATGTACCAACATTTCTTTTTGTCAAAAACCAACTAACACCCTTTTCATTATATTATGGAAACCGCCGTCTTCTTATGTTGAATTGCATTCAACAAATCCATTCTTTACAGTCATAAATATTAAGACTCGCTCGTCCTTCGTTTCACCCTTCTTTAACTTTTTGTTCTTCACATCCCTAAACTTCATCTGAAATGACTTGGCTTCACAATATAAATTTGCCAGCTGAGTTGAAGTGAAATAGAGGGGGCCATTGGTTACCAGAGAAGTACCGCCGCTAATGCTATTAAAAAGTCAAGGTTGACTGTCTTCTCCATGATAGCCCAAAAAGTAGTCCTAAATTAGTAAATTTTCTTGACAGTACAGTGTACTTATACTAGTGTATTGTGTACTACTGTACAGTACATCATACACTCCTTTGCGAGCCTACTCAATAAAATTTCAATAAGTAAGGAGTATAATAACTTACCACCGTCCGCCACCGCTGAGTCTTTCCCCCCAGCTCCTCCTGTTGGCGCCGCCGCATCCAGAGTGGACCCCTCCACACTGCTGGCCCCGGCACTGGTGGTCATCTGTACCGCATCAGATGTTGTGACGTCCAGGAAAAACATGTCATATTTTCAGCTGCCATACACAACCCCCTATTTTGTCCCGTAATGGAAGAAAATATTACGTAACACTTTTTTTATTACTGGGATTGAAAAAAAGTAACGATTTTGGGGAGGGTGTTACCCTTTTATGTGCTTTTTCCATTAAATGCTACACTTCATCTTATGACAACTGATGAATGGTTGCTTAACGGGCACCATTTTTCTCATTACAGAAAGAAGATTCCATTGCCCTTCTGCCAGACGATTCACCAACTACTACTAAGTCATCACCAGCAGTACTTTAAGTACTTTTAAGTACTTTAAAGAAGGTGGGGGCTCCCGCACAGTTATTCTAATGAATTCATGTGTCTGTTAACTATTATTTAGTTTGAGTCATACTAATTTAATTCATGAAAATGTTGTTTAAACTTTAACGTCATCTTCATCCATCAGAATACTACGCTATTAAAAATAAAGAAATTTTTTCATTTCTTAATTGAAAATAAAACTTTACAACTAACAAATACTGTGTGGTTTTTCTTTACGAGTGAGTGAGCGGAAAGGTTTGAACTACTGCTCTTGGCAATCATGTTTCAGTGACTCAGATAAGCAAGGACTCGGAGGTAGTCTTCTTCTGTTCTTCTGGGTCGTAAAGTCATTGGTCAGACATTCTGGATAGTCGGTCAGGGGATTGGGGGTTCAACTTCTGTTCGGACTGAGGTATTTCGAAAGTCGAACTGCACCTATCATCTTGTCCATACTTCTTTGTGTGCAGAATAGTCCCTGAAACACTAGCGGTATGGGGTGTGCTCCTCTCAAATCAAAAAGGCAACTGCTACCTTTTACTTGGTGTAACCAATAACATTTTGTTATTGGAAATTGTCAAAGCACTTACATTAAGAAGACTGGAATAGACAGCAAGGGCAACCCAGAGGACTGGACTCAGTGCCTAGAGCTATTTCTGTATCAGAGTTTTGTTTCACACCGTTTGCCGAATGGGCAAGCTTAGCTACCTACACAGACCGACTCATAATTGTAAATAGTAGTAGCACAGAGAGTGATGGTAGAGGCAGGATAAGAATGCAGAAAGTAGTCTACATTAGAAGAAGATCAAAGACTATTTTGTAAAACATAGAATTATTAGGAACCAGTTTGTAATGAATAGGAGCTGTAAAAGTTAGGGAAGTATAAGTATTAATATAACAATAGAACAACCTACTGGGGCCAGCAGAAGAGCCTGCAAGGGACTGCTCCAGTCCACCTTCTGTCGCCGCCTTGCCCCTGGGAGCTTCTGTTGAACATTAAATGAAGAAACACGACATGGATGATTGTTTTTTTGGAAATATTTGATTTCTTTGTACTCAATCTAAAATTATGTCGGGGAAACAAATTAACATCAATTGCATCTGATCTGGTCAACTAGTAGGATAGTAGTACAGTATTGCAGGATTCGCAGACCATCTAATAGGAAAGATATATAATTCACTAACTACATCAACAACAAAAAGGTTCTACTATGACTGCCATCACTCAGCAGCACGAGACGTTGCGTGACAGACACAGTCTGTCATCATGATTGCAGACCACTAACAAATGCCCTATAACAAGTAATAAATAATATACTCAACGTATCAATCCACCACTATCTCTTCAAAGTGGCAGCAGCAGGAGTACAAAGAAGGACAAGACTTGAGTGTACTGTCTCTAGCATTACGCAGTAATGCTCTCAAATGACTAAAAAGTTGCAAACAAGTAAGCATAGTAGCAACGCCAATAACCAGGCGAGCACCTGCAATGACAGAAACTATTTAAACATTAATTTACCTGAAATGTAATCGAATCAGCAGCATTTGTACTCTTCAGGAAAAATAAATTATTAGCAATATAACAGAGCAGAAGGAAAAAAAGTAGTTATTAAATAGCTACTTACCAAGGCCAGTGATCTCCACACCGAGCAGGTCGAGCATGTCATGCTCCCGGTCCAAGATGTCACTCCACCGGTGTCAGGACTCAAGGCTTGAATACCGTCATTCACTGTCCAGCTGGGCAGCAGGGTTGGTCAGAGAGAGTGCGAAGGTGGAGACTCAAGATGGCCGCCGCCGTTGCCTTGGTCAAGGCTCGGCAGACGTTCTAGTCTCTAGATCCTGGGGAACCAATGTGAAGCGCGAGCGTGAGGAGAGCTTCGCACTTCACCGTGACAGCAACCAGGGAGGTCCGTGAATTCCTTCGTCCAGAGAATCCTGTCAGGAGAAAAGTAAAACCTGACTAGAAATGTCCCGTTATTTTTAGAACCTAGAAGAGGTTTTCCCTACCCGGCGCGTGATTCAAGCGCGGGTTGTCAGAGGCTTGAGGAACGGCACGGCAGGCTGCTGTGTGCGCACGTCAAGGAATCCCAGTGAGCGCCTACCAGAGAACTCGGCGGCGAAAAGAGAGGAGTTCCCAACCCGGCGCGTGATTCAAGCGCGGGTTGTCAGAGGCTTGAGGAACGGCACGGCAGGCTGCTGTGTGCGCACGTCAAGGAATCCAAGTGTGCGCCTACCAGAGAACTCGGCGGAGGAAAGAGAGGAGTAGCGAGTTGCCGAGCATATCTCGAAGGGAAAAAGAGAAGTGACAGTAGAGACTGAAGCAAGCTAAGTGACACTCAAATTGTATACATATATATATATATATTGAAAGTTATACTTACTGTTAAGTTAAGAGAAGGAGGAGTTCAGTGGCAAGTTATATCTCCTGGAAAAAACGAGGAAAAAGAAAGAGTAAAACATGGAAGTTGTGAACAGTAGAATACAATGGAAAAAATATGTACATACCTGTAAATAAGCAGAAACCTCGTCTGGCACTCCAAAGGTAGAAATAGGCAATCTGTGAAGAGAAAAGAAAAGGTTTATTACAGAAGGCTTATCAAACTACAAGAGTGAAAGACACTTAAGGAGGCAAGAAATACAGAAACCCAATCAGAGACACATTTCCACTATAGAGAAGTAAGTGACCAATAGGAATTTAAGAAGTTATGATAGAGATAGAATTAATTGAGAATCCACTAGTAGAGTTATAAACCAAGGTGTATTCTTTTTCTCTTGCCAGTGACAACTATAATAGAGGAGAGCCAGTCACACATATAAGAAGAGGAGCAAGGGTTCAGCATCATAATGGTGGGTGAGAAAACACGTTAGGACAGAGTTAATAGAGACAGGATATAATGAAATGTTGTTGTTTCCAGGTTCTCCAGCAGCAATAGCCCCCAGATGACCCACCAGCATAGTCTAGAGGGGCGTGGGTTCTAGCATCTCTGTTCCCGTGCAGTATTGGAAAAGTCAAGAGTAAGTTTGATAGCCTCTGACAGAGTGAAGTGCCCAAGTTGCCTTCGCACCCGAACAGAGATGGCGGGAGGATTTGATGTCCAAACCTTAGGAACCATTTTAGACTCAATACAAAAAGAATTGGGAGCGGTCAGGGAGGAAAATCGAAACCTGAGACAGGAGTTAGTTAGTGCTAGAAAAGAAACGGCCGAATTAGCGCAGAGTTTACGTCAACCGAGTAGTCTAGAGAGAGAGGCCATGAATCCAGTATTAGAGTCCACTAATAGAACCACAACACAAGTCATTCACTCCCTCTCCCCAGTTATACCATTAGCAGCTCCAGAGAGATTTAGTGGGGACCCACAGAAAGCCCAGATTTTTCTCTCTCAATGCTCATTACACTTCATGTGCCGCCCTCTGATCTTCCCAGACGCGCAGTCCAGAGTGGCCTTCATGCTCTCATATCTAAGTGGGGATGCAGCTTCGTGGTCCATGCCTTTGGTCACAAGGGATGACCCCTTGCTAAGAAACTTTGACGACTTCAAAAATGAATTCTTGCGGATATTTGATCGAAGAAGAATTTCTCAAGTGGTGGACAATGAATTGCTTGACTTACGACAGGGAAACCGAGATTTGATAGCATACCTGGCCCAGTTCAATAAGTTAGTGGTGGAAACCGATTGGCCAGAAAACAAAAGAGCGGCGATATTCTATCGAGGATTGAGAGATGAACTAAAAGACACCTTGGCCCAGATTCCTAATCGACCCACTGAAGTTTCGGCACTCATAGATTTGGTGTTGGAGATAGATTTCCGCCAGGGAGAGAGACGTGGTGAAAAGAAAAAAGATTTCAGAGCGATACCCCCAAGGTTTGACAGGGCTCGACCAGACGGAGCTAGAAGCTCGGAGACTCACTCTGGAGTCGAACCAATGCAAATCGGAGCGATCAGAGGTCCTTTGACCAAGGAAGAGAAGGAGAAAAGAAGGGCCAATAACCAATGTATGTATTGTGGATCTGGAACCCATTTCGTTCGAGAGTGCCCAAAGAAACCCAAGAGTTCCTTCAAGCCGAAGGAAAACTAACAGCACCATCTGTGGGAGGAGTTGAGCAGGTGGGTGCGATTCAAGGAATAACTCCACAAGGGTATCAAGTAGCAAATACGTTGCAGTCAGCGGCCCCGCATTTGATCATGACGATGGAGGTGAAGTTTGGGCAAACAACTCTGACGGAAGTATCGGTCATGGTAGACTCAGGGGCCACTGGGAATTTCTGTGACTTGAGGTTTGCCGCTAGAGTGGGAATTCGGGCAATCCAAAAGTTGAGGAGCGAGCCTGTTCGCGCAGTGGACGGGACAAATCTATCATCGGGACCAATTGTAAGCCACACGGAAGTAATACAATTGACGACCCATGACGGTCACCAAGAGAAAATCCAGTTCAACTTAATAGATGCCCCTCAGTTTCAGCTGATTCTTGGTCTCCCGTGGCTTACAGAGCACAACCCAGCAATCAACTGGAGTTCCAGAACCGTGGTGATGGATTCAAGTTATTGTCAAGAGAACTGTTTGAATTCACGAGTCGAACAAGTTAAAGACAACCCAGCCCTATCATTGTGCTCTATGGAGCACACAATGTGTGTGATCAACGCTCTGGAAGTACCCGATGCATACAAGAAGTTTGCAAATGTCTTTAATGAGGTGGAAGCAGAACTTTTGCCCCCGCACCGAGTTTACGACTGCAAAATTGAACTGGAACCGGGAGCCAACTTGCCATGCAGTCGAGTCTATGCCTTGACAGAGAAGGAGCACCAACATTTGAAGGAGTACTTGGATAAGTACCTTGCCAATGGCTTCATCCGACCGTCCCAGTCTCCAGTTTCATCTCCTCTATTTTTCGTACCGAAGAAGGAAAAAGGGGAATTACGGACGTGCATCGACTATAGAGCAATTAACAAGATAACCAAGAAGAACCGGTATCCATTGCCATTGATTTCGGTGCTTTTGGATCAAGTGAAGGGCGCGCAAATCTACACTAAGCTCGATTTGAGAGGAGCGTATCATCTAGTTCGAATGCGTGAGGGCGATGAGTGGAAGACGGCATTTCGAACTAGATTCGGCCTCTTTGAATATCAGGTGATGCCCTATGGATTGTGCAATGCCCCTGCAGCGTTTCAGCACTTCATCAACGATGTCTTAAAAGACTTTATAGATCGATGTGCGATAGTGTACATTGATGATATCCTCATCTACTCCTCTGAAAAGGAGAAGCATCACGATCAGGTAAAAGGAGTGCTACAAAAATTACAGGAGAACAGATTGTTTGTAAAACTAGAAAAATGTGCATTTGATGTGTCAGAGGTGGAGTTCTTGGGATTTGTATTGTCACCATCCGGAATTCTGATGGATCAACGTAAGGTGGAGGCAGTGACGAGCTGGGAATCTCCGAGAAGTGTAAAAGAAGTCCAAAGTTTCATCGGCTTCGCCAATTTCTATCGGAGATTTATTAGCGAGTTCTCCAGGAAGATTTTACCCCTCACAAAACTGTTGAGAAAAGGAGTCAAGTTTGAGTGGTCTATGGAGGCGGAAGAAGCCTTTCAATCTTTAAAAGGAAACTTCACCACAGCACCTGTCCTGTTGCATGCTGATCCATCCCAGCCTTTTTATGTGGAAACTGATGCCTCGGATTTGGCTGTAGGAGGAGTATTGTCACAGCGACATAAGGCCACAGGCCAGTTACACCCGGTAGCTTATCGCTCTAGAAAGTTGACTCAGGCGGAGATAAACTATACCATCACAGAGAAAGAGTTGTTGGCCATTAAAGACGCCTTTAAGGAGTGGAGACATTATTTGATGGGCGCCCGACACCAAGTAACAGTGTTTACCGACCATCGAAACTTAAAGTTTCTGAAAACCGCCAGAACGCTAACCCCACGACAACTAAGATGGTCCTTGTATTTTGCGGACTACGATTTCGTGATCACCTTTCGTCCAGGAGCCCAAAATGGAAAAGCAGACGCCTTATCCAGAATTGGCACAGGATTGCAGAAAAACATTACAGATATTCAGCCAATCATTCCCAGTGACAAAATCATAGGAGCAATCACCTCTATTCAGCTACAAGAATCGATTGCGGACGTCATGAGTCCTGAGGCAATGCAGAGTTGGGCGGAGGAAGATATCAACAGAAAAATCATTCGACAAATGCCTTACCATCAAGGCGCTCTGTATCTTCCCACCACCGAGTTGCAGCAGCAAGTGATGCGTGAATGTCACGATGACAAACTAGCGGGCCATAAAGGAGAAGCCAAAACCACAGATATCATAAAACGACACTACTGGTGGCCCCGGATGGCAACTGATATAGAGATGTATGTTAAGTCATGTGAGGTTTGCGCGCAGGGGAAGTCCGAACGGCAGGCTCCAAAAGGGTTATTACAACCCTTACCTACACCTCCCCACCCATGGCACACAGTTACCTTGGACCTTATTACTGATCTACCAATTAGTCAAGGGTACGACACAATCTTAGTGGTAGTGGACGCCTTTTCTAAAATGGCCCACTTCGCAGCCCTAAAGGGGGTTCCGTCAGCCAAACAGCTAGCTGTCCATTTCAGTTCCCAGATTGTCAAAATGCATGGAATCCCAAAGATTGTCATCTCGGACAGGGGCTCCCAATTCCTGTCCCGTTTTTGGAGGGCCTTTATGGAAGGGTTAGGAACAGAAGTTAGATTCTCCACTAGTTACCACCCAGAAACAGATGGGCAGACTGAGAGGGTGAACCAAGAGTTAGAGCAGTACTTGCGACTGTTTCTTTTGAAGGAGGAGAGTAATTGGCCAGATTACTTGTGGACAGCCGAGTTTGCCTACAATAATGCAAAGAGCAGTTCTACTGGTTACTCCCCTTTCTACCTGAACTATGGCAGACATCCGAATGCAACCATTCGGCAAATGGATACTACAGTCCCAGCAGTAAGGGAAGTCATGTCACACCTACTTCAAATTCAACAAAAGGCGATAAAGAATTTGCAAATAGCCAAAGAAAAGTATAAGAAGTACGCTGATCGGAAAAGACGTAAAGGGCCACCCATGATCCCTGGAGATCAAGTTTGGTTGAGTACTAGGAATTTGAGATTGAAAGGAAACAGGAAGTTTCAACCTCGATTCATTGGTCCATATCCTATCGAGGAGCAAATCAATCAAGTAACTTATCGGTTAAGACTGCCACCTAAGCTAAAAGTACATCCAGTCTTCCATGTTTCTCTGTTAAAGAAGGCCCCAGCAACCTTGAGACGCCAATCACCTCCAAAGCCAATTCAGTTAGAACAGGATACAGAGTACGAAGTGAAAGAAATTTTGGACTCCAAAAGATTGAGAGGAGAATTGTACTACTTGATTGACTGGAAGGGTTATGGTCCGGAGGAGCGATCCTGGGAACGAGTGGAGGATATACATGCACCCAGGTTGATAAGGTCTTTCCATCAACGATTTCCCTCCAAGCCAGGAAGGGGAGGACCCATCTTGTTGGGGGGTACTGTCAGGACTCAAGGCTTGAATACCGTCATTCACTGTCCAGCTGGGCAGCAGGGTTGGTCAGAGAGAGTGCGAAGGTGGAGACTCAAGATGGCCGCCGCCGTTGCCTTGGTCAAGGCTCGGCAGACGTTCTAGTCTCTAGATCCTGGGGAACCAATGTGAAGCGCGAGCGTGAGGAGAGCTTCGCACTTCACCGTGACAGCAACCAGGGAGGTCCGTGAATTCCTTCGTCCAGAGAATCCTGTCAGGAGAAAAGTAAAACCTGACTAGAAATGTCCCGTTATTTTTAGAACCTAGAAGAGGTTTTCCCTACCCGGCGCGTGATTCAAGCGCGGGTTGTCAGAGGCTTGAGGAACGGCACGGCAGGCTGCTGTGTGCGCACGTCAAGGAATCCCAGTGAGCGCCTACCAGAGAACTCGGCGGCGAAAAGAGAGGAGTTCCCAACCCGGCGCGTGATTCAAGCGCGGGTTGTCAGAGGCTTGAGGAACGGCACGGCAGGCTGCTGTGTGCGCACGTCAAGGAATCCAAGTGTGCGCCTACCAGAGAACTCGGCGGAGGAAAGAGAGGAGTAGCGAGTTGCCGAGCATATCTTGAAGGGAAAAAGAGAAGTGACAGTAGAGACTGAAGCAAGCTAAGTGACACTCAAATTGTATACATATATATATATATATTGAAAGTTATACTTACTGTTAAGTTAAGAGAAGGAGGAGTTCAGTGGCAAGTTATATCTCCTGGAAAAAACGAGGAAAAAGAAAGAGTAAAACATGGAAGTTGTGAACAGTAGAATACAATGGAAAAAATATGTACATACCTGTAAATAAGCAGAAACCTCGTCTGGCACTCCAAAGGTAGAAATAGGCAATCTGTGAAGAGAAAAGAAAAGGTTTATTACAGAAGGCTTATCAAACTACAAGAGTGAAAGACACTTAAGGAGGCAAGAAATACAGAAACCCAATCAGAGACACATTTCCACTATAGAGAAGTAAGTGACCAATAGGAATTTAAGAAGTTATGATAGAGATAGAATTAATTGAGAATCCACTAGTAGAGTTATAAACCAAGGTGTATTCTTTTTCTCTTGCCAGTGACAACTATAATAGAGGAGAGCCAGTCACACATATAAGAAGAGGAGCAAGGGTTCAGCATCATAATGGTGGGTGAGAAAACACGTTAGGACAGAGTTAATAGAGACAGGATATAATGAAATGTTGTTGTTTCCAGGTTCTCCAGCAGCAATAGCCCCCAGATGACCCACCAGCATAGTCTAGAGGGGCGTGGGTTCTAGCATCTCTGTTCCCGTGCAGTATTGGAAAAGTCAAGAGTAAGTTTGATAGCCTCTGACAACCGGTGCGTCACTTGCCGGTAGGTGCGCCGGACCCCCAGACTCCTTATACATGCGCCGGCACACCTTCTGCCACAGCTGGCGACGCTCCCTGAGGGCGTAACCGGAAGCAAGCCGCCCACCTGCTGCCACGGTCTTAGGGAGGTGAACTTGTACAAAAACCGTCAAGGTGGCCACCTCCACCGCAGATAAGATCTTCCTGGGCTGGACTTGCTCCCCCCCTCAAACGCCCGCAAGGGAGCCATGGAACGGGGTGCTAGGCCCTTCCCCTTGCCCTTGTCGCCTCCCTTAGCCATGGTCCTGGGCACAAGAAGAAGGAAAGAAGAATAGGTGTGAAAAAAAAGAAGAGAGAGAGCGAAATAAATAAAGTAGGTAAAAAGTAACAAAATGTTTAAAAAAACAAAAAATATAGATGTAGGAAATTGAAGAGAGAGATAATAAGCAGTTCAGAAAAACATAGGATTAGAAAGATGTAAGATGGATAGAAAGGTAGCATGCTCAAAACCATAGCAGTGAATGAAAAACAAGATGGCCATGCCCATAGAGTACCGCGTGGGTAAGTTTGCACGATATTTTCCCCGTGAGCACGTAAAAAGGCCCACGAACACGTAATCACGCGCCGCATACGACACAAGCATACAACTAGCGCCCGGAAACAGAAACACGTTACGCAAACAAGATGGCCGCGCCCATACACGACCGCAAGGGCAACCTCTGGGTCGGTGCGCTGCAAGCGGTCCGCGAATAAGCAGTGATCAACCAGTGGGTGACAGTGATGAACCAGAGGGTGATGTGATAAACCAGAGGGTGTCATGGTTTGCAGGTGATTAAGCCAGGACGGTTCTTTGGCGTCCTTCTCACCGGACACCAGTTCGAGTTTGTAATATTTATAAACTTGTGAATGTTCTCCCGCATTTGAGGGGACACTCTTCACACATAATACAGGAGAGTATGGATCAATTAGACCTACCCCTTCTCTTGGGGTACCATTATCTGAAGTACGGAAGATTCCAGAGTGACACTGAATGCGACGGTCCTGAAGAAGACCGGAGTGACCTTTTAGGCGCACACAGAACGGTTGAAACATGTTGACTCTGGCAGTGGTAGGAGGGAAGCCTTGAGGCTCCTAATTATCTCTTTGAGGCTTTTTCCCATCCTCTTTCATTTTTTAATCCTGGTAGGGGTGTCAAGAAAAGTTTAATAAAGGTTGTGTTCTGGTTGACACCTTTAATCAGTTTTAATCACTCCTCATACTGCACTTTTCATCGCACTTTTCGGTTGTGATCACTTGGTGCTTGCATGATTTTCACCAACTTATGTGTTACGTGTTGTCTATGTCTACTTGTCCTGACTATATGTCGTGTTAAGAGAAATTTATTATTTTTACCCCCTCCCTCATGCTCCGCCCTGTGTGGGGATACACCAGGGTGTACTGTAAGCAAGCCCGATGATGAAGCATGTCACATACCTTGATATGTGAGTGAGGGCAGTTTTTTCAAATAGAGTGATTTACCCTATTGGGGCCCTCTCTGTTTGTATATTTCATTTATGTTACCTACTCTATACACCCCTCATGTGCGTATATTTGAGGTTCTTGGGGGTCGGGAGTGGTAGAGTATAAATTGTTTTGACCCTCGCCCCTCTTTCGTGTTTGAATAAACCAGAGGGGGACAGTGATGATCCAGAGGGTGGCAGTGGCAAACCAGAGGGTGGCAGTGATGGACCAGAGGGTGGCAGGGATGAACCAGAGGATGGCAATGATCAACTAGAGGGTGGCAATGATGAATCAGAGGGTGCTGTGATAAACCAGAGGGGGACAGTGATGATCCAGAGGGTGGCAGTGGCAAACCTGAGGGTGGCAGTGATGAACCAGAGGGTGGCAGGGATGAACCAGAGGATGGCAGTGATCAACCAGAGGGTGGCAGTGATGATCCAGAGGGTGGCAGTGGCAAACCAGAGGGTGGCAGTGATGGACCAGAGGGTGGCAGGGATGAACCAGAGGATGGCAATGATCAACTAGAGGGTGGCAATGATGAACCAGAGGGTTCTGTGATAAACCAGAGGGGGACAGTGATGATCCAGAGGGTGGCAGTGGCAAACCAGAGGGTGACAGTGATTAACCAGAGGGTGGCAGAGATGAACCAGAGGATGGCAGTGATCAACCAGAGGGTGGCAGTGATGATCCAGAGGGTGGCAGTGATGATCCAGAGGGTGGCAGTGGCAAACCAGAGGGTGGCATTGGTGAACCAGAGGGTGGCATTGATGAACCGGAGGGTGGCCGGGATGAACCACAGGGTCGCAAACAGGCTGGACACGTAGAAACAACATGGTCGCGACCGTTGCGACCACACAAGTAAGTTTGCGTTTCCAAACTTGTACAAAACCCTCGCGAACTGGCAAAAACAGCAAATTCACGCGAATTGCGAGTTCGCTTTCGCACCAATTTGCAGATCGCGAATTTGCAAATTTCACCCATACTTAGTATTAGTAAGATCCAGGGGAAAATCAGGAGTTTTATCTGGGGGGATAAAAATGCTAGGATGTCCTGGAAAAAGATGACTAGGAGGCTCTTGAAAGGTGGTTTAGCCCTTCCCGACATTAGATGGTACTTAATTGCTTTTCAATTTAAAGGTATTAGGACGCTTCTTTGAAGCCGAGATGATACACCATGGGGTAGGCTCCTTGGTGAAATGGCAATGGTCGAGGGGGGGGTGGAGGAGAAGGTTTTTTATACAAGTTCGGGGCTCCAAGATTTTTTAAACATGTGCGTCTCAAGGTCCTTAAGGCTGCTTTGGAAACATGGCATAAAGTGAGATGCCGATGGGGTATTGGACATTTTTCTGATTTGCTCTCATATGGGATTCTCCTGGAACCCCAATCTGCCTTAGCGATAGCTTGGTGTTACCAATCAAGAGAGCAGGTGGGGTTAAGTGGTCTGACTTGATCAATGTAGATGGAATTATTCCATGGGAGGTACTAAGAGCTAAGATAGGCCCAGCACTCTCTAAGTTTGAGTTTTTCCAACTTTAATCATCGTATGAGGCTGAAGGGGCCTACATAAGAGGCAATTGGAAGCTAGAGAGGCTCTTGCAAAATCTCCAGCCACAAAAAATAAGAGATATCCATGTGGTATACAAGGCTTCTTGAATACTTTACTATACCCCAGCCAAGATAGCCAAGTTTGCTCTGCTCCCCCTGCCTAAATGCCCTAAATGTAAATTAGCAAATGCGGATGATATCCACATCTTTTTTGAATATCCGGAGTTAAGATCATACTGGAAGGATATGGGTTACTCTTTATCCAATATCTTTGAAGTCAACATAGAGATCAACTGCCAGTTGGTGTTTTTTGGGGGTTGTGATGTGATTAACTTGGCTTTATCTCAGATCCATAGGGGACTGCTGCTATACGTCATATTGCTCGCCCGGAGAGTATAAAGTGGAAAGAAACTATCCTCCCGAGCAGGGAAGTCTGGCTTAAAGCTTCATTCAAAATGGCACGATTAGAGCAAGAAGGGAACAAGGAGTCATTGATTAACATTTGGCAACCTTTGTTAAGCTGCGGCCGGGACTTTGAAAGTAGAAGATTGATGGTCTTCCCCCTCCACGGGTCTTCTGATTACACCAAGCCCCTACTACCCGGGGCAGGTCCGATTGACCTAGGCGAATACAGTTAGCAGTGGGGCGCCCAAATGTAAAATATGACGGCTTTTTAAATCTGCAGATGTCTATTGGTGAGATGAGGACAAGAAAAAAAAAGACTTGATGTGTTTATAATTCCTTTTGGGGCTTTCAAATGTTTAAGGATGCCATTCGGGTTTGTCGCTGTGGCTTCTGTCCTCTATAGGATCATGAATGATATCAAAGGGATTGGTGGAGTCCGGTGTTATCAGGATGACGTGCTTACTTATGGCAGCACAGTTGAAGAGCATGATGACAGGGTTGTGAATGTGTTAGAGTCTTTCAAAGGCAGGTTTAACCTCGCGTCGCGACAAATGTGAATTTGGTGTGACAGAGGTTGACTATTTGGGGCATCACATATCAGGTTTTGGCATCAAGCGGAAATAATAATTGGTCAACACCATATCTCAGTTGAAAGATCCGTCTTTGAAGGAAGAGCTAGCATCTTTTTTGGGTATGGCTGAGTGTACAGTAAACTCGTTTACAATTTTGCAGATAATACTTTTCATCTCAGAACTTTGTTGAGTACGCAAGTAGAGTTTGTATGAGATGATGTGAGTAAGGAGGAGTTTGTAAGGGTGACAGCTGATCTGACGTATGCTTCTGATCCTTAGGCTTTGTACTTGGTGATGTCAGGTACATTGTCACTGATGCGAGTAATAAAGGTTTGGGTGCTCTGTTGGTTAAAAAAAGAAAAGGTTCAGAACACCTTATAGCATGTGCTTAAATATATCCTAGAGGTGCTGAAGTAATCTATTCAGTTATAGAGAAAGAGGCACTTGCTATTGTTTGTGCTTTAAACAAATTCAGAAAGTTTGAATGGGGCACCTCTTTCATAGTCAGGTCAGACCATAAGCCTTGGAAGGAAATTGTTCGGCAAAAGGGTTTGGATTTTATTTCATTAAGGATAAGAAGGTGGTTAATTTATCTGCAGGACATTTTGACTTTTCTAGGTAATTCATTCCTGATGCAACATATGTAATGGTAGATTGTGTTTCACGTCTTGTTGACATTGTAGATTTTTAGGATTTTGAGGATAAGATGGATGATTTGAGTGAGCAAGATGTGAAAGTGTGTGAGATCACTTTGGGTGCAATCAAGGAAGAAGAGTGGAAGGAAGAATTACAGATGGATTCTTATCTACTGAAAGTAATTAATCAGAGTTTGTTGAACAAGGTGGACAAGCTTGAGAAACTTTGGTCTTTGTTCATTGATGAGATGGCTGTCAATAATGGAATGTTGTCAAGTGGCACTAGGTTAATTCCACCTGTGAGTTTGAGGAGCAACATCATTCAAATGGCCCATGAAGGTCAAATGGCGATTTCAAAGACAAACAAACGCATTAGGTAGGACTTTTGGTGGCCAGGTTTAGATCTTATTGTGGAATATGTCGTACTTGAGTGTCTAACTTAAGCCAAGACATGTTCCCATGGTTTGCAGGAGATTACCTATGTCTCCTTGGAAAGAGGTTGCTATAGATATTGTTGGTCCACTTCACTGTGGACATTAGACACCATATTTGATTTTACTATTAGATCTATATTCAAAGTGGGTTAAAGTGAGTTGCATGATTGACATTACCTCTCAAAGTATTTTAACATTTTTGGATGAAGTCTTCAAATGAGAGAGTTTTCCTGGATTCATGTTATCGGACAATGGACCACAGTTTTGTTCACAATAGATGGAACAATATTTAGAAGGTGATGGTATAAGTATTGAGAAGTTATCGCTCTATCATCCAAAAACTAATGGTGCAATTGAGGGGTTAAACAAAACTTTGAAAGAAAGGATACAGATGGAGAGGGTGAACAGTTTGGACTGGAGAAAGGAGTTACAAAGCAAAATCTCAGCTTACAGGTTCACGCCTCATACTTCTACTGGTAAGGCTCCATTTGAGTTGTTCAAAGGCAGATCTCCTAACTCTAAGCTTTACCCTGGGTGGATGGTACGTGCTAAAGGTGTGAAAGATAATAGCATCGGAAAGTGGAGGGAGAAGGAGATGAAGTTGCAATAGAAAAGAAAAAGCTATTTTGATGCATGTAAGTGGGCAAAAACGATTGAATTTTGTTTGGAAGACAAAGCCAAGATTAAAGCGCATGTGGGTTGTCAAGACTAGTGTAAATTCACAAAGGTCAAGGAGGTGCTGAAGTTGTTCAAAAATGCTGTGAAAACCAATGACTGGAGAATCTGGAATCACTGCCAAGTAGTTCATGCTCAACCTGAAGATTATACTACTTGTGAGACTAACCCATTCCCTGGCATTCCATCACAGTTGACTCATTCTGGAGTTACCAGTAAAAAAGCCAGAGGTTATGTAAAACCCCAGCATATCTTTTCGACTATGTGAGAATATAATTGGTATTTCACTGGATCGTACCTTATGATGTACATATAGTTTTTTCCCATTGTTAAAAGGAAAGAGGGGTGTGTTGGGGTTACTAATTTTTATCCTAATTATAAGGGGAAGAAGTGCCATGTAATTTGATGCTACATGAGACTATGGAGCATGAGGGGTTGTAGGATTCCATGGAATGACAGTTGATTGTTCTCGCTGATGGCTGGGTTAAAATAAAGAGTCTCTGACTCAGTGAAATATTGCCTTGTTTGGACCCTGTTTTATATAGGGAACAGCGTTTACAATGCAACTTTTACAACGCAGTACCTTTACGATGCAACCATTACAACGCAAGTCATTACAACGACTTGTGCTGGGGGGGCGCTCTAGGATAGGGAATAGTTTTAATTTACTATCCAACCCCTTCCCTACTATCCACGGGGACTGGAGTTGGAATAGTAAATTAAACTATTCACTATCCAGCGCTCCCCAACGCAAGTCGTTGTAACAACTTGCGTTGTAAAAGTTGCATCGTAAAGGCATACGTTGTAAAAGCATGCTTTGTAACGACGTACATCCATTTTATATTATGACAAATCCCTCACAGGTTGAACTATGAGTGTTTGCATTATGTATTGTGTAAGATTTCTGTACATTTTCACTAAATCTTCACATAGGAGGCACATTTCTGCTGCTCCTAACCTATGAATGTCAGGGTGTGGTGTAAACAAAGCTAAGTCCGGCTAGGTCGCTCCTTCTTTACTGAGTGGACCGAGTCTCATGTTTTCTACAGTGTGGAGAAGGGCACCTTTAAGCTAATTTATGTGCTACTTAACTGAACTTCTATGTCCATGTATGGGATGTATTCCTTTGGTGTCTCATTTTCAATGTATGTGTGAAACTCTTTTTTTGTGTGCTTCTGCAGCTGGGAATTTAGCCCACAAACAGAATACCTCTGTTCTGAATGCTTCGTGTGCCTCTACCATTAAGATAACATCGCCACCTGTCACCGGGAGGCCACATTGTAATAGTTTCATAGTAACTGCCTGTCTCTATTTTCTGAAATATTTAGTCCTACTAATTGTTGTCCAATGTCATCATCTTGTTCTGTCATTGTCACAGCAGTATTGTTATATTAACATTTTATAGAGATATGGTGTGCTCAAGTGGAAACCTCTAGTACATCATGGCTCCTCACAGGTTACAGACAGCAGGTGCAGTCCTCTTCTGATCTTTCACAGGTCCAGAAAGTGTTTTCAAAATGGTGCTTATGGGTGCCACATTTATGCCTGGCATGAGCAAGCGTTTGGGACTAGCTCCTATGCAATACCTAACCAACGGATTAAAGTTCCCAGGGCCATATCCACCCACTTTTTCAGCAGTTCTTGTTTGCTTTGCTGCCAACAGGCCCAAAATGCCACCTGTCAGGACATTTTCAAGATCAAGAAATTCTTCAGCCACATTAAAGTGGGCTCTTTGAATATTCTGTGGAGTACACATGAATCATCTCTGCCCATTCAGGTCAACCTTTTGTTTGCTCCAGAGAGGTATTCCACACCTCGTTCACAGCTATTCTTAGTTGAGCACAGACTGGGATTTACTGAATAGTTAATAAAAATTAGCATCTAGGATTTTCAGGCAGAGAAAAGGTAACTTCCTAAAAGTTACTTTTTCTTAATATTTATCCAAAATCAGATTTCATTGTTGAATTGGAATTGTAATAACTTATCAAAATAGTGGTAAAAATTAGTGTTCTAGCTGGTCCCTTTTCCGAGTTAGCAGTATCAGTATTTTAATCTGCATTGTGGTTTTCTACACAGAACAGCTAGACCTGCTACAGTGAAGGTAGCTGTTTAAGCTTTGTCACTACTGTGATATGGCACTATTAATTTACTGTATGTCCCACTATAACATCATGCACCCTATACGTACGCTACACGGCTTATATAAGGGTGATTTACACATATTTAAAAAGGAAGTTTTTACCTGCCTCAAAAGAATTATATTAACACATTGAACTGCAGGATTTACACCATGACAATCAGGCTAAAATGGTGGGCCTCAAGCCATGTTTTATTTTGTCACACTAGTGGATGGCACAATAGACGCTGAAGTCCTCAAGGGGCATTTAACTACCAAGCCCTGGATGTACTTTCTACCCCATATACTAGGGACTCAAGTAAACCATGTTTAAAGGGGAGCACTGGAAATAAGCTACTGGTTAGCAGGGGTGAAATGCAGAGTTCATCTAAAGCAAGCAAAGATATAGGGTCCAGCAAAAGGTGAAAATCCATGCAGAAAATGCTGATTTTCTACACTGACTATACTCAATCACCAAAGAACCAAATGTTAGACAGGGCTCCTTGCAAATTAAGACCAAACTTAAATGCACAAATACAGAATGTCAAAGTCCTTGAAAACTTTTGAATGCTATTGAACACATAATGTTCAGCACAGGTTCAAATGTCCAAAGTATAATAAAAAACTCTTTACAAGGAGTGTGAACTTGTGTATTTGACAGACTCACAACCTCAAAATGTCTATTTGAACTATGGGAGCTTTCCATAGCGATAAATCCATAAAGTTTAAAAAAGGGGCAATTTTAGCACACCAACAAAACAGCTGGAAACAACTCTTGGTGCAAAGAGCAGACACTGGATTGGCTGACACCACTCAGTGACAGTACCAGCTCATTGGCTCCTGCTTCAAATTCTGATTCCCCTCCTCCACCAAAATTGCCCATTTGCCCTTTCATGTACCACTACCAGAGCACATCTTTGCAGTGGTCCACCATCCCATCTCTAAGCTGTCCCCTCTATTAGGATATGTGTCCCTGAGTTGTCCTGGGTAATCCTGCTGTGACCTGCACCCTCCCATTGTCTTATGCCTACTCCTACTCCTACTAATGAGCTGTCACGTGGCAGGGGCCCCACTTTCCAATCTACTGACTGTTTTTCCTATGTGCACTTCTTACCTGTGTGGGAAGAGGTTGCAGCCTCAATATTTTCCTGGCCCAGGCTGTCCCTCCCACAGGGCAGCTGGAACTAGGAAACATGTAAGCCTAATGGAATTTAACTTTGAGTCAGGTAAAGTTGAAAAATAAAAAAGGTTGCCTACCTTCAAAAAGGTAAAGATTCTGAATTACTGTACCTTCAGAGGTGAAGGAGAATTATTACTTAGCTCTACTCTTTATTGAAGGCAGGAGACCCGTTTTATGTCCCCCATCTTGGAGTTCACATACATAAAAAAAAATGTGAATAGTCAAATAAGTTGTACACTCACTCAAAAGTGTAATTTATTTGAAAATGTAAGTTACCTATGTGAATTAGCCCCCCCCCACTTCCTTCGCCCTAAATATATACAAATAATGGAATCTGCTCAGTTCTACCATATGCACTGAGCTCTGTTCCACTAACCACCAAAACAATAACTTGGAGGGCTCTAGGTTTAGGTATCAGCTCCAAATCTTCATATCCCAGTAGAGTGGGTGGGGGCCAGGACAAAATAAAATGCAGCAACAATGTTAATGCAGATAGTGATGTTTCAGTTTGTGTGATGTTCATAGTAGCTTCCCAGGGGTTTTACAGTATATTGAAGCAGGGTCTGTTTTTTTAGCACGGTTTTAAATAGGCTCCCATGTGTTAACTAATTACACCCTGATTGAAGTTCATTCTGTTCCTTGACTGCCACACCCCACGCTTCTCACCTAAACATTTCTGGCGTACTTGACCACTTGATAAAGGATCCTCCCACTTGAATATTGAGTCAAGTGGTAGGAAGAGGAGAGGAAGGATTTTGCAGGCATTAATTGACCACATCACACAGCAACCCTTTTTTATGTTTTCTGGTTGCTATTACGCCCTAGACTTGGCCCAGCAGCAAATGATAGGCCAGCCACGCAAAAGAAAAAATGACATAATAATTTGAGGTCAAGGACTGCCATCCCTGACCGCCCAGAGCCCAATGGTAGAAGATATAATACAGGGTAAAATGGAGCTTTTCCCTTTGATATTTTTGGATCCTCATTCTATTCAACATGCCCCACAACATCTAGATTGACAACAGTAGAGCAATGAACAAAGATTGTAAAAATGAGTAAAGTGCAGTACTGGTAACATACAAAATCTTCTTCCTTATTGAAAATAGATATTTGCAAAATAATATTCTATGGCCCACAATGTTAAAAGACAAAAAATGGCATCAATATAAGTAATATAGTTTCCTGGCAGAAAAGAAAATACTTTCAGTTTCAAATGCATATGAATATCTCTCTATTTAGATGACCAATTATAATTCATAAAATAATTTTTCATTATAGATCTGATGACTATCTATTGGCATCCATATTTCAATGTACAAAATGCAAAAGCCTACCTGGTCAGCTAGATTAACAATATTAAGATTACACAAAATACTGCAGCCCTAAGATACTAAGTACAGAATAATTTATTCCTACCTGCGTCTGAATTTAGCAGCAGCTAAGGCAGGCACAGGTTTATGGCCCAAATGCAGCACTAATCTGGGAAGGTGTCGGAAGAGAGCACTCACAGTTGATGTTTGCTATTACAGAATTAGGTTTTTGAAATTGTGGACGGCGTTTACACAACGTGCATGACATACAGAGAACGTGAGCCTGTGTTTGACTTGATAGTCACAGGTTCATATGCAACTAGGTTTTCTGATCTATCCAAGGTGGATGAAAGGAGTACCATTGAGTTGTAAGGAACAATAAGGATCTGGTATCTAGCGCCAAATTACCATTCTGGGTGAAGGTGTACTTTACAAAAAAAAAAAAGACATGTGATATTAAATATTTTGGTCAGCATAGCGTACAATTAAAAACAACACATGTTTTTAGAAGCTATGAGGTAAGAAAAGAGTTAATAGGCTGTATCTGGGGCTGCCGTTGGAAGTAGCAGTCTTGCTGACCACAGATTCTGCGCTCTGAGCCAGGCAGGAAATGCACTTCCTGTGGTTTGTAACGAGAGTTTTAGGCAGTTGGACCACTGATCGCAGGATCACACAAAATGAGAAATATACATATATATATATATATAAGTATATATATATGTGCATAACAGAAGTAATATGTAGGTATATTAATAGTTTTTATTTCTAGATTCTTCAAAGTTGCAGGAAATAATGTGTACTTATACTGTAAGGTGAATGTGATAAAATGCTTTTTAAGCAGTACATAAGCCAGGGAATACAATACTGGGCGTGTATTGACAAAGCCAAGAGGGTAACACATAATTTTGAGACCTACTGAATTTACCAATGCTTGTTTAATTTTATGTTGCAAAGAATTGATAACTACCTTATTCCAGTAGTTTAGTGAAATGTTTTTGCATTTTGTTTTGTGAACATTTTATTTTGAAAGCAAAGAATTATCAGTCTTGCTTTGAAGCTTCTGCAAATATTTTCATCTAATTGTAGAACATCCTGTGAGCAATATGTATAGCGTCACATTGCTAAGTATTGAAAATAAGTGTACACATAGTGGAGAAGCGTGGCTCAGTGGTTAGAGGCGGCAGACCCAGAAGCTGGGATCGGCCGTGGACCAGGGTTCGATTCCCCGCCTCGGTGGGTCTCGGGCTCAAAAATTCCACGGAGTCGACAATTCTCGCTCTGGTTCCTACTCGACTCACGGGGTCACACTCTGCGACTCTGGGCAATAGCTTGCTTAATCTCCACTACGGCCCCTCGCGGCGGGATGCCTGGCTTTCACCTTGTGGATACCCGGCCGGGGTATCTCACAGGAGAATACCAGGACGGGTTCCCTAAGCAAGCGCCTTGAGGCCCCTGGGTTAAAGTGCGCTATATAAATCGAAACACATTTACATTTACATTTACATTTATACTCTAACCACTATCAGAAGTTCAGTCTGGGCTTAAAACATTTACTTAGAGCGCTCACCCTAATAATAAAGCATTTGCATTAATGAACAAAAAAAAATACAAGTTTGAACAGCATTAACACATGGACACAAATATTACCTTTATTGCAGACAATGCCTTTCCCTGATACATAATGTGGTACTGTAAAGTGGCAGCAAAAGGTTTTGTACTGTAGGGGCTTGGGCCTACTTGTCTCAAGGACAAAATACACATGCAAAATTGTTGCCCTTGACCTCCAATTAAAGGGTCCCGTGGGGCAAATAAAAAAAATGTGATTTTTTGCGGTAGAAGCGTTTTCCGGTTCGCGAACCGGGTAGCGAAGCGGGACGCGAAACGGGAATTCGGCATTTTGTGTTTTGTTTTAATTAAATTACAAGATGGAGGAAAAACAATGTGAGAAATGGGTATAAGGGGGTACGGGAGACGTATCCTGACCCCCTATGTTTTCTGAGGGTGGCTGAGGATGGTCATATATGTTGATACTTGTCTTCCAGCGGCTGCGCATGAGCGTTTTTTTTGTTGTTTTTTTTTGCTGCGTGACGTCTGTTAACGTTCGATTAGAAGGAAATCAGGATGTGTTGACCGCCATTTTGACACTGCGAGTAAATATATTGTTAAATATAATTGTTATAAATTAATCCTTATTGATAAACATTGTCTGCGCCATCTTGCTTTTTTTCCAATGCCACACTTTTGTCGTGCACGGCAGCCATTTTAGATGCCTTGACCAGACCCACTCTCTGCACGCCGCCGATCCTCAGCATGGCTCCCCACCCTCGCAAGCATCTCCCCCACGCATTGGTCACCCCCGCTCTCTCTCTTATGCATGGGCCATAAACCTCCCACCATCTACGCTGCTCTTCCCTGAGAATCACACCCTGTGCCCGCCCGACACCTCCCTTTCACCGTATCCACTACCGCACCCTTTGACACTCCTCTTCCTTTGTGTCTGATCGTCCAGGCTGGTACCAGGCTATCACCTAGCCCTGCGGATGTAGTTTATGACCTCAACTGTAAAGAATCACCCCTCTTCAAAGGAGTTTCAGTAGATGAAGGCCCCCACCCCATTAGATCCGTCACACCACACGCGTTCCTACTATCTGATAACGATCCTGTATTGTTATTGGGGAGGGGATTCTCACTGTGAGGGTGTGTGGGACCGAGCCTAGAGCGGAAGATTCCAGGGATGCCTTTTTGTACATCAAAGTCTTCAAAATTATGTGTCACATTAAAAATATATAGCACTCCAACAAAGTAGTAGGATTATAACACTTTAATAACTTATAAATATATACAAAGCACCAAAAACAGTAAAC
Source organism: Lissotriton vulgaris (assembly GCF_964263255.1). Lineage (NCBI taxonomy): Eukaryota > Metazoa > Chordata > Amphibia > Caudata > Salamandridae > Lissotriton > Lissotriton vulgaris. Next base: position 462,761,116 of record NC_141696.1, on the reverse strand, counting down.
ACGTAAAAAAAAAAAAATTAAACACAGCAACAATGGTCAGTAGCGGTCTGTTGTGCGAATAGTCCGAAGGCAGCACAACGCGACAAGATCTGGACGGCACCCCCTTGCTATTCAGCGGTTTTCCGCCCGCTTTTGCTGCACTGTGTGTGGTCAGTAGCGGTCTGTTGTGCGAATAGTCCGAAGGCAGCACAACGCGCCGAGAACTGGGCGGCACCTAGGTGATGTCCTTTACTTGCCGCACTGGTTTTGGCATCCTACAATGCTGCACCGAAAAACGGCGTGGGGCGCCCCGGGGGGGGGGGGGGGGGAGGCGGCGTGAGCGGGCCTCCCCAGGTGGAGGCTCGGCTGCTGTAGTGGGGCGCCCTTTTACCGTTTCAGTCACCAATCAGCAGTTTTCCGCCCGCTTTTGCTGCACTGTGCCTCATCCGCCATTTAGCTGTTTACCGCCCGCTCTTGCGGCTACAGCGTCTCGCTCACCATGTAGTTGAATTGCGCCCACTCTTGTGGTGCAGCGATAGGCGGCTGCCACAGGACTCTCAAAATGGCGGCTGGCTCTTCGGATTTGGGCCTGGTCCACTAAAATGGTCCTGGGACACCTTGGAACTCGGATGCTTGTCTGCTAGGGCTTGGGCCCCATTCTCGAAAGCGTCCCCTCAGCCTTGAAGATTCTACAATAGTCTTGGGGGCCCCCGACTCCCGCAGGCTTCCGGTGGGGAGCGGCTGCCATGATTGCTTGCGGAATGGCCACGACGGAGCTACGAGATGGTGGTGCTCTCATGCTGACGCCAGCTTCAGTCTGAAACATCCAGAAACACTGTCGACTATCAATTCGATGACTTCCGGTGGAGCCTCAACGTGACCCGGTAGGGAATAACTTTCCCCTTTTTTGAGTGATGGTTCTTGTTGCCTGTCCCCTCTGTTGTCATCTAACGGAACCTTTTTGGATTGCCGAGTGAGAAACATCCAGTGACTGTATGTTTCTGTAAAGTTAAAATATGTCTTACATATTGAAGAATGAGTGGATGTATAAGTGTCTGGATGAAGGATTTAGTAGGTGCATGACTGACTGTATGAGTGAGTGATTAAATGTGTCTCACTGAGTGCATGGGTTAGTGACTAAACTGTCTTAATTTGTGCATCATTATGTCTGTTGTTCTGTAAACTGTTGCATGTGTTGATAAGTAGCTATATGAGTAACTATATGGGTTATTGATTGGTTGCCCAAGTATTTGTATGGGAGACTGAGTGTGTGTGTGGGTGGCTGGGAGGTGTATGACTCTGTGCATAGATGTGTGAGCAGTTGATTCACTAGATGTATGGTTTCAAAAGTGCATGTGGAAACAGCTGTATGGGCGGTTGACTGTGTGCATGAGTGTATTGGTGAGTGAATGGATATCTCAGTGCTACATGTCAAAGTAAGTACATATGTAAAACACAGTACACGTGAGAGTTGACATATATAAATAACTGTGCATAAGAGCCAGTGAATGTGTGAGTGGCTGTATGGATCATTGTGAACTTGTATCATGGATTGTATAAGAGAGTAAATATGTGTTAGTATATGTTTGAATAAGTAAAGTTTGTATAACTGTATAGTTGAGGAAATGGAGGTGTGATTGATTCTTTGCATGACTGACTAGGTGTGTGAGTAACTCCATGGATGAGTGAGAGTCTGTGAGTGTCTGTTTACACTGATTGTATCTAAGGTTATATTAGAGTCTGAAGAGGTTCATCGTATTATCACATGAATGATATCATCAGTGATGTGATCAGTAATGTCAAATGAGATGTCATCAGTGATGTCATCAGTGATGTCATTTGAGATGTCATCAGTGATGTCATTTGAGATGTCATCAGTGATGTCATCAGTGATGTCACTGACCATGTCATGAATGATGTAATATGTGACATCATCAGCAGTGGATTGCGGGTGCGCGATATATAGTTAGTGCAACTAACTATATATGGAATTTCAATGGTTTTGTGTGAGTAAAATAAGGTTTTGTAAATGCTAATTCCTAACTATATATGGTCTATAGCCTATGGTTTTTTCAGTGAATATACATATATACATACATATATAAACATATATCATCTGTATATCTATATAAATACAAACATAAATGCATGCATACATATACTTATATGCATACAGATGCATGTTATTTACATGAAAGTTGAAAAGACACTAATAAAAGCAAAGCTAAAAAGCCACCTCATTACAAACAGAATGGCTTTAACTTAAACGAGGGCGAGATCTATTGCATTTTCAATGCTTGTTTACTTTGGTTCCATCAAGAAGGCATTCAGATGTGTCACACATTTGCCATAAATTCTGAATGTTAGCACTCTAGTTGCACATTAGATCACTGTAGTAAAGCTACTGCTCACCAGGGACGTCTGCTGCTGGTATTCAAAGTGCATGTTTCAGTCTGCATGTCAGAATTTTTTTAATGAAATAGAAGAGGATTTGAGAAGTCACTCAAAATGATCCCTAATTTTTCTTTCTGAAGCACTAATCATACTTTCTATGGCAAAATTAACCCCCTCATGTTGTTCCTTTTTAAATTGAGTGTTTTCAGACTTACCACTTCATTCCAATCAAGATGGCTTCTGGTGTGCCATACTTTTGTCATAAGTAAGACTGTTAGCGCTCTAGTTGTTCTTTAGAACACTCTGGGACATTCTGTCATTGGGCTATACTTGGGGTACATCTGGGTGATATTTGGGCTACATTTAGGCTCTTTTGTCTCTGGTGGCCATCTTGGGAGACTGTATGTCAGAATTTTTTAATGAATTTGAAGAGGGTTTGAGAATTCACTCAAAATGTGCCCTAATTTTTCTTTCTGCAGCACTAATCATAATTCATATGGCAAAATATACCCCCTCATTTTGTTCCTTTTTAAATTAAATGTTTTAAGAGTTACCACTTTATTCCAATCAAGATGGCTTCAGGTGTGCCATACCTTTGTAATAAGTAGGACTGTTAGCGCTCTAGTTGTTCTTTAGAACACTCTGGGACATTCTGTCATTGGGCTATACTTGGGCTACATCTGGATGATATTTGGGCTACATTTGGGCTCTTTTGTCTCTGGTGGCCATTTTGGGAGACTGCATGTCAGAAATTTTTAATGAAATAGAAGAGGATTTGAAAAGTCACTCAAAATGTGCCCTAATTTTTCTTTCTGCAGCACTAATAATACCTTCTATTGCATAATATACCCCCTCATTTTGTTCCTCTTTAAATTAAATGTTTTAAGAGTTACCACTTTATTCCCATCACGATGGCTCTAGTGTGCTATACCTTTGTAATAAGTAGGACTGTTAGCGCTCTAGTTGTTCTTTAGAACACTCTGGGACATTCTGTCATTGGGCTATACTTGGGCTACATCTGGGTGATATTTGGGCTACATTTGGGCTCTTTTGTCTCTGGTGGCCATTTTGGGAGACTGCATGTCAGAATGTTTTAATGAAATTGAAAAGGATTTGAGAAGTCACTCAAAATGTGCCCTAATTTTTCATTCTGCAGCACTAATCATACTTTCTATGGCAAAATATACCCCCTCATGTTGTTTCTTTTTAAATTAAATGTTTTAAGAGTTACCACTTTATTCCAATCAAGATGGCTTCAGGTGTGCCATACCTTTGTAATAAGTAGGACTGTTAGCGCTCTAGTTGTTCTTTAGAACACTCTGGGACATTCTGTCATTGGGCTATACTTGGGCTACATCTGGGTGATATTTGGGCTACATTTGGGCTCTTTTGTCTCTGGTGGCCATTATGGGAGACTGCATGTCAGACTGTTTTAATGAAATAGAAAAGGATTTGAGAAGTCACTGAAAATGTGCCCTAATTTTTCATTCTGCAGCACTAATCATACTTTCTATGGCAAAATATACCCCCTCATGTTGTTTCTTTTTAAATTAAATGTTTTAAGAGTTACCACTTTATTCCAATCAAGATGGCTTCAGGTGTGCCATACCTTTGTAATAAGTAGGACTGTTAGCGCTCTAGTTGTTCTTTAGAACACTCTGGGACATTCTGTCATTGGGCTATACTTGGGCTACATCTGGGTGATATTTGGGCTACATTTGGGCTCTTTTGTCTCTTGTGGCCATTATGGGAGACTGAATGTCAGACTGTTTTAATGAAATAGAAAAGGATTTGAGAAGTCACTCAAAATGTGCCCTAATTTTTCATTCTGCAGCACTAATCATACTTTCTATGGCAAAATATACCCCCCTCATGTTGTTTCTTTTTAAATTAAATGTTTTAAGAGTTACCACTTTATTCCAATCAAGATGGCTTCAGGTGTGCCATACCTTTGTAATAAGTAGGACTGTTAGCGCTCTAGTTGTTCTTTAGAACACTCTGGGACATTCTGTCATTGGGCTATACTTGGGCTACATCTGGGTGATATTTGGGCTACATTTGGGCTCTTTTGTCTCTGGTGGCCATTTTGGGAGACTGCATGTCAGAATGTTTTAATGAAATAGAAAAGGATTTGAGAAGTCACTCAAAATGTGCCCTAATTTTTCATTCTGCAGCACTAATCATACTTTCTATGGCAAAATATACCCCCTCATGTTGTTTCTTTTTAAATTAAATGTTTTAAGAGTTACCATTTTATTCCAATCAAGATGGCTTCAGGTGTGCCATACCTTTGTAATAAGTAGGACTGTTAGCGCTCTAGTTGTTCTTTAAAACACTCTAGGAGGCTGCAGTAGAACACAAAGGAATCAACTGACAGTCTCTGTCCTTGTTTGATGTACATGTTTTACTGAGAATGTCAGACTTCATTTTCACATGACTGAGAAAGATAATGTGAATTTACAGAAAATATGCTTTCAGTTTAGCTTATAGATCCCCTTCCAAACCACTGTGGGAAAATCATGAGATATTAGTTTTCTTTCAAACAATATTCATGATATCACAGCAGAAGGTTTTTTCACATGGTAAAATCACCTTAGAACCCACCACAATTCCTAAAACGAGTATGGTACCATCAACAAATGATTTATAATGTAACTAAAGTCCTAAAACCCTCTATTAACTACAATGCTTTTTAATGAGGTGCTATCATGTATATTGGTCCCAAGATGGCTGCCAACACTTCTTGGATGAAGTACTGACAGCCAATCAGATCAGATGTGTGGTTAGGCTCCGCCCAGATATATATCTTTTTTGGAACCTAAATTACTCAAAATACACAGGAGCACATATATTGAGACCTAGCAAAGGCACATCGGGCTAACAGTCCCTACAATTTTGCCAAGTTTCGTGCAAATCCATTCAGCCGTTCGAGCTAAAAGTGAGGCCAACCGCCCTATGGAAATTAACATGGGAAAAACGCGTTTTGGGACCCCCCTTTTTTCTCGCCACACTTTTGTCGAGCACAGCAGCCATTTTAGATGCCTTGACCAGACCCACTGTCTGCACCCTCGCAAGCATCTCCCCCACGCACTGGTCACTCCCGCTCTCTTTCTCATGTATGGGCTAGAAACCTCCTCCCATCTGTGCTGTTCTTCTCTGAGAATCACACCCTGTGCCCGCCCGATACCTGCCTTTCACCCTATTCACTACCGCACCCTCTGACACTCCTCTTCCTCTGTGTCCGATTGTCCTGGCCCGTCCCAGGCTATCACCTAGCCCTGCAGATGTAGTTTATGGCCTCAACTGTAAAGAATCACCCCTCTTTAAAGAAGTTACAGTAGATCAAGGCCCCCACCCGATGAGATCCGTCACACTACACCCGTTCCTGCAATCTGATAACCATCCTGTATTGTGATTGGAGAGGGGATTCTCACTGTGAGGGTGTGTGGGACCGAGCCTGAAGCGGAAGATTCCAGGGATGCCTTTTTGTACATCAAAGTCTTCACAATTATGTGTCACATTAAAAATATATAGCACTCACAAAAAAGTAGAAGGAAAATAACACTTTAATAACTTATAAATATATACATCGCAACAAAAACAATAAACACCTTAAAACATTTTTTAATAAAACAGAAGCAACATTAGTCAGTAGCGGTCTGTTGTGCGAATAGTCCCAAAGCAGCATATTTACCTAGAGTGGTGCTGTGTAGGACATTCTGAATGGAAATTAACCAGAACTATAACCATCTACTTCCAATAATATAACTTTTATGCCCAAATTACGCAAAGATTTAGCTAATCTGCTAAAGGGGGGAGTCGCCATTTCTTTACAATAATCAATAATGAAAAATCAACATCAATAGGGTTGTCCGTATTCCCGATGCAGCACTATAGTGCAACATACACAGCACCTGGGGTGTCAAGAGTGAACAGGTCCTAGCTGCTTAACCAATGACTGACAAATGCTATATTAAACACTTACTATGTATAATACTTGCGTTCACAATAGTTTTACTTTACAAAACAGAACAAAAGATGTCCCCTGTAAGTAAACCCATATTAGCTGTTTCAGTTATTGAACATCCTAAGGTTTTATGACATGGGGAACAGTAGTGATATCCTGGGCGGGTGATGGAACTGGGTTTGTTAATGGAAAAACATCTACAGAGAAAACTATTGGTAAATTATACTTCTCCGGAAATTTAAAACTCACAAATGTTTCATTTGTGAAATCGTTTTATGAACATGTACATTAAAAAACTAAAAGAAATGCCAAGAACGTCCCATGTGAAAGTGAATTTTATCTGGCAATTTTTTTCTTTTCCTTCTCATGGAAAGAAAGTTAAAGCCAGGTTCGTTACCTGCCTCATCTGCAAAAAAAAACTCTCGAGAGGGACCGAAAAAAATATTGCTATGGTAATCATACCATGCATCGGCACATGGAGAGGTGGCACCCTTTTAATTATTCTAAAGCACAACTTCGAGATTTGGGGGATAACCCCCGACCGGCAAAAACATCCACCAATGACTTAGCAATAAGTGAGTCAGAGGCAAGGGAAACGGTCCCAAATCTGCAAAAGAACTTTGGGCAGATGAGATTGACTTGTGTAGCATGTGGAAAATTAATTTCATGCAGAGAGATCAGTATTACTTCAATAAATACAGTAATCAATGATGCATTAGAACTTAATATCAATTCATTTTCCGAACGTGTAATCAGTACCTGTCCCATGTCAATTCATTGTTCGAACGTATAATCAATAGCCATCCCGGATCAATTCATTGTCCGAACATATAATCAGTAAAAAGTGCGACAAGTGCGACAAAATCATATCGATAATTCATTGTGAGCAAGTACCAAAAGTGTCGACAATTCTAACCTTCAAGAAATACAGTAATCAATGATGCATTAGAACTTAATATCAATTCATTGTCCGAATGTGTAATCAGTACAAGTCCCATGTCAATTTATTGTTCGAACGTATAATCAATACCCATCCCGGATCAATTCATTGTCCGAACATATAATCAGTCTTATCCCATATCAATTCATGTGCTAAAAACTGCATACATATCTCATGATATCAAGGCTGAGCAATCGGGGCACAATAGTTTCATTTGTACCGGCGCCATTTTGGGTGAGGTCAGGAAGGTCCAAGTATAGTCAAAATGTCTCCACCAACTCGTGGTTGGACCGGGACCTCTTTCGGCAGTCTAAAAGTTTTCGTTGAAGGGTAGTAGAGGGAACTGGCGACATGAACCATCAGTCAAAGAGGGGTGGGAGGCAAAAATCTCTCCTACCGGGTCATACTGGTGTCCCACCGGAACTGATCAAGTTGGTAGTCTTGCAGGATTTTGGTGATTTCAAGACTGAGGCCGGTGCCGGCATGATCGCGCCGACGTCCCGCGGCTACGTCGTGGTCGTTCCGTGGGTGATCATGGCAGTCATTCCCCATCGGGGGTCGGGGGCCCCCGTGGCTCTTATAGAATCTTCAAAGTTGAGGAGAACGTTTCTGGATGCAGGACTCATTTTCTAGTTGAACTCAGAAGCGCCATTGCACCGCAACAGTGGACGAGAACCCCGCTGGGTGAGCGGAGCATCATTGCCTCGCAATAGTGGATGAGACCTTTTGTCGGGTGAGTGCAGCGTCGCTGCATCGCAAGAGTGGAGAAACCCTTTTGTTGGGTGAGTGGAGCGTCGCTGCATCGCAAGAGTGGACGAACCCTTTTGTTGGGCGAGTGGAGCGTCGCTGTATCGCAAGAGTGGACAAACCCTTTTGTTGGGTGAATGCAGCGTCGCTATATCGCAAGAGTGGAGGAACCCTTTTGTTGGGTGAGTGGAGCGTTGGGGGTGCAGCCGAGAGGCCCCCACCTGGGGGGGGTGGGAGAGGCTCGTTCGCGCCGCCTCTCCCTCTCAGCGCACCCCACGCCGACACCTGGCGTTGATATCCGTGATGTCCGGACCAGGCGATAAGAGGGGGGGGGTCGGAGGCAGAGGCAAGACATCCCCCCCGTGGCCTGCAGGGCGCCGCTTCAGGCCCGAACGGGGAGCTCATATCAAGCCGGGGCCAGACCAGGAGATACGAGGGGGGGGTCGGTGGCATATGCAAGACATCCCCCCGTTGTCGCAGTCATTATCTAAGAAAGAAGAAGAATCCCGTCGGCCTCAGCTCTTCTCCTGGCCCACCTTACGGGATGACCTCCCCGGCCGACGGCTGCCAGCAGGACTCGCCCTACACGTGCCGAAGGCCTCGTCTTCCGGATGGGCGTAGCCGCGAACCTGTTGCACTTCGGGAGTTTCCGGAATGGGGGTAGGTATCTGCTGATTTGTATTTATTTCATGTTACCGTTATTGGGCGTGGCGGGCGGTGGGACAGACATGCTTGGAGCAGTGGGGGGGGGGTGGAGCCTAGCTACCTTATGGCTGCCGTAACGTCAAGCTTGGCTTCTTTCACCATTTTCATGTTTCTTATTTCTAGCGAAGTCAAAAACTCATCAGAGGCCTACTGATTTTGTTCGATTTCTTTCCTTTCCTTTTCAAGTGTGTTTCATGCTAAAGTTTCTGTTTAACAGGATACAGGGATTACTTCATATTTTACATATGTCTTCTTTATTAGGGGTTCTCTCCGGTTGAGTCAGATGATGTACCTCTAATAAATGGTCCGGGTGGAAGTAGTTTCTCAATCAGTGGGGAGTGACAGATTACAACGAGGGACAAAGGTCCGCATTACCCACCCTTTACTACTTGCAAAGACTAGACAGAATATTTCTATTCCACGTTATTTGCAAACAGAGAGTACCTCGAAAGAACTATTCCTTGAACAATAAATTTCCAGCCAATCAATCAATCAGGCATGACGGATTACAACGGGGGACAAAAGTCCGCATTACCTATCCTTCACTATCTGCAAAGGGAGACAGAATATTTCTATTCTTCTCTGTTTGTAGACAGGAAATATCTCAAACAGCAATAATCGATAAAAAAAATAGTAGGATTATAACACTTTAATAACTTATATACATCGCAACAAAAACAGTAAACACCTTAAAACATTTTTTATTAAAACAGAAGCAACAATGACAACTAACAGTAGTGATATCCTGGGCGGGTGATGGAACTGGGATTGTTAATGGAAAAAGATCTACAGAGAAAACTATTGGTGAATTATACTTCTCCGGAAATTTAAAACTCACAAATGTTTTATTTGTGTAATCGTTTCAGGTCAAACGGATTGTGGGACAATGTTCACAATGGAAGAGTCACTAAAAGGCATTTGGATCGATGTTGCAGCAGGCTGCAATGTATAAAGTTATTTAATAAAACGTTTTACCCTGTTACTTTGCTGGTGTGTTGTATATATTTATAATATTTGCATAGGGTTTGTCGTTATTTTGGGTGGGGTGGGTTGGGCGGCGGAGTCGAGCTGTCTTGCAGCCATCATGGTGTGGAGCTAAGTTCATCTTACTAGTTTCGTATTTCTCATGAGGGGTTGTTCTTAATGTTTCTATTTTAGCGAGGTCAAAAACAGATCCCATTAGTGGCCTACTGATTTTGCTCGATTCCTTTAGTTTTTTTAAACTATTTTTCACTATCTGCAAAGACTAAACAGAGTATTGCGACTCTGTGCTTGTTTGTAAATACAGAATGAACCAAAGAGAACCAATTCTAAAACAGTAAATGCTTGGATAGCAATCAATCAAATAGAGAGGGAAGCAGGCACGACGGATTACAACGGGGGCAAAGGCCTGCGTTAACTACCCTTTACTATCTGCAAAGAGAGAGTACTGCTAAGAGAAAAGAGGGGGGAGGGGGGCGTTCAAAGCACATCAGCGTGCATAAACACGAAAATGTTTTTACCTATCATGTACTTGACATTTGACAGCATTTGATATTTGGTATTAAAAAACCATTGAAATTCACAGAATAAACCATAGGTTTTAGGCCATATATAGTTAGGGATTTGCATTTACAAAACCTTACTTTACTCGCATAAAACCATTGAAATTCGCATATATAGTTAGATGAGCTAACTATATATTGCGCACCCGCAATCCACTGCTGATGATGTCACATATTACATCATTCATGACATGGTCAGTGACATCACTGATGACATCACTGATGACAACTCAAATGACATCACTGATGACGACTCAAATGACATCACTGACAACATCACTGATGACATCAATCATGTGATAATACGATCAACCTCTTCAGACTCTAATATAACCTTAGATACACTCAGAGTAAACAGACACTCACAGACTGTCACTCATCCATGAGTTACTCACACACCTAGTCAGTCATGCACTGAATCAATCACACCTCCATATCCTCAACTATACAGTTATACACATCGTACTTATTCAAACATATACTAACACATATTTACTCTTTTATACAATCCCTGATACAAGTTCACAATGATCCATACAGCCACTCACACATTCACTGGCTCTTATACACAGTAATTTATATATGTGAACTTTCACATGTACTTACTTTGACATGTAGCACTGAGATATCCATTCACTCACCAATACACTCGTACACAGTCAACCACCCATACAGCTGTTTCCACATGCAGTTTTGAACCCATAGATCTAGTGAATAAACTGTTCACACATGTATGCACAGAGTCACACACCTCCCAGCCACCCCCACACACACACTAACTCTCCCATACAAATACTTGGGCAACCAATCAATAACCCATACAGTTACTCATATAGCTACTGATCAACACATGCAGCAGTTTACATAACAACAGACATAATGATGCACAAATTAAGATAGTTTAGTCACTATCCCATGCACTCAGTGAGACACATTTAATCACTCTCTCATACAGTCAGTCATGCACCTACTAAATCCTTCATCCAGATACTTATACATCCACTCATTCTTCAATATGTAAGACATATTTTAACTTTACAGAAACAGACAGCCACTGGATGATGTCATCAGTGATGTCACTGACCATGTCATGAATGATGTAATATGTGACATCATCAGCAGTGGATTGCGGGTGCAAGATATATAGTTAGCGCATCTAACTATATATGCGAATTTCAATGGTTTTATGCGAGTAAAATAAGGTTTTGTAAATGCAAATCCCTAACTATATATGGCCTAAAACCTATGGTTTTTTCTGTGAATATATATATATATATATATATTCACTGAAAAAACCATAGGTTATAGACCATATATAGTTAGGAATTCGCATTTAAAAAACCTTATTTTACTCACACAAAACCATTGAAATTCCATATATAGTTAGTTGCACTAAGTATATATCGCGCACCCGCAATCCACTGCTGATGATGTCACATATTACATCATTCATGACATGGTCAGTGACATCACTGATGACATCACTGATGACATCTCAAATGACATCACTGATGACATCTCAAATGACATCACTGATGACATCACTGATGGCATCTCATTTGACATTACTGATCACATCACTGATGATATCATTCATGTGATAATACGATGAACCTCTTCAGACTCTAATATAACCTTAGATACAATCAGTGTAAACAGACACTTACAGACTGTCACTCATCCATGGAGTTACTCACACACCTAGTCAGTCATGCAAAGAATCAATCACACCTCCATTTCCTCAACTATACAGTTATACAAACTTTACTTATTCAAACATATACTAACACATATTTACTCTCTTATACAATCCCTGATACAAGTTCACAATGATCCATACAGCCACTCACACATTCACTGGCTCTTATGCACAGTTATTTATATATGTCAACTCTCACATGTACTGTGTTTTACATATGTACTTACTTTGACATGTAGCACTGAGATATCCATTCACTCACCAATACACTCATGCACACAGTCAACCGCCAATACAGCTGTTTCCACATGCACTTTTGAAACCATACATCTAGTGAATCAACTGCTCACACATCTATGCACAGAGTCATACACCTCCCAGCCACCCACACACACACTCAGTCTCCCATACAAATACTTGGGCAACCAATCAATAACCCATATAGTTACTCATATAGCTACTTATCAACACATGCAACAGTTTACAGAACAACAGACATAATGATGCACAAATTAAGACAGTTTAGTCACTAACCCATGCACTCAGTGAGACACATTTAATCACTCACTCATACAGTCAGTCATGCACCTACTAAATCCTTCATTCAGACACTTATACATCCACTCATTCTTCAATATGTAAGGCATATTTTAACTTTACAGAAACATACAGTCACTGGATGTTGTCATCAGTGATGTCATCAGTGATGTCATTTGAGATGTCATCAGTGATGTCATCAGTGATGTCACTGACCATGTCATGAATGATGTAATATGTGACATCATCAGCAGTGGATTGCGGGTGCGCGATATATAGTTAGTGCAACTAACTATATATGGAATTTCAATGGTTTTGTGTGAGTAAAATAAGGTTTTTTAAATGTGAATTCCTAACTATATATGGTCTATAACCTATGGTTTTTTCAGTGAATTTTCAAGGTTTTGTAAATGCTAATTCCTAACTATATATGGTCTATAACCTATGGTTTTTTCAGTGAATTTCATTGGTTTTTTAAAAGCTAACATCTGTAGCTGTAAAATGTATTCTTCTTTAAATCCAAAAATATATTTTAGATGTTTATTAATAATTTAAAAAAAAAAAAATTTTTCTTCGCTTCCGGTTCGCGAACCGGGAAGCTTCCCATTAGCTCATCTTGATGCCGCGACCTAGTCTGCTGACCGGTAAACGTTCCGTTTGCGCAACTGTGATGCGTCGCGGAAGCGCGACGTATCACTTTGTCGCGTAATGCGTCTTATGACGCGCCGCGTTAGCGCTCCCGGAAGTGCTCCGGACCGCGAGGCTTTTGTTTTTAAACACAACATATAAATCAATTGTTTACCTACATTCAGTTGGAAATGACTGTAAATGTCCTTAAGACACATGAAAGCGTTTTTTTGATTGCCCTTGCTCCATTTTTGGGTTATTTTTAACATGGCTATGTAACTCCCATAATCAAAATCTAAATTTGCCAAGCACAGGTGGGAGCGTATTTACAAGAAACTTGCCCCATGAAGAACGCTTTCCATTTAAAAAGGGAAAAATAACATCAGAGACACTCAAATGCCTTATAAATATGGCCCAAACAACCTATGAAGCTCTAGCAGTACATATCCAGAAATGTAATTGATTTCAAAAAATCGTTTTTAAACACAGCATATAAATCAATTGTATACCTACATTCAAGAGGAAATGACTAAAAATGTCCTTAAGACACATGAAAACGTTTTTTTGAATGCCCTTGCACCATTTTTGGGACATTTTTAACATGGCTAAGTAACTCCCATAATCAAAATCTAAATTTGCCAAGCACAGGTGGGAGCGTATTTACAAGAAACAAGCCCCATGAAGAAAGCAGTTCAATTAAAATGGGAACAATAACATCAGAGACACTCAAATGCCTTATAAATATGGCCCAAACAACCTATGAAGCTCTAGCAGAACATATCCAGAAATGTAATTGTTTTCAAAAATCGTTTTTAAACACAACATATCTGTTTCAGCTTACATGAGAGACCATGGAATGGGATCCATGTACAACAATAACTTGTGTTACTGCATGCCAGATTGCTACACAAAATATGCAATTAAAATTTCTCAAAGAAACAAAATCTATTTGTATTTCACTTGAGACAAAACCACATTTTAAAAACACAGCTTTCTTCATCATTTTCTCCTTAAATCATACTATTCTCTATCTAAATTAAATAAATCTTTTCTCACCTTAGCAAATACTTTTTGAGTTTCAAAACAGTCTCAGAAATACACCAAATTGTCTTCAGCAGAACAAAGAGGATGCACTCCAGAGGCTGCAGCTATAGAAAGCACAGAAATGCTGATATTCATTACACATATCTCTCATATTAGCCAATCAAAACTCTTCCCTCACTTTTTTCAAATCAAAACCCTTCCCCCCTCTGCCCTCTCTGCCTTTTTTGCTTAGCAACCACCTCCTGAAAGACCTCTCATGTTTGCAAATTCACACAACAATGTTTCAATTGAACTCTGAACTCTCAGTGCACCTGTGTATCCAGTGCAATCTTTCATTAAATGTTTTTTCCTTGACCATTCAAATTACATCTTTCAAAGAACACATCCATGCACCCTAACTTTCTGTTTTCAGAAATGGAAATCCACCAATCACTGCTAATGAATCTTTAGCACTGAAACTCCACAGTTTTTTTTCTTTACAAACTCCTACTGTTTCAACTGCCCTTTCATTACCACACTTCATCTGACTGCAGCACAACCTTCTCTCACCATGTTTAAAGTCTGGATTGTTGGACATAGTTACATCCACTGGGCTCAAAGGTATGCTGAGAACAGAAATATACCTAACCTCAATTTACAAGATGTGCAAATTAAGTGGTTGGGCCAAAGAGGATTAAAATGTCACCAATTGATACCATTGGTGAAAACGTTTATGCATTTGCCAAAACCTGACCTGTTAATTGTGCACTGTGGAGGTAATGATTTGCGCACTTTGACTGGGGTAGGTCTGGAAATGCTTTTAAAGGACACCTTTGAGCAATTAATGGCACTTTTTCCTCAAACTGCCTTGGTATATTCCAATATATGCCAAAGACAGAAATGGAGGTGGTCCAACCAATTTTGTCCACAAATTGAGAAGTCGAGGAAGCATGTAAACAAATCTGTTTCAGCTTACATGAGAGACCATGGAATGGGCTCCTTGTACAACAATAACTTGCGTTACTACATGCAAGATATCTACAGAAGAGATGGAGTTCACTTCTCAGATGAGGGCAACAGAATTTTCATTCTGAATTTAAGACTGTGCATTGGTACCTACTTATAAGTACCTAAATGTACCATAAACCCAAAAGCTCTTCTCAGAGCTACCCTTCATCTGATCACTCACAATTATTATTTGTTTCTAACTTTTTTCACTAATTTTCCACAAAATACGTTCCCCGGGGCGCTACCCGGTTCGCGAACCGGAAGCTAACCTCGCGGAATTTAAAAAAAAAATGTTTTTTTCCGCACATATAAGCCTCCTCAGCCACCCTCAGAGAACCTAGGGGGTCAAGATAAGTCTACCATGACCCCTTCTACCCATTCTGAACATTATTTGCCCTCCATCTTGTATCTTAATGCGACCGAAACACAAAATGGTGGACTCCCGTGACGCTTAAGGTTCGGGAACCGGGCCGCTTCCCGGGAAGCGGTCCAAAAAAAAGGTGGGAAAGTAATTTACAGAAAAACGACTAGAGACACTCTCACCAAATATAGATTAGCTCATACTACATAACAATCCCTTTCATTTTCACAAATTTGATTGAAATTCCATTTAGCCATTTAGCCTGTAGACCTCTCTAAGTACCGTGTGGTAAATTACTTCACAAAACACATCTGAAGTGTTGGAATTGACAACCAATGAAAATGTTACTTTCATTTTCTACTTTTATTACCTGACATTTGATTGGTTATATACCTGAATATATATAAAGGAAGAGAAGGAAACACAGCCATTTTGACTACTACTTCTTGTTGTATATATCATTTGGAATATCACTAATCACTTCAACTTGTTTCTAAAGGTAAGTTGTTATTTTTAAAACTGAAGTATATTGTGCACTATAAGTAAATATGGTAAACTTTTTCAGATAGTTATATACTATCCCTCTGTAGTAGTTATAGATTTAGATAGACTTCTCTGTTATAGTTATGGATGGACTTAGACTTCTCTTGTATAATTATAAATTTACTTACATTAAATCACATACACTTTTATATTCCTACTTCCACTCTGATACTATACACTGCCCAAAGATAAATTCACTGATAAAAAATGCCTATCTAAAATTATTCCCAACAGTGCCCTATCTCTACTAATATATATTTTTTTAATCCAAATTTCAGGCAAAATGGAAGGCGAAAACCAAGTTTCTTTTGAAATGGACCTGCAAGAGAGCAGCCAAGAATTAATTGATACAATTGATCAAATTGACATTGAATTTATGGATGAAACTTTGGACAAAGAACTACTGCAATGTGTCCAAGCAGTAGATGACCTCCTTGAAAATGAGGACATTTTACAACCTCACAGATTGCAAACAATATTCCAAGAAAATAATGACATTTCAGACACTGAAATGTTAGAAATTTTAATAAATTATGAAACACAAACAAAATAAAAAAAATACTTTAAACATAAAGACAAAAAAAATCAACAAAAACAACAAACAATTAACATACAGTATTTGAAAAGTCTATCATTCAATTTTCCTTATAGTACGCTGCCCAGAACGCTTCCCGGTTCGCGAACTTGGCGCTCACCACGCAAAAAAAAAAAAAAAAATTCTTTTTTTTGACCCTGCTGGGCCATTTTAAAACCTCCACATAAAACCTAGGGGGTCAACGAGGATCTACTATGCCCCCTTTATGGTAATTTCCCCCTTTGTTTTGGCATCCTCTTGTCTCTCGATCCTACCGAGAGACAAAATGGCGGCCGCGCCGGACTGTTTAGAATGTTGACAGACACCGGAGAGCCAATCAGCTTCGCTTCGCAAAGTTCCGATACGCCCGGAGCGCTGTTACAGATATATATCTTGTTTTAAACGTTAATTTCTCAAAAACCACTGGAGCACATATATTGAGACCCAGCAAAGGCACATCGGGCTAACAGTCCCTACAATTTTGCCAAGTTTGGTGGAAATCCATTCAGCCGTTCGGGCTAAAAGTGAGGCCAACCGTCCTATGGAAATTAACATGAGAAAAACGCGTTTTGGGACCCCCCTTTTTTCTCGGCCCCCCCTTAACGAACCCCCCCCAAATTTTCAGGGGCTGCTCAGAAACAAAATGTGCCATTTTCCTGAAAATTCCAGCCAATTCCGTCCACAAACGCCAAAGTTATTAGACATAGAATTTTCAAAAATCCCATAGGGAAAAAATCCTAACTATATATACCTACTGGCGACCGCCAGTAGGTAATATATATATGTATATATATATATATATATATATATATATATATATATATATATATATATATATATATATATATATTACCTACTGGCGGTCGCCAGTAGGTATATATAGTTAGGATTTTTTCTCTATGGGATTTCTGAAAATTCTATGTCTAATAACTTTGGCGTTTGTGGACGGAATCGGCTGAAATTTTCAGGAAAATGGCACATTTTGTTTCTGAGCAGCTCCTAGAAATTTGGGGGGGTTTCGTCAGGGGGGGGCTGAGAAAAAAGGGGGGTCCCAAAACGCGTTTTTCCCATGTTAATTTCCATAGGGCGGTTGGCCTCACTTTTAGCTCGAACGGCTGAATGGATTTGCACGAAACTTGGCAAAATTGTAGGGACTGTTAGCCCGATGTGCCTTTGCTAGGTCTCAATATATGTGCTTCAGTGGATTTTGAGAAATTAACGTTTAAATCAAGATATATATCTGTAACAGCGCTCCGGGCAGCGATCCGGTTCGCATACTTTTCGCTTATCGGAACTTTGCGATGCAAAGCTGATTGGCTCTCCGGTGTCTGTCAACATTCTAAACAGTCCGGTGCGGCCGCCATCTTGTCTCTCGGTAGGATCGAGAGACAAGAGGAGGCCAAAACAAAGGGGGAAATGAAGGAAAGGGGGCAAGGTAGACCCCTTCTGACCCCCTAGGATTGGTGAGGGGATATTATAGAGCCACACTGGGCCCAAAAAAAAAAAATCCGTTTTTTTCGCCGTAGAGACGCGTCTTGGTACGCGAACCGGGCAGCTAACCGGGAAGCTAACCGGCAGTGTAACGGGAGTCTGACGAGTAGCTGATTGGCTGTCAACATTGTAAACAGTTCGGAGCGGCCGCCATCTTGTCTCTCGGTAGGATCGAGAGACAAGAGGAGGCCAAAACAAAGGGGGAAATGAAGGAAAGGGGCAAGGTAGACCCCTTCTTACCCCCTAGGATTGATGAGGGGATATTATAGAGCCACGCTGGGCCCAAAAAAAAAAAATCCGATTTTTTCGCCGTAGAGACGCGTCTTGGTACGCGAACCGGGCAGCTAACCGGCAGTGTAACGGGAGTCTGAGGAGAAGCTGATTGGCTGTTATCATTGTAAACAGTCTGGAGCGGCCGCCATCTTGTCTCTCTGTGGGATCGAGAGACAAGAGGTGGAAAAAAGGTGTAAATGAATGAAAGGGGTAAGGCAGACCCCTCCTGAACCCCTAGGATTGATGAGGGGGCTATTAAAGTTCCCTTGGGGGTGAAAAAAAAAATGTGATTTTTCGCGGTAAAGGTGCTTCCTGGTACGTTAACCGGGCAGCTAACCGGCAGCGTAACGGGAGTCCGACATATTGTGTTTTTTGAACTTTTGTGATATGTGCACGTGTGGATTTTGTCTAATTAAGGTTAAAGAAATATATATATATCTTTAAGCGTGTTCTGGCGCGCTTACGTTTTGGGTTTGGTTTGCGCTGCAGAGACGATACGTCACGGTTATGCGATGCATCAAGAGGCGTCTCACGGGCTACATGATACGTCACTTAATAAAGAATATATTTTACAGCTATAGATATTAGCTTTTAAAAAACCAATGAAATTCACAGAAAAAACCATAGGTTATAGACCATATATAGTTAGGAATTTGCATTTACAAAACCTTGAAAATTCACTGAAAAAACCATAGGTTATAGATCATATATAGTTAGGGATTAGCATTTAAAAAACCTTATTTTATTTGCACAAAACCATTGAAATTCCATATATAGTTAGTTGCACTAACTATATATCGCGGACCCGCAATCCACTGCTAATGATGTCACATATTACATCATTCATGACATGGTCAGTGACATCACTGATGACATCACTGATGACATCTCAAATGACATCACTGATGACATCACTGATGACATCTCAAATGACATCACTGATGACATCACTGACATCTCATTTGACATTACTGATTACATCACTGATGATATCATTTATGTGATAATACATCTTCAGACTCTAATATAACCTTCGATACGCTCAGTGTAAACAGGCACTCACAGACTTTCACACATCCATGGAGTTACTCACACACCTAGTCAGTCATGCAAAGAATCAATCACATCTCCATTTCCTCAACTATACAGTTATACACACCTTACTTATTCAAACATATAGTAACACATATTTACTCTCTTATACAATCCTTGATACAAGTTCACAATGATTCATACAGCCACTCACACATTCACTGGCTCTTATGTTCAGTTATTTATATATGTCAACTCTCACATGGAGTGTGTTTTACATATGTACTTACTTTGACATGTAGCACTGAGATATCCATTCACTCACCAATATACTCATGCACACAGTCAACTGTCCATACAGCTGTTTCTACATGCACTTTTGAACCCATACACCTAGGGAATCAACTGCTCACACATCTATGCACAGAGTTATACACCTCCCAGCCACCCACACACATACTCAGTCTCCCATACAAATATTGGGGCAACCACTCAATAACCCATATAGTTACTGATATAGCTACTGATTTAAACATGCAGCAGTTTACAGAACAACATAAATAATGATTGCCAAATTAAGACACTTTAATCACTAACCCATACACTCAGTGAGACACATTTAATCATTCTCTCATACAGTCAGTCATGCACCTACTAAATCCTTCATCCAGACACTTATACATCCACTCATTCTTCAATATGTAAGACATATTTTAACTTTACAGAAACATACAGTCACTGGGTGTTGTCATCAGTGATGTCATCAGTGATGTCATCAGTGATGTCATTTGAGATGTCATCAGTGATGTCATCAGTGATGTCACTGACCATGTCATGAATGATGTAATATGTGACATCATTAGCAGTGGATTGCGGGTCCGCGATATATAGTTAGTGCAACTAACTATATATTGAATTTCAATGGTTTTGTGCAAATAAAATAAGGTTTTTTAAATGCTAATCCCTAACTATATATGGTCTATAACCTATGGTTTTTTCAGTGAATATATATATATATATATATATCCTACTGGCAAAGATGTGTGTTTGTTTGCAATCATATCAACAGTTTCCGGTAGTCCAATCAGTTCAAATATTTCAGTTATAGATGAACATGTAGTTCAGCATCTGTGTTGAGTCCCATCGGCTGTATGGTTTTAAATCTCATGATTAGTTTTGACTCAAGTCGTCTCAGTTTCAATTTCCTGTCCCCACCACGCTCATGTGGAGGTATAGCGGCCAAGCATATGCTTTGCCACCCTGGATACACATGGATGAACATGTCATACTCAGGCTTGCCCGCTATACCCCCACCCTGACATAAAACCATTGAAATTCCACGTTATAGTTAGTTGGACTCACTATAACTTGCGCGCCTGCAATGCACTGCTGATGACGTCACATATTACATCACTCATGACATGGTCAGTGACATCACTCATGACATCACTGATGACACCATCCGGTGAATGTGTGTCTTTCTGAAATACCAATATGTATTTGTAAAGGTCGATGGACGAATAAATGTTTAAGTAAGTGTCCTAATGAATGTTTTTTTTTCAAATGGATTGGTTAACTGGCTTATTAAGTGTATCTTAGTGAATACATATATTAGCGAGTAACTTTTAAATATTGCAATGTATGTATCAGTGTTTCACTTTGTGTATAAGTGGCTGTATGGGTTGGTGACTGACTCACTGTTTGTATGTGTTTTGAAGACAGCATATGTACAGGACTGTATGGATGGATGAGTGTGTATATGTGTGTGTTAGTGAGTATAAACGACTGTCTCACTATTGTCTTTATCAGGAACGACATATGTTTTAATCTAGTATATGTGAGTATTGATATATATAAGTGAGTATATGTGAGAGTGATAGATTATAAGAGTTCCTGTTAAAATAAGTATGTGTTTCCATAAGTGATTGTTTAAGAGAGTAAGTATGTGTAAGTTTCCTTAGAAGTAAAGTGGTAGTGTGTGTATAGATTTATATGTAAATAAATGGATGTTCAATAGTTTATTTGCATGTGTGAATATGTGTGTGAGTAACTTTTGAATGACTGTCGGTGTGTAACAGGATGTATAGGTCTATCACTACATATGATGAGTGAATATATGTATAAGTGACTATATAGAACTGTTGGTGAATGAGTGGATGTGTTTTAGATGGTGGTATTACTGAATTGGTTGTTGTAACTGGTATGGGTATCTCCACTTTTTTAAAAATGTTATATTTTTGAATATGTGTTTCAAGGGTTACTTTACAGTGAAAGGAGGTCTGTCACTCTGTCACAAGGATGGTGTCATCAGTGATGTCATGAGTGATGTCACTGACCATGTCATGAGTGATGTAATATGTGACGTCATCAGCAGTGCATTGCAGGCGCGCAAGGTATAGTGAGTCTACCTAACTATAACGTGGAATTTCAATGGTTTTATGTCAGTAAAATTTCCAGCTAACTAAAACTGGTGAGAAACCTATGGTTTTTTCAGTGAATTTCATAGGTTTTTTAAATGCTAATTCCTAATTATAACTGGTGTGAAAATTATGTTTTTTTCAGTGAATATATATATATATGTATATTAATACAATATCTTTTTTTTTAAAGCATATTCATTTTTTTTTTATGTTTCACCCTGGAGCGCTCCCGGTGCGCGCCCCGGTGCGCGCACTGCTGCGCGTACCGGGAGCGTACCAAAAAAAAAAGAAAAAAAAAATAATGAAGGAGTGAGCATGAGCAAAGGGGACAGAGATAGTGGTGTAAAGAGAAAGAGAGCTAGAAGGAAGAACACAGAGGGACTGTGTAATAGATAGTAAAACAGAGAAAAGGTATAAGTGTAAGTAACTGAGAAAAGGAAAATGAATAAGAGAGCAAAAGAAGAGAAGAAAGAGGAAGAAGATTAAAGCAGAGGTTCTAGGAGAATGGAAATGGGTGATGAAAGTAAAAGGAAGGAAAGTAAAGGATGGGGAATGACGGGTAGTGACGGAACCAGAGAAAAGGAACAGCGGTAACAGAGGAAAAGAAAAGAGCAGTGAGTGTAAGTAAAGAGAGGTGAAACAGGGTGGATAAAAGTGAATAAGGGTAAGATATGGGGAGTGACAGAGAGAAAGAACAGAGAGAGTGATCTTGAAAAGAAATGAAAGTGAGGGAGAGTGGGTGAGCAGGAAGACTAAAAGAAGTTGAATGTGTTAGGAAAGTAAGGAAAAGAGAAAAAAACATGGAGGATAAGAATAAGTGAGGGAAGCAGATTAAGGAAACAGGGGTGAGGTAGGGTGTGAGAAAAGTAGTGAGTTTAAAGCAAAGGGTGATGACAAACTAAATGTTTTAGTCACACTTACCATATAATTAATGAAAACTTAATTGCATGTTTAAACTACACTTTTTATCTGTGAAATACAAAAGAAAAAAAGTTATATTTAGTAAAATATATATTTTAAAATAGAAGAAACAGGTCAAGAGGTAAAAAATCAAAAAAAAGTGTACTAAGAAATAAAGCAAGAGTGAAGGATACAGAAACGGAAATGTAGAAAGACAAAAAAGAGGGAAAAGAAATAGAAGGAGAACAAATTACTGAAGGTAAGTAAGATACTAAAAGAATGTGAGATACCAAAACGAAATCAGGAAAGAGAAGTAAGTAAAAGAAAAATGAGTGAAAGGGAAAGGAGTCTAAATGAGGATCCATTTACAAGAAAGAGGAATGGAAGATGACTTAGAGTGAGTGAGTGAAGGGGAGTCACAGAGTGAAGGGGTGAAAGGAATGAGGTTAATATAGAATGATAAAGGAAAAAGGAGTGAGGAAGTAAGTACACAGAAAGACAAAGGGAAGGACTGAGTGAAGTGCAGTACAATGAGTGAAGAAAGGAAAAAGAGTAAAGGAGCAAAAGAAGGAAAGAGAGGGGAAGAGTACTAAACAGTGGTACTTAGAGAATGTGAGAAAGCTGAAAAGTGGTGCAAGGGAGAGAGGAAATGCAGACAGTTGAAATTGGATTGAGGAGTTGTGAAAGAAGTGGAGTAAAAGAACAGCGATAAAACAAAGTGAAAGAAAGGCAGTGTAAGTGAGTAAAGAGAGCTGAATAAGGGTGGAAAAAGGGAAATGAGTGTGAGGCAATGGGAATACAATTAAATTACACAATGCAAACTATAGAATAACTTATACAACATGTTACATAGTTTATTTTTGCTGTTCTCAGAATATATTGAATTTCACTTAAAACAGTAAGTTCAAACTCTTCATCATATAACAGCGGGAAAAAAAAACACAATCTAAAAGATTGTGTTTAAAAAAAACATATAAACTTACAAATCATATATGTACACTAATCTTTGATTCACTTACTTTTCCTTGAGGCCAAATAGTAGATAGTGAAGGTCCTTTTCGTAGGGAAATACTCTGCTGTTCTCTAAAACTTCCATTTCATCGACTTTCTATGAAAAAAGATCTAAGAACATCTAAAATAATTCTCAACGTTTTCATTTTCCTCCTTGTGTTAAGTTATGACTTATTACCCATACCTTGAACTTTCCTTACGGCCAAATAGTGTCAGATATATGAGTATATTTTGAATTTTCTCTAATTAAACTCTGAAATTACCGTTTACCCGAAGTTTTCAAAGAAAAGCTCATATGACATTTTCACAATGTTTAAAAATTCATATTCTCTTTTTTGATCACTCATGTTCAACATTTCCAATAAAACTGATATCACTTACTATGAGATCCACTTACAGTACCTACATTTGATAAATAATTTTAAACATTAGACTAACTCACTAACTAACTTTTATTAACTGTTCCCATCTTCAAAGGCCAATTACCTTTACTAAAACTTTGGTTCTAAAAACACTAGGTAAGAATTTTTTAAGTCAAAAGGCAAACGTTGTTTATAAGTCAAATGAGAATCATTGCAGTAACTCCAACCTTTTTGACATTTTAAGTAGCATGTATAATGTCCTGATGTTGTCAAAGGACAGTCATGATAAATAATAGCTACAGCTGTAAAGGTTCTTCCTGAAATTGATAACTGAGAAGCCACAACATTTTTGATACAAGTTGTAAATTTAGTTCCATCAGGTCTACATCGTTGGAAAACTAAAATGACATACTGACCATAAGTTTGCATAAATAATGTGGACCGCATTGGACACTTACATTGGGTACACACCATATTATGATCAGCTGCTTTAACTAGATTATTAAATGACACTGATTTGCAGTCTGGTAAAGTCAAATATATAAATCTTTCAGTGTCTATTCTAGTAGTACTTGATAAACTACAATTGTCGCAGTCATGCTGCCATTGATAAGAAAGGCTAAAAAGATTTTCTACATCTACACCTTCATCTTCCAAAACACCAAACATATACATTAAAAACTCCTGACAATCCTGCTGAATGTTCTGTGAAAATTTATCTTGACCAGAACACGTCTAAAATATTTCGAATTTCTGTTACACTTTCTATTTTTGCTCTATCACTGCTACATTTCTCAAACACAGAATTCAATAAACCACACAATCTTTGATCCCGATTTTCAACAATCTGTTCTTGTAAAGTTTGAAGAAAAAAAAACATTAAACACTACATTAGCATAGCAGTTGACAACAGAACTGTTTTCAAACTGAAATCCAACAACATTTTCATCAGAATCCTTTTTCTTTCTGTTTTCAATTACATTTTCATCTACTTTTTATCTTTTTGCTACTAACTCACTGCAATTATTCTCATTTCTTCTTTTTCGGCCTACCACACGTTTTTCAAACAGAGGATATTGAGGCAAATGTGAAGCATACTCTCTTCGTAACCTATTGTATTCTTTAACACAATCTAGATCTGCACAAATCTTTGTCTCAGCACACTCAATCAAGTACAATCCTGATAAAGTTCTGACTCGTGATAATGCCACATATGCCATACCCTCTTTAAACACAGAACTTCCAATGTTCACCATAGCACTATCTACACTTAAACCTTGAGATTTATGAATTGTCACCGCATATTCCAAACAAACAGTAAACTGTTTTCGGCAAACATATAAGTCTTTTACAAGCAAAAATCTTGCAGAACAACGACTGATTTGTTGTACTTGCTCAATGCCATCAAATTTTATTTTTAAAAATTCAATTCTATCTCTATTTCTATAATTTACAAAATCAACAACATGACCCATTGCTCCATTTACCAGACCTCTTTCAACATTTAAATTCCTTCTCAAAATGATACGACAATTTAAACACACATTCAGAGTCTTTTCGAAACCAGCTGTTTTAGATATACTTTTCTCTAATGAATCCAATTTTGTTTTCAAATTTTCTGACAAAAGAATTGTTGCACCCATATGCTCTATTTTATCTATTGCTTCCAGTTTCACAATCTCTTCATTTTCTAACTTTAACATTTTGTTGTTGAAGATGGAACATTCTTGCAGAGTTGGCATCAAACATATCCCACATTTCTTCTCAGTAATTTTTTAAAAAATATTCTCTGGAAGAATGTTTTCATTTGGATACAAATTTGAAATTAATCGAGCATGTAAAGCTTCTTTCCCAAGCTCACTTACTTTTCCGATTCTTACATCTTGTAGAATATTTTTATAATCTTCATCCTTTGCCTGTCGCATATTTTGAAGCAGTTTTGCATATTTAAAATTTAACCATATATTAACGTTTCCAATGCTTCCAAGGGACTTCCTGGTATCTTCATGCGTGAGAATTTTAAACACTGGTTGTCCTTTTACTGGAGTCAACTGCAGTAGATCTCCAAAAACAATAATGTGTTTTCCTCCAAATAACACATCATACTCTGTTCTAAGAATTTCTTGCATTCTCAAATGCACAAAAGCAAGCATTAGATTTGAGACCATGCTTACTTCATCAATGATAAGAAGTTTCATTTTCTTCAGCACTCTGGAAACTTCAGAACACGCATCTCCAGATAGCTTGTTGTAATGCAATTTATTATCATGTTCAACTGGCAGCATCAGTAAACGATGTAGAATAATCCCTTTAATGTTATGTGCTGCCAGTCCAGTTGGAGCGCTTACAACACAAGACAGCGGTGATTCAGTCCTTTTCTGCAAATACGTTGCAATGGTTTTAAACAGAAAACTTTTTCCTGTTCCCGCTTCTCCACTTACGAACAGTCGGACAGGCTTAAATGATGTACATGAGAACACTTTTTTCTCATGTCTAAATCCATGTTCAATCTGTTCTGTGACTTCGTCATATATCTTTTTCTGCTCAACGTTTAGTTGCTTTACCAAATCTTTTAAGTTAACTACATCCTCTTGAGCTTGTTCCATAGCTCTTTTCACCTCATCCATGGCAGTTGCAGCTTCATTTTGGAGAATTGGTCCTCCTAGTGGATTCTGACTCAATGAAATAGAACTCTGACTGTCTTGAGAACTGTCTCTAGCAATCTCTTCAGCAATTGTGGTTTCTTGCTCTATTTCTTCGTTCAACATTTGCAGATAATTTGGAAAAACAGGACATTCTATGGTATCCTTGGTTGCATTAAAAGAGTCTTCATAACAGAGAAAATCTCCAAGTAGTTCCTCTTCTGTACGCCATGGCTTAAAGAGTTGCAAAAGAGCTAAATAGTAAAATTCTCTTTTGTCTGGAGCTTCGCAACTCAATTTTTGATGATTAATCAAATGGCCTTTTCTCTGCTTGACTAGACATCCTTCATACCCAATGGCAGCATATTTTCCATTATTGATATCTTCTGTGATGTTCTTCTTATAACTGTAGTTTTGCAGAACTTCATACAAACAAGTGTTCTCAAGGTGAGTACTTCTATTTGGATAGTATGTATCCAACATGTTTGTCTTCAAAATATCTGTACTGTTTGGTTCTTTCTCCGCCAAATATTCAATTTCTTGTACATATTTCAAAACTCGGTTTCGTGTTGCAGCAAGACCTAGACTCACCCAAATGATTGTTCTTGATTTGGCATAGAGACTTGCTGATGATTACCGACCAGAACATTCATATGCTCCAATTTCTCGATGCGACAACACCTTCAGACTGAAACTGTATAATTTTTTACTTATACTCTTTTCATGTGAAATGTCTTCCCACATTTCCTTCAGTTTAGTCTTTTCTTTTTTTGTGATGTAATACGTCACATATCGAGCCACAGCAATAGAGTTGTCAGCAACGAACTGAATATTCATGTTAGCATTCCACATGGATAAAATCACTGGGTTGTAGTGGTTGATATACTTGGACTCTTCGTTTCTTTTAAAATTGTATGTATTTTTTGGTGATTTCCTTGTCACAGTATGTCGCAGAGAAGACATCAAATTATTTACTCTTCCTTTAGAAATCACTGGTCGTGGAAACGCGAAACGACATTTCGTGTGGAATTTCTCCTTGTTTTTAAGTTTTCGACGACAGTACTGTCCACAACAATGAGATTGAAAACGTAAAACTTGTTGCCTTAAACTGTTTTCTTCAGTAGTTTTCGGAACAGCACATGTTGAATATTCTTCAATGAAACTCATCACTGTGTCATCCAAATCAGTTCCAAATTTGGGTGCATCTTTAATCCATAACAACATATGTATATGAGGAGCACCTCTCGCTTGATACTCCTTCCTCCAAAAGAAATCCAAAACCTCTCCAAGGGGAGGATTTCTTTTGTTGGTAATAAAAGACATCATAGCTTCAAATCTATGATCAAAATATCTGCAAACATTCACTGGATACAAAGAACACAGTTCTCCAGGTGTTTTCAATTCTATATTTTGTATGTTTCCATTTGCCTCTCGTAGAAATTGAAGTAAGTCGTCCCATACATACTCAGCACAGCTAAGAGTGAGGAACCATGTAGGAGTTCCTAAGTTTCTTAGTATACATTTCAATTCCCCATGACGACGGAACCAATACTCGTTTGTTCCATGCTGACATGCCATGAGATTGATTAGCTGAGATTCCAAAATACTGTCTTGCAGATTGACTTTCTCCATAAAGTCCCTCGCCAAAACATTTTGCAGATGAGCTCCACTTTTCAGTATATTAATAACTGGATAAGAAAGCCCAGACAAATCACTTTCATACAGTAGATGAAACAAATACGGAATGCACTGACGAAACCTTGGATCTTCAGCATATAATCTTAAAGTCCGGTATTCAGCTGCAGGAATTTGAACTGGTCGATCGTCATATCGTCCACCTTGACCTGTTGGAAATAACTGTGGAAAGCAACGAGCTTCCAAACTTTCTTCCCATACACTAATAGGACTTCCTTTTGCTGCTTTCATTTGAAACAAGTCAATTGCATTCCCCATTACTTCTTTGAAATGCAAAGGATGAACAGTATAATGTTCATATATTTCTTCACTTCTAGACACATCAACTTTTTCAATTTGGCCAACTGAACAATCACTGTCTTTTTCTGTAGCTGTTTCCTCTGCTCCAACACTTACATCTTTGTAGTACTCATTGTTTTTGACCAAATACAACATTGCCTTTTTGACTTTCCTAACAACTGAGGAAATAGAAATTTTTAGGTAGCCAATGTGTCCCCCACTCGCACCCCATCCATTATCCCATGTTCCTTGTATGTCATGTAACTTCCTTCCCGTACATGCTAGAGAGACGCATATGCATTTGCGTCCAACGTTAACATGTCAGTTATATAGTTCTCCAAGAAAATCACGTTAATTAGGCTTCTAGGCCTATGGTGCCAACGTCTTTACATGGTACACTTTTGAATCTCGCACACGTTTTCTCCATGTTTCCTGGCTCCGTCGAGCTAGGCCCTTAATTGAGGCTCCGAGTCTCTTCTGTCTCCGAAAGCTGTATGCATCCCTGACCTCTGCCTTACTTCCTGCCAAGCAAAGCGGTGCCTGGCTCAGCCTGGCCTGCCTGCCAAGATCGTATTTTGCCTATAGTTATCTGCTCAGCCCCCTCGAAAACACATTCCAGTCTAGTGAAATAGGTAAACATATTCCCGGCTGCAGAGCAAAGGGCCCGGCCTTCCTGTCCTCCTTGCAAGTGATTTACAGAACCCGTTACCATGGTAGGCCCATGGCCCCGCGCATTACACCAAGACACGTATGCACGTACTAGCATTCAGTATTGAACGGCCTCTGTCCGAGAAACCTTTTACTTCAGACACTACATCCTCCAAACATGAGATATCAGATATGCTATAGGTACAGGTCGTTCTGACATCCCAGACACCAGTCTCCTCTACTAGTGCTAAAGTCAAAGCCCCCAGTTCTCCCCAGTTGTACGTCATGCTCAGTTGCGCGCGCATCTAGGCCAAAAGTTTCTGCTGATCCTGCAAACTTGCTCTATGCATCCACCCACTTATGACGTTTCTTGTGACGTTTCTCTGACATGTCCAGTGCACGCCCACGTGTACGCCTTCTTACACGCCTCCTGTTACGCACATGTGTTCTTATCTCTCTCTTTTCACCTGTTACGCCTACTGCATTCATTTCAATTATACTGTTTTACTATATATAATGTGTGATGTTAATAAAATGTTGAATATCCCTTCCTGAACCTTAGTGGTGATGGAACATGATGTCCTGTTCCTCGAGGAGCATAATTAAAGCCCGTATGACTCCGATACCACAGACTCTGCCTCTCATTTGATTGAGCTATCCTTATTGATATTTAATGTATGGAAAAATAGTTCGGTAATTTTATTTACCACATAATTCTGGCGCCCGAATAGTGACCCCCCCTTCCCCACTCGCCGGCGATGTTACGCAGGCCTTGACCCCTTCTACAGCCGTGAAGGAACCAGTGCACACCTGCGGGTTTTCCTGCTATCTCCCTCAGGCCCACGGAGGAGACAGAGACTGCGGTCCGGCATCCAGACGAGGCGGTGAGGAATGCGGAGGATCCCGACCAGAGCCCCAAGTCGAGAGAGCAAGTTCCGAGGTATCCGGAGGCCCACCTGTTCCGAAGCGCATGCGTGGTATGCGTGGTTGCGTAGCAGCCAGACGCCGTAGCAGTCCAGTCCAGTCCAGTTTCCGAGGCCTTCAGTTCTGCTTCCCGGTGAGTACCGTTGTTGGGAACGCATCTAGACGGGTTCATTAATTTGTGCCCGGTCAAGACAGGCCTGGGTACACTGAGCTGGTCCAGACGTGTTCACTTAGGTGAACGCGGTATGACGTGTCTCTTTATGGGACCGGTATTGTCTGTACTGTTTTAGCAGTGCATCTAGTAATCCAGTATTCTAGTATTGTTTCTCGAGAATTTTTAGAATTTGTGTTTTCTATGTACCAGGTAATATCAGTCTGACATGTTTCAATGTGTTTTTGATGTTGTGGTATGAATGATTGTTTGCTAGTCATTACTGTGTTTACTGTGCTCACGTTCAAGTCAGTCCAAAAATGCCACTGTTCTCAAAATTACGTCAGATAGGAACTAGGAAAGGGATACTCGAAGAAGCAGTTCCCGTCCCGCCTAGGGACACTCCTGGACATTTTATGTATCATAAGCACGGCTTAGATGCCATACTGTATCTAGATTTGTGGGTGGAATATACTAAAGATCTGGAAGAGAAGTATAGATGGCCTGTCTCAGGGACATGGGATGCTGATTGCATCATGAGAGTAGAAGAAGCATTATGGAAGAAGAAAGCCAGACAATCCCAGAAAGATGCCATAGAATTGTGGCGTAAAGAAGCGCATAGAAGAACAGAGAAAGAAATCAGGAAAGCAGAGAAAAGTAGAGAAGAATCTGAAAAAGCCAGAGAAAGAGAGTTACTAGAAGAAGGTGAACGAGTCAGAATAGAACAATTAGACCGACAAAGAAATGCACTTATTACAGGCATGTATCCTGTTCTTGCCGAGGGCCTGCCCAAGGCGACCCTGGAAGTACCCCGTAACTTGCCACCACCATTGGTCCCGACCAAACTCCGTCACAAACAGACCGCAGCGGACATTTTCCTTTCTTCCTATTTAGATGATGTAGCTCCAGCATATACCAATGTACGCGTACCACCTGCTAATAATGTACAGCAGCCTATTCAGCCTGTCCAAACCATACAGCAGCCTACTCAGTCTGTTCAAGACGCGACACCACCACTCCCTCAAGACTCGACTTCCCCATCCGTTGTCATTTCCCATCCTGTCACAACTATCCCTGTCACAACTATTCCTGTCACTACTACTACTACTACTACTACTACTGTCCCTCCTACTGTCAGTCCTTACAATCCTTTTGCTACACCGACAACCCAGAGTCTGCCTACATTACCTGCACCTGCTTTTCAAATTATGACACCAGCAGCAACATCACAGCTAGTTGATGGTTACGCTTCCGCTTCAGGAGGCGCCGTAGGAGGTCCCCCTGTCACCCCGCCTCAAGTAAAACGAATGACGCTTAGAGAAGTAGCATTACAACGTACACCCAGAGCTGCGACATTCGCATCCCTTAGACAGTACATTACAGATTGTAGATATGATCCAGTACCAGGCGTAGACGAGATGATGTTATATTCATTACGTTTATGACGTGTTACAAACTATTTGGTTCTTTTACCAGAAATGATTGACCATTTAGACAACATATATCATTTTATTAGAACAGGGGAAAAACCAGAATGTATTCACGAGGCCATGGCACATCACAAGGTTGAGACACAAAAAATGATCTTACAGTTTTTGATAAATTGTTTGATAAGGGAACGAGATCGGCCAAGTACAAGCAAAGAAGAGTTGAATGCCCTGATAAATTGGAGTAACAATATAGCTGATGGTAGACATGATAAACAAAGTTGTATAGAAGCCATGTACAGAAAGATCCGTAAAGAAATTCTAGACATACACGAAAGGGACCAAGCAGCGAGAGAAGATGAGAAAGCAGATAGTGACGTCACTGAGGACGAAGATATAGACACAGGAACACAAGACGGAACAAGAGGCAGAATAGTGTACGTAGGAAGAGCGAGACTTCCTAAACAGAATCCTTTTGACAGACCCATATGCCTAGAAAACAAGAAACGTTTCCTTTCTCCCATACCAGAACAATGTTCTCTTGAACATGTATTCCAAGCCACCGATAAAATACTGAAAGAAAGAATAGGTTACAGTGAACTTAGTACAATGCGTGATCAGGAATTAGCACGGTCAGCAGTACAATGGGCTGGAAATACCAGCATATATAAAGATGATTCAGTAGCGCAAACATTTTTGAGTCTTACCCCAGACGAGCAGCGATTAGCTGGTATGTACATGATCCAACATCTCATTACACTATATGAAAGTCAGCATTCTGATCCAGGTCCCCTATATAATGTACTGGAAGAATTACTCCTGAAAAGATGGAGAGGCCTAGGTACCGATTTAATTAATATCATTCTAGAACAACGCCACAAATACAGAACTTTCCTGACTCCACATTTTGTTCCTGTCCCACCCCCAGTAAGACAACCATTTTACATAGACAGACAGAATCCCTTACGAGAAGTTCATCCCGTCCAGACCACAGGGGGTGCGCTCCAGCGAGTATTCGTATACACTCCCCTGACCAAAATGGAATTATTGGAAATGAAGAAATTAGTGCCCTGTCATGATAAAGATCCAGCAGGATTCCACCGTGAATTAAAAGACATGTTACTCATGGGGGATTATACGTATCCCGACATTCTTAAAATGGTAAAGGTATTGTTGCCTGCCGGCATTTACGAAAAACTGAAAGAGAAAGAATGGGAGGTGGGAGATAAAAAGATTATTTGGACTGAATTAGAAGACGAAGAATATAGGCGAATCCCAGGTACAGGTCTTGGGGACAAAGCCAAAGCATTACCAGGATTATTAGTACAAGTTTTGCCTAGGTTATTGGCAATTAAAAAGGAAGACTGGGATGCAATCTCAGCCTGTAAACAGAAACAAGACGAAGACACTAGTGATTTTTATTCCAGATTCGAGAAATGTTTCATTATTAATAGCGGCCTGAAAACAAGTAGCGAATCATATCCACATCTTTTTGTGACCAAATTAGTCGAGAATTCTTTACCACAGGTTAAAAACAGAGTATTGAAAGTCGAGAGTACCTGGCAAGCTAATACCCCTTCCCAAATGTTACAAATGTTACAGTACCACCAGAACAGAATTAGAGAAGAACACGAACATGAACAGAGACGTATGAAAGATACAAAAATGAAAGTACTAGTTGCCCAATCCGTCCCAGCAGATGGTCAGAAGAGGGGAACCACACAGACTAGTAACTCTGCAGCTCCTGTTAAAGGGAATTGCAACTACTGTAAACAGCCAGGTCACTACATAAATGAATGTGCCGTTCTAAGACACAATATTGCTACAGGCAAAATGAAAGAAAGACCGCGTCCACCTAGACCAGAACACGTTCCACAGAATATTCCACAGAACACGCAACCTCAACAAAATGCACAACAACAGACAGTAGCTGTACCCCAGCCTCAACCGATTGCCGCCACGCAACATGTCACACAGCAAATGTACCAGTATGCACAGTCAGATTACCCCGATTATCAGCAGTATACATGAAACTGCCTAGAGAGGGAGATTGCCTTGCCCCTTATCGAGGTTCCTGTAGATCAAGAGGGTCCCTATTTACATAGTCAGGTATTAGGGAAAGACAGAAAAATTTTGATTGACACAGGGGCGAGCAGAACTACCATTAGTCACGACGAGGTTCCAGGGGCACCCCTCTCAGGCTCACAGAATGTCTCCCTTGGATTTTCAGGAAAGCCTATTGTTAACGAAGTGTCAAAGCCAGTTCCCCTTGCATTTAGTCCATTGTCCCGTACTACAGATTTGTTACTTACGAAATCATGTCCTGAAAACTTGCTTGGTATTAAGACGTTGAAAGCACTAGGAGCAGTGATATGTTGTTCTCCGGAAGGAGTGAGATTGTTTTTACGTGACTTTAAAGGTCATTATGTGTTGAGAGATTTTGATTCAAGATTGCAAAATGTACCACAGCATTTATGGGCGCCAGGTCCAACTGATGTAGGTTGCATGCACATTACTCCCTATCATGTCACACTTAAGCAAGGTGTTGTACTGCCCCGAATCCGACAATACAAATTGCCACCTGAGGCTGTAACAGCCTAACTGAAAATTATTGACAAGCTCATTTCCCAAGGAGTAGTTGTAGAAACTGACTCCAATGTGTGTAATTCTCCAATCATTCCGATTCTTAAACGAACTGACCCAAATGCACCTCCAGTCTACAGACTGGTGATCGACCTTCGCGAACTTAATAAATGTATAATACCACAGTACCCAGTAGTCCCAGATATCTCTTCACTATTGACTGCCATTGATTCCGAAGCTATGTTTTTCACTGTAATAGATCTAAAAAACGCCTTCTTTAGTGTCCCCATTCATCCGGAAAGCCAGTACCTTTTCGGATTCTGTTTAAATGGCCGAAGCTTCAAATTTGCACGTGCACCTCAAGGGTTCACAGAAAGCCCTAGTATTTACAGTCAAGCTCTGAAACTACAACTAGACAGTATTCACATGCCTACTGACACTTCACTGCTGCAATATGTTGATGACTTGTTAATTACAGCACGGACCGAACGTGACTGCGAACGCGCATCACTGACTGTCTTGTATTTTCTGGCCGAAAAGGGGCATAAAGTGTCCCCTTCGAAGCTACAATTCTGTGCCCAGCAAGTGGTATACCTTGGACACTTGCTGTCCTAAAGGGGTAGACAGTTGACACCAGATCGTATCCAGTTAATTGCACATCTGCCACAACCCAAGACACAAAAGGAAGTACGGGCCTTCATTGGCCTCACTTCTTACTGCAGACAATGGATTCCCCAGTATGCATATCTAGCCAAGCTACTCATACAGTTGACAACACAGGAGGCAGCGACTTCGACTGTCCTCCCTTGGACTCAGGAACATACACAAGCTTTTAATGAACCGAAGAAAGCTTTATGTCAAGCACCTGTTTTAGCGACACCATGTTACAGCAAACCTTTTACACTTTTTGTCACAGAACGCGATGGCACAGCATTATCTGTTCTCACACAAGATCAAGCAGGACACCACAAGCCTTGTGCTTATTTTTCTAGTACATTGGATCCAGTGGCCCAGGCTCTGCCTGCGTGCCTAAAATCAGTTGCAGCAACAGCTTTAGCTATCAGACAAAGCGATTCAATAGTGTTAGGACATCTCTTGACAGTACAAGTTCCACACTCCGTGGAAGTTCTCCTGAACCGAACCCAGACTCAACACTTGACCATAGCACGACTGACAGGTTATGAACTGACACTGTTCCAGCCACACATAGAAATCAGACGTTGCAACATACTCAACCCTGCCACATTGTTACCCTCCATTACAGCAGATCCGGCACCACATGACTGCGTAGAAGTCATTAATACAGTGACAAAGCCCAGACAAGACTTGACAGACATTGCATTACCCGACCCAGACCTGACACTTTACGTGGATGGTTCATGTATGAGAACAAGCACAGGAGAGTTAGTAGCCGCATATGCAGTGACCACTGAAACTGAAGTTATAGAAACACATCGTATTGATACATTATCCGCCTAAGCAGCAGAGCTCATCGCTCTGACCCAAGCTTGTATACTAGCCAAGAACAAGAAAGTAAACATATACACAGATTCACAGTATGCATTCGGAGTCGTCCACGACTTCGGTGTTCTCTGGGAAGAAAGAGGTTTTTTAACTTCTCACGGTGCCAAGATACAACACGGTCCCCTCATTCAAGCTCTATTGGAAGCAATATATTTGCCTACAGCCATAGCCATCATGAAGTGCAAAGCACATACTAAAGTCACGGACACTATTTCCCAGGGTAACGACCTGGCAGATCGAACAGCCAAACTCACAGCTCACACCGAGACAGACATTCCGACTGATCCGACAAAGACTGAAGTAACTTCACTGACACATTGCATGACAGTTAAGGATCCCACACTAGATGTACTCGACATACAGACACATGCGACTCCAGATGAAATCAAGAAATGGACTGAACAAGGAGGGATCCAGACAGATCAGGGATGGATGACGAAGGGAAGAGCCACATGGTTCCTCCCCGACTCTATGGTTCAAGTTATCATTAACACAGCACATAGTCCAGCACACTTAGGAGAGAAAGCCATGTTAGACAGCATACAGAATCTTTGGTTCAACAAGCATTTACGTGCAGCAGCAAAACAGAAAGTGCGTACCTGCATGATCTGTTGTCAGTTCAATCCAGGCAAAGGCATCCCCGTGGAACAAGGTGGATTTCATCCTCCTGACCATCCTTTTGAAGTCCTCCAGATGGATTATATCCAGATGGACAGATGCCGAGGATTCAAGTATGTCCTCGTAGTTGTATGTGCCCTTTCCCGATGGACAGAAGCATATCCAGTCCCCGATTACACTGCTGTAACCACTGCCAAACAACTGGTCCGTGAATTTTTCCCGCGATACGGCTTGCCCCGTGTCGTGTACTCTGATAATGGTCAGCCATTCTCGTCCGAGCTTATGAAACAGGTATCACTCCTGTTAGGTTACCAGTGGAAATTCCACTGCGTACGACATCCCGAAGCCGCTGGTCTCGTTGAGAGACATAATCAAACCCTGAAAACACGTTTAGCGAAGGTCTGTGCAGAAAAAGGTGTAGATTGGATAGTAGCCCTGCCAGTTGCCCTCTTTTACATGCGAATGGTAGCCCATTCTAGAACTGGATTGTCCCCGTATGAGATAGTTTTTGGACGTCCCCCAAACATGTGGGGTACGCCTATGCCCCGAAAAATAACCGATGTTGACAGTACTATGCTGACAGATTA
This sequence comes from Lissotriton vulgaris, assembly GCF_964263255.1. Classification (NCBI taxonomy): domain Eukaryota; kingdom Metazoa; phylum Chordata; class Amphibia; order Caudata; family Salamandridae; genus Lissotriton; species Lissotriton vulgaris. The sequence goes on along the minus strand of NC_141696.1, from coordinate 462,723,901 downwards.
CCTAGCTTCCTTGATGTCTGCACTACTATCTTGTCGTTCACAGGTCGCGGCTGCCTTCCCGGACAATACCCAGGTGAAACCGCATGAAATCGTTCCAGGAGACCTGGTTTTGGTCAGAAACTTCGACAGATCGAGCCCTCTAGAGCCCAGGTGGAAGGAGCCCAAATTGGTGTTGTTGACGACGAGGACCGCAGTAAAGATAGAAGGCCGGAAGGGGTGGTTGCACTCCAGTCATATCAAGCGCTTTCATGGATTGTGTCCAGAGACTACAATAAAGGACTGCCCCCTTTCAGACACTGACTCTAAACTCCCCCTGTTAGAGAAAACTCCTCAGCAGGAGTACCGAGCCAAGTTGAGGTCTAGTAAGTCAGACAGCGTTTAATTGTTTAAGTCCCCCTCGGGTGAAGCGGTTAGACAGGTTTCTAACATGTATAAGATAGACCCAAGTAGTCAGAGAGATAGGCGAATCAAAAAGAGAGAAAAATATTGCAAAAATCTGCACAGTCGTTGCGTTATCGCATTAATTTTCATGTTTCTTCTGAGTCTTACGATGATATGCATAAGTTTAATGCTACATGTTTTCTTTCCTCTTGATACTCATGTACATACTTCCCTTAATGACACTGTAGAGCACACTTTCAGCGACCTGCCCCCCCACGAACTGTCCTATCGATTAGCAATGCGCAATAATACTTTCATTCGTATGTTACACCATTCTCACCAGACCAGCAATGCCACCAATTGCTGGGTATGTGGCCGACTCCCTCCCTATCAGAAATACAAGGGAGCTCTGCCCCTCTTTCCTTATCCGTTTACACATAATGGTTCGTGTGGTGCATGGTTTACTTTAATGTCCTCCCTAGACAGTAAGTCCACAGATTCCCAAGGCGATTGGATATGGGGGAATCTGAATAAAGTTATGAATAAAATATGTTTCCCAGACAAGGAAGGTCTTCCCCAACGGACAGGGACCGATCTAGAAATGAAGTGTATGGATTAGGTAATTTTACACTTAACCTCATGATTCTGAATGTGCAGTCTGAGACTAATTCGGACTTGCCGTTTATTACAGTTTTGCCAGTGAAAGGCGAATTATGCGTCAGAAAGAATGGTTCAGTACATCTAGGACACAGTGATTGTAATACTGTGGTCGAATTCAGTGATAAAGGAAAGTCTACTTTCAAAGCCTCCCGCCATTCTTATTTTATATGTGGTCAGACAGCCTATGTACGTCTGCCATTAGATTGGGATGGAACGTGTTATATTGCGTTCCTATTGCCACCTGTTTTCCTAGCCCCGCCTGATTATCATCGAAATCCACATCTTGTGCATGTAAGACATAGAAGGGAGATCAAGACCCCAATTGTCGACCAGACTGAAACAACATGGGAGCAATATACAGATTTCAATAAAGGATTCTTTTTCTTTGTAGGTCCTGTCCAGAATAGTAAATTGATACGCAAATTAACCAGAACTTTGGAAGCAGTAGTGAATGAGACTACTTCTGCTCTAGGTAACCTGACTGAGGAGCAGTCTGCTATGAGACTTGTTGTCCTTCAAAATCGCCTTGTCCTTGACGTCATCCTGGCCAATAGGGGCGGGGCTTGTAGAGTCATCGGATCCAGTTATTGCATGTTTATTCCTAATAACGCGCCATCCGTGTATAAGGCCATAACACGGCTTCATGAAATTGCTCACCTGATACACCAGAATCCAGGCACCTGGACTTGGTCCGGTTGGCTCTGGAGTGTGATATCTGCTTGGGGATGGAAATTGTTATCATTCCTAGGAATAATATTGGTCATAGTATTCAGTTGTTGTCTCTGTCTGCAATGTGGGCCAGCGATTTGTGGCTTGTGCGCCACAGCTTGTATTCCCCGTCCAAGTACACGTTCCCGTTCCCGAATAAAGAAAGAAGAACAAATGATGCTTTATGAACAGATAGATGGTCTAATGAATATAGATATATCCTAAAGGGTGTAGTAGGGGCCAAGGAGGGAATGAGGAAATAAAAATTTTTAGGTAGCCAATGTGTCCCCCACTCGCACCCCATCCATGCACCTATGTTCCTTGTATGTCATGTAACTTCCTTCCCATACATGCTAGAGAGACGATTATGCATTTGCGTCCAACGTTAACATGTCAGTTATATAGTTCTCCAAGAAAATCACGTTAATTAGGCTTCTAGGCCTATGGTGCCAACGTCTTTACATGGTACACTTTTGAATCTCGCACACGTTTTCTCCATGTTTCCTGGCTCCGTCGAGCTAGGCCCTTAATTGAGGCTCCGAGTCTCTTCTGTCTCCGAAAGCTGTATGCATCCCTGACCTCTGCCTTACTTCCTGCCCAGCGAAGCGGTGCCCGGCTCAGCCTGGCCTGCCTGCCAAGATCGTATTTTGCCTATAGTTATCTGCTCAGCTCACTCGAAAACACATTCCAGTCTAGTGAAATAGGTAAACATATTCCCGGCTGCAGAGCAAAGGGCCCGGCCTTCCTGTCCTCCTTGCAAGTGATTTACAGAACCCGTTACCATGGTAGGCCCATGGCCCCGCGCATTACACCAAGACACGTATGCACATACTAGCATTCAGTATTGAACGGCCTCTGTCCGAGAAACCTTTTACTTCAGACACTACATCCTCCAAACATGAGATATCAGATATGCTATAGGTACAGGTCGTTCTAACATCCCAGACACCAGTCTCCTCTACTAGTGCTAAAGTCAAAGCCCCCAGTTCTCCCCAGTTACACGTCATGCTCAGTTGCGCGCGCATCTAGGCCAAAAGTTCCTGCTGATCCTGCAAACTTGCTCTATGCATCCACCCACTTATGACGTTTCTTGTGACGTTTCTCTGACATGTCCAGTGCACGCCCACGTGTACGCCTTCTTACACCCCTCCTGTTACGCACATGTGTTCTTATCTCTCTCTTTTCACCTGTTACGCCTACTGCATTCATTTCAATTATACTGTTTTACTATATATAATGTGTGATGTTAATAAAATGTTGAATATCCCTTCCTGAACCTTAGTGGTGATGGAACATGATGTCCTGTTCCTCGAGGAGCATAATTAAAGCCCGTATGACTCAGATACCACGGACTCTGCCTCTCATTTGATTGAGCTATCCTTATTGATATTTAATGTATGGAAAAATAGTTCGGTAATTTTATTTACCACACAACCACTAAATCTTGCCAGATTTTCTTACTCTTTGTCGGAACCTCATTACCTAGAATAACCAGAGGATCCTCTTCTACTCTTTCTACACCAATTGTATCAATATTTTTCTTGACATCTAGAGGCAAATAAACAACTCTTCCCTTCAATCCTCTTTGTAAATCTGTAGGAGGTAATTTCCCTATCTTAGGCTCCATGCGAACAATAGCTTGAAAAGGATGGACACATTGAATCAAAATTGATTCATAAGTATTTAAATCCATCAATTCAGTAGGAATATCTATCAACTGAAGATTATTATGAACAGCTCTAGCAGGCATTCTATTTTAATTTAATTTTTTCAAACAATAATTACAAATACGCTGATCAAAACTCAAATCAAAAGAATTCTCCACCAACAAATAACTTACAAAATCCTTCCATTCACTATTATTTTCCAATTCACATTTTGCATATAAATCAACTAACCTAGTCTGAATCTTATAATGAGTCAGTCGACAATACACACAAGTTAAATTAGGCCTTTCACTTGATTTCACCTTAAACTTGGTAATTTCCTCGTCAAACTTTTCTATACTTGAAATCTGTACATTGTCTTCCACATTACCATCCATTACTATATCCAGTTCTACACTGTCCTCTTTGTTCCCAAAATAACAAAACTCAATTTCTTCACAAATAGTCTTCACATCTACTTCAGATCCATGCAAACGAGGACTGTTTAACTGTTTAAGCTTAAGTGCTGGACTTTTTGCATAATACAACCTTCTTACTAATTTCCTCACCTTATTATGATGCACTGCTAACATCCTAAAATGATGAAAAACACTCTGACATACTTTTCTAGAAAGACAAGCCAGTGAATGCCCATGCAAACCTGTGTTTTCTCTCACTCTGCAAGGATCTAACTCTTGCAAGATCTTCACTTTCTGTTTTACACTTTTCTTACTATATGTACGTAAGAAATTACGAAGCAAATCGATTGAATCCTGTTGCACACTACAAATACTACTGCACTTCCATGTATACACTGGACCTTTAGTACGTCTCCCTAAAACTTCATCAGCTAACACCTCTTCTGCATCTCTAGACACAAGTTTCTCTTTTTCCATTGGACAACCATCTTTCACCTCATATGCTCGACCACTGATGTCAACTGCATGCACCAAATCATTTTCCTGAAAGTAACTCTCCTCATTAAAAAATGGCTCAGAACTTGAACTATGCATCCATTCTCCAGAAAATACTTCACAAAAATGAGTCCAATTAATTATTCTTTTCCATCTACTGTTCGATTTGAAAACATCAATTGCCTTGTGAAGTATCCTAATTCTATTGAGTACTAAAATAAATAATGTTTTCTTAACTTCAAAAGCCTGATCAACAATCTTCTCTACACTTTTCTTTTTCTTGTAAACACCAGCTCTCTGTTTACCTTTCTTTTCATTTTTTAGCAAATTTAAAACTACCCTATTGCGAAACATTCGTCTACGAATGTCCCTAAATTGATTTTGCCTTCTATTGCTACCCATACTCTTCTCTCCTGCTCCAGTAGAGACATTTTTTGAGGGCCTCTCCTTCCTTTTCAAATTTGCTCTCTCCTTCTGGATCTTCACATTACCGTTAACATTTGTTTTTGTTCTACATATGTTGCGAAAAAAAGACTTAGTTGTCTTACCAGGAGCTTTTTTGGTGTTTTTTGAAGTACTTGTTGTAGAGGATTCCTTTACTTCCGTTGCTGATTTTGTTCTTTTCCGTATGGTATTTTTTCTTCTCCTTTGCCTTGACGGCATTTTTCCTTACTTTTGAAATGTTGATTTCAATCTGTGGTAAAGAAAAAAATAACACATTATAGACCACTATTAGGAAACAACAAAGCAATGACAATAAGCAAACGATATAAACACTAGTTTGCAACATATCTAAGTTTATACTACAGCAACTATATAACTAGGAGTAAGACGAAGAAAAACAGCTAGAGGAAGTAACACAAAAACACAGAGAGACTCGGACAAACAAACAGGTAGAGGGAGTAAAACATACAAAAGGACTAAGACAAAGAGAGTGTATAATATGTTGAAAGACAGAAAAAGAATGTAATAGGGAGAGGGAGTAAGTCAGAAAAAGGATGTAACACGGTGTAAAACAGAGAGAGGGTGTAACAGGAAGTAACACAGAGAGAGGGTGTTAGAAGAGAAAAGATTGTAAAAGAGACTAAAACAGGGAGAGCCTGTAAAGGAAGAGACAGAGAGTAAGTTTGAAAGAGGGTGTAAGAGGAAGTAAATCAGAGACAGGATGTTACAAGAAGTAGGTCAGACAGAGGGTGTAACAGGAAGAGAGAAAAAAAGTCAGAAAGAGAAAGAGAGACGGTATAAAACAGACAAAAGGTGTAATAGGGAGTAACTCAAGGCTAGAATATTACAAATAAAAATGTTGATTAGATAGTATCTGCATGATTCAAAAAATATATTAGCACATTTCACAATCATGTCATCTATGTTTTGAGGTAATTGAATGGCTTTTATATTTTTGATAAGGAATTAATAGTGTCTTCCTCATTAAATAAATATATTTAAACCTTTTACAATGATGTCATCTGCATTACCTCAGATTAGGAAACATATTGAGCTTCTTTCTTGTTGGTTTGTGTCATGTTTTTTGATAATGCTTGGTAAAAAGATTTTGCTGCATAGGAGGAATTGTATTATGTAAAATTGAGAAGTTTCACTAGTGACCTGGAATGCTTGTACATAAGACCTGTGCTTTCCACTATCTTGCAAATCTTGATAGCATGCATTATCAAAAAGCAAGACAGAAACCAACAGTAAAGAAACTCAGGGCCTTATTTATGAAGGCCTTGCGCCATCGGTGCGTCACTTTTCTCCCATGTTAAAAGTGACGCACCCGCGGCACAAGGCAATCATAAATAAGGCCCAAATGTAAATACCATTGATTTGCCCCCAAAATCGTTTTTTGAATAACATTTTAGAAACACAGCGCAGGTCCTATGTACAAGCATTCAATTTCACTACTGAAACCTCACTGTTTCACAAAATACAAATCCTCTATCTTGCAAATGTTGATAGCAAGCATTATCAAAAAGCAAGACACAAACCAACAGTAAAGAAACTCAGGGCCTTATTTATGAAAGCCTTGCGCCATCGGTGCGTCACTTTTTTCCCATGTTAAAAGTGACGCACCGGCGGCACAAGGCAATCATAAATAAGGCCCAAATGTAAATGGAAAGGGGCGACCATTCGGTCCCCCCGAACGTATGGCGGAGTACCACGATCCCCCCGGGAAGCCATCTTGGGCGGGAGGCGAGTCTCGGCTGGTATGCCTGAAGCGGCGTAGCCGGGGCGCGCCTTTTTCCCGCCCTGGAGTGGGCTGGCCTAGACACTGACGCGGCCGGGCCACGCCCTCGGGGCAGGCCGGGGCGGGTTTACGCCCGCCCTGAAGACGGATAAAAGGAGCAACAAGCCAAGGAAGCATCCTCTTGTTCCTGTGCTCTGAAGCTGCACCACCTCGCTGCACGTGAGCTCGAGACGGAATGAAGAGCCAATTTTGAGCTTGTAACCTTTCTTGTTTGTTTTACAGATACTCTGTCGGAGAATTCCTAAGAAGGCGGGAAAGCGAATGACTACCGACCAGATGCTGCGTGTTCTCATGAAGGAGGTGACCGACCTAAAGAAGCGAATGGCGGAGAAAGACGAGGAAGGGGGGCCGAAACGTCCTCTGGCAGGAGCAGCTCCAGGAGGAAAAGGCAAGAGGCCCAGAAGGGGAGCAGCGGGGGGAGACGTCCCAGTTCCCTGTACCCCACTTGAAGCACCCACTCCTGTGCCGGAGGAAGGGAATCCGATTCCCGTAGTGGTCACCCCCGTGTCCGGGGAGGATATGCCGCCCGAGCTGGCAGCACAATTAGCAGCGTGGTTGGGTAAAGGTAGCAAGGGCGCCACGGCTGACGACGCGCAGGTGTTGATGAAACAGCTGCGGGAAACAAGGGAAGCGACGAAGGCACCATCGCCGTCAGTTCCAGTCGCAGATACAGCTTCCGGTTCAGGTAAGCGGCCATTGCCGATTGCGAGGGATGAGTCGGCACCCTCTCGAAGGGAAAAGTTGGGTCAACATGTCCCTCTGGCTATCAAAGAGAAGATATGGGCAGGGGAGTATATAAACATCTTCTCGTTGCTTACCGATCATTATGAAATGGAGCATGTTAAGAGCCAGAAGGAGCTCATGCATCCGAGTGTTTGGCGCGCAAAGATGGCCGCCTTTAAGGTAAATGAAAACATTGGTAATTGGGGCAAAGCATGGGGGGTTTTTACATCCATCTTGGGTGAACGTAGGCCCGAATTGCTGCCCGAACTGCCGATTTATCAGTCACGGATCATGGGGTATTCAGTATCTCACGAGGGCAATCATTGGTTTTGTTACGATAATATTTTCAGAAAAGCGAAAGAGCATGATAAAAACTTAACTTGGGATTGTTATGATTCTGTGTCCTGGTCCAAAATGGAGGACTCTGGTATGTTGAGGGTGCCGTTGGTAGGGAGTAACGTTGGTGAATCTTCCCGCCAATATGCGGGGACGCCCTTTCGATCAGGTACGAGTAACGACAATCAGTCGAGGCCAACCGGCAACGCAGGTAAAAGGGGGGTTTGTTGGAACTTTAACAGGGGGAAATGTACTAGGCCCCAGGGGTCATGCAAATTTAGGCACGAATGTGGGGGGTGTGGGCAATCATCCCATCCTGAGTCCATGTGCAGAGCCAAAACGGGTGATAACGGGGGTAGAGGAGGCGCCAAACAGGTCTGACATAGTCCGAGGGGCGCCTTTACCTACCCCGATTGATACCATGGCAATGATTCCCTGGCTCAGCGAATACCCGGATCACGCTTCCGCTGGGGTGTTGCGGAACGGATTTTCATATGGTTTCCGCATCCCAGTGGGGGAGTTTCAGGGTATAGCAAAATGTAAAAACCAGATATCGGTCTTACAGCATACGACCGTGGTACAGGAAAAGATCGGGAAGGAGGTGGCTCGAGGTAGAGTCGCCGGTCCATTTAATGTGCCACCAGTTGCTAACTTTGTTTGTTCCCCTTTAGGGGTGGTCCCCAAGAAGGACCCGGGTGAGTTTCGGCTGATACATAATTTATCAGCCCCACGTGGTCTTTCCGTAAACGATGCGATAGACCCGGAAGTGTGTTCGGTGCGGTACGCATCCTTCGATGAGGCCGTAGCCATATTGAATCGCCTGGGGCCCGGTGCGCTGATGGCAAAATCTGATATCGAGTCAGCGTTCCGGTTGCTCCCGGTACATCCAGACGATCAGCGTCTCCTTGGTTTCATGTTTCAGGGTCATTATTACATGGATAGGTGTATGCCGATGGGGTGCTCTATATCTTGTGCCTATTTCGAAAAGTTCAGTTGCTTCCTGCAATGGGTCTTCACAAAGAAAACGGGGTTTCAACATGTTATGCATTATCTCGATGACTTTTTGTTTCTGGGGGCAGCCGGGGATCCGGAATGTGGACAGGCTTTGACTGCATTTTGTGTCTTGATGAATCAGTTTGGCGTGCCATTGGCACCAGGTAAGACTGTGGGTCCCTCGACTTGCCTCGAGTTTCTGGGGATCGAGCTCGATTCCGAAGAAGGTTGTTTTCGTTTACCAGGTGACAAAGTGTTAAGATTCAGGGCATCCCTGCAAATGTGTATAAGTGAGTCGAAGGTTAGGCTACATCAATTACAGCAATTGGTGGGACAGTTGAATTTTGCCCTAAGAGTTATACCGATGGCCCGCCCCTTTTCTCGCTCGATCGCTCAAGCCATGGTCGGCCTGAAGGAGGGGCATCATCGCACAAGGCTCTCGGCAGAGGTTCGCCAGGACATGCGCATTTGGTTGGCATTTCTGGCGGATTTCAATGGCCGAATTGTCTGGAACAAACCGGCCGTGTCCTCTGAGGAGCTGGGCCTGTGGACGGATTCGGCAGGGAGCATTGGTTTTGGTGCCATATTCGGCACTCAGTGGTCGGCCCAAAAATGGCCGTCATGGTGGCATGATAGTGGTCTGACAAGTAACATTGCCTTCCTAGAACTTTTTCCCATTCTGGTGGCCCTGAGAACTTGGCCTGAGGGGTTCAGAGATCACTCTGTGGTATTCTGGTCTGATAACATGACCGTTGTTGAGTGTATCAATAGCCAGGCAGCACGCTGCAAATGGATTCTGAGATTGCTCAAGGAAATTGTGTTATTGTGTATGCAACTGAATGTACTATTTAAGGCAAGACATGTCCCGGGGGTGATGAACCAGGCGGCTGATGCGCTTTCTCGTTTTCGTATGCAGGCCTTCTGGGGTTTTCTGCCCACAGCGGACCCGGTGGCAGCACCCTTTCCCGAAGCTCTCTGGTCTCTCTCTGCCCCGAACTACAGAACCTCGTGGGAGAGAGTTTAGCACCCAGGACGAGGAAGGCATACGAAGGGGCGTTCCGTTCCTATTGGGCCTTTTTGGGGGCAGCTAGAGGGGAGCTTTGGGGCCAGGAGGAGTTGGTAGTGAAATTCCTGCTGTCTTTACGTCAGGCAGGCAAATCAGTGGCTACGGCCCAGAGGCATCGGGCCGCCATTTCCTTTGTGGCTAGGGCTCATGGGATCCAGGACCCGACAGCGTCTTTCGTTGTGCAAAAAGCGCTACGTGGGTGGCAACGCCTTGAGGGTCGCAGAATAGATGAAAGGCGCCCGATAGGTTTGGATAGGTTAGCCCTGTTATTATCTAGACTCCCTGCAACATGTTCATCCCAGTATGAAACAGTGTTATTCCGAGCCGCTTTTACGCTGGCATTCCATGGGGCTATGCGGGTAAGCGAACTAGTGGCGAGGAACAAGCAGGACGTGATGGGGGGACTGTGCCAAGAGCACGTTCAGATCAGAGGGGAGACAATGACTGTCTCGTTCGTCAGGTCCAAGACCGATCAGGGTGCGATGGGTGATTGCATAATCATACAAAGGATCCCTGGGTCCTCCATATGCCCGGTGAGTTGTGTAGAGGAGTATTTAGCACAAAGGGTGGCATCATGGGGGGGGGACCTTGTTGAGACACGCTGACGCCACCCCACTGACGAGGTTTCAGTTTCAGCGGGTGCTTGCGATGTCGATTACTGCTGCGGGCTTGAACCCGGGCGAGTTTGGGACCCATTCCTTTCGGATAGGGGCTGCTACAGAGGCTACAGCCAGGGGTCTGAATGTTGAACAAATTAAACGTGTGGGGCGTTGGTCCTCCAATTGTTATAAGAGGTATGTGCGGTTGCACATGTTGTGAAGCTGTAACGATGTACTCACGCTTCTTGTTTTTGTTTAGTTTCAGTTGCGCAAGCCTACGAGGCGGGGCGGACTATGCAGTCGACCCAACACCGGGCCAGCGGTCAGACTTCACCGGCTGTGAAAAAGGAGGTGTGGGTCGTGGGCCACTCATACGTGAGGCGTGCCGCGGACGTATTCAAAGCAGGTGACATGAATCACGTGGCTGGGGAATACGGGTACAGTGTGTCCTTCTACGGAAAGGGCGGACTCTGTATTGACCAGTTTCAATCATTTTTTGAGGGTTTGCTAGGGCGGATGAGGTCACCGCCGTCTATAGTCATAGTACATCTTGGGGGCAATGATTTGGTCACCACTGGTAGACGACTTCTTCTTGAGGCGATGCTTTCCACTGTAAGTTGGTTGGCGAGGAGAGTTCCAGGGTGCACGATTGCATGGTCACATATGATGTGAATATTTATCGTCACATATGATCCCACGAAAAGTATGGCGGGGGGCTATTTCTGTTTCCGCTCTGAATCATTCAGTAAGAAAAATTAATAACAAAGTGAGTATATTGTTCCGTTCCAATACACTGCATTCTATTTCGCATGGTTGTATTACCGGTGACAGTATGTATTTGGGGGATGGTGTTCATTTGTCCCGGGTGGGGAACGAGTTACTCATAGGAGACTGTATAGCTTGGCTAAAGACTTTAAGACATGACCTTGACAGAATCAAAAAAGTGACACAAAATCCTCCGACCTCTGTTTCTGTACCCGACTGCAGCACTCCCAACGGACCGCCCACATCGGAACTCCTCGGCGCTCGTCGCTCGGCTTCCGGTTGACCGAGTAAGCGCATCGCCAGGAACGCCTCGAACGCCGACTGCTTTTTCGGCCGTCGCAACCGCCGCCTGTTGCATGAAAACAGAACCCTCTTTGGAAAACGCGGCAAATATTGAATCTGCGCTTTTGCCGCGCTGTAAGGAACAGAGGGGGCGCGGCGCCCGCACCCCCCATCGGGGGTCCACAGACTCTGGCCCCGGCGCGCTGACAGCGACGCAGCACAGGAAGCGCCAAAGGAAAGTGCTATCAACGAGGGGAAGAGAGTGGGCATGTTAACTCCGAGTCTGTAGTATTCGGAGAGAAGCCGCTAAGAGCATACATTTAAGAGGCGGATGGTGGCAGAAGGAAAGTCTCAATTTACCAGGAGAGAATACTGATATTGAAGCTGCTGAGGTGCCCGGATTTCATGTGGTGAGGGGAGGAAGGAGTGCGGGTCCACAGAAACAGAGGTAAGTGAAGGAGGCAAGTCTTCCTAAACTTGAACATTCTGCCCAAAATTAAATAATTAAGGGAAGCAATCTGGGGGAGAGGGTAGTTGCCTATACACAAGAGACAGAAGCCTTGCAGTACATCCAAGCTCCCTTGTACCCCCGGCTACGTAGCAAAGAAGAATTTGAAAACGAATGGCCTTAGGGAAAACAAAACCACGTAAGGCCCTGAAAAACCCTAAAAAAGCAGGAAACAAATCCGGAACGGTGGACGTGGCAAATGCATCAAAAAGTCTGGAGAACGCAAAAACACCACCAACCGGCAGCAGAGTAATGACTAATGGAGAAATCTCACCCCCGAGTTTAACTCCCTTGCCAGCACTTGCATCCTCTAAGTCAGCTGGCGCAAATGGGGGGTCGGCGGTATCAAAAACCATTAAGGATTTTATCGGGAAACATTTTAAAGGGAAAGAGACAGTACGTAAGGAGTCAAGTGTATTAGAGACCCCGCAAACCATCGAAGACTCGGCAGAAACTAGCTTGGAACCCCTGAACCAGTCAGTCTTCAATATCGCTGAGATACCATTGGAACCTCGATTGTCTTCCTCACCAAGGTTGTGGCAGTCATTATTCACCCAGGTCACAGGAGCAGAGGTGGTGAACGAGGATAAAAGAGACAGTAGCAACCACTTGGGTGAAGAGAATTCTGCTGAGCGGGAAATCAGTGTCAATGGACAACAAAGACTAAAGAGCCCAATTGTTAGCGGATTAAATGCTACAGACGGGCCCCTATGCAATTTAGAGGTGACTGGATCTACTAGCCTTTCCATGCTTGAAGTTATGTTGATGCTCCAAAAGACCTTGCAGGGCATTTTAGAAGTCTCAGTCCTAAATAACGACATTATAAAAAGACAAGGTGACCAATATAAGGATATTCTTGGAGAATTGGTACAGATTAAAAATTTGATGCCCGCCTTAGTAAGACCAGTAGAAGATCAGGAAGAGATTATAGTGGATAGTGGGGATGTAGCGAGAAGGGAGAGTAGCCATTCAGAGGATGCACCCACAGAATACATATCCTATCGCCCAATGATAATAAAAAGGTATGGGGAAAGGAGCTATAGAAAGCAAATAACAACAAAGCAAAGGAGGGGGAAAAAGGCCCCAGTTAACAGCAACCCCGAAAAGCACCAGGAGCAAGAGAAGGGGGCCACGCCAGTCTATAAGTTAAAGGATAAGGAACTAAGGCAAGGAGTTAAGAAACTAAATTTTGCAGAAACAGGAGCAAGTAGCAATAATTCAGCCGATCCAAGCAGGAGGATAAGTAGGAAGAGATTGGGAAATGGTGAAAAGGCTACCAGGAGGACCCAACCAGGGGTAAAGGAGAGCTCAGTAGTAGGTTGGGGGATGGACATACCTGTAGATGGGGGGCCCACAAACCTAAACCAGGTGATGGGGGACAGAGCTAGAGATAGAGAAGAAGTAAGTAGGCATAACAGGGAAGAGAGGTCAGAGGGATTACTACAACACCGACAGCTAGAACTCCCTACAGATAACTGGGTGTTTGTAGAGCCATTAGGACAGGAAAAGGGGGGGAAAAGAACAAGGAAATTAAACCCTTTAAATCGTTCACAGCTCCTATCATCTTTTGCAATGTGTCCCAGCCTAAGATATGTCAGCACCGCAGATTTAAAAGAAGTTGGGTTCATGGTGAATAGCAAGGGGAAGGAAATAACAAAGGTTCTACTCCACTCAGCCCTAATAAAAGATGCAATAGAAAAGGCAGAGTCTGAGATGCGTTGGGAAGGAATTCGAATAGTAAAAAGGGAAGAGGTGTTACTGAATAAGACAGGGAACTCTTTCCTTAGGAACCACGCAGCACTAGATGAAAGACAAATAAAGATGATTAGCCTGGGGAGAGGCAAGAAAGATGCCCTTGAAATTACGATAAAACCAAAAGATCAGAGGTGGAACGTGGAAGATGTCCTTGCGGGGAATAGATATAGAGAATTGGCCTATATGAATGGTGAGGAAGACAGCTATATGAGTAACATTGATTAGGAAGAAGGGTCGTTGCACAGCCTTGCCATTCTGTCCTGGAATGTAAATGGATACAATAGAATAAAAGCACAGAAAGATTTCAAAAACATCTTGAAGAAAAATGATATTGTATGCCTCCAGGAAACATGGCTGTGCGACGAAACCCCTGTTACGGAAGGCTTCACTCACCATGTAAAACCAGCAAAAAAGAACCAATCAGGTAGACCGTCAGGTGGCCAAATGACGCTGATCTCAACAAGGATAGTTAAAGATATGGAACCCCTCGAACTTAAGTGCAAATGGGCGTTGGGTAGTAGAGTGTGTACTGTAAACAACATGCTGGGGGGTGAAAACCTATGTATTATAAATGTGTACATACAGAAAGGGAAATCAAACGAATATAAGACTGATCTAGATTGTTTAAAATCAGACCTGGAGTACCTATGTGATTGCTATCCAAGAGATGTACTAATATTATTGGGGGACTTTAATCATAGACTAAATCCCATCAAAACGGACTCCTGGTTGAGGGATATGTTGGGAGTATATAAAATAGAGCTCGCACATTTTCCCCATTGTGAGATCTCCACTCAAGACGATGAGCTTGGGCAACTGCTGGGGGCCATAGGTATGGTCTGCGTAAATGGAAGGAAGGAAGCAGACCGGCCAGCAAATCGTACTTTTAAGATAGGACAACAAATGTGCCCAATAGATTATGCATTCATTCAGGCCTGGAACTTTTATTTAATCAAACAATTTGAAATTCTTAGGCTTGAGGGTAGTGATCATTACCCTCTACAGGTAGAACTCCAGGTACGCAGTTCCCCACATAGACAAAAAGTGCTTCAAGTAGAGGTGGAATACCCCAAACGACTTACTACGAGAATTACCGATGAATATATAAAAAAACTGAGTGCACACCAGCTAACGGTGAATTTAGATAATCTAGCACCAGTGGAGGGCATAATATGGTATGAGAACACAATAAGGGATATGGTGGAATGCCTCAGGTTAAAATTAAAACACGGTAATCGTAAAGTAGTAAATAATATGAAACCATACCCCGATAGTACCTCCCATTGGTTCGATGATGAATGTCGTAAGGTCAAGGCCACTATTAGAAAACAGGAGAGATATCTAAGAGCTTATTATAGTGATGAAGCGGTAATAGAACTTAAGAAACTAAAAATAAAATATAAGGCCACCATTAGAGATAAAAAAAGGACATTTAAGGACAAATGTTGGGGGAATTTACTTGAGACAATTGAAGAAAAGAATGTGAGAGGTTTTTGGAAGTTAATTCAGGAATGTACGGGGAAAGCCTCAGGAACCCTACACTGCTCGGTCCCAGAGGACAAGTGGGTGACATACCTGAAAGAAATTTATGGCATATGGCCAGAGAGGGAGGGGAGAACGGCCAATGATTGGCCTAGAATAAGGGAAGAAATTAAAGCACACTTCTCCCCAGATGCCATTAGAAGTATAATAAAAAGGCTAAATCTAACACGGGCTGCAGGACTTGATAATTTACCAGCAATTATAATAAAAACGAATGTAGATTGGTGGGCGGAGTTTTTTTCTAATATGTTTCAAGAGATCCTAAATACAGGCAAGTTCCCAGATAATTGGAAAGGGGCAATCGTCAGGCCAATACATAAGAAAGGAGACGTAAACTCCCCAAAAAACTATCGCCTAATAAACCTATTGGATATAGGAGAAAAGGTCTTTTCAAAAGTAATTTTGGGTATACTAAAGGACTGGGTGGATAACAAACAGATAATACCACCAGAACAGGGAGGGTTCAAAGAAGGCCACTCAACTGTTGACCACTGTTTCGCTCTTTGGTCCATTGCACGGAAGTCGATCGATCAGGGGGGAAAATTATTCGCCTGTTTCGTGGACTTCCGTGCAGCTTTCGATCTGGTGGACCGGGTGCAGCTGTGGACATCACTGGTTGGCTATGAAATACTGGGTGATCTGCTAGCCATAATCCAAGAACTGCATACAGGAAACTGGGCACAGATAATCCTGGATAAGGAGGGAGGATTGACGAAGAGAATCCCAATTGGGAACGGTTTAAGGCAGGGTTGTGTACTTGCCCCCCTACTATTCTCCCTGTTCTTAGCAGACCTGCCTCAAAAGCTGAGAGAGGTTAGAGGGGCAAACCCAAAACTGGGAGGAAACCAGATATCATGCCTCCTATATGCTGACGATCTGGTAATCATGGACCAGACGGAGATTGGGCTCCAAAGAAAATTAAATCGATTCAAAGAATACTGTACTACCAAAAAACTAGTAGTAAATATGGAGAAAACAAAAATTGTTTGTTTTGGTAGGAGAAAAACAAAGTTCTCTTGGTACCTGGGCACAGTATTACTCGAGAGGGCATCTGAATATAGATACCTGGGAATGTGGTTTTCTGGTACCCTGAAATGGCATACTCATTTACAAGCACTAAAAATGAGGGCATTGGCTTCCGTGAAAGGTCTAAAAAGATTCAACAATATATACGGAGAAATGTCGGACAGACCGGTCCTGAAAGCCTATCAAGCAATGGTGCCCCCTCAATTCTTGTACGGAGCTGAAGTCATTTATTTAAGCAGTAAGACCCCCTGGGATAGAGAGGAGGGTAATATATTAAAAAGCCTATTTGTACTGCCTAAATCTTCTATGGTACAGGCGGTTAGACTTGAGTTGGGAATTACCTCGTGGGCGATAACCGCCTGTATGGCCCTTGTACGATTCTGGCAGCGATTGGGAACAGATGAGCTCCTCAAAATCTCCCAGTGGGCCAAAGAGGAAATTACAAAGAGCGACCTACCCTGGGCAAAGGAGGCTAGAGCATCAATAAGGAATGCATACAGGGTGCTCGATCTGAAGGTCTGCCCACTACAAGATCATATAATAACAGGAAAAAGAGAGCTAAGGCTCCAAGGCACGGATATGTCCCGCACTTATGACCGGGAGTACCTCTCACAAAAAAGCTCAGTAGCCCACATGACATCTGCCTGGGAGCTTGACCAACACTTTCCGTATGTGGACCGGTTACCAAGTCATAACTTAAGGCGGGAAGTCCTAAAAATGAGAATCGGAATAAACCCATGCTACGCGAATAATGGAGCCCGAAATCAAATGATAAGTTGTAATGGGATCTGCACTTGCACTTTAGGTACTACCTGTAATATTATACACATTTTATTAGATTGTATGTGGTTTTTAGATTTACGAAAGGAGATTTTACGTCCGATTTTTAAAAATTATAATATTGTAAATAGGATGCAAGCTGCTAAATTGTTGATGGAAATGGAGAACTTAGATATAGCCTGTGCCTTGGGGAAATATATGAAAAAAGTTAAGGTATTCCTCAGCTGCACAGAGTAAGATCTAATAATATAAGCCCTTGACATCAAATAAACGTGAAACAATTAGTGATTAAAATAGTGCTGTATGATTAAGAAGATGATGTATAGATATGATTTGAGCGTCTCATTTAAATTAATTGTGATAACATTCCGGTTTTAAAAACGATAGTCAAAGTATATGTATATTAAGATGTAATATGTTTATTGATACCGTTGTGCTATGTATTTACTGTTGTTTTTATTTTCCCTGTTTTAGTAAGATAAGAGGTAAATTGTACTTTTATGGTTGTAACAAACCAAATAAAGTTTGTTTTTGACTTGACTTGACTTGACTTGACATGACCTTTAGGTAGGAGTGTTGTGGGGGGTCCGGATAGCCGGTCAACTATCCGGCCTGTGGCGGTAAGGTCATGATCGGTGAGCACTAATTGGAAGATCCCTATGAGTGGGCGTCACCCATTACGGATCGGAGCGCTCGAGGGAGGTGGCCATTGGCCCCTCAACGGGGAAGGCAGTCCCTTCTAAGGATGGGACGCCGAAAGGAAAGGAAAGGCGGTCAAGGCCCCTTCCTGGGTAGGAGGGGCTACAGCCCCCTCCCGGAGGATTTCCCGGGGCCAGGACATCTGCGACGGCAGATGTGGTAAGTTGTGTGGGGTTTGGGGGGGGTCTACGCTACCTTCTAGATTCCTCACACAAGTCCTCGGACGACCTTTAAGTGGCGTCGAGTTTATTGGGGCCCCCGTCAAGTCAAGGGAAATTGGTAGTTGCACTTGAGGTACACCTCTGTGCGGTCGCCCCTCACAAGTGAGGGGGATATTTCTGGTTAGGGATCTTGACACCGGTTACGACCTTGCCGTTGGCCCTTAAACGTTAGGATGTACAATTTCAAAATTTCAAGCTAGATGTTTTGTAGGATGTTAGTTCGGCTAGGAGAATCTTTGTATTAGAGAATATGTTAAGGTTAGCCAAACATCGCAATGTGGTAATGAAATTGTACATAATATGAAACTGTTATTTTAATGTTTTAATTTTGTTTCATATTTTAATAAATACGGCCGGGAGGGTCACTCCCTCCCGTCTTCCAAAAGTTCAGAACTGTTTCCGGTTTCCCATCCTTGGGGATTGTGTTGAGAGGGGGTGGCGGGTATCTCAGCCATATGGAAAGGGGCGACCATTCGGTCCCCCCGAACGTATGGCGGAGTACCACGATCCCCCCGGGATGCCATCTTGGGCGGGAGGCGAGTCTCGGCTGGTATGCCCGAAGCGGCGTAGCCGGGGCGCGCCTTTTTCCCGCCCTGGAGTGGGCTGGCCTAGACACTGACGCGGCCGGGCCACGCCCTCGGGGCAGGCCGGGGCGGGTTTACGCCCGCCCTGAAGACGGATAAAAGGAGCAACAAGCCAAGGAAGCATCCTCCTGTTCCTGTGCTCTGAAGCTGCACCACCTCGCTGCACGTGAGCTCGAGACGGAACGAAGAGCCAATTTTGACCCACCCACCAGCCCCTGAGGACAGCAAGTGGTTTTGAATAAAGTTTGATGTGGTAACTCTTTTGTTTGCAGGTCCGGATTATTATCGTGATAACTTTGAATATGCAATAAAGAAATGGTCAATTTGTGGTATGTTTTTGCAAATAAAATAATCCTGCTCTAGTGTTGATCAGTAACATGTTTTTAATAAAATTGTTGCTTTTAACTGTCTTTTAAGTAATTTAATCATTTAGTTTAGAACTCATTTAGTTTAGAACTGTCGTATTTATTTTGGTCGGGCGGTAAGGTCATGATCGGTGAGCACTAATTGGAAGATCCCTATGAGTGGGCGTCACCCATTACGGATGGGAGCGCTCGAGGGAGGTGGCCATTGGCCCCTCAACGGGGAAGGCGGTCCCTTCTAAGGATGGGACGCCGAAAGGAAAGGAAAGGCGGTCAAGGCCCCTTCCTGGGTAGGAGGGGCTACAGCCCCCTCCCGGAGAATTTCCCGGGGCCAGGACATCTGCGACAGCAGATGTGGTAAGTTGTGTGGGGTTTGGGGGGGGTCTACGCTACCTTCTAGATTCCTCACACGAGTCCTCAGACGACCTTTAAGTGGCGTCGAGTTTATTGGGGCCCCCGTCAAGTCAAGGGAAATTGGTAGTTGCACTTGAGGTACACCTCTGTGCGGTCGCCCCTCACAAGTGAGGGGGATATTTCTGGTTAGGGATCTTGACACCGGTTACGACCTTGCCGTTGGCCCTTAAACGTTAGGATGTACAATTTCAAAATTTCAAGCTAGATGTTTTGTAGGATGTTAGTTCGGCTAGGAGAACCTTTGTATTAGAGAATATGTTAAGGTTAGCCAAACATCGCAATGTGGTAATGAAATTGTACATAATATGAAACTGTTATTTTAATGTTTTAATTTTGTTTCATATTTTAATAAATACGGCCGGGAGGGTCACTCCCTCCCGTCTTCCAAAAGTTCAGAACTATTTCCGGTTTCCCATCCTTGGGGATTGTGTTGAGAGGGGGTGGCGGGTATCTCAGCCATATAGCATTCATTTGCCCCCAAAATCGTTTTTTGAATAACATTTTAGAAACTCAGCGCAGGTCCTATGTACATGCATTTAATTTCACTACTGAAACCTCACTGTTTCACAAAATACAAATCCTCTATCTTGCAAATGTTGATAGCAAGCATTATTAAAAAGCAAGACACAAACCAACAGCAAAGAAACTCGGGGCCTTATTTATGAAGGCCTTGCGCCACCGGTGCGTCACTTTTTCCCATGTTAAAAGTGATGCACCGGCGGCACAAGGCAAATTATAAATAAGGCCCAAATGTAAATACCATTGATTTGCCCCTAAAATCGTTTTTTGAATAACATTTTAGAAACACAGCGCAGGTCCTATGTACAAGCATTCACTTTCACTACTGAAACTTCACTATGTCACAAAAAACAATTCCTCTATCTGGCATATGGTAATATCAAGCATTTCCAAAAAACATGCCACAAACCAACAAGAAAGAATCTCAATCTGCTTCCAAATCTGAGGTAATGCAAGTGACATCATTGTAAAAGGTTCAAATATATTTATTTAATGAGGCAAACACTACTAATTTCTTCTCAAAAATATAAACACCATTCATTTCTCCCAAAATCGTTTTTAAATAACATTTTAAAAACACAGCACAGGTCCTATGTACAAGCATTCAATTTCACTACTGAAACGTCACTATTTCACAAAAGACAATTCCTCTATCTTGCATATGTTAATATCAAGCATTTCCAAAAAACATGCCACAAACCATTAAGAAAGAATCTAAATCTGCTTCCTAATTTGAGGTAACGCTGGTGACATAATTCTAAAATGTTCAAATATATTTCTTTACAGAGGCAGACACTATTAATTGCTTCTCAAAAATATAAAATCCATTCTTTTACCCCAAAATCGTTTTTTAAATAACTTTTTTACAAACACAACACGAGTCATATGTACAAGCATTCAATTTCACCACTGAAACTTCACTATCTGCTTCCAAATCTTCTCCATAGAGCAAACAAGTCTCTATCTAAATTAATTAAATCATTACTTACCTTTACAAATGCTTTGGGAGATTGAGAACAGTGTCAGACACACACACCCATTTTTCTTTAGCAGAGCAAAAGGTGTGCACTCAATACACCGAAACCAAGACTGGCACAGAAAACCTCTAATTCTACACACATATGCCTCATTTCAACCAATCAAAACTCTTCCCTCACTATTTTCAAACCAACAACCTTCCCCCTCTCAGACCTTTCTATCCGTTACCATAGCAACTCCCTCCTAACTGAACTCTCAGGTTCAAAAGTTTATTCTACAATGTTGCAAATTAAGTCAGCAAGGATGTTTGATCTCTCAATACACCAGCTTATCCAGGGCATTATTGCTTTAATTGACTTTTTCTTAACCATTCAAATTGCTTCTTTCACACAACACAACCATGCACCCTAACTTTCAGTTTTTAACTATCTGAATCCACCAATCATTACTTGTGATTCAAGAGCAGGGAAACTCCACAATTATTTTTTTGTAAACTTCTACTGTTCCAACTGCCATTTCATTCCCAGACTTCATCTGACTGCACCAGAACTTTCTCTCATCATGTATTCTGTGTGGATTATTGGACATAGCTACATCCACTGGGCTCAAAGGTATGCAGCTAGCAGAAATTTTCACAACCTTGATTTATCAAATGTGGAAATCAAGTGGATTGGCCAGAGAGGATTGAGATGTCACCAATTGATACCATTGGTGAAAACCTTTTTGCATCTGCCAAACCCTGACCTCTTAATAGTGCACTGTGGTGGAAATGACTTGGGCACTTTGACTGGGGTTGGTCTGGAAATGCTTTTAAAGAACACCTTTGATCAATTGATGACACTTTTCCCACAAACTTCCTTGGTATATTCCAATATATGCCAAAGACAGAAATGGAATTGGTCCAACCAATTTTGTCCACAATTTGAGAAAGCACGGAAACATGTGAATAAATCTGTTTCTGCTTACATGAGAGACTATGGAATGGGTTCAATATACAACAATAACTTGCGTTTCAACATGCAAGACATCTACAGAGGAGATGGTGTGCACTTCTCAGATGAGGGGAATAGAATATTCCTCCTGAATTTAAGACTGTGCATTGGAACCTACTTGTAGGTACTTAAATCAGCAACAGAACCCAAAATCTCTTTTCAGGGCTACCCTATCTCTGATCACTCATAATGATTTTCTTTTTCTAACTTTTTTCACTATTTTTCACCAAAGTACGCTCCCCGGTACGCTCCCCGGTACACTTCGTGGTGCGCGTACCGGGCGCTCCCCCCGCGAAAAATGTAAAAATGTTTTTTTAGGGGGACATAAATGGGCCTCCTTAACCCCCCTCAGAAAACCTAGAGTGTCAGGAAGTGTCTACCGTGCCCCCTTCCACCCATTCCCAACGTTGTTTGTCCTCCATCTTGTTTCTCAATTCGACCAAAGCATAAAATGCCGGACTCCTGTAGCGCTCCCCGTACCCGTACCGGGGCGCGCACTCGTAAGCGCTCCCTAAAAAAATGTGGGAAAGTAATTTACATAAAAACCACTGGAGACACTTACACCAAATATAGAATTGGCCCTACTACATAGCAGTCCCTACCATTTACCCAAATTTGGTGGAATTCCATTGAGCCATTTGTGCTGTAGCCCTGTCTAAATATCCTGAGGTAAATTACATGACAAAAACACATATGAAACTGCTTGAATTTTCAACCAATTAAAATGTTACTTACATTTTGTACTTTTTTTTGCTGACATTTGATTGGTTAATTACATGAATATATATGAAAAATGAGAGGGAAACACAACCATTTGGCTAATAATACCTAAGGTACATTTGGAAAGAATTTTGACAGAAAACTTCAACTACTTTGAAAAAGGTAAGTTGGTAATATGAAATGAGAACTATGTTATGCACTTTAAGTTAATTTGGGAAAACGTTTTCTGATAGTTATATACTGTCCCTCTGTAAGAGCTAGAGATTGAGATAGACTTCTCTGTTATTATTATGAATTGAGTTAGGCTTCTCTGGTATAATTATGAATTTACTTAGGCTTCATCACGTGCAATTTTTAATAGTTCTACTTCCTGCTTGAAACCATACACTGCCCAAAGATAACTTCACTGTTAAAAACTCAAAAGTGCCTGTCTGAACTTAAACCCAACAGTGCCCTAACTCTACTGATATATTTATTTTTTATGCAATTTACAGCAAAAAAATGGAAGGAGAAAAACAATCAACTGTTATTTCTTTTGAAGTAAAGGTGGAAAATCCAGAAGAACAAAAAGATGAATTTAATTTCATGGATGACTCTTTCGACCAACATTTACTAGAATCTTTGGAACAAATAGAATCATGTACTAATGATTATGAGGAAATTCTGGACGATATTATGTTAGAAGTTTTATTAAATTTTGAAAAAGAATCAGAAGAATAAATTTATATTTAATTATTAAAAATTGTTTGAGACATTATTCATTTTAATATGTATTTCATGAAGTAGTACCAACATGTTTATATTATAAAGTGAGACTTATAGTATACTATGCAACTTTTGTGTGTTACATAGTAAGTTTACTCATAGTTACTACCTTTCTCCCACTATATTATCTCCAATGTGTATTGTGTATTATTTTCATCTCTTTTTCATCATAAGGGAACAGGATAGATTACCCATGATCCCCTAGGACTTCTCAGGGATTGCTTTAAATATCTGTTTCTGCTTTCCTGACACACTATGGTATGAATTCCATATACCACAATAACTGCTATAACAACATGCAAGATATCTACGGAGGAGACGGTGGACATCAAATTTAAGACTCTGCATTGGTACCTACATGTAGGTACTTAAATAAAATAAAAAAATAAAAAAAACAACATTTTTTTTTTAAACAGCTACTTTTTTAAAAAACTGTCATCCTTTTTCCCCATGGTACGCTCCTCGGTGCGCTTACCGGTGCGCGTACAAGGGCGCTCCACCCGCGAAAACCGATTTTTTTTTTTTGCCCCGCGGGGCCCTTTTATGGCCCCCACATCAAACCAAGGGGGTCAGGGGAGATCTACCCTGCCCCCTTATGGTCATTTCCCCCTTTGTTTTTGCCACCTCTTGTGTCTCGATCCTACCGAGACACAAGATGGCGGCCGCTCCGGACTGTTTCAAATGTTTACGGACACCCGTGAGCCAATCAGCTTTCCGTGCGCAAGTCGCGTAGCGCGCCGGGTGCGCGTACCGGGGCGAGCATATAGATATATATATTTTTTTTAACCTAAATTACTCAAAATCCACTGGAGCACATATCTTGAGACATATCAAAGGCACATCAGGCTACCAGTCCCTACAATTTTGCCAAGTTTGGTGGAAATCCATTCAGCCGTTCGGGCTAAAAGTGAGTTCGACCGCCCTATGGAAATTAACATGGAGAAAACACGTTTTGGGACCCCCCTTTTATCTCAGCCCCCGCTTGACGAATCCCCCCCACATTTTCAGGGAAGGACCGGAGCTCCACGAGAGAAATTTGAGGAAATTTTCAGGCAGATTCGTCAACCGACGCCAAAGTTATTTACAATAGAATTTTGAGATTTTGCATTGAAAAAAATCCTAACTAGAACTACCTACTGGCGACCGGCAGTAGGTAATATATATATATGAATTGGTGAATATCACTTTAACTGAAACAGGATGTACTATTGATCATGTGATCACTTATACTATTTATGTCACTTCCTTTCTTCTCTACATGACATGTGATCAAGCCTCGGCTGAGGTGAAACGCATCACCGAATAAAAAGCACTGAAAACGAGAGCACGGAGTCTGTGGCTTTACTCAAATTTTTGTCTTCAGCGCGTGCTGTGTTGATTTTGGATCTGTGGAAAATATTGTGTACCCAGTGGCTTCCAGGGTACGAGTAAAGCCCCTCCTCTGCAAGTGGCGAGAAACGGCGGGAAGTAAAAGGCTCCGTGACACGGAGCCGGACATTGTACTCCGGTGTGGAGGAAGCCGCAAGAAGCCCCTGCGAAATAAGCACACACCTGACTTCGACTGGAGGAGCCGAGTATCTGAACGCTACAGGGGTACATCGGCAACCGGGTCAAGGCATGGTTGCTTGAGAAGCGCGCAGTGAGGAGTGTGCACGTACTCAGTCCCAGGAAAATATTTCCATATGACTCAGGGCGTTCGTTTTCAGGACAATCTAATATAAGCCATATTCACCATGTCAGCCGCCGTGTTGAGAAGCAGGGAGCAGGATGCCGAACTTGTGTTTGTCACCCCGGCAGGGGGGGGCTACAGCATCAACATCGCTTGGAAACGCCGCAAGCACTGCTAATCCAACCGCTCGCGATTTGTTTTGCAAACTTGAAAAACTTATGAAAAAAGAGACCTCTAAATGGTGGGAGAACAAGTCTCTATCAAGGTACCTGGAAGTTGGCCGCATACCACGTGGCCTCCGGATCACCCTCGCCCCTAGTTACGAGACCCCCAATCCATGCATGCTTGAAGCGTGGTCAGCGGCTAACTTAGAATCATCGGCAAAACTCATGACGATTCTAATAAAATATGCCGAAAGTGATCGGATCAAAATTCAGAGCGAAATTGAATCCGTGGAAGCAGGATTGGAGAAACTGGGGGAGAATGAGGCCGTCATGAAAAAGATGAGGGAGGAGATGGAATCCCGGCTTCTAAAGGAGGAGGAAATAATAAAGAAGCGCAAGGGTTTTAAATTTGAGAGAGACAGGTTGGACTATTTAAACGGTCACATATTTACCTTTGCACGAAGATTTGAAAAATCTAAAAACCAGCTGGGTACTGGTAGTCGTGGGAGCACAACAAGGGGAAATATGAGTTCAGCCTCATCTGTTAGTTTGAGTTCCACAGAAGGCAGTGAAGCAGATGGTGAACAACACAACACTCCATTGGGGTTTACCGCACTTACACCTGCACAGGAAGTGAGCCGCCTATGCGAGGCCCGACGCGAGACTCTGAGACCGAGGGTAAATTTTGCACAACCAGGAAAAGTGCAAACCGCAAACGGTCTGAGCGACGACAACGCCACAGAGAAAAATGGCGCAACAAAGAAAAACCAACAGAAGTGGTCGAACAAAAAGCGGGGCAAACAACAGGGACCCCCTCAATAATAAACTTGACCAACACTGCCCTGAGTCCCAAAGAAACAAAAATTCTGGGTTTGGGAGTCTCTTTCTGTCCGCCACGAACATTTGACTATGCAGGCACACGCATGGATGCGTACAGATTTGTAAGGAAACTCAAACTAACTAAATTTCACTGCCTTCGGCCAAATAAAATGGACACTGAAAAAGCACCATTAAGTCCTACTTTATTAACGGCAGGAGACGCCCCTTCATTCGAGGATATCTGGGAGCTACAAAATGAACAATGTGGAACGGATGTTGTTGCTTTACCTAATGCCACTACTGGGACAAGCACGGCTCATACACCGTTCAAGCCCAAATCCACCTTCAAACCCATCTCTGTCCATGACAATGTGGACATTTATCAGGATCTAATGGTGGAGGACCTTGAAAAACTGTATATCAATACCAACAAAAGAAGTCAAGCCATTGCAAGACAGAACCAGTGCTATAATCTCCTGATTAAGAAACTGAGATAAGATGATAATTTGATAGTGAAGCAGGCGGATAAGGGAGGCAACATTGTCCTATGGGGACGTGATAAATACATGGCGGAAGCTGAAAAACAGCTGAGCGATACTGCCTGTTATCGTAAAACGAACATCACTACAATCAAAATGGCCTGGAATGATCTTAATGCCAAAATCATGGGCTGGCGCAGCAGTGGACTGATCACTTTGGATGAGTTTACATTTCTTAAAAAAGAATTCCCAGTGATTCCCACGTTTTACCTTTTGCCTAAGGTCCACAAAGACTCACTTGTTCCACCTGGGAGGCCGATATTATCGGCGATTGACAGCGCGACCGAGAATTTGTCAAGGTACATTGATTTCTTTTTACAGGAATGGGTTAAAGGATTGAATTCCTATATAAAAGACACAACTGACTTTTTGTGTAAATTATCCCAGCTATGTTGGAATGAAGACTATCTATTGATGACATTGGACATATGTTCTCTATATACATCTATCAGGCACACGGATGGCTTAAAGGCGGTGCAGTTTTTTCTGGATAAACGTCCCATACATAACACCCAGCATAACAAAATGCTTAAGGGAATGTTGAAAATATGTCTACAACAGAATTTCTTTACATTCGGGGGCCAGGCCTATCAACAACTGAGGGGGGTGGCCATGGGGTCTTGCTTCTCCCCCAGCTTTGCGTGTCTACACATGGGGCTGTGGGAGGAGCAGACCCTTATGGGACAGCACAGAACAATTGTCGAACAACATGTAATACTGTACCTCAGGTATATAGACGACTTGTTATTTATCTGGAGGGGTTCGATAGAAAGTGCTGTCGATTTTGTTGCAAAACTGAATGTGAATGATTTAAACCTACAGTTTACCTCGACTATCAGTGATCACTCAGTTAATTTTCTGGATGTAGAAGTTTATGTTGAGAAGAACAAAATAGAGACTAAATTGCACGGAAAGGCAACCGCCTGTAACCCTCTGTTACATGCCTCCAGCAACCACCCTCGCCATCTTATTCGCAGCATCCCCTATGGGGAGATGTTGCAAATAAAACGCATTTGCAGCACAGAAAATGAGTCTAAGCTGGCCCAGAATTTATGCAAAATGCGCTTCTTGGAGAGTGGATATAGCCATAAAATAATAGATGATGCCATAAGAAAAACAACTAAACTAACACGAGAACAGATATTGGGAGGTTGTCCTAACCCTACTATTGTAGTTGAAACCACAGCTACAACTAATGAAAAAATACAATGCAGGGCTATTGTCACATACAGTCAACAACATGCTGAGATTCGTAGGATTTTTTCCAAAAACTGGAACCTTGTACAAGGGGATCCGATAATTGGTGACCTAGTAAAGAACAGACCAGAGATCACCTTCAGGAAGTCACCTTCGCTAGGTAGTGCGATTGTCAGCAATACTTTGGACGTTCCCAAGAAATGGTGGGAACGTATTACAGGATTTAAGAAATGCCAAGTTTGTAAGGCCTGTAAGCACGCCATCAATAAAACCCATTATGTAAGTCCCTTTCAATACAAACCGATTGCTATTAAACAAAAGCTGGGGTGCAAAACTGAATTTGTGGTGTATATACTACTGTGCTCATGTGGCTTACAGTATGTTGGGAGTACTCGTCTTCCTGCCCACAAGCGTATCCTACAGCATTTGCGAGCAATCTCAGGGAAGGACCAGTCTTATTCTGTAGCGAGACATTTCGAGAAATGCCATCAGAGTAATCCAGACCTGCTGCAATATTACTTGGTGGACTCTGTTCTACCATTGAGGAGGGGGGGAGACAGAGATGGCAAACTACGTCTCCTGGAAACCCGATATATTCTTGAACTTAATAGTAAACAGCCTAGTGGATTGAATAGCAGTGAAGATCTTTACACATGTTTATGATCTTGTGAGGAGATTTACAATGTACCTTGCTGGCGAATTTGTAATCGAGGAGATGTTTTAAGATCTATATGAACTCATTGGGCAGCCTGCACATTAATGAAATTTTATGAATAATTATTTAATTTTTTGTTGCACGGTCACTTTAATTTACGTTCATATTAACGACCCCTTAGGAAGTAACAAGTAACAAATATATAGGATCTAGATCTGTATGTTGATGGCAGATATTGCCATTACCCACTGGGGTATAATTCTCATTACACTGTCACATATATTCAATTCACCAAATCATATCAATAGTTATGTATAGTTGAATCCTAGCTTTATGAATAACTCAAAAGTATGAAAGTCTTTTCTGGGATTCAGGAGGCTTGCTTCATGGTTTTTTACTAATGACATTTATTGTAAATAACTTCCAATTATTTATTTATTGTAAATATATGAATTAAGGACGTTTTTTCAAAAAACTACTTTTTTTAGAACTGTTCCGAGACTTTATTTATGCTTGCCTCTTTTTGTACATAAAATCACAACAACAGTATTGATTATATACATATAATGTTGATATGAAATAATTTGAGTGGATAGCTCGGGATATGAACACTGTGAAAGTAGGGCACTATGCCCTTTATGATGAATTGGTGAATATCACTTGAACTGAAACAGGATGTACTATTGATCATGTGATCACTTATACTATTTATGTCACTTCCTTTCTTCTCTACATGACATGTGATCAAGCCTCGGCTGAGGGGAAACGCGTCATGGCGACTGGTGGGCTGTTATTCTTCACGAATAAAAAGCACTGAAAACGAGAGCACGGAGTCTGTGGCTTTACTCAAATTTTCGTCTTCAGCGCGTGCTGTGTTGATTTCGGATCTGAGGAAAATATATATATATATATATTTATATATATATATCCACAAAGTACCTTTATCCATTTGAATAAAACTTCGCCGACACTCTGAAAGTTGCTGTGCACGAAAGGTATTTAATAAGGCAGGAAAACAACGCGGTTCGCTTTACAGCTTGATCACGTTTACAAAGTGAATCACCAAACAATTGTCCTTTTACACTTTCTAGTGATCTAAAAAGAGGACAAGCCACCAAGTGAATAATCTGATAGGTATCTACATGGCAGACATGTTTTAAGGAGCAAAATATTATATATGTATGTTGCGCTCAACCTTATAGATTGTACATATTTACAAAGAAAGCTTATGCTACAAACAAATGTATGCGTATGTTAATTAACAAACACAAAAATACATAAATCATATGTACCGATTTCAGATTGACAGTTGCGTTTGCATTGCTGCTAACTGTTGAAAAAAGAGGATTGTTCTTAATCTAGTTCATATCCTTTGTCTGCACTGTACAAAACATTTTGCATTCATGTCATTAATCACAGCGAGCGAGTATTAGTGCAAGGCCACGCCCAAGTGGGTGATTGGCCCAATCAAATCAAATTTCTTAGTCTTATTTTGTGATTGTTCTGATGGTATAGAGTCCAAGCCCCAGTGGGCGAAATTTGCTCAATGTTTCTAAGTGCAGATTATATATGCCATTAATTCCATACAAAGTCCACGCCCCAGTGGGCAAGCCAAATTTGCAACATTACATTAGAAGTATAGCTGTCAAGACGTTTTTTAAATCCTGCAGTTTGTCAATTTTCAGAACTTTCACAATGCTTGATTAGACATAGCATGCTCCTTATTCTGTCATATCAGTTCATGAGGTACCTAAACAGAAAATGTTAAAAAAGGGGAGTTAAAAACGATACTCACTCGCTGTGATTAATGACATGAATGCAATATGTTTTGTACAGTGCAGACAAAGGATATGAACTAGATTAAGAACAATCCTCTTTTTTCAACAGTTAGCAGCAATGCAAACGCAACTGTCAATCTGAAATCGGTACATATGATTTATGTATTTTTGTGTTTGTTAATTAACATACGCATACATTTGTTTGTAGCATAAGCTTTCTTTGTAAATATGTACCATCTATAAGGTTGAGCGCAACATACATGTATAATATTTTGCTCCTTAAAACATGTCTGCCATGTAGATACCTATCAGATTATTCACTTGGTGTCTTGTCCTCTTTTTAGATCACTAGAAAGTGTAAAAGGACAATTGCTTGGTGATTCACTTTGTAAACGTGATCAAGCTGTAAAGCGAAACGCGTTGTTTTCCTGCCCTATTAAATACCTTTCGTGCACAGCAACTTTCAGAGTGTCGGCGACGTTTTATTCAAACGGATAAAGGTACTTTGTGGATGTGTTGGGTGACCGGTAACCCTACGCCGACCCACTCGCGAACGTGACTGGTTCTGGACCGGAACTTTGGTGATGTTCTACATATATATATATATATATATGATTCACTGAAAAAACCATAGGTTATAGACCATATATAGTTAGGAATTCGCATTTACAAAACCTTAATTTACTCACACAAAACCATTGAAATTCCATATATATTTAGTTGCACTAACTATATATCGCGCACCCGCAATCCACTGCTGATGATGTCACATATTACATCATTCATGACATGGTCAGTGACATCAATGATGACATCACTGATGACATCTCAAATGACATCACTGATGACATCACTGATGACATCTCATTTGACATTACTGATCACATCACTG
Source organism: Lissotriton vulgaris (assembly GCF_964263255.1). Classification (NCBI taxonomy): domain Eukaryota; kingdom Metazoa; phylum Chordata; class Amphibia; order Caudata; family Salamandridae; genus Lissotriton; species Lissotriton vulgaris. Next base: position 462,693,005 of record NC_141696.1, on the reverse strand, counting down.
ATAATATCATTCATGTGATAATACGATGAACCTCTTCAGACTCTAATATAACCTTAGATACAATCAGTGTAAACAGACACTCACAGACTGTCACTCATCCATGGAGTTACTCACACACCTAGTCAGTCATGCAAAAAATCAATCACACCTCCATTTCCTCAACTATACAGTTATACAAACTTTACTTATTCAAACATATACTAACACATATTTACTCTCTTATACAATCCCTGATACAAGTTCACAATGATCCATACAGCCACTCACACATTCACTGGCTCTTATGCACAGTTATTTATATATGTCAAATCTCACATGTACTGTGTTTTACATATGTACTTACTTTGACATGTAGCACTGAGATATCCATTCACTCACCAATACACTCATGCACACAGTCAACCGCCCATACAGCTGTTTCCACATGCACTTTTCAAACCATACATCTAGTGAATCAACTGCTCACACATCTATGCGCAGAGTCATACACCTCCCAGCCACCCACACACACACTCAGTCTCCCATACAAATACTTGGGCAACCAATCAATAACCCATATAGTTACTCATATAGCTACTTATCAACACATGCAACAGTTTACAGAACAACAGACATAATGATGCACAAATTAAGACAGTTTAGTCACTAACCCATGTACTCAGTGAGACACATTTAATCACTCACTCATACAGTCAGTCATGCACCTACTAAATCCTTCATCCAGACACTTATACATCCACTCATTCTTCAATATGTAAGACATATTTTAACTTTACAGAAACATACAGTCACTGGATGTTGTCATCAGTGATGTCATCAGTGATGTCATTTGAGATGTCATCAGTGATGTCATCAGTGATGTCACTGACCATGTCATGAATGATGTAATATGTGACATCATCAGCAGTGGATTGCGGGTGCGCGATATATAGTAAGTGCAACTAACTATATATGGAATTTCAATGGTTTTGTGTGAGTAAAATAAGGTTTTGTAAATGCGAATTCCTAACTATATATGGTCTATAACCTATGGCTTTTTCAGTGAATTTCAATGGTTTTTTAATAGCAAATTTCTAACTATATATGGACTATAACCTATGGTTTTTTCATTGAATTTCAATGGTTTTTTAAAAGCTAATATCTGTAGCTGTAAAATGTATTCTTCTTTAAATCTTAAAATATATTTTACATGTTTTTTAGACAATTTAAAAAAAAAAATTTTGTTTCGCTCCCAGTCCGCGAACCGGTCAGCTTCCCGTTAGCTCAATTTAAAGCCGCGGCTCGGTCCGCGAACCGGTACACGTTCCTTTAGCGTAACTGTTACGTTAGCATGACGTTTTCCGTTGTCGCGTAATACGTCATTGGACGCGCCAAGTTAGCGGACCCGGAAGCGGACCGGAAAGCGGCGCAAAGCGCGAAACGTAAACACAGCAGGTCATGTGACTCGGTAATAACACTTTTCATTGGTTCATTTCACTTTTGGTTTCCTAATGATGTAATACTAGGTCATGTGATCTAAAATTAACACTTTTCATTGGTTTAGAACTTTTGCTTTTCCCAAATGATGAAAACCCCTACTTCTTTCCTCACTCTGACTTTCATCTTGGTGAGAGAAAGACCCTTTTTCATTGTTGAGCAATGGCTTCAATAGTTGCTTCAGCTAGTGTTCCCCCACCACCACCTCCACCTCCTCATGGGAAGAAAGGACCACCTGCTCAAGCAATCATAGAAGAAGAGGAAGATCAAGAAGAGGAGGAAGAACAGGAAGAGCCTGAGTTTTTGCCAGTGGAGCCCAGGAGGTACAATAGAAAAGAAAACTACATCTGGCAATTTTTTAAATTTCCAGCTGGGCAAAAAAAAGTCAATGCTAGATATGTGTTTTGCCATATTTGCGACGATCGACTTTCAAGGGGGACTGACAAGAAATACAGCTTCGGAAATTACACGATGCACAGGCATATGAGTAGGTGGCACCCAAACAATTATAGTGCTGCCCAGCTTCGTGATGAACAGCAAAATCCCCCGGCAATGGCGAGAAGATTTGTTGTCCAAGAAGTATCGGGACCAGAGGCGAGGGAGGTGGTCCCGAACATTCAAATGGACATGGGAGAAGTAAAGCAAGTGTGCGTGCGGTGCAACCAATTAATATGCTACCGAGAAAGTAGCATTACTCTTATAGTGAAAGCTATCAATATTCATGTTTGCCCGAAACGCCCCAAAAAATAAATTCTTCTTTTTTTCGTTGCTCCTGTTGAGCCCTTTTCAATGAATCATTTTTGTTTCCCCCCTCCCCCCCAAAAAACAAAAAAATTACAAAATGTTCAGAAAAAACAAAAAAAATATAAAAAATGTTCAGAAAAATAATGAAAAAAATTTAAAACAACAAAAACAAAAAAAAAGTTCTTTTCAGAACTACCTCCCCATTATAAAAAAAATTGGTAGAATTTTTGAAACTCTGCCAACCTCTATTTCTTTTAGTTCGCTCCCAGTTCGCACTCCGGTACGCGAACCAGGAGCGAACCCAAAAAATTTTTTTTAAAAAAGAACAGTAAGTATAAGGGAAAGAAACAGACAGTTATGTTACAAGAAAGACAGCTATAGGGAGTAAAGAAAAGATACTGTTACCCGCAATCCACTTCTGATCATGTCACATATTACATCATTCTTGACATGGTCAGTGACATCATCAGCAGTGGATTGCGAGTAACAGTATCTTTTGTTTACTTCCTATAGCTGTCTTTCATGTAACATAACTGTCTGTTTCCTACCCTTATACTTACTGTTCTTGTTTTAAAAAATTTTTTGAGATCATTCAGAAACAGTAACATTAATAGAGACAGAATGAGTGAATAAGAATGAAGAAGTATGAGAAGAGAGGGACTGAGAAAAATACTGGAAGGAGTAGAATAATTCAGTAACAGAGAAAGGAATGAGGGAAGTAGCAAACACAGGAAAGTAAGGATTAAAGAAATGAAGCAGTAGAACTAATAGATGTTAAATGTGATAGATAAAAAGATTGATTCAGGATGACGATAAGGTGTGGCCTCTCCAAAAGTTTGTTTAAGGTGAGGCCTACTCAGGGTTGCATTTCAAATTTATGCTTGTTGAAGAATACAGAGGAGATAATACATGTGAAGGCCTACCATTGAAGTAAAACATGTCCACTTCACTCTTCAATAACGGCCAGACCTCTTCTGTGTCCATAGACAGACCTAAACTTCATCTGCACAATGTCATTCGTAAACTTAGAAAACACAAGTAATGTAATTGAAAAACGTGGAGTTTCTTTTGCTCATTTCACAATCACATCACCTGTGTTGCCTTTGCTTAGGTATCTCATAGTGCAGATGTAGTCCAGCATATGAAACAGTACGCAGAAGTGCAGCAGTGTATGCATTAATACATGTGAAGGCCTACCAATGAAGTAAGTCATGTCCACTTATTACATCTTTCATGACATAGTCAGTGACATCATCAGCAGTGGATTGTGGGTAAAAAGAGTAGAAAACATTTACCTTATAATTCTTGTTAACTTTTTCAAATATTTTTTCATACTTTCAATCTGTAAAAGAGAGAACAAACATTTCAAAAATATTAAAACATGTATTTAAAAATTTGAAAAGACAAGGGAAAAGGTTCAAGAAGAAGCAGTTTTTCAACAACTTTGACATTTACAGAAGCCTCTGCTGCTCTACGTCCCCTACACAATCCTAAGGATATATATTTTAAACAAACAGTATCTTGATGCTGATGAAGTGAGGCCTATTTTGGAACATGGTGCATCTTTTGCACTGCTGATGTCTCACAATAGTGATGCAACAGCAGCGCAAAAAAGATGTAAAGCCATCATAAAATTGTGTCTAACATTTTAAATGATTGTTTCAGGATGCAAATAAGATGTGTCCTTTCAAGAGGTTTCTTTAAGGCGAGGCCTATTCAGTTTTAAAAAAAAAACAGTACCCAGAAGTGCAGCACTGTAAGCATTAACTTTGACACTTACAGAAGCCTCAGTTTCTCCATATCTACCTCACATTTCTAAATGTATATCATAAGTACAAAAAGTAGAACATTAATTATACATGTTAAATGGTTTAATTTTGCTGTTCTCAGAATGTATCAAATTTCACTTAAATCAGTGACTTGAAGGTATTCATCATGTAACAGCGGGGAAAAAAAAACACAATCAAAATGATTGTGTTTAAAAAACCCATACAACCTACGAAATCTGAATTCAAAACTCCTTAAAATTAACTTACTTTCCATAACGTCGAAGGATGTCCTATGAACAGCGTACACTCTGTTGTGCTATAAATATTTTCAGTCTGCCACTTTCTGAAAGAAAACCTCCATCGTTTTGAAAAATATGTTACATACAATAAAAGACTTCTCACATTCTACCACATGTTTCCACTTGGCCAAATCATGTTGCAGCGTTTTTCAACTCTTGTAATTCTTATAATGAAATCCCGTCATTTTCTATTTTCGCAACTTTCAAAAAGAAAACATTTAAGATTACTTTCACAATCCTGGACTACTAATATCTTACCCTTCTTTCTTACTCATGTTCTCCTTTTCCTATGACACTGATACTGCTTACTATGAAGCAGACTTACTTGCATCAGGTTTATATAGTTGGATTTTTAAATTGACATTATAATTAAAAGTTTTGGACCAATAATCTAGACAGCATTGCAGACTTACATTCCCTCTACTTCATGAACCTTTTGCAATTCCTCAGAGGAAATCCCGAGATTCTTTCCTTAAAATTTTTGTTTTAAAAACACCAGGTAAGAATTTTTAAGGTCAAACGGCAATTTTTTTTGAAAGTTACAACAGAATCGTTGCAGAATGACCAGCCGTTTTGAGACTTTAAATAAGCTGTGTAATATCCTGATGTTGTTGACGGACCATCGTGATAGATAATTGCTACAGTTACAAAAGTCCTTCCTGATATTGACAGCTGAGAAGCAACAATTTTTTTTATTAAAGTTGACAATTTTGATCCATCAGGCCTACATCGTTGGATCATTAAAATGACATACTGGCCATATCTTCGTATAAATAATGTTGACATCATTTCAGATTCACATTGGCTACACTCCATGTTGTGATCAGCTGCATTTACTAGCTTATTAAAGGAGACTGATTTACTGTCTGGCAAAGTTAAATATATAAATCTTTCTGAGTCTACACTAGTAGTACTTGATACCATACAGTTCTCGCAGTCATGCTGCCATTGATAAGAAAGCCCAAACAGGTGATCTACATCTACACCCTCATCTTGCAATACATCAAGCATATACATTAAAAACTCCTGACAATCCTGCTGATTATTTTCAGAGAAGTCTGTTTGACCTGAACATTCATCTAACAGATAACGAACTTCAGACACACTTTCTACTTTTGTTCGATCAGTGCTACATTTCTCTAACACAGAATTCAACAAACAGCATAAACTTTGTTCCGAATTGAACACAATCTGTTCTTTTAAAGTCTCTAGTGAAAAGAGAACATTAACCACTACATTTGCATAGCAGTTGACACCAGAACTGTTTTCAAATTGAAAACTGACAACATCTTCAACAGAATCCACTTTCTTTCTGCTTACAATTTTCGGTTCATCGACTTTTGGGCTTTTTGCTACTACCTCCCTACTATTACTGATATTTCTTCGTTTCCGGCCTACCACACATTTCTCAAACAAAGGATATTGAGGCAAATGTGGCGCATACTCTTTTCTTAACCTATTGTATTCCCTAACACAATCTAGATCCGCACAAATGTTTGTGACATCACAGTCAATCAAGTACAATCCCGATAAAGTTCTAACTCGTGACAATGCCACATATGCCATACCCTCCTTGAACACAGAACTGCCAATATTCACCAATGCACTATCTACACTTAAACCTTGCGATTTATGGATTGTCACCGCATATGCCAAGCAAACAGGAAACTGTTTACGGCGAACATATAAGTCTTTAACAAGCAAAAACCTAGCAGAACAACGACCAATTAGCTGTACTTCCTCAATGCCATCAAATTTAATTTTTAAAAATTAAATTCCATCTCTATTTCTGTATTTCTCAAAATCAACAACATTACCCATTGATCCATTTACCAGACCTCTTTCAACATGTAAATTCCTTCTCAAAATGATTCGGCAATTTAAACACACATTCAAAGTCTTTTCAAAACCCACTGTTTTAGATATAGTCTTCTCTAATGAATCCAATTTTGATTTCAAATTCTCAGACAAAATAATTGTTGATCCCATATGCTCTATTCTGTCAATAGCTTCAAGTTTCACAATCTCTTGCTTTTCTAAATTCAACATTTTGTTGTTGATGATGGCACATTCTGCAAGAGTTGGCATCAAACATATTCCGGATTTCTTCTCAGTAATTTTCTCAAAAATATTCTCAGGCACAATGTCTTGTTCGGGATATAAATTTGACAGTAATCGTGCATTTAAAGCTTCTTTCCCATGCTCGGTCACTTTTCCAATTCTAATATGTTGTAGAATATTCTTGTAATCTTCATCCTTCGCCTGACGCATATTTTCATGCAGTTCAGCATAATTGAAATTTAACCATATATTGACGGTGCCAATGCTCCCTAGGCACTTCCTGGTATCTTCATGCGTGAGTATTTTGAACACAGGTTGTCCTTTTACTGGTGTCAGCTGCAGAAGATCTCCGAAAACAATGATGTGTTTGCCACCAAATAACACATCATACTCAGTTTTAAGAACTTCTTGCATTCTCAAATGCACAAAGGCAAGCATGACATTGGAAACCATGCTTACTTCGTCAATGATAAGAAGTTTCATTTTCCTCAAGACTCTTGAAACTTCACAACAAGCATCCCCAGATGACTTGTGGTATTGTAATTTGTTGTCATGCTCCACTGGCAGCATCAGTAGACGATGCAAAGTAATACCTTTAATGTTATGTGCTGCCAGTCCAGTAGGAGCGGTAACAACACAAGACAACGATGGCTCAGTCCTTTCCTGCAAATAACATGAAATTGCTTTAATGAGGAAACTTTTTCCAGTTCCCGCTTCTCCACTCACGAACAGTCGGACAGGCTTCAACGATGTACATGAGCACTCTTTCTTCTCATGACTTAATCCATGCTCAATTTGTTTGGTAACTTCATCATATATTTTCCTCTGCTCAACGTTGAGTTGTTTTTCCAGGTCTTCTAAGTTAACTGCATCCTCCTGAGCATGTGCCATGGCTCTTTCCACTTCATTCATAGCAGTGGCAGCTTCATTTTCGATAATAGGTCCTCCTAGTGGATCCTGACTCAATGAAACAGAACTCTGACTGTCCTGAGAACTGTCTCTGGCAATCTCGGCTGCAATCGTTGCTTCCTGCTCAATTTCCAAAGTCAACATTTCTTGATATTTGGGAAAAGCAGGACATTCTATGGTCTCCTTAGCAGCAGTGAAAGAGTCTTCGTAACAGAGGAAATCTCCAAGCAGTTCCTCTTCTGCACGCCAAGGCTTGAAAAGTTGCAAAAGTGCTAAATAGAAAAACTCCTTTTTTTCTGGAGATTCGCCACTCAATTTTCGATGGTTTACTAATTGGCATTTTCTTTGCTTGACTAGACATCCCTCACTTCCAATTACAGCATACACTCCTTTCTCAATATCTTCTTTGATGTTCCTCTTGAATATATAATTTGGAGAACCTCATATAGACAAACATTCTCAAGGTGACTGCTTCGATTTGGATAATATGTATCCAACATGTTGGTCTTCAAAATGTCGGTACTGTTTGGTTCCTTTTCTGTCAAATACTCAATATCCCGGACAGGTTTTAGAACTCGATTTCGCGTTACAGCAAGACCAAGACTCGCCCAAACGATACTCCTGGATTTGGCATAGAGACTTGCTGAAGACAACCGGTCAGAACATTCGTAAGCTCCGATTTCTCGATGCGACAACATCTTCAGACTGAAACTGTACAACTTCTTGCTGAGGCTCTTTTCATGGGAAATGTCCTCCCACATATCCTTCAATTCTGTCTTTTCTTTTTTGGTGATGTAAGATGTCACATACCGAGCCACAGCCATACAGTTGTCAGCCACAAACTGTATATCCATGTTAGCATTCCACATGGACAAAATCACTGGGTTGTAGTCGTTGATGTACTTGGACTCTTCGTTCCTTTTCAAATTGTATGTATTTTTGGGTGATTTCCTCGTCACATTATGTCGCAGCGAAGACATCAAACTGTTCACTCTTCCTTTAGAAATCACCGGTCGTGGAAAGTTGAAACGACATTTCGTGTAGAACTTGTCCTTGTTTCTGAATTTACGACGACAGTACTTTCCACAACGATGGCTTTGGAAACGTAGAACTTGTTCTCTTAGGCTTTTCTTCTCCGTTGCGTTTGGAACAGCACACGTAGAATACTGTTCTATGAAATTCATCACTAAGTCATCCGGATCTGTTCCAAATTTAGGTGCATCCTTGATCCACAACAACATATGTATATGAGGAGCACCTCTTGCTTGGTACTCCTTTCTCCAGAAGAAATCCAACACCTCTCCAAGAGGTGGATTCTTATTATTTGTGATGAAAGACATCATAGCTTCAAATCTATGATTGAAGTACCTGCATACATTCACTGGATCCAAAGAACACAGTTCTCCAGGTGTCTTGAATTCAATGTTTTCAATATTTCCATTTGCCTCTCGTAGAAATTCAAGTAAGTCTTCCCAGCCATACTCGGCACAGCTCAGAGTAAGGAACCATGTTGGAGTTCCTAAGTTCCTCAGCATACATTTTAAATCACCATGACGACGGTGCCAGTACTCATTAGTACCACGCTGACACGCCATGAGATTAATTAGGTGAGAATCCAAAATACTGTCTTGGACATTGACTTTATGCATAAAGTCACTTGCCGAGATGTTTCGCATCTGTATACCACTTTTTAAGATGTGGTTCACTGCATATGACAGTCCAGACAGATCGCTTTCAAACAGGAGATGAAACAAATAGGGAATGCATTGACGAAACCTAGGATCTTCTGCATACAATCGTAAAGTTCGGTATTCAGACGCAGGAATTTGATGAGGTCGCTCATCATATCTTCCTCCTTGACCTGTTGGAAATAGCTGTGGGAAACACCGAGCTTCCAAACTTTCCTCCCAAACACTAATGGGACTCCCTTTGGCTTGTTTCATTTGAAACAACTCAATTGCATTCCCCATGACTTCCTTGGAATGCAAAGGATGAACACTATAATGTTCATATATTTCTTCACTTTTAGAGGCCTCTACTTTCTAAATTTGGCCAGCACACAAATCGCTATCCTCTTCATCACTTACTTCCTCTTCTGCAACATATACATTTATATAGTACTTATTATTTTTCTTCAAATACAATGTTGCCTTTTTGACTTTCCTAACATCCACTAAATCTTGCCATATTTTCTTATTCTTTGCGGAACCCCATTAACCAAGATAACCAGAGGTTCCTCTTCCACTTTTTCTACTCCAATTGTGTTAATGTTTTTGTTCAAATCTAGAGGCAAATAAACAACTCTTCCCTTTAATCCTCTCTGTAAATCTGATGGAGGCAACTTCTCTGTCTTTGGCTCCATTATTACAATAGCCTGAAAGGGATGGATACTTTGAATCAAAATAGATTCATAAGTATTTAAATCCTTCAATTCAGAAGGAACCTCAACCAATTCCAGATTATTATGAACCGCCCTAGCAGGCATCTGGTTTTGGTTTAATTTGTTACAACAATAAGTACATACACGTTGATCCGATCCCAAATCAAAATAATTTTCTACCATCAAGTATGTGGCAAAATCCTTCCATTCACTATTATTTTCCCTTTCACTTTTTGCAAATAAATCCACTAACTTAGTCTGATTCTTATAATAAGTGCGTCGACAACACACTAGTGAAATTAGGCCTCTCACTTGATTTCATCTGAAACATGGCAATTTCCTTCTGAAATTTATCTGTACTAGAAACCTGTACATTATCTTCAACATTACCCTCTACTTCTGGGTCAATTTGAACATTCTCATCTTTACTACCAAAGTAACAAAACTCAATTTCTTCACAAATATTCTTGACATCTATTTCAGAACCATGCAAAAGAGCAGCACATAATTGTTTAAGCATAATTGCTGGACTCTTAGCATAATACAACATTCTCACTAATTTTCTCACTTTATTATGATGCACTGCTAGCATCCTGAAATGATGAAAAACACTCTGGCATACTCTCCTGGAAAGACAAGCCAGTGAATGACCACGCAAACCTGTCATTTGTCTCACTCTGCAAGGATCTTAATCTTGCAACAACTTCATTTTCTGCTTCAAACTTTTTTTATTAAATGTCCGTATAAAATCACAAAGCAAATTGATGGAAACCTGTCGCACACTGCAAATAGAACTACACTTCCAAATGTACACAGGACCCTTAGGACGTCTTCCTAAAACCTCATTACCTAACACCTTGTCTGTCTCTGTTGTCACAAGTTTTTCTTTTTCAACTGGACAACCATCCTTTACTTCATAAGCTCGACCACTGGTGTCAACTGCAAACACCAAATCATTATCCTGAAAATAACTCTCCTCATTAAAAATGCATCCATTCTCCGGAAAAAACTTCACAAAAGTTACTACGATTTACTACTCTCTTCCATCTACTATTTGATTTGAAATCAGAAATTACCTTGCTTAGTTTCCTAATTCTATTGATTACCAAAATAAACAACTTTCGCTTAATTTCAAAAGCATGATCAATAATTTTCTCTACATTTTTCTTCTTCTTATAAAATGCCACTTTCTGTTGGCCTTTCTTAATATTTTTTCACTAAATTAACTATTATCCTGTTGCGGATCATTCGTTTTCGAATGTCCCTAAACTGTTGTTTCCTTCTACTATCATGCACAGAGTTATCTCTTGCTTTACCAGTAACATTTTTGATTGGTCTTTCCTTTCTATTTAAATTGCTTTTCTTTTTCTGGACTGAAACATTTTTTGGAGAAATACTTGCTGTCTTTGACGTTTTCTAGCCTTTCTAATTCGATTCTTAGTTGGCATTTTTCAAATTTTGTAATGATCTGCAGTTGAATCTGTGGAAAAATATAATAAAAAATGTTATTAACCACTATTACCAAACAGTAAATGAATAACAGTCATCAAAAACTTAACACCCTACTTATTATTTAACATAGCAAATCTTTTGCACCAGCACTGCGTCACAAAAATGACACACAGTGGTACAAAACAGGCAGACAACAATCATAAATCTCTCCCTAACATTTTAAATGATTGATTCAGGTTGACGATAAGGTGTGGCCTATCTAAAGGTTTGTTTGGGCCCAGATCTTTGGACTGGGGTGAATATGTGTCATTGATCCACTTTCGTTCCATCACCTGTTTTGTTTGTTTGAGGTGAGGCCAACACATGGTTGCAGATGAGATTTTCACTTGTTGAAGAAAACAAAGGAGATAATACATGTGAAGGCCTAGCAATGAAGTAAGTCATGTCCACTTCACTCTTGAACAAAGGGCAGATCTCTTTTGAATCTGTGGTCACACCTAAACTTCATCTGCACAATGTCATTCATAAACTTAGGAAACACTAGTGATGTAATTGAAAAATGTGAAGTTTCTTTTCCTCATTTCAGAATTACATCACCTGTGTTTCCTCATTGACTTAAAATGTCCTTAATGCACATGAAAGCGTTTTTTTAGATTGCCCTTGCACCATTTTTGGGTCATTTTGAACATGGCTATGTTACTCCCATAATCAAAATCTAAATTTGCCAAGCACAGGTGGGAGCGTATTTACAAGAAACTTGCCCCATGAAGAACGCTTTCCATTTAAAAAGGGAAAAATAACATCATAGACACTCAAATGCCTTATAAATATGGCCCAAACAACCTATGAAGCTCTAGCAGTACATATCCAGAAATGTAATTGATTTCAAAAATCGTTTTTAAACACAACATATAAATCAATTGTATACCTACATTCAGTTGGAAATGACTGTAAATGTCCTTGAGACACATGAAAGCATTTTTTTGAATGCCCTGGCACCATTTTTGGGACATTTTTAACATGACTATGTAACTCCCATAATCAAAATCTAAATTTGCCAAGCACAGGTGGGAGCGTATTTACAAGAAACTTGCCCCATGAAGAACACTTTCCATTTAAAAAGAGAAAAATAACATCATAGACACTCAAATACTTTATAAATATGACCCAAACAACCTATGAAGCTCTAGCAGTACATATCCAGAAATGTAATTGATTTCAAAAAATCGTTTTTAAACACAGCAAATAAATCAATTGTATACCTACATTCAAGAGGAAATGACTAAAAATGTCCTTTAAACACATGAAAGCGTTTTTTTGAATGCCCTTGCACCATTTTTGGGACATTATTAACATGGCTATTTAACTCCCATAATCAAAATCAAAATTTGCCAACCACAGGTGGGAGCGTATTTACAAGAAACTTGCCCCATGAGGAATGCTTTCCATTTAAAAAGGGAAAAATAACATCATAGACACTCAAATGCCTTATAAATATGACCCAAAACAACCTATGAAGCTCTAGCAGTACATATCCAGAAATGTAATTGATTTCAAAAAATCGTTTTTAAACACAGCATATAAATCAATTGTATACCTACATTCAAGAGGAAATAACTGAAAATGTCCTTGAGACACATGAAAGCGTTTTTTTGAATGCCCTTGCACCATTTTTGGGACATAATTAACATGGCTATGTAACTCCCATAATCAAAATCTAAATTTGCCAAGCACAGGTGGGAGCGTATTTACAAGAAACTTGCCCCATGAAGAACGCTTTCCATTTAAAAAGGGAAAAATAACATCATAGACACTCAAATGCCTTATAAATATGACCCAAACAACCTATGAAGCTCTAGCAGTACATATCCAAAAATGTAATTGTTTTCAAAAATCGTTTTTAAAAACAACATATCTGTTTCAGCTTACATGAGAGGCCATGGAATGGGCTCCATGTACAACAATAACTTGTGTTACTGCATGCCAGAATGCTACACCGAATATGCAATTAGAATTTCTCCAAAAAAACAAAATCTATTTGTATATCACTTGAGACAAAGACACATTTTAAAAACACAGCTTTCTTCATCATTTTCTCCTTAAATCATACTATTCCCTATCTAAATTAAATAAATCTTTTCTCACCTTAGCAAATACTTTTTGAGTTTCAAAACAGTCTCAGAAATACTCCAAATTGTCTTCAGCGGAACAAAGAGGATGCACTCCAGAGGCTGCAGCTATTGAAAGCACAGAAATACAGATATTCATTACACATATCTCTCATATTAGCCAATCATAACTCTTCCCTCACTTTTTTCAAATCAAAACCCTTCCCCCCTCTGCCCTCTCTGCCTTTTTTGCTTAGCAACCACCTCCTGAAAGACCTCTCATGTTTGCAAATTCACACAACAATGTTTCAATTGAACTCTGAACTCTCAGTGCACCTGCGTATCCAGTGCAATCTTTCATTAAATGTTTTTTCCTTGACCATTCAAATTACATCTTTCAAAGAACACATCCATGCACCCTAACTTTCTGTTTTCAGAAATGGAAATGCACCAATCACTGCTAATGAATCATTAGCACTGGAAATCCACAGTTTTTTTTCTTTACAAACTCCTACTGTTTCAACTGCCCTTTCATTACCACACTTCATCTGACTGCAGCCCAACCTTCTTTCACCATGTTTAATGTCTGGATTGTTGGACATAGTTACATCTACTGGGCTCAAAGGTATGCTGAGAACAGAAATTTACCTAACCTCAATTTACAAGATGTGGAAATTAAGTGGTTGGGCCAAAGAGGATTAAAATGTCACCAATTGATACCATTGGTGAAAACCTTTATGCATTTGCCAAAACCTGACCTGTTAATAGTGCACTGTGGAGGTAATGATTTGGGCACTTTGACTGGGGTAGGTCTGGAAATGCTTTTAAAGGACACCTTTGAGCAATTAATGGCACTTTTTCCTCAAACTGCCTTGGTATATTCCAATATATGCCAAAGACAGAAATGGAGGTGGTCCAACCAATTTTGTCCACAAATTGTGAAAGCGAGGAAGCATGTAAACAAATCTGTTTCAGCTTACATGAGAGACCATGGAATGGGCTCCTTGTACAACAATAACTTGCGTTACTACATGCAAGATATCTACAGAGGAGATGGAGTTCACTTCTCAGATGAGGGCAACAGAATTTTCATTTTGAATTTAAGACTGTGCATTGGTACCTACTTATAAGTACCAAAATGTACCATAAACCCAAAAGCTCTTCTCAGAGCTACCCTACATCTGATCACTCACAATTATTATTTTTCTCTAACTTTTTTCTGTAATTTCCAACAAACTACGCTCAAAGAGCGCTACCCGGTACGCAAACTGGAAGCTAACCGCGCAAAATTTAAAAAAAAATGTTTTTTCCCCGCACATATGGTCCTCCTCAGCCACCCTCAGAAAACCTAGGGGGTCAAAATACTTGTACCGTGCCCCCTTCTACCCATTCTGACCATTATTTGCCCTCCATTTTATATCTTAATTCGACCGAAACACAAAATGGTGGACTCCCGTTACGCTCCTAGTTCGCGGACCGGACCGCTTCCCGGAAAGCGGTCCAAAAAAAAAGCTGGGAAAGTAATTCACAGAAAAACGACTGGAGACACTCTCACCAAATATAGATTAGCTCATACTACATAACAATCCCTTTCATTTTCACAAATTTGATTGAAAATCCATTTAGCCATTAAGCCTGTAGACCTCTCTAAATACCGTGAGGTAAATTACTTCACAAAACACATCTGAAGTGTTGGAATTGACAACCAATGAAAATGTTACTTTCATTTTCTACTTATATTACCTGACATTTGATTGGTTATATACCTGAATATATATAAAGAAAGAGAAGAAAACACAGCCATTTTGACTGCTACTTCTTGTTGTACATCACATTTGAATAGCTACTAAACACTTCAACTTGTTTGTGAAGGTAAGTTGTTATTTTTAAAACTGAAGTATATTGTGCACTATAACTTAATATGGTAGACTTTTTCTGATAGATATATACTATCCCTCTGTAGTAGTTATGGATTTAGATAGACTTCTCTGTTATAGTTATGAATGGAGTTAGGCTTGTCTTGGTTAAATCACATACACTTTTCTATAGTCCTATTTCCACTCTGATACTATACACTGCCAAAAGATAAATTCACTGATAAAAACTGCCTATCTAAAATTAATCCCAACAGTGACCTATCTCTACTAATATATATTTTTTTAATCCAAATTTCAGGCAAAATGGAAGCCGAGCAGCAAGTTCAATTTAAAATTGTACTGGAAGAGAGCAGCCAAGGAAACATTGATGAATTTATGGATCAAAGTAGAGACCAGGAACTACTACAATGTGTTGAAGCAGTGGATAACTTGCTTAAAAATGAGGACATGTTACACCCTCATAGAATAAAAAATATATTCAATTTTGAAATTTCTGACAGTGAAATGTTAGAAAGTTTAATGAATTATGAAACACAATAAAAATAAAAAATAAAAATAAAGAAAACAAAAAAAAATCAACAAAAACAACAAACAATTAACATACAGTATTAGAAAACTCTATCATTCTTTTATCCTTATAGTACGCTGCCCAGAACGCTTTCCGGTTCGCGTACTAGGTGCTCACCACGCAAAAAAAAAAAAATCTTTTTTTTTTGCCCTGCTGGGACCTTTTAAAACCTCCACATACAACCTAGGGGGTCAACGAGGATCTACTATGCCCCCTTATGGTAATTTCCCCCTTTGTTTTGGCCTCCTCTTGTCTCTCGATCCTACTGAGAGACAAGATGGCGGCCGCTCCGGACTGTTTAGAATGTTGACAGACACCGGAAAGCCAATCAGCTTCGCATCGCAAAGTTCCTTTACGCGAAAAGTACGCGAACCGGAGCGCTACCCGGAGCGCTATTACAGATATATATCTTATTTTGAACGTTAATTTCTCAAAATCCACTGGAGCACATATATTGAGACCTAGCAAAGGCACATCGGGCTAACAGTCCCTATAATTTTGCCAAGTTTCGTGCAAATCCATTCAGTTGTTCGGGCTAAACGTGAGGCCAACCGCCCTATGGAAATTAACATGGGAAAAACGTGTTTTGGGACCCCCCTTTTTTCTCGGCCCCCCCTTGCCGAACACCCCCCAAATTTTTAGGGGTTGCTCAGAAACAAAATGTTCCATTTTCCTGAAAATTTCAGCCAATTCCGTCCACAAACGCCAAAGTTATTAGACATAGAATTTTCAGAAATCCCATAGGGAAAAAATCCTAACTATATATACCTACTGGCGACCGCCAGTAGGTAATATATATATATATATATATATATATGGAATTGGCTGAAATTTTCAGGAAAATGGCACATTTTGTTTCTGATCAGCCCCTGAAAATTTGGGGGGTTTCGTCAAGGGGGAGCCGAGAAAAAAGGGGGGTCCCAAAACGCGTTTTTCCCATTCATTTTTCCATAGGGCGTTTGGCCTCACTTTTAGCTCGATTGGCTGAATGGATTTACACAAAACTTGGCAAAACTGTAGGGACTGTTAGCCCGATGTGCCTTTGCTGGGTCTCAATATATGTGCTCCAGTGGATTTTGAGAAATTAACGTTTAAAAAAACAGATATATCTGTGACAGCGTCCTGGATAGCGCTCCAGATCGCGTACTTTTCGCGTAACGGAGCTTTGCGAAGCGAAGCTGATTGGCTCTCCGGTGTCGGTCAACATTCTAAACAGTCCAGTGCGGCCGCCATCTTGTCTCTCGGTAGGATCGAGAGATAAGAGGAGGAGAAAAACGAAGGGGGAATTTAATGAAAGGGGGCAAGGTAGACCCCTCTTGACCCCCTAGGAATGATGTTGGGGTTATTAAAGGGTCCCGTGGGGCAAATAAAAAAAAAATTATTTTTCGCGGTAGAAGCGCTTCCCGGTTCGCGAACCGGGTAACGATCTGGTAGCGAAACGGGAATTTGCCATTTTGTGTTTCGATTTAATTAAATTACAAGATGGAGGAAGAATAATGTGAGAAATGGGTGTAAGGGGGTACGGGAGACGTATCCTGACCCCCTATGTTTTCTGAGGGTGGTTGAGGAGGCTCATATATGTTGATACTTGTCTTCCAGCGGCTGCGTGTGAGCATTTTTTTTTTTTGCTGCGTGACGTCTGTTAACGTTCGATTCGTAGGAAATCAGGAAGTGTTGACCGCCATTTTGACACTGCGAGTAAATATATTGTTAAAAATAATTGTTATAAATTAATTCGTATTGATAAACAGAAAGGAGAGGTAGTAATATGGCAAGTTACAATCGTTTTAGTTCCAGTCAATTTTGACGAACACCTTTGTGTTTGAAGAGAACCAATTAGGTTTGTGCCGGTGGGGCACAACGTTACCACACAAGGGAAGAGGGAACAGGGGGACCCTCGGAAAGAGAGTCGTCCGCACTCTAAACGAACCATTCGGTACACGTACGACATGGAGAGAGAGAGAGAGAGAGAGAGAGAGAGAGAGAGGGAGAGAGAGAGAGAGAGAGAGAGAGACCTGTACAATAATAGGCCATTTAGTGCGCACACAACACAGAACAGCAGGGGTCAAGTAATATGGAAACACAGGCAGAGGGACGACGTAGATCCATACATTACGTACACACAAACTCGGGCGGGGGAGACAGTACATGTATTATATACAAAAATCCAAGACAAAACAAAGAACAGTTGCTGGCCAAAAAGATCTCTTCCTGCATGCTGCGCATCCTTAGCATCCTACTTAATTCATCTGGGGGCTGAGCTCTTTTTACCTTTTTCTTCTCTCTTATCGTCGGCTGCCTTCGCTGGTGGCTTTGGTTGCAAATACTTACACCTTTGTCAATTGGTCGGGAACTGACCTGGTCGGGCTAATACTCAGGGGGGATCTTCGAATCATTTTTAGCGAATGGGTTTCCAGGCTGAGGCAACGGTAGGTGTCAGTCGGGAGAACAATGGGGCAGCTTTGAGTTTCATGTCTATGAGGGTGCGAGAAGGAGGTGGTAAATCTTAAACATTGGCAACATTCCTAGTCCTCCAGACGGAGGGTACTTGGGTAAACCTCACCTCGGAATATTCCTTAAACTTTCCCTATTTAGTTAAACGTAGGAATTTATTCATTGGTGCACGTCATTCTTGGTTGTATTATTCGGGGTGCCAAGCGAAGTCATATGTTGTCATCCTGTAATAACCCGTCAAGTTTCTGCTTCAGGCTGCCCTCCCAAGCGCTGGGTTCAGAGAGAGACATAGTCATTGTTTGCTCGTTGTATATAGGCACCATATTCAAACCCTTTTTCCCATCCCATCGGCCGTTAAGTCACCATTTTTCCGTACATTAATCGACGTTCCGAAGTGACCTGCAGAAAAGAGGGAAAAAGAAGGGGCGGGGGCAGGGTTTAAATTAAAACACATCAGCGCGCATAAACCCGAAAAGGCTTTTACTTACTACATACTCGGCCTATCTCCACGGGATGCAGTCCCTACCATCTGGGCGTTTAAGCCCAGGGGGGACCGGTAATGTGGGAGAGATAATTATCGGAGGCCTGTGGATAGCATAGGTCGCCCAAGTGTGGCATTACGGATCGTGTGCAGGGGAGGGTCAAAACAAAGGGCAGTCAGTGTAAAGTGGGGGCGAGCTTGTGCTCTCCTTTGAGGAAGAGAGATAACCTACAGTGGTACGGGGTCGTTTTCGTTCGTACTAGGGGGGCCAGGTGACATTCCTTCGGGGTGGCTTAGGGGCATTAAAAACAACTTCCCTGATACAGGTAGCATATAAAGTAGAGGCTAAATACCAGGATCTTTATCGATTGCTTTATGCTGTACAAAAATGAAAAACACATACTACAAACCTGGACCATTCATATTTGCAATGTTTCTGCGTACTATACTTTTTACCCTTAACTAATCGAGCTGCTTCATTTCACCTGCTTTTTTTTTTTTTTTAGATCGGAAACAGTGGCCATTTATTCGAAACTTACCAATCTACGCGTTACAACTACGTTTGCTTTTTGAAAAACCTTTAATAAAAATGTTGGTGCACAAATATGGGCCTACAACCCCGTGGGCCGGCCACGGAGCAGGCTGGAACTGTAAATGGGGGGGGGGTATTTATTTGTGGAAAACATAACAGAGTAAGCGGTCGTTGATTTCATAGTAAAAAGTGCGACAAGTGCAACAAAATCATATCGATAATTCATTGTGAGCAAGTACCAAAAGTGTTGACAATTCGAACCTTCAATAAATACAGTAATCAATGATGCATTAGAACTTAATATCAATTCATTTTCTGAACGTGTAATCAGTACCCGTCCCATGTCAATTCATTGTTCGAACGTATAATCAATACCCATCCCGGATCAATTCATTGTCCGAACATATAATCAGTCTTATCCCATATCAATTCATGTGCTAAAAACTGCATACATATCTCATGATATCAAGGCTGAGCAATCGGGGCACAACAAGGAGTTGAGAGTTTCATTTGTACCGGCGCCATTTTGGTGAGGTCAGGAAGGTCCAAGTATAGTCAAAATGTCTCCACCAACTCGTGGTTGGACCGGGACCTCTTTCGGCAGTCCAAAAGTTTTCGTTGAAGGGTAGCAGAGGGGACTGGCGACATGAACCATCAGTGAAAGTGGGGTGGGAGGCAACAATCTCTCCTACCGGGTCATACTGGTGTCCCACCGGAACTGATCAAGTTGGTAGTCTTGCAGGATTTTGGTCATTTCAAGACTGAGGCCGGCGCCGGCATGAGCGCGCCGACGTCCCGCGGCTACGTCGTGGTCGTTCCGTGGGTGATCATGGCAGTCATTCCCCATCGGGGGTGTCTGCGGGGGTCGGGGGCCCCCGTGGCTCTTATAGAATCTTCAAAGTCGAGGAGAACGTTTTTGGACGCAGGACTCATTTTCTAGCTGAACTCAGAAGCGCTGTTGCACCGCAACAGTGGACGAGACCCCCGCTGGGTGAGCGGAGCATCATTGCCTCGCAATAGTGGACGAGACCTTTTGTTGGGTGAGTGGAGCGTTGGGGGTGCAGCTGAGGGGCCCCCACCTGGGGGGGTGGGAGAGGCTCGTTCGCGCCGCCTCTCCCTCCCAGCGCACTCCACGCCGACACTTTGGCGTTGATATCCGTGATGTCCGGACCAGGCGATAAGAGGGGGGGGTCGGAGGCAGAGGCAAGACATCCCCCCGTGGCCTGCAGGGCGCCGCTTCAGGGCCGAACGGGGAGCTCATACCAAGCCGGGGCCAGACCAGGAGATACGAGGGGAGGAGGGGGGTCGGTGGCATGTGCAAGACATCCCCCCCCGTTGTCGCAGCCATTATTCAAGAAAGAAGGGGGGGGGGTCGGAGGCAGAGGCAAGACATCCCCCCCGTGGCCTGCAGGGCGCCGCTTCAGGGCCGAACAGGGAGCTCATACCAAGCCGGGGCCAGACCAGGAGATACGAGGGGAGGGGGGGGGTCGGTGGCATGTGCAAGACATCCCCCCCCGTGGCCTGCAGGGCGCCAGAAGAGGATGGGAGGACCAGTACATTACGGGCCAACCATCCCAAGACTTCTCCGGTTGTTGGCGGCTAGTCGGGCCCTGCCCTGCACGTGTCGAGGCCTCATCTTCCGGATGGGCGTAACCGTGGACCTGTTGCACTTCGGGAGTTTCTGGAATGGGGGTAGGTATCTGCTGATTTGTATCTATTTCATGTTACCACTATTGGGCGTGGCGGGCGGTGGGACAGACATGCTTGGAGCAGTGGGGGGGTGGCCGAGCCTAGCTACCTCGTGGCTGCCGTAACGTCAAGCTTGGCTTCTCTCACCACTTTCATGTTTCTTATTTCTAGCGAAGTCAAAAACTCATCAGTGGCCTACTGATTTTGTTCGATTTCTTTCCCTTCCTTTTCAAGTGTGTTTCATGCTAAAGTTTCTGTTTAACAGGATACAGTGATTACTTCGTATTTTACATATGTCTTCTTTATTAGGGGTACCCTCCGGTTGAGCCAGATGATGTACCTCTAATAAATGGTCTGGGTGGAACTAGTTTATCAATCAGTAGGGAGTAGATGGGCATGACAGATTACAACGGGGTACAAAGGTCCGCATTACCCACCCTTCACTACTTGCAAAGACTAGACAGAATATTTCTATTCAACGTTATTTGCAAACAGAGAATACCTCGAAAGTACTATTCCTTGAACAATAAATGTCCAGCCAATCAATCAATCAGTGGGGAGAAAAACAGGCATGACGGATTCCAACGGGGGACATAAGTCCGCTTTACCTATCCTTCACTATCTGCAAAGGGAGACAGAATATTCCTATTCTTCTCTGTTTGTAGACAGGGAATATCTCAAAGAGCAATAATCGATAAAAAATTAGTAGGATTATAACACTTTAATAACTTATAAATATATACATCGCAACAAAAACAGTAAACACCTTAAAACATTTTTTATTAAAACAGAAGCAACAATGACAACTAACAGTAGTGATATCCTGGGCGGGTGATGGAACTGGGATTGTTAATGGAAAAACATCTACAGAGAAAGCTATTGGTGAATTATACTTCTCCGGAAATTTAAAACTCACAAATGTTTCATTTGTGTAATCGTTTCATAAACATGTACATTAAAAAACTAAATACGCTCCGACTCCCTCGCCCATTGCCGGTAGATTTTTGGCCTAGCTCCATTCCAGGCTCGGTGGAGGTAGCAGGCTCGGCCCGTAATCTGGGAGTTATGTTCGAGTCGAACCTACAATTGGATGTCTCGGTGAACAGGACTGTTGGGACATGTATGGGCCTGCTCCGTGCTCTACGGAAGATACTGCGGCTTCTCCCGCGGGATGCCAGAGTAGAAGTAGTGCGTAGCACCATCCTCAGTAGGTTAGACTACTGTAACGCACTACTTCTAGGAGCCCCAAAGGTTTTGATCCATAAATTACAGAGGGTTCAAAACATGGCGGCTAAACTAGCCCTATCCCTACCTCGCTCGGCGTCTTCTGCGGGAGCTCTGGCAATCTTACACTGGCTGCCGGTCCAGCAGAGGATCTCCTATAAGGCTATGTGCCTGGTTTTTGGAGCACTGCATGGTCAAGGACCAATACCATTGCAAAATCTTTTTTCGTGGTATCAGGCTGCCAGACCTCTGAGATCCGCCTCAGCGTTCCTAGTGAAAGTCCCTAGAATAAACAGAGTGAGAATGGGCGGCCGCGCCTTTAGTTTCACGGCCGCCACAATGTGGAACACTCTACCTCTAACACTGAGGAGCAGTCAAAATTTGAGTTCATTCAAAAAGGACCTTAAAACCTTTCTCTTCCCTAGAGCAGAATAATTTGTAGAATTGATGGTGGAACTGATCTCAGCGCCAGGATACCCGCTGGGTGACAGCTGCGCTTAACAAGCATTAAAATACATACATACATACTGTTTTAGAAAATCTTTACAGCTTGCTAGATCACCCTTTAAAGTTACAACTACGAAAACCTACTTACTTAAGCTGTTGAATTCGGCTTCAAATGTAAAGCATAAGTTCAAGCTAGCATATCATATGTCTAAAAGGTTTAACATTATTGATATGCAAATTTAAATACTACCCTTTCTTAATGGTGACACCTTATCTCTCCTATATCCCACAATTTCCATGAGCAAAGCAAAAGAAATTCTGAGGCCCTGAAGAAATAAGGCTTACTGTGGGGTTCAACTCAATCTGGTGTTTGGGAGATTCCATGTTTTAGGGTGATATTCTGTGACAGGGTGCAGGCACCAGAAGAATTTTAGCCTAGTTCATCACATTGGAGAATGAGGGTCTGGGTAAATATCTAATCTGGTGAAGAACCATCCCTTCTTTAAACCCCATGGTGACCAACTATAGTTTATATGGCTGAGATACCCGCCACCCCCTCTCAACACAATCCCAAAAAGGAGGGAAACCGGAAACAGTTCTTGAAGTTTTTGGAAGTGGGAGGGAGTGACCCTCCCGGCCGTATTTATTAAAACAAAATTTAAACATTAAACGTTTCATGTTATGTACAATTTCATTACCACATTGCGATGTTTGGCTAACCTTAACATATTCTCTAATACAGAGGTTCTCCTAGCCGAACTAGCATCCTACAAAACATTCACTAGAAATATTGAAATTGTACATCCTAACGTTTAAGGGCCAACGGCAAGGTCATAACCGGTGTCAAGATCCCTAACCAGACTTACCCTTCCCACTTGGGAGGGGCGACAGCACGGAGGCTTACCTCAAGTGCAACTACTACCAATTTCCCTTGACTTGACGGGGGCACTTAAGAACTCGACGCCATTTAAAGGTCGTACGAAGACTCGTGTGAGGTATCTAGAAGGTATCGTAGACCTCCCCCCAACCCCACACAACTTACCGCATCTGCCGTCGCAGATGTCACTGGCCCCGGGAAATTCCCCAGGAGGGGGCTGTAACCCCTCCTACACAGGAAGGGGCCTTGACCGCCTTTCCTTTACTTCCGGCGACCCATCCTTAGAAGGGACCGCCTCCCCATTGAGGGGCCAATGGCCACCTCACCCGAGCGCTCCCATCCGTGTTGGGTGACGCCCACTCATAGGGATCTTCTAATTAGTGCTCACCGATCATGACCTTACCGCCTACCAACAATAAATACGACAATGCTAATAAAACCTTAAGAAAACATTGGTCACTACGACCGAAAGAGCATGTTTAAAATTCAACACTATATCGGAATCACAGTAATCGCAAAACCTACACAACATACACCATTCTTTATTATAATCAACATGATATTATCACAACCTGTAAACGAAAACGGAATATTAATCAACTTTATTACAAACAACTGGCTGTCCACAGGGGCTGGTGGGTGGGTCAAAATTGGCTCTTCGTTCTGTCCCGAGCTCACGTGTAGCGAGGAGGTGCAGCTTCAGAGCACAAGAACAAGAGGACGTCTTCTGGTCTTGCGTCCCTTTTTATCCGTCTTCAGGGCGGGCGAAAACCCGCCCCTGCCTGCCCCGAGGGCGTGGCTGGCTGCGTCAGTGTCTAGGCCAGCCCACTCTAGGGCGGGAAAAAGCGCGCCCCGGCTACGCCGCTTCGGGCATACCAGCCGAGACGCGTCTCCCGCCCAAAAATGGCTTCCCGGGGGGATCGAGGCACTCCGCCATACGTTCGGGGGGACCGAGTGGTCGCCCCTTTCCATATGGCTGAGATACCCGCCACCCCCTCTCAACACAATCCCAAAAAGGAGGGAAACCGGAAACAGTTCTTGAAGTTTTTGGAAGTGGGAGGGAGTGACCCTCCCGGCCGTATTTATTAAAACAAAATTTAAACATTAAACGTTTCATGTTATGTACAATTTCATTACCACATTGCGATGTTTGGCTAACCTTAACATATTCTCTAATACAGAGGTTCTCCTAGCCGAACTAGCATCCTACAAAACATTCACTAGAAATATTGAAATTGTACATCCTAACGTTTAAGGGCCAACGGCAAGGTCATAACCGGTGTCAAGATCCCTAACCAGACTTACCCTTCCCACTTGGGAGGGGCGACAGCACGGAGGCTTACCTCAAGTGCAACTACTACCAATTTCCCTTGACTTGACGGGGGCACTTAAGAACTCGACGCCATTTAAAGGTCGTACGAAGACTCGTGTGAGGTATCTAGAAGGTATCGTAGACCTCCCCCCAACCCCACACAACTTACCGCATCTGCCGTCGCAGATGTCACTGGCCCCGGGAAATTCCCCAGGAGGGGGCTGTAACCCCTCCTACACAGGAAGGGGCCTTGACCGCCTTTCCTTTACTTCCGGCGACCCATCCTTAGAAGGGACCGCCTCCCCATTGAGGGGCCAATGGCCACCTCACCCGAGCGCTCCCATCCGTGTTGGGTGACGCCCACTCATAGGGATCTTCTAATTAGTGCTCACCGATCATGACCTTACCGCCACAGGTCCGGATAGTTGACCGGCTATCCGGACCCCCCACAAAACTTCTACCTAAAGGTCATGTTTTAACGTCTTTAACCATGCTAAGAAGTCTCCTATGAGTAACTCATTTCCCACCCGCGACAAATGCACCCCATCCCCTAAATACATACTGTCATCGTTAATACAACCATGCGAGATAGAATGCAATGTCTTGGATCGAAACAGCCTACTCACTTTGTTATTAAGTTTTCTAACAGAATGGTTCAAAGCGGGAATCGAGATAGCCCCCCGCCACACTTTTCGTGGGATTATATGAGACCACGCAATTATGCACCCCGGAACTTTCCTCGCCAACCAACTTACAGTGGAAAGCATTGCCTCTAGGAGAAGTCGTCTACCGGTGGTGACCAAATCATTGCCCCCTAAATGTACTATGACTATAGACGGCGGGGACCTCGTCCGCCCTAACAAACCCTCAAAGAATACCTGAAACTGGTCAATACAGAGGCCGCCTCTTCCGTAGAAGGACACCCTGTACCCGTATTCCCCAGCTACGTGAATCATGTCACCTGCTTCGAATACGTCTGCGGCACGCCTCACGTATGAGTGGCCCACGACCCACACCTCCTTTCTCACAGCCGGTGATGTCTGACCGCTGGCCTGGTGTTGGGTCGACTGCATAGTCCGCCCTGCCTCGTAGGCTTGCGCAACTGAAAACCAAACAAAAGACAAAAAGCGTGAGTAAACTATTACAGCTTCACAACATGTGCAACCGCACATATCTCTTATAACAATTGGAGGACCAACGCCCCACTCGTTTTACTTGTTCAACATTAAGACCCCTGGCTGTAGCTTCAGTGGCAGCCCCTATACGAAAGGAATGGGTCCCGAATTCGCCCGGGTCTAAGCCCGCTGCGGTAATTGACATCGCGAGCACCCGCTGAAACTGAAACTTCGTCAGTGGGGTGGCGTCCGCGTGTCTCAACAATGTCCCTCCCCATGATGCCACCCTTCGTGCTAGGTAATCCTCTAAACACTGTACCGGACACATGGAGGACCCGGGAATTCTGCGAATGATCGTGCAGTCTCCCATCCCATCTTGATCGGTCTTGGACCTGGCAAAGGAGACAATCATCGCTTCACCCCTGATCTGAACGTGTTCCCGGCACAAACCCCCCACCACATCCTGTTTGTTCCTTGCAACCAGCTCACTTATCCTCATCGCCCCGTGAAATGCCAGCGTAAAAGCAGCTCGGAACAAACACGTCTCGAACTGAGACGAGCATGTGGTAGGGAGTGTGGCCAGCAACTGGGACAACCTATCCAGACCTATCGGGCGCCTCTCATCTACTTTGCGACCCTCAAGGCGTTGCCACCCACGCAGCGCCTTTTGTACCACAAAAGACGCTGTCGGGTCCTGGATATTATGGGCCCTGGCAACGAAGGAAATGGCAGCACGATGCCTCTGGGCCGTCGCCACCGACTTCCCAGCCCTACGCAAGGACATCAGAAAATGTACTACCCATTCCTCCTGACCCCAAAGCCCCTCTCTCTCACACCCCAAAAAGGCTAAATAGGCCCGGAACGCCCCTTCATATGCCTTCCTCGTCCTTGGTGCTAGACTCTCTCCCACGAGGTGACGAAGTTCGGGGCACCGAGAGACCAGAGAGCTTCGGGGAAGGGTGCCGGCTCTGGGTCCGCTGAGGGAAGGAAACCCCAGAAAGCCTGCATTTGAAAACGAGACAGTGCGTCAGCCACCTGATTCATCACCCCTGGGACATGTTTTGCTCTGAATATCACGTTCAGTTGCATACACAGTAAGACAATTTCTTTGAGCAACCTTAAAATCAGTTTACAACGTGCTGCCTGACTATTGATGCATTCTACAACGGTCATATTGTCAGACCAAAACACGACAGAATGATCTTTGAACCCTTTGGGCCAGGTTCTGAGGGCCACCAGGATGGGAAACAGCTCAAGGAAAGCAATATTACTCGTCAGCCCCCCTTCATGCCACCATGTGGGCCACCTTTGTGCCGACCATTTTGTGCCGAAAATGGCGCCAAAGCCCATGCTTCCTGCTGAATCCGTCCATAGACCCAGCTCTTCAGAGGACACGGCTGGTTTGTTCCAGACGACTCGACCATTGAAGTCCGCCAAAAATGCTAACCAAATACGCATGTCTTGGCGGACCTCGGCCGATAATCTCGTGCGATGATGACCCTCCTTTAGGCCAACCATCGCTTGGGCAATTGAACGGGAAAAGGGGCGGGCCATTGGGATCACCCTCAGGGCAAAATTCAACTTCCCCACCAATTGTTGCAATTGATTCAGCGTAACTTTAGATGCATTTATACATACTTGCAGGGCTGCCCTGAATTTCGACACTTTGGCAGCTGGTAAACGAAAACAACCCTTACTAGAGTCCAACTCGATCCCCAGAAACTCGAGACAAGTCGTGGGACCCACAGTCTTACCTGGTGCCAATGGCACGCCAAATTGACCCAATAACACACAAAATTCAGACAAGGCCTGGCCGCATTCGTGATTTCCTGCGGGCCCAAGGAACAGAAAGTCGTCAAGGTAATGCATTACATTTCGGAAACCCGTTTTCTTCGAGAATACCCATTGCAGAATAGTACTGAATTTCTCGAAATATGCACAGGATATAGAGCATCCCATTGGCATACACCTATCCATGTAATACGATCCCTGAAACATGAATCCCAGAAGACGCTGGTCGTCTGGGTGTACCGGGAGCAACCGGAACGCTGACTCGATATCTGATTTCGCCATCAACGTCCCGGGCCCCAGGCGATTCAAAATGGCCACTGCTTCATCAATTGCATCGTTCACCGAAAGACCATGTGGAGCTGACAGATTATGAATTAATCGAAACTCACCTGGGTCCTTTTTGGGGACCACCCCTAACGGGGAACAGACAAAATACGGAACTGGGGGTACACTATACGGGCCGTCGACCCGTCCCCTGCTAACCTCTTTCTGAATTTTATCTCGTACTACAGATGTATGCTGCAAGACGGAAAGTTGATTCTTGCACGTCCCGACACCCTGAAAGCCCCCTACCGGGATGCGGAAACCATATGTAAAACCGTTCCGCAGCACCCCAGCAGAAGTACGATCTGGGTATTCACTGAGCCAGGGAATCATCGCCAAGGTATCAATCGGGGTTGGTAAAGGCGCCCCTCGGACCATATTAGACCTGTTTGGCGCCTCCTCTACCCCCATTCTCACCCGTCCTGGCTCTGCACGAGGACTCAGGATGGGACGACCCGCAAGTACTACATTCGTGTTTGAATTTACAAGATCCCGGAGGCCTGGTACATTTGCCCTTGTTGAAATTGAAACAGAAACCCCTTTTCCCTGTATTGCCGGTAGGTCTCGAGTAATCGTCGGTGCTCGTACCTGACCGAAAGGGCGTCCCCGCATTTTGGCGGGAGTATTCAACAACATTGCTACCTACTAACGGCATCTTTAACATTCCTGACTCTTTCATTTTATCCCATGTCAAAGAATCATAACAGTCCCACGTTAAACTCTTGTTATGCTCCTTTTCTTTCCTGAAAAGGTTGTCATAACAGAACCAATGGTTACCTTGATACGCTGTCGAGTAACCCATAATTCGTGACTGGTAAATTGGAAACTCAGGAAGCAACTCGGGCCTACGTTCCCCCAAAATGGATGTAAAAATTCCCCACGCATTGCCCCAGTTGCCAATATTCTCATTTACCTTAAAGGCGGCCATTTTTGCGCGCCAAACACTCGGATGCATTAGGTCCTTCTGACTCTTAACATGCTCCACTTCATAATGATCGACAAGCAAGGAGAAAATATTCACATACTCCCCCGCCCAAATCTTTTCCTTTACTGCCAAAGGAACATGTTGCCCCAATTTCTCTCTACGAGAGGGTGCTGACTCATCCCTTGCGATCGGCAATGGCCGCTTACCTGAACCGGACGCTGTTTCCGCCACTTGTGGCTTGTCTATCACCGCAGCCGGTGCGGGCACTTTGGCTGCATCTCTTTTTCCCCGCAACTGTTTCATCAGCGCCTGTGCCTCGGCTGCCGTGGCGCCCTCACTACTATCACCCAACCACGCTGCTAGCTGTGCTGCCAGCTCGGGGGGCATATCCTCAATGGATGTCGGGGTGACGACAACGGGGATCGGATTCCCCTCCATCGGTACCGGGGTCGGCGCCTCGAGCGGGGCAGAGGGAACCGGGACGTCTCCCCCGGCTGGAACCCTTCTTGGCCTCTTTGGTCTCCCTCCAGCCGGTGGATGCCCCGATCCGTCCTCCCCGTCTCGCTCCGCCAGCTTCTTCTTTATATCGGACATTTCCTTAAAGAGGACCCGAACCATCTGATCAGTCGTCATTCTTTTTGCGCCTTTCTTGGGCATCTCTCCAACGAAGTATCTAGAAGACAAAGAAAAAGATCAAAACGCTCAAAATTGGCTCTTCGTTCTGTCCCGAGCTCACGTGTAGCGAGGAGGTGCAGCTTCAGAGCACAAGAACAAGAGGACGTCTTCTGGTCTTGCGTCCCTTTTTATCCGTCTTCAGGGCGGGCGAAAACCCGCCCCTGCCTGCCCCGAGGGCGTGGCTGGCTGCGTCAGTGTCTAGGCCAGCCCACTCTAGGGCGGGAAAAAGCGCGCCCCGGCTACGCCGCTTCGGGCATACCAGCCGAGACGCGTCTCCCGCCCAAAAATGGCTTCCCGGGGGGATCGAGGCACTCCGCCATACGTTCGGGGGGACCGAGTGGTCGCCCCTTTCCATTCTCTATTTCGTTCCCTTGCCATAACAAAATAAAAGTCTTGGGTTATTTATGGAAGGGAATACTTTTTGTTTCTTCCAATTTTCAAAAGAAAAGAGGAGGGGGGGCAGCGTTCAAAGCACATCAGTTTGCATAAATACGAAAATGTTTTTACCTACCACGTACTTGACATTTTACAGCTTTTCATATTTGCTATTAAAAAAACCATTGAAATTCACTGAAAAAACCATTGGTTATAGACCATATATAGTTAGGGATTAGCATTTACAAAACCTTAATTTACTCGCACAAAACCATAGAAATTCGCATATATAGTTAGTTGCAATAACTATATATCGCGCACCCGCAATCCACTGCTGATGATGTAACATATTACATCATTCATGAAATGGTCAGTGACATCACTGATGACATCACTGATGACATCTCAAATGACATCACTGATGACATTATCAAGTGACTGTATGTTTCCGTAAAGTTAAAATACGTCTTACATATTGAAGAATGAGTGGATGTATAAGTGTCTGGATGAAGGATTTAGTAGGTGCATGACTGACTGTATGTGTGAGTGATTAAATGTGTCTCACTGAGTGCATGGGTTAGTGACTAAACTGTCTTAATTTGTGCATCAATATATCTGTTCTGTAAACTGCTGCATGTGTTGATCAGTAGCTTTATGATTAACTATATGGGTTATTGATTGGTTGCCCAGGTATTTGTATGGGAGACTGAGTGTGTGTGTGGGTGGCTGGGAGGTGTATGACTCTGTGCATAGATGTGTGAGCAGTTGATTCACTAGATGTATGGGTTCAAAAGTGCATGTGGAAACAGCTGCATGGGCGGTTGACTGTCTGCATGAGTGTATTGGTGGGTGAATGGATATCTCAGTGCTACATGTCAAAGTAAGTACATATGTAAAACACAGTACATGTGAGAGTTGACATATATAAATAACTGTGCATTAGAGCCAGTGAATGTGTGAGTGGCTGTATGGATCATTGTGAACTTGTATCAGGGATTGTATAAGAGAGTAAATATGTGTTAGTATATGTTTGAATAAGTAAGGTGTGTATAACTGTATAGTTGAGGAAATGGATGTGTGATTGATTCTTTGCATGACTGACTAGGTGTGTGAGTAACTCCATGGATGAGTGACAGTCTGTGAGTGTCTGTTTACACTGAGTGTATCTAAGGTTATATTAGAGTCTGAAGAGGTTCATCGTATAATACATCGTTTAGCGCATATTTACACCCTTCAGTTATAGTGTGGTGGACTGAGTGTCCATATTAAACATAATGGCTAGCCATTATGTTTAATATGGACACTCAGTCCACCACACTATAACTGAAGGGTGTAAATATGCGCTAAACGATGTAAGCCAATCTAGCTACATCATGAACGGTCTAGTCGACTAAATTGTGCGCATTGGCATTCACCGTCACTTATATCCAATAGAGTTCAAACTGTGTCGCATGTATGCTTGGATCCGGTATTTCACACTGCACGGTTTGGAACTACATTAATCCATAAGACTACTGGGCCCACAATGCACCATAATTGCCATGTGGTGACCACAGGTATTTAATTTGAAAAGCAATGATGGACTATTGTTTGTACCGTGACTAGGGACAGCTTCATGTCCGATAGAGTTCAAACTGTGTCGCAAGTATGCTTGGATCCGGTATTTCACACTGCACGGTTTGGAACTACATTATTCCATAAGACTACTGGGCCCACAATGCACCATAATTGCCATGTGGTGACCACAGGTATTTAATTTGAAAAGCAATGATGGACTATTGTTTGTACCGTGACCAGGGGCAGCTTCATGTCCGAAACGCGTAGGTGGGGAACCTACAGAAAATAAACCTAAGCATATAACAAACGGAGTAGTGTGCGGCGTGTTTCTTCATTGAAACGTCTTTGCTGAAAGGTATTGCTGCAAGGGTGTCCTGAACCTTGCCGCCGGCACCAGCTTTTGATGCTCCTCTCATTTTGGGACATTTTCTCGTGATATATATATATATATATATATATATATATATATATATATATATATATATATATATTCACTGAAAAAACCATAGGTTATAGACCATATATAGTTAGGAATTCGCATTTACAAAACCTTATTTTACTCACACAAAACAATTGAAATTCCATATATAGTTAGTTGCACTAACTATATATCGCGCACCCGCAATCCACTGCTGATGATGTCACATATTACATCATTCATGACATGGTCAGTGACATCACTGATGACATCACTGATGACATCTCAAATGACATCACTGATGACATCTCAAATGACATCACTGATGACATCACTGATGACATCTCATTTGACATTACTGATCACATCACTGATGATATCATTCATGTGATAATACGATGAACCTCTTCAGACTCTAATATAACCTTAGATACAATCAGTGTAAACAGACACTCACAGACTGTCGCTCATCCATGGAGTTACTCACAAACCTAGTCAGTCATGCAAAGAATCAATCACACCTCCATTTCCTCAACTATACAGTTATACAAACTTTACTTATTCAAACATATACTAACACATATTTACTCTCTTATACAATCCCTGATACAAGTTCACAATGATCCATACATCCACTCACACATTCACTAGCTCCTTTGCACAGTTATTTATATATGTCAACTCTCACATGTACTGTGTTTTACATATGTACTTACTTTGACATGTAGCACTGAGATATCCATTCACTCACCAATACACTCATGCACACAGTCAACCGCCCATACAGCTGTTTTCACATGCACTTTTGAAACCATACATCTAGTGAATCAACTGCTCACACATCTATGCACAGAGTCATACACCTCCCAGCCACCCACACACACACTCAGTCTCCCATACAAATACTTGGGCAACCAATCAATAACCCATATAGTTACTCATATAGCTACTTATCAACACATGCAACAGTTTACAGAACAACAGACATAATGATGCACAAATTAAGACAGTTTAGTCACTAACCCATGCACTCAGTGAGACACATTTAATCACTCACTCATACAGTCAGTCATGCACCTACTAAATCCTTCATCCAGACACTTATACATCCACTCATTCTTCAATATGTAAGACATATTTTAACTTTACAGAAACATACAGTCACTGGATGTTGTCATCAGTGATGTCATCAGTGATGTCATTTGAGATGTCATCAGTGATGTCATCAGTGATGTCACTGACCATGTCATGAATGATGTAATATGTGACATCATCAGCAGTGGATTGCGGGTGCGCGATATATAGTTAGTGCAACTAACTAAGTATGGAATTTCAATTGTTTTGTGTGAGTAAAATAAGGTTTTGTAAATGCGAATTCCTAACTATATATGGTCTATAACCTATGGTTTTTTCAGTGAATTTTCAAGGTTTTGTAAATGCTAATTCCTAACTATATATGGTCTATAACCTATGTTTTTTTCAGTGAATATATATATATACATACATATATAAACATATATCATCTGTCTATCTATATAAATACAAACATAAATGCATGCATACATATACTTATATGCATACAGATGCATGTTATTTACATGAAAGTTGAAAAAACACTAATAAAAGCAAAGCTAAAAAGCCACCTCATTACAAACAGAATGGCTTTAACTTAAACGAGGGCGAGATCTATTGCATTTTCAATGCTTGTTTACTTTGGTTCCATCAAGAAGGCATTCAGATGTGTCACACATTTGCCATAAAT
This sequence comes from Lissotriton vulgaris, assembly GCF_964263255.1. Lineage (NCBI taxonomy): Eukaryota > Metazoa > Chordata > Amphibia > Caudata > Salamandridae > Lissotriton > Lissotriton vulgaris. Next base: position 462,659,404 of record NC_141696.1, on the reverse strand, counting down.
TCTGAATGTTAGCACTCTAGTTGCACATTAGATCACTGTAGTAAAGCTACTGCTCACCAGGGACGTGTGCTGCTGGTATTCAAAGTGCCTGTTTCAGTCTGCATGTCAGAATTTTTTTAATGAAATAGAAGAGGATTTGAGAAGTCACTCAAAATGATCCCTAATTTTTCTTTCTGAAGCACTAATCATACTTTCTATGGCAAAATTAACCCCCTCATGTTGTTCCTTTCTAAATTGAGTGTTTTCAGACTTACCACTTCATTCCAATCAAGATGGCTTCTGGTGTGCCATACTTTTGTCATAAGTAAAACTGTTAGCGCTCTAGTTGTTCTTTAGAACACTCTGGGACATTCTGTCATTGGGCTATACTTGGGGTACATCTGGGTGATATTTGGGCTACATTTAGGCTCTTTTGTCTCTGGTGGCCATCTTGGGAGACTGTATGTCAGAATTTTTTAATGAAATTGAAGAGGGTTTGAGAATTCACTCAAAATGTGCCCTAATTTTTCTTTCTGCTGCACTAATCATAATTCATATGGCAAAATATACCCCCTCATTTTGTTCCTTTTTGAATTAAATGTTTTAAGAGTTACCACTTTATTCCAATCAAGATGGCTTCAGGTGTGCCATACCTTTGTAATAAGTAGGACTGTTAGCGCTCTAGTTGTTCTTTAGAACACTCTGGGACATTCTGTCATTGGGCTATATTTGGGCTACATCTGGGTGATATTTGGGCTACATTTGGGCTCTTTTGTCTCTGGTGGCCATTTTGGGAGACTGCATGTCAGAATTTTTTAATGAAATAGAAGAGGATTTGAAAAGTCACTCAAAATGTGCCCTAATTTTTCTTTCTGCAGCATTAATAATACCTTCTATTGCATAATATACCCCCTCATTTTGTTCCTTTTTAAATTAAATGTTTTAAGAGTTACCACTTTATTCCCATCACGATGGCTCCAGGTGTGCTATACCTTTGTAATACGTAGGACTGTTAGCGCTCTAGTTGTTCTTTAGAACACTTTAGGAGGCTGCAGTAGAGCACAAAGAAATCAACTGACAGTCTCTGTCCTTGTTGGATGTACATGTTTTACTGAGAATGTCAGACTTCATTTTCACATGACTGAGAAAGATAATGTGAATTTACAGAAAATATGCTTTCAGTTTAGCTTATAGATCCCCTTCCAAACCACTGTGGGAAAATCATGAGATATTAGTTTTCTTTCAAACAATATTCATGATATCACAGCAGAAGGCTTTTTCACGTGGTAAAATCACCTTAGAACCCACCACAATTCCTAAAACGAGTATGGTACCATCAACAAATGATTTATAATGTAACTAAAGTCCTAAAACCCTCTATTAACTACAATGCTTTTTAATGAGGTGCTATCATGTATATTGGTCCCAAGATGGCTGCCAACACTTCTTGGATGAAGTGCTGACAGCCAATCAGATCAGATGTGTGGTTAGGCTCCGCCCAGATATATATCTTTTTTTGAACCTAAATTACTCAAAATCCACTGGAGCACATATATTGAGACCTAGCAAAGGCACATCGGGCTAACAGTCCCTACAATTTTGCCAAGTTTCGTGCAAATCCATTCAGCCGTTCGAGCTAAAAGTGAGGCCAACCGCCCTATGGAAATTAACATGGGAAAAACGCGTTTTGGGACCCCCCTTTTTTCTCGGCCCCCCCTTGATGAAACCCCCCCAAATTGTCAGGGGCTGCTCAGAAACAAAATGTTCCATTTTCCTGAAAATTTCAGCCAATTCCGTCCACAAACGCAAAAGTTATTAGACATAGAATTTTCAAAAATCCCATAGAGAAAAAATCCTAACTATATATACCTACTGGCGACCGCCAGTAGGTAATATATATATATATATATATATATATATATATATATATATATATATATATCAAATCCACAGTTGTCCCTTGCTTTTAAAGAGCCCACAAGCAGGTAGGTTTCAATTTTCGTTTTAATGGGCAGATTACATCGTGAACAGGGAAAAACAATGTCCTGTTTAAATTCCTGCAGCCTGACGCGTTTCATGCTCTGCTGAGCATTTCTTCAGAGGCTTGTAAAACTCTGCGTGGAGCTGGAGTCATTTATCAATCACATGCACCTGCCCCAGTGGGCGTTGGCTCCTCGGAGCTTGCTGGTACATGAAGTTCTTGTATTGCGCTGGTGCGCTGCTCCCAGAGTGTAAATAAAATGCTTCAATTTAAAACCCCAGTGGGCCCGGATATTATTTCCCTCATGTTCACAATGCCAGTACTCCTCTGCACAACGCACCATCTGCTCACCTCGCGTTGTATGCCATGTGGCTCCAGCACGAACCACAAGTGCTGTGGCAGGGCTCTTCCCCGACCAGGACCGGCCGGTTAAACATCAAATCCACAGTTGTCCCTTGCTTTTAAAGAGCCCACAAGCAGGTAGGTTTCAATTTTCGTTTTAATGGGCAGATTACATCGTGAACAGGGAAAAACAATGTCCTGTTTAAATTCCTGCAGCCTGACGCGTTTCATGCTCTGCTGAGCATTTCTTCAGAGGCTTGTAAAACTCTGCGTGGAGCTGGAGTCATTTATCAATCACATGCACCTGCCCCAGTGGGCGTTGGCTCCTCGGAGCTTGCTGGTACATGAAGTTCTTGTATTGCGCTGGTGCGCTGCTCCCAGAGTGTAAATAAAATACTTCAATTTAAAACCCCAGTGGGCCCGGATATTATTTCCCTCATGTTCACAATGCCAGTACTCCTCTGCACAACGCACCATCTGCTCACCTCGCGTTGTATGCCATGTGGCTCCAGCACGAACCACAAGTGCTGTGGCAGGGCTCTTCCCCGACCAGGACCGGCCGGTTAAACATCAAATCCACAGTTGTCCCTTGCTTTTAAAGAGCCCACAAGCAGGTAGGTTTCAATTTTCGTTTTAATGGGCAGATTACATCGTGAACAGGGAAAAACAATGTCCTGTTTAAATTCCTGCAGCCTGACGCGTTTCATGCTCTGCTGAGCATTTCTTCAGAGGCTTGTAAAACTCTGCGTGGAGCTGGAGTCATTTATCAATCACATGCACCTGCCCCAGTGGGCGTTGGCTCCTCGGAGCTTGCTGGTACATGAAGTTCTTGTATTGCGCTGGTGCGCTGCTCCCAGAGTGTAAATAAAATACTTCAATTTAAAACCCCAGTGGGCCCGGATATTATTTCCCTCATGTTCACAATGCCAGTACTCCTCTGCACAACGCACCATCTGCTCACCTCGCGTTGTATGCCATGTGGCTCCAGCACGAACCACAAGTGCTGTGGCAGGGCTCTTCCCCGACCAGGACCGGCCGGTTAAACATCAAATCCACAGTTGTCCCTTGCTTTTAAAGAGCCCACAAGCAGGTAGGTTTCAATTTTCGTTTTAATGGGCAGATTACATCGTGAACAGGGAAAAACAATGTCCTGTTTAAATTCCTGCAGCCTGACGCGTTTCATGCTCTGCTGAGCATTTCTTCAGAGGCTTGTAAAACTCTGCGTGGAGCTGGAGTCATTTATCAATCACATGCATTACACGTTGTAAGCGCAATACAAGAACTTCATGTACCAGCAAGCTCCGAGGAGCCAACGCCCACTGGGGCAGGTGCATGTGATTGATAAATGACTCCAGCTCCACGCAGAGTTTTACAAGCCTCTGAAGAAATGCTCAGCAGAGCATGAAACGCGTCAGGCTGCAGGAATTTAAACAGGACATTGTTTTTCCCTGTTCACGATGCAATCTGCCCATTAAAACGAAAATTGAAACCTACCTGCTTGTGGGCTCTTTAAAAGCAAGGGACAACTGTGGATTTGATGTTTAACCGGCCGGTCCTGGTCGGGGAAGAGCCCTGCCACAGCACTTGTGGTTCGTGCTGGAGCCACATGGCATACAACGCGAGGTGAGCAGATGGTGCGTTGTGCAGAGGAGTACTGGCATTGTGAACATGAGGGAAATAATATCCGGGCCCACTGGGGTTTTAAATTGAAGTATTTTATTTACACTCTGGGAGCAGCGCACCAGCGCAATACAAGAACTTCATGTACCAGCAAGCTCCGAGGAGCCAACGCCCACTGGGGCAGGTGCATGTGATTGATAAATGACTCCAGCTCCACGCAGAGTTTTACAAGCCTCTGAAGAAATGCTCAGCAGAGCATGAAACGCGTCAGGCTGCAGGAATTTAAACAGGACATTGTTTTTCCCTGTTCACGATGCAATCTGCCCATTAAAACGAAAATTGAAACCTACCTGCTTGTGGGCTCTTTAAAAGCAAGGGACAACTGTGGATTTGATGTTTAACCGGCCGGTCCTGGTCGGGGAAGAGCCCTGCCACAGCACTTGTGGTTCGTGCTGGAGCCACATGGCATACAACGCGAGGTGAGCAGATGGTGCGTTGTGCAGAGGAGTACTGGCATTGTGAACATGAGGGAAATAATATCCGGGCCCACTGGGGTTTTAAATTGAAGTATTTTATTTACACTCTGGGAGCAGCGCACCAGCGCAATACAAGAACTTCATGTACCAGCAAGCTCCGAGGAGCCAACGCCCACTGGGGCAGGTGCATGTGATTGATAAATGACTCCAGCTCCACGCAGAGTTTTACAAGCCTCTGAAGAAATGCTCAGCAGAGCATGAAACGCGTCAGGCTGCAGGAATTTAAACAGGACATTGTTTTTCCCTGTTCACGATGCAATCTGCCCATTAAAACGAAAATTGAAACCTACCTGCTTGTGGGCTCTGTAAAAGCAAGGGACAACTGTGGATTTGATGTTTAACCGGCCGGTCCTGGTCGGGGAAGAGCCCTGCCACAGCACTTGTGGTTCGTGCTGGAGCCACATGGCATACAACGCGAGGTGAGCAGATGGTGCGTTGTGCAGAGGAGTACTGGCATTGTGAACATGAGGGAAATAATATCCGGGCCCACTGGGGTTTTAAATTGAAGTATTTTATTTACACTCTGGGAGCAGCGCACCAGCGCAATACAAGAACTTCATGTACCAGCAAGCTCCGAGGAGCCAACGCCCACTGGGGCAGGTGCATGTGATTGATAAATGACTCCAGCTCCACGCAGAGTTTTACAAGCCTCTGAAGAAATGCTCAGCAGAGCATGAAACGCGTCAGGCTGCAGGAATTTAAACAGGACATTGTTTTTCCCTGTTCACGATGCAATCTGCCCATTAAAACGAAAATTGAAACCTACCTGCTTGTGGGCTCTTTAAAAGCAAGGGACAACTGTGGATTTGATGTTTAACCGGCCGGTCCTGGTCGGGGAAGAGCCCTGCCACAGCACTTGTGGTTCGTGCTGGAGCCACATGGCATACAACGCGAGGTGAGCAGATGGTGCGTTGTGCAGAGGAGTACTGGCATTGTGAACATGAGGGAAATAATATCCGGGCCCACTGGGGTTTTAAATTGAAGTATTTTATTTACACTCTGGGAGCAGCGCACCAGCGCAATACAAGAACTTCATGTACCAGCAAGCTCCGAGGAGCCAACGCCCACTAGGGCAGGTGCATGTGATTGATAAATGACTCCAGCTCCACGCAGAGTTTTACAAGCCTCTGAAGAAATGCTCAGCAGAGCATGAAACGCGTCAGGCTGCAGGAATTTAAACAGGACATTGTTTTTCCCTGTTCACGATGCAATCTGCCCATTAAAACGAAAATTGAAACCTACCTGCTTGTGGGCTCTTTAAAAGCAAGGGACAACTGTGGATTTGATGTTTAACCGGCCGGTCCTGGTCGGGGAAGAGCCCTGCCACAGCACTTGTGGTTCGTGCTGGAGCCACATGGCATACAACGCGAGGTGAGCAGATGGTGCGTTGTGCAGAGGAGTACTGGCATTGTGAACATGAGGGAAATAATATCCGGGCCCACTGGGGTTTTAAATTGAAGTATTTTATTTACACTCTGGGAGCAGCGCACCAGCGCAATACAAGAACTTCATGTACCAGCAAGCTCCGAGGAGCCAACGCCCACTAGGGCAGGTGCATGTGATTGATAAATGACTCCAGCTCCACGCAGAGTTTTACAAGCCTCTGAAGAAATGCTCAGCAGAGCATGAAACGCGTCAGGCTGCAGGAATTTAAACAGGACATTGTTTTTCCCTGTTCACGATGCAATCTGCCCATTAAAACGAAAATTGAAACCTACCTGCTTGTGGGCTCTTTAAAAGCAAGGGACAACTGTGGATTTGATATATATATATATATATATATATATATATATATATATATATATATATATATATATATATATATATATATATATATATATATATATATATATATATATATATATATATATATATATATTTATATGCCCTGGGCATGGGGCTCTAGGGATTCCACATCCCAGGGCACAGTTTGACAACTATGATTGTTTTGATTCCTAAAGGTGTTACTGTGACAGAGATTTCTAACTATGTTTGCTGTTGGAATAAGCTATCTTACAACGTTTTAATTCTTCTTTTGTTTTTGGAGATAATGGTTTTCTTTAAAAAAAAAAGTCGTACAGGGATGCCAATATCATTTTTCTTTTCTTCATTTGGAGTTCCCTTCTTACCTCAGCTGACAAACATACAACATGCATCAGTAATAGCACAATTATTGAAAGGCCTGTTGCTATTAAAAAGAGTTTCAATTGTAGAATATGCTGCACACACCTCCTCCAAGGACTATGTATCACGAGGTAAAGAATGTATTGATGCAGATGTAAAAAAAACGGGGAATATCTTCAGTAACTGATTGTATGTACACAATGGTTCAAGTTGCTTCTACTCCACATGATATCATGATATAAAGATAAAGGATAATGATATGAACTATGTCCCTAAGTGTATTATTGGAAAAGGGTGAAAGAAAAGGAAGAATGGGAAAAGGGGAGGATGAAGGCAAACAGAAGAGGGAATATTGATAGGCCCAAATGGAAAGATATGTTTACCAATGATAATGCTTGTTCCCAAGGCCCGTCTTTTTCATTGTTTATCACTTGTAGGATGTGATCAGGCTGTTTTTCTACATGCTGGTACTAAGGTTAAATTGGAAAAAAGGGTACTTTCACTACCCCAGGCCACTTTTTGCCCACATGAAATAGACTTCTTCAACATAGCCCCCTATTGAAAATGCAAGTACGTGTTGGTACACCGATCCAAGAACTGCAATGTATAAATTATTGCCAAAATTCCTCCTGAAGTAGTTCATTCCACACTTTTAAGTGCCTATGCTTTTGTGTTCTGACAATTGACCACCGTTCATATCACACATGATTGAGGGGTTGTGCAAGGGGCTAGGAGCTACACAGAAACTATATTGTGCCTGTCATCAGCAAGCAGGGTGCGATGTTGAGCGAAAGAACTGAGTGTTGAAAAATCATATAAGGAAGATTTGTGCATCCACTAAACTGACCTAGATTGATGCACTTCCACTTTCTCTGTTGTCCATGAGTAGCACTGCAAAGACTAACATTGTTAGGTTCTGTAAGGCCTTCCTGAAGAAGGGACACCAGAAGCATATGGCCTCTAGCCAGGTGACTGGGTCAGGATAAAAGCTCACACCAGACAAAACTGCCTCTGGCCAGGTGACATCCTGGATCCACAGCTCCCAAACCAAGAAAGGAGCATGGCCAGATAAAGGAGGGCAAGCTCAACCTGCACCAATAGTGTCATCTGAGGTATCCCACAGGTACGATTTTCACTCTAGCAGACCAGCAACAACAAAGAAAGATTAGAGGAGAGGCAGATCCCTGTTTGCTGCAGGCCAGGCCTCCAACAGTAAGGGCAATTCAACAGAGGCAGATCCCTGTTTGCTGCAGGCCAGGCCTCTGGATACTATCTTCCAAGGACCCCTACGTTCTCTTCAAGTGCTAGTGACTGACTTCCTTGATACATGGTTCTCATTCAAGGAAAGCAGTGACTCCGCCGCAACAAGAAAACCTCTAGTGCCTTCCTGCTTTGCATCCAGGACAGCCTCATTAGAACATCCGTCCCATGAAATGTACAACGCGGGGATGGTATCCCAAGCTCATCCTGATGGGTTGCACATGCTACACAGCAGAGAAAGGAAGAGTGTAAGTGGACCCCAACGATACATTACCTAAAGACGTCTGGAACTTCAAATGCCCCAACCCCTCAGTCTACAAGTTATGACGAGATATCTTTTCCTTCTTCATCACTTTGTTTTCTTCATTTTTGAAAGTGCCTAGGTAATAGTTTGTGCTTGAAAACTTCTCAAATTACTTGAAGACAGGCACCAACGGTTACTTTTTTCTGTTTACAGAAATGATCACTGCAGATCTGTTTAATTGTTCAGCTTTATTTTGAAAAGACGTAAAGTATAGCAGAAGATAAGACATTATTCCAACTATTCACACTAACCACACGTACCAACGATTGGAACAATGCCTCAAGACTTTCAGAACAATGAGAAAAAAAATGACAATGTGTGCTACTAGTAGTATTGAACACTATTACTGCCATTATAATGACTATAAATGTTTTATGATCACAGTGCTTGCTATACCTAAGATACTGCTTAAATGATACAGAGATATTGTACCAAATTGAATAAATAGCCATTGATAAAGATGGGACAAGGGGACAGTGGACAGGGAGGATGTTATGTTTGCACACACTGGCCTACAGTCACAGAAAAGAGCATGTGTTATACTTGTCTCTAAACATGTGGGCTGTGTCCTACTGAGCATTATGCTCTTCAGCCAGCACCCCATGTCCGTAGCACTTCCTGCACCTCCTGAGAATAGCAGAATTGGCATGGGGAGAGCAAGGATAGAACAGGGAATGTGAATAACTTAGCACGTATAATGTTTGTTCAATAAAATGAACAAAAGGGGGGAGATAAAGCAGGGTCTATTTTTACCCCAGGCCAATTCTGCCCACCCTTGAGGCATGAGACCCTGATAAGCCCCCACCAGCTAGCATAAAAGGAATCTGTTAAATCTGACCCAATTGTCCCAGCTGTTCTTTATCTATGAAAAGGCGCCAAAGTGTCTCTCTTCTCTTACACCCACGTAGATACCGCAAGAATAGCAATACCACAAGAACAGGGAACTTTCCGAGCTAAAAGAGACATCACGCAATACCTAATGGTTGGGGCCACTTGCCATCTGTCATCTTTCATATTATTGTATCTGTCGCTAGCCTTAATGTAACTAAGACATGCAACTATTATTTTCCTAAATGTTCCTCTTTCTTATAAAAGTTTCCCTGAAGTGACGCAAATCCTGGTCAACAGATGTGCAATTTCATTATGATTCATGGTCAAACATTCTGTGACCTTTTGAGAAACTTTTTGTAGCGTGGGTGGCACTTCTGTTTTCTTAAATATTTTCCAGATGTGACCAAAATGTGTCATGTCCTATAGGTCAAAGACACCTGATAATGTCGTCAATATGTGGTCAATGGTTCATCATTGAAAGAGTATAAAGATCTGCTCCTCAGTCCATTCGACAGACTACCTCGCTGCAGTGACCCAAGCGGTCACTGACACCTGTGTGGTCTCCTTCAGCCCTCTATCTAAGCATCTTTGGCGGATGTACGTTGTTACAATGCATGCTGTAACAACGTGGTTTTTATAACGCATTCTTTTACAACGCATAATACAAAGGGGTGTTGGATAGTGAATATTTCAATTTACTATTCCAACACCACTCCCCGTTGACACTAGGGAAGGTGTTAGATGGTAAATTAAAGTATTCCCTATCCTTGAGCGCCCCCCAGAGTCAAGCGTTGTAATAGAATGCGATTTAAAAACCGCGTTGTAATAGCACTGCGTGCTAAAAGTTGCATCGTAAACGACGTTCCCCATCTTTGGCTGAAGCTCTAATTGTTTCTGGCACTTTAAAATTGTCTTTTTCTCTCTCCTCGCGTCACCCTTATTCTAAAACATTATTGCAATTGCAAAGCAATAAAGTTGTTCCTCCTAACTTAACATGTGCATTACTAGCATTGCAGTCAAGTGTAGTTTGCATTTTGAAAAGATTTCCAGAGATGTAAAATATTTTTGCATTGCCTGAGTTTCTCCTTCACTTCCAAAATGTGTGTTTCATTCCCTAATTAATTTCAATTGTACCTTTTTAATAATCCTGGCCCCTCGCATTCTGGGTCTCTTTAAAATGTTTAACCTGCATGAATTTATTCTTTTCAGGAAGGCTTGTTTCAAGTTCTCTATATTTTCATAGAATGTATTCTGTGTCTTTCTGAGTCTCTAGCTGATTTAAATGTGAATTTTAATGGATCCTCAATCCAGCTTGCCTTATAGTTCTCATCAGAAAGGCTTGATTCTAGGCACTATGATTTTATAACAAATGCACTCCATGTCTTTGGATCTTTAGCAGTTTTCCATTATGCATTTTTAAGAGTTACTCATTTAAGCTTGCCTCGCAGCATTTTAGAAGTGATTGCTATTCAGCATGTACCCATGGCAGAGTGAAGCCAGGTTTTCTTAAGAATACTCTTTAGCAAAGCGCTTTATTGAAATAAATGTGTTTTCGTGTAATAAAAGTGCCACTCCAACGTGAAATGTGGTCATCTCACTTCATTGTTCCTCCTTTCTCAGTGCATTTTTGAGACGGTACTCCAGATCACAGTGAACGTGACCATACCCTTAAAGGGGGCTCGGAAGGGCCTCCAGTTCCCATCTGTCACTATGCACTTCTACATGCATCCCACACTGCCATCTACACCATGATTGCACTATAATATACTCTTCTACCTGCATCGTCACCATATATTTTACATTTACATCACCAATACAATGCTTTATAGTTCTCAATATGGCTAAAACAGATGATGAACTTCGGGAAATGAATGCTAATGTAAATAAATGGCACACTGTCAGTGAATTTATCGTTCATGTGAAAAATTATAATTATTTCATAGTTAATTTCACCACCACACTGGGAATATACTGGTAAATACAATTGAAGGCAAATTGTTATAGGACCCATGTCAAACAAAGTATTAGAACATTTCAGTAACTCTTATGAGCTTCATCAATGATAAGAGGGAGAATTTGAAAAAAGAATGTGTAGGGGATGGGTAATTTCCCTATTAGCTTTCTTGGAGGCAGAGTTAGTTTTAAACCAGAGAATAACAAATAAAGCCATTTTCCTCCAAGAACTCGGAATCACCCACTGAACTTGGGCGTGTTAAAGTACATGCTATCAGAGATGTTTCTTAGCACTAATGTCCCAAGTGCATTGGGCAAAATGTATATCAACTTTACTTTATGGCATTGCTGGGAGGTGAAAGAAGATGTAGCTGACAGTAACAACTTCTATGTCTTATTACAAACTTGTAAATTCTGTCCCTAAATGCTATTACTGTGTCCAAATATGTAAGTCTCACTGTCAGGAACATGTCACCCTCCCAAATGTCATTCACTTAGTTGTATTAGGGCTCTTGGGAAATGCGCATTGGCGATGGTCTCACATTTACTGGTTTTACTTTATTAAGACCATTGATATCTCTGCAGGCGAAATATGTATCAGCTGTTTTTTTATCATTTGAGGAAATGATAATGTAGCAGAGGCATATTCTTCATCATTTGTGGCACTAAAGAACCAGTGATGCTTAACCATGAAAACTCAGAAATATTACGAGTGAGCTAGGGTCTGGACCGTGGACTTTTATTTCTCATGTAAAAAGGGTGTAACTTTCACTTCGAGAGGACCCGTATAGCACTCGCTTGAATAATTGTTTATCTGTTTTATCACATACCTCTAGAGCAGTGGTCTTCAAACTTTTTAATGCCATGCACCCCCCAGTGAAAACAAAATCACTGGGGCCCCCTCCTTTTTATGTCTTTAATATGTTCATTGCCTCTAAAACTATATAGCAGTAGAGGCCAAAATCATGCAAAAAGGGGTTACATTATGTGACCAGAAAATGCAAATTAGGAGGCATTCTCTCTGGCAGTGTTACCCTGCCTTTTTGTCATTTTTGTACCCAGAAAATGTTATGCACCAACAAACAATGATCTTTTCGCCATTTTATTAACAACGGCCCTTCTAATACCCAGAGTACAGTTATTTGTGTAAAACATACCATCGTTTTTTTCTGTTTTTTTGTCCTCATTCGCCATCAGATAAATTGGAGCTTGTTCTGTTAACTCTTGTGGCTCCCTTTTAAGCTGGCACCAACCAGGGAGCTCCATATCTAGATGGACATGCTTTACACAGAGCTTCTCTACAGACTGTCTCTATATCTCCCAGTGCGACCCACAAGAGCTGAAGAGAATTAGTAAAATAGTGTAAGGCCTAATCATTGGACTAGTATCCATATTTAGTACATTAACTTAGTGTGTCTAACCAACTTTCGCATAGGGCCCAGAAATCTTTCTTGTTTTTAATATCTTTGTCTAATCTAGCTCTATCCATCTTCATTGTATATCTGATAGAAGTTACCCAATTTAAGAGCGTTCGAGGGTTATCTTTAACCCATTTTTTGCATATTTCTTTTCATGCAAATAAAACCAGATATAAAAGTAATCTATTTTCCCCCTTTGAAATAGACTTATATTGTGGTAGCAACCCGAAAAATACTAGATTTATGCTTACTTGTATGGTTACACCAAATATGCTCTCCATACCTCTGTTTATCTCCTCCCAGTACTGACTTAACTTTGCACAGGTTAGAAACATCTGAATGTCATCCACCTTTACCTGGAGGCAGCTTGAGCATTTTGGGGTCGAACCCTTAGAAAACTTTGCGAGTTTAAATGGAGTCTAATAGACCCTGTGAATACAAAAAAACATGATTTATTTTTAAATATGCCGGTTGTACTATCAAGTGTAGAATATCATGAGATACTTGCCATAATTCTTCGATGTTGCAGCCAGGCAAGTTAACTCCCCATAGTTGCGTTGGTAACTTTATTTCGCCATCTTCCATTTCCATAAGTAACCAGTAAAGGGTTGCTACTTCTTTTTTCTTTGCTGTATTCTTGACTAATGTTGATTCCAGTTTGTTATATAATCCTACATCTGACCCAACAGAATGATGCAAACTGATTTCTTGCCAGTATTTAAATTCAGGTAGATCTTTTTCTGCCAATGAATTCACCTCTTCCCAGGATAATAAAATCTCATTCAGAGCTAACTGTCCCCATTGGTGAATTCCTCCTTTAATTAAAAGGGTTAGAAGAGCGTCCTTGGTCCATTCTGGTGAACCTGGTGTATTCCATATGGGGGCAAGGGAACTAAAGTAGGTGATTCCTAAAGTTTTTTTAATTTGGCCCAGGTATTAGCTAGAATATGTAATATTTTTAAAGAGACTTTTTAGCAGAATCTTGGATCTCCGAATTTATATAGAAAGCCCTGGTTTCCATTCTCCACATCCAGGAGCATCTCTTTAAACATTATGCCAATGTCCGACTCATCTTGTGTATTCATTAGCATTTTTCCTGTCTTTAGGGAAATAGTCCTTGCATACATAACTAGATCCAGGGGACACAGGCCTCCTTTGTTCTTTTTCCTTCATACTTTCTTCCATGTGATTCGTGCTCCTTTTGAAGCCCAAATGAAAGTGTTGAGTTTTGCCTCTAGAGACTTTAAAGATTTCTCCTTAAATGCTAACAGTATATTTTGTAGTAAAAAAATTATTTTTGCCAGCAACATCATTTTTATTAGGTGTATTCTCCCGATTACCATCAACGGGAGATATGTCCAAACGGTTATGGAGTTTTGTATTTCTTTTCCAATTTTGTAGAGGTTTATGTCTGTAATTTTTTCAATGTGTTGTGTAATCAATATTCCTAAATATCTTATTGTTTGTTTGTTGAATGAATGGAGTCTTCCAAGTTCCTGGCCAGGCATTCAGTTTTGGCTTCGTTTATTTCGTAGCCTGAAACCTGTCCAAATGTTTGTGCTTCTTGGTATATTAACGGAAGGGTGGTGTTTAGATTTGTTGTGTATGTCATAAGGTCATCTGCATATAATGTCACCTTTTTGCCCCATTCTCTAAATATAAAAGCGGGTATTTTATCATGTATTCTAAACTTTCTAGCAAGCGGTTCTATATATAGAAAAAAAAGCATAGGGGATAAATGGCAACCCTGCTGAGTGCCTCTTTGAATTTTTAACTAAATTAGATAGGTTACCATTTACCAAGATTCTGGCCGACAACAATTTATATATCAATTAGATTGCCCTGCAAATATTTTTTCCTATATTATTTTCTTTTAATATGAATTTTAAAGATGTCCAATTTACTCTGTTGAACGCCTTTGTAGTGTCTATTGTTATTACTGTCAGAGGAATCTGGTGTAAGGTCACTATATCAATTGCTCCTACCAAGTTGTAAATTAGATCTTTTATCACCTTACCTCTAACAAATCCTTTCTGATCTTTCATTTTTATTTTTTTTAAAGACTTTTATTTGCCAAGGTACAAAGAAGATACATAAAACATTTCATTGACGCTGCCACCCCCCTCCCCCACCCCTCAATGAAAGAAAAGCTACGTATAATTTAAAGAAAAGAAGGCACAGCAGGACAGAATACATGGAGAGAAGAGAGAGAGAAAAAAAGACACAAAAGCATAGACTAAGAGGAAGTAAAAAGACTTGAAAACCAGGAGTCAGCTAAAAAGAAAAAAGTCAGGATTAAACAGCTCCTGAGGGGAGAATCGGGGCAAAGTGGTGATTATCCGGACTGTGCCAACCAGGAGGTCAAATTTTCCCACACCTCAAGTTCCTTTTTCCGGCCTTTACGTCCCTTCCTGGCATAAACAGCAATTTCTAGGTGATAGGTAGCGATAAATCTGGCTAGCCATTGTGAGAATGACAGGGGCTCTGGGTTGAGCCAGGCAGAGGCCACACAGATCCTTCAAACTGTCATCGCAATGAAAATTAAGCCGTCTCTTTTTAATCGTGAGGTCTCAGTCTGTGTTCCCTGCATAATGATAGTAGGATTTAATGTTATAGACTGAGTTGTAACTTCCCTTAGAAATTCCTGTATGCAGTTTAGTGTAATAGAGAGCTTTAAACATGTGGTAAAAATATGAATGGAGTTAGCCCCATATTCCGAACATCTAGGGCAAAGAGTGCCTTGGCCAGACCCCCACTTCGCAATCTTGCTAGGAGTAAAATACAGAAATCCAGCAAGGACATCGCCTTCAGCCATGCCACCGGACTCCACTGGACGGACCACAGCTGCGTCCACTTCGGCTTCAAAAGGACCACGATCCACCACCACCAGCAACAGGTTGCACGCAGAAGCTGGAACAAGATCACAGCTGACCAGCTCGCGACTTCCCTGAGCAAGAACCCACCCACCAGCGCAACGAACCCCAGCCAAGCGGCCACCAACCTCACGAAATGGATCAGCGACTGCGCAGACGATCATGCCCCCCTGAGGACCCCGCCTAGCAGACCCGGCAGCAAAAAAGCCCCATGGTTCACCGACGAACTCAAGAGCTCCATGAAGAACTGCCGAGCCGTCAAGAGAACCTGGAGCGGAGACCCAACACCTGACAACATGACTGCCCTCAAGCTCGCCACCCGAAAACACCTCCAACTCATCCACGCAACCCAGAAAACTGCATTCAAGGAACGACTGGACAACAACGCACACAACTGCAAGGAACTCTTCAACATTGTCAAAGAGCTCTCCAACCCCAACTGCGGAAACAACGACATCACCCCTTCGCAAGACCTCTGCAACTCCCTCGCCTCCTACTTCCACAACAAGATCGTGGACATACACAACAGCTTCAGCACTCAACCGACGCACGCCACGACCGAACCACCGCCCCCCACCACCACCCTCCGCGCCTGGACCCCGATCAGCACCAAAGATACCGTCCGCACGATGAACTCCATCCACTCCGGATCTCCGACCGACCCCTGCCCTCACCACGTCTTCAACAAGGCCGACGTTGGCATCGCACCCCACCTGCGGGACAACATCAACACCTCCTTCGACACCGCGACCTTCCCGGAGAGCTGGAAGCACGCCAAACTCAGCGCTCCACTAAAGAAGCCATCAGCCGACCCCAGCGACCTCAAAAACTACCACCCCATCTCGCTGCTCCCGTTCCTTGCAAAATTCATCGAGAAGACCGTCAACAAGCAGCTGGCCGCCTTCCTCAAGACGAACGGATCCCTCGACCTCTCGCAGTCTGGCTTCCGAGCCAACCACAGCACCGAGACCGCCCTGATCGCAGCTACTGATGACATCCGAGCACTGCTTGACAACAGAGAAACAGCGGCCCTCATCCTCCTAGACCTCTCCGCGGCCTTCGACACTGTCTGCCACCGTACACTAGTGCAGCAACTCAGCAACGTCGGAATCCAGGAGAAGAAACCTGAATGGATCATCTCCTTCCTCGCCGGAAGGACACAGAGAGTCCGCCTCCCCCCGTTCAGATCTGAAGCCACCGAAGTCATCTGCGGCGTTCCTCAAGGGTCCTCGCTCAGTCCAACCCTCTTCAACGCCTACATGAGCCCCCTCGCAGACATCGCACGCCAGCACAACCTCAACATCATCTCCTACGCCGATGAAACCCAGCTGATCCTCTCCCTCACCAACGACCCCGCCACCGCCTGAGCCAACCTTCACGAAGGGATGAAAGAGGTAGCCGAATGGATGAAGAACAGTTGCCTGAAACTGAACTCGGACAAGACGGAAGTCCTCATCCTGGGATCCTCACCCTCCACCTGGGACGACTCCTGGTGGTCCCCTGCCCTAGGCAGCGCACCCCAACCAACAGACCATGCACGCAACCTGGGCTTCATTCTGGACTCCTCCCTCTCCATGACCAGACAAGTCAACGCCGTCTCCTCGTCGTGCTTCAACATCCTGCGCATGCTACGTAAGATCTTCTGGTGGATCCCCACCGAGACCAGGAAGACGGTCACCCAGGCCCTTGTCACCAGCCGGCTGGACTACGGCAACTCCCTCTATGCCGGAACCACCGCCAAACTCCAGAAGAGACTCCAGCGGATCCAGAACGCCTCAGCACGACTCATCCTGGACATCCCCCATCGCAGCCACATCTCCGGACACCTGGGAGACCTGCACTGGCTCCCGGTCAACAAGAGAATCACCTTCCGTCTCCTCACCCACGCACACAAAGCCCTCCACAACCAAGGCCCAGGATACCTCAACAGCCGCCTCAACTTCTACGCTCCCAAACGCCAGCTTCGATCGACCAGCCACGCCCTCGCCACCGTCCCCCGCATCCGAAGAGCCACCACAGGGGGACGGTCCTTCTCCTACCTCGCCGCCAAGACATGGAACTCCTTCCCGACCCACCTCCCCCAGACCCAGGACCACCTCGCCTTCAGGAAACATCTCAAGACCTGGCTGTTTGAGCAGTGGCGGACTCCCCTCCCCTAGCGCCTTGAGACCCTCTGGGTGAGTAGTGCGCTATATAAATGCCTTGATTGATTGATTGATTGAGAAAAAAAATAGTTTTGAAATGTTGTGCCTGTAATTTGGCTGAGATTAAGATGTTGTGTGACAAAGCGAGTTAGTTAAAGAAAGTGTTGCTGGGAGAAGCGAGTTTGTTGTGCCATTTGTCAGGTTTGTTCTGCAAGTCATCAGGATTGTTCGCCCAACAGTAGCTGAAAGGGCGAGGAGAGCCCTGAGGCTTTTAATAATTCTGAGCTGTACTGTAGCACCGAAGCCCAGTAGTAAAGAGTGACATTAGGGAAAGACCAACCCCCTCGCTCTTTTTGTAAAGATAATTGCCTCAATGCCCTCCTGGGCTGGGAATATGACCAGATAAACTGTGTAAATATTTGTTGGAATTTTTGCAGGTTTGATTTACTAAATTCCAGAGGTATTGTTCGAAAGAAATATAAGAGTTTCGGAAAATATGTCATCTTTATGACATTACATCTGCCAACCAGGGTTAGGTGTAGGTTGTTGATTTGTTTCAGAGCCTTCCTAGTGTGTGTGGCCAGTGGAGCTAAATTGTCTGTAACAATCTCTTCTAGGTTTGAAGAGATGGAGACTCTTAGATATTTGGCCTTAGAGACCACCCTGTAATCGGTCCAGGATATTTGGCTATTTGTTATTATTTGGGTTTTGTTTTGGTTCATGGCATAGCCAGAGAGACTCCTGAATTTTTGCGCCTCATTTTCAAGAGCCGCTATGGCGTTTGAGGGATCAGGTAAGGTGATAGCCAGATCGTCGGCATAGGCCATGATCTTGGTGCAGATACCTTGAAAGTTAATTCATTATTTCTCTCTATTTGTTTGATAAAGGGATCCAAATAAAGGTCAAACAGCAGAGGGGAGCAAGGGCACCCATGCCTGGTGCCCCAGGAGATCTCAAATTGCCAGGTTAGTTGTCCATTATTGGAGACACGGGCTGTTGGTTTTACATAGAGAGCTTGGATCGCCTGTGTGATCTTTGGCCGAAAGCCCATTCTACTCATGACTGCCCACAAGAATTGCCAAGAGACCAGATCAAAGGCTTTCTCAGCGTCCAAGAGTGTAAGTGACATCGGGTCTCCGGCAGCCTGTGAGGCGTGAAAAAGAGTGATAGCTCGTCTAACATGCTCAGTTGTTCCTTTCTTTGGGATGAACCCGTGCTGCTACTCTGATGCCAAAGAATCAGCCATTGAGGAGATTCTATTTGCCAAAACTTTGGAGAAGATATTTGAATCACAATTAATGAATGTAATAGGTTTGTAGGAACTCATCTCTAATGGGGATTTATCCTTTTTAGGACAGATAGCTATTCTGGCCATGGACCAGGATACTGGGGGCAAAGCCCCGTTAAATATAGAGGTTTTTCCTTCTGTAAGGATTGTTTTGATTTGTAGGGCAAAGATCTCATAAAACTCTACTGGGATGCCGTCCAATCCAGTAGCTTTCCCATCGGGGAGGCTGTTGATGGATTCCAGTATTTCATCCCATGTAGGGGTTAAGCCTAGTATTTCCCTATTATCTGAGGAAAGAAATCTGAGGTTGATCTCGCTGAAGTAGCTGGTAGTCTCACTTGAAATTAAGTCATTTGGACCGTGGTTCTCCTCGGTATATAGTTTGGAATAGAAATCCTGGGATCCCTTTCGTATGAGATCAGTATCCTTAGTTTCACTTCCTGAATGGAGTTTAATTGCATGTATCTTGCTGCAGGAGACCTGTTGCCTGGTCCTAACAGCCAGATGATGCCCAATACTGTCGCTGCACTCATAATTTTTCTCCTGGGAGCTAGCCCATTTTGCAGTGGTTTTCTCTGCAATAATTGCTGCAATTTCGGCTCTGGCCAGCACTACCTCTTTCTGAACTGTCTCGATGTCTTGCCCTGCTTGACTACACTGAGTTAGTTTAGTTTCGGCTATCTTTAGCTTCCCCTGTAAATTACTTATCACCATCTTCTCTTTTTTATTTTTGCACACTGAAAATCCAAGGGTCTCGCCCCTAATCCCTGCTTTTAACGTGTCCCAAACTATCATAAGGGAGGCAGAGCCAACTTTAATATCTAAAAATTCCTGTAGCCATCCTTGCATATATGTCTGATATAATGGGTCCTGTTGCAGAGCTTTTTCAAAGCTCCAGGTGGAAGCCTCTCTAGGTTTCCCCAATTCTCTGATGTTAATAATGAGGGGAATGCTGTCAGACATAAAGCGTGAGGCCATTTCAATAGTGCAGTTATTGATGAGTGAAGATGAGAGGAAGAAGTAGTCTAGCCTGACAAGGGTTCGATGTGGAGCAGAAAAAAAAGTGTGACCGGGCTTGGCGGAATTCAGTCTAGCCCAGCAGTCTCTTAAGCCGTGTATCTGTGCAAGGTCTATCAAAGCCTGATACACCAGGGGCTTCCTACCCTTGTATTTCCAGTGGCTGTCAGTATCCCAGTTGCAAGGCAGATGTAAATTAAGATCAGCGCATAAAACAATGGGGATGGGCCAGTGTGCTATTTCCCCTGACACCAAGTTTATGACTCCTGGGTCATCTGCATTGCTTCCATGGATTGAGCAAAGGGTAAAGGGGGGTTATTAGAGATATGACACTCAGTAATCACCCATCTGCCTAGAGAATCAGCCTTGACCCGGGGCGAAGAGATGGAGAGTCTTCACTCAGCCAGAATTCCAAGCCCCCTGGTTTTAGAGCCCTGTGTGGTGGCCCCCAAGACTTGGAACCCCAAGGAGTCTAATAGGTACTTCTGGAGGGTTTCCTGTATGCAGTTAATGTCCCCCCCAAAGATCGGGATCCCTGCGCCACATTTAGCCTTTTTGAGCGATCGTTTAGCCCGCATATGTTAACAGAAACAATTCTTAATGTATCTAGCTTAGCCATTTAAAGGAGAACAAAAAACAGTAGAGCAATACACAACAGACTCCTAATATCTTGTCCTATATCATAACAAGTGTGTTTTAGATATGCATGTGTATGTGTGAGGAACATTAAAAAACTAGTGCTTACATTTTCTGTGCCAAACTTTTCTATTGAGGTGCCTTTCCCATCCCTCCCCCCTCCCCCTCCCCCCCTTCTTCGAGCAATCAGGCAAAGCCTGAGTGATGGCAAACATCTTGAGCCCTGACTGCCAGCCACGCCAGACTGCTAGAAACTTTTGCTCTAGTTTAAAATTCGGCCATGTGCCCTTTTTTTGCTGTGCTCTGTGTAGTGTGGGGTAGTGCAAAGATAACATAGAAAACAAAAAAGCCGCATAAGAGAAACAGAAGAAAGTGTCAGGTAGAGTCAAATAAAGTCAAATAAAGTCAGAAGGTGAGCGGCTCAGGTCTGGTTTTTGCAGAAGGCAAATTGAAGGCAAATTGAACATATGTTATTTCTTCCTGTATTTCAGTTCCTCCAGATACTCCCCAGCTTTAATCTCGGAGAGGAAAATCTTGGTGCTTCCGTTGGAAACTGCTTTGAGCCTTGAAGGATTCATAAGATACACTTCAGCACCCTGCTGTTGAAAAGGGGAGAATAGCTGCCTCATACGCCATCTTCGTTCGACAGTCTGATGGCAGAAGTCTGGTTTGGCAAAGAATGTTATCCCGTTGGCTCCTTTCTTTGAGTTGAAGTGGGCCTGATCATAAATCATCTGTCTGAGGAGGAAGTTTCCGAAGTAGACGAGGAACACCCTTGGTTGCCCTCCTGGCGGGTTGCCACTGCTGTGTTGTCGCTTCTGGTGAGAGGGGAATCGGTGTGCCCTCTGTACTTCATGGTCCCAATCCCAACCCAGATGATCTGGGAAGGAGTCCTGTAGTAGTTTAACTATGAAACGTCTTGTGTCGTCCCCCGCCTTCCCCTCCGGAATGCCAAGTCGGTGGATGTTGTTCCGGCGCTAACGATTGTCTTGTTCCTCCATCTTTGCCATCATATGTATTAGACTCCCCCTGTTGGTTGGTGGCCAGGGCTTCTGTTTCCAGGTGTTGGGTTCGTGCCTCCACCATAGTAACCCGGTCACTGATGTTGGCACGGGTTTTGTTCAGTCGGCTCAGCCCACCCTGCAGCTTTTTAGCAGCATTCTTAGCGATACAATTGTCCACCCAAACTTCTTTGTGAAACTCCTTTATGGAGTCCAGGATGGGGGCTAAAGAGGGTTCAGAGGTGTCTGTTTGCAGGCTCTTTGTACTTTCCCACTGAGTAGAGTTTAGATCGTCTTCATCAGGGGGGTATGACATCTGAAAATCGGAGTAGTCTCACATAAGCAGGCAGCGGCATTTGTTTTTGCTGATGGGTTTTTTAGGACGCTGTACAGTGCCTGTGTCCTTGTGTGAAACCTCGCTGTCCCCTTCGCTGGCATCCTCTGAAACGTCCTTGTTGGAGGAAGTCGGAGTACTGTCTGACACCGAGTAGAAATCTTCCAAACCTGCTTCGGGGGTCCAAGGAATTTGGGAGCCGGGGGGCACCACCAAGTTTTGGATAACTTTGTTGGTCCCTGCTTCGCCGGGTTGAGAGATGATCAGCGGGATACCAAGGCTATTCTCCCCGAGTAGGTTGTCTGATACCTGTGTCTGTTGGGGGGCTGAATCAAAGAAATCGTGGCATCAGCATGTGGGTGTGCTGAAGCAGGGGCTTGGGGGAGACCATCTTGATCTTTTGTGGGCTCTGTTAGCACAGCTGTATCGATTTCTGGGCTGGTGAACAAGGCGTCACTTTCTGTTGCACTCTACACTTGCTGTGCACCTGGCTTTAAGCTTCCTGCAAGTGGGTGACTGATTGGAGAGGAGGGGGTTTCAGTGCTGGGATTTGACAGCGTTTTTTTTGTTCCCAGGAAGATTTTTGCAGGGTGTGTATGAGCACCTTCAGTGTTTTCAGGATCTCTGGGCAGAGCCCCCCCCCCCCGATTTACCCCACATTTTCCCAACACTTTTTTTCCCCACTGACCTCAGACTTGATTTTATGTGCTCCCTCAGCGGCAGTAGACGCAGCATCTTTGGCGTCCTTAGAGGCAATAGGTGTTTTTTGTTTAGAGCCTCTACGTCCCCCCTGGCACTCATAATGCTCCTGCTGGGTTCGATTGGCCTCACTCCCTGGTTGTTTTTAAGGGGTAAAATGCGATAGTTCCAGAGTCTGTTGTCCTCGTTAGAGGCTGTGAGGAATGCAGGGGAAGCCAGGCAAAGAATTACCGCTACTGCCGCAATATGCCAAACGGCCCGCGCTTGCAGCACCAACATCTTGCGGGCAGTGCGGGCGGCACGATTGAGTTTTGGGCAGCCAAGTATTTCCAGAGAAGAGCCCCTTCCAGGAGAAAGCAGTCTCATTGTACCGCAGGGCTGGCGTGTGTGACGATCCAGCATTCCGGTGAGAGGCGCAGGGCAGCTAGCCGAGCGTTACGCGTCCGGCTTGAGCAGCCGAGCAGCGTGAGCTCAGGCGGATTCCATCTTGCTCTCTCTACACCCACTCCTGAGTGGGTCTTTCCAATCCTTTCAGATCTGGATGTAAGTAGTTCTCTGCCGTGCCATTTAATCTCTCTGCCAATATTTTAAAAAATAATTTATAGTCTATATTGATCAGAGAGATAGGCCGATATGAATCACATAAACAAGATGGTTTAGAGTTTTTAAGGATTAATGATGGTGGTATATCTCCGCCTTGTTAAAAAATATGAATAATTAATGCCTGCATAACCATAATAAGAGCATCCTTCAAAACTTTATATTGTTTCCCCAGATTTGCCTGCTTTTATAGCCTCTCCAATTTATACTTTTGAGATCGACCTATCCATGTTTCTAGATGCCTCATCTATAATTCTGTTTAAAGGTGTTTGACATAACCAGTTCCTTGTCTCTGATTCCTGCACATCTAACTCTTCATGATACACCTTTTCAAAATGTTCCTAAAAGTTTTCTCAACATCATTGGGAGCGTTATATATTGCATCCTGGGAATCTGACTTAATCTCATTGACATTATTTCTGGCTAGGTCCTGTTTTGTCTTCCATGCTAGAAGCTTCCCGCAATTCTCTATACTCAAAATGAGCTATTTTGCTGGCTTGCCATTTCATTTTTAGCCGATATTCTAAGAATTCTCCCAGGTCTAATTTAAGAGGTTCTAATTTTTGGGACATCTTAACATTAGGTGAAATACTTTACTGTGTATTAAGATCGTGTTCTATATTTTGTATGTCACTTTCTATGGCCACAGTTTTTAGCTTTATATTTTTTGTGTCTAGCGAATTGTATAGCAGTTATTTGACCCCTTATGAATGCTTTATAAACATCCCAATCCATATGTATAGGGGCAGTATCTAAATTAATATGAAAGAAGCTCTCTGTTTCTAAGTTTGGTTTCTCCATTATGTCTTCTTCTGATAAGATTGCTCCTTCTAATGTCCATCTCCTGATGCTTGGTCTAATTGGAACATTGAGTACTAGAGAAACTGATGAATAGTCAGACAAATGCAACCCCATATGTTTAATATCTTGCACCATATGTTTTAGTGATGTATTTAAGAGAAAATAGTCTAATCTGGACTTATGTATATATTTTTTTAATTAGGAAATGTATTTCCTCTTTTGTTACCCATTTTAGAATCCAGACGTCATACCACGCTAGTTGTTTCATCTTATTCTGAATTAATGTTATTCTTTCAAAATTCTGGATGGATCTACTTGTACTCGATTTATCTAAAACTTGATCTAAAACTAC
The DNA here is from genome assembly GCF_964263255.1 of Lissotriton vulgaris. Taxonomy (NCBI): domain Eukaryota; kingdom Metazoa; phylum Chordata; class Amphibia; order Caudata; family Salamandridae; genus Lissotriton; species Lissotriton vulgaris. Next base: position 462,635,311 of record NC_141696.1, on the reverse strand, counting down.
ATTGAAGTCTCCTGCTAGTACTAGTGGATCTGTATAATTTAGTAAATCCGATAATAGATTTTTAAAGGGAATCGTGTTGTCCGTGTTTGGACCATAATAGCCCGCAACCGTGAATTTGTGCAAATGGAATTTTATTTTGGTTTTAACCCATCTCTCCAGTTTATCTACTGAGCTGATCTCTAAGAAAATAGCCACATTTTTTTATATAATTATAGCTACGCCTTTAGATGGGCAAGATTGGGTTGTACAAACCACATCTTTGATCCACTTTTCAGTTTTACATAATTCGTGTAGCTCATTTTCTAATACATGGGTTTCTTGTAGTATGAGGATCTGCTCTAGAGTGTCTCTTAAATATTGAATTTTGTTTCGCCATCTACAGTTTGTTCTTAATCCATTTATATTCCATGAAAGTACCTTTCATTTGAACAATAGATCTCCTGATCGGTGACTCATCTCTTAGATGTCTTCCTTGTGATTTTGGTTTCATTCTGGTGATTTGAAGATTTTTTTGTTTTTACCCTTGCTTCCCCCCCTTGTGCTCCCCCCTTTCCTCTTCCTACCTTCCTCTAGTGAGCAATCCCCTGGATAACCCCTCATTCCTTCTTCTATGGCCTCTACCTTGGCCTATGGAACTCCCCCTTCAGGACAGGACTTGGGAATAATTTAAAAATTAAAAATAAAGTTACATCACAGAGGCTCTTTACTTCTTTCTTTTGCTGTGTATATATCAGCCCTGAGTACTTCTTCTGAGCATTCAATATGGGTTTCCTTGTGTATAAGTTTTATTACAAATTCTTTCAGGTTATTCCCCTCCATTACTTCCGGAACTTTAAGAAGATGGATGTTGTTTCTCCTTTGTGAGTTTTCAAGTGATTCTAATTTATCTTGTATTTCTAGCCCTCTATCTTTTAGTGTAGCTATGTGCTTTGCATTATCCTCTGTCTGTGTTACTAAGTCAGCTATCGTTATTTTAAGGGTGTCTGTTCTGTCAACAAATCTAATTTAGCTTCAAGTTTTTCATAGGAAATTTTAATATCTGACAGATTTTTTTCAGAGAATAAGAACCTTTCTTTCATCTCTTTGAAAATGCTTGTATTAAATTGCACATCTGAGCTGGTTGAGGGTTATTTACCACATCACCATTATTTTCTCCTATATTGACTTCATTGGGCAAGTCCTGATGTTTTGTTGGTAGTGGTAGTGCCTGGGATGTCAGTGTTGTACAAAGCATATCTTGTATGTCGGAGCTGCCCTGTATCTCCTGTTCCGAGTCCCTGGGTGTTTTTTCTGATGCATTTAACATCTCCATACCCTGTGAATTATCCTCTTGCATTCCTTCCTCTTTCATAAGAGTATAGCATTTGTTAGACAATGGAATGATACTTAGGATGGCTTGGGAGATACTTTGAGATATACTTTGGGGATACTCAATTTACATATTGTGTTGGTATCTTGTGATGATATCTCTGCTCCTCATTTTAGCTCTAGTGCAGTGGGAGTAATCTTGAAAAAGTTTCTGAGGGACGGTGTTAATTTAGGTACTTGTGGAGCTAATAATACAGTTTTTGATTTAACAGAGTCTTTATTTTTATGTGTTCCTGTGCCCTTTGTTTTACTCTGTATTGATTGTTTCTTTTGCGTCTTTGGAGTTTTTAATTGCGCTTCTCCCTGAGCTTGGTTCTGAATTACTGAAGTTGGATGTGTCCTTTGTTCTATATCTTGTGAGTCCAACATATGTATTTTTAATTTAGTGCTCCTTAGGGTAAATTTAGAATGTATCTTCCCAGGATCTATATAGGTTGAGGTGTTATCCAGTTTCCCTCCTCTAGCACTTTGCTTTCCTTCCTTATGTTTTTCTAAGCAGTTTTTGAATATATTTCCCAGTTTCACCCTACTCTCCTTACTCTTATTGCTTGTTTTTTGTTACTTCAAGCCCAGCTTGTTGTATCCTGCATGCGTTAACATCCCGAACGTAGAATATCTTCGCCTTTGCCTCTCCTTCTGCTCTCCACATCTTCACTCTTACCTTGGCAGCTTCAGGGGTGTATCAAATTGCTTGTACTCCAAGTTCGCCTAAGACAGGCTGCAGGGCGAGCCCACAGAAGTCCAGGGTTTCCGTGGTCATCCAGTACTTTCCCTTGTCTCCACTCCACCGACCAGTGCTTCGCGGATCACCAGAGTCTAACACCGACTTCCAGTCTGCGCCCCCAGCATGCGCCCCTCTACCACACCAACAATCTTTGCCGTGCTGCCTAAACTCCGGGAAACTCAATGAAAACAAGTAATCTCTCAGCACCCTCAATCGCCGTATCTCGGCGTTCACTTCCTTAGGACCTTCCTCAAAGCCTCCATCGTAGCTCCCACACCGGCACTCTCCAATGGGCAACAGCTGCAGCTGAAGCGGTGTCCGGGACTGCATGCAATCAGATGCCGGAAACACAGGTATGTGAATATCCCGCTCAATCTGAGTAGACACTGCAAAAGTGAACTAACATTTGTGTCTGACAATGGGTTATTTTAAATTTTTTGCCTCCTGATATATAATATTAAATTAACATTTTCTGTCCTCCTGACCTGCGGGAGTCTCTGCGACCTGAGGTTCCGTGACGATTTGAACCCGTGTTTTCAATATTGTCGGAAATACATAATATTGGTATCAGCGAACCGCAAATGATCCATTTAGCATATCCTGGTGTTTTCGCTATGCTACAAGCAAGAGTACTCCTGTAACAAACACATCTCCGATCTACCCATGGCATCCATCTTAGAGCATGGCAGCCATTTTGTGTTTCTTGCCCTCACATACGCAATAACCTTTGATTACTTCATTTCAATTAAGGACACGTAGCCTTAGCCGGCGATTCACCTTTCCAGTGACACGTGCACCTTGGAACAGAACACGCTGTAGCTGCATGACTCGACAAAGGCTGCCTCCTCTGCCCGAGGCCAGTCCTGCTATACTGGTTCTTGTGTTCGTTGGCCTGATCATGATTAGGCGGCCGAAGCCAGTAGCCTTGCCCATTTACAACCCACAAACATCCCTTATCCTGCTTTTCTATCTTCTGCACCTGGCTCTGCTCCTTTCCTTCTGGGCCTTTATTAGGGGGAGGTAACGAAATTTACGATGAGGCGGTCCGGGTCTTGAATGAAAAGTTGACATGAGATTATGATGGAAAAGTGGGAACCCCTCGTTCGTAATGTTTTGACATCAGATATTGCCGACGATTCCTGTGCAACGCCAAATATTTATTGTTTAGGACACAAAGGTTTGGGAATGTACTAACATGTGAAGAATTTGCCTGAAGGCCAATATTTAGTATATAAGGAGCAACCCTCTTTGTACAAATCGAACAGGCTCCTAGATACTGCCCGTGTGTAGTTTCTGTGACTTCTGTGTCCCTGCAGTAATAAACCTTTGGTCTTTGACGCCACCATCGAGAAGCCCGTGTTTCTGTTTATTTGTGCACCGAGACAGGTGGAACTCCGGGGTCTTCGGGTGTTGTCCCCTGACACCTCTGGACGGAACCAAAAAGTCCAGAACTCCAGACCCACTACTCACCGGCCGCCATGATCTCCCCCGCCTTATAAAACATACAATGTTGTTTTTAATTAAAAACAAGCCTACATTTGCACACTTCATGAAAAAGTTTGTGTGATTTTTATCCTCCATATCCAATAAAGCTTCAGTTTCACTTTTGCGACTTTGTTTTATTGTGTGTCCACACTATATACTTTTAGAAGCTCCTCTTAAACTAAGGAGTAGTCTTTCAGCATAGGAGGAATTGTAAAATCCAAGATGTCAGACCTTAGAAGTAAAACTAAACAGTTAGAGATTTTTCTAAACATTTATAGAAGCATTCCAAAAAGCAGAAAGCTACCAACAATTAGGAATGGAGCACTCTGTTGCCCACACTACACCCACACTTAGCAAACAAACCAAAATAATGTATTGCATGCTAGATTGTAAAGTCAAAATCTACAAAATTCCCCAAAAACTATGACAAAATCTAAATCATCTATACAAATCATTTTTGAAATAAAAAAGAAACAACATTTTTTATTAAATCAGTCAAAATATTCGCTAAAACCCTAAAATTAAATATCAGTTAGATAATGAAAGAATATTTAAATCATTTACATGAAAAATGTAAACCTAACCAAACAAAAATTTCAAAGAACAAATTCAATCCATCACATTAAATAAATACAACACATAAACCACACATTGCCAAATAACAATCATATAATATTTAAACAAATAATAAAATTTATAATTTCCCACCGAAAAAGAAATAAAATAAATGCATCCTGGAAACTTAATAAAAAGGAAATCAGAGTTAAAAGCATTGGTTTATTATAAACCAAAATTGATTTCCTTAAAAAAAAGCACATTCCAATGCCCAGAAGACACATTTATCGACAAAACCAAGTAAAGTAAACAAGAAAACCCACCCACAAAAACATTAGAATCCTAATAACTCAGTGTAACATAGCATAACGATATGCCACTAAAACAGGGTATAAAAACCCCAAACTAAACACTAGTGAAAAACACTATTATTAATACAAATTACATATTCGAAAAACCCCAGAAACAACACTATGATTAACCTCTAGACCACCCCCTACCACCACCCTCCAAAACCTTAAAGAAGGACGTGCCTGTTTCGATGAACAGCCGCACCTTGCTGCAACCTAATTGCCAGGCAATAGAATAAAAATGACACAAATAGACTACAAAATAGACTGTAGCAGTAACAAAAAATGGTTACTAAATGAAACTAAAAAAAAAGACTGTCTACCAATAGAAATGAATGAGAAAACATGATAAAATGGTAAATAAGAGGATCATTAGGATGGTGGATAGACTTGAGTCCATCCGCCATCCTGTATTAAACCGGGACCCTCCACAATACATGTGGCGTTCCTGCATCCCAAATCAGGATGCGACTTCCACCATGGCGGTCGCATTTTGCTTACAGCAGCACCCGTCGCAATGCGAAAAAGCCATGTTGTGCATTTCACTGCACTATGTGACAGGCACCACACGGTGCCTGCCACTTGGTGCAGTGAAATATTGGGGAGTACAATGGGAACCCCCCAGCACACCTCCCCCAATACTAGGGGGTCCCGCAACAGGCCCTCCAAAATAATTCTCCACGAGCCTTTACATGGCAGCGTTGCCGCCATGGAAGAGCCTGTAAACTCGAACATCATAATTTGGTGGGTGGTGCCTGCTAGCCACCGTCACCATTTTATGCTCCCTTGTCCATCTGCCAGGCAATCAGACTGATTGCTTCTGATGGGCCACTGGCGGACAGACTTTCCATCCGCCGCAGACAGAATGGGATTCCCACCACCATCCTAATTCGGCAGTGAAAAAATCGAGGTCCAATGGCGGACGGACCGGCACCATATGGATGGAGGTGGCGGTCCTTCCGCCATCCTAATGACCCACTAAATGTATTGAAAAAGGTTAAAAAACATTAACATGTAAAACAAAAAAATTGTAAAAATGTTTAACAAATTATAAATTATGTGATAGTATAAACATATAGAATAAATTAACATATACTGGAAACACGTGTGTTAAAAATGTAGGACATATGCATATAAACAATTGAAACATTGTACTAAATGTAAAAAAATTGAAAAAGTGGAAATGTACAACATACAATGCTACACAAATGTGATTTGCATTTTTTACGTTATAATAAAAATGTATTAAAATGCTTAATTATTTACCTAAAAGCAATTTAATTTGGATTGAAATTTATTTATTTAATGATGTTAAAATATATATTAAAATATACTTTGAAAACATAAATAAAAGAGAAAAATGTGTAACATTGCTTTATTCTATAAAAATGTCATTTATATCACTTGTAACAAACATACAACTAACTATTTTTATTATATTTCTGAACACCAACAATACTAATTAAATAACACAAACTATTCCTACAACAGGTGAATACAATTTAAACAAAAGAATTAGCACAATCATCAAATTCAATAATCACACTCCAACATAATGTTGGACACTCAAAGGATGACATTTACTATTCCCACACCGATCTGCACCAATTTGGGAAAGGTGTTGGTAACTAAAGGGGTGGCATTTACTATTCCCCCACCAATTTTTTCTAAATTGAGAAAGGTGATGGACACTAAAAGAGTGACATTTACTTTTCCAAATCCAATCAATGCCAATTTGGAAAAGAAGTTCAACAATAAAGGGGTGACATTTACTATTCCCATTTCAAACTCTACCAATTTAGAGTGCTGGACAATAAATGGGTGACTTTTTCTTTTGCCACTCCAAATGTAACCAATTTGGGGAAGGTGTTGGACACTAACGGTGTTACATTTGCTATTCCCACTCCAATCTAAAACAATTTGGAGAAAGTGTTCGGCACTAAAGGGGTGACATTCACTATTCCCACTCCAATCCAAAATTGTTTGGGGAAAGTGTTAGACACAAAAGGGTCAGGTGACATTCACTATTTCCACTCCAATCTATAGCCATTTGAGGAAAGCTTTGGACACCAAAAGGGTGACATTAACTGTTATACTCCAATTTAAACCAATTTAGGGAAAGTGTTGAAAACTTAAGGTGTGACATTTACTATTCACAGTGCAATCTATACCAATTTGAAGAAAGTATTATATAGTAAAGGGGTGACATCTACTATTCCAACTCTTGTTAAAGCTATCTAGGGGACGGTGTTGGACACTAAAGGGATGAAAATGACTATTTCCTCTACAGTGTAAAAATATTTATGCACAGTGCTAGCGACTAAGGGCCCTATTATGAGTTTGGAGGTGCAGGAGTGGAACCACCCCTTCCTGCACTGCCAAACTCATGTAGGAACCGCCTGCCAAATCAGGAGTTTTCTCCTGTTTGGCGAGCAGCTCTTTGGCATTCCGAGAGCAGTGCCTATGGAATAGGCGCCACAATGGGGATGTCAAAGACAGTACCTGCATGGCATGGACTGCTGCAGTGCATGCTGTTCAGGCACTGGTGTGCATGCACACCCCTGTGTGCACCCACAAGGTATGAGACACCAGGGGGCACTGTAGATCCCCCTTTGTTTCCTCACCACCACACTTCTCATGGCGGTCGCACCACCACGAAAAGTGTGGTAATGAGGAAACATGTATTATGCTTGGCCATGCCACTGCAGCCTTGCCAAGCATATTACGCCATCAAAATCATGGTTGCTGTAGTCCGAGGCTGGTCAAAAGACTGCCACCACTGTGTTCCCACAAGTCTGGCGGACCATGGACTAGCAGAATTGTAATAAGCCTCTAAATATTTGATATACCCAATCATTACTCATACTCACACATAATAAAGCACAAATTAACAAAAATGAAGTTGAAAAGATGCTAACCAAAACTTCAAACTTATATCTATATATATTTATAAACATTAACACCTTCCATGTGTCGAACAGCGGGACGTCACAGTGGGTGTGTGTGTTGAACGGCCGTCCGATCTGTTTGGCAATGCGGGGGAATGTGATGCGTATCGAAGAGGTTAACATATTAAATATTATTTTTATCACAATTAATTATTATTATGTTATTTAAAATATTCACTACCATTCCCAAACGTTGAACCATAAAGTAAACAAAAAAACAATTTAAAATTAAAAATAATAACATAAAATATATCAAAACAAATGTTCAAAAAGAAATTATTACAAAGGCATTGGGGTCTATTACAATGGTGGGTGTATCACCACTGCCTTTGTGGCGGTGGTGATCCACCCGTCAATATTCACCGCGTGCATGCAATTTACCCCTGCCTGATTATGACGGCAGGGGGTACCGCAGCGAACGGGAAGTCCATCTGCCGCGTTTCCGCCCGGTTCACGAGTTGACCAGGCGGAAAAGGGTTGAATATGGTGGCGATGTCTGCTAGACAACACCATCCACATTACAATGCATGCGGGAAGCAGCTGCCGCCACGGAAAGGCATGCAGTTTTTGCAAGTTGCGGCCCCCCAGGATATTGGGAGGCACATGGGGGTACTGATAGTACCCCCCTGCTTTGCATGCACAATGTGTCAGGCATTGCACGGTGCCTGCCACATTGTACATTCAAATGCACAAAGTGAAGCCACAGCATAGTGGCAGGCGGTGCTATGTGCACTGCCAGCCGCAATGTTGTGGATGGGGATCCTAATTGCAAGTGCGGGACCGCTGCACCACTGGTGGCCAGTACCAGCACCTCATGAGTGGGGGACGGACGAAAGTCCACCCGCCATCCCAATAGGCCCATTAATGTTCTTCATAAACATATTTTTTAAATTAAAATTTATTGTGAAAATTTTTCACAAAAATTATAAAACGCAAATGTTTTATTTAAAACATTTCAATTAATATACTTAATTAAATTGAGTTTTTACAGCTTTCTAATACATATGTTTTAAATTAAATATGTTTTAAATATTAACATTTTTTAATGTATTATAATTAGTGTATAGTTTATTTAATTATACATGTTATTTATTAAAAAATGAATAAAACAATATAAATGTAAAGTATTAATATTATTTGCATATCATTGAAATAATTTACATGAAGTATACATTAAAATATCCCCTTTTTTAAATTCTCCCCACCCTTATCTCCTAAAAACCCACTATCCTGCTGCTAAATTTTTTTTATAAAACCTTTATTTGTATACCTTAATTCATGGGTACTCATAGTACGGGCCGCGAGCCAGTGGCGGCCCGGGCATCCTACGTTGGCAGCCCGCAGACCTTGCAAACATTGTATCCATGTATTATTTTTTTTTTTAAAAGAGTGTCTGCTGCAGCGCGACTTTAAGAGTCTGCTGCTCTGTGGGGGCCGGGCGATTCTCGCAGAGCCAGAGTGGAGCTGCAGGGGCCTAAGATAAGGTAAAATACAACAAAGCCTCATTAGCATGCAAATGGACTTTAATGATCTGTGAAGTGCTTGGGTGCGGCTGTGTGTGTGTGCACCTGGAAGATGTCTCAGCCCAGGCTGACACACAGGCAGGGTGAGATTACAAAGGGTGACAGAGGGAGGTAGAGAGAGAGAGGGAGTGAGGGAGAGGGAGTGAGGGAGGGGGAGAGCGAGGGAGAGAGTGAGTGAGACGGGGAGTGAGACAGGGAGTGAGACGAGGAGTGAGAGGGGAGTGAGAGAGGGAGTGAGAGAGGGGGAGTGAGGGAATGAGTGAGAGAGAGACAGACAGAGGGAAGGAGATCGAGAGAGACAGACAGACAGAGGGAGGGAGGGAGACAGAGGGAGGGATGGAGAGAGGAGCCAGGGAGAGAGGAAGCGAGGGAGAGAGGGAGTGAGGGAGTGAGGGAGGGGGAGAGGAAGCGAGAGAGGGAGCGAGCAAGAGAGGGAGGGAGAGAAGGAGTGAGAGAGGGAGGGAGAGAGAGAGAGAGCAAGGGAGAGAGGGAGGGAGGGAGAGTGGAGTGAGAGAGGGAGAGAGGGAGTCAGGGAGAGAGGGAGAGAGAGAGAGAGAGAGAGAGAGAGGGGGAGGGAGACAGAGAGAGGGAGAGAGGGAGAGAGAGTGAGAGAGAGGAGTGAGAGAGAGAGGAGTGAGAGAGAGAGGGAGGGAGTGCAAGAGAGAGGGAGTGAGAGGGAGTGAGAGAGAGAGAGAGAGAGGGAGTGAGAGAGACAGACAGGGAGGGAGAGGGAAGGAGTGACGGGTGGAGGAAGGGAGAGAGGGAGAGAGAGAGGGAGGTAGCGAGGGAAGGAGAGAGGGAGAGAGAGTGAGAGAGTGAGAGAGAGGAGTGAGAGAGAGAGGAGTGAGAGAGAGAGGGAGGGAGAGAGAGAGGGAGGGAGTGAGAGAGAGAGGGAGTGAGAGATAGAGAAAGTGAGAGGGAGTGAGAGATAGAGAGAGAGGGAGTGAGAGAAACAGACAGGGAGGGAGAAGGAAGGAGCGAGGGAGGAAGGGAGGGTGAGAGGGAGCGAGAAAGGGAGGGAGCGAGGGAGGGAGGGAGCGAGGGAGTGAGGGAACAAGGGAGGGAGTGAGAGAGAGGGAGTGAGGGAGGGGATAGAGAGCGAGTAAGGGAGAGAGAGAGGGAGTGAGGGAGAGAGGGAGTGAGGGAGAGAGGGAGAGAGAGAGAGGAGTGAGATACAGGGAGTGAGAGAGAGGGAGTGAGAGAGAGAGGGAATGAGAGAGACAGACAGAGGGAGGAAGCGAGGGAGGGTGGGAGCGAGGGGGAGAGAGAGGGAGCGAGGGAGGGAGAGAGAGGGAGAGAGGGAGCACGAGAGGGAGGAAGAGAGGGAGCAAGAGAGGGAGCCAGAGAGGGAGAAAAACAGGGAGGGAGAGAGGGAGGGAGAGAGGGAGGGAGAGAGGGAGGGAGAGAGGGAGCAAGAGAGGGAGGGAGAGAGGGAAGGAGAGAGGGAGAGAGGGAGAGAGGGAGGGAAGGGGAGAGAGGGAGAGAGAGGGAGAGAGAGTGAGTGAGGGAGTGAGTGAGGGAGGGAGGGAGGGAGTGAGTGAGTGAGAGAGAGAGGGAGTGAGAGGGGGTGAGAGAGATAGACAGACAGACAGAAGGAGGGAGCGAGGGAGGGTGGGAGCGAGGGAGGGAGAGAGGAGGGAATGAGGGAGGGAAAGAGAGGGAGAGAGGGATCGAAACAGGGAGCGAGGGAGGGAGAGAGGAAGGGAGGGAGAGAGGGAGGGAGGGGGAGAGAGGGAGAGAGAGGGAGAGAGAGTCAGTGAGGGAGTGAGGGAGTGATTGAGGGAGGGACTGAGTGAGTGAGTGAGAGGGAGTGAGAAAGACAGACAGACAGAGTGAGGGATAGAGGGAGGGTGGGAGCGAGGGAGGAAGAGAGAGGGAGTGAGTGAGGGAGGGAGAGAGATATGTGTATGCCGGGTCTGGTGGCTCAGTGGACAAAGGCATTCGATGCAGGGACCTGTGATCAACCTCATGGTCATAGTTTTTTTTTGTTGATCTAGCCCACACCCTCCCCCACTGACCCCGCCCCCATCGGTGTGGCCCTCAGACACAAACCACACTGTAAATTTGGCCCCTGAGAGAAAGTTTGTGAGTACCACTAAAAATTCAAATTTCAGTAATTTTATCATTAATTAATTATGTAAATAAAACACAAATAAAAAATCATTAAGTTATACAATTAAACTTGCTACGATAAAATACATACAAAATAACACTTGCCATACAAAAACATTTTCTATATCAATATTTTTTTAAACAGTATTAAAATATGTAAAACAATATTTTCCCTTCTATATTTCTGTAGAAAATATTGCTGACATTCTGATATTCTTGTTTTTTAATCATTTTATTGATTTTACACAGACAATGGACAAAGCACATGCATTGAACACTCAAGAAAATACATATTCTCTTCTCTAGTTTTGAGTATTCCCAACGGCGGCTGACTCAGGTAAGCAAGGTTGGTTGGTGAGACAGGGTAGGGTATGACGGGGGAACACCTATTCTGTCGTCTGTTGGCTTCTTCCCCTGCCATGCTCCGCCCTGCCCCACTGCACCACCGTGCTTACCTTAGCTGGCCGCCGCTAGCTATTTCCCCTCATGTCCTGTATGGTGCATATCGCCAATCTTGGATGCTCTTGTCGCCACTGCCAGCACGGTCCATCTCAATGCCATCTTGGAGTGCAACAGCAGTATGGCAGGGTCTCAGCACCAATATCCCAATACACTTGACGCAATACTTGACATATTTTTTGTCAATATTTTGTCCAAACACTGTTGAGTGTACCTTTTCGCCATTTCACTTATGGACTGTTATGAATCCATTAGTAAAGGCTCTTCTTTTACCATTTTCAGCTTCTGTCACATCCCCGTGAACCACTCTTGCACTGCTGTTGTCTCAGTAGTACAATGTATGCAGTGCTTTAAATGGGCAAGTATTGTCTGGTGTTGAGTACCTACACTTCTTTAATTTGAAATGAAGAGTAAATACAATTCTCAACACTGCTTCAAATCATTTAATAGGAGATTACTACACAGGATAAAACAAGTTATCTGGATAGTGAGTACCAGAACTTATCTATTTCAATTTAAAGCAGAGCATGGTTGTGCCTGATTGTGGCTGATACAGTAATGCCACCAGTACTGTATGTACTTTCTGAGCTTGCACTCTTTGTATGGGAGCTTGGGCTACTGCGCTGTACCCTTTCAGTGCTTGAAAGAAGCTTGCATTGCTCCTGTAATCCCCTCGCTGTTCTGCGTGTGCCGCTGCCAGTACAGTATGTACTTTATGTGCTTGCTCTGTGTCTATTGAAGCTTGGACTTGTGCTGCTGCTCTATACCTTTTCAATGCATGAGTGAAGCTTGCATTGCTGATACAATGCCAGGGCTGTTCTGCATTTTCTGCTGCCTGTACTGTATGTACTGTATGCTCTCACTCTGTGTGCTTGGAAGCTTGCTCTGTGCTGCAGCTCAGAAACAGTTCAGTGCCGGAGGGAAGCTTGCATTGAGGGTGCATTCACCCAGTTGTTCTGTGTGTGCTCAGCTCATCTTGTCATTGTTCTGAGTGAGTTAAAGAAGCATGATTAAATCTTTTCCCTACATAAAAAATCAAATCCTTGGACTTTGTAAGTAGCTTGCTCCATTATATTTAACCTGCCCTGAACATAAACATTATTTTTGGAAAATTACAGAAGATGTTGTTCCTATTCAAATGTGAAAGAGGCGTTATTGTACATTAAATAAACAAAATGGAATAAAATAAATAAACCGAGATCCTCACTACAACGTAAACGTATATCCACATTTTTTGGCACAAGCTACGTATAATGGTGATTCATAAAGCAAACCCAGGTCAACTTTAAACATTCATCTAGTTACTGCCCATTTTGACATGTAGTCTTCCAACAGTAGAAAATACTGCTCATCGGGAGCCAACAATTCAAATAAACCTACACTATCCCAACTTTGCCCAGAGCTGTGTGTGAACCTCAACCGGTGCAAGAGGAGCTGTGTTTAAAGATCTACATTTATCATTCTATGCACACAACAAAAACTCCTTAACAACCACTTCTACGTGATAATTCAATCTTGGACACTTATTATGAAGTCTAGAATTTCCTGCTTTTCATGAGCCAATTTAACTAAACCTTTTTTTATTAACCTAGTAGGTAGCACCACTCAGTTCATTCTACAAATTTTGTTGTCAACAATACATAATCCATCACTTGCATTCAAAGCCCCCAACTATTGGGAAACATCTTTATATACTACCCAACCCCTCACAAAAAACTTAAACAATTCCAACACTCCATCAGTTGTCATGGCATCAGTCCATTCCACATCTTGGACTACGCCTTAATTTATCCATCCGACTAAATATATATCTTCCATGCCACCCTCACTCTCAATAGGCAATCTGGACAATCAGCAGCATGGTTTTTTGATACAATCTTCCGCAGAAAAGATGAACTCTGTTAAGCCTTCCATCCATCTTCTCATTCTAGGTGTGATGAAATCAGAAGTACTCCATGTGAAAATTAAGCCCGGGTGGAGTTTGCCTAGCCATGCTACAAGAACCTATACAAAACTGTAAAAAAAACTCTGCAACACTGCACGGTGTTCTGTGAGCATGCTTTGTTGTCTTTCCCGCATGCTCGCGCATGCTCGCGAGATGTTTCGGCAATATGGAATGCGTGTTCGGGGGAAAATACTGCACGAACTTCACCATGCAGTTGCCAATGGGCCGGTCCATCTGGATTTTCTACTCTTTGTATGGTTCTGGGGCTTGTTTTTCATCCCTCTCCAATCTTTTGAATCCGTTCTTTTTTTACACTTTTTTATTATCTATCCCTCTCTCTCCCTAAGTGTATATTTTTGTTATATTTCTCATTTTACTGCATTTTTTGTACTGTTTTTCTATTGCTTGCTTTTTATTTATTTTTACGTTCCTACTTCTTCTCCTGACTTTGTTTTTTACTTCTACATTTTCCTTTCTCCCCCCACCTCCTCCCGAATCAAGGCTAGGCTACTAGTAAGAAAGCCAAGCCTAGTGTGACCAGGAGCCACGTTCCTTGCGGAAAATGGCACCCGGAAGGGGTTCTCCGAGGTGGAGGTGGCTGCCCTTGTTTTTTTGTACAGCGCCACCTGCTCTTAACCTTGGCAGCAGGATGCAGGCCTGGCTCAGGCTACGGTACCCAGGAGCATTACCGCCAGTGGGCGATGGTGCGCTGAGCAGTGTTTTGCTGTGCTGAGGTTTGGCACACTAACAGCCAGCTGGTCCTCTACTTGGACTTGGAGCAAGACCTGCTGTACCTGCTAGATGTTGAGTTCATGAGGCTTGGTGAGTAAATAATGATAGTACTATTGTGTGTTCTGTTCTGTGTTATTGCTAATATTCTTTTTTCCCAAATAGCAAGAAGGCTGCTACTTACATGCAGATAAGTTACGTTTAAAAATCTTATTTTATGTAATTGTTATTCTTTTATACACTATACAGGTGCTTGGTGCTACTAATCTTACTTGTTTGCAACTTTGCGCTCATTTGGGCTGATTATGTAAGAGAGTTTAGAGAAGTTAAGTTAGGTAATGCTAGAGGGACTCATTTCCTTTGTCGTGTCACTAATATAGTGGTGGTAGTTAGATAGTTATTATAGTTAGTTACTTGGTTTTAGTTGGTAATTTTTTAGCTGTCCGCAGGACGTACCCTCCTTCATGTGCTGATGATTCCAGTCTTTAGTAGAACCTTTTGTAGTTTGTTAGTGAGTGAGTGATAGAGCAACTCATCAGCACATCAGCAGCAACCACCCAACAATTTGGTCTATGCAATATGCATACATCCATCTATGCATTTTTGAGGACTAAAATAAATGGAGATGCAGACTTAGTGAACAATTGGCCCGTCAAAGGGGGTTGATTCAGTGATGATTTCGAATGAGATAGAAACTTAGAGGAAGCAAATATAATTATCAGCAATTAATTTTCAATGTCTTTGGAATAGGCAGGTTAGGTGGTACTTACATTTAGGATTTTGGAATGGGAATGGAACAATGGAGTAATAAATAAAAAAACAGTAGGTCCGCAATATTACTAGTCAATCAGATTAGATAGGTCAATTTTATTGCAATTGTCGATTCCTGACAAAAAACTTTCTAGAAAGTTTTTCAAAATATTGTACGTGTTTCACACCAATCAGTTTTTGTCTATTTATTATTATTATCTTACATGATCAGCATCCATGGGCAAGAAGACAACGGGGTTTAAGGCGGGAGCTGGAGATGCCTCCTAGGGCCAGGATAGCTCCTTTACCGAGGGCTCTGCTGCTAACCCCAGTAAGTCCTCCTGTTGTTAATATTAATAATTATATTTCCCTAACGTTTACTGTACCTTTTTTCAAACTATTATTTCTGTTTCCTAATTCTATTTTTTACCAAACCTTCTTCGATCGATCTGTTTCTAAATTCTCTATATCCCAGCATTACCTATCTACTCAGTCATTGTATTTCTAGTGTCTGTTTTTTTTACATCAATCTAATTGCCTCTGACTCCATACTACTATTAGTCATTCTGGAGCTTGCCCAGTTGGCCACTCTTTTTTAAAAACGTTTTAAAACTCAGATTAAACAATAGATCTACCCACTGCGTCCAGTCCTTTGGGTTGTCTTCTTCTTGAGAGGCTTTTGAAAATTGCCACCAACTAAGTGCCCAACCAGAAATGTTACTATTTTTGATAGGGTAGGACATACTACTGTCTACTCTACTCTAGTACCCGATGTATACTAATAGTGATGTGTGTGGTGAATGTATTGCATTTTCAATTTTGCTAGTGAAAAACAGTTGGGGAGACGTATATGTCATCTAAAAATGTGTAATGTTTTTTCTAGGCATGCCGACCACCAGTGCCAGGGTCAGCGACGGGTCAGGCGACACCAGCCAGAAGGGAGGAGAATCAGTTGCTTCTGCAGGGGTGGGTGAGCCAGCAGCAGTGGCAGGCGGTGGTAAGTTATATTCCTTACTTATTGACAATCCATACTTGCTGCAAGGGTGTACACTGTACTGTTGAGAGAGGCTAAGTTGTTGTGAACAATGGTTGAAGAAGACACCCTTTACTTAGCATTAGCAATACTGTTAGCGGCAGGAGTTGAGTAACTCACGGTGGCCTCTTCTATCTGACTTCAACTCAGCTGGAAAAGTTTTATGAAGAAGACTAAGAGTCAGAAAACTTGATGGATGGGTTGAACGAAAAGGGTAAGAAGGATTAAAGGAGGAAGTGCGGGCGACATGTATATATGACTGGTAGAGAATGATGCGTGGGATGCATTGGTGGCTGCAAGGAATTGGATGCATGTGTGGTTGAAGGATTGGTGAAAGGTGAAAGAGAGGATGCCTCCCTTGGTGGGTGAAACTGTATGGGTGATAGGAATCCTACCAGGGGGCTTGATGGGTTAAACTCAAAGGCAAGCAAGCAAGGAAGCATGG
This sequence comes from Lissotriton vulgaris, assembly GCF_964263255.1. NCBI lineage: Eukaryota > Metazoa > Chordata > Amphibia > Caudata > Salamandridae > Lissotriton > Lissotriton vulgaris. The sequence goes on along the minus strand of NC_141696.1, from coordinate 462,618,885 downwards.
CTGGTGGTTTAAAAAAATTACAAATGTATGTTGTTGGTGTAAGATTTGTTGAGAGATTAAGAAGATTGATAGCCATGTTTACTTTGAATGGATGGATGCCTTGATGGTATTCAATCATGCAATAGGTGGAGACTGTCACTGGATGAAGACAATGTAAAAGAAACATAAACCGTGTCAGAGTAGCAAAGCCAAGGAGAATAGAATAAGTTTAGAATTTAAAAAAATATAATGCTAGAAGAGCAATGCAATGATAAATGGAAAAATTGTTGGGAAGAGAAACAAGGGCTGTTTTTTTCAAGGTTTTTGATTCAAGGTTGTATTTCAGAATACTCCCTTCACTCACAGTAGTTTGCAAGCACAGCAATTATATATTGTGTATGTATGTATATACTTATACCCACCCATTTTCAATCAACTTCCTACCTATGCCATTTTCGACTGTTTCAGCCTGCCATGGGTGGTCTATTGGCTACATGGTTAGTGTTACATAATTAATGACTAGTACCTCACGTCGTCCCATATATAAACAATGATCATTTGTAGTTGTCAGAGTTAAAGTGAAATTGAGCAGTTGCCATTCATGTAACAGAGTATGGCCATAATAGAAAAAATAAGATAATTGTGTAGTTTTAGACAACAGCTGTCCCACCTGCAGACAGTAGTAAATAACAAATAACGTGAGTCTGTGACACAAGTATGTCTGTCTAGGGTGCAAGCTGACTGAGTTAGCATGCCTACAAGGTTAATTTAGCTAAACAAGAGAGAGAGAAGAAGACTTGTCTACTCCATAGTGCCTAGTAGCAATGCCTGATACTCCCACAAATGTTAGAGGCTGTAATGTACATACTGGGTTTGTTAGTGCTACTGTGCCCCCATGTGTATACCTAATTTTGTGTTACGTTTTTTTTTTAAGAGTATTTGTTACATAAAGGGTGGTCTGATGGGAATTGCTTAGGATTTTGTTTAACAATCTCTGTTAAATGTGTTATCAATTATATGTTGACAGTAACCTTCACCTACACATGCACTCTATGTCACCGCAGCGACTGGTATAACCACACAATATCCCCAGACCTGGTCTGCTCTTTTGTGTATTGTATATTGATATAAGGGGTATGAGCAGACAGGTCGGTAAAGATTCCCCTGGACCCTCCACACACCTGTTATGTTTTTACATATTTGTTACAATTGACTTTTTTCTTTTTTGATCTAGATACTCCTTCCCAACTGAAACACAATCAAGCAGGAAGGAGTTAGCAGCCATAGCCTGACACCACAAGCTGGAGGCCATATGGACCAAATATCGGCAGCTGGTGGCTCTGGCGGAGGAAAAGGGGGAAGATGCTGCAGCCTCCTTCAATGCCCTGGGACCCAGCCATTACCTCTCAGTGCCTCCAGTGTTACTGCGCCACAGTCTGGCAGCCGCTCTCTGCACTTCTTTGAACATTGTTATCCACCCCTGTGGATGCAACTGTAAAGCATTCAAGTGCTGCATTATCCTCCGAATGGCACGCTTAGAAGAACAGATAAAGGAACTGGAGTGTAACCTGCGAGCCCACAGCAAGAACTCCATCATCTTGCCCCTTTTTTTATATTTTTTTGGGTGGGTCGGAATCAGGTGTTGGGGAAAAGTTTGGGTTTATTTTTATTTAACGACAATGGAGTGGACATTGGACTCTTATCTTATGGACATTGGTTGAGTTAGAGAGAGGAGTGGGTCACATGTTGGGGTTTTTTCATTAGTTTATTTTGGTAAGGGAATAAATGATTGATACCTTACATATGATGTAAATGTAATGTAATGTAAATGTTTTGTGGGGGGTTACACTTTTATTTAACACAGTTTCCTTTGCTGCCAATAGTATAACACATAAACAGATAGATGTGGTACCCTCACTTGTTACTTGTCCTACTAGAATTGTCAGTCTCTCCTCCAGGTCGGTGCAGTCTACAACTGGACTCGGAAGGGTGGGGGTGTGTGAATTAATGAATTCATTTCCATAATATTCATTATGCCCCCCAAAAACTTCTTCTCTTCCTTGTTATTGATGTTTATTTATACTTAGGTGAAGCAATGGCTGCATATTGATGATAGTTTGGTTTCCCAAGATTACCGATAGACCAGATGTGAACTGACACTTGTGCTTTTTTTTAAGCAAAGTAAAACTTACACTACTCAAGTTCAGGCTATCAGTGGTAGCGGTGAACCCACTACTTACCATATATTATTGTCAACCCCTAGTTAAATCGTTATTACTTTGTAAGACTCCTGCATCGCTCAAAACACCTTAATCACATAGTTTATCTGATATGCTCTAATTTTCTTTTCTTTTACACACCCGAGCAGAAAGCCAACGAGTTACGTCTTTCGCGGTTGAGGGACATATCACAGCCCTATCTTTTCTACACAAAGTCTGTTATTGTTAGGCATGGACTAGCCTCGACAGTGGGTAGAGAGAGAACCCCCACTGCCTAGGAGCTGTATTTTACATAAAGGTACCGCGCTCAATATATAGGACCTATTGTATTCCTATCTCATGAGGCATTAAGAAAGAGAAACGCTGCAATATCTACAGGATCATCTAATGAAATGATTTTCTAATCAAAATTGGGGTAACAAATATCGATCAGAAAACTGAATATCTAAAAAGAACTGTATCTACCTGAACTGGGGGTATTCTTATTTGGCCAGGAAGCAACATTCTTATCATATAAAGGTCTGGGAACTCCCTCAAAATAGGAACTCTTCAAGCTAACATACTGATGCTCCTGAGTGACAGGACGCTCAGGCCTTGATAAAGTTACGTCTAGAAACGTAACACGTGTCGGCTGCCTGCATCAGTTCTTCGGGATCAAAGTGGAGGATTTAGAAAAAACCTGCAAAAATATTGATGTTCTTTAAAACTTATACACTGCATCATTTTTTGCCAATAAGAATTGTATCAAGATAAATCTTACTAAAAAAATACATTAAAATCACAAAACAAATGTAATGCTTAGATGTTCTCTTTCTGTATAAAGATAGAAGCATTGTTCATATCCGAAGTCATTAGTCAGGAATCCTAATCGGGCCAGGAATGGAAATCCCCCCCAAATACCATATGACATTAAGTATTAGAGTGCCAAGGTACAACCAGTTTTATAAGTACATCCAATATATTATTGGCAACACCTAGTTACATCATTATTAATTTGTAAGATTCCTGCATTGCTCCTTAATCACATAGTTTGTCTGATATGCTCTAAATTCCCTTTCTTTTTATCCACAACCCACGCAGCATGGTAATTCCTTATGTGATACCTGCTCGGTTTCAATGAGCAGATAGAGAAATCCAACTAGGGTGATTTTGTCAATTCCTTCTGCCACTATGGGGGTATTCCACCAGATACGCCTGTGTAATCCTCATGATAAAATGTCTGTGAGAGTCACCCATATGGCACTCCCATTATGTAGGTTTTTAGTCATCACCACTGTGTGCTGTGAACTTGTCGCACCGGGAATACAAGAGTTTTGGTTATACTAGTACTCCTAATCCTAATATCAGTTTTTACTCCTTTACCAGGCTGGTAATATACTATCAGGTACTACACATAGCATGTGTTAAGTTGGTATAATAGGGTAGATCACACCATACAACCATCCATCTGTAGGTAGATTTCATTTTATTAGGTCCTGATGAATCGCCACCAGATTGATTAACTAAAAGGCGAGAAACATGTTGACCTCATAATAGAGCCTCCTACCTGAGACTTGAACTCAGACATGCGCCTTTGTTTCTTTTAATCAGGGTGGGAGACCCATTGATTGAAATAGTTTTCGCTGGTGCTCCCTGACCTGTTTTAATACTTTTTTCATGTTATACACCTTCACACCTGCATCTACACTGATTAGGCCCCTCACACCCACAACACCAAATGGCATTTGGAATAAAAGATCTCCACCAAAGAGCCCCTCATAGGGAGCCCGTCAGGTATTGCAGCACAACCTAACAAGGAGCAGCCCATTTGATTAAGCGAAACACCTTGCCGGGAATGTGAGGGCCCTATATTCCAAGAGGAGGAATCCTCATCCTCCTACACTTCATGACCACAGAAAACCAATTTCCTCCTGTCTCAAAATTAGGAACAGCATACCTTATGTATCTTCATTATTGGTTTCCCAAGTTGTCATGGTGGTGGTGGTAGTAGCAATAGACACTGACAGTCGCATTTGCAAAAAAAGAAAATGAGACAGTCAGTCGCCTGGGGGAGACTCAGGAATGAGTAGTAGAAGTGCAGCACACAAGAAGACTGATAAACAAGAAGTCAAAGTCAAAGTCAAAGTACTTTATTCGGTTAAAAATTATTAACCATAAAAGCATACAATGTAGAAAATTAATTTACATTAAAATATTACACAAAGTCAAAAATGTAGATCAGTTTTCCTTGTGATCAAAAAACAGTCAACACCTCCAGGAATAGTTACAAGTTAAAGGAAAAAGCAATTAAAAACGAAAGTTGAGGTTCGTTACATTTTGGCAAAGCGAAATTGTACATCATGCAAAAGGAATAATAACTGTGCATTAATGATTACTGATTGGGGCATTATCCTTGTCCTATCGGATCACCATATCTAATCCAGGAAGTAGGTTTTGTTGATTATATGTGGGTATCTGCTGGTAGCTGATCGATACAGGGCCCCTCCTGTCCACCCAGTGTTTTTCCTCTAGACTCCATCTTGTGGTTGGAAAATACGCAGTTCTTGGGTAGAAATCGCACAATTCCCGTGTTGCTTTTGGCCCATCTCCTCTTTGTGGCTCCCAGCTATTCAGATATGGGACGACCTGGTTATCCCTGAAGTTAACAATTACCAGGTCTCCGGCTATGGTCTTGGGTCGGGCACCTATCCACCCCACCCTTCTCACATTTAGGATTCTTCCGTCGATATTAAATGGAAGGGGTCTGTTCTTCGTGAGCCAAAACTGTACTTTGTTTTTAAGGTCCTGGTGACCTTCAATTTTTCAGATAGTGAGGTCAGGCACTCCCGAGAGGACACACACATAAGGTGTGCCTCCGGTGGTAAGTTTATACATTTATTAATTGCAGCTAACCCCTCACAACTCATTCCTACTTTGTTCGACCCTGCTCTGGGAGCAGAGCTAGGGGCCATTGTCGATTTTTTGGGTACCTGCTTGCTTTTAAAAACCAATGGTACGGGATATAGTAGCTGGCTCTGGGCAATGTTGCTGTTTACAGTGGTGTCAAGCTTATTTGAGGGGACCATGCTCTGGAGTTGGTTGTTTGGCTTGGTATTTTCATCTATTTTTAAAAGCTTTTCCCCAATTCTCTCTATCCTCTCAATAAGCGGGGATAGTAAGGTTTTGACCAGTTCTTCTAGATGAACCAGCAAAATAGAAGGTAAGAGGGATACAGGGGTTTCCGGTGTTTGACGTGCTTTGGGTGTCTCGAGGGGGGTAGTGTCAATAACCGGAGGGGGGCTTGAGTTTATTTTTTGGTATTTCGCTGGTTTCCCATTATGTTCCATACCTTTACGTTTTCTGCTATGGGAAGAGACCTGGGGATGTGCTGTCGCTTGAATGGTAGATTTATCAGTTAGTGCGATAGGAGTTTCCAAGGGACTTTTATTGGGTTGATACGATTTCCTAGGCTCAGGGCTTCCAATTCCAGTAGAGCACGTTAGGGGACCGGTTTGTTTAACTCCCTGCTCTCTAGGAATGTATCTAGTATTGCAAATTGCATTAAGTTCCCTAAGTAGTAAAGAGTTTGGTGAATTGGTGGGAATCGAAGGGGATCGTACACAGCATGTGGTATCGTTAGGAAGGCTGTAATCTATTGTCTCAATGGCCGATGTTACCCTTGTTATATACAGGTCCAGTGTCCCCTTGAGTGACCCTCCCTGAGAAGAAGATTGTTTGGGGGGCCCTTTAGGGGTCATGGTGCAACTAGCTTATAACCCAAAAGCACACACCTATGTATGGGACCAGTGGGTATCTTAATTATCAAAGGGGCTACTTGGAAAGACAAAGATGTTCGTTGTCAGCCTCTGGATGATTAGTCTCTAGACAAGCATACCTTAGTTCATTACATTAGTCCCGGAAAACCAGGATGGGTGTTCCGGGCCGACCTCTTCTGGCCTCTGAGGGCCACAGAGGGCCCGCCCTTTGCCCGTGCTTAGCCCGGCGTCCCGCTCGCGTACCACGAGGGAGGACTGTCGGTAATTTTATGTGCCTCCTGGCGCTGTGCTGTGGTCACGTGGTTCCAGTGGGCTGCTGGGGATTGCAGTCCCCTGTCCTGCACTCCACACGGCGGCCAGCGCTTCCCCCGGTGGAAATGAGAGTTGGCAGCGGGAGGAAGGTAGAGACCCCAGCAAGTGAAAGGGCAACTCTCCACCCGGGCTCCGCAGTGGCAACAGGCAAGTCCAAAAAATGCTCCCCCCGCTCTGCAGGACTGTCGGTAATTTTATGCGCCACCTGGCGCTGTGCTGTGGACACATGGTTCCCGTGGGCTGCTGGGGATTGCAGTCCCCTGTCCTGGACTCCACACGGCGGCCGGCACTTCCCCAGGTGGAAATGGGAGCGGGCAGGGGGAGGCAGGCGGCGACCCCAGCAAGTGAAAGGGCAACTCTCCACCCGGGCTCCCCAGTGGCAGTGGCAACAGGCAAGTCCAAAAAACGCTCCTGATAAACAAGAAACCACGATGATGATAAGCAAAATAAAACATAATGGTGGCGGGTATAGCCTAGTACAAGTTACAAATAGAAGTTGACTTGACTAATGAAGTGGACAAGCGTAACCTTTAGTGCTGGAAGGATCAAGAAATTAATTATGATGGATTATGTTTCTCTGGAAAAAAATTGAATAGTGAAAACTGAGAATGGGGGGGCAAGCAGAACAAGATCTTTGCCCTGCCTTGAGTTAGTGTTGCTTTCACTGCATCCGCCCCAAAAGTGTGTGATCAATCATTGGTGAAAAGTTAATTTAGTCAACCCTCAATATAAATCTCACAGCCCATGGGAAGAGGGTTATGGTTAGGTGTGAGCGGGAAATCCGTTACGCTCGCGGATTTTGCAGATTTTTGGGAAATCCGCAATCCACGACTTTTGTGGATTTCCCGCAAAATCCGCAAAAAAAATCAGCGAACGTAACGGGTTCAAAAGTTGAACCCCCACTCATGCAACTATTTTACAATGGTGCCAGCAAGCTGCCAGCGCCGTTGTAAAATCGTTACAAAGTTAGCTTGCACAGGAACCACTAGATAAAATGAAGCAGGTGCTGCTTTATTTTATCTAAGTGCTTCCTGTGCAAGCTAACTTTGTAACTATTTTACAACGGCGCTGGCAGCTTGCTGGCGCCATTGTAAAATAGTTGCATGGCTGGGCACAGGTCTGCAGCTCACTCAAGGGACCCCTGCGCCCTTCGGGGCGATTGCATAGTAACACACACATGGTCGCTCGAACTAGTTGATGCTCAAATTCAGTGACTCATTCATTAGCCCAAAAACAATCGTGAGCGTCGTCGAGGCTGGACAGGTGTGCCTTCTTCCCAAATCTACCGTGGAAAATCAGCGGTGATGCTGGATAGGCTTTGCATCCTTGACTTTCACGAGCGCAATACCCGTGCTGTTCCCGTGACCAGGAGCTTCTTTCTCTTCATCTGCTGAACTGATCTTTCTCTGACCTTTTATTCACACAAGAGGCACATACCCTACTGGGCACATTGTGTTCGCAAGGGTTTCTGCAAGTTCGCACGCGTTTTGTACAATTTCGCAATTTGCGAAATTGTACAAAACCCTCGCGAACTTGCAGAAACCCGTGCGAACATAAAAAAAAAAATCCGCAAATTCGCGGGAATTCGCGGATTTTGCGGATTGCGAGTTCGCAAATCCGCAAAATTCGCAAACGCGAGATTCGCAAAATTCGCCCATACTTAGTTATGGTGTGATGAATGGTCGGAAGGGGTATTTGATTGAAAGGTTTGACAAAGACTAATACTACACATGGACAACACGCAATCTTGGCTGATGACCATCATAAATATGTTAAGGGAGAAAAAGTAAATCAATGCATGATGATGACTTGATGAGTAGTACTAGACTAGTAGTACAGGGCAGCAGTATATTATTAATTATTACTATTAAGCAATTTCCTTGTCTGTCTGCCCCCAGGAAACCCCTAGTTATATACATGTTACGTTCTGTTGTACCAGGCTTCTTTTTGAAGCTTGCAAAGAAAAATTAAAAAAATCTGAAGTTTTCAAATATAAGCAAACATAATAAACAACAACACACACAGTCATTATGATTGAAGAGAAAAAAATAATCAAATAAAATGATAATACTGTAACTATGTTATGGTCAAATTGGAAGTTGCATCTTAGCCTTCCTCTTGGTCCTTCCTTCCATGGACACTCTGTTCATCAATCTTGGGTGCCTGCCTTGTGGATTCGGATTGGTAAGGTAAGAATGAGTTATTTTTCCGTGTATAGCAGAGGGTAAAAGATGGCCTGTAAGTGTAGGGGTATTGAAAAATCAAGGAGAACAGTAAAGTTAAACTGCATAAATTAAGGAGGAGTGCAACAAGAAAACTTTCAGAGGTGGCATGGCTAAATCATGTCTACTCTGTTTCCAGCAGTAACCTACAACAACAATAGGAGCAGGTGTGCCCACCCAACCTCCACTTTGCTTACTTTTTGAGTCAGAGAGCACTAAGCACACATACACAGCAACATAGCATTTTCCAAATTAAGTAACTAAATCAATGCACCGTTGTCAGTCATACCACTACACATACCTCCACCACTACACCGACATGTAGGTCTGGTGTTGTTGTTGTTGTTTACCTGTTAGGAAACTTCATGAAATGCCCTGAGTTATTCCATCAATGATCTACGATGCTACTGACTGACTGCGAGTATGGTATGGTCATCATGGTGTCCAACTCTGTTGTTTACTGAGTGAGTCCAGAATCAAACATGTAATCTATCAGCCTACAGTAGTACAATTTTGTTATTGAACAACAAGAAGGGAAACATTGACTTGAGTCACTTTTTTGTGCAGATTAAATACTAGTAGATATCAACAAGACATAAACCAGTCACTCAGAGTCAGTGTTCAATACATGCCATCATTTACCTGTTCTTTTGGGGCAGTCTCTCTAGGCTGAGAAAGGAGGATAGCTATAGTCAGGTTCTTTGGAGTGACTCGAATAGGCAGGCACACCTTTCATATTTGTTGTACTATTCTCCATCCAATGTCTGGCTTGAGGAAAATGGATTTAGGGTGAGAAAGGACTGACTGGAGCAGGACATAGAGTAGACTTACTTTTTCACTGACTGCACACAGTTGCAACTCCAATCCAGCAATAAACAAGTAAGAGGGTGGTGATGGATTTGCTGTGATTCAAACCAGAAAGGCAGTGACACTCACAAATAATAAAAGTAAATAATATTCCTTAGCTATATCTTTTTGGGGGATTTTTTGGGGCATCAAAGCAAGAAAGATAGTAACAAGTCGAAAACCTAGTTGTTGTCAGGGAATTAGATCTCGTCCTGAAACTCTGGTGGTTCACCCAGAAGTAGGTCTTCTAACACACTACTGCCATGACCTAAGTTGCTATCTTCAAATACCTGCTGTGCTACTTCAGGTATTGTATGATCCTGTGGTATAAAGTGCTGACTCATTTTGATCACGGCTAACCTCACCACATTTTGGGGCAAGAGACTGGTCCTTCTCACTGTCAGAATGGCACCAGCAGCACTGAAAACACTCTCAGAAGAGACAATTGCGACAGGGCAAGCCAGATAGTTTATCTCCAGCCTGCTGACCACTGGCCATTGGTGCATTTTCCCATACCAATACAGCAATGGGTTTTGATCAATGTAGACCTCTGTTGGGTCATCCAGATAGGCCTGGACCATCTGCTCAATGCTCATGGGTGCTCCGCTTTGCTCAGCCTCTTTTGACTTTGCATCAGCATTGGACTTAACAAGCCCTTGCTGGAGAAACCATTCCTGTGCCAATTTTGAGGCTGACGCTCCTGTTCTGGTTGTTGTTGATGTTGTTCATGGTGTTTGTGGTTTTGGCTGCTGTGAACCAACCGCACTACCCTCAGGCTCTGAAGTTGAACTTGAAGCCGGCTGCCCTGCAGTACTTGTGCCCTGGAGTAGCGGGCCTCTAATTCCCAGCCGTTCATTTTCTAAGTGACTGGCTTCCACAGGTATCTAAGTTTTGTAGTTGGCAACATCCCCTTCTGAAAAAGGAATGAACGTGTGCAGTAATTTTTTGTACCATGAATCCAGAATTGTGACACAAACGTAATGGTTGGACAACACAATGCCTATTTGCATCCTTGTATTTTCGGATAAGCAAAGGGTTAAGCTCTCCGCCAACTCATATGCTTCTTTTTTATCATCCATACCTGCTTCTATTGCAGACAACCCTTTAGCTGTTCCTGTAGCATGTGGAACAAAGGGATAGCTTTGCCCATGGTATAGTCCTCCTTGCTGACTTCAGGTGTAAAGAGCTTGAAAGGAAGTAGTATCTCCTTCAGGCACTTAATTAGGCCCCATTGGTCCAACTCAATGATCATGCCTTTCACAGTAGCATCCCCTCTTTGCATGACATATTCATTGATTGGTCTGTACTGCTCAAACAGACGTTCAATTATGTAGTAAGTTAAGTTCCAACATGTTAACACCTCCAGATGAGTGTTTTCACTGGCATTCTCTTATCACACTGAATGATCCTCAGCTGCATCTGGGTTTTAAAAGAATGGCTGAAATATGTGGCAGATTCTTCTGCAGGTGGTCAGTAAGTTGCTGACACAGTCTGATTTTTTCAGAAACTCTTGAACAATTATGTTAATGCAGTTTTCCAAACACAGGACCCTGATATAGCCACTATCGGCCATGGCCTTAACTATATTACTGCCATTGTCTGTGGCATCAAAACCAATGTGAAGCCCTCTTGGTCTCAGCCATTTAAAGGCTTTGCTGTCAAAGTGTTTCAAAATGTTTGCCACAGTATGCGATTTCTCCATGGCAAACATGGCTACAGTTGCATGTTTCTGAATGGCATTAGAAATCTTAGCAGTGTCAACAACACCTGCTGCAGATATCTTTTCCCTACCCCCCACAAAAGAGATCCAGTGTCATGTAGTGCCCGAACAGCAACTCTGGCAAAATAGGACCGACTGGAAACCTTCAATCAATCAATCAACGATAACTTTTTTTTGGTCGGAGACCATAAAAGAGCAGATAAAATGCATACAAGTGGCACAGTAAGATAAAACAGTAAATAACAGTTCAACCATGCAAGTTTAAAAAAAGAATTAAACTGGGTATTTATCAAAGTTGGAATATAGAATACATGATCATGCAATTGATTATACAAAACTTTGCCTCCTACACCACATTCCGATTAAAAACCGTGATACTGCAAAGACAATAGGGGCATGGGTATCATACCTTAAGACCCTACACGCCTGAGCACAGTGCCTAAATCCTAGGTTCCTACATAATAGAATCAACCAGCATTTCCTTATTTCTAGGTAAACGGGGCAGAAAAACAAAACGTGGTGTCCATCTTCTTGCTTGTAGTTGCATGCGGGGCACTTAATATGTTCTGTGTTCACCCATTTAGCGGTAAATACCCTCAATGGGATGGAACCATGCCTGAACTGGATGTAAAGTTTCCTTGCAAGTGGAGGAGAAATTACATCCAGGAATTCCTCCATTCTTGATTCAGACTTTACTTAGAGGAACTCTACCGTCAGTCTTCCCACAGCAGTCGATCTCTGTAGAGCAGCCACACTTTGGTGCCTCAGAAGTTGCACAAGCTGTTATTTACTTGACCCTGGACAACTTGCTTCATGATTCTCCCACAACACTGGTAGGCCGATCCTATTAAAGAGTGCCCTAATATGTAAAAGCCACGGGATGTTCTTACTTTTCAAAAGGGTCCAAACCTCTGCAAATTCCTCTCTGTGGGAAGCCAATTCGGGCACTGACCAGAGCCTCTTCCAATAAAGGATAGGCCTTGCTGCAACTAGATCCTCTATTGGTTCTAGCCCCAGATCTAAGCGTAGGGGGATAAGCGGTGTGCTTACTGGTAGGCCGGAAGAGTTTTGCATGAAACCGTGTTCTACCCTGATAAGGTTGGATATACTTTGGTGGCCCCATAATTCGGCTCCGTATGTTGCGGCCGTTCTAGCTTGGATTCTGTAGATTTCTACGACAGGGGCCGTGGGTTTAAAAACCAAAGATCTCTGGACTTTACCGATACCCCCCGTTACTTGAGTTAGTCTGAGTGCAGCCTTTGCTGTCTGGGAGCCCCAATCAAAGTTTTCCGTCAGAGTAATACAGAGGTAGACAAAGGTCCTTACTCTTTCTAATGGGGTGCCATTCAGGAGGGGGTTAGGGCGGGTCAGCTTCGGAGGGTTAAAAATCATAAACTTGGTCTTGTCCAAGTTAATCTCCAATCCTCGCAAAGCACAAAAGGCTGCAAAACCTTTGAGGATACGCTGGATGCCTGTAGATGTTTTAGACAACAGCAGAGTATCGTCTGCAAACATTAGGGCAGGTACCCACCCAGTGGCCAACCTTGGAGCGTCATTGTCTTTTACACCTAGTAAATGTCCTACCAAACCATTGATGTAAAGACAAAATAACGTTGGGGCCAAAATGCACCCCTGACGTACACCCTTTGAGACTGGAAAGTGAGCCGTTAAATCATTGTGTTTCCCGCACCTAACTTGGGCGTAATTGTTCAAGTGGAGCTTAATCAAAATATTCAGTAGATAGGTCGGCAGACCCAACTCTCTTAAGACTCTCCACACTTGTCCCTTGGCACTAAATCAAAGGCTGCACGTAGGTCCGCGAAGATGAGATAGAGGCTGCCACCCTCCAATCTCACAGTCTTCCAAAATAGGACCTGGAGCCTGAATATTTGGTCAATGGTCGGAATACCTGTCCTAAATACAGCTTGGAATATACTAAGGATCTTATGGTCATCTATCCACCCCTGAATTCTGTCTATTGTTATCCTGCCCATCAGTTTTTGTGTGATATCTATCAAACTGATGGGCCTATAATTAGATGGAATTAGCGGACAGCCTTTCTTATAAATGGGGACAATCTCCGCTCCTAACCAGGCATCTGGCAGGACATTCCCCATCAGGATTGCATTAAATAGTACAGCCAAGTACGGTGTCCAGATTTTCATCTTGTCAAATCCTGGGGCCTTGTTAGAAAGTAATTTAAGTATTGCGGCCTCCACCTCCTTAAGGGAGATGTACTCAGACTCAACCAGTTGCTGTTCGGTGCCCGGAACCAAGGAGCCCAGGCCCAGCTCCATATCCGGGGGCCCTGTTAATTGATACTCAAGTTGAGATCCTGTGATGGCCTGGAGGGAGGTCCCTACTGGTTCACCCAGTTCTGAGTCCATTAGTCCGAGCAACCTATGCTTGTTTGGTGGATCAAGAGACGGGAGCAAGGTTGTCTCTTCAATGGGGTTAGCATAGAGTGCTCCGTAGTGAGATTCCCATGCTGCAGGAGCTATATTTGTTATGAGTGCAGGTGCGCCCCCACTCACCCCACTACCTTCCATTTTGGACAGATGGGTGTCAGAAATTCAAGAACACTAACCCCTTCCACAAATAAAATAAGGGAGGAGGTCTAGCACTAATATTTTAGCCAGCTTTGCATTGTACAAACGTGAAGTTGGGTGGTTGTGTTCGTACTGCCCCTCCGAACAAAACATGCTGAGAATGGTACCCTGGATTTTTTTCTTTTCTGTTGCCACTGATGCAGGGGACTTTTTGACGCCACATGTTGTGAGGCGCACTGTATGTTTTTCATTCCTGTACTCTCTTGCCTGGTACTCCTTGGTGTCTCAGCCTGACTCTTGTGCCCATGCGATGTTGCTGATGAGGATGTGGGTGGTACCAGTGCACTGCTGGGGACAGGGCTACTTTGTGTACCAGAGAAAAGGTCTCCCTCTTTACCTTCCACCCTGATCAGATCTTCTACTTCTTCATCCCCACCAACAACAAGGGGTGCAGTTTTTTTGCTGCTAAGGTGCGCCTCCCACTGCATCAAGTGGTGTTTTTTCAGATGGGTTGTTTGGCCTCCGGTATCATAGTTTGTAGCAAGCTTACCCCAAGTAACACCTTGTCCACAAATGGAGCATATAGCAATTTTCACTTCCTTCCTGCTAACCGAAACAAAGTTCCAAACTGGGGAGATCAACTTTCTGGTGCTCCTGGTACCACTTGCAATACCAGATGAACTGGTAGGTGGGCCTGAAGTTTGACTCTCTGCAGTACCTACTTCCACTGAGGTTGGTTGTGTTGGATGAAGGTCACTGCTGGCAATATATAGAAGCTGTGTGTGATGTTGGTGATATCATCTGTGTTGGTTGAATCCGTGCCACTTCCCTCACAGCAATTTTGGATGGGGTAATGTCGGTCTCCTCGGGGGCGAGACTACACTCCATGATGACTGGCTCAACATCATCATTCTCCTCTTCTACATCTACCTCCATAACTCTAAGGCTATCTGGAATTTTCCTTTTCCCTATCCTTCTCTTGTGGGCAGGGCGTGTCTCTAACTCACATGGAGGCAGAATACAAGTGGTGTCTAGATCATCAGAAGGGGGGCTTGGAAAAGAAGTTGATGGACTAACCCTCCTTTAACTTGCTGGGGTTCTGGAAGACAATGGATCTTATGAAAGAGTGGCTTGCTGTTCTTCTTCCTCTGCAGGAAGCTATAGCTCCTGAACTGCCCCTACTTTGGGGGGAACAACTAATATTGGGGGTGGTTGTGGCTGTTGTTGCCCACTTAGCTGAGGTCCCTGCATTGATTGAGTACTACTTTTACAATAACAATAAGTCAATTTCAACATCACTGCTTATCTGCATTGGAGTTGTGATTAGACTGGCTGCCTCTGCAACAGACATGGGCTTGGGCCTAGATTGGTGTGGTAGGTCCACTGATGCGGGGTGCTGCCCCCAGCTTGTTTCTGGGACACAGCAGCTGCAGGCACAAATTTCTGTTTCCCAAAAAAGGTCTTGGGTGACAAATCGTTCTTGGTAAGTGGTAGTGCCTTCTTCTCATTGGCAACTTTCTTGTTACTGGGCCTGGTACCTTTCTTTGGGGCCATCTTGAAGATGTCAGTACTGCAACATGCAGTGGCACAAGTTGAAGAGATGTCTGTGGTTACACATCATGTGAAGTCGGGCGCAGCAGGAATTCTGTCTGGCAGTACAATGGGTATTGAAGTCTCCTCCTTTTTTGTGCACCTAAAAGAAAAGAAGCAAGAAGAACATCAGGGAAATGTTTCAGAAAAGGGGGTGGTGATGAACAGAGTGTCTGAATTAAGCAGACCACTCTTACCCAGTCCAAAGATCAGGGCTTGATCCATCACCGTTATTTATCTCACTGCACCATCCCAGCTCAGAACCTGGCTATATGCAAATCAGTCTGTCCCTGGCCCAGTGCATCATGGGAACAGGGCAGACTAAACTACCAAGCCAATTCTTCACCAGAAAGGAGACAAGCTACCGGGGACCGGTTTCTGGCATTTCAGCCGTCTTCGGCCCGGCTTGCTTGAATCCTGATGGTGCAGTGAGAAAGGGACTCATGTCTGAGTATACCCTGCCACACCTATAGTGGCCAAAAACGATTCAGAAAAGGGGGTGGTGATGAACAGAGTGTCTGAATTAAGCAGACCACTCTTACCCAGTCCAAAGATCAGGGCTTGATCCATCACCGTTATTTATCTCACTGCACCATCCCAGCTCAGAACCTGGCTATATACAAATCAGTCTGTCCCTGGCCCAGTGCATCATGGGAACAGGGCAGACTAAACTACCAAGCCAATTCTTCACCAGAAAGGAGACAAGCTACCGGAGACCGGTTTCTGGTATTTCAGCCATCTTCGGACCGGCTTGCTTGAATCCTGATGGTGCAGTGAGAAAGGGACTCATGTCTGAGTATACCCTGCCACACCTATAGTGGCCAAAAACGATTCAGAAAAGGGGGTGATGATGAACAGAGTGTCTGAATTAAGCAGACCACTCTTACCCAGTCCAAAGATCAGGGCTTGATCCATCACCGTTATTTATCTCACTGCAACATCCCAGCTCAGAACCTGGCTATATGCAAATCAGTCTGTCCCTGGCCCAGTGCATCATGGGAACAGGGCAGACTAAACTACCAAGCCAATTCTTCACCAGAAAGGAGACAAGCTACCGGCGACCGGTTTCTGGCATTTCAGCCGTCTTCGGCCCGGCTTGCTTGAATCCTGATGGTGCAGTGAGAAAGGGACTCATGTCTGAGTATACCCTGCCACACCTATAGTGGCCAAAAACGATTCAGAAAAGGGGGTGGTGATGAACAGAGTGTCTGAATTAAGCAGACCACTCTTACCCAGTCCAAATATCAGGGCTTGATCCATCACCGTTATTTATCTCACAGCACCATCCCAGCTCAGAACCTGGCTATATGCAAATCAGTCTGTCCCTGGCCCAGTGAATCATGGGAACAGGGCAGACTAAACTACCAAGCCAATTCTTCACCAGAAAGGAGACAAGCTACCGGGGACCGGTTTCTGGCATTTCAGCCGTCTTCGGCCCGGCTTGCTTGAATCCTGATGGTGCAGTGAGAAAGGGACTCATGTCTGAGTATACCCTGCCCCACCTATAGTGGCCAAAAACGATTCAGAAAAGGGGGTGGTGATGAACATCAGGGAAATGTGGCATTTATTGGTGTGGTTTAATTACTACTAGTACAAGCAAACAAATATAATATATAACTTAGTGTGTGGTCACACTTGTTAGTGTTATTAATATTATTAAATGTATTACCTCAGTTATGAAAAAAACATAACACTACAGTAAGGACATTTGTTAGACTTTGAAAAAAACAAGTGCTTTCATGGTGTGTGTACTAGTGCACAGTACACTCAGGAAGGATAGGAAAGAAGAAGAACAACAAGAAAAATACAAATGCAATTGACCGGATTTGGCATTGTGCATCACATGGGAGGTAGCATTCAAGCAGCTGCAAAGCAATAAGCCCAAGAGGAACAAAGGAAGGATGTGAAGGCTTGATGCAGAAGCACACTGGCTGCCTACACAAAAGTGTTACCAGCCACATAGCCAGGCCACAACAACAAGAAAGGGAAGACAGACAATGCAGGTCTATGGCAAAAGGCACACTGGCTGCCTTCACTAAATGGCCGCCAAACACATGGTCACTATCTTAACAACAACAAGAAGCAGGAGGCATTGAAAACAATGAACTCAAGCAGGCCTATGTGGACACAGACTTTATAAAATGGCCCCTGGCCACACGGGGAGAATCAGCCAAGACAAATGATGGCCCACTATTACAAACACACTCACACACTGGCCAGACAAAGGAGGCATGCTAATCAACACAGCTTCAATACATCAATACAACAATGCCAAAAATGAAAATCCACATTGCTAAAAAAGGTTTGCAAGTAACACAACAATCACACACATCTAACAAAGGCATTTATTTAACATACATGAAAAAATGTAAATGCCTCAGAAAAACACATTTTACATTTCAATCAATGAATTCAAATAGTCTTTATTCGATATTTTTCAATCATAAAAAGACATTTACAAGTTTATCCCCCCACCCAACAAATAGTAAGATCCACAATTGATCATTTCAACTTTATCTAAAAAAGAGCATACTAGCTCGTCCATATTTACAAAATTTAAATATATTATATTAAAAAAGATAAAACAGTATTAAAAAGGAAATTCATTCAATGCTAAATACATCAGTTTCTTAATACAATTTGCAAAATCGAATAGCAGCATGTAACAACTGGCCCTGGGGTTATTGCAAACTCATTTTACGGGCCCGGATTATCCACATCCAATGAAAGAATTTGGACATGGCTATAACAACTGGCTGAGAGGTATCAGTTCTTAAAATCCTAATTGCCTCGCTAGCAGTTTTGAGGCCTAGCTGAACACAAATCGGTTTTAGCCATGATCTTCTGGGTGCGATATATTCTGGGCAGGCAAACAATACATGCCCAATATCTTACCTTTGGTCAGGGCAAAAAGGGCACACCGAACTTTGGTTCCCACGCCATTTCACAGTTAAAGCATTGAGTGGTAGTGTCCCCACCCTCATTTGATGGTACTTCTTCCGGTCCCCTGGGATGGTAATCCAATCCCAATAAGGTTCTAGGGCCGGTACATGCTTGAGTTCTAAGAAATCAGTAGTAAAGGATGGTTCAATACGACATCCAAAGCTCTTAGCCTGTTCCAATACAGATCACGAAGTGTTTTCTTAGGTGGGAAAACATTCCTCACAGGGTCATCCCATAATGGAGATAGACCCATAGCCATATAAATTGCTTTGACCTCCCTCATCCATAAAATTTTATGAGCTTTATCTGAATCTCTAACCTCGAGGAAGCCCTGGGCATACTGGGAGAGTTCCGGGGTTACCCATAATCTCCTCCAGTAAGCAACCGATCTATATTTGGCCATGTCCTTGAAGCTATGAGATCCTAGGTCATAGTGGAGAGGTATCAAGGGAGTGGATACTGGTAAACCAGTGATGGTGCGAAAAAAATAATTTTGGGCAACCGTCAACTTTGTAAGGTTACTGGGCCCCCAGAGTTCAGCCCCATAAAGGACCGCTACTCCAACCTTTGCATTGTAAATCTTTAAAACCGGAGTGATAGGCCTAGTGTGTGATGAATAAAATTCCTTGGTGAGTGCTCCTGTCAATTGTGCATGCCTCGTAACCAGCTGGTTGGTGTGCTGTTTTCAATCTAACTTATATGACAGGGTAATGCCCAGGTAATTGAAGACTTGGGTCTGTTCCAGTTGGACCCCGTCCATGACCACCTTCCCTCTGACATATTTCGGTTTGTGCAGAACCATGAATTTTGTTTTAGCTGTATTAATAACAAGACCATGGTCTGCACAAAACACTTCAAAAACTCCAATGGCCTTCTGAAGACCCTGTTGTGTCTTTGATATTAGTAAGGTATCATCCGTAAACATCAACAGGGGGATCAGTTTTCCGTCCAACTTGGGTGCGTCGGTCGGTTGTTGCTCAAAGTACCTGATCACCCTGTTGATGTATAACGAGAAGAGGATTGGGGCTAGTACACATCCTTGGCGTACTCCGCTTGCAATGGGGAATTTGTCAGTTACGCTACCCTGCTGATTCCATCGGACTTGAGCAAAATTATTCTCGAGCATTCTGATTAAGAAGGACAAGATTTCAGTTGGGATGCCCTGTTCTTGTAGAGCTTTCCACAACTTAGCACGAGGGACCAAGTCGAATGCTGATTTAAGATCAACAAAGGCTGCAAAAAGCATACCCCCCCCAAGTAGCACTACACGCCAATATAATAAAACAAATCTAAAAACTTGATCAATAGTACTAGTATGGCTGCGAAACCCTGCCTGTAGGGGTGACAGAATATCTTGTTCATCTATCCAGCCATGGATACGCTGCAGTACAAGCCTCACCACTACTTTTTGTATGTATGCAATAAGGCTGATAGGCCTATAATTGCCTGGATCCGAGCATTCCCCTTTTTTAAAGATTGGGATAAACTCGGCTCCCTTCCAGGTCTCTGGAATAGGCAAACCCTTTGCAATGCCATTGGCTAGCAACTGGATGTAGGAAGCCCAGAGGTCCTTGTCATGGATAAATAGATCTGCAGGAACAGAATCCAAACCTGGGGCCCTCGCTTTTGGGATGTTGTTCAGAGTTTTTAGAACATCGGCTTTAGTGAAGGATAGGTAACTAGCACTCGTAGTTGTATTCAGAAATGCCTCGCACCCATCTTCATCTCCATCCTCAGAAGCGAACTGGGACGCATAGTGGGAAACCCAAGCGTCTGGTGACACATAGTTCATGGGTTCTCCTCTTTTGACCCCCTTTCCCCACTTAACCATATCCCAGAAGGAGGACATAGATCTTTCTTTACTGGCTCTCAAAAGATCCCTCCAGTAACCATCATCCCATTCATTTTTTGCCCTAATTTGTGTTTTTTTATACACGACTCGGGCATCCTTTATCTTAACTATATCTTTGGTTTTTACTGCATCTGACAAGGCCTGTAAGCAATCCTGCAGGATTTATCATACCATTGATCCTCCTTCCTTACTGGCCTACTCTGTCTTTTAGTAACCTTTTTAACAAAGAAAAATCTCAATTTATTAAAAAACACATCGTGGATCCTACTAACATTAGATACCGGATCCTCCGCAGTGGAGTTACTCCTTAGGTCTATGATAGCCTGGGTGGTTAAATCCCTCATAGCTGCAACACTATCTTCATTTGTTACACAATTGGACCATCTAATACGTCTGTGGTCATTCGAGAGGGCGATTTGCACATTATCCCTCGGTCCTTCACTTTTCGGTAGATCGAACAACCTAAATAACAAAATTAGTGGGTCATGATCACTTTCGGCATGTGGCTTTATCCACATATCATCAATACTAGACCAATTCTCCTTATTAGTAAGAATATAGTCAATACGACTATGTGATGTACCATTATTAAAAGTAGGGGCACCCTGTTTGTCAGAACCCGTTCTTCCATTAGTGGCCCGTAGCCCATGCTCCACACATAAAACTTTTAATTGCAATGCGGCCTCTGACTACTTTTTAATAGTTAATAGGGACAGCTGAGGGATTTCCCAAATATAGTCCTCTTCCACCGTAAGATCTATATCATGGTTATCTAAGGGTTCAAAACAACAATTAAAATCACCTGCAAAGATTACATTGCCGTTCAAACAATATTGCTTGAAAAGAATATCTAGTTGGTCGACTGCCTCAGTGGGTTTACCGCCTGGAAGCCCCCTGGAGTAAATGCTAAAAATGTAAAGGTCCTTGCAGTGAAGTCGCTGGAATTTGACTAACAGAATATCAGGGCTATTTGTAGCCAACTGGAGAACAGAGTACCCACTATTCTGTTTTACCCATGTCACTAAGCCCCCTTTTGACCTTCCCCGTAAACTCGGTGTAGCCGAGATATAGAAGTGTAGGTATCCTTGCTTTGGTTCTGGGGCTACCTGCCATGTTTCCTGGAGAAGGATTATATCCTTAGTATCCAGGAAAGCTAGCCAGTCCAGGGATGTTGTTTTACTTTTTAGGCCTGCAACATTCCATGACACCAAGGTAAATTGAGCGGAAACATTAGCATTAGGTAGTTCCGTACTAGTGGATTGACTAACCATACACTCTTGAGATGGATACTTTCACTCGTACTATTCTCAATTACCACCAAATTTGAAAGTGTTTTTACATTTGCGCTGTTATTAGTATTGCAAACAGGTGGGTCATTGAGGTCCGTACTAGTGGGTTAACTAACCATACACTCTTGAGATGGAATACTTTCACTCGTACTATTCTCAATTACCACCAAATTTGAAAGTGTTTTTACATTTGCGCTGTTATTAGTATTGCAAACAGGTGGGTCATTGAGGTCATTAGTACCTTTTAAAACCACTAAAGTATTTTGTTTGCTCATTATTTTTATCTGAGGCGTGAGAATATCACTTGTCTGGGTATTTATTTGAGCTATAGGGTCACCCACTTGGTAATCACCAGGTGGGATAAAGCATGCAATATTACGTCCCCTCTCAAGTCAATCACAATTTTTTAACCCCGATAGGACCCCGTATATATTTCCCAAAGCCATTCCCCATTCGTTAACTGGTGCCTTTGTTCCTCGTCTTTTTCTCACAGTGTCCTACACTGACCCCGGGTTCTTAGGGAATGCTACATTTTGTTGTTCACCGTAAAAAAAATTTAGAGTAAGGGGAACAACAGTCCCACTTCTTCTTTGTGGCAGAAGGATATTAGTCAGGACATTGGGTAAGACAGCCGGGTGGGAAAAAGTCACCGCTACACAGTCTCCTATGAATCTTTTTGGTTGATTCCCAATCCAGGAGACCCTTTTCACTGTTTTGATTTCACCCGCTAACTGCTGTTTCCCTCCTGGCGCCATCTGCATATTTCCTGTTAGCCAATGCAGCGCCTTACTGGACACTGATGCTGGAAATTCCAATTGACCGCTCACCAGGCGTGGAACATTGGCCAACACCAGTACCACTGGAGAGGCTTCTTCTATGAATTGAAGGGGATCTGTTTCTTGGCATGATACAGGCGGAATATTTGGTATTACTAAACCACCATCTGTAGCCGCAGGGTGATTGTTGGTACTTGTTGGATAGAGCCGCCCCCCTCCTCTATTGTACTCCCAGCATTTTCCTCAGTTACTTGAACCACTTTTGTCACTAGTATTGCCAGTTTATCAACCTCGCCCAAAACCTTACTCTGGATCCCACCCATTTTTTTATCTCAGTGTTTAATTTATCAATTTTGGCGACCAGAGGCTTAATGATAGATTTGATTTTAGAATCAATCATGTCGGCTATCCTGTGGAACAACTCATCATCCATAATGCATTTGACGCTATCATCCCCCTGCTCCATACTTCTGGCCTTAGTTTTCCCAGGGGGTGATGCCCTTTTCTTCCTTAGTCCTGATCGTAGGCCTGCTCGTTTTGGCTGGGTTTTTCTGCATGTTCTAGCAGGTCGAGTTTCCTGTTTGAAAGAGGAAGAGGGGTCTTCGTCTGTAGTTTGGGCACGTGTCTCTGGGTCAGAGTCGACATTATTTTCTGGGTCAGTTACAACAAGAATTTCTAAATCGACTGCCGGGACACTATTTTGATTGTGATTATCATCTGCGCTTGTATTGATATCTATCAAGTCAGTGGGAGCATCCAACAATGGAGTTTCTACCTGTGAGGATGATTGAGTTGGGCTCAGGGGTTGGAGATTGGGAGACTGGCTTAATCCCAGTGACTGTCTCCTTTCGCTGTTTATTTTCGTAACCACCTGAACCAAGTAGTTATCTAGTGTTTTGGAAACGATTGGGGCCGTTTTTTTTGGCATACTGGACATTAGGTAGATAGGTACACTTGGAAAAGATGTATCGGGTCACAGATGCTAACAGTACATAGGGTGAGAAAGTAGAATACTCAGCTTAGCTTCCCATAAACAGTGGCGTAGAAAAGTAATAAATAATTTCCTTACTTCATAGGCAAGGGATAGGGCCCAGTCCAGTCGCGGACAGTCTCGGACTGTCTAAGACTGTCCGCCCTTTGTCCGGGGTTCGTCCAGGCGTCCCGCGAGGCGGGGCTGGTGATTGTTTTATGCGCCTCCTGGCACTTGTTGGTGGCGCGGCAAGCTCTAGGGCAGCTGGACAATGGAGTCCGCCCCTCGCCGGTCTCCTCGCAGCAGTCACCACAGAATCAGTTGTTTCATGTACCCATGAGTAGCTCTGGGCCTATTGGTTGGAAAACCCTTTGGCAGACTAGGCCAAATAGTGAATCGATTCAAATCAATAATATTGCAAATGTATTAGAAAATGTAGTGAACTGTGCTAAAAAATGTTTGGGGATAAAACATAATAGAAGAAAAATTGCATGCAAAACAACAACCAGCAGGAAGGCATGGCTACCTACAAAGAAGGCTTGCAGGCCTATTGCAGAAGCACTCCAGCTCCCCCTTCACAAAATGGCTGCCAGCCACATGGCCAGGCCACAACAACAAGAAAGGGAAGACAGACAACATGGCCTATGGCAAAAGCACACTGGAAGACTTTACAAAATGGCCGCCAGCAACATGGCCAGGCAGGCCACAACAGGAAGCAATACGCCAAGAGGAACAAAGGAAAGAAGACATACAGGTCTATGGTAAAGGCACTAACACCTCCACAAAATGGCAAATAGGAGGCCTGGAAAACAATGAACTCAAGCAGGCCTATTATGGACACAGACTTTACAAAATGACCTCTGGCCCCAGGGGGAGGCTCAGCCAGGCACATGCTGGCCCACAATTACAAACACACTCAAACACTAGCCAGACAAAAGAGGCACGCTAAACAACACAGCATAAATATAACAATTCCAAAAATGAAAATCCAGAGGGCTAAAAATGGTTTGCAAGCTACACAACAACCAAACACATCCAACAAAGGCATTTATTTAACACACATGAAAAAAATTGCAATACCCCAAAAAAAGAGATTTTGCATTTTAATCCAATGCCATTCATGCCCTAAATGATGTTTAAAGATTCAAATTCAACAGACACCATACAAACAGTTGTGTTATGCACCCATGAGTAGCTTTAAGCCTACTGGCTGAAAGGCCTATTGGCAGACTACTGAGCTAGTATATTAAATAAATATTGAAAATTGATTTGAAACTTTGGAGAAAATGTAGTGAACTATGCAATACGTTTCATTTATAAAAGAAGAAAAATTACTTACAAAGAAACAACTAGCCCTTACTGAAACTACAGGCCACCGAACACAATAAATTAAAAACAAATGATGACAAGTACAAGAAAATGTAGGTGCAATGCCCCAATCATACAAACAACACCAATTTCCAAACTTATTTGTTAAATATCAAATTCAAATGTCCTCAAATGCAATAATATGTGATGCAGCAGACAGAAAGAGGGATCCTTCCAGCTCAAATCCGAACGAAAAGTGAACAGGAGATGGACAAAGCACTGGGATGAGCCTGCTGGACAGGAACAGGAAGTTGGAGACTCAGGGGCACTTCCTTCCTCTTAAAAAAAAGTTACAAAAAGAGAACGGACTCCTTACACAAAACAATACAGCCAAAGGTCAATATAAGGAGTTTTTTTTATCCAAATAAGGTTTTGATGCTGCTCGAGAGAGATTCTTCTCCAGATTGCAAATTCTGCCTGTTTGGGGTCTCAATCTTCACAAAACTTCCACCGGAAGTCAGATGGCGGTCCCTAATGACGTGTTTGAGATCTCACACTCTTGTGGGATCATACAGCCGGCTACCAAATCTTGTGGTGCTCACAAATGGTTGGGAAATCTCACTGGCGATTGCAGGCACCCAGTAAGTCACCCCCACATGCGCAAAAATGCATTTTGGGGGCACAAACACAAAAAAAATCTGCTCTATTGTGGAGTATTAAGTTTTCAGCAGCTAGGCGTCCCACGCGGAACGCAGAGTCGCCAATAATCCGCAAACTCTTTCAGAGAGTGCAAAGCAAAGGCTACCACCCTCTTTTCACCTTTAGAAAATTGTGACAATACTGCACCCAATCCACTCAAACTTGAGTCAGTTGATATGGAACAAAACGACCCAAAGTAAGCAAAGCACCAATTCTCTTTTTGATATCCTTGAATGCTGACTCACAATCATGTGTCCAAATAAACTGAGCACTTTTCGTAAGTTAGGACCTCAAAGGTAAGGACAGACTAGCAAAATTAGCAATTACTATGGAGCAAAATGTAGTCGAGCCTAAAAATTAGCATCCTTGTTGACAGGTGAAGGTTCTTGCACAATACTCTTTGTTAAATCCAGTAATATCACATGACATTTCACCTTTTGACAAAAGCATCATACATGCAGGTGAACTGGGATTGAGAATTATCCCCATGTCACTCTGATGTCTCCATCCCAGTAACTTATCACCATGTCTGGCTATAATTCACCTTTTTCGCAGTTCATCACTGAAAAACCAAGAACATCTTTCTTCACACCTCCATAGCCCGCAGGGTCAATGTCTGCTGGAGAAAAGTATTTTTTGTGATCACCAAATATACTGTCCCAATTCTTATCACCAATCATGCTGAATGGCTCCCCAAAATCTGTCAGTACCATCATACCTTTTCCCAACAATCCTGACTTAACATTTGGGCATAGTCAATGGTTCAGACTCATCTACCCCATCATCTCTGATTCTCAACACAAATTTCTAATCTTCATCCATGCAAGCCACAAGTTGGTATTTTCAACACCCATGACATACGAAAGCATAATGAACCCATTTTTACCACCTCTTTTACACGTTTCAAGTCTGGCAAAACAACCTTGATTGTTTGACAAATGTTGTTCACTGCCACATCGATAACACTCAGGTCATTGTTCCTTGTGTTTCTCCCTTAACTTTTAGCACACACCGGGGCATATTCTCAAGGAATTAACGCAGAGTTAACAGTACTTTAGTGCAGCAAAAGTGGCAAAAGAATTTACGCCCCATTTTCAAGCTGGTGCTGCCTATATAGCCAGTTTTCCAGCGATAGCTTCTGCAAAAAACATCCGCAAGGATGAGAGCGACAACTAACGGTAATGATATTCAGAGTAGGCTTTCCTGTAAACACACAAAAACACCCCTTGGCGATATTCTCAATGACCAGCCAGATCTACGATGCGATCCAAAAACAGGCAATTAGGCACATTAGCAGCAGGTATTTAACACCTGTCTTTTACTGGTGTAAATTAGGATGACTACCTGCAATATGTAAGGGAGCCCAGCCAGAGTCACATCTGAAGACAACACATGTCATGGAGACACTGATCATGCAGCTTGAAGACACAAGAGGTACACAACACCCACTGCCACCACCCCCATATCCACCCCGGACAACACCCCCTGGATTACCACTGAGGCAGCACAGAACCGGACAGAAGACATTCCTAACATGCACCAGCCTCAGAGACTCAACACCAGAAGAAGTCATTGCCAACTACAGGCAGAAAATTGCAACCATCCTCCGCATTCCGACTTACATTACCCACAGGCTGACCTTACCAACACAGCGGACAACCAACATCCCTCCGCAAACTAAGCTGCAGGCTGTGCTGCACCTATTGGCCCCTGGTACCTCCCAAACAACAACTGCCAGAGTCGGAGGAGTCCCACGGGCAGCCCTATCAAACTTCATCACACATGTCTTGGATGCATGTCCACAATAGCAACGGTGGGCCTCTGTATCCGCACCTCATATCAGTTTCAACTCAAAGTGTTCCTGTGCAACCAACCCCAATGCCAGCTGATGGCAGACGCCTCTGTGTCCCAGATCCAAGATTGTAGTAACTGAAATAGGGGTGCACACATTCATGAAGTCCAGTACTCAACAGTACTCAACAGTAGTGCAAAAATAATCCTTTATTACAAATACACAAATAAACAATACGAAAAGCACAGCCAATGGGGAACTTCATCAGGGCAACGTGTGGATTCAAGTAACTGCATATGCTGCAGGAACTTCCCAATACAATTCCATACTCCGGAAGTCAGTATTCATAAACCTGTTGGACAAATGGTGACAATGGTCAAGCGTCCATATAGTCACAAACCTAATCTGGTACAGTGTATAGCACATGGACAAACCGGAATGCTTACAGGAAAGACAAATCCTGCTCCAAAAGACCATAACAGAAGTATGTGTGGTTGTAACCTTCGAAGGAGAGAAAAGGAAGGTTACTATCACACAAACTTCAGTTACAGTCTCATGATGCAGGATTTCTCATACCTGTAAGCATCACAGTTTGTATCAGCTTGATACCCATGTACCTTCTCTCCCCCCACCCAGCCACGAGGGTGCTGCCATGATCCTGTGTGCCTGCTGCAGCCCAGCCCTGGTCCCCATACCGGTCCACCGCCCAGTGATGACTGCTCACCCCTGTGCCCCCAGGCCTCAATGCTCTCCTGCCATAACGGGCATGTCTCCAAGAGGGCCGACCACATGACGGTGCAACCTCATCAGCCAATCACTGGATTCCTCGCCACAGGCCCCCAACGCACCCTGCAGCGCGGTGCCACAGAGTCATGTCTGTGCTGCCTGCTGCCGTCGGCGTGCACTACAGTTCATCTGGGCTCACAATTCAAATCGAATCTTGATTGGCAGGACGGCATATCAAAGCCAAAGCATCATCGCAGGATGCACACCCACTCAGCTCTGGTGCCACTAAATCAGTGCACTGCAAGTTATCGCCATGTAGTGGGAGACCCATGCCGGTCTAAGTTCCTTGGCTGCCACCAACTTTGTGCAGCGCAAGTCATGGGCCCTTCATAATTGAGTCTCATGGTGCAGACACCAGCAAGTGACCTCCAGCAGTAGGAAATGTGATGTGGTAGGGCCCTAGGCCCTCCTGCAAAAATAATGACCACATGGACACACTCAGATAGATAGTGGAAATGGCCTCGAGCATGTGTGCCGAGCCCATTTTATTGGCAAAGTCACATGTCCTGTGACGCATGTGCTGGATGGGTGTGGTTTAGGTGTCAAACAGCCCTCAGGGAGTGGCTGTGGCATGCTGACAACTAGACCTGTGATCAGCAGATCCCTACAGGGAATACCTGGGACATGTAGCATTGTATCCCCCCCTGTAAGCATAAGCGGAGTGGGCTGGCCTGGCTTATGCCAGTTCAGTGTAGTGGTGTAAGCAATGACCCCGGGGCTCTGGGCATGGTTACATTTTGGGATGGACAAGAAAGTAACTAATGCATGTGTCTTTGATGTCATGTCGGCACCATCCGTAGCGCAATCGGTAATATTGCACCCTGTGACTCAAGTTCTACAACATGAGCAATGTGGACGTAAGGGGGAATCACTGACTCTACATTTATCCATACTTTCACACTTGAATGATCATAGACATGACACATCTGTGTGAATTTTAATGTTTAATGCACATTCAGTAGAGTGTTGCAGCGGCAGCAGTACAGGGCCATGCAAATCCCACTTTACATTGTTGGCCCGTGGATGGCCAGCCAGAGTCCTTCAGGGAATGATGAGTACATCAGAAGAAGAAGAGTTCAGTCTGCAGTCTGATAGCTGTGTTGTTGGTGACCAAACAGAATATGGCAGTCCATGTCGAGGTCCAAGGTGAGTGTCGCAGAGTGCATTGGGGGACAGTGAAAGGTGATGATGCAGAGGGCAGAACCAAGCAGAAACAAGCCATATGGCAGAAAAAAATGCTACTGCTTCCTTCTTACAAGTAATTCAGAATCATCCTCATCTTCGTCCTCTGAGGTTTCATGTGCCTCACATGTGGGTGGTGGTGTCCCATCTCCAGCACTGTGTGGCACTGACAAATCAGGGGGCGGAGTTGTGGATGTCGAAGCAGTAGCAGCAGCATTCGTCTGCGCCAGGCTTGTGGAAGCAATGCCATGATGAGGATCTGCAGGGCGTGATAGATCCCAGCTACGCATGCTGGTGTGCTGCCGTGGCAGCCATTCTTTCCGCCTGCACCAGCTCCATGTTCTCCATCATCCTCCGCATGTGAACCCAACTCCCAGATGACACCGCTGGAGCCACTCTGACTAGACAGTTGTCCTTGTCTCAGAGTCAGGACTCCAGCAATGTCATCCATTGATAGTTGGAGAGCATAGAGCCGACTTTGGGTGTCCTTTAGGGACTGCAAATGGTCCCTGATGTGACTTAGACATCCAGGTATGGCAACCAGTTTGGCTGCCATGAGGTCGAACCTGTTAGAACTGGGGTCTCTAGTTGGCAGAGGTAGGTACCACTGTCCAAATAGGGACCCTTGCTTCTAGTTAGTGTAAGAAGGATACACTCTTCAGATAACCCCTGCTCACCCCCTTCATAGCGTGGCAAGAGCAGTCAGGCTTATCGAAGGCAATGTGCAAGGTATTTGTACCAAAACTCACAGTAACATAGTGAAAAGGTCACAAACTGACTCCACAACAGTTTATAAAAATAAAGGTATTTAATCTAAACTACACATGACCAAAACAATAAAAATCTAGCATACACAGTTCAAGAATATGGTTCAAATGAGTTCTTTTGGTTGCATTAAAATAATCCACAGTTGCGTCACGTTTTAGCCAACAGTACCTTTAGCTGTAACATTGAAAAGCAAGCGATGCATCACTCCTGAGACCCTGGGGAGGCGATGCAACAACCCAGCTGGTCGTAGTGGGCGTGTTGCGGTGACTCCAGTCTGTATGGGGAGGGATACGATAGTTTGTGTGGATTCTGGTGCACAGGTTTCGGTGGAAGCGGCTCGCAAAAGGTACGATGCGGCAATCTTCGGGGTGGAGACGAACTCCGGTGCAGCGAAGATGTGCGGCTTAGCGTCGATCTTCTCCTCTCGCAGCCCAAAGATGCGATGGTTCTGCGATGACTCTGGCAGTAACGTGATGTGGTCCGCAAGCAAGCGGTGCGACAATCTCACCCAGTGATGACAGGCTCTGCGACAATTCTCAAGCGACGGTAATCTCCCTGCACCGGAATGGTGCGTCCCGCAAGCGAAGGATGCGACGATACTGGCAGTGGCAATAGGCGCTGCGACGATCTCGGCCTTCGTAGAGGCGGGAATTTCCTCGCTCTGACAGGGATGCGCTTTGCAAACGAGCGATGGGTTAAAACTTGAAGAAAGTCTTTAAAATCTTGGTTTCCAGCTTTCCAACACAGGTACAACTTCCAGAGGCACCACAACTGGCCCAAGCACTCTAGTAAAGACAGAACTCTCTCAGCAGAGTTCAGGGGAGCTGGGGGTGAAGTCCTTTTGTTCCTGGGACTTCTTAACAGGGAGCCAGCTCTTCTCAGCCTCTTGGAGATTCCTTCAAGCAAGGGGACACAGCACAATACAAAGTCCTTCCCCTCTCTTTGGCAGCAAAGCAACTGCAGGTCAGTACACAAGCACACACCAGGGAGGATAGTCTTCCTTCTTCCAGCTTTCTCGTTGGCAGAGGTTCCTTCTTGATTCCAGGATGATCTAATTTTCTGTAGTCCGGGGTCCTGTACTTATACCCCTAAAAGTCTTTATTCCCTTTGTGCACGAGGGCTCTGAGCCCGGTTGGAACCAGTTCTGGGTGTTCCTTGAGCACTTTGTTTTCCTACACTCTCCTTTCCTTTCAGAGAGAGGGGCAGGGTTGTCAGCTGCCCAGCAGGAGGTGGAGTCAGCATTGTGGAAGGCAGGCACAGCCCTATTCAGGCCCAGGTGTTACCCCCTACCACCACTCTAGATGCAGATGGAGCTATTCAGCCCAGGGATGGCCCACTCAGACTCTGGGAACCACCCAGCCCCTGTCACTCACAAACCAGACAGTCAATTCACAAACAGGCCAAGGCACACAGAAAGGTCAGACAAGAGAGGAGTCACTTTCTAAAAGTGCTGTTCTCAAACACAGGATCTAAAAACCACCTTTCCTAAAAGATGTGTTATTAAATTTTGAGTTCAGGGATACCAGACTTGTATGTCCTATCTTGCTCCTATGGGAAGATTTTATGGTCAAGCTAGCCTTACAATAGTGAAAAATGAAAATGGCTGTACTTCACTACCAGAGCATGTTACCTGCACTAGTACATGCTCTACCTTTCACATACACTGCACCTTGCCCAAGGGGGTACCTTGGGCCTTCCATAGGGGTGACCAATTTGTACAGAAAGGGGAGGCTTAGGCCTGGTCAGTGGGGACAATGACCAGGAGGACATGGCAGTTCACAGACTGCACACAGGCACTCCTGTTGCAGGCCTGAGCCAACATTTTAGGGCTACTCATGTGGGTGGCACAATCAGTGCTGCAGGCCCATAGTGGTACAAAAGGGGGTGGTGATGGACGGAGAATCTGAATCGATCAAACACTCACACCCAGTCAAAAGATCTGGGTTTAATCCGTCACCGTTCTTTAGCACACTCTGCCACCCCAGTTCAGACATGGCTATATGCAAATCAGTCTGACCCTGTGCCTCATGGGAACAGTCCAGCCCGAACTGCCAAGCCATGTCTTCCCTGGACCGGAAACAAGCTTCCGTGGACCGGGGTCTGGCATTCCAGCCGTCTTCAGCCCGGCTTGCTTGAATCCAGTGGCAAAGTGAGCAAGGGACTCACGTCTGAGCATACCCTGCCACACTTATGGCGGCCAAAAGCAGTACAAAAGGGGGTGGTGATGGAAGGAGCATCTGAATCAATCAAACACTCACACCCAGTCAAAAGATCTGGGTTTAATCCATCACCGTTCTTTAGCCCACTCTGCCACCCCAGTTCAGACATGGCTATATGCAAATCAGTCTGACCCTGTACCTTATGGGAACAGTCCAGCCCGAACTGCCAAGCCATGTCTTCCCTGGACCGGAAACAAGCTTCCGAGGACCGGTTTCTGGCATTCGAGCCGTCTTCAGCCCGGCTTGCTTGAATCCAGTGGCAAAGTGAGCAAGGGACTCACGTCTGAGCATACCCTGCCACACTTATGGAGGCCAAAAGCGGTACAAAAGGGGGTGGTGATGGACGGAGCATCTAGTAGCATTTGTATTACCAGCCCTGGCATACTCAGTTCACTTTACTAGAGACTTCTTGGGGATACAAATATGCCAATCATGGATAGCCTATCACAATAACAATTTACACAGGGAGCACTTGCACTTTGACACTGATCAGTAGTTGCAAAGTGCCCAAAGCATCTAAACCAGCAAAAACGAAATCCAGTACAGCCTCAAAAATACAGGAGGCAGACGCAAAAGACAGGGAAAACCACGCCAAAGATGCCAGGTCTAACACGTGTCCCCTCCAGCTGAAAATGGGGAGAACTGCTCACCATCTTGGGAGTTCTCTTCACTAAGATGGAAGAATCTGGACAGACCATCAGCGTTGGTGTGTTCTGTACCAGGGCAATGTTCCACCATAAAGTTCATTCCCTGTAGGGAAATGGACCACTTCAACAGTTTTGGGTTCTCACCCCTTATCTGCATTAACCATCTGAGGAACCTGTGATCTGTCTGAACCTGGAAGTGAGTTCCAAACAAGTAGGGCCTCAGCTTCTTCATAGCCCAGACCACAGCAAAAGCATCCCTTTCAATTGCATTCCACCTCTGTTCCCTGGGTAGTACCCTCCTACTAATAAAAGCTACAGGTTGGTCCCAGCCCTCATTGTTGATCTGTGAGAGTACTGCTCCCACACCATGCTCTTAAGAATCTGTCTGCACTACAAACTCACTGGAGAAATTAGGTGCCTTGAGCACCGGTGCTGTACACATGGCAGTTTTCAGGGCATCAAAAGCAGTTTGACAGGCTTCGGTCCAATTCAGTCTCTTGGGCTGCTTCCTTGAAGTCAACTCTGTCAAGGGAGCAACAATGGTGCCATATCCCTTGACAAATCTTGGGGGGCTCCCAAGCCAGAATGGTATCAATCTTTGCCTATAGGGGCGCCACCTGGTCGCTTCCCACGTGGTGTCCCAAATACACCACAGATTCCTGCCCTATCTAGCACTTGCTGGCCTTGATAATGAGGCCTGCTCTTTGCAGAGCCTTAAACACTTCACAGAGGTGTTGCAAGTGTTCCTCTCACATGGAGCTGAACACAGCAATGTCATCCAGGTATGTGTCGCTGAATTCCTTCAGCCCGGTCTGTACCTGGTTAACCAGTCTCTGGAATATGACAGGGGGGTTCTTGAACCCAAAGGGCATGACTTGGAACTGGAAGTGCCCCTCTGGCATAGAGAACGCAGACCTCTCCTTGGCCCCCTCAGTTAAGGCAATCTGCCAATACCCAGAAGTTAAATCAAACGTACTTAGGTACTGGGCAGTGCCCTACCGATCACAAGCTCATCAGCTCTGGGGATGGGGTGTGCCTCAGTCTTGGTGACCGCACTAGGCCCACAGTAGTCCACCCAAAACCTGAGTTCTGGAGTGGCACCGGCGCAGCAGCTTTTGGCACTAAGACCACTGGGCTAGCACAGTGGCTGCTGGAGGGCTTAATTACCCCTAGCGCCAACATCTTGGAAACCTCTGCCTTGATGCTGGCCCTGACCTTGTCAGCTACCCTGTAAAATGTATGTTTCACAGGTAAACTATCTCCAGTGTCCACATCATGGACGCACCAATTGGTGGCATCTGGGGTCAGGGAGAACAGCGAGACAAACTGACCCAACACTTCGCGATAGTCCCTCTGATGCTCTGGGGTCAGGGTGGGTGAGAGGACCACACCATCCCTTGACCCGTCTTGCTCCTTGGCTGCCAAAAGGTCAGGAAGAGGGTCACTTTCCTCTTCCATCCCAGCATCTGTAGCCAGGAGCATTGTCACTTCAGACCTCTCAAAATGAGGTTTGAGGCGGTTCACATGCAAGACTCTCAGGGGCTGCCTGGGAGTCTTCATGTTAACCAGAAAGGTTACTTCGCTCTTGCACTCCACCACCTCATATGGCCCAGTCCACTTGTCTTGGAACGCACAAGGCCCCACTGGCGCCATCACCCACACTTTCTGCCCAGTTTGAAATTGAACCAGGGTAGTATTCTGGTCGTGCCATCTTTTCATT
Organism: Lissotriton vulgaris; assembly: GCF_964263255.1. Classification (NCBI taxonomy): domain Eukaryota; kingdom Metazoa; phylum Chordata; class Amphibia; order Caudata; family Salamandridae; genus Lissotriton; species Lissotriton vulgaris. The sequence goes on along the minus strand of NC_141696.1, from coordinate 462,584,742 downwards.
TCTTCCTGGTTAGCTTCTAGGTTCTCCTGTGTGACCTTCCTGAAGCGTTGTGTCTGGTTGCGGAAGGCCAGCATATAGCTAAACAAAAAACTGGGGGTTTTCCCACAGGATTTCTCCCACTCCTTCTTCACCAGTGTGAGAGGTCCTCTAACAGGGTGACCATACAGAAGTTCGAAGACTCTGAACCCTAAGGACTTCTGAGGCACCTCCCTGTAGGCAAAAAACAGGCATGGTAGAAAGACATCTCACTTCCGTCTCATGGGCTCTGCTAGGCCCATAATAATACCTTTCAGGGTGTTGTTGAACCTTTCAGCCAACCCATTTCCTTGAAGGTGGTAAGGAGTGGTGAACTTATAAGTTACTCCACTCTCCTCCCACAGAGACTTCATGTACCTATAGATGAAAAGTTGGTACCCCAGTCGGAGACCACGTCTCTGGGGAACCCAACTCAGGAATAGGTCCCCATAAATACACGGCCCACCACGGGGCTGTGATTTTCCTGAGAGGGACAGCTTCCGGGTACCGGGTGGCATGGTCCACCAAGACAAGGATGAACCAGTTGCCAAAGGCTGTCTTGGGGTCCAGGGGCCCCAAGATGTTGATGCCCACCAGCTTGAAAGGGGTGCTCACCACAGGAAAGGGTTGGAGGGGTGCCTTTCACTTTCCTTCACTCTTGCTACTGGCCAGACATGTTTGTCAAGATCTACAAAATGTACCGACATGCTTCTTCGACTAGGGCCAGAAAAAATGGGTGACAAGCCTTTGGAAGGTCTTGTCTTGCCCCAGATGTCCTGCGAGAGGCACATCATGAGCCAGACCCATTAGGAAGTTCCTGAAGCGCTTGGATACCACCAACACACAGGCTGCACCGGGTTCAGCGTACTTAGGCTCACTATACAACAACTCATCCTCCCAGTAAATGAGATGATCCTTGGACTCTCCACTAAGCATGGGCGGAAAATCTGTTACGCTCGTGGATTTTGCGGATTTTCGGTAAATTCGCAATCCGCGAGATTCGCGAATTTCCCGCAAAATCCGCAAATTCGCACGCAGCGGATTTTTTTTCTTTGCGGTGTAAGTTCGCAATTGCGAACATGTAGGTGCGGCGGGCAGCAACAATCTCGCACTCGCGAAATTACAAAAATTGCAATTCCGCACAAGAAATCTACTAGCAAGCAGCATAGACCTTCTGAAAATGAATATTTTTATCAGAATAACTCCTCAGGTTGACATTTGCCTGCACTTTTTTAGATTTGAGGCCTTTTGATTTTCTTTGGAAAACTTTTGGATTAGAAATCAACTTTCTCATATAAGCTTGGTGGGGCATTAAAGTTGCTGTAATGCTGCTCTGCAGAAAAACGAGTTTTGCAAAAGTGAAAGCAGGTTCAAAAGTTCAAACTCATCATTAGTAACCGTTCCCTGTAGTGCTTCCTGACAAGGGCCCCTCCAAAGTTCAGTTGCTAGTTGCAACAATTGTTCAGTTGCTAGTTGCAACAATTGTATGACCCTGCTCTGACCCTCACAGCCGGCTCATAGAATAGCTACAAGTAGGCCACAAAGGTCCTGGAAAAAAAAATTGCACTGCAACAGAAAGCAAATTACAGATAAGGATGCAGGTGCCAGACTGGAATTTTAAAACAGTGACACATTAATAAATCAACCCCAAATTAATTCATGCCAGTTGAAGCAGGCAGGTGTGCTTGCTTTTTCCCCCCATAATCTACAGTGATGATGAACCAGAGGGTGGCATAAGGCATTGATGTACCAGAGGGTGGCATGGATAAAACAGAGGGTGGCAGGGGTGAAACAGAGGGTGCTGGGAAACTATGATGATGAACCAGACGTAGAAACAACATAATCGTGACCGCTGCGAGCCCGCATGTAAGTTCGCGATTGCAAACTGTTACAAAACTCTCGCGAACTGTCAGAAATCCTTGCGAACTGGCAGAAATCCTTGCGAACACAAAAAAAAATCTGCAAATTCGCGAGAATTCGCGGATTTTGCGGATTGCGAGTTCGCAAATCCGCAAAATTTGCGAACGCGAGATTCGCAAAATTCGCCCATCCTTACTCTCCACCTGCTGCCTGGTCTGTAGCCTGTTGCTGCACACCAATGAGGGAAGGGTACTCTTTCTGTGCCTTGCAGAATTCCTCCCTGGAGGGGCCACCTTCTTGCTGCCAATGGGTCAGCTCAGGTAGGTCCCCCAGTTTGTGCACTTGCTCCCCGTTAGGCTCCAGGACATCCCCCTAAAGTTCTGCTCCTTCCTGTGGGAACAGCTGGGGAGAGTTTTCCGTGCCCCATACCTCTTTCTCTCCTGGCAGGTTCCTGGGCCTCTGTTTCAGGCTCTAGTTCTGCTGAATCACCCTTACTGGCTGCCATACCCCGCGTGGTCACGTAGATCCACACAGGCAAACCCAACATCTCCAGATGAGTCTGGTGTTCCACATCCTTCCAGGGGGAACTCTGCAGGTCATTACCTAGCAGACAGTCTACAAGCAAGGCTTCACTTACAACAACTTCCAAGAGACCAGAGACCCCCCTCCACTCAAAAGGAATGCGTGCCACTTTGCAGAGGGGCACTAAGCTGTCAGCTGCAACTACTGAGCGGAGTAATTTGAGAATGACCTGCTCTTCAGACACCCACTGACACCTCATGGATGTCACGCTGGCTCCTGTGCCTCTCAGAGCCTCTACCTCCCTCCCATTGATGGTAACCTTCTACCCGTATTTCTTAGTGTTAAGGGGCAGAGGGGTATCCTGGACCATCTCTTGGTCTCCTAGAGAGACAAGGGTCATGCCTGCTAATCCCTCCTCCCCATTGGAAATCAAATCCCCTCCCAAAGCTATACTTGCTAACCCTGGTGCTGGAGCACCAGTGGGTGCTGGGGATTTCTTAAGGCAACTATTGATAACATGTCCCACCTCATTGCAATGATAGCAGGTAGGGGGACCTCTGTTATCCCTTCCGACCCAAGTGGGCCATGGCTTATTGAGTTTGGGGGGTTGGGACTCTTTTAGCTGGGAACTATTTTGGGGCCCTTGAGAGAACTCCTTTTGGTTACCCTTGCCCCCTACACTCTTCTGCTGGGGACCCTGCCCACCTTTGGCTGTGGTACCCACAATTCTTCTGTGGACCCTGGTACTGGTCCGGCGGTTCTCCTTCTTAGCAAACTCAATGGAGTCTGTCTGCTTGCTATCTAAAAGATGCTGGCGCAGCTCTGAAACACAAAGACTACTCAAGTGCTCCCAACTAATTAAATGCAACAACCCCTTATAACCAGTTACTTTGCTACCCTTCATCCAACCTTCCAGTGCACGTGACTACAAATTCACACACTCCATCCAAGTCTCTGACTCTTTCTTCTTAGAGTTTCTAAACTGCAGTCTGTACTGCTCTGGAGTAAGTCCATACCTGAGACATAGGGCCTCCTTCATATTGGGGTAGGTCATGGCACCTGCCAATTCTAAGGGCTCTAGAGCAGTCCTCCCAGACGCCTCAAAATGTTTCCACAGGCCCGCCCCCAATGCTGTTCAGGCACATCATTCATTCTCAATGCAATTTCATAAGACGTAAACCAGGCATAAATATCCTCACTCATATTGTAGTTCTGTAATAAATCCTTGTGAATATATACTTTACCCCCTGGCACTGGCTGTGCGCTACCACCATTTGAACTGGAATCCAACTGCTTGGCCTTGATATCCAGTTCCTTCATGCTCAACTCATGAGCCAAAAGCAATTTATTTTTCTCCAGGGCACGGGCAGTTTTTGCTTTCCTCTGCCGCCCTTTCTCTCTCTGCTTTTTCTCTATCTTTTTCCATTTCCAAGTGCTTCATCTTTAACCTCATTACTTCCAAAACATAGTCTCTTACTCTCTGATTCTCTTCTAACTCTTCTGGGGTCAGACCCCTGCTAGAATGGTTGCTGTCAGGCCTTGAGCCTGGATTGCCCCTGGCAATTCATGGGGTTGAAACCCCTCCCTTCCATTTGCATCATTTCCCTCTTGGACCTCCCACCAGGTGTTCAAGATTCTCTGCAACTCATCCTTCCTGTAGTTGCTCTTTGTGGGGCACTGAAACTTGTGGCAGAATTGCTGAAGCTCTGCAACTTTGTAGGAATACAAATCCTCAATGACAAACTCCAATTCTGCTTTCACACCGGGTGCCTTTCCGTTCACAGACATGATGCTTTGAAGAGTTACTCAAAAATAGAACCAACAAAAAAACTCAACCATAGTATGTGGTGGCATAGTGGTCTGCACTCACTAGTGATGTACACCAGTCACTGTGGGTCTAGTACAAATAAAAGTTCAAGATCCCACCACTGACCAACAATGTTAGAACTAGGGGTCTCTAGTTTGCAGAGGTAGGTACCACTGTCCAAACAGGGACCCTTGCTTCTAGTCAGGGTAAGAAGGATACACCCTTCAGATAACCCCTGCTCACCCCCATGGTAGCTTGGCACAAGCAGTCAGGCTTATCGAAGGCAATGTGCAAAGTATGTGTACCAACACTCACAGTAACACAGTGAAAACACCAAAAATTTACTCCAAAACAGCTTAGAAAAATAAAGGAATTAATCTAAACTACACAAGACCAAAACAACAAAAATCCAACATACACAGTTCAAGAGTTTGGTTCAAAGGAGTTCTTAAGGTTGTGTTAAAATAATCCACAGTTGCTTCATGTTTTAGCCAACAGTACCTTTAGATGCGACAAAAGTTTCAAGTGAAAGCTGTAGCGTTGAAAAGCAAGCAATGCATCACTCCTGAGACCCTGGGGAGGCGAAGCGACAACCCATGTGGACGTAGCGCGCGTGTTGCGGTGACTCCGGTTGTATGGGGAGGGATGAAATACCTTTTGTGGATTCCGGGGCACAGGTTTCGGTGGAAGCGGCTCGCAAAAATACGATGAGACGATCTTCGGAGAAGCGACAATCTCCGGTGCCGCGACGATGCACGGCTCAGCGTAGATCTTCTCCTCTCGCGGCCCCTCAATGCGATGGCTCTGCGACGACTCTCGCAGCAACATGATGCGGTCCGCAAGCAAGAGGTGCAACAATCTCACCCAGTGATGACAGGCTCTGCGATGTTTCTCGCAGCGATGGTAATCTTCCCGCACGGGACTGGTGTGTTCCGCAAGTGAAAGATGCGACAACTCTGGCAGCGGCAAAAGGCGATGCAACGATCTTGGCCTTCGTAGGAATTTCCTCGCACTGACAGGGATGCACTCTGCAAGCGAGTGATGCGTTAACATTTGCAGTCTTTAAAATCTTAGTTTCCAGCTTCCCAGCACAGGTACAACTTCCAGAGCACCACAACTGGCCCAAACACTCTAGGAAGGACAGAACTCTCTCAGCAGAGTTCAGTGGAGTTAGGGGTGAAGTCCTTTTGTTCCTGGAACTTCTTAACAGGAAGCCAGCTCTTCTCAGGCCCTTGGAGACTCCTTCAAGCAAGGGGACACAGCACAAAGCAAAGACCTTCACCTCTCCTTGGCAGCAAAGCAACTGCAGGTCAGTCCACAAGCACACAGCAGGACACTCTTCCTTCTTCAGTCTTCCAACTTTCTCCTTGGCAGAGGTTCATTCTTGATTCCAGGATGATCTAATTTTCTGTACTTATACCCCTAAAAGTATTTGTTCCATTTGTGCAGGAGGGTTCTGAGCCCGGTCTGAACCAGTTCTGGGTGTTACTTGAGCGCTTTGTTTTCCTGGACTCTCCTTTCCTTTCGGAGAGAGGGGCAAGGTTGTCAGCCGCCCAGCAGGTGGTGGAGCCAGCATTGTGGAAGGCAGGCACAACCCTATTCAGGCCCAGGTGCTACCCCCTCCCACCTATCTAGATGCAGATGGAGCTATTCAGCCCAGGAATGGCCCACTCAGGCTCTGGGAGCCACCCAGCCTCTGTCACTCACAAACCAGACAGCCAATTCACAAACAGGCCAAGGCACACAGAAAGGTCAGACAAGAGAGCAGCCACTTTCTAAAAGTGCTGTTCTCAAACACAGGATTTAAAAGATGTGTTATTAAATTCTGAGTTCAGGAATACCAGACGTGTAAGTCCTATCTTGCTCCTATGGGAAGATATGCAGGTAACCACTGCAGCCAGCATTTCCCATGATAGCCTATGGGCAAGATAGCCTTACAATGGTGAAAAACGAAAATGGCTGTAATTCACTACCAGAGCATGTCACCTGCACTAGTACATGCTTTACCTTTCACATACACTGCACCCTGCCCAAGGGGGTACCTTGGGCCTTTCATAGGGTTGACCAATGTGTACAGAAAATGAAGGGTTAGACCTGGTCAGTGGGGACACTGACCAGGAGGACATGGCAGTTCACAGACTGCACACAGGCACTGCGATGGCAGGCCTGAGACACCATGTTAGGGCTACTCATGTGGGTTGCACAATCAGTGCTGCAGGTCCACTAGTAGCATTTGTATCACCAGCCCTGGCACACTTAGTGCACTTCACTAGGGACTTCTTGGTGGTATAAATGTGCCAATCATGGATAACCAATCACAATAACAATTTACACAGGGAGCACTTGCACTTTGACACTGATCAGCAAAGTGCCCAAAGCATTTAAACCAGCAAAAACAAAATCCAGCACAGCGTCAAAAATGCAGGAGGAAGAGGCAAAAAGACCGGAGAAACCACGCCAAAGATGCCAGGTCTAACAGAACCCCACCGGCACCTGATCAGCCATCTTCTCCTGGCACCCTAACACATGTCTTTGAAGGCCACATGTTATTTGTGTGGGTCCTGGGAGACAGCTGTAGTGGTTGGTGCTTCCTGCTGTGTGGTCTGTGCATGGGGTGAGGTCTCCTCAATGCAGCTGGGATGCCCTGCTCCTGCAGGTGAAGAGCCGAAGCTGTCCATGAGCTCTTGGAGGGCGTTGGTGTAAAAGGTGGGGAGGTCCTCGATATCATCAGTGAAGAGTTGTTGGGTCTGCACTGCAGAAGGTGTTGATTATCTCTTTGCAATGTGAAGGGAAGATGTAGTTTAACATTGTGTTCACATCTATGTTGACGCATTGTACAAGTTTACATACAGACTGAAGGACAATGTACATTGTGACTGGTTTGAAGGAGCTGCCTATTTGATGCTGGATAGTGGACATTTCGACAACATCACAGATGTGTGTTTGTACTTATACATCATCATCTCACATTTCCCTGCGATGCCAAATGTGATTTGCCATTTTCTACACACAAGCGGCAGTAGTTGTGTCCTCTGTTCTGTTATGAATGCGTTATAGTTTGTGCCACAGTGTTGTCAATGTTGATGTGCTCTGCTTCTTATGTGTGTGTGCTGCATTGTAGGAGAGTCGCCCCTGCAGCTCTGATTTAGCTGGCCCTTATTCCTTTCAGGCGGTGTGCCTTTCAATTCTGTGCTTATACAATGCTGAGATGTTGCAGACTTGGGTGAACTGGGCTCTTGGTGGAAGTTGGGACTCTTGGGCATGGTTTGTCCACAGATGTCTTGTTGACGTCAGGGGTTGATTGTGCACGTGGATGTGTCAGAGTGTGACTTGCTCCTTTACAGATGTGGTCCACACTCAGCCACTTCAGTGTTGTGGCATGCACCATGTCATGATAATTGTGAATCAGATAATCTTTATTTTGGCAATATGCCATAAAAGTAAACAAAAAACATGCAAAACACAATACATGTAGATGACAATATTGATTACTTATAGCAAAAAGTTAATTTCCAAGGCATTTTTCAGGTGTATTTAATTGATCAAAATTCATACATATAAAAACCCATTTAAAAATGAGAGAAAAAAATAATTTTCTAAAAGCAGTTAAAATGTATGTAAAAAAAAATGAAACAGTAGGCTGCCGTTCCAAACTTAAGTTCAGGCAATTAAAAATCTGCGCTTGTGCCACATAGCTGCCGGAAATTGCAAAACGGCAAATACAGTGGGGCAGGTTGTGTCTGATTTTAATACTCTGAAAGCCTGCAAGCATTGCCTGAAGCCCAAACTTTTACATAAAGGAACAAGCCAGTACTTTCTAGGCTTGTGATAGGCTAGACAAAAGAATATAACATGAAGCAGTGTCACAGTTGCATGCAGGACAATTTTTCAGAGCAAGGGATAACCACCTACTGGTGAAGGCTCGCAAAGGAAGAACACCATGACTCCACTGTAGATAGAGTTTTTTTGCTAATAGAGGGAATATGTCATCTAAAAATTGCTCAAAGAGGTAGCAATCTTTGACCAGCAAAAAAGCTGCAGTTATAGGACCAATTTGTTGGTTGCATAGTGCGAAATTCAATTTGTCAGCACAAAATATATTCGTAAGCTTAGTGTGTGAGATCATTTTACAACCCCCCCTCTGGATCGGACCATAAGGCTAGCTAGAAAGAACTAACCTTGTGAGTTCATTCTTTATAAAAAATTAGCCAGGGAATAATCCCTGAACTTGAAAAGGTCAATATTTCTTTCAGTTCCGGTCTATAGTTTGTCAGCTCCGGTGTTGCCCAGAGCCTGCGCCAAAAACTGAGCGGTTTTAGTGCTAGCTCATCGACAATTGGTCTGATTCCTAGATCGAGCATTAGAGGAAGGAGAGGGGTACTAGACGGTAATTCTAGCACACAGCCCTGCCTTACCCCCCTACCAACGGGAAATCGAGATGACAGTGCACCATTTTTGATTATGGACCAAACTTTCCGGGAGTTTTTAGAAGCAAGGGCCAGTGATAAACTAGAACACTTGTCATGATCCCATTCTTCCTTTGCGCACTTAGTCAACCATTTATAGTGTACCCTCCTAGCTGTAATTGCAGATCTATCACTATCTTTAATGGCCTGCAATAGCTCTGTTTCGGCCTTCCTACACGCTGAATTATACCACGAGGGTTGGGGCGCCCTTTTTACCTTCTTCGACATCCGAGGATTAAGCAATTCTCCCAGGTTGGATGCTATGCCCTCATGGAGAGCCTCCAGCTTGGTTAGATAATCAGGGGGTTGCAGTTGGTTAATTAACTCTGCAACCTCTATAAACAAAGTGATTATCGAACTGTATAGTTTTCTTAGTTGTTCTGGGTGTTCCAATAAGTGTGCCATCTTACTCTCCGCTTGTCATTAGACAGGGTAAGATTGCCATCTGTATTCCCAAAAACTAAGGCACCGCTTGTACTGGTACCCATTACTAGCATTAGGGCATTATGATCACTATCCATTCTTGCGACAACATTAAAATCCATGACCTTTGGCCATAGCCTTGTTTCAGCCAGAATGTAATCGAGACAAGACATTTGACCTGGTTTATTAAAAGTACATTTGGCTGGAATTTCGGAGTGGGTGCGGCTATTACATGCTCGTAAGGAGTGCTTTGGAGTAAATGCCATAATCTGTATGGCTAACGGCGACCATGCCCTTGGAAATGGAGCCTGAGTCAAAGGAATAGACCAATAGTCATCCTCTGCCAATTGGACATCATCATTTAGGCCGTCTAGAGGTTCAAAGTGGCAGTTCAGGTCACCCCCCACCAGAAGGTGAGTATCACTTGGGATTGTTAAGATAAAAAGGGACAGGTCCTCAATGGTACTAAACTCAGTAGCTATACTTACTGGGCGTGAATAGACATTAATCAATGCGAGTTTAAAAGCATTGGGCCAGACAAGGACTACTCATTGGATGTCTTTAGAATGCGTGTTTATAGACTTAGCAGTGCAGCCCAAGTGGGAACCAACCCAGATAGTGAGACCACCAGACGGGCGACCTCGCCCTCCCCATATTGCCGGGACAAAGAATGATATAAAGCCTAACTGATATTGCTCCGTTCGAGCCCATGTCTCCTGGAAGAGGCACACATTAGTTTCATCCACAAAGGAGCCCCATTCAGGGCAGCTCAGTTTGTTGGGCAAACCTGCCAAATTCCAGGATAATATTTAAAATGAGTCTGTCCTGGCGCCCATTTCCCTGCCCTTAGGTAACTCCACGTTTCCCACCTCGGTCAAGGCCGCTTTACTTTATGGGGGGGGGGGCAATAAGTTATCTTCTGCGGTTGTAGTTCCTCAGGGTTTCTCGCTTCTACCAATGAAGGGTGGGCTATTACTTGACATGACTGAAGTTGGTGTATTTACCATACTTCTTTCAGCAATCCTGGCCCGTTTAGGGCTGTCAGTTTTCCTTTCTTTTTTGCTGCCAGCATCCTCCCACTCTACCCTGTCTTTCTCAATGGGTGCCTCGATAGTAGCTCCCAGAGTGGTCCACAGTCAATCCACCATGTCCAGACCGCTATATCTGTTTTGTTGATGGACAGCCACGGGGCTAGAGATTGTCCGGGCCCACCCCGGCTAATATCACCCACTACTGAGCGCCCTACCAAGTTCCAGGGTTGTTCAGAACCTGGCCTAATGTGTAGTTGACCAGGGGGATAGAAATACGATTAGGACAGAGACTGAATAACTGACGCAGAGCTGGACTGGCTCCACTCACAGATGTGTCTCTGAAATTTACCAAAACACAGTCTCCCCTCAGGTCCTTTGCCCTGTGGCCTACCCAAGACACCCTATGGACAAGCACAATTTCACTGATTACATATGCCGGGAGTGGTCTATTTTTATTAAGCTTAACTGTGACTTTGTTCTTGAGTGTCGTGTGTGATTCTTTGCTGTCATTCTTCAACTTGGGTACCCCACGTAGGACCACTACATATGGGCTGCATTCAGGTGGTAAATCAATTTTTAAGGGCCGTAATTTATTATTGTGCTGTTGCTGTATAGATACAGTGGGGACATGACTAGGTGTCAATTTGTTTTGGAGATTCTGTTACAGGCCACAATGTGCAACATTCGCTGCTCACCCTGTTTCACCCACTTCTAATCTCGACAACCCCTGTACACTTAAGTCCGCGACGACTGACTTGGCTACACCCTTGGCATTTAAGTTAGGTGGGATTGGAAGTAGATGCTTATCGCCATCATTGCTTAATTCGGCTAAAACCCCAGAAATCTGGTTGGAAGCATTTGTAAGAGATAGTAAGTTAGCTTCGATGGCAGCCAATCTATTGTTGAAAGGTAATAATTTATCAGCAATTATAGCCCCCACTTTGTCCCAGAAAGCATTGTTCATAGTAGACACAGGGACAATTTCTGTATCGGGAGCCGTCAGGGCTACTATAGATGTCTCTAGCTCCAACTCCTCGTAATGTCACAAGGTTTTCTGCTCGTCCACACCCAAACTTTTTGATTTGAATTTACTGGGAGAATTTTTCTTCAAGTGGCTCCCCTTCCTTTTCTTTTTGTTGGCTCCTTGCGTATCCAATAGGGGTTCCTTTCTTCTCATTGCAGGGGCAGTCATTGACCTTCTTACGGGACATGCTGGCTGATCTAGTGCCCTTTTCTCTATCACAGAGACTGTCGGTAAAGTTACTAATGAATTGTCCACCACAGAAGAATAAGCGTTACTAGTGGTGGCGTCCTGAACAGGAGAGTAAGCCGGCGTGGATCCTCCAACACGCTGGCAAATGTTTGGATCAAGTGATAGCCGCTGTTCTGTTACGGCTATCTCTTGTGCAAGCACATTCGATGCTCTCATGAAAAAATAATCCAGTGTTCCCATCCCCTTTGGGCTCATCATTTCCTTATTGGTACCGCTCGCCATCACACCTGGATGAACAGCTCATGCAGGTTAAGCCCCCCCGTTAACAAACTAAGGCCAGGGCAGCAAATCTTACCAGACAATGTTATACGCAAGTGTTCCAAGTCAGACGTTGGAGAGTAGGCCCAGCCCAGCCTACTCCAGCCTAGTTGTGTGTCCCGCGCAGCGGGGGCGTACCCAAAAATATAGGCTGTGGGCGGCAGTGGGAGGAGCGCGGTGGTGGTGACTACGGGGCTCCTGGGTGATTGAGTCCCGTTGTGCTCCCTCTCTCCCTTAGCTGTCCGGTAAAGAGGGAATAGTCCCGTTGATGCAGAAACAACCGCTGCGAGCGGCACCCCATGATAATTGGACTGCAGTCTCGCTATTCGTCATGAAGTGTCACTTGCATTGTCAGTGTGGGTCACGGACCCGCAGTTTTGCTGGGTTTAGCACATGTTCATGGGCTTGTTGTTAGATTAGTGATGTGTGTGGAGGGCCCCATCTGGGCACATAGTCGATGGGGGCCTACTTGCAGTTTCTTGGTGTGCTGGAGTATGCAAAGGGGATCAGGGGCATGCTCCAGAGTCATTGTGGGTGTGCACTGTGCTATGCATGTGTGCATTGTGCCCATCTCCCCCGTCACCCCGGTCCCTGGTCGTTACTCACCCTATTGCTTTTGTGTCAGCTCCTGTTGAGCTGTGTCTGGTCCCCCAACTCCTGCCACTGTCTCCACACAGATGACTGTGAACACTATTTCCTCCATCTCGTCCAGCTCCTCCTGTGGCACTGGACTCCCACCTCCATTTGCATTGCTGCCTTCTGGTTGTTGCTGAGTTTCTGCTTGGCTTTGTGCTTCACATCATTCAAGCGCCTCTTGACCTCTTCCATTGTCCTCCCAAGCACTCTGATTGCATTCACCTTGTCCACAATGGACTGCCATTTTCCAATTTATGTTGTCAGTGACACATTGGACGTACCAAAAAGTTGTTGATGGTATTTTATCACCTCCGTTATCAGGATCCAGTTTTCCTGCAGACTGAACCACATCTTCCTCTTCTTCTTGTCCTTGCCCTTCCCTGACCCCGAGGTCCCAGCCTGGTTCTCTGGGGAGCTTGTGGGGTTCTGGTCGTCCTTTGTTCCTGACCCGGTTACCTCCATTGTGCTCCGCAGTTGTTTTGTTTTTGTTTGTGTTTTTTTTTCCTTCTTTTATTGTGATTTTTTTCCACCAGACAGGTGTGAATTCTAGGCCTGGCACAGCTCATCACAGATTTTGTCATCACGGTTTGGCTCATCGCCACTTTTTTGACATTCGTGTTTTGCTTTTTATCACCGTCTCCATAATGTTTTTGCCGACATTTGACGTGTTATCGGGACACTATCACATGTTATCATTGTGTTGAGAATGTGACATCGACACAGAGTTATTTTCCCGCGATACCTATTGTGGCGATGATTATCAGACCTTCTTGAAAATATCCCCAACCCTGTTTCCATGCCAAACTTAGCAATCTCTTTTGCTACTTCATTCTGTCAGTCAGTCAGTTAAAAGCTCAAGGTCAGTGACGGCTACCTCCCCTCTCCCTGTATACCCACATCAACCCAGAACACATCGACACGGAACATGATTTGTCTTTGGAAGGCGGGGGATCGCAAGACCCCCGGCCATATTTATTAAGATACAAAATAATAAAATTGTTAAACAAAATATACAATTTGTATGCAAAAATATTCAGGAACATTTAGATACATTCATATCGACAAGTGTGATCGGCTAACCTTAACAAGTTTCTAATACAGCTTGTTTCCTAACCAAATCTAACATCCTCATCTGAAAATTTTTGCATACTAACATTAATGGCCATATGGCAAGGTCGTTAACCGGTGTCAGGTCTTACAAGCTGCGCCCTTACCGCAGGTGCGCATGCGCAGCCGGGCCCGTTAATCACCCGGTCCACCCCTACAGCCGAGCCCGTTAATTACTCGGTCCACCCATGCAGCCGAGCCCGTTAATTACTCGGTCCACCCATGCAGCTGATCCCGTTAATTACTCCGTCTACCCATGCAGCCGAACCCGTCAATTACTCGGTCCACCCCGTGAACTTCATTTAACCACTGAAGGAGGGCCCTAACTCGCGTCACCAGCTGCCCCTGAAGTTCTAGGAGGGGCCAGTGACACCTTCTCCCCTTGGGCAGACACCTCCAAAGGATGATGGCGCCCCCTCAGACCTTAACCTCCAAAGGATGATGCGCCCCCTCAGACCTTAAAATAGCTGCTCACCGGTCATGATCCTACGGCCACAGGCCAGAATTGTTACCCGACAATCTGGCCTCACCCCTTCCTACTCCTAAGAAATGGGTATGCACCTGTTACAACGCAATTTTTACTCCGCACTACCACTACAACGCAGGCATTAGAACGCATACCGTTACAACGCATTGCGCTGGGGGGCGCTCTAGGATAAGAGGTAAGTTTAATTTGCTATCCAACACCTTCCCTAGGGTCCACGGGGACTGGAGTTAGAATAGTAAATTATACTTACCACTATCCAGCACCCCAAAGCGCTATGCGTTGTAGCGGTATGCGTTGTAAATACCACGTTGTAATGGTATGCGGAGTAAAAGTATGCGTTGTAACGACATACATCCTAAGAAAGGTCATGTTCACCTCGCAAATCCCTCTAGCCATGCTAATATGTTGTTAGACCACAGGACATTCCCAGCCTCAGTCAAGTGCACAGGTAGAAATGCTCCCCCCAAGCACACCTGTGAGGAATCGTCTGCAACCGGGGGGCTCGAAATAATTTGTCCAGCTGTGTGTTGATCCTCTTTACAGAGTGATTCAACGCCTTGACCGAGTCCCCCCTCGCCACTGCCAATGAGGAATAAGTTGCGACCAGACTACCGTGCAACCCACGCATGTTCTAGACACCCACCCCGCAGTGGAGATGATTTCTTCTATCAGGATGCGTCTCCGTAGTTTGGTCAAATCGTTCTCCCCCAGGTGAAGTATCACCACTGACGGGGGGCAGGTTGCTGAGATAATAATTCCATAAAGTAGTCCTTGAACTGTCTAATGCTTAAGCCTCCCCTCCCGAAGAAAAAACAGAGAACCCCTTTACCTCAGCCCTTCTCCTCCTTTCATCTGAAAGAAACACATTTTTTGTGTGCCGAACATAAGAGTGGCCCACAATCCAAGTCACCAATGTCCGTTGATCTTCTTGTAGCTTTTGTTGCGAAGCTGATGTTTCTTGCCGACATTCGGTGAGTTCCTCCCCGCGTGACAGGTTCGAGAAACTGCAAAACCAAGAGATACCAAGCGTGAGTCATCTGGTCAAGTCACAACATGTCAATACGTACATAACGTTTATAACACTCAGACGACCATCTCCCAATCCTTTTAACCTTTTCGACTGGGAGTCCCCTTACAATTGCCTCAGTTCTGAAAGAATGGGTGCCAAATTCCGTGGGATCCTGGCCTGCTTTTGCAACCGCTAGCTCCAGGACTCTCCTAAACTGATACCTGGTCAATGGTGTACCATCCGTGTGACACAATAGTGCCCCCCAGCGTACCCTCCCGCTGCCTTCTAAAAGCCTCTACATGCAAGACTGGGCAACAAGGGTTGGTCTGAGCCCGGTGAAGCACTATGGTATCCCCCTTCCCTCCTGGTCGGTTTTCGATCTTTGAATTGTCACCCACATTGTATCATCCTGGATCACCACACAAGCCACTTGAAGGACGCCCATTTTGTCACCCTTTGACGTTGTACCAGCTCACCTATCCTTAGAGCTCCATAGAACGCTAGTGTGTACGCCGCTTTGAAAAGCAGCACCTCCCTTGTTGAGCTACAGATGCCCTGGAGTGCTAACAACAGGGCTGTGAGCCTTACCAGTCCAATCGGCTTTCTCGAATCTGTCGAGTGTCCCTGTATGCAACACCAGCCCCTTAACGCCTTGCACACTACAAACGTGTTCATGGGGTCCCTTATGCCCTTGGCTTGTGCGAAGAAGGAAACTGCCGCCCTGTGCCTGTTTGCGGCTGCCAGCGAGCGCCATTCCCTGTGCATCAACTCTAGGTAAGCAGCAAAACTGTCCTCCTGTGCCCAGCTAGCCTCCCAATTGTGCCCTAAGAAAGTACGGCAAGACAAGAACGCCCCTTCGTATGCTGTCTTGGTCCTGGGGGCTAACAAGATACATTAATTAAAATTATGAAATGTGTGCCCTTTAAAAAAAAAATGTTTAAAAACTTAATCAAGTTGTAGCATACAAATTCATTGGGGAAGAATTACACACTGTGATTAGATCTTGAACTAAAATAGCATTATATCTTAAATGGATTGGCTCTACCAAAATCAGATTAGAACAAATTGGTAATACTTGGAGGACTCCCTTCCCCTTTGCAAATGCATGAAAAATAATGTTCTAAGGACAGGCAGTGGTCCCAGGGACCACTGCCTGCCCTTAAAAAATTAAACGAAAATATTTCTTTTTTTTTAATGTAGCCCGTTTTCCTTTAAGAAAAAGGGGCTGCATTTAAAAAAGAAAAGCTGCTTTATTAAAATGCAGTCCCGGACATGGTGGTCTGCTGAGCCCATGTAGGCCACCATTCCTCGGAGGCTGGCATTCACAATAGACTCTCAAATTGCAAGAGGCTCATTAATATTAATGAGCCTCGCAATTTGCGAATCCCATTGGGAATTGCAAAACAGTGTAAGCACACTGTTGTACATTTCATTTAGCGCCTCGCAATTTGTGACTCACAATGTGTTGCAAATTGCGAGGTGCTAAATGAAAGGGTTGTACATCTGGCCCTAAGCCTGCAAAAGTGAAATAGTGCATTGTGTCACCTCAAGGGCTTTTATGAGGTTCCTATTGAAGGTGTACCGAGCCGATTTAGTATATGTCTTAGTGTGCCTGGAACTGCATGAAGGAGGTTAAAGGCCCATCTGATAATATTGGAGACAACTCGGGCAAAAGTGCTCATTAGAGAAAGCTCAAGGTGTAAAGCTTATACAGGGACTGAATGGGATACTTTTAGCAGTTTTCATAGAATGATCCCTTCCTTTACTTTGATTGATTGCCATGCTTTAATCTGTGTATATTCCAAGGCATAAGAATGAATGGGTGAGATTTTCATGCTATGAACCTCCGGCAGGTATTTAAAATGTCAATTGCCAGTTGAGCAATACAATCTCTGTAGTGCTGTGACATGGGAATCTGTCTTCCACTAAAAGGTAAGAATTTTGGTTTTGGATATGTTGGGTACCCAACATTTTTCTTTTGCATATTGGTTTAGTTAATTCAAATTGCTTTGCAAGCCCATTGGGGTACGATCAAATATAACGATATCATCAGCATATAAATGTAAATTGATACTTGTACAGCGCACTACTCACCCGCAAGGGTCTCAAGGCGCTTGTACGAATACTGCTGTGGAACCCATCCTGGTTTTCCCTGTGAGGCGTCCACTCCTGGGCACCCCCAAGGTGGAGGCCAGGCATCCTTAGCGTTGTGGGGGCTGTTGTGGAGATTAAGCAAGCTATTGCCCAGAGTTGCAGTGTGGGACTCCATGATTGGAATAGGCACCGAGGCAAGAATTATCAGGTCTGTGGAATTTTTGAGCTCAAGACCCGCAGAGGCGGGGAATTGAACCCTGGTCCCGGGCTAGACCTCTGCATCAGGGTCTGCCGCTCTAATCATTGAGCCACACTTCTCCACGAGCATACATTAAGCAGTGGATATCGTGCTGTGCTGATTTTGGTGGGGAGTTATTAATTTGGGAAAACATCCTGGTAGAATAACACGGGTGCTAGGAGGCATCCCTGTTTCTATCCATTCATCATGGGCATTGTATTGGTTAAAACTTTTTCTCCCCTCATTTGAACTCTACATTATGCTGTCATGTGCAGGGAGATCATCACTGTAAGAAGATCAGTAGGAATCCGAAGCCTCCCTAGCTTTTTCCATAATGTTGGTCTGTCAATGGGTATACAACTGTTACAACGCATTTTTTACAACGCAATACCATAACAACGCATCTTTTACAACGCAAATACTTTTACCACGCATACTTTTATAACGTATACTGTTACAACGCAAGTACTTTTACAACGCAGGTACTTTTACAACGCATTTCTTATTAATATGTGTTTATTTGAATTAGTTTTTTTTATTTTTATTATTTTTTTTTAAGTTTGAAGAGCATTAATTTATTTTTTATATATATATATATTATTGTATTTATTTCTTTTGTATTAGAGTATTTATATACATTTTTAATATTATTATTTTTAAATTTAAAAATGTATTTAAATACTTGCTCTTAATACTTATTACTTAATACTCATAATATTTTTCTTAATTTACAAATTCTTATTAGACTAATAGAGTATTTATGTATTTAATTAAAAGGGTACTAAAGTATTAATTTTTAATAATTAAATATTCCTTTATTATTTTTTATAAATTTATTAAATGGACTATTACTTTTTAAAATATATTAAATTATTTAAATTCATCCAATAATTAAAATATTTCTTTTTAATATTTGAGTATTACAGAAAAGTAATGTAATTTAATTCTAATTTTTAAATAATTTCTTATTAGACTAATAGAGAATTAATGTAATGAATTTAATTAAAACTTGTTTTTATTACTTGAGTATTACATAAAACTAATGTAAATAATTTTAAATAAATAAGAAAAAATATATATATTAGAGTCTTAATGTATGGAATTATTTTTTTTAATAATTAAAAAATATATATATTTTTTCGTATTGATTTAAAAAAATATTTATTATTATTATTTAGTAAAATATTTCTTTTTAAAGGTATTTATAATTTGTGTACAATAAGTATTAAAAAAAATGTTTTAAAAACTAAAAATGTATAAAAACATACAAAATTATATTATTTATAATATAACATTTTTTTGTAGTTAAATAGCTTGGTATTACATTTATGAAAAAAATACGTTTAAGGGAAATAAAATTAATAATTATTTTTTTGGTTCCCACGGTTTAACATTGTTTGCTATGGGTGAATTTGTCCGGGATTCTGGATATGTGTATAGCGGTACGGAATTAGAATAAAGTAAAGAAAAAAAAGAAAAGGAAAATAAGGGAGATGAAAGTAGAAAACAGGTAAGTTGTGAAAGAAGTTAATTTAGAAGAGAAATGTATATTTAAAGATATAATGCATTTGAAAATAAAAACAATAAACATATGATAAAATAAATTTAGTTCAAATTTTATTTATCAAAAAAATATAGAAAATAAGTACGATTTTTTATTGTATTAATGCATATTTTTGCTTATTTAACAACATAATGTAATATTTTTTATAAAAATAAGTTTATTATAATATTATAAATATATACAAATATACAGTAGTCCTTTCTTTATCGTTGCAGCATTTTTTGACGTCATGACGTTTACGTGAGCGTAAGCGGCCATTTTGCGGAGTATCGGAGCAGGAAGCAGCTGGAAGCTGACCTACGTCCAGGTAGGAAACACTTTAAACCTTCTTTCAACTAAATATTGTTAAAAATATTAACATTTATTGTAAGGAAAGGATAAGTTGAGGTTGCTCAAATAGTAAATAATGTAAAATATGAAGACATGTCGCTACTCGTATAACTTGAATATGCCTATGTTGGGTCTGTGGGTGGGGGAAGATCGGAAACTTAAATGTTTGTGGAAATAGTTGTATTTCAAGGAGAAGAAGTGATTTTCTGTTAATGTATCATGTATCATAAATTAGTAATCGTTTTGAAAGCAATGTATTAAAATGCATTTTTGATAGTATCGAAAGTTTTCAGAAAAAAAGATTTTGAAAATTGATGTTACATAATTGTTGAAAAAAGATTAATCGATAGTAAACTTTGATATTTCCATTGTAGTTTTCTTTCTTTGTGTTAAAGGTATCTGTTTCTTAGTTTGGATGTCTTGTATAATACGGTTAAAATAGATTATGAAGGTTGAAATGTTTTTTACCGATTTCTGAAAAATAGGGTGAAGATTACATTTATGGTTTATTTTCGTGTTATTAAATTTAGTAAAAAATATACCAATTTTGCAAATTTCTTGTTTGGATGAATACCTAGAGTAGTAAAAAAAAAGGAAAATACGTTGTACTTGATACATTTTAGTCTAAATATATCAAGATTATTTTAATATAGACAACAGAAATGATCTTGTGAAATTGTACTTGTTTTTTTTAAGGACAATCAAAAAGTTATTTTCGTGTGATTTCAAAAATGTGAATTTATTTATGTTTAAAAAAAATATTGGATGTGTTGTTTTCCCCAATTAGAAATAGAAGATCACTTTTTTTTAAACAAAAAACATATTTTGAAAAATATTTTTCATCATTTACAAGTTAGATAAATGTTTCTTTTGAACAAAAAAATAGAGTATTTGTTAAAGCAGATAGAAGAATTTTGGTAACTATGTTTTGCGAAATAATTGAAAAATAGATGACAATTTTGGAAATATTAATAAAATATCAGCTTACTTATTTGAAAAATACTTTTACCAACAATTTTAAGGGGGAGAGTGAAAAGAAGAAGAGATATTATTATCAAAAGTGCATTTTCATATTTTGAAAGATATTCTGGAAATGTTTTGCTGAACAAAAAAAATATTTTTGGTTAATAGTCATTGGAAAAAATGTATGTTTATTATTTTGTATTTCAAAAAATGATTTCAATGTAAGGGGTGTTTTAAAAAAATAATACAACAAATTAGGTATTTAAAAAGGAATAAAAAATAAGGATAGGTGACCCAACATACAATTTAGTAATTTAAAAAAAATATATATATTTTGTCAATTTAAATTTGAGAGGAAGTAAATTTAGAGCAAAGCAGGAAAGTAATGTATATATGTATTTAAAAAGACAGGATGTTAGCTAGATTTTCAAGGTAATCTAGAGCCACATACAACGAAAACTGTTGTATAAGTCCCAATAGTCGTTCAGACATTTCTTTAATTTTTTGAGTAATCCGTGAGTTTAGACTACCCATGAGAGTTTGAGATATTCTCATCTCTTGGAAACTTTGCTCCTTCTTCAAAGTTTCCAGAAATGAGTAGAAATTCGGGTGGGGTTTTCCAATTACATGATTGAAGGAGTTATGCCATCCCTCAATAGCATTATTTGTTTTAGCCTCTCCCTGTAGGCAACTCGAATAACAGTTCCACCACTCCACATGGAAACGTGGCTTCCTCCTGCGACCCGATCTGCCTAGGTGTCCAATCCATGTGTCTTCCATATAATTTAGAATTGGTGCCAATTTATCCTCATTTGTTAAATAATATTCAGATTCTGTACTGGCAGTGTAGTACTCGTCTACACTTTCGGGAGGGACAAAACAAAGAGCTGTTAGTTTTTTTAATTCGACTTGAAGTTTGCTGTCTGTTGAGTATTCTGTAACCAAGGGTGTTTTTTGTAACTTACGCCAGAATGCCTGGGAAAAATGGGAAAAACACCCCTGAATTTGGGTATCCGTGTACATTTTGTTGATCACATTGATCATGCTCAATTCAAAATCCATTATTATTTTCCTAGGGCTTTGGTTAGTTTTTGATTTAATCACTGTTAAAAATTCTGTGTAAGTTGCAGAAGTCTTATCAGGCAGCAAACTATACACTAGGGGAATTACACTATTGTTAATTTTCGCGTGTATAGTATAAATTTGGCAGAATGGATGGGGCGTGCTTTTAAACGTTCCATCCATCATCCAAATTTCACTACTTTCTAGCTTTAAAAGGTTGCGGGGTGTACTAAAAATTAAAATACGCTTTTGAGGGTTTTCATTATCATGCAGAAGGAAAGGTTCATTAGCAAAAGAAATAGTAAGTTGGTGTGGTATAATTATGTCAGAAAAGGTATGTTGTGTATTAGTTTGAGTATTACTTGCCTGCTTTTGACGTTGTATAATTCTACGCAAATTATGAATGGTAGGCATATTACTAGCTACATGGGTAGGGACATGCTGAGCAACCTCTCTCAAAATGGATCCTGTGGAATCATTGGAGGTGCTTGCAATTACTTTCATCTCATTGACTGTTTCTCTTACATCAACTTCCATTGCAGAGGCAGAGTAGTTATGGTCGGTTGTTTTTACAATAATGTCATCGACCGTAACCGCTCTGCCGCTGCAACGGGTTGTAAAGTATTGCACGCATCTCCAATGATTCCTTGGAAAACTTATCCTTTCCTTACAATAAATGTAACCTGCATGATTAAGGAGTCGGTTTCCTTTCCTGGAGTTGAAGTATTTGGCAGTAGGATGTGTAGACATTTCCTGAAAAGATAAAAAGTTGGTATTTTATTTTCTTGTACATTTCTTTATTTTATTTTCTGCAAAAATAACTTAAATTTTGTGTTTAGTATAGGGTTATTTGTGTTGGATTATTGCAAAATATACTCCTACACTTTCTGGTATTTTCAGTACTGAACCACTTTCAAGGATTAAAAATAGTGTTTTATATGTTTAAATTTTCAAGCTCTTTCCCTACTGCAGCAATTATTTGGAGTAGAAATAGTGTTTTATAACTCTATACTATCCAGCACTTTCTCTACTGTAGCACTTACCCGGAGTTGGAATAGTATTTTATACCTCTATACTATCCAGTACTTTCCCTACTGCAGCACTTACCCAGAGTTGGAATAGTAATTTATACCTCTAGACTATCTAGCACTTTCCCTACTGTAGCACTTACCCGGAGTTGGAATAGTAATTTATACCTCTATACTATCCAGCACTTTTCCTACTGCATTACTTACTTGGAGTTGGAATAGTAATTTATACCTCTAGACTATCCAGCACTTTCCCTACTGCATTACTTACCCGGAGTTGGAATAGTAATTTATACCTCTATACTATCCAGCATTTTCCCTACTGAATTACTTACTTGGAGTTGGAATAGTAATTTATACCTCTAGACTATCCAACATTTTACCTACCGTAGCACTTACCCTGAGTTGGAATAGTAATTTATAACTCTATACTATCCAGCACTTTCCCTACTGCAGCACTTATCCGGAGTTGGAATAGTAATTTATACCTTTATACTATCCAGCACTTACCCTACTGCAGCACTTACTTGGAGTTGGAATAGTATTTTATTCCTCTAGACTATCCAGCACTTTCCCTACTGTAGCACTTACCCGGAGTTGGAATAGTAATTTATACCTATATACTATCCAGCACTTTCCCTACTGTAGCACTTATCCGGAGTTGGAATAGTAATTTATTCCTCTAGACTATCCAGCACTTTCCCTACTGTAGCACTTACCTGGAGTTGGAATAGTAATTTATAACTCTATACTATCCAGCACTTTCCCTACTGCAGCACTTATCCGGAGTTGGAATAGTAATTTATACCTTTATACTATCCAGCACTTTCTCTACTGCAGCATTTACTCGGAGTTGTAATAGTAATTTATACCTTTAGACTATCCAGCACTTTCCCTACTGCAGCACTTATCCTGAGTTGGAATAGTAATTTATACCTCTGTAGTATCCAGCACTTTCTCTACTGTAGCACTTACCCGGAGTTGGAATAGTAATTTATACCTCTAAACTATCCAGCACTTTCTCTACTGTAGCATTTACTCTGAGTTGGAATATTAATTTATACCTCTATACTATCCAGCACTTTCCTTACTGCAGCACTTACTTGGAGTTGGAATAGTGTTTTATACTTCTATACTATCCAGCACTTTCCCTACTGTAGCAATTATCCGGAGTTGGAATAGTAATTTATACTTCTACACTATCAAACACTTTATCTTTTTCAGCACTTAACTCGAATTTACATTTTTTACATAATCTCTATGCAATTGAGCACTTTCTGTACAGCAGTACTTATTTACAGTTACAATAAAGAATTAAATTTTGCTTTTGATCTACTTTTGTTATGTGTATCAATTGTATTGACTTTTATTTACCTATAAGATTGGAGCTTTTATCACTGGAAAGGTGTTATTGATGTAGATGTTTTCTTTGGTTGTTCTTTTTCTAGATGTTGATATTTGTGGGTAGGATTCTGGAAATAATATATGAAAATGAATATGTAAATTATGATTTTCGAACAAAGAGAGAGTATTATGGCTGAGATACCCGCCACCCCCTCTCAACACAATCCCCAAGGATGGGAAACCGGAAACAGTTCTGAACTTTTGGAAGGCGGGAGGGAGTGACCCTCCCGGCCGTATTTATTAAAATATGAAACAAAATCAAAACATTAAAATAACAGTTTCATATTATGTACAATTTCATTTCCACATTACGATGTTTTGGCTAACCTTAACATATTTCTAATACAAAGGTTCTCCTAGCCGAAACTAACATCCTACAAATACATTTTAACTTGAAATTGTACATCCTAACGTTAAGGGCCAACGGCAAGGTCGTAACCGGTGTCAGATCCCTAAACCAGAATTACCCCCTCACAAACGAGAAAGCGCATCAGCCGCTTGGTTCATTACCCCCGGCACATGTCTTGCCCTAAAGAGCACATTCAATTGCATACACAATAACACAATTTCTTTGAGTAATCTCAGAATCCATTTGCATCGTGCTGCCTGACTATTGATACACTCAACCACGGTCATGTTATCGGACCAGAACACCACAGAGTGATCCCGAAACCCCTCAGGCCATGTTTTCAGGGCCACCAAAATAGGGAAAAGTTCGAGAAAAGCAATGTTACTCGTCAGCCCGCACTCGTGCCACCATGACGGCCATTTTTGAGCCGACCATTGATTACCGAATATGGCGCCAAAACCTATACTCCCCGCCAAATCTGTCCACAGCCCCAGCTCCTCGGAGGACACCGCCAGCTTGTTCCAGACAATTCGACCATTGAAATCCGCCAGGAATGCCAACCAAATGCGCATGTCCTGGCGAATCTCTGCCGAGAGCCTCGTGCGGTGGTGTCCCTCTTTAAGACCGACCATGGCTTGTGCAATCGAGCGGGAAAAGGGGTGGAACATTGGCATTATTCTAAGGGCAAAATTCAACTGACCCACAGTTTGCTGCAATTGATGCAAGTTCACCTTAGTCTCCCGAATACATGTTTCAAGGGAGGCCCTGAATTTCACCACCTTTTCCTTGGGTAGCCGAAAGCAACCTTCTTCTGAATCGAGCTCTATTCCAAGAAACTCGAGCGAAGTTGATGGCCCCACAGTCTTACCTGGTGCCAATGGCACACCAAAATGACTCATCAGGCCACAAAATTCTTTTAAAGCCTGTGCACATTCTGGATCCCCGGCTGCCCCCAGGAACAGAAAATCATCAAGATAATGCATAACATGCTGAAAATCCGTCTTTCTCGTGAATACCCATTGCAGAAAACAACTGAATTTTTCAAAATAAGCACAAGATATGGAGCATCCCATTGGCATACATTTATCCATGTAATAGCGACCCTGAAACATAAAACCAAGGAGACGCTGATCGTCTGGGTGTACCGGGAGCAACCGGAACGCTGACTCGATGTCTGATTTTGCCATCAGCGCTCCGGGCCCCAGGCGATTCAACATGGCGACGGCCTCATCGAAAGATGCGTACCGCACCGAACACACTTCCGGGTCTATCGCATCATTCACGGAAAGACCTCGTGGGGCTGACAAATTATGTATTAGTCTAAACTCACCCGGGTCCTTCTTGGGGACCACTCCTAAGGGGGAACAAACAAAGTTAGCAACTGGTGGTATATCGAATGGTCCGGCAACCCGCCCTCGAGTCACCTCTTTCCCAATCTTTACCTGTACCACCGCCGTATTTTGCAGGACCGACAGTTGGTTCTTCCAACGTGCCTTACCCTGAAAATTCCCCACTGGAATGCGGAAACCATACGAAAACCCGTCTCGCAACACCCCAGCGGAGACATGATCCGGGTATTCATTGAGCCAAGGAATCATTGCCATGGTATCAACCGGGGTAGGTAAAGGCGCCCCTCGGGCTATTTCAGACCTGTTTGGCGCTTCCCCTACCACCGTTATCACCCGTTTTGGCTCTGCACATGGTCTCAGGATGCGAGGACTGTCCACACCCCCCACAGTCGTGCCTAAACTTCCATGACCCCTGGGGCCTTGTACATTTTCCCCTATTAAAATTCCAACAGATCCCCTTTTTACCTGCGTTGCCACTCGACTTCGAGTGATGCTCGTTACCTGCCCCCGTCCGAAAGGGCGTCCCAGACGAATGGCGGGAAAACTCACCCCCGTTACCCCCCGACAATGGTGCCTTTAACAGGCCTGAATTCTCCATCTTTTGCCAAGAAATGGAGTCGTAACAATCCCAGGTCAAAGCTGGGTCGTGCTCCTTGGCCTTCCGAAAAACATTATCATAGCAAAACCACTGATTGCCTTCATATGATTGAGAATACTCCATGATACGTGTCTGATATAAGGGCAACTCGGGCAACAACTCAGGCCTTCGTTCCCCCATAATTGAAGTGAATATGCCAAACGCTCTGCCCCAGTTACCTATGTTCTCATCGACCTTAAAGGCGGCCATCTTTGCGCGCCAAACACTCGGATGCAGAAACTCTTTTTGACCCTTCACATGCTCGATCTCGTAGTGATCGGTAAGCAAAGAAAACATGTTTACATACTTATCAGCCCAAATCTTTTCCTTGACTTCAATTGGAATATGCTGGGCCACTTTCTCCCTTCGTGAGGGTACAGACCCCTCCCCCGCAATCGGCAGTAGCCGCTTACCTAAATTAGAAGCTGTAGTCGCTGCCGAACTCGTGCCCGCTGCGGTTTCACCCACCGGAGCCTGTGGGGGAACAGAAGATGATGCCTTCGCAGCCTCTCTAGATTCTCGCAGTTGCCTCATTACTGCCCTGGCGTCATCTGCCGTGGTGCCCTCACTATCTTTCCCCAACCACGCTGCCAGTTGTGCAGCCAACTCGGGAGGCATATCCCCCCCGTTCACAGGGGTGACTACGACGGGGATCGGTTGCCCCTCCTTCGGAACCGAGATTGGCTCCTCAATCGGTGTATCGGGAACCGGGGCCTCTCCCCCAGATGCCCCCCTCTTGGACCTCTTGCCTCTACCGCTGGGGACTACACCCGGCAATGCTGGCCTGACGATGCGCTTCGGGCCTCCTGCCCCGTTCATTGCCGCCATCTGCTTCTTCATCTCGGCCATATTCTTTACGAGCATGCGGAGCATCTGATCGGTACCGACCCGCTTTCCGAACTTCTTGCTCGGCATTCTCCAACGAAGATATCTGAAAGAACAAGGACAAAATTACAACGCTCAAAATTGGCTCTTCGTTCCGTCTCGAGCTCACGTGCAGCGGGGAGGTGCAGCTTCAGAGCACAGGAACAAGAGGATGCTTCCTTGGCTTGTTGCTCCTTTTATCCTTCTTCGGGCGGGCGTAAACCCGCCTCCGCCCGCCTCCGGGGGCGTGGCTGGCGGCTTCAGTGTCTAGGACAACCCATTCTAGGGCGGGAAAAAGCGCGCCCCGGCTATGCCGCTTCGGGCATACCAGCCGAGACTCGCCTTCCGCCCAAGGTGGCTTCCCGGGGGGATCGGGGTACTCCACCATACGTTCGGGGGGACCGAGTGGTCGCCCCTTTCCATTAAAATTATAATGTTAACATGTATATCTATTTATTATTCATTTTATTGGTGTACAGTGATAGAGTTAGACAAAATAGTAGACATTTTTAAATTTAACCTTGAGTTCACTATTGTAGCACTTTAATGGAGATGGAATAGTAATATATTCCTTAATTTTATCCAGCACTTTCCCTACTGTATCAATTACCTGGTGATAGAATTGTAAGTAATACCCTCACACTATCCAGCACTTTCCCTATTCCAGCACTTACCCAGAGTAAGAATAACAAGTAATACTCCTATAGTATCCAGCACTTTCATTAATGCAGCACTTTACTGCACTTTAAATAGTGTTTTATAAATATATTTATACCAGCAATTTTTATACTGTAGCACTTACCCGGAGATGGAATAGTATTGTACACCTCTATACTATCCAGCACTTTCCCTAATGCAGTACTTTTAAGGAGTTGGAATAGTAATTTAAACCTTTATACTATTCAGCAATTCTTCAATTGGAACACTTAAATTGATTTGAATAAGTAATATCATCCTCTATACTTTTCAACAATTTGCTACTGCAGTACTTTGTAGGAGTTAGAATAGGAAGTACCCCTTATAGTATTCAGCACTTTCCGATTTTTTCACTTACCCGAACTTAGAATAGTAATTTATATATGTAAACTATCCTACACTTTGACTACTGCAGTAGTTATCAAAAGTAGGGCTAGAATTGAGTTCAATTTAATTTCTCTGTTTCTCTTTCCCACTGCAACATATACATTTATTTTGAATAGACATTAATACATTTTTATTATATCCTTAAAACACACTCGTAATTACTGTATTCTACATAAAGTGATATACATTCCTGATCATTTAAATTAATATGCATTTTATTTAATTTACCTTTTGAAACAAAGTTTCGCTGTCTGATTTTCGTTTAAATGGATGATTTTTTCTTTACTGTGTCCAAAGCTCTGTTTACGTATCTAAAACATTGAAAAATATAATATTAATTTTCACGTTTTTAGTTTACATGATTTTTATATTTCAGAAAAGTTCATGTTTATTTATTTTAATAAAAATTTAAAAACCATATTTGTAAAAATATTATATATATATATTTCACTGTTATTATTTACAACATTTTGGATATGGTAACAACATTTTATAATATGGGTCAGTAATTACACTAGGAAATTTTAATCTAATTTCTCTATTACTTGTTATTAAAAAAAAATTATTTACCTTTTTCTAAAGATGTTGGTTCACTTCATTCAGTCAGTTATCAAATTGTATTTATTTATGAAGTGAGGTTTTCTGTAAAAGTAATTAAAAACAGGTATTTATTAAGTGATTTATTTCGGCTTCTTTATTTTAGAGTACTCGAAATAAATGTGTATATGTACCTTTCATTCATTTTAGCGCAGTACTGTTGGTAGTGTTCTGAAGAATATTCTCTGTAGTTACACGTCTTTTTCGGCCAAGTCGTGAATTCCTCGACTATTAATTTAAATACATTTTTACCACATGTTATCCCAAAAAATATTATTGCGTTCTTAATTTCTTGTTTAGTAACATAGTCGCATTTTGAAATATATATTTCGCATTTTTTTAAATTACGGGTATTTATCACGTTTATCTGTTTTTATTATTCAGAAATATATTGTGAAAAGTAATTACATTTCTAATTAATATTATTAATAATTTTTAACATTTTAATAAATTTGTTTAAAATAAACTGCTTTCTTCGTTATGCCGTTTACTAATAACGTTACTCACTTGTTAATCGATTAATATTTTGCTCAGTTCTGTTAACAGATTTCAAAAGGTGGATAGGTCAGAGACTCAGGTTTGACGTCTGGTCACTCGGGTAGTTGAGGATCAACTGGTTCTAAAATGGTGTCTGCCTCGTATTTATAAGTTTGGGTTACTGACTCTATTTTAATTTTTAAAATATGCGTTAGATCTGCTTTTTTTTCTTTGTTTTATTTCTCTGTAAACTTTTATTTTAAAAAGTACTTAAAAGATATTTGCTTTGCGTTTATTCTGCCGTTTTGGCATCCATTTTGGATATTGTGTTGTGGTAATAATTGATAAAAATAGTAGTAGGACTAATTTATGAAATACTGTCTCAAAATGGCGTCTATTTTTCTTTTCATATATGTAATAATTTGTTATATGTTAAATATTGTGTAAATTATTTATAAATAAATGTATATAAGTATATGTTTTATTGTTTTCGATATCGGAATGTAGTCTGGTAAAATTAGATGATTTTTAGCAGAAAGAGTAATAATTTAAGTACCAGAGTATTAATTTTCATACTCGAGTATTATTATTTTTTTCCGTGCAGGTTTGTTTATAATATGGTAGTTTCTTTTCACATTAATTAATACACTTCCCCACCCAAAACCCCTATTTTCCCTGCATCCCGTGCCAGGTTTTATTATACAAAAAAAAATATATAATTATATTTTTTGCGTTGTAATGGTATGCAATGTTATTTGTTGCGTTGTAATGGTATTTTTACTTTTAATTTACTATTTTGCGTTGTTATAGTACTCGTTGTAAAAACATGCGTTGTAATAGTTTTTGCGTTGTAAAAAATGCGTTGTAATGGTATACGTTGTAATAGTACGCGTTGTAACGTCATATATCCCTGTCAATGCTATCAAAGCGGTTGAAAAATTAGTAAAAGCTCAATAAACTATTTGTGAATTCAACATGCCATACTTATCAAGGACAGTCTGGAGAATGCGATATTGTCTGAAGTAGAGTGTTTTGGGCAGAAGGAATCATGTTATCCGAAAATGCCCAGTCTTTTAGATGATCTAAACTGAATGCTGCAAATACCTTTCCAGTGGCATCTAGGTGGGCTATTTGTTTGTAGTTTGATGGATTCAATCTTGAGCCTTTTTTAAGAGAAGGACCACTATTTTCCCCTGCCAAGATTTTTGTATTTTTCCAGTCTCACAACAATATTGGAAAAGTGGGGCTGGAAATTTACCCCATTTATCGGGGTTTCTTTGTAGGACTTTGATTGGAATATTGTCTGGGGCCATTGTTGCAGGTGATCTAGCAGCTCTTATGAAAGCAGAGATCTGTGTAGCCAAAATGTTTTACAAGACCTGATCGGTTTGGTCCTTTAGGACCGAACACAGCCTAGGAGAAACTTGGTTATGAGAATTAGATTTATATACTCTGACTATGTGCTTTTCCCACTCAGGTGATGAGATTGGTGTTGCTTGGATTGATGTACTTATCCCCATTTGTGTGGCAATCATGTTCCAGAATGCCTTATTGTTTCTATGTTTTAATGCAATTTGGATATCAACCCAGGATCTGTCTTTTTGTTCTTGCTGTTCTTTCTCTTTTTTCATTGGCAGAGTTATTCCGCTTTCTCATTTCTCCTTGTCTTGCATCACAGAAAGATTAAAATTGCATTCTGGTCAGGTTATTTAAATGTCAAGAGAGATGATAAATTTGTTTTCTTTTTTGATAGATTTTGCCATTTTCTCATCTTGTTGCATTTGCCTGAAGGAAGCCAATGCGGAATATATTGAATCTTCATATTTGGATATGGGGCCACTTTCTCCTTTTATTGAGGCTGACGGAGAGAGAGAAATTCCAGAGTTCATTTTTCTAATTGCTTTGGAGTTCCAGTGAATCCTGTATGTTTTTTGGTTTATGTCTGCCCAGCCATCTAAAATACCTAAAGACCATTGGGATATGGACTGTGTCAAAATATCTATTCCCATGATCAAATATGCATGATCGCTTTCATGTGTATACTGGATGGATAATGATTGAAATTTCACAAAAAAATCTGAACTGCCAATTAGATCATGTGAAATTGAAGAATGAAAGGAACCCAATTGAGTGGATGCGGCCAGAATATCTCCATCTGCCCTCCCGTTTATGATGACGCCATTGATTACCACAATGAGAAACTGAAGCAATTTCCTTGTTTATCTCCTCTTATCTTATCAGGGAATACAGGGGTTGGAATTGAACATGCTGTTTCTTGAGGTGATTTCCACCTGTTGTTAAAAAAGGTATTAGAGATGTTCCTGTTGAAGGCCCCTGCTATTATCATCAGAGGCTACCACTTGGATTCTAGAGTTTGTTCGATTTTTGAAAAGGCTTTTTCCAAGAGATGGTCATTTGAAGAACCAGAAGGAATGTATGTATTGAACAGTGGTAGTTTTGGAGCAGGCTCCACTCTTTCTTTTTGGCTCTTGATGTTGAAGCATTGCACATTCGGGAGAGAAAGCTGTCTTTCTTTTTGGTCCCAGACGATTACTTCTTTCAGTAGGATCGCTAGGCCTCATTTTGAGTGTCCTCTTCTTGAAGCCTCTGCTGCAGTGAAAAACACAAAGTAATATTTTTGAGAGAAAACCACCAAGGACCAAGTGTCTTGCAGGAACACGGTAGACAGTGAATTATCCAATATAAAAGATAACTTTTCTGGAGTTTTTCTGGCTATGTTCCAAGATACTATTTTTAAGCTACTACTAAAAAGGGAGTTTAAAATCTTTGCCTGATTTATTACTATTTAAAGAGCGAGCGATCCAAGCCCAAGTATTGTCATCTGGATGAGGCTGTTTATTGGTGTCTGAATAATCCCAGATTCGGTGCACTCCATCTTTAAAGGAGATCATCAGAGGGCTGTCCTGCTTGCGCTTTGATGTTTTACTGCCCATGTGTTGCTGGCTGTAGTTACTGAGGGGCACCTCAGCAAATTCTGGCTCTTTTGACTGATTATAGGCAGCACCAAATTCTATAACTATGGATATGTCGAATCCGTTTTTGTGAAGAGTATCTCTTTCTTTAATTATTGTAGCAGGAATTATATTGGACCAGAACTAAACAATTGCCACCGAGCGGAGGGATTTATTTGAGAAAGAGACTAATTTTATTTCTGACAAGGTAAGTGATTAGAGAGGTTAATTTTATAGGATAAGTTGACTATTTTCCCACCGTTAATTGGAATATTGTTGCTGGGGAATAAATGTTTTTATTCTAGGGCACTAGATTATGGATATTCCTCACTGATTTTGATGTTCTGATTGGCGAGATGACTTACTGAATTAAGCGAGTTATGTTTCGGAAGTTTTATTATGAAGTTTTGGTACAAGAGGGTTTAGGGAGGGTTTAGGTCTTTAGAATTTGCTTGAGTTACAAATGAAGCAGACTATTGGTGTATGGTTTGATATGTGTTACAAACTTTCAAGGCATAACTAATTTCTTCATCTGCTTGCTCTGTGGAGCATACTTGAGGGAACTTTTCTTTTCTTGATGATCTTCTCGTTATTCTTCGCTTGGTTCTTTTCTTTTTGTTATTATTTTTATTAGATTTACCTTGGTAGTGTTTCCCTTTTTAAATTGTGTTGTAGACTCTATTTGAGTATTTGTTTAAGACCTAGCCATATGCAAATCAGTATTGACCCTGTGCCTCATTGGAACTAGGAACAGTCCAGACCAAACTGCCAAGCCTGGCTGCATCTAATAATGCTCGGTATAAACTGGGGTAGCATGGTGAGCAAAATAACAATGGGTTTAACCCAGATCTCTTGACTGAGGGTGAATGTTTGATTTTGTCAGCATCCGTCCATCATTTGTGGATATTCAGAGGATTGTGAGAAACTTTGTACGGATTCTATAAGATTACTTGCGCTACAAAGCAAATGTAGTGGATGCTTTAAGGTTTATTTAGAGACAGGTTGGAGAGTCAATATATGATTTATATCCAGAGTCCGTGGCTGGAATTTGTAGAGGGACCTCCAGCTGTTCTATTACGGGATTATTGCTGGAGTGCTCTCTCCCTGGCAACAATTCCACAGACTCTGAAGGAGGCATGGACTCTGAGCCTTTTGCAAGGGGGATCACAAAACCGGTGGTCAAAGAACACTTGCACCATTGTTATATTCTTTCATCTGTCATACCACAGGTAAGTTGGTTGAAGTTTTTTTTTTATTCAAGTTCCAGGAGTACAGACCACCGGCTCTCAAGCCTTCATTTAATCACCCTTGCTCCCCTCTGTCCGAGCTCTGGAATCTTATTTTGAGAGTTCTACCACCTAAAGTTCCATGATTGCATGCTTACAGTTCTACATGACTATAATACTTCCGTATGAGCCCTCATGGAGTTTCGAGGGGCCAGATTTACAAAATTTACACACAACGCAGTGCAGCAGCCAAAAATGCTGAGCTGCTTTGTGTAAAAGGGAGAGAGAAGGACAGATCCATATCTACAGAGATATGGCACTGTCCTTCTCTCTCCCTCTTACCGGTGAACCATCAGGCTGCTGAGCACCGCCCACCTTTGCTCCAAAGTGCAAGGGTGTGGGTGTGTGAGTCTAGCATAGGTTTTTGTACTGAAAGATTAGACTTCCAGCACAAAATGCTATGCCTGGAAAAATTGAAAACTATGCCCACTTCAGATGTATTATGATTAGTGCTGCACACATTCAAAGTGAGAAGCATTAGGAGAACACCTGCTTCAAAGAGACATTTTTCTGGGTGCAAAATCCTGTCTACTAATGTTAGTAGATATGGATTTACATCAGAAAAGCATGGGTGGTTGCATGGGAACATCATGTACCATCCATGAAATTCCATCTTGATGCTAAATAATGGAAAGTAGCACTTTGTGATTCTTTCCATTACTTTGAGGCAACTTTCCAGTGCAAAAAAAGCTTTGAGTTGTAAACTAAATAACAAAAATAAAATGTTGTGCTGGTTTGCATCAAAAGTTTAAACATTGTGCAAATTGTGCACTCGATAAATACCATACCCTGCGAGATTTATATTTACCAAGTCTGCAATTTGGGGCATGGATAGTGCTCCCTTTGTAATGAGGATCAAAGAATACGAGAGTTACCATGAGTTACCATGACTGTGTTAATCTTTTTCTTTTGCCCTGCTTACTGCTATGCTGTCTCACTCAGGTTCTCAAGAATCTGGTTCTAGGCAAGCAGTGGACTTTGGTGCCGATGACAAATGGCATCCTAATTTTCTTAATTATACAAACTCCTTTTCTCCAATACATAAGGATTCATAAAAGTGTATGATGTGAATATGTTGTGCAGTACTAAAGGGGTGGTTCTGGACTATGATCCCTCTTCGCCCTCCTCCAAATCCTAAACGAATGGGAGAAGCAGGTATAATTTCAATGGCAACACTTTGACATCCTATTTTCTAACCAAACAAGCACTGGCACAGCCAATAGGTCTAATCAATGCAAGCGCAATTGAAGTTGTCAATGTATTTTTTTAGCCATGCTATGCAGTATGGCTGAAAGTTTATAAACGCACTATGAAAAGGTTAGCACTTGCAACATCATGGCACATTTTTTTAAACTTCCAGCTATGATGCACAACAGCCACGCTGCTGCCCAACATGGCTAAAAAAGCAGTGACAACAGCAATAGAGGTCGAGTAGGCAAGACCTACTGGCTTTGCCAATGCTTTTTTTGCTGGTGGGAGAGGGGCAGGAGGGGGTAAGCAACAACACGGGAGGGTTACAGGGGATGGGGCAAACATTATTGCTGGTGGGGGCAGCTCAATCAACAATTGACAGGGCAAGCAGCACCGATAGGTCAAGCAACAAAAGCATGAGCAAGCAAAAAAATGACAGCGCAAGCAAAAAATAATGAGGCACACAACAACAAAGGTGGAGAGAGCCTGCAAACACAAGCACTGTTACACGCACTTTACAACTAAGTACTTCCGAATTCTGAGGAGCAGTGGAATGACCTCACTAGGAAAGGAAACAGCATTTGGGCAATTATCCAGGGGAAAGGAGACACGCACAGTAAGAAGAAGTGAAGCCGGCATGACCTGACCAAAGAGAAGCAAGGAAAATAGATCACAGATGAAGCCATACAGTGGTAAGCAATGAATGGGCTCTAAGCCCCCTGTAAGTAAACAAAATATCTCACAAGCAACAGAGCATGCACTCTGCTCAGGTAAGATCTAAAAATTAAAAATTGCTCAACCTGAAACACTTAACGATGCCTCAACTGTAAGAAAAGTGATTGACACTTGTACAGATTTTCACATGCAGATTCAATTGATCAACTTCTACTGAACCTTAATGAACATGAGCAATAATTGAGCCCTGCAGGACTTGGCCGTCACTGCAGGATCATCCACAGACTTTTTACCTTCCTCCTCCTATTTTGGCTGAATTTGTTTTTTTATTTTTAGAACTGTGCACACTTTACCACTGCTAACCAGTGCTAAAGTGCCAGTGCTCTATATCTTCTAAATATGGCAACATTGGCTAATACAAAATTAGCATATTTAATTTTCTTGTAAGTCCCTAGTAAAGTGACACTACATGTGCCCAGGGATTGTAAATGAAATGCTCCTAGTGCGCCTGCGGCACTTGTTGTGCCACCCACTTAAGTAACACTTTAAACATATCTCAGGCTGCCATTGTAGAGCTAGTGTCTGCAGTTTAAACTGCCATTTTGCCTCACCCAATCCTTTCTTTTACTAAATATAATTCAACCCCTGGGTAGGCCCTGGGCTGACCAGAGGGCTAGATGCAATGTATTTAAAAAGTAGAACACGTAAATTTAAGTTCTACATGTCCTGGTAGTGAAAAACATTTACATTTGTATCATACTACTGCAAGGCATATCTCGCGCATAAGATAACATTTAAGTTGCCTTATTACATTTTATAAGTATAATTCCCAAATGGGAAGAGATGGTCAGATTATGTTTGGGGTCTCTTGAATCTAAATTTAAATATTAACTGATGAAGAATTTATAATTTAAGTTACAATTCTGAAAATGCCACTTTTAGAAATTTGGTATTTTATTGCCTTAGCCATTTGGTGCCTGTATTTTTTCTCTGATCATATGACTGGGTCTAGTGGCTATTGTTCGTTGTGTATTCCTCCTAGACAGCCACACACAATGGGAGCTTAGGAGCGACTGGTTGGGCCATCAATGGCAGGGTGGGAGGGAGGAGTAGGGCACAGCCCCATTTAAACTTAAATAGGATGTGTCTTGTCTCCACACAAAGGGTTACATACCCCCTGCAGTTAGCCTGAAACCAGGAATGGGAGGGCATCTGTGCACTTCAAAGACATGTCTCTAGAAGCTTCTCACCCCTTTAAAGGCACAACTGTGTAGAAAATAAGGACCTCAGACATCAACTGGACCTGTAGATACTCTGACAGGATGAAGGACGGTTGTGCTGCCAAAGAGCTGCTACTCTGCAAGACTGCACTCTGCTGGACTCTTGCTTTACTCCAAGGGACAGTTGGCTTGCCTCCTGATCCAAAGCTTCTGCGACATAGACTTCTAACAACTTTGTATCGCTCCTGGACACTGCCATCTTTGAGTCTACTCTGCCAACTGGTACCACTCTAGTCCTGGCCCCTTGGAAGTCGCTTCGGCTGTGTGACACATCTTTGACGTGGATCCATGCAATGCTCTGCAAACCAGGAATTAAGGTACTCAGTCCAGCAGGCCAAACTGGTTCTCTGTAGCTGAACCAAGCTCCATCTCGATCAGCCTGAACTTGTGACTTTGTCCCTGTCCAGCACAACCAGAAAGCCACAGTTGGAAATGTACATATTTTGGTGCTATTTTCCCTAAAAAATAAAAAAATAAAAAAATAAAAAATGAATACCTTCAGTTCTAATTATTGGATTTTTTTCATTTTGGTCTTGTTTTATTTATTAACTACTACCAACTTCTTACAAGTCCGATCAGAACTGCATTAATTGTGCCTTTCCTTCCAATTATTCTAATGTTTGTAAACAGTACAACGCTCAAGTACACTCACCAAGAAAAACTTTCTCATTAGTATTATCATTTACATATTCAAGAAGCCTATTAGGTTTATTATTTGAGCATTGGTTTTAAAAAGGGTTCAACTCTGAGTGGACAACTAGTAGTTGAGGAGTTCTTTGGTTTTATGGTGTTCTTCAAATTGCCATGAATAAGCAGTTAATGAGCGTTCATTTAACATTGTTGTATCCTCTTCCAGGTCACAATTATATTCAACTGGTCTCACCTTTTCAAAATGTGACAGTGACTAAATAACAAATGATAAATCTCAGCAGGAATTATTTGTTCATGGTTCTTATTTTGGTCTAATACCCATACTTTCCAAGTAAAGAAGAGCAACATTAATTTTATACATAATTGTCTATGACTATAGATGACTACATGTCTTAGAGATTATTGGTGTTGGTGCTGTTAACGCATGCTATTTTTTCTGTACAAAGTGCAGTCATGGAAGTCGATTCACTAAAATGCCAGGGACATCGGAAGTAACATCACATACCCTTTGATCTTAATGATGTCACAGGAAGTTACATCATATGACCTTTGACCCTGCATCACACCAAGAAGTGATGTCACACATCACAATAATTTACATTGCAGAAGATACATACTTGCAAAATTAATATAATATATTCTTCTAAGGGAGAACAAAAGGAGGGGTGTTCTCTTCCCTGAGAAAGTTAAAAAAAATGGGATTTACTAGTGCATTTTAATGCACTATTTT
Organism: Lissotriton vulgaris; assembly: GCF_964263255.1. Taxonomy (NCBI): domain Eukaryota; kingdom Metazoa; phylum Chordata; class Amphibia; order Caudata; family Salamandridae; genus Lissotriton; species Lissotriton vulgaris. The sequence continues at coordinate 462,547,024 of NC_141696.1, read as the reverse complement.
CACATCTGCTAAAAAAACCATGGGCTCTAACAAACCCTCACTAAATATTCAAGCCCTTTCATGGTGTGGCAAGCTACTGAAAGCTGACTCCTCATGAGTGCACCCAATTAGGTTTTTTAGATGTCCTATGGGTGCCCCCTTATGTTAAAATTGACCTCCATTGCTAGGACCATCATTTTTTCCAAATATTACATACAATATGCCAGTGCCAGAGTTTTATTTTCTTAATACTGCTTCTCCTGCACTTTAGAGGTCCCTTATGTTAAAGGTTATGTCTTATATGTGAAGGACCACATTTTGTCATGGATGGCCCATGACCTTGCCACAGTTGTCTACCCATATACCAAGTATTTCCTCCAATGTGCCATCACACGCAATTTGCCACAGGTGCTAAATATATCAAGAATTTCATCCAGGAGGCCAGTGCTGGAATTTTTTTATGGCTGCTCCTTACCAAAATGTACCTAGAGTGCCAGCAGTAGCATTTTGCCAAGGGTATCTGATAAGTATTGACGCCAGTATTTAATTACCAACATTTTGTCAAGGGTGCTTCAATAAGCTAGGAAGCATGCAGGTTCAACAGCGGAACTGCAAGCATAACAATGCATGCCCACTTACATTCACACTCATTCTGTTAGCACTGACTTACTCTCATTCATTTTCACCTACTTGTGTGCCCTCACCCTTAACCACATCCGCGCTCAGAGAATTCTCCTCCTGTGCTAAGATTTACAAAATCCCATGTTTCATGACGAGCTGGGCTCGGCATCAGCGTGCGAGGAGGCTACGCCATGATGAGCCCAGCTCGTCATGAGCCTGGAAGGGGTTAATCACTCATTCACACTCTCACTATAACTCACTTATGAGTACCCACTCATTTTGGCACATTCACACACTCATCCATGATCCCATTCACAAACATACATGCTCACACATGTACATGCTCTTTCACCAAAATTCATTCTCACCTACATGCACGCATACAACAAACATTAAAAACATTTTATTATTGTTATCTAACATGCCAGTGAAGATCCTGATCTTGCTGCTACACTCTTTATTTCACTGAAAGGGAATGTTAAACTTTTATTCACAAATAAAGATATTTCAATGAGCAGAAAACGAGGTTAGGGTCTCATTCTGATAATGTGAGACACCCATTTTTCTTGACACTGATTTTGCCACCTCTGAGGTCAGGGGTCGCAAAGGCAGTGATGGGCGTAGCAAGGGGCATCCTAGGCATCATAACTGTGACCTCTAGAGACGCCTAAATTATGTCCATGACTGCAGTGTCTTGAGAACACAATAAGCACATGGTTCTTAAATTTAATTATGTAGGGCTAAATTTCCATTTGTTTTACACACCTAGCTACAACTAAAATGTGCAAAAAAGGATATTGATGAGAGCGAAATCCCATTCTTGATTAAAAGAATCAGGAATTTTGGAATTCCACCCTTCCATATGCCTTTGCAAATTCCAATTAAAATGTCATGTGATGAGACAGAAATGTCACTTGTATGATGGAATTTCTGTGCAACAAAACTCGAAATACACTGGTCACTGGCATTCCGTGTTAGGTCCATAAGTTGGTAAACATTCACAAATTCCAAAATATTTGGCTTGCAAACAATTTCCCAAACTGTAAAAACCAACAAATTCAATGTAGTCAATCAATCAATCAATCAATCAATCAATCAATCAATTTGTAAAGAGCACTACATACCCGTGAGGGTCTCAAGGCGCTGGGAAGGGGGGCACACTGCTACTGATCGAAGAGCCAGGTCTTGAGAAGGCTTCTGAAGGCCAGCAGGTCTTGGATTTGTCGGAGGATTGGTTGGGAGGGTGTTCCAGATTTTGGTGGTGAGGTGGGAGAAGGATCTGCCGCCGGCCGTCGTTTTCCGGATGCGTGGGACTGTGGCAAGGGCGAGACTGGCTGAGCGGAGGCTGCGGGGGGGTGTAGAAGCTGAGTTGTTCGTTGAGGTATGATGGTCCGGCGTTGTGTAGGGCTTTGTGTGCGTGAATTAGGAGTTTGAAGGTTATCCTCTTGTTGATAGGGAGCCAGTGTAGGTTTCTCAGGTGGGGGGTGATGTGGCTGTGTGGGGGGATGTGGAGGACCAGTCGCGGTGAGGCGTTCTGGATGTGTTGCAGCCATCTCAGGAGCTTGGTTGTTGTTCCTGCGTAGAGGGCGTTTCCGTAGTCCAGCCTGCTGGTGACAAGGGCCTGGGTGATGGTTTTTCTCATTTCGGAGGGGATCCACTTGAAGATCCTGCGGAGTAATCAGAGGGTGTTGAAGCAGGATGCAGAGACGGCGGTGACCTGCTTGGTCATGGAGAGGGTGGAGTCGAGGATGACCCCTAGGTTTCGTGCGTGGTCGGTGAGTGCTGGGGCTGTTCCAGTGAGGTAGGCCACCAAGAGTCATCCCAGGCTGAGGTGGTGGAACCGAGGATGAGTACCTCCACCTTGTCAGAGTTCAGCTTTAGCCTGCTTTTCTTCATCCATTCGGCGACTGCCTTCATTTACCTGTGGAGGTTGGCTTTGGCGGTGAGAGGGTCTTCGATGAGGGAGAAGATCAGTTGGGTGTCATCGGCGTAGGAGATGATTTTGAGGCTGTGCTGACGGCGACGTGGGCAAGAGGGGCCATGTACATATTGAACAGCGTTGGGCTGAGAGAGGATCCTTGCAGACACCGCAGATGATCTCGGTTGTCTTGGAGCAGAAGGGTGGGAGGCGGACGCTCTGTGTTCTGCCGGAGAGGAAGGATGTAGTCCAGGCCAGGGCCTCTTCTTGGATTCCGGCGTCGTGGAGGTGCGCTGTTAGGGTGCGGTGACAGACCGTGTCGAAGGCGGCTGAGAGGTCCAGGAGGATGAGGGCGGCTTTTTCTCCTTTGTCCATAAGGTTCCTGATATCGTCGGTTGTGGCGATGAGGGAAGTTTAGGTGCTGTGATTGCTGCGGTATCCTGAATGGAATGGGTCCGGAATGTTGTTGTCTTCAAGGTATCGGGTCAGTTGTTTGTTGACAATTTACTCTATGACTTTCGCCGGGAACGGTAGCAGGTAGATGGTCCGGAAATTCTTGACGTCCTTCGGGTCCGCCTTGGTTTACTTCAGTAAGGCGTTGATCTCGCCGTGCTTCCAGCTTTCCGGGAAGGTTGGTGTCTCGAAGAAGATGTTGAACGTCTTTCAGAGATTGGGGGCAATGCTGTGCTGGCTTTGTTGAAAATGTGATGTGGGCATGGGACAGATGGGGATCCAGAGTGGATGGAGTTCATGGTCTTGCTGGTGTCTTCGTCACTGATGTTGGACCAGGTGATCAGGCGGCTGATGCGCATGGTGGTCGTAGGGTTGGTGGGCTCGGCGGTGGATGTGGGGGTCGTGGTGTTGAAGCTCTTGTGGATGTCGACGATCTTGCGATTGAAGAAGTTGGCCAGTGAGTCACACAGGTCTTGAGAAGGGGGAATGTAGTTAGTGTTGGAGCCAGGGTTGGAGAGTTCTTTCACGATGTTGAAGAGCTCTTTGCTTGGAGGCTTGGAGGTCTTCGTGAACCATGTTGCTTTCTTACTGGAGTGGTTGGTGGCGGGGGGTCTGAGTGGAGCGAGGGTGTTGGCGCAGTCGTTGAGCCATTGTTTGAGGTTGAGGGTGGCGGTGGCGGGTCGGTGGGGTCAGAAGGTGGTCTCAAGGCAAGGGTGGTGGTCAGTTTGTGTTCGGTGAGCTTGCCCCATAAGCAGCGGCGTGGCATCTGTTGGGTGCGGTGGTGTGTGGTGGGTTCCCTGAAGGTGAAGTGGATGCATCTGTGGTTGGTCCAGTGGGGTTCGGTGGTGTGGTTGAAGGAGACGTGGCGGCTTGCAGAGAAGATGGGGTCGAGCATGTGTCCCACAGTGTGGGTAGGTGATGTTACGAGCTGTCTGAGCCCAAGGTTGTAGAGGTTGTCGATTAGGGCGGTAGTGTTGGAATCGTTGTTTTTCTCAAGGTGGAAGTTCAAGTCCCCGAGGAGGATGTAGTCCGAAGAGGCGAGGGCGTGGGTGCTGATGAGGTCGGCGATGGAGTTGCTGAACTGTAGTCAGGGTCCTGGTGGTCTGTAGATGAGGGTTCCTCTGAGGGTGGTATTGGGGTCTGTGTGTATCTGGAAGTGCAGGTACTCGGCGGTGTTGAGGGTGTCGTTGGTGTTCTTCGAGACTCTGATGGTGTTCTTGTGACCGATAGCGATTCCACCTCCTACTCCGTTGGTTCAGTCTCTGTGGGAGATCTTGTCGCCATCTGGGATGGCTATGGCGATGTCTGGTGCTGTGAAGGTGTTCAGCCAGGTCTCCGTCAGGAAGGCGACGTCGGGGGCGATTGAGTCGAGGAGGTTCCAGAGTTGGATGACGTGTTTGCTAATGGAGCACGTGTTGAGAGGGATGCATTGGAGGTGGTTGGGATCCTTGCTTGACGATTTGGCGGGCTGGATGCTGGTGATACTGCAGTTCCTTAAGTCTGAGAAAATTCCCTTTGGGATATTCTGTAGTCATACACTATGTCCAATCATACCTCAGTATACAACAACACTTCAACACACACATTGGGTTAGTACCAACAGCACCAGAAAATCAATTAAACTAAACAAAGATAATTTTTCTTAAGGAAAATACATATTTTTATTGTTATTACACTTGTTCATATAAAATCATTAAAAAAATATTACTAAAATAAGCACAACAATATGCACATTAAAAACATCTGTAAATACCAAGTCACAAAATACACAAAAATGAATAGCAGTCTTTACAATAATGTAGCATTTATCACTTTCAGCAAAAAATAATGTACAAATACATTCAATAGGTTGTGAGCAAAAAAAGACAGCGACGCGTTTCGGAGGAATATGTTGATCCACCTCTTTCTTCATGCTTTGCTACACTTCTATTTCAACACTGCACATCTATATGAATATATATACAAAAACATTATGTGTATATTCTTTAGCAACAATCATATACATTTGCACATACTTCTCTTGGTGTAATTATTAAAAGTTTTTGTACATTTTATAGACTTAGTTAGAACTACAGGTGCTACACTAATATTTGAGTTTACTGGTGCTGCTAACAAAGGCCTAATTCAAAAGATTCTAAATTCATTCACAACAACCATCAACTCCTTAGCTTTTTTTATTTTTGTAGAAAACATATTCATATAAACGAAGCATCCAACCCACTGTTAGTTAATACTAGTGGGTTGTTGTGTATGTATCTCAGATGAACTACATGTTTTATTTATAGGATACATATAGTAGGGATTAAACAACCTCCTTCGTTTTATTTTCTAACACACATAGTGCCAATGGTACCCACCATATTAAGCACAGGCTACCCAAAACTGTCCTCGTGGGATATCGTCCTGATGTATAGCAAGGTAAGCTTGTTAGCTCAAATGGAGTGTTAAAAAAACACTTCTTTCCCTGTATGTAATTTGTCTAAAACCATAGCAAAATAACAGAATTAATATTGGGAGATCATTATTCTACTAATCTACATTCTCCCGATATAAAGCGGTATATACATACCAGTGCCAATTTGCTTTAAGGATACAAGAAGTAGGGGATTGTAGAGTTTACACCAATGGTTGGCGAACAGTCCTAAAACAGAGATTATATCTATATTACTAAAGCAGTATGAGCGAATAGCCATAAAACTAATATTGTTTGTTTCTGCATATAAATTACCTGTAGAAATAACATTCAATGTCTTCTTTTAGTTTTTCTTGTATTTGTTGTTCATTCATGTGACAGTTTCTTTTATATGTAAATGTCCACCACACTTTTGGCGAATAACCTGCAAATAATATTCGTATTTTTTAGAGACACTAATCAGTTGTTTTATATTTCGAATATTTATTGTTTAGAATATTTTTACAAAATATGACAGAGTTCTAATATTTCTCCTATCATTAGTTTGGTGTTTGGGGCTAACCATTAAAGCATTTTAAGCATCTTAACTTGCCAGAAAGCTAGCACCACATGTACCTGCTCTGCGGGTGTGCATTACATAATTTGTGTCCGTACTACAAGCTTGTTCAGACACGATTTGTGTTGACCGGTGTTTGATTTTTACACCCATATGTTTGGGCCTTAAAGCGCGCCGTATTACAATCTTCCCTAACTCCAAACAAATACAAATATAAAACTACATGGTCATAAAGTACAATCTGGCTACTGCGTCCTAGAATAGTTTTATTTATAAAAAGGAACCTCTTGATCTTAAAAACGGTTCTACAGTATTCAATTCTAAAGCCCACCTCACAGCGAACTACTATCACGCCATTCTTTCTCCATAAGGCTTACCGGGATTAAGAAATCTCCTGGATCATCCACCAACCGACGTATACGAAAGTCACGGACTCCTGGGCCCTTATATACGATTGTTGATTGGTAGAAGCGCACATACTCGTCTGTGGGTTATGTGCGACATAAACGACGGACACTACTAGGTCACTACGAGGATACTGCAGTTCCGGCAGGAGAAGGGTCCATGGGTGCACTTCGGTGTGGCATGGAGGATGATAGCATCGTAGTGTAGACGGGTGCAGGGGGCTCTCCGGGGTCCAGGGTTTCTTGCGCTGGGCGCGGTTTTGGCACGGACGGGCGCAGACGGGCTTGCCTTTGGTGCGCCTTCGGCGCGCAGCGACCACCATAAAAAGGGGAGGTGGGACGGAGGAGCAGCTGGGAGGGGGGAGAAGGCCAATGGGGCGGGGGCAGGCCCGCAGGGGATGCAGCGGCGGGAGCAGGCACAGAGGGGGAAAACAAGCACAGGCAAAGGCAGGGGGCAAAGTTAAAAGCAGATACAGCAAACCAACAACAGTACAGTAAGGTCACAAAGCAATGCGGCGGGGGGGTGGGGTCGCAGCGGCGGGAGCAGGCACGGAGGGGAAAAACGAGCATAGGCAAAGGCAGGGGAGGAGGGCATAAGCAATACAGCAAAACCAACAACAGTACAATAAGGTCACAAAGCAATATCACACAGTGCAAGAAATAGCGGTCACAGGCAAGAAAACGAGCGGGCACAAGCAAACCTAAGGCCTATCACTGGCCACCAGGGATGAGGCGCAGGGGGTAGCCTGCAAGTGGAGGCGGGCCTCGAACACCCTCAGGAGCAGCGGCTGGTCACAGGAGCAGGGCGCGGTCCGGTGGAGCTGCGCGGCATGGGGGGCGACCTGCCTGAAAACAGGGTCAAGGGTCGTAAGGGTCAAGGCAGGGACATCTTAAGGATTTTCTGGGCCCTGGGCCAAACACATTTTTGAGGCCCCTCTTAGGAACAGCTTTACGTTGTTGATCACATTTCAGATTTTTCACACCATCTTTGTCCGGGTGACGGACATTGCACCAACTCACTGGTCCAAATTCTAAATGTGGTTTTATAGAATATTTAGGGATAGTGATGCATGTTTTCAATATTGTAATATAGCAGCAGCTTACTAGTATTATTGCAAATAATCTCTGCGACTGAGGTCCTATTCCGATCTAAAAGGAACATTTTATTGGATGTTGCTGAAATATCTGTAATAAACTCCCACAACAATCATATTAAAATATATATTAAAGGAAAATAGTATTTAAAACAATCCATGTTTAAGAATCATTCAAGGTCCCCAGCACAGAACTCAGACACTCACTCCCAGTCCCAGATCTGGGATTAATCCATCATCGTTCTTTAGCTCACTTTGCCATCCCAGTTCAGACACAGCTATATGCAAATCAATCTTGACCCTGTACCTCAAGGGAACAGTCCAGCCCGAACTGCAAAGCCATGTCTTCTCTGGACCGGAAATAAGCATCCTGGGACCTATTTCAGGCTAACAGCCCTCATTAGCCAGGCTAGCATTGAAACTAGTTTCAAACTGAGCAAGGGACCCACGTCTGGGCATACCCTGTCAACTTAGGGCAAACAAAGCAAACACAAGGAGATAATGGAAGGAGCGCTGAAACTTTTCAGACACTCAGTAACAGTCACAGATCTGGGTTGAATCCATCATCGTTCTTTGGCTGAATTTTTCACCCCAGTTCAGGCACAGCTATATATAAATCAGGCTTGACCCTGTGCCTCATAGGAACAGTCCAGCCTGAACTGCCAAGCCATGTCCTCCCAGGACCGTAAAAAAGCATCCTGGCACTGGTTTCAGGTTAACAGCCCTCATCAGCCAGGCTAGCTTGAAGCCAGTGGCAAATTGGGCAAGGGACCCACGTCTGGGCATACCCTGCCAACTTAGGGCAAACAAAGCAAACACAGGGAGATGATGGACGGAGCGCTGAAAGGTTTCAGACACTCAGGCCCAGTCACAGATCTGGGTTGAATCCATCATCATTCTTTAGTTCACTTTGCCACCCACTTCAGACACAGCTATTTGCAAATCAGTCTTGACCCTGTGCCTCATGGGAACAGTCTAGCTCGAACTGCCAATCCATGTCTTCCCTGGACTGGAAACAAGCATATTTGAACTGGTTTCAGGCTAACATCCCTCATAAGCCAGGCTAGCTTGAATCCAGTGGCAAAGTGAACAAGGGACTCACATCTTGGCATAACCTGCCAACATAGGGTGAACAAAGCAAACACAAGGAGATGATGGAAGGAGCGCTGGAACTTTTCAGACACTCACCCCCGTCACAGAGCTAGTTTGAATCCATCGTCGTTCTTTAGCTCACTTTGCCACCCCTGTTCAGCTATATGCAAATCAGTTTTGACCCTGTTCCTCATGGGAACAGTCCATCCCGAACTGATAAGCCATGTCTTCCCTGGATTGTAAACAAGCATACTGGGACCAGTTTCAGGCTAACAGTCCTCACCCGTCAGGCTAGCTTGAATCCAGTGGCAAAGTAAGCAAGGGACCCACGTCTGGTCATACCCTGCCAACGTAGTCAGTGGCAAAGGGAGCAAGGGACCCACATCTGGGCATACCCTGCCAACTCATCTCCTTGTGCTTCCAGAGCTGACTTTGCCCATACCTTAAAATGTCTGTGAGTCAAGGGTGGGTGCAAATGCGTTTTTGAATAGGAATGGGAAGAGAGCACCCTGAAAATTGAAAGAGATAGATAAATGGCATAAGTTTCTCCAAAGTGAAATGTTTAAAGCATGTTTTCAAGTTTAGGGTCTTATAAAAATGTTGTTCAGAAAAAATTCCGACCTACTCGGTTCAGGAATGGTTTCCGACCGACCGGACCATAAGCTTACCGAACAACAGATTACGATGCAATGCATGTAAAACTCGGACTGAGTTGTTCGGAAAGCAATCCACACAACTAAATCATCCAGAAACAAGCCTTATTCGACTGCTCATCAGGAAACGCCAATGAATAGGCATTTTGGTTATGAATCAGACACGGTTTACCCGATGACCAGATTACGATGCATCTGACACGGTTTTGGTACAGTGTCAGTTTCTGTTACAAATGGCAAGTGAAAAGTGATAAAAACAGTCACAAGCATTGGCACGCCAAATAAAAAAATCTAATATTAGCCACGCCCACTAATCCACCTACATAAAGGGCCAAAAACATGACCATGATCCTTTATTCTAATACAACTGCTGCCAGGTTTTGCTTGTCTGTCCACATTCCCTGCTCTCTGCCTCTCACACTTCACCCACCACACAACTTGCACAAATTCCATTTAAAAACCAATTTTTAGAAACACACACTCTTTTTTATATTCACACCCACCTTCACAGTCACCCTCACCTTCACACTCACTCTCACCTCCGCATGCACCAGAGGAAGCTCCCGCATTTTACAAAGAAAGAGATGGAAGTGTGTGTAGATGAAATAGTCAGAGTAGAGCCACGATTATTTGGGAACATAGTCCAACAGACCCCCCCTTTCCTCGAGAAATAGGACATAGGACAGTATAGTCAACAAGGTTAATGCAGAAGCACCTGTCCTGTCCACAATGGATGATATCAGGAGTGGGTATTATGATGTGAGAAGGAGGGTCAAAAAAGGTAGCCAAAGAACATGCTGAAGCCAGCGGAGTGGTGGTGGTCTTCCTGAAATACCTGTGCACTTCACTTCCTGAGAGGAGAAGGTGCATGCCATACTTCCACCAGAGAGTGTCTATGTAATAGCTTTAGCACCAGAGTCTGGTACGTACCTACTCCACATTCCAATAGAGTTACCAATTCCACCTTTATAGTCATCACTGTAAAGGATACAGTTATTAAAATGACTTTTAAAATGAAAGAAAACTAGACTCAATGAGCATGTGATGTGTATGTCATACTGATAAACAGCATACCTGCAATGAAAATGAAAATACATAATACTCTTACCATTCCCATACTTCATACGTACTCACAGCAATGCTTTGTACCCCAAACACCAGTCAACATTGTCAATCATCTTGCCAGCACATTTTCACTCTCTCCCAGGAAAGCAGAGGCACAGGTGGGATGGCTGGGAATGTGGGTGTGGGCACAGGCCTGAGGGGAGTTGTAGTGACAGCAAAAACTCTTCCTCTCACACAGCCCAACAAGCCCACCAGGAACTATAAAAAGACAAAGTGATGGCCGACTATGATAGCCGCATCTCACTGTTACGCTCTTTGTGCGGAAATGTCTGACAATGATCAATGAGAGTATGCACCACAAATCCTGCACCTGCTGTCGTTGGGTGCAACAGCAACGCCGATCAGGAATATGGATTATATTGGAATGTTGCACCACTGACCTTCTTCCCCAAAGGACATAATATACAGACAAGATATCCTTATTTTGTTTCTCCTTTATTTAAATAATGCCAATGCAACAACTCCAGCGAACGTGCTTCGTTCAGTTGACATTGAACTTCATCAGGGCTGACAGCGACAATATATAAAAAGCATTTGAAATGCAATAGGTCTTGCATTAGGAAAGTTTGAGCTATTGGTATTGTAAATGACAATTTTTTATTTATGTGTTGGTTTTCAAAATAGCAAAATTAATAGCTTTGTCATTTACAAGGCCAATAGTTATCACTTTCGCAAATGTGACTCCTATAGCATTTGTAATGCAATATATGTTGTATTTACGTGACTTAGATGTATTGATATTACAAATAACAATGGCTTTTAATGTTTTTTAATAATTAATACTTAAATAAAAGATATTGTAATTTATAATGGCAATATCTTAAACTTTTGTAAATAACATTTGTGAAGATTATGTTCAGTGTATTTTATTGTGACAAATCCAAGAACAGAAGTGAAATATTACCATCTTTTTCTGACATTTGTAATAAAGCTTGAAACATTGAGAGAACATATTTGAACCAGTTGTTGTTGAATGGTTGCACAGATTGATGCTGTGGTTGCGCTGGGTAATGTTGTGGTGGCGACGAGTGATGCTGTGGCATTCAGTGATGCTGTGGTGCTGCTGTGGTGATGCGATAGATAGATAGAGTGAGGGCGATAGATAGATAGATAGAGTGAGGGTGATAGATAGATAGAGTGAGGGCGATACATAGATAGAGTAAGGGGCGATAGATAGAGTGAGGGCGATAGATAGATAGAGTGAGGGGCGATAGATAGAGTGAGCGGCGATAGATAGAGTGAGGGACAGAGTGAGGGCGATAGAGTAATTATGTGGCGTGTAATTATGTGGCACTGAGAGGTATTTGGAGTGTATGTTGCGTTGAGCGCAGTGTAAAAATGTAGCATATAATTATGTGGCACTGAGTGAGTTTTGGAGTGTATGTTGCGTTGAGTGTAGTGTAATTATGTAGCATATATTTATGTGGCACTGAGTGGTATTGTGTGTTGCATTCAGTAGAGTAATTATGTGCCATGTAATTATGTGGCACTGAGTGCTATTTGGAGTGTATGTTGCGTTGAGCGCAGTGTAATTATGTGGCGTGTAATTATGTGGCACCGAGTGGTATTTGGAGTGTATGTTGCATTGAGTGCGGTGTAATTATGTGCTGTGTAACTATGTGGCACTGAGTGGTATTTGGAGTGTATGTTGCATTGAGTGCAGTGTAATTATGTGGTGTGTAACTATGTGGCACTGAGTGGTATTTGGAGTGTATGTTGCATTGAGTGCAGTGTAATTATGTGGTGTGTAACTATGTGGCACTGAGTGGTATTTGGAGTGTATGTTGCATGTAGTGCAGTGTAATTATGTGGTGTGTAATTATGTGGCACTGAGTGGTATTTGGATTGTATGTTGCATTGAGTGCAGTGTAATTATGTGCTGTGTAACTATGTGGCACTGAGTGGTATTTGGAGTGTATGTTGCATTGAGTGCAGTGTAATTATGTGGTGTGTAACTATGTGGCACTGAGTGGTATTTGGAGTGTATGTTGCATGTAGTGCAGTGTAATTATGTGGTGTGTAATTATGTGGCACTGAGTGGTATTTGGAGTATATGTTGCATTGAGTGCAATGTAATTATGTGGCGTGTAACTATATGGCACTGAGTGGTATTTGGAGTGTATGTTGCATTGAGTGCAGTGCAATTATGTGGCGTGTAACTATGTGGCACTGAGTGGTATTTGGACTGTATATTGCATTGAGTGCAGCGTAGTTATGTGGCATGTAATTATGTGGCACTGAGTGGTACTTGGACCGTATGTTGCATTGAGTGCAGTATAATTATGTGGCATGTAATTATGTGGCACTGAGTGGTATTTGGAGTGTAAGTTGCATTGAATGCAGAGTAATTATGTGGTGTGTAATTATGTGGCACTGAGTGGTATTTGAAGTGCATGTTGCGTTGAGTGCAGTGTAATTATGTGGTGTGTAATTATGTGACACTGAGTGGTATTTGGAGTGTATGTTGCATTGAGTGCAGTGTAATTATGTGGTGTGTAATTATGTGGCACTGAGTGGTATTTGGAGTGTATGTTGTGTTGAGCGCAGTGTAATTATGTAGCATATAATTATGTGACAGTGAGTGGTATTGTGTGGAGTGTATGTTGCATTGAGTGCAGTGTAATTGTGTGGCATGTAATTATGTGGCACTGAGTGGTATTGCTTGGAGTGTATGTTGCATTGAATGCAGTGTAATTATGTAGCATATAATTATGTGGCACTGAGTGGTATTGTTTGGAGTGCATGTTGCATTGAATGCAGTGTAATTATGTAGTATATCATTATGTGGCACTTAGTGGTATTGTGTGGAGTGTGTGTTGCATTCAGTAGAGTGTAATTATGTGGTGTGTAATTATGTGGCACTGAGTGGTATTTGGAGTGTATGTTGCATTGAGTGCAGTGTGTGTGGCCTAAAGTAGTGTGTGGGCTCAGTGAGTCTGGCCTAAAGTAGTGTGAGTGCGCAGTGTGTGGCCTAAAGTAGTGTGATGGCACAGTGTGTGAGTGCGCAGTGTGTCACTGTGCAGTGCGTGAGTGCGCAGTGTGTCTAAGTGTCAGTATAATGTACATGGTGCTCATGTAAATCACTCCAGTGCCTTCAGATGGGGGGACAGGGGTGCAGTGTGTGAGGGTGCAATGTGCGAGGGTGCAGTGTGTGTGAGGGTGCAGAGTGTGTGAGGGTGCAGAGTGTGTGAGGGCGCAGAGTGTGTGAGGGTGCAGAGTGTGTTGCCTAAAGTAGTGTGAGGGCGCAGTGTGTGTGGCCTAAACTAGTGTGAGGGCTCAGTGTCTGTGGCCTAAAGTAGTGTGAGTGCACAGCGTGTGAGTGCCCAGTGTGTGAGTGCGCAGTGTGTCTAAGTGTCAGTATAATGTACATGGTGCTCATGTAAATCACTCCAGTGCCTTCAGGTACATGAGTGAGGGCGCAGGACATGGCTGAAGCAGGGGGCTGATTAAAACAGAGCACGGAAAAGGAAGTGGTGGGTTAAAAAAACATGGCAGCATGCAGGTCAGGAACTGGGTTCAACTCTCGGCGTTGCCTCGGGTTAAAAGCAGCTGGGGTGTTGTCTGTAAACAACAAGCTCTTGCATTGCGCGGAGGGGGGCGGGGAAGCGGATTTCTTTGAAGTGTAAACCAGCATGAGTGTGGAGAGTGGCTCATAGGCTGTCAAATGGTGTGCGATGTGCATGCGCCCGCACACATGCACTGTAGGCAATCCGCCTGGAAAAGCCTTTGGGAGCATTTTTTAAAGCCTCTACTTAATATCTCGCCATGCTTTGCTAACACAATGGCTTAGGCGAAACCTAAAAAAACTTTCTTTGGCAACGGGCAGTGATCCACAAGACCACTGCAAATGGGCTGCATTTTTTACAAAGTTTTCTTTATTGAACTGTGATCCCACACAGGGTGGTCTGTTGACCCCAGCAGGCCACCATCCTTGTGATGGCATCCAATCGTAGTGAGTCACAGCTAATAATATTTATGAGATAGTGGGTGGGAATCGACCTACTATGATTTTGATTTTTAAGAACCTACCTATTAGTACATAAATTGGTTCTTAAAAATCTTTACTGGTTGCAAAAATGTTCGCAGCCAGATAGCTATCCTGACCTCTGTATTTTAAGCAATGGGTGGAACCCGTGGGTGATTCAGTGCGTTGCTTTTACAATGGGATCGGAAACGTTTCCATTGTGACCTTTCTCCTTGCTCAGAGTTTATAACTATACACTTACAATCCGTCATCACTTCAGCGTGAGATAAGGCGCACTTGAATGACCTTAGAAAACAGAGAGAAGTAGTCACCAGGGGAAAATTACTGCTATCCAAGCCTCAAATAAAATATTTCAGAACTAAATAATGCAAACTACAAAACAATATTTTTTTAATGCTCTAAATGTGTTCTTCATGCTGGTTACTCAACAAAAAAACACTCTTTGTGAGAAAATACCAGGAAAAATAGAATGTTTCTTAATTACTCCCATGTCGGCTTCATTCTTGACTTTTACCCTATGTACTCTTTCGCGCAATATTATCGCTGATAAAATATGCATTTGATAAAATATGCATTTGGTAAAAAAGTCACATTTTCTGTGGCCTTTCAAAAACCCTAATGAGGGAAACGTCTCCGACACACCAGGCTGCAGCATCCACCATTCAAAGTAAGAAAGAGTGAGTGAGTGTGTTTTTACATATATCGGCATACAATGAACACAGAGAAAACAAAGGGCCGTTGAAGTAACTGGCGGGGCAAACCTCTCCTCTCTTCCGGGAAGAAGTGGAACCTTCCACTGAGAACGGACCGGGCACATTTAGCCCAAGAACAATTAAGATCTGCGAGAGGGGTAGAAAAGGGGGGCCCTCTTCATGTTCTGCTTGGAGGGGGAGAGGGGGGTCCCAACATTTTGCGTTACCCCACCAATTCAAACGCCACTACTGGACAGATTAAACTTGAAATAAATCTCACCAAAGTGGGACTATCTCTTGACATCAATTAAGGGATGAGGGTGAAGGATGGGGCCTGGAAGATGACTGCGACTGTTCAAAGATCATGGGGTGAGATGGTGTGACAGTCCAAAAAGGAACAGGTCCAAGGACAGTGACAGCCCAGGTCAAGTTACAGTCCTGGTCTGTAGGAGAGAAGTGTAGTATCCAGGACATAACGAGAGTCCAAGGACAAGAGCCATCCTGAAGCCAGTGTGAGTACCATGGAGAGGGCCAACCTGTTAAAGCGTGTTACCCTCTAGGACAGTGCATGTCCTATCAGTGGCGGCTGTTTGTATATTGAAAGTGGTGAGGCGAGTGGGCGAATATTTCGACCCACTTTCAAGCAGAGTTAGAAACCCCAAAGCGCTCGATCGTGGCCCGTTATACACGGACCAGATGTCTGCACGTGTAACCAGACCGTCACTAAGTCAATCCAGATTGGTGTACTAGGGAATAGTGGCATGCATGTTTATAGCGCTACAAAGCTCCAGCCTGTAACTGAAAACAGAAAACATGCACAGGATTATTTTAAAATTGTATTACATACAGTATACAGTTGCCACCAAATGTGCAGGGATTTAGAGTTTAGGGTGAAACAATTGTGTTAAAAAATATCTTTTTTTTAGTAATACGCAATCATACTGCACCTAGTGCAAACCTCTTTTTATGTGTTTCCATTACAAGAACAAACTTCAGAGCTCAGCTGTTAAAACCCTTACAGTACCTCTCAAAAAGAACACAGTTTAGACACCAGGGAGCCTCAAATAATTTCATCAATTAAAGCCATATACACTGGCTCCCAAGCAGCCTTTAAATCTGCTGGTTAACCAATTACACAGATATACATTTCTTTCGGGTATCAAGCATCCCGGAAAAAGGATTGCGTCTTCTTTTTCTGTCTGACTCTCCCATAGCTCCACAGCTTAGTTGGAATCTTAAGCCCGTAACAAGCCAAGTTTTCATGTGACTTCTGTCTGCCACCCTCCTTCTACCCAGGATGTGGCATTATAGCCAGAGCTGCACCTTTGGAGCTGGAGAATCCGGCTCTAGTCTCGGCATTCCCTCAATAGCAGCCTGTCATCCTGGGCAAATCATGTAATCTGCACGTGCCTATAAACATGGACTGAGACCTTGTGGAATAATATAACTTGTGTTTATGTAAAGTGCTCCAATACCATAGGGTCTAGTTTGTGCCACTTAAAAACGGCAGAAAATAGAAAAGTAAAAACCAAGCGTTAAGTGAAATCAGAAAAGCTGGATAAATCGTGGCTTCAAACAGAAAGCAGACATTTTAAACTTAAAATTGTTGCTGGCACTCCCAATCCTGTTTTAACTCACTTATTCAACACTTTTTTATCATGTACACTCACCAGGCCCCTCACCCCCACGGCACCAAATGGCTATTGGAAAAAAGATCTCGGCCAAAGTGCCCCTCCTTGGGAGCCCGACGGATATTGCAGCGGCAACCCAATGAGAAGCAGCTCAATGATGAAGCATGACACTCATCCGAGTATGTGAGGGCCCTAAAAGCCTCATAACGCCCCAGAGACAGTTGTAAATAAAGCGCTATCCCCAGGGCATCCTTGGAGACAGCACCAGGGAGACTGATAGAGCAAAGCTACTACAATTACAGAAAAAGCGGTACCCAAAGTCAACGGTAATCCCACAGAGAAAGAATACATTCCATCAAGCAAGCAAGCATTCCTGAACCACATAAATAATCTTCACTTACACATATGGGAGCCTAAGACTGACAGAGATCATTATATTTGCATGGCCATACACACCTAAGTGTAAAGCTGCAATTCAAACAAACAAATCTCAAGAAATCTGACACGACATAAAGCGCTTCAATACCTCATATAGGGTAGTAAACAAAATCTAAAGGCAATTACAGTACAATACATATAACACACACACACACACCATAACACACCGCAGTTGGACAGTCGATTGTAGTTCATGCAGACTACAATATAATTTCCTTATACTTCTTGACACTCTCTCACATAAGACAGACAGCACTGCTGTAGGCCATGCCCATCACCCAGAACTGTACCGCTCCGCAGTAATAAAACACCCATCATCAATTGGATAGGCATCAATAACTGAAAAGATCTACCACAGGCCGCTGTCCAACGAGGACTGGAATGTAGTCCACCATTGTGGGTTCCAACTATCTGCATTAGTGATTTTTAACCCTTTAACTCCTGAGCAATCCCACTAAATCATGAGTGGATTCCGGGGACCCCCACATAACATTATTGAACTCTGGGGACTACCACAGAGTTATTACTGAATGCCAGGGACCCCAGTATAAGCAATTTCAAGGAGTCGGACCACAAAGCAATACACAAAAATACAGACACAACAAACATTCATCAAATACAGAGATGATGTAACATTTTACACAGATGAAAAATCTACAGATGAGGAAACATTTAATTAATTCACAAATACAAACAAAGATGTAATTTCAATAGGAAGATTGGAGCTTTTTTACATTCAATTAGGCCACCACTAGGCGTCGCAGACACCCCCACCGCTCAGAAATTGACCAAAAACTCTACTCCCCGTATACGGGGTGTTGAGAGCTCCGTACACTCCTGAGGACCAATTCAACTGCACTTGCTGCACAAATAAAAAGAAGCCCAGAGTGACTGACACCTCTGCCTCCCTTACCCCTCTCCCATCATGCCTGACCTTGACTCCACTCTTGAAATAGACTCCCTGTGTCTTTTTCTGCATAGTAAAATCTCCCAAGGCGCGCTTTCCCTTTCATGTAGGCCGCACACCTTTCTTTAGAAGCAGTTTGTGTGAAGAAAGGGGCGCAGCCTCTACGAATGTGTAAGCGCTGCATGGGTGTCAGTAAACAAATTAAATAAATAAGTGCGGACGCTAAATAAGGACTGCGCTGCTAAGATAAATAAATAAGCGCAGTCGCTAAATGCAGACTGCACTGCTTAAATAAATACGTGTGCCCGATAAATGCGGACTGCGCTGCTAAATGAAAGAAGGAAAGAAACACGACTGCTATAGTTAAAGTGGCCCGCCTTTAGAAAACATTAACATAAAAGCGGGCAGCATGCTGCGAGGTAGTGGGTGCAATAAGGGAAGAGCATTAAATAAAATAGTGCTCACCAACTTATAAAGCAGACCAGGTAACAACACCAGTAAAAGGTCCTGTTGTTATGGGAGGTTACAAATACAGACAAGGCGGTACCAAGGAGGGACTAATAAGCCTAATAATGAATTGGAAGCCAGCATTTATGAAGGACAATGACGCAAGCTAATTACAAACATGGGCGGAGAGTGGGAAGGGCTTCTATTCCGTACTCCACTACTGCATGCCTCAGGCTCGACCTAAAGAAAGGATCTCCCACACGCTACAGCCTCTCTGCATTAAGGGTGCCATCAGGCCTAATGCGAGCAAAGAAAACGAGCCCCCATACATCTTTAGTAAAATAAGAGTCATAATCGGGATGCAGTCGGCCGTTCACACTTTTGTTTCCTTCACTAATGGGAATGTGTCCTTTTACTGGACTTAATAAAATGTTTTCACTAGGTACAGCCTGATTACCGATTACTAAAAGGCATTCTTTGAAAGCACAGTTTAAAGAGTTCTGCCATAAAGGGACTTGCAGAGCTGCTCAAGGCTGCCAGGTTTCTAGAACCGGTGCACCAGTATCACACTTTTTCATCTCACACTGTGCTAAATGCTGTGTCCCACAACATGACAATCGAACCTCGGTGGCCTTCACGCATGATAAGGAAACACTTCCCACAAGGGATCACAGCAAAGACACGACCTTTCCAATCACCCACCACAGACGGTGTAGCGTGCTACTCATGTTAGCAAGTGCTTCGGAACCCCACATAAGGATAGTAAGCACTATATAACAATTGCAATACAATACATAGATGTACAGTGCAAGATGTGTGCACCAGGAGGAAACGTCCAGTCAGAAGGATGGAGGCGGAGGGCTGCTGGAGTCCAAGCACTGAGACTGCGCTAGCCACAACACTCACACACACTTTCAGGCGCTATACTGCAGTGATAAATAACACGAAGAAGTGCTGCAGGAATCTGGAGGTTTCTGCTGCCCGTCCGCCACTGCTCCCTGGAGCCTCCCGTGGCCCGCCCTCCTCCCCAGGCCCACTGGCTCTCACTACCTGCTGGAAGCTCCCAGGTCCGGCCGGCTATGATGCACCTGTCCGGAGCCTCAGCGTGTGCGCAGGAGGCTGCTGGGAGCGATGAGGGATCAGACCGGGCCCGCCACACCAGCGCGGGACCCGCCCAGCCGAGCCCACCCCACAATGGATGGAGCCGGGCCGCCTGCAGGCCCGCCCCGCTCCTCCATGTCCGGAAAGTCGGAAACCGGAGAGACCCGTCCTCCGTGTACAGACTGTTTACAGTCCTGCACTGTCTAACTTGGAGAAAAAAATATTTAATGCTTGCATGTGGAAAAGTGTCACGCACATGCCTATCCCCTCCGTTTACTGCCTGTTCACTCATTTTCGCCTTGCTTCGTGACTCGGTCCTAAGCTGTCGCAAACAAAGTTTGCGGTTCAATTTACCGTGCAAACAATATGCGACCAGTGCCTTGTGTCAAGGTTGTGTGCCGGCCGGCGGGGCTTCTCGGCGCTGCACGCATGCTCAGCTGAACATAAGAAGCTTAGGTTACAGCCCGTGTCAATAAACAACAACAATAAAACCACGAGCTCAGTCGCGCAGCTCTGCAGCTGGGGCGGAGCAGTGCACGCGCGAACACGAGCAGGTTTACCACAAGCCGGGCACGAAAGCAGTGGGAGCGCATGTCGCCGTGAGCGTGCACATCGGATTGCCGGAGAAGACACGCCGATCTCCGAGGCTGCCTGCTGCCTACACTGACCCGCTGCAGAGGGAGAGGGACACGCAGAAAGAGCCAGGTGAGTGGGTGGGGGCAGAGGGGGGGTCTCTGTGTATGTGTGTGTGTGTGTGTGTGTCAGTCAGCGTGTGTGTGTGTCAACATGTGTGTGCGCACGCGTGTGTGTGCTTCCGTGTGCGTGCGTGATTGTGAGAGGCTGCAGCTGTGAATGTGGAATGTGGAGCAAAAGATGTGCACGGCTCCGGAGGGCTGGGCATGCGCGTCCACGATGTGCAATCGGCGCTCGTGCACCTGTCTATCTCCCTTGAGGAGCAACTCAGCGACAATAGGTCGAGAGAGCTCGACCTAAAAATGACCATAAACACACAGTGGAACCCAAATTCATACAAGAGAATAGTCACAAACTAGATTAAGACCACACTATATTATTTGAAACACCACATACAATAACATATGACAAAACAGGCTGGCACACTGTGGTAAAATCGATTACCTATACTTAATTTGCTATCAATAATCAATAAGAATAACTCAGAAAAATAAGAGGCAAAATCCGGGATATTGAGGTTTACTCAAAAGGGTTTTATTCCTGTAAAAGGAATTGGGTTATTGGCTCGAGCCAAGGTGGCATAACCATTCCATCACCACACAGGGTTCAGGAAGGGAAGACAGACAACATATTGTTTACAGAAATACATATATATAGTCAATGCATTACAATGTATGAGCATATAGTAGGCGTAACAGCTGGAAAAGTAGAGATAAAACATGGAAACGTCATTAAACGTCATTAAAAAGGCGGTATAATAGGCGTGCATGAAGGCGTACACTAGAAACGTCATTGATCATGAGGTCACAAAATGGGTGGATACATAAGAGAATCTTGCAATGTCAGCAGAAATATAAGGCAGAGATGCGCGCGCAGCAGATTGACGTGTGTCTGACGTATATCCAGAGGGTGAAAGGACTTGACATTTAGCACTACAAGTGTAGACATAAGTGTAGACATAAGTCTGGGATGTCAGATCAACCTAATCCCAAATCGTATCTGGTATCGTATGTTTAGGGAACAGTAGTGTCTGGAAGGGAAAAGGTCTCTCGGGCAGAGACTACTCTATACTGTCTGCATGTATGCGTCTACGTGTTGGCATGCAGGGTGAGGGGGCATGGGCCTACCATGGCAACGGACACTAGAATTACTTGCACGGAGACAGAAGAACCGGGCCCTCTGCTCCTGCAGCTGGGAGGATGTTTACTTGAGCTACGAGACAGGAATGTGTTTTCGAGGAGTGGAGCAGATAATTCGAAGGTTGAAGACGGTCTTGGCAGGCA
Organism: Lissotriton vulgaris; assembly: GCF_964263255.1. Lineage (NCBI taxonomy): Eukaryota > Metazoa > Chordata > Amphibia > Caudata > Salamandridae > Lissotriton > Lissotriton vulgaris. The sequence goes on along the minus strand of NC_141696.1, from coordinate 462,525,539 downwards.
GAGGTTAGGCTATGCGCCGGAGCCGCGCAAGGAAGTAAGGTGGGGGCCACTGGTACGGAGGTAGCCTGGGCTGAGGCCCTCGGAGTCAGAAAGCAGGAAAGAACTCGAAAAAGGCTCAATGGCATATTCTGGGCCTACTTCGCCAGAGCTGAAAAACGTGTAAAGTGTACCACAAAAAGACGGTGGCACAACATATATAGGAACTGAATATTCAATCCGTTCATGGCGGATCTGAAAGAGGACAAGTTAAAGATGGACGCAAATGTATTTGCGTCTTCGTAGCTGGCACAGGAGGGAAATAACATGCACTATAAGCTGGTACATGGAGACGGTGGGGTACTCGCTGGGGAACACTACTCGACCAAAAACTATATTTCCTCATTCCCTCCTTGTTCCCCACGGACCCTTCATGAAACATCGATTCTCATTAATTGATCGACTTGTTCACTTAACATCAATTGCTCTTCTTGCTTTATGCGCTTTGAATGGGAATCTGAACGTGGAACACATGAAGTGGCACACAGGCCGCAAATTGCCGGTCCACATTGGATACACAGGCAACAACTGAATACTACGAGAAAACCAATACCTAGGAGGGATAGGATCTTCCACCCCCAGGCTGACAACGTTGTCCAGAACCAACCGGACCAAGTCCAGGTGCCTGGAGTCTGGTGAATTAAACTTGCAATCTTATGAAGACGTGTAATAGCTTTGTACACGGATGGCGCGTTATTAGGGATGAAAATACAGCAGCTTGACCCGATGACCTTACAAGCTCCACCCCTATCTGCCAAGATGACGTCAATAACAAGACGATTTTGAAGAACAACAACCCGCATAGCGGACTGCTCCTCCGTTAAGTTACCTAGAGCTGAAGCGGTCTCAAGCACCACTGCTTCGAGGGTTCTGGTTAATCTACGGATAAGTTTACTATTTGAAACAGTACCTAGATAGGGGAAGAAACCTTTATTGAAATCAGTATATTGTTCCCATGTAGTTTCTTTATAATTGACAAGCGGGAGATCTCTCTTGTATCTATGCTTAACCAAATTGGTGTTTCTATGATAGTCGGGAGGGGCTAGAAAAACAGGTGGCAGAAGGAATGCAATATAACAAGTGCCATCCCAGTCTAAAGGCAAACGGACATATGCGGTATGACCACAAACAAAATAGGAATGACGTAGAGCCCTAAAAGTGGATCTACCATGATCAGTAAATTCAACTACAGTGGTACATTTACTATGACCTACATGTACAGAACCATTCTTGCGGACACATAGTTCACCAGTAACAGGCAATACTGCCATAGCAGGTAGAACAGGAGCAGCTTCGGATTCGACAGATAGAATCATGAAAGTGATTGTGTAATTTCCTAACCCATATACTTCGTTTTCTAGATCAGTTCCAGTATCAACGGGGAGTCCCTCCTTGTCAGGGTAGCATACCTTAAGCAGGACTAAGTTCAGGTCACCCCAAACCCAGTTACCTTCATAAATAGCAGCAGTAGAAACTAGGGAATTAAGCATTTTAAACCATGCACCACATGTGCCATTGTGAGTGAACGGGTACGGAAAAAGGGGCAAAACACCCTTGTTTTCTTGGTAAGGAGGGAGTCGACCACATATCCAGCAATTAGTAGCATTGGTAGCCTGATGGGAGTGATGTAACATACTAATGAAAGTGTTGTTGCGCAGCGCAAGTCTATATGATAATTCATGAGGCGGTAAGTCACTAAAAGAATGTTCAGTAGTAACATTATAAGCAGCACGCTTGAATATAGGGTAGTATATATGCAGAAGAATACTAGCAGTGATAACCAGCAAACATAGGAAAAACATAACAAGTAGTGTCACTATACAGCGACTACGAAGTGATTTGCAATACGCCTTTTTCTTATGTTGTCTTTGTCTATCTGTCTCTCTATCTCGATCTAGGGGATACATGTCAGAAACTAATTTAACCGATTCACCTAGGGGAGGACTTAAACAATTAAACTGTCTGACTTGCTAGATCGTAACTTTTGTCTGTAAATTTCTGAAGCAGTTTTCTCAACCAAAGGGAGTTTCGTATCAGTTTGTGGAGGAGGGCAGGGCTTAGTGTCCAAGTCCGAAGGAAGTCCAAAGTATTTTTTAATATGGCTGGAATGCAGCCATCCCTTCCTGCCCTCTATCTTAACCGCGGTCCTCGTTGTAAGCAGAACCAACTTCGGCGATTGCCAGCGGGGCTCCAGCGGACTCTTCCGATCAAAATTCCTCACGTATACGAAATCGCCAGGCACCACTTCATGGGGCTTCGTCTCAGTATTGTCGGGAAAGGCTGCAGCTACCTGTGAACGACAAGATTGTAGTGCAGACATCAAGGAGGCAAGGTAATCTGTCAGCATAAGACAATCAACATCAGTTATTTTACGCGGGATGGGCGTCCCCCACATATTCGGTGGCCTACCGAAGACCACTTCATACGGGGATAGTCCAGAACGGGAATGGGCCACCATCCTCATATAGAAGAGGGCGACCGGCAAGGCAACTATCCAGTCTATACCTTTGTCTCTACAGATCTTGGAAAGTCGGATTTTCAATGTTTGATTATGACGCTCCACGAGACCTGCTGCCTCGGGATGCCGGACACAATGGAACTTCCACTGGTAACCTAACAGAAGTGTAATGTGTTTCACAAGTTCGGATGAGAATGGCTGACCATTATCTGAGTACACGATACGGGGCAAACCATACCGTGGGAAGTATTCACGAACCAACTGCTTGGCAGTGGTCGGAGCAGTGTAGTCGGGAACTGGGTATGCCTCTACCCATCGGGAAAGAGCACACACGACTACGAGAACATACTTGAATCCTCGACACCGTTCCATCTGGATATAATCCATCTGGAGGACTTCAAAAGGGTGATCAGGAGGCTGGAATCCACCTTGCTCTACGGGGATGCTTTTACCTGGATTGAACTGACCACAAATCATGCAAGTACGTACTTTCTGTTTGGCTGCTGCCCGTAAGTTTTTATTGGACCATATGTGTTGAATACTGTCTAGCATTGCTTTCTCACCAAGGTGTGCAGGACTATGTATTGTATTAATGATGACTTGTACCATAGAATCGGGGAGAAACCATGTAGATTTTCCCTTCGTCATCCATCCCTGGTCTGTTTGGACCCCTCCTAGTCTAGTCCATTCCTTAATTTCATCTGGTGTTGCATGTGACTGTATGTCGATCACATCATGTGCGGGATCCCTAATTGTCATGCAGTGTGCTGGTACCTTTATTTGTGTCTGATCAGTTACATGAGTTCGGCTCTGAGCAGTTTGCTTTGCTGTTCGGTCTGCCAGGTCGTTTCCCTGGGAAATGACATCAGTAACCTTGGTGTGTGCTTTGCATTTCATGATAGAGATTGCAGTGGGTAGATGTATTGCATCTAACAGAGCTTGAATGAGAGGACCATGTTGGATGTTGGCACCGTGAGAAGTTAAGTAACCTCTCTCTCGCCAGAGGACTCCAAAGTCGTGAACGACTCCGAATGCATAACGTGAATCAGTATATATGTTGACTCTCTTATTTCGGGCCTGAATACATGCTTGTGTCAGAGCTATAAGCTCTGCTGCTTGGGCTGACAAAGTGTCAATACAATTCGTTTCGATGACTTCCGTGTCTGTCGTGACGGCGTAGGCTGCCACTAATTCACCTGTCTTTGTTCTCATACATGAACCATCCACATAAAGTGTCAGGTCTGGATCTGGTAACGGAACATCTGTCAAGTCTTGTCTGGGTTTCGTTGTGATAGTAATAACTTCAATGCAATCATGTGCCAATGGATCTACTCCATTTATCGGCAATAACGTGGCAGGATTCAATGTGCTGCAGCGTCTGATTTCAATGTGTGGCTGAAACAATGTCAATTCATAACCTGTCAGTCTTGCTATGGTTAGGTGTTGGGTCTGAGTTCGATTCAAGAGGACTTCTACAGAATGTGGAACCTGTACTGTCAATGGATGTCCTAACACAATAGAATCACTCTGTCTGATTGCTAAAGCTGTAGCTGCAACTGATTTCAAACATGCTGGAAGGGCTTGTGCGACTGGGTCTAATGTACTGGAAAAATAAGCACAAGGCTTATGTGAACCTGCTTGTTCCTGGGTGAGGACTGACAATGCAGTACCATCACGTTCTGTAACAAAAAGTGTAAAAGGCTTACTGTAACATGGTGTTGCTAAAACAGGTGCTTGACATAAGGCTTTCTTTAAGTCTTCAAAAGCTTGTGTATGTTCCTGAGTCCAAGGGAGGACAGACGAAGTCGCTGCCTCCTGTGTTGTCAACTGAATGAGTGGTTTTGCTAGAAATGCATATTGGGGAATCCATTGTCTGCAGTATGAAGTTAGGCCTATAAAGGCCCGCACTTCCTTTTGTGTTCTGGGTGGTGACATGTTAACAATTAACTGAATGCGATCAGGTGTGAGCTGTCTCCCCACTTTGGACAGCAAGTGACCCAGGTACACAACTTGCTGAACACAGAATTGTAGCTTCGAAGGAGACACCTTGTGTCCCTTGTCAGCCAGGAAATTCAAAACAATCAGAGACGCATTTTCACATTCGGGTTCGCTTCGAGCGGTGATCAGCAGATCATCGACATACTGAAGCAGAGCAGTGTGAACTGGCATGTGGATACTGTCTAGTTGTTTTTTCAATGCTTGGCTATAGATGCTGGGGCTTTCTGTGAATCCTTGAGGTGCACGGGCAAATTTAAAAGATCGTCCATTTAAACTGAATCCGAACAAATATTGGCTTTCCGGATCAATAGGGACACTGAAGAAAGCATTCTTGAGATCGATTACAGTAAAGAACGCTGCTTCGGAATCAATGGCTGTCAGTAACGAGGAGATATCTGGGACCACAGGATACTGTGGTACAATGCATTTGTTCAATTCGCGCAGATCAATAACCAATCGATAAACAGGTGGGGAATTTTGGTCAGTACGTTTGAGAACAGGAATGATAGGGGAATTACACACATTAGAGTCGGTTTCCACGACCACACCTTGTGCGATTAGCTCGTCAATGATTCTCAGTAAAGCCACTACAGCATCTGGAGGTAACTTGTATTGTCGAATTCGTGGTAGTACCACTCCTGCTTTAAGTGTGACTCGATACGGGGTAATGTGCATGCAACCTACATCAGTGGGGCCCTGCGCCCACAGGTGGGCAGGGACGTTCTGTAGTCGGGGATCCATATCTCTCAATACATAATGGCCTTTGAAATCTCGCAAAAATAGTCGTACTCCCTCGGGAGAACAACAAATAATAGCTCCTAAAGCTTTCAGTGTTTTTATGCCTAATAGATTTTCCGGACATGATTTCGTGAGCAATAAATCTGTAGTCCGTGTCAGAGGACCTACTGCAAGAGGGAGGGGTTGTGACACTTCGTTAATAATCGGTTTTCCTGAAAATCCGAGGGACACGTTCTGTGAGCCTGAGAGGGGTGCCCCTGGTACTTCATTGTGACTTATCGTGGTCCTGCTTGCCCCTGTATCAATGAGAAACTTTCTGTCTTTCCCTAAAACTTGACTATTTACATAAGGACCACTCTGATCTACAGGTACTTCAATAAGGGGCAAGCGGAATTCACTCTCTAGGCTGTTTCATGTGTATCGTTGGTAATCAGGGTAATCGTTCTGTGCATACTGATACATTTGCTGTGTCGTGGTTTGTGTTGCAGGAATGGGCTGTTGCTGAGGTATCGCTACTGTCTGTGAAGGAGCTGGCATGGGTGCGATCTGCTGTGTATTCTGGGGTACTTGTTGTGAAGTCTGATCTTGTCTAGGAGGACGCGGTCTCTCTTTGGTCTTGCCCGTGGCAATATTATGTTTCAAAACGGCACATTCATTTATATAATGACCTGGCTGCTTGCAATAATTACATACACCTTTTACGGGAACTGACGAATTACTAGATTGGCTCGCACCCTTTTTCTGACCATCAGCAGGAACTGACTGAGCAACTAACATTTTCATTTTCGTATCCTTCATACGTCTCTGTTCGTGTTCTTGTTCTTCTCTAAGTCTATTCTGGTGATACTGTAACATTTGTAACATTTGCGAAGGGGTGTTAGCTTGCCAAGTGCTTTCTACTTTCAGTACTCTATTCTTAACCTGGGGTAGAGAATTCTCGACTAATTTCGTTACAAAAAGATGTGGATATGACTCGCTACTTGCTTTCAGACCACTGTTAATACCAAAACATTTCTCAAATCGTGTATAAAAATCACTAGTGTCTTCATCAGGTTTCTGTTTGCATGCTGAAATTGCACCCCAATCTTCCTTTTTCATACTCAATAAACGTGGCAACACTTGTACTAATAAACCTGGTAACAGTTTAACTTTGTCTCCAAGCCCTAGGCCTGGCACTCGGGTATTTTCTTCATCCTCTAATGCAGCCCAATCAATCTTTGCATCACCCACCTCCCACTCTTTTTCTTTGAGTTTTTCATATATGCCTGGAGGCAGTAATACTTTCAGTATTTTCATAAGGTCGGGATAAGTGTAATCGCCCATTAATAACATATCTTTTATTTCGCGGTGAAAACCTGCAGGGTCTTTATCGTGACTGGGTACTAGTTTCTTCATTTCCAATAATTCCATTTTAGTCACAGGAGTATACACGAATACGCGTCTAAGCGTGTGGTCTGCATTCTGTACGGGGTGCACTTCTCGCAACGGATTCTGTCTATCCATGTAATACATGGTCTTTCGTTCCATAACGGGTACTGAATTGATCTGTGGACATAAGAATGTACTATACTTGTGGCGGTGTTCTAGAATTGCTTTAATTAAATCAGTACTTAAACCTTTCCATCTGTTCGTGACCAGTTCTATTAGTATATCACGCAGGGGACCTGGATCGGAATGCTGGCTTTTATATAACAAGAGCAGATGTTGTATCATGTACATACCAGCTAAACGCTGTTCACTCGGTGTCAAGTTCAGAAACGTATGCGCTAACACGTCATCACCATATTTCTCAGAGTTGTCAGCCCATTGCACGGCTGACCTGGCTAATTCTTGTTCATCCATAGAGTCAAGTGCATGATACCCCATGCGCTCTTGAAGTACTCGGTCGGTGGCTTGGAATAAGTGTTCGGGCGTTTTAGGATTACACATGGCTTCCTGATATATTCTTTTACATTCTGGGAGCACTAGACGCACTGGACTTTTAAACGGCCTTCCTTTACCTACATACGCGACCCTATCTCTGACTGGTAACTGTGCTTGTGCTAGTGTCTCTGGTTCTTCCTCTGCCTCCTCCTCTGAGGATTCTCGTTTATCTGCATCTGCTTCTAGTGCAGCCTGTCTTTTCTCGTGCATCTTAGTTATTGAAGTTCTGATTCTTCGGTACATGTTGTCTATACTAGCTTCTTTGTCATGCTGTCCATCGGCTATATGTCGGCCCCACTTGTGGAGTGCTTTCAAATCTTCCGGGTTCGCACCCGGCCTATCTGCTTCTCGAATAAAACAGTTTATAAGAAACCGTAATAGCTTGGCTTTAGTATCCACTTTCTGATGCTCCATGGCCTCTTTAATGCTTTCAGGCCCTACTCCTGTCTGTACAAACTTATATATTCGATCCATATGTTCTGTCATGTCAGGTAGTGACATTAGGAAGTTCGTGACTCGTCGTAAACGTACTGATGCAAGTAACATGTCTACATCATTCTTTTTACCAGGTACAGGATCATATCTACAATCTGCAAGGCGATCTCCATAAAATGTAATATCTGTTCTAGGTGTACGCTGTTGCGCTATTTCTCTAAGACTCAGGCGATGGTTCGGTGGCGGAGTCTGGTAACCAGCCCCTCCGGACGCGCCTCCTGAGGCACCGGTTCCGAAAGGGTTATCTGTATCAAGGGAAGTAGGAGGAGGATTCTGGGGAGGAGTAGCTTGTGGGGGAGGAAGAGCATATGGGTTCAGACCGTTAGGCGCAGGTACTGGCACAGGCAAGGGGGCAGGTAATGGGGTATTAACATAGGTAGGAGCAACATCATCTAAGTAGGAAGAGAGGAAAACGTCCTTTGCTGTCCTCGGATGTGTCTTAGTCGGGAGTAATGGGGGTGGTAGGTCCTTCGGTACTTCTGGAGAGGCCTTTGGCAGGCCTTTGGACAGGATGGGGAACATGCCATTCATAAGTGTATTTCGCTGTCTGTCTACTTGTTCTAATTTTACTCTGATACCTTCCTCAACTAATGCGTTTTCTCGGACCTTGTCGGGTTCTTCCTTACTCTTTTCTTCTAGTCTGTGAGCTTTTTCCGTACGCCTATGCGATTCTTTACGCCATAACTCGATGGCATCTTTCTGTGACTGTCTGGCTTTCTTTTTCCATAATGCTTCTTCTACTCTCATGATGCAATCTGCATCCCATGTCCCTGCAGCAGGCCATCTCTGATTCTCTGACAGTTCTTTAGTATAATCCACCCATAAATCGAGAAATAAAACAGCATCTAGGCCATGTTTATGGTACATAAAGTACCCTGGAGTGTCCCTAGGTGGAATAGGAACAGCTTCTTCTAGAACCCCTTTGCGGGTTTTTATTTGTCTTAGTTTAGAGAACAACGGCATTCTGAAATCTGGCTACTTGATTCTTAATCAGATATGAACACACTATACATAAGACACGTCTAAGCACAACAATGAAAATCGAACATTCACTCATACCACGACATTTGAATGACACATTAAAACATTTCAAGAACGAACCACATTAATTGAGTACAATGACGTGTAACAGGATGTACCGCTAAACGGCACAGATACACCCTGTGCGGGTGCAAAACTAGATATACTGCTAAACAGTATAGATACACTGCTAAACAGTGCAGACCAGGCTCGTGCACCCGAACCTGTCTTGACCGGCACAAACTAATGCGCACGTCAGGATGCGTCCCTAGCAACGGTACTCACCAGGAAGCACGGAAACAGAAGGCCTCGGAAACTCTGGACTGGACTCGACGCGGACTGGATTCGGGCTCGGACTCGACGCAGATACTTCGGAAACTTCGGAATCTGGTGGGCCTCTGTATACCTCGGATCTTGCTCTCTCAGCTAGGCTCGGGTTGGGATCCTCCGCACTCCTCACCGCCTCGTCTGGGTGTCGATCGCAGCCTCAGTCACCTCCGTTGGCCTGAGGGAGATACAGGAAATCCTGCGGATACGCGTAGTTGTCCGTCCGGCTGTGGCAGGGGGCTAGGCCTGCAACGCACCGCCGGCGCGTGGGGTGGGGGAGGGGTCCCTGTTCGGGCGCCAAAACTGTGGTAAAATCGATTACCTATACTTAATTTGCTATCAATAATCAATAAGAATAACTCAGAAAAATAAGAGGCAAAATCCGGGATATTGAGGTTTACTCAAAAGGGTTTTATTCCTGTAAAAGGAATTGGGTTATTGGCTCGAGCCAAGGTGGCATAACCATTCCATCACCACACAGGGTTCAGGAAGGGAAGACAGACAACATATTGTTTACAGAAATACATATATATAGTCAATGCATTACAATGTATGAGCATATAGTAGGCGTAACAGCTGGAAAAGTAGAGATAAAACATGGAAACGTCATTAAACGTCATTAAAAAGGCGGTATAATAGGCGTGCATGAAGGCGTACACTAGAAACGTCATTGATCATGAGGTCACAAAATGGGTGGATACATAAGAGAATCTTGCAATGTCAGCAGAAATATAAGGCAGAGATGCGCGCGCAGCAGATTGACGTGTGTCTGACGTATATCCAGAGGGTGAAAGGACTTGACATTTAGCACTACAAGTGTAGACATAAGTGTAGACATAAGTCTGGGATGTCAGATCAACCTAATCCCAAATCGTATCTGGTATCGTATGTTTAGGGAACAGTAGTGTCTGGAAGGGAAAAGGTCTCTCGGGCAGAGACTACTCTATACTGTCTGCATGTATGCGTCTACGTGTTGGCATGCAGGGTGAGGGGGCATGGGCCTACCATGGCAACGGACACTAGAATTACTTGCACGGAGACAGAAGAACCGGGCCCTCTGCTCCTGCAGCTGGGAGGATGTTTACTTGAGCTACGAGACAGGAATGTGTTTTCGAGGAGTGGAGCAGATAATTCGAAGGTTGAAGACGGTCTTGGCAGGCAGAGGTTAGGCTATGCGCCGGAGCCGCGCAAGGAAGTAAGGTGGGGGCCACTGGTACGGAGGTAGCCTGGGCTGAGGCCCTCGGAGTCAGAAAGCAGGAAAGAACTCGAAAAAGGCTCATTGGCATATTCTGGGCCTACTTCGCCAGAGCTGAAAAACGTGTAAAGTGTACCACAAAAAGACGGTGGCACAACATATATAGGAACTGAATATTCAATCCGTTCATGGCGGATCTGAAAGAGGACAAGTTAAAGATGGACGCAAATGTATTTGCGTCTTCGTAGCTGGCACAGGAGGGAAATAACATGCACTATAAGCTGGTACATGGAGACGGTGGGGTACTCGCTGGGGAACACTACTCGACCAAAAACTATATTTCCTCAACACACAAAACAGGACTAAATGCAAAAGCAAACTAACATAGTTAAACGCAAGCATCAATGTAATGCTATGCATATATTTACTTAATTACAACAACTACCATTAAAGGGAACTGACAAGGGGCTTAGTGATGACATTCAGTGGATCGCCACAAAGATAATAAATGACTGCCTAAAGCCCAAAACAGCCCATGTTATTATTAACCTCCGTATTTACATGGCATATATTTTCGATGAGAGGCATCGCACCCACATATTTTTAAAAAAGAAGAAAAACACACAAGTGAAAGTATCCACGAATATGTGCGATACTGACATACACTTAGAACAACCCTATTTAAACCAAGAGTGCTAAGCTGAAAACACAATATCTTCTCTGGTGAGTGATATAAGTGAGACCACCACGCAACTCAAGTGTGGTGACCGATAAATAAAAAGAACATACCTTAAATGTAAAATCAGTCAAGAATGCAATTTGGAGTAGCGAGAATAGAAGTGAATCGAAACAGCAGTAAATTGCGTTATCTCCTCATGGTTTCATATGTAAGGCTCAACGCTGCTAGAGTCAAATACGGAACAGTTCCATTAAAGGGCTCAGGTGTGTAGGCCTGTGATCATTACCTAGACACCAAGATAAATTTGGCACCATAAACAGAAGCAAAATATAGTCACTTTTGATGAGATGCTACTAGAAACATGATGCGATGGGGAAGAATGGAAAGCCCCCTTCTAAAAAGATCACACCATGGTCTGATATGCAGTGAAAAGGGATGCATACCAATGTACAGAAAGAAGTAATAGGTAAAAAGGGCACCCAATTGGCTCACAACATACTCACTTTAGGCAGTGAAAAAATTAAGGACCATATACAACATGCTGAGTTTAGGCAGTGAAAAGATGAATGGCCATATGCAACATACTGAGTTTAGACAGTGAAAAAACGAATGACCAAATGCAGGAAAGAATCAGAGAAAAGAAAAAGGTGAAGCGAGGCACAGACATGAGAGACTCCATACTGTCAACTCATAGCATATTGTCAAGAAAGAGTGACGAGTAAACATCGGTAAAAGTGAATACGCTATAATGGAGGACTTTAATTTAATTGTAAAACACCAACAATGTCTATGGGTCTAATTAAAGAGAACCTTATGCCTTGTGCGAAGCAATATAAACAACTGAACAGGATAAAGAAAGAAGAGTATAACTAATCCCGAAGTGATCCTAAAAGATAAGGATACCCATCAGTCACCACACGATACCGCCCTTCATCATTTGGGACTCCTTATAAACCTTACCATCTGTGAGAAATAAGTGATAGATGAGGACCAGATAGAATGCCCTCCATCCACATATGACTCACTGTGCGGTCCTTATGATGTTAACTTATCATGTCAATTGGTGGGTGACAGAATTGCAGTGCATGTGAGTGAAAGAGAGTGAATTAAAATTGGGTGAATGAGTAACACATTGTTTATTATTTTGCTCAATCCTCCAATATTAAAAACTAGAGCAACAAAAGGTCAGTTCAAACAAATATCTGCCCAGATAATATGTAGGTCGACATGTTTCAGCAATATAATGGACCTAATAGTCCTTGCCTTCCTCAGGACCTTAATGAATCTGTGCTACTGCATTGTGCAAATAGTGAATAAATAGTGAGAAAAAGAAGAAGGAACAATGTCACCTGGAATCCTAGGTGTTTAGTGTTTCTTTCCTGTGTATGGGATGATTAGTCACTGGTAAGGAAAATAACAGTTGTTAAAAAATGGCAGCATGCATCATGAAGGTAAAAGAAAAATAATCAGGTTTCCAAATGTTTCAACATTCTGATGTTACATGAAAAGTTAATCTTTGTGACAAATTGCTCAGGTGAATTATAATTTGTCATCACATCATGTGTAGCCTTATCACTTAGATGTAATACGCCACCTGATTACCTAATTGGCAGGAGAAATGAGCCTCACCTCACCTGGCTGTGGCTCAGGAAGAGGAAGCACTGCTCTTAAAACAGAGGAAAAGGAACAAAAAACAGACTTAGATACTCCTTAACCATTTGGTCATTTTGTGCGTTCTAGGAAAAAGCATCTCTTATAGTCTCTATGGCTTTGTTTTAAACAGCCTCATATTTAGGAATACGATATAGTGGATTCACTGTTTGGGCTATGCAAAGTAAAGTTGTGATCCGATTCCATTGAATAGTCATCTTATACTGATAGGCTTATAGTTGAACACAAGATCTCATTGCAGTTGTAAATGTGTTCATATATTCAATAAAATGGAATTGTGGCCCGTGAAAAGTAACGCGCCGCTCATATGTATGTGCTATCTACAAACCTCAACAACGGGAGTGAAGCCTGCAGCAAAAGATATCCACACCCCCATGAGGGAACTATCGTCAACACGTCTCGACCGCTTAGCGTGATTCCAGCAATGCTAAGGTCGCGTTTAAAAGCGGAGTGTCTAGTAAAACTTTAAGAAGCATGATAGGCATGGGGACGCTCTTACCTGTCCGTCGGTATATCTCGCCGGCATCCGAGCAGACTGGGGAGGTACCGAACGGGCAGTCCCAGCCATTTTTATTTACCCCGCGCGTCGATAGGGCAATGATAGTAGCACATGACTATCGGCTCTGACTCAGTGTAACCCCAAAATGTATTTTAATTTGACCAGTATCTCTGAGGTACCAGAGTGGCATTAGGTTATAAATTATGGTTTCACACTCATAACTAATAATTGCAAAAGAAAAATGAGTCACAGGAAGTCTGAACCCTGACTCGTGGAAGACGCATCCATGATCTCGCAAGACTTCAACATGTACAGTTATTCATGAGACTTGTAGTTCTAGGCTGGATATTGCTCGATTAAGTTTTGAATTTTATAAGTTTAACATGTTCAGGATTAAATGGAATCCATACATAGCCAAGTTATTTATGTAAGCGTGTTCTAGTAAACAATAAAGGTGATTGCTCGTAAGTGTGTTTTGTCGAACAGGGATCTCAAAATGATACTCTCTAAACAGGTATTGGGTGAACCAGACCCACAGTGGACTTTAATTTAAGCCTTGAGACATCCCTTACATCGAAATAAAGTGTATAAGTGTCCACCTTCTCCAAAAAGCGCAGTGGTACGTAAATTAGGTGATCAAGTCAAAACGACCAAGTCGACTTCATACACTCAATAATGCTTGTGCCAAATTATTACTGATACCAACAAGTGGGAAAATTAAAGTCCCACTCTCCACTGTAACGACACGCGGGAAAATTAATGTCCCTATAACCGCTATAAGCGTGCCAGAAGCACTACCAAAAATGTACTTAGCACCGGAATGGCCGACAGAGAAATAGATCCAACTTTGTCTGCTATGTTAAATGTAGAAAGTGTGTTGTATTGAAACATTGGGCCTGATTCACAGAACCAACTTAAGACAAAATCCTAAACTTACTACTGTTGGTGTTCACAGAAGCCATTTAGTAGTAGAGGTGTTCACAGAAGCCATTTAGTAGTAGTAAAGTTAGGATTTTACTTAAGACAGAGTTAAGGTAGGATTTTGTCTTAAGTTTGTCTTACGTCTGTCTTAAGTCTTTCTTAAGTCTGTCTTAAGACAAAATCCTAACTTTATTACTACTAAATACCTGCTATGAATACCAAAAGTAGTAAGATTTTGTCTTAAGTTAGCTCTGTGAATCAGCCCCATTGATAGGTACCAACACTCAAACAGCCCAAACAAGTGACCTTTACCTTAGCCACGTCTCTAAGACATCCAGTCTCTGAACCATTCAGAATCTACTGTTCCATTGGGAAACTTCCCTATTTGAGGTCACTCAAAACTACAGTGAAGACGGCCCCAGACGCTTAAGGTCTGGTAGCGTGCACATAGAATCAATGTGCCACTTCATGACATGCGCCACATGCCAGCAGTCAATCGCCTCTTAACTCAAATGTATTCGTGCTGGGGACCACAACGTAGACAAACACCATAATAATCTGCAACCAAGCCTGTCAATATTAAACCAACAATCCTTGCAGGCACATAATGAAAAGCACAAACAATTGCGAATCAAAAAAACAATAAACATGAGAGTAAATGAAAAAAACAAAAATAGAAACAATATTCACAACAATGATTTGAACATAGCAGCACAGGTGCACCACAACATGTAGCACAATACAAGTCAATATAGAATTCAATTCCAATAAATCACAGAAGTAGAAGTTCTTCGATTTGATTTCTTTATTTCATTAGAAAAATGAAGCACCATACAGCCGAGGGGTTTCGTCCCAGAAAGGGACTTCTTCAGGGCATTAACATGAAGAGACTTCAAATAAACACACCAGAGGATAAGCAAAGGTGTGAGAGTGTAATGATGCACACAACAAAAAGGCTTGTGATTCCGGATTGAAGACAAGTAGCTTGCTGGCTGTCCCAGTAAAGAATCTCTCCCCTGGTTTCAGAAGATTTACTATGTATTGGTCCAAAGTATAGAGTTTAACATAAGGTTTGGTCTTGCAACTGCACGTGTTTTAAATTAAATCTATTTTTCATACATTCCAAATGTGCAGTCCCACAGAGCATAGCCAATCATGATAGGTCCATTTATCGGTATAGTGCCTTGAGTTGTAATTTGATAGTGACGACCAGCAGTATAGGATTCCAACAAGAAGCGACTCAGATGAGTCCTCCAACTGCTGGAGGACTCATCACGGTCGCTGCTTGTTGGAATCCTATACTGCCTGTCGTCACTGTCAAATTACGACTCAGGCACTATATCGATAAATGGACCTATCATGAGGAGGTAGGCATAGGCTCAGAGGAGTGGTGTGGGCTGGGTGGGAGGAGGAGTATTTGCAACGGTCACAACCCACATCAGGCACTGTCCTAAACGCACCTTTCTACCTAGCAAAAAGCCTACATGGAACTCTGCTTTCATGACAATTATTTGGAATGGCCAAGCAAGATGTTTGACACTGATGACTGGGATGTGTTTTGTCTCCAACTCCCATCATGGACTTGTGCCCCAAAAACCAGCCCCCAGTGCCAGACATCTTGCCACTACATTCCTACTCAGTGTCAATGTAGGGAAGACAGGGTTCTGCTTGTACACATTGCTATATTAGCATACGCGTATTAGAAGTTTAAACACCATTTTGACACTTTGGAGCTTTTGCACACAACACTACATGTAACTATTGTTGTAAGTTAATCTGCTTGCTTTTTATTCGCAGGAGAATGGTCTGTTTTTCACTTCCCTAGACTTACATCGCAACCTTAGTCTGTACACTGGGTGCAGAAGTCTTCAAGGTCATAATAACAATGTATACTGTTGATTTGGTTTGATCAGCCCACGCTCTAAACACAACACTCACACAGCTGCAACCAGCTGAAATTCTGGTGCATTTAATATTGCATTGCATGCATGATTCGGGCACTTGGAAAAAAAAGATCCTTTCCAGAGACAGAGAACTTTGTTGATCCTGAGATGTGTTTCACTTTTGATGATCTTGGAAGTATGGGGTACCCAATTCAAGCCTAAGACACCTTCTATTCTTATAAAACCTAGCTCCTAGCAGGGGAGGGTGGTTCACAAGGTGCAATACGGCCTGCTTCCACTATCATTGTACATGATTTCTTCCTTTGTGATTTATGGATTGTAACAATGCTGATTGTTTTATTTCTAATCATATGCCTGCTTATGTTAGCCAAAATACTGCATCCTAGAGCACGTAGTTAAAAAACAAAACTTTTTAAACTTTTCCGTGTCTCTGATTACTCACGTTGTGGACTGGTATGAGAATAAAAATGAAAGAGTGTTCTTGATTCCCACCATTCCTGAGAGTACCCTAAGTCACATGTTCTGGGTTCTCTAATCTTTGGTAGCTTCACTGTAGTACGGAGAGCTAATGATGCGTGTGCACTGTTGCTAGTCGTATAGGGGTTCTGGGTACTGAGGTCAGTTTTTTTGATACACCACAATTCACTGAGGTCCTGGTTTCCTGTGCATAGTTCTGTGCATGAGCGGAGTCCCCGCAACATCAGGAAAGCATGGTTCATAGTGAGCTTGTGAGGCTAGGTGGGAAGGTGTATGTAGGACGGGGCCTGATGTGACTTGGAATAAAAGCAAACACTTCTCTACACACACAGCAAAACCACTTCATCAGGGCCTATGTCTACCTGACAGTGAGTTGATGTATACTAGCAAGATGGCTGAAACTGGGGACTGCTGTCTGAAACAATGGCAGCAACAACATTTGCCATAGTGCTACAAACACTAGCCAGCAGTGACAACCATCTTGAAAGTACACTTCCCAGTATTGTCTGGAAAATACTCTTCCTGGTGGCCTAGTTGGGCTGGGTGGGAGAAAGAGTGTAAGATTCACAAATACACCATAAACTCTCAAACCTGAGCTCATTAAATTAGTTAGCCAGAAAATGGCAGAAAGCAGAGTTTGTGATCTCATCTGACTATGAAGTAAATGAACAAAGTACATTATCCATGTAGGCACAAAGCTAAGCAGTCACACATTTGGCTCCTCACAACCATTCAGTTGTGTGTAATGAGATGAGAACAATAAGCACCTCACTCATAGCAATTACCCAAACCTCTTGGTAAATAAACAGACTTTAAGTGTGTAGGCAGCCACACCTATGTGACTCCTAAAGATAGGCACTAAGCCCAGTAAACATGCCTAAAAAAACAACATTAGGATCCAAAGTGGACGTATGTCACCATGAAAGTACAGATGTGGACAATACAAACACAACTGTGTCAAAGCACAGGATGCCAGGAACCAGTCAATGTCTTTGGGCATGTAATGTGAATGAAACAAAACAAGCCTATTTATGCATAGCAGGACATGTTCATCAATCCTCATCTTGTCCAATTTACATTGGTCTCCAAAAACAGAGAGTAGCATCATGGATGAAGAAGGCCAATCTATGTATATTAACTCATCATAAGGTTTAGTAACATATGCAATGGGTGTGATTTTAGTTGTGGTGGCCTTTCACATCAACCATTGTGTCAATTATGTACCCACAGGGCTAGCTGGGAACACCCCCAGAACTAATGAGGAAAGTCAGTCGCTGACTCTGGTGGACTAGGAGCTCTCTGGTGTTAATGTCTCTTAACGATCCCTGGACGAGGAACGGCCTGGCCCATAAAATTAGGGTTATCCCACACCACCAGCAGCAGCTGCAGCACGATCCTCTGCGCCCACTCCCACCTAAGCTGACAACACCCAGCTAACCCCCCTACCCTGATGGACACAGCAGCCCGTGACACCACGGACAGCACAGCTACACAAGGCACTCTCGAGTTGGCGGACAACATCAGCCCTATGAAGCTCACTGTTGACTGTACCACCACCAAGTGGTCCTGGTAGAGGTACTGGGAGTGAGAGTGGCCATGCGGACCTACACCGTCATGCAGCTGGGGGTGTTGAGGAAGATCACCCCAACCTCTCCTGGATGATCAATGCCTACCAGGCTTTCCAGGGAGAGATGGACCAGGCTATTGGAATCCTCAGTAACCTGGAGCAGCTGCGGGCAGGCCAAAATCAATGACTGGACAATTTTATGAAAAAATTTGATGAAATTACTGCGGTGCACCGGGATATTGTTACTTGCCTCCGCTAGATCGCAAGCAACCTGTCCACATCTTCCTGTGTGCCCACAACATGTGGTGCCTCAAAATCTGCCTAAGCAACAGGGAGGGACGTGGAGTCTGGCAGAGAGTCCCCAGCACACCACGTGCCTGCAGCTGAGGGTTCCCACATAAAATGTGTGAAGGGTTTTTCGAGGAAGATTCCCTGAGAGCATCATGGATGAAGAAGGCCAATCTGTGTATATTAACTCATCATAAGGTTTAGTAACGTATGCAATGGGTGTGATTTTAGTTGTGGTGGCCTTTCACATCAACCATTGTGTCAATTATGTACCCACAGGGCTAACTGGAAACACCCCCAGGACTAATAAGGAAAGTCAGTCGCTGACTCTGGTGGACTAGGAGCTCTCTGGTGTTAATGTCTCTTAACGATCCCTGGACGAGGAACGGCCTGGCCCATAAAATTAGGGTTGGCCCACACCACCAGCAGCGGCTGCAGCAGGATCCTCTGCGCCCACTCCCACCTCAGCTGACAACACCCAGCTGACCCCTACCCTGATGGACACAGCAGCCCGTGACACCACTGACAGCACAGCTACACAGGGCACTCTCGAGTTGGTGGACAACATCACCCTTTTCAATGAGGAATGAAGCTCACTGTTGACTGTACCACCACCAAGTGGTCCTGCTCCGGTCGGTAGGGGTACTGGGAGTGAGAGTGGCCATGGGGACCTACACCGTCATGCAGCTGGTGGTGTTGAGGAAGATCACCCAAACCTCTCCTGGATGATCAATGCCTACAAGGCTTTCCAGGGAGAGATGGACCAGGTTATTGGAATCCTCCATAACCTGGAGCAGCTGCAGGCAGGCCAAAATCAATGACTGGACAATTTTATGAAAAATTAGATGAAATTACTGCGGTGCACCGGGATATTGTTACTTGCCTCCGCTCGATCGCAAGCAACCTGTCCACATCTTCCTGTGTGCCCACAACATGTGGTGCCTCAAAATCTGCCTAAGCAACAGGGAGGGACATGGAGTCTGGCAGAGAGTCTCCAGTACAACACTTGCCTGCAGCTGAGTGTTCTCACATAAAATGTGTGAAGGGATATCCGAGGAAGATTCCCTGAGAGACAGATGGCAATGCATCACCCTCAGGAAGGGACAATGTGAACCTGATATCATCCATTGTGTGCCAATCGTTCACTTTGTTGCCTCTCATCAAGAAATGTCCCACATTGCAAAGTTGGACTTTGGACACAAATAACTGTGGATTTACCTTTGAACTCCTATCTGCACTTTTCTATTTTTTGTTGTGAGCAGACCACCATTGTGTGGAATTATCTCCTCCCTTCATGCACAATAATAAAACACTTTTCACAAAATACTTGCTCATGTCGTGACTTTCAATCCCAAATGTACATATTGTAATGAACCGCAAATTCACAAAGAAAAAAGTGTCAACAACATTGGTAACAAATCACTTCCAAAAACTAGGGCCTTGTGAATAAATGTACCTTGGCACAGCATAAAAGATAGATGCAACCAGGTTATCACACAATCTGTAGTACCTGGTACAGATTCAATGGAAGTCTATTGTATACAAAACTATCTGAATTTGCCAGCACAATCAACACTCATTGTTAGAAAACCAGCTCATCATGGTCCATTTTTGTTTCTGAAAATCTTTGGATGTGTGATAACAGACAAGGTACACCTCAATGGGGAACACAGGTTTATCCTCCAGATACAACCTGGCCCCTTAACACAAAGTCAGATCACATCGTACAGTAAAGAGAGGATCGAAAAAGAAAATCAAATAACAGACAAGTCTGGAGGAAGTGCCTGCCAGGGATTTCCGCAATATTTCAACGTCAGAGTATGTCACAGCATCATGGATCTGGTGATGCACCAACTCCGCAGATGACATGGCAAAGTACCCTGGTAAGGAGAAATATAGTACAGAGTCAGAAACTCTGGAATAAGGTAACTCAATGTTGCTAACAATGTCAGCTAAATCACAAAATTGTCACTGTGCACCCTAGCTAGGATTCAGGCTAGCACTGTACATGTTAACCTGCAAAATGAGTTGAACCATCTCATTAAAAATCTCAGGACAATTATCATACACTCACAGGCATACATACACATTGTACACCGGGGGGGGGGGTATTACAGATCACTGTACCAGCGCTAATTGCGGCTGTTCGCCCGAGTATGTCTGTGTTTATGTGCATTTGCGACTGTGCGCTAATTCAATATGCGCACAAACTCAAATGCACATAAACACAGAGTTCAAAGTCTGCACCAACATCACACCGGTATTACAGACCGATCCTCTGTAATGCCGTTGAGCGCATACCAGGGTGCACAGAGACAATTAGCGATGGCGCAGTAATCTGTAATACGGCCTCAGCAACACACAAACAATTTGGGTTTGTCACCTCCTCTCATTGAATACTTACACTCATTTGAAAAAGTTGTGGATAAGCTGCTGCCTCAAATCAACATAACCACTGGCATCATGTCCCAAGCCTGGATCTTCTCTCGTTGGTGGCTGCTGGTCTTCGACGTTCATTTTAAGTGGTATTGCCCTCCATATTATGAGGTTGTGGAGCATGCTGGAAGCTGTGAGGGCTCCTCATGTGCGATCCAGGCACCGGAATCTATTTTTCAGTAACCCAAAATCTGCTCCATGACTTGCCTGGGCCTACCATGGCATGGGCCTCATTAAACTGCACTTCTGCAGGAGTGACAGAGTTGCACGGTGGTGTCAGCGACCAGAGATAGTGGGGGTATCCAGAGTCTCTGACATTGAACACAGTAAAGACTTCAATTGTCTGACAACAGAGCACTATCTGACATACAATCAACACACAAAACAGCATACACTTAAAATATCACCTACCTACAAGAAAGGCCCGGTCACGTTGAAGCTGAGACATCAAATTGGGGATGACGCTGTCCTGAAGGATATAAGCATTTTGTGCCGAGCCAGAGAAATTTACATAGGCATGGGAGATGGACATGTCAGCCAAACACACCACCTGGACATTGATAGAGTGGAAGTGCTTCATGTTGCGATAGACCTGTTCATTGGCCTGTGGTGGTACCAAAGCAACATGGGTTCCATCAATTGCTCCAATGACATGGGGTATCCGTTCTAAGGCATAGAAGTCACCCTTGATGTCAGACAACTCTCCATGTTGCTGAAAGTTTATGTACTGGTTCAGGTAACAGAGCAATACCTCCAGCATAATCTGAAAGACATGGCTGAACATTGCTTGAGACATTCCACCAGATGTTGCCACTGTGTATTAGCAGAAACCAGTGGCAAAGGAACGTAAAGCTGCTATCACCTTCACAAGGGAGGTCAGTGCAGATGGATATTTGCGACCAGGCTGCAAATGAGGTGACAACTGCTCAGACAATTTTTCAATTATAGCCCTAGTGAAACGGTATGTTCTTACGCTGTCACGTCCTCCATGGTCTGTAGGTCTGGAGAGGGCATGAACACTGGAGGTCTTCTGTGATACCTATTTGTAGAGTGTAAACATAGTTGGTGTTAGTTCACAATGTACAAAGCAACATGCATTTAGACAAACAGAACATTAAATATGACCACAACTAAAACTACATAACAATGGCAATACACATTCCAATGAATAAGGTTGACCTTAGATACATATCACAGACTTAGTGTCTTTCAATGTTCATGTTAATCAAGCATCACATACTCAAGAACTCCCCAAAAAAAGCAGAAATTTAGATTTGTGAGACCAATTACATGGTAAAATGTACCCTCAATATGATAACGTGATGCCAGTTGTGTGTGACACCAAATACACACAGAGTCATACAATGTAAGTTATGCACACTACTGTCAAAGGGTGGACACAGTCATGTTGTCATGTCTGCTATATACACACAATCACACACACAAAACAATAACTATATAAGAGTTGTATATAACGCCATCATCCACTTAAGTCTGGGACACAAAGATACACTAGCAAATCTCATAACAATCACAAGCTGATGTGGCTGCTTAATGTTACAGTCTACTCATTTCAAGGTAAATCCATTATCCATGACTTTAAAAAAAAGAACATGAACACTCAAAAATCCCAGGGATTGCACACTGGGTCACACCGTCCCCGAATGCAGTGAATATGTAAAGAATGCACTTGTATATCGACAAAACCCATTGGGACTGTGACCAAGCCTAAGAGGCTAAATGGAGTAGTGTGGTTTTCTGTTGGTATTATTATCACAATCAATGTGTCATGTGCCCCTCAAGGACTTCTCCTCATGAGAGTGTGAACTATTCATTTTGCAGTCCATTTCTTCATCCTCCAGACATGTAATGTATAAAAATACATCAATATACAGAAGTGTCTGCCCAGCTTAACGATTATTGATGGGACTCGGTAGCCACATCCTAACAGATTCGGACAGAGCCATAGGCTGCAAGTTGTTACGGTGACAGACACGGGTGTTTATTCAAAGGAAGTGGTAGCCGCATCCTAACAGATTCAAACACATCCATTGGCTGTCCATTGGTATGGTGACAGACACGGGTTTCTATTCAAAGGACGCGGTAGGCGCATCATTACAGATTCAGACGTATCCATTGGCTGTCAGTTGTTATGGTGACAGGCGGGTTTTCAATTCAAAGGACGCGCTTGACGAAACATGACCGATTTAGGTGCATCCATTGGCTGGCAGTTGTTATGGTTGAAGACGCGTCTTTCAGTTCAAAGGACGCACTCGGCAAAACATGACCAATTTGGACACAGCCATTGGATGTTGGTTGTTATGGTGACAGACTTAGGTTTTCATTGAAAGGACATGCTTAGCAAAACATGATGGATTCAGACACAGCTATTGGCTCCTGGTTGTTATGGTAACACACACAGAGGTTTCATATTGTGTCCACATCTCATGGAAATTGACACAGTAACATCCTTTGCCAGCGCCAGGAAACTTATGGTGACAGCGCGCACTACAAATTCCACTTAAGATAAGATAAGATAAGAATGTATCAAAGTCACTCGCGGTCTGATGATAACTATTCTAACCTCGAGGAAGGCGCGTCGTCTGCAAGCAATGTAATGCATTGGTCAGATTCGGAAAATGTGACTTACAAGAACCTATCACTTTGGTCGCATCAAATGGGTACTGCCTCTGCCTTTTAGATAAAAGTCTGTCTGCTCCCTAGAGTCTTCACTTGCCTGCAGTACCTGCATCAATCCTGCACCTCCCCATCTCTCTGCTGCTGTGTCCATATTCTCTGGGAGCTGCTATGGCATGTACAGATGGCAGGGCCCCAGCCTTCACCCATGAGGAAAACCAGGTGCTGCTGGACACCCTCCTGATTCTATACAGCCAGCTCTATGGCAAACCAAAGGAGCAGGTGAGTGATGATTACACTGTATTTAATTTGAACATGTGCAATTATCATGCACTACTAGCATTAAGAATCTCATAGGCAAACATGTAAACAGTTTTTTGTAAGTTTAACAGTGTGTAGCTAACTGTCTGGGCAGGTACACTGCTGTAGAGGTGTATGTACTAGGGTAAACATCTTATCACTGTTCTCTTGGGATGGAGTCTTAATTGTACACAGGACAACTGTACATAATGACACTTGCCTACAGTGAGAAGTTGAACTGGTATATGCTGCCTCTAATTAAAGTGGGCACCTTGCACCTGTCCAAACAAACCTTATGGTGATCTAAGAGATCAAAGATAACCTTAGAAAGCTATCCAAGTGGTAGCTGTGGAGAACAGCCTTCAGGCTTAGTCTTGAAGAAATGTTTAGCAGCTTGTTTTTTCAAGAATGCAATCTTATAGTATTGGTTAAATGAAAGGAGTACCACACAGTTGTTGTACAAATATGTATTTATTAATATAGCACCACCTAGTATGATACAGTATCTCCTACATGGAGATAATCACAAAGCACACAATACTTAAGCACAGAAATAACTGTAAATAGCACTAATACACGGTGGGCCCCAGGGGGACCATACCATATACTATAATAGTGGTATAAGAACCACAATTCGAGTCAAGTTATTGTCGAGAGGTTGTAGAATCACTGTGACCCCAAGGAACCACCCGATGTGAATGAGTAGAATAAAAGCTGTAGTGTTTGGTACTACAGTGAGAGATAACTATAACAGGTTAGTGTCATTGAGTAAGGATAGTTGTCAATGTGCACAAGTCAATGGAGGTATGGAGCATGGGACTGAAATGAGGATGTGACAGGGCCACAGTTAAACAGGTTAAACTTGTCATTTGGAAAAAAGTGGATAAGTGTATGTCAAGGGTTTACACAAGTTGTGAAATTTAGGGTGCTGTATAGTGAAATATGAGGTGTTGTCCAGTTTATGTATGTTGTATTTGAATCTGTGGATGCATTTGTTTTTTAGAATTACGATTTGTAGAGCTTAAGCAGAGTAGGGTGAGTGGATGGTGATATGCAAATTACTGAGGATGTATTCATTGAGCAATGTAAGTGTCTTTTTGAGAGATGTGCTAATGGATTAAGTGTGCATGTCTGAGTGGGCTGTGATGGTGCACATTGTGACATGAGTGCACTCCAAGACAACATTACTGAGGGTGATGAGAGTGGTCCATTTCACATGTTACGTTTAACGTCTGCTGAGGAGGTGATGAGTACAGTACATTGTGTACATGTCATGTATGTGAGAGGTACATAGTGATTAAGAGTGGTGCTGTGAATATAGGTGTGGATGTAAGAAGGGCAGGGCTAGTGTGAGATTGTGACATTTGGTTTGGAAGAGTTTGAGTACAAGGTTGGAGCTTGTAGGGCAGATATGATTTTCTGGAGAGCTGCACCAGAGGGGGCTCCTGACATGCTTGTGGATTTATGATAGTTTTGGGAGATGATCATGTACTTTGAGGTAGATGAGAGTGTGGCCTCATCCCTCACAAGTATAGATTATGCAGGTCAAGAGCTAATGTTGAAATGTACATATATGTAGATTATATGAATGTAAGGAGTCAAAAACAGTTGGCAGATGAAATATGAGGACATAGTATGTGTTTGCTGTAGCTTGCTGTCTGCCACTGAATGTTCATGACTGATTGTTGGAATGGCCGCTTTGAGTACCCTGGCACATGCAAAACCTATTTTCCTCACAGGACAATTTGCCCCCACCTAGCCTTGCCTTGTGTGTGGGTATGAGTTGTGAGTTACCCTTTGTAGGTAGCTTTTGTCACTATTTGATCATTCTTCCTATTGGATACTGCACTGGGATGGAGCTGGTGATTGCTTACAATGAAATGTCATGATGCAGAAACTTTGAATGGCAGTCCATTGCTTAGAGGGCTATAGCCCCCCAAGTGAAAAGTCAAGGATGTGTGTTGTGTGGCCACTGAGGTTCTTCGATTTCTGACTTTGTCCCGTATTTGGTCGCCATTTTGTGTCCCGTCGCCATTTTGTGTTGCCCTCAATCAGGCAGCACGGTGAACGGAGTGTTTTCGCCTTTTCCAGCTGCTACGTATCTCTTCTGTTAAAAAGTAACCCCCTGCCCTTGTTTACGAAATCGATGTCAGGGTCTGGCCGAGTTCACTAATCCATGTCTGGGTTGATTGATCCCTGTCTCGACTGACTATTTGTCTTCCCCTATTCTTTCCTTACTTTATCTTATCCGACTGGCTTTCGCTATTCTCTCCTTGTATTCTCTTGTTACATAACCATCCTTTGAGGCACAAAAATGCGTCCTGCCACCTGCAAATTGGATTGTAGGCACTAGCACTGATAAACTTGTGGGGAGGGGTGACACACAGGGTCTGAAAGAAGGTCGTATTTGGGACACATGATAGTTTGTTTTACAACTTTTTCAATTGGCTAGCTTTGTATGTATTGGGAGTATACATTGTAAATATGTGTGCTATAAAAGATTGTGCGCCACGGAATAAAGTGGGAGTCTTCTGAGAACCTACTCTGTACTTCTGGGTCAACTTGGCTTAGCTGCAGCTAATAAACTTGGTTTTCTACGCCCAACAGAGTGTCTCGTGTCTCTGTCCGACAAGGCAGGTGAACTCGGGGATTTAAGGCGTACCCTGCACCGCCAGGCCCATAAGGCCTGGTTCTCCAACTGGCGCCCAATATGGGGCGGCTTTAGTGGTAGCGGTTCAGCCCGAGGGTCGTGAGGAGCCTCGCAAGAAAATTCCGGAGGATTCGCGAACCACGTCAAGCGACCCCTTTATGTCAAAGTTGACCGAAGGTCTTTTGCAGCGCGGCTACTCCTTTCCAACGGCTGCTGACGACTGCTGCCCTGCCTTGGTCCATTTGGTAATGACTGGTATTGCGAAACATTAGACGGACCTCTATTGGAGTGAGAGAACACTTAGTCAAGTATTCGTGGATAGCACCCACTTCTTTGTTTTGTTTTTGGATTTGTTGTTCGACCATTGCAATAGCCGAAGCCAAGGGGTGAGTACGTTTGTGCTGTGTTATTTGCTTTAACCCCTTGAAGTTTGTAAACGGACCAGTGAATTAAAGATGCCTGGTTTTAGCAAGTTTAGGAAGTTTTGTTGTCTTGGTGGCACTAGGGATTCCCGGCTAGAGGACTCTTGTACGATTCCTCCGGTTGGAACTCCCACTTATGAGCTCTATTCCAAACATGGTGTTGGCCCCATTGCCTTTAACGAGGCATGGATCCGATACACATAGAAAGATGGTGTTTTGCAGTGGCCACAAAATGGTAGCTTTGAGCCTGATATATTAGACAATCTAGAAGCAATTTTGTTTAAAAGAAAAGCCCATCCGGCGATGTTTGACTCCTTCCGCCTCTGGCGTAAAGAAGCCAAACAGAGAGAAATTAAGCAGGCAAAAATAGATAAGAAAGCGAAAGGTATGACGATTATACAGGCTGCCCAGCAGTTTAAAGAAGATGAAATTGATTGGGCGATTGAAGTCTCGGAAAGACAGTATCGTATGGCAATAGATAGATGTTACCCTGTGTTGCCTACTTCTCCACAGAGTAAGGATCTTGACAAAGATCCTTAATGTCCCATTTGTTGAGGTTTCCTCCGCCTTATGTACCAAGTGCTAACGCACCCCCATTGTTACCACTTGTTCAGCAGCCTGTTGTTCAGCCGGTTGATCCAGCCCTTTCACAATTGCCTCTTCCAGTATTGCCACCCCCCCTCCTTTGCCACCGACTTCTGAACCTCAGTCTCCTTTACCCTCGGTTCCTCTTGTAACAGTCAGCTCTTCTCCTCCTTTGCTTAATACCTTGTCTCCCGTTTTATTGTCGGATTCTCCCACAGCTCGTAAACGGTTGGTCGATACCATTTCTGGCATTTTCTCCCCCTTCTTTGGGTCTTTTAACATGACTCCCGCTCTGTCCCGAAGGCAATCCCGTAGTCAACTCCCAGGTTCCGACGGGTGAATTGCGTTGGACTCTCTTGCTCACAAATGGATCATGAGTGGTCCACAGCATAGTGTGCACGATATCATGATATGTTTTTAATGTTATGTGTGACAATCTTGTCAAAGGATGGGAGGATATGGATTTGGGTTTAGCTCCCCAGGGTCTGTTAGACGTGCAGGCTAAATTTGATAAAGGACCTATTGTGGATTCTGAAGTTGAGGATGCCGTTAGGACCCTTGTCACTTTCAGGTCTTTCTTTTCTTCTCAGACTGTTCTTGAACCTGATCCTGCAGTTAGACAGAAAATGAAACATTATCCCATGAGAGAAGTTCCTCCAGTATGGAGAGAAGAGGTTCCACAGGCAGGCGTTGTTCCGCGTATCCTGCTCATTTCCAGCGTATATGGGTACATGTCCCCTGGAAACGATCTGAAGTTTTGGCGCTCAAACAGTCTTTACCGGACCTTCATAAAAATCCCGCTGGGTATTATAAAGAGCTGTCCCAGACTGTTGATGCGTGTATTATGAATCTGGCGGATATTGATATGCTGATGGGAAATATAGTCCTACAAGCGTTATGGGCTCGGATTCGTAGGGAGGACCACAACCAAGCTTTAGGTGGTAATTGGGCTGCTATAACTGCTGTGGATGCAGCATAAGTAGGTGGTGCTAAGCCAGATGATTTGATAGCACAATTGCCCGGTAGAATCATCACTTTAATGAAAACGATGATGCCTGCTTTACGTGTTAACTGGGATAAGCTAGCTGCGTGTAAACAGAAGAAAGATGAGAGTGTCTCAGATTTCTTTACTCGTTTTGAGGAGAAGTTCATCAACCACAGTGGCCAAGATATGAGTACTGAGGGTGGACAGTGATTATTCATGGATAAATTTGTATTTAATTTACTTCCAGAATTATCGCATAAATTGAAAGACTCTGAAAGTTTGTGGGCTGTTTCTTCGTCTGCCTAGATATTAGCTACGGCTCAGTATTACGAGAATAGGGATAAGGAGGAAAAGGATAAGATCGAGAAGAAGACTAAAGAATTAAAAACGAAGGTTCTTTTGCAACAGGCTTATCCTCCTCGTTCCGCTCAGCGCCAATTTCAACAGCCTCCCGAGCTTCAGAGGTTGTTACAAAAACCTGAACCATTTGTTCTGCGACCTTTGCTAGGTCCTAATCAATGTGCCTATTGTAAAGAGGAAGGTCATTTTAAGAATAGCTGTCTGGTTTTATTGCAGCGTAATGGTGGATTCCCAGGGCCGCGAGGCCATGGTGGTTTTCAATCAGCACCCAGAGTTAGAGGGCGAGGTGCGTTGTCTCAAGGACAGTGTTCCTTTTCCCCCCAGAATTCTATGAATTATTTTGACCAGCAGAATACTCAGTCTGCGCAATATTATAATGACGACTATTGTGCTGAAAGTGAGACTCAGGATTTTCACACTAGTTAGGACAGCCATGGACAAAGAAAGAGAGTCGTATCAGTTCCAGTGGATCAGAATGGGCCTTATGTTGAAGTTGTTGCATTGGGTGTTTCAGAGCCATTTCTTTTGGATACTGGTGCAATGAGAAGTTCTATTATTCACTTCAAACTCCCTGGGGCACCTTTGTCTGGCTTAACAAACGTTTCTGTAGGATTCTCTGGTGCCCCAGTTAGTAACCCGGTTTCTTGCCCTTTGCCTATCTCGATTGGTCCTTATGATTTGGAGGCCCCGCTCATTTTAACGACTGGTTGCGGCGAAAATTTGCTGGGTTTCGACTTATTGAAAAGTCTTCATGCAACATTGTATTGTTCCCCCGCTGGTGTACATCTAACTCTAGGTGAGAAGTTGGTTTCTCCTATGTATTTGTCTAAGGACCAACTCCTACCCGAATTGCATTCTCTTCCTGCTACGCTTTGGGCTATGGATCCGAATGATGTTGGTCTGCTCCAGATTGCGCCTTACGTGATTACTATCAAGCCTAATGTTAAATTACCATGCAATCCTCAGTATAAAATTTCCAATGATGGTGAACGAGCTTTGTTGGCTCACATCTATGATCTGGTTCAGAAGGGTGTGGTCGAAGAAACAAGAGGAAATGTTTGCAATAGTCCTGTTTTACCCGTCCTTAAACGCACTGATCCTTCTCAGCCTCCTATTTACCGTTTTGTGATTGATCTTTGGGAGGTCAACAAAATTGTTGTCCCCCAGTTTCCTGTCGTCCCAGATATCACTGCCTTGCTCACAATGATACCTGCTTCAGCTGCCTGATTCTCGGTTATTGACCTCA
This sequence comes from Lissotriton vulgaris, assembly GCF_964263255.1. NCBI lineage: Eukaryota > Metazoa > Chordata > Amphibia > Caudata > Salamandridae > Lissotriton > Lissotriton vulgaris. Next base: position 462,495,722 of record NC_141696.1, on the reverse strand, counting down.
AAAATGCTTTCTTCAGCATTCCTATTGCTGAGGAGAGTAGGGATATTTTTGGCATCTTTCTCGGAGGCTGAAGTTTCCGATTTAAACGTGCACCTCAAGGCTACTGTGAGAGTCCTTCCATTTATAGTTAGGCTTAGAAATCTCAGCTCAATGCTTTCACTTTGTCCCCAGGTGCTACTCTTATTCAGTATGTTGACGATTTGTTAGTTGCTGCTGATTCAGAGGATGTTTGTAAGGATGTGACTGTTTCACTGTGGCGTCATTTGTCTGACCTACATCACAAGGTGTCACCCTCCAAATTGTAATACTGCAGCCTGAGGTTACCTACTTAAGTCATCTCTTGTCGAAGGAGGGAAGGCGATTGACTCTAGAACGTATTCAAGCAATCGCACAAATGTCTGTACCATCCACACAAAGAGAGGTGCGTGCCTTTCTGGGAATTACCTCTTATTGTAGACAGTGGACTCCAATTTTTTCTTTGTTGGCTTAACCTCTACTGGCACTTACTCTGAAAGACACACCCCAACCTCTTCCTTGGACTGATGAATTTCAGAAGAGTTTTTCTGACTTACGTACGGCCTTGTGTTCTGACCCTGTGTTAGATACTCCAGATTACAGTAAGTCTTTCACACTCTACGTTCATGAAAAAGAAGGTTGTGCGTTGTCAGTTTTAACGCAACAATTTGGAGACAAACAGTGGCCCTGTGCCTATTTTTCGGCTACATTGGATCCAATAGCCATGGGATTGCCTAGTTGTCTCAGAGCTACAGCAGCAGCAGCGATCTCCATTCGTCAATCTGCTGGATTGGTACTGGATAACACTCTTCTTGTTATGGTACCACATGCAGTGGATACTCTTTTGAACAGAACAAAAACACAACATCTCATGAGTGCCCGCTTGTCTGGGTATGAGCTGACGCTCTTGGCTAGTCGTATACACATCAAGCGGTGTAATACTTTGAATCCAGCAACACTGTTACCCATTACAGAAGAGAAAGACACTCAAGAACAGCATGATTGTTTTCTCCATACAGAGGAGGAAACGAAAGGCAGAATAGACTTAAAAGACACACCACTTGTGGACCCGGATGGGATCCTATGGGTGGATGGGTCTTGTTTCAAGCTTCCTAATGGCGAGACGACTGCGGCCTATGCTGTTACCACCTTGTACACTGTAGTGGAAACAGCATGCATTACACAGAATTCAGCCCAAGCAGCTGAACTGATTGCCCTGATGAGAGCATGTGTGTTGGCTAAGGGAAAGAGAGTGAATGTTTACACGGATAGCCAATATGCCTTTGGCGTGGCTCATAGTTTTGGTGGTTTGTGGAAGGAAAGAGGATTCTTTAATTCCCATGGGACTAAGATACAGCATGGTCAGTTGGTAACTGACCTTCTAGAATCACTTGCTTTGCCTACCCAAATAGCAATAGTGAAGTGTAGTGCATATAAAAATATTACTGATGATGTGGCCGCGGGAATGCTTTTGCAGATGAGGTAGCAAAGAAACAGCGAGAGATGCTACACGTCGTATGTGTGTTGCAGGCCCTGCAAGATGGGTCAGAGAAGGAGGAAAGTGTGAGGACACAATAGAAAGTGTGAGAATGATTCAAGAAGAGGCCACAGAGAAGGAATTGAGGAAGTGGAGAGAAAGTACAGGAATGTTGGACGCGACAGGGTGTTGTACGGAGTTGTCAGAACATCAGCGTTGGCTGTTACCAGACTCCTATGTACTGCCTGTAGTTACTATGGCGCATGCTCCAGCCCACATCAGTGCGAAAGGAATATGCAAACTTCTGGCTTCAGTATGGCAGAATGAAGGAATTCCTAAATGTGCAGAGAATCTGGTGAAACATTGTATCGTTTGTTTGATGCATAATCCAGGAAAGGGAACCCCAACTCCGGCAGGTCATTTTGCTCCCCCTACGTATCCTTTTGAGGTATTACAAATTGATTACATTCATATGTAACGTTGTAATAACCTTAAGTATGTTCTGGTGGTGGTGTGTGCCTTTTCCAGATCGATAGAGGCCTACCCCTTAAAGGACAATACTGCTTTGTCCACTGCCAAAGTCCTTTTGATAGAATTCTTTCTGAGGTTTGGTTTGCCGCGAATTGTCTGGAGTGACAATGGAAGTGAATTTGTAGGCCAAATTATGCAGAAGGTGTGTGCGGGTCTTGGTATTAGACAGAAATTCCATGTGGCAAACCACCCTCAGTCAGCAGGTTTGGTAGAGTGCTATAATGGCACTCTCAAGCTCAAATTGGCAAAGATTCATGCCTTGCTTGGCCCAACCCTTTACCTTTAGCACTTTTATCTACGAGAACAACTGTACATTCTCGCCTAGGACTCAGCCCATACGAGGTCGTTTTTGGGCGCCCAGCTAACGTCTGGGGAGTCCCTCGACCTAAAAAGTATTCTGACATTCCGTATCCTATGTTGATTGACTACTTACATGATCTCACCACTAAATTGTGTGTGCTTCACCAACAGGTTCAAAACGCTTTGCCGGAGGTCTCCGCAAATCCAGGTCATTCCATTTAACCCGGAGACTGGGTTTGCCTGAAGAATTTTCAGAGGAAAAAGAATTTGGAACCTCGTTGGGGGCCGCCTCGGCAAGTTCTACTGGTAACACGTACAGCAGTAAAAGTCTTCGGAAAGAAGAATTGGTTTCATGGCGTGCACTGCAAAAGGGTACCTTTGCCTTTGCCTTTTGACCAGTGGGTGGGCAAGGTTATAGGTGATAGCGAGAGAGCGAAAGGGTCCCTTGGTTTGTACCTTTCAGTAGTGCACGTCTGGATCGAACGAGCTCTGAAAAAGAAGACGACAACGTGTTACAAGAAGCTGTACCATCACATTTGCGATTGAATACAACAAATTCAGAGACTTTGTTTCGAGAGCAAACGGTACCTGATAAGACTCGGTACAACTGAATACCTAGATTGATTAAGAACAATTGAACTTTTTCTTTTTCTGGTTATATTTTTGAGAGACATTTTCTTTCCACTATCCATCAAGTTGCAGGGTCACGGTAGGAGTCTTAGGCTGTGACCTGAGTAGTGACAGTAGGTCTGCAGGACTTGCAGTGTCATAGGAGGGCTAATAAACACAGCTAAGTGCTCAAGGAAGATTGCCGTGAGCAAAGCTTTAGAGAATGGATATTAAAGTGGAAAAGCATGATAAAAAGCAAGAAATTAAAAGTAAATATAAGAAATTGTCATTTAGTCCATGTGGCGTAACATTATGTATTTTAATATTTTCATGTATTTTGTTGGCTTGTGTGAGCTGGGTTGTTCACACTATGCAGCAAGCACCTGTTCCAACTTCTGTTTCTTTGTCTGTTCCTACTACTGCCTCCCCGCATCAGTTCCATACACTCCCAGAGCACGAGCAAATTAGGAGAACAGAATATTTCAACAATTCATTTATCCGGTTGTTACATCAGCATCAACTGGTAGTCAAAACTACTGACTGTTGGGTTTGTGGACTCATGCCCCATAAGACAGAGAGAGGGATGCCATATTTAGTCCTTCCGTTTTCTTACGAAGGTTTCGCTTGGGCCTATTTGGCCATGTTTTCTAATGTATATCAGAACCAACTTCGATATCCTCCTGGTGGTCCACATGGTGGTGGAGCAGATTTTAGTCATAGTTCTTTGATAAAGGGATAGTGGCAGCTAGAATTGCCGAAATTGGTAAGATTCATGTTGATGAGAAACGAGCGTATGATGGTTGGAACGTGACTCGTTATGTTACTAGCCTCACAGATAAGGCTAGACGAAGGAGATCCCCAACCAATTTGGACCGTACCTCATCAAGGTAATTTATGTCTGCAGATAAATGGCCAAAATATTAAAAACCAACAGGAAAAGAGTGTTTGTTCCCATACATACATTTATTCACCTCAGATTTCTTCACCGTTAGTGCCATCTCAAGGCACATATTTTGTCTGTCACGACAGAGCCTACACGTGGCTTCCCACCTACTTTTCAGGAACTTGTTATGTGGCTTTTCTTCTCCCTCCGACATATACTGCTCTTTCAGGTCATCATAGAAAAAGATATGGCAGAGGGGTTATTGATTCTAAGGACACAGCAGGACAAGAAGGAGGTGACTTTATCAAAGGGTTACTTCCTTATTGGGGCCTAATGGCTAATAGCAGAAACATTAGACAGTTAGTTCGTGTTGTTGAGGCTACCATAAATGTAACTTCTGGAGCCCTGAGTAATCTAACAGCCAAACTTCAGGCAGACCGCCTTATGACTTTGCAGAACAGGATGGTTTTAGACATTGTCCTTGCAGATCATGGAGGAGTCTGTAAACTGATCGGGTCTAGTTGATGCATTTATATTCATGATAATGCCCTTACAGTATACCAAGCCATCTCTAAATTACATGTAATTTCCGAGTCTATACACCAGGACACAGGAGATTGGTCTGTGATAGGATTGTTTTGGGGAATTCTGTCCACATGGGGATGTAAGGTATTAACCTTCCTTGGAATGGTTATGGCCATCATTTTCTCTTGTTGTCTTTGTTTACAGTGTGGCCCTACCATCTGCGGTCTTTGTGCCACCATGTGTGTCCCAAGACCTGTGTCACAGAAAACAGAGAACATTAAAATGATGTTGCAGCAACAGCTCCACGACCTCATGGCCATTGACATTGACTCAGATTAACTTGAGTCCTTTGTGTTTTGCCTGAGTAATTGCAAAAGGACGGTCTGAGGTTCTTCGATTTCCGACTTCGTCCCGTATTCGGTCGCCATTTTGTGTCCCGTCGCCATTTTGTGTTGCCCTCACTCAGGCAGCACGGCGAACGGAGTGTTTTTGCCTTTTCCAGCTGCTACATGTCTCTTCTGTTAAAAAGTAACCCCCTGCCCTTGTTTACGAAATCGATGTCAGGGTCTGGCCGAGTTCACTAATCCATGTCTGGGTTGATTGATCCCTGTCTCGACTGACTATTTGGCTTCCCTTATTCTTTCCGTACTTTATCTTATCCGACTGGCCTTCGCTATTCTCTCCTTGTATTCTCTTGTTACATAACCATCCTTTGAGGCACACAAATACGTCCTGCCACCTTCAAATTGGATTGTAGGCACTAGCACTGATTAACTTGTGGGGAGGGGTAACACACAGAGTCTGAAAGAAGGGCGTATTTGGGACACCTCATAGTTTGTTTTCCAACTTTTCCTATTGGCTAGCTTTGTATGTATTGGGAGTATACATTGTAAATATGTGTGCTATAAAAAATTGTGTGCCACGGAATAAAGTGGCAGTCTCCTGAGAACCTACTCTGTACTTCTGGAACAACTGTGCTTAGCTGCAGCTAATAAACCTGGTTTTCTACGCCCAACAGAGTGTCTCGTGTCTTTGTTTGACAAGGCAGGTGAACTTGGGGATTTAAGGCATACCCTGCGCCGCCAGGCCCAAAAGGCCCGATTCTCCACCACCTGGGGTCAGACTACTCCAGAAAAGCATCCCCTCACTTCCCAGTAAACTACACACACGTTCGTACTAATGGCATTCTGACTTTGAATGTCAGAGGTATGGGGACACCAAAAGAGATGGACTCATTGTAATGATGTCTCTGGTTGTGCTGATGAATAAACAGTGCACTGTCACAAAACACACATGTGACAATCCAAACATTTCACTGTTGACTGGAACACAACTTCTAGGTTGTTAGAGTTGGAATCACTGAAATCATTACTGAGTGGCTGGGTCTGGAGACTTACATGTTGTCTGGGCCAATATCCTCAGGGCTTTGCTGTAGACATAGGCATAATTATGTTATCAATAGACAGTGTTTCAGTGTCAGGCTATGATGATATTTATTTAAGGAACAATGGTTCAGGTTAGGCCTAATTAGGTCCTGGGAAAAAGGGTAAAATAGCGAGTATTTAATCAACGCTGGGGAGCAAGAACTGTAGGTACAAGTAGGAATTTTATTTTACTCTTTCTTTTTTATAGATATACATAAATATTTATACTGTATTTCAGGTGCTCAGGTGAAAAACACAACAATTATATACAATAGAATGAGTGGAAATCCTTGGGTTGGCACTTGGTGAGCAGTTGTCGGTGAGGCACTCGGACCCCCTTCCCTGCTACGCCTACACGCCGGTATTAAATTCCAGGCGCCAATATTTACAAAGTTGTCATAGCGACGAACGCGCTAGATGGATTACCTCACTCTTTTTAATTCTTCAAAAGTTCAAGTAGGACCCTCGTCCAAATTAAAAGTGACTGAGCGCTACTTGGATCATCCCATTGAGAGACCTTATTTGTTTTAATCGAATATTTTCTCCAGAAAGCGACCTCCAATTCAGTTGCAGTGTCAAAAAACCATCCTTGCCTGATAATGCATTGGCAAGTTTCAGGAAGCTCATCAGTCCTGATGATGATCTAAAGCTATATAGATCGAAACGCCGTCGACCTACCCAAGGATTTCCACTCATTCTATTGTATATAATTGTTGTGTTTTTAACCTTGTTGTTGTTGTGTGACAGTCCGTTCACTTTGATCACTTATGTCACGTCCTGCACCGTACTATTCACCTGAGCACCTGAAATACAGTATAAATATTTATATATATCTATAAAAAAAGAAAGAGTAAAATAAAATTCCTACTTGTACCTACAGTTCTTGCTCCCCAGCGTTTATTAAATACTCGCTATTTTACCCTTTTTCCCAGGACCTAATTAGGCCTAACCTGAACCATTGTTCCTTAAATAAATATCGCTCTACCCCAGGTTCTACTTTGTGGGGTTCCCTTGTTTATAAAAAAAAGGCTATGATGATAGCCATGCTGACAGACGGTCAAACACACCACACCCATCTGATTGAGCAATTGGGTTGCTTTCACTTTGCAACATGCAAGCTGTGATGAACACAGAGTGAATAAGTCAGGGCAACTTATGTGCTGACTCCCCTGTTGCCCGACAACAATCCAACAGATGTTGCTGATTATGAATCACCTTCCACAGATGCACACTAGTCATGCAACCATCCATGAATTCTTCACAGTGTATTTTTGTGGCCTAAACATTCACACCTACTCTGAACGCATCGTAGACATTTCCCGATTCCTAACTGGATTTAATCTACCTGAACTTGATTTGGTAGCATGTGCAGTAATCAAAACCCAGTTGGCTTTTACAAGAGATACTCAGAGTGATTCTGCTCCCACATTGACCCCTCAAGCATTGGACAGCTTCAATGATGCCTATGAGCAGTACACCTACTGGCACACCAACGGCATATAGCGCATGGTGTACAAAAGTATTCTATCCCTGAGCGATCCACAATACACATCATTATTATGCATAATAGTGTGCTGTGGCTAGTCAATGGGAGGTTTCCCTATGCAGCCTGCTTGGTGCTAGATTATATAAAAGCATAAAATACTGTGATTGTGCATACCTGTTTGCCACTCCGTCAAGCGTGGACATGGCAGGGCAGCTGCAACAACACATGTGTTTTTAATGCCAAGTCAACTGCCCAAGTCAAGTGTCACCCTCTTTTAGGTTGTGCAGGGAAACTCATCAGGGCTGTCCCCTTTCCCTACTTTTCTTTGCTCTGACAATGTAGCCGGTAGCACAGCAACTTTTTCTGAGTTTTTAATGATGGTGAGTCTCACTGTGCGATGAGGTACATGTAGTATCCATAGATGTAATGGACATGCTGCTCTATATTTTCAGTCTATCTGCAGGGTCATTCTAGAGATTTGTGTGAGACAATCAGATATGCAAGGTGTGTTGAGTTTGTGTGTTAACTGGTCCGAGTTTAGAGTGTTTTACCTGTGTAATTGAATTGAATCCGGGGCAAGTAAATTTGCATGGATCATACTTGATGACTCTCCCCCGTGATTCTTGATACACCTGCCATCTCTCTGATTTAACTCATGCAGCAGAGTTCATGCCCTGACGAAGTTCCGCCAAAGGAACGAAATGCGTTGGCTGTGTGTTTTATCTGGTATAATTACCACAATAATGAAGATAACTATTTGGACTAAAAACATCGTCTCTGAGATATCTCTATGAGTGCGCCTTCCGTCATTTGTTAAAAGCATTTTTAAAGGAATGTTATGCGGCATTACCTCTGCAACGGCCATGTTAAGTTGGTTTGAAAGGCAGTTGTACAAAATGAGCATGTTCTCAAAACGCAGTGCACTTGATAAAGCAGGATCAATGTTGCTCTCTGAGGCACAGCTACCCTGTGGGGCTGACAGCCTGGTGAAAGTGTGTAATTGGGATATTGAGCCTGTGGCTACTGATGGACATGGTCCAATACTCTCCATCTCTTATTCAGCACATCTTGGCTCATTTCCATAGAAGAATTGTTGGGAAGGACTGACGACATGGAAAGACACTGAATTGAGCTCAGTGTGGGATATAATCAGGGAGCACATTGCCTTTGTCCATTTTCAGTGAGATGCAGACATTGCAGGGGTCCATTTCTTGGCACAAGGCACATTATGGCTGAGATGGGACATGTGGAGAGTGACAGACACTGGTTTGGTGCATCGGACCATAAACCACGGCCGGACCGTCATAGATGGATTTTGGAGAATGGGGACCTTATGTATTAATGTGTTTGGACACATGAAGAATGACGCCTTGCCACCTGCTCGCCAACTATGGGACACATATATGTTATGAGTCCAACACAGGCAAGGTTTGCAAATAGACTAGGCACTAGCGACGTACATTATGTAATGATGCAAAACAAACCAGTCCTAGGATGCTTGATTCCTGTCCAGGGAAGACATTGCTTGGCAGTTCGGTCTGGACTGTTCCCATGAGGCACAGGGTCAAGACTGATTTGCATATGGCCATGTCTAAACTGGGGTGGCTTGGTGAGCAAAATAACAATGGATTAAACCCAGATCTATCTATGACTGGGGGCGAATGTTTTGCCATTTTGTAACATTCCATCCATCATCTTGTGTGTTTTGCTGTTCACCCTATGTGGCAAGGGTATGCCCAGACGTGGGTCCCGTGCTCACTATGCCACTGGACTCAAGTTATCCTGGCTGAAGACGGCTGACAGCCAGAAACCAGCCCTAGGATGCTTGATTCCTATCCAGGGAAGACATGGCTTGGCAGTTCGGTCTGGGCTGTTCCCATGAGGCACAGGGTCAAGACTGATTTTCAAATGGCCATGTCTGAACTGGGGTGGCTTGATGAGCAAAATAACAATGGATTAAACCCAGATCTGTGACTGCGGGTGAATGTTTTGCAATTGTGCAACATTCCGTGTATCATCTTGTGTGTTTTGCCATTCTGTAATGATGCCAAACTCCTTTCCAATAAATTTGACATGAGGTAGAGGGCATGTCTCACCTCATCTGTCCAACCAGGTATGTTGGTGTCCTGCCATCTGTGCACGCAGTGTAATGCACACATTTTATAATTGATACGTATTTTCAGGACATGGCTGCATGCTGCAAACCTGCATTTCTGTGTTACAGATGTATTCGAACCAGTGAGGGTTTTGTTCAGCCTCCTTGCATTATAATGGATAGAGAGAGGGATATTTCTGGAAATTGTGTTTTAAAAGATTATACAATGAAGGATGGATTTGTAAATGCTAACAAACTGAAGGCCATTTTCATGCATTGTTGGGGTTCTACAGTCCCAAGACAGCATCACTTGTTCACAGTGTCTTGCTAATGGTGTAGAGCTGATGCCACTGCGCAGAGCAGGGAGTGAGTTGTGTGCCTACAGTGGATTGCATTAACTAAGCTGTGGGTCAATTTGTTACATGAAGAGCCACTGGATGGCTGTAGGACTTTGCAGGGCGGGGGTCATTGAGATTTGTCAATGGTCCTATGAGAGTTGTGAGAATAGCTGCATGGTATCTCTCCATCTGTGCACATATAGGGGTGTCTTTTGGAGTGCACACATGCTACAATGTCAACTGTTGACAATTTCTTTTGTCTTAGCGGCCCCAGTTTCACCCCCCATGTGTGGGCTGTGAGGTATGTGTGTTGCTGACCTTCTAAATGCACATTTTCCCTCTATGCTGTTCTATCTTGTTATATTTATTGTGTTATTTGATTTAGTGCCATATACTCCTGTTGTGGTATGCTTGATTCCTTGCTGAATGTTTGTTCTCCCCATCTGACAAGATCTGCATTTCCTGATTTATAAAGATGATTTACTGTACATCCTAAAATGCATCCAGGACATGATAATAAGCTGATAGTGAGTTTTTGATGATGTGGAGATGTCTTATGACTTATGTGCAGGGACATTCATTGTACCATATGCCAGCAAGCTCATTTGCCTATGTCTGTCTTTTCTATGAGATAATTTGATTTAGTTTGGAGATGTGTGTCTTCCATCATCCAAGGTTTTGGATGATAAAACACCCTTTGTGTACCTGCAGATTTGAGGGATAATTTGTGTGGACTGTTATCACTTATCTATTGTGTTGTGACTCAAAGTGGGATATTTTGTTTCCCTGTCCTGTCTGTAGAGGTAGGTATCATATCCCTTGCCCTGCTGGCTGGCCTGAGTGAACAGTGGTGAGTGAATGGCACGGATCCATCAGGGGCGTGTCAATCTGGCCTGGCAAAGCATAGTGTGCTCCAAGATAGTTGTGCCCTTTATGTATTTGAGTGCAGACTGCATGCCATCTGACCTGTGTGCATTTTAGTGATTGCATGTAAGGGATTCATCTGTCTGAGTCCTCCTCTGGATCTGTGCTGGGTCCTTCCCATGTTGTTCTTCCTGAAACATCCAACATTCCATTCTGGTTGTGTCTCCCTATGATGAACTGTTCTGACACTGCTGTACTCATCATGACAAGATGTGGGACTCTGTGAGTGATCTGATGGTGGAGTGGAGGTCCAAGTTGAACTGTAGTAGTTAATTTGATGTTTGTAGACATGTATTGATCTGTCAACAATTTGTGCATACAGTAAAGTGATGTTTGAGATATTAAATAAGCCAGGCCTATGTTATCCATCTGAACGGGTGGATGTATTGTCTTACTACTTGATAGATCATTTTTTGATTTTTACTTCACTTTCTTGAGTGATTTATACATTTGGGGCCTGATTCACAAATGTAAACTTAAACCAAAATTCGAAGTTTAGACCTCAATTCTATTGTTACTACTACTAAAGTTAGACTTTTGGTCTAAGTTTAGACTAAAAGTCTAACTTAGACCAAAAGCCTAACTTTACTTCTTCTAAAATTAGAGGTTTGGTCTAAGTTTAGACCAAAAGTCTAACTTTACTACTAGTAAAGTTAGACTTTTGGTTAAAGTTAGACTTTAGGTCTAAACTTAGACTTCAGGTCTACACTTAGAATGTTGGTCCAAATGTACCTTTGTGAATCAGGCCTGTTGTAGTTTATTTGGCAGCTATCCACAGTAATCCATGTACTTCTTCTAGAGTGTTTGGTCATTTGGCAGACATAACATGCTATTGAACCAGGGTCGGATTGGGATCACAATGATGCTCGGGCACTCTAAAAGTAATTTCCCCACATTCTGTGATCATCCCTTTCATTGGAACCATCATGCTTTTACATGGCAATGGAGGTTTCAAAATAGTACACTGCTGCTGACCAAGGGGGTAGGAGGTAGGTTAGACTGGCCAAATGTATCTTTCCTCCCAGTGAGGCCCCTACATACAATGCAGCCTTTGTGTACCTGCAATGACCTGACAATGATGAGTGGGTGGGGGAGATAACACTGCTTCTGTCAGGGCACACGAGGCTGGGCGATAAGATGGGTATGCCCCAAAGGCTGGCCCTAAGCCTCAATTTACAGCACAATTGGGGAGAGGACAAGATACTGGCACCACATTGCAGGGGCCTGATGGGGACTGGGGAAGTAAGTCAGTCTTTTGTGGTGGTTTACATAGCCCCTGAAAAGACAGGTTCATCGACCAATGCACAATTGGCCGCATTCCCAATCCACGACTATACAGAACACTTTCTGATAGAACTCAATGCCCAAAGGGCTCAATGGGCTTCAGCCCCCTATTGTGTGTGTCAGCATAGGCTGAGACAGCTTCCCCACACAAATAGATGGTTCTTGAAATGCTGTGGGGGCTGGTCTGTTGTTTTTACGCAGCAGCACACGAGTATTTCACATGTTTTTATGGGACCATTTACTAGATGATGAGGCTTTGTAGGTTTTTAAACATTCCCTAGAACACCAGCATCTCCATTCTGCCCTTTCATTAGAACCTTCATGTTTTTACATGGCAATGGAGGTTTCAAAATTGCACACTGCTGCTGACCAAGGGGGTAGGGGTAGGTTAGACTGGCCAAATGTATCTTTCCTCCCAGTGAGGCCCCTACATACAATGCAGCCTTTGTGTACCTGCAATGATCTGACAGTGATGAGTGGGTGGGGAAGATAACACTACTTCTGTCAGGGCACACGAGGCTGGGCGCTAAGAAATGTATGTCCCAAAGGCTGGCCCTAAGACTCAATTTAAAGCACAGCTGGGGAGAGGACAATATACTGGCACCACATTGCAGGGTCCCACCTAAATTGTACCTATCTTGACTAACACAAAGGATCTGATAATGATATTATCTCCTTATCCTCCTAGTGTGTTAATTTACACTGCTCTGTTTAGTAATGGTGCCCTTTCAATACATAACAACCGTCATCACAGGTCTATACTAACTTGTGAAGAAATGTAGTGTGTAAAGAGAGAGTATCTCACAGTAGCGGCACCCGAGGGGGTTACTGACTAATGATTGCCAGTCTACCCACTTCTCATCATTGGCCACTCTCTGTTTGTTGTGTGAGAGAAATGATATATAAAAAGAACAAATGTGCTCCCTTTACAACAAAACTCATATAGTGAAGAAATAGTAGACACAAATAAATGTGCCCACTGCACACACCACATGCCTGCTCGCAGAACACCAGTGGAAACCAAAAAAGGAAATAATTTTTTTAGAATTCTCACTTAATAAAACTGAGTGCTGCTTGCTGGCCATCCAATTTTATTCCTGGCTGCAAGCATTCCCACTTAAAAATGGTTAACAATACACCATAATTTTTGCCAACATGTTTCGTTGCCAAGAGTTTACGTAACTTTGTCAGGGTTTTGGGGGTTCTATACTCTTATTCTTCACTCTTGATAGGTCCCAAGAACTGTGACGACATTAAAAACAAACCAACATTAGATCACCTGAAGGTTACATATCGAACCACAGTCATTCTGTGAACCAAAAAAGTTCAATGAATATTATTTAATATTCAATCGCCTCAACAGTACCAGATGGTTGCCGAATCACTGCATACCTACAACCATCACTCATTTATGGACCTCGAGTCAAAAGATCACGTGTCCGCCGAGTGGCCCCTCAATGTTGAGCAACCTACAAAGTGTAAAAAAGCAAGAGATAAAGCATGTCACATCCCAGCCAATATTCATAGATCTTGTAGTCCACATCCCACTTTAAAAACTCCTTCAATGCCTTTGTGTACTCCTGTCTCACTTTAAATATTCCTGTACTGTGTGGTATATGTTCCTTTATTTGGGTGTGACAGCGTACAGCGCCCTGGGCCCCGATGGTCTCTTCTGGGCTCCATTGGTTCGAACTCTACCACATCAGCCAATTACACTACATGCAGGCTACACACTCCTCTCAGACAAACAACCAGCTCACTGAAGTGCTTACCGGTGCCGAGTCCTTCCGGCGGGTGTAGATCTCCGACAATCTGCTCTCACCGCCACTCTGTTTAAATACCCATACTGACCACGCTTACCAGTGCCAGTGTGGCGCTTGCATGTGCACGTTCTCAAACGTGGCAGCCATCAAAAATCAGGATGTGTTTTGTGTATAAGAATTTTTTTAAAGTTTTAAAAATTCTCCTCAAATAATGTGCGGATATATACAGATATCCATGATTACCACATGGCCCCTAACACTCGCAAACAATTTCACCGAGAGAGGCGCCTGCGTGTTACTGCTGCAATCAATGGCGGCCATATTGGATGAGGGTGCATTTCTGAATGGAAAGTGAATAAAGTTACAAAATTCAAAGTCCGTGACCAGATAATCACATATATTGACGGGTCCCTTTTATTTAAAATACTATATTTCCTTAACCCAACCGCCATGGGGTTATTTAATCCGTGCATTGACCCATTAATCAAAATGCTCAGCCAATGCCGGGCAATGCTTGACTGATTGCAAGACACCCATTGCAATACATCATTTGTGTGTGCATTGGTGCCGTATTGACCATTGTCTCATCATCTAATAGTCAAAGGGACCACTCTATCTAACATGCCAGATACTCCAATTGCTCTTGGGCCAGGTAATAGCAAAGGAGAAAGGGAGCAAGAGGGGATATATTCTGTACCTTATTTATAAAAGAACCCTCATGAGCCAACCTCACGTACCTCACATGAAAGTATTATGAGAATTGTCTTAGGGTCACAAATCACCCATGAAAATAATATAAATTCACATTCTAAAATAAAACCAGAGACTCTTCATAGAATGTCGTGGTAGCAGAATTTCAGATTATGGGTCTTCCCTAATTTCTCATACTATGTACATATCAGGCACAGGATTCTCACTACTTGCTAACCTTATTCCACTCAATTGAATTGTTAAGCCCATCTTGATCTGCGCGTTCTAAAAAGATCCATTTGGCCTCTTTTCTTGCCAGGATAGCTTCCAAATTGTGAATGTCACCACTCACCTTCTCCAATACAGTCCATCTTGAATCCCTTGAGTCATGCCCCTTGTCAGTGAAATGTTCCACTAAGCGCGTTTTCAACTTTCTCGCTCTAATTGAACTCAGATGTTCCTGTGTGCGTATTTTAACCTTTCTCGAGGTTAATCCAATGTAGTGCAAACCACAACTACAAGTCAAAGTGTAGATCACGTATGAGGTGTTACAATTACTAAAACGATTTTGAAACCAGGTTCTCCCATCATGTAATGTGACACTTTTCGTCATCTCTGTCAAACCACAGAGAGAGCAACCTCCACAGGGATAATGCCCCACTGGCAGTGAATTAGGTGGTGTCTTCATATGTGTGCGCAAGTGGACCAATTTATCTTTTAAGTTGGGAGCTCTTTTAAATGCAAAGCGTGGCACTGGCATTTTGCTAGTAACTGTGTCCAAAATGGACCAACGTTTCCGTCTCATTTTTGTTGACAGCGGGTCAAATGCGGTTACCACCGGAAGACAGGCCTGTCTTTCCCTCACATTTTTTTCAAGCAAGGCATCACGCGAGGTGTTTAATGCTTGTTTATGTGCCTGCTTGATTACCTTCATAGGATATTCTCTATCCCTCAATTTTGTTTTCAACTCCTCCGCTTGTTCCATAAATGTATCAGTTGTAGAGCAATTCCTCTGCTAACGTAAAAAATGGCCGACTGGGAGATTATCCCTAAGGTCCCTGGGATGGAGAGAGCGATAATGGTGGAGCACATTTCTGTCAGTTACTTTATGATGGATATTCGTTGCCAGTTTATGTTCTACCGCAGAGATGTCCACATCAAGATATACCGCAGACATGTTACTGATGGTTCTATTGAACCGCATTCTTTCATCTGCCTGGTTCAACCATTGCAGGAATGGTATCAGCAGGTCCTCTGTGCCTGTTCAGATACAGAGTACATTGTCTATATACCTTCGTCAGAGGTTGATGTTCCTCAAGTACGGATTGGAGGGATGATGGACCACATTCACCTCAAACTGGCCCACATAAATGCAGGCCAGACTTGGGGGGAATGTGGCCCCCATCGAAGTTCCCGCCACCTGCAAGTACAGGTAACCTTGGTACTCAAAAAAAATTCTTTTGAGTGCCAACTCTATACACTGCATGACAAATGTTTGTGGTGTGTCATAAAACCATTCATGTTCCCCCAGGATGCGTGCTGCTGCCACCAGTGTGGCGCCCTGAGGGATACTTGTATATAGGGACTCGATATCAATAGTCACCAATAGTTGGTTCTCTGGGTCAAAATCCACCTCTTTCAAAATGTTCAGTACGTTAGTCGTGTCCTGAACATACGCGTATGTTCAGGAAACGACTGACATACCTTAAAGTTGACACTTACATTTGCTGCAGCACTGTGAGAATGCATTTCCTGCCTTTTAACCTAAGGCTTTGTTTTTTTCTGTTTTCTTCAGCTTGTACTCTACCTTGAGGTACTAAAGCACTTCGCATGAGCAAAATGTATATTATTCAAGGACACATTGCTGGTAATATAAGCCCCCACCCCCAATTTGGTCCAACATTGCTGGGAGTATTAGCCCCCCATCCCCCAATTTTGCTCAACATTGCTGGGAGTATTAGCCCAGCCCCAAAGTTGGCTCAACATTGCTGGGAGCATTAGCCCTCCCATCCCCCAAATTGCTCAACATTGGTGGGAGTAGTAGCCCCCCACCCCCAATTTGGTTCAACATTGCTGGGAGTATTATCCCCCAACCCCCAATTTGGTTCAATATTGCTGGGAGTATTAACCCCCCACCCCCAATTAGCTCAACATTGTTAGGAGCATTAGCCCCCCACCCCACAATTTGGTCAAACATTGCTGGGAATATTAGCCCCCAACCCACACAAATACGTGTTACATTGCTGGAGGTATCCCTCCCTTCCCCCCGCCCTCCATTTGGCTGTAGTTGTACCCTTTCTTTCTCTTGTTTTGTCTTTTGCAGGGTAGTTACATTATTATGTACCTTGAGGTGACTAACTTAGCCTCTGCGACGAATGCGTCAATTAGAGTTGAAGTATTCATATTAGAGGTAGAGTAGAGGGATCACATGCGTGATAGGATGCATGGCTGCACAGTCTCAGATGCAGGAATCATGTTGTGAGGATATTCAGAGTTGAAATACTCCCCTTACAACTGATGGTTGGTCCAAACATTTCAGCACATTGGAAGTACACATCTTAACTGGGAATTCAGATTCGGACTCAGAAGGGGCTCCAAAGCTCCATTCTGCGTTTCCAGAGGCTTCTCGTTTGGAATTTCCGGTCGGATTCGGAGTAACCGAGTGGGTCGGTAAGTAAGGGGTTTTGGGCATCAAAATGCATTGTTCAGGAAAACCGTTTCTGAATATGAACTGGTCGAAAGGTCCGAATCTGAATAGCTCTTGGCTGCCCTTCCGACAGGGCCGACCTTAGGCATGTGCAAGCTGTGCACCTGCACAGGGCCACCAAATACCAGGGGCCACCACAGCAATATATATCCTTAATATAATAATCCTCTGAGGATGGATATATATTTATGTGGGGGCCCCTGGCAGGGATTTGGTGGCCTCTGGCTCTATACAACTTCCAAACACCATGACCCCCCCCCCTATTCACTGGCCTCCGCGCTCCGCCCCACCCGGACCCCCTCTTCCGGGGCCCCCTAACAACGCTCCCTGCCCAGGGCCACCATGAACCTAGAGCCGCCCCTGCTTCCGAACGACATCGTAATCTGCCCACTAGTAGACCTTTGAGTGATAGCTAATGCATTTTGGTTGCAGGAATATATATGCAGGTGAGTACTCAAGTCCTGGGCATCTACAACAATCTCAGGCTCCCCAACGTAGTACTGAATTCTTTGTGGATTCCAAGAGAGAAATTTGCTTCAAAGGAGGGGTTTCTCTCAAGGTCTCATCACAACTACATTAGTAATTCCAATGTGGTAATTTCACACCCGAAATTATTGACACCATGGGTATCATTAATTCCAAGATGTAATATGATTTTTTTTCAGTTTTATGCATTGCAAACTTGACACAAAAGTATCAGGAGCGCTTTACATAAGTACAAGTTGAATTACTCAAAGCCACATTCATTTTTGTTAGGCACGGGGAGAATAAGTGATTTGTCCAAATCACATGATGTTGAGCCTCATTACCGAGACTTGGACCAAGTTTCCCAGTTTTGAGGTTTACCGCCCTAGCTGTTAGACCACATCCTCTCTCACCCTTTTTATGAGTAATGTCCTAAAGATCCCCTATGGAAGGAGGAAGGACACTCCAAATCATTGCCACCACACCCATTTTGGCAAGTTTTTCCAAATTCCGGGTCAATATCCAGGGATTCATTTCAATAGGTTTTATAGATCAAATTCTGCTTTAATGTTACATGAAATTACGGCATTACTTGAAATATCGATGTAGGTAGAATATCCTATTTCTTCCCAAATCAGTAAAAAGAGACTGAAAAGAATAAGAACTTTAGTGAGCAACTGTATAATTTATTTTTCCTAGTTAATAAACTTTTGTAAAGCAGTCCCTGCCCTTATTATAACCATAAACTGCCCTGCTAAGTGTATCCCATAAAGTATAATGCACTACTTACTAAGATGCAATTTACATGTTATGCAATACTGAATGCATTGTTTTTGGCCTTCACTAGCCGACAGAGATTAAATGCCTAATCACCAATGAAGACCTCACAGTGGTCAAACAGTGTATGACTACTGTGCTATCAATATATAAAAGTTGAAAATTATGTCCTAATCACAACCGCCTTGCCCGGGTATAGGTTGAATAAAACCGAATACATTTAACCAAGCTAATAAAGGTGCAAAGAGCGGGAACATTGTCTTGGGACCTGTAGAGAGCAGGTGGAGTAGCGCAGGGGAACACACTGCAAGATTTGTTCACACACATTTGTAAGGCACTAATGTAACTTTTCCAGTTATCCATCCCAACTGGTGCTAGGTTCCCAGAAGATTTGATAGCAATAGCATTAAACAGGTACAGTCTCATTTAAATGTGTCACAAGGAGCTAGATGTGCCAGCGCATGATCATGTACACATTCAGAATTTTGTAAACAGGGTAAGGCAATATCTGTTTTGTTCACCCTCACTAGGTGGCACCGCGAAATCAGGATGCTATGGAAATATCATGGAGGTTCAAACAACTGGAGCTGACTGTGTAACTGCAACGCGAGAAAAGCTATCATATTGTGGTAGGTACCATTTCATTCCTGACAGGCTATCATATTGTGGGTGGTAACATTTAATTTCTGAATAACAGGAACCAACAAACTCATTCTCCGTTTCAATATTATGTAAATATAATTTTAGCGTGCATAACTGCAAGAAACATACAGTCCAGGGCCAATGCAATTATGCGACAAGGAGGGCTTAATAATGCAACAGGGTTAATAAAATTATGCTGGAAAAAAAGACAAATCATGCAGCGTAATGTGGCACATTTTGTAATAGTATATAAACTGTGTTTTCATAGATTACATCCTCACCATGCACTGGTTATTTTCTCCCATATTATATCTGGAGCGAAAAGGTTTCTGCTCATTTAGACCACCTGGGGCCTTATTTATGAAGGCCTTGCGTCAGTTTTGCGCCGCCGGTGCGTCACTTTTTGTGACGCACCAGCGGTGTAAAAATGCGCCTCGTTGCGCCATATTTAAAAAGTGACGCATCTAGGTAGATGCGTCACTTTTTAAACCCCTGCACCACATTATACCTAAGTCAGGAACAATGTATGCAGAGGGGGCGTTCCCCTGCAAAAAGCCTCGTAAGAGTGACGCAGTGAAATCTATGAGATTTCACTGCGTCACTTTTAGGACGCTGTTGCGTCAAAATCTTGCGCCTGCCTCACAGCAGGCGTAAGACTGACGCAAGCCCTTTCACATGGGGCTTTCCCCATGTGAAAGGACGCATTGCTGGAGTTGCGTCACTTTTGTGACACACTCCAGCAATGCGACACTTTTGCGCTTACAGATATGTCAGAAATACTGACGTATCTGTAACTCCTTGCGACATGATGCGTCATACATTAAATTTGACGCATCAGGAATGTCGCAAGGAGTGCACACTGAGAAGTGACGCATCGCTGCTTTCACGCAGCGATGCGTCATTTCTCATAAATGAGGCCCCTGGATTTTTTGGTTTGGGATCAGCTGGACTTGGAATTTTTACTGTAGGTGAACCTCACAACAGCTGTCTCATCCTTAGTAATCACATGGTTAAAGGATTGCACGTGTGTTCCTCTAGTATCTCCTATTAAGATAAAGCTGCTGTAATGCAGAAAGGGTATGGGGTAATTGGCTGGCTACATGTGAACACGTGTGCACACATGTGAGTATTGTGCATGTAAGACAACTTTCATGTGCAACCTGGTATCTGCGCACAGATAGCCTGGCACAGAAGAGACTCTCCAAAGTTAGATAGGATGAGGTCTCTTTGTCTCCTGAGAGCTTCCGTACTAAGGTGAACTTCTACTCTCAGTGAGTAGTGAGCTAACTATAACCTACGCCTCGGCAATGACCTCACATATTATATCACTCATGACATACTCAGTGACATCGCTGACGACATCTTAAAAAGCATCACTGATGATATCATTCAGTGAGTATGAGTGTTTTCAAAACGAGTGTCCAACATATTTATTCCAAGGTACGACAAAAGTAAAAATAGTATACTGGGTATACTACTAATGTGGGATACTATTTTTTTTTAAAATTACTATCTCTCTTTTTTTAATCATTTCTTTTGTATTCATTTTCAATGACAATAATTAATGCAAAACATACATCAGAGTATTAATTGGCAAATCAGTACTAGGAAAAAAACAGAAAATGTAGAAGATGTCAGGCATTGCCTATTAACTAAACAAGATAAAAAATAAGGCAGATATGTTGAAAACAAACATTGTTCACTCTATCCAGCTAGTTGCTGATGCCCATATTTTCTTCCGCATTTTGCGTCTGCTACCACCTTTTAATCTGTACACCACTGATTCCATGTTATATATAGCAAGTAATCTAGCCCTCCATTTTATGAACTTGGGGGGGTCGGAGCTAATCCATTGTGATGTAATACCTGTGCTCGAAATGGCCATTGCAATAAAGACTAATGCCCAGATGCATCAAAGTACTTTTTTGCGATTCATAATTTGCGAAAATTACCAAATCGCAAATTAGGAATCTCAAAATGGTATGCATCATTTTTTTCGCAAATGACCCCCCCCTGCACCCATGAAATGCACTTTTACCTGTAAGTTACATACACACATGTCCCTAAGGACATGTGTGTCTGTAACTTAGCAGTTTTAAAAATGCATTTTTGTGCATTTTTAGACAATTTTGCAAATTACCACGAGGTTCAACTTTGTGGTAATTTGCACTTGCAATTTGTAAAATCGCAAATGTTTTAAGAATGATGCATTGCATTTAAGGAATCGCAATATTGCGATTCCTTAAATGCAATCGCATTTTAGAAAATCGCAAAATTAGCGATTTTCAACCAAAAAATAATTATGCATCTCTAAAAGCATTTTTGGAATCCCAAACGGCCGATTTTAAGGAATCACACCGTTTGCAACTCCAAAAATGCTTGATGCATCTGGGCATAAGCCTATTTCCGATCTAGTCCACCCTGCCATGCTCTGAGTCCGATCTATCCCCATGATCACTAGGACAGATGTTATTTGTATGTATGTTGTATGTATTTTAATGCTTATTAAGCGCAGCTGTCACCCAGCGGGTATCCTGGCGCTGAGATCAGTTCCACCATCAATTCTACAAATTATTCTGCTCTAGGGAAGAGAAAGGTTTTAAGGTCCTTTTGGAATAAAATCAAATTTTGACTGCTCCTCAGTGTTAGAGGTAGAGTGTTCCACATTGTGGCGGCCGTGAAACTAAAGGCGCGGCCGCCCATTCTCACTCTGTTTATTCTAGGGACTTTCACTAGGAACGCTGAGGCGGATCTCAGAGGTCTGGCAGCCTGATACCACGAAAAAAGATTTTGCAATGGTATTGGTCCTTGACCATGCAGTGCTCCAAAAACCAGGCACATAGCCTTATAGGAGATCCTCTGCTGGACCGGCAACCAGTGTAAGATTGCCAGAGCTCCCGCAAAAGACGCCGAGCGAGGTAGGGATAGGGCTAATTTAGCCGCCATGTTTTGAACCCTCTGTAATTTATGGATCAAAACCTTTGGGGCTCCTAGAAGTAGTGCGTTACAGTAGTCTAACCTACTGAGGATGGTGCTACGCACTACTTCTACTCTGGCATCCCGCGGGAGAAGCGGCAGTATCTTCCGTAGAGCACGGAGCAGGCCCATACATGTCCCAACAGTCCTGTTCACCGAGACATCCAATTGTAGGTTCGACTCGAACATAACTCCCAGATTGCGGGCCGAGTCTGCTACCTCCACCGAGCCTGGAATGGAGCTAGGCCAAAAATCTTCCGGCAATGGGCGAGGGAGTCGGTCAGAAGAGCAGTGCAATATCTCCGTCTTTGTGCCATTGAATTGGAGTGAATTGGCTTGCAACCACTTTGCTGTGGCCGACATTCACTGATGGAAGGTGTCCCTCGACACTGCCTCTGAACCCTCAAAAGAAAAAATCAATTGGGTATCATCGGCGTAGTTGATGACTTGAATGCCGAAAGATCTTATAAGTTGTATCAGGGGGCGGAGGTACAGATTAAAAAGAATTGGACTTATCGCCGAACCCTGGGGGACACCCTGGTTTACCTGGCGTATGGCAGAGCGGAACGGTGGTAATGTTACTGCCTGTTGTCTGTTATCCAGATATGATGATAACTAGGCTAGTGCTGAGCCCGTTATTCCCGCATTACCGAGACGGTCCAGAAGGACCTCATGGTTCACCGTGTCGAACGCGGCCGACATGTCAAGCAGTACTAAAAATGCTGACTTGTCCCTGTCGACACGCGTTCCCAGATCATTCAACACGGTAACCAGAGCAGTCTCAGTACCGTGGCCCGGTCTGAAGCCAAACTGAGCTACATCCAGACTGGAGTTGGATTCCAGGAAATTGGCCAAGGCTCTCGTAACCCACTTCTCTAAGATCTTTATCGCGAATGGTAACAGCGAGATAGGCCTGTAATTGGCTGAGCAGAGGGGGTCCAAAGTAGCCTTTTTTAGCAAAGGTGTTACAATAGCCAATTTCCAGCAGTCTGGTACAGATGCAGTAGCTAGCGATTGGCAACAGATAGAGTGGAGCGGGGGAAACAGCTCGTCCTGGAAGGCCTTCCAGATCTTGTGCGGCATGGGATCAAGAGGAGAGCCAGATGATACACAGTTAGCCAGAGAACCAAACTCCTCCAGCGAGGGTATTGGAAAGCTCGGCAACTGACAGGTAGGCTCCTTGTTCATATTTGATTCAGAGGCCGGGTGACCTGGGAACACAGAGGGACAAGAACCAGATGGCATAGGTTGCGTAGAACCCTCAAGGCCCTTCATCATGTTCCTAATTTTGTCATCAAAAGCTGTGGCTAAAGAGTCACAAAGCTCCTGTGACACCAGTGGAGATGGTGTGGCACATGTAGGATTGGCTAAGCTCTTTACCAATTTGAACAGGGTCTGTGATTTGTTCGATGCCTTTGCCAATGTCTCTTCCAAGAATTTGGCTTTGGCATTTCTTAATTGGAGCTTATATTCTAGTAAGATGCCTTTGTAGGTGGCCCTGTCCTGCTCTGAATACCCTTTCCTCCATGTGCGTTCTGCTTGTTTACAGCGTAGCTTCGCCTGGCCGAGTTCCTCGGTGAACCAACCATTGGTCCCTCTGGATCTGTCCTTCAGTTTCCGTAAGGGTGCTACCTCGTCCAAGGTTGTTAAGATTTGCTGACAGAGGGCATCATAGCTCTCACCTACGCTGTTCTTTAACTCAAATGTTCGGGCCAGGAACATAGGTTGCTTAATCTCCTTTAACAGGCGAGTCCATGATCGATTGAATGTAGTACTCCCCGAACTAACTGGTTTTGATAGGGCCGGCTGAGCTACAGTAAAGAGGATCAGTGAGTGGTCGGTCCAACATTGGGTTAGAATGTCCTTCACTGAGATTAGTTCATTATCCGCAAACACCAAGTCCAGTGTATGCCCCTTCGTGTGGGTGGGGGAGAGGACAAGTTGTTCAAGTTGAATGTTCCCACACGCTTGGCAGAGTTCTCGAAAGGCAAGGTCGTGGGGCCCAGAGGGCCACAAATTAAAGTCGCCCAGGACAAGGAACTTGGAGTGGGAATTTGAAAGATCATATATCAGATCGATCAGGGATTGAAGGGCCGCTGTAGTTGACGAGGGTGGTCTATAACACAATAGGCCAGCCATCCACGTACCACCTTGGGTCCCGATAGAAAAGCCCATGAGCTCAAAGCCCTGAATTTCCTTTAGCACAAGCGGTAGGAGGGAGATTGAGTCTCTAAAAATACATCCGACTCCTCCTCCTCTACCAGAGGCACGAGGGACGTGCCTCACGAGATATCCAGGTGGGCACGCCCACCCAAGCTCTACCTCGCAGTCTGATGTGATCCAAGTCTCGGTCACAAACAGAATATCCAGATGGGAGGATTCTATTACCAGGGCAATTTCCGCATAATGCTTAACTAGAGAGCGTACATTCAGAAGTCCACAGGAAAAAAATACCTGAGATTGTGCTCCTCCCCTGCTCTCGAAAGGAACTACCAGCGGGTCCGTCGGAGAGCTCGATGAGCCAGAGGCAGCCCTATGCTCTGCACCGGACGCGTCCGAAACGCGAACGGGCGCAAACGGGCTTACCTCTGGCGCACCTCCGGCGCGTCTACGGCGCGCCCGCTGCGCGCATCCGCTGCGCGTCTGGTTACACATACCTATTTATGGTATTGCGCCGCCCGGGCTTCCGGCTACTAGAGCCTCTAGCCCCACTCAATATGGCGCCTGAAGTGTCCCAAAGGTTAGCCCCACCAAGATGGCGGACGGAAAACACCACCGGAACCCTGGATTGTGATCACCTTGCCAAAAGTCTGGCCTAAGATTAATTCAATGTCTTGTAGATATTTAACAAGCTTAGGACAGGCAAAGAAAACGTGGATCGTATCATCAGCCAGTGCACTACATCTGCTACATGAATTCCCTCATGACTCAGACCACTTAGAGATCTTTCCCGGGGTGTAATATAAATTGAAGGCCGATATATAATTTTGGGCCCTCAAGCTGCCAGTTATTAAAATCTGATTCGCCAATTTGAGAGATGCTTTCAAATCAGTGCCCTCCTGTCTAAATTTCCTGTACCATCTATCGTTCTGGATAGCCAAGTTGTCTGGAAGACCGGATAGTAGCATTTGACAGATTTTCCCAATCCGGGACCTAGTCTCTATAATTCCCACCAGGGGTATTTTCCCAAACTTGACCCACCCCTGTGTCAAGATTTCAACCAAGAAACTCCTAATCTGTAAAAACTTAAAGAAGTGTCTCGTAGGGAGCCCACATTTTTCTTGTAGTTTAGAGAATGAGGTAATTTGAACATTACAGAAAAATCTCCCAAAAAATTAATTCCAAGAACCCCCTAGCTAGTAGTTATCTGGTCCTGAAAGATTGGCGATAGAAACCCTTGTGAAAACAGAAGGGTATGAGCATTTATATTCGAGATACCAAGCTGGTGCCACATTGTTTCCAGATAGCGTAAGCAGATTGAATGATTTTAAATGTTGTTTTCTTATCATGGCTTGGTTCAATAACTTTAGTTAAACATTGTCAAGCATCCTACCCAAGTAAGACTTCATAAATAGTAGGTCTGGCTGATTCAGGGACTACTGCCTTAGCTCCGACCAGCAATATCCCAATTTTTTGTAGTAGTGCTGCCCAGTGATATAGCATTAAAGAAGGTAGTCCCCAGCCCCTCCTAAGTCTTGGAAGAAATTAGCCATTTAACTGCCCTTCTAGCTTTAAGATATTACCATAACAAATATTGTACATACTCTTTCTGCTCTAAAAATGCACAAAGCCGGGATTCTAGGGGTATGGTCTGAAACAAACATAAAAATTTGGGGGAAATCAGCATTTCAATGACATTGCACCGTCCGTGCAACAAAAGATGCAGGTGATCTAATCTTGCAAGTATTTGATCAGTATTTTTTCTAATCTGCAACAAATTCATTTCCGGTATCTGCTCATCTTCATCTGTGATCTTCAATCCCAAATAAGTTGCTGTTGATACGGTTGGAATATCTTCCGGCATTGAGAGTGTACTACCCGGCTTTTATCGGCACTTAACTTATAACCGGAAACAGAACCAAACTGTTTCGCCAGATCAGGGGTACTCATAGTACGGCCCGCGGGCCGCCAGCGGCCCGGCAAGCCTTCCTTGGCGGCCCGCGGACCTTGCAAACATGTACCATTCAAAAAAAAAATGTTATCAAGAGTGTCAGTAAACGCCACTGGTTGCAGCAGCCTGGTCTCGGAGAGGCTCTGCTCTCTGGGGGCCGGGAGATTCGAGCCATAGAGTGGAGCTGCAGGGGCCTCAGAAGAGGTGAAACAGAACAAAGCCTCATTAACACGTTAATGGTCTTTCAAAGACCTGTGAAGTGCTCCGATGGTAAAATGATGCGAGCCGAGCTGAATGAAATAGCCTGAATACAGAAACTGGAAGCAGCGGACAAAATAACGTTTATGCACGGAAAGTAATAATATTCTTAATTTGCAAATAGTAACCGTTTCCTGTATGAAATGAAATAGTCCACCTTCAAACGCGTCATCTTTCTACACTGCTGCCATAAATATTTCAATGCACGTTTCGGGCTAGCGCTGCACAAAGGCAAATGTTGGCGCTTTTGTTCTGAAATGTTGAGCTGACTGTAGGGTTGGCTTTTTTAGACGGACTGTCAGAGTTGCGTATTCAACGATCCTACAGATTATTTTCTATCATTGCTCACCTTTCAAATGTGATAATGAAATGTCTGCCTGTGGCAGGCCACGTAATTAATTGATTATGTCCCTGGGAGAACTCCAAAGACAGGCAAACTCAAGAATCGTCACCTTTTTCGGGAATAGGAAAGGGCTGAATAGCATTTGAAAGCTTAACGAACAGGGCGAAGAGATGAGAAAATGTCTCCACATAAGGTGCTACTAAGGATTCGCCCAAAATTGAATCAAGTGAGGTAGTCAGGGATTAGAAAGATATAGCTAGTTTTATAGTATGTTTAGATGTGTGATAATCACGGGGTGCTATATGAAGAATGCTATGCACATGAATCTGCCTTAATAGACTTGTCTTCTATGCTCACTCACAAGACAATCACTGAATACGATTTCATTGAAAACCTTCAATTATCTTGCTTCAAGGTCACCCAAGATAGAAGCAAATTAGGAGATCGAATAGAACAAACAATTATACGATTGGGAAATGGACAGATGTAGGAAATTGGGTTGTTGGTTGAGGGGAGGGAAAGTCAGGGTAGGACGAGGGGAGGGAGAGTCAGGGGAGGGAGAGAGAGTGAGGGTCAGGGAGGGAGAGGGAGGGAAAGCATCAGGGGAGTGCGAGGGAGGGAGAGAGAGGGAGAGACAGGGTAGGGCGAGGGAGGGAGAGTCAGGGGAAGGAGGGAGGCAGAAGGAGGGAGGGAGGGAGGCAGAAGGAGGGAGGGAGGGAGGCAGAAGGATGGAGGGAGACAGAGGGAGGGAGGAAGACAGAGGGAGTGAGGGAGACAAAGAGAGTGAGGGAGACATAGCAGGTCAGTGGAGGGAGAAAGAGAGAGAGTCAGGGAAGGGAGAGAGAGGGAGAGTCAGGGGAGGGAGGCAGGGGAGGGAGGGAGAGAAGGAGGGAGGAGACTGAGAAGGAGGGAGACAGAGAGGGAGGGAGACAGAGAGAGAGAGGGAGGGAGACAGAGAGAGAGTGTGGGAGACAGAGAGAGTCAGTGGAGAGAGAGAGAGAGTCAGGGAGGGAGAGAGAGGGAGAGTCAGGGGAGGGAGAGAGTCACAGGAGGAAGAGAGAGGGAGAGTCAGGGGAGGGTGAAGGAGGGAGAGGGTGGGGAGGGAGAGGGAGGGTGAGGGAGGGAAAGCGTCAGGGGAGTGCGAGGAAGGGAGAGAGGGAGAGACAGGGTAGGGCGAGGGAGGGAGAGTCAGGGAAGGGAGAGAGAGGGAGAGTCAGGGCGAGGGAGGGAGGGTGAGTGAGGGAAAGCATCAGGGGAGTGCGAGGGAGGGAAAGAGGGAGAGACACAGTAGGACGAGGATGGGAGAGTCAGGGGAGAGGGAGAGTCAGGGGAGGGATGGAGGCTGAAGGAGGAAGGGAGACAGAGGGAGGGAGGGAGACAGAGACAAAGAGAGTGAGGGAGACAAAGAGTCATGGGAGGGAGTGAGAGGGAGAGTCAGGGGAGGGAGAGAGTCACAGGAGGAAGAGAGAGGGAGAGTCAGGGGAGGGTGAAGGAGGGAGAGGGTGGGTCAGGGGAGGGAGAGGGAGGGTGAGGGAGGGAAAGCGTCAGGGGAGTGCGAGGAAGGGAGAGAGGGAGAGACAGGGTAGGGCGAGGAAGGGAGAGTCAGGGAAGGGAGAGAGAGGGAGAGTCAGGGCGAGGGAGGGAGGGTGAGTGAGGGAAAGCATCAGGGGAGTGCGAGGGAGGGAAAGAGGGAGAGACACAGTAGGACGAGGATGGGAGAGTCAGGGGAGAGGGAGAGTCAGGGGAGGGATGGAGGCTGAAGGAGGAAGGGAGACAGAGGGAGGGAGGGAGACAGAGACAAAGAGAGTGAGGGAGACAAAGAGTCAGGGGAGGGAGTGAGAGGGAGAGTCAGGGGAGGGAGTGAGAGGGAGAGTCAGGGGAGGGAGTGAGAGGGAGAGTCAGGGGAGGGAGTGAGAGGGAGAGTCAGGGGAGGGAGAGAGAGGGATAGTCAGGGGAGGGGGAGGGAGGGAGACAGAGAGGGAGGGAGACAGAGAGAGGGAGACAGAGAGGGTGGGAGACAGAGAGGGAGGGAGACAGACAGTTAGAGGGAGGGAGACAGAGAGAGGGAGGGAGACAGAGAGAGGGAGGGAGATAGAGAGAGTGAGGGAGACAGAGGGGGGGGGAGACGGGGAGAGGGAGGGAGATAGACAGAGTGAGGGAGACAGAGGGAGGGAGGGAGACAGGGAGGGAGGGAGGGAGGGAGACAGGGAGGGAGACAGGGGAGGGAGGGAGGTAGAGAGAGAGGGAGGGAGTTAGAGAAAGAGAGGGAGGGAAAGGGACGGAGAGAGGGAGAGAGAGAGGGAGGGAGGTAGAGAAAGAGAGGGAGGGAGGTAGAGAAAGAGAGGGAGGGAGGTAGAGAAAGAGAGGGAGGAAGGGAGAGAGAGAGAGAGAGAGAGAGGGAGAAAGAGGGAGAGAGAGGGAGAGAGAGGGAGAGAGAGGGAGAGAGAGAGAGGGAGAGAGAGAGGGATAGAGAAGGAGAGAAATATGTGTGTGTATGCTGGGTCTGGTGGCTCAGTGGACGAAGAGGTCCACTGCAGGGGCCTGTGTTCAACCTCATGGTCAGTTTTTTTTGTGGCTCTAGCCCCGCCCCCTCTCTCACTGGCCCCGCCTCCAACGGTGCGGCCCTCGGCCACAAACCACACTGTAAATTTGGCCACTGAGAGAAAGTTTGTGAGTACCCATGCGCCAGATCATACAGTACAGGAAGGACAGATCTTATGTTGACCATAGGTAAATTATATTGACACAGTGTGCAGGTTGACACGCGCTTTGTGGATCCTGCTTTTCTCCGATTTTATCTTTTCTAGTTTTAAGAAAATTATTTTAATTTTGCTTCGCATCTTTTTAAAAAATCAACACTCTGTATATGGGAGGGAGTGGTGCCGCGGTAGAGCCCTTGCTTCCCTCACTTCCAGTGGCACGACTGGGGCAGCCATTTTTAGAGTCACACTCTAATCTTGTGCCTGCAGAACCACATAAATATGCTCAAGGTGCTGACGCGCAGTGATAGGTAAATGATATTGACACTGTGTGCAGGTTGACACGCGCTTTGTGGATCCTGCTATTCTCCGATTTTATCTTTTCTAGTTTAAAAAAAATTATTTTCATTTCATGTTATATCTTTGAAAAAATATACACTCTGTATATTTGTGTATCTGTGCATTTGCTCATTAAAAAAATGTAGAGACCGATCTTTTACCTTGCTGCCTCTCTCCCGGTCCACTGCAGCTTGTGCTGTTTGCCAGGAGGGAGTGGTGCCACGGTAGAGCCCTTGCTTTCCTCATTTCCGGTGGCACAACTGGGGCAGCCATTTTTAGACAGTCACTATCTAGTCTTGTGACTGCATAACCACATAAATATGCTCAAGTCGACGACACGAAGCGGGCGCGCCGGCGTTGCGCCAAAGGCAAGCCCATCTGCGCCCGTCTGCGCACCGTTCACACACAGCGCCAGCCACTTTGCCGCTTTTTTGGGAAATTGTGATACTCTGGGACAATCTAGCGTCTCCTCTCAGGTAATGGACAAGCAAAAAGAGGCTGAGGGAAGTGTCCAACTTGTTGCTCTCACAGGGATAGACACCGCAGCCAACTTGACCCTCGGGGATTCCTTGAGCTGTGGGTTGCTGAACGTTTGGTCCCTCTGTAAACACCACTTGGAAACACTGATGCTGATAGAAGTTCATGACCTGGATGTCTTAGTGATGATAGATACCTTGACCCACCCAGACTCTGATTTAGAACTGGGATTAGCCTGTCCTCAGGGCTGTAAAGCTTTTCATAAGTACCGCCCCAATGGGAGAGGAGAAGGAGTTGGAATTCTCTATAAGAAGGTCTGGAATTTTTACCTATAAATATTGATCCGGTCAATGAGGCCGAACTATTGGGCTTTACTTTAAATGACGCTGGGCACCAGGTGTTGACAGGTATTGTCTGTTATAGGCCACCGGGAGTGGCCAGCCTACTTCAACAACAAAAATTGGGTGACGTTTTTAGTAACAAGGCTCTTTTACATGCCATACTCCTTATACTTGGGGACTTCAACCTCTGGCCAAATGGAAGCATGGGCCCAGGGTATAACAACATTTTACAGTTGTGCCTGGATTTGTCCCTCAGTCAATGGGTGGCAGAGCCTACTCATACGGGGGACACACCTTGGATTTGAAATTTGCCAAGTAAGATTTGCAGAAAGAAGTGGAGGTCTCTCCCGTAGGCTGGTCTGATCATTATTTGATTAAATTTGATGTGATGGGCATCAAACAGAATGTCTCTGGCAGGAAGGAGATAAGCCGCTTTCTCAGCAGGGACTGGGAAGGCCTGTTGAGGAAAGCTAGTACAGGCCCTGTATTTAATTTTGAGGGCTTGTTTGAGCCAGGGAAAAATGTGGAGGATAACTATGCCGCCTTCTGCTCACACATTACGGACCATCTTGACCTTATTGCCCCTCAAAAAATGATGAGAAGAGACAGTAAACCCTATGCCCCCTGGTACAATACTGCATTGCAAAATGTAAAACTTGCTTGCAGACAGGCAGAGCGGAGATGGAGGAGAGGGTACTCTATCATAGATAAGGTTATCTGGAAAGAGAAGATTAGTAATTATAAGAATAGTATTATCTCCACTAACACGGAGTACTGTGCTGATGTAAATTTGAAGGCATCTAATAGCTCTAAAAGCATTTTAAAAGTTTTTAATGACATCGCCAATCCATCCTGCACAAACAACAAGACTCCCCACAAGCAGGAGTTGAGTGATAGTTTAGCTGTCTTCTTTGATAATAAGATTAACACTATCATCAAGGGATTTGAAGTGGGTAGTTTGGCTGATATGACCACTGTCCTTCATTGGTCAGGCCAGAGGGCCTGAGAGTGATAATGGAGACCTCGGCTCAGCCACCTCGTTTGGACCATTTTTACACTCCTTCTACCTAGGTGTTAGAACAAATTGCGCTTAGTGTGTCTTCTGGCTCACCTTTAGACCCTCTTCCACATAGGGTCTGGAAACCGCTTGGTGCTGAACTGTTCGCCCCTCTTTGACAGCTGTACAATCACTCCCCGAACAGTGGGGTAGTTCCCTCCTGCTGGAAGCAAGCAATTGTCTCTCCCTTATTGACAAAAACCCTCATTAGATCCAGCCTGACTTAAAACCTACAGGCCTATCTCACTTCTTCCTTACCCAGAGAAGATTGTAGAATGCCTTGTGAGTAGGGCACTCTCCCAGTTTCTAGAGGGTAAAGATCTATTGGATGAGGTCCAGTATGGTTTTCGTCCAGGACATTGCACAGAGACTGCATTGCTGACCGCGTTGGACGATCTTTGTTTGCGTGCAGACAAGGGTCAATATGCCATCTTGATCCTATCAGATCTGACTGCTGCTTTCGACTCGGTCAACCATTCGGTCCTCTTGAAATGGCTGGAAGATAGTGGAATAGTTGGTCAGGCACTAAAATGGTTCCACGCCTACCTATCTGACAGATGTCAGGCCGTGGGTCTCCTTCCCGTTCAGTCTAAGTTTACTAAGGTCCATCATGGTGTGCAGCAGGGATCTGAGATAAACCCCATTCTCTTTAACTTTTACATGCGTCCTTTGATGGACATTATTAGATCTTTTGGCTTAGGGGAAGAAAACTATGCATATGATACTCAGCTGATTCTTTCACTGGAAGGTGAACAGTCAAACTCCTTGGAAAATTTTCACAACTGTATGCAGATCATGGCTTAGTGGCTAAGAGATAATTTTCTGCAATTTAATGCAGACAAAACTGAAATCCTATGCATTAAGAATGGGAGAGTGCCACTGCATCTTTCGGCTGATTTCTGGCCTATTCATGTGGACCCCCCACTGTTACCTTCCAAGTCAGTTCGTAATTTGGGGGGTTCTATTAAAGGAAAATTTGACTCTGGAGACACACTTCAACAAGACGCTGGGGACTTGTTTTTCCCATATTAGGGCTATGAGGAAGATTCTTCCTTTGTTCCCTGCTCAAACACTCCCTCTGGTAGTCAGGAGCGTGATTGTGAGTAGATTAGACTATTGTAACTTCTTTTTGCTGGAATCCCCTAAGTTCTTGACTGGTAGACTACAGAGACTCCAGAATATGGCAGCTAAGCTGGCATTGTCCATTCTTCAACGCTCCTCTCCTTCCCAGGCCCTTGTGGAGCTGCATTGGCTCCCTATAGTGCAGAGAATTCACTTTAAATCACTTTGTGTTGTATTCAAATTGCTTCATGGATTGGGCCCTATACCACTACAGAGTAAATTTAGTTGGTATGTTCCTCCCCGCAGTCTTCGATCCTCGTCAGCCTTCTTGGTGAAAATTCCCCGTACCAGAAGAGTCAAGCTGGGGGGCCAGGCCTTCAGTGTTGCGGCTGCCAGACTCTGGAATAAGTTACCCCCAGAGCTGTGACAGCTGAATGATCTTTTACCATTTCGTAATCAAATACAAATTTGGCTCTTTCCTACAAGCTAATGCCTGTTGGGTTACAGTGCGCTGTACAAGTTCTGCTTACAATTACAATTACATAGAAATGGCAACATTGTCAGCATAGGCTAATGCTTTATAAGCGAAGCCATTGGCAATAGCCGCTTTGATCTGCGAATTAGTGTCCAGTTTGCTAAGAAAAGGGTCAATATTTATTGAAAATAATAAAGGGGAGCAGGTCCAGCCTTGGCCGGTTCCTCTGCTATTAGAGAATGAATTGGACTCTTGTCCAGAGATCCGAATGCGGGCCTCAGGAGAAACATAGGAGCCTGTATAGCTGCGATAAAGCCCTTTGGTCTTTAGCATCAGCCAAAGAAACCTCCAGGATACCTTGTCAAACGCTTTCTCTGTGTCCAACATTATCATCCCAAAGGGTGACGTTGAGGCCTGGGTCCAATCAAACAAGACAATTGCCCGCCTAACATGGTCTGATGTATCACGACCAGGGATAAAGCTGTATTGGTGGATGGACCCAGGGGAGCGATAACCTTTCTGAACCCTAACACAATTATTTTAGAATAGATCTTGCTGTCAGCACATATTAAAGAAATAGGTCGATAGGATGAGGGACTAAGTTCTGGCTTATCCTTTTTTTTTAATACTACAATAGTAGTTTTGTGCCATGCGTCAGGAGTCTGAGCTCGTAGAACTAGAGATTCAAGCTCGCTATAAAGAGTTTGTCTAAAGGTACGAAAGAATTCCAGAGGTAATAAATCATGCCTGCAGCCTTACCAGCCGCCAATGAGGTTATGGCAGATTCGATCTCCTCTACCGAAATTGGGGTGGAAAGCATAACTCTCTGTTCTGGAGTGACATCAGATGTTACATAGTTGCGGAGGAATTCCTCCCCCAACATTGCTGGAGCATCCCTCTCAGTGGAATGGAGCCCCTGGTAAAAATCCTGAAAGACCTCCAAAACCCTTGCCGGCAAATCCTGAATATGCCCCCTTTAATCTTTTATTTGACAGATTCTATTAGAAACTCCCTTTTATTGTAAACGTTTAGCCAATAATCTGCCAGTGTTTTCATCAAATTCGTATATATCAACCCGATGTTGAGTAAATGTAATAGCAAATTCCTCCCCTTAATGTTGGTGTATCTTAGTTCTTACAGATGCAATCTGCTGTAGACAGTCCTCTCTTTTCTGTAGATCTCCAATTACCCTGAAAAGCTCTACCTCAGGTTCCCGAAGCTGACCCACCCAACCATTGATCTTCTCTTTTATTGTCCTCTGTCGATGAAGGGTGAAACTAAGGGTCTCCCCTCACCGTTGCCTTAAAGGCATTCCAAACTACTAACTCAGACGCGGTGCCCTTATTCCTACCAAAAACCTCTACAATTCACCTCGCCCTGTATGTATACAATATTTCTGGTCTAGTAATAACTTCCTATCAAATGTCCAGGCTGCCTTAGCTTGTATCGAGTACTAGATGGAAGTTGAATTAATAGCGGATTGTGGTCCAATATCAATCTAGGGAAGAGTTTACAGTTAACCCTTTCTGCAATTAAATTAGATAAAAAAAGTAATCTAATTGTACAAATTTACAGTGAGGGGCAAAGAAGTACGTATACCTGGGCTGGTTTGCCAGATATCAACCAGACCAAGTTCCTGACAGAGCCCCGGTAGAGCCTTAAAAGTCTTACCCTTCCTGCCCAAGTATGGGATATTGCTGTAAAGATTGAAATTGTCATTCAGGTGGATATTAAAATCCCTGAAAAAAACTATCGGAGAGTGCCATAAAGCAAGTTCAATATTCAGAAAATCTAGGCTATTAGGATCATCCAAATTTGAACCATACAAAGAGCAAATAGTGTATAATGTAACCCTAATAATTGCTTCTAAAGTTGCCTATCGACTGAAGTTGTCTTTCTTAACACGCTTGCTCATTAATATGCTGTGCCTTGACATTATAGCTACCCCAAGCGTGGTCGTAGCTTGTCGGATGCCTGCAAGGAGATCATGACCCAGATCATATAACCAGCCATGATTGTCCCAGGAGATATGAGTTTCCTAAAGACATAATACATCAATCTGCATATACCTACTAAGTTTCACTAGTATAACTCTCTTTTCCTGTCGTTAAGTTGTGGTAAATAAAATAATTACCCTGTCGGAATTTCTATACTTAAACAAAAGGTCATGCATATAATGAGAGGCAGAGTCCGTGGTGTCCGATTCAGAAGGGCTTTATTTCAGTAACTCGAGTTAAGGGAGAATCGGGTTCCATCACCACTAAGGTTCAGGAAGGATCGTCATCTGAACTTTATTCACAGAGTACAATATTTATACGTTAAACATACATTAACTTGCATAGAGAAGGCGGAGCGCTCCAGGCGGAGCAAGGGAAAGAAAGATACGAGCACATGGGCGTGAAAAATGGCGTGTAAGAAGGCGTACACGTGGGTGTTCACTTGATGAGTCATAGGTGTGTCATAGGTGGGTGGATACATGGAGGGGGTCTGCGTGGTCAGCTGGAACCTTTACCCTACTTGTGTGCGTAACTTGGTCATGACGTGGAATTGATGTGTAACTGGAGGAAGCTGGGGGGAGCTGACTTTCGTGCTAGTAGAGAAGCCTTGAATGTCAGAACGACCTGCACTTCTGGTATTATCTGATATCTTGAGTTTGTAGGATGTATTATCTGAATTAAAGGTCGCTTGAGCAAAGGCTGCTCATCACTAAATGTCGGTGTATGCATATATTTCTTCGTGCATTGCGTGGGGGCCATGGGCCTTCT
The DNA here is from genome assembly GCF_964263255.1 of Lissotriton vulgaris. NCBI lineage: Eukaryota > Metazoa > Chordata > Amphibia > Caudata > Salamandridae > Lissotriton > Lissotriton vulgaris. The sequence goes on along the minus strand of NC_141696.1, from coordinate 462,459,884 downwards.
ATGGATGAGAGTTCTGTAAATCACTTGAATGGAGACAGAAAGGCTAGGCCCTATCTTCTGCAGGCGGATTATGTTTACCTTCTTCACTAAGCAGGAATGTGTGTCTGTGGAGCAGAGCAGATAACTGTAAGCAAAATACTGTCTTGGCAGGCCAGGCTGGGCACCTCTCGGCTGAGCAGAAAGTATGCGAGAGGTCAGGGATACATAGCTAAACTGCAGCTTTCAGAGTTCCAGGAGGCATGGAGCCTGAATTCGGGTCCTGGCTCGGCTGAGCCACAAAAACGGGTTCATCTCGACTTTTTAAACGAGCACCATGCAGATACATTGGCAACATGGGCAACATAGGCCTCAATGCAGAATTAACGTGGCAGGCTTGGTAACTGACATACTAATGTTGGACGGAAATGCAGAGGCATTATTATTATTACAGGCCTGAGAGGGAAAGTGCATAGGTGAACGTGGGTACATGCAGGGGACACATTGGCCACATAAAATTTCTATTTCCTCATTCCCTCCTTGTCCCCTACTGTGCCCCTCAGGATACATCTATGTTCATGAGACCGTATATTTGATCATACGGCATCATTTGCTCGTCTTTCTTCTTTTGTATACGTGGATGGGGAATACAGGCAGTGGCACACAAGCCGCAAATCGCCGGGCCACATTGCAGACAGAGACAGCAACTGAATATAACAAGCAGTATCATTCCTAGGAACGACAACACTTTCCATCCCCATGCTGATATCACACTCCAGAGCCAACCGGACCAAGTCCATCTGCCTGGGTTTTGATGTATCTCGTGAGCTATCTTGTGGAGTCTTGTTATTGCTGCATACACGGACGGCGCATTATAAGGAATAAACACACAACAACTGGATCCGATCACTCTACAAGCCCCGCCCCTATCTGCCAGGATGACGTCAAGAACAAGGCGATTCTGAAGAACAACAAGTCTCATGGCAGACTGCTCCTCTGTCAAGTTCGCCAGAGCTGATGCAGTCTCGTTTACTACTGCTTCTAGAGTTCTTGTTAACCTGCGTATTAGTTTACTGTTTTGGACGGGACCTATGAAGAAAAAGAATCCTTTATTGAAATCTGTATATTGCTCCCAAGTTGTCTCAGTCTGATCAACCACTGGGGAATCGTTCTCCCTCCTGTGTCTGACATGTACTAGTCGTGAATCTCGATGATAGTGGGATGGGGCTAGAAAGACGGGTGGCAGCAGGAATGCTATATAACACGTCCCACCCCAGTCTATGGGCAGACGTACATAGGCTGTCTGACAGCAAATGAAATAGGAATGGCGGGAAGCTTTGAAAGTAGACTTTCCATTATCATTGAATTCGACTACAGTATTATAATCACTGTGTCCTAAATGCACTGACCCTTTCTTTCGAACGCACAATTCGCCTTTTACTGGTAGGACTGATATGAACGGTGGACCTGTATTTTTCTCGGACTGGACATTCATAATCATGAAATTAAGGGAAGCATTTCCTTGTTCGTACACTTCATTTTCTAGATCAGTTCCTTTTCTCTGGGGAAGACCGTCTATGTCTGGAAAACATGCCTCATTCATTACTTTATTCAAATCTCCCCAAATCCAATCGCTCTGGGAATCTCTGAACTTTCTGTTTTGTGATGACATTATAGCAAACCATGCTGCACACGAACCATTGTGCGATAACGGGAAAGGAAAAAGGTGCAGAACTCCCTTCGTTTTCTGATAAGGTGGGAGTCGGCCACATACCCAACAATTCGTTATAGTGCTGGTCTGATGAGAATGGTGCAACATTTGGATAAAAGTATTGTTGCGCAGGGCTAGTCGATATGACAGTTCATGGGGTGGCAGATCACTGAATGTGTGCTCTACAGTTTCATTAAAGTAAGAGTGTATACGTGAGGCAATAGGAGGAAAGAAAACATGTAGGGTCAAGCTGATACATATTATAGTGATGCTCAAAAGAAACATAAAAATCAGAGTTACTATACATCTACTGAGTAGAATCTTGCAGTACTTTTCTTTCTTTTCTCTCTTTCTACTATTCTGGTCTACGATCTTATACATGTCAGGAACCTGTCTAACCGATTCACCACCGAGTGGACTCAAACAATTAAACGCTGTCTGACTTAATAGACCGTAACTTAGACCTATACTCCTGTTGCGGAGTCTTTTCTAGCAAAGGGGGCTTTGAGTCAATATTGTCGGGGCAGTCTTTAGGTTTGATCAAAGTTCCGGAATCCCCAAAGAATTTTTTAGTATGCTGGGCGTGGATCCAACCTTTGCGCCCCTCGACCTTGATGGCAGTCCTCGTGGTAAGCAGCACTAACTTTGGTGATTTCCAGCGCGGCTCAAGAGGGCTTGAACAATCAAAGTTCCGGATATATACCATATCCCCCGGGACGATGGTATGTTCTTTGACTTGGGTGTTGTCGGGGAAGGCGGCGGCAACCTGTGAACGACAAGAGAGTAGTGCAGACATCAAGGAAGCCCGGTAATCTGTCAGCATGTTACTGTCAACATCAGTAATTTTCTTAGGCATAGGCATACCCCACATATTCGGTGGTCTACCAAAAACCACTTCGTAAGGAGATAGGCCTGTTTTGGAATGAGCTACCATACGCATGTAAAAGAGGGCAACCGGCAAGGCTACCATCCAATCCACGCCTTTTTCTGCACAGACTTTCGCTAATTTTGTCTTAAGTGTCTGATTATGACGCTCTACAAATCCAGCTGCCTCTGGGTGTTGCACACAATGAAATTTCCATTGGTAACCTAACAGAAGGGACACTTGCTTCATTAATTCAAAAGAAAATGGCTGACCATTGTCTGAGTACACGACACGGGGCAATCCGTACCATGGGAAAAACTCTCGTACCAATTGCCTGGCAGTGGTCACAGCAGTATAATCTGGGACTGGGTACGCTTCTGTCCATCTAGATAGTGCACATACAACTACAAGGACATACTTGTAACCTCTACATCTGTCCATCTGGATATAATCCATCTGGAGGACTTCAAAAGGATGGTCAGGAGGATGAAATCCACCTTGTTCCACCGGAATGCCTTTGCCTGGATTGAACTGGCAACAAATCATACAGGTACGTAGTTTCTGTTTCGCTCATGCACGCAGGTGCTTGTTAAACCAGATATTCTGTAAGCTGTCTAGCATTGCCTTTTCTCCTAAGTGTGCTGGACTATGTGCTGTGTTTATGATAACTTGTACCATAGAGTCTGGGAGAAACCATGTAGCTTTGCCTTTTGTCATCCAACCCTGGTCAGTCTGGACCCCTCCTTGTTCAGTCCATTTCTTTATTTCTTTATTTCGTCTGGAGTGGCATGTGTCTGTATGTCAAGTACATCTTGTGAGGGATCCCTGACAGTCATGCTGTTTGTCAGTGATGGTACTTCTGTCTTTGTCGTGTCTGTTGGTGTCTGGGCGGTAAGTTTTGCTGTTCGGTCTGCCAGGTCGTTACCCTGGGAAATGGTGTCTGTAACTTTCGTGTGCGCTTTGCATTTCAGGATGGCTATGGCCGTAGGCAAATGTATTGCTTCTAACAGAGCCTGAATAAGGGGACCGTGCTGAATCTTGGCCCCATGAGAGGTCAAGAAACCTCTCTCCCTCCATAATACTCCGAAGTCATGAACAACCCCAAAGGCATACTGTGAATCTGTATATATGTTAACTTTCAGGTTCTTGGCTCGTATGCAGGCTTGTGTCAGAGCGATGAGCTCTGCTGCTTGTGCTGACAGTGTGTCTATTCTTTGTGTCTCTATGACTTCAGTATCAGTGGTCACGGCATATGCTGCCACTAACTCTCCTGTGCTTGTTCTCATTCATGAACCATCTACATAAAGTGTCAGGTCAGGGTCTGGCAGTGCAATGTCTGTCAGGTCTTGTCTTGGTTTCGTCACTGTATTAATTACCTCCACACAGTCATGTGGTGCAGTATCTACTGTGCTTGAGGGCAAGAGTGTAGCAGGGTTGAGAATGTTGCATCGTCTGATCTCTATGAGTGGCTGAAATAACGTCAGTTCATATCCTGTCAATCGTGTTACAGTCAGATGCTGCGTCTGTGTCCTGTTCAAGAGAACTTCCACTGCATGTGGAACCTGCACTGTCAGGGGGTGTCCTAACACTATGGAGTCACTCTGTCTTATAGCTAGGGCTGTTGCTGCAACTGATTTCAGGCACGCAGGCAGAGCCTGAGCCACTGGATCCAATGTACTAGAAAAATAAGCACAAGGCTTGTGTTTTCCTGCTTGATCTTGTGTGAGGACAGATATTGCTGTTCCATCTCGTTCAGTGACAAAAAGTGTAAAAGGCTTGCTGTAACAAGGAGTCGCTAAAACTGGTGCTTGACATAAGGCTTTTTTCAATTCTTCAAATGCAAGTGTATGTTCTTGTGTCCAAGGGAGGACAGTCGAAGACGCTGCCTCCTGTGTTGTCAACTGTATGAGTGGTTTGGCTAGATAAGCATATTGGGGAATCCATTGTCTGCAGTATGAAGTGAGGCCAATGAAGGCCCGTACTTCCTTTTGTGTCTTGGGCTGCGAAAGGTTAGCAATTAACCGAATACGTTCTTGTGTCAGCTGTCTACCCCTCTTGGACAGCAAGTGTCCAATGTACACCACTTGCTGTGCACAGAATTGCAACTTTGAAGGGGACACTTTGTGCCCCTTGTCTGCCAAGAAGTGTAAAACTGTCAGGGATGCATGTTCGCAGTCTGGTTCTGTTCATGCTGTGATCAGGATATCGTCTACATATTGGAGCAGTGCAGTGTTGGCAGGCATGTGAATACTGTTCAGTTGTCTTTTCAATGCTTGGCTGTAAATGCTAGGACTTTCTGTGAATCCTTGAGGAGCTCTCGTAAATTTAAAGCTGCGTCCATTTAAACTGAATCCGAAGAGGTATTGGCTCTCTGGATGAATTGGGACACTGAAAAAGGCGTTCTTCAGGTCAATTATAGTAAAGAACGTCGCCTCAGAATCAATTGCAGTCAGTAATGAAGAAATGTCTGGGACCACTGGGTATTGAGGGACTATACATTTGTTCAGTTCTCGAAGATCAACCACTAGTCTGTAGACTGGTGGTGCATTAGGGTCTGTTCGTTTAAGAATAGGGATGACAGGTGAATTACATACATTCGAGTCAGTCTCTACTACCACTCCTTGTGCAATGAGTTCATCAACAATTTTCAGTAAGGCTACTACGACATCAGGTGGCAACTTGTATTGTCGGATTCGTGGCAGTACTACTCCTGGTTTGAGAGTGACACGGTGTGGTGTAATGTGCATGTAACCTACGTCAGTCGGACCTTGTGCCCATAAATGCTGTGGTACATTCTGGAGTCTGTGTTCAAAATCTTTTAACACATAATGTCCCTTAAAATCACGTAAGAACAATCGTACTCCTTCCGGAGAACAACATATAACTGCTCCTAGTTCTTTCAATGTCTTTATACCAAGCAAATTTTCTGGACATGACTTAGTAAGTAGCAAGTCTGTGGTACGTGACAATGGACCGACCCCTAGGGAAACTGGTTTTGACACTTCGTTAACAATAGGCTTTCCTGAAAATCCCAGGGAAACATTCTGTGAGCCTGAGAGGGGTGCCCCTGGAACCTCGTCATGGCTGATGGTAGTTCTGCTTGCCCCTGTGTCAATCAGAAATTTTCTGTCTTTTCCCAATACACGACTATGTACGTAGGGACCTTCTTGGTCTACAGGAACCTCAATAAGGGGCAAGCCAACTTCCCTCTCTAGGCTGTTTCATGAGAACTGTTGGAATTCTGGATAGTCCGACTGTGTGTACTGGTACATTTGCTGGGTGGCTTGTTGTGTGGCAGCTGGTGGTGGGGGTGGAAAATTCGCTACTGTCTGTTGTGTGTTCTGTGGGGTGCTACTCTGTCTAGGGGGATGCGGTCATTCTTTTGTCTTGCCTGTAGCTATATTGTGTTTCAGGACAGCACATTAATTTACATAGTGACCTGGTTGCTTACAATAATTACAGTTCCCTTTAACAGGTGTCGTGCCCTTTTTATTCGAATTAGCTGGTACCGATTGTGCAACCAGCACTTTCATTTTCGTATCTTTCATACGTCTCTTTTCATGATCCTGTTCCTCTCTAATTCTGTTCTGGTGGTATTGTAACATTTGCAACATTTGGGAAGGGCTGTTTGCTTGCCAGGTACTCTCAACCTTCAGTACTCTATTCTTGATCGGGGGTAAGGAATTCTCCACTAATTTGCTCACAAAAAGATGTGGATATGATTCGCTACTTGGCTTAAGGCCACTATTAATAGAAAAACATTTCTCAAATCTAGAATATAAATCACTTGTGTCCTCGTCTTGTTTCTGTTTACAGGCTGAAATAGCATCCCAATCTTCCTTTTTAGTAATCAATAATCTCGGTAAAACTTGTATCAGGAGTTCAGGTAGTGCTTTAGCTTTGTCCCCAAGACCAACACCAGGGTGCCGGCCTTTATCCTCTGTTTCCAATTCTGCCCAACTTAACTTTTTCTCTCCCACCTCCCAGTCTTTCTCTTTAAGCTTTTCGTAAATACCAGCAGGCAACAGTACTTTCAATAATTTAATAATGTCAGCATACGTGTAATCCCCTATGCGGAGAATGTCTTTTAATTCACGGTGAAACCCCCCCGCGTCTTTATCATGGCAGGGCAACATCTTTTTCATTTCCAGTATTTCTAGTTTCGTCAAGGGTGTGTAAACATATACTCGTTGAAGCTCACCCGCTGCATTTTTAACGGGATGAACCTCTCGTAGGGGGTTCTGTCTGTCTATGTGTACGTTCTTTCTGTCGTGGTGTGGGGCGGGAATCATGCATGTGGTCAGAGAAGTCAAGTACTTATGTCGTTGGTCCAGAATGACATTAATTAATTCAGTACCTAGGTCTGTCCACCTTTCTAGGAGTATATCGTCCAGTAATTTATATAAGGGACCGGGATCAGAATATTGACTCTCATACAACGTGATCAAATGTTGAACCATGTAAATACCAGCCAAACGCTGTTCGTTCGGCGGAAGGCTCAAAAAGGTCTGGGCTACTACATCACTGTTATATATGTTAGGATTAGACGCCCATTGGACGGCTGACCGGACTAATTCCTGCTCATGTGGGGTGTTGGGTATCTCGCACTCTACCCGTCGCTTCAGTGCCTTTTCAGTGGCTTGGAATAGATTCTCGAGGGAATATCTTTCTTTTATGGAATGTCCCTGTTTGCGGTAGTCGAGACACTTGGGCCTGTCAAACTGTCGTGCTTTGCCTACGTAATTTATTTTATCCCTCTCCTCCGTATCTGGATCAACCTCTTCTGTTGATGACTCATACTTTTCGTCAGAATATTCCTTGTGTATTTCTATAATCGCCTTTCGTATTTTCTTGTACATACATTCTGTCTGTCCCTGTTTGTCATGCTTACCGGCAGCTATGTTGTCACTCCAGTCTGTCAAAACATTCTTTACCTCTCTATCTGGTTGGTCTTGTTCCCTGATCAGACAGTTAATCAAAAACGTAAAATCAAGTTTTTAACATCCACCTTTCTTTGTTCCATGGCATCTTCTATACTGGCGGGTCCCTTACCAGTTCTAATGAAATCGTATATTTTATCTAGGTGGTCCTTCATGCCTTGTAATGTGATCAAATAATCGACGGCATGTCTTAATCTTATTGAATACACGAGCAATGAACCCTCTCCGGGCACTGGATCGTATATACAACGTGGGATCGTTACATTTGCATTCTTAAATGGTGTTGATGTCAGTTGTGGCGTTCGTGGTGGCCCTAGCGCTAGCGGAGTTCGTGTCATTGTCGGTGTTCGGGGCGTCGTCGGTGGCCCCCCTCCCACCGTCCCTTCTCCTATGTCGTCTTTCACGGCCATGGCCTGTGGAACAGAAACCTGTGGAAGAGAAGCCTGGGGAAGCTAAAGCTGTCGAAGCTGCTCCTGTGATGGGGGCGGAGGGAATTCTGCATTTACATAGTCTGGTGCGGGCTCTTCTAGATAGGAGGAAATAAAAGCCTCAGAGGCTGTTGGGTTCTGTCTACGTACTCTAAAGGGTACTGGTGGTGGCGTATGCAGTCTACGGGTTTTATCTAGAGGGGTCACTTTAGCTAGTTCTTCTGAAAGGACGGGATAAATACCTGCAACGAGGGCATTTCTTTCTCTATCGGCCTGTTCTGCTTTGACCCGTTCCCCCTCCTCTTGCAATTCTTTTTCTCTGGCTTTTTCCGCTGCTTGTTTACTTCTCTCTGCTTGGTGGAATTCTTTTTCGGCTCTCCTATGCGACTCTTTACGCCATAACTCAATGGCATCTTTCTAGGACGGTCTTACTTTTCTCTTCCATAGCGCTTCCTCTACTTTCATGATGCATTCAGAATCCCATGTTCCTGAAGCAGGTGTCAAAGCTAACCACGTCGTCCCTTACCTTGTCTTGACTGAAGTTCTCTTGGAAGACGTGGATGATTTCGCAGGGACGCAAGGGACCAACTTCCCAAATCACTAACTAAAACTTACTGAGTTAAATATTAACAGCAAGATTTTAAACTAGGAATTAGGGAGGAGGGCCGGTACTGGGCGTTGAAGAGGAGACTTTGGTTCTTGCTGTCGACCTGCGAAGCAACAAGCACCAAGATTTTAGTGTTCAGTTTTAGGAGTCTGCTTTCCTAACCTCCTTAGCCTCCTTCACCACAATCTCTAACTAAACGGAACTCCTATAACCTAGTTTAGTTGTTCGAAAATCCCCCTACCTGCAATCAGCAAGTTGAAGGCCCTCGCCCAGTATGTCTTGGTAGGGATGTAGGGTTGTGGTGATAAAGTTGTCAGATGTCCTCTAGGATAGTTGGTTGTCCGATGTTAAGTCAGCTTGTTCGTCTGTAAATGTTCATAAAAGAAAGGAAGGATTAATTACTATTTTTAAGAAGCCCTTTGCATTCTTTCTGTCTCTTTCCTAACACTTACTTGGTATTAGCCTTTGCTTCTTTGTCTCGGGGTTTCTGTTCCTTTTTGTTAATGGAGCTAAAAAATAAGCTTTAAACAAGACACACCAAATCCTAGGTATCTTTCTTAAATCCCACTTTTCTTAAACAAAATCTAAAAGTTCCTTGTAAATCACTTCACAATTTTACAAACATAAGTTCTTTGTAATTCTCTTCACAAAATAACAAATATAAAGTTCTTTGTAATTCTCTTCACTTTCTAATAAACATAATGATCTGGCAAATAATCCTCAAAATTCTGTTAGGCCTTGAATGTCCGAAGTCTCTTCTTCATGAAGGCTTTCACAAAGTAAATGTTCCAAAAATTAACCTTTCTTGCGAAGGGCGCCTTAAATGTAGCAAAAGTACTTAGCTTTCAGAGTTAGTTCCTAAGACTTCAATCTCCAGGAAATAAGAAGCACCGCCGTGGAGTCCTGCCAGGATAGAATTCTCCTTCAGGTGAGTTCCTTCCACTGACGCGACCTTCTCCGAGGGAAACCTGAAGGCAAAGCGCCTTCCAGAAGGCTGGGTGCGGTTTAAATACCTGGCCGCACCCAGCCGCTCCCAGTCACGTTCTGCTAACGTGCGCGGGGACGCTGAATGCAGTCCCAGTTCTAGCGCGCACCAAAAGGCAGCGTGTAGGGATGCGGGGAGAAATCAGAAAGACCTTCGCGAGGGCGTTGTCTTTCACGGAGCCACAAACGGAGCCTACCAAGCACATTAAATGAGCTCCAGAACTTCGACAAGCATATAAAACAATACCACAGTGTACAAGCAAAAAGGGGGATATGCAAAGTCAAGAGTAGTAAACCTTAAGAAGGTGACCATCATGTAATAAGGCACATATAAATGTAAGCACCGAATCACACTGACAAGAAGCGTGCGTGGAGCACGGGACAGGGGTGGGTTTTCTAAGGGGGATATCAGCACATGTCTTAGGACGTGTGTGTTAGGGGTAAGTGGAATCATGACAGTACTCCCTCCTCAAGATCCCTCCCAGAACGGTTGAAATGGGCTTTGGTTTCTCAGGATGCCTTAGATGGAAAAGTCGGATCAATCTAGGGGAGTTTTTTAGATGGTCTAAAGGTTCCCAAGACCTTTCCTCTGGGCCATAACCTTTCCAATCTATGAGGTAAAACAGTTTTCCTCGAACTCTTTTGGAATCTAGGATAGTTTTTACCTCGAATTCCGGGTGATCATCAATCATGATGGGGGATGGGGATTTGGACATGCGGGTCTGGGGATGGAATGGCTTAACCAGGGAGACATGAAAGACCGGGTGTATCAAATACTTATCAGGGAGATTCAGCCTTACACATACCGGGTTAATTATCTTCTCAATAGGAAAGGGACCAATGAATTTTGGATTGAATTTCCGATTTCCTTTGAGTTTCAGATTTCTTGTACTCAACCATACTTTTTCACCTACTTGGTATTGCGGTTGCTCAGATCGATGTCTGTCCTTGGCCTCTTTCTGAGATTCTTTCGCCTTTGCCAAGTTGAATTTGGCCTCTTCTTGGATAAAAAACACTTTGGATACATAGTCAGAAATTCCAGGTACTGAATCAGAGCTTAAAGAATTCTCAGGAATGCTTTTGGGATGGAATCCGAAATTGCAAAAGAACGGAGACATTTTGATAGATGAATGTTCTGAGTTATTATAAGCGAACTCTAGGGGGCTCAAAAGGTCAGACCATTCTTCAGGAACATTGGGTAACATACATCGGAGATATTGCTCGATTGTCTGATTAGTTCTCTCAGTTAAACCATCTGTTTGGGGATGGTAACTAGAAGACAAACGAACGTCCATTTGTAACAATGTACCCAACTTTTGCCAAACCTTAGAGATAAATTGGGAGCCTCTGTCTGAAATGACCACAGATGGGATTCCGTGTAATCTGATCACGTGTGACATAATTAAATGAGCCAGCTCTAAGGCAGTGGGAAGTTTCTTTAAGGGAATGAAATGGGCCATTCTTGTGAACTGATCCACTACAGTTAAAATTGTATTAAATCCCTTCTTGGTTTCAGGTAGTTCAACTATGAAGTCTAGCGATATAGTATGCCAGGGTTGAGGTGGGATAGGAAGAGGCATTAACAAACCACTAGGAGCTTGATGAGAAGTCTTATGTTGTATGCAAACACTACAAGTTTCTACAAACAACTGAATGTCTTTGAACATCAAAGGCCACCAAAAGGTTCGTCTTATTAGTTCCATGGTCTTCAAGATGCTAGGATGGGCAGATAACATTGTATCGTGGTGAAGCTGAATTATGGATTTTTGAATTTTTTCTGTAGGAACGTAAATCAAACCATGTACCATCATCAAATCATCTTTCTCCAGGAGATAAGGATGATCTCTTTTCAACATCTCAACATCCTTATCTTTCAAGGCCTCCTTAATATCATTAATGATGTTACTAGTGGTTAAACTTCCCTGAAAACAAGAAGTCGGGATTACAGGATGGATAACTTCAGTTTTTTCTGGGTCTTTATCACCAATTCTAGATAGAGCGTCCGCTTTCAAGTTCTCTTTTCCAGGGCGATAAGTTATCACAAAGGTATAGTCATTGAAGAACAGAGACCAACGTAACTGTCTAGCAGTCAAAGCCTTCACAGATCTTAGAGCTTGAAGATTACGGTGATCAGTATAAATTGTTACAGGATGTCGAGCCCCTAACAGGTAGTGGCGCCATTCCTCAAAAACTGCCTTAATTGCTAATAATTCCTTATCGGCAATGGCATAGTTCTGTTCTGCTTCAGACATTTTCCTGGAAAAGTAAGCTATGGGGTGCATTTGGCCTGTATCGGAATTTCGTTGTGAAAGAATCCCTCCCAATGCATATTGAGATGCATCTGCTTCTACAATAAACGGTAGATTGGGGTCTGGATGACACAAGATTGGGGCCATAGTAAATCTTTTCTTTAAAATTTGGAAGGCTTCTTCAGCATCAGAGTTCCACAAGAATTTCACTCCTTTTCTCAACAACTTGGTTATAGGTGTAATTATTTGAGAAAAGTTCTGGATGAATCTACGGTAAAAGTTTGCAAAGCCTAGGAAGCTTTGGATCTGCTTCACAGAAGTTGGACTGGGCCAGGTTGTTACCGCCTCAACTTTTTTGGGATCCATTTCAATACCTTCGGGACTGATTATATAACCCAGAAAGTCCACCTTGGAGGTATGAAACAGACTCTTTTCCAATTTTACATAAAGAGAGTTGGAGAGTAGTCTTTGAAGAATGGCGCGGACCTGTTGTACATGTTCTTCCTCAGTGTCTGAGTAGATGAGAATGTCATCAATATACACCACGCAACAGATGTCAATAAATTCATGCAACACTTCGTTTATAAAAAACTGGAAGGCGGCAGGAGCGTTACACAGTCCAAAAGGCATGACTTGGTATTCAAAGAGACCGAACTTCGTGCGGAAAGCCGTTTTCCATTCGTCTCCTTTTCTTACCCTGACTAAATGGTAAGCTCCTCGCAAATCCAGTTTTGTATAAATCTTAGCTTTCTTAATTTGATCCAAAAGTGTTGGGATCAAGGGTAAAGGGTACCTGTTCTTGATGGTGACATTGTTTAACTGCCTATAATCAATGCACGTGCGCAATTCCCCTCCCTTCTTTGGAATGAAAAAAAGAGCTGAAGATACTGGAGATTTAGAGTGCCTAATGAACCCATTTGCAAGATACTCGTCAAGGTATGCTCTCAGGTGAACGTTTTCAGCTTCCGTAAGAGCATAAATGCGACTGCAGGGTAAGGTTGCTCCAGGGACGAGATCTATTCTACAGTCGAAATCTCTATGTGGAGGTAGAGTGTTGGCTTTTCTTTTGTCAAATACATCAGATAAGTCGCTATACACCGATGGAACCCCTTCCAAAAGCAGGACATTGGGTGATTCAATTCCGAAATCAAAACCTTGAACTATGTCCTGGGACCTATTGATTAGGAAGCACTGCTCAGTACAAAAGGTGGACTTAAAGGTGATTAACCTGGTTACCCAATCTATGATTGGGTTATGTTTTATTAACCAAGGTATTCCTAAAATCATCTTGAATTGAGGGGCATCAATTATGTCAAATTGAATTCTTTCTCGATGTATGGGAGAACAATCCATCTCTAACAGTTCGGTTTGTCTGTTTACCAGCCCTGAAGTTAATTCCTTGCCATCAACTGCTCTGACTGTTTCTGGATGATCTTTTAACACAGACTGAAAGCCCAACTGTAAGAAAAATTTGGAATCAATAAAATTACCTGTAGCCCCAGAATCTATAATAGCTTCCACTTTTCTTGTGTTAGATTTAGGAAGCAAATCCCGGAGTTCTACTAAGATTGAAAAGTGTCTGAAACCTGCAGGGGGAAGAGTCGAGGCCAAACTAGAAAGACCACCCGATAAACTGACCTCTCCCTTTACCGAGTGTACTAGTTTTCCGACTTTTCCTGTGTGATGGCTACATCGGAAGTCTTGGTTTTAAGCTTGTTAGGTCGAGTAGGACATTCTTTCACGAAGTGTCCTGTCTTTCCGCAATATAAACACTGGTTTAAACGTCGTCTTTTATCTTTCTCCTCCTTAGTTAAGGGTCCACGGATCGAACCAATTTGCATGGGTTCGACGGAATCAGATTTTGGACCTGATTCTCGATTTGGGGTTGACCTTTCCTTAAAGAAAACTACTTTATGCTCAGTCTTCCCTCTTTCTCCCTTTCGTTCGGAAATACGATGATTAAGTTTTACCACTAAGTCAATGAACTCACTTATGTCTTCTGGGGGTTCAAGAATCTGAGTAATCATGTCCTTTAATTCTTCTCTTAGACCTCTGTAAAAGATGGAAACTCTCTTGTCGTATGGCCAGTCAGCCTCTAAAACCAGACGATTAAAGGTGGATATGTAATGTATTAGATCCGAAGATCCCTGCTTTAAACTTAGAAGCTCATTGTCTGCAGATTGAACGAAGAGATGCTTTGCAAACATTTTCTTTAAAGCCCTCTCGAAATCTTTAAAATTATACAAAATTCGGTCGTCCTTTTCTACTAATGGAACTGACCAAAGAGCAGCATCTCCACCCATATAGGATAACATAAAAGCTACTTTAGAAGAATCGTCTGGGAAGGCTGTAGTCTTGGCAATAAAATGTAGGTGACATTGCTGTAAAAATACAGAAAACTTATTACAATCCCCATAAAATCTTTCTGGTGGGGCTAAAGGAGTGGGGAACGGGGTTACCACTTGGATCTGGGTTGTGGTATCTGTACTGGATGAGGGACTCAGAAAAGTGGTTGGTTTTTGCTGAATAGAGTCTTGTAGAGAGGATAAATCTCTACGTAAGGCTGCATTATCCTGCCGAATAGCTTCTAAAACTGCTGCCAAATCCTGCATATTTACTTGATCCATTGCGTCCGGGCGAAATTATCAACGTGGGCTTTGCCTTCTGTCAAAGCTAACCACGTCGTCCCTTACCTTGTCTTGACTGAAGTTCTCTTGGAAGACGTGGATGATTTCGCAGGGACGCAAGGGACCAACTTCCCAAATCACTAACTAAAACTTACTGAGTTAAATATTAACAGCAAGATTTTAAACTAGGAATTAGGGAGGAGGGCCGGTACTGGGCGTTGAAGAGGAGACTTTGGTTCTTGCTGTCGACCTGCGAAGCAACAAGCACCAAGATTTTAGTGTTCAGTTTTAGGAGTCTGCTTTCCTAACCTCCTTAGCCTCCTTCACCACAATCTCTAACTAAACGGAACTCCTATAACCTAGTTTAGTTGTTCGAAAATCCCCCTACCTGCAATCAGCAAGTTGAAGGCCCTCGCCCAGTATGTCTTGGTAGGGATGTAGGGTTGTGGTGATAAAGTTGTCAGATGTCCTCTAGGATAGTTGGTTGTCCGATGTTAAGTCAGCTTGTTCGTCTGTAAATGTTCATAAAAGAAAGGAAGGATTAATTACTATTTTTAAGAAGCCCTTTGCATTCTTTCTGTCTCTTTCCTAACACTTACTTGGTATTAGCCTTTGCTTCTTTGTCTCGGGGTTTCTGTTCCTTTTTGTTAATGGAGCTAAAAAATAAGCTTTAAACAAGACACACCAAATCCTAGGTATCTTTCTTAAATCCCACTTTTCTTAAACAAAATCTAAAAGTTCCTTGTAAATCACTTCACAATTTTACAAACATAAGTTCTTTGTAATTCTCTTCACAAAATAACAAATATAAAGTTCTTTGTAATTCTCTTCACTTTCTAATAAACATAATGATCTGGCAAATAATCCTCAAAATTCTGTTAGGCCTTGAATGTCCGAAGTCTCTTCTTCATGAAGGCTTTCACAAAGTAAATGTTCCAAAAATTAACCTTTCTTGCGAAGGGCGCCTTAAATGTAGCAAAAGTACTTAGCTTTCAGAGTTAGTTCCTAAGACTTCAATCTCCAGGAAATAAGAAGCACCGCCGTGGAGTCCTGCCAGGATAGAATTCTCCTTCAGGTGAGTTCCTTCCACTGACGCGACCTTCTCCGAGGGAAACCTGAAGGCAAAGCGCCTTCCAGAAGGCTGGGTGCGGTTTAAATACCTGGCCGCACCCAGCCGCTCCCAGTCACGTTCTGCTAACGTGCGCGGGGACGCTGAATGCAGTCCCAGTTCTAGCGCGCACCAAAAGGCAGCGTGTAGGGATGCGGGGAGAAATCAGAAAGACCTTCGCGAGGGCGTTGTCTTTCACGGAGCCACAAACGGAGCCTACCAAGCACATTAAATGAGCTCCAGAACTTCGACAAGCATATAAAACAATACCACAGTGTACAAGCAAAAAGGGGGATATGCAAAGTCAAGAGTAGTAAACCTTAAGAAGGTGACCATCATGTAATAAGGCACATATAAATGTAAGCACCGAATCACACTGACAAGAAGCGTGCGTGGAGCACGGGACAGGGGTGGGTTTTCTAAGGGGGATATCAGCACATGTCTTAGGACGTGTGTGTTAGGGGTAAGTGGAATCATGACAGCAGGCCATCTGTACTTCTCCTCTAAATCTTTCGTGTAATCTACCCATAAGTCTAAAAACAATATGGCATCTAGCCCATGTTTATGGTACATAAAATGACCAGGTGTGTCTCTAGGCGGGACGGGAACTGCCTCGTCTAGTATCCCTTTCCTGGTCCCTAACTGACGTAATTTTGAAAACAGTGGCATGTTGGAACTAACGTAATGAACAACACAATACACTAAAATAGACTGACTGAAACAACCATTCACACTACAACACTAAAACATTAAAAAAACAGATACAGTTTGACTGATACATGGGAAAAAACATGAACTTGAAAACCGTTAACTTTATGTACTGGCATACAGTACAACCATACCGGTCTCATAAAGAGACGCGTCTTTACCGTGTCCACCGAAAGGGACCCGT
This sequence comes from Lissotriton vulgaris, assembly GCF_964263255.1. Lineage (NCBI taxonomy): Eukaryota > Metazoa > Chordata > Amphibia > Caudata > Salamandridae > Lissotriton > Lissotriton vulgaris. The sequence goes on along the minus strand of NC_141696.1, from coordinate 462,443,497 downwards.
CTTTACCATGCCTGTTTGACCAGACACGTCTTTACCGGACTCAAATTAATGAACCCGTCTTGAACTAGATGCGTTCCCAACAACGGTACTCACCGGGAAACAGAACTTGAAGGCCTCAGAAACTCGATACTGCGTGACTTCTGCTGCTGCTACTGCTGCGCATGCGCCTCGGAACAGGTGGGCCTCGGGATACCTCAGACCTTGCTCTCTCACGGCTTGGGCTCTGGTTGGGATGGTCCGCAATCCTCACCGCCTCGTGTGGATGCCTGGTCGCAGCCCGTCTCCTCCGTGGGCCTGAGGGAGTAGGCAGGAAGTCCCGCTGTCGTGTACACTTTGAAGTCCGTCACGGCTGTAGAAGGGGGCAGGGGCTGGACCTACATCACCGGCGCGTGGGAAAGGGGACTGGTCCCTATTCGGGCGCCGGATTATGTGGTAAATAAAATACTTACCCTGTCGGAATTTCTATACTTAAACAAAAGGTCATGCATATAATGAGAGGCAGAGTCCGTGGTGTCCGATTCAGAAGGGCTTTATTTCAGTAACTCGAGTTAAGGGAGAATCGGGTTCCATCACCACTAAGGTTCTGGAAGGATCGTCATCTGAACTTTATTCACAGAGTACAATATTTATACGTTAAACATACATTAACTTGCATAGAGAAGGCGGAGCGCTCCAGGCGGAGCAAGGGAAAGAGAGATACGAGCACATGGGTGTGAAAAAGGGCGTGTAAGAAGGCGTACACGTGGGTGTTCACTTGATGAGTCATAGGTGTGTCATAGGTGGGTGGATACATGGAGGGGGTCTGCGTGGTCAGCTGGAACCTTTACCCTACTTGTGTGCGTAACTTGGTCATGACGTGGAATTGACGTGTAACTGGAGGAAGCTGGGGGGAGCTGACTTTCGTGCTAGTAGAGAAGCCTTGAATGTCAGAACGACCTGCACTTCTGGTATTATCTGATATCTTGAGTTTGGAGGATGTATTATCTGAATTAAAGGTCGCTCGAGCAAAGGCTGCTCATCACTAAATGTCGGTGTATGCATATATTTCTTCGTGCATTGCGTGGGGGCCATGGGCTTTTTTATGGATGAGAGTTCTGTAAATCACTTGAATGGAGACAGAAAGGCTAGGCCCTATCTTCTGCAGGCGGATTATGTTTACCTTCTTCACTAAGCAGGAATGTGTGTCTGTGGAGCAGAGCAGATAACTGTAAGCAAAATACTGTCTTGGCAGGCCAGGCTGGGCACCTCTCGGCTGAGCAGAAAGTATGCTAGAGGTCAGGGATACATAGCTAAACTGCAGCTTTCAGAGTTCCAGGAGGCATGGAGCCTGAATTCGGGTCCTGGCTCGGCTGAGCCACAAAAACGGGTTCATCTTGACTTTTTAAACGTGCACCATGCAGATACATTGGCAACATGGGCAACATAGGCCTCAATGCAGAATTAACGTGGCAGGCTTGGTAACTGACATACTAATGTTGGACGGAAATGCAGAGGCACACGCTGCTGCTAGAAGAAGGAGTCAGACAGGATTTAGTTACCCAGTCTGAAGAATTTTTTATGGTCAATACAGGGTCAGCAAATAAACAAATCGTCTGGGAATCGTATAAAGCTTTTTCCCGAGGCTTGTTAACAACTCTGATGATCAGGAGGAATAGACTGAGGAAAGAGAAAAGGGAAGCATGGATTTCTAGAATCAAGCTTAAGGAGCTGGAGTTACAGAGGGCATCGGCAGAGGAGTCGGACAACAGGCAAATACATCAGAGAGAGCTCGATTGTCTGCAAGCAGAATTTCAAGCAGGGTTGGACAAGGATTTGAAGGAAAAGTGGGACATTAGTAATTTACAGCAGTTTGCTTACGGTGAGAAGTGTGGGCGTCTCCTGGCCTGGAAGGCCCGAGCCGACAGAACAAGAAATCAGATAGATAGTTTGGTTTTATCAAGTACAGGGGAAAAAACTAACGAGGATGACTGTATCAGAGAAGAAGCAAAGAGATACATGCAGTCTCTTTATGGACCTAACTCCTCTAGGGGTAAGCAACAAGCAGAATCCTGGTTTGCAAATGTCCAGCTCCCTAAGCTATTTGAGACAGATTGTTCTTACCTTAGTTCAGAAATCAAAGAAGGGGAAGTCAGGGCTCAGGTGGCGAAAATGGCTAAGGGCAAAGCCGCAGGCCCAGTTGGGCTTCCAGTGGAGCTGTTTAAGACCGTTTTAGAGCAGATCATAGGGGTTCTGACCCTATTGTTCAACGAAGTCTTACTTAGGGGAGGACAGGTCCCTAGGTCTTGGGCTGAGGCAACGGTCACATTACTGTTGAAGCCAAATAAGGACCCGAGTAGGATAGAGTCCTACAGGTCCATTTCACTACTAAATGTGGACTATAAAATATTCGCGGGGGCATTGGCTACGAGACTAGCAAAGGTAGTAAAATCGGTAGTACATTGTGACCAAAGGGGCTTCATTTCGGACAGGCAGCTCAATGAGTTGACCTTTCAAGTGGTGGCAGCGATTGATGTAGCTCAAGAAAAGGAAATGCAGAGGCATTATTATTATTACAGGCCTGAGAGGGAAAGTGCATGGGTGAACGTGGGTACATGCAGGGGACACATTGGCCACATAAAATTTCTATTTCCTCAAAGTCCACAACAATTTAAAGAGCAAACTCGGATATAGTTGCTCCTATCCATCAGCCCTAAAAGTTTCGGCTAACTGCACATAGCAGCCAAGACTCTTTGCCGCAAATTTTCTCAAAAACATTTGAAAGAAGGAAAGCTTATCTAGATGCTGATTATTGCCAAAATTACAATGATTGCCATAACGAAACATGTGAGAAAATACCTGTGTACTCCCACCCTTCGCCACCCCTCCACCCATCACACCCTGGAACCCCTTCTAGTACTGCCCTCCCGCCATCCCCCGGGGTTCGAATTTAATGTATTGTGGGGACTCACGTGGTCCCCGAAAGCCCTGGGGACCACCAGCCCCGGGGCTTCTAAGAAAGGGGTGGGGGGACTCTCAGATGCCCCCTAGCCAAAGGGACTACCATCCCCAGGGCTTAAAAACATTTGAAAAGGGGGTCTCTGAGGCCCCCAGCCTTGGGGCCTGCCACACCCGGGGCTTCTTAAATATGTGGGAGGGAGGCCGCGCGGCCCCCCACCTGGAGATCCTCGATGGCCCTGGGGAACACCACCCCCCAGGGCAAGCTCCTGCAGTGTCCTGGGGTGACCACCCCGGGACACTGCTGTTTGCAATGGCGGGGCTGGGAGCATCGAGGCTCCCACCCTGCTATTGCAAAATGCTTTGCTTCATTGAAGCGAGAGCTGGGAAACCTGCTCTCGCTTCAATGAAGCAAAGCATATTACTTTTCCATATGGGGAGCACCATGTTAACTGCTCCCCATATGGAAAAGCAATGCCGGCTTTATCTGGGTATGTGAGTGCTTATATGCTTGTACAAATTTAATCTGAGCCTAACTCTAAAGTCCCTGTAACCTTTGTTTTTTCAGTGAATAAAAAAAATATATATATCTTCCAAAATCATGTCTTTCAGGTATGGCGTGTTACTATGGGGACCTGCTTCTCTCCAAGCTATGCTTGTTTACATATGGGACTTTGGGAGGAGCAGGTCCTGATGGCAAGCCATGGTGACAACTTGAATACACATGTCTAGTGTTTGTATAGGTATATAGACAACCTGTTTTTTAATTTGTAAGGGTGCAGAGCAGTCTGCACAGCACTTTATTGAACAACTTAACATCAACAATCTCAATCTTAAGTTCACTGCCCAAATGAGCAAGGAGAAACAACAGTTGAGGGACAGAATGCAGAACAATGTCATACATTCACCCAGTACAGAGATCTGGGTCTAAATCCATTGTTTTTTAGCTCTTTGCTCACCATGCCATTCCAGTTTGAACACAGCCATATGCAAATAAGTCTTGACCATGTGCTCCATTGGAAAAGTCCAGCCTGAACTGCCAAGTCAGGTCCACCCTGGACTGGAAACAACCATCCTAGGACCGGTTTTGGGCTTTCAGCCCTCATGAGCCAGGATAGCTTGATTCGAGAGGCATGGAGAGCACTGGACTCACGTCTGAGCATACCCGCCCTACTCGGGGTGACAAATGCAAAAACAACAGTTGATGGACAGCATGCAGAACAATGTCATACATTCACCCCAGTACAGAGATCTGGGCCTACATCCATCATTTTGTTTGCTCACCATGCCTTTCCAGTTTGAACCCAGCCATATGCAAATCAGTCTTGACCCTGTGCCCCAGGGGAACAGGCCAGCCCGAATAGCCAAGCCGGGTATTCTGCGGACTGGAAGCAAGCATCATAGTACCGGTTTTGGGCTTTAAGCCCTCATCAGCCAGGATAGCTTGATTCCAGTGGCATGGAGAGCACGGGACTCACGTCTGAGCATACCCGTCCAACTCGGGGTACCCAGATAAGTTGACTGGGTGAGTGCTTGCAATGTTCAACACTCCGTCCATCATCCCCTTTGGGTTTGCTTTGTTCGCCCTAAGTTGGCAGGGTATACCCAGACGTGGTTCCCTTCCTCAATTTGCCACTGGATTCAAGCTAGCCTGGCTGATGGTGGCTGATTAGCCAGAAACTGATCCCAGTGCAGGGAAGACATGGTTTGGCAGTTTGGGCTGGACTGTTCCCATGAGGCACAGGGTCGGACTGATTTGAATAAGGCCATGTCTAAACTGGAGTGGCGGGGGGTGAGCTAAAGAATGATGATGGATTTAACCCAGAGCAGTTGACTGGGGGTGAATGCTTGCAATGTTCAAGACTCCGCCCATCATCCCCTTTGGTTTTGCTTTGTTCGCCCTAAGTTGGCAGGGTATGCCCAGATGTGGTTCCCTTGCTCACTTTGCCACTGGATTCAAGCTAGCCTGGCTGATGACAACTGATTAGACAGAAACTGGTTCCAAGATGCTTGTGTCCGGTTGAGGGAAGACATTGCTTGGCAGTTCGGGCTGGACTGTTCCCATGAGGCAAAGGCTCAGACTGATTTGCATATGGTCATGTCTGAACTGGGGTGGCGGAGTGAGCAAAAGAATGATGATGGATTAAACCTAGATCAGTTGACTAGGGTAGAGTGCTTGCAATGTTCAGCACTCTGTCCATTATCCCCTTTGGTTTTGCTTTGTTTGCCCTAAGTTGGCAGGATATGACCAGACGTGGGTCCCTAGCTCACTATGCCACTGCATTCAAGCTTGTCTGGCTGATGACGGCTGATTAGCAAGAAACTGGTCCCAGGATGCTTGTTTTCGGTCCAGGGAATACATGTTTTGGTAGTTCGGGTTGAATTGTTCCCATGAGGCACAGGGTCAGACTGATTTTTGTATATGGCACTGTCTGAACTGGAGTGGCTGAGTGAGCTAAAGAATGATGATGAATTAAACCCAGATCAGTTGACTGGGGGTGAATACTTGCAATGTTGAACACTCCGTCCCTCATCCCCTTTGGTTTTGCTTTGTTCGCCCTAAGTTGGCAGGGTATGCCAGGCGTGGTCCCTTGCTCATTTTGCCACTGGATTCAAGCTAACCTGGTTGATTACAGCTGATCTAATTAGCCAGAAACCGGTCCCAGGATGCTTGTTTCTGGTCCAGGGAAGACATGGCTTGGAAGTTCGGGCTGGACTGTTCCCATAAGGCACAGGTTCACACTGATTTCCATATGGCCATGTCTGAAGTAGGGTGGCGGAGTGAGCTAAAGAATGATGATGGATTAATCCCAGCTCAGTTGACTGGGGGTGACTTGTTGCAATGTTCAAAACAGTCTACTATCCTTCAACAGTTTTCACCCCCGCCCGCTAAGGGAAAACCTTCTGTACAGCCAGTTCTTACGGCTAATTGTAATTGTAATTGTAATTGTAATGGTATTTGTAGAGCGCGATTGCTGCCCGTGGGCGTCCAAGCGCTGAGCTGACCAGAGCGTGACGGAAGAGGTGCTTATGGTACAGTGGGTTTGTCAAACAACCATGTTTTTAAGTCCTTACGGAATGAAAGGAGATTTGAGTTGGACCGGAGAGAAAGGGGAAGGTTGTTCCAGAGTCTGGCGGTATTCAGCGAGAACATTCTTCCCCCTGCTCTGGCTCGCTTTATTCTCGGAGTGACGGCAAGGAAGGCCTCCTTTGATCGTAGGTTCCTGTTGGGATGGTAGGGGGTGACAAGGTTTCTGTTGATCGCTGGGCTTGTGTTCCAGAAGGAGCGGTGCGCTAGGCATAGTGCCTTGAAAGCTATCCTCTGCCTCACTGGCAACCAGTGGAGAGTTTTTAGGGCAGGTTTAGCAGACTGAGTGCGCGGAATTTGTAGCAAGGCACGCGCTGCACAGTTTTGGACAACCTGTAGTTTTCGAAGTGTAAACTCAGGTGCCCCCATGTACAGGGCGTTGTTCGAATCAAGGCGAGACTGAATTAGCCCTTGGACCGCAACTTTTTTGGCTTCTAGCGGCAGCAGCGGAAGAACCTTCCTCAAGGTTCTTAGAAGGCCGAAGCATGTGGCAGATAGTTTTGTAGCCTGGATGGAAAAGGAGAGTTTGTTATCCAACCACACTCCCAGGCTCTTCACGCTCTCCTTTGGGGTAGGAGGGGGACCCAGTGCATTGGGCCACAGAGAGGTGAATGGTACTGGCGAGGGTGGGCCTAGGAGCATGAGCTCCGTTTTGTCTCCATTTAATTTAAGGGAGGAGTTGGTCATCCATCCCTTTATGTCCTCTAGGCAGTGTAACAGATCGGCTGGGGAGCGCTTGCTGTTCTCGGTGGCCAGCGAGACCACCAGCTGAGTGTCGTCGGCGTATGACACGATTTTAATGCCATATGGTTCGACGACACTTGCCAGCGGCCTCATGTAGACGTTAAACAGCACAGGGCTCAGGGAGGAGCCCTGTGGAACTCCGCAGCTCAGGGGTTTGCTGGAGGATACTGTTGCACCGTCGAAGATCTGGAACGACCTCCCAGACAGGAAGGATCCAAACCACCTTAAAGCGTCACCCGAAACTCCGATGTTATGGAGACGGTCTAGCAAGGTGGCGTAGCTGACCGTATCGAATGCGGCACTTAGATCAAGGAGGATCACTGCCACTGATCCTCCTTGGTCCAGAATCCTTCTTGTGTCTTCGGTGACTGCTAATAAGGCGGTCTCAGTCCCATGTTGTGGTCTAAAACCCGTCTGGGATGTGTGCAGCAGCGAGTGATCCTCCAGGAACTGTACCAGCTGTGCATTTATGTGCTTCTCTAGCACCTTGCTCGTCCAGGGAAGGAGTGAGATGGGACGGTAATTTGACAGGTCGTTTGGGTCTAGGCTAGGTTTCTTTAGCAGTGCCCGTACCATGGCCTGTTTCCAAGCTGTGGGGACAGAGCATGCAGAGATGGACGAGTTCAAGAGGTCCAAAATTACAGGCAGGGTGGCTTCGCTTGCCTGCATCAGGATGTCTGGAGGGGCGGGGTCACGGGGAGATCCTGATTTGACCGTACGGGCCACATTGCTTAAGGTGTCGAGGTCAAGAGGGAGAAAGTGCTCGAGCGACGGTTGGCCTGGACGGGGAGGTGGTCTGAGGAGAGACGGTTTGCACGCTTCCGGGGGAGTGGCTACAGATGGGAAGGTGGAATAGATTTTTAAAACTTTGTTATAGAAAAAATCTGCAAGCTCATTGCATTGCTCCTGGGATTTGATAGGGGGGGGGGGGCCGTGGTGGCGCTGGAGCATTGTTTTATGATTTGGAAGATTTCCCTGGGTTTTGACTTCGCTTCCATTATTTTCTCAGAGAAATAGGTAGCCTGGGCTGCTCTAATCCCTTCTTTATATATCTTAATGGCCTCTTTGTAAGAGGTCTTCTTTTCTGGGAGGAAATCTAGGCGCCAGGCTCTCTCTCTTTGTCTGCAAGTGCGTTTAAGTTGTTTTAGAGAGTCAGAAAACCAGGGGGCAGATCCGTGAAGTCTTTTGGCGGAGGATTTGCGCATCGGTAGAGTGGAGTCTAGTGAGCAGGTGATCCAGTCTCTGTAAATGTCATTTCCCACATTGGGATCCGGGCAGGGTGTGGGGCGGGTAGAATCTAGTTGGGACAGCCAGGATTCCATCGGGAGTTTTGACCAGTTCCTCTTGATGGTCGCTTGGGGGGGTGCTTGGGGATTTTTATGAATAGCCCACTATAGCTAATAGCTATTAATATTCTATTAATATTAATAGCTATTAATATACTAATTAGCTATCTAATAGCTAAGAAGAAATTGCAGCTCAATAAATGACTATAAAACGGAAGCAAAAGATCTGTGTGAGAAATTAACAACTAGAGACTACCCAAAAAGAATAATCAACTCCTGTGCGAAACGAGCCAGAAATCAACCAAGAGAATCTCTCCTCGAAAGTCACCCAAAACAGATTGAAGACAGGACTACGTGCGTAACAACATATAGCCCAATAACAAATCAGGTGAAAAAATAATCAACCGCAACTGGAAGATTATAACATCTAACACCCTGACCTGGCCAAAACCAGGATTTGCGAACAAAAGGAGCACCAATATCAAGGATCTGCTGGTCCACACGACACCTCCACCAAGAAAAAAGAAACAACAACCAGGCCTCTGGAACAATCCTCCAATTACTGGACACTATCCTTGTGGCTCCTGCGTAGCCTGTGCTACTACAAAACCAACAAAAGAATTGCAATTACTCCCAAACATGTTATGGAAATTGAAAAGACACACCAACTGTAATACCAGCCACGTGGTATATATGATCACATGCCCGTGCAACATGAGATATATTGGGATGACATGCCGAAAAGCGAAACAGAGACTCAGTGAACACAGGAGTAATGTTAACTGTCAGAAAAGCACAACCAAGATGTCATCATACTATAAAGAAAAACATCACACTGTTAATGATCTCCACTGGGTGATCCTGGAAAGCCTTGAGACAATCGACAGAAACGCGGAAAACATACTGTTCGAGAAAGAACAACGTTGGGTTCACAGGTTAAAAACAGATACCTTGGGCCTGAATGATTCTGTTCCATGGTTATCTCTTAACAGATGATCTGAGACTTCAACTCTCTACAATCCACCTAAATAGGGTATCCCAATGGCCTAGTATCTCTGCCCATCCTTGGTGATCACAAACTATGTACTCTACTAGTGATCCCAAAAATTAAGCCCAATACTGTAGTTCAAAAAAAGACCCATCAAACAAAATCTCTGCATTCTATCTTAAGCGCAACAACTCATGAGGCCACTCTAGCCTCTCTCACTTAATGAGATATTAAAACAAAATAACAACGGTTCCTTTATATACAAAATTCTCCCATTTTTTCTTTATTTATGAATTAATCATAAGAACCGATTTGCACTCCTTTTAATTACCAATAATACTGGTGGGTTTAATTCAAAAGAGACCTCGGCACCAATTGCTGAAGTATTTCTTTTATTTTCACCGCCACGGAGTTAAAATCGACCAGGAACCGCATCACCCTGTAGTTCCGGGTGAGGACAGGCAGAGTCAGCACATGCTGCCGGGACTGAGTAAGAAGGCACTAAGGTACTGGGTAAAACTAGACGCATTCAAGAAATGGGAAACCGTAAGTAAATAAAGCGCACTCGATAACTCCCCCTTTCTGATACCTTGCAGTAAGGCCTCTCTCGATCAGCCTAAATCCCCGAGGGAGCAATTTCCGAAATAAGACAAGGTATGCGCATTTTAAAGAGCGCGCGCAGCGTATTGAGCATGAATGCAGCCACGCTAAACCAACGACTCGTGGAAAACCTCATTGGCACCATTAGCACGCCTTTAACCCCCATAATCACATCCTTGGAATACTCAGAATGTATGCAGTGACACAGAACATCCGCACTGTTTAGCGTATTTCACTATAGACCACGCACAGTAAAATTGTTAGAACTATGAGCACTTCACTACAGTATTATTGTCAGAACTATGGGCACCTCAATATAAGCCGAAAACGAAGCATGAGAATGGAAGAGTTGACGCCCGAAATGAGTATGACGGGAAGTATTGCCATTTTCTAGTTCCTTATATAAAAATTAAGGTACTATTGTACATAATTATGTGTTTTTCCATACCCCTTCTCCCTATTTGTCGTTGTCTGTGTGCGTGTTTTTTACATTTGCAGGTACAATGAAACCTTAAAGTCACGAAGAATCAGGTCAATATTCCTTTATTCTTCTCACAATTTTTTCACTATTCACTTATCCCCATTGGTCCTGACGAAAGCCTATAGATCTACTGACTACCAAAGGCTGAAACATGTTGACCTCTTTTTAACAATACCAATGTAATGCACTAGAATCCCTTATCAATTCGCAAAGTGCATCCGTAATTTTTAACTATAGTCCGAACCCAGACTTATTAAAGTGTTCTTGTCTGGCCTTCCGGATTTTTTATTAACCACACCACTACCCCCCACTTTCCACGATCACTACTGCCTTAAACCTTAAGGCAAACCTCCTGGTGGAGGGTGCACAAGACAAAAAAATGACTCAATGATTACGTGTAGAAAAGCGGGGACACAGTATATACCGCAAAAGAGAGACCATCACTATCAATATACACGTGTATGAGAGTCATATATGTTTGGGAGATACCAGGTCCTTGACTTGTGAGCCCAAGGTTTAAGCAGGACCAGTGATCCTTTCCCCCTTCTGATTAAAAAATGCTTACAATGTTCAACACTCCATCCATCATCCCCTTTGGTTTTGCTTTATTCGCCCTAAGTTGGCAGGGTTTACCCAGATGTGGTTCCCTTGCTCACTTTGCCACTGGATTCAAGCTAGCCTGGCTGATGACAACTGATTAGACAGAAACGGGTTCCAGGATGCTTGTGTCCGGTTGAGGGAAGACATGGCTTGGCAGTTCAGGCTAGACTGTTCCCATGAGGCACAGGGTCAGACTGATTTGCATATGGCCATGTCTGAACTGGGTTGGCGGTATGAGCTAAAGAATGATGATGTATTAAACCTAGATCAGTTGACTGGGGGTGAGTGCTTGCAATGGTCAACACTTCATCCATCATCCCTTTTGGTTTTGCTTTTTCGCCCTAAGTTGGCAGGGTATGCCCAGACGCGGGTCCCTTGCTCACTTTGCCACTGGATTCACGCTAGCCTGGCTGATGACGGCTGATGAGCCAGAAACCAGTCCCAAGATGCTTGTTTCGGGTCCAGGGAAGTCATGGCATGGCAGTTCGGGCAGGACTGTTCCCACGAGTAAGCATGAGCGAATTTTGCGGATCTCGCGTTCGCGAATTTTGCGGATTTGCGGATTCGCAATCCGCAAAATCCGCGAATTCCCGCGAATTTGCGGATTTTTTTTTTTTTTGTGTTCGCCCGTGTTTCTGCCAGTTCGCGAGGGTTTTGTACACTTTCGCAAATTGCGAACTTACCTGTCGGGTCGCAAGTTTTGCGAACTTGTTGTTTCTACGTGTCCAGCCTGTTTGGGACACTCTTCTTCATCACTGCCACTCTCTGTCACCACTGCCACTCTCTGACTACTCATGCCACCCTCTGGCCCACCCATGCCACCCTCTGTTTCATCACCACACCCTCTGGTTGTCCAGTGTACATTATTTTCGGCAAAGCAAAGCACACCTTCCCTGCCTCAAGTGACCTGAATTAATTTGGGGCTGATTCATGTGTCACAGAATATTTTTTTAGCTGGCACCTGCTTCCTTAGTGCGCCCTGATTAGTGATCTTTTGCACTTGCTAAGTGCTTTCATTGTTGCAAAATTAGTTACAACACCTGCCCTGCCCCAACTGACAATAATGAATTAGGGGCTGATTAATGGATTTTAACTTCCAGCCTGGCTCCTGCTTGTCTCCCTTAGCTGTAATTCAGGACCTTTGTGGCATATGTGTAACTATTCTGAGGTTCAGAGCAGGGTCACATACTAGTTTCAACTGGCAACTGAACTCTGGAGGGGCCCCTCAGGAAGCACTCCAGGAAATGGCTACTAATGATGAGCCTGAACTTTTGAACCTGGTAAGTAGTTACTTTCAGTTTTGCTAAAATCGTATTTCTGCAATTTTGCACTTATTCGCGGGGCGCGAACTCACGCGAACAGTGCGAGCAGTGCGAGCAAAATCCGCTGCTCGCGGATTTGCGGATTTTGCGGGAAATTCGCAAATCTCGCGGATTGCGGATTTCCCGAAAATCCGCAAAATCCGCGAGCGGAACGGATTTTCCGCCCACGCCTACCCACGAGTCACTGGGTCAGATTGATTTGCATATTGCAATTTCTGAACTGGGGTGGTGGAGTGAGCTAAAGAATGATGATGGGTTAAACCCAGATCAGTTGACTGGGGGAGAGTGCTTGCAATGTTAAGCAATCTGTCCATCATCCCCTTTGGTTTTGCTTTGTTTGCCTTAAGTTGGCAGGATATGCCCAGACTTGGGTCCCTAGCTCACTTTGCCACTGCATTCAAGCTTGTCTGGCTGATGACGGCTGATTAGCAAGAAACTGGTCCCAGGATGCTTGTTTTTGGTCCAGGGAAGACATGTTGTGGCAGTTCGGGTTGAACTGTTCACATGAGGTAGTTGGTCAGACTGATTTGTATATGGCACTGTCTGAACTGGAGTGTCTGAGTGAGCTAAAGAAAGATGATGGATTAAACCCAGATCAGTTCACTGGGGGTGAGTACTTGCAACGTTAAACACTCCGTCCCTCATCCCCTTTGGTTTTGCTTTGTTCGCCCTAAGTTGGCAGGGTATGCTCAGACGTGGGTCCCTTGCTCATTTTGCCACTGGATTCAAGCTAACCTGGTTGATTACAGCTGATCTAATTAGCCAGAAACCGGTCCCAGGATGCTTGTTTCCGGTCCAGGGAAGACATGGCTTGGAAGTTCGGGCTGGACTGTTCCCATAAGGCACAGGTTCACACTGATTTCCATATGGCCATGTCTGAACTGGGGTGGCGGAGTGAGCTAAAGAATGATGATGGATTAATCCCAGCTCAGTTGACTGGGGGTGACTTGTTGCAATGTTCAACACTCCATCCATCATCCCCTTTGGTTTTGCTTTATTCGCTCTAAGTTGGCAGGTTATGCCCAGACGTTGGTCTCTTGCTCACTTTGCCACTTGATTCAAGCTACCCTGGCTGATGACAGCTGATTAGCCAGAAACCGGTCCCAGGTTGCTTGTTTCCAGTCCAGGGAAGACAGGGCTTGGCAGGTTGGGCTGGACTGTTCCCATGTAAGTATGGGCGAAATTTGCGATTTGCGTTCCGCGAATTCGTGCGAAATGGCAAAAAAATCCATGAGTTCGCGAATTTGCCCGCAAACTCGTGGATTATTTTGCCATTTGCACAAATATGTGACCACTTGTGCATGTAACTTTGCCAGCGTGCCAAAAGGCTCCGAGGTCCCTTGAGTGAGCTGGCCATTATAGTGGGGACGGGCGGGAAGACGTTTCATACTGTTAGTGTGTGGTGGACGGGGCCAAACGGGCAGGCCTTCTATGCGAGTTCACATGCATCTTGTTGATAAAGGGTCAGAGACCGAGCAGAGCAGCAGATGAGGAGAAAGCAGCCTCCTGGTCAAAGTAGCTTCACGGGGATGGCGCTCGGGAAACTCATGGATGCAAAAATACGTTTGGCACAGGACCCCAGAATCCTTCAGATGTCCAAGATAGCTCTGCTGCTCGTGTTGGTACAAAGCCATTCTGATCCTGCTCTTTGGGTTCAGTCACATGCAGCTGCTGCTGGACAATGTCCCATCTCATACTAAACTGCCCCGTACAGGAATATGCTGGCGCTGGGAAGTAGGGTGCAGTGGCATGCGGGAGCTGCATGCCTGGTACATGCCCATACCGGTGCCAGGGGGACACGTGTTTAATGGTGCTGTGTAGCAAGTTATGACTTTACGTTTTAACTGCACCAGACAGTGGTACCACCTACACGGATCAGGAGCATCCAGGCACCAGACTTCATGGTGCAAGAGCATAATGGTGCTGTGTAGTACGGGCATATATGTACTGGGGGCAGGGGGGCACTTAGCACAATGTGTGCTCACACCCAGAGGGCTCCCAGGCAATTGAGCACAAATGATTTTCACACTGAGAGGGCTCCAGGGCAGTTCAGCAGCAGGGACTTACATCCACTGGGCCCCGGGGCAGTTCAGTAGTGCAGGGGCTCACAACTCCTGGGTAGCTCAGCAGCGCGGGGGCTCACACCCACAGGGCTTCCAGGCAGTTTAGCAGCGCCACCCTCTGGTTTATCACTGCCACCCTCTGGTTCACCACTGCCACCCTCTGGTTCACCACTGTCACCTTCTGGTTCATCACTGTCACCCTCTGGTTCATCACTGCCACCCTCTGGTTCATCACATCACCCTCTGGTTAACCACTGCTTCACCACTGCCACCCTCTGGTTCATCACTGCCAACCTCTGGTTCATCACTGCAACCCTCTGGTTCATCGCAGCACCCTCTGGTTCACCACTGGCATCCTCTGGTTCATCGCAGCACCCTCTGGTTCACCACTGCCACCCTCTGGTTCATCACTGTCACCCTCTGGTTCACCACTGCTTCACCACTGCCACTCTCTGGTTCATCACTGTCACCCTCCAGTTCATCACTGCCACCCTCTGGTTCACCCCTGCCACCTCGTTCACCACTGTCACCCCCTAGTTCACAACTGCCACCCTCTGGTTCATCACTGCCACCCTCTGGTTCATCACTGTCATCCTGTGGTTCACCACTGCCACCCACTTGTTCACCACTGTCACCCCCTTGTTCACCACTGCCACCCTCTGGTTCATCACTGCCACCCTCTGGTTCATCACTGCCAAGAATCTGGTTCATCACAGCACCCTCTAGTTCACCATTGACACGTGCTGGTTCATCACTGCCAAGAATCTGGTTCATCACAGCACCCTCTGGTTCACCACTGACACGTGCTGGTTCATCACTGCCACCCTCTGGTTCACCACTGCCACCCTCTGGTTCACCACTGCCACCCTCTGGTTCACCACTGCTTCACCACTGCCACCCTCTGGTTCATCACTGTCACCCTCTGGTTCATCACTGCCACCCTCTGGTCAGCACAGCACCCTCTGGTTCACCACTGCCACTCTTTGGTTCACCTCTGCCATCCTCTGGTTCATCACTGCCACCCTTGGGTTCATCACTGTCACTCCCTGGTTCACCACTGCCACCCTCTGGTTGATCCCTGCCACCCCTTGTTCATCACAGCATCCTCTGGTTCACCATTTCCACCCTCTGGTTCACCACTGCCACCCACTGGTTAACCACTGTCCCCCCTGGTTCACCACTGCAACCCTCTGGTTCATCACTGCTACCCTCTGGATCACCACTGCCACCCTCTAGTTCACCACTGTCACTCCCTGGTTCACCAATGCCACCCTCTGGTTCATCACTGCCACCCTCTGGTTCATCACAGCATCCTCTGGTTCAACACTGCCACCCTCTGGTTCATCACTGCCACCCTGTGGTTCACCACTGCCGTCCTCTGGATCACCACTGCCACCCGCTGGTTCACCACTGCATCTTCTGGTTCATCACAGCACCCTCTGATTCACAACTGTAGATTATGGGGAGAAAGCACACCTGCCCAGCCAGCCTCAACCGAGACTAATTAATTTGGGGCTGGTTAATCTGTTACTGAATTTGAGCTTCAAGTCCGGCACCTGCTTCCTTATCTGTAAGTGCTTACTGTGGCAGTTTAATTTTGTGACAGGAGCCATATTTGTAACTATTCTCTGACCCTGCTTCGAGGGTCAGATCTGAGTCAGAGAATAGTTGCAACAACTCTGAAGGTGCCTCAGGAAGCACTTACAGGGTTACAGTAGGTGCCCAAGTTGAAATTAATTTCTTTGTTACTTTTTTGTAAATGGTTACAAAGAAATAAGCTTCAACTTGGCCACCTGCTATAACCCTGTAAGTGCTTCCTGGAAAAAATTCATCCCGCTCGCGAATTAGCGGATTTTGCTGCAATTCCGCGAGATTCGCAAAACGCGAAATTGTGGAAAATCCGCAAATTCCGCGAGCGGAACAAATTTTCAGCCCATACTTATTCCCATGAGGCACAGGGTCAGACTGATTTGCATATAGCCATGTCTGAACTGGGTTGGTGGAGTGAGTTAAAGAACGATGATAAACCATAATATGCCAAACGAAGATCAGTTGGCTGGGTTTCAGAAATGGGATTTCTGTTTGGCTAAGTCTTGCGCCAAAGCCAGGCAGAAACCAACCCTCTAGTCAGGGCAAGGGAGTTACACGCCAAATATAACCCCTTTGGTAGCTTGGCACGAGCAGTCAGGCTTATCATGATGGCCATGTGTAAAGCATTTGCGCACGCACACAGCAAAAACATCCCAGCACACTAAAAAAGGAACTCCACACAAGGTTGTATCAAAAATAGCCTTTGTATTCTCATAACACAGTTAGAATATTAGTCACACAATATACACTTATACACTTTGCCAACTGCCACTGGGCAATATTTAAAAGGGAGTATCTACACATGACAGGGCCACACGGACCACTGTCAGAACCATCACAAAGCGAACTCAGTAAAAGTAAAACAGATCCTAAACGTACAGCCAGTAAACAATGGTAGTCACTGTACTTATCATCAGCTTGTAACGTAAAGTACATTATGTACAGTATCACATCAGGAGCGAAGTACATTGTGCGCCAACCTCACCAGCATAAACACATTATGCAATCATCTCGCAAGTCTAAACACACTAGACCCTAACCTCCTAAGCATAACTCACATTAAGAGCATACATCACAGAGTGAAAAATAATCTCACCAGCATAAACCATAATATGCCAAACAACCTAATAATCATAAACCACAGTGTAGAGGTATAACACAGGGTGTGTAAAACATACTACATGCATTACATTTCCTAGCAACACATACTTTTTAAGACATAAATACCAATAGGCAAACCTACTAGTCCCCCTGGCCAACTGGCCATCTCAGAAAAGAGGCTCAAATGCCCTGTGACCTAAAATTCAGGGTGCGCTGCCAGGGGAGCAGAAGTCCAGGTGCACCATTGCACAAACCTGAACGTTGCATCTGGCACTAAGTGCTGCGCAGTTGTGAAGGGATGAAGGCCAGGGAGTGCATCTCACTCCTAGCTTACAATCCATGTCCCCCAAAGAAACCAATGGTCTAAACGTTGTAGGTCCAAACTACTTCCTGGGCACCTGGGAATCTCCACATGAGGCCTGGCACCACTGTGCCACTTCTGTCCCTCTCAGGGACTCTCTTAATAGCTGCGAAAACATGGGCAACACTGTGCTACACCACAGTGGAAAACATGGCCCTTCTGGGCCCTCCAGGAAATAATGATGCCCATCGTTGGAGCCCGCAGGCTCTAAAAATACCTATGCCCGAAGGAGCCCTCTGGATCCTGAAACAAAACATGCCCCTATGGTGAAGCCTCGCAGGCTCTGGACACCACAATGCCCAATATGGGAGCCACACAGGGGTCTAGAACTGTCATGCTCCTCTTGGGAGGGCAGCCCGCAGCGAGACAGGGCTGCCCTGACTATGTGCCTCTGCCGGGCACCAAGTAACTCGAGCAGCACTCACCTGGGCTCTTTGGTGGGATTCCTCCAGGCTCTGAAGCAGGACTCCTCCTGGCTCTGGAGTGGGACTTGCTCTCTGCTATGCATCGGGAGCTTCCCCGATCGTCTACCTGGCTTCACCCAGGCCCCCTTCTGCAACCCGGGACTCAGATGTGGAGCCCGAGGCTCCGGGTGCATTTCCTCTCCTCCCCTTCTCCAGGGCTCCCAGCCGCTCGTGGAAGCCCTGCACCGTCACACACTCCTGCACTTATTCTGGCTTCTTCTGACCCAGGCGCAGGCCCGCCCGCGTCGCAGGCAGACTTGCCTGACTTCCGGGTGGCCACGGCTGGGCTGGGAAGCACTTGCAGTCGTCTGTTAAGGCTCGTGAGGAATCAGCCCATTGTTGGCGCCTCAACCACTCCACGGGGAGATTGATCTCCGTGGCATACATGCCTGAAACCCAACCCTGCCAGAAACGTAATCACCGTTTAAGCTGCCCGTTTAAATTGGGACTATCCGGTTCCTCCACGGATAACGACTGCCCCCTACTCCCTGCCACCGGCCGGCACCCACTGTGTGCGCCTCGCCCAATGCGGCTATCATGGCTAGGAATGATTAGGCTTTACTCAGTCCTGATGATGATCCCTATAACTATGTAATGGGATAGAAACGCCGTCGACAACTTCTACACCATATACTCTGTTGTGTATCTGTTACTATATTTCAAGTAATGGTGTAAATGTGAATTCTGTTATTGCTATATGCACAGAAAACTATAGCTTTTGCCTAAAAACCTTTCTCTACCTTCTATCCACTCCGCTAACCATGACAATTTGTAAACGTCTGGGCACAGGCTTGTGCCCATCTCCAAGAAATTGTTGAAGGTATCTCCTAATATTGTGGTTCTAAATTAAATATTAGACCTCTGCCCGGCTGGGCAAGTCAATTTACAATATAGTTTCCATTGTGTCTATATTTACCTATTGACTATATTCCTCCTTGCATAGGACCGCTGTTGTCTTTACTCACGGCTGGGCTGCAGCAGTGACAATTTCGATGGCGGTTGATGAGGGGTAGACTCCCTTGGTCTTCAAAATAAAAATGGGGGTGGGCACCCGCTCGAAGTGGCAACAATGCGGGATGGACACCCAAAAAAGTTAAGAATAGGAATGAGGACGCAAGGTGGGCCGCTTTTTGTGAATTTCCACAAAATCTGAGGGAATCCCCAGATTAGGGATTCCCCCGGGATGCTACAGGCGTCCCGGGGGAATCCCTAATCTGGGGATTCCCTCTCTCTCTCAGCAGCGTGATGCTGCACAGCCCCAGCTCTTCTTCCATGGGAAAGTAATATAAAAGCGCTCCCCAGGCACTAAGAGGAGAGTCCTTCCAAGGTCCAAAGCAAAAGCACAAGGTCTAAAGAAAAAGTCCTGGAGGTATCAAGGGGCAAAGGGAGGCAAGCCCTCATGGCAGACCCATCTGGTCCTCAGCAGCACGCCCCCAGCAGGATCAGCACACTTCAAGAACTGAACAACTTCATGGGGTCACACCCCCTTATTTTATACAGCATTTCCTTTATCTAAAAGGTGCAGGGTCTGTGGGATTCAACATACAACTGGTTCAGGGGAGCTCCTGAGCACTTTGTTTTGATCAGCTCCTCTTCTCAATTCACAGGACAGGGTAAGGATATCAGACTCACCACAGGAGGTGGAGCCAGCATTGTGGAGGGAAGGCACAGCCCTATTGAGGTTCCAGGTGCAACTCCTCCTTCACATCTACATGCAGATCTCCCTATTCACCACTGGGCAGACCCATCCTGGCGCCTGGAGCCAACCACACCAGCCAGCCCCTGTCAAGCACAAGCCAGACATGCAATTCACATCAGGCAGGCAGACACACTGCACACAGAAATGCCAACTTCTAGAAGTGGCACTTCTCCACTAGTCACAATAAATCTGTGCACACCATTGCACAGCATTATTCTCGCAAGTTTGCACATACTAAACTCGCCCCTGCACTCCTCTCATACCAGGAACTACCAGGGACATTCATATCCCCCATTCATTCCTATGGGAGGGCAGGCCAGTCTCACGACACATACACAGAGAGCGCTCACACTTTACACTGGACCACAGAGCTAAAGTGCGCAGAGGCCTAAAATCACCAACACTAGCTTACAGAAAAAGGCTAGGAGAACACAAAAAAATTCAGGGTGAACCTGCCAAAAGGGCCAAGTCCAACACAACCCATTTCCAGCCAAAACACAAGGCAGACTAATCACTCCCTTGATGGGCTTCCCTGGTTTGGGCGATAGAACACGGACGCTGGCCTGCAACGGCAGGGACACCCTCCGGTTCTACGCCACTCTGAACCCATGTGGTTCCCTCTGAACAAAAAGTCTCTGGCCCAACTAGGATACCCCACTGGTACTCCCTAGTAGTCCATGGCCAGGACCAGGCCCTAGGCCATCCAGTTGTCACAGGTCCTTGCCAATCCACAGAGTGGGGGGCAGTAACCCCTAGCACACAATAGCCATTCTCCACTTTTCCTCTCAGTGTTGTTCCAAACTACCACTGATCCTTCAACCTAGGGTCCGCACGCTCAGGCTGACCAGAGGTGCCCCAACCTACCTCTACTTCGGCACACTCCCAGGGAAGCACACTCTAGAACACAACTCTCCCACGAGTTCAGGACCTCTCTCCATCAACTGGCCTACAGCCTGGGATCTACGTTCACCGGGTTCACCGAGGTCAGAGGCAAGGACTCCCTCCCTCTGCACACCTCTCCAGAGTTCTGCACCTTCCCACTGTAGAGTAGGGTCCCTCTCCTTTAAGATGGGCCCCACCTGCTCTCAGGGTAGTACTACCATGCTCAGCCAGGGACCCTAAAGATCCCGGGGAGGCCTGTACTACTCCTTGTGGGAAACACAGGGACTCTTCAATTAAGATGAGCCCCACCTGTGTTCACAGGGGTAGCCCCAGAATGCAACCCGGCCAGGACTCTAATTATAGGTGCCCTGCCCTCCAGGTCAGGCAACCACCTGAACCTGGCTTTCCCCTCCTCTGGGAACAACCTCCAGAGGCCCCACAAATGGTCAAGCACTCTGGGCGGTCAGATGCCTGGCGAACCAGGACTTCATGGGGAGCACGCATGCCCCCTTATGAGTGTGACACATAACTAATGTGTTGTGTGACAGTCTGCCTGGCTCTTATCTCGTGACCTTCTGTCCACCTGACAGGGCACAGAGATACACAGGACAGAAGTGGCAACACCATGGTCACTCACTGGAGGCTCAGCCCTTCTGGCTGGCCCCTGACCCAATGGTTCTTCCACTGGGGACTCTTTCCCCCTGTCACCCTTCAACCAGGACTTCTGCACCCTCCACTTAGGAGCGGTACTGCCCAACACCAGGACCGCTGGAGCTCTGGTTACAGACACTCAACATCCTCTAAACACCGGAAGATCTTCCTCAAATGACATGTAAGTACAGCCTAGGCCACCGACCTGGTGCTCCCTTAGGGAACCCTCCAGGCCCTGAGACGGGGTTTCGGGCCACCGTGGGACACACAGTCCCACATTCACTCCGTCTTCACTGAGACAGGACATGAGTCCCTACACCCCTCCTGTTCTACTGGGATCTAGCTGGGCTACACTGAACCTCTTCCACCACACAGGACTAGAAGATACACAAGCCACTACTTTTGGAATCACTCCCCAATGCCTCTGCAGGACCTCCAGCACGCCACCAGAGGTCCACCTCCAGTACAAGCTCCTTATTACCAAAATAACTCACACCCACTCGTCCTATGCAACATACCATTCATCCACACAAGACCCCCTAGACTAGTTAGACACTTCCTCAATGCCCCTGAATCTGAACCTGCACCGCTCTTACTGAGCACCAGGTACCATACTCTGGGTACTGGGAATGGGACTTCACGCACTGGACATACTTTCGCTGCCACCACTAGATCCCACCCTACTGGTGAATCCAGACACCCACACTACACTCAGGGGATAGCCATCCTCCCGAGCAAGATATTTCTCCTCCACACTTCCTCCCTCCTATCTACCCACAGCTCTGGGTACAGGGATTGGGCACTGGACCCAGCAAGTGATTCCTTATCCATGGGACCCTCCCTACTTACTGTTGTCCCGCCCTGTCATTTTCTCTCTTCTGGCACAAAAAATAACAGAGCAGAAAACACCATTTAAAAATGACACTACTAAGGAGAAAACAAAAGTCAAAAACAATAATCCCCAACATGTGACTATCTAAAATGCAGAGTTTTGTAGTGCAGCCAGTTGTCACTGTGGTACTGCGCAAACGCAAGTCCTAATCCCACCGCTAATCACCAATGTTAGAAATGGGATTTCTGGTTGGCTAAGGCTTGCACCAAAGCCAGGCAGAAACCACCACTCTATTCCGGGCAAGGGAGTTACATGCCAAAGATAACCCCTGCTCACCCCCTTGGTAGCTTGACACGAGCAGTCAGGCTTATCCCGGTGGCCATGTGTAAAGCATTTGCGCACGCACACATCAACAACATCCCAGGCACATTACAAAAGGAACTCCACACAAGGTTATATATATCAAAAATAGCCTTTGTATTCTCATAACACAGTTAGAATAGTAGTCACACAATATACACTGTGCCAACTAGCCCTGGACAATATTTACAAGGGATTATCTACACATGACAGGGCCACATAGACCACTGTCAGAACCATCACAAAGCGAACTTAGTAAAAGTAAAACAGGTAATAAACATACAATCAGTAAACACTGCTAGTCACTGTACTTAGCATCAGTCTGAAACATAAACTACATTATACACAGTATTGCGCCCCAGGCGTGAAGTACATTCGACGCCAGCCTCACCAGCATAAACACATGATGCAATCATTTCACAAGTCTAAACATATTAGACCCTAACCTCCTAAGCATAACTCACATTAGGGGCATAAATCACAGTGAAACATAATCTCACTAGCATAAACCGTAATATGCCAAACAACCTCATAATCATAAACCGAAGTAAAACAGGGTACGCAAAACATAGTACATGCATTACATTTCCTAGCACCACATAATTTTTAGCACATAAATCACATTAGGGCCTGGCGCCCTACAAACCTACTAGTGCTCCTGGCCAACAGGCCATCTCAGAAAAGGGGCCAAAATGCCATGTGTGCCAAAAGTCAGGCGCGCTGCCAAGGCAGCAGAAGTCCAGGTGCACCATTGCGCAAACCTAAACATTGCAGTTGGCACTAAGTAAAGTAATGCGCATCTGTGAAGGGATGAAGGCGAGGGATTGTGTCTCACTCCTAGCTTACAATCCATGTCCCCCAAAGAAACAAATGGCCTAAACGTTGCAGCTTCCCACTACTTGCTGGGCAGCTGGGATCTCCACATGAGGCCTGGTACCACTGTGCTGCTTCTGTCCCCCTCAGGGACTTTCTTAATAGCTGCGAAAATGTGGGACTTCTCCGGGCTCTGGAGTGGGACTGGTACTCGGCTATGCATCAGGAGCTTTCCCGGTCGTCTCCCTGGCTTCACCCGGGCCCAATCCTGGGCCCGGGACTCAGATGTGAAGCCCGCAGGCTCTGGGTGCATTTCCCCTCTGCTCCTGTTTCCGAGGCTCCCAGCTGCTCCCGGGAGCCTCGCACAGTCAAACACTCCTGCACTTCCTCTGGCTTCTTCCGGCCCAGACGCAAGCCCCGCCCACATCGCAGGCAGGCTTTCCTGACTTCCGGGCGGCTACGGCTGGGCCACAGCAGTGACAATCTCGTCAGCGGTAGATGAGGGGTATGCTCCCTTGGTCTTCAAAATAAAAAGCGGGGTGGGCACCTGCACGAAGTGGCGATATTGCAGGGTGGGCACCCACCAAAATTAAAAAATAGGAGCGAAGACACATGGTGGGCCTGCGCAATGAAATCCACAATTAGCGGGGTGGGCACCCTTGCTCCAGAATTCCAAATCTGGGGAATCCCTCTATCTCTCAGCAGCGCGATGCTGCACAGCCCCAGCTCCTCTTCCAGGGGAAATTAATATAATAGCACTCCCCAGGCACTAACAGGAGAGTCCTTCCAAGGTCCAAAGCAAAAGCACAAGGTCCAAAGAAAAAGGCCTGGAGGCATCAAGGGGCAAAGCAGGGCCCAGAGAGGCAAGCCCTCATGGCAGCCCCCCGAGGTCCCCAGCACTACGCCCAGAGTGGGATCAGCATACTCCAAGACCTGAACAATTTCATGGGGTCACAGCCCCTTCTTTTATACAGCATTTCTTTTGTATTAAAGGTGCAGGGTCTGGGTGAACCAGATACAACTGGTTCAGGGTTGCTCATGAGCACTTTTTTTGCTCAGCTCCTCTTCTCTATTCACAGGACAGGCTAGTGACATCAGACACACCACAGGAGGTGGAGCCAGCATTGTGGAGGGTAGGCACTTCCCTATTCAGGTCCCAGGTGCAACTACTCCCTCCCATCTACATGCAGACCTCCCTATTCACCACCGGGCAGACCCCTCCTGGCTCCTGGAGCCAACAACACCAGCCAGCCCCTATCAATCACAAGCCAGACATGCAATTCCCCATCAGGCAACAAGACACACTGCACACAGAAATGTCAAGTTCTAAAAGTGGCACTTCTCGACTAGTCACATTAAATCTGCGCACACTATTGCGAAGCATTTATTCTCACAAGTTTGAACATACTAAACTCGCCCCCCACACATACACAGAGAGGGCACGCACTTTACACTGGACCACAGTGCTAAAGTGCGCAGAGGCTTAAAATCACCAACACTAGGTTACAGAAAAAGGCTAGATGAACGTAAAAAGTTTTGAGGTGAACCTGCCAAAAGGGCAAAGTCCAACACTGGGGGTGACTGCTTGCAATGTTCAACACTCCGTCCATCATCCCCTTTGGTTTTGCTTTGTTCACCCTAAGTTGGCAGGGTATGCCCAGATGTGGGTCCATTGCTCACTTTGCCACTGGAATGAAGCTAGACTGGATGATGACAGCTGATTAGCCAGAAACCGGTACCAGGATACTTTTTTCTGGTCCAGGGAAGATATGGCATGGCAGTTCAAGCTGGACTGTTCCCATGAGGCACAGGATCAGACTGATTTGCATATGGCAATGTCGGAACTGGGGTGGTGGAGTGAGCTAAAGAATGATGAAGGAATGAACCCAGATCAGTTGACCGGGTGTGAGTGCTTGCAATGTTCTACACTCCATCCATCATCCCCTTTAGTTTTGCTTTTTTCGCACTAAGTTGGCAGGGTATGCCCAGGTGTGGGTCTTTTGCTCAGCTTGCCAAAGGATACAAGCTAGACTGGCTGATGATGGTTGATTAGCCAGTAATTGGTCCGAAGATGCTTGTTTCAGGTCCAGGGAAGACATGGCTTGGAAGTTTGGGCTGGACTATTCCTATGAGGCTCAAGTTCAGACTGATTTGCATATGGCCATGTCTGAACTGTGATGGCGGAATGAGCTAAAGAATGATGATGGATTAAACCCAGATCAGTTTACTCGGTGTGAGTGCTTGCAATGTTCAACACTCCATCCATCATCCCCTTTAGTTTTGTTTTGTTCGCCTTAAGTTGGCAGGGTATGCCCAGATATGTGTCCCTTGCTCACTGTGCCAGTAGATTTAAGCTAGCCTGGCTGATGACGGCTGATTAGCAAGTAATCAGCCCCAAGATGGTTGTTTCTGGTCCAGGAAAGACATGGCTTAGCAGTACGGGCTGGACTATTCCCATGAAGTACAGGGTAAGACTGATTTGCATATGGCAATGTCTCTACTGGGGTGGTGGAGTATGCTAAAGAATGATGATGGATTAAACAAAGATCAGTTGATTGGGGTGAGTGCTTGCAATGTTCAAGACTCCTCCCATCATCTACTTTGGTTTTGAATTGTTTGCCCAAAGATGGCAGGGTATGCCCAGACATGGGTCTCTTGCTCACTATGCCACAGGATTCAAGCTAGCCGGGCTGATGACGGCTGATTAGCAAGTAACCGGTCCCAAGATGCTTGTTTCCGGTCCAGGGAAGACATGGCTTGACAGTTTGGGTTGGACTGTTCACATGAGGAATTGGGTCAGATTGATTTGCATATGGCCATGTCTGAATTGGGTTGGTGGACAGTTGACTGGGGGTGGGTGTTTGCAATGTTCAAAACTCCATCCATCATCCCCTTTGGTTTTGCTTTGTTCGCCATAAGTTGGCAGGGTATGCCCTGACGTGTGTCCCTTGCTCACTGTGCAAGTGGATTCAAGCTATCCTGGCTGATGACAGCTGAATAGCTATAAAATGGTCTCAGGATGCTTGTTTCTGGTTCAGGAAAGACATGGCTTGGCAGTTCCGGTATGACTGTTCTCATGAGGCACTGGGTTTGATTGATTTGCATATGGCCATGTCTGAACTGGGGCGGCAGAATGAGCTAAAGAATGATGATGGATTAAACTCAGATCAAATGACTGAGGGCGAGTGCTTGCAATGTTCTACTCTCCGTCCATCATTCTCTTTGGTTTTGCTTCATTCACCCTAAGTTGGCAGGGTAAGCACAGACGTAGGTCTCTTGCTCACTATGCCACAGGATTCAAGCTAGCTGGGCTGAGGACGGCTGATTAGCAAGTAACCGGTCCCAAGAGGCTTGTTTCCGGTCCAGGGAAGACATGGCTTGACAGTTTGGGTTGGACTGTTCACATGAGGCATAGGGTCAGATTGATTTGCATATGTCCATGTCTAACCTGGGTTGGTGGACAGTTGACTGGGTGTGGGAGAATGCAATGTTCAAAACTCCATCCATCATCCCCTTTGGTGTTGCTTTGTTCGCCATAAGTTGGCAAGGTATGCCCAGACGTGTGTCTCTTGCTCACTTTGCAAATGGAGTCAAGCTAGCCTAGCTGATGACAGCTGATTAGCCAGTAACCAGTCCCAAGATGTTTGTTTCCAGTCCAGGAAAGACATGGCTTGGGAATTTCGGCTGGACTAATCCCACGAGGCACTTCGTCAGATTGATTTGCATATTGCAATTTCTGAACTGGGGTGGTGGAGTGAGCTAAAGAATGATGATGGATTAAACCCAGATCTCTTGACTGGGTTGAGTGCTTGCAATGTTCAAAACTCTGCCTCTCATCCCCCTTGGTTTTGCTTTGTCCACCCTAAGGTTGAGGAGAATGCTCACACGTGGGTTCCTTGCTCACTTTGCCAGTGGATTCAAGCTAGCCTGGCTGATGATGGCTGATTAGCCAGAAACTGGTCCCAGGATGCTTGTTTCTGGTACAGGAAAGACATTGCTTAGCAGTTCCAGCTAGACTGTTCCCATGAGGCACAGGGTCTGAATGATTTGCATATGTCCATGTTTGAAATGGGGTGTCGGAGTGAGCTAAAGGATGATGATGGATTAAACCCAGGTCAGTTGACTGGGGGTGAGTGCTTCCAGTGTTTAACACTCCCTCCCTCATCCCCTTTGGTTTTTCTTTATTCGCCCTAAGCTGGCAGGGTATGCCCAGACGTGGGTCTCTTGCTCACTTTGCAACTGGATTCAAGCTAGCCTGGCTGATGACATCTGATTAGCCAGTAACTGGTCCCAAGATGATTGTTTCCAGTCCAGGAAAGACATGGCTTGGCAGATCGGATTGAACTGATCCCATGAGGCACAGGGTCATACTGATTTGCATATGGCCATGTCTGAATTGGGTTGGCAGAGTGTGCTAAAGAATGAAGATGGATTAAACCCAGATCAGTTGACCTGGGTGAGTGCTTGCAATGTTCAACACTCTGTCCATCCTCCCTTTGGTTTTGCTTTGTTCACCCTAAGTTGGCAGAGTATGCCCAGATATGGGGGTCTCTTGCTCACTTTGCCACTGGATTCAAGCTAGTGTGGCTGATGACAGCTGATTAGCCAGTAACCGGTCTCAAGATGCTTGTTTCCTCTCCAGGGAAAACCTGGCTTGGCAGTTCAGGCTGGACTATTTCCATGAGGCAAAGAGTCAGACTGATTTGCCTATGGCAATGTCTGAACTGGGGTGGTGGAGTGAGCTAAAGAATGAAGATGGATTAAACCCAGATCAGTGGACTGGGGTAAGTGATTGCAATGTTCAACACTCCAACCATCATCCCTTTTGGTTTTGCTTTGTTCGCCCTAAGTTTGCGGGGTATGCTCAGACATTGGTCCCTTGCTCACTTTGTCAGTAGATTCAAGCTAGCCCAAATCATGATGTCTGATTTGCCAGAAAATGGTCCCAGGGTGCTTGTTTCTGGTCCAGGGCAGACATGGCTTGGCGGTTCGGGATTGAATGTTCCCATGAGGCACAAGGTCAGATTGAATTGCAAGTGGCCATGTCTGAACTGGGGCTGCGGAGTGAGCTAAAGAATGATGAGGGATTGAACCCAGATCAGTTGACTGGGAGTGAGTGCTTGCAATGTTCAATACTCCGTCCATCATACCCTTTGGTTTTGCTTTGTTTGTCCAGGTTGGCAGGGTATGCCCAGATGAGGGTCCCTTGCTCAATTTGCCACAGGATTCATGCTAACCTGGCTGATGGCGGCTGATTAGCCAGAAACTGGTCCCAGGATGCTTGTTTCCAGTCCGGTGAAGACATTGCTTGGCAGTTCGGGCTGGACTGTTCACATGAGGCACATGGTCAGAATGATTTGCATATGGCAATGTCTGAAATGGGGTGGCGGAGTGAGCTAAAAAATGTTGATGGAGAAAACCCAGATCAGTTGACTGGGGGTGAGTGGTTCTAATGTTCAACACTCAGTCAATCATCCCCTTTGACTGATTAGCCAGAAAATGGTCCCAGGATTTTTGTTTCTGGTCCAGGTAAGGAATGGCTTCGCAGTTGAGGCTGGACTGGTCCCATGAGGCCCAGGGTCAGACTGATTTTCATATGGCCATGTCTGAACTGGGGTGGCTGAGTGAGCTAAAGAATGATGATGGATTAAACCCTGATCAGCTGACTGGGGGTGAGTGTCTGCAATGTTCAACACTCATTCCTTTACCCCCTTTGGTTTTGCTTTGTTTGCCATACCCTAAGTTGGCAGGATATGCCCAGACATGGGTCTCTTGCTCACTTTGCCACTGGATTCAAGCTAGTCTGGCTGATGACCGTTGATTAGCCAGTAACCTGTCCCAGGATGCTTGGTTCCTGTCCGGGAAAGACATGGCTTGCCAGTTCGAGCAGGACTGTCCCCATGAAGCCAGGGTCAGACTGATTTGCATATGGCCATGTCGGAACTGGGGTGGCAGAGTGAGCAAAATAATGATGATGGATTAAACCCAGATCAGTTGACTGGGTGTGAGTACTTGCAATGTTCAAGACTCCCTCCATCATCCCTTTTGGATTGCTTTGTTCGCCTTAAGTTAGCAGTGTATACCCAGAGGTGGGCCCCTTGTTCACTTTGCCACTGGATTCAAGCTAGCCTGGCTGATGATGGGCCAGAAACTGGTCCCAGGATGCTTGTTTCTGCTCCAGGGATGACCATGCTTGGCAGATCCGGCTAGACTGTTCCCATGAGGCACAGGGTCTTTAAGATTTGCAAATGCCCATGTTTGAAATGCGGTGGCTGAGTGAGGTAAAGAATGATGATGGATTAAACCCGGATCAGTTGAATGGGGGTGAGTGCTTGCAATGTTCAAAACTCCGTCCTTCATGCCCCTTGGTTTTTCTTTATTCGCCCTAAGTTGGCAGGGTATGCCCAGACGTGGGTCTTACTCACTTTGCAACTGGATTCAGCAAGCCTGGCTGATGATAGCTGATTAGCCAGTAACGGGTCCCAAGATGCTTGTTTCCAGTCCAGGAAAGATGTGGCTTGGCAGATCAGGTTAGACCGATCCCATGAGGCACAGGGTCATACTGATTTGCATATGACCATGTCTGAACTGGGGTGGCAGAGTGCGCTAAAGAATGATGATGGATTAAACCCAGAGCAGTTGACTGGTGGTGAGTGCTTGCAATGTACAACACTCCGTCCATCATCCCCTTTGGTTTTGCTTTGTTCCCCCTAAGTTGGCAAAGTATGCCCAGATGTGGGTCTCTTGCTCACTTTGCCACCGGATTCAAGCTAGCCTGGCTGATGACGGCTGATTAGCAAGTAACCAGTCCCAAGATGGTTGTTTCTGGTCCAGGAAAGACATGGTTTAGCAGGACGGGCTGTACTATTCCCATGAAGTACAGGGTCAGACTGATTTGCATATGGCAATGTCTGAACTGGGGTGGTGGAGTGAGCTAAAGAATTATGATGGATTAAACAAAGATCAGTTGACTGGGGTGAGTGCTTGCAATGTTCAAGACTCCTCCCATCATCCACTTTGGTTTTGAATTGTTTGCCCAAAGTTGGCAGGGTATGCCTAGACATGGGTCTCTTGCTCACTATGCCACAGGATTCAAGCTAGCCTGGCTGATGACGGCTGATTAGCAAGTAACCGGTCCCAGGATTCTTGTTTCCGGTCCAGGGTAGACATGGCTTGACAGTTTGGGTTGGACTGTTCACATGAGGCATAGGGTCAAATTGATTTGCATATGGCCATGTCTGAACTGGGTTGGTGGACAGTTGACTGGGGGTGGGTGATTGCAATGTTCAAAACTCCATCCATCATCCCCTTTGGTTTTGCTTTGTTCACCATAAGTTGGCAGGGTATGCCCAGACGTGTGTCCCTTGCTCACTGTGCCAGTGGATTCAAGCTATCCTGGCTGATGACGGCTGATTAGCTATAAAATGGTCCCAGGATGCTTGTTTCTGGTCCAGGGCAGACATGGCTTGGCAGTTCGGGATCGAATGGTCCCATGAGCACAAGGTCAGATTGAATTGCAAGTGGCCCTGTCTGAACTGGGGCTGCGGAGTGAGCTAAAGAATGATGAGGGAATAAACCCAGATCAGTTGACTGGGAGTGAGTGCTTGCAATGTTCAATACTCCGTCCATCATCCCCTTTGGTTTTGCTTTGTTTGTCCAGGTTGGCAGGGTATGCCCAGATGAGGGTCCCTTGCTCAATTTGCCACAGGATTCATGCTAACCTGGCTGATGGCGGCTGATTAGCCAGAAACTGGTCCCAGGATGCTTGTTTCCAGTCCGGTGAAGACATTGCTTGGCAGTTTGGGCTGGACTGTTCACATGAGGCACATGGTCAGAATGATGTGCATATGGCAATGTCTGAAATGGGGTGGCGGAGTGAGCTAAAGAATGTTGATGGATTAAACCCAGATCAGTTGACTGGGGGTGAGTGTTTGTAATGTTCAACACTCAGTCAATCATCCCCTTTGACTGATTAGCCAGAAAATGGTCCCAGGATGCTTGTTTCTGGTACAGGTAAGGAATGGCTTCACAGTTGAGGCTGGACTGGTCCCATGAGGCACAGGGTCAGAATGATTTTCATATGTCTGAACTGGGGTGGCTGAGTGAGATAAAGAATGATGACGGATTAAACCCAGATCAGCTGACTGGGGGTGAGTGCCTGCAATTTTCAACACTCATTCCTTTACCCTCTTGGGTTTTGCTTTGTTTGCAATACCCTAAGTTGGCAGGATATGCCCGACATGGGTCTCTTGCTCACTTTGCCACAGGATTCAAGCTAGCCGGGCTGATGACGGCTGATTAGCAAGTAACCGGTCCCAAGATGCTTGTTTCCGGTCATGTGAAGACATGGCTTCACAGTTTGGGTTGGACTGTTCACATGAGGAATTGGGTCAGATTGATTTGCATATGGCCATGTCTGAATTGGGTTGGTGGACAGTTGACTGGGGGTGGGTGATTGCAATGTTCAAAACTCCATCCATCATCCCCTTTGGTTTTGCTTCGTTTGCCATAAGTTGGCAGGGTATGCCCAGACGTGTGTCCCTTGCTCACTGTGCAAGTGGATTCAAGCTATCCTGGCTGATGACGGCTGAATAGCTATAAAATGGTCTCAAGATGCTTGTTTCTGGTCCAGGAAAGACATGGCTTGGCAGTTCCGGTATGACTGTTCTCATAAGGCACTGGGTTTGATTGATTTGCATATGGCCATGTCTGAACTGGGGCGGCAGAATGAGCTAAAGAATGATGATGGATTAATCTCAGATCAAATGACTGGGGGCGAGTGCTTGCAGTGTTCTACTCTCTGTCCATCATTCTCTTTGGTTTTGCTTCATTCACCATAAGTTGGCAGGGTAAGCACAGACGTAGGTCTCCTGCTCACTATGCCACAGGATTCAAGCTAGCCGGTCTGATGACGGCTGATTAGCAAGTAACCGGTCCCAAGATGCTTGTTTCCGGTCCAGGGAAGACATGGCTTGACAGTTTTGGTTGGACTGTTCACATGAGGCATAGGGTCAGATTGATTTGCATATGTCCATGTCTAACCTGGGTTGGTAGACATTTGACGGGGGGTGGGTGATTGCAATGTTCAAAACTCCATCCATCATCCCCTTTGGTTTTGCTTCATTCACCCTAAGTTGGCAGGGTATGCACCAACGTAGTTCTCTTGCTCACTTTGCAACTGGATTCAAGCTAGCCTAGCTGATGACAGCTGATTAGCCAGTAACCAGTCCCAAGATGTTTGTTTCCAGTCCAGGAAAGACATGGCTTGGCAATTTGGGCTGGACTAATCCCACGAGGCACTTCGTCAGATTGATTTGCATATTGCAATTTCTGAACTGGGGTGGTGGAGTGAGCTAAAGAATGATGATGGATTAAACCCAGATCTCTTGACTGGGTTGAGTGCTTGCAATGTTCAAAACTCTGCCTCTCATCCCCCTTGGTTTTGCTTTGTTCACCCTAAGGTTGAGGAGTATGCCCAGACGTGGGTTCCTTGCTCACTTTGCCAGTGGATTCAAGCTAGCCTGGCTGATGATGGCTGATTAGCCAGTGGATTCAAGCTAGCCTGGCTGATGATGGCTGATTAGCCAGAAACTGGTCCCAGGATGCTTGTTTCCGGGATAGGAAAGACATTGCTTAGCAGTTCCAGCTAGACTGTTCCCATGAGGCACAGGGTCTGAATGATTTGCATATGTCCATGTTTGAAATGGGGTGTCGGAGTGAGCTAAAGGATGATGATGGATTAAACCCAGGTCAGTTGACTGGGGGTGAGTGCTTCCAATGTTTAACACTCCCTCCCTCATCCCCTTTGGTTTTGCTTTATTCGCCCTAAGCTGGCAGGGTATGCCCAGACGTGGGTCTTTTGCTCACTTTGCAACTGGATTCAAGCTAGCCTGGCTGATGACATCTGATTAGCCAGTAACTGGTCCCAAGATGATTGTTTCCAGTCCAGGAAAGACATGGCTTGGCAGATCGGATTGAACTGATCCCATGAGGCACAGGGTCATACTGATTTGCATATGGCCCTGTCTGAATTGGGTTGGCAGAGTGTGCTAAAGAATGAAGATGGATTAAACCCAGATCAGTTGACCTGGGTGAGTGCTTGCAATGTTCAACACTCTGTCCATCCTCCCTTTGGCTTTGCTTTGTTCACCCTAAGTTGGCAGAGTATACCCAGATATGGGTGTCTCTTGCTCACTTTGCAACTGGATTCAAGCTAGCGTGGCTGATGAAGGCTTTTTAGCCAGTAACCGGTCCCAAGATGCTTGTTTCCTGTCCAGGGAAAACCTGGCTTGGCAGTTCAGGCTGGACTTTTCCCATGAGGCAGAGGGTCAGACTGATTTGCCTATGGCAATTTCTGAACTGGGGTGGTGGAGTGAGCTAAAGAATGAAGATGGATTAAACCCAGATTAGTGGACTGGGGTAAGTGATTGCAATGTTCAACATTCCAACCATCATCCCTTTTTGGTTTTGCTTTGTTCGCCCTAATTTTCCGGGGTATGCCCAGACGTTGGTCCATTGCTCACTTTGTCAGTAGATTCAAGCTAGCCCAGACATTATTCTGGGGAGACATTCTACTTTAGCTCTGCTAACTAGTGAGCTAGAGATAAAGAAATAGTCCAGTCTGGCTACTGTTTGATGTGGCGCTGAATAGAAAGTGCTACCTGTACCTAGAGGGTTAAATTCCACCCATGTATCCACCAACGCATTATGATGAGCAAGGTTTTGTACCGCTTTGCACACATTCTTTTTTCTCCCTTGATATCTACCCCCCCTCATGCCTATTAGGCCATTAAATCCATTAATATTAAAGTCCCTGCAGCAGATCACAGGCTCTGGCCACAATGCTAATTCGCTGTCAATGAATTCGAATAATTCGGGCTCATCTTCATTTGAGCCATACAATGAGGACAGTGTACATCTTCCTGCGGCAGTTTCTATGTCTAGCATTAACCATCTCCCTTCGTGATCCTCCTTTTTCTTTTTAATTTTAACAACACCTTTTCTAGCCAGCACTGCTACCCCCTTGTTTCTCCCCTCTTGACCCGTGCTAGCAAGAACCTCAAAACCCATCTGATCCAACAAAAATTTGTCTTTAGCTTCTACATGTGTTTCCTGTAAACAAGATATATCGATTCTCCAATAGCGCAGCAATGCAGAGAGCTTCTGTCCTTTCTCCTTATTATTTAAACCACAGATATTAATCGTCATTATCCTAACTGCCATGATTTTAGTTTTGCTTTTACCAACACCTCAGCTACTATTTTATCTTTATCTGTACATTTTCTTTCTGCTTCCTTGCATACTTTACAAATCTGTACCATGTTACACCACCACCAATTCTCACCAATGTCTTCGTCCCTTCCCCCCCCTTTATCCCCCCCACCCCAACTGCTGCCCCACCCCCCCTGTGACAGGCAAATAGGTCACTCCTGACCTATGCGTGTCCACTTAACGTTGTAGTGTCGCTCACCCTCTCCTCCCTTCTTGTCTAATACTGTACATAACTATCAGGCTCAGTAAGTTGTCCGACATTTATACTTTCATAATTTTAGGCACCTTCTGCTCCCTTTCCTGCCTATTTCTTTCTGGCTCCCCCTTGCTCTTTTAGCTCTGTCAGAAATTCCCCCGCTTTTATCTCAGAAAAAAACATTCTTGTACGGCCCGCAGAGATAACCTTTAACTTTGCTGGAAACATTAGATAGGCCTCTGCCCCTTGAGACTGAAATGCCGTAATCAATTGCCTGAGCCTCCAACGCCTTTCCACTGTTACATGACAAAAGTCAGGTCTAGCAAAGAATGTTATTCCTTCAACCGTTTTTTTAGAGTCAGGCCTGGCTTTTTCCATTAGTTCTTGCCTTGCCAGGAAGTTTCCAAAAAATACTAACATGGCCCTTGGTAGAGCCCCTGAACCCTCTCTGTGAGTTTTCCTTGCAAAAAGCGGGTATCTATGGGCTCTCTGCACTTCTTGTTCCCAGTTCCATGGCACCTCCGGGAACCTTGCTCATCATAATGCGTTGGTGGATACATGGGTGGAATTTAACCCTCTAGGTACAGGTAGCACTTTCTATTCAGCGCCACATCAAACAGTAGCCAGACTGGACTTTTTCTTTATCTCTAGCTCACTAGTTAGCAGAGCTAAAATAGAATGTCTCCCCAGAATAATGTCAGACCACAATCCGCTGGTCCTAAGCTTAGCAGTACCCCAAAAGGCAGAAAGGTTAAACTCGACATGGACGTTTGAGAGAGTACTGTTGAAGGAGGAGGAGTATATTATAAGAATGAAAGAATGGATAACCCAATTTTGGGATATGAATAGGTATTCAGCTTCAGCAGACATGGTGTGGGACAGTTTTAAAGCAGGAGTGAGGGGAGAGACACTAAGTTACACTTTGGTAAGAAGTAAAAAGGAAAAGGAGAAGGTGGAAGAGGAGATCAGAACGCTGATGGGCTTGGAAAGAATGCTAGTAGATGCAATAGGTAGGCAAGACCCCATTGAACAGATTCTGGTGACTATGGAAGTGCAGAAGTCAGAAACGGGGGTTACCCTGGCACAGAAAACAGCAAGGAAGTACCTAGCAAATAAAGAGAAATGCTATGAATTTAATGAGAGGGTCGGCCACTTGCTCGCAGTTAGAACTAGGCAAACGCTAGCAGCGGGTGAGATAAAAGAAATGAAGGATTGTACTGGGGCAATTGTCAATAAAGTGGAGGAGATACAGGAGGTATTCAGAAGGTTCTATGAGGTGCTATATAAACAAGATATAAATAACGGAAAGATAGAGGCAGAAAGTCTGGAATACCTCATGCAAGGTCCACAGGATGGGTTGAGTATTGAAGAAAGGGACAAGCTAGATGCACAACTAACAGTCCAGGAGATAAGAGATGCGATATTCAGTTTACCATCCGGTAAAGCAACTGGACAAGACCAGATCCCGGTAGAATTTTATAAAACCTATTGGGATGTGCTAGCTAAGGATATTTGGGCAATTTGTTGTTTGGCACAGGGGGGCAGAATTGTCCCTCAGTCTTGGGCGGGTGCGGATATAATAGTGATCCTGAAAAAAGATAAGCCCCCCACCGAACCAGGCTCTTACAGGCCGATCACATTGCTTAACGCTGATGCAAAAATATTTTCCAAAGCACTGGCTAATAGATTGAGTAAGGTAATAGAAAGAGTGGTCTCCCCTACACAACGTGGCTTCATACCTGACAAGGGAACTACTGAACACACTAGACAGCTGATTACTATTCTAGACGCAGCAGAGGCCTTAGGAGATCCTGTCGCGGCTATCTTTCTGGATGCCGAAAAGGCTTTTGACAGGGTCTCTTGGGCATACTTATGGAAGGCTATGGAGTGGGCTGGTATAGGTAGAGGATATATAACCGCAATCCAGGCACTTTACAAACACCCCAGTGCTAGGATACGTATTAATAGATCTTATTCCAATGCGGTAGAGATTAGAAGGGGGACTAGGCAGGGATGCCCAGCTTCACCTTTACTATTTGCGATATATTTAGATCCCTTTTTAAGAAGGCTTACACAAAATAGGGGGATTACTCCAGTTACATTGCATGAGAAAGAGTAAAAATTATTTGCCTATGCAGATGCTGTGGCTGTTATAACACCGACACCAGAGGAATCATTGATTGAAATAGAACAGGAGGCAAGGAAATTCGGCGAGGTGTCTGGGTACCTAATAAACAGGGGAAAAACACAAGTAGTACAGAACAGATACACTACATTTGCAGATGCAAGAGTAGTTCCAGACACAAAGTATTTGGGGGTTAGGGTGACTACAGAGTTAGAAAAATTAGTGGAGATAAATATGGAACCCTTGCTAGGAAAGGTTAAAAGTAACATGGAGAGGGTTAATAACTTACACTTAACTCTTATGGGCCGAATTAATTTTATTAAAATGGTTACCTTTCCGAAATTTTTATATCTGTTCAGAGCAATTCCACTATTCTTTGAAGGCATATGGTTCACCAGAATAGAATCAACAGTAAATAAATTAATTTGGGCACAGGGAAAGACACGTAGAGCATACCGTTTTTTGACATTACCACGAGAGAGGGGAGGTTGGGGGGCACCTGATTTTAGATCTTACTATTGGGCGACAGCTCTACAATACTCTAAAGGGTTATTAGGTGGAAGTGCTCAACAGGATGAGAGAATATGTCCAGCGAATATTTATGAAGCACTTTTGGGAAAGGCGGCAGAGAATGCCTTAGTAACAACTGTGGACTATGCATACTTCAAACACACAAGATTTAAGACTCTGAGCGCAATATATAAAGTTTGGAGGGCAATAAAGAAAAAATTGGGATTGGGAAGGTATAACAGATATCTGAGGCTTTACATGAATAATGATCTTCCACTAGAAATTTTTAGGGACACAGTTATGAAAGAGTGGGATGAAAAAGGGATCAAAAAATTGGGAGATTTAATGGATACAGGAGGAGGATTTTTAATGTTCCAAGATATACAGTATAGGTATAAAATAGCTGGGAATAGCTTCTTTAAATACTTACAAGTGAGGAGTTACTTTTACACAAAACTGGGGGGAGCAGGAGAAATGACAAGTTGTAGGATAATGGACTATCTGGGAAGCAGCCTTTCGTGCTCAATTAGGCAGTTGTATGCAGAGCTACAGGTCTACAAAACAGACGACAGAGAGAGATATAGTAACAAATGGAGCGAACAAGTAAGAGCCCGCCCGGAAGATCTACAAACCTCATTAGACCTGGGACGAACCATTTTGTGTTCAGCCACACTTCAAACCCAACATTATAAAACAGTCTATTCACTATATCACACACCTGCTAGAATTGCCCAATGGGGGGGAACCACCGGTATAACATGCCCACGATGCAATTCAACAGGTGCCAACATCACACACATGTTTGCACAATGCCCGCAATTATACACCTTAAAATTGGCAACAGAGGAGTTTTTGGAAAAGTCGTTGGGAATAAAAACTAAACTAACTGACAAATTGATTATATTGGGTATAAGTTTAGGAGAAAATATCATCCATCCAGAATTTCTATTTATGGTTACAGCAGTATTCAGGATAATTGTCGCAAAAGCTTGGAAGGAGAAATCAGCACCGTCGTTTCAGATCTGGATGGCAAGATTACTATCTACATATAACTTAGAGAGGGCCATATATGATAGAAAAGGCAGAAAGGCAAGAGCCTTGGGGGGCAGGATATGGCTTCCCATTGATCAATGGAAAAGTGGAAAGAGTTAAAAGTATGCTTTCTTTTTCTTCTTTTGGTATTATTTGTGAAATATGTATGGGCTATAATATTGTAATGTATGATGTATCCTATTCATTCTTACTTTGATTATTTGCAATTGTATAACTTTCTAAAACACAAATCTGTACATGGTCTAAAACTTTTTGTAATGGTAAAAATGTACTGGTTGTAACAGAAAAAAGGGGGGGGGGAAAAATCGAATAAAGACATTTAAAAAAAAAAAAAAAAAAAAGATTCAAGCTAGCCGAAATGATGATGGCTGATTTGCCATAAAATGGTCCCAGGATGCTTGTTTTCGGTCCAGGGCCGACATGGCTTGTCAGGTCGGGATTGAATGTTCCCATGAGGCACAAGGTCAGATTGAATTGCAAATGGCCATGTCTGAATTTGGGCTGCGGAGTGAGCTAAAGAATAATGAGGGTATGAACCCAGATCAGTTGACTGGGAGTGAGTGCTTGCAATGAAAAATACTCCGTCCATCATCCTCTTTGGTGTTGCTTTGTTCGTGCAGCTTGGCAGGGTATGCCCAGATGAGGGTCCCTTGCTCACTTTGCCACAGGATTCATGCTAACCTGGCTAATGGCAGCTGATTAGCCAGAAACTGGACCCAGGATGCTTGTTTCCAGTCCGGTGAAGACATTGCTTGGCAGTGCGGGCTGGACTGTTCACATGAGGCACATGGTGTGAGAAGTTGGCCTGGTATATGATGCTCACTAGTTCTAATGATCACGTTGTGCCATGCCAAGCAACCCTTATGATGATCGGTTGTAAGTCAACCTTATAGACCAGTTATCCGAGTGGTAACATGGACAAAGCAGTCTTAGGCTAAACTCTGAAAGGCATGTGAAGCAAGCTGTTTTACCATATACAACCCCCGTGAATACCAAATGAAAGGACACCACACAGATATATATTGAAAATATATATATATATTTATTAACTACAAACATCCCCTGAACTCTTTATGAGCACAGAAGCACAAGCGTTAAAACAAAACACAGTTGAAATATACACAAGTTGCACAATATGGAAGAGCCCTAGGGGCCACCTAAACCATATACTAAGAAAGTGGTATAAGAGATACCAATCGAAAAGGAAATAGGCCTAGGGCCTTGAGAATCGCTGGAGCTGATCGGGACTAGCAGTGACTAAGTCGGGAAAGGCCCGCGGGACTCAGGTGCAGTGTTTAAAGTGCACGCACTCACCAATGCAATGTCTATGGTGCGTAAAAGTTATATAGTTAGTTAGTTAGGAACCTTCCGAGTGACCTAGAAAGCTCAAACTTAAGACACAGACACTAGAGGTGTGTACCAGTGTGGGAACACCGGCGTTGCTGAGTTACCTCACCCACAGGATGTGGGTGCATAGGGTTGAAGTAGTGTCGGGTTTCGTCACGCTGGTCGATGGTGCTCGGAGTTGAAGATGCTGCAGGCGGCTCGATGTGAAGAGTTCCGGTGGATCCAAGGGTGGATCTGATGTCGTGAAGACCTGAAAGCAGAGGGGACAATGTTCAAATTCACTAGCCAGTGACTACTGTGAAACCAAATTGGAACCAGGCGATGTCGGGTGCAAACAGGCGATGAGGTGTAGTTTCTCTCTGCAGCCACATGGACACGAGGGGTCGAGGACATCCAAGATGGCAGCTGACCATGTGGCTAGTGGCCGGGATGGTGTGTCGAGTGGCACAATGCAAAAGGG
This sequence comes from Lissotriton vulgaris, assembly GCF_964263255.1. Lineage (NCBI taxonomy): Eukaryota > Metazoa > Chordata > Amphibia > Caudata > Salamandridae > Lissotriton > Lissotriton vulgaris. The sequence continues at coordinate 462,403,676 of NC_141696.1, read as the reverse complement.
CCCCACGCAGATCGTGGAGATGCTGGGGGGCTGATCTTCGGTGCAAGGGCTGCTCGGTGGTGGGGGTTCTCAGTCCCTAAAGCACAACGTCGAGGGTGCCTCGGATGCCGCGCAGTCAGCTTTTCGGGTGTCTTCCAAGAGGTCCAGTCCCACGTCTCTCGGTGCCTCCACAGGTCCCTTCTTTGCAGAGACTGTGGATAGGGCAGTGAGAAGTCTGAGCGTCTGGTTCTTGTCAGGCTCTGGGCTCGTGCTCCGGCGGGAGGCGGCGGCAAAGCAGACGTTGAGTTGCTCATTGGTACCTGTGTTCACAGGGTGGCCACTCCTAGGCCACAAGGGAGATACTCTTCAGTCTTCTGTGCAGCAGAATGTCGAAGTCCAGGTGTCTTCTTGATTTCAAGTTGATTTCAGGATGATCTGAGGTGCTATGGCACTGCTCCCACTCTTATTTCCAATCTGAGGGGTGGATCACCTGCTAGGTCCCTCCTCTTTGTGAGACCAGGAAGGGGGGCGGTTACTCCCCCATTCCTTTGTCCAGTTCCTCACCAGGCCCGGGTCTGGAAAGTCCCAGGACCGGTTTAGACTGGCTTATGCACGGGGACACCTTGTGTGCCCCGGGCATGTCTCAATCTATTCAGCCCTGTCCTACCCAATACACAAAATCCTGTCTGAGGTGGTGCTCGCACCTCCCAAGGCAGGAAACCCTTTGTCCAAACCTCCCTCGCTGAAAGGACTCCCAGCAGCAGGAGGTCAGACTTGTGTCTGTGGTGGCAGCATCCATTTTGTGATGCTGAGGCTCTGGTTAACTTTAACCGGGGTTAAGGCTACGCACATGTCGTGTCCCACTAGAAGAGTGGAATGCTATCCCCGTCGACGGAACTGTTGAGGGGAGAGTATTCCAAATCGTATGACACCTTACTCGACATGTTTTGATAAAGCCAAACCAAAGTTAGCAAATAACCGCAAGGATTATAATGCTCTTAAGAGTATATAGTATAGCAATATCCCGGAACAGCTAAGGGAGTTGTTCCCGACAGCTGCAGACAGGCTCAGCTCATGCTAGAGCACCATCTCACATATTTCCACATACTCTGCCTCCAGGATTGATGAGGCCTTCCATAGGAGTGGCTGATAGGAACATATGTGTCCAGTTTAGGTTAGGCATATGTATACTACACCTAAGCAAGAGGTGATTACACCAACTTGCCCCAGCTGAGTGATCAGCCAGTTATGCCAAATATGGAGGTCAGGCCAGGGGTGGCACAATACATGCTGCAGCCTCTGGTAGGCCTTGGAAACACCTATGCCCTGGGTACCTAGGGTACACTGTTACAGGGACCAATAAGGTGAACCAGTTCCAATTCGTAATGCACCTAAAGTGCTTTAGCAGTAATTTAGAGAGAGAACAGCAGTCTTTGGGTCTGATTAGCAGGCCCACAGCCACATTAAGTCGTAAACCAGTGAAGCAAAAAGCAAAAATTTGGGGTGACCATAAGATAACAGACCCTACTCTCCTACACAACGGCCCCCCCAAACGCAGGGACATTAGACTAACCTTGACCAGTTGTGTCTTCATGTTCTAAGTGGAAGTACCTGGAGAGACGATCTGCGTTGCCATGGTCAGTCCCTGGGCGGTGCTCCACTGTAAAGTCCATCCCCTGTAGGGAAATGGACCACCTGAGTAGTTCGGGGTTTTCACCCTTCATCTGATCAAGCCATAAGAGGGGCTTATGGTCGGTCTGAATCTTGAAGTGAGTGCCAAACAAGTATGGCCTCAGTTTCTTCAGGGACCACACCACAGCAAAGGCCTCCCTCACAATGGCTGACCAACGTTTTTCTCTGGGGGTCAGCCTTCTGCTAATAAAAGCAATGGGCTGGTCTTGACCATCTATATTAAGCTGTGAAAGCACTGCTCCCACTCCCAACTCAGAAGCATCTGTTTGGACAATGAACTCTCTTGAGTAGTCAGGACTCTTCAGGATAGGTGCAGAGCACATGGCCTTCTTCAGGTCATCAAATGCCTTTTGACAGTTTACTGTCCACTGAACCTTTTTGGGCATCTTCTTGGATGTCAGATCATTAAGAGGAGTCACAATGGACCCATAGTTCTTAACAAACCTCCTGTAGTACCCAGTCAGGCCCAAGAAAGCTCTGACCTGAGTCTGGGTAGTTGGAGGGGACCAGTCCTTGATGGTCTGGATCTTACTCTCCAGTGGTTGAACTTGGCCTCGACCTACAAGGTGGCCCAGGTATACAGCCTTACTCTGCCCTATCTGGCACTTTGTTGCCTTGATAGTGAGGCCTGCCTTTTGCAGAGCCTCAAGCTCTTCCTTCAGGTGGACCAGGTGATTCTCCCAGGTGGAGCTGAAGACAGCAATATCATCCAGATATGCTGCTCAAAAGTCATCCAACCCAGAAAGGACTTGATTCACCAACCTTTGGAAGGTGGCAGGTGCATTTTTCAAACCAAAGGGCATCACCACAAATTGATAATGCCCACTGGGGGTAGAAAATGCAGTCTTGGCTTTAGACTCCTCAGCTAACCTGATTTGCCAGTAGCCAGCTGTCAAGTCAAATGTGCTCAAATATTTGCCAGAAGCCAACTTGTCAATGAGCTCATCTGCCCTTGGAATAGGGTGTGCATCTGTCCTGGTGACAGCATTGAGTCCTCTGTAATCCACACAGAACCTCATCTCTCTCTTGCCATCATTGGTGTGAGTTTTGGGGACCAGAACCACTGGGCTAGCCCAGGGGCTCTCTGAAGGCTCAATGACACCTAATTCCAGCATCTTTTGCACCTCAGTCTTTATGCAGTCCCTGACGTGGTCAGGTTTCCTGTAAATCTTGCTTTTTACAAGAAGACTGTCACCAGTGTCCACCACATGGGTACACCAGTTAGTCTGACTGGGTGTCAAGGAGAACATATGCCTGTATGCCTGCAAAACTTGTCTACAGTCATGTTGCTGATGTTCAGTGATGCTGCCATCTAAGGCCACACCATCAACTGAGCCATCCTCACGGTTCTGAGTGAGCAGGTCTGGGAGAGGGCCACTCTCTTCCTCCTGTCCCTCATCTGTAGCCATGGGCAAGCCCATGTCTTCACTGTTGACATATGCCTTTAGTCTGTTGACATGGAGCACCCTGTGGGGGCTCCTGGGAGTTCCTAGGTCCACCAAATAGGTAACCTCTCCCTTTTTCTCCAGAATTGTATGGGGTCCAGACTATTTGTCTTGGAGTGCTGCTGGGGCCACTGGCTCCAACACCCATACCTTCTGTCCTGGCTGATACTCAACCAAGACAGCCTTTTGGTCATGCCAAGCTTTCTGTAATTCTTGGCTAGCCTCAAGGTTTTTGGATGCCTTTTCCATATACTCAGCCATCCTGGAGCGGAGACCAAGTACATAGTCCACTATGTCCTGTTTAGGCTTTTTGAGAGGTAACTCCCATCCTTCCTTCACTAGACATAGGGGGTCCTCTTACAGGGTGCTCAAACAATAATTCAAAGGGGCTGAAGCCAACCCCCTTTTGAGGGACCTCTCTGTAAGCAAACAAAAGGCAGGGTAGAAGGATGTCCCATCTTCGCCTGAGCTTTTCTGGTAATCCTTTGATCATACCCGTTAGGGTCTTGTTAAACCTTTCAACAAGCCCATTACATTGTGGATGATAAGGAGTGGTGAACTTGTAGTTGACACCACATTCCTTCCACATAGCTGTCAAATATCCTGACATGAAGTTGGCACCTCTGTCAGATATTACCTCCTCAGGAAATCCCACTCTGGAGAAAACTCCAAGTAAGGCCCTGGCCACAACAGAAGCTGTTGTGGTCCTAAGTGGAATTGCCTCTGGGTACCTGGTGGCATGGTCCTCCACCACCAGTATGAATCTGTGCCCAGATGCTGTAGGGGGATCCATTGGACCTACAATATCAATCCCCACTCTTTCAAAGGGAAACCCCACCACAGGTAGTGGTATCAGGGGGGCCTTTGTGGTGCTACCTGCTTTACCACTGGCTTGGCAGGTTACACAGGAGCGACAAAACTCCTTGGTGTCTTCAGACATGTGAGGCCAGTGAAAGTGAGGAACAAGCCTGTCCCAAGTCTTATTCTGGCCTAGGTGTCCTGCTAAAGGAATATCATGGGCCAAGGTAAGTAGGACGCCCCTAAATTGCAGAGGTATAACCAACCTCCTGGTTGCACCAGGCTTGGGGTCTCTACCATCTGAATAAAGGAGTCCATCATCCCAATATACTTTATGGGCACTTTGAGCATTCCCTGCAGCCTCAGCAGCAGCCTGCTGTCTGAGGGGTTCAAGAGAAGGACAGGATAACTGAGCCTGCCCCAAGTCTGCCCTAGAAGGTCCCCCTGTCCCCAGAAACTCAACCTGATCAGGTTCAAGTTCTTCAGAGACAGTTCCTTCATGGGTCTCAAGACCAGCTTCCTGTGAAGGCTGATCATCACTTGTAGGCAGTTGGGAAGGCACAGCCTTTACCCTCCTGTTCTTCTTCTTGGAAGGTGCTTGGTCCATTGTTCCAGGATCCAAGACCTGAGGTTCAGAGAGGCACTTTTTGGCCTGTGACCTGGTCACAGCAAGGACATGTGATGATATCCCTAACATCTCTGCATGAGTCCTTTACTCAACTTCTGACCATAGAGAGCTCTCCAGGTCATTGCCCAACAAACATTCAACTGGGAGATCAGCACTAACCACAACTCTTTTTAGGCCAGTTACCCCTCCCCAGGAAAAGTTAACAATTGCAACACTATGGGTAGTGGTGACATTGCTGGCATTGGTAACCAGGTAATTATCACCTGGCATGTATTGTCCAGGGTCTACAAAGTTAGGTGTCACCATAGTGACACTGGCACATGTGTCCCTGTATGCTTGAGCAACTTTGTTATTAATCAAAGGCGTCTGTCTGGAAGAGAGTCCCTTGCTCACTTGGCCACTAGATTCAAGATAGCTTTGCTGATGAGGATTATGAATCCGAAACCGGTCCCAGGATGCTTGTTTCCGGTCAAGGGAAGACATGGCTTGGCAGTTCGGGCTGGACTGTTCCCATGAGGCACAGGGTCAGACTGATTTGCATATGGCCATGTCTGAACTGGGGTGGCTGGGTGAGCTAATGAATGGTGATGGATTAAACCCAGATCAGTTGACTGGGGGTGAGTGTTTCATTTGCTCAAACGCTCCGTCCATCACTCCCTTTTGTATCGCTTTGTTCTCCCTAAGTTGGCAGGATATGCTCAGACGTGAGTCCCTTGCTCACTTGGCCACTGGATTCAAGATAGCCTGGCTGATGAGGATTATGAATCCGAAACCCTTCCCAGGATGCTTGTTTCCGGTCCAGGGAAGACATGGCTTGGCAGTTCGGGCTGGACTCTTCCCATGAGGCACAGGGTCAGACTGATTTGCATATGGCCATGTCTGAACTGGGGTGGCTGAGTGAGTGAAAGAATGGTGATGGATTAAACCCAGATCAGTTGAGTGGGGGTGAGTGTTTGATTTGCTCAAATGCTTCGTTCATCATCACTTTTGTATCGCTTTGTTCGCCCTAAATTGGCAGGGTATTCTCAGACGTGAGTGCCTTGCTCACTTGGCCACTGGATTCAAGTTAGCCTGGCTGACGAGGATTATGAATCTGAAACCGGTCCCAGGATGCTTGTTTGCGGTCCAGGGAAGACATGGCATGGCAGTTCGGGCTGGACTGTTCCCATGAGGCACAGGGTCAGACTGATTTGCATATGGTCATGTCTGAACTGGGTTGGCTGAGTGAGCTAAAGAATGGTGATGGATTAAACCCAGATCAGTTTACTGGGGGTGAGTGTTTGATTTGCTCAAATGCTCCATCCATCATCCCCTTTTGTATCGCTTTGTTCGCCATAAGTTGGCAGGGTATGCTCAGACGTGAGTCCCTTGCTCACTTGGCCACTGGATTCAACACAGCCTGGCTGATGAGGAATATGAATCCGAAACTGTTCCCAGGATGCTGGTTTCCGGTCCAGGGAAGACATGGCTTGGCAGTTCGGGTTGGACTGTTCCAATGAGGCACAGGGTCAGACTGATTTGCATATGGCCATGTCTGAACTGGGGTGGCTGAGTGAGCTAAAGAATGGGGATGGATTAAACCCAGATCAGTTGACTGAGGGTGTGTGTTTGATTTGCTCAAACGCTCCGTCCATCATCCCCTTTTGTATTACTTTCCCTTTTCAGCAAAAGTTTCGCGCCACTTTCGCGTGCACTCCTCGTTCGCCACAGAGCCGGAGGCGATGTTGTTTGTAGGAGGGTAGGGTCTGCTATCCTATGGTCACCTCACATTTTTGCTTTTTGCTTCACTGGTTTATGACTTAATGTGGCTGTGGGCCTGCTAATCAGACCCACAGCCTGTTGTTCTCTCTCTAAATTACTGCCAATGCACTTTAGGCGCATTACGAATTGGAACTGGTTCACCTTATTGGCCCTTGTAACAGTGTACCCTAGGTACCCAGGGCATAGGTGTTTCCAAGGCCTATCAGGGGCTGCAGCATGTATTGTGCCACCCCTGGCCTGGCCTCCATATTTGACACAACTGGCTGATCACTCAGCTGGGGCAAGTTGGTATAATCACCTCTTGCTTAGGTGTAGTATACCTATACCTAACCTAAACTGGGCAAATATGTTCCTATCAGCCACTCCTATGGAAGGCCTCATCAATCCTGGAGGCAGAGTGCATGGAAAAATGTGAGATTGTGCTCTAGCATGAGCTGAGCCTGCCTGCAGCTGTCGGGAACAACTTTCTTTGCTGTTCCGGGATATTGCCATACCATATACTCTTAGGTGCATTATAATTCCCGCGGTTATTTGCTAACTTTGGTTTGGCTTTATCAAAACATGTCGAGTAAGGTGTCATACGATTTGGAATACTATTCCCTTGACAGTTCTGTTGACGGGGATAGCATTCCACCCTTCTAGAGGGACACGACATGTGCGTAGCCTTAAACCTGGTTAAAGTTAACCAGAGCCTCAGCATCACAAAATGGATGCTGCCACCACAGACACAAGTCTGACCTCCTTCTGCTGGGAGTCCTTCCAGCGAGGGAGGCTTGGACAAAGGGTTACCTGCCTTGGGAGGTGCGAGCACCACCCCAGACAGGATTTTGTGTATTGGGTAGGACAGGGCTGAATAGATTGAGACATGCCCTGGGCACACAAGGTGTCCTCGTGCATAAGCCAGTCCAAACCGGTCCTGGGACTTTCCAGACCCAGGCCTGGCGAGGAGCTGGAGAAAGGAAAGGGGGTGTAACCACCCCCCTTCCTGGTCCCACCCAGAGGAGGGACCTAGCAGATGATCCACCCCTCAGATTGGGAATAAGAGTGATAGCAGTGCCATAGCACCTCAGATCATCCTGAAATCAACTTGAAACTAAGAAGACGACTGGACTTCGACATTCTGCTGCACAGAAGACTGAAGAGTATCTCCCTTGTGGCCTAGGAGTGGCCACCCTGTTAACACAGGTACCAACCAGCAACTCGACGTCTGCTTTGCCGCCGCCTCTCGCCGGAGCCCGAGCCCAGAGCCTGACAAGAACCAGACTCCCAGACTTCTCACAGCCCGTTCCACAGTCCCTGCAAAGAAGGGACCAGTGGAGGCACCGAGAGACGTGGGACCGGACCTCTTGGAAGACACCCGAAAAGCTGACTGTGCAGCATCCGAGGCACCCTCGACATTGTGCTTTGGGGGCAGAGAACCCCCACCACCGAGCAGCCCTTGCACCGAAGATCAGCCCCCCAGCATCTCCACGATCTGCGTGGGGCCCTTTTGCATTGTGCCGCTCGATGCGCCATCCCGCCCACTAGCCACGTGGTCAGTGGCCATCTTGGCAGCGAAACCTAGAAACTACACGGCGGGTCTGGTTGCTACAGACTTGCCCTCGCGCCTGTAAAAGGGAGCACCATCTCTGACCTTGCTGGTCCGAGTGATAAGCTTTTTTCGATTCCTGCGTAGCTTGCATTAGCCAAAACCTGTTTGCTCCAATCAAGTTGCCGACACCGCCAACAGCGAGAAGCCTGCGTGGGACAGCTCGTGATAGACTCCTGGACGTCCTCGACCCTTCGTGTCCACGTGGCTGCAGAGAGAAGCTACACCTCATCCCCTGTTTGCACCCCACATCGCCTGGTTCCAATCTGGTTCCACGGTAGTCACTGGCTAGTGACTTTGAACATTGTCCCCTCTGCTTTCAGGTCTTCACGACATCAGATCCACCCTTGGATCCACCGGAACTCTGCACATCGAGCCGCCTGCAGCATCTTCAGCTTAAAGCACCATCGACCAGCGTGATGAAACCTGACACTACTTCGACCCTATGCACCCGCGTTCTGTGGGTGAGGTAACTCAGCAACGCCAGTGTTCCCACACTGGTACACACCTCTAGTGTCTGTGTCTTAAGTTTCAGCTTTCTAGGTCACTCGGAAGGTTCCTAACTAACTAACTATATAACTTTTATGCACCATAGACATTGCATTGGTGAGTGCGTGCACTTTAAACACTGCACCCGAGTCCCGCGGGCCTTTCCCGACTTAGTCACTGCTAGTCCCGATCAGCTCCAGCGATTCCTAAGGCCCTAGGCCTACTTCCTTTTTGATTGGTATCTCTTATACCACTTTCTTAGTATATGGTTTAGGTGGCCCCTAGAGCTCATCCATATTGTGCAACTTGTGTATATTTCAACTGTGTTTTGTTTTAACGCTTGTGCTTCTGTGCTCATAAAGAGTTCAGGGGATATTTGTAGTTAATAAATATATATATATTTTCAATATATATCTGTGTGGTGTCCTTTCATTTGGTATTCAAGGGGGTTGTTTATGGTAAAACAGCTTGCTTCACATGCCTTTCAGAGTTTAGCCTAAGACTGCTTTGTCCACGTTACCATTAGGATAACTGGTCTATAAGGTTGACTTACAACCGATCATCATAAGGGTTGCTTGGCATGGTACAAGGTGATCACTAGAACTAGTGAGCATCATATACCAGGCCAACTTCTCACATTGGTGAGCAGCGGATTGGGATCTGAGCTTGCTGTTTGTTTTACCATTGCAATCTTTGAGCTTATCATTTGAAAGATCATACAGGTACCTGCTAGGTACATGTAAAACAAGACTAGTATACTTAAGTTCTACTGAACTTAGTTGTTGTAGAGGATAGGGAGTAGCACACCCTGACTACGACTACTAGATAGGTTTAGTAGGTAAACACCAGTGTAGGTAGATTGCAACATACCCACCCACACTAGAGCAATGTCTGGAGCAGAGGATCCACTGGGAATGTCTCTGTTGAGAGTGACCCTCCAAAGGCACCATCCAGATTTGCTATATTGTCCTTTAAGGAACTAAGGCAGCTTTGTGCCTTAAGAGGTCTGAAGACAGGGCCATACCCTACTACAGACCACCTTAGAGAGCTCTTAGACCAGTCTGAGGCTCTAAAGGCCTCTAAAGCAGACCCCACAGGGAATGCTGATGGAGGCTCTCCCACTGAAGATGACAATACTGAGACCCCTGTCCCCATAGTCCAGGTAGATGAGGGTGACCAGGTCACTGGAGCTCCTCAGGTAGATGAGGAGGTGGAAGAAGAAGAAGAGGAGACAGAAGGGGGGAGCAGTGATTCTGATGATGGCAGAAATAGTCAGGTGCTAGTCAGTAGACTTAACCAGGCTAACTTAAGTGTATTTGGGACTGAAGCAAGGATGACCTTGCCCAGGCACCCAGGTGGACTTAACCAGGAGCGTAGGAGGAGAAGGAATCACTCATGGGAATCCAGTACCTCCCAGGCTTCTAGAGGTTCTCATGGTCACTCCAGAAGGGAGATGACTAGCCCTCAGAGAAGGGAACATGAGGCCAAAATGAGAGAGACTGAACTTAGGATCCAGAGACAAGAATTAGAAGTTGCCCTGGCCCAAGAGAAACTTGCTAGAGCAAGACAGCCTAGAGAGAGTGGGGTAATAGTACCCACTGGTGGCAGCATTATCCACAAGGATAAAGACAGGTATTTTGATAACAGAAACCTGAGTAAGATTGTGCCCCCCTACAAAGCTGGGGATGATATCCACAAATGGATGGCTGCACTTGAGAGAGCCAGCAAAGTACAACAGATCCCTCAGGAGCAGTGGGCAGCAATCTTGTGGCTCTCCTTTGAAGGTAGAGGCCGAGACAGACTCCTCACAGTTAGTGATGGGGATTCTAGAAACTACCTGGTCCTGAAGAGTGCTCTGATTGATGGGTTAGGCTTAACCACTGAACAGTACAGGTTAATGTTCAGAGACACCCAGAAGACACAGACTCAGGACTGGTCTGAATTTGTTGAGTGTGCCACTAAGGCTCTTGAGAATGGTTGCTGGGAAGCAAGGTTACAGACTATGAAGGATTGTACAATTTGCTGATGAGAGAACACATTTTAAATATTTGTCAGAACCAGCAGTTGCATCAACATTTGGTTGACTCAGATTTGACCTCTCCCCAGGAATTGGGAACGAGGCAGATAAATGGGTTAGAACCAGAGTTAAGCAAAAGAACCAGAACCAGTGTGGTGACCAGAAGAAAACAGACCAGAAGGGTGGGGAGCAGAAAGATAAAGACCAGAAGTCTTCAACAGGGCCCCAAACTAATACAGAGGGTGGGTCCTAAATTTCCAAGAAGAAGAAGAAAGAAGATCAAAGAAAACCCTGGTGTAGTACTTCTAAAAACACCTCTCACTGGACAAGTGAGTGTAAAAAGGGTGGAGCCCCCAGCACTGCAGCCCCTAAGGCACCTGCACCCACTAGTACAGCTAGCAGTGCTGGTCCACAAACTAAGGGAGTAGTGGGTATCACCTTGGGAACTGAAGGAGATTCTGACCTAGTCAGAACCCTAACACAGGCTGTTCTGATTTGTGAGGGGGACATAGATTTGACCCCTACCATCAGTCCCAGTAATCTGGGCAAATACAGATAGACGCCTTTGATTAATAACAAAGTGGCTCAAGCATACAGGGACACATGTGCCAGTGTCACTATGGTGACACCTAACTTTGTGGAGCCTGGACAATACATGCCAGGTGATAATTACCTGGTGACCAATGCCAGCAATGTCACCACTACCCATAGTATGGCAATTGATAACTTTTCCTGGGGAGGGGTAACTGGCCTAAAAAGAGTTGTGGTTAGTGCTGATCTCCCAGTTGAATGTTTGTTGGGCAATGACCTGGAGAGCTCTCTATGGTCAGAAGTTGAGTACAGGACTCATGCAGAGATGTTAGGGATATCATCACATGTCCTTGCTGTGACCAGGTCACAGGCCAAAAAGTGCCTCTCTGAACCTCAGGTCTTGGATCCTTGAACAATGGACCAAGCACCTTCCAAGAAAAAGAACAGGAGGGTAAAGGCTGTGCCTTCCCAACTGCCTACAAGTGAGGATCAGCCTTCACAGGAAGCTGGTCCTGAGACCCCTGAAGGAACTGTCTCTGAAGAACTTGAACCTTATCAGGTTGAGTTTCTGGGTACAGGGGGGCCTTCTAGGGCAGACTTGGGGCAGGCTCAGTTAACCTGTCCTTCTCTTGAACCCCTCAGACAGCAGGCTTCTGCTGAGGCTGCTGGGAATGCTCAAGGTGCCCATAAAGTATATTGGGATGATGGACTCCTTTATTCAGAGGGTAGAGACCCAAGCCTGGTGCAACCAGGAGGTTGGTTATACCTCTGCAATTTAAGGGCTTCCTACTTACCTTGGCCCATGATATTCCTTTAGCAGGACACCTAGGCCAGAATAAAACTTGGGACAGGCGTGTCCCTCACTTTCACTGGCCTCACATGTCTGAAGACACCAAGGAGTTTTGTCGCTCCTGTGTAACCTGCCAAGCCAGTGGTAAAGCAGGTAGCACCACAAAGGCCCCCCTGATACCACTACCTGTGGGGGGGGGTTCCCTTTGAAAGAGTGGGGATTGATATTGTAGGTCCAATGGATCCCCTATAGCAGCGTTTCCCAAACTGTGGTCCGCGGACCCCCAGGGGTCCCTGACACATTCATAGGGGGTCCGCAGGCAGCAGTCTTAAAAGCACTGAAAAGTATCTTTTATAATGTATAATTAGCAGTTTGTTTTCAAAAAACAATTAAAGTGTCAGATAACGCCAGTGATTAATGTCCCTGCTGGAAAGACATGAGAGTTTTGGCCAGTGGCAGCTTTGACTTATCTAATGTAGCACAGAGGGTTAATATGCCTACTGCAAAGAAAGTGTACCATGCATTTTAAAAAAAGTATTTTATATGCATAGGCCAGTGGGTTACTGCGTTTGTCACAGAGATTCTTTTGTTAAAGTGCAGTCCATAAGTGACAATCGTAATCTAGCACAGTGACCTATAGACTGTCATCAAACAGCTGCTTGCAAACTGCAAGTTACAAGTTAGTGACTTATGTTTTTTTCCCAGTCTTTCATTATCCTGATGCTGCTAAAAAGTGTTATTTGTGTGGAAATACATTTTAGTTGTTAAAGTCAATGCTAACCACTGTGTTATGTTCTGAATCCCGAGTTTGTGCTTCTCCAGACCAAGCACTCTTTAAAAATACCTACCAGTATGAATGACATGTGAATTCTACTCCTTGTAGTCTCCTTTGCCTTACGTAAAATTTTCTATTTACTGATTTACATGTATGATTCACTGTCTCCTATATGTGTAGGATGTAAAGTCCTCTGACATCCTACAATGGTATGAGAGATGCTATAAAAAATGAAATACACATGACAGAGGGGCTATGGAAAGATGAGAAGCACTGTTGGAGGGTGATAGTGGGGGAATCATTGAAGAACCCCAGAAAGATTGTCGTATTCTGGTACATTTAGTCAGGTCTTCATTTACTATTCTTTAAAAGCGAATATAATTGAATATATAATGATAAATGTGTTGTAGACTACACCATTGTTTCCTAAGTTTTTGGGGGGGAGAGCCTCCCAAAGCCCCCTATGTAGTGGTCAGGCTCACTCATTGCACTTGGTGTGCACCGTATAGGGACTGGTCTGAAATCATTTGCCAGGGCTGCTTTGGGTTTCCAGTCTGGCCCTGGCAGGAGCAGGAGCCTTGACTGCGAAAGAAAACCAACCATTGAAAAGTTAGTCACAGAGATTCAGCACCAACTTTCCCGTTAACCTTTTTCATTTTCTTGCAAATTCTTTCAATATAAAATACAGCAGAAGTGGCGGAGAGTGTTGTTATCCTCCTTGGCTTAACAACACATTCCGCCACTTCAGAAACGCAGGGCTGCACCATATTTACAAGAATATGGTGCAGCCCTGCGTTTCCTCTGCGCTGGCGCTACACTTAACAGCGAAAGATTGTTTATGTACAGGAAGGTCCCCCTTCCTGCACATCAACAATCTTGAAATGTTGTTTTGTCACTTCTATGTGTGCTGCTTAATGCAGCACACATGCAAGTTACAAAAAGTCTTTTTTTTTAAGATTGTTGATGTGCAGGAAGGGTCACCTTCTTGAACATAAATAATCCAAGGCGTTTTACAAAAACAAGGAGAAATAAAGCATTTCTCCTTGTTTCGCCAAGTTAAGGCCAGATTTTCCCTGGTCCTAATTATGGCGCTGCCTCCTATTTACGCGGCCCTTGTAAATAGGGTGCAGCGTTAAAATCAATGGGTGTTGCAGGGGAAACACCCACCACAACACCCACTGCCCACCCCTTTCACGCTAAGCATTGTGTGAAAGGGGGTCTTATTTACAAGGCACCGTTAAGCCACCTTAAGTGGCTTAACACTGCCTTGTAAATAAGGTGATGCCCCTATCGCCACAGGAACATCGCAAAAAGTGATGTTCCCATAGTGATAGGGGCTTGTAAATATGACCCATAAATCCTTAGTAATTTGAGTATTTGTTTTGTGTGAACACTTGTGTAAAAAAATTTCGAATTACTGTTTTAACATTTGAAATTTAAATCCTACAAATTGCTCAGGGGTCCCCGGCTTCCAGTGGTGACTCAATGGGGGTCCTCAAGAGTCAAGAGTTTGGGAACCACTGCCCTTCAGCATCTGGGCACAGATTCATACTGGTGGTGGTGGACCATGCCACCAGGTACCCAGAGGCAATTCCACTTAGGACCACAACAGCTCCTGTTGTGGCCAGGGCCTTACTTGGAGTTTTCTCCAGAGTGGGGTTTCCTAAAGAGGTAATAACTGACAGAGGTGCCAACTTCATGTCAGGATATTTGACAGCTATGTGGAAGGAATGTGGTGTCAAATACAAGTTCACCACTCCTTATCATCCACAATGTAATGGGCTAGTTGAAAGGTTTAACAAGACCCTAAAGGGTATGATCAAAGGATTACCAGAAAAGCTCAGGCGAAGATGGGACATCCTTCTACCCTGCCTTTTGTTTGCTTACAGAGAGGTCCCTCAAAAAGGGGTTGGCTTCAGCCCCTTTGAATTGTTGTTTGGGCAACCTGTAACAGGACCCCTATGTCTAGTGAAGGAAGGAAGGGAGTTACCTCTCAAAAAGCCTAAACAGGACATAGTGGACTATGTACTTGGTCTCCGCTCCAGGATGGCTGAGTATATGGAAAAGGCATCCAAAAACCTTGAGGCTAGCCAAGAATTACAGAAAGCTTGGCATGACCAAAAGGCTGTCTTGGTTGAGTATCAGCCAGGACAGAAGGTATGGGTGTTGGAGCCAGTGGCCCCAGCAGCACTCCAAGACAAATGGCCTGGACCCCATACAATTCTGGAGAAAAAGGGAGAGGTTACCTACTTGGTGGACCTAGGAACTCACAGGAGCCCCCACAGGGTGCTCCATGTCAACAGAATAAAGGCATATGTCAACAGGGAAGACATGGGTTTGCTCATGGCTACAGATGAGGGACAGGAGGAAGAGAGTGACGCTCTCCCAGACCTGCTCACTCAGAACCCTGAGGATGGGTCAGTTGATGGTGTGGCCTTAGATGGCAGCCTCACTGAACATCAGCAACATGACTGTAGACAAGTTTTGCAGGCATACAGGCATATGTTATCCTTGACACCCAGTCAGACTAACTGGTGTACCCATGTGGTGGACACTGGTAACAGTCTTCCTGTAAAAAGCAAGATTTACAGGCAACCTGACCACGTCAGGGACTTTATAAAGACTGAGGTGCAAACGATGCTGGAATTAGGTGCCATTGAGCCTTCAGAGAGCACCTGGGCTAGCCCAGTGGTTCTGGTCCCCAAACCTCACACCAAAGATGGCAAGAGTGAGATGAGGTTCTGTGTGGATTACAGAGGACTCGATGCTGTCACCAGGACAGATGCAGACCCTATTCAAAGGGCAGATGAGCTCATTGACAAGTTGGCTTCAGCCAAATATTTGAGCACATTTGACTTGACAGCTGGCTACTGCCAAATCAGGTTAGCTGAGGAGTCTAAAGCCAAGACTGCATGTTCTACCCCCAGTGGGCATTATCAATTTGTGGTGATGCCCTTTGGTTTGAAAACTGCACCTGCCACCTTCCAAAGGTTGGTGAATCAAGTCCTTACTGGGTTGGATGACTTTTGCGGAGCATATCTGGATGATATTTCTGTCTTCAGCTCCACCTGGGAGGATCACCTGGTCCACCTGAAGGAAGTGCTTGAGGCTCTGCAAAAGGCAGGCCTCACTATCAAGGCAACAAAGTGCCAGATAGGGCAGAGTAAGGTTGTATACCTGGGCCACCTTGTAGGTGGAGGCCAAGTTCAACCACTGGAGAGTAAGATCCAGACCATCAAGGACTGGTCCCCTCCAACTACCCAGACTCAGGTCAGAGCTTTCTTGGGCCTGACTGGGTACTACAGGAAGTTTGTTAAGAACTATGGGTGCATTGTGACTCCTCTTAATGATCTGACATCCAAGAAGATGCCCAAAAAGGTTCAGTGGACAGTAAACTGTCAAAAGGCATTTGATGACCTGAAGAAGGCCATGTGCTCTGCACCTATCCTGAAGAGTCCTGACTACTCAAGAGAGTTCATTGTCCAAACAGATGCTTCTGAGTTGGGAGTGGGAGCAGTGCTTTCACAGCTTAATGTAGATGGTCAAGACCAGCCCATTGCTTTTATTAGCAGAAGGCTGACCCCCAGAGAAAAACATTGGTCAGCCATTGAGAGGGAGGCCTTTGCTGTGGTGTGGGCCCTGAAGAAGTTGAGACCATACTTGTTTGGCACTCACTTCAAGATCCAGACCGACCATAAGCCCCTCTTATGGCTTAATCAGATGAAGGGTGAAAACCCCAAACTACTCAGGTGGTCCATTTCCCTACAGGGGATGGACTTTACAGTGGAGCACCGCCCAGGGACTGATTATGGCAACGCAGATGGTCTCTCCAGGTACTTCCACTTAGAACATGAAGACACAACTGGTCAAGGTTAGTCTAATGTCCCTGCGTTGGGGGGGGGGGTTGTGTAGGAGAGTATGGTCTGCTATCCTATGGTCACCTCACATTTTTGCTTTTTGCCTCACTGGTTTATGACTTAATGTGGCTGTGGCCTGCTAATCAGACCCACAGCCGGCTGTTCTCTCTCTAAATTACTGCCAATGCATTTTAGGTGCATTACAAATTGGAATTGGTTCACCTTATTGGCCCCTGTAATAGTGTACCCTAGGTACCCAGGGCATAGGTGTTTCCAAGACCTACCAGGGGCTGCAGCATGTATTGTGCCACCCCTGGCCTGGCCTCCATATTTGACACAACTGGCTGATCACTCAGCTGGGGCAAGTTGGTGTAATCACCTCTTGCTTAGGTGTAGTATACCTATACCTAACCTAAACTGGACACATATATTCCTATCAGCCACTCCTCTGGAAGGCCTCATCAATCCTGGAGGCAGAGTGCGTGGAAATATGTGAGATGGTGCTCTAGCATGAGCTGAGCCTGTCTGCAGCTGTCGGGAACAACTCCCTTAGCTGTTCCGGGATATTGCCATACCATATACTCTTAAGAGCATTATAATCCTTGCGGTTATTTGCTAACTTTGGTTTGGTTTTTCCTTGTGTATAATCTTAAACTTAGTGGGATTAAGGAGATATGTCTGTGCACCTTTGGCCTGAAACAGAGGTATAAGCTGACGGAGTTGCCATCTCTGCTGCAAAGTAGCCTGACAATAATCCAGCCGAACAAATAATTCAAGCCCCTTCCCCTTTCTTTTGCGGTCAGGCCTAGCTAGGTTATATAATGCTTCACGTGAGAGAAAATTATTTAAACATATTAGTATAGCTCTTGGCTTGACAGTTGTAGTCCCTCTGGCGTTCTTCTACTGAAAAGGGAATCAGGGAGCCCTCTGCAGTTCTATTTCCCACTGCCACTGGGTCAACTTTTTATAAACAAATCAATGACAAATTGGCGCATATTACTACCCTCGCTTCCTTCCGGAATGCCTAAAACACGCAAGTTATTTCTCCCAGATCTGTTCTCTAAATCAATCAGTTTCCAATTGATATCTTCAAGCAAAGACGCCAGAGAAGAGATCTGGATTTTATACTGCACCATTTCGTCTTCAATTGCAGAAATTCTTCCTTCTGGCTCCCCTACCCTAGAAACCATTTCATTACAAGTCTTAACAACACGTCGGACCGTATTTTGAAGCCTGCGAACTGCTCCTTGCATTTGCAGGATCCCTGCTTTCGTCTCCTCACGATGCTGTTACATTGCTTGATATATAGTATTTAATGTGATTTCAGGCTCTTTGTATCCCACAGGCAGATCCTTAGCAGGTAAACCACAGTGGCCCAATATAGGGAATCCTTGATTCTCATCTCTAGTTCCGGGAGGTGAAATAGACCTGTATCTATTCTCAGTAATTTTTCGTACAGTATTCTCCTCTACACCCCATTCTTCCCTCCTTGACGGAGTGATATCATCATCCTCCAGTTGCAGTGAGCTCGTCAGGCTAGTCAAGCTTCTATCATCCACCCAATCCCCCTCCAGGCTCTCAGTCTCCAAGGCATTGGAAAGATCCGACATGGAGTAGAAATTGCTGGCGGAATCAATAGAGTCTGCATCACCAACTGCTTCAGGTAAATCATTTGGTCCTACGTCTACACCTCCCTTTGTAACTGTAGGTAAATCCCAAGCACCCCCAAGGAGTTTATCCGGTTTGCCCGGTTTTGTCTGTCCAACAGGAACTGGTGTCACACTAACAGATCGATAAGCTGTAGGTCCCCCTGACATGGCACTTATGTTGTTTAATAGTGATGCGGGGGAGATATCTGCTACCTTTGCCGGGAACACGGTTATAGGCGCCTCAACTCCAGACTGTAAAGGTGGTGTTATATAGTCAGTTTGAATTACAGATTCAATACTAGTCACACCAATAGTCACGCCCGCACTAGTGCTCTGTGAGGCATTTATAACAGCAAAGATTGCTGCCTGCCTTTGAGTTGAGTCCTTTTTTTGAAAATTCCTGGAATTTTGGGAGTTCCTCCAGCTCCTCCGGTTTCATCCAATTTTCCTGAAGTAGACTGGGAAATAGACAGTAACCCTTGTATGTGCATTGTAGGCTGGGACGTGGTAACATTTCCATTAACGGGATCAAGATCACTAACATCAACACCCAAACCGCTACCATGCGTCTCCGGCACATCAGGTACTCCTCCTGAAGCGGCAGCAACCGCCGCCAGCGTCTTTGGTCCTTTAGCACCACAATTGGCATTCTTGGGCACCATCATGACAGGGAGTGTTTGTCCCCCCAAGCCAGTCCGATTTCTTAAAGTAGCCTGCTGGAGCCCAGACGCCGTCGCTGTGCTGCGGGAGCCGAGAGCAAGCTGCCGCCGTCTGCCGACCGCGTTTGAAGAACGCTCAGAGGCAAACTTTGGGAGATGCCAGCAACAGCGGTGGATCCCGCGATGCAGTCGAAACCAGTCAAGCAGTATCTCCAAACATCACTGCAGACATAGCAGAAAGGTATCAGTAATCCCTGGGTTCCTAAGTTCCTGGTACAAGCTGTAAGGTAAGGAAGGCTTGGAAACCGACGAGAGGCACTCCAAGCCGCTCACACAGACGCACCGGCATCTGCCATTTTGCCCACAAGACATGCTCCCCTCAATGATTAGAAGTTTCATTTTCTTCAGTACTCTTGACACTTTATATCAAGCTTCTCCAGATAGCTTGTGATACTCCAATTTATTTTCATGCTCAACTGGTAGCATGAGTAATCAATGTAAAGTAACTCCTTTACTGGTGTGTGGTGCTAATCCAGTTGGAGCTATTACAACACAAGATAAATGGGTTCCTGCAGTTTTGTGTAGATAACTGGTGAAAATGATGAAACTTTTTCCTGTTCCAGCTTGACCACTGATGTACATTCAAATACGTTTACATGATGTGCATTGGCATTCTTTTTATCCATGCAGCAAACCATGCTGTATCTGTAGTGTCACTTGCTCATATATTTATTTTAGCTGAATATTTAGTTGTTCTTCAAACTTTCTCAAATTAATAATATCCTGTTGTGCTTGTTGCATTGTCTTTCCTACTTCATTCATGACTATCGTTGCTTCATTTTCAATAATTGTTTGTCCTAGTGGATCTTGACTTAGTGGAGCAGAACTCTGTTTTGAGAAATGTATCTAGCTATTTCAGCTGCAATTTTAGTTTCTTGTTCAGTCTCATCATTTAACATTTATAGATAAGTAGGCAAAATGTGCATTGATTATTGTCTTTACATTAGGGGTGGGTGGAATTTGCGTAATCGTGTTACTCAAATCTCTGGGAAACGGTAAAAAATCTCTGCGAACAAGCAGAAATTCCGCAACACGTGGAATTGCTCGTTAGCAATGCTTTTTTCCTGTTCACAATTGCTGTTTGCGTGCTCAGGGGAGAAATATCTTGTGAACATGCATTTTGAGAATGCTTACAAGCAAAACATTTCGTGAAGTTGCGGAACGCAGATTTTTGGCAAATTTCGCATTCTCTGCGGAACGCTAAATTACCCGGATTCCGCAAATTACGCAGGCGGAACGGAATTTACCGCCCAGGCCTACTTTACATGCATTAAAAGAATCTTCATAGCAGTTGAAATCTCCAAGTAATTATGCTTTACTCCGCCAATGCTTGAAGAGTTGCAGTAGTGCTAAATACAAACATTCCCTTTTTTCTGGAGTTTCACAACTGAGATTTTTGTGAATCATAAGATTTCCTTTGTCATGTTTTTCCAAACATTCATCACATCGAATTACTGCCTATTTATTTCATTTATATTTTCAATATAATTTCTGTTAAAGCTGTTACCTTGCATTACTTCATTGAAACCTACGTTTTCCAGATGTGGATTTCAAAACTCTACTTCATGTAGCCGCAAGACCTAGACTTACCCAAATGATTCCTTGTGACTTTGAATATAAACTCGCCAAGCTTAACCGATCTCAACATATATAGAATCCAATTTCTCGATGTGAAAGCATTTTCAATCTAAAGCTGTACAATTTTTGACTAAAACTCTTCTCTTGTGAAAATTCTTCCAACATTTCCTTCAACTCTGTCTTTTCAGATTTTTTTATATATGATGTAATATCGCAAGCAACAGCAATTGAATAATCTGTAACATACTGGATATCCATGTTTGCATTCGAAATTATCAAAATCACTTGATTGTAGTCATTAATATATTTTGAATCTTCAGTTCTTCTTATGTTCTATGTATTCTTCGGAGATTTTCTTGTTATAGTATGTCTTACTGCTGACATAAAACTATTGACTCTTCCTTTTGAAATTATTGAACGTGGGAGTCCAAAATACATTTTGGATAAAATGTTCCCTTTGACTTGTAATTTTGTCGATAATATTTTCCACATTGATGACTTTGAAAATGTAAAACATGTTCTCTTAAGCTCTCTTCTCCTCTTTTTTAGGGGATGGTACAGGTAACATGCTCTTCGATAAAAGACAAAATAGTCTCATTAGAATCAGTTATAACTTTAGGTGGATCCTTGATCCATAATAACTTGTGTATATGATGAGCACCTCTAGCTTGGTACTCAAAAGAAATCAGTAACTTCTTCAAGAGGTGGATTATTTTTATTGCAGATAAAAGATATCATAGCTGAAACATATGATTAAAATATCTGCAAACATTCACAGGATCAAAAGAACACAATTCACCGACTGTCTTTAATTCAATATTCTAGACATGTGAATTTGCTTGTCGAAGAAATTCAAGTAAATTGTCCAAGCATCTTCAGCAAATCTAAGTTGTAGAAACCAGATAGGAGTACCTGAGTTTCTTAACATGCATTCACGTTTTCCATGATGACAATATCAATACTCATTAGTACTATGTTGATACGCCTTCAAATTAATTAACTGAGATTCCAAATGATCATCTCTTTATTGAACTTTGTGCATAAATTCCTTTGCAGAAACATGTGTAAGATGTACTCCTGTTTTTAATATGTGATTCACTGCATATGAAAATCCAGACAAGTCACTTCCACATTTAAGATGAAATATAAATGGAATACACTGTTGAAATCTTTGATCTTCTTAGTACGATTGTGTTGTCCGGTATTCTGAAGCTGGAATCTGTACTTCTCGTTTATCATATCGTCCACTATCTCCAGTGGGAAACAGTTGTGGAAAACAACAATCTTCTAAATATTTTTCCCATACACTCATGGGAGTTCCCATTGCTTTCTTCATTTGAAATAATTCAACAGGGTTTCCAATGACATCTTTTGAATGTAAAGGATGTATACTGTAATGTTTGTGAATCTCTTTACTCCTGCTCTTGTCCACTTTTTGTATTTGCCCAGTTGAATTTTCTGTATATTCTTCTCAACATATTTCCTTGTCTTCCACATTTACAAACTTATAATAAATAATATTTTGTATAAGATATAACGTAGCCTTTTGAAGTTTGGTGACATCTACTAACTCTTGTCATATTTTCCTACTCTTTGTTGGTACACCATTAACTAGAATAACTACAGGCTCACCTTCCTCTCTCTCTATACCAACAGTTTCAATATTTTTTTAACCTAAATGTAAGTACACAACTCTTCCTTTCTGACCTCTTTGTAAATCTCTTGGACGCATCTTATTTGTTTAAGGCTCCATGCAAACTATAACCTGAAAAGGGTGCACAGATTGAATAAGAATGGATTCATATGGATTTAAATCTGCCATTTCCAGAGGAATAGCTACCAACTCCAAGATATTATGTACTGCTTTAGCTGGCATTTTGTCCTTTTCCAAAAAGTTGTAACAATATTTACAAATAAGTTGATCAGTACCCAACTCAAAATGACCTTCCACCAACAAATAGGCACCAAATTGCTCCCACTTATCCATATTTTCCTTTTCATTTTTTAAATACACATCAACATTCCTAGTTTGACTTCTATTTTGAGTATGCTGACAACAAATACAAACAGACGTTGGTATTTCACATGAAATTATCTTAAACTTTGTAATTTCTTCTTCAAACTTTTCAGTACTAATGTATTCAAACTGTGGTTCAATACCTAAACTTATCAAACTTTTACTTTCTCTACACTCTTCTTGTGAATCAAAGAAACAAAACTGTATATTATCACAAACTTATTTTTATATCCAATACTGATCCATACAAAAGAGTTGTTATTTGTTTCACTTAAAGATAATGCAGGACTTTTTAAGTAGTACAATCTCCTTAGTAACGTCCACATTTCTGTGTGATAAACTGTGAATATTCTTAAATGATTAAAAGTACTTTTACACACTTTTCTAGAAAGACAAGCCAGAAAATGACCCTGCGACTCAGTATATTTTCTTACTTTGCACGGATCTAGTCCTTCGACATCTTAATCTTCTGTTTTACACTTTTTGTATTATATTGTTGCAAGAAAAGTCACAGTATATCAATGAATTTCTGTTGAATACTACAAATACTACGACAATCCCACTTACACACTGGAGAATGTCCACGTCTTACTTGAACTTCTTTAGCTATTACTTCTTCCACATTTCTAGAAACCATCTTTTCTTTTTCAATTGGACAACCATCCATTACCTCGTAACAATAACCCCAGGTATCAACTGTGTGAACTAATTCATTTTGTTGAAAATTACTTTCTTCATTAAAAAAAGGCTCAGTACCAGAAGTATGCTTTCATTCACCAGAAAAAGCTTTGCAAAAGTTACTTCTAAAAAACAGTCTTTTTCTCATTCATAAAGTGCAATGTTTTATTCAATATTTTCATTCTCTTCAATACCAAAATAAATAATTTCCGTTTCAATTCAAAAGCAGTATTTACTACACTTTCAATCTATTGCTTCTTCTTAAATGCGGCAGATCTTTTTTATACTTTTTACAATCTTTTAATACATGTTTAATTACTCTATTACGAAACATTTGTCCACGTATGTCCTTAAATTGTTTCTGTCTTTTTGTAACATGTGCTTCTTTTCCATTGTGTTTCTCCATTTGCTTCTTCTTTCTTCAAAAAAAATTCTTTCCTCCTTTGATTAGTATTTTTATTGTTCTGTTCTCTTACCAGAAGCCACTTTATCCTGAGCATCTTTTTGTGTTTTTCTACTCCACTCATTTTATTAGGTACTTCTGTTTCTTTTATCAAAATGGTTGAAACATCTGCAAAAACACAAGAATAGGTGGTCACACAGCCAAAAGGAGAAAGGAAAATAATCCAAAAGATTTACAAATAGCAAAATGAAATATTCATACAATACAGCTACTGAACAATGTAAGAAATGCAGAAAAAAACAACAGAGATACAGAAAGAGACAACATACTTGCAGAAAGAAGCAAGAAAAATGAAGAAACAGGCAAGAGAAGTGAGAAAAAGGCAAGAGAAGTGCACAAAGAGACAAGAGAAGTGCAGAAAGAAAGAAAAGATGTGCATAAAAAGGCAAGACATGTAAAGAAAGAGGCAAGAGAACTGCAGAAAGAGGGAACAGGGATATAAAAAGAGGGATGAAAAGTGCAGAAACAGGAAAGAGGGGTACAGGAACAAGCAAAATAGGTGCAAAAGAGACAAGAGGGGTACAGAAAAAACAAGTGAAGTGCAGAAGGAAGCAGAGAAACTGCAGAAAGAAGCAACAAAAATGCTAAATAAGACAACTGTGGTGCAGAAAGAGTCCAAAGAGGTGCAGTAAAAAGGTACAGAAAGATGCAAGATAGTTGCAGAAACAGGCAAAAGAGGTGCAGAAAGAGAGAAAAAGGGGTGCAGTTAAAAGCAAGAGAGGTGCAGAAAAAGTGAACAAGAGTACAAAAAGAGGCAAGACATCTGCACAGAGAAACAATAGAAATGAAAAAAAGAGGCACGGCAAGAGAACTGCACAAAGATGCAAGAGAATAGTTGAAATAGGCAACTGAGGTACAGAAAGACAGAAGAGGGGTGCAGAAAGAGGCAACAGAAGTACAGCAATAGGGAAGAGGGGTGTAGAAAAAGCAAAGGGGAGTGCAGAAAGAAATCAGTGAGGTACAAAACAAGGCAACAGAGGTCCAGAAAGAGCAAGAGAGGTGCAAAACAACTAAGAGAACTGCAAAACAAAACTAGACAGATGCTGAAAGAGGGAAGAGAAGTAATATGTGCATAGGTAGATTCTCCTTAACTGTATGACTGCATGGTAGTGCCTAAGTAAAAGGATGAATATAAGAGTAATGGTAAGATCATTTGATGAGTTTATATGTAGTTCCTAACAAATTGTATGACTAGATGGGTTCTACCTAAGTCAATAGTTCAGTGCTAGAGTAGAGCCTCAATATTAGAATGAATGCACCAATACTGCCAGGGTGAATGTATCAATGCATCAGAAATACCTGACAGAAGCTATCACTACAAGCATAAAGCATGGTTTATTGCATTCTGTCCATCAACTGTAGTTTTTGTATTTGTCAACCAAGTGGGATGGGTATGCTCATACGTGAGTCCCATGCTCTCCACACCACTGGAGTCAAGCTATCCTGGTTGAAGATGGCTGATAGCCAGAAACCGGTCCTAGGATGCTTGATTCCGGTCCAGGAAAGACATGGCTTGGCAGTTCAGACTGAACTGTTCCCATGAAGCACAGGGTCATGGCTGATTTGCAAATGGCCATGTCTGTACTCGGGTGGTGTGGAGTGCAAAAAAACGATGGATTTAGGCCCAGATCTCTGTACTGGGGTGAATGTATGACATTGTTCTGCAATCTGTCCATCAACTTTTGTTTTTTCATTTGTCACCCCGAGTGGGATTGGTATGCTCAGATGTGAGTCCCATGCTCTCCACACCACTGGAGTCAAGCTATCCTGGCCGAAAAGGGCTGATTGCCACAAACCGGTCCTAGGATGCTTGATTCCGGTCCAAGTAAAGACATGGCTTGGCAGTTCGGGTTGGACTGTTCCCATGAACAGGGTCAAGGCTGATTTGCAAATGGCAATTTCTGAACTGGGGTGGTGTGGAGTGCAAAAAAACGATGGATTTAGGCCCAGATCTCTGTACAGGGGTGAATGTATGACATTGTTCTGCATTCTGTCCATCAACTGTTGTTTTTGCCTTTGTTACCCGAGTGGGATGGGTATGCTCAGACATGAGTCCCATGCACTCCACACCACTGGAGTCAAGCTATCCTGGCTGCAGACGGCTAATAGCCAGAAACCGGTCCTAGGATGCTTGATTGCGGTCCAGGAAAGATATGGCTTGGCAGTTCGGGCTGGACTGTTCCCATGAGGCACAGGGTCAAGGCTGATTTGCATATGGCCATGTGTGAACTGGGGTGGTGTGGAGTGGAAAAAAACGATGGATTTAGGCCCAGATCTCTGTACTGGGGTGAATGTATGACATTGTTCTGCATTCTGTCCATCAACTGTTGTTTTTGCATTTGTCACCCGAGTGGGATGGGTATGCTCAGACGTGAGTCCCATGCTCTCCACACCACTGGAGTCAAGCTATCCTGGCTGAAGATGGCTGATAGCCAGAAACCAGTCCTAGGATGCTTAATCCAGTCCAGGAAAGACATGGCATGGCAGTTCTGGCTGGACTGTTCCCATAAGGCACAGGGTCATGGCTGATTTGCATGTGGCCATGTCTGAACTGTGGTAGTGTGGAGTGCAAAAAAACAATGGATTTAGGCCCAGATCTCTGTACTGGGGTGAATGTATGACATTGTTCTGGATTCTTTCCATCAACTGTTGTTTTTGCATTTGTCACCCCGAGTGGGATGGGTATGCTCAGACGTGAGCCCCATCCTCTTCACACCACTGGATTCAAGCTATCCTGGCTGAAGACGGCTGATAGCCAGAAACCAGTCCTAGGATGCTTGATTCCGGTCCAGGAAAGGCATGGCTTGGCAGTTCGGGTTGGACTTTTCCCTTGAGGCACAGGGTCAAGGCTTATTTGCATATGGCCATGTCTGAACTGGGGTGGTGTGGAGTGTAAAAAAACAATGGAGTTAGGCCCGGATCTCTGTACTGGGGTGAATTTATGACATTGTTCTGCATTTTGTCCATCAACTGTTGTTTTTACATTTGTCACCCCGAGTGGGATGGGTATGCTCAGACGTGAGTCCCATGCTCTTCACACCACTGGAGTCAAGCTATCCTGGCAGAAGACGGCGGATAGCCGGAAACCGGTCCTAGGATTTTTGATTCCGGTCCAGGAAAAACATGGCTTGGCAGTTCAGACTGGACTGTTCCCATGAGGCACAGGGTCATGGCTGATTTGCATATGGCCATGTCTGAACTGGGGTGGTGTGTAGTGCAAAAAAATGATGGATTTAGGCCCAGATCTCTATACTGGGGTAAACGTATGACATTGTTCTGCATTCTTTCCATCAACTGTTGTTTTTGCATTTGTCACCTTGAGTGGGATGGGTATGCTCAGAGGTGAGTCCCATGCTCTCAACACCACTGGATACAAGCTATACTTGCTGAAGACGGCTGATAGCCAGAAACCAGTCCTAGGATGCTTTATTCCGGTCCAGGAAAGACATGGCTTGGCAGTTCCGGCTCGACTGTTCCCATGAGGCACAGGGTCAAGGCTGATTTGCATATGGCCATGTCTGAACCGGTGTGGTGTGGAGTGCAAAAAATGATGGATTTAGGCCCAGATCTCTGTACTGGGGTGAATGTATGACATTGTTCTGCATTCTGTCCCCCAACTGTTGTTTTTGCATTTTTCACTCCGAGTGGGATGGGTATGCTCAGACGTGGGTCCCATGCTCTCAACATCACTGGAGTCCAGCTATCCTTGATCAAGACGGCTGATAGCCAGAAATCGGTCCTAGGATGCTTGATTCCGGTCCAGGAAAGACATGGCTTGGCAGTTCAGACTGGACTGTTCCCATGAGGCACAGGGTCATGGCTGATTTGCAAATGGCCATGTCTGAACTGGGGTGGTGTGGAGTGCAAGAAAATGATGGATTTAGGCCCAGATCGCTGTACTGGGGTGAATGTATGACATTGTTCTGCATTCTGTCCATCAACTGTTGTTTTTGCATTTTTCACCCCGAGTGGGATGGGTATGCTCAGACGTGGGTCCCATGCTCTCAACATCACTGGAGTCAAGCTATCCTTGCTCAAGACGGCTGATAGCCTGAAAAAGATCCTAGGATGCTTGATTCCAGTCCAGGAATGACATGGCTTGGCAGTTCGGACTGGACTGTTCCCATGAGGCACAGGGTCAAAGCTGATTTGCATATAGCCATGTCTGAACTGGGGTGGTGTGTAGTGCAAAAAATGATGGATTTAGGCCCAGATCTCTGTACTGGGGTGAATTTATGACATTGTTTTGCATTCTGTCCATCAACTGTTGTTTTTGCTTTTGTCACCCCGAGTGGGATGGGTATGCTCAGACATGAGTCCCATGCTCTCCACACCACTGGAGCCAAGCTATCCTGGCTGAAGACGTCTGATAGCCAGAAACCGGTCCTAGGATGCTTGATTCCGGTCCGGGAAAGACATGGCTTGGCAGTTCAGACTGGACTGTTCCCATGAGGCACAGGGTCATGGCTGATTTGCAAATGGCCATGTCTGAACTGGGGTGGTGTGGAGTGCAAGAAAACGATGGATTTAGGCCCAGATCTCTGTACTGGGGTGAATGTATGACATTGTTCTGCATTCTGTCCATCAACTGTTGTTTTTGCATTTTTCACCCCGAGTGGGATGGGCATGCTCAGACGTGGGTCCCATGCTCTCAACATCACTGGAGTCAAGCTATCCATGCTCAAGACGGCTGATAGCCTGAAAAAGATCCTAGGATGCTTGATTCCGGTCCAGGAATGACATGGCTTGGCACTTCGGACTGGACTGTTCCCATGAGGCACAGGGTCAAAGCTGATTTGCATATAGCCATGTCTGAACTGGGGTGGTGTGTAGTGCAAAAAATGATGGATTTAGGCCCAGATCTCTGTACTGGGGTGAATTTATGACATTGTTCTGCATTCTGTCCATCAACTGTTGTTTTTGCATTTGTCACCCCGAGTGGGATGGGTATGCTCAGACATGAGTCCCATGCTCTCCACACCACTGGAGTCAAGCTATCCTGGCCGAAGACGGCTGATAGCCAGAAACCGGTCCTAGGATGCTTGATTCCGGTCCGGGAAAGACATGGCTTGGCAGTTCAGACTGGACTGTTCCCATGAGGCACAGGGTCATGGCTGATTTGCAAATGGCCATGTCTGAACTGGGGTGGTGTGGAGTGCAAGAAAACGATGGATTTAGGCCCAGATCTCTGTACTGGGGTGAATGTATGACATTGTTCTGCATTCTGTCCATCAACTGTTGTTTTTGCATTTTTCACCCCCAGTGGGATGGGTATGCTCAGACGTGGGTCCCATGCTCTCATCATCACTGGAGTCAAGCTATCCTTGCTCAAGACGGCTGATAGCCAGAAATCGATCCTAGGATGCTTGATTCCGGTCCAGGAAAGACATGGCTTGGCAGTTCAGACTGGACTGTTCCCATAAGGCACAGGGTCAAAGCTCATTTGCATATGGCCATGTCTGAACTGAGGTGGTGTGGAGTGCAAAAAAACAATGGATGTAGGCCCAGATCTCTGTACTGGGGTGAATGTATCACATTCTTCTGCATTCTGTCCATCAACTGTTGTTTATGCATTTGTCGACCCGAGTGGCATGAGTGTGCTCAGGCGTGAGTCCCATGCTCTTCACACCACCGGAGTCAAGCTATACTGGCTGAAGACGGCTGATAGCCAGAAACCGGTCCTAGGATGCTTGATTACGGTCCAGGAAAGACATGGCTTGGCAGCTCGGATTGGACTGTTCCCATGAGGCACAGGGTCAAGGCTGAGTTGCATATGGCCATGTCTGAACTGGGGTGGTGTGGAGTGCAAAAAAGGATGGATTTAGGCCCAGATCTCTGTACTGGGGTGAATGTATGACATTGTTCTGCATTCTGTCCATCAACTGTTGTTTTTGCATTTGTCACCCCGAGTGGGATGGGTATGCTCAGACGTGAGTCCCATGCTCGCCACACCACTGGAGTCAAGCTATCCTGGCCGAAGACGGCTGATAGCCAGAAACCGGTCCTAGGATTATTGATTCCGGTCCAGGAAAGACATGGCTTGGCAGTTCGGTCTGGACTGTTCCCATGAGGCACAGGGTCAAGGCTGGTTTGCATATGGCCATGTCTGAACTGGGGTGGTGTGAGTGCAAAAAAACAATGGATTTAGGCCCAGATCTCAGTACTGGGGTGAATGTATGACATTGTTCTGCATTCTGTCCATCAACTGTTGTTTTTGCATTTTTCACCCCGAGTGGGAGGGGTATGCTCAGACGTGGGTCCCATGCTCTCAACATCACTGGAGTCAAGCTATCCTTGCTCAAGACGGCTGATAGCCAGAAATCGGTCCTAGGATGCTTGATTCCGGTCCAGGAAAGACATGGCTTGGCAGTTCGGACTGGACTGTTCGCATGAGGCACAGGGTCAAAGCTGATTTGCATATGGCCATGTCTGAACTGGGGTGGTGTGGAGTGCAAAAAAACAATGGATGTAGGCCCAGATCTCTGTACTGGGGTGAATGTATCACATTCTTATGCATTCTGTCCATCAACTGTTGTTTATGCATTTGTCGACCCGAGTGGGATGAGTGTGCTCAGGCGTGAGTCCCATGCTCTCCACACCACTCCACAGCCAGGATAGCTTGGCTGAAGACGGCTGATATCCAGAAGCCGGTCCTAGGGTGCTTGATTCCGGTCAAGGAAAGACATGGCTTTGCAGTTCGGGCTGGACTGTTCCCATGAGGCACACGGTCAAGGCTGATTTGCATATGCACATGTCTGAACTGGGGTGGTGTGGAGTGCAAAAAAAATGATGAATTTATGCCCAGATCTCTGTACTGGGGTGAATGTATGACATTGTTCTACATTCTGTCCATCAACTGTTGTTTTTGCATTGGTCACCCCGAGTGGGATGGGTATGCTCAGACGTGAGTCCCATGTTTTCCACACCACTGGAGTCAAGCTATCCTGGCTGAAGACGGCTGATAGCCAGAAACCGGTCCTAGGATGCTTGATTACGGGCCAGGAAAGATATGGCTTGGCAGTTCTTGCTGGACTGTTCCCATGAGGCACAGTGTCAAGGCTGATTTGCATATGCTCATGTCTGAACTGGGGTGGTGTGGAGTGCAAAAAAATCAATGGATGTAGGTCCAGATCTCTGTACTGGGGTATTATTTATTTATTTATTTATTTAGAGGATTTATTTAGCGCTGGCTGGACCCAGGGGTATCAGAGCGCTTTACATCTTTGAGACAAGAAGGTCAGTAAGACATGGGTCATACATAGCATAAATGAGTATAAACAACATATAAGTCTCCGCTAGACATATTTCAAAATGATAAATATGGGAAATAAGAACACCGAAAAGTGGGAGATGTGATAATCAAAAATAACCAGGCATACATTGAAAAGAGAGCCGGAAAATTTCAGAGGAGGATAGGGAGGTTGGTGGTCAGATTGGGTTTGTAAGGACGAGAGGACGAGGGGCAGAAATGAGGGCAGGCGGAGGACAAGGGAGGGGGGTGCAGGGAGGAGTAAAGGTGGTAAACAGGGAGGTGGAAGTGACGAGGAGGAAGGGCGAAGTAAGGCTGAAATGAAGGGAGGGCGGATGTATCTGAGGTCGGACAGATGTGGCCAGTAGAAGATAGCAGATAGGATTATGGTCCCCATTATTTATTGAGGAGATGTAGTTTGAGTTCTTTTTTGAAGCAAGGGTAGGAAGGGTTGCAATGAAGGTCATTTGGAAGGGCATTACAAATGCATGGACCGTTGCCGGAAAAGGACCGAGACTGGGTGGTTTTCTTTTTTTGAAGCGAGGGATAAGAAGGAAGGTGTTTGTGCTTCTCAAGGAACGGGAGCAACCGGCTTTTGTGAGTGTGTTAGCGAGGTAGGTCGGTATATTCTGATGGAGAATTTTGTGTGCAATGCAGGGTGTTTTGTACGTGGATCTACCTTCAATGGGGAGCCATTTAAGGATTTTAAGGGTAGGGGAGATGTGGTCGAATCGCTTGCAGTCTGAGGTAACGCGCAAGGTACAGCACAGATTTAAGCGGTGCGAGGTGGACCTTGGGAATTCCGGTGAGAATGGCATTGCCATAGTCGATGCGAGAAAGAACAAGGGATTGGACTGCTAGTTTGAAATCATCGTTCGGGATGAAGGGCTTGATTTTCTTAAGGTGGCGGAGAGTGAAGAGGGCTCCTTTGGCAGAATTATTGATGTGTGTCTTGAGGGTTAGGAGGTCGTCAAGGGAGATACCTAGTGATTTGACTGAGGAGGATAAAGATAAGGAGCAGTTGAGGGCATTAAGGCCAGAGATCCAATTCTGAATAGGGAGCTGGTTGTTTTTAGGGGAAAAAAGAATTATTTCAGTTTTTTTATGGTTGAGTTTGAGGTGGTTAGTGTGGAACCAGGCTTGAATCTTGATGAGGGTGTTGTTGAGGTGAAGGATGTCAGCATGGGTTTTAATCTTATAATAGAGTTGGGTGTCATCGGCATAGATATGGTAGTTGATCCCGGCTTGTTTAAGAATGAGTGTGAGGGGTTCCATGATAATGTTAAAGAGAGAGGGAGAGAGGATGGATCCTTGCGGAACTCCTAAGGAGATAGAGGTAGGGTTAGATAGGCAATTTTGAATTTTGATTTGTTGAGAACGGTGTTGTAGGTATGAGACGAACCATTTGTGTGTCATACCATTTAGGCCGAATCGATCTTTAAGAACATTGAGTATAGTAGAGTGGTTAACAGTATCAATCGCTGTAGAGAGATCAAGGAGGATCAGAAGGCTAGATTCACCATTGTCGCGTGAGTGGTGGATGTCATCAACAATGTTTAGCATGGCGGTTTCAGTGCTGCATCCTTTCCTAAAGCCAGATTGGAAGGGGTCTAGTAAGTTAAAGTGTTCAATGTGTCTCTCTAGTTGGAGAAGAACACATTTTTCCAGGGCTTTAGAAAGAAGGGGAAGGTTGGAGATGGGACGAAGGTTATTGAGGTCGTTTGGGTCTGCCAAAAGATTTTTGATAATGGAGGTGATTTGGCCTAGTTGCAATAAGTTAGGGACACAACCGGTGGCAAGGGAGCTGTTGATAATAGAGGTCCAGGTAGGGGTGATGATATGTTTGAGCTTTTGGACAAGTTTGGAGGGAAGAGGGTCTTTGGTGTGGGAGGAAGGCTTGAGTTTGGCATTGTATGACATTGTTCTGCATTCTGTCCATCAACTGTTGTTTTTGCATTTGTCACCTTGAGTGGGATGGGTATGTTCAGATGTGAGTCCCATGCTCTCCACACCACTGGAGTCAAGCTATCCTGGATGAAGACGGCTGATAGCCAGAAACCGGTCCTAGGATGCTTGATTACGGTCCAGGAAAGACATGGCTTGGCAGCTCAGACTGGACTGTTCCCATGAGGCACAGGGTCAAGGCTGATTTGCATATGGCCATGTCTGAACCGGGGTGGTGTGGAGTGCAAAAAATGATGGATTTAGGCCCAGATCTCTGTACTGGGGTGAATGTATGACATTGTTCTGCATTCTGTCCATCAACTGTTGTTTTTGCATTTGTCACCCCGAGTGGGATGGGTATGCTCAGACGTGGGTCCCATGCTCTCCACACCACTGGAGTCAAGCTATCCTGGCCGAAGACGGCTGATAGCCAGAAACCGGTCCTAGGATGCTTGATTCCGGTACAGGAAAGACATGGCATGGCAGTTCGGTCTGGACTGTTCCCATGAGGCACAGGGTCAAGGCTGGTTTGCATATGGCCATGTCTGAACTGGGGTGGTGTGGAGTGATAAAACACAATGGATTTAGGCCCAGATCTCTGTACTGGGGTGAATGTATGACATTGTTCTGCATTCTGTCCATCAACTGTTTTTTTTGCATTTGTCACCCCGAGTGGGATGGGTATGCTCAGACGTGAGTCCCATGCTCTCCACATCACTGGAGTCAAGCTATCCTTGCTGAAGACGGCTGATAGCCAGAAATCGGTCCTAGGATGCTTGATTCCGGTCCAGTAAAGACATGGCTTGGCAGTTCGGGCTGGACTTTTTCCATGAGGCACAGGGTCATGGCTGATTTGCATATGGACATGTCTGAACTGGGGTGGTGTGGAGTGCAAAAAGGACGATAGATTTAGGCCCAGATCTCTGTACTGGTGTGAATGTATGACATTGTTCTGCATTCTGTCCATCAACTGTTGTTTTTGCATTTGTCACCCCGAGTGGGATGGGTATGCTCTGACGTGAGTCCCATGCTCTCCACACCACTTGAGTCCAGCTATCCCGGCTGAAGACGGCTGATAGCCAGAAACCTGTCCTAGGATGCTTGATTCCGGTCCAGGAAAGACATGGCTTGGCAGTTCGGGCTGGACTGTTCCCATGACGCACAGGGTCGTGGCTGATTTTCATATGCTCACGTCTGAACTGGGGTGGTGTGGAGTGCAAAAAGAATGATGGATTTAGGCCCAGATCTCTGTACTGGGGTGAATGTATGACATTGTTCTGCATTCTGTCCATCAACTGTTGTTTTTGCGTTTGTCACCCCGAATGGGATGGGTATGCTCAGACGTGAGTCCCATGCTCTCCACACCACTGGAGTCAAGCTATCCTGGCTGAAGACAGCTGATAGCCAGAAACCGGTCCTAGGATGCTTGATTTCAGTCCAGGAAAGACATCGCTTGGCAGTTTAGGCTGGACTGTTCCCATGAGGCACAGGGTCATGGCTGATTTGCATATGGCCTTGTCTGCACTGGGGTGGTGTGAAGTGCAAAAAACGATGGATTTAGGCCCAGGTCTCTGTACTGGGGTGAATGTACGACATTGTTCTGCATTCTGTCCATCAACTGTTGTTAGAGCTTGAGATAATACATGAATGTACGCATATTGCCTGTGATTCTATCACTGCAGAATTAGTACGTGGATCAATGTATGAATGTATGGAAAGTAACTCTGAGAAACTATGAGTATTATTGTAATGCTTGGACAATTACATAAGTGCATCAGTACTGTCTCAGTGAATTCATGAGTGCATAGATACTTGCTGAGTAAATGTTTTACTTGAATTGTAGTGTCTAGCTGACTATATTCCTAAATACAAGCATGCACATGTATGTACCTTTTCCTAGTAGCATCATATGTACAAGAAACATACAAATACATATTTGCCAGTGTTTTATAGCTCTACCGTCTTTTTAGCCATAACACATGAGCGAATACATGTGCATGCAGACACATACCTCAGTCATAAGACTAAAAATTCCCATAAACTTGACAGACTGCACTTCCCATTTTAAAGAGACACCTAATCTTATGCGGTATACTTAAATGTGTATCTCCAGAGACCAAAACAAGCTAATCCAACTACTAATCCTTCTACCAAAAACTCTTAAACCTTACTTTAGGGCTACAGCTTCACTATTCAGCAACTACTCAGAGAGTCGGGTCTAGCCAAATACAAAGCAGCAATTTCTTCAATGTGTCTGTTGAAAGTCTCACCATATTGCAAAGAGCCTGAATGCATGTGTCCATACCTTTTAAAAGTGCCATCATATATGACAGAATCATACAAATAGATACATAGTGGGTGGTGCCTAAGAGAATGGATACCTGGATCGGTAGTGCCTGAGTGAAAAGTTCAGTGCAAACGTACTGCCTGGGTGATTGCATGAGTACAGCAGTACTGACTGGGTGATTAGAAAAGCGCAGCAAAAATACCTTATACAAACCCTGAGTGCAAGTCTAATGAATGCATGAAGACAAGAGTATATCAGTACATTTTAAAATGACACATAAAGGTATGCAGCATATTTGAAGTATACATCTCCACCGACCACTACAAGCTAAGCAAATCACTTCTCCCTCTGACAAAATGTTTTAAACCACAGTTTTGGACTACCGCTTCACTAGTCAGTAACTACGCTGAATGTTGCACCCAAGAAAATACAAAGCACCAATCTTTTCAATCCATTTGTTAAAACCCTCACAATAATCCAGAAAGCCTGCTTACATCTGTCTGTACTTTTTAAAAGTGGCATCATATACCAAAGACACATAAAAATAGATGGTTAGTGGGTAGTGCCCGAGAGAATGCATAACTAGTTGCGTAGTGCCTCAGTGAAAACTTCAGTACAAGAGAACTGCCTGGATAATTTCAGAAAGCCAACCCTAATCCTTCTATCATGCTACTATCTACAAACTATTTCAATACTCCTGTCATTACAATTATACAAAGTACAATAGAGACCTGTAGAGTTCATAACGTATTTCATACATCACCTTTGTCTTCTAATTTCAACACTTGGATATTTTTTTAAAGTAAAAATATCACTAGAAACAATAACGCTGTCCCTCTCTAATTTCACTCAAATAAATGTATGTATCAAATCACATTGCTTTCATCATTATTTACAATTTTAAAACACATTTCTATTAGTTAGACATATTAACCCTTTCTAACTGTCTTCAAATGATGCCCTAACTGCTTCTGTGATTTTCTGAAGTCACAACTCCACTGTGGTAGAGTCGCAAATCCATATGGGAGTTCAAAAACCTATTTTTAATAATACTAGTATAGATGTTCAACAACACACTACTTCTCCACATACTGATGCCTTAGAAAACCTTAATTTACTAATTTGGCACTTGTATTCAAGTATCCATTGCACATTTTAAGGGATGTATGTCACTACCACGCACACTTTTACAACGCGTACCATTACAACGCGGTTGTAACAACGCAAGTCATAAAACGACTTGCGTTGGGGGGGGGCGCAAATTTAAAAAATATAATTTACTATTCCAACACCAGTCCCCGTGGATAGTAGGGAAGGTGCTGGGATAGTAAATTAAATTATTATTATCCTTGAGCGCCACCCAGCGCAATTTGTTGTAACAACTTTCGTTGTTATAACCGCGTGGTAATGGTACTTCGTTGTAACGCTCGCGTTGTAAACGTTGAATACCCATTTTAAGTCCACAGTTAAGTTTCAACCCTTTCCCCATTCTACCTAATGCCAGTTACCATAGTAACAGTTCATGTAAAATTCAACTGTACTAGCAGGTCACAAGTTCACAGTAGTTTCATGTTTCAACACACAAGCTTACTAATGCATACAGCAGGAGTCGCTGACTTTTGCAAAATATTACCTATGGTATCAACTGTACCTTTCAAACATTTTTTAACAGAAAATCACAAACATGATACCTCAGCAAAGAAACATGCATCCTATTTTTGAGTGCACAATCGCGATGAACAGCCAATCACTTATCAATATTACAAAAAAACAACATGTTATCCACAACTTTATAACAAACAACATGCTCTCCACCATTTTAGATACCTCTCATTCTACCAACTGACTACCTAAGCTACGGACATCTTTTGATTACTTCCAGACATCCCTTCAAGATGCTCACAGTGTGGGTTGTAGAGCACAGCTATGTTTTCTGGTGCAAAAGGTATGCTGAACGCAGAGGTAGTGCCAAAAACCTAGTTTTGGAAAATGTGTATATTAAATGGATTACACAGAGAGCGTTAAAGTGGCACCAATTGTTGTCTTTCATTAAAACCTCTTTGTATCTCCAACCCCCTGACCTCATGATTGTGCACTGTGGTGGCAGCAATGACCTAGGCACATTGACTGGGGTAGGCCTGGAAATGATAATGAAGAACACTGTTGCACAATTGATGTTGCTTTTGCCTGAAACTGTCTTTATATACTCTAACATATGCCAAAGACAGAAATGGAACTGGTCAAATCAATTCTGTCCACAGTTGCAGAAATCTAGGAAGAATGTCAATAAAGCTGTTTCTGCATACCTCAGAGATCAGAGAATGGGATCCATAAACAACAACGATCTACGTTTTGATATGGACAACATCTACAGAAGTTACGGAATGCACTTCACAGATCAAGGAAAGAGTCTTCCTCAACAACCTTAAGCTGTGCATCCATGTGGCTGCAACAATAAATATAACCCAACAATGAATCTTATTTTTTTAACAACACACTTTTTTTTTTATTTTGCTTGGAGTAACAAACCCATCCCGGTTGCACAGGGGGGCCGCGCTGAAAGCCGCAATGGAGTTGTAAATCCAAGCACACAAGAAAAAAAATGCTCCACATTCTTATAACTTGAATTCTGCCTCGGGCCCCATCCCCCAGGCCTAGTCATTTCGTACTATAATAAAAAACTACCCCCCATCTCACTGGTGGCTTTAAATGCCCCGGGACTCCATCCCCGGGGCATTGCCTCGTTTAAAAAAAAAATCCCCGGAGTGGCCCCAAGAATCCCATACTCTGGGCCTGGCCCTCACAGTGGAAACGGCGGAAGGAGCCCCAATGCCCCCACGGCCCTGCCACCTCCCTGCCTCATGGGGATCTGGCATTGCATTTGCTCAAGGGGAGCTGCTGACATGCAGCTCCCCTTGTGCAAAAGCAATAATGCTTTGCTACCATGGAACTGAGAGCAGGTTTCCAAGAAGCAAAGCAGTGTTTGCTATGACAGGGTCGGAGCAGTGCACCTGCCCTGTCATTACAAACTGCAATGTCCCAGGGATGGGCACCCCAGGACATTGCCGGAGCCGGCCCTGAGGGGTGGCAGTCCCCAGGGTCATAGAGGGCTCCAGGAGGAGGGCTGCGGGCCCCCATCCCCTTCTAGAATTAGTCGAGTGGACCCCCGCATTACAATACGTAGAGCCCCGGGAAGTGGCGGTCCCTTTGGCTTGGGGGGCCCACGAGGCCCCCAAATAATTAAATAAAGCCTCAGGGAGGCCCCAGCAGACACCCCAATAAAAATTAATAATTATCTCTGGGACCTGGCCCACCTAGGGGCTCATTCAAATGAAGCGCAGCATTAACTTTTTTCAGCAGATTTCACTCATACAGAACCATTGAAATTCAGAAGTTATATTTAACTGAGAAATATATAACTTGTTGAATTTCACAATTTTTGTAAGAGTGAAATCTGAGCCTAACTATAACGCACCAGTAACCCTTGTTTTTTTCATTGAATTTCTAAGGTTTTTAAAATTCTGTTTCCTAACTGTAACATCCCTGGAACATTTGATTTTTTAAAGTAAATTTGTAAGCTTTTTGAAATGTTATTTCCTAACTGTAATCATTAACCCTTGACACTGAGTGCCCGATTCTGATGTGGTGAGGAAAGCATTCCCACCTAGGGCTAGCTGTCCCCTTCTCCTTTGATATGGCTGATACAGCAATAAGACCTGAGGTGGAATTTACGAGGCCAGTTCGGAATTGGGGGAAGATCAACATGCCAGAACTCAATAAACTACTGATCAAAACACTTCCGTGTGTTGAACTACCAATTGCTGCACTTAATTGCGCCACCGAACTCTGGCTAACCACTGCAGTCAATACAGCGCTTCCAATGACATCAAAGCCCGCATTTTCATACCATCCCCCTGCTCCATGGTACTCGGAACAACTTAAAAGCCTCCGCTCACATTGTAAGACCTTGGAGCGTAAATGGAGACAAGGCTATTCTCCTTCACGTAAAGCCATATATAAAGAAGCCTTGAAAAAGTACCACAACAGTTGTAAAACTGCTAAAGCAGACTACACAAGAAAAACTGTGACTGATGCACAAAACTGCCCAAAGGTGCTATTCTCTGTTGTCAAAAAATTGACTGGTGCTAACTCTACCCCTCCTCCTCCGGCACTTGATGTCACCCAGTGTCAGTCCTTAGCGGATTACTTTATAAATAAAGTTGATCTTATCTATGACAATTTCACTACACTTCCAGGTACTACGTACACTGCCCCTGATATAGTCCAGGAATTGGAAAACACCGACACTGATGAAGTAATCACTACTTGGCAGCCCTTAGATGCCATTTCCTTCCTCTCCTGTTTAAATAGTGTGCGATCGGGCTCCCCACAGGACGCTCTCCCGGCCAAAATACTAAAACAATTAGATCCCCTCACGCATCCCACCATCATTAAATTACTCAACGCTTCTCTGAGCGAGGCCCATGTCCCACAACCTTGGAAACACGCCATGGTTGTACCGTTATTGAAAAAACTGGGTGCAGATCCTTCAAATCCTGCTAACTTTCGCCCTATATCTTTATTGCCAATCTTCTCAAAGATACTGGAGAGATATATACATTCTCAGCTCTCTAAACTGGTTGAAAACACTGGTTTCCTCCATCCTTCTCAGTCAGGCTTTCGGCCTAGGCACTCAACTGAGACAGCCCTCCTGGGGGTGACAGAGAGTCTTAGGCACGGTGTCGATCAGGGAAACACCATGGCGCTCATCCTGCTGGATTTGAGCGCAGCCTTCGACACCGTGTCACATTCCATCCTCATTGACTCTCTGAAATCTCTTGGTGTGGCAGGCCAGGCCTTGGCCTGGCTGGTGTCTTTCCTCAACGACCGAAGCTTCCAAGTGTTTTCTTCTAAAGCAGCCTCCGCCGTCTGCCCATCCACCCGCGGCGTCCCCCAGGGCTCAATTCTTAGCCCTTTATTATTTAACATTTACGTTAAACCCTTGGCAACCATAGTTGAACAAGCTGGGTTAACCCTGTTTTCTTACGCAGACGACACCCAGATCGTCTTCTCCTTATCAGGGAGAGACGTAAACAACATCTCCGCACTCAAGTCGGGCCTCACTCTTGTGGCCGATTGGATGGGGAGAAACTGTCTCAAGCTGAATGGGGAGAAGACCGAGGTGGTCATTCTGGGACAGAACAAGCATCTATGGGGTCCCCGCCATTGGCCCACCGAACTGGGAAATGCGCCTACACCATCTACTGCAGTTCGTAACCTGGGTGTCATTATTGACGACAGGCTAACTATGAGACAACAGGCTACTAAGGTTTCAGCCATCTGCTTTTCAACTTTGCGGTGGCTTCACAAGATTCTGTGGATGCTCCCCCTCTCCTCTCTCAGAACCATAGTCCAGGCACTTGTAACATCACGCCTGGACTATGGCAACATTCTCTATTTGGGAGCAGATAAAGCCACTATACATGTGCTGCAGGTGGTGCAAAATGCGGCTGCGCGCCTGCTAAAGAACGTCCCCAGACGCACCTCAGCCACTGCCGCCTTGCGTGACCTTCATTGGTTGAGCATCCCTGAACGCGTTAAATTCAAGGCACTCTGCTACATGTTCAAGGCTAAGCAGGGCAGCGCCCCAGCATATGTTCAGGGGCTGGTAAAACCCTACAGACCCCTGCGCTCACTAAGGTCATCGGACACTGGTAATTTCACAGTACCAAGATGGAAGCTGACAAAAATGTGAGGCAGCTCCTTTTCGACTCTGGGTCCTAAATACTGGAACTCCCTCCCATTGGCATTAAAATCTGAGACCAACTTACTCCGCTTCCGAAAGGCTCTGAAGACCCTGCTTTTTACTAAGCATGACCAATAGTCGGCTGAGGCCTCAAGTCAAGGTGACACTCCCTCTTTCTTCTACAGTCTATCCCTGGCGCCGGGAAACCCATTGTGGGTAGCTGTGCGCGATACAAGCTTAAATAAATAAATAAATAAATAGGGCCCGATTATGAGGCGGTCTGGAAGGCCTCCTAACGGCATTTTCTCCTTCCGAATCTGATTGGGATTGTGTCTTCACGACTGAGGGCCAGATTTTGATGTGGTTAGGAACATAGGCTCCCATAGAAGTCAATGGGAGACCAACTAAATCATATCTGGTAGCATCCGGATGCATCATACTTGGTCGGTCAGACTCTCCTGATTCCAGTTGTTTGGAAACCATTTCCAAACAGATTCGATTGGGAAGATTTCCTAACCGCATCAGAATCTGGCCCTGACTGTGCAAGAGTGTCTCAGTGGGTGTATGAGTGTCTGAGTAGGTCTGTAAGTGAGTTAGAGAGAGTATGAGTGGAACTGTAAGTGGGTGTTTGAGTATCTGAGTGGGTGTGTGAGTGGGTGTGTGTATGAGTCTTTAATAGGGGTGGATGGTAAAGTCTGGTGCTGGAACACAGAGTTCAGCAAAAACTCAGCCAACCACCAGCAGAGCGGAGTTTATCTGCACTCTCACCCCTAGACTTCATCCCCCAAGAGTAGTGTGCCAAGAGACACGTTTGCAGAGTAGTTGAGAAAGGGGCTAGGGCCTCTGATCAGGCCTGAGCAATCCTGATGGGTGGGACTAACTGCTGCCAATAATAGGTGTTTTTGGCCCCCAACAACCCTCAGGAGCAAAGGGGAATACATCCCACAACCAGTAGTACACCAGGAGGCGCATTTGCAGAGTAGTTGAGAAAGGGGACAGGGCCTCTGATGAGGTCTGGGTAATCTACCTGTTGGGAACTTACTTGTGGCAGCAAGAGAGGTTCTTGGCCACAACAACCCTCAGCAGCCAAGCTGTTTCAAGTTAAAAGTTATAGATTAAAGTTTATATTTGTACCTTGACATTTTCGAGGATACAGCTATAGCCCAGTGAATAAAAATAACTTGTTGGGGTTAGTCCCTGGAGAAACATGCAAACATGACCATGCAGAAAAGGCGGATTTGCTATATTTTAAAGTCACCACGCTACATTGTTAATGATCTCTGTCATGTATTTTGTAAGCTATGTTTCAAAGTGCCAGATGTGCGATACTTTTCTTAGGTCACAAAATTGGGCCATTTTCGACCGGAAATCATTTTTCTATACACAAAGCCCTATTTTGCAATTTGGTAACTTATCACCTAGTTGCAAAATGTGTTTGCAATTCCGTATTAATAAGGGGCATGTTAAGAGCGTCTCTAACTAATAGTGACTCACAGTGGTATGTGTGAGGGTTTTGGTACCGAAATGCGTCCACAAAACATTAACATTTTACTGCCTACTTCAAGTAGGTGGTAACCCATTCTCAAATGGGAAGGAGTCTTCTCCTTTGTGAATGTTTCTAAAAAAGTTATTTAAGCTCAGGAAGTCCTACAGCTGTCCTATTTTGTTATATATTGTTAGCAAATGGTGTTGCAGCATTTATTTAGGATAGTGACCATTTCTGTTTTGATGCACATACCTGTGGCTCTGGATATTTGACTGGGAAGAATGTCAATGATCAAACAACAATGCCAAAAATAATCTTTTCTACTTTACCATATTCACTACAGGGGTCCTTGCTTCCAACCATATAGCACAAACTGACCTCCAAAACATAGAAAAATACAAAAAAGAAATTTTGGAAGTTGGCCACAGTTTGTGTGTGGATCCGGCCGTGATTGCTGGAATCATTTCTCGTGGATCCTGTGCCGGTGCTCTCCATAACATTGAAATGTGTGAGGATGGAGACGCCTTTGGTTTGATGGGGGTAAGCACCATTACCGACACAGGAGTAGCATGGCGTTATATATACAATTCTCATCAAATACTGTTTCTAAATGTATGTCTGAACTGGTCATATGGAAACATAATACCAAATATGTCTTTGAATTTTAGATTAGCAAAACCTGGAACAAGGTCAGAGGTGCCTGGAACAGTAAAGAAAACATTGCCCAGGGTACAGAGATTCTAATCAACATGATCAGGGCAATCAAGGGAACGTTTTCAAGTTGGTCTCAGAATAACATCTTGAAAGGTCTGTATCAGTACACCAGAGGCTATTTCCTATTGCTTGTGTTCAGTCTCACTCCAATCCTCAAACCCACTCAGATCTCTAGGGGTGCCAATTCTCTCAAGAATTGTGTTTCCTAAGGAGTGAGGTCTGCACTTACCTCTGTAAATGAACCTAAGTGGGTTGGGAGACCACTGATTTAAAGGCTAGAAGGGTATTATTACAGGGTGCATGGGATTTGCAGCTCGCAGATAATTGGTGCAAACTCAAGTACAAGCGGAACTCTAGCGGATGAACCTTTAGTTCCAGACTGAGGCATGACCTAATAAATCAACATTACATCAATAACATTGAAGCAATTAGGCCCCACAATGGTAACATAGTGTAGTAGATTTGCAAACCATGAAGGTTTAGTAGGATATTAGCAAAGATAGAAAACTCAAATCATTTAATGTTGTCAAAAATCAGTAATGACTATATGAATATATACATCAGTATGATTCAAATCAATTCAAAATAGCAAATACAAAGACAAACTGCTCAAGGCTTTTGTGAGAAATTGGTTTGTAGGTTGCCTCAGATGTAGGTCCAGGTCAAGCAACAGCCACAAACTCTGGCAGGGTGAACCACAAAAAGTTACCAGATTATGTTGTGCTTAACCTTGGGTAGCTTGGCCCAAAGAGAGTCATGTTCAACTTAGAGGTAATATGTAAAGTTTATTTGCAGCACACCAACAGTAATCAAGTAAAAATACCACTACAATTTTGAAAATGAGAGTAGGTTTTAATAAATCATTTGACACCAAAACAACAAAAATGTAATCAGTAGATTCAGAGATATGATCTTTTAATATTGTTTAGGAAAAAAAACTAGCACATTAAAGTTCTTACCGCGGACATCTATTCGTGCAAGACCAGTTCCCCCTTGAAAAATATGGCCAACCACGATGGAGTGCTAGCTGGATACAAAAAGTGGATTGGGGCCAGTCAGCGCTTACCTTCAGACTCGATTTTCTGAGAAGGTAAAGTTCAATGGGGCAGGGTTGCAAGCAGTGTCCGAGGAAAGAGCGTCATCATCAGGGCGCTGCTAGGTGAAGTAGTGGTGAAGAATAGATTTCTACATTTGTACCAAGTCACTTTTATGGAAGTCAAAAAGCTCCAGTGGGATGAGGAAGGAGGCTATAGCAGAAGAGAATTCCAGGAGGCC
The DNA here is from genome assembly GCF_964263255.1 of Lissotriton vulgaris. Lineage (NCBI taxonomy): Eukaryota > Metazoa > Chordata > Amphibia > Caudata > Salamandridae > Lissotriton > Lissotriton vulgaris. Next base: position 462,359,521 of record NC_141696.1, on the reverse strand, counting down.
TATGTCCCATAAAGCAAAGGACCACTTACCAAGATTTGATGCTGTGGAGAAGAACGTAATAAACTGCTGCAAACTCAGTTTGATCGGAGATGCACTGCAGGTGGATCAACATGCAGGCTTGTCCCAGTCTTTCCTTAGTTCTGTGACCAGTTTTTAGCCCAGAAATTTCTAAGCTTCAGATTTTGGCTATCAGAGTACTTTTAGCACCACCCCAAGAGTCCAGGACTGAAGGGGTACCACTTGGGGGGTTAGGACTCACTCAGGCTGGGTCCAGGACCAGGTTCAAGATGATGGGGGCCTGTTATACCCCTTTAGCTGTGAAGAGGGGGCCAGCAAACTAGCCTTTGGAGTCAATTTGGTAGTCTTGGGTTCCAGATAGTGAACTAAAGAGCTGTTATGTGAGCTCTATTTTTATACCTGGTGCCTACTTTGATGTGGGAGCCGTTTTGATAGGTTTCTCTTTGAAGTGCTTAGAAACTCTTGACTCCCCTGCCCTGACTTCAGGGTGGAAACAGAGATGACGTGGGGGTGACAAACCCTTTGTGTGAATGCAAAACATAGTCTATTCAGCTGCGAGTGTGGCTGTGTCCATCTCCACCCCCATCCTGCCAGCAGATGGCCATTCAGGTACCTCCAGTTCCTCTATTGTGTGACTGTCTAGGAGGAATTCACAAAGCCTACCTGCCAACTACACCCAGTCATGTGATGTGGGGAAGGCTACAGGCACCAAAGTTGCATTTTTTAAATTGTAATTTAAAATCTAATTTTAATATTAAAGAGGATTTTTAATTAGAATTTCATAGATACGAAACATGAAGTGCTATCTGTCACCAGTCAAAAGTAAGCAAGGGGACACACTGGTCAGTGTAACCATGTGCTTTATAAGCTCAGTTACATACATACATACACACATAAGACAGCCCAATGTTATCTGAGATGTGTAGGTGTCAAAGAAGTACAAAATGAATGTATTTGCTTTGCACTCTCAGGACAAGTGAAAAATAAAAGTACATGTGCAACACTTTAATTGCAATGCACCCTGTCCTACGTGTCTCCTAGGGCCTACCTTAGGGGTGACATATATGCAATGAAAGGGGAGTTTAAGGCTTGGCAAGGGGGTTATAAGACGGATTGTCAGTTAAAAACTGCATTCAGGCGGCGATTGCAAGCCTGAGACGTGTTTAAGAGCCCATGTCAGTGGATGGCATAATAAGTGGTACATGCCCATTAATTGCATTTAATTTACATTCCCAGGGTATATGGTATACCACTCTACAAGGGACTTATAAGTGAATATTACCATGTTTAGCAGGGTGAGCACGCACTGGTTAGCTGTGGAGAAGTGAACAGAATCCTAAGGCCAACAAAAAAAAACATCAGTGCAAAAAAAGTGAAAAAAGATAAAACGTTTGGGGTAAGAACCCCCTAGGGCTGAAAGGTCAAACAGTTTTCATGAAGCAAATCGAGCAAGCAGAGCATTCCATGAAGGGACGTTCCATAATATGCTTAACTAAGAAGTCAGGTAAGTTGGGTAGACATCAAGCAGACGGTGTCAGCAGGTAAAGCCTATAAAAGACAGAAACAAATTAAGATTCAGTCGAGTGAGTGAGAACGTATTTGCCCAGGAGTTTAAATCTTTTGGGAATGAGAAAGGGAGCATCTCTTCTGAGGAGAGTGGAAAGGGCACCTACATCTACCTGACTCAGCAAAGGACAATTACAATTGCAAATCTTAAGTGAAAACTAATTATCCACAGTTCCCATGAACAGAACCAAACAGGATCAAACATTCCATGACAATTCAGTGCCGGCCTTCTTCTCAGCCATCACACAATGTAAATATCAGCGGCATCACTTTTAAGAGATATCATGTATAAGATGAAACATTGTGGTAAGCACGTCCAATGTGCAGGAGCAGCGGTTCATTATTTAGCTCACCATGGAACTCATGTCGATAAACATTAATCATACACTGAAACTATCAGAACACAGTTCTAATCAGATCATACTCTTGAAATTTGGCTCCTGAAATGAGAGAAAGAGAACCAAAATGTATAGCAGCCAAAGGAGCATTGAAATTTAGAGTGAATTATTTAAATTGAGACCTAAATTAGCAACGGTCAACTTTACCATGAAAATCACGCTATATATGTGTGTATAATGCTGCGCCCAAGTCCTCTCGGAGTGAATGCTTATTTAATCAAAATAGTGAAAAATGCCCGACGCGTTTCGGAGCAGCCGCTCTTTAATCCCGTGCATGCTGTTCGGATTATTGTAAAGTTGTGCGAAGTATAAACTAGTGAAAAGGCTTCACCAGTAACATTGACAATTCGTTTATCAGGGCCTTGGGTATTAGGGTATTATAGGTACAAGGTTGAACATTGCTGGTGTAGTAGTCATCTGGCATTTTGATCCTCGTTTTCTGAATCTGACAAATTTTACGTGTTTTCCACTGAAGTAGATACATTTTGCGAAACCCCTGACTTAGCTCTACATAGTTTTATCTGTTTCTCATGAAGATAATTCTAGACTCTGCTGGGTGATAAAGGCACTAAAAAGTCAAGCATAGGTGACTACTATTACCATGCCTAGATCATAATTCCCCTAGTGGGTGGTGCCAGGTGATTAAAAGTGCTCTCCATGTGTAAATCAATGTAGGTTTGCCTGGTTGAGACCTCTGATTGGAGTTGGTGTGCATCCCCCCACTACCAAGAAACCAAAACTCAGCAAACTCAACGTATTGCGCCAATTACCGTGCAACTATGGCAAATCTTAAGGATAAGCACATTCAATCAATTGACTCCTTCCAAATGTTTGGGGCTAATTGTGAGTGTGAATGGCCAGTGTGCTGGAGCCTAATTACTTCTATATTGGATACATAAGCTGACCTATTTCCATAACAAGTTCACATTTACTTGTAAAGGCACTGTGAACCTGCACAAAAAGGTAATGTGAGACCAGATGCAGAACTTTTGTCTGGCTTCCCTGGAGATCAGAGCTAAAGATGAGCAACCCAGGGTGTAGTCATAAGTATTTTGGAATAAATAAACCTACCAAGCCTGGAGACATGACCTGCAATCCTCTTTGGGCAGCATGACTCCAGTGTGAAGGTTCATGTTTCTCAGTACTTGTTATTGTATTTGTGATCCCCCTGCAAATCATGTGGGCCTCCGCATGAAGTCCTGGGTGCCCCCACATAGGTCCTTGCAGCTGTAATTACCTGAAAACAAGATAACCCCAGAATTAAGGTCAGTGGGCCTTCAGTATCAGGGCTTTATCTGTTGGAGCTCATGAAGCCTCTGGACCAAACCATGGCCCAAGTCACATGTCTGATGTCATGGCCATTGCATTGATCATTGCAGTGGTTTTTCATCCCAGCAGGATCTATCTGTATTCTAATTGTTGAGGTCTCCCTGAGATGCCTGACTAAATACAGAAGCTGTACCACAAAAGAAAATTGATCCTATCTGCCAGCCCTGTGGGAGATAAACTACACAGCAAATTAGATTGCTGACAAAATATTGTGAACTAACATCTGCTGTTGTCTGAATTATTTTGCTTGTCTTCTGTGTGTGCCTTAAGACCTCCTCGCAGCACCAACACTCTGAACCGACCCAACTATTTTGGTTGCATTAGCAACTGTTTTTTTAGCCTGTATCTGGTACCTAGGGTTGTGAATGCTAAAACTCTCGAACCTTGATACTCCCAGTCATATCAGCATTGCACCTATCTTGAATGAGTCCAAGCTCCTCACACATCAGAATACCTAATATTTTACAAAACTGAACCCTGCCAGTCTCTACATACACATCTATCATGCAAGGTTCAAATTCTGTATTTTCTTTTTACAATAATGATTTCCTCTTTAATATAATGCCGGCAGACAAAATTAAGAGAGATGAGTGTCCAAAAGATGCCTTTATTTGCTATGATGTTACTGAATGAACGAGATCAGAAACGTGACTTGGGCTGTGGTTTGGTCTAGAGGCTTCATGACTTTTCAAGAAAACTATACAATCAGGTTATAGCAAAATTAAACAATTACATTCTCAATATGTTCTCAGCTTTCTCACAATAGAAACTTCTTTCTGCGCCCTTCAAACTTACACTATCTGTAACTGGATAAGATACGCGGACCAGTCTGCACACTGCAGGGGTCTCTTCAATGTGATATTCATTAAAACAACGTTACATGAAGATCAAAAAGAAAATAAATCATTTCTTCACATAGGAAAGAAGAAAAATAACATTCAATGCTTACAACTCAGGCTTACCTAGAAAAAATTGTTAACATGTGACAAAGCAAAGATGGCAATGAACATTGACTCGTTTTGATGTTCAGGCCTATGTTAGCTATAGTTAAAATAAACATGAATAATCATAATTTCTCTCTACAAATAGCCATGGAAATCATTTAGGGGTCGACAGGAGTGACACTTGAGACCCCTTGCTAACCCCTTCAATGCCCTGGCACTGCTTTTGCAACCCCTGGCCTCAGAGGTTGCAAAATCAGAGCAAGAATACAGGGACAGCTTGTTCTTTTGGTTGCTGGAGCTCAGCTTTCGTCTACCACCCTTTTTTAGCTACACTAAAAGTGAATAATACGTTATTATTCACTATTAGTGAAATAAAAGATGGAGCACCATAAGCTGGAACTAGACTTTTGCTGGCAGAGTAGGTAAGAAGAGCAATGTTTTTAAATTGTTGTTGTGTGCATGTTTGGCGATGGTAGTTTGTGTGAAATGGCATAAATGTGTGAACGATTGGTACAAAAAGGGGTACCCCTAATAACGTTTCCATTATCAGGGTCTACATAACATATGTGAAAAGCTATATAGGAACCTCGATAAATATTGGACTGCCAAGTTAACACAAACAATTATGTAAACACCCAAAAATAATTTAATCAAAAACACATATTTTATTGATTTTTTTAAAAAGTTTGTTCACTCATTTTTTAACCTGTTAACCGTGGCGGGGGCGTTTCCGTGCGTTTCCATGGGTGGGTGGGGGCGCATCGGCCGTTGGAGGTGCGCAGCTCTACGAAGGTAGTGCTCGCAACGGCAACGGCCGAGGGAAGCAGGGAAGGGGTTAACATAAAAGTTTTTTCCCCCTATTTTTTCATATAATTTATAAAGAGACATCCAGCAATGATATATGCAGCCATCACATAATTATTAGAACAGGTATTGGGCTGCGTATTTTCGACATACTGTTACAATGGCACTAGTCTGTCTAATGATGCTGGTTTCACTCAATTAGTAACTCTTCAGTCAAGATTAATAATGATGTACAGTCGGGGAGGAGCCTAGCTAGCAACCATGATGGCTGCCTGAGTCCTCGGCTCCGCCGACCCTCTCGCCTTTCTCCCGTTTTCTGCCCTATCCTGCCAGTGATCCTGTATCTGAGCGGCGTTACCGGAGTCGGGAGGTGAACCCGGTTCTGACTATGTGCTTACCTTCGAGTTCCGTGAAGTGAAGGTGACGGAGCGCCCTCGCCTTCCCTGGTGCATCGCGACCGAGACCGGGTCTTTGTTCTGCGTGTGTGGCCGGCCCTGGAAGCAACAACAGCGGCCATCTCAGGCTGGGCGGCGCCGACCGGTGAGAAACAACTGCTACATTGTGTTCCCCGCTGCGACAACCCTGCTTGCTCTGCTGCCCTTCAAGTCTGCTCCCGCAGCTGCGAGCGACACATTGTATCGTCTCCCCTGCCCGCAGATGGCTTTGCTCGATACTTTGTCTCATCGACCACGGTGGTGGGCGCCATCTTAGTGAGCTGACATTCGCCACTTGCAAGAGGCTGCCCCGGGGTGCTGCTGGAGCTGCCGTTTACTGCTTACATTGCTCGGACATCGTGAGGGGTGTAGAAATGGAATGGGCTGCCCCTGTGCCCCCTGTTTGGCTATGTTGCGGGGAGCGCCGGCAGGGTGATCGGCTATCTACAAGAGGCGCTGGAAGCCAGCTTCAAGACCTGGCACACGCCTGTGAGCGGTGTGTGCAGTGGCAACTCGAGGATCGTCTGGTCACTTGGGATGCTGGCGCCCAATTTCAAGCACTGCTTTTTGCTGGTGTGCCCGACGTACAGGGAACTGCTGTACCCCTATTTCCTGAGACACCCCTGCGGATTACCGATGTTCTGGGAGCCCTGGGTGAGTTACGTACTGCCCAATGTGCTGCTGCTCGAGACCTGGAGGACCGGCTAGATGCCATTTCATCTATCGCGGCCTCGACCGACCAAGCTTGCCTGCGAGTGCTGGGCGCTGCGCCACACCCTATGCCCGATTACTGCGGATTGCCTACTCAGCTGCCCACAGTTGCGCTGCTGGTGCAGGATCCTGCCCCCGCCGCATCGCTACATGTGCTAGCCGGGAAGAAGTCTGATATTCATGGTCTCATGCGGTGGCGGAGGAATCTTCCCCTGAAGCCATGCCCAGCAGCTTCAATGTGGTCTACTGGTGGAACTTGCTACCTTCCCCTGGGACTGATGCTACTGCTTTGGTTGACTTCTCTTGGCGGACTAATGCTGCGTGTTCTTCCTCCCTGTACGATCATAACACGCTTGGCTTCGTGTTGGACAGTTCATGGCGGTCAGCGTTATGCTCAGCTGAGGTCGTTTTGTCTGTCTACCCCACCCAGGATGGCTATCGCGCAGTTGGACTCTGTTGGCACATTGGACCGTAAGGGGCTGGGTTGAGGCTGTTTCTTTCTTCTTTGTCTGTTGAAGCTTTTATTGCTGGAACTATAATATACATACCGGGGAGTTGGGTGTTGGTTCTGTACTGGTCTTGGGGTCCGGGGATGGGCGACCGTGGTTGCGCATTTTGATTGCTTTGAGTATATACGCTCGGCCCTCCTCCGATATTATGGAATTCCTTTTCTTTTCTTTCTTTCTCTTTGTCACTGCATTTCGGGTACTCTTTTTTGGGCGACAGGCACACTGCTAGGGGGGGGTAGGCCATAGCCTCTGCATGCATGTAGGGAGGGGGGTAGGGGGAGGGGTCTTATTTGGTTCGCCTTTGTTTCTATGGGCCTTATTTTTCTCTTTTGTTTTATCCCTTTTCTTTTTGCTTTCTTCCTGGGTCAGTGGGGTGGATTGGTGTAAGGTGGGTTTTGGCTGGCGCGCACCACGCTTTGTGCTTGATTATTCTTTTGTGCTATTCCTGTGCCGCCATTTTGGCTATGCTTAACTGCTCGTTGGATTTTATCCGATAGACGTTGCCCGCTTACTTCCTAGATGGACTCTATGTACGCTGATCCTTCTTAGCTTCTGTATCTCCGTATATATTAAAAAATATTTTGAAAATTAACCTTAACTTCTCCTGATACTCTGTGGCACATGTAACTCAGTGTAACTCACGTTAAATGCTTTCATGTACTGAAGTGCTGCTGAGTCGAAGTATAACTTGCAACAATGCATACAACAGTATCGAGGCCGGCTGGATGGTTGTAGGCCCGTATTTGTTCTTTGATAAGTGCACAATAAAGGTTTTCAAAAATTAAAAAAATAAATAAATAATGATGTACAGTCAATCAATTGCAAACAATTGTCAGTTGGTTCAGTGAATTAAATACACTATATTTAATGTTCTATAAGGAGAGTGTCACTTTAGACATGGAATTCATGTAGGGGTCAACAGGAGTGGCACTTGAGACCCCTTGCTAGCCCCTTCCAAGCCCTGGCACTGCTTTTGCAACCCCTGGCCTCAGAGATTGCTAAATCAGTGCTAGAATACAGTGCCAGCTTGTTTGTTTGGTCTTTGGACCTCAGCTTTTTTCTACCTCCCTTTTTTAGCTACTCTAAAAGTGAATAATGAGTTAATATTCACTACTAGTGAAATAAAAGATGGAGCGCCATAAGATGGAACTAGACTTTTGCTGCCAGAGTAGGTAAGAAGAGCAATGTTTTTAAATGTTTGCGTGGGCAAGTTTGGTGATGGTAGTTTGTGTGAGATGGCATATATGTGTGAACGTGCATCTCTGTATGTGTGAGCATGTATCTGTAGGTGAAAGCGAGTGGGTTAGAGTTTATAACAGGTATTGAGTCGGAATGAGTCTCAGTGAAGGAGTCAAAGTGAGTTAGAATAAGAGTGACTGTAAGTGAATGTGAGTGGATGAATAATAATGAATGATTAAGAATGAGCATGAGGGAGTTCAAGTGGTTGTGAGTAGGTGGGAGAGCATGAGTGAGCGACATTAAGAGTGAATGTGAGAGAGCTATTTTGAATGGATTAAGGAGAATTAGTGAATCAGACTGAGAATACATGAGAGTGTGTGGGAATAATGGAGTGAGAGTTTGGGTGAGAGTGATTGAATGAGAAAGTATGAGAAAGTATAAGTGCGTCCGAGTAAGAATGAGTGAGTGAGAAGGAGCATGAAAGAGTGAGTACAAGAATACAGGGACAGCTTGTGCAAGCGAGTGCAAATATATGAGAAGGAACTAGAATGAGTATAAGTGAGTTAATGTAAATGAGCATTAGTAAGAATATAGTATTATGCTTGAGAATTATACGGTTGGCCATCGCATACTGAAAGTCATTCTTGGCCTAGAGAGTCACCCATGGCAAAATACTGGCACTGGTATGCTGTAGGTGATTCTAAGCCGTAAAGGCACCTGTCACAAAATACTGGTAATGGAATACTGGAGGTAATTCTTGGCATGATGGGCACCTATTGTAACATACTAGTACTAACATATTAGAGGTATGCCTTGGCATATGGGGTGCAAGTGGTAAAGTTCTGGCACTGGCATATTTTTGTGATATTTTACATAAGGGCATCCATGGGATATAAGGACAGACCATGACAAAACAATGGCCCTAGCACAGTGGAGATATTTTTTTTCATATAGTGGTAGTCAGAATACATTTTGAAGAAAAATGGGGTCAACTCCTGAAGAGTGTTGAGTTTCATTGTCTCCGCAAACTGTGAAAGGACTTGAATATTTATTTAGAGACCTTTCAGAGATGAGGGCATTTTGCAAATGGCTGTGAAAGTTGTTCTTTAAATACACCATATGACCTATTATTATTTTTAATGTGCTTGGAGAAGAACCCCTGTGAGCCCTTCTAGATGAGGTCTGGCTCACTTGCTTCACTTGTTTATCACAAACCAGGACAAGTATTACGCACTACCACTTTCAAAGATTATAGTGGATCGTAATATATGTGGTTTCCAACACAGACATTTGTCTGTGTTGGGTTGTTTTAATCATGCAGTTACTATCCAACTTCAGCAATTCATTTATCTTGGTAGCAACAGGGTTAAGGTTATGTGATTTCACGTTCTCGGATCGCAGGTCATATGATATTTCCTCCCGTTCCAGTGATGTCATTAAGTGGAAAGAATGTGTGCTGTCACTTCCATTACCCCAGACATTTTAATAATAGTATTTTTTTTAAGTAGTAGGGAATCTGGCCCTATAACAATGAAGTCTACATAGGTAAAGAAACCTGGGTTTTAGATGTCTCCTTGAGGTGTCTGAATATTGATTGCCTTTTCCATCCCTTTTCTTTTTCACTAATATATTTGTGATTTCATTTTTCTATTTTAATCATTTTTATGAGTTTTAATGTCTAATAAACACATTTAAACCCCTAGTAATATTATTGCAACACGTTTGACATAAAAACGTCACCAATAGCTTGATGTAAAAAAAGAAAATTCCTGTTATTTTTCTAAAGGATATTGCTTAAATTGTACCTTTCTTTTACTCCACATTGAGTAACTGTATTTTGGTTACTTATTCTACAAATCCCTGCAAGATTAAGACTTAAATCCTTGTCCTCGCTATTCCACAAACGTTGAAGCTCTAAAGAAGATTCTTGCATTCCGTGAATCTGCACAGTCCCTGCAGTTAACATGTAACAGGCAATAATTTACCCTTACACCTGAAACCACTGCAACCTGGAATCTTAACTTGAAAATTAAAGTAAGAACTGCAGGCACAATTGATTGCTCTTACATCTTACTTTAGCTCAGTAGAGCGTGAATCCAGAAGATGTGTATTACCACTCATTTTGTGTCATTCCTGTGTACCGACATCTGATGTCCATGTGCCTGGTGATATTATTTGGCACTGAATAAACAAATACGTTGCTGACTTGTAAAGAAAGCATTGAATACAACTCTTCTCAATCACACCTTCTTCCTAAAAGGCAAATTACCAGTAATATGCTATAAAGTGAATTATTGGTTCAAGAAAGGTCGGGGGCACCATTAATCTTGTAAAGAACTCATGTTAGGTTGGGGAACTTTTGCTGCCCTTGCTGCCCTTGCTGCTGTTGCTCTGTTTTGCCCCGAGTCTACTGCGGACCTTTTCGGACCCCTGATTGCTGCCACGGACCTGCCCGCCTGTCTCCCGCTGCCCGGCCGCTCTGAATCTAGGTAGAGTGGGGCCGCCGAGAGCAGACCGGCGAGGGGCGAACTACATCCCCCAGAAGCCCTTGCTGGGGTCCGTGTCACCTGGGAGCGCCAGGCGGCGCCTTAAAACCGCAACAGACCCGTCTCGCGGGACGTCGGGCGAAGCCCGGGCCAAGGGCGGGCTCGTTTTAGCCCGTTAAAGACCGGGTAAGACTGGACTGGGCCACGTCCTTTGCATTTTTCTTTTTTCGTTTCTTGGATATATCCTTTGTTAACTGACACTATCTGCTATCCCCTGCTATCTTTGACATTTAATCTGAAATTATTTGGAATCCGTGTCTAATCATGGATAGAGGCACTAGAAGCAAAACGGCGTCGAACGCCGTACAGGTAACAGGACCCATAGATCTTTTTATCACCAGGACTAATGAGGTGATAGACCAGAGCATTATTCTGCTGGAGCGTCGTGTATCCCAAGAACTGGAAATAGCTAGAAGATCCTCCATGGGGCCCCTTGCCTCTGCCCAAACCCCCATTCATCAGGGGACAATCACCCCCTTATTACACACTCTTCCTAGCATTTATTATTATTACATTTCTTATATAGCGCCAGAATCGACCCCCGAAGGGGTATCTCTGTGCTTGCCTTGGGAACCCGTCCTGGTTTTTCCCTGTGAGATAGCCCCTACAGGGCATCCCCAAGGTGAAAGCCAGGCATCCCGCCGCAGGGGGGCCGTTGTGGAGATTAAGCAAGCTTAATGCCCAGAGTTGCAGAGTGTGAACCCATGATTAGGTCAGGCACCAAAGCGAGAATTATCGAGTCCGTGGACATTTGAGCTCAACACCCTGCCGCGTCGGGAATCGAACCCTGGTCCCGGGTCTGACCTCTGCTTCAGGGTCTGCCTGCTCTAACCAGTGAGCCACACTTCTCCGCATTGTGGACCTGTCTGCCACTCAGCTGTCCCTTGAATTGCATTCAAGTGAAGACTTAGAAAAAACTCCTGATCTAAATTTAACACACTCCCATGTCGAAACTCCGGGGAAAAATGCCAAGGGTAAGAGGGAGGGGGCGATTGCTAAAAGGGCACAGAAAAAAAAGAACACTTCTAACTCAAATAAACTCACATCCCCAACAGGTATTCAAACATCCACCTCTAATCAGTCTCTCCACACCTCTATAAATGTCAGCAATACTCATCCAACTAACATCACAGGAGCACCCGAGAACCTAATCGGTCCGGGGGCAGTGGGGGGCACATGTAATATATGTAATACATGTGTATCGAATAACCAACTGCTCCTAAAGAGTGTGGGTGAGCTTTTTAAACGTTACCTGCAACCAGTAGAAAAAAGTCTTATGAACATTGAGAAACAAATGGCAAAACTGAACATACTACCGTTCTCCCAGAAATCACTAGGCCCGCCTACTGCGGGGGGGGAACCCAAAGTCCCTAGCAAATTAGTTCAGCCAGCTCAATCTGATACCCGAGTAAAACCTGCACCAGCTCCAAAAACTGTAAACACGCAGCAGAAATCTGCACAAGATACATCTCAGACTATAATAAGAGATGGGAAGGAAAAATCCAACCATACTTTAGATACCCCCCAGGCATCCTCGGGCTCATCTAAAAGTCCAACTCAGGCAGTTAAGCCGAATGCGACATTATCCATACCTCCGAATGGGCCGGCCTCACAACCCCTAGGTGAATGGAGAAAGGGAGTGAGGTTTAGGCGTCCGACACATTTGCCACCTGAGGCGACCTCATACACTGGTATTCTTACTGGGGTAGAAACGAAGATAGGAGGTGCACAGCTAAAGGGTGAAAATAAAGTTCCAATGAAGTTGTTAAAGTTCTGGGTGCACTCGTGGGAGGTGTTTCCGTCAAAAACACTGGTTATGCGAAGTGAAGTAGTGTAGGCACGAAGGTGCTGCTACATCCCCAAATGAGGCACTCCAAGGGTGGTCGTAAATAGTTGTATAGATTTTGTAACTCAAATGTTTATTAGTAATTCAAAGTTTTTGTTGATCTTTTCATCGATATTGACAGCATATCAATCCAACATGAGGAAATTCCTTAGAAATACAATAAATGCGAACTCCTCCTATGCATTCCGATCTTTCACTCCCCTATTGATCGGCACTTTAACTAGTAGTTTTTCACCTTTTTTGTTTACCCCGTTCTGATTCTCAACTTGTCTTCCTTTCCGCTCTCCGTGACCAAGGGCTTCCCAGCCCGAAATGCATAGGAGGAGTTCGCATTTATTGTATTTCTAAGGAATTTCCTCATGTTGGATTGATATGCTGTCAATATCGATGAAAAGATCAACAAAAACTTTGAATTACTAATAAACATTTGAGTTACAAAATCTATACAACTATTTATGGAGTCATTTACGACCACCCTTGGAGTGCCTCATTTGGGGATGTAGCAGCACCTTCGTGCCTACACTACTTCACTTCGCATAACCAGTGTTTTTGACGGAAACACCTCCCACGAGTGCACCCAGAACTTTAACAACTTCATTGGAACTTTATTTTTACCCTTTAGCTGTGCACCTCCTATCTTCGTTTCTAGTCATTTTTCAAATTCGCCAACGGACGGTAGCACGCTCAACACCATGCAATTTGAAGAAATCACAAAAAGCACAGAAGCCAGAGCACATACCTTGGCCTACAATGAAGACGAATGTCAACGGATCTATTCGCTGATCGAGGAAGACATCAGCTCCACTAACACATCACGCAATAAAGAGCAATGTATAAAACAGTTACTCTATCTATCGAAACGGCACATTAACCAGAAGCTCCACGCGAGCACACTACTTAAATACCACCGAGCGCTCAGAATCCCTCGCGGATTACGGATAGCTTTGAAACCCTCCCTCTGCAAGAACTCCAAATCATTCAGGGAAAAATGGAACGGGATCCTTAACAAATGCAGCTTGGACCTTATTCTGTTAATCGTGGAAGAATTAGATGGCATACTTAAAGAACTCGAACATGAAATTAAAGAAATTGACAGAGAATTGAAAAACTTGCTGACCCCCGAGGAACTCACTAACACCTTAGAGGACTTGAAAAACACCCTTGACAAACACCAAAAAGAAATAAACTAACGAAAATTAAGAAAATTCCGAAGAGACACGCTTGATTACAAGCTTGATGAAGTTTATTCCTGGGCCGACGTCTACGCCCAGCAACGTCGTAATAAACCTCCCACTACACAAACTGATACTTCATCATCAGACAACGATTCCACATACCGCCCACCACGCAAAACTCCTACCTCGGTACCCACAGTCAGCGACAATCAAGCCAGTACCTCTGCAACCGCACATGAACAACCATCTGCGGTTCCTTTTTTAGAACCAGGCCAAGAAACCATCGAAGACCCTGGCGGAGCCAGAACAAAAGAAAAAGAAATAAGTGCTCCAACCACACGGAGCACAGTCACCAAGAAGGACCAAAAACTCAAAAAGAACGTCTCGTGATCAATATTTCTGACACTATCATCCCTCCTCACCAAATCAACCTTCTCGAGAAAGGCACATCATTTATTCCTACGGCAAACACCAACCTACTGGAACTCGAAGTAAGCACCTTCAAGTTCACCAGAAAACTCAAACTACAACACTATTTTGACAACGTCTTACCGCCGTCTACCAAAACCAAAGACAATGAACTCAGAGGCCTAAGACCAACCAGCACGTACCAAGCTCCTTGCAGTCATAAGTGCATCGACTTATTCAAAAACTTAGTTCGCAACGATTTATCTAAAATCAATTTCAAAACAAAACCTAAACATCAGAATCTCACCACTAAAGATCGTGACACTCTCAAAGCGTTGGCAAACAACCCCTCGATCAAATGAGTCAAGGCGGACAAGGGCGGGGCTCTTGTCATCATTAATTCCACCATGTATACCCAACGGCTACTCAAACACATTCAGGATACGACAATCTACATGCCACTTGGCAATAACCCTACCAGGGAATTTCAAAACACCTTATTTCACATTGTGAACACAGCACATGAAGCTGGTATTATTGAAGACCGCACCAAGAATTTCTTGATCCAAGAACATCCAAGAAGCCCCACTATACATATGAGTCCTAAAATACTCAAAAATCTCCATAATCCACCATTCAGACCCATTGTTTCCACCAAAGGATCCATACACAAACCCACCGGCAAATTCATTGACAGATACCTCCAACCACTTGTCACCCAATCAAACAGTTACATCAAAGATACTACGGACTTCTTACTTAAATTGTCTCATATCAACATTACCGCCAATGACTCGCTCACATTGTGTACTGCTGATGTCAGCTCCCTCTATACTTCGATACCCCACCAAGGAGGCATTGAGGCAATTGAACAAGCCCTTCTCAATAGTAACATTGATGCTAGGATGCAATCCTTCCTCATGGAGTTAATGGTATATACCTTATACCATAGTTACTTTCAACAAGATCTCCAATGGTACCTTCAGCTGTCTGGAATGGCTATGGGAAACTGCGCTGCTCCCACGTATGCTAATATTTATATGGAACATTTTGAAAATCTCCATATATACCAAAATCCCACTTTTCATGACAAAATAAAAATGTATGTTAGATACATAGATGACCTGTTTCTAATTTGGACTGATACCAGCGAGTCTCTCAACCAAGCTCTCAGTGAACTCAATACCAAGGACGAACGAATCAATCTCACCTGGCAAACAAGCAACACAGAAAACACATTCTTGGACGTAAACATCAAAATCACCCAAAATGGATTAACCACCGACCTACACAGAAAGAGTACGGACAGAAACAATACCTTACACTATACCAGTTTCCACCAAGGTTCACTTAAAAAACATCTGCCTTTTTCCCAAATGCTACGCGTTAAATGCATCGTATCAGACAAACACATGTTGAACACTCGGATTCAAGAAATGCATAACCGCTTTTTGGATAGAGGTTATCCAGAACTCATTCTCAAGGAGGCCCAAACCCGTGTATCAAAAATCACTCGACAAGAAAGTCTTTCAAAAACTTCTAAAACAGACCAACAACGCATCGTTTTAGTTTCAAAATTTTCATCCACCAGCACCACCTTCAAGAAAATCATCCTCAAACACTGGCCAATTCTACAAATGGAACCCGACTTCGGGGATATTTTCAAGAATCCTCCACTATTCGCTTACACCAGAAGCAGGAATATAAAAGAAATTCTCTCCAAACCCACCCCGACATCCAAACAACACAAAGGAACGCAACCTTGTTTAAATTGTAACCACTGCAATTCTGTCATCAAGGGCAACACAATCCGGGACCCCATGAGAGGCCATGCGATCAAGCTTCAAGTTGACGCCACATGTGATTCTACAAATTTGATCTATGCTCTGAAATGCCCTTGCGGCAAATTATACATTGGGAAAACTGAGCGCAAAATTAAGACACGTTTAAACGAACACAAATCAAACATTCGTTTAAAATATGAGAAATCTAGCATAGCCATGCACTTTTTGGAAGCTCGCCATACCATCGCACAACTTCAATACATCGTCCTGGAAATAATCACCAAAAAAGAAGGAATAGACAACCACAAACTCCTTCTAAAAAGAGAACTTGAATGGATATATCGTTTACAGACTCTGAGACCAAACGGTCTCAATGATCGAATTGAATACAGTTGTTACTTGTAATTATTCTCCTTGGCTACACTGTAATTTTCTGTAAATATCTGATTTGTGCAAATATTTTACATTGCTCTTTATTCCTGTTTATACTTTGTTCCAATTACTTTCCCTTTAACGATCCCCTTTCCAAGATGGCCCCCGTTCTTCTGTACTTTAGTCCTTTTTTAATTTTTCCCACTTCACCCTGTTCGCTTCAGTTCTTTTTTTATGTCATCACCTTAGCTTATAACCACCCCCCTCACCTCCTAGCACACACTCGGCGACAGCACCTCTTTGCCGACAGCACCTCTTTGCCGAGCACTTTGACAATCCTTGGAAGTAGCACGCCGCTACAGTCGTACATGAAGTAAGTTAGAACACCTCCCGAGCAACTCCCGCGTTCTAACTCACCTTCCATTTTATCTTCACCCTCACTTTATATCATTTTAAGCTAGCCTTACCTTTAACGGTTACCATACTGTGTTGACCCACCCCCGTTCACCTTATGAATCTTTCACTCCCCTATTGATCGGCACTTTAACTAGTAGTTTTTCACCTTTTTTGTTTACCCCGTTCTGATTCTCAACTTGTCTTCCTTTCAGCTCTCCGTGACCAAGGGCTTCCCAGCCCGAAATGCATAGGAGGAGTTCGCATTTATTGTATTTCTAAGGAATTACCTCATGTTGGATTGATATGCTGTCAATATCGATGAAAAGATCAACAAAAACTTTGAATTACTAATAAACATTTGAGTTACAAAATCTATACAACTATTTATGGAGTCATTTACGACCACCCTTGGAGTGCCTCATTTGGGAATTCTTACTGGGGTCCCAGAGTTGCCGGACAGCACAGACGAACCCCCTTGGTCCCTCCGAAACAAGGTTCTGCAGTGGTTGAGCCAAAACAGACCTCTTCAATCACCAAATCTTAGCAGAATCTCATTGGTACGAAGAGTGCCTTGGATCGGCGATTCAAAAAAAAGTATACAGGGCGACTGCGCTATAGTCAATTGTGATGATCCTTCCACAGTTGACTATATTTGCTCCTGGCCTGCCCTGGCAAAAAAGGGGGGAATCGACGCACATCGTCTGTCCTTCTTCTATCCACCTTCGAATATTGAGTATGGAGAACCCCCTAGCTGGGATGAGGGTCCGGACTGGTCCTGGAACCAGGTGGGTCACTGGAACCAGGTGGGTCACTGGAATAGACATAGAAACAGAAACTGGACTAGAGACTGGGAACCACGTCCCTGGTTTCCCAGAAGAGAACAGTCTAGTCTGGAAGGCAGGAGGGGATTTCCTACTAGAAACAGGTTCGACTGTTTAGATATGGTTGATTGACCAACAGGATACATAAATGAGGTACGTCAGAAACCCAGTACCTCATTTGTCCCTTTAACACCAGGAAGAGTACACAACCTGTTAAATAATAAACAGATTCTCTATTATACCAGCCCGACACCGGTAAATACTAATTTCACCTCTAGCCAGTTGCCAGTACCCCAGGCTCAGCCCCTTTCACAACATCTTGCTATAGAATTAACATGTGAAGGTCGCCTTGTCATAGACACAAACGAGAATATTGATACACTCTCCTGTGATAAAATAATTACAGACACTCTGAACACGCCACGACAAAATGTAGCCATTACCACGAGCTCATTCCAATTGGAACATGGCCCATCACAGATCGAGAGGAGAGCCAGTGTGACAATAACATCATGGAATATCGCTGGCCTCTCCAAAAAATCAAAGGATCAAACACTCTTAGCTTTTATGGATAAATTTGACATCATATGTCTTCAGGAGTGTTGGGATCAAGAGGAAACTCACATAGAGGGTTTTAGTACCCTCTTCACCCCTTCCATTCAGGGAAATCGAGGTAGGGGATCTGGAGGTCTGTGCACGTATATCTCTAACCTGGTTAATCTGTCAGTGAAGAGATACGAACTGGAGGGGCTTAAAAATAGGGAGTGTAAATCATTGCAGGGCTTCTCTGTAAAAGGGAAAGGGCGGCGCCTTCTTCTGATTAATTTATACAAGAACATTCAGAAAGAAGATGCTAAAGCTTTCATAAGTGAGTTGACTTCGATCCCAAATAAAGGAGTGGGGGAGGCTGATTGCATCCTCATAGTTGGAGACTTTAATTGCCACCTATGTCCTGACGGTGATTCAAAAATTTGCGGCATAACAAACTTAAAAGGGGAACCTTTCACGTATTTTGTACACACCGTTTTTGGTAATATGTTAAACCAACATATGCACGACTGGGATTTAGGACACGCTAACGAACTCTGTGAGCCCATGGTTGCATTTCAACCAACCTTTCACGGCCGAGGGGCAGGTACCGTGATAGACTTTGTGTTGATATTTAACAATAACCAGGGCTCCGTTAAAGGGTTTAAAACTGAAGAACTAGCTATGAGTGACCATTCCCCAATAAGTGTCAGCCTTGACACTGGCAGCCACGACAGCCATGAAATAAGTACACCTGAAAGACTATACCGCCACTCTATTTCCCTGTCTAGGAAAAATGGGTACGCCATTAAGTGGGCCAAGGTCGACCCTAAAAAATTCTTAGAAGAGGTAATTATCAAAGAGCGTGAGCACTTTACAACGTGCTTGGAGCAAAATTCTAATCCCCACCTGATTAGAGCGGCTTATGATAAGATAGTTGCCACTATAAATGATAAATTAACCAGGAAACAAAAAGTTGGAGAGAAAATTAGATCAGCAGGCTGGTTTGATTTGGCCTGCACTAAAGCCCATAAAGCTCTTATACAGGCATAAAGACTATACCAAAAGATACCAGCTTAATTAGAGCTGCCAGGTCACATTATAAACGGGCATTACAAGACAGGAAGAACAAACTTAAAGTCCTCGCCTGGGATGCTCTAATCAAGTATAAACAAAAAAGGGAGGGAGAAGGAGGTTAAACCAGACCAGGTCGGCCTCCAGTCAGTATATGCAATACAGGAACCCTATGTCAAGGGTCCAGAGACCTGGTAGGTGTTGTATGGTTACTGCTTACTAAGTCAGTGTGTACCAAAAATATGTAAGAAAGAAACATTTCTTTCTAGAGTCCCCTCACTCACCGGGGTTGCTCCACGGTGACATGCTTCATCATTGGGGCCATCCCAGTTCTCTACGAAAAGGGGCGTGCTGCGACAAGGCGACTACGCTGGAGCACTGGTTTTGTGAGATGACTATGTGTGGTGCAAGTGTGGTGATGGTGGAGTGGGTGTGGAATTAAAAATACCGTGCTAGTGGGCCTCAACAATTTATTTTGCTCCTAGTGTGGTATAAAAATTAAAATGGGGTAACACTGTATTCTAACTTTTACTGAGCTAGATCAGTGTTATGGTCAACATGTTTCAAGCTCCCCCAAGCTTTTCTTCAGGACCATACAGGGTCCAGCCCTGTATTGCCACTCCTGTTTTCAAATGAAAAAAGTGTTGCTAAAAACGACTTATTTACATTAAACGCTGTTGTTAATAAAACATGCGTGTTGTTGTACATACGTTTTGTATTCTACTTGGAATTCTGTAAAAGAGAATGACAGTTGTTAAGTGATGGACATCCCTTTCCGAGAAGGGGAACAACTCACATACATCTCACTCCATCTAGGGCGTGGGTGTGCCCTTGGCATCATACTGATGCGTGCTGGTTTTCAAACCGGTGTAGAGAAATAAATCACTGTGAATAAAGTGGTTTAGTGGTTTCACACACAAAACATATAGACTTAATGTGACTATTGACAAGACACACAACACATACACATGAAATAATAACATGGCAGATGGTTATATTTACATAAAAGAGTGTTTGATTACACCCCATGGTCTTAGGCAAGGGCAGGAACGCCTCGTGGAAACATTGCTGAAAAAGGAGTTTCAAGGTTAGAGTTAGAAGGCTCCTTTTCTGTTTATCCATTTAAAATTGCCGGTATCCTTGCAATCTAGCCTCGTTCATACACTTACTTCCTATCGGCAAACCCGCTCGGTACTACCTGGTGCTTCCTCACCCGACCGCATACTGATGTGAAGCGGGGCTCGCGGTGTATTTAGAACGCGCGAGCTTCCGGGTTGCCGGGAAATCTCTGTTGACTAGAGCGCTCGCTTGGAGCGGCCATCTTGGTGGGATGTTATCGCGCTCGGCGCGAGTGCTGGCAAAAATTAGGGATTACTCCCGAACTGTGCCGGAGTTAAGGATGAAAAATAATTTAGAGTGATGCTATAAACGGGGGCATTTTAATAAACTAATTTAGAACACAGGTTTTCTTCGGATGGGTGAAGTTTTTTTAAGATAAGGCTAGGCAAATTTCTAAGAAAAACGGGTATTTTGGCATTTGGTAGATAGGAGGGCTAGTGCCTATCTTTGCTGGGAAGGCAGTGAAGGGTGTTATGTTATTATGGAAGATGGTATTCATGGTTGTGGGGTTTTTTCATTATTGTTGGGGGCAGTATTACCATAGTAATGATTCAGTTTCGGTTCATACCATCCCAAGTCATTTCATTATTACTGTTGGCCTACGGGCGAAAGGCCCCCCATGGGATTTCATCATTAAGTCCTTGGGTGTCCGTATGTAGACAAAACACCCATCTTTGTTCTTTCTCATGGAGGATTCGTTCCTGATTGTCTTTGTTTTTCACTGTTTCTATGACCACCCAGGTTAGATCATTAGGTGTATGGTTCTGTTCAATGAAGTGGGTGGTCATTCTCGTTGTGGCTCGTTTGCACCTGATGTTACTTCTGTGCTCTACTATGCGAGTACTGACCTTTCTAGTGGTCATTCCTACATAGTGTAGGTTGCATGTGCAGGTTATCAAGTACACAACGCCACTGGTATTGCAATTGGAAAATCCCTTTAGCTCCCATTTCGTAGTGTTGTTGAAGGTTATGTTTTTGGTTGGGGAAGTCAAATGACAGACACTACAGTTGTTACATGGGAAATGACCATCAGGTAGTGGTTGGGATCTTACTGTCTGGGTTATTGATGTGGGACGGGTATGTACCAAATAATCTTTCAAATTTTTACCCCGCCTATGGCTAAACATTGGAGTAGGTATGTTTAGGCCGCCGCAGTTGAGTATTGGCCAATGTTTTTTGATTATTTTGGACACACTGTCAGAGACTTGATTGTACGTAGTGATACAGATTGGTTTTTTGTTCTCAGGTTGTGTTCTTTCTTTAGGTTCTAATAGTGCTTCCCTATTGTTGTTTGCCGCCCGTTTCTTAGCCTCTTTGATCAGTTTGTTTGGGTATTTTCTGTTTCTCAGCTTGTTGCTCAAGTCCTCCGCTTGGGTTAGGTAGTCAGATTTTTTGCTACAATTCCTGCGTAAACGGAGGAATTGCCCAAATGGGAGGTTTTGTTTGAGATGGCGAGGGTGGAAACTGTCAAAGGTCAAGAGGCAGTTTCTTGCTGTCTCTTTAAAATGGGTTGTTGTCATCAGTCTGCCTGACTCAGCATGAATGTTTAGATCCAAGAAAACTAGATCCGTCTTGCTCATTGAGCAGGTGAATTTCAGGAAGGGATCCTGTGTGTTGAGCCAAGTTAGAAAAGTCTGTGCTTCTTCTTCTGTGCCTTGCCATATCAACAGAATGTCGTCGATATAGCGTTTCCAATGTAGGATTTGGTGTCTGTGTGGATTCCTCTCATTCAGTATTTTGTTTTTCTCCAGTTGATGGACGTACAATCCGGCAATGCTCGGCGCAAATGTACTGCCCATACTGGTCCCATGTTGTTGGTTATATAGGGTAGATTCAAAACGGAAGAAGTTTTCACACAGTGCTAATTGGCAGCATTCTAGTACTACATGGCGAGGGGTGTGGAATTCCCACTCGTTCTCGTACAGTACTTCCTCCAGAATCTGTAAGGTCTCTCTGTGTGGCAAGCTGGTATATAGACTTTCGACATCCAGACTTATCAGAAGACTGGATGTCGCGTCAAAGGTTAGGTCTTGTATTAGGCACAGTACGTCCTTGGTGTCCCTCAGATAGGTGTCCGTTTTTTGCACTAGGGGTCTGAGAAAGGCATTGTTGGCTTTTCCTAACAAACAAAAAGCCAACAATACCATACTTCTATACCATCCCCAAAATACACAAAAGACTAGACAACCCACCAGGGAGGCCTATAGTCTCGGGGATAGGCTCAATCCTAGAGCCTCTTTCACAATTCGCAGATGCCTTTCTCAGACCCCTAGTGCAAAAAACGGACACCTATCTGAGGGACACCAAGGACGTACTGTGCCTGTTACAAGACCTAACCTTTGACGCGACATCCAGTCTTCTGATAAGTCTGGATGTCGAAAGTCTATATACCAGCTTGCCACACAGAGAGACCTTACAGATTCTGGAGGAAGTACTGTACGAGAACGAGTGGGAATTCCACGCCCCTCGCCATGTAGTACTAGAATGCTGCCAATTAGCACTGTGTGAAAACTTCTTCCGTTTTGAATCTACCCTATATAAACAACAACATGGGACCAGTATGGGCAGTACATTTGCGCCGAGCATAGCCGGATTGTACGTCCATCAACTGGAGAAAAACAAAATACTGAATGAGAGGAATCCACACAGACACCAAATCCTACATTGGAAACGCTATATCGACGACATTCTGTTGATATGGCAAGGCACAGAAGAAGAAGCACAGACTTTTCTAACTTGGCTCAACACACAGGATCCCTTCCTGAAATTCACCTGCTCAATGAGCAAGACGGATCTAGTTTTCTTGGATCTAAACATTCATGCTGAGTCAGGCAGACTGATGACAACAACCCATTTTAAAGAGACAGCAAGAAACTGCCTCTTGACCTTTGACAGTTTTCACCCTCGCCATCTCAAACAAAACCTCCCATTTGGGCAATTCCTCCGTTTACGCAGGAATTGTAGCAAAAAATCTGACTACCTAACCCAAGCGGAGGACTTGAGCAACAAGCTGAGAAACAGAAAATACCCAAACAAACTGATCAAAGAGGCTAAGAAACGGGCGGCAAACAACAATAGGGAAGCACTATTAGAACCTAAAGAAAGAACACAACCTGAGAACAAAAAACCAATCTGTATCACTATGTACAATCAAGTCTCTGACAGTGTGTCCAAAATAATCAAAAAACATTGGCCAATACTCAACAGCGGCGGCCTAAACATACCTACTCCAATGTTTAGCCTTAGGCGGGGTAAAAATTTGAAAGATTATTTGGTACATACCCGTCCCACATCAATAACCCAGACAGTAAGATCCCAACCACTACCTGATGGTCATTTCCCATGTAACAACTGTAGTGTCTGTCATTGGACTTCCCCAACCAAAAACATAACCTTCAACAACACTACGAAATGGGAGCTAAAGGGATTTTCCAATTGCAATACCAGTGGCGTTGTGTACTTGATAACCTGCACATGCAACCTACACTATGTAGGAATGACCACTAGAAAGGTCAGTACCCGCATAGTAGAGCACAGAAGTAACATCAGGTGCAAACGAGCCACAACGAGAATGACCACCCACTTCATTGAACAGAACCATACACCTAATGATCTAACCTGGATGGTCATAGAAACAGTGAAAAACAAAGACAATCAGGAACGAATCCTCCATGAGAAAGAACAAAGATGGGTGTTTCGTCTACATACGGACACCCAAGGACTTAATGATGAAATCCCATGGGGGGCCTTTCGCCCGTAGGCCAACAGTAATAATGAAATGACTTGGGATGGTATGAACCGAAACTGAATCATTACTATGGTAATACTGCCCCCAACAATAATGAAAAAACCCCACAACCATGAATACCATCTTCCATAATAACATAACACCCTTCACTGCCTTCCCAGCAAAGATAGGCACTAGCCCTCCTATCTACCAAATGCCAAAATACCTGTTTTTCTTAGAAATTTGCCTAGCCTTATCTTAAAAAAACTTCACCCATCCGAAGAAAACCTGTGTTCTAAATTAGTTTATTAAAATGCCCCCGTTTATAGCATCACTCTAAATTATTTTTCATCCTTAACTCCGGCACAGTTCGGGAGTAATCCCTAATTTTTGCCAGCACTCGCGCCGAGCGCGATAACATCCCACCAAGATGGCCGCTCCAAGCGAGCGCTCTAGTCAACAGAGATTTCCCGGCAACCCGGAAGCTCGCGCGTTCTAAATACACCACGAGCCCCGCTTCACATCAGTATGCGGTCGGGTGAGGAAGCACCAGGTAGTACTGAGCGGGTTTGCCGATAGGAAGTAAGTGTATGAACGACGCTAGATTGCAAGGATACCGGCAATTTTAAATGGATAAACAGAAAAGGAGCCTTCTAACTCTAACCTTGAAACTCCTTTTTCAGCAATGTTTCCACGAGGCGTTCCTGCCCTTGCCTAAGACCATGGGGTGTAATCAAACACTCTTTTATGTAAATATAACTATCTGCCATGTTATTATTTCATGTGTATGTGTTGTGTGTCTTGTCGATAGTCACATTAAGTCTATATTTTTTGTGTGTGAAACCACTAAACCACTTTATTCACAGTGATTTATTTCTCTACACCGGTTTGAAAACCAGCACGCATCAGTATGATGCAAAGGGCAATCCCACGCCCTAGATGGAGTGAGATGCATGTGAGTTGTTCCCCTTCTCGGAAGGGGATGTCCATCACTTAACAACTGTCATTCTCTTTTACAGAATTCCAAGTAGAATACAAAACGTATGTACAACAACACGCATGTTTTATTAACAACAGCGTTTAATGTAAATAAGTCGTTTTTAGCAACACTTTTTTCATTTGAAAACAGGAGTGGCAATACAGGGCTGGACCCTGTATGGTCCTGAAGAAAAGCTTGGGGGAGCTTGAAACATGTTGACCATAACACTGATCTAGCTCAGTAAAAGTTAGAATACAGTGTTACCCCATTTTAATTTTTATACCACACTAGGAGCAAAATAAATTGTTGAGGCCCACTAGCACGGTATTTTTAATTCCACACCCACTCCACCATCACCACACTTGCACCACACATAGTCATCTCACAAAACCAGTGCTCCAGCGTAGTCGCCTTGTCGCAGCACGCCCCTTTTTGTAGAGAACTGGGATGGCCCCAATGATGAAGCATGTCACCGTGGGGCAACCCCGGTGAGTGAGGGGACTCTAGAAAGAAATTTTTCTTTCTTACATATTTTTGGTACACACTGACTTAGTAAGCAGTAACCATACAACACCTACCAGGTCTCTGGACCCTTGACATAGGGTTCCTGTATTGCATGCTCTAATCAAGGCCAGCGCCCTCAGGGATAATATTTCATTTTGGAGAGAAGTCAACGCCCCCTTTTTCACTGAGAACAAGACCGAATCCATGGAGATTGCCATAGCTGAAGATGTGTGGGTTAGTTACTTCACGGCTTTGTATAAAAATGATGATCTAGAGATGTCAAACCTTTTTTTGACTTCAAAACACTCTGACATTGTCTCACAGCCCGAAGTAGCATCTTCCCTGGACTCCTTTCCATTGAATATAGTGTTCTCCCCACTAGAGGTCGAGCAAGCCATCCGAGAGAGTGCCAATTCAAAAGCCCCAGGGCCAGATGGAATACCCATCGATTTATTCAAAGAAAATTTAGAACTCTGGGCCCCACTTCTAACAAACGTGTTAAACACTTATAGTCAAACAGGCCTTTGATTGCCTGGACCACAAAGTGCTATGGTATACCCTGACCAAGATGGGGATAGACCCACATGTCCTGAATTTCATTAAGGAACTCATTAAGGAACTCTACAGAGAAGCAGGAGCAACGGTACGATATGGCAAAAATGGTGAACGAACAAAAAAGTTTCCCATAGAAAAGGGCTTACGGCAGGGATGCATTCTGTCATTATGTAATTATGTCATGAACTCATATGGGCCTACAGAAGGCCCTAACCGGGTTTTCAACTTTCATGAGCACCAGAGGGTTGAAGATTAACGTGGGAAAAACATTCACCATGTGTTGTACCTCAAAATATAATCCTAAAATTGACTGCAAAACCTTCGTTAATCAATCAAAGATAGGCTTGACAAAAACCTTTTCATATGTAGGTATTACTTTTAACAACAGGGGCACATGGACTACAGCCATCACCACTCGCAACCTGGCTTTTACCCGCACCATAGGCGCAGTAAAACAATTCGCCAAAAGACTGGGCCGGAAACCAATTGACACCCTGCTCAAGATCTATGCAGCGAAATGTGTTTCTACTGCGACATACGGTGCAGGTATTTGGGGGACGGCTGACTGCACTCAAACTCAACTAGCAGAAAATGCTTTTTTTAGGCATCTGCTTGAAGTCCCAAGATCTACCTCCACGACCATATGTCACAAAGAACTAGACCGAGTCCACATCACTGACATAATAAAGATAACACCAGTCATGCTGTGGCACAAGATATGGTCTTCAAGAGATACAGCCTTTAGCAGGGAAGTAATTCAAGACTGCATGAATCAATCAGCTGCTAATAAGTTCATTTGGCTTTCTTATGTTAAAAAAATTTTGTACTCCGTTGGCCATCCAGAACTTTATACAACCCCAACTTCTTGCACACTAATGTCCAAAAAAGCTTTAAAGGAAATCTGCTTCAAGTTACTAGAAGACAGGCGGTGGTATCTGGATGGTAACAAGTCAACGATCATTTTCCACCGCCTCATTCTACATGGTCCAGGCTTACATCCTTACCTGGCCCCGGCATTTTCTAGCTATCACAGAATGCTATTGACACGGATGAGAACTGATTGTTTTTATAGGCTCATATCATTCCCCGCCCCAAATGACTGGTCTGCTACTCTAATAAACTGTCCCTGTGACGACCTATCTACCCAGTCTAACATTCATTGCATCTTTTTTTGCAAATATTATGATTGGGGCAGAAAGCGCTATTTGTTACCCATCTTAAAGATGTGGGGACTGAGACAATGTAAACAAGCCTTGATCAGACTTTACATGTTGCAAGATGAACCTACTATCTATCCAGCCATTACATTCTTGAAATATGCAGTAAGATGCAGAGGGATGATGGTTTAACAAAAAATAATTTGTATGTTTGTATTATACTGTACCTTATTACACTTAATAGTACTTTACAATTATCTAGGCCCCATTTTAAGTGCTCTATGAAGTGTTTTTTAACGTGGTTCTCTTAGTTTTTAAAATATTCCTTGCATAACTTGGTGTATTAACTCGAACAAATGTATGATGTTGATGTAAATGTAAATGTAAATGTGAATGTAAATGTAAATGCAAATGTATAGGCATTTATATAGCGCACTACTTACCCGGAGGGTCCCAAGGCGCTTCGACCGCTGCGAAACCCTTCCTGGCTTCCCTGAGAGATGGTCCCTTAATGGGTACCTCCAGGGTGAGACCAGGCATCCCCGGCGGTCTGATGGGGCCGTTAGTGAAGATGAGGCAAGCTAATGCCCAGAGTTGCCGAGTGTGATCGCTGATCAGAGTGGGCACCGAGGCGAGAGAATTATCGAGTCCGCTGACCCTGGTCCAGAAACCTGCCGCGCCGGGAATCGAACCCTGGTCCCGGGCCGTCCTCTGCTCTCGGGTCTGCCGCCTCTAACCAGTGAGCCACACTACTTCACTATGAATTGATGAAATGTTTTTATATTCCAATGTGCTTTTATGGTCTTTTTACTAATACCGAATAAAGCTATCTTTGAATTGAATTGAATTGTTAGGTTGTCCATGGGTGACTAGTCAAAAACTATCCAAACCCTGCCTGCACATGAATAAAGTGCACTGTTCTGCATTTAACTAATCAGGGGGCAGGATCACGCAGTTCACCAGCCACCTGAGCCCTACAGTCTTTGCTGCTCTCCCCCGCCGTCGCTCTGGTCATCGCGGCTGCCGAGCGGGGAGAGCAGGACTCCAAGTTCCAGCAGTCCTTGTCGGACCGGAACGCCGCCCACCACCTGATTTTCGCGCCGGGAGGTGCACAAGAGGACGCTGCTCCTTCGGTGGAGCGGGAGCTCGCTGTTGTCATCAGGGGGCAGGATCACGCAGTTCACCAGCCACCTGAGCCCTACAGTCTTTGCTTCTCTCACCCGCCGCCACTCTGGTCATCGCGGCTGCCGAGCGGGGAGAGCAGGACTCCAAGTTCCAGCAGTCCTTGTCAGACCGGGACGCCGCCCACCACCTGATTTTCGCGCCGGGAGGCGCACAAGAGGACGCTGCTCCTTCCGTGTCGCGGGATCGCGCGCGGGATAAGCCCGGGACAAGGGCGGGCCCTTAGGCCCTCAAAGGCCCGATAAGGACGGGACGGCCCACCCCCCTTGGCTGCCACATTGTAGCTCATCACGAAGGTAAAGACCTCTTCTCACCCATCTGTCTATATCCCCTTATCATCATGACTCCTAAAGTGGATTGCTCAGCCAGCGTAGCAGGAACTGAGCAAAAGTTCTCTTGGTTAGACGAGCTAAACCTCCTATGTCAAACCACCTATGCTATATCAGAAACTCCCCTTCCGCCCAAAAGCGATATCATACAATTAGATAAGCCCACACTTGCAGAGTACCCCCCATTATTCAACAAAACTTGCAGTGTGAACACTCCAGGTGTTGCACCCCCTCAGGTTTCATCTGTGAAAAGGATTCAAACACTGTCCCCAAGCTCACTCATTGTTCATTCCCCAATGATTCCACCGATTGTTGAGCTCCCAGATCCCTTAACCCCTCCTCCACACCTGCATATATTACCGCTATTGAACAACTGCTTAGTTCTCTGATAGCTCCGTTGTTGGAAAAAATTAACATGTTAGGGGATAGGCTCACTGGAATAGAGTCAGACATCAAGTCAAACCTGTCGGCTGACAAATGCTGTGACACATTCAACCGCCCAAAGTCACCTCCTACTCATGAAAGCCCTAAATCATCTGTACAGGATAAAAGCTGCCAAATACAATTAACTGGCCCTAGTACAGGAGGGCAAAAAGCAACTAAACACCCTCCAAATGTCTCCTTTCCCCAGTTGACCGCACCTAGAGTAGTTCATGAGAAGGCTAACTCTATCCATTTACCACCGGAAGCGGCCCCATACGTGTGCATTCTTGCGGGCGTCCCTGCTCTTCCACCTGGAAAAATTGAGAGTCAACATGACTTAGTTAACAAAACCAAATTTTGGCTGTCGAAAAATAGGCCACTGCCTCGTCACTTATATGGAACAATAAGGAGCGTCAGGAGGGTGGACTGGTTGGGTTCTCTTCCTAAGGATGTTCCTGGGGACCTGGTACTCGTGAGATTTAGAGCCAGAAACATTGTCCCTTACTTGAAAACCTGGCCGCCACAAGAGAGAGACGGCCCAATATCTATATGGGACTTATATGACTTCTATTCCTCAATTCCTTGTATTCCCCCTTTTCCGAAATCATACCTTACATGGTCGGACTCATAAAATACATCATGATCTTTCTGGGAAACACTTGGATTCGTAATAACTAACTTTAACCCCTATGTTACCATCTCAACCCTGGGGTGGAAAAGAACTAATTATGTTTGGGATCCTGCCTTAGTGTATTTGGTTGTTTGTAATGCTGTATTTGGTTTTTATTAGATTGGCCTTTGCTATCAGGGAGTGATATTGAAATAAGCTCTTGTTCGAAAATTCCCATAAATATTTAAATTTGTCGATCAAATTCAGGATAACTTTGCAAGGTCCTACCTAAATTTACTGCTCTTTTTAGACTTTTTTAATCTTTTATTAAGTTGACACTGGTCCTCCTGACTCTCCTTTTTTAAATGATAATCATTTTTTCTTTACATATACTCTTCCATTCTTATTTATTTGAATGAAATTGATTAAATGTATTGTTTTAATTTTATTCTGTTATTGTATGCTTGTATGATATTCTTTTGTAATATCGAATAAAGCTTATTTTGACCTTTGACCTTTGAACTAAAAAAGTTTAGAAATCGCTCAACGCTTGAGGTATTGAAGCACTCAGCTTAGCTCAGCTTAGCTTAGCTATCTACTGTATGTGCACAATATTAATCTTTGAAGAACACTCTCACAATAAGCCAAATGCTTGCAGCCTTCCTTTTCCTGCCCCATTTTCTCCCTTCAAGGACCAGCTTTAAAATACGCTGCTGCTTGGGTGTCACCAATCACACACTCATTTCAGGCCTAAACTCATAAATGAGGCTTGCTAATGACTGTTTAACTGAACCATAATATTTTTGTTTTTGGAGAGAGGCAAAGGATATTGTACGCAAAACAATAATAACAATAGACAGCTAAATATCCTCTCCATATAAACCTGACTTTGATTACAGGAAATATTAATATTAAAGGTAAAATGTTTAGGTTCTTTACTAGATAAATGGTATTTTGTGCCCTTCTTTCACGCTGGTGACTTGGACTTCATTGTACTTTAAATGGAACTGAGACTGCACCAAGAAAGACTGCTGTTGCTCTTGGTTTCGTGGTTCATCAAGTCTTCTTTGTCGTCTGTGTCTGTGCTTGATCTATGTTCTCCGATAGACCTGTGGGCATCATGGACACCCAAAGAAATCTCCTTTGGAGTGAAGGAGTTACTCCCCTGCTTCTGCAGCCACTGCAACAAAGCTAACCGATCTGCTGCTAATGTTGTCCTGCAGACTTTCTTAGGCTCAGTAACACAGGTGGTGGTTCTGTAGCCCCCTTGAGGCCTGACCTACCCGCCCTTCTGCAATTTTGAGACCAGTTTCTCTCCTCAGAATGGCTGGGACCAAACCTCTGTGCAACGCATCGACTTGCCATTGCCCATGCTTGTTGGCTCTGCACTCAAGAGATCTTTGGGTTACAAGAACCTCCAGCCTCCAGTATCTCTTCCTTCCAAGATCATCGTGCTTACACAACCTCTGCACCGTGGACATTCCTACTTGGTGTGCTGCTCGAGGTCCTCCTGCAAGTCCTGAGAATTTGGCCTGTGGGTTCTCATGAGAGTCTTATACTGCTTCAGTGGGCTACCCTGCTTGCTCAGGGCTTTCTCTGACTCGCCTTCTGTTGTTGAGTCCCTGGGACCTTGTTGGTCTCAACATTACTTCTTCTTCTTTGTTCTACATACCAGTTGTGGCTATCAGGGCTTGTTGGTGCCCCCGCTGGACAACGACCTCCTAGTCACTGACATAGGAGAGCTTTTGCACTGCTCTTGGCCTTCCTCAGCATCCACAAGGACTGTTCCCATGAGGCACAGGATCAAGACTGATTAGCATTTAGCTGTGTCTGAACTGAGGTGGCGAAGTGAGCTAAAGAATGATGATGGATTCAACCCAGGTCTGTGAATAGGGGTGAGTGTCTTAAATGTTTCAGTGCTCTGTCCATCATCTCCTGGAGTTTGCTTTGTTCGCCTTAAGTTGGCAGGGTATGCCCAGACCTGGGTCCCTTGCTCACCTTGCCACTGGATTCAAACTAGCCTTGCTGATGAAGGGTGTTACCCAGAAACTGGTATGAGGATGCTTGTTTCCAGTTCAGGGAAGACCCGGCTTGGCAGTTCGGGCTGGACTGTTCCCATGAGGCACAGGGCCAAGACCGATTTGCATATAGCTGAGTCTGAACTGAGGTTGGAAGTGAGCTAAATAATGACGATGGATTCAACCCAGATCTGTGACTCGGGTGAGTGTCTGAAAAGTTTCACTGTTCCGTCCATCATATCCTTGCGTTTGCTTTGTTCATCCTAAGTTGGCAGGGTATGCCCAGACGTGGGTCCCTTGCTCACTTTGCCACTAGATTCAAGCTTACCTGGCTGATGAAGGGTATTACCCAGAAACCGGCCCCAGGATGCTTGTTTCTGGGTCAGGGATGACCTGGCTTGGCAATTCAGGCTGGACTGTTCCCATGAGTCACAGGGTCAAGACTGATTTGCATATAGCTGGGTCTGAACTGAGGTGGCAAGGTGAGCTAAAGAATGATGATGGATACAACCCAGATCTGTGACATGGGGTGAGTGTCTAAAACATTTCAGCGCTGTGTCCATAATCTCTTTGTGTTTGCTTTCCTCAGCATCACCTGGTCCTCACAGCTGCAGCAACAAGGTTACCATCAACTGTTCTGAACCTCCCGACATCTATGGCCATTGCACTACTGTGCATCCTGGTTGCTTCCAAGTGGCATAGACTCTGTCCCCTCTGCTTGCAGGTTCTTTACTTCCAGAATCCACCTTAGGATTCAACTGGACTTCTTCACCTTCTTCTCCAGAGGCATTTTCTTCCAAGTCTTCCATTGTCGTCCACTGAAATTTTTGACGTCTCTTCACCCCCATACACCTGGCTTCCCTTGTGTATGTAACCTACGTCATGGGGCATCTACTGGTTGGGTGGATCTCCAAGCTTCTGTCCTCCAACTGAATTCTTCGGGTCCTTCGGGAATGGTCCTTCATCTGCAAAACTGCAACCACGACTTCCCATTCACTTGTATTGAACATGTGACTGTTTTTCCACTTTGCACACAGCCTCCATGGGGTACTTACTTTGGGTAGTTCCTTGTGTCTCCAGCTCCTCTGGGTCTTCTGTTTCAAGTCCTGTCCCCCGTTGCAGTTTGCATTCCACTTTCTTAGTAAATGGTTAGGTCTCTTCCTGGAGACCACTGTATTGTCTGCTACCCACCTAAATACATTTGAAGTATTTTGGTGTATTGTGTTGATATTTCCAGATAGGAGATATACCAAAGTGTTAGTAAGAGTTGTGTAATACATTGAAGTCTTTTTATATAAACACTTTGTGGTTTTTTTTGAGTTAACACATACTATTGATTAAACTGGTAAAACAAGCTGTTTTACACTCGATCAAGATAAGCCTGAAGGCTGCTCTCCACAGCTACCACTTTGGGAGCTTTCTATGGTTATCAAAGACCTCTAAAATCACCATAAGGGTAGTCTGGATTAGTGCAATGTGCATCACATAAATACGTGTGCACCAAATACTAAGCCTGCCTTCTACATT
The DNA here is from genome assembly GCF_964263255.1 of Lissotriton vulgaris. Classification (NCBI taxonomy): domain Eukaryota; kingdom Metazoa; phylum Chordata; class Amphibia; order Caudata; family Salamandridae; genus Lissotriton; species Lissotriton vulgaris. The sequence continues at coordinate 462,326,549 of NC_141696.1, read as the reverse complement.
GGAGGCAGTGGTGTGATTAAAGCCTGCACTGTTTTCCCATTTAATCTAGATAAGAGTTCCATTAAAAAACATAATTAGGTAGGCAAATAAAGTTCTTTTGTGATTTAGTAAGTTCTACTGAACTTTTTGGATTGGTATTTAAGGGTGTAGCACAACCCTTTCACCAATCTTTGGAAGTTTATTTTTCAATAGGGTAGGTAGGTGCAATACCACACTACACTTAGTTACCATGTCTTTAATTGGTGGATCCAGGGAGCCCCCACCCTCGAGAGACAGTGGTCTTACATTCTAGGAAATTAGGGCCCTGCCTGCATCTAAAGAATAAAGACAGGTAGCACCCTAACACACAGCAGCACTTAGAGCCCTCCTGCAGTATGACCTTCAGAATTCTGTTACGTCAGAAGGGTGAGACAATGTGATTATGGGTGGTGGGGCTCAAGAAGAAGTATCCTGGGTGTCTCACCCCAGTGACCCCCATTCTGAGCTTGAGCAGGAGTTGTCTAAAGACCCCTCACTGGTACACTCTAATCTCCCAGGGAATAGAACAGAAGGTACAGAGGGAGTCCCTAGAGGAAGGTTCCTCTTTATTTCTCCTGGGAGGGTGCAAAGCATCCAGGGGCGGTCTAGGTCCTCCTCTGTCAATTCAAGCTCCTCTAAGCACCCCATATGAACCTCCATCTCTAGAACGAGGGAAGATTCCTTAGAGAGGGAATACTACCTTTTCAAGCTTGAGAAAGCCAAGCTCAGAATCATGAAGGAGCACTTGGCCATTGATAAGGAGACCCTAGAAGTTCAGAGGGCTAAAAAGAACTTAGGATTTAGAAATAAGAACCCTTGGTGGTAGCACTAGCGAACCTAGGGTCACAGAACATTCCTTTGACACTAGGAACCTTGACAGTATAGTCACTCCATACCAGGAGCGTGATGACATTCATAAAATGGATCACTGCTTTAGAGAGGACCTGTAAAGTTCATAAGGCCCCTAAAATGAGTGGGCAGCTATCCTTTGGCTCTACTTTGCTAACAAAGTTAGAGACAAACTTTGCACTGTTTGGGCCGAAGATGCGGATAATTACTCATTCTTGAAGAGTGTCCTCATATATGAGTTTGGCTTAACCTCTGAACACTACAGGGTTACATTTAGGGACACACAGAAGGCACACACCCAAGGCTGGGTGGATTCTGTTGATAACACTATTAAAGCTCTGCAAGGTTAGTTTCATGGAAGTAATGTGCATGATCACACAGGACTGTACAATTTACATCCTGTTATTTTATCTGAGTCTTTTAAAATATGAGTTTCTAATGCCTCAACCCAGCTAATTACACCAGTGCTGGTGGTTATAGTACTGCCCTGTCCCCTTTTGATATAGGTGTGAAACGGGGTCCATATCTTGCCAAATTTGGACAATATATCTCTCAGGCTGGCAGTGAGGTACTCCATTGCATATATCGTCCATGCCATCACCACAAGTGTATTATTGGTAAAGAATAGTTCCACACTTTCTTGGCTATCACTAGGTGGGCTGGAAATAAGAGTGGGTCTATTTAATTTTCCTTACCTCTAAATAGGGGGGGGGTGTAGGAGAGTAGGGTCTGCTATCCTATGGTCACCCCAAATGTTTGCTTTTTGCTTCACTGGTTTATGACTTAATGTGGCTGTGGGCCTGCTAATCAGACCTACAGCCTGCTGTTCTCTCTCTAAATTACAGCCAATGCACCCTAGGGGCATTACAAATTGGAACTGGTTCACCTTATTGGCCCCTGTAACAGTGTACCCTAGGTACCCAGAGCATAGGTGTTTCCAAGGCCTACCAGGGGCTGCAGCATGTATTGTGCCACCCCTGGCCTGGCCTCCATATTTGACACAACTGGCTGATCACTCAGCTCGGGTAAGTTGGTGTAATCACCTCTTACTTAGATATAGTATCCCTATATCTAACCTTAAACTGGACACATATGTTCCTATCAGCCACTCCTATGGAAGGCCTTATCAATCCTGGAGGCAGAGTGCTTGGAAATATGTGAGATGGTGCTCTAGCATGAGCTGAGCCTGTATGCAGCTGTCGGGAACCACTCCCTTAGCTGTTCCGGGATATTGCCATACCATATACTCTTAAGTGCATTATAATCCTCGCGGTTATATGCTAACTTTGGTTTGGCTTTATCAAAACATGTCGAGTAAGGTGTCATACGATTTGGAATACTATCCCCTCGACAGTTCTGTCGACGGGGATAGCATTCCACCCTTCTAGAGGGACAAGACATGTGTGTAGCCTTAACACCGGTTAAAATTAACCAGAGCCTCAGCGTCACAAAATGGACGCTGCCACCACAGACACCAGTCTGACCTCCTGCTGCTGGGAGTCCTTCCAGCGAGGGAGGCTTGGACAAAGGGTTTCCTGCCTTGGGAGGTGCGAGCACCACCCCAGACGGGATTTTGTGTATTGGGTAGGACAGGGCTGAATAGATTGAGACATGCCCGGGGCACACAAGGTGTCCCCGTACATAAGCCAGTCCAAACCGGTCCTGGGATTTTCCAGACCCAGGCCTGGCGAGGAGCTGGACAAAGGAAAGGGGGTATAACCGCCCCCCTTCCTGGTCCCACCCAGAGGAGGGACCGAGCAGGTGATCCACCCCTCATATTGGGAATAAGAGTGGGAGCAGTGCCAGAGCACCTCAGATCATCCTGAATCAACTTTAAACGAAGAAGATGACTGGACTTCGACATTCTGCTGCACAGAAGACTGAAGAGCATCTCCCTTGTGGCCTAGGAGTGGCCACCCTGTGAACACAGGTACCAACCAGCAACTCGACGTCTGCTTTGCCGCCGCCTCCTGCCAGAGCCCGAGCCCAGAGCCTGACAAGACCCAGACTCCCAGACTTTTAACAGCCCGATCCACAGTCCCTGCAAAGAAGGGACCCGTGGAGGCACGAGAGATGTGGGACCGGACCTCTTGAAAGACACCTGAAGAGCTGACTGCGCAGCATCCAAGGCACCCTCGGCGTTGTGCTTTAAGGACGGAGAATCCCCACCACCGGGCAGCCCTTGCACCAAAGATCAGCCCCCCAGCATCTCAACGATCTGCGTGGGGCCCTTTTGCATTGTGCCACTCGATGCGCCATCCCGGCCACTAGCCACGTGGTCAGCGGCAATCTTGGCAATGAAACCGACAAACTACACTGTGAGTCTGGTTGCTCTAGACTTGCCTTCACTCCTGTAAAAGGGAGCAACGCTCTGACCTTGCTGGTCCGAGTGATAAGCCTTTTTTGATTCCTGCGTGGCTTGCATTAGCCAAGGCCTGTTTGCTTCAATCAAGTTGCCGTCACCGCCAACAGCGAGAAGCCTGCGTGGGATAGCTCATGATCGAATCCTGGACGTCCTCGACCCCCGGTGTCCACATGGCTGCAGAGAGAAGCTACACCTCAACTCCTGTTTGCACCCGACATCGCCTGGTTCCAATCTGGTTCCACAGTAGTCACTGGCTAGTGACTTTGAACATTGTCCCCTCTGCTTTCAGGTCTTCACAACTTCAGATCCACCCTTGGATGCACCGGAACTCTTCACGTCGAGCCGCCTGCAGCATCTTCAGCTCCAAGCACTATCGACCAGCGTGACGAAACCCGACACTACTTCTACCCTATGCACCGCTTTCTGTGGGTGAGGTAACTCAGCAACGCCGGTGTTCCCACACTGGTACACACCTCTAGGGCCAGTGTCTTAAGTTTCAGCTTTCTAGGTCACTCGGAAGGTTCCTAACTAACTAACTTTGTAACTTTTACGCACCATACACATTGCATTGGTGAGTGCGTGCACTTTAAGCACTGCACCCGAGTCCCGCGGGCCTTTCCCGACTTAGTCACTGCTAGTCCCGAACAGCTCCAGTGATTCCCAAGGCCCTAGGCCTGTTTCCTTTTCGATTGGTATCTCTTATAACACTTTCTTAGTATATGGTTTAGGTGGCCCCTAGGGCTCATCCATATTGTGCAACTTTGGTGTATTTTAAACTGTGTTTTGTTTAACGCTTGTCCTTCTGTGCTCATAAAGAGTTCAGGGGATATTTGTAGTTAATAAATATATATATATATATTTGCAATATATATCTGTGTGGTGTCCTTTCAACTGGTATTCAAGGGGGTTGAGTATGGTAATACCGCTGGCTTCACATGCCTTTCAGAGTTTAGCCTAAGACTGCCTTGTCCACGTTACCACTAGGATAACTGGTCTATAAGGTTGGCTTACAACCGATCATCATAAGGGTTGCTTGGCATGGTACAAGGGGATCACTAGAATTAGTGAGCATCACATACCAGGCCAACTTCTTACATTGGTGAGCAGCGGATTGGGATCTGAGCTTGCTGTTGTTTTACCATTACAATCTTTGAGATTATCATTTGAAAGATCATACAGGTACCTGCTAGGTACATATAAAACAAGACTAGTATACTTAAGTTCTAGTGAACTTAGTTGTTGTAGAGGATAGGGAGTAGCACGCCCTGACTACAACTACTAGATAGGTTTAGTAGGTAAACACCAGTGTAGGTAGGTTGCAACATATCCACCAAACTAGAGCAATGTCTGGAGCAGAGGGGTCCAGTGGACTTACTCCTGTTGAGAGTGACCCTCCAAGAGCACCATCCAAATTTGCTATCATTTCCTTTAAGGAACTAAGGCAGCTTTGTGCCTTAAGGGGTCTGAAGACAGGGCCATCCCCTACTACAGACCACCTTAGAGAGATCTTAGACCAGTCTGAGACTCTAAAGACCTCTAAAGCAGACCCCACAGGGAATGCTGAAGGAGGCTCTCCTTCTGAAGATGACAATACCGATGCCCCTGTCCCTATAGTCCAGATAGATGAGGATGACCAAGTCACTGGAGCTCCTCAGGTAGATGTGGAGGAGGAAGAAGAAGAGGAGACAGAAGGGGGGAGCAGTGATTCTGATGATGGCAGAAATAGCCAGGTGCTAGTCAGCAGGCTTAACCAGGCTAACTTAAGTGTATTTGGGACTGAAGCAAGGCTGACCTTGCCCAGACACCCAAGTGGACTTAACCAGGAGCGTAGGAAGAGGAGGAATCACTCAGGTGACTCCAATACCTCCCAGGCTTCTAGAGGTTCTCGTGGTCACTCCAGAAGGGACATGACTAGCCCTCAGAGAAGGGAACATGAGGCCAAAATGAGAGAGGCTGAACTTAGGATCCAGAGACAAGAATTAGAAGTTGCCCTGGCCCAAGAGAAACTTGCTAGAGCAAGACAGCCTAGAGACAGTGTGGTAATAGAACCCACTGGTGGCAGCATTATCCACAAGGATAAAGACAGGTCTTTTGATAACAGAAACCTGAGTAAGTTTCTGCCTCCCTACAAAGCTGGGGATGATATCCACAAATGGATGACTGCACTTGAGAGAGCCTGCAAAGTACAGCTGATCCCTCAGGATCAGTGGGCAGCAATCTTGTGGCTCTCCTTTGAAGGTAGAGGCCGAGACAGACTCCTCACAGTTAGTGATGGGGATTCTAGAAACTACCTGGTCCTGAAGAGTGCTCTGATTGATGGGTTAGGCTTAACCACTGAACAGTACAGGTTAATGTTCAGAGACACCCAGAAGACACAGACTCAGGACTGGTCTGAATTTGTTGAGTGTGCCACTAAGGCTCTGGAGGGATGGTTGCTGGGAAGCAAGGTTACAGACTATGAAGGATTGTACAATTTGCTTATGAGAGAACACATTTTAAATAATTGTCAGAACCAGCAGTTGCATCAACATTTGGTTGACTCAGATTTGACCTCTCCCCAAGAATCGGGAAAGAGGGCAGATAAATGGGTTAGAACCAGAGTTAAGCAAAAGAACCAGAACCAGAACCAGGGTGGTGACCAGAAGAAAACAGACCAGAAGGGTGGGGAGCAGAAAGCTAAAGACCAGAAGTCTTCAACAGGGCCCCAAACTAATACAGAGGGTGGGTCTCAAACTTCTAAGAAGAAGAAGAAAGAAGGTCAAAGAAAACCCTGGTGTAGTACTTGTAAAAACACCTCTCACTGGACAAGTGAGTGTAAAAAGGGTGGAGCCCCCAACACTGCAGCCCCTAAGGCACCTGCACCCACTAGTACAGCTGGCAGTGTTGGTCCACAACCCAAGGGGGTAGTGGGTATCACCTTGGGAACTGAAGGAGATTCTGACCTAGTCACAACCCTTACACAGGCTGTTCTGATTTGTGAGGGGTTTACAAAAAGGACAAAGGCATCCCCACCAAAAGGACAGTATGAAGGTGTTTCCACTCCTATCGAGTGCACATTATAGTAAGCTTATTATTCAATGAGCATGCCATCAATAGGGCAGGAAAGGTGAAGTTACAAAGAGTCAATCACCAATACTAACAGTATATTTCAGCTAAAAAAGTAAATTCTGTATACCAATGTTGTTGTGTTTTGACCGATGCCAAGTGTTAGAGAAGGGCCTAATTTTTGACTATATACTCAACTCAATTTATGTCATCAAAATCTACTAAATTCAATGAATAATACAATTAAAACAATTAAAAAGAGATGTTTTCCACACCGTAAGTTTGGTTAACCTCTGTTTTGCATTTATTACAATTCAAAAAACAATTAATCATTATACATTATTACAATCTTAAAAAACACATGTTATACATTCTTATTAAAAATGACTTAAAAACACAAAGAATCACAGGTCGACGCGGCGTTTCGGTATTCTGTTTGTCTACCTTCTTCAGGACTGATTCTGGATAGATTTAAAAACACAGAGTTACTATTCTTACATTGGTGCAGATTCAAGGTACTTCTCATAGTTAAAACCAATAGATAGTCACAACTATAGGACCTATAACAACATTTTTGTCTTCATTCTTAACTAACATCTCTTGATCAAAGGGCCTCATTCTCTAACACAAAGTCTATGCGATTCTGTCTTTGATAATTGATGTCACTGTATAAGATAAATGCACAGATGCTATGTTTTCTATTTCCCAAAACATAGCATCTGTGCATTTATCTTATACAGTGACATCAATTATCAAAGACAGAATCCGAAAACAGGCCCATGAATTTGAAGCCTACAGGGTTCCACTAAGAAGCAAACAATGTCCGGTGGGGAGATTCACTCCATCTGACATAAGGTATGCGTTAGAAAGAGAATCCCATTAACATATCCTCAAAGATGTTTGAAATTGGGTTGATTAAGCATTGGACTATATAGTCCAAGGGAAAGGTAAACAGTATTAGTTTTGTCAAAGTGTGGGTACGCGTAGAAATAGTAATCAATGCGTCAGTATAATGGGATGAGAAACTTAAATCATTCTACTGTGTAGAATACGTGTATATAAGAGCGTCCTGTAAAGAAATACTAAGACTTTGTGTTAGAGAATGAGGCCCTTTGATCAAGAGATGTTAGTTAAGAATTAAGACAAAATGTTGTTATAGGTCCTATAGTTGTGACTATCTATTGGTTTTAACTATGAGAAGTACCTTGAATCTGCACCAATGTAAGAATAGTAACTCTGTGTTTTTAAATCTATCCAGAATCAGTCCTGAAGAAGGTAGACAAACAGAATACCGAAACGCCGCGTCGACCTGTGATTCTTTGTGTTTTTAAGTCATTTTTTATAAGAATGTATAACATGTGTTTTTTAAGATTGTAATAATGTATAATGATTAATTGTTTTTTGAATTGTAATAAATGCAAAACAGAAGTTAACCAAACTTACGGTGTGGAAAACATCTCTTTTTAATTGTTTTAATTGTATTATTCATTGAATTTAGTAGATTTTGATGACATAAATTGAGTTGAGTATATAGTCAAAAATTAGGCCCTTCTCTAACACTTGGCATCGGTCAAAACACAACAACATTGGTATACAGAATTTACTTTTTTAGCTGAAATATACTGTTAGTATTGGTGATTTACTCTTTGTAACTTTACCTTTCCCACCCTATTGATGGCATGCTCATTGAATAATAAGCTTACTATAATGTGCACTCAATAGGAGTGGACACACCTTCATACTGTCCTTTTGGTGGGGACGCCTTTGTCCTTGTTGTAAACCATTATCCCCCCAGTCCCCTATTAGCCTGTGTGGGGTCCTCCTTTAAGTTTTTTAACTGATTTGTGAGGGGGACATAGATTTGGCCCCCACCATAAGTCCAAGTAATCTGGGCAAATACAGACAGACACCTTTGATTAATGACAAAGTGGCTCAAGCATACAGGGACACATGTGCCAGTATCACTATGGTGACACCTAACTTTGTAGACCCTGGACAATACATGCCAGGTGATAATTACCTGGTGACCAATGCCAGCAATGTCACCACTACCCATAGTGTGGCAATTGTTAACTTTCCTTGGGGAGGGGTAACTGGCCTTAAAAGAGTTGTGGTTAGTGCTGTCCTCCCAGTTGAATGTTTGTTGGGCAATGACCTGGAGAGCTCTCTATGGTCAGAAGTTGAGTACAGGACTCATGCAGAGATGTTAGGGATATCATCACATGTCCTTGCTGTGACCAGGTCACAGGCCAAAAAGTGCCTCTCTGAACCTCAGGTCTTGGATCCTGGAACAATGGACCAAGCACTTTTCAAGAAGAAGAACAGTAGGGTAAAGGCTGTGCCTTCCCAACTGCCTGCAAGTGAGGATCAGGCTTCACAGAAAGCTGGTCTTGAGACCCCTGAAGGAACTGTCTCTGAAGAACTTGAACCTGACCGGGTTGAGTTTCTGGGGACAGGGGGACCTTCTAGGGCAGACTCGGGGCAGGCTCAGTTAACCTGTCCTTCTCTTGAACTCCTCAGACAGCAGGCTGCTGCTGAGGCTGCTGGGAATGCTCAAGGTGCCTATAAAGTATATTGGGATAATGGACTCCTTTATTCAGAGGGTAGAGACCCCAAGCCTGGTGCAACCAGGAGGTTGGTTATACCTCAGCAATTTAGGGACTTCCTACTTACCTTGGCCCATGATATTCCTTTAGCAGGACACCTAGGCCAGAATAAGACTTGGGACAGGCTTGTCCCTCACTTTCACTGGCCCCACATGTCTGAAGACACCAAGGAGTTTTGTCGCTCCTGTGTAACCTGCCAAGCCAGAGGTAAAGCAGGTAGCACCACAAAGGCCCCCCTGATACCACTACCTGTGGTGGGGGTTCCCTTTGAAAGAGTGAGGATTGATATTGTAGGACCAATGGATCCCCCTACAGCATCTGGGCACAGATTCCTACTGGTGGTGGTGGACCATGCCACCAGGTACCCAGAGGCCATTCCACTTAGGACCACAACAGCTCCTGTTGTGGCCAGGGCCTTACTTGGAGTTTTCTCCAGAGTGGGGTTTCCTAAGGAGGTAATATCTGACAGAGGGGCCAACTTCATGTCAGGATATTTGACAGCTATGTGGAAGGAATGTGGTGTCAACTACGAGTTCACCACTCCTTACCATCCACAGTGTAATGGGCTTGTTGAAAGATTTAACAAGACCCAAAAGGGTATGATTAAAGAATTACCAGAAGAGCTCAGGCGAAGATGGGACATCCTTCTACCCTGCCTTTTGTTTGCTTAGAGAGAGGTCCCTCAAAAGGGGGTTGGCTTCAGCCCCTTTGAATTGTTGTTTGGGCACCCTGTAAGAGGACCCCTATGTCTAGTGAACGAAGGATGGGAGTTACCTCTCAAAAAGCCTAAGCAGGACATAGTAGACTATGTACTTGGTCTCCGCTCCAGGATGGCTGAGTATATGGAAAAGGCATCCAAAAACCTTGAGGCTAGCCAAGAATTATAGAAAGCTTGGCATGACCAAAAGGCTGTCTTGGTTGAGTTTCAGCCAGGACAGAAGGTATGGGTGTTGGGGCCAGTGGCCCCAGCAGCATTTCAAGACAAATGGTCTGGACCCCATACAATTCTGGAGAAAAAGGGAGAGGTTACCTACTTGGTGGACCTAGGAACTCCCTGGAGCCCCCACAGGGTGCTCCATGTCAACAGACTGAAGGCATATGTCAACAGGGAAGACATGGGCTTGCTCATGGCTACATATGAGGGACAGGAGGAAGAGAGTAACCCTCTCCCAGACCTGCTCACTCAGAACCCTGAGGATGGCTCAGTTGATGGTGTGGCCTTAGATGGCAGCCTCACTGAACATCAGCAAAATGACTTTAGACAAGTTCTGCAGGCATGCAGGCATACAGGCATATGTTCTCCTTGACACACAGTCAGACTAACTGGTGTACTTATGTGGTGGACACTGGTGACAGTCTTCCTGTAAAAAGCAAGATTTACAGGCAACCTGACCATGTCGGCAGCCTTCGACACGGTCGACCATGTCACATTGGTTGATCGTGTCGAAAGCATGGGCATCCTAGGCAACGCCAAGAAACTTCTTGCCTCTTTTCTTGCAAACAGGTCCCAGGTTGTCACTATCGGACCTTTTGAATCATCCCCCTTGTCACTGCCATGCGGAGTTCCTCAAGGCTCATCCCTGAGTCCGACACTATTTAACATTTATGTGTCGGACCTTGCCAAAGTCATCAAGGTACATGGGATGAGTCTTACATCCTACGCAGATGACACCCAGCTGGTCCTCGCCGTCAAGAATGATGGGCCTAAAATTGCCAGCAATTTCAATCAAGGAATGTTGGCAATTGGGAGCTGGATGGCTTCCAATTGCCTGAAATTGAACTCCGACAAATCGGAAGTTGTCATTTTTGGCAACTTATCCCCGGAATGGTCCTCCCTCTGGTGGCCGTCATCTATGGGTCAGCCCCCAGATCTGATTGGTAAGGTGAGGAATTTAGGGGTTATGTTTGACAACCACCTGAACTTCCTACCTCACGCAAATCAGATCTCCTCTTCAGCCTTTCACAAATTACGGCTCATAAAAAAAATCTTGCCTTTCCTACCTGAGAATGCCGGAAAAACCTTGGTTAGTTCCCTGGTCTTGTCTACTTTAGACTATTGTAACGCTTTGTTTTTGGGTGGCCAAGAAAAGGTGCTACAAAAAATGCAAAGTATTCAGAATGCAGCCGCCAGGCTACTTGGGCGCATTCCAAAACACCAATCAGTGTCAGCAACCATAAGACAGCTGCACTGGTTGCCGGTAAGAAAGAGAATCAAATTCAAGTCCCTCTGCTTAGTATATAAAGCTCTACATAATGTCGGACCTGCTTTTTTCATCCAAAACCTCATTCCCTACCGTCCCTCCGGAACGTTACGTTCATCCAGCTCACACGAACTGCTGGTACCACGCACCAAATCTGTCGCGTGGGGTGACAGAAGATTCCTTGTAGCCGCACCGAAACTCTGGAACACCCTTCCACACGCAATCAAAACGAGTACCTCCCTCTGGTCTTTTCGCAAGCAACTTAAGACCTGGCTTTTTAATCAATAAACCTTAGCTCCCCTTGTTGGTTAAACAATGCAGAGACCTCAGCGCCGAGATGCCCCAGAGCCTTCGTTCGCTCTTTATAATTGTTTTAATAAATAAATAATAAATATAAAGACTGAGGTGCAATAGATGCTGGAATTAGGTGTCATTGAGCCTTCAGAGAGCCCCTGGGCTAGCCCAGTGGTTTTGGTCCCCAAACCTCACACCAAAGATGGCAAGAGAGAGATGAGGTTCTGTGTGGATTACAGAGGACTCAATGCTGTCACCAGGACAGATGCACACCCTATTCCAAGGGCAGATGAGCTCATTGACAAGTTGGCTTCTGCCAAATATTTGAGCACATTTTAATTGACAGCTGGCTACTGGCAAATCAGGTTAGCTGAGGAGTCTAAAGCCATGACTGCATTTTCTACCCCTAGTGGGCATTATCAGTTTGTGGTGATGCCCTTTGGTTTGAAGAATGCACCTGGAACCTTCCAAAGGTTGGTGGATCAAGTCCTTACTGGGTTGGATGACTTTTGCGCAGCATATCTGGATGATATTGCTGTCTTTAGCTCCACCTGGGAGGATCACCTTGTCCACCTGAAGGAAGTGCTTGAGGCTCTGCAAAAGGCAGGCCTCACTATCAAGGCAACAAAGTGCCTGATAGGGCAGAGCAAGGTTGTATACCTGGGCCATCTTGTAGGTGGAGGCCAAGTTCAACCACTGGAGAGTAAGATCCAGACCATCAAGGACTGTTCCCCTCCAACTACCCAGACTCAGGTCAGAGCTTTCTTGGGCCTGACTGGGTACTACAGGAAGTTTGTTAAGAATTATGGGTCCATTGTGACTCCTCTTAATGATCTGCCATCCAAGAAGATGCCCAAAAAGGTTCAGTGGACAGTAAACTGTCAAAAGGCATTTGATGACCTGAAGAAGGCCATGTGCTCTGCACCTATCCTGAAGAGTCCTGACTACTCAAGAGAGTTCATTGTCCAAACAGATGCTTCTGAGTTGGGAGTGGGAGCAGTGCTTTCACAGCTTAATGTAGATGGTCAAGACCAGCCCATTGCTTTTATTAGCAGAAAGCTGACCCCCAGAGAAAAACGTTGGTCAGCCATTGAGAGGGTGGCCTTTGCTGTGGTGTGGGCCCTGAAGAAGTTGAGACCATACTTGTTTTGCACTCACTTCAAGATTCAGACCGACCATAAGCCCTCTTATGGCTTAATCAGATGAAGGGTGAAAACCCCAAACTACTCAGGCGGTCCATTTCCCTACAGGGGATGGACTTTACAGTACAGCACCGCCCAGGGACTGACCATGGCAACGGAGATGGTCTCTCCAGGTACTTCCACTTAGAACATGAAGACACAACTGGTCAAGGTTAGTCTAATGTCCCTGCGTTTGGGGGGGGGGTTATGTAGGAGAGTAGGGTCTGCTACCCTATGGTCACCCCAAATTTTTGATTTTTGCTTCACTGGTTTATGACTTAATGTGGCTGTGGGCCTGCTAATCAGACCCACAGAAGGCTGTTCTCTCTCTAAATTACTGCCAATGCACCCTAGGTGCATTACGAATTGGAACTGGTTCACCTTATTGGCCCCTGTAACAGTGTACCCTAGGTACCCAGGGCATAGGTGTTTCCAAGGCCTACCAGGGGCTGCAGCATGTATTGTGCCACCCCTGGCCTGGCCTCCATATTTGACACAACTGGCTGATCACTCGGCTGGGGTAAATTGGTGTAATCACCTCTTGCTTAGATATAGTATCCCTATGTCTAACTTTAAACTGGACACATATGTTCCTGTCAGCCACTCCTATGGAAGGCCTTATCAATCCTGGAGGCAGAGTGCTTGGAAATATGCAAGATGGTGCTCTAGCATGAGCTGAGCCTGTCTGCAGCTGTCGGGAACCACTCCCTTAGCTGTTCCGGGATATTGCCATACCATATACTCTTAAGTGCATTATATTCCTCGCGGTTATATGCTAACTTTAGTTTGGCTTTATCAAAACATGTCGAGTAAGTGTCAAACGATTTGGAATACTATCCCCTCAACAGTTCTGCTGACTGGGATAGCATTCCACCCTTCTAGAGGGACACGACATGTAACCCTTATGATGATTGGTTGTAAGTCAACCTTATAGACCAGTTATCCTAGTGGTAACGAGGACAAAGCAGTCTTAGGCTAAACTCTGAAAGGCAAGTGAAGCCAGCTGTATTACCATACACAACCCCCTTGAATAGCACATGAAAGGACACCACACAGATATATATTGAAAATATATATATATTTATTAACTACAAATATCCCCTGAACTCTTTATGACCGCAGAAGCACAAGCGTTAAACAAAACACAGTTTAATAATACACAAAAGTTGCACAATATGGATGAGCCCTAGGGGCCACCTAACCATATACTAAGAAAGTGGTATAAGAGATACCAATCTAAAAGGAAACAGGCCTAGGGCCTTGGGAATCGCTGGAGCTGTTCGGGACTAGCAGTGACTAAGTCGGGGAAGGCCCGCGGGACTCGGGTGCAATGTTTAAAGTGCACGCACTCACCAATACAAAGTCTATGGTGCGTAAAAGTTAGAAAGTTAGATAGTTAGGAACCTTCCGAGTGACCTAGAAAGCTGAAACTTGAGACACAGGCCCTAGAGGTGTGTACCAGTGTAGGAACACCGGCGTTGCTGAGTTACCTCACCCACAGGAAGCGGGTGCATAGGGTCGAAGTAGTGTCGGGTTTCATCACGCTGGTCGATGGTGCTTGGAGCTGAAGATGCTGCAGGCGGCTCGATGTGAAGAGTTCCGGTGGATCCAAGGATGGATCTGAAGTTGTGAAGACCTGAAAGCAGAGGGGACAATGTTCAAAGTCACTAGCCAGTAACTACAGTGGAACCAGATTCGAATCAGGCGATGTCGGGTGCAAACAGGCGTTGAGGTGTAGCTTCTCTCTGCAGCCATGTGGACCACGGGCGTCGAAGACGTCTCGGAGTCAATCACGAGCTGTCCCACGCAGGCTTCTCGCTGTTGGCGGTGTCGGCAACTTGATTAGAGCAAATAGGCCTTGGCTAATGCAAGCCACGCAGGAATCAAAAAAGGCTTATCACTCGGACCAGCAAGGTCAGAGTGGGTGCTCCTTTTTACAGGAGGAAGGGCAAGTCTGGAGCAACCAGACCCGCTGTGTAGTTTGTCGGTTTCATCGCCAAGATGGCCGATGACCATGTGGCTAGTGGCCGGGATGGCACGTCAAGCGGCACAATGCAAAAGGGCCCCACGCAAATCGTGGAGAGGCTGGGGGGCTGATCTTCAGTGCAAATGCTGCTCGGTGGTGGGGGTTCTCAGTCCCCAAAGCACAATGTCGAGGGTGCCTCTGATGCTGCGCAGTCAGCTTTTCGAGTGTCTTCCAAGAGGTCCAGTCCCACGTCTCTCGGTGCCTCCACGGGTCCCTTCTTTGCAGGGACTGTAGATTGGGCTGTGAGAAGTCTGGAAGTCTGGGTCTTGTCAGGTTTTGGGTTCGGGCTCCGGCAGGAGGCGGTGGCAAAGCAGACGTTGATTAGCTGGTTGGTACCTGCTTTCACAGGGTGGCCACTCCTAGGCCACAAGGGAGATTCTCTTCAGTCTTCTGTGCATCCTTTACTGGGGTAGGTCTGGAGAAACCTGCTGTGTAAACCGTCGGTTTCGTCGCCAAGATGGCCGCTGACCACGTGGCTAGTGGCCGGGATGGCGCGTCAAGTGGCACAATGCAAAAGGGCCTCACGCAGATCGTGGAGATGCTGGAGGGCTGATCTTCGGTGCAAGGGCTGCTCAGTGGTGGGGGTTCTTAGTCCCCAAAGCACAACGTCCAGGATACCTCAGAAGCTGCGCAGTCAGCTTTTCGAGTGTCTTCCAAGAGGTCCGGTCCCACGTCTCTCGGTGCCTCCACGGGTCCCTTCTTTGCAGGGACTGTGGATCGGGCTGTGAGAAGTCTGTAAGTTTGGGTCTTGTCAGGCTCGGGGCACAGGGTCAGAGCTGATTTGCATAAAGCCATTATCTAACCCAGGGTGGTGTGGAGTGCAAAAAACGATGGATTTAGGCCCAGATCCTTGTACTGGGGTGAATGTAAGACATTGATCTACATTCTGTCCATCAAATTGTTTTTTGTAATTTTCTGCCTGAGTGTACTGGGGTAGCTCAGACGTGGGTCCCAGAGCCTCCACACCACTGGAGTCAAGCTAGCCGGGCTGATGAGAGGTGTTACCTCGAAAACGGTCCGGTCCTCGGATGCTTGATTCCGTTTTGGGAAAGATATGGCTGTGTAGTTCGGACTGGACTGTTCCCATGGGGCACAGGGTCAGAGCTGATTTGCATAAAGCCATTATCTAACCCAGGGTGGTGTGGAGTGCAAAAAACGATGGATTTAGGCCCAGATCCTTGTACTGGGGTGAATGTAAGACATTGATCTACATTCTGTCCATCAAATTGTTTTTTGTAATTTTCTCCCTGGGCTTGGGCTTCGGCAGGAGGTGGCGGCAAAGCAGACGTTGAGTTGCTGGTTGGTACCTGTGTTCACAGGGTGGCCACTCCTAGGCCACAAGGGAGATGCTCTTCAGTCTTCTGTGCAGCAGAATGTCGAAGTCCAGTCGTCTTCTTAGTTTAAAGTTGATTCAGGATGATCTGAGGTGCTATGGCACTGCTCCCACTCTTATTCCCAATCTGAGGGGAGGATCACCTGCTAGGTCCCTCCTCTGGGTGGGACCCCCTTTCCTCTGTCCAGCTCCTTGCCAGGCCTGGGTCTGGAAAGTCCCAGGACCGGTTTGGACTGGCTTATGCACGGGGACACCTTGTGTGCCCCGGGCATGTCTCAATCTATTCAGCCCTGTCCTACCCAATACACAAAATCCTGTCTGGGGTGGTGCTCGCACCTCCCAAGGCAGGAAACCCTTTGTCCAAGCCTCCCTCGCTGGAAGGACTCCCAGCAGCAGGAGGTCAGACTTGTGTCTGTGGTGGCAGCATCCATTTTGTGATGCTGAGGCTCTGGTTAACTTTAACCGGGGTTAAGGCTACACACATGTTGTGTCCCTCTAGAAGGGTGGAATGCTATTCCCGTTGACAGAACTGTCGAGGGGATAGTATTCCAAATCGTATGACACCTTACTCGACATGTTTTGATAAAGCCAAACCAAAGTTAGCATATAACCGCGAGGATTATAATGCACTTAAGAGTATATGGTATGGCAATATCCTGGAACAGCTAAGGGAGTGGTTCCCGACAGCTGCAGACAGGCTCAGCTCATGCTAGAGCACTATCTCACATATTTCCAAGCACTCTGCCTCCATGATTGATGAGGCCTTCCATAGGAGTGGCTGATAGGAACATATGTGTCCAGTTAAGGTTAGATATAGGGATACTATATCTAAGCAAGAGGTGATTACACCAACTTACCCCAGCTGAGTGATCAGACAGTTGTGTCAAAATATGGAGGCCAGGCCAGGGGTGGCACAATACATGCTGCAGCCCCTGGTAGGCCTTGGAAGCACCTATGCCCTGGGTACCTAGGGTACACTGTTACAGGGGCCAATAAGGTGAACCAGTTCCAATTGTGTATGCACCTAAGGTACATGGAGTCCATTTTAAGGAGAGAGCAATCAGCCTGGGGCCCTGAATAGCAGGATCCCAGGCCAACTATGTCAAAAACCAGCTAAACACCAGGCAAAAAGTTTGGGGGTAACCATAGTCAGATATCCACCTTCCTACAATGATCGCTAGAATCGCTCCAAGGAAAGTTAACACCTTCCATCCCCAGGTGGACAGTAGTCCCCAAAACCATCCCATCACAGACCAATCTGAAGAGTCCTGACGAATGGATTTGGAGGTGACATGTAGCTTAGAAATGGCTTCTTATACTGTAGGGGCATTATCCGGAACGTAAATGCAGTAACTGGACCCAATCAGTTTACAGACCCCTCCTCTATCCGCCAGGACAATGTCTAGAACCATTCAGTTCTGCAAAGTCATAAGGCGATCTGCCTGAAGTTCAGCAGTCAAATTATTCAATGCTCCAGAAGGTACATTTATGGTAGCATTGACCACACAAACTAGGCGTCTGATGTTTCTACTATTAACCATTGGACCCCAAAAAGAAGAAACCCTTTCAGAAAATCTCCTCCCTGTTGTCCGGCTGTGTCTTCCGCATCAATAACCCTTCTACCAAATCTCTTTCTACGGTGATCTGCAGGAGCAGTATATGTCGGAGGAAGAAGAAAAGCTATATAACATGTTCCCGAGAAATGCGTGGGAAGCCATGTATAAGCTTTTTCGTGGCAAATAAAGTATGTACCTTGGGAGGGCAGTAACGGTGAAGGAGTCAAGGGTGTAAAGACATATATGTGGGAACAATTACTTCTTTCTTGCTTAATTTTGGTATTCTGGCCATTTATTTGTAAACACAAATTACCTCTCTAGGGTAAAACCCAAATTGGTACAAATCTCTTCGGTTTAACCTTGTCAGTGAAACTAGTGACATACCGATTCACGTTCCATCCATCATATGCTCTTTTCTCATCCTTGGGAATTTTAATAATGTCAGCAATTTTTGCCATAGCCACTATTCCCTTTATCAAAGAGCTGTGAATGAAATCCAGTCCACCATTATAGGACCCACCAGGAGGATATCGGAGTAGGTTCTGGTATGCATTAGAAAATATAGCCAGATAAGCCCAAGCAGAACCTTCATACGTAGATGGAAGGACTAAATACGGCATCCCTCTCTCTGTATTATGTGGTATGAACCCACAAACCCAACAATCAGTAGTATTTACTACCAATTGATGCTGATGTAACAATTGGATAAATGAATTGTTGAAATATTCCATTCTTCTCATCTGCTCATGGTCTGGTAGTGAGTAAAATTTGTACGGAGAAATAGTAGTAGAGGAAATCAAAGGAGTAGAAGTAGGGACAGGTGTTAGCTTCATACTGTGTACGATCCATCCTACACATGCTAATAAACTGCATAAACATACTGAAATACATAATGCTACGCCACAACGACTGAATAATAATTTCTTATAATGATTTCTTTTTATCATCTTAACATCATTCTCTTTTCCTGCGCTATACATTACTCTAAAGGCGTTGCTCACGATAATCTTCCTTAATCACTTGGCTGTGATTGTTAGCCGCCCTATGACACTGCAAGTCCTGTTGACCTAGTCACTTTTCAGGTCACAGCCTAAGACTCCTACCGTGACCCTACAACTTGATGGATAATGGAAAAGGAATGTTTCTCTTTTTAGCAAAGCAATATTATAAAACACAGAATTTAATTGTCTTTAGGCAACCTTTCTATCAGGTTGTACTGTGTCTTGTCAGGTACCGTTTGGTCCTTAAATAAAGTCTCTGGATCCAATGTGTTTAGTCGTGGGTGTGGAGGTACAGCTTCCTGCAAAACGTCATCGTCCTCTTTCTCAGAACTAATCCAGTCCAGGTGTGCACTGCTGAACGGTACAAATCTGAGTACCTTTTCACATTCACTATCCCCAACACCTTCTCGGACCCACTGGTCATAAGGTAAAGGCAATGGTACCCTTTTGCAGTGCACGCCATGAATCCAGTTTTTTTTCCCAACGACTTTCACTGCTGTACGAGTAGTAAGTAGAACTTGTCTCTGCGGCCCCCAACATGGTTCCAGATTCTTTTTCCTCTGGAAATTCTTCAGATACACCCAGTCTCCATGTTAGATGGAGTGTCCTGGATCTGAGGAGGCCCCCCGCAAAGCGTTTTGGACCTGTTGACGAATAACACGCAATTTAGTGGTGAGGTTGTGCAAATAATCAACCAACAATGGATACGGAATGTCTAAATACTTTGTGGGACGAGGGACTCCCCAGACATTGGCTGGGCGTCCGAAAACAATTTGGTATGGGCTAAGCCCCAAATGAGAATGGACAGTCGTTCCTGTTGAGAGAAGTGCCAAAGGCAAGGCATCAGGCCAGGAAAGGCCTGTACTGGTCTGAATCTTTGCTAACTTGAGTTTGAGAGTGCCATTGTAACACTCACCCAAACCCGCTGAGTGAGGGTGGTTCGCCGCATGAAATTTCTGTCTAATTCCAAGACCCACACACACTTTCTGCATAATCTGACCTACAAATTCACTCCTATTGTCACTCCAGACGATGCGTGGCAAACCAAACCTCGGAAAGAATTCCTTCAGAAGGACTTTGGCAGTAGGCAAAGCAGTATTGTCCTTTAGGGGGTAAGCCTCTATCCATCTGGAAAAGGCGCCAACCACCCCAGAACATACTTAAGATTGTTGAAATGTTCCATATGGATGTAATCTATTTGCAGTACCTCAAAAGGATACGTAGGGGGAGCAAAGTGACCTGCTGGAGTTGGAGTTCCCTTTCCTGGATTATGCATCAAGCAAACAATACAATGCTTCACTACAATTTCTGCACATTTAGGAATATTTTCGTTCTGCAATACTGGAGCTAGGAGTTTACATATACCAATTGCATTATTATGGGCTGGTCCATGAGCCATAGTAACCACAGGTAATACATATGCATCTGGTAACAACCATCGCTGATGCTCTGACACTTCCGTCCAACATCCCATCGTATCCAACATTCCTGTACTCTATTTCCACTTACTCAATTCTTTCTCAGTTGCCTCCTTCTGAATTATTTTCACGCTTTCTACTGTGTCTTCACACATACCAGCATCTGGGACCCAACTTGCCGGTCCTTCAACATACATGCGACTTTCAACATTTTGTGCTGTTTCCCTCGCTATTTCATCTGCAAATGCATTTCCTCGACCCACATCATCAGTAATCTTTTTATGCGCACTACACTTCACAATCGCTATTTGAGTAGGCAAAGCAAGTCATTCAAGAAGGTCAGTCACCAACTGACCATGCTGTATTTTAGCGCCGTGGGAGGTAAAGAATCCTCTTTCTCTCCACAAACGGCCGAAGCTATGGGCAACGCCAAACGCGTATTGACTATCTGTATAAACAGTCACTCTTTTTCCTTTCGCAAAGACACATGCCCTCGTCAACGCAATCAACTGTGCAGCTTGTGCTGAATTCTGTGAAACGCGTGCAGTTTCCACTATCATATGTAGAGTTGTAACAGCATAAGCTGCTGTCATCTCGCCATTAGGAAGCTTGAAACAAGACCCATCTACCCACAGGATCCCATCTGGATCCGTAAGTGGTGTATCTTTCAAATCAATTCGACCTTTAGTTTCTTCTTCCGTACGAAGAAAACTATCATGCTGATCTTGTATATTTTTCTCATCCAAAATAGGCAACAATGTTGCTGGATTCAGAACATTACATCTCTAGATATGTATGTGACTAGCTAAAAGTGTCAACTCATATCCAGACAAACGGGCACTCGTTAAGTGCTGGGTTTTTGTCCTGTTCAAGAGAGTATCTACTGCGTGTGGCACCATGACATTAAGAGTATGATCCAACACCAATTCAGCAGATTGATGAATGGAAATCGCTGCTGCCGCTGTTGCTCTAAGACAACTGGGTAATGCTTTAGCAACTGGATTTAATGTAGCCAAAAAATAGGCACATGGCCTTTGCTTATCTCCAAATTGTTGTGTCAAGACTGATAATACACACCCTTCTCTTTCATGAACATAGAGTGTAAAAGGTTTACTGTAATCTGGAGTACCCAACACAGGAGCCGAACACAAAGCAGTACGTAAGTTAGAAAAACTCTTTTGACATTCATCAGTCAAAGGAAAAGGTTGGGGCGTATCTTTCAGAGTGAGTGCCAACAAGGGTTTAGCTAGTAAGGAAAAGTTCGGAATCCACTGTCTACAATAAGAGGTAATGCCCAAGAAAGCACGCACCTCTCTTTGTGTGGATGGTACAGATATTTGTGCAATTGCTTGGATACGTTCAAATTGCCTTTCCTCCTTCGACAAGAGATGACCTAAATAGGTAACCTCTTGGCGGCAATATCGCAACTTAGAAAGTGATACTTTGTGATGTAGATCAGACAAATGTCGCAGAAGTGACACAGTCTCAATCTTACAGACATCTTCCGAATCGGCAGCCACTAACAAATCATCCACATATTGGATAAGAGTAGCACCTGATGGCAAAGAAAAAGTGTCAAGCTGAGACTTCAAAGCTTGACTATAGATGGAGGAACTCTCACTAAGTGTGGGAGGGTATACTCAGATGTGAATCCCTTGCTCATTGCACCATCAGGATTCAAGCAAGCCGGGCCGACAACGGCTGAAATGCCAGAAACCGGTCCCCGGAAGCTTGTCTCCTTCCCTGTATAAGAATTGGCTTGGTAGTTTGGTTTGCCCTGTTCCCATCATGCATTGGGACAGGAACAGACTAATTTGCATATAGCCAGGTTCTGAACTGGGATGGTGCAGTGAGCTAAAAAACGGTGATGGATCAAGCCCTGATCTCTTAACTGGGTAGGAGTATTCTGCATCATTCAGAAACTCTGTCCATCACCTTTTCCAAAATTGATTTTATCCACACTAAGTGTGGGAGGGTATACTCAGACGTGAGTCCCTTGCTCATTGCCCCATCAGGATTCAAGCAAGCCGGGCCGGTGAGGACTGAAATGCCAGAAACCGGTCCCCGGAAGCTTGTCTCCTTCCCAGTATAAGAATTGGCTTGCTAGTTTGGTCTGCCCTGTTCCCATCATGCACTGGGACAGGAACAGACTAATTTGCATATATCCAGGTTCTGAGCTGGGATGGTGCAGTGAGCTAAAAAACGGTGATGGATCAAGCCCTGATCTCTTGACTGGGTAGGAGTTTTCTGCATCATTCAGAAACTCTGTCCATCACCTTTTCCAAACATGGAACTCTCACAATAGCCTTAAATCGGAAACTTCGGCCTCCAAGAGAGAAACCAAGAGATCCCTACTCTCCTCAGCAATGGGAATGCTAAAGAAAGCATTTTTGAGATCAATAACCGAAAACCAAGCTGCAGAAGCAGGAATCATAGTAAGCAAAGCAGTAATATCTGGAACAACAAGAAACTGAGGGACAACAATTTTGTTGACCTCTCGGAGGTCTATCACAAAGCGATACACAGGTGGCTGAGAAGGATCAGTACATTCTAGAACAGGCAGAACAGGACTGTTACAAACATTTCCTCTGGTCTCCTCGACCACACCCTTCTGAACCAAGTCATGAACAATAGCCAACAAAGCTCTCTCACCATCGTTAGAGATTTTATATTGCGGGTAACTTAACATCAGGCTTCACAGTAATCACATAAGATGGAATTTGAAGCAAACCAACATCATTTGGACCCGTAGCCCAAAGTGTAGCAGGAAGTGAACGCAGTTTGAGTGGCAGTTGGTCTATAGATATGTACATTGGAGAAGTCAACTTAACACCTAAAGTAAGATGTACACCAGAGGGTGAACAATATAATGTGGCATGTAGACGTTTTAATAAGTCCAAACCCAGCAAATTCTCTCTGCAACCCGTCGTCAAAAGAAGTGGAGCTTCTAAATCGTACGGACCAATGGAAATAGGCAAAGGACAAGAAACAGGGTTGCGAACTGGGGCGCCAGAGAATCCTACAGAAACATTTGTTAAGTCAGACAAAGATGCCCCAGGGAGTTTGGAATGCATAATAGAACTTCTCATTGCACCAGTATCCAAAAGAAATTGTTCTGTAACACCCAATGCTACAACATTAACATAAGGTCCATCCTGATCCACTGGAACTGATACAAATGCCTTACTCTGTCTATGGCTGTCCTAGCAAGTGAGGAAATCAGCATTCCCACCATCTGTGCAATAATCGTCATTGTAATATTGATCAGACTGAGAATTCCGCTGATCAAAATATTTTGTAGAGTCCTGAGGGGGAGAGGGACGTCGTTTCTGAGACGCCGCACCACGCCCTCTACCTCTGGACACTGACAGTGAATCTCCACGACCCCTTGGCAGTGATCCGATATAACGCAGCAACAAAATCGGACAACTATTCTTAAAATGACCTTCTTCTTTACAATAGGTGCATTGATTAGGACCCAACGGAAATCGTGGAGCTGGAGATTCAGGTTTTTTGCAACAGCTTCTGAAACTGTGGGGGCTGTTGAAATTGAGGCTGAGTAGAACGAGGAGGATAAGCCTGTTGCAGAAGAACCTTTGTTTTTAATTATTTAGTTTTCCTCTCCACTTTTTCCTTATCTTCCTTATCCCTATTCTTATAATATTGAGCAGTAGCTAATATCTGGGCAGTTGAAGAAACAGCCCATGCACTCTCAGATTGTTTCAAATTATGCGATAATTCTGGAAGTAAATTAAAAACGAATTTATCTGCAAATAATCGCTGTCCACCTTCAGTACTCATATCTTGACCACTATGGTCGATGAAAGTCTCTTCGAAACGAGTAAAGAAATCGGAGACGCTTTCATCAATCTTTTGTTTGCTCGCTGCTAACTTATCCCAGTTAACGCGTACAGCAGGCATCATCGTTTTCATAAGATTTATTAAACTACTGGGCAACTCCGTAATCAGATCATCAGGTTTGGCACCACCTACTTGTCCTTCATCCGCGGCTGTAATAGCAGCCCAATTACCACCTAAAGCTTGATCATGATCTTGTCTACGAATTTTAGCCCATAAAGCTTGTGGGACTACAGTTCCCATAAGTAAATCAATATCCGCCAAATTCATAATACATGCATTAACAGTCTGAGACAATTCTTTATAATACCCAGCAGGATTCTTACGGGGTTCCGGTAAGGACTGCTTAAGTGCCAACACTTCTGATCTTTTCCATGGATCATGTACCCATATGCACTGAAAATGAGCGGGGATAGCTGCAACATTACCTGCCTGTGGAACCGCATCCCTCCATATCGGAGGAACTTCTCGCATAGGATATTGTGCTATTTTTCGACAAACTGCAGAATCAGGCTCAAGAGAATTTTGAGAGAAGAAGGAAGATCGGAAAGTAACAAGCTTCTGAACAGCAGATTCTACATCAGGACCCACAATAAGTCCCTTTATCAAATTGATCCCGTATTTCGAATAAATCCTGAGGAGTTGAATCCAAATCCATATCTTCCCACCCTTTGATAAGAGTGTTGCACATAATATTAAAGACATACCTCTGCGTAGGCGCATTCCATTGCAGAAAGGTGTCTAAAATGTCACGCACACTACTCGTGATCCAATTACGAGCAAGAGAAACTAACTTAGTCCGTTCTTCCAAATCTAGAATCTGGCTACGAGATTGTCTTCGAGATGAAGCAGGAGAAAAGAAAAGAGATCCAAGAAAAGGTGACAAGAGACCAGAAACAGTTTCAACTAAACGTTGTCGAGCTGTAGGGGAATCTGATACTAGAACAGGAGGCAACGTACTCAGCAAAACAGGAGAGGAACCAGTAGCAAAAGAAGGTATAGGAGACTGAGGCACAGGAGTTTGGGGTACAAAAGTCGGTGGCAAAGGGGGTGGAGGTGGAATCACAGGAAAAGGCAACTGTGCAGGAACCAGGACAGCTGGATTAGCAACAGGTTGTAACGGAGGTGCATTAGCGCCTAACACTTAAGGTGGAGGTAACCTCAAGAGATGAGACACGAAAGGATCTTCGTCAGAACCCTTACTCTTTGAGGCAGTAGGTAACGCAGGATAACATCTGTCTATAGCCATACGATGCTGTCTTTCAGAAACCTCAACCAACTGATCAGCTTCGTCATTTTTAAACTGTTGGGCAGCCTGCAAGATCATCATATTCTGCTCTTTCTTATCTTTCTTTTACTTTACTTTAGAAATCTTTATTTCGACCGTTTGGTCATAAAAGAAACATGTACAATACAATCACATAGATTCCGACACAGTCATAAAAACATCAATGCATACATTTAAAATCAGTGCCAGACAATGCAAATGATTATTAAAAGAAAAAATAGCAATTCTACAATCTACCCAGCAATTTTTAAAAGACGACTACGCGTGTGCCAAACATTCGTGAAGAATTTGGAGAGTGCAAAGACAATTGGGCCGGAAGCATCACTTTTCAAAATCCTGTACATCGGTCCGTATTCCCTGCCACCCAGATTCTTGATCAAGGGCAGTAGCCAGTATTTTCTTGCTCCCTTGTATGCTGGGCAGAAGAAGATCACGTGTAAATCATTCTCCTCTTTGTCAGCACAAAGAGGACAGAACTTGGTGGACGGGACTTTTGACCAGGTACTGCAAAAGGACCGTAATGGGAGTGTGCTGTATCTCCACTGGAGGAATAGCTTTCTAGAAAGTATGGGGTAGACAGGGTCCAAAGCTTTCTCAAATGCATAAAGATCCTTAGTTTGCAGGAATATAGAGGATAAGGACCCCTCCGTCTGAGTAGCTATAGCCCTTACCCTCTTGTGCTCGTGGTACAGCTTCGCCAATTGTGTCTTGGAGATTCTTGGTGCTGTGTCTGCTGGTTCAGTCCACAATTCAGGGAGCCCCATATCAATGCAAACTAACTGGATATTTTTGACCCAGGGGATACTGAGCACCTTAGGATGTTTTAATAATTCGACCAATTCCGCCCTGTAGTCGGCGAGATTATTGCTGCTCCATAGACTGCGCCAGAAGGCAATGGGTCTTAGGCTTATCTCGTCGGCCAGTGGTCGTAGCCCTAAGTCAAGCCTCAGGGGGAGAAGGGGTGTGCTGGGGGGAAGTGCGGTAATTTGCCTTAAAAACCTATTTTCTGTATGTGACAAATTCCGACATGGGATGTGCCCCCACAATTCAGCTCCATACAAAATAGCCCCCCTTGCCTGTGCCTTATATATCTGAATTAGGGCCCCCAGAGGGCGGTAGGTCGAGCCGGTCATCATCCGGGAAATACCCCCGGTGGTTTGTACTAACTTAAGGTTAGCCCTAGTTTGATGGCTCTCCCAGGTCATATTTTCATTGAGTGTCACGCCAAGATATTCGAACGTGTCTACTCTTTCCAGTCGTGCTGCTCCCAGTAGGGGATTTGGGCGCTGTTTAGTGTTCGGGTTCAATACCATATATTTAGTTTTTGAGGCATTGATTTCCAACCCTCTATCCTGACAGAAGGTCACAAAAGCATCAAGTATCTTTTGAATGCCCATGGGTGTTTTGGATACCAACAGTGTGTCGTCCGCGAACATTATTGCGGGTACGCTGTTGCCATTCAGTTTGGGGGCGTCTGTGTGGTCGGTGGCGTTTAAATGGGCGATTACCCCGTTAACAAAGAGGCAAAACAGGGTCGGCGCCAGCACACATCCCTGTCTCACCCCTCTGCCCACGGGGAATCTATCGGTCAGCTCCCCCGACCTCCCACACCTCACCTGGGCATAATTATTGTGATGCAGCCTCTGCAGGGTCAATAGGATATCTGGTGGAACGCCCATCCCTGCTAGGATGACCCATAGTTTACCCCTGGGTACAAGGTCGAAGGCGGCTTTTAGGTCCACGAAAATCGTGTACAGACTACCGCCTTCAAACCTTACTGTCCTCCAGTAAATCAGATTTAGTCTAAAGACCTGGTCCACGGTTGATACCCCTTTCCTAAAGCCTGCCTGGTATGGACTGAGGGCGCCCACCTCCTCTATCCATTCCTGGAGCCTATTCAAGAGGACCCTGCCAAACAGCTTCTGTGCTACATCTATCAGGCTGATTGGTCTGTAGTTGGCTGGGAGCAGGGGGGATCCTTTTTTGAAAATCGGGACCACCTCAGCCCCCAGCCAAGTACTGGGGATTTCCATCCCGCTAAGGACAACATTAAAAAGGGCTGCGAGGTAGGGCGCCCAGACGGTGGGCTCCTGCTTGTACAGATCTCCCGGCAGACCGTCCAGCCCAGGCGCCTTCCCCGAAGCCAGTCCTGAGATGGCAGCTGTTACCTCACTCAGTGTTATTTGGTCCGCCTGCAAGCCCTGTCTCACTGGTTCAATTATCCCAGGAATTTCTCCCGGCTCGGCACTATATAGCGACTCAAAGTGGGCCTGCCACACTCCCGGCGCTATGTTAGGCTCCACTGCCGAGCGAAGACTCCCTGATCCCCCATTAACCATTCTCCAGAACAGTCGTTGATCTTGTACTGCTAGGGCCTTTGTGAGCTCTTCCCACTGTTTTTCCTCCCATTCTATTTTGGCATGTGTGAGAAGCTTCTTATAGGCTTGTCTGGATTGCTTAAGGCGCTCCCCACCTATGCCCTCCTTAATAACTCCAAGGAGTTCTGTTTTAGCTCGTCTACAGGCTGTGTTATACCATTGTGTTTTACCTAGGGGCCTCACTCTTGGCTTTTGTGTTTTACGTGTCAGATGGAATGCCGCCGCTTTTATGAGTTCTTTGTGGGCGTCAGACAGTTTACACCTTATGTCTGTTTGGTTTGCCACACTATCGAGGGTCCCAACAGTCTCCAGAATGGGGGTGATCTCTTCATAGAACAGAGGGATTTTATCCTTATTTGTGACCATGTGCTCCCACCTAATTCTTCTCCTGGTGTTGTCTATAAGGAGAGGGGGATGGTTCCCTACCTCATGGGTCACTAGACCCTGGGGTGCTGGGTGGGCAAGGTCTAACTCGAGTGCATTGTGGTCACTGTCTATCCTGTCGATAACCCTAAAGTCCTGTATTAATGGCCACCTCGGTAGTTGGACCAGAATATAGTCTAAGTGTGACTCCCTTCCTTGGCGATTATAAGTGATTTTGCCTGGTGTGTCCGAGATGGTTCGCCCATTGCACGCTCTAAGACCATACCTTAACGTGAGAGCCGTTATTTGTAATGCTAGCGGGGTCCAAGCTTTCGGCGGGGTCACATCAGCCCCTGGTACGGCCCACCTATCCTCTTCTTCTGATAGGAATCCTTCCTGGAGGCCGGGGAGTGGCTCAAAGTGGGAGTTAAAGTCTCCACCCACCACATAGTAAGAATCGGTCGACAGTTCAGATAAAAAGTTCGACAGTTCATTAAAAGCCGGTGATTCTTTTGCCTTCACCGGCTTATCTTTCTTCATTTGCTTAATTTCTTTTTGTTTGGATTCTTTACGCCAGAGGCGGAAAGAGTCAAACATTGCAGGCCGGGCTTTTCTCTTAAATAAAATCTTTTCCAAATTGTTTAGTGTAGCAGGCTCAAAGGTTCCATTTTGTGGCCACTGTAAAGCACCCTCTTTTTAAGTATATTGAATCCATGTTCCATTAAAAATAATAGGACCTAAACCATGTTTTGAATAGAGCTCATAAGTGGGAGTTCCAACCGGAGGAATCGGACAAGAATCCTCTAGCCGGGAATCCCTAGTACAACCAAAACAACAACATTTCTTAAACTTACTAAATCCAGGCATTTTCGTAACGAACTGGACTACTTACAAACGTCAAGGGAATTTAGACAATATAGTCACAGCACAATCATACTTACCCCTTGGCTTCGGTTAGTGCACTAATCGAATAACAAAAAAACAAAAAAAAAAGTGGGCGCTACCCACGAATACCTAACTAAATGTTTTCTCACGCCAACAGATGTCTGTCTAACGTCTCGCGATACTAGTCATCACCAGGGGCCAAAGCAGGGCGACAGTCAGGGCTGCAGTCGCCAGCAGCCATCGGGAAGGAGTAGCCGTGCTTCAAAAGACCTTCGGTCCACTTCGACATACAGGGGTCGCTCACGAAATCCTCTGGAATTTTCTTGCAAAGCTCCTCACGACCCTCGGGCAAAACTACTATCACTGAAGTCGACCACACGTTGGGCCGCCAATTGGAAAACCTGACCTTATGGGCCAGGCGGCGCAGGGCACTCCTAAGATCCCCGGGTTCACCTTCTTTGGCAGACAGAGACATGTGACACTCTGTTAGGCATAGAAAAACAGATTTATAAGCTACAGCTAAGCACAGTGGTCCTGTAAGTACACCAAATGGTAGGTTATCAGGAGACTGCCACTTCATTCCGTGGTGCACAGTCTATTATACTACACAAGTTTACAATGCCAACTCCCAAGACATACAAAACTGACAAATAGGAATAGTTTGAAAACAAGCTATCGAGTGTCTAAAACACACCCTGCTTTCAGACCCTGTGTGCTCTCCTCCCCTCAAGTTAATCAACACTAGTGCCCGTAATTCAATTTGCAGGTGGTAGAACATGTTTAAATGCTTCAAAGGACAGTCTATGTAACATGAGAACACACAAAGAGAATAGCGAAGGCCAGTTAAAAAAGATAGAGTCGAGAAGAATGGTGGGACCCAAACAGTGGAGTAAGACATGGATTAATCAGTCTAGACATGGATTTGCAAAACTCGGGAGACCCTGACATCGGTTTCGTAAACATGGGCAGGAGTTACTCTTTTACGGGAGAGACACTTAGCAGCTGAAAAAGGCAAAAACATCGCGTTCACCACGTCCGCCATGCTGCCTGAGTGAGGCAACATAAAATGGCGGTTAAACATAAAATGGCGGCTAGATACGAAGCGAAGTCGAAAACCACGTAACCTCAACCTGAGGTCATGTTGAATTTCAATGTGAATGTCTATCCAGTCCAGTGTTCCACTGAAGGTCTGAGCGACATCATATTTAATCAACATAAAGCTCAAGTCAAGGCATGAAATGCAGTCTTTGTTTTGAGTGAAAACCCATGGGTAATCGTTTTCATGCATGTCTCAGTTAAACTCATTCACATAAACAGTGGAGAGCTATTTTGAGGGTATTGCAGTGAGTGAGGAGAAATTGCATAGAGGACCAAACAGGCCATTCAGTTACCCCCATTATTTCCGAATGCCATATCCTCTTCCCTCCTATGTTATGTTATTAGTATTTGTTGAGAGCACATACACCGGAATGGTGTCTTGCCACTTGAATAACAGACGTACTGTGCACTACTCACAGGAATTCATCATATGCTTGTTTTAAAAGCCATGGTTTTAGTAATTGCCTGAATCTCATGCAGCTATGTGTAGCTCTTATCACATGGAGGGACACATGCGATGTGCAGAACTTAAAACTGGAACCTCCCATTTCCTTCTTTTAAAATTTGGGAAGTGTGAGAAGGTTCATGTGGATGGATCTTAGGTTATGTTTGCAAACATATTTTTGAATTGGGTCTGATATGAAAGCTGGGTTTCTTCGGTGAAGGGATTTAAAAATAATTCAGCCCGTCTTGAAGACGGTCCTTTGTTCGAGTCAGTTATATTTTCTCATCAGAAGGGTAATGTGACAGTGTTTGGGTTGACCTCTCCTAGCTGGGGCTTCATAGAGAAAACCTGATCAATGAGGACCCAAAACTTTTGACTGATTTCTTGGGCTGTGGGGTAATGCCCATCGCTGGCGGACAAAATGAGGGACTACAAAATTAATACGCATTTCTGGGTATGACAATTTCAGTTTTTTCAGAATTTAGATGATTGCTGTTCATCCGATCACAGATGCATTGCATTGTGGTTTGAATGGCTTTCTGAGATTCAGATGAGTTGTTAATAGTAAAGAGTAGCTGCATGTTGTCTGCATTAGTTGTAGATTCTTTGGAAGGGACCAATCAGCAATTTGCTGAAGGGTGCAATCAGCAAAAAACAAGCTCATAATATCCACAGCACGTTCTCTCACGGCAATCTCCAGAGATGATTGAGAGAATGGAGAGACCGTATGAATGCACCAGAAAGGTCTATAAGGACCAGGGTGGAAGTACTGCTATTATCCAGAATCAATCTGAGGTTATGAAGAAAAGAGAAAGAGACCAGAATGACTGTAAACCCTTGTGCATACCTGCTTGGGCAGCAGCTTGTAGGCCATGCTCTTGAATAAAAGTGTACAGTTGCAAATGTACTGTGATTTGGTGAGTTTAGAAATGAAAGGCGAAATGAACATAAGGAAGAAGTTAAAAAGTGTTGTGGGATCAGCCTTGTTGTTTTTAAAGAGTTATAACAGTGGCATGTCCCATCGACCTCCGGAAGCCACCATGGCCAAGCAGTACATGTTTCATGCCCCTTTCTTCTGAAGAAAACAATTAGTTCAGGAGAAGTTACAAGACTTTTCTCCATAAACTGTGGCTAGTCAATAGTGTCTCAGCAACATTGGAGGAAAGGTCGCTCTCCACCTGTGTGACCTATTTAAGAAGTAGAGCAGCCTGCACCCTATAACAGATGAATTATTTAATCAATTAAAAAAGATATTTTGTGTTTGTTAAAGTTGTGGAAAATTAATTATATTTATTTCTGTGTGTTTTATTTACTTTTAATTGTAGGTGGAATTGCTGGCTATAATGCTGGCCCTCTAAACATCAAAAGCTACCAAGAAGTGGACAGTCTTACAAGCAACGGTGACTATTCCAATGATGTAGTGGCTCGCGCCCAATATTATAAACAACATGGATTTTAAATAATTATGAGGAGCATCTTCCTTTCCAAATCTATACAGTATTATTCTTTTACATGAAAATATTTTTAAAAATATTTTTCAGAATTCAATCTAATAGTCGTACTGATGATGAATAAAATACTAGACAATGTAATCCTGAATTTATACCTTTCTCCACTAATAAACATTCTATCTGCATTACTGACATTGTGGGCAAATGGAATTCAATGCTATCTCTGTATGTTTCAGCAGTGTCGGAAAGTTAATTTAAAATAATGGAGGGTTCCTACAGTGGATCAAATTGTGCTAGAAACACGCATATTGATAACCTGCAGGAACTTCTGAACATACGTGTTTCACTGGGTTCTGCCTAAAACTTGTACTGCAGCTGCAGATAAGTAATGTAACCTGCCCTTTTTCATTTGTAGATTCTGCATAAAGTAAAAAATGCCAGTTTACATGTGCGTAAAAGCACTGGCACTGGCAAGTTACACTGGGAACCCATAAATTGGGCGGTCAGCTGTGGCAGTCATGAGGCGCTGAGCTTGATAAAGCTGAGTTGACAGTTAGCTGCAAAGAAATTGGTGAAGAGGACACACAATAGTAAATCTGTTCCAGATTTCTTAATGGTGATTTGTTGGAGTACTATCTACTACTCTCTTACCTGTGACCTGCAGTCTCCATGGCACTGGCTCCATTAGATTGCTGGCAAATACTGTGTTTTTGTACGCCCACGGCCCAGGCCAAGAGCATCAGTATACAATGCAAACGACAAGTCAAAAGGAACAATTCATGGCCTGCTTCTGCTGGATTTTAATTTTAGTGCATACTAGTTGTTAATAGAAAGCAGTTACGCACTTTTTAATTATTTCAACGATGTTGCATTAAGTTTATTTCTGAGACCGGAACTTTCCAGGACCCAGCCTGCCTTGATCGTAGCTCAGCCATCAGACCGCCCTCAACCGTAATATTTAACCAATGCAAAAGAAAATGTTCCTTGAAAGGCAGGCGTGCACTTCTGACATCACTAACGGGATGCAGTCATCATGCCTGGTTCTGGGTGGTCCATCCTTTGAAGACATACCAGACATAACATGAATCTGAACGGAAGGAGGAAGACACAGGACAGGTAGGTACATTTCTTTTTAATAGTTATTGGGCTCATCTAATTGGGGAGCAAAATTCAATAGCCCTGGCCGTGTTGAAAAAGTCCCAGTGCTAAGCACCGGAAAGCTCCTGCACAAATTAAGCACTGGAATTATATGAAATGTTTTGGTGCTTTTGGGCCGTGGGAAATCAGGGCACCTTGAGAACATAATCAGGGGTTGGATCATTCATGGTAACAAATTCTCACCCTCCAAAAAAGCTAATCTAGAGTCATTACCACATTTACTACATTGAAATATCCCTGATCAGTTTAAAGCATGAAGTAGAAGAAACAAGAGTGTCTGTCTGACTGACAGCAAGAGAAAGAAAGACAAAATAAGTGACAAAGAAAAAGAACAAGAAACTAAAAAGCACATCTCAGTTCAATGTATATTTTACATTGCCAACAATTATTAGAGAGCGTGCACTCTATAGTATTAATGGACAGTATCAGCACTTTTCATTAAATGTTGAATGACTAGGTCATTTCAAATGTCTCCTATGTACATCACCTACAATGGCCAATCACGCACAAATACTTCATATGTTTAAAATAAAATTGCATATTCAAATATGCCAGCAAAAGGCATGTATTGTCAACTGTCATCTGTATAAAGACAAGATGCATTTATTCATAATTGACATTTCCTCGAGAAAATCTGGTAATCTAAAAACTGTAGGACTAGTCCTCGCAACAGCTCTCCCTCTCATTCCTTTTTATCATGCTTTTTCCAGGGACACCTTACAGATGCTCAAACCCCCTAAGCTGGATGTGAGGATTGGCTCACAGACCCCCTCCACTAGAGATTAGATGGCCACAACCACCCTTGGACAATCCAAGCCACCAAGCAGAGTTCAACAGCAAAAGACCTCTTGCAGTCCTCCATTCTGCATTAAGATACAATGGACCAGAGGGACGCTTTTACCACCCTAAAAGGTACTCAGCTGACCTACAGACAGTCAAGCTGGTCATTAAACACCACTAGCTAGCTCTCAGAGAATTTCAGCCTTCATTCACAGGCTAGAAGTTAGCAGAAAAGAAAGCCTCATCCCATCCAGTGACATCAATTTCATGTCATCTGGCACTACCAATTGGTCCTCAACACCCCCAGCGTACCATCATTTACTCCCAGGTCATCTTTAGACACAACTGGGGTGGCCTACAGAGGTACTTGTCTCCTTCTGACACTGGAGTCAGTCTTTAAATTTTCCAAAGCAAAACCAAAGGGCAGGATTGACAGTGTGTTGAACATTGCAGGCATTCACCCCTAGTCAACTGAACTGGGTTTAATCCATCATCATTCTTTAGCTCACTCCGCCACCCCAGTTCAGACTTGGCCATATATAAATCAGTCTGACCCTTTGCCTCTCGGGAACAGTCCAGCACGAACTGCCAAGCCATGTCCTACCTGGACCAGAAACAAGCATCTTGGGACCGGTATCTGGCTAATCAGCAGTCATCAGCCAGGCTAGCCCGAATCCACTGGCAATAGTTAAAGTTAGTTAAACATTTGACTCACATAAATCCAGAGAAATTCGTCTGATATAGTTAGTTGAACTAACTATATCTTGCGCGCCCGCAATGCACTACTGATGATGTCACATATTACATCCCTCATGACATGGAGAGTGACATCACTGATGACATCTCAAATGACCTCACTGATGATATCACTCATGACTTCATCCAGTGCATGTGGTTTTTCTGTAAAGGTTAAATATGTTTCTTAAATATATGCCAAGGTGTATTGAAGAATGAATGCATTTACAAGTGCCTAAAGGAATTATTTTGTATGTGCATGACGGACTGTTTAAGTAAGTGATTGAACGTGTCTTGCTGAATGCATGGGTTAGTGATTAAACTGTGTAAAAGTCTGTATTAGTCTCTCTGTTGGTGTGTAAGCAACTGCATGGATTGCTGAATAGCTACATTTGTGTCTATCTAGGTTATTGATCTGTAGTCTACGTATCTCTATGGGTCCCTAAGTGTCTGTGTGGGTGGGTGCGTGGGGGGGGGTGTATGAGTCTGTGCATAGATGTCTGAGTCGGTATGGATTCAAACGTGCATGTGCAAAGGGCTGTGTGGGTGAGTTAGCGTATCTATGGGTGTGTTGGTGAATGAATAAATGTCTCAGTGGTATATCTGTGAGTAACTATATATGTTTTAAGGCAGTAGATGTGAGAGTGATTGTATAGGACAGTAAAAATGTGTTAGTATCTGCATAAATAAGTGATGTGGTATGTCTAAAAATAACAAAGTTGGTGTGTATAACTGTATACATGACTAAATGGGTATGCGATTGATTCTTTGCATGACTGACTACGTGTGTTAGTAACTCTATGGTTGAGTGGCGGAGTGTGACTGTATGTATAGATGTATGATTGTATATTATAGTCCTGTGTTGATGAGTAACTACAAGTATAAGTGACTGGATGTTTTTGTAGACTTAGGAAATAGTGAGTGCTATGTAGTGTATGGCATTCTTCTGTGCATGGTTTCAAAAATAGTAGTCAGCATTTTAGAATGGGTGTATCAAAGTTTACATTAGAGCATCAGTATGTGCATAAGATTGTCACGTTTATGATGTCATGAGTGATGTCTTCAGTGATGTAATTTGAGATGTCATCAGTGATGTCACTGACCATGTCATGCGTGATGTAATATGTGACATAATCAGCAGTGCATTGCAGGCGCACAAGTTATAGTTAGCTCAACTAACTATAACAGGGGAATTTCTCTGGTTTTATATGAGTCAAATGTTCAACTAACTATAACGTCCCTGAAACCTATGTTTTTTTAGTGAAGTTTTAAGGTTTTTTAATGTTAATTCCTAACTTTAACATGCCTAAAACCTATGATTTTTTCAGTGAATTTCTAAGATTTTTTAAATGTTAATTTCATATTTTAATGTTTCTAAAACCTATATTTTTTGCAAATATTTTTTCATTTTTTTGCAAGTTGATTATACTTCTTTTTTTTACTTTAACAATATTTGAATGTTTTATATCTTCCCCAAACATATGTGTATATAATTTTTGGGGGCGAGAAAACTGCACTTCGATACTGGTAGCGTACTAAGCTCCATCACCACGCAAATCTTATCCATCATATTGTTAAACTAGTAAATGATGCACATTTCGTATCCGACAACTTAAAGCACCGCATCCCGCCTAACATCATACACCCATGAAGTCACCCCAGCTGCTACTTTGGTATCCAACGGATACACAGTACCAAGCCACGCATTATGTCAAGTACGCATGGGGTTGCTCCCGCTGCTTGTTGCATATGTGACAAGTACATGTTCTCAGGGCCTGTGTTACATCACAGACGTATAGTGTTGCGCCGGGTATGCCATTCCCTCATTTTTTTCCCTCAAAAGTATATCTCTATAACTTTAAACAGTGTATGAGAGCAAGCAATAATCTAACATATTTCGAACATTTATATATTTCTAATTGTAATAAACAACAATATGATAAATACATTTTGTCAAAATTGCATCGGGT
The DNA here is from genome assembly GCF_964263255.1 of Lissotriton vulgaris. Taxonomy (NCBI): domain Eukaryota; kingdom Metazoa; phylum Chordata; class Amphibia; order Caudata; family Salamandridae; genus Lissotriton; species Lissotriton vulgaris. The sequence continues at coordinate 462,290,247 of NC_141696.1, read as the reverse complement.
GCGGCCTCCTTGCACGCTCGGTGCGCGATTGCCATGTGATCTTAAAAAAAAGCATTTGATTGCTTCATAACATTTCCCATTGTAACAGTTGGACGGCCTACCCATTTTGCTCATTCTCTCTATAGCGTTTGATGAGAGACACCTCTTCTGCTTACAGAGCTTTTTTGAAAAGTTTTTTTGCTGTGTACACATATCTTATACCACACACAACATGCAACGATCATCTTGATCAATAATAATGGTCTGCATATTAGCCTTCCACGTGTGATTGCCATGCATCTCAAACGTTCATTAAAAAACAAATATGTGTTACACCATGCCCCTGGTGTGTGTGTGTGTGTGTAAGTGCACATTATTGTGCTCCCTTTCGGCCTGGGTATTCATGGCTCTAAGAAATATCAGGAGCGATGGGCAGAGTGCACATCCTAGATCACATGTGACAAACAGTAAACAACAATGTGTAGATTTATTTTGCTGTAGGCTCTGTTGTCAGGCTTTACCAATATACTCATGTGTTACATGTGAGACTTTCAGATTTACATTTGACATGTTTTCCTTGACTGTAATGAGTGTCATCACAGTGTATGACGTAGCCTCACTGCTGATCCTCTCTCCATCTGACCACATTCACACGTGTACGCTTTGCAATAGCAACACTTTCAAAAATACCGCACACCATTGACATGCGAGTCTGAGCATATCCACAGCCTTGACAATGACGTGTAATGTTCACAATTCAATCTTTTCAAACACCATCTCCCGGCACATGCTACACTAATGTAAATTGCAAACTCTGCGAGGTCAACACTACAAAAGAAACACACATAAGTACACTTCCTGGCCAGACAGGAACTGAACACCGCCCAGGTCCCCGGAACAATTATTCACACCCCTACGCTGGCCTAACATACGCAAGCCCAGCCCACTTTGCATATGTATAAATAGGATAACCATGACGACGCACGTCCCTCTTCTTCCACACGGCCTCAGGTGATATGGCCACATCCACCTTGCATTTCTCAATACGCAATTAAAACAAAAAGGGATCCATGAGCCCTACTGTCCGTCATCTAAGAAAGGGATCCATGAGGTGTACACCCCCCTGCAATCATCACTTCACCTGAATTGTGAGCACTGCTGCCCGTAGTTTTTGCTCACACAACAATGACAGCAGGTAAGCAGTTAAGCAGAGTGGCCTGGGTGCACAGGGCCTCCAATTGAGCAGGGTGCTGCGGGACGGCTGGGGTGCATGACCCTGGCTGCGCAGGTACGAACAAACAATGTTGCCGTGCGTAATGATGTAATCTATGACCTGATTCAGTCTCATCTCTGTCTCATTTTAAAGACCCGCTGGACCGTACTGTAGACCTGAGCCAGTGGCCAGCGCTGCTCTACAGACACCTATTGAGCGCAATGCTGAGGGAGGGGTGAGATGCATCAGCCTTAATGGGCATGTGCGAAAAAGGGATGTAGCCATGCGTAATGATGTGATCTCTGACCTCATTCAGTCACTTCTGTCTCATTTTAAGGACCTGCTGTACCATACTGTATACCTGAGCCAGCGGGCAGCACTGCCCCACAGACATGTGGCGTTGGCTTTTAGGGCACTGTAGTGACCTCGTTACTAAGTGTACATGCACCAGGCTTCCGCCACTGCATTACACAGGCACATTATGCTTCTAGCAGGCACTCTGTTCCTTTCTATATAAAACTTTCTATAATATGGTATTATTTAACCTTGTGAATTCTTGAGCACTCCAACTCCTCTTTGAACCACGATTACCACTAACAGTTGGTAGATTGTACTTCAAAAACGAAGGATGCACTTAACTCCTGTTTTCTATCAAGCTTGAAATAAACCTTAATTTACCTCCAGATGTTTCCACTTTTAAATTCAATATTCAATTGATTGCCTCAAGAAGGGAGGAGCGGGGGCGTGGCTAGCAGCCGATCATGGCGGCTTCATAGAGGACAAGCACCGTAGTTAGAGCGGCCTCTCCACCAATCTGTTCAATAATCTGAGCAACCCAAGATCTCTAGCGGAGGGGCCGACGCCCAGGACCGGGCAGTAATGACGGCAGCAATCCCGGAGAAAATCTGACCCAGAGTGGGGAAATTATTGCTGAAAGCCCCTGTGGCCTGCGTAGCGACAGAGATCCGGGGTCTGCCCTCTCTGAAGAGCCCGACCGGAAGTGGCATTGATCTGGGCGAGACTCACCGGAAACGCTCGGCAATTACTGAGTGAGGCTGCGGTGACCCTAAAGACGGCTGAGAAAGTAGACCGGAGCAGTTTGGAGGAGCGGAGCCGATTGTCAAGGGGAAGCGAAGGTGCCGCCACAGTAAAGAACAGCCAGACTGCGGGCTGTAGTGCACGGGGTGCAGCTATGGGGAGGAACAAGCCGCCATCATAGTGCAACGCGGCCGACTCAGAGGACGAGCAGCACCTCGCAATAGTAGTGGATGGTGACTAGATAAGAGCGGACAATGGGCGAAGTGCCCGAGAAAGATGCCACCGGCCTAAAAAGTGCCCCCGGAGCCGGCTCTGGCCGCGAGACCGTGTCTCGTAAATTCTCCCGCGCCGTGACCAACGAGTGCGAAGAGGGGCGCCGGCGGGTTGCTACCCGGCCGGGGTTTACGTGTATTGAACTGCTTTGGCCCACCCGGGCATCGTGGACACTTGGCAGCAATGGTGAGCAGCGGAGAACGGTGCCGGCGAACAAGGGGTGGTACCGAGGTGCTCCAGAGACCTGGCGCCCATCGGGATCTGCTAGCGTTGCAGCGAGTCGGCCCGACGCACAGCCCCGGAGATGGCGCGGAGGAGTAAAGGCCGCCTCAGGGACACACATAGCCATACCAGAAGTGCAAGCGGCTATGCTTCCGTGAGTTACCCCAAGGACTGGTTCAAACTGGAAAGCTACCTGCATGCTGGGAACCAGTCTGTCCCCTATGTAAATCGACAGGAGACTGCCTGCAGCGACCTGGTCGACTGAGTGGTACTGGCCTGGTGATCAAGGAGGTGCTGTGCGGGCGCCTGGGCAGCAGCGGATCCAGTGGACAATAACATACACCGGCCACACTCCTAAGGGGCCAGCAGAGGTACAAGGCACACTGAGAAGCCTCTATTAAGAGTGGTACGGAGAGGGAAGTCAGCGAGTAGGATGGCAGAGCATACGGATCTGGGGGTATAGACTTCCAGTTGTAGATTGCCCTTGCGCCGGAGACCGCAGCAGAGGGACTCTCCGCCGGCCTGGAGATAAGCCATAGAAGCACCACAGGGCCCCAAGTGGGACGCTACATCGCCTGCCTGACGACAGCTGAGTGCGCAGTGTGTGCGATTTGCTTGCAAGTGGCATAGGGGAGTGGTAGGCTACATCCCTGACAACGCAAAAGATTGATTGTGGTGCTTCCCATACCCTCTTCCACATTGCTGCACAGTGGGCCGAACACAAAGACGAGATGAATAAGACACTGAGGCGGACGGCATGGCGGGCAAGGGCTCAAAAGGTGGCACTACGCAGACCAGGATTGATTAATATGCCTGTGACAAAGGCACCTCTTCCCCAACGGACGGGAGAACACCCGCCGGTAAATCCACGGACGAAGCAGGTGGGAAAAAGGCGACACTCGATGACGTCATGCAGGCTTTGACACAAGTGCAAGCAACAGTGGGCTCGATCTCTACTGAAATCACTCTGATTAGAGCGGACTTCCACAAAATGTCCGAGATAGTGAGCTCCATGGAGGTGGATACAAAGTCGCTGGTGGAGGACGTGTTTGAGCTGCAGAGGGCAATGGAGCAGATGTCGGCGGAGAACAAAACGCTGCGGGAGAGACTGGATGATCAGGAAGGGAGCTCCAGGAGAAACAACATCAGGATCCTTGGGGTTCCGGAGTCTGAAGGCACTAGAGCAACGGACCTTTACGTAGAAGAGCTGTTCAAAATGGGGCTCCAGTCTAAGGGCCTTTCCACCTTCTTTTCGGTTGAGAGAGCACACCGGGTCCCGGGGGGGCGGCCGAAACCGGGCGCAGCCCCACGACCTATCCTGGCCCGACTGTTCAATTTTCAGGACAGAGAAGCTATTCTGCAGACGGCACGGGTGTCCCCCCCTGTTAAGGTCCAAAACTCCACACTGGCCTTTTTTCCGGACTATACGGCGGAGGTCGCTCGCCGCAGAAGGACGTTCTTAGATGTGAAGAAGGAACTGAGGGCAAGGGAGATTCCATACTTGATGCTGTTCACGGCCAGATTACGAATAGTGGCTGACAACAGGACCTGGTTCTTTGACACTCCTGAGATAGCCCAGGACTGGCTGGAAGGATGGAGACCGGCCATTTAGCCTCGCCGTTCGAATAGTACGCACAGGGATCAGGAAACAGAGAATCTTCCGAACTCTCAAGCTTCAGTGCGTGTGATGGAGAAACGCTCGCCAGTGAGAGAAAGTGTGGACGACGATGTCGAAACGGAGCAGAAGCTACACGGTGAATGCAAGACATTAAAATGACTATGTTATCTGCCTAATGAGCTGCCGCTGGACACTGGGCTAAGGGCATCCGAGGAGGGTAAGAGAGGCTGCCGACTCCGGAGAGTCTTTCACCTCAACGTGCAAGTATTCTGTGTGGGGGATGGGTTAAGCACTCTGCTAAGTTGGGGGGGGGGCGGCGGTTCCATGTCCATATTGCAGGGGGGCAGGGAGAGGGGGAGTTCTGGGAGGGGTTGTTTTCAGTTTTTCTAATTGTTTGCCTCGTAGTGGTTTGGTGTGGCACGATGGCAATGACACATTGGCCAGCACACGGCAGACACGAAGGTTCAAGTCCATAACGCAAACATGTCTTCCACTCCAAGAAAGAAATTGCACACAACACGCAAGCTGATACCCTAGAAAGGGGGACCCCGCACAGGGCGGGTGGCACCACTGCAGTTACTGTCCTGTAATGTACGGGGGCTGGGGGAGAAGATTAAAGGGGGGCTGGTTCTGCAGGGTATTAGAACATTGAGTCCTGCTTTAGTTCTTCTTCAGGTGACACACTTGGTGGGTACGGCTAGTCAGGCACTAGAGAGACGGGGATATCACATGATAGTTCATTCAGACTTCACCTCAGGATCACGCGGGATGGGCATACTGATACGAAAGTCATCTCTGTTTATACTACAGACCACTAAAACGGATGACCAAGGCCGCTTCGCGGCGGCGCATGGACAATGGGAAGGCAAACCACTAACTATAGTGTTCGTCTACATTCCACGAGGACTTCACACAATCGCCCTTCCTGACCTAGGGAAATTCCTCCTGGAACTCCCGGAGGGCGACCTTATTATAGGTGGAGACTTCAATGAAGTAGCACACAACACGCAGGATAGATTCCCAGTCCGGACGCAGACCCCTGGTCCCTCCCGATTCAGTGAATTCCTGGAAGCCCAGGGGCTGGTGGACATCTGGCGGCATATGCACCCTGAAGACCAGCAGTACACTTACTACTCCACTGCTCATAATAGTCTGTCCTGTATCGACTATTTTCTCACCCTGGGTGATGGCCTCCTCACCATAGATGACATACAGATTAGACCTAGGGGCATATCAGACCACTCCCCGCTAACACTGACTTTGTCATGCTCAGAGAGGGCCTGCAAAAGAATATACCCTATTTTTCCGGGATATCTTAAGATACCGTCCATACGTAGGGAACTGAAAAAGGTGACCCAGTATTTTTTCGCAGAAAACGCGGCCTCGGTAGAGTCCCCCATGATCTTATGGGAGGCCTTTAAAATGGTTCTGAGAGGGCAGGCCATCACAACCATAGCAGGGCACAAGCGCACACAGAAAAGGTAACTACTAGAACTAGAATTAGAACTTAACGCAGCGAATACAGCCCACATGGCGGACCCGACAGCGGACACACTGCACTCGCTTCAACTCTGCCAGCAGCTCCATGACGACCACCTTAGGCAACGAACAGTTGAAAACATCGCGGCGACCGCGCATAGAGTCTACGACATTGGGGATAAGGCGAGTAAACTCCTGGCCTGGTTGGACAAAAAGAAGGGAGGTAGTAGAAATATACTGCAGCTGCGGGATCCCGGGCGGATGTTACACACGCGCCCATCATTGATTATAGAAGCCTTGGCCGATCACTTTCAGAAGGTATACACCCCGGATGCCGAAATTACAGCGGGGGCGGCAATGGCGGCTCTCCACGATGTACCGACTCCGACCCTATCACAAGAAGCAGTAAATGAGCTAGAAGCTGAATTAACGCCGGAGGAGATACAGTTGGCCATCAACGCAATCCATTCCGGCAAAGCGCTGGGCCCTAACGAGATCTCTATTGAATGGTATAAGGCAATGTCAGAAATGTTAAGCAAACCCTTACTGGCCATGTACACGGAAAGCCTTGAGCGGGAAATCCTGCCTCTCGATCAACGTATGGCGACCATTGTGGCGATCCCGAAACCGGGCAAGCCGCCCACAGAGTGTGTGTCATATCGCCCGATATCTCTCCTCAATGCTGAGGCCAAAATTCTAGCAAAATTACTGGCTACCAGACTGATGCCTCACCTCACACACTTGATCTACTCGGATCAATCGGGCTTTATGCCGCACAGGAGCATGGCGTTAAACCTCCAAAGAGTACACGGAGTGGTGGCGCGAGCCCCATTGTTGATGGAACTGGCGGCCATCCTGTCATTGGATGCCAGGAAGGCTTTCGACATGGTGGAATGGCAGTATCTCTTTGCAGTGCTGGCCCACATGGGCTTCGGCCCCAAATTCATTTCCTGGATACGGCTCCTATACGTGAGTCCGGTGGCGCACGTGGTGGCAAACGGCCACATCTCCCGAGAGATACCATTGGCTAGGGGGTCGATGCAGGGATGCCCGCTCTCACCTCCACTATTCGCCTTAGTCTTGGAACCACTGGCCACTGTCATTAGAACTTCCCCATTATTGAGAGGAATACGCTGGGGAGACAATTGGGAGGACAGAATCTCCCTTTACGTTGATGACATGCTAATCTATTTATCGGACCCAGAGAGGGGTATTCCGGTGCTCCTGGCACTATGTGATACTCATGGACAGACCTCCAGATATGCGATTAACTGGAAAAAATCGGTTATCTACGAGCTGAGGAGTTCTCCTCCGAATCTTTCCAGCGACAGCCCGTTGGCGGTGGCAAACACCTCCTTTAAATACCTGGGGATTCACATTGCCCGCGACGACACAACCTTTTATGAGCTGAAGCTGCTACTACCGCTCACTCGATTGAAGACTGACGTGAGACACTGGAAAGCCCTTCCTCTGACACTGCTGGGGCGGGCAGCGTTGTTTAAAATGATGGCGCTGCCACGTTTTCTTTATGTATTGGAAAATACACCAACCCTACTGCCACCATCTTACTTCCAAAAAGTAACGGCTGTGGTGACTGGCATGCTATGGGTAGACCGCCCAGCTCGTATAGCACATCTAAAGCTCAACCGAGGCTGGTATGACGGTGGGATAGCCCTGCCAAATGTACAGTTGTACTACTGGGCAGCAAACCTTAAAGTTCTTAACCAATGGCTGCATGCCCCACAGGACGACCCGGCCTATCTCGCGGACAGAGCACAGTTGGGTACGCACAGTCTGCTGGCCCCACTGTATCACAAGGGACTTGCAGCGAAATTAAAGGGCTCAACTAAACTCACAGTGGCACTGTCGCACAGAGCACAGGCAAGGCTCAGGTTGGGGGGTGTCATAACAAAACTTACACCTCTTTGGGACACTAAGGCTTTGGGTCACTTGAGACATAGCAAGGGATTCACTCTATGGGACAACATAGGAATCTCTACGGTAGGAGACATGTGGACAAAAGAAGGGGTGGTCCCTTTCTCACACCTACAACAACAGTACAAACTAGGACCTAATGAAACCTACCGTTATATCCAAATACGGCATGCACTGATGACGGCAATTGAGGCAGGTACAGAGGTCCCGGAGTCCTCTTCGCTGGAGGATCGCCTGCTCATTGACTACATGCAAACTAGCGCCACTTCCCTCACATACCGAAAACTACTGAATAACCTGCCAGATCCCTTACATAAGCTGAGAGAGAAATGGGAGGGTGAGTTAGGCGATATGGATGAGACGGACTGGAATGCTGCGATGGCATCCGTGAAGGAACCGGGCATCTCGGCACGATTCCGGCTGGTGCAGTTTAAGATACTACATCCGGTTTACTTCACGAGGACTACCTTACACAAATTGCACAGGGCTGAACACCCATATTGTCCTAGGGACTATGGGGAGGAAGGTACATTGTTGCATACACTCTGGGAGTGCCCGACCATTGCTGACTATTGGCGACAAGTACTACGCACAATTTACCAGACTCTAGAGGTGTCCCTTACACCTGACCCGCGTGTGTGACTGCTGAATGTATGGGGACCGAATGACCTGACATGCCAGGGACAGCAGTGGGCCATTGTGGGTATCATGGTCGCTAAACGAGATATAGCACAGAGATGGGGGGGTGGCAGATGCACCGCTTTGGCGCAGTGGTGCAGGAACATGGATATGCTTCTGGTGACTGAGCTAGCAGTGTATAAAATGAGAGCTAACCCTTGCAAGTGGAACAGGATCTGGCAGCCCTGGAATAGCTACCGGGGAGACCTGTGTGAATCCCTACTAGAGGCAGACGTTGACAGTTCAGAGGACAAAGAAGACGTAGACTGAATAACCCAGTCAATGACCAACAATACTGGCAATGAGGTGAACCGGGGGTCGACAGGTTGATCAGCCACTTACTTTAAGGGGGCCCCAGGGATTGGGAGGGATACAGCGAGCACTTGAGCTGACCTACCGGTGTGAGAGACTAGATAAATGATTGCTAAAATGGACGTTGCACACCATCCTGTTGAGTCGCAAGTTGAGTTACGGTTTTGAAACATAAAAGTAAGACGGACTCTGATTTTTAATTATTGTCATATTTTCTGCCGGAATGTCCCTAATTGCTGCTGGACTGAAGGTTGTCGACTGAATAGCTGTGTATTTATTGTTTCGAATTATCGATGTGTGTGGCAGCGGGCCTCAGGGTTGTAGGCATAATGCTGTGTATAATTGGCAAATGTTAATAAATGTCTTAAGACCCCCCCCAAAAAAAAAGAAGGGAGGAGCGGGAGCTGACCCCGAAATGATGCCAGGGGTATTCTGACACCTTTCATTGTGGTATAAAGACACCGTCCCCAACCTGAGACCTGGTCTACCGTACAAACGTACCACAGATTCGGAGTTTACACCAACACGTCATGGGATGCACCAGTGGTGGCAGGTGAGCACTGAAGCCTCAGTGTGCAAGACCTAAAATTTAGTACATTGCCGGGGAAGGGGCTGGGGTACAGCACCCTGGAAGCACAGGTACATGTACCTAATAATGAAGGACTATATCATCAAAGAACGACGATAACATTATTGCCGCTTCAGTGGCAGGAAACTGCTGCTAAAGCAGTGATAATGGGCTTGATAATATGCCCTTGTGAATTCCCATAGAAGCCCAGGTTCACACCAAAACCTGGGCTTCAATGAGAATTCAAAAGGGCATATTATCAACCCCTTATCGGTTTCCTGCAGCTAAAGTGGGGATAATGTTATCGCCGTTCCCTGTTAATATGGCCCCTAATCTCTGGCCTCATGTGTTTCATTTTAAGGACTTGCTCAACCATACCCTTGCTCATGGACCCCAGCGTCCTAGGTAAATGGGTGACCGGAGGGTAAACACAAAGGGCTGGGTGCAGTAGGCCGATGCTCTGCCTCCTCCTCCCTCTCTTCTTTTAACTCTTCCTCCCCTTCTCCCTTCCACCCACTCCCCCTCCCTTCCATTCTCAATATCGTCCTATCATTCGGACTACCTTTCTTTACCTTTTCCAATTACTGTTAAAGTCATTTATATATCTATGGGCGTGGTGGATCCGCGGATTGGGTGAGGATTGACATTGTATCATAAGAGCACTTTCCCGATCACGCGCTCAATGCTAATTGGCTCTGAAGCTGTTGTAAAAATTCAAAACTAGGAACTGTTGGCAGCCATTTTGTGCTTCGGTAGAAGTGAGGCTGAGGAAGTCAGTGGCACATGTATTGAAAACGGAGAAAGGGGGCAAGGTAGAATTAATTTTACCCTCAAGACCTGTTTAGGAGATCCCAGAAGGACCCTCAGGGCCCACATTTAAAAAAAAAACAAAAAAAAACCAATTGGTGCATGTAGGGTACGTGGACTGTTCCGTAAAACAAATAAAATAAATAAAATATAACAGATTTTTTTGTTGTAATTCATCTTCGGGAGGTTAAATACCGGGGCAAAATTATACATTTTTATGTGGGGCCCAGAGGGGCCCCCCAGCCTCGGGAATCGTCAGCCAGCGGGGCTAAAAAGAAAGAAATGGTAGGGGAAGGGGTCGAAGGTCCTCAAAGGCGCAGGAACCATCAGCCCCTGGGGCTCTATGTATTGAGGGAGGAGGACTGTGTTGCCCCATAGTGGAGCACTCAAGGGCCCGTTACCCACTGGGGCTACAAAAAAAAAATCATGGCTCGCGAGGGGGGGTTGAAAGGTCTTCAAAGCCCCGGGGACCACCACTCCCGGGGCTTTATGTATTGTGGAAGGGCTGACTTTTGCAGTTTCCCGGGGTGCCCATCCTGCCCTCTCATAGCAAGGAAATCTGTTCTTTCTTTTCCACATGGGGAGCTGCATGTTAGTATCTCATGATGTGGAAAAGTAATGCCGGTTTTCAAACACGTAGAAGTTGTGCATCAAAGGTGCTAGAGTCGCACACCCTACAGATTATGAGTGGTGCATCCAGTGTGTGTACACCAGAGGGCGCTGCGATGGGTGTGCAACTTTTACTTTTTTTGTTAAAAAATAGCCCCTATCAGTACTTTCTAATATACCCGGGGATCGTATCCCCCGGGTCTTATAAAAAATGTTGGTGACCGTGAGGGGAGCCACTATGCCTCCACGGTCCCACCAGCTTTCCACGTTCTTCAGGAGACGGCATTGCTTTTCTGCAAGGGGAGATGCTAACTTGCACGTGGAAAAGCAATTTGGTTTGGATTTTGAAAGTGAGAACAGATTTCACTTGTCTGTCTTTCAAAATGCAAATGAAGTTTTCTATCGGAGGGCGGGAGCCGTGAGCGTCCCGCCCTGTCAAAGCAAACACCAGGGTCCCAGGGGTAGGCCTCCCGGTACACTGCAGGAGCTGGCCGTCGAGCGTGGCGGTCCCCAGGGCCCTCGAGGGCACCAGCAGTGGGCCACGCAACCTGCCTCCCAAAATACACAAATTCCCGGGGGGTGGTGTTTACCGGGACTTGAGGGGCGTCATTGAGGCCCACACACTTCTAATTTTGTAGGGGGGTTTGGACGCAAAAGTGGTGCAAGGGGGTTGAAAATCTGGCACACAGTGTTTTGTTTTACTTTGCTTTCTCTTTTGTCTTGTAGAGGATCCAGGGTTAATATAACGGTTTTTGTACAGCCAGTACCTTTCAACCCTACCCCCAAATGGCTTTCTGCCTGTTACCATAGTAACAATTCATGGAACACTTATGTGAGCACAGAGGTTAGAAGTTCACCACACTATGTTGCTAATGGAAAAAGTTACTGTGCTGGAGTTTTAAAACTTTTCCAAAGGAACCGTTAGTCGTAGCTATATACTCCGGTAAAGATCTGGTAAAGAGTAAGCCTCAGAATTATACTTCAAATTATGAATATCATTTCTATTGGGGACCGGTACCCCCCCAAAAAAAGACCTATATCCTTTTTTTTATTAACTTTTATTGAAACAACATTAAATAACTGGAAACGTAACTTACAGATAACAATGTAATAATCAACTAGTAACATAACTTTAAAAAAACAATTAAATAAAATCTGCAAAACAAAAATGAAAATAACTGTTCAAAATTAGATCAATGTGTCTAATTTGAGGTCAAAATTATGAGTTAAGGTAATACTTGGCAATAAACTTTAATTTGCATGTCTGCAGTGTGCCTGATACATTCCACCTCTCCTAGAGGCCTGCGTTCAAGAGGTGTCTGTACGGAAGTGCCAACTGCGTCAGATTTACAGTATGGACCAAAAGGTCTTCAAAATGATTCAGAAATTAGGCAGAATTATGTGAGAGATCAAGTCATTATGCAGGACAATATTCTTTAGGGCTTATTTACAAGCCTTTTGCAACACTTTTGTGTTACTTTTCCCATGTTAAAAGTGACGAAAAAGTGGCGCAAGGGGCTTGTAAGTAAGCTCTTTTGTTTCTAATGCATTTAATCGGAGTCGTTGTATATCCAGGCCGCTCTGCTTACCAAACACTGTGGCCAATAGAGTTCACAACCTGAACTCAGCTTTGGTTGTACATGGCAGGGTGGACAGCAGCATCCATAACTTTAAAAGAGAAGGAGAAACAATGTGAGGGAGAGTGAGAAAGAGAAAAAGAGAAAAAACAACATTAAAATGTGGGAGAGAGAAAGTTAGAAATGGAGCAGTTAAAGGAGCAGTTAATACTGGAGAAAATACTCGTAGCTCACCTTTTGCCTCCGTTGTGTGTCGAAGCAGGTGCTGGTTTATAGTGCACCCTCCAGTTTAGTGATCAGAAAGATAGTATATATAGTTAGTAATAGCATAGTACATACAAATGTACACATATATATATATATATATATTTGTACACTCAGGATATTGTATTACAACAAGTTCAACTGTAAAGAGGTGTCTGTGCGCTGTTTTCTTCCAAAGTACTATATCCCATACATTCCCACTGAATAGTGGTGAGTTTTCAATATTGGGTATCTAGAATGTGGCAACCCATTGACTTGAAGAGTCCGGAGGTGAGTGTTTTTCTTGGGAAGTCATAGGCAGATTTAGAAGCTCCTTGCGCCACTTTTCCCATGTTAAAAGTGACACAAAAGTGGCGCAAGGGGCTTGTAAATCTGCCCCTCAGACTGTTGTAACCTATCTATTGTTTGGAAAGACCGCTGCACTCCAAGGTGAATTAAATTACACAAGGTATTGTAGGTATTCAGTTATATAGGTGTACAGGAAGTCACCTTCTAGGTCCAAAAGGTGCGTACAAATATGAGAACAAGACAAGCCTTACAGGGGGTAAGGACAAATCCTGGGCACTCTGTAGGCACCGCGGTGCGTAGTTGCAATTAATAAAGTTCCAGAATCAATGTTGTACGTGAAGTTTTAAGGTTTATTTCAACAAGGGAATCGATTATCCAAAGTAGAGATACATTCTATACGGTGTAAACAGATGAGGCTCCGAATAAAGTGTCCGTGAACCCGGAAGACCAGGGTTCACGGATCTCTACTGTGGATAAACGATTCCCCCTGAAGAAGTGCATCTTTGCACGAAACGCATCGGGGATTATTCCATTGCACAGTTCTACATGAACTTTGACACCCAAACTATTTATCATATGACTGCAATATGATTATGGAAATATAAACTGTCAAAGCTAACTACCACTATGGAGAAAGACTTGTTGAAATAAACCTTAAAACTTCACGTACAACATTGATTCTGGAACTTTATTAATTGCAACTACGCACCGCGGTGTCTACCAGAGTAACCTATCTATTCTCACTGCTCGGAGATAATTCTACATTTCTAGGCAGTGAAGCTGCGGCACACTACCCACTTTTGGCTTTTAACTGATGACTTGTGGCTGTTTCGGAAACAAGCTTTTTTGCTCCCCTTGTGCCATTGGCCTGATTCAAAGAGGGTGCACTACGTGTCGAAGCAGCTTTCTCAGAAGCTGTTACAATGGCCACGCATCATCGCAGAATCCTCGCACATTGAGTTTTGGATGTGTGGGGGGACGCCAATTTGTGAAACACAACCTGTAAGATAAAAAGGAAGTTAACATTGGGTGTAAATTTTTTATCAGAGGAGAGAGGAAGTGAGAGAGTGACTGCAAACAATATTCACAGCTCAATTTTCTGTCACCAGTGTGTTTTTTCCACGTGCAGGGACATGATGCACCACGAAGCTCTACATCTAAAAGATAGTAAAAGAAAGATGTTATGATTCGTAATTTTTACTATCTTATTGTGGAGTTGAATTACATCACCCTTCCACACACATCCCTCTCATATTTAAAAAAACTATTTGTATAGTTTATATTCCGGACGTTTGAGCAATTAGAAAAACGTTCCTGCTATTGGAAAAAAAAATATACTTGTAATTTGATACACTATATAGGACTGCGTTCGTCTAAATCGCAGTGTCGCTTTTTTGCATTCAGTCTGCTACAGCCCTTCGACTCCCTCCGATGTGCACCCAGGCCTCACTGCTCACTTTTCGTGGACAGGACACCTTCTACATCATGTAGCCCCGATCTGCCAGTAAGAAGTCTCACATATGGTGCCGAGTATTGATATTAGAATGGCTAACAACATATTTGTGCTCCCATCATCATCGCAGGTTCTTCACCCGCTCAGTCCTTCAGGTACCACTAACTCAGTAACCAAAGAGGCCACGCACGTAGTGGTGGGCTCACTATTCGGTGGTTCGGGCCTACATGAGGTACCCAAACCACCAGGATGGGCCATCACAGTGCTTGTGATGGGAGAAAACCTAAAATGGCGTAGAGCACGTACGCCCCATCTTTTTTATTTGTAGGGTCACGTGTGTAGTGGTGCATGTGCTGGATGGGTGTGGTGTGGGTGTATTCCAGCCATGAGGGAGGGTGTGTGTGTAAGTTTGACTACTAGACCCGAAACCAAGAAATCACTACAATGGAAAACTGGGTAATTTTGCATTTTTGTTTGGTCCCGATAGCGTAAGTGGAGTGGGCTGGCCTGACGTATGCCAGTGCTGTGCAAGGCTCTGAACCATGATTCCGGAGCTGTGGGCATGGTCCCGTTGTGAGCTATATGAGAAATCAAGTGATTTGGGTGTTTGTTTTGTAGTGCTGACGTCACCCGGGTCTTAAAAGCATTATATCTGTAAAGTTCCACACATTGGCCAACATGGAAGGTATGGGGTATCACTGACTCTATATGCGTTCATAGTTGCACACATAAAAAATGGTGGACATGACGTATTTCTGCATTTATGAATGTTAGTTGTACATTCAGTGGAGTGTTGTAGCTGTAGTAATAGAGGGCTGTGAAAGGTGTAAATTGTAGTTTTTAACACATGAAGGGCAGCTAATAATATAAATATGTGGTCATTCAGGTAGAGTGAAAAACTTGATACTGGAAATCAGTGTTCGTGTCGCACATAAGTATGGGCGAATTTTGTGGATCTGCGTTCGCGAATTCATGCGAAATCGCAAAAAAGTCAGCGAATTCGCGGATTTTCCCGCGAAATCGCGGATTTCTTTGCAATTTCTATCTACTCAACTGGAGTATTTTCTACTGGCTAATCAGTAATTACTACCTCATTGGGTAAATGTATAGTGCTTTTTCTATGCTGCAGCTGCGTAAAGGGACAGAAGATTTGTCTCCACTGACCATGTGTGCCTGTAACTTTGCCTTCGCGCCAAAAGGCGCCAAGGTCCCTTGAGTGAGCTGTCCATCATAGTTGGGAAAGGGCGGGAAGACGTTTGATACCGGTAGTGTGTGGTGCGGGGCTTCTATGACTGTTCACATGTCTCTTGTGTATAAAGGGTCAGAGAGCGAGCAGGGCAGCAGGTGAGGAGAAAGCACCCTCCTGGTCACAGGAACGGGGATTGCGCTCGAGAAACTCAGGGATGCAAAGACCTCCCTTGGGTATTACAGCTAATTTTCGACAGCAGATATGGGATTGAAGCACACTTGCCCAGCCTCGACCGTGCACACTAAGGCTTTTGGACTGATTAAATCGTTACTGAATTTGAGTTTGAACTCGGGCACCTGCTTTATTTATATCCGTAAGTGCTTCCTGTTGAGGTTTAATTTTTGTGACAGGAGCCTCGTGCCAGAATGAATCCTGCCCTGCATAGTTATCCACGAAGATGCCACCATTTTGTGCAATACCTCTACTGAACTGGAGTACTTTCTGCTGGCTAATCCAGTAAGTGCTACATCGTTGGGTAAATGATAGTGCTTTTCCTACACTGTGGTTCAAAAGGGCGTGGTGATGGATGGATCATCTGAACTAATCAGACACTCACACCCAGTCAACAGATCTTGGTTTACTCCATCACCGTTCTTTAGTCGCCATAAGTTGGCAGGGTATGCTTAGACGTGAGTCCCTTGCTCACTTTGCCACTGGATTCAAGCAAGCCAGGCTGAAGATGGCTGGAATGCCAGAAACCAGTCCTAGGAAGCTTTATTCCGGTCCAGGGAAGGCATGGCTTGGCAGTCCAGGCTGGACTGATCCCATGAGGCACAGGGTCAGAATGATTTGCATATGGCCATGTCTGAACTGGGGTGGCAGAGTGGGCTAAAGAACGGTGATGGATTAAACCCAGATCTGTGACTGGGTGTGAGTGTTTGATTGCTTCAGATGCTTCATCCATCACCACCTCCTTTTGTACCGCTTTGTCACCATAAGTTGGCAGGGTATGCTCAGATTCCCTTGCTCACTTTGCCACTGGATTCAAGCAAGCCTTGCTGAAGACGGCTGGAATGCCAGAAACCGGTGCTAGGAAGCTTGATTCCGATCCAGGGAAGGCATGGCTTGGCAGTTCGGGCTGGACTGTTCCCATGAGGCACAGGGTCAGACTGATTTGCATAAGGCCATGTCTGAACTGGGGTGGCAGAGTGGGTTAAAGAATGATGATGGATTAAACTCAGATCTGTTGACTGGGTGTGAGTGCTTGATTGGTTCAGAGGCTCCGTCCATCACCACCCCCTTTTGTACCTCTTTCCTACACTGCTGCTGCGTAAGGCCAGAAGATTTGTCTCCACTGACCATTTGTGCCTGTAACTTTGCCAGAGTACCAAAAGGCGCCGAGGTCCCTTGAGTGAGCTGTCCATCATAGTTGTGAAAGGGCGTGAAGACGTTTGATACCACTAGTGTGTGGTGCGGGGCTTCCATGCTTGTCAACATGCCTCTTGTGTATAAAGGGTCAGAGAGCGAGCAGGGCAGCAGGTGAGGAGAAAGCAGCCTCCTGGTCACAGGAACGGGGATTGCACTTGAGAAACTCAGGGATGCAAAGATCTCCCTCGGGTATTACAGCTAATTTTCTATGGCAGATATAGGGTTAAGGAAACACTTGCCCAGCCTCGACCGTGCACACTAATGCTTTTGAGCTGATTAAAACATTACTGAATTTGAGTTTCAACTCGGGCACCTGCTTTATTTATATCTGTAAGTGCTTCCTGTTGAGGTTTAAATTTTGTGACAGAAGCCTCGTGCCAGAATGAATCCTGCCCTGCATAGTTATCCACGAAGATGCCACCATTTTGTGCAATACCTCTACTCAACTGGAGTACTTTCTACTGGCTAATCCAGTAAGTGCTACCTCGGTGGGTAAATTATAGTGCTTTTCCTACACTGCAGCTGTGTAGGCCAGAAGATTTGTCTCCACTGACCATGTGTGCCTGTAACTTTGCCACAGCGCCAAAAGGCACCGAGGTCCCTTGAGTGAGCTGTCCATCACAGTTGGGAAAAGGCGGGAAGACGTTTGATACCGCTAGTGTGTGGTACGGGGCTTCTATGCGTGTTCACATGCCTCTTGATAATAAAGGGTCAGAGAGCGAGCAGGGCAGCAGGTGAGGAGAAATCAGCCTCCTGGTCACTTGAATGGGGATTTCGCACGAGAAACTCAGGCATGCAAAGACCTCCCTTGGGTATTACAGCTAATTTTCGACGGCAGATATGGGGTTAAAGCACACTTGCCCAGCCTCAACCGTGCTCACTAATGTTTTGGGCTGATTAAAACGTTACTGAATTTGAGCTTCAACTTGGGCACCTGCTTTATTTATATCTGTAAGTGCTTCCTGTTGATGTTTCTTTTTTGTGACAGGAGCCTCCTGCCAGAATGAATCCGGCCCTGCATAGTTATCCACGAAGATGCCACCATTTTGTGCAATACCTCTACTCAACTGGAGTACTTTCTACTGGCTAATCCAGTAAGTGCTACCTCGGTGGGTAAATGATAGTGCTTTTCCCACACTGCAGCTGTGTAGGCCAGAAGATTTGTATCCACTGACCATGTGTGCCTGTAACTTTGCCACAGCGCCAAAAGGCACTGAGGTCCCTTGAGTGAGCTGTCCATCATAGTTGGGAAAAGGCGGGAAGACGTTTGATACCGCTAGTGTGTGGTACGGGGCTTCTATGCGTGTTCACATGCCTCTTGTTAATAAAGGGTCAGAGAGTGAGCAGGGCAGCAGGTGAGGAGAAATCAGCCTCCTGGTCACTGGAATGGGGATTTCGCACGAGAAACTCAGGCATGCAAAGACCTCCCTTGGGTATTACAGCTAATTTTCAAAGGCAGATATGGGGTTAAAGCACACTTGCCCAGCCTCGACCGTGCTCACTAATGTTTTGGGCTGATTAAAACGTTACTGAATTTGAGCTTCAACTTGGGCACCTGCTTTATTTATATCTGTAAGTGCTTCCTGTTGATGTTTCATTTTTGTGACAGGAGGCTCCTGCCAGAATGAATCCTAGCCTGCATAGTTATCCATGAAGATGCCACCATTTTGTGCAATACCTCTACTCAACTGGAGTACTTTTTACTGGTTATCGAGTAAGTGCTACCTCGTTGGGTAAATGATAGTGCTTTTCCTACACCGCAGCTGCGTAGGGCCAGAAGATTTGTCGCCACTGACCATGTTTGCATGTAACTTTGCCACAGCGCCAAAAGGCGCTGAGGTCCTTTAAGTGAGCTGTCCATCATAGTTGTGAAAGGGCGTGAAGACGTTTGATACCACTAGTGTGTGGTGCGGGGCTTCCATGCTTGTCAACATGCCTCTTGTGTATAAAGGGTCACAGAGAGAGCAGGGCAGCAGGTGAGGAGAAAGCAGCCTCCTGGTCACAGGAACGGGGATTGATTTCGAGAAACTGAGGGATGCAAAGACCTCCCTCGGGTATTACAGATAATTTTCAACTGCAGACATGGGGTTAAAGCACACTTGCCGAGCCTCGACCGTGCTCACTAATGTTCTCGACTGATTAAAACATTACTGAATTTGAGCTTCAACTCGGGCACCTGCTTTATTTATATCTGTAAGTGCTTCCTGTTGATGTTTCATTTTTGTGACAGGAGCCTCGTGCCAGAATGAATCCTGCCCTGCATAGTTATCCATGAAGATGCCACCGTTTTGTGCAATACCTCTACTAAACTGGAGTACTTTCTACTGGCTAATCCAGTAAGTGCTACTTCGTTGGGTAAATAATAGTGCTTTTCTTACACTGTAGCTGCGTAGGGCCAGAAGATTTGTCTCCACTGACCATGTGTGCCTGTAACTTTGCCACAGCGCTAAAAGGCGCAGAGGTCCCTTGAGTGATCTGTCCATCATAGTTGGGAAAGGGCGGGAAGACATTTGATACCGAGGGTGTGTGGTGCGAGGCTTCTATGCATGTCAACATGCCTCCTGTGTATAAAGGGTCAGAGAGCAAGCAAGGCAGCAGGTGAGGAGAAAGCAATCTCCTGGTCACAGGTACGGCGATTGCGTTTGAGAAACTCAGGATTGCAAAGACCTCCCTCTGGTATTACAGATAATTTTCAACAGCAGATATGGGGTTAAAGCACACTTGCCCAGCCTCGACCGTGCTCACTAATGTTTTGGGCTGATTAAAACGTTACTGAATTTGGGCTTCAACTCGGGCACCTGCTTTATTTATATATGTAAGTGCTTCCTGTTGAGGTTTAATTTTTGACCCACAGGAAGCACTTACAGAGTTAAGGCAGGTGCCCGAGATGAAGCTAACTTTGTAACCATTTTAGAATGGCGCCAGCAAGCACTCTGGCAGTTTGCCGGCGCCATTTTAAAACGGTTACAAAGTGAGCTTCAACTCGAGCACCTGCCTTAACTGTGCTTCCTGTGGGCCTAAAAAAAATACTGCCACTCACGAATTCGCGAATTTTTAGGCAAGTTCGTGAGATTCACCGATCGCGAAATTTCCAAAAATTCGCAAATTTTGTGAGCGGAGCGGATTTTGCACCCATACTTAGTCGCAGAGTTGTGTCCACATCCTGTTAATGTAGAGAAATGACATAATGTATGCGTGCCTGAAAATGTACTGTAAATACGGTGCTTATGTAAATTGCTGATACACTTTTGGGTTGATTTTGCGCTATATAAATATGCTTTAAAAAAAAGGAGAAATAGCCACACTGATTGTCACAGGTAAGATGTTTGCATACGCTATTTATAGTACAATATAATGTGGTAGGACCCTGGGGCAGCATTAAAGAAACATAATAAATACACAGACACAGATAGATAGTTGAAGTGGGTATGGGCACGTGTGCTCAACTCTATTTTATCACGTTAATGTTAGTAACAATTAGAATAGTAATCATGATATCATACACAGATATTTAATCATAAACGGTTTATGACTTCTGTTGTACAAGAGTATGAGCATTGTATGTGAAATAATACACACAACATTCTATCATAAAGGATTCATGAGTTGTGGTACACTGTGGTGGGGCAGTTTGTGTGCAGCCTGCGAAGATGAGTGGTCCAGGCAGACCGCACTGGTAAATATGTGTTTTGACTATTGAATTTTGCCTTAACAAGGGCACATGGTGATTATTTACGGTGTACTGAGTTAGTGGTTCGTCTAGCATTTATCGTCTGCTCACCCTGCGATGATGCATGGTCTGAGCGGGCTGTAGTGAAATCATTCATTGTTGTATACTGGACTATATGAACTTTGAGGGGGACAAAAAAAAGTAACATTGATGGTTATCAATTGCTCTGCAAACTTGGTCTATTGATTGCTCCCCATAACAAATTAAACAATTGCACTTCACTCTGTGCATTCTAACTTTTTCAAATTCTAGACGTATGTGTAGTGGCGATGTTGAAGGTGATACCCCAGAGATACTTGGTATTGCCGGTGGTGGAGGTACATTTTGGCGCACTCTTCTACATTCTTTGTTAACATAGTTCACAGAATGCAATGATTGAAGGTGGTTGCATATACTAGCAGTGCAACAGCACTATTTTATTCTCTGTTTTAATAAATCGAGGCTGAATTTAATGTGTCTATAGTGTAGATGAAAAGGTAAATTCAAGTTGTGACCCTACTGTGCACAGTGTACATGGAAGCTAGTAGCCCGAACAATGCTTTTTTTCAATTTTTTTTAACAAAATCTGAATACATACAGTATACCTGACTCTACATTAAATACATCAAGGTTGAATTTCCTACTTTCTGTAGTGTATATGCAAAGGTGAATTCAAGTTGTAAACCCTGCTGTCCGCAGTGTACATCTTAGGGTGGAGTGCATCATCTGCAATTATGATTGAAGTGAAAGATAGAATATGTATGCAGCCTGTATTTTATTATTGAACTAAATCTATAAGTGATATAAAATAAGTTTTATTAGGAAGCATAATAAAGGGATACTGTGTAGGGTTTGATAGGTGTTATACTTACTTTGGTTTACACTGAGTTAGTGGTATGTAAAACAAGAAGGTTCTGTGGAGCCTGCGATGATGTGTGTTCCAAGCAGGCTGTATTGATAGTAATATTTTTTGTGTTGTGAATGGTGCCTTAGTAAGGCCACGTGATAATCATTTTCGGTGCACTTAGTTACTAGTACCTTTGGTGCTTAGCGTGTACATATCATGTGATAATGCGTGGTCTGAAGGGGGGAGGGAAAGTAATTGAAGTAATGTGTTTTGTCGATTGGATTCTGCATGAATTCCACGTAAAAGGGATAGTTTGCCTCATTGCTGACATAAAACTGACAACACAGTAGAATTTTTCTCCCTTAAATAAATCAAGAGTGAATTTTATGTTGTTTGTAAGCATGGGCGGAAAATCTGTTCTGCTCGCAGATTTTGTGGATTTTCGGTAAATTCGCAAACTCTCGCGAATTTGCTGAAAATCAGCAAATTCCACACGCAGCGGATTTTTTTGCTTGGTGATGCAATATTGCGGCGCGCGACGTTCACTTACCGTCATTCAGCGTTTGCCGAGTTGTTTTTCTCGATATTTTGCGTGTGCTGCGCCATTTGGGATCTTGCTGCGGGATCCCGTGGGAGTTTGGCGACAGCGATTACGTCACCGCGGCTTGCCTCCTTGCACAGCGAGAGTTTGTCAACGCGAGTACGCCGTGATCACGTATCGCGGGAGTTCGCAATTGCGAACACGTAGATGCGGCCGGCAGCAACAATCTTGCACTCACGAAATTGCAAAATTTGCAATTCTGCACAAGAAATCCACCAGCAAGCAGCATAAACCTTCTGAAAATGATGATTTTTATCAGAATAACTCCTCAGGTTGACATTTGCCTACACTTTCTTTTTGCATGGAGTCCATTTTGGGGGGGTGGGAGGAAGGAAGTGCCCCACAGTCTCCAACTTCCTGTTCCTTTCCAGCAGGCTCCTCCCAGTGCTTTCTTCATGTGCTGGTCACTTTCATTAAGATCTTGACCTGGAAGGATTACTTTTTGTGGATGCTGCTGGATATTTGGATTTGAGGCCTTTTTGACTTTCTTTGGATCACTTTTGGATTAGAAATTTCACAAGTAAGTTTGTTTGGGGCATTACAGTTGCTGCAACTACAATTTTGGAATTTTCGATTTTTGGGCTGTTGTTGGGGCCTTTTGCCCAGGGGTAGTGAGTGGTTCATGGACTGAGTCTTTCTGTGGGGTCTCTTTAATGCAAACATCATAGAGGGCATGGATGGCATGGGATTGTGCTGATTTTTGTGAGTTTTTTTATTTTTTTGGCTGCTGTTGGGGCCTTTTGCCCATGAGTAGTGAGTGGTGCATGGGCCTAGTCTTTCTGTGGGGTGTCTTGAATTTAAACATCATTGAGGGCATGGGTGGCATGGGATTGTGCTGATTTTTGTGTGTTTTTCGAATTTTTTGGGGTGTTGATGGGGACTAGCCATGTGGGTGGGGGCCATTTTGAGTGCTGGTACAGGCAGGCCCTGGCCATGTGCTGGGGGCAAGGGGCCATTTTGAATGCAGGCAGTGTTCTCAGGCCTGCACCCATTTTGCCTAGCTTTCATCCATTATGCCAAGGGGTAGTGAGTGGTGCATGGGCCTAGCCTTTCTGTGGGGTGTCTTGAATTTAAACATCATTGAGGTCATGGATGGCATGGGATTGTGCAGATTTTTGTGTGTTTTTTGATTTTTTTGGCTGCTGATGGGGCCTTTTGCCCAGGGTTAGTGAGTGGTGCATGGACTGAGTCATTCTGTGGGGTCTCTTTAATGTAAACATCATGGAGGGCATGGATGGCATTGGATTGTGGTGATTTCTGTGTGTTTTTCGATTTTTTGGGGTGTTGAAGGGGACTGGCCATGTGGGTGGGGGCCATTTTGAGTGCTGATACAGGCAGGCCCCGGCCATGTGCTGGGGGCCAAGGGGCCATTTTGAATGCAGGCAGTACTCTCAGGCCTGCACCCATTTTGCCTAGCTTTCATCCATTATGCCCAGGTGTAGTGAGTGGTGCATGGGCCTAGTCTTTCTGTGGGGTGTCTTGAATTTAAACATCATTGAGGGCATGGATGGCATGGGATTGTGATGATTTTTCTGTGTTTTTTGATGTTTTTGGCTGCTGTTGGGGCCTTTTGCCCAGGGGTAGTAAGTGGTGCATGGGCCTAGTCTTTCTCTGGGGTGTCTTGAATGTAAACATCATTGAGGGCATGGATGGCATGGGATTGTGCTGATTTTTCTGTGTTTTTCGATTATTTTGGCTGCTGAAGGGGCCTTTTGCCCAAGGGTAGTGAGTGGTGCATGGGCCTAGTCTTTTTGTTGGGTGTCTTGAATTTAAACATCATTGAGGGCATGGATGGCATGGGATTGTGCTGATTTTTCTGTGTTTTTTTAATTTTTTGGCTGCTGTTGGGGCCTTTTGCCCAGGGCTAGTGAGTGGTGCATGGACTGAGTCTTTCTGTGGGGTCTCTTTAATGTAAACATCATTGAGGGCATGGATGGCATGGGATTGTGCTGTTTTTTATGTGTTTTTTTTACTTTTTGGGCGTGTTGTTGGGACTGGCCATGTGGGTGGGGGCCATTTTGAGTGCTGGTACAGGCAGGCCCTGGCCATGTGCTGGGGTGTAAGGGGCCATTTTGAAGGCAGGCAGTGTTCTCAGGCCTGCACCCATTTTGCCTAGCTTTCATCCATTATGCCCAGGGGTACTCAGTGGTGCATGGGCCTAGACTTTCGGTGGGGTGTCTTGAATTTAAACATCATTGAGGGCATGGATGGCATCGGATTGTGCTGATTTTTATGTGTTTTTTTACTTTTTGGGGTGTATAACTGATGTTCCTCTGTCTTCCATTGCTTTTAGGTGCACAAGAGAACCACCAATGCCAGGAAGAGGTCCTGCAGTGGTGTGTGTGCAGCATAACGTCACACGACGTCACCTGTGGCCACAGACAAGACAACTCTGCAACTCGTGCAACTGCGGCCTGCTGTTCTGACATCTGAAGAAGATGGCCCCAAAAAAAAGTTCCCTGTAGCTCCTCTAGCAAGAAAGTTGCCAGTAAGGAGCAGAAGAAGCAAGTTACCAAGGAGACTGGTGTGCCGCCCGCCACATTTTTGGGAATAAAAAAAAAGTACGCCTGCAGCAGCAGCGGGATCTGCTGGGGACCAAGCTGGGAGCAGCACCACCGCTCCATTGGGCTCAGTGCCACCACCACCACGCCAACTTAAGTCCAAGACCTTGAGTGCTGCAGAGGCACTTAGTCTAGTTGTTCAATCACCATCGACCAGTGATGTTGGCTCATCGCGAGAAAGTAGCAGCAATGTCCCTCAATCAACACAGGTTGTTGTAACTCCTCTGACGAGTGTTCAACAACCACAGCCGCAACAACAACCACATATGCAAGTACAAGCCCAAGTCCATGTGGAAGGAGAGGCAGCGCAAGGAGATGCGCAAGCAGAGGTGCATGGAGGGGCACAAGTGCCCACAATAGTTGTTTCTCCCGAAGTAGGGGCACATCAGGAAATCGACATTCAAGCCGAGCTATCATTTGAGGAAGCCACTCCTCCTGATCATTCATTGTCTTCCACATCCCTAGCAAGGAAAATATCAAGGATGGTGTCTACATCTTCTTCAAGCCCCCTTCCTTCTGATGATATGGATCTAACTTGGGAACCACCACTGCCGTCTGAGAGTGAGGCACACCATGATATGGCAAAGGTAGCTAAGCTTAAAAGTAAGGTCCCTGAAACTCTCGTACTTATGGAGTGTGGTGCTGAAGAAGAAGTGGCGTATACTACTCCTGCTGATGAAGACTCTCACGGCGACGACGCAGTCATCATACACAACACTCGAGCCTCAGCGGGCATGCAGCAAACAGACATTTTGACCCTAGTGCGAAAAGCTGCTGAGCGTGATGTTGTCGACGAGGAGGCAATGGGAACACCATCATTGGAGTTAACTAGTACACCACCACCTACCGCTTCCATATTTTTTTCTCGCAAGAAGGGACCTCCATCCACCTCGACCTCACTTAGTGTTGGTGCAAGTGCACAACGTAGTAAAGTTCGGCAACACACATCCTCCACTTCATCTGGCATTAGCAGCATGACCACCAGTATCGCCTCCTCCGCCCCCCACAGACATTTGAAGTCCGCAGTTTGGAACTTCTTTAGTGTTTGCACAACAAGGGAAAACATAGCCATTTGTAGCATTTGTAAGCTTGCAGTTAGTCGTGGTAAGCTTGGTACCAACTATGGTACCGGAGGCCAGAGAGGTCATCTTGAGAGACAGCACACTGCGCACCTAAAGGAGATCAAGGAAGCCCAAATTGGATGTCAACAAACTGTATACGTTGATGTTTCATCTGATGATGACGAGGAGGAAGAAGTATCAAACATTTCTTCACTTACACCCAGTACCCCTGTCAGCAGAACACCCCCTGTGAGCCACACTAAGAGTGTGGGAGAGAGTGAGACACCAATGGGAAAAAGTTCATCATCACAGAGCGTAACTGGGTCGAAGAAGTCATCATCATCATCCCGTAAAATCATGGTCCAGCCCACCATTAGAAGCATGTTGTTTTCAGAAGCGCCATTTGAACGCAACTACCCACTGACGCGTCTGTATACCACTAAGCTGGCTAAAATGCTAGCTCTGGACCTTCTCCCTTTTTCTTTTGTGGAAGGGATTGGTTTTCTTGAATTAGTGGCAACGCTCAGCCCTAAATGGACGGTTCCTAGCCGGTTCTATTTTGCCAGAGTTGCGGTTCCAGCACTACAGCAGATGTGCTGGAGGTGATGGGGGCAGCTTTGCAGAAGAGTGCTGTTCACACTATACATCTGACAACAGACATGTGGACCAGTGGTGCAGGCACTGATTACATGTGCATCACTGCACACTGAGTCTCTTTTTCAGGAGTTACAGCAAAGCTAAGGGCAGGTGTTGACCCGGACAACGTTTTTAAAGCTGGAAACATGCAACAATAGCCATGTTTGGCATGGAGACAAGTCATACAGGAGAAAACATGTTGAATGAGTTTAATACAAAGGTCTTTTAATGGCTGTCCCCAAAAAAACGAAAGATTGGTTATGTTTCCACGGATAATGGCGCCAATGAAGTTAAGGCCATGGAACTGGGTAAATATTTCAGAGTGCCGTGTTTGGGGCACTGTATAAACCTGGTTGTTAAAAAATTCTTGAGTGAAGAAAGTCCAGTGTGCGAGTTACTGACCACCTGCCGAAGAATGTGCACACATTTCAGCCATTATTTTAAGGCCCGGAAGCATCTGAGGGGCCTGCTTCATGAACGTCAACTGCCAGTGAAAGCACTCATCCAGGAGGTGGCAACACGTTGGAACTCAACCTTCTACATGCTTGAGCCTCTATATGAGCAGTTTACGGTAGTCGATCAGTATTTCTTAACACTGGGTATAGCTATGAAGGACCTGAGGCTAGATGCGGAGCAATGGGAGCTAGTTAAAAGCCTGACAGACATGCTTTATCCTTTTGAGGTCTTTACGCGTGCAGTCAGCAGGAAGGACTGTAATTTGGGAAAAGCTATCCCATTGTTGCGCATGCTAGAGCACCAACTGAATGCGGTGTCTTCTATGTTTCAAAAACATGAAGAAAAGCAAGAAGCTTTTCATTTGGCGGAGAAATTATTACAGCGCCTACTTGGCAATGAACTTCTTCAAATGATCCACTTAGAACAGCATTACATTTGTGCTACTATTCTGGATCCACGATACAAAAATGCACTGGCAGGCAGAGTATTCTTTCCTTTTGATGACGCAGAAGTTACAAAGTAAAAACATTGGCTAGGGGAGTTTAAGTACAAAATATTTTAGGTTTCCGCGCGAATGCTATATGAAACCAAGTTGATCAAGTGCAACATTAGTGCCAATTAAAAATACCTCAATTCCTAACGCTGCCGTTCTAGGGTAGTTGCAGGACGGCCACAGTGTTGTGTCAAGATTGGGGCAGTTCCCAAATATAGGTATCAGAATTACTACATGAATGAACAGGACTTGTGAAGGCAAAGAGTGAAACACGATGGCGATATTTTACCTATTGAACGTATTGTATAACTCCTCAGTTTTAGAAGCAGATTTTCACTAGTGTTCCGCAACCTGATACACTGCAAATTAAAAACCAAAACACGGAGTTATTTATCAAGATGTTCAGCTACATCTAGTCGTAGATGTAGCTGAACATCTTGATAAATAACTCTGTGTTCTCAGAAGATTATATCCTCCGACCTGAAGTTAAATTTAAATTTATTTCATCATTGAACTACAGGTATGTAGTCGTTCTCCTGCATTTGCTCAAATAACTTAGCATAGTTTCGTAAATCGTCAGTTTCAAAATTTTAGTTTTTAATTTGCAGGTTCCTCTGCTCTAAATTGTAATGTTTGGTCAAGATGAAATATAAATGACCATTATTCCCTACCTACTGTGTTAAAACCTTATGTCTGTATACTTCAATGGATCAGGGAACTGTGGTAACACAAGATTGTGAAATGTTTTTCTTTAAATCAAGTGTACGATGTACTAGTAAAGAGCCCTTAAGCTAAAGTACCACTATATTTTCTGTCTTTTGATTACACTTCCCTTAACTGGAATGTTCTATCGACAATGAATTAGCTTTGATGTTGCCTTTTTTTCTAATTTATTTATACATGCTAGGCCCATGCAATGTATATATATATGCTTAAATCAA
The DNA here is from genome assembly GCF_964263255.1 of Lissotriton vulgaris. Classification (NCBI taxonomy): domain Eukaryota; kingdom Metazoa; phylum Chordata; class Amphibia; order Caudata; family Salamandridae; genus Lissotriton; species Lissotriton vulgaris. Next base: position 462,262,012 of record NC_141696.1, on the reverse strand, counting down.
AAAGATCACTTAAATGACTTTAAGGTTTATAGTGCGCTATCCACATTAGAGCTTTCTCTTGTATGTATCACCATGTTATTGTTTGTTTCATACATGTTTTTGTTGTGTCACAGAGGTGTAATGAATATATATATATATATATATATATATAGTGTAGATTTGTAATTGTAAATATTTTTATTTCAGATTACAATCTTTCTATACAGATTTCAATTGACATCAGTCCTGAAGATGGTTTCTGCAATTATTTTTTAGGAAACCGAAACGTCGACCTTTCATCTTATCCCTGTCTTGTTATATTCAGTTTGATTTGGGATAGGTGTTCTTAGGTTCTGTTGAGTCACTTATTAATTTATTTGTGTGTGTACCCACAGGCCTAAGTATTTTTGTATGTTCACTCATCTGTATATGAAACGACTTTTCCAAATGACTTTTTGATAAAACTATATTTTTCTAATACATCTTGTGTCTGTTGTCTATATGTTTTGACCTAATAGAGGTTTTATATTGAACCAGAATATCACTTTGCCCAATTGATTGCTAATAAGGATTATTAATTTATCCTTCTTAAATCACTTTGAATTACCAAATACTTTCAAAATAAATTCCCTTGAAGGCATCTTTACCTTTCCATTTAACAACCCAAGCACTCAAGGGTATTTTGGGTCGCTCACTTTTTGTTAACCATTGGCGTATTGGCATGGGAAAAAAGAATTGTGGCCAGAGATCTCCAACCTGGCTATAAACTACTTGTCTTGCCCACTCACAAGCGTGTCTTCTGAACGTGTTTTCAGTGCTGCTGGTGGCATTGTAACTTGCAAAAGGACCCGCCTCTCGCACAAAAATGTGGAGAGGTTAACAATGATCAAGATGAATCAGCACCTCATACCACCAGATTACAAAGTACGAGAATACACGCCGGAAGAAGACGAGGAGGACACCAACTTAGATAAGGGAATTTCTTCTCTGTTAGGTGACCTACTCCCGCCTGAATTCGCAGAGTATGAGGACAAACTCTTCTTCCCTGACACCGAGCCCTGAAAAAGAGCCAATGAATCAATAACTTTCTTTTTCGTCCTTATTAACTTTTATTCCTGTGTGTATGTCTTTCTTTGTTTTTTATTAAATAAAAACTTTAATCACCTTATCACAAAAACAAGCCCATCAGCAGAACTGTCTTCACTTATTTGCTTATTGATTTGAAGGTGCCGCAGTCTGCATTCCTCAGGTTCACAAGTTCACAAGAACTTGCTCCTCTATCCTCCTCCTCCAGACTCCTATTTCCCTCAAAGCAGAGGGCTGGAATACGATCAATGAAGAAAGACTCTGCACTTGTGGGGGTGTTCCACTTCTTTGCGGGTGAGTTGACGGCTCTGTGGCCATTGCTGGGAAGGTCTAATACCGGATAAAAGTGGTTTGGCAAAAATCAGACTTGAAAAAGCTTTTGCCTTTTTGCTCACTATCATGTTTTTGGAGGCCTGTTTGGGGGGCTTCCTGGTGTTTGTGGGTGGGTTTCGGTATCTGGGAGCACTGCTGGCACAGTCTAATGTTGATTGCATTTGTTTTCTAGGACATCCATGGTGGAAAATGGAGTCATGACCTAGCGGCACAGCGCGTTTGGACAGAAGGCCGAAAAATATTCTAAGTATGAGATTTTCCATTTTTGCTTTTTGGCTGTTTGGGGGTGTTGTGCTTTTTTGCGGGTGGGTTGGCGGGTCTTGGGGCATTGCTGGGAAGGTCTAACACCGGATAAAAGTGGTTTGGACAAAATCAGACTTGAAAACGTTTTTGCCTTTTTGCTCACTATCATGTTTTTGGAGGCCTGTTTGGGGGGCTTCCTGGTGTTTGTGGGTGGGTTTTGGGGTCTGGGAGCACTGCTGGGGATGGATACTTTTGATTGCAAGAGGTTTGAAGAAAATCCATGGTGGCAAAGGGGAGTTAGGGCCTAGATGCAAAGCGCGCGAGGAGTGATTTTGGTAATTGCCCTGAAAATGACAAAGTCCCCATTTTTGTACTTTTGCTTTTTGGCTGTTTGGGGGTCTTCTACTTGTTTTCGCCTGGGTTGACGGCTCTTGGGCCATTGCTGGGAAGGTCTAATACCGGATAGAAGTGGTTTGGACAAAATCCATGAGGAAAAAGTCTTTGCTTTTTCTGACATTTCGCTCAATTTAGCGTTTTCGGGGGCCTGTTTGGGGGGCTTCCTGGTGTTTGTGGGCGGGTTTCGGGGTCTGGGTGCACTGCTGGGTATGGATATTTTTGATTGCAAGAGGCTTGAAGAAAATCCATGGTGGAAAAGGGGAGTTAGGGCCTAGCTGCAGAGCGTGCGGAGTGATTTTGGAAATTGCCCTGAAAATGACTTAGTCCCCATTTTTGTACTTTTGCTTTTTGGCTGTTTGGGGGTCTTCTACTTGTTTTCGCCTGGGTTGATGTCTCTGGAGCCATTGCTGGGAAGGTCTAATACCGGATAAAAGTGGTTTGGACAAAATCGGAGGCAATTTTTTTTTGAGTTTTTGCTGACTTGCTTGTCTTTGAGGGGCTCTTTGGGGGGGTGCCGGGTGTTTGTGGGTGGGATTTGGGGTCTGGGAGCACTGCTGGCACAGTATAATTTTGATTGCATTTGTTTTTCAGGAAATCCATGGTGGAAAACGGGAGTTATGGCCTAGCTGCACAGCGCGTTTGGACAGAATTGAAAAAAGGCCGAAAAATATTGTAAGTATGAGATTTTCCATTTTTGCTTTTTGGTTGTTTGGGGGTGTTGTGCTTTTTTGCGGGTGGGCTGGCGGGTCTTGGGGCATTGCTGGGAAGGTCTAATACCGGATAAAAGTGGTTTGGACAAAATCCACGCTGAAAAGCCTTTTGGCATTTTTTGTTACTTAGTGTTCGTTAGGGTTAGCACTAGCAGCAGTATTCCATGTGTTTGGGGGTGTTCTAGATTTTTGCAACTGGGTTCTGGGGTCTTACAGCACGTGTGGGAATGTGTAATCTTGGTTTCAAGTGGTTTGAAGAAAATCCATGGTGGGAATGGGGGGATTTGGCCTAGTTAAAGAAAGCATTTGCCACTATTCTTAACCTAGGGCTTGTTAGGGTTAGCAGTCTTGTATTGCATGTGTTTTGGGCGGGGGGCTGTTTGTGGGGGTTTTGCGAGTCTTGGAGCGATGCTGGGTATGAATACTTTTGCTTGCTTGCAAGTGGCTTGAATACAATCCACAGTGGGTAAGGGGGGATTTGGCCCTACTTTACTTTCAAAGTACGTTTTGTCACCATTTTTCTACTAGGCCTCGTTTTTTGAGATCTGATTAGGGGTCTTCTACATTTTTGTGACTGGGTTTAGTAAGGGTCTGGGAACACTGCTGGGAAGGTCTAATTTTGTTCTAAAACACAGTTTACAGTACACCTAGCTTGAGGGGAAAGATCTGCTAAATTAATTCGCCCATACATATTTATCATTCAAAAGGAGACTCAGACAGAGTACGCACTTTCAAAAATATTGTACTGTCTATTAGGAAACTCAAAGTGTGACTTTTTGCACTACACAGCGTACTGTGGTAAATTTAAATTACCTATAATTAATTTATGCGGTAAAGTTCAATAAGAATAACTCAGTCAAAAATAAGAGGCAGAATCCGTGGTATTTGAGGTTTACAAGGGGTTTTATTCCTTAAAAAGGAATTGGTTCGAACCAAGGCAGATCGCATTCCGTCACCACGAAGGTTCGGGAAGGGATAGACAATACTTTATTGACAGATAATCATATATATAGTCAATGCATTACATTAAGGCATATGCAGGAGGCGTAACAGCTGAGAGGAGAGATAAGAGTACACATACGTAATGAAAAAGGCGTTACAATAGGCGTGCATGAGGGCATGTACTAGAAACGTCATTATGAGGACGTCACAGGTGGGTGGATCCATAAGAGAATCCTGCAGTGTCAGCAGAAATATATGGCAGAGATGCGCGCGCAGCAGCATGACGTGTGATTGACGTGTAACTGGAGGATGAAGGGGACTTGACATTTAGCCCTACATGAGGAGACAGAAGTCTGGGATGTCAGATCAACCTAATCCCAAATCGTATCTAATATCTCGTGTTTAAGGAACTGTATTATCTGGAAGGAAAGGTCTCTCGGGCAGAGGCTATTCTATACTGACTGCTAATGCGTGCATATGCGCCTACGTGTCTGCATGAGATGCGAGGGGGCATGGGCCTACCATTGGTAACAGGAGCTATGAATTACTTGTACGGAGACAGTGAGGCCGGGCCCTTTGCTCTGCAGCTGGAAGGATGTTTACCTACACTATTAGACAGGAATGTATTTTTCGAGGAGCGGAGCAGATAACTTGAAGGCTGAATACAGTCTTGGCAGGCAACAGGCCGAGCCAAGCACCGTTAGCCGCGCAGGGAGTAAGACAAAGGTCATGGATACAGATGCAGGGCCAGGCTTGGAGCATTCAGAGGCAGAAGGCAGGAAAAGGCTCGATGGCAGAATTCAGGGCTTAACTCGCTAGAGCTAGAAATACATGAAAGTGCACCATATAAAGACGTTGGCAAGGCACACTTAGGAGCGGAATATCTGACCCATTCATGGTGGATCTGAAAGAGGACATGTTAACGTTGGACGCAAATGTATTTGCGTCTTCATAGCTGGAAGTGGAGGGAACATACATGTACTTGTAGCACGTACATGGAGACGTTGGGGTCTAAGATAGGGGACACAATTGATCATAAAAATTCATATTTCCTCAGTACATACCTTATATTTATTTGTCAGTGGTGTTCTAATATCACTTCCTGTTTTTCCATCAATAGGCCGGGTTTCAGTCTGTGCAAAGGGAAAAATAAAGTCAGGCTTCACATTAGCGAGCCGCAATTCAGCATCCGCCAGGCAGGCAGTGGACAGGGTGTCTTCTGGTCACCAACATTGATGGACGGAGTGTCATCTGGAATGGAGGAGTCCCGCTAATAAGAGGAATGGTTTGATGCATGCAACTTACCAAATTCAACAGGACAACTACAACAACATACAGATACAGTATCCGTTCTTTTCTAATTATCTTTTAAGTAATGTTATTGCTGTGAACTTCTATGAGTGTGACTCTGCATTCCTTTGATCTCTGCTTCTAAATTCATCCCTACAGCCATTCTATAGGTTTTACTTGTGCTATTTTTTAAACTTAATGTAATGTAAGAAGTGTTTCTCTGAGTGCAGAGATAGGCAAGTGAAAACGCATAATTAGTACTGCAGCCCTATACTGTCTCATTCTTCCATTCACAGATGTCGAAAGTACTACTTACATTTCAGTAACCATGCATGCAGTAGTGCATGCACTTCCTTTATGTCACTTAAACGATTTATGGTTCACTTTGTACCCAACGATTTCTTTATCTTCAATTGTTGTTTGTCCATGCTGTTCATTTTTTTTTCATTCAAAAAAACTTTCCCAAAATCCCCCATTCCGATCCATTTTTCAAACACTAACCCTCTTTCCTCTGGCTGTGTGGTTTTGATTGATGTGTGACTAAATGACAGCAATAATTCCACATACTTGCTGGGGAGGATAAGGTCATAGCAACAGGCTGGTGAAGGAATCCGAGGATATATTCTATTCTTACTCAGCTTGACACTCAGTCACTATTGGCAAATGAAAGCAGATTTTCATGTGCGCCATCAACTTGATTGGTCATCAAGAACATCCTCCTCCTAGACGTGGTACTATTTCTTGTTGTAGTAGCCAATGTCAAAGAAATTCAACGCAAGTACTAGTTATACTTTCAATACTTTACCATTTGTTAGGCTACATTGTGGCACTGTTCTAGTGTACTGTCATCTGCTATTCTTTATTGTACCGTTCTAATGCTACGGTAAGGACAAACAAGGTTTCATTTTCTTTTTTTTTCAGATGCTGTAACTGCCACTGTGTAACACCACTAGTACCACCGCAATGATGACATTTCATCCGCCCAGGATTGCCAACCTTAATCACCATTTGCCGTGCAGCCAGCCCTGTGCCTAGCCCTATTTCCAAACACAATTTACAGGTAAGATAAGCGTTTGGGGGGAGGAAGTATAATGGAGTATTAGGAGAGATGAGAGACTGGCGCTAGTACTAGTAAAGTCCTAGGACTATTGAATTCACTTACTCTGTGAGAGGCACTTAGTTTTGAAAACATTTGGGCAATTAATTACACAACTTGAATCAGGATCCCACTTAAGTTTCAGGAAAACAAACTTACTGTTAAACCCCCCACCCACCAGCCTCAAAAGCAGTAAAAAAAAAACGTATGCTAAGATAAAGTTTAAAGTATATTTATATCCCAAACAAAAATAATCTCCCGCAAGACCCAACCCACCCCCACTCCCTAACCCCAACGAATGTCCGTGAAAAGTCCAAAAAACCCAACTCCCAATTCCCACCCCACAGAAATCTTTAAAAAAGGGGCAAGGGACAGTCTCCTCCTACTACTGGCTGCTGCTGTTGACTTTCCGGGCCAGGTCGGCATGCTCCTTGTGGAGGGTCTCGAGCAGGGTTTTGGTGTTGAGGAGCTCCTGCTTGAGGTAGGAGACGCTCAGGGAAAGGCGGTGCATCCTTTTTTTGTAACTGCTGTGGGGGGCCGCTGATTTCTTTGCTGCTCGGCGGTGGTGGGTGGCCGCGGTACCCCGGCTCCGTACCGCTAGAGACCTGCTGCACTGACTGGCAGACCCAGGGAGCGCGGAGGAGGATGCAGGTGTCGCCGTAGATGTTGTAGACGTACTCTGCGTGTCCTCCTGGGCCACCAGCCGCCGATATTCAGCGACAGTGGCCTCCAGCCTCCGTTGCCGGGCCCGTCTAGCCAGCTCCTTCCGTGTTGGTTTGGAAGGAGCCTCTATATGAAGAAAGAACAAGACATAGTCTGTAACCAAAGCTCTTTAAGATTAACACAAAATGATTCAGCAGAAAGTTGTATCACAGTAGAACTAGCAACTTGCGGGCGCAGTACATAACTATTGTGGCCAGTATCTATCTAACATCCCACTTCTTCATCCTTGCTCTAACATTAGTGGGAGTTTAAGGAATCAATTCTACTAACACTATGGACTCACTCCATTAGAGTTGAATATGACAGTACACCAGACTTATCCTTCTTCTTCTCTCTTGTTTAGCAAAATTGGTACGTTAACTTCTGCAAGCCGGCATAATGCCAGTGCAGTCAACTTGCATCCGAGAAAAACAGACGCCCGCCCGTGAGTGAGACAGGCTTGCGTTACTGTACCAGTCCAGTACATGCAGGTGGTGATGCTCTTACTTTTCTATTATGGGTGGCACTGAGAATACTCTGTTACAAGGGCTACTGCTTAATTAATTTAACTTTCACCCTACAGTGCCAACAAATACTAGAAAAGGAAAATGAAGAAGAAAAATAATCTGATTATCTATCACTGTACATGGTATGTATTTTCTTACATATGGGATGACTTTAGGTGCTTTGCTTTTTATTGAGTGAACAGTGATACATCCGCACATGAATGACCGAGTTATACTAAACTTATTAACAGAGGTAGTGAGTGGCCATCGTAATAGCCGGATATATGCTGTGCTTGCAATACAAACTACTGCTACTATTCATGGTAGTATTCGGACAAAATTACAACTTCTTTTCCTTGCCTTTCCTACACTGGGACGGACGTGCGGTTGCTCTGTTACATGCTCTTCAAAGTAACACTTAGTTCATCCAGTGACCGTTTACTCTCTCTAGACACACATATGCTATCTAAGAGTCAGATAGTACCATGATCCAGGCATCCATCGATTCAAACTATATGTCAATCATTCTTCTTCATGTCTCTCATCTGGACAAACATTACGTTTTCTCACGGGGAGCACACTATGCAGTCTGCAATCTCAATAAGTAAGGAATATAAGAGCTTACCATTGCCTGACACTACCGTGGCAACCCGCACAGCAGTTTAGCCTGGCACTTGCACCGCCTCCTCCCCAGAGCTTTCCTCCATCACCTCCGCCCTGGGCCCAGCACCAGATGTTCCACCTACAAAGTACATTTAAGAATGTTAGATGTCATAGACATACACCACTCACTAGTATTTTGTCTAGGAATGAAGAAATGTGAATACAGAAATCAATCTAATAATTTGTGACTGTCTACTCTAAAGTAAAAATGTCTCTTTTTCCAGGGAAGGGTGTTGTCTTGCTGCACTTTTTGGCACAACTGATGAATGCTTGCTTTTTAACACACACCATTTTTCTCATAACAGACAGAAGCTTCACTTCTAAGAACAAATCATCATCACCACTAGGACAGAGGGACCAACGATTCAGCACCAAATAGAAAAATTAAAGTTCAAACCAGTTGAGGGCTCGGCTCGCCCACAATAAATGTGTGAAATATCACTATAAGCACTTTTCCATTTTTAATCAACCGTTTATGATTTATGACAAGCTTGATTTTAATAAATATTTTTATTTTTAATAAAGCTTTAAAACTTAAATAGACTCTGTGGTTTTTGGTCATGAGTGAATGAGCAGAAGGTTTTGCAATTTGCAAGCATGAGTCCGTGCCTCTGACACTTCTGGACTCTGACTATGTACTCTTGTCCTGCATTGGATAATCATCATTGGGGATCAATCATCAATGAATTTGGGAGCTAAATGACTCTGCTACACTATATAGTCAGTAAGGAGATTGGGGGTTCTTCATAGTCTGATATCACTGAGGTATGTGGAAAGTCTACCTGCGCCTATTATAATTGATAAACAATGCACTATTTAGTGTCCATAGTTCTGTTTGTGCAGATTTGTCCCTGCAACAGTAGTAGTATGGATTGTCCTCCTATCCAAACCAAAAGTAAAGTAGTATCTTATTCTTTATTGGTGGTCATTCACCTTTTTATTGTTGGTAATTGTCAAAGCATAAACATTTAGAAGACTTGAAAAGACATGGACAATCCCAGAGGACTGCACTCAGTGCATAGAGCTATTGCTGACTAGAATGGGAGCTTCGTGTTACACCTTTTGCCAAATGTGCAATCTTAGTTAGCTATACAGACATACTAATAAGAATAATCTAGTAATACCACAGGGAGTCATAGTCGAGGAAGGATAAGAATATAGATACAGTCTACAAGAAGATCAAAGACGATTTAGAAAAAATCGAATGAGGAACGCTAGGAAAAAATAGGTACTCTATATAAAATTAAAACTTACCGGGGCAAGCAAAGGAGCCCTTGCCTGACCAATTCTGGCCTTGTTCAGCAGGAGCAGCAGCCTCCTCCAATTTCCTCTTGCCCCTGGGGGGAGCTGATGTACAACATGAAAGAAAGAAAGATCAGAAAACATGGATGATTTGTCAACCAAATCAAACATTTCAAAAGAACAATAACAAAAGATTTTGGCGAAAAAGCAAATAGACAACTATTCCACGGGATATATTGACCTATCTCATGTGGTCTACTACAATATTAGTATTGCTTGATTTGCGGACCGTCGACTTAAAAAGTTATGTAACTCACTAAACAAACTACTAAAAAGGTTCGCCTAGGACTGGCAGGCAGCAGTCCACAGCACACGAAGTGACAGACAAAGTCCATCGTGATTGCAGATCAGCGACAACATTAAAAAGTTTCCTACTACATTAACCAGTCATTAAAATACTCAAACTATCCATCCACCACCACCATTTCTTCTTATTGCCAGGTGTACAAAGGAAGGACTGGACTTGAGTCTGTAGGGGCAGATTTAGAAGCCCCTTGCGGCTCTTTTGCTCCATTGTTGCGTGACTTTTGTGACGCCGCGGCAGAACAAAAGAGGCGCCATGGTGCGGCGTATATTAACAATGTGACCCATATGGGAGATGCATCACGTTGTAAAGCCCTGCGCCATCAGGGGGCGTTCCGGCGCAAGGGAGGGCGTTCCTGCGCAGGAACGCATCCTAAAAGTGGCTGAGGGAAATCTACAAGATTTCAAGCAGTCACTTTTAGGACAATGATGCGTGACTCAAACCCTGCGCCTGCTTGAAGCAGACGTACAGCTTGACGCAGCATTGGGGAGATAGGGCACCCCAGAGCATTGCTGGAGCTGCGCCATCGTTGCAACGCAACTCCAGCAATGCGCCGCCTTTACGGCACAGATGCGTAACGCTTCGGTGATGTTTTGGGCCCATGGTGCACCACATTGTAAATACTGCGGACCATGGGTGGTGGTGGCGTGGCGCACAATTACTGGCACATCCCTGCTACTTTGCAGGGATGCGCAGGTTATTAAAAATCTGACCCTTAGTGTCTAGCATTACGCAGTTCTTTAAACTACACTCATACATAATTTCTCAGGCCAATGAAATGAACACAAAATCGAAAACAAATAAGCATAGTAGCAATGCTACTGAGAAGGAGAGCAGTGCACCTGAAATGCACAGAAGATTTTGAAATATAATTTACCCAAAATGTAATCAGCAGCATTATTGCTCTTGGTAAAAAACAAAAATTTGCAATATAATAACACACAGAGCAGGAGAAAACTGAGTAGTGAAGAAATAGCTACTACTACTCTCCAAGCCTGGGGATTTCAAGGCCGAGCAGGTCGATCAAGTCGCGTTCCCGGTCCAGGAGATCCGTCCAACGGTGGGTGGCCTGGTTGTAGGTGCGCCGGACTCGAGAGTGTTGATACATGGCCCGGCACACCTTCTCCCACCGCTTTCGGTGCTCCCGGATCCCGTACCCACTAGCGATCTTGCCGCCTGCCATGATGGTCCCAGGGAGGCGGCGCTGAACATAAAAAACTAGTGCGGCCACCTCCTCTGCGCTGAAGATCTCCTGGGCTGTGACAGTCTCCCCCCTCAAACGCCCGTACTGGAGCCGGGCACAGGGCGCGGGACCCTTCCCCTTCTCAGGATGCTTCCCGGCTCCCTTTACCATGGTCTGGGCAGAACGGAAGCTAAATAATAAAGAAGAAATAGAATAGGGAAGAAGAAAAGAAAAGTGTTTAAAAAAGTAGTTTAAATTAACCAAAAGTAGCAGAAAACACAAAAATATAGAGCTAGAAAAATAGAGGGATAGATAATAAGTAAAATAGATCAAAAAAAACTTCAATCAAGAAAGGATGGCAGAGATTCAGAGAGGATACAGAAAGCATGCCCAGAACCATAGCAATGAATGAGAAACAAGATGGCCGCGCCCGTTCACGACCGCGTGGGTAAGTTCGCCGAGATTTTCCTCGCGATCACACTCAAACTTGTACTAGCGAGCCGCACACTTTGGGAGATTACACATCACGCCCGGAAACGGAAATACATCATGCAAACAAGATGGCCGTGCCCGTGAATGACCGTGAGGGTAACTTCGTGCCGTTGCGCTACAAGCAGCTCACTAAAATGCACAAAACCTTGCGAACTAACACGCCGCAAAAAAACAAATCGCATATTCGCACAAATTCGCGGCTTCCGAATTCGATCTCGTGCAAACTCGCGCCCCGCGAATCCCGCAAAATTGCAGAAAAATTAGTTTTGCAAAACTGAAAGCACTCAGCAGGTGCAAAAGTTCAAACTCATCATTAGTAACCATTCCCTCTAGTGCTTCTTGAGGGGCCCCTCCAGAGTTCAGTTGTCTACTTGCAACTATTCTATGACCCTGATTTGACCCTCACGGCAGGCTCATAGAATAGCTACAAGTAGACCACAAAGGTCCTGTGAAAAAACATTGCACTGCAACAGAAAGCAAATTACAGATAAGGAAGCAGGTGCCAGACTGGAAGTTTAAATTCAGTGACACATTAATCAACCCCAAATTAATTCATGTCTGTTGAAGCAGGGCAGGTGTGCTTTCTTTTCCCCTCCATAATCTACAGTGATGAACCAGAGGGTGGCAGTGATGTACCAGAGGGTGACATGGGTGAACCAGAGGGTTGAAGTGGTGAAACAGAGGGTGCTGTGAACCTGTGATGATGAACCAGACGTAGAAACAACATAGTTGCGACCATTGCGAGCCGACAATTAAGTTTGCAATTGCGAACTGGTACAAAACCCTTGCGAACTGGCAGAAACCCTTGCAAGCACAAAAAAAGAAAAATCTGCAAATTCGCGAGAGCTCGCGGATTTTGCAGATTGCGAATTCATGAATATGCAAATTTGCGAACCGCAAATTCGCAAAATTCGCCCATGCTTTGTTGTTTGTAGTGCTTATGCCACTAGTATGAAGCCGTAAACTCTTTTGATCACAGTGTACTTTAGAAAACAGAACTCACTGTTTTTTGTGGCATCCTTTTACAAAATAGTCTTTACCTTACATAAATCAAAGATATCTTGAATGCTGTACGTAGTGTAGATGGAACGCTGAATTCAAGTTATGAACCCTTCTGTCCACAGAGTACATTTATGGCAGTAGTCCACAGAAATATCGATGAATGCTTTTTTGTCACATACGTTAACAAAATCTGATGACACAGTAGCATTGTATCTGCCTTAAATAAATTGAGAATGAATTCAATGTTGTCTGTAGTGCTTAATCGCTTCTGGTATCAAGTTGTTAACCCTGCTGTCCGCAGTGTACATTTGAAGGCAGTACTTAGTACAGACATTGAGGAATGCTTTTTGTGGCATTCATTAACAAAATTGTCTCTGGCTTACATAAATCAAGGATATCTTGAATGCTAACTGTAGTGTAGATGGAAATCTGAATTCAAATTGTGATCCCTGTTGTACGCAGTGTAGATTGAAGGCAGTAGTCAACACAAAGATCGATGAATGGTATTTTGTCACAGTTAACAGAATCTGAGGACATAGTACAATTGTCTCTGTCTTAAATATAACAAGGCTGGATTCAATGCTGTCCGTAGTGTTGATGCAAAGTTGAATTCAAGTTGTGAACCCTGCTGACACTGTGAAGATTAAAGACTGTAGTGAGCACAGTTACAGAAGAATGCTTTTTGTCACATTCTTTTACAAAATCAGAATCCATAGAATCCATTTGTCTCTACCTTGAATAAAGCGAGGCTGGATTCAACGTTGTCCGTAGAACAGATGCAAATTTGAATTCAAGTTGTGAACCCTGCTGTCTGAAATGGAGATCAAAGGCAGAAGTCAATACAGACATTATTCTGCGGTGCTGTGGTGCTGAGTTCGCAATGGGACTGTATTGAGGAAGCAGGCGGTCATGGCGGCAGCCACATGGCAGGGTGCGGACCTTTGCTGTGGCAGGGTCTCTTCTCTTTGCAGAAGTGAACCCTGCCCAAGGCGCAGCCTAAATATTTATAGTCTTTCATTGATGTTGTGTAGGTTGGAGTAGCCCATTGCGCGTCTGTTTCAAAGGGGGGAGGGGTGAACACAGCTACATGAGCGAAATATTTCCCAGTGTCTGAGATAATATGGTTGCGTCCACTATTCAGTACACTACACGTATCAATGGTATATGTACACACTGAAAAGTTTTTGATTTCTATAGTGAATTGTGTATAGTATTTACCCGGTAGTCTTAGTGTTGTGTAGAATATTGTGGATGTTCGAGTTCTTTCCCTTATACATACTTGGTTGCCACATCTCTGTAGATTAAGGTAGTGTACTGTTGAGGAGAAATATTATTTTACAATGTACTGTTTTGTGCTTCTGCTGAGGAAGTAGGGGGAATGGGTCTGTGGGGATGATTGTGGTGATCGTAGCACTGGGTATTGTGATTTTGTTGGGTATGCAAAGTATAATTAGAAACTCTACCACATATTGCTCTTTAAACATGGGTGTGAGTTGAATGTAATTCACGCAGTACATATTTGACATTCTTACAGTACTTAAATGTTGATGTTAATTTGTTAGTGGTAAGTGGAACTATTGCCTGATTTTTTAGGTTTCATTGCAGATTTGGTTAGTTGTTCAAAATAAGGGGAAGTGGTCAACATTATAAGTAGGAATTGTCATTTAAAAAACCTTAGACAATCACTGAAAAAAACATAGGTTTCAGGCAGGTTATAGTTAGGAATTAGCATTTTAAAAAACTTAGAAATTCACTAAAAAAACATAGGTTTTAGGGATATTATAGTTAGCTCACCATTTCATTCATACAAAACCATTGAAATTCCTCCATTATAGTTAGCTGTCCTAACTGTAACTCTCGTGCCCACAATCCACTGGTGATGATGTCACATATTACAGCACTCATGACAATGTCAGTGACATCACTGATGCCATCTCAAATGACATCTCTGATGACATCATCCATGTGACAATATGAAACTTTTCATCATACACTAGTGTAACCTTTCAACGCTCGACACACCAATACAAGTTTCTAAAAACCCACTCAGTGATTCCTACATCTACACAAACATCTGAACACTTACCTAAATATTCACTCATACATGCTAACAAAGATCAATAGAGCACTATTAAATTTACTTATACACCTACATCGACATTACACACCAGCACGCATCCTATTCACTTATGCAGTCATCCTACTCACTTATGCAAACAATTGATCATAGTTATATTTACTAAGCTACATATTTATACAAACAACACATTATCTATTCATATAGATAGTAACTCATACTGAGTGTGTTATAAACTCACTATTACAAGTATACAGTTTTCGATACAGTCACTCATACATTCACTGAGCCTTATGTATACTTTTTTATAAACAGCAACTGTCACATACACTGCCTTTTATATTTCTACTTTGTTGGACATGAATCATTGAGAAATATATTTACTCATCATCACACCCATAAAGAGATTCACTCATCCAAACAACTGTTTACATATATAGTCTTACGTTACATACCTATTAAATCATCTATTTACACATCTTTGGACAATCACACACCTCCCACTTAATCACACAAACATTCACTATCCCATACAAATACTCACTTAAGTATTTAATAACTAATATAGACTTCCACATAGTTAGTAACCAACTTATATAGTAGTTTACGCAACAAGCGATACAGTGATACAGATATGCACACAGTTTAATCACTATCCCATATATGTAGTGAGTCACTTAAAATTAGTCACTTAGACAGTCGATCTGACTGCTACTAAATCCTCCATCCAGACACTTATACATCCACTCAGTCTTCAATGCAGATTGATTTTCTTTATAATACTTATTTAAATATCGAACCAAACCACATTCACTGGATGATGTCATCAGTAATGTCATCAGTGATGTCATTTGAAATGGCATCAGTGATGTCACTGACCATGTCATGAATGATGTAATATGTGACATCATCATCAGTGGATTGTCGGTGTGAGAGTTACAGTTAGTTACACTAACTATAATGGAGGAATTCCAATGGTTTTCTTTGAGTGAAATGTCCAGATAACTATAACACCCCTAAAACCTATGGCTTTTTCAGTGAATTTCTAAGGTCCTTTAAATGCTAATTCGTAAGTATAACCTGCCTGAAACCAATGTTTTTTTCAGTGAATATATATATATATATATATATATATATATATATATATATATATATATATATATATATATATATATATATATATATATATATATATATATATATATATATATTCACTGAAAAAACCATAGGTTTCACACCAGTTATAGTCAGCTGGAAGTTTTACTCGCATAAAACCATTGAAATTCCCACGTTATAGTTAGATGGACTCACTATAACTTGCGCGTGCAATGCACTGCTGATGTTGTCACATATTACATCACTCATGACATGGTCAGTGACATCACTCATGACATCACTGATGACACCATCCTTGTGACAGAGTGACAGACCTCCTTTCACTGTAATGTAACCCATGAAACACATATTCAAAAATAGAAATTAAAAATGTTTTAAAAAATGGAGATACACATACCAGTTACAACAACCAATTCAATAATTCCACCATCTATATACACATTCACTCATTCACCAACAGTTCTATATAGTCACTCATACATATACTCACTCATCATATGTAGTGATACACCTATACATCCTGTTACACACCGACAGTCATCCAAACGTTACTCTCACACATACTCACACATGCAAATAAACTTTTGAACATCCATTTATTTGCATATACAGCTATACACACACAACCACCTTACTTCTAAGGAAACTTACACATACTTACTCTCTTAAACAATCACTTATAGAAACACAAAATTATTTAAACAGGAACTCTTACAATCTCTCAGTCTCACATATACTCACTTATATACATCAATACTCACGTATACTAGATTAAAACATATGTAGTTACTGATAAAGACACTAGTGAGACAGTCATTCACTCACTAACACACATATATACACACACATCCACCCATACAGTCCTGCTCATATGATGTCTTCAAAAGACATAGAAACAGTGAGTCAATCATTGATGCACCTATGTGTTAAGTAACACCCCTACCAAATCATACAGACACTTATGCTGATACTAAAAAAACATCTAATAATCCATATACACACACATGTAGCTACTCACCAACCCATGCAGCCACTTATACACTAAGATACACTTAATAAGCCAGTTAACCAATCAATTTTCTTTTTTATAAAAACATACATTAAGACACTTATTTAAACATGTATTTTTCCATTGGCCTTTACATATACATATATAAAACATATTTATTTTTCAGAAAGACACACATTCACTGGATGGTGTCATCAGTGATGTCATGAGTGATGTCACTGACCATGTCATGAGTGATGTAATATGTGACGTCATCAGCAGTGCATTGCACGCACAAGTTATAGTGAGTCCATCTAACTATAACGTGGGAATTTCAATGGTTTTATGCAAGTACAACTTCCAGCTAACTATAACTGGTGTAAAACCTGTTTTTTTCAGTGAATTTAATAGGTTTTTTAAATGCTAATTCCTAACTATAACTGGTGTGAAAACTATGGTTTTTTCAGTGAATATATATATATATATTCACTGAAAAAACCATAGGTTTCACACCAGTTATAGTTAGGAATTAGCATTTAAAAAACCTATTAAATTCACTGAAAAAACCATAGGTTTCACACCAGTTATAGTTAGCTGGAAATTTTACTGATATAAAACCATTGAAATTCCCACGTTATAGTTAGATGGACTCACTATAACTTGCGCGTGCAATGCACTGCTGATGATGTCTTAATAAGCCAGTTAACCAATCAATTTTTAAAAACCATCCATTTAGACACTTATTTAAACATTTATTCTTCCATCAACTTTTACATATACATATATAAAATATATTTATTTTTCAGAAAGACACACATTCACTGGATGGTGTCATCAGTGATGTCATGAGTGATGTCACTGACCATGTCATGAGTGATGTAATATGTGATGTCATCAGCAGTGCATTGCACGCGCAAGTTATAGTGAGTCCATCTAACTATAACGTGGGAATTTCAATGGTTTTATATCAGTAAAATTTCCAGCTAACTATAACTGGTGTGAAACCTATGGTTTTTTCAGTGAATTTAATAGGTTTTTTAAATGCTAATTCCTAACTATAACTGGTGTGAAACCTATGGTTTTTTCAGTGAATTTCATAGGTTTTTTAAATGCTAATTCCTAACTATAACTGGTGTGAAACCTATGGTTTTTTCAGTGAATTTCATAGTTATTTAAATGCTAATTCCTTTGTATATCGAGTTTCTTACCTTTTTTTTTTTTACAATTTGCTGTTTTTTTTTAAGTATTCATTTTTTTTATAATTTTTTTCTTTTGCGCTCTGGGTGCGCGCTCCGGGAAGCTTTCAGCTAAGCTCTCCTGTAAGCTTCTCCGAGAGCTCATCTGAAAGCGCACCCAGAGCGCAACTGTCGTTCGTGAAAAAAAATATGAATGAAAAGTTAATAATAATGCAAAACATTTCGTACCATACAAATAAAATTTGTTTTTTTTAATATGGAAAATGATTATGCATTTCTATAAAAGATTGATGACGTCACTTCGGCGCGCAACGTAAGTGCCCTCGGAAGCGCCTACGTGCGCGGCGCCTAAACGCACGGAAAAGCGCCTACGATCGCGCCACGTTTGCGCCCCGGAAGCGCCTACGATCGCGCTGCGTAAACGCACCCGGAAGTGCTCCGGAGCGCGCAGCGTAAACGCGTCGGGTCATGTGACCCTAAAATAACACTTTTCATTGGTTGCTAACAGTTTTTTTTTACAATGAATGAAATCCCCACCCATTTCCTTCACTTCTTCTTTCACTTTTGTGACTGAAAGACCTGCCTTTTTTGCTGCTCCATATTCCTGGATTCATCATGGCTGCCAGACCATCCAGCAGTGAAGATGATTTCATTGATGAAGAGCCTCCTACCCCAAAGGTGAAGGAACATTTCATCTGGAAATTTTTTAAGTTTCCAGAAGGCCAGAAGAAGGTGAATGCACCAAAAGTAGAGTGCAGGATCTGCAAACAGGTCCTGTCACGGGGTAACCCCCAAAAAAAATACTCTTTTGGCAACTTCACCATGATTCGCCATGTGGAGAGGAGGCACCCCCAGAATTTTGCCCGGGAAAGTGTCAGGGCTCTGGCACAGGAGGTTCCCAGAGATGGGGCCTCTACATCAACAGGAGGAGCAACTTCTTCTGGAAGAGAACAATCTCAGGGGCAGGTAGCAAACATTCAACCTGCATTCAACCATGGGGTCGTCAGATGCAGATACTGCAATCAACTCCTCACCTATGGGGAGCAAAGTGTCCTGCTCATGGTTCGGGCATTGGAGAACCATCACTGCCCTTCCCACCCCTAATTTTTTTCTTTTCTTTTTGCTCCTGTTGAGCAGTTTCTATTCCCTGTTTTTGTTCCTCTTCAGTTAAAAGAAGAAAACCAAAAGTTCTTTTCAGAACTACCTCCAATTCTCATCAAAGAGCTATAATCTTAAAAAATGAAGAGTAAGTGAAATATAGTGCATTGATAATTGAAAGGAGAATGAGTAAGAAAGAACAGAAAGGTATGAGAGGTGAAAGGAAGTGAAGTAGGAGGACTGAAAGAAGGTGAGTGTTAGAAAAGAAAGTTATGACACAGTGAATAAACTGGAGGCCTCATTTCTGAAAAGTGACGCATCGCTACGTGAAAATAGCGATGCGTCACTTATCTGGACGCACTCCTTATGACATTCCAGATATGTCATATTTAATATATGACTAATCAATTCGCAAGGAGTTACAGATATGTCAGTATTTCTGACATATCTGTAAACACAAAAGTAACGCATTGCAGGAGTGCGTCACAAAAGTGACGCAACTCCAGTAATGTGTCCTTTCACATGGAAAAAGCACCATGTGAAAGGTTTGCTGTGAAGCAGGCGCAAGATTTTGGCGCAACTGCATCCTAAAAGTGACGCACTGCGTCATTATTACCAAGCTTTTTGCAAGGAACACCCCCTCTGCATGCATTATACCTGACACTATTTTTTAAAAAGTGACGCATCTAGGTATATGGGTCACTTTTTAAAACTCTGCGCCATATTGTATCTGCATCAGGTATAATGTATGCAGAGGGGGCAATCCCTCGCAAAAAGCTTGGTAATAACAACGTACTGAAATCTATGAGATTTCCCTGCGTCACTTTTAGGATGCTATTGCGTCAAAATTTTGCGCCGGCCTCGCATCACTTTTATGTTTACACATATGTCAGAAATACTGACGTATCTGTAACTCCTTGCAACATGATTCGTCATACATTAAATATGACACATCTGGAATGTCATAAGGACTGTGGACAGAAAAGTGACGCATCACACCAGCAGTGTAATAAAATGTGCCTCGTTGCACTATATTTAAAGGATGCAACAGCATCCTAAAAGTGACGCAGTGAAATCTCAAACATTTCACTGCGTCGCTATTACAAAGCTTTTAGTGGGAGAACACCCCCTCTGCATGCATTATACCTCACGCAGATATAATGTGGCGCTTGATTTTAAAAAGTGACCCATCTACCTAGATACCTCACTTTTTAAATATAACGCAACGCAACACATTTTTTTACACTACTGGTGCAATGCGTCACTTTTCTGTGCGCACTCCTTATGACATTCCAAGTAACGCATTGCTGGAGTGCGTCACAAAAGTGACGCAACTCCAGTAATGTGTCCTTTCAAATGGGGAAAGCAGCATATGAAAGGTCTTGCCTCAGTCTAACACCTGCTGTAAAGCAGGCACAAGATTTTGACGCAACAGCATCCTAAAACTGACGCAGTGAAATCTCAAAGATTTCACTGCGTCGCTATTACAAAGCTTTTTGCGGGAGAACACCCCCTCTGCATACATTATACCTGACGCTATTTTTAAAAAGTGACGCATCTAGGTACATGGGTCACTTTTTAAAACTCTGAGCCATATTGTATCTGCAACATGATTCGTCATACATTAAATATGACACATCTGGAATGTCATAAGGAGTGCGCACAGAAAAGTGACGCATAACACCAGCAGTGTAATAAAATGTACCTCGTTGCACTATATTTAAAAAGTGACGCATCTAGATAGATGCGTCACTTTTTAAATATTGCATAACAATGCGCATTTTTTTACACCGCTGGTGCGTCACAAAAATTGACGCACAGGAAGCGCAAAACTAACAGCGCAAGGCCTTCATAAATATGGTCCTGGATTTTCCCCGTGCTTCGCCGGTGCGCGTACCATGCGCTTCCCCCGCGCAAAACGAAAAAAAAATTTTAATGCCCTGCAGGACCCTATTTTAGTCCCTACATCAAACCTAGGGGGTCAGAGGGGGTCTACTCTTCCCCCTTATGGTCATTTGCCCCTTTTTTTTTCAAACCCCTTGTGTCTCGATTTTACCGAGACACAAGATGGCGGCCGCTCCGCGCTGTTTAGAATGTTTACAGACAACTGAGATCCAATCAGCTTCCTGCGCGCAAGTCGCGTGTCGCGCCTGGAGCGCACTCCGGTGCGCGCACGGGAGAGCGCCTATAGATATATATATTTTTTTGAACCTAAATTACTCAAAATCCACTGGAGCACATATCTTGAGACATAGCAAAGGCACATCGGGCTACCAGTCCCTACAATTTTGCCAAGTTTGGTGGAAATCCATTCAGCCGTTCGGGCTAAAAGTGAAATCGACCGCCCTATGGAAATTAACATGGGGAAAACGCGTTTTGGGACCCCCCTTTTATCTCGGCCCCCGCTTGACGAATCCCCCCCAAACTTTCAGGGAAGGACCGGACCGCCATGAGACCATTTTCCTGAAAATTTCAGGCAGATTTGTCAACCGGCGCCAAAGTTATTCAAAATAGAATGTTGAGATTTAACATTGAAAATTATCCTAACTATAACTACCTACTGGCGACCGCCAGTAGGTAATATATATATATATATATATATATATATATATATATATATTCACTGAAAAAAACATTGGTTTCAGGCAGGTTATACTTACGAATTAGCATTTAAAGGACCTTAGAAATTCACTGAAAAAGCCATAGGCTATAGACCATATATAGTTAGGAATTAGCATTTACAAAACCTTGAAAATTCACTGAAAAAACCATAGGTTATAGACCATATATAGTTAGGGATTAGCATTTACAAAACCTTAATTTACTCGCACAAAACCATTGAAATTCGCATATATAGTTAGTTGCACTAACTATATATCGCGCACCCGCAATCCACTGCTGATGATGTCACATATTACATCATTCATGACATGGTCAGTGACATCACTGATGACATCTCAAATGACATCACTGATGACATCACTGATGACAACACCCAGTGACTGTATGTTTTCTAAAGTTAAAATATGTTTTACATATTGAAGAATGAGTGGATGTATAAGTGTCTGGATGAAGGATTTAGTAGGTGCATGACTGACTGTATGAGTGAGTGATTTAATGTGTCTCACTGAGTGCATCGGTTAGTGACTAAACTGTCTTAATTTGTGCATCATTATGTCTGTTGTTCTGTAAACTGCTGCATGTGTTCATCAGTAGCTATATGAGTAACTATATGGGTTATTGATTGGTTGCCCAAGTATTTGTATGGGAGACTGAGTGTGTGTGTGGGTGACTGGGAGGTGTGTGACTCTGTGCATAGATGTGTGAGTAGTTGATTCACTATATGTATGGGTTCAAAAGTGCATGTGGAAACAGCTGTATGGGCGGTTGACTGTCTGCATGAGTGTATTGGTGACTGAATGGATTTCTCAGTGCTACATGTCAAAGTAAGTACATATGTAAAACACAGTACATGTGAGAGTTGACATATATAAATAATTGTGCATAAGAGCCAGTGAATGTGTGAGTGGCTGTATGGATCATTGTGAACATGTATCAGGGATTGTATAAGAGAGTAAATATGTGTTAGTATATGTTTGATTAAGTAAGGTGTGTATAACTGTATAGTTGAGAAAATGGAGGTGTGATTGATTCTTTGCATGACTGACTAGGTGTATGAGGAACTCCATGGATAAGTGACAGTCTGTGAGTGTTTGTTTATACTGATTGTATCTAAGGTTATATTAGAGTCTGAAGATGTTCATTGTATTATCACATAAATGATATCATCAGAGATGTAATCAGTAATGTAAAATGAGATGTCATCAGTGATGTCATCAGTGATATCATTTGAGATGTCATCAGTGATGTCATCAGTGATGTCATTTGAGATGTCATCAGTGATGTCATCAGTGATGTCACTGACCATGTCATGAATGATGTAATATGTGACATCATCAGCAGTGGATTGCGGGTGCGCGATATATAGTTAGTGCAACTAATTAAATATGCGAATTTCAATGGTTTTGTGCGAGTACATTAAGGTTTTGTAAATGCTAATCCCTAACTATATATGGTCTATAACCTATGGTTTTTTCAGTGAATTTTCAAGGTTTTGTAAATGCTAATTCCTAACTATATATGGTTTATAACCTATGGTTTTTTCAGTAAATTTCAATGGCTTTTTTAATAGCAAATATCAAAAGCTGTGAAATGTCAAGTACGTGGTAGGTAAAACCATTTTCGTATTTATGCACGCTGATGTGCTTTGAACGCTGCCCCCCCTCCTCTTTTCTTTTAGGAGTATTCTCTCTTTGCAGATAGTGAAGGGTAGGTAACACAGGCCTTTGCCCCCGTTGTAATCCGTTGTGCCTGTTTCCCTCTCCATTTGATTGATTGTTATCCTAGCATTTATTGCTTTGGAATTGGTTCTCTTTGGTTCATTCTCTATTTACAAACAAGCACAGAGTCGCAATACTCTGTTTAGTCTTTGCAGATAGTGAAAAATCGTTAAAAAAAAACAAAAGGAATCAAGCAAAATCAGTAGGCCACTAATGGGATCTCTTTTTGACCTCGCTATAATAGAAACATTATGAACAACCCCTCATGACAAATACGAAACTAGTGAGAGGAACTGAGCTCGACACCATGATAGCTGCAAGACAGCTCGGATCCGCCGCCCCCCCCCCCACCCAAAATAACGACAAACACTATGTAAATATTATAAATATATACAACACACCAGCAAAGTAACAGGCTAAAACGTTTTATTAAATAACTATTTACATGGCAGCCTGCTGCAACATCGATCCAAACAAGCCTTTGTATTTTGGGCTCAAAATAAACCATCAATAGTAAGATTTTCATAGGTGAGTGTAGGTTCATGGTTTTCCATCCACAGACTAAAAGCCTGGAGTGGGAGTGAAAGAACAATAACTAGGTAAGAAGGAAGGCAGAGGTTGTGGGAAGGACTCTGGATATGGTATGTTGCTTGGTCCCTGAGATGCTCTGATGTCACTGCCTTGCACAAATGGCATAAGTCCTGGAAGTTGGTTGCCGTAGTTAAGGGTTCCGAGCAACGCTTGTAACACTGTCTGAAGCTTATTTGCACCTGCTGCAGCTTCACTATTCTCAAAGTAAACGGGGGCTGTTTGTGGACCTGACTGCATTGGAAAACAATGTGATGCGGTGCCTCCCTGAACCACTTGTCGGAGGCCCCCGAGATAATTGCGCCTGCTCCACACCTTGTCCCACAATCCGTTTGACCTGAAGACACGTCCTGCGGTGCCCTGGTCTGACCATCACATATACCTGCGCCAAGAGACGGTGTGGGGTGCAGTAGAAGGGAGAGGCGGCGCGAACGAGCCTCCCCCACCTCCCCAGGTGGAGGTTTCTCAGCTACACCCCAGCGCTTCACTCGACCAGCTGACTTGCGCCCGCTCTTGCGACACAGTGCCTCACTCGGCCAGCTGAATTGCGCCTTCTCTTGCTATTCTATTACAATGTCTCACCCGA
This sequence comes from Lissotriton vulgaris, assembly GCF_964263255.1. Classification (NCBI taxonomy): domain Eukaryota; kingdom Metazoa; phylum Chordata; class Amphibia; order Caudata; family Salamandridae; genus Lissotriton; species Lissotriton vulgaris. The sequence continues at coordinate 462,237,794 of NC_141696.1, read as the reverse complement.
CACCCAACAGAATTGCACCCAATCTTGCGGTACAGTGACAGGCGGCTGCTACGAGCTCACGAAATGGCGGTCGGCTCCACAGACTTGGGCCTGGCCTGCAAAGATGGCTCTGGGCAACCGTGAAACTCGGACGCTTGACTGCTAGGGCATGGGCCCCATTCCCAAAAGAGTCGCCTCAGCTTTGAAGATTCTACAAAAGTCACCGGGACCCCCGACTTCCGTAGACTTCCGGTGGGGAGCGACTGCCATGATTGCTCACGGAATGGCCACGACGTAGCCACGAGATGGTGATGCTCTCATGCTGACGCCAGCTTCAGTCTGAAACATCCAGAAACACTGTAGACTACCAATTCGATCAGTTCCGGTGGAGCCCCATAGTGACCCGGTAGAGAAGAACTTGCCCTCCCCTCTTTGACTGATGGTTCTTGTTGCCTGTCCCTTCTCTTGTCATTTAACAGAACTTTTTGGTCTGCTGAAAGGGGTTGTGTTCCGACCGCTGGTTGGTGGAGACATTTTGACTATATTCTGGACCTGCGTTGTCGCGTAATGCGTCATATGACGCGCCGCGTTAGCACACCCGGGAGTGCTCCGGTGCGCGAGGCGCAGCTTCCCGGAAACGATCCAGAGCGCGGCGTGCAGCGCGTAACGTAAGCGTAACAGGTCATGTGACTTGTTAATAAAACTTTTCATTGGTTCATTTTACTTTTGTTATTCTAATGATGAAAGGCTTGGTCATATGACCTAAAAATAACACTTTTCATTGCTTTCGAACATTTTTTTTTCCCAAATGATGAAAGCCCCACCTTTTTTTTTCTCACTCTGACTTGTAAAGTAAAGGACCCAGATGCATTTACAATTTATCACTAACAATGTTCCAGGCTAATGTATTTTCCCGGGAAATTTACAACTGTCCTGCAAGTAAAATATTCCTATTTCGAGAAAAAGGGCGCTTCTTCGTCCCATGAGGGAGCCGTTGAACAAAAGAGGCTCGGCCTGCTGTCTTAGTCGCTGATAGGCATGAATATCGGATTCTTATCGATCACTTTATGTTGCAGGAGTGGAAAACACAACAGCCCTTGACCATTTATCCTTACTGCGTTCCTGCGTATTATACCTTTTAACCGTCATGTAATCGGGCTGCTTTATTTCACTTGCCTTTTACTGATTCGAAAACAGTGGCTATTATTCAAAACTTTACCAATCTAGGTACTACTACCATGTTTTGTTTTAAAAACCTTTATTGTGAAAATGTCAGTATACAAATACGGGCCTATAACCACGTGGGCCTGCCACGGAGCAAACTGGAATCGTATATGATGAGGGGACATTTACACTGTAGAAGAACGTAACGGGCGGCCCATTAGGTTGCAAGAACTAAGGTGTCTAACAGTTGCGGAATCGGTGGACGTACATTTTATAATTAAAGTACGACAGGGCCAGTTACAATAAAATTATCTAGATATACATTTGCGGGCAAGTACCATGGATGACGTTAATTCGAGCTTTCAATAGTACAGTAATCAATAACACATCAGAACTTAATATCAATAGGGATGTCCAAATGTTCAATCAATACTCGTCCCCGCCCGCCATGTACTTCAAAACTGCATACGTATCTCGTGATATCAAGGTTGGGCAACCAGTACACAACAAGGAGTTACGAGTCCCATTTATACCGGCGCCATTTTGGGCGAGGCCGGGCAGGTCCAGGATATAGTCAAAATGTCTCCACCAACCAGCCGTCGGATCAGAACCCCTTTCGGCAGTCCAAAAAGGTTCCGTTAAATGACAACAGAAGAAATAGGCAACAAGAACAATCAGTCAAAAGAGGGGACGCTTTCGTGAATGGGGCCCATGCCCTAGCAGGCAAGCGTCCGAGTTCCAAGGTGTCCCAGGGCCATTTTATTGGACCAGGCCCAAATCCAAAGAGCTGGCCACCATTTTGAGAGGTCTGTTGCAGCCGGCTATCGCTGCACCACAAGAGTAGCCGCAATTCAGCTGGATGGTGTGTGAGTCACTGTACCGCAAGAGCGGGCGGAACTCAACTGGATGGAGGGTGAGGCACTGTGCCGCAAGAGCGGGCGGAACTCAGCTGGAAGGCGAGTGAAACGCTAAGAGGCGCCCCACTGCAGATGAGGTGCCTCCACCTGGGGAGGCGGGAGAGGCCAGTTCGCGCCGCATCCCCACCCCTCCCCCGGGCACCCCATGCCGTCTTTTGGCGCAGCATTGTAGGATAGCCACACCAGTGCGGCAACTTGCTGGACACCACCGCGGTGCCATCCGGATCTCGACGCGTTGTGCTGCCTTCAGCCTATTCGCACATCGGTCCGCTACTGACGCCGCCTCACAGGCCAACGGATTTTGTAGGCTTTTTATAGCCCAAAGCCACATAACAGGTCATGTGACTTGTTTATAAAACTTTTCATTGGTTCATTTTACTTTTGGTTTCCTAATGATGAAATGCTTGATCATATGACCTAAAAATAACACTTTTCATTGGATTGAAACATTTTTTTTTTCCCAAACGATGAAAGCCCCACCTTTTTTTTTCTCACTCGGCAATCCAAAAAGGTTCCGTTAGATGACAACAGAGGGGACAGGCAACAAGAACCATCAGTCAAAAGAGGGGAGGGCAAGTTCTTCCCTACCGGGCCACGTTGGGGCTCCACCGGAAGTCATCGAATTGATAGTCTACAGTGTTTCTGGATGTTTCAGACTGAAGCTGGCGTCAGCATGAGTGCACCACCATCTCGTAGCTCTGTTGTGTCCATTCCGCAAGCAATCATGACAGCCGCTCCCCACCGGAAGCCTGCGGGAGTCGGGGGCCCCGATGACTTTTGTAGAATCTTCAAGGCTGAGGGGACCCTTTCAAGAATGGGGCCCAAGCCCTAGCAAGCAAATGTCTGAGTTCAAATGTGTCCCAGGGCCATTTTAGTGGACCAGGCCCAAATCCGAAGAGCCGGCCGCCATTTTAAGAGTTCTGTGGCAGCCGCCTATCACTGCACCGCAAGAGTGGGCGCAATTCAACTGGATGGTGGGCGAGACGCTGTAGCCGCAAGAGCGGGCGCAACTCAACTGGATGGTGGGCGAGACGCTGTAGCCGCAAGAGCGGGCGGTAAACAGCTGAATGGCGGATGAGGCTCAGTACAGCAAAAGCAGGCGGAAAACCGCTGAATGGCAACTGAAACGGTAAAGGGGCGCCCCACTACAGCAGACGAGCCTCCACCTGGGGAGGCCCGTTCACGCCGCCTCCCCCCCCGGGGCGCCCCATGCCGTTTTTCGGCGCAGCATTGTAGGATGCCAAGACCAGTGCGGCAAGTAAAGGACATCACCTGGGTGCCGTCCAGATCTCAGCGTGTTGTGCTGCCTTCGGACTATTCGCACAACAGACCGCTACTGACACCACCTGACAGCAGCCCATTGTTGCTTTGTTTAAAATTTTATTTTTTAACATGTTTACTTTGTTGGAGCGTTGTATATATTTATAAGTTATTAAAGTGTTATAATCCTACTACTTTGTTGGAGTGCTATATATTTTTAATGTGACACATAATTGTGAAGACTTTGATGTACAAAAAGGCATCCCTGGAATCTTCCGCTTCAGGCTCGGTCCCACACACCCTCACAGTGAGAATCCCCTCCCCAATCACAATACAAGGTCGTTATCAGATAGTAGGAACGCGTGTGGTGTGACGGATCTCATGGGGTGGGGGCCTTGATCTACTGTAACTCCTTTGAAGAGGGATGATTCTTTACAGTTGGGGCCATAAACTACATCCGCAGGGCTAGGTGATAGCCTGGGACCGGCCTGGACAATCAGACACAGAGGAAGAGGAGTGTCAGAGGGTGCGGTAGTGAATAGGGTGAAAGGGAGGTGTCACAGGGTGTGATTCTCAGGGAAGAGCAGCGCAGATGGGGGGAGGTTTATGGCGCATGTATGAGAGAGAGAGCGGGGGTGACCAGTGCATGGGGGAGATGCTTGCGAGGGTGGGGAGCCATGCTGAGGATCGGCGGCGTGCAGAGAGTGGGTCTGGTCAAGGCATCTAAAATGGCTGCCGTGCACGACAAAAGTGTGGCATTGGAAAAAAAGCAAGATGGCGTAGACAATGTTTATCAATACGGATTAATTTATAACAATTATTTTTAACAATATATTTACTCGCAGTGTCAAAATGGTGGTCAACACTTCCTGATTTCCTTCGAATCGAACGTTAACAGACGTCACACAGCAAAAAAAAAAAACGCTTTCGCGCAGCCGCTGGAAGACATATATCAACATATATGAGCATCCTCAGCCACCCTCAGAACACATAGGGGGTCAGGATACGTCTCCCGATCCCCCTTATACCCATTTCTCACATTGTTTTTTCTCCATCTTGTAATTTATTAAAACGAAACACAAAATGGCGAAATCCCGTTTCGCCTCCCGGTTCGCGAACCGGAAAGCGCTTCTACCGCAAAAAATCAATTTTTTTTTATTTGCCCCACGGGACCCTTTAATAAACCCAACATCATTCCTAGGGGGTCAACAGGGGTCTACCTTGCCCCCTTTCATTAAATTCCCCCTTCGTTTTTCTCCTCCTCTTGTCTCTCGATCCCACCGAGAGACAAGATGGCGGCCGTTCCGGACTGTTTAGAATCTTGAAAGACACCGGAGAGCCAATCAGCTTCGCTTCGCAAAGTTCCGTTACGCGAAAAGTTCGCGAACCGGAGCGCTTCCCGGGACGCTGTCACAGATATATCTGTTTTTTAAAACGTTAATTTCTCAAAATCCACTGGAGCACATATATGGAGACCTAGCAAAGGCACATCGGACTAACAGTCCCTACAATTTTGCCAAGTTTCGTGCAAATCCATTCAGCCGTTCAAGCTAAAAGTGAGGCCAAACGCCCTATGGAAAAATGAATGGGAAAAACGCGTTTTGGGACCCCCCTTTTTCTCAGCCCCCCCTTGACGAAACCCCCCCAAATTTTCAGGGGCTGCTCAGAAACAAAATGTGCCATTTTCCTGAAAATGTCAGCCGATTCTGTCCACAAACGGCAAAGTTATTAGACATGGAATTTTCAAAAGTCCCATAGAGAAAAAATCCTAACTATATATCCCTACTGGCGACCGCCAGTAGGTAATATATATATATATTCACTGAAAAAACCATAGGTTTGACACCAGTTATAGTTAGCTGGAAATGTTACTAATATAAAACCAATGAAATTCCACGTTATAGTTAGTTGGACTCACTATAACTTGCGCGTGTAATGCACTGCTGATGACATTACATATTACATCACTCATGACATGGTCAGTGACATCACTCATGACATCACTGATGACAGACCTCCTTTAAGTGTAATGTAACCCTTAAAACACATATTGGAAAATAGAAATTAACATTTTCCAAAAAATGGAGATACCCATACCAGTTACAACAACCATTTCAGTAATTCCACCATCTTTTTACACATTCTGTCATTCACCAACAGTTCTATATAGTCACTCATACATATACTAACTCATCATATGTAGTGATACACCTATACATCCTGTTACACACCGACAGTCATCCAAAAGTTACTCACACACATACTCACACATGCAAATAAACTATTGAACATCCATTTATTTGCATATACAACTATACACACACTACCACGTTACTTCTAAGGAAACTTATACATACTTACTCTCTTAAACAATCACTTATAGAAACACATACTTATTTAAACAGGAACTCTTTCAATCTCTCACTCTCACATATACTCACTTATATACATCAATAATCACATATACTAGATTAAAACATATGTAGTTACTGATAAACACAATAGTAAGACAGTCATTCACTTACTAACACAAACATATACACCCTCATCCACCCATACAGTCCTGCACATATGCTTTCTTCAAAAAACATAGAAACAGTGAGTCAGTCATTGATGGATCTATATCATAAGTAACACCCCCACCAAACCATAGAGACACTCATACTGATACTAAAAAAACATCTAATAACCCATATACACACACATGTAGGTACTCATCAACCCATGCAGCCACTTATTCACAAAGTGAAACACTGATACATATATTGAAATATTTAAACATTACTCGCTAATATATGTATTCACTAAAATACACTTAATAAGCCAGTTATCCAATCATTTCTTTAAAAAAAAACATTCATTAAGACAATAATTTAAACATTTATTCTTCCCTCGACCTTTACATATACATATATAAAACATATTTATTTTTTAGAAAGACACACATTCACTGGATGGTGTCATTAGTGATGTCACTGACCATGTCATGAGTGATGTAATATGTAATGTCATCAGCAGTGCAGTACACGCGCAAGTTATAGTGAGTCCAACTAACTATAACGTGGAATTTCATTGGTTTTATATCAGTAAAATTTCCAGCTAACTATAACTGGTGTCAAACCTATGGTTTTTTCAGTGAATTTCATAGGTTTTTTAAATGCTACTTCCTAACTATAACGTGTGTAAAACCTATGGTTTTTTCAGTGAATTTCTTAGGTTTTTTGAATGCTAGTTCCTAAGTATGAAATCACGTTCGTAACTAGATAGTGTCACCGCCTACACGTCCTAAGAAGCGCATGTAAAGTCATGTGACTTGAAAACAACACTTGCAATTGGTTCTTAGTAGTTTCTGTTCTGGAATTTACACGAAGCACTCCACCCACTTTCCTCACAATCTTTTCTACTCTGAAGAGACAACAACGTCGAGCATCTTCCGGAAAACTTTGCTGAAATGGCTGCCCTTCCGCATTCATCTTCCGAATTTGAAAGAAATGAGCGACCACCGTTAAGAAGAAAAAAGGAATCCTTCATTTGGCAATTTTTTACTTATCCTGAAGATCAAAAGAAAGTGAGTGCGCCAAAAGTAACCTGCACGATATGCAATTCGGAGCTCTCAAGGGGAAATCCAAATAGAAAATATTCCTTTTCTATACACACCATGCAGCGGCATGTTAAACAAAGGCACCCTGAGCATTATGCAAAAGCATCGACAAGAGCCCTTGCCACGCTATTACCATCAGAGGTGGCCAGCACATCTTCTGGTGGACGACCTGTATCTCCATCAAGTGCTGAAATGGACTTGAGACCATATCTTGCGAAGGTGCATATGAAATGCAACGAGTGTGGAGAAATTCTTTTGTATGGAGAGCAGAGCCTCGTTCTTATTAAACTCAAAATTGAAAGTCACAAATGCCCCAAGAAAAGATACATTTCTTCACTTCATTTTCTTAGTATTACAACTGAAAAATGTAGTAGCAACTTTAAGAAATCGAAAGCATCATGACACTTGTTTCCAAAAAAAAAAAAAAAAGTTCTTTTCAGAACTAACTCTTTCTACCATAACGTGCTCCAAGAGCATATTATGAGATGTTTTTTCGCCTCTTTATTTTAGTGCGAGACCGGGTGCCCGCACCCTCCTATCGCGTACAGGACCTGACACTTGTATGTGAAGTCATGTGACTTCAAAACAACACTTCTAATTGGTTCTTGGTAGTTTCTATTCTGGAATTTACACGCAGCACTCCACCCACTTCCATCACTTTCTTTTCTACTCTCAAGAGAGAACAACGTCGAACATCTTCCCGAAGTCTTCGCTGCAATGGCAACCTTTCCGCATTCATCTTCCGAATCTGAAGGAAATGAGCGACCACCTTTGACAAGAAAAACGGAGGCCACGCTATTACCATCAGAAATAACCAGCACATCTTCTGGTGGACGACCTGCATCTCCATCGAGTGCTGAAATGGACTTGAGACCATATCTTGCAAACGTGCACATGAAATGCACGAACTGTGGAAAACTTCTTGTATACGGAGAGCAAAGCTATACTCTAATTAAACACACAATTGAGAGTCATAAATGCTCCAAGAAAAGTTAAATTTCTTCACTTTATTTGGATAGTATGACATACTGAAAAATGTCGTAGCAACTTTAAGAAATCAAAAGCATCATAACACTTGTTTCCCAAAAAAAAAATTTCTTTTCAGAACTAACTCTTTCCACCAAAACATGCTCCAAGAGCATATTATGAGATGCTTTTTCGCCGCTTTATTTTAGTGCGAGACCGGGTGCCCGCACCCTCCTATCGCGTACAGGACCTGACACTTGCATGTGAAGTCATGTGACTTCAAAACAACACTTCTAATTGGTTCTTGGTAGTTTCTATTCTGGAATTTACACGCAGCACTCCACCCACTTCCATCACTTTCTTTTCTACTCTCAAGAGAGAACAACGTAGAACATCTTCCCGAAGACTTTGCTGCAATGGCTACCGTTCCGCATTCATCTTCCGAATCTGAAGGAAATGAGCGACCACCTTTGACAAGAAAAACGGAGGCCACGCTATTACCATCAGAAGTAACCAGCACATCTTCTGGTGGACGACCTGCATCTCCATCGAGTGCTGAAATGGACTTGAGACCATATCTTGCAAACGTGCACATAAAATGCACGAACTGTGGAAAACTTCTTGTATACGGAGAGCAAAGCTATACTCTAATTAAACACACAATTGAGAGTCATAAATGCTCCAAGAAAAGTTAAATTTCTTCACTTTATTTGGATAGTATGACATACTGAAAAATGTCGTAGCAACTTTAAGAAATCAAAAGCATCATAACACTTGTTTCCAAAAAAAAAAATTTCTTTTCAGAACTAACTCTTTCCACCAAAACATGCTCCAAGAGCATATTATGAGATGCTTTTTCGCCGCTTTATTTTAGTGCGAGACCGGGTGCCCGCACCCTCCTATCGCGTACAGGACCTGACACTTGCATGTGAAGTCATGTGACTTCAAAACAACACTTCTAATTGGTTCTTGGTAGTTTCCATTCTGGAATTTACACGCAGCACTCCACCCACTTCCATCACTTTCTTTTCTACTCTCAAGAGAGAACAACGTAGAACATCTTCCCGAAGACTTTGCTGCAATGGCTACCGTTCCGCATTCATCTTCCGAATCTGAAGGAAATGAGCGACCACCTTTGACAAGAAAAACGGAGGCCACGCTATTACCATCAGAAGTAATCAGCACATCTTCCGGTGGACGACCTGTATCTCCATCGAGTGCTGAAATGGACTTGAAACCATGTCTGGCGAACGTGCACATCAAATGCAACAACTGTGGAAAACTTCTTGTATACGGAGAGCAAAGCTTTACTCTAATTAAACACAAAATTAAGAGTCATAAATGCTCCAAGAAAAGTTAAATTTCTTCACTTTATTTGGATAGTATGACATACTGAAAAATGTCGTAGCAACTTTAAGAAATCAAAAGCATCATAACACTTGTTTCCCAAAAAAAAAAAAAAGTTCTTTTCAGAACTAACTCTTTTTACCAAAACGAGCTCCAAGAGCATATTATGAGATGTTTTTTCGCCGCTTTCATTTAGTGCGCGACCGGGTGCGCGCAACCACATATCGCGTACAGGCTTTGAGACACGCATGTGCAGTCATGTGACTTTAAAACAACACTTCCAATTGGTTCTTACTAGTTTCTATTCTGCAATTTACACGGAACACTCCACCCACTTCCCTAGAAAACCAGTTTATCGAAAAACTTTTAAAGCCTCCTCTTATGAAATATTCGACATCAATCACATAGCAGAGTACTAAATAGCACTATATACACTCCGTCCCTTAATTATAAGAGACTTATTGCTATGTAAGAGCAACTTTTGTTTTCACGCGATAATGTGAAATGCTGAGCCTGTTACACAATTTGCTTTCACATATATGTTACTATTCTCCTTCGAGCACTAACACCGTAGAAAATACCACCAATAGCGGTGATATTTTTTACACCGAGAACGGGCGATTTGTATCGCTTAGAGCCCTTACAATTATAAAGTTTTATTTCCTAAGTCTCTGATCTCCAACTGTGCAACGTGGCTCCCCTGTGTGTCGTAATAAGGTCCATAAACAAAAACTACAGGGCCAGCATTATAAACATGCACAGAACCACAAAACGACAAGAGCCACCATGTTGATATATATCCTTAATATAATAAACCTCTGAGAATAAATACATATTTCCGTGGCACCCCATAACAGAAATGTGGCGTCCTCTGACTCTGCTCCATTACCAAACACCCTAACTCCCCGCCCCCCTCACTCTTCACCTACACCCCCTATTACAAACCCCCAACCTACCCTCCCTGCCCAAACCCACCATGAACCTCAAACTGCCCCTGGAAAACTTATAAGACACAGGATTACTAAAACTCAAAGAATACGCAACAGGCAGATAATGTAAATAGTACATAAAGGCACATATTTTTTCCATAATACTATTTAAAAACATGTTCTATTTTTTAAAAATCTATCATGCATCTGACCCTCTAGAACTGCTTTCAAAACGTGAACTATAAACCTCTACTTTTCATTTTCAAACCATACACTTTCAATTACATTATTTTTTTTCACAATTCTTGTAATGTTACACACCTTTTCTAAAATACGCCAGTCCGTTATTTATAAGGATTTATTTTCAGTCTTCATCAGTGACACTTTCTTAACATATAATGGAAATCACTGTAACTTTTTAAACGACAATGCTAACGCGGTAAAAATAACCCTTCATTTGCTTTCCTTTAAGAATGCAGACTATGTACCCCACGCATGCGTTTCATGATCTTTGTATTTGGCAGCGAATACCGACCTTGAATCGGAAGACATGAACAAGAGCGCCATTGTCACATTTAAAACTGAACGTTGCATCTGCTCACACACATATCTTTCACTTAGCTAACATTCACAGAAAACAGCATTGATGTAAAAAAAATTGACCTTGCTTCACAACTCCCTCAAATCACTCCCTTATTTTTTAACGCATCCTCCAGTTCAAGAAAAGCTACTTTTTTGATAACTACTAAGCAATATATAAGTGACTAGACTCCTAGAAAATATATCAAGTCTTTCTGCTCCTCTCCACTGCATAGCCGGCGACCTAATTCTGTGGAGTTGCTATACAACCGGCAGTGCTGCGCCGTTTCCTTTACCATCTTGGTAAATTCAAAATGGATGTCCCTCCTGCCTTCGCAAACGAGCCAGACCACTTAGAACTATTTCGACAGAGAATGCTTCTGTACTACGGCACCTTACCACTCTCAACTTTGAATACTTCATATCGATTATCATTTCGATATTCGTATTTCACCTGTGTGCAGCCTGTATTTCATTGCCTGAGCTGTGATTTCACGTGGGCCCTGGATTTATGTCTCTGCAATTTGGTACCTCCTGAACCGAATTACAATCACCTCATGAATCCGTTACTTGATCATGAACAGCTTTGTTACAACGGAGGGTTTATGGCCTTTGCAGCGATACAAGGAGTTCTGGGTCATTGGAATATATTCGCAGCGGCGCAAGATTTCATAACAGAGAGCTACATCGAAAACCCACCGAGCTGCCCTATGATGGTAAAAGAGGCTTCGATTATAACAGATCATGAGTACTGCTTTACTCTTTTCCATTGGATGGCTGACATACTTTCAAATGATAAAAGTGATTTCCTGTTACAAGCAGAAGCTACCTATTTTGCCTAAACAATGCTTCAATAACTCTTATACAAGCCATTGACGTCCTCATTTCATTTTGGTTCCCTATATTCTTCACGTTCTTTTCCATATTTTCTTTTGAAGAACAGACCTATTGGCTTTACTAACAGTGGACATTATGATTTTGTGTTGTTTAAATTTTGGTCTTTTATGTGGACTACACTTGTTTCTTCAGCTACTCGATTTTCAACTTTATTTTTTTACAGTCTAATCTCAACAATTCTATTGCATATCATATCTAAGGTTATTTCAAACGTACTCGATGCAAAACTCGCTAATATATGCTACATGTACCCTAATTAATGTGTAAATTTTAAACGAGTTTTTTATAACTGTAAACGCCATTTCGCATCTCAACTGCTTATTTCCGCCTCACACACCTCTGCTCCTTTAATTTTCTATAAAATTATTTTTTTAAAATACTTTTCAGAAAAATATGTTCTTTCAACAATATTTCCATTGTTACTTGTGCTGTATTTCAAATGCAATACTGCAACCTTCAAAAGATATCTCAATACAGTAGTTCTCCTCAATACTGATTTGCGCAGCATCCAACAGATTACATACATGCACCTCTCGCCATTTTGTCGCTTTTGCCGCCTTTTTTTCCCCGTACACAGTAACATAACACAAACTTGATAGTGCTTCGAATGTAGACAGCTGATTGTTAAAGTAATGATGTATAACCACTTGCATTTTCATATATCGTTCCTAAACTGAAAGGCCAGAGACCTTCTTCCATTTATTAAAATATAATATACTTCCTTATAAGAGTGTACAATGTTTTTTTCCAACTATATTCATTTTTCTTCAACTATAGCGTTTGTATTCCATGTACTACTGACAATACCAATTACTGTGTTTTTTGCAATTTCTGTACTCATATTACATAATGATTTGCCTTTAAAACAGTACATTTCTAAATAAACATTTCAAATATTCACGGTTTCTCTTTTAATCCATAATCTCAACTGAAATGATTTCATATTGAAAAACTATTCATGGGTTCCACATAACCTTAACTGTAGACACTGAGGACCTTATTTATAAAAAGTGACGCACCGGTGGCGCAAGGCCTTCATAAATAAAGTCCTGAATGTTTTCTTTTCTCGACCTCACTTACTGATACTAGAACCTGCAAGCCAATTACGGCCCGTGAACTCTTTCTTAGTAGGTCGCGCACCGTAAAGACAGTTATACCACTGTTAACATTTTTTTTTTAATGTTACCAAGCACCGACACAGTTCCGCTTCACTCAGAGTTAATCACTGCTCCCACGCTTCTACAGGCCAGACGCTATGTCGTATTTCTCTCCTTATCACCCTTTCATCTCCACAATAACAAACAGTTCTCCGCCTGCCACCAGAGAACAGACTCAGATGCAGAGGCACCAAAGAGTGAACCAATCACCAACTGCCATCTCCGGCTGTTTCCATGGTTACACCTCATTCTGCACCTTGCTGAAGGCACAGGTCAAAAGTTCATGTCTTAACGTTCTACAACAATCTAAGAAGACTATTTTCCCTCCAGAAACACCTGCCAATCCACAGCTCTGTTACATGTCTTGTTTTTTCACACCCAATAGTACTTTTCGTTTAACATAAACATTAACATGCAACGTACTGTTCAATCTCCACTTCTTACAATCAACCAATCATTTTTATTTTTTAAACCACACCCAGCCTCTTCCTTTTTCTTTATTTAGAATTTCAACTTCTAACTACCATTCCACTTCCTGAACCGATCGGAGGACGACTACAAATCCCTTGAAAATGAAGGTCTGGCTAATAGGACACAGTTATATTCACTGGAGGGAAAAATATGCAGTAAGCAGACGAATGTGCAACCTCGGCTTACCAAATGTACACATAACATGGATTGCCAAAAGAGGATTGAAATGTCACCAATTGATTCCATTGGTGAAAACTTTTATGCATCTCCCAGAACCAGACCTTATAATTGTGCACTGTGGTGGGAACGATCTAGGCACAATCACTGGGGTAGGTCTGGAAATGCTTCTAAAAGACACCTTTCGACAATTGATGACACTTTTTCCTCGATCTGCCTTGGTATATTCCAATATATGCCAAAGACAGAAATGGAATTGGTCCAATCAACATTGTGCACAATTTGAGAAAGCAAGGAGACATGTAAATAAATCTGTTTCTGCGTTCCTCAGAGATTATAGCATGGGTTCTATTTACCACAACAACTTGCGATACCACATGCAAGACATCTATAGGAGAGACGGTGTTCATTTCACGAATGAGGGAAACAGAATCTTCCTCTGCAACATCAGGCTCTGCATCGGTACTTACTTATAAATGCAGAAAACACTCAATTAACACAATGGCTCTTTTCAGAGCCACCTTATATCTAAGCACTCAAACTTCTGATTTATCTCCATTTTCACACTCTTGTAAATAGGTGTGCGCGACCGGGTACGCGCACCCCGTATTTTTTTTTCGGGGAAAAATTATATCTTTTTGCGTTTAAGGGCCTTACTGCACACCCCAAGAAAAGCTACACAGCAAAACAATCTCTACCTTCTCCCCTTTCCATGTTTCAACGCTTTGAAATGAACAATATATTTACTCGCAGTGACAAAATGGCAAACAAAACTTCCTGATTTCCTTCGAATCGAACGTTAACAGACGTCACGCAGCAAAAAAATTCCGCTCACGCGCAGCCGCTTGAGTGCGCGCACGCGTGCGCACCTATTGATATATAATTGACTTTAACTTCAATTTTCTCAACAACTACTGAACGGATTTACACCATTCCAAAAAAAGCGTAATCTGCGAACCGAACTCTACAGTTTTGGCAAATTTCTTATAAATCCATTTGACCGTTCGACCTGTAGCCGAGTCTAAAGGTCCTATGGAAAATAACATGGAGAAAACACGTTTTGGGACCCCCCTTATATCTCAGCCCCCACTTGACCAATCCCCCCCAAACTTTCAGGGAAGGAGCGCAGCGGACCGAGCCATCTTCTTTGAGAAATTCGCAAGGACTCATCCACCAGGGCCAAAGTTATTCCAAATAGAATGTTGAGGATTTCCTATGGAAACTAGGTCCTAACTATAACTACCTACTGGCGACCGCCAGTAGGTAATATATATATATATATATATATATATATATATATATTACCTACTGGCGGTCGCCAGTAGGTATATATAGTTAGGATTTTTTCCCTATGGGATTTCTGAAAATTCTATGTCTAATAACTTTGGCGTTTGTGGACGGAATCGGCTGAAATTTTCAGGAAAATGGCACATTTTGTTTCTGAGCAGCTCCTGGAAATTTGGGGGGGGTTCGTCAAGGGGGGGCAGAGAAAAAAGGGGGGTCCCAAAACGCGTTTTTCCCATGTTAATTTCCATAGGGCGGTTGGACTCACTTTTAGCCCGAACGGCTGAATGGATTTCCACGAAACTTGGCAAAATTGTAGGGACTGTTAGCCCGATGTGCCTTTGCTAGGTCTCAATATATGTGCTTCAGTGGATTTTGAGAAATTAACGTTTAAATCAAGATATATATCTGTAACAGCGCTCCGGGCAGCGATCCGGTTAGCGAACTTTTCGCGTATCGGAACTTTGCGATGCGAAGCTGATTGGCCCTCCGGTGTCTGTCAACATTCTAAACAGTCCGGAGCGGCCGCCATCTTGTCTCTCGGTAGGATCGAGAGACAAGAGGAGGCCAAAACAAAGGGGGAAATGAAGGAAAGGGGGCAAGGTAGACCCCTTCTGACCCCCTAGGATTGATTAGGGGGATATTATAGAGCCACGCGGGGCCCCCCAAAAAAACAAAAAAAAATCCGATTTTTTCGCCGTAGAGACGCGTCTTGGTAAGCGAACCGGGCAGCTAACCGGGCAGCTAACCGGGAAGCTAACCGGCAGTGTGACGGGAGTCTGAGGAGTAGCTGATTGGCTGTCAACATTGTAAACAGTCCGGAGCGGCCGCCATCTTGTCTCTCGGTAGGATCAAGAGACAAGAGGAGACCAAAACAAAGGGGGAAATGAAGGAAAGAGGGCAAGGTAGACCCCTTCTGACCCCATAGGATTGATGAGGGGGATATTATAAAACCACGCGGGGCCCAAAAAAAAAAAAAATCCTGAGGAGTAGCTGATTGGCTGTCAACATTGTAAACAGTCCAGAGCGGCCGCCATCTTGTCTCTCGGTAGGATCGAGAGACAAGAGGTGGAAAAAAAAAAGGTGTAAATGAATGAAAGGGGTAAGGCAGACCCCTCCTGAACCCCTAGGATTGATGAGGGGGCTATTAAAGTTCCCTGCGGGGCAAAAGAAAAAAAAAATTGCGATTTTTCGCGGTAAAGGTGCTTCCTGGTACGTTAACCGGGCAGCTAACCGGCAGCGTAACGGGAGTCCGACATATTGTGTTTTTTGAACGTTTGTGATATGTGCACGTGTGGATTTTGTCTAATTAAGGTTAAAAAAAATATATATATCTTTAAGCGTGTTCTGGCGCGCTTACGTTTTGGGTTTGGTTTGCGCTGCAGAGACGATACGTCACGGTTATGCGATGCATCATGAGGCGTCTCACGGCTACGTGATACGTCACTTAATAAAGAATATATTTTACAGCTATAGATATTAGCTTTTAAAAAACCAATGAAATTCACAGAAAAAAACATAGGTTATAGACCATATATAGTTAGGAATTTGCATTTACAAAACCTTGAAAATTCACTGAAAAAATCATAGGTTATAGACCATATATAGTTAGGGATTAGCATTTAAAAAACCTTATTTTATTTGCACAAAACCATTGAAATTCCATATATAGTTAGTTGCACTAACTATATATTGCGGACCCGCAATCCACTGCTAATGATGTCACATATTACATCATTCATGACATGGTCAGTGACATCACTGATGACATCACTGATGACATCTCAAATGACATCACTGATGACATCACTGATGACAACACCCAGTGACTGTATGTTTCTGTAAAGTTAAAATATGTCTTACATATTGAAGAATGAGTGGATGTATAAGTGTCTGGATGAAGGATTTAGTAGGTGCATGACTGACTGTATGAGAGAATGATTAAATGTGTCTCACTGAGTGTATGGGTTAGTGATTAAAGTGTCTTAATTTGGCAATCATTATTTATGTTGTTCTGTAAACTGCTGCATGTTTAAATCAGTAGCTATATCAGTAACTATATGGGTTATTGAATGGTTGCCCAAGTATTTGTATGGGAGACTGAGTATGTGTGTGGGTGGCTGGGAGGTGTATAACTCTGTGCATAGATGTGTGAGCAGTTGATTCCCTAGGTGTATGGGTTCAAAAGTGCATGTAGAAACAGCTGTATGGACAGTTGACTGTGTGCATGAGTATATTGGTGAGTGAATGGATATCTCAGTGCTACATGTCAAAGTAAGTACATATGTAAAACACACTCCATGTGAGAGTTGACATATATAAATAACTGAACATAAGAGCCAGTGAATGTGTGAGTGGCTGTATGAATCATTGTGAACTTGTATCAAGGATTGTATAAGAGAGTAAATATGTGTTACTATATGTTTGAATAAGTAAGGTGTGTATAACTGTATAGTTGAGGAAATGGAGATGTGATTGATTCTTTGCATGACTGACTAGGTGTGTGAGTAACTCCACGGATGTGTGACAGTCTGTGAGTGCCTGTTTACACTGAGTGTATCTAAGGTTATATTAGAGTCTGAAGATGTATTATCACATAAATGATATCATCAGTGATGTAATCAGTAATGTCAAATGAGATGTCAGTGATGTCATCAGTGATGTCATTTGAGATGTCATCAGTGATGTCATCAGTGATGTCATTTGAGATGTCATCAGTGATGTCATCAGTGATGTCACTGACCATGTCATGAATGATGTAATATGTGACATCATTAGCAGTGGATTGCGGGTCCGCAATATATAGTTAGTGCAACTAACTATATATGGAATTTCAATGGTTTTGTGCAAATAAAATAAGGTTTTTTAAATGCTAATCCCTAACTATATATGGTCTATAACCTATGGTTTTTTCAGTGAATATATATATATATATGTATATATATATATATATATATGTATATATATATATATATATATATATATATATACACATATATATATATATATATTACCTATATATATATATATATATATATATATATATATATATATATATATATATATATATATATATATATATATATTACCTATATATATATAAATATATATATATATATATATATATATATATATATATATATATATATATATATATATATATATATATATATTACCTACTGGCGTTCGCCAGTAGGTATATATAGTTAGGATAAATTCCCTATGGGACTTTTGAAAATTCTATGTCTAATAACTTTGGCGTTTGTGGATGGAATCGGCTGAAATTTTCAGGAAAATGGCACATTTTGTTTCTGAGCAGCTCCTGAAAATTTGGTGGGGTTTCGTCAAGGGGGGGCTGAGAAAAAAGGGGGGTCCCAAAACGCGTTTTTTGCATTGAGTTTTCCATAGGGCGGTTGGACTCACTTTTAGCTCGAACGGCTGAATGGATTTGCACGAAACTTGGCAAAATTGTAGGGACTGTTAGCCCGATGTGCCTTTGCTAGGTCTCAATATATGTGCTCCAGTAGTTTTTGAGAAATTAACGTTTAAATCAAGATATATATCTGTAACAGCGCTCTGGGCAGCGATCCGGTCCGCTTACTTTTCGCTTATCGGAACTTTGCGCGCAGAAAGCTGATTGGCTCTCCGGTGTCTGTCAACATTCTAAACAGTCCGGAGCGGCCGCCATCTTGTCTCTCGGTAGGATCGAGAGAGAAGAAGAGGTGAAAAACGAAGGGTGAATTTAATGAAAGGGGGCAAGGTATCCCCCTCTTGACCCCCTAGGAATGTTGTTGGGGTTATTAAAGGGACCCGTGGGGAAAAGAAAAAAAAAATGATTTTTCACGGTAGAAGCGCTTCACGGGCCGCGAACTGGGCCGCAAACTGGTAGCGAAACGGGAATTCGCCATTTTGTGCTTCGTAAATTAAATTACTAGTTATAAGTGGGTACGGGAGACGTATCCTAATCCCCTATGTTTCCTGAGGGTGGGTGAGGAGGCTGATATATGTTGATACATCTCTTCCAGCGGCTGTGCGTGAGCTTTTTTTTTTTTTTTGCTGCGTGACAGTCCGGAGCGGCCGCCATCTTGTCTCTCGGTAGGATCGAGAGAGAAGAAAAGGTGAAAAACTAAGGGGGAATTTAATGAAAGGGGGCAAGGTATCCCCCTCTTGACCCCCTAGGAATGTTGTTGGGGTTATTAAAGGGTCCCGTGGGGAAAATAAAAAAAAAATGATTTTTCACGGTAGAAGCGCTTCACGGGCCGCGAACTGGGCCGCAAACTGGTAGCGAAACGGGAATTCGCCATTTTGTGCTTCGTTAATTAAAGTACTAGGTATAAGGGGGTGCGGGAGACATATCCTAATCCCCTATGTTTCCTGAGGGTGGCTGAGGAGGCTGATATATGTTGATATATCTCTTCCAGCGGCTGCGCCATCTTGCCTTTTTTCGAATGCCACAATTTTGTCGTGCACGGCAGCCATTTTAGATGCCAGGCTGGTCCCAGGCTATCACCTACCCCTGCGGATGTAGTTTATGGCCCCAGCTGTAGAGAATTCAGACATGCCAATCCTCCTGATTCAGGCGTGTGAGTACTGATTTCAGTGCTAGTCTCCCGCCTCCCGATTTCTGCAAGCAAAAACCCGGGGGCATATTACTAACAACTAGCGATAATTTTTGTCTATAACTTGTTTAGAGACAAAAATTATCGCCGCACATCGGCGATTTTTATCGCAGATAAACCTTGCTATTATCGCAGAAAAGTCAGCGATATTCATGTATTATCGACCTAATGCTCTTAGCCATGTTATCCACCTCCCATTGGATAACATGGCTAAAACCTGCTCAGGGCAGGTGTTAGCTTTTGGAGATATTCGCGCTTAGTGCGAATATCTCCAAAAGTTGGTAATAGAAGGTAGCGATGTTAGGGACTGTTTCCAGTCGCTAACATCTTGGCACGCCACTTTGCATGTCATTAGTGATAAGTATCACTGACATGCAAAGCCGGGCCCAAGATGGTCGCTATCTCCTTTTAGGTGTCACTAACTGGTGTTAGCGACAGCTTGATAATAGGGAAATAATTTTATCTCCGCTTTCATGGTTTTTAAAGCCAAAAAAGCGGAGATAAACCCCCTTGCTAATATGCCCCACGATTCCTTGGGGGTTTCAGCTGATAGGGCTTGGTATTGTGTTACATGGTAATTTTTCCATGAAACGTCAGAGGGTCGATGTAGGGGTTCTAGAAGAGGTGATAAACCATTTAAGCCTCATGAACAAGCGCATGGTCTTTTAAAGATTTCTGAAGTACTCGGGGCGGCGGTGTGTGTGTGCCCTCTTTCAGGAGCGGGCGGGGGGGCACTGCCAGCAACTTGCCAGGTCAGGTAGTGTTCAACACGTGCATCACCCTTTCTCTGCTTGCTATTGCGCTCCATGCTTCGGAAAGGTAAGAAAAAGAACGTGCATTTGAGTTTGAAATGTCCGATCCTGCAGCAGCACACTTCCAAAGCCCACACATGACAATAACCCGATTCAAGGCCCCATTCACCCGTTTTTCAAAAAATAGATAACACTCCAACAAAGTAAGGTTATAAAACTTTATTAACTTTTAACGATAATGAACAGAACAAAAACTAAAAACATTTAAACATTTATTAACACAAAAAGCAACAATGGTTAGAAGCTGTCTTTTGTGCGAATAGTCCCAAGGCAGCACAACGTGCAGAGTTCTGGACGGCACCCAGGTGATGTCGCCTGGGTGCCGCACTGGTTTAGGGATCCTACAATGCTGCTCCGAAAATTGGCGTGGGGCGTCCCGGGTGGGGCGGGGGGAGGCCTCGTCAGTAGCGGTCTGTTGTGCGAATAGTCCCAAGGCAGCACAACGTGCAGAGTTCTGGACGGCACCCAGGTGATGTCGCCTGGGTGCCGCACTGGTTTAGGGATCCTACAATGCAGCACAGAAAAACAGCGTGGGGCGTCCCGGGTGGTGCGGGGGGAGGCCTCGTCAGTAGCGGTCTGTGTCCAGTGTCACATGGCTGACACAACATGTACGACAGGCACCCAGGTGATGTCCAGTAAACTGCCGCACTGGTTTTGGTATCCTACAATGCTGCTCCAAAAATTGGCGTGCGGCGGCCCGGGGGGGGGGGGGGAGGCGGCGTGAACGGGCCTCCCCAGGTGGCGGCCATTCAGCTGTTTACCGCCCGCTCTTGCGACTACAGCGTCTCGCTCACCATGTAGTTGAGTTGTTCCCACTCTTGCGGTGCAGCGATAGGCGGCTGCCACATGACTCTTAAAATGGCGGACGGCTCTTCGGTTTTGGGCCTGGTCCACTGAAATGGCCCTGGGACACCTTGGAAGTCGGATGCTTGCCTGCTAGGGCTTGGGCTCCATTCTCGAAAAGCGTCCCCTCAGCCGTGAAGATTGTATAAAAGTCTTGGGGGCTCCCAACTCCCGCAGGCTTTCGGTGGGGAGCGGCTGCCATGATTGCTCGCGGAATGACCACGACGGAGCCACGAGATGGTGGTGCTCTCATGCTGACGCCAGCTTCAGTCTGAATGATCCAGAAACAAGGTGGGGCTTTCATCGTTTGGGAAAAAAAAATGTTCTAAACCAATGAAAAGTGTTATTTTTAGGTCATATGACCAAGCCTTCCATCTTTAGGAAACCAAAAGTAAAATGAACCAATGAAAAGTTTTATAAACAAGTCACATGACCTGTTATGCGACATAGGGCTACAAAAAGCGTAGAAAATCCGTTGGCACGTGAGGCGGCGTCAGTAGCGGACCGATGTGCGAATAGGCCGAAGGCAGCACAACGCGCCGAGATCCGGATGGCACCGAGGTGGTGTCCAGCAAATTGCCGCACTGGTGTGGCCATCCTACAATGCTGCGCCGAAAGACGGCGTGTCCAGCTGAATTGCGGTCACTGTTGCGGTACAGTGACTCGAACGCGCCGAGATCCGGATGGCGCCGAGGTGGTGTCCAGCAAATTGCCGTACTGGTGTGGCCATCCTACAATGCTGCGCCGAAAGACGGCGTGTTCAGCTGAGTTCCGGTCACTCTTCCGGCACAGTGACTCGAACGCGCTGAGATCCGGATGGCACCGAGGTGGTGTCCAGCAAGTGGCTGCACTGGTGTGGCCATCCTACAATGCTGCGCCGGAAGTCGGCGTGGGGTGCCCCGTTGGCTTATGAGGTGATGTCAGTAGTGGACTGATGTGTGAATAGGTCGGAACCAGCACAAGGCGCCAAGATCCGAATGGCAAGTCCTGGATGTTGAGTGCCTCAGTTGAGATTTCTGAGCAGTGCTTGTAGAACTGTCTGAAGCTTATTTGCACCTGCTGCAGCTTCACTAGGTCCGGCGGAACTTGTTGCCTTTTCCTTTCTGCTTCTTTTCCTACAATGCGTTTCTTCTGAAGACACGACCAGGTCCCTGAATGTGTGCAGGGGGACGCTATTGAATGAATGAACGCGCCGAGATCTGGATGGCACCGAGGTGGTGTCCATCAAATTGCCGCACTGGTGTGTCCATCCTACAATGCTGCGCCGAAAGTCGGCGTGGGGTGCCCCGTTGGTTTATGAGGTGATGTCAGTAGCGGACCGATGTGTGAATAGGTCGGAACCAGCACAAGGCGCCCTGCACTGTTGAGCCTTTTTCAATGTCTGTTTTTTGTTCTTTCCCTTCCATCAAAAACAAAACAAAAATACAAGGCGCCAAGATCCGAATGGCAAGTCCTGGATGTTGAGTGCCTCAGTTGAGAGTTCTGAGCAGTGCTTGTAAGACTGTCTGAAGCTTATTTGCACCTGCTGCAGCTTCACTAGGTCCGGCGGAACTTTTTTCCTTTTCCTTTCTGCTTCTTTTCCTACAATGCGTTTCATCTGAAGACACGACCAGGTCCCTGAATGTGTGCAGGGGGACGCTATTGATTGAATGAAAATGGCGGCTTGACACAAAGCTGACTCAAGCGTTACTGTTGGTGCTATACAGACAAAAATTGGTTTTCAGTTTGTACATTCTTCAGGTTTTTTTTTCCATCCAAGTCTGATTGAGAGTTTGTAGAAAAATGGCTTCAGATTTTCCACATACTACTCTTCAACATTCTTCCTAAATGTAACAATGTGAAACTCACTAGGAGAACGGCTGTTTCTGTTTCCTTTCAAAATGCTGCCACCAATATTTTCTGAATGGAAGACATCATCTTGTAACATAAAGGGCCGAAAGGGGTTCTGGTCTGGCCGATGGTTGGTGGAGACATTTTGACTATATCTTGGACCTGCCCGGCCTCGCCCAAAATGGCGCCGGTATAAATGGGACTCGTAACTCTTTGCCCGCAAATGTATATCTAGAAAATGTTATTGTAAGTGGCCCTGTCGTATTTTAATTACAAAATGTACGTCCACCGATACCGCAACTGTTAGACACCTTTGTTCTTGTCACCTAATGGCCCGCTCGTTACGTTCTTCTACAGTGTAAATGTCTCCTCATCATATACGATTTGAGTTTGCTCCGTGGCCGGCCCACGTGGTTATAGGCCCGTATTTGTATACTGACATTTTCACAATAAAGGTTTTTAAAACAAAACACGGTAGTAGTATTTTCATTTGTAAAGTTTTTACTTTTAGTGACTGTTTTCGAATCAGTAAAAGGCAAGTGAAATAAAGCAGTCCAATTACATGACGGATAAAAGGTATAATATGTAGGAACGCAGTAAAGATAAATGGTCAAGGGCAGTTGTGTTTTTCATGTCTGCAACATAAAGTGATCGATAAGAATCTGATAATCAGGCGCATCGGCGACTAAGACAGCAGGCCGAATCTCTTTTACTCAACGGCTCCGTCATGGAAGGAAGAAACGCCCTTTTTCTCGAAAAAGGAATATATTTTACTTGCCAGACAGTTGTAAATTTTCCGGGAAAGTACATTAGCCTGGAATATTATAACATATGTTTGAAAAAAAAATATTGTTCGAAAATAATAAAAAGCGTAATTTTTAGGTCATATGACCAAGCTTTTCATCATTAAATTAACAAAAGTAAAATGAACCAATGAAAAGTTTTATTAACAAGTCACATGACCTGTTATGCTTACGTTACGCGCTGCGCGCCGCGGATCACTTCCGGGTGCGCTAACGCGGCGTGTCATAAAACGCATTACGCGACAACGTAGGTCAAGAATATAGTCTAAATGTCTCCACCAACCAGCGTTCAGAACACAACCCCTTTCAGCAGTCCAAAAAGTTCTGTTAAATGACAACAGAGGGGACAGGCAACAAGAACCATCAGTCAAAGAGGGGAGGGCAAGTTCTTCTCTTCCGGGTCATGTTGGGGCGCTACCGGAACTGATCGAATTGGTAGTCTACAGTGTTTCTGGATGTTTCAGACTAAAGCTGGCGTCAGCATGAGACCACTACCATCTCGTAGCTCCGTCGTGGCCATTCCACGAGCAATCATGGCAGCCGCTCCCCACCAGAAGCCTGCGGGAGTCGGAGGCCCCCATGACTTTTGTAGAATCTTCACGGCTGAGGGGACGCTTTTCGAGAATGGGATCCAAGCCCTAGCAGACAAGCGTCCGAGTTCCAAGGTGTCCCAGGGCCATTTTAGTGGACCAGGCCCAAAACCGAAGAGCCGGCCGCCATTTTGAGAGTCCTGTGGCAGCCGCCTATCGCTGCACCGCTAGAGCGGGCGCATCTCAACTACATGGTGAGCGAGACGCTGTAGTCGCAAGAGCGGGCGGAAAACAGCTGAATGGCGGAAGAGGCACAGTGTAGCAAAAGCGGGCGGAATGGCAACTAAAACGATAAAGGGGCGCCTCACTACAGCTTGTCTTCAGGTCAAACGGATTGTGGGACAAGGTCCAGAATTGAAGAGTCATCAAAAGGCAAAAAGTACCGCCGGACCCCGGGAGCCGGTCGCCTATGTCGGGGGCGATCTCAGGCTACACCAGTGCTATAAGACTTGGGGAGGGTGTCGGAGCCAAGCGTCTTCTCCGAGTCCATGGCCATCACAGCGCCCCTCAGGGGCCTCCGTCAAGCTGTTTAGGAAGGTAACATATCATATTGTTTTCTAATGCAGTCAGGTCCACAAACGACACTCACTTACTTTGAGAATAGTGAAGCTGCAGTAGGAGGAAATAAGCTTCAGACAGTGTTACAAGCGCTGCTCAGAACTCTTAACTATGGCACCCAACATCCAGAACTTATGCTATTTGAGAATGGTAGTGACATCGAAGCATCTCGGGGACCAAAACCATTAACGTACTTTCACGTATGAAAATCTTACTTGGGGAGGGGGCAGGAGCGAAGCGCCCCCTCCCAGTCAGCGCCACCACACCGTATGTTGAAAATCTGAAGCCATCGTTCTACAAAGTCAACCAAACTTGGATTGAAAAATCTAGAAAAATGTACAAACTGAAAACCAGTTTTGGTCTGCATAGCATCAGTAACAACGCTTGAGTCAGCTTTGTGTCAAGCCGCCATTTTGATTCAACAAAGCACAGGCATTGAAAAAGGCTGAAATTCAGAACTCTAAACTATGGCACCCAACATCCAGGAGCTTGCTATCCGGATCTTGGAGCCTTGTGCTGTTTTCGATCTATTCACACATCGGTCCACTACTGACATCATCTTATAAACCAACGTTATGTAAATAGTTTTTTAATAAAATGTTTTACCCTATTTCTTTGCTGGTGTGTTGTCTATATTTTTAATATTTGCATAGGGTTTGTCATTATTTTGTGCGGGATGGGTGATGGAGCCGAGCTGTCTTGCAGCCCTCATGGTGTGGAGCTCAGTTCATCTCACTATTTTCGTATTTCTCAAGAAGGGTTGTTCCTAATATTTCTATTTTAGCGAGGTCAAAAAGAGATCCAATTAGTGGCCTACTGATTTTGCTCGATTACTTTTATTTTTTTACACGATTTTTCACTATCTGCAAAGACTAAACAGAGTATTGCGACTTTGTGCTTGTTTGTAAATAGAGAATGATCCAAAGAGAACCAATTCTAAAACAGTAAATGCTTGGACAACAATCAATCAAATGGAGAGACAAGGAGGTACGACGGATTACAACGGGGGTAAAGGCCTGCGTTAACTACCCTTCTGTATCTGCAAAGAGAGAGTACTAACAAAGGCAAAAGAGGGGAGGGGGGGGGCAGCGTTCAAAGCACATCAGCGTGCATAAATACGAAAATGTTTTTATCTATCACGTACTTGACATTTTAAAGCTTTTCATATTTGCTATTAAAAAACCAATGAAATTCACAGAAAAAACCATAGGTTATAGTGGATATATAGTTAGGAATTTGCATTTACAAAACCTTGAAAATTCAATGAAAAAACCATAGGTTATAGGCCATATATAGTTAGGAATTAGCATTTACAAAACCTTATTTTACTCGCATAAAACCATTGAAATTCCATATATAGTTAGCTAACTATAAGCGCTAACTATATATCGCGCACCCGCAATCCACTGCTGATGATGTCACATATTACATCATTCATGACATGGTCAGTGACATCACTGATGACATCACTGATGACATCTCAAATGACATCACTGATGACAACTCAAATGATATCAATGATGACATCTCAAATGACATCACTGATGACAACTCAAATGACATCACTGATGACATCTCATTTGTCATCACTGATCACATCACTCATGTGATAATACAATGAACCTCTTCAGACTCTAATATAACCTTACATACACTCAGTATAAACAGACACTCACAGACTGTCACTCATCCATGGACTTACTCACACACCTAGTCAGTCATGCAAAGAATCAATCACACCTCCATTTCCTCAACTATACAGTTATACACATCTTACTTATTCAAACATATAATAACACATATTTACTCTCTTATATAATCCCTGATACAAGCTCACAGTGATCGATACAGCCACTCACACATTCACTGGCTCTTATGTTCAGTTATTTATATATCTCAACTCTCACATGTATTGTGTTTTACATACGTACTTACTTGCACATGTAGCAATGAGAAATCCATTCACTCACCAACACACCCATGCACAGTCAACCGCTCATATAGCTGTTTCCACATGCACTCTTGAACTCATACTCCTAGTGAATCAACTGCTTACACATCTATGCACAGAGTCACGCACCTCCCAGCCACCCACACACACACTCAGCCTCCCATTCAAATATTTGGGCAACCAATCAATAACCCATATGGCTACTCTTATAGCTACTGATCAACACAAGCAGCAGTTTACACAACAACAAACATACTGATGCACGAATTAAGACAGTTTAGTCACTAACCCATGCACTCAGTGAGACACATTTAATCACTCACTCATACAGTCAGTCATGCACCTACTAAATTCTTCATCCAGACACTTATACATCCACTCATTCTTCAATATGTGAAACATATTTTAACTTTACAGAAACATACAGTCACTGGATGTTGTAATCAGTGATGTCATCAGTGATGTCACTGACCATGTCATGAATGATGTAATATGTGACATCATCAGCAGTGGATTGCGGGTGCGCGATATATAGTTAGCGCTTATAGTTAGCTAACTATATATGGAATTTCAATGGTTTTATGCGAGTAAAATAAGGTTTTGTAAATGCTAATTCCTAACTATATATGGCCTATAACCTATGGTTTTTTCATTGAATATATATATATATATATATATATATATATATATATATATATATATATATATATATATATATATATATATATATATATATTACCTACTGGCGGTAGCCAGTAGGTATGCATAGTTAGGACGGGTTCCCATAGGAAATCCCCAACATTCTATCGGGAATAACTTTGGCCCTGGTTGATGAATCTTCGCAAATTTCTCAAAGAAGATGGCTCGCTCCGCTCTGCTCCTTCCCTGAAAATTTGGGGGGGGATTCGTCAAGTGGGGGCTGAGAAAAAAGGGGGGTCCTAAAACGTGTTTTCCCCATGATAATTTCCATAGGACCTTTAGACTCAGCTACAGCTTGAACCGCTGAAGGGAATTAGACCAAACTTGTCAAAATGGTAATGTCTGGTATGCAGATCACGCTTTTGGTAAAATAGTGTAAATCCCTCCAGTGGTTCCTGAGAAAATTAGAAGAGAAATCAATTATATATCTATAAGCGCGCACGCGTGAGCGCACCCCCGCAAATTTTTGGATTTTTTTTTGGGGGGGGGGGGCTTGGGGGGCTTCTGCCTTATATTTTCTTGTGTTTTATTTTAATTTCGAGGGTGCTCACCCCTCGTTTTACTGCCGAGATCACCGCCGCAGCCCGAGCCGCCTTAAAATGGCCGCCGCCGCCTGGTTTTAGGCGGGGCCGGGAGGACGTGGTTTCCGCTTCCCCCTGCCTGGGGGAAGCCTTTGATGTCCGGGCCGGTCTCCCGTGCCAAGGGGGAGACCGGTTAATGATGCGGGCTGGTGCAGTACTTGTGCGGGGCTCCCGTGTGCTGAGGAGCCCCCGCCTGCACCATTACTGATTACCGCTAGAAGAGCAGAGCGGAGCAGAGATACGGAGCTTTTCAGTGCTACTGTCAGGGCGAGGTTTTGCTACTAAAAGCAAAACTGCAGCAAGGCACGTACAGTGGAATTGTAGAGCATGACACGCACAGAGACAGTCATTTTGGAAAATGCAACAAAACGGAAATAGTGTCATGTTTCTCCGAACACAGATTTACCTATTCCAGCTAGTATACATACAATAATACTGCTGTCTGCCTGCCTCGAACACATGTTGCACAGATGTGATACAGTTCAACTATGCACAACTATGAAGAGTTTTTGTTTCTACTTATTGTTTTTTTTTCTCTATTGCCCATGTCACTCCATACTCGCATGTCCAGACCTCTCCCTATCGGTACCTTTACCTGCAGCTCTGCTCACACCTCTGCCATGCTGCACCAATCCCATGCCTGTCTCTCTCTGCATCTCTTGGCTCGCACCTTGGCAGGCTGGAACCTACTGCACCCCTACCTATGCCTGCACCCCTCCTTGGCTGCGCTTTTCTCAGTCTCCATGCCCTCTCCCAGCCTGCATGTCTCCTCCCCATACCTTTCCTTGACACACCTGTTTTAGATAGGGCCTCACCTTGCCTGTACCTAGATAGCGCCTCACCGTGCCTGTACCTCTTCTTGCCTACTCACACCTGTCCTTCCCATCTCTTAAAGCCTACGGCACCCCTATCTTCCCACATCCCTACGCCCTCATTACTCTCCTTGTCCCTACCTCACCTGCTCATACCTGCCTGCATCTCTCCCATGTGACAGCTCTTCCTGTCCAGACTGCTACCTGTTGGGCCCTTTTCCTGCCTGTACCTTCCACTGCCCTGCACCTCTCAATGCCTGTACCTTTCCCAGGCCTACCCCTGTCCTCGCGCACCCATCCAGCACCTATCTGTTCTGGGGCCTCTTCCTGCGCAGACCTGCACAGATTTCCCTGCGTCTGTACCTCTCCCTGGATGCTCCTGCCACAGGTTGTACCTCTCTCAGCTCGAAGCTATTCCAGCAGGCAGGAATTCTCCTTCACATCTCTCCTTGGCCACCCGCCTCTCGGCCGGCACCCCACCCTGCTGCCTGCACATCTTCAAACCTGCATCCGTCCTGGTCCTCACCTCTCCTTTTCCATACCCCTCCCTTCCCATATCTCTTCCTGCCACAACTCTACCTGCATGTACTTCTTCTAGACTATGCATTTCCCTGCACATACCTCTCCATGCCAGCACCTCTCCCAGCCTGCCCCACCGCACCTACCGCACCTGTCCATGCAGCACCTCTCCCAGCCTTTCCCCAACGCACCTGCCCATGCCTTCACCTCTCCTAAACCCCTCCTCTTCCAACCCTGCCCTTTCACCCCCGTACCTGTCTGTCCCATGCCACTCGCTTCCCTTAACCTCTTTCTACGCACGTTTTTCTGTTCGCACTTCTCCCTGCTTTACCCTATTTTTGAAAGCACCTGTCACTGTCCATGCCGTTCTGTGTCTGAACCTTTTCTCCTATCCCTGCTACTATTTCCCCATGCCTGCGCCTCTCCCAGCCTCCACTCCTCCCTGCTTGTACCTCTTCCTCGTACGTCTACTTGCCTACACCTCTCTCTCCGCCCATTACGCTTCCTGCTGGCACCTCTCTCTCTGCCTGTATTTCTAACTGCCTATACCTCCCCTCCTTATATCTCTCCTGCGTCATACCTCTCTAGGCTCATACCTTTCCCTGCCTATACCTCTCCCAGCTCATACCTCTCCTGCGTCATACCTCTCCATGCCCAAACCTTTCCCTGGCCACGTATTTCCCACCGCACACTGAAGCTGCCTCTCTTCCAAGCAGTAAGTCCCCCGACCCGCCCTCTCCCTAAATACCACTTTCCCTGCACCCTCTCCCTGCTCATACATTTCCCAGCATGCACCGTGCATGCACCTTTCCCTACTCACGCCTCTTCCTCTCCACGCTCTCTCAGTCTGCATCTTTCCGTGCCTGTAACTCACCCTGTCCGCATCTCGCCCAACCTGCACTGATCCGTGTCTTCCTGGCTATGCCACTCTCTGCCCGATCTTTTTCTTGCTCACAGCTTTCCCTTCACCATCTGCACTATTTAGGCCCCTTATAACACAAAAGGCAAGACAGACCTACTGAGTTTGCCAGTGTTCTCATTAAAATTCCCAGCACTGAATATAGCCTACATGGGAAATGTGATAGGAGCACTGGCAATATATGATCAAGTGGGTACATTCCGGAGCTCCCACTAGTCACCTGCACATAAACCAAGATTTACATCGGCACAGGGATAAAAAAAACAAAAAAAAGATTTGGACCGTGCTGGGGTAGGCAACAGGAAGTTCTCACCCTGCATCAATGGAATGCGGACTCTCAGACAAATGCATCACTCTGTTGAAAAGGAAACTGGTGAATAAGCTGGTGGTGGAGCACAGAGTCAGTATGAGCAGGGGGTCCGGGAGCTGACGTCGAGCACAGGCTGTGGGGCAAGATACTGTAAGACCGGTAAAGACTACAACAGAAAGTCATAGGAGGGAAAGGAGACTGCTGGACTCCTTCAGAAAGAATGATAGGGAACAGATGGGTCACATGAAAGCCCTAATGTGGAATAGCGCTTATTATTAGGTAACAAGCTTTACCGGAAGAAATGATAAGGCTCCTGTGGAGGATCAAGTTAGAGCAGAGTGTCTGATATGGAAATAGTATCTAACCTAGTATCATGCTGTTCTGAATCATAATATGAACTTTACTGGATCCGTGTATATGTTGTGAGTATGTGCTTATGATTTTGATAATGCGCATTCTGTTTCTCTTTCTAGGGAGTATGCTGACCAGTACAATCAATGCTTAAGTGATCTCCCACTCCACTTACTGGATATATATATATATATATATGTATATACATATATATATATATATATATATATATATATATATATATATATATATATATATATATATATATATTACCTACTGGCGTGTCGCCAGTAGGTATATATAGTTAGGATTATTTGTCTATGGAACCTTTGAAAATTCTATGTCCAATAACTTTGGCGTTCGTGGACGGAATCGGCTGAAATTGTCAGGAAAATGGCACATTTTGTTTCTGAGCAGCCCCCGTAAATTTGGGGGGGTTTCGTCAAGGGGGGGCTGAGAAAAAAGGGGGGTCCCAAAACGCGTTTTTCCCATGTTAATTTCCATAGGGCCTTTGGCCTCACTTTTAGCTCGAACGGCTGAATGGATTTGCACGAAACTTGGCAAAATTGTAGGGACTGTTAGCCCGATGTGCCTTTGCTAAGTCTCAATATATGTGCCCCAGTGGATTTTGAGAAATTAACGTTCAAAACAAGATATATATCTGTAACAGCGCTCCGGGCTGCGCTCCGGTCCGCTTACTTTTCGCGTAACGGAACTTTGCGATGCGAAGCTGATTGGCTCCCCGGTGTCTGTCAACATTCTAATTAGTCCGGAGCGGCCGCCATCTTATCTCTCGGTAGGATCGAGAGAGAAGAAGAGGTGAAAAACGAAGGGGGAATTTAATGAAAGGGGGCAAGGTATACCCCTCTTGACCCCTTAGGAATGTTGTTGGGGTTTTTAAAGGGTCCCGTGGGGAAAATAAAAAAATATATATTTTTCACGGTAGAAGCGCTTCCCGGGCCGCGAACTGGTCCGCAAACTGGTAGCGAAACGGGAATTCGCCATTTTGTGCTTCGTTTTAATTAAATTACTAGGTATAAGGGGGTGCGGGAGACCATTTTGTGCTTCGTTTTAATTAAATTACTAGGTATAAGGGGGTGCGGGAGACGTATCCTAATCCCTTATGTTTTCTGAGGGTGGCTGAGGAGGCTCATATATGTTGATACATGTATTCCAGCGGCTGTGCGTGAGCTTTTTTTTTTTTTTTGCTGCGTGACGTCTGTTAACGTTCGATTCGAAGGAAATCAGGAAGTGTTGACCACCAATTTGTCAGTGCGATAAAATATTTTGTTATAAATTAATCCTTATTGATAAACATTGTTTGCGCCATCTTGCCTTTTTTCCAATGCCACAATTTTGTCGTGCACGGCAGCCATTTTAGATGCCAGGCCGGTCCCAGGCTATCACCTAGCTCTGCGGATGTAGTTTATGGCCCTAGCTGTAGAGAATCCAGACATGCCAACCCTCCCGATTCAGGCGTGAGACTACTGATTTCAGTGCTAGTCTCCCGCCTCCCGATTCCCGCAAGCAAAAACCCGGGGGCATATTACCAACAACTAGCGATAATTTATGTCTCTAACTTGTTTAGAGACAAAAATTATCGCCGCACATCGGCGATTTTTTATAGCAAGGTTTATCGCAAATGCGATAAAAAACGGCCGCAATGCATGAATATCGCTGAAAAGTCAGCGATATTCATGCATTATCCAGCAAATGTTCTTAGCCATGTTATCCACCTCCAATTGGATAACATGGCTAAGAACTGCTCGCAAATGCGATAAAAAACGGCCGCAATGCATGAATATCGCTGAAAAGACAGCGAGATTCATGCATTATCCAGCAAATGCTTTTAGCTATGTTATCTGCCTCCCATTGGATAACATGGCTAAGAACTGCTCGCAAATGCGATAAAAAACGGCCGCAATGCATGAATATCGCTGAAAAGTCAGCGATATTCATGCATTATCCAGCAAATGCTCTTAGCCATGTTATCCACCTCCAATTGGATAACATGGCTAAGAACTGCTCAGGGCAGGTGTTAGCTTGTGGAGATATTCGCGCTTAGCGCGAATATCTCCAAAATTTGGTAATAGGAGATAGCGATGTAAGGGACTGTTTCCAGTCGCTAACATCTTGGCACGCCCACTTTGCATGTCATTAGTGATAGATATCACTGACATGCTAAGCGGGGCCCAAGATGGTCGCTATCTCCTTTTAGCTGTCACTAACAGGTGTTAGCGACAGCTTGGTAATAGGGAGATAATTTTATCTCCGCTTTCTTGGCTTTTAAAGCCAAAAAAGCGGAATTAAACCCCCTTGATAATATGCCCCACGATTCCTCGGGGGTTTCAGCTGACAGGGCTTGGTATTGTGTTACGTGCTAATTCTTCCAGGAAACGTCAGAGGGTCGATGCAGGGGTTCTAGAAGGGGTGATAAACCATTTAAGCCTCATGAACAAGCGCATGGTCTTTTAAAGATCTGTGAAGTACTCGGGGCGGCGGTGTGTGTGTGCCCTCTTTCAGGAGTGGGCGGGGGGGGGGCACTGCCAGCAACTTGCCAGGCCAGGCAGTGTTCAACACTTGCATCACCCTTTCTCTGCCTGCTATTGCGCTCCATGCTTCGGAAAGGTAAGAAAAAGAACGTGCATTTGAGTTTGAAATGTCCGATCCTGTAGCAGTACACTTGCAAAGCCCACACATGACAATAACCCGATTCAAGGCCCCATTCTCCCGATTTTTAAATAATATATAGTACTCCAAAAAAGTAGGTTTATAAAACTTTATTAACTTTTAAATATAACAAACGTAACAAAAACTGTAAATATATTTAAACATTTTTTGACAAAAAAAAACAACAATGGTCCGAAGCTGTCTTTTGTGCGAATAGTCCCAAGGCAGCACAACGTGCTGAGTTGTGGACGGCACCCAGGTGAAGAACCATCCCTTCTTTAAACCCCATTGTGACCAACTAAGTGCAGGTTTTACATAAAGTAGTGTTTACCTAGAGTGGTGCTGTGTAGGACACTCTGAATGGAAATTAACTAGAACTATAACGATAACAACAACAACAACAATAATATAACTTTTATGCTTAAATTACGCAAACATTTAGCTAATCTGCTAAAGGGGGGGAGTCGCCATTTCTTTTGATAATTTATTCACCCATCCGTAGCCTCTCTATTCTCCATTACAATGTGTTTCTTGCTGAAATTAACCAGAACTATAACCATAACAACAACAACAACAATAATATAACTTTAATGTCCAAATTACGCAAAGATTTAGCTAATCTGCTAAAGGGGGGAGTAGCCATTTCTTTTGATAATTTATTTATCCATCCGTAGCCTCTCTAATCTCCATTACAATGTGTTTCTTGCTGTCGCTAGCTGATGAAAAAACTAAAGTGATAACTTCCTCATCCTTATTTTGTCTTTCTTTGTTCCTTAAGATGTTATCTGTGTCAACCTCTTCCGAGAATGCTGATGCGTTAGGGATTTTCTTGTGTTTCTTAATAGCATTGGTGTCTGCACACTTCTTTGTCAATTCTGTTTATATGATAACTGCTTCATAAACAGACGATATCTTTGTTTAGTCATTAGTGTTAAGTGTGTCTGAAACTACAGTGCCATTCTGTTTTTCTTTCTTCAGGCTCTACAGAGTTTTGTGTGTTGTTCTTTTGAGTGACAATTATTCCAGAGGTTTCAGGTTCACTTGTTTTGTCCTGCAGTGAGTTAACAGCTTTAGAGACTTCATGTTTATTTGCTATGTCCTGCTGTGCGTCAACTGCTTCAGAGACGTCAGCCTCATTTGTTATGTTTGACTAGATCCTGGACCTGCCCGGCCGCGCCCAAAATGGCTCCGGTGTAAATGGGACTCATAACTGCTTGTTGTGTACTGGTTGCCCAACCTTGATATCACGAGATACGTATGCAGTTGTGAAGCACATGGCGGAGGCTCGTGTGCTGTAGTGGGGCGCCCCTTTATCGTTTCAGTTGCCATTCCGCCCGCTTTTGCTACACTGTGCCTTTTCCGCCATTCAGCTGTTTACCGCCCGCTCTTACGGCTACAGCGTCTCGCTCACCATGTAGTTGAGTTGCTCCCACTCTTGCGGTGCAGCGATAGGCGGCTGCCACAGGACTCTTAAAATGGCGGCCGGCTCTTCGGATTTGGGCCTGGTCCAGTAAAATGGCCCTGGGACACTTTGGAACTCGGACGCTTGTCTGCCAGGGCTTGGGTCCCATTCTCGAAAGCGTCCCCTCAGCCTTGAAGATTCTACAAAAGTCTTGGGGGACCTCGACTCCCGCAGGCTTCCGGTGGGGAGCGGCTGCCATGATTGCTTGCGGAATGGCCACGACGGAGCTACGAGATGGTGGTGCTCTCATGGTGACGCCAGCTTCAGTCTGAAACATCCAGAAACAAGGTGGGGCTTTCATCGTTTGGGAAAAAAAATGTTTTAATCCAATGAAAAGTGTTATTTTTAGGTCACATGACCTAGTCTTACATCATTAGGAAAACAAAAGTAAAATGAACCAATGAAAAGTTTTATTAACAAGTCACATGACCTGTTATGCTTACGTTACGCGCTGCGCGGCGCGCTCTGGATCGTTTCCGGGAAGCTGCGCCTTGCGCACCGGAGCACTTCCGGGTGCGCTAACGCGGCGCGTCATATGACGCATTACGCGACAACGCAGGTCCAGAATATAGTCAAAATGTCTCCACCAACCAGCGGTCGGAATACAACCGCTTTCAGCAGTCCAAAAAGTTCGGTTAAATCTTAAGAGCGGGAGCAACTCAACTACATGGTGAGCGAGACGCTGTAGTCGCAAGAGCGGGCGGTAAACAGCTGAATGGCGGAAGAGGCACAGAGTACCAAAAGCGGGCGGAATGGCAACTAAAACGGTAAAGGGGCGCCCCACTACAGCGTGTCTTCAGGTCAAACGGATTGTGGGACAAGGTCCAGAATGGAAGAGTCATCAAAAGGCAAAAAATTCTGCCGGACCCCGGGAGCCGGCCGTCTATGTCGGGGGCGATCTCAGGCCACACCAGGGCAACACGACTTCGGGAGGGGGCAGGAGCCAAGCGCCCCCTCTCAGTCCGCGCCATCTCACCATCCCTCGGGGGCCTTCGTCAAGCGGTTTAGGGAGGCACCGTATCACATTGTTTTCCAAT
The DNA here is from genome assembly GCF_964263255.1 of Lissotriton vulgaris. Taxonomy (NCBI): domain Eukaryota; kingdom Metazoa; phylum Chordata; class Amphibia; order Caudata; family Salamandridae; genus Lissotriton; species Lissotriton vulgaris. The sequence continues at coordinate 462,201,700 of NC_141696.1, read as the reverse complement.
GCAGTCAGGTCCACAAACGGACCCCACTTACTTTGAATAGTGAAGCTGCAGCAGGTGCAAATAAGGTTTAAACAGTGTAACAAGCGCTGCTTAGAACTCTGAAGTATGGCACTCAACATCCAGGACTTATGCCATTTGTGTAAGGCAGTGACATCGAAGCAACTCAGGGACCAAAAGCATGAACAAACACTCACGTATGAAAATCTTATTTGGGGAAGGGGCAGGATCCAAACGCCCCCTCCCAGTTCGCGCCACTACACCGTATGTAGAAAATCTGAAGCCATCGTTCTACAAACTCTCAACGCTTGCTATCAGTGCATGAGTTTCATGCTCGATCGATTGAGCTAGCCGGATCGGGCAACAAAAAGTATGAAATAGTTATGTAAATAGTTATTTAATAAAATGTTTTACCCTGTTTCTTTGCTGGTGTGTTGTCTATATTTATAATATTTGCATAGGGTTTGTCGTTATTTTGGGCAGGGTGGGTGGCGGAGTCGAGCTGTCTTGCAGCCCTCATGGTGTGGAGGTCAGTTCATTTCACTATTTTCGTATTTCTCATGAAGGGTTGTTCCTAATGTTTGTATTTTACCGAGGTCAAAAAGAGATCGAATTAGTGGTCTACTGATTTTGCTCGATTACTTTTATTTTTTTACACGATTTTTCACTATCTGCAAAGACTAAACAGAGTATTGCAACTTTGTGCTTGTTTGTAAATAGAGAATGATCGAAAGAGAACCAATTCTAAAACAGTAAATGCTTGGATAACAATCAATCAAATGGAGAGACAAGCAGGTACGACGGATTACAACGGGGGTAAAGGTCTGCGTTAACTACCGTTCACTATCTGCAAAGAGAGAGTACTACTAAGAGAAAAGAGGGGAGGGGGGGGCAGCGTTCAAAGCACATCAGCGTGCATAAACACGAAAATGTTTTTACCTACCACGTACTTGACATTTTACAGCTTTTGATATTTGCTATTAAAAAACCATTGAAATTTACAGAAAAAACCATAGGTTATAGTCCATATATAGTTAGGAATTTGCATTTACAAAACCTTGAAAATTCAATGAAAAAACCATTGGTTATAGAACATATATAGTTAGGAATTTGCATTTACAAAACCTTATTTTACTCGCATAAAACCATTGAAATTCCATATATAGTTAGATGCGCTAACTATATATCGCGCACCCGCAATCCACTGCTGATGATGTCACATATTACATCATTCATGACATGGTCAGTGACATCACTGATGACATCACTGATGACAACTCAAATGACATCACTGACAACATCACAGATGACATCATTCATGTGTTAATACGATGAACCTCTACAGACTCTGATATAACCTTAGATACACTCAGTGAAAACAGACACTCACAGATTGTCACTCATCCATGGAGTTACTCATACACCTAGACAGTCATGCAAAGAATCAATCACACCTCCAATTCCTCAACTATACAGTTATACACACCTTACTTATTGAAACATATTCTAACACATATTTACTCTCTTATACAATCACTGATACAAGTTTTCAATGATCCATGCAGCCACTCACACATTCACTGGCTCTTAAACACAGTAATTTATATATGTCAACTCTCGCATGTACTGTGTTTTACATATGTACTTACTTTGACATGTAGCATTGAGATATCCAATCACTCACCAATACACTCATGCACACAGTCAACCACCCATACAGCTGTTTCCACATGCAGTTTTGAACCCATAAATCTAGTGAATCGGCTGTTCACACATCTATGCACAGAGTCACACACCTCCCAGCCACTCACACACATACTCAGTCTCCCATACAAATACCTGGGCAACCAATCAATAACCCATATAGTTACTCATATAGCTACTGATCAACACATGCAGCAGTTTACAGAACAACAGATATAATGATGCACAAATTAATACAGTTTAATCACTAACCCATGCACTCAGTGAGACACATTTAATCACTCCCTCATACAATCAGTCATGCACCTACTAAATCCTTCATCCAGACATTTATACATCCACTCATTCTTCAATATGTAAGACATATTTTAACTTTACAGAAACATACAGTCACTGGATGTTGTCATCAGTGATGTCATTTGAGTTGTCATCAGTGATGTCATCAGTGATGTCACTGACCATGTCATGAATGATGTAATATGTGACATCATCAGCAGTGGATTGCGGATGCGCGATATATAGTTAGCGCATCTAACTATATATGGAATTTCAATGGTTTTATGCAAGTAAAATAAGGTTTTGTAAATGCAAATTCCTAACTATATATGTTCTATAACCAATGGTTTTTTCATTGAATTTTCAAGGTTTTCTAAATGCAAATTCCTAACTATATATGGACTATAACCTATGGTTTTTTCTGTGAATATATATATATATATATATTCAATGAAAAAACCATTGGTTTTAGGCTATATATAGTTAGGGATTTGCATTTAGAAAACCTTATTTTACTCGCATAAAACCATTGAAATTCCATATATAGTTAGAAGCGCTAACTATATATCGCGCACCCGCAATCCACTGCTGATGATGTCACATATTACATCATTCATGATATGGTTAGTGACATCACTGATGACATCACTGATGACATCTCAAATGACATCACTGATGACATCACTGATTACAACATCCAGTGACTGTATGTTTCTGTAAAGGTAAAATATGTTTTACATATTGAAGAATGAGTGGATATATAAGTGTCTGGATGAAGGATTTACTAGGTGCATGACTGACTGATTGAGTGAGTGATTAAATGTGTCTCACTGAGTGCATGGGTTAGTGACTAAACTGTTTTAATTTGTGCATCATTATATCTGTTGTTCTACAAACTGCTGCATATGTTGATCAGTAACTATATGAGTAACTGTATGGGTTATTGATTGGTTGTCCAAGTATTTGTATGGGAAACTGAGTGTGTGTGTATGGGTGGCTGGGAGGTGTGTGACTCTGTACATAGATGTGTGAGTAGTTGATTCACTATATGTATGGATTTAAAAGTGCATGTGGAAACAGCTGTATGGGCGGTTGACTGTGCATGAGTGTATTAGTGAGTGAATGGATATCTCAGTGCTACATGTCAAATTAAGTACATATGTAAAACACAGTACATGTGAGAGTTGACATCTATAAATAACTGTGCATAAGAGCCAGTGAATGTGTGAGTGGCTGTATGGATCATTGTGAACATGTATCAGAGATTGTATAAGAGAGTAAAGTAAATATGTGTTAGTATATGTTTGAATAAGTAAGGTGTGTATAACTGTATAGTTGAGAAAATGGAGGTGTGATTGATTTTTGGCATAACTGACTAGGTGTGTGAGTAACTCCATGGATGAGTGACAGTCTGTGACTGTCTGTTTACACTGATTGTATCTAAGGTTATATTAGAGTCTGAAGAGGTTCATGGTATTATCACATGAATGATATCATCAGTGATGTGATCAGTCATGTCAAATGAGATGTTATCAGTGATTTTATCAGTGATGTCATTTGAGATGTCATCAGTGATGTCATCAGTGATGTCACTAACCATGTCATGAATGATGTAATATGTGACATCATCAGCAGTGGATTGCGGGTGCGCGATATATAGTTAGCGCTTCTAACTATATATGGAATTTCAATGGTTTTATGCGAGTAAAATAAGGTTTTCTAAATGCAAATACCTAACTATATATGGCCTAAAACCAATGGTTTTTTCATTGAATTTTCAAGGTTTTGTAAATGCAAATTCCTAACTATATATCCACTATAACCTATGGTTTTTTCTGTGAATTTCATTGGTTTTTTAATAGCAAATATGAAAAGCTTTAAAATGTCAAGTACGTGATAGATAAAAACATTTTCGTATTTATGCACGCTGATGTGCTTTGAACGCTGCACCCCCCCTCCCCTCTTTTCTCTTAGTAGTACTCTCTCTTTGCAGATAGTGAACGGTAGTTAACGCAGGCCTTTGCCCCCGTTGTAATCCGTCGTGCCTGCTTGTCTCTCCATTTGATTGATTGTTATCCAAGCATTTACTGTTTTAGAATTGGTTCTCTTTGGATCATTCTCTATTTACAAACAAGCACAAAGTCGCAATACTCTGTTTAGTCTTTGCAGATAGTGAAAAATCGTGTAAAAAAGATAAAAGTAATCGAGCAAAATCAGTAGGCCACTAATTGGATCTCTTTTTGACCTCGCTAAAATAGAAATATTAGGAACAACCCTTCATGAGAAATACGAAAATAGTGAGATGAACTGAGCTCCACACCATGAGGGCTGCAAGACAGCTCGACTCCGTCACCCACCCCGCCCAAAATAACGACAAACCCTATGCAAATATTAAAAATATAGACAACACACCAGCAAAGAAACAGGGTAAAACATTTTATTAAATAACTATTTACATAACTATTTTATACTTTTTATTGCCCGATCCGGCTAGCTCAATCGATTGAGCATGAAACTCATGCACTCTGATAGCAAGCGTTGCTGCTGATGCTATGCAGACCAAAACTGGTTTTCAGTTTGTACATTTTTCTAGATTTTTCAATCCAAGGTTGGTTGACTTTGTAGAACGATGGCTTCAGATTTTCAACATACGGTGTGGTGGCGCGGACTGGGAGGGGGCGCTTCGCTCCTGCCCCCTCCCCAAGTAAGATTTTCATACGTGAAAGTACGTTAATGGTTTTGGTCCCTGAGTTGCTTCAATGTCACTGCCATTCTCAAATGGCATAAGTTCTGGATGTTGGGTGCCATAGTTAAGAGTTCTGAGCAGTGCTTGTAACACTGTCTGAAGCTTATTTCCACCTACTGCAGCTTCACTATTCTCAAAGTAAGTGAGTGTCGTTTGTGGACCTGACTGCATTAGAAAACAATGTGATATGTTACCTTCCTAAACAGCTTGACGGAGGCCCCTGAGGGGCGGTGTGATGGCCATGGACTCGGAGAAGACGCTTGGCTCCGACACCCTCCCCAAGTCTTATAGCACTGGTGTAGCCTGAGATCGCCCCCGACATAGGCGGCCGGCTCCCGGGGTCCGGCGGAACTTTTTGCCTTTTGATGACTCTTCAATTCTGGACCTTGTCCCACAATCCGTTTGACCTGAAGACACGCTGTAGTGGGGCGCCCCTTTACCGTTTCAGTTGCCATTCCGCCCGCTTTTGCTACACTTTGCCTCTTCCGCCATTCAGCTGTTTACCGCCCGCTCTTGCGACTACAGCGTCTCACTCATCATGTAGTTCAGTTGCTCCCGCTCTTGCGGTGCAGCGATAGGCGGCTGCCACAGGACTCTCAAAATGGCGGCTGGCTCTTCGGTTTTGGGCCTGGTCCACTAAAATGGCCCTGGGACATTTTGGAACTCGGACGCTTCCCTGATAGGGCTTGGGTCCCATTCTCGAAAGCGTCCCCTCAGCCTTGAAGATTCTACAAAAGTCTTGGGGGCCTCCGACTCCCGCAGGCTTCTGGTGGGGAGCGGCTGCCATGATTGCTCGTGGAATGGCCACGACGGAGCTACGAGATGGTAGTGCTCTCATGCTGACGCCAGCTTTAGTCTGAAACATCCAGAAACACTGTAGACTACCAATTCGATCAGTTCCGGTAGCGCCCCAACATGACCCGGAAGAGAAGAACTTGCCCTCCCCTCTTTGACTGATGGTTCTTGTTGCCTGTCCCCTCTGTTGTCATTTAACAGAACTTTTTGGACTGCTGAAAGGGGTTGTGTTCCGAACGCTGGTTGGTGGAGACATTTTGACTATATTCTTGACCTACGTTGTCGCGTAATGCGTTATATGACACGCCGCGTTAGCGCACCCGGAAGTGATCCGAGGCGCGGCGCGCAGCGCGTAACGTAAGCATAACAGGTCATGTGACTTGTTAATAAAACTTTTCATTGGTTCATTTTACTTTTGTTATTTTAATGATGAAAAGCTTGGTCATATGACCTAAAAATTACGCTTTTTATTGTTTTCGAACATTATTTTTTTTTAAACATATGTTATAATATTCCAGGCTAATGTACTTTCCCGGAAAATTTACAACTGTCCTGCAAGTAAAATATATTCCTTTTTCGAGAAAAAGGGCGTTTCTTCCTTCCATGACGGAGCCGTTGAGTAAAAGAGATTCGGCCTGCTGTCTTAGTCGCCGATACGCCTGATTATCAGATTCTTATCGATCACTTTATGTTGCAGAAATGAAAAACACAACTGCCCTTGACCATTTATCTTTACTGCGTTCCTACATATTATACCTTTTATCCGTCATGTAATTGGACTGCTTTATTTCACTTGCCTTTTACTGATTCGAAAACAGTGACTAAAAGTAAAAACTTTACCAATGTAAATACTACTACCGTGTTTTGTTTTAAAAACCTTTATTGTGAAAATGTCAGTATACAAATACGGGCCTATAACCACGTGGGCCGGCCACGGAGCAAACTGAAATCGTATATGATGAGGAGACATTTACACTGTAGAGGAACGTAACGAGCGGGCCATTAGGTTGCAAGAACAAAGGTGTCTAACAGTTGCGGAATCGGTGGACGTACATTTTGTAATTAAAATAAGACAGGGCCACTTACAATAACATTTTCTAGATATACATTTGCGGGCAAGGAGTTACGAGTCCCATTTATACCGGCGCCATTTTGGGCGAGGCCGGGCAGGTCCAAGATATAGTCAAAATGTCTCCACCAACCATCGGCCAGACCAGAACCCCTTTCGGCCCTTTATGCTACAAGATGGTGTCTTCCATTCAGAAAATATTGTTGGCAGCATTTTGAAAGGAAACAGAAACAGCCGTTCTCCTAGTGAGTTTCACATTGTTACATTTAGGAAGAATGTTGAAGAGTAGTATGTGGAAAATCTGAAGCCATTTTTCTACAAACACTCAATCAGACTTGGATGGAAAAAAAAATCCTGAAGAATGTACAAACTGAAAACCAATTTTTGTCTGTATAGCATCAACAGCAACGCTTGAGTCAGCTTTGTGTCAAGCCGCCATTTTCATTCAATCAATAGCGTCTCCCTGCACACATTCAGGGATCTGGTCGTGTCTTCAGATGAAACGGATTGCAATAGTGAAGCTGCAGCAGGTGCAAATAAGCTTCAGACAGTCTTACAAGCACTGCTCAGAACTCTCAACTGAGGCACTCAACATCCAGGACTTGCCATTCGGATCTTGGCGCCTTGTGCTGGTTCCGACCTATTCACACATCGGTCCACTACTGACATCACCTCATAAGCCAACGGGGCACCCCACGCCGACTTTCGGCGCAGCATTGTAGGATGGCCACACCAGTGCGGCAACTTGCTGGACACCACCTTGGTGCCATCCGGATCTCGGCGCGTTCGAGTCACTGTGCCGGAAGAGTGACCGGAACTCAGCTGAACACGCCGTCTTTCGGCGCAGCATTGTAGGATGGCCACACCAGTGCGGCAATTTGCTGGACACCACCTCGGTGCCATCCGGATCTCGGCGCGTTCGAGTCACTGTACCGCAAGAGTGACCGCAACTCAGCTGGACACGCCGTCTTTCGGCGCAGCATTGTAGGATGGCCACACCAGTGCGGCAATTTGCTGGACACCACCTCGGTGCCATCCGGATCTCGGCGCGTTCGAGTCACTGTACCGCAAGAGTGACCGCAACTCAGCTGGACACGCCGTCTTTCGGCGCAGCATTGTAGGATGGCCACACCAGTGCGGCAATTTGCTGGACACCACCTCGGTGCCATCCGGATCTCGGTGCGTTGTGCTGCCTTCGGCCTATTCGCACATCGGTCCGCTACTGACGCCGCCTCACGTGCCAGCGGATTTTTTACGCTTTTTGTAGCCCTATGCCGCATAACAGGTCATGTGACTTGTTTATAAAACTTTTCATTGGTTCATTTTACTTTTGGTTTCCTAAAGATGGAAGGCTTGGTCATATGACCTAAAAATAACACTTTTCATTGGTTTAGAACATTTTTTTTTCCCAAACGATGAAAGCCCCACCTTGTTTCTGGATCATTCAGACTGAAGCTGGCGTCAGCATGAGAGCACCACCATCTCGTGGCTCCGTCGTGGTCATTCCGCGAGCAATCATGGCAGCCGCTCCCCACCGGAAGCCTGCGGGAGTCGGGGGCCCCCAAGACTTTTGTAGAATCTTCACGGCTGAGGGGACGCTTTTCGAGAATGGAGCCCAAGCCCTAGCAGGCAAGCGTCCGAGTTCCAAGGTGTCCCAGGGCCATTTTAGTGGACCAGGCCCAAAACCGAAGAGCCGGCCGCCATTTTAAGAGTCCTGTGGCAGCCGCCTATCGCTGCACTGCAAGAGTGGGAGCAACTCAACAACATGGTGAGCGAGACGCTGTAGCCGCAAGAGCGGGCACAACTCAGCTGGATGGCCGCCACCTGGGGAGGCCCGTTCACGCCGCCTCCCCCACGCCCCCCCCCCCGGGCCGCCGCACGCCAATTTTCGGAGCAGCATTGTAGGATACCCAAACCAGTGCGGCAGTTTACTGGACATCACCTGGGTGCCATCAACATCTCAGCGCGTTCTGCTGCCTTGGGACTATTCGCACAACAGACCGCTATTGACAAGGCCTCCCCCCGCACCACCCGGGACGCCCCACGCCAATTTTCGGAGCAGCATTGTAGGATCCCAAAACCAGTGCGGCACCCAGGCGACATCACCTGGGTGCCGTCCAGAACTCTGCAAGTTGTGCTGCCTTGGGACTATTCGCACAAAAGACAGCTTCTGACCATTGTTGCTTTTTTGGGTGAAAAATGTTTAAATGTTTTTACAGTTTTTGTTCAGTTCATTATAGTTAAAAGTTAATAAAGTTTTAAAATCTAACTTTGTTGGAGTGCTATATATGTTTAAAAAATCGGGTGAATGGGGCCTTGAATCGGGTTATTGTCATGTGTGGGCTTTGCAAGTGTACTGCTACAAGATCGGACATTTCAAACTCAAATGCACGTTCTTTTTCTTACCTTTCCGAAGCATGGAACGCAATAGCAGGCAGAGAAAGGGTGATGCACGTGTTGAACACTGCCTGGCCTGGCAAGTTGCTGGCAGTGCCCCCCCCGCCCGCTCCTGAAAGAGGGCACACACACACCGCCGCCCCGAGTACTTCACAAATATTTAAAAGACCATGCGCTTGTTCATTCTAGAACCCCTGCATCGACCCTCTGACGTTTCCTGAAAGAATTAGCACGTAACACAATACCAAGCCCTGTCAGCTAAAACCCCCGAGAAATCATGGGGCATATTATCAAGGGGGTTTATTTCCGCTTTTTTGGCTTTAAAAGCCAAGAAAGCGGAGATAAAATTATCTCCCTATTACCAAGCTGTCGCTAACACCAGTTAGTGACAGCTAAAAGGAGATAGCGACCATCTTGGGCCCCGCTTTGCATATCAATGATATTTATCACTAATGACATGCAAAGTGGGCGTGCCAAGATTTTAGCGACTGGAAACAGTCCCTAACCATCGCTATTTCCTATTACCAAATTTTGGAGATATTCGCGCTAAGCGCGAATATCTCCAAAACCTAACACCTGCCCTGAGCAGTTTTAGCCATGTTATCCAATGGGAAGTGGATAACATGGCTAAGAGCAATTGCTGGATAATGCATGAATATCGCTGACTTTTCAACGATATTCATGCATTGCGGCCGTTTTTTATCGCATTTGCGATACACCTTGCTAATAGCAAGGTTTATGTGCGATAAAATTCGCCGATGTGCAGCGATAATTTTTGTCTCTAAACAAGTTAGAGACAAAAAGTATCGCTAGTTGTTGGTAATATGCCCCCGGGTTTTTCCTTGCAGGAATCGGGAAGCGAAAGACTAGCACTGAAATCAGTAGTCTCACGCCTGAATCGGGAGGGTTGGCATGTCTGGATACTCTACAGCTGGGGCCATAAACTACATCCGCAGGGCTAGGTGATAGCCTAGGTCCGGCCTGGACAATCGGACACAGAGGAAGAGGAGTGTCAGAGGGTGCGGTAGTGAATAGAGTGAAAGGGAGGTGTCGGGCGGGCACAGGGTGTGATTCTCAGAGAAGAGCAGCGCAGATGGGGGGAAGTATATGGCCCATGCATGAGAGAAAGAGCGGGGGTGACCAGTGCGTGAGGGAGATGCTTGCGAGGGTGGGGAGCCATGCTGAGGATCGGCGGCGTGCAGAGAGTGGCCCTGGTCAAGGCATCTAAAATGGCTGCCGTGCACGACAAAATTGTGGCATTGGACAAAAACGCAAGATGGCGCAGACAATGTTTATCAATAAGGATTCATTTATAACAAAATATTTACTCGCAGTGACAAAATGGTGGTCAACACTTCCTGATTTCCATCGAATCGAACGTTAACAAACGTCACGCAGCAAAAAAAAAAAAAAAAAGCTCACGCACAGAGCAGTTTTTAGCCATGTTATCCAATGGGAGGTGGATAACATGGCTAAGAGCATTTGCTCGATAATACACGAATATCGCTGACTTTTCTGCGATAATAGCAAGGTTTATCTGCGATAAAAATCGCCGATGTGCGGCGATAATTTTTGTCTCTAAACAAGTTAGAGACAAAAATTATCGCTAGTTGTTCGTAATATGCCCCCGGGTTTTTGCTTGCAGAAATCGGGAGGCGGGAGACTAGCACTGAAATCAGTAGTCTCACGCCTGAATCGGGAGGGTTGGCATGTCTGAATTCTCTACAGCTGGGGCCATAAACTACATCCGCAGGGGTAGGTGATAGCCTGGGACCAGCCTGGCATCTAAAATGGCTGCCGTGCACGACAAAATTGTGGCATTGGAAAAAAGGCAAGATGGCGCAGCCGCTGGAAGAGATGTATCAACATATATGAGCCTCCTCAGCCACCCTCAGGAAACATAGGGGATTAGGATACGTCTCCCGCACCCCCTTATACCTAGTAATTTAATTAACGAAGCACAAAATGGCGAATTCCCGTTTCGCTACCAGTTTGCGGCCCAGTTCGCGGCCCGTGAAGCGCTTCTACCGTGAAAAATCTTTTTATTTTTATTTTCCCCACGGGACCCTTTAATAACCCCAACAACATTCCTAGGGGGTCAAGAGGGGTATACCTTGCCCCCTTTCATTAAATTCCCCCTTCGTTTTTCACCTCTTCTTCTCTCTCGATCCTACCGAGAGATAAGATGGCGGCCGCTCCGGACTGTCACGCAGCAAAAAAAAAAAAAGCTCACGCACAGCCGCTGGAAGAGATGTATCAACATATATGAGCCTCCTCAGCCACCCTCAGGAAACATAGGGGATTAGGATACGTCTCCCGCACCCCCTTATACCTAGTAATTTAATTAACGAAGCACAAAATGGCGAATTCCCGTTTCGCTACCAGTTTGCGGCCCAGTTCGCGGCCCGTGAAGCGCTTCTACCGTGAAAAATCTTTTTTTTTTTATTTTCCCCACGGGACCCTTTAATAACCCCAACAACATTCCTAGGGGGTCAAGAAGGGTATACCTTGCCCCCTTTCAATAAATTCCCCCTTCGTTTTTCACCTCTTCTTCTCTCTCGATCCTACCGAGAGATAAGATGGCGGCCGCTCCGGACTGTTTAGAATGTTGACAGACACCGGGGAGCCAATCAGCTTTCTGCGCGCAAAGTTCCGTTTCGCGAAAAGTAAGCGGACCGGATCGCTGCCCGGAGCGCTGTTACAGATATATATCTTGTTTTGAACGTTAATTTCTCAAAAACTACTGGAGCACATATATTGAGACCTAGCAAAGGCACATCGGGCTAACAGTCCCTACAATTTTGCCAAGTTTCGTGCAAATCCATTCAGCCGTTGGAGCTAAAAGTGAGTCCAACCGCCCTATGGAAAAATGAATGGGAAAAACGCGTTTTGGGACCCCCCTTTTTTCTCGGCCCCCCCTTGACGAAACCCCCCCAAATTTTTAGGGGCTGCTCAGAAACAAAATGTGCCCTTTTCCTGAAAATTTCAGCCGATTCCGTCCACAAACGCCAAAGTTATTAGACATAGAATTTTCAAAAATCCCATAGACAAATAATCCTAACTATATATATCTACTGGCGATAGCCAGTAGGTAATATATATATATATATATATATTTCACTGAAAAAACCATAGGTTATAGACCATATATAGTTAGGAATTTGCATTTACAAAACCTTGAAAATTCACTGAAAAAACCATAGGTTATAGACCATACATAGTTAGGGATTAGCATTTACAAAACCTTATTTTACTTGCATAAAACCATTGAAATTCCATATATAGTTAGTTGCACTAACTATATATCGCGGACCCGCAATCCACTTATAATGATGTCACATATTACATCATTCATGACATGGTCAGTGACATCACTGATGACATCACTGATGACATCTCAAATGACATCACTGATGACATCACTGATGACAACACCCAGTGACTGTATGTTTCTGTAAAGTTAAAATATGTCTTACATATTGAAGAATGAGTGGATGTATAAGTGTCTGGATGAAGGATTTAGTAGGTGCATGACTGACTGTATGAGAGAATGATTAAATGTGTCTCACTGAGTGCATGGGTTAGTGACTAAAGTGTCTAAATTCGGCAATCATTATATATGTTGTTCTGTAAACTGCTGCATGTTTAAATCAGTAGCTATATCAGTAACTATATGGGTTATTGAATGGTTGCCCAAGTATTTGTATGGGAGACTGAGTATGTGTGTGGGTGGCTGGGAGGTGTATGACTCTGTGCATAGATGTGTGAGCAGTTGATTCCCTAGGTGTATGGGTTCATAGGTGCATGTAGAAACAGCTGTATGGACAGTTGACTGTGTGCATGAGTGTATTGGTGAGTGAATGGATATCTCAGTGCTACATGTCAAAGTAAGTACATATGTAAAACACAGTCCATGTGAGAGTTGACATATATAAATAACTGAACATAAGAGCCAGTGAATGTGAGAGTGGCTGTATGGATCATTGTGAACTTGTATCAGGGATTGTATAAGAGAGTAAATATGTGTTAGTATATGTTTGAATAAGTAAGGTGTGTATAACTGTATAGTTGAGGAAATGGAGGTGTGATTGATTCTTTGCATGACTGACTAGGTGTGTGAGTAACTCCATGGATGTGTGACAGTCTGTGAGTGTCTGTTTACACTGAGTGTATCTAAGGGTATATTACAGTCTGAAGATGTTCATTGTATTATCACATAAATGATATCATCAGTGATGTGATCAATAATGTCAAATGAGATGTCAGTGATGTCATCAGTGATGTCATTTGAGATGTCACCAGTGATGTCATCAGTGATGTCATTTGAGATGTCATCAGTGATGTCATCAGTGATGTCACTGACCATGTCATGAATGATGTAATATGTGACATCATTAGCAGTGGATTGCGGGTCCGCGATATATAGTTAGTGCAACTAACTATATATGGAATTTCAATGGTTTTATGCGAGTAAAATAAGGTTTTGTAAATGCTAATCCCTAACTATATATGGTCTATAACCTATGGTTTTTTCAGTGAATTTTCAAGGTTTTGTAAATGCAAATTCCTAACTATATATGGTCTATAACCTATGGTTTTTTCAGTGAATTTCATTGGTTTTTTAAAAGCTAATATCTATAGCTGTAAAATATATTCTTTATTACGTGGCGTATCACGTAGCCCGTGAGATGCCTCATGATGCATCGCATAACCATGACAAATCGTCTCTGCAGTGCAAACAAAACCGCAATCGCAATTTTTTTTTCTTTTGCCCCGCGGGGAATTTTAATAGCCCCCTCATCAATCCTAGGGGTTCAGGAGGAGTCTACCTTACCCCTTTCCTTCATTTACACCTTTATTTTTTTTTCCACCTCTTGTCTCTCGATCCCACAGAGAGACAAGATGGCGGCCGCTCCAGACTGTTTACAATGTTAACAGCCAATCAGCTTCACCTCAGACTCCGGTTCCACTGCCGGTTAGCTTCCTGGTTAGCTTCCCGGTTAGCTGCCCGGTTCGCGTACCAAGACGCGTCTCTACGGCGAAAAAATCGGAATTTTTTTTTTTTTTTGGGCCCCGCGTGGCTCTATAATATCCCCCTCATCAATCCTAGGGGGTCAGAAGGGGTCTACCTTGCCCCCTTTCCTTCATGTCCCCCTTTGTTTTGGCCTCCTCTTGTCTCTCGATCCTACCGAGAGACAAGATGGCGGCCGCTCCGGACTGTTTACAATGTTGACAGCCAATCAGCTACTCCTCAGACTCCCGTTACACTGCCGGTTAGCTTCCCAGTTAGCTGCCCGGGTAGCTGCCCGGTTCGCGTACCAAGACACGTCTCTACGGCGAAAAAAATCGGATTTTTTTTTTTTGGGCCCCGCTTCGCTCTATAATATCCCCCTCATCAATCCTAGGGGGTCAGAAGGGGTCTACCTTGCCCCCTTTCCTTCATTTCCCCCTTTGTTTTGGCCTCCTCTTGTCTCTCGATCCTACCGAGAGACAAGATGGCGGCCGCTCCGGACTGTTTAGAATGTTGACAGACACCGGAGAGCCAATCAGCTTCGCATCGCAAAGTTCCGTTACGCGAAAAGTACGGGAACCGGAGCGCTGCCCGGAGCGCTGTTACAGATATATATCTTTTTTTGAACGTTAATTTCTCAAAATCCACTGAAGCACATATATTGAGACCTAGCAAAGGCACATCGGGCTAACAGTCCCTACAATTTTGCCAAGTTTCGTGCAAATCCATTCAGCCATTCGAGCTGAAAGTGAGGCCAACCGCCCTATGGAAAAATGAATGGGAAAAACGCGTTTTGGGACCCCCTTTTTTCTCGGCCCCCCCTTGGCAACCCCCCCAAATTTTCAGGGGCTGCTCAGAAACAAAATGTGCCGTTTTCCTGAAAATTTCAGCCAATTTCGTCCACAAACGCCAAAGTTATTAGACATAGAATTTTCAAAAGTTCCATAGAGAAAAAATCCTAACTATATATACCTACTGGCTATCGCCAGTAGGTAATATATATATATATATATATATATATATATTACCTACTGGCGGTCGCCAGTAGGTAGTTATAGTTAGGATAATTTTCAATGTTAAATCTCAACATTCTATTTTGAATAACTTTGGCGCCGGTTGACGAATCTGCCTGAAATTTTCAGGAAAATGGTCTCATGGCGGTCCGGTCCTTCCCTGAAAGTTTGGGGGGGATTCGTCAAGCGGGGGCCGAGATAAAAGGGGGGTCCCAAAACGCGTTTTCCCCATGTTAATTTCCATAGGGCGGTCGATTTCACTTTTAGCCCGAACGGCTGAATGGATTTCCACCAAACTTGGCAAAATTGTAGGGACTGGTAGCCCGATGTGCCTTTGCTATGTCTCAAGATATGTGCTCCAGTGGATTTTGAGTAATTTAGGTTCAAAAAAATATATATATCTATAGGCGCTCTCCCGTGCGCGCACCGGAGTGCGCTCCAGGCGCGACACGCGACTTGCGCGCAGGAAGCTGATTGGATCTCAGTTGTCTGTAAACATTCTAAACAGTGCGGAGCGGCCGCCATCTTGTGTCTCGGTAAAATCGAGACACAAGGGGTTTGAAAAAAAAAGGGGCAAATGACCATAAGGGGGAAGAGTAGACCCCCTCTGACCCCCTAGGTTTGATGTAGGGACTAAAATAGGGTCCTGCAGGGCATTAAAAAAATTTTTTCGTTTTGCCCGGGGGAAGCGCATGGTACGCGCACCGGCGAAGCACGGGGAAAATCCAGGACCATATTTATGAAGGCCTTGCGCTGTTAGTTTTGCGCTTCCTGTGCGTCAATTTTTGTGACGCACCAGCGGTGTAAAAAAATGCGCATTGTTAAGCAATATTTAAAAAGTGACGCATCTATCTAGATGCGTCACTTTTTAAATATAGTGCAACGAGGTACATTTTATTACACTGCTGGTGTTATGCGTCACTTTTCTGTGCGCACTCCTTATGACATTCCAGATGTGTCATATTTAATGTATGACGAATCATGTTGCAGATACAATATGGCGCAGAGTTTTAAAAAGTGACCCATGTACCTAGATGCGTCACTTTTTAAAAATAGCGTCAGGTATAATGTATGCAGAGGGGGTGTTCTCCCGCAAAAAGCTTTGTAATAGCGACGCAGTGAAATCTTTGAGATTTCACTGCGTCAGTTTTAGGATGCTGTTGCGTCAAAATCTTGTGCCTGCTTTACAGCAGGTGTTAGACTGAGGCAAGACCTTTCATATGCTGCTTTCCCCATTTGAAAGGACACATTACTGGAGTTGCGTCACTTTTGTGACGCACTCCAGCAATGCGTTACTTGGAATGTCATAAGGAGTGCGCACAGAAAAGTGACGCATTGCACCAGTAGTGTAAAAAAATGTGTTGCGTTGCGTTATATTTAAAAAGTGAGGTATCTAGGTAGATGGGTCACTTTTTAAAATCAAGCGCCACATTATATCTGCGTGAGGTATAATGCATGCAGAGGGGGTGTTCTCCCACTAAAAGCTTTGTAATAGCGACGCAGTGAAATGTTTGAGATTTCACTGCGTCACTTTTAGGATGCTGTTGCATCCTTTAAATATAGTGCAACGAGGCACATTTTATTACACTGCTGGTGTGATGCGTCACTTTTCTGTCCACAGTCCTTATGACATTCCAGATGTGTCATATTTAATGTATGACGAATCATGTTGCAAGGAGTTACAGATACGTCAGTATTTCTGACATATGTGTAAACATAAAAGTGATGCGAGGCCGGCGCAAAATTTTGACGCAATAGCATCCTAAAAGTGACGCAGGGAAATCTCATAGATTTCAGTACGTTGTTATTACCAAGCTTTTTGCGAGGGATTGCCCCCTCTGCATACATTATACCTGATGCAGATACAATATGGCGCAGAGTTTTAAAAAGTGACCCATGTACCTAGATGCGTCACTTTTTAAAAAATAGTGTCAGGTATAATGCATGCAGAGGGGGTGTTCCTTGCAAAAAGCTTGGTAATAATGACGCAGTGCGTCACTTTTAGGATGCAGTTGCGCCAAAATCTTGCGCCTGATTCACAGCAAACCTTTCACATGGTGCTTTTTCCATGTGAAAGGACACATTACTGGAGTTGCGTCACTTTTGTGACGCACTCCTGCAATGCGTTACTTTTGTGTTTACAGATATGTCAGAAATACTGACATATCTGTAACTCCTTGCGAATTGATTAGTCATATATTAAATATGACATATCTGGAATGTCATAAGGAGTGCGTCCAGATAAGTGACGCATCGCTATTTTCACGTAGCGATGCGTCACTTTTCAGAAATGAGGCCTCCAGTTTATTCACTGTGTCATAACTTTCTTTTCTAACACTCACCTTCTTTCAGTCCTCCTACTTCACTTCCTTTCACCTCTCATACCTTTCTGTTCTTTCTTACTCATTCTCCTTTCAATTATCAATGCACTATATTTCACTTACTCTTCATTTTTTAAGATTATAGCTCTTTGATGAGAATTGGAGGTAGTTCTGAAAAGAACTTTTGGTTTTCTTCTTTTAACTGAAGAGGAACAAAAACAGGGAATAGAAACTGCTCAACAGGAGCAAAAAGAAAAGAAAAAAATTAGGGGTGGGAAGGGCAGTGATGGTTCTCCAATGCCCGAACCATGAGCAGGACACTTTGCTCCCCATAGGTGAGGAGTTGATTGCAGTATCTGCATCTGACGACCCCATGGTTGAATGCAGGTTGAATGTTTGCTACCTGCCCCTGAGATTGTTCTCTTCCAGAAGAAGTTGCTCCTCCTGTTGATGTAGAGGCCCCATCTCTGGGAACCTCCTGTGCCAGAGCCCTGACACTTTCCCGGGCAAAATTCTGGGGGTGCCTCCTCTCCACATGGCGAATCATGGTGAAGTTGCCAAAAGAGTATTTTTTTGGGGGGTTACCCCGTGACAGGACCTGTTTGCAGATCCTGCACTCTACTTTTGGTGCATTCACCTTCTTCTGGCCTTCTGGAAACTTAAAAAATTTCCAGATGAAATGTTCCTTCACCTTTGGGGTAGGAGGCTCTTCATCAATGAAATCATCTTCACTGCTGGATGGTCTGGCAGCCATGATGAATCCAGGAATATGGAGCAGCAAAAAAGGCAGGTCTTTCAGTCACAAAAGTGAAAGAAGAAGTGAAGGAAATGGGTGGGGATTTCATTCATTGTAAAAAAAAACTGTTAGCAACCAATGAAAAGTGTTATTTTAGGGTCACATGACCCGACGCGTTTACGCTGCGCGCTCCGGAGCACTTCCGGGTGCGTTTACGCAGCGCGATCGTAGGCGCTTCCGGGGCGCAAACGTGGCGCGATCGTAGGCGCTTTTCCGTGCGTTTATGCGCCGCGCACGTATGCGCTTCCGAGGGCACTTACGTTGCGCGCCGAAGTGACGTCATCAATCTTTTATAGAAATGCATAATCATTTTCCATATTAAAAAAAACAAATTTTATTTGTATGGTACGAAATGTTTTGCATTATTATTAACTTTTCATTCATATTTTTTTTCACGAACGACAGTTGCGCTCTGGGTGCGCTTTCAGATGAGCTCTCGGAGAAGCTTACAGGAGAGCTTAGCTGAAAGCTTCCCGGAGCGCGCACCCAGAGCGCAAAAGAAAAAAATTATAAAAAAAATGAATACTTAAAAAAAAACAGCAAATTGTAAAAAAAAAAAAGGTTAGAAACTCGATATACAAAGGAATTAGCATTTAAATAACTATGAAATTCACTGAAAAAACCATAGGTTTCACACCAGTTATAGTTAGGAATTAGCATTTAAAAAACCTATGAAATTCACTGAAAAAACCATAGGTTTCACACCAGTTATAGTTAGGAATTAGCATTTAAAAAACCTATTAAATTCACTGAAAAAACCATAGGTTTCACACCAGTTATAGTTAGCTGGAAATTTTACTGATATAAAACCATTGAAATTCCCACGTTATAGTTAGATGAACTCACTATAACTTGCGCGTGCAATGCACTGCTGATGATGTCTTAATAAGCCAGTTAACCAATCAATTTTTAAAAACCATCCATTTAGACACTTATTTAAACATTTATTCTTCCATCAACTTTTACATATACATATATAAAATATATTTATTTTTCAGAAAGACACACATTCACTGGATGGTGTCATCAGTGATGTCATGAGTGATGTCACTGACCATGTCATGAGTGATGTAATATGTGATGTCATCAGCAGTGCATTGCACGCGCAAGTTATAGTGAGTCCATCTAACTATAACGTGGGAATTTCAATGGTTTTATATCAGTAAAATTTCCAGCTAACTATAACTGGTGTGAAACCTATGGTTTTTTCAGTGAATTTAATAGGTTTTTTAAATGCTAATTCCTAACTATAACTGGTGTGAAACCTATGGTTTTTTCAGTGAATATATATATATATTCACTGAAAAAACCCTAGGTTTTACACACGTTATAGTTAGGAAGTAGCATTTAAAAAACGTATGAAATTCACTGAAAAAACCATAGGTTTGACACCAGTTATAGTTAGCTGGAAATTTTACTGACATAAAACCAATGAAATTCCACCTTATAGTTAGTTGGACTCACTATAACTTGCGCGTGTAATGCACTGCTGATGACATTACATATTACATCCCTCATGACATGGTCAGTGACATCACTTATGACACCATCCAGTGAATGTGTGTCTTTCTAAAAAATAAATATGTTTTATATATGTATATGTAAAGGTCGAGGGAAGAATAAATGTTAAAATTATTGTCTTAATGAATGTTTTTTTCAAAAAGAAATGATTGGATAACTGGCTTATTAAGTGTATCTTAGTGAATACATATATTAGCGAGTAATGTTTAAATATTTAAATATATGTATCAGTGTTTCACTTTGTGAATAAGTGGCTGCATGGGTTGATGAGTACCTACATGTGTGTGTATATGGGTTATTAGATGTTTTTTTAGTATCAGTATGAGTGTCTCTATGGTTTGGTGGGGGTGTTACTTATCATATAGATCCATCAATGACTGACTCACTGTTTCTATGTTTTTTGAAGACAGCATATGTGCAGGACTGTATGGGTGGATGAGTGTGTATATGTGTGTGTTAGTGAGTGAATGCCTGCCTCACTAGTGTCTTTATCAGTAACGAGATATGTTTTAATTTAGTATATGTGAGTATTGATATATATAAGTCAGTATATGTGAGACTAAGAGATAGAAAGAGTTCCTGTTTAAAGAAGTATGTGTTTCTATAAGTGATTGTTTAAGAGAGTAAGCATGTATAAGTTTCTTTAGAAGTAACGTGGTAATGTGTGTATAGTTTTATATGCAAATAAATGGATGTTCAATAGTTTATTTGCATGTGTGAATATGTGTGTGAGTAACTTTTGGATAATTGTCGGTGTGTAACAGGATGTATAGGTGTATCACTACATATGATGAGTGAGTATATGTATGAGTGACTATATAGAACTGTTGGTGAATGAGAGAATGTGTATATAGATGGTGGAATTACTGAATTGGTTGTTGTAACTGGTATGGGTATCTCCATTTTTTTGAAAATGTTAATTTCTATTTTCCAATATGTGTTTTAAGGGTTACATTACACTTAAAGGAGGTCTGTCATCAGTGATGTCATGAGTGATGTCACTGACCATGTCATGAGTGATGTAATATGTAATGTCATCAGCAGTGCATTACACGCGCAAGTTATAGTGAGTCCAACTAACTATAACGTGGAATTTCATTGGTTTTATGTCAGTAAAATTTCCAGCTAACTATAACTGGTGTCAAACCTATGGTTTTTTCAGTGAATTTCATAGGTTTTTTAAATGCTACTTCCTAACTATAACGTGTGTAAAACCTAGGGTTTTTTCAGTGAATTTCATAGGTTTTTCAAATGCTATTTCCTAACTATAACGTGTGTAAAACCTATGGTTTTTTCAGTGAATTTCATAGGTTTTTTGAATGCTAGTTCCTAAGTATGAAATCACGTTCGTAACTACATAGTGTCACCGCCTCCACGTCCTAAGAAGCGCATGTAAAGTCATGTGACTTGAAAACAACACTTGCAATTGGTTCTTAGTAGTTTCTGTTCTGGAATTTACACGAAGCAATCCACCCACTTTCCTCACAATCTTTTCTACTCTCAAGAGACAACAACGTCGAGCATCTTCCAGAAAACTTTGCTGAAATGGCTGCCCTTTCGGATTTATCTTCCGAATCTGAAGGAAATGAGCGACCACCGTTAAGAAGAAAATAGGAATCTTTCATTTGGCAATTTTTTACTTATCCTGAAGATCAAAAGAAAGTGAATGCGCCAAAAGTAACCTGCACGATATGCAATTCGGAGCTCTCAAGGGGAAATCCAAATAGAAAATATTCCTTTTCTATACACACCATGCTGCGGCATGTTAAACAAAGGCACCCTGAGCATTATGCCAAAGCATCGACAAGAGCCCTGGCCACGCTATTACCATCAGAGGTGGCCAGCACATCTTCTGGTGGACGACCTGTATCTCCATCGAGTGCTGAGATGGACTTGAGACCATATCTTGCGAAGGTGCACATGAAATGCAACGAGTGTGGAGAAATTTTTTTGTACAGAGAGCAGAGCCTCGTTCTTATTAAACTCAAAATTGAAAGTCATAAATGCCCCAAGAAAAGATAAATTTCTTCACTTCATTTTCATAGTATTACATACTGAAAAATGTAGTAGCAACTTTAAGAAATCGAAAGCATCATAACACTTGTTTCCAAAAAAAAAAAAAAAAAAGTTCTTTTCAGAACTAACTCTTTCCACCAAAACATGCTCCAAGAGCATAATATGAAATGTGTTTTCGCCGCTTTATTTTAGTGCGAGACCGGGTGCGCGCACCCTCCTATCGCGTACAGGACCTGACACTTGCATGTGAAGTCATGTGACTTCCAAACAACACTTCTAATTGGTTCTTGGTAGTTTCTATTCTGGAATTTACACACAGCACTCCACCCACTTCCATCACTTTCTTTTCTACTCTCAAGAGAGAACAACGTCGAACATCTTTGCGAAGACTTCGCTACAATGGCTACTGTTCCGCATTCATCTTCCGAATCTTAAGGAAATGAGCGACCACCTTTGACAAGAAAAACGGAGGCCACGCTATTACCATCAGAAGTAATCAGCACATCTTCCGGTGGACGACCTGTATCTCCATCGAGTGCTGAAATGGACTTGAAACCATATCTGGCGAACGTGCACATGAAATGCAAGAACTGTGGAAAACTTCTTGTATACGGAGAGCAAAGCTTTATTCTAATTAAACACAAAATTGAGAGTCATAAATGCTCCAAGAAAAGTTAAATTTCTTCACTTTATTTGGATAGTATGACATACTGAAAAATGTCGTAGCAACTTTAAGAAATCAAAAGCATCATAACACTTGTTTCCCAAAAAAAAAAAAAAAGTTATTTTCAGAACTAACTCTTTGTACCAAAACAAGCTTCAAGAGCATATTACCTGATATTTTCTCGCCGCTTTCTTTCAGTGCGCGACCGGGTGCGCGCACCCACCTATCGCGTACAGGCGTCGAGACACGCATGTGCAGTCATGTGACTTTAAAATAACACTTCCAATTGGTTCTTACTAGGTTCTATTCTGCAATTTACACGGAACACTCAACCCACTTCCCTGGAAAACCAGTTTATCGAAAAACTTTTAAAGCCTCCCCTCATGAAACATTCGACATTGTTCATATAGCAGTGTAGTAAATAGCACTAGATACACTCCGTCCCTTAATTATAAGAGACTTATTGCTATGTGAGAACAACTTTTGTTTTCACGCGATAATGTGAAATGCTGAGCCTGTTACAGAATTTTCTTTCACATATATGTTACTATTCTCCTCCGAGCACTAACACCGTAGAAAATACCACCAATAGCGGTGATATTTTTTACACCGAGAACGGGCGATTTGTATCGCTTAGAGCCCTTACAATTATAAAGTTTTATTTCCTAAGTCTCTGATCTCCAACTGTGCAACGTGGCTCCCCTGTGTGTCGTAATAAGGTCCATAAACAAAAACTACAGGGCCAGCATTATAAACATGCACAGAAACACAAAACGACAAGAGCCACCATGTTGATATATATCCTTAATATAATAAACCTCTGAGAATAAATACATATTTCCGTGGCACCCCATAACAGAAATGTGGCGTCCTCTGACTCTGCTCCATTACCAAACACCGTAACCCCCCGCCCCCCTCACTCTTCACTAAACTCCGCACTCCACCCCACCCGGACCCCCTATTACAAACCCCCAACCTACCCTCCCTGCCCAAACCCACCATGAACCTCAAACCGCCCCTGGAAAACTTATAAGACACAGGATTACTAAAACTCAAAGAATAGGCAACAGGCAGATAATGTAAATAGTACATAAAGGCACATATTTTTTCCATAATGCTATTGAAAAACATGTTCTATTTTTTATAAATCTATCATGCATCTGACCCTCTAGAACTGATTTCAAAACGTGAACTATAAACCTCTACTTTTCATTTTCAAACCATACACTTTTAATTACATTATGTTTTTTTTCACAATTCATGTAATGTTACACACCTTTTCTAAAATACACCAGTCCCTGTTATTTACAAGGATTTATTTTCAGTCTTCATCAGTGACACTTTCTTAACATATAATGGAAATCACTGTAACTTTTTAAACGACAATGCTAACGCGGTAAAAATAACCCTT
The DNA here is from genome assembly GCF_964263255.1 of Lissotriton vulgaris. Lineage (NCBI taxonomy): Eukaryota > Metazoa > Chordata > Amphibia > Caudata > Salamandridae > Lissotriton > Lissotriton vulgaris. The sequence goes on along the minus strand of NC_141696.1, from coordinate 462,177,963 downwards.
CATTTGCTTTCCCTTAAGAATGCAGACTATATACCCCACGCATGCGTTTCTTGATCTTTGTATTTGGCAGCGAATACCGACCTTGAATCGGAAGACATGAACAAGAGCGCCATTGTCACATTTAAAACTGAACGTTGCATCTGCTCACACACATATCTTTCACTTAGCTAACATTCAGAGAAAACAGCATTGATGTAAAAAAAATTGACCTTGCTTTACAACTTCCTCAAATCACTCCCTTATTTTTTACCGCATCCTCCAGTTCAAGAAAAGCTACTTTTTTGATAACTACTAAGCAATATCTAAGTGACTAGACTCCTAGAAAATTTATCAAGTCATTCTGCTCCTCTCCACTGCATAGCCGGCGACCTAATTCTGTGGAGTTGCTATACAACCGGCAGTGCTGCGCCGTTTCCTTTACCATCTTGGGAAATTCAAAATGGTTGTCCCTCCTGCCTTCGCAAACGAGCCGGACCACTTAGAACTATTTCGATAGAGAATGCTTCTGTACTACGGCACCTTACCACTCTCAACTTTGAATACTTCATATCGATTATCATTTCGATATTCGTATTTCACCTGTGTGCAGCCTGGATTTCATTGCCTGAGCTGTGATTTCACGTGGGCCCTGGATTTATGTCTCTGCAATTTGGTACCTCCTGAACCGAATTACAATCACCTCATGAATCCGTTACTTGATCATGAACAGCTTTGTTACAACGGAGGGTTTATGGCCTTTGCAGCGATACAAGGAGTTCTGGGTCATTGGAATATATTCGCAGCGGCGCAAGATTTCCTAACAGAGAGCTACATCGAAAACCCACCGAGCTGCCCTATGATGGTAAAAGACGCTCCAATATTGACAGATCATGAATGCTGCTTTCCTCTTCTCAATTGGATGGCTGACATGTTTTCAGATGATAACAGTGATTTCCTGTTACAAGCAGAAGCTACCTATTTTGCCTAAACAATGCTTCAATAACTCTTATACAAACCATTGACGTCCTCATTTCCTTTTGCTTCCCTATATTCTTCACGTTCTTTTCCATATTTTCTTTTGAAGAACAGACCTATTGGCTTTACTAACAGTGGACATTATGATTTCGTGTTGTTTAAATTTTGATCTTTTATGTGGACTACATTTGTTTCTTCAGCTACTCGATTTTCAACTTTATTTTTTTACAGTCTAATCTCAACAATTCTGTTGCATATCTTATGTAAGGTTATTTCAAACGTACTCGATGCAAAACTCGCTAATATATGCTACATGTACCCTAATTAATGTGTAAATTTTAAACGAGTTTTTTATAACTGTAAACGCCATTTCGCATCTCAACTGCGTATTTCCGCCTCACACACCTCTGCTCCTTTAATTTTCTATAAAATTATTCATTTAAAATACTTTACAGAAAAATATGTTCTTTCAACAATATCTCCATTGTTACTTGTGCTGTATTTCAAATGCAATACTGCAACCTTCAAAAGATATATCAATACAGTAGTTCTCCTCAATACTGATTTGCGCACCATCCAACAGATTACATACATGCACCTCTCGCCATTTTGTCGCTTTTAGCGCCTTATTTTCCCCGTACACAGTAACATAACACAAACTTGATAGTGCTTCGCATGTAGACAGCTGATTGATAAAGTAATGATGTATAACCACTTGCATTTTCATATATCGTTCCCTAACTGAAAGGCCAGAGACCTTCTTCCATTTATTAAAATATGATATACTCCCTTATAAGAGTGTACAATGTTTTTTTCCAACTATATTCATTTTTCTTCAACTATTGCGTTTGTATTCCATGTACTACTGACAATACCAATTACTGTGTTTTTTGCAATTTCTGTACTCATATTACATAATGATTTGCATTTAAAACAATACATTTCTAAATAAACATTTCAAATATTCACGGTTTCTCTTTTAATCCATAATCTCAACTGAAATGATTTCATATTGAAAAACTATTCATGGGTTCCACATAACCTTAACTGTAGACACTGAGGACCTTATTTATGAAGACCTTCCGCCGCCGGTGCCTCATTTTTTAAAATGAGAAAAATTGACGCACCGGTGGCGCAAGGCCTTCATAAATAAAGTCCTGAATGTTTTCTTTTCTCGACCTCACTTACTGATACTAGAACCTGCAAGCCAATTACGGCCCGTGAACTCTTTCTTAGTAGGTCGCGCACCATACAGACAGTTATACCACTGTTAAAACATTTTTTTTACTGTTACCAAGCACCGCCACAGTTCCGCTTCACTCAGACTTAATCACTGCTCCCACGCTTCTACAGGCCAAACGCTATGTTGTATTTCCCTCCTTATCACACTTTCATCTCCACAATAACAAGCAGTTCTCCGCCTGCCACCACAGAACAGAGTGCAGATGCAGAGGCACCAAAGAGTGAACCCATCACCAACTGCCATCTCCGGCTGTTTCCATGGTTACACCTCATTCTGCACCTTGCTGAAGGCACAGGTCAAAAGTTCATGTCTCAACGTTCTACAACAAACTAAGAAGACTATTTTCCCCCCAGAAAGACCTGCCAATCCACAGCTCTGTTACATGTCTTGTTTTTTCACACCCAATAGTACTTTTCGTTTAACATAAACATTAACATGCAACGTACTGTTCAATCTCCACTTATTACAATCAACCAATCATTTTTATTTTTTTAACCACACCCAGCCTCTTCCTTTTCCTTTATTTAGAATTTCAACTTCTAACTCCCATTCCACTTCCAGAACCGATCGGAGGACGACTACAAATCCCTTGAAAATGAAGGTCTGGCTAATAGGACACAGTTATATTCACTGGAGTGAAAAATATGCAGTAAGCAGACGAATTTGCAACCTCAGCTTACCAAATGTACACATAACATGGATTGGCAAAAGAGGATTGAAATGTCACCAATTGATTCCATAGGTGAAAACTTTTATGCATCTCCCACAACCAGACCTTATAATTGTGCACTGTGGTGGGAACTATCTAGGCACAATCACTGGGGTAGGTCTGGAAATGCTTCTAAAAGACACCTTTCGACAATTGATGACACTTTTTCCTCGATCTGCCTTGGTATATTCCAATATATGCCAAAGACAGAAATGGAATTGGTCCAATCAACATTGTGCACAATTTGAGAAAGCAAGGAGACAAGTAAATAAATCTGTTTCTGCGTTCCTCAGAGATTATAGCATGGGTTCTATTTACCACAACAACTTGCGATACCACATGCAAGACGTCTATAGGAGAAACGGTGTTCATTTCACGAATGAGGGAAACAGAATCTTCCTCTGCAACATCAGGCTCTGCATCAGTACTTACTTATAAATGCAGAAAACACTCAATTAACACAAGGGCTCTTTTCAGAGCCACCTTATATCTAACCACTCAAACTTCTGATTTATCTCCATTTTCACACTTTTGTAAATAGGTGTGCGCGACCGGGTGCGCGCACCCCGTATTTTTTTTTCGGGAAAAAATTATATCTTTTTGCGTTTAACGCCCTTACTGCACACCCCGAGAAAAGCTACGCAGCAAAACAATCTCTACCTTCTCCCCTTTCCATGTTTCAACGCTTTGAAATGAACAATATATTTACTCGCAGTGACAAAATGGCGAACAAAACTTCCTGATTTCCTTCGAATCGAACGTTAACAGACGTCACGCAGCAAAAAAAATTCCGCTCACGCGCAGCCGCTTGAGTGCACGCACGCGTGCGCGCCTATAGATATATAATTGACTTTAACTTTAATTTTCTCAACAACTACTGAACAGATTTACAACATTCCGAGAAAAGCGTAATCTGCGAACCGGACTCTACAGTTTTGCCAAATTTCTTATAAATCCATTCAGCCGTTCGACCTGTAGCCGAGTCTAAAGGTCCTATGGAAAATAACATGTAGAAAACACGTTTTGGGACCCCCCTTATATCTCAGCCCCCACTTGACCAATCCCCCAAACTTTCAGGGAAGGAGCGCAGCGGACCGAGCCATCTTCGCTAAGATTCTTCAACCAGGGCCAAAGTTATTCCAAATAGAATGTTGAGGATTTCCTATGGAAAACAATCCTAACTATAACTACCTACTGGCGACCGCCAGTAGGTAATATATATATATATATATATTCACTGAAAAAACCATAGGTTATAGACCATATATAGTTAGGAATTAGCATTTACAAAACCTTGAAAATTCACTGAAAAAACCATGGGTTATAGAACATATATAGTTAGGGATTAGCATTTACAAAACCTTATTTCACACAAAACCATTGAAATTTCATATATAGTTAGTTGCACTAACTATATATCGCGCACCCGCAATCCACTGCTGATCATGTCACATATTACATCATTCATGACATGGTCAGTGACATCACAGATGACATCACTGATGACATTATCCAGTGACTGTATGTTTCTGTAAAGTTAAAATATGTCTTACATATTGAAGAATGAGTGGATGTATAAGTGTCTGGATGAAGGATTTAGTAGGTGCATGACTGACTGTATGAGAGAATGATTAAATGTGTCTCATTGAGTGCATGGGTTAGTGACTAAACTGTCTTAATTTGTGCATCATTATATCTGTTGTTCTGTAAACTGCTGCATGTGTTGATCAGTAGCTATATAAGTAACTATATGGGTTATTGATTGGTTACCCAAGTATTTGTATGGGACACTGAGTGTGTGTGGGTGGCTGGGAGGTGTATGACTCTGTGCATAGATGTGTGAGCAGTGGATTCACTAGATGTATGGGTTCAAAAGTACATGTGGAAACAGCTGTATGGGCGGTTGACTGTGTGCATGAGTCTATTGGTGAGTGAATGGATATATTAGTGCTACATGTCAAAGTAAGTACATATGTAAAACACAGTACATGTGAGAGTTGACATATATAAATAACTGTGCATGAGAGCCATTGAATGTGTGAGTGGCTGTATGGATCATTGTGAACTTGTATCAGGGATTGTATAAGAGAGTAAATGTGTGTTAGTATATGTTTGAATAAGTAAGGTGTGAATAACTGTATAGTTGAGGAAATGGAGGTGTGATTGATTCTTTGCATGACTGACTAGGTGTGTGAGTAACTCCATGGATGAGTGACAGTCTGTGAGTGTCTGTTTACACTGATTGTATCTAAGGTTATATTAGAGTCTGAAGAGGTTCATCGTATTATCACATGAATGATATCATCAGTGATGTGATCAGTAATGTCAAATGAGATGTCATCAGTGATGTAATTTAAGATGTCATCAGTGATGTAATTTGAGATGTCATCAGTGATGTCATCAGTGATGTCATTTGAGATGTCATCAGTGATGTCATCAGTGATGTCACTGACCATGTCATGAATGATGTAATATGTGACATGATCAGCAGTGGATTGCGGGTGCGCGATATATAGTTAGTGCAACTAACTATATATGAAATTTCAATGGTTTGGTGTGAGTAAAATAAGGTTTTGTAAATGCTAATCCCTAACTATATTTGTTCTATAACCCATGGTTTTTTCAGTGAATTTTCAAGGTTTTGTAAATGCTTATTCCTAACTATATATGGTCTATAACCTATGGTTTTTTCAGTGAATTTCATTGGTTTTTTAAAAGCTAATATCTGTAGCTGTAAAATGTATTCTTCTTTAAATCTTAAAATATATTTTACATGTTTTTGATACAATTTTTAAAACATTTTTTTTGTTTCGCTCCCAGTCCGCGAACCGGTTAGCTTCCCGTTAGCTCAATTTGGAGCCGCCACTCGGTCCGCGAACCGGTAAACGTTCCGTTTGCGTAACTGTTGCGTTAGCACGACGTTTTGCGTTGTCGCGTAATACGTCATTTGACGCGCCAAGTTAGCGGACCCGGAAGCGAACTGGAACGCGGCGCAAAGCGCGAAACGTAAACCCAGCAGGTCATGTGACTCGGTAATAACACTTTTCATTGGTTCATTTCACTTTTGGTTTCCTAATGATGTAATACTAGGTCATGTGATCTAAAATTAACACTTTTCATTGGTTTAGAACTTTTGCTTTTCCCAAATGATGAAAACCCCTCCTTCTTTCCTCACTCTGACTTTCATCTTGGTGAGAGAAAGACCCTTTATTAACATTGAGATATGGCTTCATTAGTAGCTTCAGCTGGTTCTTCCCCACCACCTCCACCAGATCCAAGGAAGAGAGGACCACCTGCTGAAGTTAATATTCAAGAAGAAGAGGAAGAACAGGAAGAGGAGGAAGAGCAGGAAGAGACACTGTTTTTGCCAGAGGAGCGCAGGAGGTATAATCGGAAGGAGAACTATATTTGGCAATTTTTTAAATTTCCAGAGGGCCAAAAGAAAGTAAATGCACGATACGTGTTTTGCCGTATATGTAAAGAAAGACTGTCCAGGGGGACTGATAAAAAATACAGTTTCGGCAACTACACTATGCATCGGCATATGAGTAGGTGGCATCCTAACAACTATAGTGCTGCCCAGCTACGTGACGAGCAAGAAAATCCCCCTGCGATGGCCAGAAGATCGGTTGTACAAGAAGTGACGGGACCAGAGGCGAGGGAGATGGTCCCAAACATACAAATGAAGTTTGGGGAAGTGAAACAAGTGTGCGTGCGCTGCAATCAATTCATTTGCTACAGAGAAAGTAGCATTACTCTAATTATCAAAGCTATTGATAATCATGTTTGCCCGAAACGCCCCAAACAATAAATTCTTTTTTTTTTGTTGCTCCTGTTGAGCCCTTTACAATGAATTGTTTTTGTTTCCCCCCTCCCCCAAAAAAACCAAAAAAATATCAAAATGTTCAGAAAATACAAAAAAATTAAAAAAATGTTCTGAAAAATAATAAAAAAAAATTAAAACAACAAAAACAAAAAAAAAAAGTTCTTTTCAGAACTACCTCCCCATTATAAAAAAATTGGTAGAATATTTGGAACTCTGCCAACCTCTATTTCTTTTAGTTCGCTTCCCGGTTCGCACTCCGGTACGCGAACCGGGAGCGAATCAAAATTTTTTTTTTTAAAAAAGAACAGTAAGTTTAAGGGAAGGAAACAGACAGTTATGTTAAAAGAAAGACAGCTATAGGGAGTAAACAAAAGATACTGTTACCCGCAATCCACTGCTGATGATGTCACATATTACATCATTCATGACATGGTCAATGACATCATCAGCAGTGTATTGCGAGTAACAGTATCTTTTGTTTACTCCCTATAGCTGTCTTTCTTGTAACATAACTGTCTGTTTCCTTCCCTTATACTTACTGTTCTTTTTGTAAAAAAAATTTTGTGATCACTCAGAAACAGTGACATTAATAGAGACAGAGTGAGTGAACAAGAGTGAAGAAGTATGAGAAGAGAGGGACTGAGAAAAATAGTGGAAGGAGTAGAATAATTAAGTAATAGAGAAAGGAATGAGGGAAGTAGCAAAGGCAGGAAAGTAAGAATTAAACAAATGAAGCCGTAGAATTAATAGAAGTTAAATGTAATAGATTAAATGATTGTTTCAGGATGACGATAAGGTGTGGCCTCTCCAAAATTTTGTTTAAGGTGAGGCCTACTCAGGGTTGCATATCAAATTTATGCTTGTTGAAGAATATAGAGGAGATAATACATGTGAAGGCCTACCATTGAAGTAAAACATGTCCACTCCACTCTTAAACAACGGCCAGACCTCTTCTGTGTCCATAGACAGACCTAAACTTCATCTGCACAATGTCATTCGTAAACTTAGGAAACACAGGTAATGTAATTGAAAAACGTGGAGTTTCTTTTGCTCATTTCACAATCACACCACCTGTGTTGCCTTTGCTTAGGTATCTCATAGTGCAGATGTAGTCCAGCATATGAAACAGTACCCAGAAGTGCAGCAGTGTATGCATTAACTTTGACATTTACAGAAGCCTCAGTTTCTCCATGTCTACCTCACATTTCTAAATGTATATCATAAGTACAAAAAGTAGAGAATTAATTATACATGTTAAATGGTTTATTTTTGCTGTTCTCAGAATGTATCAAATTTCACTTAAATCAGTGACTTGAAGGTATTCATCATGTAACAGCGGGGAAAAAAAAACACAATCAAAATGATTGTGTTTAAAAAACCCATACAACATAAGAAATCTGAATTCAAAACTCCTTAAAATTAACTTACTTTCCATAACGTCGAAGGATGTCCTATGAACAGCGTACACTCTGTTGTGCTATTAATATATTCAGCCCGCCACTTTCTGAAAGAAAACCTCCATCGTTTTGAAAAATATGTTACCTACGATAAAAGACTTCTCACATTCTACCACATGTTTCCACATGGCCAAATCATGTTGGAGCGATTTACAACTCTTGGAATTTTTGTAATCAAATCCCGTCATTTTCTATTTTCGCAACTTTCAGAAAGAAAACATTTAAGATTACTTTCACAATCCTGGACTACTAATATCTTACCCTTCTTGCTCACTCATGTTCTACTTTTCCTATGACACTGATACTGCTTACTATGAAGCAGACTTACTTGCATCAGGTTTATATAGTTGGATTTTTAAAATGACATTATAATTAAAAGTTTTGGACCTATAATCTAGACAGCATTGCAGACTTACATTCCCTCTACTCCATGAACCTCTTGCAATTCCTCAGAGCAAATCCCGAGATTCTTTCCTTAAAATTTTGGTTTTAAAAACACCAGGTAAGAATTTTTAAGGTCATACGGCAATTTTTTTTGGAAAGTTACAACAGAATCGTTGCAGAATGACCAGCCATTTCTAGACTTTAAATAAGCTGTGTAATGTCCTGATGTTGTTGAAGGACCATCGTGATAGATAATTGCTGCAGTTACAAAAGTCCTTCCTGATATTGACAACTGCGAAGCAACAACATTTTTTATTAAAGTTGTCAATTTTGATCCATCAGGCCTACATCGTTGGATTATTAAAATGACATACTGGCCATATCTTCGTATAAATAATGTTGACATCATTTCAGATTTACTTTGGCTACACTCCATGTTGTGATCAGCTGCTTTTACTAGCTTATTAAAGGAGACTGATTTACTGTCTGGCAAAGTTAAATATATAAATCTTTCAGAGTCTACACTAGTAGTACTTGATACCCTACAGTTCTCGCAGTCATGCTGTCATTGATAAGAAAGCCCAAACAGGTGATCTACATCTACACCCTCATCTTGCAATACATCAAGCATATACATTAAAAACTCCTGACAATCCTGCTGAATATTTTCAGAGAAGTCTGTTTGACCTGAACATTCGTCTAATAGATAACGAACTTCAGACACACTTTCTACTTTTGTTCTATCAGTGCTACATTTCTCTAACACAGAATTCAACAAACAGCATAAACTTTGTTCAGAATTGATCATAATCTGTTCCTTTAAAGTCTCTAGTGAAAAGACAACATTAACCACTACATTAGCATAGCAGTTGACACCAGAACTGTTTTCAAATTGAAAACCGACAACATCTTCAACAGAATCCATTTTCTTTCTGCTTACAATTTTCGGTTCATCGACTTTTGGGCTTTTTGCTACAACCTCCCTACTATTACTGATATTTCTTCGTTTCCGGCCTACCACACGTTTCTCAAACAAAGGATATTGAGGCAAATGTGGCGCATACTCTCTTCTTAACCTATTGTATTCCTTAACACAATCTAGATCTGCACAAATGTTTGTGACATCACAGTCAATCAAGTATAATCCCGATAAAGATCTAACTCGTGACAAAGCCACATATGCCATACCTTCCTTGAACACAGAACTTCCAATATTCACCAATGCACTATCTACACTTAAACCTTGCGATTTATGGATTGTCACCGCATATACCAAGCAAACAGGAAACTGTTTACGGCGAACATATAAGTCTTTAACAAGCAAAAACCTAGCAGAACAACGACCAATTAGCTGTACTTCCTCAATGCCATCAAATTTAATTTTTAGAAATTCAATTCCATCTCTACTTCTGTATTTCTCAAAATCAACAACATTATCCATTGATCCATTTACCAGACCTCTTTCAACATGTAAATTCCTTCTCAAAATGATTCGGCAATTTAAACACACATTCAAAGTCTTTTCAAAACCCGCTGTTTTAGATATAGTCTTCTCTAATGAATCCAATTTTGATTTCAAATTCTCAGACAAAATAATTGTTGATCCCATATGCTCTATTCTATCAATAGCTTCAAGTTTCACAATCTCTTGCTTTTCTAAATTCAACATTTTGTTGTTGAAGATGGCACATTCTGCAAGAGTTGGCATCAAACAAATTCCGGATTTCTTCTCAGTAATTTTCTGAAAAATATTCTCAGGCACAACGTCTTGTTCTGGATATAAATTTGACAGTAATCGTGCATGTAATGCTTTTTTTCCATGCTCGGTCACTTTTCCAATTCTAATATCTTGTAGAATATTCTTGTAATCTTCATCCTTTGCCTGACGCATATTTTCATGCAGTTCACCATAATTGAAGTTTAACCATATATTGACGTTGCCAATGCTCCCTAGGCACTTCCTGGTATCTTCATGCGTGAGTATTTTGAACACAGGTTGTCCTTTTACTGGTGTCAGCTGTAGAAGATCTCCGAAAACAATGATGTGTTTGCCACCAAATAACACATCATACTCAGTTTTAAGAACTTCTTGCATTCTCAAATGCACAAAGGCAAGCATGACATTGGAAACCAGGCTTACTTCGTCAATGATAAGAAGTTTCATTTTCCTCAAGACTCTTGAAACTTCACAACAAGCATCCCCAGATAACTTGTGGTATTGTAATTTGTTGTCATGCTCCACTGGCAGCATAATTAGACGATGCAAAGTAATACCTTTAATGTTATGTGCTGCCAGTCCAGTAGGAGCGGTAACAACACAAGACAGCGATGACTCAGTCCTTTCCTGCAAATAACAAGAAATTGCTTTAATAAGGAAACTTTTTCCAGTTCCCGCTTCTCCACTCACGTACAATGGGACAGGCTTCAACGACGTACATGAGCACTCTTTCTTCTCATGACTTAATCCATGATCAATTTGCTTGGTAACTTCGTCATATATTTTCCTCTGCTCAACGTTGAGTTGTTTTTCCAAGTCTTCTAAGTTAACCGCATCCTCCTGAGCATGTGCCATGGCTCTTTCCACTTCATTCATAGCAGTGGCAGCTTCATTTTCGATAACAGGTCCTCCTAGTGGATCCTGACTCAATGAAACAGAACTCTGACTGTCCTGAGAACTGTCTCTGGCAATCTCGGCTGCAATCGTTGTTTCCTGCTCAATTTCCAAAGTCAACATTTCTTGATATTTGGGAAAAGCAGGACATTCTATGGTCTCCTTGGCGGCAGTGAAAGAGTCTTCGTAACAGAGGAAATCTCCAAGCAGTTCCTCTTCTGCACGCCAAGGCTTGAACAGTTGCTAAAGTGCTGAATAGAAAAACTCCTTTTTTTCTGGAGATTCGCCACTCAATTTTCGATGATTTACCAAGTGGCATTTTCTTTGCTTCACCAGACATCCCTCACTTCCAATTACAGCATACACTCCTTTCTCAATATCTTCTTTGATGTTCCTTTTGAATATGTAATTTTGTAGAACCTCATACAAACAAACATTCTCGAGGTGACTGCTTCGATTTGGATAATATGTATCCAACATGTTGGTCTTCAAAATGTCGGTACTGTTTGGCTCCTTTTCCGCCAAATACTCAATTTCCAGCACAGGTTTCAGAACTCGATTACGCGTTGCAGCAAGACCAAGACTCGCCCAAACGATACTCCTGGATTTAGAATAAAGACTTGCTGAAGACAACCGGTCAGAACATTCGTAAGCTCCAATTTCTCGATGCGACAACATCTTTAGACTGAAACTGTACAACTTCTTACTGAGGCTCTTTTCATGGGAAATGTCCTCCCACATATCCTTCAATTCTGTCTTTTCTTTTTGGGTGATGTAAGATGTCACATACCAAGCCACAGCCATACAGTTGTCAGCCACAAACTGTATATCCATATTAGCATTCCACATGGACAAAATCACTGGGTTGTAGTCGTTGATGTACTTGGACTCTTCGTTCCTTTTCAAATTGTATGTATTTTTGGGTGATTTCCTCGTCACATTATGTCGCAGAGAAGACATCAAACTGTTCACTCTTCCTTTAGAAATCACCGGTCGTGGAAAGTTGAAACGACATTTGGTGTAGAACTTGTCCTTGTTTCTGAATTTACAATGACAGTACTTTCCACAACGATGGCTTTGGAAACGTAGAACTTGTTCTCTTAGGCTTTTCTTCTCCGTCACGTTTGGAACAGCACACGTAGAATACTGTTCTATGAAATTCATCACTAAGTCATCCGGATCTGTTCCAAATTTAGGTGCATCCTTGATCCACAGCAACATATGTATATGAGGAGCGCCTCTTGCTTGGTACTCCTTTCTGCAGAAGAAATCCAACACCTCTCCAAGAGGTGGATTCTTCTTATTTGTGATGAAAGACATCATAGCTTCAAATCTATGATTGAAGTACCTGCATACATTCACTGGATCCAAAGAACACAGTTTTCCGGGTGTCTTGAATTCAATGTTTTCAATGTTTCCATTTGCCTCTCGTAGAAATTCAAGTAAGTCTTCCCAGCCATACTCGGCACAGCTCAGAGTGAGGAACCATGTCGGAGTTCCTAAGTTCCTCAGCATACATTTTAAATCACCATGACGATGATACCAGTATTCATTAGTACCACGCTGACACGCCATGAGATTAATTAGGTGAGAATCCAAAATACTGTCTTGGACATTGACTTTATGCATAAAGTCACTTGCTGAGATGTTTCGCATCTGTATACCACTTTTTAAGATGTGGTTCACTGCATAAAACAGTCCAGACAGATCGCTTTCAAACAGGAGATGAAACAAATAGGGAATGCATTGACGAAACATAGGATCTTCTGCATACAATCGTAAAGTCCGGTATTCAGACGCAGGAATTTGATGAGGTCGCTCATCTTATCTTCCTCCTTGACCTGTTGGAAATAGCTGTGGGAAACACCGAGCTTCCAAACTTTCCTCCCAAACACTAATGGGACTCCCTTTGGCTTGTTTCATTTGAAACAACTCAATAGCATTCCCCATGACTTCCTTGGAATGCAAAGGATGAACACTATAATGTTCATATATTTCTTCACTTTTAGAGGCCTCTACTTTCTCAATTTGGCCAGCACACAAATCGCTATCCTCTTCATCATTTACTTCCTCTTCTGCAACATATACATTCTTATAGTACTTATTATTTTTCTTCAAATACAATGTTGCCTTTTTGACTTTCCTAACATCCACTAAATCTTGCCATATTTTCTTATTCTTTGTCGGAACCCCATTAACTAAGATAACCAGAGGTTCCTCTTCCACTTTTTCTACTCCAATTGTGTTTATGTTTTTGTTCAAATCTAGAGGCAAATAAACAACTCTTCCCTTTAATCCTCTCTGTATATCTGATGGAGGCAACTTTCCTGTCTTTGGCTCCATTCTTACAATAGCCTGAAAGGGGTGGATACTTTGAATCAAAATAGATTCATAAGTATTTAAATCCTTCAATTCAGAAGGAATCTCAACCAATTCCAGATTATTATGAACCGCCCTAGCAGGCATCTGGTTTTGGTTTAATTTGTTACAACAATAAGTACACACACGTTGATCCGATCCCAAATCAAAACAATTTTCTACCATCAAGTATGTGGCAAAATCCTTCCATTCACTTTTATTTTCCCTTTCACTTTTTGCATATAAATCCACTAACTTAATCTGATTCTTGTAATAAGTGCGTCGACAACACACACAAGTGAAATTAGGCCTCTCACTTGATTTCATCTGAAACGTGGCAATTTCCTTCTGAAAATTATCTGTACTGGAAACCTGTACATTATCTTCAACATTACCCTCTACTCCTGGGTCAATTTGAACATTCTCATCTTTACTTCCAAAGTAACAAAAGTCAATTTCTTCACAAATATTCTTGACATCTATTTCAGAACCATGCAAAAGAGCAGCACATAATTGTTTAAGCATAATTGCTGGACTCTTAGCATGATACAACATTCTCACTAATTTCCTCACTTTATTATGATGCACTGCTAGCATCCTGAAATGATGAAAAACACTCTGGCATACTCTCCTGGAAAGACAAGCCAGTGAATGACCACGCAAACCTGTCACTTGTCTCACTCTGCAAGGATCTAATTCTTGAAACAACTTCATTTTCTGCTTCAAACTTTTCTTATTAAATGTCCGTACAAAATCACAAAGCAAATTGATGGAATCCTGTTGCACACTGCAAATAGAACTACACTTCCAAATGTACACAGGACCTTTAGGACGTCTTTCTAAAACCTCATTACCTAACACCTCTTCTATCTCTGTTGTCACAAGTTTTTCTTTTTCAACTGGACAACCATCCTTCACTTCATAAGCTCGACCACTGGTGTCAACTGCAAACACCAAATCATTCTCCTGAAAATAACTCTCCTCATTAAAAAATGCCTCACAACTTGAACTATGCATCCATTCTCCGGAAAAAACTTCACAAAAGTTACTACGATTAACTACTCTCTTCCATCTACTATTTGATTTGAAATCAGAAATTACCTTGTTTAGTGTCCTAATTCTATTGATTACCAAAATAAACAACTTTCGCTTAATTTCGAAAGCATGATCAATAATTTTCTCTACATTTTTCTTTTTCTTATAAAATGCCACTTTCTGTTGGCCTTTCTTAATATTTTTTAATAAATTAACTATTATCCTGTTGCGGAACATTCGTTTTCGAATGTCCCTAAACTGTTGTTTCCTTCTACTATCATGCACAGAGTTATCTCTTGCTCTAGCCGTAACATTTTTGATTGGTCTTTCCTTTCCATTTAAATTGCTTCTCTTTTTCTGGACTGAAACATTTTTTGTAGAAATACTTTTTTTACTACAAATATTTCTTATGAATGATTTTGTGGTCTTACCCGGAGCTTTCTTGGTGATTTCACAAGTTTTTTTGGGAGAGGACTGCTGCAATAATAGATGATCATGCTGTCTTTAACGTTTTCTAGCCTTTCTAATTCAATTCTTAGTTGGCATTTTCAAATTTTGAAATGATCTGCAGTTGAATCTGTGGAAAAATATAATAAAAAATGTTATTAACCACTATTACCAAACAGTAAATGAATAACAGTCATCAAAAACTTAACACCCTACTTATTAATTAACATAGCAAATCTTGTGCACCACCACTGCATCACAAAAGTGAAGCACAGTGGTACAAAACAGGCATACACCTATCATAAATCTCTCCGTAACATTTTAAATGATTGATTCAGGATGACGATAAGGTGTGGCCTTTCCAGAGGTTTGTTTAAGGTGAGGCCTACTCACGGTTGCAGAAGAGTTTTTCGCTTGTTGAAGAATACAAAGGAGATAATACATGTGAAGGCCTACCAATGAAGTAAAAACAACAGGTAATGGACCGAATGTGGATCAATGTCACAAACTCACCCCAGTCCAAAGATCAGGGTGGTGTGGAGTGCAAAAAAACAATGGATTTGGGCCCAGATCTTTGGACTGGGGTGAATGTGTGACATTGATCCACATTCTGTCCATCACCTGTTTTGTTTACCAATGAAGTAAGTCATGTCCACTTCACTCTTAAACAAAAGCCAGACCTGTTTTGAATCTGTGGTCAGACCTAAACTTCATCTGCACAATGTCATTCATAAACTTAGGAAACACTACTAATGTAATTGAAAAAAGTGGAGTTTTTTTTCCTTTTTTCAGAATTACATCACCTATGTTTCCTCATTGACTTAAAATGTCCTTAAGACACATAAAAGCGTTTTTTTAGATTGCCCTTGCACCATCTTTGGGTCATTTTTAACATGGCTATGTAACTCCCATAATCAAAATCAAAATTTGCCAAGCACAGGTGGGAGCGTATTTACAAGAAAGTTGCCCCATGGAGAAAGCTTTTCAATTAAAATGGGAAAAAAAACATCATAGACACTCAAATCCCTTTTAAATATGCTCCAAACAACCTATGAAGCTCTAGCAGTACATATCCAGAAATGCAATTGATTTCAAAAAACGTTTTTGAACACAACATATAAATCAATTGTATACCTACATTCAAGAGGAAATGACTGAAAATGTCCTTAAGACACATAAACGCGTTTTTTTGGATTGCCCTTGCACCATCTTTGGGTCATTTTTAACATGCCTATGTAACTCCCATAATCAAAATCAACATTTGCCAAGCACAGGTGGGAGCGTATTTACAAGAAAGTTGCCCCATGGAGAAAGCTTTTCAATTAAAATGGGAAAAATAACATCATAGACACTCAAATGCCTTTTAAATATGCTCCAAACAACCTAAGAAGCTCTAGCAGTACATATCCAGAAATGTAATTGATTTCAAAAAACGTTTTTGAACACAACATATAAATCAATTGTATACCTACATTTAAGAGGAAATGACTGAAAATGTCCTTAAGACACATAAAAGCGTTTTTTTTGATTGCCCTTGCACCATCTTTGGGTCATTTTTAACATGGCTATGTAACTCCCACAATCAAAATCAAAATTTGCCAAGCACTGGTGGGAGCGTATTTACAAGAAAGTTGCCCCATGGAGAAAGCTCTTCAATTAAAATGGGAAAAATAACATCATAGACACTCAAATGCCTTTTAAATATGCTCCAAACAACCTATGAAGCTCTAGCAGTACATTACCAGAAATGTAATTGATTTCAAAAAACGTTTTTGAACACAACATATAAATCAATTGTATACCTACATTCAGTTGGAAATGACTGAAAATGTCCTTAAGACACATGAAAGCGTTTTTTTGAATGCCCTTGCACCATTTTTGGGACATTTTTAACATGGCTATGTAACTCCCATAATCAAAATCTAAATTTGCCAAGCACAGGTGGGAGCGTATTTACAAGAAACGTGCCCCATGAAGAACGCTTTCCATTTAAAAAGGGAAAAATAACATCATAGACACTCAAATGCCTTATAAATATGGCCCAAACAACCTATGAAGCTCTAGCAGTACATATCCAGAAATGTAATTGATTTCAAAAATCGTTTTTAAACACAACATATAAATCAATTGTATACCTACATTCAAGAGGAAATGACTAAAAATGTCCTTAAGACACATGAAAGCGTTTTTTTGAATGCCTTTGCACCATTTTTGGGACATTTTTAACATGGCTATGTAACTCCCATAATCAAAATCTAAATTTACCAAGCACAGGTGGGAGCGTATTTACAAGAAACTAGACCCATGAAGAAAGCTCTTCAATTAAAATGGGAACAATAACATCAGAGACACTCAAATGCCTTATAAATATGGCCTAAACAACCTATGAAGCTCTAGCAGAACATATCCAGTAATGTAATTGTTTTCAAAAATCGTTTTTAAACACAACATATCTGTTTCAGCTTACATGAGAGACCATGGAATGGGCTCCATGTACAACAATAACTTGTGTTACTGCATGCCAGATTTCTACACAGAATATGCAATTACAATTTCTCAAAGAACCAAAATCTATTTGTATATCACTTGAGACAAAGCCACATTTTAAAAACACAGCTTTCTTCATCATTTTCTCCTTAAATCATACTATTCTCTATCTAAATTAAATAAATCTTTTCTCACCTTAGCAAATACTTTTTGAGTTTCAAAACAGTCTCAAAAATACACCAAATTGTCTTCGGCAGAACAAAGAGGATGCACTCCAGAGGCTGCAGCTATAGAAAGCACAGAAATGCTGATATTCATTACACATATCTCTCATATTAGCCAATCATAACTCTTCCCTCACTTTTTTCAAATCAAAACCCTTCCCCCCTCTGCCCTCTCTGCCTTTTTTGCTTAGCAACCACCTCCTGAAAGACCTCTCATGTTTGCAAGTTCACACAACAATGTTTCAATTGAACTCTGAACTCTCAGTGCACCTGCGTATCCAGTGCAATCTTTCATTAAATGTTTTTTCCTTGACCATTCAAATTACATCTTTCAAAGAACACATCCATGCACCCTAACTTTCTGTTTTCAGAAATGGAAATGCACCAATCACTGCTAATGAATCATTAGCACTGGAAATCCACAGTTTTTTTTCTTTACAAACTCCTACTGTTTCAACTGCCCTTTCATTACCACACTTCATCTGACTGCAGCTCAACCTTCTCCCACCATGTTTAATGTCTGGATTGTTGGACATAGTTACATCTACTGGGCTCAAAGGTATGCTGAGAACAGAAATTTACCTAACCTCAATTTACAAGATGTGGAAATTAAGTGGTTGGGCCAAAGAGGATTAAAATGTCACCAATTGATACCATTGGTGAAAACCTTTATGCATTTGCCAAAACCTGACCTGTTAATTGTGCACTGTGGAGGTAATGATTTGGGCACTTTGACTGGGGTAGGTCTGGAAATGCTTTTAAAGGACACCTTTGAGCAATTAATGGCACTTTTTCCTCAAACTGCCTTGGTATATTCCAATATATGCCAAAGACAGAAATGGAGGTGGTCCAACCAATTTTGTCCACAAATTGAGAAGTCGAGGAAGCATGTAAACAAATCTGTTTCAGCTTACATGAGAGACCATGGAATGAGCTCCATGTACAACAATAACTTGCGTTACTACATGCAAGATATCTACAGAGGAGATGGAGTTCACTTCTCAGATGAGGGCAACAGAATTTTCATTTTGAATTTAAGACTGTGCATTGGTACCTACTTATAAGTACCTAAATGTACCATAAACCCAAAAGCTCTTCTCAGAGCTACCCTACATCTGATCACTCACATTTATTATTTTTCTCTAACTTTTTTCTCTAATTTTCAACAAACTACGCTCCCAGAGCGCTACCCGGTACGCGAACTGGAAGCTAACCGCGCAAAATTTAAAAAAAAAATGTTTTTTTCCCGCACATATGGTCCTCCTCAGCCACCCTCAGAAAACCTAGGGGGTCAAGATACATCTACCGTGCCCCCTTCTACCCATTCTGAACATTATTTGCCCTCCATCTTGTATCTTGATTCGACCGAAACACAAAATGGTGGACTCCCGTAACGCTGCTGGTTCGCGGACCGGGACGCATACCGGGAAGCGGTCCAATAAAAAAGGTGGGAAAGTAATTCACAGAAAAACGACTGGAGACACTCTCACCAAATATACATTAGCTCATACTACATAACAATCCCTTTCATTTTCACAAATTTGATTGAAATTCCATTTAGCCATTAAGCCTGTAGACCTCTCTAAATACCGTGAGGTAAATTACTTCACAAAACACATCTAAAGTGTTCGAATTGACAACCAATGAAAATGTTACTTTCATTTTCTACTTTTATTACCTGACATTTGATTGGTTATATACCTGAATATATATAAAGGAAGAGAAGGAAACACAGCCATTTTGACTGCTACTTCTTGTTGTACATTACAATTGAATTATCACTAAACACTTCAACTTGTTTGTAAAGGTAAGTTGATATTTTTAAAACTGAAGTATATTGTGCACTATAAGTTAATATGGTAAACTTTTTCTGATAGTTATATACTATCCCTCTGTAGTAGTTATAGATTTAGATAGACTTCTCTGTTATAGTTATGCATGGAGTTAGGCTTCTCTTGGTTAAATCACAGACACTTTTTTATATTCCTACTTCCACTCTGATACTATACACTGCCAAAAGATAAATTCACTGATAAAACTGCCTATCTAAAATTAATCCCAACAGTGCCCTATCTCTACTAATATATATTTTTTTTATCCAAATTTCAGGCAAAATGGAAGGCGAACAGAAAGTTGAATTTAAAATTGTCCTGCAAGAGAGCAGCCAAGAAAACATTTATCAAAATGAAAATGAAAATGAATTTATGGATGAAACTAGGGACCAAGAACTACTGCAATGTGTGCAAGCAGTAGATGACCTCCTAAAAAATGAGGACATTTTACACCCTCAGAGACTACAAAGTATATTCAATGAGAATTAGGAAATTTCTGACAGTGAAATTTTAGAAAGTTTAATAAATTATGAAACACAATCACAATAAAAAAAATGCTTAAAAAATAAAGAAATTAAAAAATAATCAACAAAAACTACAAACAATTAACATACAGTATTTGAAAAGTCTATCATTCTTTTTTCCTTATAGTACGCTGCCCAGAACGCTTTCCGGTTCGCGGACTGGGCGATCCCCACGCAAAAAAAAAAAAAAATTTTTTTTTTGCCCTGCTGGGCCCTTTTAAAACCTCCACATAAAACCTAGGGGGTCAACGAGGATCTACTATGCCCCCTTATGGTAATTTCCCCCTTTGTTTTGGCCTCCTCTTGTCTCTCGATCCTACCGAGAGACAAGATGGCGGCCGCTCCGGACTGTTTAGAATGTTGACAGACACCGGAGAACCAATCAGCTTCGCATCTCAAAGTTCCGTTACGCGAAAAGTACGCGAACCGGAGCGCTACCCGGAGCGCTGTTACAGATATATATCTTTTTTTGAACATTAATTTCTCAAAATCCACTGAAGCACATATATTGAGACCTAGCAAAGGCACATCGGGCTAACAGTCCCTACAATTTTGCCAAGTTTCGTGCAAATCCATTCAGCCATATTTCTTGGCACATGGACACACCAATACGTATATCACATGGTCTGAGAGGCAGTTGAGGTATTGTGTGATTGGTTTTTCTCTGTCTTCTATGGGATAATAGACTGATTTGATGTTATTACTGAACTTACAAGCTTTACACTTCAAACAAGTGAAAAAGCCTTTTATTTCCTGAGTCTTCCTAGATGTAATCTTGATCTCATTTTTGCTCAGCTTGTCCTTAGGAGAATCAGCCTTCCGATAGGTAATACTTGGGTTGCTACCTAGAACCTCTTTAAGTGTCTGTTCAGTGAGTAACACATTCCAGTTTTTCTTGAAACTTTTCTGTACCTGCCACGAACTAGCGTGGTAAGTAGAGATAAATCTGATAACCTCCTGTTCCTCAGGTTTGTCGGTCTTGGGTACCAGTACTGCCTCTCAGACCATGTGATATACGTATTGGTGTGTCCATGTGCCAAGAAATATGTAGGGAGCACAATGTTCCCTGCAAAAAAACGGATTCTTGAGCACATGAGGGCGATTGATAATAGGGACCAAAGTTCGCCAGTCGCCCGTCACTTTGAGGAAAAACACAAGAGCAATCGCAATCTTTTGAAGTTCTTTGTGATTGACAAGATTCCGAGCATGAGGAGGGGTGGTGACAGAATCCGCAGGTTGCGTCAGTTGGAGAGTAAATATATTCTTGACCTCGATACACGTATCCCAGGAGGTTTAAATCCTGAAGAAGAGCTCAAATGGTATTTGGGAGAGTAAATTGTACAATGTTCTGCCTACAAGGATGCTTAGTTGTGTGTATCACACTGTTTGTCTTTTCGAACTCCTAGCAATGATTCTACTGTTTTTAAATCACTTCACATTGTAATTGTTTCTTAATTTACACAATTGTTTGAAGGCCGCTTGAACATGGCATTAGCAGTTCTGATGTGCCGTTCTTGTTTTTCTATAGGTGACACATATCTGTGGAGAGTAGACCGGGCGGAAGATTTGATTACCCCATGGGGTCATGCTCATTATTCCCCACTTGGGATTCAAAGACTTGTCTTCAATATATTGGTTGAAATAATTAATTTTGAACATGATTGATTTTGAAACTGTGTGACTTAAACTGCATATAAGTTCCCCATGGGACCCTGCAAGCAGATTCATTTCCCACTTGGGACCTACATAGCCCGGTTTTCTCAGTGTCACCCATATGCACCTGATTATCATGTGCCTACCTCGAATATGATTGTACTTTATCTTTTCATGATTGAAGATGACAGCATGGATGTTTTCACTATGAGAAATACTTTTTTCCTCACTTGGGTTTATTGTTTGATTTATTAAGGTGTGGATATTCGACACACTGTTAAAATGGTGAGACTTGCAAGAGGTGTCAGTATAGATAATTGCAAGAATCAGTCAGGCGAATGGATATGTCTTTCTCTTGGGCACATTATCATTAGTACTTGGCCATGCCAAGATGGCCGCTGTGTTTTATTTTATGCACTGAGTCCTTTGTTTATGTTTATACATGAAGTTTTGAAAACTTTATTTAATGTTTACTTTTCTGAACACTACTCACCCGTGACCAAGGCGAGTTGTCGCTGAAACGCGTTGGGGGTTTAGTTCCATGAACTGTGTTCCATGCTGGAATAAGGAATACACCCACGAACCTTGCTGGATGGTTTAATTTGATGGTGAACATTGAATGGATTTCGAGTGCATTTTCACGCTTGTCAGCATGTGGTGAAACGTAATATATATATATATATATATATATATATATATATATTCACTGAAAAAACCATAGGTTATACACTATATATATAGTTAGGAATTAGCCTTTAAAAAACCAATGAAATTCACTAAAAAAAACATAGGTTTTAGGCCTTATATAGTTAGGAATTAACATATAAAAAAACAATTGAAATTCCTCCTATATATATATATATATATATATATATTAGCATTTAAAAAACCAATGAAATTCACTGAAAAAACCAAAGGTTATACACTATATATAGTTAGGAATTAGCCTTTAAAAAACCAATGAAATTCACTAAAAAAACCATAGGTTTTAGGCCTTATATAGTTAGGAATTAACATATAAAAAACATTGAAATTCCTCCTATATAGTTAGCTGGACATTTTATTGATATAAAACCAATGAAATTTAACATATAACTATATATTTCGCGCATCCGCAATCCAATGCTGATGATGTCACATATTACATCATTCATGACATCACTGATGACATCACTGATGACAGCTCATTTAACATCAATAATTACACCACTAATGATATACTTCATGTGATAATACAATGCACCTCCTTACACTCTAATACACCTTGTGTAAAATACAAAGTATCATTTTTGAAACTATTGACACACCAATACCATTTACTACATACCCACTAACTAATTCCTACATCTATGTGATAATACAATGCACCTCCTTACACTCTAATACACCTAGTGTAAAATACAAATTATCATTTTTGAAACTATTGACACACCAATACCATTTACTTCATACCCACTAACTAATTCCTACGTCTACATGCACATTCATTCATTCACCCAGAAGGTCATTTGTAAATACTGTCACACATCATTGCAACACTATCATATGTACTCATACACCTATGCAGACACTCACACACTGCCACTCATCCATGGAGTTACTCACACACCTACTCAGTCCTGTAAAGAATCAATCACACTTTGATTTCTTGATCTATACAGTTGAACACAGAACAGCTTACATTTTCACAGATATACAAACACATACTTACTCACTTATACAATCAAATCCTTCATCCATACTCTTATACATCCTCTCATTCTCCAATATGTAAAACATATTTAAACTTTACAAAAACACACAGACACTGGATGATGTCATCAGTGATGTCATCAGTGATGTCACTGACCATGTCAGGAATGATGTAATATGTGACATCATCAGCATTGGATTGCGGATGCGCAAAATATATAGTTAGTGGACCTAAGTATATGTCGAATTTCATTGGTTTTATATCAATAAAATGTCCAGCTAACTATATAGGAGGAATATATATATATATATATATATATATATATATCCACACCAATCTCTCTCCCAAGCCTTGGAAAAGAGTGTGACCATGCTCCGGGGGACTGGAAAAGCTGCTTTATTTGATTAAAAATTGCGCAAGCATTGAAAGGAAACTGCTGAAACGCTTGGCAGACGCGTTTCGTCCTTAAAATGGACTCTTCAGTGCCTGTTTCAGTTTGTCTTCCTTTGAGGGGCTCTTTGCTGTAAAGTTTTATCTTGCTGTGACCACTCCCAAGTCACGTGGTTACGCCCCTTCTATGCCTCACAGGTTTGTGAATCTCCTTGCGCTGTGCCTGCTCCTCTGTTGCATGCTGGATACTGTAGTTCGCCGCAGGGACCCATGTAGTGCAGGGACCCACCAAACACCAAGTGATGCCTCCAACGAGTCGTCGGTCAGCGCTCCACAGCCCGCAGCAGTCAAAGGGCAGGTAACAAAGAAACTCCTCTGTCCCCCTTCTCAGGCAGATAGTTCTGCCTCCTCTCTCCCCATGCACTGAGACCAGCACCTGGGGGGGCGACGCGATTTGCTGTTGTGCAACAAAGTACCAAGTTTTTGCAGGAAAGTCGCGTAGCACCAGAACGAGAGGGCGGTCACCAAGGCCAGCTCCTGCTAGCCAGCCTACACATCCACACCAATCTCTCTCCCAAGCCTTGGAAAAGAGTGTGACCATGCTCCGGGGGACTGGAAAAGCTGCTTTATTTGATTAAAAATTGCGCAAGCATTGAAAGGAAACTGCTGAAACGCTTGGCAGACGCGTTTCGTCCTTAAAATGGACTCTTCAGTGCCTGTTTCAGTTTGTCTTCCTTTGAGGGGCTCTTTGCTGTAAAGTTTTATCTTGCTGTGACCACTCCCAAGTCACGTGGTTACGCCCCTTCTATGCCTCACAGGTGTGTGAATCTCCTTGCGCTGTATATATATATATCGTCCAGAACTCCTCCAAAGGAAGAAGAGAGGCCACACCAGGGGAAACAATGAAGGCTTCTTTATTCGACAAAACACCCACAGTGGCGAATGCATTTCGGCTCAAAGTTCGCCTTCCTCAGCGCCATGGGTATATGCACGGTTCAGGCACCTGCTTGACTTAAAATGTCTTTGCCTCCTCCTGCTGCTGGACACGTGACTCCGCCCCTTCAGGTGAGTACCAATCGCCTGACACTTCCTGCAGGCTGCTCGTAGTGCGGTGCCTACAGGACCCAGAATGCACCATACTTGGCCGTTTCCTGGTGTCTTGCGGGGGTAAGTCCTGTCACAGTCAATTGTAGTGCCCCCAGGGGGTTTGCCGAACACTAGCTGCCTTCTCCGCTCCCCAAATCGCAGCCACCTCCAAAATCCGGGAAACAATTTCGGCGGGGGCAAAGTAGGAAGTCCTCCACGCCCACAGTGCAATCTAGCCGATTGCTGCATCGCCCCATATCCTCCCAGGTTCGGTGGTGGGCCCCGGTCTTTCCCTTACCAGGGACAACAAGAATTCCGCAGAAGCGAAGACCAGCGTTGCCAGGGCCAACTAAGTGCTGCGCGGACCTCTCAAAGCGCGACATCTGGTACACGCGCTGAAATATCGTCCAGAACTCCTCCAAAGGAAGAAGAGAGGCCACACCAGGGGAAACAATGAAGGCTTCTTTATTCGACAAAACACCCACAGTGGCGAATGCATTTCGGCTCAAAGTTCGCCTTCCTCAGCGCCATGGGTATATGCACGGTTCAGGCACCTGCTTGACTTAAAATGTCTTTGCCTCCTCCTGCTGCTGGACACGTGACTCCGCCCCTTCAGGTGAGTACCAATCGCCTGACACTTCCTGCAGGCTGCTCGTAGTGCGGTGCCTACAGGACCCAGAATGCACCATACTTGGCCGTTTCCTGGTGTCTTGCGGGGGTAAGTCCTGTCACAGTCAATTGTAGTGCCCCCAGGGGGTTTGCCGAACACTAGCTGCCTTCTCCGCTCCCCAAATCGCAGCCACCTCCAAAATCCGGGAAACAATATCGGCGGGGGCAAAGTAGGAAGTCCTCCACGCCCACAGTGCAATCTAGCCGATTGCTGCATCGCCCCATATCCTCCCAGGTTCGGTGGTGGGCCCCGGTCTTTCCCTTACCAGGGACAACAAGAATTCCGCAGAAGCGAAGACCAGCGTTGCCAGGGCCAACTAAGTGCTGCGCGGACCTCTCAAAGCGCGACATCTGGTACACGCGCTGAAATATCGTCCAGAACTCCTCCAAAGGAAGAAGAGAGGCCACACCAGGGGAAACAATGAAGGCTTCTTTATTCGACAAAACACCCACAGTGGCGAATGCATTTCGGCTCAAAGTTCGCTTTCCTCAGCGCCATGGGTATATGCACGGTTCAGGCACCTGCTTGACTTAAAATGTCTTTGCCTCCTCCTGCTGCTGGACACGTGACTCCGCCCCTTCAGGTGAGTACCAATCGCCTGACACTTCCTGCAGGCTGCTCGTAGTGCGGTGCCTACAGGACCCAGAATGCACCATACTTGGCCGTTTCCTGGTGTCTTGCGGGGGTAAGTCCTGTCACAGTCAATTGTAGTGCCCCCAGGGGGTTTGCCGAACACTAGCTGCCTTCTCCGCTCCCCAAATCGCAGCCACCTCCAAAATCCGGGAAACAATATCGGTGGGGGCAAAGTAGGAAGTCCTCCACGCCCACAGTGCAATCTAGCCGATTGCTGCATCGCCCCATATCCTCCCAGGTTCGGTGGTGGGCCCCGGTCTTTCCCTTACCAGGGACAACAAGAATTCCGCAGAAGCGAAGACCAGCGTTGCCAGGGCCAACTAAGTGCTGCGCGGACCTCTCAAAGCGCGACATCTGGTACACGCGCTGAAATATCGTCCAGAACTCCTCCAAAGGAAGAAGAGAGGCCACACCAGGGGAAACAATGAAGGCTTCTTTATTCGTCAAAACACCCACAGTGGCGAATGCATTTCGGCTCAAAGTTCGCCTTCCTCAGCGCCATGGGTATATGCACGGTTCAGGCACCTGCTTGACTTAAAATGTCTTTGCCTCCTCCTGCTGCTGGACACGTGACTCCGCCCCTTCAGGTGAGTACCAATCGCCTGACACTTCCTGCAGGCTGCTCGTAGTGCGGTGCCTACAGGACCCAGAATGCACCATACTTGGCCGTTTCCTGGTGTCTTGCGGGGGTAAGTCCTGTCACAGTAAATTGTAGTGCCCCCAGGGGGTTTGCCGAACACTAGCTGCCTTCTCCGCTCCCCAAATCGCAGCCACCTCCAAAATCCGGGAAACAATATCGGCGGGGGCAAAGTAGGAAGTCCTCCATGCCCACAGTGCAATCTAGCCGATTGCTGCATCGCCCCATATCCTCCCAGGTTCGGTGGTGGGCCCCGGTCTTTCCATTACCAGGGACAACAAGAATTCCGCAGAAGCGAAGACCAGCGTTGCCAGGGCCAACTAAGTGCTGCGCGGACCTCTCAAAGCGCGACATCTGGTACACACGCTGAAATATCGTCCAGAACTCCTCCAAAGGAAGAAGAGAGGCCACACCAGGGGAAACAATGAAGGCTTCTTTATTCGACAAAACACCCACAGTGGCGAATGCATTTCGGCTCAAAGTTCGCCTTCCTCAGCGCCATGGGTATATGCACGGTTCAGGCACCTGCTTGACTTAAAATGTCTTTGCCTCCTCCTGCTGCTGGACACGTGACTCCGCCCCTTCAGGTGAGTACCAATCGCCTGACACTTCCTGCAGGCTGCTCGTAGTGCGGTGCCTACAGGACCCAGAATGCACCATACTTGGCCGTTTCCTGGTGTCTTGCGGGGGTAAGTCCTGTCACAGTCAATTGTAGTGCCCCCAGGGGGTTTGCCGAACACTAGCTGCCTTCTCCGCTCCCCAAATCGCAGCCACCTCCAAAATCCGGGAAACAATATCGGCGGGGGCAAAGTAGGAAGTCCTCCATGCCCACAGTGCAATCTAGCCGATTGCTGCATCGCCCCATATCCTCCCAGGTTCGGTGGTGGGCCCCGGTCTTTCCCTTACCAGGGACAACAAGAATTCCGCAGAAGCGAAGACCAGCGTTGCCAGGGCCAACTAAGTGCTGCGCGGACCTCTCAAAGCGCGACATCTGGTACACGCGCTGAAATATCGTCCAGAACTCCTCCAAAGGAAGAAGAGAGGCCACACCAGGGGAAACAATGAAGGCTTCTTTATTCGACAAAACACCCACAGTGGCGAATGCATTTCGGCTCAAAGTTCGCCTTCCTCAGCGCCATGGGTATATGCACGGTTCAGGCACCTGCTTGACTTAAAATGTCTTTGCCTCCTCCTGCTGCTGGACACGTGACTCCGCCCCTTCAGGTGAGTACCAATCGCCTGACACTTCCTGCAGGCTGCTCGTAGTGCGGTGCCTACAGGACCCAGAATGCACCATACTTGGCCGTTTCCTGGTGTCTTGCGGGGGTAAGTCCTGTCACAGTCAATTGTAGTGCCCCCAGGGGGTTTGCCGAACACTAGCTGCCTTCTCCGCTCCCCAAATCGCAGCCACCTCCAAAATCCGGGAAACAATATCGGCGGGGGCAAAGTAGGAAGTCCTCCACGCCCACAGTGCAATCTAGCCGATTGCTGCATCGCCCCATATCCTCCCAGGTTCGGTGGTGGGCCCCGGTCTTTCCCTTACCAGGGACAACAAGAATTCCGCAGAAGCGAAGACCAGCGTTGCCAGGGCCAACTAAGTGCTGCGCAGACCTCTCAAAGCGCGACATCTGGTACACGCGCTGAAATATCGTCCAGAACTCCTCCAAAGGAAGAAGAGAGGCCACACCAGGGGAAACAATGAAGGCTTCTTTATTCGACAAAACACCCACAGTGGCGAATGCATTTCGGCTCAAAGTTCGCCTTCCTCAGCGCCATGGGTATATGCACGGTTCAGGCACCTGCTTGACTTAAAATGTCTTTGCCTCCTCCTGCTGCTGGACACGTGACTCCGCCCCTTCAGGTGAGTACCAATCGCCTGACACTTCCTGCAGGCTGCTCGTAGTGCGGTGCCTACAGGACCCAGAATGCACCATACTTGGCCGTTTCCTGGTGTCTTGCGGGGGTAAGTCCTGTCACAGTCAATTGTAGTGCCCCCAGGGGGTTTGCCGAACACTAGCTGCCTTCTCCGCTCCCCAAATCGCAGCCACCTCCAAAATCCGGGAAACAATATCGGCGGGGGCAAAGTAGGAAGTCCTCCACGCCCACAGTGCAATCTAGCCGATTGCTGCATCGCCCCATATCCTCCCAGGTTCGGTGGTGGGCCCCGGTCTTTCCCTTACCAGGGACAACAAGAATTCCGCAGAAGCGAAGACCAGCGTTGCCAGGGCCAACTAAGTGCTGCGCGGACCTCTCAAAGCGCGACATCTGGTACACGCGCTGAAATATCGTCCAGAACTCCTCCAAAGGAAGAAGAGAGGCCACACCAGGGGAAACAATGAAGGCTTCTTTATTCGACAAAATACCCACAGTGGCAAATGCATTTCGGCTCAAAGTTCGCCTTCCTCAGCGCCATGGGTATATGCACGGTTCAGGCACCTGCTTGACTTAAAATGTCTTTGCCTCCTCCTGCTGCTGGACACGTGACTCCGCCCCTTCAGGTGAGTACCAATCGCCTGACACTTCCTGCAGGCTGCTCGTAGTGCGGTGCCTACAGGACCCAGAATGCACCATACTTGGCCGTTTCCTGGTGTCTTGTGGGGGTAAGTCCTGTCACAGTCAATTGTAGTGCCCCCAGGGGGTTTGCCGAACACTAGCTGCCTTCTCCGCTCCCCAAATCGCAGCCACCTCCAAAATCCGGGAAACAATATCGGCGGGGGCAAAGTAGGAAGTCCTCCACTCCCACAGTGCAATCTAGCCGATTGCTGCATCGCCCCATATCCTCCCAGGTTCGGTGGTGGGCCCCGGTCTTTCCCTTACCAGGGACAACAAGAATTCCGCAGAAGCGAAGACCAGCGTTGCCAGGGCCAACTAAGTGCTGCGCGGACCTCTCAAAGCGCGACATCTGGTACACGCGCTGAAATATCGTCCAGAACTCCTCCAAAGGAAGAAGAGAGGCCACACCAGGGGAAACAATGAAGGCTTCTTTATTCGACAAAACACCCACAGTGGCGAATGCATTTCGGCTCAAAGTTCGCCTTCCTCAGCGCCATGGGTATATGCACGGTTCAGGCACCTGCTTGACTTAAAATGTCTTTGCCTCCTCCTGCTGCTGGACACGTGACTCCGCCCCTTCAGGTGAGTACCAATCGCCTGACACTTCCTGCAGGCTGCTCGTAGTGCGGTGCCTACAGGACCCAGAATGCACCATACTTGGCCGTTTCCTGGTGTCTTGCGGGGGTAAGTCCTGTCACAGTCAATTGTAGTGCCCCCAGGGGGTTTGCCGAACACTAGCTGCCTTCTCCGCTCCCCAAATCGCAGCCACCTCCAAAATCCGGGAAACAATATCGGCGGGGGCAAAGTAGGAAGTCCTCCACGCCCACAGTGCAATCTAGCCGATTGCTGCATCGCCCCATATCCTCCCAGGTTCGGTGGTGGACCCCGGTCTTTCCCTTACCAGGGACAACAAGAATTCCGCAGAAGCGAAGACCAGCGTTGCCAGGGCCAACTAAGTGCTGCGCGGACCTCTCAAAGCGCGACATCTGGTACACGCGCTGAAATATCGTCCAGAACTCCTCCAAAGGAAGAAGAGAGGCCACACCAGGGGAAACAATGAAGGCTTCTTTATTCGACAAAATACCCACAGCGGCAAATGCATTTCGGCTCAAAGTTCGCCTTCCTCAGCGCCATGGGTATATGCACGGTTCAGGCACCTGCTTGACTTAAAATGTCTTTGCCTCCTCCTGCTGCTGGACACGTGACTCCGCCCCTTCAGGTGAGTACCAATCGCCTGACACTTCCTGCAGGCTGCTCGTAGTGCGGTGCCTACAGGACCCAGAATGCACCATACTTGGCCGTTTCCTGGTGTCTTGTGGGGGTAAGTCCTGTCACAGTCAATTGTAGTGCCCCCAGGGGGTTTGGCGAACACTAGCTGCCTTCTCCGCTTCCCAAATCGCAGCCACCTCCAAAATCCGGGAAACAATATCGGCGGGGGCAAAGTAGGAAGTCCTCCACTCCCACAGTGCAATCTAGCCGATTGCTGCATCGCCCCATATCCTCCCAGGTTCGGTGGTGGGCCCCGGTCTTTCCCTTACCAGGGACAACAAGAATTCCGCAGAAGCGAAGACCAGCGTTGCCAGGGCCAACTAAGTGCTGCGCGGACCTCTCAAAGCGCGACATCTGGTACACGCGCTGAAATATCGTCCAGAACTCCTCCAAAGGAAGAAGAGAGGCCACACCAGGGGAAACAATGAAGGCTTCTTTATTCGACAAAACACCCACAGTGGCGAATGCATTTCGGCTCAAAGTTCGCCTTCCTCAGCGCCATGGGTATATGCACGGTTCAGGCACCTGCTTGACTTAAAATGTCTTTGCCTCCTCCTGCTGCTGGACACGTGACTCCGCCCCTTCAGGTGAGTACCAATCGCCTGACACTTCCTGCAGGCTGCTCGTAGTGCGGTGCCTACAGGACCCAGAATGCACCATACTTGGCCGTTTCCTGGTGTCTTGCGGGGGTAAGTCCTGTCACAGTCAATTGTAGTGCCCCCAGGGGGTTTGCCGAACACTATCTGCCTTCTCCGCTCCCCAAATCGCAGCCACCTCCAAAATCCGGGAAACAATATCGGCGGGGGCAAAGTAGGAAGTCCTCCACGCCCACAGTGCAATCTAGCCGATTACTGCATCGCCCCATATCCTCCCAGGTTCGGTGGTGGGCCCCGGTCTTTCCCTTACCAGGGACAACAAGAATTCCGCAGAAGCAAAGACCAGCGTTGCCAGGGCCAACTAAGTGCTGCGCGGACCTCTCAAAGCGCGACATCTGGTACACGCGCTGAAATATCGTCGAGAACTCCTCCAAAGGAAGAAGAGAGGCCACACCAGGGGAAACAATGAAGGCTTCTTTATTCGACAAAACACCCACAGTGGCGAATGCATTTCGGCTCAAAGTTCGCCTTCCTCAGCGCCATGGGTATATGCACGGTTCAGGCACCTGCTTGACTTAAAATGTCTTTGCCTCCTCCTGCTGCTGGACACGTGACTCCGCCCCTTCAGGTGAGTACCAATCGCCTGACACTTCCTGCAGGCTGCTCGTAGTGCGGTGCCTACAGGACCCAGAATGCTCCATACTTGGCGGTTTCCTGGTGTCTTGCGGGGGTAAGTCCTGTCACAGTCAATTGTAGTGCCCCCAGGGGGTTTGCCGAACACTAGCTGCCTTCTCCGCTCCCCAAATCGCAGCCACCTCCAAAATCCGGGAAACAATATCGGCGGGGGCAAAGTAGGAAGTCCTCCATGCCCACAGTGCAATCTAGCCGATTGCTGCATCGCCCCATATCCTCCCAGGTTCGGTGGTGGGCCCCGGTCTTTCCCTTACCAGGGACAACAAGAATTCCGCAGAAGCGAAGACCAGCGTTGCCAGGGCCAACTAAGTGCTGCGCGGACCTCTCAAAACGCGACATCTGGTACACGCGCTGAAATATCGTCCAGAACTCCTCCAAAGGAAGAAGAGAGGCCACACCAGGGGAAACAATGAAGGCTTCTTTATTCGACAAAACACCCACAGTGGCGAATGCATTTCGGCTCAAAGTTCGCCTTCCTCAGCGCCATGGGTATATGCACGGTTCAGGCACCTGCTTGACTTAAAATGTCTTTGCCTCCTCCTGCTGCTGGACACGTGACTCCTCCCCTTCAGGTGAGTACCAATCGCCTGACACTTCCTGCAGGCTGCTCGTAGTGCGGTGCCTACAGGACCCAGAATGCACCATACTTGGCCGTTTCCTGGTGTCTTGCGGGGGTAAGTCCTGTCACAGTCAATTGTAGTGCCCCCAGGGGGTTTGCCGAACACTAGCTGCCTTCTCCGCTCCCCAAATCGCAGCCACCTCCAAAATCCGGGAAACAATATCGGCGGGGGCAAAGTAGGAAGTCCTCCACGCCCACAGTGCAATCTAGCCGATTGCTGCATCGCCCCATATCCTCCCAGGTTCGGTGGTGGGCCCCGGTCTTTCCCTTACCAGGGACAACAAGAATTCCGCAGAAGCGAAGACCAGCGTTGCCAGGGCCAACTAAGTGCTGCGCGGACCTCTCAAAGCGCGACATCTGGTACACGCGCTGAAATATCGTCCAGAACTCCTCCAAAGGAAGAAGAGAGGCCACACCAGGGGAAACAATGAAGGCTTCTTTATTCGACAAAACACCCACAGTGGCGAATGCATTTCGGCTCAAAGTTCGCCTTCCTCAGCGCCATGGGTATATGCACGGTTCAGGCACCTGCTTGACTTAAAATGTCTTTGCCTCCTCCTGCTGCTGGACACGTGACTCCGCCCCTTCAGGTGAGTACCAATCGCCTGACACTTCCTGCAGGCTGCTCGTAGTGCGGTGCCTACAGGACCCAGAATGCACCATACTTGGCCGTTTCCTGGTGTCTTGCGGGGGTAAGTCCTGTCACAGTCAATTGTAGTGCCCCCAGGGGGTTTGCCGAACACTAGCTGCCTTCTCCGCTCCCCAAATCGCAGCCACCTCCAAAATCCGGGAAACAATATCGGCGGGGGCAAAGTAGGAAGTCCTCCACGCCCACAGTGCAATCTAGCCGATTGCTGCATCACCCCATATCCTCCCAGGTTCGGTGGTGGGCCCCGGTCTTTCCCTTACCAGGGACAACAAGAATTCCGCAGAAGCGAAGACCAGCGTTGCCAGGGCCAACTAAGTGCTGCGCGGACCTCTCAAAGCGCGACATCTGGTACACGCGCTGAAATATCGTCGAGAACTCCTCCAAAGGAAGAAGAGAGGCCACACCAGGGGAAACAATGAAGGCTTCTTTATTCGACAAAACACCCACAGTGGCGAATGCATTTCGGCTCAAAGTTCGCCTTCCTCAGCGCCATGGGTATATGCACGGTTCAGGCACCTGCTTGACTTAAAATGTCTTTGCCTCCTCCTGCTGCTGGACACGTGACTCCGCCCCTTCAGGTGAGTACCAATCGCCTGACACTTCCTGCAGGCTGCTCGTAGTGCGGTGCCTACAGGACCCAGAATGCTCCATACTTGGCCGTTTCCTGGTGTCTTGCGGGGGTAAGTCCTGTCACAGTCAATTGTAGTGCCCCCAGGGGGTTTGCCGAACACTAGCTGCCTTCTCCGCTCCCCAAATCGCAGCCACCTCCAAAATCCGGGAAACAATATCGGCGGGGGCAAAGTAGGAAGTCCTCCACGCCCACAGTGCAATCTAGCCGATTGCTGCATCGCCCCATATCCTCCCAGGTTCGGTGGTGGGCCCCGGTCTTTCCCTTACCAGGGACAAAAAGAATTCCGCAGAAGCGAAGACCAGCGTTGCCAGGGCCAACTAAGTGCTGCGCGGACCTCTCAAAGCGCGACATCTGGTACACGCGCTGAAATATCGTCCAGAACTCCTCCAAAGGAAGAAGAGAGGCCACACCAGGGGAAACAATGAAGGCTTCTTTATTCGACAAAACACCCACAGTGGCGAATGCATTTCGGCTCAAAGTTCGCCTTCCTCAGCGCCATGGGTATATGCACGGTTCAGGCACCTGCTTGACTTAAAATGTCTTTGCCTCCTCCTGCTGCTGGACACGTGACTCCGCCCCTTCAGGTGAGTACCAATCGCCTGACACTTCCTGCAGGCTGCTCGTAGTGCGGTGCCTACAGGACCCAGAATGCACCATACTTGGCCGTTTCCTGGTGTCTTGCGGGGGTAAGTCCTGTCACAGTCAATTGTAGTGCCCCCAGGGGGTTTGCCGAACACTAGCTGCCTTCTCCGCTCCCCAAATCGCAGCCACCTCCAAAATCCGGGAAACAATATCGGCGGGGGCAAAGTAGGAAGTCCTCCACGCCCACAGTGCAATCTAGCCGATTGCTGCATCGCCCCATATCCTCCCAGGTTCGGTGGTGGGCCCCGGTCTTTCCCTTACCAGGGACAACAAGAATTCCGCAGAAGCGAAGACCAGCGTTGCCAGGGCCAACTAAGTGCTGCGCGGACCTCTCAAAGCGCGACATCTGGTACACGCGCTGAAATATCGTCCAGAACTCCTCCAAAGGAAGAAGAGAGGCCACACCAGGGGAAACAATGAAGGCTTCTTTATTCGACAAAACACCCACAGTGGCGAATGCATTTCGGCTCAAAGTTCGCTTTCCTCAGCGCCATGGGTATATGCACGGTTCAGGCACCTGCTTGACTTAAAATGTCTTTGCCTCCTCCTGCTGCTGGACACGTGACTCCGCCCCTTCAGGTGAGTACCAATCGCCTGACACTTCCTGCAGGCTGCTCGTAGTGCGGTGCCTACAGGACCCAGAATGCACCATACTTGGCCGTTTCCTGGTGTCTTGCGGGGGTAAGTCCTGTCACAGTCAATTGTAGTGCCCCCAGGGGGTTTGCCGAACACTAGCTGCCTTCTCCGCTCCCCAAATCGCAGCCACCTCCAAAATCCGGGAAACAATATCGGTGGGGGCAAAGTAGGAAGTCCTCCACGCCCACAGTGCAATCTAGCCGATTGCTGCATCGCCCCATATCCTCCCAGGTTCGGTGGTGGGCCCCGGTCTTTCCCTTACCAGGGACAACAAGAATTCCGCAGAAGCGAAGACCAGCGTTGCCAGGGCCAACTAAGTGCTGCGCGGACCTCTCAAAGCGCGACATCTGGTACACGCGCTGAAATATCGTCCAGAACTCCTCCAAAGGAAGAAGAGAGGCCACACCAGGGGAAACAATGAAGGCTTCTTTATTCGTCAAAACACCCACAGTGGCGAATGCATTTCGGCTCAAAGTTCGCCTTCCTCAGCGCCATGGGTATATGCACGGTTCAGGCACCTGCTTGACTTAAAATGTCTTTGCCTCCTCCTGCTGCTGGACACGTGACTCCGCCCCTTCAGGTGAGTACCAATCGCCTGACACTTCCTGCAGGCTGCTCGTAGTGCGGTGCCTACAGGACCCAGAATGCACCATACTTGGCCGTTTCCTGGTGTCTTGCGGGGGTAAGTCCTGTCACAGTAAATTGTAGTGCCCCCAGGGGGTTTGCCGAACACTAGCTGCCTTCTCCGCTCCCCAAATCGCAGCCACCTCCAAAATCCGGGAAACAATATCGGCGGGGGCAAAGTAGGAAGTCCTCCATGCCCACAGTGCAATCTAGCCGATTGCTGCATCGCCCCATATCCTCCCAGGTTCGGTGGTGGGCCCCGGTCTTTCCATTACCAGGGACAACAAGAATTCCGCAGAAGCGAAGACCAGCGTTGCCAGGGCCAACTAAGTGCTGCGCGGACCTCTCAAAGCGCGACATCTGGTACACACGCTGAAATATCGTCCAGAACTCCTCCAAAGGAAGAAGAGAGGCCACACCAGGGGAAACAATGAAGGCTTCTTTATTCGACAAAACACCCACAGTGGCGAATGCATTTCGGCTCAAAGTTCGCCTTCCTCAGCGCCATGGGTATATGCACGGTTCAGGCACCTGCTTGACTTAAAATGTCTTTGCCTCCTCCTGCTGCTGGACACGTGACTCCGCCCCTTCAGGTGAGTACCAATCGCCTGACACTTCCTGCAGGCTGCTCGTAGTGCGGTGCCTACAGGACCCAGAATGCACCATACTTGGCCGTTTCCTGGTGTCTTGCGGGGGTAAGTCCTGTCACAGTCAATTGTAGTGCCCCCAGGGGGTTTGCCGAACACTAGCTGCCTTCTCCGCTCCCCAAATCGCAGCCACCTCCAAAATCCGGGAAACAATATCGGCGGGGGCAAAGTAGGAAGTCCTCCATGCCCACAGTGCAATCTAGCCGATTGCTGCATCGCCCCATATCCTCCCAGGTTCGGTGGTGGGCCCCGGTCTTTCCCTTACCAGGGACAACAAGAATTCCGCAGAAGCGAAGACCAGCGTTGCCAGGGCCAACTAAGTGCTGCGCGGACCTCTCAAAGCGCGACATCTGGTACACGCGCTGAAATATCGTCCAGAACTCCTCCAAAGGAAGAAGAGAGGCCACACCAGGGGAAACAATGAAGGCTTCTTTATTCGACAAAACACCCACAGTGGCGAATGCATTTCGGCTCAAAGTTCGCCTTCCTCAGCGCCATGGGTATATGCACGGTTCAGGCACCTGCTTGACTTAAAATGTCTTTGCCTCCTCCTGCTGCTGGACACGTGACTCCGCCCCTTCAGGTGAGTACCAATCGCCTGACACTTCCTGCAGGCTGCTCGTAGTGCGGTGCCTACAGGACCCAGAATGCACCATACTTGGCCGTTTCCTGGTGTCTTGCGGGGGTAAGTCCTGTCACAGTCAATTGTAGTGCCCCCAGGGGGTTTGCCGAACACTAGCTGCCTTCTCCGCTCCCCAAATCGCAGCCACCTCCAAAATCCGGGAAACAATATCGGCGGGGGCAAAGTAGGAAGTCCTCCACGCCCACAGTGCAATCTAGCCGATTGCTGCATCGCCCCATATCCTCCCAGGTTCGGTGGTGGGCCCCGGTCTTTCCCTTACCAGGGACAACAAGAATTCCGCAGAAGCGAAGACCAGCGTTGCCAGGGCCAACTAAGTGCTGCGCAGACCTCTCAAAGCGCGACATCTGGTACACGCGCTGAAATATCGTCCAGAACTCCTCCAAAGGAAGAAGAGAGGCCACACCAGGGGAAACAATGAAGGCTTCTTTATTCGACAAAACACCCACAGTGGCGAATGCATTTCGGCTCAAAGTTCGCCTTCCTCAGCGCCATGGGTATATGCACGGTTCAGGCACCTGCTTGACTTAAAATGTCTTTGCCTCCTCCTGCTGCTGGACACGTGACTCCGCCCCTTCAGGTGAGTACCAATCGCCTGACACTTCCTGCAGGCTGCTCGTAGTGCGGTGCCTACAGGACCCAGAATGCACCATACTTGGCCGTTTCCTGGTGTCTTGCGGGGGTAAGTCCTGTCACAGTCAATTGTAGTGCCCCCAGGGGGTTTGCCGAACACTAGCTGCCTTCTCCGCTCCCCAAATCGCAGCCACCTCCAAAATCCGGGAAACAATATCGGCGGGGGCAAAGTAGGAAGTCCTCCACGCCCACAGTGCAATCTAGCCGATTGCTGCATCGCCCCATATCCTCCCAGGTTCGGTGGTGGGCCCCGGTCTTTCCCTTACCAGGGACAACAAGAATTCCGCAGAAGCGAAGACCAGCGTTGCCAGGGCCAACTAAGTGCTGCGCGGACCTCTCAAAGCGCGACATCTGGTACACGCGCTGAAATATCGTCCAGAACTCCTCCAAAGGAAGAAGAGAGGCCACACCAGGGGAAACAATGAAGGCTTCTTTATTCGACAAAATACCCACAGTGGCAAATGCATTTCGGCTCAAAGTTCGCCTTCCTCAGCGCCATGGGTATATGCACGGTTCAGGCACCTGCTTGACTTAAAATGTCTTTGCCTCCTCCTGCTGCTGGACACGTGACTCCGCCCCTTCAGGTGAGTACCAATCGCCTGACACTTCCTGCAGGCTGCTCGTAGTGCGGTGCCTACAGGACCCAGAATGCACCATACTTGGCCGTTTCCTGGTGTCTTGTGGGGGTAAGTCCTGTCACAGTCAATTGTAGTGCCCCCAGGGGGTTTGCCGAACACTAGCTGCCTTCTCCGCTCCCCAAATCGCAGCCACCTCCAAAATCCGGGAAACAATATCGGCGGGGGCAAAGTAGGAAGTCCTCCACTCCCACAGTGCAATCTAGCCGATTGCTGCATCGCCCCATATCCTCCCAGGTTCGGTGGTGGGCCCCGGTCTTTCCCTTACCAGGGACAACAAGAATTCCGCAGAAGCGAAGACCAGCGTTGCCAGGGCCAACTAAGTGCTGCGCGGACCTCTCAAAGCGCGACATCTGGTACACGCGCTGAAATATCGTCCAGAACTCCTCCAAAGGAAGAAGAGAGGCCACACCAGGGGAAACAATGAAGGCTTCTTTATTCGACAAAACACCCACAGTGGCGAATGCATTTCGGCTCAAAGTTCGCCTTCCTCAGCGCCATGGGTATATGCACGGTTCAGGCACCTGCTTGACTTAAAATGTCTTTGCCTCCTCCTGCTGCTGGACACGTGACTCCGCCCCTTCAGGTGAGTACCAATCGCCTGACACTTCCTGCAGGCTGCTCGTAGTGCGGTGCCTACAGGACCCAGAATGCACCATACTTGGCCGTTTCCTGGTGTCTTGCGGGGGTAAGTCCTGTCACAGTCAATTGTAGTGCCCCCAGGGGGTTTGCCGAACACTAGCTGCCTTCTCCGCTCCCCAAATCGCAGCCACCTCCAAAATCCGGGAAACAATATCGGCGGGGGCAAAGTAGGAAGTCCTCCACGCCCACAGTGCAATCTAGCCGATTGCTGCATCGCCCCATATCCTCCCAGGTTCGGTGGTGGACCCCGGTCTTTCCCTTACCAGGGACAACAAGAATTCCGCAGAAGCGAAGACCAGCGTTGCCAGGGCCAACTAAGTGCTGCGCGGACCTCTCAAAGCGCGACATCTGGTACACGCGCTGAAATATCGTCCAGAACTCCTCCAAAGGAAGAAGAGAGGCCACACCAGGGGAAACAATGAAGGCTTCTTTATTCGACAAAATACCCACAGCGGCAAATGCATTTCGGCTCAAAGTTCGCCTTCCTCAGCGCCATGGGTATATGCACGGTTCAGGCACCTGCTTGACTTAAAATGTCTTTGCCTCCTCCTGCTGCTGGACACGTGACTCCGCCCCTTCAGGTGAGTACCAATCGCCTGACACTTCCTGCAGGCTGCTCGTAGTGCGGTGCCTACAGGACCCAGAATGCACCATACTTGGCCGTTTCCTGGTGTCTTGTGGGGGTAAGTCCTGTCACAGTCAATTGTAGTGCCCCCAGGGGGTTTGGCGAACACTAGCTGCCTTCTCCGCTTCCCAAATCGCAGCCACCTCCAAAATCCGGGAAACAATATCGGCGGGGGCAAAGTAGGAAGTCCTCCACTCCCACAGTGCAATCTAGCCGATTGCTGCATCGCCCCATATCCTCCCAGGTTCGGTGGTGGGCCCCGGTCTTTCCCTTACCAGGGACAACAAGAATTCCGCAGAAGCGAAGACCAGCGTTGCCAGGGCCAACTAAGTGCTGCGCGGACCTCTCAAAGCGCGACATCTGGTACACGCGCTGAAATATCGTCCAGAACTCCTCCAAAGGAAGAAGAGAGGCCACACCAGGGGAAACAATGAAGGCTTCTTTATTCGACAAAACACCCACAGTGGCGAATGCATTTCGGCTCAAAGTTCGCCTTCCTCAGCGCCATGGGTATATGCACGGTTCAGGCACCTGCTTGACTTAAAATGTCTTTGCCTCCTCCTGCTGCTGGACACGTGACTCCGCCCCTTCAGGTGAGTACCAATCGCCTGACACTTCCTGCAGGCTGCTCGTAGTGCGGTGCCTACAGGACCCAGAATGCACCATACTTGGCCGTTTCCTGGTGTCTTGCGGGGGTAAGTCCTGTCACAGTCAATTGTAGTGCCCCCAGGGGGTTTGCCGAACACTATCTGCCTTCTCCGCTCCCCAAATCGCAGCCACCTCCAAAATCCGGGAAACAATATCGGCGGGGGCAAAGTAGGAAGTCCTCCACGCCCACAGTGCAATCTAGCCGATTACTGCATCGCCCCATATCCTCCCAGGTTCGGTGGTGGGCCCCGGTCTTTCCCTTACCAGGGACAACAAGAATTCCGCAGAAGCAAAGACCAGCGTTGCCAGGGCCAACTAAGTGCTGCGCGGACCTCTCAAAGCGCGACATCTGGTACACGCGCTGAAATATCGTCGAGAACTCCTCCAAAGGAAGAAGAGAGGCCACACCAGGGGAAACAATGAAGGCTTCTTTATTCGACAAAACACCCACAGTGGCGAATGCATTTCGGCTCAAAGTTCGCCTTCCTCAGCGCCATGGGTATATGCACGGTTCAGGCACCTGCTTGACTTAAAATGTCTTTGCCTCCTCCTGCTGCTGGACACGTGACTCCGCCCCTTCAGGTGAGTACCAATCGCCTGACACTTCCTGCAGGCTGCTCGTAGTGCGGTGCCTACAGGACCCAGAATGCTCCATACTTGGCGGTTTCCTGGTGTCTTGCGGGGGTAAGTCCTGTCACAGTCAATTGTAGTGCCCCCAGGGGGTTTGCCGAACACTAGCTGCCTTCTCCGCTCCCCAAATCGCAGCCACCTCCAAAATCCGGGAAACAATATCGGCGGGGGCAAAGTAGGAAGTCCTCCACGCCCACAGTGCAATCTAGCCGATTGCTGCATCGCCCCATATCCTCCCAGGTTCGGTGGTGGGCCCCGGTCTTTCCCTTACCAGGGACAACAAGAATTCCGCAGAAGCGAAGACCAGCGTTGCCAGGGCCAACTAAGTGCTGCGCGGACCTCTCAAAGCGCGACATCTGGTACACGCGCTGAAATATCGTCCAGAACTCCTCCAAAGGAAGAAGAGAGGCCACACCAGGGGAAACAATGAAGGCTTCTTTATTCGACAAAACACCCACAGTGGCGAATGCATTTCGGCTCAAAGTTCGCCTTCCTCAGCGCCATGGGTATATGCACGGTTCAGGCACCTGCTTGACTTAAAATGTCTTTGCCTCCTCCTGCTGCTGGACACGTGACTCCTCCCCTTCAGGTGAGTACCAATCGCCTGACACTTCCTGCAGGCTGCTCGTAGTGCGGTGCCTACAGGACCCAGAATGCACCATACTTGGCCGTTTCCTGGTGTCTTGCGGGGGTAAGTCCTGTCACAGTCAATTGTAGTGCCCCCAGGGGGTTTGCCGAACATTAGCTGCCTTCTCCGCTCCCCAAATCGCAGCCACCTCCAAAATCCGGGAAACAATATCGGCGGGGGCAAAGTAGGAAGTCCTCCACGCCCACAGTGCAATCTAGCCGATTGCTGCATCGCCCCATATCCTCCCAGGTTCGGTGGTGGGCCCCGGTCTTTCCCTTACCAGGGACAACAAGAATTCCGCAGAAGCGAAGACCAGCGTTGCCAGGGCCAACTAAGTGCTGCGCGGACCTCTCAAAGCGCGACATCTGGTACACGCGCTGAAATATCGTCCAGAACTCCTCCAAAGGAAGAAGAGAGGCCACACCAGGGGAAACAATGAAGGCTTCTTTATTCGACAAAACACCCACAGTGGCGAATGCATTTCGGCTCAAAGTTCGCCTTCCTCAGCGCCATGGGTATATGCACGGTTCAGGCACCTGCTTGACTTAAAATGTCTTTGCCTCCTCCTGCTGCTGGACACGTGACTCCGCCCCTTCAGGTGAGTACCAATCGCCTGACACTTCCTGCAGGCTGCTCGTAGTGCTGTGCCTACAGGACCCAGAATGCACCATACTTGGCCGTTTCCTGGTGTCTTGCGGGGGTAAGTCCTGTCACAGTCAATTGTAGTGCCCCCAGGGGGTTTGC
Source organism: Lissotriton vulgaris (assembly GCF_964263255.1). Classification (NCBI taxonomy): domain Eukaryota; kingdom Metazoa; phylum Chordata; class Amphibia; order Caudata; family Salamandridae; genus Lissotriton; species Lissotriton vulgaris. The sequence goes on along the minus strand of NC_141696.1, from coordinate 462,135,726 downwards.
CGAACACTAGCTGCCTTCTCCGCTCCCCAAATCGCAGCCACCTCCAAAATCCGGGAAACAATATCGGCGGGGGCAAAGTAGGAAGTCCTCCACGCCCACAGTGCAATCTAGCCGATTGCTGCATCACCCCATATCCTCCCAGGTTCGGTGGTGGGCCCCGGTCTTTCCCTTACCAGGGACAACAAGAATTCCGCAGAAGCGAAGACCAGCGTTGCCAGGGCCAACTAAGTGCTGCGCGGACCTCTCAAAGCGCGACATCTGGTACACGCGCTGAAATATCGTCGAGAACTCCTCCAAAGGAAGAAGAGAGGCCACACCAGGGGAAACAATGAAGGCTTCTTTATTCGACAAAACACCCACAGTGGCGAATGCATTTCGGCTCAAAGTTCGCCTTCCTCAGCGCCATGGGTATATGCACGGTTCAGGCACCTGCTTGACTTAAAATGTCTTTGCCTCCTCCTGCTGCTGGACACGTGACTCCGCCCCTTCAGGTGAGTACCAATCGCCTGACACTTCCTGCAGGCTGCTCGTAGTGCGGTGCCTACAGGACCCAGAATGCTCCATACTTGGCCGTTTCCTGGTGTCTTGCGGGGGTAAGTCCTGTCACAGTCAATTGTAGTGCCCCCAGGGGGTTTGCCGAACACTAGCTGCCTTCTCCGCTCCCCAAATCGCAGCCACCTCCAAAATCCGGGAAACAATATCGGCGGGGGCAAAGTAGGAAGTCCTCCACGCCCACAGTGCAATCTAGCCGATTGCTGCATCGCCCCATATCCTCCCAGGTTCGGTGGTGGGCCCCGGTCTTTCCCTTACCAGGGACAACAAGAATTCCGCAGAAGCGAAGACCAGCGTTGCCAGGGCCAACTAAGTGCTGCGCGGACCTCTCAAAGCGCGACATCTGGTACACGCGCTGAAATATCGTCCAGAACTCCTCCAAAGGAAGAAGAGAGGCCACACCAGGGGAAACAATGAAGGCTTCTTTATTCGACAAAACACCCACAGTGGCGAATGCATTTCGGCTCAAAGTTCGCCTTCCTCAGCGCCATGGGTATATGCACGGTTCAGGCACCTGCTTGACTTAAAATGTCTTTGCCTCCTCCTGCTGCTGGACACGTGACTCCGCCCCTTCAGGTGAGTACCAATCGCCTGACACTTCCTGCAGGCTGCTCGTAGTGCGGTGCCTACAGGACCCAGAATGCACCATACTTGGCCGTTTCCTGGTGTCTTGCGGGGGTAAGTCCTGTCACAGTCAATTGTAGTGCCCCCAGGGGGTTTGCCGAACACTAGCTGCCTTCTCCGCTCCCCAAATCGCAGCCACCTCCAAAATCCGGGAAACAATATCGGCGGGGGCAAAGTAGGAAGTCCTCCACGCCCACAGTGCAATCTAGCCGATTGCTGCATCGCCCCATATCCTCCCAGGTTCGGTGGTGGGCCCCGGTCTTTCCCTTACCAGGGACAACAAGAATTCCGCAGAAGCGAAGACCAGCGTTGCCAGGGCCAACTAAGTGCTGCGCGGACCTCTCAAAGCGCGACATCTGGTACACGCGCTGAAATATCGTCCAGAACTCCTCCAAAGGAAGAAGAGAGGCCACACCAGGGGAAACAATGAAGGCTTCTTTATTCGACAAAACACCCACAGTGGCGAATGCATTTCGGCTCAAAGTTCGCTTTCCTCAGCGCCATGGGTATATGCACGGTTCAGGCACCTGCTTGACTTAAAATGTCTTTGCCTCCTCCTGCTGCTGGACACGTGACTCCGCCCCTTCAGGTGAGTACCAATCGCCTGACACTTCCTGCAGGCTGCTCGTAGTGCGGTGCCTACAGGACCCAGAATGCACCATACTTGGCCGTTTCCTGGTGTCTTGCGGGGGTAAGTCCTGTCACAGTCAATTGTAGTGCCCCCAGGGGGTTTGCCGAACACTAGCTGCCTTCTCCGCTCCCCAAATCGCAGCCACCTCCAAAATCCGGGAAACAATATCGGTGGGGGCAAAGTAGGAAGTCCTCCACGCCCACAGTGCAATCTAGCCGATTGCTGCATCGCCCCATATCCTCCCAGGTTCGGTGGTGGGCCCCGGTCTTTCCCTTACCAGGGACAACAAGAATTCCGCAGAAGCGAAGACCAGCGTTGCCAGGGCCAACTAAGTGCTGCGCGGACCTCTCAAAGCGCGACATCTGGTACACGCGCTGAAATATCGTCCAGAACTCCTCCAAAGGAAGAAGAGAGGCCACACCAGGGGAAACAATGAAGGCTTCTTTATTCGTCAAAACACCCACAGTGGCGAATGCATTTCGGCTCAAAGTTCGCCTTCCTCAGCGCCATGGGTATATGCACGGTTCAGGCACCTGCTTGACTTAAAATGTCTTTGCCTCCTCCTGCTGCTGGACACGTGACTCCGCCCCTTCAGGTGAGTACCAATCGCCTGACACTTCCTGCAGGCTGCTCGTAGTGCGGTGCCTACAGGACCCAGAATGCACCATACTTGGCCGTTTCCTGGTGTCTTGCGGGGGTAAGTCCTGTCACAGTAAATTGTAGTGCCCCCAGGGGGTTTGCCGAACACTAGCTGCCTTCTCCGCTCCCCAAATCGCAGCCACCTCCAAAATCCGGGAAACAATATCGGCGGGGGCAAAGTAGGAAGTCCTCCATGCCCACAGTGCAATCTAGCCGATTGCTGCATCGCCCCATATCCTCCCAGGTTCGGTGGTGGGCCCCGGTCTTTCCATTACCAGGGACAACAAGAATTCCGCAGAAGCGAAGACCAGCGTTGCCAGGGCCAACTAAGTGCTGCGCGGACCTCTCAAAGCGCGACATCTGGTACACACGCTGAAATATCGTCCAGAACTCCTCCAAAGGAAGAAGAGAGGCCACACCAGGGGAAACAATGAAGGCTTCTTTATTCGACAAAACACCCACAGTGGCGAATGCATTTCGGCTCAAAGTTCGCCTTCCTCAGCGCCATGGGTATATGCACGGTTCAGGCACCTGCTTGACTTAAAATGTCTTTGCCTCCTCCTGCTGCTGGACACGTGACTCCGCCCCTTCAGGTGAGTACCAATCGCCTGACACTTCCTGCAGGCTGCTCGTAGTGCGGTGCCTACAGGACCCAGAATGCACCATACTTGGCCGTTTCCTGGTGTCTTGCGGGGGTAAGTCCTGTCACAGTCAATTGTAGTGCCCCCAGGGGGTTTGCCGAACACTAGCTGCCTTCTCCGCTCCCCAAATCGCAGCCACCTCCAAAATCCGGGAAACAATATCGGCGGGGGCAAAGTAGGAAGTCCTCCATGCCCACAGTGCAATCTAGCCGATTGCTGCATCGCCCCATATCCTCCCAGGTTCGGTGGTGGGCCCCGGTCTTTCCCTTACCAGGGACAACAAGAATTCCGCAGAAGCGAAGACCAGCGTTGCCAGGGCCAACTAAGTGCTGCACGGACCTCTCAAAGCGCGACATCTGGTACACGCGCTGAAATATCGTCCAGAACTCCTCCAAAGGAAGAAGAGAGGCCACACCAGGGGAAACAATGAAGGCTTCTTTATTCGACAAAACACCCACAGTGGCGAATGCATTTCGGCTCAAAGTTCGCCTTCCTCAGCGCCATGGGTATATGCACGGTTCAGGCACCTGCTTGACTTAAAATGTCTTTGCCTCCTCCTGCTGCTGGACACGTGACTCCGCCCCTTCAGGTGAGTACCAATCGCCTGACACTTCCTGCAGGCTGCTCGTAGTGCGGTGCCTACAGGACCCAGAATGCACCATACTTGGCCGTTTCCTGGTGTCTTGCGGGGGTAAGTCCTGTCACAGTCAATTGTAGTGCCCCCAGGGGGTTTGCCGAACACTAGCTGCCTTCTCCGCTCCCCAAATCGCAGCCACCTCCAAAATCCGGGAAACAATATCGGCGGGGGCAAAGTAGGAAGTCCTCCACGCCCACAGTGCAATCTAGCCGATTGCTGCATCGCCCCATATCCTCCCAGGTTCGGTGGTGGGCCCCGGTCTTTCCCTTACCAGGGACAACAAGAATTCCGCAGAAGCGAAGACCAGCGTTGCCAGGGCCAACTAAGTGCTGCGCGGACCTCTCAAAGCGCGACATCTGGTACACGCGCTGAAATATCGTCGAGAACTCCTCCAAAGGAAGAAGAGAGGCCACACCAGGGGAAACAATGAAGGCTTCTTTATTCGACAAAACACCCACAGTGGCGAATGCATTTCGGCTCAAAGTTCGCCTTCCTCAGCGCCATGGGTATATGCACGGTTCAGGCACCTGCTTGACTTAAAATGTCTTTGCCTCCTCCTGCTGCTGGACACGTGACTCCGCCCCTTCAGGTGAGTACCAATCGCCTGACACTTCCTGCAGGCTGCTCGTAGTGCGGTGCCTACAGGACCCAGAATGCACCATACTTGGCCGTTTCCTGGTGTCTTGCTGGGGTAAGTCCTGTCACAGTCAATTGTAGTGCCCCCAGGGGGTTTGCCGAACACTAGCTGCCTTCTCCGCTCCCCAAATCGCAGCCACCTCCAAAATCCGGGAAACAATATCGGCGGGGGCAAAGTAGGAAGTCCTCCACGCCCACAGTGCAATCTAGCCGATTGCTGCATCGCCCCATATCCTCCCAGGTTCGGTGGTGGGCCCCGGTCTTTCCCTTACCAGGGACAACAAGAATTCCGCAGAAGCGAAGACCAGCGTTGCCAGGGCCAACTAAGTGCTGCGCGGACCTCTCAAAGCGCGACATCTGGTACACGCGCTGAAATATCGTCCAGAACTCCTCCAAAGGAAGAAGAGAGGCCACACCAGGGGAAACAATGAAGGCTTCTTTATTCGACAAAATACCCACAGTGGCAAATGCATTTCGGCTCAAAGTTCGCCTTCCTCAGCGCCATGGGTATATGCACGGTTCAGGCACCTGCTTGACTTAAAATGTCTTTGCCTCCTCCTGCTGCTGGACACGTGACTCCGCCCCTTCAGGTGAGTACCAATCGCCTGACACTTCCTGCAGGCTGCTCGTAGTGCGGTGCCTACAGGACCCAGAATGCACCATACTTGGCCGTTTCCTGGTGTCTTGTGGGGGTAAGTCCTGTCACAGTCAATTGTAGTGCCCCCAGGGGGTTTGCCGAACACTAGCTGCCTTCTCCGCTCCCCAAATCGCAGCCACCTCCAAAATCCGGGAAACAATATCGGCGGGGGCAAAGTAGGAAGTCCTCCACTCCCACAGTGCAATCTAGCCGATTGCTGCATCGCCCCATATCCTCCCAGGTTCGGTGGTGGGCCCCGGTCTTTCCCTTACCAGGGACAACAAGAATTCCGCAGAAGCGAAGACCAGCGTTGCCAGGGCCAACTAAGTGCTGCGCGGACCTCTCAAAGCGCGACATCTGGTACACGCGCTGAAATATCGTCCAGAACTCCTCCAAAGGAAGAAGAGAGGCCACACCAGGGGAAACAATGAAGGCTTCTTTATTCGACAAAACACCCACAGTGGCGAATGCATTTCGGCTCAAAGTTCGCCTTCCTCAGCGCCATGGGTATATGCACGGTTCAGGCACCTGCTTGACTTAAAATGTCTTTGCCTCCTCCTGCTGCTGGACACGTGACTCCGCCCCTTCAGGTGAGTACCAATCGCCTGACACTTCCTGCAGGCTGCTCGTAGTGCGGTGCCTACAGGACCCAGAATGCACCATACTTGGCCGTTTCCTGGTGTCTTGCGGGGGTAAGTCCTGTCACAGTCAATTGTAGTGCCCCCAGGGGGTTTGCCGAACACTAGCTGCCTTCTCCGCTCCCCAAATCGCAGCCACCTCCAAAATCCGGGAAACAATATCGGCGGGGGCAAAGTAGGAAGTCCTCCACGCCCACAGTGCAATCTAGCCGATTGCTGCATCGCCCCATATCCTCCCAGGTTCGGTGGTGGACCCCGGTCTTTCCCTTACCAGGGACAACAAGAATTCCGCAGAAGCGAAGACCAGCGTTGCCAGGGCCAACTAAGTGCTGCGCGGACCTCTCAAAGCGCGACATCTGGTACACGCGCTGAAATATCGTCCAGAACTCCTCCAAAGGAAGAAGAGAGGCCACACCAGGGGAAACAATGAAGGCTTCTTTATTCGACAAAATACCCACAGCGGCAAATGCATTTCGGCTCAAAGTTCGCCTTCCTCAGCGCCATGGGTATATGCACGGTTCAGGCACCTGCTTGACTTAAAATGTCTTTGCCTCCTCCTGCTGCTGGACACGTGACTCCGCCCCTTCAGGTGAGTACCAATCGCCTGACACTTTCTGCAGGCTGCTCGTAGTGCGGTGCCTACAGGACCCAGAATGCACCATACTTGGCCGTTTCCTGGTGTCTTGTGGGGGTAAGTCCTGTCACAGTCAATTGTAGTGCCCCCAGGGGGTTTGCCGAACACTAGCTGCCTTCTCCGCTCCCCAAATCGCAGCCACCTCCAAAATCCGGGAAACAATATCGGCGGGGGCAAAGTAGGAAGTCCTCCACTCCCACAGTGCAATCTAGCCGATTGCTGCATCGCCCCATATCCTCCCAGGTTCGGTGGTGGGCCCCGGTCTTTCCCTTACCAGGGACAACAAGAATTCCGCAGAAGCGAAGACCAGCGTTGCCAGGGCCAACTAAGTGCTGCGCGGACCTCTCAAAGCGCGACATCTGGTACACGAGCTGAAATATCGTCCAGAACTCCTCCAAAGGAAGAAGAGAGGCCACACCAGGGGAAACAATGAAGGCTTCTTTATTCGACAAAACACCCACAGTGGCGAATGCATTTCGGCTCAAAGTTCGCCTTCCTCAGCGCCATGGGTATATGCACGGTTCAGGCACCTGCTTGACTTAAAATGTCTTTGCCTCCTCCTGCTGCTGGACACGTGACTCCGCCCCTTCAGGTGAGTACCAATCGCCTGACACTTCCTGCAGGCTGCTCGTAGTGCGGTGCCTACAGGACCCAGAATGCACCATACTTGGCCGTTTCCTGGTGTCTTGCGGGGGTAAGTCCTGTCACAGTCAATTGTAGTGCCCCCAGGGGGTTTGCCGAACACTATCTGCCTTCTCCGCTCCCCAAATCGCAGCCACCTCCAAAATCCGGGAAACAATATCGGCGGGGGCAAAGTAGGAAGTCCTCCACGCCCACAGTGCAATCTAGCCGATTACTGCATCGCCCCATATCCTCCCAGGTTCGGTGGTGGGCCCCGGTCTTTCCCTTACCAGGGACAACAAGAATTCCGCAGAAGCAAAGACCAGCGTTGCCAGGGCCAACTAAGTGCTGCGCGGACCTCTCAAAGCGCGACATCTGGTACACGCGCTGAAATATCGTCGAGAACTCCTCCAAAGGAAGAAGAGAGGCCACACCAGGGGAAACAATGAAGGCTTCTTTATTCGACAAAGCACCCACAGTGGCGAATGCATTTCGGCTCAAAGTTCGCCTTCCTCAGCGCCATGGGTATATGCACGGTTCAGGCACCTGCTTGACTTAAAATGTCTTTGCCTCCTCCTGCTGCTGGACACGTGACTCCGCCCCTTCAGGTGAGTACCAATCGCCTGACACTTCCTGCAGGCTGCTCGTAGTGCGGTGCCTACAGGACCCAGAATGCTCCATACTTGGCGGTTTCCTGGTGTCTTGCGGGGGTAAGTCCTGTCACAGTCAATTGTAGTGCCCCCAGGGGGTTTGCCGAACACTAGCTGCCTTCTCCGCTCCCCAAATCGCAGCCACCTCCAAAATCCGGGAAACAATATCGGCGGGGGCAAAGTAGGAAGTCCTCCACACCCACAGTGCAATCTAGCCGATTGCTGCATCGCCCCATATCCTCCCAGGTTCGGTGGTGGGCCCCGGTCTTTCCCTTACCAGGGACAACAAGAATTCCGCAGAAGCGAAGACCAGCGTTGCCAGGGCCAACTAAGTGCTGCGCGGACCTCTCAAAGCGCGACATCTGGTACACGCGCTGAAATATCGTCCAGAACTCCTCCAAAGGAAGAAGAGAGGCCACACCAGGGGAAACAATGAAGGCTTCTTTATTCGACAAAACACCCACAGTGGCGAATGCATTTCGGCTCAAAGTTCGCCTTCCTCAGCGCCATGGGTATATGCACGGTTCAGGCACCTGCTTGACTTAAAATGTCTTTGCCTCCTCCTGCTGCTGGACACGTGACTCCTCCCCTTCAGGTGAGTACCAATCGCCTGACACTTCCTGCAGGCTGCTCGTAGTGCGGTGCCTACAGGACCCAGAATGCACCATACTTGGCCGTTTCCTGGTGTCTTGCGGGGGTAAGTCCTGTCACAGTCAATTGTAGTGCCCCCAGGGGGTTTGCCGAACACTAGCTGCCTTCTCCGCTCCCCAAATCGCAGCCACCTCCAAAATCCGGGAAACAATATCGGCGGGGGCAAAGTAGGAAGTCCTCCACGCCCACAGTGCAATCTAGCCGATTGCTGCATCGCCCCATATCCTCCCAGGTTCGGTGGTGGGCCCCGGTCTTTCCCTTACCAGGGACAACAAGAATTCCGCAGAAGCGAAGACCAGCGTTGCCAGGGCCAACTAAGTGCTGCGCGGACCTCTCAAAGCGCGACATCTGGTACACGCGCTGAAATATCGTCCAGAACTCCTCCAAAGGAAGAAGAGAGGCCACACCAGGGGAAACAATGAAGGCTTCTTTATTCGACAAAACACCCACAGTGGCGAATGCATTTCGGCTCAAAGTTCGCCTTCCTCAGCGCCATGGGTATATGCACGGTTCAGGCACCTGCTTGACTTAAAATGTCTTTGCCTCCTCCTGCTGCTGGACACGTGACTCCGCCCCTTCAGGTGAGTACCAATCGCCTGACACTTCCTGCAGGCTGCTCGTAGTGCGGTGCCTACAGGACCCAGAATGCACCATACTTGGCCGTTTCCTGGTGTCTTGCGGGGGTAAGTCCTGTCACAGTCAATTGTAGTGCCCCCAGGGGGTTTGCCGAACACTAGCTGCCTTCTCCGCTCCCCAAATCGCAGCCACCTCCAAAATCCGGGAAACAATATCGGCGGGGGCAAAGTAGGAAGTCCTCCACGCCCACAGTGCAATCTAGCCGATTGCTGCATCACCCCATATCCTCCCAGGTTCGGTGGTGGGCCCCGGTCTTTCCCTTACCAGGGACAACAAGAATTCCGCAGAAGCGAAGACCAGCGTTGCCAGGGCCAACTAAGTGCTGCGCGGACCTCTCAAAGCGCGACATCTGGTACACGCGCTGAAATATCGTCGAGAACTCCTCCAAAGGAAGAAGAGAGGCCACACCAGGGGAAACAATGAAGGCTTCTTTATTCGACAAAACACCCACAGTGGCGAATGCATTTCGGCTCAAAGTTCGCCTTCCTCAGCGCCATGGGTATATGCACGGTTCAGGCACCTGCTTGACTTAAAATGTCTTTGCCTCCTCCTGCTGCTGGACACGTGACTCCGCCCCTTCAGGTGAGTACCAATCGCCTGACACTTCCTGCAGGCTGCTCGTAGTGCGGTGCCTACAGGACCCAGAATGCTCCATACTTGGCCGTTTCCTGGTGTCTTGCGGGGGTAAGTCCTGTCACAGTCAATTGTAGTGCCCCCAGGGGGTTTGCCGAACACTAGCTGCCTTCTCCGCTCCCCAAATCGCAGCCACCTCCAAAATCCGGGAAACAATATCGGCGGGGGCAAAGTAGGAAGTCCTCCACGCCCACAGTGCAATCTAGCCGATTGCTGCATCGCCCCATATCCTCCCAGGTTCGGTGGTGGGCCCCGGTCTTTCCCTTACCAGGGACAACAAGAATTCCGCAGAAGCGAAGACCAGCGTTGCCAGGGCCAACTATGTGCTGCGCGGACCTCTCAAAGCGCGACATCTGGTACACGCGCTGAAATATCGTCCAGAACTCCTCCAAAGGAAGAAGAGAGGCCACACCAGGAGAAACAATGAAGGCTTCTTTATTCGACAAAACACCCACAGTGGCGAATGCATTTCGGCTCAAAGTTCGCCTTCCTCAGCGCCATGGGTATATGCACGGTTCAGGCACCTGCTTGACTTAAAATGTCTTTGCCTCCTCCTGCTGCTGGACACGTGACTCCGCCCCTTCAGGTGAGTACCAATCGCCTGACACTTCCTGCAGGCTGCTCGTAGTGCGGTGCCTACAGGACCCAGAATGCACCATACTTGGCCGTTTCCTGGTGTGTTGTGGGGGTAAGTCCTGTCACAGTCAATTGTAGTGCCCCCAGGGGGTTTGCCGAACACTAGCTGCCTTCTCCGCTCCCCAAATCGCAGCCACCTCCAAAATCCGGGAAACAATATCGGCGGGGGCAAAGTAGGAAGTCCTCCACTCCCACAGTGCAATCTAGCCGATTGCTGCATCGCCCCATATCCTCCCAGGTTCGGTGGTGGGCCCCGGTCTTTCCCTTACCAGGGACAACAAGAATTCCGCAGAAGCGAAGACCAGCGTTGCCAGGGCCAACTAAGTGCTGCGCGGACCTCTCAAAGCGCGACATCTGGTACACGCGCTGAAATATCGTCCAGAACTCCTCCAAAGGAAGAAGAGAGGCCACACCAGGGGAAACAATGAAGGCTTCTTTATTCGACAAAACACCCACAGTGGCGAATGCATTTCGGCTCAAAGTTCGCCTTCCTCAGCGCCATGGGTATATGCACGGTTCAGGCACCTGCTTGACTTAAAATGTCTTTGCCTCCTCCTGCTGCTGGACACGTGACTCCGCCCCTTCAGGTGAGTACCAATCGCCTGACACTTCCTGCAGGCTGCTCGTAGTGCGGTGCCTACAGGACCCAGAATGCACCATACTTGGCCGTTTCCTGGTGTCTTGCGGGGGTAAGTCCTGTCACAGTCAATTGTAGTGCCCCCAGGGGGTTTGCCGAACACTATCTGCCTTCTCCGCTCCCCAAATCGCAGCCACCTCCAAAATCCGGGAAACAATATCGGCGGGGGCAAAGTAGGAAGTCCTCCACGCCCACAGTGCAATCTAGCCGATTACTGCATCGCCCCATATCCTCCCAGGTTCGGTGGTGGGCCCCGGTCTTTCCCTTACCAGGGACAACAAGAATTCCGCAGAAGCAAAGACCAGCGTTGCCAGGGCCAACTAAGTGCTGCGCGGACCTCTCAAAGCGCGACATCTGGTACACGCGCTGAAATATCGTCGAGAACTCCTCCAAAGGAAGAAGAGAGGCCACACCAGGGGAAACAATGAAGGCTTCTTTATTCGACAAAGCACCCACAGTGGCGAATGCATTTCGGCTCAAAGTTCGCCTTCCTCAGCGCCATGGGTATATGCACGGTTCAGGCACCTGCTTGACTTAAAATGTCTTTGCCTCCTCCTGCTGCTGGACACGTGACTCCGCCCCTTCAGGTGAGTACCAATCGCCTGACACTTCCTGCAGGCTGCTCGTAGTGCGGTGCCTACAGGACCCAGAATGCTCCATACTTGGCGGTTTCCTGGTGTCTTGCGGGGGTAAGTCCTGTCACAGTCAATTGTAGTGCCCCCAGGGGGTTTGCCGAACACTAGCTGCCTTCTCCGCTCCCCAAATCGCAGCCACCTCCAAAATCCGGGAAACAATATCGGCGGGGGCAAAGTAGGAAGTCCTCCACACCCACAGTGCAATCTAGCCGATTGCTGCATCGCCCCATATCCTCCCAGGTTCGGTGGTGGGCCCCGGTCTTTCCCTTACCAGGGACAACAAGAATTCCGCAGAAGCGAAGACCAGCGTTGCCAGGGCCAACTAAGTGCTGCGCGGACCTCTCAAAGCGCGACATCTGGTACACGCGCTGAAATATCGTCCAGAACTCCTCCAAAGGAAGAAGAGAGGCCACACCAGGGGAAACAATGAAGGCTTCTTTATTCGACAAAACACCCACAGTGGCGAATGCATTTCGGCTCAAAGTTCGCCTTCCTCAGCGCCATGGGTATATGCACGGTTCAGGCACCTGCTTGACTTAAAATGTCTTTGCCTCCTCCTGCTGCTGGACACGTGACTCCTCCCCTTCAGGTGAGTACCAATCGCCTGACACTTCCTGCAGGCTGCTCGTAGTGCGGTGCCTACAGGACCCAGAATGCACCATACTTGGCCGTTTCCTGGTGTCTTGCGGGGGTAAGTCCTGTCACAGTCAATTGTAGTGCCCCCAGGGGGTTTGCCGAACACTAGCTGCCTTCTCCGCTCCCCAAATCGCAGCCACCTCCAAAATCCGGGAAACAATATCGGCGGGGGCAAAGTAGGAAGTCCTCCACGCCCACAGTGCAATCTAGCCGATTGCTGCATCGCCCCATATCCTCCCAGGTTCGGTGGTGGGCCCCGGTCTTTCCCTTACCAGGGACAACAAGAATTCCGCAGAAGCGAAGACCAGCGTTGCCAGGGCCAACTAAGTGCTGCGCGGACCTCTCAAAGCGCGACATCTGGTACACGCGCTGAAATATCGTCCAGAACTCCTCCAAAGGAAGAAGAGAGGCCACACCAGGGGAAACAATGAAGGCTTCTTTATTCGACAAAACACCCACAGTGGCGAATGCATTTCGGCTCAAAGTTCGCCTTCCTCAGCGCCATGGGTATATGCACGGTTCAGGCACCTGCTTGACTTAAAATGTCTTTGCCTCCTCCTGCTGCTGGACACGTGACTCCGCCCCTTCAGGTGAGTACCAATCGCCTGACACTTCCTGCAGGCTGCTCGTAGTGCGGTGCCTACAGGACCCAGAATGCACCATACTTGGCCGTTTCCTGGTGTCTTGCGGGGGTAAGTCCTGTCACAGTCAATTGTAGTGCCCCCAGGGGGTTTGCCGAACACTAGCTGCCTTCTCCGCTCCCCAAATCGCAGCCACCTCCAAAATCCGGGAAACAATATCGGCGGGGGCAAAGTAGGAAGTCCTCCACGCCCACAGTGCAATCTAGCCGATTGCTGCATCACCCCATATCCTCCCAGGTTCGGTGGTGGGCCCCGGTCTTTCCCTTACCAGGGACAACAAGAATTCCGCAGAAGCGAAGACCAGCGTTGCCAGGGCCAACTAAGTGCTGCGCGGACCTCTCAAAGCGCGACATCTGGTACACGCGCTGAAATATCGTCGAGAACTCCTCCAAAGGAAGAAGAGAGGCCACACCAGGGGAAACAATGAAGGCTTCTTTATTCGACAAAACACCCACAGTGGCGAATGCATTTCGGCTCAAAGTTCGCCTTCCTCAGCGCCATGGGTATATGCACGGTTCAGGCACCTGCTTGACTTAAAATGTCTTTGCCTCCTCCTGCTGCTGGACACGTGACTCCGCCCCTTCAGGTGAGTACCAATCGCCTGACACTTCCTGCAGGCTGCTCGTAGTGCGGTGCCTACAGGACCCAGAATGCTCCATACTTGGCCGTTTCCTGGTGTCTTGCGGGGGTAAGTCCTGTCACAGTCAATTGTAGTGCCCCCAGGGGGTTTGCCGAACACTAGCTGCCTTCTCCGCTCCCCAAATCGCAGCCACCTCCAAAATCCGGGAAACAATATCGGCGGGGGCAAAGTAGGAAGTCCTCCACGCCCACAGTGCAATCTAGCCGATTGCTGCATCGCCCCATATCCTCCCAGGTTCGGTGGTGGGCCCCGGTCTTTCCCTTACCAGGGACAACAAGAATTCCGCAGAAGCGAAGACCAGCGTTGCCAGGGCCAACTATGTGCTGCGCGGACCTCTCAAAGCGCGACATCTGGTACACGCGCTGAAATATCGTCCAGAACTCCTCCAAAGGAAGAAGAGAGGCCACACCAGGAGAAACAATGAAGGCTTCTTTATTCGACAAAACACCCACAGTGGCGAATGCATTTCGGCTCAAAGTTCGCCTTCCTCAGCGCCATGGGTATATGCACGGTTCAGGCACCTGCTTGACTTAAAATGTCTTTGCCTCCTCCTGCTGCTGGACACGTGACTCCGCCCCTTCAGGTGAGTACCAATCGCCTGACACTTCCTGCAGGCTGCTCGTAGTGCGGTGCCTACAGGACCCAGAATGCACCATACTTGGCCGTTTCCTGGTGTCTTGCGGGGGTAAGTCCTGTCACAGTCAATTGTAGTGCCCCCAGGGGGTTTGCCGAACACTAGCTGCCTTCTCCGCTCCCCAAATCGCAGCCACCTCCAAAATCCGGGAAACAATATCGGCGGGGGCAAAGTAGGAAGTCCTCCACGCCCACAGTTTGTCAGCATGTGGTGAAACGTAATATATATATATATATATATATATATTACCTACTGGCGATAGCCAGTAGGTATATATAGTTAGGATTAATTCCCTATGGGATTTCTGAAAATTCTATGTCTAATAACTTTGGCGTTTGAAGACGGAATCGGCTGAAATTTTCAGGAAAATGGCACATTTTGTTTCTGAGCAGCCCCTGAAAATGTGGTGGAGTTTCGTCAAGGGGGGGCTGAGAAAAAAGGGGGGTCCCAAAACGCGTTTTTTCCATTCATTTTTCCATAGGGCGGTTGGACTCACTTTTAGCTCGAACGGCTGAATGGATTTGCACGAAACTTGGCAAAATTGTAGGGACTGTTAGCCCGATGTGCCTTTGCTAGGTCTCAATATATGTGCTCCAGTAGTTTTTGAGAAATTAACGTTCAAACCAAGATATATATCTGTAACAGCGCTCTGGGCAGCGATCCGGTCCGCTTACTTTTCGCGAAACGGAACTTTGCGCGCAGAAAGCTGATTGGCTCTCCGGTGTCTGTCAACATTCTAAACAGTCCGGAGCGGCCGCCATCTTATCTCTCGGTAGGATCGAGAGAGAAGAGGTGAAAAACGAAGGGGGAATTTATTGAAAGGGTGCAAGGTATACCCCTCTTGACCCCCTAGGATTGTTGTTGGGGTTATTAAAGGGTCCCGTGGGGAAAATTAAAAAAAATGATTTTTCACGGTAGAAGCGTTTCCCGGGCCGCGAACTGGGCCGCAAACTGGTAGCGAAACGGGAATTCGCCATTTTGTGCTTCGTTTTAATTGTTTAGAGACAAAAATTATCGCCGCACATCGGCCACAATGCATGAATATTGTTGAAAAGTCAGCGATATTCATGCATTATCCAGCAAATGCTCTTAGCCATGTTATCCACCTTCCATTGGATAACAGAAAGCTGATTGGCTCTCCGGTGTCTGTCAACATTCTAAATAGTCCGGAGCGGCCGCCATCTTATCTCTCGGTAGGATCGAGAGAGAAGAAGAGGTGAAAAACGAAGGGGAATTTATTGAAAGGGGGCAAGGTATACCCCTCTTGACCCCCTAGGAATGTTGTTGGGGTTATTAAAGGGTCCCGTGGGGAAAATAAAAAAAAAATTATTTTTCACGGTAGAAGCGCTTCACGGGCCGCGAACTGGGCCGCAAACTGGTAGCGAAACGGGAATTCGCCATTTTGTGCTTCGTTTTAATTGTTTAGAGACAAAAATTATCGCCGCACATCGGCCACAATGCATGAATATCGCTGAAAAGTCAGCGATATTCATGCATTATCCAGCAAATGCTCTTAGCCATGTTATCCACCTTCCATTGGATAACAGAAAGCTGATTGGCTCTCCGGTGTCTGTCAACATTCTAAATAGTCCGGAGCGGCCACCATCTTATCTCTCGGTAGGATCGAGAGAGAAGAAGAGGTGAAAAACGAAGGGGGAATTTATTGAAAGGGGGCAAGGTATACCCCTCTTGACCCCCTAGGAATGTTGTTGGGGTTATTAAAGGGTCCCGTGGGGAAAATAAAAAAAAATTATTTTTCACGGTAGAAGCGCTTCACGGGCCGCGAACTGGGCCGCAAACTGGTAGCGAAACGGGAATTCGCCATTTTGTGCTTCGTTTTAATTGTTTAGAGACAAAAATTATCGCCGCACATCGGCCACAATGCATGAATATCGCTGAAAAGTCAGCGATATTCATGCATTATCCAGCAAATGCTCTTAGCCATGTTATCCACCTTCCATTGGATAACATGGCTAAAAACCGCTCTGTGCGTGAGCTTTTTTTTTTTTTTTTTTTTTTTGCTGCGTGACGTTTGTTAACGTTCGATTCGATGGAAATCAGGAAGTGTTGAACACCATTTTGTCACTGCGAGTAAATATTTTGTTATAAATGAATCCTTATTGATAAACATTGTCTGCGCCATCTTGCGTTTTTGTCCAATGCCACAATTTTGTCGTGCACGGCAGCCATTTTAGATGCCTTGACCAGGGCCACTCTCTGCACGCCGTCGATTCTCAGCATGGCTCCCCACCCTCGCACGCATCTCCCCCACGCAATGGTCACCCCCGCTCTCTCTCTCATGCATGGGCCATATACTTCCCCCATCTGCGCTGCTCTTCTCTGAGAATCACACCCTGTGCCCGTTCGACACCTCCCTTTCACCCTATTCACTACCGCACCCTCTGACACTTCTCTTCCTCTGTGTCCGATTGTCCAGGCCGGACCTAGGCTATCACCTAGCCCTGCGGATGTAGTGTATGGCTCCAGCTGTAGAGTATCCAGACATGCCAACCCTCCCGATTCAGGTGTGAGACTACTGATTTCAGTGCTAGTCTTTCGTTTCCCGATTCCTGCAAGGAAAAACCCGGGGGCATATTTCCAACAACTAGCGGTAATTTTTGTCTCTAACTTGTTTAGAGACAATAATTATCGCCGCACTTCGGCGAATTTTATCGCACATAAACCTTGCTATTAACAAGGTTTATCGCAAATGCGATAAAAAACGGCCGCAATGCATGAATATCGCTGAAAAGTCAGCGATATTCATGCATTAGTCAGCAAATGCTCTTAGCCATGTTATCCACTTCCCATTGAACAAGCGCATGGTCTTTTAAAGATTTGTGAAGTACTCGGGGCGGGGGGGCACTGGCAGCAATTTGCTGGCCAGGCAGTGTTCAACACGTGCATCACCCTTTCTCTGCCTGCTATTGCGCTCCATGCTTCGGAAAGGTAAGAAAAAGAACGTGCATTTGAGTTTGAAATGTCCGATCTTGTAGCAGTACACTTGCAAAGCCCACACATGACAATAACCCGATTCAAGGCCCCATTCACCCGATTTTTAAAAAAAATATAGTACTCCAAGACAGTTACATTTTAAAACTTTATTAATATTTAAATATAATGAACGCAACAAAAACTGTAAATATATTTAACCATTTTTTGAAATTAACCAGAACTATAACGATAACAACAACAACAACAATAATATAACTTTTATGCCTAAATTACGCAAACATTTAGCTAATCTGCTAAAGGGGGGAGTCGCCATTTCTTTACAATAATCAATAATGAAAAATCCACATCAATAGGGTTGCCCGTTTTGTCGATGCAGCACTATAGTGCAATATACACAGCACCTGGGGTGTCAAGAGTGAACAGGTCTTTCTTTGTTCCTTAAGATGTTATCTCCGAGAATGCTGATGCATTGGTGTCTGTACACTTCTTTGTCAATTCTGTCAAGATGATAACTGCTTTATAAACAGACGATATCTTTGTTTCGTCATTAGTGTTAAGTGTGTCTGAAACTACAGTGCCCTTCTGTTTTTTTTTCTTCAGGCTCTACAGAGTTTTGTGTGTTGTTCTTTTGACCGACAATTATTCCAGAGGTTTCAGGTTCACTTGTTTTGTTCTGCAGTGAGTTAACAGCTTTAGAGAGTTCATGTTTATTTGCTATGTCCTGCTGTTCGTGAACTGCTTCAGAGACGTCAGCCTCATTTTTTATGTTTCAGTAGATCCTGGACCTGCCCGGCCGCGCCCAAAATGGCGCCGGTGTAAATGGGACTCGTAACTGCTTGTTCTGTACTGGTTGCCCAACCTTGATATCACGAGATACATATGCAGTTTTGAAGCACATGGCGGAGGCTTGTCTGCTGTAGTGGGGCGCCCCTTTATCGTTTCAGTCGCCATTCCGCCCGCTTTTGCTACACTGTGCCTCATCCGCCATTCAGCTGTTTACCGCCCGCTCTTACGGCTACAGCGTCTCACTCACCATGTAGTTGAGTTGCTCCCACTCTTGCGGTGCAGCGGTAGGCGGCTTCCACAGGACTCTTAAAATGGCGGCCGGCTCTTCGGATTTGGGCCTGGTCCAGTAAAATGGCCCTGGGACACCTTGGAACTCGGACGCTTGTCTGCCAGGGCTTGGGTTCCATTCTCGAAAGCGTCCCCTCAGCCTTGAAGATTGTACAAAAGTTTTGGGGGCCCTCGACTCCCGCAGGCTTCCGGTGGGGAGCGGCTGCCATGATTGCTTGCGGAATGGCCACGACGGAGCTACGAGATGGTGGTGCTCTCATGGTGACGCCAGCTTCAGTCTGAAACATCCAGAAACAAGGTGGGGCTTTCATCGTTTGGGGAAAAAAAATGTTTTAATCCAATGAAAAGTGTTATTTTTAGGTCACATGACCTAGTCTTACATAATTAGGAAAAGAAAAGTAAAATGAACCAATGAAAAGTTTTATTAACAAGTCACATGACCTGTTATGCTTACGTTACGCGCTGCGCGGCGCGCTCTGGATCGTTTCCGGGAAGCTGCGCCTTGCGCACCGGAGCACATCCGGGTGCGCTAACGCGTCGCGTCATATGACGCATTACGCGACAATGCAGGTGCAGAATATAGTCAAAATGTCTCCACCAACCAGCGGTCGGAATTCCACCGCTTTCAGCAGTCCAAAAAGTTCGGTCAAATCTTAAGAGCGGGAGCAACTCAACTACATGGTGAGCGAGACGTTGTAGTCGCAAGAGCGAGCGGTAAACAGCTGAATGGCGGAAGAGGCACAGAGTACCAAAAGCGGGCGGAATGGCAACTAAAACGGTAAAGGGGCGCCCTACGACAGCGTGTCTTCAGGTGAAACGGATTGTGGGACAAGGTCCAGAATGAAAGATTCTTCAAAAGGGAAAAAATTCCGCCGGACCCCGGGAGCCGGCCACCTATGCCGGGGGCGATCTCAGGCCTCACCAGGGCAACACGACTTGGGGAGGGGGCAGGAGCCAAGCGCCCCCTCTCAGTCCGCGCCATCTCACCGCCCCTCGGGAGCCTCCGTCAAGCGGTTTAGGGAGGCACCGTATCACATTGTTTTCCAATGCAGTCAGGTCCACAAATGGACCCCACTACTTTGAATAGTGAAGCTGCAGCAGGTGCAAATAAGGTTTAAACAGTGTTACAAGAACTGCTTAGAACTCTGAAGTATGGCACTCAATAACCAGGACTTATGCCATTTATGTAAGGCAGTGACATGGAAGCAACTCAGGGACAAAAAGCATGAACGAACATTCACGTATGAAAATCTTATTTGGAGAAGGGGTAGAATCCAAACGCCCCCTGCCAGTTCGCGCCACTACACTGTATGTGGAAAATCTGAAGCCATCATTCTACAAACTCTCAACGCTTGTTATCAGTGCATGACTTTCATGCTCGATCGATTGAGCTAGCCGGATCGGGCAATAAAAAGTATAAAATAGTTATGTAAATAGTTATTTAATAAAATGTTTTATTCTGTTTCTTTGGTGGTGTGTTGTGTATATTTATAATATTTGCATAGGGTTTGCCGTTATTTTGGGCGGTGTGGGTGGCGGAGTCGAGCTGTTTTGCAGCCCTCATGGTGTGGAGCTCAATTCATTTCACTATTTTCGTATTTCTCATGAAGGGTTATTCCTAATGTTTGTATTTTACCGAGGTTAAAAAGAGATCGAATTAGTGGTCTACTGATTTTGCTCGATTACTTTTATTTTTTTACACGATTTTTCACTATCTGCAAAGACTAAACAGAGTATTGCGACTTTGTGCTTGTTTGTAAATAGAGAATGATCCAAAGAGAACCAATTGTAAAACAGTAAATGCTTGGATAATAATCAATCAAATGGAGAGACAAGCAGGTACGACGGATTACAACAGGGGTAAAGTTCTGCGTTAACTACCGTTCACTATCTGCAAAGAGAGAGTACTACTAAGAGAAAAGAGGGGAGTGGGGGGGGGGGCAGCGTTCAAAGCACATCAGCGTGCATAAACACGAAAACGTTTTTACCTATCACGTACTTGACATTTGACAGCTTTTGAGGTTTGCTATTAAAAAACCATTGAAATTCACAGAAAAAACCATAGGTTATACTCCATATATAGTTAGGAATTTGCATTTACAAAACCTTGAAAATTCAATGAAAAAACCATTGGTTTTAGGCCATATATAGTTAGGGATTTGCATTTAGAAAACCTTATTTTACTCGCATAAAACCATTGAAATTCCATATATAGTTATAAGCGCTAACTATATATCGCGCACCCGCAATCCACTGCTGATGATGTCACATATTACATCATTCATGACATGGTTAGTGACATCACTGATGACATCACTGATGACATCTCAAATGACATCACTGATGACATCACTGATTACAACATCCAGTGACTGTATGTTTCTGTAAAGTTAAAATATGTTTTACATATTGATGAATGTGTGGATATATAAGTGTCTGGATGAAGGATTTACTAGGTGCATGACTGACTGATTGAGTGAGTGATTAAATGTGTCTCACTGAGTGCATGGGTTAGTGACTAAACTGTTTTAATTTGTGCATCATTATATCTGTTGTTCTACAAACTGCTGCATATGTTGATCAGTAGCTATATGAGTAACTGTATGGGTTGATTGGTTGTCCAAGTATTTGTATGGGAAACTGAGTGTGTGTGTATGGGTGGCTGGAAGGTGTGTGACTCTGTACATAGATGTGTGAGTAGTTGATTCACTATATGTATAGATTCAAAACTGCATGTGGAAACAGCTGTATGGGCGGTTGACTGTGCATGAGTCTATTAGTGAGTGAATGGATATCTCAGTGCTACATGTCAAATTAAGTACATATGTAAACCACAGTACATGTGAGAGTTGACATCTATAAATAACTGTGCATAAGAGCTAGTGAATGTGTGAGTGGCTGTATGGATCATTGTGAACATGTATCAGAGATTGTATAAGAGAGTAAAGTAAATATGTGTTAGTATATGTTTGAATAAGTAAGGTGTGTATAACTGTATAGTTGAGAAAATGGAGGTGTGATTGATTTTTGGCATAACTGACTAGGTGTGTGAGTAACTCCATGGATGAGTGACTGTCTGTTTACACTGATTGTATCTAAGGTTATATTAGAGTCTGAAGAGGTTCATGGTATTATCACATGAATGATATCATCAGTGATGTGATCAGTCATGTCAAATGAGATGTTATCAGTGATGTCATCAGTGATGTCATTTGTGATGTCATCAGTGATGTCATCAGTGATGTCACTAACCATGTCATGAATGATGTAATATGTGACATCATCAGCAGTGGATTGCGGGTGCGCGATATATAGTTAGCGCTTATAACTATATATGGAATTTCAATGGTTTTATGCGAGTAAAATAAGGTTTTCTAAATGCAAATCCCTAACTATATATGGCCTAAAACCAATGGTTTTTTCATTGAATATATATATATATATATATATATATATATATATATATATATATATATATATATATATATATATATATATATATATATATATATATATATATATATATATATATATATATATATATATATATATATATTCACTGAAAAAACCATAGGTTATACACTATATATATAGTTAGGAATTAGCCTTTAAAAAACCAATGAAATTCACTAAAAAAAACATAGGTTTTAGGCCTTATATAGTTAGGAATTAACATATAAAAAAACAATTGAAATTCCTCCTATATATATATATATATATATATATATTAGCATTTAAAAAACCAATGAAATTCACTGAAAAAACCAAAGGTTATACACTATATATAGTTAGGAATTAGCCTTTAAAAAACCAATGAAATTCACTAAAAAAAACATAGGTTTTAGGCCTTATATAGTTAGGAATTAACATATAAAAAACATTGAAATTCCTCCTATATAGTTAGCTGGACATTTTATTGATATAAAACCAATGAAATTTAACATATAGTTAGGTCCACTAACTATATATTTCGCGCATCCGCAATCCAATGCTGATGATGTCACATATTACATCATTCATGACATCACTGATGACATCACTGATGACAGCTCATTTAACATCAATAATTACACCACTAATGATATACTTCATGTGATAATACAATGCACCTCCTTACACTCTAATACACCTTGTGTAAAATACAAAGTATCATTTTTGAAACTATTGACACACCAATACCATTTACTACATACCCACTAACTAATTCCTACATCTATGTGATAATACAATGCACCTCCTTACACTCTAATACACCTAGTGTAAAATACAAATTATCATTTTTGAAACTATTGACACACCAATACCATTTACTTCATACCCACTAACTAATTCCTACGTCTACATGCACATTCATTCATTCACCCAGAAGGTCATTTGTAAATACTGTCACACATCATTGCAACACTATCATATGTACTCATACACCTATGCAGACACTCACACACTGCCACTCATCCATGGAGTTACTCACACACCTACTCAGTCCTGTAAAGAATCAATCACACTTTGATTTCTTGATCTATACAGTTAAACACAGAACAGCTTACATTTTCACAGATATACAAACACATACTTACTCACTTATACAATCAAATCCTTCATCCATACTCTTATACATCCTCTCATTCTTCAATATGTAAAACATATTTAAACTTTACAAAAACACACAGACACTGGATGATGTCATCAGTGATGTCATCAGTGATGTCACTGACCATGTCATGAATGATGTAATATGTGACATCATCAGCATTGGATTGCGGATGCGCAAAATATATAGTTAGTGGACCTAAGTATATGTCGCATTTCATTGGTTTTATATCAATAAAATGTCCAGCTAACTATATAGGAGGAATAAATATATATATATATATATATATATATATATATATATATATATATATATATATATATATATATATATATATATATATATATATATATATATATATATATTACCTACAGGCAGTCGCCAGTAGGTAGTTATAGTTAGGATTTTTTTCAATGCAAAATCTCAAAATTCTATTGTGAATAACGTTGGCGTCGGTTGACAAATCTGCCTGACAATTTCCTCAAATGTGCCTCGTGGAGCTCCGGTCCTTCCCTGAAAGTTTGGGGGGGATTCGTCAAGCGGGGGCCGAGATAAAAGGGGGGTCCCAAAACGTGTTTTCCCCATGTTAATTTCCATAGGGCAGTCAAACTCACTTTTAGCCCGAACGGCTGAATGGATTTCCACCAAACTTGGCAAAATTGTAGGGACTGGTAGCCCGATGGGCCTTTGCTATGTCTCAAGATATGTGCTCCAGTGGATTTTGAGTAATTTATGTTCAAAAAAATATATATATCTATGGCAGAGCCCCGGTACGCGCACCGGGGTGCCTACCAGGCGCGCTACGCGACTTGCGTGCGGAAAGCTGATTGGCTCTCAGGTGTCTGTAAACATTCCAAACAGTCCGGAGCGGCCGCCCTCTTGTGTCTCGGTAGGATCGAGACACAAGAGGTGGCAAAAACAAAGGGGGAATTGGCCATAAGGGGGCAGATTAGACCCCCCTGACCCCCTAGGTTTGATGTGGGGGCCACAAAAGGGACCCGCGGGGCCAAGAAAATATATATTTTTTTTCGATTTTCGCGGGGGAGCGCCCGGTACGCGCACCGGGGAGCAGACCGGGGAGCGCACCATGGGGAATAAGAATGACAGTTAAAAAAAAAGTAGCTGTTTTAAAGAAATGTTCTTTTTGTTGTTTTTTTTATTAAAGTACCTACATGTAGGTACCAATACAGAGACTTAAATTTAATGTGCACCATCTCCTCTGTAGATATCTTGCATGTTGTTATAGAAGTTTTTGTGGTATATGGAATCCATAACATAGTCTGTCAGGAAAGCAGAAACTGATTCTTTAAGCACTCCCTGAGAAGTCCTAGGGGATCATGGGTAGTCCATCCTGCTCCCTTATGATGAAAAAGAGATGTAAAATACACATAGGAGATAATATAGTGGGAGAAAGGTAGTAACTATGAGTAAACTCACTATGTAACACAAAAATGTTGCACAGTGTACTATAAGTCTCATTTTATAATATAATCATTTTGCTAATACTTCATGAATTACATATAAAAATGAATATTGTCTCAAACAATTTAAAATTATTAAATATAAATTTATTCTTCTGATTCTTTTTCATAATTTAATAAAACTTGTAACATAATATTGTCCGGTATTTCCTAATAATTATAAGTACATGATTCCATTTGTTCCAAACATTCTATTGACAGTTGGTCCAAAGAGTCATCCATGAAATCAACTTTATCTTTTTGCTCTTCTGGATTTTCCACCTTTACTTCGATAGAAGTAACATTTGCTTGTTTTTCTCCTTCCATTTTCTTTCTGAAAAGTGCATACAAATTAACTATATTAGTAGAGTTAGGGTACTGTTGGGTTTAAATTTAGACAGGTACTTCTGAGTTTTTAACAGTGAAGTAATTTTTGGGTAGTGTATGGTTTCAGGCAGGTAGTAGAACTATTAAAAAGTGCATGTGAGGAAGTCTAAGTAAATTCATAATTATACCAGAGAAGCCTAACTCAATCCATAATTATAACAGAGAAGCCTATCTCAATCTATAACTATTACACAGGGATAGTATATAACTATCAGAAAACGTTTTCCCAAATTAACTTAAAGTGCACAACATAGTTTCCCTTTCAAATTAACAACTTACCTTTTTCAAAGTAGTTGATGTTTTCTGTCAAAATTCAATAAAAATGTACATCAGGTAGTATTAGTCAAAATGGCTGTGTTTCTCTGTCATTTTTCTTATATATTCATGTACTTAACCAATCAAATGTCAGCACATAAAAGTACAAAATGTAAGTAATATTTTAATTGGTTGTAAATTCCAACACTTTCATGTGTGTTTTTGTCATGTAATTTACCTCAGGATATTTAGACAGGGCTACAGCCCAAATGGCTCAATGGAATACCATCAAATGTGGGATAATGGTTGGGACTGGTATGTAGTAGGGTCTATGCTATATTTGGTGAAAGTCTATCCAGTAGTTTTTATGTAATTTCGTTTCCCACATTTTTTTTTAGAGCGCTCACCGGTGTGTGCCCCGGTACGCGTATCGGGAGCGCTACAGGACTCCATTTTGTGTTTCGGTTGAATTGAGACACAAGATGGAGGACAAACAACGTTGGGAATGGGTAAAAAGGGGCGCTGTAGACACCCCCTGACCCTCTAGGTTTTCTGAAGGGAGTTTAGGAGGGGCATATATGCCAAAAAAAAATACAATTGTAAAATTTTGTGAGGGGAGCGCCCGGTACGCGCACCGGGGAGCGTACCGGGGAGCGTACTCTGGTGAAAAATAGTGAAAAAAGTTAGAGAAAGATAATCATTTTGAGTGATCAGAGGTAGGGTAGCTCTGAAAAGAGCTTTTGGGTTCTGTGGTTGATTTAGGTACCTACAAGTAGGTTCCAATGCACAGCCTTAAATTCAGGAGGAATATTCTATTCCCCTCATCTGAGAAGTGCACACCATCTCCTCAGTAGATATCTTGCATGTTGAAATGCAAGTTATTGTTGTATATTGAACCCATTCCATAGTCTCTCATCTAAGCAGAAACAGATTTATTCATATGTTTCCGTGCTTTCTCAAATTGTGGACAAAATTGGTTGGACCAGTTCCATTTCTGTCTTTGGCATGTATTGGAATATACCAAGGCAGTTTGTGGAAAAAGTGTCATCAATTGATCAAAGGTGTCCTTTAAAAGCATTTCCAGACCTACCCCAGTTAAAGTGCCCAAGTCATTTCCACCACAGTGCACTATTAAGAGGTCAGGGTTTGGCAGATGCAAAAAGGTTTTCACCAATGGTATCAATTGGTGACATCTCAATCCTCTCTGGCCAATCCACTTGATTTCCACATTTGATAAATCAAGGTTGTGAAAATGTCTGCTAGCTGCATACCTTTGACCCCAGTGGATGTAGCTATGTCCAATATTCCACACAGAATACTTGATGAGAGAAGGTTCTGGTGCTGTCAGATGAAGTGTGGGAATGAAATGGCAGTTGGAATAGTAGGAGTTTACAAAAAAATAATTGTGGAGTTTCACTGCTCTTGAATCACAAGCAATGATTGGTGGATTCAGATAGTTGAAAAGTAAAAGTTAGGGTGCATGGTTGTGTTTTGTGAAAGAAGCCATTTGAATGGTTAAGAAAAAGTCAATTAAAGAAACATTTCATAGGATAAGCTGGTGTATTGAGAGGTCAAAAATCCTTGCTTAGTTCATTTGCAACATTGTAGAATAAACTTTTAAACCTGAGAGTTCAGTAAGGAGGGAGTTGCTATGGTAACAGATAGAAAGGGCTGAGGGGGGAAGGGTGTTGGTTTGAAAATAGTGAGGGAAGAGTTTTGATTGGTTGGAACGAGGCATATCTGTGTAGAATTACATATTGTTTGTGCCATTCATGGTTGCAATCTCTGGAGTGCATACCTTTTGCTCTGCTAAAGAAAAATTGGGGTGTGTGTCTGACATTATTCTCTATCTCCCAAAGCATTTGTAAAGGTAAGAAATGATTCATTTAATTTAGATAGAGACTTGTATGCTCTATGGACAAGATTTGGAAGCAGATTGTTTTTTTAATGTTGTACTGTGTCATGTTTTTTGATAATGCTTGGTTAAAACATTTTAATGCATAGAGGAATTGTATTTTGGGAAATAGTGAATTTTCAGTAGTGAAATTGAATGCTTGTACATAGGACCTGTGCTGTGTTTCTAAAATGTTATTTAAAAAACGATTTTGGGGTAAATGCATGCTTATTATATTTTTGAGAATGAATTATTAGTGCTTGCCTCAATAAATAAATATATTTGAACCTTTTACAATGATGTCACCTGCACTACCTCAGATTAGGATGCAGATTGAGTTTCTTTCTGGTTGGTCTGTGTCATGTTTTTGGATAATGCTTGGTAAATAGTTTTTGCAGCATAGGGGAATTGCATTATGTAAAGTTGAGAAGTTTCTCTGTTGACATGGAATGCTTGTATATAGGACCTGTGCTGTGTTTCTAAAATGTTATTTTAAAAACGATGTTGGTGTAATTGAATGCCTTTTATATTTATGAGAAGGAATTATTAGTGTTTGCCTCATTAAATAAATATATTTGAACCTTTTACAATGATGTCCCCTGCACTACCTCAGATTAGGATGCAGATTGAGTTTCTTTCTGGTTGGTTTGTGTCATGTTTTTGGATTATGCTTGGAAAATGGGTTTTGCAGCATAGAGGAATTGCATTATGTTAAATTGAGAAGTTTCTCTAGTGGCATGGAATGCTTGTACATAGGACCTGCGCTATGTTTCTAAAATGTTATTCAAAAAACGATTTTGGGGGCAAATCAATGGTATTTACATTTGGGCCTTATTTATGATTGCCTTGTGCCGCCGGTGCGTCACTTTGAACATGGAAAAAAGTGACGCACCGGTGGCCAAGGCCTTCATAAATAAGGCCCTGAGTTTCTTTGCTGTTGGTTTGTGTTTTGCTTTTTGATAATGCTTGCTATTAACATTTGCAAGATAGAGGATTTGTATTTTGAGAAACAGTGAGGTTTCAGTAGTGAAATTGAATGCTTGTACATAGGACCTGCGCTGTGTTTCTAAAATGTTATGCTAAAAACGATTTTGGGGGCAAATCAATGGTATTTACATTTGGGCCTTATTTATGATTGCCTTGTGCCGCCAGTGCGTCACTTTTAACATGGGAAAAAAGTGACTCACCGGTGGCGCAAGGCCTTCATAAATAAGGCCCTGAGTTTTTTTTGCTGTTGGTTTGTGTCTTGCTTTTTGATAATGCTTGCTAACAACATTTGACAGATAGAGGATTTGTATTTTGTGAAACAGTGAGGTTTCAGTAGTGAAATTGAATGCTTGTACATAGGACCTGCGCTGTGTTTCTAAAATGTTATTCAAAAAACGATTTTGGGGGCAAATCAATGGTATTTACATTTGGGCCTTATTTATGATTGCTTTGTGCCGCCGGTGCGTCACTTTTAACATGGGAAAAAAGTGACGCACCAGTGGCGCAAGGCCTTCATAAATAAGGCCCTGAGTTTCTTTGCTGTTGGTTTGTGTCTTACTTTTTGATAATGCTTGCTATCAACATTTGCAAGATAGAGGATTTGTATTTTGTGAAACAGTGAGGTTTCAGTAGTGAAATTGAATGCTTGTACATAGGACCTGCGCTGTGTTTCTAAAATGTTATTCAAAAAACGATTTTGGGGGCAAATTAATGGTATTTACATTTGGGCCTTATTTATGATTGCTTTGTGCCGCCGGTGCATCACTTTTAACATGGGAAAAAAGTGACGCACCGGTGGCGCAAGGCCTTCATAAATAAGGCCCTGAGTTTCTTTGCTGTTGGTTTGTGTCTTGCTTTTTGATAATGTTTGCTATCAACATTTGCAAGATAGAGGATTTTTCAAACACAGCACAGGTCGTATGTACAAGCATTCCAGGTCACTAGTGAAACTTCTCAATTTTACATAATACAATTCCTCTATGCAGCAAAATCTTTTTACCAAGCATTATCAAAAAACATGACACAAACCAACAAGAAAGAAGCTCAATCTGTTTCCTAATCTAAGGTCATGCAGATGACATCATTGTAAAAGGTTCAAATAGATGTATTTAATGAGGAAGACACTATTAATTCCTTATGAAAAATATAAAAGCCATTCAATTACCCCAAAGTCGTTTTTAAAATTACATTTTAGAAACACAGCACAGGTCCTATGTACAAGCATTCAATTTCACTACTGAAAATTCACTATTTCACAAAAGACAATTTCTCTATGCAACAAAATGTTTAAACCAATCATTATTCAAAAATATGACTAATCTGAGGAAACATAGATGACATGATTGTGAAATGTGCTAACATATTTTGTGAATCATGCAGATACTATCTAATCAACCTTTTTCTTTGTAATATTCTAGCCTTGAGTTACTCCCTATTACACCTTTTGTCTGTTTTATACCGTCTCTCCTTCTCTTTCTGACTTTTTTTCTCTCTTCCTGTTACACCCTCTGTCTGACCTACTTCTTATAACATCCTGTCTCTGATTTACTTCCTCCTACACCCTCTCTCAAACTTTATCTCTGTCTATTCCTTTACAGGCTTTCTCTGTTTTAGTCTCTTTTACAACCTTTTCTCTTCTAACACCCTATCTCTGTGTTACTTCCTGTTACATCCTCTCTCTGTTTTATACCCTGTTACATCCTTTTTCTGACTTACTCCCTTTTTTGACTTACTCCCTCTCCCTATGACATCATTTTTCTGCCTTTCAACATATTATACACTCTCTTTGTCTTAGTCTTTTTGTATGTTTTACTGCCTCTACCTGTTTCTTTGTCTGAGTCTCTCTGTGTTTTTGTGTGACTCCCCCTAGCTGTTTTTCTTTGTCTTACTCCTAGTTATATAGTTGCTGTGGTATGAACTTAGATATGTTGCAAATTAGTGTTTATATCGTTTGCTTATTGTCATTGCTTTGTTGTTTGCTAATAGTGGTCTATAATGTGTTATTTTTTTCTTTACCACAGATTGAAATCAACATTTGAAAAGTAAGCAAAAATGCTGTCAAGGCAAAGGAGAAAAATAAATACCGTACGGAATATAACAAAATCAGCAACGGAATTAATGGAAAGGGGCAACCACTCGGTCCCCCCGAACGTATGGTAGGGTGCCCTGATCCCCTCCCGGGAAACCATTTTGGACAGGAGGCGTGTCTCGGCTGGTATGCCCGAAGCGGCGTAACTGGGGCGCGCCTTTTTCCCACCCAAGAGGGGTTGTCCTAGACACCTACACCGTTGGCCACACCCTGTAGGCAGACCGGAGGAGGGTACACGCCCTCCCGAAGAAGAATAAAAGGAGCAACAATCCAAAGAAGCATCCTCTTGTTCCTGTGCTTGGAAGCTGCACCTCCTCGTTGCACGTGAGCCCTCGACGGAACGAGGAGCCAATTTTGACCCACCCACCAGCCCCTTATGGCAACGATTAGTATTGCAATTAAGTTGATTTGCGGTGATAATATCTCTTTTTTCCAGGGTTTTTTATGTGTAATAAAGTTTGGATTGTTTTTTAAGGCAATAAAATGATTTGCTTCATAGCATGTTTTCTCACTCAAATTAAGCGGAGTATCGCAGTCTAGTTTAAAGATGTGTTACATGTGTGGATAAAGGTTTATATTGCGAATGTCCAGTTTAACCGTTTTTCCGCTCTTCATTAGGTTCAAAACGTCGTATTTATTTTGGTCGGGCGGTAAGGTCATGATCGGTGAGCAGTAATTTGAAGATCCCTAGAGGTGGGGCGCCACCCATTATGGATGGGAGCGCCCGGGGGAGGCGGCCATTGGCCCCTCACACGGGGAGGCGGCACCCTCTAAGTATGGGGTCACCTAAAGGGAAGGCGGTCATAGGCCCCTCCCAGGGGAGGAGGCGGCTACGGGCCCCTCCTACGAATTTCCCGGGGCCAGGACATCCGCGACGGCGGATGTGGTAAGCAGTGTGGGGTGGGAGGGGGGTCTACGCTACCTTCTAGACACCTCACACGAGTCCTCGGACGACCACTAAGAGGGCGTCGAGTTAAATAAGGGGCCCCCGCTAAGACAAGGGAAATTGGAAGTTGGCACAGAGGTACAGTCCTCTGTGCGCCCGCCCCTCACAAGTGAGGGGGGAGTTCTGGTATTATGGATCTGACACCGGTTACGACCTTGCCGTTGGCCCGTAATGTTAGGATGTACAATTTTATTTAGAGAGTATGCATTTGCAGGATGTTTAGACTCGGCTAGGAGAACCTTTGTATTAGAGATTTGTTAAGGTTAGCCAATAAACATCGTAATGTATAAATGAAAATTGTACATGATATGAAACTGTTATTTTAATTTTGTTTCATATTTTAATAAATACGGCCGGGAGGGAAACTCCCTCCCGCCTTCCAAAAGTTCAAGAACTGTCTCCGTCTTCCCATCCTTGGGGATTGTGTTGGGAGGGGGTGACAGGCATCCCGGCCATAAGGAATCCTCTACAACAAGTACTTCAAAAAACACCAAAAAAGCTCCTGGTAAGACAACTAAGTCTTTTTTTCGCAACATATGTAGAACAAAAACAAATGTTAACGGTAATATGAAGATCCAGAAGGAGAGAGCAAATTTGAAAAGGAAGGAGAGGCCCTCAAAAAATGTCTCTACTGGAGCAGGAGAGAAGAGTGTGGATAGCAATAGAAGGACAACTTGTATTTAGGGACATTCGTAGACGAATGTTTCGCAATAGGGTAGTTTTAAATTTGCTAAAAAATGAAAAGAAAGGTAAACAGAGAGCTGCTTTTTACAAGAAAAAGAAAAGTGTAGAGAAGATTGTTGATCAGGCTTTTGAAGTTAAGAAAAAATTATTTATTTTAGTAATAAATAGAATTAGGATACTTAACAAGGCAATTGATGTTTTCAAATCGAACAGTAGATGGAAAATAATAATTAATCGGACTAATTTTTGTGAAGTATTTTCTGGAGAATGGATGCATAGTTCAAGTTCTGAGCCATTTTTTAATGAGGAGAGTTACTTTCAGGAAAATGATTTGGTGCATATAGTTGACACCAGTGGTCGAGCATATGAGGTGAAAGATGGTTGTCCGATGGAAAAAGAGAAACTTGTGTCTAGAGATGCAGAAGAGGTCTTAGCTGATGAAGTTTTAGGGAGAAGTACTAAGAGTCCAGTGTATACATGGAAGTGCAGTAGTATTTGTAGTGTGCGACAGAATTCAATCGATTTGCTTCGAAATTTCTTACGTACATATAGTAAGAAAAGTGTAAAACAGAAAGTGAAGATCTTGTAAGAGTTAGATCCTTGCAGAGTGAGAGAAAACACAGGTTTGCATGGGCATTCACTGGCTTGTCTTTCTAGAAAAGTATGTCAGAGTGTTTTTCACCATTTTAGGATGTTAGCAGTGCATCATAATAAGGTGAGGAAATTAGTAAGAAGGTTGTATTATGCAAAAAGTCCAGCACTTAAGCTTAAACAATTAAACAGTTAAACAGTGCTCTTTTGCATGGATCTGAAGTAGATGTGAAGACTATTTGTGAGGAAATTGAGTTTTGATATTTTGGGAACAAAGACGACAGTGTAGAAATGGATATAGTAATGGATGGTAATGTGGAAGACAATGTACAGATTTCAAGTATAGAAAAGTTTGACGAGGAAATTACCAAGTTTGAGGTGAAATCAAGTGAAAGGCCTAATGTAACTTGTGTGTGTTGTCGACTGACTCATTATAAGATTCAGACTAGGTTAGTTGATTTATATGCAAAATGTGAGTTGGAAAATAATAGTGAATGGAAGGATTTTGTAAGTTATTTGGAGAACTTCTTCGATTTGAGTTTTGATCAAAGTATTTGTACTTATTGTTGGAGAGTAGGGTCTGCTATCCTATGGTCACCCCAAATGTTTGCTTTTTGCTTCACTGGTTTATGACTTAATGTGGCTGTGGGCCTGCTAATCAGACCTACAGCCTGCTGTTCTCTCTCTAAATTACAGCCAATGCACCCTAGGTGCATTACGAATTGGAACTGGTTCACCTTGTTGGCCCCTGTAACAGTGTACCCTAGGTACCCAGAGCATAGGTGTTTCCAAGGCCTACCTGGGGCTGCAGCATGTATTGTGCCACCCCTGGCCTGGCCTCCATATTTGACACAACTGGCTGATCACTCAGCTGGGGTAAGTTGGTGTAATCACCTCTTACTTAGATATAGTATCCCTATATCTAACCTTAAACTGGACACATATGTTCCTATCAGCCACGCCTATGGAAGGCCTCTTCAATCCTGGAGTGCTTGGAAATATGTGAGATGGTGCTCTAGCATGAGCTGAGCCTGTCTGCAGCTGTCGGGAACCACTCCCTTAGCTGTTCCGAGATATTGCCATACTATATACTCTTAAATGCATTATAATCCTCGTGGTTATTTGCTAACTTTGGTTTGGCTTTATCAGAACATGTCGAGTAAGGTGTCATACAATTTGGAATACTATCCCCTCGACAGTTCTGTCGACGGGGATAGCATTCCACCCTTCTAGAGGGACACGACATGTGTGTAGCCTTAACCCCGGTTAAAGTTAACCAGAGCCTCAGCATCACAAAATGGATGCTGCCACCACAGACACAAGTCTGACCTCCTGCTGCTGGGAGTACTTCCAGCGAGGGAGGCTTGGACAAAGGGTTTCCTGCCTTGGGAGGTGCGAGCACCACCCCAGACAGGATTTTGTGTATTTGGTAGGACAGGGCTGAATAGATTGAGACATGCCCGGGGCACACAAGGTGTCCCCGTGCATAAGCCAGTCCAAACCAGTCCTGGGACTTTCCAGACCCTGGCCTGGCGAGGAGCTGGACAAAGGAAAGGGGGTGTAACCGCCCCCCTTCCTGGTCCCACCCTGAGGAAGGACCTAGTAGGTGATCCACCCCTCAGATTGGGAATAAGAGTGGGAGCAGTGCCATTGCACAGCAGATCATCCTGAAATCAACTTTACACAAAGAAGACGACTGGACTTCGACATTCTGCTGCACAGAAGACTGAAGAGAATCTCCCTTGTGGCCTAGGAGTGGCCACCCTGTGAAAGCAGGTACCAACCAGCTAATCGACGTCTGCTTTGCCGCCGCCTCCTGCCGGAGCCCGAGCCCAGAGCCTGACAAGACCCAGACTCCCAGACTTCTCACAGCCAAATCTAAAGTCCCTGCAAAGAAGGGACCCGTGGAGGCACCGAGAGATGTGGGACCGGACATCTTGGAAGACACCCAAAGAGCTGACTGTGCAGCATCAGAGGCATCATTGACGTTGTGCTTTGGGGACTGAGAACCCCCACCACCGAGCAGTCCAAAGATCAGACCCCCAGCATCTCCACGATCTGCGTGGGGCCCTTTTGCATTGTGCCACTCGATGCGCCATCCCGGCCATTAGACACGTGGTCAGCGGCCATCTTGGTGAGGAAACCGACAATCTACGCACCTGGTCTTGTTACTCCAGACTTGCCCTCACTCCTGTAAAAGGTAGCACCCGCTCTGACCTTGTTGGTCCGAGTGGTAAGCCTTTTTTGATTCCTGCGTGGCTTGCATTAGCCAAGGCCTGTTTGCTCCGATCAAGTTGCTGATACTGCCAACAGCGAGAAGCATGCGTGAGACAGCTTGTGACCGACTCCTGGATGTCCTCGACCCCCGGTGTCTACGGGGCTTCAGAGAGAAGCTACACCTCAATGCCTGTTTACACCCGACATCGCCTGGTTCCAATCTGGTTCCACGGTAGTCACTGGCTAGTGACTTTGAACATTGCCCCCTCTGCTTTCAGGTCTTCACATCTTCAGATCCACCCTTGGATCCACCGGAACTCTTCACATCGAGCCGCCAGCAGCATCTTCATCTCAAAGCACCATCGACCAGCGTGACGAAACCCGACATTAATTCGACCCTATGCACCCGCTTCCTGTGGGTGAGGTAAATCAGCAACGCTGGTGTTCCTACACTGGTACACACCTCTAGGGCCTGTATCTCAAGTTTCAGCTTTCTAGGTCACTCGGAAGGTTCAGAACTAACTAACTCTCTAACTTTTACACATCATAGACTTTGTATTGGTGAGTGCGTACACTTTATACACTGCACCCGAGTCCCGCGGGCCTTTCCCGACTTAGTCACTGCTAGTCCGGATCAGCTCCAGCGATTCTCAAGGCCCTAGGCCTGTTTTCTTTTAGATTGGTATCTCTTATACCACTTTCTTAGTATATGGTTTAGGTGGCCCCTAGGGCTCACCCATATTGTGCAACTTTGTGTATTTTAAACTGTCTTGTGTTTAACGCTTGTGCTTCTGTGCTCATAGGGGATATTTGTAGTTAATAAATCTATATATATTTTCAATATATATCTGTGTGGTGTCCTTTCATTTGGTATTCAAGGGGGTTGTGTATGGTAATACAGCTGGCTTCACATGCCTTTCAGAGTTTAGCCTAAGACTGCTTTGTCCACATTACCACTAGGATAACTGGTCTATAAGGTTGACTTACAACCAATCATCATAAGGGTTGTTTGGACTGATACAAGGTGGTTATATCAGGCCAACTTCTCACACTTATTGTTTGAAAAAATTAAATGAAAATAGAATGCCTGCTAGAGCTGTTCATAATAATCTTCAGTTGATAGATATTCCTACTGAATTGATGGATTTAAATACTTATGAATCAATTTTGATTCAATGTGTCTATCCTTTTCAAGCTATTGTTCGCATGGAGCCTAAGATAGGGAAATTACCTCCTACAGATTTACAAGGAGGATTAAAGGGAAGAGTTGTTTATTTGCCTCTAGATGTCAAGAAAAATATTGATACAATTGGTGTAGAAAGAGTAGAAGAGGATCCTCTGGTTATTCTAGTTAATGGGGTTCCGACAAAGAGTAAGAAAATCTCGCAAGATTTAGTGGATGTTAGGAAAGTCAAAAAGGCAACGTTGTATTTGGTCAAAAACAATGAGTACTACAAAGATGTAAGTGTTGGAGCAGAGAAAACAGCTACAGAAGAAGACAATGATTAATCAGTTGGCCAAATTGAAAAAGTTTATGTGTCTAGAAGTGAAGAAATATATGAACATTCTACTGTTCATCCTTTGCATTCCTGTCTTTGGGTCCTCTGTTAACTAGTAAAAAGGCCAATATAACCTCCAGGGTATGCAATATCCCCTCTATTTATGAGTTGAGTATGGGAACTAAATGTCAAGGGCTATTTCTAAGGCAGGTTGAACCATCGTATTATAAAAAAATCAAAATAAAAGTAGTTATTGATGCATGGAAGGTTTGGAAATTTGTATCTAAACAACTAAATATTCCGAAATTTACAAAATACTCCCCCCTATGGAATAGCTCGATCCTCCCGGCTAGCCTTAACGATAGTACCTCTCGGAGGTGGGAAAATCTAGGCATTAACACTGTTGCAGATTTTATTGGTCAAGAAACTTCTACCTCCTTTGAGTGGTTGCAGCAGAAATATAAAATTCCAGCTACTGATTTTTTAAAATATTTTCAGGTGCTTGCAAGTATTCGTAATTGTATTCCCAGAATAGAATTGGATAATATACATATTTTCTCAATCATTGGGAAACGATCCACTAGTATAGGTAACCTATATCGGATATTGATTGAAAATGTTAAGGATGATTTGGAACGGGTTGAGCAAGCTTGGGCTTTAAGGCTGGGTAATCCAAATATCGATATTAATTTTTCCTTGGCCCTCTCATCAAAATTATTTATTGCTTCCAATCTTAAAGCCCAATACTATAGAGTTATCTACAATCTCTACTATACACCAGCAAA
Organism: Lissotriton vulgaris; assembly: GCF_964263255.1. Lineage (NCBI taxonomy): Eukaryota > Metazoa > Chordata > Amphibia > Caudata > Salamandridae > Lissotriton > Lissotriton vulgaris. The sequence continues at coordinate 462,099,393 of NC_141696.1, read as the reverse complement.
ATTGTACTCCTGGGGTTTACGGGCTGATGACAAATGCCCAAGATGTGGACAACTCCAAGCAAATTTAATTCATATGTTCGCTGAATGCCCCAAATTGGACCAACTAAAGTCTTTGATCATGGGATTTTGGGCCCAGGTATTTGGACGGAATATACGAGACTCAATAACCCTCTATCTGATGGGTCATGATGACTCTCTCGGTCACAGTATTGAGGAACAAAGGTCCATTTTTCTAGCTACTGCGATTCTTCGTATTATTCTTGCTGCCCGTTGGAAGGATTCAGAGCCACCTACATTTCAGATGTGGCTTAGTCGATTTCTGGCCACCTATAAACAGGAGACTTCAATTTATGCTACTAGAGGTAAAAAAATTAGACTTTTTGGAGCTCAGATATGGGCCCCAATCTCTAATTGGTATTCTAATATGAGGCCCTCTTCTTTTCTTGGCTCGGTCTGACCTGAGCGGATTACTGTTATTTAAAGTATTCAATATACAATATAAGTAATTCTGTTTTCTTTTTCCTTTTTTTTTAATATATTTTTTTTTCCCCTTGCTCAATAATTATGGATATGCTTGTCTATTTACATTTGATAATTTGTATTATTGTATATTGTGAATGTATGTTGCTCAATAAAAAATAATAAAAAAAAAAAAAAAAAAAGAAAGTGATTTGTCTGGGCTTTCTTATGCAGTTAATCATATACTGAAAAGTGGAGCTCATCTGCAAAATGTTTCGGCGAGGGACTTTATGGAGAAAGTCAATCTGCAAGACAGTATTTTGAAATCTCAGCTAATCAGTCTCATGGCATGTCAGTGTGGAACAAACGAGTATTTGTTCCGTCGTCATAGGGAATTGAAATGTATGCTAAGAAACTTAGGAATTTCTACATGGTTCCTCACTCTTAGCTGTGCTGAGTATGCATGAGACGACTTACTTCAATTTCTACGAGAGGCAAATGGAAACATACAAAATATAGAATTGAAAACACCTGGAGAACTATGTTCTTTGGATCCAGTGAATGTTTGCAGATATTTTAATCATAGATTTGAAGCTATGATGTCTTTTATCACCAACAAAAGAAATTCTCTATGCCAAATCAAGAACAATCATTTGGGTGAATGTAGGTCTTGCTGCAACACGAAACCGAGTTTTGAAATCTGTACAAGAAATTGAATATTTGGCGGAGAAAGAACCAAACAGTACAGACATATTGAAGACAAACATGTTGGATACATACTATCCAAATAGAAGTACTCACCTTGAGAACACTTGTTTGTATGAAGTTCTGCAAAACTACAGTTATAAGAGGAACATCACAGAAGATATCAATAATGGAAAATATGCTGTCATTGGGTATGAAGGATGTCTAGTGAAGCAGAGAAAAGGCCATTTGATTAATCATCGAAAATTGAGTTGCGAATCTCCAGACAAAAGAGAATTTTACTATTTAGCTCTTTTGCAACTCTTTAAGCCATGGCGTACAGAAGAGGAACAACGTGGAGATTTTCTCTGTTATGAAGACTCTTTTAATGCAACCAAGGATACCATAGAATGTCCTGTTTTTCCAAATTATCTGCAAATGTTGAACGAAGAAATAGAGCAAGAAACCACAATTGCTGAAGAGATTGCTAGAGACAGTTCTCAAAACAGTCAGAGTTCTACTTCATTGAGTCAGGATCCACTAGGAGGACCAATTATCATAAATGAAGCTGCAACTGCCATGGATGAGGTGGAAAGAACTATGGAACATGCTCAAGGGGATGTAGTTAACTTAAAAGATTTGGTAAAGCAACTAAACGTTGAGCAGAAAATAATATATGACAAAGTCACAGAACAGATAGAACATGGATTCAGACATGAGAAAGAAGAGTGCTCATGTACATCATTTAAGCCTGTCCGACTGTACGTAAGTGGAGAAGCGGGAACAGGAAAAAGTTTTCTGATTAAAGCCATTGCAACTTATTTGCAGAAAAGGACTGAATCACCGCTGTCTTGTGTTGTAACCGCTCCAACTGGACTGGCAGCACATAACATTAAAGGGATTACTCTACATCGTTTACTGATGCTGCCAGTTGAGTATGATAATAAATTGCATTACAACAAGCTATCTGGAGATGCCTGTTCTGAAGTTTCCAGAGTCCTGAAGAAAATGAAACTTCTTATCATTGATGAAGTAAGCATGGTCTCATATCTAATGCTTGCTTTTGTGCATTTGAGAATGCAAGAAATTCTTAGAACAGAGTATGATGTGTTATTTGGAGGAAAACACATTATTGTTTTTGGAGGTCTACTGCAGTTGACTCCAGTAAAAGGACAACCAGTGTTTAAAATGCTCACGCATGAAGATACCAGAAAGTCGCTTGGAAGCATTGGAAACGTTAATATATGGTTACATTTTAAATATGCAGAACTGCTTCAAAATATGCGACAGGCAAATGATGAAGATTATAAAAATATTCTACAAGATGTAAGAATCGGAAAAGTAAGTGAGCTTGGGAAAGAAGCTGTACATGCTCGATTAATTTCAAATTTGTATCCAAATGAAAACATTCTTCCAGAGAATATTTTTAAAAAAATTACTGAGAAGAAATCTGGGATATGTTTGATGCCAACTCTGCAAGAATGTTCCATCTTCAACAACAACATGTTAAAGTTAGAAAATGAAGAGATTGTGAAACTGGAAGCAATAGATAAAATAGAGCATATGGGTGCACCAATTGTTTTGTCAGAAAATTTGAAAACAAAATTGGATTCATTAGAGAAAAGTATATCTAAAACAGCTGGTTTTGAAAAGACTCTAAATGTGTGTTTAAATTGTCGTATCATTTTGAGAAGGAATTTAAATGTTGAAAGAGATCTGGTAAATGGAGCAATTGGTCATGTTGTTGATTTTGTGAATTATAGAAATAGAGATGGAATTGAATTTTTAAAAATAAAATTTGATGGCATTGAGCAAGTACAACAAATCAGTCGTTGTTCTGCTAGATTTTTGCTTGTAAAAGACTTATATGTTCGTTGAAAACAGTTTCCTGTTTGTTTGGCATATGCGGTGACAATTCATAAATCTCAAGGTTTAAGTGTAGATAGTGCTTTGGTGAACATTGGAAGTTCTGTGTTTAAAGAGGGTATGGCATATGTGGCATTATCACGAGTCAGAACTTTATCAGGATTGTACTTGATTGAGTGTGATGAGACAAAGATTTGTGCAGATCTAGATTGTGTTAAAGAATACAATAGGTTAAGAAGATAGTATGCTCCACATTTAACTCAATATCCTCTGTTTGAAAAACGTGTGGTAGGCCGAAAAAGAAGAAATGAGAATAGTTGCAGTGAGGTAGTAGCAAAAAGACAAAAAGTAGATGAAACTGTAATTGTAAGCAGAAAGAAAAAGCATTCTGTTCAAGATGTTGTTGGATTTCAATTTGAAAACAGTTCTGGTGTCAACTGCTATGCTAATGTAGTGGTTAATGTTGTTTTTTTTCTAAAAACTTTACAAGAACAGATTGTTGAAAATCAGGATCAAAGATTCTGCGGTTTATTGAATTCTGTGTTTCAGAAATGTAGCAGTGATAGAGCAAAAATAGAAAGTGTAACAGAAATTCGAAATATTTTAGACATGTGTTCTGGTCAAGATAAATTTTCACAGAACATTCAGCAGGATTGTCAGGAATTTTTAATGTATATGTTTGGTGTTTTGGAAGATGAAGGTGTAGATGTAGAAAATCTTTTTAGCCGTTCTTATCAATGGCAGCATGACTGCCACAATTGTAGTTTATCAAGTACTACTAGAATAGACACTGAAAGATTTATATATTTGACTTTACCAGACTGCAAATCAGTGTCATTTAAAAATCTAGTTAAAGCAGCTGATCATAATATGGTGTGTACCCAATGTAAGTGTCCAATGCTGTCCACATTATTTATACAAACTTATGGTCAGTATGTCATTTTAGTTTTCCAACGATGTAGACCTGATGGAAATAAATTGACAACTTGTATCAAAAATGTTGTGGCTTCTCAGTTATCAATTTCAGGAAGAACATTTAGAACTGTAGCTATTATTTATCATGACAGTCCTTCGACAACATCAGGACGTTATACATGCTACTTAAAATGTCAAATATGTTGGAGTTACTGCAATGATTCTCATTTGACTTATAAACAACGTTTGCCTTTTGACTTAAAAAATTCTTACCTAGTGTTTTTAGAACCAAAGTTTTAGTAAAGGTAATTGGCCTTTGAAGACGAGAGCAGTTAATAAAAGGCAGTTAGTTAGTTAGTCTAATGTTTAAAATTATTTATCTCATATAGGTACTGTAAGTGGATCTCATAGTAAGTGATATCAGTTTTATAGGAAATGTTGAACATGAGTGATCAAAAAAGAGAATATGAATTTTTAAACATTGTGAAAATGTCATATGAGCTTTTCTTCGGGTAAACAGTAATTTCAGAGTTTAATTAGAGAAAATTCAAAATATACTCAAATACCTGACACTATTTTGCTGTAAGGAAAGTTCAAGGTATGAGTAATAAGTCATAACTTAATACAAGGAGGAAAATGAAAACGTTGAGAATTATTTCAGATTTTCTTAGATCTTTTTTCTCAGAAAGTCGATGAAATGGAAGTTCTAGAGAACAGCAGAGTATTTTCCTACGAAAAGGACCTTCACTATCTACTATTTGGCCTCAAGGAAAAGTAAGTGAATCAAAGATTAGTGTACATATATAATTTGTAAGTTTATATGTTTTTTTTTAAACACAATCTTTTAGATTGTTTTTTCTTTTCCCCGCTGTTATATGATGAAGAGTTTGAACTCACTGTTTTAAGTGAAATTCAATATATTCTGAGAACAGCAAAAATAAACTATGTAACATGTTGTATAAGATATTCTATACTTTGCATTGTGTAATTTATATTGTATTCCGATTGTCTCACACTCATTTTGCTTTTTCCACCCTTATTCATCTCTCTTTACTCACTTACACTGCCTTTCTTTCACTTTGTTTCATCGCTGTTCCTTTACTCCACATCTTTCACAACTCCTCAATCCAATTTCAACTGTCTGCATTTCCTCTCTCCCTTGCACCACTTTTCAGCTTTCTCACATTCTCTCAGTACCACTGCTTTAGTTCTCTTCCCCTCTCTTTCCTTCTTTTGCTCCTTTACTCTTTTTTCCTTTCTTCACTCATTGTACTGCACTTCACTCAGTCCTTCTCTTTGTCTTTCTGTGTACTTACTTCTTCACTCCTATTTCCTCTATCGTTCTATATTAACCTTCATCCCTTCACTCTGTGACACCTCTTCACTCACTCTCAGTCATCTTCCATTCCTCTTTCTTGTAAATGGATCCTCATTTAGACGCCTTTCCCTTTCACTCATTTTCCTTTTACTTACTTCTCTTTCCTGATTTCCTTTTGGTATCTCACATTCTTTTAGTATCTTACTTACCTTCAGTAATTTGTTCTCCTTCTATTTCTTTTTCCCTCTTTTTTTTCTTTCTACATTACTTTATTTACGTTTCTGTATCCTTCACTCTTGCTTTATTTCTTGTACACTTTTTTAGATTTTTTACCTCTTGACCTGTTTCTTCTATTTTAAAATATATATTTTACTAATTATAACTTTTTTTTCTTTTGTCTTTCACAGATATAAAGTGTAGTTTAAACATGCAATTAAGTTTTCATTAATTATATGGTAAGTGTGACTAAAAAATGTAGTTTGTCATCACCCTTTGCTTTAACCTCACTACTTTCCTCACACCCTCCCTCACCCCTGTTTCCTTAATCTGCTTTCCTCACTTATTCTTATCCTCCATGTTTATTTCCGGTTTCCTTACTTTCCTAACACTTCTTTCAGTCTTCCTGCTCACCTACACTCCCTCACTTTCTTTTCTTTTCTGGTTCACTCAGTCCCTTTCTATCCTTCCTTCCTTTACTCTCTCTGTTCTTTCTCTCTGTCACTCCCCATATCTTACCCTTATTCACTTTTATCCACCCTCTTTCACTTCTCTTTACTTACACTCACTGCTCTTTTTTTTCCCTCCGTTACCGCTGTTCCTTTTCTCTGGTCCGTCATTCCCCATCCTTTACTTTCCTTCCTTTTACTTTCATCACCCATTCACATTCTCCCAGAACCTCTGCTTTAATCTTCTTCCTCTTTCTTCTCTTCTTTTGCTCCCTTATTCATTTTCCTTTTCTCAGTTACTTCCACATATACCTTTTCTCTGTTTTACTATCCATTACACAGTCCCTCTGTGTTCTACCTTCTAGCTCTCTTTCTCTTTACACCACTATCTCTGTCCACTTTGCTCATGCTCACTCCTTCATTATTTTTTTTTCTTTTTTGGGGGGTACGCTCCCGGGACGCGCCCCGGTACGCGCACTGGGACGCGCAACGGGAGCGCTTCAGGGTGGGACATAAAAAAAATGAATATGCTTTTAAAAAAAAGGAAATTATATTAATATACATATATATATATATATATATATATATTCACTGGAAAAACCATAGGTTTCACACCAGTTATAGTTAGGAATTAGCATTTAAAAAACCTATGAAATTCACTGAAAAAAACATAGGTTTCACACCAGTTATAGTTAGGAATTAGCATTTAAAAAACCTATTAAATTCACTGAAAAAAACCATACGTTTCACACCAGTTATAGTTAGGGATTAGCATTTAAAAAACCTATTAAATTCACTGGAAAAACCATAGGTTTCACACAAGTTTTAGTTAGCTGGAAATTTTACTGACATAAAACCATTGAAATTCCACGTTATAGTTAGTTGGACTCACTATAACTTGCGCGCCTGAAATGCACTGCTTATGACGTCACATATTATATCACTCATGACATGGTCAGTGACATCACTCATGACATCACTGATGACACCATCCTTGTGACAGGGTGACAGACCTCCTTTCACTGTAAAGTAACCCTTGAAACACACATTCAAAAATAGTAACTAACATTTTCAAAAAAGTGGAGATACCCATACCAGTTACAACAACCAATTCAGTAATACCACCATCTAATACACATCTACTCATTCACCAACAGTTCTATATAGTCACTTATACATATATTCACTCATCATATGTAGTGATAGACCTATACATCCTGTTACACACCGACAGTCATCCAAAAGTTACTCACACACATATTCACACATGCAAATAAACTATTGAACATCCATTTATTTGCATATACAGCTATACACACACTACCACTTTACTTCTAAGGAAACTTACACATACTTACTCTCTTAAACAATCACTTATAGAAACACATACTTATTTAAAGAGGAACTCTTACAATCTCTCACTCTCACATATACTCACTTATATATATCAATACTCACATATACTAGATTAAAACATATGTTGTTACTGAAAAAGACAATAGTGAGACAGTCGTTTACTCACTAACACACACAAATACACACTCATCCACCCATACAGTCCTGCACATATGCTGTCTTCAAAACACAATCAAACAGTGAGTCAGTCACAAACCCATGCAGCCACTTATACACAAAGTGAAACACTGATACATATATTTAAATATTTAAAAATTACTCGCTAATATATGTATTCACTAAGATACACTTTATAAGCCAGTTAACCAATCAATATGTTATTAAAAATAAACATCCATTTACACACTTATTTAAACATTTATTAGTCCATCGACCTTTACATATACATATATAAAACATATTTATTTTTCAGAAAGACACACATTCACTGGATGGTGTCATCAGTGATGTCACTGACCATGTCATGAGTGATGTAATATGTGACGTCATCAGCAGTGCATTGCAGGCGCGCAAGTTATAGTGAGTCCAGCTAACTATAATGTGGAATTTCAATGGTTTTATGTCAGAAAAATTTCCAGCTAACTAAAACTGGTGTGAAACCTATGGTTTTTCCAGTGAGTTTAATAGGTTTTTTAAATGCTTATCCCTAACTATAACTGGTGTGAAACCTATGGTTTTTTCTTTTTTTTTTTTAAATTTTATTTAAAATGTTTTACAGCATTTGTTCCCCTAAATCCTCCCCCCCCCTGCACAGGACATGACGAAAGCAAAAAAAATGCAATCAAGTTTCGATTTTCTAGGACATTTCTGCATCTCAGGTTACAATATTTCAACCTAGCAAATTATAATAGGTAACCAAGAGCATCAATCAAAACAGCTGGAAAAGAAAAAACGTGGAAAGAGGATCAAATAATAAACATAACCCCATGAATGCAGCGTAGTTAATATTCCTGATTTACATTGCACGCCCGCCTGAAAACCCTATTGAAGTTCTGTGTTTCCTGCCACCCTATTCTTCCAGTCTGTTATTGGTTTCCAAATCTGAAGACCAAGGGATCTGCCCTTCTTCCCTTTTCTAGCATATAGCGCTTTTTCCCATGTTGTATATATACAAAGGCCTGGCCAACCATTGCTGCATAGTGGGGGCGAGCTTATCTCGCCATGCCGAAGCTATACATAGACGAAATACGGCCATAGCTACAAACAGAAAGTTCTCCAGCTGTGGTTGCTCTCCAGTACCATCCAATTCCATTAATATTACTTCGGGTGTCATCGTTAACTTACAATTCAGAGATCTATCTAAAAACCCTTCAGTTTGTTTTATCAGGGGAGCCAGGTTGGGGCATTCGCAAAACATGTGCACTATGTCTCCCTCCTGGCTATCGCATCTTGGACATGTTATCCCTTGTGTACCCCCCCACTGTGCAATTCTGGCTGGAGTATAGTATAACTTGTACAAGGTCTTATAGTGCTGGGCTTGCAATGAAGAAGAGCGGAGAACCTCATGTCCCATCTGTAATGACTATGTTTTTTTCAGTGAATGTATATATATATATATTCTTCCCAAATGTTCCCGTAGCAGGAGGAACTGCTTACGTTGGTGCCCGCGTGTGGAGACCGGGAGCGTGTCTCCTAGTTATTCGAAAACAAAGGCAAAGACGCGGCACTCTTCTTTTCACGGTAGATTTATATTTAGGTCTCAAGCAAAACTTTGGCTTGAGACCTAAAAATAAATCTACAGTGAAAAGAAGAGTGCTGCGTCTTTGCCTTTGTTTTCGAATATATATAGTATAGTAGGTAGTTATAGTTAGGATTTTTTTCAATGTTAAATCTCAAAATTCTATTTGGAATAACTTTGGTGCCGGATGACGAATCTGCCTGAAAATTTCCTCAAAATGACCCCGCGGCGCTCTGGTCCTTCCCTGAATGTTTGGGGGGGATACGTAAAGCGGGGGCCGAGATAAAAGGGGGGTCCCAAAACGCATTTTCCCCATGTTAATTTCCATAGGGCGGTCGATTTCACTTTTAGCCCGAACGGCTGAATGGATTTCCACCAAATTTGGCAAAATTGTAGGGACTAGTAGCCCAATGTGACTTTGCTATGTCTCAAGATATGTGCTCCAGTGGATTTTGAGTAATTTAAGTTCAAAAAAATATATATATCTATAGCCGCGCTCCGGTACCCGCACCGGTCCGCGCACCGGGCGCGCCACGCGGCTTGCTCGCAGAAAGCTTATTGGCTGTTGGGTGTCTGTAAACATTCTAAACAGTCTGGAGCGGCCGCCATCTTGTGTCTCGGTAGGATCGAGACATGAGAGGTGGCCAAAACAAAGGGGTAAAAGACCATAAGGAGGCAGAGTAGACAACCCCTGTCCCCCTAGGTTTGATGTGGGGGCTATTAAAGGGCCCCGCAGGGTCTCGTTTTTTTTTGTTTTTTTTTTATTTTCGCGGGGGGAGCGCCCGGTACGCGTACTATGGGAAAAATAATCACCTTAAAAAATGTTTATGTTCATCAATATTTTTTATTTTTTTAAAATTTTATTTCGGTACCTACATGTAGGTACCAATGCAGAGACTTACATTTAATGTACACCATCTCCACTGCAGATATCTTGCGTGTTGTTACAGAAGTTATTGTGGTATATGGAATCCATAACATAGTCTGTCAGGAAAGCAGAGACAGATCTTTTAAGCACTCCCTGAGAATTTCTAGGGGATCATGGGTAGTCTATCCTGATCCCTTATGATGAAAAAGAGGTGTAAAATATACATAGGAGATAATATAGTGGGAGAAAGGTAGTAACTATGAGTAAACTTAGTATGTAACAGAAAAAAAGTTGCACAGTATACTATAAGTCTCATTTTATAATGTAATTATTTTGGTAATACTTTATGAATTACATATAAAAATGAATATTGTCTCAAACAATTTAAAATTATTAAATATAAATGTATTCCTCTGATTCTTTTTCATAATTTAATAAAACTTGTAACATAATATTGTCTGGTATTTCCTCATAATTATAAGTACATGATTCCATTTGTTCCAAACATTCTATAAACTGTTGATCCAAAGAGTCATCCATGAAATCAACTTCATCTTTTTGCTCTTCTGGTTTTTCCACCTTTACTTCGATAGAAGTAACATTTGCTTGATTTTCTCCTTCAATTTTCTTTCTGAAAATTGCATACAAATTAACTATATTAGTAGAGTTAGGGTACTGTATACCAGAGAAGCGTAACTCAATCCATAACTATTACAGAGAAGTCTATCTCTATCTATAACTATTACAGAGGGATAGTATATAACTAACAGAATATTTTTTCTGAAATTAACTTAAAGTGTACAACATACTTCCAAAATAACAACTTACCTTGGAGAAATCAGTTGAAGTTGTCAGTGTTATTTGTTTTCAAATGTACTTCTGGAAGCAGTAGTCAAAATGGCTGTGTTTCCCTCTCTTCTTTTATATATATTTTTGTACATAACCAATCAAATGTCAGGAAATAATCGTAGAAAATGAAAGAAACTTTTTAATTGGTTGTAAATTCTAACATTTCATATGTGTTTTTGTTATGTAATTTACCTCAGGATATTTAGACAGGCCTGTAGCCTAAATGTCCCAATGGAATTCCACCAAATTTGGGCAAATGGTAGGGACTGCTATGTAGTAAGGCTTATTCTATATTTGATGAAAGTGTCTCCAGTGGTTTTTCTGTAAATTACTTTCAGACCTTTTTTTATGGAGTGCTTACCGGTGCGCGCTCCGGTACGCGCACCAGCAGCGTAACGGGAGTCCTCCATTTTGTGTTTTGGTACAATCGAGACACAAGATGGATGGCAAACAATGTTCGGTATGGTTAGAAGGGGGCACAGTAGAGACTTCTTGACCCTCTAGGTTTTCTGAGGGGGGCTTAGGAGGCTCATAAACGTAAAAAAAACCAATTCTTTAGTTTTCCACGGGGGAAGCGCCTGGTACGCGCACCGGTAAGCGTACCGGGAAGCGTACTTTGGTGAAAAATAGTGAAAAAAGTTGGAAAAAGATAAACGTTTTGAATGCTCAGAGGTAGGGTAGCTCTGAAAAGAGCTTTTGGGTTCTGTGGCTGATTTAGGTACCTACAAGTAGGTTCCAATGCACAGTCTTAAATTCAGGAGGAATATTCTATTTCCTTCATCTGAGAAGTGCACACCATCTCCTCTGTAGATGTCTTGCATGTTGTAACGCAAGTTATTATTGTATATTGAACCCATTCCATAGTCTCTCATGTAAGCAAAAACAGATTTATTCACATGTTTCCGTGCTTTCTCAAATTGTGGACAAAATTGGTTGGACCAGTTCCATTTCTGTCTTTGGCATATATTTGAATATACCAAGGCAGTTTGTGGAAAAAGTGTCATCAATTGATGAAAGGTGTCCTTTAAGAGCATTTCCAGACCAACCCCAGTCATAGTGCCCAAATCATTTCCACCACAGTGCACTATTAAGAGGTCTGGGCTTGGCAGATGCAAAAAGGTTTTCACTAATGGTATCAATTGATGACATTTTAATCCTCCCTGGCCAATCTACTTGATTTCCACATTTGATAAATCAAGGTTGTGATAATTTCTGCTTGTTGCATACCTACGAGCCCAGTGGATGTAGCTATGTCCTATAATCCATACAGAATACATGATGTGAGAAGGTTCTGGTGCAGTCAGATGAAGTGTAGGAATGAAATGGCAGTTGGAACAGTAGGAGTTGTCAAAAAAATTAATTGTGGAGTTTCACTGCTCTTGAATCACAAGCAATGATTGGTGGATTCAGATAGTTGAAAACTGAAAGTTAGGGTGCATGGCTGTGTTGTGTGAAAGAAGCAATTTGAATGGTTAAAAAAAGTCACTAAAAGCTAAAATACCCTGGATAAGCTGGTGTATTGAGAGGTCAAACATCCTTGCTGAGTTAATTTGCAACATTGTACAATAAACTTTTGAACCTGAGAGTTCAGTTAGGAGGGTGTTGCTGTGGTAACAGATAGAAAGATCTGGAAGGGGGAAGGGTGTTGGTTTGAAAATAGTGAGGGAAGACGTTTGATTGGTTGAATTAAGGCATATGTGTACAAAGTTAGAGATTTTCTATGCCAGTCTTGGTTTCAGTGTATTGAGTGCACACTTTTTGCTCTGCTAAAGAGAGATTGGTGTGTGTGTCTGACACTGTTTTCAATCTCCCAAAGCATTTGTAAAGGTAAGTAATGATTTATTTAATTTAGATAGAGACTTGTTTGTTCTATGGAGAATATTTGGAAGCAGATAGTTATGTTTCAGAAGTCAAATTGTATGCTAATATATAAGTCCTGTGTTGTGTTTCTAAAATGTTATACAAAAAACGATTTTGGGTGCAAATGAATGGTATTTGCATTTGGCCCTTTTTTATGATTGCCTTGTGCAGCTGATGCATCACTTTAAGCATGGGTAATAAGTGACGCACTGGTGGCGCAAGGCCTTCATAAATAAGGCTCTGACTTTGTTTGCTGTTCATTTGTTTTTGGATTTTTGATAATGCTTGATATCAACATTTGAAAGATAGAGGATTTGTATTTGGGGAAACAGTGACGTTTCAAAAGTGATATTCTGTGCTTGTACATAGGTTGTGCGCAGTGTTTTTTAAATGTTATTCAAAAACGATTTTGGGTGCAAATGAATGGTATTTTCATTTGACCCTTATTTATGATTGCCTTATGCAACTGGTGCATCACTTTATACATGGGAAATAAGTGACACTCTTGTGGCGCAAGACCTTCATAAATAAGGCCCTGACTTTGTTTGCTGATATTGAGTGGTTGTACATAGGTTCTGCGAAGTGTTTCTTACATGTTATTCAAAAAACGATTTTGGGTGCAATTGATTGGTATTTGCATTTGGCCCTTTTTTATGATTGCCTTGTGCAGCTGATGCATCACTTTAAACATGGGTAATAAGTGACGCACTGGTGGTGCAAGGCCTTTATAAATAAGGCTCTGACTTTGTTTGCTGTTCATTTGTTTTTGGATTTTTGATAATGCTTGATATCAACATTTGAAAGATAGAGGATTTGTATTTGGGGAAACAGTGACGTTTCAAAAGTGATATTCTGTGCTTGTACATAGGTTCTGCGCAGTGTTTTTTACATGTTATTCAAAAAACGATTTTGGGTGCAAATGAATGGTATTTTCATTTGGCCCTTATTTATGATTGCCTTATGCAACTGGTGCATCACTTTATACATGGGAAATAAGTGACACTCTTGTGGCGCAAGACCTTCATAAATAAGGCCCTGACTTTGTTTGCTGATATTGAGTGGTTGTACATAGGTTCTGCGAAGTGTTTCTCACATGTTATTCAAAAAACGATTTGTGGGTGCAATTGATTGGTATTTGCATTTGGACCTTTTTTATGATTGCCTTGTACAGCTGATGCATCACTTTAAACATGGGTAATAAGTGACGCACTGGTGGCGCAAGGCCTTCATAAATAAGGCTCTGACTTTGTTTGCTGTTGATTTGTTTTTGGATTTTTGATAATGCTTGATATCAACATTTGAAAGATAGAGGATTTGTATTTGGGGAAACAGTGACGTTTCAAAAGTGATATTCTGTGCTTGCACATAGGTTCTGCGCAGTGTTTTTTAAATGGTATTCAAAAAACGATTTTGGGTGCAAATGAATGGTATTTTCATTTGACCCTTATTTATGATTGCCTTATGCAACTGGTGCATCACTTTATACATGGCAAATAAGTGATACTCTTGTGGCGCAAGACCTTCATAAATAAGGCCCTGACTTTGTTTGCTGATATTGAGTGGTTGTACATAGGTTCTGCGCAGTGTTTCTTACATGTTATTCAAAAAATGATTTTTGGGTGCAATTGATTGGTATTTGCATTTGGCCCTTTTTTATGATTGCCTTGTGCAGCTGATGCTTCACTTTAAACATGGGTAATAAGTGACGCACTGGTGGCGCAAGGCCTTTATAAATAAGGCTCTGACTTTGTTTGCTGTTTATTTGTTTTTGGATTTTTGATAATGCTTGATATCAACATTTGAAAGATAGAGAATTTGTATTTGGGGAAACAGTGACGTTTCAAAAGTGATATTCTGTGCTTGTACATAGGTTGTGCGCAGTGTTTTTTAAATGTTATTCAAAAAACGATTTTGGGTGCAAATGAATGGTATTTTCATTTGACCCTTATTTATGATTGCCTTATGCAACTGGTGCATCACTTTATACATGGGAAATAAGTGACACTCTTGTGGCGCAAGACCTTCATAAATCAGGCCCTGACTTTGTTTGCTGATATTGATTGGTTGTACATAGGTTCTGCGCAGTGTTTCTTACATGTTATTCAAAAAACGATTTTTGGGTGCAATTGATTGGTATTTGCATTTGGCCCTTTTTTATGATTGCCTTGTGCAGCTGATGCATCACTTTAAACATGGGTAATGGAAAGGGGCGACCACTCGGTCCCCCCGAACGTATGGTAGGGTGCCCTGACCCCCCCGGGAAACCATTTTGGGCGGGAGGCGTGTCTCGGCTGGTATGCCCGAAGCGGCGTAGCTGGGGCGCGCCTTTTCCCACCCAAGAGGGGTTGTCCTAGACACCTACACCGTTGGCCACGCCCTGTAGGCGTATCGGAGGAGGGTACACGCCCTCCCGAGGAAGAATAAAAGGAGCAACAATCCAAGGAAGCATCCTCTTGTTCCTGTGCTTGGAAGCTGCACCTCCTCATTGCACGTGAGCCCTAGACGGAACAAGGAGCCAATTTTGAGAACTTGTAACTTTTGTGCTTCTCTTTTCAGTGATTCCGAATCTTTGGATCCAGGACCTCGTCGAGCAGCAAGTGTCGAATACCCGAGAACGATGCCTGGCAAGAGGGTCGGAAAGAAGGTTGGGACCGAACAGATGCTTCGCATGCTGGTGAAAGACATGGCCAATATGAAAAAGCAGATGGCGGCAATAAATAATACGGGCAGGCCGAAGAAGGTTATCGGACCAGCATTGCCGGGAGTAGTCCCCGCCGGAAGAGGTAAAAGGGCCAGGAATAGGGCGGCAGGGGGGGAGGCCCCAGTTCCCGAGTCACCCCCGGCGAGCCCAGTCAGTTCAGTGGAGGCCCCGGTTCCGATCCCGAACGCGGGACAACGGATCCCTGTTGTGGTTACACCTGTTAACGAGGGGGATATACCTCCCGAGTTGGCCGCTCAGTTAGCTGCATGGTTGGGAAAAAACACCGAGGGTGCTACGACGCCGGGAGACACGGCCGAAGAAGCCAGGTTACTAATGAAGCAGTTGCGGCAGTCGAGAGATGCTGCGAAGACGCCTTTTCCTCTTGTTTCCCCTCAGGTTCCCTCGGAACAACCGGCATCTGCCGTTGGAACAACAGCAGGACCAGCTACCGATTCGGGTAAGCAGCCGTTGCCAATGGCAAGGGAGGGATCGTTACCCTCAAGAAGGGAAAGGGTGGTCCAACATATCCCGTTGGCCACGAAAGAATTGATCTGGGCTGATAAATATGTGAACATGTTTTCTCTCTTGACCGACCACCATGAGATAGAGCACGTTAAAAGTCAGAAGGATTTGTTGCATCTGAGTGTATGGCGTGCAAAAATGGCGGGTTTCAGGGTGGATGAGACGATTGCTAATTGGGCCAGGGCGTTTGCAATGTTCACTGCGATAATGGGGGAACGTAGGCCCGAGGTATTAACTGAATTGGCTTGCTACCAGACACGTATAATGGATTTCCATGAAACGTATGAAGGCAATCAATGGTTTGGTTATGATAATAAGTTTCGTAAGGCCAAGGAGCACGACTCATCTCTGACGTGGGATTGTTTCAACTCCATCTCTTGGCAGAAGCAGCTCATGCCGAGCACGACGAAGTTGTCTTCGTTTGGCGGGAATGGGGCGGAGCCCTCCCGCCATTATTCGGCGGCGCCCTTTCGAGCGGGTGCCAGCAGTGATTAACCCCCAAGGAGTAGTGGGAACTCGGGTAGAAAAGGGGTCTGTTGGAGCTTTAACAGAGGCAAGTGCACGAGGCCACAAGGGACATGCAAGTTCAAGCATGAGTGTGCGGGGTGCGGACAATCTTCACACCCCGAGAGTTCGTGAAGAGCCAAGAATGGTGATACAGGGAGTAGAGGAGGGGCCAAACAGGTCTAATGTCAACCGAGGGGCACCGCTACCTACCCCCGTGGACATCATGGCAATGATCCCTTGGCTGAACGAATACCCCGATCATGTCTCCGCCGGGTTGTTGCGAGACGGTTTCTCATATGGTTTCAGCATCCCGGCGGGAGATTTTCGGGGGGAATCACAGTGTAAGAACCAACTGTCGGTTCAACAAAATACGGCGGTAGTGCAAGCTAAAATTGCAAAGGAGGTGGCCCGTGGTCGGGTTGCTGGACCATATGGGCATCCGCCAGTTACTAACTTCATTTGTTCACCGTTGGCAGTAGTCCCCAAGAAGGACCCAGGTGAGTTTAGGTTAATCCATAACTTGTCCACTCCTAGGGGTCTTTCGGTGAATGATGCGATTGACCCGGGAGTTTGTTCAGAGCGGTACGCCTCCTTCGATGAGGCCGTCGCCATGTTGAATCGCCTGGGGCCCGGAGCGCTGATGGCAAAATCAGATATTGAAGCAGCGTTCCGGTTGCTCCCGGTACACCCGCAGGATCAGCGTTTGTTAAGGTTTTGTGTTTCAGGGACGCTACTACATGGATAAATGTATGCCAATGGGTTGCTCCATCTCTTGTGCGTATTTTGAGAAATTCAGTAGCTTTTTGCAATGGGCGTTCACCAGAGCCAAGGGCTTTACGCAGGTTATGCATTACCTTGATGATTTTTTGTTCTTGGGGGCAGCTGGTGACACAGAATGTGCACAGGCTTTATGGGAATTTTGCAATCTCATGAAACGATTTGGCGTGCCACTGGCACCAGGGAAGACAGTGGGGCCATCTACTTCACTCGAGTTTCTTGCAATTGAGCTCGACTCTGTGGAGGGGTGCTTCCGTTTACCCAAGGAGAAGGTAATGAAATTTAAGGCCTCTCTCGAATTATGCATCGGTGAGAAAAAGGTAACTCTCCATCAGTTGCAACAAGCAGTGGGCCAGCTTAACTTTGCCCTTAGAGTGATACCGATGGCTCGCCCCTTTTCCCGCTCTATTGCACAAGCCATGGTTGGCCTCAAGGAAGGGCACCACCGCACACGACTGTCAGCAGAGGTTCGCCAGGATATGCGCATATGGTTGGCATTTCTGGCGGATTTCAACGGTCGCGTCGTGTGGAATAAGCCAGCAGCTTCCTCCGGGGAGCTGGGCTTATGGACCGACTCAGCGGGGAGTGTGGGATTTGGCGCCATCTTCAGTAATCGATGGTCGGCGCGAACATAGCCGATGTGGTGGCACGACAGTGGGCTCACAGGCAACATTGGGTTTCTTGAGCTGTTCCCCATTCTAGTGGCCTTGAAGACATGGCCGGATGGGTTTCGTGATCGCACAGTGGTGTTCTGGTCTGATAACATGACCGTGGTTGAATGTATCAATAATCAGGCAGCACGCTGCAAGTGGATTTTGAGATTACTGAAAGAAATTGTTCTACTGTGTATGAGACTCAACGTCCACTTTAGGGCAAGACACGTGCCTGGTGTACTGAACCAGGCGGCTGATGCACTCTCTCGTTCCCACATGCAGGCCTTCAGGGGTTATCTGCCCTCTGCGGACTTGGTGGCGGCACCATTTCCCGAAGCTCTCTGGTCGCTCGGTGCCCCGGATTACAAGACCTCGTGGGAGCAAGTCTAGCACCCAGGACAAGGAAGGCATACGAAGGAGCGTTCCGTTCCTATTGGTCATTTTTGGGTCCAGCTAGGGGGGAGCATTGGGGCAGGAGGAGTATGTCCTGAAGTTTCTGGTATCACTACATCAGGCAGGCCGATCAGCGGCAACAGCCAATAGGCACCGGGCCGCCATTGCCTTCATGGCGCAGGCTCATGGCATCCAGGACCCCACATCGTCCTTTCTCGTAAAGAAGGCACTGCGTGGGTGGCAACGCCTTGAGGGTCGTAGAGTGGACGAGAGGCACCCGATTGGGCTAGCAAGGTTGTCCCTGTTAATGTCCGTACTCCCTGCGACATGTTCATCTCAGTCAGAGACAGTGCTGTTCCGGGCCGCTTTTGCATTAGCATTCCATGGGGCTATGCGGGTAAGCGAACTGGTAGCAAGGAACAAGCAGGATACGGGGGGAGGTCTGTGTCGAGAACACATTCAGATCAAGGGTGATACGATGGTAGTCACAATAGCCAGGTCCATAACCGATCAGAGAGCGATCGGGGACAGTGTGGTTGTCCAGCGCATTCTAGGGTCCCCCATGTGCCCGGTGAAATGCGTGTAGGAATATTTAGCGCAGAGGGCGGCATCATGGGGGGGGCAGCTTGCTGAGACACACCGATGCCACCCCACTGACTAGGTTTCAGTTTCAGCGGGTGCTAACAATGGCAATCGCGGCAGCGGGCTTGAACCCGAGCGATTTTGGGACCCATTCCTTCCGGATGGGGGCTGCTACAGAGGCTACAGCCAGGGGTCTGAGTGTTGAAAAGGTGAAACAATTGGGGCGTTGGTCCTCGAACTGTTATAAAAGGTATGTGCGGTTGCACATGTTGTGAAGCCGATGTCATGCACTCACGCTTCTTGTTTTCTGTTTGGTTTACAGTTTCGCGAGCAGGCTTTGTTGGGCGGACTGTGCAGTTGACCCGACACCTGGGGACCAGCGGTCAAAGATCACCGGCTGAGGGAAGAGTGGTGTGGGTCGTTGGCCACTCATACGTGAGGCGTGCCGCGGACGTATTCAAAGCAGGTGACATGATTCACGTGGCTGGGGAATACGGGTACAGGGTAACCTTCCACGGAAGGGGCGGGCTCTGTATTGACCATTTTCAAAGTTTTATTGAGGGACTGTTAGGGCGGACGAGGTCACCACCGTCTGTAATCATAGTACATCTTGGGGGCAACGATTTGGTGATCATTGGTCGATGAGTACTTCTCGAGTTAATTTTATCCACTGTTAGTTGGTTGGCGAGCAGGGTTCCAGGGTGCACGATAGCATGGTCACACATGATTCCCAGGAAGGTATGGCGGGGGGCCCTCTCTGTGTCAGCTTTGAATCAGTCGGTAAAGAAAGTCAACAACAAACTTAGTAGGTTGTTTCGTTCAGGACAGTTGCATTGTATTCCACATGGATGTATTCGGGGGGACCACATGTATCTTGAAGATGGGGTCCATTTGTCCCGGGAGGGGAATGTCTTACTCATAGGAGACTTCATAGCTTGGTTAAAGAGTTTGTGTAGCCATGACCTTTAGTAGGTGTTTGTGGGGGGTCCAGATAGCCGGTCAACTATCCGGCCTGTGGCGGTAAGTTCATGATCGTGGAGCAGTAATTTGAAGATCCCTAGAGGTGGGGCGCCACCCATTATGGATGGGAGCGCCCGGGGGGAGGCGGCCATTGGCCCCTCACACGGGGAGGCGGCACCCTCTAAGGATGGGGCCGCCAAAAGGGAAGGCGGTCATAGGCCCCTCTCAGGGAAGGAGGGGCTACGGGCCCCTCCTACGAATTTCCCGGGGCCAGGACATCCGCGACGGCGGATGTGGTAAGCAGTGTGGGGTGGGAGGGGGGTCTACGCTACCTTCTAGACACCTCACACGAGTCCTCGGACGACCACCAAGATGGCGTCGAGTAAATATGGGGCCCCCGTTAAGACAAGGGAAATTGGAAGTTGGCACAGAGGTACAGTCCTCTGTGCGCCCGCCCCTCACAAGTGAGGGGGGAGTTCTGGTATTAGGGATCTGACACCGGTTACGACCTTGCCGTTGGCCCGTAATGTTAGGATGTACAATTTTGAATTTTGAGAATATGCATTTGCAGGATGTTTTAGACTCGGCTAGGAGAACCTTTGTATTAGAGATGTGTTAAGGTTAGCCAATAAACATCGTAATGTATAAATGGAAAATTGTACATGATATGAAACTGTTATTTTAATGTTTTAATTTTGTGTCATATTTTAATAAATACGGCTGGGAGGGAAACTCCCTCCCGCCTTCCAAAAGTTCAAGAACTGTGTCCGTCTTTCCATCCTTGGGGATTGTGTTGGGAGGGGGTGACGGGTATCCCGGCCATATGGAAAGGGGCGACCACTCGGTCCCCCCGAACGTATGGTAGGGTGCCCTGACCCCCCCGGGAAACCATTTTGGGCGGGAGGCGTGTCTCGGCTGGTATGCCCGAAGCGGCGTAGCCAGGGCGCGCCTTTTCCCGCCCAAGAGGGGTTGTCCTAGACACCTACACTGTTGGCCACGCCCTGTAGGCAGATCGGAGGAGGGTACACGCCCTCCCGAGGAAGAATAAAAGGAGCAACAATCCAAGGAAGCATCCTCTTGTTCCTGTGCTTGGAAGCTGCACCTCCTCGTTGCACGTGAGCCCTAGACGGAACAAGGAGCCAATTTTGACCCACCCACCAGCCCCTTATGGCAACGATTAGTATTGCAATTAAGTCGATTGGGAGTGATAATATCTCTTTTTTACAGGTTGTTTTAATAAAGTTTGGATTGTTTCTTATGACAATAAAATGGTTTGCTTTTTAGCATGTTTTTAAGCGGAGTATCACAGTCTAGTTTGAAAGATGTGTTACATGTGTAGATAAAGGTTTATATTGCGAAATGTCCAGTATAAACATTTTTTCCGCTCCTCATTAGGTTCAAAATGTCGTATTTATTTTGGTCGGGCGGTAAGGTCATGATCGGTGAGCAGTAATTTGAAGATCCCTAGAGGTGGGGCGCCACCCATTATGGATGGGAGCGCCCGGGGGAGGCGGCCATTGGCCCCTCACACGGGGAGGCGGCACCCTCTAAGTATGGGGTCGCCTAAGGGAAGGTGGTCATAGGCCCCTCCCAGGGGAGGAGGCGGCTCGATGCCCCTCCTAGGAATTTCCCGGGGCCAAGATATCCGCGACGGCGGATGTGATGAACAGTGTGGGGTGGGAGGGGGGCCCACGCTACCTTCTAGACACCTCACACGAGTCCTCGGATGACCATTAAGATGTATTAGAGATGTGTTAAGGTTAGCCAATAAACATCGTAATGTATATGAAACTGTTTCATATTTTAATAAATACGGCCGGGAGGGTAACTCCCTCCCGCCTTCCAAAAGTTCAAGAACTGTGTCCGTCTTCCCATCCTTGGGGATTGTGTTGGGAGGGGGTGACGGGTATCCCGGCCATATAAGTGACGCACTGGTGGCGCAAGGCCTTCATAAATAAGGCTTTGACTTTGTTTGCTGTTGATTTGTTTTTGGATTTTTGATAATGCTTGATATCAACATTTGAAAGATAGAGGATTTGTATTTGGGGAAACAGTGATGTTTCAAAAGTGATATTCTGTGCTTGTACATAGGTTCTGCGCAGTGTTTTTTAAATGTTATTCAAAAAACGATTTTTGGGTACAATTGATTGGTATTTGCATTTGGACCTTTTTTATGATTGCCTTGTGCAGCTGATGCATCACTTTAAACATGGGTAATAAGTGACGCACTGGTGGCGCAAGGCCTTCATAAATAAGGTCCTGACTTTGTTTGCTGTTGATTTGTTTTTGGATTTTTGATAATGCTTGATATCAACATTTGAAAGATAGAGGATTTGTATTTGGGGAAACAGTGATGTTTCAAAAGTGATATTCTGTGCTTGTACATAGGTTGTGCGCAGTGTTTTTTAAATGTTATCCAAAAAACGATTTTGGGTGCAAATGAATGGTATTTTCATTTGACCCTTATTTATGATTGGCTTATGCAACTGGTGCATCACTTTATACATGGGAAATAAGTGACACTCTTGTGGCGCAAGACCTTCATAAATAAGGCCCTGACTTTGTTTGCTGATATTGAGTGGTTGTACATAGGTTCTGCGCAGTGTTTTTTAAATGTTATTCAAAAAACGATTTTTGGGTACAATTGATTGGTATTTGCATTTGGACCTTTTTTATGATTGCCTTGTGCAGCTGATGCATCACTTTAAACATGGGTAATAAGTGACGCACTGGTGGCGCAAGGCCTTCATAAATAAGGTCCTGACTTTGTTTGCTGTTGATTTGTTTTTGGATTTTTGATAATGCTTGATATCAACATTTGAAAGATAGAGGATTTGTATTTGGGGAAACAGTGATGTTTCAAAAGTGATATTCTGTGCTTGTACATAGGTTGTGCGCAGTGTTTTTTAAATGTTATCCAAAAAACGATTTTGGGTGCAAATGAATGGTATTTTCATTTGACCCTTATTTATGATTGGCTTATGCAACTGGTGCATCACTTTATACATGGGAAATAAGTGACACTCTTGTGGCGCAAGACCTTCATAAATAAGGCCCTGACTTTGTTTGCTGATATTGAGTGGTTGTACATAGGTTCTGCGCAGGGTTTCTTAAATGTTATTGAAAACACGATTTATGGGTGCAATTGATTGGCATTTGCATTTGGACCTTTTTTCTGATTGCCTTGTGCAGCTGATGCATCACTTTAAACATGGGTAATAAGTGACGCACTGGTGGCGCAAGGCCTTCATAAATAAGGTCCTGACTTTGTTTGCTGTTGATTTGTTTTTGGATTTTTGATAATGCTTGATATCAACATTTGAAAGATAGAGGATTTGTATTTGGGGAAACAGTGATGTTTCAAAAGTGATATTCTGTGCTTGAACATAGGTTGTGCGCAGTGTTTTTTAAATGTTATTCAAAAAACGATTTTGGGTGCAAATGAATGGTATTTTCATTTGGCCCTTATTTATGATTGCCTTATGCAACTGGTGCATCACTTTATACATGGGAAATAAGTGACACTCTTGTGGCGCAAGACCTTCATAAATAAGGCCCTGACCTTGTTTGCTGATATTGAGTGGTTGTACATAGGTTCTGCGAAGTGTTTCTTACATGTTTTTCAAAAAACGATTTTTGGGTGCAATTGATTGGTATTTGCATTTGGCCCTTTTTTCTGATTGCCTTGTGCAGTTGATGCATCACTTTAAACATGGGTAATAAGTGACGCTCTGGTGGCGAAAGGCCTTCATAAATAAGGCTCTGACTTTGTTTGCTGTTGATTTGTTTTTGGATTTTTGATAATGCTTGATATCAACATTTGAAAGATAGAGGATTTGTATTTGGGGAAACAGTGACGTTTCAAAAGTGATATTCTGTGCTTGTACATAGGTTCTGCGCAGTGTTTTTTAAATGTTATTCAAAAAACCATTTTGGGTGCAAATGAATGGTATTTTCATTTGGCCCTTATTTATGATTGCCTTATGCAACTGGTGCATCACTTTATACATGGGAAATAAGTGACACTCTTGTGGCGCAAGACCTTCATAAATAAGGCCCTGACTTTGTTTGCTGATATTGAGTGGTTGTACATAGGTTCTGCGCAGTGTTTCTTAAATGTTATTGAAAACACGATTTATGGGTGCAATTGATTGGTATTTGCATTTGGCCCTTTTTTATGATTGCCTTGTGCAGCTGATGCATTGTTATTGTTATTGTTAATGAGTTTTTTATAGCGCGCCTAATCACCTGCAGGCCTCTAAGCGCCAGGAAAGATGGTAGTAACAATAACTTAGCAAGATGGGATTACACTGTGCTCATACTTTGTCTGAACAAGAATGTTTTTAGGCTCTTCCTGAAACGTAGTAGGCTCCCTTCCCGACGCAGTGCCTCCGGCAACCTGTTCCATAGCTGAGGGACTAGCACTGAGAAGGCTCTCCCTCCCTTGGTCACTAGCCTGTAGCGGGGGCAGACCAGTAGTTGAGAGTCTGAGGATCGAAGTGTTCTCGTGGGGCAATAAAGTTGCAGACGATCTTTGATGTAAGATGGGGCTTTCCCATAAATTGCCCTGTGGGCCGTGCATAAGTTCTTAAATTCCACTCTTTCTTTGATGGGGAGCCAGTGCAAGCTTTGTAGTAGGGGAGTGGCTTTAGATCTCCTCGGTAATCTGAAAATCAACCGGGCAGCGTCATTCATTATGACCTGGAGTCTACTGGTCAGAGTTTTCGGTAAGCCCAGGTACAGGGCATTCCCGTAGTCAATTCTGGAGATGATGGTGGCCGTTACTATTGATCGCATCATGGATTGTGAGAGGACGGGAGTTAACTTCCGCAGTTGCCTAATGATGTTCGTGCAACTTCCCACAACCACAGAGATCTGAGGGGCCATTGACAGGTCATCATCCAGTTTGATCCCCAAGCTCTTTACAGACGAGCTTGGTTTTGGAGCCGGGCCCAGCTCTGTAGGCCAATAGAGATCACCCCAAGGTGAGGCAGTAGATGGAATCACTAGTACCTCGGTCTTGTCAGGGTTGATTTTTAACAGATTATCTGTCATCCATTGCACTGTGAACCGCAAGATGTTCTGAGTTTGGAGTTGCGCGGCCGTGGTGTCATCGACACTTAGCAGCAGTTGCGTGTCGTCCGCGTAGTTATAGACTTTACAGCCCATAGTGGCCAGAGAAGCAATCAATGGTTGCAAATAGAGGTTAAATAGAAGCGGGGACAGGGCGGACCCCTGTGGCACCCCGCACTCTAAAATCCCCACCTCGGATGTTTCGTCCCCCAGTTGTATCTTTTGGGTCCTTCCTGTAAGGAATGATTGCAACCATTGAAAGGCCTGGCCCTTAATCCCAAAGTCCCTCAGTCTGTCCAAAAGCAAGGCATGGCTGACAGTATCGAACGCCGCTGATAGGTCCAGCAAAATCAGGGCGCTCGGTTTCTTGGAGTCAGCCATGCCTCTTAGCTCATCCAACACCGATAGCATCACCAACTCGGTACTGTGATGAGCACGAAAACCTGCCTGTCGCTCGTGGAGTAGATGGTGAGTTTCCAAATAGAGGGACAGGGACTTTAGTATATGCTGCTCGAGAACTTTAGAAAGGAAGGGCAACTGGGAAATAGGTCTATAGTTCTTTAACATCGCCGGATCAGATCCAGGCTTTTTCAGTAAAGGTCTTACACGCGCCTCCTTCAGTTCAGCCGGTAAGTACCCCGTGTCTAAAGATCTATTAAGGAGGGAGATGATACGCTCCTCCAGCAAGGGGCGCGCCACACGGAAGGTCTCAGGTGGGCACGGGTCAGCTGGGGAACCAGATTTGATTTTCCTCATCAGTTGTTCTAGGATCAATGCATCCATCTCTGGGAATATTTCAAGGGAGCAGTCGGTCACGATCTCAGATGCTGATGTTATAGCAGTCCCTGATCCCACCCCAATCTTTATCTCCTGGATGATGAGCTTCACCTTCTCTAAAAAGTAGGCCTGAAAGGTGTTGCAATCCATAGGAGCCCTAGAATTGTCGGTTTTTTTGCTCAACTCTGCCAATATTTTAAAGGTCTCTTTCTGAATATTCGCTGCCTGACTTAGGCGGGACTCGAAGTGGTCCG
The DNA here is from genome assembly GCF_964263255.1 of Lissotriton vulgaris. Taxonomy (NCBI): domain Eukaryota; kingdom Metazoa; phylum Chordata; class Amphibia; order Caudata; family Salamandridae; genus Lissotriton; species Lissotriton vulgaris. Next base: position 462,073,616 of record NC_141696.1, on the reverse strand, counting down.
CTTTAGCTTGGGTCATCAAGTTTTTGTATTGTTGAAGGGAAGCTTTATAGCATTTCCTGTCAGAGTCCTGTTTGGTTTTCCTCCATACTCTTTCTAGAGCTCTGAGCTTTCTTTTTGTTTCCCTTAAGGCTGGCGTAAACCAAGGAGCTCCTTTACCGGATCGCTTTATTTGCTGTAGTCTCACCGGCGCTATTTGATCAAAGGCCCGGGTCATGCTCCCGGTAAGATCAGAATATTCACTTTAAACATGGGTAATAAGTGACGCACTGGTGGCGCAAGGCCTTTATAAATAAAGCCCTGAGTTGCTATTGTATAAACTTAAATATGTTGCAATTTATTGTTTATATTGTTTGCTTTTTGACATTACTTTGTTGTTTGCTAATAGTGGTCTTTCATGTGTTTTTTTTTTTACAGAACAACAGATTCAAATCAACTTCTGAAAAGCAAGCCAAAATGCCTTCAAGGCAAAGAATTATCAAACATACCATACGGAAAAGGAGAACATCAACAACAGAGTTTATGGAATCCTCTACAACAACTACTTCAAAAAACACCAGAAAAGCTTCTGGTAAGCCAATTAAGTCTTTTCTTCGCAACATATGTCGTAGAAAAAGAAATGATATTGCTAATGTGAATATTCCGAAAAAGTCAACAAATCTAAAAAGGAAGGAGAGGCCCACAAAAAATGTCTCGATTGGAGCAGGAGAGAAGAGAATGGATAGCAATAGAAGGGTAAATCTTTTTAGGGACATTAGTAGGCGAATGTTTCGCAATAGGGTAGTTTTAAATATGCTAAAAAATGATAAGAAAAGTAAACTGAGAGCTGCTTTTTACAAGAAAAAGAAAAGTGTAGAAAAGATTGTTGATCAGGCTTTTGAAGTTAAGAAAAAATTATTTATTTTAATAATCAATAGAATTAGGATACTTAATAAGGCAATTGATGTTTTCAAATCGAACAGTAGATGGAAAAGAATTATTAATCGGAGTAATTTTTGTGAAGTATTTTCGGGTGAATGGATGCATAGTTCAAGTTCTGAGCCGTTTTTCAATGAGGAGAGTTACTTTCAGGAAAATTATTTGGTGCATGCAGTTGACACCAGTGGTCGAGCATATGAGGTGAAAGATGGTTGTGTGATGGAAAAAGAGAAACTTGTATCTAGAGATGCAGAAGAGGTGTTAACTGATGAAGTTTTAGGGAGACGTACTAAGGGTCCAGTGTACACATGGAAGTGCAGTAGTATTTGTAGTGTGCGACAGGATTCAATCGATTTGCTTCGAAATTTCTTACGTACATATAGTAAGAAAAGTCTCAAACAAAAAATGAAGATCTTGCAAGAGTTAGATCCTTGCAGAGTGAGAGAAAGCACAGGTTTGCATGGGCATTCACTAGCTTGTCTTTCTAGAAAAGTATGTCAGAGTGTTTTTCATCATGTTTTTCATCATGTTAGCAGTGCATCATAATAAGGTGAGGAAATTAGTGAGAAAGTTGTATTATGCAAAAAGTCCAGCACTTAAGCTTAAACAGTTAAACAGTGCTCTTTTGCATGGATCTGAAGTGGATGTGAAGACTATTTGTGAAGAAATTGAGTTTTGTTATTTTGCGAACAAAGAGGACAGTGTAGAAATAGATATAGTAATGGATGATAATGTGGAAGATAATGGACAGATTTCAAGTATAGAAAAGTTTGACGAGGAAATTACCAAGTTTAAGGTGAAATCAAGTGAAAGGCCTAATTTAACTTGTGTGTGTTGTCGACGGACTCATTATGATATTCAGACTAGGTTAGTTGATTTATATGCAAAAAGTGAATTGGAAAATAATAGTGAATGGAAGGATTTTGTAAGTTATTTGTTGGTGGAGAATTCTTTTGATTTGAGTTTTGATCAGTGTATTTGTAATTATTGTTTAAAAAAATTAAATGAAAATAGAATGCCTGCTAGAGCAGTTCATAATAATCTTCAGTTGATAGATATTCCTTCTGAATTGATGGATCTAAATACTTATGAATCTATTTTGATTCAATGCGTCCATCCTTTTCAGGCTATTGTACGCATGGAGCCTAAGACAGGGAAATTGCCTCCATCAGATTTACAGAGAGGATTAAAGGGAAGAGTTGTTTATTTGCCTCTAGATGTAAAGAAAAATATTGATACAATTGGTGTAGAAAGAGTAGAAGAGGATCCTCTAGTTATTCTAGTTAATGGGGTTCCGACAAAGAGTAAGAAAATCTGGCAAGATTTAGTGGATGTTAGAAAAGTCAAAAAGGCAACGTTGTATTTGGTCAAAAACAATGAGTACTACAAAGATGTAAGTGTTGGAGCAGAGGAAACAGCTACAGAAGAAGACAGTGATTGTTCAGTTGGTCAAATTGAAAAAGTTGATGTGTCTAGAAGTGAAGAAATATATGAACATTATACTGTTCATCCTTAATATTAATAATAATAAAGGATTTTATAAAGCGCCTGGTGACGCCATCTCGGCGTGTCCCCGCGCTGTGGAGAGAGTAGCAGGAGAAAAGTGAGCGACCTAAAGGGTAAAGAGGTGGGTTTTTAAAAGTCTCCTAAATAAGGTCTCTGTCTCTGCCAATCTAATGTGCAGAGGAAGAAGGTTCCAATTTGTGGCCGCCAGCGCACGAAAGGAGCGCCCTCCCATTCTGGCTTTTTTTATCCGGGGGGCACTCAGAAACCCGGTACCCTTGGAGCGCAATTCTCTGTTGGGCATGTAAGGGATCGCAAGATCCTTCAGATTTTCAGGGGCTACCTGAGAGGTAATCCTGTAGCATATAAGGAGCGCTTTTTCCAAAGAAGTAATGGGAAATGCAATTGACTTGTTTCAAATGAAAGCAGCAAAAGGAAGTCCCATTAGTGTATGGGAAGAAAGTTTGGAAGCTCGTTGTTTTCCACAATTATTTCCAACAGGTTGTGGTGGACGATATGATGATCGACCAGTTCGAATTCCTGCAGCTGAATACCGGACTTTAAGATTATATGCTGAAGATCCAAGGTTTTGTCAATGCATTCCATATTTGTTTCATCTACTGTTTGAAAGTGATTTGTCTGGGCTTTCTTATGCAGTTAATCATATACTAAAAAGTGGAGCTCATTTGCAAAATGTTTCTGCAAAAGACTTTATGGAGAAAGTTAATCTGCAAGATAGTATTTTGGAATCTCAGCTAATCAATCTCATGGCATGTCAATGTGGAACCAATGAGTATTGGTTCCGTCGTCATGGAGAATTGAAATGTATGCTAAGAAACTTAGGAACTCCTACATGGTTCCTCACTCTTAGCTGTGCTGAGTATGCATGGGACGACTTACTTGAATTTCTACGAAAGGCAAATGGAAACATACCAAATATAGAATTGAAAACACCTGGAGAACTGTGTTCTTTGGATCCAGTGAATGTTTGCAGATATTTTAATCATAGATTTGAAGCTATGATGTCTTTTATTACCAACAAAAAAAATCCTTCCCTTGGAGAGGTTTTGGATTTCTTTTGGAGGAAGGAATATCAAGCGAGAGGTGCTCCTCATATACATATGGTGTTGTGGATTAAAGATGCACCCAAATTTGGATCAGATTCAGATGAAACAGTGATGAGTTTCATTGAAGAGTATTCAACATGTGCTGTTCCAAAATCTACTGTAGAAAATAGTTTAAGGCAACAAGTTTTACGTTTTCAATCTCATCGTTGTGGAAAGTACTGTCGTCGAAAATTTAAAAACAAGGAAAAGTACTACACGAAATGTCGTTTTGCATTTCCACGACCAGTGATTTCTAAGGGAAGAGTAAATAATTTGATGTCATCTCTACGACATGCTGTGACGAGGAAATCTCCCAAAAATACATACAATTTCGAAAGAAATGAAGAATCTAAGTACATCAACGATTACAACTCAGTGATTTTGTCCATGTGGAATGCTAACATGGATATTCAGTTCGTTGCTGACAACTCTATTGCTGTGGCTCGATATGTGACATCTTATATCACCAAAAAAGAAAAGACAGAACTGAAGGAAATGTGGGAGGACATTTCACATGAAAAGAGTCTAAGCAAGAAATTATACAGTTTCAGTCTGAAGATTTTGTCGCATCGAGAAATTGGAACATATGAATGTTCTGATCGGTTATCATCAGCAAGTCTCTATGCCAAATCAAGAACAATCATTTGGGTGAGTCTAGGTCTTGCTGCAACACGAAACCGAGTTTTGAAATCTGTACAAGAAATTGAATATTTGGCGGAAAAAGAACCAAACAGTACAGATATTTTGAAGACAAATATGTTGGATACATACTATCCAAATAGAAGTACTCACCTTGAGAACACTTGTTTGTATGAAGTTCTGCAAAACTACAGTTATAAGAGGAACATCACAGAAGATATCAATAATGGAAAATATGCAGTCATTGGCTATGAAGGATGTCTAGTGAAACAGAAAAAAGGCCATTTGATTAATCATCGAAAATTGAGTTGTGAAGCTCCAGACAAAAGAGAATTTTACTATTTAGCTCTTTTGCAACTCTTTAAGCCATGGCGTACAGAAGAGGAACTACTTGGAGATTTTCTCTGTTATGAAGACTCTTTTAATGCAACTAAGGATACAATAGTATGTCATATTTTTCTAAATTATCTGCAAATATTGAATGAAGAAATGGAGCAAGAAACCACAATTGCTGAAGAGATAGCTAGAGACAGTTCTCAAGATAGTCAGAGTTCTACTTCATTGTCTCAGGATCCACTAGGAGGACCTATTATCCAAAATGAAGCTGCCACTGCCATGGATGAGGTGGAAAGAGCTATGGAACAAGCTCAAGAGGATGGAGTGAACTTAGAAGATTTGGTAAAGAAACTAAACGTTGAGCAGAAAAAGATATATGACGAAGTCACAGAGCAAATTGAACATGGATTCAGACATGAGAAAAAAGAGTGTTCATGCACATCATTTGACCCTGTCCGACTGTACGTAAGTGGAGAAGCAGGGACAGGAAAATGTTTTCTAATTAAAGCCATTGCAAGTTATCTACAGAAAAAGACTGATTCACCGCTGTCTTGTGTTGTATCTGCTCCAACTGGTTTGGCTGCACATAATATTAAAGGGATTACTCTACATCGTTTACTGATGCTGCCAGTTGAGCATGATAATAAATTGCATTACAACAAGTTATCTGGAGATGCTTGTTCTGAAGTTTCAAGAGTCTTGAAGAAAATGAAACTTCTTATCAGTGATGAAGTAAGCATGGTCTCAAATCTAATGCTTGCTTTTGTGCATTTGAGAATGCAAGAAATTCTTAGAACAGAGTATGATGTGTTATTTGGAGGAAAACACATTATTGTTTTTGGATATGGCTGAGATACCCGCCACCCCCTCTCAACACAATCCCCAAGAATGGGAAACCGGAAACGGTTCTGAACTTTTGGAAGACGGGAGGGAGTGACCCTCCCGGCCGTATTTATTAAAATATGAAACAAAATTAAAACATTAAAATAACAGTTTCATATTAATGTACAATTTCATTTCCACATTGCGATGTTTGGCTAACCTTAACATATTCTCTAATACAAAGGTTCTCCTAGCCGAACTAACATCCTACAAAACGTTTAACTTGAAATTGTACATCCTAACGTTTAAGGGCCAACGGCAAGGTCGTAACCGGTGTCAAGATCCCTAAACCAGACATATCCCCCTCACTTGTGAGGGGCGACCGCACAGAGGTGTACCTCAAGTGCATTTACCAATTTCCCTTGACTTGACGGGGGCCCCAATAAACTCGACGCCATTTAAAGGTCGTCCGAGGACTCGTGTGAGGTATCTAGAAGGTAGCGTAGACCCCCTCCCAAACCCCACACAACTTACCACATCTGCCATCGCAGATGTCCAGGCCCCGGGAAATTCCCTAAAAGGGGGGGGCTGTAGCCCCTCCTACCCAGGAAGGGGCCTTGACCGCCTTTCCTTTCCTTTCGGCGGCCCATCCTTAGAAGGGACCGCCTCCCCGTTGAGGGGCCAATGGCCACCTCCCTCGAGCGCTCCCATCCGTAATGGGTGATGCCCACCCATAGGGATCTTCCAATTACTGCTCACCGATCATGACCTTACCGACCGACCAAAATAAATACGACAATTCTAACTAAATTACTAAATGACTAAATTACTAAAAGACAGTAACAATTACAACTTATTAAAAGGCATGATTACTGATCCACACTAGTGCATAATTACTTTATTTGCAAAACATATTACAATTTGACCATTCTTTATTGCATATTCAAAGTTATCACGATAGTCATCACAACCTGCAAAAATTAGTGTTAACACATCAACCTTTATTCAAAACCACTTGCTGTCCTCAGGGGCTGGTGGGTGGGTCAAAATTGGCTCTTCGTTCCGTCTCGAGCTCACGTGCAGCGAGGAGGTGCAGCTTCAGAGCACAGGAACAAGAGGATGCTTTCTTGGCTTGTTGCTCCTTTTATCCGTCTTCAGGGCGGGCGTAAACCCGCCCCTGCCTGCCCCAAAGGGCGTGGCCGGCCGCGTCAGTGTCTAGGCCAGCCCACTCCAGGGCGGGAAAAAGCGCGCCCCGGCTACGCCGCTTCGGGCATACCAGCCGAGACTCGCCTCCCGCCCAAGATGGCTTCCCGGGGGGATCGTGGTACTCCGCCATACGTTCGGGGGGACCGAATGGTCGCCCCTTTCCATATGGCTGAGATACCCGCCACCCCCTCTCAACACAATCCCCAAGAATGGGAAACCGGAAACGGTTCTGAACTTTTGGAAGACGGGAGGGAGTGACCCTCCCGGCCGTATTTATTAAAATATGAAACAAAATTAAAACATTAAAATAACAGTTTCATATTAATGTACAATTTCATTTCCACATTGCGATGTTTGGCTAACCTTAACATATTCTCCAATACAAAGGTTCTCCTAGCCGAACTAACATCCTACAAAAAGATTAACTTGAAATTGTACATCCTAACGTTTAAGGGCCAACGGCAAGGTCGTAACCGGTGTCAAGATCCCTAAACCAGACATATCCCCCTCACTTGTGAGGGGCGACCGCACAGAGGTGTACCTCAAGCGCATTTACCAATTTCCCTTGACTTGACGGGGCCCCAATAAACTCGACGCCATTTAAAGGTCGTCCGAGGACTCGTGTGAGGTATCTAGAAGGTAGCGTAGACCCCCTCCCAAACCCCACACAACTTACCACATCTGCCGTCGCAGATGTCCAGGCCCCGGGAAATTCCCCAGGAGGGGGCTGTAGCCCCTCCTACCCAGGAAGGGGCCTTGACCGCCTTTCCTTTCCTTTCGGCGGCCCATCCTTAGAAGGGACCGCCTCCCCGTTGAGGGGCCAATGGCCACCTCCCTCGAGCGCTCCCATCCGTAATGGGTGACGCTTACCCATAGGGATCTTCCAATTACTGCTCACCGATCATGACCTTACCGCCACAGGCCGGATAGTTGACCGGCTATCCGGACCCCCCACAACACTCCTGCCTAAAGGTCATGTCATAAAGTCTTTAGCCAAGCTATCAGGTCTCCTATGAGTAATTCGTTACCCATCCGGGACAAATGAACACCATCCCCCAAATACATACTATCCCCTTTAATACAACCATGCGAAATAGAATGCAGTGTACTTGAACGGAACAATCTACTCACTTTATTATTAATTTTCCTTACTGAATGATTCAGAGCAGAAACCGAAATAGCCCCCCGCCACACCTTCCGTGGGATCATATGGGACCATGCAATTGTGCACCCTGGAACTCTTCTTGCCAACCAACTTACTGTGGAAAGCATTGCCTCAAGAAGAAGTCGTCTACCAGTGGTCACCAAATCATTGCCCCAAGATGTACTATGACTACAGACGGCGGTGACCTCGTCCGCCCTAACAAACCCTCAAAAAATGATCGAAACTGGTCAATACAGAGCCCGCCCTTTCCGTAGAAGGACACACTGTACCCGTATTCCCCAGCCACGTGAATCATGTCACCTGCTTTGAATACGTCCGCGGCACGCCTCACGTATGAGTGGCCCACGACCCACACCTCCTTTTTCACAGCCGGTGATGTCTGACCGCTGGCCCCCCGGTGTCGGGTCGACTGCACAGTTCGCCCCGCCTCGTAGGCTTGCGCAACTGAAAACCAAACAAAAACAAGAAGCGTGAGTACATCATTACAGCTTCACAACATGTGCAACCGCACATACCTCTTATAACAGTTTGAGGACCAACGCCCCACACGTTTTACTTGTTCAACATTCAGACCCCTGGCTGTAGCCTCTGTAGCAGCCCCTATCCGAAAGGAATGGGTCCCAAACTCGCCGGGGTTCAAGCCCGCGGCCGAAATTGACATCGCAAGCACCCGCTGAAACTGAAACCTCGTCAGTGGGGTGGCGTCAGCGTGTCTCAACAAGGTCCCCCCCCATGATGCCACCCTTTGCGTTAAATATTCCTCCACGCACACCACAGGGCACATGGAAGACCCGGGAATCCTTTGTATGATTATGCTGTCCTCAATCGCACCTTGATCGGTCTTGGACCTGACAAACGAGACAGTCATTGTCTCCCCCCTGATCTGAACGTGCTCTCGGCACAGTCCCCCCATGGCATCCTGCGTGTTCTTTGCCACTAGTTCGCTTACCCGCATAGCCCCATGGAATGCTAGCACAAAAGCGGCTCGGAATAACGCTGATTCATACTGGGATGAACACGTTGCAGGAAGTACCGATAACAACAGAGCCAACCTATCCAAACCTATCGGGCGCCTTTCATCTACTCTGCGACCCTCAAGGCGTTGCAACCCACGTAGCGCTTTTTGCACCACGAAAGACGCAGTCGGGTCTTGGATCCCATGAGCCCTTGCCATAAAGGAAATGGCGGCCCGATGCCTCTGGGCCGTAGCCACTGATTTGCCTGCCTGATGTAAGGACAGCAGAAATTTTACCACTAGCTCTTCCTGACCCCAAAGCTCTCCCCTAGCAGTCCCCAAAAAGGCCCAATAGGATCGGAACGCCCCTTCATATGCCTTCCTCGTCCTGGGTGCTAAACTCTCTCCCACGAGGTTCTGTAGTTCGGGGCACCGAGAGACCAGAGAGCTTCGGAAAAGGGTGCCGCCACCGGGTCCGCTGTGGGCAGAAAACCCCAGAAGGCCTGCATACGAAAACGAGAAAGCGCATCAGCCGCTTGATTCATTACCCCCGGCACATGCCTTGCCCTAAATAGCACGTTCAATTGCATACACAATAACACAATTTCTTTGAGCAATCTCAGAATCCATTTGCATCGTGCTGCCTGGCTATTGATACACTCAACCACGGTCATGTTATCAGACCAAAACACCACAGAGTGATCTCTGAATCCCTCAGGCCAAGTTTTTAGGGCCACCAGAATGGGAAAAAGTTCAAGAAAGGCAATGTTACTTGTCAGCCCACACTCATGCCACCATAACGGCCATTTTTGAGCCGACCATTGTGTGCCGAATATGGCACCAAAACCAATGCTCCCAGCCGAATCTGTCCACAGCCCCAGCTCTTCGGAGGACACCGCCGGTTTATTCCAGACAATTCGACCATTGAACTCCGCCAGAAATGCCAACCAAATGCGCATGTCCTGGCGAACCTCTGCCGATAGTCTCGTGCGATGATGACCCTCCTTCAGGCCGACCATGGCCTGAGCGATCGAGCGGGAAAAGGGGCGGGCCATCGGTATTACTCTCAGGGCAAAATTCAGCTGGCCCACCAATTGTTGTAATTGATGCAGTCTGACTTTAGACTCACTAATACATGTTTTCAGGGAAGCCCTGAATCTTAACACCTTTTCCCTTGGTAATCGAAAACAACCTTCCCCTGAATCGAGCTCGATCCCCAGGAACTCGAGGCAGGTCGAGGGACCCACAGTCTTACCTGGTGCCAGTGGCACACCAAAATGCTTCATTAAGACACAAAATTCATTCAAAGCCTGTCCACATTCCGGATCCCCGGCCGCCCCCAGAAACAAAAAGTCATCGAGATAATGCATGACATGTTGAAAACCCATCCTCTTTGTGAAGACCCATTGCAGAAAACAACTGAACTTTTCAAAATAGGCACAAGATATAGAGCATCCCATCGGCATACATCTATCCATGTAATAGTGACCCTGAAACATGAAACCAAGGAGACGCTGATCGTCTGGGTGTACCGGGAGCAACCGGAACGCTGACTCAATATCTGACTTCGCCATCAGCGCCCTGGCCCTAGGCGATTCAACATGGCGACGGCCTCATCGAAAGATGCGTACCGCACCGAACACACTTCCGGGTCTATCGCATCATTCACGGAAAGACCACGTGGGGCTGATAAATTATGTATCAGTCAGAACTCACCCGGGTCCTTCTTCGGGACCACCCCCAAAGGAGAACAAACAAAGTTAGCACACGGTGGCTCATCAAACGGACCGGCGACTCGACCTCGAGTAACCTCCTTCCCAATCTTTTCCTGTACCACGGTCGTATGTTGCAGGACCGACATTTGGTTTTTACATTTTGCTAAACCCTGAAACTCCCCCACTGGGATGCGGAAACCATATGAAAACCCGTTCCGCAACACCCCAGCGGAAGCATGATCCGGGTATTCGCTGAGCCAAGGAATCATTGCCATGGTATCAATCGGAGTAGGTAAAGGCACCCCTCGGACTATTTCAGACCTGTTTGGTGCCTCCTCTACCACCGTTATCACCCTTTTTGGCTCTGCACATGGACTCAGGATGGGATGACTGCCCACACCCTCCACATTCCTGTCTAAATTTGCACGACCCCTGGGGCCTCGTACATTTACCCCTGTTAAAGTTCCAACAAATCCCCTTTTTACCTGCGTTGCCGTTCGGCCTCGAGTGGTGGTCGTTACCTGTACCTGATCGAAAGGGTGTCCCAACATATTGGCGTGAGGACTCACCCCCGCTACTCCCTACCAATGGTAACTTCAACATACCAGTACTCTCCATTTTCGACCACGAAACAGAATCGTAACAATCCCAAGTCAAGTTCTTGTCGTGTTCTTTCGCTTTTCTAAAAATATTATCGTAACAGAACCACTGATTGCCCCCATATGATACAGAATATTCCATGATCCGTGACTGATAAATAGGCAATTCGGACAGCAACTCGGGTCTACGTTCACCCATGATGGAGGTAAAAATTCCCCATGCCCTGCCCCAAGTGCCAATGTTTTCGTCAACCTTAAAGGCGGCCATCTTTGCGCGCCAAACACTCGGATGCATGAGCTCCTTTTGGCTCTTAACATGCTCCATCTCATAATGATCTGTAAGCAACGAGAAAATGTTTACATACTCATCTGCCCACATCTTTTCCTTAATAGCCAGAGGGACATGCTGACCCAATTTTTCCCTTCGTGAGGGTGCAGACTCATCCCTCGCAATCGGCAATGGCCGCTTACCTGAACCGGAAGCTGCATCTGCCGCTGGACCTGCTCCTGTCGATTTTTCACCCGCTGGAGACGGCGTGATAACTGGCGATGGTGCCTTCGCCGCCTCCCTATTTTCACGCAGTTGCTTCATCAACACCCGTGCGTCGTCAGCCGTGGCGCCCTCGCCATTTTTCCCCAACCACGCTGCCAATTGTGCTGCCAACTCGGGCGGCATATCCTCCCCGGACACGGGGGTGACCACCACGGGAATCGGATTCCCCTCTGTCGGCACCGGAGTTGGCCCTTCGAGTGGGGTATCGGGAACCGGGATGTCTCCCCCCGCTGCCCCCCGTCTGGGCCTCTTGCCCTTCCCTCCTGGAGCGGCTCCTGCCAAAGGTCGTTTCGGTCCCCCTTCCCCGTCTCTAGCCGCCATCTGCTTCTTTAGATCGGTTACCTCTTTCATGAGCATACGGAGCATCTGGTCGGTAGTAACTCGCTTTCCGACTTTCTTAGGCATTCTCAGACAGAGTATCTGTAAGACAAAAAAGAAAGATTACCACGTTCAAAATTGGCTCTTCGTTCCGTCTCGAGCTCACGTGCAGCGAGGAGGTGCAGCTTCAGAGCACAGGAACAAGAGGATGCTTTCTTGGCTTGTTGCTCCTTTTATCCGTCTTCAGGGCGGGCGTAAACCCGCCCCTGCCTGCCCCAAAGGGCGTGGCCGGCCGCGTCAGTGTCTAGGCCAGCCCACTCCAGGGCGGGAAAAAGCGCGCCCCGGCTACGCCGCTTCGGGCATACCAGCCGAGACTCGCCTCCCGCCCAAGATGGCTTCCCGGGGGGATCGTGGTACTCCGCCATACGTTCGGGGGGACCGAATGGTCGCCCCTTTCCAGATCTATTGCAGTTGACTCCAGTAAAAGGACAACCAGTGTTTAAAATGCTCACACATGAAGATACCAGGAAGTCCCTTGGAAGCATTGGAAACGTTAATATATGGTTACATTTTAAATATGCTGAACTGCTTCAAAATATGCGACAGGCAAAGGATGAAGATTATAAAAATATTCTACAAGATGTAAGAATTGGAAAAGTAAGCGATCTTGGGAAAAAAGCTTTACAAGATCGATTAATTTCAAATTTGTATCCAAATGAAAACATTCTTCCAGAGAATATTTTTTTAAAAATGACTAAGAAGAAATCTGGGATATGTTTGATGCCAACTCTGTAAGAATGTTCCATCTTCAACAACAAAATGTTAGAGTTAGAAAATGAAGAGATTGTGAAACTGGAAGCAATAGATAAAATAGAGCACATGGGTGCAACAATTGTTTTGTCTGAAAATGTGAAAACTAAATTGGATTCATTAGAGAAAAGTATTTCTAAAACAGCTGGTTTTGAAAAGACTCTGAATGTGCGTTTAAATTGTTGTATCATTTTGAGAAGGAATTTAAATGTTGAAAGAGGTCTGGTAAATGGAGCAATGGGTTATGTTGTTGATTTTGTGAATTACAGAAATAGAGATGGAATTGAATTTTTAAAAATAAAATTTGATGGCATTGAACAAGTACAACAAATAAGTTGTGGTTCTGCTAGATTTTTACTTGTAAAAGACTTATATGTTCGCCGAAAACAGTTTCCTGTATGTTTGGCATATGCAGTAACAATTCATAAATCTCAAGGTTTAAGTGTAGATAATGCTTTGGTGAACATTGGAAGATCTGTGTTTAAAGAGGGTATGGCATATGTGGCATTATCCCGAGTCAGAACTTTATCAGGATTGTACTTGATTGAGTGTGATGTGACAAAAATTTGTGCAGATCTAGATTGTGTTAAAGAATACAATAGGTTAAGAAGAGAATATGCTCCACATTTGCCTCAATATCCTCTGTTTGAAAAACGTGTGGTAGGCCGAAAAAGAAGAAATGAGGATAATTGCAGTGAGGTAGTTGCAAAAAGACAAAAAGTAGAGAAAAATGTAATTGAAAACAGGAAGAAAAAGAATTGTGAAGAAAATGTTGTTGGATTTCAGTTTGAAAATAGTTCTGGTGTCAACTGCTATGCTAATGTAGTGGTTAATGTTGTTTTTTTCCTTAAAAGTTTACAAGAACAGATTGTTGAAAATCGGGATCAAAGATTGTGTGGTTTATTGAATTCTGTGTTTGAGAAATGTAGCAGTGATACAGCAGAAATAGAAAGTGTAACAGAAATTTGAAATATTTTATATATGTGTTCTGGTCAAGATAAATTTTCACAGAACATTCAGCAGGATTGTCAGGAATTTTTAATGTATATGTTTGGTGTTTTGGAAGATGAAGGTGTAGATGTAGATAATCTTTTCAGCCTTTCTTATCAATGGCAGCATGACTGCCACAATTGTAGTTTATCAAGTACTACTAGAATAGACACTGAAAGATTTATATATTTGACTTTACCTGACTGTAAATCAGTGTCATTTAAAAATCTAGTTAAAGCAGCAGATCATAATATGGTGTGTACCCAATGTAACTGTACAATGCTGTCCACATTATTTATACAAAGTTATGGGCAGTATATCATTTTAGTTTTCCAACGATGTAGACCTGATGGAACTAAATTGACAACTTCTATTAAAAATGTTGTGGCTTCTCAGTTATCAATTTCAGGAAGAACCTTTACAACTGAAGCTATTATTTATCATGACGGTTCTTTGACAACCTCAGGACATTATACATGCTACTTAAAATCTGAAAAAGGATGGAGTTACTGCAATGATTCTCATTTAACTTTTAAACAACGTTTGCCTTATGACTCTACAAATTCTTCTCTAGTGTTTTTAAAACCAAAGTTTTAGTAAAGGGAATTGGCCTTTGAAGTCGGGAATAGATATTAAAAGTTAGTTAGTTAGTTAGTTAATCTAATATTTTAAATTATTTATCTCATGTACATACTTTAAGTGGATCTCAAAGTAATAAATACTGATATATCTGACACAAATTGGCCGTGAGGAAAGTGTAAGGTATGATGTTCTTAGATCCTTTTTCATAGGAAGTTGATGAAATGGAAGTTGTCGAGCACAGCAGACTTTTTTTTCACCAAAAGGACCTTCAATATCTTTTATTTGGCCTCACGGAAAAGTAAGTGAATCAAAGATTAGTATACATATATGAGATGTATGTTTGAATGTTTTTTTTTAAACACAATCTTTTAGATTGTGTTTTTTTTTTCCCGCTGTTAAATGATGAAGACTTTGAACTCACTAATTTAAGTGAAATTCAATATTCTGAGAACAGCAAAAATAAATAATGTAACATATTGTAGAAGTTATTGTGTAGTTTGCATTGTGTAATTTATTTTGGGTTCACATTGTCTCACACTAATTTTCCATTTTCACCCTTATTTACCTCTCTTTACTAATTTACACTCTTTTTTCATCGCTGTTTCTTTACTGCACTTCATTCACAACTTCTCAATCTAATTGGAACTGTCTGCATTTCTCTCTTCCTTCCACCACTTTTTATCTTTTTCATATTCTCTCAGTACCACTGCTTTAGTTTTCTTACCCTCTCTTTCTTTTTCTCCTTTTTTTTTTGCACTCATTGTACTGTAGTTCACTCAGTCCGTCCTTTTGTTTTTCTGTGTACTTACTCTCTCACTCCTGTTTTATCCATTGTTCTATAATAACCTCATTCCTTTCATCCCTTCACTCTGTGACTTCACTTCACTCACTCTCAGTCATCTTCTATTCCTCTTTTTTATTAATAGTTTCTCATTCAGACTCCTCTCCTTTTCACTCATTTTCCTTTTACTTTCTTATCTTTACTGATTTTGTTTTGATATCTTACATTCTTTTAGTATCTTACTTACCTTTAGGAATTTGTTCTCTTTTTATTTCTTTTTCCTTCTTTTTTCTCAAACTACATTACTTTCTTTCTTTTTTTGTATCCTTCACTATTGCTTCATTTCTTAGTAAACTTTTGTAGATTTTTAAACCTCATGAACTGTTTCTTTTATTTTATTATATATTTTTAAGTAATTATAACATGTTTTTTCTTTTATCTTTCACAGATACAAGTTTTCATTAATTATATGGTAAGTGAATCACGAACGCGCACTCCTGAGGCGGAAGCCGGGAGGTTTTAATAATTGTTTCTTGTGTCACTGAATAATCTGTTTTTTAAACTCATCACGCGCAACAAGCGCCAGGCACTCGCCTTTTCTGGGAAACTCGGCGAGCAGCGGACCTAGCGCTCACTCGCTGTTGAACTCTCCCCTGCCTTCAAACGCCAAGCCGGCGAGAATTTAGGCCACGCCCCCCGAAGGCCACGCCACCCTGACGCTGTATTTAAGGCGCTGCTTACAAGCGACCTTCTTATCACGAACGCGCACTCCTGAGGCGGAAGCCGGGAGGTTTTAATAATTGTTTCTTGTGTCACTGAATAATCTGTTTTTTAAACTCATCACGCGCAACAAGCGCCAGGCACTCACCTTTTCTGGGAAACTCGGCGAGCAGCGGACCTAGCGCTCACTCGCTGTTGAACCCTCCCCTGCCTTCAAACGCCAAGCCGGCGAGCATTTAGGCCACGCCCCCCGAAGGCCACGCCCCCCTGACCCCTATATCATGTGCTGTCACCGGAAGCGCAGCGGACGAGCGCAGCGGGAGCGCCGTTTGCGCGCCGAAGGCGCACCTAAGGCAAGCCCGTCTGCGCCCGTCCGCGCCCAGCCGGGCCTAGGGCCAGAACCCCTGCCGGTCCAGACACCCCTTCGGGTAAGCTACTCACGCCGCGACCTCCTTAGTCTTAGACCCCCTATTGATTCTACATGTAACAATATCTATGATCCAGATGGCCCATACAATATATGTACTCGCTGCCGCCCTGTCCAGCTCAAGCTCCCCTGTCGACCTACTTTGCCCACAGCTCTCAAATTAGCCACCCTGAATTGCCGCTCTCTCCCTAGACATGCGTTGCTTATCAACCATCTCATTGAGGATCATGAGCTTGATATCCTGTTCCTCTCAGAAACATGGATTACAAACCACTCGGACTCAGACGTCATCCTGGCTACCCCCCCAGGTTATCTGGTTCAATCCCAACCCCGCCCTCTGGGTAGAGGAGGAGGCCTGGCGATTATCTACCGGGACCACCTTACCTGCAGAATCCACGACGCCCAGATCACGGACTCTGAAAGCCTCCAATTTTCCATCCACATAGGTCCAACCCACACGCTTGTGGGACTCCTAATCTATCGCCCCCCTGGCAATATGAGCTCTTTCGCGAGAGCGCTCCTTGAGACCATTGCATCGCAAGCCCACTCCACCCCCAACTTCTCCATAATAGGGGATCTTAATATACATTTCGATGACCCCACAGATACAGGAGCGACTGAACTGATTGGAGAACTGGCAACATTTGGCCTCTACCTAGCTAACTCTGGTGCTACGCACACTAAAGGCCATTTGCTTGATCCCATATTTACGAATGACACCACTCTTCAAGTCACTAAGTCCCTTCCCCTACCTTGGACGGACCATTTCATGGTCCCTTTCCGCATTTCAGGAGTAGCCAAGAAACTCCATAAACCCACCACCTACATTAAAGATAGAGCATGGGCCAAACTATCCCCAGATGATTGGACCAAAACACTGAATCTATCGATCCCGACTCCCTCGGAAGACCCGATCACCGCGGACAGTAAATTTAGAACCTGGATCACCACCTCCCTTGACTCCATTCTCCCAATAAAAACTCGGGAAAATAAGAACCATAAACTAGGATCCGCTCCATGGTATACCCCGGAACTCCGGGTCCTTCGCAAACAATGTAAAAAAGCCGAACGGACATGGAGAAAAGACTGGCAGCACGCAAGTAAAGTGGAGTATCAACAAACGGTAAGACTATACAAAGGTTCCCTAAAAATCGCCAAAGCCTCTCACTATGATACCAGGATTAAAAACGCTACTAATTCGGCAAGGGAATCATATCTCATTGTTAAAGAGCTCCTGAAAAAATCTGTCCCACCCCCATCTAACACTACGCCTGTGGACAGAAGTAATGAGCTGGCCAACTATTTCAACGCCAAAATCGACTGCATCTTAACATCGATGCCCCCTCTCAGTCTACCCAACAACCCGAATACCGAGGGTCTCTCCGATTATGCAGTAAACAGTACGCTCCCTCAGCTCACCTCCTTCAGAGCAGTTACCAGAGACGAGGTAGAATCCACCTTAACCAAATTGAAAAGTGGATCCCCGTTAGACCCCGTCCCGATCAGATTCCTTAAAACCATTGCCCCAGTCGTAGTTCCCACAATCACGGAGCTCATAAATACATCACTCTCTCAAGGCTCGGTCCCCCCTAGCTGGAAATGTGCAATTGTCAAGGCACTCCTTAAAAAATCCCAGCTCGACCCTGCCGACATGGCGAACTACAGACCTATTTCTCTCCTCCCTGGTACCAGTAAGATGGCTGAGAAACTAGTCAATGGCCAATTGTCACGCTACCTGGAAGCCAATAACATCCTACGGCAGTCCCAGACGGGTTTTCGCCCAGGTCATGGGACGGACTCTGCCCTCCTCGCTGTCATCGAGGAGGCGAGATGCATCCTGGATTCAGGAGGATCAGTGGCAGTGATCCTCCTGGACCTAAGCGCAGCCTTCGACACAGTTAACCATCGTGTCCTTCTCCATCGGCTAGCTGCTGCAGGGATTGCAAACTCAGCGCTTAAGTGGATAGAGTCCTTCCTCTCAGGGCGATCGTACCAGGTGTGGGATGGCGAATTCCACTCTGCCACCCTCCCCCTTACGAGTGGAGTCCCCCAGGGGTCCTCATTAAGTCCAACCCTATTTAATGTATACATGGCCCCCCTTGAAGATGTTGTCATCCCCTTTGGGATTAAAATAGTTAGCTATGCCGACGACACCCAACTAGTCGTCTCACTCTCCCAGTTGGACAAACACCCGGACACTCTCCAAAACTGCCTTAAAAATATACACACCTGGATGTGCGAGTCAGCACTCAACTTAAATGGGTCCAAGACTGAGGTCATGCTTCTGGGCAAGCAGTGGTCCACCATCCCTCCCTCGGTCTGGCCAGACGTTTTCGGAGAAATCCCCACCCCGAAACAGGAAATCAAAACCCTAGGGGTCTGGCTAGAGCCCGAACTATCACTTAAGACTCAAGCCACCAAAACAGCAGGGACCTGTTTTGGCCTAATGCGCTCCATCAGGAAGATTCTTCCTCTCCTCCCGCCACTATCCAGGAAACTCCTAGTTCAGGGCCTGGTACTCGCAAGGTTAGACTACTGCAACATGATATACCTCGGAGCACCAGAATCGACCCTCGCCAAACTCCAGCGAACGCAGAACGCAGCCGCCCGGCTACTCTGGAATCTCCCATCTAGAGCATCAGCCAGGCACGCAATCCAGGACCTCCACTGGCTTCCTATCCGCCAAAGGGTCGACTTCAAGACCCTTTGCACTGCCCATAAGCTGCTTAACGGTTCCGGCCCAAACATCTTAAGAAACCTGGTTACCCCTTACAAAGTCTCCAGGTCTCTCCGCTCGGAAAACGAGAATCTGGCCAACGTCCCTAGGCATAGAAAGACACGCTCAGGTGGCCGCCGCTTCTCAATCAATGCCTCCACGAGATGGAACGCCCTCCCTCGTACCCTCCGACTGGAATCCAACCACCTGCGGTTCAGAAAGAAACTGAAAACGTTACTGTTCCCTAAATAAAAATAAAAAATAAAAAAAAAACTTCCCCCCTATCTGCCCTCAGGTTCGCCTTCAAGATTTTTTAGCGCGGGGATGCCCTCGGGTCACCATGCGCTGTACAAATCGTTAAAATAAAATAAAAAAGTGTGTTTAAAAAATGTTTTTTGTTATCACCTTTTGTTTTATTTTCACTATTTTTCTCTCACCCTACCTCACCCCTGTTTCTTTACTTTGCTTCCCTCACTTATTCTTATCCTCCATGTTTACTTCCTACCACATTCAACTTCTTTCAGTACCTCTGCTTATCCACACTCCTTCACTTACCTTTTTTACTGGTTCACTTTGTGACACTCCTTCTTTTACTCTCTCTCTTCTTTCTCTCTGTTATTCCCCATGTCTTACCCTTATTCACTTATATATACCCTCTTTCACTCCTCTTTACTTACAATCACTGCTATTTTCATTCCCTCCGTCACCGCTGTTCCTTTTCTCTAGTTCCGTCACTATCTGTCATTCCCCATACTTAACTGTCCTTCCTTTTACTTTCATCATCCATTCACATTCTCCCAGAACCTCTGCTTTAGTCTTCTTCCTATTTTTTCTCTTCTTTTGCTCCCTTATTCTTTTTCTTTTTCTCAGTTACTTCCTCTTACACTTTTTCTCTGTCTTACTATCTATTACACAGTCCCTCTGTGTTCTTCCCTCTAGCTCTCTTTCTCTTAACACCACTCTCTCTGTCCCCATTCCTTTTAGCTTCATACTTTTGTTTCTTTTTTTTTGTTGGTGCGCTGACGGGACGCGCACCGGTACACGCACCGGGGCGTTCACCGGTGCGCGCACCGGGAGCGCTCCAGAGATGAAAATATAAAAAAAAAAAAACTATTTCAAAACAAAAACTAATATTATAATATACATTATAGTGTTCATTTTTATAAAAACATACCTTTCTCAGCTATAGACATTTTTGAAAAACTAAGCTTAGAAATTTACTAAAAAGTACATAGGTATGAAGCCCTATAAAAAGTTAAAAATTAGCATTAAAAAAACCTATGAAATTCACTGAAAAAAACCAGAGGTTTCACACCAGTTATAGTTAGGAATTAGCATTTAAAAAACCTTTGAAATTCACTGAAAAAAACAGAGGTTTCACACCAGTTATAGTTAGGAATTAGCATTTAAAAAACCTATTAAATTCACTGAAAAAACCAGAGGTTTCACACCAGTTATAGTTAGCTGGAAATTTTACTGACATAAAACCATTGAAATTCCCACGTTATAGTTAGTCGGACTCACTATAACTTGCGCATGCAATGCACTGCTGATGACATCACATATTACATCACTCATGACATGGTCAGTGACATCACTCATGACATCACTGATGACACCATCCTTGTGACACAGTGACAGACCTCCTCTCACTGTAAAGTAACCTTTGAAACACATATTCAAAAATAGAAACTAACATTTTCAAAAAAGTGGATATACCCATACCAGTTACAACAACCAATTCAGTAATTTCACCATCTATATACAAATTCACACATTCACCAACAGTTTTATATATTCACTCATACATATACTCACTCATCATATGTAGTGATACCCCTATTCATCCTGTTACACACCGACAGTCATTAAAAAGTTACTCACACATATACTCACACATGCAAATAAACTAATAAACATCCATTTATTTGCATATACAGATTTACACACACTACCACCTTACTTCTAAGGAAACTTACACATATGTACTCTCTTAAACAATCACTTATAGAAACACATACTTATTTAAACAGGAACTCTTTCAATCTCTCAGTCTCACATATACTGACTTATATATATCAATACTCACATTTACTAAATTAAAACATATGTCGTTACTGATAAAGACACTAGTGAGGCAGGCATTCACTCACTAACACACACATATACACACTGATCCACCCATACAGTCCTGCACATATGCTGTCTTCAAAAAACATACAAACAGTGAGTCAGTCATTGATGGATCTATATGATAAGTAACACCCCCACCAAACCATAGAGATACTCATACTGATACTAAAAAAACATCTAATAACCCATATACACACACATGTAGCTACTCATCAACCCATGCAGCCACTTATACACAAAGTGAAACACTGATACATATATTTAAATATTTGAACATTACTCGCTAATATATGTATTCACTAAGATACACCTAATAAGCCAGTTATCCAATCATTTCTTTTTTAATAAAACATTCATTAAGACAATAATTTAAACATCTATTCTTCCCTCAACCTTTGCATATACATATATAAAACATATTTATTTTTTAGAAAGACACACATTCACTGGATGGTGTCATCAGTGATGTCACTGACCATGTCATGAGTGATGTAATATGTAATGTCATCAGCAGTGCATTACACGCGCAAGTTATAGTGAGTCCAACTAACTATAACGTGGAATTTCATTGGTTTTATGTCAGTAACATTTCCAGCTAACTATAACTGGTGTCAAACCTATGGTTTTTTCAGTGAATTTCATAGGTTTTTTAAATGCTACTTCCTAACTATAATGTGTGTAAAACCTAGGGTTTTTTCAGTGAATTTCATAGGTTTTTCAAATGCTATTTCCTAACTATAACGTGTGTAAAACCTAGGGTTTTTTCAGTGAATTTCATAGGTTTTTCAAATGCTATTTCCTAACTATAACGTGTGTAAAACCTATGGTTTTTTCATTGAATTTCATAGGTTTTTTGCATGCTAGTTCCTAAGTATGAAAGATATACCTGAAATAAATATCGACATACCAATCTTACATGCACAACCAAGTGCACCCACCCACCTATTTATTTCATGAAAGGTTTCCAATTTAAACCTAATGAATTTCTTCATAGACCAATGAAAGAACTTATAGTACGTTAAGACACTGAACCTAGGCTTTTTTTTTTGTCATATAAACCTTTTAATTAACTGGAGCCGAATTTGTTTTAATCGTTCCGGCGTGACTGGTTGTACACACCTTAATATTTTTTTTAAAAAAATATAAAAGGTTTTATAATTTATTTATTGTATACTTAAATCGAGCTCTAAAAATATGTGAAATCCCTATGTGTTTGAATTCACTTCTTTTCACGTTTTTAAACTTCGGTAAAGAACATCGCTACTTCCAAATCACGTTCGTAACTAGATAGTGTCACCGCCTACACGTCCTAAGAAGTGCATGTAAAGTCATGTGACTTGAAAACAACACTTGCAATTGGTTCTTAGTAGTTTCTGTTCTGGAATTTACACGAAGCACTCCACCCACTTTCTTCACAATCTTTTCTACTCTCAAGAGACAACCACGTCGAGCATCTTCCGGAAAACTTTGCTGAAATGGCTGCCCTTCCGCATTCATCTTCCGAATCTGAAGGAAATGAGCGACCACCGTTAAGAAGAAAAAAGGAATCTTTCATTTGGCAATTTTTTACTTATCCTGAAGATCAAAAGAAAGTGAATGCGCCAAAAGTAACCTGCACGATATGCAATTCGGAGCTCTCAAGGGGAAATCCAAATAGAAAATATTCCTTTTCTATACACACCATGCTGCGGCATGTTAAACAAAGGCACCCTGAGCATTATGCAAAAGCATCGACAAGAGCCCTGGCCACGCTATTACCATCAGAGGTGGCCAGCACATCTTCTGGTGGATGACCTGTATTTCCATCGAGTGCTGAGATGGACTTGAGACCATATCTTGCGAAGGTGCACATGAAATGCAACGAGTGTGGAGAAATTCTTTTGTATGGAGAGCAGAGCCTCGTTCTTATTAAACTCAAAATTGAAAGTCATAAATGCCCCAAGAAAAGATACATTTCTTCACTTCATTTTCATAGTATTACATACTGAAAAATGTAGTAGCAACTTTAAGAAATCGAAAGCATCATAACACTTGTTTCCAAAAAAAAATAAAAAAAAATAAAAAAGTTCTTTTCAGAACTAACTCTTTCTACCAAAACGTGCTCCAAGAGCATATTATGAGATGTTTTTTCGCCGCTTTCTTTTAGTGCGCGACCGGGTGCGCGCACCCACCTATCGCGTACAGGACCTGAGACTTGCATGTGAAGTCATGTGACTTCAAAACAACACTTCTAATTGGTTCTTGGTAGTTTCTATTCTGGAATTTACACGCAGCACTCCACCCACTTCCATCACTTTCTTTTCTACTCTCAAGAGAGAACAACGTCAAACATCTTCCCGAAGACTTCGCTGCAATGGCTACCGTTCCGCATTCATCTTCCGAATCTGAAGGAAATGAGCAACCACCTTTGACAAGAAAAACGGAGGCCACGCTATTACCATCAGAAGTAACCAGCACATCTTCCGGTGGACGACCTGTATCTCCATTGAGTGCTGAAATGGACTTGAAACCATATCTGGCGAACGTGCACATGAAATGCAAGAACTGTGGAAAACTTCTTGTATACGGAAAGCAAAGCTTTATTCTAATTAAACACAAAATTGAGAGTCATAAATGCTCCAAGAAAAGTAAAATTTCTTCACTTTATTTGGATAGTATGACATACTGAAAAATGTCGTAGCAACTTTTAGAAATCAAAAGCATCATAACACTTTTTTCCCCCAAAAAAAAAAATTATTTTCAGAACTAACTCTTTGTACCAAAACGAGCTCCAAGAGCATATTAGCTGATATTTTCTTGCCGCTTTCTTTTAGTGCGCGACCGGGTGCGCGCACCCACCTATTGCATAGAAGCAGCGAGACACGCATATGCAGTCATGTGACTTTAAAACAACACTTCCAATTGGTTCTTACTAGTTTCTATTCTGCAATTTACACGAAACACTCCACCCACTTCCCTGGAAAACCAGTTTATCGAAAAACTTTTAAAGCCTCCCCTTATGAAACATTCGACATCATTCACATAGCAGTGTAGTAAATAGCACTAGATACACTCCGTCCCTTAATTATAAGAGACTTATTGCTATGTGAGAAAAACTTTTGTTTTCACGCGATAATGTGAAATGCTGAGCCTGTTACAGAATATTCTTTCACATATATGTTACTGTTCTCCTTCGAGCACTAACACCGTAGAAAATACCACCAATAGCGGTGATATTTTTTACACCGAGAACGGGCGATTTGTATCGCTTAGAGCCCTTGCTATTATAAAGTTTTATTTCCTAAGTCTCTGATCTCCAACTGTGCAACATGGCTCCCCTGTGTGTCTTAATGAGGTGCTAAGAGCAGCACGTACACTCTACTGTGATTAAGCATCCATAAATTCCGCGGACATGTCTACCCTGCTATCTGCAATTATAAACATCAAAAGGAGCTACGCTGCGCCCCTTGGAGAGGCCTCACTCCCACTGCTACAAAGGCTTGGCAGTCGCCAAGATGCTTAAGAACAGCGTCTCGGATCCATTGATCTTCAGTGACGGTCTCAATGAAAATAAGCACTAAACAATATTCAAGTATGTAGCAGTCCTTTTACTTGGTTAGAGACTAAACATTTACCGCAGCGCTGCAGCGATTTCTTCCGCAAATAAACCTTGGTATTAATGAGGTTTAACGCAAATGCGGTAAAAATCGTTGCAAAGCATAAGTATCACAGAAAAGTCAGGATTATTGATGCATAGCGACCTAATGCTATTAGCCATGTTATCCACCCCCCATTGGATAACATGGCTAAGAACTGCTCAGGGCAGGTGTTAGCTTTTAGAAATATTCCTGCTTAGCGCAAATATCTCCAAAAGCTAGTAATAAGAGATAGCGATGTTAAAGACTATTTTCAGTCGCTAACATCTTGGCACGCCCACTTTGCATCTCATTAGATATAAATGCAACTGACATGCAAAGTGCGGCCCAAAATGTTCCCTATCTTCTACTAAGTGTTGCTAACTGGTGTTAGCAGCAGCTAGGTAATAGAGAGATAATTTTATCTCTGCTTTCTTGAAGTTTAAAGCAAAAAAACACAGATAAACACCCTTCATAATATACCTCTATATTCAAATTGAAGTAGGCGTAGGTCTTGACGCAGCAATCACATGCACAGTTTTGAAACAACATGGCCCATAAAGTCACTGAGTAAAATCTCATAAATTACAGTCAGCCACTTTCAATACGTATTACTTCAGAAGAACACTTCTTTATGATACAGGGCTCTAGAATGACACACATATCTCGTCTTTATAGAAACCCTTCAGGTTTTTTTAACAGCTGTTAAATGCTTCCATACTCATCACAAAGCTGCTCCATCATGAGCATTGCCTCATCTGACCTCAGGACGGACAACATTTGTGATGAACTTGCCGCTGTGCATGCACAACACTAACATTGTGCTTCCTTAACACGTTCTATTCACTAAGCAGAACCATGACGGAACCACTCTATCATAAACACACCTGAACCATGGCTCATAAAAGGAGTAGCTCAATCATGACCATACAAGTACCACTAGCCCCCCCAGCCCCCTAATCTTGAGGCAGAATTGGAACTGCAACACAGGATTTAAAGTCCTGCAAAGAACACCATGTAACATTTAATATCATATGCACCATTGTTTTCATATATCACTTTTGCTAAACTCACTCAGTGAAATGTCGCTCATTTTATTAAATCACTTTTAAAGCATACCTTCTAACAATGCACCCAATCCTATGTGGAAGTGTTCAATATAAAAGATGACATTGCTTTAAGAAGGATAGAGAAATAAATAACACAATGTTGTAAAAATGTCTTTATTATATATACTTACCTAATAAAAAGAAAAAAAAAAAGTAAATTTCTTATTAAAACGTAGCACCTGTGGAAAAAAATTAAAAATAAGATTATAAAGTATATTATTTAAAGAAAAAACAATAGGAAACAATAAGAGAGATGCAAAGAAAACTGTCAGATATTATTAATTAAACTTACCTTATAAATATAATATCTGTGGAGGAGAGTAAAAAAAAAATCTATTATAATACATATTTCTAAATGCAATGTAACAAAATAAGTAAACAACATATTAAATGATTTATTTTTGCTGTTCTCAGAATACATTGATTTTCACTATCAAGAGTGATTTCAATATTAATCATCATATAACAGTGGGGAAAAAAAACACAATCAAAATGATTGTGTTTAAAAAACCCATACAAACTCTGCATACATATTATAAATACTTGAAAAAAACATGTCTTAAATGTTTTCCTCAAATTCGCAATTTCTTGAGTAAGCACACTACATCTTCCTCAGTTACAACCTAATTAAAGTATACCACTTATTTTTCAAGATATCTCATCAAAGCCCGTGCAGCAATTTCCTTTAAAAATATGTATTTGAAAGACACAGTTTCATCTCTCATACCTTTCCGCGTGGCCAAATTTTATAAGGTAACTCATTATCTTTTAAATATCTCTCCCAAACACTTGCGACCATATAAGTTTCTAAATAATTCTCAAAATTACTCATTTTCTTCTCTCATATTTTTCCACGTGGCCAAATACTATGAGTTAAGTAGTTTTTTTCTGAAATTATTTAATCTTAGTCTTATCTATTGTTTTCTGTACTTTCACAATCAAAATTTGTACCATATTTTATACCATCAAACATTAAGTAAATTTGTACCTGATGTTATCACTATGCAAAACACAAATTTCATTTATAGATTTGTACACCCTCATTTACATAATATTTATAAACTAGTAAGTTTCAGATCTTTATAGTATACATAATCCTACGGCAAATCATTCTACTGAAATTTGGGTTCCAAAAATAACAAATAAGAGTTACTTAAGGCAAAAGGCAAACGTTTTTTAAAAGTCAATTGGCTATCATTGCAAAGTGTCCAGCCACTAGCACACTTCAAATAAGCTATATAATGTCCTGATGATGTAGAATGCCCTTCATGATAAATAATGGCTACAGTTACAAATGTTCTTCTAGAAATAGAAACTTGAGAAGTCACAACATTTTTAATTAAAGTGGATAATTTACTCCCATCAGCTCTGCATCGTTGAAACATTAAAATTACATATTGTCCGTATCTATGGATAAATAAAGTTGATAACATTTCAGACTTGCATTGAGAACAGACCATGTTTTGATGCGCATCTTTAACTAGTTTATGAAAAGGCACTTTTTTATTGCAGTCTGGTAATGTCAAATATAAAAATCTTTCACTCCGTATCTCAGTACTACTTAAAAATGAGCAATTATCACACTTATGTTCCCATTTATAAGAAAGCCCAAAAAGACTATCAATATCTACACCTTCATCTTCCAAAGCTGTAAACATATACATAATAAATTCCTGACAATCTTGCTGAATATTCTGAGAAAACTGATTTACTCCTGCACATATGTCTAAAACATTCCTTAATTCCGAAACACTTCCTACTTCACTATCACCACTACTACACGTTTCAAATATAGAATTTAAAGAATGACAAAAGGTATGCTCCTGATTTTCTATAATCTGTTCCTTAACATTTTTCAGAAAGAAAACAACATTAACTACTACATTTGCATAGCAGTTGACACCAGACCTATTTTCCAACTTAAATCCAACAATCTCTTCAATACTAACAGTTTTGCTAGAGCTACCAACAACAGCTACATCTTTTTTTCGTCGTTTCTAGACTACTTCAGCACATTTGTCCTCATTTTTCCTTTTCTGACCAACTATACGCCTTTCAATTAAAGGATATTGAGGTAAACTTGGAGCATATTCTCTTCTTAACCTATTATACTCCTTCACACAATTTAAATCTGCACTAATCTTTGTCTCATCATAATCAATTAGATAAAGTACACATAAAGTTCTAACACGCGATAGAGCAACATACGCCATGCCCTCTTTGAATACAGTGCTTCCAATATTTACCAAAGCACAATCTACACTTAAACCTTGAGATTTATGTATAGTCACTGCATATGCCAAACAAATTGGAAATTGCTTACAACGGACATATAAGTCTTTCACAAGCAATAAACGAGTTGAACATCGACTAATTTGTTGAACTTCCTCAATCCCATCAAATTTTATCCTCAAAAATTCAATCTCATCTCTATTGGTATAATTGACAAAACCAACAACATTACCCATTGCTCCATTTACCAATCCTCTTTCTACATGTAAATTTCTTCTAAAAATTATCCGACAATTAAAACATACATACAGATTTTTCTCTAAACCAGCAGTTTTAGATATAGTCTTTTGAAGAGAATCCAATTTTAATTTCAACTTTTCAGACAAAACAATAGTACTACCTTCATGCTCTATTCTATCTTTAGCTTCCAGTTTCTTAATTTCTTGATTTTCTAAATTCAACATTTTCTCATTAAAAACTGAACATTCTTTCAGAGTTGGCATCAAGCATATCACTGACTTATCTACTACCTCTTTACTATATATTCTCGCAGGAACATTATCTTCATTAGGAAACAGCTTGGAAAGTAATCGAGTTCGTAGAGTGTGATTCGCATCTTCAGTTAATTTTCCAATCCTAATATCTTGAAGAATACTTCCATATTTAGTATCCTTTGCCTGTCGCATATTTTGAATCAGTTCAGTATATTTGAAATGTGACCATATATTTACATTTCAATACTGCCCAGGCACTTTCTGGTCTCCTCATGTGTAACAGTTTCAAATACAGGTTGTCCTTTCACAGGAGTCAGCTGCAGTAGATCTCCAAAAACTATGACATGTTTACCTCTAAATAACACATCATACTCTGTCTTAAGTGTCTGTTGCATTCTTAAATGCACAAAAGCAAGCATTAAATTGGAGACCATGCTTACTTCATCAATAATAAGAAGTTTCATTTTTTTAAGGACTCTAGAAACTTCAAAACAAGCTTCTCCAGATAGCTTCTGATATTGTAATTTATTTACATGTTCAACTGGCAGCATCAGCAAACGATGTAAAGTAACACCTTTTATATTATGTGCTGCCAATCCAGTTGGAGCAGTAACAAAACACAACAGTGTTGACTGAGTTGTTTTCTGTAAATATGTAGTAATTCCTTTAATTAGGAAACTTTTACCAGTCCCAGCTTCTCCACTTACATATAATCGAATAGGCTCAAATGACATACATGAGCAATCTTTTCTCTCATGACGAAAGCCATGCTCAATTTGCTCTGTCACTTCATCATATATCTGTCTTTGCTCAACATTAAACTGCTTCTTTAATTCTTCTAAGTCGATTACTTCCTCTTGACCTTGCTGCAATGCGCTTTCCACCTCATCCATGGCGGTGGCTGCTTCATTTTGAATAATTGGTTGTCCCAGTGGATCTTGACTTAATGATGCCGAACTTTGACTACCTTTTGAACTATCTCTAGCAATCTCTGCTGCAATTGTCGCTTCTTGCTCTATTTCGTCATTCAACATTTGGAGATAATTGCTGAAAACAGGACATTCAATACTACTTTTAGATGCGTTGAATGAATCTTCATAACTATCAAAGTCTCCAAGTAGTTCCTCTTCTCTGCGCCATGGTTTAAAGAGTTGCAAAAGAGCAAAATAGTAAAATTCTCTTTTATCAGGTGTTTCGTAACTCAGTTTCCGATGATTTATCAATGTCCTTTTCTTTGTTTTACCAGACATCCTTCATGTCCAATTACAGCTTGTACACCTTTATCAATATTCTCGGTAACATTTCTCTTAAAAGTATAATTTTGAAGTATTTCATACAGACAAATGTTTTCAAGCACAGTACTTCTATTAGTATGTATCCAACATATTTGTTTTCAAAATATCTGTACTGTTTGGTTCTTTCTGGGCTAAGTACTCAATTTCTTGCACAGGTTTCAGAACACGGTTTCGTGTTTCTGCTAGGCCCAAACTCACCCAGAGAATAGTCCTTGATTTCGCATAAAGACTTGCTGATGATAATCTGTCACAACATTCATATGCTCCAATTTCTCGATGAGATAGCATCTTCAAACTGTACGTATATAATTTCTTGCTCATGCTCTTTTCATGAGAAATGTCTTCCCACATCTCCTTAAGTTCCGTCTTTTCAGATTTCGTGATGTAAGACGTTACATATCGAGCCACAGCAATAGAGTTGTCTGCAACATATTGTATGTCCATGTTAGCATTCCACATGGACAAAATGACTGGGTTATAGTCATTAATATATTTCGATTCTTCACCTCTTCTTAAATTGTACGTATTTTTAAGTGACCTCCTTCTGATATTATGTCGCAAACATGACATCAAATTGTTGACTCTTCCTTTTGAAAGTACCGGTCGTGCAAATCCAAAGCGACATTTGGTGTAAAATTTGCTCTTTGATTTGAATTTTCGCCGACAATATTTTCCACAGCGATGACTTTGAAAACGTAACACTTTTCCTCTTAAGTCCTTATCAGTGGTACTATTAGGTATGTCACAAGTGGCATACTGTTCAATAAAAGACAGTACAGTCTCATCCAAGTCTATTCCAAATTTAGGAGCATCCTTGATCCATAGCAGCATATGAATATGAGGAGCACCTCTTGCTTGATATTCTTTTCTCCAAAAGAAATCCAGTACTTCACCAAGAGGCGGATTTTTCTTGTTAGTAATTAAAGACATCATAGCTTCAAATCTATGATTAAAATACCTGCAAACATTAACTGTATCTAATGAACACAGTTCTCCAGGTGTCTTGTAGTTTATATTTTCTATGTTTGCATTCGCCTCCCGAAGAAATTCAATTAAATCTTCCCAAGCATACTCTGCACAGCTTAGAGTTAAAAACCATGTTGGTGCTCCTAAGTTTCTAAGCATGCACTTCAAATCTCCATGACGACGGTACCAATACTCATTAGTACCCCGCTGACAAGCCATTAAATTAATTAAATGAGAATCCAAAACACTATCTTTCTGATGCACTCTATCCATAAATTCCTTTGCTGAAATATTTTGCAGATGTACACCACTTTTTAAGATATGATTTACTGCATAAGACAGACCAGATAAGTCATTCTCAAACAGAAGATGAAACAGATATGGAATGCATTGGCGAAACCTTGGATCTTCTGCATATAATCTTGTTGTCTGGTACTCAGATGCAGGAATCTGCATAGGTCGATCATCATATCGTGTACCTTCACCTGTAGGAAATAACTGTGGAAAACAACGACCTTCCAAACTTTCTTCCCAGACACTAATAGGATTTCCTTTCGCCTTTTTCATCTGAAATAATTCAATAGCATTCCCTATTGCTTCTTTGGAATGCAGTGGATGAACACTGTAATGTTCATAAATTTCTTCAGATCTAGATACATCAACTTTTTCAATTTGTCCACTACACAAATCACTATCCTCTTCTTCACTTACATCTTCTTGTTCTACGTATACATCTTTGTAATACTTATTATTTTGCACTAAATACAACGTTGCCTTTTTCACTTTCCTAACATCCACTAAATCTTGCCAGATTTTCTTACTCTTTGTAGGTACACCATTCACTAGAATAACTAGAGGTTCCTCTTCTTCATTTTCAACACCAATTGATTCCATATTTTTTTTAAGATCAAGAGGCAAATACACAACTCTACCCTTTAATCCTCTTAGTAAGTCTGAAGGATTTAATTTACCAGTCTTAGGCTCCATTCGAACAATAGCCTGAAAAGGATGTACACATTGAATCAGAATCGTCTCATAAGTATTTAAATTCATCAATGCAGATGGAATATTTACCAACTCTAGATTATTGTGAACAGCTCTAGCAGGCATTTTATTTTCATCTAATTTATTATAACAATATTTACAAACACGTTGCTCAAAACCCAAATCAAAATAGTTTTCCACCAACAAATAAGTTGCAAAATCTTTCCATTGACCATTACTTTCATCTTCACTTTTTAAATATAAATCAACTAACCTCGTTTGACTTTTGTAATGAATGCGTCGGCAACAGACACAAGAAAAATTTGGTTTCTCACCTGCAATTACCTTAAACTTTATTATTTCTTGTTCAAAATTTTCAATATTTACATTCCCAACATTTTCTAACACATTTCCTTCTATAATTATATCACCTTCTGCATTATCTTCCTCGGGACCAAAATAACTTACCTCAATTTCTGCACAAATATTAAATCTTAACATCTAATTCACATCCATACAAAAGAGCACTATTTAACTGTTTAAGTTTAAGTGCTGGACTTTTTGCATAGCACAACTTTCTCACTAATTTTCTCATTTTAGTGTGATGCACTGCTAACATCCGGAAGTGATGAAACACACTCTGGCATATTTTTTTAGAGAGACAAGCCAGAGAATGGCCTTGCAGACCTATTTTCTCGCGCACTCTGCATTCATCTAATTCTTGCAACATTTTAATTTTTTTCTTTAGACCTTCTTTAGTGTACTTACGTAAGAAATTGCGAAAGAAATCAATTGAATCCTGTCGTACACTACAAATACTACTACAATTCCAACTGTAAACAGGAGCATTAGGACGTCCCTCTAAAGCTTCTCTAGCCATAACATCTTCTGCATTTCTAACCACAATTTTCTCTTTCTCAATAACACAACCATCCTTCACCTCATACGCTCGACCAGTGGTGTCAACTGCATGCAACAGATCGTTACTTTGAAAGTAACTCTCTTCATTAAAAAATGGCTCAGAAGTTGAAGTATGCATCCACTTCCCAGAAAACACTTTACAAAAATTACTCCTATTTATATGTCTCTTCCATTTACTTTTACTTTTGAAAACTTGAATCGCCTTATTTAAAATATTTATTCTATTAAGTATTAAAATAAATACCTTTCGTTTTGTCTCAAATGCGCGCTCAACAAAAGCCTCTATATATAGTTTTTTTTAAAGAAAAACAGATCTTTTTTTAGAAACTTTTTCCTTTTGTAATAAATTCGCAACAACTCTGTTGTAAAACATACGCTTCCTGATTTGGCTAAATTGATTGGTCCGGGTTTTACTGTACTGACTTTCATCTTTCCTAATTCCAGTAATAGTAGTTTGTTTAACTCCAGATCTTTTTTGAAGTTCGTTTTCTCCTTCATAACTTCAATATTTACATTTTTCCTTCCCAAAATGCTTTTGAAAAACTTTTTAGTTTGCTTACCAGGAGTACTCTTCTTTGTATCCGTCCTCTCAGTCTTTGAAAATAATTCTGTACTTTTCTTCTTTAAACTGTACGTCCGTTTGTAGAGTTTCTTTTTTTCAATTCTGGTCGGCATCTTAATTTAAAATTTTGATGAGATTGTGAACCTGTAGGACACAAAAATAACAAATATTATAGTTCAGTACTAGCATATACCGTACAAATTAAAACCACACATTCATTTTTTAATAAAATACACATAATAACAGAAAATCTCTGAACAAAGTAGCAAATCCTGTAGTGAATTTTCCTTGTAAATTTATCACACTGTATATTTCTTTAAACTTCATAGACAATTTTTAAAAAAAAATTTAAAAGCATACAAACAGTACACTTTTTTCAAAAACTATCGGTCATCATAAGTGTTTTAATCTTTTTTTCTACAATCTCTTTTACACTTCATGAGAACATATCTTATCACTCTCATGAAGCACTTCATCGACGAATATATCAAGAAAACTATCATCACAAATGGTTTGCTATCACTTTTTTTTATTTATTTAAAAGTTCATAATTTAAAAGAACTTCTAACATCAGTTCATCAGGGACTTCTTCAAGTCCATTGCCCTCCTCTTCTATCAGCTCTAAATATGCTGAATCTAATAAAATGTCCATAAAATAGTCATTTTCATCTTCTTCCTCTCCAACAACCGCGTCTAATATTTCCTCCATCAGTTCATTTATAATTTCAAAATGCACTTCATTTTCTTCAAAATAAATTTCCATTGTATTTTTTTCAATAAATTCTTCTTTTTCCTTTTAAAAAAATATAAAGACTAAATTATATCTTTGTCCATAAGTGTATAATTGAAAACTACCTTTACTAATTTTTAAACTACAGATAATTTTATAATCTCTAACTTATTAACTCTATAATTTGTAAGATACCACATTCCTCTTGTTTTGAAAAAGAAATTGGCAATATAACTCTAAACATTGACACTGTGCTTTTTTTAAAATTAAATATTTACTGTTGATAAAAGACATTTCACTGTAAAATTTATTTTTAGATTTTCTACATATTTGAAATATTTATTACCTGTATAATAATTTTTAGAGACCCATTTCTTTTATTTCATCACTACAAAGTGCAATCAAAATATATGCACTCTAAAGAAAAGGATCACACTATACAAACTATTTAATTCACTTTACAGATTACTACTTCCCACAGAGACAGTTCCATTTATATTACAACAGTATACTCACCATGTCAATGTCTTATAATATGCAAAATGTCATACTTACCATGAACAACCACCTCATAATAAAACTCTACATTAATATTTTAAAAAGTGCCTATACATAGTATATTCACAAATATGCAGGAAAATGAGCATTAAATTTAGATCCATATCATAATACCTCTCTGTAATTAAAAATGGAACACTGCCAAACATAATACAACAAGATTTTAAAAACTAATGAGCACTTCACAAGTATTATTAAAACAAACCTGAAAGAATTATACTCCAATGATTTCTAAATCTCAACTCCTTGCAAAAGATCACATATCCCAAGCTCATTAAAACATAATTTGAACTGTCAATGGAGAACATCTCAAAAAACATATGTACTATAAGCAGATAGAACCACATGTGAAAAATTTAAGATAAAATCTTGTTCAAAACATTTATAAATTATTCTTTATTATTTTCATCACCACCCACAGAAATTGCCAAAGCATAAAAAGGAACTCACCTGAAAAAAGAATATATACTCTCAATATATAACTTCAACAGGTTGATCCTTACAGGCACCAAACACACTAAGTTAATAAAAATAAAATTTTATTAACTTATTACAAACTTATTTCCTACACAATATACAATCATTATAGCATTGAACAAGCATAAGTAATAAGATTCCCAAAATACTCTCCATTAAAAATAAATACAAAATTTCTCATTTATAAAAGCATTGTGCCACAGATATGTCACTTTTCCCCATGTTAAAATTCATGCACCTACAACAGTAGGCTTTCAAAAGTAAAAGGCCAAGTCACAAAACAAAAAAAGCCTTATTAATGAAACATTGCGGCGCCACTGCGTCACTTTTACCATGGGAAAAGTGACGCACGGGTGACGCAAAGCCGTCATAAATAAGGCCCCATGTCCATAGAGAAAAACTACAGGGCCAGCATTATACACATGCAAGCAGTACACTTGCACAGAACCACAAAACACCAAGAGCCACCATGTTAATATATATCCTTAATATAATAAACTTCTGAAAATGGATACATATTTCCGTGGCAAACTCCTTAGCAATATTTAAGTGACTAGACTCCTAGAAAATTTATCAAGTCATTATGCTCCTCTCCACTGCATAGCCGGCGACCTAATTCTGTGGAGTTCCTATACGACCGGCAGTGCTGCGCCGTTTCCTTTACCACCTTGGTAAATTCAAAATGGATGTCCCTCCTGCCTTCGCAAACGAGCCGGACCACATACAACTATTTCGACAGAGAATGCTTCTGTACTACGGCACCTTAACACTCTCAACTTTGAATACTTCATATCGATTATCATTTCGATATTCGTATTTCACCTGTGTGCAGCCTGTATTTCATTGCTTCAGCTGTGATTTCACGTGGGCCCTGGCAATTTGGTTCCTCCTGAAGCGAATTACAATCACCTCATGAATCCGTTAATTGATCATGAACAGCTTTGTTCCGACGGAGGGATAGTGGCCTTTGCAGCAATACAAGGAGTTCTGGGTCATTGGAATATATTCGCAGCGGCGCAATATTTCCTAACACAGAGCTACATCGAAAACCCACCGAGCTGCCCTATGATGGTAAAAGACACTCCAATAATGACAGATCATGAATGCTCCTATTATCTTCTCAATTGGATGGCTGACATGTTTTCAGATAATACCAGTGATTTCTTGTTACAAGCACTTGCTGCCTATTTTGCCTACGCAATGGACGGTTAACTCTTCCTAACAGAGAACTACATTGAAAACCCACCGAGCTGCCCTCTGATAATAAAAGAGGCTCCGATTTTAACAGATCATGAGTACTGCTTTATTCTATTCCATTGGATAGCTGACATACTTTCAAATGATAAAAGTGATTTCCTGTTAGAAGCAGAAGCTACCTATTTTGACTAAACAATGCTTCAATAACTCTTATATAAGCCATTGACGTCCTCATTTCCTTTTGCTTCCCTATATTCTTCACGTTCTTTTCCATATTTTCTTTTGAAGAACAGACCTATTGGCTTTACTAACAGTGGACATTATGATTTCGTGCTGGCTAAATTTTGGTCTTTTATATGAACTACATTTGTTTCTTCAGCTACTCAATTTTCAACTTTATTTTTTACAGTGTAATCTCAACAATTCTATTGCATATCTTACCTAAGGTTATTTCAAACATACTCGATGCAAAACTCGCTAATATATGCAACATGTGCCCTAATTAATGTGTAAATTTTAAACAAGTTTTTTATAACTGTAAACGCCATTTCGCATCTCAACTGCTTATTTCCGCCTCACACGCCTCTACTCCTTTAATTTCCTATAAAATTATGTTTTTAAAAAACTTTACAGAAAAATATGTTCTTTCAACAATATTTCCATTATTACTAGTGCTGTATTTCAAATGCAATACTGCAACCTTCAAAAGATATCTCAATTCAGTAGTTCTCCTCAATAGTGATTTGCGCAGCATCCAACAGATTACATACATGCACCTGTCGCCATTTTGTCGCTTTTGGCGGCTTTTTTTTCCCTCACACAGTAACATAACACAAACTTGATAGTGCTTCGCATGTAGACAGCTGATTGATAAAGTAATGATGTATAACAACTTGCATTTTCATATATCGTTCCTAAACTAAAAGACCAGAGACCTTCTTCCACTTATTAAAATATAATATACTTCCTTATAAGAGTGTACAATGTTTTTTTCCAACTATATTCATTTTTCTTCAACTATAGCGTTTGTATTCCATGTACTACTGACAATACCAATTACTGTGTTTTTTGCAATTTCTGTACCCTATATTACATAATGATTCGCCTTTAAAACAGTACATTTCTAAATAAACATTTCAAATATTCACGGTTTCTCTTTTAATCCATAATCTCAACTGAAATGATTTCATATTGAAAAACTATTCATGGGTTCCACATAACCTTAACTGTAGTCACTGAGGACCTTATTTATGAAGACCTTCCGCCGCCGGTGCCTCATTTTTTAAAATGAGAAAAAGTGACGCACCGGTGGCGCAAGGTCTTCATAAATAAAGTCCTGAATGTTTTCTTTTCTCGACCTCACTTACTGATACTAGAACCTGCAAGCCAATTACGGCCCGTGAACTCTTTCTTAGTAGGTCGCACACCGTACAGACAGTTATACCACTGTTCAAAATTTTTTTTTACTGTTACCAAGCACCGCAACAGTTCCGCTTCACTCAGACTTAATCACTGCTCCCACGCTTCTACAGGCCAGACGCTATGTCGTATTTCTCTCCTTATCACCCTTTCATCTCCACAATAACAAACAGTTCTCCGCCAGCCACCAGAGAACAGACTCAGATGCAGAGGCACCAAAGAGTGAAATACGACATACCCTCTGCTCTGAGAAAGCAACCAAGCGGTAATTGAGAACGAAAACATTCAGTAGCGCTTTAAAAATACCAATGCAATTATATGATTATTTTTTTGAAAACGTTCCAATCACTTTGATAGGACTATCTGTGTGTGCCTCCACAGCAAACTTCCTCAGCCCGGATTGAAGGCAAACACACAGACAATAAGATAACACAGGGCAACGGAGATGGAAAACAGAAGGGACATGAAGATGCAGTCAAACAGCAGAACTGAGAGAGATATTTATATACTCAGTTTCCAACCTCAATGTACGAACACATTTACTACACAAATCTCTATACAACCTCATGGTCAAAACTTTTCATTTTATTTCACTCGACCACCTCCCTCACCCCACCAGTGCAAACGACAACCAGAAACCTCACTATAATTTTGACGTCTAACAGAAACTTTGTGAATACCTTAATCATTACCACTTTAGCCCCCTTCCCCGTCCCTCTTGCCCCACCGCCACCAGTGCAGGCCACGGCCACCAACCAGCCTGAAATTTTGCCGACTGACAAAAAGTTTACGAATTCATTAACCATTACCATTTTTACACAACGGTATCACTAGTAATTTACCATTTCTCTCTCTTTCTGCATTATCTGTGTCTCTGCTAATATCATTTCTTCATTTCCTCAACAACTTCTCTCATTATATATAAACGCTTCAAAATTAAAAAAAGAATTACTCTATATTAAAAATATTTTTTACTGGTTATTCAACATTTAAATGGAAGAAATTACTTTTAGAAATACAACACATTATGACAGCCATAAATTAGTTTTTACATGGAAAATCAATCATTGTTTCTGATTAAACTATATTATACGGTACATGACAAAACAAACAGTTACACACTTACCTTTACCAATGCTTTGAACGATGTAGAACAGTGAAAGTCACAAAACAGATATTCGTTAGCGGAACTCTGAATATTGCTTCTATCACTGCAACCAAAATTCAATGGCACAGATATCCAGTCAATACACACTCATATAACTCTCTTCAGCCAATCACATTTCCTCACGCAAAATTGTAAAATCAAATTTACATTTCAATTGGTTGTCCTTCACAATATTTTCAGACTCACGTGAGAGACACCCATCACCAACTGCCATCTCCGGCTGTTTCCATGGTAACACCTCATTCTGCACCTCACTGAAGGCACAGGTCAAAAGTTCATGTCTCAACGTTCTACAGCAAACTAATAAGACTGTTTTCCCTCCAGAAACACCTGCCAATCCACAACTCTGTTACTTGTCTTTTTTTTCACACCCAATAGTACTTTTTGTTTAACATAAACATTAACATGCAACATACTCTTCAATCTCCACTTATTATAATCAACCAATCATTTTTATTTTTTTAACCACACCCGGCCTCTTCCTTTTTTTTTATTTAGAATTTCAACTTCTAACTACCATTCCACTTCCAGAACCGATCGGAGGACGACTACAAATCCCTTGAAAATGAAGGTCTGGCTAATAGGACACAGTTATATTCACTGAAGTGAAAAATAGGCAGTAAGCAGACGAATTTGCAACCTCGGCTTACCAAATGTACACATAACATGGATTGACAAAAGAGGATTGAAATGTCACCAATTGATTCCATTGGTGAAAACTTTTATGCATCTCCCAGAACCAGACCTTATAATTGTGCACTGTGGTGGGAACGATCTAGGCACAATCACTGGGGTAGGTCTTGAAATGCTTCTAAAAGACACCTTTCGACAATTGATGACACTTTTTCCTCGATCTGCCTTGGTATATTCCAATATATGCCAAAGACAGAAATGGAATTGGTCCAATCAACATTGTGCACAATTTGAGAAAGCAAGGAGACATATAAATAAATCTGTTTCTGCTTTCCTCAGAGATTATAGCATGGGTTCTATTTACCACAACAACTTGCGATACCACATGCAAGACGTCTATAGGAGAGACGGTGTTCATTTCACGAATGAGGGAAACAGAATCTTCCTCTGCAACATCAGGCTCTGCATCAGTACTTACTTATAAATGCAGAAAACACTCAATTAACACAAGGGCTCTTTTCAGAGCCACCTTATATCTAAGCACTCAAACTTCTGATTTATCTCCATTTTCACACTCTCGTTAATAGGTGTGCGCGACCGGGTGCGCGCACCCCGTTATTTTTTTCCGGAAAAAAATATATCTTTTCGCGTTTAAGGGCCTTACTGCACACCCCGAGAAAACCTACGCAGCAAGACAATCTTTACCTTCTCCCCTTTCCATGTTTCAACGCTTTGAAATGCACAATATATTTACTCACAGTGACAAAATGGCGGACAAAACTTCCTGATTTCCTTCGAATCGAATGTTAACAGACGTCACGCAGCAAAAAAAAATTCCCCTCACGCGCAGCCGCTTGGGTGCGCGCATGTGTGCTCGCCTATAGATATATAATTGACTTTAACTTTAATTTTCTCAACAACTACTGAACGGATTTACACCATTCCAAAAAAAGCGTAATCTGCGAACCGGACTCTACAGTTTGGCCAATTTTCTTATAAATCCATTCAGCCGTTCGACCTGTAGCCGAGTCTAAAGGTCCTATGGAAAATAACATGGAGAAAACACATTTTTGGCCCCCCCTTATATCTCAGCCCCCACTTGACTGATGCCCCCCAAACTTTCAGGGAAGGAGCGCAGCGGACTGAGCCATCTTCTTTGAGAAATTCGCTAAGATTCTTCAACCAGGGCCAAAGTTATTCCAAATAGAATGTTGAGGATTTCCTATTGAAAACAATCCTAACTATAACTACCTACTGGCGACCGCCAGTAGGTAATATATATATATACAGGGAGAGATATTGTGCAAATATATATATATATATATATATATATATATATATATATATATATATATATATATATATATATATATATATATATATATATATATATATATATATTACCTACTGGCGATAGCCAGTAGGTATATATAGTTAGGATTATTTCTCTATGGAACTTTTGAAAATTCTATGTCTAATAACTTTGGCGTTTGTGGACGGAATCGGCTGAAATTTTCAGGAAATTGGCACATTTTCTTTCTGAGCAGCCCCTAAAAATTTGGGGGGGTTTCGTCAAGGGGGGGCCGAGAAAAAAGGGGGGTCCCAAAACGCGTTTTTCCCATGTTAATTTCCATAGGGCCTTTGGCCTCACTTTTAGCTCGAACGGCTGAATGGATTTGCACGAAACTTGGCAAAATTGTAGGGACTGTTAGCCCGATGTGCCTTTGCTAGGTCTCAATATATGTGCTCCAGTGGATTTTGAGAAATTAACGTTCAAAACAAGATATATATCTGTAACAGCGCTCCGCGAAACGGAACTTTGCGATGCGAAGCTGATTGGCTCCCCGGTGTCTGTCAACATTCTAAACAGTCCGGAGCGGCCGCCATCTTATCTCTCGGTAGGATCGAGAGAGAAGAAGAGGTGAAAAACGAAGGGGGAATTTAATGAAAGGGGGCAAGGTATACCCCTCTTGATCCCCTAGGAATGTTGTTGGGGTTATTAAAGGGTCCCGTGGGGAAAATAAAAAAATATATATTTTTCACGGTAGAAGCGCTTCACGGGCCGCGAACTGGGCCGCAAACTGGTAGCGAAACGGGAATTCGCCATTTTGTGCTTCGTTTTAATTAAATTACTAGGTATAAGGGGGTGCGGGAGACGTATCCTAGTCCCTTATGTTTTCTGAGGGTGGCTGAGGAGGCTCATATATGTTGATACATGTCTTCCAGCGGCTGTGCGTGAGCTTTTTTTTTTTTTGCTGCGTGACGTCTGTTAACGTTCGATTCGACGGAAATCAGGAAGTGTTGACCGCCAATTTGTCAGTGCGATAAAATATTTTGTTATAAATGAATCCTTATTGATAAACATTGTCTGCGCCATCTTGCCTTTTTTCCAATGCCACAATTTTGTCGTGCACGGCAGCCATTTTAGATGCCAGGCCGGTCCCAGGCTATCACCTAGCCCTGCGGATGTAGTTTATGGCCCCAGCTGTAGAGAATCCAGACATGCCAACCCTCCCGATTCAGGCGTGAGACTACTGATTTCAGTGCTAGTCTCCCGCCTCCCGATTTCTGCAAGCAAAAACCCGGGGGCATATTACCAACAACTAGCGATAATTTTTGTCTCTAACTTGTTTAGAGACAAAAATTATCGCCGCACATCGGCGATTTTTATTGCAGATAAACCTTGCTATTAGCAAGGTTTATCGCAAATGCGAAAAAAAACGGCCGCAATGCATGAATATCGCTGAAAAGTCAGCGATATTCATGCATTATCGAGCAAATGCTCTTAGCCATGTTATCCACCTCCCATTGGATAACATGGCTAAGAACTGCTCAGGTCAGGTGTTAGCTTTTGGAGATATTCGCACTTAGCGCGAATATCTCCAAAAGTTGGTAATAGGAGATAGCGATGTTAGGGACTGTTTCCAGTCGCTAACATCTTGGCACGCCCACTTTGCATGTCATTAGTGATAAATATCACTGACATGCAAAGCGGGGCCCAAGATGGTCGCTATCTCCTTTTAGCTGTCACTAACTGGTGTTAGCGACAGCTTGGTAATAGGGAGATAATTTTATCTCCGCTTTCTTGGCTTTTAAAGCCAAAAAAGCGGAGATAAACCCCCTTGATAATATGCCCCACGATTCCTCGGGGGTTTCAGCTGAAAAGGCTTGGTATTGTGTTATGTGGTAATTCTTCCAGGAAACGTCAGAGGGTCGATGCAGGGGTTCTAGAAGGGGTGATAAACCATTTAAGCCTCATGAACAAGCGCATGGTCTTTTAATGATCTGTGAAGTACTCGGGGCGGCGGTGTGTGTGTGTCCTCTTTCAGGAGCGGGCGGGGGGGGGGGGGCACTGCCAGCAACTTGCCAGGCCAGGCAGTGTTCAACACTTGCATCACCCTTTCTCTGCCTGCTATTGCGCTCCATGCTTCGGAAAGGTAAGAAAAAGAACGTGCATTTGAGTTTGAAATGTCCGATCCTATAGCAGTACACTTGCAAAGCCCACACATGACAATAACCCGATTCAAGGCCCCATTCACCCGATTTTTTTAAAATATATAGCACTCCAACAAAGTAGGATTATAAAACTTTATTAACTTTTAAATATAACGAACGGAACAAAAACTGTAACAAACATTTAAACATTTTTGACAAAAAAAAGCAACAATGGTCAGAAGCTATCTTTTGTGCGAATAGTCCCAAGGCAGCACAACGTGCTGAGTTCTGGACGGCACCCAAGTGATGTCACCTGGGTGCCGCACTGGTTTTTGGGATCCTACAATGCAGCTCAGAAAAACAGCGTGGGGCGTCCCGGGTGGTGCGGGGGGAGGCCTGGTCAGTAGCGGTCTATTGTGCGAATAGTCCCAAGGCAGCAGAACGCGCTGAGATGTGGATGGCACCCAGGTGATGTCCAGTAAACTGCCGCACTGGTTTTGGTATCCTACAAT
Organism: Lissotriton vulgaris; assembly: GCF_964263255.1. Classification (NCBI taxonomy): domain Eukaryota; kingdom Metazoa; phylum Chordata; class Amphibia; order Caudata; family Salamandridae; genus Lissotriton; species Lissotriton vulgaris. The sequence goes on along the minus strand of NC_141696.1, from coordinate 462,030,319 downwards.
GCTGCTCCGAAAATTGGCGTGGGGCGGCCCGGGGGGGGGGGGCGTGGGGGAGGCGGCGTGAACAGGCCTCCCCAGGTGGCGGCCATCCAGCTGAGTTGTGCCCGCTCTTGCGGCTACAGCGTCTCGCTCACCATGTAGTTGAGTTGCTCCCACTCTTGCAGTGCAGGGATAGGCGGGTGCCAAAGGACTCTTAAAATGGCGGACGGCTCTTCGGTTTTGGGCCTGGTCCACTAAAATGGCCCTGGGACACCTTGGAACTCGGACGCTTGCCTGCTAGGGCTTGGGCTCCATTCTCGAAAGCGTCCCCTCAGCCGTGAAGATTCTACAAAAGTCTTGGGGGCCCTCGACTCCTGCAGGCTTCCGGTGTGGAGCGGCTGCCATGATTGCTCGCGGAATGACCACGACGGAGCCACGAGATGGTGGTGCTCTCATGCTGACGCCAGCTTCAGTCTGAATCATCCAGAAACAAGGTGGGGCTTTCATCGTTTGGGAAAAAAAATTGTTCTAAACCAATGAAAAGTGTTATTTTTAGGTCATATGACCAAGCCTTCCATTTTTAGGACACCAAAAGTAAAATGAACCAATGAAAAGTTTTATAAACAAGTCACATGACCTGTTATGCGGTATAGGGCTACAAAAAGCATAGAAAATCCGTTGGCACGTGAGGCGGCGTCAGTAGCGGACCGGTGTGCGAAGAGGCCGAAGGCAGCACAACGCGCCGAGATCCGGATGGCACCGAGTTAGTGTCCAGCAAGTTGCTGCACTGGTGTGGCTATCCTACAATGCTGTGCCGAAAGACGGCGTGTCCAGCTGAGTTCCGGTCACTTTTGCGGTACAGTGACTCGAACGCGCCGAGATCCGGATGGCACCGAGGTGGTGTCCAGCAAGTTGCCGCACTGGTGTGGCCATCCTACAATGCTGCGCCGAAAGTCAGTAGTGGACCGATGTGTGAATAAGTCGGAACCAGCACAAGGCGCCAAGATCCGGATGGAAAGTCCTGGATGTTGAGTGCCATCGTTGAGAGTTCTGAGCAGTGCTTGTAAGACTGTCTGAAGCTTATTTGCACCTGCTGCAGCTTCACTATTGCCCTGGTGTGGCCAAAGATCGCCCATGACATAGGCGGCCGGCTCCCGAGGTCCGGCGGAACTTTTTTCCTTTTCCTTTCTGCTTCTTGTCCCACAATCCGTTTCACCTGAAGACACGACCAGGTTCCTGAATGTGTGCAGGGGGACGCTATTGATTGAATGAAAATGGCGGCTTGACACAAAGCTGACTCAAGCGTTGCTGTTGATGCTATACAGACAAAAATTGGTTTTCAGTTTGTACATTCTTCAGGATATTTTTTTCCATCCAAGGCTGATTGAGAGTTTGTAGAAAAATGGCTTCAGATTTTCCACATATTACTCTTCAACATTCTTCCTAAATGTAACAATGTGAGACTCACTAGGAAAACAGCTCTTTATCTTTCCTTTCAAAATGCTGCCAACAATATTTTCTGAATGGAAGACACCATCTTGTAGCATAAAGGGCCGAAAGGGGTTCTGGTCTGGCCGATTGTTGGTGGAGACATTTTGACTATATCTTGGACCTGCCCGGCCTCGCCCAAAATGGCGCCGGTATAAATGGGACTCGTAACTCCTTGTTGTGTACTGGTTGAACAACCTTGATATCACGAGATATGAATGCAGTTTTGATGCTCATGGCGGGCGGGGACGAGAATTGATTGAATATTTCTACATCCCTATTGATATTAAGTTCTGATGTGTTATTTATTACTGTACTATTGAAAGTTCGAATTAACGTCACCCATGGTACTTGCACGCAAATGTATATCTAGATAACTTTTTTGTAAGTGGCCCTGTCGTATTTTATTTACAAAATGTACGTCCACCGATTCCGCAACTGTTAGACATCTTAGTTCTTGCAACCTAATGGCTCGCTCGTTACGTTCCTCTATAATGTAAATGTCTCCTCATCATATACGATTTCAGTTTGCTCCGTGGCCGGCCCACGTGGTTATAGGCCCGTATTTGTATACTGACATTTTCACAATAAAGGTTTTTAAAACAAAACATGGTAGTAGTATTTACATTGGTAAAGTTTTTACTTTTAGTCACTGTTTTCGAATCAGTAAAAGGCAAGTGAAATAAAGCAGTCCAATTACATGACGGATAAAAGGTATAATATGTAGGAACGCAGTAAAGATAAATGGTCAAGGGCAGTTGTGTTTTCCACTCCTGCAACATAAAGTGATCGATAAGAATCTGATAATCAGGCGTATCGGCGACTAAGACAGCAGGCCGAGTCTTTTTTACTCAACGGTTCCGTCATGGAACGAAGAAACGCCCTTTTTCTCGAAAAAGGAATATATTTTACTTGCAGGACAGTTGTAAATTTTCCGGGAAAGTACATTAGCATGGAATATTATAACATATATGTTTAAAAAAAATAATGTTCGAAACCAATAAAAAGCGTAATTTTTAGGTCATATGACCAAGCTTTTCATCATTAAAATAACAAAAGTAAAATGAACCAATGAAAAGTTTTATTAACAAGTCACATGACCTGTTATGCTTACGTTACGCTCTGCGCGCCGCGCCCCGGATCACTTCCGGGTGCGCTAACGCGGCGTGTCATATAACGCATTACGCGACAACGTAGGTCAAGAATATAGTCAAAATGTCTCCACCAACCAGCGTTCGGAACACAACCCCTTTCAGCAGTCCAAAAAGTTCTGTTAAATGACAACAGAGGGGACAGGCAACAAGAACCATCAGTCAAAGAGGGGAGGGCAAGTTCTTCTCTACCGGGTCATGTTGAGGCGCTACCGGAACTGATCGAATTGGTAGTCTACAGTGTTTCTGGATGTTTCAGACTAAAGCTGGCGTCAGCATGAGAGCACTACCATTTAGTAGCTCCGTCGTGGCCATTCCACGAGGAGACATGGCAGCCGCTCCCCACCAGAAGCCTGCGGGAGTCGGGGGCCCCCAAGACTTTTGTAGAATCTTCACGGCTGAGGGGACGCTTTCGAGAATGGGACCCAAGCCCTATCAGGGAAGCGTCCGAGTTCCAAGGTGTCCCAGGGCCATTTTAGTGGACCAGGCCCAAAACCGAAGAGCCGGCCGCCATTTTGAGAGTCCTGTGGCAGTCGCCTATCGCTGCACCGCAAGAGCGGGAGCAACTCAACTACATGGTGAGCGAGACGCTGTAGTCGCAAGAGCGGGCGGTAAACAGATGAATGGCGGAAGAGGCACAGTGTAGCAAAAGCGGGGGAATGGCAACTAAAACGGTAAAGGGGCGCCCCACTACAGCGTGTCTTCAGGTCAAACGGATTGTGGGACAAAGTCCAGAATAGAAGAGTCATCAAAAGGCAAAAAGTTTCGCCGGACACTGGGAGCCGGCCGCCTATGTCGGGGGCGATCTCAGGCTACACCAGTGCTATAAGACTTGGGGAGGGGGTCGGAGCCAAGCGTCTTCTCCGAGTCCGTGCCATCACACCGCCCCTCGGGGGCCTCCGTCAAGCAGTTTAGGGAGGTACCATATAACATTGTTTTCAAATGCAGTCAGGTCCACAAACGACCCTCACTTACTTTGAGAATAGTGAAGCTGCAGTAGGTGGAAATAAGCTTCAGACAGTCTTACAAGCACTGCTTTTCTAAACATTTTTTGATTTTTTTGTATTTTTGCACAGTTTTATATTTTTTTTTGTTTTTGATGGAGGGGAAACAACAAAGCACAGGCATTGAAAAAGGCTCAAACTCAGAACTCTGAACTATGGCACCCAACATCCAGGACTTGCCATCCGGATCTTGGCGCCTTGTGCTGCTTCCGACCTATTCACACATCGGTCCACTACTGACATCATCTCATAAACCAACGTAATGTAAATAGTTATTTAATAAAATGTTTTACCCTGTTACTTTGCTGGTGTGTTGTCTATATTTTTAATATTTGCATAGGGTTTGTCGTTATTTTGGGCGGGGTGGGTGATGGAGCCGAGCTGTCTTGCAGCCCTCATGGTGTGGAGCTCAGTTCATCTCACTATTTTCGTATTTCTCATGAAGGGTTGTTCCGTATGTTTCTATTTTAGCGAGGTCAAAAAGAGATCCAATTAGTGGCCTACTGATTTTGCTCGATTACTTTTATTTTTTTACACGATTTTTCACGATTTTTCACTATCTGCAAAAGACTAAACAGAGTATTGCGACTTTGTGCTTGTTTGTAAATAGAGAATGAACCAAAGAGAATCAATTGTAAAACAGTAAATGCTTGGATAACAATCAATCAAATGGAGAGACAAGCAGGCACGACGGATTACAACGGGGGTAAAGGCCTGCGTTAACTACTCTTCACTATCTGCAAAGAGAGAGTACTACTAAGAGAAAAGAGGGGAGGGGGGCAGCGTTCAAAGCACATCAGCGTGCATAAACACGAAATAGTTTTTACCTATCACGTACTTGACATTTTACAGCTTTTGATATTTGCTATTAAAAAACCAATGAAATTCACTGAAAAAACCATAGGTTATAGGCCATATATAGTTAGGAATTTGCATTTACAAAACCTTGAAAATTCACTGAAAAAAACATTGGTTATAGACCATATATAGTTAGGGATTAGCCTTTTCAAAACCTTATTTTACTCACACAAAACCATTGAAATTTCATATATAGTTAGTTCCACTAACTATATATCGCGCACCCGCAATCCACTGCTGATGATGTCACATATTACATCATTCATGACATGGTTAGTGACATCACTGATGACATCACTGATGACATCTCAAATGACATCACTGATGACATCTCAAATGACATCACTGATGACATCTCAAATGACATCACTGATAAAATCACTAATAACATCTCATTTGACATGACTGATCACATCACTGATGATATCATTCACGTGATAATACCATGAACCTCTTCAGACTCTAATAAAATCTTAGATACAATCAGTGTAAACAGACAGTCACAGACTGTCACTCATCCATGGAGTTACTCACACACCTAGTCAGTTATTCAAAAAATCAATCACACCTCCATTTTCTCAACTATACAGTTATACACACCTTACTTATTCAAACATATACTAACACATATTTACTTTACTCTCTTATACAATCCCTGATACATGTTCACAATGATCCATAGAGCCACTCACACATTCACTGGCTCTTATGCACAGTTATTTATATATGTCAACTCTCACATGTACTGTGTTTTACATATGTACTTACTTTGACATGTAGCACTGAGATATCCATTCACTCACTAATACACTCATGCACAGTCAACCGCCCATACAGCTGTTTCCACATGCACTTTTGAACCCATACATATAGTGAATCAACTACTCACACATCTATGTACAGAGTCACACACCTCCCAGCCACCCATACACACACACTCAGTTTCCCATACAAATACTTGGACAACCAATGAATAACCCATACAGTTACTCATATAGCTACTGATCAACATATGCAGCAGTTTGTATAACAACAGATATAATGATGCACAAATTAAAACAGTTTAGTCACTATCCCATGCACTCAGTGAGACACATTTAATCACTCACTCATACAGTCAGTCATGCACCTACTAAATCCTTCATCCAGACACTTATACATCCACTCATTCTTCAATATGTAAGACATATTTTAACTTTACAGAAACATACAGTCACTGGATGTTGTCATCAGTGATGTCATCAGTGATGTCATTTGAGATGTCATCAGTGATGTCATCAGTGATGTCACTAACCATGTCATGAATGATGTAATATGTGACATCATCAGCAGTGGATTGCGGGTGCGCGATATATAGTTAGTGGAACTAACTATATATGAAATTTCAATGGTTTTGTGTGAGTAAAATAAGGTTTTGAAAAGGCTAATCCCTAACTATATATGGTCTATAACCAATGGTTTTTTCAGTGAATATATATATATATGTATTACCTACTGGCGGTCGCCAGTAGGTATATATAGGTAGGATTTTTTCCCTATGGGATTTTTGAAAATTCTATGTCTAATAACTTTGGCGTTTGTGGACGGAATCGGCTGAAATTTTCAGGAAAATGGCACATTTTGTTTCTGAGCAGCCCCTGGAAATTTGGGGGGGGGTTCGTCAAGGGGGGGCCGAGAAAAAAGGGGGGTCCCAAAACGCATTTTTCCCATGTTAATTTCCATAGGGCGGTTGGCCTCACTTTTAGCCCGAACGGCTGAATGGATTTGCACAAAACTTGGCAAAATTGTAGGGACTGTTAGCCCGATGTGCCTTTGCTAGGTCTCAATATATGTGCCTTAGTAGATTTTGAGAAATTAACATTCAAACAAAGATATATATCTGTAACAGCGCTCCGGGTAGCGCTCCGGTTCGTGTACTTTTCGCGTAACGGAACTTTGCGATGCGAAGCTTATTGGCTCTCTGGTGTCTGTCAACATTCTAAACAGTCCGGAGCGGCCGCCATCTTGTCTCTCGGTAGGATCGAGAGACAAGTGGAGGCCAAAACAAAGGGGGAAATTACCATAAGGGGGCATAGTAGATCCTCGTTGACCCCCTAGGTTTTATGTGGAGGTTTTAAAAGTGCCCAGCAGGGCAAAAAAAAATATATATATATTTTTTTTTTCCGTGGTGAGCGCCCAGTCCGCGAACCGGAAAGCGTTCTGGGCAGCGTACTATAAGGAAAAAAGAATGATAGACTTTTCAAATACTGTATGTTAATTGTTTGTTGTTTTTGTTGATTATTTTTTATTTTCTTTATTTTTTAAGCTTTTTTTTATTTTGATTGTGTTTCATAATTTATTAAACTTTCTAACATTTCATTGTCAGAAATTTCATAATTGTCATTGAATATATTTTGTAGTCTATGAGGGTGTAAAATGTCCTCATTTTTAAGCAGGTTATCCACTGCTTCCACACATTGCAGTAGTTCCTGGTCCCTACTTTCATCCATAAATTCATTTTGATTTTCATCAATGTTTCCTTGGCTGCTCTCTTGCAGTACAATTTTAAATTGAACTTGCTGCTCGCCTTCCATTTTGCCTGAAATTTGGATTAAAAATATATATATTAGTAGAGATAGGGCACTGTTGGGATTAATTTTAGATAGGCAGTTTTTATCAGTGAATTTATCTTTTGGCAGTGTGTAGTATCAGAGTGGAAGTAGGACTATAAAAAAGTGTATGTGATTTAACCAAGAGAAGCCTAACTCCATCCATAACTATAACAGAGATGTCTATCTACATCTATAACTACTACAGAGGGATAGTATATAACTATCAGAAAAAGTTTACCATATTAAGTTACAGTGCACAATATACTTCAGTTTTAAAAATAACAACTTACCTTCACAAACAAGTTGAATTGTTTAGTAACAATTCAAATGTAATGTACAACAAGAAGTAGCAGTCAAAATGGCTGTGTTTTTTTCTCTTCCTTTATATATATTCAGGTATATAACCAATCAAATGTCAGGTAATAAAAGTAGAAAATGAAAGTAACATTTTCATTGGTTGTCAATTCCAACACTTCAGATTTGTTTTGTGAAGTAATTTACCTCACGGTATTTAGAGAGGTCTACAGGCTTAATGGCTAAATGGAATTTCAATCAAATTTGTGAAAATGAAATGGATTGTTATGTAGTATGAGCTAATGTATATTTGGTGAGAGTGTCTCCAGTCGTTTTTCTGTGAATTACCTTCCCACCTTTTTTATTGGACCGCTTCCCGGTATGCGTCCCGGTCCGCAAACCAGCAGCGTAACGGGAGTCCACCGTTTTGTGTTTCGTTCGAATTAAGATACAAGATGGAGGGCAAATAATGTTCAGAATGGGTAGAAGGGGGCACGGTAGATGTATCTTGACCCCCTAGGTTTTCTGAGGGTGGCTGTTGAGGACCATATGTGCGGGAAAAAAACATTTTTTTTTTAAATTTTGCGTGGTTAGCTTCCAGTTCGCGTACCGGGTAGCGCTCCGGGGAGCGTAGTTTTTTGAAAATTAGAGAAAAAAGTTAGAGAAAAATAATAATTGTGAGTGATCAGATGTAGGGTAGCTCTGAGAAGAGCTTTTGGGTTTATGGTACATTTTGGTACTTATAAGTAGGTTCCAATGCACAGTCTTAAATTCAAAATGAAAATTCTGTTGCCCTCATCTGAGAAGTGAACTCCATCTCCTCTGTAGATATCTTGCATGTAGTAACGCAAGTTATTGTTGTACATGGAGCCCATTCCATGGTCTCTCATGTAAGCTGAAACAGATTTGTTTACATGCTTCCTCGACTTCTCAATTTGTGGACAAAATTGGTTGGACCACCTCCATTTCTGTCTTTGGCATATATTGGAATATACCAAGGCAGTTTGAGGAAAAAGTGCCATTAATTGCTCAAAGGTGTCCTTTAAAAGCATTTCCAGACCTACCCCAGTCAAAGTTCCCAAATCATTACCTCCACAGTGCACAATTAACAGGTCAGGTTTTGGCAAATGCATAAAGGTTTTCACCAATGGTATCAATTGGTGACATTTTAATCCTCTTTGGCCCAACCACTTAATTTCCACATCTTGTAAATTGAGGTTAGGTAAATTTCTGTTCTCAGCATACCTTTGAGCCCAGTAGATGTAACTATGTCCAACAATCCAGACATTAAACATGGTGAGAGAAGGTTGGGCTGCAGTCAGATGAAGTGTGGTAATGAAAGGGCAGTTGAAACAGTAGGAGTTTGTAAAGAAAAAAAACTGTGGATTTCCAGTGCTAATGAATCATTAGCAGTGATTGGTGCATTTCCATTTCTGAAAAAAGAAAGTTAGGGTGCATGGATGTGTTCTTTGAAAGATGTAATTTGAATGGTCAAGGAAAAAACATTTAATGAAAGATTGCACTGGATACGCAGGTGCACTGAGAGTTCAGAGTTCAATTGAAACATTGTTGTGTGAACTTGCAAACATGAGAGGTCTTTCAGGAGGTGGTTGCTAAGCAAAAAAGGCAGAGAGGGCAGAGGGGGGAAGGGTTTTGATTTGAAAAAAGTGAGGGAAGAGTTATGATTGGCTAAAATGAGAGATATGTGTAATGAATATCAGCATTTCTGTGCTTTCTATAGCTGCAGCCTCTGGAGTGCATCCTCTTTGTTCTGTTGAAGACAATTTGGAGTATTTCTGAGACTGTTTTGAAACTCAAAAAGTATTTGCTAAGGTGAGAAAAGATTTATTTAATTTAGATAGAGAATAGTATGATTTAAGGAGAAAATGATGAAGAAAGCTGTGTTTTTAAAATGTGGCTTTGTCTCAAGTGAAATACAAATAGATTTTGTTTCTTTGAGAAATTGTAATTGCATATTCGGTGTAGCATTCTGGCATGCAGTAACACAAGTTATTGTTGTACATGGAGCCCATTCCATGGTCTCTCATGTAAGCTGAAACAGATATGTTGTGTTTAAAAACGATTTTTGAAAACAATTACATTTCTGGATATGTTCTGCTAGAGTTTCATAGTTTGTTTGGGCCATATTTATAAGGCATTTGAGTATCTCTGATGTTATTGTTCCCATTTTAATTGAAGAGCTTTCTTCATGGGGCTAGTTTCTTGTAAATACGCTCCCACCTGTGCTTGGTAAATTTACATTTTGATTATGGGAGTTACATTGCCATGTTAAAAATGTCCCAAAAATGGTGCAAGGGCATTCAAAAAAACGCTTTCATGTGTCTTAAGGACATTTTTAGTCATTTCCTCTTGAATGTAGGTATACAATTGATTTATATGCTGTGTTTAAAAACGATTTTTTGAAATCAATTACATTTCTGGATATGTACTGCTAGAGCTTCATAGGTTGTTTGGGTCATATTTATAAGGCATTTGAGTGTCTATGATGTTATTTTTCCCTTTTTAAATGGAAAGCGTTCTTCATGGGGCAAGTTTCTTGTAAATACGCTCCCACAATGTGCTTGGCAAATTTAGATTTTGATTATGGGAGTTACATAGCCATGTTAAAAATGTCCCAAAAATGGTGCAAGGGCATTCAAAAAAACGCTTTCATGTGTCTTAAGGACATTTACAGTCATTTTCAACTGAATGTAGGTATACAATTGATTTATATGTTGTGTCTAAAAACGATTTTTTGAAATCAATTACATTTCTGGATATGTACTGATAGAGCTTCATAGGTTGTTTGGGCCATATTTATAAAGCATTTGAGTGTTTATGATGTTATTTTTCCCTTTTTAAATGGAAAGCGTTCTTCATGGGGCAAGTTTCTTGTAAATACGCTCCCACCTGTGCTTGGCAAATTTACATTTTGATTATGGGAGTTACATAGCCATGTTAAAAATGTCCCAAAAATGGTGCAAGGGCATTCAAAAAAACGCTTTCATGTGTCTCAAGGACATTTTCAGTCATTTCATCTTGAATGTAGGTATACAATTGATTTATATGTTGTGTTCAAAAACTTTTTTTTAAATCAATTACATTTCTGGATATGTACTGCTAGAACTTCATAGGTTGTTTGGAGCATATTTAAAAGGCATTTGAGTGTCTATGATGTTATTTTTCCCATTTAAATTGAAGAGCTTTCTGCATGGGGCAAGTTTCTTGTAAATATGCTCCCACCTGTGCTTGGCAAATTTAGATTTTGATTATGGGAGTTACATAGCCATGTTAAAAATGACCCAAAAATGGTGCAAGGGCAATCAAAAAAACGCTTTCATGTGTATTAAGGACATTTTAAGTCAATGAGGAAACACAGGTGATGTAATTCTGAAATGAGGAAAAGAAACTCCACATTTTTCAATTACATCACTAGTGTTTCCTAAGTTTATAAATGACATTGTGCAGATGAAGTTTAGGTCTGACCACAGATTCAAAAGAGGTCTGCCCTTTGTTCAAGAGTGAAGTGGACATGACTTACTTCATTGGTAGGCCTTCACATGTATTATCTCCTTTGTTTTCTTCAACAAGCGAAAATCTCATCTGCAACCGTGTGTTGGCCTCACCTCAAACAAACAAAACAGGTGATGGACCGAATGTGGATCAATGACACACATTCACCCCAGTCCAAAGATCTGGGCCCAAACAAACCTCTAGATAGGCCACACCTTATCGTCATCCTGAATCAATCATTTAAAATGTTAGGGAGAGATTTATGATAGGTGTATGCCTGTTTTGTACCACTGTGCGTCACTTTTGTGACGCAGTGGTGGTGCAAAAGATTTGCTATGTTAAATAATAAGTAGGGTGTTAAGTTTTTGATGACTGTTATTCATTTACTGTTTGGTAATAGTGGTTAATAAAAATTTTTATTATATTTTTCCACAGATTCAACTGCAGATCATTTCAAAATTTGAAAAATGCCAACTAAGAATCGAATTAGAAAGGCTAGAAAACGTCAAAGACAGCAGGATCATCTATTATTGCAGTAGTCCTCTCCCCAAAAAACTTGTGAAATCACCAAGAAAGCTCCGGGTAAGAGCACAAAATCATTCATAAGAAATATTTGTAGTAAAAAAAGTATTTCAACAAAAAAGGTTTCAGTCCAGAAAAAGAGAAGCAATTTAAATGGAAAGGAAAGACCAATCAAAAATGTTACTGCTAGAGCAAGAGATAACTCTGTGCATGATAGTAGAAGGAAACAACAGTTTAGGGACATTCGAAAACAAATGTTCCGCAACAGGATAATAGTTAATTTATTAAAAAATATTAAGAAAGGCCAACAGAAAGTGGCATTTTATAAGAAGAAGAAAAATGTAGAGAAAATTATTGATCATGCTTTCGAAATTAAGCGAAAGTTATTTATTTTGGTAATCAATAGAATTAGGAAACTAAAAGAGGTAATTTCTGATTTCAAATCAAATAGTAGATGGAAGAGAGTAGTAAATCGTAGTAACTTTTGTGAAGTTTTTTCCGGAGAATGGATGCATAGTTCAAGTTGTGAGGCATTTTTTAATGAGGAGAGTTATTTTCAGGATAATGATTTGGTGTTTGCAGTTGACACCAGTGGTCGAGCTTATGAAGTGAAGGATGGTTGTCCAGTTGAAAAAGAAAAACTTGTGACAACAGAGACAGACGAGGTGTTAGGTAATGAGGTTTTAGGAAGACGTCCTAAGGGTCCTGTGTACATTTGGAAGTGTAGTTCTATTTGCAGTGTGCAACAGGATTCCATCAATTTGCTTTGTGATTTTGTACGGACATTTAATAAGAAAAAATTGAAGCAGAAAATGAAGTTGTTGCAAGAATTAGATCCTTGCAGAGTGAGACAAATGACAGGTTTGCGTGGTCATTCACTGGCTTGTCTTTCCAGGAGAGTATGCCAGAGTGTTTTTCATCATTTCAGGATGCTAGCAGTGCATCATAATAAAGTGAGGAAAATAGTGAGAATGTTGTATCATGCTAAGAGTCCAGCAATTATGCTTAAACAAATATGTGCTGCTCTTTTGCATGGTTCTGAAATAGATGTCAAGAATATTTGTGAAGAAATTGAGTTTTGTTACTTTGGAAGTAAAGATGAGAATGTTCAAATTGACCCAGAAGTAGAGGGTAATGTTGAAGATAATGTACAGGTTTCCAGTACAGATAAATTTCAGAAGGAAATTGCCACGTTTCAGATAAAATCAAGTGAGAGGCCTAATTTCACTTGTGTGTGTTGTCGACGCACTTATTACAAGAATCAGATTAAGTTAGTGGATTTATATGCAAAAAGTGAAAGGGAAAATAATAGTGAATGGAAGGATTTTGCCACATACTTGATGGTAGAAAATTATTTTGATTTGGGATCGGATCAACGTGTGTGTACTTATTGTTGTAACAAATTAAACCAAAACCAGATGCCTGCTAGGGCGGTTCATAATAATCTGGAATTGGTTGAGATTCCTTCTGAATTGAAGGATTTAAATACTTATGAATCTATTTTGATTCAAAGTATCCATCCCTTTCAGGCTATTGTAAGAATGGAGCCAAAGACAGGGAAGTTGCCTCCATCAGATTTACAGAGAGGATTAAAGGGAAGAGTTGTTTATTTGCCTCTAGATTTGAACAAAAACATTAACACAATTGGAGTAGAAAAAGTGGAAGAGGAACCTCTGGTTATCTTGGTTAATGGGGTTCCGACAAAGAATAAGAAAATATGGCAAGATTTAGTGGATGTTAGGAAAGGCAAAAAGGCAACATTGTATTTGAAGAAAAATAATAAGTACTATAAGAATGTATATGTTGCAGAAGAGGAAGTAAGTGATGAAGAGGATAGCGATTTGTGTGCTGGCCAAATTGAGAAAGTAGAGGCCTCTAAAAGTGAAGAAATATATGAACATTATAGTGTTCATCCTTTGCATTCCAAGGAAGTCATGGGGAATGCTATTGAGTTGTTTCAAATGAAACAAGCCAAAGGGAGTCCCATTAGTGTTTGGGAGGAAAGTTTGGAAGCTCGGTGTTTCCCACAGCTATTTCTAACAGGTCAAGGAGGAAGATATGATGAGCGACCTCATCAAATTCCTGTGTCTGAATACCGGACTTTACGATTGTATGCAGAAGATCCTAGGTTTCGTCAATGCATTCCCTATTTGTTTCATCTCCTGTTTGAAAGCGATCTGTCTGGACTGTCATATGCAGTGAACCACATCTTACAAAGTGGTATACAGATGCGAAACATCTTGGCAAGTGACTTTATGCATAAAGTCAATGTCCAAGACAGTATTTTGGATTCTCACCTAATTAATCTCATGGCGTGTCAGCGTGGTACTAATGAGTACTGGTACTGTCGTCATGGTGATTTAAAATGTATGCTGAGGAACTTAGGAACTCCAACATGGTTCCTCACTCTGAGCTGTGCCGAGTATGGCTGGGAATACTTACTTGAATTTCTACGAGAGGCAAATGGAAAAATTGAAAACATTGAATTCAACTATTCAAGACACCTGGAGAACTGTGTTCTGTGGATCCAGTGAATGTATGCAGGTACTTCAATCATAGATTTGAAGCTATGATGTCTTTCATCACAAATAAGAAGAATCCACCTCTTGGAGAGGTGTTGGATTTCTTCTGGAGAAAGGAGTACCAAGCAAGAGGTGCTCCTCATATACATATGTTGCTGTGAATCAAGGATGCACCTAAATTTGGAACAGATCCGGATGACTTAGTGATGAATTTCATAGAACAGTATTCTACGTGTGCTATTCCAAACGCAACGGAGAAGAAAAGCCTAAGAGAACAAGTTCTACGTTTCCAAAGCCATCGTTGTGGAAAGTACTGTCGTCGTAAATTCAGAAACAAGGACAAGTTCTACACCAAATGTCGTTTCAACTTTCCACGACCGGTGATTTCTAAAGGAAGAGTAAACAGTTTGATGTCTTCTCTGCGACATAATGTGACGAGGAAATCACCCAAAAATACATACAATTTGAAAAGGAACGAAGAGTCCAAGTACATCAACGACTACAACCCAGTGATTTTGTCCATGTGGAATGCTAACATGGATATACAGTTTGTGGCTGACAAAGGTATGGCTGTGGCTCGGTATGTGACATCTTACATCACCAAAAAAGAAAAGACAGAATTGAAGGATATGTGGGAGGACATTTCCCATGAAAAGAGCCTCAGCAAGAAGTTGTACAGTTTCAGTCTGAAGATGTTGTCGCATCGAGAAATCGGAGCTTACGAATGTTCTGACCGGTTGTCTTCAGCAAGTCTCTATGCCAAATCCAGGAGTATCGTTTGGGCGAGTCTTGGTCTTGCTGCAACGCGAAATCGAGTTCTAAAACCTGTCCGGGAAATTGAGTATTTGGCAGAAAAGGAGCCAAACAGTACCGACATTTTGAAGACCAACATGTTGGATACATATTATCCAAATCGAAGCAGTCACCTTGAGAATGTTTGTCTATATGATGTTCTACAAAATTACATATTCAAGAGGAACATCAAAGAAGATATTGAGAAAGGAGTGTATGCTGTAATTGGAAGTGAGGGATGTCTGGTCAAGCAAAGAAAATGCCAATTAGTAAACCATCGAAAATTGAGTGGCGAATCTCCAGAAAAAAAGGAGTTTTTCCATTTAGCACTTTTGCAACTGTTCAAGCCTTGGCGTGCAGAAGAGGAACTGCTTGGAGATTTCCTCTGTTACGAAGACTCTTTCACTGCCGCAAAGGAGACCATAGAATGTCCTGCTTTTCCCAAATATCAAAAAATGTTGACTTTGGAAATTGAGCAGGAAGCAACGATTGCAGCCGCAATTGCCAGAGACAGTTCTCAGGACAGTCAGAATTCTGTTTCATTGAGTCAGGATGCACTAGGAGGACCTATTATCGAAAATGAAGCTGCCACTGCTATGAATGAAGTGGAAAGAGCCATGGCACATGCTCAGGAGGATGCGGTTAACTTAGAAGACTTGGAAAAACAACTCAACGTTGAGCAGAGGAAAATATATGACGAAGTTACCAAGCAAATTGATCATGGATTAAGTCATGAGAAGAAAGAGTGCTCATGTACGTCGTTGAAGCCTGTCCGACTGTATGTGAGTGGAGAAGCGGGAACTGGAAAAAGTTTCCTTATTAAAGCAATTTCTTGTTATTTGCAGGAAAGGACTGAGTCAGCGCTGTCTTGTGTTGTTACCGCTCCTACTGGACTGGCAGCACATAACATTAAAGGTATTACTTTGCATCGTCTACTGATGCTGCCAGTGGAGCATGACAACAAATTACAATACCACAAGTTATCTGGGGATGCTTGTTGTGAAGTTTCAAGAGTCTTGAGGAAAATGAAACTTCTTATCATTGACGAAGTAAGCATGGTTTCCAATGTCATGCTTGCCTTTGTGCATTTGAGAATGCAAGAAGTTCTCAAAACTGAGTATGATGTGTTATTTGGTGGCAAACACATCATTGTTTTCGGAGATCTTCTGCAGCTGACACCAGTAAAAGGACAACCTGTTTTCAAAATACTCACGCATGAAGATACCAGGAAGTGCCTAGGGAGCATTGGCAACGTCAATATATGGTTAAACTTTAATTATGCTGAACTGCATGAAAATATGCGTCAGGCAAAGGATGAAGATTACAAGAATATTGTACAAGATATTAGAATTGGAAAAGTGACAGAGCATGGGAAAGAAGCTTTAAATGCACGATTACTGTCAAATTTATATCCAGAACAAGACGTTGTGCCTGAGAATATTTTTCAGAAAATTACTGAGAAGAAATCCGGAATATGTTTGATGCCAACTCTTGCAGAATGTGCCATCTTCAACAACAAAATGTTGAATTTAGAAAAGCAAGAGATTGTGAAACTTGAAGCTATTGACAGAATAGAGCATATGGGATCCACAATTATTTTGTCTGAGAATTTGAAATCAAAATTGGATGCATTAGAGAAGACAATATCTAAAACAGCGGGTTTTGAAAAGACTTTGAATGTGTGTTTAAATTGCCGAATCATTTTGAGAAGGAATTTACATGTTGAAAGAGGTCTGGTAAATGGATCAATGGGTAATGTTGTTGATTTTGAGAAATACAGAAGTAGAGATGGAATTTAATTTTTAAAACTTAAATTTGATGGCATTGAGGAAGTACAGATAATTGCTCGTTGTTCTGCTAGGTTTCTGCTTGTTAAAGACTTATATGTTCGCCGTAAGCAGTTTCCTGTTTGCTTGGCATATGCGGTGACAATCCATAAATCGCAAGGTTTAAGTGTAGATAGTGCATTGGTGAATATTGGCAGTTCTGTGTTCAAGGAGGGTATGGCATATGTGGCATTGTCACGAGTTAGAACTTTATCAGGATTGTACTTGATTGATTGTGATGTCACAAACATTTGTGCGGATCTAGATTGTCTTAAGGAATACAATAGGTTAAGAAGAGAGTATGCGCCACATTTGCCTCAATATCCTTTGTTTGAGAAATGTGTGGTAGGCCGGAAATGAAGAAATATTAGTAATAGTAGGGAGGTTGTAGGAAAAAGCCCAAAAGTCGATGAACCGAAAATTGTAAGCAGAAAGAAAACGGATTCTGTTGAAGATGTTGTCGGTTTTCAATTTGAAAACAGTTCTGGTGTCAACTGCTATGCAAATGTAGTGGTTAATGTTCTCTTTTCACTAGAGACTTTAAAAGAACAGATTGTGATCAATTCGGAACAAAGTTTATGCTGTTTGTTGAATTCTGTGTTAGAGAAATGTAGCACTGATCGAACAAAAGTAGAAAGTGTGTCTGAAGTTCGTTATCTGTTAGACGAATGTTCAGGTCAAACAGACTTCTCTGAAAATAATCAGCAGGATTGTCAGGAGTTTTTAATGTATATGCTTGATGTAATGCAAGATGAGGGTGTAGATGTAGATCACCTGTTTGGGCTTTCTTATCAATGGCAGCATGACTGCGAGAACTTCTAGGGTATCAAGTACATCTAGTGTAGACTCAGAAAGATTTATATATTTAACTTTGCCAGACAGTAAATCAGTGTCCTTTAATAAGCTATAAAAGCAGCTGATCACAACATGGAGTGTAGCCAATGTAAATCTGAAATGATGTCAACATTATTTATACGAAGATATGGCCAGTATGTCATTTTAATGTTCCAACGATGTAGGCCAGATGGAACAAAATTGACAACTTTAATTAAAAATGTTGTTGCTTCGCAGTTGTCAATATCAGGAAGGACTTTTGTAACTGTAGCAATAATCTATCATGACGGTCCTTCAACAACATCAGGACATTACACTGCTTATTTGAAGTCTACAAACGGCTTGTCATTCTGCAACGATTCTGTTGTAACTTTCAAAAAAAAATTGCCGTATGACCTTAAAAATTCTTACCTGGTGTTTTTAAAACCACAATTTTAGGGAAAGAATCTCGGGATGTGCTCTGAGGAATTTCAAGAGGTTCATGGAGTAGAGGGAATGTAAGTCTGCAATGCTGTCTAGATTATTGGTCCAAACTTTGGAGTATAATGTCATTTTAAAAATCCAACTATATAAACCTGATGCAAGTAAGTCTGCTTCATAGTAAGCAGTATCAGTGTCATACGAAATGTAGAACATGAGTGAGGAAGAAGGGGAAGATATTACTAGTCCAGGATTGTGAAAATGATCTTCAACATTTTAATTCTAAAAGTTGCGGAAATGCCAAATGACGGTATTGGATTACAAGAAATCCAAGAGTTATAAATGGCTCTACCATGATTTGGCCTTGTGGAAACGTGTGGTAGAGAGCGAGAAGTCATTTATTGTATGTAACATATTTCTCAAAACGATGGAGGTTTTCTTTCAGAAAGTGGCGGGCTGAAAGTAATAACAGCACAACAGAGTGTAAGCTGTTCATAGGACATCCTTCGACGTCATGGAAAGTAAGTTAACTTTAAGGAGTTCCGAATTCTGATTTGTTATGTTGAATGGGTTTTTAAAACACAATCATTTTGATTGTGGTTTTTTTCCCCGCTGTTATATGATGAATACCTTCAAGTCACTGTTTTTAGTGAAATTTGATACATTCTGAGAACAGCAAAAATAAACCATTTAACATGTATAATTAATTCTATACAGTTTGCATTTATGATGTACATTTAGAACTGTGTAGGAGGCATGGAGAAGTAGAGGCTTCTGTAAGTGTCAAAGTTGTTGCATTCAGTGCTCACATTCTACGAAGTCTTTCATATGATAGACTACATTCTCACAATGAGATACTTAAGCAAAGGAAACACAGGTGATATGATTGTGGAATTAGCAAAAATATTTTCACATTTTTCAATTATATTACCTGTGTTTCCAAACATTACACATCACAATTTGTAGATGAGGTTTAGGCCTGTTCCAGGAGACAGAGGAGGTCTGACATTTGTTCAAGAGTGCAGTGGGTATGATTTACTTCATTGGTAGGCCTTCACATGTATTTTCTCCTTTGTATTATTCAACAAGCATAAATTTGATATGCAAACCTGAGTAGGCCTCAGCTTAATCAAACCTTTGGAGAGGCCACACCTTATCGTCATCCTGAATAAATCATTTAACATGTTAGGGACAGATTTATGATAGGTGTATGCCTCTTTTGCGCCACTGTGCGTCACTTTTGTGACGCAGTGGCGGTGGAAAAGATTTGCTATAAGGTGACAAAATTACAAATTGATGCATCTAGGCAGATGTGTCATGCTGTAAAAAAACCGTGCCACATGAAACCGATGCAGCAGTGATGCAAAAGATGCACCATGTTGCAAGATAGGACTCACTTCATCTGCATCAAGATACTGTTAGTTTAAAATGTATATTTTTAGGACTGTGTAGGGGCATGGAGAAGCAGAGGCTTCTGTAAGTGTTAAAGTTGTTGAAAAACTGTTTGTCATTCAATCTTTTCCCTTGTATTTTCTAATTTTTAAAAACATGTTTTAATATTTTTCAAATGTTTGTTCTCTCTTTCACAGATTGGAAGTATAAAAATAAGAAATGACCAACTTAAAGACAATTATAAGGTAAATGTTTTGTACTCTTTTCGTTATATTTTTATCACATTTAACTTATATTAGTTCCACTGCTTCATTTCTTTAACCCTTACTTTCCTGCCTTTGCTACTTCCCTCTTTCCTTTCTCTATTACTTAATTACTCTACTCATTCCACTATTTTCTCAGTCTCTCTCTTCTCATACTTCTTCACTCTTATTCACTCACTCTGTCTCTATTACTGTCACTGTTTCTGACTGATCAAAAATTTTTTTTTTAAAAAAGAATACAGTAAGTATAAGGGAAGGAAACAGACAGTTCTGTTAAAAGAAAGACAGCTATAGGGAGTAAACTAGGGATACTGTTACCCGCAATCCACTGCTGATGATGTCACTAACCATGTCATGAATGATGTAATAAGTGGACATGACTTACTTCATTGGTAGGCCTTCACATGTATTATCTCCTCTGTATTCTTCAACAAGCGTAAAATTGATCTGAAACCCTGAGTATGCCTTACCTTAAACAAACCTCTGGAGAGACCACACCTTATCGTCATCCTGAATTAATTTTTTAAAATGTTAGGGACAGATTTATGATATGTGTATGCCTCTTTTGCGCCACTGTGCGTCAGTTTTGTGACGCAGTGGCGGTGCAAAAGATTTGCTATGAGGCGTAAAAATTACAAATTGATGCATCTAGGCAAATGTGTCATGCTGTTTTAAAACCGTGCCACATGAAACCGATGCAGCAGTGATGAAAAAGATGCACCATGTTGCAAGACAGGCCTCACTTGGGGCCATATGTATCAAGCTAATTAGAATGCTTTGGCGAAATATTTCTGCTGATAAAAGCTGCAAAACGTTTATTGCCTATGTTGATATGGCTCTATGTTATTTACATTTCTTTGCTGTTTCAATTAATCTTTTTCTGTTATTTTTTCTTTTATGTTTTCTATTTTTTCTCTCTGTTATTCCACATGTTTTAATCTTATTTTGAACATTCACTCACATTCTCCAAGAAACTCTTCTTTGTTATTGTTCTACTCTCTTTTTTTTCTTTCACTTCCTTATCCATTTTGTTTTTCACAATTATACCCTCTTCCATCTTTTTGTCTGTAAATAGATCTATTAAACAGTATCTCTGGTTTACTCCCTATAGCTGTCTTTCTTTTAACATTACTCTCTGTTTACTTCCCTTATACTTACTCTTCTTTTTTAAAAAAAAAAATGTTTTGGTTCGCTCCTAGTTCGCGAACCGGGCAGCGAACGGGGAAGCGAACCAAAAGAAATAGAGCTTGCCAGAGTGCTAAACATTCTAGCAATTTTATTTGAAAGGGGAGGTAGTTCTGAAAAGAACTTTTTTTTTTGTTTTTGTTGTTTTATATATTTTTTTTATTTTTCTGAACATTTTTTAGTTTTTTTGTATTTTTTGAACAGTTTTATGTTTTTTTTTTGTTTTTGATGGAGGGGAAACAACAAAAAACAGGCATTGAAAAGGGCTCAACAGGAGCAAAAAAAAATTACTGTCTGGGGCGGTTAGGGCAATTATGATTTTCATAAGCAACGTTCATTAACGATATGCTCATGTTACCACATGAAAGCAATGCACCGCAATACAAACAGGTTAATTTCATATGTAAAAAGTTTTGCTGAATGTTTGGCACGGTTTCCCGTGCCTCTGCTCCTGTCAACGATATTTGCGAAGTTGACCTGGCCACAGGAGTTGTTGTTGGATTATCCTGCAGGTCACGCAACTCTGCACGGCTGTAGTTCAATGGATGCCACCTGCTCATATGCCGATGCATGATATAGTTCCCAAAGCTATACTTTTTATCAGTGCCTCTTGATAACTTGTCTTTACAAATGAGGCAGGTGACATTACGCGACAACGTAGGTCAAGAATATAGTCAAAATGTCTCCACCAACCAGCGTTCGGAACACAACCCCTTTCAGCAGTCCAAAAAGTTCTGTTAAATGACAACAGAGGGGACAGGCAACAAGAACCATCAGTCAAAGAGGGGAGGGCAAGTTCTTCTCTACCGGGTCATGTTGGGGCTCTACCGGAACTGATCGAATTGGTAGTCTACAGTGTTTCTGGATGTTTCAGACTAAAGCTGGCGTCAGCATGAGAGCACTACCATCTCGTAGCTCCGTCGTGGCCATTCCACGAGCAGACATGGCAGCCGCTCCCCACCAGAAGCCTGCGGGAGTCGGGGGCCCCCAAGACTTTTGTAGAATCTTCACGGCTGAGGGGACGCTTTCGAGAATGGGACCCAGGGAAGCGTCCGAGTTCCAAGGTGTCCCAGGGCCATTTTAGTGGACCAGGCCCAAAACCGAAGAGCCGGCCGCTATTTTGAGAGTCCTGTGGCAGTCGCCTATCGCTGCACCTACATGGTGAGCGAGACGCTGTAGTCGCAAGAGCGGGCGGTAAACAGCTGAATGGCGGAAGAGGCACAGTGTAGCAAAAGCGGGCGGAATGGCAACTAAAACGGTAAAGGGGCGCCCCACTACAGCGTGTCTTCAGGTCAAACGGATTGTGGGACAAAGTCCAGAATAGAAGAGTCATCAAAAGGCAAAAAGTTCCGCCGGACCCCGGGAGCCGGCCGCCTATGTCGGGGGCGATCTCAGGCTACACCAGTGCTATAAGACTTGGGGAGGGGGTCGGAGCCAAGCGTCTTCTCCGAGTCCGTGCCATCACACCGCCCCTCGGGGGCCTCCGTCAAGCGGTTTAGGGAGGTACCATATAACATTGTTTTCAAATGCAGTCAGGTCCACAAACGACCCTCACTTACTTTGAGAATAGTGAAGCTGCAGTAGGTGGAAATAAGCTTCAGACAGTCTTACAAGCACTGCTTTTCTAAACATTTTTTGATTTTTTTGTATTTTTGCACAGTTTTATATATTTTTTTTGTTTTTGATGGAGGGGAAACAACAAAGCACAGGCATTGAAAAAGGCTCAAACTCAGAACTCTGAACTATGGCACCCAACATCCAGGACTTGCCATCCGGATCTTGGCGCCTTGTGCTGCTTCCGACCTATTCACACATCGGTCCACTACTGACATCATCTCATAAACCAACGTAATGTAAATAGTTATTTAATAAAATGTTTTACCCTGTTACTTTGCTGGTGTGTTGTCTATATTTGTAATATTTGCATAGGGTTTGTCGTTATTTTGGGCGGGGTGGGTGACGGAGCCGAGCTGTCTTGCAGCCCTCATGGTGTGGAGCTCAGTTCATCTCACTATTTTCGTATTTCTCATGAAGGGTTGTTCCTAATGTTTCTATTTTAGCGAGGTCAAAAAGAGATCCAATTAGTGGCCTACTGATTTTGCTCGATTACTTTTATTTTTTTACACGATTTTTCACGATTTTTCACTATCTGCAAAGACTAAACAGAGTATTGCGACTTTGTGCTTGTTTGTAAATAGAGAATGAACCAAAGAGAATCAATTGTAAAACAGTAAATGCTTGGATAAAAATCAATCAAATGGAGAGACAAGCAGGCACGACGGATTACAACGGGGGTAAAGGCCTGCGTTAACTACTCTTCACTATCTGCAAAGAGAGAGTACTACTAAGAGAAAAGAGGGGAGGGGGGCAGCGTTCAAAGTACATCAGCGTGCATAAACACGAAAAAGTTTTTACCTATCACGTACTTGACATTTTACAGCTTTTGATATTTGCTATTAAAAAACCAATGAAATTCACTGAAAAAACCATAGGTTATAGGCCATATATAGTTAGGAATTTGCATTTACAAAAAGTTGAAAATTGACTGAAAAAACCATTGGTTATAGACCATATATAGTTAGGGATTAGCCTTTTCAAAACCGTATTTTACTCACACAAAACCATTGAAATTTCATATATAGTTAGTTCCACTAACTATATATCGCGCACCCGCAATCCACAGACTGTCACTCATCCATGGAGTTACTCACACACCTAGTCAGTTATGCAAAAAATCAATCACACCTCCATTTTCTCAACTATACAGTTATACACACCTTACTTTTTCAAACATATACTAACACATATTTACTTTACTCTCTTATACAATCCCTGATACATGTTCACAATGATCCATACAGCCACTCACACATTCACTGGCTCTTATGCACAGGTATTTATATATGTCAACTCTCACATGTACTGTGTTTTACATATGTACTTACTTTGACATGTAGCACTGAGATATCCATTCACTCACTAATACACTCATGCACAGTCAACCGCCCATACAGCTGTTTCCACATGCACTTTTGAACCCATACATATAGTGAATCAACTACTCACACATCTATGTACAGAGTCACACACCTCCCAGCCACCCATACACACACACTCAGTTTCCCATACAAATACTTGGACAACCAATGAATAACGCATACAGTTACTCATATAGCTACTGATCAACATATGCAGCAGTTTTTATAACAACAGGTATAATGATGCACAAATTAAAACAGTTTAGTCACTAACCCATGCACTCAGTGAGACACATTTAATCACTCACTCATACAGTCAGTCATGCACCTACTAAATCCTTCATCCAGACACTTATACATCCACTCATTCTTCAATATGTAAGACATATTTTAACTTTACAGAAACATACAGTCACTGGATGTTGTCATCAGTGATGTCATCAGTGATGTCATTTGAGATGTCATCAGTGATGTCATCAGTGATGTCACTAACCATGTCATGAATGATGTAATATGTGACATCATCAGCAGTGGATTGCGGGTGCGCGATATATAGTTAGTGGAACTAACTATATATGAAATTTCAATGGTTTTGTGTGAGTAAAATAAGGTTTTGAAAAGGCTAATCCCTAACTATATATGGTCTATAACCAATGGTTTTTTCAGTGAATATATATATATATGTATTACCTACTGGCGGTCGCCAGTAGGTATATATAGTTAGGATTTTTTCCCTATGGGATTTTTGAATAATAACTTTGGCGTTTGTGGACGGAATCGGCTGAAATTTTCAGGAAAATTGCATATTTTGTTTCTGAGCAGCCCCTAGAAATTTGGGGAGGGGGGTTCGTCAAGGGGGGGCCGAGAAAAAAAGGGGGTCCCAAAACGCATTTTTCCCATGTTAATTTCCATAGGGCGGTTGGCCTCACTTTTAGCCCGAACGGCTGAATGGATTTGCACGAAACTTGGCAAAATTGTAGGGACTGTTAGCCCGATGTGCCTTTGCTAGGTCTCAATATATGTGCCTTAGTAGATTTTGAGAAATTAACATTCAAAAAAAGATATATATCTGTAACAGCGCTCCGGGTAGCGCTCCGGTTCGCGTACTTTTCGCGTAACGGAACTTTGCGATGCGAAGCTTATTCTCTCTCTGGTATCTGTCAACATTCTAAACAGTCCGGAGCGGCTGCCATCTTGTCTCTCGGTAGGATCGAGAGAGAAGAGGAGGCCAAAACAAAGGGGGAAATTACCATAAGGGGGCATAGTAGATCCTCGTTGACCCCCTAGGTTTTATGTGGAGGTTTTAAAAGGGCCCAGCAGGGCAAAAAAAAAAAATATATTTTTTTTTTTTGCGTGGTGAGCGCCCAGTCCGCGAACCGGAAAGCATTCTGGGCAGCGTACTATAAGGAAAAAAGAATGATAGACTTTTCAAATACTGTATGTTAATTGTTTGTTGTTTTTGTTGATTACTTTTTATTTTCTTTATTTTTTAAGCATTTTTTTTATTTTGATTGTGTTTCATAGTTTATTAAACTTTCTAACATTTCATTGTCAGAAATTTCATAATTGTCATTGAATATATTTTGTAGTCTATGAGGGTGTAAAATGTCCTCATTTTTAAGCAGGTTATCCACTGCTTCCACACATTGCAGTAGTTCCTGGTCCCTACTTTCATCCATAAATTCATTTTGATTTTCATCAATGTTTCCTTGGCTGCTCTCTTGCAGTACAATTTTAAATTGAACTTGCTGCTCGCCTTCCATTTTGCCTGAAATTTGGATTAAAAATATATATATATTAGTAGAGATAGGGCACTGTTGGGATTAATTTTAGATAGGCAGTTTTTATCAGTGAATTTATCTTTTGGCAGTGTATAGTATCAGAGTGGAAGTAGGACTATAAAAAAGTGTATGTGATTTAACCAAGAGAAGCCTAACTCCATCCATAACTATAACAGAGAAGTCTATCTACATCTATAACTACTACAGAGGGATAGTATATAACTATCAGAAAAAGTTTACCATATTAAGTTATAGTGCACAATATACTTCAGTTTTAAAAATAACAACTTACCTTCACAAACAAGTTGAAGTGTTTAGTAACAATTCAAATGTAATGTACAACAAGAAGTAGCAGTCAAAATGGCTGTGTTTTCTTCTCTTCCTTTATATATTCAGGTATATAACCAATCAAATGTCAGGTAATAAAAGTAGAAAATAAAAGTAACATTTTCATTGGTTGTCAATTCCAACACTTCAGATGTGTTTTGTGAAGTAATTTACCTCACGGTATTTAGAGAGGTCTACAGGCTTAATGGCTAAATGGAATTTCAATCAAATTTGTGAAAATGAAATGGATTGTTATGTAGTATGAGCTAATGTATATTTGGTGAGAGTGTCTCCAGTCGTTTTTCTGTGAATTACTTTCCCACCTTTTTTATTGGACCGCTTCCCGGTATGCGTCCCGGTCCGCGAACCAGCAGCGTAACGGGAGTCCACCGTTTTGTGTTTCGTTCGAATTAAGATACAAGATGGAGGGCAACTAATGTTCAGAATGGGTAGAAGGGGGCACGGTAGATGTATCTTGACCCCCTAGGTTTTCTGAGGGTGGCTGAGGAGGACCATATGTGCGGGAAAAAAACATTTGTTTTAAAACTTTTGCGTGGTTAGCTTCCAGTTCGCGTACCGGGTAGCGCTCCGGGGAGCGTAGTTTGGTGAAAATTAGAGAAAAAAGTTAGAGAAAAATAATAATTGTGAGTGATCAGATGTAGGGTAGCTCTGAGAAGAGCTTTTGGGTTTATGGTACATTTTGGTACTTATAAGTAGGTACCAATGCACAGTCTTAAATTCAAAATGAAAATTCTGTTGCCCTCATCTGAGAAGTGAACTCCATCTCCTCTGTAGATATCTTGCATGTAGTAACGCAAGTTATTGTTGTACATGGAGCCCATTCCATGGTCTCTCATGTAAGCTGAAACAGATTTGTTTACATGCTTCCTCGACTTCTCAATTTGTGGACAAAATTGGTTGGACCACCTCCATTTCTGTCTTTGGCATATATTGGAATATACCAAGGCAGTTTGAGGAAAAAGTGCCATTAATTGCTCAAAGGTGTCCTTTAAAAGCATTTCCAGACCTACCCCAGTCAAAGTTCCCAAATCATTACCTCCACAGTGCACAATTAACAGGTCAGGTTTTGGCAAATGCATAAAGGTTTTCACCAATGGTATCAATTGGTGACATTTTAATCCTCTTTGGCCCAACCACTTAATTTCCACATCTTGTAAATTGAGGTTAGGTAAATTTCTGTTCTCAGCATACCTTTGAGCCCAGTAGATGTAACTATGTCCAACAATCCAGACATTAAACATGGTGAGAGAAGGTTGGGCTGCAGTCAGATGAAGTGTGGTAATGAAAGGGCAGTTGAAACAGTAGGAGTTTGTAAAGAAAAAAAACTGTGGATTTCCAGTGCTAATGAATCATTAGCAGTGATTGGTGCATTTCCATTTCTGAAAACAAAAAGTTAGGGTGCATGGATGTGTTCTTTGAAAGATGTAATTTGAATGGTCAAGGAAAAAACATTTAATGAAAGATTGCACTGGATACGCAGGTGCACTGAGAGTTCAGAGTTCAATTGAAACATTGTTGTGTGAACTTGCAAACATGAGAGGTCTTTCAGGAGGTGGTTGCTAAGCAAAAAAGGCAGAGAGGGGAGAGGGGGGAAGGGTTTTGATTTGAAAAAAGTGAGGGAAGAGTTATGATTGGCTAATATGAGAGATATGTGTAATGAATATCAGCATTTCTGTGCTTTCTATAGCTGCAGCCTCTGGAGTGCATCCTCTTTGTTCTGTTGAAGACAATTTGGAGCATTTCTGAGACTGTTTTGAAAC
Organism: Lissotriton vulgaris; assembly: GCF_964263255.1. Classification (NCBI taxonomy): domain Eukaryota; kingdom Metazoa; phylum Chordata; class Amphibia; order Caudata; family Salamandridae; genus Lissotriton; species Lissotriton vulgaris. The sequence continues at coordinate 462,002,821 of NC_141696.1, read as the reverse complement.
TCAAAAAGTATTTGCTAAGGTGAGAAAAGATTTATTTAATTTAGATAGAGAATAGTATGATTTAAGGAGAAAATGATGAAGAAAGCTGTGTTTTTAAAATGTGGCTTTGTCTCAAGTGAAATACAAATAGATTTTGTTTCTTTGAGAAATTGTAATTGCATATTCGGTGTAGCATTCTGGCATGCAGTAACACAAGTTATTGTTGTACATGGAGCCCATTCCATGGTCTCTCATGTAAGCTGAAACAGATATGTTGTGTTTAAAAACGATTTTTGAAAACAATTACATTTCTGGATATGTTCTGCTAGAGTTTCATAGGTTGTTTGAGCCATATTTATAAGGCATTTGAGTATCTCTGATGTTATTGTTCCCATTTTAATTGAAGAGCTTTCTTCATGGGGCTAGTTTCTTGTAAATACGCTCCCACCTGTGCTTGGTAAATTTAGATTTTGATTATGGGAGTTACATAGCCATGTTAAAAATGTCCCAAAAATGGTGCAAGGGCATTCAAAAAAACGCTTTCATGTGTCTTAAGGACATTTTTAGTCATTTCCTCTTGAATGTAGGTATACAATTGATTTATATGCTGCGTTTAAAAACGATTTTTTGAAATCAATTACATTTCTGGATATGTACTGCTAGAGCTTCATAGGTTGTTTGGGTCATATTTATAAGGCATTTGAGTGTCTATGATGTTATTTTTCCCTTTTTAAATGGAAAGCGTACTTCATGGGGCAAGTTTCTTGTAAATACGCTCCCACAATGTGCTGGGCAAATTTAGATTTTGATTATGGGAGTTACATAGCCATGTTAAAAATGTCCCAAAAATGGTGCAAGGGCAATCAAAAAAACGTTTTCATGTGTCTTAAGGACATTTACAGTCATTTCCAACTGAATGTAGGTATACAATTGATTTATATGTTGTGTTTAAAAACGATTTTTTGAAATCAATTACATTTCTGGATATGTACTGCTAGAGCTTCATAGGTTGTTTGGGCCATATTTATAAACCATTTGAGTGTCTATGATGTTATTTTTCCCTTTTTAAATGGAAAGCGTTCTTCATGGGGCAAGTTTCTTGTAAATACGCTCCCACCTGTGCTTGGCAAATTTAGATTTTGATTATGGGAGTTACATAGCCATGTTAAAAATGTCCCAAAAATGGTGCAAGGGCATTCAAAAAAACGCTTTCATGTGCCTCAAGGACATTTTCAGTCATTTCATCTTGAATGTAGGTATACAATTGATTTATATGTTGTGTTCAAAAACTTTTTTTGAAATCAATTACATTTCTGGATATGTACTGCTAGAACTTCATAGGTTGTTTGGAGCATATTTAAAAGGCATTTGAGTGTCTATGATGTTATTTTTCCCATTTAAATTGAAGAGCTTTCTGCATGCGGCAAGTTTCTTGTAAATATGCTCCCACCGGTGCTTGGCAAATTTAGATTTTGATTATGGGAGTTACATAGCCATGTTAAAAATGACCCAAAAATGGTGCAAGGGCAATCAAAAAAACGCTTTCATGTGTATTAAGGACATTTTAAGTCAATGAGGAAACACAGGTGATGTAATTCTGAAATGAGGAAAAGAAACTCCACATTTTTCAATTACATCACTAGTGTTTCCTAAGTTTATGAATGACATTGTGCAGATGAAGTTTAGGTCTGACCACAGATTCAAAAGAGGTCTGCCCTTTGTTCAAGAGTGAAGTGGACATGACTTACTTCATTGGTAGGCCTTCACATGTATTATCTCCTTTGTTTTCTTCAACAAGCGAAAATCTCATCTGCAACCGTGTGTTGGCCTCACCTCAAACAAACAAAACAGGTGATGGACCGAATGTGGATCAATGACACACATTCACCCCAGTCCAAAGATCTGGGCCCAAACAAACCTCTAGATAGGCCACACCTTATCGTCATCCTGAATCAATCATTTAAAATGTTAGGGAGAGATTTATGATAGGTGTATGCCTGTTTTGTACCACTGTGCGTCAATTTTGTGACGCAGTGGTGGTGCAAAATATTTGCTATGTTAAATAATAAGTAGGGTGTTAAGTTTTTGATGACTGTTATTCATTTACTGTTTGGTAATAGTGGTTAATAACATTTTTTATTATATTTTTCCACAGATTCAACTGCAGATCATTTCAAAATTTGAAAAATGCCAACTAAGAATCGAATTAGAAAGGCTAGAAAACGTCAAAGACAGCAGGATCATCTATTATTGCAGCAGTCCTCTCCCCAAAAAACTTGTGAAATCACCAAGAAAGCTCCGGGTAAGAGCACAAAATCATTCATAAGAAATATTTGTAGTAAAAAAAGTATTTCAACAAAAAATGTTTCAGTCCAGAAAAAAGAGAAGCAATTTAAATGGAAAGGAAAGACCAATCAAAAATGTTACTGCTAGAGCAAGAGATAACTCTGTGCATGATAGTAGAAGGAAACAACAGTTTAGGGACATTCGAAAACAAATGTTCCGCAACAGGATAATAGTTAATTTATTAAAAAATATTAAGAAAGGCCAACAGAAAGTGGCATTTTATAAGAAGAAGAAAAATGTAGAGAAAATTATTGATCATGCTTTCGAAATTAAGCGAAAGTTATTTATTTTGGTAATCAATAGAATTAGGAAACTAAAAGAGGTAATTTCTGATTTCAAATCAAATAGTAGATGGAAGAGAGTAGTAAATCGTAGTAACTTTTGTGAAGTTTTTTCCAGAGAATGGATGCATAGTTCAAGTTGTGAGGCATTTTTTAATGAGGAGAGTTATTTTCAGGATAATGATTTGGTGTTTGCAGTTGACACCAGTGGTCGAGCTTATGAAGTGAAGGATGGTTGTCCAGTTGAAAAAGAAAAACTTGTGACAACAGAGACAGACGAGGTGTTAGGTAATGAGGTTTTAGGAAGACGTCCTAAGGGTCCTGTGTACATTTGGAAGTGTAGTTCTATTTGCAGTGTGCGACAGGATTCCATCAATTTGCTTTGTGATTTTGTACGGACATTTAATAAGAAAAGTTTGAAGCAGAAAATGAAGTTGTTGCAAGAATTAGATCCTTGCAGAGTGAGACAAATGACAGGTTTGCGTGGTCATTCACTGGCTTGTCTTTCCAGGAGAGTATGCCAGAGTGTTTTTCATCATTTCAGGATGCTAGCAGTGCATCATAATAAAGTGAGGAAAATAGTGAGAGTGTTGTATCATGCTAAGAGTCCAGCAATTATGCTTAAACAATTATGTGCTGCTCTTTTGCATGGTTCTGAAATAGATGTCAAGAATATTTGTGAAGAAATTGAGTTTTGTTACTTTGGAAGTAAAGATGAGAATGTTCAAATTGACCCAGAAGTAGAGGGTAATGTTGAAGGTAATGTACAGGTTTCCTGTACAGATAAATTTCAGAAGGAAATTGCCACGTTTCAGATAAAATCAAGTGAGAGGCCTAATTTCACTTGTGTGTGTTGTCGACGCACTTATTACAAGAATCAGATTAAGTTAGTGGATTTATATGCAAAAAGTGAAAGGGAAAATAATAGTGAATGGAAGGATTTTGGCACATACTTGATGGTAGAAAATTATTTTGATTTGGGATCGGATCAACGTGTGTGTACTTATTGTTGTAACAAATTAAACCAAAACCAGATGCCTGCTAGGGCGGTTCATAATAATCTGGAATTGGTTGAGATTCCTTCTGAATTGAAGGATTTAAATACTTATGAATCTATTTTGATTCAAAGTATCCATCCCTTTCAGGCTATTGTAAGAATGGAGCCAAAGACAGGGAAGTTGCCTCCATCAGATTTACAGAGAGGATTAAAGGGAAGAGTGGTTTATTTGCCTCTAGATTTGAACAAAAACATTAACACAATTGGAGTAGAAAAAGTGGAAGAGGAACCTCTGGTTATCTTGGTTAATGGGGTTCCGACAAAGAATAAGAAAATATGGCAAGATTTAGTGGATGTTAGGAAAGTCAAAAAGGCAACATTGTATTTGAAGAAAAATAATAAGTACTATAAGAATGTATATGTTGCAGAAGAGGAAGTAAGTGATGAAGAGGATAGCGATTTGTGTGCTGGCCAAATTGAGAAAGTAGAGGCCTCTAAAAGTGAAGAAATATATGAACATTATAGTGTTCATCCTTTGCATTCCAAGGAAGTCATGGGGAATGCTATTGAGTTGTTTCAAATGAAACAAGCCAAATGGAGTCCCATTAGTGTTTTGGAGGAAAGTTTGGAAGCTCGGTGTTTCCCACAGCTATTTCTAACAGGTCAAGGAGGAAGATATGATGAGCGACCTCATCAAATTCCTGCGTCTGAATACCGGACTTTACGATTGTATGCAGAAGATCCTAGGTTTCGTCAATGCATTCCCTATTTTTTTCATCTCCTGTTTGAAAGCGATCTGTCTGGACTGTCATATGCAGTGAACCACATCTTACAAAGTGGTATACAGATGCGAAACATCTCGGCAAGTGACTTTATGCATAAAGTCAATGTCCAAGACAGTATTTTGGATTGTCACCTAATTAATCTCATGGCGTGTCAGCGTGGTACTAATGAGTACTGGTACTGTCGTCATGGTGATTTAAAATGTATGCTGAGGAACTTAGGAACTCCAACATGGTTCCTCCCTCTGAGCTGTGCCGAGTATGGCTGGGAAGACTTACTTGAATTTCTACGAGAGGCAAATGGAAATATTGAAAACATTGAATTCAACTATTCAAGACACCTGGAGAACTGTGTTCTTTGGATCCAGTGAATGTATGCAGGTACTTCAATCATAGATTTGAAGCTATGATGTCTTTCATCACAAATAAGAAGAATCCACCTCTTGGAGAGGTGTTGGATTTCTTCTGGAGAAAGGAGTACCAAGCAAGAGGTGCTCCTCATATACATATGTTGCTGTGGATCAAGGATGCACCTAAATTTGGAACAGATCCGGATGACTTAGTGATGAATTTCATAGAACAGTATTCTACGTGTACTGTTCCAAACGCAACGGAGAAGAAAAGCCTAAGAGAACAAGTTCTACGTTTCCAAAGCCATCGTTGTGGAAAGTACTGTCGTCGTAAATTCAGAAACAAGGACAAGTTCTACACCAAATGTTGTTTCAACTTTCCACGACCGGTGATTTCTAAAGGAAGAGTGAACAGTTTGATGTCTTCTCTGCGACATAATGTGACGAGGAAATCACCCAAAAATACATACAATTTGAAAAGGAACGAAGAGTCCAAGTACATCAACGACTTCAACCCAGTGATTTTGTCCATGTGGAATGCTAACATGGATATACAGTTTGTGGCTGACAAAGGTATTGCTGTGGCTCGGTATGTGACATCTTACATCACCAAAAAAGAAAAGACAGAATTGAAGGATAGTTTCCTTATTAAAGCAATTTCTTGTTATTTGCAGGAAAGGACTGAGTCATCGCTGTCTTGTGTTGTTACCGCTCCTACTGGACTGGCAGCACATAACATTAAAGGTATTACTTTGCATCGTCTACTGATGCTGCCAGTGGAGCATGACAACAAATTACAATACCACAAGTTATCTGGGGATGCTTGTTGTGAAGTTTCAAGAGTCTTGAGGAAAATGAAACTTCTTATCATTGACGAAGTAAGCATGGTTTCCAATGTCATGCTTGCCTTTGTGCATTTGAGAATGCAAGAAGTTCTCAAAACTGAGTATGATGTGTTATTTGGTGGCAAACACATCATTGTTTTCGGAGATCTTCTGCAGCTGACACCAGTAAAAGGACAACCTGTGTTCAAAATACTCACGCATGAAGATACCAGGAAGTGCCTAGGGAGCATTGGCAACGTCAATATATGGTTAAACTTTAATTATGCTGAACTGCATGAAAATATGCGTCAGGCAAAGGATGAAGATTACAAGAATATTGTACAAGATATTAGAATTGGAAAAGTGACCGAGCATGGGAAAGAAGCTTTAAATGCACGATTACTGTCAAATTTATATCCAGAACAAGACGTTGTGCCTGAGAATATTTTTCAGAAAATTACTGAGAAGAAATCCGGAATATGTTTGATGCCAACTCTTGCAGAATGTGCCATCTTCAACAACAAAATGTTGAATTTAGAAAAGCAAGAGATTGTGAAACTTGAAGCTATTGACAGAATAGAGCATATGGGATCCACAATTATTTTGTCTGAGAATTTGAAATCAAAATTGGATGCATTAGAGAAGACAATATCTAAAACAGCGGGTTTTGAAAAGACTTTGAATGTGTGTTTAAATTGCCGAATCATTTTGAGAAGGAATTTACATGTTGAAAGAGGTCTGGTAAATGGATCAATGGGTAATGTTGTTGATTTTGAGAAATACAGAAGTAGAGATGGAATTTAATTTTTAAAACTTAAATTTGATGGCATTGAGGAAGTACAGATAATTGCTCGTTGTTCTGCTAGGTTTCTGCTTGTTAAAGACTTATATGTTCGCCGTAAGCAGTTTCCTGTTTGCTTGGCATATGCGGTGACAATCCATAAATCGCAAGGTTTAAGTGTAGATAGTGCATTGGTGAATATTGGCAGTTCTGTGTTCAAGGAGGGTATGGCATATGTGGCATTGTCACGAGTTAGAACTTTATCAGGATTGTACTTGATTGATTGTGATGTCACAAACATTTGTGCGGATCTAGATTGTCTTAAGGAATACAATAGGTTAAGAAGAGAGTATGCGCCACATTTGCCTCAATATCCTTTGTTTGAGAAATGTGTGGTAGGCCGGAAACGAAGAAATATTAGTAATAGTAGGGAGGTCGTAGGAAAAAGCCCAAAAGTCGATGAACCGAAAATTGTAAGCAGAAAGAAAACGGATTCTGTTGAAGATGTTGTCGGTTTTCAATTTGAAAACAGTTCTGGTGTCAACTGCTATGCAAATGTAGTGGTTAATGTTCTCTTTTCACTAGAGACTTTAAAAGAACAGATTGTGATCAATTCGGAACAAAGTTTATGCTGTTTGTTGAATTCTGTGTTAGAGAAATGTAGCACTGATCGAACAAAAGTAGAAAGTGTGTCTGAAGTTCGTTATCTGTTAGACGAATGTTCAGGTCAAACAGACTTCTCTGAAAATAATCAGCAGGATTGTCAGGAGTTTTTAATGTATATGCTTGATGTAATGCAAGATGAGGGTGTAGATGTAGATCACCTGTTTGGGCTTTCTTATCAATGGCAGCATGACTGCGAGAACTGTAGGGTATCAAGTACATCTAGTGTAGACTCAGAAAGATTTATATATTTAACTTTGCCAGACAGTAAATCAGTGTCCTTTAATAAGCTATAAAAGCAGCTGATCACAACATGGAGTGTAGCCAATGTAAATCTGAAACGATGTCAACATTATTTATACGAAGATATGGCCAGTATGTCATTTTAATGTTCCAACGATGTAGGCCAGATGGAACAAAATTGACAACTTTAATTAAAAATGTGTTGCTTCGCAGTTGTCAATATCAGGAAGGACTTTTGTAACTGTAGCAATAATCTATCATGACGGTCCTTCAACAACATCAGGACATTACACTGCTTATTTGAAGTCTACAAACGGCTGGTCATTCTGCAACGATTCTGTTGTAACTTTCAAAAAAAAATTGCCGTATGACCTTAAAAATTCTTACCTGGTGTTTTTAAAACCAAAATTTTAGGGAAAGAATCTCGGGATGTGCTCTGAGGAATTTCAAGAGGTTCATGGAGTAGAGGGAATGTAAGTCTGCAATGCTGTCTAGATTATTGGTCCAAACTTTGGAGTATAATGTCATTTTAAAAATCCAACTATATAAACCTGATGCAAGTAAGTCTGCTTCATAGTAAGCAGTATCAGTGTCATACGAAATGTAGAACATGAGTGAGGAAGAAGGGGAAGATATTACTAGTCCAGGATTGTGAAAATGATCTTCAACATTTTAATTCTAAAAGTTGCGGAAATGCCAAATGACGGGATTGGATTACAAGAAATCCAAGAGTTACAAATGGCTCTACCATGATTTAGCCTTGTGGAAACGTGTGGTAGAGAGCGAGAAGTCATTTATTGTATGTAACATATTTCTCAAAACGATGGAGGTTTTCTTTCAGAAAGTGGCGGGCTGAAAGTAATTCCAGCACAACAGAGTGTAAGCTGTTCATAGGACATCCTTCGACGTCATGGAAAGTAAGTTAAATTAAGGAGTTCCGAATTCTGATTTGTTATGTTGAATGGGTTTTTTAAACACAATCATTTTGATTGTGTTTTTTTTTCCCCGCTGTTATGTGATGAATACCTTCAAGTCACTGTTTTTAGTGAAATTTGATACATTCTGAGAACAGCAAAAATAAACCATTTAACATGTATAATTAATTCTATACAGTTTGCATTTATGATGTACATTTAGAACTGTGTAGGAGGCATGGAGAAGTAGAGGCTTCTGTAAGTGTCAAAGTTGTTGCATTCAGTGCTCACATTCTACGTAGTCTTTCATATGATAGACTACATTCTCACAATGAGATACTTAAGCAAAGGAAACACAGGTGATATGATTGTGGAATTAGCAAAAACATTTGCACATTTTTCAATTATATTACCTGTGTTTCCAAACATTACACATCACAATTTGTAGATGAGGTTTAGGCCTGTTCCAGGAGACAGAGGAGGTCTGACATTTGTTCAAGAGTGCAGTGGATATGATTTACTTCATTGGTAGGCCTTCATATGTATTTTCTCCTTTGTATTCTTCAACAAGCATAAATTTGATATGCAAACCTGAGTAGGCCTCAGCTTAATCAAACCTTTGGAGAGGCCACACCTTATCGTCATCCTGAATAAATCATTTAACATGTTAGGGACAGATTTATGATAGGTGTATGCCTCTTTTGCGCCACTGTGCGTCACTTTTGTGACGCAGTGGCGGTGGAAAAGATTTGCTATAAGGTGACAAAATTACAAATTGATGCATCTAGGCAGATGTGTCATGCTGTAAAAAAAACGTGCCACATGAAACCGATGCAGCAGTGATGCAAAAGATGCACCATGTTGCAAGATAGGACTCACTTCATCTGCATCAAGATACTGTTAGTTTAAAATGTATATTTTTAGGACTGTGTAGGGGCATGGAGAAGCAGAGGCTTCTGTAAGTGTTAAAGTTGTTGAAAAACTGTTTGTCATTCAATCTTTTCCCTTGTATTTTCTAATTTTTAAAAACATGTTTTAATATTTTTCAAATGTTTGTTTTCTCTTTCACAGATTGAAAGTATAAAAATAAGAAATGACCAACTTAAAGACAATTATAAGGTAAATGTTTTGTACTCTTTTCGTTATATTTTTATCACATTTAACTTATATTAGTTCCACTGCTTCATTTCTTTAACCCTTACTTTCCTGCCTTTGCTACTTCCCTCTTTCCTTTCTCTATTACTTAATTACTCTACTCGTTCCACTATTTTTCTCAGTCTCTCTCTTCTCATACTTCTTCACTCTTATTCACTCACTCTGTCTCTATTACTGTCACTGTTTCTGACTGATCAAAAATTATTTTTAAAAAAAAGAATACAGTAAGTATAAGGGAAGGAAACAGACAGTTCTGTTAAAAGAAAGACAGCTATAGGGAGTAAACTAGGGATACTGTTACCCGCAATCCACTGCTGATGATGTCACTGACCATGTCATGAATGATGTAATAAGTGGACATGACTTACTTCATTGGTAGGCCTTCACATGTATTATCTCCTCTGTATTCTTTAACAAGCGTAAAATTGATCTGAAACCCTGAGTAGGCCTTACCTTAAACAAACCTCTGGAGAGACCACACCTTATCGTCATCCTGAATTATTTATTTAAAATGTTAGGGACAGATTTATGGTATGTGTATGCCTCTTTTGCGCCACTGTGCGTCAGTTTTGTGACGCAGTGGCGGTGCAAAAGATTTGCTATGAGGCGTCAAAATTACAAATTGATGCATCAAGGCAAATGTGTCATGCTGTTTTAAAACCGTGCCACATGAAACCGATGCAGCAGTGATGAAAAAGATGCACCATGTTGCAAGACAGGCCTCACTTGGGGCCATATGTATCAAGCTAATTAGAATGCTTTGGCGACATATTTCTGCTGATAAAAGCTGCAAAACTTTTATTGCCTATGTTGATATGGCTCTATGTTATTTACATTTCTTTGCTGTTTCAATTAATCTTTTTCTGTTATTTTTTCTTTTATGTTTTCTATTTTTTCTCTCTGTTATTCCACATGTTTTAATCTTATTTTGAACATTCACTCACATTCTCCAAGAAACTCTTCTTTGTTATTGTTCTACTCTCTTTTTTTTCTTTCACTTCCTTATCCATTTTGTTTTTCGCAATTATACCCTCTTCCATCTTTTTGTCGGTAAATAGATCTATTAAACAGTATCTCTGGTTTACTCCCTACAGCTGTCTTTCTTTTAACATTACTCTCTGTTTACTTCCCTTATACTTACTCTTCTTTTTTAAAAAAAAAAAATGTTTTGGTTCGCTCCTAGTTCGCGAACCGGGCAGAGAACGGGGAAGCAAACCAAAAGAAAAAGAGCTTGCCAGAGTGCTAAACATTCTAGCAATTTTATTTGAAAGGGGAGGTAGTTCTGAAAAGAACTTTTTTTTTGTTTTTGTTGTTTTATATATTTTTTTTATTTTTCTGAACATTTTTTAGTTTTTTTGTATTTTTTGAGCAGTTTTATGTTTTTTTTTTGTTTTTGATGGAGGGGAAACAACAAAAAACAGGCATTGAAAAGGGCTCAACAGGAGCAAAAAAAAATTACTGTCTGGGAAGATTAGGCAATTATGATTTTCATAAGCAACGTTCATTAACAATATGCTCATGTTACCACATGAAAGCAATGCACCGCAATACAAACAGGTTAATTTCATATGTAAAAAGTTCTGCGGAATGTTTGGCACGGTTTCCCGTGCCTCTGCTCCTGTCAACGATATTTGCGAAGTTGACCTGGCCACAGGAGTTGTTGTTGGATTATCCTGCAGGTCACGCAACTCTGCACGGCTGTAGTTCAATGGATGCCACCTGCTCATATGCCGATGCATGATATAGTTCCCAAAGCTATACTTTTTATCAGTGCCTCTTGATAACTTGTCTTTACAAATGAGGCAGGTGACATACTTAGCATTTACTTTCTTCTGCCCTTGAGGGAGTGAAAAAAACTGCCAAATGAAACTGGTTTTCCGATGGGAAACACGGGGCACCTCTTGTAAGAACTGTGGTCCTTCTGTCTCCTCTTCCTCTAGTTCATCCTCTTCCTCCTCTGTGTTGGTGATGAACTGGGGTGGTGGTCCTCTCTTCCCATGAGGAGGTGAAGGTGGTGGTGGGGGTGCACCAGCTGAAGCAACTACTGAAGCCATTGCTCAACTATGAAAAAGGGTCTTTCTCTCACCAAGATGAAAGTCAGAGTGAGGAAAGAAGGAGGGGTTTTCATCATTTGGGAAAAGCAAAAGTTCTAAACCAATGAAAATTGTTATTTTTAGGTCATATGACCTAGTCTTACATCATTTGGAAACCAAAAGTGAAATGAACCAATGAAAAGTTTTAAAAACAAGTCACATGACCTGTTCCGCTCACGTTACGCGGTGTGCGCCGCGCCCCGGATCGCTTCTGGTTCACGGTCCGGAGCACTTCCGGGAGCGCTAACGCGGCGCGTCATAAGACGCATTACGCGACAACGTGATACGTCGCGCTTCCGCGACGCGTCACAATGTTGATTTCTAACGCGGCAGTTGCGCAAACGGAACGTTTACTGGTTCGCGGACTAGGTCACAGCATCAAGATGAGCTAACGGGTAGCTTCCCGGTTCGCGAACCGGGAGCGAAGATAAAAAAATATTTTTTAAAAAAATTAATAAAAAACATATAAAATATATTTTTGGATTTAAAGAAGAATACATTTTACAGCTACAGATATTAGCTTTTAAAAAACCAATGAAATTCACTGAAAAAACCATAGGTTATAGACCATATATAGTTAGGAATTAGCATTTACAAAACCTTGAAAATTCAATTAAAAAACCATAGGTTATAGACCATATATAGTTAGGGATTAGCATTTACAAAACCTTATTTTACTCACACAAAACCATTGAAATTTGCATATATAGTTAGTTGCACTAACTATATATCGCGCATCCGCAATCCACTGCTGATGATGTCACATATTACATCATTCATGACATGGTCAGTGACATCACTGATGACATCACTGATGACAACTCAAATGACATCACTAATGACAACATCCAGTGACTGTATGTTTCTGTAAAGTTAAAATATGGCTTACATATTGAAGAATGAGTGGATGCATAAGTGTCTGGATGAATGATTTAGTAGGTGCATGACTGACTGTATGAGAGAGTGATTAAATGTGTCTCACTGAGTGCATGGGTTAGTGACTAAACTGTCTTAATTTGTGTATCATTATATCTGTTGTTCTGTAAACTGCTGCATGTGTTGATCAGTAGTTATATGATTAACTATATGGGTTATTGATTGGTTGCCCAAGAATTTGTATGGGAGAGTGAGTGTGTGTGTGGGTGGCTGGGAGGTGTGTGACTATGTGCAAAGATGTGTGAGCAGTTGATTCACTAGATGTATGGGTTCAAAACTGCATGTGGAAACAGCTCTATGGGTAGTTGACTGTGTGCATGAGTGTATTGGTGAGTGATTGGTTTCTCAGTGCTACATGTCAAAGTAAGTACATATTAAAACACAGTACATGCGAGAGTTGACATATATAAATTACTGTATATAAGAGCTAGTGAATGTATGAGTGGCTGCATGGATCATTGAAAACTTGTATCAGTGAATATATATATATATATATATATTTCTACTGGCGGTCGCCAGTAGATAGTTATAGTAAGGAACTAGTTGCCATAGGAAAATGTGTTTTATCTTTTCCCAATAACTTTGGCGACGGTAGACGAATCTTTGCAAAATTCTCAAAACTTGTGACTCGCTCTGGTCACCTCCTACAGCCCGAACTGTTGAGCGGAATTACACCAAATTTAGCAGAAAGACAGCCCTTCATTCAGAAAGAACTCTTTTGGTAAATGGTGTAAATCCGTTCAGTAGTTCCTGAGAAATAAAACAAAGCTGTAAAAAAAATGCATTGCCCATAGATAACTTTAGACACAGCTACAGCTCGAACTGCTGAACGGAATTCCACCAAATTTGGCATAAAGGTAGCCCTTGCCTCAGAAAGTACTCATTTTCATAAATGGTGCAAATCCGTTCAGTGGTTGCTGAGAAAATAAAAAAATATATATTGATATATAGAGGCGCGGTGGATCAGCGCACCCTGCAGATCATGAACTGCATTCTAATTGGCTATAAACACTCCAAACCAGGAAGTGTTGGCGGACATCTTGGCAGAAAAAAACAGAAAAACAAAGACGTAAAACAAGAAAAGGGGGCAGGGTAGAAACAACCTGCCCACTAGGCCTGCTCAGGGGGTCCCACAAGCACCCTCAGGCGCAAAAAAAAACTTTTTTCTTTTTCAAAAATTGACAAAATATCTGGCAGGGAAAAGTAGAAAAACTAAGCGTGGGCTCCAGTGCTTCGTTATTATTTAGCCCCTGGGTGGGCAAGGTACTGGAGGCAGTGAAAAAAGAAGTGTCCCAATCACCCCCGCACTGCCCCTGGAAACGCCACCTCCCCGGGGCAAGATAATTGAGTTGTGGGCGACACGCAGCCCCCTCGCAGCCCCATGGACCGCCAATGCCCGGGACTTCTTTTTTAATCTATGGGGGACCTCCAAGTACCCACCAGCCCCTGGGGCTCTTTTAAATATTTGCGGAGGCAGATGGCCCCCCACAGCCCCGGGGACTGCCACCCCTGGGTTTTTTTTTATATTTGTGGAGCAGATGGCCTCCAACTCACCCCAGGGATGACCACCTTCCCTGGACACTAATGATTCAAATTTGAGTGTCTGGGGCTGTGTAGATGTTGGGAGGGGGTGTATTGCCCCCCTCCTGGAGCCAATGATGGCCCTGGGGACTACCACCCCCCTCCTGCAGTGTTCCGGGGCACCCACCCCGGGACACAGCAGTTTTCTATGGCAGGGAGAGGGCTGTGCTGCTCCCGCCCTGTCATAGCAAACCTGGTTAGGAAACCTGCTCTCTCTTCCAAAATCCAAACCAGATTGCTTTTCCAAACAGGGAGCTGCATGTCAGCAGCTCCCCATGTGGAAAAGCAATGCCACTCCCGCAGGATGTTGGGCACCCCCCACGGTCCCCAATGAGGTGGCCAGGCCCGGGGGGATAGGGTCCCTGGGGCAAGAAGTGGCCAGGGAAGGGGACACGTGGCCCACCTCCCCAATAATTAAAAAATTATAATAATCATGAAAAGGTAGGCCCCGGGACAGGGGGTCCCCGGGACCATAAATGGCCTGAGCAGAGGGCCACGCAACCCCCTCCATAATAATAATAAAAAAATGTGGCCATACCCCGGGGAATGGGGCCCCGGGTCCGATATTGCCATGGGAGGGGGCACATGCAGCCCTTCCCATTAATATATATATTTTTTTCTGAAAATGAGGGTGAGTCCATGGGGGATGGCATCCCCAGGGCCCAAAAAAAGTAAAAAGAAGGGGGGCCACACAGCCCACCTTCCAAAAAAAGAATTGTTTTTAAATCTCTGGATCATGCCGGAGGCTTTGCCCCCTCCCAGGAGCACTGCAAATGAGCCCCCTGGCACTTTGTAAGATGGGGAAGTTATTCCCCTTGAATACTGGGGGTCCTTGGGGGCCAACTAGTCCACCAGGTACCTTCAGTATACATCAGGGAGCTGCATTGCAGAGAGGTGTTCAGAGGCCACGCCCCTTTTTACCCTTCTCTGCAACACAGCTCAGGGGTGCTTACTGGAGGTACCTGGTGGGCTGGTTGGACCCCAGGGACCCTCAGGATTGGAGGGGACTTAATCCCCAAACTTAAAATGAGCTACAGGGCATGTTTGCACAGTGGTAAAGTAAGGGGGAAGGGCCTAAAGTGATATGTGTGCAAACTTGCCATGTGGTGTGTATTAAGTTGGAGAATTAATTCCCCTTCAATCCTGAGGGCACATGGGGCCAACTAGCGCATCAGATTCCTCCAAAATGTGCCAGAGGCCTGTGTTGCAGAGAGGTGGTCCAGGCCATGCCCCTTTTTGCACCTCTCTGCATTGCAGCTCTGTGGCCCTTACTGGAGGTACCTGGCAGGCTAGTTGGACCCCATGGATCCTCAGGATTCAAGGGAACTTAATGTCCCAACTTGAAAACGCGCCATGGGGTGCATTTGCACAGTTGTGAAGGGAGGGGGCAGGGCCTGAGGTGACATGTGTGCAAACACGCCCTGTGGCACGTTTTAAGATAGGGAACTAATTTCCCCTTCAATCCTGAGGGCCCATGGGGTCCAACTAGCCCACCTGGTACCTCCAGTAACTGCCAGATACCTGTGTTGCAGAGAGGTGGTCCAGGCCACACTCCTTTTTACACCTCTCTGCAATGCAGCTCTGTGGCGCTTAATGGATGTACATGGTGGGCTGGTTGGACCCCAGGGACCCTCAGGACTCAATAACACTTAATCTCCTAACTTAAAAGGCATCACATGGTGCGTTTGTACAGTGATGAAGGGAGGGTTGGGCCTTTCTGTACCTCTAACTTACAGATAGTTTTAATTCCCCTGCCATAATATGTACTAGGGCATTATACAGGAGGCCATGCTAATCACAGGGGTACCCCAGCGTATAGTGTTCCCTAGTGTATGTAGATGTTTTTTGCTGTATTCTAAGTGTCTTTTTTCATAGCACTGGCTCTAGGCCTGGTTAGTCAGAGTCAGTTACCACCAGTACCCATCTGAAAAAGATGAGGGCACAGGATGATTTTGCAACAAGGCCTCTTTCTTCTTCTCTGTTTGTTCTTTCTGCACGCCTTGCTTCCTCCTGCACTTTTCTTCGTCTTTGAGGACGTTTGTTGCTTCTTTCTGCATTTCTTTTTCTTCTTTCTGTGCATTTTTTCTTCTTTCTTCGCATGTCCTACCTCTGTAGGTATAGTTAGAAACTAGCATTTAAAAAACCTTAGAAGTTCACTTAAAAAATCATAGGTTTCAGGCAAGTTATAGTTTTTTTTTAAAAAATATTTTTATTAGATATTTCCCCCCTACCCCCTGCCCCCCCCCCCCCCCGGCTGCATGGCACTTTACATACAAATACTGTTATTGTTATACATACATATATTCAATAATTGCAAAAGAAGAATTTTTACATAAGGAAACTGTTAAAAAGATAAATCTCCAGAGACCAGGATAAGATGAAAGCAGGTCTGTTTATTAACCATCCACTCTCCTCATTGGAGAGTGTCTCAACATTCCATGGCAAGCTTCACAATAGGGCATACCAACTGGGTCTTAGGGGAAGGGGTGGATGGGACATACCATTTGGGAGATTAATTACAACACATCTCCTTTCTATAGGGTGACACATGAGGAAATAGAAATTTTATGTGGCCAATGTGTCCCCTGCGTGTACCCCACATTTAGTGTATGTTCATGTCACCCATGCACTTTCCCTCTCATGCCTGTAATAATAATGCCTCTGCATTTCCGTCCCATGCTAGAATGTCAGTTACCAAGCCTTCCATGAAAGAAACGTTAATTCCGCACTGAGGCCTATGTTGCCCATGTTGCCAATGTATTTGCATGGTGCACGTTTAAAAGTCGAGATGAGCCCGTTTTGTGGCTCAGCCGAGCCAGGACCCGAATTCAGGCTCCATGCCTCCCAGACACTCTGAAAGCTGCAGCTCAGCTATGTATCCCTGACCTCTCGCATACTTTCTGCTCAGTCGAGAGGGGCCCAGTCCGGCCTGCCAAGACAGTATTTTGCTCACAGTTATCTGCTCTGCTCCACAGAAACACATGCCTGCCTAGTGAAGAAGGTGAACAGAACCAGTCTACAGAGAGAGAGCCCAGCCTTTCTGTCTCCGTTTAAGTGATTTACCGAGCTCGCATCCATAGAAAGCCCATGGCCCCCACGCAATGCACGAATAAATATATGCTTACACTGGCTCTTAGTGATGAGCAACCTTTGCTCGAGCGACCTTTACTTCAGACAATACATCCTCCAAACTTAAGATATCAGATAATACCAGACGTGCAGGTCGTCCTGACACTGAAGGCTTCTCTACTAGACCGAAAGTCAGCTCCCCCCAGCTTCCCCCAGTTACACGTTAATTGCACGTCATGACCAAGTGGCGCACACAAGTAGGGTAAAGGTTCCAGCTGACCACGCAGACCCCCTCCATGTATCCACCCACCTATGACACACCTATGACTCCTCAAGGGAACGCCCACGTGTACGCCTTCTTACACGCCCTTTTGCACGCCCATGTGCTCTTTTCTCTCTCTTTCGCTTGCTCCGCCTGGAACGCTCCGCCTTTTCTATGCAATACAATGTATGTTTAATGTATAAATAATGTACTCTGTGAATAAAGTTCAGAAGACCCTTCCTGAACCTTAGTGGTGACGGAACCCGATTCTCCCTTAACTCGAGTTACTGAAATAAAGCCCTTTTGAATCGGACACCACGGACTCTGCCTCTCATTATATGCATGACCTTTTGACTAAGTATAGAAATTCTGACTGGGTAATATTTGATTTACCACATAATTCTGGCGCCCGAACAGGGACAAGTCCCCTTCCCCACGCGCCGGCGATGTAGGTCCAGCCCTTGCCCCCTTCTACAGCCGTGACGGACTTCAAAGTGTACACGCCAGCGGGACTTCCTGCTTACTCCCTCAGGCCCACGGAGGAGACGGGCTGCGACCAGGCATCCACACGAGGCGGTGAGGATTGCGGATCATCCCAACCAGAGCCCAAGCCGTGAGAGAGCAAGGTCCGAGGTTTCCAGAGGCCCACCTGTTCCGAGGCGCATGCGCAGCACCGCAGTACCGCAGTATCGAGTACCGCAGTATCGAGTTTCCGAGGCCTTCAAGTTCTGCTTCCCGGTGAGTACCGTTATTGGGAAGGCATAAAGTTCAAGACGGGTTCATTTATTTGAGCTCGGTAAAGACGTGTCTGGTCACACAGGCACGGTAAAGACGGGTCCATTTCGGTGGGCACGGTAAAGACGTGTCTCTTTATGAGACCGGTATGGTTGTACTGTATTCCAGTGCATAAAGTTAACGGTTTTCAAGTTCATGTTTTCCCCATGTATCAGTCAAACTGTATCTGTTTTGGTGTTTTAGTGTTGTAGTGTGAATGATTGTTTCAGTCAGTCTATTTTAGTGTATTGTGTTTTCATTACGTTCGTTTCAACATGCCACTGTTTTCGAAATTACGTCAGATAGGGACCAGGAAAGGGATACTCGAAGAATCAGTTCCTGTCCCGCCTAGAGACACACCTGGTCATTTTATGTATAATAAACACGAGCTAGATGCCATATTGTTTTTAGACTTGTGGGTAGATTACACGAAAGATTTCGAGGAGAAGTACAGGTGGCCTGCTTCAGGAACATAGGATTCTAAATGCATTATGAAAGTAGAGGAAGCGCTATGGAAAAGGACAGTAAGACCGTCTCAGAAAGATGCCATTGAGTTATGGGGTAAAGAAGCGCATAGGAGAGCAGAGAAAGAATTCCACCAAGCAGAGAGAAGTAAACAAGCAGCGGAAAAAGCCAAAGAAAAAGAACTGCGGGAGGAGGGGGAACGGGTCAAGGCAGAACAAGCTGATAGAGAAAGAAATGCCCTAGTTGCTGGTATTTATCCCGTCCTCTCAGAAGAACTAGCTAAAGTGACCCCCTCAGAAACATCGCATAGGTCGCATACGCCACCACCTGTACCCTTTAGAGTTCATAGAACAAAGCCAACAGCCTCAGAGGCTTTTATTTCCTCCTATCTAGAAGAGCCCGCACCGGACTATGTAAACGCAGATTTCCCTCCGCCCCCTTCAGCGGATCAGCTCCTACAGTTGCAGCTTCCGCAGGTCGTGAAAGACGACGTAGGTGCCGGGGCAGTGGGAGGGGGGCCACCGCCAACGCCACGAACACCGCCAAAGACACGAACACTGCTAGGGCTACCACGAACGCCACAAATGACATCAACACCATATAAGTATACTGTAACAGTTCCACGTTGTATATACGATCCCGTACCAGGAGAGGGTTCAATGCTCGTGTTTTCACTAAGATTAAGACATGCCGCCGACTATTTGGTCACATTACCAGGCATGAAGGAACACCTAGATAAAATATACCATTTCATTAGAACGGGGGAGGGACCCGAGAGTATAGAAGAGGCCATGGAACAAAGAAAGGTGGAGGTTAAGAACTTCATTTTACGTTTTATGATTAACTGTCTGATCAGGGAACAAGACCAACCAGACAAAGAGGTAAAGAAAGGTCTAATGGATTGGAGTGACAACATAGCTGCCGGTCGGCATGACAAACAGGGACAGACTGAAAGTATGTACAGAAAAATACGAAAGGCGATCATAGAAATACACAAGGAAGAGTCTGACGGGCCGTATGAGTCATCATCGGAAGATGTTGAGCCAGAAACGGAGGAAAAGGACAAAATGAATTACGTAGGCAAAGCACGACAGTTTGACAGGCCCAAGTGTTTGACTACCATAAACGGGACATTCTATAAAAGAAAGATATTCCCTTGAAAATGTATTCCAAGCTACTGAAAAAGCACTGAAACGACGGGTAGAGAGCGAGAGACCCCACACCCCACACGAACAGGAATTGGTCCGGTCAGCTGTCCAATGGGTGTCTAATTCTAACATATATAGCAGTGATATAATGGCTCAGACCTTTTTGAGCCTTCCGCTGAACGAACAGCGTTTGGCTGGTATTTACATGGTTCAACATTTAATAATGTTGTATGAGAGTCAATATTCTGATCCCGATCCATTGTATAAATTACTGGACGATATACTTCTAGAAAGATGGACAGACCTAGGTACTGAATTAATTAATGTCATTCTGGATCAACGATATAAGTACTTGACTTCTCTGACCACATGCATGATTCCCGCCCCACACCACGACAGAAAGAACTTACACAGACAGAACCCCCTACGAGAGGTACATCCCGTCAAAAATGCAGCGGGTGAGCTTCAACGAGTGTATGTTTACACACCCTTAACGAAATTAGAAATACTGGAAATGAAAAAGATGTTGCCCTGCTATGATAAAGACCCAGGGGGGTTTCACCGAGAATTAAAAGACATTCTCCGCATTGGGGATTACACGTACGCTGACATTATAAAACTATTGAAAGTACTGTTGCCTGCTGGTATTTACGAAAAGCTTAAGGAAAAAGACTGGGAGGTGGGAGAGAAAAAGTTATGTTGGGCAGAATTGGAAGCAGAGGATAAAGGACGGCACCTTGGGGACAAAGCTAAAGCACTACCTGAACTCCTAATACAGGTTTTGTCGAGACTATTGATTACTAAAAAGGAAGACTGGGATGCTATTTCAGCCTGTAAACAGAAACAAGACGAGGACACAAGTGATTTTTATTCTAGATTCGAGAAATGTTTTTCTATTAATAGTGGCCTTAAGCCCAGTAGTGAATCATATCCACATCTTTTTGTGAGCAAATTAGTAGAGAATTCCTTACCCCAGATCAAGAATAGAGTACTAAAGGTTGAGAGTACTTGGCCAGCAAATAGCCCTTCACAAATGTTGCAAATGTTACAATATCACCAGAACAGAATTAGAGAGGAACAGGATCATAAAAAGAGACGCATGAAAGATACGAAAATGAAAGTGCTGGTTGCCCAAACCGTACCAGCTAATGCGAACAAAAAGGGCACGATACTTGTTAATGGGAACTGTAATTATTGCAAACAGCCAGGTCACTTTGTAAAAGATTGTGCTGTCCTGAAAACACAATATAGCTACAGGCAAGACAAAAGAACGACCGCATCCTCCTAGGCAGAATAGCACCCCACAGAAGACACAACAGACAGTAGCGAATTTTCCACCCCCACCACCACCTGCCACACAACATGCCACACAACAAATGTACCAGTACACACAGTCGGATTATCCAGAATACCAACAGTTCTCATGAAACAGCCTAGAGAGGGAAGTTGGCTTGCCCCTTATTGAGGTTCCTGTAGATCAAGAGGGTCCCTATGTACATAGTTGTGTATTGGGAAAAGACAGAACATTTCTGATTGACACAGGGGCGAGCAGAACTACCATCAGCCATGACGAGGTTCCAGGGGCACCCCTCTCAGGCTCACAGAATGTTTCCCTGGGATTTTCAGGAAAGCCTATTGTTAGCGAAGTGTCGAAACCAGTTTCCCTAGGGGTCGGTCCATTGTCACGTACCACAGACTTGCTGCTTACTAAGTCATGTCCAGAAAATGTGCTTGGTATAAAGACATTGAAAGAACTAGGAGCAGTTATATGTTGTTCTCCGGAAGGAGTACGGCTGTTCTTACGTGATTTTAAGGGACATTATGTGTTGAAAGATTTTGACCAGAGACTCCAGAATGTACCACAGCACTTATGGGCACAAGGTCCGACTGACGTAGGTTACATGCACATTACACCACACCGTGTCACTCTCAAAACAGGAGTAGTATTACCACGAATCCGACAATACACGTTACCACCTGATGCCGTAGTAGCCTTACTGAAAATTGTTGACGAACTCATTGCACAAGGAGTGGTAGTAGAAACTGACTCGAATGTATGTAATTCACCTGTCATCCCTATTCTTAAACGAACAGACCCTAATGCACCACCAGTTTACAGACTAGTTGTTGACCTTCGAGAGTTGAACAAATGTATAGTCCCTCAATACCCAGTGGTCCCAGACATTTCTTCATTACTGACTGCTATGGATTCTGAGGCAACGTTCTTTACTGTAATTGACTTGAAGAATGCACTTTTCAGTGTTCCAATTCATCCAGATAGTCAGTACCTCTTCGGATTCAGTTTAAATGGACGCATCTTTAAATTTACGAGAGCTCCTCAAGGTTTTACAGAGAGTCCTAGCATTTACAGCCAAGCATTAAAAAGACAACTAGACAGTATTCATATGCCTGCTAACACTGCACTGCTCCAGTATGTAGACGACATCCTAATTACTGCAAGATCAGAACCAGACTGCGAAAATGCATCACTGACAGTTTTACCCTTCTTGGCATACAAGGGGCACAAAGTGTCCCCTTCGAAGTTTCAATTCTGTGCACAGCAAGTGGTGTACCTTGGACACTTGCTGTCCAAGAGGGGTAGACAGCTGACACAAGAATGTATTCAGTTAATTGCTAACCTTTCACTGCCCAAGACACAAAAGGAAGTACGGGCCTTCATCGGCCTCACTTCATACTGCAGACAATGGATTCCCCAGTATGCCTATCTAGCCAAACCACTCCTACAGTTGACAACACAGGAGGCAGCGTCTTCGACTGTCCTCCCTTGGACACAAGAACATACACTGACATTTGAAGAATTGAAAAGAGCCTTATGTCAAGCACCAGTTTTAGCGACTCCTTGTTACAGCAAACCTTTTACGCTTTTCGTAACTGAACGAGATGGAACAGCATTATCTGTCCTCACACAAGATCAAGCAGGAAAACACAAGCCTTGTGCTTATTTTTCTAGTACACTGGATCCAGTGGCCCAGGCTCTGCCTGCGTGCCTGAAATCAGTTGCAGCAACAGCCCTAGCTATAAGACAAAGTGACTCCATAGTGTTGGGACACCCCCTGACAGTACAGGTTCCACATGCAGTGGAAGTTCTCTTGAACAGGACACAGACACAGCACTTGACTGTAGCGAGACTGACAGGATATGAACTGACGTTATTTCAGCCACACATAGAGATCAGACGATGCAATATTCTCAACCCTGCCACACTCTTGCCCTCAAGCACAGTAGACACTGCACCACATGACTCTGTGGAAGTAATAAATACAGTGACGAAACCAAGACAAGACCTGACAGACATTGCACTGCCAGACCCTGACCTGACACTTTATGTAGATGGTTCATGCATGAGAACAAGCACAGGAGAGTTAGTGGCCGCATATGCCATGACCACTGATACTGAAGTCATAGAGACACAAAGAATAGACACGCTGTCAGCACAAGCAGCAGAGTTCATCGCTCTGACACAAGCCTGCATAAGAGCCAAGAACTTGAAAGTGAACATTGATACAGATTCACAGTATGCATTCTGTGTTGTTCATGATTTCGGAGTATTATGGAGGGAGAGAGGTTTCTTGACCTCTCATGGGGCCAAAATTCAGCATGGTCCCCTTATTCAGGCTCTGTTAGAAGCAATACATTTACCTGCAGCCATAGCAATCCTGAAATGCAAAGCACACACGAAAGTTACAGACACCATTTCCCAGGGTAACGACCTGGCAGACCGAACAGCTAAACTTACAGCCCAGACACCAACAGACAAGACAAAGACAGAGGTACCATTACTGACAAACAGCATGACAGTCAGGGATCCTTCACAAGATGTACTCGACATACAGACACATGCCACTCCAGATGAAATAAAGAAATGGACTGAACAAGGAGGGGTCCAGACTGATCAAGGTTGGATGACTAAAGGCAAAGCTACATGGTTTCTCCCAGACTCTATGGTACAAGTCATCATAAACACAGCACATAGTCCAGCACACTTAGGGGAAAAGGCAATGCTAGACAGCTTACAGAATATCTGGTTTAACAAGCACCTGCGTGCAGCAGCGAAACAGAAAGTACGTACCTGTATGATTTGTTGCCAGTTCAATCCAGGCAAAGGCATTCCGGTGGAACAAGGCGGATTTCATCCTCCTGACCATCCTTTTGAAGTCCTCCAGATGGATTATATCCAGATGTAGAGGTTACAAGTATGTCCTAGTAGTTGTATGTGCACTATCTAGATGGACAGAAGCGTACCCAGTCCCAGATTATACTGCTGTGACCACCGCCAGGCAATTGGTGCGTGAGTTTTTCCCCAGATACGGATTGCCCTGTGTCGTGTACTCAGATAACGGTCAGCCCTTTTCCTCTGAATTAATGAAACAAGTGTCCCATTCTGTTAGGATATCAGTGGAAGTTTCATTGTGTACGACACCCAGAAGCAGCTGGACTTGTCGAGCTCCATAATCAGACACTTAAGATGAAATTAGCGAAAGTCTGTGCAGAAAAAGGCGTGGATTGGATGGTAGCCTTGCCGGTTGCCCTCTTTTACATGCATATGGTAGCTCATTCCAGAACAGACCTATCTCCTTACGAAGTGGTTTTTGGTAGACCACCGAATATGTGGGGTACGCCTATGCCTAAGAAAATAACTGATGTTGACAGTAACATGCTGACAGATTACCTGGCTTCCTTTATGTCTGCACTACTCTCTTGTCGTTCACAGGTTGCCGCCGCCTTTACCGACAACACCCAAGTCAAGGAGCACACCATCATCCCTGGTGATCACATGTATGTTCGGAATTTTGACCGATCAAGCCCCCTTGAGCCGCGCTGGAAAACACCGAAATTAGTTTTGCTCACCACGAGGACAGCCGTCAAAGTCGAGGGACGTAAAGGATGGCTGCATGCCCAACACTGCAAGAAATTTTTTGGAGATTCTGGAACTTTGATCAAGACTAAAGACAGTCCCGATAGTACAGACTCTAAGCCCCCTTTGCTAGAAAAGACTCAGCAACAGGAATATAGGTCCAAGTTACGATCTAGTAAGTCAGACAGCGTTTAATTGTTTAAGTCCACTAGGTGGTGAATCGGTTAGACAGGTTCCTGACATGTATAAGATCGTAGACCAGAATAGTAAAAAGAGAGAAATGAAAGAAAAGTACTGCAAGATATTACGCAGTAGATGTATAGTAACTCTGATTTTCATGTCTCTTCTGTGCATCACTATAATATGTATCAGCTTGGCACTACATGTTTTCTTTCCCCCTATTGCCTCACATATACACATTACCTCCAATGACACTGTAGAGCACACATTCAGTGATCTGCCACCCCATGAATTGTCATATCGACTAGCCCTGCGCAACAATACTTTTATTCGAATGTTGCACCATTCTCATCAGACCAGCAATGTAACAAATTGCTGGGTATGTGGCCGACTCCCACCTTATCAGAAAACGAAGGGAGTTCTGCCCCTCTTTCCTTTTCCGTTCTCGCACAATGGTTCGTGCGGAGCATGGTTTGCTTTAATGTCATCACTAGACAGAAAGTCTACAGTTTCCCAGGGCGATTGGATATGGGGAGATTTGAATAAAGTAATGAATGAGGCATGTTTTCCAGACGAAGACGGTCTTCCCCAAAGGAAAGGGACCGATCTAGAAAATGAAGTGTACGAGCAAGGAAATGCTTCCCTTAACTTTATGATTCTGAATGTTCAGTTTGAGCAAAATACAGGTCCACCGTTTATATCAGTCCTACCAGTAAAAGGTGAATTGTGCGTTAGAAAGAAAGGATCAGTACATTTGGGACACAGTGAATGCAATACTGTAGTCGAGTTTACTGATAAAGGAAAGTCTACTTTCAAAGCTTCCCGCCATTCCTATTTCATTTGCGGTCAGACAGCCTATGTACGTCTGCCCTTAGACTGGGGTGGGACATGTTATATAGCGTTCCTGCTGCCACCCGTCTTTCTAGCCCAATCCAATTATCATCGAGATTCACGACTAGTACATGTTAGACACAGGAGGGAGATCGATTCCCCAGTGGTTGATCAGATTGAGACAGCTTGGGAGCAATATACAGATTTCAATAAAGGATTCTTTTTCTTCATAGGTCCCGTCCAAAACAGTAAACTAATACGCAAGTTAACAAGAACTCTAGAAGCAGTTGTAAATGAGACTGCATCTGCCCTGGCGAACTTGACCGAGGAGCAGTCTACCATGCGACTTGTTGTTCTTCAGAATCGCCTTGTTCTTGACGTCATCCTGGCAGATAGGGGCGGGGCTTGTAGAGTGATCGGCTCCAGTTGTTGCGTGTTTATTCCAAATAACGCGCCATCTGTGTACGCAGCAATAACAAGGCTCCACAAGATAGCTCACGAGATACATCAAGACCCAGGCACATGGATTTGGTCCGGTTGGCTCTGGAGTGTAATATCAGCATGGGGATGGAAAGTGTTGTCGTTCCTAGGAATGATACTGCTTATGATATTCGGTTGCTGTCTCTGTCTGCAATGTGGCCCGGCGATTTGCGGCTTGTGTGCCACTGCCTGTATTCCCCATCCACGTATACAAAAGAAAAAAGACGAACAAATGATGCTGTATGATCAGATATACCGTCTCATGAATATAGATGTGTCCTGAAGGGCACAGTAGGGGACCAGGAGGGAATGAGGAAATAGAAATTTTACGTGGCCAATGTGTCCCCTGCGTGTACCCCATGTTTAGTGTATGTTCATGTCACCCATGCACTTTCCCTCTCATGCCTGTAATAATAATGACTCTGAATTTCCGTCCCATGTTAGAATGTCAGTTACCAAGCCGTCTCATGAAAGAAACGTTAATTCCGCACTGAGGCCTATGTTGCCCATGTTGCCAATGTATTTGCATGGTGCACGTTTAAAAGTCGAGATGAACCCGTTTTGTGGCTCAGCCGAGCCAGGACCCGAATTCAGGCTCCATGCCTCCCAGACACTCTGAAAGCTGCAGCTCAGCTATGTATCCCTGACCTCTTGCATACTTTCTGCTCAGTCGAGAGGGGCCCAGTCCGGCGTGCCAAGACAGTATTTTGCTCACAGTTATCTGCTCTGCTCCACAGAAACACATTCCTGCCTAGTGAAGAAGGTAAACAGAACCCATCTACAGAGATAGAGCCCAGCCTTTCTGTCTCCGTTTAAGTGATTTACAGAGCTCGCATCCATAGAAAGCCCATGGCCCCCACGCAATGCACGAAGAAATATATGCTTACACTGGCTCTTAGTGATGAGCAACCTTTGCTCGAGCGACCTTTACTTCAGACAATGCATCCTCCAAACTTAAGATATCAGATAATACCAGACGTGCAGGTCGTCCTGACACTCAAGGCTTCTCTACTAGACCGAAAGTCAGCTCCCCCAGCTTCCCCCAGTTACACGTTAATTGCACGTCATGACCAAGTGGCGCACACAAGTAGGGTAAAGGTTCCAGCTGACCACGCAGACCCCCTCCATGTATCCACCCACCTATGACACACCTATGACTCCTCAAGGGAACGGCCACGTGTACGCCTTCTTACACGCCCTTTTGCACGCCCATGTGCTCTTATCTCTCTCTTTCGCTTGCTCCGCCTGGAGCGCTCTGCCTTCTCTATGCAATACAATGTATGTTTAATGTATAAATAATGTACTCTGTGAATAAAGTTCAGAAGACCCTTCCTGAACCTTAGTGGTGACGGAACCCGATTCTCCCTTATCTTGAGTTACTGAAATAAAGCCTTTTTGAATCGGACACCACGGACTCTGCCTCTCATTATATGCATGACCTTTTGACTAAGTATAGAAATTCTGACAGGGTAATATTTAATTTACCACACACAGATAAGAGGAACAGGATCCACATGGGGATAGGACTGTACCATGGCACCATAAAAGGAGAAAAATAGAACACAGAACATTACTCATGCACCTTTACGATCTTGTCAAAGCTCCACCGTTGGCCATTCTCAAGTTGGACCACATTTTTAAGCACTTTAACAATTTTACAAGGCATGTAATATTAACTCTGGGTAGCTCCTACTTTGATGTTCTTTCTGACTTGTACCCTATCACCTACCTCCCACTTTGAATCCTTCACCCCTTGCTTAGTGTCATACCACCCCTTGTAACTGTCTTGGTGGAGTTGGACTTTCTCTGCCCTTGCCTCCTGGTCCACTACCCTGGGCTCTCCTCCACTCAGCCAACTAGGATTCAACTTGGTGCAGGGTTTTCGCCCACGCAGTGCTACAAAGGGTGAAATGCCTGTGACCTTACTAGCTGAGGTGTGATACGCCCAAAGACACCTTGTAAGGGACTCTTCTATATCATGCCCGTTGGTTGCTGCCAATTGGATGTGTTCTTTTATGACTCTGTTAGCTCGCTCAACTAGACCATTGGCTTTAGGGCAATATAAGGCAGTGGTCTCATGTTTGATGTCCAAACACTGGAGAGATGCATGCATCTCTTCTGAACAAAATTGCACTCAGTTATCTGTTACTAACGTCACTGGAATGCCCTCTTCAACAAATACTCCATTCAAGAACTCAACCACAGTCCTTGTGGTAACGGAGTGGACAAACTTCTGTTTGATCCAATGGGTTGTGTAATCAATCAACACCAGCATGAATCTTCTCCTCTCTCCCAGTTCTTGCTTGGGCCCTATAATGTCCATGGCCAACTTGCTCCATGGTTTGGTTGGCACTTCCACTGGAGATAACGGTGCTTTCTGAACTGCTTTAGACTTGTCGCTTTTAGCGCACGCCCCACAATCCTTGACGGCTTGTTCAGCCATGGCATCCATCCTGGGTAACCAGAAACTGGATCTGACTCTGGCTTTAGTAAGGCTGCGCCCAAGGTGACCTTCATTTTTTTTTGTAACATCGTTTTTATTGCAGCACCAAAATAATTGTACAGACAATATCTTTATAACATATCCAGTAAACATAGCAGGAAGACACATTATCAATTCTCTCCCCCCATCATGCCAGGCACGTCTCCAGATAGAAGACTAAGCAACCATCGCACTGAGTCCATTCCCTGCTTCATAGTTCAATGTCCATAGTTACATTCACAGGAAGACGAGGACTGCTTTTGAAATTTTCGCCCCTCCCCCAACCCCTTCTACCACCCCCCCTAACTACCTACAGTCCTGAACTCCCCCACCCCCCCCCCCGTGGCAGCGCTGTATGAGAATCTCAGTAAAAGTAAGGTCTGGTGTGTGCAAAGAAGTCTTATACATTCACTAAGGTGTGTTCCTAGGTGCGCTAGTGGGGTCAGCTGCTACCGAGTCCTCCTCCTCCCCTTCTTCCTCATCATTATCATCCCGGAGCGCCTGCACCATCATTTCCCACGCTGTTGCCCTCTCCATGGCTTTCTCATCATCGGTCCTCCTAGCCATCCGGTACCTCAAAGTGCTTTCACAGGCTGCCAACCTTAGACATTTACCATACCACCGTTTATACGTGGGTCCCACTTTCGACTTCCAATTCCTCGTTATTTCCCTCTTTGCCAGGATCAACCCCAAATCTATAAATCGGCTGGTATTCTTATTTTTGGACGTGTGTGGAAACCAATGTAGTACCCACACTGCTTTGGTGTACTGTATATCCCTATCTGTAGCATTATTCAGGGCCCTCCCAACCTCCTGCCAGTATTCCCCCAAGGTAGGGCAATCCCACAGCATGTGACCCAGATCCGCCCCAATTGTTTTGCACCTGGGACAGGCCGCCTGTTCCACCCCAAAGTACTGAGGTATTTTCCCCGGCGTGAGGTATGCCCGATGAATAATATAAAAGTGTATGAGCTGGAACCTAGCATACCTTGAGCTTTTCTGCGCCCTTCGTAATAATTGACCCCAAGTTGCTTCAGGGATCTCCATTTGGAGGTCCAGTTCCCACTTGGCTTTTAAAGCTGTGAGCGGCTGCAAGGCCTCCCGCAACATTCTGGAGTACAGACAGGTTACCGCCTTAAAGGTCCCGGCCGCCATCATTGTATTTTGGCACGCCATGGAGGTCGCAGGTTCCTGCAATCCCTCTCCCCAGTGGTCTTGCATGGCGCCCGTTATCGCCACATGTAGCAAGTAATCTCCTCGTGGGAGGTCGAACCGCTCCTGCAACTCCTGAAATGGGAGCAACGCACCATCCGCATACAAGTCGCCCAGCATTTGAACCCCAGCCTCTTCCCTGCCTAGTAACATCGACCAGTCCCCACCATGAGGCAGGACTGTGACCATTCCCAGCGGAATTTCTGGAGCATACATGCGGCGGACACCCGCTCGTTTGCGCGCCCGGTTCCAGCAAAGTCGGAACGTCTGTTCCTCCACTGTCAAATCTCTAAGCAATAGCTTCTGATGCAGCGTGATGTATGCCAGCACATGCCGCGGGGTGCCCTCATCTCTAGAATGCTCCGGGCCTCGGTACACCCTCGCGACCACTTGAGGGAAAGTCTGCAGTTGAGCCGCCAGATAATAGCCTTTGAAATCGGGCACCGCCATGCCTCCCTCATCGTTGGGTCACAAGAGGGTATCCAGCGCGATTCGTTGCCTGCCCGTGCCCCATAAAAACGCTATGGTCAATAATCGCAGGCGTCGAAAGACGGAGCCCGGAACCCATATCGGAAGAGTCCTAAAGTAATATAATAGCCTAGGCAGAGCCACCATCTTAAGCAGGGAGACCCGACCAGCTAGTGAGAGTGGAAGAGTGGCCCAGAAGTCCATACACCCTCTCGGGGCAGTAATACAGCGATTAATATTGCCATCCAGCATATCCGCTGGGGTATGGTAGATGTAAACGCCGAGATAGTGCAGACAATGCGGTTCCCATCGGAGTTCCTGCGCCGTGAGAGGGCACAGCTCTCCCTGTCTCATAGGGTATAGACAAGATTTGGGCCAATTGACCCTCAAGCCCAACAGCTGCCCGAACATCTCCAGCAAGCGTCTCGCCCCCAGCAACTCTGCTTCCGCATCGGCCAAGAACATCAGTAGGTCGTCCGCATATAATGAGATGACATGCGGCCTGTCCCTGTATACCAACCCCTTATAGTGGCGGCCAGACCTGGCTTCCGCTGCAAAAGGCTCCATTGCCAAAGCAAACAGGAGGGGAGAAAGGGAGCACCCCTGCCTAGTGCCGCGTCGTACCGGATATTGCTTCGAGATCAATGAACCCACTCTGACTCTAGCTGTGGCTTCTGTATATAGGACTTCGGTCCAGTTGATATAACCGTCCCCCAGCCCGAAACGCCTCATCACCTCATACAGATAGTCCCATTCAAGACTATCGAAGGCCTTCTCGATATCTATAGAGAGGACGAATGGAGTAGTGTCTTCCGACAACCGAGCCCCCATCAGCCTCGTCAGCCTGCGGATATTGTGGGTCGTGTTACGCGTCAGGGTAAAGCTGCATTGATCCTTATGAATCAGACCGGTCATGTGGGCCAATAATCTATTTGCTAGGATTTTGCTCAGGATCTTGTAATCCGTTGTGAGCATAGATAATGGACGGTAGGACGAAAGGGCATCGCTCACTCTGCCAGGCTTTAGCAACGGGATCATAAGGACCTCGCACATGGAGCTCGGGAGTCTACCTCGTGATTGCGCTTCACTATAGACCAATTGCAGTTGCGGAGCCAGATACTCCAAGTATTTGCTATAAAACTCTATCGGGAGACCGTCAAGCCCCGGAGTCTTATTTCTAGCCATCTGCTACACTGCACTCCCTATCTCTCCGATCGTTATAGGCCGACCCAGCTCCTCTGCTTCCGAGTCCTCCAATCGTGGTAGCTGCAACCCTTCGAGAAAGGTGCCCAAGTCTTCCGCCCCGCCCGTCTGTCCACTCTTGTATAAACCCTCATAGTACGTCCTAAACCTATCCAGAATCCCGGCTTGGGTGTGGCAAAGCCCCGCCCCCTTCCGCCTGAATTGCCATGATCGGAGCGCCCCGCCTGATCGGGTTGGCAAGCCACGCCAGCATCGACCCCGCCTTATCACCCTCCGCATGCGCCTTCGTCATATACGCCTTGTGGTCGAAGCTACGCAGCCGCTCTAACTCCACCGCTATCGCTTCCCTGGCGCCACTAATCCCCTCCTGGAGCTCAGGGTGATTTGGGCGTTCCCTCTCCTTCTCCCTCAATCGTCTCTCCGCTCTCTCGAGTTCATCCAGCAAAGTTTTACGAGCCCCTGCAGTGTTCCCAATACAGTGACCTCTTACCACCACCTTAAAAGCGTCCCACTCCACAGCTCTAGTAGAGGCGGAGCCACTATTCTCTTCAAAGTAACGCGCTATGCGCTCCCCCAAGGCCTCCCTAAAGAGCAAATCATCCAAGGTGTCAGGTTGCAGCCGCCATGTTGGTACACAGTTGATTTCCACCATCCAGTTCAGGGACAACAACAAAGGGTTGTGGTCCGACATCGTGCGAGCCAAATACTCCGCGCTACCCACTGTTGAGAGCATGTGCGACGAGCACAGAAACGCATCCAGTCTAACATGCAGGTCATGTAAAGTTGAATGAAAGGAGTAGTCCCTCGTGATGGGGTGTAGTGCTCTCCAGGCGTCCCCCAGGTCCCAGCTCTCCTGCCAATCCAATCGGCGCTTCGCTACCCTATGTACCGGGGAGGCATGCAGTGGGGGATGAGATCTATCCAAATCAATATCCACCACCGAGTTAAAATCTCCCCCAATGAACATCGGCCCTGCCAAATAACTCGCTTGTTTGCCCGAGAGTGCCGTTAGGAAAGCGGGCGAATCTACATCTGGGGCATATACACTGCAGAGAGATACCACCCGGCACCTGAGTCTCCCCTCTACAGCCACAAATCTGCCCTCAGGATCCACCACCGTTTTAGTGACCTGGAAAGGAACCCCTGCCCGTATCCAAATCAGTGTCCCCCTCGCAAAGGCCGAATACGTTGTGTTGAAGAGCTGCCCCCTCCACCTTCTTTGTAGTGCTATTCCCTCCTGCTTGGTAAGGTGCGTCTCTTGCAGGAAAGCTATATGCACACCCCTACGCTTTAGATACGGGTGAACCTTGTGTCTACGCACCATAGTATGGAGACCCCGCACATTCCAGGTCACACATTTCAAAGCCCCCGTACTAGCCATATCCTCTTGCACACACAGATAGAACAATAAAAGCCATCGACCATGCGCTTTTGCCAACAACGTGCCGCCCTCCCCTCCCACTCCAAACAAGTGAACCCCTCAACCCCCCAAAATCAACCTGAGCCTCCCCAACTACTCTCGGTTCCCACCCCCCCAGGACAGGCCCCCCGCAATTGGAAGCAAATCCATCCAAACTATCACAACCACCTAGCCCCTCAAAGAAAAGGTACTATTATTCGCAGTCTCCACTGCGATGACCGTAAGGGCCAGTAGGGCGCGGTCCGATGCCGAGAGAGTACGTTAAAACAAATCAATCCCGCATATCCCACCCATGATCCCTGTGAGAAGTTGGCCTGGTATATAATGCTCACTAATTCTAGTGATCACTTTGTACCATGCCAAGCAACCCTTATGATGATGGTTGTAATTCAACCTTGTAGACCAGTTATCCTAGTGGTAACGTGGACAAAGCAGTCTTAGGCTAAACTCTGAAAGGCATGTGAAGCCAGCTGTTATACCATACACAACCCCCTTGAATACCAAATGAAAGGGACACCACACAGATATATATTGAAAATATATATTGATTTATTAACTATAAAATCCCCTGGACTCTTTATGAGCACAGAAGCACAAGCGTTAAATCACAAGACAGTTTAAAATACACAAAAGTTGCACAATATGGATGAGCCCTAGGGGCCACCTAAACCATATACTAAGAAAGTGGTATAAGAGATACCTAGAGGAAAGTGAAGAGGCCTAGGGCCTTGGGAATCGCTGGAGCTATTCGAGACTGGCAATGACTAAGTCGGGAAAGGCCCACGGGACTCGGGTGCAGTGTTCAAAGTGCACGCACTTCTCAATACAAAGTCTATGGTGCGTAAAAAGCACAAAGTTAGAAAGTTAGGAACCTTCCGAGTGACCTACGGAGCTGAAACTTAAAACACAGGCCCTTGGGATGTGTACCAGTGCAGGAGCACCGGCGGAGCTGAGTTACCTCACCCACAGGAAGCGGGTGCACAGGGTCGAAGTTGTGTCGGGTTTCGTCACGCTGGTCTATGGTGCTTGGAGCTGAAGATGCTGCAGGCGGCTCGATGCCAAGAGTTCCGGTGGATCCAAGGGTGGATCTGAAGATGTGAAGACCTGAAAGCAGAGGGGACAATGTTCAAAGTCACTAGCCAGTGACTACCGTGGAACCAGATTGGAACCAGGCGATGTCGGGTGCAAACAGGCGTTGTCAAGTAGCTTCTTTCTGCAGCCACGTAGATACCCGGGGTCGAGGACGTCCAGGAGTCGGTCACGAGCTGTCCCACGTAGGCTTCTCGCAGTTGGCGGTGTCGGCGACCTGATCGGAGCAAACAGGCCTTGGCAAATGCAAGCCACGCAGAAGTTGAAAGATGCTGTTCACTCGGACCAGCAAGGTCAGAGCGGGTGCTCCTTTTCACAGGAGCTTGGGTAGGTCTGGAGCAACCAGACCTGCTGTGTAAATCTTCGGGTTCGTCGCCAAGATGGCCGCTGACCACGTGGCTAGTGGCCGGGATGGCGCGTCGAGTGGCACAATGCAAAAGTGCCCCACGCAGATCGTGGAGATGCTGGAGGGCTGATCTTCGGTGCAAGGGCTGCTCGGTGGTGGGGGTTCTCAATCCCCAAAGCACAACGTCGAGGATGCCTCAGAAGCTGCGCAATCAGCTTTTCGAGTGTCTTTCAAGAGGTCCGGTCCCACATCACTCGGTGCCTCCACGGGTCCCTTCTTCGCAGGGACTGTGGATCGGGCTCTGAGAGGTCTGGGAGTCTGGTTCTTGTCGGACTCTGGGCTCGGTCTCCGGCGGGAGGCGGCGGCAAAGCAGACGTCGAGTTGCTGGTTGGTACCTGTGTTCACAGGGTGGCCACTCCTAGGCCACAAGGGAGATTCTCTTCAGTCTTCTGTGCAGCAGAATGTCGAAGTCCAGTCTTCTTCTTGTTTAAAGTTGATTTCGGGATGATCTGCTGTGCAATGGCACTGCTCCCCCTCTTATTCCCAAACTGGGGGTGGATCACCTACTAGGTCCCTCCTCTGGGAGGAACCAGGAAGGGGGGCGGTTACACCCCCTTTCCTTTGTCCAGCTCCGCGCCAGGACTGGGGCTGGAAGGCCCCAGAACCGGTTTGGACTGGCCTATGCACGGGGACACCTTGTGTGCCCCGGGCATGTCTGATTCTATTCAGCCCTGTCCTACCCAATACACAAAATCCTGTCTGGGGTGGTGCTCGCACCTCCCAAGGCAGGAAACCCTTTGTCCAGGCCACCATCTGCCGAGTTTCGGTCAGCAGCAGGAGGCCAGACTTGTGTCTGTGGTGGCAGCGTCCATTTTGTGGAGCTGAGGCTCTGTTTAACTTTAACCGGGGTTAAGGCTACACACATGTCGTGTCCCTCTAGAAGGGTGGAATGCTATCCCCGTCGCCAGAATTGGCGAGGGGATAGTATTCCAATTCGTATGACACCTTACTCGACATGTTTTGATAAAGCCAAACCAAAGATAGCATTTAACCGCGAGGATTATAATGCACTTAAGAGTATATGGTATGGCAATATCCCGGAACAGCTTAGGGAGTTGTTCCCGACAGCTGCAGACAGGCTCAGCTCATGCTAGAGCACCATCTCACATATTTCCAAGCACTCTGCCTCCAGGATTGATGAGGCCTTCCATAGGAGTGGCTGATAGGAACATATGTGTCCAGTTTAGGGTTAGGCACAGACATACTGTACCTAAGTAAGAGGTGGTTACACCGACTTACCCCAGCTGAGTGATCAGCCAGTTGTGTCAAATATGGAGGCCGGGCCAGGGGTGGCACAATACGTGCTGCAGCCCCTGGTAGGCCTTGGATACACCTATGCCCTGGGCACCTAAAGTGCACTATTACAGGGGCTCATAAGGTGAACCAGTTCCAATTCGTAATGCACCTAGAGTGCATTGGCAGTAATTTACAGAGAGAACAGCAGGCTGTGGGTCTGATTAGCAGGCCCACAGCCACATTAAGTCAGAAACCAGTGAAGCAAAAAGCAAAAATTTGGGGTGACCATAGGATAGCAGACCCTACTCTCCTACATAACCCCCCCCCCCCAAACGCAGGGACATTAGACTAACCTTGACCAGTTGTGTCTTCATGTTCTAAGTGGAAGTACCTGGAGAGACCATCTGCGTTGCCATGGTCAGTCCCTGGGCGGTGCTCCACTGTAAAGTCCATCCCCTGTAGGGAAATGGACCACCTGAGTAGTTTGGGGTTTTCACCCTTCATCTGATTAAGACATAGGAGGGGCTTATGGTCGGTCTGAATCTTGAAGTGAGTGCCAAATAAGTATGGTCTCAACTTCTTCAGGGCCCACACCACAGCAAAGGCCTCCCTCTCTATAGCTGACCAACGTTTCTCTCTGGGGGTCAGCCTTCTGCTAATGAAAGCAATGGGCTGGTCCTGGCCATCTACATTAAGCTGTGAAAGCACTGCTCCCACTCCCAACTCAGAAGCATCTGTTTGGACAATGAACTCTCTTGAGTAGTCAGGACTCTTCAGGATAGGTGCAGAGCACATGGCCTTCTTCAGGTCATCAAATGCCTTTTGACAGATTTCTGTCCACTGAACCTTTTTGGGCATCTTCTTGGATGTCAGTTCATTAAGAGGAGTCACAATGGACCCATAGTTCTTAACAAACTTCCTGTAGTACCCAGTCAGGCCCAAGAAAGCTCTGACCTGAGTCTGGGTAGTTGGAGGGGACCAGTCCTTGATGGTCTGGATCTTACTCTCCAGTGGTTGAACTTGGCCTCCACCTACAAGGTGGCCCAGGTATACAACCTTGCTCTGCCCTATCTGGCACTTTGTTGCCTTGATAGTGAGGCCTGCCTTCTGCAGAGCCTCAAGCACTTCCTTCAGGTGGACCAGGTGATCCTCCCAGGTGGAGCTAAAGACAGCAATATCGTCCAGATAAGCTGCACAAAAGTCATCCAACCCAGTGAGGACTTGATTCACCAACCTTTGGAAGGTGGCAGGTGCATTTTTCAAACCAAAGGGCATCACCACAAACTGATAATGCCCACTAGGGGTAGAAAATGCTGTCTTGGCTTTAGGCTCCTCAGCTAACCTGATTTGCCAGTAGCCAGCTGTCAAGTCAAATGTGCTCAAATATTTGGCAGAAGCCAACTTGTCAATGAGCTCATCTGCCCTTGGAATAGGGTGTGCATCTGTCCTGGTGACAGCATTGAGTCCTCTGTAATCCACACAGAACCTCATCTCTCTCTTGCCATCTTTGGTGTGAGGTTTGGGGACCAGAACCACTGGGCTAGCCCAGGGGCTCTCTGAAGGCTCAATGACACCTAATTCCAGCATCTTTTGCACCTCAGTCTTTATACAGTCCCTGACGTGGTCAGGTTGCCTGTAAATTTTGCTCTTTACAGGAAGACTGTCACCAGTGTCCACCACATGTGTACACCAGTTAGTCTGACTGGGTGTCAAGGAGAACATATGCCTGTATGCCTGTAGAACTTGTCTGCAGTCATGTTGCTGATGTTCAGTGAGGCTGCCACCTAAGGCCACACCATCAACTGAGCCATCCTCAGGGTTCTGAGTGAGCAGGTCTGGGAGAGGGTCACTCTCTTCCTCCTGTCCCTCATCTGTAGCCATGAGCAAGCCCATGTCTGCCCTGCTGACATATGCCTTCAATCTGTTCACATGGAGCACCCTGTGGGGGCTCCTGGGAGTTCCTAGGTCCACCAAGTAGGTAACCTCTCCCTTCTTTTCCAGAATTGTATGGGGTCCAGACCATTTGTCTTGGAGTGCTGCTGGGGCCACTGGCTCCAACACCCATACCTTCTGTCCAGGCTGAAATTCAACAAGGACAGCCTTTTGGTCATGCCAAGCTTTTTGTAATTCTTGGCTAGCCTCAAGGTTTTTGGATGCCTTTTCCATGTACTCTGCCATCCTGGAGCGGAGACCAAGTACATAGTCCACTATGTCCTGTTTAGGCTTTTTGAGAGGTAACTCCCATCCTTCCTTCACTAGACACAGGGGTCCTCTTACAGGGTGCCCAAACAACAATTCAAAGGGGCTGAAGCCAACCCCCTTTTGTGGGACCTCTCTGTAAGCGAACAAAAGGCAGGGCAGAAGGATGTCCCATCTTCGCCTGAGCTTTTCAGGTAATCCTTTAATCATGCCCTTTAGGGTCTTGTTAAATCTCTCAACAAGCCCATTGCATTGTGGGTGATAAGGAGTGGTGAACTTGTAGTTTACACCACATTCCTTCCACATAGCTGTCAAATATCCAGACATGAAGTTGGCCCCTCTATCTGATATTACCTCCTTAGGAAACCCCACTCTGGAGAAAACTCCAAGTAAGGCCCTGGCCACAACAGGAGCTGTTGTGGTCCTAAGGGGAATTGCCTCTGGGTACCTGGTGGCATGATCCACTACCACCAGTATGAATCTGTGCCCAGATGCTGTAGGGGGATCCATTGGACCAACAATATCAATCCCCACTCTCTCAAAGGGAACCCCCACCACAGGTAGTGGTATCAGGGGGGCCTTTGTTGTTCCACCTGCTTTACCACTGGCTTGGCAGGTTTCACAGGAGCGACAAAACTCCTTGGTGTCTTCAGACATGTGAGGCCAGTGAAAGTGAGGGACAAGCCTGTCCCAAGTCTTGCTCTGGCCTAGGTGTCCTGCTAAAGGAATATCATGGGCCAAGGTGAGTAGGAAGCCCCTAAATTGCAGAGGTATAACCAACCTCCTGGTAGCACCAGGCTTGGGGTCTCTAGCCTCTGAATAAAGGAGTCCATCGTCCCAATATACTTTATGGGCACCTTGAGCATTCCCAGCAGCCTCAGCAGCAGCCTGCTGTCTGAGGGGTTCAAGAGAAGGACAGGTTAACTGAGCCTGCCCCAAGTCTGCCCTAGAAGGTCCCCCTGTCCCCAGAAACTCAACCTGATCAGGTTCAAGTTCTTCAGGGACAGTTCCTTCAGGGGTCTCAAGATCAGTTTCCTGTGAAGCCTGATCCTCACTTGTAGGCAGTTGGAAAGGCGCAGCCTTAACCCTCCTGTTCTTCTTCTTGGGAGGTACTTGGTCCATTGTTCCAGGATCCAAGACCTGAGGTTCAGAGAGGCACTCTTTGGCCTGTGACCTGGTCACAGCAAGGACATGTGATGATATCCCTAACATCTCTGCATGAGTCCTGTACTCAACTTCTGACCATAGAGAGTTCTCCAGGTCATTGCCCAACAAACATTCTACTGGGAGATCAGCACTAACCACAACTTTCTTTAGGCCAGTTACCCCTCCCCAGGAAAAGTTAACAAGTGCCACACTATGTGTAGTAGTGACATTGCTGGCATTGGTCACCAGGTAATCATCGCCTGGCATGTATTGTCCAGGGTCCACAAAGTTAGGTGTCACCATAGTGACACTGGCACATGTGTCCCTGTAAGCTTGAGCCACTTTGTTGTTAATCAAAGGTGTCTGTCTGTATTTGCCCAGGTTACTGGGACTTATGTCAGGGGTCAAATCTATGTCCCCTTCACAAACCAGAACAGCCTGTGTAAGAGTTCTGACTAGGTCAGAATCTCCTTCAGTTCCCAAAGTGATTCCCACTAATCCCTTGGCTTGAGGACCAGCACTGCTAACTGTACTAGTGGGTGCAGGTGCCTTAGGGGCTGCAGTGCTGGGGGCTCCACCCTTTGTACACTCACTTGTCCAGTGAGAGGTGTTCTTACAAGTTTTACACCAGGGTTTCTTCTGACCTTCTTTCTTCTTCTTCTTGGAAGTTTGGGACCCACCCTCTGTCTCAGTGTGGGGCCCTGTTGAAGACTTCTGGTCTTTAGCTTTCTGCTCCCCACCCTTCTGGTCTGTTTTCTTCTGGTCACCACCCTGGTTCTGGTTCTGGTTCTTTTGCTTAACTCTGGTTCTTACCCATTTATCTGCCCTCTTTCCCAATTCTTGGGGAGAGGTCAAATCTGAGTCAACCAAATGTTGATGCAACTGCTGGTTCTGACAGTTATTTGAAATTTGTTCTCTCATCAGCAAATTGTACAATCCTTCATAGTCTGTAACCTTGCTTCCCAGCAACCATCCCTCCAGAGCCTTAGTGGCACACTCAACAAATTCAGACCAGTCCTGAGTCTGTGTCTTCTGGGTATCTCTGAACATTAACCTGTACTGTTCAGTGGTTAAGCCTAACCCATCAATCAGAGCACTCTTCAGGACCAGGTAGTTTCTAGAATCCCCATCACTAACTGTGAGGAGTCTGTCTCGGCCTCTACCTTCAAAGGAGAGCCACAAGATTGCTGCCCACTGCTCCTGAGGGATCTGCTGTACTCTGCAGGCTCTCTCCATTGCAGTAATCCATTTATGGATATCATCCACAGCTTTGTAGGGGGGCACAATCTTACTCAGGTTTCTATTGTCAAAAGACCTGTCTTTATCCTTGTGGATATTGCTGCCACCAGTGGGTTCTATTACCCCACTCTCTCTAGGCTGTCTTGCTCTAGCAAGTTTCTCTTGGGCCAGGGCAATCTCTAACTCTTGTCTCTGGACTCTCAATTCAGCCTCTCTAATTTGAGATTCTCTCAATTTGGTCTCATGTTCCCTTCTCTGAGGGCTAGTCATCCTCCTTCTGGAGTGACCATGAGAACCTCTAGAAGCATAGGAGTTGTCAGAGTCACCTGAGTGAATCCTTCTCCTCCTAGGCTCCTGGTTAAGTCCACCTGGGGGTCTGAATGGGTTGTTACCTGATTCATTCCCAAGTTGACTTAAGTTAGCCTGGTTCAGTCTACTGACCAGCACCTGACTATCTCTGTCATCATCTGACTCACTGCTTTCCACCTCCTCCTCCTCTTCTTCTTCCTCTACATCTACCTGAGGAGCTCCAGTGGTGGAGGCTTCCTCATCTACCAGGATGATAGGGGCAGGGGTGTCTACAGTGTCATCCTCTGAAGGATGGCCTCCTTCAGCATCCCCTGTGGGGTTTGCTTTAGAGGTCTTTAGAGCCTCAGACTGATCCAAGAGCTCTCTTAGGTGGTCTGTAGTAGGGGAAGGCCCTGTCTTCAGACCCCTTAAGACACAAAGCTGTCTTAATTCCTTAAAGGGAAAAATAGCAAATTTGGATGGTGCCCTTGGAGGGTCACTCTCAACAGGAGTAAGTCCACTGGACCCCTCTGCTCCAGACATTGCTCTAGTGTGGGTGGATGTGTTGCAATCTACCTACACTGGTGTTTACCTACTAAACCTATCTAGTAGTTGTAGCTAGGGTGTGCTACTCCCTTTGCTCTACAACAACTAAGTTCAGTAGAACTTAAGTATACTAGTCTTGTTTTATATGTACCTAGCAGGTACCTGTATGATCTTTCAAATGATAATCTCAAAGATTGTAATGGTAAAACAACAGCAAGCTCAGATCCCAATCTGCTGCTCACCAATGTGAGAAGTTGGCCTGGTATATAATGCTCACTAATTCTAGTGATCACTTTGTACCATGCCAAGCAACCCTTATGATGATGGTTGTAATTCAACCTTGTAGACCAGTTATCCTAGTGGTAACGTGGACAAAGCAGTCTTAGGCTAAACTCTGAAAGGCATGTGAAGCCAGCTGTTATACCATACACAACCCCCTTGAATACCAAATGAAAGGGACACCACACAGATATATATTGAAAATATATATTGATTTATTAACTATAAAATCCCCTGGACTCTTTATGAGCACAGAAGCACAAGCGTTAAATCACAAGACAGTTTAAAATACACAAAAGTTGCACAATATGGATGAGCCCTAGGGGCCACCTAAACCATATACTAAGAAAGTGGTATAAGAGATACCTAGAGGAAAGTGAAGAGGCCTAGGGCCTTGGGAATCGCTGGAGCTATTCGAGACTGGCAATGACTAAGTCGGGAAAGGCCCACGGGACTCGGGTGCAGTGTTCAAAGTGCACGCACTTCTCAATACAAAGTCTATGGTGCGTAAAAAGCACAAAGTTAGAAAGTTAGGAACCTTCCGAGTGACCTACGGAGCTGAAACTTAAAACACAGGCCCTTAGGATGTGTACCAGTGCAGGAGCACCGGCGGAGCTGAGTTACCTCACCCACAGGAAGCGGGTGCACAGGGTCGAAGTTGTGTCGGGTTTCGTCACGCTGGTCGATGGTGCTTGGAGCTGAAGATGCTGCAGGCGGCTCGATGCGAAGAGTTCCGGTGGATCCAAGGGTGGATCTGAAGATGTGAAGACCTGAAAGCAGAGGGGACAATGTTCAAAGTCACTAGCCAGTGACTACCGTGGAACCAGATTGGAACCAGGCGATGTCGGGTGCAAACAGGCGTTGTCGGGTAGCTTCTTTCTGCAGCCACGTGGATACCCGGGGTCGAGGACGTCCAGGAGTCGGTCACGTGCTGTCC
The DNA here is from genome assembly GCF_964263255.1 of Lissotriton vulgaris. Classification (NCBI taxonomy): domain Eukaryota; kingdom Metazoa; phylum Chordata; class Amphibia; order Caudata; family Salamandridae; genus Lissotriton; species Lissotriton vulgaris. Next base: position 461,960,661 of record NC_141696.1, on the reverse strand, counting down.
CACGTAAACTTCTCGCTGTTGGCGGTGTCGGCGACCTGATCGGAGCAAACAGGCCTTGGCAAATGCAAGCCACGCAGAAGTTGAAAGATGCTGTTCACTCGGACCAGCAAGGTCAGAGCGGGTGCTCCTTTTCACAGGAGCTTGGGTAGGTCTGGAGCAACCAGACCTGCTGTGTAAATCTTCGGGTTCGTCGCCAAGATGGCCGCTGACCACGTGGCTAGTGGCCGGGATGGCGCGTCGAGTGGCACAATGCAAAACGGCCCCACACAGATCGTGGAGATGCTGGAGGGCTGATCTTCGGTGCAAGGGCTGCTCGGTGGTGGGGGTTCTCAATCCCCAAAGCACAACGTCGAGGATGCCTCAGAAGCTGCGCAGTCAGCTTTTCGAGTGTCTTTCAAGAGGTCCGGTCCCACGTCACTCGGTGCCTCCACGGGTCCCTTCTTCGCAGGGACTGTGGATCGGGCTCTGAGAGGTCTGGGAGTCTGGTTCTTGTCGGGCTCTGGGCTCGGTCTCCGGCGGGAGGCGGCGGCAAAGCAGACGTCGAGTTGCTGGTTGGTACCTGTGTTCACAGGGTGGCCACTCCTAGGCCACAAGGGAGATTCTCTTCAGTCTTCTGTGCAGCAGAATGTCGAAGTCCAGTCTTCTTCTTGTTTAAAGTTGATTTCGGGATGATCTGCTGTGCAATGGCACTGCTCCCCCTCTTATTCCCAAACTGGGGGTGGATCACCTACTAGGTCCCTCCTCTGGGAGGAACCAGGAAGGGGGGCGGTTACACCCCCTTTCCTTTGTCCAGCTCCGCGCCAGGACTGGGGCTGGAAGGCCCCAGAACCGGTTTGGACTGGCCTATGCACGGGGACACCTTGTGTGCCCCGGGCATGTCTGATTCTATTCAGCCCTGTCCTACCCAATACACAAAATCCTGTCTGGGGTGGTGCTCGCACCTCCCAAGGCAGGAAACCCTTTGTCCAGGCCACCATCTGCCGAGTTTCGGTCAGCAGCAGGAGGCCAGACTTGTGTCTGTGGTGGCAGCGTCCATTTTGTGGAGCTGAGGCTCTGTTTAACTTTAACCGGGGTTAAGGCTACACACATGTCGTGTCCCTCTAGAAGGGTGGAATGCTATCCCCGTCGCCAGAATTGGCGAGGGGATAGTATTCCAATTCGTATGACACCTTACGCGACATGTTTTGATAAAGCCAAACCAAAGATAGCATTTAACCGCGAGGATTATAATGCACTTAAGAGTATATGGTATGGCAATATCCCGGAACAGCTTAGGGAGTTGTTCCCGACAGCTGCAGACAGGCTCAGCTCATGCTAGAGCACCATCTCACATATTTCCAAGCACTCTGCCTCCAGGATTGATGAGGCCTTCCATAGGAGTGGCTGATAGGAACATATGTGTCCAGTTTAGGGTTAGGCACAGACATACTGTACCTAAGTAAGAGGTGGTTACACCGACTTACCCCAGCTGAGTGATCAGCCAGTTGTGTCATAATAATAATTCTTTATTTGATATCAAACAAATCATAAAAGGGTGGACTTACCACCATGCAAGAGATATTTACATCATAAAAACAACACAGAATAAATTTTGAGTCGAGTTGAAAATTAATAACATGCTCTGAAAAAGTAGCAGAAAAAAAAAAAAAGGTCTAAGAAGAGAAAAAAAAGTATAAAAGAATAATGGTTATTCAAACAAGAGGCTCGTTATCATTAACTCGTGCTGCGTAAAAGCAACCATTGGAAAGAAGGGAGGAAGAGTCTGTGGTCTGCCAAAGCCTGACCTATTGTCCAGGAACCTCTTCAGATGGTGCCCTTTTTTTCCAGCTCTATGGCGGCAAGGTTCAAAAATTTTAAGGTTTTGCATGATAGTTCTATCCAAGAACCGCTTAGGCATCTTATCACCGCCGCCCTGCAAGTTCTCACCTGGGCTTCTCTTAAGGGAGATCGAAGGAGCGATTTTCTTAGATTTTGGAGTGCCGGGCATATACATATGAGGTGCAGTAAAGACTCTGCACCGTTGCCGCATAGGCGGCAATCGGGAGTTGCCCATTGCCGTTGCCATTTGGGAGTGAGGTCTTTGGACGAGAAGCAGCCCAACCTTAGAAGGCTTAGTTTCCTTTTATAGTGGTCCCTAAAGCATTCTTTCAAATAATCCTGTGGTTTTAGGTGGGTATATGACGGCAAGACGATCCAGGCATGGCTTTTGCCAGCCACTGCTGCTTTGTCCATGAATAGTGATGATTGTTTGACTGCTTTCTTGGTTAGCAGTTTGAAGGCAGAATATGTCATGGGCAGACGCCAAGATTCATCTAGTTTTAATGCCTCCAGCGCTTGCCTCAAGATCTTGTATATTGAGTCTGGTTGCCCGGCCTGTTTTTCAACTTCTAACCAGCAAAGGTGGGCCAGGGATTCCTCTTCTGCCTCCCTCATGCGCCAATAATATTTAACGAGTGCTCCTTGTCTTGCTGGGAGCTGGTTAGTGAGACCGTACTCCAGACGAATTTGGGCTTGCGAGATGTGTCTCGGAATTGAAAAAAGAGTTTTGAACAGCCTAGATTGGGCGAGATTTAACGCTGTAGCGTCCCGGGTTGCCAGTAGTTCGGAACCGTATGTCAATGATGGCAAAAATTTGGCAGTTACGATATTGAGAATGTGGCCGGTAGAATGACCTTTTAATTGCTTTTGGACTATTTTAAAGGCAAATTGGAGCTGCTTTGCTTTGGTTTCCCCCTGGTCTTGGTGCAGTTTAAACTTTAATCGGTGGTCTAGTAAGATTCCCAGGTATTTATAATGATTTACCTGGATTAGAGGGGTAGAATTAATCCTCCAGACAAAATAATTTTTTTTTTTTCTCTGGCCGCAGAAGCATATGATGTTGTTTTTTTTTAGGTTCATAGTTAGTTGTGCGTTCACAAGGTACTGCGACAGTTTTGAGATCGAACGTTGTAAACCGATGTGGGTTTTTGAAAGGAGAACAATGTCGTCAGCGTATTGGAGACTTGTTATAGGCGAGTGGGCCAATTTTCGTGGATCTCCCGGGATGGTGCTTATGACACTTTCTAGGTCCGCAGTGTAGATATTAAAGAGGCTTGGGGCCAGAACACAGCCTTGCTTTAAACCGTTAGTTGTGTGGAATTTCCTGGTCAGGCGTCGACCGTCTCCTTTTTTCACTTGGACCCAAGTATCTGTGTAGAGCTCAGTAATTGCTCCTAGCAGCTTTGGCGGCACGCCCCAGGCTTTCATTTTTGCCCAAAGACTTGATCTAGGCACTTTATCGAAAGCCGCTTTTAGGTCCAGAAAACAAGTATACAGCGGGGTGGAGTTATGAATAGCTTTGTTAACAAGGAGGGTTAACGCGGATAGATTGGTCAAGGTGCCCAGGCCTGGCCGAAAGCCTGTTTGTGTCCGGGGAATGATCCCAGTACTGCTCACCCAGGATTCCAGTTCTACCAACAAGTTGGAAGCATAGATCTTAGCCTCCACGTCAATTAAGGCAATAAGCCTATAGTTGTTGGGGTCTGACCTGGGCCCAGATTTGTAGATTGCATGCAGAATACTGCCTCTCCATGATTCGGGGATGTTCCCGGTCTGTAGGCTCTGACCAAACAAAGGTGTTAGTTGACTGGCCCAAAACGATGGGTCTTTCTTAAATAAGGCGTTGGGAAGTCCGTTTGGACCGGGCGCTCCATCTGCTCTCAGTGATTTTATGGTGTTTGAGACCTGCTTTAATGAGAACAATTCAGTGTCTCCTGTAGCCTTTACTATCTTTGAATTCCCTGTGGATTTTGGAACTGGCATTATACTCGGGCTGGACCGAGAAAGCTCCACAAGATGCTCGATGTTATTGTCCTTACATGACTTGTACGAGGAGTTATATAATTGGTCGATGTGACTACTCCAGAGATTGTCAGTCATGTCTGAGTTAAACTGGCGGTGTTTGCCATTTAGCATGAAGTTTATTTTTGCCCAAAAATCTTTCGAGTTCTGCAATTTACTTGCGTGAAGTATGGAACATGCTAGTTTTTCCCTGTGCATTCGCTTTGCCAAATTGGTCTCTCTTTTTAGTTCTTTTTTTAGAGATTCGATTGTGTTCAGCACGGGTTGTGAGAGCTGGGGATCTTTTTTGCGTTCGGCCCGGAGGAAAGCATTTATTTGCCTTTTTAGTTGACGCAGTTTCGGTGTGTACCATTCCCCACCTCCCTTTCTTATGGGTTTGCCTCCTCTGTTGTTGGATTGGTGTTTTTTATTGATCTCTGTTACAAAGTTTTCCCACGTTTTGACTGTGTCGCTCGATGTTTCTGATAGGAGGAACAGATCGTGGCATGATGCCATTAAGGTAGAGAGATTTCCTTCGTTCCAGTTTAACCGTTTTAAATTGAAAATGTGTGTGTGCAAGGTCAATGGCGCCGCCTTCTCTGACTTTGTGGGTTGAATGGTCAGGGTGAAGGTCTGAGGAAAATGATCGCTTTCTACGCGTTCCTGTATCCGGAAGTCACTTATGTCATGGAATAGGTGGGGGTCAGCCAGAGTATAATCTAAGGTAGAACCTGACTTCTTAGAGACCCTCGTTAGGGCGGCTGGTCTGTCCAGATGGCCTCTCCCATTTAGGGTGTACAGGTGGAGAGCTTCCAATTCAGAGGCACATTTCCTTCCCAATGCACTTTGTCTGCATTGATTGCCCTGCCGTGGCTCAATATGAGCGGGGAGGGTTCCCTCCTGTCCGCGAGTTAGGTTCAGATTGAAATCTCCCGTTATAGTCATGTTTTCGCTTGGGTAGGTTGATTTCAATATCTTAATTGTTGTCACTAGTTGTTTTATCCTTTTTCCTTTGTGTTTTCCGCTAGGGTGCAAGTAGAGGTTCATGATCAGGAGTCCCAAGTTGGGGGAAACTTCCACTTTGATGCATTGCATCCATGTTGAATCTAAGTCGATACAAGTTGGTGACCATGTGAAGTCAGTTGATATAAAAATGGATAGACCCCCTTTGGCCCTTCCGGGACGTCCCTCCTTCTGGGCTGGGACAAGGAATTCTTTGTATCCTACTAAAGGCGAGTTTTTAGTCTGCCATGTTTCTTGGAACAGTAGTATTTTAAATTGAGTTATGAACTCGATGAAGTCGTCTTCCTCCATCTTTGTGTTCAAGCCATTGATGTTCCATGAGCAGATCTTGCAACCCTGCTTTTCCCGCATCGTTGATCTAGTTCAAGCTACGTTCCTATGGGCTTGAGCCCGAATAGCGTGATGAGGTCTTTCGGGCGTATCTGCCTCTTGGTGAGCGAAAGTGATTGTAAATTGCCTAAGTCGCTGCACTTCCGCTTTGGTGCTGCTTCTTGAATCTGGCCCTTTGGCATTTTTTAAAAGGCTTGTTTTTGTGATTTGTTTCCGCAGCGGGCTGGGATAGCGTGGAGGCTCCACTTTTTTTAGTTCAATACCCCATGCGGCGAAAACCTCCCTGTGAGAGAGGATTTGATCTGTGATGGTATGATTAGTCCAAGTTGTTATCGTCGAGTCTGAGCCTGATTGCAGAGGGTTTGGTTTGAACTCTATTGATTCGAGGTCGCTTGATTTTAAGTGACGTAGGCCTGGAATTTCTTCTAGAAGTCTTAAAATGGCCCCTCTATTCAGGATATCATAGAGCCCTCTTGAACAATATTGTGGAATAAACTCGATTTTGTTACTTGGAGTGGGCCGCTTTTGAATTTTTGGTCGAGTGCTCGCGTCATTAGATGGGAGGGCCGTTCCTGCCTGGTCGACCACTTGCTCTAGTGTATGTGAGTTTTCCTTATGTACGCTGTTGGCGGGGTCTTGTCCATTGGGGACTGCAAAGTGAAATTCGCCACCCTGTGTGTCACGTGGGTCACGTGCGTTGACTCCCTTAATCTTTGCGGCTTTGACTGAAATAACTTGGCTGTTGATGTCTGGGGCTTGGCTAGTTATATTCTTGTCACTTAATTCCGTCCTTTGATCAATGTTTATGTTGGTTCCAGGCTCTTGAGGTGGTTCCTTGCTATCTGGTTTTTGTCCCACCGGTTTAAAGATGCTGTACACTTTTAATGCGTTCTGATTTGTCACAGTGTAACCTGTTGCTCCTTTTGAGGTTGAGGGTGCCTTGATGGGAAAGGAATCCCTTGACATGGTCCTTTGCTCTAGCATTGATTTGGTTTCGGGTGGGACGCACTCGAAATGCTGTTCGACTTCCTTGGTCACGGAGTTGTTGATGGAGTTTCCCGGAGAGGTTTGAGCGGCCCTTCGGTTGTGTGCTTTTGCCTTTCTGGCTTTCCTTAGTCGCTTCCGTTCTCTCCTTGTAAGCGTTGGAGCCTGTTTGATGTGATTAGCGGTTATCGCGACGTTGGGAGTTGGCTCCTGAATTAACTCGGCTGCCTCTATGCGGTTTACCAGGTTGTTGTCGTCTGGGCTTGCTGGCGACCTGTTTTCCCTTACTGGGGGGGATTGTAGAAGATCCTGCGATTCGAGGCTCTCCTCACCCCTGCCAGCAATGGTCAGCCTCGTCAGCCTACCGTGATCCTCGTTTGACTTCTGGTTGCCGGTTAAATCACTTGATGTTGTGGTTGTCTCCGTAGGGGCGTCTTTTGACGAATCCTTAACAGCCCCCAGTATTTGGGACATCAGACTTGGAACTGTAGCCAATTTGTCTATTATGTTGGAGCAGTGACAAGTGTAGAACGTCTGATCTTTATTCAATTGAACCTTGGTAATCATGGTGTTTAATTCTTGAAGGTTTGCTTCGATCCCCTGGACGTGAGACGCCAGGAGGTGGAGGAGGTCGACTTGAGTGTCCAGTTTGTCCGCGTGGTAGGACATGGCGATTCCTATGGTTTCCATTGTCTTTAGTAATTCCGGCCAAATGGAAACCGGTTGACTGTTCACTGGCGATTCCCCCTGAGAGTGTCTATAAATGGAGATCGGAGATATAGCAGAGTAGACTAAGTGGTTTGGTTGGATGGGATGCTCACACGGTTGGTCGCACCCTGATCTCTTGTCGGTGCTCTCTTCCATCCCTGGACCTTGGTAGTGTAGAGCTGATGACTTGCGTGGGCTTCGTTCGAGTTTTTCGGTCTCAAGTGCTGTTAAATTTGGTTGCTGTAGCTTCAATGTCGGACTATCTTTGATAGCGTCTGTGTCTTCAGTGACTTGTCCGATGGAAAGAGGGCGCAGGTTTTTTTTCAAGCATAACATTGGGTGACTGGACATTGGACTGTAAGAGATTGCCTGAGACGTTGGGCCCGGATTTTCAACGCGGGGATACACCTGAAACTGCAGAGGAGGTTCCTCAGTTTTGGTCGTGGACGTGTTCTGAATTGGATGTGCGTTCTGCAAACTCGGCTCTTGAAAGACCGAGTCATCAGCTGCGTCCGGGGCCCAATGTACTAGGGCGCGCACCGGCAGTATGTTTGACATTTGTGGTGACTGAATGGGTGATTCCCCCTTGGCTTGCTTTAAGTCCTTAGCTAATTGTTTGATTTTTAAATCGTTTAGCCAAAGAGGACCGGGCCCCTTGCGCCCAGAATTCGTTCTTGACCTTACAGTCTGGGCTTTGCTGGGTTCGCTGTGGCACCTTGGCCGGTATAGTGGTGATACGGACCGTTTGTCTTTCTTATTTATGCCCTCCATGTGGGCGTTGTAGTGTAAGCTGCTACATTTGGGGCCGGAGTCTTGTGGTGGCGGTACCTTCCCGCTCCCACCCCCGGTAGAAAGTCTTTGACAGACTTTGAGGAAGTCCGTGATCAGGGCTCTTTTGCTTGCTTTTAAATGCGGGGCCTGTTCACTGTGTGCCGGGAGTGATGTTGCATCTCTCAAATTAATTCCTTCGTTGTTCACAGCAGGGCTGCTGGTTATACTGTCCTTGTCCTTGTTCTTATTGGCTCCTTCGTCCAAGCTTAGTAGACCAAGAATATCAGATTGATGTTGCGTGCCCTGGGGATTTTTTACAAGGTCCGCGGAGTCTGTTGCGGGGGCTGTTGTGATAGATCCTTGAACTTCCTGGGCTGTCTTTGCGGGACTCTTGCCCCTGCCCATGGCTGCCCCTTCGATTTCCTCCTCCATCTCTTCCGCCACCCCGTTGGTGGTCATACATGGGGGACCCCCCTTAGCTTTCTTTGTCTTCCCCTGTGATGGGAATGCTGCCGCATCCTCGCCTCGTAGTCTCCCCGACCTCATACTGCTGCGTAGGGGGGTGTACAAATTGGCCCTTTGGTTGGCGCTTTGGTTGACAAGGAGGTTGACAGGGAGGAGGGAAGTATGCAGGCTGCCTTGATAAAGCGATGTTAGCCTTCTTTGTTGCTTGTGTCTCTGTTGGCCGTTTGGCAGCTGGCTTTTTAATTCTGTTCGCGTATGTAATGAGTAATAAGTATATAATAAGTTGGAATGAGCGGCGTTGTCAATATATCTGGGTTGATGTCTAATTTACTGCTGGTTTTGTTTGGTTTGGTTTAGTTAGACTTTGCCGCTGATGAATGAGAGTGGTAGGGAATGGCAAATGACGAAAAATGGCAGCAAACGGCGACTGGTGATTGGTCCGAGGTGGGCGAACAAGCGGAGCACACGGGGGGCCACAGGCTGGGTGGACCTAGTCAACCCGCCTCCCTGGGTCCCTGGGTCCACCCCCGGCTCTTACTTAGCAGCGGCCTCTAATGGCTGCCGCGCTTGCTATTCTTCCTTCCCTCCCACCAGCCTCGCTTCTCACCTTGCAGGCTCCTTGCAGGCACCTGATCTCCTGTTTTTCAAAAACGCGGTTGTTGGCCACCTGAATGCTGGAAAGTTTGTCAGGTGCTCCCTGGGGGGGGGGGGCGGGCAGACCCACGGGGGTGGCTTGCTGCAGCTCCTGGTTCCCAGCCGCAGCTCCCGCTTCCGCCGGGCTGCTCCCGCTACTCTCACTGTAGCTCGCCGTAGTGCCTCACTCTGTCTTGGGCTGCTTCCACCGCCGCCGTTCCCGCCGGCGTTCTCAGCAAGAGCGCAGCCCGGCCAACAGCTGACAGGGGTCGGTGTAGTCCGTGGTCAGTGGTCGCCTTGGGCGGGCGGGCGGGCGCTACCGGAGAATCAGCAGAATCGGCAAAATTGTAAGAGGCGTCTATCCTCTGCACATGCACCGTGCACTTGGGAAACGGGAGACTACCAGAGACAGTGCGCTCCGGAGACCCTTGACCCCAAGTGCTCCGCTAGTCTTCCCCTGCAGACCCCCTTATCGGGGAAGGCGGAAGGTGGACAGGAGCGGCAATCTCAGCGTTGTACTCGGTTTGTCAGAGACGGCGTTTCTGGCTTTCTGACTCAGCTCGTGGGCTCCCTCCAGTGGCCAAACTGCAGCCAGTTGTGTCAAATATGGAGGCCAGGCCAGGGGTGGCACAATACGTGCTGCAGCCCCTGGTAGGCCTTGGATACACCTATGCCCTGGGCACCTAGGGTGCACTATTACAGGGGCTCATAAGGTGAACCAGTTCCAATTCGTAATGCACCTAGAGTGCATTGGCAGTAATTTAGAGAGAGAACAGCAGGCTGTGGGTCTGATTAGCAGGCCCACAGCCACATTAAGTCAGAAACCAGTGAAGCAAAAAGCAAAAATTTGGGGTGACCATAGGATAGCAGACCCTACTCTCCTACATAACCCCCCCCCAAACGCAGGGACATTAGACTAACCTTGACCAGTTGTGTCTTCATGTTCTAAGTGGAAGTACCTGGAGAGACCATCTGCGTTGCCATGGTCAGTCCCTGGGCGATGCTCCACTGTAAAGTCCATCCCCTGTAGGGAAATGGACCACCTGAGTAGTTTGGGGTTTTCACCCTTCATCTGATTAAGCCATAGGAGGGGCTTATGGTCGGTCTGAATCTTGAAGTGAGTGCCAAATAAGTATGGTCTCAACTTCTTCAGGGCCCACACCACAGCAAAGGCCTCCCTCTCTATAGCTGACCAACGTTTCTCTCTGGGGGTCAGCCTTCTGCTAATGAAAGCAATGGGCTGGTCCTGGCCATCTACATTAAGCTGTGAAAGCACTGCTCCCACTCCCAACTCAGAAGCATCTGTTTGGACAATGAACTCTCTTGAGTAGTCAGGACTCTTCAGGATAGGTGCAGAGCACATGGCCTTCTTCAGGTCATCAAATGCCTTTTGACAGATTTCTGTCCACTGAACCTTTTTGGGCATCTTCTTGGATGTCAGATCATTAAGAGGAGTCACAATGGACCCATAGTTCTTAACAAACTTCCTGTAGTACCCAGTCAGGCCCAAGAAAGCTCTGACCTGAGTCTGGGTAGTTGGAGGGGACCAGTCCTTGATGGTCTGGATCTTACTCTCCAGTGGTTGAACTTGGCCTCCACCTACAAGGTGGCCCAGGTATACAACCTTGCTCTGCCCTATCTGGCACTTTGTTGCCTTGATAGTGAGGCCTGCCTTCTGCAGAGCCTCAAGCACTTCCTTCAGGTGGACCAGGTGATCCTCCCAGGTGGAGTTAAAGACAGCAATATCGTCCAGATAAGCTGCACAAAAGTCATCCAACCCAGTGAGGACTTGATTCACCAACCTTTGGAAGGTGGCAGGTGCATTTTTCAAACCAAAGGGCATCACCACAAACTGATAATGCCCACTAGGGGTAGAAAATGCTGTCTTGGCTTTAGACTCCTCAGCTAACCTGATTTGCCAGTAGCCAGCTGTCAAGTCAAATGTGCTCAAATATTTGGCAGAAGCCAACTTGTCAATGAGCTCATCTGCCCTTGGAATAGGGTGTGCATCTGTCCTGGTGACAGCATTGAGTCCTCTGTAATCCACACAGAACCTCATCTCTCTCTTGCCATCTTTGGTGTGAGGTTTGGGGACCAGAACCACTGGGCTAGCCCAGGGGCTCTCTGAAGGCTCAATGACACCTAATTCCAGCATCTTTTGCACCTCAGTCTTTATACAGTCCCTGACGTGGTCAGGTTGCCTGTAAATTTTGCTCTTTACAGGAAGACTGTCACCAGTGTCCACCACATGTGTACACCAGTTAGTCTGACTGGGTGTCAAGGAGAACATATGCCTGTATGCCTGTAGAACTTGTCTGCAGTCATGTTGCTGATGTTCAGTGAGGCTGCCACCTAAGGCCACACCATCAACTGAGCCATCCTCAGGGTTCTGAGTGAGCAGGTCTGGGAGAGGGTCACTCTCTTCCTCCTGTCCCTCATCTGTAGCCATGAGCAAGCCCATGTCTGCCCTGCTGACATATGCCTTCAATCTGTTCACATGGAGCACCCTGTGGGGGCTCCTGGGAGTTCCTAGGTCCACCAAGTAGGTAACCTCTCCCTTCTTTTCCAGAATTGTATGGGGTCCAGACCATTTGTCTTGGAGTGCTGCTGGGGCCACTGGCTCCAACACCCATACCTTCTGTCCAGGCTGAAATTCAACAAGGACAGCCTTTTGGTCATGCCAAGCTTTTTGTAATTCTTGGCTAGCCTCAAGGTTTTTGGATGCCTTTTCCATGTACTCTGCCATCCTGGAGCGGAGACCAAGTACATAGTCCACTATGTCCTGTTTAGGCTTTTTGAGAGGTAACTCCCATCCTTCCTTCACTAGACACAGGGGTCCTCTTACAGGGTGCCCAATTAACAATTCAAAGGGGCTGAAGCCAACCCCCTTTTGTGGGACCTCTCTGTAAGCGAACAAAAGGCAGGGCAGAAGGATGTCCCATCTTCGCCTGAGCTTTTCAGGTAATCCTTTAATCATGCCCTTTAGGGTCTTGTTAAATCTCTCAACAAGCCCATTGCATTGTGGGTGATAAGGAGTGGTGAACTTGTAGTTTACACCACATTCCTTCCACATAGCTGTCAAATATCCAGACATGAAGTTGGCACCTCTATCTGATATTACCTCCTTAGGAAACCCCACTCTGGAGAAAACTCCAAGTAAGGCCCTGGCCACAACAGGAGCTGTTGTGGTCCTAAGGGGAATTGCCTCTGGGTACCTGGTGGCATGATCCACTACCACCAGTATGAATCTGTGCCCAGATGCTGTAGAGGGATCCATTGGACCAACAATATCAATCCCCACTCTCTCAAAGGGAACCCCCACCACAGGTAGTGGTATCAGGGGGGCCTTTGTTGTTCCACCTGCTTTACCACTGGCTTGGCAGGTTTCACAGGAGCGACAAAACTCCTTGGTGTCTTCAGACATGTGAGGCCAGTGAAAGTGAGGGACAAGCCTGTCCCAAGTCTTGTTCTGGCCTAGGTGTCCTGCTAAAGGAATATCATGGGCCAAGGTGAGTAGGAAGCCCCTAAATTGCAGAGGTATAACCAACCTCCTGGTAGCACCAAGCTTGGGGTCTCTAGCCTCTGAATGAAGGAGTCCATCGTCCCAATATACTTTATGGGCACCTTGAGCATTCCCAGCAGCCTCAGCAGCAGCCTGCTGTCTGAGGGGTTCAAGAGAAGGACAGGTTAACTGAGCCTGCCCCAAGTCTGCCCTAGAAGGTCCCCCTGTCCCCAGAAACTCAACCTGATCAGGTTCAAGTTCTTCAGGGACAGTTCCTTCAGGGGTCTCAAGATCAGTTTCCTGTGAAGCCTGATCCTCACTTGTAGGCAGTTGGGAAGGCGCAGCCTTAACCCTCCTGTTCTTCTTCTTGGGAGGTACTTGGTCCATTGTTCCAGGATCCAAGACCTGAGGTTCAGAGAGGCACTTTTTGGCCTGTGACCTGGTCACAGCAAGGACATGTGATGATATCCCTAACATCTCTGCATGAGTCCTGTACTCAACTTCTGACCATAGAGAGTTCTCCAGGTCATTGCCCAACAAACATTCTACTGGGAGATCAGCACTAACCACAACTTTCTTTAGGCCAGTTACCCCTCCCCAGGAAAAGTTAACAAGTGCCACACTATGTGTAGTAGTGACATTGCTGGCATTGGTCACCAGGTAATCATCGCCTGGCATGTATTGTCCAGGGTCCACAAAGTTAGGTGTCACCATAGTGACACTGGCACATGTGTCCCTGTAAGCTTGAGCCACTTTGTTGTTAATCAAAGGTGTCTGTCTGTATTTGCCCAGGTTACTGGGACTTATGTCAGGGGTCAAATCTATGTCCCCTTCACAAACCAGAACAGCCTGTGTAAGAGTTCTGACTAGGTCAGAATCTCCTTCAGTTCCCAAAGTGATTCCCACTAATCCCTTGGCTTGAGGACCAGCACTGCTAACTGTACTAGTGGGTGCAGGTGCCTTAGGGGCTGCAGTGCTGGGGGCTCCACCCTTTTTACACTCACTTGTCCAGTGAGAGGTGTTCTTACAAGTTTTACACCAGGGTTTCTTCTGACCTTCTTTCTTCTTCTTCTTGGAAGTTTGGGACCCACCCTCTGTCTCAGTTTGGGGCCCTGTTGAAGACTTCTGGTCTTTAGCTTTCTGCTCCCCACCCTTCTGGTCTGTTTTCTTCTGGTCACCACCCTGGTTCTGGTTCTGGTTCTTTTGCTAAACTCTGGTTCTTACCCATTTATCTGCCCTCTTTCCCAATTCTTGGGGAGAGGTCAAATCTGAGTCAACCAAATGTTGATGCAACTGCTGGTTCTGACAGTTATTTAAAATTTGTTCTCTCATCAGCAAATTGTACAATCCTTCATAGTCTGTAACCTTGCTTCCCAGCAACCATCCCTCCAGAGCCTTAGTGGCACACTCAACAAATTCAGACCAGTCCTGAGTCTGTGTCTTCTGGGTATCTCTGAACATTAACCTGTACTGTTCAGTGGTTAAGCCTAACCCATCAATCAGAGCACTCTTCAGGACCAGGTAGTTTCTAGAATCCCCATCACTAACTGTGAGGAGTCTGTCTCGGCCTCTACCTTCAAAGGAGAGCCACAAGATTGCTGCCCACTGCTCCTGAGGGATCTGCTGTACTCTGCAGGCTCTCTCCATTGCAGTAATCCATTTATGGATATCATCCCCAGCTTTGTAGGGGGGCACAATCTTACTCAGGTTTCTATTATCAAAAGACCTATCTTTATCCTTGTGGATATTGCTGCCACCAGTGGGTTCTATTACCCCACTCTCTCTAGGCTGTCTTGCTCTAGCAAGTTTCTCTTGGGCCAGGGCAATCTCTAACTCTTGTCTCTGGACTCTCAATTCAGCCTCTCTAATTTGAGATTCTCTCAATTTGGTCTCATGCTCCCTTCTCTGAGGGCTAGTCATCCTCCTTCTGGAGTGACCATGAGAACCTCTAGAAGCATAGGAGTTTTCAGAGTCACCTGAGTGAATCCTTCTCCTCATAGGCTCCTGGTTAAGTCCACCTGGGGGTCTGAATGGGTTGTTACCTGATTCATTCCCAAGTTGACTTAAGTTAGCCTGGTTCAGTCTACTGACCAGCACCTGACTATCTCTGTCATCATCTGACTCACTGCTTTCCACCTCCTCCTCCTCTTCTTCTTCCTCTACATCTACCTGAGGAGCTCCAGTGGTGGAGGCTTCCTCATCTACCAGGATGATAGGGGCAGGGGTGTCTACAGTGTCATCCTCTGAAGGATGGCCTCCTTCAGTATCCCCTGTGGGGTTTGCTTTAGAGGTCTTTAGAGCCTCAGACTGATCCAAGAGCTCTCTTAGGTGGTCTGTAGTAGGGGAAGGCCCTGTCTTCAGACCCCTTAAGACACAAAGCTGTCTTAATTCCTTAAAGGGAAAAATAGCAAATTTGGATGGTGCCCTTGGAGGGTCACTCTCAACAGGAGTAAGTCCACTGGACCCCTCTGCTCCAGACATTGCTCTAGTGTGGGTGGATGTGTTGCAATCTACCTACACTGGTGTTTACCTACTAAACCTATCTAGTAGTTGTAGCTAGGGTGTGCTACTCCCTTTGCTCTACAACAACTAAGTTCAGTAGAACTTAAGTATACTAGTCTTGTTTTATATGTACCTAGCAGGTACCTGTATGATCTTTCAAATGATAATCTCAAAGATTGTAATGGTAAAACAACAGCAAGCTCAGATCCCAATCCGCTGCTCACCAATGTGAGAAGTTGGCCTGGTATATAATGCTCACTAATTCTAGTGATCACTTTGTACCATGCCAAGCAACCCTTATGATGATGGTTGTAATTCAACCTTGTAGACCAGTTATCCTAGTGGTAACGTGGACAAAGCAGTCTTAGGCTAAACTCTGAAAGGCATGTGAAGCCAGCTGTTATACCATACACAACCCCCTTGAATACCAAATGAAAGGAACACCACACAGATATATATTGAAAATATATATTGATTTATTAACTATAAAATCCCCTGGACTCTTTATGAGCACAGAAGCACAAGCGTTAAATCACAAGACAGTTTAAAATACACAAAAGTTGCACAATATGGATGAGCCCTAGGGGCCACCTAAACCATATACTAAGAAAGTGGTATAAGAGATACCTAGAGGAAAGTGAAGAGGCCTAGGGCCTTGGGAATCGCTGGAGCTACTCGAGACTGGCAATGACTAAGTCGGGAAAGGCCCACGGGACTCGGGTGCAGTGTTCAAAGTGCACGCACTTCTCAATACAAAGTCTATGGTGCGTAAAAAGCACAAAGTTAGAAAGTTAGGAACCTTCCGAGTGACCTACGGAGCTGAAACTTAAAACACAGGCCCTTGGGATGTGTACCAGTGCAGGAGCACCGGCGGAGCTGAGTTACCTCACCCACAGGAAGCGGGTGCACAGGGTCGAAGTTGTGTCGGGTTTCGTCACGCTGGTCGATGGTGCTTGGAGCTGAAGATGCTGCAGGTGGCTCGATGCGAAGAGTTCCGGTGGATCCAAGGGTGGATCTGAAGATGTGAAGACCTGAAAGCAGAGGGGACAATGTTCAAAGTCACTAGCCAGTGACTACCGTGGAACCAGATTGGAACCAGGCGATGTCGGGTGCAAACAGGCGTTGTCGGGTAGATTCTTTCTGCAGCCGCGTGGATACCCGGGGTCGAGGACGTCCAGGAGTCGGTCACGTGCTGTCCCACGTAGGCTTCTCGCTGTTGGCGGTGTCGGCGACCTGATCGGAGCAAACAGGCCTTGGCAAATGCAAGCCACGCAGAAGTTGAAAGATGCTGTTCACTCGGACCAGCAAGGTCAGAGCGGGTGCTCCTTTTCACAGGAGCTTGGGTAGGTCTGGAGCAACCAGACCTGCTGTGCAAATCTTCGGGTTCGTCGCCAAGATGGCCGCTGACCACGTGGCTAGTGGCCGGGATGGCGCGTCGAGTGGCACAATGCAAAAGGGCCCCACGCAGATCGTGGAGATGCTGGAGGGCTGATCTTCGTGCAAGGGCTGCTCGGTGGTGGGGGTTCTCAATCCCCAAAGCACAACGTCGAGGATGCCTCAGAAGCTGCGCAGTCAGCTTTTTGAGTGTCTTTCAAGAGGTCCGGTCCCACGTCACTCGGTGCCTCCACGGGTCCCTTCTTCGCAGGGACTGTGGATCGGGCTCTGAGAGGTCTGGGAGTCTGGTTCTTGTCGGGCTCTGGGCTCGGTCTCCGGCGGGAGGCGGCGGCAAAGCAGACGTCGATTTGCTGGTTGGTACCTGTGTTCACAGGGTGGCCACTCCTAGGCCACAAGGGAGATTCTCTTCAGTCTTCTGTGCAGCAAAATGTCGAAGTCCAGTCTTCTTCTTGTTTAAAGTTGATTTCGGGATGATCTGCTGTGCAATGGCACTGCTCCCCCTCTTATTCCCAAACTGGGGGTGGATCACCTACTAGGTCCCTCCTCTGGGAGGAACCAGGAAGGGGGGCGGTTACACCCCCTTTCCTTTGTCCAGCTCCGCGCCAGGACTGGGGCTGGAAGGCCCCAGAACCGGTTTGGACTGGCCTATGCACGGGGACACCTTGTGTGCCCCGGGCATGTCTGATTCTATTCAGCCCTGTCCTACCTAATACACAAAATCCTGTCTGGGGTGGTGCTCGCACCTCCCAAGGCAGGAAACCCTTTGTCCAGGCCACCATCTGCCGAGTTTCGGTCAGCAGCAGGAGGCCAGACTTGTGTCTGTGGTGGCAGCGTCCATTTTGTGGAGCTGAGGCTCTGTTTAACTTTAACCGGGGTTAAGGCTACACACATGTCGTGTCCCTCTAGAAGGGTGGAATGCTATCCCCGTCGCCAGAATTGGCGAGGGGATAGTATTCCAATTCGTATGACACCTTACTCGACATGTTTTGATAAAGCCAAACCAAAGATAGCATTTAACCGCGAGGATTATAATGCACTTAAGAGTATATGGTATGGCAATATCCCGGAACAGCTTAGGGAGTTGTTCCCGACAGCTGCAGACAGGCTCAACTCATGCTAGAGCACCATCTCACATATTTCCAAGCACTCTGCCTCCAGGATTGATGAGGCCTTCCATAGGAGTGGCTGATAGGAACATATGTGTCCAGTTTAGGGTTAGGCACAGACATACTGTACCTAAGTAAGAGGTGGTTACACCGACTTACCCCAGCTGAGTGATCAGCCAGTTGTGTCAAATATGGAGGCCAGGCCAGGGGTGGCACAATACGTGCTGCAGCCCCTGGTAGGCCTTGGATACACCTATGCCCTGGGCACCTAGGGTGCACTATTACAGGGGCTCATAAGGTGAACCAGTTCCAATTCGTAATGCACCTAGAGTGCATTGGCAGTAATTTAGAGAGAGAACATCAGGCTGTGGGTCTGATTAGCAGGCCCACAGCCACATTAAGTCAGAAACCAGTGAAGCAAAAAGCAAAAATTTGGGGTGACCATAGGATAGCAGACCCTACTCTCCTACAATCCCCCCATAACAGACTCACGAAGTCCCACATAGTAGTAAACTGTGCTCATGGGCACAGCACCCCAGTGTCCGACCAGCAGGCCACTCCTCCTGTCCAGTGGTTCATGCTTCGACTATCTCCCCAGACGTCTGAGGTGTCACTATAGGGCCCTTGGCTCCACCATATTCTGAGAGCCCTGTCTCCGACCTCGTGCCCTGCTCTTCAGAGTCCGTGCCCTTCCCGGACTGGCTTCTGGTCGTGCTAGATAGTTCCACAACCGCCTGTAGGGCCGCCTTCCTCTCTGTTTCCGTCTGTGACACGGACGATTTTCCAGTTCTCCTGCGATTTTTACGAATCCTTTGCGACTTCCTGATCGGCTGTGACTCTCTAGCCTCCTCCGCCCTGGCCTTAGCTCCGTCCGTTCCAGCTTTATAGGTGTCCCACCAGGCCCAAGCATCCGCCGAGGTAGTGAAAAAAGCGACTTGTCGTCCACCACAACTCTCAGCTTCGCTGGGAAGAGAAGGGAGTATTTTATGCCCTCTCCACGGACCTCACGTTTGAGGGACAAGAAGTTGGCCCTAAGTTTTTGGGGTCTCAAAAGTGTAGTCCGGAAACATGGTGACTCTGTTGTTGTCAACTTGAAGAGTCCCACTTCCCTCGCCCTCTGTAGTAGCCAGTCCCGATCCCTGTAGTGGAGCAGCTTGATGACCACCGGGCGAGGTGGCAGGCCCGGGGCCGGAGGTCTAGCGGGAACCCTGTGGGCCCGTTCCAGGGAGAAAAAAGGAGATAGTCCTTCTGGCGCCACCTCAGTGCGTAGCCAATTATCGAGGTAGCCCACCCTATCATCGCCTTCACTTTTTTCTGGTAGGCCCACGAGGCAAACATTATTGCGCCTACTCCTGTTTTCCGCATCCTCTGCCCTCCTTTCCAACACCTTCAGCCTATCTAGAGCATCCGCCATCTGAGCTTTCACTGCTGGGTGGTCCGGGGCCAATTCCTGAACAGTGATCTCCATAGACTTGTCTTAAAGTTTATCATGATCCACCTTCAGGAGACCCAAGCCCGTCGCCACCTGGGCGATGTCCTGCTGCAGGGCATCCTTCGTGGTCGCGATGGCCGCCAGTATACGGAACTGCATGCGCTGGAGAGCAGACTGGTCGCGATCCGCCGCTCCATCCACCACCTCTGTTTCAGTCGCTCCGTCCCCCTTCCCTTTCGGTTTCACCATCTTGGCTGCGGCCGGCAGTGGCCCCTAGGGTCCCTTTGTCTCCCTCGCTGTCTCCGAACTGCAGAGCCCTGCCACTGGACAACTCCTCGGGCAACAGGATCAGAGATCTGGGATACTCTTAGGGCACTGGACTCTGCTTTGATCGCACTAGGTGGTTCAGTCCCCGGGGGTCCTCTGCTGCCGCTGAGTCTCAAGGTGCCAGATTGGGCTAGGATAAACGGGACCGTCGTCACAAAGCCGCCGCCATTTTAGGGCTTCGTCTGCGAACGTGATTGTAGTCGCATGTCCCAATAACTCGCGCCACAGCAAGGAAAGATCACCTGTGCCTGCCGAGAAGGTCAGGAGGGGCCCTCCAGTCTAGTAATCACTGCCAGTGATGGATCAGCAGGAGAATCAGGCCTCGTACCCCTGTCGCTGCTGTGTCCAGGCCTCAGGGCGCCATCTTAGATCGACGGCATCACACCCGGTGCTGGTCTTCAAAGTCAATTTTCAGGACGAGGAACAGCTCCATGCCGTCCACTCTGAGCGCTGCAGCCTCCGTGGCGACTTCAGATTACAGATTATTCCATTTTTACTGGAATTCGCGTGGATATTCAGGATGATATTCGGGATCGGGCGCGGAGCTCCGGGCTCACACTGCCTACCTCCTCGGCATCCAAGCCACACCCCCCCCAAGGTGACCTTCATGTGCCAAGTCGATGACCTTCTTCCTGAGGCCTTTGGGAGGAATCACTCTATGATTACGATAGATTCTGCCTTTTATGAAACTTAGTTCACTCTTTTTGTTCGGCCATCCTTTTTCCAAGTATTCCTTCAGCACATTTATTTCTTTGTCATCTTTTGTCTCCTTTTCCCATTCCTCTTCCGTGATAGCAGGTGTTTCTGTCATGAGAATAGGACTGTCGAGAGCTTCTTCTTTTTCCTCCACCTCCGGTAATGGTGACCTTGACAGGAAATCCGCAATTTTATTCTCTTTTCCTGGCACATACTCCACTTTAAAATTATAGTGCTCCAGCCCCAAGATCCACCTGCTGATGCGAGGTGTATAATTCTCCAATCCCTTCACGGAAAATATGAAGGTGAGGGGTTTATGCTCAGTTCGGATGGAGAACCTTAAACCCCACAAGAAAAACTTGAAATGTCTGACATCCCAGAAACAGGCCAGGGCCTCCCTTTCAATGACGGAGTAGTTCCGTTCTGGGTTTGTGAGACTTCGTGATGCAAACGCAATGATTTTCTCCTCTTTATCATCCTTTTGTATGAGTGTTGCACCCAGGCCCTTGTTAGAAGCATCTGTGGCAAGGATGGTTTTCTTTGATGCATCAAATGTTCCTAATGCTGGTGAGGTTACCAATTCCTCTTTAAGTGATTCCACCACGGCATCGTGCTATTTGCTCCATTGTAAATCCTTGTTTTTCTTCATCAATTCCCTCATGGGCTCACACTTGGCTGCAAAATTATCCACGTATTTGGACATATACTCTAAAAGTCCTAAGAAAGACCTTAGTTCTTCTTTGTTCTTGGGGCTAGGTGCTTCCATCACAGCTTGGATTAAACTGCCCTTCGGTCTGAAACCATCGTCCGTGATCTTGTGGCCTAAGTACTCCACTTCCTTCAACTTTATTTTACATTTCTCCTTCTTCACAGTCAGGCCAGCCTCCATAAGTCTGCTGAACACCTGTCTCACGACCCCATCATGTTCTTCCTCGGTTTGCCCATAAACGAGGATGTCGTCCTGGAAAATCATGGTGTTCTTTAATCCTTCCAGTATCTTTTGCATCGCTTTCTGGAAGATGGCTGCGGCAGACGCCAGGCCAAAGGGCATCCGTTTGAACATGTAAGCTCCTAATGGGGTGATGAACGCTGTGAGGGGCCTCGATTCTTAATGGAGTTCAATTTGGTGATATTCCATGGACAGATCAATTACACTGAAGTATTTTGCTGGACCCATTGTGCTTAGCATCTCGTTAATTATAGGCAAGGGATGTCTTTCCACCCATATATTGTCGTTGAGGCTGCGCAAGTCCACACAAAGACGAATGCCTTCCCCACTGGCCTTGGCCGCGATAACAATCGGAGCCAACCACTCAGTGCAGGTTACAGGTTGAATTATATCCAACTCGCAAAGTTAACGCAATTCCTCCTCTAGGGGTACCTTCAACTTGAGGGGTACGGGGCGTAGTTTATGTAGAACTGGTCTAGCGTTATATTTCAACTTGATTCTGTGTTGGAACATGTGTAGGCAACCAAGCTCGTCCCTGAATAGTTGTCCAAATTCATCACACATGTTTTTACCACCCTGGGACCTGTCAGTGAGTAAAACCTGTTCAGCACTATTAGGATCTAGGATGATACCCAGCTCTTTTTGGTGAACTCATCCCAGTAAGTTGGATCCTGATTCCACTACATACAATGGACCAAACGTCTCCCTGTCCTTGAAACGTAGATGAACATTTTTCATGCCCACTAATGGTATTTTACCCTTGTTATACCCCGTGGGAGAAATGTCAGGCATTTTCAACTGTTTTACATTACAATTTCTCATAGACACAAAATTGTCTTGGTCCAGTAAGGTGTAAGGCGAGCATAAATCTGCATACATTTCTGCACATTGGCCATCAAGGAAGACCTCACATTGTAACAACCGGATTTTCGGACCAGATAGAATCAGACTAGAACACCACTAACCCAGCCGAAACGTAAACACCTCCCTCCTCAGGACCAATTTATCCAGGCACCTGGGTACCTACCTGAGGATGGGGAATTAGCAATATTCAAGCTCATATCATCAAAAACACCACTAAATCTATAGGGTTACTAGGAATACTCACTGATTACTAAGGACGTCCATGTTCTACACCACACTCATACCTTATAGTCTCGCGGCAACTCAGACCCAGACTATGCTACCCTCCTACTCATAGTGAAGGGGGCAGTTCCGATAACTTACCATTACACTGTGACCACAATCAATGCTCTCATTAACGCCACTTTCCCTAGCGGCGATCTCATTACACACTGACCACACTCAGTGCTCACTCAAGCCACAATCCTATGGGTATATACACTGTATCCTCCCAGTGCTCTCACTATTTCATACAGACACAAGCCACAATCCTGTGGGTATACACATTGACCGCAGTCAATGCTCTCATTAACGCCGCTTTCCCTAGAGGCGAACTCACTACACACCATATCCCCCCGGTGCTCTCTCAAGCCACAATCTTGTGGGTATACACATCGACTACAGTCAATGCTCTTATTAACGCCGCTACACAATGACGATAACTTTCCTACGAACACCTTCAGCTCTCTCTCTCTCTGTTGGGAAGTTTCTCTCATACATCTAATATCTACTGGGGATGCCTCATATGCAATTGTTATATTTTATGTGGTACACAGGAATGGCCAAAATCACAATATGCAAAGGTTATTATCGAATACAAGTTCCTCTACTCCCTTACTCAGTTACCATTTACCTGGACGGGAGTCGCATCCGTTCACATAACAGCATCTGGCTAGAAGAAAGGTTAACTTTATTATAAATAATAACAGTTACACACTATATGCAAAAGTTATTCCCTGATTTAGGCGCTCCTTCTCCCTTTTGATCCATCAGTTACCATTACAGCATCTGGCTAGAAGAAAGGTTAGCTTTATCATAAGAATAACATCTGCACACCTGTTCATTAAGAACTGGCGTTCCTTTACTCACTAATAACATCAACAATATAACACTACAATTTCACACATAGCCTGAAAAGTGAAAGGGGAATAGACACATACACAGATCTGCGGGGTCTCTTTATTATAATGGACTGCTTTATCACTATAACACATCCACATGTAACTGACAGGGACTGTAGATAGCTAAAAAGGGAATGGATTATACTGCACACCGCTGAAAGAAAAAGGATTAGCAATACAGTAGGGAATCTAGCCTAGGAAATAAAAGACAAGATTAATGTTTAAGTGTAAAGCAAACTAGTTTAGAATACCTCACCCTATAAGAAAGGAATGTTTCCCTCTCTCTCTGGTGGAATCAGGGCTCTCTCACTCCCTCCGTCACCATGGCTTCACTCCACTGGCTCAACTGCTCCAGCTGGCAGCTTCAACTCCTCCATCTGACTGGTAACTGCTTTAATGCATCCTGATAAACTGGCAGCTCCAGCTGACAGTTCCAACTTTATTCCAGGATTCATTTAACTGCTCTCTCCAGCTCCAGCAATCATCTGCCTTCTCTCTCCATTCCAAAAATCAACTGAACTGAACTGTTCCAAAGACCAACTGACCGCTCTCTGTTCCAAACACCAACTGACACTCCGCCTCTTCTGCACTTCGCTAATATGGAATGCTCTCCTCTAGTGGAAAGTTCCAGCCAGTAGCCTCCTCCCACCAGGTCTATGCACCAGGCTCCCTGCTCCAGACGCCCTCACAGAGATCAGCTGCTTGTTTCGTTTCGTCTAGAGACTTGAGCGCAGGGACACTTCTTGATAAGATTCAGCTCTGGGTGGTTCTCTCTAGTTTGCAAAAAGCGAACAACACCTCATAACTAAAACATCACCTTTACCCTGCAAGCATCTCAGTCTGCAGAGGCAGGAAGCAAAATGGAGTCTCTCTGGTTCTGGGCCTTGTAGGCCCGAAAAGGATTAAATAACACTTAGCTCTGTCAGAGTACATACACAAACCATGCCAATATGTAATATAAAGTCAGGACTACATGATCCACCCTCTACTATAGGTAGGATGATGAAAGGACACATAATTATGTCAAAGCCAATAGGCAATAGATGGATTAGAGTCAAGAATAAGGGATCTATCATCAAATAAAGCAGCTATCCTCTAGTTTATGCTTCTAGGTCGGAAAAGAGGCCTAAAAGGACCAAAACAAGCTAAGAATAGGGATCCAGGATGGTAGCAAGCTTAAAGTCACCATCATTAAGAAATAGAGCCAAAAATCCAGTCAAAACACACATTTAGGGTAAATTGCATTTACAGTACCATCTATGTCTTTTACCTGCAAAATTATTTTCTCGCTTCTTGGTTCTATGCACTTTACTTCCCTTGCAGCATTTTTTTCCGTACTCCTACCATCATTTCTTGTGTGTTGTTCACCATCTCTACATAGTCTCGCGAAATGCCCTCTCCTATTACATCTTTTACACGTGACAAACCTGGCAGGGCACTGGTAAAAGGTCGCAAAATGGTTATTGCTGCCACACCTGTAGCACTTGGGACCCTTCTCCTTTTGATCTCCTCTCACACCGTAGTTTTCTTTAGACCTAACCTTACATACTTTATTACAAACCTCTTCATCTTTTACAGAACCTACTTCCTCCCCATTGGTTTTCATCTCCTTAATACATCTAGCTGTGTGTTCTACAGATTTAGCTATTTCAATGGCTTCTAACTTTTCCTGGATGCGTGGGTTATTGATACACCTTACAAGTTGATCCCTTATAAGGGAATCAGTTAAGTTACCAAACTCACATAGCTGTGTTAAGCCCCACAATGCAGCAATTACATTTTGCACAGATTCCTGCTTTCCCTGACATCTTTTGAAAAACTTATGGCGTTCCAACACTACAGTTATCTTGTCCCCAAAATGTTTTTCTAACTTTCCCATAGTTTGCTCATACACATCCACACCTGTTTCATCCTGTCCTTCCTGTTCCAACATTGGAAAAGACTCGTAAACTTTGCGTCCTTGCCTACCTAAGTTGTGTAATAAGATGTGTTTTTCCTTTCTGGCTTGTACTTTTCACCCCCAACAGCTATCAAATATGATTCAAATAGTTTCACCCATTCCTTCCAACTGATTTCTGGTTCCCCTATTTCATTCAAAAAGGGTGGGGGTTGGCTCATACTTGCTGCTGCCATGGTTGACAATTATCACAAGGAAAAAAAACAATATCATAGGTGGTACCTCCAGCAGAAGACTATCGAATTACCAGGAAGACACTTTTTATAGTTTCACATTAGCAAGCAGTATAACTCTAGAGACTTGGGGCCAGATGTAGGTAAATCCCATTTACCGATTTTGAAATACCGAATATTACCGAATTTTACCGATTCGGTATTTCAAAATCGGTAAATGGGATGTAGGTACCAACATCTGGATTTTTTACCGATTCCTTTAAATTCGGCTATTGAATCCTATGGGCCTTGAAGCCCATAGGATTCAATTCAAATAGCGATTCAGTATTTACCGAATCGGTAAATACCGAATTTGTCAAGGGTGCAGGGGGTGTCACTTTGACACCCTCTAGCACCCCAAAACGGGCATGTGTGCAATGTGGCACACAGACATGCCCTAAGGGCACGTCTGTCTGTCACATGGCACATGTGTACATGCACAGATGTGCATGTACACAGGAATCAGTATTTTACCAAGGATTTGTATTCCATGGTAAAATACCGATTCTGAAAGCCATGTGCCAATGGAAAATTGGCTACCCACATTTCAATCTTGCATTTTCGGTAATTTTACTGATTCAGTAATTTTACCGATTCGATAAAATTACCGAAAATGCCAGATTTAAGGGCCCCTACATGTCAATGGCCATTTACCAGTCGGTAATGGCCGAATTCGGCCGTTACCGATTGGTAAATGGCTATTTTCGGCCACCTACATCTGGCCCTTAATATATAATAGAAGTCTAATCCTAGTCAAATATGTGAATCACGATAGAATTGCAGGCTTCCCCCTCCCTATTCTATGTCACACTTAAAAAAAAAATGGCTTGGGACAGAGTCAATACAATAATTATGTCGCTAGGATGTGCCCACAAAGCAACAGTACTGGGCAAGAGGTAGCGTTCCATGTTAGCAAAGAGTTAACGATTTCCCACACAACTACCGGCCCTTAGCTGCTGGTGCGCTGGGGAACGTCCAAGATATACGGCTCGACGAAGCTCATAAACCCTGACAGGAATCTTCTTATACCCGTTTCCCAGCTCTCCACAGCACGGCACAAAACGAACAGGCTGCCAAGGTCCACACCACAGCTGAACACTGTAAACTGAGTCAGCCTTCACTCAGTCCGTCGACGTCCCGACTTTCCCAGAGCTCACAAAGACGCCGGCAGCCGCAGGCACTCAGAGGCAGCAGGACGCGGCACAGCGCCTCACAGGCGAACTCAGGCTCTGATGTCAACACAGGCGCCAACCACTATTCCGGACAACGCAAAGCACTCAAGACACAGGTAGGCTGTAGATATCTTTTCTTTCTTCATCAGAAGAACCACGAAAACGAGCACTTGGTCATCCCTTCCACACGCCTCACCCGACAGGCAGTCACACGGCTTAATTGCGCATCCGGACAGGAGGGCTTCTGCACAGTATTAATTCCTTATAGAAGGGAACCACGGAAATGAACACCTTTTTCAGCCACCACACACGCTTAGCCCGATAAGCATACACAGGGCTTAAATGCGCGTCAGTCCCATACTTCGATTTGCCACTGCATACAAAGGTTCATGCTGGGACGGATGACAGCTGGGAAATAGCGCACCACAGATCCTAGCAGAATGCCACAGAACAAGGTTGGCTCTCACCTCCCGAACTTTTACTTCCCTGTCATTTTCTCCGACCGCTTCTTTCTTTAATTTCTTGTTCTATTTTCATCCAGCTTATTCCAGGTTCGCTTACAGTGGCAAAAAATCCTTACTCTAAATGGATTCTACCCACAAAAGACTTCCTATACCTCTTGTGTGTGTGTGGAGAGAGCACTCAAAGGGGAGATCGTTAACCACTGCCCCCTGCGCAGTCCGTCGCCAGTGTTAAAAAGATAAATCTCCAGAGACCAGGATAAGATGAAAGCAGGTCTGTTTATTAACCATCCATTCTCCTCACTGGAGAGTGTCTCAACATTCCATGGCAAGCTTCAGGATAGGGCATACAAACTGGGTCTTAGGGGAAGGGGTGGATGGGACATACCATTTGGGAGATTAATTACAACAGAAACACATGAAGAACATAAGCAGAGCACCCATTGAGAAAAAGAAATTAATCATTCAAACTTTCCACAGTTCTATCTTTTCTTCCAAGTTTCCATAGGATCCCATATTGTTAAACCTAGTTTGCTCCCCCTTTAACCTTTCCTTGCTTATATCTCCCTCTCCAGGTTATATATATAAAGTAGCCTGGCCAACCATTGATGAAAAGTGGGGGGTACTGGGTCTTTCCAAGCTGTCCCCACACAAAATCTCAACACTGCCATTGCTATAAACAGGAAGTTATTGGCTACACATTGCCCATCCACTCCCAGGACCCCCCTTGCTGGCGTCAGTACTCTGCTGGTACCTATCGCATTTTCCAAGAACTTTTCAATTTCCTTGTGAAAGGGGAGTAATATTGGACAGGTAGCAAACATGTGAACCACCCCTGCTTCTGAGCTATTACAACGCGGGCATGTGATTCCGGAAGTGCTTCCCCATTGTGCAATTCTTGCTGGCGTATAATAAAGTGAGAAAATAGTTTTGTAGTGTTGCGCCTGCAATGCCGCACACCACAATGCATTCCTCCCTAGTTCTAATGAAAGCTGGAAATTTTCCTCCCCTACCCCCAATCTCTCTAACCATTTATCTCCTTGTTTCCCTAGATCATCCTCCCTACTTTCTAGCAATTCAAGATAAATTCTTTTGATCGTGCAATCCCCTTGTTTCGCGACATATTCCAGTACAGCAATTTAGCATTTTCCTTAAACCCCATTGGACCCCCCCGTTTTTGTGGCCAAGAAACTCCTCACTTGTAAGTATTTATAAAAGCTTTTTGTGGCCACACCATATAATTATTGTATCTCCGAAAATTGATATATTCCCTGTTCTCCGATCAAGTCTTTAATACTCACAATGCCCTGCTGACCCCACTCTCGAAACACTGAGTCAGCAAATATCTCTGCCGGTAAAGTTTTGTTATCAAATAGTCGTGAATAGGTATTATATCTTCCCAATCCATATTTCTTTTTAAATGCTGCCCAAATCTTATATGCTACAATCAGAGTTTTAAATTTCGTCCTCTTGTAATAGTTAAATTCGGTGTACTTTAGAAACAATTTTTTTTATTTCTCCCCCCATCAAAACTGCATACACCAAAGGTGCCTATCCTACTTGTTCTGACGCCCCACCAATTAGTTCAATCATACATTGAAGGGCCGCCGCCCAGTGATACATTTTAAAATACGGGACTGCCCATCCACCTCTCTCTATAGGGAGTGTCATGTATCTCAGAGCCCGCCTCGTTTTCTTGTACGCCCAGAAAAACCTGTTTACCATCTGCTCCAGAGCAGTGTACCATTTTGGGTTAAATATTAACGGAATTGCCCTAAAGATGTATAATAATTTTGGCAGCAGCATCATTTTTACTACGTTCGCCCGTCCTACTACTGACATATGTAGATTGTGCCATCTATCTTTTTTGCTTTTTTAAATATTGATTCAATGTTCCTTGCTACCACACTGTCTAGATTTGTAGTTATTTCTACCCTCAGGTATATTCCTGAATCTACAACTCGATTATCTGAACACAGCGCCTTATTGTTTATAATAATTTGAGTTTTTGTTTTATTAAAGGAGTAACCAGCTATTTTACCAAACAATACGACTTCTTTCTCGATTTCCCTTATCGCTTCTATGGGAGCCGAAGATATACCAGCAACGTCGCCAGCATATGCCAATACTTTGTCTTCTCCCCCTATAGTTTTTACTGCCTCCAGAAACCAGAACTATTAAAATACTTTTCTGGTTTTGAGAGACTTTTAACAACCTTCACTACACTCTATCACTGTCACTATCACTGATCACTACTGATTTTAACAAAGGGTATTACCTCCTGGTGGAGGCTGCATAACAACTAAACCCTATGATTATGCAGACACGTGTGAGGGCTAGCGGAGAATCAAGATATACCGCTTGACGTTACCATCAACAAACACGTGCATGAGGGTTTTTTTAATTGGGACTAGAAAGAACAAATCCCGCATACCCAATGTTATGCAGGAGAAGATATCCTTCCCATATGATTAGATGATATTCAACAGAGTCTTCAGGACATAAATGGCAAATTCGACACTCTCACTCAAAGAGTCGATCATATGGCGGCAAAACTCGACAAACACGGAGAGAGAGTGGTTGATGCGGAGACCCGTATATCCGCGGTGGAGGATTGGTTGCACACTACCACCAAGAAGTGCGCTGAAATGGACAAATTGCTTGATGTGCTTAAGAATAAGTCAGAGGATTTGGAGGTGTGGTCTCGCAGGAATAACATAAGGACCGCAGGTGTTCCGGAATCCACACTGGGAAGATGAAAACCCATGTGGAAGAACTTATTCATAACATCTTTGGTACAGAACATCTCTCCCTGGTATTGCTGGAGGAGCGGGCCTAGAGATCCGTGGCTCCGAGACCAAAACCAGGAGCACCTCCGCAACCGATCATTGCCCACCTCCTTAATTATAGAGAACGCGATGCAATCTTGAAAATGGCTCGGGAGAAGCAGCAAATCCAATATCAGGGCAACGCACTGGAGTTCTACCCAGAGTTCACCATGGCCGTCTAATTGGCTCAAAAGGAGTTCAATCTGGCTAAAAAGAAATTGAGAGAGCTGGGTGTGGAGAATGCTGTGCTCTATCTGGCTCGGCTGAAGGTGACTCAGGATGGCCACTCTACGGTTCTTCTTAACCTGAAAGCTGCAAACGACTTTCTAAAGAAATTTCACCAGAAGCGGCGGGACCAGAGACATGCGTAGCAGCACCAGGACTCGGCCTAACAGTGGTGTGTAAGGGTAGGATATTTATATCCTTGCCATCATGAACTGGTAAGCTACTGTGCATCTTTGAAGGTGCATTGCTGGGGGACTCCTTACTGATAATATCAATATGACATTACAGATCACATCGTTTTAGGGTATAAACTGCGCCTCACGGGACAATAGACCTGCTAAATACTGTGCTTGTGAAGGATACTCCTGCGGACATTTGTTCTGCTGTTGGGTTGCCTGTTGCAATGTCTGCTGTAAATTGTTTCTATTACTGGAAGGCCTGTGTTTTTTTGCTCCTTATCACTTGCTGACTTTACTTGGGGGAGGAATATGTTAGCGCACGTGCAAGGCCTAATGTCACATTTCATGTTGCTATCTGGGATTAGCTGTTCTTGGTGTCAGACACTGGGTGATGAAGATGATTATAGTCACTTTGGGTGGGTACGGGCGACAATATTCCGCTGACACTGTTGGATGCTCTAAGTGAATCTTTATAAATATTTGGATTGTTCTGGTTTCTTATTCTTGGTCTGCATCATTATAAAAATACCTGTTCACATTCACTATTTTGGATGCAAATGTGTGCATTTCGTGGACCCCCATGCGGGAATTCGCCAACTGGGATTTACTTTTTTTTTGTTGAAACTGTGGGAGAATGTCTTTGGCATAATAGGGATTCTGAAGTGGGTGGGGGAGGGGGGTTGAAGTTGGGATTTGTTTGTTATGGATCAGTGTATTTAAGATGTAGCGCTGCAGTCCTGGAGTGAATCGCACCATGCATCATTACTTTATTTCATAATCAATATGGTGTATACATACGACCACTACTGCACAAGACCTCACTGGGTACTTTAAAATAGACATGTCTGCAGAGAAATCATTCCCTAGACATAATAATCTACTAATTTGGAAAATCAGAGGTCTCAGGAACCCGAAAAAGATTCGACCAATAATAACCTACTTTGATAGGTTACATATTGATATAGCTTTCTTGCAGGAGACCCACATTGCCCCCACCACACATCATCGTATAGGTCGCCAGTGGGCAGTATCAGTGCATGGCTCTGCCTATTCTTCATATTCCAGGGACGTACTTATTCTGTTTAAAAGGGGTTTGAACTTTCAGGTAGAAAACACAATTACAGATACAGAGGGCTGACATGTCATCGTGATTGGAATTCTGCAAGGTCATAAACTTGCTTTCATTATCACGTACAGACCCTGCATTTTACCACAATCTCTGGTTAAAGCTACTTGACTTACATGACATTCCATTACTTTGGGGTGGGGTTTTTAACATTGCATTGAATGCTGCCCTTGATAGGTCCGGACCGTCGACAGAGCCACATAAACGCGCACTGCACAAGCTACAGGATATAATGTCAGACATGCGGTTTGTAGACCTCTGGAGAGCTAGGCACCCCATAGACATGGAGGCTACTCATGTGTCAGTTGTACATAACAGTTGGTCACAAATAGACTACTGGTTGGGGGCTGGAGAAATATCACATTGGACGAGGTCTGTGTCTCACCTTCCCAAGACATTATCCGATCATAATCCGGTATTACTCACGCTACTGTTGCCCCATTATGTTCCACCACCATATAGTTGGAGGTTTAATGCGAAAGCACTCAGATTCAGTCTACACAGACACTATTAGTAACGCCATCACTGACTATTTTGAATTCAACACACCTACTACCGACGACCCAGGACTCCTATGGGAAGCTTTAAAAGCTACGATTAGGGGAGTTTGCATCAGTACTACAACAGGCATCTTGAAGGACATTGGGCGTCAGCTAGCTATCCGCGAAGATAGACTAGGCGCTCTGGAAAGAGAGTATGAATGCACACAAGAAAATAAGATTTTAAGCAAAATTAGGGTAGTTTTATCGGAGTACCAGACATACGCAGACGATGAACTTAAATATATTACAAAAAACGTATGATCGAGGTGGCAGGCCTGGGAAAGCACTAGCGGACAGAATATGCACTGGGCATTCACCAACGGTGATACAGGCAATTAGGGATGGAGAGGGTATTATACACTGTGATGCTGAGGGTAAGCCTGCCTATGGGGAGTTATACACCTCACAGCCCATTGCGTCTCCGGAGGAAATAGCGATACTTAGCGGATGTATCGAATGTGTGGCTATCAGATGCACAGTATGAATATCTGTTGCTGCCTATCACGGTGGAAGAGGTCACCAAGATCATCAAACCTCTCCCTAATGGGAAAGCCCCGGGCCCTGATGGGTTTACCTGTGAATTCTACGAACACTTTGCGGAACAGTTAGCTACATGTACGGCGATACCCATGATAAATTAATGGTCCCTCAGACTTTGGGGGAGGCTATGTTGATAGCCCTTTTGAAGCCCAAAAAGGACCCAGAGTACTGTGACTCCTACAGGCCCTTGTCATTAACGAATGTGGATACGTAGATCCCATCCTAGTTACTTGCCACCCGGCTGCAGCCCCTTATGCCCAATTATGATCTTGCCTGCTCAATCGGGCTTCATTCCATCGCGGTCCACAACACATAACACCAGAACACTTTTTGCTTTATCTCATTATTTAATTCCTAGTACCAAGGCCACTGTGATATTATTAGACGCAGCTAAGGCCTTCGATTCGATCAAATGGCCATATTTACATACAGTGTTGCGTTGTATGGGGTTTCCCCCGATCTTTCTACAATGGGTCCAGATATTATACACTGCTCCAGTGGGGTGAATCAAGATAAACAAATACATATCCGATACTATACCTATTGCACGGGGGACGCGGCAGGGATGCCCTCTGTACCCCTTGCTATTTGCAATTGCACTGGAGCCCTTGGCCTGTAAGATTAGGTAGGGGCATCACTATTTGGAGCTCCAGTTCCCACAACGTCCTTTGCATATATCACTCTAAGCAGATGACATGATGCTCTATGTTCAAGATCCAGAGCAGAATATCAATCCATTATTGAGGGAGTTTGTTAGATTTGGGCAACAGCCGGGCCTTAAAATGAACTGGCCTAAGTCTTTGATAATTCCGTTGATGGACTCCACTCACCCACATTTGACCAATTACCCATTGGAATGGTAGTTGGACCCAGTAAAATACTTAGGGGTCTGGTTCCATAGGGAACCTGAAGTCGTCATTTGCACTAACTATGGCAGGGCAATTAGTGTGATGGAGCAAAGAATTGAGAGGTGGATCCATTTGCCACTGTCCCTGGCTGACAGATTGGCCATCGTGAAAATGATCATATTGATTAAGTTCCTCTATTTATTTTCTAATGTTCCCATTACACCGCCTGCAGAAGTGTTCTGAAGAATAAACACCATGGTGCTACAAACTTATATGGGTGGGCAAGCAGGCTTGAATACATGTGAATTTTCTGACGTTACCTTATTCGAGGGAAGGGTATAGGGTCCCAGACTTATTATTGTATTACCTATGTGCGCAAGCACAATTTGCACACTTTTGGTATCACACAGTTCCATTCCTCACACATATTGAGATTGAAGAGGGTGATGCTTTGTCGATCCCGCTAACAGTGATTCTAACACATAAGCGACCTCCATTGCACAATAGGGCATCAACACTATAGATACTACAAATGCGGCTTGGCGCACAATGGCCCATAAGGGGCATAAAGATCCGCTCTATGCTCAGGCTCTTCCACTGCATCACCACCCGCCCTTATCAGTCATGCAGGAGAAGGTGGGTATGGGACTAATCCGACAGGTCGGCATTGATCGTATGGGGGATCTTTACCATAACTTTCCTTCATTAGTAATCAAACACTAATGTTCAGATTCACATACTATAGGTTACAAGAGCCAGTGAAGAAACATGCTCCCAATTTTCCTGAGGAGCCGCCGCAAATAATATCACTGCAGGTATTACTTTCCGCACCCACACCTGCTCACATAGTCTCCAGATTGTATGTTGCCTTGCAGGACGACATAGCTGACACCACGGCCACAGCACGAGAAAAGTAGAATGACTGTTTAGCTATCCCTTTATCAGAGGAGGAGTGGACTGCAACTTGTGTGTTGACAGGCTTATTAACACCCAATGGTAGCCTCTATATCTTACATTTGAAATACTTGCACCAGACATATCACACGCCTTTACAGCTTTATCGATATGGGTTACGCATGGACTCCAGATGCCACCGTTGTAAAGCTGACCAAGCAGGATTTATGCATCTGGCATGGCACTGTGTGGCGGTGGCTAACTTTTGGGTGCAAGTACCGCAAGTGTTGAGTGCGATGGTGGGAACTTTCATTGCTTGTGATGCCCGTACATGCCTTTTGCCATTAGTGCATAATGTACGTGCCACAAAGTGAAAGTTTTTGGTGTCGCCCTGTTGATGGCCAAGCGCAGAATCTCTATACACTGGGGTGTTAAGCTGGTACCGAGACCTAAGCATTGGATACAGGATCTGGGGTATTGTAGGGATACCCTACGAACGTATGAAGAAGAGCTACCAACAGGATCAAGACCAAAAGACTACTGGTTGTATCTCATGGACTATCTGAACACAAATGTAATTATATAATTGGTTGTATCAATGGTGTCTTTATTACTGATATCTATGGAATATACTATGTAGCTACGCCTGGGCGAATGGTACTGTAATGCGCTGGTCTGTATGTTCTTTATGGTTTTGACATTGTATGTCTTTGCAAATACCAATAAATAGAAATATTTAAAAAAAAGCATTGCGAACAAGCAACTCCGCTTGTTCGTGGAAATTCTGTATGTTCGCGGAGATTTTTTACCGTTTCGCCGATATTTGCGTAACGTGATAACGCAAATTCCTCCCCCCTGATATATACTTTTTCTTTTTTTTTCTATCTTTATTTCGATCACATGCACCATAAAATATGTACACCAAAAGTTAAAACAGCCAAGAATAATACATATTCCTAAAACAAAGAGTCTAAAAATCACTACGATTATCATAATAAATGAGCCCATTGCGATCCCTCCGATTGGTGCCGCTCTGTGGTACAAATTCAAAGTGCTTGTGCGAGATATAAATCAGACTTCTAATTATAATATATACACATTACCTACTGGTGGTCACCAGTAGGTAGTTATAGTTAAGACCTATTTTCCATAGGAAATCCGAAACATTCTATTCCGAATAACTTTGGCGCCGGTTGACAAATCTTTATGAAATTTTCAAAACTCGTAGGGCGCTCCGGTCCGCTCCTATCCTGAAAGTTTCACGGTGATTTGGTAAGTAATTGCTGAGAAAAAAGGGGGTCCTTAAACATGTTTTCCCAATGCAGTTTCCCATAGGAACCTTTAGTCGCAACTACGGCCTGAACTGCGATTACGAGGCACAAGAAAGCAGAAAAACAAAAGCGCAAAACACGCAAAGGGGGCAGGGTAGAAACGGTAGGATGCCCATGTAGTGTAGTTCCTATATTAGGCTCTGCACATTGGAATAATATAAACAGCAGTGTAGACGTAGGACTGAGGTCGACTAGGTCTCTACTGACTATATTAGACTAAATTAGTTTCGCCAGCTAGCTCAGAGGTCACTAGAAACTTTCTCAAATGTTCAGGAAAGAGTTAACTCTCCAGATTAGACAAGAAGGGATTAGCTTCTGACAACCGTACAAACATGACAACTTTGCTCCCTCAGAATAGAGTGTATCTCTAGAGTCGTGTGAAAACAATAGGCAGCTATTTCACTCAGACAATCGTGCATACTTAGTTTCACCAGAGTGCAGATAAATAGAGAGACAGGCGTTTTCAATAAAAAGGTGTTATTTTATTGAGCAGTCTTCTTTCTCATGCAAGAGAAATGAATTGCCACAATTGCCATATTTATTATGAAGTAAAGTCCGTACAGTAAAAGTAGTATTATGAAATAATACTGTAAAATCATAGATATGGTTTCTTAGCCATATGATACTTTAAAATAGATCAAATATATACATTAATAAAACCATTGACTAACGTACTCAACTGGTGCTTCTAACTACGCCTACCCCAATGTACCTAACCTAAGCCTAATACTTGGGAAGGAGTAAGTAAGTACCAGCTTAAGTTAAGTTGGTTAGGATTGTTTTTGCCAAGGATCTGAATCAAGAATTCTCTTTAAGGTTTTAGTCAGCTCCGTACCTTAGTAATAGAATGTGGGAGGTCTGGTATCTCTTTCTTCAGGACTCGATCTCCCAGCAACCCGCAAAGGTGACTCGGGAACACCGGAGCTGGATTTTCTCGGTGTGAGAAAAAGTAGCTTCTCCAGCGCGTCAAAGGGGAGGGGCGGCTTCCGTGGGCTCTCGCATCAGCTGGGCTCTCGGGCAAGTAGATAGCCGCTCTGCTCCAAACCACTGTACGTTTGCTTAAGGCAACTGTTGGTACTTTATACCTGAAAGGTGCCGGGTTTGATGTAAGGTTGGACATAAGACGTCACTAAGAACTAACAGTTCTTGCTGGACTCCAGGAGTTCTTGTTAAAATCAACACAAAAGCGGGGGATTTCCCGGGCTTCTGGAAGCTTGGTTTGTTTAAAAAACGCGTTGTGCTTTCTAGGAGTCGATGGGAGTAGCCGTGCTGCACTTTGGACTGCATGGGCTATTAGTGAATATGGATATGATTCTTATGCCTTTATAAGGATATTATTGATTCTAACCACACAAGGGCATGAATTGGGAATATCGAATAAGGGTCCTAGATAGAAAAACAACACCCACTCCACGGATTAATGTCCATCATTACTAAAAAACTAAGCAATAATAAACATGTAACAATGCATGTGTGTTTTCCAACCCAGCCCAAAATACATATTTCGCATTTGAAATGGTATATGGTAAATACACGAAAATGAGTATTGGTACTGTACGCTTTTCAAGCAGTGTCATCATTCATTAAAATGCATATATATTAGCTGAATGATTTGCGAAAATTACACATGAAATGGCTCTGAATACAGAAAAGAAGGTCGAGACCATTCCATCACATATTTATACAAAATTCTAATTGTGCTAGAGGCTGAGGTAAAATATTGTCTCTAGTATTTCAGCTGTGTCCTCAGAATCCTTGGCATGTTTAATCTTAATACTTGCTACCTTCTTTCTGGGATATTGTGATTTATTACTTTGATGAGCAGGTTCCTTATCTTTGGACTTGCCGTGCTCTTCTCTGTGTTCTGATCGTCCTCTCCTTTCCAATTTCTGTGAGGAAGATCGAGAAAGATTGAGTGAGAGGGATCGAGAGGGATGTGTATCAATATCTTGATATCTATCAGGTTTTCTCAATTTATCCCTATCTCTAAGGTTGTATCTTTTTTCAGAGGGCTCCCTTTGGGAAGACTTGTTTCCTCGGTCTGGAGATTTTTCTCTCTCCGTTGAGGAGACCTTCCTCTGGACTGGAATCGTTTTTCCCTGGGAGTGGACTGTTTATTACCCTCCCAGCTCCTTTTTGGAGTATTCAGATTATTGTTAATAAAGGTTTTTTCAGGATTTTCAGTTAGTTGGGGTATTACCGGATTCCCACCCAAACTATCTCTTCCTAGTTCTTCATAGGATTTTTCTATGATTCTGGCAATTTCAGATGGTTGTTCTGCTATATCTGTCTCCTGCAATTTCTGGCGGATCGCCTTGTCGTCTCTTGCCAATTGAACTAATTCTCTATATGCCTTTGTTAATTCTTTTAGTTTAACTAGGAGTTCTTCTCTTGACATTGTTTCGATGTCTGGGTGTGTTGCTTAACTGGCTAGAACCGGCCGCGTCGCTCCCGGTCTACCTAATGGACCGTGCCTGGTGATGTGATTATTATGTTTTAGGGCGCCATTAAACCAGAGCAGGTGCTCTTGGTAATTTAGTGGGATTTCAACGTCCTCGAAAGGAGTGTATATATCCGGAGGTTTCTCTATTTTGTAATAGTGGAATTCTTTTGTTATAGCGTTTGCTTCTGGAAAGTGTATCCATGAATAGAATACCTGTCTGCCGATATTCATGGGCCTCTACCACAAATATGACTGTACCACCACGTGATGTCAGTCCATTTTTTATAAGTTTTAGAGTTATAGTTCTTCTTATGTTGACCGGAATGAGTATAACACTCGGGTCATTATCTTGGATGGTTGTGTCATCCGCTATGATTTGAGCTGCTA
Source organism: Lissotriton vulgaris (assembly GCF_964263255.1). Classification (NCBI taxonomy): domain Eukaryota; kingdom Metazoa; phylum Chordata; class Amphibia; order Caudata; family Salamandridae; genus Lissotriton; species Lissotriton vulgaris. The sequence goes on along the minus strand of NC_141696.1, from coordinate 461,922,850 downwards.
TTCTAGCTTGCTCCGTTTCTTCTTCACTTTCTGACATTTTTACTGACAGAAAACTTTTTGTTGCAGATCAAGTTTCAAGGAAACAAAGATTAGGTGCACAATATTTTGAAACACTGTATCCTTCAACGTTGACTAAACCAAAAACTAATGCCTAGGAATCTCTTCCTACTAAGTTCCGGCGGATATTAACCTTTCACCCACTCCAGACGTCTTTTGGAGTTTTTACGGAAAAAGGGTTCTGTGTGAAAAAGCACGACTGAGTTACTCTAGGGTCTTGCGTTAGATTATCGCCTTACCATACGTTGGGCGTCATGTAGTGTAGTTCCTATATTCCCAATAGGCTCTGCGCATTGGAATAATATAAACAGCAGTGTAGAAGTAGGACTGAGGTCGACTAGGTCTCTACTGAATATATTAGACTTAATTAGTTTTGCCAGCTAGCTCAGAATGCATATTTCGCATTTGAAATGGTATATGGTAAATACACGAAAATGAGTATTGGTACTGTACGCTTTTCAAGCAGTGTCATCATTCATTAAAATGCATATATATATTAGCTGAATGATTTGCAAAAATTACACATGAAATGGCTCTGAATTAGGCATGGGCGGAAAATCCGTTCCGCTCGCGGATTTTGCGGATTTTCGGGAAATCCGCAATCCGCGAAATTTGCGAATCTCCCGCAAAATCCGCAAATCCGCGAGCAGCGGATTTTGCTTGCACTGTTCGCACTGTTCGCGTGAGTTCGCGCCCCGCGAATAAGTGCAAAATTGCAGAAATACGATTTTAGCAAAACTGAAAGTAACTACTTACCAGGTTCAAAAGTTCAGGCTCATCATTAGTAGCCATTTCCTGTAGTGCTTCCTGAGGGGCCCCTCCAGAGTTCAGTTGCCAGTTGAAACTATTATGTGACCCTGCTCTGAACCTCAGAATAGTTACACATATGCCACAAAGGTCCTGAATTACAGCTAAGGGAGACAAGCAGGAGCCAGGCTGGAAGTTAAAATCCATTAATCAGCCCCTAATTCATTATTGTCAGTTGGGGCAGGGCAGGTGTTGTAACTAATTTTGCAACAATGAAAGCACTTAGCAAGTGCAAAAGATCACTAATCAGGGCGCACTAAGGAAGCAGGTGCCAGCTAAAAAAATATTCTGTGACACATTAATCAGCCCCAAATTAATTCAGGTCACTTGAGGCAGGGAAGGTGTGCTTTGCTTTGCCGGAAATAATGTACACTGGACAACCAGAGGGTGTGGTGATGAAACAGAGGGTGGCATGGGTGGGCCAGAGGGTGGCATGAGTAGTCAGAGAGTGGCAGTGGTGACAGAGAGTGGCAGTGATGAAGAAGAGTGTCCCAAACAGGCTGGACACGTAGAAACAACAAGTTCGCGAAACTTGCGACCCGACAGGTAAGTTCGCAATTTGCGAAAGTGTACAAAACCCTCGCGAACTGGCAGAAACACGGGCGAACACAAAAAAAAAAATCCGCAAATTCGCGGGAATTCGCGGATTTTGCGGATTGCGAATCCGCAAATCCGCAAAATTCGCGAACGCGAGATCCGCAAAATTCGCTCATGCCTACTCTGAATACAGAAAAGAAGGTCGAGACCATTCCATCACATATTTATACAAAATCCTACATGTGCTAGAGGCTGAGGTAACATATTGTCTCTAGTATCCTAAAAATAGAAGCTCTGTTCTCTAAGAATAGTCCTACTTTAAACAGAGCACCATGTGCCAAAAAAAAAGGTAAATATTTTGGAAATGGAAAAAATATTTTCGCTTTCAGGGGAAAAAATAGTTCCAAATGTTTTCAGTAGCTTTGTTTATCAAAAACTGAAGGCCAAATTCAGAGTTCAGGGAACGCTGTGTGATCATTGTTTTTTAAGAATTATTCTCGTTGACTGGAGAGAACATCATATCAGACAGACTCACGAATAAATGGTCTACAACATCAGGTGAAAGTTCGACCAAGTTCGAAAATGCTGCGACTGTGTAGTTTGGAGCGTGATTGCTATCATCGATGTTTGGATCAGCAATGCTTACAGAAGGTTGTACCTGTATGGTGCTGCTTTCGTCTCCTACCTCACCGCCACCTACACGTAGTGCTAAAGTCTCAAGGAATGCCGTCATCAGAATAGATGCCGCTGGGGACAACGTGATGCATGGGTCGTTACTGGACCTAGCAAAGTATCGATATCGTATTGCTAAGATCGTTTCTTCCATCATTGCTAGAGTCTTGTCTGTGGATTGGCTTGCCATATCGGAGCAGAAGGAACAAAAATAAAATTCCTGCCACGAGTCCCAAGATTAAGGGTAGGCCACCAAAGACAGAATAGACAAAATTCGGGAAGATACCCAGAACTGTTTAAAAAGGGTGCTAACAGTCCCAAAAAAACTGTCCTAAATACATGTGCAATGCCACTGGTATCAGACATGTTTAAGATTTGGCTTAACATTTCTGCGAAATACATGGGGCAACTTGTCGATAAAAGAGAATGTATCTCTGCCGATGTCCTCGCCACTTGCAGATCATACGTTTCTTTGGATGACTTTAGTGGCACAGTTGTCTGTAAAAGAATAGACTTCATTCTGCTTAAAGTATCAATTCGAATAGAAGAGATATTCAACGAAGGCCATAACGCAGCCCCCATATCTGGATTGCTGTGTGGATACAATACTTGCATACAGCAAAGGACCCTGGAAGTTACGGTAACGAGATAAGCTTTCCCTGGTACCATCCCACAACAGCTATGGTCACTTATTAAAATGTAACTCCCGTTTACTAAGTTGTTTGAAAAATGTCTCTATCTGTTTTGCAGGCGTGCCATGCAGGTGACATTAAAGGTTATTTGAAGACCCTTCGCAGGCTCCATGCAAGTTAAAACCTTGACACGGAAGTGTACCGCTTAGTGATATTTTACATTTGTTACCACTAAGGAATACATCCTTTTTCCCTTCACTATAACATCTGTGTGAATAGAGTAAATCCCATGTTGATTTGATGTATTCTTTACCCAACTTTTTATACTGGCCTGCAGGTATATACTTTTGGCAGTATTTAAACTGGAAAGTTGTTATCGGAATTGAAATTGTTCCGTGTATTATCCATTCAATAACAGGTCTCTCTGACATTGTCAATGGTAATCTCTCAAGTTTTTCAATGCTCAGAATCGTATAATCTGCTCCTTTTTGTGCCAAACTGATTTGTTTATAAGTAAGGTTAAAGATACTGAACAATGACGTTGTGTTGATTAAACACCATGGTAAGTAGCCTGAACGCAGATTTTGCAACGTCCTACAAAGCTGTACAATGGAACGTAATTGAGACTGACCATGTTGTAACATTAGTAAGTCCTGCTCTACTATATCAATAGCAGATGATACAATGCTGTCCAATGAATATATTCTGGAGGACAGAGTCGTTAACCCATTGTCCACTACAGAAAGTGATTTTTCCAAATTAATACGATCAATTTCTCGTATTTTTTCAGCTTTTTCAATTTGCATTACTTTCCAAGCTTCGTTGTACGCAGCGTATATACCGGCCGCTATGAAACGTTTTTGACGCTGTTTGCGTGGTCCCATTTTGAAATCACGCAAGTCAGCACCGTCTTTAAGTAAAGTCAAGTGTTGCTTAATTTCAGCCGGTGTGGATTTCTGTAGCCACTCAAGGCATAGTTTCCCTACACTGTATGTTGTAACTATCCCTGGATGTTGTCTCTAAGAGTATCTTGGGTCTGGCCTGGTCATTTTTAACCCCTGTGTTTTGTCCAGCAATCTATCTTGACAGTTATTTGTGTCTGTTGGCCAGATCAACCACTTTCTCCAATCAGTATGTGTTCTGTTTTGGTGAAAAATATGGGATATGTATATCTCCACATCTGTAGTGCTATCACTATCATTTATGGGTTTCGGAATAGACGGTGTATTTAAGTCTTTTATCTTAGCTAAGCCAAGACAAGTAGTTTGTTGAATTGTGTCATTCAAAAATATCATTTGTTCTGGGATCATGCAGGCCCGAAATAATGCTTCTAGGCCTTGTACTTGCCATTCGTTGGTACCACAGATCGTTTTTGTTTCAATGTTGTTTTTTTCAATGCTCAGAATTGTATAATCTGCTCCTTTTTGTGCCAAACTGATTTGTTTATAAGTAAGGTTAAAGATACCGAATAATGATGTTGTGTTGATTAAACACCATGGTACGTAGCCTGAACGCAGATTTTGCAACGTCCTACAAAGCTGTACAATGGAACGTAATTCAGACTGACCATGTTGTAACATTAGTAAGTCCTGCTCTATTATATCAATAGCAGATGATACAATGCTGTCCAATGAATATATTCTGGAGGACAGAGTCGTTAACCCATTGTCCACTACAGAAAGTGATTTTTCCAAATTAATACGATCAATTTCTCCTATTTTTTCTGCTGTTTCAATTTGCATTAATTTCCAAGCTTCGTTGTACGCAGCGTATATACCGGCCGCTATGAAACGTTTTTGATGCTGTTTGCGTGGTCCCATTATGAAATCACGCAAGTCAGCACTGTCTTTAAGTAAAGTCAAGTGTTGCTTAATTTCAGCAAGTGTGGATTTCTGTAGCCACTCAAGGCATAGTTTCCCTACACTGTATGTTGGAACTATCCCTGGATGTTGTCTCTGGGAGTATCCTGGGTCTGGCCTGGTCATTTTTAACCCCTGTGTTTTGTTCAGGAATCTATCTTGCCAGTTATTTGTGTCTGTTGGCAAGATTAACCACTTTTTCCAATCAGGATGTGTTCTGTTTTGGTGAAAAATATGGGAGATGTATATCTCCACATCTGTAGTGCTATCACTATCATTTATGGGTTTCAGAATAGACGGTGTATTTAACAGCCTTATTCATCATCATCCTGTTTTGCGAGGCCCTAATAGCGATTCATAGTGAATCGCTATTAAGGACTCGCAAAACGGGATTCATGTAGGAATCGCAAAATAAAATGCGATTCCTACATATTCCTTATTTGCGATTAGCAAATTGCTAATCGCAAATAAGGAATAACTCGCCATTCATTCCTATGGGCCAAAAGGCCCATAGGAATGAATGGGGAGTATTCCTTATTTGCGATTAGCAAATTGCTAATCGCAAATAAGATTGCGATTTAAAGGGTGCCAGGGGTGTCCAAAGGACACCCTGTAGCACCCCCAAAATGGAAATTTTCACAGGTGCTGCACACACACATGTCCAAAGGACATGTGTGTGTGTAACATGCAACTCAGAAAAATGCATTTAAATGCATTTTTCTGAGTTTTCGCAATTTACCGCAAGGTTTGACCTCGCGGTAAATTGCGGCCAGAAATTGCGAATTCGCAAAATTATTTTGCATGATGAATTGCATTTAAGGAATCTCAAATAGAGATTCCTTAAATGTAAGTCCTCGCAAAATTGCGAGATTGCAATCAGCGATTTTTGCATTTGGGATGATGAATCCCAAATGCAAAAATTGCACTCGCAAAGGGCCAGATTCTCAGAAGCTGGCCCTATGCGAGCCGATTTGTCCTTGATGAATTAGGCTGTAAGTCTTTTATCTTAGCTAAGCCAAGACAAGTAGTTTGTTGAATTGTGTCATTCAAAAATATCATTTGTTCTGGGATCATGCAGGCCCTAAATAATGCCTCTAGGCCTTGTACTTGCCATTCGTTGGTACCCCAGATCGTTTTTGTTTCAATCTTGTTTTTCCAAAATTCGAAACCAAATGTAGACATTTTGTCATAACATTTTTCAGAATAAATCAATTTAGTATTTGTCTACATTGTTTTCATTCCTGTCCTATTTAATATTTTAAATAAAACGTTTTTGGATCACTGTTGTTAAACCCTGAGAAGTACTGGAATTTCTCCTAAAATGTTTTCGAGCTGCCTTTTGGCGGTGTTGGACAGTGTTCCCATTGGTTATAAGATAAAACATTTCTAGGCTGTGCAGTTTTATGCAAATAGTGATCACCAAAGTGGTTATAAGAGTATAACTCTTCATAATTCGATGAACCCTGTAAGTAATCATGTTCAGTAAATTTGGCTGACATTACTAAATCTGACATCATATTATTAAAGTTTTCAAAGTCCCAATCATTAGAGAAAGTACTTGGTGTCACAAAGTCACTTAATGAAACCTTGAGCCTTCAAGAGTTCAACCGGGCAAAAAATGTCATAATCAGTTCTGTCCCATGCTACCCCACCGGGTATTGGATTGGCTGAGATGTTTACTGATGATAGTTCACTTTTCTCGATGTGGGAGGATGTGTGAGGCTTTAGGACCAAGTTGATGTTCTGACTTGCTGTGTCGATTGTACTATATTTTCCATCAATGAATTTTCCCAAACATAGAACCATGATGAGCCAAAGCAGGAGAGTAAGTACACCTAACACAATCCAAAATTCAATCTATGGTGAAATCAGATATGTTTCTTTTAGTTGGAGAGAAAGTTCAATTATTTTGTCTTTGAAAGTTTTTGTTGCCGGCGTTTCTTCATGCTCACTTGGATCTTCTGAAAAGTCGTCGAAGTTGATGAAGTAGCCAGATGCAGTTCTGTCATTTGTTGGGATTTTTTCCGGATTTTCATTTGCTTTTGCATTTTTTTTGTTTCATTAGAACAGTCAGAGGCTACATCATTGTAGATTGGTGTTTCTTGATGAACTGTTGCAATTTGGGTTTCAAGAAGCACAAGTTTCATGGCATATTTGCATAGTCCTTTTTTATTCACTGTAGGTTTATCAAATGTGATTAGTCTCTCAGTATGAGCCTCTTGGATTGTAGCAAATTTCGGTATTCTACTAATATTTTGGAGTCCACTGGGCCTACTACTTATTATTGGCCACATGATTGTGGTTTTACCAGGTCGATGGATACAACTTGGTTCTCCTTTTTACTAGCAAGGGGCGGTAGTATAACTGATCTTGTTCCGCTGATGGCTAAGACAGGTACAGCTTTTCGGTAAGAAGGCCCAAATTCCTCCTTCACCACGATCTTCTCTTTGACCAGATCCCCAATCTTTGTCATCCAGACAGGTCTTGCTGGGACAGGAGGTTTTTCTTCAGTGGTTGTCGGCTATTGTTTCAATTTTATGTTACTCAGGCTTTTTTTTGTTTCATTTAAATCCTGTAAAACAGCCAAACGGTCTTTGATATCAAAGTATTTTTCTTCTACTACTGAAGTGTGACAGTCAAGGTCCTGAATTAGCATTCTAGTACCGAACAATAGTTCGTATGGAGTGAGGCCTTTTAGAGAATTTCTTGGCAGATTATTAAGACTACGTTGGACACTTGTTAAATGTTTGACCCACCCATCACCCGAACCTAAAACCCTCGCCGTTATAGATTGCTTTATGTCCCAGTTTTTTCTTTCCACTACCGCATTTCCCTCAGGATGGAAGGGAGAAGAGTACCGCAATGCAATGCCCATGCTGTTCATGGCCTCTTTGTAAACTTGAGAGCTAAACGCAGGACCCTGATCAGAATGTAGCATGACAATTGCGTATATGCCGATAAAGACTCGCAAATCTTTTTATAACAGTTCTGGCGTCAGCCGAGTGCTGCTGGCCTACATATTCAAGTTAATTTGTCCTAATAATTATTGGGTCGCATTTCTCTGGTTGGATTTCTGTATAGCCTGAAGCTTTCTAACAAAGATGTCCGGGCAATAGTCTGGTCCGGTTCACAGCTGCGATCTCTGTTGCAGTCTGGACAATCCATTGCAAATTTGTAAATTTGCAGGCTCATTCCCGGCCACCAGTACTCTGATTGTAATTCTATTAAAGATTTCAAGATCTGTTGGTGCCTCGGACCCAGTCCCATGTGTGCGCTTTCAATCAAGAAAACTCTCTGGTTCGTGTTTGGAATTACTCTATCCCCCACTCCAGGGATTTGAGCAAACAGAACAGAGTTTGCATCAATTATGTATGTATTACTGAGTGGATAGTTGAGAGGTAATGCTGCATAATTGCCTTTTAATGAGGCTTTTTAGCCAGCATGGTTTGCCCATCTATGTGTTTTTCTGAACGCTTTTCAGTGGCTACGGAAGCCGGTTGAACTGCTTCTGCTGAGGCTGTGTTAGCCAATGAATTCCCTGCAACGTGAACGCCATCACGTTGATGACTCAGTGCGTGTATCACGTGAGTCTTCTGTAGTTCTTTCTTTAAAAGAACTAGTTGTTCCCAAAGCGTTTTAAGCTTTATTGTGGCACCTGTGTCATCTTTGTAACCATTTTTACTCCATGTCTGCATGTCACTGTTGTAAGACTTGACGCAGAAATGCAAATCGCACACTATTAGTGTAGGGAATTCACGATCAGCATTTTCAAGCGCTATCTTTAAAGATCTTATTTCAGCTCCCAGTTTCTGAGTGATTCAGTTTTGGTAATCATCAGTTGGAATTTACCAGAGCGCCAGCGACCTTTAACAATCGCGCACGCTGCTTTGTAAGATTTTTCCACTACATCGTAGTGTTGTGCAAATCTGTCCATGTAGATTACACATGTGTACTGTTCTACAGGCAGAATTTCGATTGACAGAGGATATTCTTGTTCGTATTCTAGATCATCTAGTTTCTTCAGTTTCGGGTCAAAATAGTATTTCACGTCTTCTGCAGCAAGTGAATTTTCCCATTGTATCCATTCCGGATCTAATGCCACAGCATTTAAATTGCGTGGGCTTGTTAATGCCTCAAGGGCTGATTCTGCTGTTAAAACAGTTATCCTCCTGCCTTGGGCTTGGGCTCTTTCTTTTGCTACAGCAGTTTGAACTGCTATCAGAATTTATTCTGTAGAATTGGATTTCATTTCAGCTTTAGTGTACAAATGTGATTTGTAAGCTATAGGTACCGTTTCTCCCTCATTAGAGGTCAGGTATGTGATACCGCATCTTCCTGGGATGACTCGGATTACAAGATTGCGTGTGTTTTCACGAGTTTGCAATTTTGTTTTAGTTAACATGTCTGTTTGTAGTGATCTTAAAATTTCAGTGTGTTTCTGAGTCCAATTTATTGGTTTGAAATCAGGTCTTATTAATTCATAAAGAGGTTTACTTCTCTCTGCATAATTTAGTATGTATGTTCTTCCGAAATTCAGGAAACCTAGTATTGATTGTAAGTTCTTCAGCGTTTTTGGTGCTTGGAGTACAGCACATTTCTCTAAGAAATTGTCTGCTAGGCTCTTGCCTTCACTGGATAATTCATATCCTAAAAACAGGACAGTTAGATTGGCAATTCATGACTTTTTAAAGTTGAATTTGTAACCTTCTGAAGCGATCCCGAGTATTATGGTGTTCACTCTTTTTAAGTGAGTCTCCAGGTCATCTTCTGTGAGATAGATGTCATTGACATAGGATAATGCCTCATCTTCGTATATTTGTAGTAACTGTGTTACCCTTGCTGAGAATAATCCTGGGCTATTCTTGAATCCCTGTGGGAGTCGACAGTAGTGTTTTTTTGACCCCATTATTGAGAAAGCGGTCAAATACCTGCTTTCAGGAGCAATGTTTTGACAAAAGAATCCATTAGAGATATCTAATGTCGTTTTATATGTTTTGCGCACAATGTTATTCATTAGTGCTGCACTGTGTGAGTTTTGTACTGCAAATGTTTTACAACAGGAGTTAAGGTGTCTGTAGTCCAACACTAGACGATATCAATCATCTGGTTAGGAGACAGGAAACAAAGGATTATTCATTTGTGAGGTGCATGTTTCAATCACCTCTTGATATTCAAGTTCATCTAAAATCTCCTTGACTTGCTTTTTAGCTTCTTGTTTAACTGGGTACTGCCTTTGTGCAGTGGGTTGAATTTTTTACTGCATTTTGTGGTGAGGTGAAACCTCATCCCATCATACATGGTTTTTATATAAAGCTGGAGCTTGGGCTACTGCCCATTTTTTTGCAAGTGTATATTTTTATGAATTGGTATATGATTAGAGAAGGCAGGCATAATTATTTCTTCGCCATGAGGGAACTCACTGACAAACTCTGGTGGCCAGTCTTTTTCAGCTAACAAGATGTCATAGCCTTTCAAAAGGTTATCCCAAAAGAGACCCATTACTTTCCTCGTCTTGTCCCCCTCTATACGTAATGTTATTTTGTATATTTTATGGGGTTTGCTAACCCTGGTATCTGCAGTTTCTAACTGAATGTTTTCATTCATGTCCACTGTCTCCAGATGATTCATCAGGATCTTGCGAGCTATGGTCACTTCTGCTGCGCCTTCTAGCATTGTCTGGGTCCACTCTCCGTTTTTCAGCTGTGTCCTCAGAATCCTCAGCATGTTTAATCTTAATACTTGCTACCTTCTTTCTGGGATATTGTGATTTATTACTTTGATGAGCAGGTTCCTTGTCTTGGGACTTGACGTGCTCTTATCTGTGTTCTGATCGTCCTCTCCTTTCTTATTTCTGTGAGGAAGATCAAGAAAGATTGAGTGAGAGGGATCGAGAGGGACGTGTATCAATATCTTGATATCTATCAGGTTTTCTCAATTTATTCCTATCTCTCAGGTTGTATCGTTTTTCAGAGGGCTCCCTTTGGGGAGACTTCTTTGCTCGGTCTGGAGATTTTTCTCTCTGTTGAGGAGACCTTGACTGGAATCGTTTTTCCCTGGGAGTGGTCTGTTAATTACCCTCCCAGCTCCTTTTTGGAGTATTCAGATTATTTTTAATAAAGTTTTTTTCAGGATTTTCAGTTAGTTGGGGCTTTACCGGTTTCCCACCCAAACTATCTCTTCCTAGTTCTTCATAGGATTTTTCTATGATTCGGCAAGTTCAGATAGTTGTTCTGCTATATCTGTCTCCTTCAGTTTCTGGCGGATCGCCAAGTCGTCTCTTGCCAATTGAACTAATTCTCTATATGCCTTTGTTAATTCTTTTAGTTTAACCAGGAGTTCTTCGGTTGACATTGTTTCGATGTCTGCGTGTGTTGCGTAACTGGCTAGAACCGGCCACGTCGCTCCCGGTCTACCTAGTGGACCGTGCCTGGTTAATGTGATTATTATGTTTTAGGGCGCCATTAAATCAGAGCAGGTGCTCTTGGTAATTTAGTGGGATTTCAACGTCCTCGAAAGGAGTGTATATATCTGGATGTTCCTCTATTTTGTAATAGTGGAATTCTTTTGTTATAGCGTTTGCTGCTGGAAAGTGTATCCATGAATAGAATACCTCTGTCTGCCGATATTCATGGGCCTCTTCCATGAATATGACTGTACCACCACGTGATGTCAGTCAATTTTTTATAAGTTTAAGAGTTATAGTTCTTCTTATGTTGACAGGAATGAGTATAACACTCGGGTCATTATCTTGGATGGTTGTGTCATCCGCTATGATTTGAGCTGCTATTCTAGCTTGCTCCTTTTCTTCTTCACTTTCTGACATTTTTACTGACAGAAAACTTTTTGTTGCAGATCAAGTTTCAAGGAAACAAAGATTTGGTGCACAATATTTTGGAACACTGTATCCTTCAACGTTGACTAAACCAAAAACTAATACATAGAAATCTCTTCCTACTAAGTTCCGGCGGATATTAACCTTTCACCCACTCCAGATGTCTTTTGGAGTTTTTACGGAAAAAGGGTTCTGTATAAAAAAGCACGACTAAGTTACTCTAGTGTCTTGCATTAGAATATCGGCTTACCAAACGTTGGGCGCCATGCAGTGTATTTCCTATATTCCCAATAGGCTCTGCGCATTGGAATAATATAAACAGCAGTGTAGACGTAGGACTGAGGCCGACTAGTTCTCTACTGACTATATTAGACTTAATTAGTTTTGCCAGCTAGCTCAGAGGTCACTAGAAACTTTCTTGAATGTTCAGGAAAGAGTTAACTCTCCGGATTAGACAAGAAGGGATCAGCTTCTGACAACCGTACAAACATGACAACTTTGCTCCCTCAGAATAGAGTGTATCTCTAGAGTCGTGTGAAAACAATAGGCAGCTATTTCACTTAGTCAATCGTGCATACTTAGTTTCACCAGAGTGCAGAGAAATAGAGAGACAGGCGTTTTCAATAAAAAGGTGTTCTTTCTCATGCAAGAGAAATGAATTGCCACAATTGCAATACTTATTATGAAGTAAAGTGCGTACAGTAAAAGTAGTATTATGAAATAATACTGTAAAAGCATAAATATGGTTTCTTAGCCACACAATACTTTAAAATAGATAAAATATATATACATACATAAAACCATTGACTAACATACTCAACTGGTGCTTCTAACTATGCCTACCCCGATGTACCTGACCTAAGCCTAATACTTGGGAAGGAGTAAGTAAGTACCAGTTTAAGTTAAGTTGGTTAAGATTCTTTTTGCCAAGGATCTGAATCAAGAATTCTCTTTAAGGTTTTAGTCAGCTCTGTACCTTAGAATTAGAATGTGGGAGGTCTGGTATCTCTTTCTTCAGGACTCGATCTCCCAGCAACCCGCAAGGGTGACTCGGGAACACTGGAGCTGGATTTTCTCAGCGTGAGAAAAAGTAGCTTCTACAGCGCATCAAAGGGGAGGGGTGGCTTCTGTGGGCTCTCGCATCAGCTGGACTCTCGGGCAAGTAGATAGCCGCTCTGCTCCAAACCACCGTGTGTTTGCTTAAGGCAACTGTTGGTATTTTATACCTGAAAGGTGCCGGGTTTGACGTAAGGCTGACATAAGACGTCACTAAGAACTAACAGTTCTTGCTGGACTACAGGATTTCTTGTTCAAATCAAAACAAAAGCAGGGGGGGATTTCCCGGGCTTCTGGAGGCTTGGTTTGTGTAAAGAACGCGCTGTGCTTTCTAGGAGTCGATGGGAGTAGCTGTGCTGTGCTTTGGACTGCATGTGCTATTAGTGAATATGGATATGATTCTTTTGCCTTTATAAGGATATTATTGATTATAACCGCACAAGGGAATGAATCTGGAATATCGAATTAGGGTCCTAGATAGAAATACAACACCCAAGGCACCCCCAATTTTTTTTTTAAATCGCAAGATGCACCGAGCATCCCACAGGAAAAAAAACGAAGCATGGCCTCCGGCGCTACATTGTTAATTAGCCCCCAGGGGGGCCAAGTCCCAGCAGCAATTTGCATATTATAATGGGGGGCCCAGAGGGGACCCCAGACCTGGGGACCACCACCCCCCAGGGCTTTATAAAACGATGTGGGGGGGCTCTTAGCACCCCCAGCCCCGGGGATCGCCACCCCCCAGGGCTTTTAAAAAAATGGGTGGGGGGCTCAAAGCCCCCCCCAAGACCAGTGGACTGACACCCGGGTCTTTTTGTCAATAAATGCGGGGGCTCACGGCCCCCTGCGTGTCCAGGGAACGCCGGCCTGGGGCTTTTTAAAAAAACAGACAAAAAAAATGTTACTTTTGTAATCCAGTGCTCGACTCTTAGGCTCAGCACTAGGACTTCTATCTAAAACAGGCAAGAAATTACATTTTTATCATTGGCATGATAATATTCGTAAGTTTTAAAAATCCACACTTAGAAACTTTTTGAGCAAAAAGCAGGCAATAATATCCTATTGAAGGAAATTCAAGTTGCTTGTAAGTACGGTTAGAATTAATTTTTAGGATCAGTACTGGGATCAAAGATGCAGAACTGTGGTATCTCCTGATAACAGGTGAGTAAATCAGAATTCCTATTTTGGCTGATTTTAGTGCAATATTTGTAAGTTAAAAAAATCGACACTCAGTGACTTGGCCAGCAAAAAGCAGGCAATGATATCCTATGGAAAGATATTCAAGTTACTGGTAAGTACGGTTAGAATTACTATTCAGGATCAGTACTGGGCTCGAAGATGCAGCACTGAGGTCTCTCCTGATAACAGGTGAGTAAATTAGAATTCGTGGTTCAGCTGATTTTATTTTTTTTTAAAAACATTTTTTATTCATCATCATCAAACATAAAGCATTTCATCTTTCATAATATTTCCGTCAGTTTATGAATCACAATCTTAAATGAGTAGGAAAAAAAGGATACATAATAAAATGTGAAACTAAACAGATTATCCATTTGCTATTAGACTACAGAAAAAGTGAAAGAGAGAATAAAGGGGAAATTATACACTTCTTTAGTCATTTTCCAACTTTTGTTTCCAATCAGTTATAGGAGCCCATATCCTATTCCCCAGTTGCTTTATCTTCCGACCCTTTTTATCAACCGCGATAACCATTGTTGAAATGTTGGCGGATTTTGGTCTTTTGGTCTTTCCACATTGTTGCGACACATAACCGGCTTAATGCCATTGCTAAATATATGAATTTATATTCAGGTATTTCTACATCATCCCTAGTAACCCCTAGAACCATTACTTTGTTTGTTATATTGATTTTAATCCCTAATTCTCGATCAAGGAATTTCTCTATTGAGTTTTTAAATAAGTCTAGGGCTGGACATGCCGCAAACATATGTATAGTGTCTGCCTGTGAAGCTTGGCATCTAGGGCAGACAGTCCCAGTTGTTCCGCCTCATTGAGCGATTCTGTGCGGTGTATAGTAGAGCTCAAACAGGGTCTTATATTGCTGAGCTTGTAAGTTGGTTACTTTTAGCACTGAATTTAATAGTTGAAATGATTTTTCGACTTAATTGCCAGTTAAGTTTAGCTTAGTTTTCCATTTCAATACAACCCTTCCGCAGTCATCCTCCTTGAGCTGATTCAATTCCCCATAGATCTGGGATATCGAGCAGCCCTTTTTATCTCTTAAAAATTCCATGATTTCCTCTCTCTTATAATTGATATCCCCTCCCTGTTTTTTTGTCAAGGCTGATCTGATTTGTAAATACTTGAAAAAGTCTCTACGATCTAAGTTATGTAGCTGCTGTAAATGCTCAAATGTCATAAGGCCTGTCGTATCTATGAGATCGCCAATGGTTTTTACACCCAATGTGTCCCATTTCTTCATTACTTGATCATGGAATATTGTTGGTAAAAGTTGGTTCTTAAATAAAGGCGTATAATAATTCATTCTCCCCATTTTTATTTTCTTCCTAAGGGCAGACCAAATTGATATTGCTGATCCAAGGGTCATAAACTTAACTTTTTTATAATAACTGGCTTCATTAAATGTAAGGAGCCACTTGTTAGATCCCTTGATTAATAACTCATATGTATCAGGGATACTATCCCCCCTCTCCATTGGTCCTCCATATTCCCCCCACTAACCCTCTGATGTACTGCAGGACAGCTGCCCAGTAGTAAACCTTGAAGTCTGGGACCGCAAGGCCTCCTCATTCCCTTGGTAATGACAGGAATTTTAGTGCTCGCCGTGTTCTGCCCTTGGCCCATATAAAACGGTTTACAACTCCCTCTATTTCACCGAACCAATTAATATTAAATTTCAGTGGAATGGTTCAAAACAGATATAGTATCTTAGGAAGAAATATCATTTTTATTAAATTGCAGCGGCCTATTATTGTTAAATGCAGATTATTTAATCTGTCTAGATCCTTTTTGGCCTTTTTAATCAGCGGTCCCAAGTTCATTTCGACTATCTTAGAGAGATCTGAGGTTATCATTATACCTAGATAAACTGCAGATTCCGTTATTATTTGATCTGCCATAGTTATTTTCTTATTAATTACAATTTGAGTTTTGCTTTGGTTTAGTTTATAACCCGACAGTGCCCCATATAAATTTGCTTCTCTTTCTATTTCCGATATCGCCGTAGCCGGCTCAGCAGATGTTACAGCCAAATTGTCAGCATACCCTAGGATTTTAGTTTTGAATCCATTCAGCAAGATTGGTTTAATATTCACATTTAACTCTATCTTTCTGATAAAGGCATCTATATAGAAGGCGAAGAGCAACGGGGAGCAGGTGCACCCTTGTCTTGTTCCTCGTCCAATATTTATAATCCCACTCTGTTCTCCCATTATCCTGAGTCTTATCATCGAATCTTTATATAGGGCACTTAACGCTTTGATGCAGACATCGCGGATGTTTGCCTTGGCCAATGCCGTCCAAAGGAAGCCCCACGGGACCCTATCAAATGCTTTTTCGGCATCTAGCAATATTAAAGCCATAGGGTCTCGTGAGGCTGCCGTCCCATCAAACATCGTGCACACTCTTCTAATGTGATCTGCCGTGCCCCTACCCGGGATGAACCCGTGTTGTCTAGGAGATATAATTTTGCCTATGACTGAGCTTAATCTGTTGGCCAAGATCTTAGAATAAACCTTCGTATCACTGTTCATCAGGCTTATAGGCCTATAGGACCCAGGATCTGTTGGAGGTTTATTTTTTTTCAGGAATACCACCATTGTTGCCTCCCCCCAGGACTCTGGAGGTGTTGCTCCTTTCCTTATTGACCCCATAAGCTGATAGAGATCCTCTGCTAAGCTGGATAAGAAAATTTTGTAAAATTCCAGCGGGATAAGATCAGGGCCCACAGCTTTTCCAGCGGGTAGATCTTTGATTGCTTTTTGTATTTCTTCTATTGTGAAATCCATTTCCAACCTTGCTTTATCCGCTGCTGTCAACTTCTCGACTTGTGCATTTTCTAAATAGCTTTCTATCTCCCCGCTATCAACATCAGTGTCAGGATTATATAAATTCTGATAAAAATCTTGAAAGATTGAACAAATCCCCTTTGGTGTGGTGGCTGAAAGCCCTCCCTCTGAGATAATTTGTAAAATTTCCCCTTTTGTTTCCGCCTGTCAGGTTCTAATGGCTAGTGTACGACTAATCTTTTCACTGTACTCATACTGTTCCTGCTTCCATGCCATGTACTTTCCTACTGCTTTAACTGCGAATGCCTCGCCTACAACTGCCTTTGCTATTCCCAGTTTTTGTAATGTCTCTGTTACATCATGTTTGGCCCTAATTGCTTCCGTTAGTTCTTATTCAATGTCAGCTATTGAGATTTATGTGGCATTGAGTAGTATGTACTCCCTCCTCCACCAGTATTTTGCTGTTCCCATGCATCGACAAGTCCATTGTCTTGCATCATTTGTATTAGAGCCCTGTGACTTCTCTTTTTTCGTCCCGAGAACCTAGCAGGATCGTTTTTCCACAGCCCATGAAGCCCATTGATATTCAGATCGCCACAGACTATGATGGGTATAGGCCAATTTGCCAGTTCTACATTAACATGGTCTAGGGTCTCTGGGTCGTCTACTATTGGAGCATAGATAGAGCAAAGAGTGAAGCTAGATCCATATACTTTGCATTCGATCATAGCCCATCGACCATTTGGATCTGCTTTTTGCTTTTTTACTGTTATGAACCTGCCCAGTGCCAATATTGCCACCCCACGCGTAATATGCCCTTGTGTGGAACATGTTAATAACTGGTATCCAAGCTGTTCTAGCAGAAATTTGCGAGATATCTCAATATGGGTTTCTTGTATACATACAATATCTGCCTGTACTGATCTTAGATATTCCTTCATCTCTCTTCGTTTTCTAGCGTCATTCAAACCACATATATTAATTGTGACTATCCGCATAAAAAAATGACATTTTCCCCCATTTCCTTTTTCCCTTCCCTCTTCCCCCCTCCTCTATATGTTTTCTTGATGATGATGATTTTTTCCCCCCTCCTTGCCCCCCCTGTCCCCCCTTACCCCCCTCCTGCTGAGGCAAGTAGACCTAAAGTCTCTGTGATTGTGTCTGACTACCAGTCTCCCTCAGCCCTGCATCCTGCTGTATATGCTTCTGGTGTGCTATACTATTGTGCTATACATTATTCACCTTTTTCCCCCCCACCACATCCGTGCTTCTCAGCTGTATGCATACGTGACCCTGGCATTATGCATTATGCATCCATTTGTTTCTAAATTTTCATGCCCCCCCCCAAAAAAAAAGGGGGGATCATGTTGTAGTATTTACTGGGCCACTTGCTTTTAATGTGTCAATATACGCCTTTGCTTGTACTTCAGAGGTGAAAACTCTGACCGTGGATTTATATATAATCTTCAATGTAGCCAGATTCATTAGATATGCCTGTAGTCCCATTTGATGGCATGGTTCCAATAGTTCTCTCAGTCTCCATCGCCTTTCGACTGTCGTAGGACAGTAGTCCGGGGTTGTGAAAAAAGATTGGTTGTCAAATGACCGCTTTGCGTTTGGTCTGGCTTTGGTGTAAATTTCCTCCCGCAGTAAAAAATTCAAGAAACATATCAAAATCGCTCGGGCTTCGGCTGTTTCTGGGTTCCCCCCTGGGTTAGGGTTGGATTTTTCTTCATGGTCATGGGAAATCTATGCACTCGTTGAACTTCCCTATCCCAATCCCAGTGGCTCAGTTCCGGGAATGCGCCGTTCGATAGCTTCAATACATAGGCTCTCAACTCTTCCTTCCCTTCCTCTGTGCCCAGGATCCTAAGATTATTTCGCCGCTGGCGATTCTCTAAATCTTCCAGTTTCCATTGGATGTCAGTTAGTTGCTGCTCATGTCCCTTTACTTTGGCCGCATCATTTACTTGCTGATCTTCCAAGGTGCTTGTGCGATCCTCAAGATGAGATACCCTTGTTTTTGTGTCTGCGCAAATCTTAGCCACTTTTTTAACTGAACATTGCAGGTTCTTGGTTGCCAATCGGTTTTTCTTCCCCTCAATCTTTGTTGCTTCTTGCAACTGCTTTATTGAGTCCAGATCTGCTGCAATGGGGGGATCTCAGCTCCTGACCCGGCTGTACCATCCTGTAGCATATGTTCCGGATAGGTGCCCCGTGTGGCGGAGTAGTCCCACTTTAAGGTGTTTGCGTTGTTGGCTCCACTGATACGTCGTTGCCCACTGGATGCTTTCTCTTGTGACTGCGTATCTCTTTGTCGCCTTGACAGCCTTTTTTTCCTGGTGACTGTATCCCTCTCATTGGGGGAGGCTCTACTATTCCCTGAGCTAGAGCCGAGGCTCGCGTCTGTTAGGTTCTCTCCCTCACCTGACCCAGATGGGGTATCTTCAGATCTGTCAGTGACTGGGTAAAAATTGTCCGGTATATCTAGATTGTCCTCCGCACCACTCAGACCACTGCTTGCTGTGAGCTCCTGGATCAGAGTTTCAGTTCTTAGAGCCCCTGCATCATTTATATCCCGCGGAGTGGCTGCTTCCATCTCCTCTACTCCCACTACTAGACCATTCTCTTGGTTTTGCGTTGGATCTAATATCAATCCTGGATCTCCACTTTCCTTATTTAGTTCATGGGCCTCCACCATCTCCCCCCACTGAGTCTCTAGGTTAGCTTCCTGCATATTACTGACTATAAGAGGATTTTCTTGCATATTTGTGTTGTCCTTTCGTGTAGCCACAGTCTTCTCTTTTTTTTCTCCAACACTCGTGGGGTTTTATCAACTATGTGGACAGCATCAGTTGCATCAGATGTATTACTTGGGATATTTTGGACCACCGGATATCCTGTAATAGAGCTTACTACTGTCCCTGGGGTTGGTGCCCCCCTCTCTTTCCCCTGATATTGCTGCGTGTCCCAGTATCATTTGCAATCACACCGCTCTCACCTGGGGTATTTTCAAAGTCTTTGTTCTTTTCCTTGCTTTTCCCGATTTCCTTCTGGGTCGCAGCCTGTTTAGGAACACCTTGCTCAGCATCTGGGGCTTTTCCTCTACCCCCTCTTGTGTTTTTTGGCGCCATATCGCCTAACAAGCAGTTACCAGTTTTTGGGTTGTGCTGCCTGCCCACCAACCCTTCTCTGCCTCTGCGAAGTTTGTGGGCAGTAACTCTGATCAGGGTGTCCCTCTGCCGGCTCTTCAGGGAAAGCTCCAGGTGATCTGTCACACTGCACGCAGCTCCAGACCTCGCCCTGCATTCGCTGCCGTTCTCCCGGAGCACTCCGCCGGCTCCGCTTGCTATGCCGGATCCGCACACTTCCTTTCCGAGACGCTGAACTCGGAGCTCCGTAAGCACAGCTGCCGCGGTCGCCAGGAGCCCGAAAACTAAACTGTCTGCAGAAATCCAAACACCGTCCTTGAGAGCGGCTTCCATGAAGGCAATGTTTTAGCACACCATTTTGGCATTCCTCGGTTTCAAGACTAGGGCATCTGGAGCGATCTCGAGTGCCGCTAGTCAGACTGCATCTTCCCCTGGATGGGTGGGTTTGTAGTTCAGCTGATTTTAGAGGAATATTTGTAAGTTTCAAAAATCAAAACAGATACTTTTTCAGAAAAAAGAAGGCAATAATATCCTATGGAAGGAAATTTAAGTTACTGTTAAGTACGGTTAGAAATACTTTTCAGAATCAGTACTAGACTCAAAGATGCAGCACTGAGGTCTCTCCTGATAACTGGTGGGTAAATCGGAATTTGTAGTTCGCCTGATTTTAGAGGAATATTCGTAAGTTTAAAAAATAGACACTTAGAAACTTTGTCAGCAAAAAACAGGCAAGGATATCCTATGTAAGGAAATATAAGTTCCTGGTAAGTACAGTTAAAATTACTTTTCAGGATCAGTACTGGGCTCATAGATGCAGCACTAAGGTCTCTCCTGATAACAGGTGTGTAAATCGGAATTCGTAGTTTGGCTGATTTTAGAGGAGTATTTGTTAGTTTAAAAAATCGACACATAGAAACTTTCTCAGCAAAAAGCAGGCAATGATATCTTCTGTAAGGAAATTTAGGTTACTGGTAAGTACGGTTAGAATTACTTTTCAGGATCAGTACTAAACTTAAAGATGCAGCACTGAGGTCTCTCCTGATAACAGGTGAGTAAATTGGAATCTGTAGTTCAGCTGATTTTACAGTATTTGTAATTTAAAAAAATCTCCACTTAGAAACTTTGTCAGCAAAAAGCAGCCAATGATATCCTATAGAAGGAAATTCAAGTTAATGGTAAGTACGGTTAGAATTACTATTCAGGGTCAGTACTGGGCTCAAAGATGCAGCACTGAGGTCTCTCCTGATAACCGGTGAGTAAATTGGAATTCGTAGTTCTGCTGATTTTAGAGGAATATTTGTAAGTTCCAAAAATCAACACTTAGATACTTTTTCCGAAAAAAATAGGCAATGATATCCTTTGGAAGAAAATTCAAGTTACTGGTAAGTACGGTTAGAATTACTTTTCAGGATCAGTACTGGGCTCAAAGATTCAGCACTGAGGTCTCTCTTTATAACTGGTGAGTAAATCGAAATTTGCAGTTGGGCTGATTTTAGAGGAATATTTGTAAGTTTCAAAAATCCACATTTAGAAACTTTGTCAGCAAAAAGCAGCCAATGATATCCTATGGAAAGAAATTCAAGTTACTGGTAAGTACGGTTAGAAATACTTTTCAGAATGGCTCAAAGATGCAGCACTGATGTCTCTCCTGATAACTGGTGAGTAAATCAGATTTCGTAGTTCGGCTGATTTTAGAGGAATACTTGTAAGTTTCAAATATTGACACTTAGAAACTTTGTCAGCAATAACCAAGCAATGATATAATTTTGAGGGAAATTCAAGTTACTGGTGATTACCTTTAGAATCTTTATAACTGGTGAGTAAATCGGAATTTGTAGTTTGGCTGATTTAAGAGGAATATTGGTAAGTTTCCAAAATCGACATTTAGAAACTTTGTCAGCAAAAAGCAGCCAATGATATCCTACTGAAGGAAATTCAAGTTACTGGTAAGTACGGTTAGAAAGACTTTTCAGAATCAGTACTTGGCTCAAAGATGCAGCACTGAGGTCTCTCCTGATAACTGGTGAGTAAATCAGATTTCGTAGTTCAGCTGAATTTAGAGGAATATTTGTAAGTTTCAAACATTGACACTTAGAAACTTTGTCAGCAAAAAGCAAGCAATGATATCCTAAGGAAGGAAATTCATGTTACTGGTGATTACCATTAGAATTACTTTTCAGGATCAGTACTGGGCTCAAAGATGCAGCACTGAGGTCTCTCCTGATAACAGGTGAGTAAATCGGAATTCTTAGTTCAGTTGATTTTAGAGGAGTATTTGTAAGCTTAAAATATCGACTCTTAGATACTTTTTCAGATAAAAATAGGTAATGATATCCTATGGAAGAAAATTCAAGTTACTGGTAAGTACGATTAGAATTACTTTTCAGAATCAGTACTTGGCTCAAAGATGCATCACTGAGGTCTCTCCTGATAACTATATAGCATGGAATAACATACACTAATGGTGTTATCACCTAAGACTTGTAGAACACCCCCTTTTGTACCAGTTTTGCAAGGGCATTGCTAGTTTTTTTATTAGCTACTCTGTGTAAATAAACTGACATTCATTATTAGAGCTGATGTTGCATAGTTTGGATCATGAAAAGTAGAACGTAGGGAAGATGCCAATGTGATCCTTACAAAAAAAAATGTTTTGAAGGAAATGTTGTTTTATAGATAAGAATCCCTGTTAAATTAGCAGTTTTCCATGAGAGCATGGTCCTAAGTGTACAATGTAGGTATGTAGGTGCTTTTATTAAGAAGAATCATTTTAGAAGTGTCTATAGTCCTGTACAAATAATGTAAAGTTTATGAGTAAAAGTGTAGAACATTTCCTTTTTTGAGGGATTTCAGATTAGCACACAGGAATACACCAGTGTAAGGATTTGGAGTATGTCTGTGTTGTTTTTCTCTTTTCCTCTGAGTTTAGTAAATTAATATACACTTCCTTGGCTGCTTGGAATTGTTTGATGTATTAATCTTGTTAGTTCACCAAAGAGTTCCTTTTATACTTGCCAATAGGTCCGGGCTGTTTTTTTGTTTTTTGCTCTCTCATAGATAGATGAAAGTTGTTTTAGGGTGCCTTGCTAATAAATGGGGCATCCCGAGGAATTATTCTGCCTATCCTCTCTGTTAATAGACTGTTTCCTTGCCTTGTCTAAAGACCTTTTGTTCTGTCCACCAATAGATATTTGCTGCTTTACAACCATTGCCAGAGGGGCCTGGACATCAGATTCAGCCTGGGGAGTCAGCGTCAGCACCAGTCCAGCTTGAAACGAAAGTGAAGGTAACCAGCACAGGCATTGCTGGCAACTAGGACCTCAGTGAAGGTGAAAGCCCTGTGATCAAATGTGTACCCCTGCCACTCTCTTGAGTGAAAGACGGGGTCACAAATCAGAAAGGAGAAATCGTGGATCATGTCAATCTGAGAGTCACAGACTGATCAGAATGGCGAGGAGGCTTTGCTTGAGGTGACCCCTTTTGAAACAAGGGTTGCTTCAGAGATCCTAGAATCAGGCCTCTGAATTCTGGTCCCAAAGTAAATGCAAGTTTGCTCCTTTGTTTATTGGTCAAGAGATACCTGGGTACACTGGATGCAAATGTATGTCCCCAACGAATGAGTAGTGCACCAGCAGAGTAATACAGGAGTTAGGGAAGGACTTGAGATTAGGGTACAGGTGCTGTGTCTCTGATGCCTGTTAGATTGAAGTGAAGAAAACTGATGCACTGCCTGAGACATTGGATAGGATCGCTAAGAGCATTTGCCTGTTGGGTGACTGCCCTATCCTGAAAGAAGAGACGCTTTCCTTGAAACTGGACTGTGATTTTTGAGTTGCGAGTTGTGCAGCTCCACCTTGGAAACAACAAGAGCCTGCCTGTGAGGCTCAAACAGACACAGGGAGAAGACTCCCCTCTGGTTGGTTGTACAGCAGCTTCAATTGCCCCAAGGACTTCTTTTTCTTGTCAATAATGTATCCTTTTAGTTGTCCCATTTTTGAGGAGGAGCAGTCCTATGCAGCTCTTCGTCCTAATTCCCAAGGCCCTGTGTGGTCCTCCTGGTCCCTTGGAACCAGGATTGTTTTTGTAATAATCTGTTTAGTAGCTTTAATATTTGCATTAGTTATATTTATTATGCACAAAAAACCTTTTTCAGAGCAATTGAAAAATGTAACTTTGCCCTTTCCTTGAATGTATTAAATTGATGTTCTAGCCCTCTTAATAGGAAAATGTAACAGTCAATTGGAAAATGTTTTCATTAGAGATCTTCTGTTAGCTATTTAAAAAATGATTAGTCACTGAAATGCGTAGGGGCCCTGAAAATGTTTACTAGATGGTTTTAGGGTTTGCTTTTGCTTAGGACTAGAAAGATGATAATTCTGTTTGTAATAGTGGTCATTACTCTCTCCTGCAATCTGTATGTTAATCATGACCTGATGCTAGGAAGACTAGGATGAAGTCCTAGTTGCCCGCAATGCCTGCGCTGTTTACCTTCACCTTGACTTCAAACTGGACTGGTGCTGTGGCTGACTCCCCAGGCTGAATCTGACGTCCGAGCTCATCTGGCAATGGAAGTAAGGCAGCAAATATCTATTGGTGGACAGAACAAAAGATCTTTAGACAAGGCACAAAAACAGTCTATCAACCGAGAGGATTGTCTCAGAATACTTCCTAGTCTTGGGACACCCCATATAGCGCGGGGATGCCTATTGGTAACCAGGCGCTATACAAAACTCGGAATAATAATAATAATATATTAGCAAGGCACCCAAGAACCTCTTCATTTATCTATGTGAGAGTAAAAAAAACAACATCCTGGACCTATTGGCAAGTATAAAAGGGACTCTTTGGTGAACTGACAAGAATATTACATCACCCAATCCCAAGCAGCCAAGGAAGTCTGTGCTCATTTACTAAACTCAGAGGAAAAGATAAGAACAACACAGACATACCGTAAATCCTTACATTGGTGTATTTCTGTGTACTAATCTGAAAACCCTAAAAAAAGGAAATGTTCTACACTTTTACTCATAGATTTTAAACTACTTGTACAGGACTGCAGACACTTCTAAAATGATTCTTCTTCATAAAAGCACCTACATTGTATGCTTAGGACCATGCTCTCATGTTATAGGAGCAACAAGAAAATCTAAAACTGGTAATTTAACAGGGTTTCTTGTCTATAAAACAACATTTCCTTCAAAAATGTTGCTAAGGATCACATGGGCATCTTCCATACGTTCTACTTTTCATGATCCAAACTATGCAGCATCAGCTCTAATTAAGACTCAGTTTATTTACACAGACTAGCTAATACAAAACTAGCAATGCCCTTGCAAAACTATGTAGCATGAGAATAACATACAATAATGGTGTTATCACCTAAGACTTGTAGAACAAAAACTACCCACATCTAGTTCCCCTTAAAGATCAAAATAAGGAAACAACAATCTAGACTACTGATCCTGTCATAATTTCATCAAACAGGATGGGCAGTAACATAACATACACATGTATTCATTGTATTAATGCTAACAATGTTTAAAACAGTATTACTGAATAGCCAATTAAATGTATCATTACTATTTCACAGACAGCTTAGAAAGGCTAAAATGAAAGTTGAGAAAAAGAGAGAGCAAAATACGTTTTACCTAGCCTTAATTTGTAGAAGAGCCAGCCTCCTTCCCCCATTTTGACAGTAGGAAACCTGAAACAGGATTCACTTCTGTCAACACTATCAACCCCTTTTTGTAGCAACTGGGCATAAACAGAGTTATAGGAGGTACAGACCACTTTTGAGAGGGCTAAAACATAAATAACTAACCCCCAATCCCCTTAGCAAATTTACAATTGTAACATGAGGGCACATGAATTCAAACTAAATTTCATTGCCTAGGCATTTGTATAGTAATCCTCAGACTAAAAGCATCAGTGTTGTATATATATATATATATATATATGGCAAAACACTCTGTTACTCAAAGTTCACATATACCATTATATTATTTTTTTATCATAAGAGTACATAAAGTGCGTGATTTTGCCAAAAAAAGTAAAACCTCCTTCTCTCCCCTGTCCTCTTTCAAAAAGTTTCAGAGGTCAAAATGTCAAAGCAAACTTTTCTCTGGGAGCCATGCTAGGCTTCTAAATATTGAACTGAAATGTAAACCTTCCCAGCTGTCCTATTCTGTGTGCAAGGGTTTCCATGGCTTGCCCTATTCAAAATCGCCCTATAGACAGAAAGCTGGAAAGCACTTATCCCCCTATTTGTCAGTTTAGAGTTAAGAGAATAACTTTTGCTGGTTTTATACATATTTTCAATTATAAGCAGTGTGCAGTAAATTTGTCTAACAATATAGAAGTCAGCTGTTTGTATTATACCTAAATGTATGCATTTACTGACGCCTAAGGCAGTTTATTTATTTATTTTTTTTAAAATTTATTTATTGAAAGTTCACAACAGCCAGATGTACATTAAAATCATCGTTATACATAAATATATCAACGTAAAATATAGACATATATAAGTACATTTGATATTATGATAAATACGATATGAACAGCATTAACCAATAACAATATTTGATAAAAAAAAAAGACAGGAGTAAATAACCGGGTAAAACCAAACATGCAAAGAAATGGCCAAGGCATCTCTTGATATAATCTAGTCTAAAGGGCCGCGCATCTTGCCTTCCTCCAACTAGCCACTGGTGCCCATACACGTAAACCCATTTCTCTGGATTTGATTCCTTTAAGGGCATAAAGTTCCGATTCAATATTGTGAATCCCTAACAGCCTACACATCCACATTTGGAAGGTTGGAGGCTCCACATCCTTCCACGCAGCAGCGATTAATATCCTGAGAACAGCTGTCGAGATAAAAACCAGCGCCTCTATCTCTGTGCTCAAACCTAGTTTTACATCACAACCAAATATTAAAAGTGTAGGGGATAGGTCAATTTTAACAGCTAGCAGCCCCTCTAAAAACTTTTCAATTTCATTTTTAATTGGTCCCAAATTTATACAATTACAAAACATATGTAATACGTCTGCTGGCCCATTGCCACACCTAGGACAATTATGATCCAATCTCTTACCCCATTTGAACAGTTTAGCTGGTGTATAGTATAAGTTAAAAAGAGTCTTAAAATGCTGTGCTCTTAGATTTGATGATCTCAGAAACCTTTTGTCCATTACCAGTGCTCTGTCGAGATCAATGTCAGGATCCTGCAGTTTGTAGGCCCAGCTCTCCTCCACCTTGATCAAATCGTCAGGGAGGCTCTCCATAAGTAACCTGTACAAATCTTTGATTCTATGACCTCCACCTTTCAGATAATCTAATAAAGCACAGTCATTAGATATATTCAAGCCCGGTCTTTTCGACTTGATGGTATTAACCAGCTGCATATACTTAAATACTTGGACCCCTTGGAGTGAAAACCGTGTCCTCAGCAATTCTAGAGGCCTGCAGACATCTTTAATCATTACTTGGCCTAATGAATTAATCCCTTGTCTTTCCCAATGCTTCCATGGGCCATCATCGCTTAAATGCGGAAATAAATCTGACTTCCATAATAGGGTGTGCTGATTATACTTTGGGATGTCCTGATCTTTGCAAATAGATGACCATATCCCCCAAATATCTCCAATAGTCTTATAACCAGAGGCTTTAAAGAAACGTTTGTCATGTTTCCTTGACAATATCCCATGTACTTCCCCCCCCAGTGCCAGGTGGTAAATAGTAGGGATAGCTCCCTGGCTGTATCTAGCATCATCTGGAAAGAGAAGCACGGACATCCCTGTAAGGAAGCAGGCCCAATTGTAATACCTGAGATTGGGCATTCCCAACCCCCCCTTTTCTTGAGGAAGGGACATGAGCCTACTGGATCTCCTAACCTTACCATACTGCCATACAAAATTCATGAATATAGACTCCATTTCCTTTATCAACGCATCTTCAATTTTGAAAGGGATAGACCTGAATTTATACAAAATTTTAGGAAAAATAGACATTTTAATAACATTTGCCCTTCCTATAACTGATAGATGGAGTTTGTCTATTCTCCTTAAATCCTGTTTAATTTTGATAAGTAATGGCTCAAAATTATCTTTAGTAATGTCCTTTGGCTGGGCATTAATTGTAATTCCTAAATAAACAACTGAGTCCAGATATCTATTATCCGTTTTATTTATATTACCGGTACATAATACCTGCGTCTTAGCTACATTAAGACGGTATCCAGATAGTCTCCCAAATTCAGAAGTAATTCTAACAATTTCATTCAGGGCACCATCAGGATCCGTGGTTAAAATAGCAACATCGTCCGCATATGCGAGTACTTTAGTCCGAAATCCTTTGGTAACAACTGGCTTAATTTTACTATCCATTAATAGATTTATTAGAGGATCTATATACAGAGCAAAAAGAATGGGTGAGCACGGGCACCCTTGTCGCGTGCCCCTTGAAATGTAGATCCTCCCTGACTGCTCACCCATAAGATGGATCCTAGCCGTTGGGTTGACATACATAGCACAAATTGCCTGTAGGAATTTAGGGCCAAAACCTCTGTCTCTCATTACCCGCCAAAAGAACCTCCACCTGACGCGGTCGAAAGCTTTTTCTGCGTCTAGAAGGGTCATAGCAGCCCTCCCCCCTTCGGCAGCTTGTATATCAAACAATGTGATGACCCTCCTTATATGATCGGTCGTACCTCTGCCTGGAATAAAACCGTGCTGCCAGGGAGAAACCAGGGTCCCAATGATCTTGGCCAGCCGTGTCACCATGATTTTAGCATATAGTTTGTTATCACTGTTTATTAATGATATAGGTCTGTATGACCCAGGACTCTCTTTCGGTTACCCTTCTTATGGAAGACCACAATATTTGTTTCGGTCCAAGATTCCGGGATAGCCCCGGTATTGATAACCCCGTTAAATAGATCCAATAATAAGGGTGTTATTACTTCCCTTAGACATTTATATACTTCCAAAGGAATGGCGTCAGGTCCTGCCGCCTTGCCTGATGCTAAATCCTGTAATGCCTCAGGATTTTCTTGAAACAACATTGGAAACCCGATGCCGTTCTTTTCTTCCTACCGCAAAGCGCTGTCTTGTGAGGTGCTGAGGGCTGCCGCGGCACTTCTCTTGAGGATCGGGACGCCGGCAGAGCCCGCAGAGCTCACAGACTCAGGGGGCGGGTCCACACTGACCAGGTGAGCGGCTCCAGCCACAGCAACAGCGGTGGAGGCGGGAAGTGTAACGCGGAGCCCGTGAGGTGCAGAGGCAGGTATCGGAGATACCAACAGGCACGAACGAAACAAGCGGAGTGGCAGCCTTCAACGTGCATGACTACAAAGCTGAATTCAGGAGGTAAGCCGGTGTCTAGCAGGCGAAACGCCGAAATCAGACCAACTCCAAAGGAAACAAGGGATACAGAGACTATTAGTTGCCCAATAGCTGTTGTCGCAGAGGGAACTATAGACTTTGAAAAAAGCGAAGCAGGGATATTTTCTAGGGCTACAGAGAAACAACTGGCATCAGTGCTGTGTACTCCTAAGGGAATGAGGCCCCCAGCAGCTAGGACAAGACAAGCTGCTGCCACAGCTGCCGCTACAGCATCAGTGAGTGTCGTTGAGCTCATGAATCGTAAGGAGAAAGAGAAAGAGAAGAAAAAATTGAAAAATAAAAATACGGAGATGGTGTCTGTGGCAGGGTTAACACCACTTCCACTACCTACTGATGAGAACATCGGGTTGGAGCAAGAATCAGGACAGGATGCAGCTGTCGTGGCCACAGTGGACTTTGATGCTGATAGTAGGGCTCCTGGGGGCGAAAGATCTGGGACTTGTGAGTTGGCAGGCAAAGAGCCCGTCAACAATTCTATCGCAGCTACTGAGATGGCAACAGCATCCTCAGTTGGGGAAGCGGACTGTCTAGTCGAGCCTGTGCTTAATCATGAAATCCCTTCTCAAACTGCCGACATTATTGTGAGTGTTTGTCGGGCGGACCCAGACCCTGACCTAGGCCAGCATCACTCTCTGGGCACAGGTGATACAGGTGGTGTACTAGCAGAGAAAGCAGCGGCTAGCCCCATGGAGGGTCATACTTTAGGTCAAACCTCAGGTCAAGATCAAGATCAGAGAGCCGAATCTGTCACCCGGAATGGCCTAACGGATGGAGGAAAAGAGAAGGAGAAAGAAAAAGAGAAAGAGAAAACCCCCAGCGAGTGTTTCTTCTCAGTGACTGAGGAGGCCGACTGGTCAGCTGATGATGATGAAGATGAGCTCCATAGCTCGGACATCGACGGCAGTAACTTAGAAACAGAAAGCGACCCAGAAGGGGAGCCACCACAGACAGTTAAAACATCGCACTCTCAAAAAGGTCAAGATGATCTAACATGGGACCACTCCCCTACGATTCTGCTACAGGGTAACCTAAACCAGGCGGCAGACCCCTTGCAGGATCAGGTGCCCTTATCAATATCACAGGATACCACACAACCCTCAATGAACTCAATGATGTTAATGATGGAATCGATCCATCAGGGTATCACAGCACATCGTGAGGAGACCAGATCCGATGGCCTCAAGGCCCAGGCTACCATGAGGAAAATGAAAGGGGTGGTCAGGAAGCTTTCAAAAGCTTGTGAGAACATGGGAGATAGGGTTTTAAATCTGGAAGAGAGAATCGTCTCTACTGAAGCTGAGGTGGCAACCGCAACAAGAAAAGTGGAATCCCTAGACACACAAGCACAGGACGTCCAGTGGAAGCTGGAGGATTTAGAAAACAGACTAAGAAGAAACAACCTTAGAGTTTTAGGGATTCCGGAAGGATGTGAAGGACAGGACGCTAAGGCTTTTATTGTTAAAATATTCGAGAAAGCATTCCCAGATGTCGCAGGGTGGAACTGGACTACTGAAATCCAGAGAGCACATCGCATACCATTCAGGATGAGGCAGAATGCTAGAGCAGATGATAAGCCCAGAGCAATCCTGATATACATAGGAAACTTCTTGCTGCGCCAATCTATTGCAGAAAAAGCCAGACCAGATTCTAAGAGGGCTTTTGAGGGTGGCTCTTTCTTTGTAAGGCCGGATTTTTGCCACACTACTGTGGAACAGCGATGGAGATTAAGACAGCTAATCAAGCCATTTCAGGACAAAAAAATACAGGTGTATCTCATTAATCCAGCTTAACTTAAAGTTATTCATCAGGGAAAGACTCTTTATTTTCCCTCAGAAATCAAAGCTCGTGACTTTTTAAACTCAGTATAGATTGGGCTTATGTTTAAGTAGCGCTCCTAAATTAGACTAGTCCTAGGGTGGTATAACAGTGCTAATATGGGCGGCTAAGGGCAAAGTATAAATTTCAAAGGTTTGAGATTGTGCTGTGTTATTGTATGTCTTCAGGAGTTAAAACAGTTTAAAGGGGGAAAAAAAAAAAATAAGGCAAATAAGGCAAAAAAAAAAAAGGGGAATCAATTGCTTTCTACTTTAGTGGGTTTTGAAAAATTTCAGGGTAAGGGTGTTTCCTAATTATATGTATTCTTTTTATTTTTGAATTCAGAGCCCACTGCACGCTGCATCCATCACACGCACAGACTCAGTCTGCGCGCTCCTTCAGGGTGGGGGTCAGGGTCAGGGGTGGGTTCAGGGGGGGGTTGCGACACGGGGCGGGAGGGTGGGACACGGGGGGGAGAAAGCAAAAAAAAGAAAGTTCTCACAGTTAAGATGTATATTGTCGAAAATGTTAGTTCATCAATGCTAATGGTATTCTATTCATTTGAAGTTTTCAGGGGAATAATTGATTGGATAGACCAATGGATACGATTTTTGCAGGGCTATGTCTAAGCTAAACGTAGTAAGCCTTAACATAGGTGGCTTGAATAACTGGAAAAAAAGAGGGAGGTTGGAGGAGTATATTAAGATAATAGGGGCCGATATTCTCTGCCTTCAAGAAACTCACTTGCCGTGGAAAAATAAACACTGGTTGAATTTTAGGGGATATGAAATTTTATCATGTTCTTCACAAACATCTACGATAAAAGGGGTAGCAATCATTGGAAAGACAGGATTGGGGGGGGTTAAAAGATGTAAGTCAGATATGTCTGGACGTTGGGCTATATGTGAAATGAACATAGGTTTCACAATTTGTACAATATACGGGTCTAACCTCGATGATCCGGCAGTAATGGATTATTTAGAGCAAGAGTTAACAAATTGGTCAGCCCCAGTAATAATCTGTGGAGATTTAAATATCTCAGCAGATTTTACATATAGGTGTGTATATACAGGTCGGAAGCCACGGGTATATAAGGCGTTATCCTCTGTTATTAAATCCCATGGTTTGATAGATGTGTGGGGAAGTTTAAAGGGAGATAATCCAGGGTTTACATATTTTTCACACCCTTTTAATAAATATACCAAACTGGATTATTTTATGATAACAGCTAATTATCTTCCAAATGTGGAAATAGCAAGGTTGCCCAAGATAATTTCGGATCATAATCCCCTTGTGTTAACATTTGCTGTCAGTCAACAAGGGAAAAAAGGTAGACCTTGGACTTTCGATAGGAAGCTTCTAATGGATAAAAATTATATTTCCCATTTGAAAACTTGGTGTCAGTCATTTTTTGATGCAAATAGATATAGTGCTCCCCGCAACATTGTCTGGGATAGTTTTAAAGCTGGTCTGAGAGGTGAGACAATCAGTTATGTTGGGTGAATGTGGAAGAAAGGCAAGATAGAGAGGGAACGGTTATTGGGTAAATTGGCAGATGCAGAGGAACAGCATAGGAAAGATGTATGTCAGGGGTGTCAGGGTAATCTAAGCTTAGAGCGACTGAATAGTATCAAGGCTGAACTCCAGATACAATTGGCAAAAAAAGCTGCAGCCGGATATCATTCATATAGATCTGGAATGTACGAAACAGGGGAAAGTGCTGGTAAGGCTCTGCCTCTGCGGATAAGGCGGGCTGCTTCAAGGAATATCATAACCGAAATAAAGGAAGGAGATCAAACTTATAAAAAGTCAGATGAAATCCTTGATGTTTTCAAGAGATTTTACCAAGAGCTTTATAAGGAAGTGTCAGAAAATGATGATCCGGGTATAAACTGGCCGGAAATGGGTACCAAACTCACCGCTAACCAGAGAGAAAAATTGGAATGTAGTATAACTATGGATGAATTATCCGAGGCATTACAGGATTTAGGACGCCTAAGGCAGTTTAAAAGCTGCTCAGAGTGGCAGAATGTAATTTCAAATTAGTGAATTTAATCCAATTTCGACTTTGACATTTGGGGCACTTAAAAATGAATGTCCTATAATGTTTTTGCATAATAGTCATCCTCAGAATGTTTTCTACACATTCCAGAGATTGGGCATCAGAAATATATCATGTATACCGTTATAAAAATGAGTTTTTTTATGCCTGCGCAGAGTGAAATGTAATATATGCAAATTTCCTCATTATGCGGTACAACACAACTTAAATTGAATTCCTATGCTAGGAGGTCACAGTATCAGCATTAATCATTATAAATATTAAAAAACCTACTTAAAAGCACTTATTTTTTTAATAATTCTTTTCATATATATATATATTTTAATAAAACCAATCATTTTGATAATTCCACATATGAAAAGCAAGCTGCATTCCTTTGCCTATCATATTTAAGCGTATTCATTCATAAGCCTAAGCACAGAAGCCTAACTTGAAACATGAAAAGTTTTGCACCACTTTTTAAAAGGACAATCATTATTTAACATCAGAACCAAGAATGTGCTTATGTAAAAAGGCATTAAGAAAGGAAATCCTTACTTTAAATGTTTTTCTGTTTTCCAAAATAATGAACCTGATTTTTGTAACTTTTTGAAACAGCAGTCTGAAATGCTGGATTTTACCCCGTGTTTGCACTGAGAAAATCCTAGCTTCTTCGTGGCCTACAATCAAAACGACAGCTGTTTCTCGGGGGCAGTTAAAACACAGACAGCTGTTGGAAAGCTTTTTTTAGTGTTGAAATGTAAGCATTGTTACAGCCTATTTAAAACGGAGGCATTTCAATGCATGTTCTATAATATGTGTTTAGTTCAGCAACATCCAATTTACTCAGATGATGTGTTTGCCTGTTTATATCTAACACAATGTATCTAAGGAAAATGCTGTAACATTTTATAATTGTTTATTTATTGCAAAACATAATTTCGTTTTTGAGGCCTATTTTATTCCTATTGAATGTGAATTCTAATTTTATCTTTTGAGCATTAGCATTTTGTACATGTGCATAGTTGCTTACTCTATCAATTTAATAGTAACATGCAGTTATTTAGCATATCATATAGTTCATTTCTGGATTTTCATTTAATTTTAATTTAATAATAATTAAATGACATTTTGCATAACAGACTGATGACAGAAAAAAACCCACAAACAAACACATTGAGTTAATTCCAGACATATACAGAAGGGGGGGTTAAACACTCAGAACACACAGTACAGCTCACTTAAGGCTGGCTATTCTTTCTCAAAGAGCGCAATCTCTATTCACTCACAGAAGTATCACTAATGTGAAACCACCAACCACATAGATATTTAAACACACATTAACCCACAGATCAACACTTAGGACAGAAACAAAGGACAGTCTACCGACTGTACTTTAACTAAACCGTTTGTAAATACTAGTTGTAAGTCATATTAACAAGAAGAGCTTCTCAATGGTATTCCAAAAGACTGCAAAAAAACAGCCCAACAGACTGTTACATTTTCAAGTACCCAAAATACACTCAATTCAATAGGCTGGCAGAACACCAAAAAACTGCTCTCTATATCTCCATTTATAAAAGTGTGCAGAAAGGGATCCTTGTTTGTATTATGTTCATATTTGAATTCCATGGGGATACAGAATCACCAAGGAAGAAATATGTTTTTATACCTAATTCTATTTAGGTATTCCCTCTAGGGGAGCCGGCTAATTTACCTCACATATTACTATGGTACCTCCAAAAAGCAACACTTTCTTGATGTGTGCTTGAAACAGGCATGCCAAAAATGTTGCAACTTATGCAAATATTATAACCAAAGTAGCGCTTAAGGTACTCTTGTACTGTGTGCCATTCAGATCAATTCAAAACAGTGAACATTCTCCTCATTACATGCCTGCACAAATTGCAATTCATATATTAATCCCATACAAATCCAAGTTGGCCAACACAAATTCCAAAATTCCAAAGCCACAGTGAGAGTTACTAAACTACCTTACCAATCGAAGGCATCAAGCCAACAGGAAGTGTTGCATCTAAACAACCCTTACCAATCACTTGGTGTCCAAATTCTAACTGCCAAGTTCTGAATGACCTAACGGTCTCTTTTAGAATACTCACGCCAAAAAGGTTCTCATTCAGGAGTGGTAAACATCATGTGGAGGATGAATATCAGGACGACCAGAAATCTACAGTTTTGCAGAGACAGAGAATCTCCAGAATCTCCATAGTAGAATCCTGTCCTGTCCTCCTCAGTAGATTCCTGTCTTCTGTCAAGATGACTCCCTTAGATGGCCACTTCTCTGATGAGGTCCAGGTTGGAGTGCCATTTGTAGAACATAGAAACCTTCTCAGGGGTCTCACTGATACCTGGTCCTTTTAAACCAACAAAGAAGAAATTGGCACAGATGCTGTAATATAAAAGTAACACCTTTAATAATCTCAAATGAGTGAGACTACGTGACACAGAAGCCTTAGCAAATGAATGAGGCAGTCTAAGGAGTACAGAATCCAGGGGCCTTATATATGCGTAGGGTTACATAGTCAGCATAAGACCAAGGGGCAGTCCTGGCACATGTAAGCATGCAAAATGCTTATTATGGGTGTAGGAAGGTGGCTACCTGACTATGCTTACCCCAGATTTTTTTTCATTTGTGTTTAGCTGGTTTTCGACTTAGTTGGCCTGGTTCCCTGCTAATCAGGGCCCCAGGCTATCTGCTCCCTCTGTAAAATGGATTCCCTGTACCCTAGGTGCATAACTAAATTGGCTTGGGTCACCTTATCAGCCCCTGTACAGAGCACTATAGGTGCCCAGGGCATAGATGCATCCAAGGCCTACCAGGGGCTGCTGCATATCTTTTGCCACCCCTGGCTGGCTATCCAAAATTGACACAACTGGCTGATCACTCAGCTGGGGCAAGGTGGTGTAATCACCCCTTGCTTAGATATAGTATGCCTATATCTAAACCTATCTGGACATATATAAACCTATAAGCCACTCCTATGGCAGGCCTTAACAATCCTGGAGGCAGAGTGCTTGGTTTTATGTGAGATGGTGCTCTAGCATGAGCTGAGCCTGTCTGCAGCTGTCGGGACCAATTCCCTAAGCTGTTCCCGGATAATGCCATACCATATACTATTAAGTGCCTTATAATCCTCGCAGTTATATAGCAACTTTGGTTTGGCTTTATCAAAACATGTCGTGTAAGGTGTCATACGATTTGGAATACTATCCCCTTGACAGTTCTGTCGACGGGAATAGCATTCCACCCCTCTAGAGGGAGAAGACATGTTACCTTACTGAAACGCAGAGCCTCAGATCCACAAAATGGATGCTTCTGCCACAGACACGAGTCTGACCTCCTGCTGCTGACCGAAATTCAGCATAGGAGGCCTTGGGCAAAGGCTTTCCTGTCGCAGGGAGGTGTTACACCACCCCAGACAGGAGATAGTGGATTGTAGCAGGGAGGTTTGAAAGAAACCAGAAACTGCCTGGGGAGCACAAGGCTTCCCCTTGCATAATCCGGCCAAACCGGTTCTGGGGCAGACCAGCCCCAGTCCCAACACGGCCTGGATCAAAGGAAAGGGGTGTATCCAACCCCTTCCTGGGTCCCACCCATAGGAGGGGACCTAGCAGGTAATCCAGCCCCCTAGATTGGTATAAGAATGGGAGCAGTGCCAACGCACTCAGATTATCCTGATGAAACATTTGAAATGAAACTCTGGACCCTTCGACATCCTACTCAACGTAGAAGACTGAAGAATCTCCCTTGTGGTCAAGGAGTGACCCCCCTGTGCAAACAGGCACCATCCAGCACCTCGACGTCTGCTTTGCTGCAGTTCCCGCTGGAACTCGAGCGACGAGAACAAGCTTGCCTGCCTTCTTACAGCCCGATCCACACTCCCTGCAGAGCTGAGACCCGTGGAGGCGACCGGAAGCGTGGAGCATGCCATCTTGAAAAGACCACAAGATGCTGACTGTGCAGCCCACGAGTGACCCTCGAAGCTGTACACCAGGGTTTGAGAAGCCCCAACCTTGAACCACTCTTGCACCGAAGCTCACCCCTCCACACTCGACGAGTGCTGCATGGGGCCCTTCTGTTTTCTTTGGCTCAACGCGTTGGCCTGGTCACTTGCCAGCTGGATTGTGGCCCCTGTGGCAACGAAAACCTAGAAAACCTAAAACCGACTTGCAATTCTGGTTGCTCCAGACTTGTACCAGCTCCTCTGAAAAGGGGCACCCGCTCTGACCCTCCTGGTCCGAGTGAGAAGCAATCTTCCAATCCCGCGTGGATTGCTCTTGACGGTGAGAACCTGCGTGGGACAGCTCATGACCCGCTCCTGGACATCGCAGATGCCCCAGAGCCCACGTGGCAGCGGAGATAAGCTCCTCGACAACCACCTAGTTGCGCCCGACATTGCCTGGTTCCGTCTTGGTTCCACCCTGGTCACTACTGAGTGACCCAGACTCTGTCCCCTCTGCTTTCAGGTACTTTTCTACTCTGATCCTCCCTTGGATCACACCGGACACTTCTCCTTCACATCGCCTGCAGCGTCTTCAGCTTCAAGCACCAACAACCTGCGTGACAAAACCTGACGCCACTTCGACCCTGTTGGAACTGGCCCTTCTTGCAGGGTCATCCCCAAACTTTTTGCTTCTTCCTCCCTCATTTTTCCTGACCCGTGGCTGTTGGCAATGGGACTCTGAGCACTTTACCACTGCTGATCAGTGCTAAAGTGCATAAGCTCTCTATGTAAATTACTATTCTGATTGGATATACCTGTTTGGCATATTTGTATCACCATGAAGTCCCTCGTAAAGTGCACTGGGTGTGCCAGGGCTGGTGATGACAAATGCTACTAGTGGGCCTGCAGCACTGATTGTGCCACCCACAGGAGTAGCTCTAAAAATGGTGTCTCAGGCCTGCCACTGCAGCGCCTATGGGCAGTTTAGAACTGCCATGTCCTCCTGGTCAGTGTCCCCACTGGCCAGGCCTAACCCTTCCCTTTTCGTGCACATCAGTCACCCCTATGGAAGGCCCAAGGTACCCCCCTGGGCAGGGTGCAGTGTATGTGAAAGGTAGAGCATGTACTAGTGCAGGTGACATGCTCTGGTAGTGAATTACAGGCATTTTCGTTTTTCACTATTGTAAGGCTATCTTGCTCCATAGGTTAACATGGGGGATGCTGGCTACAGTGGTTAACAGCATTTCTTCCCATAGGAACAAGATAGGACATAAGTATCTAATATCCCTGTACTCAGAATTTATTAACACATCTTTTAGGAAAGGTGGTTTTTAAATCCCGTGTTCGAGAACAGCACTTTTAAAAAGTTGCTGTTCTCTTGTCTGACCCTTCTGTGTGCCTGGGCCTGTTTGTGTATTGACTGTCTGGTTTGTGAGTGACAGGGGCTGGGGAATTCCCCCAGAGGCTGGATGAGTCAGCACTAGGCTGAATGAATGCAATTGCAACCTGAGTGGTGGGAGGAGTTAGCACCTGGGCTGAATAGGGCTGTGCCTGCCTGCCACAATGCTGGCTCCACCTCCTGCTGGGCGGCTGAGGACCCTGCCCCTCACTCTGAAAGGAAGGATGCAGCCAGCAAAACAAAGTGCTCAGGATCCACCCAGAACTGGTTCAGACCGGGCTCAGGGCCCACATGCACAGAGAGAACAAAGACTTTAGGGGTATAAGTAAAGGACCCCTGACAACAGAAAATTAGATCATCCTGGAATCAAGAAAGAACCTCTGCCAAGGAGAAAGCTGACTCTGAAGAAGGAAGACTGTCCTGCTGTTGCTCTGCTGGACTGACCTGCTGTTGCTTTGCTGCCAAGGAGAGGGGAAGGACTTTGCTGTGAGCTGTGTCCCCTGTCTTGGAGGAATCTCCAAGGGCCTCAGAAGAGCTGGCTCCCTGTTTTTGAAGTCCCAGGAACAAAAGGACTTCACCCCCAGTTTGCCTGAACTCTGCTGAGAGAGTTCTGTCCTTCCTAGAGACCTTGATCCAGTTGTGGGGCCTCTGGAAGTTGACCCTGAGCTGGAAAGCTTGAAACTAAGCTTGAGAGACTTTTGAATCTGAAAAGTGTTGCATCGCTCGCTTGCGGAGTGCATCCCCGACAGTGCGAGAAGTTTCCCGCCGCTACGAAGGTAGAGATCGTAGCAGCGCCTGACGCCGCTGCCAGAGCCGTCGCATCCTTCGTTTGCGGGATGCACCAGACCGGTGCGGGAGAGTCGAACAACGCTGCGAGTGTCGTCGCAGAGCCTGTCGTTGATGGGTGAGATCACCGCACTGCTTGCTTGCGGACCGCATCACGTCGCTGCGAGCATCGTCACAGAACCATCGCATCGAGGAGCTGCGAGAGAGAGGATCACCGCTGGACCGCACATCGTCGCCCTGGAGATCGTCGCAGCCCCTACAAGATCATCGCATCGTGCCTTTGCGAGAACAAACTTTCTACGGAACCTACGCACCGGAAACCACGCAAGCGGCCTTCCTCCCCATACAGACCGGATTCGTCGCAACACGCCCGCTGCTGCAGCGGGGCTGTCGCATCGCCTCCCCAGGGTCTCAGGAGTAACGCATCGCTTGTTTTCCACAGCACCAGCTTCCTGCTTGTGGAACTTTGTTGCATCTAAAAGGTACTGTGAGTAAACGTGATACAACTGTGAACTTTTCACGCATCTGTGGATTATTTTAACGCAACTTAAAGAACTTTGATTACAACCTGAAGAACTCTTTTGAAACCATATTCTTGAACTGTGTATGTTGGATTTTTGTTGTTTTGGTCTGGTGTAGTTTAGAATAAATATCTTTATTTTCCTAAACTGTTGTGGAAACAGTTTGTGGTGTTTTCACTGTGTTACTGGTTAGCCTAGACTGCTCAGGCCAAGCTACCTAGAGGGTGAGCAGGGGTTATCTAAGAGGGTTATCTCCTTGCCCTGACTAGAAGCAAGGGTCCCTATGTGGACAGTGGTACCTACCTCTGCCAACTAGAGACCCCCAGTTCTAACAGACCCTCGGCACCCACTTCCTGTGGGTGAGGTAACTCAGCAACGCCAGTGTTTCCACACTGGTACACACCTCTAGGGTCTGTGTCTAAAGTTTTGTCCATCTAGGTTCAGCGGAAATATCCTTAAACTCTATTTGTGTAACTTTTACGCACCATTGACTTTGCATTGGTGCATGCGTGTGCTTTAAGCGCTGCACCCGAATCCCGCGGGCTTTTCCGGACTTCAGCATTGCTTGTCCCGACTGCTCCCAGCGATTCCCTAGGCCCTAGGTCTGACCACTGTTCGATTGGTATCTCTTATACCACTTTCCTAATATATGGTTTGAGTGGCCACCCGCCCTCATCCATAATTGTGCAACTTTGTATGTTATACTGTGCTTTTGATTTAACGCTTGTGCCCCTTTGCTCATAAACAGTACTGGGGATTATTTTAGAAATAAACACATATATTTTTATAATATATACTTGTGTGGTGTCCTTTCATTTGATATTACAGGATTGTGATTGTTAAAACAGCTTGCTTAACACGACCTCTTGAGTTTAGCCTTTAAGGCTGCTTAGTCTATGCTACCATTAAGATAGCTTGTCTATAAGGTTGACTTACAACCAGACACCATAAGGGATTGTTTGGACTGATACAAGGTGATTCCAGAATTGGAAACATCATATATCAGGCCAACTTCTCACAATGGGCATGCAAGATCTGCTTGCTCAACAAAGTGGGAGGAGAGTTAATTCTCCATACAGGAGCAAAAATAGCCTGACCGTTATACTAGAGGAGCAAGTGCATTCTACTAGCTAGGCCCTTCTGAGCATGTGCAAAGGCTTGCTCCCCTTCTTCCTAAGGTGGTAGGCCCGGAGCAGACTGGTTTTGAATCAGGGCAGTCCCTGTCAGGTAATCTCCGTGTTCTATATGGCACTATAGCATGCATTAGTCCCTATATCAAAGCTGCAGCCCTATTTATAGATATCAAAAAAGCTTTCGACTCTGTCGAACAGCTGTTTTTATATGCAGTCCTTCGGAGGGTGGGAGTCAGGGATATTTTTCTCCAGCTAATGGAAGTGTTCTATGCCTGCCTAGTGGCCCAGGTGAGGATTAATGGTTTGTATTCAGGTGCTATTGCTATAACAAGAAGGACCAGCTTGGGCTGCCCCCTGTAACCTCTACTATATGCTCTGGTAGCGGAACCTCTCCTGTGCGTGATGCACGAATATCAAGCATATGGGCGAATCTGGTC
The DNA here is from genome assembly GCF_964263255.1 of Lissotriton vulgaris. Taxonomy (NCBI): domain Eukaryota; kingdom Metazoa; phylum Chordata; class Amphibia; order Caudata; family Salamandridae; genus Lissotriton; species Lissotriton vulgaris. The sequence continues at coordinate 461,881,758 of NC_141696.1, read as the reverse complement.
CTTGAATTATAATCTCGGCCTAAGCCGATGACTCACTGCTATACATTAGGAACCAGTAGCAAAATCTGACTCAATGCTGCAAGAAGTGGAACTGTTTAGCCAACACTCAGGGCTTCACATTAACTGGCAAAAGTCCATTATATTTCCGCGTACTCCTTGCACGGCCACGGTACAGACTGCTTATCCCCTGGAGTGGACCACTGATCCGGTCAGGTATTTCAGCGTTAACATTCACACCAATGCAAATCTTGTTCTCGCTGAGAATTATGGTAGAGCAGTACAAAAATGAACACAGGTGGTAGAGCCATGGATTGAGTTTCCTCTGTCAATGGTAGGGAGGATCGCATTGACAAAGATGATGGTGCTTCCACGCTTTCTCTTTCTGTTTGCGAACATACCTATTAATTTGCCTCAATCCTTCAATCATACTATGCGTGTTCTGTTGTTCCGACTAGTGTGGGCTGGCAAACAGCCTAGGGTCAAGTGGGATATCCTTATTAAGCCATTTGCGGAGGGTGGACTAAACGCACCTGACATGGAAAGATATTTCAGAGTCGCACAAACCCTGCACTCTCACGTGTGGATACACGGGCCTAGCAATGTACCGCAACAACATGTTCTCCCGTATCCCTCTTCTGAGGATGTTTACTGGGGCCTTGCAGCCGTCCCTGAGCACATTAGATCCAGTAAACTGCACAGGGCACCAGCTTAGTAGAACAGCTAGGAAACACAAGTTACAATTACTATACTCTGCTAAACTCCTGATAAAATGGTGCAATTTGCTCCCTCTTAAGGAGGACAGGTCGGTTCTGGCACCCCGTCCAAATTAGGGTTGTAGATGCTGGGAGACATTTTTCAAGAAGAGACGGTTAAATTGTGGGATCAGGTGGTGGCTCCGGAACGGAATGTCACACCACTGGATGCCTTTCAGTATTTTAGGTTTTGTAACGCCATGCGCGAGCTGCTGGGCCCAGAGTTGCATGAACCTCCAGGCCTAAAATCCCTAACATACTTACTGCAATCCCAGACACCAATACGTGGAATAACAGCATTATATACACTTTTTAAAGTTCAGAATATGCCCACTAAACATAAGTTTCAGCTGGACTGGCAGGAGGAGTTAGGATCAGAAGTCACGCCTGCCCAATGGACATGGTGCTTTAAGAAAACCAAATCGATCTCCTCAAATGGTCGTCACAGGTTGTTGCACTTTAAGTATTTACACCCCACCTACTATACTCCAGTGTAAATGTGCAGGTATGGGTTGAGGGATGACAGTAAATGCTTATGATGCACTGTAACAGGTGCTAACTTCTTACCCTTGGCCTGGGACTGTCCAGGTATACGGATGTTTTGGTCTCATTTTATCACCGCTCTCTCTTCCATACTATATTGTAATGTTCCAGAAGTGGCACTCGTGGCCTTGTTGGGATTCTATAAACAGGTACCTAAAGGAGTGTGAAAGCTGGCTGCTATAGGCCTTCTTCTGGTGAAATGCAGAGTAGCAATGAGATGGATGAGGGGCCCTTTGCCCACCTTGGTGGAATGGAAAACTGATCTGGAGTATTGCTCAACACAATCTGACAATTACAATGCCTTGATGCCAGAAAAATGCTTGCCCAAGGACATATGGGGGCCTTTCAGACAAAATTTCCTAGTCAGCGCAACTATGGATGACCCCAGGAGGATAAGGATCGGGAGGGAGTTGGATGAATGAGCATGGTCAGGAGGTAAATATTATGTTTGGAGTCTCACATGATGTATATAGCCCTGGCACCTTCGTTTAATATTGTATGTGTTCAATACTATACTTTCCTAGGGGAAGGGAAGCGCATGATTCTGTAGCCTGTTCATGCTAATTCAAATGACGTAATTTCAATGTTCTGTATTGTAGGAGACTCATGTCTGCAAATTGTCATACTGTGACCGGATATGTGTTATCATGAATGCAAGTAGTAAGATGACCCATCATTGTTGTTTGTGCAATGGTGTATCTTTTGACATGCCAAATGATTTTAAAAAAAAAATAATAATAATAATATATCTAGAACGAGTCTGAAAGAAAAGTTCTGGGAAGTAACATAATTGCAAGTCTTGGCAACAGCAGAGGGCCGCTTGACCACTGAAGTTTTAAATCAGTTCCCTGCTTCAAGGACACATTAGATGAAACTTGGCTCATAAATTATTTTTTCAGTTTCCCTCCAAGACTATACCTACAAAACTTTTTAGTAAAAAGTGGTGCAATGATGTCCCTATTGATTATCTCTGTCCTGCTTGTAATGTTCCTCTTTAATCTATTGTGCATTTGCTATTCTTCTGCCCTAACTAAAAACTTCTCAGGAAAAAATGGATAATACCACTCTGTAAAATAGTCGGTCGTGGCCACTACCTAGAAGTGTTAAGAATTTTGAGTACTGATATACTAAGAGGTATGGTCTTTGGCCTGTCTAGATATTGGCAGGCACTGTGGACAGTTTTTTTTCTTATAGCTTCACAGCAGCAAGATGATACAGAGCCATGTACAATATACAATAAATAACAATAGGAAAATTAAATGGTATACGTATACACATAGGTACATAAATGATGAGTCACCCCTCAACATAATCATGAAAGGCACCCCAAATGCTTTTACCAATCTGACGTTTCTTAAGACCTTTAACAGAAAATATTCCCCATTCTAGCTTACTTAAATTATACATTTTTTCCCTCCATAACTCGAATACCGGGGGATCTTTCTGAAGCCACTCACTAGCTATACATAGGTGAGCGACAGTCATAGAAAAAAAAATCAAGTCTCGATTTAAGTGTAATGTGCTAGAGATGGTGCTTCAGGCGCCTTCCCTATTAACATTATGGCTGGTGTAATTGTTAAACGAGAATTCATAACCAAGGACAGAAACTTTTCTATGTCTGTTAGGAATCTGCACAGTTTATCACAGCTAAAAAAATATGTATACTATCCGCACTATCATTCCCACAACGGAAACACTTTCCGTCAAACCCAGCACCAAACTTAGCCGTGCGGGGGTATAATATAAATTAAATAGAGGCTTAAAAACGTTAACTTTTAGATTCCTTGGATAGTGCAATGAGTTTCTCAACCACAATGTCTGTTCCTCCTTACTCCCTAAACCATTTAATCTTATATTTCTCCAAGTCATCTGGTCTATCGGCTAACAGTAACTGATATACAGCTCCAATTCTAGATTGTCGTCTGACCATCTCTATAAGAGAATGAGGTATAGCTTTTACATTAAACAGAAATAAAAAAATCCCTAATTTGTAGAAATTTGAAAAACTGCACTTTAGGTGCAAAACTAACTCATCAAAAGATGTACATACCCCATCAACAGAGTGAAAAATCGCGTAAGTTCCTAATACCTCTTTTTCTCCAGGCTCAAGCTATATTATCCCCAAATATGCCTCGTAAGATCTTCAGTGCATGTAAGGGTGTATAATATGAAATTTTCCCCATTGTAATCGACATGTGTAAGCGTTTTCACACTTTATAGGCGCTTTTCAAAACTTTAAATCTCATTCGTTTGAATAGCTACCATCCACTTCTGTAAATAAACCCTGTTTAGCAATAAGACCCATAAGAATTAAAAAAATTGTGGTTGTGGTAGCTCTATTGACAGCACCTTCTTCAGTAATTAACACTCGCATTTTTAACACAAAACATGTATAAAAGTATAACTCAAAATCCGGAACCGCAAAATCCCCCCTCTCAATAGGTAGAGTCATAATCTAATATTAGTGAGTTCCAAAGGTAACAAATGAAAAAGATAAAGAGCCTTAGGTAAAACCTTTGTTTTAATAATATTACAACGTCCTAATAATGTAAAATATAATCGCCCCCAACTATCCAAAGAGTCTTTAACATTGCGGATCAATAGGTTCCAATTTACTTCCATCACTTCAGACATAAAGGTTCGAATTTGAATACCCGAATATGTCACCTCTTTAACTACCCTCTTATCTATCCATATAATATTATCTGAGCACAAAAATTGCGTTTTAGACACGTTTAACTTGTACCCAGTAAATGATCCAAATTCTATAGCTAGCCGGTCAATCTCATCTATCGCAAGAGAGGGGTCCACAGTAGTCACCGCTATGTCGTCTGCGTAGGCGAAAACAGAAAATTGATAATCATAAACCGAGAATTGGGGAATAAGAGCGTTGTTGGATAATCGTTCTATAAAAGAAAAATAATTTGTATAAAGGGCAAAAAAAAAGGGGAGAACAGAGGCAGCCTTGCCGAGTACCCCGAGTTATAGGTACCACCTCTGATAACAAAACTATGGCAGAAATTTTAGCAGAGGGGGTTTCGTATTAGACTTGCAAAGCTATAATAAATTTATTTCCAAAACCGCTTCGACCCATCAATTGCCACAAATAGCCCCATTCAACACGGTCGAACGCTTTCTCAGCATCCAATACTATCAGCGCTAAATCCCTCTTTTCTGTACCGGCAATATCGAATAGTGTTACAACTTTATTAACGTGTTCAGTAGTTCCACGGTGAGGGATGAAACCATGTTGATTTAAAGAAACCAGGGGGTAATAACTGTGGATAACCGATTAGCTAAGATTTTAAAGTAAATTTTATTATCACAATTTAATAAGGAAATTGGGCGATATGATCCCACCAACTCCAAAGGTTTGTCCTTTTTGCAGAACACAGCAATCGTGGCTTCTGACCAAGATTTAGGTGGATACCGCAACTGTGCCAATCGGAACACTTTCAGCATCTCATCTGTAATTAGGTGGAAAAACGTCCTGTACACCTCTACAGGGATCCTATCTGGTCCTGCCGCTTTCTCCATGGCCAAACCTTTGACTGCCCTTTCTAATTCAGTCATAGAAATCAGGGTGTCAAGTTGCTCTGCCACTAAAGGATCTAATCACACCAATCCCTCCCACAAAGATGCGTTTTCATCGCCAGTCAACCCTCCCTGGTGACTATATAGAGTAGAATAAAACTGGTGAAAAATAGTATTTGTTGAGGATCAGAATGCAATACATCATTCTGATCCTTCAGTGCCTGAATCATTTGTGCAGATTCCTTCATACGGAGTCGTAAAGCAACCGCCTTCAATAGTCTTCCCAAATTCATGAATTTGCTGTTTCAATATTAAAAATTCCCTAGTGTTCTCCTCACTCCAAAACCCCAGGACCTTTGCACGTTTTTAGCCACATTATTCACTAATCCAGAAACATCTTTCTCACCTAAAGCAATCCCTATTGTTAAAGCACCTTCTGCCTCTCTCAAAGCCTCATAATGTCAAGCCAACTCCAACTTGCGCTTCTTCTGTTGATATAAACTAAAGCGGAGAACTTCCCCTTGAAAACAAGCCCGAAATGTATCCCATATAGTGATAATAGGTGCTGACAAATTATTATTTTAAAAAATACTTAAACCAATACCCCATGTGCTCCTTAAATTCTTTATTTAAGCGAAGTTTCCGGTCAAAAGAGAAAGAGTTATATGGAGGCCTGCCCCTAGTTAAGGATAATTATAAAACAATATGAGCGTGGTCCAATGAGATCCTCCAGTGCACCTGAATATACACACCAGTTAGAAGCAAAGTAGGTGTAAAAAAAATCCAACCTTACTAATTTTTTGTGTGGGTGTGTATAAAAAGGAAAGCCTATATCGTGTTCCCTTAATTTGCGCCTTACATCTACTAAACCATAATCACAAACTAAACCATAAACAGGCACATGCATCACTCGTTTGTGCATTCGCAAACGGTGCGATTCACAGAAATCAGCCGTTTGCGAATGCAAAATTGAATTTTGGGATGCATCAATGTCAAACTCTAATTCGAAAATTTAGGAATCACAATAGTGTTTGCGATTTCTAAATTTAATCGCAAAGATAAGGAATCGCAATTTCAGTACCAAAAAGTGCATGCATGAAAAAGCGCAATTTGCAATTTTTTTAGAAATCGCAAATTGCAATTCTTATTTTTAGAAGAGGTCTGAGCTGGTGGTATTTTTTTAACAGTGCATCAGGTGAAAGTGATCAGAAAGGCATATAAGGGGAACAGAAATGCATCTTACATCCCTTCACTATGGCTGCAGTCATTGTATTTGCACGTAGGATGAGGTTGGGAGCTGCTAGGAGGAGAAGGATGGTTAGTGAAAGAATATTTAGATTGCGCATTACTTTATTATGGCAGACAGAACCAGAGATATATGATAAATATAGGCTTAATGGTGATTCTATTTTAGAGTTGATTGCAGATTTGGACCCAATTTTGCAGAGGCAGACACGTCGGACCCAAGCCACTCCTACTTATGTTAAGGTACTCTGTTTGCTCCACCTTCTTGCTTCTGGGTCTTTCCAGGGTGTCATTGCCATTGCTGGAGGGGTCTCCAAGAGTTCATTGTTTAGGTTTTTTAATAATTTTATACATGCAATGTTGATTAGGATAAGGCATTACATTAGTTTCCCTACAACTGTGCAGGAATTGCTTCAAACCAAGTTAGACTTTTACAACTTGGTACATTTCCCACATGTCATAGGCTGCATAGATGGCACACATATTCCTATTTGTCCTCCTTCTGACAATGAGTACATTTTCCGCAATAGGAAATGTTACCATTCTCTCAACATTCAAGCTTTATGTAACTCCAAAACTATTATCACAGATCTAGTTGCTAGCTTCCCTGGGAGTGCCCATGATTCCTACAGTTTTAGACACAGTGCTATACATGGTAGACTGCTGGCTGGAGAATCTGGTGATGGTTATTTGCTTGGCATGTGATTTTCATGGTAAAAAATGTTGAGTACTGAAATAATACTTAGCATTAACACTAATAGCTTGTATTCCACCTTTTCTTGTACTGTAGGTGATAGTGCTTATGGTGTCAGATCATATATACTTACAGCCTATCTGACTCCTACTACTCGCAAAGAGCAACAATACAACCATGCCCATATTTCTACACGCAATGTCATTGAAAGAACTTTTGGAGTAATGCAATCTAGATTACGCATACTTCATAAAACAGGAGGTGCCTTACAATATCGCCCTGAAGTGTGCTGTAAGATTGTAGCAACATGTGCCATGCTGCACAACGTAGCAACTAAGAGAAGACTTGAACTGGATTTTGAGGATGTCTTGCAAAACAATGATAACCAACCCCAAGACAGAATACATGGACCAGACGCTGCAGAGGGAAGGGGGAGGAGGGCAGAGATCACGCACCATCACTTTTAACACAGGTATGACACTTACAATGCTGATTTATTTGTGACATGTTCTGTTTATTAAGGTTAATTTGAAATGCAGTGAAATTAAAACATGTAGACATCATAATGGCTCTTGGATAAAGTAAACTTACACATATTGACTTATTGTAAACTTTTGAAAAGCATACCTCTTATGATGACAAATGTATCGGGTCACTTTAGGAAACATGATATTTCCTTCTACCTCTCACCCCTAAGACTTTACTTGTGACATTGTCAGTGCCCTTGCTCATGCTGGTTCCTTTGCCACTTTTCCTATTGCTGCGGCATTCAACACCTTGGCTACTACTCCCTTGCTCTGCTCCATCTGCCCCACCATAACTGACCACCTGTTCCACAGGCATGTCACTATTTCTCACAACTGGCATGTTATTTGTTAAAGTAATGATTGAGGACATTCCTCTAGAAACATCATCACAGCACTTTGTCAGGCCCTTCTGCATGGCAACTGCATTCTTGATAAGCTGCGTTGTAGCCATGCACATTTTATTCATTGCCCTAGTACATGATTGCATAGAGATGAAAGACCGGTTTGACCTTTTTGACTGTAATAAATATTGTGCCTGCATTGTTGCAGACATGGAATCCATGGAAGCTGCTATTCTGTCAAGTTTTTCTGAGGACACCATATGTGCATTTTCCATGAGGGCAGACATTTTTGATAAACTTGTACTAATGGCATTGAAATCAACACTGATGTTATTCATTTTTCTTTTAATGACCCTAATGTCTTTTCCTTGCAGACGCTGAATTTTTAAAAGCTTCAAATCAACCAAACTGACACTGGTGTCATCATCATTATTTGACCTGCGCTGCCCATGACATGTCCTGCGCCTGAAAAATTACTGCAATCTCTGATGTCTGGCAACCTGTCTTTCTGGAGGAGCAGGGTTTTATGGAGTATTTTGGACTTCACCAACATCATTTTGTGGTACATCGCTGTCTGACTCTGGAAGTTGACGTACTCTGTGACGTTGATTACTTCTCAGGACTGTTGGTGAGGATGGTTCAGAACGATTTTCTACTGAATTAAGCAAATCCTCAGTGAAAGACCCAGCAAAGTCTATGAAATGTGTGTCCAGGTCTGCATCTATGGTTAAAAGAGTGCAAAAATGTAATTACTATGTGTGAAATATACTTTATGTTGCATTAAATAAAGTACTTCTTTTGTATATCCACTACATGTTAACAGCCTACTTTCCTTGTCTATTACTACATGTATTTCTTTATGTTTTATGAAAACACAATTAACAAATGTTTTTTACATATGTGAAGAAAAACTACAAGTACCATGATGCATTGCAGCTACTATGAAAATTAGTATTGTACACACATCCATAGGTAAAACATTGAAGCAGATGGTGAAACAAACCAACATCACTTATGATGTAGTTTGGCATGGCCACTTAAGACAAACATTACATCTAAAAACACAGAAAGCATCTTTACCTTGAGAAGTTCCTGGTAGCTCTGATGTGTCAATGTCTATTAATCCAATAACCGCTTCTGTGCAAAGTGTTCCTTCAACAAGGTCCTCAAGGGGTGTATTTGGCTTGTCTTTGGGAGGTCCTCCACCAGTCATTCTGGCAGTCGTAATGCAGGTCGCAATTTTTTCTTTTGCGCGACTGCGCAGATCATACCATCTTTTCTGCAAGTTGGTGATGTCTCTGTGTGCTACACCTACTGCATTCACTTTGGCTTGTATTGCCAGCTAAAGCTTCCTTTTCACCCCTTCAGGCACCTTAAGGGACTGTTTGCTAAACAGCTGCTCCTGTCTTGCAGTGACCTCTTCTATTACAATCTCCACCTCCTGGTCACTAAATTTCACTCTTCTTTTCCTTGCATGCTGCTCTTCTGACACATTTTCTTGATCCATTGTTTTTAAAAATGAAACAGGCTCCTCCACTTCTAACAGGCACTGCTCCAACTGCCAGACGTCTCTCCTACAGTTCAAATGCTGAATCAGGTGCGTTTGATTGCTTCCCTTGTTTCCTGCCAGTAACTGTATTGAGATGCATCATGTGTGCGAACTCGCTATTTGTGAATTGGCAAATGTGAATTTGCAAATAAGAATTTGCATTTTTATGCGATTCCGTAAAAATTGCGAATTTTTTTATCGAATCGCATAATAATTGCGAAAATGTTGATGCATTTCATTTTGCGCTTCCTTATTTGCGATTCCCTAAATTTCGCAAATAAGAAATCGCAAAATGTTGCAATGATGCATGTGCCCGAAAGTGCTTTAAAAACTTTTTGTTTTCGTCCATCGTATTTCTGGGGGCCCTCATGTAAAGCCTTAATAGTCAAATTAATGTTAATGTACCCACAGATCACCAAGGGGTATGGCCATGTAGCTAATGCAGTATTAAATTCAATAAAAATCCCAGGGTCGTCCAAATTAGACCCATAAACAGTACAGAGCGTGATTTTATTACCCTCGAACCCACATTCGGCTATAGCCCACCGGCCAAGTTTATCTGCCAGAATCCGACCAGTAGTGTGAGGTAATTGAAATTTTTATGGTCAGATATGTCCCCTAACGTGTACCCCAACGTCTCCATGTACGAGTTTTAAGTGCATGTAATTTCCCTCCGCAACCGAATCTGAAGACGCAAATACATTTGTGTCCAACGTCAACATGTCCTCTATCAGATCCACCATGAATGGATTGATAATTCAGTTCCTAACCATGCCATGCCAACGTCTTTACATGGTGCACTTTCACGTTTTCCTGGCTCTGCCGAGCTAGGCCCTGATTTCTGCCTTCGAACCACTTCTGTCTCTGCCTCTGAAAGCTGCAGCGTGGAGATGCATCCCTGACCTCTGCCTTACTTCCTGCCAAGCGAAGCGGTGCCTGGCTCAACCTGGCCTGCCTGCCAAGACAGTATTTTGCCTTCAAGTTATCTGTTCAGCCTCCTCGAAAACACATTCCTGTCTAGTGATTTAGGTAAACATATCCCCGGCTGCAGAGCAAAGAGCAAGTCTTCCTGTCTCCATGCAAGTAATTTACAGTTCCCGTTGCCATAGTAGGCCCATGGCCCGCACGTAGACACGTAGACACATATGCACGCACTAGCATTCAGTATAGTATAGCCTCTGCCCGAGAGACCTTTTACTCCAGATAATACATCCTCCAAACATAAGATACCAGATATGTTATAGGTCCAGGTCGTTCTGACATCCCAGACTTCTGTCTCCTTTACTAGTGTTAAAGTTCTCCCCAGTTACACGTCTATGTCACGTCATGCTAGTTGCGCGCGCATCCGCACTTCCTGCTGACTCTGCAGAATCCTCTATGCACCCACCCACTTATGACACGTTTCTGTGACTTTTCCAGCACACACCTCCGTGCACACCTTTGTATTCGCCTTTTTGCTACGCGCATGTGTTCTTATCACTTGTCACGCCTACTGTATCCATTGCCATTGTACAGTTTTACTATATATGTCATGTACTGTTAATAAATCGTTGACATCTTTTTGCCATCATTGCATGATCTCCGAACCCTCGTATTAATGGAATTGATTTCCATGGCTGGAGCCATCCAGATTAAAGCCCGTATGATTCAGACACCACGGACTCTGACTCTCATTTGATTGAGCTATTCTTTTACTTGTCAGTAATTATATGGAAAAACTTGTACAGTAAATTATATTTACCACATAATTTGGCGCCCGAATAGGGACCCCTCCCCCACCCCACGCGCCGGCGATGCGTCGCAGGCCTTGCCCCCTACCACAGCCGTGACGGACTTCTATGCGCATCTGCAGGATTTCCTGTATCTCCCTCAGGCCTACGGTGGAGACGGAGACTGCGGACAGCATCCAGACGAGGCGGTGAGGAGTGCGGAGGATCCCGACCAGAGCCCAGCCGAGAGAGCAGTGTCCGAGGTGTCCAGAGGCCCACCTGTCCGAAGCGTCGAGGCACATGCGTAGTGCGCAGCAGCAGTGACGTCGTAGCAGTCCAGTCCAGTCGAGTTTCCGAGGCCTTCTGTTCCGTGCTTCCCGGTGAGTACCGTTGCTGGGGACGCATCAAGACGGGTGCATTAATTTGTGTCCGGTCAAGACGGGTTTGGGTACACAGATCCGGTCTGTACTGTTTTAGCAGTGCATCTGTACTGTTTAGCAGTGCATCTAGTAATACAGTGATTCAGTGTTTCAGTATTCTTTGTTTTGTTAGAAATGTTTCAATGTGTTTAATGTCGTGGTATGAGTGATTGTTTGTATTTCATTACTGTGATTATTGTGTTCACGTCCAGAGTAAGGTAACCATGCCGTTATTCTCCAAGTTACGACAGATAGGAACTAGGAAAGGGATACTCGAAGAAGCAGTTCCCGTCCCACCTAGGGACACTCCTGGTTATTTTATGTACCATAAGCATGGCTTAGATGCCATACTGTACTTAGACTTATGGGTGGACTATACGAAGGACTTGGAAGAGAATCAGAGATGGCCAGTTACAGGGAAATGGGATGCCGAGTGCATCATGAGAGTAGAAGAAGCATTATGGAAAAAGAAAGCCAGACAATCGCAGAAAGATGCCATAGAATTGTGGTGCAAAGAATCGCATAGACGGACAGAGAAAGAACTCAGAAAAGTAGAGAAAAGCAGAGAGGATTCTGAAAAAGCTAGAGAAAAGGAACTACTAGAAGAAGGAGAACGAGTCAGAATAGAACAACATGACCGACAGAGAAATGCCCTGATTACAGGACTGTATCCAGTTCTAGCCGAGGGCCTGCCCAAGGCAACCCCGGATATGCCAAGTGATCTGCCGCCACCATTAGTTCCGACTAAAATCCGTCACAAACAGACCGCAGCAGATATATTCCTTTCTTCCTATTTAGATGGTGTAGCTCCAGCTTATACTAATGTGCCCGTACTACCCGTACCCCCTGATAACAATGCTCAGCACCCTGCACCGGCTAATCAAGCCACAACCCCTCCACGTCACCAATTTCCCGCACATGTTGCCACTTCCCCTACTGGCCGTCCTGCTACTGTTCCCCCTACTAATCCTTTTTCGACAGATGCAACTCAGGGTTCAATCCCATTACATATACCCGCCCCACAGTCAGGTTATGCTCATGCTTCCGTTTCAGGAGGTGCCACAGGCGGCCTCCCCCACACTCCGCCAGAGTTACATCAATTGACAATGAGAGAATTAGCAATGCAGCGTACACCTAAAGCAAGCCCAGCTGAAAAGCTCAAACAAATAATTGGAGATTGTAGATACGATCCAGTCCCTGGCAAGCAAGGGGACCTGTTGTTAGCATCGTTACGTTTAAGACGTGTTACAGATTATTTGATGACATTACCAGAAATGCCAGAACATCTAGACAAAATATATCACTTTATTCGATCGGGGGAGGGTCCAGAATGTGTTCGTGAAGCCATGGCATATCAGAAAGTCGAGACTCAGCGGTTAATATTGCGATTTTTGATTAATTGTTTGATAAGGGAACAAGATCAGCCAGGTTATTCTCAAAAAGAAATGGAAGGATTGACAAAATGGAGTCAGAATATTGCAGATTGTAAGCATGACAAAGAGAAATGTATAGATGCCATGTCTAGAAAGATCCATAAAGAAATAGTAGCCATACATGCCCGACGCAAAGCCGACAGGACAACCGAAACAGGGGACGAAAATGACTCCTCAGAGGAGGAAGAACCAGAGAATCCAGCAGCGACTGAAGACACAATAGCTTATGTAGGTAGGGCGAAACTCCCTAAACAGTACTCTTCTGATAGACCTTTTGACAGACCGATACGTCTAGAAAATAAAAGGCGTTTTCTTCCCCCCATACCAGAAAAATGTTCTCTTGAACAGTTATTCCAAGCCACTGATAAAATCCTGAAAGATAGAATAGGTTACAATGAACTTAGTACAATGCGTGAATAAGAACTAGCACGGAACGCAGTACAGTGGGCCGATAATGACAGCGTGTATAGTGACGATTCAGTAGGGCAAACATTTTTGAGTCTTACTCCGACTGAACAACGTTTAGTTGGTATGTACATGATCCAACATATTATCATGCTATATGAAAGTCAGCATTCTGATCCAGGTCCCCTATATAATGTATTAGACGAATTACTCCTGAATAGGTGGAGAGGCCTGGGTACTGATTTGATTAATGTTATTCTCGAACAACGTCATAGATACAGAACGTTTTTGACTCCACATTTCGTTCCGGTTCCACCCCCAGTAAGCTATCCTTTTCACCTAGACAGACAGAACCCTTTACGAGAAGTTCATCCCGTTCAGGCAACTTCCGGGGGTGCGCTCCAACGCGTATTTGTATACACGCCCATAACTAAAATGGAATTATTGGAAATGAAGAAAATAGTGCCTAGTCATGATAAAGATCCAGCAGGGTTTCACCGTGAAATAAAAGACATGTTACTCATGGGAGATTATACATATGCCGATATTATGAAAATATTAAAAGTGCTATTGCCTGCCGGTATTTACGAGAAACTCAAAGAAAAGAATGGGAGGTGGGAGATAAAAAGATTAATTGGACTGAATTGGAAAACGAAGAAACCGGACGAACCCCAGGTTTAGGTCTTGGGGATAAAACTAAAGCATTACCAGGATTATTAGTACAAGTCTTGCCTAGATTGTTGACAACTAAAAAGGAGGACTGGGATGCAATCTCAGCCTGCAAACAGAAACACGACGAAGACACTAGTGATTTTTATTCTAGATTCGAGAAATGTTTTATTATTAATAGTGGCCTGAAAACAAGTAGCGAGTCTTACCCACACCTATTTGTGACCAAATTAGTCGAGAATTCATTACCCCAGGTTAAGAACCGTGTATTGAAAGTCGAGAGCACATGGCAAGCAAATACGCCTTCCCAAATGTTACAAATGTTACAGTACCACCAGAACAGAATTAGAGAGGAACATGATCACGAACAGAGACGTATGAAGGACACGAAAATGAAAGTGCTAGTTGCTCAGTCAGTTCCAGCTGATGGTCAGAAAAGGGGTACGACACAGTCCAATAATTCGGCAGCTCCTGTTAAAGGGACATGCAACTATTGTAAACGGCCAGGTCACTATGTAAACGATTGTGCAGTTCTGAAACACAATATAGACACAGGTAAAACTAAAGAGAGATCACGTCCACCCAGACAGGACCAGGTCCAACAACATATTCCACAGAATGTGCAGCCTATGCATGTTCCACAACAGACCGTAGCGGTACCACAGCCCCAGCCCATTGCCGCGACACAACATGTCACACAGCAGATGTACCAGTATGCCCAATCCGATTACCCTGATTACCAGCAGTACACATGAAACAGCCTAGAGAGGGAGGTTGGCTTGCCTCTTATTGAGGGTCCTGTAGATCAAGAGGGTCCTTATGTACATAGTCAGGTATTAGGAAAGGATAGAAAATTTTTGATTGACACAGGGGCAAGCAGAACTACCATTAGTCATGACGAGGTTCCAGGGGCACCCCTCTCAGGCTCACAGAATGTTTCCCTTGGATTTTCAGGAAAGCCTATTGTTAATGAAGTATCGAAACCAGTTCCTCTTGCAGTTGGTCCATTATCCCGTACTACAGATTTATTGCTCACGAAATCATGTCTAGAAAACCTGCTTGGTATTAAAACACTAAAAGCTCTAGGAGCTGTAATTTGTTGTTCTCCGGAAGGAGTAAGGCTGTTCCTTCGTGATTTTAAGGGTCATTATGTGTTGAGAGATTTTGATCCCAGGTTACAGAACGTTCCTGCACATTTATGGGCACAAGGCCCCACTGATGTAGGTTGTATGCACATTACACCATACCGTGTTACACTCAAGCCAGGAGTTGTACTGCCCCGAATCCGACAATACAAGTTACCACCTGATGCTGTAGTGGCTTTACTGAAAATCATTGACGAGCTCATTGCACAAGGAGTGGTTGTAGAAACCGACTCCAATGTTTGTAATTCACCTATCATTCTGATTCTTAAACGCACTGATCCGAATGCACCTCCAGTTTATCGTTGTGTGATCGATTTACGTGAATTGAATAAATGTATTGTACCACAGTATCCAGTGGTCCCAGACATCTCTTCATTATTGACAGCTATTGATTCAGAGGCGACGTTCTTTACTGTAATCGATCTCAAGAACGCCTTCTTTAGTGTCTCCATTGATCCGGAAAGCCAATACCTTTTCGGATTCTGTTTAAATGGCTGTAGCTTCAAATTTGCACGCGCCCCTCAAGGATTCACAGAAAGCCCCAGCATCTACAGCCAAGCATTGAAGAGACAACTTGACAGTATTCACATGCCTGCTAACACTGCCCTACTCCAATACGTCGATGATCTGTTGATCACCGCCCGAAGTGAACAAGAATGTGAACATGCATCACTGACAGTTTTGTATTTCCTGGCAGACAAGGGACACAAGGTGTCTCCTTCGAAGTTACAATTCTGTGCCCAGCAAGTGGTGTACCTTGGGCACTTGCTGTCCAAGTGGGGTAGGCAGCTGACACCTGATCGTATCCAGTTAATTGTACACATGCCACAACCCAAGACACAGAAGGAAGTACGAGCCTTTATTGGACTCACTTCTTATTGCAGACAATGGATTCCCCAATATGCATTTCTAGCTAAACCACTTATACAGTTGACAACACAGGAGGCAGCGTCTTCGTCTGTCCTCCCTTGGACTCAGGAACATACACAAGCTTTTGACGAATTAAAGAAAGCCTTATGTCAAGCACCTGTTTTAGCGACACCATGTTACAGCAAACCTTTTACACTTTTTGTCACAGAACGCGATGGCACAGCATTATCGGTTCTCACTCAGGTTCAAGCAGACAAACACAGACCGTGTGCTTATTTTTCAAGTACACTAGATCCAGTAGCACAGGCCTTGCCTGCGTGCTTAAAATCAGTTGCAGCAACAGCTCTAGCAATTAGACAAAGTGATTCCATTGTATTGGGACATCAATTGACAGTACAGGTTCCACACTCTGTGGAGGTTCTCTTAAACAGAACACAGGCCCAGCACTTGACCATAGCACGACTGACAGGTTATGAATTGACATTATTCCAACCACACATAGAAATCAGACGCTGCAATACACTAAATCCTGCCACACTTTTGCCATCGAGCACAACAGATCCTACTCCACATGACTGCGTGGATGTCATTGACACAATCACGAAGCCCAGACAAGACTTGACAGATGTTGCACTACCCGATCCAGACCTGACACCTTATGTGGATGGTTCATGTATGAGAACAAGCACAGGAGAGCTAGTGGCCACATATGCAGTGACCACTGAAACTAAAGTCTTAGAAACACATCGCATTGACACCCTGTCAGCTCAAGCAGCAGAGCTCATTGCTCTGACCCAAGCCTGTATACGAGCCAAGAACCTTAAAGTAAACATATACACAGATTCACGCTATGCATTTGGAGTCATACACGACTTCGGTGTTCTCTGGCAAGAGAGGGGTTTCCTGACCTCTCACGGAGCCAAAATCCAGCATGGTCCCCTCATCCAAGCTCTGTTGGAAGCAATTCATTTGCCTACAGCAATAGCCATCATGAAGTGCAAAGCACATACAAAAGTCACAGACACTATTTCCCAGGGTAACGACCTGGCAGATCGAACAGCGAAACATACAGCCCAGACTCATACTCATACGACTGATATGACAAAGACTGACGTATCCTCACTGACACATTGCATGACAGTTAGGGACCCCACACAAGATGTCATTGACATACAGACACATGCTACTCCAGATGAAATAAAGAAATGGACTGAACAAGGAGGGGTCCAGACTGAACAGGGATGGATGACGAAGGGAAAGACCACATGGTTTCTCCCCGACTCTATGGTTCAAGTTATTATCAAAACTGCACACAGTCCAGCACATTTAGGAGAGAAAGCCATGTTAGACAGTTTACAGAACCTCTGGTTTAACAAACATTTACGAGCAGCAGCAAAACAGAAAGTGCGTACCTGCATGATCTGTTGTCGGTTCAATCCAGGCAAAGGTATTCCCGTGGAACGAGGTGGATTTCATCCTCCCGACCATCCTTTTGAAGTCCTCCAGATGGATTATATCCAGATGGACAGATGCCGAGGATTCAAGTATGTCCTCGTAGTTGTATGTGCCCTATCCCGATGGACAGAAGCATATCCCGTCCCAGATTACACTGCCCCGACCACTGCCAAGCAGTTGGTTCGTGAATTCTTCCCACGGTACGGTTTGCCCCGTGTCGCCTATTCAGATAATGGTCAGCCATTCTCGTCTGAACTCATGAAGCAGGTTTCACTTCTGTTAGGTTATCAATGGAAGTTCCTCTGTGTTCGACATCCCGAAGCAGCTGGATTAGTGGAGAGACACAATCAGACTCTGAAAACCCGTCTTGCCAAAGTGTGTAAAGAGAAAGGAGTAGATTGGATAGTAGCTTTACCAGTTGCCCTTTTTTATATGCGAATGGTAGCCCATTCTAGGTCAGGGCTATCCCCGTATGAGGTGGTCTTCGGTAGACCTCCTAATATGTGGGGGACGCCTATGCCACGTAAAATAACCGATGTTGACAGTACTATGCTGACAGATTACCTTGCTTCCTTGATGTCTGCACTACTATCATGTCGTTCACAGGTCGCGGCAGCCTTTCCAGACAACACCGAGGTGAAACCGCATGAGCTGGTCCCAGGAGATGTCGTCGTAGTCCGCAATTTTGATCGGTCAAGCCCTCTGGAGACCCGCTGGAAAGAGCCGAAGATCGTTTTGTTGACCACCAGGACTGCAGTCAAGATCGAGGGAAGGAAGGGCTGGATCCACTCCAGCCATGTGAAAAAATTTTATGGACTTCCGCCAAAGACTGATTCCCGGGACTTTCGCATTCGAGACACTGATACTAAACTCCCCCTGGTAGAGAAAACTCCTCAGCAGGAGTACAGATTGAAATTGAGGTCTAGTAAGTCAGACAGTTTAATTGTTTAAGTCCCCTTCTGGGGGAAGCGGTTAGACAGTTTCTTGACATGTATAAGATAGACCCCAATAGAGAGAGAGATAGACAGGAGATCAAGAAACAACGTTATTGTAAAAATCTCCGAAGCCGTTGTATCTGCATGTTACTTATTATGTTTTTTCTGAGTCTTACGTTAATTTGCATCAGTTGGATGTTATATATGTACTTTCCCATTGCACATTCTTTTTCTAATATCACTGCAGAGCACACGTTTAGTGAACTACCCCCACATGAATTGTCTTATCGCCTTGCACTACGCAACAATACATTCATCCGTATGTTACATCATTCTCACCAGATCAACAATGCTACCAATTGTTGGATATGTGGCCGACTCCCTCCCTATCAGGACTACAAGGGAGCTCTGCCCCTCTTTCCTTACCCGTTTAAACATAATGGTTCCTGTGGTGCATGGTTTAGTTTAATATCCTCTTTAGACACTGAATCCCGTGTTTCCCAAGGCAAATGGATATGGGGAAATCTGAACACAGTCATGAACAAAGCATGTTTCCCAGACGAAGAGGGTCTTCCACAAATGACAGGGACCGATCTAGAAAATGAAGTGTATGGATTAGGTAATTTTACACTTAACCTCATGATTCTAAATGTTCAGTCAGAAACTAGTCCAGACTTGCCATCTATATCAGTTTTACCAGCAAAAGGTGTATTTATTTATTTATTTATTTATTTATTTTTGGCAATTTCTAAAGCGCTGCAATTACCCGTGGGTGTCTCGGCGCTAGCAGCTAAAAGATAACTAACCAGATAATAAACAGTGAAACAGTGAATAGAATGATCCACAAGGATGTCATTGAGAAAACAGCCATGTCTTTAGCTGCTTTCTGAAGACAATCAAAGATGGGCTGGTCTTTATATTAAGAGGAAGAGAGTTCCACAATTTCGCCGCTGCTATGGTGAAACGTCTGTCTCCCCAGGTAACTTTCCTTGTTCTGGGAATCTGAAGCATGTGAGCCGTGTTGGAGCGCAGTGTTCTAGGGGTTGCCAGAGGTTTAAAGGAACTTCTCAGAAATCTAGGTCCCGTGTTGTTTATTGCCTTGTAGACAATACAAAGGGTCTTGAACTTCGTACGACTTCTGACTGGAAGCCAGTGCAGTTGGTCGAGATGTCCAGAGACAGAGCTGTATTTGGGAATACCTAGTAGGATTCTAGCAGAGGCGTTTTGTATTAGTTGCAATTTGGAGATAACCTTTTTTTGAGCATTGAGGAAAAGGGAATTGCAGTAATCGATGCGAGAAAACACCAGTGTGGATATGAGTGTTTTTCCCATAGCTGTGGGAAGATACGGTAGTAGTTTCTTTATCTTCCTTATTATGCATCAGAAAGAATGGTTCAGTACATCTAGGCCATAGTGACTGTACTACTGTGGTCGAATTCAGTGATGAAGGCAAGTCTACATTCAAAGCTTCCCGACATTCCTATTTCATTTGTGGTCAGACGGCCTATGTACGATTACCTCTAGATTGGGATGGTACTTGTTTCATTGCATTCATATTGCCACCAGTTTTTCTAGCCCCATCTGATTATCACAGGAATTCCCGCCTCACTCACGTTAGACAAAGGAGAGGTCTCCCAATCGTTGATCAGACTGAAACTACATGGGAACAATATACAGATTTCAATAAAGGATTCTTTCCTTATCTAGGCACTGTCTCAAATAGTAAACTGATACGCAAATTAACCAGAATCCTCGAAGCAGTAGTGAATGAGACTACTTCTGCTTTGGGCAACTTAACAGAGGAGCAGTCTGCTATGAGACTTGTTGTTCTTCAGAACCGCCTTGTCCTTGACGTCATCCTGGCTGATAGGGGCGGAGCTTGTAGAGTCATCGGATCCAGTTGTTGCGTGTTTATTCCTAATAACGCGCCATCAGTCTATAAGGCCATCACCAGACTTCACGAAATTGCCCATCAGATACATCAGAACCCAGGCTCCTGGACTTGGTCCGGTTGGCTCTGGAGTGTAATAACAGCCTGGGGATGGAAGCTACTGTCATTCCTAGGGATTATATTGGCCGTAGTATTCAGTTGCTGTCTGTGCCTTCAATGTGGGCCAGCGATTTGCGGCTTGTGCGCCACAGCTTGTATTCCTCGCCCAAGTTCACGTTCCCATTCCCGAATAAAGAAAGAAGAACAGATGATGTTATACGAACAAATAGATGGTCTCATGAAAATAGATATATCCTGAAGGGTCCGTAGGGGACAAGGAAGGAATGAGGTAATTGAAATTTTTATGGTCAGATATGTCCCCTAGCGTGTACCCCAACGTCTCCATGTACGAGTTTTAAGTGTATGTAATTTCCCTCCGCAACCGAATCTGAAGACGCAAATACATTTGTGTCCAACGTCAACATGTCCTCTATCAGATCCACCATGAATGGATTGATAATTCAGTTCCTAACCATGCCATGCCAACGTCTTTACATGGTGCACTTTCACGTTTTCCTGGCTCTGCCGAGCTAGGCCCTGATTTCTGCCTTCGAACCACTTCTGTTTCTGCCTCTGAAAGCTGCAGCGTGGAGATGCATCCCTGACCTCTGCCTTACTTCCTGCCAAGCGAAGCTGTGCCTGGCTCAATCTGGCCTGCCTGCCAAGACAGTATTTTGCCTTCAAGTTATCTGTTCAGCCTCCTCGAAAACACATTCCTGTCTAGTGATTTAGGTAAACATATCCCCGGCTGCAGAGCAAAGAGCAAGTCTTCCTGTCTCCATGCAAGTAATTTACAGTTCCCGTTGCCATAGTAGGCCCATGGCCCCGCACGTAGACACGTAGACACATATGCACGCACTAGCATTCAGTATAGTATAGCCTCTGCCCGAGAGACCTTTTACTCCAGATAATACATCCTCCAAACATAAGATACCAGATATGTTATAGGTCCAGGTCGTTCTGACATCCCAGACTTCTGTCTCCTTTACTAGTGTTAAAGTTCTCCCCAGTTACACGTCTATGTCACGTCATGCTAGTTGCGCGCGCATCCGCACTTCCTGCTGACTCTGCAGAATCCTCTATGCACCCACCCACTTATGACACGTTTCTGTGACGTTTCCAGCACACACCTCCGTGCACACCTTTGTACACGCCTTTTTGCTACGCACATGTGTTCTTATCACTTGTCACGCCTACTGTATCCATCGCCATTGTACAGTTTTACTATATATGTCATGTACTGTTAATAAATCGTTGACATCTTTTTGCCATCATTGCATATTCTCCGAACCCTTGTATTGATGGAATTGATTTCCATGGCTCGAGCCATCCAGATTAAAGCCCGTATGACTCAGACACCACGGACTCTGACTCTCATTTGATTGAGCTATTCTTTTACTTGTCAGTAATTATATGGAAAAACTTGTTCGGTAAATTATATTTACCACAAGTGGCAAAATTACCTCTAGCCGTAATAGCTACACTACGAGTCATACCTGATTGACCTAAGGCGACTATTAATGAGAATCCCAATTCTTTCATCATCTTTGGCTTGGCCCAGGGTATGTGTGTCTCCTGTATACAAAGTAAATCGGGCTGAATCTGTCATAATTCCTCAGCCACTTTCTGTCGCTTTAGCCAGTTATTAAGGCCTGACACATTTAAGGAGCTTATTTTTATTCCATCTTGTAGCATTGTTAAGGTAATGTATCAATCCTCCACATACAAAAAGTGCCTTACCTGAAAAAAATGAAACTAACTGCTGATTGGTGCCAGAATTTTGTCTTTTTCTGTTGTATAACATTTAAGCATTTACTTGCCGCTGTGAATTTTTTTCCCTTTTGACCCCACCTAAGTGACACCCACCCCTTCAAAAAAACCCTACCCCCTCACCCTATCCTACCCTAGAGATCCCCCTCCCTCCACCCACCCTCGAACCCCCTCCACCCTCCTCCCCTAACGAGGCTTTAGGACTCATCATCCTGTAGATGCGAGCTCACCCTCAGCCCCCTGCCTTTGCCTGTGGGTCTAAAAACCCAGCTACTGCTTCAAACAAGAAGAAAGAGAATAAGGAGAAAACAAAAAACCAAAAAAAACCAATGCGCTTGGTGAACATCTAATTACTCATATCTATACAGACTACAGCAAGCTTAAATATTCTTAAATACAGGTAAAAAAGCGAGTGCGTTTTTTATGAATTACTTTCAGCTTAGCAGAAAACAATAAAAATGCTTGAGCCTCTTTAGTTCGGAATTCCGGAATCAACTGTCGATACTGCCAACGGAGCTCTACAGAGCGTTGACATACGTCTGGATACACAAAAAAGTCAAAATCGCACGCTTCTTTTCTTGTCAGGCCGTGCCCTCTGGAAAATCTCCTCTCTGGCAAGGAAACTAATAAAGGATACCAGCATGGCTCTAGGTCTTAAATCTTGCTGGCCGGGTCTTGCTCGAATAGTAAATGGGAATCAATGTACCCCACTCTACCTCCCTATCCCAATCCCACTTTGTCACCTCAGGGAAGGCCTTTTTAAACATCAATGATAAATCCTCGACGATCTGACCCCTCCCTCCCTTCTGGTATCTGAGGAATCCACAAATTATTTCTGCGAGAGCGATTTTTAATGTCAGCCAATTTCCATATAGTGTCCTCCTTAGTAGCCATATGTAAATCAATAGTAGCATTTGGTTGAGCTAGTTCATCCTCTAAAGTGGATATACGCGCTTCCGCCTCATTAAATACGAATAAAAATTCAGCATGGGATTTCACCAAGCGTCTAACTGAAATCTGTAGCTTCCGGCATGAGTTTTGGACTCTTTGACTCTCTTCTCGGGTTTCATCTCGATGTGACATAATGGAACGATAGATCAAGGCTAAGGAGATTTCCTCTCCCTCATCTCTCTCTGCCCCTGCCCCTGGCTCCAATGGCTTGCCCCCCTGAGTCAACAGTTTTGCTGTAGTTCCTTTCCTTCCATTCATTTCAAGTTTCCTAACAGTGTGCAGTTGACCTTCTTTTCCGCTTTTTCATATCCAAACTACTATGGTCGCTTCCATCCCCCATATTTAGCTGAGCTGAATATTGTCCTGCGAGGTCCTCACAAGATGAGAGCGACAGCTCTGACAAAGAGAAAAAGTCAGCTGAGTCAGTTTCTGGTGCCATTATATGTTGTTCTTGACCTCCTAAGCTTCTCTCAGGGATGGGGTATTCACTACGCATAATGTCTTGAACTGCTGCACTTAAAGCATTCTCCACTGCTTCCCCTCCATTCGGTGCATCAATTATTTTTTTCTCCATTAATACAAATGGCAAATTCAGCTGACCATTCACCGTATTACAGGGTTCCGCTAGCTCGTTAACTCCAATCTCAGAATTCTATGTCAGGACAGGAGGCTCCGATTATGCTTTCTCATTTCTTTAATGAAATGCTCAGCAGCCAAAAAAAAAATAACCAAAACTACATTTCCCATGAACACTAGGGAATGACCATAGAGACTATAGTATAAAAGGTCCCAACATTAGTCCTTCTTCCTCTTTCTTTGCTGCTCCGCAGCCAGTTAAGTCTCTTTATCTTTATTCTCATGCTCTTGCTAATTTATTGCATTATTGTTGCCTTGTGTTCCGCTGCTTTGCCTTTCTAGCGCGCGGTGCTTGTGCATGCTTAGAGCACTCCGGCTCCGATTTCGTATTTGCTGGTTCTTGGGTTTTTACGTCCGTTGGTGGCGTGTTCCTTGGGAGCGTGTGTTCGCCTCCCTGCGCCTGGCCTCTGGTGCCCGGTTGCCCTTGGTGGAGCGGGAGTAGGGATTGCCAGCTCGCGAGGGGAGCGCAAGCCCTCTCGAGCCGGAGTTACACGGGCAGCAGTTCACACATGCGCACTGTGTTATTTCCGGCTTGGGAATTTCTCCACACGCCGGTTAAGTGAAGGGACGTTCTTTCGAGCGCTCACGCCCACAGCTTGTGAACTTTCGACCCCGTAGACGCCGGAGTTCAAGAAAGAGCTTCGGTAGTATTGTTTTTGTGCATAGGCTCTGCCTAGAGTGAGTTTTGTTCGGCAGGCTTATCTCCCTCCACTTTTTACCTGTCTCTGAGTCTGGTTTTTACCTGCTCTGTGAAGCCTGCTTTGGGGTTATCACTCCCCCTGAATAGTATCTTTGATACTGCGGAATTTGTCACAGTCATCTTGTGGGCTTTGAATTGTTGCACTACATTGCCATAGCGGAATTTTATGACGCTGAGGATGACTACTACTATGGGGATGAGGATAATGATTCTCTTGAATATAATTTGGTGGAAGACTGGATAAGGGTGTCCAGCACTCGGTCAATAAGGCGCTTGACTGTGCCATAAACCCTCTGAAGCGTCATCTAAACCAATATGCTAAGCAGCAGGGCTGGTTGCCTGCCTCGCAGAAAACCTCCAAGTCACCTCTGAATCCTCATAAATCTGACTTCCAGAAGCTGGCAAAAACTTTGGCAACTGAGGCTTCAAAGCATGCTGCGCCTCAGTTCACGGATGACTCGGATAATGCTCACACTTCTTCTGGTCAGGATTCTCCCCCGCCCAAGAAGCGTCTCAGTAAGGAACATTTTGTTGACGCACCTGAGCGTCCGTCCCTGCTGAATTTTGAACCAGCGGATATTGTCCACCCAAATTCGTCATCTTGGTTGCCCTCCCCAGCTGTGGCGGCTTATATAGAAGCGCTCATTTGTCAGCCATTTGACGCTTCTGTTCGGGCCAGGCTCCGTTCTGAATGCCCGAGACCAGATCCTGCAGACCACCTGGCAGACACTCCGGAGGTGGATCCTATGATGGTCACCAACCTAAAAAAATATTCTAAGGACCCTAAAAAGGACCTAGACCGTTCCTGGAGGTCGTGTCAGGATAAATTACTGGACATGCTTGGACCTCTTACCAAGATTCTAGATCTTGGCTTTCAAGCGAAGGAAGCGTCGGCTCTTGTAGACCCTGACAAACTCATTGAGTGGGCGCAGAGAGCTATCTGCCAATTAGGTAACGCTAATTGCGCAGTTTCTTCAGAGAGGCGCCGGTCCATCTTGCTGAAGTTGGATCCGAAATTGGCGGAGCTGTCGTCTTCAGAGTCGGGTCCTGAGGCGCAAGGCCTGTTGTTTGGTCAACCCTTTTTAAAAGAACTTACGAAGTTTGTCTCCACCTTTAGTGGCATCAACAAAGCACAGGCATCGTTACGCCGCTCGATGCGTCCGGTTTTTGACAAGGCCGGACGACAATGTGGACGCTCGTTCGGCCGTGGGTCGCACCAACAGTCCCAGCGTAGAGCCCCACAGCAGCGTGGTGGAGGACATGACACCGGATACTCCACTCGAGCAAATTTCTAGCCCTCCCGCAAACGAAAAGGACAGTATGGCAAAGGCGAATCTGGAGGGCAGCAAGGCAATTACCAGGACTCCAGTGCTACAGGTGAGCCTGATTCATGCTTGCGATGTGATGTTGGGGGGCAGAGTGCAATAATTCCTAAAAAACTGGCGCATGATCTCCAGCGATGCATGGGTGCTAGAAACTGTTCAAGGATTCAAGATAGAGTTCTATCACCCTCTGCATCAGACCTATCCTCCCCCCTTTTACATTTTTCCCTTCACGATCAAGCTTGTCTATCAGAAGAAATCGAAGTTCTACTACAGAAAGGGGCGATTCTTCCCACCATCCGTCATCCGAAGGGCTTTGCCAGCTCAGTCTTTCTGGTCGAGAAGAAAGGAGGCGGGTCTCGCCTGGTTCTCAACCTGAAAGACTTCAACGGCGGGGTTGTGTACCGGCACTTCAAGATGGAAGACATCCATCTCTTATGGGATCTCCTTCGCGAGGTAGACTGGATGGTCCGTCTGGATCTGAAGGACGCGTATCTGTCGATCCCGATTTACTAGCCCCATCGTCAGTTTCTCAAATTTCAGTGGCAGGGGAGTTGGTACGAATATCAGGTTCTCCCGTTCGGCCTTTCGTCGGCACCATGGTGCTTCACGAAACTACTGAGACAAGTTGTGGAACATCTGCGATCTCGGGGGGTCCGATTGATTATTTATCTGGACAATATTCTCCTTATGGCGGATTGTCCTCTCAGGCTTTTGCAACATCTGGAGTGGTCCATCGAACTTTTGCAGTCTCTCGGTTTTCTGATCAACGTTCCGAAATCAGTTTTGACTCCGACTCAATCTATAGATTTTCTGGGCTTCCAGATAGACTCGGTTGCTTGCCAGCTTCTTTTGCCCGGCCAGAAGATTTGTTACATCAAGAGGGAGTTGACATCTGTTATTTCCAGACAGACTGTGTCATTGAGATCGTTGGCACGTGTAGTAGGTCTGTTAGCATCTTCCATTCAGCCGATCTTTCCAGGCCCTCTTCATTACAGAGCGATGCAACGGCTCAAGATCCAGCATCTTCGGAAAGGCCTCAGATATTTGGACCAAATTCCCCTTACGGAAGAAGTGAGGTGGGAGATGCAATGGTGGTTAGACCACATGGAGGCCTGGGATGGTCGAGCCCTATTCGGTACGTCCCCGGAATTAGTGATCGAATCCGATGCAAGTCGGTGGGGCTGGGGAGCCCGTTGCGGGCCGGTATCGACGGGGGGTCGTTGGTCTCCTCAGGAGTTGTCTCTCCATATAAACTGTCTGGAACTACTCGCGGGTTCGTTTGCGATCAAGTGTTTCTCTCCCCTTCAAACAAGTTGCTGCATTCTTCTCCGAATGGACAATGTGTCCGCAGTCCGCTATGTCAACAAGCTGGGCGGGACTCGGTCCAAGGTGTTGGCGGAGATAGCCAAGGATTTTTGGCACTTTTGCCTGCAGCGGAAGATCACTGTTATTGCAGAGTATCTTCCAGGTCGCAACAATCAGGTTGCGGATTGGCACCCCAGGCATCTTCGGGATTTCAGCTACTGGAGGCTGCACCCTCGAGTGTTCCGTGCCATTCTCCGGCGGTGGGGCCAGTGTCACCTAGACCTGTTTGCTTCTCGCCTCAACACGCAACTCCCACAGTTTTACAGTTGGAGACCGGATCGGCTAGCCCTGGCCACGGATGCTTTTCCTCAACGGTGGCCGACGACTCTGTGCTATGCGTTTCCATCATTCATGATGCTCCCGAGAGTTCTGGCTTACACCAAATGATTTCGAGCGGATCTGATTCTGATTGCTCCTCTCTGGAGGGCTCAGGCTTGGTTCCCGGTTCTCCTGGAAATGTGTTGCGAGCCGCCTCTCCTTCTTCCCCAGAAGCGGAATCTTTTACTGGATCCTCTCGGAGATCCACATCCCCTAATTCTGTCCGGCTCTCTTCAGCTGCTGGTGTGGCGAATCTCGGGGATCGCAGGACGATCCCAGGCATTTCTAGCGACGCTTCCAAATTCATTTGTGAGGCCTGGTCTCCCAATACTCACAAACGATATAAAGGTGCTTGGAAGCGGTGGTGTAATTGGTGTGCTCAATGGGAAGTTGATCCCGTTTCAGCGGATATCAGTTTGATCATTAACTTTTTGGCGTCCCTGGCCACCTCAGGCCTGGATTATAAGACGGTCAATAGTTTTCGTTCCGCTATTTCCGCTGTCCATGTCCAGATTGATGGCAAACCTGCGGGTGAGCACCCTTTCATTTCCAAATTGCTTAAAGGGATTCGTCTTTCGAAACCTCCCACTCCTAAATATGTCTCTTTATGGGATGTTTCCATTGTTCTACGGTTCCTGGAGGCTTGGCCTTCCAATCTCTCGTTATCCCGTAAACAGTTGTCTGCTAAATTGACAATGTTGTTATGCCTGGTATCTTGCAAACGTGTGTCAGATGTCCACGCTCTAGATCTTGCGGGTCGCTGTTTCACTCCTGAGGGTGTTACTTTTCGTCTTTCTAGGCGGACTAAGTCTAATACTACTTCCATTACGTATTCTTCCTTTTCCCACTCATCCCAACCTTTGTGTTATGCAGTGCCTTAAGGATTATGAGGTGAGTACTGCTTCTTTGCGATCAGACATGCAGGGTCAATTGCTAATTGCCTTACAAAAACCATTTCGCCCTGTCACTCCCGCTACTCTGGCGCGCTGGGTGCATTGCCTTATGTCAGAGGCGGGCATTGATGTATCTGTGTTTGGTGCACATTCTGCACGAGGGGCTAAGGCTTCTAAGGCCTTTTCCATGGGTGTCACGCTTTTTGACATTATGAAGGCCGCAGATTGGTCTTCTGAGTCAGTTTTCAAAACATTTTATTACAAGCCTATTGATAGTGTTGCTTCAGTGGTGGTGGATCAGCTTTGAAAAAGCATATTCGGAGCCTCCTGTCCTGACACAGAATTCAAAATTTGCAAACATACGTGACAAGAATTTTCAATTCTATTAAGGACTAGGAGGCGAGGTTTATCCCACCCTTTGTACTTCATTTGCATTGTTATGTACTGTACAATGTTTAACTGCTGTTGCAATTATATTACTCCTTGTTTTTTCTCCCCCTGGATTGCTTTTGACGATCTTCCATTATTCGGATGTTACGGCTATGTGTCTTTTTCAGGTTCAGATCCGAAGTGATGTTGACCATCTTTCTCCTGGTTTTCCTTCGTCTCCTGGTTCACAGACCCAGTGTTCTTCTGACTTCTATTTCAAGATCCTTTGGATTTCTGCAGTGTGTTTTGAGCTGTTACTGTTGATATACATGGGATTGCATTTTGGCTGCTGAGCATTTCATTAAAGAAATGAGAAAGCATAATCCTCACCTCCTAGTCCTTAATAGAATTGAAAATTCTTGTCACGTATGTTTGCAAATTTTGAATTGACCTCAGCATTCACAGGAACCACATCAGAATTGTTAACTGCCCCTTTTATAACATCAGGCGAATCTATATAGTCCGTCGCTGCTTCTGCATACTTAGCCCCTCATTGCTGTTGTTCCTTCTCCTTCTCCTTCTCTTTATCTTTGACAGCAAAAAACAACTCAGGTATTTTTTTTCCCTGCACTTTGCACCCTCTTAGCTCTAGTATCAGCTGCTACTGTGTAGGCCGATTTCCCTGTAGTTCCGCTGTTATTGTCTGTTTTACCACCCTGCAGAGCCTTTCTCACCTGCCCTGCATCCGGTACACCATCAGCGCCTTCCGCAGGCTTAATCTCTTCTTTGCGGTTCTTGCCGCGGCTCCCTTTCGGCGGTATCTCCTTTCGTTGATTAGAGCTCAGGGGAAGGTAGGCAACCCGAAGCAGTTGAGGCGATCCCCAATGAGCAGCAACGCCCGCCCAGCTCGGCTAATTCGCCGACGCCAAGCACCCAGGGCCAGCAGCAGCTGCAGCATCAAGTTACATACAGGCAAGCCGGTTAATCCACGGCGTTTTCCACGACGGAAATTGGTAAAACCTGAGCGTGCAGTGTCCGGTAATATTCAGCAATAGGCGGCAGCAATAACCTTAGGAGTGTCTTCAGTTTGATATCCTGGTTCAATCTCGGTTGCAACCCGGGAGTCAGCACGGGAGTCAGATTTCAGAATCCAACTTTCCGACGAGGCAGAAATATCTTTTTTTCCCCGTAACTGATATGCAAGCATTTCATGGGTAAGCTTTCCTCAGTAAGCTAATCCCATTAACTTGTTTAATCTCCTTTCTCCAACTTCCCTAACAGGGTCCGGCAGGAGCGACTCGCTCACGCGTTCATCGCGGATGCCATCTTGCTTCAACCTCGTGGATAAAGCGTTTTAAATGCGTTCTATAACGCACCGCACGTTTTGAATTTATGCGATTTTAAATTTATTACTACAGAGATGATATTTGATCTGTCTAAAAATGTTGAAATGCACTGTGGATTTAGCGCATGAAAAGTACTTTATGATGCATCTTATAATTTAATTCATGTGATTTTATATCAATTTTTTTATATAAGATGATCTTATTTATTTATGTTCACTCATGTGCTTCTTTCTATTGTATAATAAATGTTGGTGTACTTTTATGATCCCTTGTGATCGAAATAAAGTAATGATGATGATGATGGGTTGTGGGTGGCTAATTCATTGGTATGTAGTGTTCGATAAAGAGGTGGGACAACAACTCTTCTCTGTCATTGTCACAATTCACTCTTCTTAGAGAAACATTTTTTGTTTGAAAGGACATCAAGAAAGGTGTATATAAGTCAGCTTGGCTTTAAATTGTTTATATGAATGTTGGCTTGACTACTCTGTCTATGAATATGGTACAAGTGATTGATAAAGTCAAGGCTCTCAAATTATTTTACATAAAAACATATCAGTGTATTTCTGACTCCAGAGTCATCATTAAATAACTAGCAAAAGGGTAGTGCTTATGGAGTCTTAATGCAATTTTAGTTCTGATAAATCTACCTAACCTGTTTATAAGCATTGAAAGATGCAGACCATGTGATTAAGTCATACATGCATCAACCTATTTTTAATTATGTATTTACTAGAGTTTTATATAGTGCTGGCAGGACCCAAAGGTATCAGAGCGCATTACAAGAGTAACAAAAGAGGTACAATAAATTAAACAAAGTTATACATTAAATAAACAGGGAGTAAGGACATGAGAAAACTCAAGTATGGCAAACGAAGATGCTGGGAGAGGCAACGAAAAAGCAGTGGGATAGCAGTAAAAGCGCGGGAAAATAGGAGACAAAAACAATGTAAGGGGCAGGGGAATTAAGGGGGGGCAGAAAGAAAGGGCAAGGAAGGCAGAATAAGGACAGGAAAGTGAGAGTGAAACAAAGCGAGAGAGGGAAACAGAGATAGTAACGAGTTCGACAGTGAGGAGTAGGTCAGAGGCACAGGAGAGATCATAGAAAGGTCATCCTACTGGGACATAGGAAAAAGTCAGAGATCGCTAAGATGGGGGTTCAGGTATAATGGAGTAAAATAAGCAAGTCATAAAATGGCGGGGAGAACAAGGGTCCAAGTCCGAAAGTGAAAGGGAGAAAAAAAAATCCCCAAAACAGCAGAAGCAAATTTAGCAAAGAGCTACCACAGAGGGAAATGAGCCAGAGAGTCAGGAGGGAGGCACGCAGCCGGCCTCAAAGTCATGGCCACACCGCCATGGGTAAAGGCTCATGGCAGCGGGGGAAATTGTGTCCAATCCGGTGACCCTGGATCATGGAAGAAAGACCACGGGCGCCAAGGCAAATATCTGCAGAACTGGAGGCAGAAAAGTCCAAAAACAAAGTCCAAGGAAGCCAGAGGGTGCGTCTATCTGGCACAATAACAGGAAGAATGGCTCAGAATAGCCACGGAGAGCGATGCAGACTCCGCTATGATTCAAATTGGCCCGATGACTAGCAAGGAGTTGAGGCAGCAGTGCTCAGAACAGCCATAGAGAGGGGCGCCAGTACTTTTTCACCTCTGCCATGCCCCCAAAATGGTCCAAATGTCCTGCGAAGAGGCAAAGCAGGCGGGCTGGCTGTAGGGAAGGGCAGCGTCAATCGGAACCAAAGACAGGATGCGGAGTCTCCGCCCGGCTCTTCAACAGCCTTCCAGAGAGATCAAAGAGAGGCATCTTGTACGAAGCAATGGGGTCCGTTGAATGTTGTAAATCAGGAAATCAGAGGAGAAGCCAGGGGAAGACAAAGACGAGCAGCGGAGTTGGGAGGGGAGCAATGCCCACTAATATTAAACATTAGCTGTGCCAAGTTGTAGATTGTGTATAATAATCCTTTATGACTGAGCTTCATCGTTCTTCTCTGACAATGTAGAGGGGTTCCCTTTGACATTTTTACATCTCTCCTACAACAAAATATGTTAGTGGTGAGCCAGTGGATCACCATTTGTACAAACTAGAGGCAAGACTTAGATTATAGTGATGGCATTGTTTTCCCTCAAGGTACCTGGTCAGTGTTCCTTCCCTCCTGTTCCTTCCAGGAGTCTCTTTTTGCACTCATTTCGAGTGTCTAGCAGGCCGTTAATGTCTAGTAATTATATCTGTTCACAATATATACACACTATAAGAAGTTAGCCAGCATTGCAGTTTTTCCTGGCGCCTTTCTTATAAGTATACAGATCTGGCTTGCATACTTGTGATTTTTCTTGTTTGCTGTTAAGGTTTTCTTTTGTCATGGAGGTAATCCTAGATTTTCAATTTTCTTTTTTATATATGAGGTGGCCTTGCAAAACTACAGTGTTTTGAACAACTTTTCAGGCAGTTGCTTCTGACTCTAGAGAGGCATCTAGCAAGGACTTGAAGTATTGTGGCTCTGTGAAATACTTTTAAAGCCATTGCGTTTGACTTTAGAGGGACCTCTAGTAAAACTCTAGTCCTGCCGCTTAGTGAAAGTATGTCAAACAGTTGTATTTTACTGAGAATGAGATTTGAGGTAGTTGCATCTGACTCTTGAGGGGCATCTACTAACGTCTTCCAGAACTGAAGCCTTGTGAAAAACTTTTCAAGTGGTTGCCATTGAAACATGGGTGCTATCTAGCAACAGCTTGAGGTAGTACAGCTCAGAGAAGGCCTTTTCAAGTAGTTGTATCGGAGTCAAGCGTGACATCATGTAACACATTATAGTTCTGCAGTTTGGAGAAAGACTTTACGAGGAGTTTCATCTGACTACAACAGGGACAACTAGTAAGAATCTACAGTACAGCAGCTTTGTAAAAAAAACTTAGCAGTTGCATCTCAAACAAAAGAGCATCTATTAGAAGTGTACAGTACTTCATCTTGGAGAAAGGCCAGACCAATCTTTGCCTTTGCTTGCTTTATTTCACTTTAGCAGTCCATCCAGGTACATATTTATTTGTGCTTGCTCTATCTGTTTTTCTGTCTCTCCTCTGTTCTCTTTTCACTCTCCCATCCCCTTCTCTCCAATGCTCTGTTGACCTACAGTTCCCTTACACTACTTTCCCAGTCCCAACTCTATAGCGGCGCAAATACCTTACCAATATAATGCTATCTGTTATGGTCTTCAAATTTGAAGAACATTAAAGAACTCATTTGAAGAACGTAACAGATATAACTATACAAGGAAAAATGGTCCGTCCCTGCATACCACTGATATTGACTTCCCTCTAAAATTCCTCTTTCTCCTTTGACTTCTCCCAACACATCATCTGCCATTTTGACTTAATCTACATTTATCACTTGCTCCTTTCTTATTAATCATCATCCCCTAAATACTGTGTCTTTTACCAATTAGGACTTTCTTGCACTAACCATAGCAATCACATAATTCCCTTCAAATCCACCTCCACATTTCTCAACTCATGGGCACTAAAGCGCATATTTTTCTACAAGCAATGTCTGTTAACTCCCTAATGCAATAATAATTGAATGGTGTGCGCAAGAAAGCAAGAAATGTCCAGGAATTTGCTCTGAAATGTTTCAAAATACTTGATTGATCCAGTTTTATAAATGGTTCACAGAAAAAAAGGAGTTCAGCCAACACGTTTAGTTCTCAGAGAGAACTTCATCAGCGCTTCTCTTGAAGGAGAGACAGTATAAATTCTCATGCGTTTTAAGTAAAACCGTGTCGTAATATGTATTCCCACGTATTCACCATTTTTAATTTTGTGCAAAAAAATACTCACATAAAGTGGCTGTTTTAGCATGTTCCTATTTTCCTTATTCATACAACACTGATTAAAGCTTGTGTTTAAGCAATTCAGTTCTTAAGTCCCACACCTTTGCCAATCTACCCACATTTATCATTAAAATGTGATTCTAATCACAACATTTGAATTGATGTGAATACAGAGAAGCAATGAACATGTGTTATATTTAGCAGACTTCAGTTTTAGATTCTGCCTCTTATTCAACTGAGCACCTGCTTATTGTTGAACCAAACTTTGAATTTCCCACAGTATTAAGATACAAAGCATGAAACCAGACAGAAAGTAGTGCACCCAGATCTCGCAGAGATTGATAGGGAAGATTGTCGAAAACAAACAGAACACTTACAGCCTGATTCATGAACGGGCCATTTTGCGAGGCTCAAATAGCGAATCATAAGGAATCGCAATTTGAGGCTCGCAAAACGGTATTCATGTAGGAATTGCAATATTAATTGCGATTCCCACTGATTCCTTATTTGCGATTAGCTAATTGCTAATCGCAAATAAGGAATAACTCCCCGTGCATTCCTGTGGGCCAAAAGGCCCATAGGAATGCATGGGGAGTCATTCCTCATTTGCGATTAGCAATTAGCTAATCGCAAATGAGATTGTGAGTACAAGGGTGCCAGGGGTGTCCAAAGGACACCCTGTAGCACCCCTGCAATGGAAATTAACACAGGTGTTGCGCACACACATGTCCAAAGGACATGTGTGTGTGCAACATGCAACTTAGAAAAAAGCATTTTTCTAAGTTTTTGCTATTTACCGAGAGGTCCGACCTCTCGGTAAATAGCGGCCCGAAATTGCGAATTAGCAATTTAAAAATGGTTGATGAATTGCATTTAAGGAATCTCAAATAGAGATTCCTTAAATGTAATTCCTCGCAATTTAGCGAATTAGCAATTACTGATTTTTGCATTTGGGATGATGAATCCCAAATGCAAAAATAGCGCTCGCAAAGGGCCAGATTCTCAGAATCTGACCCTTTGCGAGCCGATTCGGCTTGATGAATCAGGCAGTTAATATTTTCTGGTGCATACTTTCTATTCTTGTACAGAAGTATTCATGTTTGTGTCTGATATCCTTGGTTTATTTGAGATGGCACAATTTCATTGGAGCCCGGGACAGTGAGGAACATCTTATTCTAGGGACTCATATTCTGATTTATATGATCGTGAAATCAATAGGAAGTTCCCAGGTTGGACCTTAGATTAACAACTCAAAGGTATGTGTAATGTTCAAACTACTAGTGGACATTTCATTACATGTGGGCATTTTACAGCTCTCTTACACAGTACAGGGTGGAAGGCACCTTTTGAAGGTGATGTTGCACCTGTACTGCTGGTGTGTAAACAGTCAAAATTCTCGGTGTATTGATAGATAAAGAAGTGACGTTTAGGGACCAAGTTAATAAAATGACATTAGCCTCTTTCTATTCGTTAAAGCTCATAAAAAAGATTGAATGTTTCATTCCCCCTGAACTTCTGACTACGGCTTATAGCGCATTCGTTCTTACTAAGGTAGATTATTGTAACAGCCTTAGTCTTATTCTCGCAGTGGGTCTTGAAAAGAGGTCCAAGACTCTGCAAAACGCTGCTGCCCGGTTCCTCTTCAAAAAACCAAACATGAATCGGCAATAGGAGCCATCAGGAAACTGCACTGGCTGCCAGTTAAACAACAATGCAGGTTTAAGGCTCTCTGCCTGGCCTATAAGGCACTGCATGGACTAGGAAAGTTGCAAAAAACAAGGACCCCCTGAGAAATGAATATATCTCAATTCCTAGGACAGGGAAATATAATTTGAGAAAATACCTTCCTAGGCAATGATGGAGCAAGGTGAAGAACAAGATTGTGTTCAAACTTGTGAAGTTAATCTCTCATAACAAAGTAACCAGATTAAAAAGCTTGTGGTGAAATTATTAATCAACTTAGTTTTAGAATACGTTTATCATTACACGAGGGATGAACTAATGTGCTCTATGTTGCAAATGCAAAGAAAGAATAATAAACTATCCTTGTCTATTGTCTTTGTCAGTATTAAATGTGGCAGTTAAATTAATGGCATGGGCTTATTTTATGTGCTTATGTTATGTCTTTCGTGATAAAAGCTCATGGAGGTCCTGCTGTATGAAAAGGAGAAGTGATAATGATGCTGCCTATTTGTGCTTTTGCTAGGTAACATAATTAACAGGATTAATTAGTAAAGGGGGAGGGTAACAGAATGGGTCTCAATTCTTTATTTAATTGATGTCTTGTGTTTGTTTAATAATAGTTTCCAAATTTTAACAATACTTTTATATCAACTTTTGAATAATGTAAAAAACGATTAGCCATACAATATAACATAAAATTCTTAAAGGTAATGAGAAAAACAACATGATTTCAGGTCCATACAATTCTCTGAAAAGATATCATCTAAAAAAAAAAATGACTAACATTTCCTTAATACATAAGAAAAAACAACAAAACAACTGAGTGCTCATATTTGGTCATAGAGAAATACAGGGAACAAGAAAACAACAGCCATGATATAGCTAGTTCAGGATAGAAAATGTATAGAAAAAATAGGGGTATGGGCCAGGAGAAAGGAAAAAAGAAAAAA
This sequence comes from Lissotriton vulgaris, assembly GCF_964263255.1. Classification (NCBI taxonomy): domain Eukaryota; kingdom Metazoa; phylum Chordata; class Amphibia; order Caudata; family Salamandridae; genus Lissotriton; species Lissotriton vulgaris. The sequence continues at coordinate 461,845,408 of NC_141696.1, read as the reverse complement.
GCTATTTATGTAAAGTGATAATACATAGAAGGACACTCCACTTAGGTAATGATTGAGATAAATCGCAGTAATATGTAGGTCTCTTGTCTAGATTAAGACACTATTGGAAAAGTGCATGAACTCCTAAAATGATTCTGTAATAATGGTAATAATATACCTATTTGTTTAAGATTGAAATCATATGTATATGAAGAGACAATTAGAACATTCTCTCTATTTAGTGTCTGTAACATAAATGTTCACTTACATGGATATGTGTACAGGGTCATACATTAAAATGGCAACTCTATATGCAGTCATCGGCGGTTAGACCCAATGGCAGGATCGCTACAGGTTCAAAGGTAAGAAGGACCTATGGGGGCACAACATTTATACATATTAGATGTCAGTAGAGGGTCTCTCTAAGTTTTAATGACAATGATCCACAACTATCATTTAAATACCTGAAGGCCAGAGCCTTATGCTCAGCGATGAAAATAGAGGAGGTTGAAATTTCTAGTGGAGCGTAACTGTTATGTGACGATGATGAATCTAAAAAATATTTTGCGGCCGGCGCCCGGTAACTAGTGAAATACAAAACAAGACAGAAATAATAAAAAAAGGTCAGTGGTAACCTAGTCTGAATGTATCTACTTACAAGAGGTACGATCAATGCGTTCCAAGAGTACAGGTTCCAGAGAATATAATACCTGCTGTATGTAAAACCGATAGTACGGATAGTACGGACAGCTGATGTTCTGCCGTGGGGTTTCTATCCAGATTGGGTGCAGTGGCGGCCGTCGGTCTGAAAGAGCGAAACCGCAAGTGTAATTAAATATTCTTGGAAGGCAAGCAGCCTAAAACCGTACAGAGATAAAAGCCAGCAGAAGTACATACCTTATAGCGTCTTTGAGACTGCAAACTTGGGGCGACGAGGGCCTCCTAAATGTGGAATTTCAGATCAATTGTGTGGGGGCAGAAAATGCCACTTTTAAACCTCCAAGGCAAAGGTCATGTGACAACATCGTGATCACGTGATTATGTAAACGGGAGATGGGAGCATGCTTACGTCTTTTGACTTGACTAGTCTCGCACAGATAGCGAATACTCAATATTCAACAGCGAAAGAGGACTAATCCAGGGCAGATACTGAATATTAAACAGTGAAAACTGACTATTCTAGGACGAATACAAAAAAACTAACTCTATACAAAATCGCAATACAAACAAATGTTTATAAAAAAAACAAAAAAGTGCACAAAAGAAATTATTGTGCATCTCTATCAATGGATAGAGAACCCATAACGGGAGGATTCCAAACCAATATTCGCAATGTAACTCCTAACTATTAGAAACGGTGGTTCTCTTAAAAAATTCCCATATTGTTATATATATATAGATAGTGATCATATATATATATTAAAGAATACATTCAGCTGATGGCATTCTCCCGGGGAATCTCACTGTTGAGACCCCTATTAAAGGTGTCAAAAAAGAAAATCCAAAAGACCTCGCGTTTTTTGCGTATACTCATGCCTCCTTTGCTATCAGGCATTCTAATTCTCTCTAGGATTCTTCAGCATAATTCATCCGGTTTGTGATTATGTTCTAAATAATGCTTCACCATCGGGCCTGGATTTTCTTAGTGCGGATAGCTGAATGATGTTCAGTTATCCTTGTTTGAATCATTCTTGAAGTTCCCCTACAAATCCTAAGGAACAGGGGCATGAAACTAAATAGATGGTGTTTTTTGTTTTACAGTTCCACATTTCTGTTGCTTTAGTGGTTTGACCATTGTGCAACATGATTTGCAGCTGGAACTTTTCATAGTACCTTTTATAGGCATGCTAACATCTATTGATTTTTGAATGAAGCTGGGGCAGCTGGTATTGTCAAACCATGAATGGACAACAAAATCTTTGATGTTTCTATTACGCCGATGGGCGAAAAGAGGTTTAGGTGGTTTAGGACCTTGGGTATGGTTACTATTCAAAATGTGCCAATTGACATTGATTATTTGTTTGATTTTTGTATCAAGTGTCAAGTATTTAGTAACACATAGTAACTGAGAATTTTCTTTGGTAGTTTTGGATTTTAATAGGTGGTCTCGATCGAAGAACCTTGCTCTATTATAAGAATCTTTCACCAGCCGGAGAGAGTATCCTCTCTCTAAAAACTTTGTCCTCATAATAGCAGCCTGTTTGTCATAATCAAATCAGATTCGTGCAATTTCTCCTAACTCTAAGAAATTTGGAAAATGGGATACCTTGTGTTTGATTTCTGGGATGGAAACTATTGAAGTGGAGCAAGGTATTCCTCGCCATTGGCTTGATAAATAAATCCACTTCTAATAGTCCAGCTTGATGTTTAATTATGATGTCCAGAAATTAAACTTGATCTGTGCTTATATGTGCCATAAATTTAAGGTTACTGTCTGTTAGATTCAGCCAACTTAAAAATTATGATAGGGAATCACTCCTATTGGTCCAGATAAAGAAGATATCAACAATATATCTGGACCAATGGGAGATGGAGTCAAAAAATGGTGCTATCTCATTGTAATGAATTTTTCTTCGAAGAATGCCATGTATATGTTAGCAACAGATGGCGCCACCGAAGCGCCCATGCTTGCACCCTTTGTTTGACAGTAAATAATACAGCCAAATTCAAAAATGTTTTCTGTTAGTACAATGTGTAAGCATGATAAGATCAAAGTTTTTGGGCATATTATATTGTGTTTCTCAATGAACCAATCTGTTGCTTCCATTGCTTTCTTCAAAGGAATATTACTATCCAATGATTCAACATCAAGTGTCACTAGTATGTCATTATGGAGATTACATTTCATGTTTTCCACTTTGTTGATCATTTCTCCAGTGTCTTTTATGTAGCTAGTAATTTTGGTGATATGAGGGCGTAAATAATGATCAACAAACTTAGATAAAGGCTCGGTAACAGTACCAATAGTGGATACTATCGGTCTGTAGGGGGGATCAGTAGTATTTTTATGTATCTTCGGCATGACACATATGCATGCTGTTTTGCCTTTATTATTATTCAGGAAATCATATTCTTTACTAGTTATTTCATTGGCACACAATGCTTCAAGTGTAAGGGTTTGGACCTGCTTGATAATTTTGTTAATGGGTTTAGATCCTATTTTGAAGTAAAAAGTATCATTATTTAACATGATGTTCATTTTATGTTTATAAACAGTAGTATCAACAACAACTATTCCCCCTCCTTTGTCACAACTTTTTATGACTACATCTTTATTGTGAGCAAGATCATTGAGAGCTTTAATGGATTTAGCGCATGAAAAGTACTTTATGATGCATCTTATAATTTAATTCATGTGATTTTATATCAATTTTTTTTATATAAGATGATCTTATTTATTTATGTTCACTCATGTGCTTCTTTCTATTGTATAATGTATGTTGGTGTACTTTTATGATCCCTTGTGATCGAAATAAAGTAATGATGATGATGATGGGTTGTGGGTGGTTAATTCATTGGTATGTAGTGTTCGATAAAGAGGTGGGACAACAACTCTTCTCTGTCATTGTCACAATTCACTCTTCTTAGAGAAACATTTTTTGTTTGATAGGACATCAAGAAAGGTGTATATAAGTCAGCTTGTCTTTAAATTGTTTATATGAATGTTGGCTTGACTACTCTGTCTATGAATATGGTACAAGTGATTGATAAAGTCAAGGCTCTCAAATTATTTTACATAAAAACATATCAGTGTATTTCTGACTCCAGAGTCATCATTAAATAACTAGCAAAAGGGTAGTGCTTATAGAGTCTTAATGCAATTTTAGTTCTGATAAATCTACCTAACCTGTTTATAAGCATTGAAAGATGCAGACCATGTGATTAAGTCATACATGCATCAACCTATTTTTAATTATGTATTTACTAGAGTTTTATATAGTGCTGGCAGGACCCAAAGGTATCAGAGCGCATTACAAGAGTAACAAAAGAGGTACAATAAATTAAACAAAGTTATACATTAAATAAACAGGGAGTAAGGACATGAGAAAACTCAAGTATGGCAAACGAAGACGCTGGGAGAGGCAACGAAAAAGCAGTGGGATAGCAGTAAAAGCGCGGGAAAATAGGAGACAAAAACAATGTAAGGGGCAGGGGAATTAAGGGGGGGCAGAAAGAAAGGGCAAGGAAGGCAGAATAAGGACAGGAAAGTGAGAGCGAAACAAAGCGAGAGAGGGAAACAGAGATAGTAACGAGTTCGACAGTGAGGAGTAGGTCAGAGGCACAGGAGAGATCATAGAAAGGTCATCCTACTGGGACATAGGAAAAAGTCAGAGATCGCTAAGATGGGGGTTCAGGTATAAAGGAGTAAAATAAGCAAGTCATAAAATGGCGGGGAGAACAAGGGTCCAAGTCCGAAAGTGAAAGGGAGAAAAAAAAATCCCCAAAACAGCAGAAGCAAATTTAGCAAAGAGCTACCACAGAGGGAAATGAGCCAGAGAGTCAGGAGGGAGGCACGCAGCCGGCCTCAAAGTCATGGCCACACCGCCATGGGCAAAGGCTCATGGCAGCGGGGGAAATTGTGTCCAATCCGGTGACCCTGGATCATGGAAGAAAGACCACGGGCGCCAAGGCAAATATCTGCAGAACTGGAGGCTGCAAAGTCCAAAAACAAAGTCCAAGGAAGCCAGAGGGTGCGTCTATCTGGCACAATAACAGGAAGAATGGCTCAGAATAGCCACGGAGAGCGATGCAGACTCCGCTATGATTCAAATTGGCCCGATGACTAGCAAGGAGTTGAGGCAGCAGTGCTCAGAACAGCCACAGAGAGGGGCGCCAGTACTTTTTCACCTCTGCCATGCCCCCAAAATGGTCCAAATGTCCTGCGAAGAGGCAAAGCAGGCGGGCTGGCTGTAGGGAAGGGCAGCGGCAATCGGAACCAAAGACAGGATGCGGAGTCTCCGCCCGGCTCTTCAACAGCCTTCCAGAGAGATCAAAGAGAGGCATCTGGTACGAAGCAATGGGGTCCGTTGAATGTTGTAAATCAGGAAATCAGAGGAGAAGCCAGGGGAAGACAAAGACGAGCAGCGGAGTTGGGAGGGGAGCAATGCCCACTAATATTAAACATTAGCTGTGCCAAGTTGTAGATTGTGTATAATAATGACTGAGCTTCATCGTTCTTCTCTGACAATGTAGAGGGGTTCCCTTTGACATTTTTACATCTCTCCTACAACAAAATATGTTAGTGGTGAGCCAGTGGATCACCATTTGTACAAACTAGAGGCAAGACTTAGATTATAGTGATGGCATTGTTTTCCCTCAAGGTACCTGGTCAGTGTTCCTTCCCTCCTGTTCCTTCCAGGAGTCTCTTTTTGCACTCATTTCGAGTGTCTAGCAGGCCTTTAATTTCTAGTAATTATATCTGTTCACAATATATACACACTATAAGTAGTTAGCCAGCATTGCAGTTTTTCCTGGCGCCTTTCTTATAAGTATACAGATCTGGCTTGCATACTTGTGATTTTTCTTGTTTGCTGTTAAGGTTTTCTTTTGTCATAGAGGTAATCCTAGATTTTCAATTTTCTTTTTTATATATGAGGTGGCCTTGCAAAACTACAGTGTTTTGAACAACTTTTCAGGCAGTTGCTTCTGACTCTAGAGAGGCATCTAGCAAGGACTTGAAGTATTGTGGCTCTGTGAAATACTTTTAAAGCCATTGCGTTTGACTTTAGAGGGACCTCTAGTAAAACTCTAGTCCTGCCGCTTAGTGAAAGTATGTCAAACAGTTGTATTTTACTGAGAATGAGATTTGAGGTAGTTGCATCTGACTCTTGAGGGGCATCTACTAACGTCTTCCAGAACTGAAGCCTTGTGAAAAACTTTTCAAGTGGTTGCCATTGAAACAGGGGTGCTATCTAGCAACAGCTTGAGGTAGTACAGCTCAGAGAAGGCCTTTTCAAGTATAGATGGCAGACCAAGTGCATTCTCCCCCCGCCACACTGCATGCTTTACAAGGACCCAACCCCACATCAAACTCGGGAGTCGTACTTGATTTTCTGCAGTGTGCTGCTTGTTTATTAAAATTTAAGTTCTCTGGTCAATTACCTCATTGACCCACCAATCTCTTTATTTATTCGTACATATTCAAATACAGTATTTAGGAATAAACTTGCACTTATAATACAATATATACATTCACCGCCCATTCCACTGGGCCTTTTATTTGACTTCAGGGTTGCGCCAGCAGGCCACAATCCAGATCACCTGCCCCATACGTTAACCCCCTTCTGGTCAACAGAGCCGCAGGTGAGGAAAGCGCCCACTTGGGCAACCAGCGGCCTCTGGGGTAGGGCTGAAAAGCCAAGGCCACCAGCAGGTCGGCCCCAACTCTCCCGCCAGCCCAGAGTCCATACTGATTTAGCAAACCTGTTCAGAGTTAACTGTCTCTAGACAAGAAGTTCCCGTGGTATTCTTGTCCGGAACCCCGCCACAGGACAAGGAGCTTACTGGCGGACTCGACCTCCCCCCCCTGCGCTCAAGAGCTTCGGAGACGGCTCCTAGGACTGTTTCTATAAATATCTCCATACCCGCCTCCGACAAGTGGACTCCGTCCTTTGCATATAACTCCGGCCTTTCTGCCTGAATTAATTTATGGCGAATCGCTTTAATACTCGATTGTTTCAGGATTTCCGCCACCGATTGGTTCAGTCTTTTGACAGATCTGTTTATTGCCTTCATGGGTGCGCCCCGAGCCCACACGAGTCTCGGGATGACTTCCGACCACAGTACTATAGCTTCCGGGAAAATGTTTTTGATTGCTGTTAGGGTAGAAAACAGGGACTCCTTCACTTCTCTCCTCCCGCCTGGAATCATGTCGTTGCCTCCGCAGTGCAACACGAATACGTCTGGCGAAGGCATGCCTTTTGCCAGAGCTGCTTTTACATCCCTCGGGACGTCCGCTAGGCGCTGCCCGCCTATTCCCACCCAATGATGGTCACAACCTCGCATCATGGTCACCCTGTCCCTGAGTGTCTTTTCGAAGTGCGCCCCGGCCCTGCGAATGAAGGAGTGGCCGCACCAACAGATTTGGGTTCTCTTAGGGGAGGTACCTAAAGTAAATATGAAGAGTAAATGTGAAGAGATACAGGCAGTCGATTCTCACAAAAAGGAACGCAAGCGAAAGATACGTCAGACTAATTGCGGGCGGATATAACGTTCATAACAAGATGATTTCCAGCGACCCAACCTTTTGATTACCTGTTCGGGTAGGCCTAGGCCAGCAGCCGTTGTCGCTGCTCCAATTCTAAACGAATGTGATGTAAATTCGGCCGGATCCACTCCGATCCGTGCCAAGGCCATTTTTACTACCCGAGTGAACTGGAACCTGGTAAGGGGTAACCCATTCTCATGAATCAAGAGTCTATCATCAGTTCCCTGGGGCCTGACTTGGATAAATACCCTCACCCTCTACTCTACCCAGTTGTAACCAGGTACCTCTACCCAGCGGGTCCGTTTTCGATCTCCGCACCCTTAGCCGTAGGACACCTTTGGACTCGATTATATCAGAGCACCTCAGACCCCCTTCCCTATCTGATTTAGACGCCGGGAGTAATTCTGAAATTCTCAGAGCCCCACAAAAGGCTAAGGTATAGGCCACCCGGAACAACTGTGTCTCATACTGGGAGAAACATACGAAAGGGAGAGCTCCTAAGATTTTTATCAGTTTTTCTACGTTTATCGGCCTCCTACAATCTTTCTCCCCGGGCGCTAGGCGCTCCCAACCTCTCATTGCTCTTCTAACTCTCTGGTCTTTAGTCGGATCAGACACCCCCCGTAGACCCGCATAAAATGCTAACGCCGACAACTGCCTTTTCATGAATGCTACCGACTTCGCTTGCTCTTTTTGCTGCACGATGAAGCCTAATACACTCTGGGGGGCAAAGATGTCCGCTACACCCACACCCTTCAGGTATGCCATATACGACTCCCATGACCTCTGATACATACTCATAGTCCTTGGAGCCAAGGATGCAGATATCAACTCGGGGGCTGCGGGGCACCAAACTTCCATAGCTCCGCTGGGAAGGCTGACATTGACGTCTCCGCCTGGGGCCAATGCTCCCGGAACTCTGTTAACTTAAAACGAGACAATGCATCAGCCGCTTTGTTTTCGACACCTGGAACATGTTTAGCAGTGAATTGGACATTATGGCTCAGGCATTGCAAAACCAATTCCTTCAACAACCTGAGTACCCAAGTACAGGTGGCCCTCTGGCTATTAATCACCATGACTACGGACATATTGTCTGACCAGAATACTATACTCTTGTTTGCCAGCAGATCTCCCCACAAGTGCAAAGCCACCACTATGGGGAAAAGTTCAAGGAAGGAAATGTTAGTAGTCAGGCCTCGCTCGATCCAATCATCTGGCCAGCACTGCATACACCATTTTTGACCGAATATAGCTCCGAAACCAATACTACCTGCCGCGTCGGTGAACAGCTCAAGATCCGTATTAGAAGAACAGGCTGCTCGCCACAATACCGTGCCATTGAAGTCCCTCAAAAAACTTCTCCAAATCATAAGATCCTCTCTAACTGTGGCTGAGAGCCTCACTCTGTGGTGTTTGGCCCGCAGTCCTGACATCGCCCTCGCTATACTCCTGGAGAAGGCCCTGCCCATAGGAATGACCCACAGAGCAAAGTTTAGTTGACCCAAAAGAACTTGTAGCTGATGTAAGGTTACCTTCCTTGCCCCCATGCAGCCATCAATAGCGGCCCTAAAGGCATCGACCTTGACTTTTGGCAACCTGCACACTCCTGCTGTCGTATCAATCTCTATGCCCAGGAAGGTCAAACACGTGGTCGGGCCTTCGGTTTTTTCCGCCGCCAAAGGTACTCCGAGCGCCTCAGCCAAGCGCTGGAAGCCCAGCAGGGCCTTCCTGCACGACTGGGAACCCTCGGGACCCATGAACAGAAAATCGTCCAGGTAGTGGACTACAGCATGTGAGTTGTCCGAGGCCAGAAACTGCTCGACCGCCCATTCTAGGAACCTTGCGAAAGTCTCGAAAACTGCACAGGCAATAGAACACCCCATAGGCATGCACAGATCCAGAAAATAGTTACCGTCAAATGTGAAGCCCAAGAACCTGGTGTCGTCCGGGTGCACGGGCAGTAATCGAAAGGCTGATTCAATATCGGCTTTAGCCATTAGGGCTCCCTCCCCAAATGCCTGCAATTTCTCAATAGCCGTGTCAAATTTGGTATACTTCACTGAACACAGATCCGGGTCTAACTTATCGTTCACTGAGAGCCCTGGGGGACTCGAAAGATTATGGATCAGACGGAATTTACCCTCCTCCTTTTTCGGAACTAGACCCAAAGGGGAGCAAACCAGATTACGGGTAGGTGGTTCTGTGAAAGGGCCCCCAACCCGCCCCAATGCTACCTCCTTCATGATCTTCTCTCGAGCTGCCTCCATATTTCGCAACACTGAGCTCTGATTGCGAGGTGGGACATTGGAAGGTGGGGCTGAAGACGGGATACGAAAGCCAATTGTAAAACCATGCAGTAGGAATTGAGCCTCCCCAAGATTATCGTATTTACTGAGGAGGTGTGTCAGGACATGCCGTTTAATTGGAGTTGGTAGTTTTGTCAGGGGTCTTAGCTGGCTTTCCTTTTGGGGCACTGTGGCTGGCTTGTTCTTTGGGGTTACCGGTTTTCTTAAAACACCTAATCTCGGGATGGGAGGTACCCCCGCAGTAGGAACAGCAGTGTTTGAATTTACACGAGACCCCCCTGGTACACTCATTTCTATTAAACTGCTAGCAGGCCTGTTTTTTCTCACCGACTCCTTTGTCGGTCCGAAAGGACTGGCTCTGAGTTGAGGGTACTGGGGTAGGCGTTGAAGGTGTGGAATAAAAGACTGTATGCCACAAATTAATCTCCCGTTGGTCCCAAGCTATACCCGGGTGAACTGCCTTCATCTGCCTGAACATTTTATCATATTTCAGCCACCCCTGGCCTGGAAACTCCGTTGCCGCTCCATGTATCAATGATATATAGCTCATCATTTGTGGGCCTAAAACAGGATATTTCTCAAGCATACCAGCGGCATATATTGCAAATCCCGTGATCCAATTCTTCATGGACCATTCTACCCATGATTTCTTCTGGTTGTAATCTCCCTCCTTTCCGGCTTTGGGCTTTCCGGCCGCCACCCCCGCATTGATAAGGTCGAACACTTCTATGTATTCGCCTCTGAGTATCCTGTCCTTCATATCTGCTGGCACATGCCAAGTTATCCCCGCGGATGGCGATAAGGTCATCGAGGAAGAACCGAACATTAGAGGGCTGAAAGCTAATAATGGGGAACCAGCTGGTTGCCCCCCAAACCCTCCATGCATCTGGCCATTAGAGGGACCCGGAACCTCACCCACTGCATTCGCCCTTGAGCCCTGGCTTGGACACCCTAGATTAGAGAAAGCGGTCATCGCTAAGGGGGACCCGTGAGCTGAGTAAGCAGGAAACATTGAGCTTACCGGGCTGCTACCTATCGCCTGACCATGTGACCCATATAATTGCATCCCTGGTAACTGAGCGACCCCCCCGGGCTGAACCCAAACTTGCGACACTCCGCTACCCGGCTGTGCCACTACTGGCGGTAACATACCGTGCGGACCGGACCCCCCCACAGAAGTGACGGGGAACCCTCCTATCAGCGTAGGCCTAGTTGCCTCATACTGCCCATCGGCGTCATCTGTGTCGTTTTCTGCGCCTGAGTTCGAATCAATTGTCTCTGGCGCTTCCTCCTCACCTGGTGATACTGGTCGTGAATCCGTTGGCCTAGATCGCTTGCCTCTTGCCGAGCTTCTAAGCTTTTCTGGGGTCTGCTTCGTTCTTTTGCCTCTCCCCCTCTCCTCCTGAGCGTTCGCATCTGCTTTAGCCCCGTCTCTCATATTCTTAAGTACCCAATCCATGCCCTTCTCTCTTGTGAACTCCAGCAGCTCCGTAAAGGCAAGGAATTCCTCCTTCTTGGCTGCGGGTTGTTTACCCTTCGGTACCTTCTTCGACGGCATCCTGCACTTAAAGAAAACAACGTTAAAAAACTTATCGAGAGACGCAAACGGCTTTTAGGCCCACCGCGCCACGGATGTGCCTGGGCCCCAGGAAATCGGATGATCGAGCGCCAGCGCTCGCCCTCCCCCCCGGACATGAGGATTTACCGCTGCAAACCCCCCCCCCCCTGCCAACAACATTTAAATCCAGAAACTAAGCACGAAAGGCTGTAAAAAGTCTGTAAGGAAATCTAGCACACACTGCAAGGCCCGCTAACCTAAACCACGAGTCGGGGTAACTCTCGCTGTATACTCCAATGCGATGCTCCCACGATGTCTTCTCTTGGAGACGTCCGACTCCTGGATGATCAGCGGACAAAGAGGGGGCCTCTCGGCTGGTCGCGGGCTTTTAAGCCTCGCGCCCTAATAACACTTCCGGGGCGTACCTCGTCCTTTGTTCCCATTGGTCCTGACGCGACGCTCACTTCCGGGTCACGCAACCCGGAAATGACCCGGCTCCGGGTCGGCCCTTTGGCTGCCACTAACGACGCCATTCCCCGATGGGGGTTGGCGCCTTCCAGTTGTATCGGAGTCAAGCGTGACATCATGTAACACATTATAGTTCTGCAGTTTGGAGAAAGACTTTACGAGGAGTTTCATCTGACTACAACAGGGACAACTAGTAACAATCTACAGTACTGCAGCTTTGTAAAAAAAACTTTGCAGTTGCATCTCAAACAAAAGAGCATCTATTAGAAGTGTACAGTACTTCATCTTGGAGAAAGGCCAGACCAATCTTTGCCTTTGCTTGCTTTATTTCACTTTAGCAGTCCATCCAGGTACATATTTATTTGTGCTTGCTCTATCTGTTTTTCTGTCTCTCCTCTGTTCTCTTTTCACTCTCCCATCCCCTTCTCTCCAATGCTCTGTTGACCTACAGTTCCCTTACACTACTTTCCCAGTCCCAACTCTATAGCGGCGCAAATACCTTACCAATATAATGTTATCTGTTATGGTCTTCAAATTTGAAGAACATTGAAGAACTCATTTGAAGAACGTAACAGATATAACTATACAAGGAAAAATGGTCCGTCCCTGCATACCACTGATATTGACTTCCCTCTAAAATTCCTTTTTCTCCTTCGACTTCTCCCAACACATCATCTGCCATTTTGACTTAATCTACATTTATCACTTGCTCCTTTCTTATTAATCATCATCTCCTAAATACTGTGTCTTTTACCAATTAGGACTTTCTTGCACTAACCATAGCAATCACATAATTCCCTTCAAATCCACCTCCACATTTCTCAACTCTTGGGCACTAAAGCGCATATTTTTCTACAAGCAATGTCTGTTAACTCCCTAATGCAATAATAATTGAATGGTGTGCGCAAGAAAGAAAGAAATGTCCAGGAATTTGCTCTGAAATGTTTCAAAATACTTGATTGATCCAGTTTTATAAATGGTTCACAGAAAAAAAGGAGTTCAGCCAACACGTTTAGTTCTCAGAGAGAACTTCATCAGCGCTTCTCTTGAAGGAGAGAAAGTATAAATTCTCATGCGTTTTAAGTAAAACCGTGTCGTAATATGTATTCCCACGTTTTCACCATTTTTAATTTTGTGCAAAAAAATACTCACATAAAGTGGCTGTTTTAGCATGTTCCTATTTTCCTTATTCATACAACACTGATTAAAGCTTGTGTTTAAGCAATTCAGTTCTTAAGTCCCACACCTTTGCCAATCTACCCACATTTATCATTAAAATGTGATTCTAATCACAACATTTGAATTGATGTGAATACAGAGAAGCAATGAACATGTGTTATATTTAGCAGACTTCAGTTTTAGATTCTGCCTCTTATTCAACTGAGCACCTGCTTATTGTTGAACCAAACTTTGAATTTCCCACAGTATTAAGATACAAAGCATGAAACCAGACAGAAAGTAGTGCACCCAGATCTCGCAGAGATTGATAGGGAAGATCGTCGAAAACAAACAGAACACTTACAGCCTGATTCATGAACGGGCCGTTTTGCGAGGCTCAAATAGCGAATCATAAGGAATCGCAATTTGAGGCTCGCAAAACGGTATTCATGTAGGAATCGCAATATTAATTGCGATTCCCACTGATTCCTTATTTGCGATTAGCTAATTGCTAATCGCAAATAAGGAATAACTCCCCGTGCATTCCTGTGGGCCAAAAGGCTAATCGCAAATGAGATTGTGAGTACAAGGGTGCCAGGGGTGTCCAAAGGACACCCTGTAGCACCCCTGCAATGGAAATTAACACAGGTGTTGCGGACACACATGTCCAAAGGACATGTGTGTGTGCAACATGCAACTTAGAAAAATGCTTTTAAAAGCATTTTTCTAAGTTTTTGCTATTTACCGAGAGGTCTGACCTCTCGGTAAATAGCGGCCCGAAATTGCGAATTAGCAATTTAATAATGGTTGATGAATTGCATTTAAGGAATCTCAAATAGAGATTCCTTAAATGTAATTCCTCGCAATTTAGCGAATTAGCAATTACTGATTTTTGCATTTGGGATGATGAATCCCAAATGCAAAAATAGCGCTCGCAAAGGGCCAGATTCTCAGAATCTGACCCTGTGCGAGCCGATTTCGGCTTGATGAATCAGGCAGTTAATATTTTCTGGTGCATACTTTCTATTCTTGTACAGAAGTATTCATGTTTGTGTCTGATATCCTTGGTTTATTTGAGATGGCACAATGTCATTGGAGCCCGGGACAGTGAGGAACATCTTATACAAGGGACTCATATTCTGATTTATATGATCGTGAAATCAATAGGAAGTTCCCAGGTTGGACTGTAGATTAAAAACTCAAAGGTATGTGTAATGTTCAAACTACTAGTGGACATTTCATTACATGTGGGCATTTTACAGCTCTCTTACACAGTACAGGGTGGAAGGCACCTTTTGAAGGTGATGTTGCACCTGTACTGCTGGTGTGTAAACAGTCAAAATTCTCGGTGTATTGATAGATAAAGAAGTGACGTTTAGGGACCAAGTTAATAAAATGACATCAGCCTCTTTCTATTCGTTAAAGCTCATAAAAAAGATTGAATGTTTCATTCCCCCTGAACTTCTGACTACGGCTTATAGCGCATTGGTTCTTACTAAGGTAGATTATTGTAACAGCCTTAGTCTTATTCTCGCAGTGGGTCTTGAAAAGAGGTCCAAGACTCTGCAAAACGCTGCTGCCCGGTTCCTCTTCTAAAAACCAAACATGAATCGGCAATAGGAGCCATCAGGAAACTGCACTGGCTGCCAGTTAAACAACAATGCAGGTTTAAGGCTCTCTGCCTGGCCTATAAGGCACTGCATGGACTAGGAAAGTTGCAAAAAACAAGGACCCCCTGAGAAATGAATATATCTCAATTCCTAGGACAGGGAAATATAATATGAGAAAATACCTTAGAAGGCAATGATGGAGCAAGGTGAAGAACAAGATTGTGTTCAAACTTGTGAAGTTAATCTCTCATAACAAAGTAACCAGATTAAAAAGCTTGTGGTGAAATTATTAATCAACTTAGTTTTAGAATACGTTTATCATTACACGCGGGATGAACTAATGTGCTCTATGTTGCAAATGCAAAGAAAGAATAATAAACTATCCTTGTCTATTGTCTTTGTCAGTATTAAATGTGGCAGTTAAATTAATGGCATGGGCTTATTTTATGTGCTTATGTTATGTCTTTCGTGATAAAAGCTCATGGAGGTCCTGCTGTATGAAAAGGAGAAGTGATAATGATGCTGCCTATTTGTGCTTTTGCTAGGTAACATAATTAACAGGATTAATTAGTAAAGGGGGAGGGTAACAGAATGGGTCTCAATTCTTTATTTAATTGATGTCTTGTGTTTGTTTAATAATAGTTTCCAAATTTTAACAATACTTTTATATCAACTTTTGAATAATGTAAAAAACGATTAGCCATACAATATAACATAAAATTCTTAAAGGTAATGAGAAAAACAACATGATTTCAGGTCCATACAATTCTCTGAAAAGATATCATCTAAAAATACAAATGACTAACATTTCCTTAATACATAAGAAAAAACAACAAAACAACTGAGTGCTCATATTTGGTCATAGAGAAATACAGGGAACAAGAAAACAACAGCCATGATATAGCTAGTTCAGGATAGCAAAATGTATAGAAAAAATAGGGGTATGGGCCAGGAGAAAGGAAAAAAGAAAAAAGCTATTTATGTAAAGTGATAATACATAGAAGGACACTCCACTTAGGTAATGATTGATATAAGTCGCAGTAATATGTAGGTCTCTTGTCTAGATTAAGACACTATTGGAAAAGTGCATGAACTCCTAAAAAGATTCTGTAATAATGGTAATAATATACCTATTTGTTTAAGATTGAAATCATATGTATATGAAGAGACAATTAGAACATTCTCTCTATTTAGTGTCTGTAACATAAATGTTCACTTACATGGATATGTGTACAGGGTCATACATTAAAATGGCAACTCTATATGCAGTCATCGGCGGTTAGACCCAATGGCAGGATCGCTACAGGTTCAAAGGTAAGAAGGACCTATGGGGGCACAACATTTATACATATTAGATGTCAGTAGAGGGTCTCTCTAAGTTTTAATGACAATGATCCACAACTATCATTTAAATACCTGAAGGCCAGAGCCTTATGCTCAGCTATGAAAATAGAGGAGGTTGAAATTTCTAGTGGAGCGTAACTGTTATGTGACGATGATGAATCTAAAAAATATTTTGCGGCCGGCGCCCGGTAACTAGTGAAATACAAAACAAGACAGAAATAATAAAAAAAGGTCAGTGGTAACCTAGTCTGAATGTATCTACTTACAAGAGGTACGATCAATGCGTTCCAAGAGTACAGGTTCCAGAGAATATAATACCTGATGTATGTAAAACCGATAGTACGGATAGTACGGACAGCTGATGTTCTGCCGTGGGGTTTCTATCCAGATTGGGTGCAGTGGCGGCCGTCGGTCTGAAAGAGCGAAACCGCAAGTGTAATTAAATATTCTTGGAAGGCAAGCAGCCTAAAACCGTACAGAGATAAAAGCCAGCAGAAGTACATACCTTATAGCGTCTTTGAGACTGCAAACTTGGGGCGACGAGGGCCTCCTAAATGTGGAATTTCAGATCAATTGTGTGGGGGCAGAAAATGCCACTTTTAAACCTCCAAGGCAAAGGTCATGTGACAACATCGTGATCACGTGATTATGTAAACGGGAGATGGGAGCATGCTTACGTCTTTTGACTTGACTAGTCCCGCACAGATAGCGAATACTCAATATTCAACAGCGAAAGAGGACTAATCCAGGGCAGATACTCAATATTAAACAGTGAAAACTGACTATTCTAGGACAAATACAAAAAAACTAACTCTATACAAAATCGCAATACAAACAAATGTTTATAAAAAAAACAAAAAAGTGCACAAAAGAAATTATTGTGCATCTCTATCAATGGATAGAGAACCCATAACGGGAGGATTCCAAACCAATATTCGCAATGTAACTCCTAACTATTAGAAACGGTGGTTCTCTTAAAAAATTCCCATATTGTTATTTATATATAGATAGTGATCATATATATATATTAAAGAATACATTCAGGTGATGGCATTCTCCCGGGGAATCTCACTGTTGAGACCCCTATTAAAGGTGTCAAAAAAGAAAATCCAAAAGACCTCACGTTTTTTGCGTATACTCATGCCTCCTTTGCTATCAGGCATTCTAATTCTCTCTAGGATTCTTCAGCATAATTCATCTGGTTTGTGATTATGTTCTAAATAATGCTTCACCATCGGGCCTGGATTTTCTTAGTGCGGATAGCTGAATGATGTTCAGTTATCCTTGTTTGAATCATTCTTGAAGTTCCCCTACATATCCTAAGGAACAGGGGCATGAAACTAAATAGATGGTGTTTTTTGTTTTACAGTTCCACATTTCTGTTGCTTTAGTGGTTTGACCATTGTGCAACATGATTTGCAGCTGGAACTTTTCATAGTACCTTTGATAGGCATGCTAACATCTATTGATTTTTGAATGAAGCTGGGGCAGCTGGTATTGTCAAACCATGAATGGACAACAAAATCTTTGATGTTTCTATTACGCCGATGGGCGAAAAGAGGTTTAGGTGGTTTAGGACCTTGGGTATGGTTACTATTCAAAATGTGCCAATTGACATTGATTATTTGTTTGATTTTTGTATCAAGTGTCAAGTATTTAGTAACACATAGTAACTGAGAATTTTCTTTGGTAGTTTTGGATTTTAATAGGTGGTCTCGATCGAAGAACCTTGCTCTATTATAAGAATCTTTCACCAGCCGGAGAGAGTATCCTCTCTCTAAAAACTTTGTCCTCATAATAGCAGCCTGTTTGTCATAATCAAATCAGATTCGTGCAATTTCTCCTAACTCTAAGAAATTTGGAAAATGGGATACCTTGTGTTTGATTTCTGGGATGGAAACTATTGAAGTGGAGCAAGGTATTCCTCGCCGTTGGCTTGATAAATAAATCCACTTCTAATAGTCCAGCTTGATGTTTAATTATGATGTCCAGAAATTCAACTTGATCTGTGCTTATATGTGCCATAAATGTAAGGTTACTGTCTGTTAGATTCAGCCAACTTAAAAATTCTGATAGGGAATCACTCCTATTGGTCCAGATAAAGAAGATATCAACAATATATCTGGACCAATGGGAGATGGAGTCAAAAAATGGTGCTATCTCATTGTAATGAATTTTTTTTCGAAGAATGCCATGTATATGTTAGCAACAGATGGCGCCACCGAAGCGCCCATGCTTGCACCCTTTGTTTGACAGTAAATAATACAGCCAAATTCAAAAATGTTTTCTGTTAGTACAATGTGTAAGCATGATAAGATCAAAGCTTTTGGGCATATAATATTGTGTTTTTCAATGAACCAATCTGTTGCTTCCATGACTTTCTTCAAAGGAATATTACTATCCAATGATTCAACATCAAGTGTCACTAGTATGTCATTATGGAGATTACATTTCATGTTTTCCACTTTGTTGATCATTTCTCCAGTGTCTTTTATGTAGCTAGTAATTTTGGTGATATGAGGGCGTAAATAATGATCAACAAACTTAGATAAAGGCTCGGTAACAGTACCAATAGTGGATACTATCGGTCTGTAGGGGGGATCAGTAGTATTTTTATGTATCTTCGGCATGACACATATGCATGCTGTTTTGCCTTTATTATTATTCAGGAAATCATATTCTTTACTAGTTATTTCGTTGGCACACAATGCTTCAAGTGTAAGGGTTTGGACCTGCTTGATAATTTTGTTAATGGGTTTAGATCCTATTTTGAAGTAAAAAGTATCATTATTTAACATGATGTTCATTTTATGTTTATAAACAGTAGTATCAACAACAACTATTCCCCCTCCTTTGGCACAACTTTTTATGACTACATCTTTATTGTGAGCAAGATCATTGAGAGCTTTAAATTTTTCTCTATTTGTCTATGTTTTTATGCTCTTGTTTTAATAATTAAACATACAATAGTTTTCTATATGATGTGCTTGTCTGTTTTTATTGTTTCACTTGTGATTTGAATCATTATAATTGCCTAGGAAGGTATTTTCTCATAATGCATGGACTAGAGCCAGCCCATTTCAGAGCTAGAACACTATGCTCAGGCTCCCCACTGAACTTGATTATTCCTTCTTTCTGGAGAACCAACTTGAGTGGAAAGAATTTCTTCAGGGGTACAGCGATGCTCTGGCCCAATGACACCGAAAGCTGATCCCTCCCTACTCACTTTCAGAAAAGCCTTAAAGACCTGGTTGTTCCCACAGGAGACATAAAGGCACCCAGCCCTGGCTAAACTTTCTGCAGTCATCTAATTCAGCAACTTTATCTGTTCCTACAGCACTATGACGCCTATCGGCATAAGTTGCACTTTATAAATTATAGAAATAAAAGAAAGAAAGAAATTCGCTCTCTGGGGTACACCTCTATTCTTACTTGGTGACTTTAATATTCATGGTGAGGTGAGTACTTGGGATTCTAAATTTAGTGGCTATGTGGGTAGGAAGCCTAAGGTATTCAGAGAGCTACGGCAATTATTGCTTCAACATGGGCTGATAGACGGGTGGCCCTTGGCAAATCCAAGGGATCCAGGCTTTACTTTTTTTTCTTCATCCCATAAGAAATTTGTGCGGCTAGACTACATTTTTATACCTAGTTATCTTGCGGCGGGTGCTCGAATGTCTGTAATGCCACGTATTACATCTGATCATGCCCCGGTCGTTATAGACATGCCTTTGCTTAAAATCCTATACCGAAAAAAAGTCCAGACGGACTTTGAAATGTATTCAATATTTGTAATTATACTCAATCAGACGAACCAACAATAAAGCAGTGGGACACAGTCCTGCATCCACGATGCTGCACAAAATATCAAAACAAACAAGTACTGGGGTATTTCAGGCATTTGAAAGGCATGAGCAAAGAGAAGGTTTAGAGTGCATTTGCTTCAAATATGCGGGAAACATATACTTTTTAGGCACATAATAGTACACTTATTGTTTAACCCACATATATAGTCGACGGCAATTCGATCCAATTATTGATAATGGATCATCATCAGGACATCCATTGTTTTGCCTGAATGTAGAGAGCCTGTATTGTCAGGAAGGAAGGGGACATACAACAATATGTTTAACCAACTGTATTACTAACAAATTCCAAGGCATCCTCAAGCCAGCCTTAAGGTGCTAATGAACATTCAAGTGAAGGGGTGTCTCACATTCTGTGCCACACGAGTTCGACGCAGTGGTGAGCAAAACATGCCAAGGTCGATTTTTGTCGGATGCGTGAATTGTGTATGGTAACATGCCATAGGTGTCCACTAACAGAATGGTGCGTGGTATTGGCCGTTAGTGCCTATCAAGTATTTGTGCACTGCGCGTTACGAATACTCAAGGTTTGTGAAGAGTAACATAATAATACCGGAGTGAAACGGCATGCAGCACATGCATGTCTTGCGGTGCCTAAAGGAGTTCAAGGGATGCAATAGTGTGAAGGCACAGTCGGGGACATATAAGGATCAATTACCTCGGGGTTTGAGGGCATAGAAGGTAGGGGTTGGAAAATGCCAAGCCTGTTGCGGAATTTGTTCCGGCGGTACCTGGGGCCAGGGGGATTAAGGGGAGAAGGATTTGAGCCAACTACTCCTACATCGTGGACCAGAACACAGGGGCCAATTGAGTGTAGAAGCCGCTTACCTAATTAAAAAGGTAGGTATTGCTCCCAATACGGTTGTAGGCAGTTACGGTCGGATGGTTCCCGGTAAAGGTCCAGTGATGGAAGCTGCAGTTTACCTAATTCCAAGGTAATAGCTCTCTGTTAGCAATCCATACCGTGGGGCACTGAGGGCGCGAGCAAGCTCGAATTAGTGATCGTGCTATAAGGCACCCGGGGCGCGTGCAAAATATCTGTAAAGCGCTTACCTATGGTCGGATCAGAGGATTCTTGATCCGGGACTGGTAGCCTTAAAATGGGGCTCCTAAGGAGGGAACCAGGCGGGCCGGTTAAAATAGGAAAGCGCTAGTACACTCTTAATAAGTAATGGGTTTTGGTTGATGGGGGGAAAAAGGTAAAAGCGGCTTACCTGGAGTTCACAATGGAACTTCGGTTCAATCGATCCGGTGCTCAGTCGTGCCGTGGATCTTGCTGTGCAGGGCGTGCTGGGTAAAAGTAATATGCGCGGCGGCCATGATGTGATGGGAAATGGCAAGTTATGGCGGCCATTGATAGTGGGGCAATTCTGGGGGCGGCTGACATGATGGAGTGGTGAGGTGTTGTGGACAATACGAGGGGGTGATCGAGTGAGGCGCGCATGCAAGTGACATGACATGACAAAAGTATATGTTTCCCGCATATTTGAAGCAAATGCACTCTAAACCTTCTCTTTGCTCATGCCTTTCAAATGCCTGAAATACCCCAGTACTTGTTTGTTTTGATTGTTTGTGCAGCATCGTGGATGCAGGACTGTGTACCACTGCTTTATTGTTGGTTCGTCTGATTGAGTATAATTACAAATATTGAATACATTTCAATGTCCGGCTGGACTTTTTTTCGGTATAGTGCTGATTGTGGCCTATCGTGGGAACGTTGATTTGGTGCTTTTAGACGCATTTTTTTGGGGCAATTATGGAAAAAATGGGGGTCGGACCCCGATTTCTATATGCTATACAAGTTATGTACAAATGCCCCAGGGCCAAGATCTGTTTGTCAGGCCAGGAATCAGCATGTGTTAATATTACTCGCGGTACACGGCAGGGCTGTCCATGCTCGCCGTTATTGTTCGTTATGTATATCAAACCACTTCTACAGATGTTGGGGACATCTCAGCATATACAATCTATGGTGCTACCTGGGGGCAGTGTACGTGTGCTAGCTTATGCTGATGATGTTGTTGTTATATCATCTGATCCAGAATCGGCATTACGTGAGATTGAAAATTTAACACAAGAGTTTGGTAACGTGTCGGGTATAAACTTAATATTTCGAAAACACAGGTCATTTGCTCTACAGGACTTTGCCTCAATGATTGTCATGTTACCCCTGAGGCTAAATACCTTGGCATTAAAATCAGGTTATCGCTTCAAGAGCTGGTTATGGTGAATTGGACAGATATATTGCAATCTGTTAAAAATCAGCTGGAGAAACTTGAATGTTTACATCTGTCGATGGTTGGGAGACGCAATGTCTTAGAAATGTATATTCTGCCTAAAGTGCTGTACTATTTCCGGTCGGTGCCATTGGAGGTATCTGCTATACAACAGAGGAAACTGCAATCTATAGTTTTATGGGGCTGGAAATCTCCGCGTAGGGCTTCTAAATTTATGACACTTCTACTTTTGCGTGGTGCGTGGGGCGTTCCAAATTTTGCATCATATTATCTGGCTTGTCTTCCGCAAAATATTAAATGTTCTGTGATTGGGGGGACTCCACCTCTATTTGAGAGCCCTGATATTTTTTTTCTTCTACTTGGTTCTCAATCACGACAAATGCTGCTTCGCTTTTTAGAACCTAGCTATTATAAAAGAACCAGATTCAAATTAGTACTAGCGGCATTTAAAGGATGGCGCTCAATTCGGAAAATTATTTCTTTGGGACGTATTCTTTCTATACTCCATGTAATTCTACAGAACTGTTTCCTCCAATATTTTGGGATTGTACGATGCGCACATGGGGGGAGAAAAGCATGCTGTCTCTTGGTTCTTTGGTTAAAGATGGTACAATGGCTACATTTCAGGAGTTGAAAGATAAATATACTGTTTCTCAGCATGACTTTTTTAAGTATTTACAACTACATGATTTCATCTTTAAACACCAAAGTATCTTACCTCTATGTCCTAACGACTTTATTGAAATTCTAAAAAAGCCATCACGGATAGGGACTGTATATAATTATCTGTTGAATACACAGCTGGACGATATGGGGTCACAGGAGTCTAAATGGTGTATTAGATTGGGTATTCCTGAAGTTCCCTTTCAAGATTCAATCTACACGGCTGCAAAAATTATTTTGTTTGCCAATTTACGTTTGCAGCATTACAAAACTGTATTTAATCTTTATTATACACCTTCTAAAATGCTGAAATGGGGCAATGCTTATAATGGGAAATGCTTTAGGTGTCAATCGGACTTTGCAGATATTGTACATATTTTTTCTGATTGTTCAGTGTTAAAACCTTTTTTACATCTATTGGATAATTTCTGTCACATATTATAAATTGCGATGTGGTAATCACTAGAGAGCTGATTATGTTTGGTTTATCTAATGACACTGATTTTTTTTAGGATATTATAAAAATAGATATCTCTTATTTATGGTTATGGCCGTAGCTCGTCTATGTATTTCTTCAATGTGGCTGAAACCAGAAGCACCTGTATATGAGATGTGGCGGGCAAAGTTCTATAATGTTTTTTATTTAGAATATAGCCTATATCGTATTAAATCACTTAGGAAAATGCAAAGAGGGATTAAAATTTGGCAGGCAATGATTGATCATTTGGGCCCGATAGAATGACTATCTGTCCGATTGTTTATGATGGTATTGTTTTTTTTCATTGTATTACTTTTTTTTTTCTTGTTTTATTTGCACCATAAGTCTTAAATGTATTGATGTCCCACTATGCTCTAGTGTATTTTGTATTTGGCTTTGAACTGAACTAATAAAAAATGTTTTTTTTTTTAAAAACGATATTCGCTATAAAATGTGTCAATGACCTAACATTACTAGTGACATCCACTAAAATTTACAAATCATATATGGTTATCCGATCAGGGCCAACTCTGCAAGGGCCGGACTGGGAATCCAAAACATCCCTGGCAATTTTGAAGGACCAGCCCCTGGGAGAACGAAGTGGGCGAGGAGGACTGGGGAGGTGCAAGTGTGAAGCACAACTGCTTTTGTTACTGGGGTCCAATATTGTAGCACCGCTTCAAAAGCATTCCCCAGTAGCAAAAAACTGCCAACCACTGCTGCAAACCTGCCCCAACCCTTCCAGTCTTCCGTAAAAACAACTGATGCCCACAATGGCCAGTCTGGCTCTGAACTCCTCCTTCCATCCTTTTGATGCAGGTAAATTGATTATCAGTGAATTTGGTAGTGTTAATGCTATTTGATGCACCTAGAAACAGCAGAAGTGGACAATAGAACACTGTATGAAAAAAAATTATTCATATGTTAGGACGCGCTCTCTGACCTCTGTATTGCTGCCGTTTCTGCTGTGCCATTCATCGCTTTGCTGCCGGGTTGCCCAGGGACTTCGGGGCCTCGGGGGTTTAATTCCGCATTGACTGTCAGATTATTGCCATCCTTGTGGACCGCAGACTGCCGGGGAACTACACCCCCAGAAGGCAGTGCGGTCTCACGAGACTAGCCGCAAGAGGACCAGCGCCACCCCTTGAAAAACAGCTGAGAGCCCCCGCGGCACGGGATGCGCCCGAGCCAAGCCTGGACCAATGACGGGCCCGTTTTGTGCCCATCAGAAGCCGGAAGAGGCCGGGCCGGGTCTACCCTCTTGGTCCCTCCCTCTGAGATCACCATGGTATGGCCAAGTAAGACTTTAAGACTCTTCTTCTTACAATTATATGCCCAGATACCATAGGAACTATTTACTTTCAAGAGCGACCACATTCTGGAACTGAGTGTGTTCTAACTGTACATTTTATATATCCATGTCTGGCACTGACTGTTTTGTCAAAAGGTGGGTCGTCACAGCGCCGATGAGGCTGGGCTGGGCCCTGTCCCTTGGTTTTGTTTTTAATTGATTTTATTTCAATGGGTCAATCGTTAAGCTAAAATGTTGACTCCTAGTATATATTTATTGTCGAAAATTCTGCTTTTTTTGCTGATCTAGCTCTGGTATATGTGCTTGGCATAACAATAAAAAGAGATGGGAAAATTAAGCTGAATAAATCGATTTTGGGGCAATCTACATTAAAGTTGAAATCAGACAATATGTCTTTATTGAAATATTTACCCTGGGTGGTGGGAGCAATTGAAAAGCAAATATCCAGTGTTGAAGATGCCCTGACAAAGGACAAGAGGCCTTAAATTCTGTGGAATGCAGCAGGGCGTCAAGCCCCTTTGGAGAATTGTCTCCTGAGTTGCTAAGATCTCCGAAAATCCCCACGGATGTGAATAATGGCTGTATCCTTTTAGGTGGAGATGAGATCTCGTCAGACGATCCTGATGTGTCGTCACTTCCACCACCTAAGAGATCCTGTACTAAGACTAAGAAAGTTCGCCTATAAGTCTCCCACCTTTGGTCCATGTAAATACCCCATCCCTAAAAAAAGCCTACCCCCGTAAAAAATTATGTGTCGACGAAGACAGCTGCAGGGGCCATCAAAGTAAGGAAAAGGGCAAATCAGGCAAAAAACAATATAAACTGTAAAAGTAACCACAAGGGGCAGGGAAATAATAATATTGCTTCTGAAATTGAGAGACTTTTTTCTGATTTAACGATTAACATAAGGGCTCCCATCAACCCAATAGAGTACAGGTTAAGCCAGATAGAGGTAAGCCAAATTACCATTATGATTAAAATAAGCAAATCAGCTTCTAGATTCCCTATGTTAGATGGAACGGAGGGTGGTGAAAACGTTATTGGGAAGACTCCCCGCATTGTAATTCATGGAGGTAGTGACCACAGCAATGTATTACAATCATTAAGGGAGGGTACTTTATCAAGGGGCAATGGACCCTTTAATCAAGAAGGAATGGGATGAGTAGGAAGTATTAATAAAGAAAATAAGGGGATGTTGCCCACTAATTTTTGTAATTTAGATCAGAGGTGTGTAGGACCGACTCCCCAAAGGGCCCACCGAGAATCCAATACTTTAAATCTCCCGCCCACCGCGGCCCCTTACACCATCTTTCTAGCAAATGTCCCATTGATAAATGAGCATGATAAAGAACTATGGGCTACCTTGCGGAATAAGTCCATTCATCACCTGGGCAATAAGACCGGCCTAACGAAGGAGATGTTCGAGGCATTTAAGATGGTGAGACAGGTCTCCTGGGTAGGCATTTGTAGGAAGGTTTTAATGGGAGATTGTGTACTTTTAACCTTGGGATCACCTGCTCTGGTTCGTGAAATCTCGAGCCGCTCTGGAACCAATGTACTGAGTAAGGAACAAATAAATGTCCTCCCCTTGGTTTTTTTTTATCATCCATGTATGACTGAGAGGCAAAACCTGTACTTGGGTAATCCCCACTATGTAAATAATCAGACCTACCATGTAGCTGTAAAAAATAGATTTGAATTGTTGCAGTATTTAGAGGATGTGGATTGACATGATGGCCATAATTGTGAAAAGGGTAGCCACAAGTTAAAAAGGAATATGGTTGACAATCAGTGTAAAGAAAATGACCAACACGAATGTCAGAGTGAGGCTGTTGTCTCCTGTTTAAAAAAGTTGGTACCCTCCAAGAACCGGACACAGAAAAATCATCAAGAAACTCACAAGAAAAATGATCCTTTGCTTACTGCTAATTTAGTTATATTCCCGGATGAAAAAACTATTCATGGAACAGGGATTCCCCTGAACCGGTCTACCATAGATAGAACATTTATTGATAGTCCCATTCAAGTGGAGACACGAGGAAATATGCAGGTAAAGAATATGACAAGGTCACTAGTTCTGTACCTAATTATGGGTCTGCCAAAATTCTATCTTGGAATATTTGCGGCCTTGAGTAAAAAGTTGCAAATATTGTTTGGGGTGATTTTGTCCGAAATTATGACATTTTATGTCTACAAGAGACATGGGTATTACCCAAGCAACATCTGTACGGTTATAAAACATTCCATGTCTCTGCATTACGGTCATCTCACGGGGGAAATAAGGGGGTATATGAGTTTATATATCAAACATGCTGATAGTTTGGAACATTAAAATGACAAAAAGTACTCCCTACTATCAAATGGTCTCCATTGTTCTGCCATCACACATAAAGTTGTTAATTGTAAATTTGTATAATAATATCAACAAAGATAAGTATGCGAATGTGTTAAAAAGCCTCAGCGAGGACCTAACCGATCAAGCGATCGCTAAGGGAAAAGAGGTAATCCTGATATGGGGAGGGGATTTTAACACAAGCATTTGTACTTTAAATGTGTGTGGAATAGGCAAAAATGACAAATATGAGAATGGATTTACTAAGCATTTTGTTCATACCGATAGAGGGGAGAAATGTAACGAAATTATGGCAACGTTCAATCTTGGGTTCGTCAATATAATGTGTTCTCCAAATGCCAATTTTGGCCCTACTTATATTGGACGCGGTTTTAGAACTGTGATGATTTTATCATCATGCCAATACGTTATGCCAACTTGGTGGAAAAATGTGTGACTCACCCAATTGGATTAAGTGATCACCTGCCCCTTTGTGTTGATATGTTAGTACCTGGCAATAATACTAGTACTACTATAGAGAGTTTGGTATGGGCTCACAATTTAGTGGTGTCCCGTCATAATGGTTTCTCGATAAGATGGGGGTCAAAAGATCCTATGTTGATAAACAAAAATATAGTAACAAAGGCTTTTAGACAGACTATACAAAAGATCATGACTACCCCTAATAATAAGAAACAAATAAAGGGGAATGGATGGTTTGACAGCCAGTGTACTAAAAGATATACTCTTCTTAAGGCCGCACTAAGCACACTACCCATGGATGGCGAGGAAGTTAGAGCCTGTAGGAAGGCCTAAAATCTAGCTAGAAAAAAATGAAAAAGAGAAATAAAAGAGCAGGCGTGGGCTAATTTGTTTCAGGCCTCTCAATGTAGAGATTCTTGTTCATTTTGGCAGGTGGTGAATGCCCCTTTTTTCATAAATAGAGAAAGAACAAGGCTGGAAATTGCTATTGATGAAAATACCTGGATCCAATTCTTTTCCAAGGTCTAAAGTAAGGAGAATAATGGTGTTGTAAGCCATCCTGGGAACTAGGAGGCAGAAGCATGCAACTGGCACAATAACCAATCGCAATTGAGACCGCCCTTGAGGGAGTATTATTGGCGATCAATCAAAGTAAAGGAAATAAGTCCCCAGGTCCCGATGAGATTCCAATTGATTTATTTGAGATGACCACTGATCTTTGGGCCCCACTTCTGACACGAGTTCTCGAGGCTTGCTGTTAAGAAGGGTTCATAAAATCTTGGTCTGAATCAGTGATCGTACCCTTCTCCAAAAAAGGGGACAGTGAAAACCCTTCTAGTTACAGACCAAAATTACTTTTGGATTCCTTAATGAAAGTGGCAGGAAGGGTGGTACTAAATAAACTCCAAATCTGGTCTGAAGACAATAACATTTTAAGCCCCGTTCAATACGGGTTTAGGGAGGGGATGGGCACGGTAGAGCAGGTTTTAAACTTTACACTACTCCAAGGGAAGTACACTTAAGCAAAGACCGGGTGCCTGTATGTTAATATTGAATATAGTAAAACATTTTCATATCTAGGTGCACTCCTAGAGGGAGCAGGCTTCTGGGTTCCAGCAGTTAGGAGCAGGACCCTCTTATTCTGAAGATCGACCGCGGCTCTAATGAACTTTGCACAAAAATTAGGAAAAAGACCACCTGAGATCCTAATAAAAATATACCTAGCAAAGTGCAGGAGCATAGTAATGTACGGAGCGGGTATCTGGGATTTTTATAATGTGGCATCGATTCAAGTTGTTGAAAATATTTCTTTAAGATATATTCTTGCGGTCCCACAGAGTACATCTGTTTTTAATTGCCATGCAGAACTGGGCATGGAGTTCATTACAGATCTCATTAAATTGCAAACACCAATTTTATTATGGCATAGAGTCTGGTCTACACCTACATTGGTATTAAATAGAGAAATTATTAGGGATGTAATGGTCTTTGATCAGGCAAGACAAATTTCATGGCTAACTTGCATTAGAAAGCTGTTTAACGATCTAAATAGAGCGGAGCATTATGATAATCCTGAGGCGGTATTTGCAATATCCAGAAAGGCATTGAAACAAATATGCATGAGTCACTTTGACTGTTAAGATTAACTGGGGAAATTAATAAAAAATCTGTCATCCAACATTAGATGACCCTGGTCCGTTATAGGATTCAACCCTATTTGTGTTATTACCTGAGGGGTTTTGATAGATACATTTTAACAATGTTTAGATTTTAATCATTTCATTGTCTAGTGACTTTCCCAAATAAAAATGACTGGTCGAGGGATCTGGTACCTGGTACTCTGCCCTTGTGACAATGTCTCCCAGCAAACGACAATCCATGTGGTATTATTTTGTAGGTACTACATTCAAGAAAGTGTAAGGTGGATTAAGCAATACCTGAAGCAGGGCGCATGGCGGAAATACTGCCCAGCTTATTTATCTCTCAACAATTAGATAATGAATATTGCACTGTAATTATGACTGGTCTTTTAAAGAGCATATTGAAGAAGCGGAATGTAATACCTTGTTAGCCATAGTACGGAAAGAGATAAGTGCCTTTTTTGTACGGTATATTCTTTTCTATATTGCAGATGTACGGTTTTTTATTGCTTATATAGAATGATGTATTTTAAAGAGGACTCTGTATGAATTTGATTATTTTTTTAATTGCTGCTTTTATGATTTTGTATTTCTGCTAAAATCGAATAATTTGATTGATTGATTGATTGATTGATGACACAGCCTTCAAATTACTTACCAGTGCTGTAGCAATGAGGGTTGATACTAACAGGAGACTGTGATGGTAACGACAGCAGACCCTTCAGAGCATAGCACTTTAAGGTGAGTGAGTCTGTATGAGTGAGCCCTTAAAATACTAAAGAGCATGTAATAGGTGTTCTTGAAGTCCTAAGGAGCATATAATGGTATGTGGCACCCTACTAATTTCTACCTCATTCCTGGTGTAACATGATATTAGCGTGATTATTTGTTCCCTAGATCAAATGATGATGTGAACCTCAATAATTAAATTACTTGACTAAAATCTGGCGTACAGGGGATTGTGTTCAAATCAGATGGAAGTTACTAGTAATTTCACAAACCTTAATACTTTGTGTCAGGTGAATTTATCTATGTGGCCTTCTTTACTAACCATGATAACCAAGCAGGATTCTGCTGCTGAATAACGAGACTATGTATATTGTGGTACAAGAACATTGTGGGCAAAATATTGATCTTTAAGTGCATAAAGAGGAAGTATAGATTTACTATTCCTAACAGGCACCTCTACATAGCTTGAAGATATATATGTTTCATCAAGGTAGATATATGTGGCGTTAGGTACAGAAAATATATAAGTTCTGGCTTTAACATTCAATGACAATACCCCAAACAGAGGTATGCATTCCATTACGTACTCTGTAGTTCATAGTCACAACTGGACCCAGTCTTTTACCTAATTTATCAGTTTCACACTATCTCCAGGTGAAGTTAACCCCAATGTATTCCTTTCACAGCCAATAGCTAGGTATACGTGTGTGGAGTGTGTGTGAATACATAAGGGTAAAACTATCTCATCAATGAGCCCCTTGTGGAATCTACATGCACTGTTGAGAGGCAATTCCTGCTCACTGTCAGAGAACACTGCTGGTTGGGTGATAGACACACAAGCATTAGGTTGAGTAGCCACTGCACTAAGGGCTACACTTTTGTATATGATTACTAACTTTTTTGGCTCTTCACAAACTATGAATTTGCAAATTGAAGTGCAAAACCTTCAGATATGTGATATCTACTGCAAAAATCTAAATACTGATTTAGGCACAAACAAGTTTCTACCTGTTTTTATATTTGCATTGCAATTGTAATGAGGCTCTAGATACTTACTTTTGATCCGCATTCTCATTTGTGGACATTTTCATATCTTATCTATATACCTCTGTTAGTTGAGTTGGGTCAAGGGGGCAAAGCTGAGGGTTCCCGAAGTCCATAGCTTGAACACCTCCTGGGTAACCTGCCCAGGCCTTCAAATATGGAGCGAGTGCCAGGGGAGCCTCAACTTTCCCAGGGCCATACAAATACTCTTTCTCTCTTTCTGTCTCTACATACTGCTAATCAAACACCCAGCCCACAATAATTTCCCTTTATTATGTCTCCCCTGTGTTGTCAAAGAAATGTTACATACTGTAACAATACATATGTGGGCTCTGGGTTAGTCCATTGCTTACCATTGGTTGGCATTCTTTTCAAATCTCATTTTCTTGCTTTTTATTCAATGGTTTTTCCTCCTTTTCTCGTATTTGTTCTTCCCCTGGGTCATAGCTTCTTTACCATCCTTTTAATTGAGTGAACTTATATGCTCGGAAAAACCAAAGGTGATGATGGACGGAGCGTTGACAATACAAACACTCATCCCCATTCAACTGATCTGGGTTTAATCCATCACCGTTCTTTCCGTCACTCCGCCACCCCAGTTCAGACATGGCCATATGCAAATCAGTCTGACCCTGTGCATCATGGGAACAGTCCAGCCCGAACTGCCAAGCCATGTCTTCCCTGGACCGGAATCAAACTTCCCAGGACCGTTTTCTGGCATTACAGCCGTCTTCAGCCGGGCCTGCTTGACTCCAGTGGCAAAGTGAGCAAGAGACTCACGTCTGAGCATACCCTGCCACCTTATGGCGAACAAAGAAAAACCAAAGGAAATGATGGACAAAGCGGGATGGTACCGGGCATCGTAAATCTGGTCACAGTAAGTTCCAGTGCAACTTGTTGTATGCAAATATTGTTTCCACCGGCTCACACAGTTAGGGAGCCAATGCTATGTCCTTCATTGAATGTGTTCTTTAAATGGTTTGATTCTCTGAGCAGACTGAAAGCCATGCTTCTTCAAAAAGATGTAGCCTTAACCTCAGCCTGAGAGATGTTTGTTCTCTTGGTTGCAAAGTCTTCATCTGAAAATACAGGCAGTAGTGCGTACACATTTTCTGCTCTATTTCAGAGAAATGGTACATCGTATCTTTAACATGTCTGAGGTAAGGGTATTGTGCAACTATTTAAATGTATAGTTCTGGGCTATTAAGCACCATTCAGACAATATTCAGAGTTATTCCAGCATTTATACACTCCTTATTAGGAAGCATTTTTGGAGTGCTTCCGCCGGTCCTACTGCTTGTAGTGGTCATCTTCGTATTCCTATGTTGATTACAGTATTCGTAGAGCCTCCACTGGATGCTTCAGCTCCTGGCTCTTCAACAGGCTCACAGGTTTTAAGTGTTTCCTCAGCGACTGCTGTGGGAATTGGAGAAGATCATCTTTCTCTATTGACCTGATACAGGAGTTGTTGTCTGCGAATGCAAGCGACAAGGACATTGTGTCTCCTACAGAGGACACATAAACATTTGGCTCTCCATGTGATGGGAACACTCAGGGCCAGATGTAGGTGGCCGAAAATAGCCATTTACCGATCGGTAACGGCCGAATTCGGCCGTTACCGACCAGTAAATGGCCATTGACATGTAGGGGCCCTTAAATGTTGCATTTTCGGTAATTTTACCGAATCGGTAATTTTACCGAAAATGCAAGATTGAAATGTGGGTAGCCAATTTTCCATTGGCACATGGCTTTCAGAATCGGTATTTTACCATGGAATACAAATCCATGGTAAAATACCGATTCCTGTGTACATGCACATCTCGGGCGGTCCACGAATGAGACCTCTTCTTGATGATGCTGCATGGGGGGAACGTGCGGCTCTCCTTGACTTGAGCGCGGCTTCACACGACTCGGGCCAGTGGTGGTGATGGGACACGAGGCAGTCCGGACAGTCACAACTTCTGCATGACTTTCGTAGTCACAAGTTGGGTGCTGGCACATGCACTCAGTGGCGTAGAGGCGATTTTAAGAGTGAAGCATTTTTCAGCAAAGCAGGTTTCACGAAGGTTACAAGCTGTACCCAACACATGAACACAGCGTCCTATTGATGTTCGGGGAAACTTTGGTGTTCCTGAGTTTCCACAACAGGAGGCCAGCTCTCCTCGGGCCCTTGGATATCTTCTTTAAGCAGGGGGCACAGCACACAGCAAAGTTCTTCTCCTTCCCTTGTCAGAATAGCAACTGCAGGTCAACCCGAGAATACACAGCAAGGGAAGTCCTTCTTCTCAGTTTCTCTCACTCATCTCCTTGGCAAAGGTTTCTCTTGATTTCAGGATGATCTAAAGTTCAGGGGTTTTAGGTCTAGTACTTATACCCCGAAATGCCTTTGAGCCCTTTGTGAAAGGGGCTCTGAGCTCAGTCCAAACCAGTTCTGGGGAACTCTGCCAGTGCACAATAAAATCCATTGTCAGTGAGCACCACAGGGGGGCAGAGCCAGCATTGTGGAAGGCAGGTACAGCCCAATACATGTACAGGTGCTACTCCTCCCACCAGTCCAAATGTAGATCAGGCCTAATCAGCCTAGTGCTGTATCACCAAGACTCCTGGAGCCATCCCAACCCCTCTCACTCCAAAGCCAGACAGTCTATCCTCAAACAGGCAGAGGCACACAGTCAGAAAGGTTGAACTAGAAAATAGCCACTTTCTAAAAATGCTATTTTCAAACACAAAATTTAGAAACCATCCTTACTAAAAGAAGTGTTATTAAATACTCAGTTCAAGGATACCAGACTCCAAGTTTCTATCCTACTCCTATGGGAAGATATGCTTATAAAATATTACAGAGCATTTCCCATTCTGTCCTATGGGCAAGATAGCCTTTCAATAGTGAAAAATGAATTGGAAGTATTTCACTATCAGGACATGTTACACATACCAGTACATGTCCTACCTTTCACATGCAATGCACTCTGTCCAGAGGATACCTTGGGCCTACTATAGGGCTATCCTATGGGCAAGGAAAGGGAAGGGTAGGGCCTGGCAGGTCGACATTGCAGTTAATAAATTGCATGCAGGCACTGGGGTGGCAGGCCTGAGCATCTTTTCTGGGATACTCATGTGGATGGCACAATCAGCCCTTCAAGCCCATTAGTAGCATTTGATTTACCAGCCCCGGCACACTCAGTGCGCTTTACTAGTTACCTAATTTAAAAGCAAATATGCCAATCAGGGAGAACCAATCACAATAACAATTTACACAGGGAACACATGCACTTTGACACTGATCAGCAGTGCAAAGTGCACAAAGCATCTAAGCCAGCAAATCGAAATCCATCACAGCATCAAAAACACAGGAGGTAGAGGCAAAAATTCAGGGAAAACCATGCCAAGGATGCCAGGTCTAACACGCAAATATTATGCCACCCATGAGAGGCCATGAGAAATGGAACTACAGGTCTGCCATTGTTGCTATGTCCATAGGTCACTACACTTGAAACCTATCAGTCACCCCTGTAGCAGGCCTTATCAATCCCGAAGGCAGGGTACTGGGATTTAAGTGAAAGGGTGCCCCCGCATGAGTAGAGCTCCTCTGTAGCCTTCGGAGATCATTCTCCTGGGTTTCCTATGACTCAGACAGACATATAGGTAGAGGGGCATTATAACCATGTGGTAAATGCTATCTTGAAAACAGCTGAAGCAAAACAGGTTGTGTTTGGTATCAAACACCTCAGATTCTTACCTACATACCGGTAACCAGTGTGGGAGGTATGATTCCACCCTTCTGAAGCAAGGTTTGTTGGGTCCCTTGTCTTCCTGGTACCAGCCTTCTTGACCCGAACAACACAAAATGGTTGCTGCCAACCAGAGGCACATTTCTGCCTTTCTGCTGCTGAGCCAAGCTCGAGCAGGGGAAGGCAGCACAATAAGCATCCTGTCACCGTGAGGTGTGACCACCTCCCAGACAGGATCTAGTGTATTGGTGCTGGGTGAGTGTACTGTCTCAGTACCAGAAGGTCTGCACAATGGGCACATTTGGTGTCCCTGTGCATAGTCCAGCTCAAACCAGTCCTTGGAGCCATTGGATCCTGCTTTGGTGTGAAACTGGACAAAGGAAATAGGAGTATCCTCCCCACTGTCCAGACCCTCCCCGAGAGGGTCCCCTGAATCTATCCAACCCTATCCCATAGGAACAAAGGGGCTTACCTGGCTGTAGGACCCTGAGTTGATGTGGATAAGATTCTGAACCAAAAACCACTGTACTTCAACTGTCTGGACCCTATGGACTTCGCTGGACTTTGACTGGGCTGAACGTAATCTCCCTCTCCGTCCAAAGCCTCATCTGTACCCATGCACCATACATATTTCATGCAGGACCCTGTGGAGCATCAAAGACTACAGAAGTATCTCCATTGGAGTGAAGAAGTCACTCTCCTGCATTCGCAGGCACCTTTACACAACTGACCAGTCTAACGATTAAATATGGGCGAAATTTGCAAATTTGCGGTACGCAAATTTGCGGTTCTCAAAATTTGCAAATTTGAGGATTTCTTAATTTTTGCGTGTTCGCAGGGTTTTTTGCAGCGCCCCGACCACGAAGTTACCAATGTGGTCGTACATGGGCACGGCCAGCTTGTTTTCAGTGTTCGCTTTGCGTATTTCCGTTTCTGGGCACTAGTTGAATGCTCGCGTTGGGCATTTCCTACGTGCGGGCGCAATTATGTCATCACGTCTGTTTTTGCGTGATCGAGTGGAAAATATCACGCAAAACTACCCACGTGGTTGCAATGGGCACGGCCATCTTATTTTTTATTCATTGCTATGGGTCTGGGCATGCTTTTTCAATCCTTTGTTTCTTTGAACTTTGTTTTCATTTTTTTTACTCATTATCTATTTCTTTATTTTCTACATCTATATTTTGTGTTTTTTTCTATTTTTGGTTACTTAAAACTATTTTTTTAACTCTTTTCCCTATTCTTTCTTTCCTATTTTATTTTACTTTCCTGTCCAGGACCATGGCAAAGGGAGCCCGGAAGAACACAAAGGGGAAGAGTCCCGCACCCCGGACCCGGCTCCCTTGCGGGCGACTAAGGGGGGAGCAAGTAGTAGCCCGGGAGATCTTCAGCGCGGTGTAGGTGGCCACACTGATTTTCTACGTCCAGCGCCACCTCTCCAAGACCGTCGCAGTCGGTGGCAGGCCCGGTGCCGGGTACGGGCAGTGGGAGCGCATCGGTGGTCCGACATCCTGGACTGGGAGCAAGACCTGCTCGACCTGCTTCGAGTCGAGATCCCGGGCCTTGGTGAGAAGTAGTAGCTACTATTTAATCACTACTTTGTTTTCCCCTGCTCTTTGTTTTGATATTGCAATTTTGTTTTTTCCGAAGAGCAAGAATGCTGCCGATTACATTGCAGGTAAATAATGTTTCAAAATCTTTTGTGATTGCAGGTGCTCGCCTGCTCACTGGCGTTGCTTCTATGCTTACTTGTTTTCAATTTTGTGCTCATTTCGACCTTGGTGATTATGTATGAGTGTACTTTACAGAACTGCGTAATGCTAGACACTAAAGATTACATTGCAGGTAAATGATGTTTCAAAAGCTTCTGTGATTGCAGGTACTCGACTGCTCACTGGCAGTGCTACTTTGCTTACTTGACTTCAATTTGGTGCTCATTTGGCCTGAGTGATTATGTATGAGGGAGTACTTTACAAAACTTTACAGAACTGCGTAATTCTAGAGAGACTAGAGACTCAAGTCTAGTTCTTCCTTTGTACTCCTGCTGCCACTAAGAAGAAATAGTGGTGGATTGAAAGGTTGAGTATATTATGACTTGTTATTTAGTAGTAGGACATTTTTTAGTGGTCTGCAATCATGATGACGGACTGTGTCTTTGATCTTCTTATAGACTGTTTGTACATTATCCTGCCTCTACTATCACTCTCTGTGCTACTACTATTTACTATTATTATGAGTCGGTCTGTGTAGGTAGATAGCTAAGCTTGCCCAGTCGGCAAGCTTTGTGAAACAAAACTCTGATCCAGCAATAGCTCTAGGCACTGAGTGCAGTCCTCTGGGTTGCCCCTGCTGTCCATTCTGGTCTTCTTAATGTTAGTGCTTTGACAATTCCCAACAAAAAAATGTCAATGTCCACCAAGAATAAGCTAGTAGTTGACTTTTTGATCTGATAGGAGCACATACCATACAGCTAGTGTTTCAGGGACTATTCTGCACATAAGGAAGTATGGACAAGAG
Source organism: Lissotriton vulgaris (assembly GCF_964263255.1). Lineage (NCBI taxonomy): Eukaryota > Metazoa > Chordata > Amphibia > Caudata > Salamandridae > Lissotriton > Lissotriton vulgaris. The sequence goes on along the minus strand of NC_141696.1, from coordinate 461,808,743 downwards.
AAATAGGCCATTGTTGATGATAGGTGCAGTTCGACTTTCCACATACCTCAGTCAGAACAGAAGTCGAACCCCCAATCCCCTGACCGACTACCTAGTGTGTCTGACCAATGATTATACAACCCAAAAGAACAGAAGAAGACTACCGAGTCCTGACCTATCAGAGTCATGGAAGCATGCTTGCAAAGTGCAGTAGTGCAACTGCAAACCCTTGCACTCACTCACTAGTGAACAAAAACCTCACAGTGTTTTTTATTTTAAAGTTTTATTTTCAAATAACAAATAAAAAAAAATGTCTTTATTTTTAATAGCGCAGTATTCCCACCGAGCAGTGGTGATAGATGACGTTAAAGTTTAAACACCCTATCCTAGAATATACTTCAACTTAACACATCTAATTATTATAATAACTGTGCGGGATCCCTCACCTTGTTTGAACTTCAAGTATTGGCTCTGGTGATGAGGTGTAGGTGGTGAAAACTGAAAGGCTCTTGTTGGTAGAAGGGTAATGGAATCTTCTGTCTGTAATTAGAAAAATGGTGCACGTTAAAAAGCAAGCATTCATCAGTTGAGCCAAAAAGATTTGCATTATAAGGTTAAGCATATCAAAATTTAACACCCTCCCCAAAACCGTCCCTTGTTTTCAGTCCCAATAATTAAAAATAGTTTCTGTACAAGACGAAACAGGGGGTGGTGTATCGCATCTAAAAATATGACATGTTTTTTCTAGGCGTCACAACATAGGATTCGGCACCTATCACCACCAGTACTGGGGCCAGCAGCGTGGAGGCGTCTACTCCAGGCGGGGCTGATGCGGCGGCGCCACAAGTGCCATCAGGAGGAGCTGCTGTGGGGGATGGCTCAGCAGCGGCGGACAATGGTAAGTTATTATACTACTTACTTATTGACATTCTAGAGTAGGCACGCAAAGGGGTGTATGATGTACTGTACAGTAGACAGTACACTAGTACAAGTGCACTGTACTGGTAAAACAGTTATTAATTTAGAACTACATTTTTGCCAATCACGGAGAAGACAGTCACCCTTGACTTAGCAATAGCATTAGTGGCGGTAGTTCTCGAGTAAGCAATGTCCCCCTCTTTGTGACTTAAACTCAACTGTGATACTTTTATCGTGAATCCAAGTCAGATCATATGAACTTGAGGGATGTGAGGAACTAAAAGGGAAAGAATGGTGAAAGGAAGGACGAGCAGAGTCATAACTTTTATGACTGTAAAGAATGATATACGTGTTTTTGAATGCATGCAGAGGTGGCTGATAGGAAGGAATCAGATGCATGGCTGCTTGAAGCAAGGATGGTTGGAGGAGAGAGAAAAGATGACTGACTGTGTGGGTGAATCATAAAATGCATGTGTGGTGTGCATTGCAATATATCATTTGGGTGAAACTCAAATGCAAGTCAAGACGATGGTTTACCAAATAAAATAAAAAGGGTGTTAGTTGGTTGTTGAGAAAAAGTAAAGTTGGTCCAGTTGAGACATTAAGAAGAAAGATAGACGTTTACTTTGGAAGCCCGGATGATATCTTTTTCCTCATAGCAGAGGGGTATGTAGAGCAGAAGCTCAGTGGATTAAGAGTGTTACTTTGAACAGCATGTCTGTGCCAGAGTAGCAAAGCAGAGGAAATCCAAATACTAAAAGTTGTGATTGTTCAGAAATACTCCCTTGACTAACAGTACAGTAGTTTACTTTGCAAGCACAGCATATATTGTGTATGTATTGTATAGTTCACATTTATATCAAGTCAAGTCCCTTCCTCCGTCAATTATGGGTACCACACTCGCTCCCTATGTTAATAATTTTCTTTCAGCTGTGTCAATCATGGGTGGCCTATCGCTGTCGTTCACTCAATCTATCAAAACAAAGCACCTAAAGTCATCCATCATACAAGCAAAGATCATGTGATCGGCTGGATATATGATCAGAAATGAATAATCTTCATTTTCCTTTTGTAGTAGTAAAGACCCGGTGGGGCAGTGCGAAATATAAATTACATTGAGCAGTAGCCGTCGATGTAACCGAGTATGACCAGTGCCACCCCTATAGAAAAGTAAGAGCTTCCCTATCCCCACCTGCATGTACTGTTTAAAGTAATGCAAGTCTGCGTCATCATGCCTTGTGTCTGTTGTTCTTGGGTGCAAGCTGACTGAGCTGGCATTATTCTGGCTACCCCAAGTTATTGTCCAAGTAATTTTTTTTTGCAAAACAAGACAAAAAAACAAGAAGACTGGTGTACTCTCTGACTCTCTGACTATGTTGTGAGTCTATAGTGCTGCTAGTAGAATTCCTGAAACTCCCACTAATGTTACAGGCCTACAAAAACGGCGGAAAGATACATGCCAAAATGTTATACTTAGCTTGCAAGTTGATAGTGTTACTGTGAGACAACTTTCTGTTGAATTATGTTGTGTTAATGTTAAAAAGTATTGTTTACAGCATTTCTCTTTCTTTCTTCATATAGATGCTCCACGAAAACTCACCAGAAAGGAAATGGCTGTCCGGGCCAGCGCCCGGAAGCTGGAGGCCATTTGTGCTGATTATCGGTGGCTGGTGGCTCGGGAGCAGGAGCAGGAGGCGGCAACAGCTGCATCCTCCTCCAGTGCCCCTGGGTCCACCAGCTAGCAGCCTCCAGTGGTATGTCGCTGTGGTCCCATAGACTCCCGCCGGCGCAGCGGAGCAGCAAAAACAACAGCTGCCACCCCCAGAGCCCGGATGGCACGTCAGCGCCGCCTCCACCGCAGAGTGGACTACCTGGAGCACGTGGTTGAGAAGCTGAAGCGCCAGCTCCAGGACCTCCGCAAAGAGATGCGGGACCACCTGTCCCCAGGACACCGCCGGAAGTGACTGTCCCTTGCCCCTTTTTTAAAGACTGTTGGAGGTGGGAATTGGGCGTTGGGGATTCAGAGGGAGATTCTTCTGGACATTGGTTGGGGTTAGGGAGGGGGGTGTGTTGGGTCTTTTGAATATTTTTTTTGTTAGGGTAAATATAATTATTATTTTACATACTTCAACATAATATTTTGTGGTGTGGTGGGTGGGTGTTACTGTACGTTTGGTTTCCTCAAACTGACCATTATGAATTATCTAAAAGGTCCAAAAATTTACAAAAGTGCCACTAACAGAGTTAGTGAATTCAATTGCCCTACTAGTATTTTACTAGTACTACTGTCAGTCTCTCCTCTCCTCCGAGTCCTAGCCCATTATTCTACCTCCCCAAAATGCTTATCTTACTTGTGATTCGAGTTTGAGAATAGAGCTAGGCACAGCGCTGGCTGCATGGCAAATGGCGATTACGGTTGCCCATAAAATCAATCCAGGACAGAAATTCCATTGTTGTGGAGGTAGAAGGAGTGGTACCACACTATCAGTAGCAGCATATGGAAAAAAGGAAATGAGACATTGAGTGGCCTGAGAGCAGTATTAGAAGGAACAGTATATATTTGTAGCCTAAGCAATGCTGAAGATAAGTATAGGAAAAAAATATTCGCATGGATGATTATGGCTACAACAAGAACAGTGACATAGCAGCGTATGCTTTCTTCACGTGAAGGAGGATGCTGTTGACGATGGATCCAATCGATGGTGGGCATGAAATTCAGATTTGATATGAAAAACTTATTGGTGTTTTTTTAAGCAGAATTACAATATCCTAGTATTCATGTAGCTGTCTTAAAATTGATTTGAGGAGGTTGCTTGCACCTTATCCTCTCCAGCAAGCGTGTTGTCATTTAGTCACACCTCAATGAAAACCACACAGCTGGGGGAAGAGGGTTAGGGTTTGAAAATTAGATGGGAATAGGGTTTTTTGGGAATGTTTTATGGATAGAGGAAAAAGAAACACAGCATGGAAAAACAACAAATGAAGAAAAAAAATCTTTGGATACAAAGATATCCATAAATCTTTCAAGGGACATAAAGGTAGTGCATGCACTTCTGCATGCATGAAGTTGTTTGCTAAATGGATGGTTAGGTTACTGAAAATTAGTACTTACTACAACTTACTAACTATGAGGAAACAATGTGACAGTACAGGGCTGCATTAATTACACAATTTCACTTGCCTATCTGCCCTCAGAGAGAATAAACACTTATTAGTACATTAAATTAGCTTTAAAAATAGCAAAGAAACTTATCAAATAGCTGGAGGGATGAATTTGAAGCAGAGAGCAAACAAACGCACAAATTCACACACATAGAACTTCACAACAATAACATTATTTAAAAGATAAGGAGAAGTGAAGAGGATACTGTAACTGTATGTTGTAGTTGACCTGTTCAATTTGGGAAGTTGCATGCACCCAGCCATTCCTCTTCTTCGCGGTACGCCTCCATTCCATCTAACGCTCTGTCGATCAATCTCGGTGACCAGACACACTGTCCACTGCCTGCCTGGTGGATGCGGAATTGCGGATCGCTAATTGTAAGCCTGAGTTAATCGTTTTTCCCATCGCACAGAGTAAAAGCCGGCCTGTAATTGTTGATGAAAAAACAGGAAGTGATATTAAAACACCACAGAAAAAAATATATAAGGTACGGTGTGTAGTGCAAAAATAACACTTTCAGTTCCAGAGGCAACAGTATTACGTACAAGCATAATTTCTAAAGTGCGTACTCTGAGTCTCCTTTTCAAGGATAGTAATTAGCAGACAGCAGGCCAGACGGTCAAGCCAGGCACCACTGAGTGAAGCAACCTGATGTTCCATACCTCTTTTACACAGACAGACAAAGCATATCTAATTGTATGCAGCAATTTTACATGAACTGCTGTCTGGACTCTGGCATAACAACACTACACTGGCTTGACCACTCCATACCACGACTAGACAGACATGTAGTTCTGCTAAAGTTGTTGTTAACTAGTTTACCTGTTTGCCACTCACGATGATCCATCCATCCCAGTGAGTGACTGTAAAGATAAAAGATATTATGTAACTTTTATCATCAAAACTTATCATCATCATGGGTTATTGCCAAACTCAATGTTGTTCATGCAGTCGCAGTCTACACACACAGTGAGTCCAAGGACATTTTGCATATTAAAAGATGCAACGTAGTAGCTCCTGCAGTAGAAGTAGAATTTGAATTAAACAAGGTAAAAAAACGGACTAGACTTGAGTAACATTTAGTGTGTAAAAGATTAAATAATAACAGAAGACATATGATGATTCATTTTATGCACAACAAACAAACAGCACTTGCTTTTATCAGAGCCGGACAGCTAATTATTCATTACTTGTTCCACTTTTTGACCGCATCTTGTTCTTATAGTGGAGGCCCACAAGGCAGCGTCTCATGTCAATTTCAGAAGTAACTGTCAGCAATCAGCATATAGTCAGTAATTCCAGTCCCACTTCTTTTGAGGGGACTCGTCTACGAAGCAACAGTTTCTTCATTCTGCGTAATCTAGCCATCTGCCTTGAGGGAAATGAATAGGGGGAGCCAGGAGGAGGAGGATAGAGGAACATGACTGAGTTGTGAACTTCAGGATTGCAGACAGCGGCACCTTCAATAAGGAAATAAGACAAAGACAGTGCTGCTGATGGATTTGCTGTGAGTAAAAAAAGTGAACAAGGAGTCAGGACGGAAAAAAAGGAAGTTAGTTTTAGGCCTAGGTGTCTGGGAAGTAGAGCTCATCCTTAAACTCTGTGAATTGAGATGGGAGTAGGTGAGCTAACAGAGAAGAACTTCCGTCACCTAAGTCAGTGTCCTCTTCTTCCTCCGTGGATTCACGTATTTTGTAATCTGGTGGTATGAAGTGCTGATTCATCTTGATCATTGTTAACCTCTCCACATTTTTGGGCGAGAGGAGGGTCCTTTTTGAAGTTACAAAGGCACCAGCAGCACTGAAAACATTTTCAGAAGACACGCTTGCGAGTGGGCAAGACAAATAATTTATAGCCAGCTTGGCGATCAGTGGCCAGTGAGGCCTTTTCCCATACCAATACACCAATAGGTTGTGATAAATGTAGATCTCTGTTGAGTCATCCAGATAGGTCTGCACCATCATCTCAAAGTCATCCAGGGCTGCTCCACTTTGCGTACCATGTGTGGCCTTTGCATCAGCACTGGAACGAGCAAACCCTTGATGAGTTATCCAATTTGCTTCTGACGATATTATGGCTAGGCCTGGTGCAGGTGAGGATTATGATACAGTTGCTGGTTTAGGTAACGGCTGTGAGGAAAGTGACTGCCTTCGGCCACAGAAGTGGAACTTGATGCCTTGCTTTGCTGGCCACTGCCTTTTTGTACCGCGGATCCAGAATAGTGGCACAAATGTAATGTTGTTCTGCATGTATTTTTTTGAGCCTTTCATTGTCAACTAGGCGGGTTAATAAGCTCTCCGCCAATGGATATGCGTCTTGCTTCTCAGTATCATCTTTGAACGTTGAAGACACCGCCTTCAGTTGGTGCTCTAGCATGTGCAACAATGGGATAGCTTTGCCCAAAGTACAGTCCTCCCTGCTGACTTCACGCGTGAAGACCTCAAAAGGACGAAGCATGTCTGTCAAGCTTTTAACTCGGTCCCATTCCTCCAACGCTAGCCTCATGTCTTTCATAGAAGAACCCAGTGCAAAGACATACTCATTGATTACCAAGCACTGCTCAGACAGACGCTCAAGCATGTAGAAGGTTGAGTTCCAACGTGTTACTACCTCCAGGATGAGTCCTCTGACTAGCACTCTACGTTCATGTTGAAGTTTCCTCAGCTGCTTCCGGGCCTTAAAAGAATGGCTGAAATGTGTGCAGATTCTTCGGCAGGTGGTCAGTAACTTGCTGACTGTGTTTTCTTTTTTCAAGAAATCTTGAACAACAATGTTAATACTGTGAGCCAAACAACGCACTCTAAAATAGTTACCATCATTCATGGCCCAAACTATATTACTGTCATTATCCGTGGAAACATAACCAATCATGCGCTTTCTTGGATGCAGCCATTCAAAGACATTACTGTTAAACTCCTCCAAAATGTTTACTGCAGTATGAGATTTCTCCATAGCAAACATGGCTACTGTTGTATGTTTACGACTAGCTTGAAACATTGTGGCAGGATCAACACCTGCAGACATCTTTTCTCTAACCCCTGCAAAAGAGACCCAGTGTGCAGTGATGCACATGTAATCAAGGGCTTGGCAACTGGTCCACATGTCTGTTGTCAGGTGGATAGTGTGAACAGCACTCTTCTGCAAAGCTGCCCCAATCACCTCCAGCACATTGTAGTGTAGTTCCTATATTCCCAATAGGCTCTGCGCATTGGAATAACATAAACAGCAGTGTAGACGTATGACTGAGGTCATCTAGGTCTCTACTGACTATGTTAGACTTAATTAGTTTTGCCAGCTAGCTCAGAGGTCACTAGAAACTTTCTCGAATGAATAGGGAGGGGTTAACTTCCCTGATTTAGACAAGAAGGGATTAGCTTCTGACAACCATATAACATGACAACTTTGCTCCCCCAGAATAAGGAGTGTATCTCCAGAGTCGTATGAAAACAATAGACAGCTATTTCACTCAGTCAATCGTGCATGCTTAATTTCACCAGGGTGCAGAGAAATAGAAAGACGGGCGTTTTCAATAAAAGGTGTTATTTTATTGAGCAGTCTTCTTTCTCATGCAAGAGAAATGAATTGCCACAATTGCTGTACTTATCATGAAGTAAAGTGCGTACAGTAAAAGGAGTATTATAAAATAATACTGTAAAAGCATTGATATGGTTTCTTAGCCATATGATACTTTAAAATGGATAAAATATTTACAGACATAAAAACATTGACTAACAAACTCAACTGGTGCTTCTAAGATACGCCTACCCCGGTGTACCTGACCTAAGCCTAATACGTGGAAAGGAGTAAGTAAGTTTCAGTTTTAAATTAAGTTGAGTTTTTGCCAAGAATCTGAGTCAAGAATTCTCTTTAAGGTTTGAATCAGCTCCGTACCTTGGTTATAGATAGAAGGAGGTCTTGTATCTCGTTTCTCAGGACTCGATCTCCCAGTCACCCGCAAGGGTGACTGGAAAACACCGGAGCTGGATTTCTCAGCGAGAGAAAAGGCAGCTTCTCCAGTGTTTCAAATGGGAGGGGCGGCTTCCTTCGGCTCTCGCATCAGCTGGGCTTCAGATTAGTAGATAGCCACTCTGCTCCACACCACCGTGTGTTTGCTCAAGGCAAGTGTTGGTATATTTATACCTGGAAGGTGCTGTGTTTGACGTAAGGTTGGACATAAGATGTCAATAAAAGATGTTACTAAGAACTGACTGTTCCTTTAATGCTCGCAGGAGTTCAATGACAAATCAAAACAAAGACATGGGGAATTACCAGGTTGCTGAAGGTTTGGTGTGTCGAAAGAACTCGTTGTGCTCTCTAGGAATCTAAGGAAGTAGCCTTGCCGTGTTTGGGCTGCGTGGGCTACGGCTGAATATGAGTAAGATTCGTATGCCTTCATTAGGACATGATTTTTCATAACCGCATAAGGGCATGAATCAGGAATATTTAATTAGGGTCCTAGATACATTCACAACAACATCTTGATGTAGTGCTGGAAGTGCAACTCTGGCAAAATAGGACCAGCTAGGAACCTTCCATTTAGGGCAGACTGTTGCCACAAATTCTAGAAAACCCACCCCTTCCACGAAAGAAAAAGGGAGAAGGTCCAGCGCTAACATTTTAGCCAGCATTGCATTATAAAGACGCGCCGTTGAGTGTTGCGTTCAAATGGTGCATCTGACCAAAACATGCTTTTAATGGTGGTCTGGACCATTTTCATACGTGATGAAGATCATGATGCAGACTTCTTCAACCCAGTTAGGCTCAGTGATGTACATTTTTGCATTGATGTCTCTCCCAGACTCTTAGTGTGCCTCATACAAGTTGCTGGGGTAGAGGGTGTGGGCACTACCACTGCAGTGCTGCTGCCAGGGGTACTGGGTGTACCAGAAAAAATGTCTGTCGCTTCTTCACCACCCCCCTGCACGATCAGCCCCTCGTCCTCATCAGATGCCATAGCAATAGATACATTTGGATTTGTTGTACTTTTGGCTTCCCGGATCTTCCTTAGGTGTGCCTCCCAAGGGATAGTGTGGTGTTTTTGGAGATGACCGCTCAGGCCTCCGGTACTATAGTTGGTACCAAGCTTACCCTGACTAACTACAGTTTTACAAATTGAACAAATGACTAGGTTTTCCGCATTTTTGCTAATACTAAAGAAGTCACAAACTGGGGACTGGAGATGTCTGCTGGTGGTGGAGGTGCTACTTTCAATGCCAGATGAAGTCGAGGATGGGCGTGGCTGAATTTTACTCTGTTGTGCACTTACAGCACCCCTACTTGACGTAATGGAGGTTGAGCTGGATGGAGGTCCCTGCCGGCCCTTCTGATGAGAAAATATGGAAGCTGTAGGTCATGTTGGTGTAGTAGTTACCTGTGTTCGTGGTGGTACCAGTACCACGCCACCCACATCCCACTCAGCAGCAATTCGGGAGAGGGTCTAAATGTCTGTCTGCTGCATGCCCGCTGGGGCTGGAGTGACGACTGTGATGACTGGGTCATCATCGTCAGACTGTTCATCAGCTGTCGAATACACCACTTCTACTTCTTGTTCGTCGTCATCACCCATAAGTGAAAGCCTTGCGGGATCCTTCCTTTTAGGCTTAGCTACCTTTGTCGGCTCATGGCCTGTCTCCCTCTCAGACTGCATTGGTGGCTTCCAATCAATATCTAAATCATCAGAAGGAAGGGGGCTTGAGGAAGAACTTGTACTAGCCCTCCTTGACCTTTTTCTGGCTGGGGATCTGGAAGACAATGGATCATCAGGAAGAGTGGCTTGGTCGGATGATACCTCCGCTTGAATCTTGATTTTCTCATGTGCCCCTACTTCTGGAGAAACAAGCATTGGGGCAATTGTGCCTCTCAATGCGCTTCTCCATGCGCCTCTCCATGTGCATCTACTTGTGCCCCTCCTTGCGCCACTCCTTGCGCCACTCCTTGCGATTCTCCTTGCGCCTCTCCGTGTGCCTCTCCTTGCGCCTCTCCTTGTTGCACCTGTGGTTGTCGTTGCGGCTTTGGTTGAACACTCGTCAGATGAGTTCCACCCTGCGTTGATTGGATGCTACTTTCTTGCGATGAGTCAATGCCAACATCACTGGTCGATGGTGATTGAGCAATTAAGGTGGCTGCCTCTGCAGCACTCATGGCCTTGGACCTAACTTGGCGTGGTGGCACTGAGACCATTGAAGCTGAAGTGCTGCTCCCAGCTTGGTCCCCGGCAGACACCGCTGCTGCAAGGCGTAGTTTGTTTTTCCCAAAAAAGATGTCTGTTGGCACACCAGTCTCCTTGGTAAGTGGCACCACTTTCTTCTTCTGCTCCTTCTTACTGGCAGTGGCACAGGGAACTTTCTTGGTAGAGGAGATACAGCAACCTTTCTTTGGGCCCATCTTCTTTTTAGATGTCAGAAAAGCAGGCCGCAGTTGCACGAGTTGCAGAGTTGCAGAGTTGTGTGAGGCCACACGTGACGTCACATGACGTTGTGCTGTACATACCGCAGCAAGGCTTCTTCCTGTGTGGTACTGAAAATTCTGGATCCGTGTTATAAACATCGTCGTATCATGATGATTTTGATATCAGCAGACCGAGAATGATTAGAATACTATGCACAAGCATTTTCGTCATATTCGGGTGACGAAATCACCCTGAAATCTGAGTTTCCGTCCTGAACCCTCGGGTTCCATTTTGCGAAGGGCAGCCATTTTGTGATTGCCCTCACATAGGCCAAATGACTAAGGCCAAAAACGAGTCTGAAGGACACGTACACCTTTGCTGACTCCTCTGTGACCTGGGCAAGCTGACTCCACTGCCTAAAGCCAAACCTGTTCGGCCAGTTCCTTTCCCAGTGGCTGAATGAGATTAGTATTAAGGCACAACATATCATAAACCTTACATCACACACAAACCATGCCTAATCTTACACACACCTGTCCCTGTTTCTTTCTTTATGACTTGCTTTACGAGGAGGAGGTGCCCGTTTTTATTGGGGGTCCGTCGATATCTGATGAAAATACTGGGCCTTGCCGGGTAATTGATTGTGGGCTGAACAAACTGAAATATGGGCTTGTCATCATGACTCTGCTTTTTCTTTGTAGTGAAAATATGTGAATGGTCAACTGTAAAATAAGGAATGTTTGCCTAAAGCATAATATTTTGTATAAAAAGAGAAGGCTGGCTTTGTAAGAGGGAGCAGTGTCCTGAGAATATACACCGTGTTGTACTTCTAGGATACCTGTTACTGGCTGCAGCCAGTAAATACGATCTTTGACTTCACCAAGAAGACTCTGTGTTTCTGTAGTCTGAAACAGGAAGGACTCAAAGTCTTAGGGTGTGTTCCCTGGCACCGCTGGGTTCTTAAAAACCCAGTACTTCAGTTGGCGCCCAACGTGGGTCGATTTCAGCGGTACCGGTCCAAGCCAGAGGTTCGTGAGGAGCTTTGTGTGAAAATTCTGGAGGAAGGCCGCCACTTCATCGACCCCTGTATGTCGACATGGTCCGAAAGTTTTTGCTGCGAAGTTCCCCGCTTCCCGACGGCTACGAAGGACTGCTGCCCTGACTATCACCCTGTTTTGGACCCTTGATGAATGGTAGAGCAAAACGTTAGACAAGTCTTCTGGTGACGTCATCGATACCTCAGTTAAGTATGAGTCCTTAGTTTGGTTCTTAGTTTTTGGGTATCCCCTTGGGATTGCTTTAATTTGGAACTTGCAAGTACCAAAGCCGAGGGACTCGTGTATTCACGAGACTATCGTATTCGATAATCCTTTGAAGTTTGAAGCTAGACTAGAGAGCGAAGATGCTTGGTCTTAGCAGACTTGGAAATCTGTTTTGTCTTGGTTGTAATAGGGATTCCTATTGGAGGACTCGTGTCCGGTTCCTCCGATTGGAACTCCAACCTACGAACTTTATGTGAAACATGGCGTAGGCCCCATCGCATATAATGAAGTATGGATCCGATACACCAGGAAAGATGTTTTTTTAAAATGGCCCCAATACGGTAGTTTTGACACGGAGGTTTTGGATAATCTGGAGGTTAAACTTTTTAAAAAGAAAGCCCGGCCGGCAATCTTTGACTCTTTTTGCATATGGCGCAAAGAAGCCAAATAGAGAGAAATCAAATTAGCAAAGAAAAATAAACGAGAACGAGGTATGTCAATGGTACAAGCTGCTGTTGCGTTTAGGGATAATGAGGAAGAGCAAGAAAGCGAACAGATGCTTAGGGTGAAGAAGTTAGCGGTAGATAGATGCTACCCAGTTTTGCCGCGTAAAGAACAGGAAGAAAAGAAAGATCTTGAGAAAGATCCTTTAATGTCGCATCTCTTGAGTTCGCCACCCCCTTATGCACAAAATGCTACGGCACCACCGCCACCAGCTGTGGTTGCACAAAACGCAGTTGTTGTGCCACCTGTGATTCCACCACAGCCAGCTCCCTTTCTGTTGGCTACTATTCCTTTGGCGCAGTCTCCTCAGGGGCCACCACCTTTGCCTCCTTCTTCGTCTGCTACTCCTACGCCTGTTCTTAACGCTCCCTCCATTCCGACTTTGAATTCTTCTGCTATTGTTCCATCTTCTCTTATTCTTTCACCTTCTCCTTCTGCTAGACAACAAATGACTACTGCAGTTACTGGTTTCTTTTCTCCTTTGTTGGGACAATTGGGTATGTCCCCTGTTACTGAGCGTAGACAGTCACGTAGTCAGTTGCCGGATATGGATGAGCGTACAATTTTGGACCACATGGCGCGTAAATGGATTATGTACGATACACAGTATGATCTTGAGGGTGTTATGCATGTTTTCCTTCAATGGGAGGCACCGAAGCAACGGTACGTTTTCGAGACGATGTGTGCTTTTCTTGTTAAAAAATGGGATGAGGAAGTGGGGCAAGCTCCTGGCGAGTTGTATAGCATACGTTCCGAATTTGCGAAAGGAACTATTGTAAGTCCATCTGATGTTGGGAAAGCGGTTGCGATGTTGTTGTCATTTAGGAGTGAGTCTCCTTCTCGACAACTGTTCGGGCCTGATTCTTCAGTTGGGAGAAATGCACGACAATATCCAATAAGAGAGGTTCCTCCGGTGTGGAAAGAAGCAGTGATTGCTGGTGCAGGTAATAATACGCCAGCTGTACCGGTTCATTTTCAGCGTGTCTGGGTGCATGTTCCATGGAAACGTGCTGAAGTTTTAGCTATTAAGCAGTCTTTGCCTGATCCACTCAAAAATCCAGCAGGGTACTATAAAGAGTTGACTCAGACTGTGGGTTCATGTATTATGAATTTGGCGGACATCGACATGTTGTTTGGCAATGTTGTTCCACAACCTATTTAGAGTAAGATTCGTCATACGGATCATGCGGTTGAATTGGGTGATACATGGGTTAATCTTAGAGATGCCGACAATAGACAAGTAGGCGGTGCTATGCCTGAGTATTTGATTACTGAACTTCTTGATAAGAATATTACGTATATGAAGACTTTAATGCCCACATTGCGTGTCAATTGGGATAAGTTGTCTGCATGTAAGCGGAAGAACAGCGAGGTTCATCTGGTAAGACCGCTCAGTACTATACAGACGATTACTATAATGAAGGTGAGGAAATGAATGGTAATGATTGTTAGGACAGCCATGGACAAAGAGAGGGAGTTGTTTCAGTTCCAGTAGATCAGAGTGGACCTTATGTTGAGGTGATTACATCAGGTGTGTCAGAGCCTTTTCTGTTGGATACTGGTGCTACAAAGAGTTCTATTATGCACTCAAAACTCCCTGGCGCACCTTTGTCTGGTGAAATGAATGTTTCAGTAGGTTTTTCTGGCGCCGCGGTTAGGATCCCGATTTCTAGTCCTATGTCTCTTTCTGTTGGACCTTATGAATTTGAAGCACCCCTTATTCTGACAACAGGTTGTGGGGAGAACCTTTTAGGATTGGATCTGTTGAAAAGACTATATGCGACTTTGTATTGTTCTCCTTCAGGAGTACAACTTACACTGAGCAAGAGAGTGGTCTCCCCGTTGTATTTGTCGAAGGATACACTTCCGACAGAATTGTCTTCTCTTCTGGATGCTCTTTGGGCTACTGGTCCTAACGACGTGGGTCTTTTGGAAATACCACCATATATTGTAACATTGAAAGACAATGTTAGAATGCCACGCATTCCCCAGTACAAGATCTCTAGCAAAGGTGAAAAGGCGTTGTTAGCGATCATTTATGATCTGATCGAAAAAGATTTAATTGAAGAGACAAGAGGCAACGTTTGTAATAGTCCTGTTCTGCCTGTTTTGAAGCATACCGACCCTTCCCAGCCACCTGTTTGCAGGTTTGTGATTGATCTTAGAGAGGTAAATAAAATAGTTGTGCCACAGTTTCCCGTTGTCCCTGATATCACTGCCCTATTGACTATGATTCCAGCTTCAGCCACTTGGTTCTCGGTGATTGACTTGAAGAATGCTTTCTTCAGCATCCCGATTGCCGAGGAGAGCGGGATATTTTTGGCTTCAGTTTAGGAGGCCGAAGCTTCCGCTTCAAACGCGCTCCTCAAGGCTACTGTGAAAGTCCATCGATATACAGTCAGGCTTTAAAAACACAGCTTGATACGATTATTTTTCCTGATGGCGCTACCCTTATTCAGTACGTCGACGATTTGCTAGTTGCTGCAGATACTGAGGAGATTTGTAAACAAGCCACCTTGTCGTTGATGCGTCATTTGTATGATTTGCATCACAAAGTGTCTCTTTCAAAACTGCAATATTGTCGACAAGAAGTAATCTACTTAGATCACCTCTTATTGAAGGAGGGAAGGAAACTGACCCCAGAAAGAATTCAGGCAATTGCAAAATTGAGTGTGCCAAGGACACAGAGAGAAGTACGTGCTTTCTTGGGCATCACATCATATTGCAGACAATGGATACCACATTTTTCTTTGTTGGCCAAACCTTTGGTGGCATTAACTTGTAAAGATACACCGAATCCCATTCTGTGGTCTGAAGATTGTCAGAAAAGTTTTTCCGAATTGCGTGATGCATTGTGTTCGGCTCCTGTGTTGGGTACCCCCGACTACAGTAAGCCCTTTACACTGTATGTCCAAGAGAAAGAAGGTTGTGCATTGTCAGTGCTGACACAGTCTTTCGGAGACAAACAGCATCCATGCGCGTATTTTTCGTCGACTTTAGATCCAGTAGCTAAGGCATTGCCAAGTTGCTCGAGAGCCACAGCGGCAGCAGCTGTTTCTATTCGCCAGTCTGCTGGATTAGTGATGAATAATATGTTGATTGTGATGGTTCCACATGCGGTGGACACTTTGTTAAACAGGACCAAGACACAGCGTTTAACTACTGCTCGTTTGTCAGGTTACGAGTTGACACTGTTAGCGAGTCATGTGCACATAAAGAGGTGCAATACATTGAATCCAGCCACGTTATTGCCGATTTCAGTAGAGACAGATGATGCTGAACAGCACAATTGTTTTCTCAGGACAGAAGAAGAAATGAAAAGGAGAGTAGATCTAAAAGATACTCCTCTTGTGAAGTGTGACGGAACCTTATGGGTGAATGGTTCATGCTTCAAGCTTCCGAATGGTGATACGACTGCGGCATATGCTGTCACGACTTTGCATACGATTTTTGAAACTGCCTGTATCCCACATAATTCAGCTCAAGCAGCAGAATTGATTGCACTTACGAGAGCGTGCGTGTTGTCGAAAGGGATGAGAGTGACCATATATACTGACAGCCAGTATGCCTTTGGTGTGGCTCATAATTTTAGATGATTGTGGAAAGAACGTGGGTTCCTGACTTCGCATGGAGCTAAGATACAACATGGTTAATTGGTGAATGAGCTTCTTGAGTCGCTGACCATGCCGTTAAAAGAAATGCAGTGCACACAAAAAGGTTACTGATGATGTTGGTCTTGGAAATGCATTTGCTGACGAAATCGCAAAAGAAACAGAAACAGCAAAAGATCTAATGAATCGAATGTATGTTGTAGGCCCTGCAAGATGGGTTGGTGACGTTGGAATGTGTGAAGATACGATAGATAGTGTGAAGTCTATTCAAGCCGAAGCTTCAGAGAAAGAGTTGAGTGTGTGGAGAGAGAGTACGGGTAAATTGTATGGAAATGGTTGTTGGGTTGAATTGTCAGAACATCAGCGATGGTTGTTACCCGATGTGTATGTGCTTGCAGTGGTGACAATGGCCCATGGAATGGCTCATATCAGTGCGAAAGGGATTTGTACGTTGTTAGCTCCAGTATGGCAAAATGCTGGAATTCCTAAATGTGCAGAGAATGTGGTCAAGAATTGCATGGTGTGTCTGAAATACAATCCTGGTAGGGGAACCCCAACTCCATCTGGTCATTTTTCGCCTCCAACGTATCCGTTCGAGGTTTTGCAGCTAGATTTCATCCACATGGAAAAGTCCAACAATTTGAAATACGTACTTGTTGTTGTTTGTGCCTTTTCGAGATGGGTAGAAGCATATCCCTTAAAAGACAACACTGCCATATCCACAGCTAAAGCCCTTGTTAAAGAATTCTTCCCTAGGTTTGGAATGCCGAGAATGGTCTGGAGTGATAATGGGAGTGAATTTGTGGGTCGAGTGATGAAGAAAGTATGTGAAGGACTAGGTATCCAACAAAAATTCCATGCTGCAAATCACCCCCTATCAGCTGGACTAGTAGAGTGCTATAATGGCACACTAAAACTGAAATTGGCCAAGATCCAAGCGAGTTCTGGTCTTAAATGGCCTGACGCTCTGCCTTTAGAACTCCTATCAATGAGAATGACTGTGCATTCGCGAGTGGGACTTAGTCCCTATAAAATTGTGTTCGGCTGCCCGGCCAACATATGGGGAGTGCCAAGGCCGACAAAATTCAGTAAGATCGAACACCCTGTACTGCTTGATTATTTGCATGAATTGACGGCTAAATTGCGTGTTTTACACCAACAGGTTCACAATACTATGCCTCAGGTCTCTGAAGCTCCAGGACATCCTATCGATCCTGGATCATGGGTGCTGGTCAAGAACTTCCAGCGGACAAAGAAGGACCAGCCCCGTCGGACCGGCCCTCACCTCGTCCTTCTCTCAACAAGATCAGCTGTTCGAGTGGAAGGGAAAAAGAACTGGATCCACGGCGTACACTACAAGAGGGTCCCTTTTCCTCTACCGTGCGACCGGAGGGTCCAGGAGGGGATCGCTGACTCTGAGACTGAGACTGTGCCTTGTTTTCTGCCTTTTAGCGACACACGTGTAAAAGGAATAATTTCTGAACGAGAAAGTGACAATCTTTTGCAAGAAGCTGTGCCACCGTCAATTCGATTGATCACTACAGAGCCTGAACTCTTGTTCCAGAAACAGACAGTACCTGGAAAAAGCCGTTATAATTTGAGGCCGAGAACTATGGACAAATATAAATGTCTTTTTTTTTCTTCTATTTTTGAAAGTGCAGCTCTCTCATCTGAGAAACTTTCTTATTTTTGTTTTTCGAACCGCCATCCGGGTTCAGCTGCTAGGGCCGTGGTTGCCCAAGTCTTTGGGGTGCAGCTGAAGACGTTAGGTCGACAGTTCTGGTTGGCCTAAGGGAGTTGCCCTGGACTGGCTCCGTACTGGTGAGACGCTCGTTTGACTTCTCTTCGTCAAAATACTAGGCTGTGCAGGATTGATGACTGCGTACCTATTTACCTATTTCAACTAAATCCCGGTGCTTGACAGGATTGCATCCATACCGGACGACCTTTGCCTTGCTAAATACCTGTACTCTACAAGTGAAGAATCGACCACATGTCAAAACTTCATACTATATCCGAAGATATTTGCTCGATAACGAATAGTCATGATATAAAGACATTGTGATTCATAATACTACTCTTCCTTGTGTGGAAGTGGCAGCATCTTTACAAACAGATTACAATATTTCTATACAGATCCAAAATAACAGTCCTTATGATGGTTTCAGCAATTAACTATTAAGAAACCGAAACGTCGACAGCACATCTCATCCCTTTTTTTGTTTGATTCAATGTATTTTGGGATAGGTGTTTTTTAGGTTCTGTTGAGTCACTTAGTAATTTATTTATATGTGTACCTACAGTCCTAAATCCTATTTGTTTATTCATCTGTATATGAAGTTGGTTTCTTTTAATGAACTACTTGATATAAAAAAAATCTTTTCGTATACACCTTGTGTCTTTGTTTATATGTTATATGTTAGTTTTTGATAAATGCAATAGATTGTTGATTAGTTCACTTCAAGGACGATTGATTAGTCCCCTTTTTAAAACAATTCAAATAAATAAACATAAACTAAATCAAGTCCCTTGAAGGCACCTTACCCTTCTACTGGACTGACAGAAGCATTCCTTAGCATAGAACACCCTACCGCCACGGGCAGCAATTAGAGAGGATGGAGTTTTTCGAGATGGAGAGACCTGCCAAACAGATGGACTTTAAAGCCAGTATGTGTATATTGATGACAAAGAAACGATTTTTGATATTATGTATTTTCATGTTGCTTAGTGTAATGACGTTTTTAATAGGATGTCTTATTCTCTTTTCAAGTGACCTTTGCACCCACTACACAGCCCATACCTCCTTCTACCGTTTCCTTGAATTCTTTTCAAAATCTGCCTGAGCATGAGTCCACTCGAAGACTAGAGTTTATCAATAACTCCTTCATTCAGCTCTTACACCAACACCAATTAGTAGTGAACACAACTAATTGTTGGGTGTGTGGTCTTATGCCACATACAACAGACAAGGGTATCCCATACTTACCATTTAGTTACTATGGTTTTTTGTGGGCGTTTCAGATGATGGACATATATGCCATCGAACCATATCCCCCACGTTCCACGAGAAGTAACTCAAGCAACAAGGCATTGGTAGTGGGAACCACAAATATGAGCAGAAACATTGACTTGTATAGAACGATTCCCAGAGATGAGTTACAAGCTTACGCTAGATGGAATGTAACAGGATATGGAGTTACGTTGAGTGAGAACAAGCGAGCAAAGAGATCCTCCCCGATTTGCATTGTACCCTATCAGGGTCACCTATGTCTGCAAGGTAATGGCAAGAATCCCAGAGCTCAGTTAGGGAAAAGTATCTGCACTGAAACATATGTTTTTGCATCTCAGATTTCCCCTTCGTTTCTAGCAGCTAAGGGTACCTATTTCATCTGCCATGATAGAGCCTATACATGGTTGCCCCCTGACTTCTCGGGCACATGTTTTGTTTCGTTCCTCTTGCCTCCCACATACCCGGCCGCGTCAGATTACCATAAGACAAGAATAGTTAGAGGTGTCATCAGTAAAGAAGACACTGCAGGACAAGACTTTGGAGATTTCGTAAAGGGTTTTCTGCCGTTTTGGGGACCTATGGTTAAACAGCAGGAACAAAAGGCAATTGACAAGGGTGGTTGAATCCACTGTAGTTGAAACCGCCGGTGCCCTTAGTAATTTGACGGCTGAGCTCCAGTCGGATCGCCTTATGACTCTTCAGAACAGGGTCGCATTAGATGTTATACTTGCAGACCGAGGTGGGGTATGTAAAGTGATCCAATCAAGTTGCTGTGTTTTCATCCCAGATAACGCTCCGACAGTCTGCCAGGCAATTTCCAAACTGCATAAGATCTCTGAATCTATTCACGTGGATAAAGGAGATTGGTCATTGATGGGGTGGTTCTGGGAACTGATATCCGCCTGGGGATGGAAGATTCTGATAGTCATTGGGATGTTCTTAGCCATTCTTTTCCTGTTCTGTCTGTGTGTACAGTGTGCTCCTGCAATATGTGGCCTCTGTGCTACATTGTGTGTAAGGAAACCTGTATCAAGAAACGAGCTAAGTAATAGGATGATGTTACAGCAACATCTCAATGACTTTATGAATATAGACCTGGACTCAGATTAGCTTGAGTATAGGTTGTTGCCTATGTAAGGGCAAAAGGAGGGGCTGTGGTACTGAAAATTCTGGACCCGTGTTATAAACATCGTCGTATCATGACGATTTTGGTATCAGCAGACCGAGAATGATTAGAAAACTATGCACAAGCATTTTCGTCATTTTCGGGTGACGAAATCAGCCTGAAATCAGAGTTTCCGTCCTGAACCCTCGGGCTCCATTTTGTGAACGGCAGCCATTTTGTGATTGCCCTCACATAGGCCAAATGACTAAGGCCAAAAACGAGTCTGAAGGACACGTACACCTTTGCTGACTCCTCTGTGACCTGGGCAAGCTGACTCCACTGCCTAAAGCCAAACCTGTTCGGCCAGTTCCTTTCCCAGTGGCTGAATGAGATTAGCATCAAGGCACAACATATCATAAACCTTTCAACCCACACAAACCATGCCTAATCTTACACACACCTGTCCCTGTTTCTTTCTTTATGACTTGCTTTACGAGGAGGAGGTGCCCGTTTTTATTGGGGTCCGTCAATAACTTATGAAAATACTGGGCCTTTCCGGGTAATTGATTGTGGGCTGAACAAACAGAAAATATGGGCTTGTCATCATGACTCTGCTTTTTCTTTGTAGTGAAAATATGTGAATGGTCAACTGTAAAATAAGGAATGTTTGCCTAAAGCATAATATTTTGTGTAAAAAGAGAAGGCTGGCTTTGTAAGAAGGAGCAGTCTCCTGAGAATATACACTGTGTTGTACTTCTAGGATACCTGTTATTGGCTGCAGCCAATAAATACGATCTTTGACTTCACCAAGAAGACTCTGTCTTTCTGTAGTCTGAAACAGGAAGGACTCGAAGTCTTAGGGTGTGTTCCCTGGCACCGCTGGGTTCTTAAAAACCCAGTACTTCACCTGGCACTGATGATGAACGATGAGGATGATTTATTTGTGGTTCTCTTTGTGCATCTAAAAGCAAAGGAAGCCAGAGGAACATCAGTTAAATAAATGCTGCATATGTCGTGCTTCAATTAATATTTGCAACTAGGCATTTCATTTATTATTATTACAACACACCCAAAAGCGGAAAGACCAAAAAAAATTGCAATTATTTCAAATCAAATCAAAAATGTATGTTTAAATTGACAGAAGAGAGACCACACAGAGAGAGTTGTTTCATGCACCACTGAGTACCCCTGGGCGTAATGGATGAAAGCAGGGCAGACTGGGTGCAGGCCTATGGCAGAAAGCACACTGCCTGGCTACAAAATGCCCCCTTGACCCCCACCCACATGGCCGGGCCCTGCCTGGCCAGGCCTCAAAATGGCCCGCCCCCACATGGCCAGACCCCAACACCACCCCAAAAAATTAAAAAACACACAAAAATCACCATAATCCAATGCCATCCATGCCCTACATGATGTTTAAACTCAAGAGACCCCACTTAAGCCTTGGTCCATGTACCACACTGAGGAGCCCTCAGCATAATGGAGGAAAGCAGGGCAGACTGGGTGCAGGCCTATGGCAGAAAGCACACTGCCTGGCTTCAAAATGGCCCCTTGACCCCCACCCATATGGCCAGACCCTGCCTGGATCAGGCCTCAAAATGGCCCCCACCCACATGGCCAAGCCCCAACACCACCCCAAAAAATCGAAAAACACACAAAAATCACCACAATTCAATGCCATCCATGCCCTACATGGTGTTTAAATTCAAGAGACCCCACAGAAAGCCTTGGTCCATGCATCACACTGAGTACCCCTGGGCAAAATGGATGAAAGCAGGGCAGACTGGGTGCCGGCCTATGAGAGAAATGACACTGCCTGGCTTCCAAATGGCCCCTTGACCTCCACCCACATGACAAGACCCTGCATGGACCAGGCCTAAAAATGGCCCCCACCCACATGGCCAGGCCCCAACACCACCCCAAATAATCGAAAACCACACGGAAATCACCACAGTCCAATGCCATACATGCCCTACATGATGTTTAAACTCAAGAGACCCCACAGAAAGCATTGGTCCATGCACCACTGAGTACCCCTGGACCTACTGGCTAGTGTGCGTTTACAAACACACCAAAATTAAAAATAAAATCCACATATAACAGTGAGCTATTCAATTCCATGACATAAATGATATTTAAATTCAACAAAACTCACAGAAACAGTTGTATCATGCACCCATGACTAACCCTAGGCCTACTGGGTACAGTGCCTACCCACAAGATATATTTTTTTAAGTTGTGAAAAAGTTTAAATATTTGAGTTGCAGCAACCTCAATGCCCCAAACAGACAACACCAACTTACTTTTAAAATCTCAAATCCAAAAGTAATCCAAAAGTGATCAAAACAAAAAGTCCTCACATACAAATATCCAGTCGCAGCCACAAAAAGTAATCCTTCCAGCTCCAGATCCAAATGAAAAGTGACCAGGACATGGACAAAGCACTGGGAGGAGCCTGCTGGACAGGAACAGGAAGTGGGAGATTATGGGGCACTTCCTTCCTCCCACCCCCCAAAAAAATGGACTCCTTGCACAAAAAAGTGCAGCCAAATGTCAATCTGAGGAGTTATTCTGATCCAAATAATCATTTTCAGAAGGTTTATGCTGCCTGCGGTAGATTTCTTGTGCAGAATGGCAATTTTTGCATGTTCGGGAAAGCGAGCTGTTCAAATCTCCCGCCGGAAGTCAGTAGCACGTCGCAGCTACGTGTTAGTAATTGTTTACTCCTGTGATGCGTGATTGTAGGCCCTTATGACGTAGTCGCATTCTCAAACTCTCGCAGTGCAAGATGGTGGGCCACTATGAGGTACTCGCAGTCGAAAAGTCTTGCGCAATCACGCAGCAAGATCCAAAATGGTGCATCGCAAGCAAACCTGGAGGAAAAACAACTCAACGAACTCAGAATCGCGGTAAATCAACGCATGATTTTCTATTTTTGAAGCCCGACCAAGCAATAAAATCCGCCAGCTTGCAAATTGCGGATGTTTGGGCAAATTTGCGCTATTCGCGGACCGTGAATTTGGAAAAATCCACAAATTCCGAGAACGGAATGGATTTTCAGCCCATAGTTACTAATGATCCTAAGCTCCTGCGAACTCCAAAGGCTCCTGCAACACAGGAGGTGGGTGCCTATGTTACTTGAGATCAAGCTGGCCTCTCGCCACGATTGAGGCCAGTATCCCTTGTGTCACTTTTGAGCAACCCAGATTCTGTCCCCTCTGGTTTCAGGTTCCTTTCTTCAAGAATCCACTTGTGGGTTCCACCGGACATTTTTCTCTCTTCCAGCAGTGGCATTTCTTAAAAGTCTCCAATTGAGAACGACAAAAGTTTCTGACACCACTTCAGACCTATACACCCGGCTTCCCCGGGATTTGTAACTCTGGTACTATGGTATCCACGGGTGGGGTGGATCTCCAACCCTCTAAGTTCCAAAGGATTTCCTCGAAGCCACTGGGAAGGGTCCTTAATCTTTAAGGGGCCGATTCAAAAAACAAATCTGAGACAAAATCCTAAGCGAACTACTTTTGGTAGTCACAGAAGGCATTTAGTAGTAGTAAAGTTAGTATTTGGTCATAAGTTAGTATGTTGTCTTAAGTTAAAATTTTGTCTTGAGTTAGTATTTTGTCTTAGATTAGTATTTTGTCTTACATTAGTACATTTTTCTTAAGTTAGGATTTTGTCTTAAATTAGTATTTTGTCTTAAGTTACTATTTTGTCTTAAGTTAATATTTTGTCTTAAGTTAGGTTTTTGTCTTAAGATAGGATTTGGTGTTAAGTTTTGGTCTTAAGACAAAATCCTAACTTAAGACAAAATACTAACTTTACTACTACTAAATGCCTTCTGTGAATACCAACAGTAGTAAGCTTAGGACTTTGTCTCAGATTAGTTCTGTGAATCAGGCCCTACATTTTTAATTGTGACACTCCCATAGAGTTGAACGGAGCATGCAGTTGTGCTCTCACTCTGCAGATGCCCTCCGGTGGGCCCTATGTACTCACCTTGGGTGGTTCCTTGGGGTCCATGTGATTCTACACCTCCTAGACATTGTCTTGAATCAAGTTGTGGTTCTTATACCACTACTTTAGTATATGGTGTGGGCTCCCCCTGGAGCCCACTATGTTTTGTGCTAAATATAATTATTTATTTGCTACAGTACTGTGTGCTTTGTGTTATATTCTCGTGTAGAGGATACTAGAGAGTGTTATATTAATAAATACACATTTTCATAACTACTGTGTGGTTCCCTATTCATTTAACCAATACTATAAGCTTTTTTTTTTTTTTTTTTTTTTTTTTAAACCTCATATTGCGAGAGAAAAAAAATGTGGATAATAAGGTGT
This sequence comes from Lissotriton vulgaris, assembly GCF_964263255.1. Lineage (NCBI taxonomy): Eukaryota > Metazoa > Chordata > Amphibia > Caudata > Salamandridae > Lissotriton > Lissotriton vulgaris. Next base: position 461,784,462 of record NC_141696.1, on the reverse strand, counting down.
TCGGGGGAGTTGACGGTCTATTCGGTTTGTATGCCTTCACTGCCCCGGATCTCTGCTGAAAATTTCCAGGGGAGTTTCCCAGCTTTTTCTCAAGACCTGTCCGACTTCTCCTCTTTACCTTTATCCAACACAATAATTCCAAGGATCTGTGTTGAGCTAGCCCTAGAGCTACTCGGCAGAAATCCAGTCCTGCCAGGAAGTTATTGTCTCCGCTTTAATCATTGGTAAACAGAGGAAAAAAAAAAAAAAAAAAAGGAGAACGAAAAAGTAAGAGAAGAGAAATACCGGTCATGGCACTAGAATAAGAATCTTGATGATTACTCAGGAGTAAAAAAATTTACCCAAATATCCCAGTATTGCATTCTTTTTGTACTATTCCCTTTCCTATCCAGCCTGCATACTCTAATTACAGAGTTTAACCAGTCCTCATATATTGGAGGTGTCGGTTTTATCCAGTTTATACAGATCTCTCTTCGTGCCAATAATATCAGTGTAAACATTAGCTTTTCCTGAAGTTTACTCAATCTAATGTTATTTGAAGCAATCCCAAAAATAATTAAAGAGGTACTTACAGTTATTGGGGTTCTCATTAGGGCCGAGAGTGTCTTACCAATTTCTTGCCAAAATTGCTCAAGTCCCGGGCAATGTTGAAAGATATGGGTATCATCTGCCTTTTCTTCGCCACATTTACTGCAGGCTTTTATTGATGCGCCTTTAAACCTTGATAATCTCTTTGGAGTCCAATACGCTCTATGTATTGTGAACAGATGATTTCTTTTTAGAGCAGCGGGTTTTACACACTCCCAACATAATTCAGAGGATTTTTTCTACATCATCTTTAAATCGATTTCTTCGTTGGTAAACTCTCTTCTCCATATTTTTTCCGATATTGATTGATCTTCTTCTCCAGCTTCAATTAACGCCCAATACCATTTTGATATTTCTTTTGTTATTATGGCTTCCTTTGTCATTTCCTTTTCAAAATTTCCTGGATCTGTTGTTTCTTTCAAGATGGTGTTAGCCCAACTCTTCAGTTGGTAATATTTAAACTTCAACACTTTCCCATCCGTTATTGTATGTAGATGTTCCCATGATATTAGTTCATTTTCACATAAAAGTTGTCCCCATTTTTCAAGACCTAGTTGTCTAATTACCCTGGATAATGCATCTTTGAGACATTCTGGTGTTCCAGGTGAGTCCCAAATTGGGGCCATATTGCTATAATATGGGATCCTCAAAATACTTCTAAATTGCGTCCATAGTTTGACCGCATTAGTTAATAGCTTCAATTTTACTTTTTTAAAGAATTTTGGATGGCCAAATTTGAAAAGGAAATAGTCTTCTCCATTTGTGATATGTTGAAGGAAACTTGGGAAATTACTGTGTTTCATTAGCAACGTTCTAAAGTTTTTAAACTGAAAAGCCCTGCAATATTCAATAATGTCTGGGCTTGCTATGCCTCCTTGATTCTTTCTTCTCCTGAGTTTGTTCCAAGCAATTCTTGTGCTTTTTTTCGACCAAATAAAACTGGATAATTCTCCTTGAATTTTCTTTAGGGCAGTTTTATTAAACTCCAACGGAATTGTATTAAAAAGGTATGTAAATTTGGGGATGATAGTCATTTTTACTGCGTTTGATTTGCCCAAGAGGTTTAGTGGTAGACCAGACCAAGTTTTAAGAAGACTTCTCATTTCTTTTGCTACTAAATTTAAATTTAATTGGGGAATTTTGTTCAGATCTTCAGTTAGCATGATCCCTAAGTATCTTATTTTTTCCTTTGAAAAAGCAGGTTTAGTCGTACAGTTCCAACTCATTGCCTCTGTTTTATTGATATTTATCAAGTAGCCTGAGACCCTGCCAAAATTATTCATTATTTCCTTAATTGGTAATTCTGAGTTGTTGTAGTTATCTGTGAATACCATTAGGTCATCTGCATATAAAGCCACTTTTTTTTCCCAATTTTTGTATTTAAACGGTGTTATTTTGTTATGATTTCTAATTGAACAAGCTAAAGGTTCAATATATAAATTGAAAAGTAACGGTGACAAGGGGCAACCTTGCCTCGTACCCCTCTGAATAGTGATGTTACTTGTCAAGCTCCCGTTCACTATTATATTTGCTCTAGGGTTTGAGTAGATTTCCTTCACCATGTGAGCGAAATTAATTCCCAAGTTATTTTTTTCTATGACGTTGTTTAAGAATTGCCAGTTTACGCGATCAAAGGCTTTTGCGGCATCATAGGTGATGATCGTGAGGGGTAGCTGTTCTGATATGGCTACGTCTATTGTCGCTATTAATTCATGTGTTATTTCTTGAATTTGTCTGCCCTTTATGAAACCCTTCTGGTCCAGATCAATCAGGTTCGGCATTAGCCTTGATAGTCTTTTTGCTATTATGTTCATGAATAGTTTATAGTCACAATTAAGTAGGGATATTGGTCTGTAAGATTCACAGTTTTTTGGATTTTTTCCCGGTTTTAATATAAGGCTTATTGTGGCGTCATTCCATGAATCAGGGATTTTTTCATGCTCCATGTATATCTTATTCATGACTTATGTCAAGTGTTCAATTAAAGGCTCTTTTAAAGCTATGTAAAATTCGTTGGGTAGGGCATCAGGACCTGCCGCTTTACCCTTCTTTAGACTTCCTATTGCAGATCTAACTTCTTCAGGTGTTATATCGATATTTAAGGAAACAGTTTCCTCTTCTGTTAATTTTGGCATTACTATTCCTTCTAGATATTCCTTTATTGTCTCAATTGATGGATTTATATCTTCTTTGTATATTGTTGAAAAAAAATCTGCAAATTCTTGTCTAATTTCAGAGTCGTCTTCACATAGAGCTGAGTGATCTTTGGTATACACGGATAGTATAGTATTCCTTGTCTGATCTGTTTTCAATTTCCACGCTAGCATTTTCCCGCATCCTTCCCCATATTCGTGTTTAGCCAATTTACTATTCTCCCATTTCTCTTGTACTATGTTCTCCAAGTAATCTGTTAAGGTTTCTTTTAACTTACTTATCCTCTCAGTTAGTTTTTCTTTAGAAATCGATGATGAGCTGGCTCCCAGTTGTGATTCTATTTCCTTAATTTCTGACTCCAATTTTTTTATGTCGGATTTTCTTCCCTTATTTTTATGTGCACCCAAACTAAGTAAGTGTCCTCTTATCACTGCTTTGTACGTGTCCCATTTAATTCTTTCAGAGGTTTCTTCGCCATTGTCTGCAAAGTAATTAGTTGTCGATTTTAGCAGTTGGTCCACACTTTCCTCCGTTGTTAGAATTGATCGATCCAGGGTCCATCTAGTCGGGGTTGAACTTTGTGTTAAAGAAATTTTTAATTGGACAGCCGAATGATCTGATAAGTGAGCTGGATAATGTTCAATGCTTTTAACCTTATCTCGAAGTGAGTTGCTTATTAAAAAAAAATCTATCCTAGATTTATGTCCTAATTTTTTATTGTGAAAAGTAAACGGGTATGTTTTTTCCCCTTTTTGTTTCCACATGTCGTCCATGTTTAAATCTCTTTTAAATATCCCCAACCATTCCCTCATTTTCGGTGAATTCCTTTGTTTAGACGGAGGTTGCCTATCTACGGTCGGGTCTAATATTATGTTATAGTCTCCTCCTAAGATTATTGGGTCAGTGGATGTTATTAATTCTGAGTATAATTTCTTAAGTGTCGCCGGATCATCAATATTTGGGCCATAATATCCTACTATCATTAGTGTGGAGCCTAATATTCTAATTTTGGCCATTGCCCATCTTCCCTTTTTATCAACCTCTTCTGATTCCAGTTTAGCGTTCAGTGATTTTTTTATGATAATTGCCACTCCTTTTATATTGCAGTCTTGTGATGTATGAATGCTTGAGCCAATCCAGTGTAGGTTTTTCACAATTTGAGACCACTCTGATTTTATTAAGTGAGTTTCTTGAAGAATAATAATCTCACTTTCTACCTCTTTTAAATACTCCAAAATTCTTCTTCTTCTCTTGGGAGTCCTCAAACCGTTAACATTCCATGAAAGTATTTTTATCATCTTTTCTTTCGCCATTCCGTTTTTATAAAGAATATTTTGGTTGAAAGTTTAAAAAAATTAGAGAGAAAAAAGGACCATCTTGTCCCCATTGAAAACCTTTGTTTGCCAAATTTGAGGTTATTTTTTTTGTTTTTTTTCCCTATTTTGCTCCCCACCCACTTATGGTTATATCTTACATGTTTGCTGTACAGTATAGTCAAGTCGTCCCACCCTGAGGAAGCCTCCCTTCTTCTTTTTTCAGGTGGTATCTTCCACCCTTTTCGGGCTCCGTTACGCCAGCCTTTTATTTGCATAATAAATGGATTATGCCTTCACTTTCCCCTTTCATTTAACTTTTTGGCTTGTAAATCTATTTCATCTTTTGCCGACCAGAGAGCTAATTAGGTATCTCCTACAATTTCATTAGACTTGATTCATCTTGTCAATTTCAATTTGGTCTTTTATCAACTGGGTGAGGTTTTCTACCTCTGCTGGCTCTCTTAAGTTGTGCATCTTGTTTCTCCACATTATTCTTAGGGCAGCTGGGAATTTCAGTTGAACATTTGCTCCCAGACTTTTTAATTCTTGCATATATTGCCCCAGCTCCCATTGTCTGTCTTGTGTGGCTTTACATATATCAGATCTGACGCGAAATGACCAATTGTCTTTATTGAAAGATCCGCTCTTTAATCCCTCATTGAGTAATCTTTCCTTTAGAGAATAAGTCCTGAAATTTATTAGTATTTTCCTTGGGGCTTTACGATCTTTACTTTTTCTGAAAGGATCCCTATGTACCCGCTGGATATCTGTTGATAGCTCACAGTCCTTTACCCAAGGAAAGAACTCCTCTAGCAGAGATATAACATATGATTTTATATCTGATCCTTCCAGATTTTCAGGAATATTCAGTAGTCTGAGATTATTGCGTCTTCCTTGGTTTTCCAAGGACTCAAGTTTCTCTTTGGTGGCTCTCTCACTGTCTTTTATCTGTCGTATCTCTCTTTGGTTTGCATCTATTTTTTTGGTTAAAGAGCCAATCTCATTTTCCACAGCCGTTACTCGTACTCCTAAATCGTTTAATTTCTGGTCAAGGTTTTCGACTACTTCTTGAATCTTTGATTGATTCCCTTCTGATATTGAGAATTTCTCTCTCATTTCTCCCAGGATTTTGTCCATCATTTTGTCTAATTTAGCTCCCATTATTTCTTCAATCTTACTTGCAACCGTGTGGTCCGTATCATGTTCTGTGTCTCGTTCCCCTGACAGTAGTTCATGCAAATCAACATCCATCTCTTTTTCAACTTGTGGGCCAGTTGCTCCCCCTTGTTGTTCTTGTGGGGTTATATCAGATCCAGTTTCTTTGCCTATGGGTTGTGTCACTGAATTACTCATTGTTGTGGTTAGCATTGGTTGGTGCAATGTCTGTAATGATTCGACTGAGATTAGGGAGTCTTTATGCTGTATGTCTTCCTCCTCTTCTCCTTCCGTGCTTACCTCCAAATACTCTAAAGCAGGTATTTCTTCTTCCTCGTCTACACCAATGCGTTTTTTACGCTCGCTACCGGCTTCACAATGGGCTGACGTGAATATGGATGTTGAACTATTCTTTGCTATAGACCCTGCGGTGTGTTGTCCGCCTCGTATCTGCAGCACTTGTTGCACTTTAAAATATGATCTTAGAGATGGAGTGATTTTCACTATTTTCCCACTGGTTTTCGTTTTTGAAACTCTGCCTTTAATACTTTCTGATAGTACGTCCAGTCGCGGTAAATTTCTTTTCTTTGTGCTTCTTGGAGTGATAATCTTTTTCTTCTGGGCTAGCGGAATACTTTGTTTAGGTAAATTACGACTTCTTAGAGAGTAGACTGATCTTCCAGTTACCTCTTCTTTTTTGTCCGGTGAATCTGGGATTATTGTTTTTCCTACCAGAGTCTTTTTTGACCTAGTGGTGTAAGTAAAAGCGGGGTTAAACTCTGTTTTAGTATTTTCTGTATTTTTGTCTCCAGCTCTTGTACACGCAGGGCTATGTTCTATGGTGTTCTGATGATGCCCCTTGTTTTTTTCCTTCCCTTGCGAGGTAGAATATGGTAAATTAAATTCAGTCGAAATTTTGTCCTCAGGAACAGCCAAGTTTCCCTTTTTAATCATCCAGTAGCAGTCATCTAATCTTTGTGGTGTTCCTGAATTTTGTTCTGTTTCACCTTTGTTTCCACGTTTAGAGAGTGCTGGGAGTGCTGGAGATTTGCTTTATTAATTTTACTATGGTGAAAATAATTTATAATGTTTATATTGCTACTTTCGTTGTTTTGTTTAGCATTATTGCTCTCAGCCTCCTCGTGAAAGAATGCTTTCAGGCAGCCTCCGAGAGCAACGCTGCTGACCTCGCTGACTCTGTTTCCTTTCCCCCGGAAGAGGAAAGTGATTCCTCCAATCGCCCTTCTGCTGCACCGGGCGGCGTTTCTCGCTCTCACCCAGAGCTCTGTCACCGCCGCCTGGGCGCCGTACTCTCCCTGTTCCCCTCGCTCCAGCATGCGGCTGTTCTCTGGCTGCAGCCCCCAGGTGATCGTCAAACACGCCCTGCAGAAGTCGCTCTCCGTCGTGTCACAGAGAATCTCGGTGAGTCGGCGAGCTCTTTTTTTTAATTACCGCTGCTGAGGTGCTGAGGTGATTATATCACGGTGGAAGTTTATACGTTGAGATTATGAGCTTTCCGGATGGCAGGAAAAGCGGTTAAGTAGCCTCACCTTAATTAGGGCAGTAATGATAGTGGAGCCGGTTATCCATTTCTCTGGGGAAATGTAGACATCGTCTTGCACTGCTGGCGTCTCCGGAGCTCGCGACCTGACGTCTTAGTCGGCCGCCATCTTCCTCCCTGATGCAATACTATAAGCTTGCATTCTGGTAAAACAAGCTGCTTAACATTCCTTCAAGACTAAGCCTGAAGGCTGCTCGCCACAGATACCACCTGGATAGCTTTCTATAAAGTTATCTTTAATCTAATCACCATAAGGGTTGTTTGGACTGGTTCAAGGTACCCACTTTAATTAGTGGACAGCATATACCAGGCCAACTTCTCACAAAAGAATAATGTGAATCATTTTACATGTATACATCATAGGGATACCCTTTCAACACCGTTGCGGGTAATCCTTTTTAGATGAGAAAATAATTGTTAATATAGTGGAAACAATCTATTGGTCTTTCGCCTACTTTTCCTATTACTCCTCACTGACCCCATCTTTTTTATCAAAGGAATTGAATGCATATTTTTTTTCTTTTTCTTATTTCAATAAATGTATCTCCTTTCTCATTTAATACTTTTTATGATGTATCTCTGTTACTTTTGCAGGCCTAATTAGGAAAAAAATAAATAAGTACATTTCAGTAAAAGAACGGTAAAGTTATTCGAGCATGGCCTTGACACTTTCCTTACTTGAGCAGTGCTGCATGAGCTAGAATAATTTAGAGGCTAAAGAACATGGGAATTCACTCCAGAAAAAATACAATCTGGTAAAATATTGCCTTGAAAAATAATACAATTTTCTTGAAGAACAGTACAGCAGCTGTGAGAAATTGATTTGTTGGTTGAGGGGGAGTGAAACCCTACTCAAACAAAAGCCAAAAATCCTTATCAGGGTGAACCACAAAAAGGCATTAAGATTAGCCTGTGCTTAATCCTCAGGTAGCTTGACACAAAAGCAGTTTGGCTTCACTTAGAGGCAAGATGTAAACAATTTATGCAACATACAAACATTATTAAAGTAAAAGCACAACACAAGAAAAATCCGACAGTGCAAATTGATATAAGCATTGGCATTTCTTCTGGTGTGTTCATTATAGATTCGTCCAGCCTTACTGATCATGGGCCGGAACCCTTTATTGATTTGACTTTTAAAGTTATTACTTATTAAGTACCCCATTGTTAGCCTATGAGAAAGGTAGGCCTTGCATCAGTGAAAATTGAATTTAGGAATTATGCAGTATCTCTATTTGCTCTCTTATCCCAAATCTCTTTCTTCTCATCTACCATTTGTCTCATAAATCCGACTGTTTGTAGTCTGCACCTAACCACACTGCAGAAGGAGGTCAATTTTGTAATGTCAGAATCAATTACAGTAAAATAAGAGATAGGAACCTTTCAATGAGCAGAAATAATACTAAATACATGCTAGTCAGTTGCCTTTGCATATAAAGTCAAAGGGCACAGACCTTTGGACATTCCCACCTCCCTTAGGAGAGACTTAGTCTCTTTCTCTTTTTTTTTTAATATATTTTTATTGTATACTTCAAAATCAAAAGCACGCATTTTAAAAGAATACACAAATTTCTCTCTTACATTTGTTCATCTCACAGTATGAAAGGAAAAATTGAACCAGTACAAAATAAACTCAAGAGAAGGAAGCCATTGCAACAGTGTAACGTATTATAACATTTCCATAGAACCAAGAAGTCAACAAAAAAAATCCTATCAACCTATTCCTGTTCTCCACTTCTCCAGGGGCCCCCAAATTTTAATACCTCGAGCTCTCCCCATCCTACCTTTTCTTGCACATATATGCTTTTTTTTAAATTAAATTTATACTTTATTGCACCCTCAAGTCACATACACAGCCGACATCGCCTACAACCCGGAGGCCGGCGGCATAAAAAAATCACCCTCCAATCCCCGGGTAAAAGTAAGTTACACAGCCGTAAAAGACCAACAGCCCAAGGGCCTGGCGGCGAAACTGCAGGTGTGGAACAAGTGTGCAGAGGCAATAGTTCCTAGTAGCTACCATTGGATGATCATAACATATAAGCAGGATGCACACCCCGCAACGCCAACAAAATCAGACCCAGGTGCAGCATGGCGTGCCAGATTGGCAGGATCGAAATAGCCACCGGGAAGAACTGCGTATAAACCCAGAGTCGATAGCATCACCAATGGGGACCCAGGGAAAGGTGTATAAAGGGGAGGAGACCCCCCAGACGATAACAAACCCACCCACCCCAAAAGAAGAACTAGCCAGACTACCTAAACCCGTGTCCACCACCCACCTCCCACTCTGCACCACAACCATGAACCCCTCAGCTAGGCTAAGGGAGATCAGCAAATGCCCACTAGGGCGGGATAACGCTCAGGGAAGGGGACTGCGGTCGCCACAAACCAGAACAGCCATCACAAGCAACCCCCAACACAAAACACCTCAAAAGTCAGGCGTGATTCATCACACTGTCACAACGTTAAGGCCTTCAACTGACACACTCCTCATCCACAGCTGACGCAGCCCCCTCCTCCTGCAGCACATCCAGCTCCACACTCTCTGGATCCGACTCACCATCCTCTTTCGCACTTTGAAACGCCCGAAACAAGCCCCAAAAGTTTTTGGGTCTACTCTTTGGAGGTAGGAGTTCACTATACACTTCCGATTGCGTGCAACAGTAAAGCAAGTCTGTTTCCCATCGTTGTTTAGTAGGGACTGGCCCCCGCATCCAGCACATTGCTATCAGCCGCTTTGCCGTCAGTAATGCCATGTCCGCAAGACGCCGCATAGCTACAGGAAGGGGTTTTGAAAAACCAAGTAAGGCGAGCGCCGGGTTAGGCAAGATCCCCTCACCAAGGATAGCGCTGAGGGCCGCAAAGACCTCTACCCAGTACTTATGTATGGCAGGACAAGTCCAGGCCATATGGAGGAAGTCTGCTGGGTGAAAGTGGCATCGCTCACACTCCGCTGATTCTCTAAGGCCATACCTATGCAACCTCTCGGGCGTGTAGTAAACACGCTGTAGGAATTTAAAATGCACCAGGCGGTGCCTACCGTTGAGCGAGATTTTCCTAGTATTAGTCGCACAATAACGCCACATGTCGTCGGAGATGGGAGATTGGAGGTCAGCCTGCCAGGCCAAACGGGCCTTGGAGGGGGGATATTGCCGTTGTCTATCACCCAGAGACCTAAGAGCTGTGATCAGTTTGCGAGCTGAGGGGGTCTTGATGACATAGGTGAGTTCCGGCACTTCCGGCGGTTCAGCTAGGTCCGGGCCTAAAACGGCGAGGGCCGCTCTACGAACCCTGTGATATTGGAAACTATGAAGCAGCGTTGCCCCGGGACAGGGTTGAAGGACCTGCTGCAGCGTTTTCAGAGTGCCCTCTGAGAAGAGATCTCCCATGGTAACAATGCCTAGGTCACGTAGCGCCTTCAGGACGCCTTTCTCCGTCAGTGGAGCCAACCAGGCCGCCCATTCTACACGGAGCAAAGGTGAATACAGCAGCGTGCACTCACGGGTGCCAATTAGTGCATGCCAAGCATGATTCGTGGCAGCTATAGAGTCCAGATTGCCGACCCTTCTATCAGGTGGATAACATACTGTCGCCGGAAGCGGGACGGGGTCTGCAAAGAGTCGCTCCAGTTTCACATGAGGTATACCCAGATCCCCATGAATCCACGTATGTAGGTGCGCACCCTGAGCAAGTCTACAGTATCGCTCCAGATCTGGAGCCCCAAGGCCTCCCTGTTCGTACGGAAGGGTGAGCGTTTGCCACTGCACCCGCGGCTGTTGGCCCCCCCACGCCAGGCGGACAAGTGTCTGGGTAAGTTGCCGGAAAAAGGCTTTGGAAAGGACTACTGGTATATTCACGAATAGGAAAAGGAACCTGGGGAGCACCACCATCTTCATGAGCGCAATCCTGCCCATAAGTGAAAGTGGGAGCCTGGACCACACTTCGACATCATCCACCAGTTTGGAGTAGGCCACTCCATAATTCTCGCGTATCAGGACCTCCGGGTCCGTATGAATGCGTATCCCTAAGTAGCGGATAGAGTCCGTGGTCCATTGCAAGGGGTACTCCGAGTCGAAAGGGAGCATCACCGGCGTCAGGGGCAATGCTACTGACTTAGTCCAGTTGACGCGGAGGCCCGAAAGAGCCCCGAACCTCACCACCTCCCGCAGCACCGCAGAGAGGTTAGTCTCCGGGTCCCGGACATATAGCAGAGTGTCATCCGCATACGTGGAGATACCGATCTGGTACGTCGGAAAGTTTATCCCTTCAAACCGATGATACTCTCGTATAGCGCAGGCGAGAGGTTCCGCTACCATGGCATACAGCAACGGAGAGAGGGGCCAACCCTGACGCGTGTCCCTCCCAATCGCGATGGGAGCAGTGACCAGGTTACCTATCTTTAGCCTCGCAGTAGGTTTGTAGTATAGGGCTCCCAACATTTGCAGAAACGGCTCCCCTAGGCCGAACTTACGAAGGACCCTCAGCATGAACGACCACTCAACAGAATCAAAGGCCTTCTCCATATCCAAGAAGATGGCCACAGCTTTGTTTTCGTGTTTGACATGCTGTATCATGCCTAGGACCGTGCGGATATTATAAGTGAGATTGAGTGAGGGAACAAACCCAGCCTGCTCCGGGGCAACAAGGTCCGGGACCAGCAACGCCAAACGAGTCGCAAGAACCTTAGCATACAGTTTCGCGTCCACATTTATCAGCGATATCGGTCGGTAGGAGCCACACTGATTAAGGGGTTTGCCAGGTTTCGGGATGGTAATAAGCAACGCCTCTCTCATGGACTTCGACATGCTGCCCTGCTGGCAAATGTCATCGAACAAGAGCATCAAGTACGGGACCAGTTGCTCCTGAAAGGCCTTGTAGAAGGATACCGTGAGACCATCCGCACCAGGAGCGCTACCAGATTTCATGCCCTCCAGCGCTTCCGTTATCTCCTCTTTTTAAATGGGGGCCATAAGAAACTCCCTCTGCCAGTCGGCCAGGAAGGGCATTTGAATGTAGCTCAAATAGTCGTCGATTTCATCCTCGAGGTGTGCGTCCTTCGAGGAGTAGAGGGCGGTGTAGTAGGCATGAAATTCCGCCAAGATATCTTGCTCCTCCGTAACCACCGCCCCAGCGGCTGTCACCAACTCCTCGATAACCAATGGGGGCCTACTGTTGCGCATAAGTTTAGCTAGGAGTGCACCAGGCCGCTCCCGTTCCCCATACGCACGCGCCGTAGCGTATTTGCCCATATGTTTAATTTCCCTGTCCGCTTCCTCCTGAAATTCATCTAGCAAGGACTTAAGCGTGACTGTATCAGCTGCGTCCCCCGAGTCCACCGCCTGACTATCCAGGCCGCCATTATGAAAATGGGGTAACCCAATAAGGTTCAGGGACCTGGGTAAATGACGTTATATTGAAAACAATGGTCCCAACCAAACAATTCCTTAACAGAAAAATCTGTACAATAATGAATTCCTTTAGTGAGCTTCCTAAGTTAACCACTCAATTGAATTAATCAAAATTACCACTCTGGTAATCTATACATCACATAGTTTTTTATACAAAACCTGACACAAACCAAGGATTTATTTTGAAAAAACACAGGAGTTTTAATGATTTACTCCATTTCAATTCACTATTTTTATATACATTTTTACAATTTATATACAATTTCAACTTAACGGTAAAAAGAAGAGCAACGCAGCTTCTAAAGTAGTGCAAGAAAAAAGAAAGAAAAGAACGTGATTGTGGTGACGAAAGGGTGCAAGCCTCAGAAGATAGTGACACGTGAAAAAAGGGGGGTTTATTTACAGATACAGCGATACTTGGTATTCAGCTGTTCTCACAGAAAGAGCCACAATTAATTACTATTGTATTTTATACATTTATACAGTCAAGCAATGGCGTGTATAATGATTTTCAAAAGTGGTCCTATCTGAAATGAAAAGAAAGGCGTCGACGTTTCGACCCGTCTTTTGGTACATGGGCAAGTTGGAGCCTCGACCTGCGGGTCTTCCTCAGGACGAAGATTGCACACACGTTTTTACCGTAGGCTATTCAACGAATGGTCTAAAATACAAAAAATTATTTATGGTGGTCAGGTTATTGGGTTAACAAAAGTGGGTAGATGACCTTATCCCACATTCTATTATTCGCTTACCCACCCAAGGTTAATGGGCTGCCAACGTCCTCCAGTGTTGGGATAGACGGGTAGTCCAATGGATCAAAAATGGGACACCTGTAATTAATAAGGTATCGTAGGTATTCTGGAACTTGTTCAAACCATTTTTGGTAATTACTTTATGGTTCAAATTTCCAAAAGAATAAGCTTACCATAAACTAGGTGGTACATCGACTGTCTGGATATTCAGGCGTTTTTAGGTCAAAGACACTCAATACAGGTGTTTTCCAAATGGACCACCTGTAATAAATAAGGCAGGTACTTACAGATACCCATAGCCATTTTTAAATATCCACTAATGCTGATGGTGTCGTATTACAAAACGTGGGCTTACCCTAGACTGGATGGTGTGGCATCCGTATGGGTGTTCAGGATTTAGGGTGACCGCCACTCGCGCAATAGCGCCCAAACACTGCATAGGAGACAGCAAGGTGAAGGGGAACAATGAATCTCAGAGGCCCTAGTGTAAAGTTAACTGTGGACCATAAATACACAACGTCACGATATCCATACCTTCTAAAGCGCCGTTTGTCACGAATGTCACCCAAGCAGAATAGGTTCGTTGTTCGCCAATTTCCTCCGCAGTAAGGCGATAGGGATCGCGCTGCAGGGACAAATTGGTTCAATCAATTGTAGGTTGAAACCTCACATACGGGTGATGCTAATGCCTAAATGCCGCGTTTTTTGTGGTTCCTACCTTTCGCTATACCGCGTTGTTGTCTGCCTTCTAACACCGGGCCGCCATGTTGAGATCAGGCGAGGACGCGCTAGCGTCACTCGCGTTTCTTTTACACCTTCCGGTAAACAGAAACAAGGGACTCCCCGGGTGCGGTGGATGGAGGAGGAGGCAAAAGTCCCGTAATTGAAATATATTCTTAATAGCGATGTTATTACCGGCAGAATGAACTCACAGTTATAAAAATAAAAATTAGTTTGGTTAAAGTCTCCCATAGTGCAAGTGTGCAGGAGGGTGATACATGGACCAACAATAATGCGGGGCCATATCTTAATGGAGCTATTACTATATGAAAACGTATCCAATTCACCCAGGGCACAAGTTTATAATTATATGGGGATAACGTATCATTAATGGCAAATGCTTGCTATACTGGGTAACAAGTTATATAATCAGGGCACAAGCTCTTGAACAGGAATGACGAAAAATGGGTCACATCCAGTACCCTAAGAAATTAACTAGCCATTATTCAAAATAGACACCTGTCTGTTTATCTCCTCATATTCATTGAGACCCCGTCTAATTGTGTCGAAGAGATGTATGAAACGACACTCCCGAATACTAAGGGTTTGGTTAAAATCTCCCCCTCTTGGATTCGGTGTCACTTTTTCCAGGATACACCATGACAAGCTGTCCGGTGCGTGGTCAAATCTAGAGAAGTGTTCAACAAGGGGTGCCCCTTGGGTCTTACACTTAATGCGGCTGACATGTTGCAATATCCTACATTTTGCCTTTTGGATAGTTTGCCCGATATATACAAAACCACATGGGCATGTGATAGCATAGATGACCCCAGAAGAGTTACAGTTACTGTGGTCACGTATCACATGTGTATGATCATTATATTTGAACTCCTTGACTTCCTGGGTCAATGGGCATGCCTTGCAATTTCCGCATTTTACATGTCCTTTGACTGGTGGCATCCCCCACAGTACTGTTTGGCTGGGTTGTAATGATGTAGGTAACAACGCCCTAACCACATAGTCCTTTATGTTTTTGGCCTTTTTAAAGGCGTGTAAAGGTGGAGGAGCATTCCCTATCTCGTCTGAGATCATATGCCAGTGCTGGTTTATTATCTTTTTTATTTTGTTACTCTTTGTGGAGTATGTTGTCACACAAACCAGTTTGTCGTCATTGGCCCCTTTCTTTGTGGTTCCCAGAAGGTGCTCTCTATGATTATGCCACGCCCGTTTTCGTGCCTGCTTGAGGAGTCTCATGGGATATCCTCTATCGTGGAGTCTTTCCAGCAGGTCCGAAGACTCATTGAAGAAATCCTCCTTCTTGGAGCAATTCCTCCGCAACCTCAGAAATTGGCCAAAAGGCAGGTTATCTCTGAGGTTGCGGGGGTGATGACTGGTGTAGCGGAGTAGGGTATTACGCTCACTACTCTTACGATACAGGCCAGTGTATAAGGTCCCTGACTCTACATTAATGGTTATATCCAAGAAGCTGATCTTCATTTTGTCAGACTCAAGCGTGAATTGAATGTCTTCAGAAACTGTATTAAGCCATTGATGGAAAGAGGTTAATTGATCAGAGTTGCCATTCCAAATGATCATGACGTCGTCTATATATCGACGCCATAACCCTATATTGGTGAAAAATGGGTTGGTTACATTAAGGATGTGTTTTTGTTCAAAGGCATCCATGAAAATTATAGCCAGATTGGGGGCAAAGCTAGCCCCCATCGCTACTCCTTTTGTCTGGACATAGAATTTTCCCAGAAAAGAAAAATAATTTTTTGTCATGGCCAATGTAAGAAGTTCAATAATGAACTCAGTTGGGACAAAAGTTGGTGCAGGACGTGTGTTCAAATATGCTTCAATTACAGTTAAAGCTGAGTCCTGTGGGATATTGGTATACAATGATTGGATATCCATTGTAGCCAAAAGGTTTTTACTGGGATCGCTCAACATGGCGGCCCGGTGTTAGAAGGCAGACAACAACGCGGTATAGCGAAAGGTAGGAACCACAAAAAACGCGGCATTTAGGCATTAGCATCACCCGTATGTGAGGTTTCAACCTACAATTGATTGAACCAATTTGTCCCTGCAGCGCGATCCCTATCGCCTTACTGCGGAGGAAATTGGCGAACAACGAACCTATTCTGCTTGGGTGACATTCGTGACAAACGGCGCTTTAGAAGGTATGGATATCGTGACGTTGTGTATTTATGGTCCACAGTTAACTTTACACTAGGGCCTCTGAGATTCATTGTTCCCCTTCACCTTGCTGTCTCCTATGCAGTGTTTGGGCGCTATTGCGCGAGTGGCGGTCACCCTAAATCCTGAACACCCATACGGATGCCACACCATCCAGTCTAGGGTAAGCCCACGTTTTGTAATACGACACCATCAGCATTAGTGGATATTTAAAAATGGCTATGGGTATCTGTAAGTACCTGCCTTATTTATTACAGGTGGTCCATTTGGAAAACACCTGTATTGAGTGTCTTTGACCTAAAAACGCCTGAATATCCAGACAGTCGATGTACCACCTAGTTTATGGTAAGCTTATTCTTTTGGAAATTTGAACCATAAAGTAATTACCAAAAATGGTTTGAACAAGTTCCAGAATACCTACGATACCTTATTAATTACAGGTGTCCCATTTTTGATCCATTGGACTACCCGTCTATCCCAACACTGGAGGACGTTGGCAGCCCATTAACCTTGGGTGGGTAAGCGAATAATAGAATGTGGGATAAGGTCATCTACCCACTTTTGTTAACCCAATAACCTGACCACCATAAATAATTTTTTGTATTTTAGACCATTCGTTGAATAGCCTACGGTAAAAACGTGTGTGCAATCTTCGTCCTGAGGAAGACCCGCAGGTCGAGGCTCCAACTTGCCCATGTACCAAAAGACGGGTCGAAACGTCGACGCCTTTCTTTTCATTTCAGATAGGACCACTTTTGAAAATCATTATACACGCCATTGCTTGACTGTATAAATGTATAAAATACAATAGTAATTAATTGTGGCTCTTTCTGTGAGAACAGCTGAATACCAAGTATCGCTGTATCTGTAAATAAACCCCCCTTTTTTCACGTGTCACTATCTTCTGAGGCTTGCACCCTTTCGTCACCACAATCACGTTCTTTTCTTTCTTTTTTCTTGCACTACTTTAGAAGCTGCGTTGCTCTTCTTTTTACCGTTAAGTTGAAATTGTATATAAATTGTAAAAATGTATATAAAAATAGTGAATTGAAATGGAGTAAATCATTAAAACTCCTGTGTTTTTTCAAAATAAATCCTTGGTTTGTGTCAGGTTTTGTATAAAAAACTATGTGATGTATAGATTACCAGAGTGGTAATTTTGATTAATTCAATTGAGTGGTTAACTTAGGAAGCTCACTAAAGGAATTCATTATTGTACAGATTTTT
Source organism: Lissotriton vulgaris (assembly GCF_964263255.1). Taxonomy (NCBI): domain Eukaryota; kingdom Metazoa; phylum Chordata; class Amphibia; order Caudata; family Salamandridae; genus Lissotriton; species Lissotriton vulgaris. Next base: position 461,767,379 of record NC_141696.1, on the reverse strand, counting down.
CTGTTAAGGAATTGTTTGGTTGGGACCATTGTTTTCAATATAACGTCATTTACCCAGGTCCCTGAACCTTATTGGGTTACCCCATTTTCATAATGGCTACCTTGTGCAGGGATTCCTGCGAGGGTTAAGTGTTTGATGTTGTAAATGTTTTGTGCAAATTTCTTTTTGTCTATTGCATGTTTTTATGCTAATATAGTGTAATATGTCCGAAAAAGAAACACTGTCATACAGTGAAGATTACATCGATAAGTTATTGAGTGACGAAGGAGCGAGTGCACTCCTAGGGAATGATACTAGAAACATTGATATTACTCTCAATGAGAAGGTTGTAAAATTGGAAAGGTTGGAAAAGAAATTGATAAGGACTAGACTCCATGGGCACACCTTAGCGAAATACCTGAAGTCTAATGTGATACCCGTGGGCCTTAGAGTCAGAAACGAACCAGCAATTTTTATTGATAACCCCAAATTTAAGGAGAGCTTTAGTTTTGTCTCCAATACATGCTCGCGCCACTGGATGGTGTTAGGGGTAGAGACTGCTGTGGTAGAAGCCGAAAAACTAATAAAAGAAATAGCAGAACTCAAAAAAGAGATCATTGAGGACAAAGCTCTAACTAACGCCAAAGAGGCTTTGGAAAAAGTAGAAAGAACTATACACGAGTTTGAACTATTTACTCAAGCCACAAAATTGGATAAAGTGGCCAAGGACATTAAATTCTATGACAAAAAAGTGACGTATCCTTACCTGCAGGAAGGGTATTACACAAAAGAACAGTCAGGTTCATACTCTAGTAGAGGAAGACGAGGATACAGAAAATACACCACTTTCTCTGGGTCATCTTTTGGCAGCAACACAGACAGTGATTCTGAACAAGCAGGAACTAGTGGGAACACAACGAACTCTGGTAACAATTTCACAGACCAAAACGATTTTTTAGAACAGGAACAATGGTGGGAACCACGAGGAAGGGGACGCCCCTGGGGGAGGCCCAGGGGTCCACGCCAACAGAACTGGAACAGAGGGAGAGGGAAAGGCAAGCGGCCCACACAATTCCAGCAGACGTCCCATGGGGAAATACAAACAAGGAGACAGCATTACAGGTGGTGAACAATGAACCTGAGAACCCAATAATCAATCTCTCCACCTACCAATTAGGCCTAGATGAACAGAGTGTCCTTGAAAAAGGCCTTTCATTTGTTCCAACAGCTATGCCAAATTCCTTCAACCTCAAAGTCGAACTACATCAGTTCTTTAGGAAAATCAGATTAAAACACTTTTTTCACAAGGTCCCACATAATCCCACCTTCACTGGCAGTGGGTTAAGGCCACCGTCAAAATTCAACCCTCCTGCCCATCAAATGCCTTCAAAAATTCTGGCATATGAACAAGTGGTCTTAAGAGATGTAGAAAAGACACTATCAGAGAGACAATATGTGAGGTATAACATCACTAAGGCAGAACGAAAAGCCCTGAACACCCTTAAAGATAATCCAAACATTGTCATCAAGCCTGCGGATAAGGGGGGGGCGATTGTAGTACAGAACTATGACGACTACACAAAAGAAATATTGGCTCAATTGAATGTTGAAGGGAACTATAAGAAACTTATGAGTGACCCTACAAAGGAGTTAGCCAAGAAAATTAACTGTATAACATCCAGAGGGTTGGGGTTAGGTTTCTTGAGTAAGCATGAGTTTGAGTACTTGAACAATCGTAATCCAAGAATGCCGACAATTTACACCCTCCCGAAAGTTCATAAAAGAATGGAAAATCCACCTGGGAGACCGATAATTTCGGGATGTGGCTCTCTGTTAGAGCCGTTATGTAAATACATCGATACCTTTTTAAAACCCCTTGCAGAGAATACTGCCACATATCTCAAAGATACCATGCAGACGATACAGTTGCTAGATGGTCGCACCCACGATCCCAGTAAAAACCTTTTGGCTACAATGGATATCCAATCATTGTATACCAATATCCCACAGGACTCAGCTTTAACTGTAATTGAAGCATATTTGAACACACGTCCTGCACCAACTTTTGTCCCAACTGAGTTCATTATTGAACTTCTTACATTGGCCATGACAAAAAATTATTTTTCTTTTCTGGGAAAATTCTATGTCCAGACAAAAGGAGTAGCGATGGGGGCTAGCTTTGCCCCCAATCTGGCTATAATTTTCATGGATGCCTTTGAACAAAAACACATCCTTAATGTAACCAACCCATTTTTCACCAATATAGGGTTATGGCGTCGATATATAGACGACGTCATGATCATTTGGAATGGCAACTCTGATCAATTAACCTCTTTCCATCAATGGCTTAATACAGTTTCTGAAGACATTCAATTCACGCTTGAGTCTGACAAAATGAAGATCAGCTTCTTGGATATAACCATTAATGTAGAGTCAGGGACCTTATACACTGGCCTGTATCGTAAGAGTAGTGAGCGTAATACCCTACTCCGCTACACCAGTCATCACCCCCGCAACCTCAGAGATAACCTGCCTTTTGGCCAATTTCTGAGGTTGCGGAGGAATTGCTCCAAGAAGGAGGATTTCTTCAATGAGTCTTCGGACCTGCTGGAAAGACTCCACGATAGAGGATATCCCATGAGACTCCTCAAGCAGGCACGAAAACGGGCGTGGCATAATCATAGAGAGCACCTTCTGGGAACCACAAAGAAAGGGGCCAATGACGACAAACTGGTTTGTGTGACAACATACTCCACAAAGAGTAACAAAATAAAAAAGATAATAAACCAGCACTGGCATATGATCTCAGACGAGATAGGGAATGCTCCTCCACCTTTACACGCCTTTAAAAAGGCCAAAAACATAAAGGACTATGTGGTTAGGGCGTTGTTACCTACATCATTACAACCCAGCCAAACAGTACTGTGGGGGATGCCACCAGTCAAAGGACATGTAAAATGCGGAAATTGCAAGGCATGCCCATTGACCCAGGAAGTCAAGGAGTTCAAATATAATGATCATACACATGTGATACGTGACCACAGTAACTGTAACTCTTCTGGGGTCATCTATGCTATCACATGCCCATGTGGTTTTGTATATATCGGGCAAACTATCCAAAAGGCAAAATGTAGGATATTGCAACATGTCAGCCGCATTAAGTGTAAGACCCAAGGGGCACCCCTTGTTGAACACTTCTCTGGATTTGACCACGCACCGGACAGCTTGTCATGGTGTATCCTGGAAAAAGTGACACCGAATCCAAGAGGGGGAGATTTTAACCAAACCCTTAGTATTCGGGAGTGTCGTTTCATACATCTCTTCGACACAATTAGACGGGGTCTCAATGAATATGAGGAGATAAACAGACAGGTGTCTATTTTGAATAATGGCTAGTTAATTTCTTAGGGTACTGGATGTGACCCATTTTTCGTCATTCCTGTTCAAGAGCTTGTGCCCTGATTATATAACTTGTTACCCAGTATAGCAAGCATTTGCCATTAATGATACGTTATCCCCATATAATTATAAACTTGTGCCCTGGGTGAATTGGATACGTTTTCATATAGTAATAGCTCCATTAAGATATGGCCCCGCATTATTGTTGGTCCATGTATCACCCTCCTGCACACTTGCACTATGGGAGACTTTAACCAAACTAATTTTTATTTTTATAACTGTGAGTTCATTCTGCCGGTAATAACATCGCTATTAAGAATATATTTCAATTACGGGACTTTTGCCTCCTCCTCCATCCACCGCACCCGGGGAGTCCCTTGTTTCTGTTTACCGGAAGGTGTAAAAGAAACGCGAGTGACGCTAGCGCGTCCTCGCCTGATCTCAACATGGCGGCCCGGTGTTAGAAGGCAGACAACAACGCGGTATAGCGAAAGGTAGGAACCACAAAAAACGCGGCATTTAGGCATTAGCATCACCCGTATGTGAGGTTTCAACCTACAATTGATTGAACCAATTTGTCCCTGCAGCGCGATCCCTATCGCCTTACTGCGGAGGAAATTGGCGAACAACGAACCTATTCTGCTTGGGTGACATTCGTGACAAACGGCGCTTTAGAAGGTATGGATATCGTGACGTTGTGTATTTATGGTCCACAGTTAACTTTACACTAGGGCCTCTGAGATTCATTGTTCCCCTTCACCTTGCTGTCTCCTATGCAGTGTTTGGGCGCTATTGCGCGAGTGGCGGTCACCCTAAATCCTGAACACCCATACGGATGCCACACCATCCAGTCTAGGGTAAGCCCACGTTTTGTAATACGACACCATCAGCATTAGTGGATATTTAAAAATGGCTATGGGTATCTGTAAGTACCTGCCTTATTTATTACAGGTGGTCCATTTGGAAAACACCTGTATTGAGTGTCTTTGACCTAAAAACGCCTGAATATCCAGACAGTCGATGTACCACCTAGTTTATGGTAAGCTTATTCTTTTGGAAATTTGAACCATAAAGTAATTACCAAAAATGGTTTGAACAAGTTCCAGAATACCTACGATACCTTATTAATTACAGGTGTCCCATTTTTGATCCATTGGACTACCCGTCTATCCCAACACTGGAGGACGTTGGCAGCCCATTAACCTTGGGTGGGTAAGCGAATAATAGAATGTGGGATAAGGTCATCTACCCACTTTTGTTAACCCAATAACCTGACCACCATAAATAATTTTTTGTATTTTAGACCATTCGTTGAATAGCCTACGGTAAAAACGTGTGTGCAATCTTCGTCCTGAGGAAGACCCGCAGGTCGAGGCTCCAACTTGCCCATGTACCAAAAGACGGGTCGAAACGTCGACGCCTTTCTTTTCATTTCAGATAGGACCACTTTTGAAAATCATTATACACGCCATTGCTTGACTGTATAAATGTATAAAATACAATAGTAATTAATTGTGGCTCTTTCTGTGAGAACAGCTGAATACCAAGTATCGCTGTATCTGTAAATAAACCCCCCTTTTTTCACGTGTCACTATCTTCTGAGGCTTGCACCCTTTCGTCACCACAATCACGTTCTTTTCTTTCTTTTTTCTTGCACTACTTTAGAAGCTGCGTTGCTCTTCTTTTTACCGTTAAGTTGAAATTGTATATAAATTGTAAAAATGTATATAAAAATAGTGAATTGAAATGGAGTAAATCATTAAAACTCCTGTGTTTTTTCAAAATAAATCCTTGGTTTGTGTCAGGTTTTGTATAAAAAACTATGTGATGTATAGATTACCAGAGTGGTAATTTTGATTAATTCAATTGAGTGGTTAACTTAGGAAGCTCACTAAAGGAATTCATTATTGTACAGATTTTTCTGTTAAGGAATTGTTTGGTTGGGACCATTGTTTTCAATATAATGACTATCCAGGCCAGCGAGCTGCGTCTCGAGCAACTGCAGGCGTCGCCTGATAGCTTTGAGCACCCCAGAATGCTTCGCCATAGTCATCCCTCTGATATAAACCTTAAATGCGTCCCAGAGAACTTGAACGCTGTCCACTGAGCCCACATTGGTTGCGAAATAGGCCTCTATGTCTTCGGCGAGTTCCCCTCTGAAAACCTCATCTAGGAGGGAGTACGGGGGGAACCTCCACGTGAAGGGGGGAATCCTCCTGGGAGGAGCCACCAGCAACAAGAGCAAGGGCGAGTGATCAGACAGCGTGCGCGGGAGAACCGTGCAACCCTTAACCATATCTAGCAAAGAGCGGGAAACAAACCAATAATCTATGCGTGTATGAATGTTGTGATAGGCCGAGTAGTGAGTGAACCCACCCCGCCCCGAGTGCCTATGCCGCCACACATCAAGTAAATCAAGTTTCACACATTCCGACAAAAGGAGGGACGCGGAAGCTGCAGGGGACCTAGGGGGGCCCGCAGATCTGTCAAGGTCCGGGTTCAGCACCAAGCACATTCACCAGCAAGAGATCGTGATCTTTTCCAACACAACGTGCAACCACAAACCTCCTTTCTGGTTCCACCGCCACCCGGGTCAGCGACAGTCGGGATTTGGGATTAGCCCATATGAGCACCCCCCTAGCATGCGTTGGGAACCCCGCAGCGACACAAGTAGGGCCAAGGCCCCTCACCTGCAACATAGGGCTGGAAAGCGGCAAATGTGTTTCCTGCAGTAAAGCAAGGTCAATGTGATGGCATTGCAAATAGGCTAAGACCTTCCTGAGTTTGCGGAAATCGTTAAGCCCCCTTACGTTCCAGGACAGCAAACGCAGAGAGCCCAGGGAGCTCTCCGCACTCAGTGATTCAGCAGTCGACATGGCAGATTAGAAAGTAAAATGTCGCAGAGCAGAAAGTGTGGCAGACACATTGCAGTAGTCGGCAAAAACAAACCCCCCCACCCGACAAACCCTGAACCCCAAACAGCATGGCAGCAACAATACACGAGCACAGCCAACAACCGCCCACCCACAGCCGACCAACCCCAACCCGGTCAGACAGAGCATAGCACTACCCACCCTGAACCCACCCGAAACACCCCACTACAAACCCAGGACCCCCTAGAGGGTCAGAAAGCCGAAAGCGCAGGGGCAGAGGTTCTGGCCAGACTACAATACTCTCCAACAAGGGCCAGATACAGTTGTTGCTCCCAGCCCCACCCCCATTGCGTTCGGCACCCCACCTAAGCCCCAGCAGCAGAACAAGCAGAGTGGCAAATAATCAGTCCCAACGTGCCACCGGGAGCACCCCCCCGATAACAGAAGAAGAGCAGCAAAAGTTCGAGCCCCATTTCGTGGCACCACCACGAACCAGGCTATTCAAGGGTCACAAACCAAAATGTTATGAAGGCAAAGGAGAGGCACATTGAGAACTGGAATGCAATACATACAGTCGCAGTGAAGTAGCCGAGCCAAGCTACGCAGCATGAGACAGTTCAGCCCTGACCCTCCAAAGACACAGTGTCCTCATCCTCCGTACGCTGATCCCTCGGGCTGTTGCGCTGTTCTTTGGCCCATTCCTTAAGCGATTTTTTCAGATCAGCCGGGTCGGTGAAAAAATGCGAGTGTCCTTGTTTATTTATCCGGAGTCTCGCCGGGTATAGCATGGCGTAGTCGAGCCCCATGTCTCTCATCTGTTTCTTGTAGGGGGCGAATCGCTTACGCTCCTCCTGCACCCTAGCTGTGAAGTCAGGATAGAGGGAAATGTTCATTCCTTCAAACTGCAATTCCCCCTTCTCCCTTGCCAGACGGAGGGCCAGGTCGCGGTCCCGGTAGTTCAAAAGTTTTGCAATGATTGGTCTCTGTGGGAGGCCAGGCTGCGGTTTGGGACCAAGAGTGCGATGAGCCCTCTCAACAATAAACATGGGGGAGAAGACGTCCTCCCCCAGGAGCTTGTGTAGCAATTTCTCGACAAACAGTTCCATCTTTCCGGTGTTGGTGGATTCCGCAACCCCCGTGATGCGGACGTTGGAGCGCCGTGAACGCGCTTCCAGATCCTCCGTTTTGTCCTGTATGACCTGGAGGAGGCGGCCAAATTGCTTACGGTCCTTATCCCACTCCGTTTGGGCCTCCTCCGCCTCCGTCAGCCTATGCTCCGCCATGTCCAAACGTTCCGCATGTTTGTCCACCCTCTCGGACATCCGGTCCATACGGAATGATAAGGCGTCGATTTTCGAGCCGATCGCTGACATACTTTCCTGCAGGCCTTTCTCCATGGCGCCGAGCCGAGCATTTCACGAATGTCCGCACATAGCGAGCCTTCCGCCGCCTGCGATGATGTTTCCGGAGGAGCACTCTCCGCGCCCTTCGGCTTCCGTTGCTCAAACGTGAGCTTCGGCTGATTTCTGTCTTCTTTCCCCATGGCAGAGGTCACAGAATATGTGCCAAGCGAGGAGCAAGAGGCGGCTCGATGTAGGGGAAGAGCCGGGGGAGCGAACTCCGCGAAGCAGTCCAGTGCGCAGCAAGGAGTGGAGGTCAAAGATGGCGGCCGCGGGCCACGTGGCACAGACTAGTCCAGGGGGAGAAATCCAAACTCCAGTCTCTCATCACGGTGCAGGTCACACCGCTGAGTGTCGAGAAGCGCAGTACACACCAAGGTACACGGCCCAATACCAGTGTCTTTCCAGTCCTCAGGCCGATCAGAGTAGCGGCGGAGCCAGCCAACCGGCAGCCGCAGGGCGCAACTTCCTGCGGTCCGGTCCGTAGGCTACTCCGGGGAGCCCCAGGTCTCCACAAAGGAGTTGCAGCAAACACACACGAGGCAGAGGGGCAACAGTGAGCCAGCACTGGTGAGGACTGGTCCAGAATCAGCACAGGGTAGAAAGCAGTCCGGCAGAACGGGGCCACAGAGCAACCTCATGCCGCACGTAGTGTTACGTAGGGCGGGCAGCTCCCAAGGATAGTCCACGGATCGCGGCCTGGTCCGCAACTCCAAACTCCGCCGGTCCGTTGATCGATGCCACCACCGATTTCAATCAGGAAAGGTGCCCCCAGCAGCTCTAGGGGTCGTAGAAGCAAATTCCGCCCTCGCTGAGGACAGTGAGGCGCCAAAAAAGATCAATTTGACGAATATTAAAGGGGCTCAGGCGAGGAGCTCAGCTCTCACATGTCTTGCATGGACGCCAGCAAGCTCCACCCCCCCCACATATATATGCTTTTCTAGATTATATATAGAAATAAGATTTGATAACCATGTTTGCATGGATGGTGGACTCTTATCTAGCCATACTCTAGCTAACATTAGTCTAAAGACAGCAGATACCATAAACAAAAACATTGCGTCACCTGGATCCATTGGAGCATTTTCCGCGTCAACTCCCAACATAATTAAGCTTGCTGTAAGGGTTATCTTTATCCTTAGTGAGTTATCCAAAAAATACTCAATATCCTTAATTAATGTATATAACTGAGGACATGTAGCAAACATGTGGACAATATCTGCCTCAGAGGAATTACATCTGGGGCAAGTAATACCCTCAGTACCCCCCATTTCGCAATCCTGGCTGGAGTGTAATACAATGAGAACAAGGTTTTGTAATGTTGGGATTGCAAGGGAGCAGAGCAGAGCATGGACCGACCTAATTCCAGGGATTCATTAAAGGATTCTGCAGTAATCTCTATTCTCTCCCCCCATTTATCCCTATGCTTGTCCAGGTCGTCCGGTCTATTTTTTGACAAAAAAGCATATATTGACCTAATGGAGTGTTCCTCCCCCGTGGTTATCCCTTCCATCAAGTCATTAGGTTGAAAACCCACCGGTCCCCCTTGTTTGTTTTTTAAAAAAACTCCTAACCTGAAGGTATTTAAAAAAGTCCCTTCTATTTATTTGATATATATTTACCAAATCCTCAAATTGTACAATCGCCACTGAATTTCTTAAATCCCCAATTTGATGTATCCCTTTATCTTCCCAGCCCGCCATTACTGAATCAGCGAAAATCTCTTCAGGGAAGAATTTATTTTTATATACTTTGGTATATCTATTGAATCTTCCCATACCTGACTTCTTTAAAAAGGAACTCCAAATTTTAAGCGCCGCCCTAAGAGTCTTATATGTCTGTCTTCTAAGATAACCCAAATCCGTAAAATACAGGAAGCAGTTTTCTGCATTTTGGCCTAGTACCGCTGTGTAAACTTCTATAGACATATTAATGGTTTTTGATAACCCACCGCCTCCTCCTATTAGCCCCTGCATATACTGGAGAGCCGCAGCAAAGTAATATAATCTAAAGTCTGGTGCACCCCAGCCCCCTCTGTCCCTTGGTAAAGTGAGAATTTATAAGCCCTACGGGTTTTTCCGTGGGCCCAAATAAACCTGTTAGCCAGACCCTCCAACATGTTGAACCATTTGTTCTCAAAAATTAAAGGAATTGATCTAAATAAATACAAAAATTTAGGCAAGACCATCATTTTCAACACATTAGTGCATCCAACCAATGATAAATGCAAATTATTTATTCTTTCCAGGTCGCTTTTCACCTTCGCCAACAGCGGAGTCATATTGAGCTCAACTACCTCCTCCAAGTTTGTGGAAATATCAATCCCTAAATAAGTTGCGCTGTTAACCACCCTGTTATCCACACTAGTTGCAAACCTATTCATAATTATCTGGGTTTTTGATTTGTTTAGGCTGTATCCTGAAACCAGCCCAAAGACATGCGCCTCTGCTTCTACTCCCACCATAGCTATATCCGGATTCAGAGTCAGTATAGCCACGTCATCAGCGTAAGCGAGGGTTTTCACAATGCAGCCATTCAATGACATAGACTTTATTTCAGGATTTCCCTCCAATTTGCGAACTAGAGGCTCGATATATAGGGCGAAAAGCAGCGGGGAAGACAGACAACCCTGCCGAGTCCCTCTTTGTATATGGACTAGATCTGAATGCCCTCCGTTTACTCTAATTTTTGCAACCGGGTCTCTATATAGGGCTTGAATGGCCAGTATATACCCTGGCCCTATACCGCACCACTTCATAACTTCCCATAGATATTCCCAGGCGACCCTATCAAAAGCCTTCTCGGCATCTAGGTAGAGTGCTGAAATAGGGTCGCCTGTAACTTCTGCTGCATCAATCATGGTTATCGCTGTCCTAATATGCTGAGTAGTACCCTTCCCAGGTATAAAGCCATGTTGTGATGGGCTCACCAAATGTTCAATACAACCTGCTAACCTCTTTGCCAACATCTTTGAGTATATCTTAACATCTGAGTTCATCAGTGTGATTGGCCTGTAAGAGCCAGGCAGAGTTAAAGGCTTCCCTTTTTTAGCAATGACAATTATATTGGCCCCTCCCCATGAATCCGGTGGTTGCCCCCCCTGTTGTACATATAACATAACCTCAAACATATAGATCCATAAACATTCACGAAATACTTTGTAAAACTCAACCGGAATTTGATCAGGTCCAGACGCATTTCCTGATGGTAAACTACCCAATGCATCAATAAATTCCTCCAGGCGCAAAGTAGATTCTAATATTTCTCCTTCTTCCTTTGAGAGAGATGAGGGGACTATATCCTTAAGATAATTACTAAGTTCTACAATTCCCCCTGTGTCTTCCCGTGTATACAGTTTTTCATAAAATACTCTGAAAACATCTCTTATCCTGTCTGGATCTGTAACAATAATCCCCTGTGGATCCAATATCTCTTTTATCTCTGCAGCTGCCTGTGAGAAGTTGGCCTGGTATATAATGCTCACTAATTCTTAGTGATCACTCTGTACCATGCCAAGCAACCCTTATGATGATGGTTGTAATTCAACCTTGTAGACCAGTTATCCTAGTGGTAACGTGGACAAAGCAGTCTTAGGCTAAACTCTGAAAGGCATGTGAAGCCAGCTGTAATACCATACACAACCCCCTTGAATACCAAATGAAAGGGACACCACACAGAAATATATTGAAAATATATATTGATTTATTAACTATAAAATCCCCTGGACTCTTAATGAGCACAGAAGCACAAGCGTTAAATCACAAGACAGTTTAAAATACACAAAAGTTGCACAATATGGATGAGCCCTAGCGGCCACCTAAACCATATACTAAGAAAGTGGTATATGAGATACCAAACGGAAAGGGAACAGGCCTAGGGCCTTGGGAATCGCTGGAGCTATTCTAGACTAGCAGTGAGTAAGTCGGGAAAGGCCCGCGGGACTCGGGTGCAGTGTTCAAAGTGCACGCACTTTCCAATGTTATGTCTGTGGTGCGTAAAAAGTACAAAGTTAGAAAGTTAGGAACCTTCCAAGTGACCTATGGAGCTGAAACTTAAGACACAGGCCCTTGAGATGTGTACCAGTGTAGGAACACCGGCGGAGCTGAGTTACCTCACCCACAGGAAGCGGGTGCACAGGGTCGAAGTAGTGTCGGGTTTCGTCACGCTGGTCGATGGTGCTTGGAGCTGGAGATGCTGCAGGCGGCTCGATGTGAAGAGTTCCGGTGGATCCAAGGGTGGATCTGAAGATGTGAACACCTGAAAGCAGAGGGGACAATGTTCAAAGTCACTAGCCAGTGACTACCGTGGAACCAGATTGGAACCAGGCGATGTCGGGTGCAAACAGGCGTTGTCAGGTAGCTTCTCTCTGCAGCCACGTGGACACCGGGGGTCGAGGACGTCCAGGAGTCGGTCACAAGCTGTCCCACGCAGGCGTCTCGCTGGTGGCGGTGTTGGCGACCTGATCGGAGCAAACAGAACTTGGCTAATGCAAGCCACGCAGGAATCAAAAGATGCTTAACACTCGGACCAGCAAGGTCAGAGTGAGTGCTCCTTTTCACAGGAGCTTGAGTAGGTCTGGAGCAACCAGACCTGCTGTGTAAATTGTCGGTTTCATCGCCAAGATGGCCACTGACCACGTGGCTAGTGGCCGGGATGGCTCGTCGAGTGGCACAATGCAAAAGGGCCCCATGCAGATCGTGGAGATGCTGGAGGGCTGATCTTCGGTGCAAGGGCTGCTCGGTGGTGGGGGGTTCTCAGTCCCCAAAGCACAACGTTGAGGATGCCTCAGAAGCTGCGCAGTCAGCTTTTCGAGTGTCTTCCAAGAGATCCGGTCCCACGTCACTCGGTGCCTCCACGGGTCCCCTCTTTGCAGGGACTGTGGATCGGGCTCGGAGAGGTCTGAGAGTCTGGTTCTTGTTGGGCTCTGGGCTCAGGCTCCGGCGGGAGGCGGCGGCAAAGCAGACATCGTGTTGCTGGTTGATGCCTGTATTCACAGGGTGGCCACTCCTAGGCCACAAGGGAGATTCTCTTCAGTCTTCTAAGCGGCAGAATGTCGAAGTCCAGTCTTCTTCTTTGTTTAAAGTTGATTCAGGATGATCTGCTGTGCAATGGCACTGCTCCCACTCTTATTCCCAATCTGAGGGGTGGATCACCTACTAGGTCCCTCCTCTGGGAGGAACCAGGAAGGGGGGCGGTTACACCCCCTTTCCTTTGTCCAGCTCCTCGCCAGGCCTGGGTCTGGAAAGTCCCAGGACCGGTTTGGACTGGCCTATGCACGGGGACACCTTGTGTGCCCCGGGCATGTCTGATTCTATTCAGCCCTGTCCTACCCAATACACAAAACCCTGTCTGGGGTGGTGCTCGCACCTCCCAAGGCAGGAAACCCTTTGTCCAGGCCACCATCTGCCGAGTTTCGGTCAGCAGCAGGAGGCCAGACTCGTGTCTGTGGTGGCAGCATCCATTTTGTGATGCTGAGGCTCTGGTTAACTTTAACCTGGGTTAAGGCTACACACATGTTGTGTCCCTCTAGAAGGGTGGAATGCTATCCCCGTCGACAGAACTGTTGAGGGGATAGTATTCCAATTCGTATGACACCTTACTCGACATGTTTTGATAAAGCCAAACCAAAGATAGCATTTAACCGCGAGGATTATAATGCACTTAAGAGTATATGGTATGGCAATATCCCGGAACAGCTTAGGGAGTGGTTCCCGACAGCTGCCGACAGGCTCAGCTCATGCTAGAGCACCATCTCACATATTTCCAAGCACTCTGCCTCCAGGATTGATGAGGCCTTCCATAGGAGTGGCTGATAGGAACATATGTGTCCAGTTTAGGGTTAGGCACAGGCATACTGTACCTAAGTAAGAGATGATTACACCAACTTACCCCAGCTGAGTGATCAGCCAGTTGTGTCAAATATGGAGGCCAGGCCAGGGGTGGCACAATACATGCTGCAGCCCCTGGTAGGCCTTGGAAACACCTATGCCCTGGGTACCTAGGGTACACTACTACAGGGGCTAATAAGGTGAACCAGATACAATTTGTAATGCACCTAAAGTGCATTGGCAGTAATTTAGAGAGAGAACAGCAGGCTGTGGGTCTGATTAGCAGGCCCACAGCCACATTAAGTCATAAACCAGTGAAGCAAAAAGCAAAAATTTGGGGTGACCATAGGATAGCAGACCCTACTCTCCTACATAACCCCCCCCAAACGCAACATTAGACTAACCTTGACCAGTTGTGTCTTCATGTTCTAAGTGGAAGTACCTGGAGAGACCATCTGCGTTGCCATGGTCAGTTCCTGGGCGGTGCTCCACTGTAGGGAAATGGACCACCTGAGTAGTTTGGGGTTTTCACCCTTCATCTGATTAAGCCACATGAGGGGCTTATGGTCGGTCTGAATCTTGAAGTGAGTGCCAAATAAGTATGGTCTCAACTTCTTCAGGGCCCACACCACAGCAAAGGCCTCCCTCTCTATAGCTGACCAACGTTTCTCTCTGGGGGTCAGCCTTCTGCTAATAAAAGCAATGGGCTGGTCCTGGCCATCTACATTAAGCTGTAAAAGCACTGCTCCCACTCCCAACTCAGAAGCATCTGTTTGGACAATGAACTCTCTTGAGTAGTCAGGACTCTTCAGGATAGGTGCAGAGCACATGGCCTTCTTCAGGTCATCAAATGCCTTTTGACAGATTTCTGTCCACTGAACCTTTTTGGGCATCTTCTTAGATGTCAGATCATTAAGAGGAGTCACAATGGACCCATAGTTCTTAACAAACTTCCTGTAGTACCCAGTCAGGCCCAAGAAAGCTCTGACCTGAGTCTGGGTGGTTGGAGGGGACCAGTCCTTGATGGTCTGGATCTTACTCTCCAGTGGTTGAACTTGGCCTCCACCTACAAGGTGGCCCAGGTATACAACCTTGCTCTGCCCTATCTGGCACTTTGTTGCCTTGATAGTGAGGCCTGCCTTCTGCAGAGCCTCAAGCACTTCCTTCAGGTGGACCAGGTGATCCTCCCAGGTGGAGCTAAAGACAGCAATATCATCTAGATAAGCTGCACAAAAGTCATCCAACCCAGTGAGGACTTGATTCACCAACCTTTGGAAGGTGGCAGGTGCATTTTTCAAACCAAAGGGCATCACCACAAACTGATAATGCCCACTAGGGGTAGAAAATGCTGTCTTGGCTTTAGACTCCTTAGATAACCTGATTTGCCAGTAGCCAGCTGTCAAGTCAAATGTGCTCAAATATTTGGCAGAAGCCAACTTGTCAATTAGCTCATCTGCCCTTGGAATAGGGTGTGCATCTGTCCTGGTGACAGCATTGAGTCCTCTGTAATCCACACAGAACCTCATCTCTCTCTTGCCATCTTTGGTGTGAGGTTTGGGGACCAGAACCACTGGGCTAGCCCAGGGGCTCTCTGAAGGCTCAATGACACCTAATTCCCGCATCTTTTGCACCTCAGTCTTTATACAGTTCCTGACGTGGTCAGGTTGCCTGTAAATCGTGCTCTTTACAGGAAGACTGTCATCAGTGTCCATCACATGGGTACACCAGTTAGTCTGACTGGGTGTCAAGGAGAACATATGTCTGTATGCCTGTAGAACTTGTCTGCAGTCATGTTGCTGATGCTCAGTGAGGCTGCCACCTAAGGCCGCACCATCAACTGAACCATCCTCAGGGTTCTGAGTGAGCAGGCCTGGGAGAGGGTCACTCTCTTCCTCCTGTCCCTCATCTGTAGCCATGAGCAAGCCCATGTCTTCCCTGCTGACATATGCCTTCAATCTGTTTACATGGAGCACCCTGTGGGGGCTCCTGGGAGTTCCTAGGTCAACCAAGTAGGTAACCTCTCCCTTCTTCTCCAGAATTGTATGGGGTCCAGGCCATTTGTCTTGGAGTGCTGCTGGGGCCACTGGCTCCAACACCCATACCTTCTGTCCAGGCTGAAATTCAACATGGACAGCCTTTTGGTCACGCCAAGCTTTCTGTAATTCTTGGCTAGCCTCAAGGTTTTTGGATGCCTTTTCCATGTACTCTGCCATCCTGGAGCGGAGACCAAGTACATAGTCCACTATGTCATGTTCAGGCTTTTTGAGAGGTAACTCCCATCCTTCCTTCACCAGACACAGGGGTCCTCTTACAGGGTGCCCAAACAACAATTCAAAGGGGCTGAAGCCAACCCCCTTTTGAGGGACCTCTCTGTAAGCAAACAAAAGGCACGGCAGTAGGACGTCCCATCTTCGCCTGAGCTTTTCAGGTAATCCTTTAATCATGCCCTTTAGGGTCTTGTTAAATCTCTCAACAAGCCCATTGCATTGTGGATGATAAGGAGTGGTGAACTTGTAGTTAACACCACATTCCTTCCACATAGCTGTCAAATATCCTGACATGAAGTTGGCACCTCTATCAGATATTACCCCCTTAGGAAACCCCACTCTGGAGAAAACTCCAAGTAAGGCCCTGGCCACAACAGGAGCTGTTGTGGTCCTAAGTGGAATTGCCTCTGGGTACCTGGTGGCATGATCCACTACCACCAGTATGAATCTGTGCCCAGATGCTGTAGGGGGATCCATTGGACCTACAATATCAATCCCCACTCTTTCAAAGGGAACCCCCACCACAGGTAGTGGTATTAGGGGGGCCTTTGGTGTTCCACCTGCTTTACCACTGGCTTGGCAGGTTTCACAGGAGCGACAAAACTCCTTGGTGTCTTCAGACATGTGAGGCCAGTGAAAGTGAGGGACAAGCCTGTCCCAGGTCTTGTTCTGGCCTAAGTGTCCTGCTAAAGGAATATCATGGGCCAAGGTGAGAAGGAAACCCCTAAATTGCAGAGTTATAACCAACCTCCTGGTTGCACCAGGCTTGGGGTCTCTACCCTCTGTGTAAAGGAGTCCTTCATCCCAATAAACTTTATGGGCACCTTGAGCATTCCCAGCAGCCTCAGCAGCAGCCTGCTGTCTGAGGAGTTCAAGAGAAGGACAGGTTAACTGAGCCTGCCCCAAGTCTGCCCTAGAAGGTCCCCCCTGTCCCCAGAAACTCAACCTGATCAGGTTCAAGTTCTTCAGAAACAGTTCCTTCAGGGGTCTCAGGATCAGTTTCCTGTGAAACCTGATCCTCACTTGCAGGCAGTTGGGAAGGCACAGCCTTAACCCTCCTGTTCTTTCTCTTGGAAGGTGCTTGGTCCATTGTTCCAGGATCCAAGACCTGCGGTTCAAAGAGGCACTTTTTGGCCTGTGACCTGATCACAGCAAGGACATGTGATGATATCCCAAATATCTCTGCATGAGTCCTGTACTCAACTTCTGACCATAGAGAGTTCTCCAGGTCATTGCCCAACAAACATTCTACTGGGAGATCAGCACTAACCACAACTCTTTTTAGGCCAGTTACCCCTCCCCAGGAAAAGTTAACAAGTGCCACACTATGTGTAGTAGTGACATTGCTGGCATTGGTCACCAGGTAATTATCACCTGGCATGTATTGTCCAGGGTCCACAAAGTTAGGTGTCACCATAGTGACACTGGCACATGTGTCCCTGTAAGCTTGAGCCACTTTGTTATTGATCAAAGGCGTCTGTCTGTATTTGCCCAGGTTACTGGGACTTATGTCAGGGGTCAAATCTATGTCCCCTTCACAAATCAGAACAGCCTGTGTAAGGGTTCTGACTAGGTCAGAATCTCCTTCAGTTCCCAAGGTGATACCCACTACCCCCTTGGTTAGTGGACCAGCACTGCTAGCTGTACTAGTGGGTGCAGTTGCCTTAGGGGCTGCAGTACTGGGGGCTCCACCCTTTTTACACTCACTTGTCCAGTGAGAGGTATTTTTACAAGTTTTACACCAGGGTTTCTTCTGACCTTCTTTCTTCTTCTTCTTGGAAGTTTGGGACCCACCCTCTGTATCATTTTGGGGCCCTGTTGAAGACTTCTGGTCTTTAGCTTTCTGCTCCCCACCCTTCTGGTCTGTTTTCTTCTGGTCACCACCCTGGTTCTGGTTCTGGTTCTTTTGCTTAACTCTGGTTCTTACCCATTTATCTGCCCTCTTTCCCAATTCTTGGGGAGAGGTCAAATCTGAGTCAACCAAATGTTGATGCAACTGCTGGTTCTGACAATTATTTACAATTTGTTCTCTCATCAGCAAATTATACAATCCTTCATAGTCTGTAACCTTGCTTCCCAGCAACCATCCCTCCAGAGCCTTAGTGGCACACTCAACAAATTCAGACCAGTCCTGAGTCTGTGTCTTCTGGGTATCTCTGAACATTAACCTGTACTTTCAGTGGTTAAGCCTAACCTATCAATCAGAGCACTCTTCAGGACCAGGTAGTTTCTAGAATCCCCATCACTAACTGTGAGGAGTCTGTCTCAGCCTCTACCTTCAAAGGAGAGTCACAATATTGCTGCTCACTGCTCCTGAGGGATCTGCTGTACTCTGCAGGCTCTCTCCATTGCAGTTATCCATTTATGGATGTCATCCCCAGCTTTGTAGGGGGCACAATCTTACTCAGGTTTCTGTTATCAAAAGACCTGTCTTTAGCCTTGTGGATATTGCTGCCACCAGTGGGTTCTATTACCCCACTCTCTCTAGGCTGTCTTGCTCTAGCAAGTTTCTCCTGGGCCAGGGCAACCTCTAACTCTTGCCTCTGAATCCTAAGCTCAGCCTCTCTCATCTTGGACTCATGTTCCCTTCTCTGAGGGCTAGTCATCTCCTTCCTGGAGTGACCATGAGAGCCTCTAGAAGCATGGGAGTTGTTAGAGTCACCTGAGTGAGTCCTTCTCCTCCTAGGCTTCTGGTTAAGTCCACCTGGGGATCTGAATGGGTTGTTACCTGATTCAGTCCCAAATAGGCTTAAGTTAGCCTGGTTCAGTCTACTGACCAGCACCTGACTATTTCTGTCATCATCTGACTCACTGCTTCCCCCCTCCTCCTCTTCTTCCTCATCCTCTTCCTCCTCATCTACCTGAGGAGCTCCAGTGATGGGGGCTTCCTCATCTACCAGGATGATAGGGGCATGGGTGTCTACAGTGTCATCCTCTGAAGGATGGCCTACTTCAGCATCCCCTGTGGGGTTTGCCTTAGAGGTCTTTAGAGCCTCAGACTGATCCAAGATCTCTCTAAGGTGGTCTGTGGTAGGGGTAGGCCCTGTCCTCAGACCCCTTAAGGCACAAAGCTGCCTTAGTTCCTTAAAGGAAAAAATAGCAAATTTGGATGGTGCCCTTGGAGTAACGGTGGGCGGCCAGCTACGCTCCGTGCACGGAGTGTGCGTAGTGCCGCCTACTCCGCATTTTGCGGAGCGGGCGTAGCCAGGCGGCACTACGCACGCTCCACAGACGGAGCGTAGCTGGCCGCCACCCGCCTCCCTCCCTCCCTCCCTAAATACTTTAAATTAAAGGAATCAAATAATTTAAAACGCACTTACCTTGCCCGCCGCTGCCCGCCGCGTCCCCGGGGCTCGCTATCTTCCGTCTTCCGTCTTCTTTACTAATGCGCATGCGCGGGCGGCCGCGCATGCGCATTTTCTCGTGAGAAATGCGCATGCGTGGCCGCCCGCGCATGCGCATTAGTAAAGAAGACGGAAGACGGAAGATAGCGAGCCCCGGGGACGCGGCGGGCAGCGGCGGGCAAGGTAAGTGCGTTTTAAATTATTTGACTCCTTTAATTTAAAGTATTTAGGGAGGGCGGGAGGGAGGCGGGTGGCGGGGCTGGCGACCAGTGGTGTTTGCGGAGTGGGGCTAGGCGGAGTGCGGAGGTAGGCGTAGTTTCTCGCCCACTTCGCGTAGCTCCGCGAAGCCCCACTCCGCCAACTCCGCCCAGGGTTACCTTGGAGGGTCACTCTCAATAGGGATGTTCCCAGTGGAACCCTCTGCTCCAGACATTGCTCTAGTGTGGGTGGATGTGTTGCAATATACCTACACTGGTGTTTACCTACTAAACCTATCTAGTAGTTGTAGTCAGGGTGTGCTACTCCCTTTGCTCTACAACAACTAAGTTCAGTAGAACTTAGGTATACTAGTCTTGTTTTATATGTACCTAGCAGGTACCTGTGTGATCTTTCAAATGATAATCTCAAAGATTGTAATGGTAAAACAACAGCAAGCTCAGATCCCACCACTGCCACCAATGTGAGAAGTTGGCCTGGTATATAATGCTCACTAATTCTTAGTGATCACTCTGTACCATGCCAAGCAACCCTTATGATGATGGTTGTAATTCAACCTTGTAGACCAGTTATCCTAGTGGTAACGTGGACAAAGCAGTCTTAGTCTAAACTCTGAAAGGCATGTGAAGCCAGCTGTAATACCATACACAACCCCCTTGAATACCAGACGAAAGGGACACCACACAGATATATATTGACAATATATATTGATTTATTAACTATAAAATCCCCTGCACTCTTTATGAGCACAGAAGCACAAGCGTTAAATCACAAGACAGTTTAAAATACACAAAAGTGGCACAATATGGTTGAGCCCTAGGGGCCACCTAAACCATATACTAAGAAAGTGGTATAAGAGATACCAAACGGAAAGGGAACAGGCCTAGGGCCTTGGGAATCGCTGGAGCTATTCAAGACTAGCAGTGACTAAGTCGGGAAAGGCCCGCGGGACTCGGGTGCAGTGTTCAAAGTGCACGCACTTTCCAATGTAAAGTCTATGGTGCGTAAAAAGTACAAAGTTAGAAAGTTAGGAACCTTCCGAGTGAGGTTCCGTGACAATTTGAACCCGTGTTTTCAACATTGTCGTAAATACATAATTTTGGTATCAGTGAACCGCAAATGATCCATTTAGCATATCCTGGTGTTTTCGCTATGCTACGAGCAAGAGCACTCCTGTTACGAGCACATTTCTGATCTACCCATGGCATCCATCTTAAGATCACGGAAGCCATTTTGTGTTTCTTGCCCTCACGTAGACAATGGACACGCAGTGACCCCTTTCACCTAAGGACACGTAAGCTTTAGCCGGAGATTCACCTTGCTAGTGACACGTGCACCTTAGAACAGAACACGCCATGGCTGCATGACTCGACAGAAACTGCCTCCTCTGCCTGAGGCTAGTCCTGCTATACTGGTTCTCGTGTTCGTTGGCCTGATCATGATTAGGCGGCCGAAGTCGGTAGCCTTGCCCATTTACGACCCACAAACATCTCTTATCCTGCCTTTCTATCTTCTGCACCTGGCTCTGCTCCTTTCCTTCTGGGCCTTTATTAGGGGGAGGTAACGAAATTTACGATGAGGCGGTCCGGCTCTTGAATGAAAAGTTGACATGGGATTATGATGGAATAGTGGGAACCCCTCGTTCGTAATGTTTTGACATCAGATATTGTTGACGATTCCTGTGCAACGCCAAATATTTATTGTTTAGGACACAAAGGTTTGGGAATGTACTAACATGTAAAGAATTTGCCTGAAGCCCAATATTTAGTATATAAGGAGCAACCCTCGTTGTACAATTCGAACAGGCTCCTAGATTCTGCCCGTGTGTAGTTTCTGTGACTTCTGTGTCCCTGCAGTAATAAAACTTTGGTCTTTGACGCCACCATCGAGAAGCCCGTGTTTCTGTTTGTTTGTGCACCGAGACAGGTAGAACTCCGGGGTCTTCGGGTGTTATCCCTGACACCTCTGGACGGAACCAAAAAGTCCAGAACACCACGAGTGACCTATGGAGCTAAAACTTAAGACACAGGCCCTTGAGATGTGTACCAGTGTAGGAACACTGGCGGAGCTGAGTTACCTCACCCACAGGAAGTGGGTGCACAGGGTCGAAGTAGTGTCGGGTTTCGTCACGCTGGTCGATGGTGCTTGGAGCTGGAGATGCTGCTGGCGGCTCGATGTGAAGAGTTACAGTGGATCCATGGGTGGATCTGAAGATGTGAAGACCTGAAAGCAGAGGGGACAATGTTCAAAGTCACTAGCCAGTGACTACCGTGGAACCAGATTGGAACCAGGCGATGTTGGGTGCAAACAGGCGTTGTTAGGTAGCTTCTCTCTGCAGCCACGTGGACACCGGGGGTTGAGGACGTTCAGGAGTTGGTCACGAGCTGTCCCACGCAGGCTTCTCGCTGTTGGCTGTGTCGACGACCTGATCGGAGCAAACAGGCCTTGGCTAATGCAAGCCACGCAGGAATCAAAAGATGCTTAACACTCAGACCAGCAAGGTCAGAGTGAGTGCTCCTTTTCACAGGAGCTTGGGTAGGTCTGGAGCAACCAGACCTGCAGTGTAAATTGTCGGTTTCGTCGCCAAGATGGCCGCTGACCACGTGGCTAGTGGCCGGGATGGCGCGTCGAGTGTCACAATGCAAAAGGGCCCCAAACAGATCATGGAGATGCTGGAGGGCTGATATTCGGTGCATGGGCTGCTCGGTGGTGGGGGCTCTCAGTCCCTAAAGCACAACGTCGAGGATGCCTCAAAAACTGCACAGTCAGCTTTTCAAATTTCTTCCAAGAGGTCCGGTCCCACCTCACTCCGTGTCTCCATGGGTCCCTTCTTTGCAGGGACTGTGGATCGGGCTCGGAGAGGTCTGGGAGTCTGGTTCTTGTTGGGCTCTGGGCTCGGGCTCCGACGGGAGGCGGCGGCAAAGCAGACGTCGAGTTGCTGGTTGGTGCCTGTATTCACAGGGTGGCCACTCCTAGGCCACAAGGGAGATTCTCTTCAGTCTTCTGAGCGGCAGAATGTCGAAGTCCAGTCTTCTTCTTTGTTTAAAGTTGATTCAGGATGATCTGCTGTGCAATGGCACTGCTCCCACTCTTATTCCCAATCTGAGGGGTGGATCACCTACTAGGTCCCTCCTCTGGGAGGAACCAGGAAGGGGGGCGGTTACACCCCCTTTCCTTTGTCCAGCTCCTCGCCAGGCCTGGGTCTGGAAAGTCCCAGGACCGGTTTGGACTGGCCTATGCACGGGAACACCTTGTGTGCCCCGGGCATGTCTGATTCTATTCAGCCCTGTCCTACCCAATACACAAAACCCTGTCTGGGGTGGTGCTCGCACCTCCCAAGGCAGGAAACCCTTTGTCCAGGCCACCATCTGCTGAGTTTCGGTCAGCAGCAGGAGGCCAGACTCGTGTCTGTGGTGGCAGCATCCATTTTGTGATGCTGAGGCTCTGGTTAACTTTAACCGGGGTTAAGGCTACACACATGTCGTGTCCCTCTAAAAGGGTGGAATGCTATCCCCGTCGACAGAACTGTCGAGGGGATAGTATTCCAATTCGTATGACACCTTACTCAACATGTTTTGATAAAGCCAAACCAAAGATAGCATTTAATCGCGAGGATTATAATGCACTTAAGAGTATATGGTATGGCAATATCCCGGAACAGCTTAGGGAGTGGTTCCCGACAGCTGCAGACAGGCTCAGCTCATGCTAGAGCACCATCTCACATATTTCCAAGCACTCTGCCTCCAGGATTGATGAGGCCTTCCATAGGAGTGGCTGATAGGAACATATGTGTCCAGTTTATGGTTAGGCACAGGCATACTGTACCTAAGTAAGAGGTGATTACACCAACCTACCCCAGCTGAGTGATCAGCCAGTTGTGTCAAATATGGAGGCCAGGCCAGGGGTGGCGCAATACATGCTGCAGCCCCTGGTAGGCCTTGGAAACACCTATGCCCTGGGTACCTAGGGTACACTACTACAGGGGCTAATAAGGTGAACCAGATCCAATTCGTAATGCACCTAAAGTGCATTGGTAGTAATTTAGAGAGAGAACAGCAGGCTGTGGGTCTGATTAGCAGGCCCACAGCCACATTAAGTCATAAACCAGTGAAGCTAAAAGCAAAAATTTGGGGTCACCATAGGATAGCAGACCCTACTCTCCTACACTGCCCTCTGCTGTCTAATTTTTACTGCAAGGATATGACCCACTTTCTCACTACACTCGTAAGCCTCCTCCTTTTTAGCCAGATATTTCTCTGCCATCTTTCTAGAAAGGCTTTCTACAGCTTCTGCCTTTAATGCTACCAATTTTAGTAATAAGTGCTCCAGACTAGATTTAGATTCTACTGCAGCAGCTAGTTTTCCTTCCTCTATAATCAACTTTTGCCGGATAGCTTCAACCTTCATCCTCTCCTTCTTATGTCTTGTCAATACATAGCTCAATGTTTCTCCTCTGACCCCAGCCTTGAAACAATCCCAAGTTTGTCCTATAGAGGCAGTGCCATGGTTGATTTCCCAAAAGGACCTAATCCACCCTTCCATGTACTTCTTATATTCGATATCTTGAAGAAGACTCCGCTCAAAAGTCCATGTTGACCTCTTACTCTGTGATTGCGGAATCCTCACTGTCAATATTAACGGACTATGATCAGAAATAATCTTTGGTTGTTGTTCAATCAATGTCTCTGAAGCCAGAGACCTTGAGACTAGAAAATAGTCCAGTCTTACCAAAACCTTGTGTGGTGCCGAAAAAAAAGTACTGCTATCTAACAGTGGATGTTGCAACACCCAGGGATCTACCAATAGATTATGATTGATCATGCTGGCAATAGCCCTATATACCTTTCTCTTTCTTCCACTGTACACCGCTCCTGTATTCATAAATGAACTTGTAGGGTCATGCAAGTTGAAATCACCACAACATATTACTGGTTCAGGCCACTGTGCTAGTTCTGTATCTATAAATTGCCATATCTCAGGATCATCCTCAGTTGATCCATATATAGTTACTAATGTTAACCTGAGACTTTTAAAACATAATTCCACCATAGCCCATCTCCCCCATTGGTCTTCTTTCTTCCTTTTAACTACCACATCTCTTCTTCTCCCCAGGATTGCAACCCCTCTTGTCCTAGATCCTTGCCTACTAGCTGCTAGCACATCAAACCCCAAATTATTCATTAAATATATCTGCTTTTCCTCTATGTGCATTTCCTGTAAGCATACTAAATCCACTTGTAGAGTTCTAATATAAGCTGCTACATTCGCCCTTTTCCTTGGATCATTTAAACCACATACATTTATTGAAACTAACTTACAAGACATCGTGAGTTGTCAAAAAAAACCTTTCTTCATATCCCAACTATTTCTTTAGCTATCCTTTCCCCATTTCCAACCTTTCTCCTCTCCTTTCTTTTCAAAGATATAGACAACAAAATATATATGTAAACAATGTGTGCTAAGAAACATAACCAGACTACAAACTGACACTGATTTTGAATCCGCCCCCTCCCCCTCCCCCCCCCCCCCTTCCCACCCTGCCCCCCCTCCCCTTACAGGCAAATAGGTCAACAATGACCTATGTGTGGCCGCTTCTTGGTTGTGTTAGTCACACCCCTCTCCCACCCTCTCCAGTACCCCCCCTTTTTACCCCCTTTTTACCACTCAAATCTCTCTTCAATAATTCATAGTATTGGATTTAAGATCTACAGCCATCTTAAAGAAAAAAAAAACAACCTCCTATTTCTTCTCCCCCCCCAATTCCTGAATAAACTCCTGAGCTTTCACTTCCGACATAAACATCCTAACTCTGCCCTTTGTAATAACTTTCAGTCTAGCCAGGAACAGTAAATATGCCTCTGACCCTAGGGCCTGAAACTGTGAGATCATTTTCCTGAGCCTCCACCTCCTTTCAACTGTCATATGGCAAAAGTCCGGTATAGAAAAGAAGGTGACACCCTCCACAGTTCTTTTGCTATCAGGTCTCGCTTTCTGAATAATTTCTTCTCGGAGCAAAAAGTTTCCGACATAAACTAATATTGCTCTGGGGAGTGATGCTTTAGAACCTCCTTCAGCTCCATATGTCTTACGCTGGACAAAGGGGAACCTATGCGCCCTCTGAATCTCTGTCTCCCACTGCCACTGGGACTCAGGAAATGCACCCTTTAATAGGTTGATCACAAACCCCCTAGGGTCCTGCCCTTCAAGCCCTTCTGCCACCCCCAAAATGCGAACATTGTTACGTCTTTGACGATTTTCAAAATCCTCCATCTTCCAGAGAAAATCGTCTGCCTTCTTTTCCTGTTGTGTTTTAAATTCTCGAAAGCTACAGAAGTCGTCCTCCATCTTGCCAGTTCTTTCCTCCACCTCAGCAACTCTCCCAGCCAAGCCTTCATATAGCTTGTTTGTTTTCCGAAGTGTCGTTTGAATCTTCTTGAAGTCTTGTCTTGTTTTTCGGCTTGTAGATCTTGCTTCGGTTTGTATTTGCTTCAACATGTTGAACACCATTCCTAATGCATCCTCCTGCTTTGGGCCTGCTTCTTGCTCTTCCTGATACGTCTGTGATGTTGCCGAATAATCCCAGTCCAATTTCCTCTCAGCTCCTCTTGTGGGCGACCCTCCGTGTCTACACCGCCTTATCTGTTTCCTCTTTTGTGTAGAGTCTTTGCCTATGTCAGTTCCTGAGGAGGTAGAGGCTGACCATGAATCCTCGTCGTCTTCATCTTCCTCCTTTTCCACCTCCTCCTCCTCTTCATCTGTTATTTCCTCCTCCTGTTGTATAGAGTCAAAATCCTCATTCACTGAGAAGAAATGCTCACCCTCCAGTGAGCATAGATCTTCCTTTTCCCTGGGATATCCGCCTTCTACTTTTGCTGCCACCAAATTTACAGAGCTTCCCCATGTGGGATTAGGAGATTTATCTAACAATTCTGCTTCAACCTGCATAATTGCCAGCAACTTATCTGCATTTTCTTGCCCCCTCGGCTCCCCCTTACCGACTTCCTTGTCCTCAGTAGTCTCTGCTATGATTACCATCTGCTGCAAGGTCTCCTTTTCTCCTTTCTTTTCAGCGCATTTCTCAACCCTCTGCCCTGCATTTACATCAGCGTTTCTGTCGGCGTTCTGCTCGGCACTCACCGAGAGTGAGAGTGGTTGCCTAGCAGCAGCTGGATCAGCGTCTGGCACGTCTCCTACTCCCGTACTTGCTGCTGCCGCTGCGTCCTCGAGGACGCTCTGTTGACTGACTCTAGGATCGGTTTCTACATCACCGGGGACTCCCGCTGCCAAATCTGCCGTCTCTGAAATGGCTGGACGGGTAAATGACTCTGGTAAGGTGGGCTGCCTAAGGGGGGGGTTCCTTTGTTTCTTATTTTCGTGATCGCTGGTTTTTCCAACAGTTTGGTGCGCCCTTTCACCGTAGCGCTCTCATCACCGCACAGTGGTTTCCCTTTCTGGTCCATTTTCTTTCTTGTCGGAGGTGCGATCACCTTCTTGATTGCACCCGGGATCTTCACCGGGATCAGTGTCTTCTCCGCTACGGGCGTCTCCAGCTCAGTAGGGGTCGGTTTACTGATCTCCATCCCATCTTTAGTCTTCACTTTATCGGCCTTCGCAGACCTAAGGGGCATTTTTGAAAACAGTGAGTAGATTAAGTCTTTTACTCCTCGTTCAGGTATGATCTTGACTTGCGACAGCAGGCTGCTTGTGAGTGCTCTTAGTTTCCTTCTAAGCCAGTCGAATTCAGCAACCACACTGTCTCTAAGCCGACTAGTACTTGACTGTGCAGGATTGAGACAAACAGACTCCCCAGCTCCGAATCCAGCTAAAATGAGGACAGGATGAAGAGCCATCAGGGGGGTCTTGCGCTATCATTATAGCATACAACTACTGCATACTATTGCATCCGGATGGGAGAGAGGTTTTGGTGCGACCGCTCACCACAACCCACCCGCGGCCATCTTGCCCCAGGAGAGAATTAGTCTCTTATGTGTTCATATTCAGTAGTGTCTCTGTGTGAAATGTTTTCTTTCAGCAGAGTCATGCTGCATATCATTGCCTTTTTTCCGTATCCTATTTTTGCTGGCTTTAAAACTATGTGCACTTTAACCCAGCTAACCAGTGGAAAACCGTTTATGTTCCTACTTTCAAAATGGCAACATTGGTATAAGCCTGATTGTTTTTTTAAATTTGCTTTCAAGTCCCTAGTATATGGTGCCAAGCATAACCAGGACATTTAAATAAATTATACTAGTCGACTGCACCACTCTTTGTGCCATCTACTGCAGTTGCACCTGCCACTATAGCCTGGTTATAAAGTTTTAAACTTGCAAATGAGACCTGTTATAATAAGCCCTTTCGACGGACCTAAACCTTCCTTTAAGTATTATTAAGTCATCCTTAAGAGGCCTAATTGTCCATAAGGCAGGTTGTATAATATTTAAAAGGAGCACGTGTAAATGTTTCAGATTACACATATCCTTCTAGTGAAAAAGACCCAAGGCTATTTTCACTGTATCCTGGGTGGCTGTTCCATAGGAAAGCATTAGGATGCAATATTATATTTAATACATTTATTTCCAGCTAGGAAGCAGGTACATATTTCATTTTTGGACTTTTAAATCTATTTATTACAAGCTCAATTCACTGGTGATGTCAGGTTTGTGATAAATATTCAGGAAAGTTTTTTTTTAGATAGTTACTTTTTCCCTTCCTGAAGTCCCTGGCAGCTAAATCTGCATTTTGCTCTCCTACATTTGCCAGTTACTAATTGGCATTTGAATAGGTGTAAATAAGGTGTAAAGTTGCTCTCATGAGAGAACAAGAGCCCAATGACCATCTGGACCTTACAGAATATAGAGGGAGGAGGGAGGCTGTAAGGATCCTTTTCGACATTAAAGTGTAAAATCTAAGTTGAATGCCAGATCCTACTCATCAGGTCTGCAGGACATTTTCATATTACACTGGGAGCACACTTCAAAAAGGCCTTCCAACCACAGACAAATATTATCTCACAGTTGGGCTTCTTTTGTCCTCCCATGCAGGCAGGCTACAATTGCAGTAGGCCTGTTTTTGATATTAAAGTGTAAAATCTGGATTAAATGCCACATCTTGCTGGAAAGGTCTGCTGGAGTTTTTCAAAATACATTTTGAGGCACTTCAAATGACCAAGACAAGATGCCAGACAAGTCTTGTGTATTCCCTGTCTGGTTGCCTCAAACTCAGCTTTGTTCTGTCAGACTTCTGTCTCTGATGTTACTGTGGTCATAGGAGCTGCCTCAACCTGTATTTTGTCCTTAGAATTGGGAGGATACTAGGATTACAACACTACACTCCCACACATGCCCTTGTGTTCCCGTCCCAAGTTTAGTGTGGCTTAAGACTTTGGCCACCTTGAAAATGCACAAAGTTGGCAGGATTAGCCCCAGGAACCATTACTCCATTGGTTAGGGTGTCTGTAAGGGCCATTCACACCCACGAACCCATGCCAGACATGAATGTGGCATTTTCAAACACACTTTACCACACTCTTGGAATTGTAAAAGATCAAAAGAGGACTAAACCTCGTGTCTGTGACCAGAGAAGAGCCAAGAAGCCTGGACCTGCTCTCTCTCCTACATAGGACAACAAAATAGACTCCGAGGGTAATAAGACTGACCTTCTATTCAAGCTAAATGGATACAGCAAGCAGCAAGAGTCCTTTTCTACAGGCCGGACTGGCCATAGTGGGCACCAGGCAATTCCCCGAGAAGCCGCACGGGTGGGGAATGGTTTTGGGCCCCTGGGGGCCGTTTTTGCTACAGGGCGGTTTTTGCAACATAGTTGCAAAATTGGCCCTGTACCAAAATCGTCCGAAAGCCGGCCCTGGCAAAGAGCTCGGTGGTACCTGCAACCCCCCCCAAACCTCCCAAGTGGGTATGGGTGGGGGGGATGGCCGAGCACTTTGCCAGGGCCGTTTGTGGTTCCCAGTCTGGGCCTGCTGCCCAGCTAATCACTGGCAACTGGACATAGACCATATTCTTCCTGCCACCCTGTGGTCTCTAAGTGCCTCTGTTGAGGTCCTTGTGGTCTTTAGAAGTGTTCTTCTTTTGTGGATTAGTAATTAAAAGGGCTAAAATCAAAAGGTAAAATATTTTGCCCAGGTTGAACCTGGCAGATGCATCTGGCCTGTGCTTCACTGAGTCAGCACCAAATTGCACCTAGGCCCTTTTCTAGCACTATGATTCACTATCATTGGCACTTGGTGCTTACTTGGTGCTATTTATAGTTAAAACTTTAAAAAAGTATATTTCCTGTTCCCATTAGTGTCTTTTTGTCATTTGTGTTGAGAAATGTTGCTCTATTTTTCTAATCCATTTTATGATTTTCATAGTTGCATTTTGACATTTATTACTGGTTTTAGACCTGCATAAATTCTATACGCATTGCCTCAACGTTAATCCTGGCTGCTCTGTGCAATAGATGCCAGGGGGTTGAGCTCAAGTGAATTTAGTGACTTTAGTGATTCATTCTAATAAGGACTCTAGGGATTCCCGGAGATGGGTGCCTACCCCCTCAACTAATGACCCTATTGCCTACTGTATCATACCATACTCCTGTTACCTCCTTTAACATACTTCAGGGACATACATTTGTGTTATTTCCCAGGTAATATTGGTTTAACCTACATCGTTCACCAATAGAAAAATGTTTTTTGTTTTGTCATATCTAGTGGGAAAGCTGCCAACTGGAGTATTCCATTGTCAGAGAGAAATTATATATTTTTCAGCTAATCAGATGCAGAAAATGTTTGATACAAAATTGCATACTCTGTCTTTGGACAACACATTGTTAAACGTACGACAGGGCCCTCAACACTTGTTGAGGTTGAGTTATATTACCATATTAAATTCCTTAGTCATTCAGACAGGGTGGCCAGAGGAAAAACCAGTATAATTATTTTATGAAGGCTTATGAAGTCATTGAAATACATTTTGGCACAAGTAATTAATCCTCACAGTAAATGTAGAAAACTATTTGATGTAGTGGTGTAATTAAATCATTCTCTGTATGAGCGCCATTCAGAAAAACCATTAAGTGCTAGTAAGTTATTCAAATGCTAAGGAGAATATGGCTATCGACATTTCATAAATCATACTATTAGGAAGTATATGTGGCACTATATCTAAAAAAAGTAGAGAGAAGGCTACAAGGAATCTATGGTTATATTGGGGTAGGTCAGTTCAATTTAAAATTGTAGAAGGAAACTCAGCTCATTCAAGGATCAAGCTATGGTATTCCTCAAAAATGAAGGCGACTGTTTAGTTGAATTTAAGTGAGTTCCAAATTTAATACCATGCATTTCTGCTTCAGCTCACATGTTAATTGTAATGAAAATAATGTTAGATGGACAATAAAAAGCATTTTCTAAATGTACAGATTCCTAAGCTCAGAAACTCTTATGGTTTTGTAGTTTTCCAAACTGTTACAAATTCTGGCAATTAAGAAAAAGGTTGCAAAAAGATGAATGCAATTGATGGTTCTATGTTAGCTTCAGGTCTGGTGAAGTTGATGCAGCAAGGTTTCATACGCAAGGAGACTTGCTCAGAATCAATCCTCTCGAAATGATATGTAACCTATTGATCAACATGTTTTGTCTTACTACTAATTGCACTACACAACATAATTAGTAAGCTGGAGAAGCTTGCCTATGTGCAATTTCTTTTGAGTGACACATTTTTTGAAGAAGATAGTTTCTGACGGTGCCTAGGAGGGGAGGAAGAGGAATGTGTACTTGGCGCATCCTTACCGGTAGATCAGTCAGGTCTATACATTGAGGGAAAAGTTGAGGGAAATGATGTTACCTTTCTGTTGGACACTGGTGCTACCCGTTCTACTGTGAGAACTGCAGATGTTCCAAACCTACCCCTCTTGGGAGAAGTGATCCAAGTAGTGGGCGTTTCTAATAAGCAAATTAGTACCCCTGTTACAGAACCCATGGAGGTAAGAATTGGCAACTTCAAAGAAATTAATAAATTTGTTGTGTACGACTCTAGTCCAGTAAACTTGATAGGCAGGGATTTGTATGCAAAATGATTTGCACAATCTTTTACACCCCAAGTGGTGTTGAAATTTAGACCCCAGTTGAAGATGGAATCTATATAATAATGTTGGCCAAACAGGAAGCTGAAATTAAAAATAAGACCCTAGAAGAGTTACCAAAAGAGTTGTAGAAAACTGTAAATCCTGATGTGTGGGATTTAACCGGAAAAGAAGTAGGATTAATGGCAAATGTTGACCAAATAAAAGTGACAGTGAAGGAAAGTGCAGTTTACCCAAAAATTTGACAATACAAAATAAGCCCAGAAATAAAAGTAGGAGTTGCAGCAAAAATAGAACGTTTGGTTGAGCAAGGCATTTTGAAAGAAATAATGAGCAGTCCATGTAATTCACCTCTAATTGGCTTAAAGAAACCAAGCGGAAAATATAGGGTCGTACAACACCTTCAAAAAATGTATAAAATTGTTGTCCCATGTTGTCCAATTGTACCAAATCCGCAGTGATTTTATATCAGATACCGTGGGGAGCTGGATGGTTCACTGTAATTGATTCATGCCATGCCTTCTACTCCATTCCATTACATCCAGACAGCAAATTTTTATTGTCCTTCAAGTTTGACGACCATGTTTATGTCTGGAATCGTGTTCCTCAAGGGTACTCTGAAAGTCCATCGATTTTTAATCAGAACTTGAAAAAATTTCTTAAATCTTTGGTGCTGCCCAGACAGTCTGTCCTGGTGCAGTATATAGTCGACCTGTTGGTGGAATCTAAGACTCAAAATGACTGCGTTGTTGATATAATTACATTACTGAATAATTTGGCCGAAAGTGGCCATAGGGTGTCACCTGAAAAGTTACAATTCTGTACCACATCAGTGAAATATCTGGGACTTCAGATAGAGAGAGTTGTCAGCAGAGTAACATCAGAAAGAATCAAAATAATCAGAAATATGACTTTACCTCAAACACAGAAAGAAATAAGAATGTTTCTCAGAGTTGTAGGATACTGCAGGCAGTGGATTGTGGGATTTGCAGTCCTAGCTAAACCTTTGATACAGATGACTAAGAAAAGAGTGAGAGACCCAGTAGAATGGGCTGAGAAGAGAATGTTTGCTTTCCTAAAATTACAAGACTGCTTGTTTTCGGCTCCAGCATTAGGGCTGCCTGATTATTCGAAATAATTTGTACTGTTTTGTGATGCAAAATACAATTGTGCACTTTCATTTCGGACCCAAACACATGGTCTAATGAGACATCCTGTGGCATATTTTTCTGCCACACTGGATCCAGTGGCATCTGGATTGATGGGATGTCTGAAAGCGGTAGCTGCAATTTGTATGAGTCTTGAGCAAATTGAGTCCATCATTATGGGATATCCTGTAACTGTATATGTTCCACATGCAGTTGTGATACTATTGACAAGAACCCGCACTCAATATCTGACTCCAAGTCGGCTGACTAAGTATGAACGAGTCATTCTAGGTGCATAAAATTTGACCATTGCCAGATGTACTATCCTGAACCCAGCAACACTGTTACCAGATTCTCATTTTAAAGAGGTAAAGGAAGAAGTTGAACATGATTGTATTGACCTCACTGAATTCTGTACTAAACCACGCCCAGACATACAGGAAGAGCCTTTAAAAGATTCAGAGTACGAGCTATTTGTAGATGGCTCATGTATGCGACATGAGGAAGGAAGATTGAGTGCTGCTTATGCAGTGCGCACATTGGGTGGTATAGTCGAAGCATCGTATTTACCTGGAGTCGAGTCTGCACAAGTAGCCGATTTGATAGCTTTAATAAAAGCGTGCAAAATTGGGAAGAATTGGAAAGTAACCATATACACTGATAGCCACTATGGTTTCGGGGTTGTGCATGACTTTGGCCAAATTTGGATGCAAAGGGAGTTCATGACTTCTTCAGGGACTCCTATTTAAAATGGATATTATGTGAAATAATTGCTGAAAGAAAATCAATTGGCAAAAGCAGTGGCTGTGGTCAAGTATGTTGCTCACCAATCTAGAAACGACAGAGTGATAGCAGGTAAGCGATATGCTGACCAAGTAGCCCAACATTGTTGCATGTGGAAATAGCTGCCATCTTATGTTGCTTGAAAGTGTGAGAACGTGGGAGGCAGTGAGAGACTTACAAAATGAAGCAGAACAAAAGGAAAAAGAAGAGTGTGAAAGAATAGGCTGTCAAAGGAGGGTTGGAGGTGGTGTTATTGTTTACTTGGATGGTAGACCTGTGTTACCAGACTGTATGCTTGCTCCTATGGCTAGGATGTACCATGGAAACACCCACATAGGTAGAGATGCGATGATTCGATTGTTCAGACAAACCTGGTTTAATGCGAGGTTCAGGAATGTAGCAGAGAGTCCTTGCCAGAGGTGCTTAACTTGTCAACAAATGAGTCCTGGTAGGAGAACTGTAGTTTGCCCCGGGACAATTGCAAAAGCAGAGGGTCCCTTCATACAACTGCAAATTGATTTTATACAATTACCTCCTTGTTGAGGACTGAAATACGTCCTTGTCATTGTCTGCCTGTTTTAAAAATGGGTAGACGCCACCCCACCTGCAGAAATGATAGCATCACTGTAGCCAAACTCCTACTGAGAAAGCTTATACCTCGTTTCGGTTTTCTAGTAAAGATTGAATCAGACCGAGGGTCTCGTTTTAATGATGAAATAATTTATCTAATCTGTGAAGCATTCCAAATTGAGCTGAAGCTGCACTGTGAATACATTCCAGAGGCTTCAGGAGTGGTAGAGCAACTGAATGGCACAATCAAGTCAAGATTGGGAAAGATTTAATCTACGCAATTGGAGTGGCCCTATGCTTTACCTCTTGTGCTGGTGAGACTCAGAAGCATTCAAGACAAGAAAACAGGCTTGAGTCCCCATGAAATACTCTCGGGAAGAGCAATGAAGCAAGTATGGTAAATATAACTGATGATTTAGTGCTTGAGTACTGCAAAGAACTGGCTGACTAAGTGTGTTCTATCTCTCACCAGGTTGGGGAAGATGCTGTTGCCCGACAATCAACTCCCGCACATGACTTGAAGCCAGTTGACTGGGTAGTGATAAAGGAACACACCCAAGAATCTTTGCTAGCTCCACGGTGGGGAAAGTCACATTAAGTGATATAGGTTACCACCATAGCTGTAAAGTGCAAAGGAATTCAAAACTGGATCCACGCGAGTCACACTAAAAGGGTGACAGAACCTGATGAAGTAGAACCTGAAGGTTTTGCAACTGAGGGGTCCCAAGAAATCGACCTTGAAGTAGCTGATGAGGAACAACCGAGCACCAGTCAGGATGAATGGATTCCAGTAGTTGACATACCTGCAGAAATTGTGAGAACCAGAAGTCAAACCTATCTAGATAGACAGAGTGATAGTGAGGATGAGTCAGGAATAGGAGAACACACTCAGATTACAGAAATCAAATCCAATAGTAATTCAGAGGAGGATCAGATAAGGAAAGATCAATGTGCTCAGACATCCAAAATACCGACCAGAGCTCCTGAGACTGAGGAGGGACAGATAGGTATTAGGGCGAAGTCTCAGGCGGAAGACATTCAAGAGATCAAAGGACCTGAGCAGGACCAGATAGGTTTAGAAAAGCATGATCAGGAAGAAGGCGAACCATGTCAAAGTCAAATTCAGCAAACTCCTGAACAAGTTCAGATTAGTCTTGAAAAACGTATCCATGCTGAAGTAACAAAAATAAGCCCTGGACAAAATCAGATAGAGAGGAATTCAGAAGATGACAATGAACAAATTGTGCCACAACTGAATGAAACTAAAAGAACATCTGAAGAAAATGAAAGCACAGTTCCTGCTAAAAAACTCAGAAAAGGGGATAAGTGGCCTGGGTGTATTAAAAGACTGAAATTTCACCTTAAAACAATAAATGAAGTACCAGAGCAAGTAAATGAGATAACTAGCTAAGCTGGACCATCCAGAGAGAAACCAAGAAGGAGGAGTCCACAATTGAAAAGACTGAATAATAAGTTCAAAGGCCCTGAATGGACCTATGTCAACCTTGAAGACTTTGAAAACTTAGAAATAAGTGATGAAAGTTAAGACAAATTAATTGATGATCGGATTGACGAAGAAGTGAGACCAATCTGAAAGAAAATGTACAGGTCCTAGACAGTGTAAAAGTTAAATGAGGGGTTAAGTCTCCTTAGTCAAAATGGCTGATTATAACGCTGGTGGAAAACCGAAAAGAAATTGTGTAAAAACATGCTGTGGAACATGCACATGTAGTATATTGATAATACTCATCGCATGGTTAGGACTTACGGTAGCTATACCATATATAATGAGTGAGAGTAGACAAAATGACACCAGTTTACATGGAGAGATAGATACACTTGAAAAGGTAGATAGCCTTAAACAAAGCAAAGTATATTCAGAAGCACAGAAGAGGTAGAACTTAAATATAGTAGAGCTAAAAACAGAACAGACTTGAATGTATTTGCTAATTTGCTAGTACACTATGTAGAAACTATGGAAACCAGTGATTGATATGTGTGCATGAAATTGCTCACAAAAGTAGCAGAAGGGGTCACATATCACCATTTACCCCTGACATATGGTATCTCATATAAGTTGCAACTCACCTGGACTGTACTGTTGAATTGCTGGCCACTTCATTGGATGATATCCAGTGTACCCTCCTTATTTTTAGCGCTTTAATTAAGATTGCCTTTATTAATATCTATTCCCGCCCAGTCACCATGGCCCAGGAATCAAAGACCATAGGCATGGTTTCCATGCTTATTGACCTGGCTCCCCCAAACACCAGGATGGTGATAGGCGGTGATTTCAATTGCCAATTCGAACCACTCACCGTTCCTACTGACTCTCCGGTTACTGTAGAGGATTCTCTTTGGTTAATCCCTCCTCCAATTACTCCTCCGGGCAGAGCATGGACACCTTTGGTCTTACAGATAAGTGCAGTAACATTAACTCATGCATTGAGGGCTTGTAATGGGCGCACCACGTCAGACCAACCAGGTAATCACACCTTTAATAGACCAGGACAATCATCCCTACTTGACTACCTTCTAGTGGAGGCAAGCATCTGGCATTGGGTGATCGATTTTGCTGTCTTGCCAAAACATGACAGCGACCACAATGCCTTGGTGCTTGAACTCCAGCTCCCGGAACTTCATGGTCCCCCCATTACAGGCCCCTTTTCTGATTCCAGACGAAGAATCAGATGGGATAATCTGAGGAAGTCACAGGACAAGGTAGCTGCACTTTATTCCTAAATCATCCCTCCTTTGTTGGTGATGGAAATGGCAGCGCAAGCTCTTAGTGCTCCTGACACCATTGCACAAATTACGGACAAACAGTCGGACTTAACCACCAGTCTAACTAATATCTTTAATCCCCTAATGCACACTAAGGGCAAAAGGTCTCCGAAATCCACCTGGTATAACAACACTTGCCATATGGCAGAGTGACCTTATTGAAGCTATAAAAACCAAAGACAGATCCTTGATAAAAACTAGGAGGGTTCTCTGTAGGAATAGTCTGAAAGATGGGACGCAATTTAACAGGCACTTACCAACAGAGATATGAAGAAGTTTTGGTCCTTGGTCAGAAAGGCAAGTTCCTCTGGGAGTTCTCCCTTTGAGCCAAATATATCTGTGGAATCATGGAAATTTCATATCCAATCATTGTACTCCATTCAGTATGTTATGGACCCCACTGAGGGCTCCCAGCTAACTGGCATAGAGATCCCCCTTGATGACGAGACATGGTTCTTCATGACTGAAGTGATGAGTGCTAATGGGGACTACGATCAGGAAGAATCTAACGTCTGGGGCACATATTTATGTGTAATATTTAATGGCATATTAAGCGGTATGGTAATCCCGGACTCCTTGCTAGGGGAGTGGTTCTGAATACTCAAAGAATTTGCAAATTGTCAACAAGGGTGGATCGCTTATCGACTGACAATGATGGCGGATTTTTGATGATCAATACCGAATTAGTTGAAGTAAGATCAATGGTTTTACAAAATCGACTTGCTCTTGACATATTATTAGCAAAAGAGGGCGGAGTCTGTAGAATGATGAAAACGCAACATTATTGCAAGTACATTCCTGATGAAAGTGTTGAAATTGGGAAGTATGCAAGAAGCATTAAACATTTGAAAGAAGAATTGAAACCACTGAAGGTTGATAGTGCATGGAAGAGACTAACTAATGGTCTCTCCTCTGTAGGTAGTTGTTTTTCTAATGTAGAAAAAAGTATTGTAGGCAGATACTGATGCCAAAAACGGGAGTAGCCCAATTGATTTTAGGAACAATGATTTGGTGTAAATGCTGCAGACACAAAAAGATATGTACTGTAAACAAGAAAAGAAAGAAAAGACATTTTGAAGAAATAGAGCTTGAAGAGTTGAATGGGAATTTATATAAGAAAATGAAAAATTTCCAAATTAATAATTAGAAGAGAACTAATAGAGTGTTTGAAGAAATAGAATTGGGAAAATGTTAAAAGTTGGCATCTGGTTCGGCAATTAGTGATGATATAAAATATCATCAAAGAGGGTATTGATGGAGCAAGGTTTCATATGTAAGGAGACTTGCCTGGATTCAATCCTCTCGAAATAATATGCAACCTATTAATCAACATGTTTTGTCTTACTAATATTTGCACCACACAACATAATTAGTAAGCTGGGGAAGCTTGACTATGTGCCTTTACTAACAGTAATTCGAGTGACCTAATATGGACGCCAAAAACAAGGGAACACTATTGCTTGGTGTGACATCCTTTCTGCTTGGAGGGAATTTCTTGCAGCTGCGTAATAGTATTAAAGATGGCTGCTTCATGTTTCACATGCTAATGCATCTGCTTCTGCCTTCACTAAGCCGTGTTCGTTCTGCTTAACTATTAATGCTATAGTTAAAATAAAATAATGGGAATAGTGTAGGGATAAGTGGTTTACAGTA
Source organism: Lissotriton vulgaris (assembly GCF_964263255.1). Classification (NCBI taxonomy): domain Eukaryota; kingdom Metazoa; phylum Chordata; class Amphibia; order Caudata; family Salamandridae; genus Lissotriton; species Lissotriton vulgaris. Next base: position 461,729,057 of record NC_141696.1, on the reverse strand, counting down.
CATTCATTTACTTCCTGGTTCTAAATTGTTTCTCCGTGACTTTGCTGCTAACTCGTACTTTGGCCTGGAGAGTGAATGTAACTCCATATTGAAACCCTCAATGCACATGAGTACGAAGTTCAAGAGTCCACAAGCAATGGCATTGAATATCTGCAAATGACAGTCTTGCCTGCAATGCGCCTGTGAACCTCATCCTATGAACTCTCCAGAGGAAGAGAATAATACAAAATGTTAATACATTGTTAATCTTTTGCTACAATAATGCTGGGTGGATTAAAAGTGCATGGGAAAATAAAATTATGGGAGGGAACGCTAATTCTAATTATTGAATGAAAATGATCTCATACTGGTATGGTGTGATGACCTCTCCTCGCCTTTTGACCAACCAAATTGAGGGAACACACAAATTTGCAACACTGGGGGGTAGTACATTGCCCTACAAAATGGTATAACTAAGGTAGGCCTATCAAGTCAGATTGTCTGACTTGTCCCAATAGCTGCCTGTCACTGACCCATGGCACGCTATAGGAGATAGAGAGCAGAGTTGCTGGCGAAGCACTCTGTCAGAAGAATCAGGGGCAGCGGTGCTGTCTGAGCACTCTGTCAGAAGAATCAATAAATTGCTGTGGGTGAAGAATTGATAACCCAATCGGGGTCCGACTGTTAACCGCAGAGATGGGTTGCACTTAGCTGAGGGTACATGTTCTGACCTGTATCTATCTGTCCTGGTCCTCACCTGTCCTGATCTGCACCTGTTCTGTCCTGTTGGCACCTGAAATATCGGGAGTCCCGTTTCTTTGTCCCAACCCGTGGCCAGGGTTGGTCTTCACACCATTCTAGGTAAATATAAATCTGTGTGGGTATGTCATTGTACTGTTTCCATTTTTCACCCTCCCTACGTTTCAATGCCTTCTTATCTTCTTAATTGAAAAGGCTTTAATTGCATCTGTATGGACTATGACATTTAAGAATTTACATAGATAAAGTTTTTAAACTTTTTCCGAGTCTGTGGTTATTTATGAATGAAATGTTATTTCTACCTATTATTCTAACACCTTTGACCCCTTAGGACTTTAATACAGGTGACAAGAAATGGTAAGTCAATGTTTATAGGTAAAAGTCCTAAAGTAATTTACCTGTTCAAAGTATGTATGTTTATGGGCCCAGGTGAGTATGGTAATTGAGCAGGTAACTCAGCGCTCCATCATAGTTTCATACACATATGTCTTGTCTGGTATGTTTTAGAAATTAGCAAGGTAATGTATGTTTTTATTTGATAGGCAGTTTTCAGTTCAAGATTATTTTGGGTGTGCCTTGATTGACTTTACATAAGCCCTGTATTGACTGGGAAGCAAAAACAGTACATTTGAATTCTTATTATTATAACAATAGTGGTTTTGACCACTGGTGATTATTCTGACAATCATCCCTCTGTGCAATTTGTATACATTTTTGTTATGAGGTGTTTAGTAATGTATACCATAAGAGCAAAGCAAATGTGTTATCTCTACATAGGAGCTACAATTGTAAGATTGATTTCGATCTTAATGCTTCTCTTACTTGTATTCGAGTTTATCCACTCACTAAATCAGAGAAAGTATATTTTAACAAGTATTTAGAGGACAATTTGGTGAATTGGTTTATTAGACATCACAGTCACTTTCCTCAACTGTTGTTCGTGCCAAAGAAAGGGGTGATTTAGGAACTTACATTGATTGTTGAAACCTCTGTAGATTCACAGTAAAGAATTGTTTACAATTACTACTGACATCAGTCATGTTAGATCGCATTTGAAATGCACAGATGTTTACAAACGTACATTCGAAGAGAGCATGTTAGAGGCTGAGAGGGTGACAAACAAAGGACCACATTTTGTACTAATTTTTGGTGTTTGAGTATCAGATCACACCTTTCAGACTATGCAATGTTCCTGCTGCATTTCAATATGTTATTGAAGAAATGCTGAGTATTTGAGATGTGTTTTATGAAGTTGCTTGCATGATAATCTGATTTATTCTGACTCTTTAGAAAAACACATACAACAAGCAAGGGAAATTGATAGCAAATCTGGAGATCACCATCTCTACGCGAAGATGGATAAATGTGTCTTCTATACTATTACTATAATGTTTTTGGGATATATATTTACCACAGATAGTATTCAGATAGAGGAAAAGAAGGTTTCAGTAATCGTTCACTGGAACACCCCCAACACAGTCAAAGTTTTTTTGTCTTTGCTAATTTTTATAGCAGTTCATTCATCCATTTTCTGAAAGGAGTAGTCTTTGCTTGGTCAGAAGTGATAGATCATGCTTTTAGTTTCCTAAATCAAAAACTTTCTAGAGCTCCTATTTTGCAATGAGCTATTGTAGAATGCTCATTTATTGTGGAGACTTATGCCCCCTATCAATTCGGATGGGGGTTGTTTTGTCTCAGAGAAACCCAGATATGGGACAGATTCAAAGCAAAATATTTTCTATAAAAATATCACCAGTGGAGCCAAACTATTCTAATTCTGAGATGGAATGTATAGGAAACTAAGCGCTCATTTAAGTTTGGAGGCATTATTTATGGGGGCATAACACACCACAGAAATGTAAGCGGATAACAGAAATTTGTTGCTCCTAAAGTCAGCTACAGCACTCGCTCGTTGCCAATTTATATGGTCCTTGCCTTCTTCTGACTAGACCTTATAATAAACCATATGCAAGCTCCCACCAATAGTGACGCTAAAGCGATAACCCTACAGAATCCACTAGGAAATTGGGGCCAATTCAATGAACTGTCAGCATCTAAAATCTCATATGATTATTCCATCACTCTGATTAATGCAGATTCATTTTCTATAAAAAACCAAGACTGAAATTAAGTCTATCATCAAAATAAACTGTGTAAAAGAGAAAGATGACAGACATTAACAAGATGATTCATTGTGCACAGAAAAAGATATGTATTTGCCATCGGGTTGGGTAAGTTAGAAGGTTATAAACTAACATCATTACTTTAATGTTGCTGGGCATCCATGAATAGTTAGGCTTTAGCAGCATTCAGAAAATATTATTCAGGTCCCAGTTTATTCACAGATGTTAAGAATTATGTACAAATGTGTTTTTCTTTTGGCCACATTAAATGTTCCCATAGTAAACTTGCAGAGTTATTGAGACCATAACCTTTTCAGCGATAACTATGGCATACAGTTTCAATGGTTTTAATTGTGGAATTACCTGAAAATCAAGTTTGTATGGAAAGTCTAGTGGTTGAAGGGCCATTGACCATGGGTCATTTTATACCTTTGTCAAAGCTAATCACTTCCAAAGAATAACGACAGGTTTTTGGATAAATATTGGCTGAATACCTGGTGCTCCAAATATTTTGACAAACAATAATAATACTAAGGGTCTAATTACGAGTACGGTGGTCCTGGGACCACTGTACCAGCGGATGGCATTCCAACCACCACATTCATGTCGGGCCTTGTGCCCAATTACGATGGTGGCAGTGGCACTGCCACAAAATTGCCACCATCACCAGGATCCAGGATGAAGCAGCGGTGGAGAGTGCAGGCAGGAATTGTGGTGGTGCCGGTGCTGGCACCGCTGAGCAGATTACAACCCGCCTTTCCACCAAGCATTTAATGGCAGGGACTCAGCCATGAAATTCTTGGCAGAATTGCATGGAAAGTGGCATCCAACAGGGCCCGGGGCAAATCTGCCCCCAATTCCCGCACTATCTTAGTACACTGTGTAGCATAAACAACATGGTGCATGGCACGTAGTCCAGCACCAGCCCTGGATTACTGTTGTAATCCAGTGGGTGGCAATGCCGATGGCTTGGCAGTCTTCACCACAGCAGTGGTCCAGCAGGAAGTCAGCCAAAGGTGTAATCAAGCCCTTAGCATTCAACTATTGGAAAATCTCCTTTCTTTTGTCTATATGGCCATCAAACTGAATACAAACTTTTGATCAGATATTATGTTCTTCCGTTCCTTTAATACAAAAATCACTAAAAGAAGTTTGAAAAAAATGCATAAGTCAGCACAGGAAGCCCTGGAGAATGCTAAAGCTAGGCCTGAATTAAATCAATACATTTTTGGATTTTGTTGTTGACCTTTATGCTCAAACTATCAAAAAAGTGCTCTGGAACTATTTTTTCCCATTTTAGCCTCCTCTCTTGATCTTGGGTTCTGATGTTACTTGGATGTTTACTAATTGCCGTAATATCTGTGAGTTCAAAACCGTTGTCTAACAATAATATCACCGGGTTATGATCACTGAACCGGGAGTATATACCATTGTAAAAAATACATGCCCTAATAAAGCAGGAGATAGGAATATAAAATCAATAATCGACTCGCTTTCTCGACCCTTAAATGTTGCAACCCTCTCCTTAACATCAAAAAAACTTGGTTCATAGAGGTCAGCAGTTGCCAGAAGCTCTTCCAGAGCCTCCCCTTGTGTGTGTTCAAAATGGGGTGGCGTTGCATGGGCAGGACTTAATTCGGCAATTAAAACTACATAAATGAATATTAAAATCCCCCATGAGAATAATATAGACAAAAGTGGTTTGCTGTGCTTTATATATTTCTAAAAACCGTGACACATAGCAGAGATGTTCATTACAATGCTCACTCTCCTCTGAATTATAAAAATTAATTAACAACGTTTTACGACTGTTCGGCGTAGTGATCTCCGCTATTAGACAATTTGGGGAGGCAAAATATAGTATTTTTACTACACCCTTCAATCTCACTGAAACAAGGAACATCAACACCCCCTTAGATCTCCCTGCAAGAGTTGGACGAGCTGCCTGAAAATAGGACTTAAAACCATCCACCCAAAAGTTATTTTCCCTGTCCAAGGTCTCTTGAAGGGCAACAACCTCACAAGCTACAATAAGCTTAAGCCAATTTTGATCATCCCTTTTCGACCGCAACCCTGCAATTATCCAGCTCATTAGTCGATAATTATTTGCTCCCTCAGGAATGGATTCACTTTCGGGGGAAAGAAATCGGAGGGTCTCCTGGGTATAACTTAGTCAATCGATCTCTTTTAGCTGGGACAAAGGCAAAAACCTATTAGATAATACTAGAGAGTTGTTTCTCATGGATACCTGAGTATGCAGGGGTTGGGGTGTGGGGACGAGGCCCGTGCTATCCCTAGCAGGGCAATATTCCCTAACAGTACTATTGTGAGGTGGCCAGTCAATAGTTCCTGGGGTATTACCACAACCATGAACAGATATAGAGTATTCCTTAACCCTTCTTGTGGGGGGGTAAAAATAGGCAAGGATAATCCCCTGATTTTTCCTTCTTTTCTCTTCAGGTCAGAGGCGTCCCACAGCAGCCGGGGTACATCATGGGGATTGTTGAAGTTTACTATGACGCAATCCCCTTAAATTAGCTTTCGAGTGCTCCCTAGCCAACCCACCTGCCTTGCCATTATAATATTTGAGGAGATTTCAGAGCCACCCGAACAATTAAGGTTACACCATTTTTTAGTGGTCGCTAAGAGGGCATCTGTAGTTTCAATTTCTCCATCCACTAACGGGGAATCCTTACTAATACTACCACCAATGGAGCTGCTTCAGGGGGTAGATTAATACTTAGTTGAATAACAATTTTATTCCTGGGCTGTTGATCCGATTCTAACCCCTGACACCAGAGTGGATCTCGCTTACTTTCCAGCTCCGTTTTTCTGAGTTGACTACTCTGTGGATCCTCAACCCCATTTTAATCAACAATCCCCCCAGTCAGACTGCGTCCCTGCCTAGGCTTTTCGATCAGCAAGGGACGTCATGCCCCATGCCCTTCAACTTGAGCCCCCATTTTCCCTGTAGCGGTATTGGGAAGACATGAAGGGGGCCCAGGTATTTGATCTGACCCTGAAACACAATTATGCAAATTTAAGACCGTGTTGATTCGTTCACATTTTTCTAAAAGATTAGCAACACAAGTGTTCAGGGTATCAATAATGTCCTTGGCTATACTGGTTAGAGCCAGCTCAAACCAGGATTTGAAAAATTCCTCCATCATGTCCCATACAGTGGACTCTGTGGTAATTGCTAAAGCTGGTTCACGAGTCTGTGTAGGATTTTTTTGTTCTTTTTCCAGCTTGTTTGATCTTTTCGGGGCTTTCTTTAGGACAGCACTGTGTTTCTTAATTTGACCTTTATGATTTATAGTCTGAGTAGGAGAGTTGCTAGGGTCATTATTTGCGGAACATTGGACTCTGGCCACGGCACCAACAAGATCTGTTTCCTCTATACCAGTTGGATTATTGATAATCACTCGTGGTTCCAGGGGGACAGGTTTTTCACGGGTGATGTCCAAGGGCAGGGTACCTATTATTTGAGTAGTGACTGAATCCAACCCAAGTTCCCTTTCTGCGGATTCAATTTCCGATGTTAACGCTCCCACCGCCGAAGTCAAATAAGAACTAATTGAAGATGACTTCCTAGGGACTTTTGTCTTTACTCCCCCCTGGTCCTGAGAAGTATGTAATTTCCTCTAACCCATGCTTGAAATTCACGATGAAGAGGGGTGGCCCGGACCGGCCTCCTCTGGCCCCTGATGGCCACAGATGGCCTGCCCCTTGCCCGGGCTTAGCCCGGCGCCCGCCCGCGCGTGTCCCGTGTGGCTGAACAAGCTTGCTGGTTAAGTACCTCCCAAACAGGAAGGGGGAGGCTGGCAGTCCGTCACGGCCCCCAGAGACTTCTGGTAGGTGTAGGCGCATGCTCTTTCCTCAGCGCTCCCCACCGGCGATGAGTCTCCCACAGAGTGGGAGGCTCGAGCAGTTTTTGAAGACCTCAGAGGTTCATGGGAGGGGCTGGCAGCCGGTGCAGCCCCCAGAGCCTCCTGGTAGGTGTAGGTGCTTGCTCTTCCCTCAGCCCTCCCTACCGGCGATGAGTCTCCCGCGGAGTGGGAGGCTCAAGCAGTTTTTTAAGCCCTCAGCGGTTCAGGGGTGGGGCTGACCGTCCGTCACGGCCCCCAGAGCCTCCTGGTAGGTGTAGGCGCTTGCTCTTCCCTCAGCGATTCCCACCGGCGATGAGTCTCTGGCGGAGGGGGAGGCTCAAGCAGTTTTTGAAGCAGTTTTTTTAAGCCCTTGGCAGTTCAGGGGCGGGGTTAGCAGTCCGTTGCGGCCCCAAGAGCCTCCTGGTCGGTGTAGGCGCTTGCTCTTCCCTCAGCGCTCCCCACCGGCGATGAGTACATATGTATTAGTTAATTGGAAAATATTTTAATAAGCCATATGAGATATATAAATTAATGTAACAATGCATTTTCTTGAAAAAAATTACATTATTTTTAAATTATTCAATACCGCACTTTTAACGATTAATAATGCACATTGGAGATTATTCTTCAGGTGGGAATGTATTTTTCATTTAAACTTCAGAAAAACATATTGTACCTTAATATATTTCCATTAATTAAAGTTTTATTTCAAAATGAATTTAATAGTACTTTAACATTTTTTCTTCTATATTTAAAGCAAATATACAAAATTAATTTACTTGAATATTTCACATAATAAACATTTTAATATTTATTATTAACCTGAGGCATTCTGATTGAAGACCCTATAGGATAAGGCTGGATATTTGTGTTTTCATAAGAATTAACAATTAGATGCAAGTAGGGATCATTTACTCCATATCTGCTTTAATGAGAGATGGCAGTAACTTGTTTTTCCAGAGTGGATCTGATAACCAAAGGTGTAACAGTTGAATTACATACTGATTCTAATTTGATCTTTAAATTATTGGCCGAGACTGCTAGATAGTTATGACCCCAAGGGATAGTTCACAATCTTATAGTAGGGCCTTCTTTAGGGTTCCAGGATCTGCAGTAACTTGTAAGTGATAATATTTTATATCCAATGACTTGACTTCCAACTCTTGCCTAGTAAGGCCGAACTCTAGAAGTAGCAGTGACAGACTTGTATTTTTTGGAACACTGTAAATTCACCTGTAGGCATTACACTGTAGCTTGTCTAGTGTGAGTGACAGTTTCCAGGAAAACATGACCTCAGTACAGCCTTTGACACGATCAACAGATCAAAGCTCTGGTCCGTGCTGAAGTCCATGGTGGGGGATAGTGCACTGGTCTCTTTTCTGCAAGATTGGCTCAAGGGGCTTAATGCCCTGTGAGATTTGGTCCCAGTGGGGAGTGCACTCTGCACTTTAAGCTGGCTAGGGGGGTGCACCAGGTCTGTATTTTAGCACCGAAGGTTCTCATCTTATGCATTAACCAGCTGGAGTCTTACTTAGTGTAACAGTGTAAGGATATCCCTGAGGTGGATGATAGATATGTCCCGGCATTGCTATATACAGATGATAAAGTTCTTATAGCACGCACAGCTAATGGCCTTCAGCTTTTGCTAGACCTTTTTACTGTATTTATGGATATTCTGGTCCTGAAAACCATTTCTCCAAATCATATTCCATGGTCCCTTGCCAGGCCAAAACCATATCTAAAAGCTATTCGATCAAAAGACTTTAAATTGGCAGGGTTGATCAATTCTGTTATCTGGCCTTCTTTCTTGATTCTAAACTGAACTTGCAATTTTTGCTTAATGCTCAGGCACAGCCCTTTAATAGAGAGTCATATTGCATTGAGGAGTTCTCCAGGCGGCTCGGCTTACCCCATTTCAGATCGAATATTGATCTTAAAAAAGCTAAATGGACTCTGATGGGGAGTTTTGGCTGTGGGATCTGGGGATACAACGAAAGTGATCTAATTCAGGTGGCGGAAAATACATTCCTGAGAAAGGTCCCGAGGTTTACCGAAAGAGTGCCTATGGAGATTGTGCACGAGGAACTATGATTGGCTTTTTCTGATTATATGCAGACCCACCCGTTAATATTATGGCTGTCAATAGATTGCCCTGGCCTGGACCATGGACTTCACATTCCTTGTCAAAACTCTATAAAATGCACCTTGAGCAACCTAGGTAAACCCAAGTTATTCTCAGATCCAAATACTATTATGAAATCAAATATTCTCCGGGTCAAGCAATGCTTTTTATGTAAATCTCAGGACCAATGGGCAATGAATGTGATATCCAAATGTTGCCTTGTATACTCTTCAGTGACACAATCCCAAAGCTTATTAAACCATACCTGCTGCTTAACATACCTGCTCAGCGCAGACAAATCCCTTCTGAACTTCTTTTCCCAGCTATTAGTGGGTTGGCATAAGTCTACTGAGCCTCCGCTTTGCACTTGTGATGTTACTGCTAAGTGTGATACCTTGATCATTGTTTCTATATGCCCTAAATTCTCTGGATAACGTTTTAAGTTTATTCACCCACTGTATTTTCAATTAATTTTGCACAAGTTAGACCTGCCTTATTGTATCTTCGATTTTACTACTCACCATCTGTCTGGTTTTATATCTCATTCACATGCATGGGATGATATGATATGAAGAACCATCTGTTTACCTGATCGGCCTGTTCCTTGTTACATTTATAGCTCTGTTTTTATCTACTTTTATGATTTGCTTAATTCAAATTGAAAAAAGTGATTATTGATTGATTGACCATAGGAAATAGTAGGTAATAGTTTCACATGCACAACTCAAATAATTGCCTCTGGAAATGGATTGTGAAGCTCTCTTTTAAAATATTTCAGAAACTACATATGGCAGATATGACTGCAGATGCTCTTTTCTTTAGCTACTGTTGTTATGCACTTTCAGCTATCAGAGAATATATATATATATTACATATATATATATTACATATATATGTATATATTACATGTAAAAACAATTTAAATCCCTTACTTGCAAAGTAAAATACTCCTGTTGTAAGAGTACCACACCCTTACCATTGATATAATATACAGACTCACAATATCTATATAACAAATTCTCCCTACTGTACATTTTAATGATGCAGCAAGTTTACAGAGGAGTTCTGTTACCATGGAGAGGAACAAGGCTAAATGGCAAATTCCTTTATGAAGCTTATGAAAATCCGGGATGGCAAGGAATAAGAAAGTGATCAGACCTGTCTACAAGGACTGGGGACTGGTTCTCAATTAACTTGTAACTTGTAAATGTTTTATTGCATATAGTTAATTAAAACCATTACAATTTTGCACTCAATTAGGTCTTTGCTGCATATGAGGAGGTATGAATGAAATATTTTATACGGTGCAAGAATACCATGTGGTGTCCATGCGCTACCTGAGGCATATGTTTGTTAAAATTAAAGGATGCAGTTATTTTCTAAAAAAACAAGTTCTTAAGTTCTTCCTAAATTTTAGCAGGGCTATCTCTCTCTTGAGAAAGTTTGGAAGTGTGTTCCAGAGTCGTGTAGTAGTGCAGGCAAAACTCTTTCTGCCCACTTGATCTTTTATGTCCAGGGGATGATCAAATTCACTTGTTCTGCTGATCTTAGAGGCCTGGCTGGGACTTATGTTTTTAAAAAGCTTGTTAATTGAATAGGGCCTGTATGATTCAAAGTTATAAATGCAATGCAGAGAAATCTCAATTGAATTTGTTTTGCTACCGTCAGCCGGAAGAGCAGAGGTTACAGATTTGGGGATGCCCATGACAACACTGGTTGCAGTATTTTGGACGAACTGTAATATTTGGATACAGCGTTTTGTTGCGCTGGTGAGCAGTGCATTGCAGTAATCCAGTCATGACAGAATCAGGACTGAGATCACTGTTTTCTTAAGTTCTACTGGAATTGAGGGAAAGATCTTCCTTTTAGGTCCTTAGTATGAAGTGGCAGCTTGAAGTAGTGGAACAAAGGGAGGTCGCTGTACTGTTCCTATGAAAAGTGTGGGAAATGTTTAGCTGGCATGACCACAGATGTTACAGTAACATCCTGGGGCATCCATTTTGTTGGATGTAATGGCCTCACACACCCCGAAGGATGTCATGCTTCATCATCGGCGGTTGCTCCTCGTCGGGGAGGCGGTGCAATCCCCGACGGGCTCACCTCGAAGAGGGGCTCTTTGGCGGAGATCTTTTTCCAACTGCCTTATGGTGAGGTGGGGGTGTGTGGGCCGGGCTAGGTGTGGTGGTGTGTGGGGTATTAAAATGTAGCAAGGGGTACCGGAATTCAATTTATTCTAGGGGTCCCCTGGCTGCAATTAAAAAGTAGAGTTTAGCTCACTAGGTGTCAGCAAGTTAGGTCGGGTGACCCTAGATGAGGCTAAAGGTGATGTTGGTCGACATGTTTCACGCTGTGGGTCTAGTCACCCGCGATTCATCAGGACCCGGGTAGGTCGATCAGCGCGGACACAGGAGAATAGAGCATAAACCTTGGGCTCCTCCCTGCTGTCCAGTCCCGCCGACCCCTCATGTGGCATGTAGTCCTCAACCTTTAGGCATAGGAGTACCCACAGAGGTAACAAAAGACACACATGACACTAGCATGTTTGCCCCTGCACATTTTTAAGGTCCTGATGAATCGCGGGTGACTAGACCCACAGCGTGAAACATGTCGACCAACATCACCTTTAGCCTCATCTAGGGTCACCCGACCTAACTTGCTGACACCTAGTGAGCTAAACTCTACTTTTTAATTGCAGCCAGGGGACCCCTAGAATAAATTGAATTCCGGTACCCCTTGCTACATTTTAATACCCCACACACCACCACACCTAGCCCGGCCCACACACCCCCACCTCACCATAAGGCAGTTGGAAAAAGATCTCCGCCAAAGAGCCCCTCTTCGAGGTGAGCCCGTCGGGGATTGCACCGCCTCCCCGACGAGGAGCAACCGCCGATGATGAAGCATGACATCCTTCGGGGTGTGTGAGGCCATTACATCCAACAAAATGGATGCCCCAGGATGTTACTGTAACATCTGTGGTCATGCCAGCTAAACATTTCCCACACTTTTCATAGGAACAGTACAGCGACCTCCCTTTGTTTCCCTAGTGCAAGACACGGACACAAGCTGCAACTGGACCTTCCACCCCCCTGGGTGGTAAACCGTGTCCGTTGATCCATTGATCACCTACTCTAACTCCCTCCTTTTTGATACAGCTTGAAGTAGTGGAATGAATTTGGGCCTCGAAGGATGATTTATTATCCTTAATCACTCCTAGATTATTTGCTTTTAAAGCAGACATGGGCAGTGGTCCTAACTGGGCTGGCCACCAATGGGTGGTCCAGAATTGAGGGTTAGTGCCAAAAAGTAGGACCTCTGTTTTAGACGAGAGAGTTTGTTGAGCTAATCTGGAATAAGGGGTTTTGTTTGAATGGGGAAAATGCCTGAGCATTTGGTCAGAGGCATAGGAAGAAGACTGTAAAAGACAGTTAAGCCTGAATTCAAGGGTGTACAGTGTATTTTTCAAAAGCAAAATGGATGAGGATACATATTTAAATTCTAGACAGAAAAGTGTCAAGTTTGTCATTAAGGGACTTCTGGTAATCAGAGTACAGACCTAATTGGGGATGCAGGGCTGTTACTGGATGACATTGTAGCAAGAATCTGACCTCAGTAGAGCGGTGAGGTGGGTATTAAAGGGCAATAACGATTTGACTTCAGAAATGACAGAGCACACTATTTCGGTTAAAGTTCTGAAAGCGTGATCTACTAGTATGTATGGGGGTAGGATGGTGGTGATGGTAGAATGTCTTTGAGGGGAATGTTGCTCTGTGGGAACAGTTGGAGAATGTGCGTGAGAAAGATATGAAATTTGGGGGAAGAGTTAATAGCTGAGGGAGAAACCACTTCAAGGAAGTGATCTCTGAGTGTCATGCTCTAGCTAGGGTCTCTGACTTGCTGCTTTGAGTTTGAAGTGAGGAGGATGGGGTATGTTCGGATGCCTTTTTTTGATGTAGGGAAAATGAGGAGAAGAAGAGGTTGTAGAGGAGTGCGAAGGGTATTAGGTGGCAGGGAGGAAGTCAAAGGAGAGTTACTCATGCAAGGATGAGTTCAGTTGAGAGTGGGGGGATCTGGAATTAGCCATTCAAGAGTGATGGAGTATTTTAAATTGGTAGATGACTTGTACAAAGGCCTCATCAGTTGAATGAATCACTATTCAGCCATTCTTGAGGACTGTTATTGGCAGATTACAATTGAAGAGTGCAGAGCGGTATACCACTAGTTTCTTTCCATAATAATTCTTCTAGATTCCTCCACTTTCAGTTTTTTAGTGAGCATTTTTCCCCAGAAGGATAGGTGGTGATAAAAAACCTCGAAACAGTTTTTAAGTACCTTTCACAACCCCACAGATACAGGTCATCAAATAGTGCTTCTGGGAATTCTTTCATGGCCTTTTATCTTGAAGACCTTTCCAGTATTTTTGGCGAGGTTAGTTGAGCAACTCATGTTATAGATGTTAGGACCAGCATTATGCATTTTTTGAGGAGGTTGGATTGCTGGATTTAGCCATGATATTAATGCACACGAGAGAGAGTTAAAGCAGTGGAACAAACATGGTACTGTTGTTTTAGAAATGTAAAGCTGTCCAATAGGAGGATTAAAATTGAAGAGGTGCTGTGAGTATCCTTAGTTGAATCTTAGGAGAAAGCAGTTCAGGTAGAGCAAAATTTCAGAGCAACAATGTATTATAACATCTTTTTTGTAAAAAAACATGTGGTGCGTTCAGTCTAGAATGAGTTATATTGCTGCTATGGATCTTATTTGACTATTATTACTACATACCACATATTCACTTGAAGCTTTCTAAGGGGGAACATATTTGTAATTTCAGGCACACAGGAGCTTCTGAAAATTCCAATGAGTGAAAATTATTACAAGAGTCCAATTTTTTTTTACAGTGATTCTAATCTGGTTGAGTCACTCCTTTAGGAAGCTCCACTAGGAGTATTTTTCAATTTATATCCACCACATTTTTTCTATCAGCTACTTTGATGAACAGTCCTGCATTTTTCCAATGCACTAGTGTGATCCAGCGGGCCAACAGAAATTCTGTCTCATTAAGCACAACCCTACTCCACGATACTCACCATTATTCATAAAATTCAACACTAGGCCCATAAATGACTGAGACAAGAATTGACCAACTGAATCGTGTGACCTAATTAATCATACTATTCACAAAACTTTTTATATTTATGTACAACTACAGTTTAACTCTGACATTTTAATTAATGAACATTTAATTAAGTCAAAACCTAGGCAATGGATTAACTAATGGTAACTTGACACGAAATAACTAAGACCAGCTTGCCATTTCAAAATCTATTTTATTAACTTTATTTTCAAAATAAGAGCATTAAACTTGAAATATTTTTAATAGCAAATGAAAGCATCTTTTTATTAAGGCACAAACTTAATGAACTGTTGTTACAAATACAAGTCAGAAACAATTAATTATTTGCAAATTAATGTTCCATTTAAAACTGTTTCCCTGTCAAACTCAGTCTCAACCTGAAAAGGAAATTATTAATAAAGTCTGATCATCTTACGTGCGCCAAAAGTCCAACAGCACGTCATCAGGTATGAGGAAACAGCCAGCAGGGCTGTCCAAAGGAACCCGTTTTTATACCTTTCTAACTAACGAAGTAACTAAATTCTAAAAGTCACCAAAAATCCTGCTTTACTATTGGCTGAGCCATGTCAGTCCACCAGGGGGTCACTCGTTCCTGAACAAGTCCGGGCACATCATAAGCCCTTATTGTTCTTAGATTCCATCCTTCTAGCTTCCTTAAAAATGCAACATTTAACCGAGCAAGTGAACTTCCACTTCCTTAACTTGGCAGGCAATAAAGGCTCACTGTCCTTGGTGTTCTCTCCAAGACCACGTACGACTCGACCATCAACTGTTCTTCACATTATTCCTCTGTTTTGGCAGGAAATTCTTTCTTTATCACAGCGCGTGAGTGAAGGCTTCACTCTGGTCAAGTCATCTTTTCAGTTCTCCCAGGCACCCATTTTCTTAGGCCCACTTGGAAAACTAATATTTAAACAAACACAAGACAGTAATTAATTAGAGAATTGAGACCCATTCTGTTACCCACCCTTTGCTAATTATTAACTCATTAATTTATGTTACCTAGCTTTAAGCACAAGAAATGAACAAAACTCTGTCACATAAAAGACACGACATGAATGAGAGCACATTTAAAAATAAGCACTTGCTATTATTTTAATCAGCCGCAGTTAATGTTGACAAAACGGAGAGACAAAGTTAATATATTATTCAAAAGTACTGACAAATGCAACAAGAGCACATATTATTAATCCCGTGTGTTTATGAAGGTGCACATTATTCTAGGTTGAATTGATACAAAAACATGCAACACTTGTTAATATTTTTATTGATTATGGGAGTTCAAGTCTGCAAACGAAAACGTGATAAATTTTAAAAGTTCGCTTCATCAAGTGCAACAAGTATGGTTGCCTCCACGAAGTTTTGATTTATGGACCTGGGCTGTTTTTCTGTGATGGATAACAGTCGGCCACTAAGTGGAGGAGTGGAAAAAGGTAACTTAAAGGTAAAGTGCTAAAATTAAGCACTCCAAAGCGAGGAGCCGCTGATCGGATGAGTGCCTCAAGCAATGTTCGAAAGTGCTACACAGTCTTAGTCAGGCTCCAAACAACAGTCATCAGACGGAGAGGGTTCAGTCAAAGGCTGCATTTGGAGCAGAGCAAGGGACTTCAAAGTCACTCAGAAGCAGAGAGGACAAAGCAAATGGGTCCTTTAGGAAGCTAAGGGCATTACGACCATTAGGCGAATGAAAATGAAGAGGATATGGGAGTAGCTGCTATCCAGATGACTCTTGGGGCTTGAAGTGCAGTCTATAAGCCAGCGAGCCAAGTGCTATTTTTCCTGCAGATTGTGAATTAAAACCAATTTGTTCTCGTTCATTACAGTGGTTGGTCTCACAGGAGTATTGCGGGTGGGTCAACTTTCAGGTGCAGACACTACTATAAGTGAAAGTCCATGCTATTTTAAATAGCATGAACTTTCACTTATAGTAGTGTCTGGCCAGAGGTACTTGACAGGAAGATTCTGGGCCATCAAAATCTTGCTAATTCTGTCTGAACCTGAAAGTTGACCCACCCGCAATACTCCTGTAAGACCAACCACTTTAATGGACTAGAACATATAACTAAGCAGCAGTTGCAGTGTCGCCATAGCTTTGTATCTCAAAACATAAGGGATGCCTCTTGTTTCAATGTGCCCATTCTCAGAATGCACGATCAAAGGTCAGGGAAGTAGAACCTGGCTCTCAGAGCTCTAGGTGGTGTGAGTATGAGAAAAGGTCCAGCTCCAGACTGTAAGTAAAGACTCTACATTGAGGCTGGTACTTATAAATGTCTCTTCTAAATAGTTGATAATCATTTGTTTTCTTGTACCCTGAGAGAGTCAAAGTTATTCATGGCAGTATATGCATTGCTCTTAGAGAGATCATTCCAGTTGCAAAATACCTTATTTGCGATGGTTTCATAACCACATATTAATCTAAGCTTTTAACCTTAACCACTTGAGACTCAAAAGGGTTTGGCAGTATGAGAAACCCATAAGTGCACAACAAAGGGATTGATTAGTTTGCTCTAAGCAAGATCCATATTTGATGTTTGCATTTCTTCAATAACCTTAAAAGAACACTCACAGGACTAGCTCTGTTTGAAGGAAGAAGATGGAGCCAGTCTACATAAATCAGCAGAATATATAAAACTCTACATCCAAATAGCCACACGCAGAGGGAAGGAAAGAAGTTAAGAGTAACATTATACAGGTATGTTGGACCAATATTGAAACTCTCATTGAGTGGATCTGTAAGAGGTGAAAGGGGTAAGGTTAGAGGGAGTGAGTAAACGATGTGGGAGAAATAAGAGTTTACCTGCCTTGGGATCATGAGAAGCGGAGGCATATAAATGTATAGAAATTGTCAGTTAGTCATTGAGCCGCCTGTGTGTTAATAGATTCTGTTAGGCAGATATATAATTTTACACATGGCTGTTCAATCAATTGAGCTGTTGAGGATGTTCAAAAGGTGTAGCGAGTGTGCCATGGGTGCTAATACAAGCAAGAAAATTCCCTCACCCCCTGGAGAGGTAGTAGAGAACTCCTATAACAGGGGCTCAGTGTTCAGTTCAGACCCCCTGTTCCACAGTGCCTACTGCACTATTAATCACTACGCATGTGGGATTTACATCACCACTAATGCGGGCACTATATTTGTGACATACTGTACATTATCCTCCAGAACCCACAGGTTTTCTCTTTCAATGTGTGAATAACTCACCGAAAGGGACATACTACAGGGCTCAACATACCCTGAGGTGCTGTGGGCCTTAGGCTTCTGGGAGGGCAGCAGCCTGTCATCTTTGCCCTGCACCAGCTCCATTTATTGAAAATGCTGCCAGGCACATGTTCCTATTTATCCATGAATGTCCGTTTTTGTTTCATTTTTATTATCAGAAGGAGCAAACACAAGAAACACAGACACTAAACATCAGACTGTTACCATACAATACATGTAAAAAAGAAGCTACAGAGAGGGCGAAAAGATCACTATACTTCGGATAAATGGAAAAAATAGCCAAATGAAACATAAAGATACATAAGTATTCAAGAACTATTAAAGTATAAATGTCGTTTAATATTAGCAGAGGCCCCAGATTCAATAGAACTTCTTCCTGGATAGAATACATCTGCTCGTAGTGATAGCCATCTCTCTTTCAAGAATCAAAAGCTCTGGGTGAGATTTCAGATATCCATTCGCAGGCAATGCAGAGTTGTGCTGTTACAATCATAATCGATATTAGGGATCTGAGTCCTAGGGTTATGTTTGACTTATAGCCAAGCTTGACCTCCTTCTCTTTTAGGTGTAAATTAATTTGTAAGCGATCAGCTGTTATACCCTGGACATCTTTCAAAAAGCAGCCAATTCTGTACAAGTGACAAACATATGCAGAAAATTAGCAGCGGCCATTCCACACTTTATGCATTTACATTTATCATTCGTATTTATATGACTGGGGTCAATCCATTTAACTACTCATTCTGGTGTACAGTAGAGTATAAACACTGTTTTAAACTGTTACAGGCCCGCCGGAGGTGCGCCAGAGGTAAGCCCGTTTGCGCCCGTTCGCGCATCGGGCGCGCTTAGGGCCGCTACCTCAGGCCATCCGCCCTCCTCTCGCCTGACATACTCTCGGACGGATCTGTTGGATCTAAGACCGTCTCAGGCTCCCGTGGTACAGAGAGCCTCTGCACCCTCTTCATCTCAACCCTTGTCCTGCGGGCTGCTCAATGTTCGGTTGCTTTGTAAGCACCACACTGAGATTGCACTTCTGATCGATTCCTCCGGGCTGGACTTGCTGTTCCTAACCGAAACATGGACTCGGGAGGACTGTTCAGTTGAACTGGGTTTGGCCTGCCCCCCAGGTTTTAAAATCATCCACACCCCTCGACCAAAGAACCGAGGTGGAGGGATTGGCATTATTTATCGCGAGGGGCTGGGCCTCTCCCAGCTTAAAATCAGTGAGGTACCGGGGTTTGAGCTGATGGGGTTTTCCATCAAGAACTCGGAGAAAGAATTGATCTCTGGTGTGCTGTGTTACCGGCCACCGGGATCTGCTCCCTCTCTACCAGAATTCCTCGACCTAGTGTATGATCTATCCAACACCCACTCCAAGTACTAGTCCTGGGTGACTTTAACCTATGGCAGGGAGGCCATGTAGATGGAGCATTCACGTCTCTTTGCCAGGCTCTTGCTGACATCCAACTGCAGCAACTAGTTCGCTCGGTGACACACAGGGGCGGTCACGTTCTGGGCTTGATCTTCGCTGACGGTGACTCGGCAGTGATTAATGACATCTTAGCCCAGTGCTGGACCGACCACTCGCTTGTGGCGTTTTCTTTATGTTTAGGGAACTATCCCTCTGTCGGTGCCCGGGTAGGACTGGCGAAATGGGGCAGATCCTGGTCCCGACTGTTCAGCTCTTCCACTAGGCCTTCCCTAGTACCCGCTAATTTTTGTTTGAGCAACTCAGCCGAGGAAAGCTACTCCTTGTTCTGCCGGTCGATTACTGACACGCTTGACAGGGTTGCACCAAATCTAGAGGGAGAGTGAACAGGGCTTTTCCCTGGTACACGGAAGAACTACGACAACTGAAGCTGAGCTGTAAACGTGCCGAGAGAGAGTGGAGGAAGCAGTACTCTGCCCCGGCCAAACACTCGTACAGGCTCGCCTTGCGTGAATATAAGGCCCAGATCAAGAGGGCCAAAGCGACCTTCTTAGAAGCCTCCTTGACTCAGGTGTCTAATAAATCCCAAGCCCTGTTTAAAATTGCCAGGGATCTGTCCCACCCGGCTTGTGCGGCTAATACGGTGCGTGCGTCGCAGGCACTTTGTGATTCCCTTGCTATTGCTTTTGAGGAGAAGACTGCTAAGATCTTAGCGGGCCTTACGCACCCCTCACCCACCTCCCCCGGCCCGGGAGCTCCGGTTGGCTCATTCAGTCGACCCCAGCCAGTTGCCGTTAGCACTGGTCTGGGAGCTCCGACCGCGCCCTCCAGTCGACCCCGGTCGCCTGTCCCTCCTCCAAGTGTGTCGAAGCTGGGAACTCCGGTTGATCTGCCCAGTCGACCCCGGACTGTCGCCTTGAGTCTGGGAGCTCCGGGTAGCTCATCCAGTCGACCCCAGCCGACCGGCCACGTTGACACCTTGGTAGTCCCGGATGTGGGAGCTTCAGTGGGTCTGCCCAGTCGACCCCAGACGGGTGGTGATGACCTCCGTCTGGAAGCTCCGGTCAGTCCATCCAGTCGACCCCAGACCAAGGTCCCTGACCTCTGTTTGGGAGCTCCGGTTACCCCCCCCAGTCGACCCCAACTAAGGTCTTTTCCTTCCCCCTCTTTCGAGGAATTTTGTAAGGTGGCACAAACGGTGTCCTCTGGGTCCCCGCTCGACCCGCTGCCCCCTAAATTTTGGAAGGTCTTCCAGGCAGACCTTTTTCTGCCTTTGTTCTCGATCTGTCTCCAATCCTTGGAGTCGTCGTCGGTGCCAAAATGTTGGAAATTAGCAGTAGTGTCACCTCTGCTTAAAAAACCCACTTTGGATCCTGCCTGTCTTTCCAACTACAGGCCCATATCCTTGCTCCCTTTTCCTATCAAGATTCTGGAAAAATGGGTGACCCGCTCACTCTCAGGTTTCCTGGAAAACATCGGCTGGTTCGATGAGGACCAGTTTGGCTTCCGCCCCGGTCACGGGACGGAGTCCGCGTTGGTGACCGTGTTGGACAATCTCCGTTCGCGTGTCGACAGTGTTCGGGCAGCCTTTTTAGTGCTGCTCGACATGTCGGCCGCGTTCGACACGGTCTCCCACCGGACCCTTGTCAGGAGACTCGAGGAGTGCGGGGTCACTGAAGGGGCAAGAGATTGGCTGACATCTTATCTTGACTGCAGGCAACAGCTGGTTTCACTTCCACCATTCACCTCTGAACCAAGGAGTGTAGGACAGGGGGTTCCACAGGGCTCGGCCATCAGCCCTATACTCTTTAATTTGTACATCCGCCCCTTAGTCCAGCTAATAAAATCCTTTGGTATCTCGGCATTTAATTATGCCGATGATACCCAGCTGGTCTTTTCATTGGAAGGGAATAACGCGGTCTCGCTGGACACTTTTCATCGCTGCATGGCAGCCACAGCAGACTGGCTACGAGCTAATTCTTTACAATTCAATAGCTCCAAGACGGAGGTACTCCACTGTTCTACCGACAGGATTCCGCGGGCACTCCCAGACAACTTTTGGCCTAGTACCTTTCTCGAGCCAGTATTGGCGGCGCAACCTGGGGGTGATCTTTGGCCCTAACCTACAGCTTGACATACACGTCAACAAAACCACCGCTACGTGTATGATGCTGTTGCACATGTTGCGCAAGGTTTTGCCCCTTCTCCCCGCTCAGGCAAGGCCGGAAGTAGTTCGTGGGACCATACTAAGTCGCCTCGACTACTGTAATGGGCTTCTTTTGGAGGCCCCAAAAAATCTGACCGGTAAGCTTCAGCGGGTGCAAAACATGGCCGCCAAGCTGGCTCTTTCCCGCCCTAAGTCCAGTTCCTCCACTCTTGCCTTAAGAGACCTACACTGGCTCCCGGTTCATCTGCGGGTACAATACAAAGCTGCGTGCCTTGTGTTTAAAGCGGTTCACCAACTAGGCCCCGTCCCTCTGCAAAAGATGTTTGCTTGGTACTCTGCTTTGTGACCCCTCCGCTCTTCTTCGGCACATCTTCTTGCAGTCTCGAGGTTTCACAGAGTGAGGATGGGTGGCCGCTCCTTTAGTGTCGCAGCGGCCAAACTTTGGAACTCCCTGCCACTCACTCTGAGAAGCCACAAGGACTACTTACCTTTTAGGAAAGCGCTAAAAACCCACCTATTTCCATAAAAGGCTGAGCGGTTAAAGTTATGGTTCCTGATCAAAGCGCCAGGATGCCCTCTGGGTGACAGGTTCGGGCTCTACAAATACACTAAATAAATAAATAAATAAATAAATTACAGCTTAAGATTAGTAGAATGAACTGCAATGTCTAAACTCTCTAAACACTCTACTATATCCGCCGGACTGATATCTTGGCCCAATAGCTCAACCCATTTAGATGCTATCTTTAGATTGTCATTCTGCCAAAATTGAGAAAATTATTGGTAGGCCTTACTGATAGTCAGTTTTAACTCAGAGTGTACATACTGCAGTATGTCTGATCCCGTAGGTTGTTTTATACCTCTATGTCCCCATAAATAGCCTCTTATCTGTAAATATTTATAGAACATATTTTTGGGAATATCAAATGTCGTCTGCCAATCTAAAAATGTACGAAACCCAGTGGGATTATACAGATGACTAAGCTGACTAATACCAAATCTGTCCCATGATTTAGCTTGCGTATCATGGAAGATTTCTGGGAGCATAGGATTGTGCCATAATGGCATGTTACGATGTATCACAGACAAAGAGCAATTAGCTATGATCTCACGCCAAATATAAACTATGTCCCTAAGAGTCTTAAATCGCACTCTATAATAATTTTGATTGTTAATCCTGTACAAAAACTGATTGTAGCAGCGTTCATGTCTTCTACAATCAAGAAGGTCTCACAGGAGTCCAGCAAAACAGGCCCAAAAATATAATTCAAAATCCGGTAATTTGAATCCACCATTACTGTAAGCAAATTTTAAGTACTTTATAGCGTGTCTCGGCTGCTTTTAGCTCCAAATAAAGCTATTAATAGCCGCCTCAAGTTTTTAAAAAAATAATAATTTGGGAGTTTCAAAGGTATTGCCCTAAATAAATAAATAAATTTAGGCAAAACAATAATTATTATAATATTGCAGCATCCTATATTACTAATAGGCAATTTGTGCCAGTCCCTCATTTTAGAAAGCATTAAATTAAGTAAAGTATCATAATTCAGTTTTACCACCTGTCCCACATCTGCGATAACCTGCACGCCTAAATAAGTAGCTGACATACAAGCCCCAATTACTACCCTGTCTGCTTGGAAGTTAAGAACAGTCTGGGTTTTATTGACATTAAGCTTGTATCTGGAAAATTTCCCAAATATATTAGCTTCAGACTGGATAGCTTCAGTTGCGCTAGCTGTATCCGTAGAGAAAACAGCAATATCATCGGCATAAGCCGTTATTTTCATTCTTCAAATCCTAATATGACTTGCGGGATGGATGGATTAGTGAGCAGTGATTTAATGAATTGCGCTACATATAAAGCAAAATGTAAGGGTGACAAAGGGCACCCTTACAGAGTACCCCCTCAGTATCTTGAATGGAGTGGGCTGATGATTTAAGTCAATTAGTTTGGCTCTCGGACATCTATATAGAGCTCTAACCCAATCATAAAAGTGACCATGAATATTATATGCCGTAAGTGTAGTCCAAAGACAGTTCCCTGTAAAGCGGTTGAATGCTTTTCCCGCATCGAGCATGATCATTCCTACATCCAAGGTAATTTTAGAGGCAACATCGAAGGCAACTATAGCAGTTTTCACATGCACAGTCGTATCTCTGCCTGGTATAAGTCGATGCTGCTGGACAGAGGCTAGTTGTGTCATTAAAGGTGCGGGACCCGTTGCTAATATTTTTAGTATTGTTATGATGATGATGATTATTATTATTATTATTATTAATAATAATAACTTTTTTTCAGGTACCTGAAAACTACTGGCACAATGTGGGTTGTACTTATTGGCCTGTGTTTATCTGTTTCCATTGGTAAGTGCAACTTCAATGAAAGTTCAGTGAGCAGAGCACATCTGCAGAATTCACTTTCTCAGTCGGACAATAATTCGCTACATTCTACTAATACTATGAGATTCGGTCAGAAGTAATGCTTAAAAAAAGTCAGAAAGAGTGCAGAAGGACAACTCACAGCGTCCACAATTTTCTTTTTTAAGTTCAAGAGAAAATGTTATTAAGAGTGATAGAGGTGTCAATGTATAGTGCAGAATAGCAACTCATACCAATACAAAAGAAAACCATTACATTCAAAGTACATGACTTGGACTAAGTAATAAAATTTGAAAAAGCCAAGGTGGTTTAGGGACTTCTTGTTGAGATGGTTGTAATTGGGAGCTCCGTTTAGCACTTGCATCAATGTAAATTGTAACGGGTGACCAAAGGCTCAATTGTTTTGCTGCTAGTTTTAAAGGGTGAACAAAGGAAGTGTCCAACCTATGATTATGGCAAACAGCATACCACCAGGCCTTATAAGAATATTCGAAAGGTTCTAAGGTTCAAAATAAGCTTTATTCGATATTCAGAGAAATATCATATAAGCATACATTATTATACAGAATTTGTAAAACATGGTAATTTAAAAAGACAAGAAAGATTTCAATTAAAAAAGTCATCCAGTACTCGGTAACATATAAAAAACATTGGTGCAAGGACTATTAAAAAGAGCCATAAACAACAAACGACGGTTAAAAACAGAGATGGTTGTTTTCTCTGGTATCAGTCTAAAGTATTCCTAAATGTTATCAATAATTTTAAAAACTGGTCCATTTTAGTTATCACCTCCCTATCTTCGAGTTCCTGTAAACGCTCGAAGGCAAGTTTACACGACCTGTGATGCCATCTCTTAAGTAGGGGAGATAATAGAGCTTTTCTCAATAACCCATAATATTTACAAAAAAGGATGGTATGGATGTTAGTTTGTTGAGATATATTATCACAGGGGCAGGAGCAGAGAGTCCGAGACCAATCGTTACATGTTGGAAATGTTACATATCGGAAGAAAGAACCCAGTCTGAATCTGGTAAGCAGCATCCTTGAATAGCACGAAAAATCTGCTGAAAGGTATAGTTGAAGGCCCTTGTGTGGTGTCACCCTTTGATATGCCAGAATAGTCTCACAGTGCTTTTGTTTGTTCCATCTGGCTGTTTCCAGGTGGGCCATAAGAGTCTTTCTTAAACATTTTCGTGTAATATTTTCTAATGTCAAAGGATCTGTGAACCATTCTGGGTGCCCAATTTCAAAGAAGAACTTTTTCACGTAGACCAGCCAGTTTGATAGAGAGTGTTTAGCCCCTTCCAGATTTAAAATGTCTTGAATCACCTCTCTATTGAAATCAGTCTCGGGGGTGGTCCAAATTTTGTGCCAAAGAAGGGGAGGTTCAGATTTTATAATATCTGATATGTACGGTAAGTCCAATTCAATGTGCATCTGCTACACCGATGTTGCTTTTGAGGCGGCCAGGAGATACCTTACAAATTTATTTTCCACCATTTGAATCGGCGAGATGTTTTTGTCTATTCCCCAAAGGCCTGCCCCATACGTAGCAGTACTGACACATTTTGCTTTATATACCGTTAGTAATTGTTTCACCAGTCTTCCCCCTATTTTTCCTGCGAAGTCACGGAGCCCGCCAATGGCACTCAAAAAAGCAAATTTCCTTTTCTCTATTGCCGCTTTCCAGGATAATTTTTTATGTAGACAGATACCCAAGTAAGTGAATGCCTCCACTGTTTCCAGTCTTTGACCCTCGATGAAAATGGGGCATGGGTTTTTTTTGTGGCCTTTATTACTTAGCATGTAATAAGATTTTCCTATGTTCACTTTAAGGCCCCTATCCTTCATAAAATCCGTGAACGCTGAAACTGCCTTTTGTAGACCCAATCTAGTCTGGGAGAGAATTGCAGCATCGTCTGCATATAGCAGGATTGGAATCGGTTGTCCTCCTATTTTGGGGAAATCGCACTCGATGTTTTTGAGATGCTCGCCAATCGCATTTATATAAAAGGAAAAGAGAAGGGGTGCCAAAATGCACCCCTGTCTGACCCCTCTATTGATATCAAAACGTGGCGAACACTCTCCCCTCAGACCGAATCTTACTCTTGCTCCGGCTTGTCTGTACAGAGCCTTGATAAATAAAAGGATTGATGGATCTATCCCAAGTTGATTTAATGTGTCCCATAGTTGGTCATGCTGGACGCAATCGAAAGCTGAGGTAAGGTCTATGTACGTTATGTACAGACTGCGTTTTTTGATATCGATGTATGTGGACTTAATTAGATGCAAATTGAGGACCTGTTCAATTGTGCCTCTACCTGTCCGGAAGCCATATTGTAGTTTCGAGAGTATGTTTTTTCCCTCCAGCCAGGTGGTTAGTCTTTTCAGGAGTATTCGTCCGACAATTTTCATCAAGGTATCGAGGAGGGATATAGGCCGGTAGCACGATGGCAAGTGTCTATCTCCTTTTTTGAAAATTGGTATTACAATTGCCTCTCCCCATGTTGGAAGGAGATCGACGGTGTTTATCGAGTTTAGGACAGAGGTCAATAGAGGTACCCAAAACTCCATGTCTGCCTTATAGACGTCTGCAGGAATTGCATCCGGTCCAGGTGCCTTCCCTGCTGGACTTTCTTTGATGGCCAGTTCTACCTCCTCAAGTGAAAAAGGAATTTTGCAGGGACTCTCTCGAGGTGGAATTAAGATTGGTAAGGGGAGGCCTTCTAATTCCAACTTGTTCGGACATATGGGATTCGAATATAACTTCTGGAAGTGTTCCGCCCACGTCTCCCCATTTATTGCCATATCCAAGTTCCTTTCAGGCATTTTCACCCATGGTAAAGGGGTATTAATGAGTCTCCAGAAAGCTGACATATCCCCCATTTCCGATGTTATGACCAGGTTCTGCCATGCTTCCTGTTTAAGTGCCCTTTTTCTGTCTTTTATGGCTCCGCGATATTGAGTTCTTGCCTGGCGTATTTCTGTTTGGGGTTTGGGTATGACATGCAGCAAGTTCTTTAAGTATTTCAGAGCCTTTGAACATTTTGTATCGAACCATCCTTTTTGTACAATGGGACCTGGTTTAAACTGTCTCGTCAAAAGTTCTTTCAAGGTGGCCTGAATTTTAATGAAGGCTTTACAGATATCGTCGGGGTTGTTTTCATTAGAAAGACAGGTATGGATCTCCTCCCTCCTCTTATCGACTAGGTTTTTGAGAAGGTTGAATATTGTGTAAAGACTTTCCAATTGATGGTGATCTGCTGAAAAGCAACAGCTAGCAACAAATCAATAATTTTTATGTTAAGCGTAATATTTTTCCAAAAATATAGGCTAACGGCAAAAGAAAATTTAGTACTGAAGATTAGTTAGTCTGGCTCCTGTCTTGTTTCCAGAAATGATGTGCACATGGACAAGAGAATACCATATGAAGTAAATCTGTATTTGAGGATGAACATGTCCAGCAGGTGTCTGATATAGTCGAAATCCTTTTACCTAAAGCCGTCAGTGTTAATAAAACCAACTATACACAAAAAACAATGTCTGCGTTGTATTCGCTGCCCTCGATGACTTGAGTATTTTAATCCATATGTTAGTGGCCAAGCTGTCTTGAAGTCAGTCTCCCATCCCTCTTCTATTTTAGGTTTCTGTCTAACAGTATGTTTATCTTGTAAATATCTATATATGGTAGATGCTCTAGTTTGGTGTTTAATAAGGTGCAAAGATGTGTATGGGTATTCAAGATATTAGAGGAGTCAGATGTAGTAGTGAGTTGAGTATATACATCCAACACAGCTGTCTTAAGTAAGTTGCATTTAAAACAGAATGAAGCAGTCAAATTGAATAAATGACTGAGTGAGGAACAGGATAAAAAGTCAGACCCTGAAAATAGTTGATTAATCCATAGTAATCCCTTTTGCCTCCAGGTCTTCCAGTAGAAGGGTTTATTTTGAATGAGCACATTTTTATTGTGTCTGATTGTTGAGTTAAGGAAGTAGTCAATAGTTTTGTGAGAGGTTAAATCCAAAAGTTTGGAGGTCAGTTTGATTATGGTAGTGGAGAGGGACTGTGGTTTCCATGAGAATGAAACGTATTCATGAAAGGAGAAGGAGGATAGGAATTGACATTCTATTAAAGTCCAAAGAGGGCATTCTTCTGTGGAATCGAGCAAACAGAAAGAAGCTTGGCGTAGAAGGAATGTTTTCTGGTATGTTGGAAAGTCTGAAAAGTTAACTCCACCTTCTGCTTTAGGGCGAACCAGTTTTGATAAGGACATTCAAGATTTCTTGTTATTCCATAAAAAGGAAGGAAGGATAGAATTTACTTTCTTAAAAAGTTTGACCGAAATGGGAATTGGAATACTGGAAATAGTATATAAAACTAAGGGGGACAACCTCATCTTTATAGTGTCCAATCGACCACACCAAGATAAATAGAGAGGGTGCCATTTAGTAGTTAGTTGTGAAAGTTTTGAATGCATTTAGTCATGCAGAGTGTTACTGTGTCCTTAATTGAAGTGGTAAAATATTTAATATACGCTGGACTCCAAGTGAAATTTGAAGTACTAAAGTCTGATTTAAAAGTATATTTAGTAAAGGGCATAATTTCCCACTTATCATTATTTAGCTTACCAGAGACGAGGAAGAATGACCTCACTTCCGCCAAGAAAGCAGGAATTGAGTCATCTGATTTTGACATAAAAAGTAAGATATCATGAGCATAAGCTGCAAGTTTGATGTGAGAGTTCGATAATTGGAAACCATGTAGATTTGGGTTTTGACGTAATTTGGAGGGAAATGGTTCCAGAGCCACATCAAAAAGGAAAGGGAAGAGAGGGCAGCCTTGTTGTACTCCTCTTCCTAAATTGAAAAATGGGGAAATCTGGCCTCAAACTGCAGCACGGGTATTGGAGTAGAGGATAGATACTAAAGATATAAATTTGGGGCCAAAACCGAACCACTAAAGAGTATAAAACAAATAATTCCACTCAACTCTATCAAACGTTTTCTCCGAGTCTAACGCTATTGCTGTGAGTGGTTGTTTTAGGTGTAAAGATTCCGATAGAACATTGAAAAAAAGCTGAGTGTTGTCATTTATAAGTCTCCCTTTAACAAAGCCAGACTGTTCTTTGCC
The DNA here is from genome assembly GCF_964263255.1 of Lissotriton vulgaris. NCBI lineage: Eukaryota > Metazoa > Chordata > Amphibia > Caudata > Salamandridae > Lissotriton > Lissotriton vulgaris. The sequence goes on along the minus strand of NC_141696.1, from coordinate 461,700,743 downwards.
TAACAGGTGAGATAAGTTTGAATCTAAGCGAAGGGCTAACGCTTTAGAATACATTTTGTAGTCAATGTTTACCAAAAGTATAGGTCTGTAGTTTTTACAATATCTGGAATCTTTGATTTCTTAGAAATGGGACATATGTGAGCTTCTGATAAAGAGCCAATGGAACTGTTGGAGGAGCAAAAAGAATTTATTAAGGAGTGCAATTTAGGTATTAATGCCCACATGCATCAACGTCAATTGCATTCGCAAACGGTGCGAATCGCAATTTTCGGCCGTTTGCAAATGCAATTGACTAATTTGGAATGCATCATGCATTTCGCAATTTTAGGAATCGCAACCATGTTGCGATTTCTAAAATTGCGATTGCATTTAAGAAATCGCAATTTCAGATTTCTTAAATGCAATGCGGGATCATTTTTTATTTGCGAATTCGCAATTTGGAAGTGGTAAATTAGCATGAAGTTGAACTTCATGCTAATTTACCGAAAACTTTCAAATATGCACAAATTGCATTTTTGAAAGTTTTAATTTACACACACACACATGCCCTTGGGGCATGTGTGTGTGTAAATTGCATTTAAAGTTACATTTCAGGGGTGCAGGGAGGGGTTATTTGGACCCCCCCTGCACCCTTGAAATTGCATTCACATTTTGCGAATCGCAATTTGAAGTTCGCAAAATGTGAATGCCTTCTCATTCATTCCTATGGGCCTTTTGGCCCATAGAAATCAATGGGAAGGGTTTTCCTTAATTGCGATTCGCAAATTGTGAATCGCATTTAAGGAAAAATAACAAATCGCAAAAATAAATGCGATTTGTTCATGCATTGCCGTTTGCGATTTCTAAATTGCGATTCCTTACTTTTCGCAATTTAGGAATCACAAACGGATGCAATGATGCATGTGGGCCTTAGAGTTTAGAAAAGTGGAGATAAAATTAAATGGTGAAACCATCTGGACCTGGTGCTTTGTCCTTTTTAAGGCATTGGAGAGCTTTCAAAAATTATAGCTGTAATAAATCTAATTTGAAAGAGGTTTAGGTCGAGAGGATATTTTGGGGATTTCTGAATTGTGGAGAAGAAGTGTGGTAATGAGTGTTCTGTGGATTGTGTTTCAGATGCATATAATGATTTATAGAAGAGAGAGAATTCATTCAATATTTCAACATCTTTAAATTTTAAAGCAGCTTGTTCGTCATAGATGGATTCAATGTTTAAATTGTTATGTCAACTTTTCAGATAATTAGCCAAAATTTTTCCTGCTTTGTTTTTGCCTCCATAAAATGTTACACAAGCTTTAAATAGTAGAAGGAAGCATTGTCCGTTGATTTTTTAATAATGTGTAGTTTAGCATCAATAAGAGCAGTTAAACATTCTTTCGAATGGAACGTATAATATGAGTGTTCCAATTTCCTAATATCATGAAGGAGATCACCTGCAAGTTTGTATTCATTTTTTAGTTTTTTGGCAGTAAAACAAATAATAAAATCTCTTGCTGATGTTTAAAAGCATCCCAAATGGTTGAAAGTGACAAGGTTCATAGCAAAGAACTCATTGAAGAAGGTGGTGAAGGAGGCGGGGATCTTTGGGTCTAAAAGAAGAGAGTTATTAAAGCGCCAGCTTCTAGGAGCATTAACTTTGGGTAACAAATCAAGGCTGATTAGGTCAGGGGCATGGTCTGATAGTAGAATAGGCCCAATTTCTGCATTCATATGGTTTTGGGAAACATTATGAGAAACAAAAATATAATCTATTCTTGATTGAGTTTGATGGACTGGAGAGTAAAAAGTGTATTCTTTTGTGTCGGATTATATAGGCGCCATGCATCAAGAAGTTTATGTTGGGCAATAGTATGAACAAAAGCCGTATGGAGCTTATTAGAAATAAAAGTGACTTTGGAGTTTCTGTCTATAAATGGGTTAAAAATCTGATTACAATCACCAGCTAATATAAAATTGTCTTTAATGCATTGAGTAATTTGCTTTGCCAATGTGTGCTAAAAGGATGCATCACCACCAGTAGGAGCGTATACATTGAGGAGAGTAAATGAAACACCCTTTAAATACAGTTTAACATTCAACCATCGACCATCATCATCTGGTTCTTGTCATATGATTGTAACTGGAAGCGTCTTACGACAGAGAATCATAACTCCATTGCGTTTAACATCTACTTGGGAAAAGAGAACCTCTCCCAACCAGCCTCTTTTTAATTTTAAGGATTCAGTCTCAGTTAGATCCATTTCCTGTAAAAATACTATAGCAGCATCTAATTTAGCTAGGTAAGTCAAGACTCTCTGTCTTTTGATAGGAGAATTTAATACCCAAATTGTCCAAGAGATACATTTTAAAGACATGGGGAATCAAAAAGAAAGAGAAAATAGGAACGTGAAACAAAAGTCAATTTCTTTAAAGCAGAGAAAGAGTGTGAAAGGAAAGAAGTGATTAAAAATAAGGGAATAGACAAAGAAAGAGAGAAAAATCAGATGATCGGAGCCAAAAGTGTAATCCATAGGTAATATTACAAATGGAGGTAGATAAAATACAGAAGTAATGGAGAAACAGAGAGATACTAAGATTTGAAAATGCAATACTGAATATATGAACAAACATGAGAATACTTGAGGGAATGGAAATATTAGAGACACCAAGTTACCAAAGTGTCAAGGTATGCAAGACATACAAAAGAACAAAGGACAAGACAAAAAACATTGAAAAAAAAATGTGAGGAGGGTCAGAAGGGCATATTTAACGACCAGGGCAACTCAGGCCCCTATTACAACTAGCAAAACAGAAAGGAGTAGCCTGGTCCAAAATACTGTTTGTGTGCCGTATCGAAACCGGAACCATGAGTCCATCAATAACACTTATGTGATAGTACTGGGCTAGAAAAAATTCCCATCAGCCCACCCATCTGGTGGAGTATCGTCACGTGGGAGATGTATCATAAATCCAGATCTCAATCAATGCACCTAATGATGATGCGGAGATGGATTTTGAAGATATGTTCTTAGACCACAGTGCTTCACAGGTAGTGCTAATGGAGTGCAGTGCTGGTGAGAAATTGTGTGAAAGAAAAGTGAAGGTAAAATTGACTCATAGGACCAAAAGTGAGTTTAATAGGTATGGTACTAGGGTCAAGCTTAAAAACAACGCCAGATAGTTTTAAATAATACCTATATAGTGGCATGGTATATCAAGGTCGACATGTTTCAGCTAGATGGACAATGGGTCCAAGCTTTCTTCAGGACCAGGTGAAAATAGCGACTGCAAGTAGAAGTGAGCAAATTCAAAATAGTGACTGTGTACTTATAAAGCGAATTGATCCTACCAGATACTCTGAGCCCAGATGTTCTCTGGTGGCAATCCAATCGTGCGATCTCTCCTAAGAGAAAGAAGAGTGTACAACAGTGATCAAAAGACGTGTATGATGGAAACAAGGAAACAAGAAATAAACACTAAGCACACAAACAGTGCGGAAGAGAAGGTCTCTCCGCCACACAGAAGACCTAAGGTTCTCCTGGTATTTACATGTCTAAATGACAAACAGTAAAAGCTTAAATATGTGACTCACCCAGCATTCTGTGGGAGTATGCCTCACCTCACCCGGCACCCACTCTGGAAGGAGGCCACACAATTTCTCACCAGCACTGCACTCCATTAGCACTACCTGTGAAGCACTGTGGTCTAAGAACATATCTTCAAAATCCATCTCTGCATCATCATTAGGTGCATTGATTGAGATCTGGATTTATGATACATCTCCCACGTGACGATACTCCACCAGATGGGTGGGGTGATGGGAATTTTTTCTAGCCCAGTACTATTACATAAGTGTTATTGATGGACTCATGGTTCCGGTTTCGATACGACACACAAAGAGTATTTTGGATAAGAGAAAAAACATACCTACAAAAAGGGAATGTGGTGGTAGGGGTGGGTGGAGCCACATGGAACAGATGAACGTCTGGGGATAACCGAACCGGATCAGGGCAACCACATCATAATGTAGACATAACTGTGGAAGCGAAGGAGAACATATTTAATTATGCTTAGTTAAATGAGCGAAAAACATAAAAAGATGAAACCCAATAGCATAAAATTGGTATTAACATTAACAACGGAAGTACTGTAAATCTATTAATGATTAGCTATTGGTATATAAAAGAATATAGCAAGTCATGTAATACGCAAGGAAGGGGGACCTGAGGGCACCATGTGCTCCATATCATGCGAGTTGATGAAGCTTTGCAAACGTATTGGATCCTCGTATGTTGTTGATCTATTGTTATAGCTAACCTTAAAAAGACATGGGTGGAAGCAGCCATACCTAGCCCCCATAGATCGGAGAAATGGTCTCATGTTTAAGAAAGCTTTCCATCTGGCTGCTATGGCTTTAGAGAACTTTTGTTCAAAGAATAGTGTCGAAACAGACCAGGAGATACGGTTCATGGCTTTAGCAGCAACAAAAACTCTCAACAGATCTGTATATTATAGAAAATAAATGATAACCCCTTGTGGCCTCTGTGTGGGTGAAGAGCTTGTGAAGCATGGCCCAATCTATGAGCATGTTGTATGTTTAGCATAGTGTCCTCTGGCATATAAAGAATCTTAGGTAGGAAGGATTTGAAAAATGCAAGACATTCTGGGCCTTCGGCCCCTTCTACCCAACCGTAAATGCGTATGTTGTTTCTCCTATTAAACCTTTCAAGGTCCTCAATCTGTTTTTGAAGTGTTGATACTTGAGAGAGCAAGGAAATAACGCTTTTGGTAGTGTCGCTAATGGAAGAAACATTTTGCTTAACCACTGTAAGTCTTGTATCCAGTTGCATCCAGTTGTATGAGAGAATTTATAATTTGGAGTTTGTTTCCTCAACAAAAGGTCTGAGGGCCCTTATTTCCTGTAGGAGGAACTCCAATAAAACCAGAGAAGTTGATTTAGGAGGTGAAGGGGGATCCTTTTTCAAGCGTTTCACGTTGGACTTTCCTGATGGCGCTTGGGAGGGATCCATTGTTGTGTCTATGCTTTCCGGTGCAAGTAAACCTGAGTCTTCCACTTTGGAAAGATCTGAAAAAAGCTTTGAATTTTTGATAAAAGAGCATTTTGGTTTACATGCAATGAGGAGGGATCCCTTCGTTCTGCCCATTAATTTAAAAATTGGAGTAGGATTTGTTGTACAGACTCAAAAAGTGTATAAGGTGGACTTAATAAAAAGAGAAAGTTATACATTCAGGGTGAGAATCGCAACTAGATATGTTTCATGAGCCAATTGAAGTCCATAAGTGTTAAGGTTTCACTAATTGCAGTAATATTAAAAAATGTGAGCTCCCTGATGTACCCTATTCCTTTTATTGGTATATAATTCAGGCGCAATATAGAGAAGCATAGGAGTGTGAAATGGGCTTATGCTTAAACACTGTTCAGGAGGAAATTCAGAAAAAGTAGTTGGAAATCTTGCAGAAGCATGAATGAACATCAGAAAAAACGTGAAAGAGATTCCACAAAATAGCGGCCACAACTCCCTCTCCTCATAATGTGTGAAATAGAGATGAAACCAGGTTGCTGTGTTTTTAAGAGCCCCTGTTGAGTATATTTGCTGAGGTTTCCCACTTTAAAGTTGATTAGGTCACTTGTAAGAGTGAAGCATTTTCGCTGCAGTGAGTGGAGTAATGGTCACGACGCAATGCCGTTTTCCAAAATAGCGGCCGTGATATCGCGGTCGCGAATGCAGGCGATTACCTCAAAAATAAGCCTCTGGTACACTGTTCAGTGTCTTTGGTAGGGTCCCATCCTGATGAGCAGCTTCTCAGAAAGTCTTGCCGCCGGACAGCTTCGCGCAAAATGGTCTTCAAATGCGATTCTGATGCACCGGTCCGGAGAGCCTCACAGAAACGCAGCCATGTTTGTAGGGCACCTAGCCACGCCCCCCTTCCACATTGTTCTAATTTAGCGATTCTTAACCTGTGGTGGCGGACCTGGGGGGTCTGCTACACCTACTCAGAGATCCACAAATGTTTAGAAATTTAAATGTTGTTACTAAATTAATAATATATATTTACATAAAAAGAAGAAGCAAAAGTTAAAAGTTTTAAAATACTATGTAAAGGAGATGAAATTTTAAAATGGAAGTTAAAAATTAAGAGCCAGATTTACTAAGTTCTTGCGTTGCCATTGTGTACTGCAATGTGGTGTAGGGCAACACAAGGGATTAAGTCAGATTTACTAAGCCGAAAACAACAATTGATGGCCAGAATTCAGAACAATGTCTTATATTCACCCCAGTACAGATATGGGTCTAAATTGTTTTTTTGCTCCCCTTGCCATTCCAGTATGAACCCAGCCAGATGTAAATCAGTCTTGACACTGCGCCTAATGGGAATATTCCAGCCTGAACTGCCAGGCCAGGTCCTCCCTGGACTGGAAGCAAGCATCCTAGAACAGGTTTAGGGGTTTCACTCCTCATAAGCCAGGATAACGTGACTCCAGTGGCATGGAGAGCACAGGACCCACGTCTGGGCATACCTGTCTCATTCGGGGGGACTTATGCCAAAACAACATGTGATAGACAGAATTCAGTACAATGTCATATATTCACTCCAATACAGAGATCTGGGCTTAAATCCATTGTTTTTTTTAGCTCCCCTTGCCATTGCAGTGTGAACCCAGCTCTATGCAAATCAGTCTTGACCCTGAGCCCAATGGGAATAGTCAGCCCAAACTGCCAGGCCAAGCTCTCCCTGGCCTAGAAACAAGCATCCTAGGACCAGTTGGCGTTTCACCCCTCATCAGTCTGGAAAGCTTGACTCCAGTGCCATGGAGAGAACAGGACCTGTTGTATAGTGTTTTAGGACCTTAGTGTAATTTCCCTGATTCATGCCCTTATATAGGTATAAAATATTGTATCCTAATATAGGCATAGAAATCATAACCATATTAAGACATAGCTCAAGTATTCCTAATAAGGCTTGGTTACTTCCACTAGTTCTGAAAATCCACAACGATTTCTTGGAAAAACCCGCCTTCAGCAGTCAGGGACTTCCCCCTGCTTGAATATTAATTTATCCAAGAACTCATGGAGTTTTCAGAGACTTAAGTCTCTAATGATGTTATTATGTCCAATCTTACGTCAAACTCGGCACCTTCAAGGTATAAATATGCCCACACTTGTCCAAACAAACACACAGTGGTTTGGAGCAGTTCGACTATCTACTTGCCCGACGCGCCCTGCAGCAGCAAGTGCCTAAGGAAGCCGACCCTCCAGCTGATGCACTGAGAGACGCTGTACTTTCTCCAGCCGAGAAATCCAGCTCCAGTGTTTCCAGGCTACCCTTGCAGGTTGCTGGGAAATTGAGTCCTCAGAGAGAGATACCAGACCTCCTACATTCTAAAAACCAAGGTACGGAGTTGATTAGACCCTAAGAGAATTCTTGCATTAGATTCTTAGCAAAGAATACTAAAACTAGGCTACACCTTACTTACTTCTTCCCTTGTACTAGACCTACGTTAGGTACACTGGGTAGGCGTATTTTAGAAGCTGAGTACTTTTGGTCATTATTTATCACTGAATGTATTTTATGCATGTTAGGTATTTTATGGCTTAGAAACCATATCATGCTTTTATGATATTATTTTATAATACTCTTCATACTGTACGCTTTGTACTTTACCGCAAGTATTACGATTTCAGCAGTTCATTTCTTATGCTTGAGAAAGAAGACTGTTCAATAAATATATTTTATTGAAAACGCCCGTCTCTCTATTTCTCTGCACTTCTGGTAAAACTAAGCATGCGCGATTGACTGAGTGAAATAACTATCTATTGTTTCCGCGACTCTAGAGATATATTTCTTATTCTTCGGAAACAAAGGTGTCATGTTTTAAGCGGTTGTCAGAAACTAATCCCTTCTTGTTCATTCGAGAAAGTTTCTAATGACCTCTGAGCTAGCTGGCACACACACAATTAAGTCTAGTATATTCAGTAGAGACCTAGTCGATTTCAGTTTTACGTCTAAACAACCGGACACACTATTCCTATGCGCAGAGCCTATTGGGATTATCGGAACTACACTACAGACCCACATCTGGGCATACCAGTCCCACTTGGGGTGACAAATGTAAAAACAACAACTGATGGACATGAAGCAGAACAATGTCATACATTCACCTCAGAACAGAGATGTGGGCATAAATCCATCATTTTGTTGCTCCCCTTGCCATTCCAGTTTGAACTCAGCCATATTCAAACACTTCTTGAACCTGCGCACAATGTGAACAGTCCAGCTAGAACTGCCAGGCCAGGTCCTCCCTGTACTGGAAACAAGCATCTTAGGACTGGTTTTGGGGTTTAACCCCTCATCAGCTAGAATAGCTTAACTCCAGTGGCATGGAGAGCACAGGACCCTCATCGGGGCATACCCGTCCCATTCGTGATTACAAATGCAAAAACAAAAAGTTAGGGACAGATGGCAGAACAATATCAAACATTCACCCCAGTACAGAGATCTGGGCCTTAATCCATCATTTTTTTTGCTCCCCATGCCTTTCCAGTTTGATCCTAGCCATATGCAAATCAGTCTTGACCCTGCACCCAATGTGCACAGTCCAGCCTGAACTGCCAGGCCAGAATCTTCCTGGACTGGAAACAAGCATCCTAGGACCAGTTTCGGGGTTTCACCACTCATCAGCCAGGATAGCTTGACTCCAGTGGCATGGAGAGCATGGAACGCACATCTCGGCATACCTGTCCCACTCGGGGTGACAAATGCGTGGCTCCATGTTGCATTGTAACGCAACACATCCAAAGTGGCTCCCTTTTGTTTCTCTTTATTGAGAAAGCGTGCCATGGGTGGAGTGTGCGTGTGGTCAAACAACGACTCATGGATTTTGGCATATTCCAAAATTTACTAACACTAATAAACACCGAAATGCCTCTAAATGCTAGACCTCCTCAACAGAGGCCTAACTAGGAGAAATATCTATATTTCTCCTCATTTTGTCCTCTATATGCATGTAGAAAGAGAAAATGCCTCTGAGGGGTTTTTTTGTGCAGAGAGTGACCCTTCTTGCACAAAAACAAGCCTGCCTGTAATGAAGGCAACCTTGCAGCATGGCACAAAGATGCCTGACCTGGTGCTACATTGTGGGAGCCAACGTATGATTCAATTAAAGTAGGCCCATTCCTTGGAAGGAATTAATGATGGTGTTTGACTTTGATTAGATGCTTTTGATTAATACGCTTTATCGCTTTTCTATTTCATTTGATCTCCACTGGGATATAATATTTTTGTACCATTACCTACCCAGGCCCAGTGGCTTTTGGGTCACCCCATTGTAGTAACTCTTCAAAGTGCAAGCAAGTCCTTGCGAGGGTTTTCCTTATAATTTGAAGAAGAAGATCAGCACTATTATCCTGAATACTACTGAGAAAGGAAAGGAGATGGGATACCTTAATCAAAATCAACCACGTCTACCTACTGTGTACAGTCTATCTAAAGTGCACAAGATCATGCAGCAACCCCCTGGCCAACCTATTGTTTCTGGCTGTGGTTCGGTCCTCGAACCACTCTGCAAATATGTGTACTTTATTCTTAAACCTCCGGCAGAAATGACTTTATCCTACCTTTGTGACACCATGCAGGTAATCAATTTGGTGGGTGGAATGACTTTCGAGCCCCAATCCCAAATTTGTCCCACAATGGACATCGTATCTCTGTATACAAGCATCCCTCAACAACATGCCCTTGCTGTTATGGAAAAAACCTTGGATAGAAGACCTTAACCAGCCTTTGTGCCCACTAAATTCATCCTGCAACTATTGGAGACAGCAATGACACAGAATTTCTTCTATTTTCAAGGGGACCATTACGTAAAGTTCCGGGGAGTCGCAATAAGGGCAATTTTTGCCCCAGACTTGCCAATTCTGTACATGGATGACTACAAGGACCAGTTCACTTATAATGATTGTAACCCTTACAGACATCAGGTTACCTACTGGAAGCGATATATAGATGACGTTTTTCTGATATGGACTGGAGAAGAATCGGACCTCCAGTTGTTCTTTGGTTGGTTGAACGAACAGTCTGCTGACATCAAGTTTACCATCCACATGGACAGAGAAAGCATTGATTTCCTGGACATATTGATAAAAACTACAAATAACTGTCTATATACTACATTATACAGAAAACAAGCAGAAAGGAACACATTGCTAAGCTACGGCAGCCACCACCCAAAGGGGCTACGTGACAATTTGCCATTTGGGCAATTCCTCAGGATCAGAAGGAAATGCACATTAAATGAGGACTTCTTCATGGAATCAGAAGACCTCATAGAATGTTAGGTGGAACGTGGGTACCCTAAACGGATGGTGAAACATGTCAGAAAAAGAGCATGGCACAATCCTAGGGAGTCACGCCTAACACCGAAAGATTGCTCAAATTAACCGTGGAACAGATTGATCTGCGTACCAACTTTTAATTCGAGAAGCAATGAAATCAGGGACATCGTTAACAAACATTGGCCACTGGTGGCAGATGATCTGCAAATGATATGCCCTCAATGCATTGCTTCAAAAAGGGTAAAAATATCAAAGATCAGGTAGTTCGGTCATTCCTAAAACCTCCTTCTCCACCCACCATTCAATCTCTGTGGCAACTACCCTAGATAGTTGGCCACTACAAATTTGGGAGCTACAAGCCTGCTGCCTAACTACCGAAACAAAACAGTTCAAGTACAAGGACTGGTCTATCACCCTTAAAACGCATACCAATTGCAACACGCTTAATGCGATTACGCGATACTCTGCCCTTGCAACAAGATCTATATAGGTCAAACAACGCAGAAGGTCAAGGCCCGAATACTGCAACATTGCAGCAGGATACGATGCAAGACACCAGGGGCTCCACTTGCTGAACATTTTCAATCCTTTGAACCCCGCCCTGAATCCCTGAAGTGGATGTTTATTGAGGAAATCAAACTAGGAATAAGACGTGGCCACTTGAGCTACATTCTGAGCATCAGCGAATGCAAATGGATGGACCACTTCAACACAGTTCATGATGGCTTGACCGATATGGATGCAACTTATACCCATCTGTCCACTCTAAACAATGACTAGGGCCTGGAACCCCTCAATGGGTGCATCTTAGTCTTAATCCTTGAGCAACACCATATGAGGGCCCATTGGGTGTTTGACCTAGTGGGTAGATGCTATTTTTAATCCTTAAGAAACACTATACGAGGGCCCATTAGGTGTTTGACCAAATTCAAAACTATAGTACGATATTTGGAATTGCCAATACAATATGTATGCCATTGTGTCCCCATTTTCTGCTCTCTGTGTAACATACATGATCATGAATATAATGTTTGTTAGACTTGGGTACTCTCCCTGTGATCCTTATCTTGAAAATTGTACACTTCAAAATCGCTCACTCCGCATCCATGAAGCTCTTTGTCCTATACATGCTATATATTTAACATAAAAGTCTAAGCATCTTTGCCATCATACAAAAGTGTGTTTAGCACACTAAAATTTGTAACCCCAATCATGTATTACGTTGCCCTACTATGATCCGTTTTGCTCTTAATTTATTTATATGTTAGGATTATCTATTTATACCCTACCTATAATGTTATACAAGAATGGGGTTAATGCGAAATAGGCCACAGGACCTGGGTAAATTAGTAGTACAAAAAGGTGGACAACAGTCAGAGATACATTCAAGAAAATAATTAATCCTTGGTATATTCAAAAATTTAACACCACTGACTTAGTCATTTGTCATGATTGGTTGTGATTTTATTTAATCACAATTGTGGATTATATCCAAATTCAAGATCATAAAGGATTATAAAATTAGCACAAATTCAGAGGAAGGTTCAGAGGGGGAAGGGAAGTGAGTGAATGAGGAGAACTGTGAAAGTGATGTAAAAAAGGAAGGTAGTGTGCATATATACATCAATATACAGTAATATCCACCTATCCAGCCAGATGTCTGGCATACAAACATGAATGTGAAATCATACCAAAATGCATGAGAAGCAGATATCAATTCTCTGTCCTCTATCTTTGACCACAAAAAGAAAACAGTGTCGACGTTGTGACCCGTATGTGAAGCAGCCAATTTGTCGCCTTGAGATTGGGGTCTTCATCAGGACTGAGTTGGGGGAGGTTAAAATGCACCTAAGGGAATGGAATGGAATTATTGCGGTGTGGTGTAGGCATAACTGGAATAGAAGTCAACAAACTTTAAAAATGATTTACCAGAGGTAACATCAAGAGAACTACAGGCTGAAGAGTTGAGAACACGGTGCCTTGATGGCTCCTAAAAAGGAAAGGTACGGACAAAGACAATAACACTAGGAATGTAGTTCCATTCGGTATAAGAGAAGTATAAAACATAAAGCCAAAGGTTTGTAGCACTTACTCAGAATCTCCATATAAGTGAGGTTCAAAATTCTGTCCAAATGTGTCCAGGAGGTTGGTCAGTAACCTCTATGAAGATGAATAATGTGTAGGCATAAGGAGGCAGCATGTGACCAAATGGGTACACACATTCTGTAAAAAGCAGCACCCTAGCCAGGAACCGGAGCTGCTTGGCGCATCGTGAGCGTTGCAACATGCAGAAAGAAAAACCCTTGACAATGCAAAGGATCTTAAAGGTAGCCCTAATTTTGTTGAACAATTTAAGTGCAAGAATCAGATTGTACAGCCATATTACATCTATTTATTGTTCCCAAAACTATAATTGTTTATAAGTCGATTTATGTGTCAGGATTATCCATTGAAGCTCTACCTATAATGTGTGCTGTGACATGCAGACAGAAAAATCTGTTAATATGCGATGGATTTTGATGGTAGCGCTCATTTTGTTTAACATTTTAGTTGTGTGAAGCTGATTAATGTGCTGCCACTGTTACAGCTATTAATTCTTCCCAAGACCAAGATGGTAATGTAATGTAATGTAGTTTCTTACATAGCGCAGTTATCACCACAAGGGGTATCTCGGCGCTTGCTTTGGGAACCCATCCTGGTTTTTCCCTGTGGGATAGCCCAGCTGGGCACCCCCAAGGTGAAAGCCAGGCATCCCGCCGCGGGGGCCGTAGTGGAGATTGAGCAAGCTATTGCCCAGAGTTGCAGAGCGTGAACCCCTGATTCAAGTAGGCACCGAAGCGAGAATTATCAAGCCCGTGGACATTTGGGCTCCAAACCCTGCCGCGTCGGGAATTGAACCCTGGTCCCAGGCCGACCTCTGCTTCTGGGTTTGCCTCCTCTAACCGGTGAGCCACACTTCTGCAGATGGTTCTTATTACCCCCCATGTTGGGCTCCGGCATAGGAACATCTATTTCAATTACGCTGCACCACGCAGACTTTCAACCATCTACCGCTGAGAGGAATGTACATTTATTTTTTTTAACGTTTTTACCTAATGTCAGTGCACCTTCTATTTAAGAGAATTATTAGCTAAATACCAACCAACGAATTCTTTCATAATGAGCGTTGATTTTTATGTAGGATTTATTTTTTCCTTTGTTTTGGGGACGTAATGTGCCCGGGAGCATTTGGGTCGTAAAATAACAAGTAATGTTTAACGTTCAGAACGTGCACATCTCTGACCTGAATTTAAATCTCTCAGCTGACGAGTTCACGGTGTTCGCTGATCACCGTTCTTGCCAGCAGCCGGGAGGTATGTAACCAGTCGCCGTCTTGATTGTCAGGAGATTTAATCTCTTCTATCTTTTTTAAATGATGTACTACACTGTCTTGAGGATGATTCATACCGCGTTAGTTCACAACTTTTCTAGTCAAATAGGGACACGCAAATCTGCACACTTCGTGACATTTCATGCATCGTTACTCACAACGGAGCTGGGATGTAATACATTTCACATATGTTTGGCATATTTTTGAAATAATGGCATTTACTGAAGCACGAGTGAAGTGATTTTTTCACCTTGCTCATACCGCAAAGTTTACTCTGGACAATCACTTGACTAAGTAAAACTTTTCCAACTTAATTGGGGCACGTAACACAGCACACTTCTTGACATTTGGTGCATCTGTACAGCGCGGAGATGTACTATATTGCACATGTTTTTGATGTATTTGCATTCAACGAGTGCTTTCTTTCATAATTCTCATCTAGCACATGCACTTTTTATGCTCAAGCATCACAAGGTTATTTAACTTAAGCAGAAGTCTAGTGCAAATATCTTGCTTATACCTCCCCCATTAGGCGTGATATGCCTTCTAAATATAATCGTGCACTCATCCATGTGTTCATGTATTGAGAACCAGTTGGTGTTTTCCCTTTCACACAAGTAACTCCGTCGTAGTCACATACAGATGCCCGGGGTTTGTCTTCCTAAGCTGACAATTCGGTTTCCTTAAGCTGATAACAGTGGTTGTAAGCACATTGCATATTAATGTTTGCAAGGCAGTTAATATGCGCTATTACACACATCACTAGTACTGTTTTTTGTAATTGTGACACCTTGCTCTGGCATGTAATATGTCTCTTTAAAACTCAACCTATTTTAGAGGGCTACTTTGTGACATAGATATTACCTTTTTCAGCCACAGGTTACTTATTAACCTGGGCCCTTACTTTTTGAATACCTCGATCACCTTTAAGACATCTGAGTAAGTTTGTTGTCTTCGAATCTTTGTATAATTTATATTTGTTAACCCTCAGTGACTCTAGGAACACAGGTCCTAGTATCCTGTCTCCTCTCTCTTTTCACAGGAGCCTACGATCCAATCCTTTCTCAAATACAGCTCGAAGCAATAGAGCTGTCTCTACTGGTAAATCCCCATGACATTTGTATATATAAAAAATCGTTTCTCTTCTATGCACTAGGGGGCAGATTTACGTTAACTGGCGCATCCCCAGGGATGCGCCAGTTAATGTGCGCCACAGTGCGCCACAGCTCCCCCACCCATGGTGCACCGCATTTACAATGCGGCGCACCATGGTGGAAGGCAGGGAAGATGCGTGACGCATCTTTCGTCGTATGGGCGGCACTTTGCTGGAGTCATGTCGCAAGTGCGACATGACTCCTTCAATGCACAGGGGCCAGCCCAACATTGCATGGTGCATCACCCTTACACCTGCTTCAAGCAGGCGTAAGGAATTGACGTAGAAAGTGACTCAGTGAAATCTTGTAGATTTCACTGAGTCACTTTCCAGGGGCGTTCCTGCGACGGAACGCCCCCCCCCCCTCCTGCACCGGAACGCCCACATGAAACCTGACGCAGGTTTCATGTGGCACAGGGCCTTAGACCGTGACGCATCTCCATAGATGTGTCACGTTGTAAATGCCTCGTAGGGATGCACCACATTTACGCCGCCTTGCGTGACGCAACAGCGGCGTAAACGTGGAGCAAGGGCCTCATAAATCTGCCCCATACAACCTAAATAATCTTATGTCATTGTCCGTAGGTGCCAAATCCACTCCCCACCCTCACCTTTGTCCACAATGCGTGAAATTGGGTGTTCCATTTAGGGGTCGAAACATCGACACTTCTGTATTTTTATGTCAGACATATATGACAGAGAATATTTATCTGTAAATATTTTATGACTTGATATTTAATGATTGGACAGTAACAATGTCAGGATAGTTTACAATCATTTGATTGATGTATATATGTATGCACCACTGTCCTTTTTCACAATCCTTCCTATACACCTATCACTTCACTCCTCTGTGCACATGTTTTTAAAGAATATATCCATTTAGGATTTGTTTTTCATTGTATATATTGATTTATTCAAATATTATGATTCAATTAAAGTAGACCCATTGCTTGGAAGGAATTTATAGTGGTGTTTGACTTTGATTAGATTCTATTGATTAATACGCTTTTGAAACAGATTTTTCTGCTTCATTTGATTTCCACTCGGACATAATCTTTTTGTACCATTATCTACCCAGGCCCAGTAGCTTTTGTGTCACCCCATTGTAATAACACTTAATAGATATGGCACATTCCTGCTCTCTCCTTTTAGCATAGCGCAGCGCAGCAAGTTGTCTTGCTGCATTGCACTGCATCAAAATTTAGTATATCTGGGCCTAAGTTGGTAGTAGTAGTAAAAATACTTAATTGCATTAATCATTTGATTACAATGAATATAGAACAACTAGGCATACATTTTCTTTAAAAATCACATGTTTTCCATGCGGTGTCATAAAAAAGAAGATATACATACGTTGTGATAACAATTTTTGCATGTATATACAGAACTGATAAAAAACATCTAGTTGTGTAGTGTTTTAGAAGCATGGTCTAAAAACTGAACCATCCTTCTGATTGCACTTTCCCCTGTGAGTCTAAAACAATAACGTATAGCCTCTGTAGTTGTTCATATTTTGGCAATATTAAATATGGGGCGTACATATGACCTCCGTGTAGGCAACAGTCTCGGGCATATGCTTATTAAATGTTCAAGAGTTTCCTTGCCGGTTCCACAAAGCTGACATTCTTGAGTATCTTTTAGAGCCTTATTTCAAGTCCCTTCAAACTCCCCTATTGGAATAAAGAATTGCCTGAACCTTAGGTATTTCCATTTAAAGTAGCTGGCCAGATTCCATCCCAAGTATTCTTGAGCGTGCAAGTTATATGTATCAATTATTAAGTCTGTGTGTTTATATTTCCTGGCTTGTAGACAATCTAATTTCCACTGTTTTGACTTTAATGTTTTACATATTATTTTTTTCCGCACATCCCTGGTCATTTTTCCCATCTCCTGTATATCAGGCAGTTCATAAGAGTCTGTTTCCATCATTATACTAGAAAGTTTCAGATCTCTTAGTTGTTTACTCCGGAATTCCTCCATTATTAGATGTTTCAATGTGCATGAATCAGCCTTAGCACAATCGAAAATGTAGTTAACACAACTGATCTTATGCAGCATTTCCAGAGATTTTAGGCCAAATTCCAATCATATCATACAATGTGGAGTAGCCTGTCGTAACTGTAGTATGGTGCATACGCATTTCATAAAACATTTTTCGAGATCAAAAAATACTTTCTTTTTCATGGCTGGAGATGCATACAATAGAAACTGAATCATTTTCATCTGTAAAGCTTTTTGAGATGGAATAATTGCATTCCCTTCGCACAGTTTCATAAATCTCGCAATTGATTTTGTGATAGTTGTAGATTTTACACTTTTACAGACCGTATGGTTTAACTCTGACGACTTTTATCAAATGTTACGCCGAGGTAGTTATATTGGTCCTCTACCTCGATTGGATTTTCTCCTAAAGACCACATTTTTGATTGTGTAGACTGACCAAACGTAACAATTTTTGTTTTAGATATGTTAGCTATCAAACCATTCACTTTACTATATGTATCTAGTTGGTTCAGTTGATGCTGTAGTCCATTGGAAGTTAAGGATAAAATTACTAAATCATCAGCATATGCTAGGTATGGTATTTTTGTGTCCCCTAATTTAGGTGCCACATCCATATCTGAGCTTAACACTGAGTCGATATTTGCAATGTACAAAGAAAATAACAGAGGCGCAAGGACACAGGCTTGTTTAAGACTGTTGGTGGTGTCCATTTTTGGAGATAGAGTATTATCAAGAGCCAGATTCACCCTGACCCATGTATCCAAGTACAGGCCAATAATACAATTTAGAAGGTTCAAATCGACCTCCCATGCTGTTAATTTATTCTACAGCCTTTGTCTGTTGACCTTGCCGAATGCTGTGGAATGGACCTTAAAGCAGGCGTATAATGTTATTTTCCCGAAGCTTGCTTTTCTAACCATCATAGCCAGTGAAACAATGTTATCGAGGGTTGAACACCCTAAGAGAAATCCAGTTTGTGTTACTGGTATCAATGATTTTTCCTCTGCCTATGCCCTTAATTTATTCTGGAGATGCTTTGCAAATATTTCTCTTCAAAATCCAGCAACGCTAATACTCTATTGCTGGGCGGATCCTCTTTTGGGCCTCGCTTGTAAATCGGGTGGATAATCGCTCCTTTCCAGGAAGATGGTATCATTCCGCATTTGATTACCTGTAGGAACAACTGTTTTAACATTGCACTCCAAAACGTAATGTTTAATTTTATCAAGCTGATAGGGATACCATTGGGTCCTGCTGCCTTGGATGAGAGAGAACTCTTTATTGATTTGACAATTTTATCCTCAGTTATTTCTGCAAATGAACTATCCGCATTAGTTGTAATTTATTCACTCATAACAGATCATTTGTATAAAGATTTGACATGATTTTCTCACTTATAGTTTGAGACAAAAAAATCATCTGGCTGTTTATGCAAATTTAGGCCGTGTCCCACCAAGGACCAAAAAGCTTGCTCATTCCTAGTCAATATAGCATGATATAATTTGGCATAAGCAGTGTCCACACTATCCCGCTTTATCTGTAAGATCCCGTTCTTTAATTTTTTCTTTATGTCCTGTATTTTCATATTCCTCTCAAACGATACTGGAAGTTTCAAGATATGACACATCTCCTTACGATAGATTCTCCTTGATTCCGTTAATTTTGAACTCTTTGTTAAGTTAACATTTAATTGTGGCTCTTGTATAATTGCCACAAGACTGGATAATATATTTTTTTAAATAGATTTCCTGGCATCCGACCAGTTATCTCCAGACTTTAATGCGATCATGTCTTTCTCGTTACAGGCTGTCATGGTTGTTTCCAGTTTTGATGCCTTTGTTTGTAATTTATTTTACCAGATCAGTCTTTTCCTATTTGCAGCAGTCAATCTTCCACTATTGGCCGTTGTATGAGTCTCCCAATGATCATGCTTGATGATGATGACTAACCTTAGAGGATCATGGTCCCTCTCGGCTCTAGGTATAATGGCATACTTATTGCATAAGTAAAAATGGGCGCAATGGACAAAAGTAAAGTCGGCGTTGGTAACCTTATCTTGATTTAGGGGAGCAGTGGGAATGCAGCATTACGGTTCCAGTATGCACAACTGGTTGGCTCTATTGCAGAAGCACTGGTATGCACAAACAAAAAGAGAACACGCACTAGGAGTCAAAATGACCAAGGGATAGTCTACAGTCTATCATATCAGTACATCTTTTAGAAATAAACCTACATTTTGAAAGCTTCACATTCCCATAAAGATGATAATAATGCATATATTCTGTTTGTGAACTAAATAAAATACTTCATAATTTGTGTATTTTTTTTAAGCATATCAGTTTATGTATTTTACTGTATTATTTTGAGAATCAAATCATGGAAATTGCTCAGGCTTCCCGAAGTTATCCAGTATTTGTAGAAGCAGCAATGTAGTCATAATGTTATGGTCAGTTTATCAAACCTAATCTGCTCTAAAATCATTATGCATTAATTTATTTATGTACAAGGGTTTACCAAATAGTATATTTGGAATTCTACCAAACACCTGAATAAAGTATTTAGTTCAAGCCTAAGTCAAAAAGTTTGTTTAATAAAGTTCAAAACCAGCTAATCGAAGTTCTAAAAAAATGAAACAACTCTAGAGTTTCCTTGCATCTTTTGCCCATGTGTTCATACAAACATGAAACCAAAAAACAAATGTTTCCAAAATCAGTTTGATTTAGGTTTTCTTGAACATTTCTGAACTATTGCTTTTTACTGCAGTTGATCATAGTTTTTCTGCCAGCTTAGAAGAATTCTAAACTATACCTCTCAAAAAAGGAGGTATAAGGGTATACATTTGTTTATCTCGCCCTTCTCGGGCACAGCCCATTATGCTCCTACCCTCCTATTTTCATTTTGCATGAATTATAGCAGATCACACAGGAAAAGCCTGTCAACTAACCTATTTGTTTGTTGTTGCCAGTTTACATCATTTGCTATCCGTGGCCATTTTGAGACAGTTTTGGCTGTACACCATGCATCATGTGCATGAGAAATATATATTACAAAGATGTAAACACCCATCTGTAGTTAGGTTACCACCAATCTTCATAGAAAATGGCATTTTTGTACCCGCCCCCTCCCCACTCCCTACCCATTTGACCAAGTTGCCCCAAATTTGCCCCAAACCTAAAGTAAAGGGCATTCAAAATTAAAATCTTGAGTCTGACAAATAGCTCAAAAGTCATGGAGGGGAGGAGGAGGGCCATAGGGAATTTATACCAATCAGAGAAATGTTCAATGAGGAAGGTTTTAAAAGGAACTGCCCATTCAGCAGGCCTGATACATGTCTCTTGTCAGAACCACGTCCCTACATTTTATAAGACACACTGGTCCGGTGAGTGAGGCCGATGCAAGGGAAACAACTGCACCCTACTTACACCTCAGAAATCTGATTTTCTTCGCCAGTTGCACTTTTGAAGCCAGCCAACAGAAAAAAAAATATGTAAGGAAAGTAAAAAAAAGACTCCCTATTGAATATGTGTCAGACCAAAACCCAACGATTATGTTTGTTTGATATATAATGTACTTTATGTAATGTAGTATTGCATGTTTGCAAGCAAATTTCATGTTGGACGATAGGCTTTGCGAGAATGTGGTAGGGCTCAGTGATTAACTAATGTTGTTATTTGTTTATTTTCCTCTTGCACCATCGCTTGCAGAAGCTTCAATTGTAATGTGAATGAGAGACAGAATATGTTTATGGATAAGTGTTTCCTCACTACAGATGCAATATATGGTATTTTATACTTTGTTTGTAGTAAAATATGCCTCAAAATGTATAATGTTAAATATACTATATGGCGGGTTTGAGTGAGAATGGCACGAATGGGAGCTACGGTTTATCTCTTGCCATAAATTGTGAACTTTGCGCCATTTTAGATTTTGTGCTGGAGCTACTATTATACACTAGATAATCATAAATTCCCTGTGCCTTCATTTTTGGTAATGTCCCTTTTAGTCATTGGTTTTTCTATGTTGGACCCTTTGAGCTTTGCTTGATAACAGCGTCCATCAGAATTAGGGGGATATGTACAAGAAAATGATAAAGCATGGTGTAATGCAAATTTGGCAATTCCGCACTCCTACATTTTCAAAACACAGGGATGCACCATATTACAAAAATACGGCACAACACTGAGATTTCCCTAGTGCTGGAACCGGAAAAGCTACCTGATGCCAGAGCAGGCACCCTTGTAACATGGCACAAGGGTGCCATCACTGCAGGGGCGATTGTTTTTTGTGAAGGAAGGGACACCCTCCTGCACATAAACACTCTTTAAAGGCGATTTGCTGTGTCTGGGTGTTCTGCATAATTCCAAGCACCTCTGGGGGTGCAAACCTCCAGAAAATTCTTCTAATTCAAAGTGGGCCTCAAATATGAATGATGGGCCCTCAGATCCAGCTCTTTAGTACACCTCTCGACATGTGAAAGACTAAAAGGACTCTGTTGCCCTTCTGCCCTGCTGCCCTGATGCCTGATTGAGGACTGGACTTGCACCATGTAACCATGACCACCGGAGTGACTGAAAGGGCTTGTTATCTGGCCTACTGATCAGAGCTTGATGGACGGAAAGGGCTCCAACTACCTTGAACCCAGCACCTGGGTTCTCTACTGTGAGTTCGACCACCCAAGTTGTGCCAGCCCAATTCTGATACCTTGGAAGTAGACTGAAGGTGCTCTTCCAGCCCAGCTGTTGTAACGTCAGCAGATTGATGCAGCACGATTACTCTCCTTGCAATCTCATGAAAACAGCTGGTGTGCAATGCATCCCCTGTGAAGGATCTCACATCCCAGCCCAAAGCTTTCTCAGAATCGCCTCTGAACAATGCATTCTCAAAGGAAGCCTTCGCTTTGCATGCCCCCATCGACAGCATTCTTGACAATGACACAGGACTCCGCATCACAGCCCCGCTGCACCATCAGAACCACAACTGCATGGCTCCTCTTCAAACCAGGACCTTGCTACACTCTGCAAATGATGATATAAGGAACTCTGTGTCCATTCACCAGCAAGCGCGAGTAAGCAGGGTAGACATAGAGGGGGTCTGTGCACGTATATTAGCGTTGCAGTAGGTCACAGGATTCTGAAAAAGGTACTAAGGGCCTCTTATCAAATAATCGTCATGGATGCTGCCCCCTCCATGACATTCCTGATTATTAATTTTTATAATAACATGCCCCCAGAGCAACTGGAAAAAGTTTTAGAAGAGTTACACCTCGCTGTTGTAAAAATTAAAGAAAAACGTGGGGGCGAGTGTGACAGTTTTTATGGGTGACTTTAACTGTCATATCTGCCCAAATGTTTCAAAGGGTACGTGTGACATCTCCCTAGAAACAGAAACGGATATTAATAATCATTTTATACATTCTAAGACAGGGGAACTACTAAATAATTTTTTGGCCTCTTTTAATTTACATTTCGCAAACGATTTAACTCTCCCGCCAAGCCCTTTCAAACCAACCTTTCATGGTAGAGATACAAACTCCACTATTGATTTTATTCTTTTTTCGCAGATGCATGCCCCACTAATATCTTCCTGGGACACTTTGGACCACCTATATGGGGATCATTATCCACTAGCTTTATCTGTCGTGTTGCCCTCTTTAACTCCTACACACAATAACCCTAAAACCAATGATGAGCATCCAATCATATTGGGGGCTCTAAATGGTTATACTATTAAATGGGATAAAATTAATCCTGCTAGTCTTTTGAAAGATCTACTGAGGATGAGGTGGGAGGAAATACATATTTGCCTCTCCTTGAATGAACAGCCCGATTCCATCCGAGAGGCATTTTTAAAAATACAGACTAGCCTTAAACAACTACTCACACGACAGTACAAGACAGGGCCCATCACCCCTAAAGGGTGGTTTGACAAAAATTGTTCCACAGCTTTAAAAACACTTAAGAACCTATTGCTTATAACTCCAAAACCAATCACGGAGATACGTCAGGCCATCAAAAATAGGAAAGAAGCATTGAAGGAAGAAGCATGGCAGAAATTGCTCTCAACGTGTGAAACCCGGGACCTCTCGGCTTTCTGGAAATTTATAAACACCCCGCTCCCATGGGTAAAGATGCCGGAGAGGAATATGGACCTTGCGATTGATGGAGAGACGTGGGCCGCCTATTTTCAAAAATTGTATAGTAAACCCACACTGCCTACACCAGAGCCAAAGAACCCATCACGCATAGACTCTCTCGATGAAACTTATTCCAACATTGTTTTCACGTGGGAGGAAGTGGTGATGGCGATAAGGGAGAGTCCATCTGGAAAGGCACCAGGCCCGGATGCCATCCCTTCAGATGTTTTTAAGGCAGAAATATCCTTTTGGGCCCTAATATTGACCTCTGCCCTGAACTCTGCGGACGCCTCGGGCCATTTTCCATCATGGGATGAGGCCATAGTGATACCCATTTACAAAAAGGGAGTTAGGCACTCTCCATCTTGCTATGGGCCTATCTCCCTGCTTGATTCTTTAATGAAGATCGCGGGACGTATCATTCAGAAACGTCTGGTAGCATGGACGGCAGAGAAGAACATACTTTCAACACTCCAGTACGGCTTCAGATCTGGAAGAGGTACAGTAGAACAGACCCTGAATTTACATCTTATCATGCCCAAATATGTTGACACAAAAAAGGGAAAACTGTACGTTACATATATAGACTTAAGCTCTGCTTTTGACTGTGTGCTCCATAAACAACTTTGGGATATACTTGAACATCTAGGCATGGATCCATCAATACTCCTCTTCATCATGAAACTGTACAGAAACGCGGGAGCTAGAGTGAGATTTGGCCCAAAAGGAGAGTGCTCGCCAAGGTTCACCATAAACAGAGGGGTTAGGCAGGGGTGTATATTAGCCCCCATGCTCTTCTCGCTGTATATAAATGCCATAGGAGAACACTTAAAAAACATTGAATGTGATTATCCAAAAGTGGGAGGGCAAGCAATCCCCATCCTGCTATATGCCGACGACGCGGCAATACTTGCAAAGGGCAGTTACGGCATTTAGAGCCTTTATGCACGACAAAGGCCTGAAAGTGAACATTGGGAAAACTTAATCAATGGTTTGTAGTAAGAAGATAATTAAAAGACCATGTCCCATTTATATTGAAGATCAAAGACTAGAGACAGTGGACAACTTCACGTACTTGGGTATCTCTGTGAACCGACAAGTATCCTGGCAGTCGGCAATCAAAATGAGGAAACTCGCCCTTGTTAGAGCTGTTGGTGGGCTCAGAGACTTTGCTGGAAAATAGGAGGGAGGCCTGTCAAACAGCTCATTGTTCTTTACAAAGGGAAATGTGTTTCAACAGCGATATATGGGGCAGGCCTTTGGGGCATCGATAAAAACATCTCTTCCATTCAAATAGTGGAAAATAATTTCGTTAGGTACCTACTAGCAACACCTAAATCAACATCTGTTTATATGATGCATATTGAGCTAGACCTACCATTCATTTCAGACTTAATTAAAGTGGAGCCCCCTCTCTTGTGTCATAAAATCTGGACCACCCCTGAAACTAACCTAAACCGAGAAGTAATACTAGATATTCTCACACAGGAGGGGGCAAAACATACGAAATGGCTGGCTTATATCAAAAACTTTTTTGTGGACATTGGTCGCCCAGAGTATTTTACTGATCCTTCGACTTTGGATTTTATCTCAAGGAAAAATCTGAGAAAGACCCTATTGGATTACCTGGAGACTAAAAGATGGAATCACCAAAAAGTAAATATAACACTCCCGCGCTAATAAAGTGTCAGTCATGAGCGCTACGAGGCCTCCGGGTAGATAGCGCTATACAAGTGTAATTTAATAATAATAATAATTATAATAATAATAATACCAAAGGGTGACGCAGCGTAAGGGGCTTCAAGTATATCTGTCCACTGACTTTTCCTGTTATGCCAGAATGCTGCTTGCCAAATTTAGATTGGGCTCATTTTTCCGTCTTATAACTTTTCCATCATGCAATGACTGGTCCCGGAATTTGAGTCCTTGTCCGTGTGATGACATCTCTGTGCAATCAAATATCCAAACCATTCTATTTTGCACTTATTACGCGATCCCCAGGAAAGCACTACTGAGACCACTACTAAAGAGATGGGGTCTGAGGACCTGTAAGGACGCTTTTGAGCGCTTACAAATGTTAGAGGATATAGAAGTCATATGTATCATGGAACAGTTTTTAAAATTGTTGATTACATTTCGGAAATCGCTACAATGGCCAACGTAAAGATGCTGTTTGTTATTATGATTTTGTATAATATTTTTTTTACTTGTGAAAAGTTTGGTTCCCCTAACCCTTTTTAAAATAGTATCATTTCTTTTATAAATCCCCAAATTCTAATCTATTTTTATGGAAACAATGAATTGCCTAAATGTATTGTTGTATATTTTTATTTACTATGAATGCTTGTATGATATTCTTTGAAATATCGAATAAAGCTTATTTGATTTGATTTGATTTGATATAAGGAACTCTGTGCAGCAGGGCTAACTTGGTCCCTGTACATGGCCCATGCTCCACCGCTGTTGGCCTGAAAGTGTGATTTTGTACCAGCCCAGCGCAACCAGACCACCACAGTAAGCCCTTTGTGCTTCTAGACAATATTTTCACTTACATCTTTAAATGTGCACATCTTAGATTCTACTCCCATTGAATGTTTGTTGTTTTGGTCCCAAATATGTTATTACATTTTACTCTATTTATCTAAATTGGTGTGGATATTTTCTTGTGCTGGGTTTTCACATTATTACTGTTTGAAGAGCTGCATAAATACTTTATTTCACAGGAAAAAGGGCTTCTCTATAGGGATTAATCTTAATATCAAGAGATAGTTCACTATTGGGGAAGGAAGATACACCATCTGAGTTTACTTACTTTATTATAGAGCTGCCACAATTAAAACATACATTACTCGAATACTACACATTATACAATATATTAGACTATAATTATGTGAAAAAAGTAAAATTATCAAAGTTTATAATTAATTAATTCTTATGTTCCTTGTGAATTCATGTACTTATTATCTCAAAATCAGTTCTAAGAGAACAAGGAACTCACTCCTATGGTAGTTCCAAAAAAATTCATACCCAGTCAGCTAATAACATGCCCCCAGAGCAACTGGAAAAAGTTTTAGAAGAGTTACACCTCGCTGTTGTAAAAATTAAAGAAAAACGTGGGGGCGAGTGTGACAGTTTTTATGGGTGACTTTAACTGTCATATCTGCCCAAATGTTTCAAAGGGTACGTGTGACATCTCCCTAGAAACAGAAACGGATATTAATAATCATTTTATACATTCTAAGACAGGGGAACTACTAAATAATTTTTTGGCCTCTTTTAATTTACATTTCGCAAACGATTTAACTCTCCCGCCAAGCCCTTTCAAACCAACCTTTCATGGTAGAGATACAAACTCCACTATTGATTTTATTCTTTTTTCGCAGATGCATGCCCCACTAATATCTTCCTGGGACACTTTGGACCACCTATATGGGGATCATTATCCACTAGCTTTATCTGTCGTGTTGCCCTCTTTAACTCCTACACACAATAACCCTAAAACCAATGATGAGCATCCAATCATATTGGGGGCTCTAAATGGTTATACTATTAAATGGGATAAAATTCATCCTGCTAGTCTTTTGAAAGATCTACTGAGGATGAGGTGGGAGGAAATACATATTTGCCTCTCCTTGAATGAACAGCCCGATTCCATCCGAGAGGCATTTTTAAAAATACAGACTAGCCTTAAACAACTACTCACACGACAGTACAAGACAGGGCCCATCACCCCTAAAGGGTGGTTTGACAAAAATTGTTCCACAGCTTTAAAAACACTTAAGAACCTATTGCTTATAACTCCAAAACCAATCACGGAGATACGTCAGGCCATCAAAAATAGGAAAGAAGCATTGAAGGAAGAAGCATGGCAGAAATTGCTCTCAACGTGTGAAACCCGGGACCTCTCGGCTTTCTGGAAATTTATAAACACCCCGCTCCCATGGGTAAAGATGCCGGAGAGGAATATGGACCTTGCGATTGATGGAGAGACGTGGGCCGCCTATTTTCAAAAATTGTATAGTAAACCCACACTGCCTACACCAGAGCCAAAGAACCCATCACGCATAGACTCTCTCGATGAAACTTATTCCAACATTGTTTTCACGTGGGAGGAAGTGGTGATGGCGATAAGGGAGAGTCCATCTGGAAAGGCACCAGGCCCGGATGCCATCCCTTCAGATGTTTTTAAGGCAGAAATATCCTTTTGGGCCCTAATATTGACCTCTGCCCTGAACTCTGCGGACGCCTCGGGCCATTTTCCATCATGGGATGAGGCCATAGTGATACCCATTTACAAAAAGGGAGTTAGGCACTCTCCATCTTGCTATGGGCCTATCTCCCTGCTTGATTCTTTAATGAAGATCGCGGGACGTATCATTCAGAAACGTCTGGTAGCATGGACGGCAGAGAAGAACATACTTTCAACACTCCAGTACGGCTTCAGATCTGGAAGAGGTACAGTAGAACAGACCCTGAATTTACATCTTATCATGCCCAAATATGTTGACACAAAAAAGGGAAAACTGTACGTTACATATATAGACTTAAGCTCTGCTTTTGACTGTGTGCTCCATAAACAACTTTGGGATATACTTGAACATCTAGGCATGGATCCATCAATACTCCTCTTCATCATGAAACTGTACAGAAACGCGGGAGCTAGAGTGAGATTTGGCCCAAAAGGAGAGTGCTCGCCAAGGTTCACCATAAACAGAGGGGTTAGGCAGGGGTGTATATTAGCCCCCATGCTCTTCTCGCTGTATATAAATGCCATAGGAGAACACTTAAAAAACATTGAATGTGATTATCCAAAAGTGGGAGGGCAAGCAATCCCCATCCTGCTATATGCCGACGACGCGGCAATACTTGCAAAGGGCAGTTACGGCATTTAGAGCCTTTATGCACGACAAAGGCCTGAAAGTGAACATTGGGAAAACTTAATCAATGGTTTGTAGTAAGAAGATAATTAAAAGACCATGTCCCATTTATATTGAAGATCAAAGACTAGAGACAGTGGACAACTTCACGTACTTGGGTATCTCTGTGAACCGACAAGTATCCTGGCAGTCGGCAATCAAAATGAGGAAACTCGCCCTTGTTAGAGCTGTTGGTGGGCTCAGAGACTTTGCTGGAAAATAGGAGGGAGGCCTGTCAAACAGCTCATTGTTCTTTACAAAGGGAAATGTGTTTCAACAGCGATATATGGGGCAGGCCTTTGGGGCATCGATAAAAACATCTCTTCCATTCAAATAGTGGAAAATAATTTCGTTAGGTACCTACTAGCAACACCTAAATCAACATCTGTTTATATGATGCATATTGAGCTAGACCTACCATTCATTTCAGACTTAATTAAAGTGGAGCCCCCTCTCTTGTGTCATAAAATCTGGACCACCCCTGAAACTAACCTAAACCGAGAAGTAATACTAGATATTCTCACACAGGAGGGGGCAAAACATACGAAATGGCTGGCTTATATCAAAAACTTTTTTGTGGACATTGGTCGCCCAGAGTATTTTACTGATCCTTCGACTTTGGATTTTATCTCAAGGAAAAATCTGAGAAAGACCCTATTGGATTACCTGGAGACTAAAAGATGGAATCACCAAAAAGTAAATATAACACTCCCGCGCTAATAAAGTGTCAGTCATGAGCGCTACGAGGCCTCCGGGTAGATAGCGCTATACAAGTGTAATTTAATAATAATAATAATTATAATAATAATAATACCAAAGGGTGACGCAGCGTAAGGGGCTTCAAGTATATCTGTCCACTGACTTTTCCTGTTATGCCAGAATGCTGCTTGCCAAATTTAGATTGGGCTCATTTTTCCGTCTTATAACTTTTCCATCATGCAATGACTGGTCCCGGAATTTGAGTCCTTGTCCGTGTGATGACATCTCTGTGCAATCAAATATCCAAACCATTCTATTTTGCACTTATTACGCGATCCCCAGGAAAGCACTACTGAGACCACTACTAAAGAGATGGGGTCTGAGGACCTGTAAGGACGCTTTTGAGCGCTTACAAATGTTAGAGGATATAGAAGTCATATGTATCATGGAACAGTTTTTAAAATTGTTGATTACATTTCGGAAATCGCTACAATGGCCAACGTAAAGATGCTGTTTGTTATTATGATTTTGTATAATATTTTTTTTACTTGTGAAAAGTTTGGTTCCCCTAACCCTTTTTAAAATAGTATCATTTCTTTTATAAATCCCCAAATTCTAATCTATTTTTATGGAAACAATGAATTGCCTAAATGTATTGTTGTATATTTTTATTTACTATGAATGCTTGTATGATATTCTTTGAAATATCGAATAAAGCTTATTTGATTTGATTTGATTTGATATAAGGAACTCTGTGCAGCAGGGCTAACTTGGTCCCTGTACATGGCCCATGCTCCACCGCTGTTGGCCTGAAAGTGTGATTTTGTACCAGCCCAGCGCAACCAGACCACCACAGTAAGCCCTTTGTGCTTCTAGACAATATTTTCACTTACATCTTTAAATGTGCACATCTTAGATTCTACTCCCATTGAATGTTTGTTGTTTTGGTCCCAAATATGTTATTACATTTTACTCTATTTATCTAAATTGGTGTGGATATTTTCTTGTGCTGGGTTTTCACATTATTACTGTTTGAAGAGCTGCATAAATACTTTATTTCACAGGAAAAAGGGCTTCTCTATAGGGATTAATCTTAATATCAAGAGATAGTTCACTATTGGGGAAGGAAGATACACCATCTGAGTTTACTTACTTTATTATAGAGCTGCCACAATTAAAACATACATTACTCGAATACTACACATTATACAATATATTAGACTATAATTATGTGAAAAAAGTAAAATTATCAAAGTTTATAATTAATTAATTCTTATGTTCCTTGTGAATTCATGTACTTATTATCTCAAAATCAGTTCTAAGAGAACAAGGAACTCACTCCTATGGTAGTTCCAAAAAAATTCATACCCAGTCAGCTAAAATCTTTGTGGCATATGTATGGCCTGAGGATGCTCCTTAAACCATCTACAAATGTCACAATTTGAGGAACTACATATATTACAACTAGTTGATGCTTTCAGCCCCTTACTTTGGACCACCTCAGGACGGTGCAAAAGGATTTGACCGACTCATAAAATCAACCTTCAAACATACAAACATATCTCTAGTTCAATTATAATATGACTGCATATGTATACATATACACAGTAAAGTTGTGTAAGAGGTGGTGTCCACCCCATTATGACCTATATGTTAACCTGTGCATCCTATAATGTGGAACGTATTTAAAAAAAAAACAATTAATGAGGCAACATTTTGAAACTGCCTGAAAGGAACATCTTTATGAATTCAATGTATGTAAGAGCCATGCTGTGGACTCTCCGGAACACTATAGAAATAGAGGTGATCAAATTCATGCTATAACTAATAACACCAAGCAAATGGCTAGATGCGAAGGACATTAACGTATCATGTTACTTAATCCACATTGTCTCCGCTAGAGGTGCACATGGTTCAGCAGATTAACTTTCCCTGTGAAATATAGTTCTCCAGGTTTGTGTAGGGTGATTTGGTCAGTACTTTATGAATATGTCATACATTGCCTCTCAAGTTTAGCCAGACTTCTTTTGTGCCAAGCTATCAGAGGGTCGAGCACAGTTTTTCTTGGGGTTTGCATATCTTTCACTTTGACAGAGATTGAGGTTGCTATTTGAGTAGGGTTCCAACCCCCTCAACCAGTAACCCAATGTCCTATACCATGTTGGTGCTAATTGTAGCCCGCATGATGGAAAACAAAGTTTGGTACACTTTTTTACACAAAAACTGTTAAAATATGTCTTTCTGAGGAGACCAAAAATGTGTAAGATGACACTCAGCAAAGAGAGACACTGTGGTAGAGATAGGCAGATAAGAAGAAAATATGTTCATATTTACAAATATACAAAGAGGTTCAAGACACACAAAAAGCTTATTTTCCCAGGTGGGCTCTTGGAAAATGGAGGCCCTGGGCCCGTGCCCCTTTAGCTCATGCCTTAAAATATCTCTAACTTCATCATCCTCTAAGCCATCATTGTATAGACTCATCAACCCATCCATTCTTCTAGCCATTGATGCATTCTCCCAGCCACCTCACTAGCCAGACAACCACATTCACACATTTGCAAACCTTTGAAAAATACTTTCAAGCCTTGTTAGCTTTTCCAAAGTTTGTTTATCCATTACATAGTGAAAGAAATGTGTTTGACATACTTTGACTTACTTCCCTAATCCTTTATGATTAGAACTTTTCAGTTGTACCACTTTGAAATTCAACTTAGATTCATGTACTAATATTTTTTCTTTTGTATTTGTCATCCTGAATGTGTAAACATTTAATGTTGCTAAAGTATTGAATGCCTGCTTACTGAAGTATACTTTATAAAACTTAACTCTAAGGTATTCATTTTATTGGCCACTAAAAGATGAACAACTATTCTGCCCATACTGCAATTCAGATTTACGACCTTCAGGTTATATGTAATTATTAAATCTAACCGGTACATATACAGTGTTCATTCATGTCTGCATATATAGGGTTTTACCTGAATAAATATGTTTGTTGTTTCTTTCCGTTTATCAATCTGGTAGTGGGATGTAACATATCTCACAACTCTTATCCTTGCTTATTATTTAGTTTAGTTTTAGTTTAACTACTTTTTTTCATGTAGCTGCATGCATGGATATTATTGTAGAACTAACAAATCAAGGGCAAACACCTGCTAAAAACAGATATCCAACTAACAAATATATAATATAGTAATTTAATATGTGAGGTCATAAGCAGTGCTCAGTGATGGCATGTATATGGGTATTTCAGTTATCTATTAATGGTGATTTTCAGTGTTTCTTTAATTTAAAACTTTACATTAAAACTGACATTATCAACTAATTATAACCTCACTTTAACCTCTGTTTTTTTTCAGTGAATTTCTAGAGGTTTTTTTAAATGTGAAGGTATATTTTATTTTCATACGTAACCATACCACCCCTCTGCCACACACAGCCTGGCCTTGTGCCATGTGCTTGAGACATTGCGTTTTGGATACCCCCCTTTTTTCTCGATCACTGCTTGATGAATCACTCCAAAACTTTCCAGGAAGAAACTGAGGTGGGTGAACTTTTTTGGGGGAAAGTTTTCTGAACATTGGTCAAATGGCATCAAAGTTATTAGCAGGTCTTATAAGGCTTAGAACTTCAGCACCATTTCATGAATTCTCATGACAATTTACATAAAGAAGTCTCATCTACCTCAGCTCCTTCCTGAAACATATTGTGGTGGACTGTTAAGCAGATGCAGAGAAAAATGGGAATCCCAAAGCACTTCTTGCCTATTACTTTTTTCTTAATAAAATTGAACAGCTATACCACAAAAACTGCTAAATTGAATTACACTAAAATTAGCAGAAAGGTAGATATTGGTCCAGAAGGCATGCCAGAAGGCATTCTTTTCATGGTGAGACTACAACCATATAGTAGTTTTTGAGAAATTAACCCAACATTTTCATATTTGATGCCACTGAGGATCCGTGGTGGACCTGACAAATATTAAGATAATATCTGACTGGCTGCCACCAGATTAACAAAGATGTGGCAGCATCCACTTTAAGAATTTGGGACTGAGTCCCATACTCTGTAAATAAGTTAAAATATATACATAAGGGAGCATGGTAGTAATACCCTTTCCCTACAATGCCTGATGAGGGGGTCTCTTTACGGCCAGAAACTTTTTTTATAATATTTGACCACACATTTGTTGAGGACTGTATTTCTTTTCTACTAAAAAGCGCAATCGCTTGTTCTCTAAAGAAAGCACTATGCCGGCCAGCGCCTGGGGTAAGGGGGAGTGGTGAAATCAGTTTCTTAAGCAAGAGGGCATGTGACTTCCTTCTTTGAGGCCCCTGCGACCCCATCTGTGAGAAGTTGGACGGATATGTGATGTCCACTATTCTAGTGGGCACCCTGTATCAGTCCAAACAACCCTTATGGTGATGATTGTAAAGTCAACCTTATAGACCAGCTATCCTAGTGGTAGCATGGACAAAGCAGTCTTAGGCTAATACTTCAGAGAGCATGTGAAGCCAATTGTTTTACCAACAATAATCCCTTGAATACCAAATGAAAGGACACCACACAAGGTATATATCAAATATATATGTATTTATTACTAACACAACCCCTCTGCACTCTTTATGAGGAAAGGTGAGTAGGCCTAGGGTCTAGGAATTTGCTGGGGCTACGCTGAACAACCAAAGGTTAGGAAGTAGGAGTCCCACAGGATGCATGTGCAGTGCCTAAACACACAGGTGGGTTACCATGAACTTTCAATGGGAACTTGAAGTTTACAAAGTAGTTGATTTCGGACACTTCCGGATGGACTACGGGAAAACCCAGTTAAACTAGGACACTTGGATAGTTGTTACCTATGGGAGCACCGGAGTACTCGAGTTACCTCACCCAGGGAAGCCGGGTGCATAGGTGTTCTTTTGTGTCGGGTTTCGTCGTCGAATCCTATGGAGAGCAGCAAGAAAATGCTGCAGGCGACCAGGAGGAAGATGTCCGGGTGGATCCAAGGGTGGATCAGAGAAGTGAAGAACCTGAAAGCAGAGGGGACAGAGTCAGGGTCACTAGCCAGTGACCAGGAAGGAACCAGGCGATGTTGAGATGCATTCAGGTGATGAGGTGAAGCTTGTCTCTGAAGCCACGTGGACCAGGAGGCATCAACGCCAACCAGGAGCTGGATACGGACTGTCCCACAAAGGATCTAGCTGTTGGCAGTATCGGTATCCGGATTGGACCCAACAAGCCTTGGCAAAGGCAATCCACGCAGGAAGGGAAGATCGGCTTCTGTTCAGACCAGCAAGGTCTGGGGAGCTTCCCCTTTACAGGAAAACAGGAGCTAGCCCGGAGCAATCAGGCAAGCAGTGTTGTTTCACAAAGATGTCTCCCAGAGGGCCACTAGCCAACAGGCTAGCAACCACAAAAATGCATTGAGGAGAAATGCAGGCGCAGGCCCCACGCGGCACTCGTGGAGTGTGGAGGGCTGAACTTCAGTGCACTTACTGCTCGGGGTTGGGGCTTCTCAAACCCCAGTGTACAACTTCAAGGATGCCTCAGAAGTTGCACAGTTAGCAAAAAGAAGGTACTGCAGGGAGTTAGGTCCCACACCTCCCGTGTCCACCACGGGTCTCTGCTTTGCTGTGGATGTGGGTCGGAGTCAGACAGGTCTGGAAGTCCATGAGCCTGCATCACTAAGTCTTCGGGTTCTGCCAGGAGTGTCGACAAAGCAAACTGGCAAGTCACTGATGGTGCCTGTTTGCAAAAGGTTGTCACTCCTTGACCACAAGGGAGATGTCTTCAGTCTTCCAGTCAAAATGGAATGTCGAAGGTCCAAGAGTTTGTTTCAGAGTTTCTTTCCGGGATAATCAAATGTCTCTAGACACAGCTCCTACCTTTATACTAATCTAAGGGGCTGGATTACCTGATAGGTCCCTCCTATGGGTGGAACCTGGGAAGGGGGTGGTTACACCCCTTTTCCTTTGTCCAGTTTCACGCCAGAACCGGGGATGGAGTCCCCAGCAACTGGTTTGAACCAGGCTATGCATGGAGCACCTTGTGTGCCCCAGGCAGTGTCTCATTTCTTTCAACCCACCCTGCCCCAATGCACTAAAGCCTGTCTGGGAAGGTGCTCACACCTCCCAAGGCAGGAAACCTATTGTCCAGGCTTCCCCTGCTGGAGTTTCATCCAGCAGCAGGAGGTCAGACTCGTGTCTGTGGCAGACATATCCGTTTTGTGATGCTGAGGCTCTGTTTAACTTTAACCGGGTAAAGCTGCAACTACATGTCTTCTCCCTCTAGAAGGGTGGAATGCTGCCCCCGCCGCCAGAACTGGCGGGTGTAGTATTCCAAAGTGTAAGACACCTTTCACAACATGTTTTGATATAGCTAAACCAAAGCTAGCATTAACCGCGAGGATTATAATGCACTTAAGAGTAGATGGTATGGCTATATCATAGAACAGCTATACCAACATGGTTCTGAAAGCTGCAGACAGGCACAGCTCATCCTACAGCACCATCTCACATAAAACCAAGCACTCTGCCTTCAGGATTGTCAAGGCCTGCCCTAGGAGTGACTTACAGGTATATATTTTTCTATATATAATGGTAGGTATAGGAATACTATACCTAGCAAGGGGTGATTACACAACCTTGCCCCAGCTGAGTGATCAGCCAGTGGTTGACGTATAGTTATCAAGGACCCCCTGAATACATAGAGTTTGTGATTCCTAGGTCAGGGATAAATAAACAATCGACAAGGAACAACCTAGGCAATCATAACCAGAACTTGATTATTAAAAAAGGAAATATTAAAGGGAAGAGAGCTACCAATTAATTCAGATTCTGATATTTATTAACAATTATATTAAAAGAGACATTAATTTCATATACATACATTTTTTTTAAATACAACACACTAAAAAAACTAAATACAACACACAATTATTGACTTATCATAAAAAAAATCATATATAAGAAGTGGCACAATAATTCTCGACGCGCGTTTAGGCGACCAGCACCTTCTTCTGGAGGAGCAACGTGTTTTCTATAAATAAATTTATAAAAGATACAAAAAATAAGAACAAGTACATACAATTATTAAAAAACTAATACTGTCTTAAAAATATATATACATCAGCAGGTAGCTTCATATAGACCTCTTATCTTCAGAAACAGTTTCAATAATAAACCGATTGCAACATTTTATTTCAATTCCTTGTACATCTCAAACCAGAGACAATAAATGAGGATAGGAAGGGAAAGGAAGGTGATAATTCTCTGGGCTTCTCGACAGAGTGGTAGGGACAATTTCCAGTAGTAAACCAATTACAACATTTTTATGTCAATTTTGTTATGCCTCCCAAAATTGAGACAATGAATGAAGATGAAAACAGAAAAAGGGGTTGTAATTCTCTAAGCTTTTAAACAGGGTTGGAAGAAAAAGGTTCTATCCATATACTCACAGACAAAAACGATATGTTTAGGATAGGAGCATGAATGGCTCAAATTATTTCTTTCTTCTCAGCCTTATATCAGGTCTCAGAACTGTGGAAGACATGTGATGATTAAATTAGTTGTTGCTAATATTGACCGAGGGCCTTTCACATCTATTTTATGTAGTAAGTTACACCTACTCCTTATTTACAAATGCGAGATATAACGGAGGTATAACTGATTATCTTCATTTATTTTCTGGAGTCCCATAACATGACGTGATAGAGAAATTGGGCGGGAATTTTTCTTTATTATAATAGTGATATATCACTCTTCACGTATCCAGAGATGACTGCTAGGTGACAAAAGGAATTTTAGCATATAGTTACCATTGCGTGGTGTCCAATTTTTACACCAGGTTACATATAAATCTGTAGTTTCTGTTTAAAAATAGAACCGGGTCTATAAAATTGAAAAGAAGAGGGGGTAAAATATTGTATTAATGTTCCCACGAAATATAGACTCACACTCTATTTTAATAAATTATTTTACAGACCCGTACCTGATACAAAAGATGAAACGGGCATGGCCTTCTCACCGTCTGTGCAACCGATAGATTAATGATTAGCTAGATTAAAACAAAAATTGAGTACGTTGTGAATTACTATCCTCGCTGGCAGATGTCATGGTGGTTAAAGTAATTTCAAGGACCTAAGATATCGGCCTACCTGGGTGGCTGTGAATATACCCTCTGTGCCGGAAAATCCTCCTGATGTGTGGAAATTCCTTCCTTTTAGGTTCCTAAAAGATAGTAACAGAGATGTATGATATTAATTCTTGCCGGCACTTGAAATCATCTCATAGCTTGATCTCAATTAAGTAGCATGGTCGATTGACGAATTTCAAAACGGCGCATAGCTCTTACCTCTTAACAAAATTGTGAAGAACTTTAACGGTCCGGCGGCGAGAGGCAGGGTTCTGGAGACTACATCCGAAAATCGAAATGCCTCAGAAATTGAAAAGGTCACGCTTTTATAAGACCGTTCGTATAGACTATACGTCTCAGCTGTGTTCACAATGTCATCATCAGAGATGCGACTATATTCAACATTGGTAGCTAAAACTAAAAATCGGACTATTCTATCCTATGTTGAAACATACTGACACTACTAAGATGTCACTATATTTGACTCTGGTAACTGAAAATAAAAAACAGACTATTCTGTCCCATGTTGAAACGCTACAAAAAACGGGACTTCCCACTGCTCGAACGTGTCAGATGGTAGAGCCAAAGAACCAACTATAGAATATTCGGACGTGGAGCAGGAAGACCACTATCATACGTCGTCAAAAGTGGGGTCATATTATTCGACTTTGTGTGTTAAAAATAAAAGGTGGACTATTTTGTTATGTTTAAGCAAAATGTGAAAGAAGAAAATATCATCTCTGAAAGAATTTTTTTTAATAGATAGAGCCAGAAAGCTGGACTACCTACTGTAATACAAAGGCATTAGTATAAAATAAAGCCACTTCATAGTGACTTATATTGGTCAATAGGAATATCAATCCAATCGCAATTGGAAATGAAGAGAATGATAGTCATCAGTTTATAAATATTATCCTTTGTTATTACAGTGATATTTGGAGAGGTATATGGTTGTGTTATTACAGTCATAAATAGACAGATATATATTTAAGGCATATAAGATTTAATAAGTGCCCTTAAGTATAATATAGGTAATCATTCTATTTTCTTGAAATCTGAATAATCAAATTATTCCAAATATTTAGCATTGTAATTGTGGTGCTTATATAACATATTGCCACTTTCAAATGCCTGTGGTCCTAATGTGGTTACTCATCTCAATTAACAGATTGCGTTCTCCCAAGGTATTTCACTGTAGAGGCCGTTCCGAAAAGAGTCAAAGACAAAGATCCAGAATACCTCTCTTTTCTTTCTTATTGTTGCTCCACCCTTGGAATCTGGTGTTTGAATTTTCTCTAATATCCGCCATTTCAAATCTTTTGGGCAATGATTTTTTTCTATGAAATGTTTTACCATGGGGGCAATAATCTTTTTTGTTTTAATGGTAGAACGATGTTCAGTAAGGCGAGTTTGAATCATTCTGGAAGTCTCTCCTACATATCCTAGGAGACAGGGACACTGTATAAAGTAAATTACATTTGAGGATCTACAATTCCACATCTCTTTTGCTTTAGTTGTATGTCCGTTATATGAGAATTCCTCACCTGTAAGGATGTTTCTAAATGAAGTGCATGAAGAACACTGAAACGTTCCTTTAATCGGATTGTGAGTTAGAATTGATCTCTGCATTAAATTCTGTTCAATTTTTGGTGTCTTAAACCGAGAATGCACAATGTGTTCTTTAATGTTCTTATTTCACCTGTGTGCAAAAAGTGGCTTAACTAATATCTGCTCCACCGAACAGTTACTGTTGAGAATGTGCCAATTAAAGTTGATAATCTGCTTTACTTTGGCATTTACAGTAGAATGTTTTGTGATACAGACAACCTGCTCTTTTGCTTTGGATGTTTTAGCCATCAACAAGCAGTCTCGGTCGTAGTAGCGGGCCCTTTTGTATGAGTGCCTCACCAGCCGGTGAGGGTAGCCCCTTTCAATAAATTTAGATCTCATAACTAATGCTTGCTTATCAAAATCAGCAAGATCTGTACAGTTACGTCAAACACGCAAAATTTGTGAGAACGGAATACTATCCTTTTGCGTCCTCGGATGAAAGCTTCTATAGTGCAAGAGGGTATTTCTGGATGTAGGTTTTACATGAAGATCAACCTTTAATTCCCCTTGGTTATTCATTATGACAATATCAAGGAATTCCACCTTTTCGGCACTAATTTGAGTGGTAAAACGCAAATTAGGATCCGCAGTAAAGAATTCCTCCAGGGTTTCTCTCCCATCGGTCCAGACAAAAAATATATCATTGATATATCTGGACCAATGGGAGATTGACTCAAAAAAAGGGGCAACTTCATTTTGATTATATTTCTTTTCAAATGCAGCCATGAATATATTGGCAACTGATGGGGCTACTGATGCACCCATGCTTACTCCTTTCGTTTGTCGGTACACATGGGGTCCAAATTCAAAGATGTTCTCCGTGAGAACAATTTCTAGACAGGCAAGTACAAAGGTTGCCGGACAGGGGATGCTATATTGTGCAATAAACCAAGCTGTAGTTTTCATTGCTTCAATGCTTCAAAATCGAAATGCCTCAGAAATTGAAAAGGTCACGCTTTTATAAAAGCGTTCGTAAAGACTATCCGTCTCAGCTGTGTACACAATGTCGTCATCTAAGATTCGACCATATTCGACATTGGTAGCTAAAAATAAAAAACGGACTATTCGATCCTATGTTGAAACATACTGACACTACTAAGATGTCACTATATTTGACTCTGTTAACTGAAAATAAAAAACGGACTATTCCCTCCAATGTTGAAACGCTGCAAAAAACGGGACTTCCTACTGCTCGAACGTGTCAGATGGTAGAGTCAAAGAACAGACTA
This sequence comes from Lissotriton vulgaris, assembly GCF_964263255.1. Taxonomy (NCBI): domain Eukaryota; kingdom Metazoa; phylum Chordata; class Amphibia; order Caudata; family Salamandridae; genus Lissotriton; species Lissotriton vulgaris. Next base: position 461,661,155 of record NC_141696.1, on the reverse strand, counting down.
TAGAATATTCGTACGTGGAGCAGGAAGACCACTATCATACGTCGTCAAAAGTGGGGTCATATTATTCGACTATGTGTGCTAAAAAAAAAGGTGGACTATTTTGTTATGTTTAAGCAGAATGTGAAAGAAGAAAATATCATCTCTCAAAGAATTTTTTTTGACAGATAGAGCCAGAAAGCTGGACTACCTACTGTAATACAAAGGCATTAGTATAAAATAAAGCCACTTCATAGTGACTTATATTGGTCAATAGGAATATCAATCCAATCGCAATTGGAAATGAAGAGAATGATAGTCGTCAGTTTATAAATATTCCTTTGTTATTACAGTGATATTTGGAGGGGTATATGGCTGTGTTATTACAGTCGTTTCGTTTCGTTTTTCAAGCTTTATTCGACTATTAAAAACAATCACAAAAGCGTACAGTAAAACACAATACAAACATTACAATAAAAACAGAAGCTCAGCAATGAAGAATTTCAGAAAGTTAAAACACTAGACTTTTCCTGTGAGAAATGGCTTTGAGTAAAAAAGTAGCAGTAAAAAAACAGATGTCTGCAAAGTCAAGTGCAAATAACATTTCCATGGCTTGGGTAATAGTATACACTGAGAATCTTAAAAACATAGGTCTGAGATAGAGACGGCGAAGGTGCATATAGAGTGCGCAAATAAGCATGAAATGCAGAGTACTCTGCCTAGTCTGACCATCACAGGGACAGGGAGAATGGCTATGAAGTTTCATCTCTGGGAAGGCAACTAGATTATGTACAATACCAAGTCTGAGTCGTGTCAGCACAAACTGGTGGGATTGCTTGGTTATAGATTTTAGGTACATAGGCATGCCCTTTTCTTCCAGATTAGTAGTATGATAGAATACATAGGTAGACATGGAGATACTCTTCAACCTACGCATATCAGACTTTGTTTGTATAAAAACATCTTTAAGTTCCTTTTTCGATAAAGTAACGGCACAATAAGGATCCTTGATGATGTCAAAGTTAAATACATCGCCATAGGTGGAAGAGACATAACTTAGCCAAGGAATCTTAAGGGCTTTGTCCAGCTTCAAACAATCAGTGATAATCTTCCTAGAAAAAGCAGTCTCTTCTTTTGCCCAAATTGACCTCATACCATGAGGGGTCTTAATCCCGTCAGATCTGTCAAGTTATTCAAACAGACCTCACTATGGCACAATACAGTAGGTGCTGAAGGAGGTAAGCAAAGCAGTCTTCTAAGAATCCCATTCTCGGTATTTTGCAGTACCCTATGCTGACTATAGCCCCAGATACCAGAGCCATACAGGGCAATAGACGCACATCTATGCCTGTAAATGTTGACCATATCGGGTATACGGCGGCTCCCTAGCTTTGCAGCAAAACGAAAATACCAGATGAGCTTTTGGCCATTCTACCATTAACATTTGAGATCTCCTGGGGCCAAGTCCCCTTATTGTTAAAGGTAACTCCGAGGTAGCAGAACCTATCCACTACCTCAATATTATGATTGTTAAAATGGAACGGCATAACAGACTTCATCCATTTACCACAGGCCATAATAAAAGTCTTGGTGTTATTTATTTTCAGTTTCCTCTCGTTAATAAAATTTTAAAAAGTGTTCATAAGTTTCTGTAGCCCATTAGGAGTACGCGAGAGAAGCACCGTATCATCGGCATAAAGCAGAACAGGTACGGGGAGTCCATCAACCTGTGGGGAGTCAGCCTGGACCTTCTTAAGTTCCGATTCAATAGAATTGATAAAGAGGGAGAATAACAGGGGGGCCAATACGCAGCCCTGCCTTATGCCTGACCTAACCCTGATTTTCTCAGTACATTCACCAGACAGGCCAAGCGTATCTGGGCCGACAACTTATTGTAAAGACGAGCCAGAAAGTGAATGATTGCCGGAGGGGCGCCCATGGCCGTTAAAGTGCGCCATAAAAGTTTGTGGTCCACAAGGTCAAAGGCGCTCGATAGGTCGGCAAAGCAGAGAAATAGTGTATTTCCCTATAAGGAGGTCAAGATTGATGCACTGCTCCGTTGTCCCGAGACCTTTGCGAAAACCAAATTGGGATTCAGCCAGGATATTGTTTTCTTCTACCCACTCCTCCAACCTCATCAGGAGAACCCTACTCATAATCTTCAGGGAGGAATCAAGAAGGGAGATAGGGCGGTAGTTCTTTGCCTCGCCTCTATCTCCCTTCTTATAAATGGGTAGAATTAGGGATTCTCTCCAGGTGGGGGGGGGGGGGGTATTCTCCAGGACTGATGAATTAAACACCTGGGTCAGGAGTGGGCCCCAGAGAGTGGGGTTAGATTTATATAGATCAACCGGGACCCCATCGGGTCCCGGAGCCTTTCCTCCTTTGCTCTGGCTTAGGGCAATAGCCACCTCTGATAGGGTAATAGCCGAAGGTAGCCTTGTTTCAGACGTCGGAGTAGTAGGGCCGACAGAATCTCCCCCGGGTGGGTTAAAAATACCAGAAAAATGGGAAACCCAGTTGGCTTCGCTGACCTGCGCTGACAATTTAGGAAACTCTTCATTGACAAGGAAGGGGCTGTTGACCGTGGACCAGAAAAGCCTACTATCCCGTAACACCGATGCTTGGTTCAGGGCATCCCAGGCAAGTTCCCTAAGTTCCTGCTTCCTACGTACAAGATTGTTTTTATAAGTAAGCCTGAATAGTTTGACGGCCTCCCTGTCTCTCAGGAGTTTAGTTAAAGCCAGCTTAAGTTCCTGCAGGGATCGGGTACATAGGCTATCAAACCAACCCACGTTTTGGTTCCTAATTCGGGCTTTAGTAATGGTAAGACACCTTTTTATTGCAATATCGAGTGCCACAAAGTTAGTTATGATGCACCCGTTGAGGGCCTCAGGATGTAGGCAACTATAAATTTTGGCGATCCCCTCTTTTATAATTTTGGCTTGCAACTTATCGGAGTTATCCAAACTCCACTTTATACGGAATCCATTCTGTCTACACGGGGTAACATCTTCTATTACCAAATAATCATTCTTAACAAAAGACCCCCATGCAGAAATAACCATGGTGATAGCATGGTGATCGCTACCTCCAAGATCAATGACAACAGGAACCGTACAATGTGGGGTAAGATGCGTAGAAACCAATAGATGATCAATGGCAGAAGACGAGTTGGGTCCTATAAAAGTTGGAACGGACTTGCCATTCACATCTAAGGATCATAAGATCCAGGCAACAGGACCCGTACAATGTGGGGTAAGATGCGTAGAAACCAATAGATGATCAATGGCAGAAGACGAGTTGGGTCCTATAAAAGTTGGAACGGACTTGCCATCCACATCTAAGGATCATAAGATCCAGGCTCAACACGAGGGAATTAAAGGAGTCACCATGGGGAGTATGTGCAAAATGTGCTCTGTTTTCCCCATTATCCCCATCATATCCACAAATTCTAGTAAAGGAGTATGGGCAAGTACGGAGATTAAAATCCCCACCCCAAATGATATCAATTGGTTTATTGATACCATTTCGCAAGTTCCTCAAAACAGGACCCAGCTCCTCCGCCACTGTGGTATCTGAGGCATTGAATAGGTTGTTATAGTGGTTGACCACCACTAAAACATGGCCCTTAGTATGTTCAATTATTAGAATTTGGGAGTGGTGTCCCACAGGGAGGTAGGAAATCAAACATACTGGGAGTTTAACTGATGTTAGAATCACTAACCCCCCTTTAGCCCTACCCATACCTGACCTTATTGCCTGGTTATTATAAGACACAAACCCGTCAAGTTTGATATCAGCAGTTGCCCAGGTCTCTAGCAGGCATAACATATCAAAGTCGGTGAGGATCTCATACCACCCCAGTGATGCCGATTGTCTACTCCACCCTGCAACATTCCAGCTAACAAACTTCAGACCAGGAGAACAAAGGGGGGGTTGGATAGGCGCTGGTATCGTAGTAAATAAAGCATTATTGACAGGTAGAGGGGCCAATAGGGCTGGATAAGCCACGGGAATTATCGAGGCAGTTTGAGACATTACATGATCTTGGGCAGGAAAAGGACTACTGTCGGGCATTACCGTAGGCCCTTTAACAAAAGAAGGGGTAGTGGGGTCTACCGCAGTGGGCAGTCAATCAACACCATTAAGGCCACTCAGACAATTAAAACGATTATAATTATGGAAGGGTGTCAGAGGTGGTTGGAAAACAGGTTGGGCTGAATACCCACAAAGTCTGCCCCTCCGGTCAATCCTTGTCGATTTGTCCTGTGCTTGGTCACGATACATATGTACAGGGGGGAAGAAAAAATACTGGCAGGGTCCGGATGGTGGATTCAGGAGATCTATTCGACCCCGAGCAGATGTAGTGAACAGTCCTTGGGTCTCTAAAACTCACCAGAATACAATCCCCTGTTATTGACTTCCTGGTCTTGCCCAGCCAGGGTACCCTTCTTACCATCATGATTTCGTTATTAAAATATGCAGGAAGAGGTCTATTCCAGTTCAACCATTTAATTACTTGATTTTTTAGTGAGAAGAAATTCTCGCCTTCCCCCATCTCAAGGGGGGGAACCCCGGCCATAACCACCATAAGGTCGTTAGCCTCAGGGGGAAGGTCGGGTCTCCGAGTTCTGGGGGCAGGTTTCTCTAATAAAGGGGGTGGAATACAGGCACCATTTACAGCCCCATTAGGGTTCATCACTAGGGGAGTTGTGCCTGAGGATTGTGATGGGGGGATGATAGTTTTGCTATGGCATGGGTGAACTGGTTTAGCCATAAGGGGTTGCAAAAGAGGGATGGCAGTAGTCACCACGGTTGGTCCTGGAATAGCTAAGGGGGTTGTGAGGTAGGGGGCAAGGTAGGAGGGGGCATAGTCTCGGAGGGTCTTCCAAGGGTATTTACCTGCGAATTCAAACTACTTAGTGTAGCCTCAAGGATAGTGAGTCTGACCTCCACTCTCTTAATACTCTCGCTGATAGGCAGCAGCAGAGATCTGAGTAAGAATTCTAGGTTCCCCTGGGGAACAACTGGGGGCAGTAGAGTAGGCAGGTTATTTGTAAGGGCAGGAGCAGGACCCATTACTTCAATACATTTATCGGGATCTGGAACCGACTTAGTGGATTTTCCAAAATCGGAGTAGGAAAGTTTAAGTTTACCCTTTCCTCCCCTCGTCTTCCTTCTACGCTTATTAGGGGGAGGGCCGTGCAACTCGGCCACAGTAACTAATTTAGGATTAGCTTTCCTTGATTTAGAAATTTGGGTAGGTTGGGATGTAGGTTGGGATGTAAGATCAACAGCCGTACAACAGGGGCTAGTGGGGGGGGGTAGCCTTCAGAGCCTGGACAGCAGGTTGGCAGGGGCTAGTAGTACAATCCCTCAACAGAAGAGGGACTCCTTCCTGTGAAGATGACTCCTCACTAACACTCAAAGGGGAGCCACCATCTGGGGTATCTACCAGGGGTCTGCGTTTCAAATTTTGGATAGAGCGTTGACGCTCAGCCCTGCGTTCTGCAAGGGTGGTGTCCAAATCCCCCTCCCCCTCCGCCAAGGAGCGTTGGAAATAATTATCCAGGGTTCTAATCTTGGAACCCCCCGGCTTCACTATAGATTTATCCATGGCTGGTGAAGGCATGACAGGAAATTGGGACCTCTGGGACAACAAGGACTAGGTAGATACCAATTCCTGAAACTTAAACAAGAGAGTAGGCCCGGCCTGGCCTACTCCGACCTATGAGGGCCTAAGAGGGCCCGCCCTTTGCCCGGGCTTTGCCCTGGGCGCTCCCGCGCAGCGGAAGACGAAGTTAAAGTTATAAGGGGGGTGACGCGCTGGGGGCGGGGCTTGCAGGGAGAGCGAGCCAGGTGTGCACAATTGGCCAGGCAGGGACTCCTGGTACTTGGAGTCCCTGCAGTCGCTCGCAGCCCTGCAGCTCTTCCTCCTAGGTCTTCAGATGCGCCCCAAAACAAAGTCCAGTCAGCCCAAGCAGTCCTCACACACGAAGCGGGACCCACGCAGCGGGTCCGGTGAGGGGTGGCTTTCCAAGGCTTCCAAGGCACAGCAAGGTCTCATGACGGGATTCCAGGACACACAGGATGAAGGGTAGTCCAGGTGCTCTAAGCGTCCCACCAGAGCAGGGAGCAGGTAGGATATAAAATCCGTTCGCTGGGGGCGGGGCTTGCAGGGAGAGCGGGCCAGGTGTGCACAATTGGCCAGGCAGGGACTCCTGGTACTTGGAGTCCCTGCAGTCGCTCGCAGCCCTGCAGCTCTTCCTCTTAGGTCTTCAGATGCGCCCCAAAACAAAGTCCAGTCAGCCCAAGCAGTCCTCCCACACGAAGCGGGACCCGCTATAGACAGAAATAGGTAGACAGATATATATTTAAGGCATATAAGATTTAATAAATGCCCTTAAGTATAATATAGGTAATCATTCTATTTTCTTGAAATCTGAAAAATCAAATTATTCCAAATATTTAGCATTGTAATTGTGGTGCTTATATACGTGAAACACTAATACATATATTTAAAAATGTAAACATTACTCACTAATATTTATTTTTCAGAAAGACACACATTCACTGGATGGTGTCATCAGTGATGTCATGAGTGATGTCACTGACCATGTCATGAGTGATGTAATATGTGACGTCATCAGCAGTGCATTGCACGCGCAAGTTATAGTGAGTCCAACTAACTATAACGTGGGAATTTCAATGGTTTTATGTCAGTAAAATTTCCAGGTAACTATAACTGGTGTGAAACCTATGGTTTTTTCAGTGAATTTAATAGGTTTTTTAAATGCTAATTCCTAAATATAACTGGTGTGAAACCTATGGTTTTTTCAGTGAATTTCAAAGGTTTTTTAAATGCTAATTCCTAACTATAAGTCTCAGTATATAAGTAAGACTGTTAGCACTCTAGTTGTTCTTTAGAACACTCTGGGACATTCTGTCATTGGGCTATATTTGGGCTACATCTGGCTGATATTTGGGCTACATTTGTTTGTTTTTTGTCTCTGGTGGCCATCTTTGGGCTACATTGGGCTACATTTGGGCTCTAACATATATATAGCCCACTGTAGCCCAATATATAGTTTTTTCAAAGTTAATTTTCGTAAAAACCACTTGAGCATATATCTTGAGACATAGCAAAGGCACATCGGGCTACCAGTCCCTACAATTTTGCCAATTTTTTTTGTATATACATTTTTTTAAAAAAAAATGTTTTGCCTTGGAGCGCTCCCGGTGCGCGCCCCGGTGAGCGCCCCGGTGAGCGCTCCGGAAAACGTAGTTTTTTGAAGCGCCCCAGGGCGCGCACCGGGGAGCATCCCGTAAGCGCCAATATCGCGAACGAAAACATGATTGTGACGTATCGCGTAGCCGCGTCTGCGTGATACGCACGGCATAAGCGCACCCGGAAGCACTCGAGCGAATACGATCGCGCAACGTAAGCATCCAACGCGCTTACGCGACGCGCCCCTGGGCGCACCCCGGGGTGCGTAGCGTAAGCGCGTTGGGTCATATGACCTGAAAATAACACTTTTCATTGTTTCATAACTGTTTTGGTTTCATAACGATGAAGCCCCTGGTCATGTGACCTAAAAATAACACTTTTCATTGGTTCAATAAATTTTTTTTTCAAAAGGATGAAAGACCCCACCTTTTTTCCTTATTCAGACTTTGTCCTTTGACTTAGGAAGACCTGTTTGTACCTCTCTGTACCTTTTTGATCTTTATAATGGCTTCAGTAGCAGCAGCAGCTGGTGCATCTGCACCACCACCACAACCACCAAGAGGACCACCACAAGATATCATTGGTGGTCAACAAGAGGAGGAAGAGGAGGAGGAGGAGGAAGAGGGGATGAGAAGATGGCTTGAAGAACAAAATACCCCATACCAGCCAAGACCACACATTATATGGGAGTTTTTTTCTATCCCAGAGGGGAAGAAAAAAGTAAATGCAGCCAAGGTGACTTGCCTAATCTGTGGCATGGAACTTTCTAGGGGGAACTCTAATAAAAAATATTCATTTGGAAACAACACGATGATTCGCCACATGCAGCGCAAGCATCCAATAAACTATTCTGCTGCAGAGATGAGGGAACTGACCAGTAACCCTCCCCAATCCACAAGCACCACCAAAAAAAGAAAGCAACCCACTCCGTCGGCACCAGAGGAAAGTGAGACGATGCCTTGCATTCAGCCACGATTTGCAGATTTCCGAATTATCTGTAAATATTGTGGGGAGACCATCTCCTAAGGAGAACAGAGCGTAAAGCTTTTCGTCCTTGCTGGGGACAACCACAAATGCCCCAATAAACCCTAATTATTTCTTTTCTTTTTTTTTTGCTCCAGTTGAGCCATTTTCAATTCCCTGTTTTTTCATTTCTCCCCATGAAAAATACAAAAAAAATATAAACCTGTTCAGAAAACCCCAAAAAAGTTTAAAATGTTCAAAAAACAATAAAAAAATATAAAACAACAAAAAGAAGAATAAAAACAGTTTTTTTAGAACTACCTCAAAATTCTAAAAAAAGGCTACATTTTTTAAAAACTCTATTATTCATTTTTCCCCATGGGACGCTCCCCGGTCCGCTCCCCGGTGCGTGTACCGGGCGCTCCCCCCGCGCAACCAAAAAAACCAAATTTTTTTTTTGCCCCGCTGGGCCCTTTTATGGCCCCCACATCAAACCTGGGGAGTCAGGGGGGCCTATCCCTGCCCCCTTATGGTCATTTCCTCCTTTGATTTTTCCACCTCTTATGTCTCGATTTTACCGAGACACAAGATGGAGGCTGCTCCGGACTGTTTCGAATGTTTACAGGCACCCGAGAGCCAATCAGCTTTCTGTGCGCAAGTCGCGTGGCGCGCCCGGAGCGCTCCCCGGTGCGTGTACCGGGGCGCTACCATAGATATATATATATTTTTAACCTAAATTACTCAAAAACCACTGGAGCACAGATCTTGAGACAAAGCAAAGGCACATCAGGCTACCAGTCCTTACAATTTTGCCAAGTTTGGTGCAAATCCATTCAGCCGTTCGGGCTAAAAGTGAGTTTGACCGCCCAATGGAAATTAACATGGGGAAAACATGTTTTAGGACCCCCCTTTTATCTTGGCCCCCGCTTGACGAATCCCCCCGAAACTTCCAAGGAAGGACCGGGGCGCTCCGCAAGGCAAATTTGAGGAAGTTTTCAGGCAAATTCGTCAACCGGCGCCAAAGTTATTCCGAATAGAATGTTGAGATTTTGCATTGAAAAAAATCCGAACTATAACTACCTACTGGCGACTGCCAGTAGGTAATATATATATATATATATATATATATATATATATATATATATATATATATATATATGTATATATATATATATATATATATATATATATATATATATATATATATATATATTACCTACTGGCGATAGCCAGTAGGTATATATAGTTAGAATTTTTTCTCTATGGGACTTTTGAAAATTCTATGTCTAATAACTTTGGCGTTTGTGGACGGAATCGGCTGAAATTTTCAGGCAAATGGCACATTTTGATTCTGAGCAGCCCCTGAAAATTTGGTGGAGTTTCGTCAAGGGGGGGCTGAGAAAAAAGGGGGGTCCCAAAACGCGTTTTTTCCATTCATTTTTCCATAGGGCGGTTGGACTCACTTTTAGCTCGAACGGCTGAATGGATTTGCACGAAACTTGGCAAAATTGTAGGGACTGTTAGCCCGATGTGCCTTTGCTAGGTCTCAATATATGTGCTCCAGTAGTTTTTGAGAAATTAACGTTCAAACCAAGATATGTATCTGTAACAGCGCTCTGGGCAGCGATCCGGTCCGCTTACTTTTCGCTTATCGGAACTTTGCGCGCAGAAAGCTGATTGGCTCTCCGGTGTCTGTCAACATTCTAAACAGTCCGGAGCGGACGCCATCTTGTCTCTCGGTAGGATCGAGAGAGAAGAAGAGGTGGAAAACGAAGGGGGAATTTAATGAAAGGGGGCAAGGTATCCCACTCTTGACCCCCTAGGAATGTTGTTGGGGTTATTAAAGGGTCCCGTGGGGAAAATAAAAAAAAAATGATTTTTCACGGTAGAAGCGCGGCCGCGAACTGGTAGCGAAACGGGAATTCGCCATTTTGTGCTTCGTTAATTAAATTACTAGTTATAAGTGGGTGCGGGAGACGTATCCTAATCCCCTATGTTTCCTGAGGGTGGCTGAGGAGGCTGATATTTGTTGATACATCTCTTCCAGCGGCTGTGCGTGAGCTTTTTCTTTTTTTTGCTGCGTGACAGTCCAGAGCGGCCGCCATCTTGTCTCTCGGTAGGATCGAGAGAGAAGAAAAGGTGAAAAACTAAGGGGGAATTTAATGAAAGGGGGCAAGGTATCCCCCTCTTGACCCCCTAGGAATGTTGTTGGGGTTATTAAAGGGTCCCGTGGGGAAAATAAAAAAAAAAAGATTTTTCACGGTAGAAGCGCTTCACGGGCCGCGAACTGGGCCGCAAACTGGTAGCGAAACGGGAATTTGCCATTTTGTGCTTCGTTAATTAAAGTACTAGGTATAAGGGGGTGCGGGAGACGTATCCTAATCCCCTATGTTTCCTGAGGGTGGCTGAGGAGGCTGATATATGTTGATACATCTCTTCCAGCGGCTGCGCCATCTTGCCTTTTTTCGAATGCCACAATTTTGTCGTGCACGGCAGCCATTTTAGATGCCAGGCTGGTCCCAGGCTATCACCTAACCCTGCGGATGTAGTTTATGGCCCCAGCTGTAGAGAATTCAGACATGCCAATCCTCCTGATTCAGGCGTGTGACTACTGATTTCAGTGCTAGTCTCCCGCCTCCCGATTTCTGCAAGCAAAAACCCGGGGGCATATTACGAACAACTAGCGATAATTTTTGCCTCTAACTTGTTTAGAGACAAAAATTATCGCCGCACATCGGCGATTTTTATCGCAGATAAACCTTGCTATTATCGCAGAAAAGTCAGCGATATTCATGTATTATCGACCTAATGCTCTTAGCCATGTTATCCACCTCCCATTGGATAACATGGCTAAGAACTGCTCAGGGCAGGTGTTAGATTTTGGAGATATTCGCGCTTAGCGCGAATATCTCCAAAAGTTGGTAATAGAAGGTAGCGATGTTAGGGACTGTTTCCAGTCGCTAACATCTTGGCACGCCACTTTGCATGTCATTAGTGATAAGTATCACTGACATGCAAAGCGGGGCCCAAGATGGTCGCTATCTCCTTTTAGCTGTCACTAACTGGTGTTAGCGACAGCTTGGTAATAGGGAAATAATTTTATCTCCGCTTTCATGGCTTTTAAAGCCAAAAAAGCGGAGATAAACCCCCTTGATAATATGCCCCACGATTCCTTGGGGGTTTCAGCTGACAGGGCTTGGTATTGTGTTACATGGTAATTTTTCCAGGAAACGTCAGAGGGTCGATGCAGGGGTTCTAGAAGAGGTGATAAACCATTTAAGCCTCATGAACAAGCGCATGGTCTTTTAAAGATTTGTGAAGTACTCGGGGCGGCGGTGTGTGTGTGCCCTCTTTCAGGAGCGGGCGGGGGGGGCACTGCCAGCAACTTTCCAGGTCAGGTAGTGTTCAACACGTGCCTCACCCTTTCTCTGCCTGCTATTGCGCTCCATGCTTCGGAAAGGTAAGAAAAAGAACGTGCATTTGACTTTGAAATGTCCGATCCTGCAGCAGCACACTTCCAAAGCCCACACATGACAATAACCCGATTCAAGGTCCCATTCACCCGTTTTTAAAAAAATAGATAACACTCCAACAAAGTAAGGTTATAAAACTTTATTAACTACTAACTTTAACGAACGGAACAAAAACTAAAAACATTTAAACATTTCTCAACACAAAAAGCAACAATGGTTAGAAGCTGTCTTTTGTGCGAATAGTCCCAAGGCAGCACAACGTGCAGAGTTCTGGACGGCACCCAGGTGATGTCGCCTGGGTGCCGCACTGGTTTAGGGATCCTACAATGCTGCTCCGAAAATTGGCGTGGGGCGTCCCGGGTGGGGCGGGGGGAGGCCTCGTCAGTAGCGGTCTGTTGTGCGAATAGTCCCAAGGCAGCACAACGTGCAGAGTTCTGGACGGCACCCAGGTGATGTCGCCTGGGTGCCGCACTGGTTTAGGGATCCTACAATGCAGCACAGAAAAACAGCGTGGGGCGTCCCGGGTGGTGCGGGGGGAGGCCTCGTCAGTAGCGGTCTGTGTCCAGTGTCACATGGCTGACACAACATGTACGACAGGCACCCAGGTGATGTCCAGTAAACTGCCGCACTGGTTTTGGTATCCTACAATGCTGCTCCGAAAATTGGCGTGCGGCGGCCCGGGGGGGGGGGCGTGGGGGAGCCGGCGTGAACGGGCCTCCCCAGGTGGCGGCCATCTAGCTGAGTTGCGCTCGCTCTTGCGGCCACAGCGTCTCGCTCACCATGTTGTTGAGTTGCTCCCACTCTTGCAGTGCAGCGATAGGCGGCTGCCACATGGCTCTTAAAATGGCGGACAGCTCCTCGGTTTTAGGCCTGGTCCACTGAAATGGCCCTGGGACACTTTGGAACTCGGACGCTTGCCTGCTAGGGCTTGGGCTCCATTCTCGAAAAGCGTCCCCTCAGCCGTGAAGATTGTATAAAAGTCTTGGGGGCCCCCGACTCCCGCAGGCTTCCGGTGGGGAGCGGCTGCCATGATTGCTCGCGGAATGACCACGACGGAGCCACGAGATGGTGGTGCTCTCATGCTGACGCCAGCTTCAGTCTGAATGATCCAGAAACAAGGTGGGGCTTTCATCGTTTGGGAAAAAAAAATGTTCTAAACCAATGAAAAGTGTTATTTTTAGGTCATATGACCAAGCCTTTCATCTTTAGGAAACCAAAAGTAAAATGAACCAATGAAAAGTTTTATAAACAAGTCACATGACCTGTTATGCGGCATAGGGCTACAAAAAGCGTAGAAAATCCGTTGGCACGTGAGGCGGCGTCAGTAGCGGACCGATGTGCGAATAGGCCAAAGGCAGCACAACGGGCCGAGATCCGGATGGCACCGAGGTGGTGTCCAGCAAATTGCCGCACTGGTGTGGCCATCCTACAATGCTGCGCCGAAAGACGGCGTGTCCAGCTGAGTTGCGGTCACTGTTGCGGTACAGTGACTCGAACGCGCCGAGATGCGGATGGCACCGAGGTGGTGTCCAGCAAATTGCCGCACTGGTGTGGCCATCCTACAATGCTGCGCCGAAAGACGGCGTGTCCAGCTGAATTGCGGTCACTGTTGCGGTACAGTGACTCGAACGCGCCGAGATCCGGATGGCACCGAGGTGGTGTCCAGCAAATTGCCGCACTGGTGTGGCCATCCTACAATGCTGCGCCGAAAGACGGCGTGTCCAGCTGAATTGCGGTCACTGTTGCGGTACAGTGACTCGAACGCGCCGAGATCCGGATGGCACCGAGGTGGTGTCCAGCAAATTGCCGCACTGGTGTGGCCATCCTACAATGCTGCGCCGAAAGACGGCGTGTCCAGCTGAGTTGCGGTCACTGTTGCGGTACAGTGAGTCGAACGCGCCGAGATCTGGATGGCCCCGAGGTGGTGTCCAGCAAATTGCCGCACTGGTGTGGCCATCCTACAATGCTGCGCCGAAAGTCGGCGTGGAGTGCCCCGTTGGTTTATGAGGTGATGTCAGTAGTGGACCGATGTGTGAATAGGTCGGAACCAGCACAAGGCGCCCTTCACTGTTGAGCCTTTTTCAATGCCTGTTTTTTGTTGTTTCCCCTCCATCAAAAACAAAACAAAAATACAAGGCGCCAAGATCCGAATGGCAAGTCCTGGATGTTGAGTGCCTCAGTTGAGAGTTCTGAGCAGTGCTTGTAAGACTGTCTGAAGCTTATTTGCACCTGCTGCAGCTTCACTAGGTCCGGCGGAACTTTTTGCCTTTTCCTTTCTGCTTCTTTTCCTACAATGCGTTTCATCTGAAGACACGACCAGGTCCCTGAATGTGTGCAGGGGGACGCTATTGATTGAATGAAAATGGCGGCTTGACACAAAGCTGACTCAAGCGTTACTGTTGGTGCTATACAGACAAAAATTGGTTTTCAGTTTGTACATTCTTCAGGTTTTTTTTTTCCATCCAAGCCTGATTGAGAGTTTGTAGAAAAATGGCTTCAGATTTTCCACATACTACTCTTCAACATTCTTCCTAAATGTAACAATGTGAAACTCACTAGGAGAACGGCTGTTTCTGTTTCCTTTCAAAATGCTGCCACCAATATTTTCTGAATGGAAGACACCATCTTGTAGCATAAAGGGCCGAAAGGGGTTCTGGTCTGGCCGATGGTTGGTGGAGACATTTTGACTATATCTTGGACCTGCCCGGCCTCGCCCAAAATGGCGCCGGTATAAATGGGACTCGTAACTCCTTGCCCGCAAATGTATATCTAGAAAATGTTATTGTAAGTGGCCCTGTCGTATTTTAATTACAAAATGTACGTCCACCGATTCCGCAACTGTTAGACACCTTTGTTCTTGTCACCTAATGGCCCGCTCGTTACGTTCTTCTACAGTGTAAATGTCTCCTCATCATATACGATTTCAGTTTGCTCCGTGGCCGGCCCACGTGGTTATAGGCCCGTATTTGTATAGTGACATTTTCACAATAAAGGTTTTTAAAACAAAACACGGTAGTAGTATTTTCATTTGTAAAGTTTTTACTTTTAGTGACTGTTTTCGAATCAGTAAAAGGCAAGTGAAATAAAGCAGTCCAATTACATGACGGATAAAAGGTATAATATGTAGGAACGCAGTAAAGATAAATGGTCAAGGGCAGTTGTGTTTTTCATGTCTGCAACATAAAGTGATCGATAAGAATCTGATAATCAGGCGTATCGGCGACTAAGACAGCAGGCCGAATCTCTTTTACTCAACGGCTCCGTCATGGAAGGAAGAAACGCCCTTTTTCTCGAAAAAGGAATATATTTTACTAGCAAGACAGTTGTAAATTTTCCGGGAAAGTACATTAGCCTGGAATATTATAACATATGTTTGAAAAAAAAATATTGTTCGAAAATAATAAAAAGCGTAATTTTTAGGTCATATGACCAAGCTTTTCATCATTAAATTAACAAAAGTAAAATGAACCAATGAAAAGTTTTATTAACAAGTCACATGACCTGTTATGCTTACGTTACGCGCTGCGCGCCGCGCCTCGGATCACTTCCGGGTGCGCTAACGCGGCGTGTCATAAAACGCATTACGCGACAACGTAGGTCAAGAATATAGTCTAAATGTCTCCACCAACCAGCGTTCAGAACACAACCCCTTTCAGCAGTCCAAAAAGTTCTGTTAAATGACAACAGAGGGGACAGGCAACAAGAACCATCAGTCAAAGAGGGGAGGGCAAGTTCTTCTCTTCCGGGTCATGTTGGGGCGCTACCGGAACTGATCGAATTGGTAGTCTACAGTGTTTCTGGATGTTTCAGACTAAAGCTGGCGTCAGCATGAGACCACTACCATCTCGTAGCTCCGTCGTGGCCATTCCACGAGCAATCATGGCAGCCGCTCCCCACCAGAAGCCTGCGGGAGTCGGAGGCCCCCAAGACTTTTGTAGAATCTTCACGGCTGAGGGGACGCTTTTCGAGAATGGGACCCAAGCCCTAGCAGACAAGCGTCCGAGTTCCAAGGTGTCCCAGGGCCATTTTAGTGGACCAGGCCCAAAACCGAAGAGCCGGCCGCCATTTTGAGAGTCCTGTGGCAGCCGCCTATCGCTGCACCGCAAGAGCGGGCGCATCTCAACTACATGGTGAGCGAGACGCTGTAGTCGCAAGAGCGGGCGGTAAACAGCTGAATGGCGGAAGAGGCACAGTGTAGCAAAAGCGGGCGGAATGGCAACTAAAACGATAAAGGGGCGCCCCACTACAGCTTGTCTTCAGGTCAAACGGATTGTGGGACAAGGTCCAGAATTGAAGAGTCATCAAAAGGCAAAAAGTTCCGCCGGACCCCGGGAGCCGGCCGCCTATGTTGGGGGCGATCTCAGGCTACACCAGTGCTATAAGACTTGGGGAGGGTGTCGGAGCCAAGCGTCTTCTCCGAGTCCATGGCCATCACACCGCCCCTCAAGGGCCTCCGTCAAGCTGTTTAGGAAGGTAACATATCACATTGTTTTCTAATGCAGTCAGGTCCACAAACGACACTCACTTACTTTGAGAATAGTGAAGCTGCAGTAGGTGGAAATAAGCTTCAGACAGTGTTACAAGCACTGCTCAGAACTCTTAACTATGGCACCGAACATCCAGAACTTATGCTATTTGAGAATGGTAGTGACATCGAAGCATCTCAGGGACCAAAACCATTAACGTACTTTCACGTATGAAAATCTTACTTGGGGAGGGGGCAGGAGCGAAGCGCCCCCTCCCAGTCAGCGCCACCACACCGTATGTTGAAAATCTGAAGCCATCGTTCTACAAAGTCAACCAAACTTGGATTGAAAAATCTAGAAAAATGTACAAACTGAAAACCAGTTTTGGTCTGCATAGCATCAGTAGCAACGCTTGAGTCAGCTTTGTGTCAAGCCGCCATTTTGATTCAACAAAGCACAGGCATTGAAAAAGGCTGAAATTCAGAACTCTAAACTATGGCACCCAACATCCAGGAGCTTGCCATCCGGATCTTGGAGCCTTGTGCTGTTTTCGATCTATTCACACATCGGTCCACTACTGACATCATCTTATAAACCAACGTTATGTAAATAGTTTTTTAATAAAATGCTTTACCCTGTTTCTTTGCTGGTGTGTTGTCTATATTTTTAATATTTGCATAGGGTTTGTCGTTATTTTGTGCGGGATGGGTGATGGAGCCGAGCTGTCTTGCAGCCCTCATGGTGTGGAGCTCAGTTCATCTCACTATTTTCGTATTTCTCATGAAGGGTTGTTCCTAATATTTCTATTTTAGCGAGGTCAAAAAGAGATCCAATTAGTGGCCTACTGATTTTGCTCGATTACTTTTATTTTTTTACACGATTTTTCACTATCTGCAAAGACTAAACAGAGTATTGCGACTTTGTGCTTGTTTGTAAATAGAGAATGATCCAAAGAGAACCAATTCTAAAACAGTAAATGCTTGGACAACAATCAATCAAATGGAGAGACAAGGAGGCACGACGGATTACAACGGGGGTAAAGGCCTGCGTTAACTACCCTTCAGTATCTGCAAAGAGAGAGTACTACTAAGGCAAAAGAGGGGAGGGGGGGGGGTGCAGCGTTCAAAGCACAACAGCGTGCATAAATACGAAAATGTTTTTATCTATCACGTACTTGACATTTTAAAGCTTTTCATATTTGCTATTAAAAAACCAATGAAATTCACAGAAAAAACCATAGGTTATAGTGGATATATAGTTAGGAATTTGCATTTACAAAACCTTGAAAATTCAATGAAAAAACCATAGGTTATAGGCCATATATAGTTAGGGATTTGCATTTACAAAACCTTATTTTACTCGCATAAAACCATTGAAATTCCATATATAGTTATAAGCGCTAACTATATATCGCGCACCCGCAATCCACTGCTGATGATGTCACATATTACATCATTCATGACATGGTTAGTGACATCACTGATGACATCACTGATGACATCTCAAATGACATCACTGATGATATCACTGACATCTCATTTGACATTACTGATTACACCACTGATGATATCATTTATGTGATAATACATCTTCAGACTCTAATATAACCTTAGATACACTCAGTGTAAACAGGCACTCACAGACTGTCACACATCCATGGAGTTACTCACACACCTAGTCAGTCATGCAAAGAATCAATCACAACTCCATTTCCTCAACTATATAGTTATACACACTTTACTTATTCAAACATATAGTAACACATATTTACTCTCTTATACAATCCCTGATACAAGCTCACAGTGATTCATACAGCCACTCACACATTCACTGGCTCTTATCCACAGTTATTTATATATGTCAACTCTCACATGTATTGTGTTTTACATACATACTTACTTGCACATGTAGCACTGAGATATCCATTCACTCACCAATACACTCGTACACAGTTAACCACCCATACAGCTGTTTCCACATGCACTCTTGAACTCATACACCTAGTGAATCAACTGCTTACACATCTATGCACAGAGTCACACACCTCCCAGCCACCCACACACACACTCAGCCTCCCATTCAAATACTTGGGCAACCAATCAATAACCCATATAGCCACTCTTATAGCTACTGATCAACACATGCAGCAGCTTACACAACAACAGACATACTGATGCACAAATTAAGACAGTTTAGTCACTAACCCATGCACTCAGTGAGACACATTTAATCACTCACTCATACAGTCAGTCATGCACCTACTAAATCCTTCATCCAGACACTTATACATCCACTCATTCTTCAATATGTAAGACATATTTTAACTTTACAGAAACATACAGTCACTGGATGTTGTCATCAGTGATGTCATCAGTGATGTCATTTGAGATGTCATCAGTGATGTCATCAGTGATGTCACTAACCATGTCATGAATGATGTAATATGTGACATCATCAGCAGTGGATTGCGGGTGCGCGATATATAGTTAGCGCTTATAACTATATATGGAATTTCAATGGTTTTATGCGAGTAAAATAAGGTTTTGTAAATGCAAATCCCTAACTATATATGGCCTATAACCTATGGTTTTTTCATTGAATTTTCAAGGTTTTGTAAATGCAAATTCCTAACTATATATCCACTATAACCTATGGTTTTTTCTGTGAATATATATATATATATATATATATATATATATATATATATATATTTTCCATTGCCGGTTCCTTTTGCCACTCAGACAGCGCTCAAAACGGGTGCGGTGCCCTGCAGCTGAACCACGCTGCTAATCCATTTATCACAGCTCCCTCACGAAGGAAACAATTGGGTCGCACTCCACGGGTTGTATTTTGCAATTTTTTTATTTTTTCATTACATTCCACAGGCAATTGTTACGATCTACGCATTTCGGTATTTCAAATACCTTGCTCACGATCTTGAGTGATGTCATTTGAGATGTCATCAGTGATGTCATCAGTGATGTCACTGACCATGTCATGAATGATGTAATATGTGACATCATCAGCAGTGGATTGCGGGTGCGCGATATATAGTTAGTGCAACTAACTATATATGCGAATTTCAATGGTTTTGTGCGAGTAAATTAAGGTTTTGTAAATGCTAATCCCTAACTATATATGGTCTATAACCTATGGTTTTTTCAGTGAATTTTAAAGGTTTTGTAAATGCTAATTCTTAACTATATATGGTCTATAACCTATGGTTTTTTCAGTGAATATATATATATATATGTACGTATATATATATATATGGGATTGGCTTATACATATTTAATGGTTTATGCTGTTCTCAGAATATATCAAATTTCACTGAAAACAGTGAGTTGAAGGTATTCATCATATAACAGCGGGGAAAAAAAACACAATCAAAATGATTGTGTTTAAAAAACCCAAATAATATAACTAATCAGAAATCAGAACGCCTCAAAAGTAACTTACTTTCTATGACGTCAAAGGATGTCCTATGAACAGCTTATACTCTGTTGTGCTGTTACTATTTTCTGCCCGCCACTTTCTGAAAGATAAACTTCATCGATTTAAGAAAAATTAGACATACAAAGCAATTTAAAACAGCACACTAAATTACAGCAACACCTAGAATCATTATAGTCCAGTTACCTACCCTAAATTCTCACTTCAGAAAATAAGTCAAAAGGCAACATTGCTTCATACTCAATTGGTAATGTTTGCTGAAAGACTAGCCTTTTTTATTTCAAATAAGCAGTGTAATATCCTGATGTTGTCAAAGGACCATCTTAATATATAATAGCTGCAGTTGCAAATGTTCCTCCTGAAATCGATGACTGTGTAGCCAAAACATTTTTAATTAGACTTAACAACTTTTTTTCATCCAGTTTATGTAGTTGAAATTGTAAAATGACATTTCACCCATAAGTTTCCATAAATAATATGGACAGCATTGCAGACTTACATTTCCACTACTCCTTGTTTTGATCTTCTGCTTGAATTAGCTTTTAAACACAAACAGTTTTCAATCTGTACTACACTTATCCACAAGGCCATATAGAGTAGGAGCCATTAGAACCTCTTGAAATTCCTCAGAACAAATCCCAAGATTCCTTTCCTAAAATTTTGGTTGTAAGAACACCAGGTAAGAATTTTGAAGGTGGAAAGGCAATCTTTTTTTGAAAGTTAAAACAGAATCATTGCAGAATGACCAGCCGTTTCCAGATTTTAAATAAGCTGTGTAATGTCCGGAAGTAGTTGAAGGACCGTCGTGATATATAATTGCTGTAGTTACAAAAGTCCTTCCTGATATTGACAACTGCGAAGCCACAAAATTATTAATTAAAGTTGTCAATTTAGTTCCATCAGGCCTACATCGTTGGAACATTAAAATGACATACTGGCCATAACTTTGTAAAATTAACGTGGACAGCATTGCAGACTTACATTGGCTACACTCCATGTTTTGATCGGCTGCCTTTACTAGCTTATTGAAGGATACTGATTTACTGTCAGGTAAAGTTAAATATATAAATCTTTCTGAGTCTACACTAGTAGTACTTGATAGCCTACAGTTCTCGCAATCATGCTGCCATTGATAAAAAAGGCCAAACAGATAATCTACATCTACACCTTCATCTTGCAATACATCAAGCATATACATTAAAAACTCCTGACAATCCTGCTGAATCTTTTGAGAGGATTGTGTTTGACCTGAACATTCGTCTAACAGATAACGAATTTCAGACACACTTTCTACTCTTGTTCTATCAGCGCTACATTTCTCTAACACAGAATTCAACAAACAGCATAAACTTTGTTCCGAATTGATCACAATCTGTTCTTTTAAAGTCTCTAGTGAAAAGAGAACATTAACCACTACATTACCATAGCAGTTGACACCAGAACTATTTTCAAATTGAAAACCAACATCTTCAACAGAATTCATTTTATTTCTGCTTACAATTTTCGGTTCATCGACTTTTGGTCTTTTTGCTACAACCTCCCTACTATTACTGATATCTCTTCGTTTCCGGCCTACCACACGTTTCTCAAACAAAGGATATTGAGGCAAATGTGGCGCATACTCTCTTCTTAACCTATTGTATTCCTTAACACAATCTAGATCCGCACAAATGTTTGTGACATCACAGTCAATCAAGTACAATCCCGATAAAGTTCTGACTTGTTACAATGCTACATAAGCCATACCCTCTTTGAACACAGAACTGCCAATATTCACTAAAGCAGTGTCTACACTTAAACTTTGCGATTTATGAATTGTCACCGCATATGCCAAGCAAACAGGAAACTGCTTACGGCGAACATATAAGTCTTTTACAAGCAAAAACCTAGCTGTGCAACGACCAATTAGCTGTACTTCCTCAATGCCATCAAATTTAATTTTTAAAAATTCAATTCCATCTCTACTTCTGTATTTCTCAAAATCAACAACATTACCCATTGATCCATTTATCATACCTCTTTCAACATGTAAATTCCTTCTCAAAATGATATGGCAATTTAAGCACACATTCAGAGTCTTTTCAAAACCCGCAGTTTTAGATATAGTCTTCTCTAATGAATCCAATTTAGATCTCAAATTCTCAGACAAAACAATTGTTGTACCCATATGCTCTATTCTGTCAATAGCTTCCAGTTTCACAATCTCTTAATTTTTTAAATTCAACATTTTGTTGTTGAAGATGGAACATTCTGCAAGAGTTGGCATCAAACATATTCCAGATTTTTTCTCAGTAATTTTCTGAAAAATATCCTCTGGCAGAACGTCTTCTTCTGGATACAAATTTGACAGTAATCGTGCATGTAAAGCTTCTTTCCCACGCTCAGTCACTTTCCCGATTCTAACATCTTGTAGAATATTCTCGTATTCTTCGTCCTTCGCCTGACGCATATATTCACGCAGCTCAGCATAATTGAAGTTTAACCATATGTCAATGTTGCCAATGCTCCCTAGGCAGTTCTTGGTATCTTCATGTGTAAGCAGTTTAAACACTGGTTGTCCTTTCACTGGTGTCAGCTGCAGAAGATCACCGTAAACAATGATGTGTTTGCCACCGAATAACACATCATACTCTATTTTAAGAACTTCCTGCATTCTCAAATGCACAAAAGCAAGCATGACATTGGAAACCATGCTTACTTCATCAATGATAAGAAGTTTCATCTTCTTCAAGACTCTAGATACTTCACAACAAGCAACACCAGATAACTTGTGGTATTGTAATTTGTTATCATGCTCCACTGGCAGCATCAGTAGCCGATGCCAAGTAATCCCTTTAATGTTATGTGTTGCCAGTCCAGTTGGAGCAGTGACAACACAAGACAGCGATGACTCAGTCCTTTTCTGCAGATAACATGAAATTGCTTTAATGAGGAAACTTTTTCCAGTTCCTGCTTCTCCACTCACGTACAGTCGGACAGGCTTCAACAACGTACATGAGCACTCTTTCTTCTCATGACTTAATCCATGCTCAATTTGGTTGGTAACTTCGTCATATATTTTCCTCTGCTCAACGTTGAGTTGTCTTTCCAAATCTTCTAAGTTAACCGCATCATTCTGAGCATGTGCCATGGCTCTTTCCACTTCAATCATAGCAGTGGCAGCTTCATTTTCGATAACTGGTTCTCCTAGTGGATCCTGACTCAATGAAACAGAACTCTGACTGTCCTAAGAACTGTCTCTAGCAATCTCAGCTGCAATTGTTGCTTCCTGCTCGATTTCTGCATTCAACATTTCTAGATATTTTGGAAAAACAGGACATTCTATAGACTCCTTGGCTGCATTAAAAGAGTCTTCGTAACAGAGGAAATCTCCAAGCAGTTCCTCTTCTGCACGCCAAGGCTTGAAAAGTTGCAAAAGAGCTAAATAGAAAAACTATTTTCTTTCTGGAGATTCACAATTCAATTTTCGATGATTTACCAAATGACATTTTCTTTGCTTGACCAGACATCCCTCACTTCCAATTACAGCATACACTCCTTTATCAATATCTTCTTTGATATTCTTCTTGAAAACATAATTTTGTAGAACATCATACAGACAAACATTCTCCAGGTGACTGCTTCTATTTGGATAATATGTATCCAACATGTTGGTCTTCAAAATATCTGTACAGCTTGGCTCCTTCTCCACCAAATACTCAATTTCCCGTACAGGTTTCAGAACTCGATTACGCGTTGCAGCAAGACCAAGACTCACCCAAATGATACTCCTAGATTTGGCATAGAGACTTGCTGAAGATAACCGGTCAGAACATTTGTAGGCTCCAATTTCTCGATGCGACAGCATCTTAAGACTGAAACTGTACAACTTCTTACTGAGGCTCTTTTCATGGGAAATATCCTCCCACATATCCTTCAGTTCTGTCTTTTTGTTTTTGGTGATGTAAGACGTCACATACCGAGCCACAACCATACAGTTGTCAGCCACAAACTGTATATCCATGTTAGCATTCCACATGGACAAAATCACTGGGTTGTAGTCGTTAATGTACTTGGACTCTTCGTTTCTTTTCAAATTGTATGTGTTTTTGGGTGATTTCCTCGTCACATTATGTCGCAGCGAAGACATCAAATTGTTAACTCTTCCTTTTTATATCACCGACCGTAGAAATGCAAAACGACATTTGGTGTAGTACTTGTCCTTGTTTCTGAATTTACGACGACAGTACTTTCCACAACGATGGCTTTGAAACCGTAAAACTTGTTCTCTTAGACTTTTATCTTCGTTTGTCTTTGGAACAGCACATGTAGCATACTGTTCTATGAAACTCATCACTAAGTCATCCGGATCTGTTCCAAATTTGGGTGCATCTTTGATCCATAGCAGCATATGTATATGAGGAGCACCTCTTGCTTGATACTCCTTTCTCCAGAAGAAATCCAACACCTCTCCAAGAGGTGGATTTTTCTTGTTCATGATGAAAGGCATCATAGCTTCAAATCTATGATTGAAGTATCTGCATACATTCACTGGATCCAAAGAGCACAGTTCTCCGGGTGTCTTGAATTCGATATTTTCAATGTTTCCATTTGCCTCTCGTAGAAATTCAAGTAAGTCTTCCCAGCCATACTCAGCACAGCTGAGAGTGAGGAACTATGTGGGAGTTCCTAAGTTTCTCAGCATACATTTTAAGTCACCATGACAGCGGTACCAATACTCATTAGTACCACGCTGACAAGCCATGAGATTAATCAGGTGAGAATCCAAAATACTGTCTTGCACATTGACTTTATCCATAAAGTCCCTTGCCAAGATATTTCGCAGTTGTACACCACTTTTCAAGATGTGGTTCACTGCATAAGACAATCCAGAGAGATCACTTTCAAACAGTAGATGAAATAAATAGGGAATACATTGAAGAAACCTAGGATCTTCTGCATACAATCGTAAAGTCCGGTATTCTGAAGCAGGAATTTGAACAGGTCGCTCATCATATCGTCCTCCTCGACCTGTGGAAAATAACTGTGGGAAACATCGAGCTTCCAAACTTTCCTCCCAAACACTAATGGGACTCCCTTTGGCTTGTTTCAATTGAAACAATTCAATAGCATTCCCCATGACTTCCTTGGAATGCAAAGGATGAACACTATAATGTTCATATATTTCTTCATTTTTAGAGGCTTCTACATTCTCAATTTGTCCAGCACACAAATCGCTGTCCTCTTCTTCACTTACTTCCTCTTCTGCAACACATACATTCTTGTAGTGCTCATTATTTTTTATCAAATACAATGTTGCCTTTTTGACTTTCCTAACATCCACTAAATCTTGCCAGATTTTCTTACTCTTTGTCGGAACACCATTAACTATGATAACCAGAGGTTCCTCTTTCTCTTTCTCTACTCCAATTGTATTAATGTTTTTCTTCGAATCTAAAGGCAAATAAACAACTCTTCCCTTTAATCCTCTCTGTAAATCTGATGGAGGCAATTTCCCTGTCTTTGGCTCCATTCGTACAATAGCCTGGAAGGGATGGACACTTTGAATCAAAATAGATTCATAAGTATTTAAATCCTTCAATTCAGAAGGAATGTCAACTAATTGCAGATTATTATAAACCGCTCTAGCAGACATCTGGTTTTGGTTTAATTTATTATAACAATAAGTACACATACGTTGGTCCGCTCCCAAATCAAAACAATTTTCTACCATCATGTATGTGGCAAAATCCTTCCATTCACTATTGTTTTCCATATCACTTTTTGCATATAAATACACTAACTTAGTCTGATTCTTATAATAAGTCCGTCGACAACACACACAAGTGAAATTAGGCCTCTCACTTGATTTCACCATAAATGTGGAAATTTCCTTGTGAAACTTATGTGTACTGAAAATCTGTACACTCTCTTCCACATTACCTTCTTCTAGTGGGTCAATTTCAACATTGTTCTCTTTACCAGCAAAGTAACAAAACTCAATTTCTTGACAAATATCCTTCACATCTACTTCAGAACCATGCAAAAGAGCACTGCTTAATTGTTTAAGCATAATTGCTGGACTCTTAGCATAATACAACATTCTAACTAATTTCCTCACTTTATTATGATGCACTGCTAGCATCCTGAAATGATGAAAAACACTCTGGCATATTTTCCTGGAAAGACAAGCGAGTGAATGACCATGCAAACCTGTCACTTGTCTCACTCTGCAAGGATCTAATTCTTGCAACAACTTCATTTTTTGTTTTAAACTTTTCTTATTAAATGTCCGTATAAAATCACAAAGCAAATTGATGGAATCCTGTCGCACACTGCAAATATAACTACACTTCCAGGTGTACACTGGTCCCTTAGAACGTCTCCCTAAAACCTCATCACTTAACACCTCTTCTGCATCTGCAGACACAGGTTTTTCTTTTTCAACCGGACGACCATCTTTTACCTCATATGCTCGACCACTGCTGTCAACTGCATGCACCAAATCATTGTCCTGAAAATAACTCTCCTCATTAAAAAATGCCTCACTATTTGAACTATGCATCCATTCTCCTAAGAAAACTTCACAAAAATTACTTTGATTAACTACTCTCTTCCATCTACTATTTGATTTGAAAACATAAATTACCTTGTTTAGTTTCCTAATTCTATTAATTACCAAAATAAATAACTTTCGCTTAATTTCAAAAGCCTGATCAATAATTTTCTCTACATTTTTCTTTTTCTTATAAAATGCCACTTTCTGTTGGCCTTTCTTAAATTGTTTTAGCAAATTGACAATTACCCTGTTGCGGAACATTCGCCTACGAATGTCCCTGAATGTATTTTCCCTTCTACTGCCATGCACAGAGTTATCTCCTGCTCTAGCAGAAACTTTTTTGACGGGCCTTTCCTTTCCATTTAAATTGGCTCTCTTTTTCTGGACTAAAACTTGTTCTGTAGTTATACTTTTGTTTCTACAAATGTTTCTAAGGAATGATTTCGTTCTCTTACCCGGAGCTTTCTTCGTGCGTTGACGTGATTTTAATGTAGAGGACTGCTGCAAGCATTTAGTAATCTGCTGTCTTTGACGTTTCGTAGCCTTTCGGATTCTATCCTTAGACGGCATTGCCTAATTTCTAAATAATCTGCAGTTGAATCTGTGGTAAAATATAATAAAAAATGTTATTAACCACTATTACCAAACAGTAAATCAATAACAGTGAGGATTTGATTCAGCAATGCTATAAAGATGATTCAGTGAAATCTTCCTAATTTTACTGTGATAGTGATAGTATTACAGGGCTTTCATGCAAATGACTGCCCACCCTGCAACAAAAAGCCCACATGAAACTTGACGCTTATTAAATTGTGTACTTACCTGCAATAATACATATGCCAGTGTTTAGGTCCCTCCACCCTGCCCCTCCCCCTCCCCGCCTCCCTGCCCCACCGTAACTCCCTCCACGACCCGCTGCTGCTATCTTGCAACATGGTGCATCTTGAAAATCTCTCCTGCATTATAAAAGTGATGCAACAGCAGCACAAAATAGGCGCACAGTCATCATAAATCTGCCCCTAACACTTTAAATGATTGATTCAGGATGACGATAAGGTGTGGACTATCTAGAAGTTTGTTTGAGGTGAGGCCTACTCAGGGTTGCAGATGAAATTTAGGCTTGTTGAAGAGTACAGAGGTGATAATACATGTACAGGCCTACCAATGAAGTGAATCATGTCCACTGCACTCTTGAACAAAGGCCAGACCTCCTCTATCTCCCTGAACACGCCTAAACATCATCTGCACAATGTGATTCGTAATGTTAGGAAACACAAGTGATATAATTGAAAAACGTGCAAATATTTTTGCACATTTAACAATCACATCACCTGTATTTCTTCAGCTTACTTATCTCATTGTGCAGATGTACTCTACGTCCTATATAGAAGCACACCCTATCAATACTTAAATTACCCAAGCACACATGGGAGCGTATTTACAAGGACCTTGCTCCAGGGGAAATGTCTTAAATTAAAATTGGAAAAATTACATCAAAGCGACTCAAAGGCCTTGTAAATATGCCCCAAACAACCTATGAAACACTAGCAGTACATATCAAGAAACCTAATTGATTTCAAAAAACATTTTTAAACCTTTTATGTAAAACAATTATATACCTACATTCATGGGGAACTGACTTAAAATGCCCTAATACACATGAAAACGTTTTTTTAAGGTCCTTGCACCTTTTTTTCAATCACTTTTAACATGACTATGTAACTCAAACAATCAAAATCAAAATTTACCAAGCACACATGGGGGCGTATTTACAAGGACCTTGCACCACGGGGAAAGTGACTACAAATGACCAAACACACATGGGGACGTATTTACAAGGCCCTTGAACAAGGGGGAAGTGACTTGAAATGGCTAAGCACACATAGGGGTGTATTTACAAGGCCCTTGCACCACTTATGCATCACTTTTAACATCTACACTGTAGAGCAGCATGGGGCAATAACAACACAGATGCATCATGCATCTGTTCTGCAAAAGCGACGCATTGCAGGAGTCACATCGCAAGTAAATAAATTCTCATAATTTTTAAAATCATTCCTTTTCCTTAAAAACGATTTTCTGATCATAATTTGAAAACACAGCACAGCTCCTATGTACAACCACACCTTGTCAGTACTAATACTTTACATTATCTGCAATTACAATTGGTAAAAGAATTCAAAATCTTCTTTGAAAACATAATGCAAACAGTTGACTCAAAACATCATTTTAAATGCACAGCTGGCTTTCTTATTTTCTCAAAAAAGCATACTAGTCTCTATCTAAAATAAAGAAACGATAACTCACCTTAACAAATGCTTTTTGAATTTCAAAACAGTCTCAGAAACACACCAATTTTTCTTTAGCAGAACAAAAGGTATGCACTCCAGAGGCTGGAACCAACAAAGGCACTGAAATGCTGATATTCATCACACATATCTCTCATGTCAGCGAATCAAAACTCTTCCCTCACTTTTTTCAAATCAACACCCTTACCCCCTCTGCCCTTTCTGCCCTTTTTCCATAGCAACTACCTACTGCCAGACCTCTCATGTTTACAAGTTCACACAACAATGTTTCAAATGAACTCTGAACTCTCACTATACCTGCTAATCCACTGCAATCTTTCATAACATCATTTTTTATTAACCATTCAAATTACATCTTTCAAAGAACACATCCATGTACCCTAACTTTCTGTTTTCAGCAATGGAAATCCACCAATCACTGCTAATGAATCATTAGCACTCAAACTCCACAGTTTTTTTTCTTTACAAACTCCATTGTTTCAACTGCCATTTCATTCCCACACTTCATTTGACTGCAGCAGAACCTCCTCTCGCCATGTTTTCTGTCTGGATTCTAGGACATAGCTACATCCACTGGGCTCAAAGGTATGCAGATAACAGAAATTTACACAACCCAAATTTACAAAATGTGGAAATCAAATGGATTGGCCAAAGAGGATTGAAATGTCACCAATTAATACCATTGGTGAAAACCTTTTTACATTTGCCAAACCCTGACCTCATATTAGTGCACTGTGGAGGAAATGATTTGGGCACTTTGACTGGGGTAGGTCTGGAAATGCTCTTAAAAGACACCTTTGAGCAATTGATGGCACTTTTTCCTCAAACTGCCTTGGTATATTCCAATATATGCCAAAGACAAAAATGGAGGTGGTCCAATCAATTTTGTCCACAAATTGAGAAATCGAGGAAGCATGTAAATAAGTCTGTTTCAGCTTACATGAGAGACCATGGAATGGGCTCCATCTACAACAATAACTTGGGTTATTACATGCAAGATATCTACAGAGGAGATGCTGTGCACTTCTCAGATGAGGGGAACAGAGTTTTCATACAAAATTTAAGACTGTGTATTGGGACCTACTTATAAGTACCTAGAACTTACACAGAACCCAAAAGCTCTTTTCAGAGCTACCTTAACTTTAATTACTCTTTTGAAATTTCGAATGTACCTTTTTTCACTGATTTTCACTTATGTTCGCTTCCCGGTTCGCTACCCGGTTCGCGTACCGGCAGCTAACAGCGCGAAAAATTCAATTTTTTTTTCGACATATATGAGCCTCCTCAGCCACCCTCAGAAAACCTAGGGGGTCAGGATACGTCTACCGTGCCCCCTTCTACCCATTCTGAACATTATTTACCCTCTATCTTGTATCTCAATTCTACCGAAACACAAAATGGAGGACTCCCGTAACGCTGCAGGTTCGCGTACCGGGACACGCACTGACAAGCACTCGCTCAAAAAAGGTGGGAAAGTAATTTACAGAAAAACCACTGGAGACACTTTCACTCTCTGTTGCACTGACCGTAGCTGTGGTCTCTCTCTTTGTACCTGGACCCTTCCCTGCAGAAGCAGCTCCTCGCCGGACCCGCTCCGCGGGTCCCGCTTCGCTGCGTGGTGCGAGGCGCTGTGTGTCAAAGGGGCGCTGTGCCACAGGAATTGGATATCGGATTGGGCAAGTGAGAACAGGCAGGCACAGGGCTGCGAGCGGACCGGCAGGGACTCCAACTACCAGGAGCCCCTGCGTGCGGTCAACCCTCAACACCTGGGTCGCTCTCCCTGATCGCCACGCCCCCTGCCCCACCCTTCCCCCCCTTATTAGTCTTCCACGATCCCGCTGCGCGGGAGCGCGCGGGAGGGCGCCGGGAGAAGCCCGGGACAAGGGCGGGACTGTCTGTGGCCGTCCGGGGCCGAAGGAGGCCGGGCTGGGCCACCCCTCTTGCCAGCGCCATACACTATCTATCTCAGTAAGTGACATAGACTCTCCTGCATTATCTTGTAACCAATATGGCAATGACTACAAACACAAGCCCTGCAATTAGCCACTTGATGACTCTTCCAACGGAGCCTGGTCCACTGGCCATTGGTCCCTTAGATGAATTCTTTTTTAATCGCTCATTGACAATACACAAAGAACTAACTTTGGCCGAGAAGCGTGCAGAGCGTAGGTTATCCATCGAAATACTTAAGAGCTCCACGGACAAGTTTCCAAATGTAGCCTACCCCACTTTGGTAACCCCCTTATCATCAGTGAACCTCCCAGTCACATACGAACACTCTGAGGTTCAGGGTGATAAAACAAACAAGAGTGTCGTGGCAGATTCAAATAATCCTTGCGGTAGTAAATCCCGTTCATCACCGCACCCTGATTTAGGTCCTCAGGTTACCTCGGCCAATCCCAAAATCGGGTTCAAAAGGAAACGACCAGCTTCCGTAAAAAAATCCAAAAAGCTGGTCAGACCCCCACAAAAACTCAGGAAGTTACATAAACTTGTGAACATTGGAAAGGCAGTTAACGAACAAGTTCAAAGTACAGGAAGTGTAATACCAACTATTCTTGTATCCCAGGATAGCCAAGACATAGCGGACAATTCTTGTACTGTTTCCAATGTACCAAGTAAAGAAAACGTTGTATTATTTGCAAATGTGCTTCCAGAACTGGAAAAAATGCTTAGACTGCTACTTTCCCCTATTGAGGATAGAATTGCTAAGCTCGCAGATAGGTTAAACCACTTTGAGCAGACAACATTAGACAATTTCTATTCTACAAAATCCCTGATTAAAGCAAATAGGGCGGAAGCAAACACAAACCCCCAGGTCGTAAATAACCCTCATCTACAGGACAAGGGTAGAAATCCCCGAAATGGCTCTCCTTTACCTCCCAAACAAAACAAACCTCCAGCTAAAGCCACTGCAAAAACTTCAGATAGGGCTGAGAGAGTGACTGCTGGTTCTGAACCATCGCAGTCGACTTCAACACATCCTACACAGCCCACACTAGCCCAGATACAAAATCCACCGGCCGTTGCAAATGTTGAGGTTACTTTGTGCCAACAAGTGGGTAAAGTACCAACATCTGTAAACGTAATCAACAATACACGCATACCTCCAAACATCCCGGGGGGGGGGGGAACGGGGCTAACGTATGCCAGCCGGCTGGCAAATCTTTAGCATCGTCCCAAGCGAATAATAAACTACAGGTGCAGAAGCCTGCCCTCCAACTTGTTCCCCAAGTTCCCAAATCTATCCAACCGCCCTTGCCAAAGCCACCTCATAGAAAACCCCCAATTAATCTTACTCCAGACTCCTTCCCCTATGTGGCAGTTCTTATCAATGTACCACCTTTACCCCCAGGACAGAGAGAAAATTTCCAGATGCTTAAAAACAAGACCATGCACTGGTTAAAGGAAAACCGTCCTCTGCCGGGTGATATTGACGGGCTAATAATAGGGGCAAGGAGAATTGACTGGATGGGTTACACACCAAAAACCCTGGGGGGGGACTGTATAGGGGTTAATTTCCAAGACCCTAGGGTGGTGGGATGGATAACAAGGCAGGGATGGGGAACAAATAAGGGTGGTATTGGTATTGTGGACCTTACCTTTTTTTTACCCCCGACCCTCAAGTGTAACTACAAGTCTACTCAACGAGCCCTTAATCCCCCCTACTGTACCATGGCCAGTTATTCCTTTACCACCCCCCCCTGCTGGTCATAATCATACCTCACATACATATTACAATCCCTATGTAGGATGGCAGGATTCGGGCTGGGGGTATTGACATACTGGTATTGATAGCATTGGTGGAATTACAAAAGAAGTAGAAGGGTTACGTGATGATTGTGGTAATACCATTGCTATAAACTTATTGGTGAACAACATTGAGGCTGGGTGTGTGGCTGAAGAAGGTGGCTTAAGACTGGGAACACTAAACACAAATGTCTTAAACCCTGCAAAAGATGATTTAACTGTGGACCCAACAGATGATGTAAAAAGGCTGACTAGTCCAATGGAAAGCCCAATGTCAGCCAACGTATTTCCACTTGTCAAAGCTCGGGACGGGACAAATGCAGATATTGGTACCCTCTTATCTTGGAATGTCGCCGGGTTGGCTAGCAAGTTGGATTCCCAATCTTGGGTGGATTTTATAAGTGGTTTTGACATTTGTTGTTTTCAAGAAACCTGGGCTTGTGATCCACTCTTTTGCCTAGGTTACTTGAATTATTGTATACCAGCCTCAAAAGGAGGAAGAGGGCGGCCCAAGGGTGGCCTAACTGTTTGGGTTAGACAGGATCTGCACATTAATATAAAAATCCGTGGGAAACATTGATCTACAAGCACTAAGAATCTCTGTTGCTAAGGGCCAACTAATAGATTTATACAATGTTTATGTGAGAGGAGACAAAGTAACAAATCTATCCACTATTGAGTTGTTGTCTGATGCCATGGAGGCCAATTCCCAGGAAAATGTAAAGATAATTGTTGGGGATCTAAACAGGACTTTTGAACCCTTGGACTGTACAAATGACCCAATGGAGAGTGAAGAGGATAATCTCTGGGGAGTACCATCTCTAAATCTAAAACCTGTGAAGCGATGGACAAAAGAGATTTTATTGCTAAATGGAATTTGTTTGGAACATGGTCTAAGAGCTCTTAACGGCAGGACACCTGGTGATAAGGAGGGCAGCTACACCTTTGACAATGGTATTAATAGGAGCCGAATCGATTATATATTGTGTAGTCTCCAGCTGTGGAATGGGGTTGTCGACATGGCTGTTAGGCCCCGGGTTGAAAGCGACCACAACCCCCTATGTGTGTCCCACAGGTGGTGGAATACCGGTTCAGGAAACCCTATTGAGACACACGATGAAACCCCTCTTTTAAGTAACGATGAGCGAAGGTTAAAATGGCCCAATGTACTAGCAAATGAGGCCACTATGACATATATTCCCAATGAGGTTGATCGTGCAATTTCCGCGATTGAAGCAGCAGTCCCAGTGGTTCCAGGGGACAACGGTATCACTGAAATCCACAATAAGTTATTCTCCCTTCTAAGACCATGTTTTTTCATTAAGAAAAGAAAAGGGAAGAAAACTAAGGAAGTGGGCAGGTGGTTTGATAACCACTGTAGAACAGCACGTCTAGACCTGGGGCATGCCATAAGGAACAGGGACCGTGCTGCAGTGACAAAGAATAGGAAACTGTACAAATTAGCCATCTATCGTGCCAAAAAGAAATGGGACGAAGACCATTGGGCCCAATTAAAAGAAGCCTCTGATAATAAAGACTCAATGTTATTTTGGAAAATTATCAAGTGGGGTAGTGGTGTGGGCCCAGTAAAACCTGACAACAATGTTCCAGTGGAAGCCTGGGTCGATTACTTCGGGCCACAGTACGCGGAAAGCAATAAACCCGTGGCAGCTGACAATATAATACCGGTTTATGCAACCGAAGATCTATTCTCCCTTAGAGAAGCAGAAATTGCCATCTGTTCTGCGAAATGTGGGAGGGCGCCAGGTCCAGATGGTATCCCCCCAGATATTTTCAAACATGATGTGACTAGATGGGCGAGATACACCCTTCTTGTAGCAAATGCCCTAGCAAAGGGGGCAGTGGTCCCAGACATTTGGAAGGGTGCAACCATTATCCCCATTCACAAGAAGGGCGATCGCTCATTGCCTGCTAATTATAGGCCTATAAGTTTAATAGCCACCATGCAGAAAATTGTTGGGAGAATGGTAACAAACCAGCTAATGGACTGGGTAGAAGATAATAGCGCCCTCTCCCCATACCAAGCGGGATTTAGGCGAGCAACTAGTACCATTGACCAGGTCTTCCGCTTCACCATATTGCGGTGGAAGACCGTCGAACTGGGAAGGGGCAGCCTGTACGTCGTGTTTGTCGACCTGCGGGCGGCGTTCGATCTAGTCCCCCGGTACAAGCTATGGTTGGTTCTCCAAAAGCTGGGGATTCCTGCAGATCTGCTAACATTAATCATGCGACTGCACGAATCCAACTTTGCTAGAGTCCAGTGGGGAGGAAGTAGGGAGACAACATTGGACTTCCCTGTGGAAAGGGGTGTTAGGCAAGGCTGTTCCATGGCCCCTCTACTTTTCTCGCTATTCATTAATGGGATAGTCGAGAGAATGTTGAAGGCTAGTGTAGATGCCCCATCGTTAGCGGACACCAGGGTTCCGATCCTGATGTTCGCTGACGACACTCTTATTTTGTCTAAGACCCCCATGGGTCTGCAACGTGCATTAAGCATTTTTGATGCTTTTTGCTTGGAGCACGGGCTAGAGGTAAATGTAGGAAAAACCAAACTAATGGCCTTCTCTGCAGGACGCAGGAGCTATCCCAAGATAACCCTAAATAACAGCAGGCTTGATATAGTTAATGAATTTACGTACTTGGGAGTGCAGATTGCGGGGGGGACTGGCTGGACGCATCATGTGAACAAAGTAGTCCTAAAGCACCAGCAGCTGTCAGGTGCCCTAAGGGGGGAACACCGTAAATCAAAAACAAAACCTATAAAACCCGCAATGACAGTGTACGATGCGAAGGTTTTGGGTGCCACTTTATATGGCGCGGAACTATGGGCTTGGAATAGTCTGGTGGCTCTTCAGACTTCCGAGAACAAGTTCATGCGAGGGATTACTGGACTTCCACAGAGCACCCCCCTAATCCCATTGTTCTTGGAGCTAGGCAGACGTACGATTGTCGACAGAGCTCGATTGCGACCAGTTCTTTACTGGAGACGCCTTTGGACGACTCCAGAAATAAGACAGTACGCAGAGGGCTTTCTGTGGATAATCAAGGAAGATATCTTCCACAAGATAAAATGGTTAAAACACCTGAAGACCATGTTGGTAAATCTAGGGTTTTCGAATCTTTGGAACAACCCGAGGGAGAAATCTTCCCAAGCAAAGAAGCCCTCAAAGAGCAATATTGGGACTGGGTGGGAGGCAAGATGCTGAATGACACCAGGGCAGATTCTATGTCTGGTCGTTTCCTGGAGACAAAAATTTTTCCTGTCCTAGAAAATTACTGGGCCAATATCACGGTACCTATGGACAGGAAACTTGTCTTTCAGTTAAGGTCAGGATCTATCCCTCTTAAGAAATTGACATCTGGCTGGCACAGACCCACTAATAACCTATGCCCTGCTTGTGAAAATGCTGAGGAGAGTATAGGCCATTTTCTCTTCGCATGTCAAGCTTATGTAAATCCGAGGAGAAAATGGCTCTCGCCGGTATGCAAAAACCTGGGGACACGAGATAGTGCAGTGGCCCTAAGAATCCTATGCACAACAAACCAGGATTCGATAGTCATGGGGGTAGCCAAATACATGGGTTGGGCTTGGGCGATAAGACGACGGTCCTTGGGAGGTAAAAGGTAATTAGGGATTCCCTTTTTAATAAATTTTTATGTAATTGGTATAAATTGTTTTATGTGTAATGTAGTATGAGCTGTACTGTGTTTAATGAATTTTTTACTCTGTGACTATGTATTTTTGTGTAACTGTGTTGATTTTATGTGCTTTTATGAGAATTGTCTCGAATAAAGCTTATACAAACAGAAAAAAAAAAAACTTTCACCAATTATACATTAGCTCATACTACATACCAATCCCTACCATTTTCACAAATTTGGTTGGAATTCCATTTAGCCATTTAGCATGTAGACCTCTCTAAATTCCCTGAGGTAAATTACTTCACAAAACACATATGAAGAGTTGGAATTGACAACTAATTAAAATGTTACTTTCAATTTCTACTATTATATCATGACATTTGATTGGTTATATACCTGAATATATATAAAGAAAGAGAGAGAAACATAGCCATTTTGACTACTACTTCCTGAAGTGCATTTCAACTGAGAGCTTAAATTTCTTTTTGAAAGGTAAGATATTATTTTAAAAACTGAAGTATGTTGTGCACTTTAAGTTAATTAGGAAAACATTTTCTGATAGTTATATACTATCCCTCTGTAATAGTTATAGAATAAGATAGACTTCTCTGTTATAGTTATGGATGGAGTTAGGCTTGTCTTGTATAATTATGAATTTACTTAGGCTTTATCACATACACTTTTTTATATTTCTACTTCCAGTCTGATACCATACACTGCCCAAAGATAAAATCACTGTTTAAAAAACCAAACTACCTGTCTGTACTTAAACCCAACAGTGCCCTATCTGTACTGATATCTTTTTTTAAAATTCATTTTACAGCACAAAAATGAAAGGAGAGAACAAAACTAACTTGGAAATTGTTGCAGGAAGCAACACAGATACAGAAATTGACTCTGAATTCTATGATGAATCACGGGACTTTGAACTTCTGCAATGTGTAGAATCAATAGATTTCCTAATTGAAAATGAAAAAAATTCTGACAATGAATTATTAGAAGTTCTTTTTTTAATTTTGAAAACGAATCAGAAAAATAAATTTATATTTAAAAATTCAAAAATAGTTTGAGACATTATTCATTTTTATATGTATTTTGTAAACTACTAGCAAATTGATTATAATGTAAAGTCAGACTTTGAATATACTGTGCAACTTTTTTGTGTTACGTAGTAAGTTTGCTCATAGTTACTTCCTTTCTTCCACTATATTATCTCCAATGTGTATTTAACATCTCTTTATCATCTCCTGCCTCCATATTGTTTCGGCTTTCCAGACAGACTATGGTATGAATTCCATATACCACAATAACTTCTGAAACAACTTGCAAGATATCTACAAAGGAGACAGCGTTTATTTATTTTTAGACTCTGCATTGGTACCTACATGTTGCTACGTAAATAAAAATAAACAAAAAAAAAACAACAAAACGAACAATCAATAAACATACAATATTTAAAAAGTCTATCATTCTTGTTTCCTTATAGTACGCTCCCCGGACCGCTTTCCGGTGCGCGTACCGGGCACACCCCATGCAAAAAAACGATTTTTTTCCCCATGGGGCCCTTTTAAAGCCTCCACATCAAACCTAGGGGGTCAGGGAGGATCTACTATGCCCCCTTATGGTCATTTGCCCTTTCGTTTTGGCCTCCTCTTGTCTCTCGATCCTACCGAGAGACAAGATGGCGGCCGCTCTGGACTGTTTAGAATGTTGACAGACACCGGAGAGCCAATCAGCTTCGCTTCGCAAAGTTCCGTTACGTGAAAAGTACGCGAACCGGAGCGCTACCTGGGACGCTGCCACAGATATATCTGTTTTTTAAAACGTTAATTTCTCAAAATCCACTGGAGCACATATATTGAGACCCAGCAAAGGCACATCGGGCTAACAGTCCCTACAATTTTGCCAAGTTTCGTGCAAATTCATTCAGCCGTTCGAGCTAAAAGTGAGGCCAAACGCCCTATGGAAATATTAATTGGAAAAACGTGTTTTGGGACCCCCTTTTTTCTCAGCCCCCCCTTGATGAAACCCCCCCTAATTTTCAGGGGCTGCTCAGAAACAAAATGTGCCATTTTCCTGAAAATTTCAGCCGATTCCGTCCACAAACGACAAAGTTATCAGACATAGAATTTTCAAAAGTCCCATAGAGAAAAAATCCTAACTATATATACCTATTGGCAGTAGGTAATATATATATATATATTCACTGAAAAAACCATAGGTTTCACAACAGTTATAGTTAGAAATTAGCATTTAAAAAACCTATTAAATTCACTGAAAAAACCATAGGTTTCACACAAGTTATAGTTAGCTGGAAATTTTACTGACATAAAACCATTGAAATTTCACGTTATAGTTAGTTGGACTCACTATAACTTGCGCGTGTAATGCACTGCTGATGACGTCACATATTACATCACTCATGACATGGTCAGTGACAGTTTTTTAAATGCTAATTCCTAACTATAACTGGTGTGAAACCTATGGTTTTTTCACTGAATTTCAAAGGTTTTTTAAATGCTAATCCCTATGAAACCTATGTTTTTTTCACTGAATATATATATGTATATTAATATAATACCTTTTTTTAAAAGTATATTCATTTTTTTTAATGTTTCATCCTGGAGCGCTCCCGGTGCGCGACCTGGTGCGCGTACCGGGGTGCGTCATGGGAGAGTACCAAAAAAAAAAGAAAAAAAAGTAATGAATGAGTGAGCATGAGCAAAGGGGACAGAGATAGTGGTGTAAAGAGAAAGAGAGCTAGAAGGAAGAACACAGAGGGACTGTGTAAAATATAGTAAATCAGAGAAAAGGTATAAGTGGAAGTAACTGAGAAAAGGAAAATGAATAAGTGAGCAAAAGAAGAGAAGAAAGAAGAAGAAGACTAAAGCAGAGG
Organism: Lissotriton vulgaris; assembly: GCF_964263255.1. Taxonomy (NCBI): domain Eukaryota; kingdom Metazoa; phylum Chordata; class Amphibia; order Caudata; family Salamandridae; genus Lissotriton; species Lissotriton vulgaris. The sequence goes on along the minus strand of NC_141696.1, from coordinate 461,622,437 downwards.
TTCTGGAAGAATGTGAATGGGTGATGAAAGTAAAAGGAAGGAAAGTAAAGGATGGGGAATGACGGGTAGTGACAGGACCAGAGAAAAGGAACAGCGGTAATGGAGGGAAAGAAAAGAGCAGTGGGTGTCAGTAAAGAGAAGTGAAAGAGAGTGGATAAAAATGAATAAGGGTATGATATGGGGAATGACAGAGAGAATGAACAGAGAGAGTAAAGGAAGGAAGGATAGAAAAGGACTGAGTGAACCAGAAAAGAAAGGAAAGTGAGGGAGTGTGGGTGAGCAGGAAGACTGAAAGAAGTTGAATGTGTTAGGAAAGTAAGGAAAAGGGAAATAAACATGGAGGATAAAAATAAGTGAGGGAAGCAGGTTAAGGAAACAGAGGTGAGGTAGGGTGTGAGAAAAGTAGTGAGGTTAAAGCAAAGGGTGAAGACAAACTACATTTTGTAGTCACACTTACCATATAATTAATGAAAACTTACTTGCATGTTTAAACTACACTTTATATCTGTGAAAGACAAAAGAAAAAAAATTATAATTAGTAAAATATATATTTTAAAATAGAAGAAACAGGTCAAGAGGTAAAAAATAAAAAAAAGTGTACTAAGAAATAAAGCAAGAGTGAAGGATACAGAAATGTAAATAAAGTAATGTAGAAAGACAAAAATAGGGAAAAAGAAATAGAAGGAGAACAAGTTACTGAAGGTAAGTAAGATACTAAAAGAATGTGACATACCAAAACAAAATCAGGAAAGAGAAGTAAATAAAAGAAAAATGAGTGAAAGGGAAAGGAGTCTAAATGAGGATCTATTTACAAGAAAGAGGAATTGAAGATGACTGAGAGTGAGAGTGAGTGAAGGGGAGTCACAGAGTGAAGGGATGAAAGGAATGAGGTTAATATAGAACGATAGAGGAAAAATGAGTGAGGAAGTAAGTACACAGAAAGACAAAGAGAAGTACTGAGTAAAGTGCAGTACAATGAGTGAAGAAAGGAAAAAGAGTAAAGGAGCAAAAGAAGGAAAGAGAGGGGAAGAGAACTAAAGCAGTGGTACTGAGAGAATGTGAGAAAGCTTAAAAGTGGTGCAAGGGAGAGAGGAAATGCAGACAGTTGAAATTGGATTGAGGAGTTGCAAAAGAAGTGGAGTAAAGGAGCAGCAATGAAACAAAGTGAAAGAAAGACAGTGTAAGTGAGTAGAGAGAGCTGAATAAGGGCAGAAAAAGGAAAATGAGTGTGAGACAATGGTAATACAATATAAATTACACAATGCAAACTATAGAATGACTTATAAAATATGTTACAATGTTTATTTTTGAATTTCACTTAAAACAGTGAGTTCAAACTCTTCATCATATAACAGCGGGGAAAAAAAAATACACAATCTAAAAGTTTGTGTTTAACAAAAAACATATAAACTTACAAATCATATATGTACACTAATCTTTGATTCAATACTTTTCCTTGAGGCCGAATAGTAGATAGAGAAGGTCCTTTTCGTAGGAAAATACTCTACTGCTCTATAAAACTTCCATTTCATCGACTTTCTATGAAAAAAGATCTAAGAACAACTGAAATAATTCTCAACGTTTTCATTTTCCTCCTTCCTCCTTGTGTTAAGTTATGACTTATTACTCATACCTTGAACTTTCCTTATGGCCAAATAGTGTCAGATATATGAGTATATTTTGAATTTTCTCTAATTAAACTCTGAAATTACCGTTTACCCAAAGTTTAAAAATTCATATTCTCTTTTTTGATCACTCATGTTCAACATTTCCTATAAAACTGATATCACTTACTATGAGATCCACTTACAGTACCTATATGAGATAAATAATTTTAAACATTAGACTAATTAACTAATTACCTTTTATTAACTGCTCCCGTCTTCAAAGGCCAATTACCTTTACTAAAACTTTGGTTCTAAAAGCACTAGGTAAGAATTTTTTAAGTCAAAAGGCAAACGTTATTTATAAGTCAAATGAGAATCATTGCAGTAACTCCAACCTTATTGACATTTTAAGTAGCATGTATAATGTCCTGATGTTGTTGAAGGACCGTCATGATAAATAATAGCTACAGTTCTAAATGTTCTTCCTGTAATTGATAACTGAGAAGCCACAAAATTTATGATACAAGTTATCAATTTAGTTCCATCAGGTCTACATCGTTGGAAAACTAAAATGACATACTGACCATAAGTTTGTATAAATATTGTGGACAGCATTGGACACTTACAATGGGTACACACCATATTATGATCAGCTGCTTTAACTAGATTATTAAATGACACTGATTTGCAGTCTGGTAAAGTCAAATATATAAATCTTTCACTGTCTATTCTTGTAGTACTTGATAAACTACAATTGTGGCAATCATGCTCCCATTGATAAGAAAGGCTAAAAAAAATTTCTACATCTACTCCTTCATCTTCCAAAACACCAAACATATACATTAAAAATTCCTGACAATCCTGCTGAATGTTCTGTGAGGATTTATCTTGACCAGAACACATGTCTAAAATATTTCGAATTTCTGTTACACTTTCTATTTTTGCTCTATCACTACTACATTTCTGAAACACAGAATTCAATAAACCGCAGAATCTTTGATCCCGATTTTCAACAATCTGTTCTTGTAAAGTTTTAAGAAAAGAAACAACATTAACCACTACATTAGCATAGCAGTTGACACCAGAACTGTTTTCAAATTGAAATCCAACAACAACTTGAACAGAATGCTTTTTCTTTCTGCTTACAATTACAGTTTCATCTACTTTTTGTCTTTTTGCTACTACCTCACTGCAATTATTTTCATTTCTTCTTTTTCGGCCTACCACACGTTTTTCAAACAGAGGATATTGAGGCAAATGTGGAGAATACTCTCTTCTTAACCTATTGTATTCTTTAACACAATCTGCACAAATCTTTGTCTCATCACACTCAATCAAGTACAATCCTGATAAAGTTCTGACTCGTGATAATGACACATATGCCATACCCTCTTTAAAGACAGAACTTCCAATGTTCACCAAAGCACTATCCACACTTATGCCTTGAGATTTATGAATTGTCATAGCATATGCCAAACAAACAGGAAACTCTTTTCGGCGAACATATAAGTCTTTTACAAGCAAAAATCTAGCAGAACAATGACTGATTTGTTGTACTTGCTCAATGCCATCATATTTTATTTTTAAAAATTCAATTCCATCTCTATTTCTATAATTCACAAAATCAACAACATGACCGATTGCTCCATTTACCAGACCTCTTTCAACATTTAAATGCCTTCTCAAAATGATATGACAATTTAAACACACATTGAGAGTCTTTTCAAAACCAGCTGTTTTAGATATACTCTTCTCTAATGAATCCAATTTTGTTTTCAAATTTTCTGACAAAACAATTGTTGCACCCATATGCTCTATTTTATCTATTGCTTCCAGTTTCACAATCTCTTCATTTTCTAGCTTTAACATTTTGTTGTTGAACATGGAACATTCTTGCAGAGTTGGCATCAAACATATCCCAGATTTCTTCTCAGTAATTTTTTTAAAAATATTCTCTGGAAGAATATTTTCATTTGGATACAAATTTGAAATTAATCGAGCATGTAAAGCTTCTTTCCCAAGCTCACTTACTTTTCCGATTCTTACATCTTGTAGAATATTTTTATAATCTTCATCTTTTGCCTGTCGCATATTTTGAAGCAGTTCTGCATATTTAAAATGTAACCATATATTAACGTTTCCAATGCTTCCAAGTGACTTCCTGGTATCTTCATGCGTGAGCATTTAAAACACTGGTTGTCCTTTTACTGGAGTCAACTGCAGTAGATCTCTAAAAACAATAATGTGTTTTCCTCCAAATAACACATCATACTCAGTTCTAAGAATTTCTTGCATTCTCAAATGCACAAAAGCAAGCATTAGATTTGAGACCATGCTTACTTCTTCAATGATAAGAAGTTTCATTTTCTTCAGGACTCTGTAAACTTCAGAACACACATCTCCAGATAGCTTGTTGTAATGCAATTTATTATCATGCTCAACTGGCAGCATCGGTAAACGATGTAGAGTAATCCCTTTAATGTTATGTGTTGCCAGTCCAGTTGGAGCGGTTACAACACAAGACAGCGGTGATTCAGTCATTTTCTGCAAATAAGTTGCAATGGCTTTAATCAGAAAACTTTTTCCTGTTCCCGCTTCTCCACTTACGTACAGTCGGACAGGCTTAAATGATGTACATGAGCACTCTTTTTTCATATGTCTGAATCCATGTTCTATCTGTTCTGTGACTTCGTCATATCATTTTCTGCTCAACGTTTAGTTGCTTTACCAAATCTTGTAAGTTAACTACATCCTCTTGAGCTTGTTCCATAGCTCTTTCCACCTCATCCACGGCAGTTGCAGCTTCATTTTGAATAATTGGTCCTCCTAGTGGATCCTGACTCAATGAAGTAGAACTCTGACTGTCTTGAGAACTGTCTCTAGCAATCTCTTCAGCAATTGTGGTTTCTTGCTCTATTTCTTCGTTCAATATTTGCAGATAATTTGGAAAAAAAGGACATTCTATGGTATCCTTGGTTGAATTAAAAGAGTCTTCATAACAGAGAAAATCTTTAAGTAGTTCCTCTTCTGTACACCATGGCTTAAAGAGTTGCAAAAGAGCTAAATAGTAAAATCCTCTTTTGTCTGGAGATTCGCAACTCAATTTTTGATGATTAATCAAATTGCCTTTTCTCTGCTTCACTAGACATCCTTCATACCCAATGTCAGCATATTTTCCATTATTGATATCTTCTGTGATGTTCCTCCTATAACTGTAGTTTTGCAGAACTTCATACAAACAAGTGTTCTCAAGGTGAGTACTTCTATTTGGATAGTATGTATCCAACATGTTTGTCTTCAAAATATCTGTACTGTTTGGTTCTTTTACCGCCAAATATTCAATTTCTTGTACAGATTTCAAAACTCCGTTTCGTGTTACAGCAAGACCTAGACTCACCCAAATGATTGTTCTTGATTTGGCATAGAGACTTGCTCATGATATTCGATCAGAACATTCATGTGCTCCAATTTCTCGATGCAACAACATCTTCAGACAGAAACTGTATAATTTTTTACTTATACTCTTTTCATGTGAAATGTCTTCCCACATTTCCTTCAGTTCAGTCTTTTCTTTTTTTGTGAGGTAAGACGTCACATATCGAGCCACAGCAATAGAGTTGTCAGCAACGAACTGAATATCCATGTTAGCATTCCACAAGGATAAAATCACTGGGTTGCAGTCGTTGATGTACTTGTACTCTTAGTTTCTTTTTAAATTGTATGTATTTTTTGGTGATTTCCTTGTCACAGTATGTCGCAGAGAAGACATCAAATTATTTACTCTTCCTTTAGAAATCACTGGCCGTGGAAACGCGAAACGACATTTCGTGTAGAATTTCCTCTTGTTTTTAAATTTTCGACGACAGTACTTTCCACAACGATGAGATTGAAAACGTAACACTTGTTGCCTTAAACTGTTTTCTTCAGTAGTTTTTGGAACAGCACATGTTGAATATTCTTCAATGAAACTCATCACTGTGTCATCCGAATCAGTTCCAAATTTGGGTGCATCTTTAATCCATAACAACATATGTATGTGAGGAGCACCTCTCGCATGATATTCCTTCCTCCAAAAGAAATCCAAAACCTCTCCAAGGGGAGGATTTTTTTTTGTTGGTAATAAAAGACATCATAGCTTCAAATCTATGATTAAAATATCTGCAAACATTCACTGGATCCAAAGAACACAGTTCTCCAGGTGTTTTCAATTCTATATTTTGAATTTTTCCATTTGCCTTTCGTAGAAATTGAAGTAAGTCATCCCATGCATACTCAGCACAGCTAAGAGTGAGGTACCATGTAGGAGTTCCTAAGTTTCTTAGCATACATTTCAATTCCCCATGATAATGGAACCAATACTCGTTTGTTCCACGCTGACATGCCATGAGATTGATCAGCTGAGATTCCAAAATACTGTCTTGCAGATTGACTTTCTCCATAAAGTCCCTCGCCGAAACATTTTGCAGATGAGCTCCACTTTTCAGTATATGATTAACTGCATAAGAAAGCCCAGACAAATCACTTTCATACAGTAGATGAAACAAATACGGAATGCATTGATGAAACCTTGGATCTTCAGCATATAATCTTAAAGTCCGGTATTCAGCTGCAGGAATTTGAACTGGTCGATCGTCATATCGCCCACCTTGACCTGTTGGAAATAACTGTGGAAAACAACGAGCTTCCAAACTTTCTTCCCATACACTAATAGGACTTCCTTTTGCTGCTTTCATTTGAAACAAATCAATTGCATTCCCCAATACTTCTTTAGAATGCAAAGGATGAACAGTATAATGTTCATATATTTCTTCACTTCTAGACACATCAACTTTTTCAATTTGGCCTACTGAACAATCACTGTTTTCTTCTGCAACTATTTCCTCTGCTTCAACACATACATGTTTGTAGTACTCCTTGTTTTTGACCAAATACAACGTTGCCTTTTTGACTTTCCTAACATCCACTAAATCTTGCCAGATTTTCTTACTCTTTGTCGGAACTCCATTAACTAGAATAACTAAAGGTTCCTCTTCCACTTTTTCTACACCAATTATATCAATATTTTTCTTGAAATCTAAAGGCGACTAAACAACTCTTCCCTTTAATCCTCTCTGTAAATCTGAAGGAGGCAATTTCCCTGCCTTAGGCTCCATGCGAACAATTGCCTGAAAAGGATGGACACATTGAATCAAAATAGATTCATATGTATTTAAATCCATAAATTCAGAAGGAATGTCTACCAACTCCAGATTATTATAAACAGCTCTAGCAGGCATTCTGTTTTCATTTAATTTATTGTAAAAATATTTACAAATACGCTGATCAAAACTCAAATCAAAAGAATTCTCCACCAACAAATAAGTTTCAAAATTCCTCCATTCACTATTATTTTCCATTTCACTTTTTTGCATATAAATCAACTAACCTAGTCTGAATCTTATAATGAGTCCGTCGACAACACACACAAGTAAAATTAGGCCTTTCACTTGATTTCCACCGAAACTTGCTAATTTCCTGGTCAAACTTTTCTGTACTTGAAATCTGTACATTGTCTTCCACATTACCAAACAACAAAGCAATGACAATAAGTAAACAATATAACACTATAATGCTTATACATATGACCTTATCTCTATTTTTTAAATGTTATTCTAAAAAAACTATTTTGAGCACATGAATTGGTTTTACATTATTGACACGGATTAGATAGTACCATTGATTTTCCCCTAAAATCGGTTTTTGAATAACATTTTAGAAACACAGCACAGGTCCTATGTACATGCATTCAATTTCCCTACCCAAACCTCACTATTTCACAAAATACAAATCCTCTATCTTGCAAATATTGATAGCAAGCATTATCAAAAAGCAAGACACAAACCAATAGCAAAGAAACTCAGGGACCTATTTATGAAAGCCTTGCGCCACCGGTGCGTCACTTTTTTCCCATGTTAAAAGTGACGCACCAGCGGCAAAAGGCAATCATAAATAAGGCCCAAATGTAAATAACATTAATTTGCCCCTAAAAAATTTTTGGGAATAACATTTTAGAAACACAGCGCAGGTCCTATGTACAAGCATTCAATTTCACTACTGAAACCTCACTATTTTACAAAATACAAATCCTCTATCTTGCAAATGTTGATAGCAAGCATTATCAAAAAGCAAGACACAAACCAACAGCAAAGAAACTCAGGGCCTTATTTATGAAGGCCTTGCGCTACGGGTGCGTTACTTTTTCCCATGTTAAAAGTGACGCACCGGCGGCACAAGGCCATCATAAATAAGGGCCAAATGTAAATACCATTGATTTGCCCCTAAAATCGTGTTTTGAATAACATTTTAGAAACACAGCGCAGGTCCTATGTACAAGCATTCAATTTCACTACTAAAACCTCACTATTTCCCAAAATACAAATCCTGTATCTTGCAAATGTTAATAGCAAGCATTATCAAAAAGCAAGACACAAACCAACAGCAAAGAAACTCAGGGCCTTATTTATGAAGGCCTTGCGCCACCGGTGCGTCACTTTTTCCCATGTTAAAAGTGACGCACCGGCGGCACAAGACAATCATAAATAAGGCCCAAATGTAAATACCATTGATTTGCCCCTAAAATCATTTTTTCAATAACATTTTAGAAACACAACGCAGGTCCTATGTGCAAGCATTCAATTTCACTACTGAAACCTCACTATTTCACAAAATACAAATCCTCTATCTTGCAAATGTTGATAGCAAGGATTATCAAAAAGCAAGACACAAAACAACAGCAAAGAAACACAGGGCCTTATTTATGAAGGCCTTACGCCACCGGTGCGTCACTTTCTTCCCATGTTAAAAGTGACGCACCGGCGGCACAAAGCAATCATAAATAAGGCCCAAATGTAAATAACATTGATTTGCCCCTAAAATCATTTTTTGAATAACATTTTAGAAACACAGCGCAGGTCCTATGTACAAGCATTCAATTTTGACCCATTTGAGCTTCTTAAATATATCGGTTATTTCCTGATTATTCAGATGTGTTTCTTGGATCGCAATTATCTGCGCGGGTGAATCTCGTAAATATTGTAAAATTCTATTCCTTCTAGTCCTAACACGCAGACCATTTACGTTCCAAGATAAAAATTTAATGTCTGGCATTAATTTTGAAGCTCTTTAGCACTGTATCCCTGTCCTTGATTCTCTTAATTATCTTAACAGATATTTTATCCTGGACTATATCACTACTAGTTTTGGCCAAACCATATCTTTGAGGCACAATTGGATCTATTTTGTTCGTTATTGTAAACTTCGTTCTATGAGGACTTTTATTCTTTGCCTTCCCCCCCCCCCTCCCTCCCACCCCTGGAAAACCCCTCCCGACTTACTCTGGCATGCTAGTTTGCCAGCTTGTCATCTCTGACATGTTCCCACTCCATACCCAGATGTCTACCTTTTACATTTTCTTTCCTGGTCACTATAATTACGGTGTAAGTAATGGTGATTCGTAGGTGGAATCATATATCTTTTATCTGTTAACGCTTCCATGACGTATTATTACTATTCATAATACTCTAATACGGAGAGCAGTAAATTAGGGTAAATTGGGGTAGTAATATGGGAATCATGAATAAACATCATTACAACCTATAGGTTCAGAGATTTTAACGTGAATATATTGTGTTGAAGATCCATAGCAAAATTTTCCGATTGATACTCCTTATAGTGGATCCCCCAATGGTGTATTAGTGGGAAGATTATGAACCCTCACCCATGTGCTGAGTACTTAAGTGTTAGTTATTCATTTATTTATTCCTTTTATTTATTTATTTTTTTTTACTTTTTTCTCTTTTTTCTTTTTTTTTTAATCTTTTTATTTTTCCCCTTAAGGTATTTTTTTTCCCTTTTTCCCCTTTTTATCATTTCTATTCCCCCTTTTTTTTTTCCTTTTTCTTCCCCTTTTTCCTCTTGTTTGTTTTGTTTTTGTTTTTGTATTTTACCACAATCCGTTTTTTTTCTTTTTTTTTTTTTTTTTAATCGTTCTTTTCCGCCATTTATTGTTTATATATATCTTTATTACTTTTTCCATTTTCCTATTTTTATTTAAACTCTGATTACAGAAAGCTCAAAAAAAAAAAAAATAAATAAAAAAAAAAAAAAATGTCACCCCCGATCCGGGTGGGTTGCGTGTTCGCTAATCTCAGCAAGCAGCTCGTCTGCCTCCAGGGGGGACTTAGCATTGTACATTTTATTATTGTACATTATCCTTAAAAAAGCAGGAAATCTTAATTGCACTGTGGCTCCCAGGCTTCTGAACTTCTCCATCCGTTGACCTAATTCCCACTGCCTATCCAGCGTTGTTCTTGAGAGATCCGATCTCACTTCGTAAGAAAAATCAGATGCTTTCACAGTCTTGGCTTTCAACGCTGCGGTCAAGACCTTCTCTTTCATGGAATATGTTAAGAAGTTTACTAAGATCTTCCTAGACTTGTCTCTGCCCTGTTTAATGCATAACTACGGACCACAATGCTAGTATTCGTGGCAACGCCATTATTTTTAAAAAAACAGCGAAAGCCCAGATTATGAATTGGAAAACAGATGCTAGCGGTAGATGGCTGATAGCCAATGTTCAACTATATTCAAGGCCTGTTACTATCATCAGTTATTATGGGCCTAACCAGGATGATCCTTCTTATTTAAATATCTTACAAAACCAACTGATTTCTTGCCCTGACCCTATAATATGGGTAGGAGACTTTAATCTCGTTTTAGATCCAAAATTAGATAAATCGTCAACTTCTAGGGCCATAGTATATAGTAATATGAGGGAGACATTGCTTAGATCTATGTCAAATCTTGGGTTGATAGATTTATGGAGACAAAGAGCTGGGAGTGCTATGGGTGTCTCATATCACAATTACAAATATAGACACAAATCGCGTATTGACTATGCCCTATTCAGTCTTTCAATTAAGGATCTGGTTAAAAACATAGCATATCTGCCTCTACACATGTCCGATCACTCTGCCATTATCTTTTCGCTAAAATTAGAGCAGAAAGCTGCTCATCGAACCTGGTCTTTTGATAGAACAATTCTATTGGATGATGAGGAAAAAGAATATTTGATACAGGAAACGGTTTTCTTTTTAGAGCAAAACATAGGTTCTGCCTCTCTAATCAATGTATGGGAGGCTTGGAAGGCCTTTATTAGGGGGTGTATTACAAGTAGGGCTTCTTTCAGGAGAAATAAATATGAAGAGGGGATTAGTCAAATAGAGCAAGAACTGTCACAATTAGAATTATCAGACCAGTTTCCATTCGACAACCAGGAGAAGAAAATAGAATTAAAGGCCAAGCTGGATACAATATTGCAGGAAAGGATAAATAAAAGATGGCAGGCAAGCAAAATTGCCCACTTTGAATATGGTGAATCGGCTGGCAAGGTGTTGGCTTGGAAAATCAAAGCTGATCAGTCCAGGAACCATATTAAGGAAGTGAGGGTTGCTGGGGAAGTCAATAGTAGGTCTACAGACATAGCTATTGGCGAAGCTTTTAATGACTTCTTTCAGAATATCTACACAGAGGAGCTCAATGGCAACCTGAATGAAAGGAATGAATGGTTGAGTAATATAACTCTCCCAGAATTGGAAAATCACCAAATGGAAAAAATAGATAAAGCCATAACAGAGTTGGAAGTTTCTAACACTATTAAGCTACTAGCCCAGGGCAAGGCTGCGGGCCCAGATGGCCTCCCAGGAGAATTATATAGGGCACTTAATTCTACTCTTACCCCTGTCCTTACGAACCTTTTTAACAACATAATGATGAGGGGAGAGACACCACCAAGCTCCTGGGGAGAAGCCAATATAGCTTTAATATTGAAAACAGGTAAAGACCCAGCTGAGTGTGGATCATACCGCCCAATCTCGCTTCTCAATAACGATTACAAAATCTTTACTTCAATCTTGGCCGAGAGATTGGGAAGCGAGATAGGCACAATTATCCACCCGGATCAAAAGGGATTTATTAGAGGCCGGCAACTGGCCGACTTAACGTATGACTTGGTGGGAGCTGTGGATATTGCCTCAACTTTTGGTCTACCCCTGGCTATCATGACCCTAGATGCTACTAAAGCATTTGATAGGGTAAACTGGGATTATTTAAACTTAATTATGAAAAAATATCATCTGGGCCCTAAGTTTTGCAGGGCTATAAGTTTATTATATAATAATCCCAGAGCTTCCCTATTAATTAATGGTACACGGACCACTCCTTTTAAAATCAGCCGAGGAACAAGGCAGGGCTGTCCCTTATCCCCACTTCTTTTTAATTTGTATGTAGAACCCTTTGCTCAGTCCATTAGGGAAGATACTAACATACCACATTTTAATTTTTCGGGCTGGGAAAAAAAGATTGGTTTGTACGCCGATGATATAATCATTTACACAACTGATCCTGCGTTGGCATATCCAATTATTATAAAGAGAGCGGAGGACTTCGGTAGATTTTCAGGATATGAAATTAACGCAGGGAAAACCGAAATTATGGTCTGGAACATTCAAAATCTTCAGCTTCCGATAAAATCTTCATTGAGGTATCTGGGAATTACAATCACTAAAGAGTTACAACATTTGGCCCAAAACAATTTAGCTCGTATTTCTCGAGAATCTCAAACCTTGATGAAAGCTTGGTCCTTTCTCCCGCTTACCATCTATGGGAGAACCAACCTGATAAAAATGAGTATCCTCCCGAAATTTACTTTTATTTTTAATTCTATCCCGTTATCTTTTGATACTAAACAGCTTGTAAAATGTCAGCAAAACATAAATTCATTTGTCTGGGGGTATAAATCCAGCAGATTATCCTGGAAAAAACTGAGAAGGAGAAGAGAAAAAGGGGGGCTCGCATTGCCAGACCTAGAATACCACTCCTGGGCATTCCATCTGACCCACTCTAGGATGGTGCTGAAGATCCCCAGGGAAAATGCAAATGGGCTTATGTATAAGGCTATGCTAATAGGTTCTGACCTTCCTGTGAACGGTTTCCTTTTCAAGTTCGGGCACCAGAAGTTCTTCAAAAAAATTAGATTAAAACCATTATCAGGCACTGTAAAAGAATGGGTTCGAATAAAATCTAAATGTGAGCTAGGTTACCTATCCAAATATGCCCCGATTTGGGATTTACCAGGATTAACATCACAAGAAGCCAACACAGTCAAAAGAGTTTTGTTAGATGCGGATATCACACAGTGGGGCGATATACTGGTGGAAAGATCAATCATAAGCTGGGATATTTTCAAGCAGAAGGTAACATCAACACTCTCTTGGTTAGTATATTGGCAATTAAGTAGCTGGCTTCGGGCTCAAACCAAGAAGAAAGCAATGATGGGCGAGGAGAGTTTGTTAGAAAACACCCTAGTTGAAAGACCTCCTGGGAAAAAGGAAGTAGCACTTTTTTATTGGCATATCATAGAGGATGGAGAGAGGGATCTCAACTTACCGGAAAAACTCTGGGGTGCGGAGGGGGAAGCACATATGGAGAACACATGGGAGGAATCTTTTCTCCTTCTTTATAAAATTATCAAGCCCGCATGGTTGCGGCGTAACCATTTTTATACACTTCATAGAGCATATTATTCTCCTAAACGCCTGTCAAAATTTCAACCAGGGAAGTGCTGTCCCAAATGCTCTCTTCCAGCTGCCTCAGACCTCCACATGTTTTGGGAATGCCCGAATATCGCTACTTTCTGGAACGAAGTTAGAGCAACACTTGAATCTATTCTTGGCTTATCCATCCAGTGCTCATGGCTGCTGATCATTTTTGGAACCAACGAGAACATCAAGGGACTAGAAAGAGAATTTCTGTTTTACGCCATCTTATTGGCAAGAAGGGAGATCTGCAAAAATTGGATAAGCATAAACCCCCCAACACATGCAGAGTGGCTGTCTTCATTATATGTAACATCAAAGCAGGACTTGTCCAGAACATGTAGCCCCCGATCGGTGAGATTTTGGGATTTTTTGGTCAATTGGAAAAGGGACAGTTAGTCAACCCGGGGTTTTTTTTTTTTTTTTTTTTCCCCGGGTCCGATGATTAGGCCTAAAATCTCCTTGTCCAAAGGGAGGCACAGTACAGATTTTGGACAACTGGTCAAACTGGCCTGAAGGGAGAAGGTACGTCCAAGCTCTGCGGGCGACATTGGGGCGGACTCTCTGTGTACTGGGAGTTCACTCATGGGCTTCGCGGTGCTGAGTAGAGAGCCGCCCCGATGGCTATATGGTCAGGAGCACAATTGGACCGAGCCAAGGGCTAATGAGGACAAAAAAAAAAGAAAAAAAAAAAAAGCATTCAATTTCACTACCCAAACCTCACTATTTCACAAAATACAAATCCTCTATCTTGCAAATGTTGATAGCAAGCATTATTAAAAAGCAAGACACAAACCAACAGCAAAGAAACTCAGGGACTTATTTATGAAAGCCTTGCGCCACCGGTGGGTCACTTTTTTCCCATGTTAAAAGTGGCGCACCAGCGGCACAAGGCAATCATAAATAAGGCCCAAATGTAAATAACATTGATTTGCCCCTAAAATCTTTTTGGGAATAACATTTTAGAAACACAGCGCAGGTACTATGTACAAGCATTCAATTTCACTACTGAAACCTCACTATTTAACAAAATACAAATCCTCTATCTTGCAAATGTTGATAGCAAGCATGATCAAAAAGCAAGACACAAACCAACAGCAAAGAAACTCAGGGCCTTATTTATGAAGGCCTTGCGCAACCGGCGCGTCACTTTTTTCCCATGTTAAAAGTGACGCACCGGCGGCACAAGGCAATCATAAATAAGGACCAAATGTAAATAACATTGATTTGCCCCTAAAATCGTTTTTTGAATAACATTTTAGAAAAACAGCGGAGGTCCTTTGTACAAGCATTCAATTTCACTACTGAAACCTCACTATTTTACAAAACACAAATCCTCTATCTTGCAAATGTTGATAGCAAGCATTATCAAAAAGCAAGACACAAACCAACAGCAAAGAAACTCAGGGCCTTATTTATGAAGGCCTTGCGCTACCGGTGCGTTACTTTTTCCCATGTTAAAAGTGACGCACCGGTGGCACAAGGCAATCATAAATGAGGCCCAAATGTAAATACCATTGATTTGCCCCTAAAATCGTTTTTTGAATAAAATTTTAGAAACACAGCGCAGGTCCTAAGTACAAGCATTCAATTTCACTACTGAAACCTCACTGATTCACAAAATACAAATCCTCTATCTTGCAAATGTAAATAGCAAGCATTATCAAAAAGCAAGACACAAGCCAACAGCAAAGAAACTCAGGGCCTTATTTATGAAGGCCTTGCGCCACCGGTGCGTCACTTTTTCCCATGTTAAAAGTGACGCACCGGCAGCACACGGCAATCATAAATAAGGCCCAAATGTAAATACCATTGATTTGCCCCTCAAATAGTTTTTTCAATAACATTTTAGAAACACAACGCAGGTCCTATGTACAAGCATTCAATTTCACTACCGAAACCTCACTATTTCACAAAATACAAATCCTCTATCTTGCAAATGTTAATAGCAAGCATTATCAAAAAGCAAGACACAAACCAACAGCAAAGAAACTCAGGGCCTTATTTATGAAGGCCTTGCGCCACCGGTGCGCCACTTTTTCCCATGTTAAAAGTGACGCACCGGCGGCACAAGGCAATCATAAATAAGGCCCAAATGTAAATACCATTGATTTGCCCCTAAAATCGTTTTTTCAATAACATTTTAGAAACACAGCGCAGGTCCTATGTACAAGCATTCAATTTCACTACTGAAACCTCACTATTTCACAAAATACAAATCCTCTATCTTGCAAATGTTAATAGCAAGCATTATCAAAAATCAAGACACAAACCAACAGCAAAGAAACTCAGGGCCTTATTTATGAAGGCCTTGCGCCACCGGTGCGTCACTTTTTCCCATGTTAAAAGTGACGCACCGGCGGCACAAGACAATCATAAATAAGGCCCAAATGTAAATACCATTGATTTGCCCCTAAAATCATTTTTTCAATAACATTTTAGAAACACAACGCAGGTCCTATGTGCAAGCATTCAATTTCACTACTGAAACCTCACTATTTCACAAAATACAAATCCTTAATCTTGCAAATGTTGATAGCAAGCATTATCAAAAAGCAAGACACAAACCAACAGCAAAGAAACACAGGGCCTTATTTATAAAGGCCTTGCGCCACCGGTGTGTCACTTTCTTCCCATGTTAAAAGTGACGCACCGGCGGCACAAAGCAATCATAAATAAGGCCCAAATGTAAATAACATTGATTTGACCCTAAAATCATTTTTTGAATAACATTTTAGAAACACAGCGCAGGTCCTATGTACAAGCATTCAATTTCACTACCCAAACCTCACTATTTCACAAAATACAAATCCTCTATCTTGCAAATGTTGATAGCAAGCATTATCAAAAAGCAAGACACAAACCAACAGCAAAGAAACTCAGGGACTTATTTATGAAAGCCTTGCGCCACCGGTGCGTCACTTTTTTCCCATGTTAAAAGTGACGCACCAGCGGCACAAGGCTATCATAAAAAAGGCCCAAATGTAAATAACATTGATTTGCCCCTAAAATCTTTTTGGGAATAACATTTTAGAAACACAGCGCAGGTACTATGTACAAGCATTCAATTTCACTACTGAAACCTCACTATTTTACAAAATACAAATCCTCTATCTTGCAAATGTTGATAGCAAGCATTATCAAAAAGCAAGACACAAACCAACAGCAAAGAAACTCAGGGCCTTATTTATGAAGGCCTTGCGCCACCGGTGCGTCACTTTTTCCCATGTTAAAAGTGACGCACCGGCAGCACAAGGCAATCATAAATAAGGCCCAAATGTAAATACCATTGATTTGCCCCTCAAATAGTTTTTTCAATAACATTTTAGAAACAAAATGCAGGTCCTATGTACAAGCATTCAATTTCACTACTGAAACCTCACTATTTAACAAAATACAAATCCTCTATCTTGCAAATGTTGATAGCAAGCATGATCAAAAAGCAAGACACAAACCAACAGCAAAGAAACTCAGGGCCTTATTTATGAAGGCCTTGCGCAACCGGCGCGTCACTTTTTTCCCATGTTAAAAGTGACGCACCGGCGGCACAAGGCAATCATAAATAAGGACCAAATGTAAATAACATCGATTTGCCCCTAAAATCGTTTTTTGAATAACATTTTAGAAAAACAGCGGAGGTCCTTTGTACAAGCATTCAATTTCACTACTGAAACCTCACTATTTTACAAAACACAAATCCTCTATCTTGCAAATGTTGATAGCAAGCATTATCAAAAAGCAAGACACAAACCAACAGCAAAGAAACTCAGGGCCTTATTTATGAAGGCCTTGCGCTACCGGTGCGTTACTTTTTCCCATGTTAAAAGTGACGCACCGGTGGCACAAGGCAATCATAAATGAGGCCCAAATGTAAATACCATTGATTTGCCCCTAAAATCGTTTTTTGAATAAAATTTTAGAAACACAGCGCAGGTCCTAAGTACAAGCATTCAATTTCACTACTGAAACCTCACTGATTCACAAAATACAAATCCTCTATCTTGCAAATGTAAATAGCAAGCATTATCAAAAAGCAAGACACAAGCCAACAGCAAAGAAACTCAGGGCCTTATTTATGAAGGCCTTGCGCCACCGGTGCGTCACTTTTTCCCATGTTAAAAGTGACGCACCGGCAGCACACTGCAATCATAAATAAGGCCCAAATGTAAATACCATTGATTTGCCCCTCAAATAGTTTTTTCAATAACATTTTAGAAACACAACGCAGGTCCTATGTACAAGCATTCAATTTCACTACCGAAACCTCACTATTTCACAAAATACAAATCCTCTATCTTGCAAATGTTAATAGCAAGCATTATCAAAAAGCAAGACACAAACCAACAGCAAAGAAACTCAGGGCCTTATTTATGAAGGCCTTGCGCCACCGGTGCGCCACTTTTTCCCATGTTAAAAGTGACGCACCGGCAGCACAAGGCAATCATAAATAAGGCCCAAATGTAAATACCATTGATTTGCCCCTAAAATCGTTTTTTCAATAACATTTTAGAAACACAGCGCAGGTCCTATGTACAAGCATTCAATTTCACTACTGAAACCTCACTATTTCACAAAATACAAATCCTCTATCTTGCAAATGTTAATAGCAAGCATTATCAAAAATCAAGACACAAACCAACAGCAAAGAAACTCAGGGCCTTATTTATGAAGGCCTTGCGCCACCGGTGCGTCACTTTTTCCCATGTTAAAAGTGACGCACCGGCGGCACAAGACAATCATAAATAAGGCCCAAATGTAAATACCATTGATTTGCCCCTAAAATCATTTTTTCAATAACATTTTAGAAACACAACGCAGGTCCTATGTGCAAGCATTCAATTTCACTACTGAAACCTCACTATTTCACAAAATACAAATCCTTAATCTTGCAAATGTTGATAGCAAGCATTATCAAAAAGCAAGACACAAACCAACAGCAAAGAAACACAGGGCCTTATTTATAAAGGCCTTGCGCCACCGGTGTGTCACTTTCTTCCCATGTTAAAAGTGACGCACCGGCGGCACAAAGCAATCATAAATAAGGCCCAAATGTAAATAACATTGATTTGACCCTAAAATCATTTTTTGAATAACATTTTAGAAACACAGCGCAGGTCCTATGTACAAGCATTCAATTTCACTACCCAAACCTCACTATTTCACAAAATACAAATCCTCTATCTTGCAAATGTTGATAGCAAGCATTATCAAAAAGCAAGACACAAACCAACAGCAAAGAAACTCAGGGACTTATTTATGAAAGCCTTGCGCCACCGGTGCGTCACTTTTTTCCCATGTTAAAAGTGACGCACCAGCGGCACAAGGCTATCATAAAAAAGGCCCAAATGTAAATAACATTGATTTGCCCCTAAAATCTTTTTGGGAATAACATTTTAGAAACACAGCGCAGGTACTATGTACAAGCATTCAATTTCACTACTGAAACCTCACTATTTTACAAAATACAAATCCTCTATCTTGCAAATGTTGATAGCAAGCATTATCAAAAAGCAAGACACAAACCAACAGCAAAGAAACTCAGGGCCTTATTTATGAAGGCCTTGCGCCACCGGTGCGTCACTTTTTCCCATGTTAAAAGTGACGCACCGGCAGCACAAGGCAATCATAAATAAGGCCCAAATGTAAATACCATTGATTTGCCCCTCAAATAGTTTTTTCAATAACATTTTAGAAACAAAATGCAGGTCCTATGTACAAGCATTCAATTTCACTACTGAAACCTCACTATTTCACAAAATACAAATCCTCTATCTTGCAAATGTTAATAGCAAGCATTATCAAAAAGCAAGACACAAACTAACAGCAAAGAAACTCAGGGCCTTATTTATGAAGGCCTTGCGCCACCGGTGCGCCACTTTTTCCCATGTTAAAAGTGACGCACTGGCGGCACAAGGCAATCATAAATAAGGCCCAAATGTAAATACCATTGATTTGCCCCTAAAATCGTTTTTTCAATAACATTTTAGAAACACAGCGCAGGTCCTATGTACAAGCATTCAATTTCACTACTGAAACCTCACTATTTCACAAAATACAAATCCTCTATCTTGCAAATGTTAATAGCAAGCATTATCAAAAAGCAAGACACAAACCAACAGCAAAGAAACTCAGGGCCTTATTTATGAAGGCCTTGCGCCACCGGTGCGTGACTTTTTCCCATGTTAAAAGTGACGCACCGGCGGCACAAGACAATCATAAATAAGGCCCAAATGTAAATACCATTGATTTGCCCGTAAAATCATTTTTTCAATAACATTTTAGAAACACAACGCAGGTCCTATGTGCAAGCATTCAATTTCACTACTGAAACCTCACTATTTCACAAAATACAAATCCTTAATCTTGCAAATGTTGATAGCAAGCATTATCAAAAAGCAAGACACAAACCAACAGCAAAGAAACACAGGGCCTTATTTATAAAGGCCTTGCGCCACCGGTGTGTCACTTTCTTCCCATGTTAAAAGTGACGCACCGGCAGCACAAAGCAATCATAAATAAGGCCCAAATGTAAATAACATTAATTTGCCCCTAAAATCATTTTTTGAATAACATTTTAGAAACACAGCGCAGGTCCTATGTACAAGCATTCAATTTCACTACCCAAACCTCACTATTTCACAAAATACAAATCCTCTATCTTGCAAATGTTGATAGCAAGCATTATCAAAAAGCAAGACACAAACCAACAGCAAAGAAACTCAGGGACTTATTTATGAAAGCCTTGCACCACCGGTGCGTCACTTTTTTCCCATGTTAAAAGTGACGCACCAGCGGCACAAGGCAATCATAAATAAGGCCCAAATTTAAATAACATTGATTTGCCCCTAAAATCTTTTTGGGAATAACATTTTAGAAACACAGCGCAGGTACTATGTACAAGCATTCAATTTCACTACTGAAACCTCACTATTTTACAAAATACAAATCCTCTATCTTGCAAATGTTGATAGCAAGCATTATCAAAAAGCAAGACACAAACCAACAGCAAAGAAACTCAGGGCCTTATTTATGAAGGACTTGCGCCACCGGTGCGTCACTTTTTCCCATGTTAAAAGTGACGCACCGGCGGCACAAGACAATCATAAATAAGGCCCAAATGTAAATACCATTGATTTGCCCCTAAAAACGTTTTTTCAATAACATTTTAGAAACACAACGCAGGTCCTATGTGCAAGCATCCAATTTCACTACTGAAACCTCACTATTTAACACAATACAAATCCTCTATCTTGCAAATGTTGATAGCAAGCATTATCAAAAAGCAAGACACAAACCAACAGCAAAGAAACTCAGGGCCTTATTTATGAAGGCCTTGCGCAACCGGCGCGTCACTTTTTTCCCATGTTAAAAGTGACGCACCGGCGGCAC
The DNA here is from genome assembly GCF_964263255.1 of Lissotriton vulgaris. Lineage (NCBI taxonomy): Eukaryota > Metazoa > Chordata > Amphibia > Caudata > Salamandridae > Lissotriton > Lissotriton vulgaris. The sequence goes on along the minus strand of NC_141696.1, from coordinate 461,601,808 downwards.
AAGGCAATCATAAATAAGGCCCAAATGTAAATAACATTGATTTGCCCCTAAAATCGTTTTTTGAATAACATTTTAGAAACACAGCGGAAGTCCTATGTACAAGCATTCAATTTCACTACTGAAACTTCACTATTTTACAAAATACAAATCCTCTATCTTGCAAATGTTGATAGCAAGCATTATCAAAAAGCAATACACAAACCAACAGCAAAGAAACTCAGGGCCTTATTTATGAAGGCCTTGCGCTACCGGTGCGTTACTTTTTCCCATGTTAAAAGCTACGCACCGGCGGCACAAGGCAATCATAAATAAGGCCCAAATGTAAATACCATTGATTTGCCCCTAACATCGTTTTTTGAATAACATTTTAGAAACACAGCGCAGGTCCTATGTACAAGCATTCAATTTCACTACTGAAACCTCACTATTTCACAAACATACAAATCCTCTATCTTGCAAATGTTAATAGCAAGCATTATCAAAATCAAGACACAAACCAACAGCAAAGAAACTCAGGGCCTTATTTATGAAGGCCTTGCGCCACCGGTGCGTCACTTTTTCCCATGTTAATAGTGACGCACCGGCGGCACAAGGCTATCATAAATAAGGCCCAAATGTAAATACCATTGATTTGCCCCTAAAATCGTTTTTTCAATAACATTTTAGAAACACAATGCAGGTCCTATGTGCAAGCATTCAATTTCACTACTGAAACCTCACTATTTCACAAAATACAAATCCTCTATCTTGCAAATGTTGATAGCAAGCATTATCAAAAAGCAAGACACAAACCAACAGCAAAGAAACACAGGGCTTTATTTATGAAGGCCTTGCGCCACCGGTGCATCACTTTCTTCCCATGTTAAAAGTGACGCACCGGCGGCACAAAGCAATCATAAATAAGGCCCAAATGTAAATAACATTGATTTGCCCCTAAAATCATTTTTTGAATAACATTTTAGAAACACAGCGCAGGTCCTATGTACAAGCATTCAATTTCACTACCCAAACCTCACTATTTCACAAAATACAAATCCTCTATCTTGCAAATGTTGATAGCAAGCATTATCAAAAAGCAAGACACAAACCAACAGCAAAGAAACTCAGGGACTTATTTATGAAAGCCTTGCACCACCGGTGCGTCACTTTTTTCCCATGTTAAAAGTGACGCACCAGCGGCACAAGGCAATCATAAATAAGGCCCAAATGTAAATAACATTGATTTGCCCCTAAAATCTTTTTGGGAATAACATTTTAGAAACACAGCGCAGGTCCTATGTACAAGCATTCAATTTCACTACTGAAACCTCACTATTTAACAAAATACAAATCCTCTATCTTGCAAATGTTGATAGCAAGCATTATCAAAAAGCAAGACACAAACCAACAGCAAAGAAACTCAGGGCCTTATTTATGAAGGCCTTGCGCAACCGGCGCGTCACTTTTTTCCCATGTTAAAAGTGACGCACTGGCGGCACAAGGCAATCATAAATAAGGCTGAAATGTATATAGCATTGATTTGCCCCTAAAATCGTTTTTTGAATAACATTTTAGAAACACAGCGCAGGTCCTATGTACAAGCATTCAATTTCACTACTGAAACCTCACTATTTTACAAAATACAAATCCTCAATCTTGCAAATGTTGATAGCAAGCAATATCAAAAAGCAAGATACAAACCAACAGCAAAGAAACTCAGGTCCTTATTTATGAAGGCCTTGCGCTACCGGTGTGTTACTTTTTTCCATGTTAAAAGTGACTCACTGGCGGCACAAGGCAATCATAAATAAGGCCCAAATGTAAATACCATTGATTTGCCCCTAAAATCGTTTTTTGAATAACATTTTAGAAACACAGCGCAGGTCCTATGTACAAGCATTCAATTTCACTACTGAAACCTCACTATTTCACAAAATACAAAGCCTCTATCTTGCAAATGTTGATAGCAAGCATTATCAAAAAGCAAGACACAAACCAACAGCAAAGAACCTCAGGACCTTATTTGCGAAGGCCTTGCGCCACCGGTGCATCACTATTTCCCATGTTAAAAGTGACGCACCGGCGGCACAAGGCAATCATAAATAAGGCCCAAATGTAAATACCATTGATTTGCCCCTAAAATCATTTTTTCAATAACATTTTAGAAACACAACGCAGGTCCTATGTGCAAGCATTCAATTTCACTACTGAAACCTCACTATTTCACAAAATACAAATCCTCTATCTTGTAAATGTTGATAGCAAGCATTATCAAAAAGCAAGACACAAACCAACAGCAAAGAAACACAGGGCCTTATTTATGAAAGTCTTGCGCCACCGGTGCGTCACTTTTTTCCCATGTTATAAGTGACGCACCGGCGGCACAAGGCAATCATAAATAAGGCCCAAATGTAAATAACATTGATTTGCCCCTAAAATAATTTTTTGAATAACATTTTAGAAACACAGCGCAGGTCCTACGTACAAGCATTCAATTTCACTACTGAAACCTCACTATTTCACAAAATACAAATCCTCTATCTTGCAAATGTTGATAGCAAGCATTATCAAAAAACAAGACACAAACCAACAGCAAGAAACTCAGGGCCTTATTTATGAAGGCCTTGCGCCACCGGTGTGTCACTTTTTTCCCATGTTAAAAGTGACGCACCGGCGGCACAAGGCAATCATAAATAAGGCCCAAATGTAAATACCATTGATTTGGCCCCAACATCGTTTTTTGAATAACATTTTAGAAACACAGCGCAGGTCCTATGTACAAGCATTTAATTTCACTACTGAAACCTCACTATTTCACAAAACACAATTCCTCTATCTTGCATATGTTAATATCAAGCATTTCCCAAAAACATGCCACAAACCAACAAGAAAGAATCTCAATCTGCTTCCAAATCTGAGGTAATGCAAGTGACATCATTGTAAAAGGTTCAAATATATTTATTTAATGAGGCAAATACTATTAATTTCTTCTCAAAGTTATAAAAGCCATCCATTTACCCCAAAATCGTTTTTTAACTAACATTTTAAAAACACAGCACAGGTCCTATGTACAAGCATTCAATTTCACTACTGAAACTTCACTATTTCACAAAAGACAATTCTTCTATCTTGCGTATTTTAATATCAAGCATTTCCAAAAAACGTGCCACAAACCAACAAGAAAGAATCTCAATCTGCTTCCTAATTTGAGGTAATGCAGGTGACATAATTCTAAAAGGTTCAAATATAATTCTTTACAGAGGCAGACACTATTAATTGCTTCTCAAAAATATAAAAGCCATTCTTTTACCCCAAAATCGTTTTTTAAATAGCTTTTTACAAACACAGCACAAGTCCTATGTACAAGCATTCAATTTCACTACTGAAACTTCACTATCTGCTTCCAAATCTTCTCCATAGAGCAAACAAGTCTCTATCTAAACGAAATGAATCATTAGTTACCTTTACAAATGCTTTGGGAGATTGAGAACAGTGTCAGACACACACACCAATTTTTCTTTAGCAGAGCAAAAGGTATGCACTCAATACACTGAAACCAAGACTGGCACAGAAAACCTCTAATTCTACACACATATGCCTCATTTCAACCAATCAAAACTCTTCCCTCACTATTTTCAAACCAACACCCTTCCCCCTCTCAGACCTTTCTACCTGTTACCATAGCAACTGCCTTCTAACTGAACTCTCAGGTTCAAAAGTTTATTCTACAATGTTGCAAATTAAGTCAGCTAGGATGTTTGATCTCTCAATACACCAACTTATCCAGGGCATTATTGCTTTAATTGACTTTTTCTTAACCATTCAAATTCCTTCTTTCACAAAACACAACCATGCACCCTGACCTTTAGTTTTCAACTATCTAAATCCAGCAATCATTGCTTGTGATTCAAGAGCAAGGAAACTCCACAATTAATTTTTTGTACACTCATACTGTTCCAACTGCCATTTCATTCCCACGCTTCATCTGACTGCACCAGAACCTTCTCTCACCATGTATTCTGTGTGGATTATTGGACATAGCTACATCCACTGGGCTCAAAGGTATGCAGCTAGCAGAAATTTTTACAACCTTGATTTATCAACTGTGGAAATCAAGTGGATTGGCCAGAGAGTATTGAGATGTCACCAATTGATACCATTGGTGAAAACCTTTTTGCATCTGCCAAACCCTGACCTCTTAATAGTGCACTGTGGTGGAAATGACTTGGGCACTTTGACTGGGGTTGGTCTGGAAATGCTTTTAACCACATGGCTGCTAGGCGTTTTCCCGTCCTGTGCTGAGATATGCAGGATGCCATTATTCATAACGAGCTGGCCTTGTCATCAGCGCACGCCAGGTAAGCGCCATGACGAGCCCAGCTCGTCATTAGCTTCGAAGGGGTTAAAGGACACCTTTGATCAATTGATGACACTTTTTCCACAAACTGCCTTGGTATATTCCAATATATGCCAAAGATAGAAATGGAACTCGTCCAATCAATTTTGTCCACAATTTGAGAAAGCACGGAAACATGTGAATAAATCTGTTTCTGCTTACATGAGAGACTATGGAATGGGTTCAATATACAACAATAACTTGCGTTACAACATGCAAGACATCTACAGAGGAGATGGTGTGCACTTCTCAGATGAGGGGAATAGAATATTCCTCCTGAATTTAAGACTGTGCATTGGAACCTACTTTTAGGTACTTAAATCAGCCACAGAACCCAAAAGCTCTTTTCAGGGCTACCCTACCTCTGATCACTCATAACGATTTTCTTTTTCTAACTTTTTTCACTATTTTTCACCAAAGTACGCTCCCCGGTACGCTCCCCGGTGCGCGTACCGGGCGCTCTCCTGTAAAAAATTTTAAAATGTTTTTTTTTTTGGGGGGGGGGGGACATAAATGGCCTCATAAACCCCCCTCAGAAAACCTATAGGGTCAGGAAGTGTCTACTGTGCCCCCTTCTACCCATTCCCAACGTTGTTTGTCCTCCATCTTGTGTCTCAATTCTACCGAAACACAAAATGGAGGACTCCCGTAACGCTGCCGGTGTGCGTACCGGGGTGCACACTGGTAAGCGCTCCCTAAAAAAAATGTGGGAACGTAATTTACAGAAAAACCACTGGAGACACTTACACCAAATATAGAATATGCCCTACTACATAGCAGTCCCTACCATTTACACAAACATTTGGTGGTATTCCATTGAGCCATTTGGGCTGTCAACCAATTAAAATGTAATTTACATTTTGTACTTTTTTTTGCTGACATTTGATTGGTTAAGTACATGAATATATATGAAAAATGAGAGGGAAACACAGCCATTTTGACTAATACTACCTAAGGTACATTTGGAAAGAATTTTGACAGAAAATTTCCACTACTTTGAAAAAGGTAAGTTGTTAATTTGAAAGAAGAACTATGTTATGCACTTTAAGTTAATTTGGAAAAACGTTTTCTGATAGTTATATACTGTCCTTCTGTAAGAGCTAGAGATTGAGATGGACTTCTCTGTTATTATTTTGAATTGAGTTAGGCTTCTCTGGTATAATTATGAATTTATTTAGGCTTCATCACATGCACTTTTTAATAGTTCTACTTCCTGCCTGAAACCATACACTGCCCAAAGATAACTTCACTGTTAAAAACTCAAATGTACCTGTCTGAACTTAAACCCAACAGTGCCCTAACTCTACTGATATATTTATTTTTTATGCAATTTACAGCAAAAAAATGGAAGGAGAAAAACAATCAACTGTTATTTCTTTTGAAGTAAAGGTGGAAAATACAGAAGAACAAAAAGATGAATTTAATTTCATGGATGACTCTTTCGACCAACAGTTACTAGAATCTATTAAATTTTGAAAAAGAATCAGAAGAATAAATGTATATTTAATAATTAAAAATTGTTTGAGACATTATTCATTTTAATATGTATTACATGAAGTAGTACCAAAATGTTTATATTATAAATTGTGACTTATAGTATACTATGCAACTTTTTTGTGTTACATAGTAAGTTTACTCATAGTTACTACCTTTCTCCCACTATATTATCTCCAATGTGTATTTTACATCTCTTTTCCTCATAAGGGAACAGGATAGATTACCCATGATCCCCTAGAACAGGGGTACTCATAGTACGGCCCGCGGGCCAGTGGCGGCCCGGCAAGCCTTCCCTGGCGGCCCGCGGACCCCCGAGACATCATACCTGTGTTTCCCGAGTTTTTTTTTTAAAGTGTCTGCAGCAGCGAGAGAGACTCTTGCTGCTTTGTGGGGGCTGCCGGCGGGCGATCCTAGGAATGGCCAGAGTAAAGCTGCAGGGGCCTAAGGAGAGGTGAAATACAAAGGCATCATTAACATGCAAATGGTCTTTTAATGACCTGTGAAGTGCTCGGGTGCGGCTGCGAGTGTATGTGTGCCCCGGCTGGCGCACAGGCAGGGTGAGGTGACAGAGGGAGTGGGAGGGAAAGGGAGGGGGAGGGGGACGGGGAGAGAGAGAGAGTGAAAGGGAGTGAGTGAGTGAGAGGGAGGGAGGGAAGGAGTGAGAGGGAGGGAGGGAAGGAGTGAAAGGGAGGGAGTGAGTGAGTGAGAGGGAGTGAGAGTGAGAAGGAGTGAGAGAGAGTGAGTGAGTGAGTGAGAGGGAGGGAGTGAATGAGAGGGAGTGAGTGAGTAAGAGGGAGGGAGTGAGTGAGTGAGAGGGAGTGAGATGGAGGGAGTGGGAGGGAGTGAGAGGGAGGGAGGGAGAGAGGGAGAGGGAGGGAGTGAGAGAGTGACTGAGAGAGTGAGAGTGAGTGAGAATGAGTGAGAGGGAGTGAGTGAGAGGGAGTGAGTGAGTGAGAGGGAGGGAGTGGGAGGGAGAGGGAGGGAGGGGGAGGGAGAGGGAGGGAGGGGGAGGGAGTGGGAGGGAGTGGGAGGGAGGGAGTGAGAGGGAGGGAGGGAGAGAGAGAGGGAGGGAGGGAGGGAAAGGGAGGGAGTGAGAGAGTGACAGAGAGTGAGAGTGAGTGAGAATGAGTGAGAGGGAGTGAGAGGGAGTGAGTGAGTGAGAGGAAGTGAGTGAGAGTGATAGGGAGTGAGTGAGAGGGAGTGAGAGAAAGTGAGTGAGTGAGAGGGAGGGTGTGAATGAGAGGGAGTGAGTGAGAGGGAGTGAGAGGGAGGGAGTGAGTGAGTGAGAGGGAGGGAGTGGCAGGGAGTGGGAGGGAGTGAGAGGGAGGGAGGGAGAGAAGGAGAGGGAGGGAGTGAGAGAGTGACTGAGAGTGTGAGAGTGAGTGAAAATGAGTGAGAGGGAGGGAGGGAGAGGGAGTGAGTGAGTGAGAGGGAGGGAGTGAGAGGGAGGGAGGGAGGGAGGGAGTGAGTGAGAGGGAGGGAGTGGGAGGGAGTGGAAGCGTGAGAGGGAGGGAGTGAGAGGGAGGGAGTGAGAGGGAGGGAGGGAGAGAGAGAGAGGGAGGGAGGGAGGGAGAGGGAGGGAGTGAGAGAGTGACAGAGAGTGAGAGTGAGTGAGAATGAGTGAGAGGGAGTGAGTGAGAGGGAGTGAGTGAGTGAGAGGAAGTGAGTGAGAGTGAGAGGGAGTGAGTGAGAGGGAGTGAGAGGGAGTGAGTGAGAGAATGAGTAAATGAGTGGGAGTGAGTGAGTGAGAGGGAGGGAGTGAGAGGGATGGAGTGAGTGAAAGGGATGGAGTGAGTGAGAGGGATGGAGTGAGTGAGAGGGATGGAGTGAGTGAGAGGGATGGAGTGAGTGAGAGGGATGGAGTGAGTGGGAGGGAGGGAGGGAGTGGGAGGGAAGGAGTGAGTGGGAGTGAGTGAGTGGGAGGGAGTGAGAGGGAGGGAGTGAGAGGGAGGAAGAGAGAGGGAGGGAGTGAGTGAGAGTGAGAATGAGGGAGTGTGGGGGAGAGTGAGGGAGTGAATGAGAGGGAGTGAGTGAGAGGGAGGGAGAGAGTGAGAGTGAATGAGTGAGTGGGAGAGGGAGGGAGAGGGAGTGAGTAAGACGGAGAGGGAGTGAGACAGACAGGGAGGAAGTGAGATGGAGACAGAGAGGGAGGGAAAGGGAGGGAGTGAGAGGGAGGGAAAGGGAAGGAGACGGAGAGGGAGGGAAAGGGAGGGAAAGGAAGGGAAATGGAGGGAGAGGGAGGGAAAGGGAGTGAAAGGGGGTGAGACAGAGTGCGTGAGAGGGAGGGAAAGGGAGGGGGATGGAGAGGGAGTGAGAGAGAGGGAGTGAGAGAGAGGGAGTGAGAGAGAGGGAGTGAGAGAGAGGGAGTGAGACAGTCGGAGTGAGACAGAGGAAGACAGGAGAGAGGGAGGGTGAGAGGGAGAGAGAGCTAGAGAGAGGGAGGGAGACCGAGAGAGATGTGTGTATGCCGGGACGGCTCAGTGACCCTCCCCCCCTTCCCCATTTCAACTTAAGTTGTTGCTCTAGCCCTCACCCCTCCCCCACTGACCCTGCCCCCCCCCGCTGCGGCCCTCGGACACAAACCAAACTGTAAATTAGGCCCCGAGAGAAAGTTTGTGAGTAACCCATGCCCTAGAACTTCTCAGGGATTGCTTAAAATATCTGTTTCTGCTTTCCTGACAGACTATGGTATGAAATCCATATACCACAATAACTTCTATAACAACATGCAAGATATCTACAGAAGAGACGGTGTACATTAAATTTAAGACTCTGCATTGGTACCTACATATAGGTACTTAAATAAAAATTTTAAAAAACAACAAAAAGAACATTTTTTCAAAACAGCTACTTCTTTTAAATATCTGTCATTCTTTTTCCCCATGGTACGCTCCCTGGTGCGCTCACCGGTGCGCATACCGGGCGCCCCCCCCCCGCGAAAATAAATTTTTTAATTTTGTCCCGCTGGGCCCTTTTATGGCCCCCACATCAAACCTAGGGGGTCAGGGGAGGTCTACCATGCCCCCTTATGGTCATTTCCCCCTTTGTTTTTGCCACCTCTTGTGTCTCGATCCTACCCAGACACAAGATGGCGGCCGCTCCAGACTGTTTTGAATGTTTACAGACACCCGAGAGCCAATCAGCTTTCTGTGCGCAAGTCGCGTGGCGCGCCCGGTGCGCTCCCCGGAGCGAGTACCGGGGCGCACTTATAGATATATATATTTTTTTAAACCTAAATTACTCAAAATCCACTGGAGCACATATCTTGAGACATAGCAAAGGCACATCTGGTTACCAGTCACTACAATTTTGCCAAGTTTGGTGGAAATCCATTCAGCCGTTCGGGCTAAAAGTGAGTTTGACCGCCCTATGGAAATTAACATGGAAAAACATGTTTTGGGACCCCCCCTTTTATCTCAGCCCCCGCTTGACGAATCCCCCCCACATTTTCAGGGAAGGACCGGAGCTCGACGAGGCAGGCAGATTCGTCAACCGACGCCAAAGTTATTCACAATAGAATTTTGAGATTTTGCATTGAAAAAAATCCTAACTATAACTACCTACTGGCGACCGCCAGTAGGAAATATATATATATATATATATATATATATATATATATATATATATATATATATATATATATACATATTCACACAAAAAAACAAAGGCTACAAAGACGTTATAGTTAGGCTGGCATTTCACTTGTGCAAAACGAGAGAAATTCAGAAATTAAAGTTAGCTGAGCTAACTATAAATTGCGCCCCCACAATGCACCACTAATGATGTCACATATAATATCACTCATGACATAGATAGTGAGGTCAAAGATGACATCACTGATGACTGCATCCTCATAATCTCTGATGCACCTACTCACACCCCAATAGAACCTTTCGTACACTCACTCCAAATGTCAGACTACCATTTTTGAAACCATTGATATACAAATACTAGTACATACATACCCATTCACTGATTCATAGGTCCACACACACATTCACTCACTCATCCATACAGCCACTAATACACCCAGTCACTCACCAACACATCCACTGTTATATTGACATATATCCCAATACAGACACTCAAACCCATAGAGCTACTCACACACGTAGTCACTCACCCAAACAGCCACTTACTCACCTATACAGTTATACACACAATACCTCACTTTTTCATACAGATACTAACACATACTTACTCTCCTATACAGCCACTGACACATGTTCACTCTCACTCATACAGCCACTCCCACAATCACTCACTCATACATTATCACTTATATACTCGAACAGTCACATATATTGCCTTTCTTTCAAATATGCAGTTATTAAAGATTTTTATATTGCCCAAACTTGACCCAAAACGTGTACCAAAACGCTTAACACAGCACCAGTTGCATTACATGAGGACATATTCATTTTTGTTATGCAAGAGAGATTACATGATTTGCCCAAAATCACAGAATGTTCAGCATCTTTGCGGAAACTCGAACCCAATTCCCCAGATTCAAATTCGACCGCCCTAGCTGTTAGGTCAACTCCTCTCCCAGTTATTCACCCATATACCACTGAGATATTCATTCATTCACCAACACAGCCATAAGCACACTCACTTACCCATACAGCCACTCACAGATGTACTCATGAACCCATACACCCAGGGATTCACCCATTCACACATCCATGCTGGGAGCCACACACCAGCTCACCCATCCACAAAGACACTCAGGCACCCATAAAGTTACTCAGACAACCAACCAATAACCCATATAGACACTTGTGTATCTACTGACCAACCCATGCAGCCACTTACCTACCCGCTGACAGACTGATACGGACATTCACAAAGATTAGTCAATCAATCAATCAATCAATCAATCAATCAATCAATCAATCATTTGTAAAGGGCACTACATACCCGCGACAGTCTCTAGGCGCTGGGGGGGCCACTACTGATTGAACAGCCAGGTCTTGAGTAGCCTCCTGAAGGTCAGCAGGTCTTCGGTCTGTCATAGGCTCAGTGGGAGGGTGTTCCATGTCTTGGTGGCGAGGTGGGAGAAGGATCTCCCACTGGTGGTTATTCTTCGGATGCGCGGGACGGTGGTGAGTGAGAGTTCAGCGGATCATTGATGGTGGTTGGGGATGTAGTAGGAGAGCCGTCTGTTGAGATGGGCTGGGCCAGTCTTGTGGAGTGCCTTGTGTGGGTGGGTGAGGAGCTTGAAGGATATCCTCTTGTTGACAGGGAGCCAGTGCAGGTCGAGGATCCGTTGTGCCGAGGTGTTTTGGATGCGTTGTAGTCATTTGATGAGCTTGGTCGGGGCTCCCGTGTAGAGGGTGTTTCCGTAGTCTGCTGCTGACGAGGGCCTGGGTGACTGACCTTCTTGTAGCTGTCGGGATCCATCTGTAGATCTTGCGGAGCATGCAGAGAGTGTTGAAGCAGGAGGCGGAGACGGCGTGGACTTGCTTGGTCATTAAGAGCGTTGAGTCGAGGATGATTCCCAGGTTCCTTGCAAGGTCGATGGGTGTCGGGGCTGCCCTCAGTGCTGTCGGCGCCCAGGAGTCGTCCCAGGCTGAAGGATTGGAGCCAAGTATGAGGACCTCCGTCTTGTCCGAGTTCAGCTTCAGAATGCTGGTCTTAATTCAGTCGGCCACGCCCTTCATTCCTTCGTGGAGTTTGGCTTTGGCGGATATGGGGTCCTTGGTGAGGGAGAGGATCTGCTGAGTGTCCTCGGCGAAGGAGATTATGTTGAGGTTGTGCTGTCGCGCTACGTGTGCGAGCTGGGCCATGTAAATGTTGAACAGGGTCGGGCTGAGGGAGGATCCCTGGGGTATGCTGAATATGATCTTGGAGGCTTTGGAACGGAATGGGTAGGCGGATATTCTGGGTTCTGCCGGAGAGGAAAGAGGCTTGGATCCCTGCGGCGTGTAGGCGTGTGCGTAGTGTGTGGTGGCTGATGGCGCCGAAGGCGGCAGAGAGGTCTAGGAGGATGAGTACTGCGGTCTCGCCGTTGTCCAGCAGGGTCCTGATGTTATCAGTGGCAGCAATGAGGGCAGTCTCGGTGCTGTGGTTGCTGCGGAACCCTGACTGGGATGGGTCCAGGATTCTGTTTTCTTCAAGGTATCGGGTTAGCTGTTTGTTGATGGTTTTCTCGATAACCTTGGCTGGAAAGGAGAGCCGAGAGATGGGCCGGAAGTTCTTGAGGTCTCTTGCGTCTGCCTTATGTTTTTTGAGTAGGGCGTTGATATCGGCATGTTTCCAGATCTCTGGGAAGGTCGCGGTCTCAAAGGAGAGATTGATGATGTTGCGCAGGTGGGGTGCGATGGAGCTGCTTGCTCTGTTGAAGATGTGGTACGGGAATGGGTCTGACGGAGAGCCAGAGTGTTTTGAGGGCATGGTCTTGATGGTTCCATTGATGCTCACGCTGGCCCAGGCTAGCAGGGGGTTATTGTCGATGGTGTACAGAGGGTCTGTTTTGTTGCTGTCTGTTGAGACTGCTCAGGTGTGGAAGCTGTTGTGGATATCTGCTATCTTGCTGTGGAAGAAGGTGGCGAGGGAGTCACACAGGGCTCGAGACGGCGGGATGTTGTTGGTGTTGGTGTTGGAGCTGGGGTTGGAGAGTTCCTTCACGATGTTGAAGAGGTCCTTGCTATTGTGTGTGTTGTTGTCGAGGTGATCTTTGAAGGAGGTCCTCTTGGCCGCCCTGATGAGGTGGCGGTGGTTGCGGATGGCGTCCTTGTGTGCTGCGCGGCTGCCTGGAGATTGTTCACTGTGCCATTTCTTCTCCAGTTTCTGGCAGGCTTGCTTGGAGGCTCGGACTTCTGGGGTGAACCAGCTGGCCCTCTTGCTGGTGTCTCTGTGGGGGGGTTTCTTCAGCAGGGCGAGGGTGTTGGTACAGTCCTCGACACTGTAAGCAGCGTCGTCGGTGTTGGAGGGTTTGGTAGGTGGGCTGAGAGTGAGGTTTGCATGTAGTTGGTCTTAGGTGATTTTGCTCCAGCAGCGACGGGGGATCTGTTGGGGGCGTTGGTGTGAGGTGGGTTTCTGGAAGGGGAAGTGGATGCAGTGGTGGTTGGTCCAGAGGAGTTCGGTGCGGTGGCGGATGGAGACGTATGGGCTTGAGGAGAAGATGGAGTCGAGCATGTGGCTGGCAGAGTGGATGAGTGTTGTGACGAGTAGCTTCAGTCTGAGGTTGGCGAGGTTATCGATCAGGGTTGTAGAGTTGTTGTCGTTGTTGTTCTCAAGGTGAAAGTTCAGGTCTCCGAGGAGGATGTAGTCGGTGGAGGTCAGGGCGTGCATGCTGATCAAGTTGGCAGTGGAGTCGCTGAACGGGGGGCAGGGTCCAGGGGGTCGGTAGACGAGGGTGCCTCGGAGGGTGGAATTAGGGTTCGTGTGGTTCTGGAAATGTATGTGTTCGGAGGTGCTGAGAGTGTCGTCGGTGCTAGTCGAGACCCTGACGCTGTTCTTGTGGACAATAACAATTCCTCCTCCGACTCCGTTGGTGGGGTCTCTGCGGGTGAACTTGTAGCTGTCTGGGATGGCTCTGGTGATGTCGGGTGCGGAGGAGTGGTTAAACCAGGTCTCTGTCAGGAAGGCAACATCTGGGGATGTTGTGTTGAGAGGGTCCCAGAGCTCGACGGCATGCTTGCGTGCGGCGCGGGTGTTCAGTAGTATGCATCGGAGGTGGTTGGAGTCTTTCTTGGCGGGTGGCTCGTCGGCTCTGAGGCTGGTGTAGCTGCAGTTCCGGCATGTGAAGGGGCCGTGTCTGCATTTCGGGGTGGTCTTGAAGCAGGTGTGGCTCCGTCCAGAGTTGAAAGCTAGCATCGTAGTGGTGGCAGTCGTCATGGTGGGTGCGGGGGCCAGGGGTTCTTGCACAGCGTGCGGTCCAGACGTGGACGGGCACAGCCAGGCTTGCCTTAAGATCGCCTTCGGCGTGCCAGCTGCACGCCCACACAGCAGCTGGCATATATGGGGAGGTGGGAGGCAGGAGCAGCTGGGAGGTGGGAGACAGGGTAAGCGAATGTGCAGTGGGCAGTCAGGGGTCTTGCGGCAGGGGACACAGCGATGAGGGTGGTGAGGGACAACAAAGGTAACAGAAGGAAAAGGGGATTCTTCTATCGGCCAGAGCAAGATCATGTTAGTTACAACGGAAACAGGATGCATTATAACATGCACAGAAAAGGAACAGACGGGTGGTATACATTACCTGCTAGGCCATTCAGGGGACAATCGAGGGATGGTATGGAATCTCTCTCACATATGGAGGTTACAAACAGATATAACATTCTCTCAGGTCTTAACGAAAGTGACTAACTGAGGGATCCTGCTGCCAATGTGTCTTCCTATTTTGGCTCGGGTCTTCAGTTAGGCTGTTCGGTATTACCAAGGGGTAGCACAGCATCAATTGCTGCCATCACAATGGATAATATCGGTTTAGCGGGCCAATCAGTAACAGATGGAGACAATGAGTATCTCATTACTGGAATAACACAGCCTGGCCCAACAAAAGTGAAGAGAAGACGGTTGACTATAATGTTCTGCACCTCGTGCCAGTTCCAAAATCAGACAGTCCTTCGCCAACAGCCCTGGCAACAACTGTCCTGTGTTGCCACTGTGCGCCAGATCCTTCAAGATTAAGTTGTTTTGGGCATGCGTCGGGAAAAAGAAGTCGAGTAGATCACCAGATTTGATTCTTAAATTCTTTTATTCTTATTATTTCGTATTCATGGGTAAATAGTTCTTTACACTCCAACCAACGCATTTTGTTCTCTTACCGAGAACTTCATCAGGGCTTTAATGTATGTAGAATCTCCAGAGTTTCCTTACTAGCTGCCTTCTGTGCAGGGAGAATTGTAAAGCGGGATTCAGACGTGTCCCAAGTAACTCTCCTATAGGCAACGTCTGGTATGTCAAATATTCAGAGGTCGAACATCCACGGTAGAATATCAAATTGTTTGCCAGGGAAATTTCTTTTATATGGAAAAATAACTTCAAACTGTGTGTCAGCGAAGGATAAAAAGCCTTCTTGAGTTATATAATGAGTAAAACAATGATCCTCAGTGCCTCAACCAGACCTCGTCATGGCTGAATCAAGTTCAAGAGATAAAAACACTGTTGATCTGTACTCCTTGTTTTGTAAGTGCATGTATCCCAGGGAACGTTCCCATAAGGCAGTGTAATGCCTATGCAATTATCCAAATTTCGTGCTCCGTTGGCGAATAAAAGAATTTAAGAATCAAATCTGGTGATCTACTCGACTTCTTTTTCCCGACCCACGCCCAAAACAACTTAACGCGGCCTGGCCCACCTGGCATAAGTACTGTGGAGGATTTAGATGGCAACCTAGTATATGTAAATGTGCTGGACTTGTAACATCTTGTCATGGAAAATAGCGGGGATTGCAAATAAGATTACTGACCCGTTATGGGTGCAGTTTGTAAAGCACTTCTCTATAATCTGTCTTCAGGAGACATGAGCAACCGACACTAGCATTGCACTTGAGGGCTACAAGTCATTTTGTGTACCGGCAACAGGCTCCAGAAGTGAGCGGGCTTCTGGAGACCTGGTTATCTTTTTTTCCCTGGCATTAAGATGTAGTGTTAGGGTTCTCCCCTCTGTCAACAAAAATTTCCAGCCCATTATGTTGGGGATAGAAGAAAACAGTATGTGCGTGATCAATTTTTACAACACATACAGCCAGGGTGAGGGCTGTAGGATCTCAGAATTGCACAACTTTATTATCCAATGTCGAGGAGTGCTTAGAAGGAACCTGCTACTTGTTGGGGACTTTAACGCCCACTTATGTGGTGATCCCATGTTACACGCTCTAGCAGATATGGGTTGTAGCTTTTATTCCGGACTCCATTTTTGAACATACAACCCAGGGTAGTGCCTTGAACCACCTACTAGATGAGCAAGATCTCCTGTTTTCCATGAATATTGCCCCACCGACAACAATACAAAAAGAACCCACCTTTAAAGGAGGAAGTCACGGAACTTCCATTGATTTTATTTTAGTTGACAGAAATCTTATGACACTTCTATCTGGCTTTCAAATAGCTCCCAGTGCTTATAGTGACCATGACCCAGTTTGTATTCTGTTAGGAGGGACCCTTATGAAAAAAACTAAAAAGGTCACCACCGCAAGAGACAATGTGCTGCAACCCATTAATGGCGGGCGACCCATAAAATGGAACAAGGTGATACTGACCGAATTCCATGAAAAACTGATAAAGGACTGTGATAAGGACTTTCTAACCTGTCTCAGCTCCAACTCTGACAGTGAAGGAGTCCTTACAGTCTTTGAGAATATCGCCTGAAAAGTAGGAAAGATGCTGGAGGTATGGGGGGTAAAACCATATCGGATAAACCTAAATGGTTCTGCCACAATTGTTCAAAAGCAGCTAGAGATCTGAAAGAGGCCCTTAAAATACTTCCCCGGAATAAAGCTTTGATCAGCTCGCTTCGATTAACTTACAAAAAGGTGTTGAAATTAAGGAAGACCGAGCTGAACAACGCGTTATGGGAGTGTAAGACCTGGCACCTTGGCATGAGTCTCCCTTCCACTTTTTGCTGATGTGCCTCAGATGTTTTTGCTGGTGTTCGATGTTCAGGGCACTACGCCACACCAACCCGTGCCGCAGTGCAAGTGCTCCCCATGTGAAGTGTATCCGTAATTGATTTCCATGATTGGCTTATTTGGTTTACTGTCAGTCCCCAGTACCGTGCACCAGGAGTGCCGGGGCTTGAGGATACAAATGCCGCAAGTGGGCCTGCAGCGCTGGTTGCGCCACCCACAGAAGTGGCCTAGTAAAAGATGTCTCGGTCGGCCATTGCTGACCCTGCGTACAGTCTGGTACTGTCACGCTGACTGTGCAAGTGCCCACACTTGCCCGTCCCTGAACCTTCCTTAACCTTCATATCAGTCACTTCTATGGTAGGCCCACGGGCAGGGTGCATTGTAAGCGTAAGGTAGGACAAGCCTGATGTGTGTGGCATGTCCTAGTAGTCAATTACCGCCTTTTGAGTTTTTTCACTATTGAAGGGCTGCCTGTTCTCTTAGGCCAAGGTGAGGGGCTGGAACTATTATACACCAATAGTCCCAACCGGCTCCGGGAACACGGTGGCATGTCGAGTTTGGTATGCCTGAACTCAGAGTAATAAAATACTTCCTTTAGCAAGGTTTATTTTAATATCCTGTGTTTGCAACTGCTACTTTTAGAAAGTTAGCATTTGGTCGCCTGACTATTTCAGCTGCCTCTGCCAGGATGTGTATCTGCTGTCTGGGTTTGTGTGAGTGACAGGGCTGGGGAATTCCCGGGGACAGTCGGGGTGACCAGGTGGTGAATAGAGTGCTTACGCCAGGATGGGTGGGTGGAGTAGTCCTTGACTCTGAATAGGGTTTTGCTCCACCACCACAATGCTGTCTTCACCTCCTGCGGAGCGTCTGATGTCCCTGCCCTGCACCCTGAAAGAAGACGGCAACGTCCTGTAAACAGAGTACTCCAAAACTGGGTCGAACCAGGCTTAGGCCCCCTGGCCTGCCAAGAGAAAAGAAATCGAGTATAAAGATAGGAGCCCTGCTCCTAAGAAATCAGATCCAGTTTTGACCACGACAAACCTCTGCCCGACTAGAAGGACCAAGAAAAGCTGAGGAGAAGTAATCCTGCAGTGGTGCCTTGCTGAGAACGGAGAGGAAAAGACCAGAAAGGACTTTGAAGACTTGTGCCTGAAACTATCTCCAAGGGCTTGATCACAAGCTCGCCCACTGAATGGAACCCCAGGACTAGTGGGTTCCATTCTGCCTGTGCCCGTTTGCTGTTGGGCCTTTAGTTCTTGTTCCCTCGCCAGAGTTGTGACTCAGGTGCCTCCGCCCTCCAAGGTCGTGACAGCTCGGAGCCTGGTCGCCCCACCGCCAAGAGCCCTGCTCAAGCTTGAGCCGCTCTCTGCTTCAGTGCCGGGCTGCCCGCTCTCCTGTCACCCCGCCTGTTACGGAGCATGCTGTGTGCCTCTCATCTTTTCTCTCCGGAATCTGCACGGAGCACATCTGATAGCCTCGGACGGTCCGTACGTCGTAACGTACCTGACTGTCTCGCTTTGCCCTCCTGCATACCAAGGCCGCGCCGCACCTCAAGAAGGTCTTCCGTACTGCGGTACCGAAGGCCCGGTGCTGCACCCGTCTGCCCGAGAAAGCGACGCCCCACACAGATCCACAGGTACGAACTGGTGTGCTAAGAAGTAGTATGCCCCGCAGGCCTGAATGGCGCCTCGCCCCCTAAGCAGCATCAGATCCCCATGTCGCCACAACCCTCCACACCGTCCCGCTCACCCGCCTCGCACCTCGAGGTGACTCCGAGCCGGATAGATCCTTTCGAGAACCGTTGGCCTCGTCCAGGGTCTGCCCTCACCAGTAGCCACGCCTGAAACGCCTCGGACACTCATCACAAGGTACATTGGCACTCTATCCCAAGTTCGCATCGGATCCTGGGTCCGCAACGTTTGTTTTCCCTGTAATCGGACCTTGCTTACCAAGAACACTTACGAACAATTGCCTATCTAAATCTGGTGGCCTTCCTTCGCTGAACGTTATATGGTCTTGTGACAAATCTGCATATATTTTTACATAACGTTTATGTATTTTTGAAACAATCCTACGACTGGTGTCCGTTTGTGGTGGGTCAGTGGGTTTCCTGTATTTGATCATAAATGCTTAACTAACTATCGCCCTGAAGATTAGCCTTGTCTGCTCGCGCCACACTACCTAGAGGGTGAGCAAGACCTATTTTTAAAGGAGTAGTTCTCTTAACCTGACTAGAGGAGAGGGTCCCTGTTTGTCACAAGTGCATACCTGTGCCAACCAGAGACCCCCGAGTCTAACATTGGAGACAGCGGTGAGGATTCTGAATTTGCATTTATGATTTATGTACAGTAAATTACTGATCACCAAGTAGTGAGAGCAGACCTATAACGAAGCCACAGATTTATTATCTTGCAGAGAGATCTTGCATTGTTGAACCATGCCTGGTTCACTCCCCGTGAGAGCACCCTCTGTCATCTCTGGACTAGATGACGTCGACTGGGAAGGGCTTGAGAATTACAAAATGGAGCAGCTGAAGAATTTTTGCCAGAAATTCAGAGTCGCCCAAACCGGGTGCAAAAACAAAGCCCAACTCGTAAAGAAACTGAGCGCCTGGAAAGAGTCGAGAGAGCTAGAGAATCAGTTGGTGGTGGATCCACCAGATAGTCTTGTCGAGGTGCACGGAGGCCTGTTACCAGAAGAGCTGGTGGACAGGGCCGCGACCAGAGCGCATGAAGTCAAAATGGCAAGGTTAACCGGACAGATGGCGATGGAGAAAAAGAGACTCCAGCTAGAGCACAAGATACATCTCAAAGAATTGGAGCTGAAAGCAGAAATTTTGGACACAGCTCCAGGTGGCAGCACAATTCCAGTGCATGTAGAGTCAAGGGTCTACGTACCGAAAGATGTGGTAAAGGAGTACTTTAAGGGGGATGACATAGGGCAGTGGTTTTGGGCCTATGAGGTAGCCATGTCCTCCCACCGGATCCCTGAGAAGGATTGGGGAGTGGGGTTGTGGGGACGGTTCCTGACCGAGGGGCGGGACACCCTGCTATATCTCCCTACCGAAGTGTATAATTCCTATTCCCTCCATGAAAGAGGCCTTAATGACCAGGTTTGGGTTAACCCCGGAGATGTACCGACAGACGTTTAGGGGTTGTGCTAAGATTCCTGGGAGTAAGTATGTGGAGTATGTGACCTTTTTCTGCAGAGCGCTGGATGGTTGGGTGAAAGGTAGCAAAGTGGATGATTTTCAAGGGCTGCTTGATTTAGTAGCATGGGAGCACTTGTCCACTAATTGTTTTCCTGAGCTACACCAGCACCTGATCGATAGCAAGCTGTCCAACCCGAGGAAGCTTGCTGAGGAAGCGGACCGCTGGCTTAGCACCAGGGTCCACAAGGGTCCAGTGGGAGACTCAGCCAGAGGTGGGAAGGGTCCCCAGCAGAAGAGTGGGGGGACAGGAGAAAACAGAAAGGGTTCCAAAAAGGCCCCCAAAGTAATTCCCAAGGGAACCAAGGGAAAGGTTTTCAGCCTCCTCCACCCCCGAAGCAAAACGGGGCCCGACAGGTAAACCTGTTCAAAGAGGGCCCATCGCCTGTTATAGGTGTGGCGACCAGGGTCACATAGCCACTGATCCTAGGTGTCGCTTGTATGGAAAACCCCCACCCACGGGTGCTCCCCCCAGGCAAATAGCTAGCGTTAATTTTCGGGGAGAAGTTACAATCCCGGAGGGTGGGGATCCCGTACACATGACCCTATTCTCGCTAGGAGACAGTGAGATGGTCCCCGAAAACTACCTCCCCAGTAACACTAAGAAGTATGGGCAGGTAGTGACCATCAATGGTAAGAAGGTGGAGGCTCTTCGAGACACAGGAGCCAGTGTGACTGCCGGTGTCTCAGGAGCAGGTGGTTCCACACGCCTACTATAGGGTTGTCAATGCTGACAATTCTGAGAGCCAGTGTCCGATGGCTCAAGTTCCCTTTGAGTGGGGGGGTCTCTGGTACTCTGCAAGTCATTGTGAGGACCTCCATGCCTGTAGATTGTCTGCTAGGGAACGATTTGGAGATCTCCCCTTGGAGAAAGGTGGGGAAAACGACTCATCGGCGGATGGTGGGTCTACCCGACTGGGCATGCGTGACTACCAGGTCCATGGCAGCCAGTAGGGGTGTCGAAGAAGTCTTGGAGCCTGAAGGAGAGGCCCAGATACCGGCCTTAGAGAGAAGGCGCAGGGGGCATGGACAGCCAGCCCCCACTCTTCCCACGGCCCAGGAGGAAGCAGACCTCGAGGGGGATGCCCTGGAGCCTACCGGGGAACAGATTGCCGAACTGGGAGACCTGCCTGAGCTGACCCATTGGCAGCAAGAAGGAGGTCCCTCCAGGGAGGAATTCTGCTAGGAGCAGAGGGAGTGCCCTACTCTCGTGGGTATGCAGCAAAAGGCTGCAGACCAGGCCAATAGTGCTCACTCCAGAAAACACTGGATCTACTGGGAGAACGATCTCCTGTATTCGGAGCCTAAGGCTGCTGAACCTGGGTCAGCCCGTGTGCTGGTTATACCCCAGAAGTTCAGAGCCTTCCTACTGGGACTGGCTCACGATGTACCATTAGCAGGACATTTGGGGATGGACAAGACCTATGACAGGCTTGTTACCCACTTCTATTGGCCCCAAATGCACAGAAGTTTGAATGCGCACTGTAGGACTTGCCAAACTTGCCAGGCAAGTGGTAAGTGTAGAGGGAAGAACAAGGCTTCCCTCCAACCATTCCCCGTCGTCAGTACCGCATTCCAGCGGGTGGGTATTGATATTGTAGGGCCTCTGGACCCCAAGACAGCCATGGGCAACAGGTTCATCGGGGTCTTGGTGGAACACACCACCCGGTACCCGGAAGCCATTCCTCTGAGGACAGTGACGGCCCCCATGGTGGGACGAGCGATGATGGGAATTTTCACACGAGTAGGATTCCCTCTAGAGGTGGTGTCTGACCGGGGCACCAATTTCATATCTAAATATATGAAATCCCTTTGGCATGAGTGTGGTGTAACCTACAAGTTCACCACCCCTTACCACCCCCAAGGAAATGGGTTGGTTGAGAGATTCAACCGAACCCTGAAAGGCATGATCATGGGCCTAGAAGGACCGATGAGGCGTAAGTGGGACGTCCTCTTGCCATGCCTACTCTTTGCTTACCGAGAAGTGCCGCAAAAGCCGCTCGGGTTCAGTCCCTTCGAACTTTGTGCGGTCACCAGGTACGCAGACCTCTGAGTCTGGTAAAGGAAGGCTGGGAGCAATCTCCAAGGAAACCTCCCCAGAATGTATACAGTTACATGCTGGCCTTCCGAAACCAGACCAGGCGATTTAGACAAATTGCTGAGGCAAATCTGGAAGCCAGACAGGAAGAGATGAAGCGGTGGTACGACCAGAATGCCACTCTGGTAGAGCTTCAACCTGGACAAAAGGTGTGGGTCTCGGCCCCAGTGGAGCCGTGTGCACTTCAGGATAAGTGGACAGGTCCATTTGAGGTTGTGGAGCTCAAGAGTCCTGTCACCTACCTGGTGAACTTGCAAACTCCCAGGAACCCTTTGAGGGTCCTACATGTTAACCGCCTTAAGCCCTACTTGGAGAGGTCCGAAGTGGGCATGCTCTTGGCAACCGATGACGGAATGGAGGAATAGACCGAACCTCTTCCGGACCTCTTGGTAGGCTCTGAGAAAGATGGGTCATTGGACGGAGTTAACCTCTCACCCTACCTGACTCCTCAACAGAATGACTGCCGCCAGCTGCTGGGGCAGTTTCCTGATCTGTTCTCCTTGGTTCCCGGTGTCACAGATTGGTGCGTCCATGACGTGGACACAGGAGACAGTTTGCCAGTGAAGCACAAGGCTTACCGCGTGACTGACAAGGTAAGAGCCTGCATCAAGGAGGAAGTCTCAAAGATGTTTGCTCTTGGGGTGATTGAGTCCTCTAGCAGCCCTTGGGCCAGCCCAGTGGTCTTGATCCCGAAGGCCGCAACGCCGGGAGCCGAACCCGAACTCCGGTTCTGTGTGGACTATCGAGGACTCAATTCGGTCACGAAGACCGACGTGCCCCCCATCCCCAGAGCTGATGAGCTCATCGATCGGTTGGGGGCTGCTCGGTATCTCAGCACGTTTGACTTAACGTCTGGGTACTGGCAGATCGCCTTGACTGACGGGGCCAAAGAGAAGTCAGCGTTCTTAACCCGAGACGGGCATTTCCAGTTCCGGGTTATGCCATTTGGGATGAAGAACGCTCCTGCCACCTTCCAGAGGTTGGTCAACCGGGTGTTGGTTGGACTGGACGCGTTCAGTGCCGCCTACCTGGATGACATCGCAGTGATCAGTGGCACATGGGAAGAACACTTGCGACACCTATGGGAAGTGTATTCAGCACTGCGCCAGGCAGGCCTCACGATCAAGGCAAGCAAATTTCAGATTGGGCAGGGTTTTGTGGTGTACTTGAGACACCAAATTGGGAGCGGCCAGGTGGCGCCCCTTGAACCCAAGATTGAGACCATCCTGAATTGGGAGCACCCCAAGACCCAAACGGAGGTGAGGGCCCTCCTCGGACTTACCGGGTACTACAGGAGGTTTGTCAAGGGGTATGGCACCATCATTGCCCCCTTCAGAGTACCCTTATAAAATATCATAAGGCTCAAAGAATTCCTCGAGGACTAAGGATATCTCTCAAATCCACTCTATGTAAAAACAATGCAAGGTTCACAGAACGGTGGCACGCTATATTGAACAAATGTTCACTTGACTTAATATTATTGATTATTGAAGAACTAGCAAAGTTGATTGAGGATCTAGTAAAAGAAGTTAATCAAACCAAAGACGACCTAAACAAAGTTGTAACCAAAGAGGAATGGGATCAAATACTGGCAGACACTAACAAAAAACTAGATGAATACACAAAAGAAATAAATCATAGAAAACTCAGAAAATTTAAAAGGGACACTACGGATTATCGCCTCGGAGAAGTTTACTCTTGGGCAGAAATATATGCTAAAAGACGACTACAAAGGTCAAAGACAGACAAATCTACAGACAAAACATCCTCAGACGATTCTCAACAAAGACGTCCTACTTGGGATAATAGGAGACCTAAACCAGGGCAATCTAAACAACAACCAAATCAACCATCTGATAAAACACCAGCTAACATACCAACACCAACAACACAACAAACACTGTCACTTTTTTTAGTGACAGGTACCGGACCATAAGCAGAACCAGGAGGAGCAAGCGCACAAATAAGTTCCGTACCAGTGTCCAAAAACACGAAGAGTCAGAGAACCTATTCATAAACATATCGAAATACCAAACCAGTAATTTGGAACTACACACGCTTCAAAAAGGATCATCATATGTTCCTACCTACCACTCGAACATATTAGAAACCAAAGTATGTGTATATAAATTCCTCAGATTGCTTAGACTATGAAATTTTTTCAATAACGTGATAGAACCATCAACCATTGCAAAAAACAGCACTGATAACACTCTTATGGGACTAAGAACCAAAAGTACATTTACAGCCCCAGTGAGCCATAAAGTCTTGGATGCGTTTGAGAAAGTGATCTTAACAGAAATGGAAGAAACGTTTAAACTTCCTAGACCCAAACATTCTAATATGTCACAAAAAGAAAAACAAACCCTAAAAAACCTAGCAAACAACCGATTGATTACTATCAGACAAGCGGATAAAGGAGGTGCGCTAGTCACAATGGATACAAGTTTCTACAATGATAATGTGAAAGCACTTGTTGCAGATAAAAAAATGTACACACGTATAAACACAGAACCAACCAAGAAATTTATCAAAATTCTAACAGTTATTGTACAAAAGGCTGTAGATCAAGGTACAATTGGTCAGAAAGAAAAAGAATACCTCATCAAAGAGAATCCTACCATCCCGTAAATATATATGACACCCAAACTTCATAAACATCCGACTTCACCACCACTAAGACCTTTTGTATCCACAATTGGATCAATACATGAACCCGTAGGAAAATATCTAGACAAACATTTGCAAAACATTGTTCAAACTAGTTCCACCTATATTAAAGACACAACTCACTTCCTAAACATCCTGGAAGCTGAAAAGGCCAATTTCACCACTAATATGATTATGGCAAGTATAAACGTTAAGTCGTTATATACATTCATACCACACGATTTGGGCATGACAGCTGTTGAGAGTTTTCTAATGCAGGAAGATAAACCAGAAGCACTAAAAGTATTCCTCATGGAATTATTCCACTTCACGCTATACCACAGTTACTTTAAATGGGATGCGAACTTTTTTGTACAAATGTCGGGTACTTCCATCGGCAACTGTGCCGCACCGACCTACGCTAAAACGTTCATGCACAGATATGAGTTGGATCACATACTCAATAACGAAGAATGGACTAAAAATGTAATATTGTGTAAAAGATACATTGATGACTTCTTCATATTATGGAATGGCAACAAAGAAAGTCTGACCAATATTCTAAACCAACTCAACCAGATCAACGACAGGATACAATTCACATTTACCATTGATAAAGAAAAATTATCATTCTTGGATATACAATTAGCCAACAACAACGGAGTAATCACTACAAGCGTATTCACAAAAACCACAGACAGACACAACTTACTGCATTACAAAAGTTTTCATCCGGCACCACTTAAACAACATCTTCCATTTTCACAATTACTGAGAGTAAAACGCATCGCCTCATCAAATGATCTGTATCAATTACACAAAAAAGAAATTTTGGATAAATTAAAAAAAAGAGGATACCCCCAATCCATCTTGGATTCTACTTCAGAAAGAGCGGACAAATTACAAAGAGAACATCTATTTAAAACAAAAGTAAAGATGGAAGATCAAAGAGCCGTGTTTGTATCAAAATTTTCAACAAACAGCATGAAAATTAAAAAATCAATCAGAACACACTGGCCAATACTGGCTCTAGAGGAAGATTTTAAAGGCCTATTTGAAAGTCAACCCATCTTTGCATATGAGAGAACAAAAAACCTAAAGGAATTGATTAAAGAAACAAAAAACCAGGAACACAGCGTACACAAAGGCACACTTCCATGTCACAATTGTGGTAACTGTTCAGCAATTATCAAGAACAATACCATAAATCACCCTATCAAAGGTACAAAGATAAAACTCAGAGTCACAGGAACATGTGACACCAGCAATGTAATTTACATGTTGAGATGTCCGTGTGGCCTCTCGTATGCGGGTAAAACTCAAAGAAAGATCAAAACGAGGATAATCGAACATAAAAGTAACATCCGCTTGAAAAACAAAAAATCTACAAATGCTGTACACTTCAATGAAGCAAGACATGATGTGAGCCAATAAAAATGTTGTATTCTGAAAAAAGTGGCAATACTTCCTGGCAGAGATAACAACAGCCACCTATTACGCAGAGAAGTTTTCTGGATAAATTACCTTTGTACTCTTTAACCTAAGGGGCTCAATGAAAGGATAGATCTACATTGTTATCTATAATTCATTGACGAACATGAACCTTTTTGAATCTGCCCCACTCTATTTATAGATATTGTCCAGCTCATATAAATCTCCAGACATTTATACACAGACATTTCTATGTGTGTATTTGCGATTCAATTTTGATATGTATGTTACATTTTATAATATATTTTATATTCTTTTTACATTTCGCATATCATATGTTTATTGTACAGTCACACTATGAGTGTTCCCCTGAGTCCTATTTTAACAGCATATTCCCGACCCCGGAAGTCACACGTAATCATGGTTACGTAGCGCACCTTCGTTTTTCAGACGTTCGTTTTTTAGACGTCTTTACCTGCGACGCCTTCGTACCTCTTGGTCATATACACAAATCTCAGAGGCACATACTCATATTTCCCGAGTTCATACAACCCAGGCACATATACACATGGTCCTGAGAACCCTTAAGCTCAATCCGATACTCGGTATTCGACTGTAGTCATAGTTACGATTATACACACGTCCTTTGGACGTCTTCTATTTCTATCATGTTCCCTACACCGTACCACGTGATTTCAGACTCTGACTATAGAGTCGCGAACCATAGAGCACCGCTACACAGAGCGTTGCACGCCCAGGGTAACGGAGAATGATCTATCGACTTACTCTCACTGTAAGAATCCATCTACCTGGTAAAACCCGTTCGCCTTTAACTACAACAATGCCGAATGTTGAGTTTATTCAGTTGTACCATTATTATTTTCACAGCACATCCTTCGTGCTGTAACATACTTAATTAAGGTTAGTCCAAGACAACTTTTTATCATTATTTCTTCGTGAACAACGTCTTTGACACCTTGAGTTCACACGGGGCTATAAGGATTCACCACTCATTTAAATCGTTTCATCCCACATATACCGTATGATTTGATACATTGTATGCCTAAAACACCATGTAATGCATTATGTACTGCTTTATTTTCTTGTGAATCCATGATACCTATTAATGACATATTATACTGATTCTAGATATATTCGAAGTCCCCTGAAAAAGGGCTATATGCTTGAAATGCATTGGGCAACAAACTTATTTTGAAATATGATATAAAATATTCAGAAAAAATGTATCAATACTGAAAAATCTTCGTTACTAACAAATAAATCACTTGACAATGAAAAATGATTTCTTGAAAACTTAATGAAAAGATAAAAGGAGGGCATGGATGGAATGCATCTTGTGATACAGGATACATATCTTTATTCATTGACTTATCAATCTTGGTAGCCCAGCAAGATTACCACCACATGCACCAACGAAATACTAACTACATAAAGGAAAAATTAGAGACATACCCTATGCACACACTTGAAGGTACAAAAAATGGGCACAATAAGTCCAAGTACAATTGTTCAATACAGTGCAGAGAAACACAGTCATATACAAATCTTCAGGGCTCAATTGGTTGTGTTTGGACCAAGCGGTCGCTCTGCTGGTGATATTTCCGACCCGGAAGGGCCCAAAACCGTCCAATCTCAATTCCAATAAATGAATTAAAATAGCTTTCAAGCGTAATGCGCTTGTTGTGAGTTGCCCGGGAGACGGTCTAGCAGTCAATCACTTTGTATCAATGCTCTTCCGTATCCTGCGAATAATAACACCTGCTCAATGGCCTCATCCCAACTCGATGTCTCGTTGACGCCTTGTCCCATTCGTGTTCTCCCGGGTCTCTGTGTTCGAAATGCGGACCGCTTGGTCCAAACACAACCAATTGAGCCCTGAAGATTCGCTAGATGCGATGAAACACGTGTCGGCTGGTTGTACACAAGCTGTAATTGAATAAAACAAGGAGACCAAGATTTCTTCACAAATATTCGTTTATTCACTCACACCAATTTGTATATGACTGATGTTTCTCTGCCCTGTATTGAACAATTGTACTTGGACTTATTGTGCCCATTTTTTGTACCTTCAAGTGTGTGCATAGGGTATGTCTCTAATTGTCACGTTGGAATAGTATAGCTTGCTAAACTATCCTTTGGGTGGTTATATGGTTATCCACTCACCCAGTTGCACCACACCCTATTTAGTTCTAAAGTGCTTCCATACTGGCAGTGCGCCCTTTCTCTGACATTTAAAAACCATTCTTTCTTTCTACATAAAGGAAAAACATACTACTTTATTCACCTAAGAGTGCGCAACCAAATTCCATTTATTTTGCATACCATCATTGCCCCCTTGACAGAGCTGACTTCGAAGAAGCAACCCCAGAAACTGATCTGGACTGACGCCTGTCTGGAAGCATTCGACACCCTGAAAACAGCCATGTGCACGGCGCCCGTGCTCCTGGCTCCTGATTTCTCCAAAGAGTTCCTAGTACAGACAGATGCTTCAGTGCATTGGGTAGAGGCTGTCCTGTCACAAATGACTGAGGAGGGCTGGGACCACCCTGTAGCCTTCATCAGTCGGAGGTTACTTCCACGGGAGCTTAGGTGGAGTGCGATTAAGAGAGAAGCTTTTTCTGTGGTCTGGGCCTTCAAGAAGCTAAGACCCTACTTGTTTGGCTCTCACTTCTGCGTTCAGACAGACCACAGGCCCCTCAGATGGTTGATGTAGATGAGGGGTGAGAACCCAAAACTGTTGAAGTGGTTCATCTCCTACAGGCTATGGACTTTACGGTGGAGCACCGCCCTGGCACAGATCACGCCAATGCTGACTGTTTGTCCAGGTTTTTCCGCCTTAGGGATGAGGAACTCCCTGGGGTAGGGTTGTTCTCCTCACCTTTCAGCTGAAGGGGACACGTGTTAGACCTGGCACCTTGGCGTGAGTCTCCCTTCCACTTTTTGCTGATGTGCCTCTGACGTTTTTGCTGGTGTTCGATGTTCAGAGCACTGTGCCACAGCCAACCCGTGCCGCAGTGCAAGTGCTCCCTATGTAAAGTGTATCCCTAATTTATTTCCATGATTGGCTTATTTGGTTGACTGTCAGTCCCCAGTAACATGCACCAGGAGTGCCGGGGCTAGTGGATACAAATGCCGCGGGTCAGCCTGCAGCACTGGTTGCGCCAGCCACAGAAGCGGCCCAGTAAAAGATGTCTCAGGTCCGCCATTGCAGACCCTGCGCACAGTCTGGTACTGTCACTCTGACTGTGCAAGTGCCCACACTTGCCCGTCCCCGAACCGTCACTAACCTTCACATCAGTCACCCCTATGTTAGGCCCACAGGCAGGGTGCATTGTAAGAGTAAGGTAGGACAAGCCTGATGTGTGTGGCATGTCCTAGCAGTGAATTACCGCCTTTTACGTTCTTCACTACTGAAGGGCTGCCTGTTCTCTTAGGCCAAGGTAAGCGGCTGGAACTATTACACCCTATAGTCCCAACCGGCTCTGGGAACACGGTGGCATGTTGAGTTTGGTATGCCTGAACTCAGAATAATAAAATACTTACTTTAGCAAGGTTTATTTTAATATTGTGTGTTTACAACTGCTACTTTTAGAAAATTAGCATTTAATCGCCTGACTATTTCAGCCCGCCTCTGCCAGATGTGTATCTGCTGTCTGGGTTTGTGTGAGTGACAGGGCTGGGGAATTCCCGGGGACCGTAGGGGTGACCAGGTGGTGAATAGAGTGCTTACGCCAGTATGGGTGGGTGGAGTAGTCCTTGACTCTGAATAGGGTTGTGCTCCACCACCACAATGCTGGCTCCACCTCCTGCGGAGTGTCTGATGTCCCTACCCTGAAAGAAGATGGCAGCGTCCTGTAAACAGAGTACTCCAAAACCGAGTCGAACTAGGCTCAGGCCCCCTGGCCTGCCAAGACAAAAGAAATTGAGTATAAAGGTAGGAGCCCTGCTCCTAAGAAATCAGATCCAGTTTTGACCACGACGAACCTCTGCCTTACTAGAAGGACCAAGAAAAGCTGAGGAGAAGGAATCCTGCAGTGGTGCCTTGCTGAGAACGGAGAGGAAAAGACCAGAAAGGACTTTGAAGACTTGTGCCTGAAACTATATCCAAGGGCTTGATCATGAGCTTGCCCCTGAACGGAACCCCAGGACCATTGGGTTCCATTCTGCCTGTGCCCGTTTGCTGTTGGGCCTTTAGTTCTTATTCCCTCGCCAGAGTTGTGACTCGGGTGCCTTCGCCCTCCAAAGTCGTGACAGCTCGGAGCCTGGTAGCCCCGCCATCGAGAGCCCCGCTAAAGCTTGAGCCGCTCTCCGCTTCAGTGCCGGGCTGCCCGCTCTCCTGTCACCTCGCCTGTTACAGAGCACACTGTGTGCCTCTCATCTTCTCTCACCGGAATCTGCACGGAGCGCATCTGATAGCCTCGGACGGTCCGTACGTCGTAACGTACCTGACTGTCTCGCTTTGGCCTCCTGCATACCAAGGCAGTGCCACACCTCAAGAAGGTCTTCTGTACTGCGGTACTGAAGGCCCGGTGCTGCACCCGTCTGCTCGAGAACACGACGCCCCACACAGATCCACAGGTACGAACTGGTGTGCTAAGAAGTAGTACGCCCCGCAGGCCTGAACGGTGCATCAGATCCCCGATCGCCACAGCCCTCCACACCGTCCCGCTCACCCGCCTCGCACCTCAAGGTGGCTCCGAGCTGGATAGATCCTTTGGAGAACCGTTGCCCTCGTCCAGGGTCCGCCCTCACCAGTAGCCGCGCCTGAAACGCCTCGGACACTCATCACAAGGTACATTGGAACTCTATCCCGAGTTCACATCGGATCCTGGGTCCGCAACGTTTGTTTTCCCTGTCATCGTACCTTGCTAACCAAGAACACTTACGAACAATTGCATATCAAAATCTGGTGGCCTTCCTACGCTAAACGTTATAAGGTCTTGTGACAAATTCTGCATACATTTTTACATAAAGTTTACGTATTTTTGATACAATCCTACGACTGGTGTCCGTTTGTGGTGGGTCAGTGGGTTTCCTGTATGTGATCATTAGTGCTTAACTAACTATCGCCCTGAAGATTAGCCTTGTCTGCTAGCGCCACACTACCTAGAGGGTGAGCAAGGGTTATTTCTAAAGGAGTAGTTCTCTTACCCTGACTAGAGGAGAGGGTCCCTGTTTGTCACAAGTGCATACCTGTGCCAACCAGAGACCCCTGAGTCTAACAGGGAGGAACTCTTAAACCCCTTGACCCTATCTAACAGCTCTAGATTCTGGTGTACAATTAATCAATCACCACTAGAACCACCAGGGACCACTGAAGTGGGGTCAAACATCACGGAGGGTCAGTGGGTGATCCGTTTTTCAACCATCTTCAAGGATAGTAATGCACAATCAGCACCCTCACATGAGAGGAATGGGCAGGACATTGTGGTATTTTCAGTGGGTGAATTGATGGAGAGAATAAGTAATCTCTCCAATAAAAAGGCCCCGAGTTTTGATGGCATCCCCCCTGATCTTTACAAATCAGATCCCACTTTTTGGGTCCCAATTATCACCCCGGTGGGAAATGCTGCAGCAGAAAAGGGTTGCCCAGCCTCATGGGGGCTTTCAACTACAGTCCCCTTTTTAAAAAAAGGAGATTGTAACTGTATCTTAAATTACAGGCTTATCTCCCTGTTAGATTCCATCGTAAAAGTACTAGGGGGCGTTATCCTGAAGTAGCTGTCTACCTGGGCAGGGGAGAAGGGGATCATTTCTGACATACAATATGGGTTCTGCGCAGGACATTCTACCATGGCCCAGTAGCTCAAACTCTACCTAATCCTGAGTAAATATACCATCACACGACCAGGAACTGTTTACATGGCATTCATGGACCTTTCCTCTGCTTTTGACTGTGTCAACCCGGGAAAGTTGTGGCAGTCCATGGAGGCCATGGGGGTAGAGCAACATCTGGTGAATTTCCTAATGGACTTACATAGTGACACAAAGGCTAATGTCAGATATACCCAGGATCTCAAGGTCACTCGAAGCTTCAGAACCAGTCGGGGGGTCAGGCAAGGGTGCATCCTGGCCCCCTTTCTTTTTACTTATATATCAATAATTTAGAAGACAAACTGGTTAAGACGGGGGTGGACTACCTGTACGTGGGACTACGGGGTCTGCCAGTTTTTTTATAGGACGACGCCGCCGTCCTCTTAGCCCGCACTCCGAAAGGACTACAAAATGTATTGGACACCTTTTATGAATTTATGCTATCACGAGATTTACACATAAACAACACTAAATCCTACGTGTTGCAGGTGATAAAGGCAGCTAAAAAACAGTATCCATTTTGGGTAAATGGATTCAGGGTGCCCTTATGTACCACATTTTCTTACTTGGGGGTACTTTTAGACCAACAGTTGAACTGGGTCGCACTGCTGAACAGGAAAAGGGGAGAAGTGGCTAGGGCTAATGCAGCGCCTTTTGATTTTGCAGCCAGAATGGGCAACAGACCGGTGGCGGCTATGCTAAAGGTTTATCGCTCCAAGAGTACTGCAATAGCCACTGATGGGAGTGAACTATGGGGATACAGTAACCATGAGGGTCTCCAAGTCGCTGAAAACAAATTTCTAAAACAACTTTTGTCTGTCCCTCAGGGAACCCCAAATACATCAGTGCACGAAGAAACTGGTATGCCCTACATTAGTGACACTCTGTCATTACGTCCTCTTATGTTTTGGATGCAATGTTGGCTCAACAAACATCTTGGGCTAATTCATAGCTTGCTAAAAGAAATCCTGAGCCTTGAACACGTGTCCAAAATACCCTGGCTGAGATATCTTGGTGATAGTTTTGGCAAAGAGGGGCGACCAGACCTATTTGTAAACCCGTCAGGAATCTCGAAGACTGATCTTGCATTTATAAAACAGTCATTCATTACACGCAAGAAACTGGACAGAGAGGAAATGGACTTGATGAAACCCAGCATGTACCTCCATTTGATGTTGATAACCTCGCCTACTGAGGAGCAGTACTTACTCTGGCCATTACCAGCATATGAACAATTTCTTTTAATTAGATTCAGGTTTAATTTATTTCACCTCCTACTGGCAGTCCCTGGGGTTGTCACAAGTGGATGGTGTTAGCACCCTGTGGCTGCGACAACTTGTCTCCACAGGACTTGCTACACTTCATGTTTTATTGTAAATATTGTGAATTTCCCAGGGCTTTTTATCTTAAACCTATTTTAAAAAAGATGAATTATGTACAAGCCCGTCCTGCATTATTTTTTCTACAAATGTTGAACCCAGAAAGTCTACCTCTTGTGGCTGGTTTTTTAAAATGTTCTACGAAGTATAGGAAATGTTTGGATATGTAAAATTGTCAAGAACAAAACCCTGTGTCTGCTGCCCCCTCTTGATCATACAACAACTGAATCCTTATGTTATGAATAGCCATTTAAAAAAAAATAGTAACTTGTCTTGTGTATTTTTATCTGTAATGTCTGAATTGTTACTTTTAATGCTATGTGAACTTTTATGGTTTTTATACAAAAAAAACCGAATAAAGTACTTTTGAAATTGAAATTGAGTGGAACAGAGGGCAGAAGTGCTCACAAAACGAGTGTAACAGAGGGCAGAAGGGCACAAAAAACGAGTTGAACAGAAGGCAAAAGGGACACAAAAGCGAGGGAAAAACAAGTGGCACAGAGGGCCGAAGGGCACAAAAAAAGAGGGGAACAGAGGGCAGAAGGGCACAAAAATCGAATGGAACAGAGGGCAGAAGGGCACAAAAAACGAGTGGAACAGAAGGCAAAAGGGGCACAAAAATGAGAGAAAAACGAGTAGCACAGAAGGCCGACGGGCACAAAAAATGAATGGAACAGAAGGATAAAAGGGGCACAAAAACAAGGGAAAAACAAGTGGCACAGAAGGCAAACAGGGCACAGAAATACCGGAAAAGCAAGTGGCACAGATGAAGAATACAGAATACAGAAATACAGGGGCAGCTAAGAACAGAAGGCAGAACAGGCAGAGAGGCATGGGTGCAGCGAGGGGAACAGAAGGGAAAACTGGGCAGAGACGTGGGGGCAGCGAGGGGTACAGAAGGAAGGACCGGGCAGCGAGAGTACGTGGACAGCAAGGAGAACAGAGGGAAGAAAAAGGGGCATGGACTACGTACAGGCAGCGGGGGAAGACAGACAACAGCAGTCACAGACACAACAATGAAAATACAGGCAATACAATAAAAGCAATAAAGCAGAGGATGAACAAACCTACCTACGGCCTACCACTGGCCACAAGGGATGAGGTGCAGGTGGTAGCCTGCGGGTGGTGAAGGGCCTCGATCTTCCTCAGCAGCGGCAGCTGGGGCAGGGAGGCACAGGCTGTTCCATGCGGAGGGGGAGCGACCTTGGCTGTTTCATTTTTTGGCTTCATTAAATGATTGTTTTTAACACGTTTTATGAACTGATATTATGTCAATAAAATTATAACACCATAGTTTTGAAAATGATCTTCAGCCTTTAATTCTGTTTCTAAGACAAGCGTTTGCAATTGCCTAGATATCTACTTACACACATGAGGGAGAGCGACCTACCTGGTGGGGTCAAGGGTCACTCTCCTCACCGTGCGGCGGTTGGCCTATATAGGGAGGTCGGAGGGAGGAGCAGCTGGGAGGCGGGAGGTGGGGGCAGTGAATGGGCAGTGGGCAGTCAGGGGGGCGGGCCGCAGGGGGCACAGTGTTGGGGGAAATGAGTGGAAACTTCGAACAACATGTACGATCACCAACTCACTGTAAAGGCCACATTCTGGACCAGGTCTGGACCAACTCTCTTCTAGTTACGACCCCAGTCACGTTTCCGTGTCTATCGTCAGATCATCTGCTTATCAAATTTAATCTCATCCATCCCCCTAAAAAGTCCACCGCTACAGCTATGGGTGGAAGAGCTAGGAACTGGAATTCCCTAGACAGGCCGGAATTCCTACAAACTCTTGCTACTTCCGTTCCCTCCCACAACCCTGATATCAATATAGCAGAAAACAATCTTTCTCTCTGGCTGCAATCAGCCAGCGACGCCCATGCTCCATACAAGATGATCAAATTGGCCCGACGCGCCGATGCCCAAAAATGGTTCTCTCCTGACTTAAAAGCAAAAAAACTGGCCCTTAGACAACTTGAGCGACGTTGGCATCGCAACTATGCCCCTGACGCTAAAACTCGATACATCTCTGCCAGGAAGGACTAAATGAAATCTATTCTAGTTACTAAAACTGCTTACTTTTCCTCCCGTATAACCAACTCAACCAACAAAGCTAAGGACATCTTTTCTATTCTTAATGAATTGACCAACCTTGACAATGTTCGGCCCAGTTTGCCCCCGATCCAGGTTCTCTGCAATTCACTGAACGTTTTTTTACAGAGAAAATCACGGCCATCAAAGCCAGTATTCCACAAATCTCAAGTCCTCTCCTTTCTGTTCCGAGGCCCCAACACTATCGACTGACTCAGCAGTTTCCTCCCCATCACCCCAGAATTGTTCCAGGAATTACTGGTAAGAGTAAAATCTGGAGCCCCATCTGACAGATGTCCTCCTTATATCTTGAAAGACTGCCTATCAGTTATTCCGGCTCCCGCCTGTACCCTTCTAAACAACTCTTTGGCCACTGCACTAGTCCCCCTCGCATTCAAAGAAGCTATCGTAATACCCCTCCTGAAGAAACCGGGTGCAGACCCGACCTGCAATGCAAATTATCGTCCAATCTCCCTTCTTCCCTTCCTTGCAAAGGTGTTGAAGGCTCATGTTGCCAACTGCCTGTCCAGCTTCATAGAGACATCAAACTGCCTTGATCCACATCAGGCGGGCTTTCGTCCAGCTCCAGCCCATTCAACAGAGACGGTGGTAGTTGCAGTAATGGACACCCTTAGGGACTGCGCAGACAATCGCATTCCACAGGCTCTAGTGCTCCTGGATTTGTCAGCCGCATTTGACACGGTCGACCACACCATTTTGATCGACCGTGTCTCTCAGGCTGGCATCAGGGGCACGGCAGCCGGCTGGCTGAAGTCCTTTCTACCAGACCGTTCCCAGGCAGTTCACCTGGGTAACTTAGCGGGCACCAAGCAAGCCATCACATGTGGTGTACCCCAGGGCTCGTCCCTGTCACCCCACCTGTTTAACCTCTATATCTTACCTTTAATCCAAGCTATTAGAGACAAACAGGTAACGGTGCTGAACTACGCGGACGACTTACAGCTCCTATTCATAATTGACAACTCAGACACGTCCATCTCCTTCTTCCAATCAACAATGAGGTTCATCCAAGCTTGGATGAACCAAAATCATTTGAAATTGAACCGAGGAAAAACCGAGCAGGTCCTGACTGGGGACAGCGCTAAATACTGGGGCCCACATTATTGGCCAACAGAAATGGGTCAAGCTCCGATCCCTTCATCTTTGACAAAGACGCTTGGCATCACCCTAAACAGAGACCTCTCTCTTAAAACACAAGTAGGCCAGGTGGTCTCCAAGTGCCTCTTTCAAATGAGAAAAATCCGGAAGGTTCGCCGCCTTTTGACTCACGAAGCCCTGATACAGGTGGTGATCGCAACTGTGATCTCTCACATAGACTACGCTAACTCGATATATCTGGGCCTCCCCCAGTTCCTTCTGAAATGACTTCAGATGGTGCAGAATCAGGCAGCAAGACTGATTTTGAACCAGCCTAGATGGCATTCTGCCACCCCCCTTCTGAAAACACTTCACTGGCTCCCAGTCGCCCAATGTTGTACATTCAAATTCAGTTGCATGATCTTTAAAGAGCTCCACTGCAAAAGCCCTACTTTCATTACAAAACTCATTATAAAGTATGCCCCGTCCCGCAGCCTTCGCTCAGCCCAACAATGTCTACAAACTCCTTCCTTTAAACGTAAACGCTCGGGCGGCTGCAGATTTGGCACTTTGGCACCTCGTCTGTGGAATGCCCTCCCCCTTGAGATCCGGCTATGCCCCAACCTCATATCATTCAGTAAATCCCTAAAGTCCTGGCTTTACCAACAAGCATACTACTAATTCCGCAGGCTTCCAACTCTGACTGTTTTCTGTCTCTACAGCGCCAGGAAACCAACCGGTGTCAGTGCGCTATACAAACCAATATTAACATAACATAACATAACAGAAGGCAAAATGGTCACAAAAACAAGGAAAAAATGAGTGGCACAGAAGGCAGAAGGGCACAGAAAAACAAGTGGAACAGAGGGCAGAAGGGCACAAAAACAAGGGAATAAAGAGTAGAACAGAGGGCAGAAAGGCACAAAAAATGAAGGAAAAACAAGTGGCACAGAGGGTAGAAGGGCCCAAAAAAACGAGTGGAACAGAGGGCACAAAAAATGAGGGAAAAACGAGTGGAACAGAGGATAAAAAGGCACAAAAAATGAGGTCACCCACCCATACCTTTTCTAAGACACGTATATTCACTCAATTATATTATATATATATCAGTCAAGCACTCACTACATCATCCATACAGACATTCATACACCCACTCATTCTTCAATACACATTGACTCCTATATATATATAGCATTCTTAAACTATTTAGAAGCACACACTGTCACTAGATTATGTGCTTCAATGTTGTCATTTGAGATATCATCAGCGATGTCACTGACCATGTAATGAGTGATGTAATATGTGACATCATCAGCAAGTGAATTGCAGGGGTATGAATTATCTCTATCTGGGAGCTCCACAGGCCACAATTAATACACTTCAGGTCACACAGAACTGTGCCACCAAACTGCTCTATCAAATCCTACGGAGGCAATCTGTGAAGCCTGTCCTTAAGAAGCTACACTGGTTGCCTATAACAGCTAGGATCTAGTTCAAAGCCATGTGTATTATGCAGAAAGCAATCTCAAAGACTGGTCCAACCATAATGCATCCTTTGATCACCCCATACCTCCCCAACAGAGCCTAACGCTCTAGTCTACTCCATCTGGCTACCTCAAACAAGATACACAAAGCTCGTTGGGGAGGTCGTTCATTCACATTTAATGCTGTAAAGCTATGGAACGCCCTTCCCCTCCTGCTTAGAAGGACCAATAATCTGTTGGCATTCAGGAAACTTTTAAAAACCCACCTATTTGGTACAATCTGCTAGCATGAAATTCCTGCTTTCCTTCTGTCTCAGACAAAGCGCTGCGAGGCCTCAGGGTAGGTTATGCGCTATATAAATGCAATTTTCATTTCATTTCATAGTTAGCTCAGCTAACTATAATGGCTGAATTTCTCTGGTTTTGTACCTGTGAAATGTCAGCCAAACTATAACGTCTCTGTAACTTTTGTTTTTTTGCGTGAATTTCTAAGTTTTTTAAAATGATAATTCCTAAATATAATGTCCCTGAAACCTGTGTTTCTTCTGTGAATGTCTAAGATTTTTTTGAATGCTAGTTCCTAACTATAATGTCCCTGTAACCTTTGGATTTTTCTGTGAACGGCTAAGGTTCTTTAAATTCCGTTTTGTTACTATGACATCCCTGTAACCTTTGTTTTTTGTGTGAATTTCTAAGTTTTTTTAAAATTATATTTGCTAAATATAATGTCTCTGTAACCTTTTGATTCTTTAGTGAATGTAGCTGTTTTTTTTAACTAGCAGTCACATAACTAGAGGGGTGGAGAAAGGGGGTTGGACCTCCAACCACCTCTCAGGAATTCCGCAGCGTAGGACTCACAGGAGGTACCAGGAGGGCTTCTTGTCCCCCAAGGTCCCTCTGGGGCCAAGGGGACTGTACCCCCCAACTAGTAGTGCGCTGAAAGGCTCATTTGCAGAGTGGTAGAGTAAGGGGGGCTGGCCTCTGACAACTTCTCAGCAATCCTGCTGTGTGGGACCTACTGGAGAAAACAAGAGGGGTAGTTGGACCCCAAGGACATTCATGGGGTCCAACTACACCTACTATTATCTACAGTAGGTCCCACAAAGCAGGAATGCTGAGTTCGGATACCAGGCCAAGCCGTCTTTCTCCATCAATTTCAAATCAATCAATCAATCATAGGCATTTATAGAGCGCTCTACTTACCCGGAGGGTCTCAAGGCGCTAGGGGGGGGTGTGTGCTGCTACCCGAACAGCCAGGTCTTGAGCTTCTTCCTGAAGGCGAGGTGGTCTTGGGTCAGGCGCCGGTTGGTCGGGAGGGAGTTCCAGGTCTTGGGGGCCAGGTAGGAGAAGGACCTTCCTCCTTTTGTCGTTCTTCGGATGCGGGGGACGGCGGCGAGGGCGTGACTGGCAGATCGGAGGTGTCGTTTGGGAGCGTAGAAGTTGATGCGGTTGTTGAGGTAGCTCGGGCCTTGGTCGTGAAGAGCTTTGTGTGCGTGGGTAAGGAGACGGAAGGTGATTCTCTTGTTGACCGGGAGCCAGTGCAGGTCTTTAAGGTGTCCGGAGATGTGGCTGTGTCGTGGGATGTCGAGGATGAGTCTGGCTGAGGCATTCTGGATCCGTTGGAGTCTCTTCTGGAGCTTGGCGGTGGTTCCGGCGTAGAGGGCGTTGCCGTAGTCCAGACGGCTGGTGACGAGTGCCTGGGTGACAGTCTTCCTGGTCTCGGTGGGGATCCACCGGAAGATCTTCCGTAGCATGCGCAGGGTGTTGAAGCATGACGAGGAGACGGCGTTGACTTGCTTGGTCATGGAGAGGGAGGAGTCCAGGATGAAGCCCAGGTTGCGTGCGTGGTCTGTCGGTTTGGGTGCGGTGCCCAGGGCGGGGGGCCACCAGGAGTCGTCCCAGGCGGAGGGCGAGGATCCCAGGATGAGGACTTCCGTCTTGTCCGAGTTCAGCTTCAGGCGGCTGGTCGACATCCACTCGGCTACCTCTTTCATCCCTTCGTGCAGGTTGGCTCTGGCGGCAGCGGGGTCGTTGTCAGGGAGAGGATCAGCTGGGTGTCGTCGGCGTAAGAGATTATGTTGAGGTTGTGTTGGTGTGCGATGGCCGCGAGGGGGCTCATGTAGACGTTGAAGAGGGTTGGGCTCAGCGAGGATCCTTGAGGGACGCCGCAGATGACTTTGGTGGCCTCTGACTTGTACGGTGGTAGACGGACTCTCTGTGTTCTTCCGTCGAGGAAGGAGATGATCCATTCCAGCGCCTTCTCCTGGATTCCGACGTTGCTGAGGCGCTGCACTAGGGTGCGGTGGCAGACGGTGTCGAAGGCCGCGGAGAGGTCTAGTAGGATGAGGGCCGCTGTTTCTCCGTTGTCCATCAGGGTTCGGATGTCATCGGTGGCAGCGATGAGGGCGGTCTCGGTGCTGTGGTACGCTCCTGGTACGCTCTTGTTTGGGGGATGAAGCCACTTCGCTGCTAAGAGTCCTTAGAGGCCAGTTAGCCTACCTGTTGCCTCCAGAAAGCCCCACACAGTGGGATTGCTAAGAGGTGGTCACATGCCACACCCCTTTCTCCACCACTCTGCAAATGCAGCTCCTGGAAAACTGTGCTTGGAGGTTGAAGTCCACTTTACTCCTGAGGCCCTCAAGAGGCAAGGGGACCTCATCACCCCACCAGCAGTGCACCGAGAGGCACATTTGCAGAGTGGTGGAAAAAGGGGGATGGCCTCCAACCACCTCTCAGCAATCCCACTGTGTTGGGCTTACTGGAGGTAATAGGTGGGCTAGTTGGCCCATAAGGACCCTCATCAGCAAAGAGTGTCTTCATCCCCCAACCATCAGCATACCAGGATGAACATTTGCAGAGTAGTAGAGAAAAGGGGCAGGGCCTCAGCAAGTTGCCGGAGGCCAATTTCTGACCCGGGGGACACCATCCCCGGAGTCAGGCCTTAGCCTTTAAATAAAACATAAACAATGGGAAGGGGGCCTGCATTTCCCCCCTACCCGGGATGATATTGCCCTAGGGACTCAATCCCCCAAGGCATGGCCACGTAATTTGGAATGACAGGGGAGCCTTAAGGCCCTAGCAGTCCCTTTCAGTTGCCCGCCTCTTGCGGGAACTGGCATTGTTTTTGGGCAAAGGGAGCTTCAAACATGCACTTCGGGACATTGCTGTCTTTGTAGCCCCAGGAAGGTGGTGGTCCCTGGGGGTGTGGGCGACCCACTGGGTCCCGCGTTACAAAACATCAGCCCCGGGGAGGTGGTGGTCCCCGTGGATGCATGGGGGGGCTGAAGCCCCACCACACATTCTAATATTTATTTATCCCCCGGGGAGGTGGCGGGCCCTGGGGCAGCGGTGGCCCTTTTCTGGTTTTGTAAACTCATTTTTCTGGCGGCTCGGTTGAACCGAGTCACAAGTTAGCTGTCAAAACTTCCTGGTTTGAGTATGGCAGCCAATCAGATCGCAGGGTCAAGTTCTAGAGGGTTTGTGGAACCTCTGTGGCCGCAGTTGTATATCTGAGAAATTTTTTAAATTTCTCAGAAACTACTGAACAGATTTACACCATTTAACACAAAGAGGGCTTTCTGAACCAGGAGCTACCTTTTTGCCAAATTTAGAGTAATTCCGTTCAGCAGTTCGGGTTGAAGCTGTGTCTAAAGTTCCTATAAAAATGAACATGGAGAAAACGCATTTTGG
The DNA here is from genome assembly GCF_964263255.1 of Lissotriton vulgaris. Classification (NCBI taxonomy): domain Eukaryota; kingdom Metazoa; phylum Chordata; class Amphibia; order Caudata; family Salamandridae; genus Lissotriton; species Lissotriton vulgaris. The sequence continues at coordinate 461,560,404 of NC_141696.1, read as the reverse complement.
GACCCCTTCTTTTTCTCGGCCTGCTTGAAGAATCACCATGACATTTTCAATACAACAGCTGACCTGACCGCCCTATTAGTTTTGAGAATTTCACTAGGATTCCTCAAATGACACTAAAGATATGGGCAAAAGAAAAAAGACTTTTCTTATAGAAACAAGGTCCTAACTATAACTACCTTCTGGCAACCGGCAAAAAATATTATAAAATATATATTTATAAAACTATTGGAATGAAATGTATTAAACAATATTAAATATTCTATTCCCACGCTAGCTTATTCAACCGTAGGGAAAGTGTTGGCCTTCACAGGGGTTACATTTACTATTCCTACTCCAGTCTAAGCAACAGTAGGGAAAGCGTTGGACTTTGAAGTTAAAATTCAATTTAATCATTGATTGCCAAAATAATAAATAGTTCATTGATTATTATTTTTTAATCATCTTCCCATGTTATACCGCTGCAAACCTAACAGCTTGCAGCTAAAATGTAAGTAAAATAAATAAGTATTCCATAAACTGCACAATTAAAAATAAATTAAATTGTTAATTACCTCTACACATCTAACAGCCCACAAATAATATATAACAAAAATTGTAAATCATTTACATAATAAATAGCATTAATTTCATTAAAAACAATCTATTAAATAATCTATAATTAATTAGTACCTAATTAACATCCCACCCTATATCGATACAAACATAGCAACCAGCCATGACACTATAAATTACTATTGAAAATCAGATCCATATTCTCAAATCACTTAAAATTGCAAACTATATTTTAGAAACAATTAATAACATTTATGTAAATGATAGTAACACATACAATTAATATGTCAACTAAAACACATTAAAATCATTTATAATATATATTTTTAACCGCTATATTAATGAAAACAATTTTGAAAATGTTGATATTAGTTAGAAGCTTATTACTTACCTCAAAAAATGATGTTCATATCAACAATATCAACGATGTTTGTGCTTGTGTCACTATATTCAATTTCTGATATATCTGTCTCCTGATATTTTGTCAGTCAGTCAAAAAAATGTATTTGGTTAATAAAAACCATAAAAGTACATAACATAACAGATATAACACCACACGATAAAATATGTAAAATACAATTCATCGCTAAATATGGGCGACCTAAGAAACATTACAAAGCCAGATTTCATAGATACACTAATAACGCAGGTTACAATTAATAAATACCTAGTAACAAGCAACTAAAATAGGAGTTAAGATACCGCTCAAGACAAAGGGGCTCATTACAATGGCAGAATGATTGCCACCGCCGGTCCGTCTGCCTCTTTACCACCGGTGGCAATCGTAATAATTGCCTGGTGGGTGGAGCAGGGCCACTAATATGGTGGCGTTGGCTAGCAGGCACTGTCCACCATACTAGGATGTGGGAAACCAAAGGCCTTTCAATGATGGGAATGCCGCCATGTAAAGGCTGGAGCGAATTGGGTCTAAGGGCCTCTTGTGGGCCCCCCTTGTGTCTGTGGTAGATGTGGTTCACTTTGAGGGTAACTAGGTACCACCCTAAATTTCGTTGCACCAGGTTGCAGGCACTGTGTGGTGCAGTTAAATGCTAGACATGCAATTTTAACATCGGTGCGGGTGATGCTGACAGCAGCACCCGCTGCAATGTTAAATTGTAGAATGCCACCGCCATGTTGGCGGCCGCATCCTAATTCACGGTGCAAGACCGCAATGTTAAAACAGAGATCATTTGATCATACAGGTACAATTAGATCACATGTCAGGGGATGCCGTTTTAACCTTTGTCTCATGGCAGGGACTAAGTAGCTCGCAATATTAAAAATCTCCCGGGGATCAATCAACATCTGAAGAAAAAGTAAAACAGGTCTAACCTATATAAAACCTTTTCCCCTTAAAATTGGGAGTAAAAATCTGAGACGGATAACACTATTATAGTCACAAAACATTATAAAGTTCCTGGGTTGAAATGCTGTTGCATTTGCAAGGACCTAAGTCGCTCACCCTGCTCCAACCTTGTGAATTGGCTAGTAAACAGTGAATCTGATTAAAACAAAATCCGGTTCAAAGCAGGCGATAGAAGTGCTTAGTGACAATTATCAAATAAATTTCTATCTGTGGGGAGGTTTTTAGCAAAAGATATGCTTTTACTTAAGGTTTCATCAGCTCAATCGCCACTCTCTCTACAGATAATAGATTAAAAAAATGCGTCTTTACCACACCAGATCACCTTTTCCTTTTGTTCCGTGTAGTCAAAGAGTTCAGGGTGCCCTAGTTTATATTAGATTAACTTAATATGTTGTAACCACAGAATACAACAAGCTTTCCATGGAGACAAAATCCCTGAATATCTCATGCTTCAGAGCTAGTTCTCGATTAGTCCAGGTTTTAAGCCAACATACCACTGGGGCCAGCCTTATCAAGTACAAAACGTAGCTAATGCATAACTTTTGATGTATGATATAGGTGGAGGTAGATTGAGGGACCAACAAAAGAGATCGTAAAAACTTATTTTCAACTATCTGTAGCCCTTCCACCGACTTATAACCTCAGATAGCAGACCCATGCCTTGCAATGGCTATGCATTTAGACCTGTAAATATTGAACAAGTCGATGAGCAAAACATTGGACAGCACAAGTAGATCTAGCCATGGCTTCTTTTTCTGATTTCTGTTGGGGTAACCATGAGCCCCTCTGGTCAATCAATTCCCCCAAATAGTTGAAAGAAGTCACCCTAGACAGCTCTACACCATCACAATAGAACGTTTTTGACTCTTTTGGTCTCTGTCCTATGGTCATTGCATGTGATTTAGCTATGCTGACAATTATGTTCAAGGATAGCATAAAGGCCCCAGAGGAATACAAAAGCCTCTGGGGCCCTACAGCTGTACGGGCCAACAAAACAGCATCATCTGCATATAGGGAGGCAGGGATATCCCTGTCCCCTATACGTTGTATATCAAGTCTAGCAGAGTTGAAAAACTGGCCTAGGTTATTTATATATAGAGTAAAAAGCAATGGAGCTAAAAGGCAGCCCTGTCAGATTCCTCTACCAGTCCTAAAGTGCTTTGTGCAATTACCTTCTTGGCTGACTCTCACCCTTGCACAGAGATCCCTGTGTAAGTTAGCCAAGAGGTGAACTAAACATTGATCAATTGCCATATCAATCAAAATGGACCATAGCTTTGATCTGTTTACCATTTGAAAAGCTGACAATAGGTACATGAAGTCCAGCTGCAATGTCTCCACCTTAGCCACTGTTCATTTCCCTGCTAATAAATGTAAATTTAAACACTGATCCAGTATGCTCCTTCCTTTTCTGAAGCCATATTGAAGATTTGTTAAAATGGCACTTTCATTCAACCAATCCAATAACTTAGTTGAAATCACTCTCCCTAGGAATTTTACAGCTGAGTCAATAAAGGATTTTGGCCTTAAGCAGCTTGGGTTCCCTCTCTGGCCTTTTTTAAAAAACAGGATAATAATGGAATACGACCAGGACATCAGGAAACCCTGTTGACTTGCGACATTGAAAACTTTTGTCAAGATTGTGGCCCAGAAAATTGGATTTTGTTTATACAAATCAGCTGAAACACCGTCTGGGCAGGGGGTCTTGTTGCTAGTCATTTGCTTTATAACTCAACTTCACCTTTATTAAAAACCACTACAGGGGAGTTCAGTTTATGTTTTAAGCTAGCAGGGGAATGCACTGGTGAGGACCTCATATATAGATTCAATATGAGATAACCATTGAGCCTCTGTAATGTTACATTCTAAAGGGGAATTGTCAGTTCCCCCCAAAAATTGTTTATTTACAACTGCCCAAAATCTGGAACTATCCTTTAGGTCCTCCACTGCTAATAAGTCATACCATGCATCCTCTTAACCCCTTCGCTGCTCATGACGAGCTCAGCTCGTCATGAGGCACGGTTGAGCTGTGCTTAGGACGAGCTGAGCTCGTCATGAACAATGGGGAAACAGCAAAGCTCAGCTTAGGAGGGGAAAACTCAAAGCAGCCAAGGTGTTAAATAAAAATCCGGGTATTTAGAGCACACTCTTAAGCCTTTCTGAACAAGACTAAGTAAAGTTTGTCTCGTGGGACCTGTTTCAAACCGACTACCAGCTTACGATGTGCTTCAGAGCAGTTACTATCAACAATCTCTCGCCAGTTTGTAATCAACTTCTACTAGGCAAGGAGGGGCCTAATGTTTCCTGCTTGCAAATGCCTTCAAATGCTGTAAGTACCTCGACCCCCCCATTTTGATTGATCAAGGCAGATGTCGAGCTTCTCCTTGGCTTTTTGCCAAAGGTCTTGAAGGAAGAGGTCCAGAATTACTTTGGCCCATATTAACCTAGGTCCTTGATCAGTAGGTTATAGGCAGGTATCGGTAGATTGTTTTTCCTGCTTACTTTTTAGGCCAAAACTCCTGCCCAGCACAAGAAGGATGGGGTATGGTCTCTAAAATAGGACCAATGGTTATAATTGACAATCAATATTATGGATGTATTGATAGAAGTGATTTCTATAGCCATGCAATTACAAGAACCAAAATCCACCCTACAATGTGTTCCTGACAATTTAAGTGAATTTACCAATAAAAGGCCCCCGTTTGCTCTGCCTGCTGGAGAAGGCTATGCAGGCTCACCATAGGATTTATACCCATCCACCCAGAAATTATTCTCCGTAGCCCAAAACCTCTGTAAACTCACTATATCATATTCTTTCACAAAATCTAGCCACCTGGAGTCCTCTTTTTTACTTCTCAGACCTGCAATCTTCCAACTAAGGATCTTACAGTTGGAATTCTCGCTCTCAATAGTCCCCTGATCCCTGGTAGTGTCACTAAGGTTACTCCAATATGGGAGAGGACACACCAGTCAATCATTTTTGTCTAGGAGAGTTAATGACATAAATATATTTTGAAAAACTTAACTGTTTTCCCCTGCTACTGCCCTAAAAGGCAATGTTGGCAGTTTAGATGGGGACAATGTACTGCGGGGGATCATATTAGGTAGAAACTCCTCCCTGGGATTTGGTCAGGGCAAAGAGCACCCACTCCTGTCTACTAAGGACCAGGCCCCTGCTGACTTCTACCATGTAGCTGTACCCCTCATCTGGTTGATAAAAGAACCCCAGTGATAACGCCCTAATGCCCCCTGGGCCTTTCCCAGGGCCTTCCTGGCATAGCTGCCTCTCTATTTCTACACAATCAAAGTTGATAACAACACAATCACCTTCTGCTCTTTTGGCCTATGGCCAACCAGGCCCACTCGCCTGGCCATTTTGATGTGAGTGGAGACGCGGGCCCTGCTGCTAGAATGTTGATCACACTTGTACTTTGTTTTACATAACAGCTCAGAGGTAGATTCAAGACAGTTCTCTCTAAGTGGGGGGACACCTATGAGCATAGCAACTGGAGGGGTAGCTTCTGGTGGCAAATTGAGTCTGCAGCTATTCGTCACCCTGTTATCCTCCCGGTTTGCGGGGTTCCTGCCCCGATCTTCAGGTTCATGATTAGACACAGGGCAAGGAGCTGACTCAGTATGATCACAGTTCTTACCGACGATACAACTCCCTGAGGTTGCTACTAGTTTAGTGACAGCAAAAGAACCAAGGCTGTTCTTGGGCAAAGTTCAATTCCCGAGCCACGGAACATCTTCTTTCCTTTTTGTAACTGTCTAATGCGTTTGTATAGGGTAAGAGCATGACCATCATATGGAAAATTATTGTTTTTCAGATCCCTTAATTGGGTCTCCAGGTACTCTAATTTCCCCATTACCCCGCTTACCATTGTGACAAGTAGAACTGCAAGGTCTTTAACAACAGTAGAGAAAATAGACTCCAGTCGTGAGTTGAATTGGTCCTCCATGGCTTTTCTGACAGCTGTTTGAACGAGTGAGTTAAAATCGCAACATGGTTAATTGGTGAATCAGCTGATCTCTCCCCGGGTTTAGTGTATCTCCTTTCCCCCTCTTTTCTCCCTGGGGGTTGCAGTTGTAGCTTCTACAGGGGAGCATCCACTCCCAATGTTTCTCCTATAGTCTCTCCCTCCACACGCCAGGGCACTCTATCAGTAATCATAGAGCCCTCCCCCTTGGCTTCTAAGCACTCTAACAGTAACTTGTCACTCATTAGTGGCAACATTTTGGGACAGGGTGGCTGGGGAAATACTTGCCTCTAAAAGGTCAGATCTGAATTCTAATTCATCCTCAAGCAGTTTAAATGTCCCTGTTTAAAGCCCCCACTGCGGAAGTTAGATAAGATATTATGGAAGCAGAGTTCCTGGGCACCTTTGTTCTTACTTTCCCCTCTTCCAGGCTACAGGATTGTTTGCGCTTACCCATGGCAGAGGCAGAAGTGTAAGGGGGGTGGCCCTGCCCAGCCTCCTCTGGGCTCTGATGGGCACAGCCGGGCCCACCCTTGTCTCAGGCTTCACCCGAGCACGGCCAGGATATGCACACATGCGTCTAGCACAGCGGGAGCCTGAATCTGCTTTTATTCTCCCGGCCACAGATGAACTAACGCTGGTGCCTACTAGCACGTTGTAGTATGGGGAATGCAATTGCCAGTGATGCTACAGTCTGGGCAGGCAGTGGGCAAACAGGAAACAAGAAACAGCCTCCATTTCCTGTAGGCAACTGAAGGTGCACATATGGTTCCCTGGCACAACAATCCTAGTCCATTTATACCAATGATATCCTTATCACAAAATACCCGCAATGTGGTCACCAATGGCATGTGGACAGCTATCCTAAAAGGGGTTTCTCTTGTGGGTGTTTTGTGTCATTGTATATTTTACTCTGTTTCCTGCCACAACTGCAACACAATTAGTTGAGGGGAAGACCAGGGTAGACCTTACCCCCTAACAAATACTGCAGGGCATTTAAGTTGCCAATAGCCCATATTTCAACTGCATATACTGATTCTGTAGGTGGCTTGTTAGCCATTTGTTCACCACTTTTACATGGGACACATTGTATTACTAGTGGGTATCTGAAACTGTTTCTTATGTCCCACCTTCATGTAAAACACATCATGGCTATAATAATAACTTCTAAATGCAAAGTCTAAAACAATAATTATTTCTAGATTCACAGTCCCTATTTATGGGAAACTCATATGTTTTAGTAGTTCATTAAGTTATACTTCTTAGTGTCCCCATATAAATACTAGATCTTGACATTAAGGATGGATGGTTGCAGCCAGACAACATATTTTATGGGGACCATTCTCTTCTTCATGTCTGAAAAAAAGGTTTACCACCGATCTTAATGATAGTATTCTTGTCTTTTCAACAATATGAAACCATCATGTAGTTTGACCATTGTCCTTACTTTTTTTATCATTACAGAGTCAGTAAGGAAAAACACAGCCTTATAATGAGATCCGTGGCCACCACAGTTTCTCTTTTCCAGTCTCAGTGTCATGTGTGCATACACAAACAGACAGTAGTTTTTATGCATTAGGCTGCACCCTCATGACAGAAGCTAATTTCTAACATATATTTTAAATAATCAACTTTCCCCGTGCTTGGAATAGTAGCCAGTCTTAAACTCTATATGGTGATGGAGTGGGCACTCTTTTAAAAGGGTGACACGGAATCGTCAATAGTTGTCACTCACAAGAAAATAGTTTGAAACACTACTATGTTGTATAACTGTGTTGTGGGTAGTACAACCAGAAGTACCTTAAGTGTGTCACCAGTACGGTTGTCACCACTCTCACGAAAAAAAAACAGCCATTTGTTTAGGATTCAATATTTTGAAAGGGCCAAGAGCTGGAAGATGAGTAAGAATTTGTGTAGAATCATCAATACTTCTTAACGTGGCAATTAACCCTATGTTTGGCTTAACAATAATTTAGCAATAAAGAAACAGCAGGCACTCAAATAATGTGTCTGTTATTTCCTTCAGGTGTTTGTTCTGTTAGATTTGTATATCAAAGATAAAAAACACTGTATCTCAGTGTTTTTCCCTTTTTAAAATTGCCATTGTCATAAAACTTCCGGGCAGGTGTCGGTTGTGGGAGAATATAAACATGCATCAATACAATTTGAGTTCTAGGGGTTTAATGCCACCCAATTATTTTCTCCAGTTCCGGATGACGGTCGTAAAAATTACAGTGTTGTTCTCTGATTGGCTCCAAGAGGGTTTCATGACCGAAATCATCAGGTTAAACCAATTATATAATTTCCTCTTCTGGTGAGGTAAAAAAATGGCTGCGGGCTGTGGGGGAAAAGAAGACAGTTCAGGTAAGTCTGTCTCATACAGAACCTCTTATGGAAAGTTACTTTCTCCTATCAATTCCCTTTCCTAGTCACATATCCCTTCCCTTGGATTTTCCTGTTTGGGGAAATGTGGCAACATTGACAAAAATCTGCTTTGGCATTGTCGTTAGCACTCCTATGACGAACCTCAATTTGGAAGGACTGAAGAGAGAGGAACCACTGTTGCACTCTAGAATTGTTACTCATGTTTCTGGTCATTCATGTTAGAGAAGCATGGTCAATATAGATTATAAAAGAGTGGCCCTCCAAATAGTATGTTTTGAACTGTCCATTTAATAGCAAGGCACTCTTTTTCAATAGTAGCTTATTTGTGTTCGCTGGGAAACAGCTTACGATTCATAAACAAAATCGGCTCACTCACTCCTTCATCGTTGTTTTGAGAGAGAACAGCTTCAATGCCATAATCTGAGGCATCTGTCTGGAGGAGAAATGGTTTAGAGGAATCTTGGGAAGAGAGGATAGGACTAGAGGTTATGGCGTTCTTAGACTCCCTGAAGGTGGTAATAGCTACTTGCGAAATTTTTTGAAGACTACCTTTGGATCCCTTCTTTTTTAAAAGGTCAGTGAGAAGGGCTGCGATGTTCTGAATATTGGGGAATGAATCTATGGTAGTATCCCAAAAGACCCAAAAAAGCCTGTATTTCTTTACGGGTCTTAGTAAAAGCGGTCACAGAACAATAACACATTAGTGTGAGACTCGCTATTAGGAAGGGATTCCCTTGGCACACCCCTACCTAATAGCGAGTCGTAAACCATATTTTTTAAGTCGCTAATAGGTTAGCGAGTCACAAAATATGGTTTGTACATGGGGCTGACCTATTTTACTGTCGCAAACGGGCCAAAATCCTGTTTGCAACCGCAAAAACCCGTCGTACATCTCCCCCCAAATTCTTTTAAGGCACTGGTTAGGGAATCTTTTGGTTGGCCAACCAACACTTTTTTTGGTGGGGTACCTATTCATTTTCTTAACATGTTTATATGGTAGATTTGCTCTCTTGTATATCCCATTTTTATTTTGTAAGAGGTTGTTTCTAATTTTTCAGCTATTCGATCGGGTTCTTTCCATTCAGCCTTTATTTTCTTTTTTGAGGTAGGGAAGAAAACTACAACCCAATCATTTATTTGATATTCTTTCCATTTCTTACCCTTGTCATAAAAAAATGCTTTTATTTCTACTAGCTTTTTCTAATTGGGTGTAGGCTAAGTCTCAAAGTTTACCAATACTTGGCCGTAATTTTTGCATATATCCTAATAGATCTAGGTCTTCTGTCCCATTATTCTTCTCACTGGCTTCTCTGGTTATCTGGAGTAGGGTTCTGAGTTTTCTCCCATAAAAATGATCAAATGAGGAGCAGCCTAAACTGCTTTGAACCTGGCCTTTGATAACAAACAGAGCTAAGGGAAGGAGAAGAACCAGTTCTTTCCATCTCCAAGAGCATTTATTTTAACATGAGTTTGAGGGGTCCATTGTACAGTTCAACTAACCCATCAGTTTGGGGGTGGTATACCTGAGTCTTAAGATGTTTCAAATTTAACATAGTACACAATTCCTGCATCAACTTGGATACAACTGGAGTACCCGGATCCGTGAGAATCTATTTAGGGAACCCCACCATAGAGAATAGTTCAATAAGAATATTTCTGGTAGTGGTTGACTTAAGTGGAACTGCTTCAGGATAGCAAGTTGCATATTTGAGAACTACCAAGCAATAAGTGATACCCTGTTTGGTTCTTTGGGAGGGACCAATCAGGTCCATTACAATACTCTCAAAGGGTTGTCCTATTATAGGTAAGGGTTGGAGAGGGACTGCAGGAGGTTTATATAGGTTCTTCTGTTGACAGATACCACCTCTCTGGCAATAGTTTTAGGTTGAGGCTCAACCTGTTTTTTTCTCTTCTGTGCTCTATTCACACAACCACCTTTTGCCATTAGTTAATATTTGTGGCAATCAGAAATTCTTGTTTCTTAAAGGTGTTTGTAAGTGTTGGTCCCTCCTTTCCATGTCTGTTCTACCTTGGGGCGATTTCACTAATGGTTTCCTTTGGTCGGCTGCAACGCTGCTTCATAGGGTAATGGCCGCTCCTATCTGTGGCTGCAGCCCATGCTTTTGGATTCACTAGAGCCCTCTACGTTGGGATTCTCAGCTGCTCAAACAGCCCTCTGGAAATTTAAAAGAAAGTAATCTGGAGCAGACCCAGGGACATATTTCTGTAATGATATATGGCGGCCTGTGGATGAGGTGTGAGTGGCAGAGAGGTTGGACGTTAATTAAACTTGTTCTTCAGTGAACTTATATGAGGAAAAAGACCACATGTAATCGATTCCTTTTTACCGTCAATAACGTGCACGCGTTTCATTGGTTTGAACGGCAACGCATGCACGTTCAGCGATTCCCTTGCGGGAGCGAGCTTACAGATGGTTCCTGATCCGCTCCTTCCAGGGAAACAGGCGCATACCCCCTCCCTTCTCCCCTCCCCCTGCTGCCTCCTTCTCTCCTCGTCAGCGCGAGATGCCCGCTTGTTTTCTTAAGCAAAATCTCCCAAAGAACAAATAACACAAGCGTGCTTGCATGCGCTGTGGAGTAAATAAAGGGCCACATGGCTCCTCTCCTGAGTTCCTGCCTCTTCAGGTGCTGTCTGTGTGACCCCTTGGGGAGGGCAAGAGGAGGCGGCAGATGTCAGGCCCTCTTGTGCCGTACTGTGGGAATACGAGCATGTGCTGCAGTGCTGGTCCACAGCCAGCCCTCTGCTGCATGCACTGGTCCGGTCTCTGGAGGAGTGCTGTGCTATGTATGCCCACAGACCACACAGTGTGAAGGACCAGTTTCTGAGGAAGATCTGTGCCCAGAGTCTGCCGTGTGTACGTGGTCGGCCTCTGAATCAGAGCTGTGCAGAAGTAACTTATCAGTCTGAGAGAATTCTAGCTCTGGAAAAGAGATGCACATCACTCTCAAGCTGAGGGTTGGACAGTACCTTTCCTGACTGTATGAGGGCGGAACTGCACTCACAGACTCCAGCTTGCTTGGAGTAAGGACACCAGAACAGGGTTGTATGCACAGTCTGTGAGCAAAGGACTGGTCTATGAAGAAAATCTCCACTTGACTCAGAGGCAGCAGTGTGCGCAGTCTCTGGTGGAGAGTTGCATTGTATCCCAGACTGAAGCATTCACCGGACCTCTCTCTCTATCTCCAGACCTGTGCAGCACACAGCAGTGTGAATGAGACCTGTCCGGGGGAGAGGTAGGCAGCATGCAGCAGCGTGCATGGGAGCTGTACAGCAGGCAGTAGAGTGCACAGGGGCTGTATAGCAGAGAGTAGAGTGCACGGGACCTGTTTCAGGGTGAGTTGTGCTGCAGGCTGCAGTGTGCACGAGAGCTATCCTGGGGAAGAGCTGTGCATTAGACAGCAGAGTGCATGGGAACTGTACAGCAGGCAGTAGTGTGCACAAGATATGTTTCAGGGGAGAGCTGTGCAGCAGGCTGAAGCAAGCACGAGAGCTATCCTGACTGAGAGCTGTGCATCAGGCAGCAGTGTGCTCTGGACCCGTCCCGGGGAAGAGCTGTGCAGTAGAGAGCATGGAAGCAGTCCTGGCGGAAAGCTGTACAGCAAAGCAGTGGCAGGTTGCACTCAGCCTACTGCTGGTCATGGACAAGGCTGTGCCACCAAGGTTGGACTGGCGCTAAGGGTACTGACCCAGTGGCCACTTTGAAAGTTGTCTCATGCCTTGCACGCTTCTCGGGGTCGCTGTCGACTTGTGTTTTTGTTCATGTTCCTCCTCCCAGCACTGCTTTGTTTGTTGTTTCCTGCTATTGAAAATGACACCTGCACGGACTGCAGCAAACTTGCACGTTGGCTATTAGTAGGCGCTATGTTTTGAAACGTGTGTACCGGGCCAGCTTTAGAGCTGTGGAGATGGTGTGGCCGCAAGGGGCACTGATCTGTGGAGGGGGTACAGACTTCAGGGGGCACTGTGTTTAGCAGTAACTTGTAATTGGAGTGATGAGGGGCTCTTTTGCCCGATGGTAGTGAGAGAATCCAAGGAGGTGTCATGGGATGTGGAGGTGGCAAAAATCTTTTTTGCACCGTACACCACCAGCGCTAAAGCCCGCCCTGCGTGTGGATGGTTTCTGTGAGGGGAAACGGTTGCACTGTTCGTACCTGCAAGTGGTATTGCTTAATGTTATCTAACTCAAGTAAATCATGTTATTGACCTCGGTAGGATGAGAGGGAAAACATGTGCATGTGGGAGTCAAACATCAATTCCTGAAGTGAATGCATTGAGAGAGCCTCCTGACCCGGGTGGTTTTGTGTGTTTGTGGTCCCGTGACAGTCACTTTACACATCCCCAAATTAGGACAGTAAGATTACGCAATGCTTTTCTGGAAGCTAGGCCTCTAGAAAACTGATCTGTGATAAAAATCCAAGTTCAAGTCCTGAAATAATATCCTTTCTTAACTCCAAAAGATAAGCCCGTTTTCTATCCTATATGCGTACTTGTATTCTGTGTCATCTGTTTACATTTTCATGAGTTGAGCACATATCTTGATCCTTCAGAATTGGAATTCCACTAGAGTTCCCACCTATCAAGACTAGCTCAATAAAATGATCTGAATAAAACAGCTCGAAGAGGCATTTGCGAAAAGAGTGGAGGCATTGACAGCTTTGCTGACTCGTTGGCAGTTTATGGAGGCAATAGAAGATGCTAATAGATTAGAGGAGTTGTCAATGTTATGTTTTGTGGGCAATCTTTAGTTGGGTATGTATTGTAACATCAATCCTTAGAGTAATGATGATTGACAAGTATGTATTTCTGTAGAGCACGATTTTACTCCTGCTAGGCATGGTTTTTTATTACATACTGTGTGATTAATGTTGACAGTTGCTATTTTTTATGAATGTCAATACCTATAGTATGATAGCTTCTGCTTTCTAGGCAGGTTTGCACTTGTTTAGGTCTTGCCTGAGCCATAATTCCATGCCACATAATTACACTCTACTCATGCAACATAAATGCACTCACTGCCACATAATTGCATGCCACATAATTACACTCTACTCAATGCAACATAAATACACTCCACATAATACCACTCAATGCCATCTAAGAACATGTTATATATTTACACTCTACACAATGAAATATATAAATACACTCCACATAATACCACTCAATGCCACATAATTATATACTACATATTTACACTCTACTAAATGCAACTTAAATACACCCTACAAAATACTACTCAATATCACATAATTACACCTCACATTACAATCCATTCCATGCAACAAAACTACACTCCACATAATAACACTTTACCACATAATTACATGCCACATAAACACATTCTACTCAAACTAACATCAATACACACCACATAATACCACTCAATATAACATAATTACATGCCACATAATTACTCTACTCAATACAACATAAATACACGCCACATAGCACTCAGTACTACATATTTAGAAGCCACATAATTACGCTCTACTTTAATGCACCATAAATACACTTTACTTACTATCACTCAGTGCCACATAATTATACGCCACATATTTAAACTCTACTCAATTCAACATAAATACACTCAACGAAATACCACTCAGTACCACATAGTTACACATCACATAATTACACATAATTCAATACATCATAAATACACTCCACATATTACTACTGTACCACAAAATTACACACCTCATAAATACACTCTTCTCAATGCAACATAAATACACTCCACAAAATACAACTCAGAACGATATACTTACACACCACATAATTGCACTCTACTCAATTCAACATAAATACACTGCCCATACCACTCAAAACCAAATAATTACATACCACTTAATTACACTCTACTCATGAAACATAAATACACTCACTACCATATAAATACATGCCACATATTTACACTCTACTCAAAGCAACATAAATACACTCCACAAAATATACCACTCAATTCAACATACGTACATGCCACATATTTACACTCTACTCAATGCAACATAAATACACTCCACATACCACTCAGTAACACATAATTACACAACACATAATTACACTCTACTCAATACAACATAAATACACGCCACATAATTCCACTTAGTGCAACATAATTACATGCGTACAAAAAAACTACAATACATTTTGTGTTAAAATCTTTCTTTAATCAGGTTGTACAGTTGTATATAATGTCTTGGTTTGTATAAAGGTCACAAAAATGATCAAGGCTTTTAATTAAAACTTTTCAACATAATACACAGCAAACACAATACCCTACAATATAGCCAAAAGTTGTGGCTAAACGCATAACAATGCTTGTTATCAATAGTATTATGTGCCCACATTCTCCACCACTTGTCGGTTGTGGGTCAATGTAAATATAAATAAACAAATTGAGCTCTAGGGTTTTATTGTCACCCAATTATTTTCTCCAGAATTTCGCACAGGTTTTAACTAAATTTAGGAAAATACAAATGTCTTAATGTCTTTTATCTCCTTTCTTTCTTTTAGGGTCTGTCCTGGCACAGTCTCCAGCTAGCAATCAAGATTACCCCAGAAAAAGGAACAACCCCCAGGGTAAGTCATGTCTCTTTTACCCTATTGACTAAAGATAGACTAATCACCAAGGAATAAGTCACCCGTGTTCCTGTACTTTCTTTACAAAAAGACAAAGATGGAGGGATGGTTTATCGCTTTCCTAAAACAAGTACTAATTTTTTAAGTCACGAGGGACAAAATAAATAAATAAGAGTTCCGCTTAGGTACAAATAAAAAAACGTTTTCCCTCAGGAACCTGAAACCATTTTGGTGAGTGAAGAAGAGAAAGAGTAAAATGAAAAAGAATTAGAACATGTGAGGAACAGGTGAAATGTTAGGTTTTTGTCCCCTCCCGCTCTCCCCAAATCTGACCCCGTATCTGGATAAGCCATGTTACTCCAGAAACATGGCGGGTGGCGTTTCATTTTGGGGGCTCAGTTCTAGTCTTCCACTCAGTGTGGAACTCAGGGACGCTGATTCCAAGAAGTTGCGGGTTATATTCTCACAGCAGTAACCAGTACTGGGATTTGCTCTCCGGCTTCCAGCAGCTACGGGGTTTGGATTGCTGAAACCCCTGGTCCTTCTCTGCCAATTTCGAGAAAGGAACCAGGTTGGTCTTGGCTCCTGGCAGCCTGAGGGATTCTCGATCAGCATGGTCTCCACTTCCCAATTCGTTTCATCATCTTCTTCCTCTGGTTCCAGATAGCGGTCCTTAAAACGACCACATTGTTCCCTGATTGGCTCCAAAGGGGTCTTGTGACTGAAATCATCCGGTTCAACTCATGGTATCATTTCCTCTTCTGGTGTGGTTGAAGAATGGCAGCTGGGCTGTGTAGGAAAAGAAGAGGGTATAGGTAAGTCTGTCTCATATAGAACCTCCCAGGGAATGTTACTTTCTCTTTCTGATTCACTGTCCTGTTCACAGAAGGCTGGTAAAATATTAGCCAGATGGCAACAGTAGTCACCAGTGAATCACTTTCGTGAGTTGAAAGAAGGGCAATTCTGAAGTTGTAGAGACAAAACCAAACATGAACAAAGCAAATCTTGTGCCATGCATAGTGAAGAGGTATTGTCAGGTTACACTGATACACACATACACACAACAGGTACAGCTCTACAGCAGCAGTGTGTACGTCAAGAAAAAAGAGGACACTCCTGGGGTACTTTATCAGTCTCAGGCTAATGGCCAATGTAATGGTTCTCATCCAATTAACTGTGGACAAATAGATGACTATGACTGCACTGTTGACATTCTAACTTGTGACTTGCAGATTGCACACAGAACTCTACAGCAAGTGCTTAACCTACTGATCTATGTTAGTGGCTTGTCTAACCCCGATCTCAACAAAGTCTGTACTAGGTCACCCCACAGTGCACTGCCACTAGAGTAGGTGTTACATGCTTTTCCGGTCCTACTCCCTGTCTCTTTAAACCAGCTTCTGGCTTTTTAAGTCTAGTGCAGAGAAGGTTGCTCTCTCTCTCTCTTGCTCTCTCTCGCTCTGTCTCACTCTCACTCCCCCTTTCTCTTTTTCCTTCTCTCTCTCTCTCTCTCTCTCTCTCTCTCTCTCTTTCTTTCTCTCTCTCTCTCTCTCTCTCTGACTCCAAGAGTTAAGTTAATTAATTTCCATAACATTCAGAAAGGCCACACATTCATATGTTCCCATCTATGTCCACCCATACAAAAAACAACTGCTCACACCATTCTTTCACCATCAGTCTTCTACAATACTACTGACTCTCACCACCAATCTTAAATCTCCTAATATTTATCACCCACCATATAAAGGCAGGGTGACTAAAGATTGTTATAAAGGGATGAAATGATGTAGTGAAATTAGTGGGAACATGAAGTTAAATATCATGATGTAAGAAAAGGGGGAAGTGTGTGGGTCTCTGAAGGGGCAAGAGGATGTACAGCAAGCACGACATAGAAATTCCTGAATCCTGTAAGACTCGACTACAAGAAGTGGAACCTTCTGTTCTGGAGAAGAGGTTGCAGAATTTCACAAGTAAGGTGTTAACGTTCATTATAACTAAAGCCTTCGAGTACAAGAACCTTAATTTTGAATTTCCCACACGGATTGTCCCTAGACATTCCCCTTGCGCTTCCTCTCTTCTTTCCCTCCCCATTGAACTGCACTAAAGAATTCCAACCTTCTTACTGAACCCCCAAGACCACGTCTTTCAAAAGGCTTCACAGGTATTAATTCAGTCAGAGATAGAGTAGAAGGGCTTCTTCGAGTTAGAGAGTCTAATGTGTGTGTATTTCTTCACAGCAAGAAGCTCAGCCAGATATTTATCAACATAATAGAAGAGGGGCAAATACCTTGGCTAGGACTGGTAGGACACGTTTTGTTTACCTTTAAGAAAAGACTGCGTAGTGAAGAAAGGTTTGTGGTATATTCTCTTTCTCTCCCTCTTCTGTGTATTAGGCACCTCCAGAGTAAACGGCAGGAAGTATTGCAGTCTCTTGAAGATACCGGTGTCAGTTGAAGCTAAGGTATTCTCTTCTCTGTCCAATTCCCCTTTCCCTTCCGCTGGTGGTCTTGCTCTAGAAGCGGGAGTACCGGTGGAGGGGTGATTGGGACATTCGTCACTACTGCCCCCGCGAAGAGTTGGAGCACCAGAGCATCGTGACAGATTGAAGTGCACACGTATTTTTATTCACCTGTGCAGTATGGCTGAAGGAATGGATTTGAAGGAATTAGGCGCGATATTAGTAGGAATTCAAAGGGATTTGGGAGCAGTTCGGGAGGAAAATCAGAGTTTAAAATTAGAGTTAGTGGCCTCCCGTCAGGAGATAAGACTATTAGCACAAAAGGTGGATGGGTTAGCTATGGGAAATCCAGTACAGAGTTCCGCAGTCCCGGGTCCTAGTGGAGTAACTACTGACACTAAGTCCGTTGCTCAGGTAATCCATTCCGTATCTCCTT
The DNA here is from genome assembly GCF_964263255.1 of Lissotriton vulgaris. NCBI lineage: Eukaryota > Metazoa > Chordata > Amphibia > Caudata > Salamandridae > Lissotriton > Lissotriton vulgaris. The sequence goes on along the minus strand of NC_141696.1, from coordinate 461,542,624 downwards.
TGATTCCTTTGGCTGCCCCAGAAAGGTTTTCCGGGGATCCTCAAAAGGCCCAGTATTTTTTGACCCAGTGCTCCCTCCATTTCATGTGCCGCCCCACCCTTTTCCCAGACGCTCAATCTAGAGTAGCATTTATTTTATCATATTTGAGTGGGGATGCCGCCAAATGGGCCATGCCTTTGGTTAGTGAGGATGATCCTTTGCTTTGTGACTTTACTAAATTTAAGGCCGAGTTTCTCAGAATTTTTGATCGGAGAAGGATTTCTCAGGCCACCGATAATGAATTGTTGGAGCTGCGTCAGGGGTCTAAAGATCTAATTACTTACCTTACGCAGTTTAACAAATTGATCCTGGAGACCAGCTGGCCGAAGGAAAAGAGAGCAGCCCTATTCTATCGTGGCTTAAGGGACGAAATAAAGGATACGTTGGCTCAAATTCCCAATAGACCCACAGAATTATCAGCTTTGGTGTATTTGGTGCTAGAATTGGATTTTCGCAATTCTGAACGTCAGGGTGAAAAGAAGAGAGATTGGAAGATGAATTTCCCTCGTTTTGACAGAGCAAAGATTGAGAAAGGATCAGGAGGAAACTCTGAATCGGAGCCAATGCAGATAGGATCAGTTTGTGGTCCATTGAGCAAAGAAGAAAAGGAACAAAGGAGGTTAAAGAAGTTGTGCTTAAATTGTAGTGCTTCAGCCCATTTTTTCAAGGAATGCATCAAGAGGCCTAAGACTCCGTTTAAGGGAAACGAGGTGAACCATCAGTAGGCGGAGTCGCTCTGGTGGTGAAGGAAGACAAGACGACTCCTGAACCTCACCTAATTTTGAATACTCTCCAAACTATAACACCTCACGTGATTCTCCATGTGACTATGCAATTTCGCGAACATCAGATATTAGGAGTGGCCATCATGCTGGACTCTGGTGCCACAGGAAATTTTTGTGATATACGCTATGCAAAACAGATGGGAATTAGAGCAATTGAGAAAGACCATCCAGAGCCCGTACGCGCTGTAAATGGTACCAATCTGACTTCCGGTCCCGCTACTAGTCACACGGAGGAATTGGAAATAATTCAAGCGGATGGTCATCGTGAGGTGTTACAATTTAATTTAATCGACGCTCCACAATTCCAACTGATTTTTGGATTGCCTTGGTTAGCCCTTCATAATCCTACCATAGACTGGGGAAATCGAACAGTCAGTCTGCATTCAAAATTTTGCTTATCTCACTGTTATGGTCCTAAGACACTGGTGAAAGAACCCACACAATCTATGTTGTTGTCTTTTGGAGGTCAATCCATTGGAGCGGTAACTACTGAAGAAATTCCTCCAGAGTATTGTGATTTAGAGACAGTATTCAGCGAACAGGAAGCAGATTTGTTGCCACCACACCGTGGGTATGAATGCACCATTGATTTGGAACCCGGAGCAGTTCTCCCTTGTAGCCAGATTTATGCCCTTACGGAAGCCGAAAACGAGCATCTAAAAGAATACCTGGATCAATATCTTGCAAACTGCTTTATTAGACCTTCCCAGTATCATCTCCGCTGTTCTTTATTCCGAAGAAGCAAGAAGGAAGTTTGAGAACTTGTATAGATTATCGAGCACTAAATCAGATCACCATTAAGAATAGATACCCGTTACCGTTGATTTCTGTCTTGCTGGATCAAATAAAGGAAGCTCAAATTTTCACCAAACTTGATTTGCGAGGAGCTCAAAACTTGGTCCGCATGAAGGAAGGGCATGAATGGAAGACCGCTTTTCGAACCAAGTTTGGTCTTTTTGAATACTGTGTCATGCCATTCGGTCTTTGTAATGCACCTGCGGTGTTCCAACATTTCATCAATGACATCATGAGTGATCTGATTGATAAGATTGCGATCATTTATCTGGATGTATTTTAATTTACTCTCAAAACACTCAGGAACACACTCGGCATGTGCGGATGGTCTTGGAGCGATTGCAAGCTAATCACCTCTTTGTAAAACTGGAAAAGTGTGTATTTCATGCTTCCAAGGTGGAGTTTCTGGGATTTGTTATCTCTCCTCAGGGAGTTACTATGGATCCTGGAAAGGTGAAAGCAGTGGAGGACTGGCCGGCACCCAAGAATGTTAAAGAAATTCAAAGATTTTTGGGCTTTGCCAATTTTCACCGAAGATTTATTCAGGGATTTACTCAGTTGATCACCCCCATTACTGGTCTTCTGAAGAAAGGAGTAAAGTTTGAATGGACTACCGAGACTAATACAGCTTTTTTAGTTCTGAAGAAAAAATTTGTATCAGCCCCCATTCTCTTGCATGCAGATCCTGCTGAACCTTTTTATATGGAAGCTGATGCTTCGGATCAGGCTATTGGGGGAGTTCTTTCTCAGCGCCACCCAGCAACTGGACAACTTCATCCGGTGGCTTATCGTTCAAGGAAATTGAATTCTGCTGTAGTGAACTACACTATCACTGAGAAAGAGTTATTAGCAGTGAAAGATGCCTTCGAGGATTGGAGACATTACTTGCTAGGAGCTCGGCATACTGTTACAGTCTTTTCAGATCACAAAAACTTACAGTTCCTAAAAACCGCCAAAACCTTGACACCACGACAACTGCGTTGGTCTCTTTATTTTGCGGATTTTGATTTCGTGATTACCTATCGACCAGGTCCTAAGAATGGGAAAGCTGATACACTGTCCCGATTGCATACTGAAGAATTCGAACATACAGTGGAAGCTAAACCAATCATTTCTGAAGCCAAGATCGTGTGTGCACTTTCTTTAGATAATTTCCAGGAAGAGGTTCGTAAGAGTTTAACTACAGAGGAAATTCAGCAGTGGGTCCAACAAGGAGAAGAAAGACAGTGTCGGCATCAGCTACCTTATTTTAAAGAAGCTTTATATCTTCCTACAATCAGTCTACAGGAAAAGGCGTTACGGAGCTGCCATGATCATCCGCTGGCAGGTCACAAAGGAATTGCTAAGACCCAAGAATTGGTGCAGCGTTATTTTTGGTGGCCTGGGATGTCTGATCAGATCAAGAGATATGTTCAGTCTTGTGAGTCTTGTGCTTGAAGTAAACATAGTAGACAGGCTCCACAGGGTTTATTGCAGCCTCTGCCCACTCCAACTTATCCATGGCATACTATTTTCTTGGATCTCATAGTAGATCTGCCGTTAAGTAAAGGATTTGATACGATATTGGTGATAATAGATACCTTCACCAAAATGAGTCATTTCATCCCAATGTCAGGCACTCCAACCGCGGTTGATTTGGCTCGAGTTTTCAGTGAGAATATTGTAAAAATTCATGGTGTCCCCAAGATTGTGGTTTCAGATCGTGAATCCCAATTTATTACTCACTTCTGGTGGGCTTTTCTGAAAGGGTAGGGGATTGAGAGTAGGTTGTCCACTAGCTACCACCCTGAATCAGATGGGCAGACAGAAAGGATAAATCAGGAATTAGAACAGTATCTGAGGCTGTTTTTGTTAGATCAAGGTGGGGAGTGGTCAGAAAAATTGTGGATGGCTGAGTTTGCTTGCAATAATGCGAAGAGTGCATCTACTGGTTACTCTCCGTTTTATTTAAACTTTGGCCGGCATCCAAACTTCTTAGTCATACAGGAAGAGTTAGGTGTTCCTGCAGCAAAGAGAGCACTCACAGTTCTGAGTTCTTTTCATAAATCGTCAGAGCAAAATCTGGAAAATCTAAATCCTCCTACAAAAGATTCGCAGATACACATAGACAAAAGTCCCCACAGTACCAGGAAGGAGATCAGGTGTGGTTGTCCACTAAGAATCTACATTTGAAGAGTAACAGGAAGTTCCAACCGAGATTTGTGGGTCCGTATACTGTAGACAAGGTGTTAGGACCAGTTACTGTGCGATTGAAACTACCGGCCAAGATAGGTGTGCATCCAGTTTTCCATGTGTCTTTATTAAAAAAGATCCAATCACCCATGCAGCTAAATGAACCTCCTGACCCACTTAAAATTCAAGGACATACTGAATATGAGGTCAAGGACATTTTAGAATCCAAGTACCAGAAAGGGAAATTGAAATACTTAGTGGATTGGAAGGGTTTTGGCCCAGAAGAGAGGTCTTGGGTACCTGTTAATAATATCCATGCCCCTCAACTGCTAAAACGCTTTCATTCCAGATTTCCACACAAACCAGGACTGATGACTCGGTCCTTGAGAGGGGGTTCTGTCAGGATTCACCGGGTAGCCACTGTAGTTTCCTCAAGACAACAAGTTAATTTCCCTGCTATGCCCCGTTTTACACAGGCCAATGTTTGGTTCCCTTGCTCCTCTGGGAAGCTTAGAAATTCTAGGGGGAATCGGGGCTATTAAACAGAAAACGGCTTAAGTTTGTAAATAGTTCACCTCCCTAAGATGGCCGCGCAATGTCCCCGTTAAGATCAACCTGGGTGGTGCGCCCTCTAGTGGGTATCGGGAAGTTGCGCGCTTCAAACTGCGCACTTCAACAAAGATTCCGTTCAAGCAGCTGTTCCTTGCCGCCGCTCCGCGTCAGAAATTCATGACGGGAGTAGTCGGAGTGAGGAACGGTAGAGAGTTTAGAGATAGAAGCAGAGTATCTCAGAGACTATTTCCGTACAGTAAATTTCCCGACTGCGCTCTCACAGTCCAGAGAGGTAACAGAGTTTTTGACAGAATCCTCAGGGGTTCTGCTTCTGACTGCCCTACGTTCTGAAGGGGCAAGAGGTTGTACAGCAAGCACGACATAGAAATTCCTGAATCCTGTAAGACTCGACTACAAGAAGTGGAACCTTCTGTTCTGGAGAAGAGGTTGCAGAATTCGACAAGTAAGGTGTTAACGTTCATTCTAACTACAGCCTTCGAGTACAAGAACCTTAATTTTGAATTTCCCACACGGATTGTCCCTGGACATTCCCCTTGCGCTTCCCCTCTTCTTTCCCTCCCCATTCTTCCTTCCTATTTCCTTTTTGCACGCTTCGGAAAAGACTTGAAGGAACAATTCCTTGAACTGCACGAAACAATTCCAACCTTCTTACTGACCCCCCAAGACCACGTCTGGCAGAAGGTTTCACAGGTATTAGTTCAGTCAGAGAGAGAGTAGAAGGGCTTCTTCGAGGTAGAGAGTCTAATGTTTGTGTATTTCTTCACAGCAAGAAGCTCAGCCAGATATTTATCAACATAATAGAAGAGGGGCAAATACCTTGGCTAGAACTGGTAGGACACGTTTTGTTTACCTTTAAGAAAAGACTGCGTAGTGAAGAAAGGTTTGTGGTATATTCTCTTTCTCTCCCTCTTCTGTGTATTAGGCACCTCCCGAGTAGACGGCAGGAAGTATTGCAGTCTCTTGAAGATACGGGTGTCAGTTGAAGCTAAGGCATTCTCTTCTCTGTCCAATTCCCCTTTCCCTTCCGCTGGTGGTCTTGCTCTAGAAGCGGGAGTACCGGTGGAGGGGTGATTGGGACATTCGTCACTACTGCCCCCGCGAAGAGTTGGAGCACCAGAGCATCGTGACAACAATATACGGTGAACCCCAGGGGCATACCAAACCATATATCAAATAAAATGGTATAAAAACCACGACTCGCATAGAGACAAGGCCTAGAGCCTGTAGAACCGCTAGGGCCACCAGGAACCACCCAAGATAGTGACACAGGGGACCCATCGGGGACGCGTGCAGTGTCTAAACACAGTCGCGAATCATCATTAACTTCCAAGGAAAAATTTAGAGATAATGGGCACTTAGAAGAGGACTTGGAGTAAACCCCTTTAGAACCAAGAGGTTATAGAGTCAACAACCAAGGGACCATGGGAGTACTTGAGTTACCTCACTCAAAGGAAGACAGGTGCATAGGTGTCTTTTCCTGTTGGGTTTGGTTGTCGTCTTCAATAGCGATCTGCTGCAAAGTGCTGCTGGCGTCCAAGAGGAAAGTGTCCGGAGGGATCCAAGCCTGGAACGGAGATGTGAAGAATCTGAAAGCAGAGGGGACAGAGTCTGGGTCACTAGCCAGTGACCAGGAAGGCGATGAGTGGATGCCCACCGATGTCGGGTGATTTAAGGTGAAGGAGGTGAGGCTTGACTCTTCAGCCACGAGCTCCTGTAAATGTCGATGACAACCAGTAGCTGGATTCGAGCTGTCCCACAAAGGATGACGAGTGCTGCGGTGTCAGTGCCCAGGAAAAGGAAAAGTAGAGTTACCTTCAAGGGGACCCACCAATCAATGGACTAGGGATCAAGAAGGAGCCTCAAGTGGAAATGCAAGAAGCAGACCCACAAAACACTCGTGGAGTGTAGGCCCACAATCTTTGGTATAGAAGATGCTTGGGTCTTTGGCTACTAGAAACCCAAAGCAAAACTTTAGGAAAGATAGGGAAGTCAATTCACTTAGCCAATGTGCACAGTATCCAGGTTTCCGGTTCCAGGTCACTCATGAGGGCTGCGGAACTCAGCTTTGTTGGGGACTCGGGACGCCCTTCGTGAAGTCTGGAAATCTTCTTCCTGGGCTGTAAGTACTTCGGAGTCTAGCGGGAGTTTCGGAGATGCCGACCAGAAAATGCTTTGTTGGTGCCTGTTTGAACAGGAGAGTCACTCCTTGACCCCAAGAAAGATTCTTCTGTCCTCTAATCATTAGTAGAGCATCAAAGTTCCAGGGTTCTGTTTCAGAGTTTTGTCCAGGTGTAATCTAAAGTCCTGTTGCCAGGGATCCTATACTTATGCTAGGAAAAGGGGCTGGACATACTCTGGGGACCCACCTATATGAGGGTCTGGAAAGAGGGGTGGCTACACCCATTTCCTTTGTCCAGTTTCATTCCAGAGCAGGGGCTGAGTGCCTCTGCAAGCGGTTTGAACTGGACTAGGCACAGGGACACCTAATGTGCCCCCAGTGCAAACATCAAAGCACTCTCAGAGTGCACCCACCCAGCCCCAATATACTAAAGCCTGTCTGGGAGGTGGTTACACCTCCCTGTGACAGGAAACCTATTGTCCAGGCCTCCCCTGCTGGAGTTTCAGTCAGCAACAGGAGACCAGACTCGTGTCTGTGGCTGCAGCATCCATGTTGTGATGCTGGGGCTCGTTTAAACTAATACCGGGTAGACCAGTGTGTACATGTCTCTCCCTCTAGAAGGATTCCAAAGTGTTTGACACCAAACCCTACATGTTTCCATGCAGCCATCCCAAAGTTAGCATTTACTGCAAGGTTATAATGCACTTAAGAGTATATAGTCTGGCTGCATCACAGAACCGCCACAGAGAATAGATTCCGAAAGCTGCAGAGGGGTCCTGCTCATGCAGGGGCACCCTCTCACACAAAACCTAGCACTCTGCCTTCAGGATTGTCAAGGCCTGCCATAGGAGTGAGTTATGTGTCAGTGATAAAAGGTACATATCGGTAACCTATATCTTAGTAAAGGGTGCATGCATCACCTTACCCAGACTGCAGTAGCAGACCTGTTGTGTCATTTTGTAAGGCTTCCAAGGGGTGACATAATACATGCTGCAGCCCCTGGTAGGCCTCTGGGGTACCTATGCCCTTTGTACCTAGTGTACCATATACTAGGGACTTACAAGGGTACCCCAGTAACAAAAAAGAAGTGTACCTTCAACATCTACATGGCCCCCCTCGCTGCCATTGTCAGACAGTATGGGCTCAGCACTTTATCCTACACCAACAACACCCAGCTCCTCCTCTCACTCATGAAGAAGCCCTAATACACCAGACTCTGGTTCCATGAAGGAATGAAGAATGAGGCAGCCTGGATTTAAGAAACCTCTTTAAAGCTTAACTCTGAGAAGACCAAGGTCCTAATCCTTGGACGCTTCACCTCTGCCTGGGACAATACCTGGTGGACCGCCGCCCTCGGGAGCCTGCCCACCATCATAGACAATACACAAAATCTCAACATCAAACTTGCGACCTTCCTCTCCATGAACCCCCAGATCAATGCCATCTCCTCCACCAGTTTCAACAGCCTTCGCATCCTCTGCAAAATTTTCAAGTGGATCCCCCCCCGACTACAGGAGAACCGTCATCCAGCATACTAGACTACGGCAACGCCCTTTGCGCCAGTATCAACAGACCCCTTCTACACAAATTCCAAACCATCCAGAACACCGCAGCCAGACTCATCCTCGGGACGTCATGAACACATGACCGAACTGAGGTAATATGAATTTTATGGTCAGTTGTGTCCCCTATCGTAGACCCCACCGGCTCCATGTACGTGCTTTAAGTACATGTATGTTCCCTCCACTTCCAGCTATGAAGACGCAAATACATTTACGTCCAACGTTAACATGTCCTCTTTCAGATCCACCATGAATGGGTCAGATATTCCATTCCTAAGTGTACCTTGCCAACGTCTTTATGTGGTGCACTTTCATGATTTCTAGCTCTGGCGAGTTAGGCCCTGATTTCTGCCATCGAGCCTCTTTCTGCCCTCTGTCTCTGAAAGCCGCAGCCTGCTGCTTCCTGACCCTTGACTTACTCCCTGCGCGGCGAGCTATGCCAGGCTCGGCCTGCCTTGCCTGCCAAGACTGTATTCAACCTTCAAGTTATCTGCTCCGCTCCTCGAAAATACATTCCTGTCTAGTAGTTTACGAAAACATCCTTCCCAGCTGCAGAGCAAAGGGCCCGGCCTCACTGTCTCCATGCAAGTAATTCATAGCTTCCGTTACCATGGTAGGCCCATGGCCCCTCACATCTCATGTAGACACGTAGTCACATATGCACGCACTAGCAGTCAGTATAGAATAGCCTCTGCCCGAGAGACCTTTCCTTCTAGATAATACAGTTCCTCAAACACAAGATATTAGATATGATTTGGGATTAGGTTGTTCTGACACCCCAGACTTCTGTCTCCTCATGTAGGGCTAAATGTCAAGTCCCCTTCACCCTCCAGTTCCACGTCAAGCACACGTCATACTGCTGCGCGCGCATCTCTGCCTCATATTTCTGCCGACACTGCAGGATTCTCTTATGGATCCACCCACTTGTAATACGTTTCATGTGACGTTGTCTAGCACACACCTCCGTGTACGCCTTCATGCACGCCTTCTGTTACGTACATATGTCCTTATCTCGTTTCTTTCAGCTGTTACGCCTCCTGCATATGTCTTTACTGTAATGCATTGACTATATATATGATAACCTGTCAATAAAGTATTGTCTATCCCTTCCCGAACCTTCGTGGTGACGGAATCCGATTGCCTGGTTCGAACCAATTCCTTTTTAAGGAATAAAACCCCTTTTAAAACCTCAACTACCACGGATTCTGTCTCTTATTTTTGACTGAGTTATTCTTATTGAACTTTACCGCATAAATTAAGTATAGGTAATTTAAATTTACCACAGAACACCTACAAGACCTCCAGTGGCTCCCTGTCGAGAAGACGATCAGCTTCAAACTCTCCTCCCATGCCTACAAATCATTCACCTCATGAAACAACAATGGCCCTTAACACATGTTGTAAAACAATTCAATAAAGTATAGCCCACAATAAGTGCTATATTTAAAAAGGTGTCCAGCCGGACACAGAATTATATTCAATGAAACATATAAAGGGATTTTTTCAAGAACAAAACAATAAAGTGGGATACACTCCTGTATCCAGTACAAGAAAACATAACAAACAAAAACAAATAAACAAAAAGGTTCTTCAGGCAACAACAGAGAGGATGCTTTAGGTCAATGGTAATACATAACTGAGCTAAAATAGTAAACACACAAATGGAACACATTGATTGACAGTGTGTAACTATATAAGTGGTTGACCGCGTTTCGATCCTTTTGAACGGATACTGGGATCATCATCAAGACTTCATGTATCACATGCCTGAACAATTTAAGCAAGCCTGTGGAAAAAGTAGGGGAGAAAGGCAAAGGTAGACTTAAAGGGTTGAAACATCCAGCATTGTTGTACCACATTTAGAAGTAGACCATGCAAGGTGGCGCATCCAGTGTAAGTTTAAACATTGCTTAAGAAATAGAAAAACAAGAGAGTATAAGAAGCAGTGATGAGTTCTAGATAGAACAATGGTGAATAGTAGGACCAATTCAGAGCTCTTCTAGATGAGCTGTTACTATACCTGCATTTATCAATACAAAAAGGTTCATTGTATTGCCAATGGGGAATCCGCGTGTAGGTAAGTGCAAGGAGTAAATTGATGTTAGACAGTAAGTATCTTGCGCAAGTGGTTTACAAGCAGTGAAGATCACATTATGAAGAGGGTGGTGTAAAGTGAGCTGCATCGGATAAGGGATTTGAAAGCTGCCAATGTGAACAGACTAGAGGGAGGAGAACGGTGTTGCTTCTAACTTGTAGAATTACAGTGGGCATGCGGAAAGGGAACTGACCTCAATGGCAAGATGCGTTGAATCACAATAAGCGCAAAATGAAGGAGTGTGGAATCACATAATCTATTCCACGTGAACTGACAGCATGGTAGTGTGATAAAACCACATGAACTGTTCGAGCGCAAGGGGTACCTAAGGGGGTAATAATTAAGTAAGTATGGGCCAGTCGGGGTCAGTTGCACAATTTGCATGCGGGCTGTGTGAAGCTGCAATTTACCTCTTCCTGTAGTTGGACAAGAGCGGGTACAGGATAGTTAAGCCACGGGAGGAATAATCCATGTCAGTGGCCGTATGGGAAGGAAGATGCCTATAGGAGGGAGTGAAACATGGGTTAAGGAGCTGAGGTGGCATAAAACCATGTATACTTGGATTAGGTAAGAGCCTCTTACCTTCGAAACAGCGGGCGATGCATGAGTCTGCTTAACGCTGTGGTGCGAGCAGTTGATTCTACGTCGAGTGGGGCGGGCCGAGTGCTCTTAAATGCTCATGCAAGTGAAAACGGACTGGGGCGGCCATCTTGGGAGAGTAGAGTATGTAGTGAAATTAAGCCCTGCAATGGAGCTGTTGCAGGAAAACCTGCACCGGGAAAGTGAAGCTAAATTGGATATACGAAAGTTCAATGTAATACACGTAGGGGACCAAGAATGTGTAGATCCACTAGTGTAAGGTGCACTGCAAAAGAGGTTAAGGATTGGTAAGAGTGAAAAGTGTACATTCAGACAATCTGAGCAACATCTGAACAATGACCCCGATTGGTATTGCAGAAATTTCAAAGCGACAATTTGGTCATACAGAGTAATGCAGCAAAGAAACACTTATAACGGCGCATGTGAAGGGATAAATATTTGCATAAAAATTAAATAAGTTATAACTGTCATACGGTCAGGGGAGGAGCCCATTCAAGTTACAAGAAAAATTCAGAAGGCCACATTTAAGGAGAGAGGTCCAGTCCGCAGTTCGATTCAGTCCAGTTCTGATGCTGTCCATGAGGATTACCATTTTGAGTTCTTCCTTGTTCAAAAGAAGAGACATGTCACCACCTCGTGGGGGCAGTTTAAGAGCATTTAGTACTGTCAATTTAATATCATCTTCATTGTGGCCGGCCTGTGTGAGATGTTCCACCAGTGGTGCATTGTGGGTTTTGCAACACAACCTGCTTCTGTGTTGTCCAATTCGGGTCTTTATCTTCTTTGTCAAATGGCCAATGTACACTTTTGGGCAGGGACATTGAATCAAATAAATAACATTGCATGTGTTGAAATTTGAAAAAGTACGACAATTTACTTTGACATTATTGAAGGTGAAGGACTTGCCTTATACAGTGAGATCACATACATTGCATGCACCGCATTTGGAATGACCAAGTAAGGGGACCAGACCATAATGGGCATCAAGGGTAGAATGTTGAGCTGGGTTGGGAAGTGCTGCTCTTACTAAATGGTCTCTCAGATTTGAACTTTTGTGAAATGCAAATATAGGACGTTCGATATTAAGAACTCCAGCATTAAGTAGTGGCCAATGATTAAGTATTGGTTTACAAAGAGGGTTGGAAATGGGAGAGAATGTAGTGACACATGCAATTCTGTGGATAATGATTTACTGTTGGAGAAGCCACCACACTGTCAATGAAAAGGAAAGACCGAGGGTACTCAAAAAAACCTATACGCAATGCCCTTAAAAGAGCTTGCTATTGCCCGAGGGAGGTATTACTTAGCCCTAAAACCAAAGACCAGGTCTACAATTGCACTCTTCATGAAAAAAGTTGAGTGACTTTTATTCTCTGTACCCCAATAAAGTTTCAGTTTGATCTTTAGGATTTGGTTTTATGTGTCCTCACTATGTACTTTTAGAAGCACCTTTTACACTAAGAAGAAGTCTTTCAGAACAGCATTTGACAGAATGTGTGTTTAATGGAGAGAGAATGTCTCACTAGAAGGAACTGTAAAATTCAAGATATCAGACCTTAGAAGTAGAAGGAAATGATAGGCATTTTTCTAAAAATATATAGATGCATTACAAAAAGAGGAAAGCTACCAACAACTGCAAATGGAGCAATCTGTAACCCACATTGCACCTACACTTAGCAAACAAACCAAAAAAGTGTATGGCATGCTGTAATGTCAAAATCTACAAAATTCCCCAAAACCTGTCACAAAATCTAAACAAAACATGACAAATCATTTTTGATATAAACAAATAAAAATGTTTTCCCGTCTTGGAAGAGGAGTATCATAGTTCCACTATTTTAAAAAGTAGACCATGACCTATCAGAAAACTATTGTCAGATTGCACTTCTCACAGTGGGTAACGTCTTTGCTAAATGCCTATTAACCCAGATAAGTGAACGGGCAGAAGTTCATAAAATCATGCCTATGGAGTAAACTGGGTTCAAGGCAAAGCATGGATTGATTGATGATATGACTGCCATTCAGGTAATAATTGAAAAATATGTTAAAGTTAACGGGGGAAAGATACACACAGCTTTTATTGACTTAGCCACAACATTCAATAAAGTAGATCATCCTTTGCTTTTAAGTAAGCTTTTTAAGTTGAGTATGCCAGGCACCCTTTTAGAGATCATTGGCACACTCCACACAGATACTTGGTGAAAAGTTTTATTGGGTGGGGACAGAGGTTCATCACCAGCTATCCCTACTGCAAAATGTATTAAAATAGTTATGCTTACTTTACCCCCTGCTCTTCTCCCTATATTTTTCAGACCTCTCTGATTATTTGGACCGAAGTGAGGACATTGCCCAGACAATATGGGGGAAAGCTGATTGTGTGCCTACTCTACACAGATAACATAATACCTGTTGATCTAGCCCCTAGGGGTTTAAATAGCCATCTACAGGCTCTTCCAAAAATTTGAGGAAGATAGTATGGGAAAATTTTAGAGATGAAGCTGATGGAGCAGGGGTGAGACAAAACTTTTTGTGTACCCCTTGTGAAGTTACACTCACATAACTATAATCAAATCATTCGTTTGAAGCATGAATAATTAACCAACAGAAGTGCATTTAGCCAGAAATATTACACGTGGGTATTAACTGCCATCTAAAAATTAACCAGTTTATTAACAATTGTGAACAAGCCATACTAATAGAGTGCTATAATATGAAAATAGCATGTGTGTTTTGCTTTTGTGAACGTGTGTGTCTTATCGTGGCCAAAAAGAAAATAAACATATTTGTTAAGTATATAAAGCTATATGTTTGTGCGCTTCAGCTCGGTAATTTACTAATGGGAATATTAGAAAGGTGGGAGGTTAACGGAGAAAATAATAATTCTATATTTTAACATTTTATTTGTGTTTGTTTTCGCACTAGTTCTCATTGAGGCCTATGTGGCCTGGGTGCTATAAATGGTTGCTGACTGCAGTGGTAGCGTTGGTCTGAAACTGAGAGGTTGTGCGCGTGCGCATGAACAGAAGACAAACTCAGCAAAAAGTGCATGGTACATTGAGCGACTGATGCCAAGGCCAGCTTGACCGAGGAGTGAGAGAGGATGACAAGATTGGTTTTGCATCTTAAAATGTGGGAAACAGAAAGACATGTAGCGAATGACAACATAAAATGGAGATGACATCAATGAGAAAAGATGAAATGACTTTGCATTTTGGAAAACTGTTTCAGACAAGGTGAGATGAGGTGATCATTGTCACCCCACTCATTGGAACAATCATAATAAACTATGGACCCTAAAAGTTTCAATTTTAGTCAGATAGTTAGTGAAAAGGGGTATAAAAGATCTTGTCCGAAAAAGGTAAAAAGAAGCTTGCTCCTGATTTTTATTTTGTACCACAACATGCTGTCAGTCTGATCTATTTTATGGTGTTGGAGACTTTGAAATATTCTGGACTTTAATTCTTTTGGAGCAATGAAGATGACCGAATGCAGAGATTTTATTTTGAGGCATTAGGAAGAATAGAGAGGCAGATTGAGACTCATGCAACTCTGTTATTCCCTTAAAACAGAGTTAAGTAATATGATTTTTATTTAATTTCTTTCTTTTAACATGCACTAAAGAAATAGCTGAATTTCCGTTCGTTTTAAATAAATTAAATTTTGTGTTTCCTAAATGAATAGATAAAAAAAAATTTAAAATTAAACTCGAGTTTCGTTTCATTTTCATAGAGTCATGACAAGATAAATGTTAATGTTTTATTTGGATTACTATGATTAAGCTGGTCTTAGTCTCCATCAATTAATTTCTACTAGAAGATCTATTTACCAAATAGTGGAGTGCGTGGTGTAGGGTTTCCCAGGTAACATGCTGTCATACAACAAATAGAAGCTAATGTATAAAATTTAAACCTAGGTACCCCGCTGATTCGGATACAATGTGTATGTGTGTGTGTGTGTGTAACTGACAGTGTTATGGGCCCCACCGATGAGTAGATAGTGGTTGCATCTAAGTTGAGTGGAATAAGTATTAAAGGTTGTTAGAGAGCTATGCTGGATCAAAGCCCATATTGAAAATAATACGCCTAAAGCAACCTTCCAGGCTAAATGTCTGGACTCCCTTAATACGGCCACCAAGAGAAGATATTGTACACTTTTATTGAAGGTTTTTCGTTCTAAGTATACTGCCTCCTTGTTGTATGGTACAGAACTGATTGATGATTGATGTATCAAAATGGGACTTTTCTATTAAAAGCTACTTTGAAAACAGGTCCCTTGGTACTAATGTTTTCGTATGGACAGGGAAGCCTGTACTTTTCAGAAGGGTTACCATCTGGCTATTGATTCCTGTTTGATAAATAATGTAGAGGCATATATTTCATGGAATCTGCTGCATGGAGTGTACCATTTTGTTAAGTCTCCCCTACCCAGCACGCATGCGTTGCATAGGAAAGAGACCTCTTGAGATCGCTTTAGGTTTCTAGGCAAAAACGTGCATGCGTTGCATTGCTTTCAATGCAACGCGTGCACGTTTTGGCGATTTCCTTGCCTGAGAGCGCAGGCCCCCCTCCTACCCCTGCTGCCGCGGTATGCACGCTTGTTTGCTTCTTGGCAGTGGCATCCGTGTGTTTGCTTAGCCTCAGCTAATCTTGTTTGCAAGTGCCTAGGAACGCCGGAGAGCAGTGAGCGGTGTACAATGCTAGCCATGCAGCTGCCATGTGGGAAGCAGTGTGTGCTGGGAATACAGATGCAGACTCGGGAAGAGATCGAGTTAGGCTCAGCATTAGCGTGGATGTCTCAGTGACGAGGCCCGCGAGGCAGTCCAGCTTTCTTCTAGAGTGTAATCTACTGCTCCAGGTGGCGAGGAGGATTCGAGGGAAGGCGTCATCTCGATTTATTTCATGGCTCGCTTTGACAGGTGGCTTAAGTCTGGAAGCACCTGTTGTGCGAACCAACAGGTTGTCCATTTATCAGATCAGTGCTGCATGACTGTCAGGGGCAGTTGGATCCACGTGTGCATACGCCAAACTGTGGGAGATGTTTAATATTGGATACATGATATCAACCTTACCCACACCTCAAGAACAGTGTGGTCTGAACACGCATTACATAAATGTCAGCCACCGCTTCCAAACAGGACTCGGTACATTCTCTTAAGCTGTGTCTGTATGCCAAACGTGTGCCTATGGAGCTGTTTAAGCTCTATTGCGCCTCCCAGGCACAGGCGCCATTGCGGGGACCAAGGCGGGGAATGCTAGCCATCCCAAATGGCACAGGCGGCATTCCGGCATTCATTGGCTCCAGATGACGAATTATTACAGCAGCTTTAAGTGACAGCTCCGGGCGACAGCTCCGGGCTTCCCCGTCGCCAACCTTCTGGCGCAAGAACCAGTACTTGTTTTGCTTGTTACATTGGTGTCCCAGACAGCGGTAGCAGCAGGGAAGAGGAGTGTTAACCATCGCTTCCTCATTTTTCCAGCAGTCTGCAATGCGATCAATCACAATGTTGCCTGTTGTTTATGCGTAGCATGTAGAGGCTGCACTAGAGTATGAGGGAGGGGCCTATATATGTATTTTTTTGTTTCAAATAGTAAATAAAATCTCCTTTCGGTCCATGTGACGCGTCGGTGCAGGCAGCGCGCCAGGGCTGCCCCGGCCGGGAGGATGAAGAGGGGGAACCCAGACTGCAGCAAACTCCATAGGCTTTTGAAATGACGCCGAATCACTGATGGAATCTATGGCAGGTAATGGGGGTGGAACCCCGCGGAGGCCGGGGATGTGTGTCTCTTTGCAATTCAGCTTGGCAGAGTTTAGGAATGAGGCAGTGCAGGCTTGGCCAGGACCCCGCTCACCAGTCAGGTTACGCCTCTTCTTAGATTGTCCACCAGGATAATACTGACTGCTACCATCCCGAAAAGACAAACTGCAGACTACTAGCAACCCGACAGCAGTAAACTGCAGATGTCACCATCCTTAAGGCATTAAGCGAACTGACACCAGCAGGACAGCTCTTGCCCCACACTGCCGCGATTTGTGCAGGCTATCAAATTCACGAGGGGACGCAGTGCACTGCCAACACTCGCTCCTTAATGGCGCTACCCTCGTAGCATTCATTAAAAATTGGTTTAATTCTTCTAAAAATCGGTACTCGTAGTCAACACCCTAGAAAAGTCACATACTCTGACTGTATGGACTGCAGAACGCTATCACACTTGAGAAACGCTCATTGCAGACAGTTGTCATCCAGCGGCCAATCAGCACAAATCGTCATCATTGCAACTGCCTGGTGTAGACTTTCACCACACTGAAAGTATAAACTGTATAGTGAAAGCACCCTAACACACTTGGGGCATATGGTTTCTCACTAAGACGACATGCTGGAGACTGATATATAACCATGACAGCTTTGAGTGTGGACTGTCATAAACATATCAATACCCCATAATATTCTCTCATCATCCTGCTAGTAGTGACTGCCAACTGCAACCACCGTAAGAGAACCGATTGCAAACAGCTAATATTGTGAAAGCTCTCTGTGCAAACTGTCACCGGACACTCAGTACTTCGTGCAGACTGTCTCCATTCTGGCATCTCACAGTACAGTCATTCAGCATACTGACATCACTAAACGAAAGCTCTTGCTATGATGACAGTATTCTGATCATCCTATTATCACTCAGAGCAGCTGGTCTCCATGCTGGCACCGCGGATTGCATTCTGTTGATTATCTACGTGGTTTAGTTATCGCCAGACTGAAACCTCTTAGTTCAGGCTATCATGATGTGAGTGAGCACTGATCGACCCTATCCAGAAAGCAATCTCTGTACGCTGTCACTCACCTGACAGAACTAGGTACTAATTGCCATCACCATGCTTGCACACGGTGCATAATTGTACCACTTTGACGGTACACAAAGAAGACTGTGTTCACCCTAAGTAAATGTAGTGCTGACTATCACCATTGTCTGAGCATTCATTTTTTTTTTTTTTTGTTGAAAACCTTTATTTCGAAAAAGCAATACAAATACCGACCTACAACCACAGGGGCTGGTCAGTAACAGCAAGCATCAAATTCTGTCAGTATTACACAGCTCATCAGCCGGCAACCCGGGGGTCCAGCAGCGATAAAGTACTCCCAGATGATATCCTTGAAGTGGAGAGAGGATAATTGAAAGGTTTCACATTTTTTATTTTTAAAAACAAAACTAAACTACCTAATCCCGAGGTCATGTGTAAGATGTGCGACTGTCCCAGATAGCAGGGGGAGCAACTCAAGATGACAACTATAGAAGGATATGAAAACAGAAGGGGGGGAATGAAGGGGTCAGGGTCAGACTACCAAGTGAAAAACAGCAGGACAGTGACGTATGGAATGTTCGGTCACGGGGACTGAGGGATGACATTCGTTTCTACAAAGGGGGGGGGGCACAGATTTCTCCATGATACGAGTTCCACTGACCCCATATCCTTCCCCATTTCTTGGGTTGTCCACGGGCGATGTACACTGTTTTCTCCCGGAACATGCACGAATCCATGTTGTGCGCCCACGCAGAAACCAGAGGTGCACGTGGAGACCCCCACAACTGGGCGATGTCTCTCTTCGCAACCATGTTGCTGAGGGAGGCCCACTGAATCTGCGCTATGCTATAGTCATTCGGTTCCCACACATTCAACAGACATCTCCTGGCCTCTGGTAAAAGCGAAACACCTGTGACTTCATCCATGACCTCATGCACCCGTTTCCAATATTCCACCACTACCGGATATTCCCACAAAATGTGAAGAAAAGTAGCAAGCATACCACATCCATGCCTACACTATCCATCCAGAGAATAGCCCATACGCATCAATCGTGTACCCGTGACATAGACGCGGTGCAGGATCTTCAATTGCACCAGTCGGAGACGCGCCGGGATCGCCACCTCCTTAAGAGAGGATATCTCAGCCTGCCAATCCTCATCGTCCAGTTCAAGCCCATCACCGGTCCAGGCCTCCCGAAGCCGCACCAGAAGATCTGAGCGATTATTAATCAATTTTTTATAAATAAGAGAGATAGTGCTGTCCGGGACATGCCCGTCAAGCACCCTGTCTTCCAAGGGAGAGGATTCCGGGACATCAGTCCCGACAGGAAAGATAGACACGAGTGCATGGCGAACCTGCAAGTAGCGGAAGTGCTCCCTATCGCCCAGTCTATATTCTTGTTGGAGTTCCATAAAAGATGTAATCCTCTCCTTAACCCAGACGTCCCCAACCTTGCTAATCCCTATGAGGTCCCACTTGTCAAATTCCTTCGTTCTCCAAAGCCCAGTCGCTCAGCCGCATAAAGCGGAGTAGCTCTGGTCAGCCGATCCGCCCATCCTGTGTCGGCAGTCGCCGCGCCCCACACTTGTACCGCAACTCTAGTGGGCCCAGTTAAAAACTTTCCCGTTGACCTTGAGTACAACGCCCTGATAAAATCTCATCCCGGGAGCTGCCATCTATCCATCTCAAACGCCGGGTTAGGGACCGGGCCATACATTGGGTGGTTGATGGCACTGAGTTGCGACGCCCAGTAATACCTCTTGATATCAGGCAGCGCAATACCACCGTCATACCAGGGTAGGGTCAGTTTTGACAAAGCAATGCGAGGTCGCCCGCCCCATATCAATTTTCTGTGGAGGCCCTCAATCTCCCGAAAGTAACTTGCGGGCACTAGGTCAAGCGTGGTCTGAAAGGCATTCAAGAAACGAGGGAGGGACATCATTTTAAACAAGGCCGCTTCCCAACCGGGGACAACGGCAATCCGCACCATGCCACTACGTCAGATCGGAGCCGAATGAGTGGCGGGAGCAGATTCTTCTCATATCGTACGACTGAGTCCAGGGAGATATGTATCCCTAAGTATATAAAGCCGTCACGCGATATTGGTATCGGACAATAACGGGGCAACAGTGGTATCTCTGCAGTGAGCGGGTAGATACAGGATTTAGACCAGTTGATGGTTAAGCCTGAATTCCTTCGAAAGGAGCGCAAGACATCAAATAGCACTCCAAGGGACTTGCTAGGGGAAGTGAGATATAACAGGATGTCATCCGCATAAAGGGATATACGGTCCTCAAAATCAGGAGACCACCTAATGCCCTTTAGGGATGGTTCCCCCCTAAGCCACGCTGCCAGGGGGTCAAGAACAAGCGCGAAAAGGAGCGGTGATAACGGACAACCCTGTAGTGTGCCTCTGCCAAGAACGAAAGGCTCGGAAGCCCTGCCGTTGACGACCACTTGGGCCATTGGCTGTTCGTACAGGAGTTTAACCCAGCCGATAAACTTAGACCCGAAACCGAATTTAGCAAGTGCCGCCCACAAATACGGCCATTCGATCATGTCGAAGGCCATCGAGGCATCCAACGAAACCAAAATGGCCGTCTCGCGAAGCGACCCCGCCCTAGCAAGCACACCATGGAGGCGCCGTAAATTAAGAGTTGTATTCCGGTGAGGAATAAACCCGGATTGATCCGGGTGTATCAGATCGCCAATAACCGCAATCAAACGGTTCGACAGGAGTTTCGCCAGAATCTTGGGTTCAAAGTTCAGGAGTGAAATCGGTCAATATGAAGAACATTGATCACGAGGCTTCCCATCCTTATAAATAGCAACAATAGAAGCCAATCTCTGATCTAGGGGAAAAAGCCCAAGATCGCGCGATTCCAAAAACATTTGACGAAGGTGTGTCGCCATTTTATCCGGGCACAATTTATACAGCTCTATCGGGAGACCGTTCGGACCAGAGGCCTTCCCCGAACGGAGAGAGCGAATAGCGAGCGATATTTCATCAGTAGAAAAATATACCTCCATAAGCCCTCTATCAGACTCCGAGAGGCTAGGCAATGCGATATCTCTTAGTAGCAAGTGTGAATCCTCCTCAGGCCTGTCGGAAACCGGCGAGTAAACCTTCTGAAAGTGCAGAGCAAACACCGCGACTATACCCTCCGGGTCCACGATTTGTTCACCATTCACATTCACCACCACAGGCACCACACGATTCAGCCTTTCTCTCTTGTCCAGCCACGCAATCAACTTCCCGGCCTTATCTCCGACGTCATACAATCGCCCCTGTTGCTCACGACTCATCATCCTCACCGCATCTGTCACCAGCGCCTTGTAATTGGCCTGTTTAAGGGCCAAAACATGCAAACTCTCGGGTGTAGCCTCAGATCCCAACTCTTCTTCCAACGACGCAATTTCAGTCTCCAGTCTCACCACCTGGTCATTCTTAAACTTCCTCGCGCTAGCAATCAGAGAAAGGGCTTGACCCCGGACAACAGTCTTAAAGGCCTCCCACAGGGACACCGAAGAGGACACCGACCCAGCATTCTCCACAAAGTAATGGTCTACACATTTCACCACCTCAGCCCTTGTTTTCGGATGACGTAGATGCCAGGGGTTAATCGGGGCAACCCAGCCTCCGGTTTCCAATTGTACATCTATCGTGAGCCTGAGAGGCGAGTGATCCGATATCCCCCGGGCAAGATGGCGAATTTCCCTCACAGAGACCATCTGGGCCGCTGGCAGTAGGACATAATCGAGCCTAGAGAGACTCCTGTGTGCCCCCGAGTAGAAAGTATATTGTGCCTGCCCAGGGTGTAAGTACCTCCAGCAATCTACCAAACCCAATGCATTCAGGAAATCGCTCATCCATGACTGCGACCTCAAAAGAGTCCGGGCGGGTGACGATCCTCGCTACCACAAACAACCGAGTTAAAATCTCCACCAACCACCAACATACCCAATGGGAATTTCAACACCACTCTACCCAGATCAGCAAAGGTGACAGATTGTAAACCCAGTGGGACATACACAGAAAGAATAATAATCGTCCTCCCCTCCCAGCGACCTGTAATGGCCGCATACCGGCCTCTTTCATCTAGCACAGTATCATCTCCAAGGGGAGGGAACGAACACCCGCCCCCCTCGATCCAGTAGTGAATCCAGAATGCGCCACCAAGCGATATCCCCTTCTGTTCATTGCCTGGCAAGCATTTCCTATAAGATGCGTCTCCTGCAATAGTACTACATCAGGTGAAAAACGTTTCAAATACTGTAAAACGAACCCCTGCTTAATCCTGTCACCCGGACCATTAACATTCCAACTCAGCACCCGTAGCCCCCTACCCCCCATTCCCAGAGCATGAGCAATGCCCCCCCCCAAGGGAACAGACACAGTGATCGAAATATGCAGCAAAACAGACTCTCGGGATAAACAAATAGACAAAAAGCCCCCCCCCCCACCCCCCAGAACGCCCGCGAAACACACCCCCCTACCCTGCACCCCTGCGTTAGACCCGAAAGCCACCCCAACTTCCAATGTGCCTGTCGCCCCATTAAACTAATCTACGGAAAGAGAGAAAAGACCTCTTAGAGGAGAAAGAATTCCGAGCCCTCCCGCCCCCTAGCAATCAATAGGTCATATGAAAATAATAATCAAACCCCCGCTCAAAGTCCAGATAGAAGGCCCGCCGGTAAGGGCTCACTCCGCCCGTACCTCCAGGCTGCCTTCGGCTCCTGCCGACCGATCTTGTCCATCGCGATGTGTCGGTAAAGTGTCCAGCCAGTCACTTGTGACCTCAGGGCGGTCAAAGAAGAGCACACGCTCCTCGTACTGGATCCTCAAGCGAGCTGGGAAGAGCATGGCATATTTTAGTCCCATGTCCCTGAGGCACCTTTTAACGCCAGTGAAGCTCATACGCTGTTTCTGCACCGCCTGTGTGAAATCCGTGTAGAAGTTGATCGATGCATTGTCAAATTTCGTAGGTCCATTGGTACGCGATGCTTGCAGGATATCATCCCTATCACGAAAATTGAAAATCCTGGCAATAATAGGCCTCGGCGCTGCACCCTGTTTAGGCCTACCACCCGGGGCTCTGTGAGCACGCTCCACAGTGAAAAAGTTGCTTAGTCCCTTAGGCGCGAGATGGTTCAACACAAGATCCTCCACCAAAAGGTCCATAGAGAGCTCTGAGGAACTTTCTGGAACACGAATAATACGAACGTTGTTACGCCTGGCACGGCTTTCAAAATCGTCCAGCCGGCGAGCAAACAAATCGTTCGATGAACGAAGAGTACGAACCTCCACTTGTAAATCCGATACATCAGTCGTAAGGCTTGCAGTTTTAATGTCCAGCGACTTGACCCGCTTGTTGGTTTTCGCAAGGTCCGTCCTGATAAGGTTGACTTCAATCGCAACCGTATCTATTTTTGAAACCAGGGTCTCATATTGCTGGCTCGTTAAGGTCTTAAAGCCGGCAATGGCGCCCATGACATCCCGCAAGGTCAAGTCTTCCATTCCAGGAGAGCCATCTCCAGTCTCATCCGAAACCTTGCCCACCCCACCTGGGGATCCCTTCGGGCGGGCAAAGCGGTCGATGGTGTTAGACTGGGCTGCACCTCCTCGGAATGTGCCCCTGGTGGCTCTCTTCTCACTATCCGGCCTGCCCGTCATACCGGTGAGCGAGCCCAGCCGGGCCGTTCGAGATCTGGTGAGAATGTCTCCCCAATACACCAACCAACAATGGCAGGGATGAGGGCGAAAGGAGAGAGACTTAGAGCCAGCCGCCGAGCAAGGTCAACAGTCGCAGTAGTCGGTGAATCCCAATGGATGATGAATCAAAAGCCAAACCGAAAGTACCACAGGGGCAACAGATGAATGCCAGCAGCCGCTGTTGTTCAATTGCCACCTGGGTACTTCAGAGACTCAAGGCCGCGGACGTCCGTCGGTGTAGGCCCAAAAAGTTCGATGGCGCGGAGAGTCCGGTTCCCAGCGTCCAAATCAATTTCTGAAAAGCGATAGTAAATCAGCAGGGCATCAGCTACTATAACCCGTCGTCTAAATCAGGATATTTAGCAGGATAGATGCGGGAGGCGGAAAGGGTCTCGGGAGCCCTGTGCTCACGCGTCCATCTTGGATCCGCGCGTAGCTCCTCCTCTGTGAGCATTCATTATTGTTATTTGTACAGTGCTTAATTACCTGTTGCTTTTTTGACATATGGGTGCCCTTTTTTGCTCTGGGATTCTAGATGGCTAAAGTGTCAGAGTGATCTTGTCCTAGTGATCTGTTATCATTTTATTATGTTGTGTTTTTTCACATTTAAGATTGCGTCAAGCCGTGGTTAGGTTAGTATGATGATTATTCTGATAGATTGTACTGGAACATGGCAGTCTAATAAGTTATGGATCTGTGTGGAGCATTATGCGCGCAGAAATGAGTTTAATTCTGCTTTGGTGTCATTACTTAGCTTTAGGTGGCTTTCATGTTTTCAAGACATCTTTGTCCCTTATGTGGATGTGGTGCAGTGGCATATGCAATAAATGTATGTAAACGTTTTTCTGGCTGTTTATTGGTGAAATTATATGGATGTGTTGTTGAAGACGTATCCAGCTGCATGGCTTAAAGTGCCGTGTGAATGACTGTACCAGGAGTTGTCTGCTATTTTCTTTTGGGTCAGGGCTGTTGACTTTTATAAACAGTCTTCTTGTCCTAGGGACGAGATTTTGCACATATGTGCTTGTCCTGTAAGACAATCCACCTGTCCCTTGTAATACCATGAAGTTAGGTGACAAATTGTGGCAGTGTTCTTATAATGTCAGAACGCTAATAATAGCCTTTCTGATGATTTTATGACTCTTATCGGGGTTTGTATTCTAGTTAGACTTCAATTTAACCACCTTTTGCAAATTTACATACAGGAAGTAGTTGGAAGTAAATAGGAAGCAGTAGTTCCAAGGTTGTAACCAGGGCCACTGGAATAGAAGTATGTGATTGTGCTGTTGTTGCGTTTTTTGCATAAGTATACGATTGTTGCATTTGCCACATAATCCATTATCTGCTGCATAATATGCAAATTTTGACAATGCCTTTTATTTATCTGTTTTCAAAACCAACACATAGATAAAAGGTTTGTCATTTACAATGCCAGTATCTCAAAGTCTCGCAAATGTGGGACCTATTGCATTACAAATGCTTGTTTACTGTTGAGGCAGGGCATGCGGGCATGCTTCTTTTAAATCCACCTGCTTGCTAAATGGTATGGTTCATCAGCGATCTGTAACCTCAAGCCATTAACCATGAATTATTCATCAGTCCTGCTTTGTTATTATATTGGCAGAAATGGCTGATGCCAAAATGTTTACTGATATCCATCCTCTCAGCCTCAGCCGTAGTACAATCACATTATGAACCCCCTAAAAAAAATTGTAATAACATTTTTAATTTTTGTAAGTGTCTTTTTAAAATTATATTAAGGTGCTGCAGGTTGTAGAGGCTGCTAAATTCTTATGTGTGCGGTTTTTATCTTCTATGCATGAGTCACTTATATTTTGGAGTGCATTTTTGTGCTATATAAATTATTCCTCTCTATATATATATTTCTTAAACCCCTGCACTGAAGGCACAAAAGGTACTTTATATTTTGTTTTGCATGACATGCTGCTGTTTGTTGGAATTTCGTCAAATGAAAGTATTTTGAACCTTGGATATTGTTTATGATTGTCTGATCTCATGAGGGTGGAATATTTTATTATGTGTAATGAACTGTAATTGTATGTTTGTAATTTTATATGGACCTCTTTTGAGTTCTGTAATCATAAATAAAGTAAACTTGAAACTTGAGTAAAACATACAATGCCTACATTTACACATCTCATGGAAGAAAGTTGTGCAACTTTTATTCTCCGTACCCCATTAGCTTCAGTTTGACCTTCAGGGTTTTTTTTATTATGTGTCCACACTATGTACTTTTCGTTTTTAATCATTTTATTTATTCATGACAAAACTGCCAATATATATATCAACTGCACAAAAATCAAGCACCACATGTGATTTACACAGAACTCAGAACGTGCAATATGTTCTTATAGTGGCATAATATATCAAACAGCAAATAACCATTTCAAACCCACTCCACCCCCCTCCCTGTCCACTATAGATTAGTTATCACTGTGTCAACGTGCAGTGGCACCATTAAGACCAGATCTGCTCTGTAGTCGTGTCCAGAGGGGCCAGCCGTAGGAGGTGAAGGTATCTGGGGCATGTTATCTCCAATGTATTAATATGTGTTGAGTGGCAATGCCCAGTGTCATTGCTATCTGTTGCTCTCTCTTAGACTTCAGGGGATAAAGTAAGTGGGTTCGGGACCCCCAGCAAAACATAGGAGGGGAACTTAGGATTTTATGTGTCCAGGGGTCTGTCGATTTTGTCCAATACTTGAGACTAATAGTCTTGTAAGTGCTCGCACTCCCATAGGAGATTGACTAACCTTTAAGCCTGGGCAAAGCACTACGCTACGCTGGCGTAGTTTGCGAAGTTTGTGCTACTTCGCACTACTCGAATTGCACGTAGCACAGTGCAAACATGCATAGCATAGTGCAGCAGTCATTTTTTGCTTGCTCGCGGTCCTCAACGTCAAGTTGATGACCGCGAGCAAGCAAAATTACATCCCAGCAAGACTTTTTCCTACATCGCGATCAGCAACATCAAGTTGCCGATTGCGAGTGTGCTGTGAGCTGTGATCTTATCAACCCAGGGAGGTCAGGTTTCTCATTGCGAGTGGTCCCGTATGCTTGCCACCACTCGCAATGAGAAACTACCAGTACGCGTTGGGAAAGCTGTCGCTCAAGTAGAAATCTACTCGAGTGGTAGAAAATGGCTGCGTGCACTGTGCAGAATGCAATTTGCACTGATTGCACAGTGCTGACAATCATTCGGCACTGTGGGAACAGCATCTTGCACAGTGCACTATGCAGTTTGCGAAGCAACACATAGCTTGCTTAGTGCGAGGTGCACTTCACGTAGCTACGCTTAGCGCTACTTCGTGAAATACGCCCAGGGTTACTAATATTCCCTGCTTCCCACATCCCCTCCAGCAATCTGGTTAATGTGTGGGGTCAGCCCAATGAAGGCGTTCAGGAGTGTAGTACCGGTAATACACTAGTTTGGTTATGGTTTCAGCGAGACCTGTGTGGCTCGTGGTGTGATGCGCCCTGTGGCATGCTCCTCCCACTCTTTAGTGCTAAGATCTCGGCTGAGGTCCTGCTCCCAGTGCACACAACCAGCGTGGTATGTATGTGTGTGTCGTGAGAGAAGCATTTTGTATAGGTCCGAGCTCAGTTTCTTGTCTGAAGACCGAGTAATAAGCCATCTCTTCTACAGGGTAAGGTGCCTTTGCGCATGAGGTTTTACATCTGAATGTTGCGCCCAGTGTCACAGCTGCAGATAATGTAACTGTTCCGATTCCGGGAGTCCATAGTCCACTTTCAGTTGCGTAAAAGAGATTATGCCATCAGCATCAAATAATTGACCCAATGCATGGATTCCCACAGCTCCCCACAGGGGGAAGGATATCTTGTCTGCTCCAGGGCTAAAGTCAGGGTTGTCGAGGAGTAGTGTGAGATGGGAAGGTAAGGTTATCATGTCATGTCTCCTGCATGTCTGGTCCCATGTAGAAAATATAGGGTGTGTGCCTTGTAAGGTGTAAAGGTTGGGTTGTCTCTGCAGCTTCTTAAGGAAGGGAATCTTCATAAGAGAAGTGCCTGCTATTGCATGGTCCTGGAAGATCCAATGCTTCTCTGATTCAGTGTGGCTCTACTCAATCAGATACCGTAGTTGTGCAGCTTTGTGATAGAGCATGATATCTGGGACCCTGAGGCCACCATCATTGGGTGGTAATGTGAAGACAACTCTCTTCAGTCTCGGTTTGCGAACCTGCCAGATGAAAAGAGAGAATTCAGAATGTACACATTGCTCAGCCAAACATTGGAGGCTGTAGAGGACGTGTCTGAAATAAATAAAAACATTTAGGGAGTATTGTCATTTTCATGGCTGCAGTCTATCCCAACCA
Organism: Lissotriton vulgaris; assembly: GCF_964263255.1. NCBI lineage: Eukaryota > Metazoa > Chordata > Amphibia > Caudata > Salamandridae > Lissotriton > Lissotriton vulgaris. The sequence goes on along the minus strand of NC_141696.1, from coordinate 461,515,019 downwards.
AGAGATAGGGTAGCGTTTTCAGAGCTGAAAATCTGTGCAAATGTGAGCCTGTAGTTTTGTGTTGCTGACCGTTGTCATAGCTTGGAAAATAGGGTCCAAGTGAATCCACAAGTATGGGACCGACCCGGCAGACCATTGTATAGGGTGGCGGCTCTGAAGAGATGCCAGATGCATGAGTGAGAGATTCAAGGTAGTGGATTTCATTATATTAACTTTAAACCTGGAGGCACCTGCAAAGGAGTCCAGGTCCCCCAGGAAGGTACCCAGGGCAGTCACCGGGTCTGATAAAGTGACAAGAACAAGATTGCATACAAATTTATAGTGTGTACGTCGCTCCCAAAGCAATTACCTGTGATTTGTGTGTGATCCCTGACCCTCTATGCCATTGGTTCCATATCTAGGGCAAAGAGCAGGGGTGACAGCGGGAACCCCTTCCGGGACCCCTACTGATGGGTAATGGCCTGGAGGTGTGACCATTAACCCTTACCTAAGCTGTAGGAGAACAATAGCAGTTGAAGGTATGCATCGTCATCTTTGTGCCTAGGCTGATGCAGATCAGTACTTGTTCAAGATATGGCCAATGGTCATGGTTAAATGCCTATTTGACATTGACAGTGAGGAGCATATAATCCCCTTGGATGCACAATGCCTTCTCTACATGAATCAACACCCCCTTAGTGTTGTCGCTGTTCTGCCGCTGGGGAATGAACCCAGCCTGATACAGACCTATTAGCCCTGGCATATAGAGTGATAATTGGGCCGCCAGGATCCCAGTGCATAGCTTCAGGTCAATATTTAGTAGGGAGATAGGCCTATTGGCCCCACAGCTAGTCTTGTCCTTCCCTGGTTTAGGGATGACTACGATGGAAGCCTCCAGCATTAACGAAGGGACCACGCTTGATGTCGAAAATGAGTTAAAGAGCCTTGTAAGTAAGGGGACCAGCATAGAGCAGAATTTTTGTAGAAGGTTTGCCTTGTAGCCATCAGGGCCTGGGGATTTAGCTAATTTAAGGCGTGATATAGCCGCTATGACTTCCTCTGGACGTATCTCTCTTTCTATGTGTTCAGCATGTGCTGGGGTCTGTGTAGGGAGATTGGCCTGTGTCAAGTATGCTTTAATGTTCTCTGCCGCTAAATGTTGCTCATCATACAACCCAGCGCAAAAGTGTAGGAATGTCTTGGCAATGGCCATGTCATTCGTAACTACTGACTCGTGGTGAGCCTTAATCTCCTGCACTCCCTGGCACTGTCTGAACTCTCTAGGTTTATGTGCTAGCAGTCACCCACATTTGTTCCCCCAACATAAAAGGAATAATGCAGGTACAACGCTACGTTTTCCGCTCTGTCATGGTCGATGGCGGCCAGTTGTGCCCACTCCGTGGTCAATTGCCGCCAGATGTGTGGGGCTTCAGTGCGTTGGTGCACTTACTCCAATTCACATACTTTTTGAATAAGTTCCTCTCGTACACTTACGCTCTGCATTTTCTTCAGAGGAGATAGCTATTATTTCACCCCTAATGACCGCTGTCAGGGCTTCCCACAGAGTGGACACCTGTGTGTCTGGGTTGTCGATATGGGCTAAGTAATCATCAAGTGTGCATTGTATCCTGCTAACTACATCCTTGCATTGAAGGAGAATGTCCCGTAGGTGCCACTGCCTGGAAGTCAGTTGGGACGGGCACAGTGTCAAAGTAACTATTACTGGTGCATGATCCGATAGCGCTGCCATTGCAATTTCTGCCACTGTCGTGGTGTCGCAAATCTTTGGGGAGCAGATATGTCTCTTTTAAGAGGCAGATGTCAGTGCAGGTACCTTCTAGGTACGATGGGATCGGCCAGCGCTTGATTGGATTGTTAAGCCCCCTCACGTTTAACATGAGGACTTTGAGAGTGATAGGCAGCATCTAAAATGTAGGGCCACGCAAGAAGCGCACCAAGTGGAGGAGAGAACTGAACACAGTGGCTGATGGGTATTGTCTGCTTCATCTACACTGGTATTGCAAGCCCTGGGGAGCAGTGAAGAGGGATCCCAGAGAAGAAAGGAAACAGGAAGAGAGAGAGAAGTCCGACAGGAGCACGGCCCAGCAGGTGCCTAAGAGGGTCCATGGTCTGAACTGTAGCCCGTCCTTTAAGGAAGGAGGAAACCTCAGTGTAGTATCTAGTGGGCCGCTGTAGGCCCATGCTGGCGTCACAAAGCACAGGTGGCTGTGGACAGGGAACACCAAGCAAAGAGGAAGAAAAGAGAAAGAAGAAAGCCCCTCAAAACATGGCACAACCGGTGCCTAAACGGGTCCAAAAAAGAGAGCAACATGGTCCTTTATCTGAAGATGAACAGGAAAGGTTCTTCATGACCAAGGTTGTACCCTCTCTCCTCCCGCAGAAATGGACTGGCTAGCAGGCAGCCCCCAATGTGGTCATGATGAGTCATTGCCAGCGCCCTGGGAGGGACTCCAGAACAGCCTTCTGCCCAAAGTGATTTCAGCGGGATCTGGCATCATCAGAGTCGCCGTCGCTGCCATCCCGACGGCACACATAACTCTTCCCACTCCAGCAGCCCAACTATCCACATTACAGACATCCACTCCCACAGCCCACCCACCTTCATCCATAACTCTATCCGCACCATCAGTCCATCCATCCTCCCCCACAGACCACCTAACAAACACATTCACACCTACAACACCCCTACCTTCCCCGCACGCAGTGGCCCCATACCAGAAACCAAGCCAGTCCCCAGCACCTACATCTATACTCTCAACACAGACACACTCCCCACTCATAGCCACCGCCACAGCCCACCCAACACACACACTCCCACCCGCAGCACCCCTCTCATCCACACTCACACATACAACAAACTGTACACCAGGCCGGACCCCACTGCATGCATCCAAACCCGCATCCAAACCCACACCCATAACGCAGCCACATACCACACGCCTGCCTGCACATAACCCCAGACTTGATGAGATCATAATTTCATTGAACCAAATCAAAGAAGAACTCCAAACTCTCAATGATCGTTTAGCGAAACAACCATGGGGCATTAGAGCAACTAGACACCCCAAAATCAGCTGGCCCAGAAACCAAATTACCACTAACATTAATCCCTACTGTTCCTACTGGTCCTCAGTCCCCTCCTACAACAACTCATCTCAACCAATTAGAAGCACCAATCTGCTCTCAGAGAGCGATTTACTCTCCCTGGTGAGCTCTTTCGATCACGCTCCCATGAAGCCTACCATACCCGCATCATCGTTGATTCCTACTATCCCCCCAATCCCCATAGGACCACTAAACAAAACACTAGAGGCGTCACAAACAACAACCTTAGAAGAATCCCTATCACTCAGGAACCCTCTTGAACCATCAGCACGCCCAAACTCAAATGTATTCTCCTAAACTGCAGATCGGCCGCTAGACATGCAGCGGACATAGCTGACCTCATCCTCACACATGAGCCAGACCTGACAATGCTAACTGAAACCTGGCTAAAGGGATCCTCCACATCAATCATTGACATTTTAGTTCCACCCAATTACAACATCATCAGGCTAGATAGAGCTAGAGCAGACAAGTCGGGGGGAGGCATAGCCTGCATACATCGTATTAATATCTCTGTAAGCAGAGCCATCTCCCCATTATACCAATCATGCGAATACATGTGCCTTAACATCACTAGCACGGGTAAACCTGTCTGCTCTCTGCATATCATCTATCACCCACCAGGTGAGAACCTCGCCTTCACCAAACACTTCATGGACATGGTATCATCATACACGGGTGACAAAATACCCAAATATTCCTCGGAGACTTCAATCTCCATTGGGATGATCCTAATGATACAGCAGTGAACAGTCTTAAGAATTTCCTTGCTGACCTAGACCTAACGCAATTCTGCAACATCCCAACAAACGACAAAGTATCGATTCTGGACTTATTAATCTCTAAAACAGGCTCCATTCAGCTAGAGTTGAAACTACCCTGTGATTGGTCAGACCATCACATCATTACCTTCAACAGTAAAGAAACGGTGAAACCAAACTCAGCTCAATCCACAAGACCAAAAGTGTGGAAAAGAGACCTGAAAAAACGTAATCCCAACAACTTGCCTTCCTCCTGTTCCAACCTACTATTGCCTCCCGCAGGATCTTCCATAGTTCACGAACTCACCAGCCACTTCCTCTCGACCATGACATCAATAATAGACGAGGTAGCACCTCTGCAACTAAAAAAGAGTCTCTCTGAAAGATTCTAAACCTTGGTATAACAGTATACTCAATGAGGACAGGCGCTCACTCAGAACTTCAGAATGGGTCTGGAGATCAATACCATCAGCCAACCACCTCAAGATTCTCAGGACAAAGAGAAACGCATATTTACATAAGATCAAGTGCACCAAAGCCGATTTTTTCAGCCTTCAACTTGACCAGGCAAGAAATCGTCCCAAAAACCTCTTTGATCTGATCAAAACCCAATCTATGGAGTCACCTCATCGTCCACAAGATATAGAATGTTCACACCCAACCTGTGAAGAATTCTCCACCTTCTTCAACTTGAAGACTGACAACAACAAGAACGACCTCCAAAACGATCTAACCTTATACGCGAGATCGAATACACTAACCTCTCCTGCTCCCAGAACCACGCCATGCTAACTCCCATCAAAGTCCAACCAAAAAAATAATGCAAACTGGTCATCATTTTCCTCCTACTCCGAAGATGCTCTAGGCAAAATTCTCAGTGCAGTGAACCCAGCCAACCACTTTTCTGACCCGCTTCCAGCAAATGCAGTCAAAGACCTTACTCCAGGAGTCTTCAATCTGTGGGACGTGACCCCCAGGGGGGGGCGTGGAGTTGATGAAAGGGGGTTGAGTCTTCCTGTCGCACCTCTGCCTTGAACTGCTTCAATCCGGAATCCAAAACGTTTACTCTACGTTTTGGATTCCGAGCAGTGCACCTCAAGGAGCGCTCTGATTGGAGGACATTGTCAAGAATACCACGTCATTGACGCCTGTCCTCCAATCAGGCAAACTGCAGGATGCAAGCCAGGAAATGCGCGCATGAACTGGGGCCATAAATATGCACCTCTGGAGTGCTTTAATAATTGCGTGTTCCTGCTGCCTTGCACTCCTGAACCCTTTCCTGGACGTCCTCGTTGCTGCTGCTGGTGTCCTCTTGGTGAATCTTCCTCGAGGCTGCCTTAGCATTTTAATCTCTTGGCTGTTCCCTAGTTTCCAAGGCGACGGAAGCTTCTTCCTGCTTTTTCCTCATGACTGCCTGCATTCCGATCTCCGGCTGGTCCCTGGTTTCCAAGGGGACGGAAGCTTCCTGTAGTAAATGAACCCAAGAAGCCAAGTAGAAGTCTGTAGCTTTATTGGGACAGACAGCTTGAACAACCACCTTCAGCAGGAGCCCAGTAGAGAATGGCTCATCAGTGCATAGAATGTTACAGTGGAAATGTAAGATAACAATTCTAACAGAGAATGCAGAACATGAATTACATGGATTACTACACACCTTCCCCCTTTGAAAGAAAAAAAAAACAAAAAAAATAAATGAGGACCAGAGGAAATGAAACAAGGAATGAGGGGGAAGATAACATTCAACAACAATAATCAAGTAACTTTACAGGAATTTGTTTAACTCGAGAACTTTTCCTGGGACCAGGTTCAGGAAGGTTATTCCCATGAGTAGTAGGACCTGGAGGTACAGGTACATTCGCTTGAACACAGGAATTGTCAACATTGCTTGCAATGGGAGAAGGAGGAACATAACTCTCATTGACAGGTGTAACAGGAACAGATGTGGAGGGAACACACTGAGAGGAAATATTGCCCACAGGAACAGACACACTTGTATTCTGGCACTCCGGTATGAAAGTGTCAACCATGGGAGAATAAGGTGCAGGATCCTCCAGAATTGGATTAATGGGTGGAGGAGACGACAGGAGATTCGGGTTCCTACACAGAGAAATTCTCCTGAAATTACACACTTTCCCTGCTTCAACGCGAACAGCTTTGGAGAAAATTTCAATAACTTTGCAAGGATCAGACCATTTGTTCCACCTGTTCCCAACAGATCTGCTAAACTTGACACAAACAAAATCACCCACACTGATTTTCTTACTGCAATTGCTAGAAGACAAGGCACAGCCTTTCATTTTCTCTTGGTATCTCAACACTCTATCCCTAACTTCATCACGGTCAAAGGAAGAACCAACAGGAAATTTAACTTTCATCCACCAAGGAAGAAGTTTTGAACCAGGTTTCCTACCTCTAAGCATCTCAAAAGGAGAAAGACCTGTAACAGAGTTAGGGGAGGTACGATAGGATAAAAGAGTAGCACATAAGGTTTTCTTCCAATCAAGGTTACTCTTAACTGCCAACTGGATAGACTCCTTGATAACCCTGTTGAAGCGTTCTGTCTGGCCATTGGCCTGGGGATTATAATTGGACACTCTTTTGTGGACTATGCCACATCTCTCAAGAAAAGACTCAAACTCCTTACTGACGAACTGCGGACCATTATCAGACACAATCTCGGCTGGAATACCTTCTCTACAAAAGACTTCGTCTAGAAATTGGACAACCTGTGTAGAGCCAATCTTGTCCACAATCTTGAGCTCAGGCCATTTGGAAAAGTAATCGATTAGAACCAAAGCAAAAACTTCTTTGTTCGGAGACAAAGAAAGGGGTCCAACAATGTCGATACCTAGTTTCTTCCAGGGACAGTCGACAAACTCGATGGGAGAAATATCTGTAGACAAAGGTTTTACAGTTTTGTCGCTATTGGCACACGGAAAGCAGGAACTTACCCACCTATCAACCATCCGGTCAATGCCAGGCCACCAGTAGAATTCACGGATACGTCTTTTGGTACTAGACATGCCCATATGACCCTCATGTGCCATTGAAACAATTTTTTCTCTTAGGGAGGAGGGAGGGACAATTTTGTCGCAGCGAGACACAAAACCCTGGTTAAACATAAGTTCATCCTTAACTTTAAAGAAAGATAGAATGTCACCAGATAAGTGCCTTTCTTGAGGCCAACCATACTGTAAATAATCTACAACACCAGACAAACAGGTGTCGTTACACATTGCTTCTCTCCAAGCAGCCTCAGAAATGCCAGTAGACAAACCTGTACTGTTGCATTCATTGACGTCATCAATGTTAAAAACTACATCAGAGTCAGAGTCAGAGTCAGAAAAATGAGGCCAAATAGAATTGACAAGGGGTAACCTGGACATGCAGTCGCCATGTACGTTTAAGCGACCAGGAATATATTCTACAATGCACTGGAACTCTTGAAGTTTGGCAGCCAAACGGGCCAAACGCGCGGTTAAAGTTCTTCCACCACCAGCTGCTAACATGTGTATCAAAGGCTTGTGGTAGGTTCTTAATCGAAAACTGGTACCCCAAATGAACTGCCTGAAATGCTCACAAGCCCAGGTACAAGCCAGGAGTTCCTTTTCTATGGTAGAATAATTATATTCAGCACCACGCAGTGTCCTGGAAGCGTAAGAAACTACATATTCTACACCTTCATTTTTCTGGATTAAAACAGCACCCAAACCAGTATTGCTTGCATCCACGCATACTATGCATTCTTTACCCAGGTTAAAAGGTTTGAGGAACGGAGCATTAGCTACTTCTTGTTTCATAGTGTCAAAAGCAAATTGCTGGTCTTTGCACCAGCTGAATTTTACATCTCTCTTTAGTAAAGACCTTAAGGAGTGTACTTTGGAGGCATAATTCTGAACAAACTTGCTATAGAATTCAGTTAAACCTAAGAAGGAGACTAATTGTTACTTATTTGATGGTGCTGGAGCTTTTAAAATACTCTGTATATGGTTGAACTTAGGTTTAATGCCCTCTGAAGAAATCTCATGACCAAGATATTCTACTTTGCTCTGTCTGAACTTGCATTTAGATAATTTCAGCGTTAAACCTTTTTCTTGAACAGACTTGAGAACTTTCTCTAGATTGGCATCGTGCTCCTCATGATTCTTACCATAAATGAGGATAGCATCCTGAAATGCAATTGCACCCAAACAACCCTCTAGCACAGTTTTCATTAGCCTTTGGAACACAGAGGCTGCACTAGCTAAGCCGAAAGGCATGCGGCAATATTGAAACATGCCTTCCGGCGTGATGAAGGTTGTTAGGAATTTAGATTCTTCGTGTAACAATACCTGATGGTATGCACTAGTTAAATCCAGTGTGGAGAATACCGATGCTCCAGACAGAGTGGAGATAAGTTCATGGATGTGGGGTAGGGGATGTCTGTCAATCCAAATTTCCTTATTTAAACTCCGTAGGTCTACACATAGACGGAGTTCGCCATTGCTTTTGAGTGACAAAACCACTGGCGAAACCCATGGAGAGGACTCAACAGGCTCAATAATTTTCTTATCTACTAAGTCAGAAAGAATACCCTTCAACTTTTCACGATAAGCCAGGGGAACGTTCCTTACTCTATGGCGAACGGGTATGGCTGAGTCCTTAAGAATGATGCGGTGTTTAAAGTTCACAAAGGTCCCCAAATTATCTGAAAAAATGGATGAAAACTTGTTTTTTAATTGTGCAATGAAATCATTTTCAGGAGGAACTACGTATACCGGAGGGGAAGCATTGGGGTCAAGTTTTATACCTAAGTCGTACTGATGGGGCCAACATAAAATGGAAGCTCCTTTGGAAGATACATAAACCTTCCCTTTAATGGATCTGTCCTTGAATTTGATCTCAGCCCACATGTAACCCTCAATGTCAATTTTCTTACCCGTGTACCCACCAGGATTTATGTCTGGTGGTAACAACTTGGTTGAATGCCAATGTCGACTGAAGACATTTTTCCCAATGATGGTGTACCAGGCGCAGGAGTCAATCAACATAGAAATTTCCTTACCATCAATGGTGATGATATCAGTGGGAAAACCTTTGCATTCAGAATCACCTACACATAACAGAGTGTTAATTTCAGAAGGTTGTTCAGTATCATCGAATTCTTCATAAGACAAAAAATTTACTTTTTGAGGAGACTTGCACATTTTGCTAAAGTGGCCAGACTTTTTGCACTTTATGCAAATCTTGTTCCAAGCTGGACAACCTCTGTAATTACCGACGTGATCATTGGCACCACACCTATAGCAAATAATCTGGGATTTTTTAACAGGAAACCTACTTTCTCTACCAGAGAAATCTTTTCTGGGAGGAAAAGAACTCTTCTTAAAATTATTAAAATTTTTGACTAAAGAAACTTCAGGGATGAAAACTTTAGATTTGGTGTCCTGGCCTCTAATCTCGTTCACAAAAAGTTCGGACTGTTCAATGCCTTTGGCAATGTTCAGTACAGCACTAAGAGAGGAGTCGGTACCCATCCAAAGGCGTTCTTGGATTTTTTTACTTTTAGTACGCATCATAATTTGGTCCCTCAAAACCTGTTCAAAATTAATGGTTTCAAAAGCACAAGACCCAGCCAGGGTGCGTAAAGCGGCTACATAATTTTCAATTGACTCATCTTCTTTTTGTATTCTTGAATAAAATTTAAATCTTTACATTACAATGTTAATTTTTCTGCCAAACCTAGCGCTTAGTTGTTTAATAACAATATCAAAAACGTTTAAATCCCCAGCACCAGTACTATCTATGGGAGGTAAGCTTTGTAATTCTTTTAGACCAGCACCACCCATACAGTTTTTTAACAGTGCTAGCTTCCTTTTAGGAGAACAACCATCCTCTTCAACAACGTCTACATAAGCCAAAAATGTAGGGAACCAAAGATCCCATTCCACTTTAGGATCACCTGCTGTAGGTAAGAAATGTGCAGGGGAAGGAATGTTCTTAGACATTGTAAATAATTCCAAAACTAGTTTCACAAAAACGAGAAAAAGTCCAAAGAAGTAAAATGACTAATTATTGAAAATAATAAAAGTAGTCACCGTTGTCTGAGGATGTCAGTTCCAGTCGATTCTGAATTTTGTTGTTTTAAAAGTCTTTCTTCCAAATGTCTCTCTTTTTCTTGAAATAAAGAAAAATGAAAAGAAAACGCTGTGGAAAGTAGTCTGTTTTTATCTATAAACGTGGTTTAAAAACGCGTTATAACGGAGAAGTATTGAAGAAACGATCGTAATCATAGTTTGTAGACGATCGTGGTGGTTCCCATGGAAACGCGAAAACAAAATGGTTGCTGGAACGCATACGCGAAAGCGTGATGCGTGCGTGATGACGAGGCGGAGATGACGAAACAGGAACAGGAGCGCTGGAAGAGAAGAAGGGGGCTCGCGTAGATAGAAGCGCTCGTGTGGAGGCAGGCTCGCGTAAATGGAAGCGCTCGTGTGGAAGCGCTCGTGTGGATAGAAGCGCTCGTTAAGTAAGTTTGAAAAATTACAAATGTGGCAACAGTCAATAAAAGGGAAAAAACTCTAGAAAAGTGGCGCTTTGGGATACAAAAGTCGCGTTAAGTCGGCAATTAATCACTGGGCAGATTTTATACATGTTGATATCGCCGGTATGAGCGAGATGAAAGTAAGGGGAATAAACACAAACTGCCGCTGGTGCAATCAAGGCACAGAAAGTTAACACAGCCGCTGGTGCAATCTTTACACATATAAACAAAAGCAATACCTTAATATCCTTAAAGCTGTGCAGGTGAACGCTGTCAATGTCCCTTAACTTCACTGGAAAGGTTCTTGAGAATTGGGTTCTTTTCTTGAAATAGAAAAAAAAATGGATGACAATTTTTTTTGAAGAGTTTTGATGTAGGGTTGAAGATCCCGGTCGTCGCCAAATTTATGTAGTAAATGAACCCAAGAAGCCAAGTAGAAGTCTGTAGCTTTATTGGGACAGACAGCTTGAACAACCACCTTCAGCAGGAGCCCAGTAGAGAATGGCTCATCAGTGCATAGAATGTTACAGTGGAAATGTAAGATAACAATTCTAACAGAGAATGCAGAACATGAATTACATGGATTACTACACTTCCAAAACTGCTGAGTAAGCTGGCTGCCTCCTCCCCCGCGTTCCTCCTGACTGGTGTGTGTGAATGCTAGGATTCATGTTTGTAATTGAGTGGTGTTTGTTTGGTGGTTTGGGTGTGGATGGGGCGAGTGCGAGGGTTGTGAGTTAGTGAGTGTGTGGGGGGGAGGTGGGGGTGCAGGAGGGGGACTGCTGTGGCTTCAAGTGCTACAGAACTCGAGTACGCACTTTCTCCCAGCAGCTTTAGGAAATACTTGTTTACTCGAATTAAGAAGCAGAGTCCTTTGTGCCTCGGCATAATTTACTTCCATCGCTAATCTAAATTGTTATTAGGTACTTTGTGCACATGCAATCAACAGTGAAAGTCTGACTCCTCTCACGTGCTTTCAACGCTGCGCCAATATGTAATCATGTCATAAAACAAAGGCCATTAGAATTATGTGACAGGTAGGATCAAATTATACGGCACAGCTAACAAAGGAAAGACAAATCACGCAGCATAATGCGGGACAGTTTGTGATCATATTCTTTTGCTATTTTTACACGTTCACATAAACATTGCTCTGGTGTAACCCCATTTGTACGAGTCTGACACCCAGAAACCGCAATAAGCGACAGAAAAGCGACCAGTGAATCCTGTGAAGGGTCTTCTACAGCGCTGCAAAATCTGTCCCTACGTTATTATTTAAGCTAGCAACAAAATCTGCAGATTATGCATCGGATCACGGATTATGTGGCAAATCATGGGTTATGCAGAAAATGCAGCTGCTGCAAAATCGCAACCTGGTCATTCCTCAGTGCCTCTTTCCATATACCACACATTTCTACCATTTGTGCAGATTTAGAATGCAGCCATACCATATTGATGGAATGCTGTCAACCGGATCCAGCAAACATAAAGTTGAAAGAAAACTTAATCCCCATCATCATGTACACACTTTTATTGCAGAGGCAATAGTACCCTTTCTATTTCCGGTAGGTATCTTGGCCTTCGAGCCCATCCACAAGAAATATGAAGCATATTCCTGGCGTTCTAGTCCCACTCCTCCACTGCCATCCCAGTCTTATAGATCATGGTTGTATGTGGGTACAGTGGCGGGTTAGTTCACTCCTCCACAGACTTTCCCACTCTCATAAATCATGGCTGTACGTGGGTACGGTGGCAGGTTAGTTCTGTGGCTGTGGGGCCTTCTCCTGCTACACAACGTTCACGCCCTTTAATGTGGTCTAAAAGCTAGGGCGGGCGTCCTCGGATCTGGGTAACCGGGTTCAAGTCCTGGCAGGCACGCTCTGGGCAAATCACTTAATCTCCTTGTGCTTAACAAAAATGAATGTGTCCATCTGTAAGGTAACTGGTGCTCATGCTCATGTAAAGTGCTCTGATACCTTCAGGTCTAGTACGCGCTATATAAAACTCCACCCAAAAAAAATTGTCACTGCAACACCATTAGCTCTAAATATTCTTGCAGCCTTCACGTAAGGGACACTGGATGTAATGAGCTGAGCACTATCCATTTTGCCTAAAATAAAGTTCCATCAGCATGGGTTCACTTATTAGGCAGGAACATGGGCAGCAGACAGGAGACCAAAATAGCACCAGTGAGAGTGAAGTAGGGTCCCTAATTAAAGCACAGCCATTCACAACATTTCAGCGCCATCTCTGTGGACCCACTGATGGCGGATAGACTTCTGCAGTACCCCTTTTGGACTTGGACAGGGGATTCCTCTCTGATCCATTCATGGCACAGATGAAGTTCTGTTAGTCTCCCTGAGAGGTGTGTGTGGCATAGTGAATAATATCAGGTTTAGCCGCTGCCTGGACATTGCTCCTTATCTTTAAGTGAGTAGAGATTTTAATACATATTTCTGATGTACATGTGAAAGGCTGACCAGCAATGAGAATGCAGAACAGCCCTTTGGTAGATGGGCAGATGTGAGCTAGTGCTCGCAGGTGTATCTTAAGGTTTTCTATGTTTTCTTCCATTGATATTTAATTTTCCTGTGGGTGACCTTCGTGTCTCTCTGCTTGGTAATACACCTGAGAGCAATGTATGTTTGCTCTCCGTTCCTGATTCTGGGGCACTAGCAGTGACAGTTATTGTGATTAGATTAGAGATGTTTTTCCATCTCAGATAAGTGGAAGGTTTCACTGCAACAGGTCCAGCTCCATAGGACAGACGCTCTTCAGTAGATACAGCCTCCTCTAATTTAGCCATGACCACCTGGCCTCTCCTCTACACGTGGCGCCTGCAGAGTAGAAGGCCCTTTCAAAGGATGACTAGGCATCTTTTTGTTTTTCATTGCTGTATTTTGTTTATAAACTGGTACTAATGAGGTGAACCATTGCCCAGTGTTACCGTGTGTAAAAAATGTCAAAATAATGAAGCAGTAGTATCCCAAAATATGTGCATTCCATAGTATTATTTACATTTTCTTACCACACAATTTAGTTGACCCTGCTGCCTAATTTGGTAATCCGTTGTCATTTTAGTACCCCTTCCTATAGGGCAGTCTGGCAGTGCCGAAAGGGGTGGCCAGTCAGGTCAGTGTGTGTGCTTTGTTTTGCTGCTTGCTGACCTGTTTTACTGGATAGCAGTGGTCTTCCTTCTGAGATCAATTATGACACAGACAACAACCTTGGATTCCTTCTACCTTTCTTGAAGAAGGTGTCAGGAGATGAGTTGGACTAACCTACACAGAGAGCACTACAATAATCAATTTGGGCACAAATAGCAGATTTTTAATCTCATTAACAAGTAAGCGGTGGATTTTACACATTTTGTCCAGCCATATTACCTATTGCTATCAATGTGTGCACATTCAAGGGAAGGAGAACCTTGGTAATGGCCCACAACGCCAGCTCATGTAATGGAAGCCAGGACCAGCTGCAATTTCTGTTTTAAGCACGTGGAAGGAACCTGATGTGTTATTCGCATTTTAGATAAAATAAGAAGATTTTTTACACTTCTTGTGGAAATGCAAGGTGTTTTTTTTTAAATGACAACTATACTGCATACAGCGGCAAGTCTGTGGTAATCAGTTCAGTTCAAATAGCTTTATTCGATTTTAGCAAATGAAAATCATAAAAGCACAATTAATACAACATGTTAAAAGGAGTTCAAAACTCAGACATAAAACTTGAACTTTGGAGGCAGAAGTAAAAGTATTAGAATGTACAAATTTATGGATGTCGGGGATCAGAAGTCGGTCAATTACTTCATAGACGCTCTACATCTTACTGAAAATTTCAGAAAGCTAGCACCTGCAGTAACTGTAAGTTTGTCTTCAAACATGTATAGCTTAAGTAAGGCTGGCCTACACTGTCTTAAGCCCCACACTTTCAAGATTGGAAGAAGATGTTTCTTTCTGCCCCAGTCATAAAATTTGTAGAATAAAAGGACGTGAATTTTAGATTGCTTGGAAACATTGTCACAAGGACAGGCCACCAAAGTAGTAGACCAGTCATTTATGGTAGGAAATGTTAGTAGGCGATAAAAACAATCCATCCTCATCCTTGTTAACAGCATTCTTGCATAAGTTGAAAGGGTCAGGGAAAGATAAAAGGAAATTCCGGCTTCATTAAGTAGGAGATTGTGGTAGGCAATCGAAATTTTATTACCTTCGATATATGAGCGCCTGTCAGCGAGTAGACCAAACAGCAAGCTTTAAGATCCTTTTTTGAAATGGTTTGACACATAATCGGGTTGACATATAAATTGGCCAAGTCCATTGATGTTAAGAATTTCTGAACATAAGCAAGCCAGGGTATTTTTCTTGCGTTGGATAAGGCCATACAGTCCTTAATTACTTCTTGGTTGAGCACCGTTTTCTCCGAGGACCATACTTTATGCCATAACAGAATTGGTGCAACTTTAATTATGTCCGAAATATATGCCCGGGCGAGCTCATTGTGACAGACTGTGGTAGAAATAGAACGGGGAATAGCCAGCAAGTATCTTAGAAATGCATTCTCGCTGGTTTGTATCTCTCCACAGTCCGCCAGACCCCAGATGCCAGCTCCATATGTTGCAGTGGAGATACATTTGACTGCAAATATTTCCAACAGAATCCTGACCGGGTTCCCACCTAGTTTTGTGGCGAATTTCTTTAAGGCACCAATTTGCCTAATAAAAGCCAGGTTTCGAGTGTGGACAGCGTTTTTCCATGAACCTGTACTGCTGAAAAGTATGCCCAGATAGGTGAAAGTTTTCGTGAGGCTGATCTTGGAAGTATCAATAAATGTATTGCAGGAGATGTTCTTTTTTTTACTACAACACATTGTAAATGTTTTGCTTACGTTAATCCTGAGACCTCTCACACCCATGAATGCTGAAAAGGCTGACAATGCTTTTTGAAGAACTAGTTGGGTCCTGGACATGATGACAGCGTCGTCCGCATATAAAAGAATTGGAACTGCGAGGCCATTTATTTTAGGATAGTCAACATCTAGTTTGGCCAGGCAATCGGCGACGCTGTTAATATACAGGTTAAAAAGAAAGGGGGCGAGGATGCAGCCCTGCCTGACCCCCTTTTTAATAGGAATCTTGCTCGTACAGGTTCCATCCTTGCCATAGCGAACCTTAGCCCCGGCTCCTCGATATAGTTCTTTTATGAAGGCAAGTATATTGGAATCAACTCCCATGTCAGTAAGGGTAGACCAGAGTATACTATGGTTCAGGCAGTCAAAAGCAGAGCTTAAGTCCACGAAAGTCATAAATATATTGCACCTTTTTGCCAACACATATTTATCGATGATCAGAGCTAAGTTTAAACATTGTTCCACTGTCCCGAGACCAGAAACAAACCCATATTGGAATTTAGACAAAATGTTATTTTCCTGAGCCCAAGATTGCAATTGGTTCAACAGGACTCACCCAGCCACCTTCATCATGGAGTCCAATAAGGAAATAGGTCTATAACATTTTGGGACCATTCTTTCGCCTTTTTTGAATATGGGTATTATAATCGCTTCTTGCCAAGTTGCGGGGAATCCTTTGTGGGCATAGGAGTTGAGAACATTTGTTACAATTGGTGCCCACAATTGGATGTTATCTTTAAATAAGTCTATTGGGATTCCGTCCGGGCCGGGCACTTTGGCATTAGAGCTTTCAAGAATAGCCAATTCCACTTCTGAGTAATTAAAATAAATGGAGAGCGGAAACGGCTCTGAGTGGTTGCTTTGCGGCTCGTTACTCTCCGTTGGTGGAATTTCGAGGTTAAGTAGTTCAATCTGGTCATCTAATTTATATAATTCGGTAAAGTGGTTTATCCAAACTTCTTCAGTGATTGCAATTTCTATGAGGTCTGTTGACCTATCACTGAAAAAGGGGGCATTGACCTCCCTCCAAAAGGCCGTATTGTCTCTTAATGAACTTGCTTTTAGCAGAGCTTCCCAGGCGGCCGTTTTCAGTTCCTTTTTCCTATTTTTTATTGCCTGTTTATAGGCAGCACGGGCAGATCTTATTTCCATCAAGTTTTTTGGATTTTTATTAAGAGTGGCCTTCAGGGTGTTATGAGTGTTTGAGCACTCATGGTCGAACCAGCCATTACTCCTGAACACGTTGCTTTTGTTACAGTTTCTAGTCAGATTTCTTCTGATTTGTAGGGCGATTTGATCAAAAGCAAGGATGATTTCTTCTGGGTTGGGAGGGTGTTCTAAACAAGTCCGGAAAAGGTCGGGGGCAGATTTAATCAGGTTCTCAAGAAATTTCAATGTGTCAATTTTTGCCCATTTTATAATGTACCCGTTTCTTGAAGAGAGAGATATAGAATGTGAGAAAAGATTTTCTAAATCACTCCCAAGCTTGTTTCCACTGGAGGGGGAGTATATTTTGGCACTGATGGGGTAGTGATCACTCAGAACCAACTCTTCTCTTCTAGTTTCTCGGGCATCGCCTTGATGACTATTGGACAGGAGAATAAAGTCGATTGTTGTAAGCGATCCCCTTCCATGGAATGTGGGTTGAAAGTCAGTCGGGGGCATAGTTAGGTAATTAAAAAAGCCCAGATCCCATTTGTGCAGTAAAGTGTTCAGTTGGGATCCCATGATTGAATGTCCGAAATGGGTGGTATGTTCACCATTTGGGGCTCTTGAATCACAAACCCTGGTACCACTGTGTGGGCATAGGTGACAATTGAAATCTCCTAGTATGACTAAACGCCTATCTGGGCAAGACCCTCCCATACCCTTCTTTATGAGTTTGGAGAGAAACTCTGTACATTTTGGTTGGTCATCTCTCTGTGCGCTATTATGTAGATTTATAAAGAGAGAACCAACGACATCCTTCCCAGACATTTTGAGGGCCTGTAAGGAGGGACCAAAAGACTTTGAATTAGGATCAGATAGAGCGAGCTCAACACATTCTAAAGATACATTGAGTCTGTTTGACACATAGAAGCAAAGACCTCCCGAAGGTCTGCCTCTATTTGACTGAATAGCTAGGGTAAAGTGTGTACTATAACCATCCAAATTAGTAGGTGTCAGGTCCCAACATTCCTGAAGCGCTATGATGTCAAAGGTGTTTATATAGTTCAAGAAGGTTGGGTCCTTTGCTTTGTTTGAAAGACCAGCTATGTTCCAAGTTAGAATGGACATATGAAGACTTGAGTCAAAGTCATTTGGTGAGCAAAGAGGATGGCTTGGATCAAAAGCTGAGGGTAATGGGGGAGCCAGATGTTCATCGGTTTGAGCAGTCACAGGCCCGGGAAGGGACATGTTAGTAAGACCCACGATGAGTCGTTCCGAGCCAGGTTCCCCAGGTTGGCTTGAAGATGACCCTAAGCTATCAGGAGACGGGGGAGTTTTAGTCTTGTTCATGGAGGATGTTTGGTCGTTTGATGGTCAATCAACCATTTCTAGGGGTGAAAAATAATTACTGGTTGGTACCCCCCTCCACCCCTCTGTATAGGGTAGCTCTCTTCTTGGGTTCCAAGGATAGTGATCCCAGTCCCTTCTCCTATTACGTGTATCTACTTGTGACCAACTCCAGCCTGGAGATTGGTTCCAGCTAAGAGGGTAATCTTGTTCATGGGGGAACTTTGGAGGATAGAAAAAGGACAGACAATTAGTGTCTATACCTCCCTTTCTCTCCAATGACGACCAAGAACATATGTATCTGACTGTCTCTGGGTCATCAAAATTAATAATGATGCAGTCCCCCTGTGTTCTTTTCCTTGTTTCCCCAATCCAGGGGACCCTACGTACCATGGTAAGTCTGCTCTTGAGATGTATAGGAAGGGGTCTGTTAATGTTAAGCCATTGCATGACTTTATTTTTTAGGGACCAAGTGGGTTCACTTGTATTTTCCTCCAGTTCTGGGACCCCCGTAAGAATCACAGTGTAGGGGCTTGCCTCTGGAGGAAGATGGATTGGCCTCTTTGGTCTAATTGGTTTGTTAGTAGTATCATCAGCCTGATGGGTGACCAAAGGTTTGGGGGAGGGAGGCTTTGGTTTGGTTTTGGGAGGGTCGGCAGTTGTTGCTGGCTTTCCCTGGACTTGCTTAGTAGTGCCCTTGGTGTCTGTTTGAATCGCTTGTGTGGTGGTGGGAGTTTTGGGAGTTTTACCTGTGGGTAAGGGAGTTTTGTGAGTTAAGAGTTGGGGTGCAGATTTCTGAGCAGTGGCTGTCTTAGTGTGGTTGGCGGTCGTTGAAACTGGGGGGACTAAAGTGATAGTAGTAGGTTTTAAATGGCTGGTATGATTAATTAGTCTGGCAATTTGCTTTTCGATGTTATGTAAGGATCGTTCAATTGGTAATAATTGAGTTTTTATGAGATCCTTAATTGTAGCTAGTACTTGTGCGTTAAGCTCAAGGTGATTTGTATTGCCATCAACGTAACCCCTCTGAGCATCATCAAACGCTGCAGCTGTTACAGAGGGATCGTCTACATTTACAGGTAAGGGATTGGTAGGGTTGTTTTGATGTTTAGTGCGGTTTTTTTTTTGGATCTTATGTGTTTAGGTGAAAAGGCCTGCTTGTCCTTAGCTACTGGCCTTGTGCTGTTTTGTTTAGCGATGGCACCCTCCCTTGACTCCTTAACGATTACAGTAGGAGAAGCTAGGACTGAAGATGGCAGTTCTATCGTAGGTTGTGACTCTATCAGGGTTAACGGAGGCGTTTGGGTGGGACTAATCTCCAGTGTTGGTGTTTTCTCCAGGTCTTCTAGAGTGTCTTCCCCTAGAGATAAGTGAGTGACAGATAAATCGACACTCATTGGAATAGTGTGTAGTTCTGCCTGAATATCTAACAGGAGTGGGGCATTAGTTTCTTGTTGAATAGGTGTTTTGGCTAAAGCCAGAAGGCCCATAGAGGATCTTCGTGCTGCAGAAAGGTCTTGTGAAACACATCTTTCCAAAAGGACAATCCCTTGATTAATTGCGTTGTTTGCTTTCGTAATGAATTGATCGATTGGACCAGTGACCTGGCCCAGACCTTGAGCGGTCTTACTCCTACCGCCCCTTGTGACCATGGTGGCGCTATAATATACGTTGATAAGGGGGCGTAGTGATGGTAGTAAGGATTACCTGGAAAACAGGTCGAGGTTCAAAGGGCCAAAAGCAAGCAAAGAGAGTAGTCCCGTGCCAGACTTGCACAGGCTTGAACGGGCTTAAACGGGCCCGCCCTTTGCCCGGGCTGCGACCCGCGCGCGTCCCGCGATGCGCGTTAGAGCCCTTGCTTAAGAATCTGTGAGGTGAGGGAGGGGCGGGGCACTGGGAGGGGGCGCGGCTCCCGCGGGAAGAGGAAACAGCTGATGTTAGTAGCGCTGTACCTCGCAGTCCCGGGGCCGCGCCTCTCACCTCCTCTGCGGTCTCGCGGTGGTTAAGTCCTCCCTCTGTGGCACAATGGACTTGGAAGAAAGTCTGCTACTCCAGTAGCAAATGGCAGGTCAAACTGGAAACGCTGGCAATACCTCAAATAGCGAGCGGCGCCCGCGAAGCGGGGGCCGCAAGAGGTTATGTACGCCTTGGGGGCGGGCACTGGGAGGGGGCGCGGCTCCCGCGGGAAGAGGAAACAGCTGATGTTAGTAGCGCTGTACCTCGCAGTCCCGGGGCCGCGCCTCTCGCCTCCTCTGCGGCCTCGCGGTGGTTAAGTCCTCCCTCTGTGGCACAATGGACTTGGAAGAAAGTCTGCTACTCCAGTAGCAAATGGCAGGTCAAACTGGAAACGCTGGCAATACCGCAAATAGCGAGTGGCTCCCGCGAAGCGGGGGCCGCGAGAGGTTATGTACGCCTTGGGGGCGGGGCACTGGGAGGGGGCGCGGCTCCCGCGGGAAGAGGAAACAGCTGATGTTAGTAGCGCTGTACCTCGCAGTCCTGGGGCCGCGCCTCTCGCCTCCTCTGCGGCCTCGCGGTGGTTAAATCCTCCCTCTGTGGCACAATGGACTTGGAAGAAAGTCTGCTACTCCAGTAGCAAATGGCAGGTCAAACTGGAAACGCTGGCAATACCTCAAATAGCGAGCGGCTCCCGCGAAGCGGGGGCCACGAGAGGTTATGTACGCCTTGGGGGCGGGGCACTGGGAGGGGGCGCGGCTCCCGCGGGAAGAGGAAACAGCTGATGTTAGTAGCGCTGTACCTCGCAGTCCCGGGGCCGCGCCTCTCGCCTCCTCTGCGGCCTCGCGGTGGTTAAGTCCTCCCTCTGTGGCACAATGGACTTGGAAGAAAGTCTGCTACTCCAGTAGCAAATGGCAGGTCAAACTGGAAACGCTGGCAATACCTCAAATAGCGAGCGGCTCCCGCGAAGCGGGGGCCGCGAGAGGTTATGTACGCCTTGGGGGCGGGGCACTGGGAGGGGGCGCGGCTCCCGCGGGAAGACGAAACAGCTGATGTTAGTAGCGCTGTACCTCGTAGTCCCGGGGCCGCGCCTCTCGCCTCCTCTGCGGCCTCACGGTGGTTAAGTCCTCCCTCTGTGGCACAATGGACTTGGAAGAAAGTCTGCTACTCCAGTAGCAAATGGCAGGTCAAACTGGAAACGCTGGCAATACCTCAAATAGCGAGCGGCTCCCGCGAAGCGGGGGCCGCGAGAGGTTATGTACGCCTTGGGGGCGGGGCACTGGGAGGGGGCGCGGCTCCCGCGGGAAGAGGAAACAGCTGATGTTAGTAGCGCTGTACCTCGCAGTCCCGGGACCGCGCCTCTCGCCTCCTCTGCGGCCTCGCGGTGGTTAAGTCCTCCCTCTGTGGCACAATGGACTTGGAAGAAAGTCTGCTACTCCAGTAGCAAATGGCAGGTCAAACTGGAAACGCTGGCAATACCTCAAATAGCGAGCGGCTCCCGCGAAGCGGGGGCCGTGAGAGGTCATGTACGCCTTGGGGGCGGGGCACTGGGAGGGGGCGCGGCTCCCGCTGGAAGAGGAAACAGCTGATGTTAGTAGCGCTGTACCTCGCAGTCCCGGGGCCGCACCTCTCGCCTCCTCTGCGGCCTCGAAGTGGTTAAGTCCTCCCTCTGTGGCACAATGGACTTGGAAGAAAGTCTGCTACTCCAGTAGCAAATGGCAGGTCAAACTGGAAACGCTGGCAATACCTCAAATAGCGAGCGGCTCCCGCAAAGCGGGGGCCACGAGAGGTTATGTATGCCTTTGGGGCGGGGCACTGGGAGGGGGCGCGGCTCCCGCGGGAAGAGGAAACAGCTGATGTTAGTAGCGCTGTACCTCGCAGTCCCGGGGCCGCGCCTCCCGCCTCCTCTGCGGCCTCGCGGTGGTTAAGTCCTCCCTCTGTGGCACAATGGACTTGGAAGAAAGTCTGCTACTCCAGTAGCAAATGGCAGGTCAAACTGGAAACGCTGGCAATACCTCAAATAGCGAGGTGGTAATCATTAATGTTGGACTTTGAAATTTTGTATGATAGGCAATGTTCCCTCTAATTTTTTTCCTCTGTGTGCGGCAGCGTAGGGTCTCTGTGCGCTGCAGCCATGGCTATGTGCGCCAGGAACCAGACCGTGCGTGTGTGCAGCGCCAAATATCCCTCCAAACCTTTGCTTAAAAATCTGAAAAGATGGTGCATTTCCACTTATACAGTGCCACATTAAACTATACTATGTTGTGTGGTTAGGTTTGTCGTAATTTTTAGAGCAAATACAAGTTCAAAGCACTTAAAAAGTATTTTAAAGTTGGGTAAACTAATTACATCAGTGGTACTCCTAGTACGGCCCGGGGGCCGCCAGCGGCCCGGCAGGCCTTCATTGGCAGCACACGGACCTTGCCTTTTCATTTCTATGCAAACTGGAGATGCATGTTATGTTATTTTAATTTGTATAGCGCACAGATGCCGCAGCCAAGAGGCGTCCCGGCGCTTTCCAGTGATGGTACAACACAACACAACAGAAATAAACCAGAACGAGTGAACTAAACTGTGGAGAATAAGAAGGTTTTTAGTGCCTTCCTAAAAGGGAGCAGATCGGGGATGGAGCGGAGAGTAGCAGGTAAAGAATTCCAGAGAGCTGCCGCTAACACTGAGAAAGAGCGTCCACCCATTCTAGCTCTTTTAAAGCGTGTCACAATGGCAAGATTTAAGCCAGAGGATCGAAGGGCTCTGGAAGGGACATAGTGCTGGATTGTCTGCGATAGGATAGGAGAGGAGGCAGACTTAAGAATTTTAAAAGGTAAGCAAAGGGCTTAAAACTTAATTCTTTGCCCCACAGGCAACCAGTGGAGATCTTGGATAGTACGACGGGCAGAAACAAACTTCGGGAGGCCGACCAGCATCCTGGCCGCCGCATTTTGCACCCTCTGAAGGCGAGCTAATTCTGCCTGATTCACACCCAGAAACAGAGAGCTGGCATAGTCCAATCTGGTAAGAACCAGTGCTTGGACTATGATCTGTCTGGTATCCGCATCAAAAAACTTGAAAATGGGTCGGAGGCACTGCAGGGCACCAAAACATGTACCAGCTACACGTTTAGTGTGGGAGGTGAAAGAGAGTTTGTCGTCGAGCCACACCCCAAGATTTCTAACTTCGGCAACGGGGGTGGGAACAGGGCCCAATTCAGATGGCCACCATTGATCTCGCCAGAGTCCACTTTCCATACCAAAAATAATGACCTCGGTCTTAGAGGCATTAAGTTGGAGTCGGTTATTCGCCATCCAGCCTGCCACAGCTTTAAGGGCTGACTGAAAGGTAGGGGCATCCATATTGGAATCACCATTAAGTGCCACCGCCAGCTGCGTGTCATCGGCGTATGACACCATGGTGAGACCAAAACTGTGGGCTACCTCCGCCAGCGGCTGAACATACAAATTGAAAAGGGTAGGGCTGAGGGCCGATCCCTGCGGGACACCCTGATGAATGGAGCGAGGGGCCGAGACAAAAGGAGGTGTGGATACTTTGAAGGTTTGATCCGTAAGAAAGGACCAGAACCACTCAAGTGCTAACTCTCCAACTCCGGCCTCCATGAGACGGTGCAGGAGGATCTGGTGGGAAACCGTATCAAAGGCGGCACTAAGATCCAATAGGATCAGTGCCGCCGTCTGACCCTGGTCCAGCATCTTCCGGATATGTTCCACCACGACCAAGAGCGCAGCCTCGGTGCTGTGGCCCGCATGTGCTGTAAGAAGGAGTGAAAAAAACAACAAAGCCTCGTTAACAAGTAAATGGAAGACCTATGAGGTACTCAGGTGCGCGCCCGGGAAGCTGTCTCAGCCCGGGCTGTCACAAAAGAATGGGTAATTGGGGGGGAGGCTGGGGCTTAAGCCCTTTCAGCCCAATGGGCGTTGCGCGCCTGGATGTAAGCACATTCAGAATTTGGACAATTGCACCTAGAGACAGAGACAGATAGGGAGAGATACCGACAGATGGGGACAGAGACAGAGAGGTAGAGAGAGAGAGGAAGGTAGAGGGAGGGAGGGAAGTGGAGGGAGGGAAAAGGGGGTAGAGGGTGGGAGAGGGAGGTAAGGGAGGTAGAGAGAGGGAGGTAGAAGGAGAGGGGGTAGATGAAGAGGGAGGTAGAGAGCGAGAGAGAGGGAGGGGCAGAGGGAGGTAGAGGTAGCAGGAGGTAGAGAAGGAGAGGGAGGGACGGAGAAGGAGGGACAGAGGGACGGAGAGGGAGGGACAGAGAGGGAGAGGGAGGGACAGAGAGGGAGAGGGAGAGGGAGGGACAGAGAGGTAGAGGGAGGGACAGAGGTAGATGGAGAGGGAGGGACAGCGAGGTAGAGGGAGGTAGAGAGAGAGGGAGTGTGAGAGGGATGGGGAGGGAGGGACAGAGAGAGAGAGGGAGGCACAGAGAGGGAGAGGTAGGGGAAGGTAGACAGAGAGGGAGGTAGAGGAGGGAGAGGGAAGGACAAAGAGGTAGAGAGAGGGATGTAAAGGGAGGGGGAGGGGAGGGAGGTAAAGGGAGAGGGAGGGAGAGAGGTAGAGGGAGGGAAAGGGAGAGCGAGGGACAGAGAAGTAGAGGGAGAGGGAGGGACAGAAAGGGAGGGGGAGGGAAAGGTAGAGGGGGGACAGAGAGGTAGAGGGAGGGGAGACAGAAAGGTAGAGGGAGGGGGGACAGAGAGGGAGAGGGAGGGACAGAGAGGGAGAGGGAGGGACAGAGAGGTAGAGGCAGATGGAGGTACAGGGAGGGACAGAGTGGAAGAGGTAGGTAGAGACAGCGGGAGAGGGAGGTATAGGGAGAGGGAGAGGGAGAGGGAGGGAAAGGGAGAGGGAAGTACAGAGTGGGAGAGGTAGGTCGAGATAGAGAGGGAGGGAGAGGGAATTAGAGGGAGAGGGAGGGACAGAGAGGCAGAGGGAGGAAAATGGAGAGGGGGTAGAGGGAGGGACAGAGAGCTAGAGGGAAAGGGAGGGAGAGGGAGGGACAGAGAGGGAGAGGGAGGGACAGAGAGGGAGAGGGAGGGACAGAGAGGTAGAGGGAGGGAGAGGTAGAAGGAGGTAGAAGGAGAGGGAGGTAGAGGAGGGAAAGGGAGAGGGAAGTAGAGGGAGGGTGGGAGGTAGAGAGAGAGAGGTAAAGAGGGAGAGGGAGAGGGAGGTAGGCGGAGGGACAGAGCGGTAGAGGGAGGTAGAGGGAGGTAGGCGGAGGGACAGAGCGGTAGAGGGAGAGGGAGGTAGAGGGAGAGAACGGTGGAGGGAGAGCGAGGTAGAGGGAAGGACAGAACGGGAAAGGGAGGGAGAGGGAGGGAGAAGGAGATAGAGGGAGGGAGAGGTAGAGTATTTGCTACTTCTGTGGACATTGTGGACAATGTGCAGCCTTTAATTTTAAACCTTTGTGTGTTCAAGAAGTGAAGTTTAATGTTTTCAGATATGTTTTTGTCCTACCCTAACAAGGGTGTAAACGTTGATTTAGGTGTTTCACTGGTAGTAAGGTCAAAATGTCCGTTCTTCATTGCGGAGGTCGATTGTGGGGTAGAACATTAGCATCAAACTAACCGGGCATTGTTCATAATAAAATCAGTGTTGAGGCAATGCAATTGTTTTAAAAGAACAACAAGACTTTGTTTTTATTAACCCCATTTTGATTAGTATTATAGAGTATGGCCCTCATATGCTAGAGTCTGCATCAGGGCCATCGGATACTTTTTAGGACGACACTATACTTCCTAAATTACATTCCACATCCCTATATACCACTTCATAACACACCATACCACTCAAGTCTGCGCCACTCTATAACAATACACTCTACTCCACATTAGAAGGCTTCACTCCACGCCACTTTGCACCAGTAATTTTTAGCCATACTGAGTAGCAGCCCACTGCTGTACAACATGGCTAAGACAAATTAGAAGAAAAGCTATAGGCGAGATCTATTGGCTATGCCAGTGCATGTTGTTTATACTTAAGCATACATTAACGGATCTCCTTCATATTTTGTCACTTTTTATGTCAATACCAGCTGGGTAACAGGAGTTTTAAATGCATCACTGCACGAATAGACCATCTCAATCTCCTTGCCCACTCTGTCTTGTTTATTGCACTCTATCAAGGGGTAGACCTATATTAGAAGCAGAGTTGACTGATCTTTTTCCGCACAGTAATTACAAGTTAAAGGCATTCAATGATCTATTATTTCAATCTCCATTTCGTTTTCGTTAGGATACTGCTGATTGTCTTCGTGTTGTCTGGAACATCGTTTTCAGATTCCTGGGTATGTTGTGGTAAATAAATCATTTCTGAATGCCCTTCAAGATGATGTGGTTCATTAAAAAAAAATTATGTCCATTCATGCCAATATTATCTCGTTTTTTCCCACTAGATATTTAATCTAAAAGTTTTGCTTTCAACTCAAGTTCAGTTCAAGATCTAAAGAAATCTGGCCTTGGTTTAAGTTTCATCTGCTTCCCAAGTCGAATTGAAAAGTGTCTCATCACTTCTTCTTTGCAGTGTTTTATTGTCATCTTGTGTCAACAGAAGCAGTATTGGTCCAGACGATTTTGACTCCCACGTTTTTGACATTGCCAGTTTATAGTTTTTTCAAGAAAGTCAGAATTGTTTTTTGAGCAGAAACTAACCTATGGCTCCTCTTCCTAACTCTCATCAGAATGGGAAAATTGTTCCATTGCGTTAATTTGCTGCAATTGATGTGTAAACCTTTCTTGTCACTACTGAAAATCGAAATCATTGGACTGTAGTCTTCATATTTTGTGCCATTATGAACTATCTGCACTACAGTTTGGTTCAAAAAGAGTGCAGTTGTAACAAATAATATTGTCATGATCATGAGGGAGGCACTGATTGCTGACATCATGCAAACCTAACTTAGGTAACATCATTTACACAGTAGGTGACAGAAAATGAAACATCCTGAAAAGACAGACACTAAACATAACCCAGTTTTCTCACAGCAGGTTGGAAAATATTGTCTTATGTCAGTTTTCAGTGTTTTTTAGATCCTCTGCACTTTTTTGCCCATGTTCTGTTTTCTTCTTTCAAGGATTGCTATAAACTCTTTCTGGGACTGATAGTGGAAAAAGATTTCTGTTCCTGATTTGATAGTGCTTCTGAATAGTATGGTGGGAAATGTAAACTGAAGCTAATGGGCACTCAGTAGGGAACCCTGGCCTTATGAGAAACCTTTTTATTAAATATACAGTCTGCACCTATGGCCAATGCAAAATGATACTTTTTTTTGCATGCTTTTTCCTCACCCACCCACCAGCTGGTGAAACTATGCATAGCATGTGAATCCTGAGTAGAATCACACTGCAAAATATTCACAGCCTCAGCCACCAAGCACCCTTTTTGTTAGTCCAAGAATCTTTCCATCAACAGCATAAAGTTAATGTTTAGCAATTTTGTTTTCCATGGCATGCTTCATCTCATCTTCATCACTCAATGTTGCCACAGTCCTGCTTTTCCCACCGACTATCCAGGCCCCCAAAATCTGTTTTGTTCAACTTTTTTATTTCCCTGTTTATCCAATTACTCCAGCTTCTTACAGCACGTTAATCATACCTTTTTTTGTTGCAGGTTTATATTTTACTTCACTCCCTAGTGTGACAGTTACTCTAGGCTTACCATGAGTCCAATTTTATAATTTTTTGACTTAAAGTCAATTGCTGTTGACTGACAGTTGCCCTTAAACTAAACAGGAACAGGGTTACGATTAAAATATTAGTGCAAAAATATCTACTGGGGGGGGGCATACTCAAACTGCTACTTCTGTGGACATTGTGGACAGTGTCTAAGTTATTACTGCGTGCTTGATAGAATGTCTCCCCAAATATTTTGCCACTTTCTTTTTTACATAAATGTCTTGCAGTGTTTTCAATAAACGTTCTTCCAAAGCTATTGCAGCGTTTTTAAATAAAGTGCTTGCACTTGCCTCTCCCCTTATTCTGTCCTCTCTCTTCGTCACTCCTTTCTCCTTTCATTCTACTTGTTCACTCGTCATCGCTCCTCTCAATCTTAATCTCTGTCACCTATCTCCTGAATGATGAGTCTCAGAGGTCAGAGCAGGGAAGAGGCCCAGCCGGTGCAGCTCGTGCACACTGCGCTATTTAAATATAATGATAGAGAGGCTCCGGTGAGCCTCTCTCCTGACCCTCGGGGCCCAGGCGTGCGTGTGCAGTGCACCACTTAATTAATTAAGTGCCTTAATTCACCTTGAGGAAGTGATGGGCCCCCTGGAGCGTGCCCCCTCCCCACAACACGGGGGCAGTGGGGGTCTGTGTTACGCACCTTGTCCTCTGTCTGTTTCGAGGGCAGGGAATCCGTGTGTGTTAGGAAAAGGCAGGCTGAATGTGATTGGTTCCGGATTTCGGGGATGCAGATTTTTAAAGCAGTGAGTTACCCAGGATATACTGAGAATGCTTTATTGCGAAGAATGCGTCTGCTTGTGCATCTTTCGATTCTACTTTGTGGTGTTATACAGTCATTTGTTTTTGTTAGAGTTGGAGATGCCTAACGTTTTCTTACTGTATGTAAGAATGGTTTTTACATTTTCTGGCCGTGTGAGAGGAAATTCCTTTCTAAAGTGTGTGGCAAACCGTGAGGAAGAGCTGTAAGGTTTCCTTCCGAGCGCAATGCGACTGTGGCGTGTTTGACACACTGCATTGAGTTTCTTTCGGTGCACAGTTGTTGGTAAAGGTTGCGAAAAGCATGAATACCAATATAAAATTCGACCCGCATTTTGAAAGTGCCGCTGTCAGGGAGTGCGCGCTGAATACAGTGCACTGCGCGCTGAGGTTGACTGCTGTGCGCGCGCGCTCACCCGCGCAGCTTCTTGGGAACAGTGATCATAGGTCAAACACACATTTGACATGGATCGTTTCCTGCTGCCAAAAGATGGTAGATTACTCAAACGAAAGGCTGAAAGAGACGTTGAGAAAAGAGCTGCAAAAAGTAGGAAGTATGATGCCTCCTACCTGGACCTTGGATTCACCTGCATCACCATAAATGGTGAAATAAAGCCCCAGTGTGTGGTTTGCGGCATGACCTTGGCTAATCATCATCAAAGCTTTATTCGAGAATTATACTCATAAAAGCACAAACATGCATTTAAAATACATCATTTAAAAAAGATTTTTCCTAATTTTTCAAGATTTTAAAACAATTGTACAGACATAACAATAAAAATCCTTGATGTATGATCACACAAGAACCATAAAAAGTACTCCACTCAATTTACATTAGTAGAGATTGCCCTCCGTCTAATGGACCATGCCCACCCCAAATACTTTGCTATTCCTAGAACAATAGGCATATCAGTGGTGGTACAGAGTATACGTAGTGCCTCAACACCCCTAGATGTCCCTAGATTTCTACAGACAGGAGCTAACCATACTCTTCTCGGCATGGCATAAGCTTTGCATGAAAATAGAAAGTGGCCTATACTTTCATCTGTTGCACCACAGACTGGGCAGCAAGAGGTGGTGGAACTCCTCCACCTGCCTGTCAATGATCTTAGAGGAAGGGCACCTGATCTTAACTGGAAGAAAAACTTCCTATCTCCTGGGTTGGGGATGCTGTCCCAGTATGGTTCCAATGCAGGATACAATTTAACGTCAAAGAAACGCCCCGTCATTGTGTCAGATCTCGTTTTACTCCAGAGTCTTCCATCTACCCAATCCCAATATAAGCCTTTGATCGTATTTTTGCTTGGGAAGGGTTCCCCAGATGGATTGTCCCATAGATTAGAGAGGCCAAGATCTCCTAATGCAGTCCTGATATTTTTTAACCAGACTATCTTGTGAAAAGTGTCAGCTTTAATTATGGCCAGAAACCCCTCTGCATAGTGCCAGATCTCCGGGGTAGTCCAGAGGCGTCTCCAATAGAGAATCGGGCGCAACCTCGCTTGGCTGCTAACTGATCTTCTCCCTAAATCAAGACCAACTGGGATTAGTGGTGTACTCTGCGGGAGTCCTGTGATTCCCCTAAGGAACCTATTCTCAGATATCTGCAAGGGGAGGAGATTCCCAAATCCCCACAGCTCAGCCCCAATGAGGGCAGACCTAAGAGCCTTGGCGTCATATACAGCCAAGACGGGTTTTATAGGCTTGGATTTCGACTTTTTGTGTTCCACCCTAAGCGCCCCCGAGATCTGTTGGTGCCTAAAACCACCTTTTCTATATGCTGGGACCATCTTGAATTATTTGCTATCTGTATCCTAAGATAGGTAAATACAGTAACCACCTCAAGCTGACAGTTGTTCAAGAGTATTTTTAGCAGGGGTCTACATTTTGATGTAAAAGCCATCAGCTTGGTCTTGGCCACATTGACT
Source organism: Lissotriton vulgaris (assembly GCF_964263255.1). Taxonomy (NCBI): domain Eukaryota; kingdom Metazoa; phylum Chordata; class Amphibia; order Caudata; family Salamandridae; genus Lissotriton; species Lissotriton vulgaris. The sequence continues at coordinate 461,484,901 of NC_141696.1, read as the reverse complement.
TCCAGGCCATGCTCCCCGCAGAAGAGGTCGAAAATGTTTAGAGCTCGCTGCAGGCCAGCCGGCGTTTTAGATAGGATCAACGTATCGTCGGCGAACATCAGGATCGGAACCCTGAGGCCCGCCACCGAAGGTGCGTTGACACTGGCTTCCAGCATTCGAGCCACTATCCCATTAACAAATAGAGAAAAAAGCAGGGGGGCCATTGCACACCCCTGTCGTACTCTGCGTTCAATCGGGAAGTCGGCAGATGATTCGCCATTCATACCCCATTGGACTCTGGCGAAGTTACTTTCCTGCAACCTCATTATCAGGGTAAGTAACTCAGCCGGAAGATCAATTTTGCTCAGAACTGCCCAGAGCTTTCTCCTTGGGACCAGGTCGAAGGCAGCCCGCAGGTCAACAAAGGCAACATACAGGCTGCCCTCGCCAAGCAACACCGTCCTCCACTGCAGCAGAGCAAAGCGAAACACCTGGTCGACTGTACTTGTAGCCCGCCGAAAACCAGCCTGATAAGGGGACAGGGCATTGTTCTCATCAACCCAATCCATTAGTTGATTAACCACCATTCTCCCTATCACTTTTTGGATGGTGGCAATCAAGCTTATTGGCCTGTAATTGGCCTGAAGGGACGATCCCCTTTTTTATATATGGGTATGATGGTTGCTCCCTTCCATAGTTCAGGAACAGCCGTTCCTTTCGCGATAGCATTTACCAGAAGGAATATATACCTGGCCCACCTCACCTTGTCATTTATAAAAACATCAGAGGGTATCCCATCTAAACCCGGGACCCTTCCCCCGGGATCAGTGCATATTGCGACCTCGGTTTCTTTAGGGGTAAAAATATTCCTAATAGGGAATACTGCTGAAATTGCTTCCACATCCTTAAACTCGGTAGTCTCAGCATATTGGCGTTTGAAATAATCCACCCATGCACCCTCAGCGACATTATTGTCGGGTTTGTCTGGAGTTCCACCTCTACCCCACTTAACAATATTCCAGAATAACCTGGAGTCCTTAGCCCCCGAAGCCTCCTTTAGTTCTACCCAATGCGTTTCATCCCATATTTTTTTTGCTAGGGATATACTAGCCTTGTAGTTCTTCCTAGCCCCACTAATCGCTGCCATGTCCCTATTCCTAATTGCTCTTCCCAAGCTTAACCTGGCTTCCTTGCACTGATGGTTGAACCACCTAGCTGGTTTAGGTGGTTGTTTTCTATTTGTCTTGCCGGGCATCATGAAGTGCGGTTTTAAAAGGGAAAAGAGCTTGTCATGTATGTCAGTTGTTTCCCAAGACCCTGGAATTACAGGGTTTGCAGACTCCATAGCGGTGATTGCAATATCCACCTCAGAACTTATAAAGGCCATAGATTCTGCATTAGCCAATACACTCGGCCAGTTAAGTCTGCGCATGTCGTTGGCCATAATAGGCATTGGTCCATCACTCAATTGAGGATTCCCTGATGTGGCCAACCACCAATTGTGGGCACACAGAGGGGATTATGATGGCTCTCCAGTCTACCCTCAATTTTCATGTCGCATACCAACTGCCACAGATTAAGGCTACAAAGGACATAATCTATCCGACTTTGGTTACGACCATTATCGAATGTGCAGGCACCTTCCCTATCGCTCTTTGTTCTCCTATTTAAGGCTCTTAATCCTTGTTCCAGACAAATGGCATTCAGTTGTAACATATCTTTCATCCACCGCTTGACCGGAGCAAGATTTAATATTGGAACGCCCCAATGCATATCCTCCTCTTGCCCCAAGGGATCGTCCGAGCTGTCCAGCGGTTCAAAAGTCCTGTTTAGGTCGCCAGCGACTAGAACTTTATTTCCCAAGGACTGCATTTCCAGAAAAGTGGATAAAGCCTCTAAAATGGATGAATTCCCTAACGTACTCCCCCTGGCATAGATGTTATAAATATCTATCCCTCCCTAGTTTTCTGATGCTAATCTTAACATTTGGATGTCCTTGCAACCCAGATCCACCACTTTGATTGTTATTTGTAAACATTGCCGTATCCAAATTGTAAGGCCTCCCATCGGTCGACCCCTGCCACCTCTACTATCCAGGATTGAAAAATGTAGATAACCAGGAAGAAATATAGGGTCACATGCCCATGTCTCCGGGAATAGACATACATCAAAACAATTAATGAAGTCTATCCAGTTTTGGGATGCCAGCTTGCTACTCAACCCCGCGATGTTCCATGAAACCAACTTCCCCAAACAGGGGCCATCCGTAGGTACTGCTCCTACTACGGACATCCGAGAGTGGCTTGTTAGGATTCCTTCGTACCCCTCCCTATCTCGGTTTTTACCTTCTTTATTTTGCTCAGCCTCCTGGGTGCCAACAGTACTAAGTGTAATTAGATCCTCATTATCAGATTCCCCAGAAATTAGAATAAACTCCCCGCATGTTGCCTCCAGATTCACAGTTTCCCAACTAGTTCTTATTTCATTTGATTCCACATTTTCAGTCAAAAGAGTTAATACAGGCTCCCCACATGTATCCCAAAGATTCATATTTTCCCAGTTGTTCATGGAATATTCAAAATTTGGTCAATGGACCCACCCCGGATCTGTCATCACTTCAAAACGATTATACGTTGGTACATTACAATAGTTTCCCCGTTGTAAGGTTAAAGCGAAAGGAACAAATCCTGGGGATGGGAGATTGTTATAACAACCTACTTCAGTGACCGTGCCAAACTGGATACTTGTTGGTCTTGGATAGAAAAATGTGAGATCAACAACACCAATTCCGCCACTACTTATGCACCAATTTTGCCTCATGATCAAACGGACCACCCTGGGATCTTGGAAATTGACAACTATACAGTCCCCCTCCAAGCGCTTAGGAGTACAACCTATCCAGTCTGTCCTTCTTACTCCAATAATCAACCCATCCACTTCCCTGGGCAATGGTCTATTTATCTTTAACCAGTGCATTGCCTTGTTTTTTAGCATCTTGAAAGATTCTCTTTGCCCAACCTGCAAAGGCGGTACGTTAGTGAGGATAGCTACGAAAGGGTAAGAATCTGGGGGGAGATTCATAGGAGGTATCCTACGGGGTGCCCTCATAGGGAGTGTATCAGGCAGACCAGGGGCAGGAACAACAGGACGGGATGGTGGAATGCTTGGTGGGGGTTGGGAACTATTCAATACAGGATTGCAAGTTTTGGAGCTATCTTTTGTACCTATAGCTACAGTATCGGGTTGCTTTTTATGTTTAGAAATATTGCTACTTGGGTGGTCCGGTAAATGTAAATTAGTCTTGGGGATTTGTCCCATCGACCGAGGCCTATTTGTAATAGTAAATACAGGGGGAGGAGGCTTAGCGGCGGACACACTGTTTACCTGCCCACTTGGTTTTGGAAGATTGTTACTATCCCCCGTCCTAGGGTGGGACTTACTTAGGGATCTAGAGGAAAAGAAGTTATCTCGAGTAGCCTGCTCGAAATGGTCTAATCGATCAGCTAGTCTTTTGACTTGTTCCTCGATGGGAGTCAGGAGAGACCTCATCAGCCTTTCCAACTCGAGGAGCAGGGGTAGAGCAGAAGGTAGGGTCTCAGCCAATCCCATCACTGAAGGGTCACTAAGGTTGGATACAGGGCTAGCCGGAATAACTGCGTACTTAGCAATCTTGACCCTGTCAGAGCCAACCCCAGTAGGCTCGCAAGGGGGATGCAAGCATATTCCAATTTTCCTTATTTTTTTGGGATGTTTGAGAAGATAGCATTTCTTCGGGGCAGCACTTCTTTTCCTTTTGGTGCACGGTTTATTAATAACCACGTGAGGTGATGCACTTGATTGGGCAGTGATTACCTCACCAGTAGATAAATCAAGTGGTATAGTAGACGAGGTAAGGACCAGAATGGTCCTATCATCACCCACAGAAGAGTCAGCCAATGGGCCAGATGGCTGGGAAAAAGCATTAGGCGTTTCTAGTACAGCTGGCAGGGTTAGGGATGACAAAGGGGGAACCAATGCCGGGAAACCCAGAGGTGGCCGTTTCTCCAAGGAAATTTTAAGGAGTTCAATAGATAGCCTACGCTCAGCGCGTTTCTCCGCCAAAGCGATCTCTTTATCAATGTCTTGGGTCGCCCGACTAAAGTATTTATCTATAGGACCCAAGGTTGCTGACCCCGCCTCGGGCTGGGGGGAGCTTTGGGCAGTGGTATTTGGAGGGGAAGGCATACTTAGCAGACAGTATACTTTAAGAGGGAAAATACTATGTAAACAAAAAAAGAATTCTCTAAACACAGGAACAAATTATAACAATAAATCTAAAGACGCAATGTCATAGAGTGGGCCCAGCCCAGCCTCGGTCGGCCCCTGATGGCCACAGACGGTCCCGCCCTTGTCCCGGGCTTCTCCCGGCGCACTCCTGCGCGCTCTCGCGCAGCGGTAGACTGACCTTGCTATGTGGAGTGGGGAGAGGGCAGGGGGCTTGTCAGGCAGGGAGAGTGGACCAGCTGTCTCCAATAGGTCGATGCAGGGACTCCTGGGATACGGAGTCCCTGTTGAACGCTCGCAGCCCTGCTGCAGTTTGTGCCTCAGCCCTCACGCTCTGCTCCAAGTCCTGTCAGTCCCTTTCATCGTCCTGCGACGCGGGACCTGCGCAGCGGGTCCGGCGAGCACTTAGCAGCAGCAGCAGCCCCAAGGAATCGGCAAGTAGCAAAACAATGAGCAATTACCACCACACGAGGCAAACACAGAGTATCCCGCAGAGGTTCCGGGTGACACCGCCTTTCAGTACTCGAGGGCAGGGGGCCTGTCAGGCAGGGAGAGCGGACCAGCTGTCTCCAATAGGTCGGTGCAGGGACTCCTGGGATACGGAGTCCCTGTTGAACGCTCGCAGCCCTGCTGCAGTTTATGCCTCAGCCCTCACGCTCTGCTCCAAGTCATGTCAGTCCCTTTCGTCGTCCTGCGACGCGGGACCCACGCAGCGGGTCTGGCGAGCACTTAGCAGCAGCAGCAGCCCCAAGGAATCGGCAAGTAGCAAAACAATGAGCAATTACCACCACACCAGGCAAACACAGAGTATCTCGCTTTGGCTAATGAAAGTCTGAAACCAAACAAATTAAAGCGCCACTTGGAAACTAAACACGGGTCACTGGTAGGAAAGAATACCGATTTTTTTTTCAGAAAGCTGGAAGACATCGTCCACCAAAAAGACACTCTGAAAAATGTGGTCTCCATAACCAACAAATGCCTTGAAAAGCATCTTACCAAGTGGCATACCACATTGCCAAAAACAAAAAGCCTTTTACGGATGGGGAAAAAGTGATTCTTCCAGCAACGCTTGTTGTGGCCAGAACAATGCTTGGAGAAAAAGCGGCAGAGAAGTTGAAAATGGTACCACTCTCAGACACAACAATTTATCGCAGAATCTCTGACATGTCTGAGGACATCCAAAGACAACTCCTTGCACGCTTGAAAAAGAGTTTGTTTGCTTTGCAATTGGATGAAGCAACTGACCTATCTAATGACGCTCATTTAATTGCTTATGTCAGATACTGCCACAAAACTGTAATATTGGAAGATTTTTAAGTCTGCAAACCAATCAGGGGACAGGCAACAGCATCAACTCTGTTTGACATTCTTAATGACTTTCTGAGCTCCAACGACTTAAAATGGGACAGCTGTGTTGGGATCTGTAGGGATGGTGCTCCTTCCATGTGCGGGGCTAGGGCAGGCCTAAAAGCAAAAGTGTTAAAAGTTGCTCCTCATATTCTATGGACCCACTGTATGATACACTGGGAAGCCCTTGCAGTCCGAAACATGGATAGAGAACTTGGGGATGTGTTGGATTGTGCTGTGAAAATTGTTAATTTCATAAAGGCTCACCCCACTAGAGCTCGTCTATTTGCAATTTTGTGTGCAGAAATGGGAGCTGATCATAATGGTTTGCTTTTCCATACTGAAGTCCGATGGTTATCCAGAGGGATGGTTCTAAATCGTATTTTTGAATTAAGAAACGAAGTACGGCAATTCCTTCTAGATTTGGATCCATACAAAGCAGAACAGTTGTGTAATCCCCGTTGGCTTGTGCTTTTAGCATACCTTGCAGACATCTTTGATAAATTAAATTCCTTGAATTTGTCTTTGCAAGGAGCTGAAAGTACATCTTTCACAATGTGCAAAAAAAACCTGCTTTCAAGAAGAAGCTAGAGTTGTGGAAAAGACTGATCAAAGATGGCCTGCTGGAGGCATGCCCGTGTTTATCAGAAGCTGTTGAGGACACAGGTTATGAACTTGAACCTGTTGTTGAGGTAATAGGAAATCACTTGACTTCTCTCAGGGGTGGTTCAGAAAAGTACTTTCCTGAGAACATTGATCATGACAATGACTGGGTCTTCCAACCTTTTCTAGTGGATGCAGGTACTCATCTCCCAGTGCACCTTCAGGAAGACCTAATTGATGTCCAGAGTGATCCCGTTCTCCAAATGCAATTCAGCAAAATCCCATTGGCGGAATTTTGGCTGAAAATGTCTGAAGAACATTCCAGTTTGTCAAAAATTGCAGTCAAGACTATTCTGCCTTTTAGTTCGTCATATTTATGTGAGATTGGTTTCTCAGCATTGGCAGTTTTAAAGACTAACAGGCACATGAATCAAGCGATTTAGGAATCGCAAACGGTGCGAATCGCAAAATTCGGCCGTTTGCGATTCCCAAATCACTATTTGAGATGCATGAACCAAGAAGTGAAGAAATCGCTATTTTTGCGATTTTTCAAAGTGCGATTGCTTTTAAGGAATCGCAAATTTGCGATTCCTGAAAAGCAATGCATGAAACTAAAAAAAATTGCGAATTCGCAATTAGAGAGAAAAAATTACCATGAGGTTGGACCTCATGGTAATTTTGCGAAATGTTAGAAAAATGCAATTTTTTGCATTTTTTTAACTTTCATGTTGTGCACACACATGCCCTTAGGGCATGTGTGTACACAACATATGTGCATTGTTTGATTTCAGGGGTGCAACAGGGTGTCCTTTGGACACCCCTGCACCCTTGAAATCGCAATCTCAATTTGCGATTAGCTAATTGCGAATCGCAAATTGAGATTGTCTTCCCATTCATTCCTATGGGCCTCTAGGCCCATAGGAATGAATGGTAAGGGATTCCTTAATTGCGATTCGCAAAATGCAAATCGCAATTAAGGAATTCTAAGAAATCGCAATTTATTTAGCAATTTCTTCATGCATAGGCGATTCCTTAATTGCGATTCCTTAAAAATGGCAATTAAGGAATCGCAAATGCCGACTTTGATGCATGTACCTGTAAGTACCGTTCAAAGCTTGAGGTGGAGCACAACCTGAGAATGACTGTAGCAAAAATACATCCACAAATTGACAATTACTGCGGAGAAAAACAGGCACACCCATCCCATTAGTTCAGAAATGTGTTATCAAGTTTGTCAAATTATGTTTCGTTTAGCAAAAATAAGTACTGCTGTGCATTGTTGGGCAATTCTTTTTGAAGAATTTTTGTTTGAACCTTGTAGTAAGCCTGTGACTCAGAACTACAATCACCCACAAACCTTTAGTTTGCTAAACACTGTTTAATAATAGTTCCCCACCGTAAAAATGATTTGCCATGGGAACGTGGGGCGTCTGTGGTTGTCTGTGATGTGGAGTACCAAGTTCTAGAAATTTTTGTAGGGGGTCCTTAAGCCTGGGAATAGCCTGGGAATTTTGACAGGGGGGTCTCAGGATCCAAATGTTTGAAGATTTCTGCCTTACTCCATTGCTTCTACCTCTCTGGTCCAAGATCATAAACAGTTCACTTCAACAAGGATGCATCGCAGATACCCTCAAAGTAGACCAGGTTTCACCCATTCTAAAGAAGCCCACGGCAGACCCCGCAGCCCTAAATAACCATCGCCCTATCTCCAATATCCCTACCTTAAGTGCTGGCCATAGCACAGAATCAGCCATGACACACATCATTGACGATGCGCTGCAAATACTTGATCAAAGTAGATCCTGTTTACTCATCCTACTTGACCTCTCCTCGGCCTTTGCTACAGTCAAGCATGAGAACATGTTAGACCTCCTGAAACACAGAATGGGCCTATCTGGGGCAGTGCTAAGCTGGCTCACTTCATTTCTCCAAAACCGGATACAACAATTCAAAGTCAATAACACCCTGTCCAAGCCCTTCCCAGTATCCTTGGGAGTACCACAAGGATCCGCACTATCCCCAACTCTGTTTAATCTCTTCCTGGAACCACTCACCAAAATTTTACAAACCTCTAATGTGCAATATCACATGTACGCAGATTACACACAGCTATACCTCAAGATACCCACCCTAGAGGACATCAAACTACTTAATACAGCTCTTAGGAATACCCAAACTTGGCTGGCAGAAAATCATCTTAAATTGAACGCCCTAAAGACTGAATTCCTACTAATAGCTCCTTCGGCTCAAATCCTGAAAATGCGAGATTGGATCAAACATATTATGGCGTTCAACGTTCAACCTACCATTGTGGACTCAGCGAAATCACTATGAATAACTTTAGACAGTAACCTCAACATGCAAAAACATATCAGCAATGCTACAAAGGGAGCTAACCTCCAGATAAACACATTGAGGAAACTGAAACCCTTCCTACCACACAATGACTTCAAGCAGGCAATACAAGCTCTGGTTATACCCAGAGTGGAATATGGCTGTGTCTCTCTCTGTGGCCTACCCAAAGCATCAACTGCACCTCATAGAGCCTCAATCACTGCTGCAGCAAGACTCATATCTGGATCTAAACCTAGCTCCCTCATCTCCCCAGAGCTTCAATCCCTGAACTGGTTACCCCTAGAGGCGAGAATGACACTCAGAGCCACGCATCAAAAGACACTCAGTTACCTGGCACAGAAACTGACGATCTCTGGTGGGTCCAGATCCTCAAGAAATGCAGAAAAATTAGTACTGAAACCACAAAAATTCCATAAGAAAAAAACTTAAAACAGATCCTTCTCTGGAATGGCACCCAGAATTCGGAATGCCTTAGCCCCAGAAACCAGACTTAACCTGCCCACTACCTCTTTTAAAAAGGAAGTTAAATCCATCCTCATGGCCAAATACACATGAGTTGGGTCTGCTGAAACCCTGTAACAAGATGCATACGCACTCCCAACCACAAGACACTTATTGATGCTAAATCTAACTATGCTGTTTTTTTACTATATGCTTTGTACATTTGTTTGGATCTGCTCTTATTTTCTGTATAAGTAACATTTACTGTTTGTATAGCGCTCTGATATCTGCTAGGATCTTGTTTGCGCACTATAAAACTTTCAAAATAAATAAAATAAATAAATGTTCTAGCAGCGGAGCCCGAACTGTGGTTCTCCACCTCTTCCTCCGGAACGGTGACTTCAAGAAGTCAGCAAGCTTCCGATAAGGAGCGAAGCTGATATTGTTTCCCAGTAAGATGGAAGATTAGTCTGAATGGGTGCCCAAGCATAGGAAATATTGCAATGATGAAGATGGGACGTGATAGGACAAAAAAGTCTGCATGTCTGTAAGGTGATTGCCCCAAAACCCTGATACAAGGTGGGTGCCTTGTCGGCCCTGGGGGGTTCCACTTGATGAGCTCTGTCAATCTTGATGTCAGAATCTAGTGGGTTACCCAAAACATGATTGAAGAGAACCCTCACATAGGCAAAGATGTCTCTTGCTTCTGTGTTCGTACTGATGCCACAGATTCTAATGTTATGTCTCCGGGAACAATTCTCAAGGTCCTCAAGATGAGCCTGGAGATCTACCGGTTGGTCATGGATACAAATGATCTCTTGTTGTAGCATGGAAAGTTCTGAGTCCCTGTTATCTCCTTTGTCTTCAAGGGCAGCCAACGGTTCCCCGATACTATCCACGTCCCTAAGGATGTCTTCAATTTTGAACTTAGATCACGCTTCATCATCTGTAGATCCTCCCGAAGCGTTGTGAAGAGGTACTCAAGGAAGGCGCATGCCACTTTTCCTCCTGCGCCCCTTCTGTTTGTGATGTTGCAATGGTGCCATGAGAAGAGAGGGTCATCGTGGAGGATCCTCGAGTAGCCACTGGGGTTCGAGAGAAGAGGCTCCTCAACCTTACGTCCGGTTTGGAGTCCTTTAGATTTTTATCCTTCTTGGTCCGAGTGGAGGTCATAGCCCAGACTGGTACCATGGAGGACCAAGCGGAGCAGACCCACCACTGTGAAGCTCCAAAATTGTAGCTGTGTATGACAAACCAGGCACGTGGCAAGGTGGTCAAGTGTGGACTCCGGCCAGGGATCCACTGAGCAGTCCGCATACCCGGCCGCGGTCACAACACTCTCATAATTCCTGGTAGTACCACATCTCCAGCGGCGCCGAAGCAAAAAACTCCTAAAAGGAAGGCCAAACAAGGGGAAAGCGCGGGACCCGTGGCACTCCCACAAGCCGTACCCAGACCTGGCTGGCCGCCTCCGCAGGAGGCCAGGTCCCACCCTTGGAGACCACCTCTAACGGTGGCTACGCTCTAAACCCGTGCTGAGGTCAGAGTATGAAGGGTCCCCCCAGTATGTAGGGAGACTCAGGTGCTAGCCTGCCCTGCTGGGGGCCAGATAGGAGTACACTGAAGACACCTGTTTGCAAGTGCAGTGCGAGTACACAAGGTCCCAGGAGGAGCAGTTCAGCTGAGTCCCAGAACCCGGGGCAAGGTGTGTCTGCAGTAGAATTCACAAGCCCCTGCGAAAGTCTGTCAATACATGGTGGGTCCTTGCCCTGCCCGCTCAAAACATTGAGGTGGTGCACAGTGGCCTGTGTGGCCCAGGCCCGGAATAATGAGGTTGGTGCATTGCAGCCCCAATGCAGGTCCAAAACAAACTCAATCCCACAGTGTGGTGCATTTGGCTCCCCATGGGTGGTCAGGACCTGCTCCCAGAGGGCCATGCACATCTATCAAGAGGGGACCCTCAGAGCCTGTGTCCCCCTCTAGGTTCACCTGAGACCGCTGAGCAGTGTGCTACAGGCGAGATCCAGTGAGTTGGCAGATGGCAGTGTGGGGTATGGCCCACCTCACTCAGCTCACCCCACCGATGCACACGTAGCCCCCACTCAGTGCAGGCTGCGAATGGGAGCCAGGCTGTCGCATCCGGGATGGAGAGCAACAGACAAGACCCAGGGTAGACGGGTGAGAGTATGGTTGGTTCCAGTGGCCAGGCAGGGCCACTGCACCCACAAGGATGAGGCAGCTTAATGTGTGGGTGAGGCCCAAGAAGCTGGGGCACCACACTGAACTTGCTCGAGACAAAACGGGCCCTCTACAATTTCCCCCAACTCCACTGCCGCTGACCTGGATGGAGGGCTGTATCTTAGGATGCGTGCAGCTCCTCTCCGGGGGGGGGGGGCACCTGCAACGTCACAGCAATCCTCTCACAGTCCTCATCTCACCGGGCACCCGCAGCAACAGACCAGTCACCGCCGAGCAAAACCGTGGGTCCGGCGGCCCAGTCCTGGTTAGCCAACAGTTGCGGATCCCAAAAGCTTGCTGTCAAGTCCTAGGCAGCTATGGGGCTGTCTCTTGAGGCAGGGCAGCACAGCCAATCCAAACTGTGTGGGGGCGAGGGGGAATGAGCCCCGCCTCTGTTGGTAGAGCATCAACCCTGGCCACCGGTTTTTTACCGCCCACCCCGGCAGGTGAGCTGGAGCCAGAGTCTGGGTGTGGGAAAGCCAGAATTCACCCCCCCGGGAGCCCCAGCCAAAGTGCAGTGTTAAGAGGCTGCCACTCCCAAATTCCGTGCATTAGCAGGCTAAAAAGCTGATGCTAAAGTGTGGCGGTCGGCAGAGAGATAGCAAGGCACGTCCTACTCACCTCCATCTTGGACATGCCCCCACTATGTATTTTTAGAAGCACCTCTTAAACTAAGGGCCTCATTACGATATAGGTCAGAAAGGCTCTGAATGGCATTTGTTTCGACCAAACCCGTGCCAGAAGCCAAGTTTCTGATCGACTCAGAAACATTTCCGAACAACCGATTATGATACAAGGTAGTCGGTTGGTTATTCCGAATCAGTTCCGGCCTGCATTCGGAGAGTCCGAGTTGATTGGAGCTGAATCTCTGAGCTCTACTGGCCGCATTTCCGACCAACCAATTTCGATGTCAGATTCTGGATTCCAACAGCCATTCCAACTTGGTCTGACACAGATCAGCTGTCAAAAAGCCAACATTGGGGGCCCTTAACAGGCCCCCCTTCATTTGAGGGCCTCCAGTTGGGGCCCATGAGTCCCCACCTCCCACCCATGCACAGTGTAGCAGGCACCATGGGGTGCCTGCCACAGGGTGAAATGTTTTCCACAACCACCCCTTTCTTCAATGGGAGCTTGTGTTGTCGGCCAGAACATAGACTCCCAATAAAGTCAATAGGAGTCCAACCGAACAGTGTTAGGAACCATTGTAATCGGTCGGTTGGATGACCCGAACCCCAGTCGGTTGGAAACGATTCCAACATGGAGTTTGTCAGAATGCTTTCCTGCGAACATCGTAATGAGGCCCTAAGAATCAGTTTTTCAGAACAGCATTTTTACACAATGTTTGTTTATTGCAGAGGGAATGACTCACTATGAGGAACTGTAAAATTCTAAATATCAGACCTTAGAAATAGAAATAAAAAGTTAAGAATTTTTCCATAAAAGAGGATTTATAAAAAGAGCAAAGCTACCAGGAGCTATGAATGGAGCAACCTGTAACCCATATTGCATCTAAACATTGCAAACAAACCATATGAATGTATGGCATGCTACAATGTAAAGTCAAAATATACAAAATAAAAAAAAACTATTACAAAATCTAAATCAACATGACAAATCTTTTTTGATATAAAAGATAAACAGAATATTTTATTAGATCAGACTAAATTAGCTAACACCCTATTAATATCTATGACTGAGATAATAAAATAGTATGTAAATCATTTACATGAAAAATATAAACCTAACCAACCAAAAAGCTTAAAGAACATGTAAAATAAATTCAAAACAAAAACCACACATTTCCAGATATCAATCTCATATTATTTACACAAATAATAAAATATACCATTTTCCACCTAAAAGAAATAAAATAAATGTTCCTGGAAACTTAAAAAAAAAAAAGGAAATCGAGTTAAAAGCATTGATTATAATGAAGCAAGATGGCGGCCGCTACTGCAGCTGAGTGAGGAGCTACGTGGCGTCTAACTGAATCTTGACCAGGCTCACGATCTGCGTGGAGACGGCTTTGCTGCTTTATTGTCCTGTTCTAGCGAGCTGTTCCTGTTTTTGTTCCCGGGTTTGCTGGCCTGTGACCCGTTTTGCTCGGCGCGATGTTTCGGGGAAGGAAGCTTTCCCCCGGCTGAACTCAGCTCAGCTGAGACGGGAGCTGCGGATCGGCGGAGCCGACAGGAGAGTCACGGTCTGTGGTGGAGGGCGGAGGCCGTGGGAGAGCGAGAGAGCGGGCGTGTTGCACGCTGGACACATGGGAGACGCAGAGCTGCTGAGCCGTTAGTGCTCGGTTTGGAGAACGGCAAGCCGGCTGAGGAAAGAAAAAGGGATTAGGAGCTGAAACAATGTTGCAAGTTTGCACGCGTCTGTGGTAAACTGATAGCCGAGCAGGTTTGCCTTTACTTTTTTTTTCTTCTGGTACCGCTTGTCATCGCTTGGGACTGTTTGGGAGATTATTAACAGCAGCAGCAAATTAATTGTGAAAACAGTCGGTACTGGTACCTGGAATATCGTCATCTGGCATTAGTATAAAAGGTGAAGCTTATTCTGCCTGGCATAAACCTATTTTATAGCTATATTTTGACAACCCTGTTAATTTTGCTCAGACCCCTTATAGCCTATACGAAAAATATGGTGCTTAAAGGTAGAGGGGGCAGAACAAAAGCAGCTGCTAGCTCAGCTAATCCAGACAACCCAGCCAGCATGATGCCTAGTAATGTTGAAAATATTGCAACAAGATCGGCAGCAGAGCTTAACTCCCTAGATAGACCTGTTCCTGAGACCCGCGCCCGCCAGCAGAATGAGGTCACTAAGGAGCCAGGAATACCTGATTTATTCAGAAAGAAAAATGCAATTATTTCAGCTAAGAATATTATGCAGACACCGCGAGACCCTATTAAAGGAAAGGTGCAAGGAGCACAAGGAGCCGCTGACCCGTCAGGCGCCGTATCAAAAAAACGCAGTGTTAATCTTTCACCGACTCTTGCAAAATCAGGGGGTGGAGGACCTCCCCCCTTGAAGAAGACATCGAGGATGTAGCTGAGCTTTGTCAAGCGGTGGGGGAGGCCAGAGTCTCACCACGACCCAATGAAGGGGACATCAGAGAGGAAAATGGAGTAGCTCTAACTTTAAACAATGCTGAATCTATTGAATCGGGAGGTCAATTTTACTCCATGTCCGATGTCTCACTAGCATCTGATGGGGAGATTGGGGAGGATGTGATTAATGAAGGGCATTCATTTTCAAAAGACTGGGCGGATGACTGTAACCAAAACACAGAGGAAGAATTACCTGGCTCTGATTATTAGGGGAATGAGGTAACCCCAAACACAGTTCGCAAGGTCGCAGAGGTGCAGAACTCTCTTTTGGTTGATAATCCTGGTGCAGTTGCTCAGCTGCGGTGGGAAGGTGCTGGAGCAGTCCCTGAAACCCAATCTGAACTCCCTGAATTGTTGGAAGGAGATGAATAAATCACACTTAAGTCCATCTACAACTTGCAAACCTCTATGTACAGGTTAATTATGGCTCATAGAGAGGAGACTAAGGCAGAAGGGCTCCGTACTCAAGGAGCTGTACGAAAACTGCAGAACGTTGTACATCGCTTAGCCAAATCCAGTAACGAAACCATTTTAAGAGTAAATGAGACAGAAGCTCGTATCTCTGCTGTGGAAGATGAACTTTCTACACAGAATAAGTCAATTAAGGATTTGGAGAATACTAGACAAGATATTGACTGAAAGTTGACCGACCTGGAGAATCGAGCACGGCGCAATAATTTGCGCATTTTGGGGATTGCAGAACGATCAGAGGGAAGAGACATCCGTCGTTTTGTTGTGGACTTGTTCTCGGATACTTTTCTAGATCTCCAGGGATGGGTCTGGGACAAAGAAATTATAAGAGCTCTTCGCTTTCCCTTTATCCAAAAACGTGATCAGGGTGGGGAAAATAAGAACTCAAGAGCTATTCTTATTTGTTTGCAAAATTACTTTCTCCGTGAGATCTTGTATGATTTAGCTAGACCTTTAAAGCCTAGAAAGGG
Source organism: Lissotriton vulgaris (assembly GCF_964263255.1). Classification (NCBI taxonomy): domain Eukaryota; kingdom Metazoa; phylum Chordata; class Amphibia; order Caudata; family Salamandridae; genus Lissotriton; species Lissotriton vulgaris. Next base: position 461,469,627 of record NC_141696.1, on the reverse strand, counting down.
ATTGGGGCATGAGTTTTTTTGTAAGGCCCGACTTTTCTCCGGTAACAGTGCAGCAACGCTGGAGGCTTAAACAGCTAATGGCTCTAATTCAGTCCAAAGGGGGGCAAGTATTCTTATTAAACCCTGCAAAACTCAAGGTGGTACACAAGGGGAAAAACACTTTTTTCGTGTCTGAGGTTAAAGCACAGCAATTTCTAGATGAAATGTAGTAGAAGATAGGACAAGGGCTACACACCCTGGTCAGGCTTCTTTTTTTTATTCTTTTTTTTGGGTCTCTGGGGTTTTCTTTTCTTGATGAATGCTAGGGGTAAGATATAATATGAGCCTGGTTGTAATCAGGTAGAACCACATAGCTTACTTTCACTTTTCATCAATGAGGGCTCCTGCCCTTAAGCTTCTGGTGGTGGGGTTTTGGGAGGGGGTGGGTTGGGTGTGGTGGTTTGCGGGGGGGGGGGTTGGAGGAAAAAGGGTGTTGTGTTGGGTGCAGGGAAGTACAGCCGAAGGATGCTTTGTTTTGGTGCTTTTGAATTTGAGTATGGCTGAGGTCAAATGTAGGAACTCTTTGTTATTGCAAATGTAAGATTAACTGCGGTACTATACTAATACAAGATAATGGTTAAATTTTTGATTTGCTCTATTAATGTGTGTGGGTTAAATGATAAAAGAAAAAGGGGTATACCAGCTCAGGTGTTTAAAGCTATGCGGGCTGATTTAAAATGTATACAGGAGACTCATGTCTCTTGGTCAAAAAGGGGATGGTTCAAGGATCTAGGAATGGAGGTTGTGGGGTGCTCTCTTCAAAGTTCCATGATAAGGGGGGTGACCATTTTAAAGAGGTTTGGGTTGGGGGAAGTTAAGAGAGTTAAAGAAGACCCGCTGGGATGATGGGTCAATGCCGAGCTTAATCTTGGGGGATTGCTCATTACTATCTGCTCAGTCTATGCTTCTACTGTGGATGACCCCAGAGCTCTTCATCAATTAAGCGTGGAGTTGGCTTTATGGCCACCTAGGTTAATATTATGTGGGGATTTTAATCTCCATTTGGACGAAACATTTGATATCTGTGGAAATACTGCATATGTGGGGAGAAAGAAGAATGTATTTAAAGCAGTTAAGGGGATCGCTCAAGAATACTGTTTGATAGATGTGGGTTTTGAGAAAAGGGGGGGAACTCATGGATGTACTTTCTTTTCTGCCCCGCATCAAAAATACAATAGGCTGGAATATTTTTTTGTTGCAAGGAATTTCGTTAATGAACTGGCACAAATGGATTACAGAGTGTTACCTAAAATTGTATCGGACCACAATCCTATTATTTTTAGTTTTGAATCAATCATACCTCCTAGCTCCCGGTCTTGGTCTTTTGACCGTAAGCTCTTGTTCGATGCATCTTATGTTGAGCATATGATTACTTGGACTCCTGAGTTTTTTACTAATAACAAGGGCTCTGCCTCGCTAGAGGTATTCTGGGATGCATTTAAGTGTGGGTTTTGAGGAGAAACCTTGAGTTACTCAATAAAAAAACAGAGGGAGATTCGAAATAAAGAAGAAGGTGGGATGAATAAATTGAGACTATTAGAGATTCATCTCATGCAGGCCTGTAATAAGGGCTCAGTTACAGATAATATTATCTAGGAGCTATTGGCTCATAAGGTCAAGATTCATCAGGGATTCGCTTCAAAGTTTGCTCAGCAACTTGCAGCTTTTCGAACAGAGGTTTACGAGGTGGGAGAAAATTCAGGAAAATACCTGGCTAAGAGGGCAAGGCAGAAATCTGTATTTGCTAGTATTGATAAAATCAATGGCATCACAGGGGCGACTGTTAATAATCCTGCAGATATACTCAAGTGTTTTGTGATTTTTACTCAAAACTTATTACTGAGGATATGGCAGGGGATTGCACAGACCGAATAACTCACTTTATTGATCAGGCCTTGAATGGCATCTTATCTATGCAGGAGAGGGAGAAGTTGGATTTGCCCATTACATGGGGAGAGATTAAGGTGTCATTATTGTCATTAGCTTCCGGTAAAGCTGCAGGCCCCAATCTTATTCCCCTTGATTTTTTTAAACATTTCCGAAGTATAGAACTGCTGGACTTATTCCAAAGAGCCCAACAAGGTACTGCCCCTCAGTCATGGCACGATTCTATAATAACTGTTTTTCTTAAAAAGGGTAAACCTCCCCTGCTACCGTCATCTTTCCGCCCTATTTCCCTCATAAATGCTGATAGCAAACTTTTCTCCAAGATTCTTGCCTCACGTTTATCTAACATCATATCTCCATTAGTTTCCAAATACCAACATGGTTTTATCCCTTTCCGAGACATCCCGGATCACATCCGGCGGGTGATCACGTTTCTGGATTGGTCCCAAGCAACCCGGTCTACTGTTGGACTCATATTTTTAGATGCTGAAAAAGCTTTTGACTGGGTTGCTTGGAGCTACCTATGGGACGTGCTAGCTAGGAAGGGATTAGGTCCAGGGTTTCTAACGGCACTAAAAACTATGTATATTGCCCCAAAAGTGTGTATTCGAATTAATGGTCAGCTGTCTCCTTTTTTTTTGATCACTAGGGGCACCCATCAAGGATGCCCCTGCTCACCTTTACTTTTCGCACTTTATATCGACCCTCTAATTAACCGCTTTATTACGGAACAAAGGATTAGCCCTATCTGTTTAGCTAATATTAACTATCGCGCATTGGCTTATGCTGATGACATTGTTATAACAACCATTGATGTACAGACTGCTCTTCCGGCAATTAACGAACTTGCCAAACAATTTGGGTCATTCTCTGGGTATAAACTCAACATGGAGAAGACGCAGATTTTATGTTCTGGAGATAATCCACCTTTAAATATCCCTATTGTTTCAGAGGTTATGTACTTAGGAATTAAGATATCATTGCCCATAGAGAAAATACCCGACTTTAACATAAATCCTGTGATATCCCAAATTAATAGTTTATTACAACGTCTAGACCATCTACACTTATCATTGCATGGTAGACTTAATATTTTTAAAATGCTGATTTTACAGAAAGTGCTATATATGTATCGTACTATACCGCCGGAATTTCCTCCCTCTTGTTTTGAAAGCTTAGAAAGGACCACCTCGAGGTTTTCATGGGGCTATAAACGCCATCGGAAAGCTCTAAAAAAGATGATATTGAGTAAGGAGTGTGGGGGATTGAATGTTCCTTATTTTTTCTTTTATTACTTAGCAGCAACGCTCCAATTTATCAGACCTCTTATAATTGGTAACAGAGCACCTATTCCTGCTTGTCAAACCCCATCTATTTTTGAACTGACCATGGGTGAGAAAGTGAAAGGTAGCTTTCGCAAGGTTGTTGAGCCAAGTTACCATAAAAGACAAAGTTTAAGACGCTGAAGTCAGCCTTTGGAGTTTGGCAAAAAGTATGGAAGCATCTGTCTATACCTAAATTAAATTTTTATACCCCTTTAGCGTCGCCTGGGCTCCTGCGAAATATTTTTTGTGATTTAACGGTTTACAGGTGGGAGCAGAAAGGATTACGATATTTGGGTGACTTATTTAGTAACGGCCAAATTGTATCATTTCAAGAATTAGAGAATACATTTCTGTTGGCAAGAAATGATTTTTTCAAATTTCTTCAGATCCGCAGTTTTCTACAGAGTCATACATTTATTTTCTCAGCTAGAATGACGAAAATTTCCTTACTGGAACTTCTTCAGAAAAAAACCCCTATAGGTTCTCTCTATTTAAGTTTGATTCAAGAATGCGGGGATGAGATGGAACAATGCCAGTCGAAATGGGTTATTAAATTAGGCCTCCCTGGTATAGATGTCTTGTCTTCTGTTAAATGGGCTTCAGAATGTCTAATTACAGGGATGATGAAATCTCAGAATTTTATGTGCATACATGATCTCTAATACACACCTAGTAAGGTTGTTAAGTGGAGTACTACTACTGGAACGAACTGTAGCCGCTGCGGGCTGTATGCAGCTAACGATCTGCGTATGTTTTTTCAATGTTTCAAACTCAGGAGTTTTTTTCAACAAATTGAAAGCTTTCTGGCCGCTGTTCTTAATTGTGACATTACAGTAAACACCGAGATGGTGTTAATAGGAATGGACTTCTCTATCTCTAGATCAAAGCCAGTAACTTATTTTGTGTTTATTTGTATGGCAGTGGCTAGAGCTTGTATTACTAGGGAGTGGATTAATTCAGATCCTCCTTTTTTTACTTGGCGTGAAAAATGATTGTTTATGTTTAACATTGAGTCTGCTATTTATAAGCTAAAAGGCATCACAAGAACAGCTTTGGGGGAGAAAATCTGGGCTCCAATTTCTGACTGGATTTAATTAATCTGTGTGACTCTATAAGTTTTTTTACTCTGTATGTATTTAAGATGAATTTTTTGTATGTTATTTGTACTGCTGTATTTCCCTGCAATAAAACAATAAAACTTAAAAAAAAGCATTGATTATAAGACACCAAAATTGATTTCCCATAAAAAACAAAACAATAACTTCCAATGCCCAGAAGACTTGTTTATTGACAAAAACATGTAAAGTAAAGGAGAAAACCTACCCACAAACACATTACAATCCTAAAAACACATATACATTAGAGTTAATCATAAAAAAGTAACATAAGACAGTGTACCATAATGAAACAATACACCACTAAAACAGTATATGAAAACCCCAAACTACACGCTATTGAAAAACACTACCATGAATACAACTACATGGTCATAAAACTCACAAACACTATGACTAACCTATAGACCACTCCCTATCCACCACACTTCAAAACATTAAAAAAGTACTCACCTGTTCTGACAAACAGCAGCAGCTTGCTGTGACCTGGATCACAAAAAATAGTCTAAAAATGACACAAATAGACTACAAAATAGACTGTAGCAGTAAATAAATGTTTCCAGGGTCGCCGTGTTCCAAAAATCCTGGATTTTTGGAACACGGCGACCCTGGAATCAAGATTGCAGCTCACGTCTTAGCTCTATCAATACCGTACTGGAAGTGATCCCCTCCGGTACTTGTTTAACTGAATTATTCCCGGGCTTTATTACATGTTTCTTCGCAACACAAGTCCGACAGTTACCCAAGTCGCCTGGAGCTTTTGGAGAACCACCCTCTTACCTAATTTTTACCATCTCACTTTCTGCACTGATTATCCAGTACCTGTGATTCCACTTTTTCCGGTCAAGAGCCCCACCAGGGCGGAAATATCACCGGTGGAGCGACCCTAGAATCGACTACACACACATAGCAGCCCTAATGAGTCACGTGGAAATTGTACAAATGCGACGAAACACGTGTCAGCTGGCTATGGAATGATTAAACATTTAGAAATCACAACAAAGATTGTTTTTTGTATCTGATTACTCAAGCTGTCTTGTACACTGTATTATCGCTTGTATAACTTGTTCAATAATGTTTATTGTACTCTTGGTGTGTGCATAGGCATCTCTCTAATTGGCATAAAAAAAGGGTGTGTGCAAAAATTAAGGGTGGGCGGGCAGCTGCGTAGCAGGCGTAGAATTCGGCACTACGCACGCTCCGGAGACGGTGCGTAGCTGGCCGCCACCCGCCTCCCTCCCACCCTCCCTAAATACTTTAATTTCTCACGAGAATGCGCATGCGCGGCCGCCCGCGCATGCGCATTAGTACCCAAGACGGCGGCGATGAAGAGAGGGAGCCCCGGAGACGCAGCGGGCAGCGGCGGGCAAGGTAAGTGCCTTTTAATTCTTTCTAACATTTATATTAAAGTATTTAGGGAGGGCGGGAGGGAGGGAGGCCTGCGGTGTGTAGTGGGGCTACGCGGAGTGCGGAGGTGGGCGTAGTTTCTCGCCCACTTCACGTAGCTCTGCGAAGCCCCACTACGCCCACTACGCCCAGGCCTAGCAAAAATATAAGGAAGAATCTAGAGAAATTCATAGAACAAGGACCAATGACCTACGTGTTATCAAATGGCAGTGAAGTACATTTATCAAACAATCAAGATTGTTTTCCCAGACTTGAAACATGTAAAAAATGCGGTATAAAGGGTCATTATGCTTCTGTGCGTCATGATTTGTTATTAAATTAAAATATCAACTGTGGATTGCATGGATGAAGATAAGAAATTTCTGTTGAGTATCAGAAATGATTGGGTAGGTGATGGTGAGCCCCTGAGTATGCCTGAACGTGAAGTCAGGATTAGAGGTAAACATGTGATGGTACTGGCAGATTCTGGGTAGCCTTTCACCATGACTGGTGATAAGATTTGGCACAGTATATTTGGTGAATATATTAAAGAATTGTCTCCTCCAGACATTGGCCCTGTAGGCTATGTAGGTGTGAAGATAGATGTTCTTGGTTTTTCAGTGATGAACTGCCAGAAAGGTGAATTGTAGCCAGATGTGGTGAAAACTTACTGGGATCGAGACATCAGGGTGACGTAGGGATAACCTCTAATCCCAGTTCACCTGAATGTGTGATGCTTTTGTCAAAAGGGAAAATGTCATGTGATATTATAGCTGAGTTTCCAGAGGTGTTTGCTGAACAATTGGGTATATTCAGAAATGTTAAACATAAGATTGTTTTGAAACAGAGTGACAATTCCTTGTGTGTATAAATGGAGGAACGGTCCAAATATGATGTATGAAACACTAACAGTGGAATTGGAGGTGTGATTTAGGAAATTGAAGCATCAGAATGGTTGGCTCTAGTAGTAGTAGTTCTTGTGTCAAATGAAGGGGGCAAGAAAATAAGGATGTGTGTGGACCTTAAGAGGCTAAATAAACAAAACTAAGAGGATCACCAATCATTACCTAACATTTTGCAGACTTTGGCATTGATGCAGGATGCAAAGACTTTGAGTGTGATGGATATACCCTCTGCATACCATCAAGTTCCTCTTCATCCAGAGTCTAAACATCTCACTTCTTTTGTCACTCCTCTAGGGCAATACAGGTTTGTGCACATGCCGTTTGGTTTAGCTTTGGCTGCTTCATGGTTCCAGAGAATAATGAAGACAGTTTTGGAAAGTGTTCCCAGAGTACTATTCTTCCAATATGACATCTTGGTGCAAGAGAAGTATCAGGAAGAACATAATGACTCTTAGATTGGTTTTAGGTAAATTGGAGGATGCGGGTCGGACCTTTATAAAATAAAAATGCTAATTTGGAGTGACAACAGCTACATATTTGTGTCACACAATATCCAGTGAAGGTGAGCGTCCCAAACTGGATATAGCGAAGGGTATTGTGCAACCACCTTCACCTGTTAACAAGGTCAATCATTTTTAGGCTAATTATGCTAGTGTATCCTTACCTTTAAGGTCCTTGCTTAAGAAAAGTGCTCAGTTTGATTGGACAAGTGATTATGAGTCATCATTCAAGGATATCAACAAAAGAATTGGTGTATTGCTTACTTTGGGTAATTGTGTTCCATACAAAAAGACTGTTTTATCAACTGTTGCAAGTTTGTGTTTGGTTGGGTGAATTATTGTCACAATTTAATAAAGGAGAATAGTGGCTGGTAGTCTTTACTTTGCACTCTCTGAAAGGTGCAGAAGAGCGTTACTCAGTCATTTAACGTGATATACTGGTTGTCTATTGGACAATATTGTATTTTAAATTCTTTCTGTGGGGTCTACCTTTCATTGTTAGATCAGATCATCTCCATCTGACTCAGATTTTTATATGGAGGACTTCTGATTTCATCACACCTCAATAGAGAAGATGGACGGAAGGCTTAACAGAGTTCAACTTTTCTTTGGAATATTTTCCTGGATCAAAAAATGATGCAGATGATTGTTTGTCCTGATTGCCTATTCAAAGTGAGGGGGCATGGAAGATATATATTTGGTGGAATGGATAATTGAAGGTATAGTCCAAGATGTAAAATGGACTGATGCCATGTCAGCTGAAGGAGTGTTGGAATTGTTTAAGGAGTATGTTGTGAGGGGTCGGCCAGTTTATGAAGATGTTTTCCAAGAGTTGAGGGTTTGGAATGTACATGATTGATTATGTATTGTTGACAAAATGTGTAGAATGGTTGGAGTGGTTCTACCTATGAAGTTGAAAGGAAGTTGGTTAATTTGGAGCATTTGGACAGGAATTTAACTAAGTCTAGACTTCATAAATGATATTAGTAGACATCAATTGGGATCCCATCTGGACCATGAACCTTTCCAGCAGATGATTTTAAAATGGCTCTAGTTACAGCAATAATGTTGATGGCATTGCTTAGGGCAAGGGTTTCAGTGATAGATAGTGGAGGAACCTCTACTCAAGGTTGGGGAGACAAATCATCACTAAAGACTTTTGAAAAGTGACCCACCCAATCATCAGCGGAGATATGACTTTCTAATTTGGCTGATTATCATCTGAGGATTAGGGCCTATTGATGACTTCCCTGAAAGCCCTGGAATCCCTAGGATCAGAGGCCACTTGTAAATCTACCCAAGTCTGTTTCCTAGATTCTATATTAGCTTTATATGAGGACCTAAGGAGTCTAACTTGTGGCATATTACTTGGGGACGGTTTTACGGCCTAATTCAACTGTTTTAAAGCTGTTGTGCAATTGCAGTTGAGCCATCTAAAAGGGCATGGTTCCCTTATCTTCAGTTGAAAAACCAGCAGGCTAAAAACATGTTTAAATATGCCATGAAAACTATCCACAATGTTCGCAGCGTTAGGCTCATGGGACAAGCGTATCAGTAAATCCTCGTTTTTCTAGGAAATTAACTATTTCCAAAAATTTACTTTGATCTACCTTTTCCCACCTAAGATGGATACCCTTACTTTGAGAGACCTGTAAAGCAGAGAGCAACTGTATTTTTCCGTTTTAAAAACAGAGCATGATACAACTAAAATGTTGGTGTCATGGTCACTTAAAGTAGATGGAACAATGAGGGAGTCCTGGATAAATGGAAAGGTGTGGGGAGAAAACAAAATTAAATCAATTGTAGAGCCTTTTCCTTTGCCTATGAAGGTTGGCAAAAAAGGCTCACTTTCCTTAAAAAAATCAGAGCTAAAGAGTAGGTTAAACTTCATTACACTGTGATTCAAGACTTCCCTGTACGTGGTGTAAAAAATGAGTCAGATGTCCTCTGAATGGTCAGAGACCCTATTCACCTGATCACCTCCAAGGGGACAGGTGGAGATGTTAAAGTCTCCCATCCAGAGAATGGTCACCCTGTTCGGATAACTCATGAAATAATTGAATACAGATTGATACAGCTCCCGTATCAGTTGGGTGGTTAACACCATAGTTGAAATAAAAATTAATTAATATAACATTGAAAGTCGCTTGAAAAAACAAATGCAAATATTGGGCACAAGAGGTACATGATATCACTTTGGCTTTTAGGTACCCATTCCTTGGGAAAGTCAAGATCCTTGAAACTACCTTAAATATTCCTGTGGTGCAAGGTAAAGCAGATGAACAAAAGGATTAGAACCCATCAAAGTAAAATCCCTCTAAGGCCCAGGTCTATTGACAGCCAAACACCTTCATTCAATATACCTTCAACATTGTTCTTACACTCTCTCATTTCACGTACCCACAAGTTGGTATTTTCCATGCACTCATTAATGGGTATTTTTTCCTGAGAGGTTTTTCCTTTACTTTCAGATTATTAGTGCATCTCACCTGTTGGTTGCTAATGAGTGAGTCAGTAATAGTTTCAAAATCACAAGTACAGGCCAGAGTTTATAAAGATGACACCTATTTTTCAATTTTCTCAGTTTTCCATTGAACTCTCATGAAGAACTTGTGCAGCCCTGAAACCACATTGATCTGTGAACCAAAATGTTGTTCCATCATCAAATCCAACATTTCATAGACCTTTTCTGGATCACCTTTAGCATTACCTATCTGAATATCATCCACACTCTCATAAGCATTACTGTGCTCTACTCGAAGATTATGAAGTAGAACTGCCTGTTTGCTGACCACAGGACATTTTTCACCTTCAAAAACAATGAGATACTATGAATCAAACAGTTGTTTTCAAGGATTGCACAGTAGAATTGGATTGCCTTTCTCAGATAGAAACTGGAGTGGTTGTGACATGCCAGATGTAGGCATATTTAAGCTGGGGTTTATTGCATTTTTTAGTACCAAAGAACAAGTATTACAAGGAAACATGCAATTCTAGGACAGAAAATGTATAGGTAATAGAACAATGTTTTCACAATAATGCATTCAAAATGATCACTAAGGGCTTACAAACTATGCCCTAAAAGAGTAAAAAAAAATCCTCCTGTAAACATGTGCACCTTGCTGATCCCCATGTAAAATGTAAGATCCTGCAACTCAGTGATGTGAACTAGTAAATAGGTTTTCCAGAAATACATGTTCCTGTCCAATTGAAATGGCCGCTAATGCAACCATGTACTTACATTAGGACTGACGTTGGATATAATGTTCCTGCCCAATTAAAAATGGCAACTAACACAACCACATAGTTCCATTAGGACTGACCTGAACGTTTTACATTGAGATACTTGGTTTAGGCAATGCCCTTATATAAGATGGCCGCCAACTGCCTCCGGCAACGGTTGAAAGATACAAAAACAGCTTCTCTTACTGGTTATCTCTCAGCACAGTCACACTCATCCGCACCATTGACACTAGCAGAGCCATATATTCTTACAGCCCTTGTGCTTCCTTTAAACCCAGCGGCATAATCTCCAACAGGAATCACAGTGAGGAGGATAAGGATCACACTGGAGGCTCACTGCAGCACAGTAGAATCACAAAACCGGTGATCGAAAAACACTAGTTGTCATTGTTCTATTAATTCATCCATCATACAGCAGGTAAGTTGGTTGAAGTTTTTTTATTCAAGTTCCAGGAATACGGACTACCGGCTCTCCAGCCACCATTTAATCGCCCTTGCTTCTCCTCTGTCCCAGCTCTAGAATCCAATTTCCAGAGTTCTACCACCCAAAGTACATTGATTGCAGTTACTGTTTCACATGAATATAACACTTCCGTATGAGCCCTCATGGAGATTCGAGGGTTCAGATTTATAAAACTTACACACAACGTTGCACAGCACCCAGAAATGTTGAGCTGCGTTGTGTGAGAGGAACCATGCACCTTTGCGCCATAGTGCAAGGGTATGTGTGTGAGTCTGGCATAGGTTTTGTACTGGAAGAGTAGCCTCCCAGTACAAAATGCTGTGGCTGGACAAGATTTTAAACTGTTAACACTTCAAATGGGATCTGTACAGTGCAGCACAGATGCAAAGTGAGAAGCATTAGGAGAAATAAAAGCATTTCTCCTTTTTAATACTTGCTTCTAAGAGGCATTACTTTTTGGTGCAAAATCCTGTCTACTAATGTTAGTAGATAGGGTTTGCATCAAAAAGCATGGGTAGGTGCTTGGGAACAACCATGTACCAAATAAAAAAATCGTAAATCATATGTTCTTATATAGCGCCTTTCAGCGTAAGGCATCAAGGCGCTTGCTTTGGGAACCTGTCCTGGCTATTCCCTGCAAGATAACCCTTACTGGGCATCTCCAAGGTGAAAGCCAGGCATCCCATTGCGGTGGGGCCGTAGTGGAGATTAAGGAAGCTATTGCCCAGAGTTGCAGAGTGTGAAGACATGATTCAAGTAGGCACCAAGGCGAGAATTATCGAGTCCGTGGACATTTTGAGGTCAAGACCCTGCCGCGTCGGGGATTGAACCTTGGTCCCGGGTCTGACCTCTGCGTCCGGGTCTGCCTCCTCTAACTGGTGAGCCACACTTCTTCCATGCAATGAAAACTATATTGATGCTAAGGAATGCAAAACCGTGCTGTGAGCCTCTTTTCATTACATTAAGGCAACTTTCCAGAGCAAACATGTTTTATGTTGTAACATTAATAACATAAAAAACACTTAGTGCTGGGTTGCGTCAAAAGCTTGAATGATGCTCAAATTGTGCACTCAATAAATACCATGCCCCACGAGAACGATATTACCAGGTCTGCAATTTGGGGCATGAATAGTGTTCCCTTAGTAATGAAGACCTAAGAATATGAGTTTTACCATGAGTTACCATGACTGCATTCATCTTTTCCTTTTACCCTTCTTATCACTATACTGTCTTGCTCAGGTTCTGGTACTAGGCAAGCAGTGAATTTCAGTGCCAATGACAAAAGGAATCCTAATGTTCTATATCATACAAACGTCTTCTCTCCAAAACATAAGGATTCACAAAAGCGTTTGCCATGAAGATGTTCTGAGCTATGATCTCCCCCCCCCTTGTAAATGCTCAAAGCACGAGAGATTCCGGAGAGAATTAAATGGCTACACTTTGATATCTAATCCCCTAACCAAACAAGCATTGGCACAGCCCCTAGGTCTAGCCAATGCAATAGCTATTGGCGTTGTCAATGTGTTTTTAGCCATGCTATACAGTATGGCTGAAAGTGAAAAAAAGCACTATGACGCGGTTAGCACTGGCAACGTCATGGCACTTTTGTTTTACTCTCAGCCATGCTGCACAGCAGCCTCGCTGCGGCCCAACATGGGTGAAAAAAACAGTGACAACACCAATAGCTCTCAAGTAGGCGAGACCTACTGATTTTTCCAATGCATTTTTTTGTGGTGGGAGAGGGGCGAGAGGGAGTAAGCAACAAAACAAGAGGGGTAAAAGGGACCTGGAAAACATCAATGTGTAGGGGGCAGCACAAGCAACAATTGACAGGGCAAACAGCCCTGATAGGGCAAGCAACAAAAGCTGGAGCAAGCAAAAAAAAGACAGAGCAAGCAACAAACAAGCAACAACCAACAGGGCAAGCAACAAATAACATAGTAAACAACAACAGAGGTAGAGACAGCTTGCAAATACAAGCACCGCTACAACTAAAAGAAAGAAAAAGTACCTCTGAATTCCGACGAGCAGTGGAATGACCCCACTGGGCATGGAAAAAGTATTTGGGCCTTTCTCCAGGGGAAGGAAGACAAACACATTAAGAAATGAAGCAGGCATGCCCTGACCAAAGAATAGCAAGGACATGAGATAACAGATGAAGCTAAACAGTGGTAAGCAATAGATGGGCACTAAGCCCCTGTAAGTAAAGAAAATGTCTTGCGAACAACTGTGCATACACTCTGCCCATGCGAGATCTAAAAATGAAAAATTGCTCAACCTGAAGTACCTGACGATGCCTCAACTATAGATAGACACTTGTACAGATTCAATTGATTAACTTCTGCGGAAGCTCAATAAATATAAGCAATAATTGAGCTTTGTTGGACTTGGCCCTCTCTGCAGGGTCATCCACAGACATTTTTGCCTCCCTCCTCCTAGTTTTGGTGTATTTGTTTTTGTTGTCTTTAGGACTCTGGGCACTTTACCACTGCTAACCAGTGCCAAAGTGCTTGTGCTCGCTTTCATCTAAACATGGCAAAATTGGCTAATACCCAATTATCATATTTAATCTACTTGTAAGTTCCTAGTAAATTGGTATTACATGTGCCCAGGGCCTGTAAATTAAATGCTACTAGTGGATCTGCAGCCCTAGTTGTGCCACCCACTTATGTCTCAGGCCTGCCATTGCAAAACATGTGTGCAGTTTAAACTGTGATTTCGACATTGCAAAATAAACATTTAGCCAGGCCCAGACCTTTCTTTTCATAAATGTAGGTCAACCGATGGGTAGGCCCTGCACAGGGCAGAGGTCAGGGTGCAATGTATTTAAAATGTAGGAAGTCTACATTTAAGTTTACAAGGCCTGGTATTGAAAAACTCTAACATTTGTTTTATACTACTGCAAAGCATATATCTTCCATAAGATAACATTTGAGTTGCCCTATTACATTTTATAAGGGTCATTTACCAATGGTAAGAGATAACCTGTTCATGTTTGGTGTCTCTGGAATCCTAATTTAAAATCCTAACTTATGGGGAAGTCGAAATTTAAATTACAATTCTGAAAATACCACTTTTAGAAAGTTTAGCCCTTTGGTGTCTGCATTCTGTCTCTGGTCATATGACTGGGTGTAGTTGGCAGTTGGGCTTTGTATATTCCTCCTATACAGTCACACAAAATGGGAGCTTTGGAGTAACTGGATGGGCCATCACTGGCAGGAATGGCGGGAAAAGCTGGGCACAGCACAGCCCCATCTACACTTAAATAGGTTGTGTCCTGTCTTCACACAATGGGATGCATACCCCCTGCAGTTAGCCTCAAGCCACAAAAAGGCAGGGCAACTAAGCACTTCAAAGACATGCCTCTAGAAGCTTCTCCCCCATTTAAAGATGCAACTGTCTATCAAAGAAGGAGCTCAGAAACCAACTTTTCAGTATACTTCTGGATATGAGGATACTCTGCCAGCAAGAAGGACTGTTGTGTTGCTGGAGAGCTGACGCTTTGCCGGACTGCACTCTGCTGGACTCCTGCTTTGCTCCAAGGGATAGTTGGCTGACCTCCTGATCTGAAGACTCAGGGACATAGGCTTCCAACGACCTTGCATCTGCCCCTGGATTCTGCCATCTGTGAGTCTACTCTGCACTGCCAAGTGGTACCACTCCAGTCCTGTTCCTTTGTCAGTCACTTTGGCAGCATGACGCATCTTCGACACGGATGCACGCAATGCTCCGCAAACCAGGATATAAGGTTTTCCGTCGGACAGGCTTAACTGAGTCCTGAGACCAGATATCCACAGTTAGATATTGGCTCATTCTGGTTCTATTTTCTCAACAAAGAAAAAACAATAACTCCAGTTCTACTAATTAGATTTTTTTCATGTTTGTCTTGTTTTATTTATTACACACTACTAATTTCTTAAAAGTCTGATCAGAACTGAATTAATTGTGCCTGACCTTCTAATCATTCTAATGTATGTAAACAGTACAATGCTCAACTACACTTACCAAAAAAAGCTTAGTAATATCATTTACATATTCAAGAAGCCCATTAGGTGGTAATTTGAGCATTCATTTTAAAAAGTTCTCAACTAAGAGTGCACAACTGGTTTGATAATTTCTATGGCTTCATTGTGTTGATTATTTTGCTGTGAATAAGCAGTTAGTGAGTGCTCATTTAACATTGTTGTATCCTCTTCTGGGTCACAAATAAGTTCGACTGGTCTCCCTTTTTCAAAATGGGACAGTGACTAAATAACAAATGATGAAATCTCAGCAGGAACATTTTATTCAAGGTTCTTATTCGGGTCTAATACCCATTATTTCCAAGCAAAGAAGAATGACATTCATTTTATGTATTATTATCTATGACTACAACTGACTACATACCTCACAGAAACAATTTAATGTTGTGAATAGTCTTTTTCTTACACTATTCAATTGTTAGCGTAAGCTAAAATTATAACTGTTAGTGCTGTGAACGTGTGCAACGTTATTGTGTAGAAACTGAAGTAATGGAAGTTGATTCACTCAAATGCCTGGAGTAGCAGAAGTAACATTGTATACCCTTTGATCTTTATAATGTCACAGGAAGTTATATCATATGACCTTTGACCCTGCATCGTACCAAGAAGTTATGTCACATATCTGTAATCCTAATGACATCACAATAATTAACATTGCTGAAGTTAAGTAATTGCATACTTAATAATATATATTCTTCTGAAGGAGAGCAAAAGGTGTGGGGTTCTCATCCCTGAGTTGAAAACATGGGCTTTACTAGTGCATTTTAATGCACAGATTTAACATCTGCTAAAAAGCCACTGGATCTAAAAATAATTCACTAAATATTCAAGTCCTTTAATGGTGTGCCAAGTTACTGAAATCTGATTCCTCATGAGTTCACCTAATTAGGTTTTTAAAATGTCATATGGGTGCTCCCTTAAGTCAAAATTAGCTCTATTGCTAGGACCAACATTTTACCCAAACATTACATACAAAATGCGGATGTACGATGGTACGACGCATGGTTTTGCCACGCGTACCGTTACAACACGTTTTTTACAACGCAAGTCGTTACCACGACTTGCGTTGTAGGGGTGCAGACTTAGGAATTTTTTAATTTACTATTCCAACACCAGCCTACGTACAGTAGGGAAGGTGTTGGATAGTAAATTAAATAATTCCTTGCCCTGTAGTGCCCTCCAGCGCAAGTCGTGGTTACGACTTGCATTGTAAAAGACGCGCTGAAAGGGTACTGCGGAGTAAAATCTGCGTCGTAAAGGATGTTCCCCTCAAAATGCCAGTGCCAGAATGTTATTTTCCTACTACTACTTCTCTTGCACTATGGAGGTCCCTTATGGCAAAGGTTATGTTTAATATGTCAAGGACCACATTCGGTCATGGATGTCCCATGAATTTGCCACAGTTGTCTTCCCATATACCAAGAGTTTCCTCCAATGTGCCATAACAAGCAATTTGCCACAGGTGCAAACTATGCCAAAAATTTCCTCCAGGAGGCCAGCGCTGGAATTTTGTCATGGGTGTTACTTGCCAAAATATACCAACAGTGTGCCAGCAGTAGCTTTTGAAGATGGTATCTCACATGCAAGTATTGCCTCCAGTATTCCATTGCCAACATTTTCTCAAGAGTTGTTCTATAAGCCAAGAGTGAAACAAGGGGGGTTTTGTCCAAGCTCCGGCGCCAGGTAGGACATGTCAATACGTGCAAAAAAAGAGAGACCTGGCTGCCAATTTTTTATCACTGCTATTTATTTAAGCAGACTGACAACCTAGACTCAATAGTTCGTAGGCTTAATGTGATATACTCACAATTAATTTGGTTTTTTTGGTACTATTACAAACATTCTGCTCATTTCTGATTAGAATACTCAACCGATTAACATGCTAAGTAAAACATGTAATTGTGAAAACAAAACAATAATAACATTCATCCAATATGAGCAAGTATTATGGAATATTCGAGATATACACCAGCATATATAATTTACATAAAGCAATCTCTGTAGCCCTACGCCTGAGCACTAGTTGAGGGATTGCTGTCAGAATTGTAGCATACTTTTACTCTGTGGGGTTAGTTTATGTAAAAAAAAGCCTCCTCAGAGACATTTACCATTTTTTGGGATAACCCTTTGTGGAAAAAAGAGGAAAAGCTGACACGTTGCCAGTCCCGTTGACGAGTCACAGGATTTTCTAGGTTGTCAGTTTGCTTAAATGAATAGCAGTAATATAAAATGGTAGCCAGGTCTCTCTTTTTTTGCATCTATAAGCCAAGAAGCATGCCAGGTCCAACAGCGGATCTGCAGGCATAACAACACATGCTCTTTTACATTAACACATTCATACTCATTCTATTGTTAGCACTGACTTGCACTCATTCATTTTCACCTACTCTTGTGCACCCACTCTCACCCTCAATCACTCATTAGCACTCTCTCACTCACTCTTACTGTGACTCACTTATACTTATTCACTCATTTTGATGCACACACACACACACATCCATGATCCCTTATACAAACATACATGCTCACACATATACTCTCTCTTTCACCAAAACTCAGTCTCACCCACATGCACACACAACAAACATTAAAACCATTTATTGTTGTAATCTAAGATGCCAGTAAATAGCCAGACCTTACTGCTCTACTTTTTATTATACTAATAGTGAATATTAAACTATTATTCACTATTAATCTAATTAAAATGAGCAGAAAATTAGCTTAGGGCCTGATTCTGATAAGTGAAACACCCCTGAGTTCTTGGCACTGATTTTGCCACCTCTGAGGCCAGGGGTCGCAAATGCAGTGCCCGGGGTAGCAGGAGTGACAACTGTGACATCTGGTGACCCCTAAATGAGGTCCATGACTGCAGTATCTTGAGAATACAATAAGCTTGGGGTTCTTTCAATTTAATTATGGAGGGCTAAATTCCCATATATTTTGCACTACTAGCTACAACTAAGTTATGCAAAAAATGCCATTTATAAGAGCAAAATCCCATTGTTGATTAACAGAATCAGGAAAAGTTGGAATTTCACCGTTCCACATGCCTTTGCAAATTCCATTTAAAATGGCTTGTGATGAGACAGAAATGTCACTTGTATGATGGAATTTCTGTGCATGCAAATTTCGGAATACACTGGTCACTGGCATTCCTTGTTAGGTCCATAAGTTATTAGACATTCAATTATTCCAAATTTGGATTGCAGGTAGTTTTCCACACTGAAAAAAACCTGCAAATTCAATTTAGTCAAGCAGGGACATATAAAGGATTTTAGGGGCCCTGGGCCAAACACATTTTAGGGGCCCCTGTTAGCAACCGCTATACATTTATGATTACATTTCAACTTTTTCATGCCCTCTTTGTCCAGGTGACCGACATTGCACAGACACACTGGTCTAAATTCAAAATGTGTTTCTATCTAATATTCAGGGATAGTGATGTGTGTTTTCAATATTGAAATATAGCAGAAGTTTACAACTATTATTGCAAATAATCTCTGCAACCAAGATCTTATTTTGATCTAAAAGGAACATTTGTATGGATGTTGCATGGTGCAGAAATATTTGTAATAAACTCCAACACATCACTCATATTAAAATATATATTAAAGGAAAATAGTCTTTAAAACAATCTATGATTAAGAATCATTCAAGGTTACCAGGGCAGGAACGTGTAGAGAACAGAGCCAGATCTTCTATTACCCTGAAAGGGTAGGGCCTTTGCCCATACCTTCTGGGGCCTTTGCCCACACCTTAAAACGTCCCTGAATCAAGCATGGAAGTAAATGCGTTTTTGAATAGGAAAGGGAAGAGAGCACCCTGAAAACTGAAAGAGATAGATATAAGGCATGAGTTTCTCCATAGTTATATATATGCATGTGAGTGCTCAAATCCTGGGCATTTACAACGACCTCAGGCTCCCAGACATAGTACTGAATTATTTGTGAATTCCTGAATAGAAAGTGATTTGCTTCAAAGGAGGGGTAACTCTCAGGGGTTTCACACTCAAAATGTTTGACACCATGGGTATCATTCATTCCAAGATGTAGTATGATCTTTTTCTAAGAGTAATGCCCTATAGATCCCCTATGGAATGAGGAATATCACTAGAAATAATTGCTATCACACCAATTTGGCATGTTTTTCCTCACTTTCTGGGTACATTTCTAGGGTTTAATTCCACTAGGTCTGATTGATCAAATCCTGCTGTAAAGTCACATGGGATTTCTGCATTACTTGAAATACCGATGTAGGTAGAATCTCCTATTCCTTTTCAAATTAGTAAAAGAAGACTGAAAAGAATGAGGACCTTAGTGAGCAACTTTATAATTTCTTTTTCTCAGTAAATAAACTGTTGTGAAGCAGTCCCTACCCTTACTATAGTCATGAACTGCCCTGCAGGGTGTATCCCATAAAAGTATAACGCTCTACGTACCAAGCAATAATTGACATTTTATGCAAGATTGAATACATTGTTTTTGTCCTTCAATAGACGAAAGAGAATAAATGCCTAATCACAAATGAAGACCTTACAGTGAGTTTACTGCTTCCACACACCTGTTGTCCATAAAGTTATGCTTTCAAGATATACAAGTTGAAAATGAAGTCCTAATGACAGCGCCTTGCACGGGTATAGGTCGAACAAAACAGAATACATTTAGCCACGCTCATTAAGGTGGAAAGAATGAGAACATTGTCTTGGGACCTGTAGAGAGCGGATGGAGGTGCGCAGGGGAACACAGTGCATGATTTGGTCACACAGATTTCTAAGTAAGCATGGGCGGAAAATCCGTTTCGCTCGCGGATTTTGCGGATTTTCGGTAAATTCGCAATCCGCGAGATTCGCGAATCTCCCGCAAAATCCGCAAATCCGCGAGCAGCGGATTTCATGGCTTGCTCGCACTGTTCGCGTGAGTTCGCGGCTTCCCAGTACAACTTCGCGCCCCGCGAATAAGCGCAAAATTGCAGAAATACGATCTTAGCAAAACTGAAACTACTTACCAGGTTCAAAAGTTCAGGCTCATCATTAGTAGCCATTTCCTGTAGTGCTTCCTGAGGGTCCCTCCAGAGTTCAGTTGCCAGTTGCAACTATTATGTGACCCTGCTCTGAACCTCAGAATAGTTACACATATGCCACAAAGGTCCTGAATTACAGCTAAGGAAGACAAGCAGGAGCCAGGCTGGAGGTTCAAATCCATTAATCAGCCCCTAATTCATTATTGTCAGTTGGGGCAGGGCAGGTGTTGTGACTAATTTTGCAACAATGAAAGCACTTAGCAAGTGCAAAAGATCACTAATCAGGAAGCACTAAGGAAGCAGGTGCCAGCTAAAAAAATATTCTGTGACACATTAATCAGCCCCAAATTAATTCAGGTCACTTGAGGCAGGGAAGGTGTGCTTGCGTTGCCACAATAATGTACACTGACTGGACAACCAGAGGGTGCTGTGATGAAACAGAGGGTGGCATGGGTGGGCCAGAGGGTGGCATGAGTAGTCAGAGAGTGGCAGTGGTGACAGAGAGTGGCAGTGATGAAGAAGAGTGTCCCAAACAGGCTGGACACGTAGAAACAACAAGTTCGCGAAACTTGCGACCCGACAGGTAAGTTCGCGTTTTGCGAAATTGTACAAAACCCTCGCGCACTGGCAGAAACCCGCGCGAACACAAAAAAAAAAATCCGCAAATTAGCGAGAATTCGCGGATTTTGCGGATTGCGAGTTCGCAAATCTGCAAAATTCGCGAACGCGAGATTCGCAAAATTCGCCCATGCTTATTTCTAAGCCACTAACGCAACATTTCCAATTACTCACCCCAACTGGCGCTAGGTTCACAGAAGATATGATAATTATAGCATTAATCAGGTACAGTATAATTTAAATGCGTCACACGGAGATAGATATGCCAGCCCATGAGCATGCACACATTCAGAATTTTGTTAACAGGGTGTGTCTAGCCGTCTTGAATTTAACACGTTTAAAATAGTTAGGATCGTGTACGCAAAACAAGAATTGATTACTGTCTGGCCCTAGCATGTATTGATGGTAAAATAAAGGACTTTCATTTTTCATTAAACTTCTTATGCGACGAAAGAAATTTGCTAAAAAGTATAAATTAAAATCAGGAAAAGAAAGACCCCCTTTTGCAATCGGTAGTTCCAAAAGTTTCATAGCCCTACGAGCTTTCTTAAACCCCCATAAAAAACTACTACATATGCCATCTAATTTTTTGAAAAAAAGTTTGTTTGGTTGTAAAGGTATAGCCCTAAATAAGTATAGTACTTTAGGTAGTATCTTCATTTTTACCAAATTAAGTCGCCCTATTAAACTGAGTGGTATCTTATGCCATTTTTTGAAAATTAGAGCAGTTTCCTTTAATAAAGATTCATAATTCATATTTAATATTTTCTCAGTGTCTGCTGCTAGCTTGATTCCTAGATAAGTCGCATTTTGACATATAACGTGAATAGGTTCTTCTGGGCTGTAGTTAGCAATAACTTGTGTTTTGCTCACGTTTAATTTATAGCCTGATACATTACCAAATTGTGTAGCTTCTTCAATTATCTCGGGTATCGCTTTGACTATATCTGTTGTATATATCGCGATATCGTCTGCAAAAGCCATTAGTTTTAAGCTCTTTTCACCTTGGTAAATTGGAGTAATATTAGCCTGTTCCGCTAATGCATTCAAGAAAGGCTCCAGAGATAGAGCAAAAAGCAGAGGGGAAAGAGGGCAGCCTTGCCTAGTTCCTCTTCCTATCTTGAAGTGAGCTGAGTCTTTTCCCCCATAGCTAATCTTGGCTAGCGGGTTATCATATAAGGAGCAAACCCAATCTAGGTACGGTCCAAAAATGCCCATTTTCTTTAAGACTTCCCACAAATATTCCCACCTCACTCGATCAAATGCCTTTTCCGCATCCAACATGATCATTCCGAGTGGGGTGAGAGTAGTCTCAACAACATCAAAAGCTGTAATTGCCGTATTTAGATGGGCTGTAGTGTCTCTTCCCATCACAAAACCATGTTGTTGTAAGTTAACCATATCTGGCATGATGGGAGCGAGGCGGTTAGCTAGGATTTTAGAAAAAAAATTTACGTCCGAGTTGAGCAGAGAGATTTGCCGATAAGAGCTGCACTCTTTCTCGGGTTTACCTTTTTTGAGGAAAAAAATTATCTTAGCTATTTTCCATGATGTTGGAGCTTTCCTAGATTTAAGTATTGAGTTAATCACTTCCTCTAACAACGGTAGCAGCTCCTGAGCACAGATTTTATATATTTCCAACGGGAGACAGTCCTCTCCGACTGCTTTTCCTAACAGTAGGGCTGAAATAGCTGACTTTATTTCTGTTATTGTTATTTTTGAATTTAATTAATGAGAAACTTCTATATTTAAATCCCTTTGTGTTGGTAGATATTTATTAAGATATTGCAATATTGTGGTTTTAGAAGGTATGTTGTCTGGGGTGTATAAGTTTTGGTAGTAGCTAAGCCAGTTTGTTAGTAGCTAACAAACTGGCTTAGAAGAATATGATCTGGTTGTTCGTACTCACATTGATCTAATCCTATAATTGTCTTGATTTTAGTTCTGGCTTTTTTGTCCGCTGTCTTATAGGCAAGCACTTTTCCTATACGATCTCCACCTTCATACTGAGCTAGTTTATATTTATGAATTTTCGCGCTATATCTTTCTCTAAGAGTTTTTTTAATACATGATTGTAATTCAGCTAGCTTTATTCGTAGCTCATCAATATCTGTTTTTGATTGCATCGTAGCTTCGGTGAGTTGTTGTTCAACTTGTAATATGTTGGAGGTGAATTTCTTAGTAGCTCGACGATTCTCAGCATTTGATCTCAATATATGTTGCTGAGCAAATCCCCTGATACTACATTTACAAGTATCCCATACTGTATTTATATTGGCAGAAATAATATTAAGTGATATAAACTCTTTTATATGCTCTTTCAATAATGTAATAAGTCCAGCTTCGACCAGTAAATATCTCGGAAATGTGAAGTTTCGTCTATCCCTCATTTGATCTCTTATTTCAAACTCAAATAGCAACGGGTTATGGTCAGATGTGATTCTTGGGCATATTTCCAAATCACAGTGATCTGCGATATGGTCCGATGTCCAAATCATGTCTATTCTAGAGCAAGATCTGTGAGGCACTGAATAGTAAGTATAACCTGCCATTAGGGGGTATTTGAAGCGCCATATATCTTTCAGATTGTTTAGTCTTTCCAGTTCCAGTTTTGCTGATATGACCTTACGCATTCTATTTGAGGCACCTTGCCTTGTAGAGTCTATTTTATAATTAATAACACAGTTAAAGTCCCCCATAATCATACGTTCGCCCTCCATTCTAGTAGCTCTATGCTTAATTGCTCAAACAATTTAGGATCATCTATGTTAGGTCCATATACCACACAGAATACAAATTTTTTGTTTTCACATTGTATCTGGGCTATCGCCCACCTACCCCGAGCGTCTGAAGCTGTCTTAATTGTTTCCATCTAAATTCGTTTTTGTTTTAAAATGGCAACCCCTCGAATAGAAGCACCTAAAGTAGAGCATACCACCAATTCATATCCCATTTGGGATAGTAGTTTTCTTTCCTGATAGCTAATATGTGTTTCTGAGAGTAGCACAAAATGAGGTTTATACATTTGAATCTCTTCTTGTACTAATCTTCTCTTTAATTTACTATTTAGACCATCTACATTCCAACTTAATAGTCTTAGTTTAAGCATTTTTATATCTTTTATTCCTTTCCATAGTATTAGTTTTCCTCTGTTTATATACTTTATTGTACAAGTACTTTCTGTTATTCTTTAAAACATATTCATTTCTTGCAATAAGTTTTTTCTCCCTTCCCCCCCTTCCCACCCCCACCCTTGTCTTCAACCTTCCCCCACCGTCTCACCCTCACGTCCCTTTGGGGGGAGCACCCCTCTATCCCTTGCTGCCGCTGTAGGGGCAGCACAGTGAAGTAACATACATGGAGATTACCCCAACCGCTTTCTCAAGTATAACTGTGATTAACAAAAAAAAGGGGAAAAGCATAAAAGAAAAACAAGAATTCTTAAGTGATTATATCAACAGAGCTAAACCATAGATTTAATTTTTAGTTCATCTGCCCCTTTTCTAGAGTGAATCTTTCTAAAGCCAGAACTGCCTCTTCAGGTTCAGTGAAAAATAGAGCTTGACCGTTTCGTATAACTTTAAGATGGGCAGGTTCTTGTAAATAGACCGTGCACCCTATAGCTTTGAAGGAATCAATCATTTTACGGAGTTCCCATCATCTATCTATTGTGCCCTTGCTTAAATCTGACCCTACAAAGAAAGTCAAGTTGTCAATGATTACAGGGCTATTAGGTCTGGCCTTAAATGACACTGCTTGTCTAAAAAAAAAGTTCCCAAAGTATATCAAAAACGGTCTAGGAAATTTGTTATTTTTGTTTTTTTGGAACAGAGGCAGTCTGTGTACTCGCTGGAGTTGGGAATCCCAGTCCCAGTCGGATAAGTCACTAAAGGCTCTTTGGAATAGTTTCACGACAAAAGATCTCAGATCGGCCCCCTCCATGCCTTCAGGAATTCCAAAATGTCTAAGGTTCTGTCTGCGTGTGTGATTCTCCAAATCTTCCACTTTGGCCTCCAATTTAGAAACACGAGTTAGATATTACAATTGATTCTGATTTGCTTGCACCTTCTTCCACTTCTACTACGCGTTGTTGTAAGTCTTCCATCTCTTTTGTGACCCCTCCAAGATTTTGACAAATGTCACTCATAAAAGCCTGTATTTTGGTGTTATCCTCTCTTAATTGTAGATATTGTTGTTGACTTTCCTTTCTTTGTGTTAAAAGAGTTTGCATAATTAACTCCATGGATATAGTATTTGAGAGATCTGGTATTGTATCCTGTATCTGTCTTTGATATTGCAGTTGCGAATGGTTTAAAGAGTCCATGTGAACTGTCATTGCAGGTGACTTGTTAGCCTCAAAGGGGTGATACCCCTATCTGTTTCCTCAGTTTCAATGTTTTCAGTATTAGATTGCTCCAGTGGGCTATTCACGAATGCTATTTTAGCTGGTGATAGACTTGGTGATAAATTAGCCGGGTCCTCTCCCATCTTATTAGAGTTATTAGTTGTAAGATGAGGTTTCGTATTCACAGGCACAGTTGTTTCTACAGTGTCATTAGGAGTAGTCATAATGGAGTCAACGTCTCTATTTTCAATATTTGCATTAGTTTTAGTTGGAAGAGCTGTTAAATCATTGTTCAGAAGCATTGGTTTCTTTGTAGACCCCGTTATGAAAGATTTATTTCTTCCTCGGAGACTTAATTCTTCTTTGGGGCTTGTACCGGAAAGTCTTAAAGCCATATTCGTAGCGTTCTAATCTAGGACCCTGATCGATACTGTGACCTTATGCCCCTATTCGGCTATAAATCCATTTATTTCCTATATTGGCATAACCGTTCAAATGCAATATTCAGAAACTCGTCTCTGGCCTCACACAAACAGAGCCACTTTTCAGAATCGCTTTCTCTGCCACTTCCTTTGCAACCAATTAGTGCAATGACATAGCAGAAGTTACTATCTAAGATTCCTAGATTAACTCTCCGAGTTCTTCAATGAAATAAAAACTCAGCAACCTGGAAATCCCCGCTTGCTGTGTTTTGATTAGTAATAGAACTCTAATGAGCACTGATATACGATCACTTCTTAGTGACATCTTTTATTGACGTCTTATGTCCAAAAACTTACGTCAAACAAGGCACCTTTCAGGTATAAATATTTCCAACGTTGCCTTAAGCAAACGCTGTCTCGCGGCTGAAGCTGTTGTTTTCGCTGAAGCTATCAATGCCATCGCTGCTGCTGAAGAAGCTGTTATGCTGATGATACCATAGCTGCTATCGCTACTGCTATCGCTGCTAACTAGCGAACGATGGTGTGGTGAACTTAGGAGCTGAACAGGCGTCCCCCTGCAAGAGCCCAGCAGATGCAAGCTGCCCGCGGACGCTGCCCCTCCTCCTCGAAGTGCTGAGAGAGACGCTGTCTTTTCTCCTGCAGAGAAATCCAGCTCTGGCGTTTCTAGTCTACCCTTGCGGGTGACTGGGATATCGACCCCCTGAAGGAGATACCAGACCTCCATCATTCTATTCCAGAGGTATGGTGTTGACTAAACCCTTCGAGAGAATTCTTGAAGCAAACCTTGGCAAAACCAACTTAACTTAAAGCTACCTACTTACTCCCCTCCCAAGTATTAGGTTTAGGTCAGATACACTGGGGTAGGTATAGTTAGAAGCACCAGTTGAGTATTTTAGCCTAATGTATTTATGAATGTATATATGTTTTATTGATTTTAAACCATTGTATGGCTAAGAAACCATATCAATGCTTTTACAGTATTATTTCGCAATACTTATCTTCCTGTACGTACTTTTTATAATAACAAGTCTTGCAATTGTGGCAATTCATTTCTCTTGTACGAGAAGAAAGACTGCTCAATAAATGTTACCCTTTATTGACAACGCCCGTCTCTCTATTCTCTACATATTGTGAAAGTAAACTGCACAACCACTGACTGAGTAAAATAACTGTCTATTGTTTCACACGACCCTAGAGATTGACTCTTGATTTGAGGAGCAAAGTTGTCATGTTGCTCGGTTGTGGGAAAACTGAATCCCTTCTTGGCTGTGCCAGGGAAGCTGATCAGTTCCTATTCAGTCAAGAAAGCTTCCAGTGACCTCTGAGCTAGTTGGTAACAAACCCAATTAAGTTTAGCATAGTCAGTGGAGGCCTGGAAGATCCGCACTTCTACGTCGATACTACTGTTTATGTTATTCCAATGCGCAAGGCCTATTGGGAAAATAGGAACTACACTACATATTCTTTACTCCACCCTTAGCTTCAATCCATTTTCTCAATGGACTATCATCGACTATACGTCCTTTCTTACTTACAGCCGGTTCTTTAATCAGTGGTTTGCGAGTTGTGTTTTTTTGTTTGCTTTTAGCCTTCATTTTTGTTTTTCTTGATCCAGTTGATTTACCAAGATTAGATTTATTATTGGGAGTTCCATCCGTTTCAGCTTCGTCAGAAATCTCTTCATATTCAGGGTTAGAACTCTCCTCAGCTGTCTCAATGTTATCCTTGAGCGAGCCATCTACAGCTTTTTTTCCTGGTAAGCACTCGTCGTTTTGATTATCAGGTTTCGTTCTAGGTTCCACTGTAGTCCCATCCGTTTTTGCCATATTAGCTTGTGTTTTTTCGGGGTTGATACATTCTATATGAGTATTATTAGTAGCTTGAGAGAGTTTATTTATGTTGCTTGTGTTTGGGTTCATCTCCAGGGCAGTAGGGATCATCATTCAATTTTAGAATGTGCATCATTTTTGCGATTTCTAAAATTGCATTTGCTTATAAGAAATCGCAAATATGCGATTTCTTAAAAGCAATGCATGAATATTTTTCAAATTGCGAATTCGCAATTAGGGGGTTAAATTTACCGAGTGGTTGAACCACTCGGTAAATTTGGAAAAAGGTGTAAAAATGCTTAAAAATGCTTTTTTTAAGCAGTCATGTTACGGACACACATGTCCTTAGGACATGTGTGTGTCTAACATGATGCGAAAAATACATTTCAGGGGTGCAGGGGGTGTCCTTTGGAACCCCCCTGCACCCATGAAATGCATTAACAAATTGCGATTTTCAAAATGAAAATCGCAATTTGTTAAAGCCTTCCCATTGATCCCTATGGGCCTTTTGGCCCATAGGAAACAATGGGAAGTGCGAATTTGCACTTTGGAATTCGCATAATATTTGAGAATCGGTAAAAATTGCGATTTTTACCGATTCTCAAATATTTTGCAAAAATGTACATGCATCCCATTTTGCATTTCCTAATTTGCGATTCCCTAAAAATCGCAAAATAGGAAGTGCAAAATGAAACAATGATGCATGTGGGGGTTGCTTTCTACAGAGGGTATCACCTTATTCACTTTAGTGAGCTTATCAGTACCTTTGTTTTTACTCTTAGTTTCCACCTTTTCTGTAGTAGCAATTGTCATCTGGGCGCTGTTGTCTTTGTTAATTGTGCTTGTTCATTGCCCTCTAACTCAGTCACAGGGGGCGGCTTCTGTCCGGTTAAAGTGACTCTTCCCATCTCACTAAACCGAGGCAATGTTTCAGAAATATTGCTGGCGCTTTCATTTAACATAACAGGATATTTTTGCTTGTCCACTTTATCCTTAATTAAACCTTTGCTGACATTATTAGCACCCGTGGTCATTTTAATTTTTGCAGAGAGATCTCCTAATGGCGTTTTAGCTTCACCAGATGCCATCGCTGCCATCATACCTGAATAATCTTGCTTAGCTGATTTCCCGATCTTCTTGGTTCTTGCGGAGCGTGGCTGCCTCGATGCCATCGACTCCGCTAGCAGCTCCGGGCTGACCGGCAATTCAAACAATGTGCACGGTGTCTGGAGAGCACACAGCTGAGAGGCGAGTGAGCAGGATCCAAGGCCCGCCCTGCTGAACACCCTGCTCGGCGTTCGAATGGAGTACACCCTTGCGAGTTTCCAGGTCGGCAGAAATCCTCTGCTCTGGCGACGAACAATCTGCCGCATCTAGATCTTGCTGCGAGAGAGCCCAGCGCCGCCGAGCGATATTTCGAAGCAACCAGTAAAAAACTCTAGTAAGCCCAAGTTTTCTTCCTTTCCTTCAGTCACGAGTGGCCAGCCAAATCGTACGATTGTAAGTCGCTGAATTTCTTAGCGCATTAATCCGAAGTGCTTTTCCTCATGCTCCTGCGAAGCGGCGGAGCTGCTCCATGTTGCTTCACCTGGCGGCTTCAACCCGCCATCTTGACTCCCCCTTGCGGACCGCACTCAGAAGAAACTCAAAGTAACTCAAAAAATTTGGGATCAAATAATGTTTATTGATAAAAGCTCATTTTTTAACGCTGAACTTAGACTTTGGGATAATCCGGGTCTCCCAAACATATTTTCAGATGGGACAGGAAATCGCTGGACCCGACATGGTATTAGTACTTTGGGAGACCTTTACGGTTCAAATTAATTTTTTGATTTTGAAAGACTGAAAATTACATTTGGATTAACAAATGATATGTACTTTAAATATATGCAAATAAGAGACTATTTTTGCCGTAAAATGAAAATAACTGAAATAACCCAATCGGACTTACTAGCCTGTCTATACTCGGAAAAAACAAAATCACTAATAAGTTTGGGCTATCAATATCTAGCAGTGGTAAATATGATGATACTACTAAAATTGCATCCAAATGGTCTGATAGACTTAACACGAATATTAACTCTGCACAGATTGCAGCTGCACTATCTCATATAAACACTATAGTACATTCCTCCAATCTAAGACTACAATTATATAGAACAATTACACAACTTTACTATACCCCACAAAGAATAACTAGCTGGACACATGACAACTCTGTAACTGATAAAACAAAATGTCCGAAATGTGATTCGTTTGCAGCTGGAATAGAACACATGCTGTTTTCCTGTCCAAAATGATCTACATACTGGAAAGGAATAATGGAGGTCTTAAAACGCAAACAAATTATAACTCCGGTGCTTTCTGCACACTTGGTTCTTCTAGACATTCAAGATACTAACTGTCTGAATAAAGACCTCATAACTATACTATTTGCATGTGCTAGGTTAGTGATAGCAAGATCATGGATTTCCAAAGATCCTCCAAATATTTCAGAATGGTGTGCTTTGGTCAGCGAAATAAGAACTATGGAACTTACGCTAGCAAAACATAGAGGTCCAAAAGCTTGTAATAAAAAAGAGAAGATTTGGAAACACTTTCTCGAATTTTGAAAAATGTAATACATAAAGAGGCCAAACTTATTTGTGATTATCTATTATCTGCTTAATATTACTTATATTCATATACAATGTATTGTATAGTTTTCCCTTCTTGGTTTGTCGCTTTTTTGTTAATAAGTGATCTGTTAGTTCACTATATTCTGTTATTCTATTGATATGTGAATTGATTTGTCTTTTCTTGCAATAATAAACATTAAAAAATAAAAAAAAATTGTTAACAGGGTAAGGCAAAATCTGGTTTGCTCACTCCCTCTAGGTGTCACCTCAAAATCTGGATGCTATGGAAATATCGTGATGGTTCCGACAATGGGAATTAGCTGTACAAAGCAAAGGAAGCTATCATATTGTGGTAGGTACCATTTAATTCCTGACAAGCTATCCTATTGTGGTTGGTACCATTTAATTCCTGAATAGCATGAACCAACAAACTCGTTCTCCATCTCATTCAATGTAAATATAATTTTTGTGTACATAACTGCAAGAAGCATGCAGTCCTGGGCCAATGGAATTATGCAACGGGGAGGGCCAAGTTATGCAACAGGTTTGTCAAAATTATACAGCAGAAAAATAATAATTATGCAGCATAATGTGGTACATTTTGTAATAGTACATATACTATGTGTGTTCATAGGTTACACCCTCACCCTGCGCTGGTAAATATCTCCCATATTACATCTGTAGTAAAATGGGTTTTCCCCATTTAGTTCGCCAGGATTTCTTGCTTTTGGCTTAGACTTTTTACTGTAAGTGAGCCTCACAACAGCTGGCTCATCCATAGTAATCACATGGTTAAAGGACTGCGAGTGTTTACCACTAGTGTCACCTATTAAGATAAAGCCGCTGCAACGCAGAAAAGGTAAGGGGCACTTGGCTGGATACACGTGAACATGTGTGCCATATGTTAGGCCTGCACATGTAAGACACTTATCATGTGCAACCTGGTAACCGCACACGGGTAGCCTGGCACAGAAGGGACTCTGCAGAGTAAGATAGGATGAGGTCCCTTTGCCTCCTGAAGGCCTCAGGACTAAAGTGGTCTTCTTCCCCCAAGGAGTAGTGTGCCAGGAGGTGTATTGGCACAGTGGTGACCAGCATGGCTTGTCGGTGGCAGGGCAGGCACGGGAGGAGGGGAGGGTACGCAGGGTGGGGTTGTGCACAATGTAAAAAAAACATTTACTTTGCCACCAGGTCCCGTGTTTTGGGTCCTGCTCTCTTCGTCTTGACTCAAGGAAAAGGGAAGCACAGCCCGCTCCGCTGACCAATCACAATGCTGCAATGCAGTGTTGTGATTGGTCTGAGCATCCATATTAGCCAGGGAATGGGGGCCTGGGCATGTTGTCTACGCAGGCTGTACTGCAGAGCAGCCCTGCCCACCCGCAAAGCCACACAGAAACATAAAATGATAATAACTTCAAGTTATTATCATTTTATAATTTCTTTACTTTGCACTGCTTAAAAACAGCGGGGTGATGCTTCCCTGCCATAGCGGAGGTTCCGCCTCTGCATTTGCAGTGTGGTGGAGAAAGGGGGGGGCATGGCCACCAAAATCCTCTCAGCAATCAACTGTGTGGGGCTTGCTGGAGTTAACAGAAAGGTTGTTGGACCCCGGTGACCCTAAATACCCAAGGGTATTTCACCCCTTACTAGTAGGGTGCCATGAGGCACGTTTGCAAAGTAATGGAGAAAGGTCATGACCTTCTATTAGATCTCAGAAATCCTGTTGTGGGGGATTTACTGGAGAAAAATAGGAGAGGTAGGTGGCCACCAAAGATGTCCATGGGGGCCAACTACCCCTCCTGTTGTCACCAATAGGTCCAACACAGTGTGATTGCTAAGTGGTCTTTGAAGACCATGCCACCTTTCTCCACTACTCTGCAAACGTGGCTCATGGAGCACTACTAGTTGGGTGGTGAAGTCCATTTTACTCTTGATGGATGTTAGGGGCCAAGAAGCCCTCCTGGTAAATCCTGTTAGACCTACACATATATTGTGGGATTCCTGAGAGCTGGTAGAAGCCCCAGCCCCCTTTCTCCATGAGTGATGTCATTTGAGATGTCATGTCATGGAGCAGAAGTTGAAGTGTAAGAAATTGGAGAGGGCATGGAGGCTTGACTATTCGCCTGAGGCTAAGAAGCTGTTGCGCTGCTCCCAAAAGGAATACTACAATGAAATTAAGGCGGCCAAAAGTAGCTACTATGCTGGACGTATTGAAAAAGCCAGCAATAATAGTAAAGAAATTTTCGCCATAGTCCAGAGTTTTCTTTCTCCTAGAGCCGCGCTACCTACTCTACCTTCTTCCAATCAATGGTGCGAAGAGCTTTCAATTTTCTTCTCCGAAAAGATTCTGAAGATCCAGCAGGATCTCCAGACTGCTTTGAACAAGTCCCAGACATCCATTTCACTGCCCATATTGACAGCTGTTCCGATGGAGGGTCTGTTTACATCCTTCTCCCCAGCTTCCGAGTTGGATGTTCTGACAATCCTGTCTGCCCTTAAATCTGGATCGCCCTCCGACCCCTGCCCTGCTAGAGTTTTGGGGGGGTGTCGTCTTTAGTCTGCCAGGAGGTAACTAAGATTGTTAACCTATCTCTCTGTTTGGCTTCCGTGCCTCTGAGTTGGAAGCAAGCCAAGCTCCTCCCGTTATTGAAAAAGTCCGGCCTAGATCCGGCTGTGCCCTCCAGCTATCGGCCCATATCTCTTCTGCCAGCCCTGGCTAAAACATGTGAAAAGATTGTTTTTAGACAACTCGAAGGGTTTATTGAGTCCTCTCACGCGCTCCATCCTGCCCAATCGGGGTTTAGAGCGGCCTACAGCACCGAAACGGCATTAATCGAGGTTTTGGAGGCTATTCGGGAGTGCCTGGATGGAGGTGGCAGGGCGGTTCTTATTTTGCTAGACCTCTCTGCCGCCTTCGATACGTTGCCCCATTCGATGCTTCTGGCCAGATTGGCTGCCATCGGTATTTCAGGCCGAGCTCTGGACTGGCTGACCTCGTTTTTGAAAGACAGATCACAGCAAGTGTGGATGCCCCCCTATGCATCCAAGGCTAAGGAACTAACCACAGGAGCCCCGCAGGGGTCTACCTTAAGCCCTCTACTTTTCAATGTTTATGTGACCCCCCTGGTCTATCTAGCTGAGCAGCTGGGTGCCAAAATAATGGCATATGCTGACGATACCCAGCTGCTCTTCACTTGGCCAAAAAACCACTTAGTCCCCTTGACCGTCCAGAGCTGTTTGTCGCGAGTTTTCCGTTTGCTGGCATTGGCCCAACTTAAGTGTAACGAGGAGAAGACAGAGATCCTCCTCTACGGGTCTTTCCCGGATAATTTCAGGGAGCAAATCTGGCCCTCTGATCTACCCTGTCCGAACTCAATAGGAGGCCCTGTAAAGAACTTGGGTGTCTGGTTCGGACAGGACTTAAAGTTCGCGGAGCATATTAAGAAATTAACCGGTACTTGCTATGCCACTCTAAAGGCCCTCAGAAGATTTTTCCCCTTCATCCCTGGTGAGGCTAGAAAGACTGTACTAAGAGCGCTGATCTTGTCGCGCTTGGATTACGCAAATGCACTCTTTAGCGGCCTACCAGACTATATGGTCCATCGACTCCAGGTGATTCAAAACTCGGCAGTCAGACTGAGGTTTCAATTACCTAGGAGATCCAGTGTTCGTGGACATTTGCGCAGTCTTCATTGGTTACCTGTTGCCAACCGAATTCTGTTTAAAATTCTGGTCCTGGCCTATCGTGCTATCCACCAGTTGGGTCCAGTATATCTGCGGAATAGATTCGCTCTTTATGCTCCTAATCGGGCTCTCCGCTCCGCCAACCTGTGTCAGATGGTTCAGCCCAAATTCAAGCTTTCAAGAACAGGAGGCAAATCCATCTCTGTCAAGACAGCCAGAGCATGGAATGCTCTTCCCCTGGCCCTTCGTACTGCTCCCTCACTTTCTCAGTTTAAGAAGGGACTTAAAACCCATTTGTTTAATATCACTTTGTAACCTCTCTGTCTGTTATGTCGGTTGCTCCTTTTTCTTTTTTACTCACCGCGCCGGGATACTCTTGAGTAATAGAGCGCGTAATAAAAGGTTTTATAACATTATAACATAACATGAGTGATGTCATGAGTGATGTCATGTGACATCATCAGCAGTGTATTGCAGGCACGTGAGTTATAGCTAGCTCAACTAACTATAACAGGCCAATTTATGTGGTGTTATATGAGTCAAATGTCCAACTAACTATAACATCCCTGAAACCCATGGTTTTTTCAGTGAATTTCTAAGGTTTTTTAAATTCGAATTCCTCACTATAACATCTGTAAAACCTATGGTTTTTTCAGTGAATTTCAAAGGATTTTTAAATGTTAATTTCATATTTTAATATTGATAGAACCTATATTTTTTCTAATTTTTTTTATATTTTGCAACTCTATTATCCTTTTTTTGAACTTTAAAAATGATGTAATGTTTTATATCTTCCCCCAAAAATATGCATATCAAACTTTTTTGGGGGGGAGAAAACTACAGTCCCGTACCGGTAGTTTACCAACCTCGATCAGCACACAATTCCTATCCACCACATCTAAATAATGTGCATTTTGTATCCGACGGGTTGGTAACACCACGTGCCGGGTATGAGGTCGTGCCAGCTGCTACTGTGGGATGCGACTGGTACGCACTACCAAGTGGCGCGTTACGTCATTTACGTATGGAGTGGCACACGCTGCACGTTCCAAATGTCACAAATGCACGCTACCATGCCCTGTGTTACGTCATAGATGTACAATATTGTGCTGCATAAGCCATTCCCACATTTTTTTTTCTCAAAACTATATCTAAATAACTTTAAAGTGTGTATGAGAGCAAGCGATTTATATTTTTCTAACTGTAATAAATGTATATTATAGTAAATATATTTTCTCAAAATCACATCAGGTGCGATCTCATTATGCACTAGCTGCGCGATTGCCATGTGACCACAAAAAAGCCATTTAATTAGTTCATAACATTTCCCATTGTAACAGCTCAAAAACGCCACCCATTGTAGTCGATTTCTGTACTGCATTTCATGAAACACACCTCTGCTGCTTAGAGAGGTTTTTTCTAAACTTTTTGCAATGTACACATATCTTACACTACACACAATATGCATCCATCATTTTCATCAATATTCGTGCTCTGTGAAGAAGCCTTCCACCAGTGATAGCCATACACGTAAAAGTTACATTACCAAAATCTTCTCCAATACCAGAGGTAATATGGTTGCATACGCTGTCCACAGCACAACGTAATATAGTATGGCCCAGAGCCAGTATTGTGCATAGATAATGAACACACAGACACAGATAGAGAGTGGGAGTGGGTACGGGCATGTGCACTCGATTTCTTTTTATTACCAGGGTCACATATCCAGTGACGTCAGTGCTGGATTCATGTAGGGTGAGGGTATACCAGCCCTCAGGGAATTGTTGCTGCTAGCATCAACTACAACAGTAATCATTGCATCACACACACAGATTCAATATTAAAAGAATCAATAATTTGTGCTGCAGTAAGGTAGGGACAGTAGATGTGAAATAATACAGAAATAATTCTATTGTAAAAGAACCACAAGCTTGTGGTATACTGACACACAATCAATAAATCTGAAATAATATACAAAAAGAATATATCATAAACACGTGTATAAACAACAGGAATCCACCTGTAAAGGTCATGTGTTCCCTACTGTGGTGGGGAGCACATAGTGTTTTTAAAATACCCCTCACATACCAAAAGGGCCCTTGATGTCATGCTTCATCATTGGGGTCTTCGCACCCTCTACAGGATGTGGCGTGCTACTACCTATGACTACGTGGGAGCACTTATTCAATGATTATGGGTGTTGCGTGTGAGGGTTATGTGAGAGTCG
Organism: Lissotriton vulgaris; assembly: GCF_964263255.1. Lineage (NCBI taxonomy): Eukaryota > Metazoa > Chordata > Amphibia > Caudata > Salamandridae > Lissotriton > Lissotriton vulgaris. The sequence continues at coordinate 461,433,959 of NC_141696.1, read as the reverse complement.
GTGGTGGAGTCTATAAGTGAGTAAATATTTCAAAAAAAGTGCCTGGCTCGTGGGGTCAGTCATAAAGAGTTTTAATGAGCCTCCGGGCTGGTACTATTAAAAAGGGTGCAGGTAGAGGTGATTGTGTGATAATAAGCTCACCACCTCATGGGTGCATCAACATGTTTCGGAGTTCAACTCCTTCTTCAGGACAGGGTGCACCACACCCCACCTTACTCACGTTTTTCTATGTAAAAAAGATGTATTTATAAAAAAGTGAAAAGCGTAGTGCTACAATGTGCCTACAGCGAAGATATACAATGTTCTCTGCTATTATGCAAACTTGTTATTCTATTTCCAATGCCACATGAGCCTCCTAATATTGGGGGTTACTCATGCCAATTGGCTTGAATCACTGAGTTTGGAAAATCCTTGCTCCCCCATCAGTTCGGGTGCACTCACATAGCAACATTAAAAAGCATTCAGCTTGTGCATGGAATTTCTGTTTGATCCCTAATCCTTTCAGGTCATATTAAAAACTTGCCCAATAAAATGAGGTCCGTTGTCACTCCACAAAAGTTTACAAACACCATATCTAGGGAAAAACTCTTTTAAAAGCACCTTTTCTGTGGTGAGAGCAGTATTATCCTTTGTAGGTATGCCTCTATGCATTTACTGAAGGCACATATCACCACTAGAACATACTTAAATTCCTACAGCATTCAAGTTGGATGTAATCCATTTGCAAAACTTCAAAAGGTGCAGTTGTTGTAGCAAATCCTCCTGTAGGAGTCTGTGTCCTTTTTCCAGGATTGTACTGCCAACAGATCAAACAAGACTGTATTACTCTCTTAGCTGTGCTGGCAGATTCTAAATGCTCCCAAACTTGCATAAGCAATTTCGTTATTGCTACATCTCCAACATGTGCCAACCCATATGCCATTTAAACCATAGGCTGTAAATAGGCTATAGCCAGTTTCCACTAATCCATCTCTTTGTTTTGCCACCAGCCCTCATTGTCCAACATTCCCTCTTTAGACCATTGATCAAGCTCTTCCACAGAGGCAGATCTCTGTATATCTAACACTTCTTGTCTAGCATCATACCAACGCTCAGCTTGTGACCTCACTACATACATAGATGTAGTGCTTTGTTGCATTGCAGTCTCACGAGCTACGCGATCTGCAAAGGCATTGCCTTGTCCTGTCTTATCAGTCACTTTCTTGTGTGTGCTACACTTCACAATAGCTATTTTCTTTGGGTATGTCAGTGCAGTCAAAAGATTATGCACTAATTCTCCATGCATTATCTGCATCCCGTGGGACGTAAGAAAGCCTCTTTCCTTCCAAAGTAGGCCAAAATCATGGGCCACTCCAAAAGCATAGCGGCTGTCTGTGTGAATATTCACACGCAAGTCAATGTTAAGTTCACATGCTCGTCTGAAAGCTATTAGCCCAGCTGCTTGGGCAGACTTCTGAGGTATACAAGCTGTCTCCACTACGGTCTCAAGTGTTGTAATTGCATATGCAGCTGAAGTTGTGCCATCTGGTTACTTCAAACAGGACCCATCAATTCACAGTTTCCCATATACATTTGAAAGGGGCGTATCTTGCAAATCAACGCAACCCTTTGTCTGTTCCTCAGTAAGGAATATACAATCATGAGACTCCTGTGACTGAGGCTGAGTCACTGGATATGGTAACAAAGTAGCTGGGTTCAGAGATGCTCACCTCTTCAAGGTAATGTGAGGGGCTAACAGTGTCAATTCGTATCCTGTCAAACGAGCACTAGTTAAGTGTTGCATTTTGGACTGATTCAAAAGGGCATCAACCACATGGGGTACCAGCACCAACAGTTTATGTGACAAAACTATCCCTTCACTCTGACGTATGGATACAGATGTTGCTGCAACTGAACGGAAGCACCCAGGCAATGCACAAGCAACAGGGTCAAGCACCGCTGAAAAACATGCACAGGGGCGCTGCTTGTCACTGTGTGTCTGTACTAAAACTGGCAATGCTCGAGCAACAGGATCAAGAACCGCTGAAAAATATGCACAGGGGTGCTGCTTGTCACTGTGTGTCTGTACTAAAACTGACAATGCACACCCATCTTTCTCTTGTACATAGAGTGTAAAAGCCTTCGTGTAATCTGGAGTGCCTAACACTGGTCCAGAACAAAGAGTTTGTAGTAACTGACGAAAAGCATCCTGGCAGTCATCTGCCCATGGAAGGGGCATTTGAGTGTCTTTAGTCAAAAGCGCTAGCAGGGGTTTAACAATGTGTGAAAAACCTATTATTCATTGCCTGCAAAACGAAGTCAGACCAATGAATGCATGGACATCTTTCTGAGTAGAAGGCACTGGTGTATCTAAAATTGCTTGAATGCGATCTGATGTAAGTGCACGCTCCTCCTTAGACAGAAGGTGACCTAAGTAGGTTACCTTTGGTCTACAATATTGCAATTTCTTCCGTGACACTTTATGATGGTGTGTAGCAAGAGAAGAAAGCAAAGACAAAGTACATTCTTTACACTGTCTTGGCGTATCGGCTGTCAAAAAGATGTCATCCACATATTCTATGAGAGCTTCTCCTTCAGGCAAAACAAAAGAATCATTTGTCTCTTCAATGCTTGACTGTAAATGCTAGGACTCTCAGTGTACTTTTGAGGAATCCTACAAACTCTGTACAATCGATTATTCAAAGTGAAGCCGAACAAATATCGGCTATCAGGATGAATAAGAATCGAAAAGAAAGCGTTCTTTAGGTTAATCACAGAAAATGCAGTTGCTGTTGGAGAAACCAAAGTAGGAAGTGTCATTATGTCAGAAACCACTGGGTATTGTGGGACTACAATCTTGTTAACTTCTCGCAAATCAATAATGAATCTGTAAATCCTAGTGTCAGTATCTTTTTTCAATATGGGAAGAATAAGACTGTTACAAACATTACAAGGAACTTCTTCCACAACCCCCACTTTAATCAAATCATGGACAATGCGTATATGTGCTTCTTTGCCTTCTTGAGAAATTTTATATTGAGGCAATCATGGCAATAAAGCGCCCTCCTTGACACTAATATGTACTGGTGGAATAACAATTTGCCCTATATCGGTGTCTGAAGTAGCCCACGAAGTACGAGGAAGTGAAGCCAATGCAATATCCTCTTTAACAAGACAAGATCTCTCAATCACGGGGTAGTTGTCATTTAAAATAACACGTACTTCTTCTGGAGAACATCGTATCGTAGCCCTGAAATGTTTGAGCATATCAAGACCTACAATATTAACTGGAGTGCTTAGCGAAAGCAAAAATGGACATGGAGCAGTAAATTTATCATCATGGAATGCAAGTGGTTGTGAAATTGGGCTAAGGAAAGGTGTTCCATAGAAACCTATCGATGTAATAGTTAAGCCAGACAGGGGAGCCCTTGGAGCCAAGTGTTTAAATAAGGTGCTACAAGTAGCTCCTGTATCAACCAGAAACTGATCAGTAGAACCCAAAACATGTGCTGTAACATAGGGACCCTTCTGATCTACTGGAACTTCAACTGATTCTTTACCCCATGCTAGGCAATTCTATGCATAAGTAGAATTTTTAATCAAACCGCACATAATCGGACATCTGATATCGATTTAGTCTATCAAAAGTGTTAAACCCATCCTGTCCACGTGTATTAGCATCACACCTAGCACTATCATCCATGCTTCCTCTTGGCCCTGAATATCCTAAGCGATTGCTCGTTTTTCCCCATCCACGTGGATACTGCTGAGCACGCAGTGCTGGACAATCAGAAGCCCAATGTCCAAATTTCCTGCAGTACGCACACTGATCAACAGACCAATTTGAGTGAGCATTAAAAGCAAAAGATGAACCATAAGATCCACGTCCATCTCTATAACTAACTCTAGAAGGCGGACCATAAGCCTGACCCAACATAACCTTAATTTTTAACTCTTTAGTCTTCTTATCCTCACTGCCTTTTGCTTCCAACTCTTGGCGTTCATAATAATGAGCCATAGTCAAAAGAGAAACCGGAGAAGAGGTAGTCCATGAACTCTTACTGGCCTTTAGGCGGCTAGCTATTCCTGCCAACAGGTTTGCGACATATTTATCGATGAACGGATGCCTGCCTGTGTCATCCGTCAATCACTGGCCACTAAAATCGTGGAATGCCTCTTCAGAGCGTGGAAAGAAATCAGAAACCGATTCATCTGCTTTTTTCTTGCAAGATGCTAAAACAGTCCAATCCATCTTTTTAAGGGGAATAATCGTCTTTAACTTAATAGCTGTGGGAAGTTCTAAAATTTACTGACATGGTTTCTGTGCGGGTTCGCTTTCTACATCCAGTCATTCTAAATCTTTCCATAATGCCCCAAAAGTCACACAATCATCAATTTTACGAACAGTTCTCCACATATCAGGGGGTAATATCAATCCAAAATTCAGTATCAGGCAGTGTCATAGTACAAGAGCTAATAGCACCTTCAACTTCCTCATAAGAAGCTGACAGATTTTTCCGTGGATCAGGTAATGCCATCTTAAGAGCCATGACATCCGTTCTATTTCAAAGAGTGTAAACCCAATTATAAACAAAATAACCCTTTGCATCAGCAGAATCCTTATCCTCACTTGTTCCCTTACCTCTAGGAGGAACATACAAAGGTGCGGCTTCCCGCATTGGTTTCGCATGAACTATCATAGTCTTATCTGTCCTGAAGATAGAAGCTTATGCCACGCCGGTCTGAGATGTTTGTGCAGCTGCGTCTGCAACCTTTTTCTCCTCTCGCAAACGGACTGCTTCAGCACCCAGTTTTACCAAACGTCTGATTGTATCAGCCACCTGAGAAAATACAAAAAAACCTTCACGCATTTGCTTACAGTCACTTGGTAAATCATGGGGCTCCAATTCTTCAGAATAATTCCTAAACCGCTCAAAGACCTCTGCAGCAAAAACCTCAGTAAAATACATTTGCTCCCTTTCCGGCCAACCTTTTATGTCATCTAAATGTTCTGAAGCAGGGGCAACACTACGAACAGCTTTACGAGCAGCAGACCTAAGCTGAGACGCATGCTCAGCAGACAACATAGAACAAGTTTCCTGTGCTTTCTCCTGGTCTTTAGAAGAAGCGTCATCTGACTCATGAGGAGCAGAAAGAAAAATATACGGAGGCCGAAAACGATCTAATAACAAGAAATCGTCTTGCGGTTAATTAAAGATAGGATAGAGGGGTCACCGAACAGCGTATTGGCCAGTTACCTGTAAATGGCGCTCCCTATCCTCTCTCTCTTTCAGTTCTTTCATTTCTTTATTTTTCAACTCCAATGCTTTCTCAAGAATATTCTTTCGCTGTTCTTTTTCAATCAAGGCTTGTTCACGCACTTCTTTGTCCCACATTCGTACAGAGTCGAACAAATCTTGCCTAGTCTTTTGCTCAAACATACATTGTTCCACATACTGAATCTTTCATAAATCAAATGACCCATGCATAGGCCAACGCAATTCAGGATCCTTACTAGTATATTTATTCCATAACCTGCTGTACATTATTGAAGAAATACCATACTTAATATAAATGTCCCTATTAGGCGCCCCCTCTGGGGGAGCGGTTGTGCTTTATCAAGTCTCAAACTGGTAACACTACAAAAGCAACACATCCTACGAAGTGTGCTAGAAACAGGCATGCCAAAAATAATGCAGAATATGCATTATTATACCTAAAGTAGCGCTTAAAGTATGCTTGTACGGTGCGCCGTTCAAATTAATTCAAAACAGACAAAATTCTCCTCATTACCTGCCTATAAAATTGCAATTCATACATCAACTACTTACAAATCCCAAATTGGCCAATACAAACCTCAAAGCCACATCAAGCATAGCAAAACAACCTTTCCAATCCCTGGCATCAAACCAACAGCAAGTGTTGCATCAAAACAACACTTACCAATCAATTGGTGTCCAGATTCCAACTGCCAAGTTCTTAAAACGACCAAACAGTCACTGCAGGGCGAATTAACAGAAGAGATCTCAGTTGAGGACCGGCACCACCTGGATGGTCAGATCAGAAAGAGAGGAAAACCAATGTGGTTTGCCAAGACGCGGGTCTCCTCGGGCAATGATCGTCTGTAGCGGGATTTCAATCCTTCGTCTCGACCACTCCTTCGGCCTCGCCGATGAGCCCCACTGTTTGGGCACCAATTTGTGGTTGTGAGCCGCAGCAAGACCTACCAGTGCCTGGGGTTTCCCCTCCTCTGCACAAGTCCGCAGACCAATAGGATAGAAGTTGGCACAGAATCAGGAATATAAAACAAAGTATTTATTAACCTCATGAGGTGGAACTACATTCACACACAACACCCTTCTGTAATGTATGAAGTAGCACACTGAACAGAAGGAGTATGGTCCTTTTATACCCATACAGGGGCTCAAAAGAAGGCGGTACAAGTACAAGAAGAAGGTTTTAGGTACATATAAGGTCATACAGAAAATTTTCAGTCAACAAATGGGAGAGTTAACAGTTGCTACTTCTAACAAACACATCCTGACATTTACAGACTAGAAAGAGATGCATGGACAGCTGCAAGCTGAACTGAGCATGTGCAAAGTGGAAGAAGCTAAATATAACCTGTCTCTAGGCAGAGTACAATAGCAGACAACACAAAGGTAGGACACATTGTGAGCACGTGGCAGCACATGGCAGACAAGATGGCTGCTGGAATACAAGATGGCTTCAGCTGATGCTAACCCTGATTGCTGCAAAATTACAACATAACCACCTACACACTTGTCTTTCACACCTTCAATTACCCAGGTAGTACCTATACACTTCAGTAATCACCCTGTCCCTCCCCATGCACTCCTCCACTCATCCATCCATCACCATGTACTAATGCAAACACTGCGCCAAAATCCAAACACTAATAAATTCACCTAGGTATTTTTATTGCAGTACTCTAATCATTCAGTCAGTACCCAAGTACTCATGCAATGACCCAGGCCATAAGACATGCACTGCTACAAACCCCTGCCCTCAATGCATGCAGTGTTCTAACAACCTACTCACTTGTCTTTCACACCTTCAATTAGCAAGGCAGTACCTATATATACCAGAAATCACCCAGTCACTCCCTTTGCACTCCTCTAGTGACCCATTCAGCACTATGTACTAATCCATTCACTGTGTCAAACCCAAACGCTTATAAATTCACCCAGGCACACTCCTTGCAGGACTCTAACCATTCAGTCACTACCCAAGTACTCACTCAATGAACCAGACCTTAACACATGCACTGCCATACACCCCTGTCTACTACCCATGGAGTCCTCCAACCACCGACACACCTGTCTTTCACAACTTCAATTACCCAAGCAGTACCCATACACTCCAGCAATCACCCTATCACTGCCCATGCACTCTTCCAGTCAGCCATTCAGCACCATGAACTAATCCAAACACTGTGCCAAACCCCAAACACTTATAAATTCACCCAGGCACTCTCCTTGCAGTATTCAAATCATTCAGTCAGTACCCAAGTACTCATGCAATGGCCCAGGCCTTAACACCTGCACTGCTACAAACCCCTGTCAACTATGCATGCAGTCCTCTAATCATCCATACACTTCTCTTTCACACCTTCAATTACTCAGGTAGTACCCATACACTCCAGAAAACACCCTGCGACTCCCCATGTACTCCTCCACTCAGCCAATCCAGCACCATGTTATCATCCAATCACTGCACCAAAACACAAACACTTATAAATTCACCTAGGTACTTTCTTTGCAGTACTCCAATCATTCAGTCAGTACCTAAGTAATCATACAGTGACCAGGCCTAAACACATGCACTGCTAAAAACCCTTGTCCACTATGCATGCGATCATCTAACCACCTACACACTTTTCGTTCACGCCTTCTATTACCCAAGCAGTACCCATACGGTCCAGCAATCACCTTGTTACTCCCCCTGCACTTCTCCATTCAGCCATCCAGCACCATGTACATGTACTAATATGTTCACTGGGCCAAAACCCAAACACTTATATATTCACCCAGTCACTCTCCTTGCAGTACTCTGATCATTCAGTCACTTTCCTAGTACTCATGCTATGATCCAGGCCTTACCACATGCACTGCTACAAACACCTGTCCACAACGCATGCAGTCCTCTAACCACCTACACACTTGTTTTCAACACCTTCATTTCCCCAGGCAGCATCCATACACTCCAGCAAACACCCTGTCACTCCCCATGCACTCCTCTAGTCATCCCTCCAGCACCATGTACTAATCCATTTACTGCACCAAACCCCAAACACATAAATTCATCCAGGCACTCTCCTTTTAGTACTCTAATCATTCAGTCAGTAACCAAGTACTCATGCAATGACCCAGGCCTTAACACATGCACTGCTACAAACCCCTGCCCACTACGCATGCAGTGTTCTAACCACCTATTCACATGTCTTTCAGACCTTCAATAACCCAAGCAGTATCTATACACTCCAGCAATCACCCTGTGACTCCCCAAGTACTCCGCCAGTCAGCCATCCATCATCATGTACTGATCCATTCACTGTGACAAAAAACAAACACTTATAAACTCACCCAGGTACTCTCCTTCCAGTACTCTAATCACTAAGTCAGTAGTCAAGTACTCATGCAATGACCCAGGCCTTAACACATGCACTGCTACAAACCCCTGTCCACTATATATGCAGTCCTCTTATCACCCAAACACTTCTCTTTCACACCTTCAATTACTCAGGCAGTACCCATAAACTCCAGGAAACACTTTGTCACTCCCCATGTACGCCTCCACCCAGCCAATCTAGCACCATGTTATAATCCAAACACTGCGCCAAAACGCAAATACTTATAAACTCACCCAGGCACTCTCCTTGCAGTACTCTAATCATTCAGTCAGTACCCAAGTACTCATGCAGTGTCCCAGGCCTTAACACATGCACTGCTACAAACCGCTGCCCACTATGAATGCAGTCCTCTAACCACCTACACACTTGTCTTTCATACCTTCAATTACCCAGGCAGTACTCTTACACTCCAGCAATCACTCTGTCACTCCCCATGCACTGCTCCAGTCAGCCATCAAGCACCATGTACTAATCCATTCACTGTGCCAAAACCCAAATACTTATAAATTCACCAGGGCACTCTCCTTGCAGTACTCTAACCAGTCAGTCACTACCCAAGTACTCATGCAATGACCCAGGACTTAACACATGCACTACTACAGACCCCTGTCCACCACAAATGCAGTCCTCTAACTACGTACACATTTGTATTTCACACCTTCAATTACCCAGGCAATACCTATACACTCCAGCAATCACCCTGTCACTCCCCATGCACTCCTCAAGTCAGCCATCCAGCACCATGTACTAATCAGTTCACTGCGCCAAAACCCAAACTCTTATAAATTCACCCAGGCAATCTCCTTGCAGTAATCTAATCATTCAGTCAGTACCCAAGTACTCATGCAATGACAAAGGCCGTAATACATGCACTACTACTAACTCCTTTCCACTATACATGCAGTACTCTAACCACCTATACACTTCTCTTTCACACCTTCAATTACCGCAGTAGTACCAAGACAGTCCAGCAAACACCCTGTCACTCCTCCATTCAGCCATCCAGCACCCTGTACTAATCCAAATACTGGGCCAAAACCCACACACTTATGAAATAACCTAGGTACTCTTCTTGCAGTTCTCTTATCATTCAGTAAGTAACCAAGTACTTATGCAATGACCCAGGCCTTAACACATGCACTGCTACAAACCCCTGTCTACTATGTGTGCAGTCCTCTAACCACCTACACACGCAGTATCCAAGGCCTTAGTACATGCACTGCTAAAAAACCCTGCCCGCTATGCATGCAATCCTCTAACCACTTACATTCTTGTCTTTCACACCTTCAATTACACAAGCAGTACCTATTACTCCAGCAATCACCTTGTCACTCCTCATGCACTCATCGACTCAGCCATCCAGCACCATATACCAATCCAAACACTGCGCCAAAACCCAAACACTTAAGATACACCTAGATACTTTCCTTGCAGTACTCTAATCATTCAGTCAGTACCCAAGTACTTATGCAATAACCCAGGCCTTAACACATGCACTGCTACAAACCCCTGTCTACTATGTGTGCAGTCCTCTAACCACCTACACACTTGTCTTTCACACCTTCAGTTCAGGGGTCCCCCACCTTCTCCATCATAATGTAGAGGCTCCGGGCGATAGTGTCCCTGGGAGAAAATAAATTAGTGGTAGGAGCTAAAACAATACATTACAGAAACATTTGGTTGTGACTACAGCGCGGCGCTCAGCACGGCCCCCTGGTGTGAACGAGCTGGGCGTGCGACTCCCAGGTCAGCCCCCTGGTGTGAACCTGCTGTGTGTGCTACTACCAGCATGGCTCCCTTGTGTAAACGCATTGGGTGCATGACTCCAAGTGCGGCCCTCTGGTGTGAACGCGTTGGGTGCACAACTCCTAGCACAGCCCCCTCGTGTGAACGCGTTTGGGTGCGTGACTCAAGAACGCTTTGGGTGCACTACTCCAAACAAAAAAAAATTAATATTTTTAAATATACATCAAACTTACATGTTTACATCTTGGGTGGCTCGTAAAGAGACCTTGTGTTTATTGAGAGATTTTGGTACCTACAAGTAAGTACCTATGCATAGTCTAAAGGTGTTGAGAAAGACTCTGTTACCCTCATCTGTCAAATGTACACCATCTCACCTATAGATGCCATCCATATTAACATACAGATTGTTGTTGTAAATGGAGCCCATCCTATTATCTTTGAGATAAGCAGAAACAGCTCATTGACATGTTTCCTAGCTTTCTCGATCGGTGGACTAAATTGTTTGTACCAGTTCCATTTCTGTCTTTGACATATGTTAGAATAGACAAAGGCAGTTTAAGGGAAACGTAACATCAATTCTTCAAAGGTGTCCTTCATAAGCATTTCCAGACCTACCCCAGTTAAAGTGCCTAGGTCATTACCACCACAGTGCAACATTATGAGGTCAGGGTGTTGGAGATGCAGAAAGGATTTAACTAATGGCATCAATTGGTCCCACTTTAACCCTCTCTGTCCAATTCATTTGATGTCTACGTTTGGCAAAGCTAAATCTTTGTCAATACCTCTGCTTTCAGCATGCCTTTTGCTCCAGAAAATGTAGCTGTGTCCCACAATCCGTACTCTAAGCATCTCAAGGGAGGTCTGGATGGACTCAACAGATGTCTGTATGTGAAATGGGCAGTTTGAAAACTAAGATTTTTCTAAAATGGTGTATAAGATACAGTTTTAAAAAACAGAAGAGGAATGATTGGCTGTTTGAGAACATTATAGATTGAAGTAGGGTGCATTTTTCTGTGTTTAAATATCATGTTTCTTATTGGTTAGTAAAAAGTGTTTGAAAGGAACGTTAGATAGGATAAGCTGATATTTTGAGAAGCCAAGCACACTTGCTGTTTAAATTAATGTGGGAAGCAATGTGATTTGATATTTATGTGTATATGTGTGCAGAATGAGAGGTAAAGTTTGCCATTTTTTGGTTTCGCTCAGATAAATTCACTACAGACATTGTGTGTATAAGAAAATCTGGTGTGAGATTCAGATACGTCTTAATCTACAAATCAATTTGAATGTGAGTTATTAATTTGTGAGGTGTTGTATGTGATGCCTTTGTGATTAATTAGGCTACTGTGTTTCTCCTGCTAAAGTCCAGGGAATAGTCTTGCTTGTCTAGAATCACACTGTGAGTCTGTGTGCATTTGTGCAACCATTGTGACAGAATAATGTGGTTAATTCTTGTCTTTGCTGACACATAACTGCTTAAACATCTATCCTGTTGTCACGTTTCAGTAGTATTAGAACCCAGTCGTTGCTTTCGGATTCGCAGAATGATTCAGGCATTCACACTCGCAGTGCAGTTGTGAAATGTGTAGAATGTATGCAGTCACCTAACCCCTTCCAGACTAGTGCATCTCTTCTGCTAAAGTCCAGGGAATAGTCTTGCTTGTCTAGAAACACACTGTGAGTCTGTGTGCATTTGTGGAACCATTGTGACAGAAGCATGTGGTTACTTCATGTCTTTGCTGACACATAACTACTTAAAAACATATCCTGTTGTAAAGTTTCAGTAGTATTAGAACCCATTTACTGCTTATGGATTTGCAGAATGATTCAGGCATTGACACTAGCAGTGCTTGTAGTTCCGTAGTTCATGGGTCCGTGGTTCGTAGATTCCGAACCCGTGCAACAAAGGTCGCCGGATATAGACAATTTTGGTATCAGTGGACCGCAAATCACGAGCGCGGTGTGTATGAGTGTTTCTGCAATAATCAATTAATGAGAACACTACGTATTCAGGGATTTCGTTTGAACCCTTGGGTTCCATTTTGTGTACGGCAGCCATTTTGTGTGGTTGCCCTCACATAGGCCAATGATTGCGGCCGAACGAGTTCTTGGGACACGTACACCTTAGCTGACTCTTGTTTGACCTGGCCGAACTGACTCCCTTGCCCGAGGCCGACCTCATTGAGCCAGTTCCTTGTTAAGCAGCTGGCCACATAAAGATCAAAGAGCATGACATTGCCGAAGTGTATGGTACACTGCACCCACCCTTCAATCTTGCTTCTGATCTGTTTCTGTTCCTTCCTTCATGGTTTAATCACTGATTTGGTTGAGGTTTTATGATGGGTTTGTCCGGCCTGATCGAACAGGAAAGTTGGAATGTTCTTGGTCATTTCTGGTGGGCTGGACAACGGAAAGTGGGATTGTCGTCATGTGCTACTTTTGAAATGTCATGTCCCCATTGGTCAGTTTGTATGTAATTAATGCTAGCTTGAAATGTGACTTTTGGCATAAAAGACCATGCTCCGCTCATTGAATTTGTGCAGTCTCTAGCGAACCACCCGTGTTGTGCTTCGTGGACCTCTGTTCCTGGTTACAGCCAATAAATTTGGTCTTTGACATAATCAAGAAGTGTCCCGTGTCTCTGTTTGCCGAGGCAGGGGAATCCGAAGTCATCGAGCATTATCCCTGGTGCTGCTGGGTTCTAAAACCCGGTTCTTCAGTTGGCGCCCAACGTTGGGCGACTTCAGCGGTACCGGTCCACGCCCGAAGATCGTGAGGAGCTTCGTGTGGAAATTCTGGAGGAAGGCCTGCCACTTCATCGACCCCTGTATGTCGTCATGGTCCAAACGTCTTTGCTGCGAGGTTCCCCGCTTTCCGACGGCTACGAAGGACTGCTGCCCTGACTGTCGCCCTGTCTTGGAGCCATAGACGATTTGTAGAGCGAGACAATAGACGGGTCTTCTGGTGACGCCATCGACATTTCAGTTAAGTATGAGTGGAGTGTCTCCCAGTCCTTAGTTTTGTTTGGGTATCCTTCGAGGATCGCTTTGATTTGGTACCTGCAGGCCCCAAATCCGAGGGACTCGTGTTTTCACGAGGCTATTGTTTTTGAGATTTCCCTTGAAGTTTAAAGCTAGACTAGTGAGCGAAGATGCCTGGTCTTAGCAGACTTGGTAAGATATTTGGTTTTGGTTGTTCTAGGGATTCCCGATTGGAGGATTCGTGTCCGGTTCCTCCGATTGGAACTCCGGCTTATGAGCTCTATGTAAAACATGGTGTGGGCCCCATCGGGTATAATGACATGTGGGTAAAATACACGAGAAAAGACGGTGTCCTACAGTGGCCTCGTTATGGCTTTGAAACTGAGATATTAGACAATCTCAAAGTTAAACTGTTCAAGAAGAAAGCCCGGCCGGCAATGTTTGACTCTTTCCGCATGTGGCTCAAAAATGCCAAACAGAAAGAAATTAAGTTAGCGAAGAAAAATAAACGTGAGAGAGGTTTGTCAATGGTACAAGCTGCTATACAGTTTAGGGATAATGAGGAAGAGCAAGAGAGCGAACAGATGCTTAGGCAGCGGAAATTAGCGGTAGATAAGTGCTACCCAGCTTTGCCACCTAAAGAGCAAGAAGAGAAGAAAGATATTGCGAAAGATCCTTTAATGTCGCATCCATTGAGTTTGCGACCCCCTTATGCACAGAATGCTACGGCACCACCGCCATGAGTTGTAGTTGCGCAACCTCCGGTTGCTTTGCCACCTAAAATTCCTCTACCGCCAGCTCTTTATCCGTTGGCTCCTATTCCTTTGGTGCAGCCTTCTCAAGGGCCGCCGACTTTTTTACCTCCTTCGTCTGCTACTCCTACGCCTGTTTTGTCTACTCCTCCTGTTCCGACTTTTGCTTCCCCTAATGTTGTTCCGTCTTCCCTTATTCTGTCACCTTCTCCTTCTGCTAGACAAAGAATGACTGCTCCAGTTACTAGTATCTTTTCTCCTCTGTTGGGATCATTTGGTATGTCTCCTGTTGAGGAGCGTAGACAATCGCTTAGTCAGTTTCCTAATGCTAATGAACGAACAGTGTTGGATCACATGGAACGTAAGTGGGTTACGTATTCTACGCAGTATGACCTTGAGGGTATTATGGATGTTTTCCATCAATGGGAAGCACCAAAGCAACAATACGTCTTCGATATGATGTGTGTGTTTCTTTTTGAACAATGGGTAGACGAAGTGGGACAAGCTCCGTCTGAGTTGTATCGAATACGCTCCGAGTTTGCGAAAGGGACCATTGTGGATCTTCTCAAGATTGAGAAAGCAGTTGTGACGTTGTTGTCATTTCGGAGTACATCTCCTTCTGAGCGACTGTTGGAGCCTGATTCGTCAGTAGGGAGAAAAGCGCGTCAATATCTGATGCGTGAGGTTCCTCCAGTCTGGAGACCTCCTGATGCTAATGCTGTTCCACCTGTTGCTGCACACTTTCAGCGTGTCTGGGTACATGTTCCTTGGAAGCGTGTTGAAGTTTTGGCTATTAAGCAGTCTTTGCCTGATCCGCGCAAAAATCCAGCAGGGTTCTATAAGGAGCTAACTCAGACTGTGAGTTCGTGAATCATGAATTTGGCAGACATAGATATGTTGTTTGGGAATGTTGTTTCACAGCCTATTTGGAGTAAGATCCGTCACTCAGATCATGCGCATGAATTAGGTGACACATGGGCTCACCTTAGAGATGCTGATAATAGACAAGTAGGTGGCGCTAAGCCTGAGGATTTGATCACTGAACTTCCTGGTAGGAATATTACTTATATGAAGACTCTGATGCCTGCAGTACGTGTCAATTGGGACAAGTTGTCTGCGTGTAAGCAGAAGAAAGATGAAACTGTGTCCGACTTTTTCACGCCGTTTGAAGAGACCTTTGTAGACCACAGTGGTCAGGACATGGCTACCGAAGGTGGTCAGAGATTGTTCGTTGACAAATTCGTTCATAATTTGCTTCCCGAATTGTGCAATAGGTTGAAGGATTCCGAGAGTGCTTGGGCTGTTTCCACATCAGTCCAGATTTTGGCTACTGCCCAGTACTATGAAAATAGGAATAAGGATGAGATAGAGAAAGCGGATAGGAAGACTAAGGAATTGAAGACTAAAGTTCTTCTACAACAAGCTTATCCGCCCCGTAATAATCAGCGCGATTATCAGCAGAATCTGCAAAATTCGAGAAACTCGCAAAGGAACGAGTTTTCTCAACCAGGTTTTCCCGTTGGTCCTAATCAATGTGCGTATTGCAAAGAATAGGGCCATTTCAAGAGCAGTTGTCCGGTTCTGTTACAGCGTACGAATGGTGCTTCTGGTGTGAGAGGTCGAGGTGTTCAACAAGCACCTAGAGGTAGAAGTCGTGGTCAAAAAGCGCGTCCTTTGCCTCCACAGAATTCTATGAATAGCTTTGATCAGCAGAATGGTGTGTCTGGTAGGATGCCACAGTACTATGCGGACGATTACTATGCCGAAGGTGAGTAAGTGAATGGTAATGATTGCTAGGACAGCCATAGACAACGAGAGGGAGTTGTTTCAGTTCCAGTAGATCAGAGTGGACCCTATGTTGAAGTGATTGCATCAGGTGTGTCAGAGCCTTTTCTGTTGGATACTGGTGCTGCGAAGAGTTCTATTATGCACTCTAAACTCCCTGGCACACCTTTGTCTGGCTTAAAGAATGTCTCAGTAGGTTTTTCTGGCGCCCCGGTTACGAATCCGATTTCTAGTCCATTTTCTATTTCTGTTGGACCTTGTGAATTCGAAGCACCCCTCATTCTGACGACCGGTTTTGGTGAGAACTTGTTGGGATTAGACTTGTTAAAGAGATTGTATGCAACGCTATATTGTTCTCCGTCAGGAGTACATCTTACATTGGGTAAGAGAGTGATTTCTCCGATGTATATATCTAAAGATCAACTTCCACCTGAATTGTCTTCTCTCCCTGATAATATTTGGGCTACTGGTCCGAATGATGTAGGCCTTTTAGAGATTCCACCATATGTTGTGACATTGAAAGTGAATGCTAGATTACCACGTATTCCACAGTACCGTCTCTCGAGCGATGGTGAAAGAGCACTTTTGGCGATCATCTATGATCTGATTGAGAAAGGTGTGATTGAGGAAACGAGAGGTAATGTGTGCAATAGTCCGGTTTTGCCTGTTCTGAAGAGAACTGATTCTTCACAGCCTCCTGTATATAGGTTTGTGATTGATCTCCGCGAGGTGAATAAGATTGTTGTACCTGATATCACCGCTTTACTGACTTTGACCCGGCTACAGCCACGTGGTTCTCGGTGATTGACTTGAAGAATGCTTTCTTCAGCATCCCAATTGCCGCGGAGAGTAGAGACATCTTTGGATTCTCTTTAGGAGGACGAAGTTTCCGCTTTAAGCGCGCTCCTCAAGGCTATTGTGAGAGTCCATCGATCTATAGCCAAGCTTTGAAGAAACAACTTGATCTGTTGGTTTTTCTTGATGGTGCTGCTCTTATTCAATATGTTGACAATCTGTTAGTTGCTGCTGACAATGAAGAGATTTGTAGAGAGGCTACTTTGTCGTTGTTACGCCACTTGTCTGATTTCCATCATAAGGTTTCTCTCTCAAAGTTGCAATATTGTCGACAAGAAGTTACCTACTTAGGTCACTTCTTATCGAAGGAGGGAAGGAAACTGACCCCAGAAAGAATTCAAGCTATTGCGAAAATGAGTGTCCCTACGACACAGAGAGAAGTACGTGCGTTTTGGGGTATTATGTCGTACTGTAGACAGTGGATCCCTAATTTCTCATTGTTAGCGAAACCTTTGATAGTTCTTACTGTTAAGGATACTCCAAATTCTAATCCTTGGACTGACGAATGTCAGAAGAGCTTTTCAGAATTACGCAATGCGTTGTGTTCGGCTCCTGTGCTGGGTACTCCCGACTACAGTAAGCCTTTCACATTGTATGTCCACGAGAGAGAGGGATGTGCATTGTTAGACTTGACTCAACAGTTTGGCGATAAGCAGCGTCCATGTGCTTATTTTTCGTCGACTTTGGATCCGGTAGCTAGAGCGTTGCCGAGTTGCTTGAGAGTTACAGCAGCAGCGACTGTTTCGATTCGATGGTCTGCTGGTTTGATTATGGACAATACACTGATTGTGATGGTTCCACATGCATTGGATACCTTGTTGAATCGTACCAAGACACAGCACTTAACTAGTGCTCGGTTGTCGGGTTACGAATTGACCTCGTTAGCGAGTCATGTGCATATTAAGAGATGCAACACGTTGAATCCAGCCACGTTGTTGCCGATTTCAGCTGAGATATATAATGACACAGAACAGCATGATTGTTTCCTTAGAACTGAAGAATAAACGAAAGGGAGGATAGACCTTAGGGATACTCCTCTTCCAGAGTGTGATGGTACTTTGTGGGTTGATGGTTCGTGCTTCAAGCTTCCGAATGGTGATACGACTGCGGCATATGCTGTTACGACTTTGCATATGATTGTTGAAGCTGCACGTATCCCACATAATTCAGCGCAAGTAGCAGAGTTGATTGCATTAACGAGAGCATGTGTGCTGGCGAAAGGTAAAAGAGTGACTGTGTACACTGACAGCAAGTATGCATTTGATGTTGCTCATAGTTTTGGACGTTTGTGGATAGAGTGTGGGTTCCTGACTTCGCATGGGACGAAAATCCAGCATGGACAGTTGGTGAATGAACTTCTTGAATCACTTACTTTGCCATTGCAAGTAGCGATTGTGAAATGCAGTGCGCATAAGAAAGTTATGGATGATGTTGGTCGCGGTAATGCGTTTGCAGATGAGGTCGCGAAAGAAACTGCGAGAAATGTGATGAGTCGAATGTATGTTGCAGGTCCGGCGAGATGGGTTCCAGATGGAAGTATGTGTGAAGATGCGATTGAGAGTGTGAAATCTATCTAAGCTGAAGCTACAGAGAAAGAGTTGAATGAATGGAGGGAAAGCAAGGGTAGACTGGATTCGTTGTTGGATTCATTTGTCAGAGCATCAAAGATGGTTGTTACCTGACGCGTATGTGCTTCCAGTTGTTACAATGGCTCATGGAATGGCACATATCAGCATGAAAGGGATTTGCAATTAATTGGCTCCGGTTTGGCAGAATGCTGGAATTCCCAAATGTGCAGAGAATCTGGTTAGGAACTGTATGGTGTGTTTGATGTACAATCCTGGTAAGGGAACTCCAACTCCAGCTGGTCATTTTGCTCTTCCAACGTATCCGTTTGAGGCTTTGCAGCTATATTTCATCCACATGGAGAGGTGCAACAACCTAAAGTATGTGTTAGTGGTTGTTTGCTCTTTTTCTAGATGGGTGGAAGCTTACCCTTTGAAGGACGATACTGCCTTTTCCACAGCGAAAGCCCTTATCAAAGAGTTCTTCCCTAGGTATGGATTGCCGAGGATGATCTGGAGTGACAATGGGAGTGAATTTGTGGGTCAAGTGATGAAGAGAGTATGTGAGGGATTAGGAATAAGGCAGAAATTCCACGCTGCAAATCACCCCCAATCAGCTAGTTTAGTCGAGTGCTATAATGGCACTTTGAAATTAGAATTGGCCAAAATCCAAGCGAGCTCTGGTTTACAATGACCAGATGCTTTGCCCCTAGCTCTTTTGTCCACTAGAATGACTGTGCATTTGTGAATAGGTTTGAGTCTGTATGAGGTCGTGTTTGGTCGCCCGGCGAATATTTGGGGCGCACCACGACCGACGAAGTTTAGTGAGATTGAACATCCTGTGTTACTCGATTACTTGTATGAATTGACGGCTACATTGCGTGTTTTACATCAACAGGTTCATGACACTCTGCCACAGGCTTCTGAAGATCCAGGACACGCCATTGAACCTGGTACCTGTGTGTTTGTGAAGAATTTCCAGCGGAGCAAGAACGAGCAGCCCCGCTGGACAGGACCCTTCCTTGTTTTATTGTCTACACGTTCCGCAGTACGAGTGCACGGTAATAAGAATTGGATCCACGGCGTACACTGCAAAAGGGTTCCTTTGCCCTTGCCGTACAACCGGTGGGTCCACAAGGGACTTCCAGATTCTGAGACTGAGACCGTGCCTCAATTTCTGCCATTCAGCAATGCCCGTTTGATTGGAACGAACACTGAGAAAGAAAGTGACGATCTTCTACAAGAAGCTGTGCCTCCTTTGAATCGTTTGAACACTGATGAACCTGATTTGATTTTCCGAGAACAAACATTGCCTGGCAAAGACCGTTATAATTTGCGACCGAGAGTCGTTGGACTAATAAACAAATAAAGTTTTTATGATTTTTCTGTTTGCAGGTTAACTCTCCTCCGAGGAATTACTTTGATTTTTGTTTTTCGAACCGCCATCCGGGTTCAGCTGTAGGGTCGCGGTTGACAAGTCTTTGGAGTGCAAGCCGGAGACACTAGGTCGAAGGTGCTGGTTGGCCTAAGGGAGTTGCCCTGGGCTGACAGAGGCATTCCTTAGCATAGAACACCCTACCACCGCGAGCAGCTTCTTTAGTGAGGATGGAGTTCTTCGAGTTGGAGAGACCTGTTGAGACAATAAGCTGTAGGAGCAAAATTTGCAAACTAATGACACGAAAACGATTTTTAATACTGTGTGTATTCATGTTGCTGAGCTTACTGATATTTTTAATTGGTTATGTGACATTTTCGTTTAAAGTGACGCTCATGCCCACTGTACAACCTATACCTCCTCCTACTATTTCTTCTCATTCTTTTCACCCTCTGCCCGAACATGAAATACTCAGAAGATTGGAATTTGCTAACAATTCCTTTATTCAACTTTTGCACCAACACCAGCTTGTTATGAACACGACAAATTGTTGGATTTGTGGCCTAATGCCCCATACGGACCAATAAAGGTATTCCATACATGGTTTTTCCTTTCAGCCTTAATGGTTCTATTTGGGCATATAGAACGATGTTCATTTATGCTCATAGTGTCTATCCCCAACGTTCACCGAAAGATAATCCGAAGAATAGTGCTATGTCCAAGGGTATAGTTGACATGATCAACGGAACTAGTTCGTTTGAGACTATTCCGAAAGATGAGAGACAACCATATATTGGTTGGAACGTTACTGGATATGGAGTTAGTCTGAGTGTTAACCAGCGAGTGAAACGTTTTCCACCGATTTGGATAGTGCCCCCTCAGGGTCGCTATTGTCTGCAGGGTAATGGCAAGAATCCGAGAGCTCAGTTAGGGAAGAGTGTTTGCACTGAGACTTATGTATTTGCGTCTCAGACTTCCCCAGCGTTTCTAGCAGCTAAGGGTACCTATTTCATCTGTTACGAAAAAGCGTATACATGGTTGCCCCCTGACTTCTCGGGCACATGTTTTTTGTTTCTTTCCTGTTGCCTCCCACTTTTTCAGCTGCTGCAGATTACCATAAGACGAGAGTTGCTAGAGGTGTCTTCAGTAAGGAAGATACCGCAGGGCAAGAGTTGGTAGATTTCTTTAAGGGTTTTCTGCCGTTCTGGGGACCGATGGCTAACAGCAGGAACGTTCGCCAGTTGACGAGAGTGGTTGAGTCCACCATAGTCGAAACTGCCGGTGCCCTTAGTAACTTGACTGCTGAGCTCCAGTCGGATCGACTTATGACACTCAAATCACGAGCGCTGTGTGTACGAGTGTTTTTGCAATAATCTATTAATGAGAACACTACGTATTCAGGGATTTTGTTTGAACCCTCGGGTTCCATTTTGTATACGGCAGCAGCCATTTTGTGTGGTTGCCCTCACATAGGCCGATGATTGCGGCCGAACGAGTCCTTGGGACACGTACACCATAGCTGACTCTTGTTTGACCTGGCTGAACTGACTCCCGTGCCCGAGGCCGACCTCGTTGAGCCAGTTCCTTGTTAAGCAGCTGGCCAGATAAAGATCAAAGAGCAGGACATTGCCGAAGTTTATGGTACACTGCACCCACCCTTCTATCTTGCTTCTCATCTGTTTCTGTTCCTTCCTTTATGGTTTAATCACTGATTTGGTTGAGGTTTTATGATGGGTTTGTCCGGCCTGATCGAACAGGAAAGTTGGAATGTGCTTGGTCATTTCTGGTGGGCTGGACAACGGAAAGTGGGATTGTCGTCATGTGCTACTTTTGAAATGTCATGTCCCCGGCAAGATGGCGGCGGCGTCATAGACCGCTGCAAGAGGCTCCACTGACCAGTACCCTATAGTTTGAAAAGAAGTGCTGGATATACTTTTCAATGGAGAATATCAGCCGATGCAATGGAACTCAATGCAGAACTAAAGAGATTTGAGTGAAATACAAGTCTCTTTTTTACCCTGGCTACATCGTGAGACTGTAACTTACTTGCAACAAAGTAGCGCTCAGGATTCACTTTCTGCTCTCGACGCTGGAAACAAGATGGAGGGGCTCTGCGCTGGGAATCGGCAGAGTGTGGCGGACTCGGCTACAGCCTCGGAGCTCCGCTCCCGCCTTACTTTCTTCTCTTCGTTGATTGGGTTTGCAGTATTACACTTTGTTGGACATGCCCGAGGTGCTGGAGGTGCTGGAGACGCTGCAGCTCAGCACTGTGTGGGAGGCTTTCCGGGCAGTCCTGTGGCATTTGTCAATCCTCGTTCCTTCTGCGAGAGTGGCTCTTACTCCCTGGGGGTCACAAAAGAAATGGCTCAGAAGAACGCGGCCTCAGTAGCTGCTGTCGCTGCAGCTTCTAAAACTCGGGCAGCAAAACAGGCTCTGCATGATCGAGAGCTTGCAATGAAACGAACCGGCACACAAGGTTCAGGCGGGACTCCAGGCTCCGGTTCTGGCCCGGAAAACATCCAAAATCCAAAACCATCAAAACTAAATAAATCCTCAAAGCAACCTCCACCTACACCCCGACCCGGTCCATCAGTTGTTTATCTCCTAAGAAAAGTGCCTGCCCCGTCCACCCCCCACCTATCTACGACTACACTGATGGCTGATCCCTCCTCTCCAGGACTGGAAGTTACAGGTGAGACGGGGGTTGGGACTGTAGGCTGTGTTCACGAACCTAGGCGGGAGGGGGAGAAGTCAAAGAAAACGATTTCTGTACCTGTAAATAACCAATTGAAGCTCACTGAAGATAATAACCTGCATACATCTCCCTGTACCATCTCTGCTCCTACAAATACTGAAGATATTAACGGGTCTCCGTCTCTAACAGACACTATGACTTTGACTATGAGTAATGAGCCTGAGCCTGAGCACGAATACGAGTTGGAGACTGAAACGGACACTGGGAAATTAACTATTTCTCAGGTGCAAGATGCAGGGAAAAATAATAAACCTAAAGGAAACGCATCTAAACCATCAAAACCACATAAGGAATGTAAGGACTATACTGTATCCGACTCACTTGATACAGATAGAGACCCCTCAGACTTCTATTCCATATCTGAAGGGGCCGATGATCTGAGATGGTCGCATGAGTCAGAGGTGGAATCAGAAGTCAATACTGGCACCGGCTCTGATACTAGTGCGATAGAGAGCGACCACGACCCAGCCCGAAATGACTCCAGGGAGGGTAAGAGGACAGTGCGGAGGAAAAGAAGGACCCACCATGGCGCTTCAGATTTACAGTGGGATTACTCTCCAACAACAGTGCCAGTTCTCAACTCACAGGAGCATGCTTCTACATTTGTACCTGAGCCAAGTATACCTAATGACCAACAAAATACCACACTGAATACAGTAATGGATGCAGTTCTACAAGCAATCGCTTCCCATCGTGAACAAACCTCGAGGGATGGTCGAAGGGCACAATTAGCACTACAAAAGGTACAAGGTGTAGTCCGTAAACTATCAAAATCTGTTGCTGCATCAAATGCTAGGATGACGGAGATGGAAGATCGGATAGTAGTTAATGAAGCTAATGCCACAGCCACCCAAGAGCAAATTGAATCCCACGAGGAAGAATTGAAAGAAGTTAGATGGAAGCTGGAGGACATGGAGAATCGTCTTTGATGCAATAATCTCCGCGTACTTGGGATCCCGGAAAAAAGCGAGGGAGAGGATATACGCTTTTTCATTATTCAACTATTCAAAGACACTTTCCCGGAGCTTGTCTCCTGGAACTGGGACTTGAAAGTGCAACGAGTCCACAGAGTTCCATCTATCATGAAGCCGTCTTCATCACAAGGGAAGTATCCTCGGGCAGTGTTGGTTTACTTTGGAAACTTTCTCCTCCGTCAGGCCATCGCTGACAAAGCAAAACCTGAAGCCCGACGTACTAGAAACAATATCTCTTATTTTGTCCGGCCTGACTTTTGCCACACTACCGTAGAGAGAAGATGGCGTCTTCGCCAAATGAATAAACCATTTATGGATAAAAATGCTCAAGTATATCTTAACAATCCTGACAAATTAAACGTTATCTACAAAGGCCAGGTTAAATTCTTCACCTCGGAGATAAAAGCCAAAGAATACTTAGACAGTTTAACATAAGTCTAGAACACTTATATGATGTAGTTTCTCTCTTCTTAGATATTCCGCTTATCTTAGGTGTATATCTGAATAACTTCCTGTGACCTAACTAATAGGACTGTAGATTCTAAAATGACTCTATTTCTCTATCTTTTAAGATATATTATCTGAGCACTTTTTTTTTTTTTTAGGTATTGCTTGGTGTGCATATCGTACTAGTCAGGGATTACCTCACCATCACTATAGACTCTATTAGAGTCTAAATGCCTTGTGGATTGGTGAGTGGGGGGAGGGGGGTTGAGGGTGGGGGTACGGGGGGAGAAATCAAAAAAATAGCAACTTCAGACAAATAAATCATTTTCAAGCAATTTTTATGTCTAGAATACAGGATCAATTGACAGCAAAAGAGATGAAAGAGATAAAACAGAATAAGAACCAGCGAATTAAAACATGTATATATAAAAATATATTATCTTGCAGTCACGTCCAAGTTTGGAATTATCATCTTAAATGGGGAGACTAAAACTTTGTAATTGGAATTTTGCAGGTCTTAATGACAGAAATAAAAAGGCACAGCTATATCAACTATTGAAACAAGACCCGGTTGACATATTGTGCCTACAAGTAACTCATATAGCAGACTCCGATAAAGATCTGTTGAAGATCCCAGGGTATAATGTGATCATAGCCACTTCCCAAACATCTAAAACCAGGGGGGTTGCAATTCTGGCCAAACCACTGCTTGGTAATCCCAGACGCAAGTTAGCTGACAAACACGGAAGGTGGGCTATAGTACAACTAGAACTGGGTCCCACGATTTGTGCAATTTATGGTTCAAATTTGGACGACCCTACAACATTCAGGGATCTAGATTTAGAATTAGCCTCCTGGCCCTCTCCTCTTATTCTCTGTGGAGACTTCAATATATCATTGAGGGCTTCTGTATTTAATAAACTGCCTCTGAATTATAATGTTTGCAAGCCTAAGGTATATAGGGCCATACGCCAGCTAATGGATAACCATAATTTGCGAGATGTCTGGGATTTGAAAAAACATCATGATCCCGGTTTTACTTTTTTCTCATACCCTCATAATAAATACATCCGAATCGATTACATCATGACCTCCTTGAGAGATCCGGAAATCTTAGATATAATTAAATCCCCAAGAACAATATCGGATCATAATGTACTTACCCTTATGCTCAATCTACTTAGCCATAATAGACCCAAATCACATTGGACCTTTGACAGAAAGTTACTTGTCAATGTAGAATACATAACCCATATAACATCTTGGGCCCAGGGTTTTTTTGACTCTAATAGATTTAGTGCATCCAGACTGATTGTATGGGACTGCTTTAAAGCAGCACTAGGGGGTGAAACTATTTCCTTTGTTGCCAAAAGGAAAAAGAGAGAAGACAACAAAAACTTTGAGCTTAATCGTGAGTTGTCCAATCTTGAAGCTCAACATGCAACCCAGGTCCATCAAGGAGACCTAGCCCACGACACTCTGCATAAAATATTAGTTTTTAAAACTGAAATCAACAGTTCATTAATTAGGAAAGCTGCAGAAACATATGAATCAAACAAAAGAAGTTTATATGAATCTGGGGAAAATGTAGGCAGGCAGTTAGCCCTACGTACACATCAAAAACAATCTTATAATAACATAAAAATGATTGAGTACGAGGGTCACCAATTCACCTCCACACAGGATATAATAGGAGTATTCCAGAGGTACTATCAAAAATTATACCAAAATGAAGATCAATACTCTGGCAGAGATTTAAAAACTTTCCTTAACAATTGGTTGTCAGAGATAGACCACACTCCACTGATTGATGAATCAATTAAAGAAGAACTGGAAAGGGACATTTCGATGGCAGAACTGGAACGGGCGTTAGCTGAGCTCGCAAATGGCAAAGCCGCAGGTCCTGACAAAATTCCCTTGGACCTTTACAAAATATTAAACAAACAAATATTACCCTACATACTGGATCTTTTTTTAGGGGTCCAATTTAATTCAATACCACCGGAATCTTGCAAATTTACCAATATAGCGATTTTTGCTAAAAAAGGAAAACCCCCTCATCTCCCATTATCATACAGGCCCATTTCTCTTATAAACTCCGACTCCAAATTATATGCCAAGGTCTTAGCTAATCGGTTGAGTCGGGTCATCGAGCGTCTTGTCTCCCCGTGGCAGCATGGCTTTATCCCGGGGAAGGGTACCACAGATCATACCCGCAGAGCCATTGCCCTTTTTGACATCATGGGCGTCACGGGGGGTAGGATGTCATTGATCTTACTCGATGCCGAAAAGGCATTTGACCGTGTTTCATGGCAATTTCTATGGAACATTCTGGAGCTGAATAACATTGTGTATAATTTCATCAATGCCATAAAGGCCCTATATGTAGGTCCAATGGCCAAACTAAACATCTGTGGCTCTGAGTCGGAGTTTATTGAGATACAAAGAGGCACAAGACAGTGATGTCCCTGTTCCCCGATATTATTTGCCCTTTATATAAATCCCCTTATGTTAAAATTTCTTTCCTCACCTCTTATTAAACCTGTTACGGTGGATCAGTTTTCAACAAAAATTTTGGCCTATGCCGATGACGTGGCTGTAATAACAACAATCCCAACTGAGGCAATTAATGAAATCGAATTAATTACCCATACTTTTGGCATTTACTCCGGCTATTCCCTTAACAGGGATAAAACAATGGTCCTATGCACAAATAATACGATATTTGAAAGTCCTTATAAAGTTAAACAAGCTACATATTTAGGGGTCAATATATCCTCCAATGTGAATGAAATGAACCACCTTAACTATACCCCCTTAATTAAGAAGATAAAAGAAGAAGAGTGGACAACTTACATTTGTCTATTATTGGAAGTACCAACTACATAAAAATGAACATCTTCCCAAAAATACTCTATTTATTTCGGACAATACCGCTCTTGGCCGAGGGAAGTTATATAAAGACCCTTGACTCCTCCATGTCTAAATTTATTTGGAGTTTTGGTAAAATTAGAAGGGCTCTACCATATTTAACTCTACCGTTAGAAAGGGGGGGGCTTAGCTGTCCCTAATGTAACCCTATACTTATGGGCAGCACTCATCAAACACATGGGCCCTCTGTTAAATTCATTCACTGTGCAAAATGGTGAACATTGTTCTATCCCTTCTATATATGAGCTTAGCTTGGGGACCAAATGTCAGGGGCTATTCCTGAGACAGGTCGAACCATCCTATTTTAAAAAATTAAGTTCAAAGTTATTGCTGACGCCTGGAAGGTTTGGAAACCTATATCAAAGCAACTGAAGATCCCTAAGCTCACTAAATACACTCCCCTGTGGAATAGCTCAATTGTGCCGGCTTGCCTTAATGATAGTACCTCCCTGAGATGGGCGAATACAGGTATTCAGACAGTGGCAGATTTTTTAAATCCAGGTGGTATTAACTCCTTTGAATGGCTTCAACAGAAATATACCATTCCTGCCACTGATTTTCTTAAATACCTTCAAATATCTACATATATTCGTAACTGTATTCCCAGAATTGAACTAAACCACATTCATTTTTTTCAGTTATTGGGAAACAGTCTACCAGTATAAGTATCTTGTATCAATTGTTGATGGAAAATGCTAAAGATGATTTGGAGCGAGTAGAGCAAGTCTGGGCCTTAAGGTTGACTAATCCAGATATAGACATTGATCTTTCTTTAGCTCTATCATCAAAGTTGTTTATTGCCTCCAACCTTAAGGCTCAATATTATAGAGTTATATATGACCTGCATTATACACCAGCAAAATTATTTTCATGGGGCTTGCAGGCTGATGACAACTGTCCAAGATGTAAACAACCTCAAGCAAATATAATCCATATGTTCGCCGAATGCCCTAAATTAGACTAATTAAAAACGATGATAATGAGATTCTGGGCCCAGGTTTTTGGACGGAATATAAAAGACTCAGTAACTCTTTATGTGATGGGCCATGACGATTCTTTAGGGCATAGCATCGAAGAGCAAAGATCTATGTTCTTAGCAACGGCAATTTTACGTATCATTCTTGCTGCTCGATGGAAAGACCTGGAGCCACCCACATTTCAGATGTGGCTTGGTCGTTTCCTGGCCACATATAAACAGGAGATTTCAATTTATAACACTAGGGGTCTCATTTTCTTTTCCTTTTTTATCCACTACTGAAATAGTCAAAACATCTGTGGTCGTATTTCCAAATTGCTGATTGCTAACAGGGTTTGATGGGTTTGTGTTGCTTTTTTCCCCCTTCTTCTGTACCAGGTTAGTTGAATTATTCCCCTGGTGCATAGCTAACTCATGTGTCTTTTTTGCCCTTTTATTTTTCTGTTGATTCCTTCTTTTCTTAACAGCCCACTCCCTATTCCCTCTTAGCTGTCTTGTGACTTCTGGTGTGGTTAGCAATGATAGTACAGGAGTTTTTTCCAACTCTAGGCTAATTTGGGAGTCTGATAGACATACCGAAGCTGATAGATCCACCACATTTGGTACACTATGCACATCAGCACTAACCTCTATTAAGGTAGATTTTCTAGTTTGATCAGGTGTTTTAGCAGTAGCTAAGTGGCCCAAAGAAGATCGTTTTTGGAGGGCAACAGCTAGATCTTGAGAGACTCTACGTTCAAGGTCAGCAATGCCTTGGTCAATGAAAGAGCTTGCCTTTATAAGGAAACTATCTAAGGGGCCTACTATCTGGCCCCCTTCCGCGGCAGTTTTGCTCCTGCTTCCACGTGTGGTCATTATTACAGGAGAGAGTATACTAATCCAACCAACTTCTTAAATAACACCACACACCAAACTTAGTACTAAGGGCAGGAGAACATGCATATACACACAAAATCTTATAGCATAAGGTAGAAGGAGTTAGAGAAAGGGCCCGGTCCGATCTTACACGGGCTCTAACGGGCTACAACGGGCCCGCCCTTGGCCCGGGCTTCGCAAGACCGTAGTGAATTAAGTAAAGGGAGTAGGTGGAGCCGGAAGAGGACCAGCTGGTGCAGATTGAGCAGAGCACTGCACGTTGGTCCTCGCAGTCCCGCTGGGGTCTCGTAACAGCCCTCCAACAAAGTCAAAGTCACCTGGCTCGAGCGGCGCCCGCGGAGCAGGGGCCGCGAGAAGTGGGTTAAGATCCAATTGTCTAAAGTCCAGGATGCAAAAGGAATGAACAGAGCACTCCAGTGGGTTCAAGCGCTACAATACACCTTTGGCGCGATGAGCAGCAGTCCTCTAACCACCTACACACTTGTCTTTTACACCTTTAATTACTCAGTTAGTACCTATACACTCCAGCAATTACCCTGTCACTTCCCATGCACTCCTCCAATCAGCCATCCAGCGCCATGTAGTAAAGCATTCACTGTGGCAAAACCCATACACTTATAAATTCACTGAAGCATTCTGCTTGCAGATCATTCAGTCTCTACCCAAGTAGTCACACAATGACCAAAGCCTTAAAACATTTACTGTTGTAAACACCTGTCTATTATTCATGCAGACCTCTAACCACTTACACACTTGTCTTTCACACCTTCAATTACCCAGGCAGTACCTATATACTCCAGCAATCATCCTGTCACTTCCCAAGCACTCCTCCAGTCAGCCATCCAGCAGCATGTATTAATTTAAACACTGTTACAAAACCCAAACACTTATAAATTCACCTAGGCACTCTCCTTGCCGTACTCTAATCATTGAATCAGTACCCAAGTACTCTTACAATGATACAGGTCTTAGCACATGCACTGCTAAAAACCCCAATCTACTACTTATTCAGTCCTCTAACCATCTACATACTTGTCTTTCACTCTATACATTCCCCAGGCAGTATCCATACACTCCGGCAAACACCCTGTTACTTCCCTTGCACTCATCCAGTCAGCCATCCAGCACAGTGAGGTAATCCAAACACTGTGCCAAAACCCAAACACATATAATTTTCATGGAAACCCAAAGTCAGAACAACTCAACTCTACACACAAAGGAAATGTGTGTGACGCACCTTTCAAATGGCCAGAAGCCGACCCGTCCCAATTGTATACAGAATAATGAGCTATTAGCTCTTGTGGTGTGCACTTCCACTGCCCCTGTTGTCCCCAAGGGGCGATCGTTTATTGATCAACAACAAAGATTCTACCCACTGTGGGTTGCACCACCATACATCAATAACACAAATATCAATGGATTTAAAGAAAAGTGTCCATCCAATACCTGTTTGCTTTTGATCTTCTTTATTCAAATTTCATCGGGCAGCCAAAGCGTTTAGTTCAAAAGAACTTCGTCAGGGCTGTAAAAACATTTAAAATCACGTATATAATAATATATTATATACAAATATTGGTCCTTCAGTCCTAATATTCATAATACTAGCGCAAAAGAAAGTTTGCTTTACACAACATTCTCTAATCCTCTGGAACACTCTATTTTATATTACAAGATATAATATGAATACATCCAAAAGCGCAGCCATTAAATACTGTTATGCTGTTTTGTGTGTGAATTTCCCCATAATCATTTCTTACTAAGGGTGGGCGTAGTTCGTGAAGTAGCGCTTCGCGAAGCTACGCGAAGTGCACTTCGCATTACGCGAACTTCACGTAGCACTATGCAAGCTGCTTAGTAGCATGTTCGTACTGTGCAAGATGCGTTTTCAATGACTGTGCAATCATTGAAAACGGCATCTTGCACAGTGCGAGCTGTAGTTTTCTGCTGCTTGAGTAGATTTTTACTCGAGCAGCAGCTTTCTCAACGCGAACTGGTAGTTTCTCATTGAGAGCGGTCGCGAGCATGCGCAACCACTCACAATGAGAAACCTGACCTCCCCACGTTGAGAATCTTGCCGGGATGTCATTTTGCTTGCTCGCGGTCGCGAACATGACGTTGAGGACCGTGAACATGCAAAAAGTGACCGCTGCACTACGCTGTAGAAGCATAGCACATTCCCTATTTTTTTATAGTTACTTATACTTACCTTAAAAATAATAAATAAATAAAAAAGTATATATTATAAGATTAGCATAGGAGGAAGACAAGAACAAATACAATTGCAATATATATTTTACAACACAGAATAATTTCTAAAACATTTCATTTGCCTTGTTTGCTGTTCTCAGAATATATTGAATTTCACTAGAAACAGTGAGTTAAATTGTACTCATCACATAACAGCTAGAAATAAAAAAGACAATCGATGAGATTATCTCAAAATAAAACATTCAACATTCTCAATAACAATCTAAGAAATAGAAATAAAACATATTGTAAATGTTTTTTTCTAAGAGCAATTTCTTACGTAAATATGAGACATGTCAAACAATCATAAAGTAACAAAACATTATTAATTTCCATACTCTATAAATAATATTATTTACAAATATATGCTAACAAAATATACAACAAAAGCCCTTAATTGTTTTAGATACTTTTCCTCACTGCCAAATAATATGTGTCAATTCCTTAGTTTGGAAGTTGTTCAATAGTAATCCTGAGTGTCCGCCTCCCAGCCTTCTGATCTGAAACCACTAACATCATTTGCAGAGTCCCCCAGGGCTCATCCCTCAGCTTGACGCTATTCAACATCTACATGGCCACCCTCAAACAAGTGGCCTGCCATCACAGCCTCAACATCATCTCCTATACCGATGACACCCAGCTCATCCTCTCCCTCACCAAGGAGCGACATACCACCAAAACTAAACTCCACAAGGGAATGAGGGCCGTCGCGACTGCATAAGGAACAACTCTCTAAACCTGAACTCGGACAAGACGGAGTTACTCATCTTCGGACCCACCCCCTCAGCCTGGGACGACTCCTGGTGGCCGACTACACTGGGAACAGTACCAACATTCACCGACCATACACATAACCTTGGATTCATCCATAACTCCTCCCTCTCTATGTCTAAGCAAATCAACACCGTCTCCTCCTCCTGCTATAACACCCTCTACATGCTCTGCAGGATCTACAAGTGGATCCCGATGGAAAGAAAAAGAATAGTGACACAAGCCCTCCTTAGCAGTAGACTGGACTATGGCAACACATTCTATGCAGGAATCTCAGCCAAACACCTACAACGACTACAAAGATTCTAAAATACCTCTGCCCAACTGATCATCAATGTCTCCTGCCACAGGCACATCACCCCCCACCTGAAAGTTTTATACTGACTCAACATCAACAAGAGGATCACCTTGAAGCTCCTCACCCAAGCTGACACAGCACTCCACAACACCAGACCAGCCTACCTTAATAGCAGTAATCCTCAAAGGCCATATTTTGTTCCTAAAACTTTGGCTTTAAGAATATTAGGTAAGAATTTGATAATTCTTCAGGCAAAGGTTGTTTAAAAACCAATTGACTATAATTACAATGTATCCAACCTTTAGCATATTTTAAATAAGCAGTATAATGTCCATATGTTGTAGAAGGACCATCATGAAAAATAATTATTATAGCTATAAAAGTTCTTCCTGATATTGATACTTGAGTAGCTACACAATTTTTAATTAAAGTTTCCAATTTTCTTCCATCAGCTGTACAATGTTGCATCTTTAAAATTACATATTGCCCCTATCTTTGTATAAATAATGTTGATGACATTTGTGATTTACATTGCCTACACTGCATATTTTGACTTGCTCCTCTAAGTAGGTTGTTTAAAGACACTGATTCACAGTCTGGCAAACTCAAATAAATGAATCTTTCACTGTCTATGTTAGTGCTACATGTAAAAAAACAATTTTCACAGTCATATTGCCATTTATAAGAAGAAAGACCAAAAAGATGCTTATGGATTTTAATTGAGGAAACCTTTTTATATGTTATTTATTGCTATTTTATGATACTTGAATGTACTGTATGCATTTTATGAACTGTTGAAATGTTTTTATTGTATATAGCATACTTTTATGATTTTTTTAAAAATCGAATAAAGTGGTTATGAACTGAACTATACCTTCCTCTTCCAATACACCAAGAATATACATAAGAAATTTCTGACACTCTTGCTGAATATTCTGCGTAAATTGAATACAACAAGAACATATGTCCAATATATTTCGAATATAAGAAACACTTTGTATTTTACTTTTATGACTACTGCATTTCTCATAAAAAGAATACAACAACAAACACAATCTTTTTTCCAGATCCTAAAGAATTTCCTGTTGCAAACTTTCAAGAAAAAAACAACATTAACCATTATAATAACATAGCAGTTGACACCAGAACTATTTTCAAACTAATACCCAACAATCTCTTCAACAGTGTCCTTTTTCTTTTTGCTTCCAATCACAACTTCATCTTGTTTCTATAGCTTCACTACAGATATTCTCATATCTACTTTTTCCACCTACCACTCGCTTTTCAAATACAGGATACTGACCTAAATTAGAAGCATATTCTCTTCTTAACCTATTATACTCTTTCACACAATTTGCATCTGTACTAATCTTTGTCTCATTAAAATCAATCAAGTACAACCCAGATAAAGTTCTTACTCGAGACAAAGCAACATATGCCATACCCTCTTTAAGCACAGTACTTCCAATATTCCCCAAAACACTATCTACACTTAAACCTTGAAATGTATGAATGGTCAACGCATACGCCAAAGAAACAGTAAACTGTTTTCTGCAAACATATACATCTTTTACAAGCAAAAACCGAGCTGAACAATGACTAAATTGTTGTACTTCTTCAATTTGATCAAATTTAATTTTCTAAAATTCAATACTATCTCTATTAGGATGATTAACAAAATCAACAACTTTACCCAGTGCTCCATTTACTAAACCTTTTTCAACATGCAAATTACGCCGTAAAATTACCAAACAGTTTCTACATGCATATAGATTCTTTTCTAACCCAGCAGTTTAAGATATCAATTTCTCTAAAGAATCCAATTTCCTCTTCAATGTTTCTGGCAAAATAATAGTGATTCCTTCATGCTCTATTTTATCAATAGCTTCCAATTTTATAATTTCTTCATTTTCCAACTTTAAAATGTCTTCATTGAATATAGAACATTCACGCAGTGTTGGCATTAAGCAGATTACAGATTTGTTTTCTGCAATTCTCATAAATATTTTCTCAGGAACAATATTTTCATTTGGAAACAAATTGAAAAGCAATTGTCTCTGTAAAGCTTGTTTGCCGTGATCAGTCACTTTTCCAATTCTTATATCTTGAAGAATAGTTCCATAATCAGCATCATTTGCTTGTCGCATATTTGTAACAAGTTCCTTATATTCAAAATATGACCAAATGGTAACATTTCCAATGCTTCCCAAAGACTTTCTGGTATCTTCTTTCGCAAGTGTTTTAAATACTGGTTGTCCTTTTACAGGAGTACGTTGTAGTAGATCTCCAAAAACTATGACGTGTTTTCCTCCAAATAACATGTCTTACTCTGTTTTAAGAATTTGCTGCATTGTTAAATGCACAAAGGCAAGCATTGAGTTTGATACCATGCTTACCGCATCAATAATGAGAAGTTTCATTTTCTTCAAGACTCTTGAAACTTCACAAGTTTCTCCAGATAGCTTGTGGTATTCCAATTTGTTTTCATGCTCTACTGGTAGCATTAGTAAGCGATGTAAAGTAATTCCTTTAATACTGTGGGCTGCCAACCCAGTTGGAGCAGTGACAACACAAGACAACTGTGACTCAGTTGTTTTCTGCAGATAAGTTGGAATGACTGTAATTAAAAAACGTTTTCCTGTTCCAGCTTGTCCACTCACGTACATTCAGATAGGCTGAAATGACGAGCATGAGCACTCTTTCTTTTCATGAAGTAATCCATGGTCAATCTGTTCTCTCACTTGGTTATATATTTCTTTTTGCTCAACATTTAGTTGTTCTTTAAAATTTCCTAAGTTTGTTACATCTTCTTGAGCTTGATACATTGCTGTTCACACCTCATCCATGGCATCTGCTGCTTCATTTTGAACAATTGGCTGTCCTAGTGGATCCTGACTCAACGGAGCAGAAGTTTGACTGTCTTGAGAACTATCACTAGCAATCTCAGCTGCAATTATAGCTTCTTGCCCAATTTCGTCATTCAACATTTTCACATACTTAGCAAAAACAGGACATTCTATGGTATCTTTAACTTGCGTGGAACAAATCTTCTTAGCTCTGAAAATCTCCAAGTAATTCCAATTCTGAACGCCTCAGCTTGAAGAATTGCAAAAGAGCTAAATAGTAACATTCTCTTTTGTCAGGAGTATCGCAACTTAGTTTACGGTGATTATTCAAATGTCCTTTTCTTTGTTTCACAAAACATCCTTCCGAACCAATGACAGCATATATACCATTATTGATGTTTTCTGTAATATTCCGTTTAAAAATATACTTTTGATGCACTTCATAGAGACAAATGATCTCAAGATGATGACTTCTATTTGGATAATATGTCTCCAACATATTTGTTTTCACAATATCTGTACTCTCTGGCTCCTTTTCAGCTAAATATTCAATTTCTTGTACAGACTTAAGTAATTGATTTCATGTTGGAGCAAGACCTGAACTCACCCAAATGATTCTTCTAGATTTGGAGAATAGACTTGCAGATGATAAGTGATCTGAGCATTCAGACGCTCCAATTTCTCGATGAGATAACATCTTCAAGCTGTAACTGTATAATTTCTTACTTAGACTCTTCTCATGGGAAATCTCTTCCCACATTTCCTTCAATTCTGCCTTTTCTGATTTCGTTACGTAGGATGTTACATATCGAGCAACAGCCATGAAATTGTCTGCAACGTATTGAATATACATGTTAGCATTACACATCGACAATATAACTGGGTTGCAGTCATTTATGTATTTTGACTCTTCATTTCTGCTTAAGTTGTAAGTATTGTTTGGAGACTTTCCTGTAATAGTATGTCGCAAAGATGACATAACACTGCTTATTCTTCATTTCGATATTACAGGACGTGGAAATCCAAAAGAACATTGGTGTAGAACTTGTCCTTAGATTTGTACTTTCGATGACAGTATTTTCCACAATGATGGCTTTGAAATCGTAATAATTGTTGTCTTACGTCCTTTTCTTCTGTGCTTTTGGGTATAACACATGTAGAATATTCTTTAGTAAAAGACAACACAGTATCATCTGAATCTGTTCCGAATTTGGGAGCATCTTTGATCCATATTAGCATATGTATGTGAGGAGGAGCACCTCTTGCTTGATACTCTTTTCTCCAAAAGAAATCCAGAACCTCTCCAAGAGGAGGATTTTTTTATTGGTGATAAAAGACATTATAGCTTCAAATCTATGATTGAAATATCTGCCTACATTAACTGGATCCAAAGAGCACAATTCTCCAGGTGTCTTGTATTCAATATTTACTATACTTGGATTTTCCTCTAGAAGAAAATGAAGTAAATCAACCTGAGCATATTCAGCACAGCTTAGAGAAAGGAACCATTTAGTAGTTCCTAAGTTCCTTAGCATACATTGAAGTTCTCCATGATAACGGTACCAGTACTCATTAGTATCACGCTGAAGGTGCCAGGAGATTAATCAGCTGACATTCCAAAACATTATCTTTCTGGTGTACTTTATCCATCAAATCCTTTGCCGAAACATTTTGCAGATGTACACCTGTTTTCAATATATGGTTCACTGCATAAGAAAGTCCAGACAAGTCACTCTCAAACAAAAGATGAAACAGATATGGAATACATTGTCTAAATCTTGGATATTCTGCATACAATCTTGATGTCCGGTATTCAGATGCAGGAATCTGCACAGGTCGTTCATCATATCGTCCTCTTTTTCCTGTTGGAAACAACTGAGGAAAACAACGAGCTTCCAATCTTTCTTCCCATACACTTATTTGACTTCCCTTTGCTTCCTTCATTAGGAATAACTCAATAGTATTCCCCATCACTTCTTTGGAATGAAGTGAATGAACACTGTAATATTCGTAGATTTCTTCAGTTCAGGACACATCCACTTTTTCAATTTGTCCAGTTGACGAGTCACTATCTTCTTCTACAGTTATTTCTTCTTCTCCCACATACACATTTTTATAGTAGTGATTATTTTTTACCAGATACAATGTTGCCTTTTTCACTTTCCTAACATCCACTAATTCTTGCCAGATTTTCTTACTCTTAGTAGGAACGCAATTAACTAAAATACCTAGAGGTTCATCTTCAACATTTTCTTCACCAATTGTTTCAATATCTTTCTTTAAATCTAGAGGCAAATATACAACTCTTCTCTTTAATCTTTTCTGTAAATCTGAAGGAGGCAATTTCACTGTATTAGGCTCCATACAAACAATAGCTGGAAATGGATGCACACATTGAATAAGAATAGACTCATAGGTATTTGAATCCATCAGTTCAGAAGAAATAGTTACCAACTGTAGATTATCATGCACAGCTCTAGCAGACATTTCGTTCTAGTCTAATTTGTTATAACAATATTTACAAATGCGTTGATCAGGACCCAAATCAATACAATTCTCTACCAACAAATATGTTGAAAATTCTTTCCACTCATTATTATTTTCTTTTTCACTTTTTAAATACAGATCAACAGACCTGATCTGATTTTTATAGTGAGTTTGTCGACAACAAATACAAGAATTATTTGGCCTTTCAACTGAAAGCACCTTAAACTTCTTAATTTCTTGCTCAAAATTTTCTGTACTAGAATGTTGTACATTCTCCTCCACATTTCCTTCTATTAATGTATCAGATTCTGCACTGTACTCCTCAGGACCAAAATAACTAACCTCAATTTCTTCACAAACGTTCATTACATCTGATACAGATTAAGGCAAAAGAGAACTGTTCTACTTTTTTAACATTACTGCTGGACTTTTTGCAAAATACAATGTTCTGACTAATTTCTTCATTTGAGTATGATGTACTGCTAACATTCTAAAATGGTGAACAACTCTTTGACATACTTTTCTAGAAAGACAAGCCAGAGAATGACCATGCAAATAAGCATTTTCTGTCACTCTGCAAGGGTCTAGTACTTGCAACATTCTAATCTTTTGTTTAACAATTTTCTTTGTATACTCACGTAAGAAATTGCCTAAAAAATCAATAGATTCCTGTTGTATACTACTGCAATTCCAAGTGTACACTGGAGCTTTAGGACGTCTCTCTAAAACTTCATCAGCTAACACCTCTTCTGCATTTCTGGGAACAATTTTCTCTTTCTCAATAGGACAACTATTTCTAACCTCATAAGCTTGACCACTAGTATCAACTATATGCAACAAATCATTACTCTGAAAATAACTCTTCATTAAAAAGAGGCTCAGAACTTAAACTATGGTTTCATTCACCCCAAAAAACATCAGAAAAATGTGTTCTATTAATCAGTCTTCTACACTTACTTTTGGCGTTCAATAAATTGATTGGTTTATCTAGTGATCGAATTCTATTGATTATTAAAATAAACAATTTGTTTTTTAATTCAAAAGCTCTCTCAACAATACATTCAATATTTTTCTTCTTCTTATAAAATGCTGATTTTCTTTTACATTTCTTCATTTCCTTCATCAAATCTAAAACAATTCTATTGTAGAATAATCTTTTTTTAATTTCCTGAAATTGATTCTTCCTCCTTTTACTATACAGTGTTTCTTTAGAACATGATTTCCCTTCATTTTAGTTTTTTCTCTTGTTTTTTTTTCAGATACAGTGCTGGTATTTTTCACATTGTCTACACTATTCCTAGTGTTTGATAACTTCTTTAAAAAATCCTTTGTTGTCTTACCGGGAGTTTTTGTGTGTTTGTTCTCACATTTTTGTTCAGGTAAATCTTGTGGATGACTTTTTTTGAAAAAATTATCTTTTTTATATTGTTTCTTCTTTTTACTTTTTGATGGCATGATGAATTTCTTTTAGTGTCGATGAATAGAATCTGTTTAAAAAATATATATATAATGTTATAAAAATAAATCATGCTGAATGCATCACAAGAGCAGTACAAGGGGAGACACAGGACTGTTTGCTGCAATATCATGGATACTAAGTGGGGAATTGAATTTGTGAAAGACAAGTGTGCATTTACAAATTCATTCAGGCACTCTCCTTGTAAACCTGTAATCATTCAGTCAGTACCCACATACTAATGCAGCAAAGTAGGCCTTAGGGTATGGACTGCTTCAAACCTCTACTCGGTATGCATGCAGTCTTGTATGTACCTGCACACTTGTTTTTCACACCTTTTATTTACCAGTATCTATCCTTTCAATTTCACCAAGCACTCTACCACTGCTGTTCCATTGTTGTATTGACCCATTCAGCATATTGTACTAATCCATTCACAGTGCTAAAACTGAAGGACTTACAAATGTCTTAAGATATGTTTGGTGGAAGTATAAAGATAAAGAGTAGAGAATTGAAGATGTGAAACACAAGTGTGCTGGTGAATAGAAGAATGCATATATACTGGATAGTGGTTTGAAGCAGTTCATATCCTAAGGCATACTTCGCTGCATTAGTACTTGGGTACTGACTAAATAATTACAGTTCTGTAAGGAAAGTGCCTGATGTAATTTTTAGATGTGTCAGTGTTAATGCAGTGAATGGATGAGCACACACTGCTAAATGGGTCACTACAGTAGTGCAAGAACAGTCACAGAGTGTTTGGTGGAAGTATAAGGATACTGAGTGGAAAATTAAAGATGTGAAACACAAGTGTGCAGGTGGAAAGAAGAATGCATATATACTCGATAGGGGTTTGAAGCAGTTCATGTCCTGAGGCCTACTTCGCTGCATCTTTACTTGGGTACTGACTAAAAGATTACAGTTCTGTAACGAGAATGCCTCACTGATTTTAATGTTACTGCAGTAAAACGATTAACACAGACTGTGAAATGGGTCACTATAGTAGTGCAAGAACAGTCACAGAGTATTTTGTGGAAGTATAAAGATACAGACTGTAGAATTGAAAATGTGAAACACAAGTGTGAAGCAGTTCATGTCCTAAGGCCTACTTCACTGCATCAGTACTTGGGTACTGAATAAATGATTACGGTTCTGTAAGTAGAGTGCCTGACTGAATTTAGAAGTGCTTTAGTGTTACTGCAGGGAAACGATTAACACAGACTGCTAAATGGGTCACTATAGTAGTGCAAGAACAGTCACAGAGTATTTTGTTGAAGTTTAAAGATACAGAGTGCAGAATTGAAGATGTGAAACACAAGTGTGCAGATGGATAGAAGAATGCATATATGCTGGATAGGGGTCTGAAACAGTTCATGTCCTGAAGCCTTCTTCGCTGCATCAGTAATTAAGACCTGAATACATTATTTCAGTTCTGTAAGGAGAGTGTCTGACTGAATTCATAACTGCTTCAGTGTTTGTGCAGTGAATGGATTAGTATAGACTACTAAATAGGTCACTGCAGTACTGCATGAACAGTCACAGAGTTTTTGGTGGAAGTATAAGGATACAGAGTGGAGAATTGCAGGTGTGAAACACACGTGTGCAGGTGGATAGAAGAATGCATATATACTGGATAGGGGTTTGAAGCAGTTCATGTCCTAAGGCCTACTTCGCTGCATCTTTACTTGTGTACTAACTAAATGATTACAGTTCTGTAAGCAGAGTGCCTGCCTGAATTTATAAGTGCTTGAGTGTTAGTGCAGTGAATGGATAACCAGAGACTGCAAAATGGGTCACTAAAGTACTACAAGTACAGTCACAGAGTGTTTGCTGGAAGTGTAAGCATACAGAGTAGAGATTTGAAAATGTAAAACACAAGTGTGCAAATTGATCGAAGAATGCATATATACTGGATAGGGGTTTGAACCAGTTATTGTCCTAAGGCCTACTTCACTGCATCAGTACTTGGGTACTGATTACATTATTACAGTTCTGTAAGGAGACTGCCTGGCTGAATGTATAAGTGCTTGAGTGTTACTGCAGTCAATGGATTAGAAAAGACTGCTAAATAGGTCACTACAGTAGTGCAAGAACAGTCACAACATGTTTGGTATAAGTATAAGGATACAGAATGTGGAATTCAAGATTTGAAACATAAGCTTGCAAGTGCATAGAATACTGCATGCATAGTCTTGAAGCAGTCCATGCCCTAAGACCTACTTTGCTGCATGAGTACTTAGGTTCTGAGTGGGTGATTACAGTTCTGCAAGGAGAGTGTCATACTGAATATATAACAGCTTCTATTTTAGCACAGTGCACAGATAAGCACATACTCCTGAATGGCTGAGTACAATACTGAAACAGCAGTTAAAGAGTGTTTGCTGAAAGTGTAAGGATACAGACTTGGGAATTGAAGATATAAAAGACAAGTTTGCAGGTGCATAGAACACTGCATGCATATAGGGGGTTGAAGCAGTCGAAGGCCTAAGAACTACTTTGTTCCATGACTACTTAGGTACTGACTTGATGATTACAGTTCTGCAAGGAGAGTGCCTGAGTGAATTTATAACAGCTTCACTTTTAGCACAGTGCATAGATAAGCACATACTGCTGAATGGCTCAAAACAATACTGAAACAGCAGCGACAGAGTTTTTGGTAAACGTGTAAGGATACAGACTGAGGAATTTAAGATACAAAAGACAAGTTTGCAGGTACATAAAACACTGCATGCATAGTCTAAAGGGGTTTGAAGCACTCTGTGCCCTACTTTGCTGCATGATTACTTAGGTACTGAGTGGATGATTACCGTTCTTCAAGGAGAGTACCAGACTGAATTTATAACAGCTTCAATGTTAGCATAGTGCATAGATGAGCCCATACTGCTGAATGGCTCACTCCAATACTGAAACAGCAGTGTCAGAGTGTTTGGTAAATGTGTAAGGATACAGACTGGGGAATTAAAGATATAAAAGACAAGTTTGCAGGTGCATAGAACACTGCATGCATAGTCTATAGTGGGTTGAGGCACTCCATGCCGTAAGGCGTACTTACGTACTGAGTGGATGATTACAGTTCTGCAAGGAGAGTTCCAGACTGAATTTATAACAGATTCAGTTTTAGCACAGTGAATAGATAAGGACATACTGTTAAATGGCTCAGTACAATACTGAACACAATGTTATCCCGGGCACTCAAGTTAAATGAATATTCTAAACGTTTTGAGGTTTACAGGGTGGCACTCTAGTCGACGCACGTAGTCAAAACGTGCCTTTAAAAATGTGTAGCAATTGTTGAGGTTAGGAACACTATCCTCCAGACTGAGCACCAAATTAACAACGAAAACGAAGTTTCTCATTGAATTTCATGTATTTTTATTCAGTTCATCAAATGTGGTTCAAATCTGTTGATTTTGTAAGATTACATGATTATCCTTGCCAACATAATCTCCTTCTTATGTAGCAATGTTTTTTAAGCAAAAATCCACTTTGTCATAACACCCAATGCATTTCGGGTCAAAAGGAAACATGACCCTTTGTCAGGGGTCTGCAAATGAGAATCAAACAGGACCAAATTAATCACCCTCGATAATCCACAAATGTACCATATCGTCAACATGGTGAATGCTCTATGCAACGTTACAACCGGAAATAGAAAAATGGAAAAGTGTGTACTGCTTAAGAAAAAGATCCATGCCACCGAAGGGAAAAACCTGTTTTGCAACTTAACATGGCAGGAGAATGCCACACCAAAACTCATGGTGAACCCGTTACACTAACAAGATCTCACTGCCCTCCCTTAAATGTTACCATCTAGTAACCCACACACATACAATTTACGAGTGGTAGGACGCGTTCGCGCCTCAATGGATTCCAAATTTTACCAACATGGTTACAACGAGGGTTCTCATAGGGGAAAACCCCTGTCACATGATATGAGTACCCTAGCTTCATAACATGGTTAAATGGCACGCAGCGCGTGATGTGGATAGATAAAACAATGAATATATCGAGAATACTCATACCATTAGCGAAACAATAAAAGGAATGGAGTTGCATGAACATTAGTGAATGATGTTACAATGCATCAATAATACGAGCAATAAGCATATCGTAACTTGCAATCATCGGGAAATAAGCTGCACAGCTTAACGGGGTACAGAAATATTCAAAAGTCAATGCTGAGGATCAGTGTACTATAGAACCCACAAGTGTTCTATGCGATCGTTCAACCCCAAAGGATGGGTGGAGTTAAGCTTTTTTATCCAATAGAACTCCGCTCTCAGTCTCTGCTTAACAGGATCCATGTCAGGGCGCTGTTGGATTGACTCGATCACCATAAATTTCAATTGAGAGATTTGGTGACTCTTTTCTTTCCAATGATTAGCCACCGTTGATTTCATGTTGTTTAATCTAATGTTACTCTTGTGCTCCGTGATACGGACTTTGATTTTACGTTCGGTTTGGCCGATGTATATTTTGCCACATGGGCACTAGATCAAATAAACACAATTTGCGGTGTCACAAGTACCCGAATACTGCAAATCTATAGGGAAGCCTTTAGTGGGATGCATCAATGTTTTGCCGCTGATTACGTTATTACAATGAATGCAATTGAAACATTTGGACATTCCTTTCCATATCATCTTCTCCTTAACAGGAGTATTAAGAAGTTCTTTGAGGTTTTTCGATCTTTGATAGGCAAACGTAATCCGATCATTGTATAAGCCATTGAGGTCAGGTTCAGTTTGTATGAGATGCCAGTGTTTGTTAATTGTCCTTTTGATTTTATCCGAGTCTGATGAGTATTTCAATACACACACT
Source organism: Lissotriton vulgaris (assembly GCF_964263255.1). Taxonomy (NCBI): domain Eukaryota; kingdom Metazoa; phylum Chordata; class Amphibia; order Caudata; family Salamandridae; genus Lissotriton; species Lissotriton vulgaris. The sequence continues at coordinate 461,390,383 of NC_141696.1, read as the reverse complement.
GTTTTTTGTTCAGTCTGTCTGGTTTTAGGTGCCAAAAGATCAATTCTCTTGATTTTGTCGACTTTCATTATTGCATGTTGTAGGATATCTACAGGATAACCTCTCCGTTTGTATTTTTCAGTCTGTTGCTTAATGGACTTTTTAGCTTCATCTTCATCAGATGTGATTCTCTTGAGTCTGATATATTGCGACATGAGCAAATGTTTCTTCAATGGCTCAGGGTGAAAGCTCTGAAATAGAAGACAAGCATTTCTGTCAGTTGGTTTGTGAAACACTTTTGTGCTGATTTCATTGTCACATATTTTGATTTGCACATCTAGAAATGATATAGTTTCATTAGAGATAGTATGGGTGAACTTTATCCTTTCATTGTGCAGATTGAGCATCTCGATGTTAGTTTCCAATCTTTCTTTGGATCCACGCCAGATTAAAAAAATGTTATCAATGTTTTTTTTGTTTTTTTCTTTGAAATATATTTTTATTGCAGGAATCAGTAAAATTTTACAAAGTGGACCAGCATTATAAATTCAATCAAAATTAGTAGAATACATCCCATCTCCCCTCGGCAAGACAGTCCATTACACAGCCATTCAGCCCACAACCCGAGGGTCGGGCGGCGATTACCAGTGGGGACTCAACAGGAAGTCGAAGCCGGTCCAGATGATCCACAGTCCGTCATCTGCTTTTCTAAACCATCCTACAAAAAAGGACAAAAGAAAACCCCCCCCAAAACACTATGAACTAGGCAGAACCCCCCCCAACCCCGCCATCAGTGCACGGTAATAGACGTAGGAGGATACATGGAAGGACCTCCGGGGAAAGCTACAGACATGTAAAGTACAATCGTCTATCGGGACTCTGGGCAAGCTGCATCCTCACTTTCGGAATCGCTGGGAGCGCAATAATCCCTGAGGGCCTGCACTAATGTCTCCCATTATAGCGCTGCCTCCTGCGCCTTCTCGCAGTGTTGTCTCCTAGCTAACTGGTATCTCAGTGTGCTTTCCCCCGCCGCCCATTTCAAAAGTTTGCTGTGCCACCGAACCCCCGTTGGACCAACCCGTGCCTTCCAGTTCCTGGTCACCTCCCGCTTAGCAAGGAGAAGCCCCAGATCAATAAATTTACTAGAAATTTTATTTTTGGGGGTATGCGGAAACCAGTGCAGGAGCCCCACTGCCGCATCAACCGATAAGGACCTCCCCGTTACCTCCTTCAGGGTATCCCCCACTTCAAGCAAATAGGAGGACAGCCCCGGGCAAGACCACAGCATGTGGAGGAGGTCTGCATCAGGCGCACGGCACCTGGGGCAGTCCGCAGAATCCGTGGCAAAATATTGTTGGATCTTCGCCGGGGTCAAATATGCCCTGTGGAGTACATAGAAGTGGACCAATTGAAAGCGGGCGTGGCGCGTGCCCTTCCAGGCCCGCCTCATGAGTTGCGACCAGGTCGACTCCGGGATCTCCTTCCCTATGTCCGCTTCCCAACGGGTTCTCAAGGTAGTGAGGGGGGTCAACCCCTCATTGATCAGTCTGCCATTCAGGCAAGTAACCGTTTTAACCGTTCCCGCGGACATCATAACATACTGGCACACCGAAGATGTAGGAGGTTCCTCCAGTCCATTTTTCCAGTGCGCCTGAATCGCTCGGACCAGGGCCGTGTGCAAAAGAAAATCGCCACGAGGAACATCGAAACGGTCAATGAGCTCCTGAAAGGGCAATAGCACCCCGTCCTCGTAAAGGTCACCCACCAACTGCAGACCCGCGTCCTCCCAGTCCGCTAGTCGTGACCAATCACCGCCGTGAGGCAGGGCCGTCAACATACCCAGAGGCATTTCGGGTGCATATGGTATCCGCAACTGGCCCCGGGCGTGGGCACAGTTCCAGCATAATCGAATGGTCCTTTCTTCGAGCATCAGGTCCTGCAAGGCCAAACGTTGTCGCAGGGCCTCGGAACTCTCTGGCGACCTCCTGGGTGAAGGTCTGCAGCTGCGCCGCCAAGTAATACTTCTCGAAGTCCGGCACCGCAAGACCACCCTCAGCTTTCGGTCTCGTCAGGGTCTTAAGGGCCACTCTCCGGCGGCCCAAACCCCAGAGGGATCACACCACCATTGACCGTAACAGGCGAAAGGTGGCCGGCGGGATCCAAATCGGCAGCACCCGGAAATAGTACAGCAGCCGGGGGAGCGCCACCATTTTAAGCAAAGCGATCCGCCCCGCCACCGAGAGCGGCAGAGTAGCCCAGAAGTCCATACTACCACGCAGCGTGCGAGTGCTGTGAGCTATGTTCCCATCCAGGAGGTCAGTCGGGTCGTGGTAGACGTACACCCCCAGGTACTTGAAGCAGTCAGGTTCCCACCTAATCTCCCTGCCGATATCGGGGCTGGGCGTACCCTTGCGAACCGGGAAGAGACAGGTCTTAGCCCAATTTACCCGAAGGCCCGAGATGCCGTGAGCGCCGAAGCAGCCCCGTTCAAGGCAGCAACCGGGTCCTCAAGGAAGAGCAACAGGTCATCGGCGTACAACGAGACATAATGTGGGCCCGAAGGTGTCCACAAACCGTTAAAGTGGGCCCCCGACCGGAGCAGCAGCGCCAGTGGCTCCACCGCTAGCGCGAAGAGAAGCGGGGATAGTGAACAACCCTGCCTCGTGCCTCTCTCCACGTGGTATTGCGAGGAGATCAGCGGGCCCGCCCGTACCCTGGCCGACGCCGAGGCATACAGTACCGTGGTCCACCTAACGAAGCCCTCACTGAGGCCGAACCGCAACAATACAGTGCGCAGGTAGTCCCATTCCAGGCTGTCAAAAGCCTTCTCCAAATCTACTGAAAGGATCACTGGGCATGGGGCGTCCACGAGTGGTTCTCCCAGCAAGCGGAACAGCCTACGGATGTTCATGGTCGTGTTTCGCTTGGGAATGAATCCGGCCTGGTCCTCGTGTACCAGAGAGCTCATGTGACCTAGCAACCTCGATGCCAATATGCTGCTCAGTATCTTATAATCGACCGTCAACATTGATAAAGGACGGTAGGACGCCGGATCGGACGAGTCCCTTCCCGGTTTGAGGAGGGGAACCACTAAGGCCTCGCACATCGAGCCGGGGAGCCGACCCAGTAGCTTCGCCTCCCTGTAAACTATCAGCAGCCTCGGTGCCAGGAGATCAGCGTAGGCGGCATAAAATTCAATCGGAAGGCCGTCTAGGCCCAGGGTCTTATTCCTCGCCATCTGTTTAATGGCGCTGCAAATTTCCCCCAGTTCGATGTCGGAGCCCAGAGCTTTTGCTACGTCTGGCTCACACCATTGGGAGCTCCAGGGGTCGCAGGTAGTCCTCAATCAGGTCGGGGTCCCTGGCAGAGCGGCTGCAGTACAAGCGTTCATAGTAGCGCAGGTAACAACTCAAGATCTCAGGCTGAGTGTGCACTTCGGCCCCTTCCGTCGTGCGCATGGACGTCGTTAGAGAGGTCTGGCGCGTGGGATTAGCTAGCCACGCCAGCAATGCGCCCGATCTGTCCCCCTCCGCGAGCGACCTAACAGTATAGGCCTTATAGTCGAAGCAGCGCAGCCGCTCGACCTCCGCCGCTACCGCCTCCTTCGCCGCTGCCGTGCGCTGCCGAAGTTCAGGACGCCCGGGGCGGCGGAGTTCCAACTCGCGGAGTTTCCGATCAGCCACAGCCAAGTCATCGAGGATGATTCGCCTCATGCCCACCTTTTTAGAAATACAGTAGCCCCTGACCACCACCTTAAAGGCGTCCCATTCCAGCGCCCTCGATCCCGCAGTACCCCCATTGGACGGGAAGTATTTCGAGATTTTGTCTTCTAGGTCCGCTTTGAAGACTATGTCCTCCAAGATTTCCGGACGCAGTTTCCAGGTGGGCACAGCAGGAACCCCGGGAAACCAGCGAAGGTCCAGCAGGAGCGGGTTATGGTCCGAGATAGTCCTGGTCAGATATTTAGATCGGACCGCTGCGGAAGCCAACTCTGCCGAGCCCAGAAACCCGTCCAGTCGGACGTGCAACTCGTGCAGGCCCGAGAAGTAGGAGTAGTCCCTAGTGTCAGGGTGCTGTGCCCTCCAGATGTCCGTAAGTCCCCAGTGTGTCTGCCATTCCCTCCTACCCTTAGCCACACGGCGAACCGGAGAGTCAGGGAGGGGGGGTGCGAGCGGTCGGTCTCCAGGTCCACTATTGAATTAAAATCCCCTCCGAGCAGGAGGGGCCCAGAGAAGAAGTGGGCCAACGAGCCCGATAACCTGGAAAGGAAGGCTAGCTGGTCCACATTAGGCGCATAAACACAGCAAACGTTTAGGTCCCTCCCCCCCAGTGTGCCTGAGATGGCCACGTAGCGACCCTCCGGATCCACCACTGATTTCTGAAAAGGAACTGTAACCTGAAAAGGAACCCCAGCTCTGATCCAAATCAGCGCCCCCCTGGCATACGCTGAGTATGAAGTGTAGAAGACCTGCTCTCTCCACCTACGCTGTAGCGCTGCCCCTTCCGCCTTGTTGAGATGGGTCTCCTGCAGCAGCGCCATTTGCACCCCTCTACGCACTAAATAAGCGTGGACTTTGTGACGTCTAGACATAGTGTGAAGCCCCCGTACATTCCAAGTGATGCATTTCACATTAGCAACATCAGCCATTGTCCCATATCGTTCGTGCCGGGTCTCTCCACCCGGGTCCCAACAAAGAAAGAGCAACAATCAACCCAGCACTGATGGCGGCCATTTTCCCCAACCAAAAAACAACAACCCCCGTTCGAACCAAACCCCTGCCCACCCTCCCCAGAACAGGACCCAAATAGTACCATCTAGTTCCCATCCAAACCATACCCCCAACAATCCCGCAGTCCCCAACTAATCCTGCAGTCGCCACCGCAGGAAGGCCTTAAGGGCTAGGTGCGGGCTGGGCGCCGGCAATGGGCCCTCGATTCTCGGGCCACCGAGACTAAAGTGAGCCCAAAACAAAAGACTATGTCATGAGCAGGGCACCCCCCCCCCATTTTCACCGGAGTTCATGAGCAATCGCCCATCCCCGCCACCCCCGTTGCGGGTCCCCACCCAAATGGAGGTATCTCACCCCGTCATCCCTGTCCATCCAAAAGGTCCTCAACCGAGTTTGGAGTGATCACCGGCGTGTGGACACTGTCGGTCACCGATTCTTCCGAGTCCGTTGGTGCCCCCTAGTCTCCAAGGTCCGCTTCCTCTATAATGGGACCATCCCGCGAACCAGACAGCGTAGACAACATCTCCAACACACCCTTCCGCTCCGCCGACGTCTCCACAGTCGAAGGTCTGCCTGTCTGGCCACGGCGACTCCGAATTCTTTTGGACCGCCGCCGCTGTCCAGGCTCCACTGCCAGTTGAGATGACGAGCCAAAGCCATCTTTTCCAGCCCTATAGAGTTCGAGCCAGCTACAGACGTCTTCCGGGGAATCAAAGAACTGAGTCTTGTCATCAACGATTATGCGGAGCCTTGCAGGAAACAGGAGCGAGTATTGGATGCCCTCGCTCCGGAGTTCGCGCTTGACCGCCAGGAAAGAGAACCGCCTGCGCTGGGTCTCATATGTGTAGTCCGGGAAAATACTTACTTGGCTCTTCTCCACCTTGTAGGGGCCATTATGTCTGGCGGCATTAAGGATAAGGTCTCTGTCCCGAAAGTGCAGCAAACGTGCCACCACCGGTCGCGGGGCACGGCCCTGCTGCGGCGGCCTCGCTGGGACTCTGTGTGCTCGCTCCAGGGTGTAGAAGGAGGACAGACCCTCCGGGGCCACTGTGTCCCGGAGCCAGGCTTCCAAGTAGGCCACCATGTCGCCGTCTTCAATCTTTTCCGGCAGGCCCACCACTCGAATGTTATTTCGCCTATTACGTCCCTCCGCATCCTCCGCTCGCCGCTCCAGGGCCTCAATCCGGGATAGGGCATCCTTCATCGTCGCGGCCAGGGTCCTCTGTGCTGGCTCCAAGGTCTTTACTGAGCCCTCCACATCCTTGACTCTATCCGAGAGCTTGCCATGGTCCGCTCTAAGGAGGCCCAGACTCGTCGCAACCTGGGCAATGTCCTGCTGGAGGGCCGAGCGTGTGGTCGCGATCACCTCCAGGACCCGGTCAAATTGTTGTTGCAATGGAGCGCCACCAAAGCTCTCCGGGTCCCCACGATCATCTTTGTCCGGCGCCTCCGAATCTGAGGCGGCTGGGGTGGTCCCCTTGGGTCCTCTCGGTTTTCCCATGGCGCAGGAGTCCCACGGTGGAGAGTCAGTCAGAGGCGCCACTGAGTGCGGGCGTCGACTATGTCCCTCCCGGCAGGTTGTCTTTGGGCCGAGGGCCGATGATCTCCGTCTCCAGGGCCTGTTGGTCCTCCACCGCGTCACCACCGCGTCGTCGGATGGCACTGAGGAGGAGGCGGGGACAATCGGCGCCAGGTCGGGTAGGCCCGCTTGGCCGATGAAGATCTGGAACGAGGGTCACCAACACCACCGGAGGCTTTGTGGCGCCAGTGTGCCGTGCTGCCCATGAAGGTTAGTCGCTCGGCGGGGTGCGGACGGGTGCGGCACAGGGGGTCGGCACCACAGACAGGGCCGCCAGGCATCCGTGATTCGAGGTCTACGATAGTGCGGTCCTCCGACCCTCCAGGAGCGGACACCGCGCTCAAATTCCGATCAAAGCGACACCCAGACCATCACATCACGGGGAGATAGGAGGTGGAGGGTGCGCCGTGGCCAACGACGCTCCTCCAGATTGAGGGTCCCGGCCAAGGAGACAAAGAGGTCCGGGCGGCATCTTGGGTCGCACTCCGCGGGTCCCCAAACTTCGATTTTCCGTCGGGTCAACCCATTTTCGAGTTTCACCGGGTGCCTCGGCAGGTCCCAATCGGTCCGATCATCGGTTTGCGGGGGCTGGGGTGCCCCGCGGACTCCGATCTGCAGGATAATCGCGGGCTCAGTCCCGGAGCCGAGCTCTCAGGAGACCATCGCCATCGGCGTCCAAGCCACGCCCCCATTAAAAAAATGTAATTGATGAACCGCTTAAACATGATCAAGCCTTCTACCCATGTTTGATTGTTCAGAATGTGATCTCCCTCAAGCTTTTGCATGAAAATATTAGCGTATGAGGGGGCCCCCCCAAAACCCATCGATGTTCCATTGGATTGGTTGAAAAATTGTCCCTTCCACTCGAAATAACTATGGTATAATGCAAATTGCATTAGTTCCAATGTCAGGATTCTTTGATGTTTCTCTAGGTCGCTGTGCAATAAACTCCATTCGAGCGCTTCAATGCCTTCTCTGTGAGGAATGGAAGTATATAACGCAATGACGTCAATGGTGCATAACCAATACATGTCTCCCTGCTGCAATTTTACGTTGTCTAGCATGTTTAAGAAAGCTGTCGTGTCCTTGATATATGTTTCACTTTTTTAGACTAAAGGTTGCAGAAATGTATCCACGAATTTCCCTACTGGTTCCGAGATAGTTCCACAGTCCGAGACGATGGGCCTGAATGGTGGTTTGATGGGGTCCTTGTATATCTTAGGCAACGTATATAGTTGTGGTCTTCTTGGATACTTCAATTGGAAGAAGGCGTGTGTTTTCTGACTGATCCATTTCATTGTGAGAGCATGATCCAAAATTTGTTGTAAGACTTTTTGATATTCTTGTGTAGGGTCTGCTGTTAATGGAAGATAAATGTCTTGATTCTAGACATGATTGTTGACACTCGAATTATGAAACTCTGTATCCATCACTATAAGGGCCCCGCCCTTATCTGCTTTTTGATACTGAATCAGCAATGACAGAGTGTTGCCTGGAATTTTAAGTATACAGATTGCGCAATTCAAGATATAAACAACAAGTTTGCAGGTACATAGAAGACAGCAAGCATACTCTACTGGGCTTTGAAGCAGTCCATTGCCTAATGCCTACTTTACTCCATAAGTGCTTGGGTACTGACTGGATGATTACAGTTCTGCAAGGAGAGTGCCAGAATGAATTTAAAGGGCTAATATAACTGCACACATTCCAGAAATATAAATGCTGCATTTTACTGTACAACCATGAGTAATGCAAATACAAAAACAATAACTAGTTTTTAACTCTATCAAAACTCCAAAAAAGGATAGATATTTAGGCACTCATGTCTCTGTAAACACAAAACATATAAAAATCCTTCATTCAGAATAATTCCTAAATTCACACAGACGCACAGTGTGCTTCTAGACAAAAATATTAGACCTTGCATTTTACAAATCTTAAAATGGTAAAGTAACTGCACACATTCCATTACACTACATTTTAGTGCACAACCCTGACTCATTTTGCAAATACATAAACAATTTGCAGCATTATTTGTGCCAACATTGCATAAAAAATGACACAATTTCAGCACAAAGAAGCTTATAAATGTGCCCTAGAGAATTTGCAGTAATGTATGTATAATGACTGGAAAATTGTTGATTTGAAACAGAAGCCTAATTCTAAACAAGCAACACTACTAACTACTCTGAAACTGAAAAAGTGACTGCACACATTCTAATTTTTTTAGTACTGCACTTTACTGCACAAAACTGACTCACCAAACACATTAAGTTACCAAATGGTTTTATCACAATGGTTATCCAAATACAGACAAACTCAGAATGTGATTCTACACACTTTAGAAGGATAAACACATTACTCTTACTAAAACCAAAATGAACCACATATTTCCTTACAAGTTATCAACTCACCTTTCGAATTAATTTTTAGATTAATAAGAATGCCACTCACACAGCAGATATTCTTATTAAGAATCTCTCAACTTAATTGTTCTTAGAAAAAACACAAAACGGCACACTTGCCCTCTCAAATTACACATATATATATACATAAACGCTCAGTAATCTCCTCCAAATCCTTCAAAAAGATAAACAGCACTTGCGGGAAATTAGTAACACAGCGGGTTTATTAGCCAAGACAGAAAGCTCCCTTCCTCTGTGTCAAACTGTAACAGGTTGCGCTGCACATTTTGAAACCAAATATGGGTGGTAAAGACAAAAGAGGGACATTGCGCACCTTAACAAATCAAGGGCGCCATATTGTAAATTCAATATTACATTTTTAAATGGGGCGTTCTAAACAACCACACTGCTAACGTATCCGTGCGATCGTCACCAGCCCCTATATATTAATAACCTATTGACGATATCGTCCTGTAAATAATCTTGCCGTGGATCGACAATGGCAACCAAATTTGGTTGCCTCCTTTCCCCTCGTGAACCCCTTAACAAAGGTTGATTCATCAATATGTCCTAACCATGCCCATCTGGATCGAAATCAAATCATGCAACATAAATTTAAAAGAAGACATAGTTTGGATCCATTCGATATTTCAAATTTGCATGTTTTCTCAATAAAAACCCACTCCCCCCACACACACATACATTTTTTTACTTGTGAATACATAATATTTAGAAGATCCGTATTCAATAGACAATTCATGATTTTACAGAATCGATTCATCTCAATAAAATTTCTATTTGGAGCCTCGGTTTGTAAATCTACTATGTAGCGAGATTCAAGCCTTCTAAGCTTTTGTACTCTATCTCTTCCTTTTTGGTTTTCTGGTAACTGATCTAAACAGAAGTACTGGAGGAGATTTCTGTCACTTTTGTGCTTGATTGCAAAGTGTCGAGCCACCGGGTAGGAGAAATCCTTTTTTCCTATAGACCGCATGTGCTCAAGAATTCCTAATTTCACGGGGTTGATGGTGCTACCCACATAGTTTAAATTGCAGGCAGATCTCAAACAATATACAGCGAAGTTGGTATGACAGGACATGAACTTATTAATCCTTCTCCCGCCCTTACACCCCTTGACCTGATATATAAACATTCTTTTACTATATGCACAAGCTTTACACTTTCCACAAGGAAAAAATCCCCTTGCTCCCTGCAATGTGCCAGTTTTCTTTACCACTGGATCCAGATGACTGTGAACCAGTTGGTCTCGAAGAGACCTTGCTTTCGTGAATGTTATCAAAGGGGCAGGTGGTACATCAGACCAAATGATATTATCTGTCCTCAGGACATGCCAGTGTTTTTTCATGATCGCCCTAAGCCAATCAGAATCACAGGAAAAAAGTATTTATTAGCCTGAATCTCCCTTCTGCTGAATTCAATTTATGTTTCTTTTCAAACAAAGTCTCCCTCTGTAATTGTTCTACCCTTTGGAGTACATTATTAAGAATATTTGCCTTATATCCCCTTGCTTGAAATCTTTCAATGCTGTCCTTGTATGCCTCTTTGAAATCATTTGCAATTGAACAATTATGTCTTAACCTAAGAAATTCCCCGTAGGGAATGCTGTCAATTAGGTTGCAGGATGACAGCTAGACACGTGTAACGTAATATTCCCAGCAGGTGGCTTTCTGTAAAGAGAACGATTCAGAAAAGGGGGTGGTGATGAACAGAGTGTCTGAATTAAGCAGACCACTTTTACCCAGTCCAAAGATCAGGGCTTGATCCATCACCGTTATTTATCTCACTGCACCATCCCAGCTCAGAACCTGGCTATATGCAAATCAGTCTGTCCCTGGCCCAGTGCATCATGGGAATAGGGCAGACTAAACTACCAAGCCAATTCTTCACCAGAAAGGAGACAAGCTACCGGGGACCGGTTTCTGGCATTTCAGCCTTCTTCGGCCCGGCTTGCTTGAATCCTGATGGTGCAGTGAGAAAGGGACTCATGTCTGAGTATACCCTGCCACACCTATAGTGGCCACAAACGATTCAGAAAAGGGGGTGGTGATGAACAGAGTGTCTGAATTAAGCAGACCACTCTTACCCAGTCCAAAGATCAGGGCTTGATCCATCACCGTTATTTATCTCACTGCACCATCCCAGCTCGGAACCTGGCTATATGAAAATAAGTCTGTCCCTGGCTCAGTGCATCATGGGAACAGGGCAGACTAAACTACCAAGCCAATTCTTCACCAGAAAGGAGACAAGCTACCGGGGACCGGTTTCTGGCATTTCAGCCTTCTTCGGCCCGGCTTGCTTGAATCCTGATGGTGCAGTGAGAAAGGGACTCATGTCTGAGTATACCCTGCCACACCTATAGTGGCCAAAAACGATTCAGAAAAGGGGGTGGTGATGAACAGAGTGTCTGAATTAAGCAGACCACTCTTACCCAGTCCAAAGATCAGGGCTTGATCCATCACCGTTATTTATCTCACTGCACCATCCCAGCTCAGAACCTGGCTATATGCAAATCAGTCTGTCCCTGGCACCATCAGGATTCAAGCAAGCCGGGCCGAAGACGGCTGAAATGCCAGAAACCGGTCCCCGGTAGCTTGTTTCCTTCCCAGTATAAGAATTGGCTTGGTAGTTTGGTCTGCCCTGTTCCCATGATGCACTGGGCCGGGGTCAGACTAATTTGCATATAGCCAAGTTCTGAGCTGGGATGGTGCAGTGAGCTAAAAAACGGTGATGGATCAAGCCCTGATCTTTGGACTGAGTAAGAGTGGTCTGCTTAATTCAGACACTCCGTTCATCACCACCCCCTTTTCTGAATCATTTTTGTCCACCATAAGCGTGGGAGGGTATACTCAGATGTGAGTCCCTAGCTCATTGCACCATCAGGATTCAAGCAAGCCGGGCCGAAGACGGCTGAAATGCCAGAAACCGGTTCCCGGTAGCTTGTTTCCTTCCCAGTATAAGAATTGGCTTGGTAGTTTGGTCTGCCCTGTTCCCATGATGCACTGGGCCAGGGTCAGACTAATTTGCATATAGCCAAGTTCTGAGCTGGGATGGTGCAGTGAGCTAAAAAACGGTGATGGATCAAGCCCTGATCTTTGGACTGGGTAAGAGTGGTCTGCTTAATTCAGACACTCTGTTCATCACCACCCCCTTTTCTGAATCATTTTTGTCCACCATAAGCGTGGAAGGGTATACTCAGATGTGAGTCCCTAGCTCATTGCACCATCAGGATTCAAGCAAGCCGGGCCGAAGACGGCTGAAATGCCAGAAACCGGTCCCCGGTAGCTTGTTTCCTTCCCAGTATAAGAATTGGCTTGGTAGTTTGGTCTGCCCTGTTCCCATGATGCACTGGGCCAGGGTCAGACTAATTTGCATATAGCCAAGTTCTGAGCTGGGATGGTGCAGTGAGCTAAAAACGGTGATGGATCAAGCCCTGATCTTTGGACTGGGTAAGAGTGGTCTGCTTAATTCAGACACTCTGTTCATCACCACCCCCTTTTCTGAATCATTTTTGTCAACCATAAGCGTGGAAGGCTATACTCAGATGTGAGTCCCTAGCTCATTGCACCATCAGGATTCAAGCAAGCCGGGCCGAAGACGGCTGAAATGCCAGAAACTGGTCCCCGGTAGCTTGTTTCCTTCCCAGTATAAGAATTGGCTTGGTAGTTTGGTCTGCCCTGTTCCATTGATTCACTGGGCCAGGGTCAGACTAATTTGCATATAGCCAAGTCCTGAGCTGGGATGGTGCAGTGAGCTAAAAAACGGTGATGGATCAAGCCCTGATCTTTGGACTGGGTAAGAGTGGTCTGCTTAATTCAGACACTCTGTTCATCACCACCCCCTTTTCTGAATCATTTTTGTCCACCATAAGCGTGGAAGGGTATACTCAGATGTGAGTCCCTAGCTCATTGCACCATCAGGATTCAAGCAAGCCGGGCCGAAGACGGCTGAAATGCCAGAAACCGGTCCCCGGTAGCTTGTTTCCTTCCCAGTATAAGAATTGGCTTGGTAGTTTGGTCTGCCCTGTTCCCATGATGCACTGGGCCAGGGTCAGACTAATTTGCATATAGCCAAGTTCTGAGCTGGGATGGTGCAGTGAGCTAAAAAACGGTGATGGATCAAGCCCTGATCTTTGGACTGGGTAAGAGTGGTCTGCTTAATTCAGACACTCTGTTCATCACCACCCCCTTTTCTGAATCATTTTTGTCCACCATAAGCATGGAAGGGTATACTCAGATGTGAGTCCCTAGCTCATTGCACCATCAGGATTCAAGCAAGCCGGGCCGAAGACGGCTGAAATGCCAGAAACCGGTCCCCGGTAGCTTGTTTCCTTCCCAGTATAAGAATTGGCTTGGTAGTTTGGTCTGCCCTGTTCCCATGATGCACTGGGCCAGGGTCAGACTAATTTGCATATAGCCAAGTTCTGAGGTGGGATGGTGCAGTGAGCTAAAAAACGGTGATGGATCAAGCCCTGATCTTTGGACTGGGTAAGAGTGGTCTGCTTAATCCAGACACTCTGTTCATCCCCACCCCCTTTTCTGAATCATTTCTGTAAAGAGAAGTCTGTCTGTCTTGGCTAATAAACCCGCAGTGCTACTAATTTCCCGCGAGTGCTGTTTATCTTTTCGAAGGATTTGGAGGAGATTACTGAATGTTTATTGATTTCGCAGTACGCCACCGCGTTACAGCACCCGCCTATGAAGTGACTCGCGATTTGGCGTGAGCTGTTATATATATATATATATATACACGTTAATAACAAATGAAATTGCTTCACACATTAATTCAAACCCAAACACACATTTCTATTGGCTGACCATTTGAACACTTTCCAACTGACAGGTCATGCAAAACTCAACTGACAACAGAGGTGAAAAAATCAGCACACTGTAAAACAATCCTCCTCAACAAGTTTACACTCTCCAAAAGGAACTTACTTATAAGTACCAATAAAGAGAAAAGCTCTTGTTAGAACCAACCAATATCTAAAGACATAAGCTTGATAAATTCCTGAAAAATATATTTTCTTATGGTTGTTTTCTTGCTTAGAAACCCCGCACTGTATGTCGTACAACCACGCTTGGTACGCGTACTGTAATTTTACCGCAAAAAAAAATAGCCTCTATCACAAATTTTTATTACCCCCGGGGACCCCATCCCCCGGGGCTCAAATAAAACATTGGAGACCGTGGGGGAGCCCCAATGCTCCCACGTTCCCAGCCGGCTCCCTGAGTCCTTCGGGAGCCGGCATTGCTTTTTGTCAGGGGGAGCAGCTAACATGCTTCTCACCCTGATGAAAAGCAATCTGCTTTCCTATTTAGAAGAATGAGCAGGTTAACCTGCTCTCTCTTCCAAATAGGTAAGCAGTTTGCTATGGTAGGGCGGGAACCGCGAGGCTCACGCCCTACCATAGCAAACTACAGTGTCCCAGGGGTGAATACCCCGGGACACTGCAGGAGCCGGCTCAGGGGTTGGCAGTCCCCAGGGCCACCACAAGGCTCCAGGAGGGGGGCCCTCTTTCAACATTTAAAAGCCCTGGGGGTGGTGGTCCCCAGGGCTGGTGGTCCATCACGGAAACCCCAATTTTAAATAATAGAGACCCAGGGAGGTGGCAGTCCCCAGGGCGTGTGGGGGGAACAGGCATTACAACGCAACTAAAACAACGCACTACCATTACAATAAAACTTTTACAACGCAGGATCCATTACAACTCATGCAATTACAACGCAACTGCTATTACAACGCATGCCATTAAAACGTAAGTATTCAATTGCATTTTAACCCCTACACCATCCAACACTTACCCTACTATTACGCCCCCTGGAGTTAGAATAGTAATTTTAACACCTACACTATCCAGCACTTACACTACTATTACATTCCCATTAATAAAAAAAATTAAATAATACTTACCCATACTTATTTTGCAATGGCATGCGTTATAATAGCAGCTGCTTTGTAATGGCATGTGTTGTAATGGCATGCATTGTAATGGATCCTGCATTGTAAAAGTTTTGTTGTACTGGTATGCGTTGTGAATGTATGCATTGTAACGTCATACAATCTTGGGGCGGCTTCAGATCCCCCACAAAGGTATTTTTTTTTTTAAAACAAGCCCCAGGCGGTCCCCGGGCCTGCGGGGGGTGGTGAGCCCCCCACATATGTAACATTTAAGCCCCGGGGGTGGTGGTCCCTGGGGCTGGGGGGCCCCCCCTGGGCCCCCATTATACCTAAATACATTGCCCCAAGGATTTGGCCCCCATGGGCTAATTAACAATAAAACACGTTTCCAGTTTTTAAAAAAATGTTCACGCCGTACACGTACCCTACACGTATCGCGCGATTTTTAAAAAAGAATAGAAAGACCCTGACCCCTTGAGCGGGCCTAGGGGGTCAGGGTCTTTCTACCCTGCCCCCTTTGTGTCTTTTGTGCTCTTGGTTATCACTTTTGTTGTACCTCGATTCTATATATATATATATATATATATATATTCACTGAAAAAACCATAGGTTTCACACAAGTTATAGTTAGGAATTAACATTTAAAAAACCTTGCAAATTCACAGAAAAAACTATAGGTTTCACATATGTTATAGTTAGCTGGTCATTTTACTCATACAAAACCTTTAAAATTCCCCCGTTATAGTTAGTTCAGCTAATTATAACTTGCGCGCCCGCAATGCACTGCTGATGACGTCACATATAACATCACTCATGACATGGTCAGTGACATCACTCATGAATTTGCAAGGTTTTTTAAATGCTAATTCCTAACTGTAACATGTGTGAAAGCTATGGTTTTTTAGTGAATTTTTAAGGTTTTTTAAATGCTAATCCCTCAATAAAATGTTTGTGAAAATCTATGTTTTTATCATGAATATAAATACAACATCTAAACACTAAAACCAGTATTTTTTTTGTATGTTTTTTGGGTGCGTGCAACGTGTGCGCCCCCTCAAGTTTTTTTTTTTACAATACAAGTTTTTTTTATCTCCAAGGTCTTTCAAGGACCCCCTGAGAAGGGCTAGGGGGTCAGGAAGTCTATGCCTTGCCCCCTTTTCGTGTTTTCCACTTTTGTTTTGAACTCTCTTCTGCCTCTGGGGTGCGAGCACTGTGCACACACCTCGTGATTTTTTTGTTATAAAAATTGTTTTTGGGGGGCCGTTGGGGTCTTTAAGAGACCCCCTGAGTCTGTTCCTTGCCTCCTTTTTAGGTTTTGAAACTTTTATAATAATCGAGTGAAAGTCAAGTCATGTGACTCAAAAACAACACTTTTCATTGGTTAATAGAAGTTTCTATTCTGGAATCTTCAAAAAACCCACCCACTTCCCTTACTATTTGCTTTATTCTCATGGAAGAAGGACCCTTTTGGAGCTTGGAGCAGAAATATCACCAGGATGGCAGAGAGACAAGATTCAACATCATATTCATCTGATTCCCACCTGGAATATCGCTTAGGAGACAAGAAGGGCAAATCTTCATTTCTTTGGAAATGTTTTACATTTCCAGCAGGACAAAAAAAAGTGAACGCCCCCAAGGTGAAGTGTACACTTTGTGGTACTCTCAAGGGGAAACCCTCTAAAGAAATACTCGTTCTCTATTCATACCATGATCATACACATTCAAAATGTGCACCCTGTGCAGTATGCCCGAGCTGCGACAAGAGCTCAGGCCTCGCAGATTCCACCAGCTGTGGCCAGTACATCTTCAGCTCCACCTGCATCTCCAGCTACAGCTCAAATGGACATTAGACCATATTTGAGAAAAGTGAACATGCAACAAGTGTTCAGAAATAATTGTGTATGGGGAGTAGAGGCTGAGTCTCATTAGGAACAGAATTGAGAGCCATAAATTTTCTGAAAGTAGTTCATTTATTTTTTATTTTTCATGTATTTTGTTCCTGTTCAACAGTTTCCATGTTACAGTTCCCGAATCTTCTTTAAAAAAAAATATATAAAACTTTCAAAAAAGGAAAACAACAAAAGAAAAAAAAAGTTCTTTTCAGAACTCACTCACTTCTCCAAAAAGAGTTGTATTTCTAACACACTGTGTCGTTCATTTTTTTAATGAAAGTGTAGTGCATAAATGAATGATTGAAATGACTAGGTGAACAGAAGCAAGGGACTACGGGAATGGGTGAGGAAAGGGGAGTATGGTGAGTGAGAAAAGGGGAGTCGAAGAGTGACTGAAAGAAGGGGACTAAGGGTAGGGGAGGGAGTTAAGGGGAGTGAAAAGGTGAGGGAAGGGCAGTAAGGAAAGGAGAATGAGGGAGGGGGAGTGAGAAAAGTGGAGCAGGGGCAGAGACAGGGAAGGGGAGTAAGGGACGGAGAGAAAGAAATAGAGTAAGGTAAAGTCAGTGAAGGAAAGAGAAGTGGAGTGATGGTGAGGGAAGGGGTATGAGTATGATAAAAGGGAGGTAAGTGAAAGTAAGAAGTGGGGAGTGAGGGACACAGAAATGCAGCGAGGGAATGGAGGGACTTAGGAAAGCATAGTGAGGGAAGGGGACTGAGGATTTTAATGAGAGAAAGAGAGTGAGGGAGAGTGAGAGAAAAAAGGTGGAAAAGACAACAGGGATGGCATACAGATAGGAGGAAATGTAGTGAGAGAA
Source organism: Lissotriton vulgaris (assembly GCF_964263255.1). Lineage (NCBI taxonomy): Eukaryota > Metazoa > Chordata > Amphibia > Caudata > Salamandridae > Lissotriton > Lissotriton vulgaris. The sequence continues at coordinate 461,373,064 of NC_141696.1, read as the reverse complement.
GGGGGTGACGGTAAGTGAAAGGCTGTGACAGTTAGAGAAGGGGTATGAGGGTGAGGGAAGGAGAATGAGAGAAAAGAAAAGAGATTAAGAGAGACAAAATACGACTGAGAGATAAACTAGGAGTTAAAGAAACAGAAAGATAAAAAAACAGAAAGAGTGAGGGAGAGAGAAAGACAAAGATAGACTGACACAGAAAGAGATGGAGAGTGAGTGACTGAGATGGAGTAAAGTGGTTATACTCAGTGAGACAGAAAAAGAGACGGAGAGAGAAATGGAGAGAAGGAGAATGGGGGAGTAACAAAACGTTATCATCTGACTTAGATGTGGAGTTTATTGAGGAGCACCCACATAGTAAGAACACCAAGGTGTCCTTTATCTGGAAGTTTTTCACCTTTTCAGAGGGGAACAAGAAACTAAAAGCACCAAAGTTCACCTGCAAAATCTGTGGTAGTGTCCTATCTAGAGCACACCAAAAGAAACACTAAACTCATTGATTACACATGTACGAAATGTATAAATGTACATTCTAATGACTTTGCAAGGGCATTTACCCAAACTCTTGCAGTGCACCCTCAAGTTGCTGTTCCCAGCACTACATCTACAGGAGCATCCCCTTCTTCGACTGCTGTGAATATGTGGCCACTTTTTTGCCAATGTCCAACTCCAATGCAACTTGTACGATGATATTCTTTGTTATTTGTAAAGTAAGAAGCAGTAAAGCAGGTACAATGAGTAAGACAGAGGTAGACAGAGAGAAAAAAGAATTAAAAAAAGTGAGTGAGACACTAAATAAAACAGAGTAAGTGAGATGGAGTACTGGTGTAATGAAAGAGGAATAAAGGAAGGAAAGTGAGGGGGAAAAAGGGGGAAAGAATAAGTGAAGGGGAGTAACTGACATGGAGTGAGGGAGTTAGAAAAAGGGAGTGAGGCAAGGTGAACTACTAAGTGAGTGAAAGGCAGTAACACTGAGGAAAGGGGTATAAGGGTGACGAAAGACAAAGAGAAAGAAAGAACAAGATTAAGAGAGAAGAAAGAGTACTGAGGGATAACGTAGGAGTGAAAGAAACAGAAAGAGAAAGACAGGAAGGGTGAGGGAGAGAAAGAGAGAGAGAGAGTAACAGAGAAATATACAAAGAGCAAGTGTCTGAGGGAGTAAGGAGGTTAGACTGAGTGAGATAGAGGGAGAGAGGAAAATAGAAAAGGAATAAACAGTAGTGAAAAAAGAGGAAAACAATAAAAGACACAAACAAAAGAATAATGATGGGGTGTGAAGGAGTACATCAGTTACAATAACTAAGACAGAAAAACACATTTAGAAACAGATAGAGTAAAGGTAGGTGAGGAAAAGAATACAAGAAGAGAATTGAGCAAAACGGAGTGACGGAGAAAAAGAAATAGAGTAAGTGTAAGTCAGTGAGGGTTAATGTTTTGGAAAGAGGGTAAGGGGGGAGTGAGAATAGACTAAATGACACAGTAACACTTAGGTAGTGATGTAGGAACATAGGAAAGAAAAATGAGAGTCAGACAGGGTAAACAGGGAGTTGGACAAGGTGAGTAACAGACAAGAGAGAGTACTGATAGTCAAAGAAAGACTATAAAAGTGACTGAAGGGCAATAATTAGTATAGGAAAATGAGAGTAAGATGACTAGAGAAAGAAGAGTAAGAGAGAGATTAATGAGTAGGAAAGACAGAAACACAAGTAAGAGAGTGAAGAAAAACTATTTTCTGTTTGTCATACTTTCCTTATAAATAATGACAACTTAATAACATTATTTTGCATAAATATAGCATCTGTGGAAGACAAGAAAAAAAAAGGTTACAATATATTATTCATAATACAAAACAAAGTACAAGTAAAAAAAACAGAAAGGGAAAGAAAGGAAGGGTGAGGGACAAACACAGAGGAAGAATGGAACTAAGTAATGTACTAAAAGGAGTGAGAAACTAAAGGAATGAGAGTTACCAAAAGGCATTGAGGAAATAAGGTTAAGGTAAGGGAATTGGCAGATGGAATAAGTGAAAGAGTGTGAGGAAGAGTGAGGGAATAGGTGCAGGAGAAATGGAATGAGAGTGATGCAGAGAGAAGAGAACATGAAGTGGAGTAACAAGACTCAGATTTAATGAAGGGCAAGGATAGTGAGGAAAGGGATATAACAGTGAGGGAAGGGGAGTGATGGAAAAAGAAGCATATTAAGAGAAAGAAAAAAGAAGGAAGTGAGAGAGAAGAATGTATGGAAAGAGAGAGAAAACAAAAGGAAGACTAGAGGACAAAGAGGGAAACAGTAAAAGAGAGAAACAGAGGGAGAGTGACTGACTGTGAAGTAATAAATCAGTTATACTGACTGACACAGAGGAACAGACTTAGACACACATGGAGAAAAGGGCAGTGAGCAAAAGGGAGAGAGGAAGTGAAAGAAGTGGAGTGAGTGAAGGTCACCCAGTGATCATATGACGGAAAGCGAGTAAGGGGGCAGAGACAAGAGACTGATCGATACAGCAAGACAAGGGTACTGATAGAGAAAAATAGAAAAGAGAAGTGAGGAACAGACAGAGGAAAGAGGGAGATGGACAAAACTAGTGAAGGTAAAGGAAGAGTACTGATGGTGAGACAAGTACAGTAAACGTGAATGAAGGGGAGTAAGTAGAATGAGGGAACAGAAGTAACATGAGGAAAGGTAAAGTAGTGAGAGAGGCAGTGAAGAAAGGATAGAGAGAAATAGAAGTAAGAAAGTAATGAAAGAGTATTTTTTGTTTGTTGTACTTACCTAAATATAATATCTGTGGAAGAGAAGAAACAATTGAGTTATAATATATTTTTCACAATACAAAATACAAAATAATTTGTACAATATGTTATATGTTTTATTTTGCTGTTCTCAGAATATATTGAATTTCACTAAAAACAGTGAGTTCAATACAACTCATCATATGACAGCGGGCAAAAAATAACACAATCAAAATATTGTGTTTAACAAACCCATTCAACATTTTCATTCACAATATAACATTTGAAAAAAACATAACTTAAATGTCTTTTTCAAACCACAATTTCTTACATAAGTAAACAATCTCAACAACAATCACAAACTAACAAAACATTACTGCTTCTTTCTTATGCACTCTAAATAAACTAATATCCAAACTTATGCTAACAAAATTTTTCCGAAATACTCATTTGTTTCTGATACTATTCCTCATGGCCAAATAGTATCTGCGAAATCCTTAGTATGGCACTTACTTAATAGTATTCTTAAGCATGCATCAGCACAATTATTCATTGGTTCTGGTATTGGGGGACTTCAACTACTGGCCCTCCGATCCAGCGGAGGATGCATCCTCCAAAGACTTTACCGACCTACTCAGTAGCCTGAATTTCACTCCTCATATCCACATTCCTACCCATGTCCAAGGGCACATTTTGGACCAAATTTGGTCCCTTAACATTTCGATCCCTGCTCCTATTGTTTCTCCTTGCCCCTGGTCCGATCATTTTCTGATTTCCTTCTTTCTGGATCTGGGCCTAGCGAAGAAGCTGTCCTTCCCCAAGAACACCTGGGCACGCAACTGGGAAAAAAGTGGACATTCCATCCCTGTGTTCCTCTCTTCTAACATCAAGCCCTGCCATTGAGAACCTGTCCACTCCATCTCAAGCAGTGGCCATAAACAGTTGGCTGTCCTCTACATGCGATCAGGTGGCCCCTCTCAGGCGCGTCAAAGTGAAGCGCTCCCACGACGCGAATAAATGGTTCGGCCCTGAACTTAAGGAGAAAAAGTTGGCGGCCCGTCAGGCAGAGCGCACTTGGAGGCGTAACTACAGCGAGTTCTCCAATCTCCTGTACAACTCCATTCAGGCGGAGTACAAGAGAGCTATCCTTAAGGCCAAGACCTCCTACTTCTCCGATAAGATCCTCCAGGCAGAGAACCAATCGAGGGAAATCTTCGCTATTGTGTTTGAACTGGCCACCTCAGACAGGACCTCAGATAAACCTGTCCCTTCTCAACCCTTATGCGATTCCCTTAATGATTTCTTTATAAGTAAAACTGCAGATATTAAATCCAACATTCCACCTCCCTCCCCTGCTTTTGTTGATATCACTCCACCACCCAACATCTGTCACCTTGATCAACTCACACTGCTATCTGAAGAGACCTTCCTCTCTATTCTCCCCACTGTAACATCTGGATCCCTGGTGGATGTCTGCCCTGCCCACATTATGTGTAAGATTTTTCAAACGTGCCCTCTTCCTCCCCTGACCTTTCTTAATGACTCCTTAAGAAGGGGAATCGTTCCCACCTTGCATAAGTCAGCTACGATTGTCCCCATCTTGAAAAAGCCTGGGGCAGATTCCACAGTACTATCCAATTATCGCCCTATCTCCCTCCTCCTTTACTTGGCGAAGGTCCTCGAGCGGCACGTCACCCAAACCTTGAGTGCCTTTGTTGAGACTAGTAAGTTTTTAGCCCCTTCTCAAGCTGGTTTACGCCCCCTGCATTCTACCGAGAAGGTGGTGGCATCCATTATGGATACACTTAGAGAGGGGCTGGACTCCAATCTCCCACAGGCGCTGATTCTCCTCGATCTTTCTGCTGCCTTCGACATGGTTGTTCATACCATCCTTCTTTCCCGTGTCAAGGCGGCAGGCGTCGGGGGCTCCACCCTGTCTTGGGTCAGATCGTTTTTCAACGACCGTACCCAGGCCGTTCACTTGGCGGATTTTTCTTCTACAGCTCACAAGGTACAATGTGGTGTCCCGCAGGGCTCTTCTCATTCCCCTCTTCTTTTTAATCTTTATATTTTTCCTCTTATTTTTGCGTTACAGCAGATGGAGGTCACAGTGTTTAATTACGCTGATGACCTCCAGCTCATTTTTGATTTATCTGATTCCTCCCTTTCTATTCCCAACTTCCCGTCTTTGATGGTATTCATCAGGGATTGGATGAATACCAATCATCTAAAACTGAACCCTGACAAGACAAGTGCTGACTGGTGGTAAACTCAACCCTTGGTCTTCTGCTTTTTGGCCCTCTTTGCTTGGTTCCCCCCTCTCCCTTCTTTCTCTGTTAAAACTTTGGGGATTACTGAATCAACATCTCACTCTTCACTCACACGTGAGCACGGTGGTTTCGGCATGTTTTTTTGTTTTACGCACCATCCGTAAAATCTCACGTTTCTTTTCACTATCAGCCCTCAAACTTATTCTTATGGTGATGGTCCTTTCACAATTGGATTATGGCAATGCATTATATAATGGCATCCCCAATTACGCTCTGCGCCGACTCCAACTGGTGCAAAACCAAGCAGCTCGCTTGGTTTTCAGTTTACCCAGATCTCACCACATCACCCCCGTTCTTCGCTCTCTACACTGGCTCCCAAATAAAGAGAGAGATCTGTTCAAACTTGGCTGCCTCGCCTTTCAGGCTCTGGCTGGGACAGCTCCGGCCTTTATGATATCTCATAATCACCCTTACATTCCGAGCAGACAAATGCGATCCTCCGTCCTCTCTCTTCTGGTGGTCCCTCGTTTTAGGAGGAAAAGGTCTGGAGGATGCAAGTTTGCTGTCCTCGCCCCGACCTTTTGGAACTCCCTACCCCTTCCTATCCGTACCTTAGTATCCTACATGGAGTTCCGAGGGAAACTGAAAACTTTTCTTTTCTCACAGGCATTTTTGACCTGAGTTAGCCTGGAGTCCGTAATTTGAATTGAGTTACCCCACAGCGCCTTGAAACTGTTCGGTATACGCGCGCTATACAAATACTTTAAAATTCAAATTCAAATTCAAACTAGGTAAGAATTTGGTAAGTCAAAAGGCAAACGTGGTTTAAAAGTCAATTGAGTGTCATTACAATGAGTCCCGGCTTTTGCACATTTTAAGTAAGCTGTATAATGTCCATATTTTGTAGAAGAACCATCATGGAAAATAATAGCTACAGTTACAAACGTTCTTCCTGAAATTGATAATTGAGAAGCCAAAACATTTTTAATTAAAGTTGTCAATTTTGTTCCATCAGGTCTACATCGTTGGAATATTAAAATTACATACTGTCCATATCTTTGTATAAATAATGTGGATAACATTTCTGAGTTGCATTGGCTACATACCATGTTTTGTTTTGCTTCTCTAACCAGATTATTAAAAGTCACTGGTTTGCCGTCTGGTAATGCCAAATATATACATTTTTCTTTGTCTATTTGAGTACTACTTGAAAATGAACAATTATCACAATCATGTTGCCATTTATAAGACACACCAAATATATTTTCAATATCTTAACCTTCATCTTGCAATAAAACAAGCATATACATAAGAAATTCCTGACAATCTTGCTGAATATTCTGCGAAAATTGATTAACTCCAGAACATATGTCTAAAACATTTCGAATATCAGAAACACTTTCTATTTTTGTTTTATCACTCCTACATTGTTCAAAGACAGAATTCAACAAACAACAAAATCTTTGATCCCGATTATCAACAATCTGTTGCCGTAAAGTTTGAAGAAAAAAACCAACATTAACCACTACATTAGCATAGCAGTTGACACTAGAACTATTTTCAAACTGAAAACCAACAACCTCTTCAACACTATCCGTTCTCTTTTTCTTTGCAATTACTGGTTCATCTACTTTTTTTCTTTTCTCTACAACCTCACAACAATTTTTCTCCAATCTTCTTTTTCGACCTACCACAACCTTTTCAAATAAAGGATATTGAGGTAAATTTGGAGCATATTCTCTTCTTAATCTATTACACTCTTTCACACAATTTAGATCTGCACTAATCTTTGTTTCATCAAAATCAATCAAATATAATCCTGATAAAGTTCTAACTCGAGATAAAGCAACATTTGCCATACCTTCCTTGAACACAGTACTTCCAATATTCACCTAAGCACTATCTACATTTAAACCTTGAATTTTTTGAATAGTCACTGCATATGCCAAACAAACAGAAAACTGTTTTTGGCGCACATATAAATCTTTTACAAGCAAAAATCGAGTAGAACAACAGCACAATTGTTGAACTTCTTCAATTTCATCAAATTTGATTTTCATAATTTCAATCTGATCTCTATTTGGGTAATTCACAAAATCAACAACATGACCCATTGCTCCATTTACTAAACTTCTTTCCACATCTAAATTACGTCGTAAAATTATCTGACAATTTAAACTTACATATAGATTTGTTTCTAAACCAGCTGTTTTAGATATTGACTAGTCTAAAGAATATAATTTTGACTTTAACTTTTCTGACAAAATAATAGTAGATCTTTCATGCTCTATTTTATCAATAGCTTCCAATTTTATAATTTCTTGATTTTCTAACTTCAACATTTTTTCATTGAAGATTCCACATTCTTGCAGAGCTGGCATCAAGCATATTACTGATTGTTTTTCAGCAATTTTTCTATATATATTATCTGCACCAACATTTTACTTTGGAAACAAATTAGAAAGTAATCGTGTCTGTAGAGATTCTTTGCCATGTTGACTTACTTTTCCAATCCTTATATCTTCAAGAATACTTTTATAATCAGCATCCTTTGCCTGTCGCATATTTTGAGTCAGTTCTGTGTATTTGAAATATACCCATAAATTAACATTTCCAATGCTTCTCAGGCACTTTCTAGTATCTTCATGTGTAACAGTTTTAAATATTGATTGTCCTTTCACAGGTGTTAGCTTTAGTAGATCTCCAAAAACGATGATATGTTTGCCTCCAAATAACACATCATACTCTGTTTTTAAGAATTTGTTGCATTCTTAAATGCACAAAGGCAAGCATTACATTTGATACCATGCTTACCTCATCAATAATAAGAAGTTTCATTTTTTTAGAACTAAGGAAACATCACAACAAGCTTCTCCAGATAGCTTGTGGTATTCTAATTTATTTTCATGCTCTACTGGCAGCATCAGCAAACAATGTAAAGTAATCCCTTTAATGTTATGCGCTGCCAACCCAGTTGGAGTGGTAACAACACAAGAGAGTGATGACTATGTTCTTTTTTAAAGATAAGATACAATTCCTTTAATTAGAAAACTTTTTTCAGTTCCTGCTTGTCCACTCACATACAGTGGGACAGGTTGAAATGACGTACATGAGCACTCTTTTTTCTCATGAAGTAAACCATGCTCAATCTGCTCAGTCACATCATCATATATTTGTTTCAGTTGAACATTCAGTTGTTTTTCCAATTCTTCTAAGTTTATTACATCCTTCTGAGCTTGTTGCATTGCTCTTTCCACCTCATCCATGGCAGTGGCTGCTTCATTTTGGATAATTGGTCCTCCTAGTGGATCCTGACTCAACGAAGCAGAACTTTGACTGTCTTGAAAACTGTTTCTACCAATCTATTGTAGCTTCTTGCTGTATTTCCTCATTCAACATTTCTAGATAATTAGTGAAAACAGGACATTCTATAGTATTTTTGGCTGCGTTGAATGAATCTTCATAACTGAGAAAATCTCCAAGTAGTTCCTCATCTGTACGCCATGGTTTAAAGAGTTGCAAAAGAGCTAAATAGTAAAATTCCCTTTTGTCAGGAGTTTTGCAACTCAGTTTTCGATGATTAATTAAATGTCCTTTTCTTTGTTTCACCAGACATCCTTCAGATCCAATTACAGCATATACTCCTTTATTAATATCTTCTGAAATATTCCTCTTAAATATATAGCTTTGCAGTACTTCATAGAGACAAACGTTCTCAAGATAATTACTTCTATTTGGATAGTGTGTATCCAGCATATTTGTTTTCAAAATATCTGTACTGTTTGGTTCTTTCCCTGCTAAATACTCAATTTCTTGTACAGATTTCAAAACTCGGTTTCATGTTCTTGCAAGTCCTAAACTCACCCAAATAATTGTTGTAGATTTGGCATATAGACTTGCAGATAATAAACGATCTGAACATTCATATGCTCCAATTTCTCGATGAGACAACATCTTGAAACTGTAGCTGTACAATTTCTTACTTAGGCTCTTTTCATGAGAAATATCCTCCCACATTTCCTTTAGTTCTGTCTTCTCAGACTTTGTAATGTAAGATGTAACATATCGAGCCACAGCAATAGAGTTGTCTGCAACATACTGAATATTCATGTTAGCATTCCACATTGACAATATGACTGGGTTATAGTCATTTATGTGTTTCGACTCTTCATTTCTCCTTAAGTTGTAGGTATTTTACTGCGATTTTCTTGTCACAGTATGTCGTAAAGATGACATAAAATTGTTCACTCTTCCTTTCGATGTTACTGGATGTGGAAATGCAAAACGACATTTTGTGTAGAACTTATCCTTAGACTTGTATTATCGACAACAGTATTTTCCACAACGATTGGTTTGAAATTGTAACACTTGTTGTCTTAAAATACTTTCTTCTGTACTTTTTGGTACAGCACATTTAGCATATTGTTCAATAAAAGTCATCACTGTCTCATCTGAATCTGTTTCAAATTTGGGGGCATCTTTGATCCATAGCAGCATATGTATATGAGGAGCACCTCTTGCTTGATACTCCTTTCTCCAAAAGAAATCCAGAACCTCTCCCAAAGGAGGATTTTTTTTTATTGTTATAAAAGACATCATAGCTTAAAATCTATGATTGAAATACCTGGATACTTTAACTGGATCCAAAGAGCACAATTCTCCAGGTGTCTTGAAATCTATATTTTCTCTGTTTGTATTTGCCTCTTGAAGAAATTGAAGTAAACCTTCCCAAGCATACTCAGCACAGCTTAGAATAAGGAACCATGTAGGAGTTCCTAAGTTTCTTAACGTACATTTCAATTCCCCATGACGACGGTACCAATACTCGTTAGTACCACGCTGACATGCCATCAGATTAATTAGCTGAGATTCCAAAAGAGTGTCATTCTGTTGGACTTTATTCATAATGTCCCTTGTGGAAACATTCAGCAGATGTACTCCACTTTTTAGTATGTGGTTCACTGCATAAGAAAGTCCAGACAAGTCACTCTCAAACAGAAGGTGAAACAAATATGGAATACATTGACGAACCTTGGATCTTCTGCATATAATCTTGATGTCTGGTATCAGATGCTGGTATCTGCACAGGTCAGTCATCATATCGTCCACCTTCTCCTGTTGGAAATAACTGAGGAAAACAACGAGCTTCCAAGCTTTTTTCCCATACACTAATGGGACTTCCTTTTGATTCTTTCATTTGGAATAACTCAATAGCATTCCCCATTACTTCTTTGGAATGCAGTGGATGAACACTCTAATATCCGTAGATTTCTTCACTTCTGGACACATCCACTTTTTCAATTTGTACAGCTGACAAATCACTCTCCTCATCTACAGTTGTTTCCTCTTCTTCTACATATACATTTGTGTAGTATTGATTGTTTTTTACCAAATACAACGTTGCCTTCTTGACTTTCCTAACATCCACTAATTCTTGCCAGATTTTCTTACTCTTTGTAGGAACGCCATTAACTAGAATAACTAGCGGTTCCTGTTCCACATTTTCGACACCAATTGTTTCAATACTTTTCTTTTTATTTAGAGGTAAATATACAAATCTTCCCTTTAAACCTCTCAATAAATCTGAAGGAGGCAATTTTCCTGTCTTAGGCTCCATACAAACAATAGCCTGAAATGGATGCACACATTGAATCAGAATAGACTTATAAGTATTTAAATACATCAGTTCACAAGGAATATTTCCCAACTCAAGATTATTATGTACAACTCTAATTGGCATTTTGTTTCATTGCACCATCTATCCTCTGTGTGTAACATCTCTGTATCTGCTTCCACTATCTGTGTCTCTGCCTGCTCCATATATCCTCTGTTTGTATCATCTCTGTGTCAGCTTCCACTATCTGTGTCTCTGCCTTCACCATCTATCCTCTTCCCAGATTCTCCCTAAGGTGGGACCCCAGAGTATGTTACACTTCCTATCTTAGTATTAGTATCGGACATCAGTCCATAGGACTTCAGATTACACCTGGACGAAACTCTCCAACATATGTCCTGGAACTTCAACATTCTATATTGACTAAAAGATGGAAGAATCTCCCTTGGGGTCAAGCAGTGACTCCCCTGTTCAAACAGGCACCACCGAAGCATCTTGCTGGTCTGCATTTCCGAAGCTCCCGCCAGACTCCAAAATATTTGTGACTCAGGACATGGACATCCAGACTTCTCTGAAGCCAAAACGAGATCCCAGCAAAGCTGAGATCTGCAGCCCTCATGAGTGATGTGGAACCAGAACACATGGACACCGGGCACATTTGCTAGTGCATCAATTTCTCAAGCTTTCCCGAAGTTGTGTCTTGGGCTACTTGTAGTCCAAGCCCCGAGCATCCTCTGCATCAAAGATTGTGGGCCTACACTCCATGAGTGTTCCGTGAGCCCATTTGTAGCATTTCTCCTCGAGGCCCCTTCGCGATCCCTGTTCCGTCAACTGATGGGTCCCCACAAAGGTAACTCTTCTGTTTCTTGGGCATCCCCGGTTGATGCAGAAGTGCCCTGACTCCGTACCAAGAGGTGAGTTCATCAGGACTTGCTGGTCTCCACCAAAGCCAATTCTGCTTTCTGCATGGGTTGCTGTTGCCAAGGCTTGCTGGGTCCAATCTGGGCACTGACACCGCATCACTCGACATCCTTTGTGGGACAGATAGACAGATAGAATCCAGCATCTGGTCATTATCGACGTCTCTGGGATTTCCTGGCTGGAGAGTCAAGCTTCACCTTCTTCACCTGAAATCACCCGACATCGGTGGGCAGCCACTTATCGCTGGTCACTGGAAAGTGACCCAGACTCCTTCCCCTAAGCTTTTAGGTTCTTCATATCTCTGACCCACCCTTGGATCCCTCTGGACACTTTCTGTTTGGATGCCAGCAGCACTTTGCAGCAGCTCTCCATTGAAATCAACGACGAAAACCGACACAAAAAGACACCTATGCACCCGGCTTGCCTGGGTGACATAACTCAAGTACTCCGGTGCTCCTGTGGGTGTTGACTCAAGAACCTCCTAGTTCTAAAGGGGTTTGCTCCAAGTCCTCTTCTAAGTGCCCATTATCTTCCAACTGCGACGTTCCCCGTAGAAGTTAATGGTGATTCGCGGCTGTGTTTAGACACTGCACACGTCCATCGTGGGTCCCATTTGTCACTACCTTGGTTGGTTCCAGGTAGCCCCAGCGGTTCAACAGACCCTAGTTCTTGTATCTATATAAGTTGTGGTACTTATACCACTTTATTAATATATGGTGCTAATTTACTGTGTGCTATTAAGTTTACCGAATGTACTTTTGCCTCTAGCCACATAAAGTGACTAGAGGGAAGTGTTTAGAATAAATACATATATTTTATATATATACCTGGTGTGGTTCTCCTATCATTTGGTCATTTACACGATTATAGACTGGTAAAACAAGCTGCTTTACATTCTTTCAAGACTTAGCTTGAAGGCTGCTCTCCAAAGCTACCACTAGGATAGCTTTCTACAAAGTTGTCTTTAACCTACCATCAACAAGGCGTCGTTTGGACTGGTGCAAGGTGCCCACTAGAATAGTGGACAGCATATGCCAGGCCAACTTCTCACATTGATGTGCAGCGTGTGGGATTCCAGATTGCCACTGTTTTAACCGATGATCTCAAGTGTTTGATCATTTGAAAACCACTAAAGGTACCTGAGGTACATATAAATACAAACTTAAATACAGTAACTTCCACTGAACGTAGAGTTGTGTGTCAAGGGCTTAGCACACTCTTTCCACAACTCAAGAGAGTTTATTAGGTAACAAACTAGAGTAGTTAGTGCATACACCACACCTAACTAGTTATGTCTTCAGTGCAAGAACCTAGTGTGTCTTTTCCAGATGTCAGTAAGTTACAGATATGACACATTCCCTTTCTCTGAGTTAAGGGCTCTGTGTACAATGAGAAAACTGAAGACTGGCAAAGGTGCCACCAACCAATGCCTGAGAGAGGTATTACTGTTAGATGACCTTAGCAAGGCTTCAGAGCTTGAAAGGGTAGGCAGTCGGGTAGAAGCAGCAGATGAGAAAGATACCTGTGGTCCAATCCCACAGGATTCAGACTCTGATGCTGACCAGGGAGGTGACAATGACCGTGCCCTGGACAGTGCAGCTCCTACTGCAGATAGAGATGGAGGCCCATTGGGTCCCTTTTCTGCACCCCAGGAAGAGTTGGAGGTGTGCCTGAAAAGACAACATCTCCTTCACAGGAATCCAACCATTCTGACAGATCTGTAGGGACCTCTGGCTCTTCTCATAGGAGGGACACCTCCCAGAGCAGAGAGAGCATCAGATGAGACTTGAAGATTCTCAGCAGAGGATACGTAGACACAGAGTAGCCTTTGAAAGGGAGTCTCTAGAAATTGAAAAAGCTAGAAAAAGATGAGATTAGAGTCCCATGGTGGCAGCAACTTCCCTAGTGGTAGAGAAAGGTCTTATAACCATAGAAACTTAAATAGGATTGTCCCTCCCTACCAGAGTGGGTATGACATCCACAAATGGATAACTACACTGGAAAAGGGCTGTAAAGTAAAGAAGGTTCCCCCGGAGCAGTGGGCAGCAATATTGTGGCTCTCCTTTGCAGACAAAGGTAGAGACAATCTCCTCACTGTCAGAGAAGAGGATGCTGATGACTACAAAGTCCTGAAGTGTGCTCTAATAGAATAGATGGGTTTGGCCTAACAATTGAGCAGTATAGAATACAGTTCAGAGATACCCAAAAGACACAGACTCAGGACTGGGTTGACTTTGCAGATTATGCTACTAAGGCTCTGGAGGGCTGGTTAATGAGCAGTAAAGTGTGTGATTATACAGGATTGTACAGCTTGATTACAAGGGAGCAGATCCCTAATAACTGTCAGAATCAGCTGTTGCATCAGCACCAGGTAGAGTCTGATCTGACCTCTCCCGAAGAATTGGGAAAGAAGGCAGACAAATGGGTCAGAAACAAGGGTGAAGCAGAAAGTACAGAACCAAGGTGGTGAAAAGAAGAAGCAAGATCCTAATAAGGGTGGGAAGAAGGTTAAAGACCAGAAGTCTTCACAAGGCCCTAAAAAATCTTCTAAGGGTGGGGATTCCCAATCTTCCAAAAAGAAACGCCAAAAGAAACCATGGGGTATAGTCTGTAAGCAGAAAAGCCATTGGACTAGTGATTTCACTAGAAATAAAGATTCAACTCCAGACACCATTGCCCCTAAGGCAACTGTTCCCCCTAGTTCAGCTACAGGTGGTGGTACTCGGCAGGAAGGTATAGAAGGGTTAAACCTGGGTTCTGACATGGACTCTGGCCTAGTCAAAGTTCTAACTCATGCTGTGCTAGTCTGTGATGGAGGCATGGATATTTCCTCTTTTGTGAGTACCAGTAACCTGGGCAAGTACAGACAACAACCTTTGATCAATGGAACAGGGGCTATGGCCTACAGGGACACAGGAGCAAGTGTCACAATAGTGACACAAGACCTTGTGGACCCTGGACATATCATACTTGGTGAGCTTTACCAAGTGAGTAAGGCTATCAATATCGCGACCAACCATGCCCTGGCAGTTGGTAATTTCTCCTGAGTAGGAGTAACTGGCCTCAAGAAAGTTGTGGTAATTGCAGACCTCCCTGTGTAATGCTTGCATGGAAATGATTTAGAGACTTCTGCCTGGTCTGAAGTGGAGTTAAGGACCCATGCAGTAATGTTAGGGATCTCTACACATGTATTTGCAGTGACTAGGTCACAGGTCAAAAAGTCTAACACTGAACAGGCCCTGGATTCTGGAATAATGGACCAGGTGCCTTCTAAGAAAAAGAGCAGTAGGGTAAGCGAAGTGCCTCCCCTTCTGACTCAGAGTGAGGATCAGTCTCTTGAGGGAGATGATTGTACTCCTGAGGAAGGAACTTTCCCAGATGAGCTTGAGCCTGATCAGGTTGAGTTTTTGGGGACAGGTGGTCCTTTCAGGGCAAATCCGAGTCAGGAGCAGCTGAGCTGCCCTTCTCCTGAACCCCTCAGACGGCAGGCTGCTTCTGAGGCTGCTGGGGATGCTAGTGACACCCATAATATCCATTGGGATGATATACTCCTGTATACAGAGGGTAGAGACCCCAAGCCTGGTGCAGCCAGGAGGTTGGTTATACCTTTGAAATTCAGGGGCTTCCTATTGACACTAGCCCATCATATTCCTTTAGCAGGACACCTGGGCCAGAACAAGACTTGGGACAGAATCGTCCCTCACTTTCACTGGCATCACATGTCTGAAGACACAAAGGAGTTTTGTCGCTCCTGTGTCACCTGTCAAGCCAGTGGTAAGGCAGGTGGCACCACAAAGGCCCCCCTGTTACAACTACCTGTGGTGGGGGTTCGCTTTGAGAGAGTGGGAATTGACATTGTTGGACCAATGTATCCCCAGGCAGCACCTGAGCACAAGTTTATCCTAGTGGTGGTGGACCATGCCACTAGGTACCCAGAGGATATTCCCCTTATGACCACTACAGTACTTGTGGTGGCAAGAGCCCTCGTGGAAGTGTTCTCAAGAGTGGGTTTCCCTAAGGAGGTGGTATCTGATAGGGGAGCAAACTTAATGGCTATCTAATTGACTGCAATGTGCAAGGAGTGTGTTGTGAATTACAAATACACCACACCCGATCACCCACAATGCAATGGTTTAGTTGAAAGGTAAAAACCTAACATAACCTAAAAGGGTATGATCAAGTGTCTCCCAGAAAAGCTTAGGTGTAGATGGGACAACCTACTGCCCTGCCTTTTATTTGCATAGAGGGAGGTTCCTCAGAAAGGGATTGACTATAGCCCTTTTGAACTTCTTTTTGGGCATCCTATAAGTGGACCATTGTGTCTGGTGAAAGACGGATGGGAGTTTCCTCTCAAACCCCGTAATCAGTACATAGTGGACTATATACTTGGTCCCCGCTCCAGGATGGCTGAGTACATGAAAAAGGCAACTAAAAACCTTGAGGCTAGCCAGGAATTACAGAAAACCTGGCATGACAAAAGGCTGTACTGACTGTTTACCAGCCAGGACAGAAAGTGTGGGTGTTGTAGCCTGTGGCCCCACCAGCTCTCCAAGACAAGTGGAGTGGACCCCAAACTATTGTTGAACAGAATTGATAGGTTACCTATCTGGTGGACCTAGGAATAAGCATGAGCGAATTTTGCGGATCTCGCGTTCGCGAATTTTGCGGATTTGCGGATTCGCAATCCGCAAAATCCGCGAATTCCCGCGAATTTGCGGATTTTTTTTTTTTTGTGTTCGCCCGTGTTTCTGCCAGTTCGCGAGGGTTTTGTACACTTTCGCAAATTGCGAACTTACCTGTCGGGTCGCAAGTTTCGCGAACTTGTTGTTTCTACGTGTCCAGCCTGTTTGGGACACTCTTCTTCATCACTGCCACTCTCTGTCACCACTGCCACTCTCTGACTACTCATGCCACCCTCTGGCCCACCCATGCCACCCTCTGTTTCATCACCACACCCTCTGGTTGTCCAGTGTACATTATTTTCGGCAAAGCAAAGCACACCTTCCCTGCCTCAAGTGACCTGAATTAATTTGGGGCTGATTCATGTGTCACAGAATATTTTTTTAGCTGGCACCTGCTTCCTTAGTGCGCCCTGATTAGTGATCTTTTGCACTTGCTAAGTGCTTTCATTGTTGCAAAATTAGTTACAACACCTGCCCTGCCCCAACTGACAATAATGAATTAGGGGCTGATTAATGGATTTTAACTTCCAGCCTGGCTCCTGCTTGTCTCCCTTAGCTGTAATTCAGGACCTTTGTGGCATATGTGTAACTATTCTGAGGTTCAGAGCAGGGTCACATAATAGTTTCAACTGGCAACTGAACTCTGGAGGGGCCCCTCAGGAAGCACTCCAGGAAATGGCTACTAATGATGAGCCTGAACTTTTGAACCTGGTAAGTAGTTACTTTCAGTTTTGCTAAGATCGTATTTCTGCAATTTTGCACTTATTCGCGGGGCGCGAACTCACGCGAACAGTGCGAGCAGTGCGAGCAAAATCCGCTGCTCGCGGATTTGCGGATTTTGCGGGAAATTCGCAAATCTCGCGGATTGCGGATTTCCCGAAAATCCGCAAAATCCGCGAGCGGAACGGATTTTCCGCCCACGCCTACCTAGGAACTCCCAGGAGCCCCCATAGGGGGCTTCATGTCAACAGACCAAAACCATATGTTGACAGGGCAGACATGGGCTTTCTCATGGCTACTGATAAGGGACAGGAGGAAGAGAGTGATCCACTCCCTGATCTGCTCTAATAGAACCCTGATGATGTATCTGACCAACAGCAAACAGATTGCAGACAGGTGCTCAATCGGTTCAGACATATGTTCTCTCTGACTCAAAATCAGACTACTTGGTGCACTCATGAAGTGGACACTGGGGACAGCCTGCCTGTTACAAATAAGATTTACATGCAACCTGACCTTGTCAGAACTGTATCAGTACTGAAGTCCAGAAAATGTTGGATTTGGGAGTTATTGAACCCTCGGATTGCCCTTAGGCTAGTCCTGTGGTTTGGTACCAAAACCTCACACCCAGGGTGGTAAGAGAGAGATGAGGTTTTGTGTTGACTACAGGGGTCTCAATGCAGTCACTAGGACTAATGCCCATCGAATCCCAAGAGCAGATGAGCTTATAGATATGTTGACTAGCTGATTATGCAAAAGCCAAAACAGCATTTTCTACCCCTAGTGGGCACTATCAATTTGTGGTAATGCCCTTTGATTTGGAAAATGCACCTGCACTTTTTAATGGTTGGTGAACAAAGTCCTAACAGGCCTTTAAGAATATAGTGCAGCATATCTAGATGATATTGCTGTCTTTAGCTCCACCTGGGAGGACCACCTGGTCCACCTGCAAAATGTTTTTCAGGCCCTCTAGAAGGCAGGCCTCACTAACAAGGCTACTAATTGCCAGATAGGGCAAAGCCAGGTTTTGTCCCTTTGCTACCTTGTACGTGGATGCCAGGTTCAACCATTACCGAGCAAAATCCAGACCATCATGGACTGGGTTGCACCAACTACCCAGACTCAGGTCAGAGCTTTCTTAGGCATGACTGGGTACTACAGAAGGTTTGTCAAGGGATATGCATCCATTTTGACACCCCTGAAAGACTTAACTTCTGAAAGAATGCCTAAGACAGTTCAGTGGGCAGTCAGCTGTCAAAAGGCATTTGATGACCTGAAGCAGCCCTTGTGCACTACTCCAATTCTGTAATGTCCTAACTACTCCAGAGAATTCATTGTCCAAACAGATGCATCTGAGTTGGGGGTAGGGGCTCTGCTATCACAATTCAATGATGAAGGTCAGGACCAGATAGCAGCTTTTATTAGCAGAAGGCTGGCCCCGAGAGAGATACGTTGGTCTGATATTGAGAGGGAAGCATTTGCTGTGGTCTGGGCTCTGGAGAAGCTGAGGCCATACTTGTTTGGCACTCACTTCACTGTTCAGACTGACCATAAGCCCCTCTCATGGCTAAAACAGATGAAGGGGGAAAACCACACACTTTTGAGGTTGTCCATTTCCCTACAGGGGATGGACTATAAAGTGGAACATAGACCTGGGAGTAACCATGCCAATGCATATGGACTCTCCAGATATTTCCACTTAGAACATGACTCAACTGGTCAAGATAATTTTATTGTCCCTGCATTTGGGGGGGGGGGGTGTGTAGGAGAGTAGGATCTGCTTACTATGGTTACCCCCACTTTTTGCTGGTGTTTCACTGTTTCTCGACTTTAGTCTGGCTGGGGCCCTGCTAATTAGGGCCCCAGCCTAGCTACTTCCTCTCTGAAATGATTGCATGTACTTAGGTACACTCCTGTTTGGTTACTGGGGTACCCTTGTGAGTATCTAGTATATGGTATCTTAGGTACCAAGGGCATAGGTACCCCATAGGCCTACCAGGAGCTGTAGAATGTATTATGCTTTGCTGCTACCTTCTTGCCACAGCCTGCCTTCTCCTCCCCACCAACACGCTCTTAAGCACCAGCACTCTGATCATTCTTCGGGACGCTTTGCTGCTACCTTCTTGCCACACGCTGGGTCTCTGCGTATCAGGATTTCCCTCTGCTCACCGTGCTACTTCTCGCGGAACCCGCTTTGCGTGTCCCGCTTGGAGTGGGATTATAAACTATTTTCAAGGACCTTTGTGGAGGTGACTTGTGGGAGTTAGTGCAGCGAGCAGGGCTGCGAGCGAGCGCCGGGGCCGGGACTTCAATTGCCAGGAGCCCCCGCCAGACCACATTGCCAGCACCTGGGCCGCTCTCCCTGCCTGCTCCTCCCCATCAACGTAGTCCCTATAATAGTATCCCAGAGGTCCCGCTGCGCGGGAGAGAGCGGGAGCGACCGGGAGAAGCCCGGGACAAGGGCGGGGCCGTCTGAGGCCATCCGAGGTAGACTGAGGTCGGGTCAGGCCACCCCCCCTTCATTCTCTCTTCTGTGTCATCTGTACGATTCTTTGATTCATAGTGTTAGTTCTATCGTATATTGTCTTATTTATTTTCTGGTAGCGTGGTCAAATATATTCACACAAAATGCCCCTACGCTCTGGTAAAGAAAGACAGGTTCAAGTATCCACTACAAATGGAGTCTTTACTGGTACTATTGACCAATTTTTTAAACGTACAACATGTATCTTAGAAAAAGAAATTGCACTTGCAGAAAAACGATTATCTCTTGACTTAGTCACGGGTAAGCGTTCATCTTTAGGAAAAATTTGTGAAGCTGTTTCCCCTGTTCCACTAACACAATTGGATTCTGCGGCCGGTAATGTTATAGTTTTAATGTTACTAATTTGGTAGAGGATGGCATTGGCAACCCCTTATTAAATGAGGAAAATGAGGGGAATGTAGCCATACCTGATGAGCCATTGGTAGCTCTTGTAAATACACTCAGGATATTGTCTTGGAACATTGTGGGGCTGAAGGGGAAAATGGACATGGTCGAATGGGGGCAATTTATTGAGCAATTTGATATTGTTGTATTTCAAGAAAGTTGGTCAACTGATGCTATTTTTTGCCTTGGTTATTTGAATTTTTATAAACCAGCTCATAAAGGGCAAAAGGGTCGCCCGTCTGGGGGACTTGTTATTTGGATAAAACAATCTCTATGCTACAGGACCCATGAGTTATCTGTCTCTAGTGCTGATTTACAGGGTCTTAAACTCAGCAGAGTAAACCAACTGGACTTGTTTTTAATCAATATATATGCAAGGGGTCGAGTGGGAGGTAAGAGTCCTGAAGTTATTGAGGTCCTAGAACTCCTTCTAAACAGCATTGGCCGAGACAAGTGTGTAACAGTGGCAGGGGATTTAAACTGTACGTTTGAACCCCTACCAGTTATGGAAGATAATTGTTATGGTGAGACAGACCAACTATGGAATATTCCCAGCCTCGCCTTATCGCCAATCAAAAAAGTCACTGATGGTGCTCTGCAATGGCTTGGGTTATGTCTGGAGTGGGATTTTAGGGCAGCAAACGGGAGGTTCATTTCGGACAAAGCAGGAAAAGCCACATTTGATAATGGCTATAATACCAGCCGCATAGACTATTTCCTTATTAAAATAGAGTTTTGGTGCCTATTAGAGGATATGGAAATAGTAGATAGGCCAGAAAGTGATCACAATCCCTTATTAGTAAACTTGAAAGTGGATGGTGGCTTGTCGATAAGGAACGCTTCAAAGTACACTCCGGCTGAGACATTTCTTACAAATGATTGTCGTAGGGTACGCTGGGATCGGATTCTGGAAGTCCCCGACACTATTGAAAAAATTGCAATGGAAGTTGTAGCTGCCACTAAACAAGTAAAATCAGTTCTGGATATAATGGGGCCATTGGAGCAAATTACTGCAATCCATGAGTCCCTTTTTGCTAAACTTAAATCTTTCTTTACAAAGCAGGGTGGCTCGTCGAAAATTGATAGAAAACCCCTGGGCGCTAAATGGTATAACAAATCCTGTCGCACAGCACACAGTTCTTTGATTGCTGTTATTAAGTCCAGGGTAACAACGGATATTAAAATAGAGAGGGCCAAATATAAGAAATTGCTAAACCAAGCAAGGACTGCATGGGATGACCAACGCTGGCTGGAACTATGGGGCATATTATCAAGTGGGTTTATCTTCGCTTTTTTGGCTTTAAAAGCCAAGAAAGCGGAGATAAAATTATCTCCCTATTACCAAGCTGTCGCTAACACCAGTTAGCGACAGCTAGTAGGAGATAGCGACCATCTTGGGCCCCACTTTGCATGTCAGTGATATTTATCACTAATGACATGCAAAGTGGGCGTGCCAAGATGTTAGAGACTGAAAACAGTCGCTAACATCGCTATCTCCTATTACCAACTTTTGGAGATATTCGCGCTAAGCGGGAATATCTCCAAAAGCTAACACCTGCCCTGAGCAGTTCTTAGCCATGTTATCCAATGGGAGGTGGATAACATGGCTAAGAGCATTTGCTCGATAATGCATGAATATCGCTGACTTTTCAGCGATATTCGTGCATTTCGGCCGTTTTTTATCGCATTTGCGATAAACCTGGTTAATAGCAAGGTTTATCTGCGATAAAAATCGCCGATGAGCGGCGATAATTTTTGTCTCTAAACAAGTTAGAGACAAAAATTATCGCTAGTTGTTGGTAATATGCCCCTATATGAGGCCAGTCTGTCTACTAACCAACTTAAATTTTGGCAGGTAGTGAAGTGGGGAGGGTCATGGGACTCGCAAACCCCAGTTAACTACTTTTCAGCCGAGGATTGGGTTGTATTTTTTTCGGCCCAATTCTGTGGCAATGTACCAGGCAATCTTAATATTGGGGAGAGTAATCTGCCTCCCATCCCCATAGCTACTAGTGAGATCATAACTTTTACAGAATGTGAAACAGAGATTGCATTAAAACAGATTCAAAATGGCAAAGCACCAGGTATGGACTGCGTTCCAGCTGATCTTTTTAAGCTTGATATAATAAACTGGGTCCCTTATATAACCTTTTTAGCTAATGCTATTGCTAGAGGATTCTGTATACCAGACTCATGGAAAGGGGCCAAAATTCTACCTATATTCAAAAAAGGTGATAAGACCCTTGTGGGGAATTATCGTCCTATAAGTCTTATCGACGCCCTGCAGAAGGTAATTGCCAGGATGCTGCTGGGTAGAATCCAGTCTTGGATGAGTGAGGAAAATATCTTATCTCCGCTACAAGCTGGTGTTAGGGCCAGTATTAGCACTGTCGACCAAGTGCTCAAATTTATCATGATCTATTGGAAGACAGTGCACCTAGGAGATGGCACTATATATGCAGCGTTCGTGGATCTTAAATCTGCGTTCAACTTGGTCCCTAGAGGAAAACTGTGGGAAGCCCTAAAGAGAATGGGTATGCCACCCGAATTACTTGAGCTTACCATCAGGCTACATGAGTTTAACTTTGCTAGAGTAAGATGGGGCCGCCAGGGCCAGGTGACAGACCCCTTTCCAGTGACCCGTGGAGTAAGACAGGGCTGTGTCCTGGCACCAACCCTGTTCTTACTCTTCATTATTCAAGAAGTACAGTTTCTTTCTTCTACCCTGACAGATGCGCCAGTTTTGGGTGGGACAAGATTCCCCCTTTTAATTTTTGCAGATGATACTCTGATCCTGGCAAAAACACAGGTGGGTCTCCAGACCGCAATAAATAAGTTTGTGGAGTTTTGCACAGAAAACGATCTTGAAATTAATGTTTCGAAAACCAAATTCATGGTTCTGACCAAGAATCGATCACAAAGGGTTCATGTTACTATGAATGGTACCACCTTGGAACAAGTAGGGGTGATGACCTACCTAGGGGTGGTTATAGACTATAGATTGCGCTGGAAGAAGCAGATTGAGGCACTTTACCTAAAATTTGCCCGTTTATCGGGTTGCCTTGTCAAAGAACAACGTTGCTCCCAAACCAAAAGAGTTTTGCCAGCCCTAAAAATATTTAATGCCAAAATTAGCTCTGCCATCCTCTACGGTTCGGACCTGTGGGGTTATGTAGATCTTGCCTCACTAGACAAAATCCAGAATAAATTTCTCCGTAGTTTGGTAGGTCTCCCATTATCGACTCCAACACTTCCCCTTATGTTAGATATGGGCTGCCAATCAATTAAAAATCAGGCTCAATATAGGATGGTAGCCCTTTGGAGACGCATCTGGTCCACTCCAGAACTTTCTATGTTTGCAAATGAAATTCTGGATATGAGATCGATACCTAAGTCAGGGAATCTATCTTGGTTTAAAAATGTAAAGGAAATTCTCTATAGGATGGGTCTTCATATGTTGTGGTCAGATCCGGGAAACCAGGTTTTTCCGCCAAAAAAAGAATTTAAACTAATGTTTTGGGCCACAGTCAAAGAAGATTGGGTTTTGCTTTCACAGGAACAAAACTTGACTGTCTTCTTTTTGCTCCATAAAGTGGTTTCCCACGCTGAGATATACTGGGACAAGACTACCAAAAGTACAGATAGGAAACTCTATCATCAATTTCGAGGTGGCACGTTGCCAATAAGGGAGTTTACCAACAAATGGCATAATCAACTATCTTTGCACTGCCCCTGGTGTAGTGAGCAAAAGGAAACAATGGGTCACTTTCTTTTTGTTTGTCCAGCATACTGTGCGCCGCGTCAGAAATGGCTAAAACCCATCTGTAGAAGGATTAATACACGGGTGTGGGAAGAAGCGCTGCTAACTTTGAGATATAAGACAGTCGAGTGGATCTCCATAGGCGTGGCGAAATACATTGGATGGGCATGGACCATTAGGGCCAAACACCTCTCAGGAAGATAATTAAGACTACTATGACAACTGTACAAGAGGGAATATACTTAGTCTAATAATTCATCGTTTGAATGTATGAATTGTGATTTGTAAATCTTTTTTAATGATCTATGTAAAACATCACGTGATACTATTTAATTGATTTTTATCAAATGTCTTGATGGCTACTTATAACCACTTTTAATACTTGTAATATTCATGATGTAAATTTGTATGTATTTTTACTTGTTGTCTTTTATGAAGAAATCTTCGAAATAAAGACGTTAAAACCTGAAACTTGATTATGCCAGCCCTGGGAAGCCTTCCAAAATGACACCACAGAGCTGATACTGAGTCCTGGTTAAGGTGGTTCATGCACCCCTTACTAAGATATAGGTTCCCTATATCTACCTTTAATTACTGACACATGTAAACCTATAAGTCACTCCAATGGCAGGCCTTATCATTCCTGAAGACAGAGTGCATGGTTTTGTGTGAGAGGGTGCCCATGCAATAGCAGGGCCCCTCTACAGGTTTCAGAATCTCTTCTCTCAGACTGTTCTGTGATGCAGCCAGACCATACAATAGATTTAGGCCAATATCTTTGTACTGGGTTGAAAGTATGACATTGTTCTTCATTCTGTCCTTCAACTGTTATTTTTGCATTGGTATCCCTGAGGGGGATGGGTATGCTCAGACGTGGGTCCCATGCTCTCCTTGACAGTGGAGTCAAGCTATCCTGGCTAATGAGGGCTGAAGGCCAAAACTGGTCCTAGGAAGCTTGTTTCAAGTCCAGGGAGGACCTTGCACGTCAGGTCAGGCTGGACTGTTTCCTTTGGGTGCAGGGTTAAGACAGATTTGCATATGGCTGGGTCCAAACTGGAATGCTATGGTGAGCAAAAAAATGATGGAGTTAGGCCTAGATCTTTGTACTGGGGTGAATGTATAACATTGATCTGCATTCTGTCCATCAACTGTTATTTTAACTTTGAAATGTCTGCATCGAAACATGTTGCGTTTGGTGTCAAACACTTTGGAATCCTACCTCCCCCGCTGCCAGTCCATGCGGCGGGGGTAGAATTCCACCCTTCTAGAGGGAGAGACATGTTCACACTGGTCTGACCAGTAAGTCAAGTCAAGTCAAGTCAAAAAATTTATATAGCGCGCTACATACCCATAGGGTCTCAAGGCGCTTGATGAAGGGAGGGGAATTACTTGTCGAATATCCAAGTTTTAAGTTGCTTTCTGAATGCTAGGTGGTTCTGTGTAAGGCGAAGGTGAGTGGGAAGTGAGTTCCAGGTTTTAGCTGCCAGGTAGGAGAAGGATCTACCACCCATGGTGGTTTTGTTGATGCGAGGTACAGTGGCAAGGGCTTGGTTGGAGGATCGTAGCTGGCGGGAGGGGGTATAGAAGGACAGTCGTGTGTTGAGGCATTCGGGTCCAAGTTCATAAAGTGCTTTGTGTGCGTGGGATAGGAGGCGGAAAGTGATCCTCTTATTTACAGGGAGCCAGTGGAGGTTTTTCAGGTGACCGGAGATGTGTTCTTTACGCGGGATGTCTAGTATGAGCCTGGCTGAAGCATTCTGGATGCGTTGGAGTTTTTTCTGGAGTTTTGCGGTGGTACCGGCGTATAGGGTGTTTCCGTAGTCCAGGCGGCTCGTGA
Source organism: Lissotriton vulgaris (assembly GCF_964263255.1). Classification (NCBI taxonomy): domain Eukaryota; kingdom Metazoa; phylum Chordata; class Amphibia; order Caudata; family Salamandridae; genus Lissotriton; species Lissotriton vulgaris. Next base: position 461,347,605 of record NC_141696.1, on the reverse strand, counting down.
CCAGTGCGTGGGTGACCGTTTTTCTAGTTTCGGTGGGGATCCAGCGAAATGTTTTTTTGAGCATGCGAAGAATGTTGAAGCAAGTAGATGAGACGGCGTTGACTTGTCTGGTCATCGAGAGTGAGGAGTCCAGGATGACGCCCAGGTTCCGTGCGTGGTCCGTCGGGATGGGTGCTTTTCCAAGGGTCTCTGGCCACCAAGAGTCATCCCAGGCGGAGGGGGAGGTGCCTAAGATGAGGACTTCTGTTTTGTCTGAGTTCAGTTTCAGACGGCTGTGCTTCATCCATTCGGCTACTTCTTTCATTCCTTCGTGTAAGTTGGTTTTGGCGGTGTTAGGGTCTTTGGTGAGTGAGAGGATCAGTTGAGTGTCATCAGCGTAGGAGATGATGTTGAGGTTGTGTTGGTGAGCGATGGCCGCAAGGGGGCTCATGTATACGTTGAAGAGGGTGGGGCTGAGTGACGATCCTTGTGGCACGCCGCAGATGACATCAGTGGCTTCTGACTTGAATGGTGGGAGGCGGACTCTCTGGGTTCTTCCGGTGAGGAACGATGTGATCCATTCCAGTGCTTTTCCCTGGATTCCGACGTTTCTGAGGCGCTGTAAAAGGGTGCTATGACAGACTGTGTCGAAGGCCGCAGAGAGGTCGAGGAGGATGAGGGCGACTGTGTCTCCATTGTCCAGTAGGGTTCGAATGTCGTCTGTTGCTGCGATAAGGGCGGTCTCCGTGCTGTGTTTGGCTCGGAAGCCTGACTGTGAGGAGTCGAGGGATTTGTTGGTTTCGTGGTAGGCGGCGAGCTGGTTGTTGACAGCTTTCTCGATGACTTTGGCCGGGAATGGAAGAAGCGAGATGGGGCGGTAGTTTTTGAGTTCGGTGGGGTCAGCTGTGGGTTTTTTCAGAAGGGCGCTGAGTTCTGCGTGTTTCCAGCTTTCCGGGAATGTGGCGGAGTTGAGGGAACAGTTGATGATGTCTCGGAGGTGTGGTGCTATGATGGAGTCAGCTTTGTTGAAGATGTGGTGAGGGCATGGGTCTGTGGGGGATCCTGAGTGAATGGAGTTCATCAGGCGGATGGTGTCCTCAGTGGAGATTGGGTTCCATTCCTTAAGGATGTTCAAGGGGAGTGAGGGTACGGCAGCAGGTTGGGTGGGATGGTCTCCGGGACGGTTGTCGAAGCTGTTGTGGATGTCTGCGATTTTGTTGTGGAAGAATGAAGCTAAGGAGTCGCAGAGGGCTTGAGAGGGGGTGATGTCGTTGGAGTTGGCTGATGGGTTGGTAAATTCTTTGACAATGTTGAATAATTCCTTGCTGTTGTGGGCGTTGTTATCTAGTCGGTCTTTGAATGCGGCTTTCTTGGCAGATCGGATTAGTTGGTGGTGTATGCGAGTGGCGTTTTTGAAGGTGTCCCTGGTGCTGGTGTTTGGGTTTTTTTTCCAGGCCTTCTCTAGGGAGCGACAGAGTTTCTTGGATTTCTTAAGATCATCGTTGAACCAAGAGGCGTTTTTGCTGCCTAGTTTGATTTGACGTTTTTTCAGCGGTGCTAGGATGTCGGTGCTGTTGGATAGCCATTGGGTGAGGTTAATGGCTGCTAGGTCGGGGTTAGAGGAGTGGGCGGAGGGGTTTAGAAGAAGCGATGAGGAGATCTGGTCGATGGTAATTTTGTTCCAATTTCTTTGCAGAGTGGGTTGAGGATGGTTGTGGATTGTGGTCTTATTATAGATAAAGTGAACGCAGCTGTGGTCCGTCCAATGAAGAGCTGTGGTGTGACTGAATGAGACATGTTTGCTGGAGGTGAAGATAGGGTCGAGTGTGTGTCCTGCAACGTGGGTGGGGGTAGTGACAAGTTGTTTGAGTCCAAGGTTGGCGAGATTGTCCAGAAGGGTGGTGGCGCTGCTGTCGTTGCTCTTTTCCAGGTGGAAGTTGAGGTCTCCCAATAGGATGTATTCCTTAGAGGGGAGGGCGTGTGGGGTGATGAAGTCAGTGATGTTGTCACTGAATTGTGCACAGGATCCTGGTGGTCTGTAGAGGAGGGTGCCTCTGAGTGTGGTCTTGGGGTCGGTGTGGATCTGGAAGTGAAGGTGTTCGGCGCTGGCAAGGTTGACGTCTGAGCTGGTTGAGATGCGGATGGAGTTCTTATGGACGATAGCGATGCCTCCTCCTGTGTGGTCGGTGCGGTCCTTACGGATGATCTTGTAGCCTTCCGGGATGGCAATGGTGATGTCTGGGGCTGAAAGGCGTTCATCCATGTTTCTGTTAGGAAGGCGACGTCCGGGGAGATGGTGTCTAGTAGATTCCAGAGGTCGATGGCGTGCCTGTGGACTGAGCGGGTGTTGAGCAGGATGCATTTTAGGTGGTTGTTGTCGGATATCTGTAGTGTGTTCGTTGATGAGGAGTTGTTCTTGGTGCCGTCGAACTTGCAGGAGTTGCAAGAGAAGGGTCCATGGGTGTGTCCAGGAGCGGCTTGGGCGCAGTTGGGGGAACGGCCGGGGTTAAGGGCTAGAAGGGTGGTGGCATCGTAAGTGATGCGAGTGGGCTGGGCATTGCGGGAACCAGGGGGTCTGGCGCTGGGCGCGGTCCTGGCGCGGACGGGCGTAGACGGGCTTACCTTTGGCGCACCTTCGGCGCGACTGGGGCACGATCGCTGCGCGTGAACGCTGCGCGTTGGGACAACTGACATAAATGGTGAGTGGGGGGGGGCGGAGCGTGGGCGGGTCAGCTGGGAGGCGGTATCGGGGAGGGTAGGCGGGCCAAAGGAAGGCAAAAACAAACACAACAAAATGTCTCCTGGGAAAGTGAAACTGGGCTGAGGAAGATGCAATCAATATCAAAGCAAACAGTGCAGCACGAATGTCAAATGCTAATGGCGGCGGTAGCTTTATTAAAACAATGTTCAGAGCAGCACACGATGCAAAATCCTAAAGGCGGCAGCAGATTCAATAGGCTAAAGTTGCGCTTTGAAGCAGATTACAGTCGAATGCTAGATTCAGCGCTAAAATGCTCTATGATTGAAGACAGCCTACGATACCACAGTGAGTCAGACAGCTCTTGAGGCCAGGGAGCGTGGTGGGAGCAACCGCTTTCACAGAGGTCCAGACGGTCACAGCTGCAGGGAGGAGGGGGAGCGCTTAGTGTTCGTGGGTGGGCGGGTCAGTTGGGAGGCGGTATCGGGGAGGGTAGGCGGGCCAAAGGAAGGCAAAAACAAACACAACAAAATGTCTCCTGGGAAAGTGAAACTGGGCTGAGGAAGATGCAATCAATATCAAAGCAAACAGTGCAGCACGAATGTCAAATGCTAATGGCGGCGGTAGCTTTATTAAAACAATGTTCAGAGCAGCACACAATGCAAAATCCTAAAGGCGGCAGCAGATTCAATAGGCTAAAGTTGCGCTTCAAAGCAGATTACAGTTGAATGCTAGATTCAGCGCTAAAATGCTCTATGATTAAAGACAGCCTACGATACCACAGTGAGTCAGACAGCTCTTGAGGCCAGGGAGCGTGGCCACAGACTGAAGCCACAGACATGGGTGTCTGACCTCCTGCTGCTGGATGAAACTCCGGCAGGGAAGGCCTGGACAATAGGTTTCCTGTCACAGGGAGGTATAACCATCTCTCGGACAGGCTTTAGTGTCTTGGGGCTGGGTGGGTGCATTCAGTGAATGCTTTCCAGACAGTGCTGGGGGCACACTTGGTGTCTCTGTGCATATCCCAGTTCAAACCGGTTGCAGGGGCACGGAGTCCCTGCTCTGGCATGAAACTGGATAAAGGGAATGGGTGTAACCACACCTCTCCCCAGACCCTCCCATAGGCGGGTCCCCAGAGTATGTCCCACCCCATATCTTAGTATAAGTATAGGGTTCCAGTCCTTAGGACTTCAGATTACACCAGGACGAAACTCTGCAACATATATCTTGGAACTACAACATTCTATATCGACTAGAAGATGGAATAATCTCCCTTGGGGTCAAGGAGTGACTCCCCTGTTCAAACAGGCGCCAACAAAGCATCCTGTCTGTTAGACCTGGCACCATTAGCGTGGGTCTCCCTTCCATTTGTGCTGTTGCCTCATGTGTTTTTGCTGGTGTTAGATACTTTGGGCATTGTGCCACTGCTGTTCAGTGCCACAGTGCAAATGCTCCCTACTGTAAATTAATGTGTTGATCAGATTATTAACAGAACAAAGGGAGTCGCTGGTTGGGAGCGCAAAATTGAAAAGCAGCGGCCCCTTTTGGTCAGCTGTTAGAAAAATGCGAGAAATGGGCAAGCAATTAACCCCAATTAGATGCAACATAACCAGCAGCTCTTGGTTGGCCCATTTTTCCAAAATCTATGCTGCTCCATTTGAGGAATTAACTAGCTTTACCCCTGGTCAGCTCCATGGCTTAGAGATAGATCTCCATGAGGTGGAGATAGCCATCAAAGAGAACCTTGGAAACAAGGCTCCAGGCCCGATGGACTGGCCCATAGATATAATTAAGCATAGTCCAGATCTATGGGCACCAATCCTCCTCAATGTTTTTAATAGCCTGCCAACAGTACCCATGCCCACTACCTAGGCTACTAGTACTATAGTTCCAATTTTTAAAAAGGGCGAGAGGTCGGATCCAGTGAATTACCGTCCGATTTCTCTTTTGGATAACACCTTAGAAACTTTGGGGCGAGTAATCTATAATAGGGTGGTAGAGTGGACTGAAGATACGGGTCTATTGGACCCATGTCAGATGGGATTCAGGAACAAGGTGGGGACGGTCGAGCAATGCTTGAACCTGAAACTGTTTATTGATAAATATAGCGTTGCTCGATCATCCCCTATCTACCTTGCGTTCATGGATCTTTTATCCGCCTTCGATCTAGTGAATAGATCTAAACTATGGGCAATTCTTTTGAATTATGGACTGGACGAGGCCCTTGTTAATTTACTGGCATACCTCCATACCGATCTCAAAGCACAAGTTAGGATTTGGATGGGTGGAGAAGTTTATGGACCCATCAACATTGGTAGAGGGGTAAGACAGGGGTGCGTTTTAGCACCCCTGTTGTTTATCATTTACAATAATGGTTTAGCCAAAACCCTAAAACAAGTGACTAGTGATGTACCAATAATCCAGGGCCAACCATTGCCAGTTTTATTATACGCAGACGATGCGGTCCTTATGGGACGAACACCAAATGCCCTTCGCTTACTTGTCAAAGGTTTTGTCCAATATATGGAGGGCTTAGACCTGCGTGTCAATTTAAAAAAATCTTTTAGTATGCCATGTGGACCCGGGAAACGAAAGCTCAACACTATACATATAGGGGCGGATAAATTAGAATCTGTAACTACGTTCCCGTACTTATGTTTGGTTTTCGCTGCGAACTGCTCATGGCGTTGGCATATGGCCCACGCCATGGGCAAGTTCTCGAAAGCCACCAATTCCATTTTGAGTTTGCCCCGCCCAAAGAAAATTGGTGCCACTAGAGCCATTTAAAATTTTTTTAGGTTACAGTGCTTACCAGTAGCCACATACGGGGCTGAGGTCTTGGGATTGAGGAATAATCCTAGTATCCAGCGAGAAGAAGGTCGATTTTTCAGGAAAATAATGGGTGCCCCAATTTCATCTTCCAAATTTATTGGCCATGAGGAACTAAACCTCCCCTATGTATGTGATTTTATTAGATCTAGACCCGTTCTTTTCAGTATTAGGATCTGGAGGAATGACTCAGACACTTTAACGCAAAACATTATAGAAGACTGTCTTAAATGTGAACATGGTATGTTGATCCCCTGGCTTGCGGAGGTCCTGAAAACACTGAGTACCGTGAACAGGGAAGATCTCTTCTCCGACCCAAGTAGGATTGAACCCAAAGATAAAATTGAGATCAAAGAAGCACTCTATGCACTTTATAACTCCAAACGAATGGAAAGGGAAACCCTTAAATCAACTGTTGCGAGTTACATGAGGAATGATTTAAGTAGGAGAAAACTTGTACCATACCTCACCCTACCCATGACTAACTGGGAGAGATCACTGTTGTTTCGGCTAAGGGCGGGTTCAGTAACATTTTTACTGGGCTTTCCCTTGGGCTTTCAGCACACAACAGATTGCAATCTGTGTCCGTGTGATGGTAACAGAATGATTTGCACTTTCTATTCTTCTGTAAATATTACTTAAAATATATTAATTGGTTTTTAACACCTTATTTTAGAAAACAGAGACCCCTTTTGTTAGGGGAGTCTTATTCAATGTTACTTTCCCTGGACACAAGATGAACTAATTTATCGCACTAGCACTTTTTTTAGACTTATAACACGTGTACGTAAAATGATGGAAAACCCCTGAAAATAGTTTTATGAGAACTGTATCAGATTTTTTAATAATTATGAATTCTGTCAACCTGTATTTGTCATGTAATTGAATTGTTTTTAATGTGGTACTTTTATGAATTTTATGAAATTCGAATAAAGGTCTTTTGAACTTGAACTCGAACTTGTGAAGTGATCTCCAATGGCTTGGAACAGAACTTGTCTCCTGCTGAAGTCTCAGGGACAATAGACTTCAAACCCCAGCTACCCAGAGTTCTTTGGAAGTGCCTGCTGCTGTTTGTGGGCCTTATGAGGGACTGCGTGTCACAAAGAGCTGGAAGTGCGACTCAAGAGGAAAGCGCCTGTCGCTGTTGCAGCCCCTGCCATCGCAACTGCGTAGGAGGGTTTTGCCCATGTAGCTGATGCATTGCACTGCATCGAGAGAAGCATCTCGAAACAAAGAGGAAGCCTGTTGCTGTCGCTGCTGCTGCCTTGACATCTTGGATGTCGCCGCTGTAGTTTTCGCACTGCACCGCATTGAGAGAAGAGTCTTGCAACGAGGAAGAAGTGTGTCACCGTCGCTGTTGCTGCCAACACATCTTGGATGTCGCCTCTGTATTTGTCACACTGCACTGCATCGAGTGAAGCTCTTCGCATCCATGGAGAAGCGTGCCACCGTTGGAACTGCTGCTGTCGCAACTTGAATGTCGCCGCTGTAGTTGTCGCATTCCGCGGAAGTGTCTAACAAACGTGGGAGAAGAGTGCTGCAGCCGTGGCTGTGGCCGTCGCATCGCTGAAAAAGGCTGTCGCAGCTGCAGTCAACGCATCACACCGAGACTTCTTGCATTATCAGAGAAGCATGCTGCATCTGGAAGATCTACATGTCTTTATTTCTTTGCACCGGAACTTTGCCGTATTTCCATCACTGTAACACTTTTGTTGTGGAAGCGTCACACATCTTAAGGTACATTGACTTAAAGTGTCGCATCTTAAGAACAGAACTGAACTAAGCTAAAACTACCATCTTAAGTATAGTATTGTGGATTTTTGTTGTTTGTGGTCTTGTATTAAGTCTATATAAGGAATACTTATTTTTAATGTACAACTGTGTGGTGTCCATCTGTGGTGTTGTCACTGGGATACTGTATGTGGTCACAAATGCTTTACACACTGCCTCTCAGATTAGCCTGTCTGCTCGTGCCAAGCTACCAAGGGGGTGAGCAGGGGTTATTTTTGGTTTGTACCCCCTTACCCTGACTAGAGGCAAGGGTCCCTATTTGTCACAATTACCTACCTGTGCTAACTAGAGACCCCCAAATCTAACATTGCCTGTCTGCATTTCCGAAGCTCCCGCTGGACTCCAAAGTGTTTGAGACTCAGGACATTGATTTCCAGACTTCTCAGAGGCCGACACAAGATCTCAGCAAAGCTGAGACCCGCAGCCCTTCAAGAGTGACGTTGAACTGGAACTCCTGGACACTGGGCACTTGTGCTAGTGCATCAACTTCCCAAGCTTTCCCAAAGTTGTGCATTGGGCTACTTGTAGTGCATGCCTAAGTATCCTCTGCCTCAAAGACTGTTGGCCTACACTCCACAAGTGTTTCGTGAGCCCACTTCTAGCATTTCTCCTTGAGGCCCCTTCGCAATCCCTGGTCCTATGACTGGTTGGTCATCATGAAGGTTAGTCTTCTGTTGCTTGGGCTTCCCCAGCTGCTCCAGACTTGCCCTGGCACCCTTCCAAGAGGTGAGTCCATCAGACCATGCTGGTCTGCACCGAAGCCAATCTCTGGTTTCTCCAAGGGTTGCTGTTTCAAAGGCTTGTTGGGTCCAATCCAGGCACTAACACCGCTGCACTCGACATCCATTGTGGGACAGCTCGAATCCAGCTCCTGGTTATCATTGACGTCTCCGGGACCTTGTGGCTGAAGAGTCAAGTTTTACCTTCTTCACCTGAAATCACATGTCATCGGTGGACAGCTGCTCATCGCCTTCCTGGTCACAGGCAAGTAACCCCGACTCTGTCCTCACTGCTTTCAGGTTCTTCAGATCTCCGATCCACCCTTGGATCCCTCTGGACACTTTCCACTTGGACGCCAGCAGCACTTTGCAGCAGCTCTCCATTGAAATCGATGACGAAACCCGACACGAAAAGGCACCTATGCACCCTGCTTTCCTGGGTGTGGTAACTCAAGTACTCTGTTGCTCCTGTGGGTGTTGACTCTAGAACCTCATAGATCTAAAGGGGTTTGCTCCTAGTCCTCTTCTAAGTGTCCGTTATATTTCATTTTCCAACCGCTACGTACCCCATCGTAGTTAATGGTGATTTGCAGCTGTGTTTATACACTGCATGTGTACCATCAATAAGGGGTCATTAGGACTTGTGCAAGGTGCCCACTACAATAGTGGACAGCATATGTCAGGCCAGCATCTTACACTAGATAGTACCCATGCAGTCCAGCACTCACACTGTTACTCCCTGTGCCCTCCTCTGATCACCCAGCCAGTACCATGTACTAATCTAATCACTCTGCCAATACCCAATCACTTATATATTCACAATGCACTCACACTGCAGTACTCTAATCAACCAGTCAGTACCCATGTACTCATGCAATTACCCCAAAACTTATTCATGCACTTCTCTATTCATTTGACTGCTATCTGTACAGTTTACTAATTCCTCGTTAGTACCAATGCATTCCTACAGTTACTCAGCCAGTCCAATGTCCATATCAATCTTTCTGCCACAACCCTAGCACTTATAAATTCATCATGCACTCTCCTTGCAGCACTCTAAGTATCCTGTCACTATCCATGTAATTATGCAATGACTCTGGCACTAACACATGTATTGCTACAATCAGATGTGCACTATCCAAGTAGTCCTCTAACCACCTCCACACTACTGATTCACTCCTCCTATTACGCAGGTATTACCCATGCCGTCCACAAATCAAACTGTCACTTTCTGTGCTCTCCTCCAATCATCCAACCAATACCATGCCCTTATCTAATCACTGTGTCAATACCCAAAAACTTCACCCAAATTATCCATGCACTCACATTGCAGTAATCATCCAGTCAGTACCCATGCACTCATGCAATTGCCCAGGCACCATTTAACCCCTTCAGTGCTCATGACGAGCCCAGGCTCGTCATGCAGCACGGTGCACGTGTGCTCATGACGAGCCTGGGCTTGTAATGAGCCGTGGAACGCTCACACGCGGGGCTAATTCCCCCGCTGTGCTGAGCGTTCCATTGCGCGGGTGGGTTCATGACGAGCCCAGGCTCGTCATGAGCACACGAGCACCATGCTGCATGACGAGCCTGGGCTCGTCATGAGCACAGCGGCGCCGTGCGCGGCCCCCCTCCCCCCCGCACCGTGGGGAAATTAGCCCCACAGTGAAGGGGTTAAAGCGCTTCTACATTCCTTTGACTGCTACCTATACAGTTTACTAATCTTCCTGTTACTATCTATGCACTACTTCACTTACTCAGCCAGGTCCATGTCCTTATCCAATCACTGTGCCAAAACCCAAGCATATACGTTCATTGCAGCACTCCATGTACTCATGCAATGAACAAGGCACTAAGACATGCAGTGCTCCAATCACATGTGCACTATCTATGCAGTCCTCTAGACACCTGTACAGTACTTATTCAGTCCTCCAATTACCCAGATAGTACCTGTCCAGACCAGCAATCATATTGTGACTCCCTGTGCACTCCTCCAATCACGAAGTTAGAACCATGTAGTAATCCAATCTCTCCGCCAAAAGCCAAGCACTCAACAAATCACCATGGTGTCAACTTGCAGCACTCTAAGTATCCAGTCACTATCCATGTACTTGTGCAATGACTCAGGCACTAACACATGCAGTGCTGCAATCAAATGCGCACTATCCAAGTAGTCCTCTAACCACCTCCCCTATACTAATTCACTCCTCAGATTATCCTCGTAGTACCCATGCACTCCATCAATCACACAGTCACTCTCCATGCACTCCTCCAGTCATCCAGTCAGTACCATGTCCTTATTTAATCATTGTGCCAAAACCCAAGCGCTTATAAATTCACCATGCTGTCAACTTGCAGCACTCTAAGTATCCAGTTACTATCCATGTACACATGCAATGACCCAGGCACTAACACATGCAGTACAACAATCACATATGCACTATCTCTGCAGCCCTCTAACCACCTCCACCATGTACTCATTGAATGACCAGGTAGTAATCATCTACCACTACAGTCACTTGTGCACTACACATGTACTCATCTATTCACCTACACACTACTCATGCACTCCTCCAATTATCCTGAAATTATACATGAACTCATTCATTCACTTTGCCACTTCTCAAACATTCATTAAAATAATGATGCACTATATATTATGCATTATACCTAAGAACCATTTTTTTCCCAGAACAATTAAAAAAAATCATCCCTTTTTACTTTTTGTGTGTGTTTTTTCTTTTAAAACCAATAGAGAATAATTAAGATAAGGAAATGATCTCTTGAAGAAAAACAAAAGCACATTATATATAAAAAATTGTGCGCTTTAAGAGCAGCAGAGATGACATCAATGCAGTTTGTCAACACGGAGGTCAGTGGCGCACTAAATACAACTAACTGCAGCATTTAAAAATTCAGGCATAATGTGAGGCCATGGTGCATATAGAATCTGCACAGAAGTTGATGGTGTACTGGGTCTTCTTCAGCAGCAGCATTCAACTTTCTCTTTCTTTCCTCTCATAAGGTGTACAGGGTGAAGGGTCTCCATATGCTGTTTCATACTACTCGTACTGCAAGAGTCATTTTTATCGGAGCCTCCGGACAGCACACTCTCACAGATAATGCAATTTAATTTTCTTGCATTCACCGTTTTTATCCCCTTCTGGTACACCAGAAAAGACCTAACAATGCTTTTCTTCCTTTTCTTCTTCCGCTCCACCATCTATTCTTCCTCTTCTCCTGCAAGTGGATCAACTTCGGCAAAACTAAAAGCCATATTTGTATTAAAAGGGAAATACACAACATTCTATTTAGAATAACTTTGGCGCCAGTTGACAAATCTGCGTGAAATTATTCAGACTTTTGGCGAGCTCTAGTCTGCTCATATCCTGAAGGTTTCACAATGATTCATCAAGCGGGAGCCAAGAAAAAAGGTGGTCCCAAAATGCACTTTTCCCATGCAATTTCCTATAGGACCTTTAGCTGCAGCTACAGCCCGAACTGCTGAACGGAATTACACCATATTTGGCGAAGAGGTAGTTCTTGGATTAGACTCGTGCCTTTTGCTTATTTGGTGTAAATCTGTTCAGTAGTTCAGGAGAAAATTACAATTAAAAGTATATATATATCTATGGGCGCGGTGGATCCGCGTATCTATCTGTGTACCCTAAGTGCAGCCTAAGCGCACCCTGCCATGCACAAACTGTATTTTAAATGGCTGTCAACAATCCAAACTAGGAATCGTTGGCAGCCATCTTGTGCTTTGGTAGACCTGAGGCACAAGAAACACCCGAAAAAACGTCGTAAAACGTGAAAAGGGGGAAGGGTAGAGACACCCTGATCCCCTAGGCCTGCTCAGGGGCTCCAACTGATGAGAAAAAAAAACTAAGTGGGTCCCACGTTTTAAAGGTTATTAGCCCCCGGGGGCCAAATCCCAGGGGCATTTAAAAAAAATTGTGTGGGGTCCCAATACCCCCAACACTGTCCCGGGGGCCGCCACCCTCTGGGGCTCTAAGTTAATATATGCAGGGGGCTCACGGGGCCTCCCCGCAGCCCTGGGGACCACCACCCTGGGGCTTGTTTAAAATGGGTGGGGGCCTCTCAGGCCCCCCAGCCCTGGGGACCACCACCCCGGGCTTCACAACATTAATTTAGGGGGCTCTGAGGCCCCCCAGCCCCGGGGAGTGCCACCCACAGGGCTTCTTGAAAGTGTGTAAGAGGGGCTGCATGGCCCCCCTCCTGGAGCCCAAGATGGCCCTGGGGACTGCCTCAACCCGGGGCCGACTCCTGCAGTGTCTCGGGGTGCCCACCCCTGGGACACTGCTGTTTGCAATGACAGGGGGGGATCCTCCTGGCTGCCGAGGGGTAGGATTAATGCCAGCATATCTGTAGTGGTTACGTAAGTAAGACCCTGTCCACGGGTCACTAAAAACCTGGTCAGCCGCATTATTAAAGGGCCACGCAAATCATTGATCACCTCGTGAGACCCTCCCTTGTCTTATATCTTTACAGTAGACCGCAAGATAGCGGACCCCAGCATGCTGACTCATGGTGCACACAACATTTAAAAAACTGTATGTATTTATTGTTTGTGATGTGCATGCGTTTTTCACTACGAGGTATATAGTATGCCCTCTCATATAACCGACTACCTTTTGTCATTTGAACTTCTAATTTCAGTGTTTTCACCATGGAACTTTCCGAATCAGCTACCATTTTTTATCATTTCATTACCCGTGGGTATGCTGTTGAATGTGTACGTTTGGTGTGGTGGGTACTGCCGCATTTGTGTGTGTGATTTCGTGGTGGGTTACTATACCCCCTACCTCATGGGCAGAGAGAAAAATATATCACTGTCTGTCTACATGTTTTATTGATTAACAAAGACATTAGCCGCCAAGTATAACATGGATACAATGCCACAATGTGACTCACGCAATTTGCAGTCTCTATGGATGATGTGCTTATCTATCGATTTTTTGTGTATTTACAAAATGTATTTTCTTTTTCCATTTCCTTTACAGGGACTGCAACAGGTCAAAATATTTTTTGCTTCACTGAGGGCCCACTCAAGCCCCGAAGAAAAACCAAGTAGCTGATTTTTGCTACTAGGTTTTAGGACTTTAGGCATACAACATTTAGTAATTGAGTCTCACTAGTAGGGACCATTAGAGGTCCTGATGAGTAAGCAGTAGGGGACTGCTTATGAAACATGTCATGTCGACTAGGTAGTCAACAAATTCTGTTCTACCTCTCTGAACCCCCTTTGTATTATTCCCAGCTGGAGGGGCCATAAAATTAATTTTTTCCACTAGCCAGGGGATTTTTAATTTTTTTCTTTTCACGTATTTAGGTCCCTACACTCTTATCACTTATCACTGTCCTACACCACACATAGCCTATTGTAATTTACATCAGTGCTCCCGCGTAGTTCGTAGGTCGCAGCACGCCCCGCCCCGTAGAAGGAAGGGAAGACCCCTATGATGAAGCATGACACTATGGGATTCCACCCGCGAAGAGAGCCGGTCCCTCTTCCCTCCACTATCTAATAAAGATATAAAAATAATTCACTTCACATTGATGGAAACCCATTGTTTTTCATACTTCTTGTTCTACAAAGCAATTGGAAAGGTGAGCTTTTCATTTGTCAGGGGATGTATGTGGTGCATTTTGATTTTAATCAGACTAATGTGTTTCTCTTGCTAAAGTGCAGAGAATACTTTTTTCTCTAGAATTTTATTGTGAGTGTGTGTGCATTTAGAAACTATTGTGAGATAAGCATTTATGTAATTTATGTGTTTGCAGACAGATAACTATGCTGTTTTCATGTTTTGGTAGAATTAGAAACCAGTCATTTTTTAGGTATTTGCAAAATGAGTCAAGTTTCTTAATTAAAATGCAGTACTCCTTCTATGTGTTTGGGTAAAATGCAAGGGATAGTATTGTTTGTCTAGAATCACACAGTGAGTCTTGTGTGCATTTATGAATCATTCTGATTGAAGCACTCAATACTAATGTGTAGTAGAAAGTGTTGTGCAATGTGTAGTCACCAAAAGTCTTGTAGACTAGTAAATGTGTTTTGATAATATGCAAGGGATAGAGTTGTTTGTCTAGAATCACACAGTGAGTCTTGTGAGCATTTGGGAATCATATGGATAGAAGCACTCTATATTAATGTGTAGTAGAAAATGTTGTGCAATGTGTAGAGTCACCTAAAGTCTTGTTGACTAGTAAATGTGTTTTGGTAAAATGCAAGTGATAGAGTTGCTTATCTAGAATCACACAGTGAGTCTTGTGTGCATTTAGGAATCACTCTGAGAGAAGCATTTTGGTACTTCATGTGTTTCCTGACATGTAATTGATTAAAAATGTATTGTGTTCTCACATTTTGGTAGAATTAAAAAATAGTCATTGGTTATGTGTTTCTAAAGTGAGTTTAGCTTTAATAGTAAAATGCAGTTATGAAATATATGGAATGGATGCTTGATGTTTTTACAGATAAATAAGTAAATGCACTCTTGAAGTGACACTACCCCAGCACAATTCCCTACACTTCACAAACCCCACTGCACTACCCTAAACCCTTAATCTACCTCCAGCATGACCACCTATACTACCTATTTACCACTTTACTACCATAAACCCTAAAAGTGTACCCCAGCACGACCCCTTACACTACACAAACACCACTGTACTACCCTACTACTCCATTAATAAGAAATATTGTTATTTGTATAGAATCACACTGTGAGTCAGTGTCTATTTAGGAAAATTGAGAGAGAAGGATTTGGTTGGTTGATGTGTTTGCAGACATATAAATACATGTACTCTTAAAGTGACACTACCTCCAGCACGATCCCCTACGCTACTTAAACACCACTGCACTACCCTAAACCTTAAAACACTACCTCATCATGACCGCCTACACTACTCAAACACAACTGCATCACGGTAAACACTAAATCTACCTCCAGCACAATGCCCTGCATTATTCATTCATCACTGCACTAACCTAAATGCTAAAACACTACCCAAGCACAACCCCCTACACTATCTAAGCAGTATTGCAGTACTCTAAACATTAAATCTACTGTAGCATGACCTCCTACACTACACAAACACCACTGTACTACCCTAATGTCTAAATCTGCCCCCAGCATGACCCCGTACACTACCCATTCACCAATGCTACCATAAAATCTAAAAGACTATACTAGCACGACCCACTACACTACCCAAACACCATTTTACTACACTAGAACACTACTCCAGCATGACCCCCTACATTATAAAAACACCACTGCAGTATCGTATACCCTAAAACACTAGCCCTAACATGACCCCATACACTTCATAAACACCACTGCACTACCTTAGAACACTATCCCAGCACGACCTCCTACAGTAGCCAAACACCATTGGACTACCTTGAACCTTAAACCTACCCCAGCACGACTCCTTACATTATCCAAACACCACTTTACTACCCTACTACTCCATTTATAGGAAATATTGTTATTTGTCTAATCACACTGTGAGTCAGTGTCCATTTAGGAAAATTGAGAGAGAATGATTTGGTTGGTTGATGTGTTTTCAGAGATATAAATACATGTACTCTTGCAGTGACACTCCCCCAGCATGTTCCCCTACACTAATTAAACACAACTGCACTACCATGAACCCGAAAACACTACCTCATCATGACCCCCTACACTACTCAAATAGCATTGCACTACCCTAAACTCTAAATCAACCCCCAACATGACCCTCCACACTACCCATTCACCACTGCACTACCCTAAACTCTAAAACACTATACCACCACAACCCACTACACTACCCAAATACCATTGCAGTTCTCTAAACTTTAATTTACGCCAGCATGACCTCCTACACTATACAAACTCCTCTACACTATCCTAAACTGTAAATCTACTACCAGCACGAGCTCCTACATTACCCATTCACCACTGCACAGACCTAAACGCTAAAACACTACCCCAGCACAACCCCTACACTATCTAAAGAGTATTTCAGTACTCTAAACATTAAATCTACTGTAGCACAACCTCCTACACTACCCATTCACCACTTTTACCCTAAAATGTAAAACACTATACTAGCACAACCCACTACACTACCCAAACACCATTGTACTACCCTAAACCTTAAATATACCCCAGCATGACCCCCTACACTACCCAAACACTACTGCACTACCCTAAAACACTACCAAAGCACAACCCTCTATACTACACAAACATGACTGCACATTCCTAGAACACTACCCCAGCAGGACCCCATACACTACACAAAGACCACTGCACTATCCTAAGCCCTAAATCTACCGCAGTACGACCACCTACTTTACCCAATCACCAGTGCAGTACCCTAAACTCTAAAACACTACCTCAGCACGATCCACTACACTACTCAAACAACATTACACTACCCTAAACCTTATATCTACCCCAGCACAACCTCCTACACTATCCAAATACCACTGCACTACCCTGGAACACTACCCCAGCACGACTCCCTACACTACACAAACAACACTGCACTACTCTAAATTCTAAATCTGTACTGTTGCAATACTATAGTGACTGTTTATGTACCATGTAGTAATCGATTTACTAAAGTAAAAGTGAATCAATTATGAATTCACTCAGTGTCTTTCCTTATAGTATTGTGATCATTTAGTAAATATACATGTACTCATACTGTGCTTCAGGTTTTAGTGTTATGGAGTGCTTCAAACTGCTATGCACTATGTATGTAGTGCTCTTACCACTTTCACAGTTGTACTTCAGGCCTACAATTTTTTAGTTAGAATTTATATGAAATGTGTTTGTATAGTAATAAAAATGTATAATTGTTTTAAGTTATTAATAAATACGTATTTATGTTTATTTTTTGCAGATACTGTTTATCATCATTAAAATAAAGTTATCATGCCGGAGAAAGAAAAAAGAAGAATAGGTCAGAAAAAGGATACTTACTTGAAAAAACTCAACCACAAGTATTGGAAGACCAACATAATGTGACTAAAAAGAAAAAAATGTCTTATAAGACCACAAAGGACTTCATAAAAAATATTACTAGATTCAGAAAAAAATGCAAATGTGCAAAGCAGTGAAAATGTTTCAAGCACAAAAAAATATGCAAAGAAAAGGAAAGGAAAAAAAGGCAATATAAAAACAAAGGATACAGCTTATAGTAAAAGAAGACAAAATCAATATAAAGAAATGCACAAAAAAATATTTTACAACAGAGTAGTCCATAATTTATTGAAACATACAAAGAAATATAGAAAGAGAACACAATTTTATAAAAAGAAGAAGCATATCAAATCCATTGTTGAAAAGGTTTTTGAAATAAAGAGGAAACTCTTTATTTTAGTATTAAAGAAAATTTGATCACTAGATAAACCAATCTATTTAATGAAGTCCAAAAGTAAAAGGAAAATTGTATTTAACAGAAGGAATTTTTGTGATTTTTTTTAGGGGAATGGAACACAGTTTAAGTTCCTGAACCTTTTTTTTTAATGAAGAAAGTTATTTACAGATCAATGATTTGTTGCATGCATTTGACACCAGTGGTCGAGCTTATGAGGTTAAAAATGGGTGTCTAATTGAGAAAGAGCAAATGGTTCCTAGAAATGCAGAAGAAGTGATAGCTGATGAAGTTCTAGGCAGATGTCCTAAAGCCCCAGTGTACACTTGGGATTGTAGTAGTATTTGTAGTTTACGACAAGAATCTATTGATAAATTACGCAATTCTTACAAGCATACTGTAAAAAAAGTGTTAAACGAAAGATAAAGGTGTTGCAAGGATAGACCCTTGCAGAGTGAGAAAACATACTGGTTTACATTGTAATTCTCTGGCTTGTCTTTCTAGGAAAGTATGTCATAGTGTTTTTCAACATTTCAGGATGTTAGCAGTACATCATGCTCAAAAGTGGAAGTTAGTGAGAAGATTGTATTATGCAAAAAGTCCAGCACTAAAGTTAAATGAGTTGAACAGTGCTCTTTTGCATGTGTCAGTATCAGATATGAAAAAGGTTTGTGATGATATTGAGTTTTGTTACTTTGGTCCTGAAGAAGAGAGTGAAGAAACTCAGACATTAATAGAGGAAAATTTTATTAAGAATGTTGAACATAGTTGTACAAAAAAATTTGAAAATGAAATTACAAAGTTAACAGTTGATTTCGGGTGAAAGGCCAAATTTTGCTTGTATTTGTTTTTGCCTAACTCACTACAAAAACTAAACTAGGGGTGTTGATCTGTATTTAAAAAGTGAACAAGAAAATAATGATAAGTGGAAAGAATTTGCAACTTATTTGTTGGTAGAGAATTGTTTTGATTTGGGTTCTGATCAGCGTATTTGTAAATATTGTTATAACAAATTTGATGAGAATAAAGTGCCCGCCGGAGCTTTTCATAATAATCTAGAGTTGATTGCTACTCATCTAGAACTGATAGATTTGAACACCTATGAGTCTATTCTCATTCAATGTGTGCACCCGTTTCAGGCTATTGTTCCTATGAAGCCTAAAACAGGTAAATTGCCTCCTTCAGATTTACAAAGAGGATTAAAAGGAAGAGTTGTGTATTTACTGTTAGATTTAAAGAAAAATATTGAATCTATTGACGTAGAAAGTGTAGAAAGTGAACCACTAGTTGTTCTTGTTAATGGTGTGCCGACTAAGAATACGAAAATCTGGCAGGAGTTAGTGGATGTTTGGAAAGTGCAAAAGGCAACATTGTATTTGATTAAAAAACAATACATACTATAAGAATGTTTATATAGGAGAAGAAGAAATAGTTTTAGCAGAAGATACTGAAATGTCAAGTGGACAAATTGAAAAAGTGGATATGTTAAGATGTGAAAAAATCTATGAACATTACAGTGTGCATCCACTTCATTCAAAAGAAGTGATGGGGAACACTATTGATTGGTTCCAAATAAAAAAGCAAAAGTAACTCCCATGAGTGCATGGGAAGAGTGCTTGGAAGCTCGTTGTTTTCCACAGTTGTTCCCAACTGGAAAAGGAGGATATGATGAACGTCCTGTGCAGATTCCTGCATCTGAATATCCGACAACTAGATTGTATGCAGAAGATCCAAGATTTTGACAATGCATCCCTTAATTTCATCTTTTGTTTGAAAGTGACTTGTCTCGACTCTCATATGCAGTCAATCATATTGTAAAAACTGGAATACATCTGCAAAATGTATCTTCAAAATATTTTATGGCTAAAGTGCACCAGAGAGATGATCATCTTGAATCTAAGCTCATTAATTTGATGGCATGTCAGCGTTGAACTAATGAATATTGGTACCAAAGTCATGGAGAACTGAAATGTATGCTACAGAACTTAGGAACTCCAACATGGTTCCTTACCCTAAGTTGTCCTGAGTATGCCTGGGATGATTTACTAGAATGTCCTCCAGAGGCAAATTCTAATATAAAAAATATTGAATACAAGACACCTGGAGAATTGTGCTCTTTGGATCCTGTTAATGTATGCAGGTATTTCAATCATAGATTTGAGGCTATGATGTATTTTATCTGCAATAAAAAAATCCTCCTCTTGGAGAAGTTGTGGATTTCTTTTGGAGAATGGAGTATCATGCAAGAGGTGCTCCTCATATACATATGCTGTTATGGATTAATGACGCTCCCAAGTTTGGAACATATGTGATTGATACTGTTTTGAGTTTTATTGAACAATATGTAACATGTGCTATACCCAAAACCACAGAAGAAAACAACTTAAGAGCACAAGTTTTATGATTCCAAAGCCACCGATGTGGAAAATACTGTTGACTAAAGTGCAAATCTAAGGACAAGTTCTACACCAAATGTCGTTTGGGATTTCCATGTCCTGTAATTACCAATGTTGGGGTGAACAGTTTTATGTCATCTTTGCAACATATTATCCCAAGAAAGTCTCCAAAAAATATGTGCAAGTTAAAAAGAAATGAAGAGTCAAAATACATAAATGACTACAACCCAGTTATTTTGTCCATGTGGAATGCTAACATGGATATTCAATATGTTGCGGACAATTCCATTGCTGTTGCTCAATATGTAACGTTCTCTATTACAAAATCAGAAAAGACGAAATTGAAAGAAATGTGGGAAGAGATTTCGAACGAAAGACTCTAAGTAAGGAATTATACAGTTTCAGTTTGAAGATGTAATTGCATCAAGAAATTGGAGCATATGAATGCTCAGATCGGTTATCATCTGCAAGTCTATACTCCAAAACTACAAGAATCATTTATGTGAGTCTAGGTCTTGCAGTAATGCGAAATCGAGTACTGAAATCTGTACAAGAAATGTAATATTTAGCAGCAAAAGATCCTGAAAGTACATATATTTTGAAAAAAAGATGTGTGTTGGACACATATTACCCAAACAGAAGTCATCATCTTGAGAACATGTGTCCCTATGAAGTGCTGCAAAACTACACTTTTAAACGGAATACTACAGAGAACATCAATGATGGAAAATATGGAGTCATTGGTTCCGAAGGATCTTTGGTGAAACAAATGAAAGGAAATTTAATTAATCACAGAAAGCTGAGTTGCGACACTGCTGATAAAAGGGAATTTTATTATTTTGTAAGGTTGGGCGTAGTTCGCGAAGTATCACTACGCGAAGTGCACTTCGCACTACGCGAACTTCACGTAGCACTACGCGAGCTGCGTAGTAGCATGTTCGCACTGTGCAAGATGTGTTTTTAATGATTGCACAGTGTGGACAAGCATCCGGCAATGTGCAATCATTGAAAATGGCATCTTGCACAGTGCGAGCTGTCGTTTTCTGCTGCTCGAGTAGATTATTACTCGAGCTGCAGCTTTCTCAACGCGAACTGGTAGTTTCTCATTGAGAGCGGTCGCGAGCATGAGCAACCACTCACAATGAGAAACCTTACCTTCCCACGTTGAGAATCTCGCCGGGATGTCATTTTGCTTGCTCGCGGTCACGAACATGACGTTCAGGACTGCGAACAAGCAAAAAATGAGCGCTGCACTACGCTACGCTGCACTACGCGTGTTCGCACTGTGCTACGTGCAGCTCGCGTAGTGCGAAGTTGCGCAAACTTCACAAACTCCGCGAGGGTAGTGTGGTGCTTCGCCCAGGGTTACTATTTAGCCCTTTTACAACTATTCAAACCATGACTTACAGAACTGGAATTACTTGGAGATTTCCAGAGCTATGAAGATTCCTCTAATGCTTGTAAAGATAGCATACAATGCAGTGCTTTTGCAAAATTTGTGAAAATGTTGAACGATGAAATTGATCAAGAAGCTACAATTGAAGCTGAGATTGCTAGAGACAGTTCTAAAGACAGCCAAAGTTCTGCTGTGCTGAGTCAAGATCCACTAGGAGAACCAACTATTGAAAATGAAGCAGCAATTGCCATGAATGAGGTGGAAAGAGCAATGCATCAAGCTCATGAAGATGTAACAAACTTAGCAAACTTGGAAGAACAACTAAATGTTGAGCAAAAACAAATATATGAGCAAGTGAGACAACAGATTGACCATGGATTACTTCCTGAAAAGAAAGAGTGCTCATAAACGTCATTTCAACCTATCCGAATGTACTTGAGAGGAAAAGCTGGAACAGGAAAAGGTTTTTTAATTAAAGTAATTACAAGTTATCTACAGAAAACAACTTAGTTGCATTTGTCTTGTGTTGTCACTGCTCCAACTTGGTTGGCAGCACACAACATTAAAGGAATTACTTTACATCAAAACAAATTGGAATACCACAAGCTATCTGGCGAAGCTTGTTGTGAAGTTTCAAGAATCTTGAAGAAAATGAAACTTCTCACTATTGATGAGGTAAGCATGGTATCAAACTTAATGCTTGCCTTTGTGCATTTAAGAATGCAGCAAATTCTTAAAACAGAGTACGACGTGTTATTTGGACCAAAACATGTAATCGTTTTTGGAGATCTATTGCAACTGACTCCTGTAAAAGGACAACCAGTATTTAAAACACTTGCTCATGAAGACAACATAAAGTCTCTGGGTAGTGTTGGAAACGTGAACATTTGGTCATATTTTGAATACAAAGAACTCATTACAAATATGCGACAGGCAAATGATGTTGATTATGGAACTATTCTCCAAGATATAAAAATTGGACTACAGACTGAACATGGCAAACACGCTTTGCAGACTCAATTACTTTCCAATTTATTTCCAAATGAAAACGTAGTTCCTGAGAAAATATATATGGAAATTGTAGAAAACAAATTTGTAATCTGCTTAATGCCAACACTGCTTGAGTGTTCTATA
This sequence comes from Lissotriton vulgaris, assembly GCF_964263255.1. Lineage (NCBI taxonomy): Eukaryota > Metazoa > Chordata > Amphibia > Caudata > Salamandridae > Lissotriton > Lissotriton vulgaris. Next base: position 461,325,267 of record NC_141696.1, on the reverse strand, counting down.
TTCAACAAACAAATTTTGAAACTGGAAAATGAAGAAATAATAAAAATGGAAGCCATCGATAAAATAGAGAATGAAGAAATCACTATTATTCTGACCGAAAAATTGAAGACAAAATTGGATTCTTTGGAAAAATCAATATCTAAAATTGCTGGTTTAGAAATAAATCTATATGCATGTAGAAACTATTGGATAATTTTCAGACATCATTTGGATGTAGAAAAAGGTTTAGTTAATGGAGCAATTGCGAAAGTTGTGGATTTTGTTAATTATCAAAATAAAGATGGTATTGAATTCCTAAAAAATACATTCGATCAGATTGAAGAAGTTAAACAAATTGGTCGTTGTTCAGTTCATTGTTTGCTTGTTAAAGAATTATATGTCCATAGAAAACAGTTTTCAGTTTCTCTGGCATATGCAGTGACTATTCATAAATCTCAAGGTTTAAGTGTTGACAGTGCTATGGTGAACATTGGAAATACCGTTTTTAAAGAGGGTATGGTATATGTTGCGTTGTCACAAATCAGAACATTTTCTGGTTTGTTTTTGATTGATTTTGATGATACAAAGGTTACTGCAGATGCCAACTGTGTGAAAGAGTACAATAGGTTAAGAATAACATATACTCCTAATTTAGGTCAATATCCTGTATTTGAAAAGTGGGTGGTTGGTCAAAAAAGAAGGTATGAGAATATCTGTACTGAAGGTGTAGAGAAGGGAAAAAACAAGATAATGTTGTGATTGCAAGCAAACAGAAAAAGGACACTGTTGAAGAGATTGTTGGTTATCAGTTTGAAAAAGGTTCTGGTGTCAACTGCTATGCTAATGTAGTGGTCAATGTTTTTTTTTTCTTGAAGGTTTGCAACAGCAAATTATGGAGAATCAGGAAAAAAGATTTTGTTCCTTTTTGCATTCTGTGTATGAAAAATTGAGAACTAATAAAAGTAAAATACAAAGCGTATCTGATGTTCGTAATCTTTTAGACGTATGTTCTGGTTCTACACAATTTACACAAAATATCCAACAAGATGCTCAGGAATTTTTAATGTATATACTTACTGTATTGGAAAATGAAGGTGTAGACATAGAGAGTATTTTTGGCCTTTGCTATAAATGGGATCATTATTGTGAGAATTGTATGTATACATATAGCAATAATGTAGACATTGAAAGATTTCTATATTTGACATTATCGGACTGTAAATCAGTGTCTTTCAATAAACTAGTTAAAGCTTTAAATCAAAACATGGAGAGTAGCCAATGCAAATCAGAAATGTTATCAACATTATTAGATATGGACAATATATAATTTTAATGATACAACGTTGTACAGCTGACGGAAGAAAATAGGACACTACTAAAACATTTTGTTCCTACAAAACTATCAATATCAGGAAGGACTTTTGTAGCATTAGCAATAATTTTCCATGATGGTCCTTCAACAACATCTGGACATTACACTGCCTATCTAAAAATTGAGAAAGGCTGGAGTCTTTGTAATGATGCTGAGTTGGTTTTGAAACAATGTTTGCCTTCCGAATTATCAAATACCTACCTAATATTTTTAAAGTTAAATTTTAGAAAGATAATTCAGCCTTTGAGGAATTTATTATTATGTTTTAATAGGATTACCATTGGACAATTTACATAAAAATGACTGCACAAATACAATTTGGCCTCAAGGAAAGGTATATTTTTGAATTCTGGACTTTTTGTTGCACATTGTCTTGGTGTATAATTTTAACTGACATCATTTACAGTGTTTATACATTTAAGTTATTTCATTTTCTTAGCAGTAATCATTTTATATACGAGTGAATTGTATTATCCAGCATTTTACTATAGATGGATTGTTGTTTTTTTTTAACAATTTAAATGATTAGGGTTTTTTTGCCCGCTGTTATGTGATGAGTATGATTGAAATCACTATTTCTAGCAAAATTCAATATATTCTGAGAACAGCAAAAAAGGCAAAGAAATTGCTTTGTAAAATGTTAAAATTATGCTGAGTTGTTCAAAATATATTATTACATGTTATAACTATTTTTTATTTTCTTTTACAGATCGTAATTTTAAAATATGGAATTTACTATATTTTAGATTATAATAAACAACTTAATATCATGTGTAGAGTTTTTTAGGTGTATTACTGTTGAGGTAAGTTTAAGTAAGTCTTAAAATGCACACTGAACTGTGTTTCCACACAGTTGAGAAAAAGGAAGATGGATGAATGAGATTTGCGCAAGAAAATTCCAACGCAGACAGGTATGAAATAGGGGAAAGCTTCAGAACACCTCTCTGCAAGATACATGGTATAGTACACAATAGACACATATGGTGGTTTTGTAGGTCTTGGTAATGTCAAAATTAAAAGGAATGAAACTCTTTAACTTAAACCACATCTCTGCAAGTTCTTGTACATGTCATATTAGGCCCCATCCCTTCCCTTCAGTAATATATAAACATGTCCTATCAGTTTTGTAAAACGTAGGTAGTTATAAATGTATCTTGTTCCCTGTTATCAGTACAGAAATGTAGTCCTATAATAACAATTGGCCTAGCCATTAACTAACTTTCTTATTTAGAAGGTGAGGATAAGGCATTCTGTATTACTTTTTTTCATTTAAAAATAATCTCATCATACACACCACTTTGCGTTTGAAAGGCGTTCTATAGGTTTTACTGTGTGTGTTTGCACAGAAACTCATAGAACAAGACACATCTCCAGATTTATCAGAAATCATAAATCAGGACATGTTTGTGAATGCTGCACCATACTCTAACTGGTGTAGCAAAGCACAACAAGGAAAAATATTTTCACTTCTCATTTTTTCACTTTCAATGTATGCTACAATGCACAGTATATATTGAAGGAGAAAATTGCCTTCACTAAAGGTGTCCCTTCCTGCACAAAAACAATCTCCACATGACAAGGACATCCTTGCACCATGGTGCAAGGGTGCCTGTGTCACCATATGGCTGCAGTTTAAGCAGCTGTGCAGAGGGAAGCACAGACCTGCAACATATTTATATACATATGTTGCATCCCTGTGCTTTGGAAGTACCACAGCATGCTGTAATTAAACATTTTACAGTGTCTTGCTGCAGAACTTCCTTATAATTTTGCAGTTATGCATTCGACACACATCAAAAATGTATTTTTACAGTCAATTATGCACTACAGATACATTCATCTAAATTTTCACACACTACCATACTAGTTTAGCTCTTTCTTTAACCAGAGTAGTTAGTTCTGAAAATAACTTTTCTTTTCTTTTTGATGTTTGGTATTTTTTTGTTGTTCATTTTTGGAACGTTTTAGTATTTGTTTTTTTTAAAGAGGGGAAAAAATGTGAACTGGAGGAGAGAAAAAAATAAAACTAACAACGGTGGTTGTCAGTGGCTCGACGCACCAGACCCATCGACTGCTCCCCATACACAATGAGAAAACTGCATTTTATACACGTCATCCAGACTTTCCCAAATTGGGGACGGATGTCTGGAGGCCATGATGAGGTAGATGGGGTTGCTCCACTTGTACTTGGCACGGCCCGCACCCAGCGTGACTTCCCGAAATTGTATTTAAAAGTGATAGGCTTTTTTAGAAAGTTAGAGAATAATATTTTAATAATTATCTCAGATAATGTCTTGTCTTAATATTGATATTAAACATATATATATAACTTTAAAACATTAAAAAAATGTGCAAGAGTCGTGCACCCACCGCGTCCGATATGCATATGATGTCACACGCTACCGTGCATTGGTCACGTTGCATAATACGTATATGTCATGTATGCACCAGGAGTCGTGTCCATGCCGCATAGCAACCGCGTTGGAAAAGTCGTACTCGTCGCACACCATGGATCCTATACAGCAATCTTGAAATGCCAGACACATTTCACGCAGTGAATGAGCAGAGTGCGCTTTGGGTGCACGACTCCCAAAAAAAGGAAAAAAAAAATTAAAAATAATACAAGTATATTATAAACAATGTAAAATATTAAAAAAATATATATATTTTTAAAAACAATATAAAAAATATGTGTAATGTAATTTAAAAAATAACATTTAAAAAATATAAAGATTTAAAACATTTAATTAAAAAATGTAAAACAAAAACAAATATATTTAAACATTTTCATTTAAAAAACTTTGAAATTCACTTAAAAAGCCAAAGGTTTGAGATATGTTATAGTTAGGAATTAGCATTTAAAAAACCTTTGAAATTCACTGAAAAAACATAGGTTTTAGACATGTTATAGATAGGAATTAGCATTCAAAAAACTTTAGAAATTCACTGAAAAAAACATAGATTTCATGGGTGTTAAGGTTAGCTAGACATTTTACTCGTACAAAATCATAGAAATTCCCCTGTTATAGTTAGTTGTACAAACTATGACTCGCGCACCCGCAATCCACTGCTGATCATGTCGCATATTACATCATTCATGGTCAATGACATCACTGATGACATCTCATATGACATCACTGATGAGATCATCCAGTGAATGTGGTTTGGTTCGATATTTTAATAAGTATTATATATATAGGAATCTGTACTATATATATATATATATATATATATATATATATATATATATATATATATATATATATATATATATATATATATATAGGTATATATATTTAGGTATATATATTTAGGATTTATTCCCTATGGGATTTTTGAAAATTCTATGTCTAATAACTTTGGCGTTTGTGCACGGAATCGGCTGAAATTTTCAGGAAAATGGCACATTTTGTTTCTGAGCAGCCCTTGAAAATTTGGGGGGGTTTTGTCGAGGGGGGGCCGAGAAAAAAGGGGGGTCCCAAAACGCGTTTTTCCCATGTTAATTTCCATAGGGCGGTTGGACTCACTTTTAGCTCGAACGGCTGAATGGATTTGAACGAAACTTGGCAAAATTGTAGGGACTGTTAGCCCGATGTGCCTTTGCTAGGTCTCAATATATGTGCTCCAGTAGTTTTTGAGAAATTAACGTTCAAAACAAGATATATATCTGTAACAGCGCTCCGGGCTGCGCTCCGGTTCGCTTACTTTTCGCGAAACGGAACTTTGCGCGCAGAAAGCTGATTGGCTCTCCGGTGTCTGTCAACATTCTAAACAGTCCGGAGCGGCCGCCATCTTATCTCTCGGTAGGATCGAGAGAGAAGAAGAGGTGAAAAACGAAGGGGGAATTTAATGAAAGGGGGCAAGGTATACCCCTCTTGACCCCCTAGGAATGTTGTTGGGGTTATTAAAGGGTCCCGTGGGGAAAATAAAAAAAAATGATTTTTCACGGTAGAAGCGCTTCACGGGCCGCGAACTGGGCCGCAAACTGGTAGCGAAACGGGAATTCGCCATTTTGTGCTTCGTTTTAATTAAATTACTAGGTATAAGGGGGTGCGGGAGACGTATCCTAATCCCCTATGTTTCCTGAGGGTGGCTGAGGAGGCTCATATATGTTGATACATCTCTTCCAGCGGCTGTGCGTGAGCTTTTTTTTTTTTGCTGCGTGACGTCTGTTAACGTTCGATTCGATGGAAATCAGGAAGTGTTGACCGCCAATTTGTCACTGCGATAAAATATTTTGTTATAAATGAATCCTTATTGATAAACATTGTCTGCGCCATCTTGCCTTTTTTCCAATGCCACAATTTTGTCGTGCACGGCAGCCATTTTAGATGCCAGGCTGGTCCCAGGCTATCACCTACCCCTGCGGATGTAGTTTATGGCCCCAGCTGTAGAGAATCCAGACATGCCAACCCTCCCGATTCAGGCGTGAGACTACTGATTTCAGTGCTAGTCTCCCGCCTCCCGATTTCTGCAAGCAAAAACCCGGGGGCATATTACCAACAACTAGCGTTAATTTTTGTCTCTAACTTGTTTAGAGACAAAAATTATCACCGCACATCGGCGATTTTTATCGCAGATAAATCTTGCTATTAGCAAGGTTTATCGCAAATGCGATAAAAAACGGCCGCAATGCATGAATATCGCAGAAAAGTCAGCGATATTCATGTATTATCGAGCAAATGCTCTTAGCCATGTTATCCACCTCCCATTGGATAACATGGCTAAGAACTGCTCAGGTCAGGTGTTAGCTTTTGGAGATATTCGCGCTTAGCGCGAATATCTCCAAAAGTTGGTAATAGGAGATAGCGATGTTAGGGACTGTTTCCAGTCGCTAACATCTTGGCACGCCCACTTTGCATGTCATTTGTGATAAGTATCACTGACATGCAAAGCGGGGCCCAAGATGGTCGCTATCTCCTTTTAGCTGTCACTAACTGGTGTTAGCGACAGCTTGGTAATAGGGAGATAATTTTATCTCCGCTTTCTTGGCTTTTAAAGCCAAAAAAGCGGAGATAAACCCCCTTGATAATATGCCCCATGATTCCTCGGTGGTTTCAGCTGACAGGGCTTGGTATTGTGTTACGTGGTAATTCTTCCAGGAAACGTCAGAGGGTCGATGCAGGGGTTCTAGAAGGGGTGATAAACCATTTAAGCCTCATGAACAAGCGCATGGTCTTTTAAAGATCTGTGAAGTACTCGGGGCGGCGGTGTGTGTGTGTCCTCTTTCAGGAGCGGGCGGGGGGGGGGGCACTGCCAGCAACTTCCAGGCCAGGCAGTGTTCAACACTTGCATCACCCTTTCTCTGCCTGCTATTGCGCTCCATGCTTCGGAAAGGTAAGAAAAAGAACGTGCATTTTAGTTTGAAATGTCCGATCCTGTAGCAGTACACTTGCAAAGCCCACACATGACAATAACCCGATTCAAGGCCCCATTCACCCGTTTTTAAAAAAATATATAACACTCCAACAAAGTAGGATTATAAAACTTTATTAACTTTTAAATATAACGAACGGAACAAAAACTGTAAAAACATTTAAACATTTTTCACAAAAAAAAGCAACAATGGTCAGAAGCTGTCTTTTGTGCGAATAGTCCCAAGGCAGCACAACGTGCTGAGTTCTGGACGGCACCCAGGTGATGTCACCTGGGTGCCGCACTGGTTTTTGGGATCCTACAATGCAGCAAAGAAAAACAGCGTGGGGCGTCCAGGGTGGTGCGGAGGGAGGCCTCGTCAGTAGCGGTCTGTTGTGCGAATAGTCCCAAGGCAGCAGAACGCGCTGAGATGTTGATGGCTCCCAGGTGATGTCCAGTAAACTGCCGCATTGGTTTTGGTATCCTACAATGCTGCTCTGAAAATTGGCGTGGGGCGGCCCGGGGGGGGGGGGGGCGTGGGGGAGGCGGCGTGAACGGGCCTCCCCAGGTGGCGGCCATCCAGCTGAGTTGCGCCCGCTCTTGCGGCTACAGCGTCTCGCTCACCATGTTGTTGAGTTGCTCCCACTCTTGCAGTGCAGCGATAGGCGGCTGCCACATGACTCTTAAAATGGCGGACAGCTCTTCGGTTTTGGGCCTGGTCCACTAAAATGGCCCTGGGACACCTTGGAACTCGGACGCTTGCCTGCTAGGGCTTGGGCTCCATTCTCGAAAAGCGTCCCCTCAGCCGTGAAGATTCTACAAAAGTCTTGGGGGCCCTCGACTCCTGCAGGCTTCCGGTGGGGAGCGGCTGCCATGATTGCTCGCGGAATGACCACGACGGAGCCACGAGATGGTGGTGCTCTCATGCTGACGCCAGCTTCAGTCTGAATCATCCAGAAACAAGGTGGGGCTTTCATCGTTTGGGAAAAAAAAATGTTCTAAACCAATGAAAAGTGTTATTTTTAGGTCATATGACCAAGCCTTCTATCTTTAGGAAACCAAAAGTAAAATGAACCAATGAAAAGTTTTATAAACAAGTCACATGACCTGTTATGCGGCATAGGGCTACAAAAAGCGTAGAAAATCCGTTGGCACGTGAGGCGGCGTCAGTAGCGGACTGATGTGCGAATAGGCCGAAGGCAGCACAACGTGCCGAGATCCGGATGGCACCGAGTTAGTGTCCAGCAAGTTGCTGCACTGGTGTGGCTATCCTACAATGTTGCGCCGAAAGTCGGCGTGGGGCGCCCCGTTGGCCTGTGAGGTCGCGTCAGTCAGTGGGGGCTGTGCGTCTCCCCCAAGATGGAGGCTCCTCGGCTGCAGTGCGGCGCCCCTTAGCGTTTCACTCGCCGTCCAACTGAGTTGCGTCCGCACTTGCGGCTACAGTAGGCCGAAGGCAGCACAACGCGCCGAGATCCGGATGGCACCGAGGTGGTATCCAGCAAATTGCCGCACTGGTGTGGCCATCCTACAATGCTGCGCCGAAAGACGGCGTGTCCAGCTGAGTTGCGGTCAATCTTGCGGTACAGTGACTCAAACGCGCCGAGATCCGGATCGCACCGAGGTGGTGTCCAGCAAGTTGCCGCACTGGTGTGGCCATCCTACAATGCTGCGCCGAAAGATGGCGTGTCCAGCTGAGTTCCGGTCACTCTTGCGGTACAGTGACTCGAACGCGCCGAGATCCGGATGGCACCGAGGTGGTGTCCAGCAAGTTGTCGCACTGGTGTGGCCATCCTACAATGCTGCGCCGAAAGTCGGTGTGGGGTGCCCCGTTGGCTTATGAGGTGATGTCAGTAGTGGACCGATGTGTGAATAGGTCGGAACCAGCACAAGGCGCCAAGATCCGAATGGCAAGTCCTGGATGTTGAGTGCCATAGTTGAGAGTTCTGAGCAGTGCTTGTAAGACTGTCTGAAGCTTATTTGCACCTGCTGCAGCTTCACTATTGCCCTGGTGTGGCCAAAGGTTGCACATGACATAGGCGGCCGGCTCCCGAGGTCCGGCGGAACTTTTTTCCTTTTCCTTTCTGCTTCTTGTCCTACAATCCGTTTCATCTGAAGACACGACCAGGTCCCTGAATGTGTGCAGGGGGACGCTATTGATTGAATGAAAATGGCGGCTTGACACAAAGCTGACTCAAGCGTTGCTGTTGATGCTATGCAGACAAAAATTGGTTTTCAGTTTGTACATTCTTCAGGATTTTTTTTTCCATCCAAGGATGATTGAGAGTTTGTAGAAAAATGGCTTCAGATTTTCCACATACTACTCTTCAACATTCTTCCTAAATGTAATAATGTGAGACTCACTAGGAGAACGGCTGTTTATGTTTCCTTTCAAAATGCTGCCAACAATATTTTCTGAATGGAAGACACCATCTTGTAGCATAAAGGGCCGAAAGGGGTTCTGGTCTGGCCGATGGTTGGTGGAGACATTTTGACTATATCTTGGACCTGCCCGGCCTCGCCCAAAATGGCGCCGGTATAAATGGGACTCGTAACTCATTGTTGTGTACTAGTTGAACAACCTTGATATCACGAGATATGAATGCAGTTTTGATGCTCATGGCGGGCGGGGACGAGAATTGATTGAATATTTCGACATCCCTATTGATATTAAGTTCTGATGTGTTATTGATTACTGTACTATTGAAAGTTCGAATTAACGTCACCCATGGTACTTGCACGCAAATGTATATCTAGATAACTTTTTTGTAAGTGGCCCTGTCGTATTTTAATTACAAAATGTACGTCCACCGATTCCGCAACTGTTAGACACCTTAGTTCTTGCAACCTAATGGCTCGTTCGTTACGTTCCTCTATAATGTAAATGTCTCCTCATCATATACGATTCCAGTTTGCTCCGTGGCCGGCCCACGTGGTTATAGGCCCGTATTTGTATACTGACATTTTCACAATAAAGGTTTTTAAAACAAAACATGGTAGTAGTATTTACATTGGTAAAGTTTTTACTTTTAGTCACTGTTTTCGAATCAGTAAAAGGCAAGTGAAATAAAGTAGTCCAATTACATGACGGATAAAAGGTATAATATGTAGGAACGCAGTAAAGATAAATGGTCAAGGGCAGTTGTGTTTTCCACTTCTGCAACATAAAGTGATCGATAAGAATCTGATAATCAGGCGTATCGGCGACTAGGACAGCAGGCCGAGTCTCTTTTACTCAACGGCTCCGTCATGGAACGAAGAAATGCCCTTTTTCTCGAAAAAGGAATATATTTTACTTGCAGGACAGTTGTAAATTTTCCGGGAAAGTACATTAGCCTGGAATATTATAACATATATGTTTTTAAAAAAAAGTTCGAAATCAATAAAAAGCGTATTTTTTACGTCATATGACCAAGCTTTTCATTATTAAAATAACAAAAGTAAAATGAACCAATAAAATTTTTTATTAACAAGTCACATGACCTGTTATGCTTACGTTGCGCGCTGCGCGCCGCGCCCCGGATTACTTCCGGGTGCGCTAACGCGGCGTGTCATATAACGCATTACGCGACAACGTAGGTCAAGAATATAGTCAAAATGTCTCCACCAACCAGCGTTCGGAACGCAACCCCTTTCAGCAGTCCAAAAAGTTCTGTAAAATGACAACAGAGGGGACAGGCAACAAGAACCATCAGTCAAAGAGGGGAGGGCAAGTTCTTCTCTACCGGGTCATGTTGGGGCGCTACCGGAACTGATCGAATTGGTAGTCTACAGTGTTTCTGGATGTTTCAGACTAAAGCTGGCGTCAGCATGAGAGCACTACCATCTCGTAGGTCCGTCGTGGCCATTCCACGAGCAAACATGGCAGCCGCTCCCCACCAGAAGCCTGCGGGAGTCGGGGGCCCCCAAGACTTTTGTAGAATCTTCACGGCTGAGGGGACGATTTCGAGAATGGGACCCAAGCCCTATCAGGGAAGCGTCCGAGTTCCAAGGTGTCCCAGGGCCATTTTAGTGGACCACGCCCAAATCTGAAGATCCGGCCGCCATTTTGAGAGTCCTGTGGCAGTCGCTTATCGTTGCATCGCAAGAGCGGGAGCAACTCAACTACATGGTGAGCGAGACGCTGTAGTCGCAAGAGCGGGCGGTAAACAGCTGAATGGCGGAAGAGGCACAGTGTAGCAAAAGCGAGCGGAATGGCAACTAAAACGGTAAAGGGGCGCCCCACTACAGCGTGTCTTCAGGTCAAACGGATTGTGGGACAAGGTCCAGAATAGAAGAGTCATCAAAAGGCAAAAAGTTCCGCCGGACCCCGGGAGCCGGCCGCCTATGTCGGGGGCGATCTCAGGCTACACCGGTGCTTTAAGACTTGGGGAGGGGGTCGGAGCCAAGCGTCTTCTCCGAGTCCATGGCCATCACACCGCCCCTCGGGGGCCTCCGTCAAGCTGTTTAGGAAGGTAACATATCACATTGTTTTCAAATGCAGTCAGGTCCACAAACGACACTCACTTACTTTGAGAATAGTGAAGCTGCAGTAGGTGGAAATAAGCTTCAGACAGTGTTACAAGCGCTGCTCAGAACTCTGAACTATGGCACCCAACATCCAGAACTTATGCCATTTGAGAATGGCAGTGACATTGAAGCAACTCAGGGACCAAAACCATTAACGTACTTTCACGTATAAAAATCTTACTTGGGTAGGGGGCAGGAGCGAAGCGCCCCCTCCCAGTCCGCGCCACCACACCGTATGTTGAAAATCTGAAGCCATCGTTCTACAAAGTCAACCAACCTTGGATGGAAAAATCTAGAAAAATGTACAAACTGAAAACCAGTTTTGGTCTGCATAGCATCAGTAGCAACGCTTGCTATCAGAGTGCATGAGTTTCATGCTCGATCGATTGAGCTAGCCGGATCGGGCAATAAAAAGTATAAAATAGTTATGTAAATAGTTATTTAATAAAATGTTTTACCCTGTTTCTTTGCTGGTGTGTTGTCTATATTTTTAATATTTGCATAGGGTTTGTCGTTATTTTGGGCGGGGTGGGTGACGGAGTCGAGCTGTCTTGCAGCCCTCATGGTGTGGAGCTCAGTTCATCTCACTATTTTCATATTTCTCATGAAGGGTTGTTCCTAATATTTCTATTTTAGCGAGGTCAAAAAGAGATCCAATTAGTGGCCTACTGATTTTGCTCGATTACTTTTATTTTTTTACACGATTTTTCACTATCTGCAAAGACTAAACAGAGTATTGCGACTTTGTGCTTGTTTGTAAATAGAGAATGATCCAAAGAGAACCAATTCTAAAACAGTAAATGCTTGGATAACAATCAATCAAATGGAGAGACAAGCAGGCACGACGGATTACTACGGGGGTAAAGGTCTGCGTTAACTACCGTTCACTATCTGCAAAGAGAGAGTACTACTAAGAGAAAAGAGGGGAGGGGGGGGTGCAGCGTTCAAAGCACATCAGCGTGCATAAATACGAAAATGTTTTTATCTATCACGTACTTGACATTTTAAAGCTTTTCATATTTGCTATTAAAAAACCATTGAAATTCACTGAAAAAACCATAGGTTATAGTTGATATATAGTTAGGAATTTGCATTTACAAAACCTTGAAAATTCAATGAAAAAACCATTGGTTTTAGGCCATATATAGTTAGGGATTTGCATTTACAAAACCTTATTTTACTCGCATAAAACCATTGAAATTCCATATATAGTTAGATGCGCTAACTATATATCGCGCACCCGCAATCCACTGCTGATGATGTCACATATTACATCATTCAGAGTGACGTCTGTTAACGTTCGATTCGAAGGAAATCAGGAAGTGTTGACCGCCATTTTGTCACTGCGAGTAAATATATTGGTCATTTCAAAGCGTTCAAACATGGAAAGGGGAGAAGGTAGAGATAGTCTTGCTGCGTAGGTTTTCTCGGGGTGTGCAGTAAGGCCCTTAAACGCGAAAAGATATATATATATATTTTTTTAAAGTTGCGGGGTGCGCGCACCCGGTCGCGCACACCTATTTACAAGAGTGTGAAAATGGAGATAAATCAGAAGTTTGAGTGCTTAGATATAAGGTGGCTCTGAAAAGAGCCCTTGTATTAATTGAGTGTTTTCTGCATTTATAAGTAAGTACCGATGCAGAGCCTGATGTTGCAGAGGAAGATTCTGTTTCCCTCACTCGTGAAATGAACACCGTCTCTCCTATAGACGTCTTGCATGTGGTAACGCAAGTTGTTGTGGTAAATAGAACCCATGCTATAATCTCTGAGGAAAGCAGAAACAGATGTATTTACATGTCTCCTTGCTTTCTCAATTTGTGCACAATGTTGATTGGACCAATTCCATTTCTGTCTTTGGCATATATTGGAATATACCAAGGCAGTTCGAGGAAAAAGTGTCATCAATTGTCGAAAGGTGTCTTTTAGAAGCATTTCCAGACCTACCCCAGTGTTTGTGCCTAGATCGTTCCCACCACAGTGCACAATTATAAGGTCTGGTTCTAGGAGATGCATAAAAGTTTTCACCAATGGAATCAATTGGTGACATTTCAATCCTCTTTGCCCAATCCACGTTATGTGTACATTTGTTAAACCGAGGTTGCAAATTCGTCTGCTTGCTGCATATTTTTCACTCCAGTGAATATAACTGTGTCCTATTAGCCAGACCTTCATTTTCAAGGGATATGTAGTCGTCCTCCGAACGGTTCTGGAAGTGGAATGGTAGTTAGAAGCTGAAAGTCAGGATAAAAAAAAAGGATGAGGCTGGGTGTGGTTAAAAAAATAAAAATGATTGGTTGATTGTAATAAGTGGAGATTGAAGAGTACGTTGCATGTTAATGTTTATGTTAAACGAAAAGTACTATTGGGTGTGAAAAAAAATGACATGTAACAGAGCTGTGGATTGGCAGGTGTTTCTGGAGGGAAAACAGTCTTCTTAGTTTGCTGTAGAATGTTGAGACATGAACTTTTGACCTGTGCCTTCAGCCAGGTGCAGAATGAGGTGTTACCATGGAAACAGCCGGAGATGGCAGTTGGTGATGGGTTACTTTCACTTGAGATTGAAAATATTGTGAAGGACAACCAATTGAAATGTAAATTTGATTTTACAATTTTGCGTGACGAAATGTGATTGGCTGAAGAGAGGTATATGAGTGTGTATTGACTGGATATCTGTGCCATTGAATTTTTGGTTGCAGTGATAGAAGCTTAATAGACAGTTCCGTCAAACGAATATCTGTTTTGTGTCTGTCACTGTTGTACATCGTACAAAGCATTGGTAAAGGTAAGTCTGTAACAGTTTGTTTTGTCATGTACGGTAAAATATAGTTTAATCACAAACAATGATTGATTTTCCTCGTAATAACTAATTTTTGGCTGTCATAATGTGTTGTATTTCTAAAAGTAATTTCTTTCATTTAAATGTTGAATACGCAGTAAAAAATATTTTTAATATAGAGAGTAATTATTTTTGAAATTTTGAATAGTTTATATATAATGAGAGAAGTTGTTCAGGAAGTGAAGAAATGATATTAGCAGACAGGCAGATAATGCAGAAAGAGAGAGAAATGGTAAATTACTAGTGATACCGTCGTCAAAAAATGCTAATGGTTAATGAATTCGTAAACTTTTTGTCAGTCGACAAAATTTCAGGCTGGTTGGTGGCCGTGGCCTGCACTGGTGGGGGTGGGGCGAGAGGGAGGGGGAAGGGGGCTAAAGTGGTAATGATTAAGGTATTCACAAAGTTTTTGTTAGACAACAAAATTAAAGTGCGGTTTGTGGTCGTGGTTTGCACTGGTGGGGTGAGAAAGGGAGGTGGTCGAGTGAAATAAAATGAAAAGTTTTGACCATGAGGTTGTACACAGATTTGTGCAGTAAATGTGTTCGTACATTGAGGTAGCAAACGGAGTATATAAATATCTCTCTCAGTCCTGCTGTTTGACTGCATCTTCATGTCCCTTCTGTTTTCCGTCTCCGTTGCCCTGTGTTATCTTATTGTTTGTGTGTCTGTCTGTGTCTGCCTTCAGTCCGGGCTGAGGAAGTTTGCTGTGGAGGCACACACAGGTAGTCCTATCAAAGTAATTGGAACGTTTTCAAAAAAATAATTATATAATTGCATTGGTATTTTTAAAGCGCTACTGAATGTTTTCTTTCACAATTACTGCTTGGTTGCTTTCTCAGAGCAGAGGGTATGTCGTATTTCACTTGTTGGTGCCTCTGCATCTGACTCTGTTCTCTGGTGGCTGGCGGAGAACTGTTTGTTATTGTGGAGATGAAAGGGTGATAAGGAGAGAAATACGACATAGCGTCTGGCCTGTAGAAGCGTGGGAGCAGTGATTAACTCTGAGTCAAGCGGAACTGTGGCGGTGCTTGGTAAAAGTAATACATTTTTTTTAACAGAGGTACAACTGTCTGTACGGTGCGCGACCTACTAAGAAAGAGTTCACGGGCCGTTATAGGCTTGCAGGTTCTAGTATCAGTAAGTGAGGTCGAGAAAAGAAAGCATTCAGGGCTTTATTTATGAAGGCCTTGCGCCACCGGTGCGTCACTTTTTCCCATTTTAAAAAATTACGCACCGGCGGCGCAAGGTCTTCATAAATAAGGTCCTCAGTTAGTACAGCTGAGGTTACGTGGAACACATGAATAGTTTTTCAATATATAATCATTTCATTTGAGATTATGGATTAAAAGAGAGAACGTGAATATTTGAAATGTTTATTCAGAAATGCACTGTTTTGAAGGCAAATCATTATGTAATATGAGTACAGAAATTGCAAAAAACACAGTAATTGGTATTGTCAGTAGTACATGGAATACAAACGCTATAGTAGAAGAAAAATGATTATAGTGTGCAAAAAAAAATTGTACACTCTTATAAGGAAGTATATTATATTTTAATAAATGGAAGAAGGTCTCTGGCCTTTCAGTTTAGGAACTATATATGAAAATGCTAGTGGTTATACATCATCAGTTTATCAATCAGCTGTGTACATGCGAAGCACTATCAAGTTTTTGTTATGTTACTGTGTGAGGGGAAAAAAAGGCGCCAAAAGCGACAAAATGGTGAGAGGTGCATGTATTTAATCTGTTGGATGGTGCGCAAATCACTATTGAGGAGAACTACTGTATTGAGATATCTTTTGAAGGTTGCAGTATTGCATTTGAAATACAGCACAAGAAACAATGGAAATATTGTTGAAAGAACATATTTTTCTGTTATGTATTTAAAAAAAATAATTTTATAGAAAATTAAAGGAGCAGAGGCGTGTGAGGCGGAAATAAGCAGTTCAGAGGCGAAATGGCGTTTACAGTTATAAAAAACTCGTTTAATATATACACATTAATTAGGGCAAATGTAGCATATATTAGCAAGTTTTGCATCAAGTACGTTTGAAATAACATAAGATAAGATATGCAATAGAATTGTTGAGATTAGAGTGTAAAAAATAAAGTTGAAAATCGAGTAGCTGAAGAAAAAAAATGTAGTCCACATAAAAGACCAAAATTTAATCAGCACAAAATCATAATGCCCACTGTTAGTAAAGCCAATAGGTCTGTTCTTCATAAGAAAATATGGAAAAGAACGTGAAGAATATAGGGAGGCAAAAGGAAATGAAAACGTCTTCTGCTTCTAATAGGAAATCACTGTTATCATTTGAAAGTATGTCAGGTATCCAATGGAAAAGAGTAAAGCAGTATTCATGATCTGTTATTATCGGAGCTTCTATTACCATCAGAGGACAGCTCCGTGGGTTTTCGATGTAGCTCTCTGTTAGGAAAGAGTTATCCGTCCATTGTGTAGGCAAAGTAGGCAGCAAGTGCTTCTAACAGGAAATCACGGTTATTATCTGAAAACATGTCAGCCATCCAATTGAGAAGAGGAAAGGAGCATTCATGATCTGTCATTATCGGAGCGTCTTTTACCATCAGAGGACAGCTCGGTGGGTTTTCGATGTAGCTCTCTATTAGGAAATCTTGCGCCGCTGCGAATATATCCCAATGACCCAGAACTCCTTGTATCTCTGCAAAGGCCATAAACCCTCCGTTGTAACAAAGCTGTTCATGATCAATTAACGGATTCATGAGATGATTGTAATTCGCTTCAGGAGGTACCAAATTGCAGAGACATAAGTCCAGGGCCCACGTGAAATCACAGCTCAGGCAATGAAATACAGGCTGCACACAGGTGAAATACGAATATCGAAATGATAATCGATATGAAGTATTCAAAGTTGAGAGTGCTAAGGTGCCGTAGTAGAGAAGCATTCTCTGTCGAAATAGTTCTAAGTGGTCCGGCTCGTTTGCGAAGGCAGGAGGGACATCCATTTTGAATTTACCAAGATGGTAAAGGAAACGGTGCAGCACTGCCGGTTCTATAGCAACTCCACAGAAATAGGTTGCCGGCTATGCAGTGAAGAGGAGCAGAATTACTTCATAAATTTTCTAGCAGTCTAGTCACTTAAATATTGCTTAGTAGTTATCAAAAAAATAGCCTGTCTTGAAGTGGAGGATGCGTTAAAAAATAAGGGAGTCATTTGAGCAAATTGTAAAGGAAGGTCAATTTTTTTTTACACCAATGCTGTTTTCTGTGAATGTTAGCTAAGTGAAAGATATGTGTGTGAGCAGATGCCACGGTAAGTTTTAAATGTGACAATGGAGCTCTTGTTCATGTCTTCCGATTCAAGGTCAGTATTCACTGCCAAATGCAAATATCATGAATCGCATGCGTGGGGTAGATAATCTACATTCTTAAAGGAAAGCAAATGGAGAGTTATTTTTACCGCGTTAGCTTTGTTGCTTGAAACGTTACAGTGATTTTCATTATTTGTTAAGAAAGTATCACTGATGAAGAATGAAAATAAATCCTTATAAATAACAGGGACTGGTGTATTTTAGAAAAGGTGTGTAACATTACAGGAATTGTAAATAAATAAATAATGTAATTGAAAGTGTATGGTTTAAAAATGAAATGTAAAGGTTTATAGTTGGCGTTTTGAAAGCGGTTCTAGAGGGCCAGTTGCATGATAGATTTAAAAAAAATACTACATGTTTTTCAAAAGGATTATGTAAAAAATATGTGTCTTTATGTTCTATTTAGTTTATCTGCCTGTTGCCTATTTTTTGAGTTTTAGTAATGCTGTGTCTTATAACTTTACCAGGGGCAGTTCGAGGCTCATGGTGGCCTTGGGCAGGAAGGGTAGGTAGGGGGTTTGTAATAGGGGGTCCGGGTGGGGTGGAATGTGGAGTTTAGTGAAGAGGGAGGGGGGGGTTTAGGGTGTTTGGTAGTGGATCAGAGTCAGAGGACGCCAAGTTTCTGTTATGGGCTGCCGCGCAAATATGTATCCATTCTCAGAGGTTTATTATATTAAGGATATATATTAACATGGTGGCCCTTGGGGTTTTGTGGTTCAGTGCAAGTGTACTGCTTGCATGTGTATAATGCTGGCCCTGTAGTTTTTGTCTATGGACATGGGGCCTTATTTATGACGGCCTTGCGCCACCCTTGCATCACTTTTCCCATGCTAAAAGTGACGCACTGGCGGCGCAAGGTTTTCATAAATAAGGCTTTTGTTTTTTTGTGACTTGGCCTTTTAGTTATGAAAGCCTACTGTTGTAGGTGCATGAATTTTAACATGGGGAAAAGTGACATATCTGTGGCACAATGCTTTTATAAATGAGAAATTTTGTATTTAGTTTTAATGGAGAGGATTTTGGGGAACTTATTAGTTATGCTTGTTCAATGCTATAATGATTGTATATTGTGTAGGAAATACGTTTGTAATAATTTAATACAATTTTATTATTTCCATTTTTAGAGTGTTTGGTGCCTGAAAGGAACAACCTGCTATTTGAATTGAAAATTTGAGAGTATATATTCTTTTTTTCAGGTGAGTTCCTTTTTTTGCTTTGGCAATTTCTGTGGGTGGTGATGAAAATAATAAAGAATATTTTTTAAAATGTTTAGAACATGATTTTATCTTACATTTTTCACATGTGGTTCTATCTGCTTATACTACATATGTTTTTTGAGATGTTCTCCATTGACAGTTCAAATTATCTTTTAATGAGCTTGGTGCATGTGTTCTTTTGCAAGGAGTTCAGATTTAGAAATCATTTGAGTATAATTCTTTCAGGTTTCTTTTAATTAATACTTGTGAAGTGCTCATTATTTTTGAAATCTTGTTGTATTATGTTTGGCAGTGTTTCACCTTTATTTACAGAGAGGTATTATGATATGGATCTAAATGTAATGCTCATGTTTCCTGCATATCTGTGAATATACTATGTATAGGCACTTTTTTTACATATTAATGTAGAGCTTTATTATGAGGTGGTTGTTCATGGTTAGTATGACATTTTGCATATGCTAAGACATTTACATGGTGAGTATGCTGTTGTAACATAAATGGAACTGTCTCTGTGGGAAGTAGTAATCTGTTAAGTGAATTCAATGGTTTGTATAGTGTGATCCTTTTCTTCAGAGTGCATACATTTATATTGCACTTTGTAGTGATGAAATAAAAAAATGGGTCTCTAAAAATTATTGTACAGGTAATAAATATTTCAAATATCTAGAAAATCTAAAAATCTAAATCTAAAAATAAATTTTACAGTGAAATGTCTTTTAACAACAGTAATTATTTAATGGAAAAAAAGCTCAGTGTCAATGTTTAGAGTTATATTGCCAATTTCTTTTTCAAAACAAGAGGAATGTGGTATCTTACAATATATAGAGTTAATAAGTTAGAGATTATAAAATTATATGTAGTTTAAAAATTAGTAAAGGTAGTTTTCAGTTATACACTTATGGAAAAAGATATAATTTAGTCTCTATATTTTTTTAAAAGGATAAAAAAGAATTTAATCAAAATAACTATGGAGAATTGGTCAGAAGAGAATCAAATTCATTTTGACATCATTAATGAACTGATGGAGGAAATTTTAGACGTGGTTGTTCAAGAGGAAACTGATGAAAATTAATATTTTATGGACATATCCTTAGATTCAGCCTATTTAGAGCTGATAGAAGAAGATGAGGACAATGGACTTGAAGAAGTCCCTGATGAACTAATGTTGGAAGTTCTTTTAAATTATGAACTTATGAATAAATAAAAAAAAATTGATAGCAAAGCATTCGTGATGACAGTTTTCTTGATATATTCGTCGATGAAGTGCTTCATGAGAGTGATAAGATATGTTCTCATGAAGTGTAAAAGAGATCGTAGAAAAAAAGATTAAAACACTTATGATGACCGATAGTTCTTGAAAAAAGTGTACTGTTTGTATGCTTTACATTTTTTTTAAAAAAATTGTCTATAAAGTTAAAACAGATATGGAGTGTGATAAATTTACAAGAAACATTCACTACAGGATTTACTACTTTGTTCAGAGATTTTCTGTTATTATCTGTATTTCATTAGAAAATGAATGTGTGGTTTTAATTTGTACGGTATATACTAGTAGTGAACTATAATATGTGTTATTTTTGTGTTTTACAGATTCACAATTTCATCAAAATTTTAAATTAAGATGCCGACCAGAATTGAAAAAAAGAAACTCTACAAACGGACTTACAGTTTGAAGAAGAAAAGTATAGCATTATTTTCAAAGAAGGAGAGGACGGATACAAAGAAGAGTGCTCCTGGTAAGCAAACTAAAAAGTTTTTTTAAAGAATTTTGGGAAGGAAAAATGTAAATATTGAAGTTCAGAAGGAGAAAACGATATCAGTATCTAAAAGGAGATATGGAATCAAAGATAAAAATGTTTCTGGAATTAGGAGAGATGAAAGTGTGTACAGTAAAACCCAGAGTAATCAATTTGGCCAAATCAGGAAGCGTATGTTTTACAACAGAGTCGTTTCGAATTTATTACAAAAGGAGAAAGTTTCTAAAAGAAGATCTGCTTTTTTTAAGAAGAAACAATATATAGAGGGTATCGTTGAGCGCGCATTTGAGACAAAAAGAAAATTATTTATTTTAATACTTAATAGAATAAATATTTTAAATAAGGCCATTCGAGTTTTCAACGGTAAAAGTAAATGGAAGAGACACATAAATAGGAGTAATTTTTGTAAAGTGTTTTCTGGGAAGTGGATGCATACTTCAACTTCTGAGCCATTTTTTAATGAAGAGAGTTACTTTCAAAGTAACGATCTGTTGCATGCAGTTGACACCAGTGGTCGAGCGTATGAGGTGAAGGATGGTTGTGTTATTGAGAAAGAGAAAATTGTGGTTAGAAATGCAGAAGATGTTATGGCTAGAGAAGCTTTAGAGGGACGTCCTAATGCTCCTGTTTACAGTTGGAATTGTAGTAGCATTTGTAGTGTACGACAGGATTCAATTGATTTCTTTCGCAATTTCTTACGTAAGTACACTAAAGAAAGTCTAAAAAAAAAAATTAAAATGTTGCAAGAATTAGATCAATGCAGAGTGCGAGTGAAAATAGGTCTGCAAGGCCATTCTCTGGCTTGTCTTTCTAAAAAAATATGCCAGAGTGTCTTTCATCACTTCCGGATGTTAGCAGTGCATCATACTAAAATGAGAAAATTAGTGAGAAAGTTGTACTATGCAAAAAGTCCAGCACTTAAACTTAAACAGTTAAATAGTGCTCTTTTGTATGGATGTGAATTAGATGTTAAGAAGATTTGTGCAGAAATTGAGGTAAGTTATTTTGGTCCATGCAGAAACTGATATAATTATAGAAGGAAATGTGTTAGAAAATGTTGGAAATGTAAATATTGAAAATTTTGAACAGGAAATAATAAAGTTTAAGGTACTTGCAGGTGAGAAACCAAATTTTTCTTCTGTCTGTTGTCGACGCATTCATTACAAAGTCAAACTAGGTTAGTTGATTTATATTTAAAAAGTGAAGATGAAAGTAATGGTCAATGGAAAGATTTTGCAACTTATTTGTTGGTGGAAAACTATTTTGATTTGGGTTTTGAGCAACATGTTTGTAAATATTGTTATAATAAATTAAATGAAAATAAAATGCCTGCTAGAGCTGTTCATAATAATCTAGAGTTGGTAAATATTCCATCAGAATTGATGTATTTAAATACTTATGAGACGATTCTGATTCAATGTGTACATCCTTTTTAGGCTATTGTTCGAATGGAGCCTAAGACTGGTAAATTAAATCCTTCAGATTTACAAAGAGGATTAAAGGATAGAGTTGTGTATTTGCCTCTTGATTTAAAAAAAATATGGAAACAATTGGTGTTGAAAATGTAGAAGAGGAACCTCTAGTTATTCTAGTTAATGGTGTACCTACAAAGAGTAAGAAAATCTGGCAAGATTTAGTGGATGTTAGGAAAGTGAAAAAGGCAACGTTGTATTTAGTGCAAAATAATAAGTATTGCAAAGATGTATACGTAGAACAAGAAGATGTAAGTGAAGAAGAGGATAGTGATTTGTCTAGTGGACAAATTGAAAAAGTTGATGTATCCAGATCTGAAGAAATTTATGAACATTACAGTGTTCATCCACTGCATTCCAAAGAAGCAATAGGGAATGCTATTGAATTATTTCAGATGAAAAAGGCAAAAGGAAATCCTATTAGTGTGTGGGAAGAAAGTTTGGAAGGTCGTTGTTTTCCACAGTTATTTCCTACAGGTGAAGGTACACGATATGATGATCGACCTATGCAGATTCCTGCATCTGAGTACCGGACAACAAGATTATATGCAGAAGATCCAAGGTTTCGCCAATGCATTCCATATTTGTTTCATCTTCTGTTTGAGAGTGACTTATCTGGTCTGTCTTATGCAGTAAATCATATCTTAAAAAGTGGTGTACATCTGCAAAATATTTCAGCAAAGGAATTTATGGATAAAGTGCAACAGAAAGATAGTGTTTTGGATTCACATCTAATTAATTTAATGGCTTGTCAGCGGGGTAGTAATGAGTATTGGTACCGTCGTCATGGAGATTTGAAGTGCATGCTTAGAAACTTAGGAGCACCAACATGGTTTTTAACTCTAAGCTGTGCAGAGTATGCTTGGGAAGATTTACTTGAATTTCTTCGGGAGGCGAATGCAAACATAGAAAACATAAACTACAAGACAACTGGAGAACTGTGTTCATTAGATCCAGTTAATGTTTGCAGATATTTTAATCATAGATTTGAAGCTATGATGTCTTTCATTACAAACAAGAAAAATCCGCCTCTTGGTGAAGTACTGGATTTCTTTTGGAGAAAAGAATATCAAGCAAGAGGTGCTCCTCATATTCATATGCTGCTATGGATCAAGGATGCTCCTAAATTTGGAATAGCCTCGGATGAGAATGTACTGTCTTTTATTGAACAGTATGCCACTTGTGACATACCTAATAGTACAACTGATAAGGACTTAAGAGGAAAAGTGTTACGTTTTCAAGGTCATCGCTGTGGAAAATATTGTCGGCGAAGATTCAAATCAAAGAGCAAATTTTACACCAAATGTCGCTTTGGATTTGATGACCGGTACTTTCAAAAGGAAGAGTCAACAATTTGATGTCATGTTTGTGACATAATATCAGTAGGAGGTCACCTAAAAATACGTACAATTTAAGAAGAGGTGAAGAATCGAAATATAATAATGACTATAACCCAGTCATTTTGTCCATGTGGAATGCTAACATGGACATACAATATGTTGCAGACAACTCTATTGCTGTGGCTCGATATGCAACGTCTTACATCACGAAATCTGAAAAGACGGAACTGAAGGAGATGTGGGTAGACATTTTTCATGAAAAGAGCCTAAGCAAGAAATTGTATACGTACAGTTTGAAGATGCTGTCTCATCGAGAAATTGGAGCATATGAATGTTGTGACAGATTATCATCAGCAAGTCTTTATGCGAAATCAAGGACTATTCTCTGGGTGAGTTTGGGCCTAGCAGAAACAAGAAACCGTGTTCTGAAACCTGTGCAAGAAATTGAGTATTTAGCCCAGAAAGAACCAAACAGTACAGACATTTTGAAAACAAATATGTTGGATACATACTATCCAAATAGAAGTACTCTGCTTGAAAACATTTGTCTGTATGAAATACTTCAAAATTATACTTTTAAAAGAAATGTTACGGAGAACATTGATAAAGGTGTACATGCTATAATTGGACATGAAGGATGTCTGGTAAAACAAAGAAAAGGACACTTGATAAATCATCAGAAACTGAGTTGCGAAACACCTGATAAAAGAGAATTTTACTATTTTGCTCTTTTGCAACTCTTTAAACATGGCGTAGAGAAGAGGAACTACTTGGAGACTTTGATAGTTATGAAGATTCATTCAACGCATCTAAAAGTAGTATTGAATGTCCTGTTTTTAGTAATTATCTCCAAATGTTGAATGATGAAATAGAGCAAGAAGCGACAATTGCAGCAGAGATTGCTAGAGATAGTTCACAAGGTAGTCAAAGTTCGGCTTCATTAAGTCAAGATCCACTGGGACAACCAATTATTCAAAATGAAGCAGCCACTGCCATGGATGAGGTGGAAAGAGCAATGCAGCAAGGTCAAGAGGAAGCAATTGACTTAGAAGAATTAAAGAAGCAGTTTAATGTTGAGCAAAGACAGATAAATGATGAAGTGACAGAGCACATTGAGCATGGATTTCGTCATGAGAGAAAAGATTGCTCATGTATGTCATTTGAACCTTTTCGATTATATGTAAGTGGAGAAGCTGGGACTGGTAAAAGTTTCTTAATTAAAGGAATTACTACATATTTACAGCAAACAACTCAGTCAACACTGTCATGTGTTGTTACTGCTCCAACTGGATTGGCAGCACATAATATTAAAGGTGTTACTTTACATCGTTTACTGATGCTGCCAGTTAAACATGAAAATAAATTACAATATCAGAAGCTATCTGGAGAAGCTTGTTTTGAAGTTTCTAGAGTCCTTAAAAAAATGAAACTTCTTATTATTGATGAAGTAAGCATGGTATCCAATTTAATGCTTGCTTTTGTGCATTTAAGAATGCAACAGACACTTAAGACAGAGTATGATGTGTTATTTGGAGGTAAACATGTCATAGTTTTTGGAGATCTACTGCAGCTAACTCCTGTGAAAGGACAACCTGTATTTGAAACTGTTACACATGAGGAGACCTGAAAGTGCCTGGTCAGTATTGGAAATGTAAATATATGGTCACATTTCAAATATACTGAACTGATTCAAAATATGCGACAGGCAAAGGATACTAAATATGGAAGTATTCTTCAAGATATTAGGATTGGAAAATTAACTGAAGATGCGAAACACACTCTACAAACCCGATTACTTTCCAAGCTGTTTCCTAATGAAGATAATGTACCTGAGAAAATTTATAGTAAAGAGGTAGCAGATAAGTCAGGGATATGCTTGATGCCAACTCTGAAAGAATGTTCAGTTTTTAATGAGAAAATGTTGAATTTAGAAAATCAAGAAATTAAGAAACTGGAAGCTAAAGATAGAATAGACCATGAAGGTAGTACTATTGTTTTGTCTGAAAAGTTGAAATTAAAATTGGATTCTCTTCAAAAAACTATATCTAAAACTGCTGGTTTGGAGAAAAATCTGTATGTATGTTTAAATTGTCGGATAATCTTAAGGATAAATTTACATGTAGAAAGAGGATTGGTAAATGGAGCAATGGGTAATGTTGTTGGTTTTGTCAACTATACAAATAGAGATGAGATTGAATTTTTGAGGATAAAATTTGATGGGATTGAGGAAGTTCAACAAATTAGTCGATGTTCAACTCGTTTTTTGCTTGTGAAAGACTTATATGTCCGTCGTAAGCAATTTCCAATTTGTTTGGCATATGCGGTGACTATACATAAATCTCAAGGTTTAAGTGTAGATTGTGCTTTGGTAAATATTGGAAGCACTGTATTCAAAGAGGGTATGGCGTATGTTGCTCTATCGCGAGTTAGAACTTTATGTGGGCTTTATCTAATTGATTATGATGAGACAAAGATTAGTGCAGAGTTAAATTGTGTGAAGGAGTATAATAGGTTAAGAAGAGAATATGCTCCAAGTTTACCTCAATATCCTTTAATTGAAAGGCGTATAGTTGGTCAGAAAAGGAAAAATGAGGACAAATGTGCTGAAGTAGTCGAGAAACGACGAAAAAAAGATGTAGCTGTTGTTGGTAGCCGTAGCAAAACTGTTAGTATTGAAGAGATTGTTGGATTTAAGTTTGAAAATAGGTGTGGTGTCAACTGCTATGCAAACGTAGTAGTTAATGTTGTTTTCTTTTTGAAAAATGTTAAGGAACAGATTATAGAAAATCAGGAGCATACATTTTGCTATTATTTAAATTCTATATTTGAAATGTGTAGTAGTGGTGATAGTGAAGTAGCAAGTGTTTCAGAACTAAGGAATGTTTTAGACATATGTGCAGGAGTAAATCAATTTTCTCAAAATATTCAGCAAGATTGTCAGGAATTTATCATGTATATGTTTACAGTTTTGGAAGATGAAGGTGTAGATATTGATAGTCTTTTTGGCCTTTCTTATAAATGGGAACATAAGTGTGATAATTGCTCATTTAAGTAGTACTGAGATACCCAGTGAAATATTTTTATATTTGACATTACCAGCCTGTAAAGAAGTGCCTTTTAATAAACTAGTTAAAGATGCGCATCAGAACATGGTCTGTTGTCAATGCAACTCTGAAATGTTATCAACTTTATTTATCCATAGATATGGACAATATGTAATTTTAATGTTTCAACGATGCAGAGCTGATGGGAGTAAATTGTCAACTTTAATTAAAAATTTTGTGGCTTCTCAAGTTTCTATTTCTAGAAGAACATTTGTAACTGTAGCCATCATTTTTCATGAAGGGCCTTCTACATCATCAGGACATTATACAGCTTATTTGAAGTGTGCTAGTGGCCGGACGCTTTGCAATGATACCCAATTGACTTTTAAAAACGTTTGCCTTTTGCCTTAACTAACTCTTATTTGTTATTTTTGGAACCCAAATTTCAGTAGAATGACTTGCTGTAGGAGGATGTGTACTGTAAAGATCTGAAACTTACTAGTTTACAAATATCATGTAAATGAGGGTGTACAAATCTATAAATGAAATTTGTGTTTGGCATAGTGATAACATCAGGTACAAATTTACTTAATGTTTGATGGTATAAAACATGTTACAAATTTTAATTGTGAAGGTTCAGAAAATAATAGATAAGACTAAGATTAAATAATTTCAGAAAAACACTACTTAACTCATAGTATTTGGCCACGTGGAAAACTATGAGAGAAGAAAATGAGTACTTTTGAAAATTATTGTAAAACTTATATGGACGCAAGTTTTTGGGAGAGGTTTTTAAAAGATAATGAGTTAGCTTATACAATTTGGCCACGCGGAAATGTATGAGAGAAGAAACTGTGTCTTTCAAATAGATTTTTTATAGGAGATACCTGCACGGGGCTTTGTTGAGATATCTTGAAAAATAAGTGGTATACTTTAATTAGTTTGTAACTGTGGAAGATGTAGTGTGCTTACTCAAGAAATTGCGAATTTGAGGAAAACATTTACGACATGTTTTTTTCAGGTATTTATAATATGTATGCAGATTTTGTATGGGTTTTTTAAACACAATCATTTTGATTGTGTTTTTTTTTCCCCGCTGTTATATGATGATTAATATTAAAATCACTCTTGATAGTGAAAATCAATGTATTCTGAGGACAGCAAAAATAAACCATTTCATATGTTGTTTGACTTATTTTGTTACATTGCATTCAGAAATATGTATTATAACAGATTTTTTTTTACTCTCCTCCACAGATATTATATTTATCAGGTAAGTTCAATTAATAATATCTGAGAGTTTTCTCTGCATCTCTCTTATTGTCTCCTATTGTTTTTTTTTTTAATAAATATACTTTATAATCTTATTTTCAATTTTCTTCCACAGGTGCTACGTTTTAAAAAGAATTTTACTTTTTTTTTTTTTTTAGGTAAGTATATATAATAAAGAAACTTTTACATCATTGTGTTATTTCTTTGTCTATCCTCGTTAAAGCAATGTCATCTTTTATATTAAACACTTCCACATAGGATTGGGTGCATTGTTAGAAGGCATGCTTTAAAAGTGATTTAATAAAATGAGCGACATTTCACTGAGTGAGTTTAACAATACTGATATATGAAAACAATGGTGGATATGATATGAAATGTTACATGGCGATCTTTGAAGGACTTAAAATCCTATGTTGCAGTGCTAATTCTGCCTCAAGATTAGGGGGCTGGGAGGCTTAGTGGTACTTGTATGGTCATGATCGAGCTACTCCTTTCTGAGCCATGGTTGAGGTGTGTTCATGATAGAGTGGTTCCGTCATGCTTCTGCTTAGTGAATAGAACGTGTCACGGAAGCGCAATGTTAGTGTTGCGCAAGCACAGCGGCAAGTTCATCACAAATGTTGTCCGTCCTGAGGACAGCTGAGGCAATGCTCGTGATGGAGCGGCTTTGTGATGAGTATGGAAGGATTTAACAGCTGTTAAAAAAACCTGAGGGGTCTCTATAAAGAGGAGATATGTGTCATTCTAAAGCCTTGTATCATAAAGAAGTGTTCCTCTGAAGTAATGCGTCTTGAAAGTGGCTGACAGTAATTTATGAGATTTTACTCAGTGACTTTCAGGCCCATGCTGTTTCAAAACTGTGCATGTGCTTGAAGCAGGCGTAGGTCTTGACGCAGCCATTTGAATATAGGGGTATATTTTAAAGGGGGTTTATCTGTGTTTTTTGGCTTTAAAAGCCAAGAAAGCAGAGATAAAATTATCTCTCTATTACCTAGCTGACGCTTACACCAGTTAGCGACAGCTAGTAGGAGATAGCGACCATTTTGGGCCCCACTTTGCATGTCAGTTATATTTATATCTAATGAGATGCAAAGTGGGCGTGCCAAGATGTCAGCAACTGAAAATAGTCTCTAACCTTGCTATTTCCTATTACTAGCTTTTGGAGATATTTGTGCTAAGTGGGAATATCTCTAAAAGGTAACACCTGCCCTGAGCAGTTCTTAGCCTTCTTATCCAATGGGAGGTGGATAACATGCCTAATAGCATTAGGTCGGTATTGCATGAATAATGCTGACTTTTCTGCGATATTCATGCTTGCAACGATTTTTACCGCATTTCCATTAAACCTTGTCAATACCAAGGTTTATTTGCAGTAAAAATTGCCGCAGTGGTGCGGTAAATTTTTAGTCTATAACCAAGCAATAGAGATAATTTTCGCTATTGCTTGATAATATGCCCCAAAGTGCACTGGTGAGCCTTGTTGTAGCTGCATTACATATGCCATACAACTCTAGTAATGTATTGCTTTTTCTGCACAGATATATTACACAAGTATGCTGTCTTTCTGCCATGTTGCGCCTAATTTTAAATGTGGCACACCATGGGTTACGGAGCAACAGCATACTGTGGTGTACATTAACTGGTGGATATCTGGGTATGAAGTAGTTAACATAAATGTGTTCTTTATGTTACAAATCTGCATTTGGTAGAGATTTCGGCCTTTGCAGTGTTATGTTTTTATTCTGTTATTCTATGTAAATATATAATGTTGCAAGATTGTGGCGTGCGTGTTTCCTTTCTTTATATCTAACAGAATGCATTCTGTATGCTGTAGCAGGAGTACTACTACATACTTGAATATTCTACAGTGCATATTTTCATTGAGACCGTCACAGAAGTTCAATGGATCCGAGATGCTCTTCTTTTGGATCTTGGCGACTGCCAAGCCGTTGTAGGAGTGAGAGTGAGGCATCTCCAAGGGGCGCAGCGTAGCTCCTTTTGATGTTTACAATTGCAGATAGCAGGGTAGAGATGTCCGTGGAATTTATGGATGCTTAGTCACAGTAGAGTGTGCGAGGTGCTCTTAGCACCTCATTACGACACACAGGGGAGCCACGTTGCACAGTTGGAGATCAGAGACTTAAGAAATAAAACTTTATAATAGCAAGGGCTCTAAGCGATACAAATCGCCCGTTCTCGGTGTAAAAAATATCACCGCTATCGGTGGTATTTTTTAAGGTGTTAGTGCTTGAAGGAGAATGGAAACATATATGTGAAAGAAAATTCTGTAACAGGCTCAGTATTTCACATTATCGCGTGAAAACAAAAGTTGTTTTCACATAGCAATATGTCCCTTGTAATTAAGGGACGGAGTGCATCTAGTGTTATTTACTACACTGCTATGTGAACGATGTCGAATGTTTGATAAGAGGAGGGTTTAAAAGTTTTTCGATAAACTTTTTCTCCAGGGAAGTGGGGGGAGTGTTCCATGTAAATTGGAGAATAGAAACTACTAAGAACCAATTGGAAGTGTTGTTTTGAAGTCACATGACTCCACATGCGCATCTCGATGCCTGTACGCGATAGGTGGATGCGTGCACCCGGTCGCGCACTGAAATAAAGCTGCAAAAAACATCTCATAATATGCTCTTGGAGCTCGTTTTGGTACAAAGAGTTAGTTCTGAAAAGAACTTTTTTTTTTTTTTTTTGGAAACAAGTGTTATGATGCTTTTGATATCTTAAAGTTGCTACGACATTTTTTAGTATGTCATACTATCAAAATAAAGTGAAGAAATGTATCTTTTCTCGGAGCATTTATGACTCTCAATTTTGAGTTTAATTAGAATAAGGCTTTGCTCTCCGTATAGAAGAAGTTTTCCACAGTCCTTGCATTTCATGTGCACGTTCGCAAGATATGGTCTCAAGTCCATCTCAGCACTCGATGGAGATACAGGTCATCCTGCAGAAGATGTGCTGGCCACTTCTGATAGTAATAGGGTGGCCAGAGCTGTTGTCGATGCCTTTGCAAACTCTATAGGGTGCCTTTGTTTGACATGCCGCTTCATGGTATGTATGGAAAAGGAATATTTTTTCCTTGGATTTTCTCTTAAGAGCTCCGATTTGCATATCGTGCAGGTTACTTTTGGCGCATTCACTTTCTTTTGATCTTCAGGATAAGTGAAAAATTGCCAAATGAAAGATTCCTTTTTTCTTCTTAAAAGTGGTTGCTCATTTCCTTCAGATTCGGAAGATGAATGCGGAACGGCAGCCATTTCAGCAAAGTCTTCGGGAATATGTTAGACGTTGTTCTCTCTTGAGAGTAGAAAAGAAAGTGACGGAAGTGGGTGGAGTGCTGCGTGTAAATTCCAGAATAGAAATTACTAAGAACCAATTGGAAGTGTTGTTTTGAAGTCACATGACTTCACATGCGAGTCTCAGGTCCTGTACGCGATAGGTGGGTGCGCGCACCCGGTCGCGCACTAAAAGAAAGCGGCGAAAAACATCTCATAATATGCTCTTGGAGCTCGTTTTGGTAGTTCTGAAAAGAACTTTTTTTTTTTTTTTTTTTGGAAACAAGTGTTATGATGCTTTCGATTTCTTAAAGTTGCTACGACATTTTTTAGTATGTCATACTATCAAAATGAAGTGAAGAAATTTATCTTTTCTTGGGGCATTTATGACTTTCAATTTTGAGTTTAATAAGAATGAGGCTCTGCTCTCCGTACAAAAGAATTTCTCCACACTCGTTGCATTTCATGTGCACCTTCGCAAGATATGGCCTCAAGTCCATCTCAGCACTCGATGGAGATACAGGTCGTCCACCAGAAGATATGCTGGCCACCTCTGATGGTAATAGCGTGGCCAGGGCTCTTGTCGATGCTTTTGCATAATGCTCAGGGTGCCTTTGTTTAACATGCCGCTGCATGGTATGTATGGAAAAGGAATATTTTCTATTTGGATTTCCCCTTGAGAGCTCCGATTTGCATATCGTGCAGGTTACTTTTGGTGCATTCACTTTCTTTTGATCTTCAGGATAAGTGAAAAATTGCCAAATGAAAGATTCCTTTTTTTTTCTTAAAGGTGGTCGCTCATTTCCTTCAGATTCGGAAGATGATTGCGGAACGGCAGCCATTTCAGCAAAGTCTTCCGGAAGATGTTCGACTTTGTTGTCTCTTGAGAGTAGAAAAGATAGTGAGGAAAGTGGGTGGAGTGCTGCGTGTAAATTCCAGAATAGAAACTACTAACAACCAATTGGAAGTGTTGTTTTCAAGTCACATGACTTCACATGCGCTTCTCAGGACGTGTACGCGGTGACACTATCTAGTTACGAACGTGATTTGGAAGTAGCGATGTTCTTCAGCGAAGTTTGAAAACGTGAAAAGAAGTGAATTCAAACACATACAGATTTTACATATTTTTAGAGCTCGATTTAAGTATAGCAATGCACTGCTGATGATGTTACATATTACATCACTCATCACATGGTTAGTGACATTACTCTTGATATCACTGATAATATCTAGTATCTCACATATGCTGCCTACAACATATAGGAATAGTATGTCATTGACTCTTGCATGAATGGAATATGTAAAATCTCCTAATGTAGCATATTAACACTTAGACACTGAGATACTTTTGGTAATAATAAAGAAACAATAACCTATATAGATATAATGTATCAGTGATAAAGCTACTTATCAACACATTTAGCCACTAAAATAGAAACTGATAGACAGACACAGATAGGTATATATTTAAATATTACTCAGTAACACATGTACTTATTAAGATATTTTTAATCAGTCAGTTATAGATCTATTTGTCACCCAAAAAGCAACCAATTATACACTTATATACTACAATTTTTTTTCAACCAACTTTTTGATCTACATATATAAAATATATGTAATTTTCAAAACTAACCCATTTAATAGATGATGTAATGAGTGATGTGATGTGTGACATCATCAGCAGTGCATTGCGGGCGCGCGAGTTATAGTTAGCTGAAGTAACTATAACGGGGAATTTCATTGGTTTTATATGAGTGAAATGTCCAGCTAACTATAACATGTGTCAAACCTATGGTTTTTTCAGTGAATTTCATAGGTTTTTCAAATGCTACTTCCTAACTATAACGTGGGTAAAACCTATGGTTTTTTCAGTCAATATATATATATATATCTTTTGCCACTGGAGGCATTAAGGAAATGAAACTTGCTAATTACTTTTGAGCTAAGTCAGCTAAACATTGTTTAAATTATTGTGAAATCAACATTAGAGCATAAACTGGTATTTTTACAATTAATGTTTCACAATAGTATATAATTTTGGTTTTTAAATGCAAACCAGGTTGAATAATTCACGTTTTGTAAATACTCACTGTTTTTTGTCAGAAGCACCACAATGACCAGAATGCCTTGCCTGGAGGGAAGGGGGAGGGCATTATGACAAACATATGCTTTATAACCTATTGAGTTTGTGAAGGTCGACACCGTGAACAAGATCTCAGTGGGAGATCGAAACGCGTTGGTGTTTGAAGCGTTTGGGAGCTTAATCTGGAATAAACGTTAATATTGCAACACAAGAAGGTTTTGTTGTGCGATCCAATTCCTTTTCAAGTGAGAAGAGTTTGATATATATATATATATATATATATATATATATATATATATATATATATATATATATATATATATATATATATATATATATATATATATATATATATATATATATATATATATATATATATATATATATATATATTATATTACCTACTGGCTATCGCCAGTAGGTATATATAGTTAGGATTAATTCCCTATGGGATTTTTGAAAATTCTATGTCTAATAACTTTGGCGTTTGTGGACGGAATCGGCTGAAATTTTCAGGAAAATGGCACATTTTGTTTCTGAGCAGCCCCTGAAAATTTGGGGGGGTTCCGTCAAGGGGGGGCTGAGAAAAAAGGGGGGTCCCAAAACGCGTTTTTCCCATTCATTTTTCCATAGGGCGTTTGGACTCACTTTTAGCTCGAACGGCTGAATAGATTTGCACGAAACTTGGCAAAATTGTAGGGACTGTTAGCCCGATGTGCCTTTGCTAGGTCTCAATATATGTGCTTCAGTGGATTTTGAGAAATTAACGTTTAAATCAAGATATATATCTGTAACAGCGCTCCGGGCAGCGATCCGGTCCGCTTACTTTTCGCGTTTCGGAACTTTGCGCGCAGAAAGCTGATTGGCTCTCCGGTGTCTGTCAACATTCTAAACAGTCCGGAGCGGCCGCCATCTTGTCTCTCGGTAGGATCGAGAGAGAAGAAGAGGTGAAAAACGAAGGGGGAATTTAATGAAAGGGGGCAAGGTATCCCCCTCTTGACCCCCTAGGAATGTTGTTGGGGTTATTAAAGGGTCCCGTGGGGAAAAGAAAAAAAAAATGATTTTTCACGGTAGAAGCGCTTCACGGGCCGCGAACTGGGCCGCAAACTGGTAGCGAAACGGGAATTCGCCATTTTGTGCTTCGTTAATTAAATTACTAGGTATAAGGGGGTGCGGGAGACGTATCCTAATCCCCTATGTTTCCTGAGGGTGGCTGAGGAGGCTGATATATGTTGATACATCTCTTCCAGCGGCTGTGCGTGAGCTTTTTTTTTTTTTGCTGCGTGACAGTCCGGAGCGGCCGCCATCTTGTCTCTCGGTAGGATCAAGAGAGAAGAAGAGGTGAAAAACGAAGGGGGAATTTAATGAAAGGGGGCAAGGTATCCCCCTCTTGACCCCCTAGGAATGTTGTTGGGGTTATTAAAGGGTCCCGTGGGGAAAAGAAAAAAAAAAGATTTTTCACGGTAGAAGCGCTTCACGGGCCGCGAACTGGGCCGCAAACTTGTAGCGAAACGGGAATTCGCCATTTTGTGCTTCGTTAATTAAATTACTAGGTATAAGGGGGTGCGGGAGACGTATCCTAATCCCCTATGTTTCCTGAGGGTGGCTGAGGAGGCTGATATATGTTGATACATCTCTTCCAGCGGCTGCGCCATCTTGCCTTTTTTCCAATGCCACAATTTTGTCGTGCACGGCAGCCATTTTAGATGCCAGGCTGGTCCCAGGCTATCACCTACCCCTGCGGATGTAGTTTATGGCCCCAGCTGTAGAGAATTCAGACATGCCAACCCTCCCGATTCAGGCGTGAGACTACTGATTTCAGTGCTAGTCTCCCGCCTCCCGATTTCTGCAAGCAAAAACCCGGGGGCATATTACGAACAACTAGCGATAATTTTTGTCTCTAACTTGTTTAGAGACAAAAATTATCGCCGCACATCAGCGATTTTTATCGCAGATAAACCTTGCTATTATCGCAGAAAAGTCAGCGATATTCATGTATTATCGAGGAAATGCTCTTAGCCATGTTATCCACCTCCCATTGGATAACATGGCTAAGAACTGCTCAGG
This sequence comes from Lissotriton vulgaris, assembly GCF_964263255.1. Taxonomy (NCBI): domain Eukaryota; kingdom Metazoa; phylum Chordata; class Amphibia; order Caudata; family Salamandridae; genus Lissotriton; species Lissotriton vulgaris. The sequence goes on along the minus strand of NC_141696.1, from coordinate 461,290,321 downwards.
GCAGGTGTTAGATTTTGGAGATATTCGCGCTTAGCGCGAATATCTCCAAAAGTTGGTAATAGGAGATAGCGATGTTAGGGACTGTTTCCAGTCGCTAACATCTTGGCACGCCACTTTGCATGTCATTAGTGATAAGTATCACTGACATGCAAAGCGGGGCCCAAGATGGTCGCTATCTCCTTTTAGCTGTCACTAACTGGTGTTAGCGACAGCTTGGTAATAGGGAGATAATTTTATCTCCGCTTTCATGGCTTTTAAAGCCAAAAAAGCGGAGATAAACCCCCTTGATAATATGCCCCACGATTCCTTGGGGGTTTCAGCTGATAGGGCTTGGTATTGTGTTACATGGTAATTTTTCCAGGAAACGTCAGAGGGTCGATGCAGGGGTTCTAGAAGAGGTGATAAACCATTTAAGCCTCATGAACAAGCGCATGGTCTTTTAAAGATTTGTGAAGTACTCGGGGCGGCGGTGTGTGTGTGCCCTCTTTCAGGAGCGGGCGGGGGGGCACTGCCAGCAACTTGCCAGGTCAGGTAGTGTTCAACACGTGCATCACCCTTTCTCTGCCTGCTATTGCGCTCCATGCTTCGGAAAGGTAAGAAAAAGAACGTGCATTTGAGTTTGAAATCTCCGATCCTGCAGCAGCACACTTCCAAAGCCCACACATGACAATAACCCGATTCAAGGCCCCATTCACCCGTTTAAAAAAAAATAGATAACACTCCAACAAAGTAAGATTATAAAACTTTATTAACTTTTAACTATAATGAACGGAGCAAAAACTAAAAACATTTAAACATTTTTCAACCCAAAAAGCAACAATGGTTAGAAGCTGTCTTTTGTGCGAATAGTCCCAAGGCAGCACAACGTGCAGAGTTCTGGACGGCACCCAGGGGATGTCGCCTGGGTGCCGCACTGGTTTTGGGATCCTACAATGCAGCACAGAAAAACAGCGTGGGGCGTCCCGGGTGGTGCGGGGGGAGGCCTCGTCAGTAGCGGTCTGTTGTGCGAATAGTCCCAAGGCAGCAGAACGCGTTGAGATGTTGATGGCACTGTGTCCAGTGTCCCATGGCTGACACAACATGTACGACAGGCACCCAGTTGATGTCCAGTAAACTGCCGCACTGGTTTTGGTATCCTACAATGCTGCTCCGAAAATTGGCGTGCGGCGGCCCGGGGGGGGGGGGGGGCGTGGGGGAGGCGGCATGAACGGGCCTCCCCAGGTGGCGGCCATCCAGCTGAGTTGCGCCCGCTCTTGCGGCTACAGCGTCTCGCTCACCATGTTGTTGAGTTGCTCCCACTCTTGCAGTGCAGCGATAGGCGGCTGCCACATGACTCTTAAAATGGCGGACGGCTCCTCGGTTTTGGGCCTGGTCCACTGAAATGGCCCTGGGACACCTTGGAACTCGGACGCTTGCCTGCTAGGGCTTGGGCTCCATTCTCGAAAAGCGTCCCCTCAGCCGTGAAGATTCTACAAAAGTCTTGGGGGCCCCCGACTCCCGCAGGCTTCCGGTGGGGAGCGGCTGCCATGATTGCTCGCGGAATGACCACGACGGAGCCACGAGATGGTGGTGCTCTCATGCTGACGCAAGCTTCAGTCTGAATGATCCAGAAACAAGGTGGGGCTTTCATCGTTTGGGAAAAAAAAAAATTCTAAACCAATGAAAAGTGTTATTTTTAGGTCATATGACCAAGCCTTCCATCTTTAGGAAACCAAAAGTAAAATGAACCAATGAAAAGTTTTATAAACAAGTCACATGACCTGTTATGCGGCATAGGGCTACAAAAAGCGTAGAAAATCCGTTGGCACTTGAGGCGGTGTCAGTAGCGGACCGATGTGCGAATAGGCCGAGGGCAGCACAACGCGCCGAGATCCGGATGGCACCGAGGTGGTGTCCAGCAAATTGCCGCACTGGTGTGGCCATCCTACAATGCTGCGCCGAAAGACGGCGTGTCCAGCTGAGTTGCGGTCACTGTTGCGGTACAGTGACTCGAACGCGCCGAGATCCGGATGGCACCGAGGTGGTGTCCAGCAAATTGCCGCACTGGTGTGGCCATCCTACAATGCTGCGCCGAAAGACGGCGTGTCCAGCTGAGTTGCGGTCACTCTTGCGGTACAGTGAGTCGAACGCGCCGAGATCTGGATGGCCCCGATGTTGTGTCCAGCAAGTTGCCGCACTGGTGTGGCCATCCTACAATGCTGCGCCGAAAGTCGGCGTGGGATGCCCCGTTGGCTTATGAGGTGATGTCAGTAGTGGACCGATGTGTGAATAGGTCGGAACCAGCACAAGGCGCCAAGATCCGAATGGCAAGTCCTGGATGTTGAGTGCCTCAGTTGAGAGTTCTGAGCAGTGCTTGTAAGACTGTCTGAAGCTTATTTGCACCTGCTGCAGCTTCACTATTGCCCTGGTGTGGCCAAAGGTCGCACATGACATAGGCGGTCGGCTCCCGAGGTCCGGCTGAACTTTTTTCCTTTTCCTTTCTGCTTCTTTTCCTACAATCCGTTTCATCTGAAGACACGACCAGGTCCCTGAATGTGTGCAGGGGGACGCTATTGATTGAATGAAAATGGCGGCTTGACACAAAGCTGACTCAAGCGTTACTGTTGATGCTATACAGACAAAAATTGGTTTTCAGTTTGTACATTCTTCAGGTTTTTTTTTTCCATCCAAGTCTGATTGAGAGTTTGTAGAAAAATGGCTTCAGATTTTCCACATACTACTCTTCAACATTCTTCCTAAATATAACAATGTGAAACTCACTCGGAGAACGGCTGTTTCTGTTTCCTTTCAAAATGCTGCCAACAATATTTTCTGAATGGAAGACACCATCTTGTAGCATAAAGGGCCGAAAGGGGTTCTGGTCTGGCCGATGGTTGGTGGAGACATTTTGACTATATCTTGGACCTGCCCGGCCTCGCCCAAAATGGCGCCGGTATAAATGGGACTCGTAACTCCTTGCCCGCAAATGTATATCTAGAAAATGTTATTGTAAGTGGCCCTGTCTTATTTTAATTACAAAATGTACGTCCACCGATTCCGCAACTGTTAGACACCTTTGTTCTTGCAACCTAATGGCCCGCTCGTTACGTTCTTCTACAGTGTAAATGTCTCCTCATCATATACGATTTCAGTTTGCTCCGTGGCCGGCCCACGTGGTTATAGGCCCGTATTTGTATACTGACATTTTCACAATAAAGGTTTTTAAAACAAAACACGGTAGTAGTATTTATATTGGTAAAGTTTTTACTTTTAGTCACTGTTTTCGAATCAGTAAAAGGCAAGTGAAATAAAGCAGTCCAATTACATGACGGATAAAAGGTATAATATGTAGGAACGCAGTAAAGATAAATGGTCAAGGGCAGTTGTGTTTTTCATGTCTGCAACATAAAGTGATCGATAAGAATCTGATAATCAGGCGTATCGGCGACTAAGACAGCAGGCGGAATCTCTTTTACTCAACGGCTCCGTCATGGAAGGAAGAAACGCCCTTTTTCTCGAAAAAGGAATATATTTTACTTGCAAGACAGTTGTAAATTTTCCGGGAAAGTACATTAGCCTGGAATATTATAACATATGTTTGAAAAAAAAATATTGTTCGAAAACAATAAAAAGCGTAATTTTTAGGTCATATGACCAAGCTTTTCATCATTAAATTAACAAAAGTAAAATGAACCAATGAAAAGTTTTATTAACAAGTCACATGACCTGTTATGCTTACGTTACGCGCTGCGCGCCGCGCCTCGGATCACTTCCGGGTGCGCTAACGCGGCGTGTCATATAACGCATTACGCGACAACGTAGGTCAAGAATATAGTCAAAATGTCTCCACCAACCAGCGTTCGGAACACAACCCCTTTCAGCAGTCCAAAAAGTTTTGTTAAATGACAATAGAGGGGACAGGCAGCAAGAACCATCAGTCAAAGAGGGGAGGGCAAGTTCTTCTCTTCCGGGTCATGTTGGGGCGCTACCAGAACTGATTGAATTGGTAGTCTACAGTGTTTCTGGATGTTTCAGACTAAAGCTGGCGTCAGCATGAGACCACTACCATCTCGTAGCTCCGTCGTGGCCATTCCACGAGCAATCATGGCAGCCGCTCCCCACCAGAAGCCTGCGGGAGTCGGAGGCCCCCAAGACTTTTGTAGAATCTTCACGGCTGAGGGGACGCTTTTCGAGAATGGGACCCAAGCCCTATCAGGGAAGCGTCCGAGTTCAAAGGTGTCCCAGGGCCATTTTAGTGGACCAGGCCCAAAACCGAAGAGCCGGCCGCCATTTTGAGAGTCCTGTGGCAGCCGCCTATCGCTGCACCGCAAGAGCGGGAGCAACTCAACTACATGATGAGCGAGACGCTGAAGTCGCAAGAGCGGGCGGTAAACAGCTGAATGGCGGAAGAGGCACAGTGTAGCAAAAGCGGGCGGAATGGCAACTGAAACGGTAAAGGGGCGCCCCACTACAGCGTGTCTTCAGGTCAAACGGATTGTGGGACAAGGTTCAGAATTGAAGAGTCATCAAAAGGCAAAAAGTTCCGCCGGACCCCGGGAGCCGGCCGCCTATGTCGGGGGCGATCTCAGGCTACACCAGTGCTATAAGACTTGGGGAGGGTTTCGGAGCCAAGCGTCTTCTCCGAGTCCATGGCCATCACACCACCCCTCAGGGGCCTCCGTCAAGCTGTTTAGGAAGGTAACATATCACATTGTTTTCTAATGCAGTCAGGTCCACAAACGACACTCACTTACTTTGAGAATAGTGAAGCTGCAGTAGGTGGAAATAAGCTTCAGACAGTGTTACAAGCACTGCTCAGAACTCTTAACTATGGCACCCAACATCCAGAACTTATGCCATTTGAGAATGGCAGTGACATCGAAGCAACTCAGGGACCAAAACCATTAACGTACTTTCACGTATGAAAATCTTACTTGGGGAGGGGGAAGGAGCGAAGCGCCCCCTCCCAGTCAGCGCCACCACACCGTATGTTGAAAATTTTAAGCCATCGTTCTACAAAGTCAACCAAACTTGGATTGAAAAATCTAGAAAAATGTACAAACTGAAAACCAGTTTTGGTCTGCATAGCATCAGTAGCAACGCTTGAGTCAGCTTTGTGTCAAGCCGCCATTTTGATTCAACAAAGCACAGGCATTGAAAAAGGCTCAAACTCAGAACTCTGAACTATGGCACCCAACATCCAGGAGCTTGCCATCCGGATCTTGGAGCCTTGTGCTGCTTTCGACCTATTCACACATCGGTCCACTACTGACATCATCTTATAAACCAACGTTATGTAAATAGTTTTTTAATAAAATGTTTTACCCTGTTTCTTTGCTGGTGTGTTGTCTATATTTTTAATATTTGCATAGGGTTTGTCGTTATTTTGTGCGGGATGGGTGATGGAGCCGAGCTGTCTTGCAGCCCTCATGGTGTGGAGCTCAGTTCATCTCACTATTTTCGTATTTCTCATGAAGGGTTGTTCCTAATATTTCTATTTTAGCGAGGTCAAAAAAAGATCCAATTAGTGGCCTACTGATTTTGCTCGATTACTTTTATTTTTTTACACGATTTTTCACTATCTGCAAAGACTAAACAGAGTATTGCGACTTTGTGCTTGTTTGTAAATAGAGAATGATCCAAAGAGAACCAATTCTAAAACAGTAAATGCTTGGACAACAATCAATCAAATAGAGAGACAAGCAGGCACGACGGATTACAACGGGGGCAAAGGCTTGCGTTAACTACCGTTCACTATCTGCAAAGAGAGAGTACTACTAAGACAAAAGAGGGGAGGGGGGGGGTGCAGCGTTCAAAGCACATCAGCGTGCATAAATACGAAAATGTTTTTATCTATCACGTACTTGACATTTTAAAGCTTTTCATATTTGCTATTAAAAAACCAATGAAATTCACAGAAAAAACCATAGGTTATAGTGGATATATAGTTAGGAATTTGCATTTACAAAACCTTGAAAATTCAATGAAAAAACCATTGGTTTTAGGCCATATATAGTTAGGGATTTGCATTTACAAAACCTTATTTTACTCGCATAAAACCATTGAAATTCCATATATAGTTATAAGCGCTAACTATATATCGCGCACCCGCAATCCACTGCTGATGATGTCACATATTACATCATTCATGACATGGTCAGTGACATCACTGATGACATCACTGATGACATCTCAAATGACATAACTGATGACATCACTGACATCTCATTTGACATTACTGATTACACCACTGATGATATCATTTATGTGATAATACATCTTCAGACTCTAATATAACCTTAGATACACTCAGTGTAAACAGGCACTCACAGACTGTCACACATCCATGGAGTTACTCACACACCTAGTCAGTCATGCAAAGAATCAATCACAACTCCATTTCCTCAACTATATAGTTATACACACTTTACTTATTCAAACATATAGTAACACATATTTACTCTCTTATACAATCCCTGATACAAGCTCACAGTGATTCATACAGCCACTCACACATTCACTGGCTCTTATCCACAGTTATTTATATATGTCAACTCTCACATGTATTGTGTTTTACATACATATTTAGTTGCACATGTAGCACTGAGATATCCATTCACTCACCAACACACCCATGCACAGTCAACCGCCCATATAGCTGTTTCCACATGCACTCTTGAACTCATACACCTAGTGAATCAACTGCTTACACATCTATGCACAGAGTCACACACCTCCCAGCCACCCACACACACACTCAGCCTCCCATTCAAATACTTGGGCAACCAATCAATAACCCATATAGCCACTCTTATAGCTACTGATCAACAGCAGCTTACACAACAACAGACATACTGATGCACAAATTAAGACAGTTTAGTCACTAACCCATGCACTCAGTGAGACACATTTAATCACTCACTCATACAGTCAGTCATGCACCTACTAAATCCTTCATCCAGACACTTATACATCCACTCATTCTTCAATATGTAAGACATATTTTAACTTTACAGAAACATACAGTCACTGGATGTTGTCATCAGTGATGTCATCAGTGATGTCATTTGAGATGTCATCAGTGATGTCATCAGTGATGTCACTAACCATGTCATGAATGATGTAATATGTGACATCATCAGCAGTGGATTGCGGGTGCGCGATATATAGTTAGCGCTTATAACTATATATGGAATTTCAATGGTTTTATGCGAGTAAAATAAGGTTTTGTAAATGCAAATCCCTAACTATATATGGCCTAAAACCAATGGTTTTTTCATTGAATTTTCAAGGTTTTGTAAATGCAAATTCCTAACTATATATCCACTATAACCTATGGTTTTTTCTGTGAATATATATATATATATATATATATATATATATATATATATATATATATATATATATATATATATATTCACTGAAAAAACCATAGGTTTCACACCAGTTATAGTTAGGAATTAGCATTTAAAAAACCTATTAAATTCACTGAAAAAACCATAGGTTTCACACCAGTTATAGTTAGCTGGAAATTTTACTGATATAAAACCATTGAAATTCCCACGTTATAGTTAGATGGACTCACTATAACTTGCGCGTGCAATGCACTGCTGATGACATCACATATTACATCACTCATGACATGGTCAGTGTCATCACTCATGACATCACTGATGACACCATCCAGTGAATGTGTGTCTTTCTGAAAAATAAATATATTTTATATATGTATATGTAAAAGTTGATGGAAGAATAAATGTTTAAATAAGTGTCTAAATGGATGGTTTTTAAAAATTGATTGGTTAACTGGCTTAATAAGACATCATCAGCAGTGCATTGCACGCGCAAGCTATAGTGAGTCCATCTAACTATAACGTGGGAATTTCAATGGTTTTATATCAGTAAAATTTCCAGCTAACTATAACTGGTGTGAAACCTATGGTTTTTTCAGTGAATTTAATAGGTTTTTTAAATGCTAATTCCTAACTATAACTGGTGTGAAACCTATGGTTTTTTCAGTGAATTTCATAGGTTTTTTAAATGCTAATTCCTTTGTATATCGAGTTTCTAACCTTTTTTTTTTTTACAATTTGCTGTTTTTTTTAAAGTATTCATGTTTTTTTATATAATTTTTTTCTTTTGCGCTCTGGGTGCGCGCTCCGGGAAGCTTTCAGCTAAGCTCTCCGGTAAGCTTTTCCGTGAGCTCATCTGAAAGCGCACCCAGAGCGCAACTGTCGTTCGTGAAAAAAAATATGAATGAAAAGTTAATAATAATGCAAAACATTTCGTACCATACAAATAAAATTAGTTTTTTTTAATAAGGAAAATGATTATGCATTTCTGTAAAAGTTTGATGACGTCACTTCGGCGCGCAACGTAAGTGCCCTCGGAAGCGCCTACGTTCGCGGCGCATAAACGCACGCATAAGCGCCTACGATCGCGCCACGTTTGCGCCCCGGAAGCGCCTACGATCGCGCTGCGTAAACGCACCGGAAGTGCTCCGGAGCGCGCAGCGTAAACGCGTCGGGTCATGTGACCCTAAAATAACACTTTTCATTGGTTGCTAACAGTTTTTTTTTACAATGAATGAAATCCCCACCCATTTCCTTCACTTCTTCTTTCACTTTTGTGACTGAAAGACCTGCCTTTTTTGCTGTTCCATATTCCTTGATTAATCATGGCTGCCAGACCATCCAGCAGTGAAGATGACTCCAATGATTTCATTGATGAAGAGCCTCCTCAGCCGAAGGTCAAAGAACATTTCATCTGGAAATTTTTTAAGTTTCCAGCAGACCAGAAGAAGGTGAATGCACCAAATGTAGAGTGCAGGATCTGCAAACAGGTCCTGTCACGGGGTAACCCCCCAAAAAAATACTCTTTTGGCAACTTCACCATGATTCGCCATGTGGAGAGGAGGCACCCCCAGAATTTTGCCCGGGAAAGTGTCAGGGCTCTGGCACAAGAGGTTCCCAGAGATGGGGCCTCTACATCAACAGGAGGAGCAACTTCTTCTGGAAGAGAACAATCACAGGAGCAGGTAGCAAACATACAACCTGCATTTAACCATGGGGTCGTCAGATGCAGATACTGCAATCAACTCCTCACCTATGGGGAGCAAAGTGTCCTGCTCATGGTTCGAGCATTGGAGAACCATCGCTGCCCTTCCCACCCCTAATTTTTTTCTTTTCTTTTTGCTCCTGTTGAGCAGTTTCCATTCCCTGTTTTTGTTCCTGTTCAGTTAAAAGAAGAAAACCAAAAGTTCTTTTCAGAACTACCTCCAATTCTCATCAAAGAGCTATATTCTTAAAAAATGAAGAGTAAGTGAAATATAGTGCATTGATAATTGAAAGGAGAATGAGTAAGAAAGAACAGAAAGGTATGAGAGGTGAAAGGAAGTGAAGTAGGAGGAATGAAAGAAGGTGAGTGTTAGAAAAGAAAGTTATGACACAGTGAATAAACTGGAGGCCTCATTTCTGAAAAGTGACGCATCGCTACGTGAAAACAGCGATGCGTCACTTTTCTGGACGCACTCCTTATGACATTCCAGATATGTCATATTTAATATATGACTAATCAATTCGCAAGGAGTTACAGATATGTCAGTATTTCTGACATATCTGTAAACACAAAAGTAACGCATTGCAGGAGTGCGTCACAAAAGTGACGCAACTCCAGTAATGTGTCCTTTCACATGGAAAAAGCACCATGTGAAAGGTTTGCTGTGAAGCAGGCGCAAGATTTTGGCGCAACAGCATCCTAAAAGTGACGCACTGCGTCATTATTACCAAGCTTTTTGCAAGGAACACCCCCTCTGCATGCATTATACCTGACACTATTTTTTAAAAAGTGACGCATCTAGGTACATGGGTCACTTTTTAAAACTCTGCGCCACATTGTATCTGCATCAGGTATAATGTATGCAGAGGGGGCAATCCCTCGCAAAAAGCTTGGTAATAACGACGTACTGAAATCTATGAGATTTCTCTGCGTCACTTTTAGGATGCTGTTGCGTCAAAATCTTGCGCCTGCCTCGCGTCACTTTCATGTTTACAGATATGTGAGAAATACTGACGTATCTGTAACTCCTTGCAACATGATTCGTCATACATTAAATATGACACATCTGGAATGTCATAAGGACTGTGGACAGAAAAGTGACGCATCACACCAGCAGTGTAATAAAATGTGCCTCGTTGCACTATATTTAAAGGATGCAACAGCATCCTAAAAGTGACGCAGTGAAATCTCAAACATTTCACTGCGTCGCTATTACAAAGCTTTTTGTGGGGGAACACCCCCTCTGCATGCATTATACCTCACGCAGATATAATGTGGCGCTTGATTTTAAAAAGTGACCCATCTACCTAGATACGTCACTTTTTAAATATAACGCAACGAGGCACATTTTTTTACACCACTGGTGCGATGCGTCACTTTTCTGTGCGCACTCCTTATGACATTCCAAGTAACGCATTGCTGGAGTGCGTCACAAAAGTGACGCAACTCCAGTAATGTGTCCTTTCAAATGGGGAAAGCAGCATGTGAAAGGTCTTGCCTCAGTCTAACACCTGCTGTAAAGCAGGCACAAGATTTTGACGCAACAGCATCCTAAAACTGACGCAGTGAAATCTCAAAGATTTCACTGCGTCGCTATTACAAAGCTTTTTGCGGGAGAACACCCCCTCTGCATGCATTATACCTGACGCTATTTTTAAAAAGTGACGCATCTAGGTACATGGGTCACTTTTTAAAACTCTGCGCCACATTATATCTGCGTCAGGTATAATGTATGCAAAGGGGGCATTCCCCCGCAAAAAGCTTGGTAATAACGACGTACTGAAATCTATAAGATTTCTCTGCGTCACTTTTAGGATGCTGTTGCGTCAAAATCTTGCACCTGCCTCGCATCACTTTTATGTTTACAGATATGTCAGAAATACTGACGTATCTGTAACTCCTTGCAACATGATTCGTCATACATTAAATATGACACATCTGGAATGTCATAAGGAGTGCGCACAGAAAAGTGACGCATAACACCAGCAGTGTAATAAAATGTGCCTCGTTGCACTATATTTAAAAAGTGACGCATCTAGATAGATGCGTCACTTTTTAAATATTGCATAACAATGCGCATTTTTTTACACCGCTGGTGCGTCACAAAAATTGACGCACAGGAGGCGCAAAACTAACAGCGCAAGGCCTTCATAAATATGGTCCTGGATTTTCCCCGTGCTTCGCCGGTGCGCGTACCATGCGCTTCCCCCGCGCAAAACGAAAAAAAAAAATTTTAATGCCCCGCAGGACCCTATTTTAGCCCCTACATCAAACCTAGGGGGTCAGAGGGGGTCTACTCTTCCCCCTTATGGTCATTTGCCCCTTTTTTTTTCAAACCCCTTGTGTCTCGATTTTACCGAGACACAAGATGGCGGCCGCTCCAGACTGTTTAGAATGTTTACAGACACCCAAGAGCCAATCAGCTTTCTGCGCGCAAGTCGCGTGTCGCGTGTCGCGCCAGGAGCGCACTCAAGTGCGCGCACCGGAGAGCGCCTATAGATATATATATTTTTTTGAACCTAAATTTCTCAAAATCCACTGGAGCACATATCTTGAGACATAGCAAAGGCACATCGGGCTACCAGTCCCTACAATTTTGCCAAGTTTGGTGTAAATCCATTCAGCCGTTCGGGCTAAAAGTGAAATCGACCGCCCTATGGAAATTAACATGGGGAAAATGTGTTTTGGGACCCCCTTTTTATCTCGGCCCCCACTTGACGTATCCCCCCAAACTTTCAGGGAAGGACCGGAGCTCGACGAGGCCATTTTCAGGAAATTTTCAGGCAGATTCGTCAACCGGTGCCAAAGTTATTCCAAATAGAATTTTGAGATTTAACATTGAAAAAAATCCTAACTATATATACCTACTGGCGACCGCCAGTAGGTAATATACATATATATATATATATATATATATATATATATATATATATAGTAGATCCTCGTTGACCCCCTAGGTTTTATGTGGAGGTTTTAAAAGGGCCTAGGAGGGTCCAAAAAAAAAAAAAAAATTTTTTTTTTGCGTGGTAAGCGCCAGGTTTGCGAACCGGAAAGCGTTCTGGGCAGCGAACTTTATGGATAAAAGAATGAAAGACTTTTCTAATACTGTATGTTAATTATTTGTTGGTTTTGTTGATTATTTTTTAATTTTTTTATTTTTTAAGCAATTTTTTATTGTTGTGATTGTGTTTCAAAATTTAATAACATTTCTAACATTTAACTAGTTTATGAATTACATATAAAAATGATTAAAGACTCAAACAATTTTTTAATATTACATACAATTTTATTTTTCGGATTGTTTTTCGAAATTTAATACAACGTCTAGCATTTCACTGTCTGATATGTGTTCTTGTTCAGTGAACATAAGTTCAAACATTTGACCGTCATCATAATGAAGTAAATGATCCACTGATTCTACACATTGAACTAATTCATGGTCCCGTGATTCATCCATGAAATCTGAGTCATCATTGTCCGCAATAACTTTTTCTGTGTTGGTCTCCAGAACAATTTCGAAGGAAACATTCTGCTCACCTTCCATTTTATTGCTGTAATTTGCATAAAAAATAAATATATCAGTAGAGATAGGGCACTGTTGGGTTTAAGTTCAGACAGGCACTTGTGAGTTTATAACAGAGAAGTAATCTATGGGCACTGTATGGTTTCAGGCGTGAAGTAGTACTATTAAAAAGTGCCTGTGAAGAAGCCTAAGTAAATTCATAATTATACCACAGAAACCTAAATCAGTCCATAATTATAATAAAGAAGCCTTTCTCAATGTCTAACTCTTACAGAGGGATAGTATATAACTATCTGAAAAAGTTTACCATATTTACTTATAGTGCACAATATACTTCAGTTTTAAAAATAACAACTTACCTTTAGAAACAAGTTGATGTTATTAGTGATATTCTAAATGATATATACAACAACAAGTAGTAGTCAAAATGGCTGTGTTTCCTTCTCTCCCTTTATATATATACAGGTATATAACCAATCAAATGTCAGGTAATAAAAGTAGAAAAGGAAAGTAACATTTTCATTGGTTGTCAATTCCAACAATTCAGATGTGTTTTGTGAAGTAATTTACCTCACGGTATTTGGAGAGGTCTACAGGCTAAATGGCTAAATGGAATTTCAATGAAATTTGTGAGAATGGAAGGGATTGTTATGTAGTATGAGCTAATCTATATTTGGTGAGAGTGTCTCTAGTCGTTTTTCTGTAAATTACTTTCCCGCCTTTTTTTAGGACCGCTTTCCGGGAAGCGGCCCGGTTAGCGAACCTTAAGCGTCACGGGAGTCCACCATTTTGTGTTTCGGTCGCATTAAGATACAAGATGGAGGGCAAATAATGTTTAGAATGGGTAGAAGGGGTCATGGTAGACTTATCTTGACCCCCTAGGTTTTCTGAGCGTGGCTGAGGAGGCTTATATGTGTGGAAAAAAAAAGGGGTAAAGGTCTGCGTTAACTACCGTTCACTATCTGCAAAGAGAGAGTACTACTAAGAGAAAAGAGGGGAGTGGGGGGGGGGGGGGCAGCGTTCAAAGCACATCAGCGTGCATAAACACGAAAACGTTTTTACCTATCACGTACTTGACATTTGACAGCTTTTGATGTTTGCTATTAAAAAACCATTGAAATTCACAGAAAAAACCATAGGTTATACTCCATATATAGTTAGGAATTTGCATTTACAAAACCTTGAAAATTCAATGAAAAAACCATTGGTTTTAGGCCATATATAGTTAGGGATTTGCATTTAGAAAATCTTATTTTACTCGCATAAAACCATTGAAATTCCATATATAGTTATAAGCGCTAACTATATATCGCGCACCCGCAATCCACTGCTGATGATGTCACATATTACATCATTCATGACATGGTTAGTGACATCACTGATGACATCACTGATGACATCTCAAATGACATCACTGATGACATCACTGATTACAACATCCAGTGACTGTATGTTTCTGTAAAGTTAAAATATGTTTTACATATTGATGAATGTGTGGATATATAAGTGTCTGGATGAAGGATTTACTAGGTGCATGACTGACTGATTGAGTGAGTGATTAAATGTGTCTCACTGAGTGCATGGGTTAGTGACTAAACTGTTTTAATTTGTGCATCATTATATCTGTTGTTCTACAAACTGCTGCATATGTTGATCAGTAGCTATATGAGTAACTGTATGGGTTGATTGGTTGTCCAAGTATTTGTATGGGAAACTGAGTGTGTGTGTATGGGTGGCTGGAAGGTGTGTGACTCTGTACATAGATGTGTGAGTAGTTGATTCACTATATGTATAGATTCAAAACTGCATGTGGAAACAGCTGTATGGGCGGTTGACTGTGCATGAGTGTATTAGTGAGTGAATGGATATCTCAGTGCTACATGTCAAATTAAGTACATATGTAAAACACAGTACATGTGAGAGTTGACATCTATAAATAACTGTGCATAAGAGCTAGTGAATGTGTGAGTGGCTGTATGGATCATTGTGAACATGTATCAGAGATTGTATAAGAGAGTAAAGTAAATATGTGTTAGTATATGTTTGAATAAGTAAGGTGTGTATAACTGTATAGTTGAGAAAATGGAGGTGTGATTGATTTTTGGCATAACTGACTAGGTGTGTGAGTAACTCCATGGATGAGTGACTGTCTGTTTACACTGATTGTATCTAAGGTTATATTAGAGTCTGAAGAGGTTCATGGTATTATCACATGAATGATATCATCAGTGATGTGATCAGTCATGTCAAATGAGATGTTATCAGTGATGTCATCAGTGATGTCATTTGAGATGTCATCAGTGATGTCATCAGTGATGTCACTAACCATGTCATGAATGATGTAATATGTGACATCATCAGCAGTGGATTGCGGGTGCGCGATATATAGTTAGCGCTTATAACTATATATGGAATTTCAATGGTTTTATGCGAGTAAAATAAGGTTTTCTAAATGCAAATCCCTAACTATATATGGCCTAAAACCAATGGTTTTTTCATTGAATATATATATATATATATATATATATATATATATATATATATATATATATATATATATATATATATATATATATGTATATATATATATATATATCTCCATCTTCCATTTACTCTGCACGGTGCTGGACCCATGCCGGGTAGCCTCGGTGCATGAAGATGGAGCTCCCCATACAAATCCACAACAACTTCTCTCGCCATGGAAGACTCCACAGTAACAGAAGAGCGCTGCATACTGGATTTCTTGTAATGACGGGTGCTTTATTTTCCAGAACATCCAAGCATAAAATAGATTATTCTGATGTCCTTGCGCGTTTCAGCTATCGTGTAGCCTTGATCACAGGTGAGACCTCTTTGGTATGCTACTTGACGCTGTGTCTTTTATGCGCCTGACGTGACTACAAGGTTTTACGTAATCAACTTCAAAACTGCATATCCCAGAGTACACTTCAAAAGTTTTTGGTCATCTTCTGTTTCTGTGGAGTCTTCTGTGGGAAGAGAAGTTGTATATATTTAGAAAATAAAAAAAATCATTGGATTGACGCACGTTAGACTTACACATTTTCATTTAAAAAACCTTTGAAATCCACTAAAAAAACCATAGGTTCCAGGTACGTTATTGTTAGAAATTAGAATTTTGAAAAACATAGAAATTCACTGAAAAAAGGCATAGGTTTCAGGAACGTTATAGTTAGTTGGACATTTTACTCATAGAAAATCATAGAAATTCTGACATTATAGTTAGTGCAGCTAACTATAACTTGTGCCCCCGCAATGCACTGCTGATGACGTCACATATTACATCATTCATGACATGGTCAGTGACATCACTGATGACATCACTGACGACATCTCAAATGACATCACTGATGACATCATTGATGATATCATCCATTTGAAAATCTTATGCACCTCCTTACACCTGAATATAATCTTTGGTACGCTCACTATAAAATACAGCCTACCATTTTCGAAAAAATAGACATTTCAATACCACTTACTAAATACACACTGACTGATTTTTTTTTTGTGAGGTCTTATATGGCGCTCGACTTACCCTGGGGCATCCCGGCGCTTGCATTGGGAACCCGTCCTGGCCTTTCCCTGTGAGATAACCCGTACTGGGCATCCCCAAGGTGAAGGCCAGGCGTCCCACCGCGGGGGCCATTTTGGAGATTAAGCAAGCTTAATGCCCAGAGTTGCAGAGTGTGAACCCATGATTAGAGTGGGCACCGAAGCGAGAATTATCGAGTCCATGGAAAATTGGGTTCAAGACCCTGCCGCGTCGCGAATTGAACCCTGGTCCGGGGTCTGACCTCTGCTTCAGGGTATGCCTCCTCTAACCAGTGGGCCACACTTCTCCACTCTCACAATTACTGACTCTCACTTATAGGTATTTATATACACCATCACTCACATATACTGACTTTTATATATGTAGTTACTTGTACATGTACCCATTCACTCATCAACATAACGATACATACACTCACCCACCCATACAGCTGTTTTCACATGCACTCTTGAACCCATACACCCAGTGAATTACTCACATATCTATGCACAGAGTCACAAATCTCCCACCCACCCACACACTCAGCAGCCATACAAATACTCAGTGAAGTAATAAATAACCCATATAGACACTCATGCAGCTACTCACCAACCCATTCAGCAGCTTATACAACAACAGACTGATACAGATATTCACACAGTTTAGTCACTAACCCATGTTTTCAGTAAGACACATTTAATCACTCACTTATACAGTCATTCACGTACCTACTAAATCCTCCATACAGACACTTAAACACCAACTCATTCTTTAATACAGCTTGGCACATATATAAAACTGGAATTAAATCTCACCAGTCCTATCCAAGACTAAGTTCTGGATTCTAAATAAGTCCTACTGGACACTGGCCGAATTAGATTCACACAAGATCTGTGATGACCCTACCTGCTGGATTTGTAGTGAAGATATAGGAGACTTAGCCCATCTGTTGCTATTTAGCAAATGTGTGGTACCCTTTTGGAACAGAATTTTTGACTTCATCTCTATTCACTTTTCATGCTTCCTCAAAAGAGAACTAGCCACAATGACATTTGGCTACCTCAGATTAGAATCTCTAAATGACAACGATAAGGCACTTCTAGACCTACTCCTGACAGCAGTGATTAATATCATCCTAAATAATTGCAAAGACACACAAAAAGCATAGTTCAAGTTCTGGTTGAACTGGGTCTCCAACTTAAGGGGTGCTGACGACATTGCCCTACAGAACTCTCCATGGAAACACCACACAGTGACACAGTTGGGATAGCCTAGATCGATACCTCACATCTCATAAACTGCCATGATTTGTGAGTCACGGGTCGGGCCAACTAACCACTTCACTGTGATGCCCTCACACTAGCTCTCTGTACCTTAAAATGTATAAATACTATCAACCCATACCTTAGTCTGGTAGATATCTATGGTTAGCAGTATATATTTTGCTTTATGGTTTTGTCTATTCTATTTTTCATCACATTTAATTTTTGTTTTGGTACATTATTGTATGTCGGAGGTTATATAGGGTGACTCTTACTGCACTACGTTTATCTCAACTTGATATTGACAACTTACGTTGCTTGTTATTCCTTCATGGTCATGGTGTCACCTTCAATCCAATCATCATTGTAGTATCTCTTTATTGATTTTTTATTGCTTAACTATCCATTTTTTTATGAGAATGCTGCAGTTACAATTGATACCGTAGTCTCTCCAGAGGACTGGATATCGCATTTTGAGAATATTTTTAACCGTGATACTGTAAATAGGCTTAATAATGGCTGTATTGTTTTAGTGGAGCCTGTAGAATTGCCCCCTATAACCCTAGAGGAAATCACATCCGCCCTACAAAATTGAGCAAATGGAAAAGCTGCTGGCCCGGATGGGTTCCCAATTGATGTTTTTTTTTTTTTGAAAACCTTTATTTATAATAAATATCGTACACAGCGTCTGCCTACAACCACTGCGGGCTGGCCGCTATGACACTGTAAAACATTCCAGGTTACCTTGCGCTGCAATCAATGACAGAAGTAACAACACTACGATGTACTGGCAAGGAACTACAGGAAAAGGATAAAGAGGGTTTCATTTTGTAATTTTGGCGAATCGTCCTAAAGTCAGACCGGGTAGCTGAGAGGGCGAGCCACATAGCAAGGTATCCACAAGTGAAGCAGCGTTATTAAAATACTGGCGTAAGGCATTACAAACAGGATACACAAGCGCGGAAGTACATGTCGCCCCAGTTAGCGCCCGCCCAATCAATATATCACCTCAGGAGTTGCGATCTAACAAGTCTATGGTATATGAGGATGGACAAAGGGTTCATTTTATAGCATCAATAAAAGGATCTGACGACCTATAAAAATCATGTATTACGTGGAACAATTCGTAGACAGGATATGCGCCCTCAAACAGAAGTATAGGAGGGAAGGAAAAGCGGAATATGCAATCATTCAGCAAATATGCAGTAAAATCGAGATCTTAGCCATAGAATCAATAAACCATGCGATAAAGACATAAACGCAAAGCGCAAAAATCGTCCCGGAAAGGACTAAACCCTGACCACCCGTCTGACCCAAGATTTATAAGAAGAAGAAGAGAAACAAGAGAAAGAACAAGAAAAGAAGAAGAAGATAGAAGGCCATGGAGACACAGAGGTACAAACAACACATCCCATCCCCCACCCTGCATACCAGCGGAAGGCCACGGCCCACCCCCCCCCATTAGGCATGCCTGTCGCCCCAAGAAACCCCAAAAGAGGGAGAAGCGGAGGAGGGCCATAGCACCAGCCCCTTGTGCACCCCCAACCCCAGAAGCAAGGGCCCACTGAAATAGTACGCGGGCATCAATATACAATCACCCCAGCCACCCGCGGTCACCAGTGCAATCCATAATCCACTCCAGCATCCAATTCACGAATAAGTGACATGAGTGAGCAAGAGTCAGCCCTGGCCAGTACGGAAAAGAGTAAAAAGTGAGTCACAGTTGCATACAGGTGGTATCAGCAAACACGTAGTACCCGGAGGGGCAATCTCAGATCGAGCCAAGAACCAAAGGAATAGTCCAGGAGGGTCCCCCCGAGGTAGGATCACATTCCACACAAAGGCAGGGTTTCGGCATTCAGGCAGGCAGGCTGGCAATAGGAAGGAAAAGGGATAAACAGAGTCACTGATCTTGTCGTTGTGCTCCCCGGAACCTCCAACACGCTTCCTGCACGCCTGGGAGACCTCGGCTATGACAACCGGGGAGCATTCGGGCTCACAGTCCACAATGCACGGTACCGCATCCAAGTCTTTCGCAGCAGGAGAGATAGTAGGGTGAGAAACATGTGCAGCCGCCCGCAGTTCTTGCAACTCAATGCGCCAGTCTCGGAGGGCCAGCCAAACATCCATTAGCGTGGGCGCCATGTTGTATCTCCAACGCCCAAGGACTTCAAGCCACACACACCAAAGAAAGTCGTTCTTACCGGTGTCACGGCTACATCAGCAAATCGCAGTGTGTGGAGAAATAAAATGAGGCACACGCAGGTTCCTTCAGATGTGCAGCGCTACACACCTCTCACCACGGTGTAATCAGAGTCCGGTCAGGCAAGCCAATCTGCTGTCCGATCATATGCGCGAGGTTGCTGGGGTCAGCAGAATGTGCACTCCGCGTTAGTCAGTGCTGCGTTGCGGCGACAGTCACAGGATCATAGAAGAGCGGTTTCGGTTTCACCACTCGGGTCGCCGGGTATCAATGGCCAATGGAGGCCGGTGTTGACGCTGTGCGGGACGGCTGCTTCGCTACGCGAGGTCCCGGCTCTTGCTCGAGGAAAGGCCAGAAACTTGCAGGCGGTCTTATTCGGCCGTCAGAGGCCGCAAAAAGATCAGAATAACGCGGTCAAGCTCCGCCGAGATTCCGCTGCACTGGGCCGTGGCTGGGGTGTAGGATCATCGCCAGGATAGTTCCGGAGGTGAGGGCGAGCTGCGGAGCCGGGCGTCTATGCGGCCATTTTGGCCGCCGTCTTGGCTCCTCCCCCCCAATTGATGTTTTTAAACACAATAGGGATTTTTGGATCCCAATCTTATTTAAAAATGTTACTGCGACATTAGGTGGAGTATTGCCTGCCTCCTGGGTAGAAAGTGTTATTGTACCAATTTTTTAAAAAAACGATAGAGGAAAGGCCAATTGTTACCGCCCCATATCCCTTCTGGATACTATTTCGAAACTAATGGGGAGAATAATGTTGGGGAGGTTAGAAAAATGGACCAACAAAAATAACATCTTAACTGAGGCCCAGTACGGATTCAGAAGGGGTATTGTGACAGTGGAACAATTATTGATAGGCAAATATACTTTAGCAAAGGAAAGGCTCTTACATCTCTGTTTTGTCAATCTCACTAGTGCCTTCGACCTTGTTAACCAAATGATGGCAGACCTTGAGGGCGCTAGGGACCCCCGATGACACAATTGTATATTTATCCCAGATGTATACCCTTTTAACCTCCACAATTCGATTTGACCCATCCGAGGAATGTACCACAGATTTTAAAGTAACACGGGGTATCCAACAAGGATGCATACTGGCTCCTCTTTTATTTTTGCTATATATTAATAACGTGGACGCCTTTTTAAAAAATCAAATTGCAGATGCACCGAAAGTCATGATGCGTTTGACCCCCATACTCTTATTTGCAGACAACGCTGCCCTGATTTCAAGGACAGCAAATGGTATTCAAAAACAAATCGACAATTTTGCACTGTATATGTCTGAAAACGACCTACAGATGAATTAAAAAAAAAATTGTTATGACTTGTGGGGGCATTAGGTCTAAGAACAGACAACATCACGTGGGAGGGGTAGTTATAAACCAAGTTGCAACTTTTCTGATTTGGGCCTGCAACTTAATAGGAATGGTACCTGGAACTCCCATACTGAATTTTGTAACTTGAAATTTTTAAGAATTACTGAGGGGATTTTTAGATTTGCTACAAAAATAGGTAATAAACCTATATGGGAAATCTTAGCTTTATATCAATGTAAGTGTGTTACAGGAGTTTGCTATGGGGCTGCACTATGGGGGAGAACTAACATCGCCTCCCTTCAAATACATGAAAATACATTTCTGAAAAGACTGCTGCCAGTGCCTAGCTCTACCCCAAATTACATAGTACATAGATAACTATTGTGAGAAGTTGGCCTGGGATATGCTGTCCACTATTCCAGTGGGCACCTTGCACCAGTCCAAACGACCCATTATTGATGGTAGGTTAAAGACAACCTTATAAAAAGCTATCCTAGTGGAAGCTAAGGAGAGCAGCCTTCAAGCAAAGTCTTGAAGGAATGTAAAGCAGCTTGTTTTAGAAGTCTATAATTTCGTAAATGACCAAATAAAAGGAGAACCAAACCAGGTATATATATAAAATATATGTTTTTATTCTAAACACATCCCTCTAGTCTCTTTATGAGGCTAGAGGCAAAAGTACATTCAGTAAAATTGTATAGCATACAATAAATTAGCACAATATACATTGAGCCCCAGTGGTGTACTAAACAATATATTAAGAAAGTGGTATGAGTACCACGACTTACATAGATACAAGGCCTAGAGCCTGTAGAACCGCTGGGGCCACCAGGAACCATCCAAGGTAGTGACCCAGGGGACCCACGGGGGTTGAGTTCAGTGTCTAATCACAGCCACAAATCACTATAAACTTCTATGGGGAAAGTCATGGTTGGAAAATTACAGATAAAGGACACTTAGAAGAGGACTTAGAGCAAACCCCTTTAGAACTAGGAGTTTCTAGATTCAACACCCACGGGAGCACCGCAGTACTCAAGTTACCTCACCACGGGAAGCCGGTTGCATAGGTGTCTTTTTCTGTCAGGTTTTGTCATCGATTTCAATGGAGAGCTGTTGCAAAGTGATGCTGGCGTCAAAGTGGTTTTTCTGATAGAAATCATCAAATTCGGTTGTAGCGTAAATGCCCAAATATTTGTAGGCCTCATCAGTGACCCGCAGCGGACAATTCCGGGGCAGCACTGGCGCGGACCTCGCAGAACATAGAGAAACAATTTAGACCAATTAATGATATACCCTAACACTCTGCCGAATATGTTGCAGACGTTAAGGAGCACTACAATGGATTTTTTAGGGGATGTGAAGTAGAGCAGCACGTCGTCCGCACACAGTGAGATGCGGTCCTCCCAAGTTTCGGTCCACCTAATCTCCCGTATCTGAGCTTCTCATCTAATCCATTCCGCCAGTGGTTCCAGAACTAGAGCAAATGATAATGGAGACAGTGGACACCCCTGTCGTGTCCCATGTGTAAGCGGGAAGTCCCTAGATATATGACCATTAGCCACGACATGCGCAAGTGGGTTAGTGTAGAGTAGGCGCACCCACACATAGAACTTTGGGCCGAAGCCCAAGTGTCGAAGAACAGCAAAAAGATAAGTCCACTCCACAACATCAAATGCCATGCTTGTATCCAGTGAAAGAATGACTGCAGGCTCCTGAATAAGTGACCTCCGAGCCATCACAGCTTGTAATCGTCATAAGTTAAGAGCTGTGCTTTTCTGTAGCATGAACCCGGATTGATCTGGGTTAATTAGGGTTGACATGTGAGAGGTCAAATGCATCGCTAAAAGCTTGGCAAGAATCTTGGCTTCAGCATTGATCAAAGATATGGGGTGGTATGAGGTACATTCCTCAGGAGATTTGCCGGGTTTATGGATTGTTATTATTGTGGCCATCCGCTGATCTCGGGGCAACTCCCCAGCCTTGAGACTCTCAATAAACATACTTAACAAAAATGGGGCAGTTAGATCAGCGGTCTTTTTATATAGTTTGATGGGGATTCCGTGGGGCCCTACCGCTTTACCTGAGGCCAGGGAGCCAATAGCCATTTGTAGCTCAGTAACCGATTGGTTGGCCTCCAACAGTAGTGTCGCCTCCGGCGATACTTTGGGCATGGCAATATCTTAAACATAGTCTTGGGCCTCCTCCTCCGAAAGAGCTGAGCGAGAGGCATATACTTGTTCAAACTGGTCGGCTAACACATTAACTATGTCCTACGGGGCCTTTAAGAAGGGAACCAGCAGGAGTGCGCAGTTGCACAATCGTTCTGTCTGCTCGTTCCTTTTTATCTAGCCAAGCTAGTAATTTGCCCGCCTTATCACCCAATTTGTGTACTTTATGACGGGTGTCCCGAAGTTGTGCTTTGAACATCTCCTTTTTGTATGTCAAAAATTTGTCAAAAATGTGTGTTGTTTGAGACGCACCGTCTGAGAGGATTGAGGTGATGGATGTTCTGCATGTCGAGCTGTGGCTGCAGTAAGTTCAGCTTCCATAGTTTCCTGACACATTGACTTTGGGGGGATACCTGTCCAGAGTCCCATCCACTATGTCATTGAAGCCGCCTCCAATCACCATCTCAGCCTCAGGGAGACCAAGCAGAAATAAAGAAAATGCAGGGTGGGCTATCGCATGCAAGGCTGGGGGATGTATACTGAGACAAAGTTGAAAGACTTACCCTCCCACTGACACGTGATAGCCACAAAGTGGCACTGGTCATCTGTTTGTGTCTGCTGTATGATCAGTGGGAACTGTTTTTTTGACAAGTATGCCCACGCCCCTGGAACCAGAGGAGGAATCAGAGTGCACCACCATTTTATATCCCCAAAAATCCAGTGCCTTGCACACAGAGCCCAAGTGAGCTGCAGAGGCAAGATAAGATCAACAAGAGTCAAGAGAGATACATCAAGAGGCAAGAGAGGTGTTAGAAAGAGGCAACAGAGGTGCAGAAGGAGGTTAGAGATGTAGAAAGAGTCAAGAGAGGTGCAGAAAGAGGAGGAAAGGCACAGAAAAAGGCAAGTGGGCTTCAGAAAGAGGCAAGAGAAGAGCAAAACATGTCAAGAGAGGTGAATCAAGAGGCAATGACAGTGCAGAAAGAGGAAGCCATGTTCAAACAGTGACAAGAAAGGTGCAGAATGAGGCAAGGGAGTACAGAAATAAGATAGTGAGCTGCAGAAAGATGCAAGAGAGGTACAGAAAGAGGTAAGAGTGGGACAGAAAGAGGTAAGAGAGGTACAGAAAGAGGAGAGTGAGCTACAGAAAGAACAAAGATAAGTGCAGAAAGAGGCAAAAGAGGGGCAAAAAGAAGAGAGTGAGCTGCAGGAACACACAAGAGAAGTACAGAAATAGCAGGTGAGATTCAAAAAGAGGCAATAGAAGTGCAGAAAGAAGCAAGATAGGTACAGAAAGAGGCAAGATATGTAAAGAAAGAAGAAGAAAGTTGCAGAAGGAGGTAAGAGAGTTGCATAAAGAGGCAAGTGAGGTACATAAAGAGGCAAGAGAAGAGCAGAAAGAGGCAAGAGAAATGTAGAAAGAATCAAGAGAGGTGCATTAAGTAATAGAAAGGTACAGAACGAGGCAAGATTGGTGCAGAAAGAGAAAAGAGAAGTGTAGAATGAGGCAAGAGGGATGCAAAAAGTAGAGATTGATTTGAAGAAAGAGGAAAAGAGGTGAAGAAAGAGTAAAGAGAGCTGCAGAAGAGGTTAGAGTTGTAAAAAGACTCATGAGAGGTGTAGAAAGAGGAAGAAAGGTACAGAAAAAGGCAAGTGAGCTGCAGAAAGAGCCAAGAGGAGAGCAAAAAGAGTCAAGAGAGGTGCATCAAGAGGTAAGAGAAGTGCAGAAAGAGGAAGACGTGTTCAGAAAGAGGCACGAGAGGTGCTGAAAGAGGCAAGAGATACAGAAAGAAGAGAGTGAGCTGTAGTAAGAACCAAGAGAAGTATAGAAAGTGGCGAGAGAGGCGCAGAAAAAGGCAAGAAAGGTGCAGAATGAGGCAGGAGAGGTACAGAAAGAAGAAGGTGAGCTGTAGAAAGATTCAAGGGAGGTACAGAAAGAAGAAAGATGGGGACAGAAAGAGGCAGGAGAGGGACAGAAAGAGGCAAGAGAGGTACAGACAGAGGAGAGTGAGGTGCAGAAAGAACTAAGAGAAGTGCGGAAAGAGGCAAGAGAGGTGCAGAAAGAAGCAAGAGAAGTGCAGAAAGAGGCAAGAAAGGTGAAAAAAGAGACAAGCAAGGTGCAGAAATAGGTGAGAGGTAAAGAAATGTGAATCTTGTAATAAGGCCACCGCCGGCGCACATCGCTTTAGGTATTGCAGTACTAGGCCCCTCTTTACCTCATCTTCCAGCCCTCGCACATTCCATGTAAGCAGGGCCAGTGGGTTATTGGGGATAGTGGAGTCATATGTTGGTTAGAGTCTTGCTGACCTTGTACAGACATACTTGTAAGGTAGAGTGT
Source organism: Lissotriton vulgaris (assembly GCF_964263255.1). NCBI lineage: Eukaryota > Metazoa > Chordata > Amphibia > Caudata > Salamandridae > Lissotriton > Lissotriton vulgaris. Next base: position 461,264,922 of record NC_141696.1, on the reverse strand, counting down.
GCACAGTCACCAGAACAACAAAAAAGTATGACCCAGAATGTTGACAGCCACACAATCCAATCTATTTACCCTTAGAAACTGTTACCACAAGTAAAACACATAACCTTATGAACATATCCCCTCCCTCCACCCCCCTCCGTGCCTCCCTGCCGAATGGATTCAAAACTACCCGCCTCCCCAACCAATCAGAGTGCTCAATTCCCTTCCTAGTTTCCAGTGGACAGGAGTGAGAGTTATTGTCTGTCTCCCTCGCAACCCCCCACAGTTATATTGTTCCTCAGCTTCCACCCCATCCTCTCCCTACCAGACAACAGGGCCATCATAGTGAAGGATACACGGTGAATAGTCCGAACGGCTCGTGAAGCACCACAGTCAGGATACAGTACTCCATGGGTGCTACCAGAGTGGTCGATCGTTTCTCAGTTGCTTCACTGATGTCCATTATAGCCATTTCGTAACCACTGACGGTCATTAAGTTTTAATCAAGGGTCTAAGTCCTCATTTTGGCCACCTCGACATCCGTAGCTCATCACGTACCTGGATTCACTCTCGTTCCTCATTTACTTTGCGGTCTCTGCGCCAATTACCGTTGTCCCCGGACCTGCCAGGCCGACCAGCCTTCCGCCATCCCTCCAGCCATTCCTGCGCCTCCTCCGGTGTAATAAAGAATCATGTTTTGCCGTTGTCAGGAAACAACATTGAGTATTTAATACCTCAATCGCAAAGGGTCTTCTTCCGTCTTCTAGTCGATATAGAATTTCGAAGTTCCAGGATATATGTTGCAGAGTTGCATCCAGGTGTAATCTGAAGTCCTAAGGAATGGCGTCCTATACCTATCCTAAGATAGGGGGTTGGAAATACTCTGGGGACCTACCTATTGGAGGGTCTGGGAAGAGAGGTGGTAACACCCATTCCCTGTGTCCAGTTTTACACAGTTGGACCACTGTTTTTCTGTACCACTGAGGGTCCCTGCAACCGGTTTGTACTGGGATATGCACAGGGACACCAAGTGTCTGGAAAACATTCACTGAATGCACCCACCCAGCCCCAATACACTAAAGCCTGTCTGGGAGGTGGTTACACCTCCCTGTGACAGGAAACCTCTTCTCCAGTCTTTCCTTGCCGGAGTTTCATCCAGCAGCAGGAGGTCAGACCCGGGGTTCTTTTAAACTATTACCGGTCAGACCAGTGTGTACATGTCTCCCCCTCTAGAAGGGTGGAATTCTACCCCCGCCGCCAGGACTGGTGGGGGGTAGGATGTAAAAGGGTTTACCCCAAACACAACATGTTTTGATGCAGCCATTCCAAAGTTAGCATTTACTGCGAGGTTATAATGCACTCAAGATTATCTAGTGTGGCTGCATCACAGAACAGCCTCAGAGAATAGATTCCGGAAACTGCAGAGGGGTCTTGTTCATGCATGGGCACCCTCTCACACAAAACCAAACACTCTGCCTTCAGGATTGATAGGGCCTGCCATAGGAGTGACTTATAGGTTTCTATTTGTCACTGATTAAAGGTAGATATAGTTAACCTATACCTTAGTAAGGGGTGCATGCACCACCTTACCCAGGCTGCAGTAGCAGACCTGTGGTGTCATTTTAGAAAGCTTCACAGGGGTTGCATAATACATGCTGCAGCCCCTGGTAGGCCACTGAGGTACCTATGCCCTTGGTACCTAGGATACCATATACTAGGGACTCACAAGGGTACCCCAGTAACCAAACTAGAGTGTACCTAAAGTACATGCAATCATTTTAGAGAGGAAGCAGCTAGGCTGGGGTCCTGATTACCAGGGTCCCAGGCAGACTAAAGTCGAGAAACAGTGACACACCAGCAAAAAGTGGGGGTAACCATAGGAAGATGATCCTACTCTCCTACAATTATCAGTACGTTTCCTTAGCAACCTAATAAATAGGCAAGCTCTCCTTTTCTGGCGAGGTATATGGTGGAAAGACGAGACCATATTCACCAAGTATTTAATTATGGACTGTTTAGCTCTTGACTACAGCAAGAAAGTTCCTTGGTTGGAGCATATCTATACCCTTTTGAAATGTTGTAACATAGATACTGATAGAAAGAACCCTGTAGCTATCCCGGATTTTACTAAAAGAGACCTAAAGTTTAATAGCTCAATGCACTTTACTTATTCGTATGAAACAGATAGTTATTTATTTATTGAATAATTAATACACATCTTAGCAATTACTCTTTGTAAAAAAGACTGGAAGAGATACACAATCAAGAAATTTACAAAACAGTTAAAAAACAATAAAAGAAAGTTAAGAATATGGATAAAAGATCCAAGTAAACTGATACAATACATTGAATTTGTATAAAAAGAGAAGAAAAAAGGCATTCAACATTTGCGGAGTCTTTGTTGGTTAAAAAAGAGTTATCTTTAAGTGCAAAAGCGGATGGTTTTTAAATTCAAGTTCAGTCTCTGGCCTCTGAGTTCTGGATCATTGCTCTTTGGTAGTTAAAAAAGGGTTTTCTTAAAGTGCAAATGCGGTTCTTTTTGAGCCAAGTTCAATCACTGGCCTCTAAGTTTTGAAGCGTGTTTAATGATTTCATGAAACGCACTAGTCTACCGACTAATGGGATATCTTCTCCCTTAAAGCTGATCAACAGGGCTTGTCTGCTAGTTCGCACACCATGTTGATTCCAGACCTGAGTTATTTGGCCCCTTCGGGTACTATCTAGAGCTTTACAGCTGCATAACACGTGTAAAACATCCTCCTTTGGATTGTCGCAAAGCCTGTATTTGAGATTAAATTCCAGGCGTTTCCATGGGGGAAGATGTACTTTTGACGGGATTACCCCCATCCTCAGCTGCAGGAACTCTTCCTTCACCTTCCTTGAAAAGCTGGTACTGAGGTATGGCAGAGGTGAGGCGCTAGTGTAGCCTTAGATTATGAACCACCTATGTGATCTTCTAGTTAATACTGCTTTGTCTTCTTCCATGGAAAGAATTTTCACTGACTTGTTGACCAGGTGTTTGAAGCATTTTTGTGAACAGCTCGAGTCCCAGGGGTCTTTTAATACAAGGGATTTTATGGTTTGCTTGGAGGTACACCATTGCAGGGGATCCCTTGTTTGTCTCCAGCTCTTTCCAAAGGTTGGCGTTCAGGGAGTCTGTTACATCGTTCTTTACTTTGTACCAGCATTTTGCATACGCGTCCTTGCGAGCAATTTGCTGCTTCTGTAAACCAAACTCCAGCCTTAGCTGTGCTGGGGAGGTATGCGAAGGGAGTGAGAAAAGTATTCGAAGTGTTTTGCTGACCACGTTATCTAAAATGTCTTCATCTCTCCCTCTCATGCATTCGCTGCCATATGTTATTGATGGTAACAGTTTTGCGCGAAATATGTCCAGCAAGGGGATTAAGTTTGGGCCCGCTATTTTATTCTTGATATTTTTTAAAGCGATGGCCATTGAAATCCCTCTGTTTTTTATTGTTGCTGCATGTCGCTCGAAAGAGCCGTTGGAATCAAAGGTTATCCCCAAGTATTTATATTCTTTTACTGTTTCAATTTTGTGGTCATGCAGAGACCATTGAAATGTTTGCTTTTTTAATTGTTGATTAAAAACCATCACCTTTGTTTTTTCCGTATTTATGGTCAGGCCGTTTGTTTCGAAAAATGTGCTAGTTGTGTTAATAAGATGTTGCAGGCCTACTGGGGTGAGGCTGATTAGTATCAGGTCATCTGCATATAATAAATTCGACAGTGTAAGACCCCCTAGCTTTGGGGCATTATGGTTGCAATTGCTAAATCTTTAGAGAGGTCAGACATAAAGAGGTTGAACAGGGTCGGCGCGAGGACGCACCCCTGTTTCAACCCTCTTGAGGTTGGAATTTCTTTGGATAAACAATTGCCGTACCCCAGTTTTATTTGGACCCAGATGTCTGAATGCAGTAAAATCAATAAGTTGAGCAGTTTGGAGTCCACCTCCCACTTTGGGAGTTTTGACCACAGTTTCCCTCTGTCGATTATGTCAAAAGCGGCTGAAAAGTCAATATAGCACGCGTATAATGGTTTTTTGCGTTTAATGGCAGCGTCTATCAGCAGGGAAAGGGCTAGAATTTTATTTGAGGTCCCTAGATTCTTTTGAAATCCAATCTGGTTGGAAGGGATTAATTATTTATTTGATGGCCAGGAGTTTAGTTCTTCCAAGAGTAGCCCAGAAAATTATTTAGCATCTATATCTATAAGACCTATGAGTCTGTAGTTCTTAGGCTCGTTCTTATTGCCTTTTTTTTATAGATTGGAGCTATTATTGAACCCCTCCAGGATGACGGAGGTTGTTCAGCCTTCCAGATATCGATGAAGATCAGGAGCACTTGTTCTGTCCAGTAAGTTGGATCTTGTTTATAGATAATAGGAGGGATGCCATTTGGGCCTGGGGCTCCCTCCTTCCGTCCTTTCACAATTCGTCCCTTCAACTGCCTAATCGTACCTGGGAAGTTGGTGTCCACAACTGAAGGTTTTTGAGTCATCGCGATCTGCTTGCAGAATTCAGGATTTCTATGGCCCATGCTTGGCATTTCATCGTTAAAGTGTTTGAACAAGTAGTATACCCAGCTTGCCTCTGTAATATGGGAGTTCAATCCGGGGGCATTCGGATTATCTATTTTATTAACAGTGTTCCAAAATCTTGAACTGTTGTTGTTTTTTTGAATTGTAAAGTAGTTTTGCCCAAGTTTTTTCCGCGGCTTCTTGTTAGATTCGCCACATGATTTTATTCTTTTTGCATTTTAGTGTTCTCAATTTGGAAACTAAGCCATTGACACTAGCATCTTTCCTCAGCCCACGAAGCGTGCTGTTGATCGCTGTTTTTATTGCTCTTAAATCAGGCGTTAAGGAGGATTGGGGGTCATTTTTTGGTTTGCTGGTCGAGCAGTGCGATATTATTTTTTGGCATGACCGTTTGTCACTTTCTTTAACGAAATTGGGCTTGGTGTTCATTAGGCCAAAGGATTTCAAGAAGGATTCCCAGGCGAGTATTTTGTTATCGATCTGCTCGACAGCGCTTCCCCAGCTCGTCTTTGCTTCTTGTGTTAATTGATCCGGATCAGTGGTATTGCACTTAATTCTATTGCATTTTGCAGAGGTCAGTAGCTTTGGGCCATTTGCTGGAAGTGTTATCACTGTCCCTTGGGCTCTTACTATTAGTTCTTGCGGAAGGTGGTCACTGCAGTCAGATATTCCGATTTTAAAATGTTGTACTAATACGAACAGTGAGAAGGACAGGAAGGTATAGTCAATTGCTATTGATGTCGTCGAGTTGTGGAAAGTTGCTGCTTGGGTACGGTCCCCCGGCATTCTGACATTTACCGAAATCAAACCAAATTGGTTAGATCCTCTGATAAGCTCTTTGAAACATTTGTTTGTTTGCCCCAAGGGCACGATTCCAGAGGTGGAATCCCCCTAACATGCAAATAATCTTCCATTGGGTAGTTCTTTCCTGTTGATTTCGAAAGGAACATATGAAAGTCTCCTGAGACAATTAAGTTCGGATTGTCCACTTCCGTTACTAGTTTGTTCAGTTCGGTCACCAGGGTAGTAGCAGCGTTTTTTCTTTCTTTTGGGTGCAGATAGGTATAAACCACGATAGTTCTTGCCTACTGGATCCCGGTGTTAATATTTCCAACTGGACTGCAATGATCCCTTTTTCAGATCCCAAATTTTTTTTATTTAGCAGTTCTTTTACGTAGTTTATTGATTGAATCGAAGTATATATCGTTAAACCACATTTCTCGTGACTGTATTTTGAGGTTCTCCTTGCTGGGAGATGAAATGATTCGAAGCCCTGAAGATGGAGCGGCTCTGCTTACCAAGTTTCTTGTAGCAGTATTAAGTCATACTGCTGAAAATATAGCAATAGATCCTTGTTGGTAATTTTAGCTCCTAGACCGTTTATATTCCAAGAACACAATTCAAGTGACCGATTTATATTAGAGGCATTGTCGGATTGCTCTGCAGACTGTCATTGGCTGGGCTGTCTAGAGTTGATTGTTCTTGCGATCCAGTCCCATTCTTGATTTTGGGTAGGGAGATCGTTGATTTTTTGCAGAAGGGGTATATCAGCTGTTCGTTCAATTGAGCTTCCTCGTGCTCCTCTAAGTATAGATTTTATGGGAATATCCGGCAGGCGTTTGCTCAGAGTCGAGTTAACGTTTTCTTGAGGATTACGAAGTAATGGAGCTGAGTAGCCTGGATTGAAGAATGGTTTAATTTGAATCCCCCATGCTTTTAATTGATTTTCCTCTCTTAAGATTTTTTTCGCTAATTCTCCAGAGTTCCAAATTGTTTTTGTTATTTCCTGCTCTGATAGATGGTTGAGTGTGATAAATTCGACAGCCTCTAAGTCGTGAGTAGTTAGCTTAGCTAAAGATGTAATTGAGTTCAGGACTTGTAAGATATTACTTAGGTTTAAAATATCTTCGCAGCCTTTGGATCTGTAGTCAGGAATGAAGAGTATTGTTTTAGGCTCTTCATGGTTGGAGGCCTCCTGTCGCTGGTCAATATTTGATGCCCGTTCTGTGCTCTTGCAATTGTTATATACTTGTGGGCTTTGGTCCCTTTATGTCGGCGGACCCGAATTGGCAAATGGTACCCGTGCTATGCTTTTGCAGTTCCTGTAGTCTAGAGGTGGTTGATCTCTTTGCGTCGGTTGTCCCAAGTTGACAGTTGGTTCACGGGGATCATACTTGTTGCTGTCCTGTTTTTCCCCTGATGTTAGTTTGAGGGCTGTGCTTTGTGATGGCCCTGGGCATTGCTTTCTTAGGGTCAGAGATTCCTGGCCAAAAATTACATTAGGTTTGTTTTTCGTTGCTGTTGAGGTGATACTGGTGGCAGTATCCCAAGGATTCGTTCCTTCAGTGGATTGTGCCTGGGATGGCCCTGGGCATTGCTTTCTCAGGGACAGAGATTCCTTGTCGAAAATGACATTAGGTTCATTTTTCAATGCTGTTGAGGTGATACTGGTGGCAGTATCCCAAGGATTCATTCCTCCAGTGGATTGTGCCATCGGGTTGTCCGCAGTTTATTGACCCGTTGACTTGAAGTAAGGTTTTTTTTTGTACTAATGCTTGTTGTACCAAAGTCATCTTGTTCACCAGTTACCACAGCTGTTCCCCTTGTAAAGTCGGCTTCTGTTGGTTTATTGTTAGCTGATGTTGCCTCTGGGCTTCTAAGAGTAAATGAAGTAGGAGGGCTTTCCCTGGGCCTTTGGTTTTGTTCGTCCTTAGTGCCTCTTTGTTCTTTCACTGATTCCGTCAGCGATTTGTTGGCTTGTGGGAAGTATGTTTTTATAGAGCCCATCTTTTTTCTCCCTTTTCTCTTCATTTTCCTTCTTTGTGCGGCTGACTGTTGTTTGTTACATAAGTTCTCCTTGCTTTCAACTGTGGCGGCCGGCTCTCTGGTTGAGCTGCTGCTTTTGTCTTGCCAAGGCATGGAAGCGCCTCCCACTTGTTTTGGAATCTTGTCATTTAGTTCCCTAGAGCTATTAAGTAGGTTTTCAGAAGCCGTTGCACCGTTGGGAATAACCACCGATTGGGTTTTTTCCATTGTCTCGCAGTCTGGATTTTTTCTATCCCTGTTTGCTACTGTCCATGCTGCTCTATTGGAAGTGTTTCAAGATTTTATGTCTGTTAAGAGCTCACTCATTACATCTGGTAGAGATGATAGTTTATCGATGATTGAGTAACATGTGCATCTTGGTGGGTTAATTGTAGTTTTTGATTGAACTCTTTTGATCAACTCGTTCAAATCTAGTAGCTTGGTATCGATAACATGGGTGGATAAGCGGGTTAGCAGATTAAGTTGGATGTCCATCTTATCGAATGGTATTCCATTGCTTTTGACGTGAGGTTCATAGTGTTTAGCAGTGAAGCCCAAGACCGCTCTCTTCTGTGTTTAGGCTCTTTGGGGAATCAGCCGTTTTGATTTCTGTGTCATGTGATAGCATGACGCCTTTTCCCTGGGTGTTTGTAGCTGCCATTTTCTCCCATTCTTCTGTTGTCAAGGGAGATGTGCTATCTACTAATGCTGACCCTGGGAGCTGAGTGGTAGTTGTAGTAGTTGAAGCTATATATTCCACTTGTGGTAAGGGGTTTGGCTCAAAAATGGCCGAAAGAGCAGGTTTTAGTGGCACATGCTGGATCCTGTTTAGACCAAGATGACTTAATTGGGGTAGACTCTTTGACTCCAGCACCAGAACAGGAGACTCGCGCTTTGATTTTTCTGTTGATTTTTCTGCTGGAGTAGAATGGAATGTATAAATTTGAGGTGATGAATGTTCTAGGTATTCATTGAGAGAAGGCTCATTGGCTTGATCATCAGGCTCATCTGCTCTCGATTTTCTTGCCTCGCTTATGTCCTTGCTCGCTTCAAAGCTTTTATTTTGCCACCTGGAATTATTTCCATCGATTTCGGTGCCTTGAAGACTGTTAGCTATTGTGATTGAAGTGAGCGTAGAGTCTCTGATAGGTTTAGGTGTGCTCTCGTTGCCCAAATGATTAGCCAAAACTGATGCTAGTTGTAAGGCTGTTTGTAAGGCTTGTGCGGAGTCTGCAACATCGTGTTTTGTTAGAGATGATTATCTCCAGAAGCAAAGGGGAGGGAAGGCCTTTCTGCACTGGGCTCATATGGTTTAGAACTGCCCCAGCGTCTTCAACAAAGGCGAACTTGGAGAAAAATTTTGGTTGGACAAGAGTATTTTTTAGTTTTTGTTTGTTATGGGTTTGTTGATCAATTTGTCCTTGCACCGAGCCCTTTGCTTCGTGCTCAGGGGTAACTAAAATGTCATCCTCTGTGCTTGTGCCAGGTCTTATTGGCCTTGTTAGTTTTTCGTGGTTGTCTGAGGGGGTATTGAGTAACTTATTTTTCTTCTTCCGGTTACTCACTACTGTTGAAATACTTCGTCTTTCTTTGCCTGATCTCATAATGTGTAAAAGCTGGTGTCGGGCAAGAGGAAGGTGGAAGGTGGAAACCCAATAAGTCAATGAATCCTGCGCAGTCCTAATGAGTAGAAATCAGTAGAAGTTGCCGCTTCTGATACCCCTCGCCCTCTATGCAAAATGCCATTTATTCAGTTTTTTTTAACTATTTGCGTCACTTATGCGTCACTGTTGCTTTTGTGCTTTTTTACTTAAGTGCAGCGCTGCATTGCATTGCACATGACACTTACGGAATAAGCAGCACTGTGATGCTGGGATGGAGCCAGTTAGTTAGTCAGCTGTAGGCTGTAGTTAGAGCCGAAGGTTGGTTGGGGGAGGGGTCAACACACCTCAACTCGGCTCCGTAGCCAGTGTCCACAACGTCTGCATCTTCACTCGTGCACTTCACGATGCGCGGGCTGGCGGACTTGGCTTGGCTTGACTTGGTGCCGCTTGGTACCGCTCTCTGCTCTCCGCTCTCCTCTCTCCTTTCTGTGCGCTGTGCTGTGCTGTGTTCCATCCCGTGCTCCTCACTTTTAGGCTCATGCCTGCCTACCTGCCACCACGCTTGGTCACTGGATCGCTTGACGGAGGAAGTGGGGCAGAAAGAAGAACCTGAGGAAACTCGTCTGCCCCCCTTTGCGGTTCAGAAGGAGCACAGGTACGGGCTCGGCTGAGGTGTAACTGCCGACACCTCCGTGTGCCCGTATGCCCGGAGCCACCCAGAACTGCCCGGAGCTGCCTCCGAGTTCACCTGAGATCCTTTCCACAGCTATCGCCATGGCTCCTTACCGCCACTCTCACACCCGGTTTCGCCTTCGGGTTGCCGCGGTTTTCTCTCGTCGGTTAGTGGCTCTCTCGGCTCTCTTCGGCCCCTGCGGCTTCCTTTCAGCTTGCTGCCGCCGCCTCAGCCGCTCCGCGCCGCTGCTGCTGCTCCTCCTGAGAGTGCACATGAGAGGGCTCTCTGCTCTCACTGCTCAGCTCACTAGCGCCCTCTCCAGCAATAGTGCAAGCGTTCACCACCAACGATCCACGACTACTTGCTAGGAAAGAGCAATAAGATGGAAGCGTGCACTAGTGCTTGCAGTACTGAAGGAAACAGGATATTCTGTTGTCATCCTATGAGGATTCCGCACTTTGCGCTTTACTATTTATCTGCAATATTAGCTCTTTGCATTGTAGGCATCCATTGGTCACTTTGTTCTATGCATTATTTAAAAGTGTAATATGTTGTGTTATATTGAATGTCCATGAAATATGTTTTTAATTTTTATTGTTCATTTTTGATAATTAACTGCAGCTTGTATTTGTTCCCCTTTGATTAGCATGATTTTATGGTGATATAATTTAACTGAATAAATTTGTTTTCACTTTGACTTTGAGTGAGTGATTTGATGTGTAGGTGACTGTATGGGTGAGTGGTTAAGAGGGAAAGGATGTGACCTTATGGCTAGAGTGGTCGACCTCGAGGCTCTGGAACTGGGTTTGAGTCTCTGCAGGGTAGCTCAACATGCTGTGATTCTGGCCAAATCACTTAATCTCCCTGTGCCCAACAAAAATGAATGGTTTCATCTATAATGCAACTGGTGGTCATGTATAGTGTGCTGATACCTTCAGGGTCAGCTTTACACTATATAAACCTCTTGGAAAAAGTGAGTTGGTACGTGAGTGGCTGCATAGAAGAGTGAGTACCAGTGGCATTGGCTGTATGGATGAGTGAATGGCTCTATAAGTGTTTGCATGGATGTGTGGATGGGTGTGTAAGTGTCTGTGGGTGTGTGAGTGAGTGTGCGAGTGGCTGTATGGGTGAGTGAATGGCTCTGTTGAGAGTCTGGATGGGTCAGTGAGTGGGTGTGTGAGTGGCTGTATATGCGAATAACTGGGTGTGTCAGTAGCTGAATGGGTGGGTGTGTGGCTATGTGGGTGGCTGCATTGTTGAATGACTGGTTCTTTGATAATTGGCTCTATGAATAAGTGAGTGGCTATGTAAGTACTTGTATGGGTCTGTGAATGGGTCTGTGAGTGATTGCATGGGTGTGTGATTGGGTGTCTGAGAGGTTGTATGGTGGGTGAGTGAGTGTGTGATGGTTTCTGGAGTGATATCATTAGTGATGTAATTTGACATGTCATCAGTGATGTCACTGCCCACGTCATGAGTGATGTAATATGTGAGGTCATAAGCACTGCATTGCAGGGATGTGCAATATAGTTAGCTCAGGTAACTATAATTGCTGAATTTCACAGCTTTTGTGCAAGTGAAAGCTGAGACTAACTATAACACACATGTAGCACTTGTTTTTTCAGTGAATTTCTAAGGTTTTTCTAATTCTATTTACTAACTATAACATTCTTGTGACCTTTGTTTTTTTAAGTGAATTTTTAAGGTGTTTTTTAATTGTATTTCCTATCTTTAATCACTAACCTTTGACACTGAGTGTTGGAGTGGGTGTAAGAGTGTCTCAGTGGGTGTATGAGGGTCTGAGTAGGTTTATAGTTGAGTGTGAGAGAGTATGAGTGGGACAATCACATTGCAAGTGGGTATATGAGTGTCAGAGTGGGTGTGTGAGTCTCTGATAGGGTAGGTGCAAACTCTGGTGGTTGGAATGCAGAGTTCAGCAAAAACTCTGCCAACCACCAGCAAAGTGGACGTTACCTACACTCTCACCCCTAGACTTCCTCCCCCATGTTTACAGAGCAGTTGAAAAGGGGCAGGGCCTCCGATGAGGTCTGAGCAATCCTGCTGTGTGGGACTAATGCTGCCAATAATTGGGGATCTTGGCCCCAATGTTCCTCAGTAGCCAGGGTGACTTTATCCCCTATCCAGTAGTGTGCTAGGAGGTGCATTTTCAAAGTAGTTCAGAAAAGGGTGGGCCCATGATGTGGTCTGAGTATACTAGCTGTTGGGGACTTACTTTTGGCAATAATAGGAGTTCTTGGCCCCAAAAACCCTCAGCAGCCAAGGGGACTTCATGAATATTATAGCTGTTTCATTTTAAAAATGATATTTTAAAGTTTATAATCATACTTTGACATTTTCTAGGACAAAGCTATAGCTCGGTGAATGAAAATAAATGTTTGGGGTTAGTCCCTAGAGAAACTTTAATTCTGTACATGTTCCTTTTTTTAAATATCAGGGACACTACCGTGTGGGGAACAGATTTTGCTGAGGGGTGACTTATTAATATTTAAAAGCAGGGATTTCCATAAGTCAAAAGGGTTATTTTTACAGGTTTGACAGCAGCTTTGAGGCTGCTGCAGTCAGTCGACACATGGTAGGCCTGAAGCCATTTATTACAGGTAAAATGTATGGATAGCTATAGTTTACAGGTTCCATATAATTTCCAGGCCCTGAGCACATTTTTACACCATATACTAGGGACCTGTCTGCAAATTGGGGATAAGTCAATTTAACCATGTTAAAGGAGGAGCACCAGCACTTTATTCCAGTTCAACAGATGTACAGTGCACAGAGTTCAATAACAAGGGAAAATATGATCCAGAAAAAAACAGAACATCAGGGGTAACCATGCAGAAAAGGCAGATTTGCTACATTTTCAGTCACCCACACTACATTGTGAATGATCTCTGTCATGTTTTATGTGAGCTATGTTTGTAAGTGCCAGATGGACAATGTCTGTTTTAGGTCCCAAATGGCCCAATTCATAGAATCAGGCCTTGTGCAACCAAAAAAAAACATTTTTCTATATTACAAAGCCCTATTTTGTAATTCAGTAACCTATTACCTAATTACAAAATGGGTTTGCAATTTGGTATTAATAAGATTAATAAGGGGTATGTTAAGGGTGTCTCTACCTAATAGTGACTCACAGTGCTATGTGTAACGGCTTTGATACCGAAATGCAGTCAAAAAACATTTATATTTTACCGCCTACTTCAAGTAGATGGTAACCTATTCGCAAATGGGAGGTGGTCTCCAGGGGACCGCCTCTCCCTTTGTCAATGCTTCTAAAAATGTTTTTTAAGCACAGGCCGTTCTAAAGCTGTACTATTTTGTTATGCTGTTAGCAAATGGAGTTGCAGCATCTATAAAAGGGCATTAACCATTTCTGTTTGGATGTCCATGCCTGTGGCTTTAGATATTTGGCTGGGAAGAATGTCAATGATCAAACATCAATGCCAACAATAATCTTTACTACTTTACCATTTTTATTGCAGGGGTCGGAGGATCCCGCATTTTGGCAGAAAAGGACCTCAGAAACATATCCATGTTTAAAAGAGAGATTTTGGAAGTTGGCAGCAGTTTGTGCATGGACCCGGCAGTGATTGCTGGAATCATTTCGCGTTTATCGTGTGCTAGTTCTTCTCCTGACACTGATATTTGTACGACTGGACCCAACTTTGGTTTGATGCAGGTAAGAACCATCAGCAACATAGCAGTGGCATGGCTTTCCATATGTAATCCTCATTGAACATTATGATTCTAAATGTGTGTCTGAACTGGTCATATGGAAACGTAGTATAAATGTTGCTTTGCATTTTAGATTAACAAACAACTTCACACACCCAAAGGTGCTTGGAACAGTGAAGAACACCTTTCCCAGGGTACACAGATTCTAATACAATCGATCACGAATATCCAGAACAAGTTCCCATCTTGGTCTAAGATTCAGCACTTGAAAGGTATGTATCAGCACACCAAGGGCTTTTTCCTACTGCTCATCTTCAGTCTTACTCCCAATCCTCAAACACCCTCAGGCCTCAAGAGGTGATGACTTTCTCAATAATTGTAGTTCCTAAAGAGTGAGGTCTGCACTTCCCTCTGTTAACAAACCTAAGTTGGTTGTGACACCACTAATTTATGGGAAGTGCACTAGAAGGGTACTATAACAGGGTAGATGGGATTTGCAGTGGTGCAGATCGCTGGTGCAAACTCAGGAACAAACTGCACTCCAGCGGATGAACCTTTAGTCCCAGACGGAGGCATGGCTCAATAAATCAACAATACATCAATGACAGTGAAGCAATTAGGCCCCCTAATGATAGCATAGGGTAGTAGATTTGCAAACCATGAAGGTTTGGTAGCAGATTAGCAAAGATACAAGCTCAATTAATTTATTGTGGTCAAAAATCAGTACCGAAAACATGAATATATAAATCAGTATGATTCAAATCAATTCAAAATAGAAAATACAAAGACAAACTGCTCAAGGTTTTTGTGAGAAATTGGGTTGTTCACCCGGAGGGACCGCGACAACCAAACAGGAGGGGGCATCGCCATCGTCCACTGAAACACCATTTGCATCACGACCAACTAGGAAGACACCCTTACAGCCACCGAACACCTACACTTCCAGATACACTTCCAGATACTTCGTAAGCCCGCACGCCCTCACCTCCCTAGAACACATCCTCCTAGGAGACCTCAACTTCCACCTGGATATCAACAATGACAGCAACACCACCTCCCTGCTGGACAACCTCACCAACCTCGGACTCAAGCAACTGGTGAACACTCCCACCCACTACGCCGGCCACACGCTTGACCCCGTCTTCTCCTCCAGCAAGCACATCTCCTTCAGCCACTTCACCGGACTCCACTGGACAGACCACAGCTGCCTCCACTTCTCCTTCAAGAAAACTACGACCCACCACCACCCACAACAGGCCCCCCACAAAAGCTGTAGCAAAATCACCGCCGACCAACTCACCACCTCCCTCAGCCAGAACCCTCCCACCATCATGACGGACCCCAACGAAGCAACCTGCAACCTCGCACAATGGCTCACCGACTGCGCCGACGAACTCGCACCACTGAAGAAACCACCCAGCAGACCCCACAGCAAGAAAGCCTCATGGTTCACGGACGACCTCATAAACTCTAAGAAAACCTGCCGCTCCCTGGAGAAAACCTGGCGCCAGGACCAAACAACGGAGAACATGACAGCCCTCAAGAACACCACCCGCAAGCACCACCAACTGATCCGCACCACCAAGAGAACTATGTACAAACAGCGTCTGGACAACAACACCCACAACAGCAAGGAACTCTACAGCATCGTTAAAGAGCTCTCCAACCCCAGCACCTGCAACGACATCACACCCTTGCAAAACCTCTGCGACTCACTCGCCTCGTTCTTTCACCGCAAGATAGTTGACATACACGACAGCTTTGGCGAACAGACCAACCCCCCGACCATCGAACCAGCGCACCCAACCGCCACCCTCTGCACCTGGAACCCAGTCAGCACCGAAGACACCGCCCGCACGATGAGCACCATCCACTCCGGCTCCCCCACCGACCCATGCCCACACCACATCTTTAACAAAGCCAACTCCATCATCGCACGCCAATCCACGATGTCATCAACAGCTCCTTTGCATCAGCCACCTTCCCAGAGATATGGAAGCACGCTGAACTCAGCGCCCTCCTGAAAAAACCCACTGCGGACCCCACGGACCTCAAGAACTTTTGACCAATCTCGTTCCTCCGGTTTCCCCCCAAAGTCATCGAGAAGACTGTCAACCAACAACTCCCCGCCTTCCTCGAGACTAACGGATCCCTCGACCCATCACAGTGCAGATTCAGAGCAAACCATAGCACCAAGACCGCCCTCATCCCAGCCACCGACACATCGGGTCTATGCTCGCCAACGGGGAAACCACCGCACTCATCCTACTGGATCTCTCAGCAGCCTTCGACACGGTATGCCACCGCACCCTGATACGACGCCTCAGCGACACCGGAATCCAAGGCGAGGCCTTGTAATGGATCATCTCGTTCCTCGCTGGTAGAACCCAGAGAGTCCGCCTCCCCCCGTTCCAGTCTGCGGCTACCGAAGTCAACTGCGGCGTCCCACAAGGATCCTCGTTCAGCCCCACCCTCTTCAACGTCTACATGAGCCCCCTCGCGGCCTATTGCACGCAAACACAACCTCAACATCATCTCCTACGCCGACGACACACAGCTGATCCTCTCCCTCACCAACGACCCGGACACCGCCAGAGCCAGCCTCCAGGAAGGAATGAAGGACGTCGCGGAATGGATGAAGCTCAGCTGCCTGAAACTGAATTCAGACAAGACGGAAGTCCTCATCCAGGGACCATCCCCCTCGGCCTGGAACGACTCCTGGTGGCCACCTGCCCTGGGCAGCACCCCCAAACCCACAGACCACGCACGCAACCTGGGCTTCATCCTGGACTGCTCCCTCACGATGAACAAGCAAGTTAACGCCGTCTCATCGTCCTGCTTCAAAACTCTGCACATGCACCCTAAAATCTTCCGATGGATCCCCACCGCAACCAGGAAGACGGTCACCCAGTCCCTCGTCACCAGTCACCTAGACTACAGAAACACCCTCTATGCCGGAACCACAGTCAAGCTCCAGAATATACTACAGAGCATACAGAACACCTCAGCAAGACTCATCCTGGATGTCCCCCGCCACCGCCACATCTCCGCCCATCTGAAGAATCGGCACTGGCTCCCCGTCAGCAAGAGAATCACATTCTGACTCCTCACCCACGCACACAAGGCTCTCCACAACACGGGCCCCAGGTACCTCAACAACCACCTCGCTTTCTACACACCAACCCGCCAGTTCCGCTCTGCCAGCCTCGCCCTTGCCACCGTCCCACGTGTCTGCAAAGCGACCGCCGGAGGAAGATCCTACCTGGCAGCCAAGACATGGAACTCCCTCCCCACCCACCTCCGGCTGACACAGGACCATCTCGCCTTCAGGAAGCAACTCAAGACCTGGCTGTTCGAGCAGTAGGAACCACCCCCCAGCGCCTTGAAACCCTAATGGGTGAGTAGCGCGCTATACAAATTCCATGATTGATTGATTGATTGTTTGAGTCAGATTGTGGCCCAGGTCAAGTCACAGCCACAATGCAGTCAGGTTTAATTCAGAGGCAATGTGTAAAGTTTTTATGCAGCACACCAACAGTATTCAAGTAAAAACTCAACTCAAGAAAAATTCTATTCCAATTTAGAAAATGAGAGTTAATTTTAATAAATCACTTGACTCCAAAGCAACAAAAATCCAAACAGTAGAACTTGAGTTATGATAGAGCCTTGCAGATCAAACCTGTAACCGTGGACATCTAGTTCTGCAAGACCCGTTCACAGTCGCAAAAAAATGCCAACCATAGAGGAGCGCATTTTGAATACAAGCAGTGGATTGGGTCCAGTCGGCGCTTACCTTCAGACTTGATGTTCTGAGAAGGTGGAGTTCAGTGGAGCAGGGCTGCAGGCGGTGGCCGACGAAGGAGTGCTGTCATCAGGGAGCCGCTGGATGAAGGTGTGAAGATTTCTGCATTTCCATGTTTTGACATAGTCAATTTTTACGGACCTTAAAAAACTCCAGCGGGATGAGGTATGAGGCTGTAGCAGAAGAGAGTTCCTGGAAGCCTGTGTCCCCTT
This sequence comes from Lissotriton vulgaris, assembly GCF_964263255.1. Taxonomy (NCBI): domain Eukaryota; kingdom Metazoa; phylum Chordata; class Amphibia; order Caudata; family Salamandridae; genus Lissotriton; species Lissotriton vulgaris. The sequence continues at coordinate 461,247,600 of NC_141696.1, read as the reverse complement.
TAGCAAAGGACCGTTGAACAGGATTTGATGCTGTGGAGAAGAACTAAACTTTAGACAAAGCTACAGCCCGAACTGCTGAACAGAATTACACCAAATTTAGCAAAAAGGTAGTCCTTGGTTCAGAAAGCGACCTTTTTAAAAAAATGGTTTTAATCCGTTGAGTAGTTTTTGAGCTATTAAAGGAAAAAAAAAATTGATATCTGTGGGCAGAGCCTAAACCCTCAGCACGGGCTTGGCTCTAATTGGCTGCCAACCCTTTAAATAAGGAGTGTTGGCAGCCATCTTTTGCCACAGATTGAGGGAGAAATTGTGTCTGCATCAGAAGCCTTCTGTTTTCAGAGTAAAGCCTGTCAACAGCATGGGGTGGGGCACATAGAAGAGCGTTTAATGTTGTAGAACTCTTCGGTGAGGTTAAATTCTGTATTTTTCACGGGGATCCACAATCTGGTACGTTTTATATGAGGTCCTGGGCTTGGCGTTATATATTGTGAAACCGAGGAACCTCTTAAGCACTATCCACTGGTGGCCAATATCCTGGCCCCTGTCAATGAGTCTGCATTTTATTGACGCGCAGAGAGAATACTCGGCAAAGAATGGAGAGGTGACCCATTCACATACAAAAAATAGGGTGTTAGACAGAGGACATCTGAGCGCAGGCCGGGGGCGGAGAGCACATTGTAGTTCAAAGCGCCACTGTTTGTCAGATGACAAACTCCTTCTCTCTCTCTGGTGGTTACGGGGGAAGCTGAGACACTTCTCAAAGTAGCTGGAAGTCATGTGCAAGGAATGCGTCCCTGTGTTCTGTAACTGGTGCTTAAATAAAGCTCTCCCTCTGGTTTGTTTTCTCTTGCTGTGGTGAGATCTGCCTGTGCTCAGACTCAGTGTCTAGAAGCCCTCGATGTTATTAGCTGGGAGAGGATGAGTCATTACATAGCAGCTGACTTTTGAACTAGGAAATCAGACTCGAGTCCCAGCGTCGGCTCAGCACCATGTGATTCCAGGCAAATCGCTTCACCTTCCCTTGTTCACAAAATGAATGCTTACCTGGGTTATGTAACAGGTGCTTGTGTAAATCGCTCACTTGTGTTTGTTTTCTCTTGCTGTGGTGAGTGCTGCCTGGGCTCAGGCTCAGTGCCAAGAAGCACTGGATGTTATTAGCTGGGCTGGGAGATAATGGGTCATTACAGACCTGCTATCTTCGGAACTAGGCAATCGGACTCGAGTCCCAGCATCGGCTCAGCACCATGTGATTAAAGGCAAATCGCTTCACCTTCCCTTGTTCACAATATTAATGCGTCCCTATGTTATGTAACTCTGTGCTCAAGTGAAGCGCTCCCTTAGGTTTGCCTTCTCTTGCAGTGGTGAGCACTGCCTGTGCTCAGAGTCAGGTCCTAGAAGCCCTTGATGTTATTGGCTAGTAGAGGATGGCTGATTACAGAGCTGCTGACTTTGGAACTAGGCGATCAGACTCAAGTCCCGGCTTCTGCTCAGCACCCTGTGAATCCAAGCAAATCGCTTCACCCTCCCTTGTTCACAAAATGAATGCGTCTCTGTGTTATGTATCTGGTGCTCGGGAAAAGCGCTCGTGTTTTTTTCCCTTGCTGAGGCGATTGCTGCCTGTGCTCAGACTCAGTGCCTTCAATTCCTTGATGTTATTGGCTGGTAAAGGATGGGTCATTACTGAGCTCCTAACTTTTGAATTAGGCAATCAAACTTCAGTACCTGCATTGGCTCATCACCCTGTGATTCCAGGCAAATTGATTCACCTTCCCTAGTTCGCAATAGGAATGCCTGCCTGTGTTATGTAACTGGTGCTAGTGTAAAGCGCTCCCTCAGGTTTATTTTCTCTTGCTGTGTTCAGCGCTGCCTGTGCTCAGACTCAGTGCTTAGAAGCCCTCAATGCCATTGGCTGGGAGAGGATGGGTCATTACAGAGCTGCTGACTTTGGTATTTTGGCAATCAGACTTGAGTCCCGGTGTTGGCTCAGCACCCTTTGATTTCAGGCAAATTGCTTCACCTTCCCTTGTACACAATATGAATGCGTCCCTGTGTTATGTAACTGGTATTCGTGTAAAGTGCTTCCTCAGGTTTGAATTCTCTTGCTGTGGTGAGTGCTGTCTGTGCTCATACTCAGTGCCTAGAACACTTGATGATATTGTCTGGGGGATGGATGTGTCATTAAAGAGCTGCTGACTTTGGTACCAGCAATCAGACTCAAGTCCCGGCGTTGATTCAGCGAACTAGACTACTGGCAAATCGCTTAACCTTCCCTTGTTCACAATGTGAATGCATCCCTGTGTTAAGAAACTGGTGCAAAAAGATAGGTCTTCAAACTGGTGCAAAGCTCTTGCTCAGGTTTGTTTTCTCTTGCTGTGATGAGCGCTGCCTGTGAATAAAACGAATTTCGTAGCCTGGGCTGCATCGCATTTTACGATGCAGGGTGCGCTACGAAATTTGTTTTATTTATTAAATTCTTTACTTACCTGCAATTATCCATATTCCATTGTTTACCATCCTCCACCCAGCCCCTCCCCGGCACCGCCTCCCTCCCCCACCGAACTCCTCCACGGGGCACGGCTGATTACAGAGCTGCTGACTTTTGAACTAGGCAACCAGACACAAGTCCCTGCGTCGGCTCAGCACCCTGTGATTCCAGGCAAATCGCTTCACCTTCCCTTGTTCACAAAATAAATGAGTCCCTGTGTTATGTAACTGGTGCTCGTGTAAAGCTCTTGCTCAGGTTTGTTTTCTCTTGCTGTTGTGCGCTGCCTGTGCTCAGACTCAGTGTCTAGAAGCCCTCAAGTTATTGGCTGGGAGAGGATGGGTCATCACAGAGCTGCTGACTTTGGAACTAGGCAATCAGACTTGAGTACCTGCGTTGGCTCAGCACCCTGTGATTCCAGGCAAATTGCTTCACCTTCCCTAGTTCACAATATGAATGTAAATGTAAATGTAAATGTATGTGTCTTGTAAAGCGCACTGCTGCCCTGAGGCGTTGTGGCGCTGTAGACCTCTGGGGAACCCGTCCTGGCTATCCCTGTGAGATGGTCCCTACTGGGTATCACCAAGGCATCCCCGGCAAATGTGGGGGGCCGTTGTAGAGATGAGGCAAGCTGATGCCCAGAGTTGCCGAGTGTGATCCCTGGTTAGAGTAACCACCGAGGCGAGAATTATCGAGTCCGCCGATTCTGGTCCACGACCCTGCCGCGTCGGGAATTGAACCCTGGTCCCGGGCCATTCTCTGCCTCTGAGTCTGCCGCCTCGAACCAGTGAGCCACACCACTCCACTATGCGTCCCTGTGTTATGTAACTGGTGCTTGTGCAAAGCTCTCGCTCAGGTTTGTTTTCTCTTGTTGTTGTGCTCAGACTCAGTGTCTAGAAGCCCCCAATGTTATTGGCTAGGAGAGGATGCGTCATCACAGAGCTGCTGACTTTGGAACTAGGAAATCAGACTTGAGTCTCGGCATTGGCTCAGCACCCCTGGTAAATGCAGTAAAAAGGAACATGAGTGATAGGTACAGTATTTATTCAATTCTAAATGGAAGGTACTCAGCAAGAAAAAGATCTTTTCTAGATGAAACTTAATACATGCAATATTCTGTCAATTAATGTTAATGGGATGCTAAACAAACAGAAGTATGGGGCTCTATTGAAATGGTTAATATCTTCTAACCCGCATGTGATCTATTTTCAGGAGACACATCTCAAGTCCAATGCTCCTAAGTTGTTTATACCAAGATACTTCTGACATGCTTTTTTTTCATCAGCAGGGATTGCCCAGAAAGGAGTTGCTATATACTTCTCGAGAAATTTGGCCTGGGAGTTTTTACAGGTCCAAAGAGATCCCAAGGGGAGGTGGTTGTGGGTAGTGGCAAAACTACAAGGGAAAGTGGTGAATTTTGTAAACTATTATGGCCCCGTCCTTGATGATATTTCTAGCTTGATAGAAATTAATGAAGTGTTAAGGGGGTTCGAGGGCAGATTGTCTTAGATGGGGTCTTTAATAATATTCAAGACCTGAGAAGGGATACTTCTAATAAAAACAAGAAGCAATTAAAACCTAAAACAAAAAGTTTTCTGGAAGCCCTCATACTTGAATATCAATTAATAGACCCCTGGCGCTCCAGAAATCCAGATAAAGAATCCTTTACATGTTATTCCTATCGGTTCCGGACAGCATCCACAATTGATTTCTTTTTGATATCTAGATCTCTTCAGCTCTCAAAAACCCAGAATGGATGCAATCCGTTTTCTGATCATAGCAAAATTGAACTCGAGTTGGTATTCGGAGTAGTGGATGGGGAGCGTTCCAGGTGGCAGCTGGATCGTACCTTGCTCCAAAACCAAGACTGAGTTACAGGTTTTAAAGAGTGGATTGTGGAATATTTTGAAAGGAATGATAATACAGCTGAACCTTTTGCAGTATGGGGCAGATTTAAAGCAGCTGCCCGTGGACAGATTATTGCTTATACTAGCGCACAGGCGAATGCAAGAAAGCTAAAGAAATATGTAAGCTACAATCCGCTGTAGAGAAAGAATATGCCCTGCAGTTCCAACAACACCCGAACCAACTGGAGCAGGCCAAAGCACTTCTAAGGCATTATTTTATTCTGGAGGATATAAATAGTTCTAAAGCCTACCAGCAAAAGGTCTTCGAGGATAGCCAGTTGGTAGGGAAGATGCTGGCTAATTCTGTGAGAAAAAGGCAGGAGTCTTCTAAAATGGTTAAAATCCGAGACCCCCAGAGTGGACAGGAAGAAATAGATGGTGATAAGATCTCAAGGATCTTTTTGGATCATTTCGAAAATATTTACTCTACGGAATACCAGGTAGAGGAAGAAATGATTCAGGAATATTTTGTAAATATAGAGATACCCAGAATTCCAGAAAACCGGTCTAATCAAATTGGGCTCGAAATAAGCATTGTTGAAATTTTAGACTCCATAAAAGCAACATCTGGAACTCAGGCATGTGGCCAGGATGAGTATCCAATTGAATTCTATAAGGTATTCTCTGAAGAACTGGCAGTACCTTTGAAAAAATTATTTAATCATATTAGATTAGGTAGCCAAGTACCTGCGGATTTTAAAGAATCAACGATTGTATGTTTCGTTAAAAAAGATAAAAACCCAGATGATGTGAATTCATATAGGCCAATTCGTTTATTAAATTCAGATTATAAAATTCCCATGAAAATATAGACAGAAAGATTTGTACTCGCAGCCCAGGTAGTAATACACCAAGACCAGACTGGTTTCATTGCGGGACGATCTATGGAGGCCAATACTGAATTTTTAATTCAGGCGTTAGAGTATTTTAACATCAATTCAACCCCAGCCTGCATTTTAACCACATGACTGCTAAGGCAATTCCCCTCCTGTGCTGGAAATTGAAATAGTCCATGGATCATGACGAGCTCAGCTCGTCATGAGCCCACGACCAGTGTACTGCATGACGAGCTGAGCTCGTCACGAGCAGCGAAGGGGTTAATGATCGATGCGGAAAAGGCTTTCGACCTGGTCAACTGGGCAGCATTGTTCTCCTCTCTTGGCCAATTTGGATTCCCGGCTCAAATTAATAAAATGCTACAAAATATTTACCAGGGAGCCTCGGCTCAGGTAATAATCAATGCTAAACAGGCCGGGAAGATTAAAGTAAACCGGGGGACCAGACAGGGCTGCCCGTTGTCCACTTTGCTTTTCACCTTTTTTATTGAACCTTTAGTGATAAGGATCAGGGATAATGCGGCTACTCTGCCCCCTATCACTGGCATGTCAAAGCTAAAGCTGTTTGATGATGACATTATCCTGTATTTAATACCTAATAAAGAGAATGTTAAGAACCTAATGAGGGAGCTCAAAGACTATGAAAAAATAGGGGGTTATAGAATCAATGCTAGAAAAACGGAGGTCCTTGCTTTAAATACCGATCTGCATTTTCTTCCTAACTATTTGCGGGCCCAAGCTGCAAGAAGGGACCCAATTAGATATTTGGGTATCTTCGTGACCTGCCAATACGACAAACTTTTTGTCTTGAACTATACTAGAATGAAAAATAAAATATAAAAACTGCTAGATCAATTGCTTCTACTTCTCCTTTTATTAATTAGGCAGGGCATCATTGATAAAAATGTCAGTTCTACCACTGCTTATATTTTTGTTTAGCAACATTCCAATTAAAATTAATTCTTGTTTTTTTAAAGAGCTGGATACAATGTTGAGAGGATTTATTTGGGCAAATAAAACACCAAGGACAAGCTACCTGTGGTACTACTTTCAATAGATCAAGGAGGTTTGGCCTTACCCCATATAAAGACCTACTATGAAGCAGCATTTTTTGATATAGTGGCAGGATTATTAAGGACTAATCAGACTAGAGATAACTTTTTCCTCAAAAAAATGTTACAAGAGGCAGGTTCCCAGGTTCCACTCTTTTTAAAAACTGCAAAATTCCCAAAAAGGAGTAGATATAAGGCATTAAGGGAATATACGTCAAGACTTCTGCTCCTTTTTAAAAAGTACGGCTTTGATGGCTCTCAATATCTGAGCTTAGGTGAATGTACTCAGAAAGGTCTTCAAATAAATTAAACCATATAAAAAATTGGGAACTCTGTGGACTTCGTGAGGTCAGACATCTTGCAGTCCAAAACAGGGTAATTAGCTGGCAGGAAGTGATATCCAGAGCGAAAAATCCCAGGCGACTGACTTTTTTCGAATATCTACAGATGATCTATTTCATTAGAAAAAATATAAGTGGCCTATTCAATTCCCCCAATGTGTCCATAACAGCCCTCTACGGAGGAAAAAACAAAGGGATAAGAAATTGGTATAAGATGCTCCACCCCTCAGGACAAATTGCTTTAGTAGATAGACACTTAGATAGAATAAGCCTCTCTACTCAATGTTTTTTTTCTTCTAAGGATTGGGAGGTTCTGTGCCAGCTGGGAAATAAATCCTTACATGCGGCTAATTATAAGAGGATGTCTTTTTTATTGTGCTGGCTAGCGTATTTGACACCTGAGGCCATGGAGAGGATGTACCCTGAAGTCGAGAATAAGTGTTTTAGATATATGGCTGACGGCCAAGGAGGGTGGCACCATATCCTCTTTGCTTGCCCACAGCTAGAATCTTTTTGGAAGGGAATATTTGCGGATATTGAACAAGCCATCGGAAAAACATTCTTGCTAGTGGTAGAGGTGGCCTTGTTTGGTATATGTAAGGATAGGAGCAGGTTCAACAAAGCTGAGGAAGTATTTATATTTATATCATGTGCTGTCGCTCAATCTTTAATACTCCAAAACTGGAAATCAAGGGAGGTTCCATCCCAATTAAAATGGTTTAATAAAATGAGGAGGACCTGTCTTTTTGAAAAAGCCTATGCTGGCAGGGTGGGAGCTATCGGGAAATTTGAAAAGAATTGGAAATATTTCGGGAATCTAGAAAAATTGAAGGGGGGATGATTAAAAAAAAATTTGAGATCAGATAAGAATGTTTTTATTGCTACCAGCTGCCTCATCTAGGATCTCAATATGTTTCTCAGGCACATTTGCACTTTATTCATTTTTCATACTGATTTGAACTATTATGGCATTAACACTTTTAAAGATTGTACTTTATTACATTTTTTGCACCTTGTTGTAGCTCTTTGATCTTATAAATTGCAATTTTTGCACATGATTTTATTGGAATCCTTAATGATAATATTGGCTGATTATGTCTCGATGAATTTTGTTCCCCTTTCTATCCCTTTTTAAACCTCTCATTTAATAGGAAAAGGTTTTTTTCTGAAATGTATTGACATGTATTGATATTGAAATTTAAAGTGATGTTTATTTTATACCTAATGCTCTGTTCAATAAAAATAAAAATAAAAAATAAAAAAACAATGTAATAAATAAAACGAATTTCGTAGCGTGTGCTGCATCGGATTTTACGAAGCAAGGTGCGCTACGAAATGTGTTTTATTTATTGAATTGTTTACTTACCTGCAATTATCCATATTCCATTGTCTACCACCCTCCACCCAGCCCCTTCCCCGCACCGCCTCCCTGCCCCACAGAACTTCTTCCACTGGCGCGGCTGATTACAGAGCTGCTGACTTTTGAACTAGGCAATCAGACACAAGTCCCTGCGTCGTCTCAGCACCCTGTGATTCCAGGCAAATCGCTTCACCTTCCCTTGTTCACAAAATAACTGAGTCCCTGTGTTATGTAACTGATGCTCGTGTAAAGCTCTCGCTCAGGTTTGTTTTCTCTTGCTGTTGTGAGCGCTGCCTGTGCTTAGACTCAGTGTCTAGAAGCCCTCAAGTTATTGGCTGTTCGACAAGGCAGGTGAACTCTGGGATTTAAGGCCTGCCCTGCGCCACCAGGCCCATAAGGCCCGCTTCTCCAATTCCTGCCTCTTTCAGCACCTTTGTTGGTTCTTTCTGCACTGATATTGCTTTTTTATGCACTTCACTTGCCTGTTTCTGTACTTCTCCTGCTTTATCTCACATCTTTTGCTTCTTTCAGCAATTCTCTTGCCTCTTTCTGCACTTCTCTTTCTGCTTTCTGCACCACTCTGGCCTCTTTATGTTCCTCTCTTGCCTCTTTGTGCACCCCTCCTACCTTATTCCGCACACCTCTTGCCTCTTTTTGCACCAATGTTGTTTCTTTCTGCACTTCTCTTGTTTGTTTATACACCTCTTTTGCTTCTTCCTGCACCTTTAATGTATCTTTCTTCACCTCTCTTGTGTATTTTTGCACCTCGCTTGCATCTTTCTGCACCTCTGCTGCCTCTTTCTGCACTAGCGTGTGCCTTTCTGCACCCTTCTTGCCTCTTTCTGCACCCCTCTTTTCTGTTTCTGCACCTCTCTTGCTCTTTTCTGTAGTTCTCTTGCCTCTTTCTGCAACTCTTTTCCTTCTTTCTTCACTTCTTTTGCTTCTTTCTGTACCCCTCTTGCATCTTTCTCCACCTCTAACTTTTTTCTGCTCTACTCTTGCTTCTTTCTGCACCTCACTTGTCTCTTTCTGCACTTCTCTAGTTTATTTCTACACCTCTGTTTCATCTTTCAGCAATACTCTTGACTCTGTGTACTTCTCTTCCTTCTTTTTGTACCCTTCCTGCCTCGTTATGTACCTCTCTTGCCTCTTTGTATAACTCTCCACCTCTTACTACACACCTCTTGCCACTTTTTGCACCTCTGTTGATTCTTTCTGCACTGCTCTTGCTTTTGTCTGCACCTCTCCTACCTCTTTTGACACCTCTGGTAATTATTTCTGCTCCCCTCCTGCCTCTTTCTGCCCCCTCTTCCCTTTCTGTGCAACTCTCTTGCCTCTATCTTCCCTCTTGCTATACCCTTTGTGCCTCTTTCATCCCCTCTGTTGCTTCTTTCTGCACTTCTCTTCCTTCTTTATGCACCTCTCTTGCATCTTTCTGCACCTCTGTTGCCTCTTTCTGCACTTCACTTGCTTATTTCTGCACCTAATCTCCCCTGTCAGCACCTCTGTTGCTTTTTCCTGCATATCTCTTGCCTCTTTCTGCACCTCACTTGCGTCTTTCAGCACCTCTGTTGCTTTTTTATGCAGATCACTTGCCTCTTCCTGCACCCCTCTTTTCAATTTCTGCATCTCTCTTGCCTCTTTCTGACCCTGTTCCCTCTTTCTGCTGCACCTTTCCTGACTGTTTCTATACCTCTCTCTTTTGCCTTTTTCTGTACTTCAGTTGCTTCTTTCTTCACTTCTCTTGCTCTTTCTGCATCCTTTATGCCTCTTCTAGCACCTATTACTTTTTTCTCCACTTCTCTTACTTGTTTCTGCATCCCTCCAGCCTCTTTCGGTACCACTGTTGCATCTTTGTGCACCCCTCCTACCTTTTTCTTCACCCCTCTTGCTTCCTTTTATACCTCTGTTGCTTCTTTCTGCACTTCAGTTAGTTCATTTTGCCCTGCTCTTGCCTCATTCTGCATCCCTCTTGCCTCTTTGAGTACCTCTTTTGCTTCTTTCAATACGTATCTCTCCTCTTTCTGCAGCCCTCTTGCCTATTTCTGCACCTCTGTTGCTTCTTTATGCACTTTCTTTGCCTCTTCCTGCACCTCTCTTGCTTCTTTCTGCACAAGACTTGCCTCTTTTAGCATCTCTCTTGCATCTTTTAGCACATCTGTTGCTTCTTACTGCACTTTTATTGCCTCTTTCTGCACCTATTTCACTTCTTTCTGCACCCCACTTGCCTTTTTCATCACCTCTGTTGCTTCTTTCTGCAGATCTCTTGCCCCTTTCTGCATCTCTTTTTTTCTCTTTATGCATCATTCCTGCCTCTTTCAGCACCTTTGTTGGTTATTTCTGTACTGATATTGCTTTTTCTGCACCTCACTTGCCTGTTTCTGCACTTCTCCTGCTTTATCTACACATCTTTTGCTTCTTTCAGCAATTCTCTTACCTCTTTCTGCACTTCTCTTCCTGCTTTCTGCACCACTCAGGCCTCTTTATATAGTTCTCTTGCCTCTTTGTGCACCCCTCCTACCTTTTTCTGCACACCTCTTGCCTCTTTTTGCACCAATGTTGTTTCTTCCTGTACTTCTCTTGCTTGTTTCTACACCTCTTTTGCATCTTTCTGCACATTTAATGTATCCTTCTGCACCTCTCTTGTGTCTTTCTGAACCTCTCTTGCCCCTTTCTCCACCTCTAACTTTTTTCTGCTCTACTCTTGCTTCTTTCTGCACCTCACCTGTCTCTTTCTAGATTTCTCCTGCTTATTTCTACACATCTGTTGCGTCTTTCAGCAATACTCTTGAATCTTTATATGCAATTTTCTTCCTTCTTTTTGTACCCTTCCTGCCTTTTTATGCATCTCTCTTGCCTCTTTGTATTCCTCTCCACCTCTTACTGCACACCTCTTGCCTCTTCTTGCACCTCTGTTGATTCTTTCTTCAATGCTCTTGCTTTTGTCTGCACCTCTCTTACCTCTTTTGGCACCTCTGGTAATTCTTTCAGCTCCCCTCCTGCCTCTTTCTGCCCCCTCTTCCCTCTCTGTGCAACTCTCTTGCCTCTTTCTACATCTATCTTCCCTCTTGCTGCACCCTTTGTGCCTCTTTCATCATCTCTGTTGCTTCTTTCTGCACTTCTCTTCCTTCTTTCTGCAACTCGCTTGCATCTTTCTGCACCTCTCTTGCCTCTTTCTGTACCTCACTTGCTTCTTTCTGCACCTCACTTGTGTCTTTCAGCACCTCTGCTGCTTTTTCCTGCAGATCTCTTGCCTCTTTCTGCACCTCACCTGCGTCCTTCAGCACCTCTGTTGCCGTTTAATGCAGATCGCTTGCCTCTTTCTGCACCCCTCTTTTCTCTTTCTGCACCTCTCTTGCCTCTTTCTGCCCCCGTTCCCTGTTTCTGCACCTTTCCTGCCTGTTTCTATACCTCCTCTGCCTCTTTCTGTACCTCAGTTGGTTCTTTTGGCACTTCTCTTATTTTTTCTGCATCCTTCCTTCCTCTTTTAGCACCTCTGTTACTTCTTTCTCCACTTCTCTTACTTATTTCTGCACCCCTCCGCCTCTTTCCATACCTCTGTTGCATCTTTGTGCAACCCTCCTACCTATTTCTGCACACCTCTTGCCTCCTTTTATTCTTCTTTTGCTTCTTTCTGCACTTCACTTAGTTCTTTCTGCCCTGCTCTTGCCTCATTCTGCATCCCTCTTTTGCTTCTTTCTGTACTTATCAATCCACTTTCTGCACCCTTCTTGCCTATTTCTGCACCTCTGTTGCTTCTTTCTGCACTTTTATTGCCTCCTTCTGCACCTCTCTTGCTTCTTTCAGCACAACACTTGCCTCTTTTTGCATATCTTTTGTTTCTTTCTGCAGTGCTCTTACTTCTTCCTGCACCTCTCTTGCCTCTTTCTGCACCTTTGAGTTAGAGGTACTTTTAATCCTCCATCCCTATTATGTACTAGGGGCTTACAGGGGAGGTCATCACAGGGATACCCCAACCCATAATGTACCCTAGTGTATGTAGGTGTTTACACTGTATTCTAAGTGTCTTTATGCATGGCACTGCCTCTGGGTCCGGTTAGCCAGAGTCAGTTACTAACAGTACCATCAGTTAAATGTTGGGGGCACAGGATAACTTTGAAACAATGCCTCTTTCTGCACCTATGTTAGATCTTTCTGCATAACTCTGTCTGCACTTTTCTTCGTCTTTCAGGACTTCTGTTTCCTCTTTCTACATTTCTCTTGCTTCTTTATGCACCTTTCTTCCTCTTTCTTCACATGTTCTACCGCTGTAGGCATAGATAGAAATTAACATTTAAAAAACTTTTGAAATTAACAGAAAGAAACATAGGTTTCACGGACGTTATAGTAAGAAATTAGCATTTAAAAAGCCTTTCAAATTCACTGGAAAAAACACAGGTTTCAGGGAGCTTATAGTTAGTTGGACATTTCACTCATAAAAAACCAGAGAAACTATAACTCACGTCCTGCAATGCACTGCTGTAAAGTTTAAATATGTTTTATATATATGCCAAGCTGTATTGAAGAATGAGTGGGTGTATAAGTGGAGCATTTAGTAGGTAGGGGACTGACTGTATAAGTGAGTGATTAAATGTATCTTACTGAATGCATTGTTTAGTGACTAAACTGTGTGAAAGTCTGTATCAGTCTGTCTATTGTTGTGTAAGCTGCTGCATGGGGTGATGAGTAGCTACATGAGTGTCTATATGGTTTATTGATTGCTTGCCTGAGTATTTGTATGGCTGCCTTAGTGTTTTTGTCGGTGGGTAGGAGGTGGGTGACTCTGTGCATAGATGTGTGAGTGGTTGATTCACTGGGTGTATGGGTTCAAGAGTGCATGTGGAACAGTTGTATGGGTGGGTGAGTGTGTGTATGGGTGTGTTGGTGAATGAATGGATGTCTCAGTGGTACATGTGCAAGTAACTACATATGTAAAAGGCAGTATATGTTAGTGATGGTGTATATAAATAACTATATGTGAGAGTGGCTGCATGGATGAGTGTGTATTTGTAACAGTTATTCTATAAGAGATTCATTATATGTTAGTATCTGTATGAATAAGTGAGGCGGGGCCTGTGTAACTGTATTAGTGAGTAAATGGAAGTATAATTGATTCTTTGCATGACTGACTAGGTGTGTGAGTAACTCTGGATATTTGGCAGTGTGTGAGTGTCTTTATAGGTGTATGAGTGCATATGATAGTATTGTAGTGATGAGTGACTGCATGTATGAGTGACTGTATGGGTGAATGAGTGGATGTGTGTGTAGAACTAGGAATCAGTCAGTGTGTATTTAGTAACTGGTATTGATGTGTTTATTGTTTCGAAAATGGTAGTTTGTATTTTAGAGTGGGTGTATCAAAGGTTATATTCAGGTGGGAGGAGGTACATCATATTTTCATGTGGATGATGTCATCAGTGATTTCATCAGTGATGTCATTTGAGATGTCATCAGTGATGTCACTGACCATGTCATGAATGATGTAATATTGGAAGTCACCAGCAGTGTGTTGCAGAGGCACAAGTTATAGTAAGCTGAACTAACTATAACGCTGACATTTCAATGGTTTTGTCCGAGTGACATATCTAATCTAACATTCCTGAAACCTATGGTTTTTTTGAGTGAATTTCTATGGTTTTTAAATGCTAAATTCTAACTATAAATTGCCTGAAGACTATGGGTTTTTCAGTGAATTTCTCTGTGTTTTATATGCTAATTTCTAACTATAAACTGCCTGAAACCTATTGTTTTTTCAGTGAATTTCAAAGGTTTTTTAAATAAAACATTGTAAGTCTAATGTATCTCAATCCTATTTTTTTAAAAATGTTCTATATATATATATATATTCACTGAAAAAACCATAGGTTATAGACCATATATAGTTAGGAATTCGCATTTACAAAACCTTATTTTACTCACACAAAACCATTGAAATTCCATATATAGTTAGTTGCACTAACTATATATCGCGCACCCGCAATCCACTGCTGATGATGTCACATATTACATCATTCATGACATGGTCAGTGACATCACTGATGACATCTCAAATGACATCACTGATGACATCACTGATGACATCTCATTTGACATTACTGATCACATCACTGATGATATCATTCATGTGATAATACGATGAACCTCTTCAGACTCTAATATAACCTTAGATACAATCAGTGTAAACAGACACTCACAGACTGTCGCTCATCCATGGAGTTACTCACACACCTAGTCAGTCATGCAAAGAATCAATCACACCTCCATTTCCTCAACTATACAGTTATACAAACTTTACTTATTCAAACATATACTAACACATATTTACTCTCTTATACAATCCCTGATACAAGTTCACAATGATCCATACAGCCACTCACACATTCACTGGCTCTTATGCACAGTTATTTATATATGTCAACTCTCACATGTACTGTGTTTTACATATGTACTTACTTTGACATGTAGCACTGAGATATCCATTCACTCACCAATACACTCATGCACACAGTCAACCGCCCATACAGCTGTTTCCACATGCACTTTTGAAACCATACATCTAGTGAATCAACTGCTCACACATCTATGCACAGAGTCATACACCTCCCAGCCACCCACACACACAGTCAGCCTCCCATACAAATACTTGGGCAACCAATCAATAACCCATATAGTTACTCATATAGCTACTTATCAACACATGCAACCGTTTACAGAACAACAGACATAATGATGCACAAATTAAGACAGTTTAGTCACTAACCCATGCACTCAGTGAGACACATTTAATCACTCACTCATACAGTCAGTCATGCACCTACTAAATCCTTCATCCAGACACTAATACATCCACTCATTCTTCAATATGTAAGACATATTTTAACTTTACAGAAACATACAGTCACTGGATGTTGTCATCAGTGATGTCATCAGTGATGTCATTTGAGATGTCATCAGTGATGTCATCAGTGATGTCACTGACCATGTCATGAATGATGTAATATGTGACATCATCAGCAGTGGATTGCGGGTGCGCGATATATAGTTAGTGCAACTAACTATATATGGAATTTCAATGGTTTTGTGTGAGTAAAATAAGGTTTTGTAAATGCGAATTCCTAACTATATATGGTCTATAACCTATGGTTTTTTCAGTGAATTTTCAAGGTTTTGTAAATGCTAATTCCTAACTATATATGGTCTATAACCTATGTTTTTTTCAGTGAATATATATATATATATACATACATATATAAACATATATCATCTGTATATCTATATAAATACAAACATAAATGCATGCATACATATACTTATATGCATACAGATGCATGTTATTTACATGAAAGTTGAAAAAACACTAATAAAAGCAAAACTAAAAAGCCACCTCATTACAAACAGAATGGCTTTAACTTAAACGAGGGCGAGATTTATTGCATTTTCAATGCTTGTTTACTTTGGTTCCATCAAGAAGGCATTCAGATGTGTCACACATTTGCCATAAATTCTGAATGTTAGCACTCTAGTTGCACATTAGATCACTGTAGTAAAGCTACTGCTCACCAGGGACGTCTGCTGCTGGTATTCAAAGTGCATGTTTCAGTCTGCATGTCAGAATTTTTCTTAATGAAATAGAAGAGGATTTGAGAAGTCACTCAAAATGATCCCTAATTTTTCTTTCTGAAGCACTAATCATACTTTCTATGGCAAAATTAACCCCCTCATGTTGTTCCTTTTTAAATTGAGTGTTTTCAGACTTACCACTTCATTCCAATCAAGATGGCTTCTGGTGTGCCATACTTTTGTCATAAGTAAGACTGTTAGTGCTCTAGTTGTTCTTTAGAACACTCTGGGACATTTTGTCATTGGGCTATACTTGGGGTACATCTGGGTGATATTTGGGCTACATTTAGGCTCTTGTGTCTCTGGTGGCCATCTTGGGAGACTGTATGTCATAATTTTTTAAGGAAATTGAAGAGGGTTTGAGAAGTCACTCAAAATGTGCCCTAATTTTTCTTTCTGCAGCACTAATCATAATTCATATGGCAAAATATACCCCCTCATTTTGTTCCTTTTTAAATTAAATGTTTTAAGAGTTACCACTTTATTCCAATCAAGATGGCTTCAGGTGTGCCATACCTTTGTAATAAGTAGGACTGTTAGCGCTCTAGTTGTTCTTTAGAACACTCTGGGACATTCTGTCATTGGGCTATACTTGGGCTACATCTGGGTGATATTTGGGCTACATTTGGGCTCTTTTGTCTCTGGTGGCCATTTTGGGAGACTGTATGTCAGAATTTTTTAATGAAATAGAAGAGGATTTGAAAAGTCACTCAAAATGTGCCCTAATTTTTCTTTCTGCAGCACTAATAATACCTTCTATTGCATAATATACCCCCTCATTTTGTTCCTTTTTAAATTAAATGTTTTAAGAGTTACCACTTTATTCCCATCACGATGGCTCCAGGTGTGCTATACCTTTGTAATAAGTAGGACTGTTAGCGCTCTAGTTGTTCTTTAGAACACTCTGGGACATTCTGTCATTGGGCTCTACTTGGGCTACAACTGGGTGATATTTGGGCTACATTTGGGCTCTTTTGTCTCTGGTGGCCATTTTGGGAGGCTGCATGTCAGAATGTTTTAATGAAATAGAAAAGGATTTGAGAAGTCACTCAAAATGTGCCCTAATTTTTCATTCTGCAGCACTAATCATACTTTCTATGGCAAAATATACCCCCTCATGTTGTTTCTTTTTAAATTAAATGTTTTAAGAGTTACCACTTTATTCCAATCAAGATGGCTTCAGGTGTGCCATACCTTTGTAATAAGTAGGACTGTTAGCGCTCTAGTTGTTCTTTAGAACACTCTGGGACATTCTGTCATTGGGCTATACTTGGGCTACTTCTGGGTGATATTTGGGCTACATTTGGGCTCTTTTGTCTCTGGTGGCCATTTTGGGAGACTGCATGTCAGAATGTTTTAATGAAATAGAAAAGGATTTGAGAAGTCACTCAAAATGTGCCCTAATTTTTCATTCTGCAGCACTAATCATACTTTCTATGGCAAAATATACCCCCTCATATTGTTTCTTTTTAAATTAAATGTTTTAAGAGTTACCACTTTATTCCAATCAAGATGGCTTCAGGTGTGCCATACCTTTGTAATAAGTAGGACTGTTAGCGCTCTAGTTGTTCTTTAGAACACTCTAGGAGGCTGCAGTAGAACACAAAAGAATCAACTGACAGTCTCTGTCCTTGTTGGACGTACATGTTTTACTGAGAATGTCAGACTTCATTTTCACATGACTGAGAAAGATAATGTGAATTTACAGAAAATATGCTTTCAGTTTAGCTTATAGATCCCCTTCCAAACCACTGTGGGAAAATCATGAGATATTAGTTTTCTTTCAAACAATATTCATGATATCACAGCAGAAGGTTTTTTCACATGGTAAAATCACCTTAGAACCCATCACAATTCCTAAAACGAGTATGGTACCATCAACAAATGATGTATAATGTAACTAAAGTCCTAAAACCCTCCATTAACTACAATGCTTTTTAATGAGGTGCTATCATGTATATTGGTCCCAAGATGGCTGCCAACACTTCTTGGATGAAGTGCTGACAGCCAATCACATCAGATGTGTGGTTAGGCTCCGCCCAGATATATATCTTTTTTTGAACCTAAATTACTCAAAATCCACTGGAGCACATATATTGAGACCTAGCAAAGGCACATCGGGCTAACAGTCCCTACAATTTTGCCAAGTTTCGTGCAAATCCATTCAGCCGTTCGAGCTAAAAGTGAGGCCAACCGCCCTATGGAAATTAACATGGGAAAAACGCGTTTTGGGACCCCCCTTTTTTCTCGGCCCCCCCCTTGATGAAACCCCCCCAAATTGTCAGGGGCTGCTCAGAAACAAAATGTTCCATTTTCCTGAAAATTTCAGCCAATTCCGTCCACAAACGCCAAAGTTATTAGACATAGAATTTTCAAAAATCCCATAGAGAAAAAATCCTAACTATATATACCTACTGGCGACCGCCAGTAGGTAATCTATATATACACAAAAAAATATTATAGTAAGTTGTACTAACTATAACTCGCGTACCCGCAATCCACTGCTGATGATGTCACATATTACATCATTCATGACATGGTTAGTGACATCACTGATGACATCTCAAATGACATCCCTGATGACATCACTGATGACACCATCCAGTGAATGCGGTATGGTTCGATATTTAAATACGTGTTATAAATATAGCAATCTGCATAGAAGACGCAGGAGATATTTATGTGTGTAGCTGCAGTATTTAGTAGCACTGTGATTGACTGTGTAAGTGCCTAATTTAAAGTGTCTTACTGAACATATGTATGGGATAGTGATTAAACTGTGTGAATATCTGTGTCACTTTGTCTCTTGTTGTGTAAACTCTTGCATACGTTGGTTACTACCTTTGTGAAACTCTATATTAGTTTTTAAATATTTAAGTGAGTATTTGTATGGAAGAGTGAATGTGTGTGTGCTTGAGTGAGAGGTGTGTGACTCTCCAAAGATGTGCATATAGTTGTTTTAGTAGGTATATGATGTTAAGACTGCATGTGGAAACAGTTGTTTGAGTGAGTAAATCTTTTTATGGATGTGTTGATGAGTAAATATAATTCTCAATGATAGAACAATGTTGAAATATAAAAGAGACTGTATGTGACAGTTGGTGTATATAAATACATATATATGAGAATCAGTGGTTGTCTGAATAACTGTATGGAAAACTATATACTTATTATAGTGATATTACAGTACACTAAGTATGAGTTACTTTCTATACCAATAAATAAAGTTATGTTTGTATAAGTGTGTAACTCAGTAAATGAATGTATGATAAATTGTTTGCATAAGTGAGTAGGATGACTGCATAAGTGAGTAGAATATGTCCTGCTGTGTAATGTTGATATAGGTGTATTAGTATATTTAATATTGTTCTATTGATCTTTGTCACCATGTGTGAGTGAATGTATAGGTAAGTGTTTAGATGTGTGTGTTGATGAACAAATTAGTGAGTGAGTTTTATTAAACTTGTGTTGGCATGTGAGTGTTTTCAAAAATTGTACTTTATATTTTATAGTGAGTGATGAAAGGTTATACTAGTGTATGATGAGGTATATCTAATTGTCACGTGGATGATGTCATCAGGGATGTCATTTGAGATGTCATCTAAGGATGGGCTGAAAATTCGTTCCTCTCGCGGAACTTGCGGATTTTCCGTGAATACGCGATCCGCGAATCTCGTGAAATCGTGGTAAAATCCGTGAATCAGCGGGGGCAAATTTGGCCAAGCACTCACAGGGTTACAGCAGCAGGTGCAAAAGTTGAAGCTAATTTTTTGTAACCTTTTACAAAAGGGTTACAAAGAAATTAACTTCAACTTGGGCACCTGCTGCTGTATGCCTGCAAGTGCTTCCTGGCGCCTCGTTGCCTACTTGCAACTATTCTCTGACCCTGCTCTGACCCTTGAAGCAGGGTCAGAGAATAGTTACAAGTAGGCAATGAGGCGCCTGTCACGAAAATTAAACCTCAACAGGAAGCACTGACAGATATAAAAACAAGCATTAGCAATGCAATAGGTCTCACATTAGGAAAGTTTGAGCTATTGGCCTTGTAAATGACAATTCTTTTTATTTATGTGTTGGTTTTGAAAATAGCTAAATTAATAGCTTTGTCATTCACAATGCCAATAGTTATAGCTTTTGCAAATGTGACACCTATAGCATTTGTAATGCAACATGTTTTGTATGTACGTGACTTAGATGTATTGATATTACAAATTACAATGGCTTTTAATTTTTTTAAATACTTAATAATTAAATAAAAGTGATTTTAATTTATAATGGCAAAATAGCCTAAACTTTTGTAAATAACTTTTGTGAAGATTATGCTCAGTGTATTTTATTGTGATGAAAATCCAAGAACAGAAGTGAAATATTAACATCTTTTTGTGACATTTGTAATAAAGCTTGTAACATTGAGAGAACATATTTGAACCAGTTGATGTTGAATAGTTGCGCAGATTGATGCTGGGGTGGCGCTGAGTGGTGCTGTGTGGTGCTGAGTGGTGCTGTGGTGATGCTGAGTGGTGCTGTGGTGGTGCTGAGTGATACTGGGATGGTGCTGTGGTGTTGCTGAGTGATACTGTGGTGGTGCTGAGTGGTGCTGTGGTGGTGCTGAGTGATAATGTGGTGGTGCTGAGTGATGCTGTGGTAGTGCTGAGTGATGCTGTGATGGTGCTGAGTGGTGCTGTGGTGGTGCTGATTGGTTCTGTGGTGGTGCTGAGTGATGCTGTGGTGGCGCTGAGTGATGCTGTGGTGGCGCTGAGTGGTGCTGTGGTGGTGCTGAGTGGTGCTGTGATGGTGCTGAGTGATGCTGTGGTGGTGCTGAGTGACGCTGTGGAGATGCTGGGTGATGCTGTGGTGGTGCTGAGTGATGCTGGGGTAGCGCTGAGTGATGATGTGGTGATGCAGAGGGCAGAAAGGCACAAAAAGCAGTCTAACAAAGGGCAGAAGGGCAGAAAAACAAGGGAAAAACGAGTCTAACAGAGGGCAGAAGGGCACAAAAATGAGTCTAACAGGGGGCAGAAAGGCACAAAAACAAGTCTAACAGAGGGCAGAAGGGCACAAAAAATGAGTCTAATAGAGGACAGAAGGGCACAAAAACATGGGAAAAACAGAGGGCAGAAGGGCACAGAAAACGAGTCTAACAGAGGGCAGAAGGGCAAAAAAACAATGGAAAAATTAGTCTAACAAAGGGCAGAAGGGCACAAAAATGAGTCTAACAGGGGGCAGAAGGGCAGAAACAGAAGGGAAAAACGAGTCTAACAGAGGGCAGAAGGGCACAAAAAACGAGTCTAACGGGGGGCAGAATGAATACCGCCCTGCATGTTTGTCCATGAAGATGCCACCTTTTTGTGCAATACCTCTACTCAACTGGAGTACTTTCTACTGTCTAATCAGTAAGTGCTCCCTCGTTGGCTAAATGTATAGGGGCAGATTTACAATAACTGGCGCATCCCCAGGGATGTGCCAGTTATTAACACCGCAGCTCCGCCACCCATGGTGCGCCGCATTTACAATGGCACAGATGCGTCACTCATCAGCAGCGCATTGCGCAAGCGCGACGCAGCTATGGCAATGCTCTGGGGGGCCCTATCTCCCCAATGCTGCATCAAGCATTGCCCCTGCTTCAAGCAGGTGCAGGGTTGTGACGCAGCATTGGCCTAAAAGTGACTGAGTGAAATCTTGTATATTTCACTCAGCCACTTTTAGGAGGCGTTCGTGCGCAGGAACGCCCTCCCCTGCGCCTGAACGCCTCCTGATGGCGCAGGGCTTTACAACGTGACGCTTCTCTCAGATGTGTTACGTTGTTAATACCCAGCACCATGGCGCATCTTTTGTGCTGCCGCTGCGTCACAAAAGTGACGCAACTGTGCCACAAAAGATGCGCAAGCGGCTTGTAAATCTGCCCCATAGTGCTTTTACTAGACTGTAGCTGCATAAAGGGCCAGAAGATGTGTCTCCATTGACCATGTGTGCCTGTCCCTCCTGTGTTACAGGCACACATGGTCACTGGAGACACATCTTCCAGCCCTTTACGCAGCTGCTGTGTAGTAAAAGCACTATACATTTACCCAATGAGGGAGCACTTAATGGATTAGCTAGTAGAAAGTACTCCAGGGCAAATCGCAAAAAAATCCACGATTTCGCAGGACAATTCGCGAATTCGCTGATTTTTTTTGCGATTTCACAGGCAAATTTCACCCATGCTTAATGTCATCAGTGATGTCATCAGTGATGTCACTGAACATGTCATGAATGATGTAATATGTGACATCATCAGCGGTGGATTGTGGGCGAGCGAGTTATAGTTAGTACAACTAACTATAACGGAGGAATGTCAATGGTTGTGTACGAGTGAAATGACCAGCTAACTATAACACCCCTAAAACCTATGTTTATTTTTTGCAAATTTCTAAGGTTTTTTGAATGCTAATTCCTAACTAAAACATGTGTGAAACCTATGTTTTTTCAGTGAATTTAAAAGGTTTTTTAAATGCTAATCCCTAACTATAACATGTGTGAAACCTATGTTTTTTCTGTGAATTTCTAAAGTTTTTCAATGATAATTTATTAATAATTTTTTTTTCATATAGTTTTACTAATTTTTTTAATCTATTTATTAGATATCTTATTTTTTAAATTACATTTGACATATTTAATAAAAATATATATTTTTATAATTTTATGTTCTCTTAAATATTTGTATATTATTTTCTTTATTTTTTATTTTTTGTGGGGGGTCGCGCACCCAAAGCGCACCCTTCTCATTCACTGTGCAGAATGTGTCTGCCATTTTCTGATTGATGTGTAGGATCTGCATAGGGTGTGCGACGAGTACAACTTTCCCAAAGAGGAAGCTATGCGATTGGTACGCGACTTACAGCGCATACGCAACATGTACGTATTACGCGACGTGACAGTCGCGCGGTTGTGCCTGACATCATTCGCGCATCCGACAGAGTGGGTGCGCGACCCCCGTGAATTTTTTTTTTTCAAAAACTTATATATATGTATTTAATATAAATATTAAGACAATATATTATCTGAGCTAATTATAAAAATAATATTCTATAACTTTCAAAAAAGTTACATTACTTTTAAATGCAATTTTGCGAAGTCTTGCTGGGTGCGTGCCAGGTGCGAGCTGCGTGCACGCCCCCTACGTGTACCCCATGTGACCAGAAAAGAAGATATTTGATTGGTTTATAACACTTCCTATTCTATCTATTGAAGAACCCCACCCATTTCAATCATTCTTTCCAGACTTTCTTGGGAGAAACCGCTCTCTGCTGAGAAGATCCTTTTTTGACAAATTGGACAACTATTATTAGTTACAATGCCTTCAGGACAGTAGTTACCACCTGATTCAGACAACTCTTCAAATGAGGAATTTGTGCATGAACCTTCACCTCGTGGTTTGGCTGTTTTTTTCTTCCCGGATGGACAGAAGAACGTCAATGCAGTGAAGTTGACATGCAAAATCTGCAAAAGTGTCTTGTAAAGAGGTAACCCCGATAAGAAATACTCTTGCGGGACCATGAGCATGATGAAACATCTAAAAACACAGCATCCTGTGAACTTGGCAAGGGAGGAATATGGAAGATTGGCTCAAACCCCTCAGTCTGCAGTTCCTAGAACCTCTGCTGCTGCTACGTCCTCTGGAAATATGGACATTCGTTCTCAATCTGCCAACGCAAAAATACACTGTATTAAGTGTAATAGACTACTCTGCTATGGAGAGCAGTCAGTTGATTTGGTTTGACAAGCACTAGAGAATCATCAGTGGTAGATTTTCTTTTTTCAATTTCCCCCTGAAGTTCATTGTTTCTTCCTGCAGTTGTCTTTTTTTTCCTTTTAAAAAACACCAAAAAAATAAAAAAATCGTTCAAAAAAAGGTTAAAAAAAAATAAATAATACAAATAAAAGTTCTTTTCAGAACGAACTACTCTAGATAAAGAAAGAAATAAACTTGTATGCTAGTGTGTGAAAGTTTACAAGAATGTATGTCTAGTAGATATATTGACTGAAAGAAAGCATTTGTGGTGTATGGTGAATGGATTAGTGCAGAACTACAGGGAAGTGCTGCAGCATGACACTGTAAACTGTTTAGCTACAGCATGCTGTGGTAGTTCCGAAGCACAGGGATGCAACATACGTACATACATATATTGCAAGTCTGTGCTTAACTCTGCACAGCTGCTTAAATTGCAGCCATGTGGTGACACAGGCACCCTTGCACCATGGTGCAAGGATGTTCGTGTCATGCAGAGATTATTTTTGTGCAGGAAGGGACACCTTCCTGCACAAAAACAATATGTAAAGGCATTTTTCTCCTTCAATATTTGCTGTGAATTGTAGCATATATTGAAAGGAAAAAATGAGGAGAAGTGAAAATAATTCTCCTTGTTGTGCTTTGCTACACCAATTGGTGGATGGTGCAGCATTCATAAACATGTCCAGATTTATGATTTTTGATAAAACTGGACATGTGTCTTGTTCTATGAGTGTTCTGTGCAAATACGCACAGCTACACCTATAGAACTCCTTTTCAAAGCAAAGAGAGCTGTATGATGAGATTATATTTACATGGAAAACAAAAGGTATACAGAATGCCTTTTCCTCACCTTGTAAATAGAAAAGAGACTTAATGGCTAGGCCAATTCTTTTTATAGGAGTAAATTTGTGTACTGCCAACAGGGAATAAGATAAATATATATGTACTTATGTTAAATAGTTTTATTTCTTATAATTCTAAAATTACCAGGACCTACAAGACCACCATATGACTATATTGTGAACTATACCATATATCTTGCAGACAGGTACTCTGGAGCTGTCTCCAATTTCATACCTCTCTGCAATGGAATTCTATGGTACAAATCTATTTATCAATAAAGGACTAGCTTCGTTGTGTTTTTAGGGAGACTCAGTACGTACGTATGATGGCAAACCACTTGGTTTGGTTGTTAAGCCCTCACCCACCAACCTAGTTGGTGGCATGCTTCATCATCGGGCCCACCACAGTGACACCGAATGTGTCCCGGGTGTGCTTCGACTCCAGATTACTGAGGAGCTGGTATACTTCTCTGAGTGTGCTGTGAGGGGGTGTGTAAGAAAGTGATTTAAAAGCTATGCAGTAGGTCCCAGTTCCCGAGGGTATATAGATAACTTTAATATCTGGGCCCACGCTAGCGAATTAAAAGGCAGTCGGACGCAGTGGAGTGAATTATGAGCTCCCACGTCCTATGTGGTCGACATGTTTCAGCAGGCCTTTTATATTTACATCTGGCTTTCCTCAGGACCAATGAGTGTGTGGGTGAAAAAACTATAAATTATATAAAGTGATATGTGTTGTTAAAAAGTGTCGCACACGCTAAGGTGCTATACGTGTATGGAGGGGGATTCCCTCCGCTTTACTGTACACATAACATAAAGACACAAACAGACGTACAGGGTAGAGTCAATAAGTATGATATACTTAATAACACAACATATCGCCGGCAAATTTAAGGTGTGTGAACGACCTTTACCGGCAGGTTGGAACGTGGCCATGAGAGTTGCATGGCGGTTGTGACTATAAGGCGGTTAAAAACGGGGTGTAAGTGGTGGACTAAACAGCAAAAATAGACAAAGGGTGAGAAACAGGTAAGAAAATGTATTTTTCCTCACACTCACTATTAGCTGTTAAAGCCTCATGGGTCACCTGGCAGGGGGAGAGGACCCTAGGTATTTTAGAAGGCAAAGATTAGAGCCAATCCTGTTGGGAGAAAAAGCTGCTTACCTAGGCAGTCGCGCTGAGGTTGTCTCTATACTCACGAAATTATCGGTCTGCGTGCTCCATAAACCTGTAGTCCTGCTGCGGTGTCCCGAGTGACTGACTGGTAAATCACGGTCGGGTATTTATAGCCCTTCGCAATTGCAGCACCTGTGGAGGGGTGGAACAGTGGGCGCGGCCATGTGGAACGCTCCTATTCGTTTAGTTTACTGCGCATGTGTGCGTGATCAGTGTAGGTACAGCGTCACAGTGTGCACAGTGTGTTTATGGAAAGAGCATGCGCATTGGTGCTGGTATACGGTTAGCGCATTATGGTTTCCCAAGTTATTATCTGGTTAAAGATAAAGAGTTAAAATATGGAGACATAGCACTAAAGAAAGGTACAGACTGGGATCAGGCCATGAGTCCAAACGGAGGCAGGGATTCAAGCGGAAGGGGATCAGTTTTTGCTGACTAGGTAGTCAGTGAGTTCCATGGTATGGAATCGTTGAGTCCCGTTAAATGAGTAGAAAGGCGGTAAATCCACTGTTGTTCTCTTGTATGAAGGGTTTTCTCATCACAGTTTTCAAATTGTTCAATCACAGTCCATGTGTAATCGTTAGGAGTGTGATTGTGGGACAGAAAGTGTTCTGTCAGTTTACTTATGTTTTTGCCACATCGCATGGTGCTCCTGTGCTCAGTCATTCTAGTTCTTACTTTCCTGGTGGTCATGCCGATGTATCTAAGGCCACAACGGCATATGATCAAATATACCAGGTTGGAGGAGTTACAATTTGTAAACTGACGTTGTGTCCAGATTTTTCCATTTTCCAAATTCAGTGTCTTTGAGGGGGAGGTGAGATGGCAGACACTGCAATTGTTACAAGGTTGGTGTCCAGTGAGTTTAGGTAGACCCCATGCGTTAAGGATAGTATTGTCTGTGGGTCGGGTTTGTTCTTGGCCTTGTAGACACTAGCTGGTCTTTCAAGTTTTTTGCTCTCTTGTAGGCAAAACGAGGAAGTTCCCACTTCCTCGATCCTGAATTGATGATTTTCCAGTTTTTCCTAATTATGTTGGACACCTGATTTGAAGCAGTGTTATAGGTGGTCACGCAAGTCATAATGGGTGACTCAGATGGTTTATTTATGGTGTCAAGGAGTGCCTCCCTGTTCTGATTGCGTGCCCTTTTGCAGGTCTTGGAGATGATTTTGGTGGGGTAACCACGCTCCTCCAGCTTATGGACTAATGCCTTTGACTGGGATTTATAGTCTTGAATCTTGCTGCAATTCCGTCTTATGCGTAAGAACTGGCCAAAGGGAAGATTTTCCCTAAGTGGCCTAGGATGGAAACTGTCAAAGCGCAACAAGGAGTTACGTGCGGTAGGCTTGTAGTGTGTGGTGGTGATCAAACCATTTTGCTCTGCTTTGATGTTGAGGTCCAGGAATGCTAGTTCTGTAGGGCTGCTAATACAGGTAAACCGAAGATAAGTGTCACGGTCATTAATCCATGTCAGGAATTGACTCAGAGTGTCCTCGTTACCCTCCCAGATGATGAAGATGTCGTCGATATAACGACGCCAGGTTATGATGTTGACTGAGTAGGGGTTAGTGGGGGCCTCGATGTGGGTACGTTCTAAAGGATGAACGTACAGCCCAGCCACGCTCGGGGCGAAAACACTCCCCATCGAGGTTCCATTTGTCTGGAGGTAGAATTTGCCCTCGTACTCGAAGTAGTTGTCTTTCAGCGCTAAGGCAGCACAGTCAAGGATGAAGTGTCAAGGGGTTCGATGTTGCCAAGTGTTTTGCATCAGTACATCGTGTAATACACGTAGGGTTGCATCCTGAGGTAGGCTTGTGTACAAGCTCTCTATGTCTAATCCGACAAGGAGTTGTGTCTCAGGGTTGAAGCTGATGTCTTTAATGATGTTCAACAGGTGTTTCGTGTCCAGAATGTAGGACGGTGTCTTCTGCACTAGCGGATTAAGGAAGAAATCGCAGAAGCGTGAGAGTGGTTCGAGCAGAGATTGGATGCCCGACACGATGCGTCTTCCTGGTGGTGGAGTGATTCCTTTATGCACCTTGGGCAATGTGTAAAAGTAAGGTACTCTCGCATTTTTTGTGCAGAGGTAGTCAGCCTCCTGTTTGGAGATATATTCTGCATCACTGGCCTCCTTGACGAGACAATTTATTTTCACTTGGAGTTCCTCAGTTGGGTCTTTTCTCAGAAGTTTGTAATTGCGAGTATCGCTCAGCAGTCGGCAACATTCCTTGTCATAATCACATTTATTCATAACCACGATGCCTCCTCCTTTGTCCGCAGGTTTTATAATGCGGGTGGGGTCATTCTGTAAGTGTTTGATGATTTCCCGGTCCTGGTGGGAAAGGTTGTTGAATGTGTTTCTAGGTTGCAGTTTTTCGATTTCCGAGTAGACTGCATTCTCAAATGTGGTGATTTCCACTGGTACGCTTGCTGGCGAGGGAGTGAAATTAGACTTAAGTTTCAATCCAGTTTCATTGGTGTTCTCTCGGTTATCATCAGTTTTTCTTGTTTTTCAAAAAAAGCTTTTAATTTCAGTTTTCTAAAAAACTCTGCGAGTTCCACATGGAGTTTGAATGTGTCTAATCTGGTGGTGGGGACAAAGGAAAGGCCTTTGTTGAGGACTGCTGTTTCCTCGTTGGTTAGAGGTACATCTGAGATATTGAAAACCAAGGGGTTGTCAGTTTGCGGTATTGCAACTTGCTGGTCCCTGCTTGTTCCCGAGTCTTGTTCCGTGTGTTGGAACTCACAGGATCTTCTTCTGTTTCCCAGTGTACTCGTTGAGGAGGATTTCTTCTCTTGCCACGTGATCTGCGGCCTTGGCCTAAAAAAGGATATCGCTGGTTTTAGTTATTCTGATAGTACGGCATCTGTCCTGGGGCATATAGTGGAGGGTATCCAAAGTATGGTGACGGTATTGGGCAAAAGGGCGGAGGGCCGAAGTTGTGATGTTGTGGGGGCCCTTGCCAGGGTCGTTGCCAGTTATCTATATACCCTCGGGAACTGGGACCTACTGCATAGCTTTTAAATCACTTTCTTACACACCCCCTCACAGCACACTCAGAGAAGTATACCAGCTCCTCAGTAATCTGGAGTCGAAGCACACCCGGGACAAATTCGGTGTCACTGTGGTGGGCCCGATGATGAAGCATGCCACCAACTAGGTTGGTGGGTGAGGGCTTAACAACCAAACCAAGTGGTTTGCCATCATACGTACGTACTGAGTCTCCATAAAAACACAACGAAGCAAGTCCTTTATTGATAAGTACATATTAACCAGGGGATCCGGACTGGCTTACCCAGTCCTCTCTCTCCCTTTTGATTTGCTGATACTTGGCAGCGTGCAGCTGTGAGAGATATACAGACACCTTTGAAATATGGCGCAAAACTTTGGCCTAACCTTCACAGAGGATGATGTCAGTGAAATTCTCGCTGACCCCTCTCTCCTGGCAGATTTCAACACAGCATCGACCATAGCACAGACTACAGATTGGGACACTCTCATTGAGAAAAAGCGGAACAGGATTCGAACGATCTTACATGGTATCATTCTTGCACAATACCTCCGTACTAATACAGCCCCTAAGGGACTCCTGGTCACCAACACTCCCAGGATCTTTCTTGATGATGTCACCTTCAGAAAGGACTGGGCACAAATAGCCTGGCACTGTACCAGAGACTGGCTGGTACTTATTATTAAGACGGCCAAACGCCTCTCCGATGCCATAGTCATAGACATTCAGGCGTCAGAGACCCATTTTAAGACCACACTCATAGGCTATAAGAAGAAACTAGAGGACCAAAACCGTGAGATGTCTGAATACAATGAATACCTCACACAAACTAAAATAAAAAAATTTGAGAAGGACCTCAAAAAATTCAGTTATTCCAAAACATATCCATATGCTGATGACGACTATACTGCACCGGCAAAAGGCCAAGACAACTCAGAGGATAGTAGCTCTGTTTCAAGCGGTTCCAGTACAGGCTCCACCAACACAAGAGGGAGGGGACGCAGAGGCCAACACTGGCAACAACCCTGGCAAGGGCCCTCACAACATCACAACTTCGGCCCTCCGCCCTTTGGCCCAATACCGCCACCATACTTCGGATACCCTCCACTATACGCCCCAGGACAGATGCCGTACTATCAGAATAACCAAAACCAGCGATATCCTTTTTTAGGCCAAGGCCGCAGATCACGTGGCAAGAGAAGAAATCCTCCTCAACGAGTACACTGGGAAACAGAAGAAGATCCTATGAGTTCCAACACACGGAACAAGACTCGGGAACAAGCAGGGCCCAGCAAGTAGCAATACCGCAAACTGACAACCCCTTGGTTTTCAATATCTCAGATGTACCTCTAACCAACGAGGAAATAGCAGTCCTCAACAAAGGCCTTTCCTTTGTCCCCACCACCAGATTAGACACATTCAAACTCCATGTGGAACTCGCAGAGTTTTTTAGAAAACTGAAATTAAAAGCTTTTTTTTAAAAACAAGAAAAAACTGATGATAACCGAGAGAACACCAATGAAACTGGATTGAAACTTAAGTCTAATTTCACTCCCCCGCCAGCAAGCGTACCAGTGGAAATCACCACATTTGAGAATGCAGTCTACTCGGAAATCGAAAAACTGCAACCTAGAAACACATTCAACAACTTTTCCCACCAGGACCGGGAAATCATCAAACGCTTACAGAATGACCCCACCCGCATTATAAAACCTGCGGACAAAGGGGGAGGCATCGTGGTTATGAATAAATGTGATTATGACAAGGAATGTTGCCGACTGCTGAGCGATACTCGCAATTACAAACTTCTGAGAAAAGACCCAACTGAGGAACTCCAAGTGAAAATAAATCATATCGTCAAGGAGGCCAGTGATGCAGAATATATCTCCAAACAGGAGGCTGACTACCTCTGCACAAAAAATGCGAGAGTACCTTACTTTTACACATTGCCCAAGGTGCATAAAGGAATCACTCCACCACCAGGAAGGCCCATCGTGTCGGGCATCCAATCTCTGCTCGAACCACTCTCACCCTTCTGCGATTTCTTCCTTAATCCGCTAGTGCAGAAGACACCGTCCTACATTCAGGACACGAAACACCTGTTGAATATCATTAAAGACATCAGCTTCAACCCTGAGACACAACTCCTTGTCGGATTAGACATAGAGAGCTTGTACACAAGCCTACCTCAGGATGCAACCCTACGTGTATTACACGATGTACTGATGGAAAACACTTGGCAACATCGAACCCCTCGACACTTCATCCATGACTGTGCTGCCTTAGCGCTGAAAGACAACTACTTCGAGTACGAGGGCAAATTCTACCTCCAGACAAATGGAACCTCGAAGGGGAGTGTTTTCGCCCCGAGCGTGGCTGGGCTGTACGTTCATCATTTTGAACGTACCCACATCGAGGCCCCCACTAACCCCTACTCAGTCAACATCATAACCTGGCGTCGTTATATCGACGACATCTTCATCATCTGGGAGGGTAACAAGGACACTCTGAGTCAATTCCTGACATGGATTAATGACCGTGAAACTTATCTTTGGTTTACCTGTACTAGCAGCCCTACAGAACTAGCATTCCTGGACCTCAACATCAAAGCAGAGCAAAATGGTTTGATCACCACCACACACTACAAGCCTACCGCACGTAACTCCTTGTTGCGCTTTGAAAGTTTCCATCCTAGGCCACTTAGGGAAAATCTTCCCTTTGGCCAGTTCTTACGCATAAGACGGAATTGCAGCAAGATTCAAGACTATAAATCCCAGTCAAAGGCATTAGTCCATAAGCTGGAGGAGCGCGGTTACCCCACCAAAATCATCTCCAAGACCTGCAAAAGGGCACGCAATCAGAACAGGGAGGCACTGCTTGACACCATAAATAAACCATCTGAGTCACCCATTATGACTTGCGTGACCACCTATAACACTGCTTCAAATCAGGTGTCCAACATAATTAGGAAAAACTGGAAAATCATCAATTCAGGATCGAGGAAGTGGGAACTTCCTCGTTTTGCCTACAAGAGAGCAAAAAACTTGAAAGACCAGCTAGTGTCTACAAGGCCAAGAACAAACCCCCGACCCACAGACAATACTATCCTTAATGCATGGGGTCTACCTAAACTCACTGGACACCAACCTTGTAACAATTGCAGTGTCTGCCATCTCACCTCCCCCTCAAAGACACTGAATTTGGAAAATGGAAAAATCTGGACACAAGGTCAGTTTACAAATTGTAACTCCTCCAACCTGGTATATTTGATCATATGCCGTTGTGGCCTTAGATACATCGGCATGACCACCAGGAAAGTAAGAACTAGAATGACTGAGCACAGGAGCACCATGCGATGTGGCAAAAACATAAGTAAACTGACAGAACACTTTCTGTCCCACAATCACACTCCTAACGATTTCACATGGACTGTGATTGAACAATTTGAAAACTGTGATGAGAAAACCCTTCATACAAGAGAACAACGGTGGATTTACCGCCTTTCTACTCATTTAACGGGACTCAACGATTCCATACCATGGAACTCACTGACTACCTAGTCAGCAAAAACTGATCCCCTTCCGCTTGAATCCCTGCCTCCGTTTGGACTCGTGGCCTGATCCCAGTCTGTACCTTTCTTTAGTGCTATGTCTCCATATTTTAACTCTTTATCTTTAACCAGATAATTACTTGGGAAACATAATGCGCTAACCGTATACCAGCACCAATGCGCATGCTCTTTCCATAAACACACTGTGCACACTGTGACGCTGTACCTACACTGATCACGCACACATGCGCAGTAAACTAAACGAATAGGCGCGTTCCACATGGCCACGCCCACTGCTCCACCCCTCCACAGGTGCTGCAATTGCGAAGGGCTATAAATACCCGACCGTGATTTACCAGTCAGTCACTCGGGACACCGCAGCAGGACTACAGGTTTATGGAGCTCGCAGACCGATAATTTCGTGAGTATAGAGACAACCTCAGCGCGACGGCCTAGGTAAGCAGCTTTTTCTCCCAACAGGATTGGCTCTAATCTTTGCCTTCTACAATACCTAGGGTCCTCTCCCCCTGCCAGGTGACCCATGAGGCTTTAACAGCTAATAGCGAGTGTGAGGAAAAAGAAATTTTCTTACCTGTTTCTCACCCTTTGTCTATTTTCGCTGTTTAGTCTACCACTTAGACCCCGTTTTTAACCGCCTTATAGTCACAACCCCCATGCAACTCTCATGGCCACGTTCCAACCTGCCGGTAAAGGTCGTTCACACACCTTAAAGTTGCCGGCAATATGTTGTGTTATTAAGTATATCATACTTATTGACTCTACCCTGTACGTCTGTTTGTGTCTTTATGTTATGTGTACAGTAAAGCGGAGGGAATCCCCCTCCCTACACGTATAGCACCTTAGCGTGTGCAACACTTTTTAACAACACATATCACTTTATATAATTTATAGTTTTTTCACCCACACACTCATTGGTCCTGAGGAAAGCCAGATGTAAATATAAAAGGCCTTGCTGAAACATGTCGACCACATAGGACGTGGGAGCTCATAATTCACTCCACTGCGTCCGACTGCCTTTTTATTCGCTAGCGTGGGCCCAGATATTAAAGTTATCTATATACCCTCGGGAACTGGGACCTACTGCATAGCTTTTAAATCACTTTCTTACACACCCCCTCACAGCACACTCAGAGAAGTATACCAGCTCCTCAGTAATCTGGAGTCGAAGCACACCCGGGACACATTCGGTGTCACTGTGGTGGGCCCGATGATGAAGCATGCCACCAACTAGGTTGGTGGGTGAGGGCTTAACAACCAAACCAAGTGGTTTGCCATCATACGTACGTACTGAGTCTCCCTAAAAACACAACGAAGCTAGTCCTTTATTGATAAGTACATATTAACCAGGGGATCCGGACTGGCTTACCCAGTCCTCTCTCTCCCTTTTGATTTGCTGACAAATCTAGTCCATCCATCTTCTTTCTTTTCAACTGTGTGACAACACAAAACAAATGCGACTCAGTTTTTTTCTGTTGATAACTTGTAATTACTTTATTTTTAAATGTTTTCCTGTTCCAGCTTCTCCACTCACGTACATTCGGATAGGTTGAAATGCTGTGCGTGAACACTCTTTCATTTCATGAAGTAATCCATGGTCAATCTGTTGTCTCACTTGCTCATATATTTGTTTCTGTTCAAGATTTAGTTGTTCTTCCAAGTTTGCTGGGATAGTGTTCTAAGGTAGTACAGTGCTGTTTGTGTAGTGTAAGAGGCATACAATAGCTGCCAACAGTTCCTATTTTCGAATATTGACAACTACTTGACAGCCAATTAGCATTCAGCACATGATCAGGATGGTACGCTTAGGCTGTGCTCAGGCTACGCTCACGGTGCACACAGGGTGCGCGGATCCTGCGCGGTCATAGATATAACTATGCTTTTAACTGTTATTTTCTCGGTAACTACTGAACAGATTGACACCATTTAAGCAAGAGGCACAAGTCTGAACTGAGGACTACCTCTTTGCCAAATTTGGCGTAATTACGTTCAGCAGTTCGGGCTGTAGCTGTGGCTAAAGGTCCTATGAGAAATTGCATGGAGAAAACATGTTTTTCGGACCCCCCTTTTTTTTGGCCCCCACTTGACAAATCATCCCAAAACATTCGGGATAGGGGCAGACTGGAGCTCGCCAAAAGTTTGGAAGATTTCACAAAGATTCAGCAATCGGCGCCAAAGTTATTGGGAATAGAATGTTGCGGATTTCTTACGGATAATAGATACTAACTATAACTACCTACTGGCGACTGCCAGTAGGTAATATATATATATATATATATATATACCTTTCCAGTAGACCCATCCATTATTATGAACACAATAAGGTAATTGTGGGATTAATAAAATGGTGCCTCAATAACAATTTCTTTTCATTTGGAAGGGAAATTTATAAGCAACTAAGGGGCGTGGCGATGGGGGCCTGCTTCTCTCCCAGCTATGCGTGCTTGCAAGTTGGCTGGTGGGAGAAGCAGGTCCTCAATGTGCGCCACAAGACATGGATGGACAATCACGTTAGATACTTCTTAAGATACATAGATGATATCTTTATTATCTGGAAGGGTAGCAAACAGGAAGCTTTGCGATTTATTGATGACATCAACGATAATTCGCTTAATCTTCACTTTACGGCCAACATCAGTGAAAATCGTATCCAATTTTTGGATGTGGAGGTGTATGTCTCCAATGGAATAGTCAACACCACCCTCCACAGAAAACAGACGGCTGGCAACGCCACATTGCATGCCTCCAGCATGCATCCTAGACACACAATCTCGGGAATCCCCTATGGGGAAATCCTTAGATTAAAAAGAATATGCAGCTCTCCTTCGGATTTTGATGCCTGCTTGGAAGAACTCTTGGCCAGATTGAGGGCTAGAGGTTACTCCGAGCGGATATTAAATACAGCAGTAAATAAATCCCTGTCTAGATCTAGGGAGAGTCTCTTCCCTGACTCCCTTTTGGAAATCGAACCTCCTCCCACTACTACACCCCAATTGGAGTGCCCACGCCTGATCACCACTTTTAGTAGAGAAGACAGAAAAATTAGGTCAATTTTAAACAAACATTGGCCGATTGTCATGAGCGACCACATTCTCAACACTAGGTTGCCCTCTTCTCCCACAGTGACATTCAGACGAGCCAAAACCATGGGCAGCCATCTGGACAAAGCAGCACCTGAATTAAAATCCAAAATCCCATGGCTTCGCCCATCCAGAGGTTTCTTTAAATGCTCCAGTTGTAGGGCTTGTAAGTTTGGGGTCACTACCACCCAGTATAACACTCCGTTCAGTAAAGTTGCCAAAACCATCTATGGCAACTACAACTGCAAGACTGATCATGCTGTTTATGTTCTGACGTGCACCTGTTGGCTTAGATATGTTGGAAGCACTAAGCTCCAGGTGCACGCCCGAATTTTGCAGCATCTCAGGGCTATTTTGCATAGTGACCCCACTTACCCTGTCGCCCGTCACTTTAAACGAGTGCACAACAAAGATCTAAGTTGTTTAAGCTATTTTGTGATAGGGGCAGTTCCTTTGTCTAGACGAGGAGGTGATCGTGAGGCTCAACTCAGAAAATTGGAGTCTAAATATATATTGGAGCTCGATAGCCGTTGGCCTAACGGGCTCAATAATATTGAGGAGATGCATCACTTTTTATAAATTTGGCCTTGCCAGCTTCTGATTCCACTTATATCTGTGTTTTGATTTCGGGCTCTTCTAGTTAGGTTCCCTATTAGAAGTCCCGCATATATGTCCCTTATTCTGTAATTACAACTGGTGATACTTACTTCGATTCTCACCTATAGGGACACTGTTTATGCACTTTACTTGGCAACTTTTAGGCACTAGGCATCATTATACATACATAATTTTCATACATTCTTATTCACATATCACGTACAACATTTTAATGATAGTCAATATGTATTATGTTTTAATTGTACAGTGATTTTACTATTATGTGGATACCATGTGTAGAATTTTGATATTGATATTATTTTGACCTTGGGCTTAGTGTTGCACATGGACTTGTGTGTGTATATATAGAATAGCACAGATATGCACATTGTATATATTTATGAGAGGGTTTTTTAGTTGGGTGTGTATATAGTCAGTGCCATCTACGTTGTTTTGCTTTGTTCTTTATTAGCACATAGGGATTTGTAATCCATTGAAATATTCACTTTTTATAAAATGGGCCAGGTATCTGGGGTGGTGGGTATAAGAGTGGGGATGTGTATAGGTATGTATATATATGAATTACGAATCTTTTTGTACATACTGTTATTCTTAGCTTCTTGAAAAAATGGTTCTTATTGTTCTATTTGACCTTTCAAATAGAAATAATTATGGACTAGGATGATGAATTTTTGTATTTAAACATTGAGAAATGATGCCTAACTGTCGATAATTGTTTCAGTGGTAGTTCCATATGTTTCCGCTATTTCTTGCACTTTATCACAATTTTTTATCACTTATGCACTTTAAAGGTACACGCACTTTACAATCTTGCTGCTAAATGTATTAGATTGCTTATTTGCACATAACAGAGATATATCTTTTAACTGAAATTCAACATGTAAGGATTGTACTTTAATGTTTTTATAATTGAGTATATGTTGATGGTTTCTTGGATTTAACCAGTTAAAAATTCTTGTATGTTCATTCAACATTAGCAACTATGTATCAGCGGTAGTGCGTTGTCACTGTTTAGTATTTACCACATGATCATGGTGGGCGTCACCAGGGGGTGGCGCCTATTTCACTGTATACACCTATAAAAAAAGCATAATTGATTACAAACATGTTGCAGCGTGATCAAGGGCTTCCCGCCCGAAACGCGTCGCTGGTTCTGTTTTAATCTGTAAATAAAAATACCATCTTTGCTGAATTGCTGGTCCGGTCCTCTTCCTTGTTGGCGTGGAGGCGGTGTCTGCGAGCGCAGAGCAGGCTGGGGAGGAATCTTTCTTCATATATATATATATATATATATATATATATATATATATATATATATATATATATATATATATATATATATATATATTTAAAAAAAATTGAATAATTTTTAGTTAGGAAAACTATATTCATTGTTTTTTTTTTATATTATACAGAAGCCGTGCTCCCTTGGCGCACCCAACACAATGGCTGCACACATTCCGGTAGCCATCTCGGCGTAGTTTGTAAAGTATGAAATATCATTAAATTAATTATAAATAAAAGTTTTTCTTTAAGTGTTTGTCTAAATGTATTAATAAAAGTATTTTTAAAGTATTATTTTCAATATGTTTTCGACTAAAGTAAAGTTACGAAATGCGCGGTGTAGCGGCTTTAGGTGCATGACATCTCCCCACTGGTTTTCCCAGGGTCACGGCTTGATTGCACCGAAGTTGCGACTTTGCCATATTTTTAAAGTTGAAAAAATTACTTTAGAAAGTTTGAATATGATATTAGACTGAACAGTTTTGCTAATATACTTATTAAAAGTGTATATACATTTGTATTTATAGTGTATAATGATATATATGATTTATGCTGGTGCGTGAAGTATGCGTGACGAATTTGCACTCCCTACGCGACTTCATGCCAGCAAAAGAAAAAAGGAATCTGATTGGTTGAAATCAATTTCATTGTGTAAGACGGAGGATCCATACTTCTGATAATTCCCTTACTTTTTGTCCTTGATAGGGAAAAGACCTGTTCCTTGCTTATCTTTATGTTGATATACCTTTTTTGTGTGTTTGTTTATTTTTAATACAACTATGGCTTCTAATTTTGCTGAAGTTGAGCCACTTGCAGTGAGGAGGAAGAACAGAGGGTGCAACAGAAGAAGAAAAGAAAGGAAAGCATTGTCTGGTCCCTTTTTAGTGTACCGGAGGGAGAAAAGGTGAATGCAAGAAAAGTAACTTGAAATATCTGTGAGAGAATGCTGTCCAGATGCTCCGATAAAAGTACTCTTGCAGTATGAGTAGTATGAAAAAGCACATGGAGACCATCCACCCTGTACACCCTGCAAGAGAGAAAATAAATAGAAAGTTTAATGCTGCTGCTGAAGAAGACCCCTGTACACAATCAACTTCTGCACAGATGCCATCTGCACCAAGGCCTCACATCATGCCTGTATTTTAAAATGCAACAGTTAGTTGCATTAAGTGCGCCACCGAGCTCTAAGTTGGCGAACAGTGCATTGATGTAATCTCTGCTGCTCTTAAAATGCACAAATATTTTTTTAAATGAGCTTTTGTTTTTGTTCAAGAGATCATTTCCTGATCTTCATTTTTCTCTGTTGTTTTTAAAATAAAAAACACATCCAAAAAGTAAAAAAGGTTAAAAAAATACAATAAAAAATTACAATTGTCCCGAAATAACCTGGTTCTTATGGAACCACATCTACTGGTTAAATAAAAAAAAACCTGAGTGATTGCATGAGAGTATGGACACTATGTGTGTGTTAGGAGAAATGCAAGTATAGTATATGGTTATTTTAAGAATGTTTGAGAAGTGGCAACGTGATTGAATGAGTTCATGGATAATAGCAGGGTATTTGGAGGAGTGCATGAGTAGTGTGTAAGTGATTAGATGAGTGTATGTGTAGTGCACACGTGATTGTAGTGGTGGATGGTTACTGCCTGGGTCGTTCAATGAGTACAGGGATACTGACTAGATGATGAGAGTACCATGATAAGAGTGCATGGTGAATTTATAAGTGCTTGGGTATTGGCGGAGCGAGTGCATAAGTACATTTTGCTGGATGGGTGATTGGAGAAGTGCATTTGAAGTGAGAGGGAGATTGCAGGAGTGCATAGGTACTAGCTGGGTAATTGGAGGAGTGAATTAGTAGTGTGCAGTTGGTTAGAGGTCTGCATGAGTAGTATATGGAGGATTGTAGCAGTGCATGAATTAATGCCTGGGTCATTGTATGAGTACATGGGTTGTGAATGGATGATTAGAGTACTGCAAAGAGAATGCATGGTGAATTCATAAGTGCTTGGGTATTGGCGGAGTGTTTGGATAAGTCTATGATGCTACATGGGTGATTGAAGGAGTGCATGGGAAGTAAGAGGGGGTACTACCTGGGTAATTGAAGGAGTTAATTAGTAGTGTATAGGTGGTTAGAGGTCTGCATGAGTAGTGTGTGGAGGATTGTAGCAGTGCATGAATTAGTGCCTGGGTCATTGTATGACTAAATGGGTAGTGACTGGATGATTACAGTACTCCAAAGAGAATGCATGGTGAATTAATAAGTGCTTGGGTATTGGATGAGTGTTTGGATAAGTCTATGGTACCTAATGGGTGATTGGAGGAGTGCATGGGAAGTGAGAGGGGATTGCTGGAGTACATGGGTACTACCTGGGTAATTGGAGGAGGGAATGAGTAATGTGTAGGTGGTTAGAAGTTTGCATTGAAAGTATATGGCTTTTTGTAGCAGTGCATGAGTTACTGCCTGGATCATTGTATGAGAACATGGGTAGCGACTGGATGATTAGAGTACTGCAAGGAGAGAGTATGGTGAACGTATTAGTGCTTGGGTATTAATGGATTGATTGGATTAGTACATGGTATTGGCTCAGTGACTGGAGGTGTGTATGGGGAGTAACAGTGTGATTGCTGGACTGTACGGGTACTACCTGAAAAAATGAAGGTGTGAATAACCAATGTATATGTGGTTAGAGGACTGCATGAATAGTGAACAAGTTATTGTAGAACTGCTTGTGTTAGTGTCTGGGTCATTGCATGAGTACATGGGTGGTGACTGGATGTTTAAAGTACTCCAAGGAGAGAGTATGGTTGATTTAATAGTGCTTGGGTATTGGCAGAGTGATTGGATTAGTATATGGTACTGGCTGGTTGACTATAGGAGTGCACAGGGACTAAAAGTATTATTGATGAGCTGTACAGGTACTACTTGGTAAAATGAAGGTGTCAATAAGGGGTGTATAAGTGGTTAGAGGACTGCATGGATAGTGCACATGTTATTGTAGCACTGCATGTTTCAGTGTCTGGGTCATTGCATGAGTACATGGGTAGTGACTGGATGATTAAAGTACTCCAAAGAGAGTGTATGGTGAATGTAAAAGTGTTTGGGTATTAACAGAGTGATTGGATTAGTACATTGTATTAGCTGTGTGACTGTAGAAATGCATGGGTTTGACAGTGTAATTGCTGGACTGCATGGGTACTACCTGGGAAAATGAAGGAGTGAATAAGCACTGTATAAGTGGTTAGAGGACTGCATGGATAGTGCACATGTTATTGTAGCACTGCATATGTTAGTGTCTTGTTCGTTGCATGAGTGCATGGGTAGTGACTGGATGTTTTGAGTACTGCAAGGAGACTGTATGGTGGATTTATAAGTGCTTGGGTATTTTGCAGAGTGATTGGATTAGTATGTGGTACTGGCTGGGTGACTGGAGCAGTGCACGGGGAGTAACAGTGTTTTTGCTGGACTGTATAGGTACTACCTGGGAAAATGAAGGTGTCAATAAGTGGTGTAAAAGTGGTTAGAGGACTGCATAGATAGTGCACATAATATTGTAGCACCGCATGTTTTAGTGTCTGGGTCATTGTATGAGTACATGAGTAGTGACTGGATGATTAGAAAACTGCAAGGAGAGTGTATGGTGAATTATTAAGTACTCGGGTATTAATGGGGTGATTGGATTACTACATGGTACTAGCTGGGTGACTGGAGAAGTACATGGGGAGTGACAGTGGGATTGGTGGACTGTACAGGCACTACCTAGGAAAATGAAGGTGTGAATGAACAGTGTATAAGTGTTTAGAGGACTGCATGGATAGTGCACATGTCATTGTAGCACAGCATGTGTTAGTGCCTGCGTCATTGCATGAGTACATGGGTACTGACTGGATGATTAGAGTACTGCAAAGAGAGTGTATGTGGAATTTATCAGTGCTTGGTTATTAACAAAGTGATTGTATTAGTACATGGTACTAGCTGGGTGACTGGATAAATAAATGGGGAGTGACAGTGTGATTGCTGGACTGCATGGGTACTACCTGGGAAAATGAAGCTGTGAATAAGCAGTGTATAAGTGTTTAGAGCAGAGGTCTTCAAACTTTTGGATGCCGAGACACCCCTGTCAACATTTACAGGTGTAAGGACCCCCTCCTGACAAAAATTTCTAAACCTCTAGGCAGGGCTACTGGAATTATGAGGCAGTTGAGGACCAAATTATGCGACAGGCTTGACTAAATTGTGTGAGTAGAAAGTTTCAATAATGTTCTGTGATGCGTATTTTGGGATAGCATTGCTTTATTATTTTGACATTTTTTTAAACACAGTAACACTGAGGAAAGATTTCACCCCATCAGTACCAGTTTATAACCAAAATACAGCAATTAACATCAGAAAGCTGTCTAGTCAACCTTTGTGAAGGGCCTCTCAATCCGCAGGAATACGCGCTGCGACATTAGAAGCTCACCTGGCCATGGCCGGGAGCAGCAAGGATCCCTTCAAACCCTGGCGGTCTTGAGCAGAGTTAAGCAGTTTACCCATGCCCCTTTCCTCTCACCCCTTCCTTTCATACTCTCTTCTCTCCTCTCCCTACCCCGGATCCCTCTCTCACATTGCAGGCAGATGGTTATTAGCCCCAGGACACCTTTTAGTAACAGTAGCAGACTACAAATGTAAATAATAATAGGCAGAAGCAGGGGATCCACTAGACCCGAACTACGGGGGGGGGGGTTTAACACTCCCAGCAAGGGTATTGCCCTAGTACTGGTCGCACACGATGCAACAGTCTTTCCATCTTCTCCATGAATTCCATCACTACCACTCACCAACAATACACCTCATCTCTCTATAGCACCTGTCTGACAAAATACTTATAGTATACTCACACTCAGTTCTGTGATGTGAATGGTATATCTTCTGTGTACCAGGTACTTTAACCTTCTGCACTGTGTGGT
Source organism: Lissotriton vulgaris (assembly GCF_964263255.1). Classification (NCBI taxonomy): domain Eukaryota; kingdom Metazoa; phylum Chordata; class Amphibia; order Caudata; family Salamandridae; genus Lissotriton; species Lissotriton vulgaris. Next base: position 461,205,704 of record NC_141696.1, on the reverse strand, counting down.
TGACAAGAGTGCCCATGTGACTGCACGGAGAGCAATGCAACAGTGTGAGAGTAGGGTAAAAGGAATGACTACAGGTTGAGTGAGGTGACCATATGAATTTGGGTTCGGCTGTAAGTGCAGAGTGGGACGAATTAGTGCATGGTTAGTGATGGCCTTGTTTGAGTGAGCTACAGATTGAGCAGTGAGGGGGGGACAGGTGAGTGAAGTGTCACATGAGTGCAGGATGAGACGTGTGCTCATGTGACTGCAGGGTGAGGTACAGAGGGAACAACGAAAGCACATTTAAAGTGCAGAGTGATCACTGTGACAGCATTGTGAGTGGGTGAATGTTGTGAGTGCATGGTAATCAGTGTGAGTGCATTGTGATCAGTGTGAGTGCATTGTGATCACTGTGAGTGCAGGGTGATTGGGTGAATGTTGTAAGTGCATGGTGATCAGTGTGAGTGCATTGTGATCAGTTTGAGTGCATTGTGATTGCTGTGAGTGCATGGAGATCGCTGTGAGCACATGGCGATCAGTGTGAGTGCATTGTGATCGCTATGAGCGCATGGTGATCAGTGTGAGTGCATTGTGATCGCTGCGAGTGCAGGGTGAGCGTGAAAGTGAAGGCAAGAATGAGAAGCGAGCTGTCTGAACGCAGGGTGCATTCCAAATAACTTGAAGTGTAGGGTTTCAGATATAAGTTTTGCTATAATGGCATTAATCAGGGATTAAGGAAATAAATAATGTGCTGATCCTGCAACAAACTTCCAGTCTTATAATTAGGGTCACCAGCTCATTATTTTGATGTCCCAGAAATAAGCAGTCACCTAAATCTGTATTTTTAGCACTTATCTGTGAATCCCTAGAACAGCAAATATAAATAGAAAGCACTTTTAATTGTGTCACTTTTAATTGTGTTCTAGGGCTGCCTCAATGATCCATGACTGAAAATTAAAGAGAACAAACACATAAAAGTCACATAACTAATTAATCCATAATTTGTTTTATTTATAAATCTATTTAGTGTCAAGAGCAGGCATTTTTCTTTTGGCAACCCAACTTTATATTCCTTTTCATTAAATGCATTCTCACACTACAGCAGTAAGTGTAAAAATACAAATGTAATGAATAGGCAGAGTGGGGGCCCAGGGGGTACTGGAACCATAAAAAACATTAAGCCTCTGTAACCAGTTTACAAAGGCATTTAAATATGCTAATTGTCTTTAAAGACCTGTGAAAAACTCGGCGTGCCAGAGATAAGACTCCAGACACTGCCCAGCCGAGCCCCCAGCAGCTCGAGTTTCACTGCAGCAGCCCGGGCTGAGACACAGGACGGGGGAAGAGGGGGGATGAAGCCCTGGAGGCAGGGGAGAAGTGTGACTGTGAATGCGCGGCTCCCTTCACACCACTCCACGGCCCCCCTGGGGGTCACGCCCCACAGTTTGAAGACCCCTGGGTTAGAGGATTGCATTGATAGTGCACATGTTACTATAGCACTGCATGTGTTAGTGTCTGTTTCATTGCATGAGTACATGGGTAGTGACTGGATGATTAGGGTACAGTAAGGAGAGTGTATGGTGAATTTATAAGTACTTGGGTACTAATAGAGTGATTGGATTAGTTCATGGCATTAGCTGGGTGACTAGAGGAGTACATGGAGAGTGACAGGGTGATTGCTGAACTGTGCGGGTGGTACCCGGGAAAATGAAGCTGTAAATAAGCAGTGTATAAGCGGTTAGGGGACTGTATGGACAGTGCACATTCTATTGTAGCACTGCATGTGTTAGTGTCTGGGTCATTGCATGAGTACATGGGTACAGACTAGATGATTAGAGTAATACAATGTGAGTGGATAGTGAATTTATAAGTGCTTTGGTATTGGTGCAGTGATTAGATAAGGACATGGTACTGGCTGGATGATTGGAGGAGTGCACGGAAAGTGGCAGTGTGCTTGCTGGACTGCATGGATACTACCTGGTTAATTGGAGGAGTGAATTAGTATTGTGAAGGTGGTTTCAGGATTGCATGAATAGTGCACATCTGATTATAGCACTACATGTGTTAGTGCCAGGGGCATTGCACAAGTACATGGATAGTGACTGGATACTTATGCCTAGATGCATCAACCTTTTTAGGAAGTGCAAACGGTGCGAATCGCAAAAATCGGCCGTTTGCACTTCCTAAATTGGTTTTTGGGATGCATCAAGCATTTTTGGAAAATCGCTATTTTTAGCGCATTCCAAAAATGCGATTGCTTTTAAGGAATCGCAAATTTGCGATTCCTTAAAAGCAATGCATCATTGACAAAACATTTGCGATTTTAAAAATTGCATTTGCAAATTACCACGAAGTTGAACTTCGTGGTAATTTGCAAAATTGTTTAAAAATGCACTAAAATGCATTTTTTAAACTGTTAAGTTACAGACACACATGTCCTTAGGACATGTGTGTATGTAACTTACATGTAAAGGGGCATTTCATGGGTGCAGGGGGGGTCCTTTGGACCCCCCTCTCCACCCTTGAAAGGCTTTGTTGAATTCCGATTTCAAATTGCGAATTCGCAATTCCCATTCATTCCTATGGGCATTTCAGCCCATAGGAATGAATGGGAATTGCGAATTCGCAATTTGAAAATCGCATTTTTTATGCGGTTCGGTAAAAATTGCGATTTTTACCGAATCACAAAAATAATGCGAAAAAAATGATGCATACCATTTTGAGATTCCTAATTTGCGATTCTGTAATTTTCGCAAATTAGGAATCGCAAAACAGTACTTTAATGCATCTGGGCATTAGAGTGTTGCAAGGAGTGCACATGGTGAATTTATAAGTGCTTGGGTTTTGGCAGAGTAATTTGATAAGGACATGGGACTGGCTGAGTAACTGGAGGAGTACATTGATAGTAACAAGGAGATTAGTAAACTGTATAGATAACAGTCACAGGAATGTAGAAGTGCATGAATAAGTGCCTGGCTAATTGCATTCGTACATGGGTACTGACTGGATGATTAGAGTACAGCAATGCAAGTGCATGGTGAATTTATAAGTGCTTGGGTACTGGCGGAGGGATTGCATTAGTACATGGTACTGGCTGGGTGATTGGAGGAGTGCACAGGGAGTCACAGTGTGAATGCTGGACTGCATAGGTACTATCTGGGTAATTGTAGGACTGAATCAGTAGTGTGGCAATGGTTAGTAAACTACATGGATAGTGCAAATTTCATTGTAGCACTGCATATGTCAATGCCTTAGTCATTGTACAAGTACATGGATAGTGACTGGCTACTTAGAGTGCTGCAAGTTGACAGCATGGTTAATTTAAAAGTGCTTGGGTTTTGGAGCAGCGATTAGATAAGGGCATGGTACTGGCTGAATGATTGGAGGAGTGGACGGAGAGTGACAGTTGTTTTTTTATTTCCGCATTTGTAAAGCACCTGGTTACACCAACTGGTGTGTCCCCATGCTATTTGGACCGTAAGCAAGATTTGAGAGTCTGTGTCTTCAGTTAAAGTACTACTTCTTATACTTGTATGTACACCCATTTTTTATTTTTTTCCGAAAAAGTTTCTCTGATGGTTCCCCCCTAAGGGTCAGGGGAAGAGCGTTCCAGCTTTTTGCTGCCAGGTAGCCGAAAGGTTTGTGCTCCCATTCGTGCCTTCCTTATCCTGGGTACTTTCACCAAATGTGTCCCTGTGGATCTCAGTTGTCTTCCAGCCGCATAGGGAGTCATAAGGTCATTAGGTTACAGTGGACACCTGCTGTGCAAGATTCGATGCCCAGTGCACAGTACTTTAAATGTGATATGTTTCTGAATCGGTAGCCAATGTAATAAGTTTAGTGCATTCTTTGAGGATGCTTTCTTTGGCAGATTTAAAACAAGATGGGCTGCCGTATTCGGCACAGATTGCAGCTTCTGGAGTCCTTTTTTGTTTGCAATCAGGTACAGCGCATTTCCATAATCTAACCTGGAAGTGACAAGTGCATGGGTCAGGAACTTTCTTTCTACCAGAGGTAGGATGTCTAGGTTCTTCCTTAATATTCTCAGGATTCCCAAACATCTCCCTGCCACCCTTTTGATTTGAGCCTCAAAAGATAATCTATGGTCTATCCATATCCCCATGTTCTTCACCTCCGTCCTTGGGGTGGGAATATGACCTAAACTTGCTGGCCACCAAGCTGATGACTAGATAGATGGTGTGTTTCCGACTATTAATATTTCCGTCTTATATCCATTGAGCTTTAGAAAGTTCTCTGTCATCCATCCCCCTTATTCTTTTTGGCAGTCTGCACACCTACTGGCCCCTAGTGCAGATTGCTATGTTAAGGAGACCACAAGCTGTGTGCCATCTGTGTATGACACTATTGTCACAACATGTTTTTTCACTATTTTGGCCAGGGGGCGACGTATAAATTAAACAGCTTTGGGCTCAATATTGAACCCTGTGGAATTCCTTGAGCTAACTTAATATGTTTGGAGGTGTACGTGGCTTGTGACACCTGAAAGCTTCACCCATACAGGTAGGAAGCCATCCAATTCAGGGCCACCCCGTCCACATATCCCCCTCCTGAGACAGTGCACTATCACTTCATGTGAGGTCTAGGAGAACCAGCGCAGTTGTGAGACCTTTGTCCACTCTCTTCCGCACTGACTCTGTGGTATAGAGCAGTGCCGTCTCAGTTGAGTAAGATGATCTAAAGCCTGATTGTGTTGGATGCAGTAGGTCATGTGTCTTAATGTGATCCCCTAGCTGGATATTGACCACCTTTTCACTTATTTTTAAGAAATAAGGGAGTAGTGAGACTAGACACAGATTTTCCATCGCATTCCCCTCCCCTATCAGCTTTTTCTTTAGTGGGCGAACAATGGCTTGTTTCTATAAAGTAGGTACCTTCCCTTCTTTGAGAGACATTTCCAGCAACTGCTGGATATATGGTAGTATTGTACTTAGTCCAGCACAATTGACGTTAGGTGTGGCTGGGTCAAGTGGTGATCCTGATTTTATGCTCCGTGTTATCCTTTCCAACTTTTCTAGGGAAAGAGGAGTAAACTGGGAGATAATATTTCCCCCCCACTCCTTCATTTGTTCCTTGGTATTTAGATGTCCATTGCATGCGCTATACGGAAAAGTGTCATAGATCTTAGAGACATTTTCTGCGAAGAATTCCGAGATTTTGTTGCAAGATTGTTTTGAGCAAGGGGCTGGTGCTACTGTTCTATCTAATGAGGATAGTTCTTTGAAAATGCGAAAAGTTCCTTAGAGGAATTCTCCGCTATTTCAATCTTCTCTGTATAATATGCTGCTCTTGTTTTCTTCATAAGTGCATGGTACTGTCTCAGATTTAGCTTATACACTGTTTTATCAGAGTCTAAGAAGCCCTTCCTCCACTTCCGTTCTAGCTTTTTACATGCCTGTCTTGCCATCCTTAAATCCTGGTTGTACCAAGGTGCGCTCTTCATGTTCCTGCATGGGGTATTCGTTACCCAAGGGTCCACCACATCCAGTGCATCTTTGATCCAGTTATTTACTTCCAGACTCTGCTGTTTGATGTTGGTGTTTAAGAGGGGGGATTTGCTGCCGGGGCCTGCATAAAACTGTTGCCCTCAAAATTCCTCCATTTCCTGTGTCTGCTGTTATATGACGGCTCCTTTTTTGAGGTGAAAAGTTATTTGCGGGATTGTAAAGGCCACCAAATATTGGTCTGACCACGGGACCGCTGTTGGGCATTCCACTAACAGCACCTGGCAGTTTGAAAAAATGGGATCTGATAGATGTCCTAGTTGATGTGTTATCCGTGTGGACTTTAATTCTAGTTGGACACCTGCTAAGTCCTGGGTTAGGGCTTATGCATCTACACATGATTTGTTATCAAAATATAGGTTTAAGTCCCCTAGGACTAGCAGGTTACTATAGTGTAGCACTGGGGGGATTAAGCACTCCATAAGGCATTCTCTGAAACCTGGGGTTGACCCCGGGGGTCTGTATATCAGAAAACCCTTTATTATCTGCTTGGCATTAGCCTTAATTGTGAATGAGGCAGATTCACAGTGGTCTATCTCCGCCTCTTGCATCCACCAGTCTATGGAAATTTTATACATCATAGCTTTATATATCATAGCTCTTAGAAGGGATGATCCCAGGGGGGGTCAGAATGTATTCTCCAGACCTTCCTGAGATCCACCTCTTCCAGGAATGCTGCTGAGTCCTAACGTGAAGTCCTCGCCGGGGAGGACACCGGGTCTAAGACCTTACACACTGAGCTCACACCACACTTATGAACGGACACCACACCGTGGTTTTCAGTAAGCAAGTTCTTTATGAACAGTAAAGCTGTGGACAAAATGAACACTTATTTAGAAGTGATTGAGGGATCGTAAAGACTTCGTTATGGGGAGCAAGGAAGCGGGACAATCTCAGTATCAGGCCAATATGAAGCGTACCCTGCGCACAGCTCTCAATCCTTGAGCTGGGGAATACGGGCGATGGTGGTCGTACTAGCTGCTGTAATCACTCCTCTTGCTTCAGGTCGTATTGGTAGCGTCAATGGTCCAGCTAGACCAAGGTTCTCCTCGAGCCGCGACAAGGTCAGCAGGGCTGGATCCAGAGTGAACAGAGTGTCAGTCAGTTCTTGAGGAGCCGCAACAATGTCAGCAGGGCTCAGGGTGTTCAGTGAATGTCCTTAGAGTTTCAAGGATGCGCCGCAACGAGGTCAGCAGGGCTCCGATATTCCAGTTCAGTCTTCTCGAGATTGAGCCGCAACAGCATCAGCAGGGCTCGATGAGTTCCAAAGTTCAGTCTTCTTCTCAAGCAGTGGAGCCGCAATCAGATCAGCAGGGCTCTCTTGTCCAGGATACATCTGCCCGCTAGTTCTTGGGTGCCCCTTGATATAGCGCAGTGGCCCTTTATTGTCCGGACCCTCGCAGGTGGGGATCTCATGCCTCGGGGCCGGTCCTTGGAGAGTTCCGTCGGCTGGCCCTTTGATCCTTTGGAAGATGCGTCCAGGGATTCCCAGACGCCCAGCAGGGTCTGTAGCCAGCTCTCAGGGAGGCCAGAGGTGCAAGCAAAACCAGTCCCCCAGGGGAGGCCAGAGGTGCAATCGAAACTCTTGGGTCCTATCTCACTCAGGAAACCCGTTACCCCCCCTAGCGCGTCTGCAGCCTAAGTTTCACTGGGGCCGGGGTTGGCCAAGGCTATGGGGTCAGGGACCTCGGGAAGGGAAATGGCGGCCGGTCGCCCTTTGGGGGGATGCAGGTTTAGGGTGCCCGGTAACGGGAGGAGCATGCACGGATGGTTGTCCATTGGTATGGTCGCATAGGGAGCGGGGCGGACAGGGAACGGGACGACCAGGGGTTTCGGGGTGTAGAGCTGGACTAGCGGGACACTGAGGAACAGGAGGAACCATGCCATGAGGCCAGGTCCAACATGTGTCCCCCCCAGCTGAAAGGCAGAGAGAACTACCCATCCCCTTAGGGGTTCTCTTCACTGAGGCGGAAGAACCGGGACAGGCCGTCCGCGTTGGCATGGTCAGTATCAGGACGGTGCTCATCAATGAAATCCATCGCCTGGAGGGAGATGGACCAGCATAGTAGTTTGGGGTTCTCCCCTCTCATTTGCATTAGCCACCGGAGGGGTCGATGGTCAGTTTGGACCCGGAAGTGAGTACCATACAGGTAGGGCCTCATCTTCTTCAGGGCCCAAACCACCGCGAAGGCCTTGCGCTCGATGGTGCTCCACCTTTGCTCTCGAGGGAGTAACCTTCGGCTAATAAATGCCACTGGCTAGTCTAGGCCCTTATCATTCATCTGGGACAGGACTGCTCCGATGCCATGCTCGGAGGCGTCCGTCTGGACTACGAACACTCGGGAGTAGTCGCGGGCCTGCAGTACTGGGGCGGTACACATGGCGTCTTTCAATGCTTTAAACTCCTTCTGGCAGGCGGGGGTCCAGCTAACTTTCTTCGGCTGCTTTTTGGAGGTCAATTCTGTGAGGGGGACTACGATGCTGCCATAACCCTTTATAAATCTTCGGTAGTACCCCATGAGCCCTAGGAAAGCCCGTACTTCCGTCTTGGTTGTGGGGGCCTCCCAGGCAAAGATTGCATCGTTCTTGGGTTGGAGGGGGGCCACTAGGCCACTCCCGACCTGGTGCCCCAGGTAGACCACGGACCCTTGTCCGATCTGACATTTGCTGGCTTTGATGGTGAGGCCCACTCGACGCAGGGCCATCAACACCTTCCAGAGGTGTTGTAGGTGTTCGATCCAGTGGAAGCTAAACACCGCAATATCATCGAGATATGCGGTGCTGAATTCCTCCAGCCCAGCCAGTACCTGGTTAACCAGCCTCTGGAAGGTGGCAGGGGCATTTTTCATTCCGAAGGGCATCACCCGGAAGTGGTAGTGGCCATCCGGGGTGGAGAAAGTGGATCGTTCCCTAGCTCTCTCCGTGAGTGCGATTTGCCAGTACCCGCAGGTCAAGCCGAAGGTGCTGAGATAGTGAGCAGACCCTAGGCGGTCAATGAGCTCATCTGCTCGGGGAATGGGGTGTGGGTTGGTTCTGGTGACTGCGTTGAGCCCGCGGTAGTCCACACAGAACCTCAGCTCGGGAACAGCGCTAGGGGCGGCCATCTTCGGAACCAGAACCACGGGGCTGGCCCATGGACTGTCAGAGGCCTCGACCACTCCCAGGGCTACCATCTTAGAGACTTCGGCCTTGATGCAGGCCCAAACTCGGTCAGGGACGCGATAGGCTCGGTGCCGTACCGGAGGGCTGTCCCCCGTGTCCACATCGTGGACGCACCATCCGGTGACGCTGGGGACGAGGGAGAAGAGGTCAGAGAACTGTCCCAGCAACTGGTGACAGTCTTTTTGCTGCTCGGGGGTGAGGAAGGAGGAGAGACGCACCCCCTCTATGGAGCCATCTTTTTCTTTCGCACACAGGAGATTGGGGAGAGGCTCTGTGTCCTCTACCGCTCCGTCGTCGGTGGCGAGGAGCAAACTCAACTCGGACCGAATGAAGTGGGGCTTGAGGCGGGTCACATGGAGGACCCTCAAGGGGTTCCTGGGAGACTGCACATCTATGAGATAGGTGACTTGGCTCTTGCGCTCCACCTCTTTGAAGGGCCCGGTCCACTAGTCCTGAAGGGCACAAGGTTCCACAGGGGCCATCACCCAAACCTGCTGGCTAGGCTAAAACTTGACCAGAGTGGCATTCTGGTCATACCAACGTTTCATTTCTTCTTGGCTTGCCTCGGCAAGCTCCCGGAACTTCCGATTCTGGTTCCCGAGGGCCAGAATGTATCAAAACACATCTGGGGGTGGAATCTGGGGTGCTGCTTCCCAACCTTCCTTGACCAGGCTGAGGGGTCCCCGGACGGGGTGTCCGTAGAGCAGCTCGAATGGGCTGAACCCCAAGGATTTCTGGGGGACTTCCCGGTAGGCGAACAGGAGGCAGGGTAGGAGGATGTCCCACTTGTGCCTCAGGGGCTCCTCGAGACCCTTGATCATTCCCTTGAGGGTACGGTTGAATTGTTCAACTTGGCCATTACCTTCAGGGTGATATGGAGTGGTGAACTTGTACGTCACCCCACACTGTTGCCACAGGGCCTTCATGTACTTGGAGATAAAGTTATTTCCTCGGTCGCTCACCACTTCTTGCGGGAATCCCACCTGAGAGAAGATCCCCATGAGGGCCCGCCCCACTACGGAGGCCGTCACCGTCCAGAGGAGGATGGCCTTGGGGTACCGGGTGGCATGATCCACCAGGACTAGGATAAACCGGTGGCCTAAGGAGGTCCGGGGGTCGAGGGGCCCCACTATGTCTATCCCCACACGTTCAAAGGGGGTACTGACAATGGGGAAGGGTTGGAGAGGAGCCTTGTGCTTCTCTCCACTCTTCCCGCTGGCCTGGCACGTGGGGCAGGACTTGCAGTGGGTCTCCACATCGGCACGCATATGGGGCCAATAAAAATGAGTGACCAGGCGGTGATAGGTTTTGTCTTGACCCAGGTGTCCCGCCAAGGGTACATCATGGGCCAGGTTCAGGAGGAAGCCGCGGAAGCGTAGGGGTACCACCAGCACCCGGGCTGACCCTAGTTCGGCGGATTTCTGTTCACTATACAAGAGGCCATTTTCCCAATAGACAAAGTGGGAGCCGGACTGGTCGCCGGCAGCCTGGGCGGCGGCCTGTTGCCGTGGCCCAACTAGAGAAGGGCAGGAGGTCTGTTCCAGGCAGAACTCCTCTCGGGAAGGTCCTCCTTCCTGGGGCCACTGGGCTAACAAGGTCTGGGTCTGTTCGACGGGAGGGCCTAGAGGACCTGCGTCAGGTTCAATTTCTTCGCCGGTAGGGTAGTTCGAGGACTTTGGTCGTCAGAGACCTGGCAAGGGTCTCTGGTTCCACCCCCCCGGGGTGGACATTCTGGCAGTCATGGCTCTTGTGCTCATGCAGGCCCATTCAGGCAGGCCCACCATCTCTAGGTGAGTCCTTTGCTCTACCTGTTTCCACAGGGAGCTCTCCAGATCGTTTCCCAGGAGGCAGTCCACGGGCATGTCGGTGCGGACTGCTACCCTTAAGTCACTTCACATCCCCCCCCACTCAAACGGGACCTGAGCTATTCGGCAGGTGCGGACGGAATTGTCGGCTGAGATCACCTGCGGTGATGCTTGCTCCAGTATTGCAGAGGGCCCCTATGCTGTGACCGCTGCCCATCACCTGTTGATGGTATTTCGCAGTGTTGTCGGGAAGGGGGGCCCTGGGACCATCTCCCTATCCCCGAGGGAGACTAATGTCATGGCTGTGGGGTCAAACCCCTTGGTGTCCTTCATCTCTTCCTCTTCTAGCGCTACTGTGAATATCTGGCGCGCGGGGGGACTCGCAGCTGCGGGTTTCTTATTCAGGGGTCATTGGGGATCACTGGCATAATGCCCTGGTTGCTGACATCTGTAGCAGGCTATGCTGGCTCGGAGACCCTGTCTTCCTAAGGGGGGCCCTGTTCTAGTCTTGGGAGGAGAGTTTTGGGACTGGTTTCGGGGGGGCTACGCTGGGGCCCGGACTGTAATCCTCGCTGCAATTTCCTGCAGTATGCACACTGGTCAACAGATAAATTCGAACGAGTATAAGAAGAAAAAGACAAACCATAAGATCCACATCCACCTCTATCACTACCTCTAGAAGATGGACCATAAGCCTGAGCCAACATAACCTTCGTTTTTAACTTAGTCTTTCTATCCTCACTGACCTCTTCTAACTCCTGTTGTTCATAATACTGAGCCATAGTAAACAGAGAAACCGGAGAAGAGGTAGTCCATGAACTCTCACTGGCCTTTAGGCGACCAGCTTTTCCTGGCAACAAGGTTGCAACATATTTATCGACGTACAGATGCCTGCCTGTGTCATCTGTCAATGACTGGCCACTAAAATCGTTGAATGCCTCCTCAAAGTGTGTAAAGAAGTCAGAAACCGATTCATCTGCTTTTTGCTTGCAAGACACTAATGCAGTCCAATCTATCTGTTTAGGGTAATAATCGTCTTTCGCTTTACTATTATGGCTGCAGGAAGATCTAAAATTAACTGATATGGTTCCCTTTCTACATCCAGTCATCCTAAATCTTTCCATAATGCCCCAACAGTCACTCGATCCTCAATTTTACTAACAGTTCTCCACATATCAGGGGGTAATATCAATCCGAAAAACATCTTAATATCAGGCATATTACAAGAGCTAATAGCACCTTCAACTTACTCATAAAAAGCTGCTGGATTTTTTCGCTGATCAGGTGATGCAGTTTTAAGAGCCATAACATCTGCTCTATTCCAAGGAGTGTAAACCCAATTATAAACAAAATAACCCTTCGCATCAGCAGAATACTTACTTCACTTGTTCCCTCGCCTCTAGAAGGAACATACAAAGGTGCGGCTTACCGCATAGGTTTCGCATGAACTATCATAGTCTTATCTGTTCTGAAGATAGAAACTTGTGCCACGCTGGTCTGAGATGTCTGTGCAGCTGCCTCTAAAGCCTTTTTCTCCTCTTGCAAACGGACTGCATCAGCACGCAGTTTAACCAAATGTCTGATTGTATCAGCCACCTGAGAGAAAACAAAAAATCATCACGCATTTGCTTACAATCATTTGTTACATCATCGGGCTCCAATTCCTCAGAATGTTTCCTAAACCGCTCAAGGACCTCTGCGGAAAAAAACCTCAGTAAAATATATTTGCTCCCCTTCCTGTCAACGTTTTATGTCATCTAAAAGTGTTTCCCGTGCTTTCTCCCCTTCTGCAGAAGAATCTTCATCTGACTCATGAGGAGCAGAAGAAAAAATATACGGAGGTGGAGAACTATCTAATAACAAGAAATCATCTTGCGGTTTATTATGGATAGGATAAAGGGGCCGCCAAACAGCGTATTGGCCAGTTACCTGTAAATGGCGCCCCCTATCCTCTCTCTCTTTTAGTTCTTTCATAGCTTTATTTTTCATTTCTAACGCTTTTGCATGAATGTTCTTTCGATGTTCTTTTTAAAAAAAAGGCTTGTTCATCCTTCATTCGTTCACGCACTTCTTTCTCCCACATTCGTACACAGTCAAACACATCTTGCCTAGTCTTTTGCTTAAACATACATTGTTCCACATACTGAATCTTTTAAAAATCAAATTACCCACGCATAGGCCAACGCAACTCAGGATCCTTACGAGTATATTTATTCCATAACGTGCTGTACATTATAGAAGAAATACCATATTTATTATACATGTCCCTATAAGGCGTCCCCTCCGGGGGGGGCGGTTGTGCTTCATCAAGTCTCAGGTACCACTACAAAGCAACACATCCTACGAAGTGTGCTTGATACAGGCATGCCAATAATAGTGCAGAATATGCAGTAAGGGTGCGCGTAGTTCGCGAAGTAGCGCTACGCGAAGCTACGCAAAGTGCACTTCGCACTACGCAAACTTCACGTAGCACTACGCGAGCTGCGTAGTAGCATGTTCGCACTGGGCAAGATGCGTTTTCAATGATTGCACAGTGCAGACAAGCATCCGGCACTGTGAAATCATTGAAAACTGCATCTTTCACAGTGCGAGCTGTAGTTTTCTGCTGCTCGAGTAGATTTTTACTCGAGCTGCAGCTTTCTCAACGCGAACTGGTAGTTTCTCATTGCGAGTGGTCGCGAGCATGCGCAACCACTCACAATGAGAAACCTGACCTCCCAGCGTTGAGAATCTCGCCAGGATGTCATTTTGCTTGCTCGCGGTCGCGAACATGACCTTGAGGAATGCGAACAAGCAAAAAATGACTGCTGCATTACGCTGCGCTGCACTACGCATGTTCGCACTGTGCTACGTGCAGCTCGCATAGTGCGAAGTTGCCCAAACTTCGCAAACTACGCGAGCATAGCGTAGTGCTTCGCCCAGGGTTAATATGCATTATTATAACCAAAGTAGCACTTAAGGTACACTTGTACGTTGTGCCGTTCAAATCAATTCAAAACAGAGAAAAATCTCCACATTCCTGTCTATATAAATTGCAATTCATAAATCTGTCACTTACAAATCCCAAGTTGGCCAACACAAATTTCCAAAGCCACAGAAACTGTCGCAAAAACGACCTTACCAATCCTAGGCATCAAACTAACAGCAAGTGTTGCATCAAAACAACGCTTACCAATCACTTGGTGTCCAGATTCCAACTGCCAAGTTCTCAAATTGACCAAATGGTCACTGCACGGCGAATCAACAGAAGAGATCTCAGTCGAGGACCGGCTCCACATGGATGGTCAGACCAGAAAGAGAGGAAAAACGCTGTGGTTTGCCAAGACGCGGGTACCCTCGGGCAATGATTGTCCGTAGCGAGATTCCAATCCTTCATTTCGACCACTCCTTCGGGCATCCGAGTCGCCAATGAGCCCCACTGGTTGGGTGCCAATTTGTGATGGTGGGCCTCAGCAAGTCCTACCAGTGCTAGGGGATTGCCCTCCTCTGCAAAAAGTCCTCAGACCAATAGGATAGAAGGTGGCACAGAATCTGGAATATAAAATACAAAGTTTATTAACCTCATGAGGTGGAACTACATTCACACAACACCCTACAGTAGTGTATGAAGTAGCACACTGAACAGAAGGAACATGGTCCTTATATGCCCACACAGGGGCTCAAAAGAAGGCAGTACAAGTACAAGAAGGTTTTAGGTACATATTAGGTCATACAGAAAATGCACTGTCAATATGTGGGAGGAGTTAACAGTTGCTAATTCTAGTAAACACATCCTGACATTTACAGACTTGTAACAGCTGCATGGACAGCTGCAAGCTTAACTGAGCATGTGCAAAGTGGAAGAGGCTAAGTCTAACCTGTCTCTAGGCAGCGTACAAGAGCAGACAACAGAAAGGTAGAACAGAGCACATGATGAGCACATGGCAGCACATGGCATACAAGATGGCTGCCGGAAAACAAGATGGCTTTAGCTAGATGCTAACCCCGATCAATGCCAAATTACAACAATAAGACTGCTTCGACAATGCACATTTGGTTGTTGCACTGCATGTGTTAATGTCTGAGTCACTGTACAAGTACGTGGATAGTGATTAGATACTTAGAGTGCTGCAAGTTGACAGCATTGTGAATTTATAAGTGCATGGATTTTGGCATAGTGATTAGATAAGGACAATGTACTGGCTAGATGATTGGAGGAGTGCATGGAGACTGACAGTGTGATTGCTAGACTGCATGGGCACTACTTGGGTAATTGGAGGAGTGAATCAGTAGTCTGGAGGTGGGTAGAGGACTGCATGGATAATGGGCATTTGATTGTAGCACTGTATGTTATTGCCTGACTCATTGTACAAGTACATGGATAGTGACTGGATACTTTGAGTGCTGCAAGTTGACTTCATGGGGAATTTATAAGTGCTTGGGTTTTGGCGCATTGATTAGAGAAGGACATGGTACTGGCTGGATGTTTGCAGGAGTGGACGGAGAGTGACAGTATGATTGCTGGACTGCTTGGGTACTACCTTGGTAATTGAAGGAGTGAATCAGTAGTGTACAGTTAGTTAGGGGACTGCATGCATAGTGCACATTTGTTTGTAGCACTGTATTTGTTAATGACTGTGTCATTGTACAACTACATGGAAAGTGACTGGATACTTAGAGTGCAGCAAGTTGACAGCAAGGTGAATGTACAAGGGCTTGGATTTTGGTGAAGTGATTAGATAAGGACATGGCATATTTGACCTGGTCCACGAAAATGAATTAGTATTACATTCCAATCACTTTATCTCTTTCTCCTTCTCCTTTACGTGCATGCGACTAGTTATGTTTTCTCATGTATTCTAGGTTCTGAACAGAGCTTTCCTCATGTAACATTCTGCTCTGAATTGTCAGTTGTATCCTGATGCTGTTGTACTAAGTCCTTATGCTCTGCTGAGAAATAGATCTCTTTTGGATGTACATTTCCCCTGGATTATTACAAAATTTGGCGACAAGGCTTTTTCACTCCTGCCATTACCAGCAGAGGAGCGGAGTTTGGACCCA
Organism: Lissotriton vulgaris; assembly: GCF_964263255.1. NCBI lineage: Eukaryota > Metazoa > Chordata > Amphibia > Caudata > Salamandridae > Lissotriton > Lissotriton vulgaris. The sequence continues at coordinate 461,190,196 of NC_141696.1, read as the reverse complement.
TTTTATTCATTTTCTTCATTATTTTAGAACAAATTTGGATCCGTTTGCTCTTTTTATTTTTCTGACCTTTGCAACCGTCTTTTTCTACTTCACTACGACGTTCCCTGGAGGTAAATCTGGATTTCATTATATTTTGGCTTTTTATTTATGACTTTGCCGCTTTGCATCTTTCAAAGTTTTGAGTGTACCTTCACGAAGCCGCGCTGCTTCGAATCTTCACGAACGGAGCTGCTCTTCATAGAATCTTCTCACGTCATAAATCTTCACTGACGTGTTTGCCGACAGAGCCTCCGTTGAAAACAAGAGACCACGTCTTCACGCAAGTGCGTCTTTTGTTTCCCTAGCAACGGAAGCCACAAGCGCTACGTCTTCACGCAAGTGCGTCTTTTGTTTCCCTAGCAACGGAAAGCCACAAGCGCCATTACGCGCTGCTTGCTTTCTAACAACGGAAGTTAGAAGCGGCATAACACGTTTATGTGTGGTTTGTCTCTTAACAACTGTTAGACCTGACATCATTGGCTTGAGTCTCTCCTCCATTTTTTCTGTTTGCCTCTACTGTTTTACGATGTTTTGCTGGTATATGCTTTGGGCGCCGTGTCACTGCTGATCAGTGCCATAGCGCAAGTGCTCCCTCTGTTAAAATGATGTAACTATTGTATCCATGTTTGGCTTATTTGGTTTACTGTCAGTCCCTAGTCTAGTGCACCCGGAGTGCCAGGGCTTGTAAATACAAATGCCGCTCGTGGGCTTGCAGCACGCGTTGTGCCACCCACAGGAGCGGCCTTGTAAACGAACGTCTACGGGTCGGTCATTGCGAGACCCACGTGCAGTCTTGCACTGTCACGTCGGCTGCACAGGTATACCTACCTGCCAGCCCCTCCAACCTTCCCTTAAACTTCATGTTAGTCAGCCCTATGGTAGGCCCATGGGCAGGGTGCATTGTAAGTGTAAGGTAGGACAAGCCTGACCAAGTTGGCATGTCCTGATAGTGAAGTACCGCCATCTTAGGGCTTCACTATTGCGAGGTAGCCTGCTCTCCGTTGGATAGAATGGGCCGCCGGGATTATTAACGCTATAATCCTAGCTGGCTCGGGGAGCATGGTGCAATGTCGAGTGTGGTATCCCTGAACTCGGGGTTTAATTACGCATCCGTTGGTGTGGATGGTTTTTGGACTCTGGGTTCGAAAATAGCACTTTTAGAAAGTGTCTATTTTCTTGTCTAACCATAGCTGGTTTCTGCTGGTCTGCGTGTGTGTGACAGGAGCTGGGTGGCTCCAAGAGGTCTGGATGAGTCAGTGTGGGATGAGTGGGACATTACGTTGAGAGTAGGGGGAGAGTAGTTGTTGATAGCCTGCCTTGCCTGATACAATGCTGGCTCCACCTCCTGCCGAGCGACTGATGGCTCTGTACCTGCCATGGACGATCCTAGCCCCACCTCCCGCCAAGAGGGCGATAGCTCTGCTCCTGCCAGTGTCAATGCTGGCTCCACCTCCTGCGGGGCGTCTGAGGACCCGGCCCGGCTCAATGAATAGGCCAGGTGCTACTGCCTAGCTCCACCCACCACAGACCCAGGGTGTTGGGAAACCCCCGGCATAGACAAAGGGATCAAAGACGAAAAGGGGTATAAGAGAAGGACCCCTGAACTAGGAAATCAGATCACTTCTGACAAGGAACTCTGTAACCAAGGACAAGAAGCCTACTGATCTAAAGGACTGCCTACCCCTTCTGCCGGTGTGCTGTTGTTGGGGGAATCCTGCGGTGCTTCTTTATTTTTGCCAAGGAACCAGGAGAGAGGAACTGTGTGTGTACTCTCACGCTTGCTAAGAAAATCTCCAAGGACTGGAAGAGTGCCAGTCTCCTGCCGAAGTCTCAGGGCCAAAAGACTTCACCTGCTGAAAAGTGCTATCCGCTGGAAGCTTGAATCCAGCACCTCTGAAAGGAACAGCAATCACGACAACCGGACGCTGGGCCCAACCGACACCAGCAGCAACGCCAGTGAGTAGGAGTACGGCTCTAACTCCAGAGGACCTCGTGTCTGCCCCGCTGCTGATCGCATCAACCGTGTGCCCTTCGACGCCGTGAGCGCTGCTCACTCTGTGCAACTGCATCATCGACAACGCCTGCTGAGGCCTGATCGACACCGGAGACGCGACGCCGGATTGCTCGACGCCGCTGATCATCGTGTGCTTCATTTTCCTAAGGTACTGTGTTGTTGGGGGTCCGTGTGGCTCCAGGCCCGACGCAGCGCTCCTCGCGGTCGACGCCGAACCTGTGGATTATCTTTGCCCCAGCGTTGTGTAGCTCCCGTATGAGTTACCCTGTTGCTAAGAACTTTGTTTCCAAGAAGAAGATTTGCTTGATACTAAAAGACTTTTGTGCTAAAGAAGAAACTACCTGTGAACTATCCTTTTTCCTTCCCGAACGTATTTATTCCGATTGTGTACAGTTTTGCCGTTATTTTGGTCTTGTGCTAAGCCTTATATAAAAATACTTATTTTTATAATACTACGGTGTCGTGTCCATTTGTAGTGTATTCACTGTATTACTGTATGTGGTCATAATTGCTTAACGCACAGCCTCTGAGATAAGCCTGTACTGCTCTGCCAAGCTACCAAGGGGGTGAGCAGGGGTTATCGAAGGGTGTGATCCCCTTGCCCTGACTAGAAAAGGAGTGTCCCTATTTGTCAGAAGTGTATACCTCTGCCAACTAGAGACAGCCGGTTCTAACATTGGTGGGTCAGCGGTGAGGATTTGGACTTTGCATCTATGACCCATGTACAGTGATTAGTGTGCGCTACGTAGTGAAAGCAGACCATAACGCAGTCACAATCTGATTCGGAAGGATCCTATTTTTGTTCTCCGCTTTCCTGAAACTTGATTTTCTGAACACTGCCAGTTTCATCATGAGTGACAACGGAGTCACTGCCCCTGCTATCGTTGTTGTTGAAGAGTTCGAGAGGAGTAAGCTAAAAAGATACAAGAAAGATGAGCTGAAACACTTTTGCAACCAGTTTGAAGTTCCTACCACCGGCCTCTCGAGAAAAGATGATTTTTATAAAGCATTACAGGCCTGGTGGGAATCCAGAAATCCCTCTGATGTGGTGGTGGTACCCACAGAGGAAGGGGATGAGGAGGTGCCAGTGAATGGACCTGTACCCTCTCCCGGAAGCAGTGTTTCCTCCAAAGGTCTTTCCCCTGAAGAAAGAGAAGAAAGGGCGAAAGAGCAAGCTTACAACATGGAGATGGCAAGGCTAAAGATAAATGGGCAGTTGGAGTTAGAAAATGCGAGAGGTAGAAGGGAAGCTGATTTAGAGATCAAAAAGTTGGAGTTTGAACGAGAGAAGTTAGCTTTGGAGCGTGAAGCCAGGTTGAGGGAACTGGATATCCAAGCTAAAAAGTTAGAGTTGAATCCCTCTGGTGGCAGCATTCCATCCGAGCCTGCAGAAAGTAAGTTTTACTTCCCGAAAGATGTGATCAAAGATTACAATAAGAATGAAGATATTGGTCAATGGTTTAAAGCATATGAGTTAGCATTGTTGGCCCACCAGGTCCCTGAGAAGAATTGGGGAGCGGGGTTGTGGGGTCGCTTTGTGAGTGAGGGAAGAGATACCCTGTTAGACATGCCTGTTGCAGATAGGATATCGTATGCTCATATGAAAGAGGCTTTAATGTTGCGATATGGTTTAACCCCCGAACAGTACAGACAAGCTTTTAGAGAATGTAAGAAATTGCCTGGTACGACGTGGGTTGAATATGTGTCTTATTTTTGCAGAGCCATGGATGGTTGGGTAAAGGGCAGCAAAGTGGAAAGTTATGAAGCTCTCTATGATTTGTTTGCGTGGGAGCACTTGTCTAATAACTGTTTTCCAGAGCTGCACCAGCACCTGATTGATAGCAAGATATCTAGCCCTAGAAAACTTGCTGAGGAGGCGGACCGCTGGGTCAGTACCAGGGTCCACAAGGGTCCAGTGGGAGACTCAGCCAAGGGTGGGCAGGGTCCTCAGCAGAAGAGTGGGGGGGACAAGGGTAAACAGAAGGAGTCTCAGAAAGGGCCCCAAAGTAATCCCCAAGGGAACCAAGGGAAGGGTTCCCAGCCTCCCCCTGAAAAGAAGTCAGGGGCCCCGACGGGTAAACCTGTTCATAGGGGCCCCCTAACCTGCTACGGTTGTGGGCAGGTGGGACACCGGTTTTATGACCCCCAGTGTCCCAAGAAGGATTCGAATGCACCGCCGCGTGCACCCCCTCGTCAGTTGGCCAGTGTAGCCTTGGGAGGGGAGGAGATGGTTGTCCATGATGGGAGGGGTCCCGCAGAAATGTCCCTGGTCTCGCTAGGAGACATGCAAATGGTCCCTCCACCCCCTCTGCCTAGTAACACTAGTAAATATAGGCAGTGGGTGACCATTAATGGCCATAGAGTGGAAGCCCTCAGAGACACCGGAGCGAGTGTGACAGCTGTCAAGTGTCACTTGGTGTCCAGAGAGCAGGTGGTTCCCCACGCATTCTACCCCGTGATAGCTGCCGATAACTCCCAGAAAGAGTGTGAGGTGGCTCAGGTTTCCTTTGAATGGGGGGGAGTTTCAGGTACTCTTCAGGTTGCTGTGAGGCCCGCCATGCCTGTCGACTGTCTCCTGGGCAATGATTTGGAAGACTCCCCTTGGGCTAAGGTGGAGAGAGCGGCGCACTTGAAAATGTTGGGTGTACCGGAGTGGGTGTGTGCAACCACTCGATCCATGACAGCGAGTAAGGGTGTTGATGGGGTCCCGGAGCCTGAAAGTACGGCCCAGGACCCAGCTGTGAAGAGGAGAGGCAGGAGGCGCGGGAAACCGGCCCCCGTTGTTCCCGTGGTCCAGAAGGAGGTAGACCCTGAGGGGGATGCCCTGGAGCCCACCGGGGAACAAATTGCCGAACTGGGAGACCTGCCCGAGCTGACCCACTGGCAGCAGGATGGTGGTCCCTCCAGGGAGGAATTCTGTGCGGAACAGAAAGAGTGCCCTTCTCTTGTGGGCATGAGGCAGCAGGCCTCAGCCCAATCCTCAGGTGATCAGTCAGGGTCACATTTTGTGTACTGGGAGAACGACCTCCTGTAGAGCGAGCCTAAGGCTGCTGAGCCTGGGTCAGCCCGTGTGCTGGTGGTACCCCAGCGCTTCAGAGTCTTCCTACTGGGGTTGGCTCATGACGTACCGTTAGCTGGACATCTGGGGCAGGACAAGACCTATGACAGGCTTGTCACCCATTTTTATTGGCCTCAGATGCGTAGGGATGTAGACATCCATTGCAAGACTTGTCGCACTTGCCAGGCAAGTGGGAAAAGCGGAAGGAAGCAGAAGGCTCCCCTCCAACCTTTTCCAGTGGTCAGCACCCCCTTTGACCGGGTGGGTATTGACATTGTTGGGCCCCTGGACCCCAAGACAGCCCTAGGCAACAGGTTCATCCTGGTCTTGGTGGACCATGCCACAAGGTACCCGGAAGCCATCCCTCTCAGGACAGTGACGGCCCCCGTGGTGGGACGGGCACTGATGGGTGTTTTCTCCCGGATGGGGTTCCCCAGAGAGGTGGTGTCCGACCGAGGTACCAACTTCATTTCGAACTATATGAAGTCTCTGTGGAAGGAGTGTGGGGTAACCTACAAGTTCACCACTCCTTACCACCCTCAAGGAAATGGGCTGGTTGAGAGATTCAACCGGACCCTGAAAGGCATAATTATGGGTCTTGAAGAACCAATGAGGCGGAAATGGGACGTCCTCTTGCCATGCCTGTTGTTTGCTTACCGTGAGGTGCCGCAGAAGGCTCTAGGGTTCAGCCCCTTTGAGCTCTTATACGGTCACCCGGTAAGAGGACCTTTGAGTCTGGTCAAGGAAGGCTGGGAGCAATCTCCCAGGAAACCTCCCCAGGATGTATACAGTTACATGCTGGCCTTTCGGAACCAGACTCGGCGCTTCAGAGAACTTGCTCAGGCAAATCTGGAGGCCAGCTAGGAGGAGATGAAGCGATGGTACGACCGGAATGCCACTCTGGTAGAGCTTCAGCCTGGTCAGGAAGTGTGGGTCATGTCCCCTGTGGAACCTTGTGCGCTCAAGGACAGGTGGACGGGACCGTTCAAGGTTGTGGAGAAGAAGAGCGATGTCACCTACCTGGTGGACTTGAAATCTCCCAGGAACCCCTTGCGGGTCCTGCATGTCAACCGTTTGAAGCCCCACTTAGAAAGGTCCGAAGTGGGCATGCTCTTAGCGACAGATGATGGAACGGAGGAGGAGAGTGAGCCTCTTCCTGACCTCCTGTATGCTAAGGAGCAGGACGGGTCAGTGGATGGTGTGGTCCTCTCTGACACACTGACCCTTGAGCAGAAACAGGATTGTCGCCACCTGTTGGGACAATTCCCGGATCTGTTTTCCTTGGTTCCGGGTGTCACGCATTGGTGTGTCCATGACGTTGACACCGGAGACAGCCCTCCTGTGAAGCACAAGGCTTACAGGGTGACTGACAAGGTCCGAGCGTACATTAAGGAGGAGGTCTCCAAAATGTTCGCGTTGGGGGTGATTGAGTCCTCTAGCAGTCCTTGGGCCAGCCCAGTGGTCTTGGTCCCGAAGGCTGCAGCGCCTGGTGCTTCACCAGAACTCCGGTTCTGCGTGGATTACCGAGGACTCAATTCGGTCACGAAGACTGACGCGCACCCCATCCCCAGAGCTGATGAGCTCATCGATCGGTTGGGGGCTGCCCGGTACCTTAGTACGTTCGACTTAACGTCTGGGTACTGGCAGATCGCCTTGACTGATGGGGCAAAAGAGAGGTCAGCATTCGCCACACCAGATGGGCTATACCAGTTCCGGGTGATGCCCTTTGGGATGAAGAATGCCCCCGCCACCTTCCAGAGGTTGGTCAACCAGGTCTTGGCTGGACTGGAGGAATTCAGCGCCGCCTACCTGGACGACATCGCAGTGTTCAGCGCCAGCTGGGAGGAACACGTGCGTCACCTCCAGGAAGTGTTGTTGGCCCTGCGCGGAGCAGGCTTCACAATCAAGGCCAGTAAGTGCCAGATTGGGCAGGGTTCTGTGGTGTACTTGGGGCACCAAGTAGGGAGCGGCAAGGTTGCCCCCCTGCAACCCAAGATTGATACCATCCTGGCTTGGGCACCGCCCAAAACCCAAACACAGGTGAGAGCCTTCTTAGGACTCACGGGTTATTACAGGAGGTTTGTCAAGGATTACGGTAACATTGTGCACCCCTTGACTTCGCTGACTTCCAGGAAGCAGCCACGAAACGTGATCTGGACTGATGCCTGTCAAACGGCCTTTGACACCCTGAAAACTGCAATGTGCACAGCACCTATACTCCAAGCACCCGACTTTTCGAGAGAATTCATTGTTCAGACGGACGCTTCAGAGCATGGCGTGGGGGCTGTTCTAGCTCAGGTGAATGAAGAGGGCCGGGACTTGCCTGTAGCCTTCATCAGTAGGAGGTTACTTCCCAGGGAAACGAGGTGGAGTGCGATAGAAAGAGAAGCATTTGCTGTGGTCTGGGCGCTGAAGAAGTTAAGACCCTACCTGTTTGGGACTCACTTCCGGGTTCAGACAGACCACAGGCCCCTCAGATGGTTAATGCAAATGAGGGGTGAGAATCCAAAACTGTTGAGGTGGTCCATTGCTCTACAGGGGATGGACTTTACGGTGGAACACCGCCCTGGCACAGATCACGCCAATGCTGATGGTCTGTCCAGATTTTTCTGCCTTAGTGATGAGGACTCCCTAGGTTAAGGGTAGTTCTCCCCACATTTCAGCTGGAGGGGACACGTGTTAGACCTGACATCATTGGCTTGAGTCTCTCCTCCATTTTTTCTGTTTGCCTCTACTGTTTTACGATGTTTTGCTGGTATATGCTTTGGGCGCCGTGTCACTGCTGATCAGTGCCATAGCGCAAGTGCTCCCTCTGTTAAAATGATGTAACTATTGTATCCATGTTTGGCTTATTTGGTTTACTGTCAGTCCCTAGTCTAGTGCACCCGGAGTGCCACGGCTTGTAAATACAAATGCCGCTCGTGGGCTTGCAGCACGCGTTGTGCCACCCACAGGAGCGGCCTTGTAAACGAACGTCTACGGGTCGGTCATTGCGAGACCCACGTGCAGTCTTGCACTGTCACGTCGGCTGCACAGGTATACCTACCTGCCAGCCCCTCCAACCTTCCCTTAAACTTCATGTTAGTCACCCCTATGGTAGGCCCGTGGGCAGGGTGCATTGTAAGTGTAAGGTAGGACAAGCCTGACCAAGTTGGCATGTCCTGATAGTGAAGTACCGCCATCTTAGGGCTTCACTATTGCGAGGTAGCCTGCTCTCCGTTGGATAGAATGGGCCGCCGGGATTATTAACGCTATAATCCTAGCTGGCTCGGGGAGCATGGTGCAATGTCGAGTGTGGTATCCCTGAACTCGGGGTTTACGTACGCATCCGTTGGTGTGGATGGTTTTTGGACTCTGGGTTCGAAAATAGCACTTTTAGAAAGTGTCTATTTTCTTGTCTAACCATAGCTGGTTTCTGCTGGTCTGCGTGTGTGTGACAGGAGCTGGGTGGCTCCAAGAGGTCTGGATGAGTCAGTGTGGGATGAGTGGGACATTACGTTGAGAGTAGGGGGAGAGTAGTTGTTGATAGCCTGCCTTGCCTGATACAATGCTGGCTCCACCTCCTGCCGAGCGACTGATGGCTCTGTACCTGCCATGGACGATCCTAGCCCCACCTCCCGCCAAGAGGGCGATAGCTCTGCTCCTGCCAGTGTCAATGCTGGCTCCACCTCCTGCGGGGCGTCTGAGGACCCGGCCCGGCTCAATGAATAGGCCAGGTGCTACTGCCTAGCTCCACCCACCACAGACCCAGGGTGTTGGGAAACCCCCGGCATAGACAAAGGGATCAAAGACGAAAAGGGGTATAAGAGAAGGACCCCTGAACTAGGAAATCAGATCACTTCTGACAAGGAACCCTGTAACCAAGGACAAGAAGCCTACTGATCTAAAGGACTGCCTACCCCTTCTGCCGGTGTGCTGTTGTTGGGGGAATCCTGCGGTGCTTCTTTATTTTTGCCAAGGAACCAGGAGAGAGGAACTGTGTGTGTACTCTCACGCTTGCTAAGAAAATCTCCAAGGACTGGAAGAGTGCCAGTCTCCTGCTGAAGTCTCAGGGCCAAAAGACTTCACCTGCTGAAAAGTGCTATCCGCTGGAAGCTTGAATCCAGCACCTCTGAAAGGAACAGCAATCACGACGACCGGACGCTGGGCCCAACCGACGCCAGCAGCAACGCCAGTGAGTAGGAGTACGGCTCTAACTCTAGAGGACCTCGTGTCTGCCCCGCTGCTGATCGCATCAACCGTGTGCCCTTCGACGCCGTGAGCGCTGCTCACTCTGTGCAACTGCATCATCGACAACGCCTGCTGAGGCCTGATCGACACCGGAGACGCGACGCCGGATTGCTCGACGCCGCTGATCATCATGTGCTTCATTTTCCTAAGGTACTGTGTTGTTGGGGGTCCGTGTGGCTCCAGGCCCGACGCAGCGCTCCTCGCGGTCGACGCCGAACCTGTGGATTATCTTTGCCCCAGCGTTGTGTAGCTCCCGTGTGAGTTACCCTGTTGCTAAGAACTTTGTTTCCAAGAAGAAGATTTGCTTGATACTAAAAGACTTTTGTGCTAAAGAAGAAACTACCTGTGAACTATCCTTTTTCCTTCCCGAACGTATTTATTCCGATTGTGTACAGTTTTGCCGTTATTTTGGTCTTGTGCTAAGCCTTATATAAAAATACTTATTTTTATAATACTACGGTGTCGTGTCCATTTGTAGTGTATTCACTGTATTACTGTATGTGGTCATAATTGCTTAACGCACAGCCTCTGAGATAAGCCTGTACTGCTCTGCCAAGCTACCAAGGGGGTGAGCAGGGGTTATCGAAGGGTGTGATCCCCTTGCCCTGACTAGAAAAGGAGTGTCCCTATTTGTCAGAAGTGTATACCTCTGCCAACTAGAGACAGCCGGTTCTAACAACAACGATTTCTTGGAAACAAGCTGTGAGAAACGACGCTTACTAATTTTCACAGCTACGATCACAGAGCGACTTGCAAGTATTTCACAGTTACGATCACAGAGCGACTTGCAAGTATTTACACTGAAGTATTTCTTTCACTAATATTTACATTTTAAACTTTCTCTCCAACAGTAATTTCTATAACTTGAATTTGGAGTATATTTACTTATTTTCTTGGTATTTTCAACTTATTTCCTCCAAGAAACATATTATACTGTGGAACTGGCAATTTAAAATACTTTTAAAGTTTGGACATATTTTATTTATTTTAATTTATTATTTCTTTCTTTATTTTAAACATTACAATTATTTTCCATAATTCAATTTGATCCTCCATCTAAATTTCTTCAAACCAAAGGTGATCCACCTATACCTTGGTCCAGATGGAAGGAAGAATTTTTTAATTACATGCGTGCTATTGATGGAGAACGCATGGGTGCTGAGAGAAAGAAAACTATTCTTTTACATTGTATTGGGTCTGAAGGGCAAGAAATTTTCAGAAATTTATCGCAATTGACAGTTCCTACTGGAAGTGGAGATACTTTAAATGTCTACGTTGAGGCTTTAAATAGGCTTGAAAAAAGATTCAAACCTACTGCTAACATTGCCCTAAATCGTTTTAAATTCTATACTAGGGCACAAAAACAGGATGAATCTTTTGATGACTTTTTGACTGGATTGAGAGCATTATCCATACATTGTAATTTTGGAGCAATGACTGACGAAATGATTCAAGACCAAATAATTGTGCATGTTAAAAACAAAAAGACTCAAGATAAACTATGGTGCTTGGGTGATCCCAATTTAGAGGAAACAATTGCTATTGCCAAATCTACAGAATTATCTGAAAAATGGATGGATATTGTTGTCAAACAAAGTTCTTCTTCTAATAAAACTACAACAGAAGAAGAAGTATGCATTGTCAAGCCAAAAGGAGACAACAAAATGTTTTCTTCTGCTCAAAAAGCGAAGAAAAACTTCTACGTGGGGAGTAATAGGAAAACAGAGTTTAATAATAATTTAGTTTGTTTTAGGTGTGGGAGCAAATCCCATATTGCTTCATTTCAGGGGTGTCCTGCTTTGAATAAAGAATGTAATGTTTGTGGTAGGATTGGACATTTTGGCAATGTTTGCAGGGAAAAACGTTTCAATAATCAATCTCGAATGGGACAATCACGACCATCTTCTAGTAACTTTACTCCTGCAAAAGTCTCCTCTATCACAAATACAGAAGAAGATACACAGGTTTTAGATAGAGGTTATGTTGTCTCTATTGTACACTCAGGCCGTGTAATGCTTACTTGTAAGAAATCACCTGAATGTATTTTTAATATTTTTGCTGTTCAAGTAGAACTTATGGTGGATTCAGGGTCGCCCTGGACCATTATTACCAAGGAATATTTTAAAGAAAAATTACTTGGTGTATGTGATATGGCTAATATGGAATTACCTGATATTCTTGCAGATGATTTTAATGGTGCTAAGATTGATGTAGAAGGTTACTTTAGGGTACCGTTAGCTTTCAGAGGTAGAATGGCTCATATCAAATTGTATATTGCTGCCAAAGGTGTAAATGTTCTTGGATGGTATGATCAATGGGAGCTTGGGATCACACTAAATCCACGTGCCAAAGATCCTGTGTCATTATGCAGTGATCAAGATATGCTAAATAGTGAACAAGAGATGATTAATGTTATCTCTTCTGGTTTTGAAGAGAAGAAGAATATGTCCTTTTGGAGCAAGAAATTTGACAATGTTTTTTGTGATCAGTTAGGTAAATTGAAGAATTTCACACATAAAATTGTACTTAAGGATGGAGCGCTTCCAGTCAAACAGAAATTAAGAGGTGTTCCTCTTAATGTTAGAGATGAGTTGAAAGAAATGTTGAATGAGTTGTTGAGTGAGAACATTATTGAAGCCATTGAGTCCTCTGAATGGGTTTCCCCCATTGTTCTCGTGCGTAAACCTGACCAAAAATTGAGGGTCTGCATTGATTTAAGAGCTCTCAATGCTAACATTGTTATTGACTGCCACCCTCTTCCTAACATTAATGAGCTCGTTCTCTCTTTTTGATGGTGCGCAGATATTTTCTACTTTAGATCTTAGGTCCGCGTATCATCAAATTGAACTTGCAGAAGAATCTAAAAAATATACAGCTTTCATCACTCCCATGGGTTTATTCCAGTACAGAAGAATGCCTTTTGGGCTAGCTTCTGCTGCTTCTGTATTCCAGCGAGTTATGTTCCAGATTTTCAGGGATCTTGATTCTTTCGTCAAATGTTTTCAAGACGACATATTAATTTTCTCTAAAAATGATATTGACCCTGTTGTGCATTTGGATGCAGTCTGTAAAAGGCTTGAACAATATGGCCTTACTCTTAAAGGGCATAAGTGCAAATTGTTTCAGAAATCTGTAGAATATTTGGGCCATACATTATCTGGGGAAGGCCTTTATTCCAAAAAAATCCAATGTTGAGGCTATTCTTAATGCTCCACCTCCGGTAAATAAGGATCAACTTCTTTCCTTTTCAGGAATGTGCGAGTACTACAGTAAGTTTGTGGTGAATTTTGCCACTAAAATGGAGCCATTGAGAAAATTACTGAGGCAAAATAATGCATTTAAATGGGAAGATGAACAGGAAAAGGCCTTTATGGAAATTAAAAAAGATATTGTAAATTCCCCAACGTTAAAGCCTTTTAGAATTGGCAGGACATGCATTATCACCACGGATGCAAGTTTGTATGGTTTGGGTTGTGTGTTATCACAAACAGATGGCAGATTGGAATGGAATGTTGCGTTTTCCTCTAGAACGTTGAATGAGACTGAGCGCAGATATGCAGTCATTGAGCGTGAATTGCTTTCATGTGTTTGGGCAATTGAACACTATAGAATTTACATTTGGGGTAGCAAATTCATTCTGCGAACAGATCATAAACCCCTATTGAACATTCTTTCAGCTGGAGGTGGCTGGAATTCCACAGCAAGAATTGCACGCCTTGCATCTAGGTTACAGGAATACAATTTCACAGTGGAATACACACCTGGAAAAAAAAATGTCACTGCAGATTGCCTTTCACGTCTTCCTTGAGTGGATAGCCAGAATAGTGTAAATGGACTTGTAGAGGCTGATTGTGTTTTAAGCCTTTCTGATGTTGTTTCTCCTCATTATCAGGATATTTCTGAAGAGTTTTGGTCGAAGTGTCAGAATGAGGATGAAAAATTTGTTTTGCTGAAAAGATTAATTCTAGAAGGTTGGCCTGATAAAAACTGTGTCAAGGATGAGTTACTTCCATTTTATAAGGTTATGGAGGAACTAGGTTGGGAAGGGGATTTGATTTTCAAGGCGGGTAAGTGTGTCCCACCTAGCGGAGTACAGGAGTTGATATTGAAACTGGCACATAAAACTCATCCAGGTATATCAGCTATGAAGCGTTTAATTAGATTACATTTTTGGTGGCCAGGCATGGACAGATATGTGGATCATACTGTCAGGGAGTGTACTGAGTGTTGTTCCAACGATAAAATGCTTAGATTACATGTTCCTTCTCTTAGGACAGTGAAATGGCCCGAATTACCTTGGAATAAAATTGCATTCGACATCTCAGGTCCATTCTATATTCTGCCGGAGTCTTCACGTTTTGCTTTGGTCATCATAGACTATCATTCTAAATGGCCAGAAGTTAAGTTTGTGGCAAAAGCAACCTCTGAGGCTGTCATTACATTTTTTAAGGAAGTGTTCTCTAGAGAAGGGTGTCCTTCTGGTTTGATTTCCGATAATGGTGTACAGTTAGTTTCATCAGAAATGAAGTCTTTTTTGAAGAATTGTAACATCAGGCACATTCAAACTTCTCTCTATGAGCCACATGAGAATGGCCAAGTAGAAAGGTTTAATAGGGTTCTCAAAGGTTTTGTTACGGATTCCATAAAGGAAAAAGGTAATTGATTAAATACACTCAGGGAAAAGCTTTGGTGTTACCGGATTACACCTCACACCACTACAGAGATTAGCCCTTTTAGATTGCTCAAAGGTAGAGATCCTGCTTCTTCGATTTGTCCTTGGTGGTTTAAGGAGAAGTGTAGGGATTTGACTGATAATAGGGTTGACATTCAGAGTGTTGCTAATAAGATTTGTGACAAGCAAAATAAGTCAGCTTTGTGGTACAACAATAAATGGAAAACAAGGGTGCATGAATTTGAAATTGGTGATTGGGTCAGGATTTTGAAACCATTTATGGTAAGCAAGGGAATGAGTAAGTATGGAAGGCCCATTCAGATTAAGAAAGTTTTTAATAATACTGTTGTCACTCAGGATGGCAAAATTTGGAATGTGAGTAAAGTAGCTAAATGTCCTTCTTTTCAAGATGCTCAATTAAGAAGCAACCAATGTCAAAGTGACTATTCGAATGTAAGCATTGGGTCTGAACAGTTTTCTGACACTGTGGCATCAAGTGTTAAAGATGATGTACGTATCAGAAGAAGACCTAATTCTTTGCAAGACTATGTCTAATCTTTCTTTTCCATTTTTCTTATTTTTCATATAAGGGAGATGTGTTACATTCCAATCACTTTATCTCTTTCTCCTTCTCCTTTAAGTGCATGCGACTAGTTATGTTTTCTCATGTATTCTATGTTCTGAACAGAGCTTTCCTCATGTAACATTCTGCTCTGAATTGTCAGTTGTATCCTTATGCTGTTGTACTAAGTCCTTATGCTCTGCTGAGAAATAAATCTCTTTTGGATATACATTTCCCCTGTATTATTACAATTAGACTGTCTTTTCATCACAGAAACTTGGCTTCGTGAGTGGTCCAACCCCGACATAGTCCATGCCATCCCCCCTGGCTATTCCATTTGCAGACAAGATCGCATAGAACAGCGTGGTGGTGGCCTGGCTATCATCTATAGAGATTCCTATTAATGTTCAATTAGAGAGCTCCCTGACATTGAAGAAGCTGAAAGCTTATATTTTTGTATTCAAGTGCATGACACCTTTACCTATTCTGGAGCATTACTCTATCGCCCTCCCTGCAATCCCACGCAGTTTCTTTCCAGTGTAGGGGAAGTGTTGGGTGACCTGACTTTTAGGTATTCCAACTTTCCAATCGTAGGTGATTTGAACCTCCACTTAGACGATCCATGGATAAACATGCCTCTAATTTTAAAGAAACCCTACAGATCCTGGGATTAACTCTCAGGACTCTTGAAGCCACCCACAAGCCTGGACACTCCCTTGACTGCATCAGTTCCAATTTGGATAAAATGACAGTTAATGATCCCTTACCTCTGACCTGGACTGATCATTTCTTCATAGAATTCAACATTGAACTCACAGGGAGCAATTTGAAGTCTAAAGAGGTAGCAAAAAAGGGAAACACTTTACCTAATTGAGGAAAAATCATGAAACATCCTGATCTCACTAGTTGGGTCAAGGAAACTAAACCTACTCTCTCGGGGAACACTACTATAGATTATCAAAAATGTGTAAGATGGATGGCCGACATCGGAAATAAAATCAGAAATCCAGAAAGAAATAGAGAGACCACAGGTAGAGGAAAATGTATGCTCCCTGGTTTTTAGATACCCTTAAATAACAACTGGTGGAAATCAAACTTCTTGAGCGCAAATGGTGACGGAATTATAACAATGACGCTAAAGTGATATATAAGAAAGCTAGGAGATCATATCACTCTTCCATCAAAGTGGCAAAGACTAACTATTTCACCTCCCGTATTGAAGCAGCAAATAACAATCAAAAATATATTTTTTTAAATTGTCAATAGCTTCACTAAACCTAAAATTGCAACCCAAGAGATTCCTCCTTCTCAGATCTTATGCAATGACATAGCCTCTTACTTCACCCAAAAAATAGAAGCACTTACCAAAGACTTCCCCCAATTCGTAACAACAGAACCTACGAGTGAAATTGTTCTCAAGCCCCATCAACCTAGATGGGAAAAATTTAGCCACATTAGCCTTGACAACTCTCTACAGGGAATATCTACCCTGAAATCAGGATCCCCTTTCGACCCCTGCCCCCCTTCACTCCTAAATCCATAATACAGGAGGCTAATCCTCATATCAATGCCATCATCAACTCGTCCTTTCAATCGGGAGAAATTCCTCCTCAATGGAAGATAGCCACAGTGAAACCACTACAGAAAAAAAGTGTCACAAGACCCTACCATCCTCTCTAACCTACGTCCCATTTCGCTTCTTCCTGCCATTTGCAAGATTGCAGAATCTCTCGCCAATAAACAACTAATGGCAATTTCTAGAATAAAATGACACTTTACATCCTTGCCAAGCAGGTTTCAGGACTTACCATTCCACTGAATCTGCACTTCTGTCTTCCACTGAAACCATCCATGCTGCATTGGATCAGGGTAAATTAGCTGTCCTGATCCTATTAGATCTCTCTGCAGCATTCAACACAGTATCCCATGCTATCCTTTTACATCGCCTTTCCAATGCTGGCATAGCAGGAACCATGTTCGAATGGTTTAAAAACTATTTAGCACATAGGTGCCAGATTGTAAGGCTGGGCACCTTTTCTTCAGAAGAAAAAACCATCAAAGCAGGGGTCCCGCAGGGCTCTAGTCTAAGCCCCACCCTATTCAACCTTTATATGGCTCCCCTACTAAATTTTATTTCCTCTTATAACATAAGTACTGTCGCCTACGCTGACGACACTCAGCTTGTTCCGACCCTTGACAAAAATCAATCTAACGCAGAACAAACATTGAAAGAATGTCTGTCAGCAACCTTCAAATGGATGTCACACAACCATCTGAAGTGCAACTCATCAAAAACTGAAATCATTCCTTTTGGACCCAATAATTTCTTTTCACCACAAGTTTGGTGGCCTGAAAAGGCAGAAGCCCCCCCGAACACTATCAATGCTGCTCGAAACCTAGGCATAAAGTTTGATAACACTCTGACTTTCAACCAACAAGCCAAGGAAGTAACAGGGACATGCTTTGGCATCATCAGAAGCATGAGGAAATGTTTCGATCTTTTTCCTCTGAGTGCTAGACGTATGGTAGCTGCTGCCCTTATAACATCAAGGCTGGACTATTGTAACAGCCTTTCATGCAGGACTGAACAAATCAGCCCTGCATAAACTCCAAATGGTCCAGCATGCAGCTGCCAGACTGGTCCTCAGACTGCCCAGGAAATCTTCGGCTTCTGCAGCTTTGGATGCATTATACTGGCTCCCAATTCATAAGCGCATACTCTTTAAAGTCCTGACCATTACCTACAGAGCCTTTCACCATCATGGCCCACTGTACCTGGGCAAATACTTCAATCAATACCACCCGTCAAGATCACTCAGGTCCTCTACAGCTAACCTACTCCATGTCCCCAGGTTCAAAATGTCAACCAGAGGAGGAAAATCCATTGCAGTCATTGGCGCGAAAGCATGGAACAAACTTCCCTCTTCCCTGCGTCAAGCTACCACTGAACTAAAATTCAGAAAGTTTTTAAAAACATGGATCTATACCCTGCCAAATTCCGAATGCATGGGATTTATATGATGTGCCTTATAGATAGGTAGTCTCTTTTCATCTACTACCTGCTGTTTTTCTGGAATCCAAGCGCCAAGATACTCCTTGGAGTGGTAGCACGCTATATAAGTTCCTTCTCACATCACCTTCTCACATCACTGGCTGGATGATTGGAGGAGTGCACAGAAAGTGACAGTGTGATTGCCGGACTGCATAGGTACTATCTGGGTAATTGGAGGAATGAATTAGTAGTATGGAGGTGGTTTGAGGACTGCATTGGTATTACACATCTGATTGTAGCACTACATGTCTAAGTGCCTGGGCCATTTCAGAAGTACATGGATAGTGGTGGGATACTTATAGTGTTGCAAGGAGAGTGCATGGTGAATTTATATGTGCTTGGGTTTTGGCAGAGTGATTGGATAAGGACATGGGCCTGGCTGAGTAACTGGAGGAGTGTATTGGTAGTTACAGGGAGATTAGTACTCTGTATAGATAACAGTCAAATGAATATAGAAGTACATGAATAACTGCCTGAGTAATTGCATGAGTACATGTTTACTGACTGGATGGTTAGAGTACTGCAATATGAGTGCATGGTGAATTTATAATTACTTTGGTATTGGCAGTGAAATTGGATTAGTACATGACACTGGCTGGGTGATTGGAGGGGTGCACAGGGAGTCACTGTGTGAATGCTGGACTGCATGGGTACTATATGGGTAATTGGGGGACTGAATCATTGGTGTGGTGGTGGTTAAGGAACTACATGGATAGTGCACATTTCATTGTAGCACTGCATATGTTAATGCCTTAGTCATTGTACAACTACATGAATATTGACTGGACACTTAGAATGCTGCAAATTGACAGTGTAGGAGAGTAGGATCTGCTTACTATGGTTACCCCCAATTTATGCTGGTGTTCCAATGTTTCCCGACTTTAGTCTGGCTGGGGCCCTGCTATTCAGGACCCCAGCATAGCTGCGTCATCTCTAAAATGATTGCATGTATCTTAGGTACACTCCAGTTTGGGTACTGGGGTACCCTTGTGAGTCCCTAGCATATGGCACCTTATGTCTCAAGGGCACAGGTACCTCAGACGCCTACCATGGGCTGCAGCATGTATTATGCCATTATGCCACCCCTTGGAAGCCTTCAAAAATGACAGGTCTGCTACTGCAGCCTGGGTAAGGTGGTGCATGTACCCCATACTAGGATATAGGTTACCTATATCTACCTTTTTTGGTCACTCCTATGGCAGGCCTTGACAATCATGAAGGCAGAGTGCTTGGTTTTGTGTGAGAGGGTGCCCATGCATGAGCAAGACCCTTCTGCAGCTTTCGGAACCTATTCTTTGAGGCTGTTCTGTGATGCAGCCATACCATGTACTCTAATGTGCATTATAACCTTGCGGTAAATGCTAAATTTGTGGCAAACACTTTAGAAACCTACCCCCCCACACAGCAGTCCTGGTGGTGGGGCTTCAATTCCACCCTCCTAGAGGGAGAGACATGTACACACTGGTCTAACCGGTAATAGTTTAAAAGAGCTCTGGCATCACAAAATGGATGCTGCAGCCACAGACACGAGTCTGCCCTCCTGCTGCTGACCGAAACTCTGTCAGGAGAGGACTGGAAAATAGGTTTCCTGTCACAGGGAGATGTAGCCCCTTGCCAGACAGGCTTTAGTGTATTGGGGCTTGGTTGGTGCACTCTGAGAGTGCTATGATTTCTGCACTAGGGACACATTTGTTGTCCCTGTGCATAGTCCAGTTCACACCGGGTGCAGGGATACTCAACTCCTCCTGTGGCACCAAACTGGACAAAGGAAATGGGTGTAGCCACCCCTCTTTCCAGGCCCTCCCAGAGGTGGGTCCTCAGAGTATGTCCAACCCCTTTTCTTAGTAAAAGTATGGGAACCTGGCAAAATAACTTTAGAGTACACCTGGATAAAACTCTGACACTGAATCCTGGAACTTCAACGCTCTACTAAAGAGTAGAGAATGGAAGAATCTCCCTTGGGGTCAAGGAGTGACTCCACTGCTCAAACAGGAACCAACAAAGCATCTGCCAGTCTGCATCTCCGAAGCTCCTGCCAGACTCTGAAGTATTTGCAGCCCAGGAAGAAGATATCCAGACTTTCCAAAGACTGACCCGATTCCCTAGCAAAGCTGAGACCCGCAGCCCTCACGAGTGATTTGGAACCTGAACTCCTGGACACCATGCACATTTGCTAGTACATTGACTTCCAGAGTGTTCCCGAAGTAGTTCTTTGTGCTATTTGTAGCCCAACCCCTGAGCACCAACTGCACCTAAGATTGTGGGTCTACACTCCACAAGTCTTCTGTGAGCCGCTTCTTGCATTTCTGCTCAAGGATCCTTTGAGATCCCTACTCCGATGACTGGTGGGTCCCCACAAAGGTCATTTTGATTTTCCTTGGGCTTCTCTGGTTGCCTTAGACGTGCCCTGACTCTCTACCAAGTGGTGAGTCTTCCAAACCTTGCTGGTCTGCACCAAATCCTATCTCTGCTTTCTTTATGGGTTGCTGTTGCCAAGGCTTGTTGGGACCAATCCGGGCACTGATACTGCAGCACTCGACATCCTTCGTGGGACAGCTCGAATCCATCTCCTGGTCATCCTCGACATCTCCTGAACCTCGTGGCTTAAGAGTCAAGCTTCACCTTATTCACCTGAAATGACGTGACATCGGTGGGCATCCGCCTATTGTGCTCCTGGTCACTGGTTAGTGACCCAGACTCTGTCCCCTCTGCCTTCAGGTTCTTCACATCTTCAATCTAGGCTTGGAATTCTCCAGACACTTTTTACTTGGATGGCAGCAGCATTTTGGAGCAGATCGCCATTGAAAACGACAAAGAAACCCAACACCAAAAGACATCTATGCAGCCGGCTTCCCTCCGTACGGTAAATCGAGTACTCCCGCGCTCCCATGGGTGTTGGCTCTAGAACCCCTTAATTCTCAAGGGGTTTGCTCCAAGTCCTCCTCTAAGTGTCATTTATCTTTAAATTTCCAATCGCAACTTTCCCAATAGAAGTTAATGGTGATTCGATGCTGTGTTTAGATACTGCACGCGTCCCCCGTGGGTCCCCTGTGTTGCTACCTTGGGTGGTTCCTGGGGGCCCCAGCAGTTCTACAGGCTCTAAGCCTTGCATCTATGCAAGTCGTGGTTCTTATACCACTTTATTGATATATGGTTTGGTACGTCCCTAGGGCTCAACGTATATTGTGATTATTGACTGTGTGCTATTAAGTTTACTGAAGGTACTTTTACCTCTAGCCTCATAAAGAGATTAGAGGGATGTGTTTAAAATAAATACATATATTTTATATATATACCTGGTGTGGTTCTCCTTTCATTTGGTCATTCACGAGATTATAGACTGGTAAAACAAGCTGCTTTACATTCCTTCAAGACTTAGCCTGAAGGCTGCTCTCCACAGATACCATTAGGATAGCTTTCTATAAAGGTTGTTCTTTAACCTACCATCAATAAGGGGTAATTTGAACTGGTGCAAGGTGCACATTAGAAAAGTGGACAGAATATGCCAGGACGACTTCTCACATTCGTGAGCAGCGTGTGGGATTCCAACTTGCCATTGTTTTACCAGATTATCTCAAGTTATTGATCATTTGAGAATCACTAAAGGTACCAGAGGTATATATAATACAAGCTTAAATACAGTAAGTTCTACTGAACTTAGAGACGTGTTGCAAGGGCTTAGCACACCCTTTCTACAACTCAAGAGAGTTTAGCAGGCCTCAACTAGAGTAGGTAGGTGCATACACCACACCTCCTTAGTAATGTCTTCAGAGCCAGGAGCCAATGAGCCCCTGCCATATGTCAGTACATTACAGGCATCCAGGTATGACACAACCCCTTCCCTAGAGTTAAGAGCTCTATGTACTATGAGCATACTAAAGACAGGCAAAAGTGCCAACACTCCACGCCTCAAGGAGGTACTACTGCTGGATGATCTTTTGAAGGCTTCAGAGCCTTAAAGGGTAGGCAGTGGGGGGAGGTACAGTAGAAAAGGAAGAGCCTGGTGGTCCAATCCCATAGGAATCAGACTCTGATGCTGACGAGGAAGGAGACAGTGATCTTCACCTGGATAGTGCAGCTCCTATTGGAGGTGGAGATATGGGCCCAGAGGGTCCTATCTTCTTCCCTCCCAGAAGAGTTGTAGGTACACCAAGAAGGCAAAGATCCCCCTCTGTGGAATCTAGCCATTATAGTGTATCTATAGAGACTTCTGTCTCTTCCCATAGTGGGGACACCTGAAGGACTGGGTTCTTTTGGACCCAGCGGTGCCAGGGCACAACACCTGAAACCTTCGTGGGTAACCTGCTCCGGCGTACAAGTCACAGAGACACGGGACACTTCCTTCGGCGTCAAAGAGTCAAGGTTTATTTACTGCAGGGAACACAGAAGTCACAGGAAGTACATCGAGTGTAGTTCGGGGAGACTGCTTCAAATTGGTTTTGTGGATCGCTCCTTTTATACAGTTTTTACCCATAGGCTAACATTGAACACAAAAGTTTACAACCCGGTTCCCACATTTCGCTCTCAGAGGGGTCGCTTTGGTCACTTTGAAACACACAAGGTCCGGAACATAAGTGCGGAAACATTTGGCGGTTCCCAACTGTAAAAACCCATCTTCCCACCATTAGCAAATTCCAATCAGCAGTAAAGTAGATCGAAACAGGAACGAAGACAGGTGCAGAGGAAGACGGAGACAGTGGGGAGATCGGAAAGGGTGTAAAAGGGGAGGTATCGAGAGACACGAGATACAGGCATCAAAGGGACGTGCCTAATGAGATGCACGGCTGAGACAATAAGTCCGTGCGGCAAGATGAGCCTCGAGCGGCGCCATCTGCCTTACAGTAGCAACCCCCTCGTCATAAAGACACTTACAAAGAACATGTGTCTTCCGCAAATATCTTGGGAGTCCCAGGGTCGCGAAGCGGACAGCGTCCGTTCGCTGGCTACTTGAGGGCAAGAGACAAAATGGATGCCGTATCTAAGATGGAACCCGTGGGTACAGATGAAAAACCCACATAACAAACGAACGGTTTAAGTTAGCACAGCGAAACTGCGCACACTTACTAAACTCGTCATTTGCGGTTCATAGATACCAGACTCGACCATATTCGTGCGAGTCGAAAACACCACTTACAATTGTCACGGAACCTCAGACGCTCCTTTTGCCCTCATGTAGGCAAGCACTAGTCGGAATCATATTCGATATTCCTCAGACCATCAAGATGTTGTTGTAGCATAGCTCTGTCCAATCGAGTCCCCTTGGTAACAGATGGTTGTCTCATACACGTTGTAGCACAGAGGCCACATAAGGCAGGACCACACTGCACACAAAGGCAACACGTGAACAGGAACACTATCACAACCCCGATGATCATCAGAATCTTCCAACCCCAAGTCGATACCAGGCCCCAAAACCATCCGAGTAGTGTCCAATCCCCTACATCCACGTGTATGGATTCGGAGATCTTATGCAACTTCGAGATGGCTTGATAGACAGTAGGAGCATTATCTGGAATGAAAATGCAACAGCTCGAATGGATCACTTTACATACCCCACCGCGATCTGCCAAGACGACATCTAAAACCATACGGTTTTGTAACGTCATAAGTCTCTCCGCCTGAAGTTCTGTGGTGATATTACCAAGGGCACTGGCAGTAATATTAGCTGTCGATTCTACCACTCGAGTCAAATGTCTCAGGTTCCTACTATTAACCATAGGTCCCCAAAACGGGAGGAAACCCTTGAAAAAGTCTCCTGCCTCTTGACCGGCAGTATCCTCTTCGCTAATTACGCCTCGTACAACTCTAGTCTTATGATAATCGGCATCTACAGTGAACGTCGGAGGCAACAGATTTGCAATGAAACATGAGCCCATGAAGTCTGCGGGCAACCATGTGTATGCACGATCATGACAGATAAAGTATGTACCCTTGGCAGCCAGAAACACAGGGGACGGGAACATTGGCAGAACGTAACTCTCAGTGCAGGCACTTGCTCCAAGTGAGGCGTGCGAACCACGACCCACAAGACAAAGATTACCAGTGTGGGGTACGACCCATATTGGAGGCGAGCTTTTAAGCTGCTTTTCATTAGTGAACATACTATATTCCCCTCTACTTAGGACCCCATAGGCTTGTACCTCTTCTTTAGGGATAAGAAAAGGATCATGGATCTCATCTTCCATATCCTCTATTGCCATCGATAGCAGCCTCTGATACGAGGTAGGACCAGAGTTGGGGGAACGTTGTTCTTGAGTGGGGTGGAAACCCAGTGCGCTTCGAAACATTGTTTGGAATGCTCGAGCTGACCCTTGGGAACTATACGGTAACACCAGATATGGAATTCCCTTACCCGTAGTATGTGGCATCAACCCACACACCCAACAATTAGTAGTGTTAACCACTAACTGATGCTGATGGAGGAGCTGAATAAAGGAATTGTTGCGGAATTCTACACGTCTAGCCTGCTCGTGTTCCGGTAACATGTGAAAGGAATGAGGAGAAGCAGTGGAAGTAGTAGAAGTAAGGTTAGGGTAAGGAGTAGGAGTAGGGGTAACAAGTAAGAAGCAAGACATAGTGTAATACACCCCACCCGCCAAAAATGCAGAAGCAGTCAGAAACAATACAAACAATTGGAATATAAAACATTTGGTACGACTGAGTTTCTGCAGCTTGACTCTGTACGCCTGAGCTCCTTCCAAATCATTCAGCTTCGAAAATGCCATTCCCTACGACCGTCCGCAACGTTTCTTGACGCACTCCGTTCTGTGCAGCAATAGTCAATCCCCAGGAGTTCCTAGGAACCGACGGCCTTTAACCTAGCGTCAAGACCTACTATCCAGAAGGAAGTACGCGCGCGGCCCTACGGCCTTCAATACACAATATGTATATATATAAGCACAATTTTTCTCAGCTGTGGAAGTAAAAAGATACAAGGAAGGAAGCTTGATACATGTACAAAATATTTCAATGATACGAATGTTCAAAGTTGATCATGGGAAACGAGGATATTGCAGTTATCAATTTCAGCAAAGCAAAAAAATTTTTATTTGTCCTTAGTGTGAGATCTCAAAGAATATCGATGTTTCCCGGGACGTGTCTGCTCGTCGAACAAAGGATCCGTTGAAGAGACAGCGTCCTGCTGATCAGTTGGTTGATCTGGTCTTGAGTCTTTTGCTGACAAGTGTTCAACAGTGGCTTTCTGCTGCGCTGAGTGTTCTCCAACAAGCTGTGCGTCGCTAAAAGGTACAAACGCCGGCAATGTTTCTGTTTCTGTTGACGCAATACCTTTCCTCACCCACGGGTCTGCCGGCAAAGGAATAGGGACTCGCTTACAATGGGTAGCATGTACCCAATTTTTCCGCCCCTCAAGACGAACGGCAGTCCTCGTGGCCAGGAGTACCTGGTAAGGTCCGGTGAATCGGGGGTCCAGATTCTTTTTTCGTGAGAAGTTACGAGTAACCACCCAATCCCCGGGCTGGAGCTGGTGGCCTGGACCCTCCGTCTGCGTCGGCCAGGCGTCGTAAACCTGTTGGTGAATTAACCTCAGTTTAGCAGTCAAGTCATGTAAGTAGTCAATCAACATCGGATACTCAAGAACAGAGAATAATCCTGGCCTAGGAACCCCCCACACATTCGCAGGACGGCCGAACACTATTTCATAGGGACTAAGCCCTATTCGGGAGTGTACAGTCGCCCTAGTTGACAGTAATGCTAGAGGCAAAGCGTCAGGCCACGAAAGTCCAGTCGTAGCCTGAATCTTCGCTAGTTTTAGTTTAAGGGTGCCATTGTACCCCTCAACTAATCCGGCTGACTGAGGATGATTGGCGCTGTGGAATTTCTGATTAATTCCAAGGCCCTTACACACACTCTTCATCACACTTCCAACAAACTCACTTCCATTATCTGACCACACGACTCTAGGCATTCCATACCGAGGAAAGTATTCCTTCAGTAGGATTTTCGCAGTAGACAAAGCAGTATTATCTTTGAGGGGATAGGCCTCGATCCATCGGGAGAATGCGCAAACCACAACCAGAACGTATTTCAGGTTATTGCATCGTTCCATATGGATGAAGTCCAATTGGATCACCTCAAAGGGATACGAAGGAGGAGCAAAACTGCCAGGGGGAGTTGGGGTTCTTTTGCCAGGATTGTACATTATACACACCATACAATTCTTCACCAGACGTTCAGCACATTTCGTAATGCCATCATTCTTCCACACAGCAGCCAACAACTTGCAAATACCTTTCGCGCTAATATGTGCTAACCCGTGTGCCATTGTCACAACGGCCAGTACATACGCATCAGGCAACATCCATCTTTTCTGATCTGACAAATCAATCCAGCAACCATTCACATCCAACTTTCCCGTACTTTCTTTCCACTTCGTCTTTTCAGTATCAGTGGCCTCACTCTGTATTGCTTTCACATTCTCTATAGTATTCTCACACATACTCGATTCTGTAGGCCACCTAACCGAACTCGTCACATACATTCGAGTGCTAAAGTTCCGGGCAGTCTCCTTAGCAATCTCATCTGCAAACGCATTACCACGACCAACATCATCCGTCACTTTACGATGCGCACTACACTTAACAATCGCAACTTGTGCAGGTAAAGTCAGTGCATCCAAAAGATCGTTCACAAGCTGGCCATGCTGTATTTTCGTGCCATGCGACGTCAAGAAACCACGCTCTCTCCACAATCGTCCAAAACTATGCGCTACACCGAAAGCGTACTGGCTATCGGTGTACACATTCACACGTTTCCCTTTTGATAACACACATGCTCTAGTGAGAGCAATCAGCTCTGCAGCTTGGGCAGAATTCTGATTCAATCTCGCAGTCTCAACAACGGTATTCAACGTTACAACAGCATAAGCAGTAGTCACATCGCCATTCGGCAACTTAAAACATGACCCATCCACATACAGGGTGCCATCCGGGTCTTCCAATGGGGTGTTTTTAAGGTCCACTCGACCTTTTGTTTCCTCTTCTGTCCGCAAGTAACAGTCATGTTCTGCTACTTCATCTGACTCCGCACTAATTGGTAACAAAGTTGCCGGATTTAGGACATTACAACGCTTTATCTGAATGTGGCTTGCCAAGAGCGTCAATTCGTACCCAGATAACCTTGCACTCGTCAAGTGCTGAGTTTTCGTTCGATTCAAAAGAGTATCGACTGCATGCGGAACCATCACCGTAAGCATATTATCCATGACCAATCCTGCTGATTGTCGGATGGAGACCGCAGCTGCCGCAGTTGCTCTCAAACAACTCGGCAATGCTCTAGCTACTGGGTCTAAGGTCGAGGAAAAATATGCACATGGACGTTGCTTACCACCAAAAGGTTGCGTTAAGACGCTCAAAGCACAACCTTCCCTCTCGTGAACATATAACGTGAACGGCTTGCTGTAATCAGGGGTACCTAACACAGGAGCCGAACACAATGAATCACGTAGTTCAGAAAAACTTTTCTGACATTCTTCCGTCCATGGTAAAGGAGTCGAAACATCCTTGCACGTAAGAGCCACCAATGGTTTCGCTAGCAATGAAAAATTAGGAATCCACTGCCTGCAGTACGACGTGATACCTAGAAAGGCACGCACATCTCTCTGGGTTTGTGGCACAGCCATTCGCGCAATCGCTGCAATTCTCTCTGGGGTCAATCTCCTTCCCTCCTTTGACAATAAGTGACCTAGATAGGTTACTTCTTGACAACAATATTGGAGTTTAGAAGGTGACACCTTATGATTTAACTCACAGAGATGTTGCAGCAACGATACCGTAGCAATTTTGCAAATGTCCTGAGTATCAGCAGCCACCAATAAGTCGTCGACGTATTGGATTAAAGCCGCACCAACCGGCAACCTAAACGCATCCAGTTGACCCTTCAAGGCTTGACTGTAAATCGATGGACTTTCACAGTAGCCCTGAGGAGCGCGTTTGAACCGGAAGCTACGTCCACCGAGAGAGAAACCGAAAAGGTCCCTGCTCTCTTCGGCAATCGGGATGCTGAAAAACGCATTTTTCAAGTCAATCACCGAAAACCATGAAGCAGTAGCTGGAATCAGAGTCAGCAGCGCCGTGATGTCAGGCACAACAGGGAATTGAGGAACCACAATTTTATTTACCTCCCGTAAATCGATAACAAAACGATAAACAGGCGGTTTGGTAGGATCAGTACGTTTAAGAATGGGCAGTACAGGGCTGTTGCACACGTTTCCCCGAGTCTCCTCAATAACATCTTTCTCGATCAAATCATAGATGATCGCTAACAAAGCTCGTTCACCATCAAGGGAGATACGGTATTGGGGAATACGTGGCAATCGCACATTCGATTTCAACTGAACAACATAAGGGGAGATATCAAGTAGGCCCACGTCATTCGGACCCGTCGCCCACAAAGACGCAGGAAGAGAATTCAATTCCGGTGGAAGCTTATCGAGAGACAAATACATGGGAGAGACTACTCTCTCTCCTAACGTAAGCTTTACACCCGCAGGAGAACAATACAAAGTTGCATACAAACGTTTAAGCAAATCCAGACCCAAAAGATTTTCGCCACAACCAGTAGTCAAAATCAATGGAGCTTCGAGCTCACGAGGCCCAATTTTAAGGGGCAAAGGGCGTGAAACTGGATTGCTAACGGGGGCGCCAGAGAATCCAACGGAAACATTTGTTAAGCCAGACAAAGGTGCGCCAGGGAGTTTCGAATGCATGATAGAACTTTTCGCTGCACCAGTGTCCAACAGAAAAGGCTCAACGACGCCCGATGTAGCAACTGCGACGTAAGGCCCTCTCTGATCAACCGGAACTGATACCACTCCCTCTCCTTGTCTTTGGCTGTCCTAGTAATTATTATCGTCAGTTCCCTGATCGACGTAATAATCGTCTACATTGTACTGCGCAGATCGTCCTTGCGATGATCCACGTTGATCGAAACAGTTATTAGAATTTGATGAATGGTCAGAGCGATCGTTCTGAGCACCACGACCTCTACCACGTGATGCTTGCTGTCCACCACGGCCTCCTTTAGATGAATTACCGCTATTACGGTCATTTAAAGCAGGACAATTGAATTTAATGTGTCCCTCCTGTCTACAATAAGCACATTGATTGTACCCTAACGAAGATCTTTGGAAAGAGGAATCATTACGCGGCTGCGATCGAGTCGATTGCGACTGCGATCTATTCTGTTGAGGCGCATTCTGATTAGAACGCGGCGGATACGCTTGTTGTAACAACACTTTAGTTTTGAGCTCTTTCGTCTTTTTATCAGCACGGTCAGTTTCCTCTTTTTCTCTATTTTCGTAATATTGTGCCGTAGCCAATATCTGAGCTGAGGTAGAAACGGCCCACGCACTTTCTGAATTCTTCAATTTATTGCTCAAGTCGGGCAATAAGTTCGATACGAATTTATCCACAAACAACCGTTGTCCACCCTCAGTACCCATATCCTGTCCACTATGATCAACAAATGCTTCCTCAAACCTCGTGAAGAAGTCTGATACACTCTCATCTTTCTTCTGCTTACAGGCTGACAACTTGTCCCAATTTACCCTCATAGCTGGCATAAGCGTTTTCATTAATGTAATGATTCGCTGGGGAAGATCAGCAATCAACTGATCGGGTTTAGTAGCAGCCGCCTGTCCAGCGTCTGCCGCTGTAAGGGCATTCCAATCACCACCTAATTCATTTACGTGATCTTGGTGACGAATCTTAGCCCATACCGGTTGCGGTACGACATTGCCAAACAACATATCGATATCGGCAAGATTCATTACCGTAGCATCTACGAGCTGCGATAATTCCTTATAATACCCTGCAGGATTTTTGCGAGGATCGGGCAAAGATTGTTTCACCTGAAGCACTTCCGATCGTTTCCATGGGAGGTGTATCCACACTCTCTGGAAATGTGCCGGAACTGGCTGGGCAGCAGTATTATCAGCTGGTACCCAAACCGGCGGAACTTCACGCATAGGATATTGGCCAGACTCATATTGTTTTTCAATGTCCTCAACGAACAATGCATGAGGAATAGGAGCGGGACGAAGAGATAGCAACCGCTCAATAGCACGTCGGACATTAGTGTCGACTATCAGTCCAGTTGCGAACTGAAGCCGAAGTTCAGACAGGGCGGTCAGCACCTCGTCAGGCGCATTGGCCGCTATCTGATCATGTAAGAACTTGCACATTTCATCAAACACATATCTCTGAGTGGGTATGTTGAATTGATCAAACGTTTCGAGGACAACACGAGGTGGATTCCTAATAGGGTTTATCATCCAACCCATCGCCATATTGTATAGCGCAACACGTTCTCTATTACCAGGAAGCTGGCTACGTCTCTGAGGACCATCAGAACCAGCAGACCCAAAAACAGGTCCGAGCGACTGAAAGAAGTTTGACGCAATGGGAGAATCACGGTTACGAGTAGAGGGAGAAGAGTAAGACACAGGACTAACAAGAGAAGGAGTAGAGACATTAGCAACAACAGGGGTTAACAACACAGGAGCAGTAGCGGGAGCAGGAGTATGTGGAAGCGGAGGAGCAGTAGGAATAGAAACAGGCAAAGGAGCAGGAATAGTTGGAAGAGCGGGTGCAGGTTGAGGAACTGGTGGAGGGATAACAGGTGGAAGAACAGGTACGGCAGGGACCACAGGAGCTGCGGTACCCTGTACGTACGGAGGTGGCGACTTCATAAGATAGGACATTAAAGAATCCTCAACTGCCTCTTCCTTCTTATCCGACTCCGTAGGCAAAGCAGGATAACATTTATCTATGGACATATGCTGTAGCCTCTCAAACACTTCCTTATCCTTATCCTCCTTATCACGCTGAAACTGCTCAGCTTTCTTCACTATGGTAGCAACAGTATCTCGCTGACTACGTTTATTCTGTCTGATCTCTTTCTGTCGGGCTTCTTTGCGCCACAACCGAAAGGCATCAAACATGGCCGGCCTAGATTTACGTTCGAACAACTTTATTTCCAAATTATCTAAGATCGACGCTTCGAAGCTACCGTGAGGTGGCCAACGAAGATCGCCGTCTGTCTTTGTATATTTTATCCAATAATCGTTAAAAGCAATCGGGCCTAGCCCATGTTTGCTATATAAGTCATAAGTAGGAGTTCCAACCGGAGGTATCGGACACGAGTCCTCCAGCAGGGAATCCGCACCACAAGGTCTAAAACAACTGAACAAAGTACTGCGACCAGGCATCTTGCACACTAGCCGAGTTTCACAAACTTCAAGGGTTACGGGATTTACCAAGTCCCAGCAAAGAACAAAACCCTCGGTTTTTGGCGGCTGCAGTCGTCAAACAATACAACAACAAAGTACGCTAGCAAAGTGTCACCGACAAAAACACTCACACAGCGTGTACAACAAAAACACTCGCTAAAGTGTTTACAACAAAAACACTCGCTAAAGTGTTTACAACCAAGGACTCTGGGAGCGACCCACAAATACTTAACTCAAAGATCAATGGCGTCCTCAGGAAGGCCCGTCAATCGTCTCGCTATACCAAGGTCTACGCCAGGCGCCAAAAACAGGTCTACAGTCAGGGCAGCAGTCCGTCGCAGCCGTTAGGAGGCGGGAATCTTCGCGGGAAAAGTCTTCGGGCCACTTATTTCGACAACAGGATCGATGAAGCGGGGTGCACCTTCCCTCGGAGATTTCACACGAAGTTCCTCACGATCGTCGGGCTTGGACCGGTACCACTGATGCAGCCCCACGTTGGGCGCCAACTGAAGGACTGGGTTCTTTTGGACCCAGCGGTGCCAGGGCACAACACCTGAAACCTTCGTGGGTAACCTGCTCCGGCGTACAAGTCACAGAGACACGGGACACTTCCTTCGGCGTCAAAGAGTCAAGGTTTATTTACTGCAGGGAACACAGAAGTCACAGGAAGTACATTGAGTGTAGTTCGGGGAGACTGCTTCAAATTGGTTTTGTGGATCGCTCCTTTTATACAGTTTTTACCCATAGGCTAACATTGAACACAAAAGTTTACAACCCGGTTCCCACATTTCGCTCTCAGAGGGGTCGCTTTGGTCACTTTGAAACACACAAGGTCCGGAACATAAGTGCGGAAACATTTGGCGGTTCCCAACTGTAAAAACCCATCTTCCCACCATTAGCAAATTCCAATCAGCAGTAAAGTAGATCGAAACAGGAACGAAGACAGGTGCAGAGGAAGACGGAGACAGTGGGGAGATCGGAAAGGGTGTAAAAGGGGAGGTATCGAGAGACACGAGATACAGGCATCAAAGGGACGTGCCTAATGAGATGCACGGCTGAGACAATAAGTCCGTGCGGCAAGATGAGCCTCGAGCGGCGCCATCTGCCTTACAGTAGCAACCCCCTCGTCATAAAGACACTTACAAAGAACATGTGTCTTCCGCAAATATCTTGGGAGTCCCAGGGTCGCGAAGCGGACAGCGTCCGTTCGCTGGCTACTTGAGGGCAAGAGACAAAATGGATGCCGTATCTAAGATGGAACCCGTGGGTACAGATGAAAAACCCACATAACAAACGAACGGTTTAAGTTAGCACAGCGAAACTGCGCACACTTACTAAACTCGTCATTTGCGGTTCATAGATACCAGACTCGACCATATTCGTGCGAGTCGAAAACACCACTTACAATTGTCACGGAACCTCACACCTCTCGGGAGAAAAGAGACAGTTGTGACTCCAAGAAGCTCAACTGAGGATAAGGAGTCAGCAAGTAGCCTTTGAAAGGGAGTCCCTACAGCTTGAGAAAGCTAGACAAAAGATGGGACTAGAGTCCCAAGGTGGCAGCAATTTCCCTAGTTGTAGAGAAAGATCTTATAATCATAGGAACCTAAACAAGATGAAGTGTCCCTACCAGAGTGGGGACCACATCCACAAATGGATAACTGCACTGGAAAGGGCTTCCAAAGTTCAGAAGGTCCCCCAGGAGCAGTAGGCAGCTATCTTGTGGCTCTCCTTTGCAGCCAAAGTTAGAGACAAGTTCCTCACTGTTAGAGAATAAGATGCCGATGATTATACAGTCCTGAAGACTGCACTGATTGAAGGGTTTGGTCTAACCACTGAGCAGTATAGAATAAAGTTCAGAAATACTAAAAGTGCTCATACCTAGGACTGTGTTTACTTTGTTGATTGTGCTATTAAGGCTCGGGAGGACTGGCTACTGGGCAGTAAAGTGAGTGATTAATCAGGATTATACAGCTTGATTATGAGGGAGCAGATCCTTAATAACTGTCAGAATCAGCTGTTGTGTCAGCGCCTGGTAGACTCTGATCTGACCTCTCCCCAACAATTGGGAAAGAAGGCAGACAAATGGTTCAGAACCAGGGTGAAGCAGAAGATACAGAACCAAGGCGGTGACCAGAAGAAGCAATGTCCTAATAAGGGTGTGGAGAATGGTCAAGACCAGAAGTCTTCACAAGGTCCCAAAATATCTTCTAATGGTGGGGAATCCCAATCCTCCAAAATGAAAGGCCCAAAGAAACCATGGTGTAAAGTCTTTAAGCAGAACAGCCATTTGACTAGTGACTGTAATAAGTCCAAAGACTCGACTCCAGCCACCAGTGCCCCTAAGGCAACTGTTCCCCCTAGTTTAGCTCCAGGTGGTAGAAATCACAATAAATGTGTAGCAGGGTTAACCCGGGGCTCTGAGATGGACTCTGGCCTAGTCAGAGTTCCAACTCAGGCTGTCCTAGTCTCTGATGGCGGCATTGATATGTCCTTCTTTGTGAGTCCCAGTAATTTGGGCAAATACCAACAGCAGCCTTTGATAAATGGAAAGAGACTTTGGCATACAGGGACACAGGGGCAAGTGTCACAATGGTGACACAATACCTTGTGGCCCCTGAGCAACTCATACTTGGTGAAACCTACCAAGTGACCAATGTTAGCAATGTCAGGACCAACCATGCCCTGGCAGTTGTTAATTTCTCCTGGGGAGGGTTAAGTGGCCTCAAGAAAGTTGTGATAAGTGAAGACCTCCCTGTAGAATGCTTGCATGGCAATGATTTTGAAACTTCAGTCTGGGCTAAAGTGGAGCTCAGGACCTATGCATACATGTTAGGTATCTCTGCATATGTGTTTGCTGTGACTAGGTCACAGGCCAACATGTCTAACACTGAACAGGCCCTGGATTCTGGAATAATGGACCTGTTACCTACCAACAAAAGGAGCGGTAGGGTTAAGGAAGTGCCTTTCCCCCTGACTCAGAAGGAAGATCAGTCTCTTGAGGGAGATTATCTCAGCCTTGAAAAAGGAACTGTCCCAGATGAGCTTGAGCCTGATCAGGTTGAGTTCTTGGGGACAAGGGGGCCCTTCCAAGGCAGATCTGAGCCAGGAGCAGCTGAGCTGCACTTCTCTTGAACCCCTCAGACAGCAAGCTGCTGCTGAGGCTGCTGGGAATGCTAGTGGTACCCAAAAGGTTTATTGGGATGATGGACTCCTGTACTCAAAGAGTAGAGACCCCAAGACTGGTTCAGCCAGGAGGTTGGTTATATTTTTGAAGTTATGGGGCTTCCTATTAGCACTAGCCCATGATATTTCCCTTACAGGTCATCTTGGCGCTAAAATAAGACTTGGGACAGGCTTGTACCTCACTTTCATTGGCCCTAAATGTCTGAAGACACCAAGGAGGTTTGTCGCTCCTATGTCACCTGTCAAGCCAGTGGTAAGGCTGGTGGCACTATAAAGGCTCCCCCTGAAACACCTACCCATGATGGGGGTTCCCTTTGAAAGAGTGGGGATTGACATTGTTGGTCCCATGGATTCTCAGACAGCCTCTGGGAACAGATTTATCCTGGTGGTGGTGGACCATCCCACTAGGTACCCAGAAGTTATTACCCTTAGGTTATTCCCCTTAGGACCACTACAGCACCTGTGGTGGCAAGAGCCCTCTTGGGAGTGTTCTCAAAAGTGGGTTTTCCTAAGGAGGTAGTACCAGACAGATCTGCAAACTTTATGTCTACTTACTTGACTGCAATGTGGAAGGAGTTTGTAGTGAATTACAATTTCACCGCACCCGTTCACCCACAATGCAATAGTTTAGTAGAAAGGTGCAACAAAACCTTAATGGGTATGATCAAGTGTCTGCCAGAAAAGATTAGGCACAGATGGGACATCCTGCTACCCTGTCTTTTATTTGCATACTGGGAGGTTCCTCAGAAGGGGGTTGGTTCCAGCCCTTTTGAACTTCTGTTTGGGCATCCTGTCAGAGGTCCATTGTGTCTGGTGAAGGAGGGATGGAAGTTACCTCTCAAACCCCCTAAACAGGACATAGTGGACTATGCACTTGGTCTCTGTTGCAGGATGGCGGAGTATATGAAAAAGGCAAACAAAAACATTGAGGCTTGCCAGGAATTACAAAAGGCCTGGCATGACCAAAGGCTGTGGCTAATGTTTACCAGCCAGTACAGAAAGTGTGTGTATTGTAACCAGTGGCCCCAGCAGCTCTCCAAGACAAGTGGAGTGGACCCCACACTATTGTTGAACAGAAGTGAGAGGTTATCTATTTGGTAGAACTAGGAACTCCCAGGGTGCTTCATGCCAACAGATTGAAACCTTATGTTGACAGGGCAGACATGGGCTTGCTCGTGGCTACTGATGAGGGACAGGAGGAAGAAATTGATTCACTCCCTGACCTGCTGTCACAGAACCCTGATGATGGGTCAGTTGATAGTGTAGCCTTGGCAGGCAGCATCACTGCTCAGCAACAAGCTGATTGTAGACAGATGCTCAATCATTATAGGAACATGTTCTCTCAGACTCCAAGTCAGGTTACCTGGTGCACTCATGAAGTGGACACTGGGGACAGTCTGCCTGTTAAAAATAAGATTTACAGGCAACCTGACCATGTCAAGGACTGTATCAGGACAGATGTCCTGAAAATGTTAGATTTGGGAGTTAATGAACCCTCAGATAGCCCTTGGGCTAGTCCAGTGGTCTTGGTGCCAAAACCTCACACCCAGGGTGGTAAGAGAGAGATTAGGTTTTGTGGTGACTACAGGGGTCTCAATGCAGTCTCTTGGACTGATGCCCATCCAAACCCACGAGCAGATTGGCTTATAGATACTTGGCCTCAGCCAAGTTTCTGAGCACATAAGATTTTACAGCTGGCTACTGACAGATCAGATTAGCTGATTATGCAAAGCCAAATACAGAGTTTTCTACCCCTAGTGGGCACTATCAATTTGTCGTAATGCCCTTTGGTTTGAAAAATGCACCTGCCACTTTTCAAAGGTTGGTAAGCAAAGTCCTAACAGGCCTGGAAGACTATAGTGCAGCATATCTAGATAATATTGCTGTCTTTAGCTCCACCAGGGTGGATCACCTGGTCCACCTGTGAAATGTTTTGGAGGCCCTGCAGAAGGCAGGTCTCACTATCAAGGCTACTGAGTGCCAGATAGGGCAGAGTCAAGTTGTGTACCTGAGCCACTTGTAGGTGGAGGCCCGGTTCAAGCATTGCAGAGAAAACTTTAGACCACCGTGGACTGGTTTGCTCCAACTACCCAGACTCAGGTTAGAGCTTTCTTGGGCCTGACTGGGTACTACAGAAGATGTGTCAGGGGGTATGGATCCATTGTGACACCCCTGAATGACTTAACTTCTAAAAGAATGACTAAGAATGTTCAGTGTACAGTCAGATGTCAAAGGGCATTTGATGACCTCAAGTAGGCCATGTGCACTGCACAAATTCTGCAAAGTCCTAACTACTCCAGAGAATTCATTGTCCAAACAGATGCATCTGAGTTGGGGGTAGGGGCTGTGCTGTCACAATTGAATGATGAAGGTCAGGACCAGCCAATAGCTTTGCTTAGCAGAAGGCTGACCCCTAGAGATAAATGTTGATCAGCTATTGAGAGGGAGGCCTTTGCTGTTGTTTGGGCTCTGAAGAAGCTGAGACCATACTTGTTTGGCACTCACTTCACTGTTCAGACTGACCATAAGCCCCTCTTATGGCTAAAACAGATGAAGGGTGAAAAACCCAAACATTTAAGGTGGTCCATTTCCCTACAGGGGATGAACTATACAGTGGAACATAGACCTGGGAGTAACCATGCCAATGCAGATGGACTCTCTAAATATTTCCACTTAGAACATGAAGATTCAACTGGTTAAGGTTAATGTAATGTCCCTGCGTCTGGGGGGGTTTGTGCAGAAGAGTAGGATCTGCTTATTATGGTTACCCCCACTTTTTGCTGGAGTTTCACTGTTTCTCGAAGTTAGTCTGGCTGGAGCCCTGCTATTCAGGACTCCAGCCTAGCTGCTTCCTCTCTAAAACAATTGCATGTACTTTAGGTACACTCCAGTTTGGGTACTGGGGTACCCTTGTGAGTCCCTAGTATGTGGTACCTTACGTCCCAAGGGCATAGGTACGCCAGAGGCCTACCAGGAGCTACAGCATGTATTTTGCCACCCATGGGAAGCCTTCCAAAGTGACACCACAGGTCTGCTACTGCAGCCTGGGTAAGGAGGTGCATGCATCCCTTACCAGGATGTAGGTTACCTATATCTACCTTTAAACACTGACACATATAAACCTATCAGTCACTCCAATGACAGGCCTTGACAATCCTGAAGGCAGAGTGCTTGTTTTTGTGTGAGTGGGTGCCAATGCATGAGCAGGACCCCTCTGCAGCTTTAGGAACCTATTCTCTGAGGCAGTTCTGTGATGCAACCAGACCATATACTCTTAAGTGCATTATACCCTCTCGTTACATGCTAACTTTGGAATGGTTGCATGGAAACATGTTGTGTTTGGTGTCAAACACTTTGGAATCCTACCCTCCTGCCAATCCTGGCGGCAGGGTGGGTGCACTCTGAGAGTGCTTTGATGTCTGCACTGGGGGTATATTTGGTGTCCATGTGCATAGTCCAGTTCAAATCGGGTGCAGGGGCACTCAGCCCCTGCTCTGGTGTGAAACTGGACAAAATAAATGGGTGTAGCTGTGAGAAGTTTGCCTGGCATATGATGTCCACTTTTCTAGTGGGCACCTAGCACCAGTCCAAACGACCCTTATTGATGGTAGATTGTAAAGTCAACCTTATAGAAAGCTATCCTAGTGCTAGCTGTGGAGAGCAGCCTTCAGGCTAAGACATAAGAGGCGAGTTAAGCCAGTTCTTTTACCAATTATAATCTCTTGAATGATCAAATGAAAGCACACCACACAAGGTATATATCAAATATATATGTATTTATTCTAAACACAACCCCCTGATCTCTTTATGAGGTCAGAGGTAGAAGTACAATACACGGAACTTAATTAGCATACAATAAGTTGCAGAGTATATGTTATGCCCTAGGGGCCTTTCAAAGCATATACTAAAATAGTGGTATAAGAACCACGTGAGAGTTAGAAAGCAGGCCTAGGGCTTGTTGAATCGCTGGGGCTACCTAGAACCACCAAAGTTTAGGATGTAGGAGTCCGACGTGAGATGTATGCAGTGTCTAAACACATCCGCGGTTACCATTGACTTTCAATAGAGAACAAACAAGTTACAATTTTACAGATGAAGGACACTTCTAGGTTAACTACAATTGAACCCTTTTAGACTAGAACACTTTGAGAGTCAAGACACACGGGAGCACCGGAGTACTCGTCTTACCTCAACCATAGAAGCCAGGTGCATTAGTGTCTTTTAGTGTCGGGTTTCGTCGTCGATTCCAATAGAGTGCTGCGGAGAAGTGCTGCAGGCGGCCAGAGGAAAAGTGTCCGGGTGGATCTAAGGGTGTATCAAAGATCTGAAGAACCTGAAAGCATAAGGGACAGAGTCTGGGTCACTTGCAGTGACAAGGATGGCGATGGGAACATGCCAGCCAATGTCGGGTGTTTTCAAGTGAAAGAGGTGAAGCTTGTCTCTTCAGCCACAGTGGTCCAGGAGGCGTCGACAACAACCAGGAGCTGGATTTGAGCCGTTCCACAAAGGATCTACTTGACTGCAGTGTCAGAATCCGGATTGGACCCAACAAGCCGTGGCAAACACAATTCATGCAAGATGTCGAGATTGGCTTCAGTGCAGACCAGCAAGATCAGGGGAACCTCTCCTTTGGAGAGAAGTGAGAGCACATCTTGAGCAACCAGGAAAGCTCAAGAAATCAAAAATGGCTCTTAGTGGGGGCTCACTAGCGAATGTACAAGGAACTGCAAAGGGGCCTCACGCTTAAATGCATAAAGCGGGCCTACAGGACACTCGTGGAGTGTAGGCCTCAGAGCTTCAGTGCAAAAGGTGCTCGGGTAGGGGCTTCAAATACCCCAATGCACAACTTCACAATACCTTGGGAAGTAGGTGCAGTGTGCAAAATTCAGGATGTCCAGGAGTTCCGGTCCCTCGTCTCTCGTGTCTGCTATGGGTTTCAATTTTTCTGGGAGCTCGGGACAGCATCAGAGATGTCTGGAAGTTCATGTACTCTGTTGCAGATTCGTTGGGATCCGACGGGAGCCTCGAAAATGCAGACTGGCAAAGATCCGGGTGGTGCCTGTTTGGACAGGGTGGTCACTCCTTGACCACAAGGGAGATTTCTTCAGTTGATATGGAATGTCGAAGGTCCAAGATATATGTTTCAGAGCTTCGTCCAGGGTAATCTAAAGTCCTAGTGACTGGGTTCCTATACTTATACTAAGTTTAGGGGTTGGACTAACTCTAGAGTCCCACCTATGGGTGGACCTGGGGAGGGGGTGGTTTCACCCCTTCCTCTTTGTCCATTTTGTGCCAGACCTGGGGCTCAGTGCCCCAGCAACTGGTTTGAACTCGGAAATGCATGGAGTACCTTGTGTTCCCTAGGCAGTGTCTGAAAAGCATTTACTGAATACAGTAAAGCCTATCTGGGGAGGTGCCAGCACCTCCCTGGACAGGAAACCTATTGTCCAGGCCTCCCCTGCCGGAGTTTCATCCAGCAGCAGGAGGGCAGACTCGTGTCTGTGGCAGCAGCATCCATTTTGTGGTGCTGAGGCTCTATTTAAATTTAAACAGGTTTACCAGTAACTACATAGCTTCTCCCTCTAGAAGGGTGGAAGGCTACCCCGCTGCCAGAACTGGCGGGAGGGTAGTATTCCAAAGTGTTTGACAACTTACACAACATGTTTTGATAAAGCCAAACCAAAATGTTAGCATTAACTGCAAGGATTATAATGCACTTAAGAGGATATGGTACGGCTATATCATAGAACAGCTATAAGGAGATGGTTTCAAAAGCTGCAGAGGGGCTTAGCTCATGATAGGGCACCCTCTCACACAAAACCAGCACTCTGCCTCCAGGATTGTCAAAGCCTGCCATAGGAGTTACGTATAGGTTAATATGTGTCTATATATATATATATATATATATATATATATATATATATATATATATATATATATATATATATATATATATATATATATATATATATATATATATATATATATATATATATACCTTCGTAATTCCACACGCTCCTCTCCGTATGAAAAGACACGAGCCCAATTGCATCCAAAAGGTGTTTATTTCAGCAAAGTGACAAAAAAGAGAAACTCAACGCGTTTCGGGAATTCTCCCTTGTTCACGAGTCAAGCTGTGTAAGTTTGGTTCAAGCATCTAAACACCATGTGACTTCTAAACATAAACAAAAGACTTCCGCGATTTTAAACAAAGCGGTAGCATGGGGAATGTTTTCTTTCTTACAATAATGCATACTGTTATGTACATTGGTTGATATAACAAGGTATTCAATTTAAATAAATCAATTGTCATAATTAAAGCAAAGGGTTACAACTTTATAAGTGTTACGCTTCAAAACTATAACCTAACCCATATACTCCCTTGCTTTCCGCAAGATAATATATATGCTGTTTCCTTGGCAATTATATGTATGGGGTTATTGCTGGTTATGTGATACCTTAGCGTAGCCGTGTCAGTTAAGAATACAGCCCCTGTGGGCAAAACGTAAATGGACCTTGTTTACCCTTATCGGAAAAATTAATGTCACTCGTCCTGGCGACCCTTCCAACATAATATAATTCATGCTGAAATCACTACCAAGATACTAGAATTCAGCCCCAGTGGGCTTAAAACTTTCATTCAACCAATTCATTATCTGTAGAAATTGCTTCTTTCTCAAACAATTCTGCATTCCCTGTAAAATACAAAAAACTAAATTAAAATTAAAACCACACACAAACAAGATATTATTACATTTCTTAAAAGAGTTATCATTCGAGAGCACATATATATACATCAACCTATAGGGTTATTTCAAGACAGGCAGAGGGGCACCAGGGTACAGCAAAAACCTGTTACTCAGTTCTACTATACTCAGTGTAAGATGTTAACCCAAATGTACTTCCATCTCCTCGTCATTATTATGCCCAAGCGGTGTCATGGTCTTATACCTGATTATAAACTTAGATTCGAGTCTTCTCAGACACTGTAGTCTATTGCCACCTCTTTCGTTGTACTTCACTGTGTCTAAGACACAGAAGCTCAGCAGATCTGCATTCTGGTTATGATGACTTTGGAAATGTCTCGCTATGGGGTAAGTTTTGTCCATGTTTCTAATCGCACGCAAATGCTCTAGTACTCTCAGCTTGGCTTTCTTAATTGTACTGCCAATATAGGCTTTTTTGCATGGGCAGAACAGCGCGTATATAGCATAATCAGTATTGCACGACGTGTGTTCGTGAATTACAAAAGGTTCTGCCTCGGAAGACAAAACTGCTATTTTTACATTCTTACTGTTCCTGCAGGCCTTACAATTTCTACATGTATAAAACCCCTGTACATTTGGTGTTGTTACTTTACTGGGTTCAATCGCTTTACATAATTGGTCTTTCAAAGATTTTGCTCTTCTAAAAGTTACCTGCGGTGATGCTTCTACACAAGTGGCTATATCTGGGTCGGAGTGTAACACAGGCCAGAATTTTGTCAAACTTTTCCGCACTAAAAATGCTTTACTGTTGTAAGTTGTAACAAACCTGGTTTTAGTTTCTTGTTCCACTGTCTCTGTCTGTTTCACAAGCAATGACTCCCTACTCCTACCCGCCACTACTTTTTGTGCATTCGCTATGGTCTTCGCTGGGTAACCTCTTGCTGCAAACCTCTCACACATTATTCTCTCTTCGGTTTGGTACGCGTCTCTTGTGCTGCAGTTCCGTTTAGCTCTTAATAATTCCCCTACTGGAATGCTCTGAATAAGGGAATATATATATATATTCACTTAAAAAAACATAGGTTTCAGGCCTTATATAATTAGGAATTAGCATTTTGGAAACCTTGCAAATTCACTTAAAAAACGATAGGTTTCAGGCCTTATATAGTCAGGAATTAGCATTTAAAAAACCATTGAAATTGCTCCTATATAGTTAGTTGTACTAACTATCAATCAAAGCTTTATTTTGATATGCAAGATATCATAAAAGCACATACAAAATATAAAAACCACAATTCATAAAAAATTAGATTTTACAAAGTAAGTTACAATAAAAACATTTGTATTACAATAAATAATTTAAAAGGCATATTAAACATTAGCAGCTTTGTGAACATTAACAATTTTACTAAAACTAAGATCATCTCATAGCCTTTCATCTGATCAGCCAAGCCCAGCTCAAAAATTTGGCAA
This sequence comes from Lissotriton vulgaris, assembly GCF_964263255.1. Taxonomy (NCBI): domain Eukaryota; kingdom Metazoa; phylum Chordata; class Amphibia; order Caudata; family Salamandridae; genus Lissotriton; species Lissotriton vulgaris. The sequence continues at coordinate 461,147,954 of NC_141696.1, read as the reverse complement.
TCCCACACACTAAGCTTGTACTAGTGTCAGCCTTGAGTATTCTAAGTGCGGAGGAATGATCCCTGGTTCCAAGCAATAAACACACAGGTTTAAGCCATTTCTGTCTTGGTTTTACATAAGCTGGGCATGCAAAGAAAACGTGGGCGATACTTTCAGTGACACCTTTGCAAATTGGGTGAGGTTTGGTACGGGGGCTTCCACTTACAGGTATACTCATGGAGGGGAAGGTTTCCTAACCTGAACTGAACAAATAGGGATCTGTCTCTTGGATTCTTGATGAAATCCAAGTAAGGCTCCAAGAGAGGCTTAGGTTTATGCTGTTTGAACACTTCAGTCAACCTTCCTTGGGCTGGGTCCCTTAGGTCTTGCTCATCAACCCAATTCCAGTAAACTCGCTTGGTTTCGGCCTTGGATAGAGGAAGTCCAAGCTCCCAATCAGTTGGCAAGCCGGTTTCATGTAGAAGTTTCTTAAAATTGCGAATCCAATTAATTTTATGGGCGCCATTAAGATTCATGACCTCTTTCAAACCATCTAATTACTTTGAGAGCTCCGGGGTCCGCCATAGCCTAGCCCAGTATAAGAGAGGCCGTAGCCTGGCTAGGTCCTGAATGGAGTGACGACCTAGATCACTCAATAGTGCTTTTATGGGGGTGCCCCTTGGAAGGGATAACAGCTCCCTAAGGAACTTGTTCTCAGAAGTAATCAGGCTGTTGATGCAATCGAAACCCCACAACTCAGCACCATAAAGGACGCTGCCCACAGCTTTTGCAGCGTATTTATACAAGGCAGGAGCAATGGGCTTGGAGATGGACATACGATGTTCTCGCCCCAATGCACCAACCACCCTTCTATGATTTAAAACTGTTTTATCAATGTATGGCTGCCACTTTAAGTTTTGTGAGATTCTAATTCCCAGGTAGTCAAATTCTTTTACACGCTCCAGTGGTTCTCCATCTAGGGAGATGATGGATCTGGAAGGCTTACTTGGGTTAAAATAAAGGAGCTTGGTTTTCAGGGTATTTATGACAAGGCCCCTAAGCTTACAAAACAAACTGAAGCGATTCAACAACTTTTGCAGACCCACAGTGGTTTTTGAGACCAACAACGTGTCGTCTGCAAAAAGCAGGGAGGGCACTTTATCACCCGCCAAAACCGGAGCATCTGCGTTTACTTCAAGCAAAAAAGAGACCACGCCATTCACAAATAATGAAAAAAGTGTTGGGGCTAATACACAGCCCTGGCGTACCCCTCGATTCACAGGTATTCTATCGGTTTTTTGGTCTTGAGATCCCCATCTAATACGGGCATAAGTGCCGTCATGCATGCGGGCCAAGAGGTTTAGGATTGGTAACGGGATCCCCATCTCCTCCAGGATTAACCACAGGCAGTCTCGGGGAACCAGGTCAAAGGCGGTCTTCAGGTCAATAAATGCCAAATAAAGACTGCCCTTGCCAATGGTAACCACCTTCCAATGAAGGAGTAACAACCTAAATGCTTGATCAACTGTGCCTGTGCATGCCCTGAATCCTGCCTGAAAAGGAGAGATGATGTTATTCTCCTCTACCCACAAGAGGATCCTCTCCAGGAGAACCCTACCAACCAATTTCTGCCCAGCGTCTATAAGACTAATTGGGCGATAGTTGGCAGGGTCCTCCCTAGGACCTTTCTAGTAGATAGGAATTAACTCAGCCGCCTTCCATGAGTTAGGAACAGGTGTTCCTGCTAGCAGTGCATTTATCAGAGTGGTAAAATAAATTTCCCAACCATCAGGATTGGCTTTAAATAGGTCACCTGGCACGCCATCCTGTCCTGGGGCTTAGGCGGATACTATTTTAGCTATTGCCGTTAGGACCTCATTTTTATGAACTCTAGTTGGTGCGAGCTGCCGGGTAGCAGTATCCAGAGCACCGCTTAAATGCTCTGGGGCTCCGGACAGCTCATTCCCACCATAGAGATTAGCAAAATGTTCAAACCATTCTCTATCTGTAATATGGTTTGGAATTTGGTTTGAGTCGCAGCCTGTCGATTTTCTAACTAAGGTCCAAAATAAGTTACCATTCTTAGTTTGGCTTGCATCTCTGAGATGTTCCCAATGGGATTCTTCCCAAGCCTTTTTGGCAGCTATTATAGCCTATCTATAGTACATCCTGGCCAGCCTGACAGATGCTGGATTAGACAATTTAATGGCAATAATTCGATTTTCTTTCCTTCTTCTACAGTTACTATCAAACCAATTCTGAGCTGGTTTGATAGTTGCCAGATTCTTTTTAGCTGGGACCGTAAACAACTTGCCAATCTGATCCATAGTGGCAGTATAGATGGCTTCTACCTCTGCTGGCCCGGCCCCCTCATTGCATGCTACAGATAGCCTTAGTGTTTGCTCATCAAGAATACCATCCAGCGCGCTCAGTCTAGGTTCGTCCAAGCAGAACCTAGGCCATTTAAGAAATCTATTACAGTTTGATGGTTAAATTTGCTTGGTTAGTAGCCCCCCACTATTTGATGATATACACTCCCATCTGTGCCATGGATCTAGGAATATGAGAGACAGGGGATTATGATAACCCTCCACCTATGGCATAATGACCATATCCACAACTGACTTCCAAGCCCTCCTGTCTACCATTATGTAGTCGATCCTACTCGCGCACAATACTCTATTATAAGTGTTTGCTCCCTGAGCGTCGGAGGTAGTACGACCTTTGGCAGCTCTTAGACCTGTTTCGATCATTAGAGCATTCAATTGAATGACTATAGGAGACCATCTCTTCACAGGCTTGAGGGTCAGAGACGGGACGCCCCATTGTGCGTCATCCTCATGCACTCCAAGGATATCGTCTACTGCCAAAGGTTCAAACGAGCAGTTAAAGTCCCCAGTGACCAGGACTAAGGAGTCAGGGGCACACATCCTCAGCGAGTCAGCTAAAATATCAATGGTAGACGACTTGGGCCCCCCTTGAGTACCTCTTGCATATACATTAAAGAATTCCCAAGCCGGGGCACCATTCACACCCTCAATGTAGAGTCTCAAAATATCCAGACAGGCGGAGGTGTGATGAGTAATCTTAAGGTTAAGGTCAACCCTTACCCATACCATAAGCCCACCAGAGGGACGACGGCGCCCACCCGAGGTAGCAGGTACATAGAAACAAGAAAATTCCTGCTTATACAGATGTTCCAAAGTCCATGTCTCCTGGAACATACAAATGTCATACCCATCAATGAAGCTATTCCAATCTGACAACAAAAGCTTGTTTCGCAAACCTGCCACATTCCACGAAACAATTTTAACATTGCTAATATGAACCTTACTAGGGACCAAGACATTTGCGGTTTCCCCTATGGCCTGGTTGGCATCAATGTTGATAGTACTCCCGATGACCAAAGCTATATTAGTAGACTTTAAACCCACTGACTGCTGCGATACAGTTGAGTCCAAGAAGCAGCCACCCTGGGGAGGAGAGGAAATACTTGATTCTCTTACTACTTCATCGGGTCAATCAACTGCCTCCAGACAGTCATAACGGTTATGATAAAAAAAACTATCAATATTAAAGGGGGGCATAGGCCATTCTCCCTGAGCTGAGCCCCTCCCCCTACGGGGAACCATTGACCATCCATCAAGCTGAGGAGCAAAATGGCCAGGGGGATAAAAGTAAGTTAGTGGGAGGGAATGGACAGTCGTGCCTGTGCTAGGATATCTCCAGTTGCAGATATAATCAACAATTCTAGGGTTAATAAAGTTAATCAGAATACAGTCACCCCTTATATTTTTGGCCAAATGTCCCACCCATGGTGTCCTTCTGATCATAAGTATTTTACCAACTAAGTGCAGAGGCAAGGGTCTATTCGTATTTAGCGAGTGTACGACCCTGTTCCATAATTTTGTGGGGCTTTCTCCCTCATTTTTGCCCAGTTCTGGAACCCCTGCCAGGACCACCACAAATGGACAAACCTCCGGGGATAAATTTATTTATTTTTTACCCGTGTTAGGTTGGATAGCGGGGGCCCCCCCTCCAGACCTATCTTGCTCTGTGATCTTCTTGTGTTGACATGAGTTATTTACATTAGGGCGTGCTATTTCTTTATCCATAGGAATTGTTACAGAAACAGGTAAAACCGGCTGGGCTATGTTTACGGCTGCTAGTTCCTTGTTGGTGGCTGGGATGGCAACCTTTTACTTACAGGTTTTAGACAATTTAGTAGCAGAGGGTGAAGTTACTCTTAAAGTGGGTTCAATAAGACCCTTAACATCACGCTCAATCCTCTTTAAATGGACCCGCAATCTTGCTCAACCTTTCTTCTAATGGGGCTAAGAGGAGCTTAATAGTGTCATAGATAGCATTAGACTCAACCTCTAGCATCCCCTGCCGATCTTCTTGGGTTGGTAACCCATCTATAACCTGGGTCGCCCTACTAGGCAGGGAAGAGTCTGACAATCCATGAGGAGGATTTACAACAGTTTTTTCCACAATAAGTAGGTTTACTTTCCTGGCTTTACGACCCTTATTTTTTCTCCCACCAATGTTATTTACTGTTTGTTGTGTATTTTTGGGAATTGCCCCCGGGTCTTTCCCACACTCTTGCCTAGTATTATGCACCTTAACTAAACTAGGCACAGTAGGAAGCATTTGGGGGGTCAACAACAGTGAATCTGAGGCTGTGGACTGACTACTAAGAGTAGTCTGTGACAGATTACAAAGGGGAAGTTCTAAAATGGGGGAAGCGCTTAAGCCACTATTGGCATTCAAGTTACCAGGAGTCCTAGCGTTCGCAATTAGTCCCATAGACGATCTTCTTGCGATAGCCAGTTCATGTGAGACAGGTCGCTCCATTATGGTAATCCCCTCATCCACAACATTATTCATCTTTGTTATGAATTGGTCCATAGCTCCAGTAAAGATTGCAGCACCTGCTCTCCCCTTTGCCTCTTTAGGCGGCATATCAAATCTCCCAATTAAATGCAGATATGTATTTAGGCAATGTACTCACACAGATGTGCTGGTTAGTGGATAGAAGGGGGGTGGCCCTTGAACGGGCCTTGACCGGGCTTAAACGGGCCCGCCCTTAGCCCGGGCTTCGCCCGGGCGCTCCCGCACACGACTAGTGGGGCGAGAGGTGTTCCTGCTGTTTAACGCGCCTCCTGGCGCTCTGCTGGCGTCACTCTCGCGCCAATTCTGCCGGGGCACCTGGGAGATGGAGTCCCCTGCAGCGGAGATGGTGCTGGTGGGGTGCGAGAAGCGATCCGTTCCCCTCACGGCAAATATGACAGGATTAGCCGTTCCCCTCATGGCGGTGATCAGGCAAGTCCTTGGTTCCAGTTTCAACAAACGCTCCCAGTGAGCGCTTCGGCGCTCCTGCTGTTTAACGCGCCTCCGGGCGCTCTGTTGGCATCACTCTCGCGCCACTACCGCAAAGGCACCTGGGAGATGGAGCCCCCTGCGGCGTCGATGGTGCTGGTAGGGCGCGAGAAGCGAGCCGTTCCCCTCACGGCAAATATGACAGGATTAGCTGTTCCCCTCATGGCGGTGATCAGGCAAGTCCTCGGTTTCAGTTTCAACAAACTCTCCTATATTTCGCCCCGCAATCTACTGCTGATGATGTCACATATTACATCATTCATGACATGGTCAGTGACATCACTGATGACATCACTGATGACATCTCAAATGACATCACTGATGTCATCAGTGATGACTGTAAGCGTACCGTACGCTCACGGTGCGCATACAGTGAGCGCATATAGATATATAATTTGCTCTCAGCAACTACTGGAGGGATTTTCACCGTTCGGGCTGTAGCAGTGTCTAAAGGTCCCATAGAAAATGCCATTTGAAAAAATTGAAATTCAATTTTCTCAAGAACTACTGCAGGGATTTTCACCAAACATAGCAAAGGCACATCTGCATACCAGGCCCTACCATTTTGCCAAGTTTGGTGTAATTCCATTCAGCAGTTCGGGCTGTAGCCGTGTCTAAATGTCCCCATGAAAATTAACATGGGGAAACACGCTTTGGGACCCCCTTTTCGGCCCCCGCTTGACGAATCCCCCCGAAACTTCCCGGGAAGGAGTGGAGCAGAGCTGGCCAAAATTCTGGAAAATTACACACAGATTCCTCAATCGACGCCAAAGTTATTCTCAATAGAATGTTGAGCACATATAGATATATAATTTGCGCAAATTCAATTTTCTCATCAACTACTGCAGGGATTTTCACCAAATATAAAAAATGCACTACTGCATACCTGTCCCTATCATTTTGCCAAGTTTGGTTTAATTCCGTTCAGCCGTTGGGGCTGTAGCCGTGTCTAAATGTCCCATAGAAAATGCCATTTGAAAAAATTCAAATTTAATTTTCTCAAGAACTACTGGAGGGATTTTCACCAAACATAGCAAAGCCACATCTGCATACCAGGCCCTACCATTTTGCCAAGTTTGGTGTAATTCCATTCAGCCGTTCGGGCTGTAGCCGTGTCTAAAGGTCCCTATGGCAATTAACATGGGGAAAACACGTTTTGTGAAACCCCTTTTTTCTCGGCCCACGCTTGACGGAGCGGAGCGAAGCAATTTTAGGGAAAATTACACGCAGATTCCTCAATCAGCGCCAAAGGTATTCCCAATAGAATGTTGGGGATTTCCTAAGGGAACTATGTCCTAACTATATATACATACTGGCGACCGCCAGCAGGTAATATATATTTATATATTTATATATATATATATATATATATATATCAATAAAAAAAACTCCAGCCACTTCCACCAAAGCCACGGCGGCGAAGAAGGAGAAGCGAACCACTTTCTCAGTCAAGGTGTTCTTTATTCAACCATATCCATATCAGCAATAGACAGATGATATATATTTATATAATGAGTGATGTCACTGACCATGTCATGAGCGATGTAATATGTGACGTCATCAGCAGTGCATTGCACGCGCAAGTTATAGTGAGTCCAACTAACTATAACGCGGGAATTTCAATGGTTTTATGCGAGTAAAACTTCCTGCTAACTATAACTGGTGTGAAACCTATGGTTTTTTCAGTGAATTTAATAGGTTTTTTAAATGCTAATTCCTAACTATAACTGGTGTGAAACCTATGGTTTTTTCAGTAAATTTAATAGGATTTTTAAATGCTAATTCCTAACTATACCTGGTGTGAAACCAATGGTTTTTTCTGTGAATTTCATAGGTTTTTTAAATGCTAATTCCTAACTATAACTGGTGTGAAACCTATGGTTTTTTCAGTGAATTTCAAAGGTTTTTTAATAGCAAATTTCTATACCTATGTAATGTAATATTTTTTTAAATGAGTCCTATATTATATATTTATGTAATACTATTATTTTATGTATATTCATATATTTTTTTTCCCCTGGAGCGCTCCCGGTGCGCGTACCAGTGAGCGCACCAGAGAGTGCAGTGTTCCGGCGCGCTCCGGTGCGAGTACCGGGGCGCATCCCGTTAGCGCACCAAAGAAAAAAATAAAAAAAAATAATGAAGAAGTGAGCATAAAGAAAGGGGACAGAAAGAGTGGTGTACAGAGAAAGAGAGCTAGAGGGAGGAACACAAAGGGACGGTGTAATAGATAGTAAGACAGAGAAAAGGTGTTAGAGGAAATTATTGAGAAAAGGAAAGACATGGGGAGTGATAGAGAGAAAGGACAGAGAGAGAAAAGGAAGGAGTGACAGAAAAGGACTGAGTGAACCAGAAAACAAAGGAAAGTGAGGGAGTGTGGGTGAGCAGGAGGACTGAAAGAAGTTGAATGTGGTAGGAAAGTAAGGAAAAGAGAAGTCAACAGGGAGGATAAGAATAAGTAAGGGATGCAGAGTAAGGAAATAGGGGTGAGGTAGGGTGAGAGAAAAGTAGTGAGGTTAAAGCAAAGGATGATGACAAACTACATTTTTTAGTCATACTTACCATATAAATTATGTAAACTTAATTACATATTTTTTCTACACTTTGTATCTGTGAAAGAGAGAACAAAAAAAGTTATAATTAGTAAAATATATATATTAAAATAAAAGAGACAGGTGAGGACGTTAAAAATCATAAATGTGTACTAAGAAATAAAGCAAGAGTGAAGGATACAGAAAGGGAAATAAAGTAATGTAGAAGGACAAAAAGAAATAGAAGAAGTGCAAATTACTAAGAGTAAGTCCGATAAATTCAGTGACAGAGAGGAAGACAAGATGAGAGAAATAAAGTGAAGGTAAGTAAGAGACTAAAAGAATGTGAGTTAGCAAAACTAAATCAAGAAAGACGAGTAAGTAAAAGGGGAATGAGTGAGAGGGAAAGGAGTCTGATTGAGGATCCATTTACAAGAAAGAAGAATGGAAGATGACTGAGAGTGATTGAAGGGGAGTCACAGAATGAAGGGATGAAGGGAGTGACGATAATATAGAAGGATTGAGAGAAAAGGAGTGAGGAAGTAAGTACACAGAGGGACTAAGGGATGGAGTGAGTGAATTGGAATATAATGAGTAGGGAAAGGAAAATGAGTAAGGGAGCAAAACAAGGAAAGAGAAGGGAAGAGGACTAAAGCAATGGTACTGAGAGAATGTGATTCGGTGATGAAAGTAAAGACAAGGACACTGAAAAATAGGAAATGCGGGGTATTAATGGAAGCGGAGTAAAAGAACTGGGGTGAAGAATGAAGAGAGAGGAACAGTGAAGTTGTTGTAAGAGAAAAGATAGAAGGTAGATAAACACAAATTAGCCTAATACAAGGAGAGTGAGAGACTGAGGACATAGAGGTAGTCAACGAAAAAAGAGGAGAAAAGTAAGAAGCAAAGAAAGATAAGTGAGAGAGAATGGGTAAGTTATAGTGACAGAGTATGAAAAAAGAAATGAGTGAGTAAAGAGGAATTAGTAAAAGAGCAAAGGAGGAAAAGACGGAAAAGGGAAGTAAAGCAGAGAGACTGAAAGCTGAAAAGTGGTGCAAAGGACAGAGGGGATGCAGACAGTTGAAATGGGATTGAGGGGTTGTGAAAGAAGGAGGGATGGAACGGGGATAAAACAGAGAGAGAGAAAGGCAGTGTGAGTGAGTAAAGAGAGCTGAAAAAGGGTGGAAAAAGGGAATACAATATAAATTACACAAATACAAACTATAGAATAACTTCTACAACATGTTACATCAGAATATTTTGAATTTCAATAAAAACAGTGAGTTCAAACTATTCATCATATGACAGCGGGGAAAAAACACAATCTAAAAGATTTTGTTTAAAAAAAACATATAAACTTACAAATCACATATTTACACTAATCTTTAATTCACTTACTTTTCATTGAGGCCAAATAGTAGCTCGTGAAGGTCCTTTTCATAGGAAAATACTCTGCTGTTCTCTAAAATTTCCATTTCATCGACGTTCTATAAAAAAACTCTAATAACATCTGAAATATGTCTCAATTTTTTCATTTCCTCCTTGTGTTAAGTTATGACTCTTTGCTCATTCCAACACTATTCCTTACGGCCAAATAGTGTCAGATTTATTAGTCTATTTACAAACTCTGAAATGACTGTTTACCCGATGTTTTGAAAGAAAAGCTCATACAACATTTTCACAATGTTTAAGTATTCATATTCCCATCTCTGGATCACTAATGTTCAACATTTCCTATAATACTGATATCACTTACTATGAGATCCACTTACAGTACCTATATGAGAACTGGATTTTTTATATTATGTTCATCACTTTTACTCACAATATAATTTTACATAGCAGAGTAACTTTTATTAACTGCCCCCGTCTTCATAGGCCAATTACCTTTAGTTAAATTTCTGTTCTAAAAATACTAGGTAAGAATTTTGTAAGTCAAAAGGCAAACGTTGTTTGAAAGTCAAATGAGTATCATTACAGAAAGACCAACCTTTTCGACATTTTAAATAAGCTGTATAATGTCCTGATGTTGTTGAAGGACCGTCGTGATAAATAATAGCTACAGTTACAAAGGTTCTTCCTGAAATTGATAACTGAGTAGCCACAACATTTTTAATAGAAGTTGTCAATTTAGTTCCATCAGGTCTACATCGTTGAAACATTAAAATGACATAATATCCATAAGTTTGTATAAATAATGTGGACAGCATTGGACACTTACATTGGGAACAAACCATATTATGATCAGCTGCTTCAAATAGATTATTAAAAGACACTGATTTGCAGTCTGGTAAAGTCAAATATATAAATCTTTCAGTGTCTATTCTAGTACTACTTGATAAACTACAATTGTCGCAGTCATGCTGCCATTGATCAGAAAGCCTAAAAAGATTTTCTACATCTACACCTTCATCTTCCAACACACCAAACATATACATTAAAAATTCCTGACAATACTGCTGAATATTTTGTGAATTTTATTTTTGACCTGAACATATGTCTAAAAGATTTCTAATTTCTGAAACACTTTTTGTTTTTGCTCTATCACTGCTACATTTCTGAAACACAGAATTCAATATACCGCAGAATCTTTAATCCCAATTTTCAACAATCTGTTCTTGTAAAGTTTTAAGAAAAAAACAACATTAACCACTAGATTAGCATAGCAGCTGACACCAGAACTGTTTTCAAACTGAAATCCAACAACATCTTCAACAGAATCCTTTTTCTTTCTGCTTACAATTACAGTTTCATCTACTTTTTGTCTTTTTGCTACTACCTCACTGCAATTATTCTCATTTCCTCTTTTTCGGCCTACCACACGTTTTTCAAACAGAGGATATTGAGGCAAATGTGGAGCATACTCTCTTCTTAACCTATTGTATTCTTTAACACAATCTAAATCTGCAGAAATCTTTGTCTCATCACACTCAATCAAGTACAATCCTGATAAAGTTCTGACTCGTGATAATGCCACATATGCCATACCCTCTTTAAACACAGAACTTCCAATGTTCACCAAAGCACTATCTACACTTAAACCTTGAGATTAATGAATTGTCACTGCATATGCCAAACAAACAGGAAACTGTTTTCGGCGAACATATAAGTCTTTTACACGCAAAAATCTAGCAGAACAACAACTGATTTGTTGTACTTGCTCAATGCCATCAAATTTAATTTTTAAAAATTCAATTCCATCTCTATTTCTGTAATTCACAAAATCAACAACATGACCAATAGCTCCATTTACCAGACCTCTTTCAACATTTAAATTTCTTCTCAAAATGATACGACAATTTAAATACACATTCAGAGTCTTTTCAAAACCAGCTGTTTTAGATATACTCTTCTCTAATGAATCCAATTTTGTTTTTAAATTTTCTGAAAAAATAATTGTTGCACCCATATGCTCTATTTTATCTATTGCTTCCAGTTTCACAATCTCTTCATTTTCTATCTTTAACATTTTGTTGTTGAAGATGGAACATTCTTGCAGAGTTGGCATCAAACATATCCCAGATTTCTTCTCAGTAATTTTCTTAAAAATATTCTCTGGAAGAATGTTTTCATTTAGATACAAATTTGAAATTAATCGAGCATGTAAAGCTTCTTTCCCATGCTCACTTACTTTTCTGATTCTTACATCTTGTAGAATATTTTTATAATCTTCATCCTTTGCCTGTCGCATATTTTGAAGCAGTTCTGCATATTTGAAATGTAACCATATATTAATGTTTCCAATGCTTCAAAGGGACTTCCTGGTATCTTTATGCATCAGCATTTTAAACACTGGTTGTCCTTTTACTGGAGTCAACTGCAGTAGATCTCCAAAAACAATAATGTGTTTTCCTCCAAATAACACATCATACTCTGTTCTAAGAATTTCTTGCATTCTCAAATGCACAAAAGCAAGCATTAGATTTGAGACCATGCTTACTTCATCAATGATAAGAAGTTTGATTTTCTTCAGGACTCTAGAAACTTGAGAACACGCATCTCCCGATAGCTTGTTATAATGCAATTTATTTTCATGCTCAACTGGCAGCATCAGTAAACGGTGTAGAGTAATCCCTTTAATGTTATGTGCTGCCAGTCCAGTTGGAGCGGTTACAACACAAGACAGCGGTGATTCAGTCCTTTTCTGCAGATAAGTTGCAATGGCTTTAATCAGAAAACTTTTTCCTGTTCCCGCTTCTCCACTTACGTACAGTCGGATAGGCTTAAATGATGTACATGAGCACTCTTTTTTCTCATGTCTGAATCCATGTTCAATCTGTTCTGTGACTTCGTCATATATCTTTTTCTGCTCAACGTTTAGTTGCTTTACGAAATCTTTTAAGTTAACTACATCCTCTTGATCTTGTTCCATAGCTCTTTCCACCTCATCCATGGCAGTGGCAGCTTCATTTTGGATAATTGGTCCTCCTAGTGGATCCTGACTCAATGAAGTAGAACTCTGACTGTCTTGAGAACTGTCTCTTGCAATCTCTTCAGCAATTGTGGCTTCTTGCTCTATTTCTTCATTCAACATTTGCAGATAGTTTGGAAAAACAGGACATTCTATGGTATCCTTGGTTGCATTAAAAGAGTCTTCGTAACAGAGAAAATCACCAAGTAGTTACTCTTCTGTACGCCATGGCTTAAAGAGTTGCAAAAGAGCTAAATAGTAAAATTCTCTTTTGTCTGGAGATTCACAACTCAATTTTTGATGATTAATCAAATGGCCTTTTCTCTGCTTCGCTAGACATCCTTCATACCCAATGACAGCATATTTTCCATTATTGATATCTTCTGTGATGTTCCTCTTATAACTATAGTTTTGCAGAACTTCATACAAACAAGTGTTCTCAAGGTGAATACTTCTATTTGGATAGTATTTATCCAACATGTTTGTCTTAAAAATATCTGTACTGTTTGGTTCTTTCTCCGCCAAATACTCTATCTTGTACAGATTTCAATACTCGGTTTCGTGTTGCAGCAAGACCTAGACTCACCCAAATGATTGATCTAGATTTGGCATAGAGACTTGCTGATGATAACCTATCAGAACATTCATATGCTCCAATTTCTCGATGCAACAACATCTTCAGACTGAAACTGTATCATTTTTTACTTATACTCTTTTCATGTGAAATGTCCTCCCACATTTCCTTCAGTTCAGTCTTTTTTTTTTGTGATGTAAGACGTCACATATCGAGCCACAGCAATAGAGTTGTCAGCAACAAACTGAAAATCCATGTTAGCATTCCACATGGACAAAATCACTGGGTTGTAGTCGTTGATGTACTTGGACTCTTCGTTTCTTTTTAAATTGTATGTATTTTTTGGTGATTTCCTCGTCACAGTATGTCGCAGAGAAGACATCAAATTATTTACTCTTCCTTTAGAAATCACTGGTCGTGGAAACGCAAAATGACATTTTGTATAGAACTTATCCTTGTTTCTAAATTTTCGAAGACAGTACTTTCCACAACGATGGGATTGAAAGCGTAAAACTTGTTGCCTTAAACTATTCTCTTCAGTAGTTTTCGGAACAGCACATGTTGAATACTCTTCAATGAAACTCATTGCTGTGTCATCCAAATCAGTTCCAAATTTGGGTACATCTTTAATCCATAACAACATATGTATGTGAGGAGCACCTCTCGCTTGATACTCCTTCCTCCAAAGAAATCCAAAACCTCTCCAAGGGGAGGATTTTTTTTGTTGGTAATAAAAGACATCATAGCTTCAAATCTATGATTAAAATATCTGCATACATTCACTGGATCCAAAGAACACAGTTCTCCAGGTGTTTTGAATTCTATATTTTGTATGTTTCCATTTGCCGCTCGTTGAAATTGAAGTAAGTCATCCCATGCATACTCAGCACAGCTAAGAGTGAGAAACCATGTAGAGTTCCTAAATTTCTTAGCATACATTTCAATTCCCCATGACGACGGAACCAATATTCGTTTGTTCCACGCTGACATGCCATGAGATTGATTAGCTGAGATTCCAAAATACTGTCTTGCAGATTGACTTTCTCCATAAAATCTCTCGCCGAAACATTTTGCAGATGAGCTTCACTTTTCAGAATATGATTAACTGCATACGAATGCACAGACAAGTCACTTTCATACAGTAGATTAAACAAATACAGAATGCATTGACGAAACCTTGTATCTTCAGCATATAATCTTAAAGTCCGGTATTCAGCTGCAGGAATTTGAACTGGTCGATCGTCATATCGTCCACCTCGACCTGTTGGAAATAACTGTGGAAAACAACAAGCTTCCAAACTTTCTTCCCATACACTAATAGGACTTCCTTTTGCTGCTTTCATTTGAAACAAGTCAATTGCATTCCCCATTACTTCTTTGGAATGCAAAGGATGAACAGTATAATGTTCATATATTTCTTCACTTCTAGACACATCAGCTTTTTCAATTTGGCCGGCTGAACAATCACTGTCTTCTTCTGTAGCTGTTTCCTCTATTCCAACACATACATGTTTGTAGTACTCATTGTTTTTTACCAAACACAACGTTGCCTTTTTGACTCTCCTAACATCCACTAAATCTTGCCAGATTTTCTTACTCTTTGTCGGAACCCCATCAACTAGAATAACTAGAGGATCCTCTTCTACTCTTTCTACACCAATTATATCAATATTTTTCTTGACATCTAGAGGCAAATAAACAACTCTTCCCTTTAATACTCTCTGTAAATCTGTAGGAGGCAATTTCCCTATCTTAGGCTCCATGCAAACAATGGCCTGAAAAGGATGGACACATTGAATCAAAGTAGATTCATAAGTATTTAAATCCATCAATTCAGAAGGAATATCTATCAACTGAAGATTATTATGAACAGCTCTAGCAGGCACTCTGTTTCCATTTAATTTTTTTAAACAATAATTACAAATACGCTGATGAAAACTCAAATCAAAAGAATTCTCCACCAACAAATAAGTTACAAAATCTTTCCATTCACTATTGTTTTCCATTTCACTTTTTGCATATAAATCAACTAACCTAGTCTGAATCTTATAATGAGTCCGTCGACAACACACACAAGTTAAATTAGGCCTTTCACTTGATTCACCTTAAACTTGGTAATTTCCTCGTCAAACTTTTCTATACTTGAAATCGGTACATTATGTTCCAAATTACCATCTATTACTATATCCATTTCTACACTGTCCTCTTTGTCCCTAAATAACAAAACTCAATTTCTTCACAAATCCTCTTCACATCTAATTCAGATCCATGCAAAAGAGCACTGTTTAACTGTTTAAGCTTAAGTGCCAGACTTTTTGCATAATACAACCTTCTCACTAATTTCCTCACTTTATTATGATGCACTGCTAACATCCTAAAATGATGAAAAACACTCTGACATACTTTTCGAGAAAGACAAGCCAGTGAATGCCCATGCAAACCTGTGTTTACTCTCACTCTGCAAGGATCTAACTCTTGCAACATCTTCATTGTCTGCTTTACACTTTTCTTACTATATGTACGTAAGAAATTACGAAGCAAATCGATTGAATCCTGTTGCACACTACAAATACTACTACACTTCCATGTGTAACTGTACCCTTAGTACGTCTTCCTAAAACTTCATCAGCTAACACCTCTTCTACATGTCTAGACACAAGTTTCTCTTTTTCAATCGGACAACCGTCTTTCACCTCATATGCTCGACCACTGGTGTCAACTGCATGCACCAAATCATTTTCCTGGAAGTAACTCTCCTCATTAAAAAATGGTTCAGAACTTGAACTATGCATCCATTCTCAAGAAAATACTTCACAAAAAAATAGTCCAATTAATTATTCTTTTCCATCTACTGTTCGATTTGAAAACATCAATTGTCTTGTTAAGTATCCTAATTCTATTGATTACTAAAATAAATTATTTTTTCTTAACTTCAAAATCCTGATCAACAATCTTCTCTACACTTTTCTTTTTCTTGTAAAAAGCAGCTCTCAATTTACCTTTCTTAACATTTTTTAATAAATTTAAAACTACCCTATTGCGAAACATTAGTCTACGAATTTCCCTATATTGATTTTGCCTTTTTTTGCTATCCATAATCTTCTCTCCTGCTCCAGTACTAACATTTTTAAGGGGCCTCTCCTTCCTTTTCAAATTTGCTCTTTCCTTCGGTATATTTACATTCTCTTTAACATTTTTTTTCCTCTACATATGTTTCGAATAAAAGACTTAGTTGTCTTACCAGGAGCTTTTTTTGTGTTTTTTTAAATACTTGTTGTAGGGGAGTGCGTTAATTCCGTTGGAATTTTTGTTTTTTTCCGTATGGCAGCTTTCCTTCTCCTTTTAAAGAAAAAAATAACACATTATAGACCACTATTAGCAAACAACAAAGCAATGACAATAAGCAAACAATATAAACACTAATTTACAACATATCTAAGTTTATTCCACAGCAACTATATAACTAGGAGTAAGACAGAGAAAAACAGCTAGAGGGAGTAACACAAAGACACAGAGAGACTCAGACAAAGAAACAGGTAGAGGAAGTAAAACCTAGAGAAGGACTAAGACAGAGAGAGTGTATAATATGTTGTAAGACAGAAAAAGGATGTAATAGGGAGAGGGAGTAAGTCAAAAAAGGGAGTAAGTCAGAAAAAGGATGTAACAGGGTGTAAAACAGAGAGAGGATGAAAGAGGATGTAAGACAGAGAGAGGGTGGTAGAGGGGAAAAGGTTGTAAAAGAGATTAAAACAGAGAGAGCCTGTAAAAGGGGAGACAGAGAGTAAGTTTAAGAGAGAGGGTATAAGAGGAACTAAATCAGAGAGAGGATGTTACAAGAAGTAGGTCACACAGAGGGTGTAACAGGAAGAGAGAAAAAAAGTCGGAAAGAGGGAGAGAGGGTGTAAAACAAACAAGAGGTGCAATAGGGAGTAACTCAAAAACAGAATATTACAAAGAAAAAGGTTGATTAGATAGTATCTGCATGATTCAAAAAATATATTAGCACATTTCACAATCATGTCACCTGTGTTTCCTCAGATTAGTAAACAGATTGAGCAGATGAGGTGAGGCCTATCCAGGGGTGCAAAGGAGGTGAGGCTTTTGTCCAATAGTGCACTAGACAAGACTCACCAACTGTGTCCCTTGGGCAAGCCTCACCTCCTCTGTTCCCCCTTGACAGACCTCAATGTATTGGGTATAATTAATGGTGACAGGGTGCAGATGTGGTGAGAAGGAATTATTAGTGTTTGTCTCATTTAATAAATATATTTGAACCTTCAATGCAAAATCTCAACATTCTATTGTGAATTACTTTGGCGGCGGTTGAGGAATCTGCCTGAAAATTTCCTCAAATTTTCCTCGCGGC
This sequence comes from Lissotriton vulgaris, assembly GCF_964263255.1. Taxonomy (NCBI): domain Eukaryota; kingdom Metazoa; phylum Chordata; class Amphibia; order Caudata; family Salamandridae; genus Lissotriton; species Lissotriton vulgaris. Next base: position 461,130,714 of record NC_141696.1, on the reverse strand, counting down.
GCTCCGGTCCTTCCCTGAAGGTTTGGGGGGATTCGTCAAGCGGGGGCTGAGATAAAAGGGGGGTCCCAAAACATGTTTTCCCCATGTTCATTTCCATAGGGTGGTCGACCTCACTTTTAGCCCGAACAGCTGAATGGATTTCCACCAAACTTGGCAAAATTGTAGGGACTGGTAGCCCGATGTGCCTTTGCTATGTCTCAAGATATGTGCTCCAGTGGATTTTGAGTAATTTAGGTTAAAAAAAATATATATATCTATAAGCGCGCCCCGGTACGCGCACCGGGGCGCGTACCAGCGCGGTACGCGAGTTCGCGCACGGAAAGCTGATTGGCTCTTGGGTGTCTGTAAACATTCCAAACAGTCCGGAGCGGCCGCCATCTTGTGTCTCCGTAGGATCGAGACACAAGAGGTGGCAAAAAGAAAGGGGGAAATGAGCAAAAGGGGGCGGGGTAGCCCCCCCTGACTCCCTAGGTTTGATGTGGGGGCCATAAAAGGGCCCCGCAGGGCAAAAAATATATATTTATTTTTTCAATTTTCGCAGGGGGAGCACCCGGTTTGCGCACCGGGGAGCGTACCGGGGAGCGCACCATGGGTAAAACCCAGTGAAACAGTAAAATAATAATTTAAAGTGCTTAGAGGTAGGGTAGCTCTGAATAGAGTTGTTGTGTTGTACACCGTCTCCTCCGTAGATACTCTTTTGTAGATATCTTGGATGTTGTTACATATGTTATTGTGGTATATGGAATCCATACCATAGTCTGTCAGGAAAGAAGAAATAGATCCTTTAAGCCCTCCCTGAGAAGGCCTAAGGAATGATGGGTAGTCTACCCTGCTCCCTTATGATGTTTTCAAGTATTACATTTTACTCTCTTCTGAATCTACACAAAATTGGCGGTGGTATGGTGCATTAGAGAAAGACAGTGAGAGAAAGGAGGCAGGAGATGAAAAAGAGATGTCAAATACACATTGGAGATACTATAGTGGGAGAAAGGAAGTAACTATGAGCAAACTTATTATGTAACACAAAAATGTTGCTCAGTATACTATATGTCTCACTTTATATTATGATTTTGGTACTATTTCATGAATTACATATAATAATGAATAATGTCTCAAACAATTTTTAATTATTAAATATAAATTTATTGTTGTGATTTTTCAAAATTTAAAAGAACTTCTAACATTAGATCATCTGGAATGTCCTCATGTTGGTTCAATGATTCTATTGTTTCAACACTGTCAAGTAATTGTTCGTCCAGAGACTGATCCATAAAGTCCAAGTCATCAATATCTTCCTCAGGATTGTTCTCAACAACAACTTCGAAAGAAATATTAATTTTGTCTTGTTTTCCTTCCATTTTCCTGCTGTAAATTGCATAAAAAATAACTATATCAGTAGAGTTAGGGCACTGTTGGGTTTAAGTTCAGACATGTACTTTTGAGTTTTTAACAATGAAGTTATCTTTGGGCAGTGAATGGTTACAGGCAGGAAGTAGAATTATTAAAAATTGCATATGATGAAGCCTAAGTAAATTCATAATTATACCAGAGAAGCCTAACTCAATCTATAACTATAACAGAGAAGTCTATCTCAATCTCTAACTCCTACAGAGGGACATTATATAACTATCAGAAAACGTTTTCCCAAATTAACTTAAAGTGCACAACATAATTCCCCTTCCAAATTAACAACTTACCTTTTTCAAAGTAGTTGAAGTTTTCTGTGAAAATTCTTTCAAAATGTACCTCAGGTAGTACTAGTCAAAATGGCTGTGTTTCCCTCTCATTTTTCATTTATATATACATGTACTTAACCAATCAAATGTCAGCACATAAAAGTACAAAATGAAAGTAACATTTTCATTGGATGTAAATTCCAACACTTTCATATGTGTTTTTGCCATGTAATTTTACCTCAGGATATTTAGACAGGGCTACAGCCTAAATGGCTCAATGGAATACCACCAAATTTGGGAAAATGGTAGGGACTGCTATGTAGTAGGGCCTATTCTATATTTGGTGAAAGTATCTCTAGTGTTTTTTATGTGAATTAACTTCCAACATTTTTTAGGGAGCACTTACCGGTGCGCGCTCCGGTACGAGCACTGGGAACGCTACGGGAGTCCGCTATCTTGTGTTTTGGTACAATTGAGACACAAGATGGAGGACAAACAACGTTGGGAATGGGTAGAAGGGGGCACGGTACACAGCCCCTGACCCCCTAGGTTTTGTGAAGGGGGCTTAGAAGGCGTATATAGGCCCAAAACATTTTTTTTAAAACAATTTGCGGGGGAGCGCCCGGTACGCGCACCGGGGAGCGCACCGGGGAGCGTACTTTGGTGAAAAATAGTGAAAAAAGTTAAAGTAAAATAATCATTTTGAGTGATCAGAGGTATGGTAGCCCTGAAAAGAGCTTTTGGGTTCTGTGTCTGATTTAGGTACCTACAAGTAGGTTCCAATGCACAGTCTTAAATTCAGGAGGAATATATACATGATGAGAGAAGGTTCTGGTGCAGTCAGATGAAGTGTGGGAATAAAATGGCAGTTGGAATAGTAGGAGTTTACGAAAAAAGTAATTGTGGAGTTTCACTGCTCTTGAATCACAAGCAATGATTGGTGGATTCAGATAGTTGAAAACTAAAAGTTAGGGTGCATGGTTGTGTTTTGTGAAAGAAGCAATTTGAATGGTTAAGAAAAAGTAAATTAAAGAAACATTGCATCGGATAAGCTGGTGTATTGAGAGGTCAAACATCCTTGCTGACTTCATTTGCAACATTGTAGAATAAACTTTTGAACCTAAGAGTTCAGTAAGGAGGGAGTTGCTATGGTAACAGGTAGAAAGGTCTGAGGGGGGAAGGGTGCTGGTTTGAAAATAGTGAAGGAAGAGTTTTGATTGGTTGAAAATAGGCATATGTGTTTAGAATTAGAGGTTTTCTGTGCCAGTCATGGTTGCAGTGTCTTGAGTGCATACCTTTTGCTCTGCTGAAGAAAAATTGGTGTGTGTGTCTGACAGTGTTCTCAATCTCCCAAAGCATTTGTAAAGGTAAGTAATGATTCATTTAATTTAGATAGAGACTTGTATGCTCTATGGAGAAGATTTGGAAGCAGATTGTGTTTTTTTAATGTTGCTTTGTGTCATGTTTTTTGATAATGCTTGGTTAAAACATTTTGCTGCATAGAGGAATTGTCTTTTGTGAAATAGTGAAGTTTCAGTAGTGAAATTGTGTGGTAAATATTTGATTTACTGTCTTAATTTCTATGCAGGTAAGTACTTAATCATTAATAACTCAATCGGAAAGAAAAAGGCAGAGTCCGTGGTGTTAGAGTTCTTAGGGGTTTTATTCCTTAAAAAGGAATGGTTCTAGAACTGGATATCATGTTCCTGCAACCACAGGGGTTCAGGAAGGGATAGAGCAATATTTTATTGACAATACATAGCTTATATACTTAAATCACATCATAGAAACCAATATAGTAGGCGTAACAGCTGAGAGAAGACAAGATAACAGCATCCACGTGTTAGTAATACGTAATCAGAAGGCGTGAACTAGGCGTGAACTAGAGGTGTGTGCTAGAAACGTCACAGATAGGTGTCACAAGTGGGTGGCAACAAAACAGAATCTTGTAATGTCAGCAGAAATCTGAGGCCTGGATGCGCGCGCAGCTGCATGACGTGTGATTGACGTGGAAACTGGAGGGTGCAGGGGGACTTGACATTTACACTGGCGGAAAGAGACAGAAGTCTGGCATGTCAGATCAACTCGTACTTTTATCATATCTGATATCTGATGTTTGGGAACCATATTATCTAAACGGAAAAGGTCTCTGGGGCAGAAGCTATTCTATACTGACTGTGAGTGCGTGTATAAGCGCCTACGTGTCTGCATGAGAAGCGTGGGGGCATGGGCCTTCCATGGGAGTATGGTAACAGAGGCTATGAATTACTTGCACGGAGACAGTGAGGCCGGGCCCTTCGCTCTGCAGCTGGGGGGATGTTTACTTAAACTAGTAGGCAGGAATGCATTTTCGAGGAGCGGAACAGATAATTGGAAGGTTGGAGTCAGTCTTGGCAGGCAGCAGTCTGAGCTAAGCGCGGTGGGCCGCACAGAAAGTAAGTCAGAGGTCACGGGTACCGAGACAGCCTGGGCTGAGGCTTTCAGAGTCAGAAGGCAGAAAAAAGGCTCGATGGCAGAATTCAGGGCCTACTTCGCCAGAGCTGAAAAACGTTTAAAGTACACCACAAAAAGACGTTGGCATGGCATACTTAGAAACAGACTATTCAACCCATTCAGGGTGGGTCTGAAAGAGGACATGTTGACGTTGGACACAAATGTATTTGCGTCTTCATAGCTGGCACAGGAGGGAAGTTACATGCACTTTAAGCTGGTACATGGAGAAGGTGGGGTACACGATAGGGAACATAACTTGACCATAAAATTTATATTTCCTCATTCCCTCCTTGTTCCCTACGGACCCTTCATGATATATCGATCCTCAAGAATCGATCAGTTTGTTCTTGTAACATCATTTGTTCTTCTTTCTTTCTTTCACGCTTTGAGAGAAAACTGGAATGTTCAATGCATGATGTGGCACACAGTCCACAAATCGCTGGCCCACACTGTAGGCACAGGCAACAACTGAATACTATGACTAGGCCAACGCCTAGGAAGGATAGGATCTTCCAACCCCAAGCAGTTAATGTTGTCCAGAACCAACCGGACCAAGTCCAGGTGCCTGGATTCTGATGTATCAGATTTGCAATCTTATGAAGACGTGTAATAGCTTTGTATACAGATGGCGCGTTTTCTGGAATGAAAACACAGCAACTTGACCCGATGACCTTACAAGCTCCGCCTCTATCTGCCAAGATGACGTCAATAACAAGACGATTCTGAAGAACAACAACCCGCATGGCGGACTGCTCTTCTGTTAAGTTACCTAGGGCGGAGGCAGTTTCATTTACTACTGCTTCAAGTGTTCTAGTTAATCTGCGTATTAGTTTACTATTTTGGACGGGGCCTGTGAAGAAAAAGAATCCTTTATTGAAGTCTGTGTACTGTTCCCATGCCGTTTCAGTGTAGTCGACAATCGGGAGATCCCTTCGGAGTCTATTCTTTACTAGATTTGTATTTCTGTGATAATCAGGAGGAGCTAGAAAAACAGGGGGCAGAAGGAATGCAATATAACAGGTACCATCCCAATCTGGAGGTAAGCGTATGTATGCGGTATGACCACAAACAAAGTAGGAATGACGGGTAGTTCTAAAGGAAGATTTACCTTGATCACTGAATTTGACCACAGTAGTACATTTACTATGACCTAAGTGTACTGAACCTTTCTTACTGACACATAATTCACCAGTGACTGGTAATACTGACATAGCAGGGAGAACTGGTGCAGCTTCGGATTCAACAGTAAGAATCTTAAGGTTAATTGTGTAATTACCTAATCCATATACTTCATTTTCTAGATCAGTTCCTATTCTAGTGGGGAGTCCCTTCTTATCAGGGTAACAGACATTAAGCAGAACTAAGTTCAAGTTTCCCCAAACCCAGCTCCCTTTGAAAACAGCAATATCAGAATCTAAGGAATTAATTATTCTAAGCCATGCACCACAGGAGCCATTGTGAGTGAACGGGTACGGAAAGAGGGGCAGAACTCCCTTGTATTTCTGGTAGGGAGGGAGTCGGCCACATATCCAGCAGTTTGTAGCATTATTAGTCTGATGGGAGTGATGTAACATACTAATGAATGTGTTGTTGCGCAGCGCGAGTCTGTAAGAAAGTTCGTGTGGAGGTAATTCACTAAAAGAATGTTCAGCAGTGACATTGTAAGCAGATTGTTCACGCTTGAAAATAGGGTAGTAGATAGGAAGCAGTATACTTGCAACAATAATCAGAAGACTTAGAAAAAACATAATCAATAATGTCACTATACAGTGACTGCGGAGTGATTTGCAATATGTACGTTTCTTGAGTTGTCTCTCTCTCTCTCTATCTCGATCTAGGAGATACATGTCAGAAACTATTTAACCGATTCACCTAGGGGAGGACTTAAACAATTGAACTGTCTGACTTGCTAGATCGGAGTTTCAGTTTATACTCCTCTTGGGGAGTTTTCTCTCGTTCGGGAACTTTAAAGTCACTAGGCTCAATACAGTCTTTGGAGGGGGTGGACGAGTCTGGGTCTGGTCTCAGTTCGTTGCACTTTTTAATATGACTCGTATGTATCCACCCCTTTCTGCCTTCCACCTTTATCGCTGTCCTCGTAGTAAGAAGGACGGTCTTCGGCTCTTTCCAGCGGGGCTCCAGCGGACTTTTCCTGTCGAAGTTCCTAATCAGGACCAGATCTCCTGGACGGACATCATGCGGCTTTACATCAGTGTTGTCAGGGAAGGCTGCGGCAACCTGTGAACGACATGATTGGAGTACAGACATCATGGAGGCAAGGTAATCTGTCAGCATATTACAATCGACATCGGTAATTTTCTTAGGAATGGGCGTCCCCCACATATTCGGTGGTCTGCCAAAAACCACTTCGTACGGGGATAGTCCTGATCTCGAATGGGCAACCATCCTCATATAGAACAATGCAACTGGCAGGGCGACTATCCAGTCGACCCCTTTCTCTTTACATATTTTAGTAAGGCGGGTCTTTAGTGTCTGGTTATGCCTTTCTACAAGGCCTGCGGCTTCGGGATGTCGGACACAATGGAATTTCCACTGATATCCTAGCAGCAAGGAAACTTGTTTCATTAATTCGGATGAGAATGGCTGTCCGTTATCTGAGTACACGACACGAGGCAAGCCGTACCGTGGGAAGAATTCTCGAACCAGCTGCCTGGCAGTGGTCGGAGCAGTGTAATCTGGGACTGGATATGCTTCGGTCCAACGGGAAAGTGCACAAACAATTACGAGGACATATTTGAATCCTCGACAACGGTCCATCTGGATATAATCCATCTGGAGGACTTCAAAAGGGTGATCGGGAGGATGGAATCCACCTTGCTCTACAGGGACGCTTTTACCTGGATTAAACTGACAACAGATCATGCAAGTACGCACTTTCTGTTTTGCTGCTGCTCGTAAGTGTTTATTGCACCAGAGATTCTGTAAACTGTCTAACATCGCTTTCTCTCCTAGATGTGCTGGACTATGTGCTGTATTGATTATGACTTGAACCATAGAGTCGGGGAGAAACCATGTAGATTTTCCCTTCGTCATCCAACCTTGATCTGTCTGGATCCCTCCTAGTTCAGTCCATTTCTTTATTTCATCTGGAGTAGCATGTGTCTGAATATCGATTACATCTAGTGCGGGATCCCTGACTGTCATACAATGTGTCGGTACTATTGTCTTTGTCACGTCAGTTGTCTGGGTGTGAGTCAGTGCTGTATGTTTCGCTGTCTGGTCTGCCAGGTCGTTACCCTGGGAAACAGAATCTGTAACTTTAGTATGTGCTTTACACTTCATGACGGATATGCCTGAAGGCAGATGTATTGCTTCTAGCAGTGCTTGAATGAGGGGACCGTGTTGGATCTTGGCACCGTGAGAGGTCAAGAAACCTCTTTCTTGCCATAACATGCCGAAGTCGTGTACGACTCCGAACGCATAACGGGAATCAGTGTATATGTTAACATTTCTGTTCTTGGCTAGTATACAAGCTCGGGTCAGAGCAATGAGCTCCGCCGCTTGAGCAGACAGTGTGTCAATACGATATGTTTCTTTGACTTCAGTTTCAGTGGTCACTGCATACGCGGCCACTAATTCTCCTGTACTTGTTCTCATGCATGAACCATCCACGTAAAGTGTCAGGTCTGGATTTGTCAATGGAACATCGGTTAAGTCTCGTTGAGGCTTTGTTACTGTATTAATGATCTCTATACAATCATGCGGGGCTGGATCTGTCATAATTGTAGGTAACAATGTTGCGGGGTTCAGAATGCTACAGCGTCTGATTTCTATGTGTGGCTGGAATAGTGTTAATTCATAACCTGTCAGTCGTGCTATAGTCAAGTGTTGAGTCTGGGTTCTGTTTAAAAGAACCTCTACATAATGTGGAACTTGTACTGTTAATTGATGTCCTAAAACAATTGAGTCGCTCTGTCTGATTGCTAAAGCTGTTGCTGCTACTGACTTCAAGCACGCAGGGAGTGCCTGGGCTACTGAATCCAATGTACTTGAAAAATAAGCGCAAGGCTTATGTGAGCCTCTTTGATCTTGAGTGAGGACAGACAATGCTGTACCATCACGTTCTGTAACAAAAAGTGTAAAAGGTTTGCTGTAACATGGTGTCGCTAAAACTGGTGCTTGGCATAAAGCTTTCTTTAATTCTTCAAAGGCTTGTGTGTGTTCCTGAGTCCAAGGGAGGACAGTCGAAGTCGCTGCCTCCTGTGTTGTTAACTGAATGAGTGGTTTAGCTAGAAATGTATACTGAGGGATCCATTGTCTGCAGTACGAGGTGAGGCCTATAAAGGCCCGTACTTCCTTTTGTGTCTGGGGTTGTGGCATATTTACAATTAACTGAATGCGATCGGGAGTGAGCTGTCTCCCCACTTTGGACAGCAAGTGACCCAAGTACACAACTTGCTGAACACAGAATTGTAGTTTCGAAGGAGACACCTTGTGTCCCTTGTCGGCCAGAAAATGTAAAACTGTCAGTGATGCTTGTTCACATTCGGGCTCACTTCGTGCGGTGATCAGCAGATCATCGACGTATTGCAGTAAAGCGGTGTTAACTGGCATTTGAATACAATCTAGTTGTCTTTTCAGTGCTTTGCTATAGATGCTGGGGCTTTCTGTGAATCCTTGAGGTGCACGGGAAAATTTGAAGCTTCGTCCATTTAAACTGAATCCGAAGAGGTATTGGCTCTCTGGATCAATCGGTACACTAAAGAAGGCGTTCTTGAGGTCAATTACGGTAAAGAATGTTGCTTCAGAATCAATAGCAGTCAATAGGGAAGAGATATCGGGGACCACAGGGTACTGTGGAACAATGCATTTATTTAGTTCTCTTAAATCAATCAGCAGCCGATATACTGGCGGTGCATTGGGATCAGTACGTTTAAGAATTGGAATGATGGGTGAATTACAGATATTGGAGTCGGTCTCTATGACCACTCCTTGGGCAATGAGCTCTTCAATGATTTCCAGTAAAGCCACTACAGCATCGGGTGGTAACTTGTATTGTCTGATCCTGGGTAGAACAACACCTGGTTTGAGTGTAACACGGTATGGTGTGATATGCATGCAACCTACATCAGTTGGGCCTTGTGCCCACAAGTGATCTGGTACATTTTTCAATCTGACATCAAACTCTCGTAATACATAATGACCCTTGAAATCCCGCAGAAAAAGTCTAACTCCCTCCGGGGAACAACATATCACTGCTCCTAGAGCCTTCAATGTTTTAATACCTAACAGATTTTCTGGACATGATTTCGTAAGTAACAGGTCTGTAACACGTAATAAAGGACCCACAGCCAGGGGAACGGGTTCTGATACCTCATTTACAATAGGCTGTCCTGAAAAACCAAGGGAAACATTCTGTGAGCCTGAGAGGGGTGCCCCTGGGACTTCGTCATGGCTGATTGTTGTGCGGCTTGCCCCTGTGTCAATTAAAAACTTTCTGTCTTTTCCCAATACTTGACTGTGTACATAAGGACCCTCTTGATCTACAGGAATTTCAATAAGAGGCAAGCCCAACTCCCTCTCTAGGCTGTTTCATGTGTATCGCTGGTAATCGGGGTAAGCAGATTGGGCATACTGGTACATTTGTTGGGATACTTGTTGAGTCGCGGCAATGGGCTGTGGCTGTGATACCGCTACCGTCTGTGCTGTATGAGATGAAGCATGCATAGGCTGCGTATTCTGCATGGGCTGTACGTTCTGTGAAGTCTGTTGCTGGGCCTGATCTTGTCTTGGTGGATGCGGTCTCTCTTTAGTTTTACCTGTTGCTATGTTATGTTTCAGAACTGGACATTCATGTACGTAGTGACCTGGCTGCTTGCAATAGTTGCATGTCCCTTTAACGGGAGCTGCAGCGTGACCTGTCTGGGTCGAACCCTTTCTCTGGCTGTCGGCTGGAACTGATTGGGCCACTAACATTTTCATTTTCGTGTCTTTCATGCGTTTCTGTTCATGATCCTGTTCTTCTCTAATTCTGTTCTGATGGTATTGTAACATCTGTAACATCTGTGATGGCGTATTTGCTTGCCATGTACTCTCAACCTTGTATACACGGTTTTTAACTGCTAACAGGGAATTCTCCACTAACTTCGATACAAAAAGATGCGGGTACGACTCGCTACTTGGTTTAAGACCACTATTAATAATAAAACATTTCTCGAATCTTGAATAGAAGTCACTAGTATCTTCATCTGGTTTCTGTTTACATGCTGAGATTGCGTCCCAATCTTCCTTTCTAGTTGTCAGTAATCTTGGCAGAACCTGTAGTATCAAACCTGGTAATGCTTTAGTTTTCTCCCCAAGGCCTAGCCCTGGGATACGTTTTTCCTCCTCGTCTTCTATTTCTGCCCATACAATCTTTTTCTCTCCCACCTCCCATTCTTTTTCCTTGAGTTTCTCGTAGATGCCCGTGGGCAGCAGTACCTTTAACATTTTCATGATATCTTCATATGTGTAATCCCCCATCAGTAACATGTCTTTAAGTTCTCTGTGAAAACCTGCAGGGTCTTTATCATGACACGGTACTAGTTTCTTCATTTCTAACAGTTCTAACTTGGTCAGAGGCGTGTGTACATACACACGTTTCAAGTTATGATCGGCACCCATAACTGGATGCACTTCTCGTAAGGGGTTCTGACTTTCAATGCCATGCAGACGCTCCATATGATACATTTTCCTTTCTGGGGGCGGAGCGGGAACATATTCAGAGCTTACGAAAGTGTTATATCTATGTCTTTGTTCTAGAATTATTTGTATTAACTTGGTACTTAGACCTTTCCATCTATCCATGAGTAGTGCTTCTAATGTATCGTGTAAGGGACCTGGATCAGAATGTTGGTTTCTGTATAACGTGAGGAGGTGCTGAATCATGTATACACCTGCTAATTTCTGCTCGTCTGGGGAAAGGTTCAGAAATGTCTGCGCTACTGTGTCATCATTGTATATGTTCGGATTGTCAGCCCATAATACTGCTGACCGGGCTAGTTCTTGTTCATCCATAGAATTGAGTATGTGGTACCCTATTCGGTCTCGAAGCCTTTTATCAGTCTCCTGGAACTGATGTTCAGGAGAATTCGGTTTGGTTATGCCAGAGAGAAAAAGTCTCTTGCTTTCTGGACGAATGCCTTTCCTAAGGTAAGTTCCCTTACCTACATACGCTATCGGATCTGTAGTCTTTTCTGGTTCTTCAGGTTCTTCCTCCTCCTCGGAGGAAGCTTTTTCTTTCTCTTTTTCGTGTATTTCTATCACTGCTTTTCTTATTCTCTTGTACATACTGGCTATACAACCCCCTTTATCATGTTTTCCTTCGGATATATTTTGACCCCACTTGTTGAGTGCCTCCATTTCATCTTGTTCTGTCTCAGGCCTGTCTCGTTCTCTTATTAGGCAATTTATGAAAAAACGTAATATATATGCTTGAGTGTCAACTTTCTGATGTGCCATGGCATCCTTAATACTGTCTGGGTCTTTCCCAGTCTGGACAAAGTGATATATTCTATCTAGGTGCTCCTTCATTCCTGAGAATAACAGTAGGTAATCTGCAGCATGTCGTAAGCGTAGTGATGCTAAAAACATCCTATCGTCTTTACCGGGTACTGGATCGTATCTGCAAACTTGGAGCGGTTCTTTGAGTATGGCGAGACGGGGTGATTGGAGCGAAAAAGGATTCTGCATATCCCTAAGGTGTAATCTGTGTGTTGGTGGCGGGGTCCGGTAACCCCCGGTCGCACCTCCTGAGGCAGAAGCTTGGACATTATCTCTCTGTGGAGTCTGTATCTGTACTTGAACTTGTCTTTTAGTAGGATCAGGTAGAAGCGGTTTCGGTAGATCAATTTTAGGTGCGGGAAGTGGTGGAGGTGGAGGAACGATGGGCTGTCGAACGGGGAAACCTGGTTGCAGTTGTGGCGGAATTTGGTCTGGAGGCGGGTTTCCACCCCCGTCACCGTCAGTAGGCGGGACGCGGACAGGCAGATTGGTGTAAGCGGGTGCTACATCCTCTAGATAGGAATTCAGGAATATGTCTTTAGTGGTCCTGTGAGTTACTTTAGTTGGAACCAATGGTGGCGGCAGATTTTTCGGTATTTCTGAAGTGGTCTTAGGCGAACCCTCGGCCACTAGATACATACCATTTACAAGATTGTTTCGTGCGCGGTCTATTTGTTCTGATTTTACTCGGATCCCTTCAGTAACTAATTCGTTTTCTTGGGCTTTATCTGATTCTTTAAGTCTGTCTTCTCTACGGAGTGCTTTTTCAGCACGCTTATGTGATTCCTTACGCCAAAACTCTATGGCATCTTTCTGAGATTGTCTGGCTTTCTTTTTCCACAGTGCTTCCTCTACCTTCATGATTCACTCGGCATCCCATGTTCCGGTGACAGGCCATCTATGTCTTTCGTCTAGATGCTTAGTATAATCGGCCCATAAATCTAGATACAATATGGCATCTAAGCCATGCTTGTGGTACATAAAATTTCCAGGAGTGTCCCTAGGGGGGATAGGAATTTCTTCCTCTAGTATCCCTTTCCTAGTTCCTATCTGCTTTAACTTGTTGAAAAACGGCATCTTGTTTACTTCGTACTGAATGCTCAATCCTTGCTACTTAATACTGAATACAGCTAGTTACACAAGAACACAATAATGCACATTAAAAACAGTCACACTCATACCACGACATTAATCACATGAAAGACATTTGAGACATATATGACTACCCCCCTATACTGGATGTACTGCTAAACAGCACAGATACACTGTCAGAGACAATGCAAAAACTTGAATAACTGATGTACTGCTAAACAGCACAGATACACTGTCTAAAACAGTGCAGACCGAATTTGTGTACCCAAACCCGTCTTGATACGTCCCAGCAATGGTACTCACCGGGAAGCACGGAAACAGAAGGCCTCGGAAAACTCAAATGGACTGGACCGGACTCGACTCGACTCGACACGTGGATACTTCGGAAACTGGTGGGCCTCTTGACACCTCGGACCTTGCTTCTTTCGGCTAGGCTCTGGTCGGGATCCTCCGCACTCCTCACCGCCTCGTCTGGGTGCTGATTGCAGTCTTCGTCACCTCCGTGGGCCAGAGGGAGATACAGGAAATCCTGCCGGTACGCGTAGTTTCCGTCTAACTGATGGCAGGGGACAGAGTTTGCAACGCACCAACCGGCGCGTGGGGTGGGGGAGGGGTCCCTATTCGGGCGCCAAAATATTGTGGTAAATATTTGATTTACCATCTTAATTTCTATGCAGGTAAGTACTTAATCAATAATAACTCAATCGGAAAGAAAAAGGCAGAGTCCGTGGTGTTAGAGTTCTTAGGGGTTTTATTCCTTAAAAAGGAATGGTTCTAGAACTGGATATCATGTTCCTGCAACCACAGGGGTTCAGGAAGGGATAGAGCAATATTTTATTGACAATACATAGCTTATATACTTAAATCACATCATAGAAACCAATATAGTAGGCGTAACAGCTGAGAGAAGACAAGATAACAGCATCCACGTGTTAGTAATACGTAATCAGAAGGCGTGAACTAGGCGTGAACTAGAGGTGTGTGCTAGAAACGTCACAGATAGGTGTCACAAGTGGGTGGCAACAAAACAGAATCTTGTAATGTCAGCAGAAATCTGAGGCCTGGATGCGCGCGCAGCTGCATGACGTGTGATTGACGTGGAAACTGGAGGGTGCAGGGGGACTTGACATTTACACTGGCGGAAAGAGACAGAAGTCTGGCATGTCAGATCAACTCGTACTTTTATCATATCTGATATCTGATGTTTGGGAACCATATTATCTAAACGGAAAAGGTCTCTGGGGCAGAAGCTATTCTATACTGACTGTGAGTGCGTGTATAAGCGCCTACGTGTCTGCATGAGAAGCGTGGGGGCATGGGCCTTCCATGGGAGCATGGTAACAGAGGCTATGAATTACTTGCACGGAGACAGTGAGGCCGGGCCCTTCGCTCTGCAGCTGGGGGGATGTTTACTTAAACTAGTAGGCAGGAATGCATTTTCGAGGAGCGGAACAGATAATTCGAAGGTTGGAGTCAGTCTTGGCAGGCAGCAGGCTGAGCTAAGCGCGGTGGGCCGCACAGAAAGTAAGTCAGAGGTCACGGGTACAGAGACAGCCTGGGCTGAGGCTTTCAGAGTCAGAAGGCAGAAAAAAGGCTCGATGGCAGAATTCAGGGCCTACTTCGCCAGAGCTGAAAAACGTGTAAAGTACACCACAAAAAGACGTTGGCATGGCATACTTAGAAACGGACTATTCAACCCATTCAGGGTGGGTCTGAAAGAGGACATGTTGACGTTGGACGCAAATGTATTTGCGTCTTCATAGCTGGCACAGGAGGGAAGTTACATGCACTTTAAGCTGGTACATGGAGACGGTGGGGTACACGATAGGGAACATAACTTGACCATAAAATTTATATTTCCTCAATTGAATGCTTGTACATAGGACCTGTGCTGTGTTTCTAAAATGTTATTTAAAAAACGAGTTTGGGGTAAATGAATGGTTTTCATATTTTTGAGAAGGAATTAATCGTGTTTGCCTCATTAAATAAATATATTTGAACATTTTACAATGATGTCACTTGAATTACCTCAGATTAGGAAGCAGATTGAGCTTCTTTCTTGTTGGTTTGTATCATGTTTTTTGATAATGCTTGGTAAATAGATTTTGCTGCATAGAGGGATTGCATTATGTAAAATTGAGAAGTTTCACTAGTGACATGGAATGCTTGTACATAGGACCTGTGCTGTGTTTGTAAAATGTTATTTAAAAAACGATGTTGGGGTAAATGGATGGCTTTTATATTTTTGTGAAGGAATTAATAGTGTTTGCCTCATTAAATAAATATATTTGAACCTTTTAGAATGATGACACCTGCGTTACCTCAAATTAGGAAGACGATTGAGATTCTTTCTTGTAGGTTTGTGGCATGTTTTTTGGAAATGCTTGATATTAACATACGCAAGATAGAGGAATTGCTTTTTGTGAAATAGTGAGGTTTCACTAGTGAAATTGTATGCTTGTACATAGGACCTGTTCTGTGTTTCTTAAATGTGATGCGAAAAACGATTTTCGGGCAAATGAATGGTTTTTACATTTTTGAGAAGGAATAAATAGTGTAGATGAGGTAATGCCTGTCCAGGGGTGTAGATGAGGTGAGGCCTGTCCAGGGGTGCAGATGAGGTGAAATCTGTTCAGGGTTGCAGATGAGGTGAGACTTGTATAGGGGTGCAGAGGAGGTGAGGCCTGTGTTCAAGAGTGTAGTGGGAGAGAAGCCTGTCCTGGGGTGCAAAGGAGGTGAGGCCTGGGGCTAAGAATGCAGTGGGTTAGAGGCTTCATTAAGTCCAGTCCACTGCTTTCTTAGACACAGGCCTCACCACCTCTGCTCCCCTGGACAGGCCTCACCTCCTCTGCGCTTCTGGAGAGGCCTCACCTCATCTGCACAATCTGCTTCCTAATCTGAGGAAACACAGGTGAAACGTGCAATCATGTACACAGTATCTAAACCTTGTGAATAATGTAAAACCAATTCCTGTGCTGTAAATCAATTTTTACATAACATTTTAAAAACAGAGCATAGGTCATATGTACAAGTATTTCATTCCACTACTGAAACCTCACTTTTTTACAAAATACAATTTCTCTATGCATTAACATTTTTTTTCCAAGTATTATCAATAAATATGACACAAAGGAAGAATAAAAAAGCTTAATGTGCTTCCTAATCTGGTAAATAGATTTTGCTGCATAGAGGAATTGCATTATGTAAAACTGAGAGGTTTCACTAGTGACATGGAATGCTTGAACATAGGACCTGTTCTGTGTTTGTAAAATGTTATTTAAAAAACAATTATGGGGTAAATGAATGGCTTTTATATTTTTGAAAAGGAATTAATAGTGTTTGCCTCATTCAATAAATATATTTGAACCTTTTAGAATGATGTCACCTGCGTTACCACAGATTAGGAAACATATTGAGGTTTTTTCTTGTTGGTTTGTGGCATGTTTTTTTGAAATGCTTGATATCAACATATTCAAGATAGAGGAATTGTCTTTTGTGAAATACTGAGGTTTCAGTAGTGAAATTGTATACTTGTACATAGGGCCTGTGCTGTGTTTCTTAAATGTGATGCGAAAAACGATTTTGGGGCAAATGAATGGTTTTTACATTTTTGAGAAGGAATAAATAGTATAGATGAGGTGAGGCCTGTCCAGGGGTGTAGATGAGGTGTGGCCTGTCCAGGGGTGCAGATGAGGTGAAGTCTGTTCAGGGTTGTAGATGATGTGAGGCTTGTACAGGAGTGCAGAGGAGGCTAGGCCTGTGTTCAAGAGTGTAGTGGGAGAGAAGCCTGTCCAGGGGTGCAAAGGAGGTGAGGCCTGTGTCTAAGAATGCAGTGGGGGAGAGGCTTCATGAAGTTGAGTCCCCTGCATTCTTAGACAGAAGCTTCACCACCTCTGCTCCCCTAGACAGGCCTCACCTCCTATGCGCTTCTGGAGAGGCCTCACCTCATCTGCACAATCTGCTTCCTAATCTGAGGAAACACAGGTGAAACTTGCAATCATGTACACAGTATCTAAACCTTGTGAATAATGTAAAACTAATTCATGTGCTTTAAATCAATTTTTACATAACATTTAAAAAACAGAGCACAGGTCATATGTACAAGTATTTCATTACACTACTGAAACCTCACTTTTTTACAAAATACAATTCCTCTATGCACTAACATTTCTTTACCAAGTATTATCAAGAAATATGACACAAGGGAAGAATAAAAAAGCTTAATGTGCTTCCTAATCTGGTAAATAGATTTTGCTGCATAGAGGAATTGCATTATGTAAAATTGAGAAGTTTCACTAGTGACATGGAATGCATGTACATCGGACCTGTGCTGTGTTTGTAAAATGGTATTTAAAAAACGATTTTGGGATAAATGGATGGCTTTTATATTTTTGTGAAGGAATTAATAGTGTTTGCCTCATTACATAAATATATTTGAACCTTTTAGAATGATGTCACCTTCGTTACCTCAAATTAGGAAGAAGATTGAGATTCTTTCTTGTTGGTTTGTGGCATGTTTTTTGGAAATGCTTGATATTACCATATGCAAGATAGAGGAATTGTCTTTTGTGAAATAGTGAGGTTTCAGTAGTGAAATTGTATGCTTGTACATAGGACCTGTGCTGTGTTTCTTAAATGTGAAGCTACAAACAATTTTGGGGCAAATGAATGGTTTTTAGATTTTTGAGAAGGAATAAATAGTGTAGATGAGGTGAGGCCTGTCCACGGGTGCAGATGAGGTGAAGCCTGTTCAGGGTTGCAGATTAGGTGAGGCTTGTACAGGGGTGCAGAGGAGGTGAGGCATGTGTTCAAGAGTGTAGTGGGAGAGAAGCCTGTCCAGGGGTGCAAAGGAGGTGAGGCCTGTGTCTAAGAATGCAGTGGGGGAGAGGCTTCATGAAGTCCAGTCCACTGCATTCTTAGACACAGGCCTCACCATCTCTGCTTCCCTGGACAGGCCTCACCTCCTCTGTGCTTCTGCGTAGGCCTTACCTCATCTGCACAATCTGCTTCCTAATCTGAGGGAACACAGAGAAAACGTACAATCATGTATACAGTATCTAAACCTTGTGAATAATGTAAAAATAATTCATGTGCTGTAAATCTTTTTTTTAAAAACCATTAAAAAAACAGAGCACAGGTCATATGTACAAGTATTTTATTACACTACTGAAATGTCAGTTATTTTCAAAATACAATTCCTTTATGCATCAACATTTCTTTACCAAGCATTATTAATATTTTTCCACCTGTCCCCTTCTAACACCCACTCTCTGACTTATTCCTTTTTACATCCTGACTCTGTGTTACACTCTCTTACACTCTCTCTTTGACTTACTTTCTGTTACACCCTGTCTCTGATTTATTCCCTTTCTTTCTTTTTTATAGCAATGTCTAAATCATACTCTGTCTTATATCCTCTTCCTGATTTACTCCGTCTTTCAACAATTCTCTTTGTAACATTCTCTCCCTGTCTTACTCCCTATTACACCTTTTGTTTGTTTTACACCCTCTCTCCCTCTTTCTGACTTTTTTATTCTCTTCCTTTCTTCCTGTTATATCCTCTGTCTAACCTATTTCTCGTTATATCCTCTGTCTTTTTTTACTTCCTCTTACACCCTCTCTCAAGCTTACTCTCTCTCTCCCTTTTACAGGCTCTCTCTGTTTGGGTCTCTTTTGCATCCTCTTCCCTTCTAACACCCTCTCTCTGTCTTACACCCTGTTACACCCTTTTTTTGATTTACTCTTTTTCTCCCTTTCTTTGACTTACTTCCTCTCCCTATTACATCCTTTCTCTGTCTTACAACATATTAAACACTATCTCTGTCTTACTCCTTCTCTATGTTTTACTCCTCTACCTGTTTCTTTGTCTGACTCTGTCTGTCTCTTTGTGTTACTCCGTCTAGCTGTTTTTCTCTGTCTTACTCCTAGTTATATAGTTGCTGTGATATAAAATTAGATATGTTGTAAACTAGTGTTTATATCGTTTGCTTATTGTCATTCCTTTGTTGTTTGCTAATAGTGGTCTATAATGTGTTATTATTTTCTCTACCACAGATTGACATCAACAATTCAAAAGTTTTGGAAATATGCCTTCAAGGCAGAGGAGAAGGAAAGATGCCATACCGAAAAAATCAAAAACAGCAACGGAATTAAAGCACTCCCCTACAACAAGTACTTCAAAAAACACACAAAAAGATCCTGGTAAGTCAACTAAGTCTTTTTTTCGGAACATATGTAGAGCAAAAAAAAATGTTAATGAGAAAGAGTATATACTGAAGGAGAGAGCAAATTTGAAAAGTAAGGAGAGGCCCCCCAAAAGTGTTACTACTGGACCAGGAGAGAACAGTATGTATAGTAATAGAAGACAAAACCAATTTAGGGACATTCGTAGACGAATGTTTCATAATAGGGTAGTTTTAAATTTGTTAAAAAATATGAAGAGAGGTAAACAGAGAGCTGCTTTCTACAAGAAAAAGAAAAGTGTAGAGAAGATTGTTGATCAGGCTTTCCAAGTTAAGAAAAAAATATTTATTTTAGTAATCAATAGAATTAGGATACTTAACAAGGCAATTGATGTTTTCAAATCGAACAGTAGATGGAAAAGAATAATTAATCGGACTAATTTTTGTGAAGCATTTTCAGGCGAATGGATGCATAGTTCAAGTTCTGAGCCATTTTTTAATGAGGAGAGTTACTTCCAGGAGAATGATTTGGTGCATGCAGTTGACACCATTGGTTGAGCATATGAGGTGAAAGACGGTTGTCTGATGGAAAAAGAGAAACTTGTGTCTAGAGATGCAGAAGAGGTGTTAGCTGATGAAGTTTTAGGGAGACGTACTAAGGGTCTAGTGTACACATGGAAGTGTAGTAGTATTTGTAGTGTGCAACAGGATTCAATCAATTTGCTTCGTAATTTCTTACGAAAAGTGTAAAACAGAAAATGAAGATGTTTCAAGAGTTAGATCCTTGCCGAGTGAGAGAAAACACAGGTTTGCATGGGCATTCACTGGCTTGTCTTTCTAGAAAAGTATGTCAGATTGTTTTTCATCATTTTAGGATGTTAGCAGTGCATCATAATAAAGTGAGGAAATTAGTGAGAAGGTTGTATTATGCAAAAAGTCCAGCACTTAAGCTTAAACAGTTAAACAGTGCTCTTTTGCAGGGATCTGAATTCGATGTGAAGAGCATTTGTGAAGAAATTGAGTTTTGTTATTTTGGGGACAAAGAGGACAGTGTAGAAATGGATATAGTAATAGATGGTAATGTGGAAGACAATGTACAGATTTTAAGTACAGAAAAGCTTGACGAGGAAATTACCAAGTTTAAGGTGAAATCAAGTGAAAGGCCTAATTTAACTTGTGTGTGTTGTCGACGGACTCATTATAAGATTCAGACTAGGTTAGTTGATTTATATGCAAAAAGTGAAATGGAAAACAATAGTGAATGGCAGGATTTTGTAACTTATTTGTTGGTGCAGAATTCTTTTGATTTGAGTTCTGATCAGCGTACTTGTAATTATTGTTTTAAAAAATTAAATGAAAACAGAATGCCTGCTAAAGCTGTTCATAGTAATCTTCAGTTGGTAGATATTCCTTTTGAATTGATGGATTTAAATACTTATGAATCTATTTTCATTCAATGTGTCCATCCTTTTCAGGCTATTGTTCGCATGGAGCCTAAGATAGGGAAATTGCCTCCTTCAGATTTACAAAGAAGATTAAAGGGAAGAGTTGTTTATTTGCCTCTAGATGTCAAGAAAAATATTGATACAATTGGTGTAAAAAGAGCAGAAGAGGATACTCTGGTTATTCTAGTTCATGGGGTTCCGACAAAGAGTAAGAAAATCTGGAAAGATTTAGTGGATGTTAGGAAAGTCAAAAAAGCAACCTTGTATTTGGTCAAAAACAATGAGTACTAAAAACATGTATGTGTTGGAGCGGAGGAAACAGCTACAGAAGAAGACAATGATTGTTCAGTCGGCCAAATTGAAAAAGTTGATGTGTCTAGAAGTGATGAAATATATTAACATTATACTGTTCGTCCTTTGCATTCTAAAGAAGTAACGGGGAATGCAATTGACTTGTTTCAAATAAAAGCAGCAAAAGGAAGTCCCATTAGTGTATGCAAAGAAAGTTTGGAAGCTCGTTGTTTTCCACAGTTATTTCCAACAGGTCGAGGTGGACGATATGACGATCGACCAGTTCAAATTCCTGCAGCTAAATACCGGACTTTAAGATTATATGCTGAAGATCCAAGGTTTCGTTAATGCATTCCGTATTTGTTTCATCTACTCGTCAATACTCGTTTGTTCCACGCTGACATGCCATGAGATTGATTAGCTGAGATTCCAAAATACTGTCTTGCAGATTGACTTTCTCCATAAAGTCCCTCGCCGAAACATTTTGCAGATGCGCTCCACTTTTCAGTATATGATTAACTGCATAAGAAAGCCCAGACAAATCACTTTCATACAGTAGATGAAACAAATACAGAATGCAGTGACGAAACCTTGGATCTTCAGCATATAATCTTACAATAAGTACAAATACGTTGATCAAAACTCAAATCGAAAGAATTCTCCACCAACAAATAACTTACAAAATCCTTCTTTTCACTATTATTTTCCAACTCACATTTTGAATATAAATCAACTAACCTAGTCTGAATCTTATAATGAGTCCGTCGACAACACACATAAGTTAAATTAGGCCTTTCACTTGATTTCACCTTAAACTTGGTAATTTCCTCATCAAACTTTTCTATACTTCAAATCTGTACATTGTCTTCCACATTACCATCCATTACTATATCTTTTTCTACACTGTCCTCTTTGTTCCTAAAATACCAAAACTCAATTTCTTCACAAATAGTCTTCACATCTACTTCAGATCCATGCAAAAGAGCACTGTTTAACTGGTTAAGCTTAAGTGCTGGACTTTTTGCATAATACAACCTTCTTACTAATTTCCTCACCTTATTATGATGCACTGCTAACATCCTAAAATGGTGAAAAACACTCTGACATACTTTTCTAGAAAGACAAGCCAGTGAATGCCCATGCAAACCTGTGTTTTCTCTCACTCTGCAAGGATCT
This sequence comes from Lissotriton vulgaris, assembly GCF_964263255.1. Lineage (NCBI taxonomy): Eukaryota > Metazoa > Chordata > Amphibia > Caudata > Salamandridae > Lissotriton > Lissotriton vulgaris. Next base: position 461,108,856 of record NC_141696.1, on the reverse strand, counting down.
AACTCTTGCAAGATCTTCACTTTCTGTTTTACACTTTTCTTACTATATGTACGTAAGAAATGTCAAAGCAAATTGATTGAATCCTGTTGCACACTACAAATACTACTGCACTTCCATGTATACACTGGACCCTTAGTGCGTCTCCCTAAAACTTCATCTGCTAACATCTCTTCTGCATCTCTAGATACAAGTTTCTCTTTTTCCATCGGACAACCATCTTTCACCTCATATGCTCGACCACTGGTGTCAACTGCATGCACTAAATCATTTTCCCGAAAGTAACTCTCCTCATTAAAACATGGCTCAGAACCTAAACTATGCATCCATTCTCCAGAAAATACTTCACACAAATTAGTCCGATTAATTATTCTTTTCCATCTACTGTTCGATTTGAAAACATCAATTGCCTTGTTAAGTATCCTAATTCTATTGATTACTAAAATACATAATTTTTTCTTAACTTCAAAAGCCTGATCAACAATCTTCTCTACACTTTTCTTTTTCTTGTAAAAAGCAGCTCTCTGTTTACCTTTCTTTTCAGTTTTTTAGCAAATTTAAAACTACCCTATTGCGAAACATTCTTCTACGAATGTCCCTAAATACATTTTGCCTTCTATTGCTATCCATACTCTTCTCTCCTGCTCCAGTAGAGACATTTTTTGAGGGCCTCTCCTTCCTTTTCAAATTTGCTCTCCCCTTCTGGATCTTCACATTACCATTAACATTTGTTTTTGTTCTACATATGTTGCGAAAAAAAGACTTAGTTGTCTTACCAGGAGCTTTTTGGGTGTTTGTTGTAGAGGATTACTTCAATTCCGTTGCTGATTTTGTTGTATTCCGTATGGTATTTTTTCTTCTCCTTTGCCTTGATGGCATTTTTGCTTACTGTTCAAATGTTGATTTCAATCTGTGGTAAAGAAAAAAATAACACATTATAGACCACTATTAGCAAACATTACAAAGCAATGACAATAAGCAAACGATATAAACACTAATTTGCAACATATCTAAGTTTATACCACAGCAACTATATAACTAGGAGTAAGACAAAGAAAAACAGCTAGAGGAAGGAAACCAAAAACACAGAGAGACTCAGACAAAGAAACAGGTAGAGGGAGTAAAACTTACAAAAGGACTAAGACAAAGAGAGTGTATAATATATTGAAAGACAGAAAAAGGATGTAATAGGGAGAGGGAGTAAGTAAAAAAAGGAGTAAGTCAGGAAAAGGATGTAACAGGGTGTAAAACAGAGAGAGGGTGTAACAGGAAGTAACACAGAGAGAGGGTGTTAAAAGAGAAAAGGTTGTAAAAGAGACTAAAACAGAGAAAGCCTGTAAAGGAAGAGACAGAGAGTAAGTTTGAGAGAGGGTGTAAGAGGAAGTAAATCATAGACAGGATGTTACAAGAAGTAGGTCGGACAGAGGGTGTAACAGGAAGAGAGAAAAAAAGTCAGAAAGAGAAAGAGAGATGGTATAAAACAGACAAAAGGTGTAATAGGGAGTAACTCAAGGCTAGAATATTACAAAGAAAAAGGTTGATTAGATAGTATCTGCATGATTCAAAAAATATATTAGCACATTTCACAATCATGTCATCTATGTTTCCTCAGATTAGTCATATTTTTGGATAATGCTTTAAACATTTTGTTGCATAGAGAAATTGTCTTTTGTGAAATAGTGAATTTTCAGTAGTGAAATTGAATGCTTGTACATAGGACCTGTGCTGTGTTTCTAAAATGTAATTTTAAAAACGACTTTGGGGTAATTGAATGGCTTTTATATTTTTCATAAGGAATTAATAGTGCCTTCCTCATTAAATAAATATATTTGAACCTTTTACAATGATGTAATCTGCATTACCTCAGATTAGGAAACAGATTGAGTTTATTTCTTGTTGATTTGTGTCATGTTTTTTGATAATGCTTGGTAAAAAGATTTTGCTGAATAGAGGAGTTGTATTATGTCAAATTGAGAAGTTTCACAAGTGACCTGGAATGTTTGTACATACGACCTGTGCTGTGTTTGAAAAATCCTCTATCTTGCAAATGTTGATAGCAAGCATTATCAAAAAGCAAGACACAACCCAACAGCAAAGATACTCAGGGCCTTATTTATGAAGGCCTTGCACCACCGGTGAGTCACTTTTTTCCCATGTTAAAAGCAACGCACCGGCGGCACAAGGCAATCATAAATAAGGCCCAAATGTAAATACCATTAATTTCCCCCAAAATCGTTTTTGGAATAACATTTTAGAAACACAGCGCAGGTCCTATGTACAAGCATTCAATTTCACTACTGAATCCTCACTGTTTCACAAAATACAAATTCCTATCTTGCAAATTTTGATAGCAAGCATTATCAAAAAGCAAAACACAAACCAACAGCAAAGAAACTCAGGGCATTATTTATGAAGAACTTGCGCCACCGGTGGGTCACTTTTTCCCATGTTAAAAGTGACGCACCAGCAGCACAAGGCAATCATAAATAAGGCCCAAATGTAAATACTATTGATTTGCCCCCAAAATCGTTTTTTGAATAACATTTTAGAAACACAGCGCAGGTCCTATGTACAAGCATTCCATGTCGCTAGAGAAACTTCTCAATTTAACATATTGCAATTCCCCTATGCTGCAAAACCTATTTACCAAGCATATTCCAAAAACATGACACAAACCAACCAGAAAGAAACTCAATCTGCATCCTAATCTGAGGTAATGCAGGTGACATCATTGTAAAAGGTTCAAATATATTTATTTATTGAGGCAAGCACTAATAATTCATTCTCAAAAATATAAAAAGCATGCATTTACCCCTAAATCGTTTTTTAAATAACATTTTGAAAGATCCTATGTACAAGCATTCAATTTCACAACTGAAAATTCACTATTTCCCAAAATACAATACCTCTATGCATTAAAATGTTTTAACCAAGCATTATCAAAAAACATGACACAGAACAACATTAAAAAAAACAATCTGCTTCCAAATCTAAATATAGCATAAAAGTCTCTATCTAAATTAAATGAATCATTTCTTACCTTTACAAATGCTTTGGGAGATAGAGAACAATGTCAGACACACACACCAAATTTTCTTTAGCTGAGCAAAAGGTATGCACTCCAGACATTGCAACCATGAATGGCACAGAAAATCTCTAATTCTACACAGATATGCCTCATTTCAACCAATCAAAACTCTTCCCTCACTATTTTCAAACCAACACCCTTCCCCCCTCAGCCCTCTATCTATTACCATAGCAACTCCCTCCTTACTGAACTCTCAGGTTCAAAAGTTTATTCTACGATATTGCAAATGAACTAAGCAAGGATGTTTGACCTCTCAATACACCAGCTTATCCGATGAAATGTTTCTTTAATTGACTTTTTCTTAACCATTCAAATTGCTTCTTTCACAAAACACAAGCATGCACCCTAACTTTTACTTTTCAACTATCTGAATCCACCAATCATTGCTTGTGATTCAAGAGCAGGGAAACTCCACAATTATTTTTTTTTGTAAACTCCTAATATTCCAACTGCCATTTCATTCCCACACTCCATCTGACTGCACCAGAACCTTCTCTCATCATGTATTCTGTGTGGATTATTGGATATAGCTCCATCCACTGGTCTCAAAGGTATGCAGCTAGCAGAAATTTTCACAACCTTGATTTATCAAATGTGGAAATCAAGTGGATTGGCCAGAGAGGATTGAGATGTCACCAATTGATACCATTGGTGAAATCCTTTTTGCATCTGCCAAACCCTGACCTCTTAATAGTGCACTGTGGTGGAAATGACTTGTGCACTTTGACTGGGGTTGGTCTGGAAATGCTTTTAAATGACACCTTTGATCAATTGATGACACTTTTTCCACAAACTGCCTTGGTATATTCCAAATATGCCAAAGACAGAAATGGAACTGGTCCAACCAATTTTGTCCACAATTTGAGAAAGCACGGAAACATGTGAATAAATCTGTTTCTGCTTACATGAGAGAGTATGGAATGGGTTCAATATACAACAATAACTTGCATTTCAACATGCAAGATATCTACAAAGGAGATGGTGTGCACTTCTCAGATGAGGGGAATAGAATATTCCTCCTGAATTTAAGACTGTGCATTGGAACCTACTTGTAGGTACCTAAATCAGCCACAGAACCCAAAAGCTCTTTTCAGAGCTACCCTACCTCTGATCACTCAAAATGATTATCTTTCTCTAACTTTTTTCACTATTTTTCACCAGAGTACGCTCCCCGGTACGCTCCCCGGTGCGCGTACCGGGCGCTCAACCCGCAAAATAAAAAAAAAAAATTGGGCATATATGCCCCTCCTAAACTCCCCTCAGAAAACCTAGAGGGTCAGGGGGTGTCTACTGTGCCCCTTTTTACCCATTCCCAATGTTGTTTGTCCTCCATCTTGTGTCTCAATTTAACCGAAACACAAAATGGCGGACTCCCGTAGCGCTCCCGGTACGCGTACCGGGGCGCGCACCGGTGAGCGCTCCGAAAAAAAATGTGGGAAACGAAATTACATAAAAACTACTGGACAGACTTTCACCAAATATAGCATAGGCCCTACTATATACCACTCCCTACCATTATCCCACATTTGATAGTATTCCATTCAGCCATTTGGGCTGTAGCCCTGTCTAAATATCATGAGGTAAATTACATGACAAAAACACATATGAAAGTGTTGGAATTTACAACCAATTAAAATGTTGTTGTAACTGGTATGTGTATCTCCATTTTTTGGAAAATGCTAATTTCTATTTTTGAATATGTGTTTCATGGGTTACATTACACTGAAAGGAGGTCTGTCACTCTGTCACAAGGATGGTGTCATCAGTGATGTCATGAGTGATGTCACTGACCATGGCATGAGTGATGTAATATGTGACGTCATCAGCAGTGCATTGCACGCGCAAGTTATAGTGAGTCCATCTAACTATAACGTGGGAATTTCAATGGTTTTATGCGAGTAAAACTTCCAGCTAACTATAACTGGTGTGAAACCTATGTTTTTTTCAGTGAATTTAATAGGTTTTTTAAATGCTAATTCCTAACTATAACTGGTGTGAAACCTATGTTTTTTTCAGTGAATTTAATAGGTTTTTTAAATGCTAATTCCTAACTATAACTTATGTGAAACCTAAGGTTTTTTCAGTGAATTTCAAAGGTTTTTTAAATGCTAATTCCTAACTATAATTGGTGTGAAACCTATGGTTTTTTCAGTGAATTTCATAGGTTTTTTTAATGCTAATTCCTAACTATAAGTCTCACTTTATAAGTAAGACTGTTAGCGCTCTAGTTGTTCTTTAGAACACTCTAGTACATTCTGTCATTGGGCTACAGTTGGGCTACATCTGTCTGATATTTGGGCTACATTTGCTTTTTTTTGTCTCAGGTGGCCATCTTTGGGCTACATTGGGCTACATTTGGGCTACATTTGGGCTCTAACATACATATAGCCCAATGTAGCACAATATATATTTTTTTCAAAGTTAATTTTCGTAAAAACAACTTGAGAATAGCAAAGGCACATTGGGCTACCAGTCCCTACTATTTTTCCCAATTTTTTTTTTTTTGCTATGGAGCGCTCCCGGTGCGCGCCCCGGGGTGCGCCCCGAGCGCATTTTTTCATAAAGCGCCCCGGGGCGCGCTCCGGGGAGTGTCCCGTAAGCGCCAATATCGCGAACGAAAACATGATCGTGACGTATCGCGTAGCTGCGTCCGCGTGATACGCACGGCGTAAGCGCACCCGGAAGCACTCGAGCGAATACAATCGCACAACGTAAACATCCAACGCGCTTACGCGACACGACCCGGGGCGCGTAGCGTAAGCGCGTTGGGTCATGTGACCTGAAAATAACACTTTTTATTGGGTCATAACAGTTTTGGTTTCATAATGATGAAGCCCCTGGTCATGTGCCCTGAAAATAACACTTTTCATTGGTTCAATAATTTTTTTTTTCTAAATTTTGAGAAACCCACCCATTTCTCTCACTATTGATTTGCACTTGGAGAGAGCAAGAGGTGTTTTGTGAATTATCTACTCATAATTTTCCTGATCTACAGCAATGGCTGCAAGGGAGTCATCCAGCAGTGATTCAGATGGTTTTTTGCAAGAGGACCCTCCTCACCAGAAAAAAAAGAACCACTTCATCTGGAAATTTTATGACATCCCTGAAGGACAAAAAAAAGTTAATGCAAGTAAAGTAACTTGTAAAATATGTGGCAGTATTTTATCCAGAGGCAATCCTCAAAAAAATATAGCTTTGGAAATGCCAATTTAATTAGGCATGTCAGTAGAAGACACCCAAAAAATTATTCCAGGGAGAGTGTCAGGGAGCTGGCACGGAATTTACCAAGAGATGGCCGCAGCACCTTCACTGGTGGAGCAACACCTTCAGGAACAACACGTGCAAGAATGGTCCCTAACGTGCAGCCGGTCTTTGCAGGCATAACATTTTTATGCGTGGACTGTGACAAACTACTCTGTTATGGGGAGCAGAGCATTGAACTCATTGCAATAAAGAGACAGGAACACCAATGCTCTCCCCATCCCTAAATTTTCTCATTTTTTTGCTCCTGTTGAGCAGTTTTTAAATCCCTGTTTTTGTTTTTCCCCTGATAAAAATCCCAAAAAAATATAAAATCGTTTTAAAAAGTATAAACAAAATATAAAACAACAAAAACAAAAAAAGTTCTTTTCAGAACTACCTCCAATTTATAAAAAAATGCTATTTTTTTTTTAAAAAAAGTGTCATTCTTTTTTCTCCACAATACGCTCCACGGTCTGCTCCCCGGTGCGCGTACCGGGCGCTCCCCCCACGCAAATAAAAAAAAATGTTTTTTTTGCCCCGTGGGGCCCTTTTTATGGCCCCCACAACAAACCTAGGGGGTGAGGGGGTGTACCCTGCCCCCTTTTGCTCATTTCCCCCTTTGATGTTACCACCTCAATCCTACCGAGGTACAAGATGGCGGCCGCTCCGGACTGTTTAGAATGTTTACAGACACCCGAGAGCCAATTAGCTTTCCGTACGCGTGGTGCGCTTGGAGTGCTCCCCGGTGCGCGTACTGGGGCGCGGCTCTAGATATATATATTTTTTAACCTAAATTACTCTTGCCGGGGGGTGGACAACAAGCACCGGATGGTGGAGGCGCTGTTGAGTGCTCCCCGAAGCTAGTGGGCATTTGTATTGAATTAACTGCACAGCCGTCCTGCCGTGGGGTGAGCACCATCTCTGATGAACCAAAAAGAGAGGCTGGTGAAAGGAACTTTTCCTCGACCGAACAGCACAGCAAATCAACAAGCCCTCCCACCGACAGGATTCTGCAATCTACTAAAGACAATTAACTCGGCGAAAATGGAATATTATGGCACTGTGATATTATAAGAAACTACATGTCCCAAAATGCATGGGGCATGCACAATAAAAGAGCACAGAAAACGCACAAACTCTGTTGCGCCATGATTTTAAGCCCAGAAGCCTCTGAAGAAAGGGTTACCTACCCTGAAACGCGTCAGGCAGAAAAACAATGAAAGGTCTCTTGCCGGGGGGTGGACAACAAGCACCGGATGGTGGAGGCGCTGGCGAGTGCTCCCCGAAGCTCGTGGGCATTTGTATTGAATATATATAAATATATATATATATTTCATATATAGTTAGTTGCACTAACTATATATCGCGCACCAGCAATCCACTGCTGATCATGTCACATATTACATCATTCATGACATGATCAGTGACATCACTGATGACATCACTGATGACATCACTGATGACATCTCAAATGACATCACTAATGACATCACTGATGACAACATCCAGTGACTAAACTGTTTTAATTTGTGCATCATTATATCTGTTGTTCTGTAAACTGCTGCATGTGTTGATCAGTAGCTTTATGATTAAGTATATGGGTTATTGATTGGTTGCCCAAGTATTTGTATGGGAGACTGAGTGTGTGTGTGGGTGGCTGTGAGGTGTATGACTCTGTGCATAGATGTGTGAGCAGTTGATTCACTAGATGTATGGGTTCAAAAGTGCATGTGGAAACAGCTGTATGGGCGGTTGATTGTGTGCATTAGTGTATTGGTGAGTGAATGGATATCTCAGTGCTACATGTCAAAGTAAGTACATATGTAAAACACAGTACATGTGAGAGTTGACATATATAAATAACTGTGCATAAGAGCCAGTGAATGTGTGAGTGGCTGTATGAATCATTGTGAACTTGTATGAGGGATTGTATAACAGAGTAAATATGTGTTAGTATATGTTTGAATAAGTAAGGTGTGTATAACTGTATAGTTGAGGAAATGGAAGTGTGATTGATTCTTTGCATGACTGACTAGGTGTGTGAGTAACTCCATGGATGAGTGACAGTCTGTGAGTGTCTATTTACTCTGAGTGTATCTAAGATTATATTAGAGTCTGAAGAGGTTCACCGTATTATTACATGAATGATGTCATCAGTGATGTGATCAGTAATGTCAAATGAGATGTCATCAGTGATGTCATCAGTGATGTCATTTGAGATGTCATCAGTGATGTCATCAGTGATGTCACTGATCGTGTCATGAATGATGTAATATGTGACATGATCAGCAGTGGATTGCGGGTGCGCGATATATAGTTAGTGCAACTAACTATACATGAAATTTCAATGGTTTTGTGTGAGTAAAATAAGGTGTTGTAAATGCTAATTCCTAACTATATATGGTCTATAACCCATGGTTTTTTCAGTGAATTTTCAATGTTTTGTAAATGCTAATTCCAAACTATATATGGTCTATAACCTATGGGTTTTTCAGTGAATTTCAATGGTTTTTTAATAGCAAATATCAAAAGCTTTAAAATGTCAAGTACGTGGTAGGTAAAAAATTTTCGTGTTTTAAAGATGGCTCTGGGCAACCGTGGAACTCGGACGCTTGACTGCTAGGGCATGGGCCCCATTCCCAAAAGAGTCCCCTCAGCCTTGAAGATTCTACAACAGTCACCGGGACCCCCGACTCCCTTAGACTTCCAGTGGGGAGCGACTGCCATGATTGCTCGCGGAATGGCCACGACGTAGCCACGAGAAGGTGGTGCTCTCATGCTGACGCCAGCTTCAGTCTGAAACATCCAAAAACACTGTAGACTACCAATTCGATCAGTTCCGGTGGAGCCCCAACGTGACCCGGTAGAGAAGAACTTGCCCTCCCCTCTTTGACTGATGGTTCTTGTTGCCTGTCCCTTCTGTTGTCATTTAACAGAACTTTTTGGACTACTGAAAGGGGTTGTGTTCCGACCGCTGGTTGGTGGAGACATTTTGACTATATTCTGGACCTGCGTTGTCGCGTAATGCGTCATATGACGCGCCGCGTTAGCGCACCCGGAAGTGCTCCGGTGCGCGAGGCGCAGCTTCCCGGAAGCGATCCAGGGCGCGGCGCGCAGCGCGTAACGTAAGCATAACAGGTCATGTGACTTGTTAATAAAACTTTTCATTGGTTAATTTTACTTTTTTTTCTTATGATGGAAGGCTTGGTCATATGACCTAAAAATAACACTTTTCATTGCTTTCGAACATTTTTTTTTCTCAAATGATGAAAGCCCCACCTTTTTTTTTTCACTCTGACTTGTAAAGCAAAGGACCCAGATGCATTTACAGTTTATCACTAACAATGTTCCAGGCTAATGTATTTTCCCGGGAAATTTACAACTGTCCTGCAAGTAAAATATTCCTATTTCGAGAAAAAGGGCGTTTCTTCGTCCCATGAGGGAGCCGTTGAACAAAAGAGGCTCGGCCTGCTGTCTTAGTCGCTGAATGAATATCGGATTCTTATCGATCACTTTATGTTGCAGGAGTGGAAATCACAACAGTTCTTGACCATTTATCTTTACTGCGTTCCTGCGTATTATACCTTTTAACCGTCATGTAATCGGGCTGCTTTATTTCACTTGCCTTTTACTGATTCGAAAACAGTGGCTATTATTCAAAACTTTACCAATCTAGGTACTACTACCATGTTTTGTTTTAAAAACCTTTATTGTGAAAATGTCAGTATACAAATACGGGCCTATAACCACGTGGGCCGGCCACGGAGCAAACTGGAATCGTATATGATGAGGGGACATTTACACTGTAGAAGAACGTAACGGGCGAGCCATTAGGTTGCAAGAACTAAGGTGTCTAACAGTTGCGGAATCGGTGGACGTACATTTTATAATTAAAGTACGACAGGGCCAGTTACAATAACATTATCTAGAGAAACATTTGTGGGCAAGTACCATGGGTGACGTTAATTCGAACTTTCAATAGTACAGTAATCAATAACACATCAGAACTTAATATCAATAGGAATGTCCAAATATTCAATCAGTACTCGTCCCCGCCCGCCATGTGCTTCAAAACTGCATACGTATCTCGTGATATCAAGGTTGGGCAACCAGTACACAACAAGGAGTTACGAGTCCCATTTATACCGGCGCCATTTTGGGCGAGGCCGGGCAGGTCCAGGATATAGTCAAAATGTCTCCACCAACCAGCGGTCGGACCAGAACCCCTTTCGGCAGTCCAAAAAGGTTCTGTTAAATGACAACAGAAGAGATAAGCAACAAGAACAATCAGTCAAAAAAACTTTTGGGAATGGGGCCCATGCCCTAGCAGGCAAGCGTCCGAGTTCCAAGGTGTCCCAGGGCCATTTTAGTGGACCAGGCCCGAATCCAAAGAGCCGGCTGCCATTTTGAGAGTCCTGTGGCAGCCGCCTATCGCTGCACCGCAAGAGTGGGCGCAATTCAGCTGGATGGTGGGCGAGACGCTGTAGCCGCAAGAGCGGGCACAACTCAGCTGGATGGCGGGTGAGGCACTGTGCCGCAAGAGCGGGCGGAACTCAGCTGGATGGCGGGTGAGGCACTGTGCCGCAAGAGCGGGCGGAACTCAGCTGGACGGCGAGTGAAACGCTAAGAGGCGCCCCACTGCAGATGAGGTGCCTCCACCTGGGGTGGCTGGGGAGGCGGGAGAGGCCCGTTTGCGCCACCTCCCCCCCCCCAGGCACCCCACGCAGTCTTTCGGCGCAGCAATGTAGGATGGCCACACCAGTGCAGCAACTTGCTGGACACCACCTCGGTGCCATCCGGATCTCGGCGCGTTGTGCTGCCTTCGGCGTACTGTAGCAGCAAGTGCGGGCGCAACTCAGCTGGACGGCGAGTGAAACGCTAAGGGGCGCCCCACTGCAGATGAGGTGCCTCCACCTGGGGATGCGGGAGAGGCCCGTTCGCACCGCCTCCCCCCCCATCGGGCACCCCACGCTGACTTTCGGCGCAGCATTGTAGGATGGCCACACCAGTGCGGCAACTTGCTGGACACCACCTCGGTGCCATCCGGATCTCGGCACGTTGTGCTTCCTTCGGCCTACTGTAGCAGCAAGTGCGGGCGCAACTCAGCTGGACGGCGAGTGTAACGCTAAGTGGTGCCCCACTGCAGATGAGGTGCCTCCTCCTGGGGAGGCGGGAGAGGCCCGTTCGCGCCGCCTCCCCCCCCCAGGCACCCCACGCCGTCTTTCAGCGCAGCATTGTAGGATGGCCACACCAGTGCGGCAAGTTGCTGGACACCACCTCGGTACCATCCGGATCTCGGGCGGTTGTGCTGCCTTCGGCCTATTTGCACATCGGTCCGCTACTGACGCTGCCTCACAGGCCAACGGATTTTGTAGGCTTTTTATAGCCCAAAGCCGCATAACAGGTCATGTGACTTGTTTTTAAAACTTTTCATTGGTTCATTTTACTTTTGGTTTCCTAATGATGGAAGGCTTGATCATATGACCTAAAAATAACACTTTTCATTGGATTGAAACATTTTTTTTTCCCAAATGATGAAAGCTCCACCTTTTTTTTCTCACTCGGCAGTCCAAAAAGGTTCCGTTAGATGACAACAGAGGGGACAGGCAACAAGAACCATCAGTCAAAGGAGGGGAGGGCAAGTTCTTCCCTACCGGGTCACGTTGGAGCTCCACAGGAAGCCATCGAATTGGTAGTCTACAGTGTTTCTGGATGTTTCAGACTGAAGCTGGCGTCAGCATGAGAGCCCCACCATCTCGTAGCTCCGTCGTGGCCATTCCGCAAGCAATCATGGCAGCCGCTCCCCACCGGAAGCCTGTGGGAGTCGGGGGCCCCGATGACTTTTGTAGAATCTTCAAGGCTGAGGGGACGCTTTCGAGAATGGGGCCCAAGCCCTAACAGGCAAAAGTCTGAGTTCAAATGTGTCCCAGGGCCATTTTAGTGGACCAGGCCCAAATCAGAAGAGCCGGCCGCCATTTTAAGAGTCCTGTGGCAGCCGCCTATCGCTGCACCGCAAGAGTGGGCGCAACTCAGCTGAATGGCGGATGAGGCACAGTGCCGCAAAAGCGGGCGCTAAACAGCTGAATGGCGTCTGAAACGCTAAAGGGCGCCCCACTGCAGCAGAGGAGCCTCCACTTGGGGAGGCGGGGGAGGCCCATTCGCGCCGCCTCCCCCCACCCCCGGGGCGCCCCACGCCGTTTTTCGGCGCAGCATTGCAGGATGGCCAGACCAGTGCGGCAACTTACTGGACACCACCTGGGTGCCGTCCGGATCTCGGCGCGTTGTGCTGCCTTCGGCCGATTCGCACAACGGACCGCTACTGACGCCACCTCACAAGCCGACGGATTTTGCCGACTAAAAGACAGACCAAAGCAGCCCATTGTTGCTTTGAGATGGATGTTGCAGCAGGCTGCCATGTAAATAGTTGTTTAATTTTTTTTTTTTTAACGTGTTTACTTTGTTGGAGCATTGTATATATTTATAAGTTATTAAAGTTTTATAATCCTACTACTTTGTTGGAGTGCTATATATTTTTAATGTGACACATAATTGTGAAGACTTTGATGTACAAAAAGGCATCCCTGGAACCTTCCGCTTCAGGCTCGGTCCCACACACCCTTACAGTGAGAATCCCCTCCCCAATCACAATACAGGATCGTTATCAGATAGTAGGAATGCGTGTGGTGTGATGGATCTCATGGGGTGGGGGCCTTGATCTACTGTAACTCCTTTGAAGAGGGGTGATTCTTTACAGTTGGGGCCATAAACTACATCCGCAGGGCTAGGTGATAGCCTGGGACCGGCCTGGACAATCAGACACAGAGGAAGAGGAGTGTCAGAGGGTGCGGTAGTGAATAGGGTGAAAGGGAGGAGTTGGGCGGGCACAGGGTGTGATTCTCAGGGAAGAGCAGCGCAGATGGGGGGAGGTTTATGTTCCATGCATGAGAGAGAGAGTGGGGGTGACCAGTGCGTGGGGGAGATGCTTGCGAGGGTGGGGAGCCATGCTGAGGATCGGCGGCGTGCAGAGAGTGGGTCTGGTCAAGGCATCTAAAATGGCTGCCGTGCACGACAAAAGTGTGACATTTGAAAAAAGGCAAGATGGCGCAGACAATGTTTATCAATACGGATTAATTTATAACAATTATTTTTAACAATATATTTACTCGCAGTCACAAAATGGCGGTCAACACTCACGCGCAGCCGCTGGAAGACATGCATCAACATATATGAGCATCCTCAGCCACCCTCGGAAAACATAGGGGGTCAGGATACGTCTCCCGTACCCCCTTATACCCATTTCTCACATTGTTTTTCCTCCATCTTGTAATTTAATTAAAACGAAACACAAAATGGCGAATTCCCATTTCGTGACCAGGTTCGCGAACCGGGAAGCGCTTCTACCGCGAAAAATCCAATTTTTTTTATTTGCCCCACGGGACCCTTCAATAACCCCAACATCATTCCTAGGGGGTCAAGAGGGGTCTACCTTGCCCCCTTTCAATAAATTCCCCCTTCGTTTTTCTCCTCCTCTTGTCTCTCGATTCTACCGAGAGACAAGATGGCGGCCGTTCCGGACTGTTTAGAATGTTGACAGACACCGGAGAGCCAATCAGCTTCGCTTCGCAAAGTTCCGTAACGCGAAAAGTACGCGAACCGGAGCGCTACCCCGGACACTGTCACAGATATATCTGTTTTTTAAAACGTTAATTTCTCAAAATCCACTGGAGCACATATATTGAGACCCAGCAAAGGCACATCGGTCTAACAGTCCCTACAATTTTGCCAAGTTTCGTGCAAATCCATTCAGCCGTTCGAGCTAAAAGTGAGGCCAAACGCCCTATGGAAAAATGAATGAGAAAAACGCGTTTTGGGACCCCCCTTTTTTCTCGGCCCCCCTTGACGAAACGCTCCCAAATTTTCAGGGGCTGCTCAGAAACAAAATGTGCCACTCTCCGGAAAAATGTCAGCCGATTCCGTCCACAAACGCCAAAGTTATTAGACATAGAATTTTCAAAAGTCCCACAGAGAAAAAATCCTAACTATATATACCTACTGGCTCTCGCCAGTAGGTAATATATATATATATATATATATATATATATATATATATATATATATATATATATATATATATATATATATATATATACATATATATATATATATATATATATATATATATATATATATATATATTTTTTTTTTTATATATATATTAGCCACAGAATTGGGTCCCTCAAGAAAAGTGGGTAGAACATTTCCAGCCACAATATGCCAAGGGCCGGGACCTCCAACTAACAGTGGAAGTCTCTCTTGAGCCCCTAAATGAAGATCTTTTTACCCTGAAGGATGTGCAGTGTGCTCTAGATCTAGTGGTTCCTGGTAGAGCGCCAGGTATTGATGGCATACCTGCAGATCTTTTCCTGCAAGACCAGAATTCTTGGGGTTGTTATATACTCCTACTGGCAAATTTGGTTGCCAGGGGAGCCCCAATACCAAGCTCTTGGAATGGGGCTGAGATTATACCCATTTTTAAAAAGGGAGATAAGTCACAGCCAGCGAATTATCGACCAATCAGCCTGATTGATACCTCCCAAAAAATATTTGGCAGGCTGGTTTTAAACAAAATTCTTGATTGGGAATGTAACAACAAGATCTTGTCCCACTTGCAGGCAGGGTTTAGAACTTCAATCAGCACAGTCGACCAGGTACTACACTTTTGTACTGGAAGACCTTGCTGATTGGACATGGAAGCTTATATGCCGCTTTTATAGATCTAAGAGCAGCATTTGACCTGGTTCCTCGATATACTTTATGGAGAGTCGTTAGTGGCATAGGGCTGCCAGGGCCTCTTTTATTCCTGGTAAAAAGACTCCATGAGCAAAATTAAGCACATATTTGGTGGGGGAGCCCAAGGAATGTCATTCCGCAGTTTCCAGTGGAAACTGGCGTCCGCCAGGGCTGCGTGTTGGCGCCAACTCTATTTTCCCTATATATTAACGATGTGGCAAGAATTTTAATTGATTCTAATATCGATGCACCGATTCTTGCTGGTGCCAAACTCCCTATTTTAATGTTTGGCGACGATTGCCTTTTAGTCTCAAAAACTCCTAGTGGGCTTCAAAATGGCTTGAACCTTTTTGAAGACTTTTGTACCACTCGGGGTTTAGAAGTAAACGTGCAGAAAATGAAGTTCATGACTTTTCATCCTCCTAAATCTTTTAAGGGCACTGTGAATATGAATCTGCATCTTCTGGAAAGGGTTCAAGCCTTTACTTATCTGGGTGTGTGTATTGACCACAATTTGTCCTGGAAACAACAAATTGAAATGGCCACCCTGAGGCACAGACAGTTAACTGGAGTTTTGTGCCTGGAACATCAGAAGTCCCTAACTAAGCCAATATCCCGGTATTGGCGGTCTATAATGGTAAAGCAGTTAGCTCTGCCCTGTATGGGGTTGAAATGTGGGGATGTGAAAGTCTCAATGAAACAACCTCTGTGGGTGTGGTTCTGCACTCCTTTGTTTATTCTGATGTTTGTTAAATTCATTCGGTTTCAATAATGTGGTTGGTGCTGAATGTGATACTCCCTCTGAGCATGGGAGGTATTAATAGATTCAAACACGCGTTGCTTGGACCCCAAGCTTCACTTTCACACAGCACTCTCTGATCCTTCATTCAATGTAAAACGAATTTCGTCACATATTGTTCATGGGATTGTCTTTTTATTGTTTCTCTTTTGATTTATCCTCTTTAGGTAATTATTTCATCATTACCCTCATTTTTTCCGTGTAGTCATTTCATATTTAAATGTACATTTGCCCAATGCATTTCAAGCAATAAATACCCTTCCTCAGGGGACTTCGTTCTTTTCTCTAATGTTCTTGAGACATGTGCATCGGGTGTATTCGCTGTCCCGCCTTCACCGCGATTCCTTCTCCCTTCCGGGTTCGTGTGACACACAAAAATCCCTGGGGATGGCGGTCCCCGGGGCTGCAGGGGAGGCCATGTCCCCCTGCTATTATAATTACTTTGCCCTGGGGATGGTGGTCCCTGGGGCAGTGTGAGGGGATTTCGGCCCCCCACACCTTTTTTTGGTTATGCCCCCAGGATTTGGTCCCCCGTGGGCTAATTTGAAAAAAAGCAGACCAGGTTTTTTTATTCCACGGGGTACGCTTTCTTGTGCATCGGTTCTACTGAGGCACAAGTTGGCTGCCAACACTTCCTGGTTCGGAGTGTTGACAGCCAATTAGCATAAAGCTTGTGCTCGGGAAGGTACAGAGTACGGTACTTCATCCATAACTACATCTATGAATTTACTTTTGAATTTCTCAGGAACTACTGAACGGATTTACACCATTTAACAAAAAGCATGATCTGCGACCTGAACACTATCTTTTTGCCAAATTTGGTGTAATTCCATTCAACAGTTCAGGCTGTAGCCCTGGCTAAAGGTCCTATGCAAAATTGCATGGGGAAAACCCATTTTGGGACCCCCCTTTTTTCTGTCAACATTCTAATCGGTGGAAACCAGGAAGTATTGGCTGCCATTTTGTTAGTGTTAGGCAGCAAAGAGGGCAAAATTAAGGTCTAGAACATGAAAAGGGGGCAGGGTAGAGAGTCCCACACCCCCTGGCTTTCTCAGGGGGTCCCCAAAGGCCCAAAATATATATATATATATTTTTTTTTTTGTTTGTAAATTGTGAGGTGCGCACACGGTGCTCGCACCTGTTGAGGCAAAATAGAGTGAAAATAAATAGTGGAGAACGTGAAAAGGGGGTAGGGTAGAGTCTGCATGAGGTGCGAGCACGGTGCTCGCACCCTTCAGCCGCCATTTTGTGTAATTTCAGAAAAGAGTGAAAAATGAAAATGAAAAATGTGAAAAGGGGGAAGGTAGAGTCTCCCTGACCCCCTAAGCCTTCTCAGGGGGTCCCTAAAGGACCCCAAAGTTTAAAAAAAAGAAACGAAAAAAGAGCTAAATAATAAGTTTGAGTGTTTAGATGTTGATTGGCTCTAAAAAGAGCCATTGTGTTTATTGAGTGTTTTTTGTACCTCCAAGTAAGTACCGATGCAGAGTCTAAAGTTTAAAAGGAAGACTCTTTTCCCCTCATCTGTGAAATGTACACCATCTCACCTATAGATGCCTTGCATGTTATAACGCAAGTTGTTGTGGTATATAGAACCCATACCATAGTCTCTGAGGAAAGCAGAAACAGACTTATTCACATGTTTCCTTGCTTTCTCAATCTGCGGACAATATTGGTTGGACCAATTCCATTTTTGACTTTGGCATATATTTGAATATACAAAGGCAGTTTGTGGAAAACGTGACATCAATTGCCCAAAGGTGTCTTTTAAAAGCATTTCCAGACCTACCCCAGTCAAATGGCATAGGTCATTGCCACCACAGTACACATTAATGAGGTCAGGGTGTGGGAGATGCAAAAAGGATTTCACCAATGGCATCAATTGGTGACATCTCAATCCTCTCTGGCCAATCCACATAATATCCACATTTGGTAAATCAAGGTTGAAAAAGCAACTATTTGCTGCATATCTTTCACTCCAGAATATAAAACTGGGTCCTACAATCCATATTCTAAGCACCTTGAAGGCAGATCTGGTTGTACTCAGATGGGCTGTGGAAATGAAATGGCAGTTTGAAAACTTGGAGTTTAAAAAACATGTGGATGAGATTCAGTGCACTTGAAAGAAAAGCAATGATTGGTTGTTTCTGATAATTTAACATTGAAAACCAAGGTGCATACTACTGGTTTTTAAAAGGAATAATTGTATTGGTTTAGAAAACGTCATTGAAAAGAACATGGCACAGGATAAGCTTGAATATTGAGAAGTCAAACACACTTGCTGCTTTGGTTTGCAACATTGAGAGATGAACTTTTAACCTTTTGACTTCAGTTAGGTGTTCTATGGAGAAATACCATGGTAACAGGCAGAGAGAGCAGTGGGGGAAGGTTGATAGTGTTGAAATGTACAACCAATAAAAATGTTAGTTTGGTTTTGAATTTGTGTGTGAAGAAATGTAATTTGTCAAGTATAGACATATGTATGAAAAATGAGAGGGAATCAGGGCAATTTTGTGGTTGCAGTGTCTGAGGTATATTTCAGAGATTCTGCTTAAGAAAATCTGGTGTGTGATTGACACTGATCTAAATTTTCAAAAGCATATTTAAAGGTGAATTATTAATTTGTAAGGGGATATATGTTGTGCAGTGTAAGTTAATAATAAAAATGTGTTCTAATATGGAAGTTACTCACTTTCTCTTTCTTTCACTCTCTCTCACTGTCTTCCTTTCTCTTCACCACTATTGTTTTTTCTTCCTTTTTTTCGATCACTTACTCCTTCATCTTTTTCTTAATATGCTTTTTTCTCTCACTCTCCTTTCCTTACCCTCATATTTCTTTCCTCACTGTCATTATCCCTTTCCTTTACTCCTCTTTTCTAACTCCCCCTCTCCATGTGATTTACTCCCTCTTTCTCTCTCCCTCACCCTTGCTGTCTTGCTGATTTACTGTGGTATATGTGTTTTGGTAAAATGTATGGTTTTAACATTTTTGACTAGGATCACACTGAGTGTCTATGTAATTTAAAGAATTATATTTGCACCTTTTTCTGTAATGTCACCTGTGTCTCCTCACAGTTTGCATCTCTCTGCTTATAGGGTACTCTTTATTTGGATATTTTGTCCCATGTTTTGATTAAATGCTGGTATAGAGATAGTGCTGTAATTTGGAAATGTATTTTCTGTCTACACTATCCCTCTCCCTCTGTCTGTACCCTCTCATGTGCATCTGCAGAGGCCTATTATGGTATGGCTGCTGGTGTGTTTTAGACAGCGGTACCAAGTTAAATCTTTTCCTTCTCTGTCTGTAGTCTCGTTCCTTCTACGTGTACTGTTTTATCTCTGTTTTCACTATCTCCCCATCTGTGTGCTCCAATTTACCTCTGCATGTAGCATTTGCCTCACTATTTCCAGCATTTCTTTTGTGTTCTACCATTTTATTCTTTGAGTGTACCATGTCTGTGTCTGCTTGCACTATCTGTGTCTCTGCTTGAAACATCTCACCCTCTCTCTGCACCATCTTTTTTCTGACTGCACCATCTGGCCCTCTGCCTGCATCCCTGCACCATCTATCCTCTGCTTGTACCAGTTTAGTCTCTGCCTGTATTATCTCATTTTGGGTGTGCACCAACCTTCTCCCTCTGCCTGCACCCTCTTTTCTCTGACTGCACTATATGTTTCTCTGCATAGAGCGCTGTACCATCTATCCTCTGCCTGTACTAGTTTAGTCTCTGCCTACATTATCTAATTTTCTGTCTGCACCATCCCTCTACCTCTGCCTGTAACCCCTGCCTGCACCCTCTCATGTGCTTTCTTTATAATACTCTCTGTTTTATTAGACCTCCTCTTAGCAATGATCCAATTAATATAGATAGAGTACTCATTTCTAAAATACATTTCCAATATGCACCATTAGTTTTTTGCCAGCATCACATCCAAACATGAGACATAATGCAAGAAGAAAGAGGCCCAATATGCTTGTTAATCTGCCCAAGAGTGTATACAGTACTCTATCTATATTAATTGGATCATTGCTAAGAGGAGGTCTAATAAAACAGAGAGTATTATGAAGAAAGCACATGAGAGGGTGCAGGCAGAGGTTACAGGCAGAGGTAGAGGGATGGTGCAGACAGAAAATGGGATAATTTAGGTATAGAGACTAAACTAGTACAGGCAGAGGATAGATGGTACAGGGCTGTATGCAGAGAAACATATAGTGCAGTCAGAGAAAAGAGGGTGCAGGCAGAGGGAGAAGGTTGGTGCACACACAAAATGAGATAATGCTGGCAGAGACAAAACTGGTACAAGCAGAGGATTGATGGTGCACGTTTGCAGACAGAGGGACAGATGGTGCAGTCAGAAAAAAGATGGTGCAGAGAGAGGGTGAGATGTTTCAAGATGAAATAATGCCGGCAGAGACTAAACTGGTACAGGCAGAGGATTGATGGTGCATGTTTGCAGACAGAGGGACAGATGGTGCAGTCATAGAAAAGGTGGTGCAGAGAAAGGGTGAGATATATCAAGCAGAAACACAGATAGTGGAAGGAGACACAGACATGGTACACACAGAGGATAACATGGTAAAACAGAGGAGAAATGCTGGAAACAGTGAGAGAAATGTTAAATGCAGAGGCTAATTGGAGCAGACAGAGGGGGAGATAGTAAAGACAGAGATACAATGGGACACACAGAGGGTGTGAGACTACAGGCAGAGAAGGAAAAGATTTAACATGGAAGTGCTGTCTATTACATACCAGCAGCTGTATATTAATAGGCGTCTTTAGATGCACATGAGAGGGTGCAGGCAGAGGGACAGGGTTGGTGTAGACAGAACATGATATAATGCAGTGAGAGACTAAAATGGTACAAGCATGGGATAGACTGTGCAGGTTTGCAGGCAGAGGGACAGATGGTGCAGTCAGAGAAAAGAGGGTGCAGAGAAATGGTGAGATGTTTTAAATTGGAAATGTATTTTTGGTCTGCACCAACCCTCTCCCTCTGGCTGTACCCTCTGCCTACACCCTCTCATGTGCATCTCTAGAGGTCTAATATGATATGGCTGCCGGTGTGTATTACACAGTGCTACCATGTTAAATCTTGTCCTTCTCTGCCTGTAGTCTCGCACCTTCTGTCTGTACCACTTTGTCTCTGTTTGTACTTTCTCTCCCTCTGTGTGCTAAATCACCTAAACCATGAACTGAGTCATGATTTAGGTGATGTATTTGTTGAAAGTCCTATGCAGTATGTGTTTCAGGCCTCTTAATTTTCAAATTGTGTTTATGCTGTGCAATTTAGATGCTGGGTGTGCTGTTGAAATGCAAAAACAACTGTGTCTGTAGCATGTAATTTCAATGAATTTCTCAGTCTCACCTTGACTCACTACACTGCTTGAAGTTCGCTTCATTGTCCTAAACCCTGAAACTCCATTCCTAGAACAATATTCTACACTCCTGCAACACAACTGCAGTATTGTAAACCCTAAAAGAATATTCCTAGCAAGACTCCCTTTCATTGTAGTAATCATTTTACTGAATTGAAAGGGATAGTGTTATCTGTCTAAGATCACAGTGTGAGTCAACTTTTATTTCAGAAGAATGTGGCAGAATAATTTGTGTAGTTGTTGTGTTTAAAAATATGGGAATACATGTACTTATGAAATTGATAAAGGTAGTTTTTTATTATCTATTGTGAAAATGATATATTTAGGTTTTTATATTTTTTTGCAAGGTCCAGCTAAATTATCATATATATATA
This sequence comes from Lissotriton vulgaris, assembly GCF_964263255.1. Taxonomy (NCBI): domain Eukaryota; kingdom Metazoa; phylum Chordata; class Amphibia; order Caudata; family Salamandridae; genus Lissotriton; species Lissotriton vulgaris. The sequence continues at coordinate 461,087,191 of NC_141696.1, read as the reverse complement.
TATATATATATATATATATATATATATATATATATATATATATATATATATATATATATATATATATATATAAGTAATTGAGGACTTAAATGGGCCTTTTGGAGAGGACATTGATGAAGAAAATTGAGTTTTCTTTGATGAAATTTTGGACATTGAGTTATTAGAAGCAGTGGAAGAAATTGAATTTCAAGATGCAAATTCGGAAATTGAAGACAATGTTAATGAAATACCAAATAAAGTGATGTTGGAGGTTTTATTGGAGTATGAAATGTTTAATGAATACATTTATGATTTGGAATTAAAAATGATGTGAAAGACTCTTTTTATACAATTGAAATAATTTGCTAAGTTGATGTGTTCAAAAATATGGGAATACATATTCTGATGAAGTGAGTCAGGCTTTAGGATATGTAGTGCTAGAAACTGCTATGCAGTACATTTGTCAGGCTTCTTAATTTGGAAATAGTCTCTATGCTCTTACACTGTCTTAACAGCATTGCACTGTTCTGAACCCTCAAACACCATTCTCAGCTAATTACCCTATAATGTTGAAACACCACTGTACTGCCATAAACTCTGAAACTGCACTCACTGCATGATTTCCTACTCTGCTCATACACAGTTGCTGTGCCAAAAAACTTACTTATGAAGTAAACCAGTGTTTATATCATTTAGTGGTTGCAATTGCTATGTAGTATGTTACTAGTGGTCTATAACATGTTCTATTTTCTTCACACCAGATTGAAATGATCTACTAAAAGAAAAATCAACATGCTTTCAAAGACCGCAAAAAGGAAAAAATGTAAACAGGCTTACTTTTCCAAGAAAACACAATTACAAGATTTATCTAAGCAACAATGTACAGAGAAAAAGAAGAATGCTCCTGGTAAGACAACAAAGGATTTTATAAGGAAATTAACCCAATGTAGAAAAATGTGGATAATGTGCAAAAGAAAAATAATTCATCTGTAACTACAAAGAAAAAGCAGACCCACCAAAAAAAATGTTGGAAAAGTATGTGGCGATCATATTCTGTACAGTAATAGACGAAAAAAACAGTTTGTTCAAATTCGTAAGAGAATGATTTATAACAGTGTAGTTTTAAATTTATTAAAAAATGTTAAGAATTGTAAAAGGAAAAATGCTTTTTAGAAGAAAAAGAAAAATATTGAGAGTATAGTAGATCATGCGTTTGAAATAAAAAAGAAGTTGTATATTTTAGTAATCAATAGAATTCGTACACTAGACAAGGCAATCAATGTTTTGAATTTGAAAAGTAAGTGGAAAAGACTAATTAATAGAACTAATTTTTGTAATTTTTTTCTGGAGAATGGAAGTATAGTTCAAGTTGTGAGCCATTTTTTAATGAAGAGACTTACTTTCAGACTAATGATTTGTTGCATGCAGTTGACACCAGTGGTGGAGCATATGAGGTGAAGGACGGTGGTCCGATTGAAAAAGATAAAATTGTACCTAGAAATGCAGAAGAGGTGTTAGCTGATGAAGTTTTAGGGAAACGTCCTAAGGCTCCAGTGTACCCTTGGAATTGTAGTAGTATTTGTAGTGTACGACAGGATTCAATTGATTTGTTTCACAATTTCTTACGTAAATATACTAAGAAAAGTCTCAAACAAAAGATGAAGATGTTGCAAGAATTAGATCCTTGCAGACTGAGAGAAAAAAACGGGTTTGCCAGGGCATTCACTGGTTTGTCTTTCTATAATCTTTTAGGTTGTTAGCAGTGCATCATACTGAAGTGAGGAAATTAGTGAGAAGGTTGTATTATGCAAAAAGTCCAGCACTTAAGCTAAAACTATTAAACAGTGCTCTTTTGAATGGATCTGTATTAGAAGCAAATACGATTTGTTAAGAAATTGAGGTTAGTTAATTTAGTGAAAAAGAGGACAGTGCAGAAATGGATACAGTGATAGAAGGAAATGTGGAAGAACATATACAGAATTTTGGTACAGAAAATTTTGACTAAGAAATTACAAGGTTTAAGGTAATTTCAGGTGATAGGCAAAACTTTGCTTGTGTGTGTTGTCAATGAATTCATTATAAGAATCAGACTAGGTTAGTTGATTTATATGTAAAAAGTGAAAAGGAAAATAATAATGAGTGGAAGGACTTTGCAACTTATTTGTTGGTAGAGGATTGTTTTGATTGGGGTTCTGATCAACGTATTTGTAAATATTGTTATAATTAATTAAATGATAACAAAATGCCTGCTGGAGCTGTACATAATAATCTCACGTTGGTAAATATTCCTTCTGAACTGATGGATTTAAATACCTAAGAGTCTATTCTGATTCAATGTGTGCATCCATTTCAGCCTATTGTTCGCATGGAGCCTAAGACAGGAAAATTGCCTCCTTCAGATTTACAGAGAGGATTAAAGGGAAGAGTTGTCTTTTTGCCTCTACATTTAAAGGCAAATATTGTAACAATTGGTGTAGAAAAAGTGGAAGAGGAACCTCTAGTTATTCAAGTTAATTCCGTTTCTACAAAGAGTAAGAAAATCTGGCAAGAATTAGTGGATGTTAGGAAAGTCGAAAAGGCAATGTTGTATTTGGTAAAAAACAATCAATACTACAAAAATGTATATGTTGAAGAAGAGGAAACAACTGTAGAAGAGGACAGTGATTTGTCAGCTGGGCAAATTGAAAAAGTGGATGTGTCCAGAAGTGAACAAATGTATGAACATTATAGTGTTCATCCTCTGCATTCCAAAGACGTAATGGGGAATGCTATTGAGTTATTGAAGGAAGCAAAAGTAAGTCCTATTAGTGTATGGGAAGAAAGCTTGAAAGCTCGTTGTTTTCCTCAGTTATTTCCAACAGGTAAAGGTGGACGACATGATGATCGACCTGTGCAGATTCCTGCATCTGAATACCGGACATCAAGATTATATGCAGATGATCCAGAGTTTCGCCAATGTATTCCATATTTGTTTCATATTCTGTTTGAGAGTGACTTGTCTGGACTTTCTTATGCAGTGAACCATATACTAAAAAGTGGAATACATCTGCAAAATGTCCAATAGAAAGACACTGTTTTGGAATCTCAGCTAATTAATCTCATGGCATGTCAGCGTGGTACTAACGAGTATTGGTACCGTCGTCATGGAGAGCTTAAATGTATGCTAAGAAACTTAGGAACTCCTACATGGTTCCTTACTCTTAGCTGTGCTGAGTATGCTTGGGAAGACTTACTTCAATTTCTTCGAGAGGCAAATGCAAACATAAAAAATATAGAATTCAAAACACCTGGAGAACTGTGCTCTTTGGATCCAGTTAATGTATGCAGGTATTTCAATCATAGATTTGAAGCTATGATGTCTTTTATCACAAACAAAAGAAATCCTCCTCTTGGAGAGCTTCTGGATTTCTTTTGGAGAAAGGAGTATCAAGCAAGAGGTGCTCCTCACATACATATGCTGCTATGGATCAAAGATGCCCCCAAATTTGGAACAGTTTCGGATGACACAGTGATGAGTTTTATTGAATAATATTCTACATGTGCTGTACCAAAAAGTACTGAACAAAACAATTTAAGACATCAGGGGGCAGATGTATCATCCGTTTTTTTTGTCGCAAACTCTGCGATTCGGAAAATAGCAGCGTTTGCGACAAAAAAAACGGGTTTTGGAATGTATCAAGCAAAAAGCCTCGCAATATTAAGGAATCACAAATTTAGCGATTCCTTAATATTGCGAGGCTGTTAAGGAATCGCAAATTGCGATAATGCATTTAAAATCTATTAAGCATTTCAGTGTTGCGATTTTTGACTAAGAATTCGCAAATTACCATCAACTTGTAGTTGGTGGTAACTTGCGAATTCTTTTCAAAAAGCACTTTTTTAAATTCTAAAGGTGCCATATGACGCTCATACATGCCCTTAGGGCATGTATGTGCGCCATATGCATACACATATCAAATTCAGGGGTGCAGCAGGGCATCCTTTAGACACCCTTGCACCCTTGAAATTATTCTCAATTTGCGATTAGCTAATTGCTAATCGCAAATTGAGTATAATTTTACATTCATTCCTATGGGCCTCCTGGCCCATAGAAATGAATGGGAAATTATTCCTTAATTGCGATTAGCAATTTGCTAATCGCAATTAAGGAATTCTAAGGAATCGCTAATAAATAGCGACATTCTACATACATACCATTTTGCACTTCTCAAATAGCGATACCTTAACAATTGCTATTTGAGAAGTGCAAAATGGTATCTTGATACATCTGCCCCCAAGTCTTACGGTTTCAAACCCATCGTTGTGGAAAATACTGTTGTCGAAAGTTCAAATCTAAGGATAAGTTCTACACAAAATGTCATTTTGGATTTCCACGACCAGTAATATCAAAAGGAAGAGTGAACAATTTTATGTCATCTTTGCGACATACTGTGACACGAAAATCACCTAAAAATACCTATAACTTAAGAAATGAAGAGTCAAAATACATAAATGACTATAACCCTGTCATTTTGTCCATGTGGAATGCAAACATGGATATTCAATATGTTGCAGACAACTCCATTGCAGTGGCCCGATGTGTAACTTCTTACATTACGAAATCTGAAAAGACGTAACTAAAGGAAATGTGGGAAGAAATTTCTTATGAAAAGAGCCTAAGCAAGAAATTGTACAGCTACAGTTTGAAGATGTTGTCTCAATGAAAAATCAGAGCATATGAATGATCAGATTGCTTATCATCTGCAAGTCTATACTTCAAATCTAGAACAATCATTTGGGTGAGTTTAGGTCTTGCAAAAACACAAAACCGAGTTTTGAAATCTGTACAAGAAATTGAGTATTTAGCAGAGAGAGAACCAGACAGTACAGATATTTTGAAGACAAATATGTTGCATACATACTATCCAAATAGAAGTAATCATCTTGAGAATGTTTGTCTCTATAAGGTACTGCAAAGCTGCACATTTAAGAGGAATATTACAGAAGATATCAATAAAGGAGATTAAGCTGTGATTGGATCCAAAGGATGTCTGGTGAAACAAAGAAAAGGACATTTGATTAATCATCAAAAACTGAGTTGCGAAACTCTTGATAAAAGGGAATTTTACTATTTAGCTCTTTTGCAACTCTTTAAGCCGTGGCGTACAGAAGAGGAACTACTTGGAGATTTTCTCAGTTATGAAGATTCATTCAACGCAACCAAAAATACTATAGAATGTCCTGTTTTTACTAATTATCTGAAAATGTTGAACGAGGAAATATAGCAAGAAGCTACAATTGCAGCAGAGATTGATAGAGACAGTTCTCAAGATAGTCAAAGTTCTGCTTCATTGAGTCAGGATCCACTAGGAGGACGAATTATTCAAAATGAAGCAGCCACTGCCATGGATGAGGTGGAAAGAGCAATGGAACAAGCTCAGGAGGATGTAATACATTTAGAAGAATTGGAAAAACAGCTAAATGTTGAGCAAAAACAAATATATGATGAAGTGACAGAGCAAATTGAGCATGGTTTATGTCATGAGAAAAAAGAGTGCTCATGTACGTCATTTACACCTGTCCGACTGTACGTGAGTGGAGAAGCAGGAACTGGAAAAAGTTTTCTAATTAAAGCAATTGCAACTTATCTACAGAAATGAACAGAGTCAGCCCTCTCTTGTGTTGTTACCGCCCCAACTGGATTGGCAGCACATAACATTAAAGGGATTACTTTACATCGTTTTTTGATGCTACCAGTAGAGCACGAAAATAAATTAGAATACCACAAGATATCTGAAGAAGCTTGTTGTGAAGTTTCTAGAGTTCTGAAAAAATGAAACTTCTCATTATTGATGAGGTAAGCATGGTATCAAATTTAAAGCTTGCCTTTGTGCATTTAAGAATGCAACAAATTCTTAAAATAGAATACGATGTGTTATTTGGAGGCAAACACGTCATCGTTTTTGGAGATCTTCTACAGCTAACTCCTGTGAAAGGACAACCAGTGTTTAAAAACATTACAAATGAAGATACCAGGAAGTGCCTGGGAAGCTTAGGAAATGTTATTATTTGGTCATATTTTGAATAGTCAGAACTCATTCGAAAAATGCGACAAGCAAAGGATGCTGATTATAAAAGTATTCTTCAAGATATTAGAATTGGAAAAGCTAGTGAAGCTTTACTGGCACAATTACTTTCAAATTTGTTTTCAAATGAAAATATTGTTACAGAGAATATATTTCGAAAAATTGCTGAAAAGAAATCAGTGATATGTTTGATGCCAACTCTGAAAGAATGTTCCTTATTCAATGAAAAATTTTAAAGTTAGAAAATCAAGAAATTATAAAAGTGGAAGCTATTGGCAGAATAGAGCATGAAGTAGCTACTATTATTTTGTCAGAAAAGTTAAAGTCAAAAATGGATTCTTTAGACAAATCCATATCTAAAACAGCTGGTTTAGAAAATAATCTATATGCATGTTTAAATTGTCGGATAATTTTACGACGTAATTTACATGTGGAAAGAGGTTGAGTAAATGGAGCAATGGGTCATGTTGTTGACTTTGTAAATTATCCAAATAGAGATGACATTGAATGTTTTTAAATACATTTTGATGAAATTGAAGAAGTACAACAATTGAGTCGTTGTTCCACTCGATTTTTGCTTGTAAAAGATTAATATGTACACCAAAAACAGTTTCCTTTTTGTTTGGCCTATGCAGTGACTATTCATAAATCTCAAGGTTTAAGTGTAGATAGTGCTTTGGTGAATATTGGAAGTACTGTGTTCAAGGAGGGTATGGCATATGTTGCTTTATCTCGAGTCAGAACTTTATCTGGATTATACTTGATTGATTTTGATGAGACAAAGATTAGTGCAGATTTAAATTATATGAAATAGTATAATAGGTTAAGAAGAGAATATGCTCCAAATTTACCTAAATATCCTTTATTTGGAAAGTGTGTGGTAGCTCGGAAAAGAAGATATGAGAAAAATTTTAACGAGGTTGTAGAGAAAAGAAAAAAAGTACATGAAGCAAAAAGAAAAAGGATAGTATTGAAGAGGTTGTTGGATTTCGGTTTGAAAACAGTTCTGGTGTCAACTGCTATGCTAATGTAGTGGTTAATGTTGTTTTGTTCTTCAAACTTTACAACAACAGATTGTTAAAAATCGGGATCAAAGATTTTGTTGTTTGTTGAATTCTGTCGTTGAGAAATGTAGCAGTGATAAAACAAAAATAGAAAGTGTTTCTGATATTCAAAATGTTTTAGACATATGCTCTGGTCTAAATCAATTTTCACAGAATATTCAGCAAGATTGTCAGGAATTTCTACTGTATATGCTTGTTGTATTGCAAGATGAAGGTATAGATATTGAAAATCTGTTTGGCCTTTCTTATAAATGGCAACATGAATGTGACAATTGTTCATTTTCAAGTAGTACTGTATTAGACAATGAAAGATTTATATATTTGATATTACCAAACTGCAAATCAGTGTATTTTAATAATCTAGTTAGAGAAGCAAATCAAAACATGGTCTGTGCCCAATGTAACTCTCAAATGTTATCCACATTATCCTTACAAAGATATGGACAGTATGTTTTAATGCTCCAATGATGCAGACCGGATGGAACAAAATTGACAACTTTAATTAAAACATTTGTGGCTTCTCAATTATCGATTTCAGGAAGAACTTTTGTAACTGTAGAAATTATTTTCCATGATGGTCCTTCTACAACAACAGGACATTACACAGCTTATTTAAAATGTCCAAAAGGCTGGACTCATTGTAATGATACTCAATTGACTTTTAAACAATGTTTGCCTTCTGACTTACCAAATTCTTACCTACTGTTGTTACAACCCAAATTTTAGGGAAAATAATTTGCCTAGGAAGATTAGCGTTGTTAAAAAAAGGTGAGTTAACAGTTGAGAATTACTTTGTGAGTGAAGGTCATCAAGATAAAAAAACTTTTACTTGTAATAGAGGTAGTGTAAGTGTTACATGATAGAAAAGACGTTGGAGCTTTTGATTCAGAAGGTTGGAAAAAGGAAATATAAGAGTACTATTAAGTAACTTCCAAATAAAGGACTTTACACATACTATTTGGTCATGAGGAAAAGTATGTGAATCAAAAAAGGAGTATTTCAAGAAAATGTTGTTAATATATGTTGGTACATAACCTTATTTAGAGAGTATACAAAAGGAGTAATAATGTTTCATAATTTTGTGATTGTTGGACGTGTGCTAATTTTTACATTATTAATGAAAATGTTGAATGCTTTTTTTCAAACGCAATCTTAATGATTGTGGGTTTTTTTACCCGCTGTCTTATGATGAGTAGTATTGAACTCACTGTTTTTAGTGAAATTCAATATATTCTGAGAAAAGCAAAATAAAACTTATAACATATTGTACAAATTATTTTGTATTCTGTATTGTGAAATATATATTATAACTCAATTGTTTCTTCTCTTCCACAGATATTATATTTATAAGGTAGGTACGACAAACAAAAAATACTTTTTCATCACTTTCTTAATTCTCTTTCTTTCTATGCTTTCTTTACTCTCTCTCTTACTCCTTTACCTTTCCTCATCTTACTCCTCTTCCCTCATTCTACTTACTCTGCTTCATTCACCTTTACACTACTTCTCTCACCATCAGTACTCTTCCTTCACCCTCACTCATCTTGTCCAACTCCCCCTTTCCCCTTTCTGTCCCTCACTTGTCTTTTCTATCTTCCTCCTTCACTACCCTTGTCTTGCTGTATCAATCAGTCTATTCTCACTGCCCCCTTACTCTCTATCCTTCACATTATTCCTCAGTGACCTTCACTCACGTCACTTCTTTCACTTCATAACTCCCTTTCGGTCACTCCCCTTTCTTCCATCGGTCTCTATGTCTGTTCCTCTGTGTCAGTCAGTATAACTGATTTGCTCCCTTGCAGTCCGTCACTCTCTTTCTGTTTCTCTCTTTTACTATCTCCTTCTCTCTCCAACAGTCTTCCTTTTCTTTTCTCTCTCTTTCCATAAATCCTTCTCTCTCACTCACTTCTTTTTCTTTCTCTTAATATGCTTCTTTATCCTTCACTTCTCTTCCCTCACCCTTATATCCTTTCACTCACTGGCACTGCCCTTCATTCAATCTAAGTCCTCTTCCCCCACTTCATGTTCTTCACTCCTACTTTCTTTTGTATTGTGAAATATGTATTATAATTTAGTTTGTTCTTGTCTTCCACAGATACTATATTTTTTTAAAAAAAGTTTTACAATCTTGTCATTATTTATAAGGTAAGTATGACAAACAAAAATACCTTTTCATTGCTCTATTATTGCTCTTTCTCTCATTCCCTTTCTTTACTCTCTCTCTCTTACTCACCTTCCTTTTCTTCATGTTACTTCTCTTCCCTCATTCTCATTACTCCCCTTCATTCACCTTTACACTCCTTCTCTCACCATCAGTACTCTTCCTTCATCCTCGCTCACCTTGTCCAACTCCCTCTTTCCCTTCTCTGTCCCTCACTTCTCTTTCCTATCTTCCTTACATCACTACCCTTGTCTTGCTGTATCGCACAGTCTCTTCTCACTCTCCCCTTACTCTCTTTCTTTTACATCATCCCTCACTCTCTTTCACTCCCATTCCTTTAGTCCCACACTCCCCCTCACTCCATTCCTCTCTCTCTCTCTCTCTCTCCCTCTGTCTCACTCAGTCTAACCACCTCACTCCCTGTTAGTCACTTGCTCTCCCTCTCTTCCTCTCTCACTCTCTCTCTCTGTCTTTCCCTCACACTTTCTGTCTTTCTCTTCCTGTTTCTTTCACTTCTATGTTCTTTTGTATTGTGAATTATATATTATGACTCAATTTTCTCTTGTCTTCCACAGAGGCTATGTTTATAATAAAAAGTCATAAAAAAGTATTAAAACTTGTCATTATTTATAAGGTAAGTATGCCACACAATAAATAACTTTTCATCACTCTATTATTTCTCTTTCTCTCATTCTCTTTCTTCACTCTCTCTCTTACTCACCTTCCTTTTCTTCATGCTACTCCCCTTCCTTCATTCTCCTTACTCCCCTTCATTCACCTTACACTCCTTCTCTTACCATCAGTAGTCTTCCTTCACCCTCACTCACCTTGTCCAACTCCCTCTTTCCCCTCTCTGTCCCTCACTTCTTCCTATCTTCCTCCATTGCTACCCTTGTCTTGCTGTATCGATCAGTCTCTTCTCACTGCCCCCTTACTCTCTTTCCTTCACATTATTCCTCAGTTACCTTCACTCAGTCCACTTGTCTCCCTCCCCCTCACTCTCTTTCCCTCGCTCCATCCGTCAGTCCCATTCCCTTACTTCCCTTTACGGATTCACTTTTTCTAACTAGCATTCCTTTTCTCTCACACTCCCCTTCATTCCATTTCTATCTCCCTCTCTCCCTCTGTCTCACTCAGTCTAACCACCTCACTCCCTGTCAGTCACTTGCTCTCCCTCTCTTCCGCTCTCACTCTTTCTCTCTGTCTCTCCCTTACCCTTCCTGTCTTTCTGTTTTCTTCACTCCTACTTTATCCCTAAATCCCCTTTCCTCTTTCTTAATCTCCCTCTTTCTCTCTCATTCCCCTTTTGTCACTATTATGTTCATTCTCTCACTGTTAGTGCCTTTCACTCACCCTCAGTACTTTTCCCTCACTCCCCTTCCCTCACTCTCCTTCCTTCACTCCTCTTTCCTCACTCACTCAATCTCATTTACTCCCCTTAATTTATTCCTTCCCTCACTTTTTTTCTTCCATGTTTCTCTCCCTGTCTCCCTTTCTCTCACTCATTCTAACTGCCTCACTCCTTCTCAGTTGCTTGCTCTCCCTTTCTCTCATTGAGTATAACTGTTACTGCCCTTCATTCACCGTCACTCCCCTTTTCCCACTCCACTTCCTTCTGTCTGTATTTATTGCCCTTTCACTTCCCCTCGCTCTCCTTCTCCTTCTCTCACTCCCATTTTCTAACTCCGTCCATCCCCTCACTCTACTTCTCTCTCCCTCACTCCATATCTCTCACTTTCTCTTACCCCCCTTTTCTCAACCTCATACCCCTTCTCTCACCATCACTCCCTTTACCCTGCTCTACTTCTCCCACTCCATCTTTTACTTTTCTTCCCTGTCTCAGTCGCCTGCTCCCCTTTTCTCACTTCCCCTCACTTACTCTTTTTCTCCACTTACCTCACTCCCCTACCTTTAGTCCCCTTGTTTCAGTCACTCTTTGACTCCCCTTTCCTCACTCACCATACTACCCTTTCCTCACTCATTTCATCAGTCCCTTCCTCCCCTACACTCAGTCATTTCAGTAATTCAGTTATACCCTACACATTCATTCAAAAAAAAGTACGACACAGTATATAACAGATATAGCTCTTCTTGGAGAAGTGAAGTGAGTTCTGAAAAGAACTGTTTATTTTGTCTTTTTTCTTTCGTATTTGTTTTGTATTTTTTTAACAGTTTTATATTTTTTTGTAGTTTAAAAAAAAAAAAGTAAACAGGCAACAAAAAATTGTTTAACTGGAACAAAAATAATAAATGAAAACAATTAACTGCGGCAGCATATGTGCTGAGAGATCCTAAGATCAATTAAGTTCACACTCTGTTCGCCGTAACATAACATCTCTTTGCATTGATTGCATAAGATATGCACCTTTGAAAAATTTGGCCGAATGTCCAGCACTGTTGATGATGACGATGGTGTTGCCAAAGAGGTGTTGGCCACAGCAGGTGGAACATCGCTGGCCAGGGCTTTAGTAGATGCTTGTGCAAAATTATGCGGGTGCACGTTCATCACGTGTCATATCATGATATAGATACTGAAAGAGTATTTTTTCTTAGGATCTCCTCTTGATAAGACACTCCCACGGATTGTACATTTCACCTTCGGAGCATTAACTTTTTTTTGCCCATCAGGAATGTAAAAAATTGCCAGATGAAGGAATCTTTGACTTTCCTGGCATGTGGCTCCTCTTGTAGCACAACAATATCTGCATCTGATGAGCTTTGTTGTTGTTGTTCTGCCATTTTGCTGATAATTCAAAGCTGGAACAAAGCAGAGGTGCTTCTTACAGTAAACCAAAAGAAATAGTGAGGGAAGTGGTTTGGAGTTTTTGAAGATTCTGGAACAGAAACTACTATGAAAAAATCCAAAGTGTTGTTTTCAAGTCACATGACTTGACATGCGCGCAACGTGCACGCACGCATGCGTGCATGGGTGCGCGGTCGTCCATAAAAATGGTGTTTTACCCGATTTTCATAAAAGTTTCAAAACATGAAAAGGAGGCAAGGAAGAGACTCCCTGACCCCCTAGGCCTTCTCAGGGGAAGAACCTCGACAGGCAAAAAAAACCATTATTTTTTTTGCAAAAAACTCGCGAGGTGCACGGACGTGCTCGCACCCTCGAAGGAAAACAATAGTGGAGAACGTGAAAATTGGCTGGTGAGAGACTCTCTGACCTCCTAGGCCTTGTCAGGGGGTCCCTGAAGGACCCCAAAGGGCAAAAAAAACATTATTTCTTTTTTTTAAATTACGAGGTGTGCGCACGTTTGAAAAAAACTAAAAAAAAGCACAAAAAAAACTATGGTTCTTTCAGTGAATATATATATATATATATTCATATATATATATATTTAAAAAAATATATATATGTATATTCACTGAAAAAAACATAGGTTTCACACATGTTATAGTTAGGAATTAGCATTTAAAAAACCTTTGAAATTCACTAAAAGAACGACAGGTTTCACACCAGGTATAGTTAGCTAGACATTTCACTCATACAAATCCATAGAAATTCCCTGATGAAATCATCCTTGTGAAAGAGTGGCAGAGTTCTTCTCAGTGTAATATAACTGTGACGAGGCACGGGGGCCAGAACCTCAGACTACTGCCGAATGGTGGACAGCCACACCTCTTTTACCCTGCACCTTGTCCCCACAGAATACATCAGCATCGTGGAGTGAAGAGGACGACTCAGTCTGGATTCCGATTAGTAATTCGGAAGGTCCCTTTAAAACGTCTGAGCCAGGTAACGAGTCTCCACCCCCTGAGGGCGTAGCGGCGTCAAAAGCAGGAAAGACAGAATCCTCAGCGGACGGCGTTTGCCAAGGAGCGGAGGCACACGTGGAAGACGATGGGAGTTTCCAGGACTCGGAGCGGAAGGAGAACGACACGCCAGGAGGCCAACGGTTTCACGCTTCGCCCCGCCACGTTCCCACGGGAGGAGCGTGGCTCCAAGAGGTACGGGCCGGGTAGCGGGTTGGGTCGGGCGGAAGAAACAGCAGTGAATGTTTCTGTAGAAAAGCCCTCTATCCTCTACCCCTGCACGAGCACTTCCTTTCCCCACCTGTTAGGGGTAGATTAAGTAGTGCACGAACTCACGACGGTTACTCCCTCACTCCCGGTTCCTTGAGAACGTATCACCACATTATTTTGTCCTGACCCTCGTTTCCTTTCCTTTGCCGGTACCGGAGCGGAACCAAAAGACGATTCCCGGTGTGGACCTCGACCACCTGACGTCCCAAAGCCAAAGAGTCAACGCAAGAGGATTACTTTTCTTTGTCCCAATTCAAAAGACTGTATTTCATGAAAAAGACTTACGTCCCAATAAAGCCTTCGTTAAAACCGTTACTGAAGGCGCCTGTGTTCCTCTTTTCATCAGCCCCACCTATAGAACCAACAACCCCCAGTTCAAACCCCAACGTCCCAACCACCTTGGGACAATAACCCTTGATACACACATTCAAAATAGAAACTAAACATTTCAAAACAATGGAAATACCAATACCAGTTACAACAACGTATTTAGTAAGTCCAAAATCTACATACATATCTACTCATTCACCAACAGTTCTATATAGTCACTCATAAATGTAGTCACTCTTCATATGTTCTCATACACCTATACATCCTGTTAAACACAGACACTCATCCATACAGTTTCTCACACATATACTCACACATGCAAATACACTTTCAAACATCCATTTGCTTGCATATATAGCTATACATACACCACTACACTTATTTGTACAGAAATATACACATACTAACTCTCTTAAAAAATCACATATAGAAACACATAGTTAGTTATACAGTAATTGTTCTAATCTCTCAATCTCATCTATACTCAGTTATATACACCAATACTCACATATAGTAGTTTAACACATATGTACTTCGTCATAAAGACAGTATTGAGACAGTCATTCACTCTCACTAACACACCTATACACACACTCATCCACCCATACAGTCCTGCACACATGCTGTCTTCAAAACACATATAAACATGAGTTTCTCATTCATGCATCTATGCAGTAAGTAATATCCCCCGCCGAAACATATAGACACTGAAACCCTTATACTGATAATCAAAAAAACAGATAATAACCTATGTAGAAACTCATGTAGCTACTCGATTCGATTAGATTCATAAAACTTTATTTGATTCAACAACAGAATCATAAAAGGTTTTGTATGAGTGAAATGTCCAGCTAACTATAACTGGTGTGAAACCTATGTTTTTTTTAGTGCATATATATATTCACTGAAAAAACCAAGGGTTATAGACCATATATAGTTAGGAATTAGCATTTACAAAACCTAATTTTACTCACACAAAACCATTGAAATTTCATATATAGTTAGTTGCACTAACTATATATCGCGCACCCGCAATCCACTGCTGATCATGTCACATATTACATCATTCATGACATGATCAGTGACATCACTGATGACATCACTGATGACATCTCAAATGACATCACTGATGACATCACTGATGACATCTCAAATGACATCACTGATGACATCATTGATGACAAAATCCAGTGACTGTATGTTTCTGAAAAGTCAAAATATGTCTTACATATTGAAGAATGAGTGGATGTATAAGTGTCTGGATGAAGGATTTAGTAGGTGCATGACTGACTGTATGAGTGAGTGATTAAATGTGTCTCACTGAGTGCATGGGTTAGTGACTAAACTGTCTTAATTTGTGCATCATTATATCTGTTGTTCTGTAAACTGCTGCATGTGTTGATCAGTAGCTTTATGATTAAGTATATGGGTTATTGATTGGTTGCCCAAGTATTTGTATGGGAGAGTGAGTGTGTGTGTGGGTGGCTGGGAGGTGTGTGACTATGTGCATAGATGTGTGAGCAGTTGATTCACTAGATATATGGGTTCAAATGTGCATGTGGAAACAGCTGTATGGGCGGTTGACTGTGTGCATTAGTGTATTAGTGAGTGAATGGATATCTCAGTGCTACATGTCAAAGTAAGTACATATGTAAAACACAGTACATGTGAGAGTTGACATATATAAATAACTGTGCATAAGAGCCAGTGAATGTGTGAGTGGCTGTATGGATCATTGTGAACTTGTATCAGGGATTGTATAACAGAGTAAATATGTGTTAGTATATGTTTGAATAAGTAAGGTGTATAACTGTATAAGTGAGGAAATGGAAGTGTGATTGATTCTTTGCATGACTGACTAGGTGTGTGAGTAACTCCATGGATGAGTGACAGTCTGTGAGTGTCTGTTTACTCTGAGTGTATCTAAGATTATATTAGAGTCTGAAGAGGTTCACCGTATTATTACATGAATGATGTCATCAGTGATGTGATCAGTAATGTCAAATGAGATGTCATCAGTGATGTCATCAGTGATGTCATTTGAGATGTCATCAGTGATGTCATCAGTGATGTCATTTGAGATGTCATCAGTGATGTCATCAGTGATGTCATCAGTGATGTCACTGATCATGTCATGAATGATGTAATATGTGACATGATCAGCAGTGGATTGCGGGTGCGCGATATATAGTTAGTGCAACTAACTATATATGAAATTTCAATGGTTTTGTGTGAGTCAAATAAGGTTTTGTAAATGCCAGCTTCAGTCTGAAACATCCAGAAACACTGTTTCGAGAAATTAAGGTTAAAAAAAATAGATATATCTGTGACAGCGTCCCGGATAGCGCTCCAGATCGCGTACTTTTCGCGTAACTGAGCTTTGCGAAGCGAAGCTGATTGGCTCTCCGGTGTCTGTCAACATTCTAAACAGTCCGGTGCGGCTGCCATCTTGTCTCTCGGTAGGATCTAGAGACAAGAAGAGGAGAAAAACGAAGGGGGAATTTAATGAAAGGGGGCAAGGTAGACCCCTCTTAACCCCCTAGGAATGATGTTGGGGTTATTAAAGGGTCCCGTGGGGCAAATAAAGCGGTAGAAGCGCTTCCCGGTTCGCGAACCGGGTCGGAAACTGGTAGCGAACCGGGAATTCGCCATTTTGTGTTTCGATTTAATTAAATTACAAGATGGAGGAAAAACAATGTGAGAAATGGGTATAAGGGGGTACGGGAGACGTATCCTGACCCCCTATATTTTCTGAGGGTGGTTGAGGAGGCTCATATATGTTGATACTTGTCTTCCAGCGGCTGCGCGTGAGCGTTTTCTTTTTTTTTTGCTGCGTGACGTCTGTTGACGTTCGATTCGAAGGAAATCAGGAAGTGTTGACTGCCATTTTGACATTGCGAGTAAATATATTGTTAAAAATAATTGTTATAAATTAATCCGTATTGATAAACATTGTGTGCGCCATCTTGCTTTTTTTCCAAAGCCACACTTTTGTCATGCACGGCAGCCATTTTAGATGCTTTGACCAGACCCACTCTCTGCACGCTGCCGATCCTCAGCATGGCTCCCCACCCTTGCAAGCATCTCCCCCACGCACTGGTCACCCCGCTCTCTGTCTTATGCATGGGCCATAAACCTCCCCCCATTTGCGCTGCTCTTCCCTGAGAATCACACCCTGTGCCCGTCCGACACCTCCCTTTCACCCTATTCACTACCGCACCCTCTGACACTCCTCTTCCTCTGTGTCCGATTGTCCAGGCCGGTCCCAGGCTATCACCTAGCCCTGCGGATGTAGTTTATGGCCTCAACTGTAAAGAATCACCCCTCTTCAAAGGAGTTACAGTAGATCAAGGCCTCCACCCGATGAGATCCGTCACACTACACGCGTTCCTACAATCTGATAACCATCCTGTATTGTGATTGGGGAGGGGATTCTTACTGTGACGGTGTGTGGGACCGAGCCTGAAAAGGAAGATTCCAGGGATGCCTTTTTGTACATCAAAGTCTTCACAATTATGTGTCACATTAAAAATATATAGCACTCCAACAAAGTAGTAGGATTATAACACTTTAATAATTTATAAATATATACATCGCAACAAAAACAGTAAACACCTTAAAACATTTTTTATTAAAACAGAAGGAACAATGGTCAGTAGCGGTCTGTTGTGCGAATAGTCCCAAGGCAGCATATTTATCTAGAGTGGTGCTGTGTAGGACATTCTGAATGGAAATTAACCAGAACTATAACCATCTACTTCCAATAATATAACTTTTATGCCCAAATTACGCAAAGATTTCGCTAATCTGCTAAAGGGGGGAGTCGCCATTTCTTTACAATAATCAATAATGAAAAATTGACATCAATAGGGTTGTCCGTATTCCCGATGCAGCACTATAGTGCAACATACACAGCACCTGGGGTGTCAAGAGTGAACAGGTCCTAGCTGCTTTACCAATGACTGACAAATGCTATATTAAACACTTACTATGTATAATACTTGCGTTCACAATAGTTTTACTTTACAAAACAGAACAAAAGATGTCCCCTGTAAGTAAACCCATATTAGCTGTTTCAGTTATTGAACATCCTAAGTTTTTGTGACATGGGGAACAGTAGTGATATCCTGGGCGGGTGATGGAACTGGGTTTGTTAATGGAAAAACATCTACAGAGAAAACTATTGGTAAATTATACTTCTCCGAAAACTCACAAATGTTTCATTTGTGTAATCGTTTCAAAAACATGTACATTAAAAAACTAAATACGCTCCACTGTTTTAGAAAATCTTTACAGTTTGCTACATCACCCTTTAAAGTTACAACTACGAAAACCTACTTACTTAAGCTGTTGAATTCGGCTTCAAATGTAAAGCATAAGTTCAAGCTAGCATATCATATTTTTAAAAGGTTAAACATAATTGATATGCAAATTTAAATACTACCCTTTCTTAATGGTGACACCTTATCTGTCCTATATCCCACAATTTCCATGAGCAAAGCAAAAGAAATTCTGAGGCCCTGAAGAAATAAGGCTTACTGTGGGGTTCAACTCAATGTGGTATTTGGGCGCTTTCGTGTTTTGGGGTGATATTCTGTGACAGGGTGCAGGCACCAGAAGAATTTTAGCCTAGTTCATCACATTGGAGAATGAGGGTCTGGGTAAATATCTAATCTGGTGAAGAACCATCCCTTTTTTAAACCCCATGGTGACCAACTATAGTTTATTCTCTATTTCGTTTCCTTGCCATAACAAAATAAAAGTCTTGGGTTATTTATGGAAGGGAAGACTTTTTGTTTCTTCCAATTTTTTTTTTAAAAACAAAGGTTTAAGGAAAGGCAACCCTTAATGTGCATGTTTTCCACAGAAATTTGCCTTTGAAAACTAGAGGCAATAAATAAGGCCGAAAACTGTATTTTGTTTTTGGATACACATGTTATTTGTGTCTGTGTATTCATTTTTATGCATGACTTTATATGGAATGGTTAAAATAACTTATGATGCAACTTAACAGGTAAGACCACAAACATTCCAATGAGTGCTATGTCCCATGTTTTACATAAAGTAGTGTTTACCTAGAGTGGTGCTGTGTAGGACACTCTGAATGGAAATTAACCAAAACTATAACCATCTACTTCCAATAATATAACTTTTTTGCCCAAATTATGCAATTACTCAATTTTTGATGATTAATCAAATGGCCTTTTTTCTGCTTCACTAGACATCCTTCATAGCCAATGACTGCATATTTTCCATTATTGAAAAAACTAAAGTGACAACTTCCTCATCCTTAATTTGTCTTTCTTTGTTCCTTAAGATGTCATCTGTGTCAACCTCTTCCGAGAATGCAGATGCGTTAGGGATTTCCTTGTGTTTCTTAATAGCATTGGTGTCTGCACACTTCTTTGTCAATTCTGTGAACATGACAGCTGCTTCATAGACAGACGATATCTTTGTTAAGTCATTAGTGTTAAGTGTGTCTGAAACTACAGTGACCTTCTCTGTTTTACTTTCCTCAGACACTACAGAGTTTTGTGTGTTGTTCTTCTGAGCGACAATTATTCCAGATGTTATTCTAGCGTTGTTCTAGCGTTTCACTTGCCATTCAGCGGTTTTCCGCCCGCTTTTGCTGCACTGTGTCTCGTCAGTAGCGGTCTGTTGTGCAAATAGTCCCAAGGCAGCAGAACGCGCTGAGATCTGGACGGCACCCAGGTCATGTCCAGTAAGTTGCCGCACTGGTTTTGGTATCCTACAATGCTGTTCCGAAAAATGGCGTGGCGCGCCCCGGGGGCGGGGAGGTCTAGGGGAAGGCGGCGTGAATGGGCCTCCCCAGGTGGAGGCTCGTCTGCTGTAGTGGGGCGCCCCTTTACCATTTCAGTTGCCATTCCGCCCGCTTTTGCTACACGGTGCCTCTTCCGCCATTCAGCTGTTTACCGCCCGCTCTTGCAGCTACAGCGTCTTTCTCACCATGTAGTTGAGTTGCTTCCACTCTTGCGGTGCAGCGATAGGCGGCTGCCACAGGACTCTTAAAATGGCGGCCGGCTCTTCGGATTTGGGCGTGGTCCACTAAAATGGCCCTGGGACACCTTGGAACTCGGACGCTTGTCTGCTAGGGCATGGGCCCCATTCCCGAAAGCGTCCCCTCAGCCTTGAAGATTCTATAAAAGTCTTGGGGTCCCCCGACTCCCGCAGGCTTCCGGTGGGGAGCGGCTGCCATGATTGCTTGCGGAATGGCCACGACGGAGCTACGAGATGGTGGTGCTCTCATGCTGACGCCAGCTTCAGTCTGAAACATCCAGAAACACTGTAGACTATCAATTCAATGAGTTCCGGTGGAGCCCCAACGTGACCCGGTAGGGAAGAACTTGCCCTCCCCTTTTTTGAGTGATGGTTCTTGTTGCCTGTTCCCTCTGTTGTCATCTAACGGAACCTTTTTTGATTGCCGAGTGAGAAAAAAAAAGGTGGGTCTTTCATCGTTTGGGAAAAAAAAATGTTTTAATCCAATGAAAAGTGTTATTTTTAAGTCATATGATCAAGCCTTCTATCATTAGGAAACCAAAAGTAAAATGAACCAATGAAAAGTTTTATAAACAAGTCAAATGACCTGTTATGCAGCTTTGGGTTATAAAAAGCATACAAAACTCGTTGGCCCATGAGGCGGCGTCAGTAGCGGACCGATGTGCGAATAGGCCGAAGGCAGCACAATGCGCCGAGATCCGGATGGCACCGAGGTGGTGTCCAGCAAGTTGCCGCACTGGTGTGGCCATTCTACAATGCTGCGCCGAAAGACGGCGTGCCTCCCACTCAAAATACATAAAATGGCGAAAGACGGCGTGTCTCCCACTCAAAACATATAAAATGGAGAAAGACGGCGTGTCTCCCACTCAAAACACATAAAATGGCGAAAAACAGCGTTTCTCCCACTCAAAACACATAAAATGAAGTCTAGCTAAAAGGCAATGATCATATTTTCTACTCTTGCTATAGTTGTTCATGCACTGAGGGTGCTGTAGAAAAAAATAGAAAAATGTACCCGGTTCAGCACTATAGTGCAACATACAAAGCACCTGGGGTGTCAAGAGTGAACAGGTCCTAGCTGCTTAACCAATGACTGACAAATGCTATATTAAACACTTACTATGTATAATACTTGCGTTCACAATAGTTTTACTTTACAAAACAGAACAAAAGATTGTTTATTAGCATAGTGATTGGAGCAGTTATATACATATTCGGGCATAGCAATAATCAGAATGTCACATTCACATGTCTGCTCAGTGTTTACAGGTACTTAGTATCATTGATTTTTCATTTTCATCCGGACCATGGTGACCAACTATAGTTTATTCTCTATTTCGTTACCTTGCCATAACAAAAAAAAAGTCTTGGGTTATTTATGGAAGGGAAGATTTTTTGTTTCTTCCAATTTTTTTTAAAAACAAAGGTTTAAGGAAAGGCAACCCTTAATGTGCATGTTTTCCACAGAAATTTGCCTTTGAAAACTAGAGGCAATAAATAATGCCGAAATCTGCATACACAGCACCTGTGGTGTCAAGAGTGACAGGTCCTAGCTGCTTAACCAATGACTGACAAATGCTATATTAAACACTTACTATGTATAATACTTGCGTTCACAATAGTTTTACTTTACAAAACAGAACAAAAGATTGTTTATTAGCATAGTGATTGGAGCAGTTATATACATATTCGGGCATAGCAATAATCAGAATGTCACATTCACATGTCTGCTCAGTGTTTACAGGTACTTAGTATCATTGATTTTTCATTTTCGTCCGGACCATGGTGACCAACTATAGTTTATTCTCTATTTCGTTACCTTGCCATAACCAAAAAAAGTCTTGGATTATTTATGGAAGGGAAGATTTTTTGTTTCTTCCAATTTTTTTAAAAAAAATTGGAAGAAATGAAGACTGAAGCTAACGTAGCATTAGAGCACCACCATCTCGTGGCTCCGTCGTCGCCATTCTGCAAGCAATCATGGCAGCCGCTCCCCACCGGAAGCCTGCGGGAGTCGGGGGCCCGATGACTTTTGTAGAATCTTCAAGGCTGAGGGGACGCTTTCGAGAATGGGGCCCAAGCCCTAGCAGGCAAATGTCCGAGTTCAAATGTGTCCCAGGGCCATTTTAGTGGACCAGGCCCAAATCCGAAGAGCCGGCCGCCATATTAAGAGTCCTGTGGCAGCCGCCTATCGCTGCACCGCAAGAGTGGGCACAACTCAGCTGAATGGCGGGTGAGGCACTGTGCCGCAAGAGTGGGCTCAACTCAGCTGAATGGCGGATGAGGCACAGTGCCGCAAAAGCGGGCGCTAAACAGCTGAATGGCGACTGAAACGCTAAAGGGCGCCCCACTGCAGCAGAGGAGCCTCCACCTGGGGAGGCCCGTTCGTTCCGCCCCGCCCCCCCCCCCCCCCCCCCCCCGGGGCGCCCTACGCCGTTTTTCGGCGCAGCATTGTAGGATGGCCAGACCAGTGCAGCAAATTACTGGACACCACCTGGGTGCCGTCCAGATCTCAGCGCGTTGTGCTGCCTTCGGCCTATTCGCACAACGGACCGCTACTGAAGCAACCTCACAGGCCGACGGAGTTTGCCGACTAAAAGACAGACCAAAGCAGCCCATTGTTGCTTTGAGATGGATGTTGCAGCAGGCTGCCATGTAAATAGTTGTTTTAATTTTTTTTTTTAACATGTTTACTTTGTTGGAGCGTTGTATATATTTATAAGTTATTAAAGTGTTATAATCCTACTACTTTGTTGGAGTGCTATCTATTTTTAATGTGACACATAATTGTGAAGACTTTGATGTAAAAAAAGGCATCCCTAGAATCTTCCGCTTCAGGCTCGGTCCCACACACCCTTACAGTGAGAATCCCCTCCCCAATCACAATACAGGATCGATATCAGATAGTAGGAACGCGTGTGGTGTGACGGATCTCATGGGGTGGGGGCCTTGATCTACTGTAACTCCTTTGAAGAGGGGTGATTTTTTACAGTTGGGGCCATAAACTACATCCGCAGGGCTAGGTGATAGCCTGGGACCGGCCTGGACAATCAGACACAGAGGAAGAGGAGTGTCAGAGGGTGCGGTAGTGAATAGGGTGAAAGGGAGGTGTCGGGCGGGCACAGAGTGTGATTCTCAGGGAAGAGCAGCGCAGATGGGGGGAGGTTTATGGCCCATGCATGAGAGAGAGAGCGGGGGTGACCAGTGCGTGGGGGAGATGCTTGCGAGGGTGGGAAGCCATGCTGAGGATCGGCGGCGTGCAGAGAGTGGGTCTGGTCAAGGCATCTAAAATGGCTGCCGTGCACAACAAAAGTGTTGCATTGTAAAAAAGGCAAGATGGCACAGACAATGTTTATCAATACGGATTAATTCATAACAATTATTTTTAACAATATATTTACTCGCAGTGACAAAATGGCGGTCACCACTTCCTGATTTCCTTCGAATCGAACGTTAACAGACGTCACGCAGCCAAAAAAAAAAACGCTCACGCGCAGCCGCTGGAAGACATGTATCAACATATATGAGCATCCTCAGCCACCCTCAGAAAACATAGGGGGTCAGGATACGTCTCCCGTACCCCCTTATACCCATTTCTCACATTGTTTTTCCTCCATATTGTTATTTAATTAAAACGAAACACAAAATGGCGAATTCCCGTTTCGCCACCCGGTTCGCGAACCGGGAAGCGTTCCTATGTTTTCCGAGGGTGGCTGAAGATGCTCATATATGTTGATACATGTCTTCCAGCGGGTGCGCATGAGCGTTTTTTTTTGAGCTGCGTGACGTCTGTTAACGTTCGATTCGAAGGAAATCAGGAAGTGTTGACCGCCATTTTGTCACTGCGAGTAAATATATTGTTAAAAATAATTGTTATAAATGAATCCGTATTGATAAACATTGTCTGCGCCATCTTGCATTTTTCCAATGCCACACTTTTGTCGTGCACGGCAGCCATTTTAGATGCCTTGACCAGACCCACTCTCTGCACGCCGCCAATCCTCAGCATGGCTCCCCACCCTCGCAAGCATCTCCCCCACGCACTGGTCACCCCCGCTCTCTCTCTCATGCATGGGCCATAAACCTCCCCCCATCTGCGCTGCTCTTCCCTAAGAATCACACCCTGTGCCCGCCCGACACCTCCCTTTCACCCTATTCACTACCGCACCCTCTGACACTCCTCTTCCTCTGTGTTTGATTGTCCAGGCCGGTCCCAGGCTATCACCTAGCCGTGCGGATGTAGTTTATGGCCCCAACTGTAAAGAATAACCCCTCTTCAAAGGAGTTACAGTAGATCAAGGCCCCCACCCCATGAGATCCGTCACACCACACGCGTTCCTACTATCTGATAACGATCCTGTATTGTGGAGGGGATTCTCACAGTAAGGGTGTGTGGGACCGAGACTGAAGCGGAAGATTCCAGGGATGCCTTTTTGTACATCAAAGTCTTCACAATTATGTGTCACATTAAAAATATATAGCACTATAACAAATTAGTAGGATTATAACTCTTTAATAACTTATAAATATATACAACGCTCCAACAAAGTAAACACGTTAAAAAAAAAAAAATTTAAACAACTGTTTATATGGCAGCTTGCTGCAACATCCATCTCAAAGCAACAATGGGCTGCTTTGGTTTGTCTTTTAGTTGGCAAAATCTGTCGGCCTGTGAGGTGGTGTCAGTAGCGGTCCGTTGTGCGAATAGGCCGAAGGCAGCACAACGAGCCGAGATCCAGACGGCACCCAGGTGGTGTCCAGTAAGTTGTTGCACTGGTCTGGCCATCCTATAATGCTGCGCCGAAAAATGGCGTGGGGCGCCCCGGGGGGGGAAAGCGTAACGAACGGGCCTCCCCCGACCTCCCCAGGTGGAGGCTCCTGTGCTGCAGTGGGGTGCCCTTGGCGTTTCACTCGCCATCCAGTTGTGTAGCGCCCGCTTTTGCTGCACTGTGCCTCATCCGCCATTCAGCTGAGTTGCGCCCACTCTTGCGGTGCAGCGATAGGCGGCTGCCAAGGACTCTTAAATTGGCGGCCGGCTCTTCCGATTTGGGCCTTGTCCACTAAAATGGCCCTGGGACAGATTTGAACTTGGACATTTGCCTGCTAGGGCTTGGGCCCCATTCTCGAAAGCGTCCCCTCAGCCTTGAAGGTTCTACAAAAGTCATCGGGGCCCCCGACTCCCGCAGGCTTCCGGTGGGGAGCGGCTGCCATGATTGCTTGCGGAATGGCCACGACAGAGCCACGAGATGGTGGTGCTCTCATGCTGACGCCAGCTTCAGTCTGAAACATCCAGAAACACTGTAGACTACCAATTCAATGACTTCCGGTGGAGCCCCAACGTGACCCGGTAGGGAAGAACTTGCCCTCGCCTCTTTTGACTGATGGTTCTTGTTGCCTGTCCCCTATGTTGTTATCTAACGGAACCTTTTTGGATTGCTGAGTGAGAAAAAAAAAGGTGGGGCTTTCATCATTTGGGGAAAAAAAATGTTTCAATCCAATGAAAAGTGTTATTTTTAGGTCATATGATCAAGCCTTCCATCATTAGGAAACCAAAAGTAAAATGAACCAATGAAAAGTTTTATAAACAAGTCACATGACCTGGTATGCGGCTTTGGGCTATAAAAAGCCTACAAAATCCGTTGGCCTGTGAGGCGGCGTCAGTAGCGGACCGATGTGCGAATAGGCCGAAGGCAGCAGAACGCGCCGAGATCTGGATGGCACCGAGGTGGTGTCCAGCAAGTTTTTGTACTGGTGTGGCCATCCTACAATGCTGCACCGAAATTCGGCGTGGGGTGCCCGGGGGGGGGGGAGGCGGCGCAAACGGGCCTCTCCCGCCTCCCCAGGTGGAGGCACCTCATCTGCAGTGAGACGCACCCTTAGCGTTTCACTCGCCGTCCAGCTGAGTTGCGCCCACACTTGCTGCTACTGTAGGCCGAAGGCAGCACAACGCGCCGAGATCCGGATGGCACCGAGGTGGTGTCCAGCAAGTTGTTGTACTGGAGTGGCCATCCTACAATGCTGCGCCGAATGTCGGTGTGGGGTGCCCGGGGGGGGGAGGCGGCGCAAACGGGCCTCTCCGGCTTCCCCAGGTGGAGGCACCTCATCTGCAGTGTTTGCCTCTTAGCGTTTCCCTCGCCATCCAGCAGAGTTCCGCCCGCTCTTGCGGCACAGTGCCTCACCCCCCCATCCAGCTGAGTTCCGCCCGCTCTTGCGGTACAGTGCCTCACCCGCCATCCATCTGAGTTGCGCCCGCTCTTGCGGCTACAGCGTCTCGCCCACCATCCAGCTGAATTGCGCCCACTCTTGCGGTGCAGCAATAGGCGGCTACAACAGGACTCTCAAAATGGCGGCCGGCTCTTTGGATTTGGGCCTGGCCCACTAAAATGGCCCTGGGACACCTTGGAACTCGGACGCTTGCCTGCTAGGGCATGGGCCCCATTCCCGAAAGCGTCCCCTCTTTTGACTGATTGTTCTTGTTGCTTATCTCTTCTGTTGTCATTTAACGAAACCTTTTTGGACTGCCGAAAGGGGTTCTGGTCTAACCGCTGGTTGGTGGAGACATTTTGATTATATCCTGGACCTGCCGGGCCTCGGCCAAAATGGCGCCGGTATAAATGGGACTCGTAACTCCTTGTTGTGTACTGGTTGCCCAACCTTGATATCACGAGATACGTATGCAGTTTTGAAGCACATGGTGGGCGGGGACGAGTACT
The DNA here is from genome assembly GCF_964263255.1 of Lissotriton vulgaris. Taxonomy (NCBI): domain Eukaryota; kingdom Metazoa; phylum Chordata; class Amphibia; order Caudata; family Salamandridae; genus Lissotriton; species Lissotriton vulgaris. The sequence continues at coordinate 461,060,832 of NC_141696.1, read as the reverse complement.
GATTGAACATTTGGACATCCCTATTGATATTAAGTTCTGATGTGTTATTGATTACTGTACTATTGAAAGTTCGAATTAACGTCACCCATGGTACTTGCCCGCAAATGTATATCTAGATAATTTTATTGTAACTGGTCCTGTTGTACTTTAATTATAAAATGTACGTCCACTGATTCCGCAACAGTTAGACACCTTAGTTCTTGCAACCTAATGGGTCGCCCGTTACGTTCTTCTACAGTGTAAATGTCCCCTCATCATATACGATTCAAGTTTGCTCCGTGGCCGGCCCACGTGGTTATAGGCCCGTATTTGTATACTGACATTTTCACAATAAAGGTTTTTAAAACAAAACATGGTAGTAGTACCTAGATTGGTAAAGTTTTGAATAATAGCCACTGTTTTTGAATCAGTAAAAAGCAAGTGAAATAAAGCAGCCCGATTACATAACGGTTAAAAGGTATAATACGCAGGAACGCAGTAAAGATAAATGGTCAAGGGCTGTTGTGTTTTACACTCCTGCACCATAAAGTGATCGATAAGAATCCGATATTCATGCCTATCAGTGACTAAGACAGCAGGCCGAGCCTCTTTTGTTCAACGGCTCCCTCGTGGGACGAAGAAATGCCCTTTTTCTCGAAATAGGAATATTTTACTTGCAGGACAGTTGTAAATTTCCTGGGAAAATACATTAGCCTGGAACATTGTTAGTGATAAACTGTAAATGCATCTGGGTCTTTTGCTTTACAAGTAAGAGTGAGAAAAAAAAAGGTGGGGCTTTCATCATTTGGGAAAAAAAAATGTTCGAAAGCAATGAAAAGTGTTATTTTTAGGTCATATGACCAAGCCTTCTATCATTAGAAAAACAAAAGTAAAATGAACCAATGAAAAGTTTTATTAACAAGTCGAGTAAAGCGCTGGGGTGTAGCTGAGAAACCTCCACCTGGGGAGGTGGGGGAGGCTCGTTCGCGCCGCCTCTCCCTTCTAGTGCACCCCACGCCGTCTCCTGGCGCAGGTATATGTGATGCTCGGACCAGGGCACCGCAGGACGTGACTTCAGGTCAAACGGATTGTGGGACAAGGTGTGGAGCAGGCGCAATTATCTCGGGGGCCTCCGTCAAGCGGTTCAGGGAGGCACCGCATCACATTGTTTTCCAATGCAGTCAGGTTCACAAACAGCCCCCACTTACTTTGAGAATAGTGAAGCTGCAGCAGGTGCAAATAAGCTTCAGACAGTTTTACAAGCGCTGCTCGGAACCCTCAACTATGGCACCCAACATCCAGGACTTATGCCATTTGTGCAAGGCAGTGACATCGAAGCATCTCAGGGACCAAGCAACACACTATATCCAGAGTCCTTACCACAACCTCTGCCTTCCTTCTTACCTAGTTATTGTTCTTTCACTCCCACTCCAGGCTTTTAGTCTGTGGATGGAAAACCATGAACCTACACTCACCTATGAAAATCTTACTATTGATGGTTGATTTTGAGCCCCAAATACAAAGGCTTGTTTGGATTGATGTTGCAGCAGGCTGCCATGTAAATAGATATTTAATAAAACGTTTTACCCTGTTACTTGTTGATTTTGAGTCCCAAATACAAAGGCTTGTTTGGATCGATGTTGCAGCAGGCTGCCTTGTAAATAGTTATTTATTAAAACGTTTTACCCTGTTACTTTCCTGGTGTGTTGTATATATTTATAATATTTGCATAGGGTTTGTCGTTATTTTGGGTGGGGTGGGCGGCGGAGCCGAGCTGCCTTGCAGCCATCATGGTGTTGAGCTCAGATCCTCTCACTAGTTTTGTATTTCTCATGAGGGGTTGTTCATATTGTTTCTATTTTAGCGAGGTCAAAAAGAGATCCCATTAGTGGCCTATTGATTTTGCTTGATTGCTTTTGTTTTTTTAACGATTTTTCACTATCTGCAAAGACTAAACAGAGTATTGCGACTTTGTGCTTGTTTGTAAATGAACCAAAGAGAACCAATTCCAAAACAATAAATGCTAGGATAACAATCAATCAAATGGAGAGGGAAGCAGGCACGACGGATTACAACGGGGGCAAAGGCCTGTGTTACCTACCCTTCACTATCTGCAAAGAGAGAATACTCCTAAAAGAAAAGAGGGGGGGGCAGCGTTCAAAGCACATCAGCGTGCATAAACACGAAAATGTTTTGTACCTACCACGTACTTGATATTTTACAGCTTTTGATACTTACTATTAAAAAACCATTGAAATTCACTGAAAAAAACATAGGTTATAGACCATATATAGTTAGGAATTAGCATTTACAAAACCTTGAAAATTCACTGAAAAAACCATGGGTTATAGACCATATATAGTTAGGAATTAGCATTTACAAAACCTTATTTTATTCACACAAAACCATTGAAATTTCATATATAGTTAGTTGCACTAACTATATATCGCGCACCCGCAATCCACTGCTGATCATGTCACATATTACATCATTCATGACATGATCAGTGACATCACTGACGACATCACTGATGACATCACTGATGACATCTCAAATGACATTTGAAACGCGTTGGCTTTTGTAACCGTTGTTGCTAAATAAATCTATTTGAAGCATCCCGGAGTGTCCCGACCCTTTCTGAACCTGGGAGGTTTACAGGAAGTTTGCTGCCATATTTACAAAAAATGCAATTTTTTTGGAAGGGTCCGCCGCACTGCTAGAGCCCTGCATTACCGGTATCAAGTGGTAGCACACACATATATATATATGGGTGAATAGTTTGTTTGTTGATGTGTTAAAAAAACAATTGTTGAAGTTAGTTAGGCAAGATGGTATGCACTGCTTGAGAATCTTAGGCAGCATGTTTCTTAGGCCTTGTCGTTGTGAAAAGATATATGGTAATTCTTTTAAGCAAGTAAGAGGTCTAACAGACTGTCGCAGGGATTCCGTGCTTAGACAGAACTGTGCATAGAGGTATGGAACCTTAGTGAATTACGATGTCGCAAAACTCACCTTAGTACCCAAAAATCCTCTACCAGACTAGTATTCAGTCACTTATTGGTCATCATAAACTGCCAATGCTTAAGGTATTCATAAACTTTCTGTCGGAGGATAAAATTATAGTGTGGTTTGTGGCCGAGGGCTGCAATGGTGGGGGTGGGGTGAGAGGGGGAGGGGGCCGAGTAAAGTAAAATAAAAACTTGTGACCATGAGATTGTACACAGGTCCATGGCGTAGATGCCTTCATACATTGAGGTAGCAGACCGAATATACATAGATCTCTCTCCCTCCTGCCGTCTGTCTCCATTTTTATCTCCCTCCTGCTTTCCGTCTCCGTTCCCCTGTGTTATCTTAGTGTGTGTGTGTCTGTCTGTGTCTGCCTTCAGTCCGGGATGAGACAGTTTGCTCTGCAGGCTCACACAGATAGTCGCATCAAAGTACTTGGCAGGTGTTCAAAAGACCATTTATATAATTGAGATGCTTTGTTGAAGCGCCAGTGAATCTCCACTTTCACAATTACCACTCGCTCGTCTCCACAGAGCAGAGGGTTTGTCGTATTTCACTTCTTAGTGCCTTTGCTTTTCCACTCTGTTCTGTGCGGCGGTGTTTGGTAACACTAATAAATTATTTTTTTAGCAGTGGTACGATTGTTTGCATGGTCCGCGAACCGCTTGACGGGCCATCACAGGCCCGCGGGTTGTAGTATGAGTAACTTCTCAGGTCGACAAAGTACAACATGAACTTACTACAGATGAGGTTATGTGGAACACATGAATACTCTTTCAGTATACAATAATTTCAGTTCAGAATATGGATTAAAAGAGGGAATGTGTATATTTAAAATGTTTATTCACTAATGCAGTGCTTTCAAGCGAAGTATCTTATCGAATATGAGTAAATATATTATAAAAAAAACAAAGTAATCGGCATAGTTACTAGACCATAGAACACAAACGGTGCAAGCATAGTATGATGCCAAATGAATAGGGTTTAACAAAAATTATTCCACACCCTCCCGAGCAAGTATATTAAATTATATTAAATCTAAGAAGGTGTCTTTTGACTTTAAGTAGAGCAACCATATATGAAAATGCTAGTGGTTAGAGACAACATCATTAACAATCAACTCTCTCCATGCGAAGCACCATCAAGTTTGTGTTATGCTCTTGTGTAAGGAAATAAAAAGCGCGCCAAAAGCGAGAACTTGGCTACAGCTGCATGTATGTTATCTGTAGGGACGTTCGAAATCAGTGTTGAGAACAACTACTGTATTGAGATATCTTTTGAAGGTAACAGTAGTCGCTGTACAGATACAGCTCAATAAGCAAGGCTAATATCAGTGTAACAACATATTTTTATCGTATGAATCGAAAACATTTGACTAGGCAGAAAAGTAAAGCAGCAGATGTATGTCAGGCGCAAATAAGCAGCAGAAAGGAAAAATGGCGTTTAAACTTATAAAAAACTCATGCTAACTTTACACATTAATCAGGGCGCATTTAACCATATATTACCCTGCCTTGCTCCGAGTATGTTTCAAATAAGATAAGATAAGATAAGCAACTCAATTGTTGAAATCAGAGTTCAATGAATCGTTTAGTACGAAATCGAGTAGGTGAAGTAAAAAAATTTAGTCCACATAAAAAACTAAAATCTCACCAGCACGAAATTGTAATGTCCACTAATAATAAAGCCAATAGGTCTGTTTATATAAAAAAAGAATTCCAAAAAAGGTCAGAAAGATAGGGAGAGAGAAAAAAATGAAAACGTCAATGTCTTCCATAAGAGTCATCCTACAACTGAGTAGGCGAAATAGGCAGCAACCGCTTCTAAAAGGAAGTCACTGTTATCATCCGAAAACAACTCAGCCATCCAATTGAAAAGAGGAAAAGAACATACATGCTCTTCAATTACCGGAGCCTCTAGTACCATCAGAGGACAACTCGGTGGGTTTTCAATGTAGCTGTGTGCCAAGAAATCTTGCGCCCCTGCGAATATATTCCAATGACCCAGAACTCCATGTATCGCTGCAAAGGCCATAATCCCTCCATCGGAACAAAGCTGCTCATGATCAATTAACGGATTCATGAGATGATTGTAATTCACTTCAGGAGATACCAAGTTGCAGAGACATAAGTCCAGGGCCCACATGAAATCATAGCTCAGGCAATGAAATACAGGCTGCACACAGGTGAAATAGGAAAATCGAAATGATAATCCATATGATGCACTCAAAGTCGCGAGTGGCAGGATGCCATAGTACTAAAGCATCCTGTGGCGAAACAGTCCTAAGTGCTCTGGCTCATTTGCGAAGACAGGACGGACATCCATTTTGTAATAAACAAAATAGGAACACAAAACCAGCAGCCACTGTTAGTAGAACAGGAAGTCCACAAAATAGATCGGAGAATATGGAGTGAAGAGTAGTAGGAATGATTTCAAATATTTCTGGCAAAGAACTCACTAAATCATTGCTCAGTACTTATAAAAAAAATGGTCCAGCCCTGAAGTGGAGGATGCGTTAAAGATTATGGGAGTCACATCAGCAAATTGTAAAGGAAGGTCACTATTTAATAAGGTATGCACTTCTCTGCGAGTGTTAGCTAAGTGAGGGAGAAATGTTTGCGAACAGATGCTAGGGTAACTTGTTTTTGTGACAATAAGGCTCTTGTTTGTCTCATGTGATTGAACTTTGAATTCAAGGCCGGAATTCGCGGCCAGATGGAAACATCAAGGTTCCCATGCGGGGGTGGATAAAGTTCATTCTAACAGGGAAGCATATGCAGACTGACTATTACAACGTAATCTGTGTTGTTTAATAACTCATAGCAATTCTCATTGCTTGAAAATAAATAACCACTGTTGACCAATAAGGTAAAAGTCGGCATTATAGCAGGCACCGGTGTACCTTTAAAAACACATGCTACATTACAGCGGTTTTGGTTACATAAGTCATGCAATTGGAAGTGCCTAGATATCAACGACTGATCCTGTGTTTCTGTACACTCATCTCTATACAGATATAATTTTTTGCCGTCTCTAAGGCATTTGTAAGTGAAAGGGAGCGACTTGGGTTCATGCCAGTAGGAGGTACTGAGCCGCTCGTATCTATTTATGTGAAAACAATTTATGGAATTTGAACACTGAAAAAGCGCGAAAGGTAGAGTAATTAATCCGGGATTAGCCACGTTGCAGCTGCTGCTTCTGATACTAAAAAGGGCAAAGTCTCTAGGCGTTGAATGTGGAACATTGAAAAAAAAGTGCGTGTCATGGAAAGCAAACATGGTTTTAAAGTCAAATTTAAGGGTGCAAAGAGAGAGGAGACATTAACATAGTTTCAGGGCTTTAAGTGGGCCGGGTCTCTTCGGGTCTGAGCACAGGCAGTTTTTTAAAGGCATGCTCGGTGTCTATCGGGCTCTACTTTTGAGCCCTGGCATAGGCAGACTGTTTTTTTTGCCGGCCTGCAGTGACAGCCTGCTGTTGCAGTAGTTCAAGAAAAAGTGGTAGGGCAAAAACAGAGCCCGATACAGACACGTTCAGAAACTGCAGGTAGATTATGTGCGCTATTGATGCTGCTGACAGTGCATACTTGTGACTAGTGGAGAAGTGACGGCATGAGATCATGGTAGGTGAGTGTAGTAAAGGAAGGGAAATTCTTTAAAGAGAGTTATTTTCTGTGTGGATTTCCCTTCTTTTTCTGAAACTCAGGTACAGCGATATTGTTGTGGCGTCACCAGGACTGTAAGTTGAAGTTTTCTGAAAATTATTGAGAGGCCAAAAGTTATGTTTATTTAACTTGTGCAGTTATGAATCTGTGTCAAAGGCAATAGTCTTCAGTTGTTGTAGGTATGATGTTACCTGTTGTATCATACTTACATGCAATGATATGGGGGCAAAATTTACAGTGGGGTTTGTGGCTGAGGGCTGCACTGCTGGGTGAGGGGTCAGAGAGGAAAGGGTGGGGCTAAAGGGAAACAAAGAGTTGTGACTATGAGGTTATACAGAAGTCCCTGCAGCAGATGCCTTCATGCACTAAGTTAGTAGACTCAGTATACATACATCTGTGTTCCTCCTTCCCTTTCTCAACATCTCTGTCTTTGTGCTGCTTCCTTCATATATTTCTGTCTGTCAGGCTCGCCCTCTTTATCTCTGTCTATTGTGCAGTTTCTCTCCATGTTGCCTACCCTCTGCTTTCTAGCCTTCCTGTCCCTCATGCATTTTCTCTCTATCCTGTTCTTGTTCTCCCTCACTCTTCGTCCTACTCTTTCTGTTTCTCCTGCTGTCCCTCTCTTTGTTGTCCTTTTTACTACTCTTTTTTTCCCTTCTGTCCTTCTTCTCTTTTCTGGCCTGTCTCACCCTCTTGCCTTCCCTCTCCCTTGTGATCTCTCTCTCCTTCCCGCGTTCGTTTTGTATCTCTCTCTGCCTCCTGCTCTCAGTCTTTCACCTGCAGTGTCTCCATGGTGGTCTATCTCTCTCTCCCTCCTATTCACCCTCCTTCTCTCCATCTCTCTCTCCCTTCTGCTTGTCCATCTCTGCGTCCCTTCTGCTCTCTCTCTCCCTATTGTCCTGTTTGCCTGCTGTCCTCTCTCTCCCTGTGCCTCCTGCCGTTTGTCTCCCTCCTGCCCTGTCTGTTCCTCCTACTCTGTGACTCCCTTTCCATGTTCATCTTTCTCTTTTTTGTGCCTTCCCTCTCTTTCTTGACTTCTCTCTGCCTCCTGTCATTTTTCAATCTCTACATTTGTGTCTTTCAATGCTGCTCTCCCTCTGCATCTTCCTCTCCCTGCTACCCTCTCTCTCTCTCCTGTGGTCTGTGTCCCTCCTGCCCTGTGTCTCTTTCCTACTCTCGGTCTCCCTCCATCTCTGTCATTAGTTTTGTGCAACTAGTGATTGTCAAAATGTAGGAAACAAGACAAATCACTATAATTAGCAGAATCTAAATATAAATCTAGTAAGCAAATTATTCGCCCAAAATCATGTAAAAAGAAGCTTAAATCACAGTGTGATGTTGGTGTTCCATGGTGATTTCTTTTGGCAAGTAAGATTGGTAACAGATATGCTACGTAAGATTCTCTAGCAGTACAAATCATAAAGATTGCATGTAGTATCCTGGAAATGTGTGGGAGATTACACTGTAAATGAAGTTTGATTTTAAATAAATCTGGTTGAAAAATGTGGTTATTTGATGTGTTTAAAAAACAATTATTGAACTTAGTTAGGCTTTAAGATATCTAATGGTAGAGAATCTTAGGGAATATATCTTTTAGGCTTGTTATTTGCCACAAAGGGTGTATGTTGTGTAATAAAAATGTGTGTAATATGTTAATATAATTTGAGTATTTTTCTTTTTTATAGTGTTTGGTGCTGAAAAGCAAGAATCTGCATTGTACTCAATAGAGTTTTCAACGTCCAAAATCTTTTTTACAGGTGAGTTGGTATTTTTTAAAGGAATTTTTTTTTTGTGCAGATTAAAATAATAAGCAAGATTTTTTTGAATATTTGCATTGTTTCTCTTCTGCTGGAGGATTTTATTTTCTATTTTTACCATGTCTGTATCTGCTTTCACTAGATATGTATTTTGACATACTTTTTTACTGTCTATCGGCACTATATTTTTATGGGCCTAGTCCATGTGTTCTTTTCTTTTCAGTTCTGCTTCATCTATCCTTTGACTGTAACAGTTTGCTGTCTGTGTGCATTAATTCTTGCTAAGTCTTCATTATCTCTCTAGCTCAAGCTGTACCATCAGTGTGCAGTCGATCTTCTGCATTTACAGAGGTGTATTATGATATGGCTGTTGGTGTGTTGGGCATCTTCTCTGCATATCTGTGGCTGTATCATCTATCTGCACCCTTTTATATGCATTTGCAGAGGTCTATCGAGATGGTTAGCATGAAATGTTGTACATGCTGTGAAATTCACATGCTGAGTATGCTGTTTAAAGGTAAAAGCAACTGTCTCTGTGGCAAGTAGTAATCTGTTTAGTGAATGTTTTGATGTGTACATTTTGAGCCCCCCTTCAGACTGTATACAGTTTGAATAGCAGTTTATAGTGGTGAACTCAGAAAATCGATCCCTAAAAATAAATTATAAAGTCTTTCAACAGTTCTACAGTCCAGAAAACCTAAAAACAAATTTCACAGTAAGATGTCTTTTTACAGTAGTAATTATTTTAAAAAAATTCAAAGGGATAGTGTTAATGTCTAGGATCATAGTGTCAGTTTGTTTTCAAAGAAGAGGAAGGTGCTATCTTAATCTACGTAGTTAATGTGTTACAAAGTATGATAATGTATGTACTTTAAAAATTAGTAAAGGTACTTTTTAGTTATCTATTCATGAAAAAGATATAATTTTGTCTTTATATTTTTTTAAAAGGATAAAGAAGAAACAAAAAGATTCGTAAAATGGAAAATTATTCAGACAACATTGATTTACATTTTGAAAATGCCAATGAATTGATTCAGGAATTAATAGATGGAGTTTTCCAAGAGGATATTAACTCTGAAAATGAGGATTTTATGGACAATACTTTCGACAGTGCATATTTAGAAATGGTGGAAGAATTAGAAGGAGAAGAAGAGGTTTTGAAGAAGAAGAGGTTTTGGATAATCAGAATTTTGATTATGAAGAAGTACCTGATGAAATTATGTTACAAGTATTACTAGAATATGAATTTTTAAATGAATAAAATTATTTAAGATAAAAAACACATTCTTGAAGTCAGTTTTCTTCTACTATTCGTTGATCTGCTTTATGAGAATGACAATAAATGTTTTCATGAAGTGTGTTAGAGATTATAGTCAAAAATATTAAATGCACTAGGATCACCTACAGTGCTTGAAAATCAGAGTACTGTTCTTATGCCTGAAAAATTATTATCAGAAAAAACGTCTATAATGTTGACACAGCTATGGACTGTCATAAACTTAGAAACAACATTCACTACATGATTTCCTACTCTGTTCAGAGACTGTTTCTTTGTCTTTATTCTACTTATAAAGTAAACCAGTGGTTATAATTTCTATGTTATATGCTAGTGGAGGTCTATAACATTTTTTTACTTTTTTCTTAACAGATTGTCATTTTTATCACAAACATAAATCAGTATGCCAACCAGAAATGAAAAAAGAAAGCTGTATAAACGGACATACCATTTGAAGAGAAAAGAATTAGAAGAATTACCTAATCAACAAAGGACGGATAAAAAGAAGAGTGCTCCTGGTTTTAGAAGCAAGGATTTTATAAAAAAGTTGTCTCAAAGGAAAAATAAATTGGATAATGTTCAAAAGGAAAAACAGTTGTCAGTATCTACAAGGAGAAATCAGAGAAAAAAGAAAAATGTTTCTGAACTCCGGGGTGAGGAAAATATGTACAGTAAAAGACGTACTAATCAGTTTGCGGAAATCAGGAAGCGTATGTTTTATAACAGAGTAGTTTCGAATTTATTAAAAAAGGAAAAAGTTTCTAAAAGGAAATCAGCTTTTTATAAAAAAAAAATATATAGAGGATGTTGTTGAGCGCACGTTTGAGACAATTTTTTTTAATTTATTTTAGTAATTAACCCCTTCCATGATCATGACGAGCTCAGCTCGTCATGAGGCACGGTTGAGCTGTGCTGATGACGAGCTGAGCTCGTCAAGTAAAATGATAATGAAAAAAGTCAGCATAGGAGGGGAAAACACCTAGCAGCCAAGGGGTTAATAGAATAAATATACTGAATAAGGCAATCAGAGTTTTAAAAGCTAAGAGTAAATGGAAGAGACACATAAATAGAAGTAATTTTTGTAAAGTTTTTTCTGGGAAATGGATGCATACTTCAACTTCTGAGCCATTTTTTTAATGAAGAGAGTTACTTTCAAAGTAACGATTTGTTGCATGCAGTTGACACCAGTGGTCGAGCATATGAGGTGAAGGATGGTTGTTCTATTGAGAAAGAGAAAATTGTGCTTAGAAATGCAGAAGAGGTGATAGCTGAAGAAGTTTTAGAGGCATGTCTTAACGTTCCTGTTTACAGTTGGAATTGTAGTAGTATTTGCAGTGTACGACAGGATTCAATTGATTTCTTTTGCAATTTTTTACATAAGTATACTAAGGAAAGTCTAAAAAAAAGATTGTAATGTTGCAAGAATTAGACCGTTGCAGAGTGAGAGAAAAAACAGGTCTGCAAGGCCATTCTCTGGCTTGTCTTTCTAAAAAAATATGCCAGAGTGTTTTTCATCACTTCAGGATGTTAGCAGTGCATCATACCAAATGAGAACATTTGTTAGAAAGTTGCATTATGCAAAAAGTCCAGCACTTAAACTTAAACAGTTAAATAGTGCTCTTTTGCATGGATGTGAATTAGATGTTAAGAAGATTTGTGCAGAAATTGAGGTTAGTTACTTTGGTCCAGAAAAAGACAATGCAGAAACTGTTACATTAGTAGAAGGAAATGTGTTAGAAAATGTCGGAAATTTGAATACTGAAGATTTTGAAAAGGAAATAACAAAGTTTATGGTCATTGCAGGTGAAAAACCAAATTTTCCTTGTGTGTGTTGTCAACGCATTTATTACAAAAGTCAAACTAGGTTAGTTGATTTATATTTAGAAAGTGAAGATGAAAATAATAGTCATTGGAAAGATTTTGTGACTTATTTGTTGGTAGAAAACTATTTTGATTTGGGTTTTGAGCAACATATTTGTAAATATTGTTATAATGAATTAAATGAAAATAGAATGCCTGCTAGAGCTGTATATAATATTCTTGAGTTGATAAATATTCCATCGGAACTGAAGGATTTAAATACTTATGAGACTATCCTGATTCAATGTGTACATCCTTTTTTTTAGGCTATTGTTCGTATGGAGCCTAAGACTGGGAAATTAAACCCTTCAGATTTACAAAGAGGATTAAAGGGTAGAGTTGTATATTTGCCACTTGATTTAAAAAAAATATTGAGACAATTGGTGTTGAAAATGTAGAAGAGGAACCGCTAGTTATTCTAGTTAATGGTGTACCTACAAAGAGTAAGAAAATCTGGCAAGATTTAGTAGATGTTAGAAAAGTCAAAAAGGCAACGCTGTATTTAGTCAAAAACAATAAATACTATAAAAATGTATACGTAGAAGAAGAGGAAGTAAGTGAAGAAGAGGATAATGATTTGTCTATTGGACAAATTGAAAAAGTCGACCTGTCCAGAAGCAAAGATATTTATGAACATTACAGTGTTCATCCACTGCATTCCAAAGAAGCAATGGGGAATGCTATTGAATTAATTCAGATGAAAAAAGCAAAAGGAAGTCGTATTAGTGTATGGGAAGAAAGTTTGGAAGGTCGTTGTTTCCCACAGTTATTTCCAACAGGTCAAGGTGCACGATATGATGATCGACCTATGCAGATTCCTGCATCTGAGTACAGGACAACAAGATTATATGCAGAAGATCTGAGATTTTGTCAATGTATTCCATATTTGTTTCATCTTCTGTTTGAGAGTGACTTATCTGGACTTTCTTATGCAGTAAACCATATCTTAAAAAGTGGAGTGCATCTGCAAAATGTTTCAGCAAAGGAATTTATGGATAAAGTGCAACAGAAAGACAGTGTTTTGGATTCTCACCTAATTAATTTAATGGCATGTCAGCGTGGTACTAATGAGTATTGGTACCGTCGTCATGGAGATTTGAAATGCATTCTAAGAAACTTAGGAGCACCTACATGGTTTTTAACTCTAAGCTGTGCAGAGTATGCTTGGGAAGATTTACTTGAACTTCTTCAGGAGGCGAATGCAAATATAGAAAATATAAACTACAAGACACCTGGAGAACTGTGTTTGTTGGATCCGGTTAATGTTTGCAGATATTTTAATCATAGATTTGAAGCTATGATGTCTTTTATTACAAACAAGAAAAATCCACCTCTTGGTGAAGTTCTGGATTTATTTTGGAGAAAAGAATATCAAGCGAGTGGTGCTCCTCATATTCATATGCTATTATGAATCAAGGATGCTCTCAAATTTGGAACAGACTCAGATGACACTGTACTGTCTTTCATTGAAGAATATGCAACTTGTAAGACACCTAAAAGTACAACTGATAAGGACTTAAGAGGAAAAGTGTTACGATTTCAAAGCCAACGTTGTGGAAAATATTGTCGGCAAAAATTCAGATCAAAGGATAAATTCTATACCAAATGTCGTTTTGTATTTGCACGACCGGTACTTTCAAAAGGAAGAGTCAACAATTTTATGTCATCTTTGTGACATAATATCACAAGAAGATCACCCAAAAATACCTACAATTTAAGAAGAGGTGAAGAGTCCAAATATATAAATGACTATAACCCAGGCATTTTGTCCATGTGGAATGCTAACATGGATATACAATATGTTGCAGACAACTTATTGCTGTGGCTCGATATGTAACGTCTTACATCACCAAATCTGAAAAGACGGAACTGAAGGAGATGTGGGAAGACATTTCTCATGAAAAGAGACTAAGCAAGAAATTGTATACGTACAGTTTGAAGATGTTATCTCATCGAGAAATTGGAGCATATGAATGTTGTGATCGATTATCATCAGCAGGTCTTTATGCGAAATCTAGAACTATCCTGTGGGTAAATTTAGGTCTTGCAGGAACACGAAACCGTGTTTTGAAACCTGTTCAAGAAATTGAATATTTAGCACAGAAAGAATCAAACAGTACAGACATTCTGAAGACAAATATGTTTAATACATACTATCCAAATAGAAGTACTCTGCTTAAAAACATTTTTCTGTATGAAATACTTCAAAACTACACTTTTAAAAGGAATAATACAGAGAATATTGATAAAGGTGTATACGCTGTGATTGGACATGAAGGATGTCTGGTCAAACAAAGAAAAGGACACTTGATTAATCACCGAAAACTGAGTTGCGAAACTCCTGAGGAAAGAGAATTTTACTATTTAGCTCTTTTGCAACTCTTTAAACCATGGCGTACAGAAGAGGAACTACTTGGTGAGTTTGATAGTTATGAAGATTCATTCAACGCATCTAAAAATAGTATAGAATGTCCTGTTTTTAGTAATTATCTCCAAATGTTGAATGACGAAATAGAGCAAGAAGCAACAATTGCAGCGGATTTGCTAGAGACAGTTCTCAAGATAGTCAAAGTTCTGCTTCGTTGAGTCAAGATCCACTGGGACAACCAATTATCCAAAATGAAGCAGTCAATGCCATGGATGAGGTGGAAAGAGCAATGGAGCAAGCTCAAGAGGATGTAATAAACTTAGAAGAATTGGAGAAGCAATTTAAACTTGAGCAAAGACAGATATATGATGAAGTGGCAGAGCAGATTGAGCATGGTTTTCGTCATGAGAAAAAAGAATACTCATGCATGTCATTTGAACCTATTCGACTATATGTAAGTGGAGAAGCTGGAACTGATAAAAGTTTTCTAATTAAAGGAATTACTACATATCTACAGCAAAGAACTCAGTCAACACTGTCTTGTGGTGTTACTGCTCCAACTGGATTGGCAGCACATAATATTAAAAGTATTACTTTACATCGTTTATTGAGTCTGCCAGTTGAACATGAAAATAAATTACAATATCACAAGCTATCTGGAGAAGCTTGTTGTGAAGTTTCTAGAGTCCTTAAAAAAATGAAACTTCTCATTATTGATGAGGTAAGTATGGTATCAAATTTAAAGCTTGCTTTTGTGCATTTAAGAATGCAACAGATTCTTAAAACAGAGTATGATGTGTTATTTGGAGGCAAATATGTCATAGTTTTTGGAGATCTACTGCAGCTTACTCCAGTAAAAGGACAACCTGTATTTGAAACTGTTACACATGAAGACACCAGAAAGTGGCTGGGCATCTTTGGAAATGTTAATATATGGTCACATTTCAAATATACTGAACTCATTCAAAATATGCGACAGGCAAAGGATACTAAATATGGAAATATTCTTCAAGATATAAGAATTGGAAAACTAACTGAAGATGCAAAAGAAACTCTACAAACACGATTACTTTCCAAGTTGTTTCCCAATGAAGATAATGTAGCTGAGAAAATATATACTAAAGAAGTAGAAGATAAGTCAGTCATATGCTTGATGCCAACTCTAAAAGAATGTTCGGTTTTCAATGAAAAAATGTTAAAGTTAGAAAATCAAGAAATTAAGAAATTGGAAGCTAAAGATAGAATAGAGCATGAAGGAAGTACTATTGTTTTGTCCCAAAAGTTGAAGTTAAAATTGGATTCTCTACAGAAATCTATATCTAAAACTGCTGACTTAGAAAAGAATCTGTATGTATGTTTAAATTGTCGGATTATTTTACGGAGAAATTTACATGTAGAAAGAGGTTTGGTGAATGGAGCGATGGGTAATGTTGTTGGTTTTGTGAATTACCCAAATAGAGATGAGATTTAATTTTTAAGAATCAAATTTGATGGAATTGAGGAAGGTCAACAATTCAGTCGTTGTTCAACTCTTTTTTTGCTTGTGAAAGACTTATATGTCCGTCTGAAGCAATTTCCTATTTGTTTGGCATATGCAGTGACTATTCACAAATCTCAAGGTTTAAGTGTAGATTGTGCTTTGGTAAATATTGGAAGCACTGTATTCAAAGAAGGTATGGCCTATGTTGCTTTATCTCGAGTTAGAACTTTATCTGGCCTTTATCTAATTGATTTTGATGAGACAAAGATTAGTGCAGATCTAAATT
The DNA here is from genome assembly GCF_964263255.1 of Lissotriton vulgaris. Lineage (NCBI taxonomy): Eukaryota > Metazoa > Chordata > Amphibia > Caudata > Salamandridae > Lissotriton > Lissotriton vulgaris. The sequence goes on along the minus strand of NC_141696.1, from coordinate 461,045,159 downwards.
GTGTGAAGGAGTATAATAGGTTAAGAAGAGAATATGCTTCAAGTTTACCTCAATATCCTTTAATTCAAAAGTGTATGGTAGGTCAAAAAAGGAGATATGAGGAAAAATGTAGTTAAGTGGTAGATAAACGAAGAAAAAAGATGAAGCTGTCATTGGTAGCAGAAAGAAAAATGTTACTATTGAAGAGATTGTTGGATTTAAATTTGAAAACAGTTCTGGTGTCAACTGCTATGCAAATGTAGTGGTTAATGTTGTTTTTGAAATCACTGCTTATAGTGAAAATCAATAGATTCTGAGGACAGCAAAAATAAACCATGTAATATGTTGTCTAAGTTATTTTGTTAGATTGGATTCAAAAATGTTTATTATAACAGATTTGTTTATTGTCTTCCACAGATATTACATTTATAAGGTAAGTGCAACTAATAAGAAAAAAAATTCATTACTTTCTTATTTATATTTCTCTCTATAGTTTCCTCTCTGTCTCTCTCTTATCCGTACTCCTTTCATCCCCTTCCTTTGTCAGTGCCGTTCACTCACGCTTACTCCCTTTAACTCATCCTCATTTTGGGTTGTTTAATTTTCTTTCCTGCTTCTCTTACATCTTTTTTGTTACTAGTTCCTTCACTCTGTCTATCTCTTTAGTTTGTTACTCCCGTTGTCTCATGGTGGCTCACCTTTATCGACCCTCTATCACCTTTTTTTCCTGAATCTTAATTCCTTTGTCTTACCTTACCTTAATATTTGTTCCCTTACTCGGCTTTCATTACTTATGCTCAATTCCCAAACTTAAATCTATACTTCAGTTCCCTTACCCTACTTCATTTCTGTTTATCTGTCTCTTACAGTCCTTGTCTGTTTCCACCCCATTCATCTTCTGTTACTCACCCTTTTTCACTCTGTTTCTCTTAGTGTTCTTCCTTTATTTTATCTATCTCCTTAACACATTCCCGTACTCTTAGTCTGTTTCTTTTTGAGACTGCTTGTTTCGTGTACTATCACTCATCATACTATCATTTTCTCTCTCACTATACTTTCCTTTACACAGTCATTCCTTCAGTGCCATTATCTCTTTCAAATAATTATCTTACTCATTGATTTATATACTACACATTCTGTCTCTGTCTCTCTCTCACCCTCAGTCTTCTTTTCTTTCACTTTCTGTTTCATTCAAACCTACTTTGTTTTGTTTTATGAAATGTACATTATAACCTTATTTTTACTTTTCTTCCACAGATACTATGTTTTTTAAATAAGTTTACTATTACTTTGTTACTATTTCTTAGGTAAGTATAAAAAATAAAAATACTTTTCTATCACTGTGTTACTTCTTTTTCTATCCTGGTCAAACCAGTGTCATGTTTTATGTGAGCACTTCCACGCAGGACTGGCTGTTCTGTCAGAAGAAGCCCCTTAAAAGTCATTTTTTTAACAACATTTCACTGAGTCAATTCACCAACGCTGATGTGTGAAAACATTGGAGCTATTGACATAACTGTAAAGGTTGATGTACCACATTACAGATAGAACACGTTTGAAAAGTGCTGGAGTTGTGTCATACATGGAACACAATTTAAACACTGTGTCAACTTTCAGCTCTAGATCTGATACGCATCTGATTATTCCTTCGACATGATAAAACTGATTTTGAAATGCGGTCCATCATGACTGGTGCAAAGATTAATTTGTATGTTGCGTTTTTCCTGGTGTATCTATACTATTTTTCATAGATGTGTTGAGTAATATAAATCTGTGTCTCTGTTGTATTCCGTCTCTACGGTTTACAAAGTCCCTTCATTCCATTCATCAATTTTTAAATCATTTATTTCTACCTCTTCACTTTCACTTACCTCCTTTTTATTATCCTCAAATCTCTTTCCTTCAACATCTTTCTATGTGTTTTACTTTCTTTCCCTATAACCCTACTCTATATATCTGTCTTTCTACCTTAGTTTTCTTCCATATGTGCATCCTCAATCCCCTTTTCTGACTTCGTCACTTTTCCTTTCTTTTCCATACTTCTTTTCTTTTGATTCTTAACTACCCCTAATTCACTACTCTATCTTTAGACATCTTGCGGCACATTTAAAAACCCTTTATGTCTCTTTTGCGCCGCTATTGCATCACTTTTGTGATGCAGCAGTGGTGCAAAAGATGCATGATGGTGTGGAATATATACAACTTGATATATCTGTGAGATGTGTTATGTTGTAAAGAACTGTGCCTTAAGGAGGCATTCTGGTACAGGGGGGGACGTTCCTGCGCAGGAACGTCTGCTAAGAGTGGGTGAGTGAAATCTACAAGATTTTACTCAATCACTTTTAAGCCGATGCTATGTGGAAACTCTGCACGTGCTTGAAGCACGCATAAGGCTTGAAGCAGTATTAGTTGAATGGGCCCACTAGGAGCATTGCTGAAGCTACATTGCTCATGTGATGCAACTCCAACAATGCAACACCTTTACGGCACAGATGCCTCACACATGTGTTCTGTTTTTACCCATGGTGTTCCACATTTTAAATGAGATACATCAATGGTGGTGCACTGGTGTTTTTTTTTTTCGTACGTCAATGGTGCATCCTTGATGATTTGCAGAGATGTGGCATGTACATACATTAGCCCCCTTGCTTTAGTCACTCTTTTATTTCACTTTCTTCAATCACTACACTTCTTTTACCTTACTCATTTCGTCAGTCCCTTAGTGTATTTTTTTATTAATTTCATTTACTTACTTAAACACTACACATTCATTGATTAGAAAGATGACATAGGGGTATATTAGCAAGATGTGTGTTAAAGAACGAATATCGCACATTTGAATATCGCCGGCTATGGCTGGATTTTTTCTCGGTGTTAGTGAGTTATTATCAATGCGAACACATTTGCGATAGTAAATCCTGTAACAGCCGGCGGCAGTTAACATTACCGCGCGAGAACAAGCGTTGTTTTCATGCGCTAATGTGTGCCTTCTAATAAGGGGATGGGGGTGGGTTCAGTTTTATGATCCACACCCCCATGTTAACGATGCTGAATGCTTGATCAGAGCAGACCTTGGCAGTACTACGATAAACATGTTTATTCCAGCTCTTTTTCTCTCAACGCCTGTCTTCGTGATAGGGTCTTTTCACCTCCAACCACACTTTGCATGTGGTTGGACATACGCCCACTTTGCATGTCATTAACTATCTGTGCAGCAGACATGCAAAGTGGTCTTACGGCAGGCGTTGTAATGCCGTTTTCAATAAGGTGCTGGGGCATATTTCCAAGGATAGGCAATACATTATCGCCGCTTTTATCGGCAGGAAACTGCCGATATAGCGGCGATAACGGCCTTGATAATATGCTCTATGAATTGCAATCGAACCTAATGTTAGATGTAAACACATCTAACATAGGTTTCGATTGCAATTCATAGAACATATTATGAAGGCCATTATCGTCGCTTTATCGGCAGTGTGCTGCCGATAAAAGCGACGATAACGTATTACATCTCCTTCATAATATGCTCCAAGTATCGCCGCTTTTTTGAATAATTGTGCTGAGAAAGCGGCGATACTTCAGGTTGTGAATAGAGCTCTTTTTGGTACAATGAGTTAGTTCTGAAAAGAACTTTATTTTTTGTTTTGTAGTTTTTTTTTGTTTTTTTTTGACAAGTTTTATATTGTTTTAGATTTTTTCAACTGGAACCAAAATTTTCAACTGTAAAACTGTTAAACAGGAACAAAATAAATTGAAAAAAATCATCTTCTGTCGGAGCATTGATGTTCATTAATTCTTTTCTCAATCAGAGTGAGGCTCTGCTCCCCGTACACAATAATTTCAGAACACAAGTTGCATTTCATATGCACTCTTGACAAGCATGGTCTCAAGTCCAACTGTGCAGTGGAAGGAGATGCAGGTCGTCCTCCAGATGATGTGCTGGCCACAGCTGGTGGTAGTTGTGTTGCCAGAGCTCTTGTAGATACCTGTGCAAAATGCAGAGGGTGCACTTGTCTGACATGCCTCATCATCGTATGTATCGAAAAGGAATACTTTTTTGAAGGATTTTCTCTTGAAAGAACAGCGTTACATATTGTGCAAGTGACTTTCGGGGCATTCACTTTTTTTTCATCATTAGGATAAGTAAAAAATTTCCAGATGAAAGATTCCTTCCTTTTTGTTAGAGGCAGCCGATAATTTTCCTCAGATTCAGAAGATGAATTCTGTGCGGTAGCCATTTCACAAAAGTCTTCGGAAAGATGTAAAAGGTTCTTCTCCCTTGAGAGTAAAAAAGATAGTGAGGGAAGTGGGTGGGTTGTGAAAAATTCCAGAACAGAAACTACGGTGAACCAATAGAAAGTGTTGTTTTCGAGTCACATGACTTGACATGCGCGCATTAGGACATCTACGCGGTGACATTACCCGGTCACGTACGTCGTTTGGAAATGGCGTATCGCTCTAATTTACAGAATTTTCAAAATGTGAAAAGGAGGCAAGGTAGACACTCCCTGATCCTGTACACCTTCTAAGAAGGGCTCCAAGAAGAATATTGATAAACCATAAAACTTTTTTTACTCTTAAAAATATACCGGGGTGCGCGCACCCGGTCGCGCTCGAAAGTTTAAAAAGGCGTTCTGCTCCATTTACTGAAAAGTTTGAAAATGTTGAAAAGAAGGCAAAGTACACACTCCTTGACCTATTACAGCTTCTCAGGGGGTCTAAGAAGAATCTCGATGGGTTGAAAAAATCCAATTTTTAAAAAAAAAAAATATAGCAGAGTGCGCCACCGGGTCGCGCACTCCGGTTTAAAATGGCGTTTTGCTCTAATAACATAAATGTTTTAAAACATAAAAACAAAGCAAGGTAGACACTCCCTGATCCCCTAGAGCTTTACAGGGAGTCCCTAAGCAACTCCGCCAGTCAAGAAAACTTTTTTTTCTGATGAAAACATTTGCCGAAATTCATTGAAAAAACCATAGGTTGCAGTCACGATATAGTTAAGAATTAGCATTTAAAAAACCTTTGAAATTCACTGAAAAAAACATAGGTTTTACACACGTTATAGTTAGGAAATAGCATTTACAAAACCTATGAAATTCACTGAAAAAACCATAGGTCTGACACATGTTATAGTTAGCTGGACATTTCACTCATATAAAACCATTGAAAGTCCCCTGTTATAGTTACTTCAGCTAACTATAACTCGCGCACCCGCAATGCACTGCTGATGACTTCACATATTACATCACTCATGACATGGTCAGTGACATCACTCATGACATCACTGATAACATCTAAAATGACATCACGGATGACATCATCCTTGTGGAAGAGTGGCAGACCTTTACTCACCGTAATATAACCTTTATTACACACACTCAAAAATAGAAAATAACATTTCAATACAATAGCCATACCAATGCCACTTAGAACACACCTATTTAGTAATTTGAAAATCTATATACACAACCAGTTATTCAACAACAGACATAAACAGTCACTAATATATTAAATACAGTGACTCATATATGTATTCATTCATCATATGTTCTTATACACTGATACATCCTAATCATCCTGTTACACACCGACACTCAACCATAGAGTTACTCACACATAACTTATATGTACTAGTGTAAAACATATGTACTTACTCAGAAATACACTATTAAAAACATTATTCATTCACTTAGACAGTCATATATATACTCCTACAGAAAAAAACAAAAAATAACCTATATACCTACTACCCACGCACACTCATTCACCCATACAGTCCAGGACATATTCTGCTTACAACACATAGAAACAGTAAGTCACTCATTCATGCATGTATGCACTATGTAAGATCTCCCAACGTAGCATATTGACACTTAGACACTCAGACACTCTAACTAAGAATTAAACAAACAATAACCTATATAGACATTATGTATCACTCATATAGCTACTCACCAACACATGCAGCCACTTACACAGAAACTGAGAGACTGCTAGAGATATGTATATATTTAAACATTACTCACTAACCCATGTACTCATTAAGATATACTTAATCAGTCAGTTATACAATCTATTTTTCACCAAAAAAGCAGCCATTTATATACTTATATGCTCAATTCTTCTTCCATTAACCTTCAGATATACATATATAAAATATATTTAATTTTCAGAACTAACCCATTCACTGGATGATGTCATCAGTGATGTCATGAGTGATGTCACTGACCATGTCATGAGGGATGTAATATGTGAAGTCATCAGCAGTGCATTGCGGGCACGCGAGTTATAGTTAGCTGAAGTAACTATAACGGGGGAATTTCAATGGTTTTATATGAGTGAAATGGGAGCTAACTATAACATGTGTCAAACCTATGGTTTTTTCAGTGAATTTCATAGGTTTTGTAAATGCTATTCCCTAACTATAACGTATGTAAACCCTATGGTTTTTTCAGTGAATATATATCTATAAAGTTGCGCCTAAAGAAGTGGCATGCCACAAAACTCTCCACTGAGACCCGCGAGTCTGCACAAGTGCCCACCAGTATCACGGGTGAAGATGTGGAAACGCTGCATCTACTCCATGAACTGGAAGGAGACTTGGACACGCTCGAGAATCCTTTGCTGAATGTGATACCCGATGATGTGGATATTGGTTTGAACTTTAAAAGCGGTTTTAGACCGAAATCTGTGTTCTTACCGCAAATTGTTAATGAATCAATCGATATCTTTGAAAAAGCTATGATTAGAGAATTTGAAAGATTATCTAAAACCAACAACCAGGTGAAACACAATTTAACTAAAGCTCAATTTGAGGCCATAAAAACCCTGTGCGATGACAAACAGATTATTATCAAAAAATCTGACAAAGGGGGAAATATGGTGGTGTTACCCCGTGACATGTATATTAAGGAAGGCCTATCCCAGTTGAGTGATGATACTAAATATGAAAGGAGTAACAAAGCAATTTACCTTGCCTGTGTCTCGAAATACACGGAACAACTTAATGAGTGGAAGGAAAGGAAGCTCATTAGCAAAGAGGAATTTAATTTTATCCTCAACAAACACCCTAAAATGCCAGCCCTCTACCTTCTACCCAAAGTTCACAAAAATGCAACTAATCCCCCAGGTCGACCGATTGTGTCATCACGAGGCAGTTGCTGGGAAAACACCTCGAGATATGTGGACTTCTTTCTACAACCTTTGGTTATGAACCTTCCTTCATATCTCAGAGACTCTGGCCATTTCCTACAGAAAATCAATAACATGCCCTGGGACCCCAAGTATCTTTTCATGACCCTAGATGTTAACAGCCTTTACACCTGCATTCCCCACCAGCAAGGCATTGAGGCATCTAGACATTTCCTCAAAACACGATCTATCTCCTACCTTCTCCATACTGAGATGATTCTGGAGATGGCACACACATGCCTTACCAAGAATTTTTTCCTATTTAATGAGAATGTCTACCATCAGCTACTGGGCACCGCGATGGGGACTTGTTTTGCGCCCAGTTTTGCCTGTCTTTACCTGGGACAGTGGGAAGAGGAGGTGGTTTATCAGTCCCCTGCATTTTCGACCAAGGTGTCCTGTTGGCTACGCTACATAGACGATATTTTTATTGTCTGGAGTGGAAGCCAGCAGGAAGCGTTGGAATTCGTAAATGAACTGAACTCCAACGAGTTCAATCTTAGCTTCACCTGTCACATTGACCCCACAACCATTGAATTCTTAGATGTCAGCGTGGAAAATAGGAACAACACTCTTACCACGACCCTATTCCGTAAAAGCACAGCCGGGAACAGCCTATTGCACGCCTCGAGCTGCCACCCCACCAATCTGATCAATTCTATCCCTATGGGGGAATTCCTTAGAGCCAAACGAATTTGCTCTAATGAATCAGACTACAATACAGAAGCTGCCCTCATGAGCACAAGGTTTAAAGAACGAGGGTATGGTCGAAAATGTATAGCCAGGGCCCTAGCCAGGGTGAAAGAAAAAGACAGAACAAGCCTCCTCAACCCTAGTCCACCTGCGAGTCAGTCTAACGAAGGGGTGATTAGCAGATTCATTACTGATTACAACTGTGACTCAAGGGGGGTAAGGAATGCCCTAAGCAAATACTGGAATATTCTAAAACTAGACAAGGACCTTTCCCCAGCAATTTCCGAGCATCCCCAACTCACGTTCAGAAGACCCAAATCCCTGAAAGATCTTCTCTGTTCGACTCTTTTACCTAAGGCAATCAAACAGAGAAATCCCATACAAGGTTTTTACACTTGTGGCAGGTGCAAAGCCTGTCGCAACAGCAAAAACATTAAGGAGGTACAGCTGTCAAAAGAAACCAACAAATTCAAAATCACCAAGCATGTGACATGCCTAACCGACCATGTCGTATATGCATTAAAATGCCCTTGTCAGCTGTACTATATCGGCAGCTCCATACACCAAGCCAAGAAAAGGGTGCTCGAACATATGCGAGCCATAACCAATGGAGATAAGCAATACCCCATTGCCAGACACTTCGCTTTGCACCACAAAAGCAATGCGAATCTGTTGTCATTTTGTGTATTGGAGACAGTCCCAGTGAGGGAAAGAGGGGGAGACCGTATCAAGGAGATGAGGAGACTGGAATCCAGACTCATCATCAAATACAAGACGACCCAACCTAATGGCCACAACCTGCATGAGGAATTGAGGGTGCATCTGGGTTAACTGGTCGGTTTGTCTGCGTGTAATTCTGCCGTTTTTTAACTGTTTTATTATTGTCACTTATATTTCGGTCACTGACTGCATTTCTCTCACTTTTGGTTTACAGAATTACCGGATGAATTTTGGGAGTCTGTCCGATTGTATGAATGGACCACATTGAATCAATGAAACTTTGGAACTTTTTGTTTTTGCCCACTTGGGCGCAATCACAGTAACTTTTAAGGCTTTGCATGTGAAAATTCGACAGTATGAATGACCGAATTCAACGCTGTCTCAGTATGAATGGACCACATTGAATCAATGGAATTTTGGAACATTTTGCACTGGCCACCACAGTAACTTATAAGGCTTTGCATGTGAAAATCGACAGTATGAATGACCTAATTCATTGCTGTCCCAGCGCCGACTGGGCGCGATCCAATGACGATCATACTGCCTCTGCCCTCCACGGCGTGTTGAATGGGAACACCTGGTTTGTGGAACCTTGGCCCACTGGGGCGCAATAGTTCTCAATGCAAGCAAAATGCAATGTAATGTTCGTTGATTACGTATTTTACTTGGTTCCTTACACTCCAAATGATTCTAATCTGCATATATTATGAGCCTTTATTTGCACCGGACTCAGCCTGTAAATATACCGGCAGTCTGTCTTCCATGTGTATGAATTCAATACCATGTGACACCGTGTTTGTGGAACCTTGGCCCACTGGGGCGCAATAGTTCTAAATGCAAGCTAAATGCAATGTATTTTCTGTTGATTACGTATTTTATTTGTTCCATACATTTCAAATGATTCTAACCTGTATGTATAAAGAGCCTTTATTTGCACCGGACTCAGCCTGTAAACATACCGGTAGTCTGTTCTCCATGTGTATGAATTCAATACCATGTGACTGTATATATTCAACACTTCCTGTTTGGTTTCGGTCTCGTGAAAAAGCAGAACTGACTGCGAAACGCGTCGAGAAAGCCATTGAATAAATCACGCTTTGCACTTCCAAGTGGCCCGGATCTCTTTTCTTTACTGGAGAAGGTTTTGGTTGGATTTATTGGGACTCGCTATCCCATCCGAGGCCCGCCTTTGACAAGCGGCAGGGGTCTACAGCGAACTGTTGGTTGGATATATATATATATATATATATATATATATATATATATATATATATATATATATATATATATATATATATATATATATATATATATATATATATATATATATATATATTACCTACTGGCGTCTCGCCAGTAGGTATATATAGTTAGGATTATTTGTCTATGGAACTTTTGAAAATTCTATGTCTAATAACTTTGGCGTTTGTGGACGGAATCGGCTGAAATTTTCAGGAAAATGGCACTTTTTGTTTCTGAGCAGCCCCCGGAAATTTGGGGGGGTTTCGTCAAGGGGGGGCCGAGAAAAAAGGGGGGTCCCAAAACGCGTTTTTCCCATGTTAATTTCCATAGGGCCTTTGGCCTCACTTTTAGCTCGAACGGCTGAATGGATTTGCACGAAACTTGGCAAAATTGTAGGGACTGTTAGCCCAATGTGCCTTTGCAAGGTCTCAATATATGTGCTCCAGTGGATTTTGAGAAATTAACGTTCAAAACAAGATATATATCTGTAACAGCGCTCCGGGCTGCGCTCCGGTCCGCTTACTTTTCGCGAAACGGAACTTTGCGCGCAGAAAGCTGATTTGCTCTCCGGTGTCTGTCAACATTCTAAACAGTCCGGAGCGGCCGCCATCTTATCTCTCGGTAGGATCGAGAGAGAAGAAGAGGTGAAAAACGAAGGGGGAATTTAATGAAAGGGGGCAAGGTATACCTCTCTTGACCCTCTAGGAATGATGTTGGGGTTATTAAAGGGTCCCGTGGGGAAAATAAAAAAATATATATTTTTCACGGTAGAAGCGCTTCCCGGGCCGCGAACTGGGCCGCAAACTGGTAGCGAAACGGGAATTCGCCATTTTGTGTTTTGTTATAATTAAATTACTAGGTATAAGGGGGTGCGGGAGACGTATCCTGACCCCTTATGTTTTCTGAGGGTGGCTGAGGAGGCTCATATATGTTGATACATGTCTTCCAGCGGCTGTGCGTGAGCTTTTTTTTTTTTTTGCTGCGTGACGTCTGTTAACGTTCGATTCGATGGAAATCAGGAAGTGTTGACCACCATTTTGTCACTGCGAGTAAATATTTTGTTATAAATGAATCCTTATTGATAAACATTGTCTGCGCCATTTTGCCTTTTTGTCCAATGCCACAATTTTGTCGTGCACGGCAGCCATTTTAGATGCCTTGACCAGACCCACTCTCTGCACGCCGTCGATTCTCAGCACGGCTCCCCACCCTCGCAAGCATCTCCCCCACGCACTGGTCACCCCCGCTCTCTCTCTCATGCATGGGCCATATACTTCCCGCCATCTGCGCTGCTCTTCCCTGAGAATCACACCCTGTGCCCGCCCGACACCTCCCTTTCACCCTATTCACTACCGCACCCTCTGACACTCCTCTTCCTCTGTGTCCGATTGTCCAGGCCGGACCCAGGCTATCACCTAGCCCTGCGGATGTACTTTATGGCCCCAGCTGTAGAGAATCCAGACATACCAATCCTCCCGATTCAGGCGTGAGACTACTGATTTCAGTGCTAGTCTTCCGCCTCCCGATTCCTGCAAGGAAAAACCCGGGGGCATATTACCAACAACTAGCGATAATTTTTGTCTCTAACTTGTTTAGAGACAAAAATTATCGCCGCACATCGGCGAATTTTATCGCAGATAAACCTTGCTATTAGCAAGGTTTATCGCAAATGCGATAAAAAACGGCCGCAATGCATGAATATCGCTGAAAAGTCAGCGATATTCATGCATTATCCAGCAAATGCTCTTAGCCATGTTATCCACCTTCCATTGGATAACATGGCTAAAAACTGCTCAGGGCAGGTGTTAGCTTTTGGAGATATTCGCGCTTAGCGCGAATATCTCCAAAAGTTGGTAATAGGAGATAGCGATGGTTAGGGACTGTTTCCAGTCGCTAACATCTTGGCACGCCCACTTTGCATGTTATTAGTGATAAATATCACTGACATGCAAAGCGGGGCCCAATGAATCCTTATTGATAAACATTGTCTGCGCCATCTTGCCTTTTTGTCCAATGCCACAATTTTGTCGTGCACGGCAGCCATTTTAGATGCCTTGACCAGACCCTATCTCTGCACGCCGTCGATTCTCAGCACGGCTCCCCACCCTCGCAAGCATCTCCCCCACGCACTGGTCACCCCCGCTCTCTCTCTCATGCATGGGCCATATACTTCCCCCCATCTGCGCTGCTCTTCCCTGAGAATCACACCCTGTGCCCGCCCGACACCTCCCTTTCACCCTATTCACTACCGCACCCTCTGACACTCCTCTTCCTCTGTGTCCGATTGTCCAGGCCGGACCCAGGCTATCACCTAGCCCTGCGGATGTACTTTATGGCCCCAGCTGTAGAGAATCCAGACATACCAATCCTCCCGATTCAGGCGTGAGACTACTGATTTCAGTGCTAGTCTTCCGCCTCCCGATTCCTGCAAGGAAAAACCCGGGGGCATATTACCAACAACTAGCGATAATTTTTGTCTCTAACTTGTTTAGAGACAAAAATTATCGCCGCACATCGGCGAATTTTATCGCAGATAAACCTTGCTATTAGCAAGGTTTATCGCAAATGCGATAAAAAACGGCCGCAATGCATGAATATCGCTGAAAAGTCAGCGATATTTATGCATTATCCAGCAAATGCTCTTAGCCATGTTATCCACCTTCCATTGGATAACATGGCTAAAAACTGCTCAGGGCAGGTGTTAGCTTTTGGAGATATTCGCGCTTAGCGCGAATATCTCCAAAAGTTGGTAATAGGAGATAGCGATGGTTAGGGACTGTTTCCAGTCGCTAACATCTTGGCACGCCCACTTTGCATGTCATTAGTGATAAATATCACTGACATGCAAAGCGGGGCCCAAGATGGTCGCTATCTCCTTTTAGCTGTCACTAACTGGTGTTAGCGACAGCTTGGTAATAGGGAGATAATTTTATCTCCTTTTTTTTGGCTTTTAAAGCCAAAAAAGCGGAAATAAACCCCCTTGATAATATGCCCCACGATTCCTCAGGGGTTTCAGCTGACAGGGCTTGGTATTGTGTTACGTGCTAATTCTTCCAGGAAACGTCAGAGGGTCGATGCAGGGGTTCTAGAAGGGGTGATAAACCATTTAAGCCTCAAGAACAAGCGCATGGTCTTTTAAAGATTTGTGAAGTACTCGGGGCGGCGGTGTGTGTGTGCCCTCTTTCAGGAGCGGGCGGGGGGGCACTGCCAGCAACTTGCCAGGCCAGGCAGTGTTCAACACGTGCATCACCCTTTCTCTGCCTGCTATTGCGCTCCATGCTTCGGAAAGGTAAGAAAAAGAACGTGCATTTGAGTTTGAAATGTCCGATCCTGTAGCAGTACACTTGCAAAGCCCACACATGACAATAACCCGATTCAAGGCCCCATTCACCCGATTTTTAAAAAAAATATAGTACTCCAAGAAAGTTGGATTATAAAACTTTATTAACTTTTAAATATAACGAACGCAACAAAAACTGTAAATATATTTAAACATTTTTTGATAAAAAAAAACAACAATGGTCAGAAGCTGTCTTTTGTGCGAATAGTCCCAAGGCAGCACAACGTGCTGAGTTGTGGAAGGCACCCAGGTGAAGAACCATCCCTTCTTTAAACCCCATGGTGACCAACTATAGTTTCAATGAGTGCTATGTCCCAGGTTTTACATAAAGTAGTGTTTACCTAGAGTGGTGCTGTGTAGGACACTCTGAATGGAAATTAACCAGAACTATAACGATAACAACAACAACAATAATATAACTTTTATGCCTAAATTACGCAAACATTTAGCTAATCTGCTAAAGGGGGGAGTCGCCATTTCTTTACAATAATCAATAATGAAAAATCAACATCAATAGGGTTGTCCGTATTCCCGATACAGCACTATAGTGCAACATACACAGCACCTGGGGTGTCAAGAGTGAACAGGTCCTAGCTGCTTAACCAATGACTGACAAATGCTATATTAAACACTTACTATGTATAATACTTGCGTTCACAATAGTTTTACTTTACAAAACAGAACAAAAGATGTCCCCTGTAAGTAAACCCATATTAGCTGTTTCAGTTATTGAACATCCTAAGGTTTTATGACATGGGGAACAGTGGTGATATCCTGGGTGGGTGATGGAACTGGGATTGTTAATGGAAAAACAAAAAACAAAGAAAACTATTGGTGAATTATACTTCTCCGGAAACTATAACGATAACAACAACAACAACAATAATATAACTTTTATGCCCAAATTACGCAAAGATTTAGCTAATCTGCTAAAGGGGGGAGTGAGTGAGACGCTGTAGTCGCAAGAGCGGGCGGTAAACAGCTGAATGGCGGAAGAGGCACAGAGTACCAAAAGCGGGCGGAATGGCAACTAAAACGGTAAAGGGGCGCCCCACTACAGCGTGTCTTCAGGTCAAACGGATTGTGGGACAAGGTCCAGAATGGAAGAGTCATCAAAAGGGAAAAAATTCCGCCGGACCCCGGGAGCCGGCCGCCTATGTCGGGGGCGATCTCAGGCCACACCAGGGCAACACGACTTGGGGAGGGGGCAGGAGCCAAGCGCCCCCTCTCAGTCCGCGCCATCTCACCGCCCCTCGGGGGCCTCCGTCAAGCGGTTTAGGGAGGCACCGTATCACATTGTTTTCCAATGCAGTCAGGTCCACAAACGGACCCCACTTACTTTGAATAGTGAAGCTGCAGCAGGTGCAAATAAGGTTTAAACAGTGTTACAAGCGCTGCTTAGAACTCTGAAGTATGGCACTGAACATCCAGGACTTATGCCATTTGTGTAAGGCAGTGACATCGAAGCAACTCAGGGACAAAAAGCATGAACGAACATTCACGTATGAAAATCTTATTTGGGGAAGGGGCAGGATCCAAACGCCCCCTCCCAGTTCGCGCCACTACACCGTATGTGGAAAATCTGAAGCCATCGTTCTACAAACTCTCAATGCTTGCTATCAGTGCATGAGTTTCATGCTCGATCGATTGAGCTAGCCGGATCGGGCAATAAAAAGAATAAAATAGTTATGTAAATAGTTATTTAATAAAATGTTTTACCCTGTTTCTTTGCTGGTGTGTTGTCTATATTTATAATATTTGCATAGGGTTTGTCGTTATTTTGGGCGGGGTGGGTGGCGGAGTCGAGCTGTCTTGCAGCCCTCAAGGTGTGGAGCTCAGTTCATTTCACTATTTTCGTTTTTCTCATGAAGGGTTGTTCCTAATGTTTGTATTTTACCGAGGTCAAAAAGAGATCGAATTAGTGGTCTACTGATTTTGCTCGATTACTTTTATTTTTTTACACGATTTTTCACTATCTGCAACGACTAAACAGAGTATTGTGACTTTGTGCTTGTTTGTAAATAGAGAATGATCCAAAGAGAACCAATTCTAAAACAGTAAATGCTTGGATAACAATCAATCAAATGGAGAGACAAGCAGGTACGACGGATTACAACGGGGGTAAAGGTCTGCGTTAACTACCGTTCACTATCTGCAAAGAGAGAGTACTACTAAGAGAAAAGAGGGGAGGGGGGGGCAGCGTTCAAAGCACATCAGCGTGCATAAACACGAAAACGTTTTTACCTATCACGTACTTGACATTTGACAGCTTTTGATATTTGCTATTAAAAAACCATTGAAATTCAATGAAAAAACCATAGGTTATAGTCCATATATAGTTAGGAATTTGCATTTACAAAACCTTGAAAATTCAATGAAAAAACCATTGGTTATAGAACATATATAGTTAGGAATTTGCATTTACAAAACCTTATTTTACTCGCATAAAACCATTGAAATTCCATATATAGTTAGATGCACTAACTATATATCGCGCACCCGCAATCCACTGCCGATGATGTCACACATTACATCATTCATGACATGGTCAGTGACATCACTGATGACATCACTGATGACATCTCAAATGACATCACTGATGACATCTCAAATGACATCACTGATGACATCACTGATGACATCTCATTTGACATTACTGATCACATCACTGATGATATCATTCATGTGATAATACGATGAACCTCTTCAGACTCTAATATAACCTTAGATACAATCAGTGTAAACAGACACTCACAGACTGTCACTCATCCATGGAGTTACTCACACACCTAGTCAGTCATGCAAAGAATTAATCACACCTCCATTTCCTCAACTATACAGTTATAGAACCTTTACTTATTCAAACATATACTAACACATATTTACTCTCTTATACAATCCCTGATACAAGTTCACAATGATCCATACAGCCACTCACACATTCACTGGTTCTTATGCACAGTTATTTATATATGTCAACTCTCACATGTACTGTGTTTTACATATGTACTTACTTTGACATGTAGCACTGAGATATCCATTCCCTCACCAATACACTCATGCACACAGTCAACCGCCCATACAGCTGTTTCCACATGCACTTTTGAAACCATACATCTAGTGAATCAACTGCTCACACATCTATGCACAGAGTCATACACCTCCCAGCCACCCACACACACACTCAGTCTCCCATACAAATACTTGGGCAACCAATCATTAACCCATATAGTTACTCATATAGCTACTTATCAACACATGCAACAGTTTACAGAACCACAGACATATTGATGCACAAATTAAGACAGTTTAGTCACTAACCCATGCACTCAGTGAGACACATTTAATCACTCACTCATACAGTCAGTCATGCATCTACTAAATCCTTCATCCAGACACTTATACATCCACTCATTCTTCAATATGTAAGACATATTTTAACTTTACAGAAACATACAGTCACTGGATGTTGTCATCAGTGATGTCATCAGTGATGTCATTTGAGATGTCATCAGTGATGTCATTTGAGATGTCATCAGTGATGTTATCAGTGATGTCACTGACCATGTCATGAATGATGTAATGTGTGACATCATCGGCAGTGGATTGCGGGTGCGCGATATATAGTTAGTGCATCTAACTATATATGGAATTTCAATGGTTTTATGCGAGTAAAATAAGGTTTTGTAAATGCAAATTCCTAACTATATATGTTCTATAACCAATGGTTTTTTCAGTGAATTTTCAAGGTTTTGTAAATGCAAATTCCTAACTATATATGGTCTATAACCTATGGTTTTTTCAGTGAATTTCATTGGTTTTTTAAAAGCTAATATCTATAGCTGTAAAATATATTCTTTATTACGTGACGTATCACGTAGCCACGTGAGACGCCTCATGACGCGTCACATAAACGTGACGTATCGTCTCTGCAGCGCAAACAAAACCCGTAACGTAAGCGCGCCAGAGCACGCTTACAGATATATATATATTTTTTTAACCTTGATTAGACAAAATCCACACATGCACATATCTTGAGGCCTTGCAAAGGCACATCAAACAAACAGTCCCTACAATTTTGCCAAGTTTGGTGGAAATCTATTCCTTTAAATTTTATTTTACTGTTTCTCTTCGTTTTCCCCTTGTTACGCTTACCGGAACGCTACCCGGTACGCAAACCGGACGCTCCAAAAACACAAGATGTCGGACTCCCGTTACGCTACCGTTTAGCTGCCCGGTTGGCGTACCGGGAAGCGCCTCTACCGCGAAAAATCACAATTTTTTTTTCTTTTTTCCTTTTGCCCTGCGGGGCACTTTAATATCCCCCTCATCAATCCTAGGGGGTCAGGAGGGGTCTACCTTGCCCCCTTTCCTTCATTTCCCCCTTCGTTTTTCACCACCTCTTGTCTCTCGATCCTACCGAGAGACAAGATGGCGGCCGCTCCGGACTGTTTACAAAATTGACAGCCAATCAGCTTCTCCTCAGACTCCCGTTACGCTGCCGGTTAGCTGCCCAGTTAGCTGCCCGGTTCGCGTACCGGGACGTGCCTCTATGGCAAAAAATCGATTTTTTTTTTACTTTAATATCCCCCTCATCAATCCTAGGGGCTCAGGAGGGGTCTACCTTACCCCCTTTCCTTCATTTCCCCCTTCTTTTTTCTCCACCGCTTGTCTCTCGATCCTACCGAGAGACAAGATGGCGGCCGCTCCGGACTGTTTACAAAGTTGACAGCCAATCAGCTTCTCCTCAGACTCCCGTTACGCTGCCGGTTAGCTGCCCAGTTAGCTGCCCGGTTCACGTACCGATTTGCGCCTCTACGACAAAAAAATCACATTTTTTTTTTATCCCCCTCATCAATCCTAGGGGGTCAGAAGGGGTCTACCTTGCCCCCTTTCCTTCATTTCCCCCTTTGTTTTGGCCTCCTCTTGTCTCTCGATCCTACCGAGAGACAAGATGGCGGCCGCTCCGGACTGTTTAGAATGTTGACAGACATCGGAGAGCCAATCAGCTTCGCTTCGCAAAGCTCCGTTACGCGAAAAGTACGCGAACCGGTGCACTATCCGGGACGCTGTCACAGATATATCTGTTTATTTAAACGTTAATTTCTCAAAATCCACTGGAGCACATATATTGAGACCCAGCAAAGGCACATCGGGCTAACTGTCCCTACAATTTTGCCAAGTTTCGTGCAAATCCATTCAGCCGTTCGAGCTAAAAGTGAGGCCAAACGC
Organism: Lissotriton vulgaris; assembly: GCF_964263255.1. NCBI lineage: Eukaryota > Metazoa > Chordata > Amphibia > Caudata > Salamandridae > Lissotriton > Lissotriton vulgaris. The sequence goes on along the minus strand of NC_141696.1, from coordinate 461,026,762 downwards.
CCTAAGGAAAAATTAATGGGAAAAATGTTTTTTGGGACCCCCCTTTTTTCTCGGCCCCCCTTGACGGAACCCCCCCCAAATTTTTAGGGGCTGCTCAGAAACGAAATGTGCCATTTTCCTGAAAATTTCAGCTGATTCCGTCCACAATTGCCAAAGTTATTAGACATAGAATTTTCAAAGGTTCCATAGAGAAAAAATCCTAACTATATATACCTACTGGCGACCGCCAGTAGGTAATATATATAGGGATACTATATCTAAGTAAGGGGTGATTACACCACCTTGCCCAGGATGCAATTGCAGACCTGTGGTGTCAGTTTTGAAGGCGAACCAGGGGTGGCACAATACATGCTGCAGCCCCTGGTAGGCCTACGGTGCACCTATGCCCTGGGTACCTAAGGTACCCTATTCAGGGGCTTACCATGGTGAACCAGTAACCTGGTATGCACCTAAAGTACATGGTATCAATTTAGAGAGAGAACAGCTGGGCTGTGGGCCTGATTAGCAGGGCCACAGCCATAACAAATTTGAAAAACCAGTGAAGCACAGCAAAAATTGGGGATAACCATAGGAAGTAGACCCTACTCTCCTACAGTAGCCACCCCTCTTTCCAGACCCTCCCACAGGTGGGTCCCTAGAGTATGTTGAACCCCTTTTCCTAGTATAAGTATGGGACGTCTGCCAACAGGACTTTAGATTACACCTGGACAAAACTCTGACACAAAATCCTGGAATTTCAACGCTCTACTAAAGAATAGAGGACGGAAGAATTTCCCTTGGGGGCAAGTATTGACACCCCTGTTTAAACAGGTACCAATAAAGCATTTGCCGGTCTGTAACTCTGAAGCTTCTGCCAGTCTCTGAAGTATTTGCAGCCCAGGAAGATGATTTTCAGACTTCTCGAAGGCCAACCCGAGTCTCCAGCATAGGTGAGACCCGCAGACCTCACAAGTGACGTGAAACCAGAACCCCTGGACACCGTGCACATTGCTAGTGCATTGACTTCCCGAGATTCCCTGAAGTTTTACTTTAGGTTACTTGTAGCCCAAGCCCCGAGCACCATCTGCACCAAAGATTGTGCAGGTACTCTCCACAAGTGTTCCATGACCCAGCTTCTTGCATTTTCACTTGAGGCTCCTCAGTGATCCCCAATCTGTTGACTTGTGAGTCTCCACCAAAGCTGAGACCTGCAGCCCTCACAAGTTACGTGAAACCGGAACTCTGGACACCGTGCACATTTGTTAGTGCATTGACTTCCAGAGATTTCCTGAAGTTTTGCTTTAGGTTACTTGTAGCCCAAGCCTGAGCACCATCTGCACCAAAGATTGTGGGCCAACACTCCACAAGTGTTCCCTGAGCCCGCTTCCTGCATTTCCACTTGAGGCTCCTTTGTGATCCCTAGTCCGTTGACTTGTGAAACCCCACCTCATCCGCGACATTGTCATAGCTATCCCGGAAAGCTACAAAATCACCCTCAGGGGCCATATTAATGATTTAGGAGAAAGAATCGTCATTGTCCACAGGAAAAGCCTCTGAGTCACGACCAACACCGACGACACCCTCAGTACCGCCGAACACCTGCACTTCTAGATCCACACGGATCCTAACACCACCCTCAGAGGAACATTCTCCTACAAACCCCCTGGACCCCGACCACAGTTCAGCGACTCCATCGCCGACTTCATCAGCACACTGGCCCTCGCCTCCATGGACTACATCCTCCTCGGGGACCTGAACTTCCACCTCGATAACAACAACAACACCAACTCCACCACCCTGATCAACAACCTAGCCAACCTAGGCCAAAGACAGCTCGTAACAACACCCACCCATGCTGCCGGCCACACGCTCAACCCCATCTTCACCGCAAGCCCCCACATCTCCTTCGACCACACCACCGAACCCCACAGGACCGACCACCACTGCACCCACTTCACCTTCAGGAAGACCACCATGCACCACTGCACCCAACAGATGCCTTAATGCTGCTGGAGCAAAGTCACCAAAGACCAACTAACCACCACCCTCGCCCAGAGCCTACCCGCCGACTCCACCGACCCCGACACCCCCGCCTGCAAATTCAGACAATGGATCGACAACTGCACCAACACCCTGGCCCCACTCAAGACACCCTCCAACAGCCACACCAGCAAGAAAGCCACCTGGTTCACCGAAGACATCCAGGCCTCCAAACGAACATGAAAACTTGAGAAGAACTGGAGAAGAACTGGCTCTGCAAACGAACACCTGACAGCTACGCAGCCCACAAGAATGCCACCCGCAGACACCATCAACTCATCAGATCTTTCAAGAGGGCATCATTCAAAGACCGCCTAGATAACAACGCACACAACAGCAAAGAGCTTGTCAGCATCGTGAAGGAACTCTCCAAACCCAGCTCTAACACCAACGACATCCCACCCTCGCAAGATCTGTGCGACACGCAGACCACCTTCTTCCACTGCAAGATCACCAACATCTACGACAGCTTTAATGCCATGACCACCTCGACAACTACAGCCCCCATGACCACCACCTGCACCAACCGCCTGCTCTCCTGGACTAGCATCAATGACGAGGACACCAGCCAGATCATGAACACCATCCACTCAGGATCTCTGTTGGACCCATGCCCTCACCACATCTTCAACAAAGCATGCACAGCCATCGCACCCCACCCCGCAAAGTAATTAACATATACTTTGAGACAGCAACCTTCCCGGAAAGCTGTAAGCACACCAAGATCAACGCAATACTCAATTACCCCAAGGCGGACCCCAAGGACCTCAAGAATTTCCAATTCATCTCCCTGCTACCTTTCCCGGTGAAAGTCACCGAGAAAATCGTCAACAAACAACTGACCCGCTACCTCGAGGAAAACAGCATCCTGGACCCATCCCAGTCCGGGTTCTGCAGCAACCACAGCACCGAAACCACCCTCATTGCCGCCACCGATGATATCAGGGCCTTGCTCGACAACAGAGAAACAGCAGCCCTTATCCTCCTGGACCTATCAGCCGCCTTCGACAAGGTCTGCCACCGCACACTACAAACACGCCTACTTGACACCGGGATCCAAGAGAAGGCCCTGGACTAGACCACATCCTTCATCTCCGGCAGAACTCAGAGCATCCGCCTCCCCCTTCAGCTCTGAAGCCACCGAGATCATCTGCGGCATACCCCAGGGCTCGTCCCTCAGCCCGATGCTGTTCAACATCTACATGGCTTCCCTCGCTCATGTTGCCTGACAGCATGACCTCAACATCATCTCCTATGTCGACGACACTCAGCAGATCCTCTCCCTTACCAAAGACCCTCAACCTGCCAGAATCAACCTCCATGAAGGAATGAAGGTCATCGCCGAATGAATGAGGAACAGGTGACTGAAGCTGAACTCGTACAAGACGGAGGTCCTCAAACTCGGCTCCACCCCTTCAGCCTGGGACAACTCCTGGTGGCCGACAATTCTAGGAACAGCCCCAACACCCACCGACCACGGACACAACCTGGGGGTCATCCTCGACTCCACCCTCTCCATGACTAAGCAGATCAACACCATCTCCTCATCCTGCTTTAACACCCTCCGAATGCTCTGCAGGATCTTCAAGTGGATACCCACCGAAACAAGAAGAACAGTCACACAGGCCCTCGTCACCAGCAGGCTAGACTACCGAAATGCCCTCTACGCAGGAACATCGGCCAAGCTCCTGAGATGACTGCAATGCATCCAGAATGCCACGGCACGTCTGATCCTCGGCATCCCCCGCCGCAGCCACATCTCACCCCACCTGAGAGACCTGCACTGGCTCACCATCAACAAGAGGATAACCTTAAAGCTCCTCTTCCACTTACACAAATTTCTCCACACCACCGACCTAGCATACCTCAACAGACGACTTAGCTTCTACACCCCCACCCGCCAGCTCTGCTCCACGGGCCTCGCCTTCGCCACAGTTTCCCGCATCTGAAGAATGACTGCCGGCGGCAGATCCTTCTCCCACCTCGCCGCCAAGACCTGGAACACCCTCCCCACCAACCTACAGCAGACCCAAGACCTACTGGCCTTCAGAAGACTCCTTAAGACCTGGCTCTTGGATCAGTAGTTGCGCCCCCCCCCAGTGCCTTGAGACCCTCACAGGTATGTAGTGCGCTTTACAAGTGTTTTGATTGATTTATTGAAGGCCATTCTGATTTTCCTTGGGCTTCTCTGGCTGTTCCCGATGTGCCCTGACTCCCTACCAAGTGGTGAGTCTCCCAGATCATGCTGGTCTGCACCAAAGCCTATCTCTGCTTTCTGTGTGGGTTGCTATTGCCAAGGCTTGTTAGTTCCAATCCAGGCACTGACACCACAGCACTCAACATCCTTCCTTGGACAGGTGAAATCCAGATCCTGGTCATCATCGATGTCTCCGGGACCTTGTGGCTGAAGAGCCAAACTTCACCTTCTTCACCTGAAATCACCAGACATTGGTGGGCATCTGCCTATCCTGCTCCTGGTCACTGGCTAGTGACCCAGACTCTGTCCCTTCTGCTTTCAGGTTCTTCACATCTCTGACCCAGGCTTGGATCCCTCTGGGCACTTTCCTCTCCGACGGCAGCAGCACTTTGCAGCAGATCGCCATTGAAAATGACGACGAAACCCGACACCAAAATACACCTATGCACCCGGCTTCCCTGGGTTGGGTAAATCGAGTACTCTCTGCTCCCGTGGGTGTTGGCTCTAGAAGCCCCTAAGTCTCAAGGGGTTTGCTCCAAGTCCTCCTCTAAGAGTCCTGTATCTTTAAATTTCCAACCCCGACTTTCCCTATCGAAAATAATGGTGATTCCTGGCTGTGTTTAGACACTGCACTCGTCCCCCGTGTCACTACCTTGGGTGTTTCAGGGTGGCCCCAGCGGTTCTACAGGCTCTAGGCCTTGTATCTATGCAAGTTGTGGTTCTTATACCACTTTATTGATATATGGTTTGGTACGCCCCTAGGGCTTAATGTATATTGTGCTGATTTACTGTGTGCTATTAGGTTTACGGAAGGTACTTTTGCCTCTAGCCTCATAAAGAGACTAGAGCAGTGGTTCCCAATCTCTGCACCGCTGCACCCTGGTGCGCCATCAAAACTAGCAAGGGGCGCCATGCACAGAGTTTGGGAACCACCGGTAGCTAATTATGTTTTGCTCTGGCCTACTACAGCTGTTACCCGCGTTAGCTGATAAATATGAGGATACAGAGAAACATCTAAGCCTTTTACCCAGGCTGAAAAACTGTGAAACCACCACATGAGAATACCATATCAAGGCTTTTTACAATGTTTGAAGAGTGTTGTCACTAATACTGGGAACCGTTTCATGTCTGACAATTTCTAAGAAGCCTTTAATTCTACACAAACAATATTGCTATTCTTGAAAACAGAAAAGAAAATAGAGCATTTTATTCTGCGCCGTTTGTTTACCAAAGCAAAAGATAAAGTTGCTTTGGGGGGTCCGATATCTTTTGTGGATCGCTATTTACACATTGCTCTAGTTGTCTAGTTACTGTGTGTAACTTCTGCAGTGAAGTTTGTTTTCTAAAGGCAGAAAATGAAATACATGCAAGGCTCCATCAATTGTCGTGCTTGCTGACTGGATATCGCTCACTTTCTAGCTCATTGAGCGTACAGCTCAGCTGGGCTTCTCCCAGATTGGTGGACCCATCCTGCTGTGAGTGCAAGCAGCTGAAAACGATGTACAGCAGCCATGATTATTGAATCAGCTGTTGGACCTAAAATACCTTTTTCTAGAAATCTGTTTCTTGTAGTGGGGACAAAAGCTACCTGCTCTATTTATTAGGACAACAGACACCAACCACTAAGGCAGACAGAAACAATGGAAACAGTTTTAACATTTAAAATAAATGTCAAAAGAAAAGAAAACTACAATATGTGTGTTAATCTGCCTCGAGGCCTTTAAAAAGGATTGACACGCAAATTCACAATTTCAATGATACATGTAATGGGATTTCAATTATAGTAATTCTAAATACACTTGCCTGTATTTGTAGGGAACATAAAGCTCCAAAAGGCAAACTGTATGTACCATACACATAACACTGGCTTTCTTGGAAGTTATATATTCTTTATATTTGGTACTTGCCATTCCTAAAACTAATGTGATCGAAGATGAAGAAATTATTCCCAGGGCTTCGTTGATGAGCCTCACAATGTGACCAACACGACATGGACTATAGGTCAGATGTTGAATAAATGCATGTATTTATTCAGGGCTTTGGCAGACTAAAGAGAAAATGACCATGGCTACTTTGGTTGCAGTAAAATCTGTGCATGTTAAACTGAACGCCCTACCTCCTTCGAGCAAATTTAAATGTACAGGTTCTCCCACAGAAATACTTCTGGCATGCTTGGTCATAGAAATGCAGGCAAAACAAACAAATCAAGAACACTCCATGACTTTGAGAAGACTACACGTTTAAGAGGAGGTGTAGCGCCTTGACACCCTTGGATGAATGTTTGCGCTCTATAAATCTCCTTTTGATTTCATTTCTATTTGGATGGCTATCTGAAAAGCCACGGAAAGGGGCACTATTGGCTTCTATTTCTTTGGCATGAGGGCTGGACCTGCACAAGACTAGATGCTAGTTCCCTGTGGTCGTGGTCTTCAGTTTGTGAGTGGAATTCTGAGGTTATGGTCGTGTTTCCATGCTTTCAGGCAATATATGATTATAATTCCATATTCTGCTTCATTCTAATTGTTTTCAGGGAGTAAAATGGTAGTACTCCCGAGGCCGAACTTGCATCCCCCACCCAACACAATAAAGTAACATAATGGGGAGCCGCGGCCAGCGACCAGTAGGTCAAGAGAGCCATTGGTTGAAACAGTTTGGAAACCACTGGACTAGAGGGATGGGTTTTGAATAAATACATATAATTTATATATATATATACCTGGTGTGATTCTACTTTCATTTGGTAATTCACAAGATTATAGACTGGTAAAACAAGCTGCATTCCATTCCTTCAAGATTTAGGCTGAAGGCTGCTCTCCACAGCTACCACTAGGATAGCTTTGTATAAAGGTTGTCTATAAACTACCATCAATAGGTGGTCATTTGTACTGGTGCAAGGTGCCCACTGAAATAGTGGACAACATATGCCAGGCCAACTTCTCACAGACGGTACAAAAGGGGGTGGTGATGGACGGAGCATCTGAATCAATCAAACACTCACACCCAGTCAAAAGATCTGGGTTTAATCCATCACCGTTCTTTAGCCCACTCTGCCACCCCAGTTCAGACATGGCTTTATGCAAATCAGTCTGACCCCGTGCCTCATGGGAACAGTCCAGCCCAGCCCAGTCCAAGTAAATAGATAACGACTGGATATTTAGAGTGATGCAACTTGACAGCATGGTGAATTTATAAGTGCTTGGGGTTTAGCGCAGTGATTAGATACAGACATGGTACTGGCTGGATTATTGGAGGAGTGCATATAGAGTGACAGTGTGATTACTGGGCTGCATGGGTACTACCTGGGTAATTGGAGGAGTGAATCAGTAGTGTGTACGGGATTAGGGTACTGCACGGATATGAGGTTCCGTGACGATTTGAACCCGTGTTTTCAATATTGTCGGAAATACATAATATTGGTATCAGCGAACCGCAAATGATCCATTTAGCATATCCTGGTGTTTTCGCTATGCTACGAGCAAGAGCACTCCTGCTATGAACACATTTCTGATCTACCCACGGCATCCATCTTAGATCATGGCAGCCATGTTGTCTTTCTTGCCCTCACATACGCAATAACCTCTGATCACTTCATTGCGATTAAGGACACGTAGCCTTAGCCGGAGATTCACCTTTTTCATGACACGTGCACCTTAAACCAGATCACGCTGTAGTTGCATGACTCGACAAAGGCTGCCTCCTCTGCCCGAGGCCAGTCCTGCTAAACTGGTCTTCGTGTCCATTGTCCTGATCACGATTAGGCGGCCGAAGCCGGTAGCCTTGCCCATTTACAACCCACAAACATCTCTTATCCCGCTTTCCTATCTTCCACACCTGGCTCCGTTCCTTTCTTTCTGAATCTTTATTAGGGGGAGGTAACGAAATTTACGATGAGGCGGTCCGGCTCTTGAATGCAATATTGACAAGGGATTGTGATGAACTAGTGGGAACCCCTCTTCGTAATGTTTGGCATCAGATATTATCAACGGTTCTTGTGTAACACCAAATATTTATTGTTTTAGACACAAAGGTTTTGAGAATGTATTACATGTAAAGAATTCGCCCCCAGCTTAAAATTTAGTATATAAGGAGCAACCCTCTTTGTACAATTTGAACAGGCTCCTAGAATCTGCCCATGTGTGGTTTCTGTGACTTCTGTGTCCCTGCAGTAATAAACCTTTGGTCTTTGACGCCACCATCGAGAAGCCCGTGTTTCTGTTCATTTGCGCACCAAGGCAGGTGGAACTCCGGGGTCTTTGGGTATTGTTCCCTGACACCTCTGGACGGAACCAAAAAGTCCAGAACTCCAATTGGCGCCCAACGTAGGGCGACGTCATTCGGTACTGGTCCAAAAGCCTGAAGAGTTCGAGAAGCTTCGTGTGAAGATTTCTGAGGGAGGCGCCCCACTTCATCGATCCCGGCATATCGCAATAGTGGCCCGAAGTTCTCTTCCACGAGGGTTCCCGTTCAGGACGGCTGCAGTGGGCCGTTGCCTTGACCGTCACCCTGTCTTGGACCCGAGGTGCAGTCCTTAGTACGGCGAAACGTGACGGGTTTCTCCTTGGTGACGTCTTCAGTGCCTCAGTTAAGTATTTAGTGGTTGCTAGCTGGTTACTTCGTGAGGGTTGTTAAAATCCTTTTTGGTTCTTGGTTTGGTTTGGTTTCGTAAGATTATCACTGGTTGTTCTGGTTACGATAATCTATTTCGTTTAGTTTGGGTATCGATACATCAGTTCGTTTTGGTAGGCCTAAGTCCTTGGTTCAGGTGCACATATTTGTTTCTTGTTTTGTTTGTTCTGTGTTCCGGATTGCAAAATGGTAAGTCGGAGAAACTGTATGTTGTCTTGTTTTGGTTGCAACAGTGACTCACGATTGGAGGACTCATGTCTGGTTCCTCCGATTGGGACTCCCCTATATGACTTGTACTGTAAACATGGTGTGGGTCCTATATCTTATAATGAGGTGTGGGTCCGATACACTGAGAAAGATGGTGTCCTTAGTTGGCCACTGCATGGTAGTTTTGAACCCGAAATCCTTGACAATTTAGAAGCGAAATTGTTTAGGAAGAAAGCCCGGCCGGCAATGTTTGATTCTTTCCGTTACTGGCGAAAAGAATCCAAACAGAGAGAAATGAAGAGGTTAAAGAAAGAACAGAAAGAGCAAGAAGAGTTGACTCTGGAGCAAGCGGCTAAGCAGCTGCAAGTTAACGAGTCAGAGAAGGCCATAGAGGTGGCCATCAGAGAGCATAATTTAGCGATTGACAAGTGCTACCCTGCCTTGCCATCGAAAACAGCTAAGATACTAGAGGATTCTGAAAACGATCCTCTGTTATCTTATTTGTTACGGTCACCTCCACCGTATGCACAAGGTGCTACGGCTCCACCTTTACCGAATGTACAATTGCCGGTTGCTGGACAACCTGGTATTCCTGCTCCTGCCCCTCAGAATCAAGCTCCTGTACCTCCTGTAGTCAATGTGAATGTTCCTACGGCTCCTCCTCCTCCTGGATTGCCGACTTCTATACCTGTATCTGTGTCGCTTACACCTACTACTCCACAGACTATTTTCCTCAATACTCCTACTGTTCCGCTATCTGTTCCTACCTCTACTGTGTTCTCTACGTCTGCTAGTGTGTTGACTCCACTTTCTGTTCGTCGAAGAATCACTGATTCTGTTTCTAACATTCTGTCTCCTTTATATAAAACTTTAATCAAGACTCCTACTTCTGACTCTGTTCAGAGACGTAGTCAGCTTCCGAGTACTGAGGAACGGGGAATTTTAGATTCCACGGCTCTCAGATGGATTTCGAAGAGTAGGAGATATAGTACGAGAGATGTGCTAGACACATTTATGCAGTGGAATGAACCAACACAACGGTATGTCTTTGATGAGATGTGCTCGCTGTTACGTGAGGAGATAGAAGAAGATGAGGTTGAATCGAATTTAGAAGACCTAATTAAAGTTCAGAAAGAGTTCGCTGCAGGAATGATAGTAGGCCAACATATAAAAGAAGCAATGGAACTGATTTTAAGTTATAGAAATGATCCATCACTTCGTTCACCGAGAGATTTAGAGAAAAGCAAGACGAAGCTAAGTCGCCAATATCCAATGAGGGAGGTTCCTCCAATTTGGCGCGATGCTGTACAAGCTGATAATGTCAATGGTATTGTAGCTGCTCCGGCGCAATTCCAAAGAGTGTGGATACACATTCCGTGGAAGCGAGCCGAAGTGCTAGCAGTGAAGCAGGCCTTGCCAGATCCGCGTAAGAATCCTGCTGGGTACTATAAGGAATTGACACAGACAGTTGAGGCTTGTATAATGAACTTAGCAGACATCGATATGTTATTTGGCAATGTAGTTCCGCAACCAATTTGGGCTAAAATTCGTAGAGAGGATCATCAAGTTGCCTTAGGTGGTGATTGGGCAGCTATCACTGCAGCGGATGGTCAGCAAACAGGTGGTGCAAAACCCGAACCTCTAATTGCTAATCTTCCAGGTAGAATAATCGACTTAATGAAGACTCTGATGCCCGCATTGCGTGTTAATTGGGACAAGTTATCAGCATGCAGACAAAAAAAAGACGAAAGTGTCTCCGACTTCTTCACGAGGTTCGAAGAGACTTTTGTAGATCACAGTGGTCAGGATATGAGCACAGAAGGAGGACAGAGACTGTTTGTCGATAAATTTGTGCATAATTTGTTACCTGAGTTATGCAATAAATTAAAAGATTCCGAAAGTGCGTGGGCTGTTTCTACAACTGCGCAAATACTTGCAACTGCACAGTATTATGAGAACAGGGATAAAGAGGAAAAAGAGAAATCAGATAAGAAAACGAAAGATTTAAAAACTAAAGTTCTTTTGCAACAGGCATATCCGCCTCGCATGAATCAGAATAATACGCAACAGAACTCGTATCAAAGAACAGATTATAGTTCATCGAGACCTCAATATCAGTGGAATCAGTGTGCGTACTGTAAGAAAGAGGGTCACTACAAGAATGAATGTCCGATCTTAGCGCAAAATAATGCAGCAGCAGCCCAGAGAGGTCGTGGTGGTTTTGTGCAGAATTCTAGAGGTTGAGGGCGAGGTGCTATGCCTCCACAAACGAATGATCGTCCTTCCAATCACTTTGATCAACGAAATGGACAGTCGACTCAGCAAAATATATCTCAACACTATCTTGTTGAAGACTATTGTGAAGTGGATGAGGGATTTCAGCAAAATGGGTACTAGGACAGCCATGGACAGAGAGAGGGAGTAGTATCAGTTCCAGTGGATCAGAGTGGGCCTTATGTCGCAGTAGCAACATCAGGTGTAGTTGAACCGTTTCTGTTGGATACTGGTGCCGCAAAAAGTTCTATCATTCATGCGAAACTCCCTGGCGCACCTTTGTCCGGCTTAACAAATGTTTCTGTAGGTTTTTCAGGCGCCCCTGTTTACAACCCCATATCTGGTCCTTTGTCTATTTCTGTTGGACCGTGTCAATTGAAAGCTCCCCTGATTTTGACGACAGGTTGTAATGAAAATCTGCTTGGTTTAGACTTGTTAAAACGACTATATGCGACATTGTACTGTTCTCCGGAAGGAGTACAGCTTACATTGGGTAAAAGAATCACCTCTCCGATGTACTTGTCAATGGATGCACTCCCGCCAGAGCTGCGTTCACTCCCTGATTCTCTTTGGGCGACTGGTCCTAATGATGTAAGCCTCTTAGAAATACCACCATATGTAGTAACTTTGAAAGCAAATGTAAAATTTCCAAGAATTCCTCAATACAAAATATCTAGTGAAGGTGAGCGTGCACTTTTATTGATTGTGCAAGATTTGATTAAGAAAGATGTGATTGAAGAAACTAGAGGAAATGTTTGTAACAGTCCTGTATTACCGATTTTGAAACGAACTGATCCTACAAAGCCTCCAGTGTATAGGTTTGTCATCGACCTCAGAGAAGTTAATAAAATTGTGGTTCCGCAGTTTCCTGTGGTTCCAGACATTACTGCCTTGTTAACATTGATTCCTGCTACAGCTACTTGGTTTTCAGTCATTGACTTGAAGAATGCCTTTTTCAGCATTCCAATAGCCGAGGAAAGCAGAGATATTTTCGGCTTCTGTCTAGGAGGTCGAAGTTTCAGATTTAAACGCGCTCCACAAGGCTATTGTGAAAGCCCATCTATTTACAGTCAAGCATTAAAAAGTCAGTTAGATACCTTTGTCCTTCCTCCAGGTTCTGCTCTAGTACAGTATGTAGACGATCTTCTAGTGGCTGCTGATGATAAGGAAACTTGCAAGGCAGCTACGATCTCGTTGTTACATCATTTGTCTAATTTGAATCACAAGGTGTCACCTTCGAAAATGCAATACTGCTGCCAAGAAGTGACCTACCTAGGTCATCTCTTGTCAAAGGAGGGAAGGAAGTTGACCCCAGAGAGAATAAAAGCAATTACGCAGATGAGTGTTCCACGCACGCAGAGAGAAGTACGTGCCTTTTTAGGTATTACCTCTTACTGTAGGCAGTGGATCCCAAATTTTTCTCTTTTAGCAAAACCGTTGGTAGCTTTGACTGGGAAAAATGTTCCGAGTCCGGTGCCATGGTCTGATGAATGTCAGGAGAGTTTTACTGAATTACGAAAAGCATTGTGTTCAGCTCCTGTATTGGGTACACCTGATTACAGTAAGCCATTCACGCTCTACGTTCACGAGAGAGAAGGTTGCGCGTTGAGTGTTCTGACACAGACATTTGGTGATAAACAACGCCCTTGTGCGTATTTTTCATCAACATTAGATCCGGTAGCTAGAGCGTTGCCTAGTTGTTTGAGAGCTACAGCGGCAGCTGCGGCTTCCATTCGACAATCTGCTGGTTTGGTAATGAACAACATGCTAGTGGTCATGGTTCCTCATGTAGTGGACACACTCATGAACCGAACCAAGACACAACACCTTACCAGTGCGAGACTATCTGGTTATGAGCTGACATTACTAGCGAGTCATATTCAGATCAAAAGATGTAATGTATTGAATCCAGCAACGCTGTTGCCGGCTAATCAAGAGTCGAGTGATTCCGAGCCACATGATTGCTGTTTTAGAACGGAGGAAGAGACAAAAGGACGTATTGACTTAAAGGACACTCCATTATCAGATCCAGATGGCACGCTGTATGTGGATGGGTCATGCTTTAAATTGGAGAATGGTGATGTGACTGCTGCTTACGCAGTAACGACTTTGAAGACGATTGTGGAGACTGCAAGAGTGAGTCAGAATTCTGCCCAAGCTGCAGAATTAATAGCTTTAACAAGAGCGTGTGTTTTAGCTAAGGGAAAGAGAGTGAATGTGTTTACAGATAGTCAGTACGCGTTCGGTGTGGCCCATAGTTTTGGCCGTTTGTGGAAAGAAAGAGGTTTCATTACGTCCCATGGGACTAAGATTCAACATGGTCAGCTAGTTAACGACTTGTTGGAATCTCTAACCTTGCCGACTGAAGTTGCAATTGTAAAGTGCAGTGCTCATAAAGCAATCACGGATGATGTTGGTCGTGGGAATGCTTTTGCTGATGAAACCGCTAAACAGACAGCTAGAGACATGATGAGCAGAATGTATGTTGCTATGTCTGCAAGATGGATTGCTGAGTCTGGAATGTGTGAGGATACAATGGAAAGTGTGAAAGAGATTCAGAAAGAGGCAACTGAGGAGGAAAAACGTGTATGGAGAGAAAGTATTGGCAAATTGGATTCGAATGGGTGTTGGATTGATTTGACGGAACAGCAGCGTTGGATGTTGCCTGATGCGTATGTGCTTGCAGTGGTGACAATGGCGCATGGAGTAGCGCATATAAGTTCTAAAGGAATCTGTAAGATGTTGGCTCCAGTCTGGAAGAATGATGGGATCAGTAAGTGTGCAGAGAGAGTGGTGAAAAATTGTATGGTATGCCTGATGCATAATCCTGGCAAGGGAACTCCAACTCCTGCTGGTCACTTCGCTCCTCCTTCCTGCCCCTTTGAAGTGATTCAGTTAGACTTCATTCACATGGATCGCTGTAATAATTTGAAATACGTCCTGGTGGTAGTCTGTGCTTTTTCCAGGTGGATCGAAGCATATCCACTAAAGGACAATACTGCCCTATCAACTGCCAAAATTCTTCTCAAAGAATATTTCCCTAGATTTGGAATGCCACGGATTGTATGGTCAGATAACGGAAGTGAGTTTATAGGGAAAGTTATGCAGAGTGTATGTACCGGCCTAGGCATAAGACAGAAGTTCCACAGTGCGAATCATCCCCAGTCTGCTGGTTTAGTAGAGGGTTACAATGGCACCCTCAAGCTGAAACTAGCTAAAATACAAGCATCCACAGGTTTACCCTGGCCAGACGCACTTCCTTTGGCTTTGCTATCAACGAGAGCAACTGTACATTCTAGAGTGGGGCTTAGCCCCTATGAAATAGTTTTTGGCCGCCCGGCAAATATTTGGGGAGTGCCGAGGCCTAAGGAATTTTGTTCTCTGGAATACCCTATGTTGATAGACTACCTTTACGACTTGACTGCTAAATTGAGTCTTATTCACCAACAGGTTTTCGATGCATTGCCAAAGACTCCGGAGAGTCCAGGGCATCAGCTGAAACCCGGCGATCAAATCGTGATCAGAAACTTCGCGAGGACGAAGAACCTTCAGCCTAGATACGTCGGCCCCTTCCAGGTCCTGCTTGCAACGAGAACAGCAGTTCGTGTAGCTGGTCGCAAGCATTGGGTGCACGCATCTCATGTTAAGCGTGTACCTTTGCCACTTCCTTACGACGACTGGGTGAAGAAGGGAATTGGTGCCTCCGAATTCGAACGCACGCCAAAGTTCATCCCTTTCAGCGATGCCGAATTGATTACCGACACTCCAAACTCTGACTCTCCTCCTGAAAAGACTCCTTTGAACTCTGAACATTTGTCCCCTGCACCAGAAAAAACTCTGTCATCTGCGAACCTGAACACTGCAACAGCTACCAGTGATACACTATTTGCCGATCAAACAGTACCTGCGAAGCAAAGATACAATTTACGACCTCGTAATATGGACAAATAAAGCAGGCAACTGCCCATTGTGATATTTTGAAATTTTGAACTTTTGCCTTCAGCCAGGAAGTTTGCTATTGTTTATTGTTTTTAAAATTGCCTTGCCGTCTGGGTAGCCGTAGGGTCGTGGCTGTGTGCCTAGTTGAATCTGCGGGGGTCTGACACAAGGTCGATCTTTCTGTTGGTTCTGGGAACTCCCAGGGCTGATAGAGGCATTTTCATCTACGTACACATCATCAGTGGTCGCGAGCGGATTGTAGAAGATGGAGCTTCCTGCGCTGCAACGAGAAAATGTGATTTATGTTCGCAGAAACAGACTTTACAGAATTCTTCACAGCAAATGCTTTTTAATACAATGTGCCATTACATTTTTGATTGTTTTGATAACGTTGGTGGGTGGAATCGTTTTCGGTATGAGTTTGATTTTTGTGCCAGTAACTACAGTACCTCCCCTTGATCCTGTTACTTCCACTGTTTCCTCTATACACTCTTTTCACTCGTTTCCTGAACATGAGCAAGCTCGACGCTCAGAATTCATTAATAACACTTTTGTACAGCTCTTGCACCAACACCAACTGGTAGTTAACACTACAGACTGCTGGGTGTGTGGCTTGATACCCCACACTATGGATAAAGGTATTCCCTATCTGGTTTTGCCTTTCAGCTACAATGGATCATTTCAGGCACTCCAAACCATCTTTGCTTATGCCCTTGAAACCTATCCTCCACGTCCACCACGTTCCACTAAATATAACTCTGCCAACAAAGCTTTAGTCCAGGGAATTATTGACATGATCAAGGACGTCAATAATACCCCATCTTACCCTAGAGACGAATTGCGAGTGTATTTGAGTTGGAATTCTTCAGAGTATCGCCTTAGTTTGGGAGAAAGCAAGCGTAAGAGCTCAACTCCAATCTGGGTCGTACCTCACCGAGGTCAGGTCTGTTTGCAAGGTAATGGGAGAAATCCGAGAGCTCAGCTAGGGAGGAGTGAGTGCGTAGAGACTTATGTGTTTCCGGCTAACTCTTCCCCTGCCTTTCTTACTGCTAGGGGTACCTACTTCATCTGTCGAGACCGAGCTTATACATGGTTGCCTGCCGACTTTTCAGGTTCATGTTATATTGCTCGATTGTTGCCTCCAACATATACTGCTTCATCTGATTATCACAGGACCAGAGTAGCGAGAGGTGTCTTCAGCAAGGAAGATACTGCTGGTCAGGAAGCTGGAGACTTCTTCAAAGGCTTCCTTCCGTTCTGGGGGCCTATGGCCAATAGTAGAAACATACGTCAGCTAACACGGGTAGTTGAATCTACTATTACCGAAACTGCTGGTGCCCTTAGCAATTTGACAGCTGAGCTTCAGGCGGATAGACTCATGACGTTGCAGAACCGTATGGTTCTAGACGTAATACTTGCAGATCGAGGTGGGGTATGCAGAATGATCCAATCGAGCTGCTGTGTCTTTATTCCCAATAATGCACCAACAGTCTATGAGGCGATCTCTAAGCTACACAAGATTTCCGACTCTGAAGCCGGTAGCCTTGCCCATTTACAACCCACAAACATCTCTTATCCCGCTTTCCTATCTTCCACACCTGGCTCCGTTCCTTTCTTTCTGAATCTTTATTAGGGGGAGGTAACGAAATTTACGATGAGGCGGTCCGGCTCTTGAATGCAATATTGACAAGGGATTGTGATGAACTAGTGGGAACCCCTCTTCGTAATGTTTGGCATCAGATATTATCAACGGTTCTTGTGTAACACCAAATATTTATTGTTTTAGACACAAAGGTTTTGAGAATGTATTACATGTAAAGAATTTGCCCCCAGCTTAAAATTTAGTATATAAGGAGCAACCCTCTTTGTACAATTTGAACAGGCTCCTAGAATCTGCCCATGTGTGGTTTCTGTGACTTCTGTGTCCCTGCAGTAATAAACCTTTGGTCTTTGACGCCACCATCGAGAAGCCCGTGTTTCTGTTCATTTGCGCACCAAGGCAGGTGGAACTCCGGGGTCTTTGGGTGTTGTTCCCTGACACCTCTGGACGGAACCAAAAAGTCCAGAACTCCAGATAGTGCATATTTTTTTGTACCACTGCATTTGTCAATGCCTGAGTCATTGTACATTTAATACTGGATACTTGAAGTGCTGCAAGTTGAAAACATGTTGAATTTATCAGTGTTTTTGTTTAGGCACAGTGATTAAACAAGTACATGGTAGTGTCTGGATGATTAGAGGAGTGCACAGTTAGTGACTGTGTGATTGCTTGACTGCATGGGTACTTCTTGGGTAATTGTAGGAGTGAATCAGTAGTGTGGATGTGGTTAGAGGAATGCATGTGAAGTGCACATTTGAATGTAGCACTGCATGTGTTAATGCCGGAGTACATGGATAGTGACTGGATACTTAGAGTGCTGCTAGTTGACAGCATCTATGAATTTGTAATTGCTCAGTTTTTGGTGCAGTGATTACATAAGGACATGTTTCTGGCTGGATGATTGGAGAAGTGCATGGAGAGTGTCAGTCTGATTGCTGGACTGCATGGGTACTACCTGCATAATTGGAGGAGTGAATCAGTAGTTTGTAGATGGTTAGGGGACTGCAAGGATAGTGCATATTTGATTGTAGCAATACATGTGTCACTGCCTGATTCATTGTACAAGTACATGGAAAGTGACTAAATACTTGGAGCGCTTCAAGATGACAGCAAGGTCAATTTATAAGTGCTTGCGTTTTGGCACAGTGATTCGATAAGGACATGGTTCTGGCTGGATAATTGGAGGCGTGCAAGGAGAATGACAGTGTGATTGCTGGACTGCATTGGTACTACCAGGGTAATTGGAAGACAGAATGAGTAGTGTGGAGGTGGGTATAGGACTGCATTGATCGTGCACATTTGATTGTAGCACTGCATGTGTAAATGCCTGAGTCATTGTACAAGTACATGTATAGTGACTGGATACTAAGGGCCATATGTATGAAGAAGTCGATTTGAGATTCGGAATCTGCTATTTTTACCGAATCGCAGATTCAGAATCGCAAATGTATCCACACATTCGCTAATATTTAGCGATTCGTCCAAAATCGCTAAATATTTGGGAGAAAATCAATAGCGATTCCTTAATGGTAAAATATCGCAAAATTGTGATTAATTCCGGTGGAAAATCGCAAAATTGTGATTTCCCACGGAAAAAAATCGCAAAATTGTGATTTTCTACAATCATCCAATCGCAATCCTGATGCAGTTGGTTGACATCACCATCCAGGAAGTGACTGATTACCCATGGTGCAACAGCATTGATTGTGAGAGAGTGTGAGAGTGAGAATTGCAACTGAGGAGCCATGGCTGAGAGTGGGAAGAAGGATTTGCCTGCAACCCAGCAGGAGCAGCAAGAAGGGAAACATCTAGGAAGAGAAAGCTGAAGTTCTCAGAAGCAGAACTGGAAACTTTAATCACAGAGATGGTGCCAAACCATGAATTGCTATTTGGGAGGAGCTCACACAAGGTGCCTGAAGCCAGAAAGAGACGCATCTGGGAAGGCATACAGGCAAAAGTCAATGCCCTTGGAGTAACACACAGGAGTGTTGAAGTGTTGCGCAAGCGCTGGTACGACCTGCGCCAGCGCTCCAAAGAAAAACTGGCAGCCAGGCTGGAGCAGTCTCAACTCACCGGCGAGGGAACATCTAACGTGCCTGAATCAACACCGCTTGAGGAACTGGTAGAGGGCATACTGGCTCCAGAGAGTGTTGCGGGCGTGTCCGTGCTAGACAGCTCCGACCAACCAGCTGCAAGACCAGGTAAGAAGCATGCCTTTCCACCCCAAACCCCCCCCCCCCCCCCCCACCCCCTGCAGCAACCTAGGGATTAGGGGAACCACATGTCACGCTAGAGCAAGTCCACAGGCAGTCACAGCAATGCATTGTGGGAGATGTAGTCACAATAGACAGACATGTTTGAAGTAGCATCCATCTCAGGCAATTTTCACATGTGCAGGTCAGGATAGGGGAATGCCTAAAGTAAAGTAAGGGAAAACTGTGAAATAATTTATTTTTCACATCATACTTTAGCAACAAAAAAATAATGTGTGCTGTTCTATCCACAGCACCTGCAACTCATAAGCCCACAGGCAGTGGAAGAGACACAGGACCCCAAGCCTCTGGAGATGCTAGCCAGGTTCAGGACACAGATGGGGAGGACAGTCCTAGCATTCCAACAATGGAACACAGGAGGAGGATGGTCAGGCCATTAAGAGTCATGGAGGACGAAGATGAGGACAACAATGACATTGTGCAGTCTGATGCCCCAGGTTCCTAGCAGCAGGAGTCAAGACCACAACAAAGCCAGGGTCCACAGGTCCACAGGTCACAGCTCCATTGATCATTAGGACAAATCGGTTTTTGCTGGGCTGGAATTGCACATGCTCCAAGTACACCGCCTACAGTCAAAACATATGAAGGCAATACAGGGTGAGATGAGGGCAGGGTTCAGGGGAGTGCGTGAAGAAATCAGGGGTATGCGTCAAGAATTCAGGGGTGCTGTGCAAGAGCTAACTGCTGAGTTGCGTGAAAAACGCGCTGCCAGGCGCAAAGAGTTGGCCCGCATGGACCGCTACACGTGGGCAATAAACCGCCTGGCCTCATCTACAAATATACTGTCCAGGTGTACCATAGAAACCCAGCGTGAGTTCTCTCACGGCATTCGGGACATCGCCACAGTTGTCGTGCAGTCCACTTCTGCCCTGGATGAACTGCATGCCCTATGTACGGCTGGACCAGGAGCGCTGATTCCAAGTGAGGAGGACTCCCAGTCCGTGCGGAGCTCCACCACCCCACCACCCACTGTTGAGAGGCGCCGTAGTGGCAGAAGCAACAGGCCTGCTACACACCAGTAGAATGTGCAGCCAAATGACAATGACTTTTAAGAGCAGAATATGGCCCACTACAGTGGTGACTGTGCAGTCATTCCAGTCAAAAGGTTGCACTGTGATTTGAACATGTGCATCACATTTAAAGTGTTTGATGTTGTCGATGTGAATGTGTGCCATTGTTGCTGTAGCAATTAAAACACATTTGCTACGATAGAAGTTGTCATTGTCTCATCATTACTCACCTAGAAGTAGTTGTGCATGATCTCACCACGCCTCTGTCGCTCAGCTGCAGCACCAGCTACGCCAGCTTCCATGCCTACAGGTCCAGGTCCCTCCACATCGGAGGAGTCAGAATCACCCAACTCCATTGGTGTCCCTTTCCTGGTAGCGTGGTTGTGTTTTGGTGCAGTGATTAGTTAAGGACATGGTACTGGCTGAATGATTAAAAGAATGGATGGAGAGTGACAGTGTGATTGCTGGGCTGCATGGGTACCACCTAGGACATTGGAGGAGTGAATCAGTAGGTTGTTGGAGGGAAGGGAACTGCATGGAAAGTGCATATTTGATTGTAGCACTGCATTTGTCAATGCCTGAGTCATTGCACAAGTACATGGGAAGAGACTAGATACTTAAAGTGCTGCAAGTTGACAGCAAGGTCTATTTATAAGTGCTTGAGTTTTGGTGCAGTGATTAAATAAGGACATGGTACTGGCTGGATGATTGGGGGAGTGCACTGAGAATGACAGTGTGATTGCTGGACTGCACTGATACTACCTAGGTAATTGGAGGAGTGAATGACTAGTGTGGAGGTGGTTATAGGACTTCATGGATAGTGCACATTTGATTGTAACACTACATGTGGTAATTCCTGAGTCATTGTACAAGTACATGGATAGTGACTGGATACTTAGAGTGTGACTTACCATAGAAATAACATAAAGAGCTATACCTACCAATAGCCCCAATACCAATTACCAAATAACCAGTCAGTTGGCAGGGAAGAAAGTTCAATTGTTTATTATGCAAAATACTCTATAGAGGAGCCTCTCCAACCCTCACCATCAGATGTGCGGAGAAGACAGCTGGCTTACAGTCAAAACAGCACATGAATTTGCTGTAAATGGAAAAACACTACTTGGCTCTTGGGCCTCGAGGAAGGACGATATATGGCACACATGATTAGTTCAAAGCTCTGTTTCTGACTCCCTTTCGTCCCAGTGCCCGAGAGTACAGGCATGGCGTCTTCTGGAATGTGCTTATCGCACCCAAAGCAAGATGCGACTTTGAGTCCATGGAAAGAGGAAAAATGGGGTGCATTCACCTGCTCTCAGTAATTCAACTAAACTGGGACCTGACAACTACCGGAGAGTAACACTTGAACACTGCTCGGGCCTAGCACAGACAGAGAGAAAATGGCATCTGTATGGTTCTCGACCTACTCGATGTAAACAAAACACATGAGCAGCATATACTCTTATCAACTAACTAAAACAGATATAGGTTAGGCATTATGCATATAAAACGCAAAGAGTATATAGATACATCATACTAACACAATATATAGATATGACTAATACTGCTAATATAGGGGAATTTGATTTTTATCCCTCAAGTGCTGCAAGTTAACAGCATGGTGAATTGATAAGTGCTTGGGCTTTGGCGCAGTGACTAGATAAGGACATGGTACTGGCTGGAATTTTTGGAGAAGTGCAAGGAGAGTGACAGTGTGGTTGCTGGACTGCATGGGTACTACCTGGGTAACTGGAAGAGTGAATCAGTAGTGTGGAGGTGGTTAGAGGACTGCATGGAAAGTGCACATTTGATTGTAGCACTGCATGTGTTAATGCCTGAGTACATGGATAGTGATTGATTTCTTAGAGTTATGCACAGAGAGTGCATGGTACATTTATAAGTGCTTGGGTTTTGCTAGAGTGATTGCATAAGGAAATAAGACTGGCTTGGTAATAGGAGGAGTGCATAGGCAGTAACACGGAGGTTACTAAACTGTGTAGATAGCACTCAAACAATTGTAGAAGTTCATGAGTTAGTGTCTGGGTCACTCCATGAGTACACTAAGCATACATGCAACTGTATAAATAATATCTGAACACATAGATAACTCATTGCATACTATCTACCTAAGTAGATAAGTCCAACATGCCACAAAGGGTAATATAACATGGTTTATTTTTTAATTACATCTTGGCCATTCAATCTAAAAATATGCGACAACATTAAACTATAAGTCAGAACAGACATAAGAAAGAAGAGCAATTAACAACATATTTAATGATAATTTTCAGAACCACATATATCTTCAGTTTTGTTTCTAAAATGATGTGGCATCACTCAACTATACCTTTGCTTAAACTACAATAAAACAAATTAACACCACCTTATTTCACCATTTGATCTTTAGTTATATGTCATAATTTAACTTTAACTTCTGCACAAACAAATAACAGAAAACTGATTAATAACACCTTATATATTCATCTTCAAACACCACAGTTCTGCTGCATCTTTTCGAAAGTAACAAATGAGGGTGGGGTCGCACACTACTCACACACCGGCGGTGTTGCCCCTAAGGACTCTGTTCAATGCAGTAAAGTGTTCGCGATGCATCATCTTTCGATCTTCTGCTATCTTCGCTGTCTTCGCCATCCCTGGACACGTGTTTCGGAGTTTCACCCCTCGTCAGCAGGGATAGGCAGTGTTCTGGGGTTGCCGATGGCTGCCAATATCTGCCAGGTATAGTACAACTCCGGCGCGTAGGAGCGGGATCCCAGGCTCGTCAGCCCGCTGCTCAAGGGAGCTTTAAAGTTACAAATGGGGGTGGGGTTGCACACTACTCACACACCGGCAGTGTCGCCCCTATGGACTCTGGTCAATGTAGTAAAGTGTTGACGATGCATCATCTATTGATCTTCTGCTATCTTCGCTGTCTTCGCCATCCCTGGACACATGTTTCGGGGTTTCACCCCTCGTCATCAGGGATAGGCAGTGTTCTGGGGCTGCCGATGGCTGCCAATATCTGCCAGGTATAGTACCACTCCGGTGCGTATGTACAGGATCCCAGGCTCATCAGCCCGCTGCTCAAGGGAGCTTTAAAGTTACAAATGGGGGTGGGGTCGCACACTACTCACACACCGGCGGTGTCGCCCCTAAGGACTCTGGTCAATGTAGTAAAGGGTTTGTGATGCATCATCTTTCGATCTACTGCTATCTTTGCTGTCTTCGCCCTCCCTGGACACGTGTTTCGGGGTTTCACCCCTCGTCAGCAGGGATAGGCAGTGTTCTGGGGTTGCCGATGGCTGCCAATATCTGCGAGGTATACTACCACTCCGGCGTGTATGTGCTGGATCCCAGGCTCTTCAGCCCGCTGCTCAAGGGAGATTTATATTTACAAATGGGGGTGGGGTCGCACACTATTCACACACCGGCGGTGTCGCCCCTAAGGACTCTGGTCAATGTAGTAAAGTGTTCGCGATGCATCATCTTTCGATCTTCTGCTATCTTCGCTGTCTTCGCCATCCCTGAACACGTGTTTCGGGGTTTCACCCCTCGTCAGCAGAGATAGGCAGTGTTCTGGGGTTGCCGATGGCTGCCAATATCTGCCAGGTATATAGTACCACTCCGGCACGTAGGTGCGGAATCCCAGGCTCGTCAGCCGGCTGCTCAAGGGAGCTTTAAAGTTACAAGAGGGGGTGGGGTCGCACACTTCTCACACACCGCGGTGTCGCCCCTAAGGACTCATTTCAATGTAGTAAAGTGTTGCGATGCATCATCTTTCAATCTTCTGCTATCTTCGCTGTCTTCGCCATCCCTGGACACGTGTTTCGGGGTTTCACCCCTCGTCATCAGGGATAGGCAGTGTTCTGGGTTTGCCGATGGCTGCCAATATCTGCCAGGTATAGTACCACTCCGGTGCGTATGTGCAGGATCCCAGGCTCGTCAGCCCACTGCTCAAGGGAGCTTGAAAGTTCCAAATGGGGGTGGGGTCGCACACTACTCACACACCGGCTGTGTTGCCCCTAAGGACTCTGGTCAATGTAGTAATGTGTTTGCGATGCATCATCTATTGATCTTCTACTATCTTCGCTGTATTCGCCATCCCTGGACACGTGTTTCGGGGTTTCACCCCTCGTCATCAGAGATAGGCAGTGTTCTGGGGTTGCCGTTGGCTGCCAATATCTGCCAGGTATAGTACCACTCCGGTGCGTATGTGCGGGATCCCAGGCTCGTCAGCCCGCTGCTCAAGGGAGCTTTAAAGTTGCAAATGGGGGTGGGGTCGCGCACTACTCAGACACCGGCGGTGTCGACCCTAAGGACTCTGTTCAATGCAGTAAAGTGTTTGCGATGCATCATCTTTCGATCTTCTGCTATCTTCGTTTTCTTCGCCATCCCTGGACACGTGTTTCGGAGTTTCACCCCTCGTCAGCAGGGATAGGCAGTGTTCTGGGGTTGCCGATGGCTGCCAATATCTGCCAGGTATAGTACCAATCCGGCGCGTAGGTGCGGGATCCAAGGCTCATCAGCCCGCTGCTCAAGGGAGCTTTAAAGTTACAAATGGGGGTGGGGTCGCACACTACTCACACACCGGCGGTGTCACCCCTAAGGACTCTGGTCAATGTAGTAAAGTGATCGCGATGCTTCATCTTTCGATCTTCTGCTATCTTCGCTGTCTTCGCCATCCCTGGACACGTGTTTTGGGGGTTTCACCCCTCGTCAGCAGGGATAGGCAGTGTTCTGGGGTTGCCGATGGCTGCCAATATCTGCCAGGTATAGTACCACTCCGGCGCGTATGTGCGGGATCCCAGGCTCGTCAGCCCGCTGCTCAAGGGAGCTTTAAAGTTGCAAATGGGGGTGGAGTCGCACAATACTCACACACCGGCGGTGTTGCCCCTAAGGACTCTGGTCAATGTAGTAAAGTGTTCGCGATGCATCATCTTTCGATCTTCTGCTATCTTCGCTGTCTTTGCCATCCCTGGACATGTGTTTCGGGGTTTCATTCTTGTGAGCAGGGATAGGCAGTGTTCTGGGGTTGCCGATGGCTGCCAATATCTGCCAGGTATAGTACCACTCCGGCGCGTAGGTGCAGGATCCCAGGCTCGTCAGCCAGCTGCTCAAGGGGAAGTTACAAATGAGGGTGGGGTTGCACACTACTCACACACCGGCGGTGTCGCCCGTAAGGACTCTGGTCAATGTAGTAAAGTGTTCGCGATGCATCATCTTTTGATCTTCTGCTATCTTCGCTGTCTTTGCCATCCCTGAACACGTGTTTCGGGGGTTTCACCCCTCGTCAGCAGAGATAGGTAGTGTTCTGGGTTTGCCGATGGCTGCCAATATCTGCCAGGTATAGTACCACTCCGGCACGTAGGTGCAGGATCCCAGGCTCGTCAGCCGGCTGCTCAAGGGAGCTTTAAAGTTACAAATGGGGGTGGGGTCGCACACTTCTCACACACCGGCGGTGTCGCCCCTAAGGACTCTGGTCAATGTAGTAAAGTGTTTGCGATGCATCATCTTTCGATCTTCTGCTATCTTCGCTGTCTTCGCCATCCCTGGACACGTGTTTCGGGGCTTCACCCCTCGTCAGCAGGGATAGGCAGTGTTCTGGGGTTGCTGATGGCTGTCAATATCTGCCAGGTATAGTACCACTCCGGCGTGTGGGTGCAGGATCCCAGGCTCATCAGCCCGCTGCTCAATGGAGCTTTAAAGTTACAAATGGGGGTGGGGTCGCACACTACTCACACACCGACGGTGTCGCCCCTGAGGACTCTGGTCAATGCAGTAAAGTGTTCGCGATGCATCATCTTTTGATCTTCTGCTATCTTCACTGTCTTTGCCAACCCTGGACACGTGTTTCAAGGTTTCACCCCTCGTCAGCAGGGATAGGCAGTGTTCTGGGGTTGCCAATGGCTGCCAATATCTGCCAGGTATAGTACCACTCTGGTGCGTATGTGCAGGATCCCAGGCTCGTCAGCCCGCTGCTCAAGGCAGCTTTAAAGTTACAAATGGGGGTGGGGTTGCACACTACTCACACACCGGCAGTGTCGCCCCTATGGACTCTGGTCAATGTAGTAAAGTGTTCACGATGCATCATCTATTGATCTTCTGCTATCTTCGCTGTCTTCGCCATCCCTGGACATGTGTTTTGGGGTTTCACCCCTCGTCATTAGGGATAGGCAGTGTTCTGGGGTTGCCAATGGCTGCCAATATCTGCCAGGTATAGTACCACTCTGGTGCGTATGTGCAGGATCCCAGGCTCGTCAGCCCGCTGCTCAAGGGAGCTTTAAAGTTACAAATGGGGGTGGGGTCGCACACTACTCACACACCGGCGGTGTCGCCCCTGAGGACTCTGGTCAATGCAGTAAAGTGTTCGCGATGCATCATCTTTTGATCTTCTGCTATCTTCACTGTCTTTGCCAACTCTGGACACGTGTTTCGAGGTTTCACCCCTCGTCAGCAGGGATAGGCAGTGTTCTGGGTTTGCCAATGGCTGCCAATATCTGCCAGGTATAGTACCACTCTGGTGCGTATGTGCAGGATCCCAGGCTCGTCAGCCCGCTGCTCAAGGGAGCTTTAAAGTTACAAATGGGGGTGGGGTTGCACACTACTCACACACCGGCAGTGTCGCCCCTATGGACTCTGGTCAATGTAGTAAAGTGTTCACGATGCATCATCTATTGATCTTCTGCTATCTTCACCATCCCTGGACAAGTGTTTCGGGGTTTCACCCCTCGTCATTAGGGATAGGCAGTGTTCTGGGGTTGCCAATGGCTGCCAATATCTGCCAGGTATAGTACCACTCTGGTGCGTATGTGCAGGATCCCAGGCTCGTCAGCCCGCTGCTCAAGGGAGCTTTAAAGTTACAAATGGGGGTGGGGTCGCACACTACTCACACACCGGTGGTGTCACCCCTTAGGACTCTGGTCAATGTAGTAAAGTGTTTGCGATGCATCATCTTTCGATCTTCTGCTATCTTCGCTGTCTTCGCCATCCCTGGACACGTGTTTCGGAGTTTCACCCCTCTTCAGCAGGATAGGCAGTGTTCTAGGGTTGCAGATGGCTGCCAATATCTGCCAGGTATAGTACCACTCCGGCGCGTAGGTGCGGGATCCCAGGCTCGTCAGCCCGCTGCTCAAGGGAGCTTTAAAGTTACAAATGGGGTTGGGGTCGCACACTACTCACACACCGGCGGTGTTGCCCCTAAGGACTCTGGTCAATGTACTAAAGTGTTCGCGATGCATTATCTTTCGATCTTCTGCTATCTTCGCTGTCTTTGCCATCCTTGGACTTTTGTTTCGGGGTTTCATTCTTGTCAGCAGGGATAGGCATTGTTCTGGGGTTGCCGATGGCTGCCAATATCTGCCAGGTATAGTCCCACTCCGGGGCGGTGGTGCAGGATCCCAGGCTCATCAGCCCGCTGCTCAAGGGAGCTTTAAAATTACAAATAGGGGTGGGTCGCACACTTCTCACACACCGGCGGTGTCGCCACTAAGGACTCTGGTCAATGTAGTAAAGTGTTTGCGATGCATCATCTTTCGATCTGCTGCTATCTTCGCTGTCTTTGCCATCCCTGGACACGTGTTTCGGGGTTTCACACCTCGTCGGCAGGGATAGGCAGTGTTCTGGGGTTGCCGATGGCTACCAATATCTGCCAGGTATAGTACCACTCTGGTGCGTATGTGCTAGATCCCAGTCTTGTCAGCCCGCTGCTCAAGGGAGCTTTAAAGTTGCAAATGGGGGTGGGGTCGCACACTACTCACACACCGGCGGTGTCGCCCCTAAGGACTCTGTTCAATGCAGTAAAGTGTTTGCGATGCATCATCTTTCGATCTTCTGCTATCTTCGCTGTCTTCGCCATCCCTGGACACGTGTTTCGGTGTTTCACCACTCGTCAGCAGAGATAGGCAGTGTTCTGGGGTTGCCGATGGCTGCCAATATCTGCCAGGTATAGTACCACTCCGGCGCAGAGGTGCGGGATCCCAGGCTCGTCAGCCCGCTGCTCAAGGGAGCTTTAAAGGTACAAATGGGGGTGGGGTCACACACTACTCACACACCGGCAGTGTCACCCCTAAGGACTCTGGTCAATGTAGTAAAGTGATCGCGATGCATCATCTTTCGATCTTCTGCTATCTTCGCTGTCTTCGCCATCCCTGGACACGTGTTTCGGGGTTTCACCCCTCGTCAGCAGGGATAGGCAGTGTTCTGGGGTTGCCGATGGCTGCCAATATCTGCCAGGTATAGTACCACTCCGACGCGTATGTGCGGGATCCCAGGCTCGTCAGCCCGCTGCTCAAGTGAGCTTTAAAGTTACAAATGGGGGTGGGGTTGCACACTACTCACACACCGGCGGTGTTGCCCCTAAGGACTCTGGTCAATGTAGTAAAGTATTTGCGATACATCATCTTTCGATCTTCTGCTATCTTCGCTGTCTTTGGCATCCCTGGACATGTGTTTCGGGGTTTCACCCCTTGTCAGCAGAGATAGGCAGTGTTCTGGGGTTGCCGACGGCTGCCAATATCTGCCAGGTATAGTACCACTCCGGCGCATAGGTGCAGGATCCCAGGGTCGTCAGCCAGCTGCTCAAGGGAGCTTTAAAGTTACAAATGGGGGTGGGGTTGCACACTACTCACACACCGGTGGTGTCGCCCCTAAGGACTCTGGTCAATGTAGTAAAGTGTTTGCGATGCATCCTCTTTTGATCTTCTGCTATCTTCACTGTCTTTGCCATCCCTGGACACGTGTTTCGAGGTTTCACCCCTCGTCAGCAGGGATAGGCAGTGTTCTGGGGTTGCCGATGGCTGCCAATATCTGCCAGGTATAGTACCACTCCGACGCGTAGGTGCGGGATCCCAGGCTCGTCAGCCCGCTGCTCAAGGGAGCTTTAAAGCTACAAATGGGGGTGGAGTTGCACACAACTCACACACCGGCAGTGTCGCCCCTAAGGACTCTTTTCAATGCAGTAAAGTGTTTGCGATGCATCATCTTTCAATCTTCTGCTATCTTCTCTGTCTTCGCCATCCCTAGACACGTGTTTCAGTGTTTCACCCCTCGTCAGCAGAGATAGGCAGTGTTCTGGGGTTGCCGATGGCTGCCAATATCTGCCAGGTATAGTACCACTCCGGCGCAGAGGTGCGGGATCCCAGGCTCGTCAGCCCGCTGCTCAAGGGAGCTTTAAAGTTACAAATGGGGGTGGGGTCGCACACTACTCACACACCGGCAGTGTCACCCCTAAGGATTCTGGTCAATGTAGTAAAGTGATCGCGATGCATCATCTTTCGATCTTCTGCTATCTTCGCTGTCTTCGCCATCCCTGGACACATGTTTCGGGGTTTCACCCCTCGTCAGCAGGGATAGGCAGTGTTCTGGGGTTGCCGATGGCTGCCAAGATCTGCCAGGTATAGTACCACTCCGACGCGTATGTGCGGGATCCCAGGTTTGTCAGCCCGCTGCTCAAGGGAGCTTTAAAGTTACAAATGGTGGTGGGGTTTCACACTACTCACACACCGGCGGTGTTGCACCTAAGGACTCTGGTCAATGTAGTAAAGTATTCGCGATGCATCATCTTTCCATCTTCTGCTATCTTCGCTGTCTTTGCCATCCCTGGACATGTGTTTTGGGGTTTCACCCCTCGTCAGCAGGGATAGGCAGTGTTCTGGGGTTGCCGACGGCTGCCAATATCTGCAAGGTATAGTACCACTCCGGCGCATAGGTGCAGGATCCCAGGGTGGTCAGCCAGCTGCTCAAGGGAGCTTTAAAGTTACAAATGAGGGTGGGGTTGCACACTACTCACACACCGGTGGTGTCACCCCTAAGGACTCTGGTCAATGTAGTAAAGTGTTTGCGATGCATCCTCTTTCGGTCTTCTGCTATCTTCGCTGTCTTCGCCATCCCTGGACACGTGTTTCGGGGTTTCACCCCTCGTCAGCAGGGATAGGCAGTGTTCTGGGGTTGCTGATGACTGTCAATATCTGCCAGGTATAGTACCACTCCGGTGCGGTGGTGCAGGATCCCAGGCTCGTCAGCCCGCTGCTCAAGGGAGCTTTAAAATTACAATTGGGGGTGGGGTCGCACACTTCTCACACACCGGCGGTGTCGCCCCTAAGGACTCTGGTCAATGTAGTAAAGTGTTTGAGATGCATCATCTTTCGATCTGCCGCTATCTTCGCTGTCTTCGCCATCCCTGGACACGTGTTTTGGGGTTTCACCCCTCGTCATCAGGGATAGGCAGTGTTCTGGGTGTGCCGATGGCTGCCAATATCTGCCAGGTATAGTACCACTCCGGTGCGTATGTGCGGGATCCCAGGCTCGTCAGCCCCCTGCTCAAGGGAGCTTTAAAGTTGCAAATGGGGGTGGGAATGCACACTACTCACACGCCGGCGGTGTCGCCCCTAAGTACTCTGGTCAATGTAGTAAAGTGTTTGCGATGCATCATCTTTCGATCTTCTGCTATCTTCGCTGTCTTTGCCATCCCTGGACATGTGTTTCGGGGTTTCACCCCTCGTCAGCAGGGATAGGCAGTGTTCTGGGGTTGGCGATGGCTGCCCATATCTGCCAGGTATAGTACCACTCCGGCGCGTATGTGTGGGGTCCCAGGCTCGTCAGCCCGCTGCTCAAGGGAGCTTTAAAGTTACAAATGGGGGTGGGGTCGCACACTACTCACACACCGGCGGTGTCGCCCCAATGGACTCTGGTCAATGTAGTAAAGTGTTTGCGATGCATCATCTTTTGATCTTCTGCTATTTTCGCTGTCATCGCCATCCCTGGACAGATGTTGCTGGGTTTCATTCTCGTCAGCAGGGATAGGCAGTGTTCTGGGGTTGCCGATGGCTGCCCATATCTGCCAGGTATAGTACCACTCCGCGCGTAGGTGCGGGTTCCCAGGCTAGTCAGCCCGCTGCTCAAGGGAGCTTTAAAGTTACAAATGGGGGTGGGGTCGCACACTACTCACACACCGGCTTTGTTGCCCCTAAGGACTCTGGTCAATGTAGTAAAGTGTTTGCTATGCATCATCTTTCGATCTTCTGCTTTCTTTGCTGTCTTGGCCATCCCAGGACATGTGTTTCGGGGTTTCACCCCTCATCAGCAGAGATAGGCAGTGTTCTGGGGTTGCCGATGGCTGCCAATATCTGCCAGGTATAGTACCACTCCGGCGCAGAGGTGCGGGATCCCAGGCTCGTCAGCCCGCTGCTCAAGGGAGCTTTAAAGGTACAAATGGGGGTGGGGTCACACACTACTCACACACCGGCAGTGTCACCCCTAAGGACTCTGGTCAATGTAGTAAAGTGATCGCGATGCATCATCTTTCGATCTTCTGCTATCTTCGCTGTCTTCGCCATCCCTGGACACGTGTTTTGGGGTTTCACCCCTCGTCAGCAGGGATAGGCAGTGTTCTGGGGTTGCCGATGGCTGCCAATATCTGCCAGGTATAGTACCACTCCGACGCGTATGTGCGGGATCCCAGGCTCGTCAGCCCGCTGCTCAAGTGAGCTTTAAAGTTACAAATGGGGGTGGGGTTGCACACTACTCACACACCGGCGGTGTTGCCCCTAAGGACTCTGGTCAATGTAGTAAAGTATTTGCGATGCATCATCTTTCGATCTTCTGCTATCTTCGCTGTCTTTGGCATCCCTGGACATGTGTTTCGGGGTTTCACCCCTTGTCAGCAGAGATAGGCAGTGTTCTGGGGTTGCCGACGGCTGCCAATATCTGCCAGGTATAGTACCACTCCGGCGCATAGGTGCAGGATCCCAGGGTCGTCAGCCAGCTGCTCAAGGGAGCTTTAAAGTTACAAATGAGGGTGGGGTTGCACACTACTCACACACCGGTGGTGTCGCCCCTAAGGACTCTGGTCAATGTAGTAAAGTGTTTGCGATGCATCCTCTTTTGATCTTCTGCTATCTTCACTGTCTTTGCCATCCCTGGACACGTGTTTTGAGGTTTCACCCCTCGTCAGCAGGGATAGGCAGTGTTCTGGGGTTGCCGATGGCTGCCAATATCTGCCAGGTATAGTACCACTCCGACGCGTAGGTGCGGGATCCCAGGCTCGTCAGCCCGCTGCTCAAGGGAGCTTTAAAGCTACAAATGGGGGTGGAGTTGCACACAACTCACACACCGGCAGTGTCGCCCCTAAGGACTCTTTTCAATGCAGTAAAGTGTTTGCGATGCATCATCTTTCAATCTTCTGCTATCTTCTCTGTCTTCGCCATCCCTGGACACGTGTTTCAGTGTTTCACCCCTCGTCAGCAGAGATAGGCAGTGTTCTGGGGTTGCCGATGGCTGCCAATATCTGCCAGGTATAGTACCACTCCGGCGCAGAGGTGCGGGATCCCAGGCTCGTCAGCCCGCTGCTCAAGGGAGCTTTAAAGTTACAAATGGGGGTGGGGTCGCACACTACTCACACACCGGCAGTGTCACCCCTAAGGATTCTGGTCAATGTAGTAAAGTGATCGCGATGCATCATCTTTCGATCTTCTGCTATCTTCGCTGTCTTCGCCATCCCTGGACACGTGTTTCGGGGTTTCACCCCTCGTCAGCAGGGATAGGCAGTGTTCTGGGGTTGCCGATGGCTGCCAAGATCTGCCAGGTATAGTACCACTCCGACGCGTATGTGCGGGATCCCAGGTTTGTCAGCCCGCTGCTCAAGGGAGCTTTAAAGTTACAAATGGGGGTGGGGTTGCACACTACTCACACACCGGCGGTGTTGCTCCTAAGGACTCTGGTCAATGTAGTAAAGTATTCGCGATGCATCATCTTTCCATCTTCTGCTATCTTCGCTGTCTTTGCCATCCCTGGACATGTGTTTTGGGGTTTCACCCCTCGTCAGCAGGGATAGGCAGTGTTCTGGGGTTGCCGACGGCTGCCAATATCTGCAAGGTATAGTACCACTCCGGCGCATAGGTGCAGGATCCCAGGGTGGTCAGCCAGCTGCTCAAGGGAGCTTTAAAGTTACAAATGAGGGTGGGGTTGCACACTACTCACACACCGGTGGTGTCACCCCTAAGGACTCTGGTCAATGTAGTAAAGTGTTTGCGATGCATCCTCTTTCGGTCTTCTGCTATCTTCGCTGTCTTCGCCATCCCTGGACACGTGTTTCGGGGTTTTTCCCCTCGTCAGCAGGGATAGGCAGTGTTCTGGGGTTGCTGATGACTGTCAATATCTGCCAGGTATAGTACCACTCCGGTGCGGTGGTGCAGGATCCCAGGCTCGTCAGCCCGCTGCTCAAGGGAGCTTTAAAATTACAATTGGGGGTGGGGTCGCACACTTCTCACACACCGGCGGTGTCGCCCCTAAGGACTCTGGTCAATGTAGTAAAGTGTTTGAGATGCATCATCTTTCGATCTGCCGCTATCTTCGCTGTCTTCGCCATCCCTGGACACGTGTTTTGGGGTTTCACCCCTCGTCATCAGGGATAGGCAGTGTTCTGGGTGTGCCGATGGCTGCCAATATCTGCCAGGTATAGTACCACTCCGGTGCGTATGTGCGGGATCCCAGGCTCGTCAGCCCCCTGCTCAAGGGAGCTTTAAAGTTGCAAATGGGGGTGGGAATGCACACTACTCACACGCCGGCGGTGTCGCCCCTAAGTACTCTGGTCAATGTAGTAAAGTGTTTGCGATGCATCATCTTTCGATCTTCTGCTATCTTCGCTGTCTTTGCCATCCCTGGACATGTGTTTCGGGGTTTCACCCCTCGTCAGCAGGGATAGGCAGTGTTCTGGGGTTGGCGATGGCTGCCCATATCTGCCAGGTATAGTACCACTCCGGCGTGTATGTGTGGGGTCCCAGGCTCGTCAGCCCGCTGCTCAAGGGAGCTTTAAAGTTACAAATGGGGGTGGGGTCGCACACTACTCACACACCGGCGGTGTCGCCCCAATGGACTCTGGTCAATGTAGTAAAGTGTTTGCGATGCATCATCTTTTGATCTTCTGCTATCTTCGCTGTCATCGCCATCCCTGGACAGATGTTGCTGGGTTTCATTCTCGTCAGCAGGGATAGGCAGTGTTCTGGGGTTGCCGATGGCTGCCCATATCTGCCAGGTATAGTACCACTCCGCGCGTAGGTGCGGGTTCCCAGGCTAGTCAGCCCGCTGCTCAAGGGAGCTTTAAAGTTACAAATGGGGGTGGGGTCGCACACTACTCACACACCGGCTTTGTTGCCCCTAAGGACTCTGGTCAATGTAGTAAAGTGTTTGCTATGCATCATCTTTCGATCTTCTGCTTTCTTCGCTGTCTTGGCCATCCCAGGACATGTGTTTCGGGGTTTCACCCCTCATCAGCAGGGATAGGCAGTGTTCTGGGGTTGCTGATGGCTGCCAATATCTGCCAGGTATGGTAGCACTCCAGCGCGTAGGTGCGGGATCCCAGGCTCGTCAGCCCACTGCTCAACGGAGCTTTAAAGTTACAAATGGGGGTGGGGTCGCACACTACTCACACACCCGCGGTGTCGCCCCTAAGGACTCTGGTCAATGTGGTAAAGTGTTTGCGATGCATCGTCTTTCGATCTTCTGCTATCTTCGCTGTGTTCGCCATCCCTGGACACGTGTTTCAGCGTTTTACCTCTTGTCAGCAGGGATAGGCAGTGTTCTGGGGTTGCCGATGGCTGCCAATATCTGCCAGGTATAGTACCACTCCGACGCGTAGGTGCGGGATCCCAGGCTCGTCAGCCTGCTGCTCAAGGGAGCTTTAAATTTACAAATGGGGGTGGGGTCGCACACTACTCACACACCGGCAGTGTCGCCCCTATCGACTCTGGTCAATGTAGTAAAGTGTTCGCGACGCATCATCTATTGATCTTCTGCTATCTTCG
This sequence comes from Lissotriton vulgaris, assembly GCF_964263255.1. Lineage (NCBI taxonomy): Eukaryota > Metazoa > Chordata > Amphibia > Caudata > Salamandridae > Lissotriton > Lissotriton vulgaris. Next base: position 460,991,819 of record NC_141696.1, on the reverse strand, counting down.
CTGTCTTCGCCATCCCTGGACACGTGTTTCGGGGTTTCACCCCTCGTCATCAGGGATAGGCAGTGTTCTCGGGTTGCCGATGGCTGCCAATATATGCCAGGTATAGTACCACTCCGGTGCGTATGTGCGGGATCCCAGGCTCGTCAGCCCGCTGCTCAAGGGAGCTTTAAAGTTACAAATGGGGGTGGGGTCGCACACTACTCACACACCGGCGGTGTTGCCCCTAAGGACTCTAATCAGTGTAGTAAAGTGTTCGCGATGCATTATATTTCGATCTTCTGCTATCTTCGCTGTCTTTGCCATCCTTGAACATGTTTTTCGGGGTTTCATTCTTGTCAGCAGGGATGGGCAGTGTTCTGCGGTTGCTGATGGCTGCCAATATCTGCCAGGTATAGTACCACTCTGGCGCGCAGGTGCAGGATCCCAGGCTCGTCAGCCCGCTGCTCAAGGGAGCTTTAAAGTTACAAATGGGGGTGGAGTCGCAAACCTCTAACACACTGGCGGTGTCGCCCCTAAGGACTCTGGTCAATGTAGTAAAGTGTTTGCGATGCATCATCTTTCGATCTTCTGTTATCTTCGCTGTCTTCGCCATCCCTGGACACGTGTTTCGGGGTTTCACCCCTCGTCAGCAGGGATAGGCAGTGTTCTGGGGTTGCTGATGGCTGCCAATATCTGCCAGGTATGGTAGCACTCCGGCGCGTAGGTGCGGGATCCCAGGCTCGTCAGCCCACTGCTCAAGGGAGCTTTAAAGTTACAAATGGGGGTGGGGTCGCACACTACTCACACACTGGCGGTGTCGCCCCTAAGGACTCTGGTTAATGTAGTAAAGTGTTCGCGATGCATCATCTTTCGATCTTCTGCTATCTTCGCTGTCTTCGCCATCCCTGGACACGTGTTTCGGGGTTTCACCTCTTGTCAGCAGGGATAGGCAGTGTTCTGGGGTTGCCGATGGGTGCCAATATCTGCCAAGTATAGTACCACTCTGGCGTGTAGGTGCGGGATCCCAAGCTCGTCAGCCCGCTGCTCAAGGGAGCATAAAAGTTACAAATGGGGGTGGGGTCGCACACTACTCACACACCGGCGGTGTCTCCCCTAAGGACTCTGGTCAATGTAGTAAAGTGTTTGCGATGCATCATCTTTCGATCTTCTGCTATCTTCGCTGTCTTCGCCATCCCTGGACACATGTTTCGGGGTTTCACCCCTCGTCATCAGGGATAGGCAGTGTTCTGGGGTTGCCCATGGCTGCCAATATCTGCCAGGTATAGTACTACTCCAGCGCGTAGGTGCTGGATCCCAGGCTCGTCAGCCCGCAGCTCAAGGGAGCTTTAAAGTTATAAATGAGGGTGGGGTTGCACACTACTCACACACCGGCGGTGTCGCCCCTCAGGACTCTGGTCAATGTAGTAAAGTGTTCGCGATGCATCATCTTTCAATCTTCTGCTATCTTCGCTGTCTTCACAATCCCTGGACACGTGTTTCGGGGTTTCACCCCTCTTCAGCAGGGATAGGCAGTGTTCTGGGGTTGCTGATGGCTGCCAATATCTGGAAGGTATAGTACCACTCCGGCGCGTAGGTGCGGGATCCCAGGCTCGTCAGCCCGCTGCTCAAGGGAACTTTAAAGTTACAAATGGGGGTGGGGTCGCACACTACTCACACACCGGCGGTGTCACCTCTAAGGACTCTGGTCAATGTAGTAAAGGGTTCGCGATGCATCATCTTTCGATCTTCTGCTATCTTTGCTGTCTTTGCTATCCTTGGACATGTGTTTCGGGGTTTCATTCTTGTCAGCAGGGATAGGCAGTGTTCTGGGGTTGCCGAAGGCTGCCAATATCTGCCAGGTATAGTACCACTCCGGCGCGCAGGTGCAGGATCCCAGGCTCGTCAGCCCGCTGCTCAAGGGAGCTTTAAAGTTACAAATGGGGGTGGGGTCTCACACTTCTCACACACCGGCGGTGTCGCCCCTAAGGACTCTGGTCAATGTAGTAAAGTGTTTGCGATGCATCATCTTTCGATCTTCTGCTATCTTCGCTGTCTTCGCCATCCCTGGACACGTGTTTCGGGGTTTCACCCCTCGTTAGCAGGAATAGGCAGTGTTCTGGGGTTGCTGATGGCTGCCAATATCTGCCAGGTATGGTAGCACTCTGGCGCGTAGGTGCGGGATCCCAGGCTCATCAGCCCGCTGCTCAAGGGAGCTTTAAAGTTACAAATGGGGGTTGGGTCGCACACTACTCACACACGGGCGGTGTCGCCCCTAAGGACTCTGGTCAATGTAGTAAAGTGTTTACGATGCGTCATCTTTCGATCTACTGCTATCTTCGCTGTCTTCACCATCCCTGGACACGTGTTTCGGGGTTTCACCTCTTGTCAGCAGGGATAGGCAGTGTTCAGGGGTTGCCGACGGGTGCCAATATCTGCCAAGTATAGTACCACTCCGGCGTGTGGGATCCCAGGCTCATCAGCCCGCTGCTCAAGGGAGCTTTAAAGTTACAAATGGGGGGGGGGTCGCACACTACTCACACACCGGCGGTGTCGCCCCTAAGGACTCTGGTCAATGTAGTAAAGTGTATGCGATGCATCATCTTTCGATCTTCTGCTATCTTCGCTGTCTTCGCCATCCCTGGACACGTGTTTCGGGGTTTCACCCCTCGTCAGCAGGGATAGGCAGTGTTCTGGGGTTTCTGGTGGCTGCCAATATCTGCCAGGTATAGTACCACTCCGGCGCGTAGGTGCGGGATCCCAGGCTCGTCAGCCCGCTGCTCAAGGGAGCTTTAAAGTTACAAATTGGAGTGTTGTCGCACACTACTCACACACTGGCGGTGTCACCCCTAAGGACTCTGGTCAATGTAGTAAAGTGTTTGCGATGCATCATCTTTCAATCTTCTGCTATCTCCGCTGTCTTCGCCATCCCTGGACACGTGTTTCGGGGTTTCACCCCTCGTCAGCAGGGATAGGCAGTGTTCTGGGGTTGCCGATGTCTGCCAATATCTCCCAGGTATAGTACCACTCCGGCGCGTATGTACGGGATCCCAGACTTGTCAGCCTGCTGCTCAAGGGAGCTTTAAAGTTACAAATGGGGGTGGGGTCGCACACTACTCACAAACCGGCGGTGTCGCCCCTAAGGACTCTGGTCAATGTAGTAAAGTGTTTGCGATGCATCATCTTTCGATCTTCTGCTATCTTCGCTGTCATCGCGATCCCTGGACACGTGTTTTGGGGTTTCATTCTCGTCAGCAGTGATAGGCAGTGTTCTGGGGTAGCCGATGGCTGCCAATATCTGCCAGGTATAGTACTACTCCAGCGCATAGGTGTGGGATCCCAGGCTCGTCAGCCCACTGCTCAAGGGAGCTTTAGAGTTATAAATGAGGGTGGGGTTGCACACTACTCACACACCGGCGGTGTCGCCCCTAAGGACTCTGGTCAATGTAGTAAAGTGTTCGCGATGCATCATCTTTGATCTTCTGCTATCTTCGCTGTCTTCGCAATCCCTGGACACGTGTTTCGGGGTTTCACCCCTCGTCAGCAGGGATAGGTAGTGTTCTGGGGTTGCCGATGGCTGCCAATATCTGCCAGCTATAGTACCACTCCGGCGCGTAGGTACGGGATCCCAGGCTCGTCAGCCCGCTGCTCAAGGGAGCTTTAAAGTTACAAATGGGGGTGGGGTCGCACACTACTCACACACCAGTGGTGTCGCCCCTAAGGACTCTGGTCAATGTAGTAAAGTGTTCGCGATGCATCATCTATTGATCTTCTGCTATCTTCGCTGTCTTTGCCATCCCTGGACACATGTTTCGGGGTTTCACCCCTCGTCATCAGGGATAGGCAGTGTTCTGGGGTTGCCAATGGCTGCCAATATCTGCCAGGTATAGTACCACTTCGGCGCGTAGGTGCGGGATCCCAGGCTCGTCAGCCCGCTGCTCAAGGGAACTTTAAAGTTACAAATGGGGGTGGGGTCGCACACTACTCACACACCGAGGGTGTCACCCCTAAGGACTCTGGTCAATGTAGTAAAGTGTTTGCGATGCATCATCTTTCAATCTTCTGCTATCTTCGCTGTCTTCGCCATCCCTGGACACGTGTTTCGGGGTTTCATTCTCGTCAGCAGGGATTGGCCGTGTTCAGGCATTGCCGATGGCTGCCAATATCTGCTAGGTATAGTACCACTCTGAGGTTCCGTGACGATTTGAACCCGTGTTTTCAATATTGTCGGAAATACATAATATTGGTATCAGCGAACCGCAAATGATCCATTTAGCATATCCTGGTGTTTTCGCTATGCTACGAGCAAGAGTACTCCTGTTACAAACACTTTTCTGATCTACCCACGGCATCCATCTTAGATCATGGCAGCCATTTTGTGTTTCTTGCCCTCACATACGCAATAACCTCTAATCACTTCATTTCGATTAAGGACACGTAGCCTTAGCCGGAGGTTCACCTCTTCCGTGACACGTACACCTTGGAACAGAACATGCTGTAGCTGCATGACTCGACAAAGGCTGCCTCCTCTGCCCGAGGCCAGTCCTGCTAAACTGGTCTTCGCGTCCATTGTCCCGATCATGATTAGGCGGCCGAAGCCGGTAACCTTGCCCATTTACAACCCACAAACATCCCTTATTCCACTTTCCTATCTTCCACACCTGGCTCCGTTCCTTTCTTTCTGAATCTTTATTAGGGGGAGGTAACGAAATTTACGATGAGGCGGTCCGGCTCTTGAATGCAATATTGACAAGGGATTGTGATGAACTAGTGGGAACCCCTCTTCGTAGATGTTTGGCATCAGATTTTATCGACGGTTCCTGTGTAACGCCAAATATTTATTGTTTCAGACACAAAGGCTCTGGGAATGTATTACATGTAAAGAATTCGCCCCCAGCTTAAAATTTAGTATATAAGGAGCACCCTTCTTTGTACAATTTGAACAGGCTCCTAGATTCTGCCCATGTGTAGTATCTGTGACTTCTGTGTCCCTGCAGTAATAAACCTTTGGTCTTTGACGCCACCATCGAGAAGCCCGTGTTTCTGTTCATTTGTGCACCAAGGCAGGTGGAACTCCGGGGTCTTCGGGTGTTGTTCCCTGACACCTCTGGACGGAACCAAAAAGTCCAGAACTCCAATTGGTGCCCAACGTGGGGCGACGTCATTCGGTACCGGTCCAAAAGCCTGAAGAGTTCGAGAAGCTTCGTGTGAAGATTCCTGAGGGAGGCGCCCCACTTCATCGATCCCGGCATATCGCAAAAGTGGCCCGAAGTTCTCTTCCACAAGGGTTCCCGTTCAGGACGGCTGCAGTGGGCCGTTGCCTTGACCGTCACCCTGTCTTGGACCCGAGGTGCAGTCCTTAGTACAGCGAAACGTGACGGGTTTCTCCTTGGTGACGTCTACAGTGCCTCAGTTAAGTATTTAGTGGTTGCTAGCTGGTTACTTCGTGAGGGTTGTTAAAATCCTTTTTGGTTCTTGGTTTGGTTTGGTTTCGTAAGATTATCACTGGTTGTTCTGGTTACGATAATCTATTTGGTTTAGTTTGGGTATCGATACATCAGTTCGCTTTTGGTAGGCCTAAGTTCTTGGTTCAGGTGCACATATCGGTTTCTTGTTTTGTTTGTTCTGTGTTCCGGACTGCAAAATGGTAAGTCGGAAAAACTGTATGTTGTCTTGTTTTGGTTGCAACAGTGACTCACGATTGGAGGACTCATGTCTGGTTCCTCCGATTGGGACTCCCCTATATGACTTGTACAGTAAACATGGTGTGGGTCCTATATCTTATAATGAGGTGTGGGTCCGATACACTGAGAAAGATGGTGTCCTTAGTTGGCCACTACATGGTAGTTTTGAACCCGAAATCCTTGATAATTTAGAAGCGAAATTGTTTAGGAAGAAAGCCCGGCCGGCAATGTTTGATTCTTTCCGTTACTGGCGAAAAGAATCCAAACAGAGAGAAATGAAGAGGTTAAAGAAAGAACAGAAAGAGCAAGAAGAGTTGACTCTAGAGCAAGCGGCTAAGCAGCTGCAAGATAACGAGTGTGAGAAGGCCATAGAGGTGGCCATTAGAGAGCATAATTTGGCGATTGACAAGTGCTACCCTGCCTTGCCATCGAAAACAGCTAGGATACTGGAGGACCCCGAAAACGATCCTCTGTTGTCTTATTTGTTACGGTCACCTCCTCCGTATGCACAAGGTGCTACGGCTCCACCTTTACCGAATGTTCAATTGCCGGTTGCTGGACAACCTGGTATTCCTGCTCCTGCTCCTCAGAATCAAGCTCCTGTACCTCCTGTGGTCGATGTAAATGTTCCTACGGCTCCTCCTCCTCCTGGGTTGCCGACTTCTATACCTGTATCTGTGTCGCTTACACCTACTGTTCCACAAACTATTTTCCTCGATACTCCTACTGTCCCGCTATCTGTTCCTACCTCTACTGTGTTCTCTGCGTCTGCGAGTGTGTTGACTCCACTTTCTGTTCGTCGAAAAATCACTGATTCTGTTTCTAGCATTCTGTCTCCTTTCTATAAAACTTTAATCAAGACTCCTACTTCTGACTCTGTTCAGAGACGTAGTCAGCTTCCGAGTACTGAAGAACGGGGAATTTTAGATTCCACGGCTCTCAGATGGATTTCGAAGAGTAGGAGATATAGTACAAGAGATGTGCTAGATACATTTATGCAATGGAAGGAACCAACGCAACGGTATGTCTTTGATGAGATGTGCTCGCTGTTACGTGAGGAGATAGAAGAAGATGATGTTGAATCAAATTTAGAAGACTTAATAAAGGTTCAGAAAGAGTTTGCTGCAGGAATGATAGTAGGTCAAAATATAGAAGAAGCGATGGAACTGATTTTAAGTTATAGAAATGACCCATCACTTCGTTCACCAAGAGATTAAGAGAAAAGTAAGATGAAGCTAAATCGCCAATATCCAATGAGGGAGGTTCCTCCAATTTGGCGCGAAGCTGTACAAGCTGATAATGTCAATGGTATTGTAGCCGCTCCGGCCCAATTCCAAAGAGTGTGGATACACATTCCGTGGAAGCGTGCCGAAGTGCTAGCAGTGAAGCAGGCCTTGCCAGACCCGCGTAAGAATCCTGCCGGATACTATAAAGAACTGACGCAGACAGTTGAGGCTTGTATAATGAACTTAGCGGACATCGATATGTTATTTGGAAATGTAGTTCCGCAACCAATTTGGGCTAAAATTCGTAAAGAGAATCATCCAGTTGCCCTAGGTGGTGATTGGGCAGCTATCGTTGCAGCGGATGGTCAGCAAATAGGTGGTGCAAAACCCGAACCCCTAATTGCTAATCTTCCAGGTAGGATAATAGACTTAATGAAGACTCTGATGCCCGCATTGCGTGTTAATTGGGACAAGTTATCCGCATGCAGGCAGAAGAAAGACGAAAGTGTCTCCGACTTTTTCACAAGGTTCGAAGAGACTTTTGTAGATCATAGTGGTCAGGATATGAGCACAGAAGGAGGACAGAGACTGTTTGTCGATAAATTCGTGCATAATTTGTTACCTGAGCTATGCAATAAATTAAAGGATTCAGAGAGTGCATGGGCTGTTTCTACAACTGCGCAAATACTTGCAACTGCACAGTATTATGAAAATAGGGATAAAGAGGAGAAAGAGAAATCAGACAAGAAAACAAAAGATTTAAAGACTAAAGTTCTCTTGCAACAGGCGTATCCGCCTCGCATGAATCAGACTAATATGCAGCAAGGTTCGTATCAAAGGACAGATTATAGTTCACCTAGGCCTCAATATCAGTGGAACCAGTGTGCGTACTGTAAGAAAGAGGGTCACTACAAGAATGAGTGTCCGATTTTAGCGCAAAATAATGCAGCAGCAGCTCAGAGAGGTCGTGGTGGTTTTGTGCAAAATTCTAGAGGTCGAGGGCGAGGTGCTATGCCTCCACAGACGAATGATCGTCCTTCCAATCACTTTGATCAACAAAATGGACAGTCTGCCCAGCAAAATAGATCTCAACAATATCTTGTTGAAGACTATTGTGAAGTGGATGAGGGATTTCAGCAAAATGGGTACTAGGACAGCCATGGACAGAGAGAGGGAGTAGTATCAGTTCCAGTAGATCAGAGTGGGCCTTATGTCGCAGTCGCCACATCAGGTGTAGTCGAACCGTTTCTGTTGGATACTGGTGCAGCAAAAAGTTCTATCATTCATGCGAAACTCCCTGGCGCACCTTTGTCCGGCTTAACAAATGTTTCTGTAGGTTTTTCAGGCGCCCCTGTTTACAACCCCATATCTGGTCCTTTGTCTATTTCTGTTGGACCGTGCCAATTGAAAGCACCCCTGATTTTGACGACAGGTTGTAATGAAAATCTGCTTGGTTTAGACTTGTTAAAACGACTATATGCGACATTGTACTGTTCTCCGGAAGGAGTACAGCTTACATTGGGTAAAAGAATCACCTCTCCGATGTACTTGTCAATGGATGCACTCCCGCCAGAGCTGCGTTCACTCCCTGATTCTCTTTGGGCGACTGGTCCTAATGATGTAGGCCTTTTAGAAATACCACCATATGTAGTAACTTTGAAAGCAAATGTAAGATTTCCAAGAATTCCTCAATACAAAATATCTAGTGAAGGTGAGCGTGCACTTTTATTGATTGTGCAAGATTTGATTAAGAAAGGTGTGGTTGAAGAAACTAGAGGAAATGTTTGTAACAGTCCTGTATTACCGATTTTGAAAAGAACTGACCCTACAAAGCCTCCAGTGTATAGGTTTGTCATCGACCTCAGAGAAGTTAATAAGATTGTGGTCCCGCAGTTTCCTGTGGTACCAGACATTACTGCCTTATTAACATTGATTCCTGCTACAGCCACATGGTTTTCAGTCATCGACTTGAAAAATGCCTTTTTCAGCATTCCAATAGCTGAAGAAAGCAGAGATATTTTCGGCTTCTGTCTAGGAGGTCGAAGTTTCAGATTTAAACGCGCTCCACAAGGCTATTGTGAGAGCCCATCTATTTACAGTCAAGCACTAAAAAGTCAGTTAGATTCCTTTGTCCTTCCTCCAGGTTCTGCTCTAGTGCAGTATGTAGATGATCTTCTAGTGGCTGCCGATGACAAGGAAATTTGCAAAGCAGCTACGATTTCGTTATTGCATCATTTATCTAATTTGAATCATAAGGTATCACCTTCGAAAATGCAATACTGCTGCCAAGAAGTGACCTACCTAGGTCATCTCTTGTCAAAGGAGGGAAGGAAGTTGACCCCAGAAAGAATAAAAGCAATTACGCAGATGAGTGTTCCTCGCACGCAGAGAGAAGTACGTGCCTTTCTAGGTATTACCTCTTACTGTAGGCAGTGGATCCCAAATTTTTCTCTTTTAGCAAAACCGTTGGTAGCTTTGACTGGGAAAAATGTTCCGAGTCCGGTGCCATGGTCTGATAATTGTCAGGAGAGTTTTTCTGAGTTACGAAAAGCATTGTGTTCGGCTCCTGTATTGGGTACACCTGATTATAGTAAGCCATTCACGCTCTACGTTCACGAGAGAGAAGGTTGTGCGTTGAGTGTTCTGACACAGACATTTGGTGATAAACAACGCCCTTGTGCGTATTTTTCATCAACACTAGATCCGGTAGCTAGAGCGTTACCTAGTTGTTTGAGAGCTACAGCGGCAGCTGCGGCTTCCATTCGGCAATCTGCTGGTTTGGTGATGAACAACATGCTAGTGGTCATGGTTCCTCATGCGGTGGACACACTCATGAACCGAACTAAGACACAACACCTTACCAGAGCGAGATTATCTGGTTACGAGCTGACATTACTAGCGAGTCATATTCAGATCAAAAGATGTAATGTATTGAATCCAGCAACGCTGTTGCCGGCTAATCAAGAGTCGAGTGATTCCGAGCCACATGATTGTTGTTTTAGAACAGAGGAAGAGACAAAAGGACGTATTGATTTAAAAGACACTCCATTGTCAGATCCAGATGGCACGTTGTATGTGGATGGGTCATGTTTTAAATTGGAGAATGGTGATGTGGCTGCTGCTTACGCAGTAACGACTTTGAAGACGATTGTGGAGACTGCAAGAGTGAGTCAGAATTCTGCCCAAGCTGCAGAATTAATAGCTCTAACAAGAGCGTGTGTTTTAGCTAAGGGAAAGAGAGTGAATGTGTTTACAGATAGTCAGTACGCATTTGGCGTGGCCCATAGTTTTGGCCGTTTGTGGAAAGAATGAGGTTTCATTACGTCCCATGGGGCTAAGATTCAACATGGTCAGCTAGTTAACAACTTGTTGGAATCTCTAACCTTGCCGACTGAAGTTGCGATTGTGAAGTGCAGTGCTCATAAAGCAATCACGGATGATGTTGGTCGTGGGAATGCTTTTGCTGATGAGACCGCTAAACAGACAGCTAGAGACATGGTGAGCAGAATGTATGTTGCTACGTCTGCAAGATGGATTGCTGATTCTGGAATGTGTGAGGATACAATGGAAAGTGTGAAAGAGATTCAGAAAGAGGCAACTGAGGAGGAAAAACGTGCATGGAGAGAAAGTACGGGCATGTTGGATTCGAATGGGTGTTGGATTGATCTGACAGAACAGCAGCGTTGGATGTTGCCTGATGCGTACGTGCTTGCAGTGGTGACAATGGCGCATGGAGTAGCGCATATAAGTTCTAAAGGAATCTGTAAGAAGTTGGCTCCAGTCTGGAAGAATGATGGGATCAGTAAGTGTGCAGAGAGAGTGGTGAAAAATTGTATGGTATGCCTGATGCATAATCCTGGCAAGGGAACTCCAACTCCTGCTGGTCACTTCGCTCCTCCTTCCTGCCCCTTTGAAGTGATTCAGCTAGATTTCATACACATGGATCGCTGTAATAATCTGAAATACGTCCTGGTGGTGGTCTGTGCTTTTTCCAGATGGATCGAAGCATACCCACTAAAGGAAAATACTGCCCTATCAACTGCCAAAATTCTTCTCAAAGAATATTTCCCTAGATATGGTATGCCACGGATTGTATGGTCAGATAACGGAAGTGAGTTTATAGGGAAAGTTATGCAGAGTGTGTGTGCCGGTCTGGGCATAAAACAGAAGTTCCACAGTGCGAACCATCCCCAGTCTGCTGGTTTAGTTGAGGGTTACAATGGCACCCTCAAACTAAAACTAGCTAAAATACAAGCATCCACAGGCTTATCCTGGCCAGACGCACTTCCCTTGGCTTTGTTATCAACGAGAGCAACTGTACATTCTAGAGTAGGGCTTAGTCCCTATGAGATTGTCTTTGGCCGCCCGGCAAATATTTGGGGTGTGCCTAGGCCTAAAGAGTTTTGTTCTCTAGAATATCCTATGTTGATCGACTACCTTTACGACTTGACTGCTAAATTGAGTCTTATTCACCAACAGGTTTTCGAGGCATTACCAAAGCCTCCGGAGAGTCCAGGGCATCAGCTGAAACCCGGCGATCAAGTTGTAATCAGAAACTTCGCGAGGACGAAGAACCTTCAGCCCAGATACGTCGGCCCCTTCCAGGTCCTGCTTGTGACAAGAACCGCAGTTCGTGTAGCTGGTCGCAAGCACTGGGTACATGCATCTCACGTCAAACGTGTACCTTTGCCACTTCCTTACGACGACTGGGTGAAGAAGGGAATTGGTGCCTCCGAATTTGAACACACGCCAAAGTTCATCCCTTTCAGCGATGCCGAATTGATTACCGACACTCCGAAATCTGACTCTCCTCCTGAGAAGACTCCTTTGAACTCTGAACATTTGTCCCCTGCATCAGAAAAAACTCTGTCACCTGCGAACCTGAACACTGCAACAGCTACCAGTGATACGCTATTTGCCGATCAAACAGTACCCGCAAAGCAAAGATACAATTTACGACCTCGTAATATGGACAAATAAAGCAGGCAACTGCCCATTGTGATATTTTGAAATTTTGAACTTTTGCCTTCAGCCAGGAAGTTTGCTATTGTTTTATTATTTTAAAAATTGCCTTGCCGTCTGGGTAGCCGTAGGGTCGTGGCTGTGTGCCTAGTTGAATCTGCGGGGGTCTGACACAAGGTTGATCTTTCTGTTGGTTCTGGGAACTCCCAGGGCTGATAGAGGCATTTTCATCTACGTACACATCATCAGTGGTCGCGAGCGGATTGTAGAAGATGGAGCTTCCTGCGCTGCAACGAGAAAATGTGATTTATGTTCGCAGAAACAGACTTTACAGAATTCTTCACAGCAAATGCTTTTTGATACAATGTGCCATTACATTTTTGATTGTTTTGATAACGTTGGTGGGTGGAATCGTTTTCGGTATGAGTTTGATTTTTGTACCAGTAACCACAGTACCTCCCCTTGATCCTGCTATTTCTACTGTTTCCTCTATACACTCTTTTCACTCATTTCCTGAACATGAGCAAGCTCGACGCTCAGAATTCATTAATAACACTTTTGTACAGCTCTTGCACCAACACCAACTGGTAGTTAACACTACAGACTGCTGGGTGTGTGGCTTGATACCCCACACAATGGATAAAGGCATTCCCTACCTGGTTTTGCCTTTCAGCTATAATGGATCATTTCAGGCCCTTCAAACCATCTTTGCTTATGCCCTTTAAAACTATCCTCCGCGTCCACCACGTTCCACTAAATATAACTCTGCCAACAAAGCCTTAGTCCAGGGAATTATTGACATGATCAAGGACGTCAATATTACTCCATCTTACCCTAGAGACGAATTGCGAGTATATTTGAGTTGGAATTCTTCAGAGTATCGCCTTAGTTTGGGAGAAAGCAAGCGTAAAAGCTCAACTCCAATCTGGGTCGTACCTCACCGAGGTCAGGTCTGTTTGCAAGGTAATGGGAGAAATCCGAGAGCTCAGCTAGGGAGGAGTGAGTGTGTAGAGACTTACGTGTTTCCGGCTAACTCTTCCCCTGCTTTTCTTAGTGCTAGGGGTACCTACTTCATCTGTCGAGACAGAGCTTATACATGGTTGCCTGCCGACTTTTCAGGATCATGCTATATTGCTCGATTGTTGCCTCCAACATACACTGCTTCATCTGACTACCACAAGGCCAGAGTAGCGAGAGGTGTCTTCAGCAAGGAAGACACTGCTGGTCAGGAAGCTGGAGACTTCTTCAAAGGCTTCCTTCCGTTCTGGGGGCCTATGGCCAATAGTAGAAACATACGTCAGCTAACACGGGTAGTTGAATCTACTATTACCGAAACTGCTGGTGCCCTTAGCAATCTGACAGCTGAGCTTCAGGCGGATAGAATCATGACGTTGCAGAACCGTATGGTTCTAGACGTTATACTTGCAGATCGAGGTGGGGTATGCAAAATGATCCAATCGAGCTGCTGTGTCTTTATTCCTAATAATGCCCCAACAGTCTATGAGGCGATCTCTAAGCTACACAAGATTTCCGACTCTATACACGTAGACAAGGGAAACTGGTCCTTCATGGAGTGGTTTTGGACTCTGATCTCAGCGTGGGGATGGAAGGTTCTAATGGTCATTGGTGTCATCTTAGTATTCCTATTCTCATGCTGCCTGATTATCCAGTGTGGTCCTGCTCTGTGTAGTCTTTGTGCTGCAACTTGTTTTAGGAAACCACCTGCGTTTGGAGAAAAGGCACGAGAAAGGATGATGATACAACAGCATGTCACTGACCTGATGAGCATAGAATTAGACTCTGACATAGACTGAGTAATTGCCTATGTAAGGGCAAAAGGAGGGTCTGAGGTTCCGTGACGATTTGAACCCGTGTTTTCAATATTGTCGGAAATACATAATATTGGTATCAGCGAACCGCAAATGATCCATTTAGCATATCCTGGTGTTTTCGCTATGCTACGAGCAAGAGTACTCCTGCTACAAACACTTTTCTGATCTACCCACGGCATCCATCTTAGATCATGGCAGCCATTTTGTGTTTCTTGCCCTCACATACGCAATAACCTCTAATCACTTCATTTCGATTAAGGACACGTAGCCTTAGCCGGAGGTTCACCTCTTCCGTGACACGTACACCTTGGAACAGAACATGCTGTAGCTGCATGACTCGACAAAGGCTGCCTCCTCTGCCCGAGGCCAGTCCTGCTAAACTGGTCTTTGCGTCCATTGTCCCGATCATGATTAGGCGGCCGAAGCCGGTAACCTTGCCCATTTACAACCCACAAACATCCCTTATCCCACTTTCCTATCTTCCACACCTGGCTCCGTTCCTTTCTTTCTGAATCTTTATTAGGGGGAGGTAACGAAATTTACGATGAGGCGGTCCGGCTCTTGAATGCAATATTGACAAGGGATTGTGATGAACTAGTGGGAACCCCTCTTCGTAGATGTTTGGCATCAGATTTTATCGACGGTTCCTGTGTAACGCCAAATATTTATTGTTTCAGACACAAAGGTTCTGGGAATGTATTACATGTAAAGAATTCGCCCCCAGCTTAAAATTTAGTATATAAGGAGCACCCTTCTTTGTACAATTTGAACAGGCTCCTAGATTCTGCCCGTGTGTAGTATCTGTCACTTCTGTGTCCCTGCAGTAATAAACCTTTGGTCTTTGACGCCACCATCGAGAAGCCCGTGTTTCTGTTCATTTGTGCACCAAGGCAGGTAGAACTCCGGGGTCTTCGGGTGTTGTTCCCTGACACCTCTGGACGGAACCAAAAAGTCCAGAACTCCAACTCCAGCGCGTAGATGCGGGATCGCAGGCTTGTCAGCCAGCTGCTCAAGGGAGCTTTAAAGTTACAAATGAGGGTGGGGTTGCACACTACTCACACACCGGCGGTGTCGCCCCTAAGGACTCTGGTCAATGTAGTAAAGTGTTCGCGATGCATCATCTTTCCATCTTCTGCTATCTTTGCTGTCTTCGCCATCCCTGGACACGTGTCTCGGGGATTCACCCCTCGTCAGCAGGGATAGGCAGTGTTCTGGGGATGCCGATGGCTGCCAATATCTGCCAGGTTTAGTACCACTCCGGCGCGTAGGTGCGGGATCCCAGGCTCGTCAGCCCGCTGCTCAAGGGAGCTTTAAAGTTACAAATAGGGGTGGGGTCACACACTACTCACACACCGGCGGTGTCGCCCCTAAGGACTCTGGTCAATGTAGTAAAGTGTTCGCGATGCATCATCTTTCGATCTTCTGCTATCTTCGCTGTCTTTGCCATCCCTGGACACGTGTTTCGGGGTTTCACCCCTCGTCAGCAGGAATAGGCAGTTTTCTGGGTTTGCCGATGGCTGCCAATATCTGCCAGGTATAGTACCACTCCGCGCGTAGGTGCGGGTTCCCAGGCTAGTCAGCCCGCTGCTCAAGGGAGCTTTAAAGTTACAAATGGGGGTGGGGTCGCACACTACTCACACACCGGCTTTGTCGCCCCTAAGGACTCTGGTCAATGTAGTAAACTGTTCGCGATGCATCATCTTTCAATCTTCTGCTATCTTCGCTGTCTTCGCCATTCCTGGACACGTGTTTCGGGGTTTCACCCCTCGTCAGCAGGGATAGGCAGTGTTCTGGGGTTGCCGATGGCTGCCAATATCTGCCAGGTATAGTACCACTCCGGCGCGTAGGTGCGGGATCCCAGACTCATCAGCCCGCTGCTCAAGGGAGCTTTAAAGTTACAAATGGGGGTGGGGTCGCACACTACTCACACACCGGCGGTGTCGCCCCTAAGGACTCGGGTCAATGTAGTAAAGTGTTCGCGATGCATCATCTATTGATCTTCTGCTATCTTTGCTGTCTTCGACATCCCTGGACACGTGTTTCGGGGTTTCACCCCTCGTCAGCAAGGATAGGCAGTGTACTGGGGTTGCCGATGGCTGCCAATATCTGCCAGGTATAGTACCACTCCTGCGCGTAGGTGCGGGATCCCAGGCTCGTCAGCCCGCTGCTCAAGAGAGCTTTGAAATTACAAATTGGGGTGGGGTCGCACACTACTCACACACCGGCGTTGTCGCCCCTAAGGACTCTGGTCAATGTAGTAAAGTGTTCATGATGCATCGTCTTTCTATCTTCTGCTATCTTCGCTGTCTTCGCCATCCTTGGACACATGTTTCGGGGTTTCACCCCTCCTCAGCAGGGATAGGCAGTGTTCTGGGGTTGCCGATGGCTGCCAATATCTGCCAGGTATAGTACCACTCCGGCGCGTAGGTGCGGTATCCCAGGCTCGTCAGCCCGCTGCTCAAGGGAGCTTTATAGTTACAAATGGGGGTGGGGTCGCACACTACTCACACACTGGCGGTGTCGCCCCTAAGGACTCTGGTCAATGTAATAAAGTGTTTGCGATGCATCATCTTTCGATCTTCTGCTATCTTCGCTGCCCCTATCACAGAGTATTTCAATTCATTCATATTGTTTTGATGCACCAACTTAAAATGTTGAGCTACCTGGTAGTTGGGATCTGAATTGATTATGGCCCTCAAATGTTGCAGGATTCTGGTAAAAACTGGGAGCTTAGTGCTGCCTACATATTTCAGCCCGCATGTGCACTCTAAGACATAGACAGTGTTGTTTTATGGGGACTAGTAGCAAGCTAAATGCAGTCATGTAGTCAGTTAAATTAGCACCCAACTTGCAGGCGCGACAAGATCTACATTTTAAAAAGCCAGGTTTGAAAAGCCAAGTTTTTGTGGAAGTGACTTCAGGGATGGATTTTACTAGAACATCCCTCATAGAGGGAGCTCTTTTAATAGTATTGGAAGGTAATTCCGGCTGAATTGGTTTCAGTGTTATGTTGGTAAGGACAATGGACCACTGGGAATAAATGATGTTACAAATCTTTTTTTCTTGTTTGCTGTAAGTGTCACTAATCTTATCGGCTGTATGTTATTCTCATTAACCGCTGCCAGCGATGTATACTCTACAATCCTTTCACTTTTAGGTACCAGACATATTTCTCTAGACTAAGAATTTGCTTTGTCTAGGGCTTTTTGTAAATCTGAACATCCATAACCTTGAACAAGAAATCAATTGAATGCTTCATGTATATATATATATACATGCGTTTTGGATTAATGTAAAGTTGTTGAAAGTATAAAATAGTGAAAAGGCTTCACCAGTAATGTTGCCAACTGGTTTATCATTGCCTTGGGTATTAAGGATATAATGGGTACAAGGTTGAAGATTGCTGGTGCAGTATCCATTTGGCATTTTGGCATTTTGATCCTCTTTTTCTGAATCCAAAAAATGTTATGTCTTTTTCCTTGAAGGAGATAATATTACAAAACCCTTGCCATATCTCCACATTGTTTTATCTGTTTCCCATGAAGATAGTGCTAGACTCTGCTGGGTGATGAAGGCAGAAAAAAGTCAAACTTCTATTCACATGGGTGACTACTATTACCATTACCAGATCATAACGCCCCTAGTGGGTGGTGCCAGATGATTAAAGGTGCGGGGTACAGGCCGTTGAATCTCTACAACATTGAGTAGAATGCAGAAAGACTCTCCTCTCCTGTGTAAATCATTGTAGGTTTGCCTGATTGAGACCTCTGATTGCAGTTGGTGTGCATCCCCACACATCCTGTGCCCTTAATTCTGCCAAGAAGCCAAAACTCAGCAAAATCATCTGATTGTGCCGCACAGCATATCTGGAGGAAAAGCCCCTTCAATCAATTGACTCCCTCCAAATGCTTGGCGCTAATTGTGAATCTGAATGGCCAGTGAGTTGGAGCCTAATTACTAGTATATTGGATACATAAGCTGACCTATTTGCATAGCAAGTTCACATTTACTTACAAAGGCTCTGTGCACCTGCACAAAAAGGAAATGTGAGACCAGAGGCAAAACTTGTGTCTGCCTTCCCTGGAGATCAGAGCTGAAGATGAACAACCCCGTGTGTAGTCATAAGTACTTTGGAATGATGGAAACTACCAAGCCTGGAGACATGACTTGCAATCCTCTTTGGGCAGCATGACTCCAGTGTGAAGGCTCATGTTTCTCAGTACTTGTTGTTACATCTTTATTCTCCCTGCAACTGATGTGGACCTCTGCAAGATGGCCTGTGTGCATTCACAGATGTCCTTGTATCTGTAATTAACTTAAAACAAGACAACCCAGAATGAAGGTCAGTGGACCTTCGGGATCAGGGCTTTATCTGTTGCAGCTCATGAAGCCTCTGGATCAAACCACTGATCATGTATTCTAATTTTTAAGGTCACCCTGAGATACCTGGTTAAATACAGAACCTGTACCACAAAAATGTATCCATCTGCCAGCCCTGTGGGAAATAAACTAGACAGGAAATTAGATTGCTGAAATATATTGTGAATTAACATCTGATGTTATCTGAGTTATATTATTTGTCTTCTGTGTGTGTCTTAAGACCTCCTCGCAGCACCAACAGCCTAAACCAACACAACTATTTTGGTTGCATTAGCAACCATATCTGTAGCCTTTATGTGATACAAAGGGCGTGAATTCCAAAACTCTCAAACCTCAAAATGCCACATCAACAGCATTGCATATTTCTTCAATAAGTCAGATATCAGAATAACTAATATTTCACAGAACAGAACCCTGGCAGCCTCTGCATACACATCTATCATGCAAGGTTCATATTCTGTATTTTCTCTTTCCAATGATAATTTACTCTTCACTATAAGGCCAACAGACAAAATTAAGAGAGATGAATGTCCAAAAAAAATGCCTTTATTTGCCATTTACAGCCTGATTCATGAAGTTAAATTGCGCCCGCAGTCGCTGCGAAAATGCAAATGCGGGCACAATTTCCGTAATCGGCATTCAACATCAAAATAGCGAATTCGCAAACACATATTTGCGAATTCGCAAATATATTCGCAGAATCCCGGCAGGTGAGCATTAACGAATCGGAAATAGTGACACACCACGGATTCTGCGAAAATAATTGCGAAATCGCAATATAATCGCAATCGGTATTCAAGAAAAATCGCTATTAGCGAAAAACCCAAAAATCGCTATTTGCACCGCGCAAAATAAGGACAACTCAAAGCAGGTGGTAACCATGAAAGCCATGCAAAAAAAACATTCAAAAAACCATTGTCCTATTACCAACAGGTACTGGCCTGACCAATCACACATAAGGACCATCATCAGCAGCAGCACTAGGAGTCCCACAATGCCAGGAATGTACATGGTGGTGAGGCGTCGCAGGCTAGAGCGATTAGCACGGAGGAGACGCAGGATCCAGGACAGGATATTCCGCCAACGGGTCACCTTGCTGGGCCAAACCAGAGAGCAGATATATGCCAAATACAGGCTGAATGGGGAAATGATAATGCAGCTAATACAGGACCTTGACCCCCCGATGCAGCACCCAACAAGCCGTACCAATGCTGTGCCTACACATGTGCAGGTATTGTGTAGCCTGCACCTCCTGGCCTCCGGGAGTTTCCAGGGGATAGTAGCGGCTGCTGGGGGGATATCCCAGCCCACCATGTCACGCTGCCTCCACACTTTTGTTGACGCCATGCTCACCCAGCTACACCGTCACATCAAATTCCCCGCCAGCCAACAGGAATTGGACATGACCAAGCTACAATTCTACAATGTAGCCCATTTTCCACATGTGCTCGGATGTATAGACTGTACCCACGTCGCCATCTGCCCACCAGCTGGCATGGAGTATATGTTCCACAATAGAAAGTCCTACCACTCCCTCAACATCCAGATGGTCTGCAATGCTAAGACATACATCACTGACATTGTCGCACAGTACCCAGGGAGTACCCATGACTCCTTCATTTTCCGGCACAGCGGACTCCACACACGACTGGTCAGGGGAGAGTTTGGGGAAGGACACCTACTTGGTAAGTACACTTTGCTGGAAATGTCACATTGCAAAGATGTAACAGCGCAGCACTGGCAATCACAATCTGCTCCTCTCATTCAGGTGACAGTGGCTACGCCCTCCGTGAATACCTCCTGACCCCATACCTCAACCCTGCTACACCCCAGCAACGGTGCTACAATATTGCACACATACGGACAAGGAATTGCATAGAAAGGACATTTGGCCTGCTCAAGAGCAGGTTCCGCATACTGCACAAGACAGGTGGGGCCATGTATTACAGTCCTGAAAAGTGCTGCCGCATTGTGGCTGTCTGCGCAATACTACATAACATTGCAACCAAGCGCCGGATACCTGTTGACATCTCTGGCAGTGAATCTGAGGGTGACAACCGGCCACCTGCACATGTGCGCCATGCACATGGGGAGAACCCAGCAGAAGGGCACAGACGTCGCAACCACATCACAGTGAACAGTTTCTAGTACAACCACTTCCATCACCCCACAAATCAACAATGCATGCTAAATGTAATGATGACACAACGCTAATGTGTGTAGCAAAATAAATGTATTTGTTCAATTCACAAAAATAAAAATAAGGTTCCAGTCCAAATAACTACAACAAACAGTATTACGCCATACTGCTGTGCATCACTACATGGCAGGCTTAACTTCAGCCTGTGCCATTGATTTACTGCAGTTCTCAGGAGCGCCTAGTGCGCGTTCCGCCATAGCGCCTCTGAGGGGCATCCTCCTCCGGGGCTTCAGGCAATGGGGTGGAACTGGTGCTGCGGGTGTGTGGTGGGACCTGTGAGGCAGATTGAGAGCTGACGCTGGACGCCCCCTCACTCGCATCATCACCCTCCACAACAGATGGAATAGCTGGAGGGTGAAGAGCAATGACGGCCGTGGTGAGGGTCTCCAGCACCCGAGTCATGTCCTCGCTGCACTGTATGATTTGGTGCTGCTGGGTCAGGGAGCGCCGCACCAACAGAGAAGTAGCATTCGCTGCTACGTAACTTGCCCTGCTGTAAGTGGCCAGCCGGGTAATCAGTTGGCGGTGGCGCCGGCGTGCTCCACTGCGCTGTCTCGACAATGCAGCGGTGTTGGCCTCCATGGCTGCAGCCATGCGGGCCATTCCATCTCCCACACCTGCCATGGCTGCAGTCATGGTGTCCAATCGTTCTCCCACACCTGCCATGTCTGCCCTCATGCCTTCCATGTGGCCTGCAACAGAGGCCACATTGCGCCCTATCATGTGCAGCTGCAGCTGTATAGCTCCTTGCTGCTGGGCCTGGCGCTGGTGAATCCGAAGCATGCGTCTCTCGAGCATTGGCCCGCCTGCTAGCTGGTGTGGAATGCTGGCGTGACCTGCCACGCCTGCCCTGCTGGCCTGAGTGTGTGGCTGGCGGCAGCGTGGAAAGTGGCGCAGCCCCGGATGTAGAGGCGACAGCTGCTGGGGGTATGACTGCTGGTATGGCTGGTGTAGATGATGCAGGGGGCACATTGGTGACTGCCCTGGCTGCGGCTCTAGGAGGAGCAGCGGTAGCAGGTGGCACGATGGTGGCTGGCCTTGCAGCAGCTGTGGGTGCTGCACCAGTCTCAGGGGGGACACTGCAGGTGGTTGTTGCTGCTGGTGTTGATGCAGCGGCAGGGGCTGGTGCCTGGGTTGGTGGTGGCACCTCCTCCTGGACCCCCTCATCGATTTCCAGCCTTTCGCTGTTGCTGCTATCGCCACCTGTGGGGGTAAGTGGTGGATCATTAGTTGCATGTATCTGGCAGACGTGCAGTTGCTACATGCATGCTGGGTGACATTCCCTGCATGGCAGTGGCTTTGTGTGCTTTGGGACCTGTCTGGCTGCATTGTGGTACTACAACATTGTGGCCAGACTACATCTCTCACAATGCTTCAGGACATTCCTTCATGTGCAACTATGGCATGCCAATGGGACATTGGGGGAGCCTATTTGGTCATGGACATCCATAGGGGGCAGGGTCGCAGTCGCATGCCACTTACCTTGGGTGTCTTGGGTGGTGCGGGATGAGTCCAGTCTTGTAAAACCAACACAGGCCTCCTTCTCCAGGGTCTCCTCCACCTGGTCCTCCATGGGAGTATTGGGTGGTACAGTTGGTCCTCCTTCTCCAGTGCCCGAGGACTCCCCAAGGCGCGCGGCCACCTTCTCCTTGGCACGGCCTCGGAGGTCGTACCAGCGCTTTTTTAATTCATCGAGGGACCTGTCCGCCACTCCCACGGAGTTCACAGTCGACGCTATGCCCTGCCATATCCGGCGCTTCTCCTGTTCAGGAACCCTCCTAGAATCCGGGCCAAACAGTCTGTTATGATTTGCCACCACCCCCTCAATGAGGTGTTCAAGCTCCTGCTCTGAGAATTTCAATTTTCTTTTGCGCCCAGACGAGCTGCTGGTGCCAGGTGCAGGTTCCTCAGCCATTGTACCACGGTTGTGGTTCTGTGGTAGTTTTCCTGATTAGCTGCAGCTCTCCAAAATGCTCCCTCTCTCTCAGCCTCACTGTGGAGAATGGTGGTGGGAACCGGCAGCTTCCTGGTTGTGATGTCATCACTGGGCTCGAAATGCGACTTCCCGTTTTCCCGATCTCGCGAGTTTGCAATCTCGCAAATAGCGATATCGCAAATAGCGATATCGCTATTTGCGAGCTCGCAGTCCAGGCGCGGGTAGCCGGAAATAGCGATTATTCTGCGATTATCGGTCATCGCTAACAGAATTTGCGATCGCTTTTTTCGCTATTACAGAATCGCAAATGCCGATTTTCATGAATATGGCGGATGATAACTGAAAGATACATTTTAAGATACTTTCATAATGTGAGCAAATTTGAGAACAACAAAGCTCTTCTCCTGATGGACTGGGAATGGTGGTAATCTTCTAAGGATGTTAGTGGTTCAGACCTGAGCCTGGTCAATAAACAAATATATTAAACATTATATAAACCACATTAGGCTCCACAGAAAAGTAGAACATATTTTAGTATGATACCATGAAGTGTAATAAAAGTTAACAGTCTATGGAAGTCAAAACTAAGGTTAGCAGCAATTTAAAATCAGAATGCATATGGTTCAATTAATAAGTAATCAAACGTGATCAAATTTGACCAAGCAGAGGACAACCCACCATTCGATTGCCACATAAGGCAGGACAAAGGAAAGGTTAGTCATCCCTCTGAAAGACACACAACAAATCTCTTACTCTGCTCTGCTCTCACCTGTGCTAAAACCACATAAACTTTAATATTTTACCCACCTAAATGCCGTTCTCAAGAAGACTATCAAATCAGGGTAAACAAAATGAAACAATTTCATTCTCAATATGCTCTCAGGTTTTCTCTCATTACAAGCTTCATTATGCTCCTTTAAACTTACAATATCTGTAAATGGATAATATATTTGGACTAGTCTGCACACTGCAGGTGTCTTTTGAATGTGATATTCTTTAAAACATTATTCCATGGTAATCACAAAGAACAGAAAACATTTCTTCACATAGGAAAGAAGAAAATGAGAATGTTTGAAACTTAGAACTCCAGCTTGCCTGGAAATAAAGTGTTCACTTGTGACAAAGCAAAGATGGCAACTAACATTGACTCATTTTGCTATTCAGGCCTCCATTAGCTATAGTTACACTAAACATGAGTAAACATCATTTCTCTCTACACATGCCATGGAAATCATTTAGGGGTTGACAGGAGTAGCAATTGAGACCCCTTACTTGCCCCTCCCAAACCCTGCCACTGCTTTTGCAACCCCTGGTCTCAGAGGTTGTAAATCAGTGCAAGAATACAGGGACAGCTTATTCTTTCGGTTGTTGGCGCTCTGCTTTTGTCTACATCCCCTTTTTAGTTACACTAACAGTGAAAAATAAGGTATTATTCACTATTAGTGTAATAAATAGATGGAGCACCAGAAGCTAGAATTAAACTTTTGCTGGCAGAAAAGGTATGAAGAGCAAATGGTTTTACCCATTTGTTGTGTGCATGTTTGTGGATGGGAGTTTGTGTGAGATGGCATAAATATGTGAACGTGCATCTCTGTATGTGTGAGCATGTATGTGTAGGTGAAAGTGAGTGGGTCAGAGTCAGTAACAGGTATTGAGTGGAAATGACTCTCAGTAAAGGAGTATAAGAGAGTCAGAGTTTGTTAGAGTAGGAGTGACCGTAAGTGAATGTGAGTGGATAAACGAGAATGAATGATTAAAAATGAGTGGGAGGTGGTATTTGAGATTGAGTCAGAGTGAGTGTATTTCCGAGTGAGAATAAGTGAGAGTACCAGTGAGTGCAAGTGGTTGTGAGTAGGTGGTAAAGTGTGAGTGAGGGACACTAAGAGTGAATGTGAGTGAGCTGTTTGAATGATTTACGGAAAATGAGTGAGTCCGACTGAGAATAAATGAGAGTGTGAGGGAATAATGGAGTGAGAGTTTGGATGAGAGGGAGTGAATATGAAATTATGAGTGTGTCCGATTAGGAATGAATGGATGAGAATGAGTAAGAAAGAGTGAGTGCACGATAATTCACACAAATGAGTGCACTTGAATGCAAATAAATGAGAAGGAAATAGAATGAGTATAAGTGAGTTAATGTAAATGAGCATTAGTAAAAATGTAGTATCATGCTATCGCATACTGATAGTCATTCTTGGCTTAGAGAGTCACCCATGGGAAAATACTGGCACTGGTATGCTGCAGGTGGTTCTTAGCCAGAAAGGCACCTGTCACAAAATACTGCTTACAGAATACTGGAGGTAATTCTTGGCATGATGGGAACCTATGCTAAAATACTAGTATTGCCATAGTAGAGGTATGCCTTGGCATATGGGGTACAATTTGCAAAGTTCTGGCACTGCCATAGCATCTGTGATATATGATATAAGGAAATCCATGGGATATAAGGGGAGTCCATGACAAAACAATGGCCCTGCCACAGTGGAGATCATTTTTGCATATACTGGTAGTCATAACATATTTAAAAAAAAATGGGGTAAACTCCTGAGGAGCATCAGGTTTCATTGACTCTGCAAACTGTGAAAGGACTTGCATATTTAATGAGAGCCCTTTCAGAGCTGGTGGCATTTTAGTAAACGTGTGTGAAAATGGTACTTTAAATGCTCCATGTGACCCATTATTTTTTAATGTGCTTGGGGAAGAACCCCCTTGAGCCCTTCTAGATGAAGTCTGGCTCACTCGCTTTACTTATTTGTCACAAATCAGGACAAGTATTACGCACCACCACTTTCAAAGATTATGGTGGCTTTGGAACATATGTGGTATCGTAAACAGACATTTGTCTGTGTTGCATTGTTATAATTATGCAGTTACTATGGAACTTCAGCAATTCAATTATCTTGGTAGCAACAAGGTTAGGGTCATGTGTCTTCACCTTCTGGGATCACAGGTCCTATGATTATCACCTGCTGTTCCTGTGTTGTCATTAAGTTGAAAGGTTGTGTGATGTCAATTCCATTGCCCAGGCATTTTAGAAATAGCATTTTTAAGTAGTAGGGGCTCTGGACCTATACTAATGAAGGCTATATGAGTAAAGAGACCTGCGTTTGGATGTCATCTTGAGTTGTCTGAATATTGATTGTCTTTTCCTTCCATTTTCTTTTTCATTAATATATTTGTGATGTCAATTGTATATTTCAATAATGTTTATGGGTTTTAATGTCTAATAAAACAAATTTCAACCCCTAGTAATAGTATTGCAACACATTTGATATAAAATAAACTTCACCAATAGCTTGATGTAAAAAAAAATCCTGTACTTTTTCTTAAAGATTTTGAATAAATTGTACTATCTATTTACTTCACATTGTGTAACTGTATTGTGGTTACTTAATCTGCAAAGCCCTGCAAGAAAAAGATTTAAATGCTTGTCCTTGCTTGTCCCTGAAAGTTGAAGCTCAGAAAGAAGATTCTTGCATTCCAGTAATCCGCACACTCCTTGCAGTTAACAGGTAACAGGCAATATTTTACCCTTATACCTGAAACCACTGAAACCTGGAGAACTAACCTGAAAATCAAAGACATCTTACTTTAGCTCAGTAGAGTGTGAAGCCTGAAGATGTGTATTACCACTCATTTTGTTTCATTCATGTGTACTGGCATGTGCTGTCCATGAGCCTGATGATTTTATTTGGCACCGAATAAACAAATAAGTTGCTGGTTGCTAAAGAAAGCATTGAATGCAACGCTTCTCAATCACACCCTCTTATGAAAAGGCAAACTACCAGGAATACTCTATAAAGTGAATAATTGGTTCTAGAGGAGTCTGGGACACCATCATTCTGGTGAAAGAACTCAAGTTAGGTTGTCCATGGGTGACTAGTCACAAACTATCGAAACTCTGCCAGCACTTGAATAAAATGCACTGTTCTGTATTTACCTAACATTTATTGGGTGTGCTCAGATCTTGAGGTATTGAAGCAGTCTGTGTAGCTATAAACTGTATGTGCTTTGAAGAACTCTCACAGTGAGCCAAATACCTGAAGAGTTCCCTTTTCTTGCCCCTTTTTCTCTCTTTAACCCTTTCGATGCTCATGACGAGCTCAGCTCGTCATGATGCACAGTTGAGCTGTGCTGATGACGAGCTGAGCTCGTCATGAAAGCAGCAGAAGTGCAATTTTCAGCATGGGGGGGGGGGGGAAACGCCTAGCAGCCAAGGTGTTAAGGACCTGCTATAAAATACTCTGCTGCTTTGGTGTAACCTCCAAAATACTCATTCCAGGCATAAACTCATAATTAAGGTTTTCTTAAGACTGACTGAATCATAATAATTTTATTTTTGGAGAAAGGCAAAGGATGTTATACACAAAACTTGAATAACAATAGACAGCTAAATATCCTCTCCCTCTTCATAGGAACCAGGCTTTGATTCCAGGAAATATTCATATTAAAGGATTAAAAGTTTAGGTTCTCTTACCTAGATAAATGGTATTTGAATCACTGCAGGGATCTTGCTTTTTAATAAAACGTTAAACATTGCAACAGCCATTACTGTACATCAATTTTGTCTCATGTGGTTTACACGTACTCACAGGAGGGCATATAGGACAGCAAATGGTGGGAGGTTGATGATAGGATACTTCTGACATGGTTACCACCACTTTTTAGGTCTCGCCTGACCCAGCACATGCGTTGTCTGGCAAGGCATTTAGTGAGGGCTCACAAAATGCTACAATGGCAAGCCTGGCCGGCCTAGAACTACAGTGAATGTGCACTGGCACGAGCTTAGGAGCCGAGGCGCCAAATGGCAAACCTCGTCATACTCATTAAGCACCCGAGATCACTTTAGTCCATGATCACTTTAGCAGCGCCCCTTTGATGTTATCATTCAAAGAACATCAAACATCAAAGAACATGTGTCACTTTCATCCATGATCACTTTAGCAGTGCCCCTTTGATGTTCTTCTTCAAAGAACATCAAACATCAAATAACATATTGTTGTATTAATGCTTTGCTGCGCCCATTTGACTTACAATGCGCTTTCTCCTTCTACAACCTTATTTTTTTTTTTTTTTTTAAGACCAACGGTCCCAAACTTTATTTAGTTTCACAGATAATTCAGTAGTTATTCATACAGTGTCATAACAATGCATTATTGTCGCAAACGACACAAAGCAAATAGTACATGGTGACATTTCGGTCATACATGAGTGAAAATAAACATTGGCTGATGGAAGTGCATTAGTCCATAAGTGACGGTACCAGGAAATGTCTCATGACGCAGTGCTCGCGGGTCGTAGCACTGTAGAAGGACCAGCGTGGTCATGGGGGCCAACAGTTATTGTCCGGAGTTGAGTTCCCTGATCAGCACTGTAGCAGGTAGAGGCGGTGCCATACCCTCTGCTGTTGCATGGGTCGCTAGGTGCCCGTTCCATGACCACGGACACACCCAGCCTGCTGTATGCGAGACGCGAACAGGGAAGGGGGGGCCCAGCAGTATCATGAGTACAGTATGAACAGCCTCTGTGTCAACCAAAAGATATAACGGGGGAGCATAATACAAGGGGAGGGGGGAAACCTGTCAATAACTGTTGGACTTGCATTTGCGTGGGTGGTAGTGTATCTAAAACTCTAGCTGTGTATGGTGCATCCTGTGTGGGTCGTGCGGGGGCGGGGACAATTGGAGAGGTGGTGTCGCTGCAGCCGCAGGGCGAGGGGGGGGGCGAAGGGCGGGGGGAGGGAGGGGGGAAGCGGCAGGGGGACATCTCTGTCGTGCGAGGTCTCAAGTAGCCAGGGGGGTGGGGGGTGGCGGCGGAGCCTGTGCCAGTCGTGGGCAGCAGGTGATTGGGCCCTTGCTATTCTGTGTCAGGACGGCACTCAATGCCAGCCTGGGCGCACGCTCGGTGATAAGCGAGTAGTGTAGCATCCCAGTCTTGGGCTATCGGGTATTTCCGTAGGCCAGCGGTCTCCTCCCTGTGTAGAGACACACTCTCCGCACAAGCCCAGTTGCTAAGAGAGCGGCGCCAGTCCGCAGGGCGCGGCGGGGCAGCATTTTTCCATCGTCTGGTGATAAGGCGTTTGGCCGTAATGAGGCCCAAGTCCCAGAAACGCTCCCGCAGTTTAGTCTGCTTGGTTCTCTTGTAGAGTCCCAGTAAGCATACTTCCCACGTCTTGGGGAGGGTGACGCCTGTTGCCGCCGTCAGCATGTCCGCGACCGCCGACCAGTACGGGGTGAGATGAGCGCAGCTCCAGAGTGCATGTAGGAAGCCGGAGTCCAGGAGGCCACATCTGGGACAAGCTGACGAAGTGAGTCCAAAGTAGCGATTCAGCTTATCCTGAGTTAGGTATGCGCGGTGGATGATATAATATTGGATAATTTTAAATCGCGTGTTGCGGGGGACAACTCTGGCGCCTGCTAATACAGCGGCCCACTGCTTGTCCGTCCAGTCCGTGCCTCGGTCGTTTGCCTATATCTCCCTCAGTCGTTGAGAGGAGAATTGAGTATGACTGTGTAGGGCTTGCGCAAGCCAATGCACAATGTGGGACCCATTGCCCATCACATGTAAGTACTGGATGAGCAGATGGGTGGGTGGCTCATGGCTAAGATCACCCCAAGTCTTTGTCAACTCATGCAGGAGTCTGGCGTGTGCTAGGAATTGACCCACCGGCAGCTCTGTGTCCGCGGCCAAGGCCTCGAAGGGCAGTAGCTCTCCGTCGCTATATAGGCCGCTCAGGTCATCCAAGCCTGCTGCAGTCCAGCTGCGCAGTTCGGTTGAGGACAGCGTGTCAGCGCCCAAGGGAGTCCCCAGCAGAGGTAGGTTCGGGGCATAGGGCACCGTGTGTTTGGTGAGCTTGAGGCTCTGTGCGAAGCACCGTTTTGCTACCGCCACATGTATCTGTGTGGGAGGTCGGCCCTGTGTTAGGGGGTGGAAGAGCGTTATTGCCTGTACGGGAGATAGGATGGTGTCGGCGGTGGCCGTGTCCATCAGATTCTTACCGCTCAGCCAGTAGGCTACCCATTGCAGCTGCGCTGCTAAGTAGTAGAGCTCCTGATCGGGGACCGCTAAGCCTCCGGCGTCTGTGGCTGCGTATAGGGTCTTCAGCGCCACCCGGGGTCTCCCCTTATTCCAAATAAGGCGTCTGGTGAGGGTTTCCAATCCCTTAAATATGCGCGCCGGCACATACACTGGCAGGTTGGTGTAATAATAGAGGAGCCGGGGGAGCATTATCATCTTGGTTAGAGCCACTCTTGCCGGCACATTAAGTGGGAGGGAGTTCCAGAACGTGACCTGGGCCGTAAGCGAGGATATCGCTCTCACTAGGTTACCCTCTAGGAGACCCACTGGGTCCCGATAAATTAAGATCCCTAGGTACCGGAATACCGTCGGGTGCCATCGGAGCGTCTCACCCATCATGCGCACATCGCACTGTGGCATCTCGCCATCGAATGCATAGGCGCCCGACTTGGCCCAGTTAACGTGGAGCCCTGACATGTCTCCAAATGTCCGAAAGATGTCCGTGATTGCCGTAGGAATGCGCGTGAGGTCCCTAACATAAAGTAATAAATCGTCGGCATACAGAGACACCGAGTGGATGCCATCCGCTAGCGGGATGCCCCAGGCGATCCCGGAGACGCGGAGCATTTCCGCCAGTGGTTCCATCGCTAAGGCGAATAATATAGGGGAGAGGGGGCAGCCCTGCCTAGTACCTCTCCCGATGCGGATCCTGTCGGAGAACAACCGTCCATTCCGGACCCGGACTTCGGGCGCTCGATAGAGGAGTCCCACCATCTGGACGTAGGCGTCGCCCAGCTCGTACTTCTCGAGGACTCGGAGGAGATATGGCCATTCCACCGAGTCGAACGCTTTTTCCAGGTCAAGCACGATGCACCCCGAGCGTGGCCAGGTCGGGATTGCATATCGCTGGACTCTGAAAAAGCGGCGTAGATTGTAGGATGTGCTCCGGGTGGGTACGAAGCCATTCTGATCAGAGTGCACCAGAGCGGGGATCAGTGGTGCAAGCCTCCGGGCCAGCGCCGCTGCGAGTATTTTATAATCGGTGTTGAGGAGCGCTAACGGTCTATATGAACCGAGTGCGTTCGCTTCCCTACCCGGTTTCAGCAGGGAGACCACGTTAGCTGCATTTAGGGACGCCGGGAGTTCAGCGTCTTCCGACGCCGCCTTATACATTTTCAGCAGTTCTGGTATCAACACCAGTGAGTAGGCTTTAAAGAATTCCGCCGGGAGTCCATCAGGGCCCGGCGCCTTGCAATTGGAGAGGGAGAAAATCACCTCCCGCAGTTCCTCGCCGGTGAGTGCGGCACCTAGTTCCGCTTGTTGGGCAGCGGTGGCAGTCGGGAGCTGTAATGTCGCTAGGTAGTCTGTGATCTCTACCACTGTGGCCCGTAACCGTGTGCTGTACAAGGATTTGTAGTGCGATGTGAACGCTTCATGGATCTGCGTCTGGGTATAAACCTCAATGCCCTGGACCGTACGGACTGATAGGACTGACGCGGATTGTGCGTCTTGCCGTACCAACCACGACAGTAACCTGCCGGGCTTGTCACCTGCGTTGTGGGTGCGCGCGGAGTGTGCTGCGAAGTTAACGTTCTTTAGGCGCTCCATCAAGACAGCGTGGTCTGCCCTAGCCGAGATCAGTCGGGAATCATCGCCCCCCGTTGCCTCCCGTTCCCTGTCTAACAGTTCCTCCTCCGCCCGCGTCAACTCTCTTTCCACCTGTCTGCGCAGGCCCGCCTGTACGCCGAGGCAGTTTCCCCAGGTCACCGCCTTGAAGGCGTCCCTCAGGGAGGAGGTCGAGTCAGCATTGTCCTCGAAATATTGTAAGATCTTCCCGGATATCTCCTCTCGGAATGTGGTGTCAAGCAGGAGATCCGGTTGCAGGCGCCATGTGGGTATGGGCGGATGCGGGCGCCTCCATCCATATACCAGTGTGTGTGGGTTATGGTCCGAGTGCGTCCGGCCCAGGTAGCCAGTGTCTGTCACGGAGGGGATCAGGTCACGGGACAACATGTATCTGTCCAACCTGAAGTGTAAGGAGTGGGCTCCCGAGTAGTAGGAATACACCCGGGCAGTGGGGTTTCTGACGTGCCAGGCATCTCGTAAGTTCCATTGTGTTGCCCAGTCAAGCAGGGCCCTGGAGGTTGTCTGCACTGGGGCGAGTGCCGCTGGGGGGGACGAGCGGTCAAGGCAGGCATCTAACACGCAGTTGTAATCCCCGCCTATCATCAGGGGTACGTCTGGCCAGGTCGCAAACACCACCGATAACCGCGTAAAGAATTTCCCCTGGTCTACATTAGGTGCGTATATGGAGGCTATGACAATCTGTTGCCCGTCTAGTCTGCCCTGTATGAAGACATAGCGCCCCTCAGTGTCAATAGTGCTGTGTGTCAGTGCAAACGGAACTCCGGGCCGAACCCAGATCAGGGTCCCTCGCGCAAATGCTGAAAAGGTGGTGGCTATTATCTGTCCTCTCCACCTACGGCGAAGCGCGGCCACCTCGGCAGCGACCAGGTGTGTCTCCTGCAGTAGTGCAATCTGGATCTGATGTCTCTTAAGATATGAGTACACCTGGTATCTACGCGAGGGTGTGTGCATGCCCCTAACATTCCAGGTGCAGAATTTAATCGTAGCCATCATGGTATTTATTGCGCCCAGGTGCCCATCCCCCCCCCCCGGCCCCCAACCCACCCTGTCCATACCCGCACAGCAGCAGCAAGCAGTGAACATTTTATCCCCCGCCCTCTCCCACAGACCCAAGGATGCACGCAGTTGCATTTCAGTGCCAATACAAGTCTCAAAACGAAGAACCAGAACATAAACATAATACCAAAAGGGCAACAACAAAACGTGTCACCGCCCAAACGCTCTATCGAGCTCAATCAATCCGTGAGTTCAATGGGGGGATGACTAAATACAGCACTTGGATAGAACAAGGTAGTTCGTAACGCCAAGAGAGCTGTCCAGGCTCCCCTCCACGGGCATTGGGCCATAAGGGCACCAGGAGCCAGTGTCAATGTCCGCAGACAGGTCGGGGTTCCCAAAGTCACTGGGCCTGGACGGTCAGTCCCATGGCAGGACCATGTCTTACATACTCTCCGGGAGGGGCACTCACCTCCAGGGGTCCGTCCACCCCTTCAATGGTATGGTCCCGGTGGCCCTCCAATGAAACAGCTTCAACTCTCCACCCGGTGCCACGGCGACTCCGCGGCAGCCCGGTGGATGGGGGGGTCAGAGGACAGAGGACATAGGACATACCCCGAGGGTGGGGGCGTACATGTCTGTTGGGGTCGCCAGGGATGCTGGCGTGGGCCCGCGATTGGGCCATCCTCGGAGGTGAGTTGGCCATTCCGTTATGTTGGTTGCAGTGATCTAGCCAGAGCTAGGCAGGGGAGGGTTTCTCATGTTATCAGGTCAGATGTTTGGGGTGTGACGTCTGGCAGGCCCTCCGGGTTCGAGTCATCCGGCAATCCGTACATGTAGTCGTCGTCCTCGCTCCCGCGTGATCGAGGGCTGGCGTTGGAGATCAGGATAGGCGATTGTGACCCGCTGATCTCAGCTGTTATGCGGACGGCCTCCAGTTGTTCATTCTGCATCTGCTCCGGGGTGGGGCCGATTTCTGCTTCCACGGCCGGGGACCCGGCCCTTGAGTTGCGTCGTTGTCTCCGCCTGCGCGTGCCTCGGTTCCGGCGTTGCTCCATTGGTGCGGGTCCGGGATTCGTGTCCACTCCTGAATCTAACCAGGCCGCTGCCGCCTCCGGGGTGTTGAAAAAGTGGGTCTTGTCCTGTGCCACCACTCGGAGTCGTGCCGGGAATAGCAATGAATACTTGAGAGCCAGGAGTCTGAGCCGCTGTTTCACCGTGAGGAAGGATTGTCGATCTCCGTTGAACCTGTATGGTGTAATCAGGGAAGAACATCACTTTGGCGTTGTCCACCTGTATGTTTGACAGTTTCCGTGTTTCGCGGAGGATGGCGTCCCGGTCGCGGTAGTTCAGCACTCGCATGAGCATTGGTCTCGGGTTGGAGCCCTCGGGGGTGGGCGGGATGGTACTCTGTGCGCCCTCTCCACTACAAAGTGTGGTGACAGCGTGCCCTCCGGTAGTAGCTCTCTTAGCCAGGTCTCCATGTGTTCCGCCGTCTCTCTCCGTTCCCATCGTTCCGGCAGACCCACTATGCGTACGTTGTTCCTTCTGGCCCGTCCCTCCGCATCCTCCGCTCTATCCTCGAGGAACTCCACTCGGTTGAGCAGGTCTCGGACGTGCTTGTCCGTCTGTGCCAACTAGGGTGTGGTCTCCGCCACCGTATGTTCCAGAGACGTTGTGCGGTCGGATAGTTTTTTGTGGTCTGCTCGGAGGAGCGTCAGGTCCACAGCTACCTTATCAATCCTGTTCTCCAGTGACGTACGGGTCAGCTGCATGGACTCCTCCAGGCGCTCCATGCCTGCCAGCATAGTGTCCAGTTTTGAGGCCGTGTGGTCAGCTTCTGTGGACTTCACCATTTTGCCTTTTCCCAGTGGCCCTCCGGTGCCAGTCTTCGCCCTGGTTCCCCCTGACATGAGGGTGGTCTGCGCAGCCGGGCGGTCAAGCGAGTATGCCCTCGTAGTGCGCAGTTTTGGGGCTCGTGAGTGTGAGTCTCTCAGCCAGGCTCTCTGCGTCACCCGTGGTGGATGGCCCGTGGTCCGTGGGTGGGGGGGGTGGGGGCTGCCTCACCGCAGGGTTCCAGGATTCTGCGTCTTGGCACTGCCTGGGGAGGTCGGGGTGATCGTGGAGTGGCCGGTATGAGATCCCCCAAGGTGTGCCAGCCCGTGCCGGGAGCGTCCGTGTTGCAATTGCTTCTCGGTTGCACTATGCGTCGGCCTGCCAGGTTGGGTCTCCAGATCTCTCCGACTGTGTCTGACCTCAGGGCCTGGGAAGGCGTATCGCGCTGGGAGATGCCAGGTGTCACCAGGCTCCATGTGGGGGCCCCGTATAGCTCAGTGGCAGTCCGATATAGGCGGCGTGTGCTCAGTGTCCGCTTCTGTACCAGTCAGGTGATTCTCCCAGGGTCGGGCCGGTCGGCAGGGGGTCAGCGCAACGTGGTTCCAGCTTGCGCGCGGCGTGGCCTGGACCCCTCGGTGTCAGATAGGTCCGGCGCCGACCAGGAACGGCATCCAGGCAGTGGACGGGTGCAGGGGCCCAGAGGGGTCGGGCCGTGTGGCCTCCGGTGCTGGTCGGCTGGGTCCAGGGGATACGGTGTCTGCGTGGGCCCTGCTATAGCCGGGCCCGGTGATCTTCCGGTGTCCGCCAAGTCCGGCCGGGTGGCTCCCACGCTGGTGGCCGAGGCGGGCTGGCGTCACTGCCCGCCACTGGCCGGCGCGGCCTGGTTACCGGCAGCTCCCGGGGCCCACGAGTGGCAGGGTCGTCGGGTGGATTGGGTTCCGTGGTGTGGGTTCCTACCCTCGGCTAGGCTCGTGTTGGGGCGACGGGCGGGCAAGGGGGTCCAGGGGACTAGGCCTCCCAGTGTCCGTTTCGGGCCGCCATGACCCAGGGGCGATGGCGCCAGAGCGGGTTCCCAAACAGTCCCACGCACTCACCCCTCGGCTCACACGGAGCTTGGCGGGCCGTCCCTCGAAGTGGCTGGCAGGGCAGGCTGTGTTTATGGGTCGCCGTGGGCCCCGTCGGCAAGCTGAATGTTCGGATCTGGGGCCCCTGTGAAGCCGGGCCGCTGGGGAGTGTCCGGCGTGCAGGACTTGGTCTCCGTTCCCCGGTCAGTTGCGGCGCAGAGGCCACATGTGCTGCGGCCTACCTCGCAAGGCCGGATCCCCGGCCTCAGGTGACTGGGGTCGCCGACTGGAAGTGCGCTCTGGGCGGCCAGCTGCCGGGGCCGCCGCCGGTCGGAGGGTCAGGTGCTCCGATTCTTCCAGAAATCGTCCTGGTGATGGATCAGGGTCCCGGGGGCACTCGGTTTGGGTTTGGGCCCGGTACCCCTAGAAATGAAGAATAAAAGGCCCGTGGTGGGGGAGCCTCTCACGGAGCTCAGCCCGGGCACGTCCTCTCACATCTCGTGCTTGGCCACGCCCCCCTCCTTCTACAACCTGATGTTTGTGTTCCTTTATTTTAAGATGCTTTTAGTTTTACTGTCACACACACAACCCCCCACACACAACTCCCCCACACACACACCCAACACCACACACAAACACACACACACAACTCCCCACATACACACACCCCCACACAAACAACCTCCCACACACACACACAACCCCACACACACAACACCCCACATACACACATAACCCCACACACACAACCGCACACACACAACCACACACACACAAAACCACACACAAATCCACCCACACACAACCACGAACACACACACAACCAGACACACAACCAGACACACAACCACACATACAACCACACACACGCCACAAACACAGACAACCACACACAAGCACACACACACAAGCACACACACAACCCCACACACACATACAACCCCACCCACACAACCCCTCACAAACACACAACCCCACATACAGACATAACCCCACATACACACACAACCCACCACAAACACAACCCCACATACACAACACCACACACACAACCCCAAAAATACACACAACCACACACACAACCCCACAAACACAATCCCACATACACAGCCCCACACACAACCACACAAATACACAAAATGACACAAATATACACAATCATACAACAACCACACACACAACCCCAAGCATACACACAACCATACACACAACCCCACGCACATGCAACCCCCCAAACACATAACTGCCCACACACAACCCCCACAAACACAACCCCCACACACAACCCCGCATACACAACCCCCCACACACACAACCCGCCACCACACACACAACCCTCCCACACTTACAACCCCCCACAGACAACCCAACACACACACATCCCCACACACACAAACCCACAAACAACTCCACGCAGAACCACACACAACCACACAACATTCACACACACAACCCCACACACACACAACCACACACAACCCCCCCACACACAATCCCACACACACAACCCCACACACAAGCACACAAATACACAGGACCACACAACAACCAAACACACAACAACCAAACACACAACCCAACCCAACCCCACAAAAACCACACAACCACACACACACACACAGAACCACACAAAGAACCACACACACAACCACACATACACACAACCACACACCTTTGATGTTCTCGTTCAAAGAACATCAAACATCGAAGAACATGTGTCAATTTCACCCATGATCACTTTAGCAGCGCCCCTTTGATGTTCTTCTTCAAAGAATATCAAACATCAAAGAACGTATTGTTGTATTAATGCTTTGCTGCGCCCTTTTGACTCACAATATGCTTTCTCTTTCTGCAAACCTGATGTTTGTGTTCCTTTATTTTAAGATGCTTTTAGTTTTACTGTCACACACACAACCCCCTCCCCACACACACCCAACACCACACACAAACACACACACAACTCCCCACATACACACAACCCCACACACACAACCCCCACATACACACACAACCCCACACACACAACCACACACACACACAACCACACACACACAACACCACACACGAATCCACCCACACACAACCATGAACAAACACACACAACCAGACAAACAACCACACACACGCCGCACACACACACAACCACACACACACACAAGCACACACACACAAGCACACGCACAACCCCACACACATACAACCCCACCCACACAACCCCTCACAAACACAATCAATCAATCAATCAATCAATCAGTGACTTATAAAGCGCGCTACTCACCCCAAAGGGTCTCAAGGTGCTGGGGAGAGGGGTCCGTTACTGCACAAAAAGCAAGGTCTTGAGTTGCCGCCTAAAGGAGTGGTGGTCCTGGGTCAGCCGTTGGTGGACGGGGAGGGAGTTCCATGTCTTGGCCGCCAGGTAGCAGAAAGATCTTCCTCCCGCAGTGGCTCTGCAAATGCGTGGTACGGCGGCGAGGGCGAGGCTGGCCGATTGTTGCTGGCGGGTGGGTGTGTAGAGAGTGAGGCGGCTGTTGAGGTACTTCGGGCCCATGTCGTGGAGAGCATTGTGTGTGTGGGTGAGGAGTCTGAACGTGATCCTCTTGTTGACAGGGAGCCAGTGCAGGTCTCTCAGGTGGGTTGAGATGTGGCTGCGGCGAGGGATGTCCAGGATGAGTCGTGCGGAGGCGTTCTGTATGTGCTGAAGTCTTTTCTATAGTTTGGCAGTAGTTCCCGCATAGAGGTTGTTTCCGTAGTCCAGTCGGCTGGTGACGAGTGCCTGGGTGACTGTCTTCCTGGTTTCGGTGGGGATCCATCAGAAGATCTTACGGAGCATGCGCAGGGTGTTGAAGCACGATGACGATACGGCGTTGACTTGTCTGCTTATCGAGAGGGAGGAGTCCAGGATGAAGCCTAGGTTTTGTGTGTGGTCCATTGGCTTGGGGGCGGTGCCCAGGGCAGGGGACCACCACGAGTCATCCCAGGTGGTAGGCGATGATCCCAGGATGTGGACTTCCGTCTTGTATGAGTTCAGTTTCAGGCGGCTGTTCTTCATCCAATCGGCAACATCTTTCATCCCTTTGTGAAAGCTGGCTCTGGCAGTGGCGGGGTCGTTGGTGAGGGAGAGGATCAGCTGGGTGTCGTCAGTGTAGGAGATGATGTTGAGGTTGTGTTGGCGTGCGATGGCTGCGAGGGGGCTCATGTAGACGTTGTAGAGGGTGGGGCTGAGTGAGGATCCTTGTGGTACGCCACAGATGACTTTGGTGGCCTCGGATCTGAACGGGGGAGGCAGACTCTCTGGGTTCTTCCGGTGAGGAACGAGATGATCTACTCCAGAGCCTTCCCTTGGATTCTGATGTCGGTGGCCGACCGTGTCAAACGCCGCTGACAGGTCCAGCAGGATGAGGGCCGCTGTTTCCCCGTTGTCGAGCAGGGATCTGATGTCATCGGTGGCTGCGATGAGGGCGGTCTCGGTGCTGTGGTTGGCTCGGAAGCCGGACTGCGAAGGGTCGAGGGATCCGTTTGTCATGAGGAAGGCGGCGAGCTGTCGTTGACGATCTTCTTGATGACTTTGGCCGGAAAAGGGAAGAGCAAGATGGGGCGGAAGTTCTTGACGTCGTTTGGGTCCGGTGTTGGTTTCTTCAGGAGGGAGCTGAGCTCGGCGTGCTTCCAGCTCTCCGGGAAAGTGGCAGTGTTGAAGGAGGTGTTGATAATGTCCCGGAGTTGGGGTGCGATGATGGAGTTAGGTTTGTTGAAGACGTGGTGTGGGCAGGGGTCGGTTGGTGATCCAGAGTGGATGGTGTTCATTGTGCGGGTGGGTCTTCGGTGCTGACCAGGGTCCAGTTGCAGAGGGTTGTGGTAGGGGTGTTGGTTTGGTGGTAGGGTGCGTGGTCTGTGCGCCAAAGCTGTTGTGTATGTCGGCGATCTTGTGGTGGAAGAAGGTGGCGAGTAAGTCGCAGAGGTCTTGCGAGGGTGTGATGTCGTTGTTTCCGGCGTTGGGGTTGGAGAACTCTTTGACGATGCTGAAGAGTTCCTTGCTGTTGTGGGTGTTGTTGTCCAGTCGTTCTTTGAGTGTTGTCTTTTTGGTGGTGCGGATCAGGGCAGTCAGTAATAGTAACAGTAATAGTAAGTTTATTGTTTGATTAATTAAAATCATTACAAACCCCCCCAATGTCCTTAAAACGTATAAAAAATGTCATTACTTTTATAAATACACCTAATTTTGACATGGTTCAACAATTATATAAAAGGATATTGTTACTTTTCATTAAAAACTTGTGAGGGGCTACAAAAATTTAGAGACCTTTTGAAAAAGATGATTGTATTATGTAAGCCCCAGTGTTCCGAAATTTTAATATTCATGCCCCACTTTTTGCGACCTGCTGCTAGGCTCTGGTAAGCATTCTGTCCATTCATTAGTTTTATTGCTCAGCTGTTAAAAGGTGACATTGATCCTGCTTATTTTGTTTGCTCTCCGTCAGCTTGCCGTTAGAGGTTTCTGACCATTGTCATGAATTTGACGCCCCTGCAGACCAAGATAATGGAAGCACCTTCCAGCCAGCTTATCACTGCTTGTCTGCATGAGCGAATGTTCAAATCATTGAAGATACATTTTAAATACTGTCTCCTCTGTTCCAGGACTGCTGGACAAGCACATAATAAGTGGGTTACAGATTCCGATTTAAAACCACATAGTCGACAGTTTACGGATTGAAAAGTCTTTTTCCAGGTTGGATACAGGTCTTTTGAATCATGCAAGCTCATGCGGAAGTGTATAAAACTCTTTTTTAATTGCAAGCTGAAGTGAGCGGATAAATAATTTTGGGGCCTTAGGGTTCTGTATGAGTTGATAACTGTCCACCCATGCCGGCGCTTGGTGATTGATTTTTTGTCAGCCAGCAAGGATTTCTTTTTAGCTGCGGCATTTACGGCTTTGCTGAAGCTTACTCTATCTTTCCCGTTTTCCCACGCTGTTTGTAATTCCAGCTCGGTCAGAGCTGTTCTTAAAAAGCTTCCCCATGAACACAGTGTTTCTAGGTTCATCTGGTGCTTAATTTCATTCCAGCATAGATTGTTCAGGGTGTCCGGATTGGAGCAGTGGAATTTATGACAGAGTTTGACGAAGCTACTCATTACCCGGTATTTCTGGTGCTGTAAGCCAAATTCCAGTCGAACCTGAGAAGGAGAGGCAGATTTAGGCAGCTCAAAAACAGCCTTGTAAATCCTAGTCTGGAGCTCATTCAATAAGATTGCATCTTTTCCACACCAAGTGACTAAACCGTACGATAGACTGGGCTGGATTTGTGCGGCCATGACTTTTAGCAGATGAGTGTAGTTAGGACAGTCTATTTTTTTTCGTAATTGTCTGTAAGCATAGATTAATGATTGGGATTTAGCTTTTAAGGCCAATTTGTCTTCCTTGTGAGATGTACCCTGCTCAATTATTATGCCAAGATATCTATATGAGCGCTGCTCTTCTACAATTGCCCCTTTTACTGACCATTTAAACTTTGTTTTTTTAGGATCCACTAAGCGAACAATTTTTGTTTTTTCTTTGTTTAGCTCCAGTTGTACCTGATCCAAGTAGGATGCTAAATAGTTTATTGATCTCTGTAAGCCAATAGGAGTTTGGCTCAACAAGACAATGTCATCTGCATATTGTAGGATGGCGACTGACTCGTTGGTCATGTTCCGAGGGTGAAAATTGGCTTTTTCAGTATGCTAAGCGGTATCTGAAAGAAACAGATTAAAGAGGCTGGGAGCTAGAATGCATCCTTCTTTCAATCCTCGCTGCGTAAAAATGCTTGGGGTTGTGCTACACCCGTCGCCCAGCTTTACTCTAGCCCAGGTTTCCTTGTAAAGGGCAGTTATGGAGTTAAGCAATTCTCCTGGCAAGCCCCAGCCCCAGCCCTTAAGTTTGTTCCAGAGAAGACTCCTGCTTACTCGGTCAAAAGCGGATTTGATGTCCACAAAGCATGCAAAGAGTCTGGATTTCTTTCTTGAGGCTTTTTCAGTTAAGAGTGCTAGGGTGGCCAGGTTGGTTGAGGTGCCCATCCCTTGCCTGAAGCCCGTCTGGAACTTGGGGATTATGTTCTTTTCCTCCATCCAATCTTGGAGCTGGGCCAACAGACAAGAAGCATAAAGCTTGGCCTCCACGTCGATCAGTGAGATCAGTCTGTAATTGCTCGGCTTACGGTGGTCACCCTTTTTATATATAGGGTGGATAATGTTCCCTTTGCAGGAAGCTGGGGCTTTGCACTGTATGTAGATCTCATTGAAGATGGGAGTAAGGTAGGAGGACCAGAAATCTGGGTCATTCTTAAAGATAGCATTGGGGAGGCCATTTGGACCTGCCGCACCCTTGGACTTGAGTTTTAAAATATGACCTCTTAGTTCCTTTGCATTGGTCAAGTTGTTCGGCTCTTTACTAGCTGCCTCAGGAATGGTTACGCTTCCTCCCAGATAGTGCGGGTTGTGAACTGATTGCATTTCCTCTTGGATAGGATGCCCTCCAGGCCGTTCTGCAGGGCCTGATGCTATGTTGCTGTACAGGGTTTTCACATGGTGAACCCACGTTTCTTGACCGATTCCCGCTTCTTGCTGTAGTCTTGGGCCAGTTGACAATTTGTTTATTATGCCCCAGAAGTCACTGCTATTGGGCTTTTTGCTTGCGGACAATAATTGTATCCAGATAGCCCCCTTGTACGCTATTTTTGCTCTACTCAGGTTCCTCCTATAATTGATCCTTAATTGGCACAGCTTCCAATTTTTTATTTTACTTCCTTTGTTTGCTGCTCGTGATTGTTGTCATACCTCTCTTGCAAGCTCTCTTTTTTTGATCTTGCAGCTCATTATTGAACCAGGGCTCTCTTTTAGTCGCCATCCTTGAAGTCCGACCTGATGTGGCTGGTAATCTTTGGACTAATAAATGGGCCAGCTGTTCCCAAGTTTTGATGCAATCGGCTGCTGCTTGTGGGCCCTGTTTGCCCAGGTAACTGTCTCCTGGATGGCTTGTGACACTGTTCCCTGCCATTTTAGTTTTCGGAAACTAAACGTTTCAGGGTATTGTGATATGGACTTAATTTTTTGGGCAAGCTTTGGTTTGATGGTCATTCTTACGATAAGGGGCAGATGATCACTTTCGACTCGTGATGTAATTTTAAGTGTCGATTAGTGAAAGCAGATTGTTGCTGG
Source organism: Lissotriton vulgaris (assembly GCF_964263255.1). Taxonomy (NCBI): domain Eukaryota; kingdom Metazoa; phylum Chordata; class Amphibia; order Caudata; family Salamandridae; genus Lissotriton; species Lissotriton vulgaris. The sequence goes on along the minus strand of NC_141696.1, from coordinate 460,949,875 downwards.
TGATGAAGAAATCTATTGTTGAAGACACTTTTCCGCTCCAAAATGTAACAGCCGCTGGAATGTCACCCGTGATTTTCCCGTTCAAGATTGTCAGGCCGAGAGGTTCTAGTTTTTCCACTAGTGTTCTGGCTACCAGGTTATTTTGCTTTTTACTTTTGCACAGGGAGTTCGCTATGAGGTTGCATTTAAAGTCACCTGAAATAACCATTTGGCAGTGCTGATGACTTTTCTGTAGAGATTTTATTAAATTTATTAAAGTTTTATATTTTTCATTCTGGTTTTTTCTTTCAGGATTGATATAAACATTGATTACTAATAGTTGCCACCTACTTTCATCAAACAAATGTTTGCCGTTTAGTTTGGTCACTTGGACCCAATTAGTCCCCGTGTCCAATTCCTCGGATGACCAGTCCAGATTTTGTGTTACGTAAGTTGAAAGGCCCCCTCTTGGATGCCCGAAGTTCGAGAATTTTTCTGCCGAAATGTGGAATTCTATGAATCCAGGAATTGAGGTTGGAAGCAGATTCCACGTTTCCTGGAGCAGGATTATGTCATGTTGAATAAGGAACGCTAATGTTTCATGGTCCTGCCCCATATCTTTAAACCCATGGACATTCCATGAGCAGAACGTGACGTAAGTTGGTCGCACATCTTCCATGTTGGGGGCCCGCCTCCATTTGCCTGATGCACTTTTCTTTTCTGCGTTAGGTATACTTGTTTAATGTGTTTGAGACCCAGGACCAGTCCCTGTTTTCCTGAGAGCTTCCCTCTATTTTTCCAGGGCTTCCCTTTTTGTTCAGCCTGTTCTCATTACAAGGGATGGGGGCGAATTGGAGCGAGCGCCGCGCACGCATGTGTTATAATTTTTCCCTGGAATGTCCACATCTTTTAGATTTTTAAGGAGGGGGTGCGGATACCTGGGACATTCATGAACCTTCAGCATAATTCCCCAGGCTAGAAACCTAGCGCTCTTTGAGAATATTTTATCCACCACATCCTTTGAGGACCAGGTTGTCAGGGTCTCTTCGATTGCCGTCCTTGGGGATTGTTTAAATTCTACGGCTATTAGATCTTGAGAACGGATTCCTTTTAGTTCCGGAATTTCATTAAATAGCCTCAACAAGTTCCCTCTATTTAGGATATATTGTTTTCCTTTGGTCATGTATTCGGGAATGAATGACAGTTTTGGTTCAAACCCGTCTGACTGGTTATGGTCGCTAAGGTTGGGGGATAAAGTTTCCTTGCTTCCGGTTTCAGAAGTTGATGTTGATGGGGTGGCCTTTTCGGGTCGTGGTACATGCTCTTTGGGTGCGGCATTTACCTCCCTCGTATTCCATTCCCTCGTATTCCATTCCCTCATTCCCGATTTTTTGATTGCTTTTTTCCCTGTTTGCACTTGCTCTAAATCCTGGTGTTGGAGTTTGCAATGACGAGCAATGCCAGTTATTGTGATCTCTATTGGGTTGATATGGATTTCAGCCTGAGAAGTTGTTGTTGCATGAGGCTTCTTAGCGGAGGAGACTTTTCGGTTTGCCGGGTCTGACTCTTTTTTCCTTTCCTCTTTGGGGTGCTCCTGTGTAACTGTACTTGCATCTCTATTACAACTGGATTCTTTTTTGCCTGACAAGTGAGTTATTTTCCCTCGCCCTTCTCCTTTTTCTTTTACTTCATTGCTTTCTAATTGCAGCACTTCCTGAGTAGTTTTCTGGCCTGCTTTGCCCTCCTGAGAGGACCCTGTGTCTGTACAGATGATTTGATCTAACTTTTGGGGTCTATGTGGGGGTGTAATACTTTGTTGTAATTGATTGGAGGCCTGGGGGGGTTTAGAGTGGTCTGTTTCGGGGTGTGCAGCGCCACGGGGAGTGTGGTTATTCGTTTTCCCTTGCAATGGATTTGTAGTAAATAGTGGGAATATTTTTTTCAGAGCTGGACTTGGCTGTTGGTTATATTTGAGCCGGGCCTTCCTTGCACGTTTTTTTCCCCGTTTCGTAGGTTTTGCAACCACCTCTTGCTTCGGAGTGGGCTGCAAGGCTTCTGATTGAAAGTCTGTTATATCCAGTTGGACTTGGGGCTCTACTTTCTTTGTTTGGTTATTGACGCTGCAAGTTTCCTCTATGACTAAGTTGGTGAGATTTGGTTTTTCCTCTGGATCGGCTATTTTTTGCGATTTATTATGCTGCTTGTTGTTACAGGATTGTTTTAATACCCCCAGGATATCGTTTAGGATTTCAGGGAGGGTTACCAATTTCTCTATAATTTAGCCGCAGCCACAATTCGAAGGTTGTTTATTGTGTTCTATTCGCTGATCCATGTCTCCCCTATGTGTTAGTAAGAATGTTATTAAATCCATTTTGCTGTTTATGCCAGATATATGGCTGGCAATAAGATTTGCGAGGTCTATTTGGACATCCATTTTGTCTGACTGGAAATTTAGAACCCTTATTGCTTGTTCCAAGGTAGTTATCAGGGTTTGGGTCCATTGTGTGTGGGAATTGACTTCGTTAAACTTTGCCGAGACCTCTGACCCGAGGTCTATCTTACTGACTGATGAGATGGTTATTGGTGGTGAATAATTTGGATGCTTGGCTCCTATAGAGCTATGCATGTCCTCAACTAGTGTAGGATACAGGAGGACAGACTTGCATAATGAGTTTAAGGGAGTGGATGCCGCTATTTTGGATCTATTCTGTGGAGTTTTTTTACTTGAGTCTAGTTGTGGGTCCTTTCCTAGGAGTGTTTTTCCAGGATTTCCACCAAGTTGGAGTCATTTAACATAGAAAATGATTTGGCGGGAGCTTCTTTCGTTGTCGCTGCCTGAGTTATTGGAAATGATGTTTCGTCTTTTGTCCCTTTTTTCCTTGAAGGACCTTCTTCATTTGGGTCTGATAAAGGTTTATCCTTCTTTGATCCCGTGACTATTGTCTGGCCGTCCGGAGCTGCATTGAGAGCCGCAGTGCTTTTGTTATGTTTTTTCCATTCTCTCGTTTTCTCCTTGGGGGTGTCATGCCCCCCCCTCTTGTACGATGTTGTTACCTTGCTCAAATGTATGAGAGTTAGAAATTTTGGCAGACACTTCAAATTTGTTTATGAGTGTTGAGGCAAGCGTAATGGGTGTTGTCTGATACACCTGAGCTGTTGTAGTTACAGGCTTTCCCGCATATAAACTTGCCAAGTTTTTTTGCGGGAGGTTATCCCCTTTCTGGTTTACGTGTGTCTGTAGGGGGGGAACTCTTGGATTACCAGGGAGAATTGGGCTTGGTAGCTGAGCAATTTCAGCGGTTGGAGCGTATATTGCCGCCATTGAATCCTTTAAGAAAAAGAATTTACGGATCCCTGTTTTGTCTTTCAGGCTTGGCGTTATTGTTGTCGGGGTTGGTGCTGAGACCAGCCTCTCCCTTGGACTTGATTCCTTTGTTGTTTTGTTGAGGTGTGAAATCTCCTCTTTAGATTTTTTCGATTTTGTTTTTTTGTTTGTTTTTTTGCCTGTTGCCGCTTGGGGGACTGTTCCCGATCTCATTTGAACGACCCAGAGTTTGGTCTAGAACCTAAGCTGAAGTCTTCGCCCTTTTTGGAGAGCTCCGTTTCTCAGCTCGTTATATTATGTCGGGTCGTGGCCGAGCTTCTCAGCAAATTAATACTACCAGCTGGTCAATTTGACTGAGTTTGTTTTCAATGGTCAGGGTAAATGAATCGGGTTTGGTCAGAGCTGTGTTGGTTCCTAGCTGTGACTTTTCCTCGTGAGTTTTTCAACTTTGGACTAGGATGTGAGGATAAAGTGACTTTTGGTTGGCGGTTTGTGGGAGTTTGGTTGTTGTGGCTGAGCTTGAGTAATTTTCCACGGCGTGATGCAGCGTGGGTATTTACCCTCTCCAAACACGCTGTGTGGCGTTAAGCCTCCCACCTGGCAAGCAGTGAGGGCAGTCATGTTTTCTGTGGTCTGGTCGTGGCGCCAGGCTTTCTCGAGGGTGCGGCAGTTTTTCTTGGATGTTTTGAATTCGTAGGTGAACCAGTAGGCTTTCTTGCTGCCGGGTCTGCTGGGAGGGTTCTTCAGTGGTGCGAACCCTCATGAGGGGTTACACACATAACCCCACATACACACATAACCCACCACAAACACAACCCCACATACACATCACCACACACACAACCCCACAAATACACACAACCACACACAACCACACACAACCCCACACACACAATCCCACATACATAACCCCACATACAACCACACAAATACACACAACACACATACACACAATCAATCAATCAATCATCGCATTTATATAGCGCACTACTTACCCAGAGGGTCTCAAGGTGCTGGGGGAGGGGGATCTGCTACTGCTTGAACAACCAGGTCTTGAGTTGCTTCCTGAAGGCGAGGTGGTCCTGGGTCAGGCGGAGGTGGGTGGGGAGGGAGTTCCATGTCTTGGCGGTGAGGTAGGAGAAGGACCGTCCCCCTGTGGTGGCTCTACCAATGTGGGGGACTGCGGCGAGGGCGTGGCTGGTCGATCGAAGCTGGCGTTTGGGAGCGTAGAAGTTGAGGCGGCTGTTGAGGTATCCTGGGCCTTGGCTGTGTAGGGCTTTGTGTGCGTAGGTGAGGAGACGGAAGGTGATTCTCTTGTTGACCGGGAGCCAGTGCAGGTCTCTCAGGTGTCCGGAGATTTGGCTGCGGCGGGGGATGTCCAGGATGAGTCGTGCTGAGGCGTTCTGGATCCGCTGGAGTCTCTTCTGGAGTTTGGCAGTGGTTCCAGCATAGAGGGTGTTGCTGTAGTCCAGACGGCTGGTGACGAGGGCCTGGGTGACCGTCTTCCTGGTCTCGGTGGGGATCCACCGGAAGATCTTACGTAGCATGCGCAGGATGTTGAAGCACGACGAGGAGACGGCGTTGACTTGTCTGGTCATGGAGAGGAAGGAGTCCAGGATGAAGCCCAGGTTGCGTGCGTGGTCTGTTGGTTTGGGTACGCTGCCTAGGGCGGGGGGCCAACAGGAGTCGTCCCAAGTGGCGGGTGAGGATCCCAGGATGTGGACTTCCGTCTTATCTGAGTTCAGTTTCAGGCGGCTGTTCTTCATCCATTCGGCTACCTCTTTCATCCCCTCGTGAAGGTTGGCTCTGGCGGTGGCGGGGTCGTTGGTAAGGGAGAGGATCAGCTGGGTGTCGTCGGCGTAGGAGATGAGGTTGAGGTTGTGCTGGCGTGCGATGTCTGCGAGGGGGCTCATGTAGATGTTGAAGAGGGTTGGACTGAGCGAGGAGCCTTGAGGGACGCCGCAGATGACTTCGGTGGCTTCAGATCTGAACGGAGGGAGGCGGACTCTCTGTGTCCTTCCGGCGAGGAAGGAGATGATCCACTCCAGTGCCTTCTCCTGGACTCCGACGTTTTTGAGGCGTTGTACTAGGGTACGATGGCAGACAGTGTCGAAGGCTGCGGAGAGGTCGAGGAGGATGAGGGCCGCTGTTTCTCCGTTGTCGAGCAGCGCTCGGATGTCATCGGTGACTGTGATCAGGGCGGTCTCGGTGCTGTGGTTGGCCTGGAAGCCAGACTGCGAGGGGTCGAGGGATCTGTTCGTCTCGAGGAAGGTGGCCAGCTGCTTGTTGACGGTCTTCTCGATGACTTTTGCAGGAAACGGGAGCAGCGAGATGGGGCAGTAGTTTTTGAGGTTGGTGGGGTCAGCCGATGGCTTCTTGAGTAGAGCGCTGAGTTCGGCGTGCTTCCAGCTCTCCGGGAAGGAAGCGGTGTCGAAGGAGGTGTTGATGATGTCCTGCAGGTGGGGTGCGATGACAGCGTCGGCCTTGTTGAAGACGTGGTGAGGGCAGGGGTCGGTCGGAGATCCGGAGTGGATGGAGTTCATCGTGCGGACGGTGTCTTCGGTGCTGATCGGAGTTCAGGCGCGGAGGGTGGTGGGGGGGGCGGTGGTTCGGTTGTGGTGTTCGTCGGTTGAGTGCTGAAGCTGTTGTGTATGTCCGCGATCTTGTTGTGGAAGTAGGAGGCGAGGGAGTTGCAGAGGTCTTGCGAAGGGGTGATGTCGTTGTTTCCGGCGTTGGGGTTGGAGAGCTCTTTGACGATGTTGAAGAGTTCTTTGCTGTTGTGTGCGTTGTCGTCCAGTCGTTCCTTGAATGCAGTTTTCTTGGTGGCGCGGATGAGTTGGTGGTGTTTTCGGGTGGCGAGCTTGAGGGCAGTCATGTTGTCCGGTGTTGGGTCTCTGCGCCAGGTTCTCTCGAGGGCTCGGCAGTTCTTCGTGGAGCTCTTGAGTTCGTCGGTGAACCATGGGGCTTTCTTGCTACCGGGTCTGCTGGGCGGGGTCCTCAGGGGGGCGAGCTCGTCTGCGCAGTCGCTGATCCACTTCGTGAGGTTGGTGGCCGCCTGGCTAGGGTTCGTTGTGCTGGTGGGAGGGTTCATGCTCAGGGAGGATGCGAGCTGGTCGACTGTGATCTTGTTCCAGCTCCTGCGTGCAGCCTGTTGCTGGTGGTGGTGGATCGTGGTCCTTGCGAAGCGGAAGTGGATGCAGCTGTGGTCCGTCCAGTGGAGTCCGGTGGCGTGGCTGAAGGCGATGTCCTTGCTGGATGAGAAGACTGGGTCGAGTGTGTGTCCGGCGTAGTGGGTGGGGGTGGTCACCAGTTGCTTGAGTCCCAGGTTGGCGAGGTTGTCCAGCAGGGTGGTGGTGTTGCGGTTGTTGTTGTTCTCCATGTGGAAGTTGAGGTCCCCGAGGAGGATGTAGTCAGCGGAGCAGAGGGCGTGCGGGCTGATGAAGTCGGCGATGTCTTCGCTGAATTGTGTGCATTGTCCCGGGGGTCTGTAGATGAGGGTGCCTCTGAGGGTGGTCTTGGGGTTGATGTGGACCTGAAAATGCAGGTGCTCGGCGGTTGCGAGGGTGTCGTCGGTGTTGGTCGTGATGCGGATGGTGTTCCTGTGGACGATGGTGATGCCTCCTCCGGTGTGGTTCACACAACACACACAACAACCACACACACACAACCCCAAGCATACACACAACCATACGCACAACCCCACACACATGCAACCCCCCACACACACACAACACCCCACACACAACCCCCCACACACACATAACCCCACATACACACAACCAGCCACCAACACAACCCCACATACATAACACCACACACAACCACACAAATACACACAACCACACAAATACACGCAATCACACAACAACCACACACACACAACCCCACACACACACACAACCATACACACAACCCCACACACACAACCCAACATACACAACCCCCACACACACAACCCCCCACACACATAACTCCACACACAACCCCCCACACACATAACCTCCACACACACAACCCCACACACACACCCCACACACAACACCGCACACACAACCCCCCACACACACAAACCATTACACACAACCCCCCAAACACAACCACAAACAACTCTACGCACAACCACACAGATACAAATAACCACAGAACAACCACAGAGACAACCCCACAAAGAACCCCCCACACACACAGCCCCACACACAACCACACACCAACCACACACACACAAGCCCACACACAACCTGAGACAACCCCACACACAATCCCACACACACATAACCCCTTATATGCACACAACCCCCCCCCACACACACACAACCCTCCCACACATACACAACCCCACATACACACAACTATAAACACAACCCCACACACACACACCCACACACATACAACCACACACACCCCACACAAAACCCCACAGACAACCACACAACAACTACACACACAACCCTACACACAACCCCACACAAAAACCCCATAAACACAAAACTCTACACACACAACCTCCCCACACACAACTCCCCCACACACACAACCCCCCACACACCCACACTCCACACACATACATCCCCCACATACACAAAACCCCACACACACAAACCCACACACACAACCCCACAAACAACCCCCCACACACAGACGCAACCCCACACACAACCCCCCACACACAACCCCACACACACACAACCTCACACACACAACCCTACACATACAACCCCCACACACACAATCTCATACACACAACCCCCTACACACACAACCCCCCGCACACAGCCCCCACACACACAACCCCTCAAACACACAACCCACCACACACAGCCACACACACACACAACCACGCACACACACAAGCACACACACACAACCTCCCACACGCACATATAACCCCACCCACACAACCCCTCACAAACACACAACCCCACATACACACATAACCCCACATACACACACAACCCACCACAAACACAACCCCACATACACAACACCAGACGCACAACCCCACAAATACACCAAACCACACACACACCACACACAACCCCACACACACAATCTCACATACACAACCCCACACACAACCAGGCGGACGAGGCCAGACTCTGGCTCTTGGCTCCACCATCTTGTACTGGGTCCCTGCCGTCTGCCTGCCTAGTGGTTGACTTCCAGCTGTTCCAGGATGATTTCGTATAGCGCTGCTACCTTGTTTGCTCTGCGCCCCCCTCGCTCTGACTGTTTGTCTCTTTTCCCCGGCGGTCGCCGACTAGGCAAGGGTTGCCCTGTGTGCAACTGGCGCCCTACGTTGACATCCACTCGTGTTCTATCTACCCCTCCTTTGCATTGTCATTGCACGTTGCTTAATACTAGGTCCCTTCCTCGCCATACCTCGGACATATGGGATCTTCTCGCGCACTCCAAGACCTCTTGCTTATTCTTAACTGAGACTTGGTTGGGAGTGGGTTCGGAACCCGATATTGCCTGTGCTATCCCGCCTAATTATTCCATCTTAAGGAAGGATAGAACTGAGGGAAGAGGAGGCGGGGGGGCTCTGATAGTGGACAAGGCCTTTGATTGCTCCTCCTTTACGGTGGACAATATTGCTGGATGTGAAGCCTTAGGTTTTACGCTCCGCCTATCGGCGTCTCAGACCTGTACCGGGATTCTCCTCTATAGACCCCCTGGACCCATCGGGTCCTTTTTTGAGGATCTACAGTCGGCTTTATCAGTACCATGCATGCGTTCTGCGCATTGCTTGCTATTAGGTGATTTAAATCTGCACATGGACTCTCTAACTGATGCTGAAGCTGCCAAACTCCGAGACATAACGGCGCTGTTAGGGCTAGCCTCTTTTATTCACAGCCCCACTCATGTGAAAGGCCACACATTAGATGTGATCTTTTCCTCCGTGCCTATTGAGGTGTCCCCCCCACTCCTGGTCCTTTGGTCAGACCATTATCTTATAAACTTTGCCTTAGTGCTTGAGTCTAAGCCTAGCCAAAGGGCTCTGAAGGAAGGGCCCCGGCAATCTAGAGCCTTCCACCTAGTGACAGCAGATATGCTCTCTGATGCTCTCTGCCAATACCCGTGTCAACTGACAGGGGTTCTGGAAGCCAACTTAATCCTGGTCCAGAACTGGATGCAGGCAAGATTCCAGGAGCTGGCCCCACTGAAGTCAGCTAGAACAGCCCCTCATCTTGATTCTGCTCCTTGGTTTTCCTCCACACTACGCATAATGCGCCAAGACTGCAAAAAGTTGGAAAGGCGTTGGCTGCGCAAGTACGATCTTGTGGAGAAAACGAAATACCGCGACGCTATAAAGTCATACCATAAACAGATTGCTGCAGCTAAAAAGAACTATCTCGAGCAGAGAATTGACAAAGCCGATAATACGAGCCGGGAACTCTTTAGGATTGTGAAGGATTTTGTCAATCCTGTTGTAGGCACCCCTGTTCATTCACATACTGAAGAATGGATCAAACAGCTTGCAGACTTTTTTGTGGCTAAAATCTTAAAGATTCAGGACACTTTCCCATCTGTGGATCCTCGAACGGCTGACGCTGTTTCAGTGGGTAAGTCGAACCATATAGCTCCCTTACAAGCTGAATCCGGGCCCTTAATATCTGTCTTTCCCCAGTTGTCCTGTGAAACATCGCTCAAGCTGCTATCCCGGCTGCAATCTGGCTCGCCTCTGGATGCCTGTCCGGCGAAATGCTTGGGCAGGGTGGCTTCAGCTGTGAACAGCTTGCTGAATCTATCATTGAGCTCCGGGGTGGTTCCGCGACAATGGAAACACGCACTTATTCTGCCGTTGATTAAGAAGCCTCTGCTCGACCCCCTGCAGTGGGCTAACTACAGACCGATCTCCCTCCTCCCTGCTCTGGCGAAGGTGTTGGAGAAACATGTTCAGCATACTCTGACCACCTTTATTGAGAACAACAAACTGCTGCATGACTCCCAGTCTGGCTTTCGTGCGAACTACAGCACGGAGACAGCTCTGGTAGAGGTTACCGACGCCATCAGGGAGACGCTCGACCACGGGGGAAAGGCTATGTTAGTCATGTTGGACCTGTCGGCGGCGTTCGACACCGTCCCACACGCATGTCTCCTTTCAAGACTCAGGGAGATTGGTCTGCGGGGGACGGTGTTAGACTTGTTTCAATCCTTTCTCGCCGACCGCCGACAGGTGATCTGGGCTCCGCCGTTCTCGGCTGAAATGCCTTCGCTGGAGGTGGGGGTGCCTCAAGGCTCTATCTTGAGCCCCACCGTCTTCAACATATATATGGCCCCTCTAGCGGAGGTAGCGGAGGCGTTTGGGGCCCGGGTCATCTCATACGCTGATGGCACCCAGCTCCTGTTCACCTGCAGGAAGGGAGAGGTCTTCAACGGCGGCAGAATCAAAGACTGTCTGAGTGCAGTCTTTGCGTGGTTTCAGCGGCACAGCCTTAAATGCAAATCAGACAAGTCTGAGCTGCTCTTTTTTGGCTGTGCCCCTTATCCGGGCTGGAAGACATGGTGGCCCCAGGACATGTTCCCCCCGGAGAAACCATCTTCTCAGGTAAAAAATCTTGGAGTGGGGTTTGATGATGATCTTTCTTTCCATCCACACATTCTGGGATTATCAGGGAAATGCTTCGGCATCCTTAAGATGCTTAGGAAATTCCTCCCTCTGCTTTCATTGCAGTATCGTAGGAATGTAGTCCTGGCGCTTGTGGGATCCCGCCTGGACTATGCAAATGCGCTTTTTGCAGGCCTACCTAAGTATCTTTTATCCAGACTGCAAATTGTCCAGAATTCGGCGGCCAGAGCCATCTATGGCCTGCCCAGGAGAGCCAGCGCCTCTGCGCTACTAGCTAGGTTGCACTGGCTGCCAATCTCTGGTAGAATCAGATTTAAACTCCTCACTCTGGCGTTTAAAGCCCTTCATGCGATTGGTCCCAACTATCTTAGGAAGCGTATTGCTTTCTATGTGCCACGGAGGTCGCTGCGGTCAGCGGACTTGGCCAAAATGGAGGTGCCTGCGGTCAAACGTGCCCGGATGGGAGGTCGATCCTTCCAACACGTGACAGCTTGTTTGTGGAACGAGCTCCCACTTTCTCTTCGGAAAGCGAACAACCTCCTGGCTTTTAGGAAGGAGTTGAAGACTCTGCTCTTCACTAAGTAATCCACTGCGACTGTAGTGTGTATGCCTTTGGTTTCTTGTCTCCTTGGGCCTCTTTGCTAAAGCGCCGGGACACCCTTTTGGGGTAGCCGTGCGCTCAAAAAGTACGGCTTAACATTAACATTAACATAACAACATTAACCACACAAATAAACACAACCACACACATACACACAATCACACAACAACCACACACACACAACCCCAAGCATACACACAACCATACCCACAATCCCACACACATGCAACCCGCACCCCCACACACACAACCCACCCACCCCCACACCCCCACACACAACTCCACATACACAACCCCCCACACACACAACCCGCCACACACACAACCCCCCCCCACACACACACAACCCCCCCACACACACACACCCACACTCACAACCCCCACACACACAACCCCACACACACACATCCCCACACACACAACCCCACAAACAACCACACACCCACACACACAACCCCACATACACACAACCACACACAAAACCCTTACACACACAATGCCACACACACAACCACACAAATACACACAACCACACAACAACCAAACACACAATCCCACACACAACCCCACCCAATCCTCACAACCACACACAAACACAGAACCACACACAGAGCCACACACATACACACAACCACCCATACACACAACCACACACACACAACCACATACACACAACCGCACACACATACACAACCCCACCCACACACACACACAACCCAACAAACACACACAACCCCATGCAACCACACACACACAACCACACACACACACAACCACACACACACACAACCACACACACACAACCACACATACACAAAACCTCATACACACAACCCCACACACACAACCACACCCACACACACACCAACACACCCACACACCCACAACCACACACAACCACACACACAACCACACACAACCACAAACACACACAACCACACAAAACCCCCCACACAGACAACCCCCCACACACACAACCCCACACAGACACACAACAACACACACACACAACCCCCCACACACAACCCCACACACACACAAGCCTCGCACACTTGCGGATTGAGAGCTCAATGTAGCAGCTGAGGGTAGTGATAACGTTCCATATTCTCCAGACCATAATCCTGTTTGCAATTGTCAGAGGTAGGGGGATCTGTGTTATGAAAAAGGTGTTTTAGAGCTAAGCATCCGGCTTCCCTCAGGCATGAAAGGGCCCCTCATGTAAGGCCAGGGGGGAAAGCTGGGTTAAAATGGAGAGGTGTGACTAGTGAGGGGAAGGAGGTCCAACATTTTTCACCCACTATTGAGACTCACACTTTTAAGGTAGTGTAGGGATGCTAAGGTAGGCGTTTGTAGGCCTGTCCTTCCTGGTTTTGCCACACTCAGTCCCAAATGGTCCTCCCAACTATACAACGGTCCATATGTAGCCAATTATTTTTGGATTCTCATTTGGACCATTCCGTCAGCACCCTTAATTCGGGTGCTTTATAGTATAATGTAAGGTGAGGGAGTCCCACTACTCCCTCTGTTCTAGGATGCGGTAGTATTGTGAAGGAACGTCTTCCCTGCCAAATGTAGTGAAGGATCATGGTTTTAACACTCGGGAGGAAATCTCTTACTAGTTCCATGGGCAAGGCTTGGAATAAATAGAGGAGCTTAGGAAGGAGCGTCATGTTAACAGCATGTATACGGCCAAGCCAGGAAAGGAAGAGAGGGTTCCACCTCGCAAGATCTGTTTGCATGCATGAGAGTGTAGAGGGGAAGTTAGCCTTAAAGAGTCCCTCAATCTGGGGTGTTAGCTGGACCCCTAAGTATGGGGGATGCAGTCCATTGAAGAGAGGCGGAGGACTGCAGCTCATGTTCTGCAGCTTTTGAAAGCGTAAGATTGAGTATGTATGATTTGCCAAGATTTATCTTGAAGTCTGCCACTGCATTGAATCTCTCCAGCTCAGTTTGTAAAGGAGGAAGAGATCTAGCTGGTTTAGAGATGGACAGGAGGACATCATCAGCAAAGAGTGTGATTTTTTGTGATTTACCACTGAAGGGAATTCCCTAAATCTCTGGGTTGGCCCTGATAGTCATCACCAAGGGTTCGATGCTAAGGGCAAAAACTAGGGGTGAAAGAGGGCAACCCTGATAAGTGCCCCTTGAGTGGAGAAACGGAGCTGAATGTATCCCATTGAGCAGGGTTGGATGTAATTAGTCCGGAGCATGTTAATAAATTTAGCATCAAAGCCGAAGTGTGTGAGCGTGTTAAAAAGGAATGTCCAGTCTACCCTGTCAAAGGTCTTCTCAGCGTCTAGGGCCACCAGTACAGCAGGAATTCACAGTTTATTGGCTTTCTCTATCAGGTGAACAATAGGTCAGGTGTTATTGTGAGTTTGGCAGCCCTTGATAAACCCGGACTGGTCGAGGAGTATAAGTTCAGGCATAAGATAATTATGTTGTGAAGCAAGGTTGGAGGAGTATAGTTGCACGTCCAGATTTAGTAGGGCAATGGGGCTGTATGAGGCACATAAGTGGGGGTCTTTCCCTGGTTTAGGTATTACCAAGATCACAGTTTCAGTCATTGATCCGTTGACCTCCCCCTCTTCCACGTCAGTGTGTGTTTGACCTAGTCTGGCTGGGATCCTGCTAATCAGTACCCCAGTCATGTGCTTTTCTCCTAAATAGACAATAGCAAATACTTTTGTACACCCACAATTGGCTATTGGTGCACCCTTGTAAGTCCCTACTATATGGTACTAAGGTACTCAGGGCTTAGGTACACTAGGGGTCTCCCATGGGCAGCAGCATGTATTGTGCCACCCATTGGAGTCCACTCAAATTGGGGCTACAGGCCTGCCATTGTAGCCATCATGAGTTTGGTGCTTGCATCTTTCATCACAGATATAAGTTTCCTTATATTTGAAGTCACTCCACTTAAAATCTATAATGGACTTCATTGGACGTTGATTGGAACCAAGACTTCACCAATAAAAACTCTGGCTGCTTCTGGGCTCACTGTTCTTCAAGTCTTCTTCTGTGTCTGTGCTTCATCAAGGTTCTTCAACAGACCTGTGGGCATCAAGGACACTCGTAGATATCTCTGTTGGAGTGAAGGAGTCTCTGCCCTACAACATGCATCCACTGCAACAAATCTAACCAGTTTGCTGCTACTGCCATCCTACAGACTTTCCAAGGCTCAGCAACATGGAAGATGGTTCTGCAACTCCATCAAGGCCTGACATGTCCTCTCTGCAATTTTGAAGCCAGTATCCCTCTTCGGACCGCTAGAACGAAACCCCTGTGCACTGCTTGACTAGCCGATGCCAAGGCTTGTTGGTTCTGCACTCCAGAGATCTTCAGGCTATAAGAATCTCCAGGCTCCAGTATATCTTCCTTCCAAGATCATTGTCCTCACCACATCCTCTGCACCGAGTACCTTCCTCCATGGTGAGCTGCTCGAGGTCTTCTGGCAACTCGTGTGAATTTAGCGTGTGGTTACTCCTGAGGGTCTTCTACTGCTTCAGTGGGCTCCCTTGCTTGCTCGATCCTGCTCAGACTCTCCTGCAGTTGGTGAGTCCCTTTAACCTTGCTGGTCCCAACGCTGCTCCTTCTTCGTTCTACATGCCAGTTGCGGCTACCAAGAATTGTTGCTGCCCCCTGCCATTCACCGACCACGTAGTCACCAATATCCAACAAGGTACTGCTTGTGCACAGCTCCTGGGCTTCCTTAGCATCACCTGATCTTCACAGCTGCAGCAACAAGGTCACTATCATCTCTTTTGAACCTCCCGTCATCAGTGGACGTTGCTCTACCTCGCCTCCTGGTCATCCTCCAAGAAGCATAGACTCTGTCCCTTCTGCTTGCAGGTTCTTAACTTCCAAAATCCAACATTGGATTCCAATGGACTTATTCATCTTCTACTCCAGAGCCATTTTCTTCCAAGTCTTCTATTGTCATCTATGGAGGTTTTTGAGAACTCTTCACCCCTATGCACCTGGCATCCCTGGTGCAGGTAACCTGGTTCCCGGGGCATCCACAAGTGGGGTGGCCCTCCAACCTTCCGTCCTCCAACTGAATTCTACGGGGTCCTCTAGGAATAATCCTTCATCTTCAAAACTGCCACTGTGTCTTCCCCATTGACTTCTATTGAACACGTGGTTGTGTTTCTACTCTGCACACAGCCTCCGTGGGATTCCTCGGTACTTACCTTGGGTAGTTCCTTGAATCCCCAGCTCCTCTGGTTCTGCTGGTCCAAGTCATGTCCCCTATTGCAGTTTGCATTTCACTTTCTTATTATATGGTTTGGTCTCGCCCTGGAGACCACTGTATTTTCTGCTACTCGCCTGATTACATTTGAAGTATTTGGTGTTTTGTGTTGATATCTTCGGGTAGGAGATATACCAATGTGTTAGTAAGTGTTGTGTAATACATTGAAGTATTTTTCACAGCTGGACACTGCTATCACCTTTCCTGGGCTGTAGGCAATCAGGGCTGCGAGCGTAGGCACTGCTGGACTCCAACTCCCAAGAGTCCCAGCAGCCTCAATCACCTATTCCACCTGGTGACGCTCTCCCTGGAGGCCACGCCCCCTGCTGCTGTTTGGAAAAAAGGCCCCGGATCTGCCTAACCAGCGGATTTCTCATCCTTTAGACCTGCTGACCTGTGACTGTGCTTGGTTCCGGTGGACTGTGGAAGCGCGGCACTGTCTGTTGGAAGCGCTCTGAAAGGCGCTACTCTTCGCCGGACCCGCTCCGCGGGTTCCGCTTCACAGCTGGACACTGCTATCACCTTTCCTGGGCTGTAGGCAATCAGTGCTGTGAGCGTAGGCACTGCTGGACTCCAACTCCCAAGAGTCCCAGCAGCCTCAATCACCTATTCCACCTGGTGACGCTCTCCCTGGAGGCCACGACCCCTGCTGCTGTTTGGAGAAAAGGCCCCGGATCTGCCTAACCAGCGGATTTCTCATCCTTTAGACCTGCTGACCTGCGACTGTGCTTGGTGCCGGTGGACTGTGGAAGCGCGGCACTGTCTGTTGGAAGCGCTCTGAAAGGCGCTACTCTTCGCCGGACCCGCTCCGCGGGTCCCGCTTCACAGCTGGACACTGCTATCACCTTTCCTGGGCTGTAGGCAATCAGGGCTGCGAGCGTAGGCACTGCTGGACTCCAACTCCCAAGAGTCCCAGCAGCCTCAATCACCTATTCCACCTGGTGACGCTCTCCCTGGAGGCCACGCCCCCTGCTGCTGTTTGAAGAAAAGGGCCTGGATCTGCCTAACCAGTGGATTTCTCATCCTTTAGACCTGCTGACCTGTGACTGTGCTTGGTGCCGGTGGACTGTGGAAGCGCGGCACTGTCTGTTGGAAGCGCTCTGAAAGGCGCTACTCTTCGCCGGACCCGCTCCGCGGGTCCCGCTTCACAGCTGGACACTGCTATCACCTTTCCTGGGCTGTAGGCAATCAGGGCTGCGAGCGTAGGCACTGCTGGACTCCAACTCCCAAGAGTCCCAGCAGCCTCAATCACCTATTCCACCTGGTGACGCTCTCCCTGGAGGCCACGCCCCCTGCTGCTGTTTGGAGAAAAGACCCCGGATCTGCCTAACCAGCGGATTTCTCATCCTTTAGACCTGCTGACCTGCGACTGTGCTTGGTGCCGGTGGACTGTGGAAGCGCGGCACTGTCTGTTGGAAGCGCTCTGAAAGGCGCTACTCTTCGCCGGACCCGCTCCGCGGGTCCCGCTTCACAGCTGGACACTGCTATCACCTTTCCTGGGCTGTAGGCAATCAGGGCTGCGAGCGTAGGCACTGCTGGACTCCAACTCCCAAGAGTCCCAGCAGCCTCAATCACCTATTCCACCTGGTGACGCTCTCCCTGGAGGCCACGCCCCTATCACCTTGTAACTTATATATAGAGTGTAGCAGACCGCTGCGCGGTAGCGCGCGGGTAGCGCCCGGGAGAAGTCCGGGACAAGGGCGGGCCCTCTGAGGCCCTCAGAGGCACGAGAAGGCTAGGCTAGGCCCTGTCCCTAACAGTTACCCCATTATTAGCCCCATAAACTATTTCGGCTATTTAGGATCTGTATTTTTCTTTTGTGCACCTTAGATTCAAACCACTCATTTTTTTCATTAATGTTAGATAGCTACATTGGTCATTTGAGGCTTATAATCTGGTAAACTAATTCCACTTATATCTCCCCAGCCCCCTTTCTGATATTACCGGAGTGGGATGATGACAAAGAAATTGAGGTCTGGGAGAATATTGGTAGGAAGATCAAATTCTAATACCAGATCGAACCCCCTCCGAAACAAGCTTGGTCAGGCCTCTAATCTGAAGAGTACTTGTCAGATTTTTAACTTGTGGGAAAAGGGCAAGACTAAAGCTGCAATGGGGGATAACAAATCAGTGGTCCTTATAGAATCTGGTGTTACTCCCACGGATACATTGTCCAACTCACCAAGAGAATTGCTTGAAAACAGAAAGGAAATTGCGGTTACCTGTATAACAGAATCAAAAGTGGTTCCTATGACTGTTTAGAGTGTTTTCTCTCCTCCCGTATTCTCCACAGCGAAAAATAACACTGAATTAGAACCAGAAGTAATTATAAAAACTAGGGATGGTATAGAAGAGGATAATATGCATATAGGGGAAAATCCGCCAGTTATCACCAACCATACTTTAAACACTTCTTTGACAAAAGTTTCCTTTAACAATGGTCTGTCTCCATTGCTGTTGGATAATGACCTGTGTCAAAGATATATAGAAAACGACCCGGTCAAAGCAGAGATGGATCTAAAAACTCCGCTAACATCGACCCACGCTGGCTTGAAGTTGTACAGTAGTACCCCTTCCAAATCCTCGCATTCAAATTTTTCCATTAGTCCTAATCTAAATTTGACTGGGATGGAGGCACTACAATGTCAGGGAAAAGACAATCCTATCTCTGACTCCCTACTTTCATTAGAACATTTATTGTCATCCATCCTGCAACTTTTGGAAAAATTTGTGGGGGGATCGGATTGTGTCTTGGACACAGTGACCAAGATTCTAAAGGTCTTATTGGCCACTCAAAAAGACAAGGATATAGTCCAAGTGCAGTCCTCTTCTCTCCCAGCACTAAATGGGGTAGATATAAAAGATCAGCAGTCCAAAAGCAATAAAACTGTGATTGAAGTAATTGAAGAAGGAAATCTAAGTGTCAACGATATAGAAGTAAAACCCTCTGAAAATCCCCCCCCCAAAACTAGGGACCAACCTTTTTCCAATTTTTAAGAAGCAATTGGGTGAGGGAGATATAGAAGTGGGGGAGGCTTCAGAAGAAAACGGCAACAAAGGGAAGTTACAGGATTTAAAGAAGAAGGGAAAAAACAAAAGAAAATTGCTGAGACGGATAGAAAAAAATAGGCGGAGGAAAATCCTCTTTAGAAAACACCTTAATTTATCCTCAAATAATGGGGTTCCCTACATTCAGGCGGTAGCTGAAAAGGAGAATAATACTGAACCCAAGAATAACATGGGAAACTTCGCACCCCTACCGGCGATTATGCCCGCAATATCCCTGAGTCCCGCTCCCCCCTCTTATTAAAAGTAGACCCAAATATAACCTCCCAACAAGCTTTCGTTACTAGGGACGTAACAGGGTCCAATACTCCCACATTTTTGGGTCAAGACCATAAACCCTCAAGCAAAGCGGGCGCAATACTCAATCCCTTGGCGCCATCTTTCTCGGGAATAGTAGCAAAAGGAATTACACCAGCTGAGCCTAAAGAAAAAGGTATAGATACTCTATGGGTGGAATTCTCTCCCCTGTTCGATACTGAATGTATTTTGAACAGATCCCTCTTACTCAAATATTTTCAAGAATCGGCCAACTTGAAATTGATACAATCGGCTGACTTAGATAGAGTACAAATATTACAATCAGAAGTGGGGATGACAACTAGGGTGAGGTTCTACTCTAAGTTAGTAGCCAACCTTATTCTACAACGTTCAGAAGATTTACAGAGCAGAGGGATAGACGTCATTCCGGTTTTGGGTCATTCAGGTCAAAATAAGGTTTCTTCCAAACCCTCCCAGAAACCCCCATTCTCCCTGTTGCATGCAGCCACAGGGCGTATAAATAAGCCTGGGGAACTAACAGAGCTAAAAATATGTAAGTCTAAGGACTCCCGTATGGTGTCCTATCTTGCCCCTCCTCCGCCATCTTACCAACCAATCTCAGGAATCGAAAGTGCCCAACGGAATTGGCTCGCCCGAGTCTTGGCAGAAAAAACCTCAAACAATCACTTAAATAATCAGGATCTTTAGCACAAAACTTTCCATAATCTCTTGGAATGCAGCGGGCATAAAAAATAGTCCAGAGAAACTGGCTTTTCTTTTATCTCTGGAGCAAAACATAATATGTCTCCAAGAGACATGGTGCCCTGATAAAATCCAACTAGGGAAGGACTACTATATCTTAGAAGGCAGGGCTATCTTGAACAAAAAAGGTCATGCGAGTGGGGGGATAGCCTGCCTTTTATCAAATAAAATAAATTGGAACTATGAACATTATCTGGACCCCAGTAATCTGTTCCAAGCAGTAACTATACTTGGGCTTGATAATTCTAAAACTACCAACCGTCTGGTCCTGATTAATGCTTATATTCCTCCAGAAACAGGCTTTAATGCAATACTTAAAAAGGTTTTCTTGCATGTCCAGGCTATCAGGGAGAAAGATCCGATGTCAGACATAATTCTAGTTGGGGATCTAAATAGTAAGATTTCCAATCTAAGTCTAAACTTATTCAGTGATAAATCAAGAGAGGAAACACTTTGTATTCCCCGGGCAATATTCCCTGAAAGCATAAAAACAAATAAACGGGGTAAAATAATTCTAAAGGAGTTGGCAGAAATAGACGGGCTCATAGTTAATGGGAGACTCCCATCAGATTCCCCGGCCAATTTCACACACAAATCATATAGAGGGAAATCGATTTTAGACTACATAATAACGGGGTTTCACTCATTCGTGCTGCTGAAGGATCTTAAGGTAATTAATACCCCACTAAGTGATCATAAAATTCTTTCCGTTTGGTTAAATATAAAGCCCCCAAGTTGTGACCAATGGTCACTGAACAATGACCAAACAAATTTCCATTCCAAAACAGGAAGGTTTTTTTGGAACGCGAAGGCACATCGAAATTTGGAGGTAATGCTGGACGCAGCAATCTCCGATCTTCCGTCCTGGAATGGTTTTGAAATCGAAAACTTCTGTGTCTTTATGAATTCAGTGGTAGCAGAGACAAAAACACTCAATAAGAAAAAAACTATTAGGATTTCCCCCAGCCCTTTGAGATCTCTAAATGTAGAAATAAACAAACTAGTTAGGGCCCAATATCTGAATAGATTACTGGATACAGCACAAAAAATAACTAGGTTAAAAAGGAAAAGGAGAAGGTTATTGACTAGATTACGCAAAGAAAAGGAGGATTCTATATGGGTAAAACTAAGAGAAGCAGCTATCCACGGGGAAATGAGGCAATTTTGGTCCCTCATAGGTGAAGGGTGCGGAATGAGAACAAGTCCTGCCCCCATTGCCATTGAGGAACAAATATGGAGGGAGTTTGTCATCAACCTCTACGCTAGTAACAACGAAGCGAATCCTCAAACATGGCAAATAGATACGAGGGTACCATCAGAACCATTCACAGAAAAGGACATAGATTTGGCAATTAGTGAAATGCGTCTTTCCGGGGAAATGGGCCCGGATGAGGTGCCCATCAATGTATTGAAACAGAACAGGGCTAAATGGTGCAAGCTTCTCTGTCCAGTGTTTAACATCTGTCTATCAAGAGGTAAGGTGTTACCCTCCTGGAAGGGAAGCATCCTGGTACCGTTGTTTAAAAAAGGTGACCGCCTATCTCCCCAGAATTATCGCCAGATTGCATTACTAGATGCAGTCGGCAAAGTCTTCACAAGGTGTCTGCTCAAGCGGATAAATATCTGGGTGGAGCACTCGGCTGTTCTTCCACTTGAACAGACAGGCTTTAGGAAAAACCACGGTACCCTGGATAACTTGGCAGCCCTCCAGGTGATAACAGATAAATATATCGGAGCCAGAAAGGGGAGAGTCTATGTGGCATTCATAGATTTCTCCATGGCTTTCGATAAGGTCGACCGACAGCTACTGTGGAGAAAGCTACACGATCTTGGCATGCCGCATGGTCTTTTAGGATTGGTTCAAGACCTACACGACAACACATGGTGTAGAGTATTATTGGGGGGGGAAAGAGGCCTATCCCAGCTCATACCATCTGCAAATGGCCTCAAACAGGGTTGTCTCCTTGCCCCTCTGCTATTTTCCCTATATGTAAGTGATCTTCCCCGTATAATATCCGCAGGTGACGGCATTGCCCCTCGCTTAGGAGATTCATGCATCTCTTGCCTAATATATGCGGATGACATACTGATCTTAGACCTCACCCCAAAGGGACTTAACAATCGTCTCCAATTATTACATGCATTTTCCGAAGAGCATTACCTGAAAATAAACATCTCTAAAAGTAAGGTAATGTGTATGGAGGGGAGGAAAAAACTAAGATTAGAAAACATCAACTGGGAATTGGGAGGAAAGAAATTAGAAAGAGTAGTATCCTACGTATTCTTGGGCAAGGTTGTGAACAGCAATTTAAGCAATAAATCACATATTGAAAATAGCACCCACAAGGCAAAAACACAGGGAAATGGCTTAAGAGCACTATATAAGTCGACTGGTAAAAGGCACTTTGATTACCTATTGGAGGCATTCCGGGCAAAAATCCCCCCAACTTTGCTTTATGGTATAGAGTTTATTGAATTAGCTGAATGGGGCTTCTTAGATACAGTTGAGGGATCCCTCTTGAGAAGCTTAATATCAGCTAATAATAGCTGTAGCACTGCAGCTCTTCGTCTGGAACTCGGGCTAAGAAGCAGCTGGGCACAGGCTCTGGCAGGAGTCATTCGCTGGGCAATATGTCTGATTAAGGGAAAGCCGGCATCATTAAGATCCCTAATTAAAAAAGAGTTGATGGGCCCATTAAAAGAGTACTCTTTGCTTATAAGGAATTATAGGAAGGCCCTCAAACTCTTGAACCTGGAGGAAGTTTCCCTCCTAGCCCTTTCTACTCAACAACTAAAGCTCACATTAAAGCACGCCACCTGGAAGTTGAGCTATGAAAGGGATCGCACCCTGATCTTACAAAAAAGGGGGACAAACCAAGCTGTTGATTCTTGTATGGTAAAACAAATACAACCCTACGTCACTTGGAATTTGCCCCATGGCTTGCGCCGCTTCTGGCTACTCCTTAGGCATGATATACTTCCATTGAATAAGCTGCTAGCTAAATGGTACGGCACTACCAATTTATGTAACTTTTGTAACAGTTCAGTCCAAGACTCCCTACACGTCTTGATAGTTTGCCCAGCTCTAATGGCGCAGCGTCGGCAGTGGGTAAAGCCCGTATGTATCCAATTTGGTATTTTAACTGCTAAATCTTTGATTAATGCAATCATCTGTCCCCCGAATGAAATTTTCTGTAACAGAATTTTTAACTTTTTTAAATGTTTCTTAGAATTGTATTAGACGAATGGCATATCACTGTTAAATAGGTTGACAACATGTGGTGTTATTTTACTATGTTTAACCTCTTCGCCGCTAATGACAAGGGTAACTCGTCATGGACTTTCCATTGATTTCAATGGAAAATCAATGAAAAGAAAAATATTGCCTTAGCAGCCAAGTGGTTAACTTGTATTATTGTAATATGTGGATCTCCACGGAGTTCCAAAATCATATTCAAATAAAATTCTATTCTATTCTTGAAGTATTTTTATATAAACACTGTGTGGTTCTTTTTGATTTAACACACTCTATTAATTAAATTGGTAAAACAAGCTGGTTTACACTACTTGAAGATAAGCCTGAAGGCTGCTTCCCACAGCTAACACTTTAAGAGCTTTCTATGGTAATCAAAGACCACTAAAAGCACCATAAGGGTTGTCTGGATTAGTGCAAGGTGCATCACTTAGATACGTGAGCACCATATACTAAGCTAGACTCCTACATTGGTGGCAGCAGTGTGATTAAAACCTACAATGTTTTACCATTTAATCTATGTGAGGGTTACATGAAAAACCATCACTAGCTAGGCACATATAATACTTGTGTGATTTAGTAAGTTCTACTGAACATTTTGGATTGGTAATTAAGGGTCTAGCTCAACACTTTCTCCATTCTTTGAAATTTTAGTTTTCACTAGGGTAGGTAGTTGAAACACCACACTACAACTAGGTACCATGCCATTTATTGGTGTATCCAGTGAGGCCCCATCCTCTAGATACAGTGGTCCTAAATTCCAGGAACTAAGGATCCTGCCTGCATCCAAAGAATAAAGACAGGCAGCAGCCCTAACCTACAGCAGCACTTAGAGTTGCTCCTGCAGGATTACTTTCAGAATCCTGATAGGTCAGAAGGGCAGGAAAAAGTGAGTATGTGTGGTGGGGTTCAAGAAGAAGAGTCCTAAAGACCCCTCACTGGTATACTCTAATGCCCTAGGGAATAGTACATAAGGTACACAGAGTCCCTAGCTGCAGGTCCTTCTTTATTTCTCCTGGAAGGCTGCAAAGAGCGGAGAGCAGGTCTAGATCCTCCTTTGTCAATTTAACCTCCTCTAAGCACTCCATAGGGACCTCCATCTCTAGAAAGAGGGAGGACTTCATAGAGAGGGAATACCACCTGTTCAAGCTTGAGAAATCTAAGCTCAGAATCAAGAAGGAGCAGTTGGCCCTTGATAAGGAGACTGTGGAAATTCAGAGGGCTAGGAAGAATTTGGGATTTAGATCCCTTGGTGGCAGCACTGGTAAACCTAGGGTCAGGGAACACACCTTTGACACTAAGGACCTGGACAGGATAGTCCCTCTTTACTAGGAGAAGGATGACATCCAGAATGGATCATTGCTTTAAAGAGGGCCTGTAACGTTAAGAACGTTCCTGAAGGGCAGTGGGCAGCGCTCCTTTGGCTCTCCTTTGCTAACAAAGGTAGATACAAATGTTTCACTGTTTAGGAGGAAGATGCAGATAATTACTCAGTCTTGAAGAGTGCCCTCATAGATGGGTTTGTTTTAACCTCTTAACAGTACAGGGTTAAGTTTAGGGACACACAGAAGACACACACCCACTCTAGTATTCAGAGTGCCGTTAGAACAGTGGTGGTCAAGACAGAGCGACTCACTTCACGGTGGAAAAACTCTTGTAACTTCAACTATCTCACAGGTTTTGAACAAGGAAGCCTGATGCATCAAAGACCCTTTTGTTAAAAAAAGTCACATAAACTAGTACTATCTTTGACCATCAGAGAGAGGGATGTGGACATGAGATCATGTGGAATTTCAATGTGAATGTCCATCTGGTCTGGTGTTCCACTGATGGTCTGCGTGACATCATATTTAATCACCATCAGCTCAAGTTATGGTGTGAAATACTGTCTTTGTTTTGAGTGGAAACCCATATGCAATCGTATACATGCCTGTCTCCCTTAGACCTATTCACATAAACAGAGAAGAGCCACCTGTTGGCACCTTGAGGGTATTGCAATGAGTGGGGAGAAATGGCATAGAGGACCAAGCAGGCCACTCAGTAACCCCTGTTCTTTTCAAATGCCAGACCCTCTTCCCTCCTACGTTGTGTTATGTTATGTTACTAGTATTTGTTGAGCACACATACACTGGGGCGTTTTCTTGGCACTTGGATAACAGAAGTACTAAACACTACTCACAGGAATTAGTCATATGCTTGTTTAAAAAACCATGTTTTTATCAATTGCCTGAATCTTATGTAGCTAGGTGTGGCTCTTATCACAAGACGTAGAGAGTGAAAGAAACGAGGGGGCGGAACTGGAAATCTGAAACCTCCCATTTTCTTTTTTTTAATTTGGCAATTGTGAAAAGTTTCATGAGGGTGGATCTTATATTATGGTTGCAAAAGTATTTTTTATTTTGGGCTGATATGAAGCTGGGTTTATTCCATGAAGGGAATTAAAAATGATGCAGCTTGTCTTGAAGACGGTCCTTTGTTCTACAAGATTCAGTGTAATTGTCTCATCAAAAGGGTAATATGACAGCTTCTGAGTTGATGGAAATGTAACCTTGCTGCTTGGTTCTGAGCCAATTGGAGTCTGCGATTTAGGTTTTTGTGAGGCCAGGTAGAGAGAGTTTGTGTAGTATATCCAAAGGATGACCAGTGCAAAGGCCTCACAGGTAAGGATTTTCCTGATTTTTATGATTCTTCAGAGTTGCAAGAAACAAGAAGAAGTAACCAATCCTAGCTGGGGCTTCATAGAGAGGTCATCATCAATGAGGACCCTGAGACTTTTTGCTGATTCTTCAGCTGTGGGGGAACAATGAGAAAAAACAAGTAATATGCTGTTCCTAATCGTTAAAAGGCTGAGTCAGTTGAAGGGATCTAAAAGTGCTTGCCTATGAGTGAATCAAAGGGTGGGAATAGATTGTATTGGAATTGAGGGCCCTCACACACCCAGATGGGTGTCATATTTCATCATCCGGCTGCTCCTCGTCGGGTCGGTGCTGCAATACCCGACGGGCTCCCGATGCGAGGCACTTCATAAAACTCCTTGTAGATAGATAGTACTTGAATGGCTGTGCTATAACATGAATGATCGATTTCGCTTTCTCTCTTTCATGTGGTCTCTAGCACACAAGGAAGTTCCTCATGTAAGACTGGTTGGGTATTGAGGAAGTTTTATAATAATATGAATAGGGTGAGTTACACACTTTTTCTGTAACTTTGTATGATTTTAATTTTACACGTGGGTGTCCACGGTCAAGAGTTACCACTTGAGTGTATCACATTAGGTGGCACTGCACTTTTCTTTGTTTTATAAATTAGCATGTTAAAAGTCAGTTGCACAGGGGAAAGGAGAGTTGAAACACCTACAGTGGACATTGTATATAAATTAACATATTTGTCAATATCTCTCCAAACAGGTAGATCCTGTATTATCAAGTAGATCCAGCACTAACAGTTATTCCATTAATATGAGTTGTTAGGGTGGTTAGTAGAGTGATTTTTTGACCATATCACTGCCCTAGGTGAAGATAGCTGACATTAAGTTTTTAAGTCCTAACAAATCATCCCTAGATTTAGGATTAAGCGAGAAACATGTTGACCTTCCACATGAAAGAGCGTCCTAACTGAGACATAAATCTCAGCTCTGCGACTTTTGTTTTTACTCAGGGTAGGAGACCAACTTATTAAAATTGTTTTTGCAGGTACTCTCGACCCTGTTTTAAATTCATTCACTTAACACATCTTTTGACATCTTCACTTACAAGGCCCCTCACCCACACAGCATCAAACGGATATTGGAAAAAGATCTCCGCCTAAGTAACCTGCATCGGGTGCCCATCGGGTATTGCAGCGCCGACCCTATGAGGAGTAGCCCGATGATGAAACTTGACACCCATCTGGGTGTGTGAAGGGCCCTCAATTCCAATAAAATGGATTTACATCCTTTGATTTACTCATAGGCAAGCACTTTTAGATCCATTCAACTGACTCAGCCTTTTAACTATTAGGAACAGCATATTACTTGTTTTTTCTCATGATTCTGGGGGCATATTCTGGACCTTGCCAAAAGCCCTTTGTCCCTTTTTTGTATATCAGCTGTGGGGGAACACCCATGGCTGGTGGACAAAAATGAGGGACTGCAAAAATCATACTTGTTTCTGGTTATGACAAGTTCCGTTTTTGCAGAATGTAACTTTAGATGATTGCTGTTCATTCAACCACGGATAAATATCATTGTGTTTTGAAAGGGTTCCTGAGATTCAGCTGAGTTGTTAATCGTAAGCAGTAGCTGCATGTCGTCTGCATTGTTGTAGATTCAGAGGAAGGGAGCAATCAGCAATTTTATGAAGGGTGCAATCAGCAAAAAACAAGCTCATCCGTTTCACGGTACGTTCTCTCACTGCAATCTCCAGCGATGACTGAGAAAATGGAGAGACCATCTGAATTCACCAGAAAGGTCTGAAAGGACCAGGGCGGAAGTACTGCTATTGTCCAGAATCAGTCTGAGGCTATGAGGAAAAGAGAAAGAGACCAGACTGGCCGTAATCCCTTGTGCAGACCTGCTCGGGCAACATCTAGTAGGCCACACTCTTGAATAATTGTGTAACGCTGCAAATATGCAGTGATTTGGTGAGTTTAGAAATGAAATGCAAAGGGCATATTAGGAGGAGGTTAACAAATGGTGTGGGATCAGCCTTAGGGTTTTTAAAGAGATTTATGACAGTGGCATGTCCAGTCGTACTCTGTAAGCCACCATGGCCAAGCAGTCCATGTTTAATGCCCCTTTCTTCTGAGGAAAACAATTTAATCAGGGCAAGGTACAAGAATTTTCTCCATAAACTGTGGCTAGTCAACACTGTCTCAGCAACATTAGAGCAAAGGTCGCTCTCCACCTGATTGACGTATATAGAATAGAGCAGCCTGCCCTCTGTAACAGGTGCATTATTTAATCAATTAAAAAATATATTTTTGTGTGTGTTAAACAAACTTGTGGATAATTAATTTTATTTCTGTGTATTATTTACTTTTAACTGTAGGTGGAATTGCTGAATATTATACTGGCGCTGGAATCATCAACAGCTACAAACAAGTGGAGAACAATGACTTTTCCAATGATGTAGTGGCTCGCGCCCACTATTTTAAACAACATGGATTTTAAAAATTACGTGGATCACTTTCCTTTCCAAATCTATACAGTTCGATTGTTTTACATGAAAATGTTTTGAAAAATATATTTTTCCAGAATTCGATCTAATAGTCATACTTATGATGTATAAAATACTAGACAATATAATGTTTAATTATTAACTTTCTCCACTAATAAACCTTCTATCTGCATTATTGGTGTTGTGGAAAAACTGAATTCAATGCTATCGATGTAATGCTTCAGCAGTGTCGAAAATTATTTCAAAATAATGGCTACAGAAAAAGTTATCCTTCGACATGCGTACAGTTAGCAATCTGCAATCTAAACTCAACATTTCTTTTTAACAAACACTTTTAGAACAGCAGTGTTTGCAGTGATTCAAACGAGTCCTGAAATTGGTTACCCACAAAGAAACAATAAGAAAAAGATTATCAGAAGATAAAAAAGCACATTGACAAAGACTTTCCCCCAAAGATTTGCCCCTACAGGTGAGCCGCCACTGGTACGGTTTCTTTGAAAATTTGGAAAAGTGGCATTTGTTCAGCTCTTTTGACTTTCCACAAAACATTCATGCATGGTTCACAACACTTCCAAACATTTAACTGGGAGAAGTTTGAGTCACTTTAATACATCGAATACATCAGGTTCACTTCAAAAGACAATATAACAAAATGAAATGATGTTGCATTAATTATACAGCCACTATTGTACTCTCCATGAAAGTCATTCATGAATTCTTCTTTTGCAATGCCCTCACAGGATCTACAGCATTTGCTGTGTATAAGGCGAATTATATGAAATGTTTTGGTGCTGTTGGGAACCTGGGATACCAGGGCACCTTGAGACCATAATCAGGGGTTGGAGCAAATCTAATTACCACATTGACTACATTGACTACATTGAATTGTCCCTGATCTGTTTGGAGCATGAAGCACAGAAAACAAGAGTGTGTGTCTGACTGACAGCAAGAGAAAGCAAGACAAAATAAGTGATAGAGAAAAAGAACAAGAAAGTGAAAAGCACATTTTAGTTCAATGTATATTTTAGATTGCCAACATTTATTAGAGAGCTTGTGTTCTATAATATTAATGGACAGTATCAGCACTTTTAATTAATTGTTGTGTGACAAGGTAATTGCAAATGTCTCCCAAGTAAGTACATTACCTACAATGGCCAATCATGCACAGATACTGCCATTCTTTAATATATAGGTGCATATTCAAAGATGCAAGCAAAAGGCCTGAAGTGTCTACAGTCGTCTGTATAAAGCCAATATGCATTTATTCATAATTGACACTTTCTTGAGAAAATCAGGGAATCTAAACACTGCAAGACTAATTCTCACAACAGCTCTCCCTCTCATTCCATTTTATTCCGCTTCTCCCAGGAATAAGCTGCAGATGCTAAAACACCCTCAGCTGGACGTTAGCTACTTGTGACAGTACTTTATTTCCTGGGCTTAATTTGCACTAATCACCTCCCTATGGCTCCACACTCTTGGTTATACCTTCACCTCACAGGTCTCTAACCGCAGTCGCACTCCCGTTTCTTGCACCCTGAATTGGAAACCAGCCACGATTAGGTTGATTACAATGCCCCCTCATAAACCTCTCGACACAGCACTGGTCAGATATGGTCCTAACTTTTGGACAATCAATTATCCTATAAATGTCTCAAAGAAAGCAAAGAAGAATCTCAAACACTTACTTCTGAAACAACAACCTGAAACTCTACTTGTGGATACCTATCACAATTTGTCCAATGTCTCCAAGAAAACTAATGTATTCATCTATTACAAACACCCGACAAAATGGAAAAACATCTTCCTTGTTCTACTACAACTTACCAAGACCATTAGGATACCCTACAGAACAAAACTGATGATGTCCCACCCCTCTTCTTTTAGAGGTGAAATTGATATATTCATTTTCAAGACAGGTAACATTCTTATTCAAGCGACTGACCCACATCTCTCCTTATTCGATCATTACTTTCTGTCATTTTTCAAACCACTATTACCACAGGGAGATCTGGATCATTTGCCTTTATCCCCAGGACCTCTGACACGCTCTCCTGAAACACCCCAACTTCTTCCACCCTCTAATTCACCTTTTGGTCCTGAGCTACCCAGGGACCTGACCAGTATCCTTACTTCCCCATCCAACACTCACAGCATACATACGTCTTCTGGTGGGTCGACTCCTCTGCTCATCCTAACCAGCAACCTCCCAGTTTCGAATCGAAATGTGGGGCACCTCAATCCTAGCTACTCAGACCTCATTGCGAGATCTGCTATACATATACCCATAGTCGACACACCCCTCCCTACCATTGACTTCCCTACTCAACCCATATGGGCTAACCACAAGCATAATACCAATGGTAAGGAACTCACACATATTAAAGCATGGTCTGCTCCGAGTGTCCAAGGACTTGACTTTCATCCTCCCTCGTGCATTGCTAATAGTGTCAAAATCACTTTCACTCAGATCGTATCCCGCCTGGAACAGAAACTTGACTCCCAGGCTAATGACATAGCTCACCGCAAACATGACAGCTCTCAACAGACCAAGCTACCCAGATGTCACACTCAAGAGTTCTGCGGTACCCCAACTTACTGGGGCGTTCACCTCAGCCACGCATTATATCACAGGGCCTTTACTCCTTTCAGTCATCTGGCCCACAGACCCCATCATGCCCAACACACCCATTCTGATCTTGAAGCCTCTTTTCTCATTGAATCCTACATTACAAAGCACCTGACTAAATCTCCCAACCCCCTCCACTATCCCAGTAATTGTCAGCACAAATAGATTACCCTCAACAATAAATTAACCCAGACCACCAGCTCAACTCACCACCATTCTAACTCTTCCTTACTTTAAAGACAAGCCTTGCCCTTTTTCTTGCATGCTCCTCAACTCTAGATCAGCAGCAAAGCACACTACTAATATTGCTAAATCTAGCATCAGAGAAGAAATAGATATTGCTTTTCTCACGGAATCCTGGCTTAATGACAATACCACCTTCTAACCCCACCAGGTCACACCATCATTAGGCAGGACAGACCTAAAAGATTGGGTGTGGGTCCAGCCACATTTCACAAAATAGGTATTCAAACTCTACACTTTAAGTAAGGTAGAATACTCAACCTTTAAATACCTCCCAGTGGAACTCATAAATGAAGGCTCCCATCCTATCAAATTCCACATCATCTACAATCCTCCTGGTAAACAATCCCTCTTTCTAGAAGAGTTCTCAGACCTAATTACTCGAGTCTCCCTAACAGACAAAAAGGATGTATTCTTGGGAGACTTAAACATTCATTGGAACAACACAGAAGACACCTCAATCTGACTACTCATGTATCTCCTGGAAATTAACGACCTAAACCAACTCTGTAAGAAACTTAGGGGCAGATATATACGACCCATTTTTGCACACGCAAACGCGTTTGCAAACCGGTTTGCGCATGCAAAAACATCATGGGGCATGTACAAAGCCTAATTAGTGGTTCATAATTTATTTTTGACTCCCTAAATAGGTGCAAATCGCTATTTGGAAGGGGCGTTCCCTTTCAATAGCGAGTTTCAAAACCATGTACTAAATTTTTGCGACTGCGATTGCTGTCGCAAAACACTCACAATTCCCACCTACTTCAAGTAGGTGGTAATGCATTTGCAAATGGGAGGGGGTCCCCAGGGATCCCCTTCCCCTTTGCAAATGCATGTGAAAATATTTTGTATAGGCACGCAGTGGTCCTAGGTACCAATGCCTGCCCTTAAAAAATGAAAAAATGTTCCATTTTTAAAAAAATGCTTCCCGTTTTCCCTTAAGTAAAACAGGCTGCTTTTAAAAAAAAAAAAAGCTTTATTTAAAAGCAATCCAAGATATGGTGGTCTGCTGAGCCCAGCAGGCCACCATGCCTGGGAGGGCCTGTCAATCCCAATTCCCTTCCAAATTGTGAGTGGCTCATTCATATTAATGAGCCTTGCAATTTGCAACCCCTTTGGGTATCACCCAGTGTTGAAAACACTTTTGTACATTTTATTTTATGCCACGCAATTTGCAACGCGCAATTAGTCGCAAATTGAGAGGCGCAAAATAAAAAAGGTTATACATCTGGCCCCAACTCATATCAAATTCTCCACCCTTGATGCAATTGTACCAAAAAAGAACCCTATCTCCATCAGCTCCGTCTCACCTATTGATGGTGTGACCACCATCTAATTTTTCGCAACATCAATACCACTACCAGACCCCGCCCTGATGTTATGAAGAAATCTAAGCTGTTAACCAGAAATATCAAACAAGCCCCAATTCTTGACCTGAATCCAAAATTTGTGATCAACTACAACGCCTCCCCTTCTTGTCTACCACAGAAGAGCTTACTTCACACTACAACTCATCAAGATCGGATGTTCTCGATCAAGTGGCCCGTCTAAATCAAAACAATATAGATCTTCAAAATCAAAAGCTTGGTTTAGTTCCAATCTCAACAGCAAAAGAAGAAAACTAGGACAAGCAGAAAGAAATTTATGATAAATGCCCTCAACGTATCACCCAGCACTACTTAGAACAACAAGGCTGTCATACAAAAAAACACATCCTTCTTCTTCCGTAGCCAACTGGACCGTGCAAAAAACAGACCTAGGGAGCTCTTTAACATTGTTAAACAACAAACTACATCAGGACCTCCTCTTGCTATAATCGCCACAAACGAGCAATCTGAAGAAATCGCTAGCTTTTTACTGACAAAGTTTAAAAAATTGAGCAATCCTTCTTACTAGTCTCCTCTCCTCCCTCTGTCCTCTCCACCTTCACCATCCCACCTACCCAAATGGTTGGTCCACCTCAAGATCCCGTTGCCGACCAAATGACAAAGAAAGGAACAACCAACTTCCTAAATCTTGCTAAACTGAAAAACAGCACTAACTGGTCAGACTTCAAACCCTTGACTAAAAAGGAAGTCTTCAATATAATCATGAATCTAAAGCCAAGAACCCACACTAAGGATCCCTCCCATCCATAATGGTGAAAAATCATCGCCCCGTTCTGTACTCACATCATCAACACATCTGTGTGCCGATCTCTCTTCAACTGGGATAAATCACAACCATTCCCAAAAATACCAGGGCTGACCCTAACAATCTCAACAAGCCCAGACCTATCTCCCACCTTGACACTTTTCAATCTGAGTTTAGGAAAGGTTGTAGTACTGAAACGGCCATGCTGAACATATCTGATGACATCCACAGAGCCTAGAAGAGGGAGACGCCTGCCTACTTATCCTACTTGAAATATCAGGGGCGTTCAGTACAGATAATCATCCAGCCCTACTTGAATATTTTAAGTTGCGTTTCGGTTTGAATGGCACCGTACTAAAATGGTTTTCTTCCTACCTTCAACACCGCTTGCAACAAATCAAAATCAACTCTTGCAAGTCTGAACCCACTCAAATCAATCTTGGTGTGCCTCAAGGCTCAATTCTATCCCCCTCAATTTTCAATCTCTTTATGGAACAATTGATGGTCATCTTGAAACAGGCAGGGATCAAATACCACCTATATACTGATGACACTTAACTTTACTACAAAATCAAATCAAAGAGTGACATTCTACATCTCAACAACACATGGAACAAGTTACAATCCTTGTTTTACGCTAATCAATTAAAACTAAACTCCGTCAAAACAGAAGTAATTCTTTCTCCCTTAAAAGTAGCCTCCTTCCAATACACGAATGGCTCATTGACCGAAATGCTTTAAATTGCTCTCTTACTTTACAACATTTTGCAAAACCCCTTGCCTTTGTCCTGGACAACAACATGTTAATGAAAGGGAACATCAAGAATACAGCAAAAAGAGCTCTGTACACGCTCAAAAACCTCAAGAAACTTAAACCATTTATTTCCACTGATGATTTCAAAAATGTGGTGCAAGTTTTGCTCCTCTCTACACTAGACTATGGTAATGCCATACTAACTGGGACTAACTGGCCCCCTGAGATTATTTCTTAACTTGGCAGCCCTGCTCATTGCAGAGGTTAAAAGGTTTGAACACATCACTCCTACACTCAAGAGCCTCAACTGGCTTCCCATTGAAGGAAGATGCACCTTCAAGACTGCACATTCACCAAACTACTTAGAGAACATGCTGTCAAAAGCAGGGTCTACTAGAGCATTGCGAAACTCCAATGCTCTTCTGCTCCTACCTCCCATTCTAAAAAAGACAGCAACCAAGTTGCACTCTTTTTCCAGAAAGGCTCCAAGCATATGGAACTGCCTGCCATGTAACCTTCGATTTAACCCTTCCTTCCCTAGCTTCAAGAGAAACCTGATACTCCTCCTCCTCAAAAACTACTTCAACTCCTAGTTTATGGATATTAGTAATGTATAGCTTGATCAGACCTAGACCCACTGTTTGAAGCAACAGTTATTTTGCTTCTCTGACTTTTAGACCATCTCGAGTTGTGTCTCGAGTGGAGGTCCCTCAACTAAAACCTTTGATGGGTACCGTTATCTATTGAACTCTCACCTCATATGTTTATTGCATGACTGCGTTACTGTAGTCTTTCACAATCATGTGAAGCGCTCTGAAACCTACAGGTCTAGCTAGCGTTATAAATAACTTTTATAAATAAATATAAAATAAATAAAGAACTGGCCCACAGACAGGTTAAACAGCCCCAACCCACCCTTGGACAATCCAAACCAGCATGCAGATTTCAACAGGAAAATACCTCTCTTAGTCCTCCATTCTGCATTAAGATCATATAGACCTGAGAGTCCCTTTTACCACACAAAAAGACACTCAGATAGCCTTCAGACTGTTAAGTTGGCCATTAAATACCACTAGCTAGTTCTCAGAGAATTTCAGCCTTCAATCACGGACATTAAATTAGCAGAAAAGAAATCCCATCCAGTGACGTCCCTTTAATTACCAGTTTGTCCTCAAACACCCCCAGCGTGCCATCATTTACTCCTAGGTCACCTTCAGACACAACTGGGCTGGCCCTCAGAGGTACTCTGTTTCCATCTGACTCTGAATCAGTCTTTAAATTTACCTAAGCATATCTCAGAGACTATCAGCTTACCTGCCCATACCCACCATCGGATGCTCTCAGATTCCACTAGTTTGAACAAATATTCCTATATCCCAAGGCACCCCTGTACTCTTTCATACACAAACCACATAGACTTGAGAGGCCCTCTCCTAGCCTTCCAGCCCTCAAACAAAGCCCAACAGAAGACTTTGTAAAGGAAAATCTACTTTTGGGCCATTATCAAACCTCACTAGTATTACCATTGCAGTTATGAAAGTTGACTAGAAAGGGAAGCTAAACATCACTGCTTCTGAGTATCACACGCCAGGCCTGTGCTTCCTAAAGGCTGTTGGTTTTATGGCAGTATCAGTCATAAGACAGGCTTATGTCTCTGAAAATCTACTACAGCTGAGTGTGTCATATGCAATTGTGATCTAAGTCAATCAATCAATCAGCAAATTTGTAGAGCACGCTACTCACCCTCTAGGGTCTCAAGGCGCTGGGGGTCGCTACTGTTCGAACAGCCAGGTCTTGAGTTGTTTCCTGAAGGAGAGATGGTCCTGGGTCAGTTGTAGGTGGGTGGGGAGGGAGTTCCATGTCTTGGCCGCCAGGTAGAAGAAGGATATGCCTCCGGCTGTGGTTCTGCGAATTCGTGGGATGTTGACGTGGGTGAGGCTGGAGGATCGGAGCTGGCGGGTGGGTGTGTAGAATGCAATGCGTCTGTTGAGGTTTTTGGGGCCCATGTCTTGGGGAGCCTTGTGTGCATGGGTGAGGAGTCTGAACGTGATCCTCTTGCTGACGGGGAGCCAGTGCAGGTCTCTAAGGTGGGCAGAGATGTGGCTGTGACGGGAGATGTCCAGGATGAGTCATGCAGAGGCGTTCTGTATGCGTTGGAGTCTTTTCTGGAGTTTGGCTGTGGTTCCAGCATAGAGGGTGTTTCCGTAGTCCAGTCGGCTGGTGACGAGGGCCTGGGTGACCGTCTTCCTGGTATCGGTGGGGATCCATCAGAAGATCTTTGGGAGCATGCGCAGGGTGTTGAAACAGGATGACGAGACAGCGTTGACTTGCTTGGACATCGTGAGGGAGGAGTCCAGGATGAAGCCCAGGTTGGGTGCATGGTCCGTTGGCTTGGGGACGGTGGCCAGGGCGGCAGGCCACCTGGAGTCATCCCAGGCAGAGGGGGATGGTCCCAGGATGAGGACTTCCGTCTTGTCTGAGTTCAGTTTCAGACGGCTGAGCTGCATCCATTCTGCGATGTCTGTCATTCCTTCCAGGAAGCTGGCTCTGGCGGTGTCGGGGTCGTTGGAGTGGGAGAGGATCAGCTGGGTGTCGTCAGCATAGGAGATGATGTTTAGGTTGTGTTGGCGTGTGATGGCTGCAAGGGGGCTCATGTAGACATTGAAGAGGGTGGGGCTGAGTGAGGATCCTTGCGGAACACCGCAGATGACTTCGGTGGCCGCGGAACGGAACGGGCATAGGCGGACTCTCTGGGTTCTTCCGGCGAGGAACGAGATGATCCACTCCAAAGCCGTTCCTTGGATTCCGGTGTTGCTGAGGCACTGTATCAGGGTGCGGTGACATACGGTGTTGAAGGCTTCTGAGAGGTCCAGGAGGATGAGGGCCGCTGATTCCCCGTTGTTGAGCAGGGACCTGATGTCGTCGGCAGCTGTGATGAGGGCGGTTTGGGTGCTGTGGTTTGCTCGGAAACCGGACTGCGAGGGGTCGAGGGATCCATTTGTCTCGAGGAAGGTGGAGAGTTGTTTGTTGACAGTCTTCTCGATGACTTTGGTAGGAAAAGGGCAGAGCGAGAAGGGGTGGAAGTTCTTGAGGTCTGTGGGGTCCGCGGTGGGTTTCATCAGGAGGGCGCTGTGCTCGGCATGTTTCCAGCTCTCTGGGAATGAGGCGGATGCAAAGGAGCTGTTAATGATGTACCGGAGTTGGGGTGCGATGATGGAGTCGGCTTTGTTGAAGATGTGGTGTGGACAGGGGTCGATTGGGGAGCCGGAGTGGACGGTATTCATCGTGCGGGTGGTGTCTTCGGTGCTGACCGGGGTCCGGGTGCAGAGGGTGGTGGTGGGGGGCGCTGGTTCGGTGGTTGGGTGCGTGGTCTGTGCGCCAAAGCTGTAGTGTATGTCAGTGATCTTGCGGTGGAAGAACGAGGTGAGTGAGTCGCAGAGGTATTGCGAGGGCGTTATGTCGTTGCAGGTGCTGGGGGGTTGGAGAGCTCTTTAACGATGCAGAAGAGGTCCTTGCTGTTGTGGGTGTTGTTGTCCAGACTTTCTTTGGATGTTGTCCTTTTGGTGGTGCGGATCAGCTGTTGGTGCTTGCGGGTGGTTTTGTTGAGGGCTGTCATGTTCTCTGTTGTCTGGTCGTGGCGCAAAGCTTTCTTGAGGGTGCAGCAGGTTTTCTTGGAGTTTTTGAGGTCATTGGTGAACCACAAGGCTTTCGTGCTGCTGGGTCTTTAGTAGCGCGAGGTCATCAGCGCTGTTGGTGAGCCACTGTGTGAGGATGCGGGCTGCTTTGTTGGGGTCCCTCGTGTTGATGGGAGGGTTCTGGTGGAGGGAGGTGGTGATTTGGTCGGCGGTGATCTTGCTCCAGCTTCTGCAGGGAACCTGTTGCGGGTGGTGGTGGGTCATGTTTCTCCTGAAGTTGAAGTGGACGCAGCTGTGATCTGTCCAGTGTAGTCCGGTCGAGTGGCTGAAGGAGATGTGCTTGCTGGAGGAGAAGATGGAGTCTAGCGTGTGGCTGGCGTAGTGGGTGGGGGTGTTCACCAGTTGCTTGAGTCCGAGGTTGGCGAGGTTGTCCAGGAGGGCGGCGGTGTTGCTGTCATTGTTGTTCTCCAGGCTGAAGTTGAGGTCCCATAGGAGGATGTAGTCTGAGGAGGTAAGGGCGTGCTGGCTGACGAAGTCTGCGATGGCTTCGCTGAATTGTGTGCCTTGTCCTTGGGGTCTGTAGATGAGAGTGCCTCATAGGGTGGTCTTGGGGTCGGTGTGTATCTAAAATGAAGGTGCTCGGTGGCGGTGAGGGTGTCGTCGGAGTTGGTCGTGATTCGGATGGTGTTTCTGTAGACGATGGCGATGCCTCCTCCTGTTTGGTTGACGCGGTCCCTCCGGGTGATCTTGTACCCATCCGGGATGGCTATGGCTATTTCGATGTCGGGGCTGAGGAGGCGTTCATCCTGGTTTCTGTGAGGAAGGCGACGTCTGGTGATGTTATGTCGAGGCGTGTCTGTGGATGGGGCTGGTGTTGAGCAGGATGCACTTGAGGTGAGTGTTGCTGGTGCCTGGCTTGGCGGGAGCGGTGCAGGTTCAGAGGCAGGAAAATTTGCAGACTTGGCAGGTGAAGGGTCCGTGGGTGTGTTTCGGGATGGCTTGGTAGCAGGTGGGGTTCCGGCGGGCGTTGAGTGCGTGGAGGGTGGCGATCTCGTAAGTCCATCATTTGGGCTGGCATTGTCTGGGTCAGAAGTCGTGGCGCTGGGCATGGTCCAGGCGTGGCGGGTGCAGACAGGCTTGCCTTTGGCGCACGGCCGCTTTGTAGTCTGCATAAGAGAGTTGACAGAAGGGAGGATCAGCTGGGTGGCAGGAGAAGGGCGGCGAATGGGGAGTCAGGGGTGTCAGGGGGGCGGGCCGCATGGGGGAAGCGGTGGGAAAAGTGCGGCAGGAGGCGGCAGGAGATCGGTGTAAGCAGGAGGCAGCAGCGTGGGGGCGACCTAACCTGAAGACAGGGTCAGAGGTCGCTCCCTGCACTGCTGCGTG
This sequence comes from Lissotriton vulgaris, assembly GCF_964263255.1. Taxonomy (NCBI): domain Eukaryota; kingdom Metazoa; phylum Chordata; class Amphibia; order Caudata; family Salamandridae; genus Lissotriton; species Lissotriton vulgaris. The sequence goes on along the minus strand of NC_141696.1, from coordinate 460,910,873 downwards.
AACTCCTTAAGAGCGCTGATGGGAGGGAGGATCAGCTGGGTGGCGGGAGCGGGGCGGCGAATGGGGAGTCAGGGGTGTCAGGGGGGTGGGGCCACAGGGGGGCAGTGGCGGGTAAAGTGTGGCAAGGAGGCAGAAGGAGACCGGGGTGAGCAGGCGGCAGTGGCGTGGGGGCGACCTAATCTGACTTTGTGATTCCTTTCTATTGTTTAACATACCTTCTGTCCTCCTAGTTCTCTTATTATTATGTTGTTGTCTACTTGTCCATTGGCATGAAAGTGACTTTCAGCCAAACCTGATTTCTTAGCCAACAAATCCACTGCATTTTAGGCAGAAAACATGTGACTGACTTAATGTAATTCTCACATCAAAGTCTAGGTTAACCGCTGTGCACTTGCAACTAGTACAAAACCACCACTCCAATATAGGGTTGTAGTGGGGCTGAGTCTTACATTCACACAGTATTAAGTTAGCATGAGCTTATTCAATGTTTAAACGGCATTTTACCTTTTGCTGTCCTTTGCACATGGCGCACACTTCAGCTATTGTTTACAGTTAGGCTGCGTGTTTTGTTTCACATGAGAATAACTTGCTTTTCTGCATTTCTAGACTTGCTTTGTTAGCTTAGCCTGTACAGTGAGTGCCGAGGCCATCAAGGTTATCTCAACACTGTGGCTGTTGTTCAAACTGATCAGTGCAGGTTCTAGACATAACACATATGCAGCTGTGGCTACCTCAGATTCTGGCACCGTTAATAATGCCCTGTGTAAGCATGATTGAACACACTTGGAGAACATTCGTATGCTGAGAGCTTGTGCAGAACTTGATGTGATCCACTTCTGCTAATCTTTGCGGTATGGGGTTGCCTATGCAAGCCTAAGAGACCTTCTACAGTTATAAAATAAACTACTAGCAATGGAGGGTGAAATATAGGTATATTTTAAACCTGTTTCCGTTTAGCATTATAACATGCTTTCTCCCTTTGTATTTTATGGAATAGTAACTATGCTGATAATCTTATTTTTAATCATATGTCTGCATGTATTAGCTAAGATGCTGCTCCTAAGATCACAGCATTAAAATCAAAATTTTAAACTTGCTCGTGTCTCCCTTTACTCCATGTTTTGGACTGGTATGAGAGTGTAACGAAAGAGTGCTCTTGTTTCCCACTTAACCTGAGATAACCTAAGTCACATGTTCTGGGTTGTCTAATCATTGGTTTCTTTGCTATAGGACTAAGAGCTAATGGGACACTAATGCTAGTCTGGTAGGAGATTTTGGGTACTAAGGTGAGTTTTTGGAACACCCTAATTCACTGAGGTCCTGAGTCTCTGTGCACAGTTCTGTGCCTGAGCAGAATCCCTGGAACATGGCGCCCTAACGATGGTGGTCTGATTTCAAGACACTTGAGTAGTGCTTATATCAGTTCATGACCCCCTCACTTTTGTTTCCGGATAGCAGTGGTGACAGATCAACCTACCTATAGTAACATAGGTCTATTCAAGCTTGATAACTTTTAAAACGGTTTCTTTTTGAATTACTACCCAGTTGTGCTACATTGTATTGCATTGTACCTTTTCTTTCTGTGTCAATATGGGTGATGTTGACAAACCGCAGCATAGTCCCATTGCAGTCCACAATCATTTGGAGGCTTATAACATCTCCTTGGAGGGCATGGCAGTTATTTTAGTGGTGAGTGCTGAGGTCGCTTACCCGTTTGAGATTTTCTACTCATGGGTGACATGTCCTGCTGTAAATGCAGATACTCAGGTATTTCACACTTATACTCACACAGCCATGCCAGTATAATATGTTCCTTAGAGGACACAGGAAATTCCTATTGCTGCATGGCAGCACCGTGTTTGGTTTAATGGCGCCCTTCCCCACAGTTTAACGGCAATTAGATTAGGTCCTTTGTCCATTCCAGGCACTTCTTGGCCTGTGTTGTCTAGATTTACCCCGCATCCTCGTGCAGGGGCAGTCCCCGCTGCTGAATTGAGGCCCCTATATAACTCCTCTATTGGGGTTATTAGGGCCCTAGTTCAATGTATCACCCACAATTTCCAGGGTGGGGCCCCTGGTGTTGCAGCACTTCCAGTTGAACAGAGCAGAATGAAGCTTAGTCCTGTCATGGTTAATGCGGTTATGGGCAAGAGTCCCCAAGATAAGGATGATATGCCTATCTGGCTTGACGTGAAATTTGACCAACTGGAGGCAGTTTTTCCTAATTCGAGTCCTGTAGAAAAACACAGGATTCTTGCCCAAAGACTTGGTACCGGAAGCCGGTGACTGTGAGTCACGGGATAAGATCTTTGCCGCAGTGTACACGAGGTGCTTCAGCACTCCTTCAATGGCTGTCCTTCCCTCGGTCATTAAGTGTGTTCAGGAGGAGCGCGGACCTGAGGCAGCGGTTACATTGGGAATGAGACTCATCGCACGTTTGACGTAGTTTCTGTTCTCGTCCTTTCTAACATAAAGGGAGATGCAGTAAACTTTCAGGTGTCTAATGCTTTGCATGATGTCCCCGATGCCGATAAACCCCGACAGTTGCCAAGAAATATTAGGGCGGCTTATAAGACCATAGGCCGTAATAGTTTGGGTGTCAAGCCTTTTTCTACAAAAGAGAAAAAACAGACTCGGGGTCCGAAGTCTGATAAGGACAATCAACCCAAATCTCAAAAGCAAAATTTGAATAGGAATAAAAAACATGGTAAACAACAACAGAAACAGGTGTCGCTTCCTGCATCACCTGTGCCTGGGTCTACAGATCGCACTTATGACTTGCGTGACCCTGCGACAATTAAATCACCTGATCGTTTTCAGGTTCCTGGTCAACGTTCTCCTCGTTCTTTACAGGACACATCAGCCTCACAGTCCGGTGGCGGGAGCGGAGGCAGAGGAAGGGGTGGCCAGCAGAGTCACGACGAGCCCCGCCCGAAAGACTGAAAAGGCAAGCAGGACGTTTCTTCACAAAAACGACCCCAGTTTCATAAAAAGAAAGTTGCCTCTTTTACAGTGAGATATGCCACAGATAGTGAGAACGCAGCTTCATAATCTGAAATGGACGCTGACGCTGTTGGACAGCACGGTGGAGATTACTATTGTTCGAGAGGCCCTGCGTCCACTACTGAAGGTGACAGCGACTGACAAATTTGTTGTAGTTGATCTTTTAATTGAAGGTGACATAGACGTACCATAAAAGGGGTATTTTGGGAAAATCTGACTACCACATATGACATTTTGTTAGCGGAGGCTGACTGGCCCCCACATTTCGTTCAAGCAGCTCTGAGAGGGGAGGAGGTAATCATCCCTGATTTCACACACAGTGTCGAAGGAGCACGAGCTGAATTTTGCAGAAGAGTGGGCTAAGGTGGTGGCGCCGGCTTTGTACCGTACTCGCTGTGGTTGGGATAAATTCTCTCCCATCATGAGATTCCCTTACAGTCTATGCTGCAGCCTCAACCTCAATATCCCATGTGATGCGAAGCCAAGGCTTTCGTGGCAGAAATCCTTGAAAAATTGGAATTTCAAGGTGTAGTTGAAACTTGTGTGTCTCCGTTGAATAACCCACTTTTTTTTCACAACCAATTTTATTGAGCAAAAGAGTATCAAGAATGTGGCATCTTCACACACCAAGATCACCACATCAGTATCAATGTAATGGTGACATACATAGTATTCACGAAGCAAGTGTCAATGAAGCTCAGCTTTAAAAATGCCCTAACAACCCATCCCAACCCCAACTACACCCCCACCCGTACCCACCATCCCCCCCCCCGCCACACATGTACAGAAGCAACACAAAGACGATTCACATAGAGAAAGCAGGTATAATGCAACCAGGGTTTTGCCATTTGGGCCAGGAAAGTCACTGCGATCAAATGTCCTCCTCCTGCTCCGCTGGGGGTTCCAAGGACAGGCCACGGTAGTCGGCCCACCGCTTCCAGATCTTGAAGTGTTTGCGTGGGCAGCCCCGCGCCTCAAAGACCGGTTTCTCAAGACCCATAAAGTAGTCCAGCCCAGCCTTCCACGCAGACAGGGGGGGGGCCCTCACAGATTTCCAGGCCCGAGCCAAGTCACGCTTAGCAACCACCAGGCCCAGGAGCAACAGGTGACGCTTATATATGTTGCCCCCAACCCCTTCCATGATGTGCAGCAGGCCTAGCCGGTGGGTTCGAGGAAGATCCCAGCCCAGGACCTCAGCCAGGCAACTCCATACGCCCCTCCAGAATCCAGCCAGGCGACTACACGACCACACCGTATGCAACAGGGAGCCAGGCACTTCCCCACAGCGCAGGCACTCCGGTGACGCAATCAAAGCAGCCTTCCACAGTCGTTCACGTGTATAATAGGCACGATGCAGGTATTTGAATTGTATCAGAATTGTATCAGGCGGAGCCGAACCGCGATAGCGGTGCCGCGCGGGGACTCCAGCGCCTCCCTCCAGTCGTCCTCATCCAAGGCGCCCACGTCTACCTCCCATGCTTCCCGAAGGGAGCTGAGAGTGGATGAGCAGTGAGTAACAAGGGACTGATAAATCCTAGAGACCTTCCTGTCTCCCAAGTCTCCCATAAACACTTTCGCCTCAATCGGGCTGAACTCCGGCAGGGAGTCGAGGCCGGCAATGCTTGGGGCGAGGGCATGCCTCAGCTGTAGGTAACGGAAGAACTGGGACTGAGGCATCTGGAACTCCACTCGGAGTTCCTCAAAGGACTTGAGGGTGGCGCCTGACATGACCTGGCCCAGTTGTGTAATTCCAATAGCCTCCCAACCCTCGAACCCGGCCAGGGCCTCCAGTTCTGGGAGCAAACCGTTGTGCCACAGCGGCGTTTCAGCCGTTAATTTGCCCCACCAACCCATGCGGCGCAAAGACTGCCGCCACACTGCAAAGACCACTTTTGTTACCGACGGCAACCCACGGCGTATACAGGCCGAGTAAAGAACGGTGTGGAGCGTACGGTCACCCATGAGATGTCTCTCCAGGGCATAGGCCGGGTCACTCCTGTCCCCGTACCACCAGTCATTGAGGACAAGAAGATGTGACGCCTGGTAGTAGGAGAGGAGGTCGGATGTGGCCAAACCACCACAGTAAGTGGACAGAAAGCACGTCCTCAGGGCCACCCTGGCTGCACCGCCATCCCACAGGAAGCGGCTCAGCACAGAGTTCACCTGACGGAACCACTCCATGCCAATAGGGTGCGGGAAATGTTGGAGTTGGTACAACAGTCTCGGCAGCGCCACCATCTTAAAGATGGCCGACCTCCCAAAGATTGTAAGGGGCATTCTGGACCATGTTTTGACATCAGCCTGGACCCGTTCCCACACCGGCAAGACACTGCGTGTCCAGGCCACGGCTCGCGAAGTCGAGAGGAAAACACCCAAATATTTCAGGCCGTCCGTCGCCACGCGCAGGTCGGCGGCCCAAGGGTCGGCAACCACTCCGCCACGTAAAACCCACAGGGTCGACTTAGACAGGTTAAGGCGGAGCCCTGAGACTTCGCCAAACCCCCGCATGATCTCCAAAACTCGAGGGCCCGAGCGCCGCAGGTCGGTAAGGAACAGGAGGACGTCGTCTGCGTAAAGTGCAATCCTATCCGTTAGGGTATCGTTCCAGACAAAGCCACGCAGATGGGCATCCATTCGTATCCGCGACGCCAGGGGCTTCATGGCCAGGGCAAACAGATAGGGGGACAGCGGGCAGCCCTGCCGAGTACCACGGCCGATTCAGAAGCGCCCTGAGACCGCACCGGCTACACGGACCGACGCCGTAACATTGGTATATAGGAGACGGATATAGGACAAGAAAACAGGCCCCAGATTGAGGCGGGCCAACAATGTGAACAAATACGCCCAACTCACCGAGTCAAAGGCCCGGTCCATGTCCGCGAGGAGGAGTGCGGCCTGTTCATCCCTAGCACCCATGGCGTCGATCGCTGCCTGCGCCCACCGGATATTATGCCGGGTGGCCCTGTGGGGCATGAACCCGGCCTGGTCAGGGTGGACCAGGTCGGCGATGTGGGGCAGAAGGCGGTTCACCAGGGCTTTCGCCAAGATCTTGGCCTCGATGTTGAGGAGGGAGATTGGCCTGTAAGAGTCGTGGCGGTCCGGCGCCCTGCCAGGCTTCAAAAAGACCACAATCTCAGCATGACGCCAGTCAGGTGGCAGCTCGCCTCTAGACCGCGCTGCCTCCAGGGCATTGCGAAAGTGGGGTCCCAGCTGGACATGGAACTTTTTATAAAATTCGGCAGGATAACCGCTCGGGCCGGGCGCCTTCCCAGTATTCAATTGGCCAAGGGCCTCCCCAAGTTCCTCGGACGTAAGCGGGGCCTACAAGGCCGTTCTAGTCTCCTCTGGGACTGCCTGCGGGAGTAGGTCTTCCAAGTATGAGGCAATCTCGCCCTCCACCAATGGGTCACGAGGAGCGTATTGTGCCTCGTAGTAGCGGGCAAAGCTAGCCGCCAACCGATCCGGGTCGGTCATAACTGAGCCATCCTCCGCCGTAAGGCCGGGTAGCTCAAGGGGCTGGAAAGTCGCCTGGCAAAGCCTATGTAGCATGGTGCAGGACTTATCGCCCCACTGATACACCCTGCTGCGCGTGGCGAGCCACGCCTGCCGGGCCTCCTCGTACAGGACCGAGGAATATGTCTGCTGGGCCTGCAGGAGCTGTCGCACGACGCCCTCGTCACCCCCGAGTCGACCACGCTGCTCCAGCTCCTCCACGCGGGCCGCGGCAGTCACAATGGCCTCCCGACGCTCCCGCCGAGCGGCCGCACACCAAGCTATATCAATGCCCCGGATCGTGGGCTTCAGCGCCTCCCACACAACAATGGCATCGACACCCCCCACCAAGTTCTCGCGAATAACCCACTTTTTACTGTGACCAAGCCTGACGGTTCATACCGTTTGGTATTGGATTACCGGCATTTAAACTCGCATTGCCGTACCTGTGGAGTACAGAATACTCACAGCTCTGCCTTGGTGGATGATCTTGTGCATAAATGGTTTAAGACCACACTTGACATATCCAATGTTGTTTTTGCCCACAATCTGTCTGGTTTAAGTGGTTAATGGACCAGTTTAACAGTGGTGGCAAACAGCGCCAATTCAAACGTTTAGCCATGGGCTATAAGAACAGTCCGGGTGTGTTTGCTGCCCGTATTGTCTCTATTTTAGAGAGAATAGACCCAGATGCGTGTTAATATGTGGATGGCATTTACCTAACAGATGTCGAAATATGGGCGCATCTGTGCCGCGTTGACTGCATAATTTGCAATTTTGCTGACTTCGGTTACAAGTTCAACTTTGCAAAGTCTCACATTGCAGGGTATAGAGTGTTGTTCCTGGGCTATGAGCTCAATAATGAGGGTCGAGAATTGGCTCCTCACTTCTTTGATAAATGTGCACAACTGCACGCTCCGACTACTCTGAGAAAATTACAATCTTTGATGGGATTTTTGAATTTCAGGCGTACTGACATTCCCGAATATGCCCAGCGTATCAAGCCACTGTATGCTTTGGGACAACCTACTTTTACCAAAATGGGCTGGCTGCCTGAACATTCAGCCATTTTGCAATCATGCAGGCTGATCTTCTAGAACCTAAATTCTTGCTGACTCGTGATAACTGCACCAACCTGGCGACAAAAGCCAGTGTACCAAATTCTAAAGCTTTGCACCCACTGTGGGTACAATGGGCCATGTCATTGACGTCTCCGGATGTCACGTTAATTTGTTATGCCTCCTTACAGTCGCAGGCTTATTTGCAGTATGAATTTGTTCATCCTGCCCCTTTGACTATGCGCCCTTTGGAGGATTTCCATTGTATCATTTACACTGATGGTTTGGCGCAAGTCGCGCATGGGTCTAAGCACGCATATGTCTCCGCATGCGCAATTGTGGTCGGTACTATGGTGAACATAAAGTTTGAGTCCGATGTCATGCATACACAGACATTAGGGGACTGTACCGCCCAATTGGAAGAGCTCCGTGCTCTACTGCTTGCATTGGAGTAAGCAGATCCTGGTGTGACTACTCTTATTGTGACTGACTCTTACTACTGTGTCCAGTCTTACAATGACAATCTGTTCTTTTGGACTCAAAATGATTATCGCGAAACCAAAGGTAGCACAATAAAACATAAAATGATCTGGGTTCGAGTGGCTGACCTTAAAGAGCGTCTAACACTTGTGTATATAATTCATACTCTTGGTCATCAGCATGTGGGAGTTCACGCTGTTGGCAATAGTTTGGCCGATGAGGCAGCGAAGACAGCAGTAGTGACATATTTGGTTGCAGCAGTTACACATTCCAAAAGTAAGATTGATGATGACATCTTGGCAGCAGTTGCTGCTACTGAGAAGGGAAGCACATATTGACTGGATTTCCTTCAAAATACTCTAATCACTTAAGTCCTGATAAAGTTCCTTATGTGAAAATAACCGACATTGGTGACAGATTGATTCCCAACGCGGACCGCAAGCCCACACTGATTACAGCTGCCCACGAAGGTGTTTTGTCCGCTACTGTATCTCAGCTGCAACAACGTTCCTATTGGCGGGGACTGTATAAACAGATGTGTGAATATGTCCTTCAATGTGACATTTGTCAGCAGATCGAACCTACGACCGCTGCGCGTCCACCCCAGACACAGTTGTACATTTCTAATAAACCACTTGGTTGTGTTTATTTGGATCACTGCGGTCCTTTTTCTTCAGATACTGCGTGTAAGTACATCTTATTTGCAGTTGATTCTTGCACACACTTTGTTTGGGTGTGGCCACACAACAGTGCTGATTCATGAACTGTCATAAGGGATTTGCGTGTCTTTGTGGGAATTTTTGCGTGTGGCACTTTCCATTCAGACCAGGGTCCAGCATTCGCCTCTAAGGCGTACAAGGATGCCATGATTTCATGGGGGTCCAGGTCAAATTTTCGTCTCCAACCGGCCTGAGGGCAACAGTGTTGTGAAGCGGATGAACCGTGACTTAAAACAATCCTTGACAGCTAGAGTTATAGGTACAGGCCGGAACTGGCTAGCCCATCTCAATAGCGTTCAACGTGCACTTAATAATCTCCCTAGAAGGTCTCTGGGTGGGCGGACCCCATACGAAATGCTCTTTGATATCAAAATGTTTGTGCCGGACTTTGAAGGTCTAGACCAGGCAGCGGCAGCTGCCCCCTTTGACGTAGAAGAACATTGTAAAGTTTTACAGACTCTACAAGAGACTAGAGACAGTCTTGCAAAGGAACACTTGCCCTCCACATCTGATGCTGCGTTGTAGATCCCGGTAGTTGACTGGCTACCCCGAGTCTGAGAACTGGTCCGAGAGAAGATGGAGAACAAGAAAGAGTTTGGACCCTCGTGTGCTTGGCGTGCAGGGCACAAGAACAGTCATTTTACTTCCACTTCCAGGTCATAAAGAAAAAAGGTACATCTCTATTGACAATGTCAAATTACACAGAGTGGCTGATTCTTCTTAGTATGACACCTGCAGTCTCCTGTCCAGCAATACTGAGAAATTCTGTTTTGGCTCCGGCTCCTAACAACAGGCCTGATGTGGCTTTTGAGATGCCTGCTGTTTCAATTCCTTTAATGAATACCCCACCTGATGCTCAACTTGATGATACTGAGTCTACTTATCCCACAGACTTGTTGATGCCCAATTCACAGACCTGTTTGGCAACTGAGTCCAGATTTTCATTTGTAACTAACTCTACCACATCGAAGTCCACTTCAGAAATTTCAGGTTTTGTAACATGGTTTAAAATCATTTTTTGATTCCCCCTTGGACACACATCTGGTTGGTGCTTTTAAAAAACAATTTTGTTAATGTCAATTGGATTTGTGGTGTATTTTTTCCATCTTGTGAATGGACACTACGTTGAAGAAAGAAATGCTATTTGACTAATTTATGGAACATTGGCACCCCAATCCTCATCACACAGAATAAAGAGGGACCTAGCTTTTGTGAATATTATTGCTTGGCCCGTCTTAGATGGGATTGTATGGGATGCTGTTAAATTTCCAATTCACGGTCCCAAAGAGGGTTTAAATGCCCCAAACGTACTAAGAGTAAGAGTTTCCATGGGGGATGTGATTAAAAAGAATATACGCTCTGATGATTGGAATGATCAGGCCATAGAGGCTTTGTTTTCTGATTTGACATATTATGCTGCCTTTGATGCTGAGGATTTATATTTAGGTTCTGCTAACTATGGTGATTTGTTCTGTTACCAACACTATGGCAATCACTACCTGCATAACGCAAACACAAGGAGGAATATAGTTAATTATATGCAATGGGAACATTTCCCCGCTCCTGTTGAAGGTAGCTCAAGTTCTATTCTAAAGAGATTCACTTATTTTTCTGATTTTAATCAGTCAAATCCTAATGCATTTTATTTTAAGATGACCTAAAAGTCCTCTTCCAAAGTTAGACTTACACACACAAAATTGTTATATCCCAAGTCCTTTCTTGCCCAATTGGCTATTGGCCACTTTGAGCTATGGAAAGATGTGCAATCGGAACATTTCCCCGCTCCTGTTGAAGGTAGCTCAAGTTCTATTCTAAAGAGATTCACTTATTTTTCTGATTTTAATCAGTCAAATCCTAATGCATTTTATTTTAAGATGACCTAAAAGTCCTCTTCCAAAGTTAGACTTACACACACAAAATTGTTATATCCCAAGTCCTTTCTTGCCCAATTGGCTATTGGCCGCTTTGAGCTATGGAAAGATGCTATTGATCTTAAATCTGCTTCGAGTTCTAAAAGTTGGCAAGTGCAAGGCACAGAGGCTTTGCATCGTGCATGTCTCATCCCGAACCATATGTTGTTTTTGAATTCGACTATTTCACAAACCACCTGCTTTGGATTGACTACTACTAAAAAATTAAATGCTCCTTCTTTTCCACAGTTGGAAGAATACCCCGGTTGGGATAATAATACTAGTATATCCATTAGGGATTTACACACTCTTCTTTTAACATTTCCAGTTTGTATTCAATGGGTTGGTTGTAGTGGGACAAAAGTGCATATTCCTGCCAACATTGTTTTCCGAGTTTAGCCCCTAGCTACACACAGGTTAGGGTGAATCCCCGTTTTGAGAGTGACCATTCTGTCACTACCTAGCGTCAGTTAAGCTTCATTTGTCTAAATTGACTGACAATGTTGATCTGAATGAATTTGTCAAGGGCCCTGCTTCTGGCAGATCCAAAAGGTGAATATATTTGCTGTTTACAACAAAGTTTGGAAACTGTTTCAAATTGAGGCTGCTTCCTGGTTAAGAGCTATAGATCAAGCTAATTTAGAAAAAGTGCTTGTAGTTGTAGATAGTAGCATTAACATGCTTTCTTTCCACATTTACACATCAGATAATATTGTTTCATCTGTTGTTGAAATTGTGCAAGAAGATGTCTCTGTTTTATTCCATGGTCAAAATCAATTGCGTTCCATTGGGCAGTTTGCATGGACTTTACACACGTTAGAGGCTGGGAAGGTACCTTGGGACTACATGAACACGTCCTCGTTATTTGCACCATTTAATTTGACTGAAAAGCAACAGTTTATGTCAATGAAAGATGCCCCTCTTTCTATGTTACATATTGAAAAGTTAGAACCGTTACCATTTTCTGTGGTCGAGACGAATTCTGCTGTGCGGCTCGTCCAAGAGTTAATAACACTGCCTTTTCCTTTGTTTAAATTTGAGGCTTGCATGAAGTATTATGCTATAGGCAGGTATGAACCTTTAGGAAGCGCTTATCTCCATGAAGCTTGGTCGCTGCCCTTTACATATAGATGCCTGAGGGAGGGTAAAGTTTATTTGAATGGTGAAGATTGCACAACAACACCTGTGTGTAAGAATATGCAATTGCATGACTTGTGCAATCAACATGCACCAAACTTAGCAGGTGTTTTAAAAGGTACTCTTACACCTGCTATCACACCAGCATTCACATTACTAACGAACTGTAGATTTTTACTTTTAAATAATGAAGATTGTTGTGGGATGCTGGCTGGAATTCCTTACGTGGTAACAGTATCCCATTGTGTAGTTTGTTGTAAAAACATCCTGTTTCCTCCTTCACATGGGAAGCTGGATGTTTCTGCCCATCGATTCCGACCTTGAAAGCAGAGTTCAACAAGATGAGTCGAATATAAGCCCTTTTGTCCCAGAAACAAGGCGCCTTCACATCTGCCCGTGAAACGTTTGTCTTTCACGTGGCAAACAACCGCACAGAGGTGCAAGTGTTATTAAATACGGATCTTCCCCTGCATTTCGAGGAGTTAATTCACACAATCTTTAATGCCTCCGCGACCACTGGTTTAGCGCACTTTTTTAAAGTTATTAGCAGTGGCCTTGTGACTTCATTCCAAACTATATTTGGTCTGTTACTGGCATTTTTTCATTCAATTATTTCCAGCCTCTTTGGTGGATTTCCCTTGATTCTCTCTCTAGTTCCCGGTGTGCTTCTATTGATTTTTTATTTAAGAATGGATGCCAGTCCTGTGTTACACAACAATATGCCCCGGCTGTTGCTGCTCTGCAACTGAATGCTTAGTTACTATGGAGCACTGCCTCTGGGTGCAGCTTATGAATTATCATTTCAATTTTCCTTTTTCACATGCATCCAGCCTGTCTTTCATTGCCTGAGCTGCGATTTCGACTGGGCCCTGGATTTGTGTCTCTGCAGTACAGTGTCTCCCAATGCGGATTATGATCAACTGATGAGCCCCTTAGTTGCTCATGAATTGATTTGTTCTGGCAGCAGGATTATGGCCTTTGCAGCGATGCATGGCGTCCTGGGACGTTGGAATGTCTTTGAAGCAGCGCCTGACTTCTTGGTATGAAGTTACATTGAAGAAAACCTGCGTTGTCCTCTGATGGTACTAGAGGATACGGTTATTGAGGAACATGTTTGTTCTTTCCCATTACTAAATTGGATAGCTGAAATGTTTTCGGATGAGAACAATGACTTCATGTTGGAGGTCGTTACAACATACTGTGCATATACACTGTTGGAGTGAGATATTTTTTTTTCCTTCTCTCTCTCTCTTTCACAACTGCTGTCATGTGTTGAACAGCAGATTTTTTTTTCTTTCCCCCTCGAGATTTTGTAAATGACTCGACTCTAAAGCCCTTTTGTTTGACTTTCTTCTGTCCATAGGTGGATACTAAATTTGTGTGTGGTTTCTAGATTCTGAGTTTGCTCACATTTTTTCCATTGTGGCAATTTTAACTTGATTCTAACTCTCAAACTTGAACTCTGTGTTCCAAATTAGCCCCCATTCTGTATGTGCTCTGATCAAGGGAGGGTGTAGTGAGGCTGAGCCTTACATTCACACAGTGTTAACTTAGCATGAGCGTATTAGAAGTTTAAACGCCATTTTACCTTTTGTTGTCCTTTGCACACAGCACACACTTCAGCTATTGTTTAGAGTTATGCTGCGTGTTTTATTTCACATGAGAATAACTTGTTTTTCTACATTTCTAGACTTGCTTCGTTAGCTTAGTCTGCACAGTGAGTGCCGAGGCCGTCAAGGTTATCTCAACATTGTGGCTGTTGTTCTAACTGATCAGCGCACGTTCTAGACATAACACATATGCAGCTATGGCCACCTCAGATTTAATAATACATGGTGCAAGCATGTTTGAACACACTTGTAGAACATTCATATGCTGAGAGCTTGTGCAGAACTTGATGTGATCCACTTCTGCTAATCTTTGAGGTATGGGGTTACCTATGCAAGCCTAAGAGACCTTCTATAGGTATAAAATAAATTACTAGCAAGGGAGGGTGAAATATAGGTATATTTTAAACCTGTTTCTATTTAGCATTATAACATGCTTTCTCCCTTTGTATTTTATGGAATAGTAACTATGCTGATAATCTTATTTTTAATCATATGTCTGCGTGTATTAGCTAAGATGCTGCACCTGAGATCACGGCATTAAAAGAAATATTTTAAACTTGCTTGTGTCTCCCTTTAATCCATGTTTTGGACTTTTATGAGAGTGTAATGAAAGAGTGCTCTTGATTACCACTTTACCTGAGGTAATCTAAGTGACATGTTCTGGGTTAGCTAATCATTGGTTTCTGTGCTATAGGACTGAGAGATAATGAAACACTGATGCTAGTCTGGTAGGGGATTTTGGGTACTAAGGTGAGTTTTTGGCACACCCTAATTCACTGAGGCCCTGAGTCTCTGTGCACAGTTCTGTGTCTGAGCAGAATCCCTGCAACAGGGTCTTTAGACAGACCAAAGAGCTGAAAGGACTTTTTACTATGGGAAAAATCTAAGCTGCTTGATAGATGCAGTGCCTGGAAAAGAAGAGCTGAGAAGAAGAAAGTAGACTGCCGTACGTGCTAAGAACTTACCTCATGTAGCCCAGACATGCATTAGTTGCTGCTGCGGGGTAGTAGTGGTGGGCCGGGACGGTGGGGTTAAAAAAAGTAAAAAAAGAACAAAAGAAAGATTACCCTACATTCCTGGCATCGGCCTCTCCTCCGTCCTGTTCACAGTGCAGAAACAAGAAACACTCAGGGTCCCAGACTCCCCTAGCCGATCACGATGCTGCTGTCACCAGCGTGACAGCAGTGTCGTGATTGGTATGAGTACCATAGTTCAGCACTCAGATAGGGGCTGGTAGGATGTGCATGTTCTCCTCCCAGACTGTGCAATACAGCCCAGTAGAGAACAGGATACTCATGATGGTTTGGTCTGCCCAAGAAGCAGTCCTCTCCCTGCTCTGGGGGCAGCCCAGCCCAGCACCTACAGAGACACTAGGGAAAAATAAAATGATAAAAACATGGTGGTAATATCATTTTATTTTTCCTGTGGAGCAAGGCTCCTCTGCCTTAGTGGAGGAGCCGCTGCTGCAGATATGTATGCCCAGCTGTGACATTTGCTGCAATGACCTTCGGTCTGCAAGCTGGTGCTCAAAACTCCAACTGAACGATTATTATCAATAACAGCGAGCTGTCCCTGGGAGGGTACATGAATTATTATTTGACTAGACTACCATGTGATCAAGATAAAAGATGCTGGCTACCAAGTTATTGCTTGCCTTCTTGCACTTTTGGGTGCCCCATATAAGCAATTTCTAACATTTTGACTTGAATCGCTTGGCACCCGACACTGCTGAACTAGCTGGGAACAGACATGCCATCAGCCTGCCTACAGATCCCCCTCTGTTTTGGTGGTGAGTGGCCTCTCTACCTTCCTTGCGGTCCTAATTTATATAGTTAAAGTATTCAAATGCAGCTCGTAAACAAGCTCCAGGTGGGACCAAAATGCTGTGAGTTGTGTTTGTGTTATGCATTAAATAAAATAAAGCACTGAACAGCTTCCCAAGGAGTGACAGGGCCTTTTTTAATATATATATATATATATATATATATATATATATATATATATATATATATATATATATATATATATATATTCACTGAAAAAACCATAGGTTTCACACATGTTATAGTTAGCTGGACATTTCACTCATACAAAACCATCGAAATTCCCCTGTTATAGTTAGTTCAGCTAACTATAACTCGCGCACCCCGCAATGCAGTGTTGATGACGTCACATATTACATCACTCATGACATGGTCAGTGACATCACTCATAACATCACTGATGACATCTCAAATGACATCACTGATGACATCATCCAGAGAATGTGTGTCTTTCTGAAAAATAAATATTTTTTATATATATATATCTAAAGGTCGATGGAAGAATAAATGGGTAAATAAGTGTCTAAATGGATGTATTTATTGTAAAAATTATTGTATAACTGACTTATTAAGTGTATCTTAGTGAATAGATGTATTAACAAGTAATGTTTAAATATTTAAATATCTGTATCAGTGTCTCACTTTGTGTATAAGTGGCTGCATGGGTTGGTGAGTAGCTACATGAGTGTGTACATGGGTTATTACTTTGTTTTTTGAGTATCAGTATGAGTGTCTGTATAGTTCGGTGGGGGATATTACTTAGCGTATAGATGCATGAATGAGTGACTCACTGTTTGTATGTGTTTTGAAGACAGCATGTGTGCAGGACTGTATGGGTGGATGATTGTGTGTACAGGTGGGTTAGTGAGTGAATTCCTGTCTCAATAGTGTATTTATGAGTACCTACTTATGTTTTAAACTAGTATACGTGAGTATTGATGTATATAAGTGAATATATGTGGGAGTGAGAGTTTGGAAGTGTTCCAGTATAAAATAAAATGCGTTTCTAAAGGTAATTGTTTAAGAGAGTATGTGTACGTTTCTGTAGAAGTACGTGTAGTAGTGTGTATGAAGCTGTATATGCAGGTAAATGGATGTTTGATAGTTTATTTGCATGTGTGAGTATGTGTGCAATTAACTCTATGGATGAGTATCGGTGTGTAACAGGATGTATAGGTGTATGAGTACATATGATGAGTGAGTATATGTATGAGTGACTTTATGGAACTGTTGGTGAAAGAGTGGATGTGTATGTAGATGTTGGCATTACTGAATAGGTTGTTGTAACTGGTATTGGTATCTCCATTTTTTTTGAAAATGTTAGTTTCTGTTTTTGAATGTGTGTATCAAAGGTAATATTAGGGTAAGAGGAGGTCTGTCACCCTTTCACAAGGATGATGTCATCAGTGATGTCATCTGAGATGTCATCACTGATGGCATGAGTGATGTCACTGACCATGTCATGAGTGATGTCATCAGCAGTGCATTGCGGGCGCGCGAGTTATTATAGTTAGCTGAACTAACTATAACAGGGGAATTTCAATGGTTTTGTATGAGTGAAATGTCCAGCTAACTATAACATGTGTGAAACCTATGGTTTTTTCAGTGAATTTGCAAGGTTTTTAAATGCTAATTCCTAACTATAACGTGTGTGAAACCTATGGTTTTTTCCAAGTACAAGTTTTTTTATCACAAATACTTATATTTATTTTATTTTTTAAGTTACATTTCACATGTAAAATAATAACAAAAGTAAGTTAAAAAAGTTTTTTTTATTACTGTTTTTTTTCAATATATTAAAATTAAATTCTATCTAATTCCTTTTTCATGCGTACGGTGATTGCACCATACTTTGTATGGCAAATCGTAGTGTGCACGTACTCGTGTATACATTACGAATGCGCTTTGACGTTACGTGTCGCATCCACGTTTCCGTGTGATGTCATATACGGCGCCCTGTACGTGTACGGCACCAAAGTTTCAAATTTTCAAAAACATATATTTATGTATTTAATGTACATATTAAGGGAAGACATTATCTGACATTGTAAAGCTTGCATCAGGAGGAGTCTTTCCTGTGCAGGGGGGGCTGTTCTGGTGCTTAAACGCCTCCTAAAAGTGACTTAGTGAAGTATAAATATAGTAAAACAAGAAATAAACTAGAGACATGAGAGGTACCAGGTAAATCAAAGGACGGAACAACTGATTTTTAAACCTGTATATGAATCAAGAGGGCAACAGGATACGCTAAACCGAGGCAAACTTTAGTGCCTATTTAAATCAATTCCATCACTAACAAATCTGACAACGAAGGAAATCGATTGCGTTGGCTTACTACAAAACCCGGAAGGTATACTGCCACTCACTGTAATAACACTAACATCCCCTTCTGTCGTGGAACAAATCATGAAGGAAGAAGATATTTTTCGCAGTTGGGGAATAATGATCAGCAAAGTTGTGCCAAAGGAATATCCCAAACCATTCATAAAAACAGAAAATATTCTAAGTACTGAGAAAGAAAAAAAGGGGCCAGCAACCTTCTCTGTATTAAAAATTCCAATACAACAAATAGTTAGAGTAGTAGCAAATCCACCTGGCGAAAAAGATAGAGAAGGACAATGGGATAAATAAGTCATGGATAAAAATTGCCCTACATGGAAATGACAAACAATGACAAGTAAACCAGAAAACAACACTTGAAAACTCAAAAGAAGCAAATGATACTATAGCAATTTGCTCATGGAATATAAATAGTATAGGCAAAAATCTGGACAACATAACTCAATTACTTAAGAATTACCAGATAATCTTATTACAGGAGACCTGGGCAACAGCTCCGAATATTATCCATGGTTATAAAGAATACTTTGAACCTGCTATTAAGCTAAGCAGCTATGGTCGCCCTTCTGGCAGTCGTGCAATATTAATTGTGATTGATCTAAAGGCAGAGCACACACCATTGGTTACAAACAACTGTAATATTCAGTCTGTCCAGCTAAAATACAAGATTTATGATCAAGAAAAATCATTAAAGCTGGTTAATATATACATTTCGCCAACATCTACCTCTAGGAAGACCAAGTGAGCTGCTCTCTAAACCTACTTGGTAGAGCATGGATTTCAATATTACAGGAGATTTTAACTTAAATCTATTAATTCCTTTTGCAAGAGATGATGTGACACACTCACAAGATCATCAATGTCTAATACCAGCACAAGTAATAGAGACTTCATCAAAACCGAGACAAAATCAAATAGGCCTAAACTTAGTGAAGGATATGAAAGCTTTGGGGCTACGAATACTCAATGGTAGATTTCCAACTGATTCTCCTTCTGCATGGTCCTGCTATACCCATAATGCAAAATCGCAAATTGACTATACTATGGTATCGCTGAACATTTTTAATAACTGTACCGAGTATTACTTAAAAAAGCTCTCAGAGAGTGATGACAGCCAGCAAGTAATCACCAATTCTTTTAAAAATACAAAACATTAACTCTATTTAACAACACAAGGCCAAATTGGAACCACCAATTACCTGAAACTAAACTGGAAATCGAACAACAAACAACTGACTAATGATCTAGCCTTAAAACTAGCTACTGAATGCTTCTACGAAAGTCCAGCTACATCAATAGTTGATCAATAGGCAAGTTTTATATCCAAATTACCTAACCATAATTGTAATCAGAGGGACCCTAGAGAAAGATTTATAACTCGGTAACAAAAACAGGAAACTCATAATAACCTTCCTTATGCGGATAGAAAATGAAACTGACTCAAAATAGACTGAGGAAAGAGCCGACAAAGTTCCCTAAGAAAGAAGAAACAAAAGCTGTTTTAAAGGAGTTAAATCAAAACCTAAGGAAATTAATCTGGAACAAAAAAACTGGAGCAAACAACGACCGTTGGACTCAAAATTTTTAAGCCAGCAATCAAGGAAACACAAGGGAGTTTTGGAAAATGATAAACAGCGTAACTAGACCGGTTAAAGCTGTAGTTTCATCATTGCTAACGGAGACGGAATGGGGGATATTCCTGGGGCACCATTTAAACCCAGATACTACAAAAACTGGAATCAAAATGCATGTCAGTTGGAATGTAACACCTAATCCAAAACAAGAAAGTGATTTCGAAATTACTCAAGACCAATTTGCAAAGCTAATTAAAAAAAACAGAAAGATGGAGCACCGGGGCCGAATGGTATTCCATTTGCCCTGTATGAGGAGGATCCATATGGGCAGAACACCTTGCCAGGGTTTTTAGAGAAGTAGTCCGGATAGGGGAGATACCTGGAACCTGGAGAGGGTCTTAAATATCTGACATTTATAAAAAAGGAGATTGGGCATTGCCTGGAAACTATTGATTGATAACCCTTCAGGACACTGATGCAAAACTGTTTGCAGGGATATTGCTAACAATTCTAACTGACTGGGCAAAGGACAACTATATTCTCCCGCCTAACCAAACTGGTTTCATTAAAGGCCTCAGAACCTCTACTAATATCTTAGCTCTATCTGTTTTGATCGACAAATCAATTACAAAAAGACAACCTTTGTATTTATGCTTTGTTGTCTATAAATCAGCATTTGATTGTGTCGATAGAGAACGTTTGTGGCAAAAACTACGTATACAAAAGATCCCTCCTTTGTTACTACACCTGATCCGTCTTCTACATGCACACACTTGGGCCAGAGTACGTATCGCTAATAGTCAGTCACTAACTAAGGAAATACCAACACTAGGTAGACTGAAGCAAGGATGTGTATTGGCTCCTTTATTATTTAATCTGTTCTTAGCCGATTTGACAGAAGGCCTGAACGACATAAATGCTCACCCGCCGAAGCTTCCCGACAAACACATATCTAACCTACTCTACGCAGATGATGTCATCCTTCTAAGCAACACAAAGGTGGGCTTACAATGTTTAATAACAGGAATACGCAACAGAAAACAAAATGGTAATAAATGAAACTAAATCTAAAGTTATGGTTGTCGCCCAAAATTTCAAAAGGAAGTACAATTCCAAATGGTTTCTGGGAAAGGTGCTTGGAACAAGTTGAAACCTATAGATATCTGGGAGTTATATTCAATAACAATGGCAACTTTATTCCCCAGAAACTTGATATCGTTAGGAAAGCAAATGCTCTAACAGCTACATTTGGGGTCATCAAAAAGTCAATGAGTAACCTATACTATCAACCACTTCTTAAGGTAATATCGGCTAAGTTATTACTGTAGGAAGGTGGATATCTGACTATGGTTATCCCCAAACTTTTTGCCTGGTGTTTAGCTGGTTTTTGATATAGTTGGCCTGGGATCCTGCTAATCAGGGCCCCAGGCTAATTGCTCTCTCCTTAAAATGGACTCCATGTACCTTAGGTACATACACAATTGGAAATGGTTCACCTTATAGGCCCCTGGAACAGTGTACTCCGGGTACCCAGGGCATAGGTTTATCCAAAGCCTACCAGGGGCTGCAGCATGTATTGTGCCACCCCTGGCCTGGCCTCCATATTTGACACAACTGGCTGATAACTCAGCTGGGTTAAGTTGGTGTAATCACCTCTTACTTGGATATAGTATCCCTATATCTAACCCTAACTGGACCCATGTTAACCTATAAGCCACTCCTATGGAAATCCTCAGCAATCCTGGAGGCAGAGTGCTTGGTTTCATGTGGGATGACGCTCTGGCACGAGCTGAGTCCGTCTGCAGCTGTAGGGAACAACTCCCTTAGCTGTTCCGGGATATTGCCATACCATATTCTCTTAAGTACATTATAATCCTCGCGGTTATAAGCTAACTTTGGTTTGGCTTTATCAAAACATGTCAAGTAAGGTGTCATACGATTTGGAATACTATCCCTCGACAGTCCTGTTGACGGGGATAGCATTCCACCCTTCTGGAGGGACACGACATGTACATAACCTGAACCCCTGTTAAAGTTAAACTCGAGCCTCAGCATCACAAAATGGATGCTGCCACCACAGACACAAGTCTGAACTCCTGCTGCTGGGAGTCCATCCAGCGAGGGAGGCTTGGACAAAGGGTTTCCTGCCTTGGGAGGTGCGAGCACCACCCCACACAGGATTTTGTGTATTGGGTAGGACAGAGCTGAATAGATTGAGACATGGCCCGGGCACACAAGGTGTCCCAGTGCATAAGTCAGTCCAAACCGGTGCTGGAGCTTTCCAGCCCCAGTCCTGGCGCGGAGCTGGACAAAGGAAAGGGGGTGTAACAGCCCCCCTTCCTGGTCCCACCCAGAGGAGGGACTTAGCAAGTGATTCACCCCTCAGATTTGGAATAGGAGTGGGAGCAGTGCCATAGCACCACAGATCATCCTGAAATCAACTTGAAACAAAGAAGAAGAGTGGACTTCGACATTCTGCTGCATAGAAGACTGAAGAGTATCTCCCTTGTGGCCTAGGAGTGGCCACCCTGTGAACACAGGCACCATCCAGCAACTCGATGTCTGCTTTGCCGCCACCTCCTGCCGGAGCCCAGAGCCCAATGAGAGCCAGACTCTCAGACATCTCAGAGCCCAATCCACAGTCCCTGCAAAGAAGAGACCCGTGGAGGCACCAAGAGACGTGGGACCAGACATCTCAAAAGACCCCCCAGAAGCTGACTGCGCAGCACCCAAGGCACCGTTGATGCTGTGCTTTAGGGTTTAATAAGCCTTACCACCCAGCAGCATTTGCACGGAAGATCAGCCCCCAGCATCTCCATAATCTGCGTGGGGCCCTTTTGCATCTTGCCACTTGACACACCATTCCGGTCACTTGCCATGTGGCTAGCGGCCATCTTGGCAACGAACTCCGAAATCAACACTGCGGGTCTGGTTGCTCCAGACTTGCCCTCGCTCCTGTAAAAAGGAGCACCTGCTCTGACCTTGCTGGTCCGAGTGATAAAATTTCTTCACTTCCTGCGTGGCTTGCATTAGCCAAGGCCTGTTTGCTCCAATCAAGTTGCCAACACTGCCATCAGCTAGAGCCTTTTGTGGGACAGCTCGTGCCTGACTCTTGGACGTCCTTGACCTCTTCGTGTCCACGTGGCTGCAGAGACAAGCTACACCTCATCGCCTGTTTGTACCCAACATCGCCTGGTTCCATGGTAGTCACTGGCTAGTGACCTTGAAGATTGTCCCCTCTGCTTTCAGGTCTTCACCACTTCAGATCCACCCTTGGATCCACCGGAACTCTCCTCGACAACCCGCCTGCATCATCTTTATCTTCAGGCACCATCGACCTGCGTGTCGAAACCCGACACTACTTTGCACCTGTGCACCCGCTTCCTGTGGGTGAAGTAACTCAGCAACGCCGGTGTTCCTACACTGGTACACACCTCTAGTGTCTAGGTCTTAAGTTTTGTACTTCTAGGTCAGTCGGAAGGTTCCTTAAACACTAACTTTGTAACTTTTACGCACCATTGACATTGCATTGGTGTATGCGTGCACTTTAAGCACTGCACCCGAGTCCCGCGGGCCTTTCCCGACTTCTTCACTGTTAGTCCCGAGCAGCTCCAGCGATTCCCCAGGCCCTAGGCCTACTTCCTTTCAGCTAGGTGGTTCTTATACCACTATTTTAGTATATGGTTTAGGTGGCCCCTAGGGCTCATCCATATTGTGCAACTTTTGTGTATTTAAACTGTGTTTTGTTTTAACGCATTTGCTTCTGTGCTCATAAAGAGTATAGGGGATATTTGTAGTAAATAAATATATATATATTTTCAATATATTTCTGTGTGGTGTCCTTTCATTTGGTATTCAAGGGGATTGTGTATGGTAAAACAGCTTGCTTCACATGCCTTTACAGAGTTTAGCCTAAGACTGCTTTGTCCACGCTACTAGGATAGCTGGTCTATAAGGTTGGCTTACAACCAATCATCATAAGGGTTGCTTGGCATGGTACAAGGTGATCACTAGAACTAGTGAGCATCATATACCAAGCCAACTTCTCACAATTACCATCATTAACTTATGGCAGTGTGGTCCTAAAGAGAAAAGATGCAATGATTGTTAACAAAGCTATTTCAAAAACATTTAGATCTCTCTTCCTCCTTCCAAAAAATGCGTCACAAGCCCAAGTCAGGCTGGAATTCTGAATAATCAGCTGTTCGCACGAAAGGGTCATATAATCAAAGTTAGGAATAGAGTGAAAAATGATAAGGAGAACTTCTTTCGCAGCTTTTGTGGAAAGAAATTGAAGGAAACAACAAATCATCTGCCTGGAAATACCTGGACAAGGCTCTGGATGAATTTGAGATTAGGGGGATCTGGACCTCTACTAAAACCCCGGAATCTTTTTAAAAAGTTGTGAATAAAACAACAGATTACCTATCATTGATAAGTGACATATCGACCCTTGTTAAAAGGAAACATGCATGGTCCATAATAAATGGCAACATAATAAAAGGCCTCAGAAATATTTGGCAACAGCATGGTCATTGAGAAGCAAACAGATCTTCATCAAAGCACGTTTTGGAGTATGGCCGGAAAAATCCCATGCACTACCTTGGAAAAAACTTGAAAATAACATATTGTGCAGGCTGTGCAAACTTGGGGAGGAAAATATTATACATCTCTTGTGTCTCTGTCCAGAAGTGAAAAATGAAAGATTAACTTTACTAAAAAGGCTATTTAATGAAAGAGGGATAAGGACATGTAGACAAGCACTGATTTGATGTCTTTGCTCAGATGATGTATCTATTAACTCTGCCTTGACAACATTTTTAACAATAGTATGGAAAAAATTGGAACAGCATGACATTGGAATTAACTTTTAACATATGAATTGTTTTATTAGAAGCAGTTTTAATAATGAATGTATATATTGTTAATATTTACTGTTATTTAAAATGCAATTTTCATGATGTTTTATAACTTAGATGTACCTGATGGAGACTTTGTGTTTTGTAAAGATTTTAATTAATCAATCAATAATAAAATTACTCAGATTTAGTGTAGTCTATAAAATTTCATTCAGTCACTTTTTGGCTTATGCTGTGTAAAAACCTTGCACCTGCTTGAAACAGGTGTCAGGATTGACACAGCATTGTGAGCATAGGGCCCAAAAGCTTTGCTGGAGCTGTGTTGCACTTGCAACACAAGTCAAGCAATGCACCGCCGTCACAACACAAATACATCACATATCTGTGTTGTTTTTGCCCCATAGTACACCACATTGTAAATACGGTGCATCCATAGTGCTGATGTCACAATGCACGATAGCTGGCATATCTCTAGGAATGTACTACTTATTGTACATCTGTTGATTAGTGTTTTAATGTACTAAATGGTTTACTACACACTGATCCATTAGTCACTACAAAACTATAACAGGAGTGACAGAGTGTTTAGTGGAACTGTTAGGATAGAGACTGGGGAATTGAACATATAAAACACAAATTTGCAGGTGCATAGAACAGTGCATGTATAGTCTATAGGGGTTTAAAGCAGCCCATGCTCTAAGGCCCACTTAGCACCATGAGTACTTGAGTACTAGCTGAATGATTATAATTCAGCAAGGAGAGTGTCTGCCTCAATGTATAGCATCTTCACTTTTAGAACAATGTATATATAAGCACATACTGCTCTATAATTAATTTTAATACTGAAACAGTAGTGTGAGAGTGTTTGATGAAACTGTAACAATAAAGACTGGGGAATTGAAGGTATAAAAGGCAAGTTTGCCGGTGTATAGAACAGTGGATGCATAGTCTATAGGGATTTGAAGTAGTCCCTGCCCCAAGGCCCACTTTGCAACATGACTAATTAGGTACTGGCTAAATAATTATAATTCTGGAAGGAGATTGTGTCGTTGAATGTATACGAGGTTCATTTTTAGAACAGTGTATATATAAGCACATACTGTGGAATGGAATCACTACAACATTGAAACAGTAGTGTGAGAGTATTTGGTGAAAGTCTAATGATACAGACTGGGAAATAGAAGCTATAAAAGACAAGTTTACCAGTGCATAGAAAAATACAAACGTAGTCTATAAGGGTTTGAAGCAGTCCATGCCCTAATGCTCACTTTGCACCATGAGCACTTGGGTTGTAGCTGAATGATTACAATTCTACAAGCAGAGTGTCTCAACCCAATATTATTTTATAATAATAAATGTATTATTGTAACATCTCATAATTTAATAGAGCTTCTAAAATAATTTCATCAGGTATTGCATTTTCCTGGTTATCAATTTCAAAAGTCATCTGATGAATCTCAATGTCATCTAATGCTTCCACAAAAGCATCATCCAAGGTTTCATCTAGAAAATGACAGCTGATATCTCCTGCTTTCATTTCTTCCTCTTCAATGTGGCTGCTCGTAAAAGGTATGTTCAGCTCTTTTACGACACTGCTATTAATTTCAAAATCTTCTTCCATATTGTTTTGTTGATTTTCCATAGTGAATTTATTTTATTGTAGGTCCTTGTACAAAATCATAAACACTTTTTTAATCATTTTTCCTAATAAAGAACACAAAACTAGCTTTATCGACTAATTTCCCTTTAAAAAATATTATACAAATACCATTGTCAACTACTTTATAACATTATATAAATATAATTATTTATATGAATGTTCAGTCTTTAAAGTTTCCTAAATTATCATACCAGTCACTCCTTATCACTGTCAGAAAAAAACCCAGCCTGTTATTATAAAATGCAGTACTAAATAAAGTACAGTTTGTCTATTTACCTTACCTGGTCCAAAGTAGTAGATGGGTTGTAGTAAAATGCAAAGAATACTGGTACACTCAGTATATTTATATTTTAAGTTTTTCAAATGTATACAAAAGATATGAACTATCTTTGAACACTTATGTACTCCATCCATGTTTTGTTATTTCACCTCTGTAGAAGCACACTCCATTGGCCATTCTTAACAGTTCTTTATACTTACTTTAAACATAGTAAATAATAAGAAAATTATATATTATAAAATTAGAATCTGTGGAAGACAACAAAAAACAGTTACAATATATCCTTTACAACACCAAATAATTTGTAAAGCATTTCATTTGCCTTTTTTGCTGTTCTCAGTATATATTGAATTTCACTAGAAATAGTAAGTTCAATAGTACTCATCACATAACAGCGGGCAAAAAAACAGACAATCAATAAGATTATCTTAAAAAAAACATATGGCCGGGATGCCTGTCACCCCCTCCCAACACAATCCCCAAGGATGGGAAGACGGACGTAGTTCTGAACTTTTGGAAGGTGGGAGGGAGTTACCCTCCCGGCCGTATTTATTAAAATATGAAACAAAATTAAAACATTAAATAAAAGTTTCATATCATGTACAATTTTCATTTATTACATTTCGATGAAGACATGTTCATTGGCTAACCTTAACAAATCTCTAATACAAAGGTTTTCCTAGCCGAATCTAACATCCTGCAAATGCATATTTTCTAAATTAAAATTGTACATCCTAGCATTACGAGCCAACGGCAAGGTCGCAACCGGTGTCAGATCCCTACTACCAAAACTCTCGCCCTCACGGTGTGAGTGGCGGCCGCGCAGAGGACTGTACCCTCTGTGCCAACTCCAATTTCCCTTGTCTTGTTGGGGGCCCCCCATTTCAACTCGACGCCATCTTAAAGGTCGTCCGAGGACCCGTGTGAGGTGTCTGTAAGAAGGCAGCTTGGACTCCCCCTCCCACCCCACACTGTCTATCACATCCGCCGTCGCGGATATCCGGGCCCCGGGAAATTCGTAGGAGGGGCATATAGCCACCTCCTCCCCTGGAAGGGGCCTATGGCAGTCTTCCCCTAGGCGACCCATACTTAGTGGGTGCCGCCTCCCCGTGGGAGGGGCCAATGACCTCCTCCCCCCGGGCGCTCCCATCCATAGTGGGTGGCGCCCCCCTCTAGGGACCTTAAAATTACTGCTCACTGATCATGACCTTACCGCCCGACCAAAAATAAATAAGACATTTGTTTACCTACTATGGGAGAAAAATACCGTCCTGTCTACTTGTATCGATTATTTATACCTCAGGAAAAACGGTACCTACAAACAGAAATTACATCCTTAAACGACATTCGTGTTCTTCTATACGGAGGGAAAGAAGATGTTATCAGAGCAAAAACTTTATTGCAAAACTAACATTGCCATAAGGGGCCGGTGGGTGGGTCAAAATTGCTCCTTGTTCCGTTGAGGGCTCACGTGCAACGAGTGGGTGCAGGTTCCAAGCACAGGAACAAGAGGACGCTTCTTCAGATTCCCGCTCTCTTTATCCTTCTTCGGGAGGGCGTGTACCCTCCGCCGGTACGCCTACTGGGTGTGGCCATCGGTGTAGGTGTCTAGGACAACCCCTCTTGGGCGGGAAAAGGCGCGCCCCGGCTACGCCGCTTCGGGCATACCAGCCGAGGCACGCCCCCTGTCCAAAATGGTTTCCCAGGAGGATCCGGGCCCGCAACCATACGTTCGGGGGGACCGAGTGGTCGCCCCTTTCCATATGGCCGGGATGCCTGTCACCCCCTCCCAACACAATCCCCAAGGATGGGAAGACGGACGCAGTTCTGAACTTTTGGAAGGCGGGAGGGAGTTACCCTCCCGGCCCTATTTATTAAAATATGAAACAAAATTAAAACATTAAATAAAAGTTTCATATCATGTACAATTTTCATTTATTACATTTTGATGAAGACATGTTCATTGGCTAACCTTAACAAATCTCTAATACAAAGGTTTTCCTAGCCGAGTCTAACATCCTGCAAATGCATACTTTCTAAATTAAAATTGTACATCCTAGCATTACGGGCCAACGGCAAGGTCGCAACCAGTGTCAGATCCCTACTACCAAAACTCTCGCCCTCATGGTGTGAGTGGCGGCCGCGCAGAGGACTGTACCCTCTGTGCCAACTCCAATTTCCCTTGTCTTGTTGGGGGCCCCCCATTTCAACTCAATGCCATCTTAAAGTTCGTCCCAGGACCCGTGTGAGGTGTCTGTAAGAAGGCAGCGTGGACTCCCCCTCCCACCCCACACTGTCTATCACATCCGCCGTCGCGGATATCCGGGCCCCGGGAAATTCGTAGGAGGGGCATATAGCCGCCTCCTCCCCTGGAAGGGGCCTATGGCCGTCTTCTCCTAGGCGACCCATACTTAGTGGGTGCCGCCTCCCCGTGGGAGGGGCCAATGGCCTCCTCCCCCCAGGCGCTCCCATCCATAGTGGGTGGCGCCCCCCTCTAGGGGCCTTGAAATTACTGCTCACCGATCATGACCTTACCGCCACAGGCCGGATAGTTGACCGGCTATCCGGCCCCCCCACAAACTCCTCCTAAAGGTCAAGCTTCCTCAAACCCCTTAGCCATGCTATGAAGTTTCCTATGAGTAAGACATTCCCCTCCCGGGACAAGTGAACCCCATCATCGAGATACATGTGATCACCCCGAATACACCCATGCGGAATACTGTGCAACTGCGCCGAGCGAAACAACCTACCAATTTTGTTGTTGACCTTTTTTACTGAATGGTTCAGTGCCGACACCGAGAGGCCCCCCGCCATACCTTCCTAGGAATCATGTGGGACCATGCAATCGTGCACCCCGGGATTCTTTTCGCCAGCCAGCTAACGGTAGACACAACTCGCTCGAGTAATACTCGCCTACCGAGTATCACCATGTCATTGCCCCCCAGGTGTACTATGATTACAGATGGTGGTGACCTCTGCCGCCCTAATCGACCCTCGACAAAAGATTCGAACTGGTCAATACAGAGCCCGCCCCTTCTGTGGAAGGTCACTCTGTACCCGTATTCCCCAGCTGCGTGAGTCACGTCACCTGCATTGAATACGTCCCCGGCCCGCCTCACGTATGAGTGGCCCACGACCCACACCACTCTCTCCTCAGCAGGTGATCTCTGACCGCTGGTCCCCTGGTGCTGGGTTGACTGCAAATTCCGCCCCGCATGACATGCTCGCCAAACTGTAAATCAAACAGAAGACAAGAAGCGTGAGTGCATGTAACTTGACTTATCAACATGTGCAATCGCACATACCTTTTAAAACAAGTCGAGGACCATCGTCCTAACTGTTTCACCTCTTCAGCACTCTGACCCCTGGCTGTAGCCTCAGTAGCAGCCCCTATCCTAAAGGAGTGGGTCCCAAAATCGCTCGGGTCCATGCTCGCCGCTGCGATTGCCAGTGCTAGCACCCTCTGAAACTGAAACCTCGTCAGTGGGATGGCATCGATGTGTCTCAGCAAATACCCACCCCATGTATCCGCCCTCAGCGCCAAATATTCCTCAATGCACTTTATCGGGCACGTGGGGGACCCTCGCATGCACTGGACATTAACACTGTTTCCCATAGCTCTCTGGTCAGTCTTGGACTTAGCTATCGTGACTACCATTGAATCACCCCTAATTAGGATGTGATCCCGACACAGGCCTCCCTCTACGTCTTTCTTATTCTTTGCGACCAGTTCGCTCACCCGCATAGCCCCATGGAACGCTAATGCGAAAGCGGCCCGGAACAGAACTGCTTCGAATTGGGAGGAGCATGTAGTGGGTAGTATCGCCATAAGCAGGGACAACCTTTCTAAACCAATCGGGCGCCTCTCGTCTTGCCTACGCCCCTCAAGGCGCTGCCAGCCACGAAGGGCTTTTCTTGCCACAAAGGAAGCTGTTGGATCCTTGATGCCATGCACCTGCGCCATGAATGAAATGGCTGCCTGGTGTCTATTGGCCTTTGCCGCTGATCGGCCTTCCCTGTGCAGTGCTAACAGGAACCTTAGGAAGCAATACTCCTGACCCCATGTCTGATCCCCTGCCGGACCCAAAAATGCACAATAGGAACAAAACGCTCCTTCGTATGCCTTCCTCGTCCTGGGGGCTAAGCTTGCTGCCACGAGGTCTTGTAATCCGGGGCACTGAGTAGCCAGAGTGCTTCGGGGAACGGTCCTGCCGCTAGCTCCGCAGTAGGTAGATAACCCCTGAACGCCTGCATATGTGAACGAGAGAGTGCATCAGCCGCATGATTCAGTACACCCGGCACATGTTTAGCCCTGAACAGTACATTCAGTCTCATGCCAAGTAGTACAATTTCCTTCAACAATCTCAAGATCTACTTGCAGCGTGCTGCCTGATTGTTAATACATTCAACAACAGTCATATTGTCAGACCAAAATACCACAGAGCGATCTCTGAACTCGTCCGGCCATGCCATCAGAGCCACAAAAATAGGGAATAGCTCGAGGAACCCAATGTTACTTGTGAGACCGCTGGTGTGCCACAATGTCGGCCATGTTTGCGCCGACCATCGGTTACCAAAAATGGCGCCAAATCCCACGCTCCCCGCCGAGTCAGTCCACAAACCCAGCTCGTCCGAAGATGCTGGCGGCTTGTTCCACACTACTCGACCGTTGAAGTCCGCCAGAATTGCCAACCAGATGCGCATATCCTGGCGAACCTCTGTAGACAGTCTTGTGCGGTGGTGTCCTTCTTTGAGACCAACCATAGCTTGTGCAATGGAGCGTGAAAAGGGGCGGGCCATTGGCATCACTCTCAGGGCAAAGTTAGGCTGACCCACTGTTTGCTGTAACTGGTGCAGGGTCACTTTCTCCTTACTAAGGCACAGTTCCAGGGAAGCCCTAAATTTCGCTACCTTCCCTACCGGCAAACGCAAACATCCCTCCACAGAATCGAGCTCAATTCCCAGAAACTCCAGTGAAGTAGATGGTCCAACCGTCTTACCTGGTGCCAATGGCACTCCGAATTCCCTCATGAGGATGCAAAATTCCTGTAACGCCTGCGCACATTTTGTGTCGCCGGCTGCCCCCAAGAACAGAAAGTCATCTAGGTAATGCATAACATGGCTATGCCCAGTGGCCTCGTGAATGCCCATTCTAAAAAACAACTGAATTTCTCAAAATAAGCACAAGAGATGGAGCAACCCATTGGCATACATCTATCCATGTAGTAACGTCCTTGGAACACAAAGCCTAACAGACGCTGATCCTGTGGGTGTACTGGGAGCAACCGAAACGCTGACTCGATATCTGACTTTGCCATCAGCGCTCCGGGCCCCAGGCGATTCAACATGGTGACGGCATCATCGAAGGATGCGTACTGCACCGAACAAACTCCCGGGTCAATCGCATCGTTCACCGAGAGACCCTTCGGAGCTGACAAGTTGTGGATCAGCCTAAATTCCCCCGGGTCTTTTTTGGGGACCACTCCTAACGGGGAACAGATGAAATTTGTTACTGGCGGGTGCCGGTATGGGCCCGCAACCCGGCCCAGGGTAACCTCTTTTGCAATCTTCCTCTCCACCACCGCTGAATTATGCGGAGTCGATAGTTGGTTTCTACAAAGTGGTTCCCCACGAAAATCCCCCGCCGGGATGTGGAAACCATATAAGAATCCATCTCTCAACACCCCAGCGGAGACATGATCAGGGTATTTGTTTAGCCAGGGGATCATTGCCATGACATCAACGGGGTAGGTAACAGTACACAGTGGTCCACCTCAGTCTTGTTTGGACCCTCTTCTACCTCCCGACACGCCATTCTTGGACCTGCATGAACTCTCCGGGTGCGAGGAATTCCCACAACCCACACACGCATGTCTGAACTTACATGTCCCTTGTGGTCTGGTGCAGTTGCCCCTGTTAAAGCTCCAACAGACCCCTCTCTTTCCCCCATTCCCACCAGTCTTTGCTTGATGGTTGCCACCGGCGCCCGCTCGAAAGGGCACCGCGGACTGTTGGCGGGAAAACCCCGACCCATTCCCGCCTGGCGAGGACGTCTTCGTCGCGCCCGGCAGGAGCTGCTTCTGCCAAGAAATCGAGTCGAGACAATCCCACGTCAGAGATGAATCGTACTCTTTGGCCTTACGGAATTTCATATCGTAACCCATCCATTCATTCCCCTCATACGTTTCATAGAAATCCATTATTCGTGCCTGATAGCAAGACAATTCAGGCAAAACCTCGGGCTTACGTTCCCCAATAATTGCAGTAAACATCGCAAAGGCCTTGGCCCAATTTGTGATTGTCTCATCCACCCTGAATCCCGCCATCTTGGCTCGCCAGACACTCGGGTGCCACAAATCTTTCTGCGTCTTAGCATACTCCATCTCGCGATGGTCAGTCAGCAGAGAAAACATATTTACATACTTGTCAGCCCATATCAATTCTTTCGTGGCCAACGGGATATGTTGAACCTATCTCTCCCGTCTAGAGGGCAAAGAGCCCTCCCCCGCAATTGGCAATGCCTGCTTACCCGGCTCGGTTGTCGTTCCCGCTGTTTTTCCGACGCCAGCTGCCGATCCTTCCGGGGTCACCTGTGGGGGGACAAGAGGGAGATTCGCCTTTGCGGCATCTCGCGACTGCCGCAACTACTGCAATAGTAACCTGGCCTCTTCGGCCGTGTCTCCAGGTGCCGTAGCACCCCCTGTTTTTCTGCCGAGCCATGCGGCCAACTGGGCGGCCAATTCAGGAGGCATGTCCTCCTCGTTGGCGGGCGTAATCACAACCGGAATCGGCTGACCCGCGTCCGGGATTGGTACCGGGGCCTGGAATGGCAGGGCTCACCGGGGGTACCTCGGGGATCGGAGCCACCCCCCCGCTGCCCTATTCCTGACCTGTTTCCCCCTACCCTCGGGGGCAACTCCCGGCAATGCCGGGCCTATTACCTTCTTTTGGTTTACCCGGATTGTTCATCGCAGCCATCTGCTTCTTCATGCTCGCCATATCTCTTACCAGCATGCGAAGCATCTGGTCAGTCTCTGACTTCTTTCCTGCCCATTGTTATTGAATATTCGATCCAAGTTGATCAATACGGTCCTGGATCCTTAGCCTCGAAGTCGCTGAAAGAGAAACACAAGAATTACAAGTTCTCAAAATTGCTCCTTGTTCCGTCGAGGGCTCATGTGCAACGAGTGGGTGCAGCTTCCAAGCACAGGAACAAGAGGACGCTTCTTCAGATTCCCGCTCTCTTTATCCTTCTTCGGGAGGGCGTGTACCCTCCGCCGGTACGCCTACTGGGCGTGGCCATCGGTGTAGGTGTCTAGGACAACCCCTCTTGGGTGGGAAAAGGCACGCCCCGGCTACGCCGCTTCGGGCATACCAGCCGAGGCACGCCCCCCGCCCAAAATGGTTTCCCGGGAGGATCCGGGCCCCCAACCATACGTTCGGGGGGACCGAGTGGTCGCCCCTTTCCATTCAACATTCTCAATAACAATCGACAAAATTGAAATAAAAAATATGTTAAATGTTTTTTTCAAACAGCAATTTCTTACGTGACTATGAGATATCTCAAAAAATCTTAAAATACCAAAACACTAGAATAAATTTTCATACACTGTAAACAAAGTTACTTTTAAATATATGCTGAGAAAATATACAACAAATAGTCCTTAATAGTTTTATATACTTTTCCAAATAGCCAAATAGTATATCTCAAATTTTTAGTAAAGAAGTTCCTCAATAGTAATCCTCAGCATCCATCTCCCACCTTTCAGATCCAAAACCACTGACATCATTTGCAACGTCCCCCTGGGCTCATCCCTCAACTTGACGCTATTCAACATCTACATGGCACCCTTACACAAGTGGATTTTGGAAAAGGTGATGGACAGAGTTTCTGAATGATGCAGAATACTCCTACCCAGTCAAGAGATCAGGGCTTGATCCATCACCGTTTTTTAGCTCACTGCACCATCCCAGCTCAGAACCTGGCTACATGCAAATTAGTCTGTTTCTGTCCCAGTGCATGATGGGAACAGGGCAAACCAAACTACCAAGCCAATTCCTATACTGGGAAGGAGACAAGCTTCCGTGGACTGGTTTCTGGCAATTCAGCCGTCGTCGGCCCGGCTTGCTTGAATCCTGATGGTGCAATGAGCAAGGGACTCACGTCTGAGTATACCCTCCCACACTTAGTGTGGACAAAATCGATTTTGGAAAAGGTGATGGACAGAGTTTCTGAATGATGCAGAATACTCCTACCCAGTCAAGAGATCAGGGCTTGATCAATCACCGTTTTTTTGCTCACTTCACCATCCCAGCTCAGAACCTGGCTACATGCAAATTAGTCTGTTCCTGTCCCAGTGCATAATGGGAACAGGGCAAATCAAACTACCAAGCCAATTCTTATACCGGGAAGGAGACAAGCTTCAGGGGACCGGTTTCTGGCATTTCAGCCATCGTCAGCCCGGCTTGCTTGAATCCTGATGGTGCAATGAGCAAGGGACTCACGTCTGAGTATACCCTCCCACACTTAGTGTGGACAAAATCAATTTTGGAAAAGGTGATGGACAGAGTTTCTGAATGGTGCAGAATACTCCTACCCAGTCAAGAGATCAGGGCTTGATCCATCACCGTTTTTTAGCTCACTGTACCATCCCAGCTCAGAACCTGGCTACATGCAAATTAGTCTGTTCCTGTCCCAGTGCATGATGGGAATAGAGCAAACCAAACTACCAAGCCAATTCTTATACCGGGAAGGAGACAAGCTTCCGGGGACCGGTTTCTGGCATTTCAGCCGTCGTCGGCCCGGCTTGCTTGAATCCTGATGGAGCAATGAGCAAGGGACTCACGTCTGCGTATACCCTCCCACACTTAGTGTGGACAAAATCGATTTTGGAAAAGGTGATGGACAGAGTTTCTGAATGATGCAGAATACTCCTACCCAGTCAAAAGATCAAGGCTTGATCCATCACCGTTTTTTAGCTCACTGCACCATCCCAGCTCAGAACCTGGTTACATGCAAATTAGTCTGTTCCTGTCCCAGTGCATGATGGGAACAGGGCAAACCAAACTACCAAGCCAATTCTTATACCGGGAAGGAGACAAGCTGCCGGGGACCGGTTTCTGGCATTTCAGCCGTCGTCGGCCCGGCTTGCTTGAATCCTGATGGTGCAATGAGCAAGGGACTCACGTCTGAGTATACCCTCCCACACTTAGTGTGGACAAAATCAATTTTGGAAAAGGTGATGGACAGAGTTTCTGAATGATGCAGAATACTCCTACCCAGTCAAGAGATCAGGGCTTGATCCATCACCGTTTTTTAGCTCACTGCACCATCCCAGCTCAGAACCTGGCTACATGCAAATTAGTCTGTTCCTGTCCCCAGTGCATAATGGGAACAGGGAAAACCAAACTACCAAGCCACTTCTTATACCGGGAAGGAGACAAGCTTCCGGGGACCGGTTTCTGGCATTTCAGCCGTCGTCGGCCCGGCTTGCTTGACTCCTGATGGTGCAATGAGCAAGGGACTCACGTCTGAGTATACCCTCCCACACTTAGTGTGGACAAAATCGATTTTGGAAAAGGTGATGGACAGAGTTTCTGAATGATGCAGAATACTCCTACCCAGTCAAGAGATCAGGGCTTGATCCATCACCCTTACACAAGTGGTCCACCCTCACAACCTCAACATTATCTGCTAAGGCAACGACACCCAACTCATCGTCTCCCTCACCAAGGAGCCACACACCACCGAAAGACATAACCAACTGCATAAAAATCAACTTTGTAAATCTCAACTTGGACAAACACCTACAACGAGTCCAACGACTCCAGAACACCTCCGCCCGACTGATCATCAATGTCCCCTGCCGCAACCACATCCCCCACCACCTGAGACACCTATCCTGGCTCCACGTTGACAAGAGGATGACCTTAAAGCTCCTCACCCTCACTTACAAAGTACTCTACAACACCAGTGCAACCTACCTTAACAGCAGTAATCCTGAAAGGCCAAATTTAGTTTTGAAAATTTTGGGTTTAAAAATATTAGGAAGAATTTGGTATCTCTTTAGGAAAACGTTGTTTAAAAGCCAATTGACTATCATTAAAATGTATCCAACTTTTCAGACATTTGAAATAAACAGTGTAATGTCCAGATGTTGTAGAAGGTCCATCATGAAAAATAATTACAACAGCTACAAATTTTTTTCCTGATATTGATACTTGAGCAGCTACACATTTTTTAATTAAAGATTCAAATTTTCTTTCATCAGCTCTACAACTTTGCAGTATTAAAATTACATACTGTCCATATCTTTGTATAAATAATGTTGGTGACATTTCTGATTTACATTGGCTTCACTCCATGTTTTGACTTGCTCCTCTAATTAGATTGTTAAAAGACACTGATTCACAGTCAAATATATGAATCTTTCACTGTCAATGTTACTGCTACATGTAAACAAACAATTTTCACAGTCATGTTTCCATTTATAAGAAAGGCCAAAAAGGCATTCAATATCTATACCTTCATCTTCCAATACAACAAGCATATAAATTAGAAATTCCTGACAATCTTGCTGAATATTTTGCGTAAATTGAGTAGAACCAGAACATATGTCCAAAGCATTTCGAATATCAGAAACACACTGTATTTTACTTTTATCACTACTACATTTCTCATAAACAGAATACAACAACGAAAGAATCTTTTTTTCTCTGATTTTCAACAATTTGGTGTTGCAAACTTACAAGAAAAAAACCATTATTAACTACATTAGCATAGCTGTTGACACCAGAGCTATTTTTAAACTGATAACCAACATTCTCTTTAAAACTGTACTTTTCTTTTTGCCTTCAATCACAACTTCATCTTGTTTTTTTCTTTCTCTACAGCCTCACTACAGATATTCTCAAATCTTCTTTTTCTACCTACCAAACGCTTTTCAAATACTGGATAGTGACCTAGATGGGGTGCATATTCTTTTCTTAACTATTATACTCTTTCACACAACTTACATCTACACTAATCTTTGTCTCATCAAAATCAATCAAGTACAATCCAGATAAAGTTCTCACTCGAGACAAAGCAACATATGCCATACCCTCTTTAAACACAGTACTTCCAATATTCACTAAAGCACT
Organism: Lissotriton vulgaris; assembly: GCF_964263255.1. Classification (NCBI taxonomy): domain Eukaryota; kingdom Metazoa; phylum Chordata; class Amphibia; order Caudata; family Salamandridae; genus Lissotriton; species Lissotriton vulgaris. The sequence goes on along the minus strand of NC_141696.1, from coordinate 460,873,786 downwards.
ATCTACACTTGAGATTTATGAAAGGTCACAGCATAGGCCAAAGAAATAGCAAACTGTTTTCTGCGAACATACAAATCTTGTACAAGTAGAAACCGTGCTGAACAAAGACTAAATTGTTGTACTTCTTCAATTTCATCAAATGTGATTTTCAAAAATTCTATTCCATCTCTATTTACATAATTAACAAAATCAACAATTTTACCCAGTGCTCCATTTACTAAGCCTTTTTCCACATGCAAATTATGTCGTAAAATTACCCTACAGTTTACATATGCATAGAAATTGTTTTCTAAACCAGCAGTTTTACTTTTCGATTTCTCTAAAGAATCCAATTTCCTCTTCAACTTTTCAGTCAAAATGATAGTGATTCCTTCATGCTCTATTTTATCAATAGCTTCCAATTTTATAATTTCTACATTTTCCAACTTTAACATTTCTTCATTGAATATAGAACATTCATGCAGTGTTGGAATTAAGCAGATTTGTTTTCTGCAATTGTCATATATATTTTCTCTGGGACAATATTTGAATTTGGAAAAAAAATAGAAAAGCATTTGTCTCTGTAAAGCTTCTTTACAATGTATAGTCACTTTTCCAATTCTATTATCTTGAAGAATAGTTCTATAATCAGCATAATTTGCCTGTCGCATTTTTGTAATAAGTTCCTTATACTCAAAATATGACCAAATGTTCACATTTCCAATGCTCCCCAAAGACTTTCTGGTATCTTCATGAGCCAGTGTTTTAAACACTGGTTGTCCTTTTAGAGGAGTAAGTTGTAGAAGATCCCCAAAAACTATGACGTGTTTTCCTCCAAATAATAGGTCATACTCTGTTTCAAAAATGTACTGCATTCTTAAATGCACAAAGGCAAGCATTAAGTTTGATACCATGCTTACCTCATCAATAATAAGAAGTTTCATTTTCCTCAAGACTCTTGAAACTTCACAACAAGCTTCTCCAGATAGCTTGTGGTATTCTCATTTGTTTTCATGCTCTACTTGTAGCATTAATAAACGATGTGAAGTAATTCCTTTAATATTGTGGGCTGCTAACCCAGTTGGAGCAGTGACAACACAAGACAAATGCGACTCAGTTCTTTTCTGTAGAAAAGTTGTGATTACTTTCATTAAAAAACTTTTACCTGTACCAGCTTGTCCACTCATGTACATTCGGATAGGTTCAAATGATGAGCAAGAGCACTCTTTCTTTTCATGAAGTAATCCATAGTCAATCTGTTCTCTCATTTGCTCATATATTTGATTCTGCTCAACATTTAGTTGTTCTTCCAAGTTTCCTAAGTTTGTTACATCTTCTTGAGCTTGATACATTGCTGTTTCCACCTCTTCCATAGCAGTTGCTGCTTCATTTTGAAGAATTGGTTCTCCTAGTGAGTCCTGACTCAACAGAACAGAAGTTTGACTGTCTTGAGAACTGTCTTCAGCAATCTCTGCTGCAATTGTAGCTTCTTGCTCAATTTCGTCATTCAACATTTTCACATAATTAGCAAAAACAGGACATTCTATAGTATCTTTTCTTGCGTTGAAAGAATCTTCATAGCTCTCAAAATCTCCAAGTAATTCCAATTCTGAACGCCACGGCTCGAAAAGTTGCAAAAGAGCTACATAGTTAAACTCCCTTTTGTCAGGAGTTTCGCAACTCAGTTTACGGTGATTAATCATATGTCCTTTTCATTGTTTCACCAAACATCCTTCAGAACCAACTACGGCATATATACCATTATTGATGTTTTCTTTAATATTCCATATAAAATTATAGTTGTGAAGCACTTCATAGAGACACATGCTCTCAAGATAATGATTTCTATTTGGATGATATGTATCCAACATATTTGTTTTCACAATATCTGAGCTTTCTGGCTCTTTTTCAGCTAAATATTCAATTTCTTGTACAGATGTAAGTACTCGATTTCATGTTGCAGCAAGACGTAGACTCACCGAAATCATTCTTCTAGATTTGGAGTAAAGACTTGCAGATGATAAATGATCTGAACATTCATACGCTCAATGAGATAACATCTTCAAATTGTAACTGTATAATTTCTTACTTAGACTCTTCTTGTGGGAAATCTCTTCCCACATCTCCTTCAATTCTTTCTTTTCTGATTTTGTTATGTAGGATGTTACATATCGAGCAACAGCAATGGAACTGTCTGCAACATATCGAATGTCCATGTTAGCATTCCACATTGACAAAATGACTGGGTTGTAGTCATTTATGTATTTTGACTCTTCATTTCTTTTTAAGTTTTAGGTATTTTTTGGAGACTTTCTTGTGATCCTATGTTGCAAAGATGACATAAAACTGTTCAATCTTCCTTTCGATATTACAGGACGTGGAAATCCAAAACGACATTTGGTGTAGAACTTGTCCTTAGATTTGTACTTTCGACACAGTATTTACCACAACGATGGCTTTGGAATCGTTAGACTTGTTGTGTTAAGTCCTTATCTTGTGTACTTTTGGGTATATCACCTCTAGCATATTCTTCAATAAAAGACAGCACAGTTTCAGTTTCAAATTAGGGAGCATCTTTGATCCATGTTAGCATATGTATGTGAGGAGCTCCTCTTGCGTGATACTCCTTTCTCCAAAAGAAATCCAAAACCCCTCAAAGAGGAGGATTTTTTTTATTGGTGATAAAAGACATCATAGCTCCGAATCTATGATTGAAATACCTGCATACATTACTGGATCCAAAGAGCACCATTCTCCAGGTGTCTTGTATTCAATATATAGTATATTTGAATTTGATTCTCGAAGAAATTGAAGTAAATCTTCCGAAGCATATTCAGCACAGCTCAGAGTAAGGAACCATGTAGGAGTTCCTAAGTTCCTTAGCATACATTGAAGTTCTCCATGACGACGGTACCCGTTCTCATTAGTACCATGCTGACATGCCATGAGATGTTAATGTTAATGTTTATTGGTTCTTATATAGCGCTGGTTCACCATCAGGTCTCTTCGTACTTCTAGAGGAGAATATTACAACAGACAGTACGTGTGAGCAAGTGTGGGTACGCTTATTTCGTGGTCAGTGCCTCTAGAAACAAGATAGTCTTGAGTTTTTTTCTGAACAAAAGGAGGGCAGGTTCCTTGCACAAGTTTTCAGGTAAGTTGTTCCAGAGCTTTGGAATCAAGGTGGAAAAGGCTATGCCTCCTTTCCGAGTCGAATGAAACCGGGGATTGACCAAGCGGCAGGCTGCAGAGGAACGGAGGGTCCAAGCAGGGATGTAGCTCGTCAGGCGATCCTTGATGTAGGCTGAGGCCTGACCGTAGATGGCCTTATGGGCTATGCAAAGGCCCTTGAACGATGCTCGCTGCCTGATAGGTAGCCAGTGCAATTTAGAGAACAGTGGGGAGGCATCAGTCCGTTTGGGTAAATCAAAAATGATGCGTGCCGCATCGTTGTGCACAACCTGTAATCTTCTTATTAATTTCCAAGGGAGGCCGATGTAAAGGGCATTCCCATATTCCAACTTGGACAATATTGTGGCAGAAACGATAACATGAAGGGAAGTTGTAGTGAGGAGGGAGACAAGTTTTCCCCTGTACAGGTACCAACCACTGCCGACACTTGGTTGTTCATAGAAAGGTCGGCGTCGATTTTGATGCCCACGCTTCTAACCACTGGGACTGGGGTAGGGATGACTCCCAATTTCCGCGGCCAAAACAAGTCACACCAGGGGCTGTTGATGTGTGGGACAGCTAAGATTTCCGTCTTATCTGGATTTATTTTAAGTGAGTTGTCAGTCATCCAGCTTGCTGTGAAATGTAGCACCCCTTGTACGTGTTCCTGAGTAGCACTGGAGTTGTTAATCCGTACAAGTAGCTGAGAGATTAATTAGCTAAGATTGCAAAACATTATCTTTCTGCTGTACATTTTCCATAAATTACTTTGCCGAAACATTTGGTGGAGAAGTGTGGCTCACTGGTTTGAGGAGGCAGACCTGGAAGCAGAGGTCAGCCCGGGACCAGGGTTCAATTCCCAGCTCGGCGGGTTCTTGAGTCCTAAAATGTCCATGGTCTCGACAATTCTCGCTCCGGTGCCTACTCGATTCATGGGTTCACACTCTGCAACTCTGGCCAATAGCTTGCTAAATCTCCACAACAGCCCCTCGTGGTGGGATGCCTGGCTTTCACCTTGCGGATACCCTGCTGGGGTTATCTTACAGGGGAATACCAGGACGGGTTCCCTAAGGAAGCGCTTAGAAACCAGTGGTGATTTGCGCTATATAAATTCATGTACATTTACATTTACATTTACATTTTGCAGATGTACACCGGTTTTCAATATATGATTCACTGCATAAGAAAGTCAAGACAAATCACTCTCAAAAAAAAGATGAAACAAATACGGAATACATTGTCGAAATCTTGGATCTTCTGCATACAGATGCAGGAATCTGCCCAGGTTGGTCATCATATCGTCCTCCTTTCCCTGTGGAAACAACTGAGGGAAACAACGAGCTTCCAAGCTTTTTTCCCATACACTAATGGGACTTCCCTTTGCTTCTTTCATTTGGAATAACTCTATAGTATTCCCCATCACTTCTTTGGAATGAAGTGGATAAATACTATAATGTTTGTAGATCTCTTCAGTTCTGGACATCTACTTTTTCAAATTGTCCAGATGTGGAATCACAATCTTTTTCTATAGTTATTTCTTCTTCTCCCAAATACACATTTTTATAGTATTGATTATTTTTTACCAGATACAACGTTGCCCTTTTCACTTTCCTAACATCCACTAATTCTTGCTGGATTTTCTTACTCGTAGTAGGAACGCCATTAACTAAAACAACTAGAGGTTCATCTTCAACATTTTATACACCAATTGTTTCAATATTTTTCTTTAAATCTAAAGGCAAATACACAACTCTTCCCTTTAATCCTCTCTGTAAATCTGAAGGAGGCAATTTCCCTGTCTTAGGCTCCATACGAACAATTGCCTCAAATGGATGCACACGTTGAATAGGAATAAATTCATAGGTATTTAAATCCATCAGTTCAGAAGGAATATTTACCAACTCAAAATTATTATGCACAGCTCTAGCAGGAATTTTGTTCTTGTCTATTTTGTTACAACGATATTTACAAATACGCTGATCAGAACCCAGATCAAAACAATTCTCTACCAACAAATAAGTTGCAAAATCCTACCACTCATTATTATTTTCCCTTTCACTTTTTAAATACAAATCAACAGTCCTGGTCTGATTTTTATAATGAGTTTATCGACAACAGATACAAGAATATTTTTGCCTTTTACCTGAAATCGCCTTAAACTTTGTCATTTCTTGCTCAAGATTTTCTACACTACAACATTGTACATTCTCTTCCACATTTCCTTCTATTAATGTCTCAGTTTCTGCACTGTCTCCCTGAGGACCAAAGAAACTAAGCTGAATTTCATCACAAACATTCTTTACATCTGATACAGATCCATGCAAAATAGCACTGTTCAACTTTTTTAACATTAGTGCTGGACTTTTTGCATAATACAACGTTCTGACTAATTTCCTCATTTGAGTATGATGAACTGCTAACATCCTGAAATGGTGAAAAACACTTCAACATACTTTTTTAGAAAGACAAGCCAGAGAATGACCTTGCAAACCAGTATTTTCTCTCACTCTGCAATAGTCTAGTATTTGCAACATCTTAATCTTTTGTTTAACACTTTTCTTAGTATAGTTACATAAGAATTTTTTTTAAAAAATCAATAGATTTTTGCTGTACACTACAAATACTACTACAATTCTAAGTGTACACTGGAGCTTTAGGACGTCTCTCAAAAACTTCATCTGCTAACACCTCATCTGCATTTCTAGGAACAATTTTCTCCTCAATAGGACAACCTTTTTTAACCTCATAAGCACGACCACTAGTGTTAACTGTATGCAACAAGTCATTACTCTGAAGATAACTCTCTTCATTAAAAAAAGGCTCAGAACTTGAACTATGCTTCCATTCACCCCAAAAAACCTCAGAAAAATTACTTCTGTTAATTACTCTTCTCCACTTACTTTTGGCCTTCATTAAATGGGTTGGCTTATCTAGTGATCAAATTCTATTGATTACTAAAACAAATAATTTCTTTTTCAATTCCAAAGCTTTCTCAACTACATTTTCTATACGTTTCTTATTCTTCTAATGCTGTTTTTTTTAAATTTCTCAACTTCCTTAATCCAATTTGACACAACTCTATTATAAAACATTTTTTTTCCTAATTTTCCTAATTTTATAATAAGTTTTTCCTCCTTTAACTATACACTGTTTTTTCTAAAGTTGATTGTCCATGATTGTTCTCTTTAATATTCTTTTTCTTTTTCGTTGCAGATACACTAACAGTATTTTCTCTTTGTCCACACTACTCTTAGGGGCACATTAGGATGGCAGTGCTTGCTGCTTGGTGTATGCAAATGCGGGGGGTACCACATGTACCCCCCATTGCACAGAAGACCTCGGCCATCAACAGGGGTGCCCGCAGGGGGCCCCCAAACCAAAGACCGCCTGCCTTTCCGTGGCAGCATTGCCGCCACGGAAAGGCTTGACAGAATGCCCATTGTAATATGGCTGGTGGTGTCTAACAGACACCGCCACCATATTAAAAAGGTGGGCGGTGTTTTTCACCGCAGCGGTCACCCCGCCATCCAAATATGGCGGGGGGAATTTGGCAATGGATGTCGGGCGGATTGTCTCCGCCAGGCCGGCGGTGGCTACCGCCAGCCTGGCGGAGGCAATCCGCCCGACATCATAATGGACCCCATAGTGTTTAATATTTTCCTCAGAAAAGTCTTTGTTCTCTTACCAGGACTCTTTTTTCTTTTTGTGAACACATTATTCTTCAAGTAATTCTTGTGGATGACTTATCTTTAAATAAACACCTTTATTTCGTTGTTTCCTCTTTTTAGCTTTTGTTGGCATGATGAATTTTTTTCAGTGTTGAATAAACAGAATGTGATATATAAAAAATATATAACATTACAAAAATAAATATATGAAATATTCTATTATATTACGTATAAGAAGAGAGGAAGGATTATGAGGACAAAGGTGGGACTATGAAGATAGAAGGACTTATAACAAGAGAAGAAGAAGTATGAAATAAGGGAAAATATGAGGAAAAAGGGAAGTATAAGCAGACACTGCAATATAAGGGGATAAAGGGAGTATGAACAAACTGTAAAGTACGAATAGGTAAGGGAGAGTATGAAGAGAAAGGTGAAAATATGAGGAGAGAAGGAAGAGTATAAGAAGAAAGAAAGAGAGTGACAGGAGAGAGGTGGTCACTATAAGAAGAGAGAGAAAGACTCTAAAGAGAAAGAAGGAATATGTGGAAAGAGGCTCAAGTATAAGAACAAAAAAGGAATACTAAGAAAGGGCGGTGTCTATGAGGGAGGAGAGTACCAGAAGAGAGCAGGGAGAATGTGAGGAAAAGAGGAGCCTAAGGAAAAAAGGGGTGTACAAGATCAGAGGATACAGTATGATGAGAAAAGAAGGAGTATAAACAGATGGAGGATTATGAAGAGTGAAAAGTGTATGAGGAAAGAGGCAGAAGTATGACAAGAGAAACAAATATAAAGAGAGAGGTCAGCATGAAAAGACTGGGAATATCAGGGAAAGTGCTGCAGAGTGTATGCAGGGAGTCAAGGAGGAGTAAGAGAAGTGAGCAAGCACTATGAACAGAAAGAAGAAGTATAAACAGAGAGGACAGAAAATGAAAATAGAAAAGAAATATATAGAGATACAGGGAAATCTGAACACAGAGAGAAGGAGTATAGGACAAAAGGGAATATAAGAAAAAGGCAGTAGTATGAGGAGGCATTGAAAAGTAAGAGAAGAGAGAGGAGAATATGTAAAAAGGGCGAGTAGAAGGACAGGGGGGAGATGAGGAGAGGAATGTGACAATAGGAAAAGAGGGCAATATCAGTATAGAGTGTGGAGTATAAGAAAAGAGAGGAGAAGTGTGAGCAGAGAGATGGGAGTATGAGAATAAAAAGAAAAGTATGAGAAAAGAATAGGAAATATGTGCAAAATAAGAAGAAAGAGAGAATATAGGAAGAGAAGAGTATATATGAAGAAAGAGGAAGAAATATAAAGAGAGACAGAGACAAAATATAAGGTAAGACTGAGTGTATAAGGAGAGAGGGAGTACTATAAGGAGACAGTAAGAACTATGAGGACCGTGGTGAATATAAAGACAAGAGAGAATATAAAGAGTAGGAGAAATATGCAAAAAGAGGAGCAAGTATGAAGAAAAAAAAGTATAAGAGAGGAGAATATAAGAAAAAGAAGGTAGTATAATGAGAAAGGAAGAAGTAAGAAGAGAGAGGAGCGAGTATGACAAGAGAGTGTAGAAAATATGGAAAAAGGGGCGAACATAATTCCTTAATGTACACACATGCACAATGTGATATTAGAGAAAAAATATGAGACCATGAATTTTACCAACACACATTTACTACGGTAAAACGGTTAAGTGACTGTACATGTTACATGTATATAGTAACTACATTTCAGTGAACAACCCTGACTCGTTTTGAGAATACATATGCAATTTACAACATTATTTATGCCAACATTACATTAAAAAAAAGTGACACAATAAAACGCACAAGGGGCTTGTAAATCTCCGGAGAGTGTATATATAGAGAGAGATAGGAGAAAGAGGAAAGAACAGAGAGTATGAACAGAAAAAAGAAGTATAAACAGAGAGGGGAGAAAATGAGAAGACAGCTGGAATATGAGGAGAGAAAGGGAAAAATAAACACAAAGAAGGGCAGTATGAGAATAGAGGAGAATATAAGAAAAATAGGGTAGTACCAGAGAGAGGAAGGAGTAAGAGTAGAGAGGGGGAAGTATGACAAGAGAGGTTAGAAAATATGGAAAAAGGGGTGTTAGACGGACCGGGAGGGTCGGCCGAGAATAAGGGGAGAGGTCTCCGGGGAGAGCCGCCTCCAGCGATCGTACAGACGAGTAACTTCCCCCCCACAGATGTACACCACACAAGGATAAGGTTTAACGTTCTTTATAAGCAATTCTCTAAGTACGGTGAAATGGTACAAGGAGGTCTGGACTCAGGGGTCCCCTCGGTTCTAGTCTCTTGGTTGGGAAAGGGGGTAGTGGGACAGTCTTGTTACCAATCTGGTGGATATGGTGATAGATGGATAGCTCACAATCCTCGAGCTCGGCGTTCTAGATGATCGGGCCGCGGCGGAGCCAGCAGGTCCCGAGATGGTTGAAGGTAGTGACGGTCCACGGCGGAGCCAGCAGGTCCCGATGAAGGTGGTAGTTACAAACGGTCCGCGGCCACGCCAGCAGGTCCCGACGACGATGAAGGTTTCAGAAGGTTGCGGCAGCGCCAGCAGGCAGGACGATAGTTCGCAAGGCAGGGCTACGGCAGCGCCAGTAGTCCGTCAAGGATGAGTTCTTCACTGCGACTCTCGACTCCAGGATGCAACTGCCTTCCTGCTCTGGAGCTGCCCCAGTTATAGGTCTGGCGCCCTTTGATGTCCAGACCCTCGCACTTGGAGGTCGGGAGGTCCGGGATGAGGGAGTCCAGACACCCAGCTGGGGGGTGGAGCCAGCGCCTGGGGGAGCTGGGGGCGATCTGCACCTGGCGGGGGAGAACCATCGACACCTCTTTCTCCCATTGACCTGCCAAGTAGTCCGCTCACCTCCTGGGTGGATGGTGGTGCCGGGATGTCGGGGCCTGGCCAGGCCCTGGGTTAGGGTCGATCGGAGGCCACGCGGCCTCGTGGTGCTGTGTCCAAGATGGCGCCCAGGCCGGGCGAGGGGGCTGGTAGGGAATCGGGCCCATGATGTGGAGATGTCCAGGGGCAGGGGTCCCATATGAGACGGGAAACGGGTGGTTGTTGCGTGTAACACCTGAAGAGCCGGACTCGGGCCTGGTCGTGCGGGGAGGGAGCAAGCCTTTCACGTGGCCTGTCCAACATGCGTCCCCCCCAGCTGAAGGCGGGGAGAGTCACCCATCCTCTTGGGGACTCTCTTCGTCGAGGCGGAAAAAGCGTGACAGGCCATCTGCGTTGGCGTGGTCTTGCCCGGGTCGATGTTCCACAGTGAAGTCCATCCCCTGCAGGGAGATGGACCAACGCAATCGTTTCGGGTTTTCCCCCCGCATCTGCATTAGCCACTGCAGGGGCTGATGATCGGTCTGTACCCGGAAGTGGGTACCGAAGAGATAAGGCCGGAGCTTTTTGAGGGCCCACACCACGGCGAAGGCCTCCCTCTCGATGGTGCTACAGCGTTGTTCTCGGGCCAGGAGCCGTCTGCTGATGAAAGCCACTGGCTGGTCAAGTCCTTCGGGGTTCAGCTGGGAAAGGACTGCCCCAATGCCATGGTCGGAGGCATCCGTTTGGACGATAAATTCCCGACTGTAGTCGGGGGCCTGGAGCACAGGGGCGGAGCACATGGCAGCCTTCAGCTTCTCGAAGGCCGCTTGACAGTCTGGGGTCCAGTTGACCTTCTTTGGTTGGTTTTTGGATGTGAGTTCCGTGAGGGGCCCCACAATGCTGCCATAGTCCCTCACGAACCGCCAGTAGTAGCCTGTGAGTCCCAAGAAGGCGCGGACCTCGGTCTGGGTGATGGGGGGCTGCCAAGACTGGATGGCAGCGATCTTGAGTTGCAGCGGGGCCACCAGACCGCTTCCCACCTGGTGCCCGAGATAGGTCACGGACCCCTGGCCAATTTGGCATTTGCTGGCCTTGATCGTGAGGCCGGCTCGTTGGAGGGCCTGCAGCACCTCTCGGAGGTGGTTGAGGTGGTCGGACCAGTGGCGGCTGTACACAGCGATATCGTCCAGGTAGGCGGCGCTGAATTCTTCGAGTCCCGCCAGGACCTGGTTTACTAGCCGCTGAAATGTTGCTGGAGCATTCTTCATGCCGAATGGCATGACCTTGAAGTGGTAGTGGCCATCAGGGGTGGAGAAGGCAGATCGTTCCTGGGCCCGGGGTGTGAGACCGATCTGCCAATAGCCCGCTGCCAGGTCGAAGATGCTGAGGTAGCGGGCAGCTCCCATGCGGTCGATTAGTTCATCTGCTCGGGGAATGGGATGTGCGTCGGTTCTGGTGACCGCATTCAAGCCCCGGTAGTCGACGCAGAACCGGAGCTCAGGAGTGGTGCCGGGGGCGGCCGCTTTGGGGACCATTACCACTGGGCTGGCCCAGGGGCTGTCTGAGGGCTCGATGACCCCGAGCGTGAGCATCTTGGCCACCTCCTCTTGGATGCAGGCCCGTACCCGATCTGGTACGCGGTAGGCCCGATGTCGGATAGGGGGACTGTCTCCAGTGTCCACGTCGTGTAAGCACCAGGGGGTGACCCCTGGGGTGAGGGAGAACAGGGTGGCGAACTGCAGTAGGAGGTCTCGGCAGCCTTGGCGCTGTTCCAGGGTGAGGGCCTCTGAGAGTCGGACCCCGTCCACGGAGCCGTCCTTCTCCCGAGTCCGTAGGAGGTCAGGGAGTGGTTCGGAGTCCTCCTCGGCTCCGTTGCCTGTTGCCATCAGGAGGCTGAGCTCCGAGCGCACAAAGTGGGGTTTTAGTCTATTGGCGTGGAGGACCCGGAGGGGGTTCCGTGAAGATTCCATATCGATGAGATAGGTGACAGGGCTCTTGCGCTCGACCACTTTGAAGGGCCCTGTCCACTTGTCTTGCAAGGCGCATGGTTCGGTGGGAGACATCACCCACACTTGTTGGCCGGGTTCAAATTCGATGGAGGAGGCATTTTGATCGTACCACCTTTTCATGTCTTCCTGACTGGCCTCCAAGTTTGCTTTTGCCATTTCTCTGAACCGTCTGGTCTGGTTGCGAAGGGTCAGGAGGTACTTGAAAACATCTGGAGGGTTCTTCAAAGGGGGCATCTCCCAACCTTCTTTGACTAGGCTGAGCGGCCCTCGCACAGGGTGTCCATATAAGAGTTCGAACGGGCTGAAGCCGAGGGACTTCTGGGGGACTTCTCGATAGGCAAAGAGGAGGCACGGCAGTAGCACATCCCACTGGCGACGGAGGGGCTCTTCCAACCCCCCAATCATCCCTTTGAGCGTGCGGTTGAACCGCTCAACTAGTCCGTTTCCTTGAGGGTGATAGGGGGTCGTGAATCGGTAGGTGACCCCACACTGTTGCCAGAGGGACTTCATGTATTTTGAAATAAAGTTTGTGCCCCGGTCGCTGACGACTTCTCGGGGGAAGCCTACCCGGGAGAAGATCCCCATCAAGGCCCGGCCGACTACCGGGGCTGTCACAGTTCGCAGGGGAACAGCCTCGGGGTAGCGGGTGGCGTGGTCCACCAGTACCAGGATGAACCGATGTCCTTCTGCTGTACGGGGGTCCAGGGGCCCCACAATGTCTATCCCCACCCTCTCGAACGGGGTGGTGACCACTGGGAAAGGTTGCAGAGGTGCTTTAAGCTTGCGGCCGCTCTTCCCGCTGGCCTGGCACGTGGGGCAAGACCGGCAGTGCTGGAGTACGTCGTTCCTCATCTTGGGCCAGAAAAAGTGGGTCACCAGGCGACTGTAGGTTTTGTCCTGACCCAGGTGACCAGCTAGGGGGACATCGTGGGCCAGGTTTAGCAAGAAGTCTCTAAAGCGGAGGGGCACCACTAGCACTCGACTGGCCCCTAACTCCGCGATTCTCTGTTCGCTGTACAACAGGTCGTTGTCCCAATAGACCCAATGGGTTCCGGAGGCATCCCCTGCACTCTGGGTGAGGGCTTGTTGGCGGAGTCCCTCGAGGGAGGGACAGGTCTTCTGCTCGTGGCAAAACTGTTCCTGGGTGGGCCCCCCCTCCTGACGCCACTGAGCCAGGCCGGGAAGGTCCTGAGGCTGAGCGAGCCCCTCGGGAGTTTGCTCTGGGGGGACGGCACGGTCGGTGTCTTCTACTGGAGCGACCGGGGGAGGAGGTGCCGGCCATTCAGGTTCTTCGGGTCGGGGGGTGGCCCGGGCAGCCATGGACCGGGTGGTTACGCACGCCCAGTCCGGGAGACCCAACATCCCCAGGTGCTCTCTTCTCTCTACGGCGGCCCACGGGGAACTCTCAAGATCATTTCCCAGGAGACAGTCTACGGGGGCATCATCTCGAACCGTCACTTTCAACATGCCGGAGACTCCTCCCCACTCGAAGGGGACGCAGGCCATCCGACATAGACTCTCCGAATTGTCGGCTGAACGGACAGGGCAGAGAACGTTTGGCAGGATCTGTTCTGGGGTCACCAGGTGACAGCGGACGGCTGTGTCACGTAGGGCTTCGGCCCTGCGTCCATTAATGTTCACCCACTGACTGTACTTCCGGGTGTTGGCGGGTAGGGGGGCCCGCGGGACCATGTCTTTTCCCCCTAGGCACGCTAGAACCATGGCGGCTGGTTCCCATTCTTGGTGTTCTTGCTCACGTTCCTCGTGTTCTTCGGAGATTTGTTCTTCCCCCAGGGTGGCGGCAGCCATTGGCGGGGTCTCGGAGTCTGGCTCTGTGGACAATTCGGGTCATTTGCGTAGTGGCCGACTCGCTAGCATCGGTGACACGTGACATTGGCTCTGTACCCCGGGCGCGCTGGGGTGTTGCCCCGGTTGGCCGGGGGTGGGGTGCTGGTAACGGGAGCGGCCGGGGCGTTGTCTCTTCCTCGTCCCTGGCCCCCTCCTCCTCCTCGGGGACGGTGCTGACCTTGGTTGTTCTGGTTCTGTTCATGTGACCCATTTCGGCCCACTCGGGTAATTTCCCACCGGTCAGCCTCGGCGGCGAGCTGCCGTGGATCAGTCAATTTACTGTCGAGGAGGTGCTGCCTGAGCTCGACGAAGCAGTTGTTCGATAGATGCTCCCATACCATGAGATTGAAGAGTTGCTCGTAGGTCGTTACATTGCTTCCTTTGATCCAACCCTCGAAGGCTCGGCTGAAATAGTTCACGTACTCCACCCAAGTTGTACCCGGGATCCGGGTGCAGTCTCGGAACCTCTGGCGGTACATTTCGGGTGTGAGCCCATAGCGGGTGAGGAGGGTAGCTTTCATGTGGTCATAGGAGGTCATCAGATGGTCTGGGAGCTGTAACAGGGCATCGCGGCCCTCATTGACGAACCTCCCCCATAGACCGGCTCCCCAGTCGCTTCGATCGATCCGGTGGGAGGTCATAGCGATCTCGTAGGACTTGAACCATTGCTGTATGTCGTCATCTCGGAAATATTCTCGAACGACATCCTTGGGGATGTGTACCTTCTTTTCTGTTGCTCCCGGGGTGCGCGGTTGCTCGGGCACCCCTAATTCTTTGTTCTGCTTGCGTAAGTCTATCTCAGCTAGTTTGCGCTCGTGTTCATACGCCAGTCTCTTCTCTTCGAGCTCTCTTTGTCTCTGTTTCTCTTCCCGTTCTTCTCGGAGCCGCAGATGTTCCAGGTTCAGTTTTTGTTCGGCTAATTTGAGTTCGCCATCCATTTTGAGCCGGGCCATTTCTAGTTCATGTAGTCGGCTTCTTTCTCGTTCTTGGATCTCATCTTGCGAGAGACCCGTTCTTTGCTCCTCGGGAGCCGTGGTGTTTTTCTCTGCTGCTGCGACATTTTGGTCCGGGGGTCTGACGGCCCCGGTTTCCGCCCATGACTCAATGGCGTGCTTGAAATCGTCTTTAGTACTCAGACCGGTGGTAGCGATACCTAGTTCAATGCAGAATTGTTTCAACTCACGATGGCTGTATTCTTCCAATTTCTCCATCTGGAATTTCTCGGTGGATCCGCTCTCTTTCGTTGTCATTGTGGTTTTGTCATGGGGTGAGCTACTCTCTGTACGATTACGCGTTGATTCGGATCGCGCCGCTGGCCACCAATGTTAGACGGACCGGGAGGGTCGGCCGAGAATAAGGGGAGAGGTCTCCGGGGAGAGCCGCCTCCAGCGATCGTACAGACGAGTAACTTCCCCCCCACATATGTACACCACACAAGGATAAGGTTTAACGTTCTTTATAAGCAATTCTCTAAGTACGGTGAAATGGTACAAGGAGGTCTGGACTCAGGGGTCCCCTCGGTTCTAGTCTCTTGGTTGGGAAAGGGGGTAGCGGGACAGTCTTGTTACCAATCTGGTGGATATGGTGATAGATGGATAGCTCACAATCCTCGAGCTCAGCGTTCTAGATGATCGGGCCGCGGCGGAGCCAGCAGGTCCCGAGATGGTTGAAGGTAGCGACGGTCCGCGGCGGAGCCAGCAGGTCCCAATGAAGGTGGTAGTTACAAACGGTCCGCGGCCACGCCAGCAGGTCCCGACGACGATGAAGGTTTCAGAAGGTTGCGGCAGCGCCAGCAGGCAGGACGATAGTTCGCAAGGCAGGGCTACGGCAGCGCCAGTAGTCCGTCAAGGATGAGTTCCTCACTGCGTCTCTCGACTCCAGGATACAACTGCATTCCTGCTCTGGAGCTGCCCCAGTTATAGGGCTGGCGCCCTTTGATGTCCGGACCCTCGCACTTGGAGGTCGGGAGGTCCGGGATGAGGGAGTCCAGACACCCAGCAGGGGGGTGGAGCCAGCGCCTGGGGGAGCTGGGGGCGATCGGCACCTGGCGGGGGAGAACCATCGACACCTCTTTCTCCCATTGACCTGCCAAGTAGTCCGCTCACCTCCTGGGTGGATGGTGGTGCCGGGATGTCGGGGCCTGGCCAGGCCCAGGGTTAGGGTCGATCGGAGGCCACGCGGCCTCGTGGTGCTGTGTCCAAGATGGCGCCCAGGCCGGGCGAGGGGGCCGGTAGGGAATCGGGCCCATGATGTGGAGATGTCCAGGGGCAGGGGTCCCATATGAGACGGGAAACGGGTGGTTGTTGCGTGTAACACCTGGAGAGCCGGGCTCGGGCCTGGTCGTGCAGGGAGGGAGCAAGCCTTTCACGTGGCCTGTCCAACAAGGGGCAACTATAATTCCTTAAAGTACAAAGACGCACAGTGTGATATTAGACAAAAAAATATGAGACCATGCATTATACCAAAACTCATTTACGAATGTAAAATGTTTAAGTAACTATACACATTCCATGTATATAACTACTACATTTCAGAGAACAACCCTGACTCATTTTGCAAATACATATGCAATTTACAACATTATTTTTGCCAACATTACATAAAAAAGGACACAATAAAACAACAACAAAAATGCGCAAGGGGCTTGTAAATCCGCCCAGAGTATATAGAGAGAGAGAGAAAGGAGAAAGAGGAGAGAACAGAGAGTATGAACTGAACAATGAAGTATGAAAAGAGAGGTAAGAAAATGAGGAGATAGCTGGAATATGACAAGAGACAGGGAAATATAAAGATAAAGAAGGGCAGCATGAGGACAGAGGAGAATATAAGAAAAAGAGGGTAGTACCAGGAGAGAGATAGGAGTAAGAGGAGAGAGAGGGAAGTATGACAAGAGAGGGTAGAAAATAAGAAAAAAGGGGTGAATTTAATTCCTTAATGTACACAGAAGCACAATGTGACATTAAGCAAATAAATATAACACCATGCATTATACCAAAACACATTTACTACAATAAACGTTTAAAAAGGGGTGAATATAATTCCTTAATGTACACAGATGACAGTGTGATATTAGACCCAAAAATATGAGACCATGAATTTTGCCAAAACACATATACTACTGTAAAACGGTTAAGTGACTGTACACATTACGCGTACTGTAAATCTACCATAAAAATAATTGCCTATATCACTAATTTTTTATAATCCCAGAGGACCCCATCCCCTGGGGCTAAAATAGCAGCCTTTGAAGACCCTCAGGACCGCCACCTCCCCAGGGCCGGCTCCTGCAGGGTCCCGTGGTGCTCCTGGACACTGCTGTTTGCTATGGTAGGGCGGGTCCCACCCTACCATAGCAAACTGCTTTCCTATTTGAAAGAGAGAGCAGGAAACCTGCTCTCTCTCTTTCAAATTGGAAAGCAGATTGCTTTTCGTCCGAGAGAGCAGCATTTTAGCTGCTTTCTCTGACGAAAAGCAATGCCGGCTCCCGAAGGACGCGAGGAACCGGCTGGGACTGTGGGAGATAACATGCTGCTCTCTCTGATGAAAAGCAATGCCGGTTCCGAAGGATGCAGGGAGTCGGCTGGGACCCTGGGGGCATTGGGGCTCCCCCCACGGTCCCCAACATTATATTTTAGCCCTGGGGGATGGGGTCACCGGAGATTATAATAATTAGTCGTAGAGGCAATTTTTTTTTACAAAAGATTTACCGTACGCGTACCATGATCGTACGTACGGTGCGCAGTCTGTAAGTCGTCCGGTAAGAGTACCCTATCAAGAAAAAATCTATTAAAACATTTGTTTTACAGATATTCATGAAGTTTATGTGTTTATGTGTTGGTTGGTTCTAATGAGACCTTTTCTCTTTATTTTACTTATAAGTAAGTACTTATGCATAATCTAAACTTGTTGAGGAGCAGTGTTTCATAGAGTGCTGAACTTTTGCCCTCTGTTGACAGTTGACTTTTGCCTGATCTGTTGGGGGTGGGGTGGAAAGTTTTGTCAGTTGGAAAGGTTTGAAATGTTGAACCAATCGGAATGTGTCTTTGGTTTTGAAATATTATGTGAAGGAATTTGATTTGTTAGTAATGTGCATATATGTGTAAATTGAGAGGGAAAATGTCCCAATTGTTGGTTCTGCTGCACGCACTAAAGCAAAGAGATTCTGTATAAGGCTATCTGCTGTGTGAGTGGCATCCTTCTTAATCTACCAATCAGTTTGAGAGGTGCGTTGATAACTTGTAAGGGGAATGTATGTGGTGCATTTTATTTTTAGTAAAAGTAATGTGTTTCTCCTTGTAAAGTTTATAGTATCATATTTTGAGTTTGTCTTCATTTGGATAACTATTGTGATAAAATCATTTGGTAAGTTAATGTGTTTAGTGAGTCACCTTTGTGTAATAAAGTGCAGTACTAAAAAATGTAGAATGTGTGCTGTCACTCTTTTAGTTGTTGAGTAGTTAATAGGGTTGCTTGTTTAGAATTAGTCTTGTGTTCTAAATCTACAATTTTTTAGTCAGTATACTTACAGTGCTGCATACACTCTTGGGTAGATTTGCAAGCCCCTTGGGCCTCTTTCTTGTTCTATTGTGTCTCAGTTGTGGATGTAATGTTGGCAAAAAAATAATGTAGCGAATTGGAAATGTGTTTGCAAAATGAGTCAGGATTGTCCACTGAAATGTAGTGGGTATGTACAAGGAATGTGTTCAGTCACTTAAATGTTTTAGTGTGGTAAATGTGTTTTGGTAAAATGTATGGTTTTAAAAATGTTGTCTAGAATCACACTGAGCGTCTGTGTAAATTAAGGAATTATACTTGCACCTTTTACCATAATCTCCACAGTCTCTCCTCACAGTCTACCTCTCTCTGCTTATACTGTCTCCTCTCTTTCTTTATTTTCACTTATCTTTCTTCATAGTACTGCTTGTTCTCATAGTCCCTTCTGTCCTCTTAGTCTCTCCCTGTCCTCAATGTTTCCTCTGTCTCCTAATAGTCCCCCTTCTTTTTATACTCCCTCGTCTGACCTCTTAATCCTCCCTCTCTCATGAAACCTCCCTCTTAAGAATTCCCCAGTCAGTATACATAGACTGCTTCATACACTCTTGGGCAGATTTACAAGCCCCTTGGGCCTTTTTCTTGTTCTAATATGTCTAATTTTTGGATGTAATGTTGGCAAAAAAATATTGCATCAAATTGGAAATGTATTTGCAAAATGAATCAGGATTGTCCACTGAAATGCATTGGTCATATACATGGAATGTGTTCAGTCACTTAAATGTTTTAGTGTGGTAAATGTGTTTTGGTAAAATGCATGGTTTTATTTTGTTTGTCTAGAATCACACTGAGTGTCTGTGTGAATTATACTTGCACCTTTTCCCATAATCTCTGCAGTCTCTCCTCACAGTTTACCCCTCTCTGCTTATACTGTCCCCTCTCTTGTGATTTTTCATTTCTTTCTTTATTTTCAGTTGTCTTTCTTCATAGTGCTGCCTGTTCTTATGGTCCCTTCTGTCCTCTTAGTCCCTCTCTGTCCTCATTGTCTCCTCTGTCTCCTAATAGTTCCCCCTTTTTTTTACTCCCTCCTCTGACCTATTAATCCTCCCTCTCTCATATACCTCCCTCTTAAGAATTCCCCAGTCAGTATACATAGACTGCTGCATTCACTCCTAGGCAGATTTACAAGCCCCTTGGGCCTCTTTCATGTTCTATTGTGTCTCATTTTTGGATGTAATATTGGTAAAAAATAATGCAGCAAATTGGAAATGTATTTGCAAAATGAGTCAGGATCGTCCACTGAAATGTAGTGGTCATATAAATGGAATGTGTTCAGTTACTCAAATGTTTTAGTGTGGTAAATGTGTTTTGGTGAAATGCATGGTTTTACATTTTTTGTCTAGAATCAGACTGAGCGTCTATATAAATTAAGGAATTATACTTGCACCTTTTTTCATAATCTCTCAGTCTCTCCTCACAGTTTACCCCTCTCTGCTTATACTGTCTCCTCTCTTGTGATTTTTCCCCTCTTTGCTTATTTTCACTTGTCATTCTTTATAGTGCTGCTTATTCTCATAGTCCCTTCTGTCCTCTTAGACCCTCTCTGTCCTCATTGTCTCCTCTGTCTCCTAATAGTCCCCCTTCTTTTTATACTCCCTCCTATGACCTCTTAATCCTCCCTCTCTCATCATACCTCCTTCTTAAGAATTCCTCAGTCAGTATACATAGACTGCTGCATACACTCTTGGGCTGATTTACAAGCCCCTTGGGCCTCTTTCTTGTTGTATTATGTTTCATTTTTGGATGTAATGTTGGTAAAAAAAATAATGCAGCAAATTGGAATTGTATTTGCAAAATGAGTCAGGATTGTCCACTGAAATGTAGTGGTCATATACATGGAATGTGTTCAGTCACTTAAACGTTTTAGTGTGGTAAATGTTTTAGTAAAATGTATGGTTTTAAATTTTTTGTCTAGAATCAGACTGAGCGTCTGTGTAAATTAGGGAATTATACTTGCACCTTTTCCCATAATCTCTGCAGTCTCTCCTCACACTCTACCTCTCTCAGCCTATACTGTCTCCTCTGTTGTGATTTTTCCCCTCTTTGTTTATTTTCACTTGTCTTTCTTCAGACCTCTGCTTGTCCTCATAGTCTCTTCTTTCCTCTTAGTCCCTCTCTGTCCTAATTATCTCCTCTGTCTCCTAATAGTCCCCCTTCTTTTTATACTCCCTCCTCTGACCTTCTAATCCTCCCTCTCTCATCATACCTCCCTCTTAAGAATTCCCCAGTCAGTATACATAGACTGTTGCATACACTCTTGGGCCTCTTTCTTGTTCTATTGTGTCTCATTTTTGGATGTAATGTTGGCCAAAAAATAATGCAGCAAATTGGAAATGTATTTGCAAAATGAGTCAGGATTGTCCACTGAAATGTAGTGGTCATATACTTGGAATGTGTTCATTCACTTAAGTGTTTAGTGTGGTAAATGTGTTTTGATAAAATGTATGGTTTTAAATATTTTGTCTAGAATCACACTGAGCGTCTGTGTAAATTACGGAAATATACTTGCACCTTTTTTCATAATCTCCACAGTCTCTCCTTGTAGTCTACCTCTCTCTGCGTATCTGTCCCTTCTCTTGTGATTTGTCTTTCTTCATAGTGCTGCTTGTTCTCATAGTGTTTTCCGTCCTCTTAGTCCCTCTCTGTCCTCATTGTCTCCTCTGTCTCCTAATAGTCCCCCTTCTTTTTTTACTCCCTCCTCTGACCTCTTAATCCTCCCTGTCTCATCATACCTCCCTCTTAAGAATTCCCCAGTCAGTATACATAGACTGCTGCATACACTCTTGGGCAGATTTACAAGCTCCTTGGGCCTTTTTCTTGTTCTATTGTGTCACATTTTTGGATGTAATGTTAATGTAGCAAATTGGAAATACCTTTGTCCTCATACTCATCCTTATCTCTTCATACTTTCCAGTCTTTTCATACTCTCATTATCTCCTTATAATGCAGTGTCTGCTTATATTCTCTTTTATTTTTATATTTCCTATTGTCTCATACTCCTCTTTCTCTTGTTGTAACTCCTTCTATTTTCATACTCCCATGTTTGTTGTCACAATCTCCCCTCTCTTCTTATAAGTAATAAAATGTATTTATTTTTCGAAAGTGATATATATTTTTTATAATAGATTCTTTTGATCAACACTGAAAAAAAATCATCATGCCATCAAAAAATGAAAAGAGGAAAGAACGAAAGAAAGCAGTTTATTTAGCGAGAAGTCATCTACAATATTTACCTGAAGAACAATGTGTTAACAATAAGAAAAAAAGTCCTGGTAAGAAAACTAAGACTTTTCTGCGAAGATTGTTAGCCACTAAGAGTAGTGTGCGCAAAGTAAAAAATAGTATTAGTGTATCGGCAACTAAGAGAAAAGAGAAGAACCAAGGACAACCTTGTTCTGAAAAAAACCTTTGTAGTAAAAGGAGGAAAATCCAATATAAGGAAATAAGGAAGAAGATGTTCTGTAATAGATTTGTTTCAAATTTGACTAAGTTAGTAAAGAATTGTAAAAAGAAAACAGCCTTTTATAAGAGGAGGAAATGTATTGAAAATGTAGTTGAGAAAGCTTTTGAATGAAAAAAGAAACTGTTTGTTTTAGTAATCAATAGAATGTGATCACTAGATAAGCCAATCCATTTAATGAAGGGCAAAAATAAGGGGAGAAGAGAAATTAACAGAAGTCATTTTTGTGAAGTTTTTTTGGGTGAATGGAAACAGCTCAAGTTCTGAGCCTTTTTTTTAATGAAGAGAGTTATTTTCAGAGTAATGATTTGTTGCATGCAGTTGACACTACAGGTCGTGCTTATGAGGTTAAAAATGGTTGTCCTATTGAGAAAGAGAACATTGTTCCTAGAAATGTAGAAGAAATGTTAGCAGATGAAGTTTTAGGTAGAAGGCCTAAAGCTCCAGTGTACACTTGGGCTTGCAGTAGTATTTGTAGTGTACGGCAGGAATCTATTGATTGTTTACACAATTTCTCACGTAACTATACTAAAAAAAGAGTTAAACAAAAGATAAAGATGTTGCAAAGATTAGACCCTTGCAGAGTGAGAGAAAATACTGGTTTGCAGGGTCATTCTCTGGCTTGTCTTTCTAAAAAGTATGTCAAAGTATTTTTCACCATTTCAGGATGTTAGCAGTACATCATACTGAAATGAGGAAATTAGTCAGAAGGTTGTATTATGCAAAAAGTCCAGCACTAATGTTAAAAAAGTTGAACAGTGCTCTTTTGCATGGATCTGTATCAGATGTAATGAACGTTTGTGATGAAATTCAGGTTAGTTACTTCGGTCCTGAAGAAGACAGTGCAGAAATGTATATGTTAGTAGAAGGAAATGTAGAAGACAATGTACAACATTGTAGTACAGAAAAATTTGAGCAAGAAATTACAAAGTTCAAGGTGATTTCAGGGAAAACACCAAATGATTCTTGTATTTGTTGTCGACGTACTCATTATATAAATCAGACCAGGACTGTTGATCTGTATTTAAAATGTGAAAAGGAAAATAATGAGTGGATGGAATTAGTTACTTATTTGATGGTAGAGAATTGTTTTGATATGGGTTCTGATCAGCGAATTTGTAAATATTGTTATACCAAATTAGACGAGAATAAAATGCCTGCTACAGCTGTGCATAATAATTTTGAGTTGGTAAATATTCCTTCTAAACTGATGGATTTAAATACTTATGAGTCTATTCTTATTCAATGTGTGCATCCTTTTCAGGCAATTGTTCGTATGGAGCCTAAGACAGGGAAATTGCCTCCTTCGGATTTACAGAGAGGATTAAAGGGAAGAGTTGTATATTTGCCACTAGACTTAAAGAAAAAATATTGAAACAATTGGTGTAATGTAGAAGTTGAACCTTTAGTTATTCTTGTTAATGGCATTCCTACTGAGAGTAAGAAAATCTGGCAGGAATTAGTGGATGTTAGGAAAGTGAAAAAAATAATGTTGTATCTGAAAAAAAATAATCAATATTTAAAAATGTGTTTATGAGTGAAAAAGAGATAGTGACTTGCCATCTGGACAAATTTAAAAAAGTGAATGTGTCCAGAACTGAAGAAATCTACGAACATTACAATGTTCATCCACTTCATTCTAAAGATGTTATGGGGAATACTGTAGAGGTATTGCAAATGAAAGAAGCAAAGGGAAGTCCTATTAGTGTATGGGAAAAAAGCTTGGAAGCTCGTTGTTCCCTTATTTGTTTCCCACAGGAAACAGAGGACGATATGATGATCGACCTGTGCAGATTCCTGCATCTGAATAACGGACATTAAGATTGTATGCAGAAGATCAAAGATTTCGACAATTTATTCAGTATTTGTTTCATCTTTTGTTTGAGAGTGTTTTGTCTGGACTTTCTTATGCAGTAAACCATATATTAAAAACAGGTGTACATCTGCAAAATGTTTTGGCAAAGGAATTTCTGGATAAAGTACAGCAGAAAGATAATGTTTTGGAATCTCAGCTAATTAATCTCATGGCATGTCAGCGTGTTACTAATGAGCACTGGTATCGTTGTCATGAAGAACTAAAATGAATGCTAAGGAACTTAGGAACTCCGACATGGTTCCTTACTCTAAGCTGTCCTGAATATGCTTGGGATGATTTACTTCAATTTCTTCAAGAGGCAAATCAAAATATACTAAATATTGAATAAAAGACACCTGGAGAAATGTGCTCTTTGGCTCCAGTTAATGTATGCAGGTATTTTATTCATAGGTTTGAAGCTATGATGTCTTTTATTACCAATAAAAAAAATCCTCCTCTTGGAGAGGTTCTGGACTTTTTATGGAGAAAGGAGTATCAAGCAAGAGGTGCTCCTCACATACACATGCTAATATGGATCAAAGATGCTCCCAAATTTGGAACAGACTCAGATGATACTGTGTTGTCTTTTATTGCAGAATATGCTACATGTGATATACCCAAAAGTACACAAGATAAGGACTTAAGACAACACGTCTTATGATTCCAAAGCCATCGTTTTGGGAAATACTGCCGTCCAAAGTACAAATCTAAGGACAAATTCTACACCAAATGCTGTTTTGGATTTCCACATCCAGTAATATCGAAAGGAAGAGTGAACATTTTTATGTCATCTTTGCAACATACTATCACAAGAAAGTCTCCAAACAATTCCTACAACTTAAAAGGAAATGAAGAGTCAAAATAGATAAATGACTATAACCCAGTCATTTTGTCCATGTGGAATGCTAAAATGGATATTCTATTTGTTTCAGACAATTCCATTGCTGTTGCTTGATATGTAACACCGTACATAACAAAATCAGAAAAGACGGAATTGAAGAAAATTTGAGAGATTTCCCACGAGAAGAGTCTAAGTAAGGAATTATGTACTTACAGTTTGAAGATGTTATCTCATCGAGAAATTGGGGCGTATGAATGCTCAGATTGCTTATCATCTGCAAGTCTATACTCCAAATCTAGAAGAATCATTTGGGCGAGTCTAGGTCTTGCTGCAACACGAAACCGAGTACCTAAATATGTACAAGAAATTGAATATTTAGCTGAAAAAGAGCCAGAAATTACAGATATTTTGAAGCATATAATAAGTTGGATACATATTTTCCAAATAGAAGTCATCATCTTGAGAACATTTGTCTCTATGAAGTGTTGCAAAACTATATTTTTAAACTGAATATTACAGAAAACATCAATAATGGTATATATGCCGTGATTGGTGCTGAAGGATGTCTGGTGCAACAAAGAAAAGGACATTTGATTGACCACCGTAAACTGAGTTGCGAAACACCTGACAAAATGGAATTTTACTATTTAGTTCTTTTGCAACTTTTCAAGCTATGGCGTTCAGAATTTGAATTACTTGGAGATTTCGAGAGCTATGAAGATTCCTTCAATGCAACTAAAGATACTATAGAATGCCCTTTTTTTGCTAATTATGTGAAAATGTTGAATGACGAAACTGAGCAAGAAGCTACAATTGCAGCTGAGATTGCTAGAGACAGTTCTCAAGACATTCAAATTTCTGCTCCATTAAGTCAGGATCCATTAGGAGAACCAATTATTCAAAATGAAGCAGCAACTGCTATAGAAGAGGTGGAAACAGCAATCTTTCAAGCTCTAGAAGATGTAGCAAACTTAGGAAACTTGGAAGAACAACTAAATGTTAAGCTAAAACAAATATATGAGCAAGTGAAAGAACAGATTAAACATGGATTACTTCATGAAAAGAAAGAGTGCTCTTGTTCTTCATTTCAACCTATCCGAATGGACGTGAGTGGACAAGCTGGAATAGGAAGACGTTATTTAATTAAAGTAATTTCAACTTATCTACACAAAACAACTGAGTCATATTTGTCTTGTGTTGTCACTGCTCCAACTGGGTTAGCGGCACACAATATTAAAGGAATTACTTTACATTGTTTATTAATGCTACCAGTAGAGCATGAAAACAAATTGGAATACCACAAGCTATCTGGAGAAGCTTGTTGTGAACTTTCAAGAGTCTTGAAGAAAATGGAACTTCTCATTATTGATGAGGTGAGCACGGTATCAAACTTACTGCTTGCCTTTGTGCATTTAAGAATGCAGCAAATTCTTAAAACAGAGTATGACAGATTATTTGGAGGAAAACACGTCATAGTTTTTGGAGATCTACTACAACTTCCTCCTATAAAAGGATAACCAGTGTTTAAAACACTGGCACATGAAGATACCAGGAAGTCTTTGGGGAGTATTGGAAATGTTAACATTTGGGCATTTTTTCAAGATAAGGAACTTATTACAAATATGTATCAGGCAATTGTTGCAGATTATGGAAAAATTCTTCTTCAAGATGTAAGAATTGGAAAAGTGACAGAAGATGGCAAACAAGCTTTACAGAGAAGATTACTTCCCAATTTGTTTCCAAATGAAAATATTGTTCCTGGGAAAACATATATGAGAATTGCAGAAAAAAAGTCTGTAATCTGCTTAATGCCAACACTGCGTGAATGTTCTATATTCAATGAAGAAATGTTAAAGTTTGAAAATGAAGAAATTATCAAATTGGAAACTATTGATAAAATAGAACATAAAGGAATCACTATTATTTTGACTGAAAAGTTGAAGAGAAAATTGGATTCTTGAGAGAAATCGATAGGTAAAACTGTTGGTTTAGAAAATAATTTGTGTGCATGTGTAAACTGTAGGGTAATTTTACAATGTAATTTGAATGTGGAAAAAGGTTTAGTAAATGGAGCAATGGGTAAAATTGTTGATTTTTGTTAATTATGTAAATAGAGATGGGATTGAATTTTTGAAAATCAAATTTGATGAAATTGCTGAAGTACAACAATTTAGTCATTGTTCATCTCGGTTTTTGCTTGTAAAAGATTTGTATGTACGCAGAAAACAGTTTCCTATGTCTTTGGCATATGCGGTGACCATTCATAAATCTCAAGATTTAAGTGTAGATAGGGCTTTAGTGAATATTGGAAGTACCGTGTTTAACGAGGGTATGGCATATGTTGCTTTGTCTCGAGTCAAAACTTTATCTGGTTTGTACTTGATTTATTTTGATGAGACAAAGGTAATGCAGATGCAAATTGTGTGAAACAGTATTTAATAGGTTAAGTAGAGAATATGCACCCAATTTAGGTCAATATCCAGTATTTGAAAAGTGTGTGGTAGGTAGAAAAAGAAGATTTGAGAATATCCGTAGTGAAACTGTAGAGAAAGAAAAAAACAAGATGAAGTTGCGCCTGCAAGCAAAAAGAAAAAGGACAGTGTTGAAGATAATGTTGGTTATCGGTTTGAAAATAGTTGTGGTGTCAACTGTAATGCTAATGTAGTTGTTAATGTTGTTTTTTTTCTTGAAAATTTGCAACAGCAAATTGTTGAAAATCGGGACGAAAGGTTCTGTTCATTGTTGTATTCTGTTTATGAGAAATGTAGTAGTGATATAAGTAAAGTACAAAGTGTTTTTGATATTCGAAATGTTTTGGAAATGTGTTCTGGTTCTACTCAATTTACGCAGAATATTCAGCAAGATTGTCAGGATTTTTTATGTTTATGTTTGGTATACTGGAAGATGAAGGTATAGATATTGAAAACCTTTTTGGCCTTTCTTATAAATGGCAACATGACTGTCAAAATTGTTTGTTTACATGTAGCACTAATATAGACATTGAAAGATTCATATATTGGACATTACCAGACTGTGCATTAGTGTCTTTTAACAATCTAGTTAGAGGAGCAAGTCAAAACATGGAGTGTAGCCAAATCAGAAATGTCATCAACAATATTTATACAAAGATATGGACAGTAAGTAATTTTAATGCTGCAACGTTGTAGAGCTGATGGAAGAAAATTGGAAACTTTAATTAAAAATGTTGTAGCTACTCAACTATCAATATCAGGAAGAACTTTTGTAGCTGTTGCAATTATTTTTCATGATGGACCTTCTACAACATCTGGACATTACACTGTTTATTTAAAATGTCTGAAAGGTTGGATACATTGTAATGATAGTCAATTAGTTTTTAAGCAACCTTTTGCCCAAAGAGTTACCAAATTCTTACCTAATATTTTTAAAGCCAAAATTTTAAGATCAAAATTTGGCCTTTCAGGATTATTGCTGTTAAGGTAGATTAGTCTGGTGTTGTTGAGTATTTTGTAAGTGAGGGTGCGAAGCTTGAAGGTGATTCTCTTGTTGATCTTGAGGCAGTGTAGGTGTATCATGTCATGGGTGATGTTGCTGTAGCAGGGGACATTGAAGATCAGTCAGGGGGAGGTGCTTTGGATTTGTTGTAGTCGTTGTAGGTATTTGGCTGGAATTCTCTTGTAGAGTGTGTTGTCACAGTGTAGTCCGCTGCTAATGAGGGCCTGTGTTACTGTTCTTCTGGTTAGGATCTGCTTGTAAATTTGGAGGGTGTTATGGCAGTATGAGGAAATACTGTGGAAAGGGGCGACCACTCGGTCCCCCCGAACGTATGGCAGAGTGCCTCGATCCCCCCGGGAAGCCATTTTGGGCGGGAGGCGCGTCTCGGCTGGTATGCCCGAAGCGGCGTAGCCGGGGCGCGCTTTTTCCCGCCCTAGAGTGGGCTGGCCTAGACACTGACGCGGCCGGCCACGCCCTCGGGGCAGGCAGGGGCGGGTTTACGCCCGCCCTGAAGATGGATAAAAAGGGACGCAAGACCAGAAGACATCCTCTTGTTCCTGTGCTCTGAAGCTGCACCTCCTCGCTGCACGTGAGCTCGAGACGGAACGAAGAGCCAATTTTGAGCGTTTTAATCGTTCTTGTTTGTTTTACAGTTACTCTGTTGGAGAATGCCGAAGAAGGTGGGAAAACGCATGACTACTGAACAGATGCTGCGTGTTCTCATGAAGGAGATGTCCGAACTAAAGAAGCGGGTGGATAAGAACGAGGAAGGGGGACCAAAACGTCCTTTGGCGGGAGCAGCCCCGGGAGGGAAAAACAAGAGGCCCAAGAGGGGAGCAGTGGGAGAAGACATCCCGGGTCCCAGTGCCCCGCTCGAGGCACCAACTCCCGTGCCGGAGGAGGGGAATCCGATTCCCGTTGTGGTCACCCCCGTGTCCAAAGAGGATATGCCGCCCGAGCTGGCGGCACAGCTTGCAGCGTGGTTGGGCGACAGTAGTGAGGGCGCCACGGCTGCCGGGGCACAGGCGCTAATGAAACAATTGCGCGATAAACGGGATGCAGCCAAGGTGCCCGCGCCGGCTGCAGTAGTAGACAAGCCACAAGGGACGAGTACGACCACAGAGGCGGCGTCCGGTGCAGGTAAGCGGCCATTGCCGATAGCGAGGGATGAGTCAACACCCTCTCGTAGAGAAAAGTTGGGTCAACATGTTCCTTTGGCAATTAAGGAAAAGATTTGGGCAGGGGAGTATGTGAACATTTTCTCGTTGCTTGTTGATCATTATGAGGTGGAGCATGTTAAGAGTCAGAAGGACCTCATGCACCCGAGTGTTTGGCGCGCAAAAATGGCCGCCTTTAAAGTGAATGAGAATATTGGCAATTGGGGCAATGCTTGGGGAATTTTTTACGTCAATCTTGGGGGAACGTAGGCCTGAGTTGCTTTCCGAGTTTCCAATCTATCAATCACGAATCATGGGGTACTCGACATCGCACCAGGGTAACCATTGGTTCTGTTACGATAATCTTTTCAGAAAGGCAAAGGAGCATAATAAAAGTTTAACCTGGGATTGTTATGATTCTTTGACGTGGGATAAAATGAAGGAGACAGGAATGTTAAAAATGCCGTTGGTAGGAAGTAATGTTGGCGAATCCTCCCGGCAATATGCGGGGACGCCCTTTCGATCAGGTACGGGTACCGACGATTACTCGAAACCTGCCGGCAATACTGGAAAAAGGGGTTTCTGCTTTAATTTCAACAGAGGTAAATGTACTAGACCCCAGGGATCGTGTAAATTCAAACATGAATGTAGTGGTTGCGGGTCGTCCCATCCTGAGTCCATGTGCAGAGCCAGAACGGGTGATAACGGGGGGAGAGGAGGCGCCAAACAGGTCTAACGTAGTCCGAGGGGCGCCTTTACCAACCCCGATTGATACCCTGGCGATGATTCCCTGGCTCAGTGAATACCCGGATCGTACTTCTGCTGGGGTGCTACGGAACGGTTTTTCGTATGGTTTCCGCATCCCGGTAGGGGACTTTCAGGGTGTGGAGAAGTGCAAAAATCAACTTTCCGTACTGCAGCATACGCCCGTAGTACAGGATAAGATCCGTAAAGAGATTGCACGAGGTCGGGTCGCCGGCCCGTTTAGTGTACCACCGGTTCAGAATTTTGTTTGTTCTCCCTTAGGGGTAGTCCCCAAGAAAGACCCAGGAGAGTTCCGACTGATTCATAATTTGTCAGCTCCACGAGGGCTTTCCGTAAATGATGCAATCGATCCAGAAGTGTGTTCGGTGCGGTACGCATCCTTCGATGAGGCCGTAGCCATTTTGAATCGCCTGGAGCCCGGGGCGCTGATGGCGAAGTCAGATATCGAGTCAGCGTTCCGATTGCTCCCAGTACACCCAGACGACCAGCGTCTCCTGGGATTCATGTTTCAGGGTTGTTATTACATGGATAGGTGTATGCCAATGGGGTGCTCTATATCCTGTGCCTATTTCGAGAAATTCAGTTGTTTTCTACAATGGGTCTTCACAAAGAAAACGGGTTTCGAACATGTAATGCATTACCTTGATGATTTTCTGTTTCTTGGGGCAGCCGGGGATCTTGAATGTGGCCGGGCCTTGGCCGAATTTTGTGTGTTAATGAAACAGTTTGGTGTGCCATTGGCGCCGGGTAAAACAGTGGGTCCTACGACTTGCCTCGAGTTTCTGGGGATCGAGTTGGACTTCAGTGAGGGTTGTTTCCGTTTGCCAGCTGACAAAGTGTTGAAGTTCAGGGCAGCACTGCAAGTGTGTATAACGGCATCTAAAGTTACGCTGCAACAACTACAGCAGTTGGTGGGACAGTTGAATTTTGCCCTGAGGGTGATACCAATGGCCCGCCCCTTTTCTCGTTCAATTGCCCAGGCGATGGTCGGCCTAAGAGAGGGCCATCATCGCACGAGACTATCGGCTGAGGTCCTCCAGGATATGCGTATTTGGTTAGCATTTCTGGCAGACTTTAATGGTCGCGTCGTCTGGAATAAACCAGCCGTGTCCTCTGAAGAGCTAGGGCTATGGACGGATTCAGCAGGAAGCATAGGTTTTGGCGCCATCTTTGGCACAAAGTGGTCAGCACAAAGATGGCCGACATGGTGGCATGAGAATGGTCTGACGAGTAATATTGCTTTCCTGGAGCTGTTTCCCATCTTGGTGGCCCTGAGAACATGGCCCGAGGGGTTCAAAGATCACTCTGTCATATTTTGGTCTGACAATATGACCGTGGTCGAGTGTATCAATAGTCAGGCAGCACGTTGTAAACTGATTTTAAGACTGCTTAAGGAAATTGTTTTACTTTGTATGCAATTGAACGTGCTATTCAGAGCAAAGCATGTTCCAGGGGTGATGAATCAGGCGGCTGACGCATTGTCTCGTTTTCAAATGCAGGCTTTCTCGGGTTTCCTCCCCTCAGCGGACCCAGAGCCGGCACCCTTTCCCGAAGCTCTCTGGTCTCTCGGTGCCCCGAACTTCGTCACCTCGTGGGAGAGAGTCTAGCACCAAGGACGAGGAAGGCATACGAAGGGGCGTTTCGGGCCTATTTAGCCTTTTTTGGGACTGATAGAGAGCGTCTTTGGGGTCACGAGGAATGGGTAGTGAATTTTCTGATGTCCTTACGTAGGGCTGGGAAATCGGTGGCTACGGCCCAGAGGCATCGTGCTGCCATTTCCTTTGTTGCCAGAGCACACGCTATCCAGGACCCGACAGCGTCTTTCGTTGTACAGAAAGCGCTGCGTGGGTGGCAACGCCTTGAGGGTCGCAGAGTAGATGAAAGGCGCCCGATAGGTTTGGATAGATTGTCCCAGTTGTTGGCCACACTCCCGGCCACATGTTCATCTCAGTTTGAGGCGGTGCTGTTCCGAGCCGCTTTTACGCTAGCATTTCACGGGGCAATGCGGGTAAGCGAACTAGTTGCAAGGAGCAAACTGGATGTGGCGGGGGGTTTGTGCCAAGAACACGTTCAGATCAAGGGAGAAACAATGACTGTCTCCTTTGTAAGGTCCAAGACTGATCAAGATGGGATGGGTGACTGCGTCATCATACGCAGGATTCCTGGGTCCTCCATGTGTCCGGTAAAGTGTTTAGAAGATTACCTAGCACGAAGGGTGGCATCATGGGGGGGGACTTTGTTAAGACACGCAGACGCCACCCCACTGACGAAATTCCAGTTTCAGCGGGTGCTTGCGATGTCAATTGCCGCTGCGGGCTTGAACCCGGGCGAATTTGGGACCCATTCCTTTCGGATAGGGGCTGCTACGGAAGCTACAGCCAGGGGTCTTAATGTTGAGCAAGTGAAACGAGTGGGGCGTTGGTCCTCCAATTGTTATAAGAGATACGTGCGGTTGCACATGTTGTGAAGCTGTAATGATGTACTCACGCTTCTTGTTTTTGTTTGGTTTTCAGTTACGCAAGCCTACGAGGCGGGGCGGACTATGCAGTCGACCCTACACCGGGCCAGCGGTCAGACGTCACCGGCTGTGAAAAAGGAGGTGTGGGTCGTGGGCCACTCATACGTGAGGCGTGCCGCAGACGTATTCAAAGCAGGTGACATGATTCACGTAGCTGGGGAATACGGGTACAGGATGTCCTTCTACGGAAGAGGCGGTCTCTGTATTGACCAGTTTCAAACATTTTTCGAGGGTTTGTTAGGGCGGACAAGGTCACCGCCGTCTATAGTTATAGTACATGTAGGGGGCAATGATTTGGTCACCACCGGTAGACGACTACTCCTGGAGGCGATGCTTTCCACGGTAAGTTGGTTGGCGAGGAGAGTTCCGGGGTGCACAATTGCATGGTCCCATTTGATTCCACGAAAGGTGTGGCGGGGGGCTATCTCTATTCCTGCTTTGAATCATTCTGTTAGAAAGCTTAACAACAAAGTGAGTAGGTTGTTCCGTTCCAGGACATTGCATTCTATTTCTCACAGCTGTATTAATGATGACGTGAAATCTCCAATGGGGTTAACCCAGTATCCCTAAGAACCTGGGCAGTTAATCAATATTACAACAATTGGTTCCTTCGGGTGTACCACATTTCTTTTACTCACTCATAGTTATATGTAGTATATCAGGTCCAATATAGAAGAATCAGAATCCCACACCAATCTTGTATTTATGCACTATTTTATGAATTATAGTCATTCATAAATACTCTTTGTAATTTTCAAGGAAAAGGCTGTACAATGTGTGAAAAAGTGCAATTTTGTGACATTTAGTGCTCAGTGCTGGCGGCGCAAAAGTGAAAATACTATACAATATTTATATACAAGGAAAATATACAATGGTTCAACTCTTGGTCTGTACAATTACACATATACCACTGTATACCACACAGGTTAATTTTCATCACAGGGTATTGAAACTACAGATCCAGCCATTCGTCGACGTTTCGACCCTCTAGGTGCGCACTTATGACGTCAAACACGGGTCTTCATCAGGACTGGGGGGGGAGAACAAAACAGCCTAAGTAATTAAAAAAAGGGGGGGGAAGGTGTTTTAATACGGATATTCTGAAAGGCATCTAATTATAAATATAATTATAAGTGCCTTTGGAAGACCTGATTGCACTCACCTTTGAAAGAAATCAATCGTCAAGGTGGTGTATCTTGAATAACTTGAACTGCGTGTGTCTGTTCAGATAAATAGAGGACCTAATTAATACCTTGGTTATATAGGGTTAGGACCATGTGAAGTGGCCCATTTCCTCTTTTTCTCTTACCTATCAGTGGTGCGTAGAGTGCTCCCACGCTGGTTATTCTTATGGAACCGCTGTGCGGACTTTATTTTCTGACTAGGAAAACGAGGGGTATATATTTAGTATATCATGTTAATGAGCTGAGCACGAGTCATACAGTCTGTGTGTGTTTAAACTCACCTGGGTATTCGGATTACTCTTGTACCCAGTCGTGCTTCCAAATCTTTTTGAGGGGCCAAAGGATAGCACTGAAAATCAGATTTAAAAGGCGGGTATTAGCGCACTGTTCCGGTAATGTCCCAACTGTTAGTACATTAGCATGGGCATTAATACGGGGGCTAACCTTACCTATGATTCGATTCGAAACGCTGGAGAAATGACCACTTCCTTCCTAGCGTGGACACGAACGCATCTTCCTCCCTAACGTGGTCAGGACAGAATCCGAAAAGCCGGCGTCTTTGCAATCAACGGCGCTGGCCGCTCTACTTAAGATTGCCGCCGGGTTGGTCAGAACGACGTATGCGTGGTTACCCTGGTAACCAGTTAGTGGATATGTTCCCATTGGTCATCAGCCGGCTGAGTCATCGCGCTAGCGTATGACACGGTCGGCGCTGCGTGGTTGCCATAGAGAATCGGGTTTGTTTAAAAAATGGAGAAGCGATCTTTTAACCCGACCTAGCACGTATTGCTAGTGCTTCTTATAACTACTCGGTTGCGTGGGCAAACCGGAGAGGTGTTTAACTCTTTAGGTGTTAATAAATTGTACTGCCCCGTTTTATATATACCTCCTGAGGGGACGCATATCCTAGTAATCTAGCGTGACAGCCCTTGAATACGTTCAGAATCGCACGCAATAGTACCAAGGTGTACATTGTTTTGTTAATTAAAAAAGCATCGCGCTCATAAAATTGTTTGATTTTACAATATATACAACATTATTACAAGTACAAAGATAGTTATCCAAAGAAATTTACAAAGGTGTAAAGGTATATGACTAAGGCATCTGATCATATCTTCCTTATCAACCTATGTACAACATTGTTACAAGTGCAAAGATATTGATCCAAGGAAATTTACAAAGGTATACACGTATACCACTGAAACATCTGTTCATATATTCATTAGCAAACAGCCTATGCAAAACAGGTACCTACATCTCTAATGCAAAAAACAGGAAACGTCTCACAGAGTTCATAATCATAGTTGTCCCATTTGTCTATTGGTTTCCTCAGTCTCATTCAATCCATTTCTCACTGAGTCTAAGGAATGTATCCAACGACATTCCTTATATTTTAGTGCATTAGAGATTGAACCTCCCCTTGGGTTGATACGAATCTTTTCCAGAACCCACCATTTTATATCTTGAGGGGTATGTTTATATGTATTGAAATGCTCCACCAACGGAGCTCCCTGTGTTTTACATTTTACTCTACTCATATGTTGTAGGATGCGTGTCTTTATTTTTTGGGTTGTTTGTCCTACATATATTTTCGTACATGGGCACATTATTGCATAAATCAGATGGGAGCTGTTGCAATTGCTAAAGTCATGGAATTTGTATGTCCTGCCTACGTGTGTGAATTGGTTCCCCTCCTGACAGAGGTCACAGGCCTTGCAAGAACCGCACTTAAAATGGCCAATGATGGGTGGTAGACTCAACATACTCCGGAGGTCTGGTTGTCTTTCTGGTTCCAGGTAAGCATGTACGACTTCATCCCTCACATTCCTTCCTCTCTTGAAGGCAAAAATGGGTTTTTCTTCAGTCTTTAATTCTCCAGCAACCAGGTTCCAGTACTTTGATACAATCTTTTTTACATCATTACTTTTTATGTTGTAGGTCGTAACACACACAATGTTATTCAGATTTTCTTTTTTCTCCTTGACCTCAAGTAATTCATCCCTCGGGCTATACCAGGCCCTCTTCTTTGCACGCTTTAGCAGATTTCCTGGGTAACCCCGATCTTTTAGACGCTTGGTAAGTTCGTCAGCTTCATGAAAAAAATCTTTTCTTTGACTACAGTTTCTTCTTAAACGAAGAAACTGGCCCAGTGGCAAGTTGTCTCTTAAGCTGCGTGGGTGATGGGATTTGTACATCAATAAGGTGTTCCGTTCCAGGGGTTTTCTGTATAAATCACAGTATAGTTTACAGTCCTGTGTTTTAAAAGTGAGGTCAAGGAAGTTTATTGATACAGTGCTACTGGCCATTGTAAATTGTATGTCTTCACCTCTCTGGTTCAGCCATTTGAAGAAATTATCTAATGTTTCCTTGTCACCATTCCACACCATAATGACATCATCAATATATCTTTTCCATACCTCGATGTTATTGAGGTATGGGTTCCGATCGGTGTATAAGTGGTCTTCCTCATATTGATCCATAAAGATATTAGCCAGACTGGGGGCATATGTAGCCCCCATCGCCACTCCCTTACTTTGGAAATAAAATTGATTTTCAAAAACAAAATAGTTCTTTCGCATAGCAATTTCCAATAGGGTAATTATGAACGATGTTGGAATCCAGTGCGGTCTTGGTCTCTGGTCCAATGTTTCTCTCATTATCTCAATGGCTTTTTCTTGAGGGATTGATGTGTATAGTGATGAGTGACACACCAGAGAGGTGAAGACATACAATTTACAATGGCCAGTAGCACTGTATCAATAAACTTCCTTGACCTCACTTTTAAAACACAGGACTGTAAACTATACTGTGATTTATACAGAAAACCCCTGGAACGGAACACCTTATTGATGTACAAATCCCATCACCCACGCAGCTTAAGAGACAACTTGCCACTGGGCCAGTTTCTTCGTTTAAGAAGAAACTGTAGTCAAAGAAAAGATTTTTTTCATGAAGCTGACGAACTTACCAAGCGTCTAAAAGATCGGGGTTACCCAGGAAATCTGCTAAAGCGTGCGAAGAAGAGGGCCTGGTATAGCCCGAGGGATGAATTACTTGAGGTCAAGGAGAAAAAAGAAAATCTGAATAACATTGTGTGTGTTACGACCTACAACATAAAAAGTAATGATGTAAAAAAGATTGTATCAAAGTACTGGAACCTGGTTGCTGGAGAATTAAAGACTGAAGAAAAACCCATTTTTGCCTTCAAGAGAGGAAGGAATGTGAGGGATGAAGTCGTACATGCTTACCTGGAACCAGAAAGACAACCAGACCTCCGGAGTATGTTGAGTCTACCACCCATCATTGGCCATTTTAAGTGCGGTTCTTGCAAGGCCTGTGACCTCTGTCAGGAGGGGAACCAATTCACACACGTAGGCAGGACATACAAATTCCATGACTTTAGCAATTGCAACAGCTCCCATCTGATTTATGCAATAATGTGCCCATGTACGAAAATATATGTAGGACAAACAACCCAAAAAATAAAGACACGCATCCTACAACATATGAGTAGAGTAAAATGTAAAACACAGGGAGCTCCGTTGGTGGAGCATTTCAATACATATAAACATACCCCTCAAGATATAAAATGGTGGGTTCTGGAAAAGATTCGTATCAACCCAAGGGGAGGTTCAATCTCTAATGCACTAAAATATAAGGAATGTCGTTGGATACATTCCTTAGACTCAGTGAGAAATGGATTGAATGAGACTGAGGAAACCAATAGACAAATCGGACAACTATGATTATGAACTCTGTGAGACGTTTCCTGTTTTTTGCATTAGAGATGTAGGTACCTGTTTTGCATAGGCTGTTTGCTAATGAATATATGAACAGATGTTTCAGTGGTATACGTGTATACCTTTGTAAATTTCCTTGGATCAATATCTTTGCACTTGTAACAATGTTGTACATAGGTTGATAAGGAAGATATGATCAGATGCCTTAGTCATATACCTTTACACCTTTGTAAATTTCTTTGGATAACTATCTTTGTACTTGTAATAATGTTGTATATATTGTAAAATCAAACAATTTTATGAGCGCGATGCTTTTTTAATTAACAAAACAATGTACACCTTGGTACTATTGCGTGCGATTCTGAACGTATTCAAGGGCTGTCACGCTAGATTACTAGGATATGCATCCCCTCAGGAGGTATATATAAAACGGGGCAGTACAATTTATTAACACCTAAAGAG
Source organism: Lissotriton vulgaris (assembly GCF_964263255.1). Lineage (NCBI taxonomy): Eukaryota > Metazoa > Chordata > Amphibia > Caudata > Salamandridae > Lissotriton > Lissotriton vulgaris. The sequence goes on along the minus strand of NC_141696.1, from coordinate 460,836,263 downwards.
TTAAACACCTCTCCGGTTTGCCCACGCAACCGAGTAGTTATAAGAAGCACTAGCAATACGTGCTAGGTCGGGTTAAAAGATCGCTTCTCCATTTTTTAAACAAACCCGATTCTCTATGGCAACCACGCAGCGCCGACCGTGTCATACGCTAGCGCGATGACTCAGCCGGCTGATGACCAATGGGAACATATCCACTAACTGGTTACCAGGGTAACCACGCATACGTCGTTCTGACCAACCCGGCGGCAATCTTAAGTAGAGCGGCCAGCGCCGTTGATTGCAAAGACGCCGGCTTTTCGGATTCTGTCCTGACCACGTTAGGGAGGAAGATGCGTTTGTGTCCACGCTAGGAAGGAAGTGGTCATTTCTCCAGCGTTTCGAATCGAATCATAGGTAAGGTTAGCCCCCGTATTAATGCCCATGCTAATGTACTAACAGTTGGGACATTACCGGAACAGTGCGCTAATACCCGCCTTTTAAATCTGATTTTCAGTGCTATCCTTTGGCCCCTCAAAAAGATTTGGAAGCACGACTGGGTACAAGAGTAATCCGAATACCCAGGTGAGTTTAAACACACACAGACTGTATGACTCGTGCTCAGCTCATTAACATGATATACTAAATATATACCCCTCGTTTTCCTAGTCAGAAAATAAAGTCCGCACAGCGGTTCCATAAGAATAACCACCGTGGGAGCACTCTACGCACCACTGATAGGTAAGAGAAAAAGAGGAAATGGGCCACTTCACATGGTCCTAACCCTATATAACCAAGGTATTAATTAGGTCCTCTATTTATCTGAACAGACACACGCAGTTCAAGTTATTCAAGATACACCACCTTGACGATTGATTTCTTTCAAAGGTGAGTGCAATCAGGTCTTCCACAGGCACTTATAATTATATTTATAATTAGATGCCTTTCAGAATATCCGTATTAAAACACCTTCCCCCCCCCTTTTTTTAATTACTTAGGCTGTTTTGTTCTCCCCCCCCAGTCCTGATGAAGACCCGTGTTTGACGTCATAAGTGCGCACCTAGAGGGTCGAAACGTCAACGAATGGCTGGATCTGTAGTTTCAATACCCTGTGATGAAAATTAACCTGTGTGGTATACAGTGGTATATGTGTAATTGTACAGACCAAGAGTTGAACCATTGTATATTTTCCTTGTATATAAATATTGTATAGTATTTTCACTTTTGCGCCGCCAGCACTGAGCACTAAATGTCACAAAATTGCACTTTTTCACACATTGTACAGCCTTTTCCTTGAAAATTACAAAGAGTATTTATGAATGACTATAATTCATAAAATAGTGCATAAATACAAGATTGGTGTGGGATTCTGATTCTTCTATATTGGACCTGATATACTACATATAACTATGAGTGAGTAAAAGAAATGTGGTACACCCGAAGGAACCAATTGTTGTAATATTGATGTATTAATGATGACAGTATGTATCTGGGGGATGGTGTGCATTTGTCTCGGGTGGGGAATGAGTTACTCTTGGGAGACTTCGTAGCATGGTTAAAATCGTTGACACATGACCTTTAGGTATGAGTTTTGTGGGGGGGTCCGGATAGCCGGTCAACTATCCGGCCTGTGGCGGTAAGGTCATGATCGGTGAGCACTAATTGGAAGATCCCTATGAGTGGGCGTCACCCAACACGGATGGGAGCGCTCGGGAGAGGTGGCCTTTGGCCCCTCAACGGGGAGGCGGTCCCTTCTAAGGATGGGTCGCCGAAAGAAAAGGAAAGGCGGTCAAGGCCCCTTCCTGTGTAGGAGGGGTTACAGCCCCCTCCTGGGGAATTTCCCGGGGCCAGTGACATCTGCGACGGCAGATGCGGTAAGTTGTGTGGGGTTGGGGTGGAGGTCCACGATACCTTCTAGATACCTCACACGAGTCTTCGAACGACCTTTAACTGGCGTCGAGTTAATAGGTGCCCCCGTCAAGTCAAAGGGAAATTGGTAGTAGTTGCACTTGAGTACGCCTCAGTGCTGTCGCCCCTCCCAAGTGGGGGGGGGTATGTCTGGTTAGGGATCTTGACACCGGTTACGACCTTGCCGTTGGCCCTTAAACGTTAGGATGTACAATTTCTATATTTCAAGAAAATGTTTTGTAGGATGTTAGTTCGGCTAGGAGAACCTCTGTATTAGAGAATCTGTTAAGGTTAGCCAAACATCGCAATGTGGTAATGAAATTGTACATTAATATGAAATGTTTAATGTTTTTAATTTTTTGTTTTAATAAATACGGCCGGGAGGGTCACTCCCTCCCACTTCCAAAAACTTCAAGAACTGTTTCCGGTTTCCCTCCTTTGGGGATTGTGTTGAGAGGGGGTGGCGGGTATCTCGGCCATATGGAAAGGGGCGACCACTCGGTCCCCCCGAACGTATGGCAGAGTGCCTCGATCCCCCCGGGAAGCCATTTTGGGCGGGAGGCGCGTCTCGGCTGGTATGCCCGAAGCGGCGTAGCCGGGGCGCGCTTTTTCCCGCCCTAGAGTGGGCTGGCCTAGACACTGACGCGGCCGGCCACGCCCTCGGGGCAGGCAGGGGCGGGTTTACGCCCGCCCTGAAGATGGATAAAAAGGGACGCAAGACCAGAAGACATCCTCTTGTTCCTGTGCTCTGAAGCTGCACCTCCTCGCTGCATGTGAGCTCGAGACGGAACGAAGAGCCAATTTTGACCCACCCACCAGCCCCTGAAGACAGCCAGTTGTTTTAATAAAATTGATCGATAATTCCATTTCGTTACAGGTTGTGTTAGTATCGTATTGATGTTGAATGTGTAATAAAGATTGGTCTAATTTTTGTAAGTTTGATGATTAGAGAAATTCGGATTTGACGTCCATTTATAAACATGCTTTTCGGTCATAGTGGCCAATGTATTTTTAGTTTAGTTAGCATTTGTCGTATTTATTTTGGTCGGGCGGTAAGGTCATGATCGGTGAGCACTAATTGGAAGATCCCTATGAGTGGGCGTCACCCAACACGGATGGGAGCGCTCGGGAGAGGTGGCCTTTGGCCCCTCAACGGGGAGGCGGTCCCTTCTAAGGATGGGTCGCCGAAAGAAAAGGAAAGGCGGTCAAGGCCCCTTCCTGTGTAGGAGGGGTTACAGCCCCCTCCTGGGGAATTTCCCGGGGCCAGTGACATCTGCGACGGCAGATGCGGTAAGTTGTGTGGGGTTGGGGTGGAGGTCCACGATACCTTCTAGATACCTCACACGAGTCTTCGAACGACCTTTAACTGGCGTCGAGTTAATAGGTGCCCCCGTCAAGTCAAAGGGAAATTGGTAGTAGTTGCACTTGAGTACGCCTCAGTGCTGTCGCCCCTCCCAAGTGGGGGGGGGTATGTCTGGTTAGGGATCTTGACACCGGTTACGACCTTGCCGTTGGCCCTTAAACGTTAGGATGTACAATTTCAATATTTCAAGAAAATGTTTTGTAGGATGTTAGTTCGGCTAGGAGAACCTCTGTATTAGAGAATCTGTTAAGGTTAGCCAAACATCGCAATGTGGTAATGAAATTGTACATTAATATGAAATGTTTAATGTTTTTAATTTTTTGTTTTAATAAATACGGCCGGGAGGGTCACTCCCTCCCACTTCCAAAAACTTCAAGAACTGTTTCCGGTTTCCCTCCTTTGGGGATTGTGTTGAGAGGGGGTGGCGGGTATCTCGGCCATATAGACTTGTTTACACATGTAGAGAGAGGAGTTTAGGATGAATCGTAGGTTGTGTACATGGTTATTAGGTGTTGGTGCTGTTCACAGTGTAGTTGGCCAGCAGGAGTCATCCAAAGCTGAGGGGGTGGGTCTGAGGATGAGCATATTTATGCTGCGCGAGTTCAGGATTAGAGAGCTGCTCCTTATCCACTTGATGATGTCCTTAATTGCATCGTGGAGATTGTTTTTGTGGTATGTGGCTCCTTGGTGAGGAAGAGGATGAGTTGGTGGCTTCGTCGTAGGAGATGATGTTGTGGTTGTGATGGCGGGCCACTTGTGTGAGGGAGGCCATGGAAAGGTTGAATAGCATTGGGCTGAGGGATGAGCACAGGGGGACGGTGCAAATTATGTCAGTGGTTTTGGATCAGAAGGCTGGAAGGCAGACGCTCAGAGTTACTATTGAACAACTTTCAAACTAGGAATTTCACACATACTATTTGGCCATGGGGAAATGTTTGTGAAACCATTAAGGACTTGTTGTTGTAAATTTTGTCAGCATATATTTGTAAGTAACATTATTTATAATGGAAGAAAATGAATGATAGTGTTTTGTTATTTTAAGATTGTTTGACATACCTCAGAGTTACGTAAGAAACATTTAACATATGTTTTATTTCAGTTTTTTAGATTGTTATTGAAATTGTTTTTTTTTTTAAGATAAACTTTTTGATAGTCTTTTTTTGCCCGCTGTTATGTGATGAGTACTATTGAACTCACTGTTTCTAGTGAAATTCAATATATTCTGAGAACAGCAAAAAAGGCAAATGAAATGCTTTATAAATTATTTTGTGTTGTAAAAGATAAATTTGTAACTGTATTTTTTTGTCTTCTACAGATTCTAATTTTATAATATTTTTATTTTTTTAATTTATTATTTTGAAGGTAAGTATAACTAACTGATAAACATGTTTAATGGGATGTACTTCTACAGAGTTGAATTAACAGAACATGCATGGGGTAAATAAGTATGTAAAGATGGTTTGTATCTTTTAAAAACATTTGAAGAAATTTAAAAAACTTATATACTGAGTGTACCTAAATTCTTTGCATTTTACTACAATACATCTATTACTTTGGAACGGGTAAGGTGAATAGATATATTGTACTTTTTTAGTACTGCATTTTATTATAGTAGCCTTAGTTTTTTTCTATAGTGATAAGGAGTGACTGGTTTGAAAATGTAAGAACATTTCATAACTAAAAATTCATATGAGCAATTTTATTGATATAATGTTTTAAAATAGTTCAGAATGGTTTTTGCATAAGGTTTTTTAAAGTGTAAAATAGTTTTGTGTTATGTATTAGGAAAAACGATAAAATGAAGTGTTTATGTTTTTCTACAAGGAACAACAACATATAAAAATTCACTATGGAAGAAGAACAGAATAATATAGAAGATCGTTTTGAAATTAGTAACACTCTGATAGAGGACCTAAATATACCTTTCATGGGGAGCGAGAAGGAAGATGAAAATATTGGTGCTGGCGATAGTACCTGAGATTTTTTAGATGAAACATTGGATGATGATTTTGTGCAAGCAATAGAGGACATCGAGTTTCATGATACGACTCTTGAAATTGACAATCAAGAAATGAAATATCAGATGAAATCATGTTAGAAGCTTTATTAAATTATGAAATGTTACAAGAATAAATTTATGATTAAAAATTTTAAATGGTTTGAGAGACTCTTTGTGCAGAATTGTAATCATTCAGCTAGTATCCCAGTACTCATGCTGCAAAGTAGGCCTTACTGCTTGGACTGCTTCAAACCTCTATAGATTATGTATGCACTCTTCTATGCAACCTTGTGTGTTATTGATTTTATTTCTCAGTCTACATCCTTTCACTTCCAGCAAAGTTTCTGTGATTGCTGATTCCGTATTGTACAGAACTATTCAGCAGAATGTCCTTATCTATGCACTGTGCAAAAAATGAACCTATTTTAAATTCAGTCAGGCACTCTCCTTGCAGAACTTTAATTATCTAGTCAGTACCAAATTATTCATGGAGGAAAGGAGACCCGAAGCCATGGACTGCTTTAAACCTGTATAGACTATCCATGCAGTCTTCTATGTACCTACAAACTAGTCTTTTCTATATTGAATTCCCCAGTCTGTATTATTAGACTTTTAGCAATCACTCTCACTCTACTGTTTCAGTATTGTAGTGAGCCATTCAGCAGTATATCATTATGTATATACTGTGAAAAAACTGAAGCTGTTATAAATTGAGGGAGGGATTTTCTTTGCAGAACTGTAATTATTCACTCAGTATCATATCAGTTAGGTCACAGACTGCTTCAAACTCCTACTGACTTTACATGCAATATTTTATGCATTGGTAATTCTGTCTTTTATACCTTCAGTTTCTTAGTCTGTATCATTACACTTCCAGCAAACACTATCACACTACTGTTTCAGTATTGTATTGAGCCATACAGCACTATGTGCTTATCTATAAACTATTCTAAAAGTGAAGCTACTATACATTCAATCAGACAGTTTCCTTGCAGAATTCTAATCATCCAGCCAGTACCAAAATACTTATGAGGTAAAGTGGGCCTTAGGGCATGGACTGTTTCAAACCCCTTTTGACTAAGCATGCACTGTTCTATGTACCGGAAAATTTGTGTTTTATACCTTCAATTCCCCAGTCTCTCTCCTTACACTTCCAGCAAACACTCTGTCATTGCTGATTCAGTATTGCACTGAGGTATTCATCGGAATGTCTACATGAATGTACTGTGGTAAAAATGAAGCTCTTATAAAATCAGTCATGCAGTCTCTTTGCAGAAGTGTAATTATACAGTCAGTACCCAAGTAATTATGGAGCAAAGTAGGTCTTAGGCCATGGAGTGCATTTAAGCTCCTATAGACTATGCATGCAGTCTTCTATGCACCTGCACACTTGTTTTTTAAACCTTTAATTCCCCACTCTATACCATTATACTTATAGAAAACACTCTGACATTGCTGTACTCATCTATACAATGTTGTAAAAGTGAAGCAGTTACACATTCAGCTTGACACTGCTTGCAGAAGTCTTATCATCCAGTCAGTACCCAAATATTTGTCTACTAAAGTAGGCCTTTGTATATGGACTGGTTCAAACTCCGGTTTACTATGCATGGAATCTTCAATGCACCTCTAAACTTGGCTTTTAAACTTTCAATTGCCCAGTCTGTATCTTTACACTTCCTCCAAACATTCGGCTAGTGCTATTTTAGTATTGTAATGAGTCATACAGCAGTATGTTCTTATGTATGCACTGTTCTAAAAGTGAAGGTGATTATATTCAGCTAGACAATTTCCATGTAGAAGTGTAAACATTCCGTCGGTTCCCAAGTAGTCATGCACCAAAGTAGGCCTTAGGGCATGGACTGCTTCAAATCCCTATAGACAATGCATCCACTGTTCAATACACCGGCTAACTTGCCTTTTATACCTTCAATTCCCCAGTCTGTATCATTAGAGTTTCACCAAACAGTCTCACACTACTTTTTCAATATTATACTGAACCATGCAGCACTATGTGCTTATCTATACATTGTTCTAAAAGTAAAGCTGCAATACATTCAGCTACACACTCTCCTTACAGAATTGTAATCCTTCAGGGCCTAATTTATGAGGCTCCTTGCGCCATTGGATCGTCACTTTTTGTGATGTTCCGTGGAGCACCTGTCTGTGTGGTATTTATCAGGCAGCACTAAGGCACTTTTTTTTACTATTGCTGCCTGATAAATATCAGTCCGTTTAACGCAGTGTTCTGCGTGAAAGGGGAGTGCAATGGGTGTTGCTGGGGACGTTCCCAGCAACACCCATGGCCTTTTGACACTGCCCCACATTTACGAGAAATCGTGAATCTGAGGCAGTGCCAAAAGCTTATGCCTCCCCAGGGGAGGCGTAATGAAGGCGCAACGGGGAAAAATAGTTTTATTTCTCCTCGTTTTTTCTTTTTCTATGTGTGCTGCATTCTGCAGCACACGTAGAAAAAGGAAAAGTCTCTTGTGATTATTTTTGTACAGAAAGGTTTCCCTACCTGTACAAAAATAATCATCCTTGCAACGCAGGCACCCTTGCACCATTGTGCAAAGGTGCCTGCGTTAGTGTATCTTATAGATATGGTGATTCCTGCCTTTTCCTTTCGCCATAGGGAAACACAGCAGGAAGGCCTGCTGCACTTCCCTATGGTAAAATCTCATAAATGAGGCCTATGTCAGAAACCAAGTAGTTATGGTGCAAAGTGGGCCTTAGGGCATGGAGTGCTTCAAACCCCTATAGACTGTGCATATACTGATCTACGCACCTGCAAATCTGCCTTTTATATGTTGAATTACGCAGTCTCTATCTTTAGACTTCCACCAAACACTCTGTTACTCTTGGTATAGTTTTCTAGTGACCCATTGATCAGTGTGAAGTAAGGCATTCAATAGTAATTAGTAGATGTACAATCAGTGGTACATCCCCAGAGATATGCCAGTTATTGTGCACTGTGACATCACCACCATGGATGCAACGTACTTACAATGTGGTGCACTATGAGGCAAAAATGGCACAGATATGTTATGTATCTGTGCTGTGAAGATAGTGCATTGCTTGACTTGCATTGGAAGCTCAATGCAACTCCAGCAATGCTCTTTGGACCCTATGCTCATAATGCTGTGTCAATCCTTACACCTGCTTCAAGCAGGTGCAGGGTTTTGACGCAGTATAAGCCCAAAAGTGACTGCATGAAATATTATAAATTTCACTTAGTCACTTTTAGGAGGCGGTCCTGCACAGGAACACCCCCCACCTGCGCAGGTAAGCCTCATTCTGGCGCAGGGCTTTACAATGTGATGCACCTTCCAAATGCGTCACATTGTAAATACCACACACCATGGTACATCTTTTGCACCACCGCTGCATCACAAAAGTGATGCAAGGGCTGTATAAAAGGGGCACAAGGGGTTTGTAAATCCGCCCCTAACACATACAAATTCATCCAGGCAGTTTCACCAGTAGTGCAAATTGGAGCACAGCCTTGTAACATAATTATGTGCATATGTTACATTCAAGTGCTTCGGAGGTACTACAGTATACTATAGTTAAACACCTTATAGATTTATGCTGTAGCACTTCCTTATAGTTCTGCACTTTCACATTCACTTATGAACTACACATTCATTCTGACAAACTTTTACACACTAACATCGAAATATAGGTCTTTCTTTGACCAGTGAAGGTAGGTCTCAAAATAATAGTTTTTTTTGTCTTTTAGTTTTGTATTTTTTTTCTATTTATTCAACAAGTTTTTTTTTAAAGCAAAAAAATTGAACTTTTTAAACAAAAAAACTATAGAACAGGAACAAAAAAGTTTAAAAAACATTTTTTTTAGGGCATTGGTGCTCTTGCCTCTTTACAATTAGGTCAACAGATTTCTCACCATAACAAAGCAACTCTTTGCAGTATTTTCAATGAAAAGTGAGAACAATGATGGGATGCGGAGTGCTTGAAGGAGGTAGTGGTGCAGTTGAGGTGCTAGCCACTGCAAGTGGAGGATTGTCTTGCAAGCTTCGAGTTGCCACCCTTGCATAGTTGTTAGGATGCAAGTTTTTTACGTGGCTATCCATGCTCGCAGTACCGAATGAGTACTTTTTAGTCGGGTCACCTCTGGATAGTGTAACATCACATATTTTGCACGTTACTTTTGGTGCATTCACCTTCTTCTGTCCCTCAGGAAAAGTAAAAAAACTTCCAGATGAAGGCTTCCTACTTCTTTTTCTGAGGAGGCTCAATCACAAAATCATCATCAGAGGAATGGTCAGATGGAGTTTGAGGAAGACCGCCAATTTAGAGATTTTGCTTCTAAAGGACTACATCTCCCCAGAATAGATGCTGCTCCTGAGAAAGTTAAAGTAGAATGATCAAAATGGGAGGGGTCTTTCAACAGTTGGAGTAGGAAGTGTTATGAACCAATGAAATCTCTTCTTTTAAAGTCATATGGCTGTGCATACTCTTACGGTGCGCTTACGGAGCTCTTACGCTGAGCTTACGGCACTTACGATGCGAGTATGTATGACGTACCGCCGCGTTTTGTGTAATTGCTTTTCAAAGTAATATACGCTTATTAAAAAATAAAAAAAACTATTTTCATGATTATCCCAGGTAATTTCTACCTTTAAAATTTACAATAAATACATAGATATATTGTTTTAAACATAACAAAACTTTCGTGGGGTACGCGTACGGGGCGCCGTACAAGCGTCCATGACGTCACGCGGAAGTGCTGATGTGCTGCGTAATGTCAGAACGTACTTATGACGTATGCGCGTGTACGTGCTGAGTACGATTTACCGTACAAAGGGTGGTGAGATCACCAGACGCGCATGGTGCGATTATCCCCCAAAAAAACTATGAAAAAGAAATGATATAGAATGTAATTTTAATATATTGAGAACAAATTTGTAATTAATAAAAAAATATTTTTGAATTTAGTTTTGTTATTATTTTACATTAAAATATGAAACATAAATAAAAATATATATATATACATATTTACAATAAAAAATTAAGAAAATTTGTATAAAAAGAAAGAAATATAATCATTAATACATTTAACAATTATCATTTACAAAACCTTTGAAATTCACTGAAAAAAACATAGGTTTCACACACGTTATAGTTAGGAATTGTCATTAAAAAAACCTTAGAAATTCACTGAAAATACCATGGGTTTCATACATGTTATAGATATAGTTAGCGGGACATTTCACTCATACAAAACCATTGAAATTCCGCCATTATAGTTAGTTCAGCTAACTAAAACTCGCGCGCCCACAATGCACTGCTGATGATGTCATATATTACATCACTCAAGACATGGTCAGTGACATCACTCGTGACATCACTCATGACATCACTCATGACATCTCAAATGACATCACTGATGACATAATCAAGTGAATGTGTTTCTTTCTGAAAAATAAATCTTTTTTATATATGTATATATAAAGGTCGATGGAGGAATAAATGGGTAAATAAGTGTCTAAATGGATGTTTTAAAAAAAAAAAAATTGATTGTATAACTGAATTACACCAAATTTGGCAGAGAGTTAGTCTATTGTTCCGACTTGTGCCTTTGGCTTATATGGTGTCAATCCGTTCAGTAGTTACTGAGAAAGGTATGGTTACATTCATTTATATATATATATGGGGGGTCAATCAAAGCGCACGCATCCTACCTGACCAGACGCCAGCTCACAGCTTCTGCCCCTGGGTTGCCAACGCTGTAGGTCTCGCCGCCATCGACATCCAGGAGCGGCTGGAGACTACAGCTCCCAGTGGGCTTTGCGCTGACTTCCTGTCCCCGCTGTCTTCGCGCCTGGAGGCGCTACAAAGCAGAGCCTTCACCTCGGTGGAGCGGGGGTCAATCAAAGCGCACGCATCCTACCTGACCAGACGCCAGCTCACAGCTTCTGCCCCTGGGTTGCCAACGCTGTAGGTCTCGCCGCCATCGACATCCAGGAGCGGCTGGAGACTACAGCTCCCAGTGGGCTTTGCGCTGACTTCCTGTCCCCGCTGTCTTCGCGCCTGGAGGCGCTACAAAGCAGAGCCTTCACCTCCGCGTCGCGGGACGCGCGCGGGCGACGCCGGGCGGAGCCCGGGCAGAGGGCGGGCCGTCTGTGGCCGTCAGGGGCCGGCAGAGGCTGGGCTGGGCCATCCCCCTTTCATCTTCTGCCACGGCTCCAAGCCCTCAGAGTTCAACTGCAGGTCCTGCACTCATTATGTCCATTCGACCCGGCAAAGCCCTGAGGGGTGGTGGAGTAAGTGCTATAGGGGGCTCCACGATGATTGGCACTATGGACAAATTCATCACTAGGGTGGCCAACGTCATTGAAAAGGAGATCGCAATGACGGAACGCCGCCTCTCACTTGACCTCCTTCCATCCAAGCGTTCATCCTTGGGAGCTGCGGCACACGCCTTGTCCCCACCTACTTTCATTTCTAATGCACCGCCTGGGCCCCCATCTGACGAGCAACACATTGTAGCGCTAGAGGCAGGAATAGATAGGATAGAAAGCCTTATATCAATCCCTTCCCCAAGCAGTCGCTGCACTGAGGTTATAGCTTCTGGTCCTTCTCACTCTATAGCCAGCTTTCCTGACAACAGGTCCTAAACTGATCCTACTGTTCCCACACCTGACCCACAACCACTGCCCCAGATTAGACCTTCACGGGTACATAGGAAAAGGAAAAGGGGGATTAATATTCGGAAGGGAAGTCACTCCATGCTCTACAAGCGCTCTAGGACACAGCTCCATAGGGGCACCTCATACACAGACGCTGGAGAGCTGGAACTCCTCAGGAATTCTAGCTCCCCCCAGCACGCAGCTGAGTCCCAGATACCTTCCCCCTTGGCTCCAGCAGCACTTGTCCCACCAAAACAGGGTACCTCCCTCGAGTCTCTCTAGAAACTGGTAAAGTCTCTGCTTAATCCATTATTCGACCAAGTTAAGAGCCTGGGGGACAGACTGGACAATTTCGAACAGGCCACCAGGGACAACTTTTTCTCCCTGAAAACTCTGTTGAAATTGCAACCTAAGCCTAGTGAGACTAACACAGATAGGAATGTTGCTAAAGAGGTCCCAGTGAGCCAAACATCCGGTGACCAGTCGACACTGCCGGCCAAAACATTGGCTACAGGGAAAGCTCCAACCTCAGCCCCTCTAGCCAGTGCAAAGCAGGTAAGGCCGAGTGATTCCACTCATGTAGCCCAGGTGCACGGCACTCCTCCCTCAGCAGTGACGGCATCTGCACCGAACCCTGCTCAAAAGAACTCCCAGAAGAAAGGGGCTGGTCCAAATGTGCATTCGGCTTCCACTGCGCTGGTTAAAACCAACGGAGTAGCATCAATCTCTAAGGCTATCCCTTCCACCTCTTTGCCTAAAAATTCCCCTCTGTCTAAAAATCCCTCTTTGCCTAAAAATCCCCCTCTCTCTAAAAATCCCTTCTTGCCTAAAAATCCCCCCCAGTGGCCACTCAGCAGAATCCGCCATGCAAGTGCCCCCGGTAAATCTCCCTCCCGAATGCCACCCGTATGTTGTTGTCCTCACCAAAGTCCCCCCTCTAAAAGAATCACAGCAGGAAACTCATCAGGCGCTAAAAAACAAAGTCATCCACTGGATGAAAACCAATAGACCCCTTCCACTGGGTGTAGATGGCCTGATTCTTGGGGGGCGCAGGGTGGGCTGGATTGGACATGGGAAAAAACCCTTTGAGGGAGACTGCGTGGTGGTCAACTTTAAAGATATAAGAGCCACCCACTCAATATGCCCCCAAGGTCGAACGGCCGGTCCGGGAGTTGATGCTGTCGACCTAACTTTCTTCTACCCGAGGCCGGCCCTGACCACCCCGTTCTGCCCTGCTGGGCCCCCGTCTCAAAACATCGTCCATGGTCATCTTTCCCCGGGAATTTTTCCACAGCAGTCATATCCAGTTCCACTAATGCGGAATTGGGGTTCCTGGGGTTGCTGACTCTGTGACGTCTCTGGGGAGGCCCCTGTGGCTTGGAGTCCTGCTGCCGAGCCTACCCCTTCTTCTAAAATCCGTAGCCCTTCGATCACACCACAAAGCCAGGTCACTGCTGAGATTGTAAAGGACCAAGGGGAGGTGAGGGCATCTCCTGACCCACTGGTTAGCTTCCCTGATGTGGGTGTTGTGGACACGCTGTTTCCTGTCGGGAACTGTAGCATTGCGGCTGTGACGGACCCACCGTTTAGGGTTTTCAGCTGGAATGTGGCGGGCCTTGAGAGGAAGCTAGCGTTGCCGGACTGGAATTCGCTAGTGGAGCAACACTCCATATGCCTGTTCCAGGAAACCTGGAGCAGGGAGCCCCTGCATAAGGCAGGATATTCCACCCATTTCTTGCCAGCAGTCCATAGTGGAACTAGTAGGGGCCGCCCTTCTGGTGGCCTCCTCATTTGGGTGGCCTCAGAACTTAATTGTAGGGTGGTGGAGCTGGATACCAAATGCCCGGACCTCCTTAACATATTGCTGAAAAACCTCCAGGGCCGAGTCATCTTAAACATTTTTAACATTTACGCCCGAGGTACAAAGGGGGGTAGAGAATCCCCAGTAATAACTTGCCTAGAAGCTCAGCTCCGCTCGTCACCTTACAGGTTTTGTACCTTGGTGGCGGGCGATCTCAATTGTACCTTCGAGCCCCTGGACCTCGAAATCCTAACAGATCAAGAGGAACACGATACTAGGTGGGGGATTTCGTCCCTCGAACTTAGTCCTATCAAAAAGTGGACAGAAGTGGCCCTCCAGATCAACTCAATATCTATGGAGTTTGGCCTGAGGGCTGCCAATGGCAGGACTGGGTCTGACAAAGCAGGGGTTCATACCTACAACAGGCCAGGGCACACGTCACAAATTGATTACTTCCTTCTTGACGTACACCTGTGGAGTATGGTTGAGGACATGGTGATTATACCATCTGTAGAGAGTGACCACAATCTCCTCTCTCTCACCTTGTCTCACAGGTGGTTAACTAGCACTGTGACCAGAACTACTCGTAACCCCGCCCCGGACCTGTCAGCAGTTTCTAACTGTGGACGGCGGTTAAAGTGGGCGAAGATGGCACTTTCAGAGGAGAAAACTTCTGCCACTAGGCAGCTTCTTGCCTCAGCCCTAGACAATCTTGACCCCCAAGAGGATGGGTTGCTGGAGGTGGCCTCTAGGTTCTGCATCATAACCCAGGCTATCAGTGACCTCTTTGTAGTTCCAGCTAATACTAACAGAAGGAAACCATGTTCACGAGCTAGACAGGGCTGGTTCAACCAGAAGTGCAGGGAGGCGAAGTCGCTTCTTATTGAAGCAGTTAAGTCCAAAATACCATCTAGGACTAGGGTGGCCAGGAGGCACTACGCACTCTGCCAAAAAAACGCTAAGATGGAGTGGGAGGATAACTTCTGGCAGGACCTCCTGGCTGCCAGTCGTGGGAAAGACGCCAAAGGTTTTTGGGATTTGGTGGGCAATAGGAACCGTCCCGACGACACACTGTGGACCTGTACCATCAATGCCCAGATATGGTTCTCCCACTTCCAAAAACTCTATTCTGCCGCTGAAGGCCCATTAAACGACCCCTTCAATCTCCCTCCCTATACCTTAGTTCAAGACCTGGAACTTTTTTCTGTTTTGGATGTCACTAAGCAGATTAAAACCTTGGTACCATTAAAAGCAGCTGGTCCGGATGGCTTACCAGGCGACATCCTCCGAGCTTATCCTGAAGAATGGGGGGCATTAATCTCTGCACTTCTTAATGCAATCATTGAGGGAGGTCCTGTGCCAGATTCCTGGAGAGGTGCTGAGGTAGTCCCCATCTATAAAAAGGGCAGCCGGGATCTACCTGGGAACTATAGGCCCATAAGCCTAATAGACTCGAGCCAGAAACTGGCGGGGAAAGCCATTTTGGGGAGGATCTCACAATGGGTGGATGAAAACCACATCCTGTCCGATATACAAGCCGGGTTCCGTTCAGGCACTGGAACTATCGAACGGGTCTTTAGGCTCCTGCTATTGTATTGGAAGGTGGTGGAGCTAGGCAAAGGCAGTCTTTACTTGGCCTTTATTGACCTAAAGACTGCCTTTGACCTGGTTCCTAGGGAGGAACTTTGGAGGGTGTTACATGGACTAGGGATGCCCCCGTATTTACTAAACCTCCTTATCAAACTGCATAACAACACCTATGCTCAGGTTAGATGGGGGCTGAATGGGGAAAAGACCGACAAGATCAGGGTCGAGAGGGGAGTAAGGCAGGGTTGTGTCCTGGCCCCCACCTTATTCTCCCTCTATATCAATGGGGTGGTAGATCATCTACTCGGCGAACCAGCAGACGCTCCCACTCTGGGAGGCGTAAAAATTCCAACTTTGCTGTTCGCCGATGACACCCTCCTCATCTCTAAAACCCCCCAAGGTCTCCAGACACTACTGAACCGCTTCCAGGACTTTTGCACCACCAGGGGACTTGTCATCAACGTGGAAAAAACCAAGTATTTAGTTATGCACCCACCTCGTAAACTTGGCCGTCCTCCTATTCTGAACTCCATACCCCTTGAAAGAGTGGCGGAATTTGACTACTTGGGAATTCGCTTAAACGACGCGATGAGCTGGACCGCCCACATCAATAAAATGACATTGGCTCATAAAAGGGTGGTGGGGGCCCTCCTCAAGGAGTTTAACAAATCAACAAAACATTGTGTCGCCCCTCTAATAGATATATATAAAGCACGTGCGGTTTCTGCGTCACTTTATGGAGCTGAACTGTGGGGCCTAGGCAAAGTGGATTTACTGAGCAAGGCTGAAAACAAATTCATTAAAGATCTCCTTGCCATTCCATCGAGCAGTCCGACTATTCCAGTCCTCATGGATGCTGGCTGTAAAGCAATAGGGGATCAGGCCCGTCTTTGACCCCTCTTGCTCTGGGCTTGCCTGTGGAGGGTACCGGAGCTAAAACCTTATGCTGATGGCCTAGCTGAGGTGATGCACTCCGACGGTTGGCACAGCATCAAATGGCTGAAGGAAATAAACATCTTCTAGGGGACCTTGGCCTGGACTCCTGCTGGCATAGCCACTCCGCTCCTTCAAAGGAGTCCTTAAAAAAACTTTATTGGGAGTGGGTTCGTGTGAAGCGCATCAGCAATCAGCAGCACTGCAAAACCACCGCTGCCTTCCTGCTGATAAAAGATGTTGTCGCCTACGAGCCGTACATGGACATAATAACAATCGCCATGGACCGGTCCCTGTATATCAAATTCCGGTTAGGAACCCTACCCTTGGCCGACCTCTGCTCCAGGTGGAATAAATCCCAGCCCTCAACACGCTACTGTGCCCTTTGTCTTGATAAACCAGAGACGGTGCCACACTTTCTCTTTGAATGCCCGGACTATGGTCGCCCCAGATCACGTTGGCTTGGACCTATCTGCAGAGAATTGGGTACCCGCCAGTACTCTGTTGCCCTTCGGATTTTTTAACCAATACAGCCCCTCCTATGGTATGTGCTGTTACCAAGTTTTTAAAATGGGCCTGGTTGATTAGACTTAGAAGACTGTCCATATCAATTTAATCCTTTTTTAATTAATTTATGCTGACCAAATGTGTTTTACTCTTTTTTCTAATGTTCAGTCATACTTTTTTCGACATGCTGTTTTTATCTTTTGTACTGCTTTTATGATATATGCATATCGAAATAAAGCAATCAACCAACCATATATATATGGGTGGGGTGGATCCACGGATTGTGCGAGGATTGGCATTGTAGCATAAGCGCACTATCCCGATCACGTGCTCAATGCTAATTGGCTGTCAAGCAGTTGTAAACATTCTAAACCAGGAACTTTTGGCAGCCATTTTGTGCCTCGGTAGAAGCGAGGGTGAAGATGTCTGTGAAATATGTGTACAAACTGTGAAAACGTGGCAGGGTAGACACACCCTGACCCCCTAGGCCTGCTCAGGGGGTCGCACAAGGACCTCTAGGGCAAAATATTATTATTTTTTTTAAATCGCGGGATGCATGTAGGATTGCGCATTTCGCAGTTGAAAAAAAAACAAAGCACGGGCTCCTGCGATTGAAAGGTTTTTAGTCCCCGCGGCGGCCAAATCCCGGGGGCATTCAAAAAAAAATTGTGTTGGGGGTCCCAATCCCCCACAAACTACCCCGGGGACCGCCACCCCCGGGGCTCTAAGTTAATATATGTGGGGTGGGCTAACTGCCCGCCCCGCAGCCCCGGGGACCTCCACTCCCTGGTGTTTGTTAAAAAGGGTGGGGGGGTCCTAGGACCCCCCAGTTCGAGGACCGCCAATCCTGGGGCTTCTTTAATGTGTGGGAGGGGGGGCAGCGTGGCCCCCCTCCTGGATACCAAGATGTCCCTGGGGACTACCACACCCCAGGGCCAGCTCCTGCAGTGTACCGGGGTGCCCACCCCCAGGACACTGCCATTCGCAATGGCAGGGCGGGAGCCTCACGGCTCCAGCCCTGTTATTGCAAATTGCTCTCCAATTTGGAAGAGAGAACAAACCTGCTCTCTCTTCCAAATAGGAAAGCAGATTGATTTTCCTCAGGGGAAGCAGCATGTTAGCTGCTTTCCCTGAGGAAAAGCAATGCCGGCTCCCGAAGGACACGGGGAGCCGGCAGGGACCGTGGGGGCAATGGGGCCCTTTCCACGGTCTCCAACATATTATATAGGACCCGAGGGATGGGGTCCATGGGGGTAATCAAAATTACTGATAGGGGCTAATTTTTCTTTACTGTAATATTAGGAGTTGCAAACCCAGCGAGGTACTCAGTGCGGCCCCTGGTGTATACGCGTTAGATGCACGGTGTATAACCCATAGGGTACGCGACTCCAGCGCGTGTGGTGCACGACTTGTACGAGTTGGCTGCACGACTCCTACGGCGTTGAGTGCACAACTCCAAGCCAAAAACAAATAATATTTTTCAGATATACATCAAGCTTATGTGTTTAGTTGTTAGGTGGCTCTAAAAAGGGCCCTTGTGTTTATTGTGAGATTTTAGTACCTACAAGTAAGTACCGATGCAGAGTCTAAAGTTCAAGAGGAAGACTCTGTTCTCTTCATCTGTAAAATGTACACCATCTCTCCTATAGATGCCTTGCATATTGAAACGCAGATTGTTGTGGTACATGGACCCCATTCTATAGTCTCGGAGAAAAGTGGAAAAAGATTTATTCACATGTTTCCTAGCTTTCTCAATCTGTGGTCAAAATTGATTGGACCATTTCCATTTCTGCCTTTGGCATATGTTAGAATAGACAAAGACAGTTTGGGGGAAAAGTGACATCAATTCTCCATAGGTGTCCTTCATAAGCATTTCCAGATTAACGCCAGTCAAAGTGCCTAGGTCATTGCGACCACAGTGCACAATTATGAGGTCAGGGTGTTGGAGATGCAAAAAGGATTTCACCAATGGCATCAATTGGTGCCACTTTAACCCTCTCTGTCCAATCCATTTAATGTCTACAATTGTTAAACCTATGTCTTTGTGATTTCCTTTGTGTTCTGCATACCTTTGGCTCCAGAAAATATAGCTGTGTCCCACGATCCACACTCTAAGCATCTTGAAAGGAGGTCTGGATGCACTTAGATGGTCTCTGTAAATGAAATGGCAGTTTGAAAACTAAGATTTTTCTAAAATGGTGGATAAGATACTGTGTTGAAAAAAGAAAAGAAATGATTGGTTGTTTGACATCATTCTTCAAAGAAAAGTATGGTGCATGTTTCTGTTTTTTAAAAGCCTGATTCTTATTGGTAAACAAAAACTGATAGAAAAGAATGTTACATAAGATAAGCTGGTATATTGAAAAGTCAAGCACACTTGCTGTTTTGATTAGCAACATTGTGTGATAAATCTTTGACCTGTGTGCTCAGTTAAGTGTTCTATCAAGTGTTTTTATGGAAACAGGCAGAAGGCAGAATGGGGGTAGGGTTGAAATCTATGTCATTTGGAAAGGGTTGAAATCTGTAACCAATAGTAATGTGTGTTTGGTTTTGAATTAATGTGGGAAGCAATGTGATTTGATGTTAAAGAGTATATGTGTTCACAATGAGAGGGATACTCTGCCATTCTATGGTTCTGGTGAGAGGTGTTGAAAACAGAGATTCTGAATAAGAAAATCTGACATACTTCTTATTCTATGAAACAATTGGAATGGTGGGTTATTAATTTGTGAGGGAATGTATGTGGTGCATATTGATTTTAATCAGAGTAATGTGTTTGTCCTTCTAAAGTGCAGGGAATACTTTTTTTTTCTCTGGACTTTTTTGTGAGTGCATTTAAAAAGCATTCTGAGATAAGCATTTGTTTATTTTTACACAGTGAGTCTGTGCATTTAGGGATCACTCTGAGAGAAGCATTTTGGGACTTCATGTGTTTTCTGACATGTAATTGGTTAAAAATATATTGTTTTCTCACATTTTGGTAGAATTAGAAAATAGTCATTGGTTAAGTGTTTCCTAAATGAGTTTAGTATTAATAGTAAAATGCAGTTCTGAAATATATGAAATGTGTGCAAGATGTTTTTGCAGATAAATAAATACATGTAATCTTGTAGTGACATTACCCCCAGTATGATTTGCTACTCTACCCAAACACCACTGCACTACTGTAAACCCTTAATCTACATCCAGCATGACCACCTACACTACCTATTCACTACTTCACTACCCTAAACCTTAGATCTACCCCAGCACAACCTCCTACATTACCCAAAGAGCACTTGATTTCCTTGAAAACTACCCTACCACAACCCCCTACACTACTCAAGCACCACTGCACTACCTTAAGCCCTAAAATGGTATCCCTAGCATGATCCTCTATGGTACATAAACACCACTGCACTATGCGAGAACAATACCATAGCATGATTCCCTACACCACCTAAACACCATTACACTGCAATAAAGCTTAAATCTATCACATCAGGACCCCTTAAACTACCCAAACACCACTATACTATCCTAGTACTGTATTTATAATAAATATTGTTATTTGTCTAGAATCACACAGTGAGTTTGTGCATTTAGGGATCACTCTGAGAGAAGCATTTTGGTACTTCGTGTGATTTCTGACATGTAATTGGTTAAAAATATACTGTGTACTCAAATTTTGGTAGAATTAGAAAATAGTCATTGGTTATGTGTTTCTAAAATGAGTTTAGTATTATTAGTAAAATACATTTCTGAAATATATGAAATGTATGCCTGAAGTTTTTGCAGATAAATAAATACATGTAATCTTGTAGTGACATTACCCCCAGTATGATTTCCTACACTACCCAAACACCACTGCACCACTGTAAGCCCTAATCTACCTCCAGCATGACCACCTACACTACCTAGTCACTACTTTACTACCCTAAACCTTAAATCTACCCCAGCACAACCTCCTACACTACCCAAAGAGCACTTTATTTCCTAGAACGCTACCCTACCACAACCCCCTACACTACTCAAACACCACTGAACTGCCTTAAACCCTAAAACTCTATCCTTAGCATGATCCTCTATGGTACATAAACACCACTGCACTATGCTAGAACACTACCACAGCACCATTTCACTGCCCTAAAGCCTAAATCTATCACAGCAGGACCCCCTACACTACCCAAACACCACTATACTAAACTAGTACTGTATTTATAAGAAATATTGTTATCTGTCTAGAATCACACAGTGAGTCTGTGCATGAGTCATGGTAGGGATAGTGTTTTAAATTTTAACATAGTACAGTAGTATTTGTGTAGTGTAGGGGGTTGTGCTGGGATAGTGTTATAGGAATGTACAGTGGTGTTTGGGTAGTGTACAAGATCGTGTTAGGGTAGATTTAAGGTTTAGGTTACTAAAGTGGTGAATAGATAGTGTAGGCGTTTATGCTGGATGTAGAGTAAGGGTTTAGGAAAGTGCACTGTTCTTTGTTTAGTAAAGGAAATTGTGCTAGGGATAGTGCCACTGCAAGTGTACATGTACTTATATGTCTGCAAGCACATAAACAACCAAATCATTCTCTCTCAATTTCCCCAAATGGACACTGACTCACATTGTCCTAAACCTTAAATCTACCTAACACGATCTCGTACACTACCCAAACACCACTGTACTTTTCTATAACTCTACCCCAGCATAACCCCCTACACTACACAAACACTATTGCACTATGTTAAAATCTAAAACACTATCCCTACCATGACTCTGTACACTACATAAACAGCACTGCACTACCCTAGAACACTACCCCAGAACGACTTCCTACACTACCCATTCACCAATGTACTATCTTAAACTCTAAATCTTATACGTTTCTAAAGTGAGATTAGCTTTAATAGTAAAATGCAGTTATGAAATATATGGAATGGATGCTTGATGTTTTTGCAGACATATAAGTGTATGTACTCTTGCAGTGACACTACCCCAGCACGATTCCCTACACTACACAAAGACCACTGCACTAAAGTAAACCCTTAATCTACCTCTAGCACGACCATCTACACTACCCATTCACCACTGCACTATCCTAAACCCTAAAACACTACCCCAGCATGATCCTGTAAAGTACTCAAACATCATTGCACTACCTTAAACCTTAAATCTACCCCAGTACGACCTCCTACACTACCCAAAAACCACTGTACTTTCCTAGAACACTAGCCCAGCATGACCCCCTACACTACACAAACACCACTGCACTACCGTAACCACTAAAACACTATCCCTAGCAAGACCCCGTACACTACATAAACACCACTGCACTATCCTAGAACACTACCTCAGCAATATCTCCTATACTACCCAAAAACCATTACACTACCCTAAAACTTATATCTACCACTGCATGATCTTTACACTACGCAAATACCACTGTACTACCTTAGAACACTATCCCAGCACGACCTCCTACACTACCCGAACACCACTGCACTACCCTAAATACTAAAACACTACCCAGCACGACCCCCTACACTACTCAAACACCATTTTACTACCCTAAACCTTAAATCTACCTCAGCACGACCTCCTATACTACTCAAACACGACTGCACTATCCTAGAACACTACCCCAGCATGATCCCCTACAGTACCCAAACACTACTGCACTACCCTAAAACACTTTCCCAGCACAACTCCATATACTACACAAACACCACTGCACTACCTTAAATCCTAAAACGTTATCCCTATTATGACCTCATTTACTACATAAACACCACTGCACCATGATATAACACTACCACAGCACGACCTCCTACACTACTCAAACACCATTGCACTACCCCAGCATAACCCCCTGCACAACACAAACATCACTGCACTACCTTAAACCCTAAAACACTATCCCTAGCATGACCCCGTACACTACATGAACACCACTGCACTATCTTAGAACACTGTCCCAGCAGGACCCCCTACACCACACAAAGACCACGGCACTACCCTAAACCCTAAATCTACCCCCAGTACAGCCACCTATACTACCCAATCACGGGTGTAGTACCCTAAACTCTAAAACACTACCCTAGCATGACCCTCTACACTACTGTAACACTATTACACTACCCTTATGTATTTGTTTATTTATGATAACGGAACTCTCATGAGATCCACATAAAAGACATAGTAATACATTCAATAAAATCATAGATAAAAGTACAAACAAGTACATTAAATGAGAATACAGAGGAATCAAGGCATCTAAATTACCACTTAATACAAATCCAGGAAACATTTGAAAAATTTGTACAGTTTAAAGCAAAACATTTCATTGGGGGGATTTATCATGACCGAACTAAAAGCGAAGACAGACAGAATATTCAATTGAAGGCAAATGGGTCTTAGCCATTTTCGCCTATAAGACATCAGAGCTGGGCAGACAAAAATAACATGGAGCAAGTCCTGATCGATCATATGACAATAATCACAGACAGCTGATGTACCATACCATCTGGATAAGAGCAATTTCAAAGGGAGTAAATCCTGTCCTACTAGAAACGGTAGGCGTCTGACACCATGAGGAATGTTCCAATGAGCATATGGTTGTGCTTTCCTCCCAAGACAGGAGTCGCTAACTGGAGTAACACCCTTTTTCGAAGTGCGGAGCTCTCTATCCAGTCTAAACCCTTTTTCCCACGAGGAAGACTTCAAAAGGGTTTTTAACTGATATGGTGACAAAAAAAAAAAGACAGCTTTATCCAGTTGTAAATGACTCACAGCATATCTAAAAATGTTTATAATTAGTGAATAATCGTTAAAATTTCCCAGCAACTCAGTTTTTATAAGATGTCTTAGCGTGCCTGGCTCACCCCTTGCTAGGCTAGAAACCCAGCGCTTGATCCCCGCCAAACCTTGGACCCAGCTACTACGTAAGCCGAATTCCTGTCTAAGAGCAGCTGTTGAACTAGCTGTATTGACGGATACAAGGCTACGTAAAATTTTTCCTTCCGAGGAATTTAAAAACCTCCAGTTTTTTATATCAATTAGCTCTATTTCATAGAGTAAGGAGGCAGGGATTTTTGCTCGAAATACATCTAGTAGTATCGAAAAATGCCTTCTACCTGTAGCCTTATATAAGGATAACAAAGTCTTTCCCTGGACAATAGCTTTCCGGGAATTATTAGCTATATGAGCTTTTTCGCTTAAATTACTCATAATAATTTTACCAAGGAAGGTATAAGATTTCACTGTTACCAATTTTTGGCCCCACACAATCCAAAGAAAGTTCGCATATTTAGTTTTCTTCCTACCTGACATGCACATCACTTTGCTTTTTGCAATATTTATCAGCAGAAAATGTTTTCCTGCATACCTATATAAGGCATGCAGGCGATTATTCAGTCCCTTAGGCGTTAGGTCAAGAATCAAAATATCATCCGCATACATAAGGCATACAATTGGGGAACCCCCCAGGATCGGAGCAATGCCTGAACATGCAGAGAGGACCTGAGGTAAATCAACTATATAAAGGGAAAACAGCAGAGGAGCCAACAGGCAACCCTGCTTTAACCCGTTGGATGTGTGAATAATTCTAGATAGTCCTCTTTCCCCGCCTAGCAACACTCTGCACCAGGTGTCCGAATACAGGGCACGGACTAATTTAATAAGAAAGGATGGTATCCCTAAATCGAGTAACTTTCCCCACAGCAATGTTCTGTCCACTTTATCGAAAGCTGTGGAGAAATCGATAAAGGCGCCATAAACTCGTCCTCCACAAACTTTAACACATTTCTCTGTTATAACCTGGAGTGCAGTCAAGTTATCTAAAGTACCGTGCTTTTGCCTAAAGCCAGTTTGTTCAAAGGGCAAAATTTCGGCCTTAGATACCCAATCGTTAATTAAAGTAAGAAGACATTTTGCAAAGACCTTGCCAATGGCATCTAGCGAAGCGATTTGACGATAAATTTGGGGTAGGTCTCTGGCCCCTTTTTTAAATAAAGGGACTAGAATGCTCCCGTTCCAGGATGGGGGGACGGTGCCGCTAATAAAGCAAGATTTGAAAACTGGATGAAGAATTTTGCTCCATAATTCGCTCTGTTGTTTTAGAACGGAAATGGGGACCTTGTCAGGAACAATCGCACCAGAAGAGCGCATGCCCCTAATGGCTAGTTCGATATCCTTTTCGGACGAGGGATCATATAAGCCAGAGTCCTCATAAGGAGCATATTTATACCGTTGCAGACCATTGCTGCTGTACAAATTCTCAATGTAATGAACCCAGATCTGCTCATCAATGGCAATTGGCATAGGACAGGATCTAGTGCCGCAACCTTTGCCAATTAATGACCAAAATGTCCTGGCTTGACCGTTATATGAAGATTCCCAGAGTTTAATCCATAAGGAATCCTCATTATCTCTTTTTAATCTGGCCTTCAACATTGATCTCCTTCTTTTTAGTAATGCTAATTTATGATGCCCTTCCTGATTAAATGATAAGTATTAACCCCTTATCAATTTATTTCTTTCAATATTTAATTGCCGAAGCGATTCGGGGAATACTAAAGGTTTTTTAATATAGGGGACTTTCTTAGCTATTGAGGTTACTAATTTAAAAAAATCTGCAAAGCCTAATAGTTCCCTCCCCTCCCATTGAAACAAATTCTCAACGGTAAAAGTTAAGAGACTCAGCAAACACTCAAAAGCACGGTGATTCCAGTAACATTTCCCCGAACTGGCGCCAAAATTCACCAAATCAGTGTCAATGTGCCAGGAATCCACCTGAGAAGGTCTGGGAGTAACTGTAAGCTTCAGCACCTTGTGGTCGCTAAGTTCAGAATTAACATCTGAAACATCCTTCATATAAGAAAAGAAGGAACAATCTGCAACTACATAGTCAATAATTGAATCTCCATTTTTTGATTTAAGTGTAAAAGCTGCAGGGGTGTCAGAGGGGAGTCTCCCATTTATTATTAGGCAATCCACCAATGGTGATGGATCAAGCCCTGATCTTTGGACTGGGTAAGAGTGGTCTGCTTAATTCAGACACTCTGTTCATCACCACCCCCATTTCTGAATCGTTTTTGGCAACTATAGGTGTGGCAGGGTATACTCAGACATGAGTCCCTTGCTCACTGCACCATCAAGATTCAAGCAAGCCGGGCCGACGACGGCTGAAATGCCAGAAACCATTCCCCGGAAGCTCGTCTCCTTTCTGGTGAAGAATTGGCTTGGTAGTTTAGTCTGCCCTGTTCCCATGATGCACTGGGCCAGGGACAGACTGATTTGCATATAGCCAGGTTCTGAGCTGGGATGGTGCAGTGAGCTAAATTACGGTGATGGATCAAGCCCTGATCTTTGGACTGGGTAAGAGTGGTCTGCTTAATTCAGACACTCTGTTCATCACCACCCCCATTTCTGAATCGTTTTTGGCAACTATAGGTGTGGCAGGGTATACTCAGACATGAGTCCCTTGCTCACTGCACCATCAGGATTCAAGCAAGCCGGGCCGACGACGGCTGAAATGCCAGAAACCGGTCCCCGGAAGCTTGTCTCCTTTCTGGTGAAGAATTGGCTTGGTAGTTTAGTCTGCCCTGTTCCCATGATGCACTGGGCCAGGGACAGACTGATTTGCATATAGCCAGGTTCTGAGCTGGGATGGTGCAGTGAGCTAAATAACGGTGATGGATCAAGCCCTGATCTTTGAACTGGGTAAGAGTGGTCTGCTTAATTCAGACACTCTGTTCATCACCACCCCCTTTTCTAAATCGTTTTTGGCCACTATAGGTGTGGCAGGGTATACTCAGACATGAGTCCCTTGCTCACTGCACCATCAGGATTCAAGCAAGCCGGGCCGACGACGGCTGAAATGCCAGAAACCGTCCCCGGAAGCTTGTCTCCTTTCTGGTGAAGAATTGGCTTGGTAGTTTAGTCTGCCCTGTTCCCATGATGCACTGGGCCAGGGACAGACTGATTTGCATATAGCCAGGTTCTGAGCTGGGATGGTGCAGTGAGCTAAATAACGGTGATGGATCAAGCCTTGATCTTTGGACTGGGTAAGAGTGGTCTGCTTAATTCAGACACTCTGTTCATCACCACCCCCTTTACTGATAATATGAACGGCTGCTTAAACATGAATGTTCATTTCTTTTAATGTATGTTTTGAGCATGGGAGACCAGGTGATGTGGTCTTTCATCACATACATTTTGTAAAGAAATGTTTTGAGCCCCATGTGACATCTGTAATAAGATTTATTTAGAGCTGACCAATGAGTCTTTCAGGAGTAATGAAGGAGAACCGCAGAGACTATTTCTAATAATACTACTAAGCCGCAGTTGTACCACAATATTGAAAACTCAAATGGTACTGTTTTGTCTGCTATTAAATATATTCTGAATATTAGGACCTGGATTTACTTACACTTTGCACTGGGGTTGCTCTACCTTTGTAATCCAAACCCAGCACAAAGCATTGCTGTTGAATTTGCTTTAATTCAAATCAGGATTTGCAAAGGAAAGATGGGTAACTCAAAGTAATTTGTGTCAAGGTGACCTGCTATGGGTGAAACATGGGCGTTCTCATGCTGCTACCCATGGCTTTTGATGCAAATCCTTATCTACTAACAATTCTACACAGTGATTTTCACCAGCACCTTACAACTCCTCAAGGCAGGAGTAACAGAGGAGAAATGTTTACACTTTTCCATGCTTTTCAAACCTTTCATGTGTGCTGCATTGTACATCATGCATGCAAAGCAATATTAGTATTAAGCATAGTATTTGTACTGGGAGGGTTAACTTCCAGTACAAAATCTGTGCTTGACAGAATCCACACATTCTTGCTCTATGGTGCCAGTGGCACATCCTTGCTCTATAGTGCAAGGGTGTGTGTGTTGGCACGCAGCAGTGGGGAAGAGAAAACAGCGTTGTATCTTATTGGATATGGTTCTGTTCTATCTCTCTTTGACACAATGCAGCACTGCAGCGTTGGTTGCTGTTCTGTGCTGTCACACTTTAGTCAAATTCCCATAGAAGCACATTTAAAACATTAGTGGTGTTTGGTGCATATTTACATCTTCTTTGTATTCTATTCCTCAGACATAGATGTCTTATTTGAGCAGATTTATACATTTATAAAATGGCATATGCAGCCCTCCATCCAAAGAACTTCCTGAACAAAGCTGCTGTTAGATGGTTGAGTGTGTAAAATGTCTTTAATTTGAGGAAAATGTAACAAACAAGGGAGGTACCCTACTTTTTAAAATAGGGACAGGGTAGATTTGCTAGTACAAACAGTGTCTCAATTAAGAGGCACATAAATCCCCAAAATGCATTGTTAGATTTTATCACAAGGCCTATTGCCATTCAATGATTGTCATACCAAAAACAAAAAACATAATTTAAAAGGCGTGTCAGCAAACCACACAGTACAATTAATCCACAGAACCAAGAGAAATGATATTAAAAAATGTTTTCATTTATTTATTACAACCAGAAGGTTAAAAACATAAGTGCATAAAAACTTTCATTATAGTATTATTAGAAAATAAAGTTGACGGTGTGTTTCGGTGATTTGACTGATGTTTACCTTCTACAGGACAGTATTCTAGACAGTTTTATAGACAATGGAAACATTTTATTATTTATATATACTTGTGTTGCTGACACCACCTCTACAACAGTCATATTATACTCTTAACATTAAGCAAGGACCAAGAGCATTATCTTGGTAACCACAACCCCCCCATAGAGCGCCTCATAACATCAGAACAATATTTTATTAAAAAACATATATTTTATTAAAAAACACAATAGTATCTTTAAAAGGCATAGATTACAGTAACTAATATCCCATAGTTCAGTATAAATTTAATAACAGTTTATCTCAACATGAATAGGCTAAGGACATCAATTTGAATAGCATACCTCTATTGTTCACAACGCTGAGATTTTATTCTTTTCCTCAGAGTTATGTCAAGAGAAAGATAGGATGGGATCTTGAAGATAGCCCAAGTATTAAAACCTGTATGTTGTCAAAGAAATAATTTTTTAAATACTACCTCTATCAATCAAAGAGTTAAAGAATTAATGGATCTGAAATAGGTAGTAACTAAATTAGACCTACCCCCTGAATAAATGTACAGGAACAATGGACTTGCGTTGGAGCCACCGTCTTGTCAGGATAAAAAACATATACTATTTGGGCAAAAGATATATATATTAAAAAAACTATACATTTGCTACCTGTCTTAAGGTCAAAAACTGTCCGACATAGAGTTTGACTTGCCTTATATTATATGTAAAGGTCAGCAGGACATGTCACAGGAGCCTGTTTGAATTAACAGATGTATCTCGACTGGATAGCGAATAATGACCACACAGCGTCTTGGAATTTTAGCTGTTCTGTGGATGTAATTTTCTATATTCAATATACATAATACTCACTATTCTGTTATTATATATATTATTACTCAGTATTTTTTGAGACAGATTGGCTATTTATTACCTGTAATCAAATCCAATGTTGTTCACTCTGCAGGGTTTTCTTGATAAATTGTCTTCTCCTGGCACACCTGTAGACATAGAGTCATGATAAAAATAATTTACTCTCTCATCGGTATTGATCAACCATAGCGCCATCTTTATACAGGTCTGTACTCTATATGGAGAAAGGTTATGCTGCTTATATTCCTGGATGGGGAGCACTCTGTAATACACTGTTGTCATGGAAACTAATCTCACCCCTTTATCTGTTTGTTATTTTTTTTAAACAGGGTATAAAAACCTGGTGATTATGGCTTATTAAAGCAAATGGTAAACATATGCCTTCTTGTTCCTCCAGTGGCTAAAACTATAGACCACGGCTTGGTCTTCGATAGTAGTTTAGTTGTGTACGTGCCCTTTGCCCTGTTATTATAATATACATAGGCTAAGAGTATTTCACTTATGTACTTGGATTTTTATGTCTGGATAAACCAATAAAGAATTTAATCAGACCAACATTGGATTCTGGATATGCTTTTTACATCATTTACATGCATTTTCAAAGGGCAATGTGAAGCACATACATGCCCTTATGGCATGTATGTGCGCCACATGGGCATCCCTGCCTTTTTCAAGGGTGCAACAGGGTGTCCTTTTTACACCCATGCACCCTTGAAATTGCATTCTCAATTTGCGATTCTCTTATTGCGAATCGGAAATTGAGAATGTCTTCCTATTCATTCCTATGGGCCTCAAGGCCCTTAGGAATGAATGGGGAGGTATTCCTTAATTGCGAATCGCAATTTGAGATTGGCAATTAAGGAATATGTAGGATTCGTAAAATTTATTGCAAATCCTACATACATAGCTTTTTGCCGATTCTCAAATAGCTATTCGTAAAAAAAACGCTATTTGAGAATCGCAAAAGAGGATTTTGATACATATGGCCCCATGTCTCTCTCCAGTATTTGATGAACTGTAATTGCTCTATTGAAATGACTTTTGCAAGTTCTGGTTCTTCTTCCTTAATGTTAATAAAGTACACTGTCCCACTAGGGGTCCTAGAGAGTATATTAGGTATCTAAACTCAAGTAGGTCTTTGGAAATGTTAGCTATGTAGAGCACAAGCCCTCATCCAACCAAAGGTGGCATGCTACATCATCAGCTATGCTCTTTGATGGGACGACACTGCAGTGCCCAACAGGCCCCTCTGGAGGGCTCTTTGCAGAAAAACCTCTCGGGTTGTGAGTGTGGAACTCGAATGCTTTCAATGTGAAATGGACACCAAAGAGTATCTAAGGAGATTGGTGAGAAGTACTGCAAATTAAAATTAACTGCATTTGTACTTATGTGTATTGCGTTTTGGTGTGGTATCAACTATTTTGTTTTGCTGCTCTTGTCTCATTCGTGGGGCCCTCTAAAAGATGTTATGCTTTCTTGTGCTCTTAACTGCTGAATAATGTATTGCTACCTATGAAGCTACTTGGTGAATTACACTATGAATTATACTTGTTGCTTGTGCAAAACTCTGTATCTGGCATGTGTTAGAGTAGCGAGTTATAACTTGCTTCTTTCTCAGCTGAAGGACGTTTCATTTGAGGATCCAGGCCCCATTCACTGTGCAGGAGGGCGTATCACCTAAAACTCAAAGTGCACTGGGAGGCTTTCAATAATTCCTCTAAGCTTTCCAGATGGCTCTGTGACACCAAAGCTGCCATGTTCCTGTAATTAGTTTTACTTTAAGGACATCCTGGTTTAAGGTTAAAGGGTCATAAGAATCTCATTTTGTTTGATGACTGGTCAAGGTTCCTCTGAGGTTCAGAACTGGAAAATAGCAGGCTCCCGTAAAATCAAAGAGGATTCTGCAACTTAGTGTATACTGCATTTTCTTTCCACCCTTGATCACAAGTGCAGGTGACTATTACCTTCCAAATGCATGAGTTCACAGGGGATTAAGTTGAAGGTCTACTACAGGTTCACCACCAGGCGTAGTCTCACCGTGACTCTTGCATGTCCTTAGCCCCTTACCTTGCATATATTCAATTTGGCTCTCAGGTTCAGGCCAAGACAGTTTAGGTACAGATCCCCATGGATTTTAAGCAGACTCTCTCCTTGAGGTGGTTTCCATGTAGATTGCAGTCAGTTGGGTCTTATTCATGTTCTCAATTCAAGAGAAGTTTGCCTTTTCTCTTGGTAGCCTAGGTACTCTCAGGCAAACAGTAGCAGGACATTCACCACTAGTGCAACACTTTTGTTAGCCTTAGGGAAAAAAGATATAGTATAAATCAAATTCCTCTTAACTGGTGCTGCTGAGGTTCAAGAGGATTGAGCAGTTTGTGGGGGTCATAGTTAGAAGCTCCCCTATCTTCAAACTATATGTTCCCAGCCAACACAGGGAATTGATCGCAGGTTTTTTTCAGGCTTCCAGCTCCAGAGTAAGAGGGAGTAGCAAAGGAGGTCAAATTAATATTTTCTTGACATGTCAAAGGTTATACAGACATCTGTGACACAAACGTGAAGACCTACTCCAGTGAGAGGGTAGATACTAATAGTAGGGAATCACAGTCTCATACAATACATGATGTTTTCTTGAAGAGTTCACCATTTGCACAGAATATGATTACTATGCATATCACATAAGCACAACAGCACTTCATAAACCTGGGCAAAGCAAAGGACTGTATATATAAACTTTAAGCATGGGCCAAAAATTCTTTCCGCTCACAAAATTTGCGAATTTTCGGCAATTTTGCGATCTGCGAATCTTGCAAAATTGCCACAAAATTTGCAAATTCGCTCGCGGACTGATTTTTTATTATTGTTGGTGGCCAGCTCACTCAAGGGACCAATGTTACAGGCACACACGGTCACTGGAGGCAAATCATTTGGCCCTTTACGCATCTGCAGTGTAGGAAAGCACTATATATTACCCAACGAGGTAGCACTTACTGGACAAGCCAGTAGAAAGTACTCCAGTTCAGTAGATGTATTGCACAAAACGGTGGCATCAACGTGGATAACTATGTAGGGCAAGATTCATTCTGGCACGAGGCTCCTGTCATAAAAATATAACCTAAACAAGAAGCACTGACAGATATAAATAAAGCAGGTGCCCGAGTTGAAGCTCAAATTCAGTAACGTTTTAATCAGCCCAAAACATTAGTAGGCACGGACAAGGCTGGCCAAGTGTGCTTTGACCCCATATCTGCCGTCGAAAATTATCTGTAATACTCGAGGGAGGTCTTTGCATCCATGAGTTTCTCGAGCGCAATCCCCGTGTAGTTCCTGGTCCCAGGAGGCTGCTTTCTCCTCACCTGCTGCCCTGCTCCCTCTCTGACCCTTTACACACAAGAGGCATGTTGACACGCATAGAAGCCCCACTCGTTTGGCCCCGCACCACACACTAGCGGTATCAAACGTCTTCCCACCCTTTCCCAACTATGATGGACAGCTCACTCAAGGAACCTCGGCGTCTTTTAGTGCGGTGGCAAAGTTACAGGCACACATGGTCAGTGGAAACAAATCTGGCTCTTTACGCAGCTGCAGTGTAGGAAAAGCACTATACATTACCCAACGAGGTAGAACTTACTGGATTAGCCAGAAGAAAGTATTCCAGTTGAGTAGAGGTATTGCACAAAACTGTGGCATCTTCGTGGATAACTATGAAGGGGAGGATTCATTCTGGCACGAGACTCCTGTCACAAAAATTAAACCTCAACAGGAAGCACTTACAGATATAAATAAAGCAGGTACCCGAGTTGAAGCTCAAATTCAGTAACGTTTTTAACAGCCCAAAACATTAGTGAGCACGGTCGAGGCGGGCCAAGTGTGCTTTAACCCCATATCTGCTGTCAAAAGTTAGCTGTAATAATCGAGGGAGGTCTTTGCATCCATGAGTTTCTCGAGCGCAATCCCTGTGTAGTTCCTGTGACCAGGAGGCTGCTTTCTCCTCAGCTGCTGCCCTGCTCGCTCTCTGACCCTCTATACACAAGAGGCATGTTGACACGCATTGAAGCCCCCCTCGTTTGGCCCCGCACCACACAATAGCCGTATCAAACGTCTTCCCGCCCTTTCCCAACTATGATGGACTGCTCACTCACGGGACCTCGATGCCTTTTGGTGCGTGGCACAGTTACAAGCACTCATGGGCAGTGGAGACAAATATTGTGGCCCTTTACGCAGCTGCAGTGTAGTAAAAACACCAAACATTTACCCAATGAGGTAGCACTTACTGGATTAGCCAGTAGAAAGTACTCCAGTGCCAATCGCAAAAAAATCCATGAGTTTGCGGGAAAATCTGCGAATTTGCAGATTTTTTTGCGATTTCGCGCAAATTCGCGGACCGCAGATCTGCAAAATTCACCCATAGTTTATAAACGTTCAAAAGCATTTTCACAGAGGGTCTATAGTAACCTGCCCTGGGATAGATATTGAAAGACCTGTACCACTGCATACAAATGGCCATCAGCAACCATCACTCTCTCCATTGCATCATGAGGGGGCAGACGTTACCCTCAATTATAATTTGGAGTAATAAATCAATCAATCAATCATAGCATTTATAAAGCGTGCTATATACCTGTGCAATTTCAAGGCACTGGGGGAGTACCGCTACTGCTCGAACAGCCAGGTCTTGAGGCGTCCTCTGAAGGTCAGTAGGTGCTGCGTCTGGCCTAGGTGTAGGGGGAGGGTGTTCCATGTCTTGGCAGCGAGGTGGGAGAAGGATCTGCTGCCGGTGGCGGCTTGCGGATGCGGGGGACGAAGGTGCGGTTGGCGGATCGTAGCTGGCGAGTGGGGGTCTAAAAGTTGAGGCGGCTGTTGAGGTAAGCCGGTCTAGTTTTGTGGAGTGCTTTGTGTGCGTGGGTGAGGAGCTTGAAGGTTACTCTCTTGGTGACTGGGAGCCAATGCAGGTGTTTCACGTGCGGGGTGATGTGGCTGCATTTTGGGATGTTGAGGATCAGCCGTGCAGATGCGTTCTGGGTGCGTTGGAGCAGTTTGAGGAGTTTCGGCGAGACTCCTGCAAAGAGGGCGTTTCTGTCGTCTAGTCTGCTGCTGACAAGGGCCTGGGTGACCGTCCTTCTGGTTTTGGTGGAGATCCACTTGTAGATCCTGCGAAGCATGCGAAGGGTGTTGAAGCAGGAGTAGGACACGTGTTGACCTGCTTTGTCATAGAGAAGGTGGAGTTGAGGATGACCCCTAGGGTGCGTGCGTGTTCGGTGGGGGTGGGGGTGGGTGCTGTTCCTAGCGATGTGGGCCACCAGGAGTCTTCCCAGGCCGAGGGGGTGGGCCCGAGGATGAGGACCTCTGTTTTGTCTGAGTTCAGCTTTATTCTGCTGTTTCTCATTCAGTCTGCGACGGCCGTCATTCACTCGTGAAGGTCGTTTTTTGCCCTGTGGGATCTTTGGTGAAGGAGAGGATCAGCTGGGTATCGTCTGCATAGGAGATGAAATTGATGGTTGTGCAGTAGGGCGATGCGGGCGAGTGGGGCCATGTAAACGTTGAACAGCATTTAGGCTGAGGAAGATGATCTTGGTGGCTTTGGAGCGGAAGGGAGGAAGGTGGACGCTCTGTGTTCTGCCGGATAGGAAGGAGGTGGTCCAGTCCAGGGACTTTCCTTGTATTCCTGCGTCGTGGAGCCGTGTCCGTAGGGTGTGGTGGCATACTGTGTCGAAGGCGGTCGACAGTCCCAGGAGGATGGGGGCCGTGGTTTCCCCATCGTCTAGCAGAGTTCTGATGTCGTCTCTGGTGGCTAGGAGGGCTGTTTCGGTACTGTGGTGCTGCAAAATCTGTACTGGGATGCGTCTAGGATGTTGTTTTCCTCGAGCTACCTGGTCAGTTGTATGTTGAAGACCTTGTTGATGATTTTCACCGGAAAAGGGAGCAAGGAAATGGGACGGAAGTTCTTGAGGTGCTTGCGGTCAGCCGTGGGTTTTTTCAGGAGGGCATTGATTCCGGTGTGCTTCCAGTCTACCGGGAAGGTCGCTGTTTTGAGGGAGCAGTTGATGGCCTTCTGGAGGTGGGGATGCGATGGTGGCGCTGGCCCTGTTGAAGATGTGGTGTGGGCAGGGGTGTGTCAGGGAGCCGGAGTGCACGGAGTTCATGATCTTGATGGTGTCGCTGATGTCGATGTTTCGATCTAGTGTCGAAGGTTGTAGGCTGCGGCATATGGGTCGGTCAGTTCTGCTGGCAGGTGATGGGCGAGG
This sequence comes from Lissotriton vulgaris, assembly GCF_964263255.1. Taxonomy (NCBI): domain Eukaryota; kingdom Metazoa; phylum Chordata; class Amphibia; order Caudata; family Salamandridae; genus Lissotriton; species Lissotriton vulgaris. Next base: position 460,800,868 of record NC_141696.1, on the reverse strand, counting down.
GTGGTGTTTAGCTGATCGTCGGTGGCTTTGCTCCAGTGGCGACGGGGCATCTGTTGGTTGCGGTGGAGGGTGTGCGGTTTTCGAAAAGTGAAGTGGATGCAGCAGTTGTCGGTCCAGTGGAGTTCGGTGGTGTGTTGAAGGAGACGTGGGTGCTGGCTGAGAAGATGGGTCCAGCGTGTGACCTGCAGAGTGAGTGGGTATTGTGACAAGTTGCCTGAGTCCGAAGTTGGCGATCAGGGTGGAGGAGTTGGAGTTGTTGTTGTTCTCAAGGTGGAAGTTCAGAACCCCAAGGAGGATGTAGTCAGAGGAGGCGAGGGCGTGGGCACTGAGGAGGTCGGCGATTGTGTCGCAGAACTGTGGTCGGGGTCTGGGGGGCCTGTAGATGAGCATACTCTGAGGGTAATGTTGGGGTTGGTGTGGATCTGGAAGTGTAGGTGTTCAGCGGTGCAGAGGGTGTCGGTGTCAGTGGTATAGATGTTAAGGGTGTTCCTGTGGATGATGGCGATACCTCCTCCCAGTCCGTTGGTACGGTCCTTGCAGATGATCTTGTATCCTTCCGGGGTGGCTATGGTGACATTCGGTGCCGAGGAGGAGTTCAGCCAGGTTTCGGTCAGGAAGGTGACATCTGGGGTGTGGGTGTTGAGTAAGTCCCAGAGTTCTACGGCGTGTTTCCTGGCAGGGCGGGTGTTGAGGAGGATGCATTGCAGGTGGTTGGCTTGTTTGGCGGGTGCGTTGGCAGGCCGGATGCTGGTGTAGCTGCAGTTCCAGCAGGAGAAAGGCATTTGGGTGCGCCTTGGGTCGGCCAGGCAGCAGGTGCTAGATGTTCCGGGGTTGAGTGCGTGGAGAATGCTGTTGGTGTAGTGGAGGCGGATGTTGTGGCGGTCGTGGGAGCCAGGGGTTCTGGCTCTGGGTGCGGTCCAGGCGCGGTCTAGGCGCGGTCCAGGAGCAGACGGGTGCAGATGGGCTTACCTTAAGCGCGCCATCGGCGCGCCAGCTGCGTGCTTCCGCTGCGCGGCCGCTTTGCGCCCGCTTCGCAGTCTGCATATGAGTGGGTAAGAAGGGAGGAGCAGATGGGTGGCGGGAGTGGGGCGGCGAATAGGCTTCTGGGGGCGGGGCCACAGGGAGGTGAGCTGCGGGAAAAGGGAGGAAGACTCTGGCGCAGCTGCGGGGCGTGAGAATCCGGTGGCAGGGCTTGCAGAGGTGGCTGGAATGCGGTGGGAAAAAGAGGAGCAGAGGAACCCAGGTCAGAGACCAGGCAGCGGCGTGGGGGTGACCTGACCTGTTTGCAGGGATGAGGGAGTACAGTCTGAGTGTACTCCAATTCTAGCAGGACCTTGTGCTGTGCTTGGTAACCAATGTAGAACACATCCAGCTTAGGGAAAGATGCTGAGCCAAATAGAAGTAAAACAGAAACTGAAAAAGTACAAGATTGACCCTGCACCGATGAGAACCAGTTTGTTATGTGTGAATATAATGGTACATCATATTAATCAACAGACAAAAACCGAAAAAGAGAAATAATGCCCAGCTGTACACTTAGGGCCTGATTACGAAGTCAGGGGATGTGCGCCTTGGTCTCAGGACAGACCGACTTCCGGTAGGTGTTCCAGACTCTGCTATTACAATGGATCTGCAAATGGTGCGGTTGCATACTCCAATTTCTCTATGGGAGCTTTTGGTGAGGTTGTAAACCGGCCATAGCACAAGCTTCCAAGGAGAAATGTGAGATTCTGTTAATCCCTACACCACATGGCAGGCACCTCAGGGGGCCTCCAACCGGAGGCCGAGGAGGGATGGAGGCCCTGATAGGCATCGAAGGCCTGTTGGAAACCACCATTGTAATACTGACAGTTGAAACACCATCCTCAGAGATTACGATGGGGCCTCCGACTGCAGATGAGCTCATTGAATCCGACAGAATCTGTCCGGAATGACTGTCCGGTTTCAATTCGGACCACCTACATTGTTATTAGACGGTCAGAATTGAAACCAGAGATGTTGGTCCGAAAGCCCTCCAAACTGTGGTCAGAAGCTTTCCAACTGACATCATAATCAGTCCCTTGGTGTGAATAAGTTTGGCTCTACACAAAGCATTGTTGCTGGACAGTAATGTTTCTGGACAAATAGGCAGCCTCAAGGGAATGCTCAATAAAGTAGTCAAACCAAAATACCAAACACATTCAGGGAGAAGAGTTTGATCTCTTGCTCAGTTCTCTAAGCATTCACCCCATGTAGAGACATTTAAAAAAAACAGATAACATGGTTTCCATAGAGACAGTTCATATAGAAGATCTGAAACAGACCACGATAAAACTACAGGTTTTTCATGATTTGCACTAGAGGTTAACTTTAGTAGGACTGGACAAACGGATAGCCACATCTAGCTTTCCTGCAAGGCTACCAAACTCTGGAAAAACAACAAAACTAGGAAGTTCCACAGGAGGTGTAAGTATATGTATACAGTACACCCAGGCCAAAAACTCGATGGAGCGGTCGCCAGTAGGTATATATAGTTAGGATTTTTTCTCTATCGGACATTTGAAAATTCTATGTCTAATAACTTTGGCGTTTGTGGACGGAAAATGGCACATTTTGTTTCTGAGCAGCCCCTGAAAATATGGGGGGGTTTCGTCAAGGGGGGCCCGAGAAAAAAAGGGGGGTCCCAAAACACGTTTTTCCCATTCATTTTTCCATAGGGCGTTTGGCCTCACTTTTAGCTCGAACGGCTGAATGGATTTGCACGAAACTTGGCAAAATTGTAGACTGTTAGCCCAATGTGCCTTTGCTAGGTCTCAATATATGTGCTCCAGTGGATTTTGAGAAATTAACGTTTTAAAAAACAGATATATCTGTGACAGCGTCCCGGGTAGCGCTCCGGTTCTCGAACTTTTCGCGTAACGGAACTTTGCGAAGCGAAGCTGATTGGCTCTCCGGTGTCTGTCAACATTCTAAACAGTCCGGAACGGCCGCCATCTTGTCTCTCGGTAGGATCGAGAGACAAGAGGAGGAGAAAAACGAAGGGGGAATTTAATGAAAGGGGGCAAGGTAGACCCCTCTTGACCCCCTAGGAATGATGTTGGGGTTATTAAAGGGTCCCGTGGGACAAATAAAAAAAAAATGATTTTTTGCGGTAGAAGCGCTTTCCAGGTTCGCGAACCGGGTAGCGAACCGGGACGCGAAACGGGAATTCGCCATTTTGTGTTTCGTTTTAATTAAATTACAAGATGGAGGAAAAACAATGTGAGAAATGGGTATAAGGGGGTACGGGAGACGTATCCTGACCCCCTATGTTTTCTGAGGGTGGCTGAGGATGCTCATATATGTTGATACTTGTCTTCCAGCGGCTGCGCGTGAGCGTTTTTTTTTTTTGCTGCGTGACGTCTGTTAACGTTCGATTCGAAGGAAATCAGGAAGTGTTGACCGCCATTTTGACACTGCGAGTAAATATATTGTTAAAAATAATTGTTATAAATTAATCTGTATTGATAAACATTGTCTGCGCCATCTTGCTTTTTTTCCAATGCCACACTTTTGTCGTGCACGGCAGCCATTTTAGATGCCTTGAACAGACCCACTCTCTGCACGCCGCCGATCCTCAGCATAGCTCCCCACCCTCGCAAGCATCATCCCCACGCACTGTTCACCCCGCTCTCTCTCTCATGCATGGGTCATAAACATCCCCCCATCTGCGCTGCTCTTCCCTGAGAATCACACCCCGTGCCCGCCCGACACCTCCCTTTCACCTTATTCACTACCGCACCCTTTGACACTCCTCTTCCTCTGTGTCCGATTGTCCAGGCCGGTCCCAGGCTATCACCTAGCCCTTTGGAAGTAGTTTATGGCCCCAACTGTAAAGAATCACCCCTCTTCAAAGGAGTTACAGTAGATCAAGGCCCCCACCCCATGAGGACGTATCTTCAGGTCAAACGGATTGTGGGACAAGGTGTGGAGCAGGCGCAATTATCTCGGGGGACTCCGTCAAGCGGTTCAAGGAGGCACCGCATCACATTGTTTTCCAATGCAGTCAGGTCCACAAACAGCCCCCACTTACTTTGAGAATAGTGAAGCTGCAGCAGGTGCAAATAAGCTTCAGACAGTGTTACAAGCGCTGCTCCGAACCCTCAACTATGGCACCCAACATCCAGGACTTATGCCATTTGTGCAAGGCAGTGACATCGAAGCATCTCAGGGACCAAGCAACATGCCATATCCAGAGTCCTTCCCACAACCTCTGCCTTCCTTCTTACCTAGTTATTGTTCTTTAACTCCCACTCCAGGCTTTTAGTCTGTGGATGGAAAACCATGAACCTACACTCACCTATGAAAATCTTACTATTGATGGTTTATTTTGACCCTAAATACAAAGGCTTGTTTGGATCGATGTTGCAGCAGGCTGCCATGTAAATAGTTATTTAATAAAACTTTTTACCCTGTTACTTTGCTGGTGTGTTGTATATATTTACAATATTTGCATAGGGTTTGTCGTTATTTTGGGTGGGGTGGGCGGTGGAGCCGAGCTGTCTTGCAGCCATCAGGGTGTTGAGCTCAGTTCCTCTCACTAGTTTCGTATTTCTCATGAGGGGTTGTTGATAATGTTTCTATTTTAGCGAGGTCAAAAAGAGATCCCATTAGTGGCCTACTGATTTTGCTTGATTCCTTTTGTTTTTTAACGATTTTTCACTATCTGCAAAGACTAAACAGAGTATTGCGACTCTGTGCTTGTTTGTAAATAGAAAATGAACCAAAGAGAACCAATTCCAAAACAATAAATGCTAGGATAACAATCAATCAAATGGAGAGGGAAGCAGGCACGACGGATTACAACGGGGGCAAAGGCCTGTGTTACCTACCCTTCCCTATCTGCAAAGAGAGAATATTCCTAAAAGAAAACAGGAGGGGGGGCAGCGTTCAAAGCACATCAGCGTGCATAAATACGAAAATGTTTTTACCTACCATGTACTTGACATTTTACAGCTTTTGATATTTGCTATTAAAAAACCATTGAAATTCACTGAAAAAACCATAGGTTATAGACCATATATAGTTAGGAATTAGCATTTACAAAACCTTGAAAATTCACTGAAAAAACCATAGGTTATAGACCATATATAGTTAGGGATTAGCATTTACAAAACCTTTATTTACTCGCACAAAACCATTGAAATTCGCATATATAGTTAGTTGCACTAACTATATATCGCTCACCCGCAATCCACTGCTGATGATGTCACATATTACATCATTCATGACATGGTCAGTGACATCACTGATGACATCACTGATGACATCTCAAATGACATCACTGATGACATCACTGATGACATCTCAAATGATATTACTGATGACATCACTGATGACATCTCATTTGACATTACTGATCACATCACTGATGATATCATTTATGTGATAATACAATGAACATCTTCAGACTCTAATATAACCTTAGATACATTCTGTATTAACAGACACTCACAGACTGTTACTTATCCATGGAGTTACTCACACACCTAGTCAGTCATGGAAGGAATCAATCACACCTCCATTTTCTCATCTATACAGTTATACACACCTTACATATTCAAACATATACTAACACATATTTACTCTCTTATACAATCCCTGATACATGTTCACAATGATCCTTACAGCCACTCACACATTCATTGGCTCTTATGCACAGTTATTTATATATGTCAACTCTCACATGTACTGTGTTTTACAAATCCATTCACTCACCAATACACTCATGCAGACAGTCAAACGCCCATACAGCTGTTTCCACATGCACTTTTGAACCCATACATATAGTGAATCAACTACTCACACATCTATGCACAGAGTCACACACCTCCCAGCCACCCACACACAAACTCACTCTCCCATACAAATACTTGTGCAACCAATCAATAACCCATATAGTAAATCATAAAGCTACTGATCAACACATGCAGCAGTTTACAGTACAACAGCCATAATGATGCACAAATTAAGACAGTTTAGTCACTAACCCATGCACTCAGTGAGACACATTTAATCACTCACTCATACAATCAGTCATGCACCTACTAAATCCTTCATCCAGACACTTATACATCCACTCATTCTTCAATATGTAAGACATATTTTGACTTTACAGAAACATACAGTCACTGAATGATGTCATCAGTGATGTCATCAGTGATGTCACTGACCATGTCATGAATGATGTCATCAGTGATGTCACTGACCATGTCATGAATGATGTAATATGTGACATGATCAGCAGTAGATTGCGGGTGCGCGATATATAGTTAGTGCATTTAACTATATATGAAATTTCAATGGTTTTGTGTGAGTAAAATAAGGTTTTGAAAATGCTAATTCCTAACTATATATGGTCTATAACCTATGGTTTTTTCAGTGAATTTCATTGGATTTTTAAAAGCTAATATCTGTAGCTGTAAAATGTATTTTTCTTAAAATCCAAAAATATATTTTATATGTTTATGTTTAATTTTTTTTAAATATTTTTTTGTCGCTCCCGGTTCGCGAACCGGGAAGCTTTCCGTTAGCTCAATTTGATGCCGCGACCCGGTCCGCTAACCGGTAAACGTTCCGTTTGCGCAACTGCCGCGTTAGAAATGAACATCGTGACGAGTCGCGGAAACGCGACATATCACGTTGCCGCATAATGCGTCTTATGACGCGCCGCGTTAGTGCACCTGGAAGTTCTCCGGACCGCAAACTGAGGCGCGAAACGCAGCTTCCCGGAAGCGATCCGGAGCGCGGCGCGCAGTGCGTAACATAAGCGTAACTGGTCATGTGACTTGTAAATAAAACTTTTTATTGGTTCGTTTCACTATTGGTTTCCTAATGATGTAAGTCTAGGTCAGGTGAACTTACAATAACACTTTTCATTGGTTTAGAACTATTTTTTTTCTCAAATGATGAAAGCCCCCACCTTTTTTCTCACTCTGACTTTCAACTTCGAGAAAGGAAGACCTATTTTGCACAGAGGGAAATGGCCTCAGTAGTAGCTTCAGCTAGTTGACCCCCCCCCCACCACCACCACCTCCTCATAGGAAGAGAGGACCACCTCCACAGTTTCTTGCAAACCCGGAGGAAGAAGAGGATGAAGAAGATGAAGAAGAAGAACAGGCTTCACAATTTATTGAAGAGTTGCCCCGGGTATCTCATTATAAAAATACTTTTATTTGGCAGTTTTTTTCATTTCTACCAGGAGAGAAAAAAGTTAATGCACGCTATGTGGCGTGCCTAATATGCAAGCAGAAGTTATCCAGAGGCACAGAAAAGAAGTATAGTTATGGGAACCATACTCTGCACCGTCACATGCAGAGGTGGCATCCTCTAAATTATAGCCGGGCGGAGATGCGTGATCTGCAAGATAACCTTCCAACTTCTGTGGCCAGGACATCAGCAGATATATCTCTGTCGGTTCCAAAGGCACAAGAAACAGTGCCAAGCATCCAGAAAAATTTTGTGCATATGAAGATCGTTTGCTTATATTGCGGCGCCTTATTTTCATGTGCCAACATGAGTATTAAGTTAATTAATTTAACATTTGAAAAACACCAATGCCCTAAACGCGCCAGGAAATATATATATTTTTTGCTCCTGTTGAGCCCTTTTCAATGCCTGTTTTTTGTTCTTTCCCTTTCAAAAAAACAAAAAAAAACATAAAATTGTTCTAAAAATACAAAAAAAATAATTTTCAAAAAAGAAAAAAAATATATAAAACAACAAAAACATAAAAAAAAAGTTCTTTTCAGAACTACCTCTCCTTTATACAAAAATTGCTCGAAAGTGTAACACTCTGGCAAGCTGTTTTTTTTTTAGTTCGCTTTCTGGTTCGCGAACCGGTACGCGAACCGGGAGCTAACCGCAAATTTTAAAAAAAAAGGAGTAAGTACAAAGGAAGTAAACAGAGAGTAATGTTAAAAGAAAGACAGCTATAGGGACTAAACCAGAGATGCTGTTTAATAGATTTATTTACCGAAGAAAAGATGGAAGACAATATAATTGTGGAAAACAAAATAGATAAGGAAGTGAAAGAATCAAGCATTGAAAATGCAATAGGTCTCACAATAGAAGAGTTTGTCCTTTTGGTTTTGCAAATGGATGAGTGGCGTTGCGTGGATGAGTGGCTTTGCGTGGATGATTGGCATTGCGTGGATGAGTGGCGTTACGTGGATTAGTGGCGTTGCGTGAATGAGTTGCGTGTGTGAGTGGTGTTGTGTGTGTGAGTAGCATTGTGTGTGTGAGTAGCGTTGCATGTGTGAGTGGCGTTGCGTGTGTGAATGGCGTTGCGTGTGTGAGTGGCGTTGCGTGTGTGAGTGGCGTTACTGTGGGGAGGGGACGAGAAATGCACACGGCAGACAGGGGAGGGGACAGAGCGGGGAGAGCAGAATGAGGGTGTAAAGCAGCCGGGGCCTTTGAAGTGAAGCTAATCTTCACTTCAAAGGTGTGGGAGGAGTGCAGCTGAGGGAACAGACGGCGATTTGGTAATGTGCACATGCATTTTAGGTCAATGCTCTTGCACATTGACATAAAAGCCACGGGCACAGCTCCAAATTGCCACATTTAGTTAAACTTTGTTTAAAGCTCTTTAGTCTGAAGCCCTATAGTAGGTGAATGTGATAGAAATGTAACGAAAAGAGTAAAAAACATTTACCTTATAATTGTTGGTAATTTATTCACTTTTTTTTATACTTTTAATCTGTGAAAGAGAGAACAAACATTTGAAAAATATTAAAACATGTATTTAAAAATTAGAAAAGACAAGGGAAAACGTGGAAGGACAAACAGTTTTTTAACAACTTTGACATTTAGAGAAGCCTCTGCTTCTCCAGGCCTCCTACACAGTCCTAAATATACATATTTTAAACTAACAGTATCTTGATGTTGATGAAGTGAGGCCTATTTTGGAATATGGTGCATCTTTTGCACTGCTGATGTTTCACAACAGTGATGCAATGGCAGTGCAAAAGAGATGTAAAGCCATCATAAAATTGTCCCTAACATTTTAAATGATTGTTTCAGGATGCAAATAAGATGTATACTATCCAGAGGTTTGTTTGAGGTGAGGCCTACTCAGGTTTAAAAATAAAACAGTACCCAGAAGTGCAGCACTGTATGCATTAACTTTGACACTTACAGAAGCCTCAGCTTCTCCATGTCTACCTCACATTTCTAAATGTATATCATAAGTACAAAAAGTAGAGAATTAATTATACATGTTAAATGGTTTATTTTTGCTGTTCTCAGAATGTATCAAATTTCACTAAAATCAGTGACTTGAAGGTATTCATCATGTAACAGCGGGGAAAAAAAACACAATCAAAATGATTGTGTTTAAAAAACCCATACAACATAAAAAATCAGAATTCAAAACTCCTTAAAATTAACTTACTTTCCATGACGTCGAAGGATGTCCTATGAACAGCTTACACTCTGTTGTGCTGTTAATATTTTCAGTCCGCCACTTTCTGAAAGAAAACCTCCATCGTTTTGAAAAATATGTTACATACGATAAAAGACTTCTCGCTTTCTACCACATGTTTCCACAAGGCCAAATCATGTAAGAGCCATTTACAACTCTTGGAATTCTTGTAAGCAAATCCCGTCATTTTCTATTTTCGCAACTTTCAGAAAGAAAACGTTTAAGATTACTTTCACAATCCTGGACTATTAATATCTTACCCTTGTTGCTCACTCATGTTCTACATTTCCTATGACACTGATACTGCTTACTATGAAGCAGAGTTACTTGCATCAGGTTTATATTTTTGAATTTTTAAAATGACATTATGATCAAAAGTTTGGATAAATAATCTAGACAGCATTGCAGACTTACATTCCCTCTACTCCATGAACCTCTTGAAATTGCTCAGAACAAATCCCGAGATTCTGTCCCTAAAATTTTGGTTTTAAAAACACCAGGTAAGAATTTTTAAGATCAAAAGGCAATTTCTTTTTGAAAGTTAAAGCAGAATCGTTGCAAAATGACCAGCCATTTCTGGACTTTAAATAAGTTGTGTAATGTCCTGATGTTGTTGTAGGACCGTCATGAAATATAATTGCTGCAGTTACAAAAGACCTTCCTGATATTGACAACTGCGAAGCAACTTATTTTTTTATTAAAGTTGTCAATTTTGTTCCATCAGGCCTACATCTTTGGAACATTAAAATGACATACTGGCCATATGTTCGTATAAATAATGTAGACAGCATTGCTGACTTACATTGGCTACACTCCATGTTGTGATCGGCTGATTTTACTAGCTTATTAAAGGAAACTGATTTACTGTCTGGCAAAGTTAAATATATAAATCTTTCTGAGTCTACACTACTAGTACTTGATAGCCTACAGTTCTCGCAGTCATGCTTCCATTGATAAGAAAGGCCAAACAGGTGATCTACATCTCAGCCTTCATCTTCTAATACATCAAGCATATACATTAAAAACTCTTGACAATCTTGCTGAATATTTTGAGAGAATTGCGTTTGACCTGAACATATGTCGAACAGATTTCAAATTTCAGACACACTTTCGATTTTTGTTCTATCAGTGCTACATTTCTCTAACACAGAATTCAGCAAGCAGCAAAAACTTTGATCCAAATTGATCACAATCTGTTCTTTTAAAGTTTCTAGAGAAAAGACAACATTAACCACTACATTAGCATAGCAGTTGACGCCAGAACTGTTTTCAAATTGAAAACCAACAACATCTTCAACAGAATCCTTTTTCTTTCTGCTTATAATTTCAGGTTCATCGACTTTTTGTCTTTTTGCTAAAACCTCCTGACTATTGGTCACATTTCTTCCTTTCTGGCCTACCACACGTTTCTCAAACAAAGGATATTGAGGCAAATGTGGCGCATACTCTTTTCTTAACCTATTGTATTCCTTAACAATCTAGATCAACACAAATATTTGTGACATCACACTCAATCAAGTACAATCCCGATAAAGTTCTGACTCGTGACAATGCCACATATGCCATACCCTCCTTGAACACAGAACTGCCAATATTCACCAATGCACTGTCTACACTTAAACCTTGCGATTTATGGATTGTCACCGCATATGCCAAGCAAACAGGAAACTGCTTACGGCGAACATATAAGTCTTTTAAAAGCAGAAACCTAGCTGTGCAATGACCAATTAGCTGTATTTCCTCAATGCCATCAAATTTAATTTTTAAAAATTCAATTCCATCTCTACTTCTGTATTTCTCAAAATCAACAACATTACCCATTGATCCATTTACCAGACCTCTTTCAACATGTAAATTCCTTCTTAAAATTATACGACAATTTAAGCACACATTCAGAGTCTTTTCAAAACCTGCAGTTTTAGATATAGTCTTCTCTAATGAAGCCAATTTAGATTTCAAATTCTCACACAAAATAATTGTTGCTCCCATATGCACTACTCTGTCAATAGCTTCCAGTTTCACAATCTCTTGGTTTTCTAAATGCAACATTTTGTTGTTGAAGATGGCACGTTCTGCAAGAGTTGGCATCAAACATATTCCAGATTTCTTCTCAGTAATTTTCCGAAAAATATTCTAAGGTACAACGTCTTCTATTGGATACAACTTTGACAGTAATCGTGCATGTAAAGCTTCTTTCCCATGCTCGGTCACTTTTCCAATTCTAACATCTTGTAGAATATTCTTATAATCTTCATCCTTCGCCTGACGCATATTTTCACGCAGTTCAGCATAATTGAAGTTTAACCATATATTGACGTTGCCAATACTCCCTAGACACTTCCTGGTATCTTCACGTGTGAGCATTTTGAACACAGGTTGTCCTTTCCCTGGTGTCAGCTGCAGAAGATCACCGAAAACAATGATGTGTTTGCCACCAAATAACACATCATACTCTGTTTTAAGAACTTCTTGCATTCTCAAATGCACAAAGGCAAGCATGACATTGGAAACCATGCTTACTTCGCCAATGATAAGAAGTTTCATTTTCCTCAAGACTCTTGAAACTTCACAACAAGCATCTCCAGATAACTTGTGGTATTGTAATTTTTTATCATGCTCCACTGGCAGCATCAGTAGACGATGCAAAGTAATACCTTTAAAGTTATGTGCTGCCAGTCCAGTTGGAGCGGTGACAACACAAGACAGCGATGACTCAGTCCTTTTCTACAAATAACATGAAATTGCTTTAATGAGGAAACTTTTTCCAGTTCCCCCTTCTCCACTCACGTACAGTCGGACAGTCTTCAACGACATACATGAACACTCTTTCTTCTCATGACTTAATCCATGATCAATTTGGTTGGTAACTTCGTCATATATTTTCCTCTGCTCAACGTTGAGTTGTCTTTCTAAATCTTCTATGTTAACCGCATCCTCCTGAGCATGTGCCATGGCTTTTTCCACTTCAATCATAGCAGTGGCAGCTTCATTTTCGATAACTGGTCCTCCTAGTGGATCCTGACTCAATGAAACAGAACTCTGACTGTCCTGAGAACTGTCTCTAGCAATCTCGGCTGCAATCGTTGCTTCCTGCTCGATTTCCGCATTCAACATTTCTAGATATTTGGGAAAAACAGGACATTCTATGGTCTCTTTAGCTGCATTGAAAGAGTCTTCGTAACAGAGGAAATTTCCAAGCAGTTCCTCTTCTGCACGCCAAGGCTTGAAAAGTTGCAAAAGAGCTAAATAGAAAAACTCTTTGCTTTCAGGAGATTCACCACTCAATTTTCGATGATATACCAATTGGCATTTTCTTTGCTTGACCAGACATCCCTCACTTCCAATTACAGCATACACTCATTTATCAATATCTTCTTTGATGTTCCTTTTGAATATGTAATTTTGCAGAACCTCATACAGACAAACATTCTCGAGGTGACTGCTTCTATTTGGATAATATGTATCCAACATGTTGGTCTTCAAAATATCTGTACTGTTAGGCTCCTTTTCCGCCAAATACTCAATTTCCCGTACAGGTTTCAGAACTCGATTACGCGTTGCAGCAAGACCAAGACTCACCCAAATGATACTCATGGATTTGGCATAAAGACTTGCTGAAGACAACCGGTCATAACATTCGTAAGCTCCGATTTCTCGATGCGACAACATCTTCAGACTGAAACTGTACAACTTCTTACTGAGGCTCTTTTCATGGGAAATGTCCTCCCACATATCCTTCAATTCTGTCTTTTCTTTTTTGGTGATGTAAGATGTCACATACCGAGCCACAGCCATACAGTTATCAGCCACAAACTGTAAATCAATGTTAGGATTCCACATGGACAAAATCACTGGGTTGTAGTCGTTGATATACTTGGACTCTTCGTTTCTTTTCAAATTGTATGTATTTTGGGTGATTTCCTCGTCACATTATGTCGCAGAGAAGACATCAAATTGTTCACTCTTTCTTTAGATATCACCGATCGTGGAAATCCAAAACGACATTTTGTATAGTACTTGTTCTTGTTTCTGAATTTACGACGACAGTACTTTCCACAACGATGGCTGTGAAACCGTAAAACTTGTTCTCCTAGACTTTTGTCTTCCTTTGTCTTTGGAACAGCACATGTAGAATACTGTTCTATGAAACTCATCACTAAGTCATCTGGATCTGTTCCAAATTTGGGAGCATCTTTGATCCACAGCAGCATATGTATATGAGGAGCACCTCTTGCTTGGTACTCCTTTCTCCAGAAGAAATCCAACACCTCTCCAAGAGGTCGATTTTTCTTGTTCATGATGAAAGACATCATAGCTTCAAATCTATGATTGAAGTACCTGCATACATTCACTTGATCCAAAGAGAACAATTCTCCGGGTGTCTTGAATTCGATATTTTCAAAGTTTCCATTTGCCTCTCGTAGAAATTCAAGTAAGTCTTCCCAGCCATACTCGGCACAGCTGAGAGTGGTGAACCATGTGGGAGTTCCTAAGTTCCTCAGCATACATTTTAAATCACCATGACGACGGTACCAGTACTCATTAGTACCACGCTGACACGCCATGAGATTAATCAGGTGAGAATCCAAAATACTATCTTGCACATTGACTTTATCCATAAAGTCACTTGCCGAGATGTTTTGCATCTGTACACCACTTTTCAAGATGTGGTTCACTGCATATGACAGTCCAGACATATCGCTTTCAAACAGTAGATGAAACAAATAGGGAATGCATTGACGAAACCTAGGATCTTCTGCATACAATCGTAAAGTCCGGTATTCAGAAGCAGGAATTTAATCAGGTCGCTCATCATATCTTCCTCCTTGACCTGTTGGAAATAGCTGTGGGAAACACCGAGCTTCCAAACTTTCCTCCCAAACACTAATGGGACTCCCTTTGGCTTGTTTCATTTGAAACAACTCAATAGCATTCCCCATGACTTCCTTAAAATGCAAAGGATGAACACTATAATGTTCATATATTTCTTCATTTTTAGAGGGTTCTACTTTTTCAATTTGACCAGCACACAAATCACTATCCTCTTCTTCACTTACTTCCTCTTCTGCAACATATACATTCTTGTAGTACTTATTGTTTTTCTTCAAATACAATGTTGCCTTTTTGACTTTCCTAACATCCACTAAATCTTGCCATATTTTCTTACTCTTTGTCGGAACCCCATTAACTAAGATAACCAGAGGTTCCTCTTCCACTTTCTCTACTCCAATTGTATTGATGTTTTTCTTCAAATCTAAAGGCAAATAAACAACTCTTCCCTTTAATCCTCTCTGTAAATCTGATGGAGGCAATTTCCCTGTCTTTAATAAGCTAGTAAAATCAGCCGATCACAACATGGAGTGTAGCCAATGTAAGCCAGCAATGCTGTCTACATTATTTATACGAACATATGGCCAGTATGTCATTTTAATGTTCCAACGATGTAGGCCTGATGGAACTAAATTGACAACTTTAATTAATAATTTTGTGGCTTTGCAGTTGTCAATATCAGGAAGAACTTTTGTAACTGCAGCAATTATATATCATGATGGTCCTTCAACAACATCAGGACATTACACAGCTTATTTAAAGTCTAGAAACGGCTGGTCATTCTGCAATGATTCTGTTTTAATTTTTTTAAAAAAGTTGCCTTTTGACCTTAAAAATTCTTACCTGGTGTTTTGAAAACCAAAATTTTAGGAAAAGAATCCCAGGATTTGTTCTGTGGAATTTCAAGAGGTTATAATGGCTCCTACTCTATATGGCCTTGTGGATAATTGTAGTACAGAGCGAAAACTGTTTGTGTTAATAAGCTAATTCAAGCAGTAGATCAAAACAAGGAGTAGAGGAAATGTAAGTCTGCAATGCTGTCCACATTATTTATAGAAATTTATGGGTGAAATGTCATTTTACAATTTCAACTACAAAAAACTGGATGAAAATAAGTTGTCAAGTCTAATTAAAAATGTTTTGGCTACATAGTCATCGATTTCAGGAACAACATTTGTAACTGCAGCTATTATATGTTATGATGGTCCTTTGACAACATCAGGATATTACACAGCTTATTTGAAATATAAAAAAGGCTAGTCTTTCGTCAATGATTACCATTTTAGTATGAAGCAATGTTGCCTTTTGACTTGTTTTCAGAAGTGAGAATTTAGGGTAGGTAACTGGATTATAATGATTGTAGGTGTTGCTGTAATTTAGTGTGCTGTTTTAAATTGCTTTGTATGTCTCAATTTTCTTTAAACGATGGAGCTTATCTTTCAGAAAGTGTCGGGCAGAAAATAGTAACAGCACAACAGAGTATAAGCTGTTCATAGGACATCCTTTGACGTCAGAGAAAGTAAGTTACTTTTGAGGAGTTCTGATTTCAGATTGATTATATTTTATGTGTTTTTAAAACACAATCATTTTGATTGTGTTCTTTTTTTCCCGCTGTTATACGATGAATACCTTCAACTCACTGTTTTCAGTGAAATTTGATATATTCTGAGAACAGCAAAAATAAACCATTAAATATGTTTAATTAATTTTATACTTTGAATTGTGATTTTTAATATGTATTCATCTTGTCTCATGCTCACTCATCTTTTACTACCTTCTATTAATTTAAAAATATTTGTTCTTTCTTACACAGATTAAAAGTATAAAAATAACAAGTGACTAAATTAACAAAAATTATAAGGTAAGAGTTTAGTACTGTTTACGTTACATCTCTATCACATTTAACTTTTATTAGTTCCACTGCTTCATTTCTTTAACCCTCAGTTTCCTGCCTTTGCTACTTCCCCTATTTCTTTTTCTATTACTTACTTATACTACTATTTCCACTCCTTTTCTCAGTTCCTCGTTCAACAGTATCTGTGTGTTACTCCCTCTATTTGTCTTTCTTTTAACATTACTCTCTGTTTACTTACTCTTCTTTTTTGTAAAAATTATTTTTTTTAGTTCGCTTCCGGTTCGCGTACCGGGAAGCAAATCAAAAGAAATAGATGTTGCCAGAATGCTAAACATTCTAGCAATTTCTTATAAAGGGGAGGTAGTTCTGAAAAGAACTTTTTTTAATTATTTTTGTTGTTTTATATCTTTTTTATTATTTTTCAGAACATTTTTATAGTTTTTTTGTATTTTTTGAAAGGTTTTATATTTTTTTTGTTTTTTTTCAGGGGGAAGAACGAAAAACAGGCATTAGAAACGGCTCAACAGGAGCAACAAAAAAAAATCACTTTCTGGGGCGTTTTGATCACTTGTGATTTTCAAATTGTCTGTTCATTAATGATACGCTCATCTCGCCGTAACAAAGCAAACCCCCACAATAAATGCACACCAGCTTGATATGTTGAAAATTAGTTTGAATAGTGGGGACCGTCTCCCTCGCCTCTGGTCCCGAAAGACTTTCATGGGTTGAGGTGGTGGCCACAAGAGTTGGTGGATTTTCACGTAGGTTACGCACCTCCGCCATACTATAATTTATTGGATGCCACCTTTGCATGTGGCGATGCATAGTATAGTTACCAAAGCTATACTTTTTATCCGTGCCTCGAGACAGAGGTTCTTTACATATCAGGCATGTAACATAACGTGCATTCACCTTTTTTTGGCTTGCAGGAAATGAAAAAAACTGCCAAATAAAATTGTCCTTGCGGTGTGATTTCCGGGGCTCTTCAGGGAAAAATTCTATTTGATGTACATCTTGTTCTTCTTCTTCCTCCTCTTCTTCAGGGTTGGGAATAAACTGGGGAGGTGGTCCATCCTTGCTACGAGGTTGTGGTGGTGGTGAGGGTCCACCAGCTGCAGCTACAATTGAAGCCATCTTCCAATAATGAAAATAGTTCTTCCTCTCAAAAAAGTTGAAAGTCAGAGTGAGAAAAATAGGAGGGGGCTTTCATCATTTTGGAAAAAAAAAATTGTAAACCAAGGAAAAGTGTAATTTTTAGGTCACATGACCTAGCTTTACATCATTCAGAAACCGAAAGTGAAATCAACCAATAAAAAGTGTTATTTTCAAGTCACATGACCTGTTACGATTACGTAACGCGTCCCGCTTCGCGCCCCGGATCGCTTCCGGGTAGCTGTGCTTCCCGCCTCGGTTCGCGTTCCAGAATGCTTCCGGGTGCGCTAACGCGGCACGTCATAAGACGCATTACGCGGTAACGCGATACGTCGCGCTTACGCGACGCATCACAATGTCATTTTCTAATGCGGTGGTTGCACTAATGGAACGTTTACCGGTTCGCGGACCGGGTCGCGGAACCATATTAAGCTAACAAATAAATATAAAAATAATATTACAAAAATATAAAATATATTTTTGAATTAGATTAAGAATACATTTTACAGCTTTTGATATTTGCTATTAAAAAACCATTGAAATTCACTGAAAAAAACCATAGGTTATAGACCATATATAGTTAGGAATTAGCATTTACAAAACCTTGAAAATTCACTGAAAAAACCATAGGTTATAGACCATATATAGTTAGGGATTAGCATTCACAAAACCTTATTTTACTCGCACAAAACCAATGAAATTCCATTTATAGTTAGTTGCACATACTATATATTTCGCGCACCCGCAATCCACTGCTGATGATGTCACATATTACATCATTCATGACATGCTCAGTGACATCACTGATAACATCACTGATGACATCTCAAATTACATCACTGATGACATCACTGATGACATCTCAAATGACATCACTGATGACATCACTGATGACATCTCAAATGACATTACTGATCACATCACTGATGACATCATTCTTGTGCTAATACGATGAACCTCTTCAGACTCTAATATAACCTTAGATACACTCAGTGTATACAGACACTCACACACTGTCACTCATCCATGGAGTTACTCACACACCTAGTCAGTCATGCAAAGAAACAATCTCACCTCCATTTCTTCAACTATTCAGTTATACACACCTTATTTATTCAAACATATATTAACACATATTTACTCTCTTATACAATCCCTGATACAAGTTCACAATGATCCTTACAGTCACTCACACATTCACTGGCTCTCATGCACAGTTATTTATATATGTCAACTCTCACATGTACTGTGTTTTACATATGTACTTACTATGACATGTAGCATTCAGATATCCATTCACTCATCAATACACTCATGCACACAGTCAACCGCCCATGCAGCTGTTTCCACATGCACTCTTGAACTCATACACCTAGTGAATCAACTGCTCACACATCTCTGCACAGAGTCACACACCTCCCAGCCACCCCCACACACACTCAATCTCCCATACAAATACTTGAGCAACCAATCAATAACACATATAGCCTCTGGTATAGCTAATGATCAACACATGCAGCAGTTTACACCACAACAGACATACTGATGCACACATTCAGCCAGTTTAGTTACTAACCCATGCATTTAGTACAACACATTTATTCACTCACTCATACAGTCAGTCATGCACCTACTAAATCCTTTATCCAGACACTTATACATCCACTCATTCTTCAATATGTAAAACATATTTTAACTTTACAGAAACACACAGTCACTGGATGATGTCATCAGTGATGTCATTTGAGATGTCATCAGTGATGTCATCAGTGATGTCACTGACCATGCCATGAATGATCATCAGCAGTGGATTGCGGGTGCGCGAAATGTATAGTTAGTGCAACTAACTATATATGGAATTTCATTGGTTTTGTGCGAGTAAAATTAGGTATTGTGAATGCTAATCCCTAACTATATATGGTCTATAACCTATGTTTTTTTCAGTGAATTTTCAAGGTTTTGTAAATGCTAATTCCTAACTATATATGGTCTATAACCTATGGTTTTTTCAGTGAATATATATATTTCTTCACTGCAATGTAAACCCACAGCCCAGTGGACACTATCTTCAAGAGGCTCGAGTGTAAGGGGACTTAAGGAAGCACTTTGTGATTTTAAACCGCAACCAGGAATACTTTCAATCTGTCACCTGTGTTTCCCCTGCAGTGCACCAGTAGAGAAGGGAGGAATGATGTTTGATCCGGCTCCGCGCAACCTCCACCCAGGCAAGATGAACTCTGGGAGATGTAGTGTGTAATGCATTACACTGTGAGGGGCGAGCACATGACCAGGAGCACTGTGCGCTTCCACCAATCGGAGGGATGCAGGACTATTTAAAACACAGGTGGGGCAGCATCCTGGCATTACAGAGGCACCCGAGGAAGGCTAACCAGCCGAAATGCATCGTGCCAGACATCTGTTTAATTAAAAGGCTTCCGAGTGAAATTTCCCCGTGTGGCCTCTCTCTTTCGGTAATGGAGGGGTTTGTCTGCATATATATATATATATATATATATATATATATATATATATATATATATATATATATTACGCTCCCTGTCCCACTGGAAATCAGGGCACTCGTGGGCGGGTGCAGTTTGCGGTAATGGGTACCCGCAATAACACTCTTGCTCTGCTTCAGAATTTGTCTCTTCTAAAGAACTGCACTCGTGGGACCAAAGGTTTTGCGGTGCTCACACCAGAGGTTTATTCACAATTATTGACAAACGCGTTTCAGCATACGCCTTCCTCAGTGTCAATTGCATTGTGGAAACTGACCCGGGATATAGCGGTAAACAATCATAGACATGGTTGACGGACTTCACTGTTTGTGGGTCGCGCCATCTTTGAACATGTAAATACACTTCACAGTAGGTGCATATTACCCCTGTTGGAAACAAAACAAATACAGCCGTGTATCGGCATGGTTCCCCGTATTTATACATCCGGGGAAGATGTCCATTTGAGTTTCCAGAGTCCATCAAGCCATGTATTGGCAAGACCCGTTTTTGGTCAGCTTCAGTGCAAGATATATACAGTGTCCCAGCTTCCCATCACCATTCTAAGGATCAAAGATCCCAATCTTTACAAACATTTCTATGTAGTTAAACTTTATCCGAACTCATACTTGGATCTACAGGGTTTGATATTGTCTCTTTCGTTCTTTTATTTTATTTTCCCAGATGTACTGCCAGTTCTTCCCCATGGTTCAATCCTCTTGGTGCCTTGGTCATGAGGTCAATTATGTACCTCGATTCCAGGCGTCTCAATGTTTTTAATCTGTCGCCTCCTCTTGGGTTTTCTGCTACAAAGTCCAAGCCGAAGTATTGTAATTTCGTTCTGTCTCGCTGGTGCACCATATCAAAGTGTCTTGCAACGGGGTATGCTGGGTCGGCTTTCTCTATTGCCCTTTGGTGTTCAAGTACCCTGATCTTGAGTTGGTGGATCGTGCTTCCTATATATCTTAGCCCACATGGGCAGATGAGGCAATACACTGCATAGTTGGTACTGCAGGTTAGGAATTTCTTGATGGATTTGGAGATTCCTGCCTCTGGGATGTCATATTTGCGCACCCTCTTACATCCCGTGCAGGCCTTGCATTTCCCGCAGGGGAAGAATCCACCCAGCTCCGCAATTTTGCCAGTTCTTGATGTTGCCTTTTTGAAGTGGCTTCTCACCAGCGAGTCTTTCAGTGACCTCGCTTTTCGATACGTGATCAAGGGCTTAGTTGGAATGTCCTCTTTCAGTATGGGGTCCGTTCCCAGGATGTGCCAGTTTTTTTGCAGGATTTTTCTGAATCCCACGGAGTTGCTGGTATATGGCGTGATTAGGCGAAATTTTCCTTCATTCTTGGATTGTTTCTTGGGGACATTAGGCTTTAGGAGTTCTTCCCTATTAATCTTTTTTACTTTTTTCAAAGTTTTTTCAAGAGACACTGGATCATACCCTCTTCTGCTGAACCTTTCTATGCAGCCAGCTGCGGCTGTCTCAAAGTCCTGCTCCCTGCTGCTGTTTCTTTTCATCCTGAGCAGTTCTCCGTACGGGATGCTTTGTATCAGCCTTTTTGGGTGGTTGCTGTCGGCTCGCAGAATAGAATTGCCTGCCGTCGGCTTACGGTACAGTGATGTTTGTAACCTGTTGTTGTCTACTACTACCCTCAGGTCCAGGTACTCAGTTGTTGTTGCACTTATTGTACCTGAGAAGTGTAGGTTACAGTTGTTGTCATTCAACATTTTGATGTACTGTTGTGCCCCCTCCATCGTCCCTTGCCACACGATGAAGAGGTCATCAATGTACCTAAGCCATTTTATCACTCTTTGTGTTCCCTGTTCCTCAGTCTGAAGGACCATGGGCACCCGCTCCTCCCACCAGCCAACGAACAAGTTCGCGTAGCTGGGGGCAAAGCAGGTGCCCATCGCGGTCCCAGAGACCTGTGTGTAGAGTTGGTCATTAAACAGAAAAATGTTGCTTGTGAGACAGAACTCTGTAAATTCCAGCAGCATACGATTGTGAAGAGCGAATCTGGCAGGCCTTTTGTTTAGGAAGTGCTCCACTGCTGTCACGCCTAAGTCATGTCTGATGTTAGTGTAAAGACTAGTTATGTCTAACACAACCATTAGATAAGTGGAGTCCCATGTTATATCAGATATTTTTGTTAAAAAATCTTTGGTATCTTTTACATGTGATTTAAGCTGCGTCACCAGGGGGAATAGGAAACTGTCTATGAACTTAGACATATTTTCTGTTAGTCCATTTATTGATGACACTATTGGCCTCCCTGGGGGCTCCCTTGCGTCTTTGTGGAGTTTGGGTAAGTGGTAGAAAGTTGGAATGGTGGGGTTGTTGCTTCTCAAATACATGTTCTCTTCACTCCCCAGCATGGATTTTTTGTACCATTTGTTAACCAATTCATCATACCTTCTTATACCCTCTTTATATTGTTTGTCATCTGTTTTTTGATAATACTGTGTGTCCGATAATTGTCTCAATGCCTCTTTTTGGTAGTATTCCCTTGTTAGTAATACAACATTCCCCCCTTTGTCCGAGGGCTTTATTATTGTGCTTTCATCCTTTTCCAGGTTGCGTAAAGCTTCTCTTTCCTGTGGGGTGATGTTGTCTTTGGTGTGTGACGTTTCTCGTTTTCCTCTTAGAGACACCAGATCATTCAGGACCGTTTCGGAAAATGCATCTATTGCATCCCACGGCATTACTGGACAAAATGTGGACATTGGTTTAAAGTCACTTTCCTCTCTCTCCTGTTCAATTTCATTGTCTGCAGCTCTCATGATCATAGAATTCTCCTGTGATGGTTGTGTCTCTCTTTCAAGTCTTAGGTTTTCCAAGTTCTCTATCCCTCTTAGGTCTTCACAGGATAGGATGTCAGTAGCAGTTAGTCTTTTCCGCACGCTTTTAGATCCTTTAGTGTTTATTCTCAGTTGGTGATATTTATGTAACTTGAGTTTCCTTATAAAGGCATGTAGGTCAATCCTCATCTGTGTGTATTCACTTTTGTTGTTGGGGCAGAAGCTTAAGCCTCTACTCAGCAAATTCTGTTTGTCAATAATTGTGAATAAACCTCTGGTGTGAGCAACCTTTGGTCCCACGAGTGCAGTTCTTTAGAAGAGACAAATTCTGAAGCAGAGCAAGAATATATATATATATATATATATATATGTGTTCTGTAGATCCTCACACAGTATATTAGTGGCATGCTTCATCATTGTGTCTCATCCTATAAACCAGGATTGGCTTGACATTAGTGAATATTTGCTGTTTCTTGTTTTCATTTTTGCTATAGTGCCCAAGTACGAATTACAGCTGAATAAATAGGTTGACAATATGCCAGAGGAACAGCAATGTAGACTAAATATGCCGTTTTAATGTTTATTTATTTTTATACCCACACTAGATCTAGGAGTAGATCCTAATGTTCATTTTTCCAAGATGCATGCAGCTTGATCATAGTAAACACACCAAAAGGTAATGGAGTCTGTGAGGGATTTGTCATCTTGTAGTTCACACACAAGGAGGTACTCTGAGTTGTTAATGACACTAAATATATATATATTAGAATGATTAGGGCTTCCCTTTAAGATTGAATAATCAAATTGAGTTGACAACAGGAGATTTCCCAATTTAATCTTGTAATATTAGTGATCAATCGAAATGCGTATGTTTGTGATCTTTCTAATATTTTTTTTTGCTGCGGTTTGATGAAATGGTCTCAGGAGTCACTCACCTTAAGTCATTCTGAGAATGCCCGTTATCCAAGAAATAACCAGTTGTTTTTGTCATATTTTGGCAACACCTAATGTTGCAACGTTGCACACAAACACCAACCTGTGCTTTCCTCAATGTTATGCCGGCATACTGTAAACCACATGGACATGTAAACAAGTGCACTACATTAATTGAATTACAATATGCATGATTAATCAACTTACAGGCTTTGCACGGTGAGCACTGCCGACATAGAAAATGCCCCTCTACTGGCGGGAGACCCCAAAGAGAATTCTCTTAAGTTAGGTTTGTGTTACAGGCTCTCATATGAACTAATATTCCTTTGAAATTTGTGTTATGCTTTAAAGAAAATGTCAGTTTTCCAAGCAGCAATTCATTTGAATTAAGTAACTCACTAATGTTTATTGATTATTTTCCAAATTCCAGAATAAGTGTTGCTGTATTTGGTATAACAGATAAAGTGTGCTTTTCTGTCCTTAAGCAAAGATTTTCTTTGATGGATACCTGGCCGTTTCTTTGACTTTGCCATTATCTTCTGCGAATGGTGTCTGGTGGACAGGTTCCATGATAGATTATCAGCTTCTCTTTCAAAGTCTTGCAAGTTGGTACTTGTTATACATGGCATTCTTGGCATGGTTTTCTCCGTAATCTGTAATCCGTAATCTCTCGTTTTGTTGACTTACTTTTTGCTTGCTCTTCAACGTCTACAATTACCGTCTACATGGCTCTACTCGCCCCTATCATCAGAATCTACGGACTCTACATTGTGTCATATGCAGACAACACCCAACTCATCCTCTCCCTATCCAACAAACCCAATACCACCTGACACAATTTTTGAGAAGGCATGGAAGCAGTAGCCAAATGGATGAAAACAACTGCCTTTAAATAAACACCAATGAAACAGAAGTACTCATCATGGGGCCACACCCCGATGCCTGCAATGACATTTGGTGGCCCCCACCCTCGGAAGTCTGTCCACCCCACAGACCACACATGCAACCTGGGAATCATCATGCACTCTGAACTCAAAACATACTGCCAGATCAACGTCGTCTCGTCCTCCTGCTTCCACACCTTCCGACTCCTATGCAAAATCTTCAAAATGGATCTCCCTAGAACACAGAAAGACCGTCACTTACGCCATGATCACCAGCAGACTCAACCATGGCAATGCTCTCTACGGTGAAATAAACAAAAACCTCACACGCAAGCTACAGAACATCCAGAATGCCACAACAAGACTGGTCCTCAACCTGCCAAGACACTGGCACATCTCCCAGCATCAGTGCACACTCCACTGGCTCCCCATCGAAGCTAGAGTCACCTTCAAGATGCTCATCCATGCTCACAAGGCCCTCCACGACACTGGACCAGCATACCTGAACAGCCAGCTCCAATTCCACGCACCCCAAAGGACCCTACGATCAGCCCAGCTCTTCTTCCCCGTGGTCCCCTGCACCAGAAAGATCAGATCAGGCAGCCATTCCTTCGCCTTCCTCGCGGCTAGAGCCTGGAACGCCCTCCCTCTCCACCTCAGACAGACATCTCTCCTCATCTTCACAAGAAACCTCAAAACCTGGCTCTTCAACAGACCCACCACTTGATGGACTAAAACCTGCAAACCCCTCCTTTCCTAGCACCTTGAGACTCCCACGGATGAGTAGTAGCGCTGAACAAACACATGATTGATTGCCTTAGGACTCCGCGCACTGTATAGGTGCTAAAATGGCTGTTATCTCTCCTTAAAACATGTTAAATTGGCTTTTTCCCAATTTGCATACTTAATGTACTTGTAAGTCCATAGTAAGGTGGCAGTACCTGTGTCCCGGGCCTGATATTTAAGTGCTTCTAGTGGGCCTAGAGCACTGATTGTGCCACCCATTTAAGTAGCCCTTTAAATATGTCTCAGCCCTCCCATTGAAGCCTATCTGGCAAAATAAACATTTTGTCATGCCCAAACATTCCTAAATAATACATATCAGCTACCCCTATGTTAGACCATGGACAGCTGAGAGAGCAGGGTGCAATATACTTCAATGGTTGAACATGTACTGTTATCTTTTACATGTACTGTTAGTGAAAACCCCTTAAATTTGATTTGTACACTTTAATGCCTACCTCTCCATAAGATAGCATTTGAGTTACCTTATTACACTTAAAAAGCTGTAAGTTCCAAATGAGAGAAGGTATTAAGTTCAAGTTTGGTGTCTTTGGAATTGTAATTAACAAATCCTAACTTATGGGAAAGTCAGATTTTAACTTCCAATTTTGAAAATGCCAGAAAGTTGGCGCTTTCCTTCCTCGGCCATTTGGTGCCTACAGCCTGTCTCTGGATCACATAACTGGGTGTAATCGACAGATGAGATTTGCGTATTCCTCCTAAGCAGCCATATACAGTAGGGAACTTAGGTGAGGCTGTATGGGCCATCACAACTGGATGGGAGGCAGGTGTTGTCCCCAGTCAGACTCACCCTTGAATAGGATGTGTCCTGTCTCCACACAAAGGACTGCATACCCACTGTCGAAATTTGGAGCCAGGGCCAGGAAGGCAAGGCATCTGTGTACCTGAAAGGCCAGTCTCTAGAAACGTTTCCCCACTTCTTAGGCACAACTGGCTATACATTCTAGACATCCAACACCAACTCTTCAGTACGCTTCTGAACCTGTGGATTCTCTGCCAGGAAGGACTTCTGTGGTGCTAAAAGGACTTACAATGAGCTTAAGCAAGGGTGAGAGATGCACACCGTTGTAATCAAATTTAGTCCTCGTTTACACCGATTTAAACTTTACCGGGGTGCAAAACTGTTCCGCGCTTCATCCCATTGCGCTACAATATATGAATTCAGTACATTAAATTCAAATAAATTAAATTTGTCTTAACTGACGTGCCCTTTTCTTTCATTATTTGCTTATCATTCTTGTGTTTTTTTAAACCATATTCTTCCTTCCTTTTTATCATGGGTGCAATCTCTCTAATTTGAGATTAACAATGCGTACAATAAGCTTAAGCAAAGGTGAGAGATGCACACCTTCGTAATCAAATTTAGTCCATGTTTAATCTGATTAAAACTTTATCAGCGTGCCATCTTGCCATGTGCTTCATCCCATTCCACTACAATATCATAAACCAAGCTGCAACACCACACGACTATATGAATCCAAAAAATAAATCCAAATAATGTTATCTTCTGGTTTGTCTTTATTTTTCAATATTATTTTTCACCCTTCATACTTCACTTTTCATTCAATTCATTTTATTCATATCAATTTTTTACGTTGATGTTCACAAAGACTCAGGAGCAAAAGGTAGGCTCCACATGTCATGATTTGAATGCAACAACCCAGTGCATTTCGAGAAAAGATTCCCTTGATCGGGGGCACCTAAAAAATACAAATACAAATGTTTTACCCATCTTTGTCAACATAATAAAATACTTCACTTGAATTAAAACATGAAATCAATCTATTGTACATGAGGCTAATGTTTTCAATAAGCAGTAAATGAAGCGCTACAACTTAATCTGGCCTGTTCCCAGAGAGTTTACACCAGCATACTAACACCAATCCCAGTGGCGTAACGATAATTGAGGAGGCCCCCCTGCCAGGTATGTGGAGGGGCCCCCTCTGGACTCTATTAGGAGCTCTCAGGCCGCGGTGCAGTGCTGAGGGAGCCCCTTGAGCTTCAGGGCCCCCCCACACTGCGGGGGATGCGTGGGCCTGTGTTACACCCCTGACCAGTCCTTTCTTCAACACCAGCATACTAACATCAGGCCCTTCTTCCACAACTGTGCTGTTCTCAAATACTCAACGTAGCACGTTAACCCTTGATCAATCCAAACCCTTTAGCTTGTAACATGGTATCACCTATTCATTAAAGCAGAACCTGCTTTAAACATGATCACGATTACCATGACATCTGATCAATCCTGTTATTTAAAACACCAATTCCAGATATTCCAACTCCTTTTAAAACAACATGCTGAGTTCTATCAAGTCATGTTTCTGTTTCCTAGTGTGCCAAGGCGCACTTGTACCGTTTAAGTGCAAACTAAATCTATCAATGAAACAACCTCTTTTATGCATTTCCCCAGGTGGTTGATTACGTATACCTATATCAAGATTCTAAGCTTAGCAAAACAGACTTTCTCCTTTCCTTTCACCTTCCCCCTTTTTTTTTGGTTTTTATTGATGCAACTACACATCCCAAATGCAATATGCCCGTACCTCTCAACATGGTATTTTTCACAGACCCCAAGTCCTCTCTCTAATATTCCAATCAAATTAGTTTTTGTAATGATGGAGCAACATAACTAAAAACCACCTCATATCAACGTGTAAAAAGTCTCGTATTTTATTCAAACAGTTCATGTTAGTAGCAATGGTAGTTATTTTTCCTTCCATGAATTGCTTGTGAACTTCGCATGTCCATAGTAGTCTGTCATGACAGGAAAACTGACTCCTGCGCCAGTCGTCTTCCCTGATTTGCACTTTTCCCTCATTATTTGCTTATCATTCTCGTGTTTTTTTAAAACCATATTCTTCCTTCCTTTTTATCATGGGTGCAATCTCTCCAATCTGAGACAAACAATTCATACAATGAGCTTAAGCAAAGTTGAGAGATGCACACCTTCGCAATCAAATTTAGTCCATGTTTAACCCGATTAAAACTTTATCAGTGTGCAAACTTGCTCCGTGCTTCGTCCCATTCCACAGCAATATCACAAACCATGAGGAAACCATCAGTGGTTCCACCAAGCTGCACGACCACAAGACTATTGGAATCCAATAAAATAAATTCAAATCATTTTATCTTCTGGTTTGTCCTTATTTTTCACCATTATTTTTCACCCTTCATACTTAATTTTTCATTCAATTCATGTTTTTCATATCAATTCTTTACGCCGATATTTTTTGCACAAAATTATTAGCTGTGACAACACTAGGGGCAAAGATGTGGCCTAATAGCTAGAGCACTAGACCTTGAAGCTGGGGAATCGGGTTCTAGTCTTGGCAGGGATGCTCAACATCCTCTGATTTTAGACAAATCACTTAATCTCCCTGTGCCTAACAAAAAAATGAATGTGTTTGTCTGTAATGCTACTGGTGCTCGTGCAAAGCTCTCTGATACCTTGGGGTCCACTTCGCGTTATATAAAAACTCACAAAAAACACTAGAATATTTCTCTTGCATATTATTAGAGTTTTTAACTCCTAACCATGTATGTGCCTTGTGCGAAAGTACCGAATGAAGCTTGAAGTAGTTTGGTTTACTTTAACTGCTAAATTTGTCCTTGTTTTATCTTCCTTCTGGTGGAATTGCTGCCTACAATGCTCGACCTGGAAGTGTTACAAGTTAACCCAGTGTAGATAGTGGCACATACAGCCAAGACTACTCCAATGACGTTGTCACTCAAGCTATCTTCTATAGAAACAACGGATATCATATGTATTGATGATAACCATTCTCATGCGCTGCAGATCTGTGTTCTTTTAAAGCTATTTATGTACCTATTTGTCTAAGACCTGATTTAGAGTTCCATAGTAGCTGAAAATCCTATAAGGGTTCTAGAGGTAAGTCTAAATATGGAGTAAAAACCAGCTACGATTGTTTCACTATACGCCCCCATTGTTTAAGGAAATTCAGCCAGTGGATTCTACTTTGTAATTAGAATATCCGTCAGAAATTTTGGGGTATTTTCATTTTCCACTGAAATCTGAATCAGGCCCGTACTAATCAACTTGTGGGACATTTTTCACTGATTAAAAACACTCCTACAAAGCCTAAAAGTTAAGTTAAGAGAAGGTGGTCAGTGAGATAACTGACTTCACCAAAAACTGTTCAGAGATAATTTATTCAATTGTATCAGATGAGACATAAACCTTAAGAAACACTCTGTATTAAATCTGTTTACTTGTAATGAATACAAAAGGCTCAATCAATCGGTGAACTTTCATTCAGCACAAAAGGTACATAAACAGAAAGATTTTTGGGTATGACCATTCAGTAGTGGCCCACTCCCATCTTCAAGTTCTGCAACTGCATATATTCAAGGAACATACATTTACATACATGAATATTAATGGGAATATGAAAGTAAAATGTATCTGTGCTTCAGAATTGCCATGTAATCTTCTTGATATTGAAGAGAAACATTTTCCAATATCTGTAAACAACATGAACAAAGTGGCTATTGAAGACATAGAAACCTTCTAAGGGGTTCACTGAAACACCGGGTCCTTTAAATCAACAAAGAAGAAATTGGCACGGAAGCTGTAATATAAAAACAATGCATTTATTAACCTCACATGAGGGAGACTGCGTCATACGGTACCCTCAGGCCCCTGTAGGAGCCTGTCTAAGGAGTACAAAGAACAGGGGCCTTATACATGCATAGGTTATATAGTCAGCATAAAAAAGGGGAGGTCCTGGGACATACAAGCATGCTTACTGACTAATATGGGTATACAAAATGTGTTTGCTTCACAAAGTGGGAGGGGAGACCAAACTGAACAAATCAGTAAGAATAACCTGACAGTTCTATACTAGGAGCAGGTGTGTTCTACCGGCTAGGCCTTTCTGAGCATGTGCAAGGCTCTGAAAGAGGCAATCAGCACCTTAGAGCACATGGCTAACTAAGATGGCTGCCAAGTACAAAATGTATTTCAGCTCATGCTAACAGCGATTCATGCAATCTTTCTCAGATGGTCCTTTTAGTATGAGATTCCTATGATCTAGTAGGAACATAGAAAATATTTTGCACATTTATTCTCATAAATTCATCAACATCCTAATCCATTGCTAGGTTGGCATTTTTCATTATAAACATTTCATTAAGGGGGTATATATAAGGTATAAGCAGGAAAACAGAGGGAACAGAGCATTGGGTCATAATTAACATACAGATAGTAGGAGAGAGTAATGACTATTATCACAAACATAACTATCAATATTTTTCCAACCCTAATCAAAAAGCAAATCCTAGATCCATCTAGTCTAATTCTATGTAAAAAAACATTTTCAGTAGACTATTCTAGCGTCCCTTTTATGAGAGCTAGATTATCAATCATTATACTTTTTGGAGGAGGGCAAAGTAACATTGCTAACAAAAAGAAGTCCTTGGGAATTTTTTTCTTTTTTTTTTTTTAAATTTTTGTAAACCTTTATTGTGCATCAATAAGAGAACAAATACGGGCCCACAACCGTCAGGCCGGCCACGAAAATACTTGAAGCACCAAAGCATGCAATACGGCGACACAGTAGCACATTATAACATGAGGCAGACATGTAATAGTTACACTGTATATCATCATAATACCGTGTCCAGGAGCAGTGAAGGTTTGTTTTATATTTTGTTGCAACTATTAAAGTCCGACATTGTAATTTTACATAAACAGCAGACTAAGAGAAGGAGCCCGTGCAGGCGAGACGTGACAATACCAACAATTGTATCAAGTAATCCGATTACCCAAAAATCTAGTTCATCCAGGCGGAATGGCGGCTTAAAGTTCCTACAGCAGAAGTATCAGACCTAACATAACACCCAGTGTCCACCGCCACCCACCCTCATCTGTCCCCGACACGGACCGAAGAAAGAATAAAGAAAAGAAGACGAACAACGAAGAAAATAAAGGCACCATTGAAACTGAAACAGAAAACGAAAAACCCATCCCCCAACCCCTCACCCTACACGCATGCAGAGGCTACGGCCTACACTCCCCCCCCCACCGCCCCCAGCAGTGTGTCTGTCGCCCAATAAACCCGAAATATAGGACAAGGAAAGAAAGAAAAGAAAAAAGAAAAAGGAAGAATTATAACACTTGAAATATAGGGAGTAAGAAAAGAATAGACTAATCTATGACTCCCATGAAATGAGGAAGGTGGGGAGGAGCACACCAAATACCAGGCCTCCCGGACTCTCCAGCCATTACAATTTCTCCTACGCCATATGGAGCAATAAATTAGGAAGACATCGCATCAAAGGAGAGCAAGAATTGTTTACACCCGGACCCCCCACCCCGCACAAAACCGCCACCCCAACAACAAAAGTAAACAGCAGGACATAGCAACTGCAACCTTAAGTGGGGAAAAGCATCACACACAACGCATCCAATATATCAAAAAGCGTTCCAGTCCAGGTCACCGCCAGCCGATCAAGCAAAACCAACGAGAGGAACACCATCAGCCCTGGCCTGAACGTCGAAATCCCTCCAAGCATGGCCACCGCTGAGAGCACCCCTCAGGCAGAACAAAGGAGCAAGATGGCCGCTCCCGAAAAAGAAGACGCAGAGGAGGAGGAAATGAGTGCCCCCAGTCACCAGCAAGTTCAGTGTCCAAAATGACGGACGCCCCTTCCATCGCAGGATGACACACACTCCACCAATGTAGATAAGAGGCTACGAAGGCAAAGGCAGCGAGGGGGGTCAGCAACTGGGATGTCGTTAAGTGAAGCCATAGTGACGACTGCGTAGGCAAAGTTCCAGTTATCAGAGTGGAGGGAGACTTTGTAACTGTAGCCTCATCGGGAAAGAAACACCCAACATTGTAGCCAGAATCATGTCGTTCCTCTGTACTCTCATGCTGCAACATTGCATCCAATGCAGGAGTAATTAGCGGCAGCAGGGGGCCAGTCGACCGCAGTCACCCTAAATCCGGTGTAGCTTCCTCAATCCTTCGCTCCAACTCTCGGATGTTTCGCCGCCATGTTGCCCTCAAGTCGGCAAGGGCAGCCAGGATATCGCCACAAGTCAGGTCCCTCTGCAATATCAGCCGGTTCGCATTGCGCGGCGGCGCCCTCGGATCAGCCTCCAGCTCGAGGACAGGCAGGACAGCGCGTGCTGGGGACAGGGGAGCAGCTACCATCTCAGTTTGAAAGGAAGGCGTCATTACTACCCATGCAGTGAGCCCACAATGGAGGGAGGGGGGCGACATCGCTGGCGAGAAAAATAGCAGTGCGAGCCACCGAAGGAAGCGCGGCTCGCAGTCCGGGGGCAGCGCAAAATGAGAGCCCCCTCGCCTACTGTTGATGCGGGCGGTCCACGGCAGAGAAGGCGCTCCAAGATGGACTCCGTCCAGCCTGTAATCAGCGTAGCAGAGGGAAGCGTTGCAATAAGGGCTCCCGTCTCGCTAGTAACCAGTTCGTCCCAACAGGGAGTCTCACCACAATGGAAGGGGTCGATGTCGTCCACCTCCGCAATCGGCCGCACTCCCTCAAACATCAGTACCTTCCCAGCTCGTCCCGTCGACTACGTCCAGCCGCGTCCAGCCGCGGCGATCGGCACATGTTCCAGGGGCAGCATCGGAGGTCAGCAAACGGTGCGAGTTCACCGTCAAAACAGCAGGCAGAGACCTCAGAGGAACGCCAGTAGCCTCAGCGCGTTTGTGTCTCCGTTTCGACGCGGTGTAGGCGAGGATTAAAGGCAGGATATCGATGCAGGATCGGACGACTTGCGGAGTCGGGAGCTTACACGTCCGTCCCGTCCGCCATCTTGGCTCCTCCCAAGTCCTTGGGAAATTGAAGCTGATGTACAACCAGCCAGAGGGGAGTCTACTCCCTGTGTTCGTTTGAGCCTCATAGGCAGGCTCGTGTTGTTCCCACGGTGGAGCTGCACAACACGTAACTCAGGAATCACAGCCCTGTTTAAGAAAAAAAGGTCTTTCAACAATCCTGTCCAGTGTTTCAGGCAGTGCACCGGTGTTCTTCACTTCAATCTAAAAGGCGCCAGAGACACAGCACCTGTACCATAAACTCAAATCCTTCCCTAACTCTTGTATTGCTCCGCTGGCACACTGCTTCTTTGTTGGGGCCACTAAGTGTATCCAGTGTGCCCAGGTATCTCTTGATCAACAAACAGAGGTGCAAACTTTCATTCACTTTGGGACCAGGATTCAGAGGCCTGAAGCAACCCTTGTTTCAAAAGGGGTCAGCTCAAGCAAAAGCCTCCTTGCCGTTCTGGAAAGTCTGTGTCTCTCTCAGCTGCACATCAAAAACTTGATCCACAACTTCTCCTTTCTGATTTGTGACCCAGTCTTTCACCCAGGACAGTGGCAGGGGTACACACTTCACATCACAGTGATTCTGCCTTCACTGAGGTCCTAGTTGCCAGCAACGCATGTGCTGGTTACCTTCACCTTGGCTTCAAGCTGGACTGTTGCCGACTCCTCAGTCTGGATCTGATGTCTGTGCCCCTCTGGCAAAGGTTGTAAGGCAGCAAATATCTATTTGTGGGCAGAACAAAATGTTTTTAATCAAGGCATACAAATAATCTAATAACGGAGAGGATAGTCTTAGAATACTTCCTAGTCAAGGGACGCCCCATATATTAGCAAGGCAGCCTAGAACCACTTAATCTATCTGAGACTAAAAAACCCTGGCACTATTACACTATTTGAAGCAGCTAAAGAAGTCTGTGAACATTTACTAAATTCTGAGGAAAAGAGAAAAACAATACAGACATACTCTAAATCCTTACATTTGTGTCTTTCTATATTATTCATCTGAAGACTCTCCAGAAAGAGAAATCTTCTACACTTTTACTCATAGCCTTTGCATTACTTGTAAAGGACTGCAGACACTTCTGAACTTATTTCTCTTAATAAAAGCACCTACATTTTACACTTAGGACCATGCTGTCATGTTGTAGGTGCAGCAGGAAAATCCAAAACGGCTAATTTAACAGGGATTCTTATTGCGTAAAGAACAAAAACAACTTCAACATAGTGGGTACATACATTTCTCCAGCATGTTGTGACAAACAAACTCCTATAAAACAATATTTTCCTCAAAAATGTTTGCTGAAGATCACATGAACGTCTTTACTGCATTCAACTTTTCACGATCCAGACCATGCAACATCAGCTCTAATAAGGTCTGTCAGCTTATTTGCACAGACTAGCTAATAATAATGTGGTTATCACCTGAGAATTTTAGAACAAAAACTACCCATATAGCGTTCCCCTTCAAGGTCAAATAAGGGAACAGCAATCTGGACTACTTATACTTTCATAATTTCAACAGACAGGATGGACAGTAACATAGCATATGTATTTATTCCTTTTATTAATGCTAACAATTTTTAAAACAGTATTACTGAATAGCCAATTGAATGTCTGATGGCTGTTTCACAGACAGCTTATACAGGCTCAAAAGAGAGTGAGAAAAAGAGAGAGAAAACAAATTTGCCTACCCTTAATTTGCAGAGGAGCTCACCTCCTTCCCCCATTTCGACAGTAGGAAACCTGAAACAGGTTTCACTTCTGTCAACACTATTAACCTCTATTTCTGGCTACTGGGCACAAAACAAACTTGTAGGAGGTAAATAGCAAATTTAGCTAGCGAGAAAACATTAATAACCAATTCCTTTAGCAATTGTAACATGAGGGCGCATGAATTCAAACTAAATCCTATGGCCTCCTTATCTCAGCCCTTGCACGGTAATCTTTAAGCTACAACAATTCTTTTTCTATATATGACAGAGCTGTGCTATACACAGGGCCCACATATACCACTATATTTCCTTCTGTTCATATGAGTGCATACAAACTTGCTTTTGCCAAAAATAGTAAGCAAAGCTTCTCTTTTTTCTCCCTGCACTGTCATCTCGTGTTTCAACAATTTTCAGGGATCGAAATGTCAAAGTAAACCTTGCTCTTAGCCCTGCTAGGCTGCTAAATGCAGAACTCGACCTTTAACCCTTACCAGCTGTCCTATTTTGTGCGAGGCTTTTCCATATGGCTTTTCCAATTCAAAACAACTTATGGAGACTCACAGCTGAAAATAGTCCTATTGCTTTAATATTAGCCAGTAATTTAGAGGTAGGATAATAACTGCTGTTTTTTTATACTTAGTTTCATTTGTGGGCAGTGTGTGGTGTGCTTTTCTAGCAGTATAGAGGTCAGCTGTTCATTCTATACTTACATATGTGCATTTACTGAAGCCCAAGATCAGTTTGAAAACTGCTCTGAGTGGCAGAACTTTTTTTTTTAACAGTACATTTTGCCAAAAGTTGACTTTGGTGCTATGGGCACTAAAAAATGAATAACCTACAATTATTGGCATATTAGTCATCCCCAGAGTGTCCCCTAGTTATCCCAGGAATGGGGAATCAGAAATGTTTAAGGTACACCCTTATAAAAATGATTTTTGTACCCCTGGGTAAAGTGACATTTTACATTTTACTTCCCCCCATTGTGGTACAGCACTGCTTAAATTCTACTTTGATGCTAGGAGTTCACAGTATGATAATTAGGCAGCATAGAGATCAAAAATCATTTTTAGTGCACTTATTTTTAATGAACATTTTTTTCATATCTTCAAAATTCCCCCTTTTTTAAATTTTTTTAATAACACCAACCCTTTTGATGGTTCCAGATATGAAAAGCAAGCCTTTTAAAATGCCTTTAAAATGTATTCATTTATAACCCTAAGCACAGAAACCTTGCTGAAACATGAAAATTCTGCGCCACCTTTTAAAGGACAGTTATTATTTAACATCAGAACCACTGATGTTCTTTTTTTTTGTTTAAACATTTTTTATTAGGGCATCAGACATTAATAGCAAAAACAAAAACACATTATAACAACTTCCCTGTATGACAGGTAATCATATAATTTATATCTGACACCCAATTTAGAGATGGCATTGCCCCCCTCACCCCTCCCCGGTGGATCCTATTGAGAAACAAAGAAACACAAATTTGCAACAGAAATAGACATATGACAATTCATCATATTAAACTATATCAGAATTAATCCATTTGGTTAACAATGCCAAAATCTTTTCTCCGTTCCCTCTAGCATTTATACCCCTTCTTTTGAAAACCAACATCTCTATTGGTACAAAAATAATAATTTACTAAACCAAACATGAATAAATGGTGGAGTTGGTTCCAACCAATCAGCGGCGAGGCAGAGCCGCAATACCGCTGTTTCGATAAAGACCCATTTACGATCTGCCACAACCACAGCTTGGTTAGAAATCCCCAACATAATAGTCTGGGGGGTCAATACAATTGGTTAGCCCAAAATCTGTTCTAAGGGCTGTTCAATTTGGGCTTTTAGTTGGGACAGACTGGGACAGGTGACAAACATATGTGTACTGTCAGCTGCCAGTACTCGCATCGAGAACAGTTTATCCCGAAGGTCCCCCCCATCTATAGATGCAAGCTGGCGTTATATATAAATCAGACCAGGTTTTAAAGCATTGTACCTGTATATTTGCAGAGATACACACGGTTTGGCTATGAAACATAGAATCCTCACACTCTCCCTGCTCAGCTTGTAAGGTCATTTCCCATCTGTTAAAATGTTTAGTTAAATCATCCCACCTTTTCTCATTGACCAGTTTATATAAAGATGGGATTGTCCGGCGACCCGCATTTATCATATCCAATAGTGGGATTTGCAGCCATATCCCAGATCGCCCCATTAAAAAGTCCCTAACCTGTAAATATTTGAAAAAAATGTTATTCTCTACCTCATATCTCTCTTTTATGGCCTCAAAGGATATTATAGCTGTATTTGATACGAGATCCACAATACAATGAATCCCTTTATTCATCCAGTTTTTAATTGATGAATCTCGAAATATTTCAGGGAAGAGGGGATTCATTAGGAAAGGAGAATAAATATGTAACAGCCCTACTCCAAACATTTTCCTCACTGCTGTCCAAACCCTATAAGCACTTAATAAGACTTTGAATTTAACCCTTTTGAAATAGGCAAAATCAAAATGACACAATAAAAGGTCCCTAGCCTCTATCCTGTAAATCAACTGATAAATAGATATCCCTGATATTATAAGAATTACCCAGACTTCCAACATTTACCAGGTCTCGTATCTGTGTAAGGGTAATCGCCCAGTAATACACTTGAAAATCAGGGACCGACTACGCTCCCCTGTCTCTAGAAAGAGTAATCAATCTAAGGGCCCTTCTAGGTCTTTGTCCAGCCCATAAAAACCATGTGACTAATTGATACAGTTTCTTGTCAAAATGGCCAAGTCATCCGCATATCCCAAAACGTTAACATCGGCCCCTCTGGCTTGAATGGGATGGATTATTTCATTAGCTTGGATCTTCCTGATTAGGGAGACTATGTATATGGTGACTAATAAAGGGGAACACGGACACCCCTGTCTTGTGCCTCATCTGATGTGGATTACCCCTGACTGTGCTCCCATTGCTGTGACATAGGTCATAGGGTTCTTATACATACTTCGAATTGCTCCAATGAATCCCTCCCCCATACCATAAACCCTCAGAGCTTCCCATAAAAAAGGCCAGGAGACCCTATCAAAGGCTTTCTCCGCGTCTAGCAGGATTAAAGCCATAGGGTCTCCTGTAACCTTGGTATAATCAAACAGTGTAATTGCACATCAAATATCAAGATAGCCCGTAGGTTTCGTATTCGTGGCTGGGATGACATTTGGCCATTAGTGGGAATCTATGCACACACTGAATCTCAGCTTCCCAGTTCCAAGTTGACAATTCTGGGAAGGCAGCCTTAAATAGTTTCAGCACAAAACCTCGTATGTCATCCCCTTCGGCTTTCTCCTCAATGCCTAGCAAGAATAAATTATTCCTCCGTTTGTCGATTTTCTGACTCTTCTAGTTTCCACATAATGTCAGCCAATCTTGCATCAATCTCAGAGGTTTTGGCTTCAGAACTTTCACGGCCAGCCTCTAGGCCACCACACGCTCCTCTAATGCTGCTGTTCTAGCTACCACCTCTGAACAAGCTTTAGTTGTCTTCCGGATAGCCCCCTGTATTTTTTGGTCACCAATTGAGCTCTTTAATGCTCTAGCAGAGCTTCGGCTTGCATGGCTTTTAATGTGGCGAATATCAAACTCATTGAGGGGGCCAGCTCTGGCTTGCTAGCAGAAGCTGTTAGATCTTCCTCTTGAAATCCTGGGGGCATATTATCAAGGGGGTTTATCTCCACTTTTTTGGCTTTAAAAGCCAAGAAAGCGGAGATAAAATTATCTCCCTATTACCAAGCTGTCGCTAACACCAGTTAGCAACAGCTAGTAGGAGATAGCGACCATCTTGGGCCCCACTTTGCATGTCAGTGATATTTATAACTAATGAGATGCAAAGTGGGCGTGCCAAGATGTTAGAGACTGAAAACAGTCGCTAACATCGCTATCTCCTATTACCAACTTTTGGAGATATTCACGCTAAGCGGGAATATCTCCAAAAGCTAACACCTGCCCTGAGCAGTTCTTAGCCATGTTATCCAATGGGAGGTGGATAACATGGCTAAGAGTATTTGCTCGATAATGCATGAATATCGCTGACTTTTCAGCGATATTCATGCATTTCGGCCGTTTTTAATCGCATTTGCGATAAACCTTGTTAATAGCAAGGTTTATCTGCGATAAAAATCGCCGATGTGCGGCGATAATTTTTGTCTCTAAACAAGTTAGAGACAAAAACTATCGCTAGTTGTTGGTAATATGCCCCCTGGTTCTTTATCTCCTGGTCCACTGGGATTGGTCAGTGCATAGTCATATTGTAGGTGATCACATGTCTCTGAAAGAAAGCTTTCTCATTGTGAATCACAAATTATCTTCTTCCTGGACTTTACGGAGCGAAGAGAAGCCCTCTTTAATGTATCAGCTGTTGTTGTAGGGCTATCTGTGTCCTCTCTGGAAGCCTCATCTGAATTGCCTGAATCCAGAGATTTATCGACATCCACATCTGACTCCTCTGCCAGCGAGAAAAAATTCTCTCCATCAGGAGTACCTGGTATTATTGGTGCCTCTACCAGTTTTTGTGATTCCCCGATAGGATCACCCAGTTGAAAAATGTCATCCGCTGCTGTAGTTTCTTTCTGAATTAAGCTAGCTGAGCCTTCGGCGACCCCTACTGTATCCCTGCAGAGCTCTGACAAGCCAGCTAGCTCATGAAAAACAGTTTCTAATAATACTGCACCATTGTTGCCAATATTACCAATTTTACCACTGTTACCGCTGTTGCCATCTATAGCCTTCGAATGTTCTGCAGGAGAAATGGTTCCAACCACTAGAGCTCCCCCCGGCAGCAGATTATTCTTTTTAACACTTGATGGCTTGCCAGAAAACATGCCAGGGATTTTGGGAGTCCGCCCTCTAGTAGCCCCTTCAGGTAGTTGAACACCCCCTCATCCGGTCCCAGAGATATAGCCTTTATTAGCATTTTTCACTGCGGTTCCCTGTGGGGGGGTGCAAGTTGTTGTGGTGTCTTTTACTGCAGATACAGTCTTTGTATTATTTAATGCTGTTTTAGAATTTACCCCGGTCTCTTTGATCCCATCTGGTTTGCGGGGCGGCATGCTTCCCTTACCGCTCACACTCTGCTGCGTCTGCTGTCTCCTTTCGGGAACCCTCAGACCGGCGAACGTAATCTGCTGGAAAGCCCGATTCCAGTGGGCCAATACGCCCGACTTCACCTCTCGCCACAGTCCGGCTCGACACAGCAGCCAAATTATCCGGCCATGCCTCCACAAGTAGAAAAAAAAGTGAAAAGAAAAAAAACGATGGATTTGGGCCCAGATCTTTTGACTGGGTTGAATGTGTGACATTGATCCACATTCGGTCCATCACCTGTTTTGTTTGCAAATTCCGCCATAAGTGCGCTGGGGATGCTCAGACGTGG
Organism: Lissotriton vulgaris; assembly: GCF_964263255.1. Classification (NCBI taxonomy): domain Eukaryota; kingdom Metazoa; phylum Chordata; class Amphibia; order Caudata; family Salamandridae; genus Lissotriton; species Lissotriton vulgaris. The sequence goes on along the minus strand of NC_141696.1, from coordinate 460,760,716 downwards.
GTGCCAGGCACTCCACACCACTAGAGTCAAGCTAGCCGGGCTGATGAGAGGTGTTACCTCGAAACCGATCCGGTCCTCGGATGCTTGATTCCGTTCTGGGAAGGACATGGCTTTTGTAGTTCGGACTGGACTGTTCCCATGGGGCACAGGGTCAGAGCTGATTTGCATATAGCCATTGTCTAACCCAGGGTGGTGTGGAGTGCAAAAAAGCGATGGATTTGGGCCCAGATCTTTTGACTGGGTTGAATGTGTGACATTGATCCACATTCGGTCCATCACCTGTTTTGTTTGCAAATTCCACCATAAGTGCGCTGGGGATGCTCAGACGTGGGTCCCAGGCACTCCACACCACTGGAGTCAAGCTAGCCGGACTGATGAGAGGTGTTACCTCGAAACCGGTCCGGTCCTCGGATGCTTGATTCCGTTCTGGGAAGGACATGGCTTTTGTAGTTCGGACTGGACTGTTCCCATGGGGCACAGGGTCAGAGCTGATTTGCATATCGCCATTGTCTAACCCAGGGTGGTGTGGAGTGCAAAAAAAGATGGATTTGGGCCCAGATCTTTGACTGGGTTGAATTTGTGACATTGATCCACATTCGGTCCATCACCTGTTTTGTTTGCAAATTCCACAAGTAGCGGCAGCTGATCCCAACGTCTTCCCAAGTAGTTTCTTAGCCCCGGGTGAAGACGCCAGCTTCCCGAGGAAATCTGGCTTTCTCAACGGCTTCTCGATAGGAGCAAAACAGCCACCTATTCTCGCCCGTCCCCTCATTAAATATTCCAGCAAAATGTGTGCTTCCTACTGCTCCGCTAAAACCTGTATTAAGGTCTTTCGATCCCCATAAAACTTTTTTACTGCGTCAGCAGTCAGGGATTGACTCTCACTCAGATCATGCGGCCACCATCTTGTCTCAGAACCACGGATGTTCTAATGTAAAAAGGCTTTAAGGAAGGAAATCCCTACTTTCAATCTTTTCTCTGTTATCTAAAATAACGAAACTGTCTTTGGTAACTTTTAAAATCAACAGTCTGTAATGCAGGCTCTTATACCATGTTTGCACTGACTTAAAATCTTGTTGACTCAGCAGTTACCTTGTGGCTTGCGACCAGAAATAACCATGTGTTATTGACGCAGCTGTTGCTCTGACCAGCAGGCGTCAAATTCTGCACCTTTCTCAGGAGAAAAAATACATTTTCTGTATTTATAATGTCCTGACAGAGTTTCATCTCCGTTGGATGTGTGAAACAGGCTTTTCTCAGTGAGACAGCTTAAACACAGCTGTTTGAAAGTTTTTTTCTAGTGTTAAAATGTAAGCACAGAGACAGTCTATTTAAAAGTCAGGCATTTCAAGGCAGACAAAATCTATTGTTTTGATAATGTCGTGTTTATTGCAGCAACAACCAATTCACTCAGATGATGTGAATGCCTTTTTATATTTAATACAATGTATCTAAGGAAAATGCTGTAACATTTTGCATTTTAGTCCTAGTTATTGCAAAGCACACCATTTTGTTTTTTCCCTTCCTTTCTATGGTGCCTATTGTAGTCCTATTGAATGTAAATTCTGATTTTATCTGTAGCATTCTGGCAATCTGCACATATCTATAGTTTCTTACTTTGTCAATTTTAATGGTAGCGTGCAGCTATTTAGCATATGTTACATAATTCATTTCTGTATTTTTTATTTAATATGTAATTAAATAAATGACATTTTGCATAACAGAAAGATGACAAAAAAACACATTGAGTTCATTCCAGACATTTACAGAAGGGGGTCATACACTCAGAACACACAATACAGCGCTCTTAAGGCTAGCTATTCTTACACAAAGAGCGCTATCGCTACTCACTCACACATGTACCACCGGTGTCAAACCATAAACCACACAGACATTTAAACACACAATTAACCCTCAAATCAACTCTTAGGACAAAACCAAAAGAGAGCCAACAGACTGTACTTAAAACAAACCGTCTGTAAATACGAATTGTAAGTCATATTTACAAAAAAAGATGTCAAAAGTAGTCGAAAAGACTGCACAAAACAGCCTTAATTATGTTCCATGTTCAAGAAGCCAAAATACACCACATTCGCCAGTTTTGGCTGGCAGAACACTCAAATCAATCAATCAATACATTTGTAGAGCGCATTACTCACCTGTGAGGGTCTCAAGGCGCTAAAGGGAGGGAGGGGTGCTGTCATTGCTCAAATAGCCAGGTCTTGAGGTGCTTCCTGAAGGTGAGATGGTCTTGAGTCAGTCGAAGGTGTGCAGGGAGTGAGTTCCATGTCTTTGCGGCTAGGTAGGAGGATGACCTTCCTCCAGCGGTGGTTCTGTGGGTCTGCGGCACGGTGGCAAGGGCGAGGCTGGCTGAGCGGTGCTGGCGAGTGGGGGTGTAGAACGAAAGGCGGTTGTTGAGGTATTTGAGTCCTTTGTCATGGAGTGCTTTGTGTGCATGGGTGAGGAGCCTGAACATGATCCTCTTGTTGACGGGGAGCCAGTGCAGGTTTCCTAGGTGGGTTGATATGTGGCTGTGGCGGGTGATGTCGAGGATGAGTTGGGCGGAGGTGTTTTGTATGCTCTGAAGTCGTTTCTGGAGTTTGGCTGTGGTTCCTGCTTAAAGGGCGTTTCCGTAGTCCAGTCGGCTGCTGACGAGGGCCTGGGTGACGGTCTTTCTAGTTTCGGTGGGGATCCACCTGAAGATTTTTCGGAGCATGCGCAGGGTGTTGAAGAAGGATGAAGAGACGGTGTTGACTTGCCTGGTCATCGAAAGGGAAGAGTCCAGGATGAATCCTAGGTTACGTGCGTGGGAGTAGGCGCGGAGCCCAGCACTGTGGGCCACCAAGAGTCATCCCAGGCGGAGGGGGATTGTCAGAGGATGAGGACCTCCATCTTGTCTGAGTTCAGCTTCAGGCGACTGAGCTTGATCCATTCTGTGACGTCTTTCATTCCTTCCTGGAGATTGGTTTTGGCGGTGGCTGGGTCCTTGGTGAGTGAGAGTATCAGTTGGGTGTCATAGGAGATGACGTTGATGTTGTGTTTGCGTGCGATGGTGGTGAGGGGGCTCATGTAGATATTGAAGAGTGTTGGGCTGAGTTAGGAGCCTAGGGGTACGCCGCAGATGATCTCGGTGGCCGTTGAGCGGAAGGGAGGGAGGCGGACTCTCTAGGTTCTGTCGGAGAGAAAGGTGATCCATTCCAGGGCCTTTCCTTGGACCCCTGTGTGGTAGCGGCGGGTTATTAGGGTGCGATGGCAAACGGTGTCAAACACTGCCGAGAGGTCTAGGAGAATGAGGGTGGTTGTTTCTCCGTTGTCCATCATGGTCCTGATGTCATCGGTGACTGCGATGAGAGCGGTTTCGGTGCTGTGGTTTACTCGAAATCCGGACTGGGACGGGTCGAGCGAGTTGTTTGTCTTGAGGAAAGCGGTCAGCTGTTTATTGATGGTCTTCTCAATGACTTTGGCCGGGAAGGGAAGAAGAGAGATAGGGTGGAAGTTCTTGAGGTCTTTGGAAACCGCCGTGGGTTTCTTCAGTAGGGCGTTGATCTCTGCGTGCTTCCAGCTCTCCAAGAAGGTGGCTGACGTGAAGGAACTGTTTATGACGTTCCGGAGGTGGAATGCGATGATGCTGTTGGCTTTGTTGAAGATGTGATGGGGGCAAGGGTCCAAGGGGGAGCCAGAGTGGATGGTGTTCATGACGTGGGTGGTGTCTTCAGTGCTTATGGGTGTCCATGTGCTGAGGGTGATGGTAGGGGTTGTTGGTTCTGTGACTGGAGGCTAAATTTGGGGTTGGAAGCTGGTGTGTATATCTGTGATCTTACGGTGGAAGAATGTGGTGAAGGAGTTGCAGAGGTCTGGTGACGGTGTGATGTTGTTGTTGCTGGCGCTGGGGTTGGAGAGCTCTTTGACGATGCTGAAGAGTTCCTTGCTGTTGTGGGTGTTCTTGTCTAGTCGCTCTTTGAACGATGTCCTTTTGGTGGTGCGGATCAGCTGGTGGTGCATATCACCACTTATGAACTTTTGTAAGTGCACAGATTAGGATCCTTTCAATGTACATGTTTAGTTCCATGGAGTACTTAGTCACCTAGGAAGAAATATATTTTTTAATATACCTAAACCTATTTAGGTATCCCTTCTAGAGGAGCCGACTGATTCCATTCTAGTTCCATATTGGTTCAACACATTCTACGATGTGTGCTAAGAACAGGCATGGCAAGAATATTGCAGCATATACAATATTATTTGCAAAGTAGCACTTAACTCAATGTGTGCCGTTCAAGTTTTAAAAAACTTAGAGAAAAATCTCCTCATTACCTTTCTATATTAATTGCAATTCATATAAATCCAAGCAAGTTCCAAGATTTCTGGCATAAACAAGTCAAGAAAATGTCGACGACCTTACCAAGCACAAATCTCCAGCTACTCACTGCCAAGTTCTGAGTGACCTGACGGTCATTTTTAGAATACTCACGCCATAAAGGTTCTCAGTCGGGAGCGGCAAACAGTTGGACGATCAGATAATGGAGACCAAAAATATACTGGGCTGCAGAGAATCTCAGTGTGCAGGGTACATCCTTATTAGACTCCTGTCCGGTCCTCTTCAGTAGATTCCTGTCTCCCATCAAGACCACTCCCTTGGGTAGCTGCTTCTCTGATGAGGTCCACCTTTTGGGCACCATTTGAAGAAATAGAAACATTCTAAGGGGTTAACTGATACACCTGGTCCTTTAAACCAACAAAGAAGAAATTGACACGGAAGCTGTAATTTAAAAACAATGCATTTATTAATCTCATATGGAGACTGCATCATAAGGTACCCTCAGGCCACTGTAAGAGCCAGTCTAAGGAGTACAGAGAACAGGGGCCTTATAGATGCATAGGTTACATAGTCAGCATAATGCCAAGGGGATGTCCTGGCACATACAAGCATGCTTACTGACTTATATGGCTACACCAAATTTCCCTTCTCAACAAAGTCGGAGGGGAGACCAAACTGAACACATCAGTAAGAATAGCCTGACAGTACTATACTAGGAGCAGGTGCATTCTACCATCTAGGCCTTTCTGAGCGTGTGCAAGGCTCAGGAAGAGGGAAAAAGTACATTCCAAGCATAGGGCTAACTAAAATGGCTGCCAAGTACAAAATGGCTTTCAGCTCATGCTAACAGCGATTCCTGCAATCTTTAACACTATATTTTCAAAGGAAAAGTAAAGAAAACCCTATAACAAAAATAAAGTAAATGATATAGATCCATACTTTTGCTTTCCCATTGTAAGTGAAAAGTGTACTTTTTATAGGAATCGTTTTAGGAAAACTTTAATATATATATTTTTTTTTTAGGATTGTATTGGTCTGACTCAGTGAAGTATTGGTCTTTAAATATCTCTCTCGGTTATAAAGAAGCCCAGCAAAGGCAACATTTTTGTAGGCACTGGCTATCACTAGCACTTTATTGCTCCACAGAGGCAACCTCACTCTACAGCTGATCATGTTCTGTGTTCAAATGTGTATAACATACATTGTGTGTGCTTGTCTTGCAACTGCTCATTGTGTGAGAGGCACTAAACTGCTGCTGACATGCTCTACCTGTGTTTTATGTTAATGAAATTTGGTGAGCCCATTTTCTCTAAGCAAAAATTAAAAAATCATTGGTAATATGAAGGGCTGAGTAGAGGTTATGAAGGGGCAGAGGGGCTATGAGGTTTTAAAGAGAATGCTGTGTGCCAGGAGGGTACAATACAAACAAATTGCAGCCCTCATGAAAGTGGGTACCTAGGCAAGTTTCATATATAAAGAACAGTGGTTCACCTGGAACTCATTCAGCTATATGAATCTTTTTAGCAGAGAAAAGCCAATGCACACAATTAACACAAAGAATGTGATTACTGTCTAGCCTCTTAAATGATTTTAGTCTGCACAGACAATGACAAAAAAAGTTAAAAACTGTCATTTGTAGAGCACACACATTGCAAACAGTTTTAGGTGGACAGACATCAGTGCATTGTGTCCCAGTGAAAAAAACATAGAAGTTAGATAATAGTGATGCTGTACATAGACAAAAACTTTTCAATATGTGCTTCTTTTAACACAAATCCAGTCCTTTATAATTAAGGCTCCCTGTTTTCAGTTTTTACTGATTTTCACAGATAAATACAGAGAGAAAACATGTATTTTCTTGTCTGTATTTATATTGAAATGTGGATAAAAACAGAATGTTTTGTTAAGTTGTTGTAAGTACTGTCTGCCATGACTGTCACGCCAAAATCTATGTTGATAGGTAAGGTGGTTAAAAAAGAGAGGAATTTTTGAAAGAGGCTTTAACAGTAGTAGATATGCCCAAGGTTGATAATGAAATGTACATATTTTTGGAGCAAGAATGGCAAAAACAAAGTAACATCTCCAAGCAGCGCTTTGGCAAGAGCCAATATAATCAACGAGCAACTCAACTATGTTGGGAAAAGGCCAATTCAAAAGCAAGGGAAGATTGCCTAAAACCGAAAGAGATCTCAGGACCAACACAAGAAGAGCCAATCAGATTCATAACGGATTACAGTCAAGAGACCAAACAACTGAATCAAATACTAAGAAGAAATTGGAAGCTCTTACAATTGGACCCAGTAATAGGAGAAAAAATGGGTAACCACCCCATCCTAACATACAGGAGAGCTAAAAATCTGCAGGACCAACTGGTTCACAGTCACTTCCAAACCTCCAACAAGAAATCATGGCTGCAAACCATAGGTTTTGTAAAATGTTACAATTGTAAGATCTGCGAAATAGCCAAGCCAACTACTGAAATACCAATGCCTAATAACAAAACCTGGAAAATCAAAGAATGCATCACGTGTAACAGCAAAAACACAGTGTACATGATTGAATGCCCATGCAAGCTCAAATATATAGGCAGCACAATCTGCGAGTTAAAAAAACGTATATTAGAGCACGTAAGAGCCACTGTACATAAGGATAGAAGCAACGCTGTTGCAAAACATATGGAGCTGAACCACGAAGGAGATTGGAAGAAACTACTTTTCTGGGGCATTAAAACCTTGAGTCTCTCAATAAGGGGTGGACACAATGAGAAGGAACTCCGACGAAAAGAATCGAAACACATCCTGAGCTTCAGGACCATGACCCCCTTCGGGCTCAATCAGTCGGAAGAACTATACATACATCTTTAATCAAACCAACTCTCCATTGCCTTCCCGCTAACCATGAACAATTTTAACCCAATTACTTTTATTTTTTCACCACCTTACTCAATTTTTCACTTGAAATTAAGCACACATATGAAACAAACTGCTGTTCTAATGGACTAATCAGCCCACCAGAGGGCAGTATTATGCTAATGAGAACCCGAACATAAAGACTAAAGGACTGTGCTCACATACCCAACTGTACAAATGAATTGAACCATATGAAATGTCATGCCTAATTACTAATGCATAAAATTCAGGTCATAGGTTGGGTAACATGATAAAAGTTTTGCCATGGTGGGCGGAAAATATTCACCAATCACTAGTCAGCAGAGGCACAGCCAAAGCCCACTGGAGGGCGGGACTTAACATCCACGGGTTTCTCATGATACTCACAATACTAAAACGTATCACAACTGTTAATTTAAATGTGGATAAGATTAATTTGAACAGCAAGTTAAATGTAAAAATGATATGCATCCCTAAAACACTCACTGGGAAAAAAGTAACGAGAATTGAATTAGAACTACCTATCCCACAAAACCCAGAACTATGGGCGGTAGCAGTGACCAAAGGGGTGTAACCATAATGTTTTGTTTGTTTTATAAAACTGTGAGCTTCACTTCCCAAACTGACCGTGATCAAGACAGCGGACGCTGTCGAAACGCGTTGGTTGCTTTTTGTTGTTAAAATCCCCCCACATGGATTGATGAAATAAACCACTTTTATTGAAAGAAGCGTGTCAGAGCCGTCTTTCAGCGACTCCATTCCTCCCCGGGACCGGGGAGATCCGGTGATAATATTTTTATATAAGTGCATTTATTTACCCTTTGCGCTTGTTCACAGCATTGAAACCTGTCAGCCATTCAAGCATATTTATCAGTTAAATAAAAGTGGAAATATGCTAATTTCAGCCTTATTTTTTCACAAAACCCCAAATTTATATGGATAAATACAGATAAATTTGGCAAGAAATAAATATGGATTAATACAGACGGAAATGTCATAAAAAGAAATTTCATAAAACCAAGAGCCCTATCTATAATGACAATTTATGTAACTCAAATGAATTTGTGTCTAGATTAAGTCGACAGCATTTCAACATCATTTGTAGTATTTAGTTTTGATTAGGACAGTGGTTGGCTAGGACACCTAGCTTGACTGTGGCCAAGAATGTTGGTCTGTGGTCGAGTTAATGTCTCAGACATGTGAATGAGGTATGTGGTACCTAATGTGATAAGGAAGAGCCCAATGAGTAAGGCCACATGTCACTAACCCCCCAAGGGGCACCACATTGTGTGCTGTATGATTAGTGATTGAATAAGTGCAGGCTCTCAAAGCGGTATTATCTCACCTGTAACTGTTAATACTTAGACTTGCAAATGAAAGACAGTCCAAGTCAGTCAAACCATACCAGTGAAAGAATAATATCTCAAAAGCGGGTGCTAACACAGGAATAACCAGGTGTACCTGCCAGACATTTTCCGGATGGTAACTCAAAACAACAAGTGAGTGAAAAAGGCTGTGAACCTCTTTTAGGCACAAATTGAAGTTAGCTTAAGTGAAATGCCATTACCCATAGAAGAATAATATATCTCACAGGTGAGAGACGGCAGGTCAGTCCGGCTCCCACCAAATTAACCAGCGGCTTCTGATTGTAAGATATTGGTTTTCCATGGGTATAGTTTGAGTGACTTGAAATTGTCTGGCAAAAAGCATGCCCAAGTATCAACAGTTGCCAGCTAGATAATACTGCTCTGTGAGCCTGCAGCAATTCAATAACTAATCATACAGTGCACAATGCGGTTCCCCTTGAGAGTTTACGGACACTTGGCTTTACTCCTTGGGTCATTCGGATTCTGCAAATAAGCATCCACTTATTCCTCATCCCATTAGGTACCATGTGCCTCATTCACTGTTTGAGGTAGGACCACAGACCCGAATTGGTGGCCTCAATCCATCCATGTGTCAAAACAAACCAAAGTCAATAAGACAAATGAGGTTGAAACGCTGTCAGACTCATTTACCCACAAACTTGTTGGCTTTGGTAAACTCCCCTAATAAGGAATCAGAGTTGTGTGTTAAAATAAACACATGTTGAAAACCTTTTGTCTATGGACAGCACCTTTGTTGTCTCACTTCTGTGTTTATTTTTCACTAGGACACAATGAACTGATGTCTATAATGTCTATAATAGAACTGAATATAATTTATGTGCTGTTGTAATGTTGTTTTCATCAAGGGTATGCTTTGAACCATATGCACTGAGGGAACAGAGATGCTGGGGTATTCTAGCCTCCTTTGCACACACAGGATTGTAAATCTATCCTTCTCTACTTATACTTACCTTCACATTGTTGAGACACTCAATATTGTGCATACACTATTTGTGCAAGATGATATTTTGGCTGTGTTATTATGACATTCAGTCATGTGTAAAAACGCTGAATATTCTTTGTGTTTGTAACGTCAAGTGTGATCAAGGTATTTAAATACAGGGAAGGACAGATTTATTATTTTAACTTCATTTCAGTGGTGGCTCATTAATGTAGGCTTTGGGGCTCTGCCGCCCCCATGGTAACCTGTCTCCTACATTTTTCAAAATAATTCTCAGGCTGTGCTATCAAGACCATCCCTCTGCGCAAAGGTCAGACAGTCAGAGCACTTCTGACTGGCACATGCACTGGGGTGCATGTGTCATGTCGCAAACTTTCGAGGGCCCATATGCTTCACACATTCCTATAACACAAAGCACTCTCATTATTTGAACTTAGAATGGGCACTTTAAGCTTCAACCCTGTGCTGCTTGTAGCTGACGTAAATACGTGAGGATGGTCCTTTCCCAAACCATCACAGGGTATGGTGGGATCAGCTAGAATCTCTGATGACACCTCATTCTTTGATAAGCAGAGAAAGGGGTGAGGTTCACACAAAACTGTGCTGTGCCTTGGACTGACTGCTCTCCTGCCTCTTGCAACACTACAACCGCAGGATTGTACCTATCAGAGGCGCAGCAGCATCAGATGTTGGGAGGAGAGGCAGCTTGACCTGTACCGGTCATAGATATTATACAAGCAACCTGCTCCTATGTTTCGTCTGTGAGCGAATGCCCGCAGCCTGCCTGACTTTGAGTTTACAATTTTATGGAGGTCAACAGGCAGACCCTAGGCAGGCAGCAGAGGGATGGGCAAACTTGAGTGGTTGCGAACATAGTGTGATCTTGGCATATAAACTGTCCTTCTATGCCTCTATTGCCCAGGTGTTAAAACCCTTTGCTTCAAGGCCATTTGTGGCAGACACATGAGCCAGATGCTGTGTTGACATTGAGGATGACTGAAAGGCTATAGAGCACACAGAGAGTCTAGTGCTCCCTTAATATAGCTTGGTAGGTTGAACACCTGCCTCTGAGGTATGCTTGGAAATGCAAGTCAGAGTGGAATTTTGGCTGCATTGGATCAGTCGTTCATCCTTCAATGTCGATAGCATGCCAACCACTTTGTTGGATAACTAGAGCAGTGGTTTCGTTCAGACTACAAAATAGAAGCTGTGCTTATGACGAACTGAGCTCGTCATGAACAGAGGCATTTTCAATTTTTCAGCATACAGCAGGAAAAAGCACAGCAGCGATGTGGTTAATCTTTAGTGTAAAATAAAAAAACAAACCACATAGTGTTTAGCAAAAATAAGTCTATTTATTACAACATAATCACTAATCCCATTGGTCTATCTCCTACCTAGAGATTTTGTCACAATACACAAAAATACTTCAAAAGCAATCAGGTAAGTTGCACACAATACAGTGGTCTCCAGAGGGAGACCATACCATATAGTAAGGAAGTGGAATGCGAACCACTAAAGGAGTTGGAACTTGGACCTGAAGGCTCAGAGGAGCTAGGGACACAAGGGACCACCCAAGGTAACTACCCAGGAACTCCACTGAGGCTGTTTGCAAAGTGGAAACACTGCCGTGTGCCTAATAGAAGCCAACAGGCAAATCGCGGATGCATCTTGGAAGAAAATGGACCCTTCCCGGAGGACCACGAAGACAACCTTTGTAAGACAGAAGGTTAGAGAGTCATCCCGCCCATGGATGCACAAGGAACCAATTTACCTACACCAGGGAAGCCAGTTGCATAGGTGTGAAGAATGTTGGAACCTGCCATAGACAACAATACATGACTTTGAAGAAGATGCCTCTGGAGAAGACTGTGAAAAAGTCTGGTGGATCCAAGAGTGGATTCTGGGAGTGAAGAACTTGCAAGAAGAGGGGGGAAACTCAATGCCACTCAAAGGTAACCTGGAGGAATGGAGACAAAATTCACACCAAAGTCAGTAGGTTCTAAAGAGGGGACAGTGACCTTGTTGATGCAGCTGTGGGGACCAGGTGATAATGAGGAAGACCAAGAGCTGTGCATAAACTATCCTTCGTCGTATGTTGGTGACTAGGTGGTTGATGTCTGGCGGGAGCATCAAAAAGCCTTGGTAGCCGCAACTGGTATGGAAGACAAAAAGGAGCAAACGTTGGGACCAGCAATATCTAATGGACGCACCAGGAGCTGGAGAGTCAGAGCAGACCCCAAGCATGCAGGGTAGCCCACTAAAGGAAGAGAAGACACGTAGGAGGACCCACAGGCCTAAGACACATGAGTGACAATAGTACCTCAGGCAGCTAACCAAAGATGGAGGCCGCAATGCAAGGACTGCAGGGAGGGCACTAATCTTCAGAAAGTGGGATGCTGGAAGCTGAAGTTTCTTGTAGCCCGAAGATCTGTGGAGTTCAGAGCCAACAAGCCTTGGCAATAGCAAGTCAATGAGGTACACAAGGGTTTTGTCATAGCATTTCCGACGTGTAATACTAACCTCAAAATTGCAGAGAGGACATGTCAGGCCTTGAGGGAGTTGCAGAACTACCACCTATTTTGCTGGGCCTCAGGAAGTCAGTAAGATATCAGGGGCAGGAACTGGCCAGCTTTGTTGTGGTGACTGCAGATGCAAGGGAAAGACTCATTCACTCCAAGGGAGATTTTTTCGGGTGTCCTGGATGCCCACAGATCTGTTGAAGAACCTCAATGAATACTCAAAATCATATAACTAGAAGGAAAACATCAATTAATACCTCTTAAGGGTTTATATCCCAAACTATGTTATATACATTTATACAACCAACACCAAATAGTAGTTCAAAAAGTTTATATATATATATATATTCACTGAAAAAACCATGGGTTATAGACCATATATAGTTAGGAATTAGCATTTACAAAACCTTATTTTACTCGCACAAAACCATTGAAATTCCATATATAGTTAGTTGTACTAACTATACATCGCGCACCCTCAATCCTCTGCTGATGATATCACATATTACATCATTCATGACATGGTCAATGACATCACTGATGACATCACTGATGACAACATCCAGTGACTGTATGTTTCTGTAAAGTTTAAATATGTTTTACATATTGAAGAATGAGTGGATGTATAAGTGTCTGGATGAAGAATTTAGTAGGTGCATGACTCACTGTATGAGAGAGTGATTAAATGTGTCTCACTGAGTGCATAGGTTAGTGACTAAACTGTCTTAATTTGTGCATCAGTATGTCTGTTGTTGTGTAAGCTGCTGCATGTGTTGATCAGTAGCTATAAGAGTGGCTATATGGGTTATTGATTGGTTGCCCAAGTATTTGAATGGGAGGCGGAGTGTGTGTGTGGGTGGCTGGGAGCTGTGTGACTCTGTGCATAGATGTGTAAGCAGTTGATTCACTAGGTGTATGAGTTCAAGACTGCATGTGGAAACAGCTATATGGGCGGTTGACTGTGCATGGGTGTGTTGGTGAGTGAATGGATATCTCAGTGCCACATGTGCAAGTAAGTATGTATGTAAAACACAGTACATGTGAGAGTTGACATATATAAATAACTGTGGATAAGAGCTAGTGAATGTGTGAGTGGCTGTATGGATCATTGTGAGCTTGTATCAGGGATTGTATAAGAGAGTAAATATGTGTTAGAATATGTTTGAATAAGTAAGGTGTGTATAACTGTATAGTTGAGGAAATGGAGGTGTGATTGACTCTTTGCATGACTGACTTGGTGTGTGAGTAACTCCATGGATGAGTGACAGTCTGTGAGTGTCTGTTTATACTGAGTGTATGTAAGGTTATATTAGAGTCTGAAGAGGTTCATCGTATTATCACATGAGTGATGTCATCAGTGATGTGATCAGTGATGTCAAATGAGATGTCATCAGTGATGTCATCAGTGATGTCATTTAACTTGCCATCAGTGATGTCATCAGTGATGTCACTGACCATGTCATGAATGATGTAATATGTGACATCATCAGCAGTGGATTGCAGGTGCGCGATATATAGTTAGTGCAACTAACTATATATGAATTTCAATGGTTTTGTGTGAGAAAAATAAGGTTTTGTAAATGCTAATTCCTAACTATATATGGTCTATAACCCATGTTTTTTTCAGTGAATTTTCAAGGTTTTGTAAATGCTAATTCCTAACTATATATGGTCTATAACCTATGGTTTTTTCAGTGAATTTCAATGTTTTTTTAATAGCAAATATCAAAAGCTTTAAAATGTCAAGTACGTGGTAGGTAAAAACATTTTCGTGTCTATGCACGCTGATGTGCTTTGAACGCTGCCCCCCCTCTTTTCATTTAGGAGTATTCTCTCTTTGCAGATAGTGAAGGGTAGGTAACGCAGGCCTTTGCCCCAGTTGTAATCCGTTGTGCCTGCTTCCCTCTCCATTTGATTGATTGTTATCCAAGCATTTACTGTTTTGGAATTGGTTCTCTTTGGTTCATTCTCTATTTACAAACAAGCACAGAGTCGCAATACTCTGTTTAGTCTTTGCAGATAGTGAAAAATCGTTAGAAAAAACAAAAGGAATCAAGCAAAATCAGTAGGCCACTAATGGGATCTCTTTTTGACCTCGCTAAAATAGAAACATTAGGAACAACCCCTCATGAGAAATATGAAACTAGTGAGAGGAACTGAGCTCGACGCCATAATGGCTGCAAGACAGCTCGGCTCCGCCGCCCACCCCGCCCAAAACAAAGACAAACCCTATGCAAATATTATAAATATATACAACACACCAGCAAAGTAAGAGGGTAAAACGTTTTATTAAATAACTATTTACATGGCAGCCTGCTGCAACATCGATCCAAATGCATGCCGCCATTCCCGGGATTTCTCCCCGACTACTCTGTGGCCTACGAGATGGAGAGGCCGGGGCATTGACTAGGCGGGGCCTCCGGCCGCAACCACAGCGCCAACGATCGCTGCTGACGGAGGGGAGCCTTGCCGGTGACAGCCACTGATCTGAAGAACCGCTGCCTGCGGTGCCTCCCTGAGCCGCTTGACGGAGGCCCCCAAGGGGAGGTGTGCTGACGCGGACTCAGAGGGGACGCTTGACTCCTGCCCCCTCCCCAAGGCTTGTTGCCCTGGTGTGGCCTGAGATCGCCCCCGACATAGGCGGTCGGCTCCCGGGGTCAGGTGGAACTTGTTGCCTTTTGGTGACTCTTCCATTCTGGACCTTGTCCCACAATCCGTTTGACCTGAAGACACGTCCTGCGGTGCCCTAGTCCAACCATCACATATACCTGCACCAGGAGATGGCGTGGGGTGCACTGGAAGGGAGAGGCGGCGCGAACGAGTCTCCCCCACCTCCCCAGGTGGAGGTTTCTCAGCTACACCCCAGCGCTTCACTCGGCCACCTGAGTTGCACCCGCTCCTGTGGCACAGGGCCTCGCTCGGCCAGCTGAATTGCGCCTGCTCTTGTTATTACAGCGTCTCACCCGCCATCCGGATGAATTGCACCCACTCTTGCAGTACAGCGACAGGCGGCTGCCACGGAGCTCAGGAAATGGCGGTCGGCTCCACAGACTTGGGCCTGGCCTGCAAGGATGGCTCTGGGCAACCCTGGAACTTGGACGCTTGACTGCTAGGGCATGGGCCCCATTCCCAAAAGCGTCCCCTCAGCCTTGAAGATTCTACAAGAGTCACCGGGGCCCCCGACTCCCGCAGACTTCAGGTGGGGAGTGACTGCCATGATTGCTCGCGGAATGGCCACGATGTAGCCACGGAATGCTCTCATGCTGACGCCAGCTTCAGTCTGAAACATCTAGAAACACTGTAGACCACCAATTCGATCAGTTCCGGTGGAACCCCTTTGACTGATGGTTCTTGTTGCTTGTCCCTTCTGTCATATGACGCGCAGCGTTAACGCACCCGGAAGTGCTCTGGTACGCGAGGCGCGAAGCGCAGCTTCCCGGAAGCGATCCGGGGAGCGGCGCGGAGCGCGTAACGTAAGCATAACAGGTCATGTGACTTGTTAATAAAACTTTTCATTGGTTCATTTCACTTTTGGGTTCCTAATGATGTAAGACTAGGTCATGTGACCTAAAAATAACACTTTTCATTGGTTGAGAACTATTTTTTGTCCCAAATGATGAAAAACCCTCCTTGTTTCCTCACTCTGACTTTCATCTGTGTGAGAGGAAGACCTTTTTTCATCACTTAGCAATAGCAAGTGTTGTAGCTTCAGCTGGTGCATCCCCACCACCACCACCACCTCCTAGGAAGAGAGTACAACCTCCTCAGGTGGTGGTTGAGAAAGAGGTGCCCCCCCACACCTTCTTGTTGCCTGATTCAGTCTTCTCAATCGATCGAGCATGAGACTCTGTTGTGATCTGAAGAACCGCTGCCTGCGGTGCCTCACTGAGCCACTTGACGGAGGCCCCCGAGGGGCGGTGTGGTGGCGCGGACTGGGAGGGGGCGCTTGGCTCCTGCCCCCTCCCCAAGTCTCGCTCGGCCAGCTGAGTTGCGACCACTCTTGCAGCCTACGACATGGAGAGGCCGGGGCGTTGACTAGGTGGGGCCTCCAGCCGCAACCACAGCGCCAACGATTGCTGCTGACAGAGGGGAGCCTTGAAGGTGAGAGCCACTGATCTGAAGAATGGCTGCCTGCAGTGCCTCCCTGAACCGCTTGACGGAGGCCCCCCAGGGTGGTGTGGTGGCGCGGAATGGGAGGGGGCCCTTAGCTCCTGCCCCCTCCCCAAGTCTCTCTCGGCCAGCTGAGTTGTGCCTGCTCTTGCTATTACAGCGTCTCACCCGCCATCTGGCTAAATTTCACCCACTCTTTCGATACAGCGACTCTTCCATTCTGGACCTTGTCCCACAATCCGTTTGACCTGAAGACACGTCCTGCGGTGCCCTCGCAATGCGGCCTGGTCCCTGAATGTGTGCAAGGGGACGGTTTTTCTCGCTCGGCCAGCAGAGTTGCGACCACTCTTGTGGCCTACGACATGGAGAGGCCGGGGCGTTGACTAGGTGGGGCCTCCGGCCGCAACCACAGCGCCAACGATCTCTGCTAACGGAGGGGAGCCTTGCCGGTGAGAGCCACTGATCTGAAGAACAGCTGCCCGCGGTGCCTCCCTGAACCGCTTGACGGAGGCCCCGAGGGGCGGTGTGGTAGCGCGGACGGGGAGGGGGCGCTTGGCTCCTGCCCCCTCCCCAAGTCTTGTTGCCCTGGTGTGGCCTGAGATCGCCCCTGACATAGGCGGCCGGCTCCCGGGGTCTGGCGAAACTTTTTGCCTTTTGGTGACTCTTCCATTCTGGACCTTGTCACACAATCCGTTTGATCTGAAGACACGTCCTGCGGCCTGGTTCCTGAATGTGTGCAAAGGGACGGTATTGATTGGATCAAGATGGCGGCTTCACACAAACCTGACTCAAGTGTTGCTGCTGATGCTATGCAGACAAAAAATGGTTTTCAGTTTGTACATTCTTCAGGATTTTTCCATCCAAGGCTGGTTGAGAGTTTGTAGAACGATGGCTTCCGATTTTCAACATACTACTCTTCAACATTCTTCATAAATGTAATTCTGGTCCTGCCGCTACTTATTGGAGATATTAAACTATACTCTGGACCTGCCTGGCCTCGACCAAAATGGCGCCAGTATGGGAGCGACTTGCAACTCCTTATGACGTTCTAGTTACTTAGCCTTGACGTTATGGGGGATGTATGCGGTCTTTGTGAACATGGCGGGCAGGGAAGGGTACTGACTGGGAATACGGACAACCCTATTGATGTCGATTTTTCATTATTGATTATTGTATTAATAAAGCTTCGAAGTAATGTAACCCATGATACTCGCCCATGGTGCGCTAATCGACAATTTTATTGTAACTGATCCTGTTATACTTTCAATTAAAAAATCAACCTTCATTGATCCTACAACCGTTTATCACGTTTAGTTTTTTCATTATTGATTATTGTATTAATAAAGCTTCGAAGTAATGTTACCCATGATACTCGCCCATGGTGTGCGTATGGCCGATTTTATTGTAACTGATCCTGTTATACTTTCAATTTAAAAATCAACCTTCACTGATCCTGCAACCGTTTGTCACGTTTAGTTTTTTCAATTAAATGGCTCGCTTGTTACATACTCCTATACCCCTGGCTTTTGAAAGACACCATCTTGTAGAATAAAGGGCTGCGTCAAGGGTGGTATTGCCCAGAATGTCTTGTTTTCTAGTGCTCGTAATAACGAAGCCAGAACTGCCGAAAGGGATTCTGGTCCTGCCGCTACTTATTAAAGACATTAAACTATATTCTGGACCTGCCTGGCCTCGACCAAAATTGCGCCAGTATGGGAGCGACTTGCATCTCCTTATGACGTTCTAGTTACTTAGCCTTGACGTTATGGGGGGATGTATGCGGTCTTTGTGCACATGGCGGGCGGGGAAGGGTACTGACTGGGAATAGGGACAACCCTATTGATGTAGATTTTTCATTATTGATTATAGTATTAATAAAGCTTCGAAGTAATGTAACCCATGATACTCGCCCATGGTGTGCGTATGGACGATTTTATTGTAACTGATCCTGTTATACTTTCAATTAAAAAATCAACCTTCACTGATCCTATAACCGTTTGGCAGGTTTAGTTTTTTCAATTAAATGGCTCGCTTGTTACATACTCCTATACCCCTGGCTTTTGAAAGACACCATCTTGAGGAATAAAGGGCTGCGTCAAGGGTGGTATTGCCCAGAATGTCTTGTTTTCTAGTGCTCGTAATAACGAAGCCAGAACTGCCGAAAGGGATTCTGGTCCTGCCGCTACTTATTGGAGACATTGAACTATACTCTGAACCTGCCTGGCCTCGACCAAAATGGCGCCAGTATGGGAGCGACTTGCAACTCCTTATGACGTTCTAGTTACTTAGCCTTGACGTTATGGGGGATGTATGCGGTCTTTGTGCACATGGCGGGCGGGTAAGGGTACTGACTGTGAATACAGACAACCCTATTGATGTTGATTTTTCATTATTGATTATTGTATTAATAAAGCTTCGAAATGATGTTACCCATGATACTCGCCCATGGTGTGCGTATGGACGATTTTATTGTAACTGATCCTGTAATACTTTCAATTATAAAATCAACCTTCAATGATCCTGCAACCATTTGTCACGTTTAGTTTTTTCAATTAAATGGCTCGCTTGTTACATACTCCTATACCCCTGGCTTTTGACCCTTTCCTACGCGCGGTCTGTACTACCGCCATTGGGCGATCTATGTAATGAACAGACTACCATTGCCGAAACACAAGGGAATGCATCTCAGAGAGATAAGTCAAGTACGTGGTAGATAAAAACATTCTCGTGTTTATGCACGCTGATGTGCTTTGAACGATGCCCCCCCCCGCCCATTGCACAAAAGCGTACCGGGTGCTCCCCACGCAAAAAAAACAGTTTTCTTTTTTTTTTTTTGCCCCGCGGGGAGCTTTTAAAGCCTCCACATCAAACCTAGGGTGTCATGGAGGATCTACTATGCCCCCTTATGGTCATTTCCTCCTTCATTTTGGCCTCCTGTTGTCTCTCGATCCTACCGAGAGACAAGATGGCGGCCGCTCCGGACTGTTTAGAATGTTGACAGACACCGGAGAGCCAATCAGCTTCGCTTCGCGAAGTTCCGTTTTGCGTCAAGTACGCGAACCGGAGCCCTACCTGGAGCGCTGTCACAGATATATATATTTTTTTGAACGTTAATTTATCAAAATCCACTGGAGCACATATATTGAGACCTAGCAAAGGCACATCGGGCTAACAGTCCCTACAATTTTGCCAAGTTTCATGCAAATCCATTCAGCCATTCGAGCTAAAAGTGAGGCCAACCGCCCTATGGAAATTAACGTGGGAAAAACGCCTTTTGGAACCCCCCTCTTTTCTCGGCCCCCCCTTGACGAACCCCCCCCAAATTTTGTAGGGGCTGCTCAGAAACAAAATGTGCCATTTTCCTGAAAATTTCAGCCAATTCTGTCCACAAACGCCAAAGTCATTAGACATGAATTTTCTAAAATCCCATAGAGAAAAAATCCTAACTATATATACCTACTGGCGACCGCCTATATATATATAGTCACTGAAAAAACCATAGGTTACAGACCATATATAGTTAGGAATTAGCATTTACAAAACCTCGAAAATTCACTGAAAAAACCATAGGTTATAGACCATATATAGTTAGGAATTCGCATTTACAAAACCTTATTTTACTCACACAAAACCATTGAAATTCCATATATAGTTAGTTGCACTAACTATATATCGCGCACCCGCAATCCACTGCTGATGATGTCACATATTACATCATTCATGACATGGTCAGTGACATCACTGATGACATCTCAAATTACATCACTGATGACATCTCAAATGACATCACTGATGACATCACTGATGACATCTCATTTGACATTACTGATCACATCACTGATGATATCATTCATGTGATAATACGATGAACCTCTTCAGACTCTAATATAACCTTAGATACAATCAGTGTAAACCGACACTCACAGACTGTCACTCATCCATGGAGTTACTCACACACCTAGTCAGTCATGCAAAGAATCAATCACACCTCCATTTACTCAACTATACAGTTATACAAACTTTACTTATTCAAACATATACTAACACATATTTACTCTCTTATACAATCCCTGATACAAGTTCACAATGATCCATACAGCCACTCACACATTCACTGGCTCTTATGCACAGTTATTTATATATGTCAACTCTCACATGTACTGTGTTTTACATATGTACTTACTTTGACATGTAGCACTGAGATATCCATTCACTCACCAATACATCATGCACACAGTCAACCGCCCATACAGCTGTTTCCACATGCACTTTTGAAACCATACATCTAGTGAATCAACTGCTCACACATCTATGCACAGAGTCATACACCTCCCAGCCACCCACACACACACTCAGTCTCCCATACAAATACTTGGGCAACCAATCAATAACCCATATAGTTACTCATTTTTTTTTTTTTTTTTTTTTTTAAGACGTTTATTAATGTTCAAAGGTACAGTACACATAGCAAAGCCTACAACCCTGCGGGCCGGCTGCAAATGAACGGTAAATCGTGGGTGTGTGGGCCATCATAAAAAGGGCATGTCATTGCGTCCCTTGTGTCCCCGGTGTGCTAGGACATGGAGAAGATAATCACATTTTCTTAGGTCAAGAAAGGAAAAGTCCATAAATGACGCCTCATTTTTCATTTTTCCTAGAACTGAGCCATAAAATCGGCAAACTAAACAAAACAGTTCGTATCGGTGCGTCCCAATGTTCCTATCGCGGCTTCCCCACTCGAAGTCTGTCCCACAGGCACGGTGTTAGTAGGTGCCACCTCTGTACGGTGTGTTGTTTGCCGATGCTGTTACAGTGCAACTGGAGGTCAGAGGTGTGCGCGCGCAAGTGTGCCTGAACTTGGAGTGGGATAGCCCCTGCGGGCCATGATGTGCCATCGGTCGCCGGCCTTGTTAGTGGAGCATGTGGCATTCAGGTGGAGGAGCCTCGCTGCCGGTGTGGCTATCAGCGTCCACGCCTGCAGTCGCCATCCGTAGTGCCGTCAGCGGCTCCTGCCCACTTCAACACGAGGGGGCAGAGAGGCCACCGTCCGTGAGCAGGGGTCCGATACTACAAACATGTAAACATATATGTGATAGTGGGTGGGGGGGGGGGGGGGGTGGAGTGTGCTTGCGGGGGCGATGTCAGCAGTTTTATGCTTGGGGCGCGCTGCTGGGCAATGGCCGCTGACGGGCGCCTGCCTGGGCGTTGGGTCGTATCCGAGGTTTACGCGCTGGCTGTTTCTTGTCTGCGTCGGGGGGAGGTGGGTGCCGCCGCTTGCGATGATTCCTGCGATACAGCATTAGCCCCTGTGACCCACCTCCGGCTTCACCTAGTCTACGTGAGCCCTCTGACAGTGCCCTCCCCCTTCAGGGACCCCAGGATGCCATCCCAGAGCTGAGCTATCGGGAACTGCCGCAGGCCCGCTATTTCTTCCCGGCGGAGCGCCGTGCCTTCCGCCCCGGCCCAGTTGGTAAAGGATGCGAACCAGTGTTTTGGGGTGGGTGGTTCCCGTCGCTTCCAGTGTCGCGTAATCAGCCGTTTGGCCGTAACGAGGCCCAGATCCCAGAACCGTGCCTGCGTTTTGTTTAGCTTGGTTCTTTTATAGAGGCCGAGGATGCACGCCTCCCACGTGTCCGGCAGGCCCGGGCCCGTGCTGTGATTCAGGAGTGAGGTCACCTCCCCCCAGTACGCGGTCAGGGTTGGGCAGTGCCAAAGCATGTGCAGGATGTCTGCGCCTAACAGGTCACATCTGGGACAAGCAGCAGTGTCGACTGCGAAGTATCTGTTTATTCTGTCTGGCGTTAGGTATGCCTGGTGCAAGATGTATAGTTGGATGACACGGAAGCGGGAATTGCGGGGGATGTTCACGGGGCTAGCCAGTACTAGGTTCCACTCCTTGTCCGTCCAGTCCCTCCCACGGTGCGCCGCCCATTTAGCCCTAATCTGCTGCGTGGGTTTTTGCGTGTGGATAAGAAGCGCCTGCGCCAACCAATGCGTGATGTGCGAGCCTCTGCCCATTACATGTAGATATTGGACCAGGTGGTGCATCGGCGGTTCATCCTGGATGTCACCCCAGGAGTCAGTGTATTCCCGCAGTACCGATGCATGGAGTAGGAACTGCCCGGCCGGGAGTCCCGTGGTGTCAGATAACTCCGCAAATGAGAGCAGGGCTCCGTCAGAATACTGGTCACCCATGGTCTCTACTCCAGCCGCGACCCAGTGGTCCAGTTTGCGCTGCGTAACCATCCCGCTCCTCCTGGGGGTGCCCAGCAGGGGGAGGGCAGGAGCATATGGCCTGGTATTGTGCGTCAGCTTCAGGCTGCGGAGAAAACATTTGCGGGCCACGGCCACATGCATGGGCAGGGGACGGGGTCCCTTGGTCAATGGGTGAAACAGGGCGCAGGTCTGGGGATGTGTCCACTGGTAGTCCGCAGTGGCCGTATCGTCCAGATGTGCATCGCTGAGCCAGTACGTCACCCATTGGAGCTGCGCGGCCAGGTAATACAGCTCCATGTTGGGGACAGCCAGTCCGCCCTCCGTGGTCGGGGAGTACAGTTTAGCCAGCGCCACTCGAGGTCGCCCCGTGTTCCAGATCAAGCCACGGAGCATTGATTCCAGATCGCGGAATATCCGCGTGGGGACATACGTGGGGATATTCGCGAAGTAGTATAGCAGCCTAGGGAGCGCTATCATTTTAGTAAGAGCGATGCGGCTGGGCACGTTCAGCGGAAGGGTTTTCCAGAAGGACATCTGGGCTCGCAGAGAAGAAATGGCGCGCACCAGGTTGCCCTCTAGTAAATCCTGTGGGTCTCTGTAGATGTGCAGTCCTAGGTATTTAAACGTGGTCGGGTACCAAGCGAGCCTGGCCCCTCCAAGGTGCACATCGCATTCCTCCTGATCACGGCTAAACGAGTATGCCCCGGACTTGGCCCAGTTGACCCTGAGGCCCGAGACCTCTGCGAAGTTCTGGAAGACGTCCGATAGCTCGGCTGGCACCGCGGTGAGGTCCCGCACATAAAGCAGCAGGTCGTCTGCGTAGAGTGAGACTATGTGCGTTCCGTCAGCCAATGGGATCCCCCATTCCGCTCCTCTGTCCCGTAGCAGAGCTGCTAGTGGTTCGATGGCTAAGGAGAAGAGGAGGGGGGACAGGGGGCAGCCTTGCCTGGTGCCTCTGCGCACCTCGATCTTCTCCGACAGCAGCCTTCCCGTCCGCACTCGGACACTGGGTCTCTGGTAGAGCAGACCGACCATGTCGGCAAATGCATCTCCCACCTCAAATCTGTCCAGCACGGCTCCCAGGTATGGCCACTCTACCGAATCGAAGGCCTTCTCCAGGTCCAGGACCAGGCACCCAGATCTAGGCCAATGCGTCAGAGCCGCTTCCTGAATCCGGAAGAGGCGGCGTAGATTACGAGACGTGCTCCGCGCCGGCATGAAGCCATTTTGATCGGCGTGTATCAGAGTAGGTGCCTCCAGGGCCAGGCGGCGGGCCAGGAGTGAGGTGAAAATTTTATAATCGGTATTTAGCATGGCCAACGGTCTGTAGGACCCCATGAGTGCGCCATCCCTGCCTGGCTTCAGCAGCGAGACCAAGTTTGCCTCGTTAAGCGAGTCTGGGAGTGTTGATTCTTCCATTGCTGTGTTGTACAACTTGAGCAACTCCGGAACCAGCGTGTCTGAACACGCCTTAAAAAATTCGGCGGGCAGTCCATCCGGGCCAGGTGATTTGCCGTTGGACAGTGCGAAGATGGCCTCGCGTATTTCGTCCGCGGAGAATGGCGCCCCCAGGGCGTCCTGTTGTGAGCCTATAAGGGAGGGCAGCGGGATGTCCGACAGGTATTCTGCTATGTAGGCCGCAGTTACTCTCAGTTGCGACTTGTATAGGGCCCGGTAGTGTCCCACAAACGCTTGGTGTATCCTATTTTGGGTGTACACTAGGTCTCCCTCAGCCGTGCGGATGACGGAGACCGGCTCCGTGCGTTCCTCCTGCCTGACTAACCAGGCCAATAGCCTGCCGGGCTTGTCACCGTGCTGGTGTACTCGCGCCGAATGGGCCGCAAAGTTGACGTGCCGCAGCCGTTCCAGTAGCGTTTCGTGCTCCGCCCGGGCCGCCTGCAGCCAGTCACCTGCACCCTCCACCGCCTCCTGCTCCCCGCCGAGTAGGTCCGCCTCCACCCTGCGCAAGTCCTCCTCCAACTTCCACCGTATGCTCCCCTGAGTGCTCAGGCAATGTCCCCGTACCACCACCTTGAATGCGTCCCACTCTACTCTCGGGGAGGATGCTGTATCTGAGTTATCCTCGAAGTATTGCGCTACGCTGGCCTGCAGGGAATCTCTAAAGGGGGCATCTAGCAGTAATGCAGGTTGCAGTCGCCACGTGGGGATTGGCGGGCGCGGGCGTTCCCAGGCCATGTGCAATGTATGGGGGTTGTGGTCGGAGTGTGTCCTACCCAGGTATTGTGAGTCAGTGATATGGGGCAACATGTCCGCTGACACCATGTATCTGTCGAGGCGGACATGTAATGCATGTGCTCCCGAGAAGTACGAGTACACCCTAGTGTTCGGATTGTGCGCACGCCATGCATCTTTCAGACCCCACTGCGTCGCCCACTGTGTGAGTGCCCTCGTGGCCCCCTGGGGTGTCGCCTCTGGCCTCGGCGGGACCGAACGGTCCAGCACTGGGTCTAGTACCGCGTTATAGTGGCCCCCCAGGATCCATGGGACGCCGTGCCAGGGCGCTAATTTCCCTGAGATACGCGCCAGGAAGGTGCCCTGATCCGTGTTTGGAGCGTAAATGGACGCCAGGACCACTGGTTGCCCGTCTATGCGACCCTTCACCAGGACATACCTCCCCTCCGCATCTATGTGTACGTCCGACATCACGAAGGGGGTTCCCGGTTTTACCCATAGCAGCGCCCCGCGGGCGTACGAGGAGTATTCAGTGGCATACAGTTGTCCCCTCCATCTCCGCCTCAGCGCTGTCACCTCCGCCCCACTCAGGTGTGTTTCCTGCAATAGCGCGACCTGCACGTTCTGCCTCTTCAAGTAGGAGTAGATTTGGTACCTGCGCGCGGGTGTGTGCATACCTCTAATGTTCCACGTGCATATTTTTATGGCAGACATTGCAGCAATATACATTCCCCCCTGACCCTCCCAATAGCAGCGGCATCACCAAAGGCCCCAGCAGTGGCTCCCCCAGCTCTTCCGTTCCCACCCCCCACATTACACTCAGCAAAGTTTGGGTAAACATAAGGACAGGGAAAAAAAACAGTAAAGAACAACAACCAACAGCCGGCTAACCCCACTAAAATACCAAAAGGGCAGTGGCGGAACGGGCCACCGTCCATACTCTCAAGAGAGAGGAACATTCTCGCTTTGTTCAAGGGGCAGTGTGTGCTAAGCACAAGTTCGGCAGGATGTATGTATAGTCAGTTTTAGGGGAAGCAGGCCGCTTCCCTGAGCCATACAATACAGGACAATAGTGGCCGCCCACTGCGGTCCAATGCTCCAAATCGCCCATCCTGTATGCGACCAGGCGCAGATGCGCGCTAAAAGACCACCCCTTCAACGCCCTCCCAGCTTACCACTAGTGCCAAAAGGGCATTACTCACTGTTCCAGGTGTCCACAGTTCGATCAGCTGGCAGGGGGGGGGGGGGGGGGGGGGGGTGGCCCCAGCAGTGGCGGGCGCCGATTGCGCACCATCGTCCAGGCGACCACTGCCAACCCCTCCCTCGTCATGGCAAGGCCAATGCAGACATCCCCCGTAGGGTCAGTGGATCAGGTCTGAGGTTTGCGGCGTGACGATGGGCAGTTCCATCGAGATCTGTGAGTTCGGGATCCTGTATATGGCCTCGTCGTCGTCGCTGGGTACCGGCTGTTGGCTGTCCTCCTGGGCCGTCTCATGGGAGGATGAGTTACTTATTTGGGAGACCTTCTGCAGTGCATCGCGTTGTTCTCGGAGCATCTGGTCCAGTGTGGGGGAGAGTCCCGCCCCCTCCTCCGCGCGTTGGGACTGTTGGGTCCTGTGCCTGCGGCGTCGTCGTGGTGCTCGTGGCCTGGTCCTCGTCTCGCCTCCGCGAGAGTGTTTCGGTGCCGTGTCCGTGCCTCCGTCCAGCCACTCGTCGGCCTCCTCGGGTGTGTTGAAGAAGTAAGTGCTATCTCCCGCCACCACTCTCAGCTTGGCAGGGAATAGTAGGGAGTACTTGAGGCCCGCGGTGCGTAGTCTCCTCTTCACTGCCATGAAGTCGTGCCTCTGGCGCTGCACCTGGATGGTGTAGTCGGGGAGGAACATGATCGACGCGTTATCAATGCGCACCTCGCCCAGTCGCCGTGCCTCACGCAGCACCGTGTCTCTGTCCCTATAGTTCAGTATCCTGAAGAGCAGCGGCCTCGGGTTGGCGCCGGTGGTGTAGGGTCTCGTTGGCACCCGATGTGCGCGCTCCACGACGAAGTGCGGTGACAGCGAGCCTTCGGGCAAAAGTGTCCGTAGCCATTCTTCCACATGTTCGGCCGGGCGGTTCCCTTCCCATTTCTCCGGAACCCCCACAAGTCTAATGTTGTTGCGTCTCGCCCTCCCTTCCGCGTCCTCAGCCCTGTCCTCCAGGAACTCCACTCTGTTCAGGAGGTCCTGTACGTGTCTGTCAGTCTGGGTGACCTTGGGCTCGATCTCCTTCACTGCGCCTTCCAGGGTCTTGGTTCGGTCGGACAATTTCCTATGGTCATCACGCAGGAGGGTCAGGTCCACTGCGACCCCATCAATTTTGGACTCCAGGGAGGTTCTAGTTTGCTGGAGGGACTGCTCCATCCGTTCCACCGCTGCCAGCACGCTGTCAAGCCTCGCAGCCAGTTGCTCGGCGGCCATTTTGTGTGCCCGCTTGTCCGTCTTCCCCTTCGGCGGGGCCCCTCCGGTCCCGGTGCGGGTCCGCACTCCCCCGGACATGTGCGGGTGGCGCCTGTCCTGCGGGGTCGGCCCCTGGCGCTGCTCCAGTGACGGTGTCCCCTGAGGCGCTGCGTCCCTGGGTTGGGGCCCCGCGAGTGCTGGCAGGTCCCTTTGGTTAGGCCGTCATTGTTGTCCCCTAGGGGGGGGGGTCCTCCAGCGGGCGGCCTTGCGCGGGGCCTCGGCGCAGGCGGGGGGGTCCTGTCCCCTCCTTCGCCCGTGCTCGTCCCTGGCGGTCCGCGGCCGCGCCGACTGCCCCCCGGATTGCTAGCGGGTCGCGGCCCAGTCACTCCGCCCCAGTTGTAGTGGGGGCCGGGGGGGCCGGCACTGTGCGTGAGTCCGAGGGGTCCAGGCGTCGTGAACGGGTCTGACCACCGGTTCCGGCCCGGGTCACAGCCTCTCGTGTGCCTCGCCGACCTTCAGGCAGTGATTGTCCCCGTGGGGGGGCCCCGCAGGCGGGCCCGGCGTGAGGCACACCGTCACGTGTCTCCGCCTCAGGGGGGGGCGGTCAGCCTGTCTCCGGCAGTGGTGTGGCGTCCAGGCGAGGGGAGGGACGGTCTGCTGTGCTGCGGGTCTTGGGGCCGCAATGCCCGGGCCGTCGCTCCGCGTGGGCTCCTCTATGCTGGCGGGCGCAGGAGGGACTCACCGGGTGGCTCCGATGGCTGCACTGCGTCTCGGAGAGGGGCCCCCGCTGGTCGGGGCCGCCACGTCACCGGCGCCTCTCCGGGGCAGATCACCACGCCTCGCCTGCCCCAGATGTGCCCCAGGTGTGCCCTCCGGAGGTCCAAGGAGCCCGCCAGCTCGCAGGGCAGCAGTCGCGCGACGGCCGCGATGTGGGGGCTGGGGGCCCACTTCCCGCTTGGTCCGGGCCCTCCACTGGAGTCCTGCTGCAGGTCAAGGTGATCGCCGGGCCACCGGAGGTTGCTCACAGCGCGGCAGCAGCCGGCCAGGGGGCCACGGACAGTGTGGCGTGGCCTACCAGTTGGGGCCTGTGAGCTGGGCCCAAGCCTCGGACTCCCGCAGTTGGCCCGCCGGCCAGGTGTCAGCGGATCCCGCAGGAGGTCCGCAGGATAGGTCGGGGTCAGCCTCGTCGGAGCCTCGAAATGAAAGTCGGCCAGATTGCCGAGGAGAGCTCCGGGAGGGTCCGCCAGCAGTTTCGGGCGGCTAGGATTTAATTTGGCGGAGAAACGGCTCAGGGAAGGGGAGCTTGGCACGGAGCTCTACCCTAACGCGTCCTCCGCCATTGCGTGCTTAGCCACGCCCCCAACCCATATAGTTACTCATATAGCTACTTATCAACACATGCAACAGTTTACAGAACAACAGACATAATGATGCACAAATTAAGACAGTTTAGTCACTAACCCATGCACTCAGTGAGACACATTTAATCACTCACTCATACAGTCAGTCATGCACCTACTAAATCCTTCATCCAGACACTTATACATCCACTCATTCTTCAATATGTAAGACATATTTTAACTTTACAGAAACATACAGTCACTGGATGTTGTCATCAGTGATGTCATCAGTGATGTCATTTGAGATGTCATCAGTGATGTCATCAGTGATGTCACTGACCATGTCATGAATGATGTAATATGTGACATCATCAGCAGAGGATTGCGGGTGCGCGATATATAGTTAGTGCAACTAACTATATATGGAATTTCAATGGTTTTGTGTGCGTAAAATAAGGTTTTGTAAATGCGAATTCCTAACTATATATGGTCTATAACCTATGGTTTTTTCAGTGAATTTTCAAGGTTTTGTAAATGCTAATTCCTAACTATATATGGTCTATAACCTATGGTTTTTTCAGTGAATTTTCAAGGTTTTGTAAATGCTAATTCCTAACTTTATATGGTCTATAGCCTATGGTTTTTTCAGTGAATATATATATACATACATATATAAACATATATCATCTGTATATCTATATAAATACAAACATAAATGCATGCATACATATACTTATATGCATACAGATGCATGTTATTTACATGAAAGTTGAAAAAACACTAATAAAAGCAAAGCTAAAAAGCCACCTCATTACAAACAGAATGGCTTTAACTTAAACGAGGGCGAGATCTATTGCATTTTCAATGCTTGTTTACTTTGGTTCCATCAAGAAGGCATTCAGATGTGTCACACATTTGCCATAAATTCTGAATGTTAGCACTCTAGTTGCACATTAGATCACTGTAGTAAAGCTACTGCTCACCAGGGACGTCTGCTGCTGGTATTCAAAGTGCATGTTTCAGTCTGCATGTCATAATTTTTTTAATGAAATAGAAGAGGATTTGAGAAGTCACTCAAAATGATCCCTAATTTTTCTTTCTGAAGCACTAATCATACTTTCTATGGCAAAATTAACCCCCTCATGTTGTTCCTTTTTAAATTGAGTGTTTTCAGACTTACCACTTCTTTCCAATCAAGATGGCTTCTGGTGTGCCATACTTTTGTCAGGTTTCAGGTTTTAGAGTCTTTATTTCGATTGATAAAAAAATCATAAAAGACAGTATTACAGCAATAATTAATGAGCAATAAATACACATACATAAAAGGAATTAAATAGTTGTAGACAATCCTGAAATCCTGAAACAACAATTCCCCCAAAGGGTAATACGAATACAGATAGATATCAAGTAAATTCATTCTGTCCGGATTTAAGCTATTATTTTGCCCTGAGTATCCACGCCCAACCCAAATATTTAGCAGTACAGACTGTGATGACTTCCAGTGTGTTAGTTTTTAGTACATGGATAGCCTCTGCTGATTTCCTTATGGGCAGGCTCTGAAAGAGAGGTTTTAACCATTTGACCCTTGGTTCTTGATATTTGGGGCAAGCGAACAGAAAATGGCCCTCGGTTTCCTTCTGGCCTGGGCACCATTTACATTCGTCCAAGGTGTTAGGGGACCAATTTTTCGTGAATGTATTCAACGGCAGTGTGCCCACACGGAACTGGTGGAAAAGTTTCCTGTCTAAGGATTTGGTAATCGTATCCCAGTAATGTTCACGTGTGGGGTCCAGCTTGAAACAGAGAAACCTGCCAGTAAGACTAGTAGAACTGGAGGCATTTATTCTCTTTAGGCGAAGCGTGGCCCAGTACAATTCTTTAAATGCCAGTTTAGTTGGAAAAACATTAGCTGCTGGGGATAACCAAAGGTGCTCTAAGCCCATATCCGTCAAGATTGTTTTAACCGTTCGGAACCAGGGAATTTTTTCCGAACCACTAATTGCCCTTACTTCTACCACCCCATTTGCAAAGAGGGTAAGGTCAGGCGAGGTCCAAAGGCGCCTCCAAAAGGCAACCAGTCGAAATCTGGCCAACTCATTAATTGGACGGCATCCCAAGTCCAAGCAAAGGGGGATAGAGGGAGATGACTGCGGCAAGCCAACAAGGTTGCGGAGGAACTTGCACTGTATTTTAAACAGACCCGTCAAATCCTTGTGGCCCCACAGATCTGCACCATATGGAATTGCAGGGTTAATTTTTGCGTCGTAAATTTTAAGGGCTGGTGTGACTCGCTTTGTGATAGATTTCCTTTGCTCACTGAGTAAGCAGCCAGTAAGTCGAGCAAGTTTAAGATGTTGAGCATCAACTTGTGATTTCCATTTCAGGCGACTATCTAGCATAACCCCCAAGTATGTCATGTTCTCTACTTGGTCCAGTTTAGCTCCGCCCAAACTAACTGTACTCCGGACAGGGTGGTTCTTAGTTAGCACCATGAATTTGGTTTTCCCAACATTCACCTTAAGGTCGCTGATGACACAGAACTCCTCGAAGCGGTCCAAGGCCCGCTGCAATCCGCTGCGTGTTCTGGAGAGGAGTAGAGTGTCATCAGCAAAGATGAGCATCGGGAATCGCTGTCCAGCCAGCATGGGGGCGTCAGTTGGGGTCAATTCAAAGAATTTTACGACTTGATCAATGAACAACAGGAAAAGAGTAGGTGCCAAAACACAGCCCTGGCGGACGCCACGGGTGACTGGGAAGGGTTCTGTTACCTGACCCTGTCCGCCCCATCTTACCCTAGCAAAATTGTCCTTATGCAATTTGATTATCAGGTTAAGCAGTTCTGTTGGCATCCCTAAAGTCTTCAGTACTCCCCACATTTTCTCCCTCGGTACGAGATCGAAGGCGGACTTCAGATCGATGAACGCTGCGTAGATGGTACCACCGCCAAGCAGCACCACCTTCCAGTAGATCAGACAGAATCTGAACACCTGGTCGATGGTGCTGGTGCCCGATCTGAAGCCCGCCTGCATTGGGGATAAGATGTTCTCCAACTCAATCCATCCTTGGACCCTGCCCAAGACCATGCGAGCAATGAGTTTTTGGATAGAGTCAATAAGACTAATCGGGCGATAATTACCCGGATCAGACCTATTGCCCTTTTTATAGATCAGGAGGATCTCCGCCCCCTTCCAAGATTTGGGTATGCCTGCACCTGCGGCTATGGAGTTTGCCACCATGGCAATGTATGGTATCCACAGGGTAGGGTTAGCTTTAAATAGGTCAGCAGGTATAAGATCCATACCTGGCGCTTTCCCCCCCGTGGTACAATTTAGTGCAAGCTCAACCTCTCCTTCTGTGAAGGTGATGATCTCACTTTGGGTTGTGGGGTGAGGAGTCTCTTCTAATGTACTAGAAGGGATAGGGTTGACTGCACAGAACTGGGATGCGTAAAAGATCACCCATTCATTTGGTGGCACATGGTTTGTGGGGATACGACCGTCCGGATCCTTCCCCCATTTGACTATTTCCCAAAATTTGATGGGGTTATTGGACGTGGAGGCTTCCAAAAGGTCGGACCAATATTTGTCCTCCCACTCTCTTTTGGCTTCCCCTTGTATTTTCCTGTAAGATGATCTGGCAGCTTTCACCAAACTAGCATTCCGGGACTTAACTGCTTTAACTAAGGCAGTATGAGCTTCCCTGCAGTTTTTGTTATACCATTTGTGGGGACGAATGGGTACTGTATTGTTTCCCTGTCTGCAAGGTTGCGAGAGCAGGATTTTTAGGTCCTCATACTTTTGTCATAAGTAAGACTGTTAGCGCTCTAGTTGTTCTTTAGAACACTCTGGGACATTCTGTCATTGGGCTATACTTGGGGTACATCTGGGTGATATTTGGGCTACATTTAGGCTCTTTTGTCTCTGGTGGCCATCTTGGGAGACTGTATGTCAGAATGTTTTAATGAAATTGAAGAGGGTTTGAGAAGTTACTCAAAATGTGCCCTAATTTTTCTTTCTGCAGCACTAATCATAATTCATATGGCAAAATATACCCCCTCATTTTGTTCCTTTTTAAATTAAATGTTTTAAGAGTTACCACTTTATTCCAATCAAGATGGCTTCAGGTGTGCCATACCTTTGTAATAAGTAGGACTGTTAGCGCTCTAGTTGTTCTTTAGAACACTCTGGGACATTCTGTCATTGGGCTATACTTGGGCTACATCTGGGTGATATTTGGGCTACATTTGGGCTCTTTTGTCTCTGGTGGCCATTTTGGGAGACTGCATGTCAGAATTTTTTAATGAAATAGAAGAGGATTTGAAAAGTCTCTCAAAATGTGCCCTAATTTTTCTTTCTGCAGCACTAATAATACCTTCTATTGCATAACATACCCCCTCATTTTGTTCCTTTTTAAATTAAATGTTTTAAGAGTTACCACTTTATTCCCATCACGATGGCTCCAGGTGTGCTATACCTTTGTAATAAGTAGGACTGTTAGCGCTCTAGTTGTTCTTTAGAACACTCTGGGACATTCTGTCATTGGGCTATACTTGGGCTACATCTGGGTGATATTTGGGCTACATTTGGGCTCTTTTGTCTCTGGTGGCCATTTTGGGAGACTGCATGTCAGAATGTTTTAATGAAATAGAAAAGGATTTGAGAAGTCACTCAAAATGTGCCCTAATTTTTCATTCTGCAGCACTAATCATACCTTCTATGGCAAAATATACCCCCTCATGTTGTTTCTTTTTAAATTAAATGTTTTAAGAGTTACCACTTTATTCCAATCAAGATGGCTTCAGGTGTGCCATACCTTTGTAATAAGTAGGACTGTTAGCGCTCTAGTTGTTCTTTAGAACACTCTGGGACATTCTGTCATTGGGCTATACTTGGGCTACATCTGGGTGATATTTGGGCTACATTTGGGCTCTTTTGTCTCTGGTGGCCATTTTGGGAGACTGCATGTCAGAATGTTTTAATGAAATAGAAAAGGATTTGAGAAGTCACTCAAAATGTGCCCTAATTTTTCATTCTGCAGCACTAATCATACTTTCTATGGCAAAATATACCACCTCATGTTGTTTCTTTTTAAATTAAATGTTTTAAGAGTTACCACTTTATTCCAATCAAGATGGCTTCAGGTGTGCCATACCTTTGTCATAAGTAGGACTGTTAGCGCTCTAGTTGTTCTTTAGAACACTCTAGGAGGCTGCAGTAGAACACAAAGGAATCAACTGACAGTCTCTGTCCTTGTTGGATGTACATGTTTTACTGAGAATGTCAGACTTCATTTTCACATGACTGAGAAAGATAATGTGAATTTACAGAAAATATGCTTTCAGTTTAGCTTATAGATCCCCTTCCAAACCACTGTGGGAAAATCATGAGATATTAGTTTTCTTTCAAACAATATTCATGATATCACAGCAGAAGGTTTTTTCACATGGTAAAATCACCTTAGAACCCACCACAATTCCTAAAACGAATATGGTACCATCAACAAATGATTTATAATGTAACTAAAGTCCTAAAACCCTCTATTAACTACATTGCTTTTTAATGAGGTCCTATCATGTATATTGGTCCCAAGATGGCTGCCAACACTTCTTGGATGAAGTGCTGACAGCCAATCAGATCAGATGTGTGGTTAGGCTCCGCCCAGATGTATATCTTTTTTTTAACCTAAATTACTCAAAATCCACTGGAGCACATATATTGAGACCTAGCAAAGGCACATCGGGCTAACAGTCCCTACAATTTTGCCAAGTTTCGTGCAAATCCATTCAGCCGTTCGAGCTAAAAGTGAGGCCAACCGCCCTATGGAAATTAACATGGGAAAAACGTGTTTTGGGACCCCCCTTTTTTCTCGGCCCCCCCTTGATGAAACCCCCCCAAATTGTTGGGGGCTGCTCAGGAACAAAATGTTCCATTTTCCTGAAAATTTCAGCCAATTCCGTCCACAAACGCCAAAGTTATTAGACATGGAATTTTCAAAAATCCCATAGACAAAAAATCCTAACTATATATACCTACTGGCGACAGCCAGTAGGTAGTATATATATATATATACATATATATATATATATATTTCGCATGCAATATGACCCTTCACACCTAGTTTTGCGCTCTTCTACTGGTGCTCTGCATAGCGGTCGGATCATGACCCAAACAATAATTTTACTCCAATGATGCGGCACTGCAGACTTGGATGATGTTCAGCTTGGTTTATTCAGCAACAACTCAAACCAACACATTTCAGCCTAACCTCGGCTTTGTTCACGGTAAGTAAGTAATCATCTATGTTTACTTTATATCCCATGTGCCGTTAGGAGGCATTCTGGGATATGTAGTGTAGTTTCATATTTACATTCTATTTACTGTTTGGACAGACAATAGTTTATTTCACATGCAAGTTTTTTTGCCCTCCTTAATGGCTTGAATTTATACTGTTCATAGGGTTTAGTACCCATTTCATTGTATGATTGGCAGCTTCAATGATGGTTATTTTCCTTGACATTATTCGCTGGATGTTGTGCTGCGCTTTTCCCACAACCAATGCATTTTTTCTCTTTTCTTTGTGTGTGCTCATTTTCTTATTCCTTATGTTCTATTGGTTCTGTAATTTAGTTGAATTTGCATTTGATAAGCTTTCCCTTAGCTTGTTCTTTCCATTTCAATTTTATCAGTGGTTTTTTGGGGTATAGTACCCTATTACATCACCAACAGAACTGTACTTGGATGTTATAGTTGCTCCTTTATCACTCGAGATGCAAATAAAGCTCTTCGTCATTGTTCATTCCTCTCAGCACCATAGTTTTTAATCTGACGATGAGGCGTGACTCTGCTTGTCTTAACCTTTTCCGTCTATCGCCTCCTCGTTCATTAAGTTTTATCATGAGAATTCCATAATACGTCATAGCTTTCCAACTGCTGCTTTGACAAAAAAACAAAAACAAAAATATATATATGTTTGTATTAGATTTTAAAGCAGACAATTTAAATACATATATACACAAATATACATAAATATAAACAAAAAACAATAATAAATCTGTACATATAACACTTTCCTTTTTACCCTATGTTGCGGATGCTAAATAACTAGCATTCCGTTTAGTAGAGATAGCCCTACCAAAATAAAGCATAGAATGTGGGGAATTCTATAACCTGTTTAGTTTTAAACACTATATATACTAATTTCTTTCAGCATATTTTCAAATTGTAGGGGGCTTCTCCAATTGCTGGAGTGTACACTTTTCATCCCGTGTCTTGGGCCTCATCAGGACTGGGGCAAACAGGGACACTGTTCAAATATTGATGCTGAGGGCACTGCACTTCACGGGGCGCAAATGCTTAGGTCTGTGTCTGTATATAAAGTTCACTTAATTAATCTTCGTGACCGAATAACCATGGGACCTCTCTTTATCAGTCCTAGTTACCAGGTCACGGTTGTAGTTCCTAAGTGGATAATACATTCTTACGGGCACTTAAAAAGCGTGTTTTGATTAATGCAGAAGTGTAGGTCATGAGAAAAAAGAGTTAGTGGCTGCTGACCCAGGGTAAAATCAGCTCCTCCCAGGTACACTCAGGTACACTCATCCCCTATTCGTTAGAAATCAGTTAAGGCAGCCAAAGCAATACATCACTGCACCTCCAGAACTCCTATTCGAACCAGCTCAGTCACCCAAATCATGTGATTACATCCAACATCGATTCGGTACTGGGACCGACCGACGTCCTGTCGGCGGTTCCAACCCAGCAAATAGGATGCGACCAAACACTGTTGGGTCTCACTCCTATTCTTTACCATGAATGCATGCTCTCAATTTAAAGAAAAGAGATGCAGTTCATCCCTGCATCCTGTGGCAAGCACCTTAAGGTGCCTGCCACGGAGTGCAGTGGTCAAAAAGGGGGAACCATAGGTGGCCCCTTGGCCTCCAACCGGAAACCTTGCACCAATGGGTCCATGCTGGGGCCCTAAAATGCAACTTTCGAAAGACTTTCTGTGTCAGAAATGCTGGCACAGAAAGGCTGTCGGGATTTGACATTGTAATCCCTTGGGCAGAAAGAGCTGCCATTGGGATTACTGGAGGCTTCCTGAGTGGCAGACGCACTCTCCGAGCCCTTTGGAAGTCCCATTTGGATTCCTTTCCGACCAACTCCTTCCAAATGGGTCGGTCGGAAATTATTCAGAACAGCTGATCACGATGCTGTAGGAACGACCTGACCAAGGGTCAGAGCCTTTGACTAGGGCATCGCAATCACCCCTTAAGTAATTCAAAGTAATCAATCACACAAGAATTTTCTCTTTTTAACCTTCACACACACACAGATGAAATCTCAACCAGCTGAAATCTTCCTGACTGACATAGCTTTCCCTTTGCGCAACAGGATCTACTAGCAATAATCACTATTAGTACAGTCACAGCAATCAGTTATACTCCCTATCTCAATTGTGCGGTTGATGGTACCTCATGAGCTGACACCACAAAACTTTAGCAGACAAGTAAAATCATAATATCTCCTATGTATCCCAGGACCTTGGACTGTGAAGAGCCCAAAACAACTTTAACTGCACAGCATTAATTGCCTATATACATTTACACAAGTAAACCATAAACATTACTAGAACGCAATACATACCAATGCAAAACAATACCACAATCTCAACATAATGCTCACCCGCTACAAAAGCCCTAGGAACTGCCAATATCCTTCAATCTTCAAGGTTGGGCCATGGAATGTAGAGATATGGGTAATGCTAAACTAGTACAATTTAAATAGATTTAAATTTTAGGACAATGTTCAGCTCCTCTTCTTCTGTGACATTAACCGTCACTCTTATTTGTTGACAAGGAGAAGGAAAAAGGAGCTATCAGTACATCAGTTGTCATGGACTGTGATATTCAATTGGGGCTTTACTGAAATCCACAAAGAGATTTTGAGTGACTTTAAGAGGACTTAATAAAAAAATGTATTCATATAAAATCATTAGTCACCACTTCAACAGATTCAAATAATCCAAAAGTTGAGATTTCAAGGTCATGTAAAATAGCACATTAGTAAGAATTAAAAAGAGAACGCAGAATATGCAGCACATGTGTTCCATAAAGAAAAGTCGCTAATCTAAATTATCAGGGTTGGGCATAAATGGCATTTATTTTAAGCAAGCAAGATAAGGTGTCAGGTTCAGAAACCCTCATGAAAGGTTCTGATGACAGAATGGGAATGCACAGGCATGAAGCCTTTCTACTCAAGCCGTGGAGATTAGCAGAGGCTGTAAGAGGCTCAATGTTAGCAAGCATCACTAAGATCTGCCTCCTAAGTTCTGCAGCAAGGTCTCCTCCCTGGTCTAAGGAACACACGTTCATATAACTCATCAAAACATTTTTTGCAAGATTTCTCCCATTCCTCACTCCGCAAACCAATCAGTTTTCAGCAAACATTGGGAGCAGGTAAAATCTTGAGTTTGTCACAATGGGTCGTACACACTCATGACCTTGGTTTGTTACTTTAAATAGATCTTGTGGCTCAGACAGTTCTTCCCAGTAGTCATAGTTCCTGCCATCTCCTCTCACCATCAGTTGTCTAATACATAACAAATTCCTAGTCACTAGCTAATATATGGCTTCTGGAAAATTACATCCTATGCGATGGGAAGAAAGAGAAAAACGTCTTATGCAACACAACGGTTTAAATGCGAAAACAAGCGTCTTAGCCCTAACTTGTAAAGTTGACATTTAAAATAGCATCAACGGTTAAGCTAATTTAGGGGCCTATTAGCAGGAAATAGCGATATTTATAGCTAAACATGGTTAGCAACTTATTTTTTATCGCTGGCTATCGCTGGATATTTTAGCAGAGAAAACATGCTATTAGCAACATTTTTCTCCATTGCGCTAAAATATCCAGCGATAGCGCCGAAATGCGAGAGCGATATTCTAGCATTAACGCCAAAGGGGGCTTAATCTGATAATCCACACCATTGACTATACAGGTAAGTCAAGTTTTTAGCAGGCATTAGTTTATGGCAATAATCGCGATTTGAATGATTATTTTTATCGCTTCGCCTGCCTTGCTAATAGGCGATAGCTGTGTTAGGGACTGTTTTCAGTCGCTAACAGTTTGGGTATGCCAATTTTGCATGCCATTAGCAATAAATATCGCTGACATGCAAAGCGGGCCCCAAACCTGGGGCTATCGCCTAAAAGCTGTTGCTAACTGCGGTTAGCGACAGTTTGCTAATAGGGCAGTAAAAATATTGCCGCTTTAAGCGGGAAAAAGTCCCGCTAAAGCTGAGATATTGCCCTTGCTAATATGCCCCTTAATTCCTTACAAAAGGTAATTCAAATGTTTGCTTATATTTTTTATATGTGTGCTTACCTACTACAAACATTACTTAAATGTGGATATTGTATTTCAAATTGAAGTTAGCCATTTACCATTAAATTAACTTAATTTGCTAAGGGCCCGATGTAGGTGGCCAAATACTGGTCGGTAACGGTGAACTTCGGTAAATTTCACCGTTACCAACTGGTATTTAGCCATTCATGATGTAGGGAAGGAATCGGTAATAAGGAATCGCTAAATGCTGATTCCTTAATACCGATTCCTTATTGGCCTTGCATTTAAGGAATCAGAAATGGCGATTCCTTAAATGTAATGTAGAAAGCACGTTAAAGAGTGCTTTTGGGCCTTATGGAATCGGTAATTACCACCAATTTCAAGTTGGTGGTAATTACCAAATTCCTTTAAAAAAGCAAGTTTTTGCTTTTTTTGATGTGCCATGTGGCACACATCCATGCCCTTAGGGTATTCATGTGTGCCACATGTGCACACATGCACATTTCAGGGGTGCAACAGGGTTTCCTTTGAACACCCTGGGACCCTTGAAATACCTCCTGGTATTACCGATTCGGTAATACTGATTCGGTAATACCGAATGTCTTCACATTCGTTCAAGCCCATAGGAATAAATGGGTAGTTATTCATTATTACTGAAACTCAATTACTGATTCGGTAATAACAAATATTAATGATTCTGTATTTTTTACCGAATTCTTATCTACATCTGAAATACTTATTTCTTAATACCGAATCGGTAAAATTCGGTATTAAGAATTCAGTATTTTACTATTGCCTACATCGGGCCCAAAATGAGGAATTTCGCTCTATCACTCACCAGCCAGCTTTCATCACCTACTGCAGTACCGTACGTACCCTGTACCACAAGGCTCACATGAAGTATTCCCTTGATATTATAAGGAAATTATATGCAATGGCCTGGGTGTTAAGAAGGCCTTTGTCAATGCATGATAGGAGTTCATGTTTCAGGTCCTTGAAAGGTTTCATTTTGCCATCTGTGTCCTGGGATGGATCAAGGTTCTCTCTGCAAGACCTCTGACTCAGGTTCGAACTGGAGGAAAAGTATTGAAAGAGTGGACTCTGGACAAGAGTATTTTCCAGAGCTTCCCTCAAATAACACTGTTATGTGCTGTTGTGATGGAGCCCATAGAAAAATTGTTGAGATAATTTGTGGCTGAATTGGAGATTTAGGCTGGAGCAGAGTCCCACACAGTGTCTTTGAATGCAAATTATTTTTTGGCACACAAAAAGGATCCTGCTCTCTCTATAACCAATTTCTTAGATACAGTGGGTAGGTACGTGGATCTTTTAGGGCTCCGCATAAACTAGTCTAAATCCTGGTATTCCCTCCTGGGGATAGGGTCTGTCTCCCAAATTAGAGTTAACAATGGTAAGCCAGTGATCCAAAATACACATATGAGAGTCATATTGGTGCCTGATTGAGATGAGTACATTCAATTGACAATAGCGCGAGTACCTGATCACATATGTAAAACAGTGGCTTTCTGTAGAAAGTTACACCTTTACTTTTATATTCTTCTGTTTCTTTTTGCTACACAGC
The DNA here is from genome assembly GCF_964263255.1 of Lissotriton vulgaris. Classification (NCBI taxonomy): domain Eukaryota; kingdom Metazoa; phylum Chordata; class Amphibia; order Caudata; family Salamandridae; genus Lissotriton; species Lissotriton vulgaris. The sequence continues at coordinate 460,720,444 of NC_141696.1, read as the reverse complement.
AATATTTTTGGGGAAAAAATGTGCACACGGAATGCAATCATATCTGCACTTCTGCTGCTTCCTTTAATATTGCTACAACCTATAACTACACACAAGATCTTCAGCAAACTTCTTAAAGCAAATTTTAATTTTGAGATAAAATCCTCCATATTTTCCACTCCACAGGAATAGAGTTGTTAGTCACAATTGAGACAGCATAATGAAAGCATGGCTACTCAAAACATGGGTAATTCTCTATAAAATCATGCCTGTAGGTATGGACTTTACTGTTTTTAAAAAATACATATTTAATGATTCTACCGCCTCCTAATTTGTAGTTGGTGTTTGCGGTGCATTTTGATGAAGACATTTATGTTGTCAGCCACAAGTAAAGTGTCTAGCAATCAACATTTTCTTTATTTGGTTTTTCACTCCTCAGTTTATGAAATTAGATTTTGCTATTCTTGTTCCAAACTATCCCATCTCCAGTAAAAAATAGCAAAGGATGTCCCAAAGTTCTCAATATCCTGATTTTGACTCATGCATGCATGCACACAGGATATGCTCCAGTGTCAACTGTCCTTCAGTGCTCTGGTAACTCCTGCTGCAACAGCTCCCGGTTTGCACTGTCCTATGAATGTCAGAGGCATTGCAGCTCCCTTTGAGACCTCAACAGACAGGCAAGAAGTCCATGAAGGGCAAGTGCTACCTACATACATACTGGCAGGAGGTCACCTTTCGACCATGAAAAGTATAAAACGGAGCTCAAGGTTTTGCAGACCTTGGATCTGGCATGTCGGAAAGAAATTGGTGGCATAGACAGACACCAGCCAGAATGCTCATCAGGATGGCACTTTATATCCCTGAAAGGACACAATACACTCCACCACGCAGGAAGTCATCCATGATGTCAGCAAGGATGACAGATGAGATGCCAACCATTGCGTTGCTGGTACGTCACTTTTATTGACGCATTGTCAGCGCAATCAACTTCCCCATATTCGCAATGCCATGTAAAGTCACCCTGCGAGACTTTTCATGGCCTTGTGCATATGTTTCCCTTTAACTCATAACTTTGCATGAAAGGGGCATTTCAAGGGTGTTGCTGTGGGTGTTCCCATGCAACATCCATAGAACTTGACACGTTGCTAGATTTACAACATTTTGTGAACCTGAGAATGCATCAGAATCCTACGCCTCTCCAGGGGAGGCGTAAGGAGGCGCAACAAGGAAAAATAATTTTATTTATTCATTTCAATGAGGAGAAATACTTTCATTTCTCCTTATTTTTTCCTCTTTCTACATGTGCTGAATTCTGCAGCACGCATAGAAAGAGAAAAATGCCTTCAAAGATTGTTATTGCGCAGGAAGGTATCCCTTCCTGCACAAAAGCAATCATCTCCTCAGCGCAGGCACCCTTGCAATAGGATGCATGGATGTCGAGCTGGTGCACGGCTGCTGTTTGTGCGCTGGTGCAGGGGAGAAAGACTGGACTGCGCAATGTCTTGTAGATACAGGTCATTCCTGCTCATTTATTTGGATGCACAGCAGCACAGAAGGAAAGATTGCTGTGCTGCTGTGTGTCAATATATTGTAAATGAGGTCCAGCCAGTAAGGATATTACAAAGGACATCATACCAAATGCCATACAGGAAGATGCCACCAGGATGCTCAACACTAAGCATGCCAGTCAGGATGTTATGAAGGTTGTCATACTTATGCTGGAATACAAATGTAATGCACTATTTGTTGCTCAATGTTTGTCGCCTAGTCGCATTGATGTATAATGGCACACCTATTTTTTTTTACTAAATTCTTTTTTTTTAAACTAAAAAAAAAAATGAAGGGTGTCATACTAAATGCCATAGAGTGGATGCCAACCAGGATGCTGAACAGCATGCCAGTCAGAATGTTATTGAGTATGGCACAGCGAGTGCTATACAGCGGATGCTTACCTTGAAACAAGCATTTGGCCTTGTCAAATGGGTGGAGCAGGAAATAACCTTCAGCTCAGTAAGTTCTTTCACACCCATTAAATTGACATGCAGTGCTTTTGACTTGTTGGACATCTTTGTTTTATTGCTGCTCTTTCATGTACCAGGCCCCGTAATACATAAGGGAAAGTAGATGGAAGGCAGTGGTACTACAAAGGGAGCCATCACAAATGACATGCCGATCATGCCAGGAGTATCTATTGATAGGAACAGCTTGATTGGACAACATGCAGCGGTTACCATGAAAAACAACATGGCTTTCCATGTGGGCACTATTATTGTTGCATGAATTAAAGAAGATTGGGAAAAGTATTGTTTGCTTCGCAGCACCAAGTGAGAACATCCGCAGGGCCTCTTTAGACATTAAGAGTACAGGGCAAATTATTGTTATTTCACACAACAAGCGTGGTAAACAAAGTCGCTGCACTGCATGAAAGGGAGAGAGCAGGACAAAGATACAGCACTGCTGCTTTCGTCGCGAGCATCGACACACAATCAGGCCGCATAGTGCCATGCACACACGCTTAGGATGTTTAAGATGTATTAGATGAAGCCATTTATGCTGTCAGCAGGACAAAGTTATGGCGCTGCTGCTCTCTTCCCAGCCAAAAGTAAGCTGCACCATAATGCAAAGGTGGGTCAACAAGACTAGCCATGGGTTTGTAGTACAGAATACTATGCTAAGACTAGCTTTGTACAGTGCAGCACTCATGCAATGTTTGAAACGTTTGTAGAAATATAAATATTTCTTTACCTTTGCATCTGCCTCAATGTATGGTATCTTTTTAGTGCAAAATCCTGGCCACTGTTGTTAGTAGATAGGTAACCTTGGGCGATAACCTGATAGTGCACATGTGCCATGTATAACACCCCTTGATGCAAAGTCAGGTAATGGAATGCACAGTGTAAAACAAAAGTAAATCATAAATCAGCATGGTATGCTTGCTTGCATCACTTCTGGTGACAACACAGGCACAGTGTTGATTAATCTGGCCCCACTGCAGTCCCACTGATGGTGTTACTGCAGTGGAACAACAAATGTCACTGAAAAACTGTCCATATCAATCAGTTCCCCCAGGGGCGTAGCTTCAGGGGGTTGCTTGCGCTGTTACACCCCCCTAATCAATGTATTTTCTGGTACATAGTTGGGTGCAGGTGCTTTCAGTCTGGTTTGGTGAGGTTTCTTTCGGATTTCACCAGGACTTTTTACATACACCCAGATAAAACGCATACACATGCTCTCCATCTTTCAGTTTTGAAAGTCTGCATAAATATTGGTTATTTTACCAAATATTGGGATTTCTCTCACTTAGTACCCCTACCAGTCCACATTCCTCTCCCTTTTTACTGCCCTTTAATGTAAGATGCTCTCATATGCGGTGCTTGTGATATAATACATTTTAACATTATATAGTTGGGAAATCTGAAGCTCACCCCCCCAATCTTACTGACTAAGCTACACCCATAGGTCTCCCTCATGAGTCCTCATCTTTGCAGTCTGCACTCCTGTGCAGGAGAGGTGTGGAGCAGCAGCCAGAGCTGCTGACTCCGGAGTACAGGGCTCACAGTTCGATCGCAGGTGGCAGCTCAGCTCAGCATCATGTGATGCTGGGCAATAGATTACTTAATCTGCCCGATGGCCTCCAGTACCTTGAAACCTGAAGATGTGATTTGCCCTTTATAATTAGGAATTCATATTTTTCTTTTTTTTAAGTTTGATTTTATTGAAGAAAATAACAAGGGAGGGAGAGGGAAAGGAGGAAAAGAAACAGGAAATGGATACAGTAATAAAATATGCTCGAAAGGGAAAGATTACTTTAGGGAAATATGAGGTGAAATAGGCAATACAATAAAAGTTCATTAAGGCATATAAAACAAGCATGAGAAAATACATGAACATAACTTAAGAAGATGAAATAAGGAGTATATTGCATATAATAAATGTAAATTGTAACATAAAGGCAGTGAGGATTCAAGGGGGTTTACGCACCTCGACTGTACTAGGATCTGGAGTGACATGGGCAGGAGCAGAGGAAGAAAGATATGTAACCAAGGGTAGCCAAATCAAACCACATTTGATTGCTAGGGAAATAGGGGAAAATAATTGGTATCCAAACAATGGTTAAAGCAGACTGCGTTCCACCAAGACTTGTAGGAGACATTAGCAGCTTGCTTTCAGTTAGATGTGATGGTATGGAAAGCCACTGCAATGAGAAGGTCAAGGAGAAGATAGGAATGAGGGGACTGGGGAAGGTCCGGTGAAAGGGAACCCAGAAAAACTAAGGAGGGGGAAAAGGGGATTTGAAACTGGAAAATCAATTGTACTTGCTTCCAGACTAGTTGCCAAAACGTGGAAACAGGTGGACAGTCGAATAGCATGTGCTTGAGATCCGCAGAGGGGCAAGGGCATGACCAACAAGTAGGGGAGGTATCGTGGGAAAATCTCGACAGGGTGAGCGGGGTAAAGAAAGTCCTGTTAAAAAGAAAATACAAAGTGTGGGTAGTATTAGCAGCTCTAGAGGTTCTATGAACCTTAGTCCAAAGTTTATCCCAAAGAGACACCGACCAATCTTGAGAAAGGTCAGCTTCCCAGGCCAGTTCAACCTTGGATTTTATCCTGTCAGAGGAGTATCGAAAAGAATTATAAAGAGCAGAGGCAGAGGGAGATGACTCCAACATTAAGGAAGTAGATGTGCGATCTAAAGGTATGTCATTTGAAGGCGATAAGGAGTGGAGATATGCGCTCAGAACTGGAAGAAGAGCAGTATACTGAGATCGAGCAGAAGAAGGCAGCGAAAAAAGGGATTGAAGGTCTAGGAAAGAAAGAGGAGAACCATTAGAGACCAACTGAGAGATCCACTGCAATCCGCGAGAATGCCAAGATCTCCAGAAAAAGGAGCGATTACGAATTTTGAGGAGAGAGTTATACCAGATCGGCTGCTCATGGGTGGAGAGAAGGGACGGATAGGTTGAAGTCAAGTAGGGAAGCAGGAGAATACGAGAATGAGAAATAACAGGTGTAAGGAGACGAGTTGGAGAAGAAGAGAAGGACAAGAATTCACGGAAAGTAAAGGGGGAAATGAAAGAGGATTCCATAGTTAACCAGACAGGAGGATAGTGAAGGAGATCTGGAGAGAACCAGCGGGCTGATTGTTTCAGAGAGAAGCTCGATGGTACTCCCTGAAGTCGGGAAAGCGTACACCAGAATGAACTTTGTCTTTACGTAAGGAGGTAAGGGCTATTCGAGGTTGCCAACCATTCCATAGGAATTTCAAAAGTAAAGAATCAATCTTCTTGAAGAAAGCAACTGGGATGCGCAAAGGGAGCATGGAAACGGTATAGAGAAGCAGAGGAGATAACATCATTTTTATAGAGTTAAGCCGACCCCACCAGGATAGAAAGAGAGGGTGCCATTGTGTAATAGCGGTGTCCATTTTCTTATGGATATAATCAAAGTTCAGTTTGAGAGTATCAGACAAGAGAGGAGCAAACCATACACCTAAGTATTTGATTTTAGAAGACTGCCAGGAAAAACCAGTTTGAGAGAAAATATGTTTCTGGCAAAGAGGATTTAAGGGGAGTATTTTGCATTTGTCAGCATTTAAGCGATATCCAGATACCGCGGAAAAGGAGGAAACCTGTTGAAGAAAAGCAGGAATAGAGGACTTGGGATCATAGCAATAAAAAAGAATATCATCAGCGTAAACGGACAACTTAACCTGATGAGAACAGAAATGAAAACCCGAAATAGCAGCGTCCATGCGTATTTTAGTGAGAAAAGGCTCCAAGGCCAAAACAAAAAGGAGGGGAGATAAAGGACAGCCTTGTCGAACACCCCTATGTAAAGAAAAATAATCCGAGGTCATTCCGTTGACAAAAATGGATGCCTGAGGGTTAGAATAAAGTAAGGAAATAATAGAAATGAATTTGGGAGGGATGCCAATCCAGCGAAGGGCCTGGAACATAAAGTCCCATCCAATCCTATCAAAGGCTTTCTCCACATCTAAAGAGATAGCCGCAAAGGGGAGAGCTCAAGAAGAAGACTTACTGAGAATATTAAGAAAGACACGTGAATTGTCAGAGGATAGACGACCTTTGACAAACCCTGATTGCTCAGGACCAATAAGATCAGGTAATAGGGGATACATACGCAAAGCTAGGAGTTTGGCCAATATCTTGCAGTCAGTGTTCACCAGGGAAATTGGTCTATAATTCTTGCACAATGAATGATCCTTATCTTCTTTAGGAATCAGACAGATTAGAGCCTGTTGGAAGGAACCGCTCGAGGATCCTGCAAAAAGAAAGGACTGGAATAAAAGTAAAAGTTTAGGAAGAAGTAAAGAGGCGAAGTGGCGATAAAACTCTATTGTGAAACCATCGGGTCCAGGAGCCTTACCGCACCGTAATTTAGAGACTGCAAGGGAAATCTCAGAGAACGAAATGTCCCGGTCCAAGGAATGAAAATCAACGTGAGAAGTCGGGGGTGAGGGAAGAGAGTGAAAGTAAGAGAGAAGATCAGCCGAATCCAGTACCTGTTCAGGAGTGTAGAGGTCGTTGTAAAATTTGACAAATTCAATAAGGATGTCCTTGTCTTTAAATTTGGATTCTCCAGAGGAAGTTTTAATGGATTTAATTTTAGTACGTTCTTTTCTCATTTTTAAGTAATTGGCCAGAAGTTTCCCCATCTTATTTTTACCTCCATAATATCGGGAATTACATTTCAACAATAGATTAGAGGCAGCATCAGTTGTAAATTTATTAAATGATATTTTTGCACCAATACAATTTTTAAGAGAGGAGTCGGACTTAGAAGCGTAATAGGTTTGTTCTAAACGTTTAATGTCCGCTAAAATTTGAGTCGATTTGAGTTCTCTGAGCTTCTTCCGACGTGACACAAAGTCCATAATAAAACCCCTAGAAGCCGCCTTGAAAGAGTCCCAAACCATAACAAAAGAAGAGTCAGGGGTGTGAATAAGGAGAAAAAATTCATTGGCAAAATCAGTGAAAGCAGAACAAAAATCAGGTTCCAGAAGTAAAGCATTATTAAAGCGCCATCTGCCAGAATGAGGGGGAACTGGGAGAAGATCTAGGTCCACAAAAACCGGAGCGTGGTCAGAGAGTAAAATGGAGCCAATTTCAGAGCGGATGGCATGTTGGGACAGGGGTTTACTGAGAAAAATATGGTCAAGACAGGATTGGGACTGATGTGGAGGGGAGAAAAAACTATATTCTCTAAGGGCCGGGTTGCAAAGTCTCCAAATATCTACTAAAGCATTATTTTGAAAGGCATTTACGAATTGAGTATGCATTCTGGAGGGGGTGTATTTGACTTTTGAATGTCGGTCAAGGAAGGGATCAACAACCTGATTACAGTCTCCACCGAGAAGAATGTAATCACCAGAAAGGGAGGATAACTTAACAGAAATAGCGGGCCAAAAGGACCTATCTATAACAGTAGGTGCGTATACATTAAAAAGGGTAAGTGGGATATTATCTACAAGTAAAGTAACAATAACCCAGCGACCATCAACATCACATTCGTGAGAAATTGAGGAAACATTTAACTTTTTGTGTAACAAAATCACCACACCATTTTTCTTATTAACCGTGGGGGAACATAGAACATGTCCTACCCAACAACGCTTAAGCTTCAAAGCTTCCGCCTCAGAGAGATGAGTCTCCTGGAGGAGGGCAACATCCGTCTGAAGTCGAGCTAAATGTGATAAAACCTTTTGCCTTTTGATAGGATTATTTAATCCTTTAACATTCCATGTCGTGACACGGAAGGAAACAATAGAGAGAAACAACTATCAGCAACATGCTTGTTAAATGCACATATCAAAGTGAAAACAAGTATGAGGAAAAGGAAACAGCGTGCGAATTGTGAGGGAGAAAAGGATTAAGAAGAAAAGATGCGGTAAAAGAGTGGAAAAAGGTAGGATAAAAGCTGTGCTAGTTCTGAAAAAGAAGAAAGAAGAACGTAAAAGAGAGGAGGAAAAAAGAAGGAGAAAAGAGAGTGGAACAAAAAAAAGGAGATAGCTCAAGAGGAAAGGATATAGAAAAAGGACAGAAACCAAAATGGTCAAGAAGACAGAACTTGTCCGGAACGAACGGCTGAAAAACATACTTACAAATAACGGAAAAACCAGAACAGGGATGGGGGTGGTGGTAGCGGGTAATGACGACGAATACGACCAGAGCGGATACCAAAACCTCTAATACCAGGAGTCCAAAAGGCAGCATACAGAAACAATAGGATACGTCAGGGTGGAGAAGGAAAGGGCACACCTGGAAAGGAAGAGAACCATTAGGAAAATTGCAAGGACCTGAAAAAGAACATGATACGAAATTGGGTTGAAACAGGAAGGGGAACCTGAGGGAAGACGACAACAATCAAAGCGAAACAATTAAGCAAAGCACACCGAAGGGGAGACTACAATCATCAGGGGAAACATTAGGTAAAGCACAACAACAGTGCCATTGAAGAAAGCACAAGAGCTACAATATATAACTAACAAAAGATAACAAGTCCTGTCAACCAGGTCTGGAAGTGACCATTACATCAGGACCCTGTTGTCGAAGGAAGGCGAGCAAGGCCGCAGGATCCTCATAGGTGGTTGTTCTGTCCTTATAAGTAACCTTGAAGAGGCAAGGATGCAAGAGACCATATCTGGCATTAAGGGCTCTAAGCTGCGGTCTCAAGTCTAAGAACTTCTTCCTCCGGTCAGCGGTGGCCTTGGAGACATCCTGCGAAAAGTATAGGCGATGGCCTTCCCACATGATTTGCTTTTTGAGCTTTGCGGCTGAAAGGACCTGCAGGAGGTCAGTGTATTGTAGGAAGAGCATAATGACACCTCTAGGCTTGGAAGTAGTCTTAGGACCAAGTCGATGGGCTCGTTGAATATTGATGGAAGATAAAGTCGGAGCGTCCAAGATCTTGGTGAGGAAGGACTGAAAAAAGATGGTGGGGTTGGACCCCTCTGTAAGTTCCGGAAGACCATACAGGCGCAGGTTGTTCCTGCGATTCCTGTTTTCCAAATCCTCTGTCTGACGTTTAAGTAGAAGAATTTCCGCTTCTATTGATGGAATACGAGAACATGAGGACTGCAGAGAATCTGTGGAATGTTTCAGGGTGAGGACCCATGAATCCAGAGATGACCATTTCTCCTGCATGGCCTGCATGTTTTTAGTAGTGGCCTCAATAAATGGCTTAAAAGCCCGCCGCTCCTCCAGAATGAGATCCATAGAAGATGAAGAAAAATTGCTCCCGGGAGAAGGCGGGTCTTTTTTCTGACGTTTAGAAGCAACTGAAGAAGGTGGAACTTTACCTCCGGGGTGTACCTTAGGAATGGCTCCATGCGTCAGGTCAGATTTTGACGACATGCCGTCTGCCATGTCAGGAGCAGGAGAGTCAGAATCCGAACTAGCAGGTAGTTTCGAAAGAGTGGCAATCTTCAAATTACGAAGTTTCCCCATATAAGCCAAAAGAGGCAATTGATTGAAAGCAGTAAATCAGTGAAAGCAGTAAATCAGTGAGGAATAAGTAGGTGCTGTGGCAAAGGATAACGTGCAAGTAGCAATGGCTAGCACGTAGGAGGAGAGATAGATATAAGTTCAGCGTTCAACCGCGGCCACAGGAAAAAAAAAAAACCCTGCGGCGCTGTAGATACAAATTAAACCAAGGAGGACTCCAACCCAGGCAACAAAGCAAAGCTACATGAGTCTCTCAAAACAAGTTGCCACTTGCTGCATGAACGTCGTGCAAGACAGAGAAACACAATAGAACCAGAAGTGAACCGAGTCAAATATAGCAGGTCATGGTCGCAGAAATACGTACATGCAGGTAGCCACTCAGGTATGAACATTCAATTGAAGAGCCGGGAGGAGGAGCATTGAGAGGTGTGTGAGGAAATCCTGTTGCAGAAACTGAGAGGACCAACTCCTGGAAATGCGCAGCAAATCACTTCATGCAAACCGATTTTTTAAATTCCAGACCCCTCACAACTCGCTTTTTTTTTTTTAAATTCTTTTTATTATTCATCCCATTAAGCACACTTTATCCTGTATACAATACACTCTAACAACTGCAACGTTTCCTTAAATCCTATTGCACAAATTCAATCCTAAGTACATGTCCAATACAATATTCAACAGGTTGTCATTCCAATACTTATAAAAAAGTAATCAGGGTTTTTTAACATTTCCATCAATCAATAAAGGCAAATTAGAAAAAACAAGGAATAAAAGCAGAAGGGGGATATTTTCCTATTCATCATTACTTTGCATCTCCTTCCATTTACTTAAGGGCTCCCAAATCCTTCTACCCAAACATCTTCCTCTCCTCCCCTTCCGAGCATAGATGTTTTTCTCAATATTATATGAATATAACATATTTGCCAACCAGGTTTGAAATTTTGGGGGATTTTTATCAAGCCAAGCCCTGGCTATTGTCAGTCTATAAACAGCCATTGCAACAAATAGAAAATCTGCATGCTGTTCCTGCTCACCCTTAGCCACTCCTAACATAATCCAAGGTGGTGTAAGAGTAATTTGTACACCCAAGGATCTTGATAAAAAACCCTATATCCCGTTAATCAATGGATGTAAATGAGGGCAGGTTGCAAAGATATGTATGCTATCTGCCTCCAGTGCATCACATCGGGGGCAAGTAATTCCTGTACTACCACCCCATTTTGCTATCCTCGCAGGAGTATAATAAAGAAAATATAATGTCTTATAGTGCTGAGACTGCAGAGGGGCTGCACTCAGGATTGTACGTCCTAAGTTCAGGGACTCAAGAAACAGGCTACTTTCATCTCCCAGTTTGTCCGCCCATTTCGTGCTAAATTTCTCCGAATCGTCCACCTTTCCCTTTATCAATATTGCATAAAAGGACTTAATTGTGCGGTCCCCCATCAGTTTAATTTTCTCCATTATTTCAATTTTATCAAAGCCTGCGGGGCCTCCCACCTTGTTTTTAAGGAAGCTCCTAATCTGTAGATACTTAAAAAAAAAAACTATTGTCCAGCCCATATGCATCTCGTAGGTCTGAAAATTGTACAAATCCATCATGAGAAAACAGGTCCCCTATTTGCGTAATCCCCCTTGCTGCCCACTCTGCCATTGTCTGATCAGCGAATATTTCAGTGGGGAAAGATCTATTATTAATCAGAGACACATATCTATTGTACCTCCCCATCTTGGCTTTCTTTAGAAATGCGTTCCACACATTTACAGCAGCCAAAACCGTCTTGAACCGAGTTCTTTTAAAATAGCCAAAATCAGTACAATTTAAACAAGGCAACCCAAGAAGTGCCAGTTGTTGTGGTGGGGAGTGTTGCTGTGGCGTTCAGTGATGCTGTGGTAGCGCATAGTGATGTTGGTGTGTGGGGTGTGTGTGGGGGTGGGGTGGGTATGTGGGGGGTGAGTGAGGTTGTGTGTGGGGGGTTGTGTGTGGGGTTGTGTGTAGCAACCGACTAGCATGTGGGTAGAAACATCGTACGGGATAATTGTGTGCAGGGAGAGAGAGGGGAGGTGGTGGCGGCTGGGGAGGGGGAGGAGAAATGCGAGTAAGGCTGTGTGCGGGAAGAGAGGGGAGGTGCTGGGGAGGGGTAACAGATGGCGATGGCTGGAGATTACACAGACGGCGGCCTATAGCTTAGCCCTGGCCTGCACAGTATTACTCTCCCGCACAGCTTCCAGACCTTGTCCTCAACTGAGTGGCAGCTTCTATACACATTTATCACTCTTGCAATGAAAACTATGCTCCGGCGAAATTGAAATAATGCAATGCAATGTTATTCATGTAGTTTCAGGCTTTTCACATTATGCTTGTGACAGGAGATTCCCAAAATTATATCATTACGTCATGGAATTCTATGTCGTTTGCGGCAAGCTTTGACACGGAGCTCCCTGCACCAATGTGAACAGTCAGAACGCAAGCAGCTGTTGCTTGTGGCACTTCTGTTTTTGCGCTTTTTTTCAGTGGGAAATGTGCTCTCGTGTCAAATTGCACTTTATGCTAAAATAGAGCGTTCAATGACGGAGTTAAGTTTCATGTAATTCAGTGTAACTTTCCCAAAGTTTCAAACACCCCTATTGAACTTTTTTATGTTCCAAGTGCTTTGGTTATGCTCTTTTGAGAGGATTTAAAGGTCAGGAATAATCTGAAATGTTGGAGCCACACAGACTAAGAATTCTGAAGCTGTGCAGTCTATGGCATACTTTAAGCAGCTGATGGATATTTAATTTTCCTCAATGGAAAGTATCGGTATTTTCTATTCACTCCTTGTGCAAGGGACTTGATTGTACTGGGTCTGAAATCTTCATAGTGAGATGAAATGGACAATCATAAGTATTCTTAATTAGCAGGGTGACAATGGCTTGATGTTGAAAAGGGCTAACTAAACCTCCGACACTGGTTCTGAGGCTTCTGAAGGTAGGGAGGTAAAGTGATCTAACCAGCTGCAGTGGATTAGAAGAAAAAGTGGTTTTTTGTGCAATCCAATAATCCGATGGAGTGTGGGCATGTCTGCACAGCGAGGGCACGTCTGTGGTGGCCATCAGATGTCCGAGTGAGTATGTCTGCAGTGGCAATGGGTTTCAGCAGTGGCGGTGTGCGCTCTACATGTGAAAAGACAAATGAAAAGATAATTCAGCTGCAAAAACGGGAAAGGTACTCATGCCCCACATGAATTAAACCCGACAGAAATGGAGCCACTGCCATTCTGTGCAAGCTTGAGAGCGAGAGCAGCGCAGGATGGGAGAGAAGAAAATGGACGAGAGAGAGCAACACTGGATGGGAGAGAGGCATGTAAGGGGTCTGGGAGGGGGTGTAAGGGGGTGTATCGTGACGGGAAGCATACAAAAAACAAGTTAGTAGGGAATAGCATTAAAGGGAAGTGAAAGACTACAGCTTGTAGCGTAGGAGAGCTACACATTATTAAGAGCAATTAAATGCATTAGCGGGTTGCGTTTCCGCTGCAGAGATCTTTGTGCAAACAGCAGCTACTGAGTACCATCCCCAAGAACGCTGTCACAAAACACGCTACAAAAGAGTAAAGAATGATCAAAGCACAGCAAGTTCTTAGAGCAGACTGGTGTTAACGGTCACAAGATTAATCAAACCGAAGTTGGGCAAGTATAGCGCTTAAACGTAGGCGGGATCACGGACACATACTGAATGGTATCACTGGTTGACATTTTACCCCAGCGTAGTTTACTAACATTGCGAAGTCAAATCCAAGAACGGCTCATGCTAGACAAGTTGTTCATTCATCTACTTGGCCACAACCACTGTGAACTATTCTAAAAACTTGGATGCGTAGCCTGGTTAGGAACCAGGAGAGTCAGATTGCATATCGTCCATTTCGGCATACTGAAAGAAAAACACGACAGAAAAACAGTGTTGGCATTGCTGGGGGGTAGGGGGGAAGTGGGGATTTAAAAAAAAAATGTGACACGGCGGGCAGGGGAGGGGGCGGAGCGGGGAGAGGGAACAGACGGAGGGAAGGCAGATAAGGGGAGGGGGGAGGAGAAATGCGACACGGCGGGCAGGGGAGGGGGCAGAGCGGGGAGAGGGAACAGACGAAGGGACGGCAGATAAGGGGAGGGGGGAGGAGAAATGCGACACGGCGGGCAGGGGAAGGGGCGGAGCGGGGGCCTGGAGTGCGGCTGAGGGAACTGATGTGCACGCGCTTTTAAGCTCAATGCGCATGCGCATTGAGCTTAAAAGTCACGGGCACTGCAAGGAATCGCCACGATTCCTTGCAAGTCAGTTAAAGAGTGGTTAAGCCCCCATAGTCTCGCAAGCTCGATGCGCATGCGCATCGACAGTCGAGACCTAAAAACAATTATCAGCATTTGCCCCAAGCACAACAGCATAAACCTCAGTAGACATGTTATTCACTCTATCAACATCATTGTTCCCTCCAATTAATCCCTGTATATATTGCAAAACAGTTGCCATATAATATAAACGAAAATCTGGTGCACCTAATCCCCCTTTATCCCTAGAAAGTGTCATATACCTATAGGCCCTCAGGGTCTTACAATGCACCCAGATAAATCTATTACAAATGGCCTCAAGGCCGTTAAACCAGCTGGCTTCAAACAGGAGAGGTATAGCCCTAAAGAGGTACAAAAATTTAGGTAGAACGATCATCTTAATGATATTGGTACAGCCTACCAGCGAAAGATGTAAGTTATTCATCCTCTCTAGGTCCGTTTTGACTTGGGCTATTAAAGGTGACATATTGTTTTTTACTATCTTATTTACATCTGATGTAATTTGCACCCCTAGATAGGTTGCCGCTCCCACAACTCTGTCATCATTACATATTACCAAACGATTTTTAACTATCTGGGTTTTAGTGTTGTTCAGACTGTACCCTGAGAATTGCCCAAATCGACTAGCTTCTCCTTCGATTGCCCTAATAGCGTCTGTAGGATTTGAAGTCAAGATGGCCACATCGTCCGCATATGCCAACGTTTTGAACCGGCATCCATTTAATACTAGCGGTGGAATCTGATCGTTACTTTCCAACTTGCGTAGATATGGATCGAGGTACAGTGCAAAAAGCAGGGGGGGAAGATGGACACCCCTGCCTTGTTCCTCTATTAATGTTAACTGTAGTTGATTGCCCTCTATTAACCCTTATCTTGGCCACCGGGTTTATATACAGTGTCTGCAGGGCCTTAATAAATCCTGCCCCTATACCGCTCCACCTCAAAACTGCCCATAAGTACCTCCAGGAGACCCTATCAAATGCTTTTTCGGCACCTAGAAACAAAGCTGCCATAGGGTCTCCTAGAGTACTTGCTGCATCAAATGCCGTAATTACCTGCCTAGTGTGTTGAGTCGTTCCTTTACCCGGTATGAACCCATGCTGAGAGGGGGTTACCAATGATTCCACTACTCTTGATAGCCTTTTGGCCAGGATTTTGGAGAATATCTTGACATCCGCATTCATCAGAGTAATGGGACGATAGGACCCCTCACAACTCGTGCTGCATTTCTAATTGCTGTGTTTAAAATATGCACTGCACACGATGTTTAATTGGTTTCTGTTCTTTATAACACAACTACTCCAACTCGAGCTCCTCTTTTTTTCTTTTTTTATTAAAACTGTGGCAACCGGCATTAAATTATGCATTTAAATCCAAGCTACAAGCTTTGTCTTCTTTTAAGGCTCATTTTGTATTTTTGGGTTTTCTTTTTTGTCTTCCGGTAAAAGCTGCCACTATTTCCATCTGTTGCCAGCCTGAGATATGTCTTGTGCTTTATTCCTAGTGCAGTGTTTATTTTCGAAATTGAAGGCTCGTGCTCTCCTTCACCACACGCAGCGTGTTTACTTTGGATTATTAGGATTATTAGGTCTGAGCTGGCCTTTGCGCTCCACAGCACGCACTGTGTTTACATATGATTGTCAAGCTCGAGCTGCCTTTCACACTTTACTGCGCACTGCCTGTTCGCTTTTAATTAGTAGGCTCGAGCTATTCCTCGGCTTCCCTGCTCACGCTGTGTTTCTCTTCAAATACACCGTTTAAGCACAACCAACTCTCCGCTCTTCTCAAAATTGTTTACATTTCAAACAAATATAAATTCTGGAGACAGTTCTTTGCATCTATGAAATACTGCGATGTTTAAACGTTTAATTTACTTTCCATTAATTCTCCGGGTATAATCTCTGCTTTTCAACACTTGTGCCACTTTTGCTCAAGTAATTACAATGTTCATGAGGTTTGTTTATCTTTCACAATTGAATTACGACTTCCTGCATCCTTTCATTGCCTGCCACTTTAATTGAATTATATGCTGACAGTACCAGTTCACCATTGCAATGTCATGAATGAACGAAATAAATTAGGTCTCCTTGTGTGAGGGGCTTTACTTACAAATGCCAGTCTTTTAAAATTTGAGAGTTTCTTCCAAGCATAACACACACATTTCTGGAGTCATGCGAGCCGGTGTTCTGAGAATCATTGGGTCCCCGTGAGTGGCTGCCCCCCCTACGTCACAGGGTACAATGATTCTCAGAACCAAGCTATTATGCGTCGCTCCCCCATGGCGGTTTGCCCCCCCCTACGTCACGGGGGCGGAGCCGTTCTGGCGCTTTAGTGTACTTGAAGAAATTTCTCGAGACAGCGCTCGCATGCGCTATTGATTGTTATGGTTATTTAGGGCGGACTGGCCGCCGCTGAGAGCGGTCCACTCCGCGGAGCTTTGCCTACTTTAACATTGCGGTTTGACTTTCCCCGATGTCCTGCGGCATGTTAATTTTTTTCCGGTTTTTGGTATATTTTTCCGGTTATTTTTCGAGCGGTGTATTCCGCCGAAGCTTAAAATAATTATCAGTGCTGCCCCTCCGGACAGGTTTGCCTTCCCCCGATTGCCCGCTTGCATGGTGTAGTGCTCCGGGGAAGCGGTTAATGGTGGTGCGCCGCTACAGTCTGTGGATGGCTCGGTGGACGAGGCTTCATGGCGGAGGCAGACCAAAGGGCAGGCGCGCGTCATCTTCATTCAAGCAAGCTTCAATAGCTCAGTTAGGCGAGCGTTGGACTGCAGAGCTGGAGGACCCGGGTTCAATTCCGGTTATCGTCACACTTGCAACTTCCGTTTTTTTTTTTTTCATTTATGTATTTATTGTTTTTTCATGCCATTTTATATAGTGCTATTCATTTATCATTTATAAATTTATGTATCCGAATTTATATAGTGCGAAGGTGTTAGAGCGCTTCACTTTCGGACCAGTAATGATACTAGAGGAAAGAATTTCAAATTAACAAATTAAAAAAAGTATGTGAGAGGTAGCAAACAGTGTTTTAGACGAGACTAGTGACCATGCCATTCCAGTTTGGAGCCAGCCTTATGCAAATCAGTATTGATCCTGCACCCAATGTGAACAGTGCAGCCTGAACTACCAGGCCAGGTCCTCCCTGGACTAGAAACAAGCATCCTAGACCGGTTTCGGCCTTTCTGCCCTCATTAGCCAGTATAGCTTCATTCCATTAGCATGAAGAGCACAGGACTCATGTCTGAGCATACCTGTTCCACTCTGGGTGAAAAATGCAAAAACAACAATTGATGGGCAGAATGCAGAACAATGTCACACATTAACCTCATTACAGAGATCTAGGCCTAAAACCATTTTATTTTTTTGCTCACCATGCCACCCCAGTTTGCACCCACCCATATGCAAATCAGTCTTGACGCTGTGCCCAATGGTAACAGTCCAGCCCGAACTTCCAGGCCATATGTATTGAAGAGTCCTTTCATTTGGGAAGTGAACACAGAGCATTACCCACTTGCTCTTTGATATGCATGGTACTTGTTCTTTGCAGCAGGCATATTACCCCATTGCGCTACCTTACATGAGTAAAAGAGTCACTACCGAAAACATGCTCTCATCTCTCTCCAGCAGGGACATTGATCACCGACGTCATCTTGGCACTTGTATTGTCGACCGGAACCTTTTTTTATTATATTAAGAATTTAGCAATGTTTTATTAAAACTCCTGCACTTGTACAAAACCGTTCCCCCCCCAAACTAAACTGGCCCCCTACCCTTCCAGTCGCCCTGTGAAATGCCTGTTCCTGCCCTTTCAGTACTACTGTTCAATTAGTACTCCTGCTTGATCAACATGCCTGGCCCATCCCTTCTCCTGGCCCGTCCCGTCCCTTCTCCTTGCCCGTCACATCGCCTGCCCGTCACTTCTCCTGGCCGTCACTTCTCCTGCCGTTCATTGCTCCCAGCCCGTTCCCTGCTCCCACCCCGTTCACTGCTCCCGCCCCGTTCACTGCTCCTGCCCTGTTCACCACTGCTCCTGACCCGTTCACTGCTCCTGCTCTTTTCACTGCTCCTGGCCGGTTATCACTCCTGCTCATGCCTAATCACCGCTCCTGTCCCATCACCTCTCCTGCCCTGTCATCTCTCCTGCTCTGTCACTTCTGTCACTTCTCCTGCCCAGTTACCTCTCCTGCCCAGTTACCTCTCCTGCCCAGTTACCTCTCCCGCCCAGTGACATCTCCCGCCCAGTTACCTCTCCCGCCCAGGCATCTCTTTTTCATGTTGCCTCTCCTGCTCTGTCATTGCTCCTGGCCCGTGACTTTTGTGCCTTGTCACATTTCCTACCCCATCACTTTTCCTGCCCCATCACTGCTCTACTTTCCCTTATTGATAATGGCCTATTCATACATATAATTCAGTGATGATCGGCCTAATATACTTTGCCAGTGTGCAGTGTGTACGGTTTGGCTGGCGTGGATGGGGAGCAGGTAATAATTATGCTCCCCGTGTTTTTCTGTACCCCCTAATTCAAAAGGGAGTTTACACATGCCTGTTCAAGTTGTTTGTTGTGCTTTGTATAGGGTTCGGCTGGCGTTGATGGTGAGTAGGTATTATTTCAGATACTTGTCGTTTTGTGTACCCCCTAACTCAAAAGGGAGCTTATACAGGCCTAGTCTACTTAGCCAGTGTGTGTTGTGTAGGGTTTGGCTTGTGTAGAATGTAGTTACGTCCTCCCCGGACATACAGGGTGTCTCGCTCGAATGGCCAAATGCCCCTAAGTTAGCAATCATAAATAAGTACTCTCGTCCAGTTGGTCCCACCATGGAGTCACCTACACTTGATGATTTCGTGTCCTTTCTGGGGCAACTACCCAAAGACTGTAAGATTATGATGGGTGGAGACTTCAATAGTCACTTCGAAACAATGGAAGGATTGATGGAAGGCGCACGCACAGCAGAAGATGAATTTTGGGTTGTTCTGGTGTCAATCTCCACACCCCAAATCTTGGTCTCCTCTTGCATGCCAAATTATGTCTTTGACACTTAGTTTTGCTCTAAGGGCTTGCAATGGGCGAACAATCTCACACACCCATTCACAATGTATTTTTAAAAGGAAGGATCCGGAATAGCGGCTGTACCACATTTCTGTAGATATTAGCCTTCGGTCCAAGGTTAAAGATTTTAAAGTAGTTGCACGAACGGACAGTGAGTACAATGCACTTTTTAATTAGACATGGTGTATCCTGTAGCTGCAGTTTGATTGCAGCACGCTGAGAGCATGGTGGACCTAAGTAACCTGGTTCCCACCTCCGTCCGGCGTAGGTTAAAATAGGATAAAGTGGTAAATTTGCAAGAAAGCATTAGGAAATTGTATGAGCTAGCACTCCCCAAGTTAGAGGATTTGGATAATTTAATTAAGCAACCCAGACTTCAAAACTTCAATAATAAATTACATTTAATCCACGAAGAGTTAGTGGGCTTTCTGGGTGATGTTCTTTTCCCTGAAGTAGTGCAGCGCAAGCAAAAGACTGTAACCTCTACCTGGTATAACTCAGACTGTAAAAAGGCCAAGTCTGAGTTAATAACAGCAATAAAAGCTGGAACAGCCAGGGGCTAGGTCGCTGAGCTTAGTCGGGAATATAAGGACATAATGGTGCGGGCAAGGTCATAGTGGAGCTGGTACAGATGGCAGGATCTCTCTCTCGCCCTCAAGACGAGGGATTGTATGAGATTCAGGTGTTTGGTTAACATTTTTACCGGTGAACTAAAAACTGCAGTGGAGCCTAACATTGCAGCCTCTGTGTGGGAATACCACTTTGGTAAGCTCTACGAAGATATCTTCGAATGTTCCAATGATGTGGCTGCTGCCGCACTATCCCAATCTGGCGATGGATTGGAATTTAGCCTTGGGATTTGGTCAGTGCAATATAGAGACTGGCAGTGGGTAAAGCACCGGGGCTTGATAGATTGCCTGGTGACCTCTTTAGGTCCCCTCCTGAGATCTGTTCCCCGTATCTCCTTATTTCTTTCAATTCTATTGCGAGTGGCATGGAGATCCCCTGAATTGGCTGGGGGCTAGATAGTACCCATCTTCAATAATGGCTGTCCTCTTCTCCCAGCCAACTACAGGCCGAGCAGCCTTATAGATGTGCCTCAAAAACTTTTTCCCCGCCTTATACTGGACCATCTCTTGGACTGGATGTAGGACAATGACCTTCTAAGTCCACCCCAGGCTGGCTTCAGGAAAAACACGTCCACACTGGACCAGATATTCTGCCTCGTACTCCTGTATTTGCATACTGTGAGGATCGAGGTGGGGAGGCTGTACTCCTAGACCTCTCCGCGGCATTCGACAGCGGATCCAGAACGCCTCAGCCAGACTCATCCTCGACATCCCGCGAACCAGCCACATCTCCGGACATCTGACAGACCTGCATTGGCTCCCCGTCAACAAAAGAATCACCTTACGCCTCCTCACCCACGCACACAAAGCCCTACACGACTAAGGCCCGAGCTACCTCAACAACTGAATCAACTTCTACGCTCCCCAACGCCACCTCTGATCAGCCAACCACGCCCTCGCCACCGTCCCCCGCATCCGAAGATCGGCTACAGGAGGAAGGTCCTTCTCCTACCTGGCCGCCAAGACCTGGAACTCCCTCTCGACCGACCTACGCCTGACCCAAGACCACCTCTCCTTCAGGAAGAAGCTGAAGACCTGGCTGTTCGAGCAGTAGCGTCACCCCCCTCCCCCCAGCGCCTTGAGACCCTACGGGCAAGTAGTGCCCTCTATAAATGTCTTTGATTGATTGATTGATTGATTGATTGATGGTGTTCATGGACCTGAGGTCAGCATTTGACTTTGTCCCCCGCCAGAAACTCTGGGAGGTTTCAAGTAAGATGGGGTCCTGTACACCTTCTACAGTTCATAATCTGGCTCCAGGATGGTAACTTTGCTCAGGTCGGGAGTGGTAGGGGTGGAGCATTGTCAAAAAGGTTCCCAGTCCTCAGCTGGTTAAGGCAGGGTTGCGTTTTGGCGCCAACCCTGTTTTGCCTTAATGTTAATAATGTTATATCCCATTTTGGTAATGTAAGGGATAATGATGCTCCAGTTCTCAGAGGCAGGATAGTAACTCGGAACCTGAACCGCCCGGGTCAGAGAAGCAGCGGGGGTGGTGGACTGTTCTTGAGTCTGCCTCCTACCCGTAACATCGTGCCCCCCCCCTGACTTCACTTTGATGGATGCCGCCGAGGCAGACCTTCCTGCCACCGGCGATACTTCTACCGTCCCTCGTGCCAATAAGAGGGTGTAGCCTGTGAGTATCGGCACCCCCCAGCTGCATGGACATGTTGCGAACAACGCTAATATGGGCGAAGATTGCTGCGCCCTTCGAATGATTAACTAGTATGTGGTGGGTGTTGTGTGCGTAATGAGCTGTATCACCATTATCTTGCGACCAACCATGTATGCCGAGGCGTAAGCATTACAAGGATACTGAGGTGTGAATTGTTTGTGATACATACACCGAGACCTCTTCACCAATGGCTTGCCGCCGTTTAGGAGGCCAGCCAATGGAGAAGAGTGGCGGGGTTTACTGTGTATTACAACGTAGGACACTGATTAATAGGCTGAGCCTTCACCACCCACGGACCCTCCACCATTTTATTTCTACCTCTTTTTCAAAGCCTTATTTATTATTTTTTTCCTCTGTATCGACAGTTCTGTACTACGCTTATCTGTGTTATATTACACTTGTAATCTTCATTGCAGTTCTTTTTCATCCTGGTGGGGGGAGGGTGGGTGCATGAGTTTAACAGAGATACTCTCAGTAACAGTGATACCATTAGTACCGAACTTTATTGACTGCTAAGAAACTACTCCATCAAATCTGTTGACTTAACCTGTTACTCGTCAGTGTTATCTCCTCACAGTGCAAACCTGCATAATTCTTCTGTCGTTGGCCTCTCAGTGCATGTTGGATCCACCACTTTATATTCATGATTAGACACCACCTTGTGTGTACCCACCCTGATAATGGGTCCAATGGGCATTGTTCATGCACACTTTGTCCTGCTTTTTCTTGCATTTTTCGTGCATTTTTTGTGCAAATTGTTTTTGAAAGACCTCATCAACCCTTCTCCTTAAAAACAATGAAGGGTTTGAAGCAATTTTATATGCTAGCTCTGCATGCCACAATAATCCCAAAATCATTAAAGTACTTTCTTTTCCCCTTTTATGCAATATTATTTATTTCCAGTATACTCTTGTGTTTGTGTGTTTCACAACAATTGAATTGACCATCTCCATGCATATTGTGCACGAAAGGAATTGACAACGGAGTCACATTATTTATTTGTTATTATTCTTTATTTCATTTATTTAAATAAAAATTCCACATGTACCAAATAGATTAATTTATTAGCATAATAAATATTTAATACATTTAACATCATACATCGCAAATGCAAACACTACAGTAACGAAGTGTTGAGAATGTTTCAAAATGCACAATTGATTAACATTTTGCAATTCCAACAGTAACATTTAAAAATAAAATTCTGTGCTTCACACTAAAATTTGTGGGCCCACAAATACTAATTACTATTCTTACAACTTCTGTACTCTTTCACTACAGACATATGTTACATATGATAAAAATCACTTACATAGTAAGTATTTGTCTTGCATGTTCGGCTGTACATTAACATGGTCGCTGTCTCCTTATATTTTTTCTACGGTCTACATTCTTCTGTTAGCATCAATGTATTGATATGGTGACAATTGAATTTTGAACTCTGTAATATTTTTCTCGGTATATGTTAGTAATTTAAAACATGGAAACTTAGTAACAATAAAAATATTAATAATTTGCCTTGGTAAAGCGTGAAATCACACGGAAGGGGCACAGTGGCCCATCTGTAAGATAAATTAAGCTATTGCCCACAGTCACATGGTGCTGGCCTTATCTGCAGCTAATCGATCGGTGTTCCCCAGATTCTGGAGTCAGTCACCCTACGTGGTGGCACATCTTTTCCCTAACTGGACAGTGCAGCCCTGACATCGTACTGATTGATGACATTATATACGACATTGCTAAATCGCAAAGACATTCAAGTCTACTTTTTAAAAAAAAATGTATGTGCACACTTAAGTTACTTCTAATTTCTAATTTCTAATTTCCTCTGTAGACAAACAATCTTTAATGCTTGTAAATAAATTCATCTACTTTAATGTAAACCAACTTTATGCAAATGTTCTCCTCTATATTTCCGGGCAAATAATGTTACTCTTTTTATTGAGCAACTACTCAGATGTCGTATTCAGATTCATTTGAGTTTCATCGATATTTTCAATACTTTGAAGAACCGGACAACTTTTTAAACCAGATAGATTTAAATAGGATAAATCTGTCCTGTATGTCAATTGTTCTCTTGAAGTACCCATGGAGCCCTAAAACCCATGCTCAAAGTGGAAGAAGAGCCATGTTGAAAAACCATTGTAAAGTACTGCGAAGAAGCATGGCTTAATAGACAAATCAAGTGCACCTTTACTTCCTAATGGCATCTACAGAGGTACTCACATTCCAAACGGAGTCTACAGAGGTAGCCATGGCTGTTTCAAATGTGTTACGCAGGCTCATACAACATGTTACCTCTCTCTATCAATTTGCTTGCTCAATACGATTATTCCTTATGACTCGAGCATGAAAGGTAATGTACTGAAGGGTGCGTGTATCAAGAGGGAGAGAGAGGACCAGAAAGCTAGTCCAGAGCCCCAGTTTATATGTCAAGTTATCAAAAAGAGACTAGCTATGGAAGGGGTTGGTATGATGTTTATTTTATAAAAATGATGGTGACTCAGTTCGTTTTGTCGATTAGGGATGGCACCTGTTGGGTGTCTTTAGAAAGCCCTCACCCACCTACCTAGTTGGTGGTATGCTTCCTCATCGGGCCCACCCAGTGACACCTAGCGTGTCCCGGGTGTGCTACGATGCCTGGTTACAGCGGAGCAGGTATGTCACTGTGTGTGCGGTGAGGGGTAGTGAGATAGTGAGTTTAAAAACGGCTTGGCGGGGGTCCCAGTCCTGGAGAACTTTATTAGTTCGTCCTCCGTCAGCGGTTAAAAATAAGGCTGTCGGACGTTGGGGGCGGGTTACGACCTCCCACGTCCTTTAAGGTGTCAACATGTTTCAGCCAGTGCCTTATCAATATGCTGGCTTTCTTCGGGACTAAAATGTGAGGCAGACATAGGAATTAAAACTAGTGTGTGTGTAGTGTGGACTATGTGTGTACACGCCCTAAAGTATATCTAAATGTGAGAGGGGGGGATTCCCATATCAAGATCACAAAACGATATAGGTCATATATATCATATCAGCCGCCTTCATAGCGATGAGGTGCAGGCTATCAGCGGCTCAAGTGCAATGGTATAGGTGGTACCATTATGGTGGAAGATCGCACTAGAACTTCGAGGTGAAGTGGTTTAAAAAAACGAAGTGTTGCAACAGTGGTGAGAGAGTGAGGAATGAGGCGTAACGTGCATGGCTTACGCTAGTTTTAAGTAGTGTCCTCTTCAAGGTTTGTTGAGGCGGCAAGGGGTTCCACCATAATGGTACCACCAATACCATTCCACTTGAGCCGCTGATAGCCTGCACCTTATGGCGCTTGGCTTTGAAAAGTTTACAATGAAAGTCCATTCCAAGAAGGGCTTTGTACATCATGATTCGAACACATGATCTCTGTGCCGGTATTACATTTGTAACGTTTTGTAGACACTGTTTTTTTGTGATGTCGGTGTTGTATTGTGGGGATGGAGACCGTTGGCCTCCTCTTGCCCAAACGGATATTCAAGTTTGTGACCGCCTCAGCTGTACTTGAAGGGGCCTCAGCTGTACTTGAAGGGGCCTGTACTTTGAAAATACTTTGAAAGTACTTTGAAAATTGAACAAGAACGTAAGAGCCCCAGAAGGGGCCTGTACTTACGAAGACAGACAATAAAATTAGGGAAAGACATGATGGTGACAGTGGAAGAGGTGCAGGACATGATGAGAGCACAGAAGAGCAAGTAGCACTAGTTATTTAGCCTGACAAGTACATCTTTAAAAATGTACGTTATTAACTACTTAGATCAACCAAGACAGTAACATAAAATAAAACCAGAGGAAATAACAAACATAACAATTGCACAGTGGCATCAAGGACTCTGCTTTTCAAAGGTCTATGTGGAGAACAACTAAGTTCAAAATAATTATAGAGAGAATGGGAGAGGCTGCGGAGGTAACATGAACATGTCATGGATAAAAAGGTAACAAACCAGAAATGACCTGGATAGCTAGCATTGTACGTCCTTAACATGTCCAAATTGAATGTTCTACGTAATACTTGGTTCTTGTCATTCCTTAGCTTTACACGCTTCCCTTTAATTTCTGCGGAATAGTAGGGATTGAAAATCAAGTCTACAAAGAGCCGCCTTATCTTGGGTTTCGCATAAGATTTTGCAAAAGCACTAACTCGCCTTCACACAGAAGCGGACATTCTCAGGAATGCCACATAGGATCTGGAACACACTCTCTCCCCAAACCATACTTGCCACTACACTCTTGAACAAAAAAGAAAAAGCTATCCTGAAAGCGAAATGCAGTAACTATTTGCTCCAACTCTGTTAATGCTCTGCACGATCGGTACTACATGTTGGACCCCTCAGCTTATTTGTATTAGTTGTTGAAGGCGATCGACATGTCTCATGTTTGAGCTCTGGCCATGAAGGCTATAGAAGATGCGAAAAAAACTGTGTGCCGAACCAAAAGAGACCCTTAAAGACCAAGAAATCAACGGGCAATAAAGTTGTCCCAGCCGACCAGGCCCAGGCACGTGGCCAAGATAAAGCACGTTTGAGCAGGGTCTTGCTGAAGTGGAAGAATAGAGAAAACACATCAGTGGATGTCACAGAAACAAACGCGTGGAAATGTACATTGCATAAAAGTTCTGAAAAAAAATATGCATCCAATATTAAGAAACACGAGGGATTGTACATTGTGGAAGGACTGGGAGCATTACTTTCAAATCGCACGCAGCATGTGCTATGAAATGAGGGTTAAAACATTACTTATATGAAGTTTAAGTAACGTTCGATCACGCACAACACCCATTGAAGACATCGGTCTGGTGACGACTACAAAAGATACTACTAGGCAGGCTAAACAGGGCTATAGACAAGTGTTTTTGAAACCATATCCAGTATGGCTACAGCCTAAAACGCTTCTCCACACCACCCATTTAACATCCACTGTATGGACAACATGTACACTGGTTGGACCAAGAGGTTTTCATTATGCTGCACAACGGGGCAACGGGAGTAGCAGCCTTACATTACAAGTCCACATATTCACATCTTTCATTCAACTTACCAGAGCCCTTCTACATCAGTACACAGTGCAGGGCCTATGGACAGCATCAGAGAAGAAAATGGACATGAACATGCGAGAACTTATGGCAGTGTTCCTACCCTTGAAAGCCTTGAAATTACATTGGTGCAACAAGACGGTGTTCACGCAGACAGATAACATGACAGCAATGTAGTACATTCAGAATGAAGGAGGTACACACTTCACACAGCTATCAGATCTAGCTCAGACCATGGAGTCCACAATCTTTGAGACTGCAAGATTACTTAATGTCTGTTGCGTTAATATTAGCTTGATTTTAAATTGTAAACAAGATTCAAAACCTTGTAGAATTATACCGAGCTATTGCCCAATCAAGGGTAGTCGTGAAGACCAGAGGGCCAAAGCTGCTATTAGAGTTTCTTGTGAATGATGAAAGCTTTGAGTTTTCTGCAAAGAACTGGTTGTTTATGTGGCACTAGTAGTAGTGGGGGCCTGTAATATGCAGAAAACGTTTTCAAAATTTTTAGATAAATGAAATTGCCAGTAAAAAATTTAGTTTTTTACAGCATTGTTGCCTGTGCCTACAGTTAATAGGGCACACGGGGGAAAGGGACAAACGTCGACGGGCATCCCGTGGAGCGTGATCCCGTAGACAAGTAATGGTGATGTGGCGTTCTACAGTTCGGCTTACACTCATAAGCAGTGGAAGAAGCCACCACCACTGGCATGGAGAGCACGCCTCATTAGAAAACACCACAAGAATCTCTGAACAAACCGTGGTTAACCAGGCATCTGTATCATTCAAGGTGAAGAAAAAGAAAGGTGGAGTACAAGAAGGTTAATAATTTCCCAGCCTGGAAAAATTAAGAAATATGCTGCGCGCAATGCGGACCCTGGGACATCCACAAAAAGAGCCACCCACGGCCCTAAAGGGTGACAGGCAGGGGAATGGAACATCCCGTTGAGCGTAATGGTGTTGACACACAACGATGTTGAAGCGTCTTCTGATTGTAGCAAGATATAAACGAACACTGACTCTTGGCGGCTTGTCACTGGCCCCTGACCAGAGGTGCAACTAGAGCCAAACTTCGTTGCGTGACTACGAAAAATTCCGGGGGTGAGGGGTGGGGATGGGGGGGGGAATTTTCGAGCCTTTAATTATTAGGCAGAGTGGGGCTGCAGGCGCTCTTAAAAGGGGTGCAAGGCCTAATTAACAGTCAAATTCTCTTTGGAAAACCTTTTAAAAGTTCTGTAGCGGCTCTGTGTGTGCCCGGGATCTGTCTCATCCCAGTCTGCCACACACGACAGAGGTGCTGAAGCCCGGTGACTTCAATGGGTGTTGCTGAAAAGCATGTGTGGTGCACCAAATGACACCTTTCAAAGACCAAGCGTTCAACGGCCAATAAAGGTGTCCCCGCCGGCAAGGCTGAGGCACGTGGCGAAGATAAAGCACTTTTGACCAATGTCTTGCTCAAGAGGAAGGGGAACATGTAACATGATTGGATTTATGATAGACACTGAGTACCACAGATAGTAATGACAGACAGCGTTTGAAATACTTGTTGTACAGGTAGAGCCACTCGTTAATATAGTGGAACTTCACACTTAGAATGTTTGAGAATGTTTGAAAATGTAAACATACATTTACCAAGAAATACCACTTAGAGGTCTGGACATGAAGGCTATAGAAGAAGCTGTAAAGCATGTGTGGTCCATCAAATAACACCCGTTAAGACCAAGCCATCAAAAGCCAATAAAAGTTTCCCCGCCGACAAGGCTCGGGCACGGGAGGAAGATTAAGAACATTTGCAAAGTGTCACACTACGATGACGAGTGCGCAGCCATGAAGGCGATCGACATGTCTCTGGATAACATTATACAAATCCACAAAGAAGAAGAAAGTTA
The DNA here is from genome assembly GCF_964263255.1 of Lissotriton vulgaris. Lineage (NCBI taxonomy): Eukaryota > Metazoa > Chordata > Amphibia > Caudata > Salamandridae > Lissotriton > Lissotriton vulgaris. Next base: position 460,692,392 of record NC_141696.1, on the reverse strand, counting down.
CACATTGCCTGATTTAAACACAATGGAACAGCGGAAGAAGATAAAGAAGGGCCCTGTACTTTGAAAATTGAACAATAACGCAACCAACCCAGAAGGGGCCTGAACTTTTCGATCGAGGCAATGAAAGTACTTTTTGTGCACGGAGCAAAATATGCAAACATGCTGTCACCAAGCACAGACGCCCCTGAAGGGTTCCTGGTGAGGGAACGGGGCACACCCCGACGGAGCTACCACCAACACTGATCCAGTTGACACACAACGGTGTCCAAGCGTCTTTACTGACTGTACTAATTTGCGAAAGAACAGTGAGTCTTTCAGCCAGATACAGCAGAACAATAATGAGGTGGTGGCCTAGATGGCGCACCAGAAGGCATTGACCAACACCAATAAACCAGCGGTCCAAAAAAGAAACAAAGAACGCCCACAAGTTGGGACAGAGTTACAGGGGGCCGAACGTTACACCAGTTGTCGACCAGCCACTCAGCCTCGTGGATTGAAGACTATGATCTCCTTCGTCTACACTTTGACAAAATGGAAGACTACAGCAATGCTTGATGCCCCTTTCCGGAAGAAGCTAAAGGTGATTCGAGAAAAAGGTGCAATGAAAGAAGGCGGACAGTTGCAAATCCAAAGAAACAGCTGCCCCCCGCCCAGGAGTTTAAAAAAGGGTCCGGGGCAGGGGAACGGGACACACCGGAACAGTAGAAGTGCTGCCCCATTGTGGGCCTGTACTTTGGTAAGCAGACAAATTCTATGGAGGGTAATTTAAGGAATGAAATTTGAAAATTGAAGAATTTAAGTACAGACCCAGGAGTGGCCTGTTTTTTGCGAAACAGGCAATCAAAGTACAGGCCCAGAAGGGGCATGTACTTTTAAATTGGAACAATTTAGCAATAAAAGTACAGGCCCAGAAGGGCGAACAGACTATAAAAGTACAGGGCCAGAAGGGGCCTGTACTTTAAATGTAAAAGATGGAAGTCAATGCACCTTTAAATGTGTGTGTGGATGGCCTCTGGTCTTTTAAACTGATCGTAATCTTTGAGACCGCTTCATCTGTACTTGAATGGACATGTACTTTGCAAGTGGCGGCCTGTACTTAGAAAATTGAACAATAAAAGTACAGGCCCACAAGTGTGGGACCTTCCAAGTAGACAGGGACTTGCGCAACAGCACCTTATGACGTGACACATTATTAAATATGAAATCTTGTGTTCTTTAATATGAGTTGACATATCGGGCCCAAAAAAATGGGAGGCAATGCTTGTGGCCTTTCCTGATAGCGGAATGGCCAAGCAGAGTTCAACAATGAAAGATTTTTGAGACAGTTTCGACACCAACAACAACTTCCCAAATCGTATCTTTCAAAGTATAGAACAAATCAACATCTATTTTTATGCCCTAGAAGGAATGTCAAGGTGAACAAAGAACAGCAGGAAGGTACTGAATGTGGACACTGGAACATGTGGCAAAATAGCTGGCCCATGCCGCTTGGGAATACATTTGCCTTCACATTGTTATGCTCTCTTCACAGCATTTACCAAAAAGCCAGGGACAACATTACATTTTCCCAACCAATCATGGCTTTGATCTCAACCAATTACGTATAGCAGATCATCCAAATATTCCTTGGTGAGTTCAACCTCCACTGGAACGATTGCAATGACGCGGTGTAAAATTTCCAGGAAAAAATTCCACAATGCCAAACACATCATCCAAATATGCAACAGCCCGACCCACGTGAAACGCTCTTGCCTCCACCTAATCAACTCCAAAGAGGACTCAATCCAACTTCAGTCTATACAACCCTGTGAATGACAAGCTCATCAGATTGTCACATTCTTCACTAAAATCCAACTTTAATTTAACCCAGGTGAATGTTCCAAGTCCAAAGGTTGGAAAAGAGACACAGCACAGAAAGTCCTATGACTCTCAGAATTGACGAGTCAATTGAAATGCTAGACCGAAACGTGCATGAACATATCAGCAAGGCAACAAAGTGAGCAAACCTCAAAATCTATACTCTAAGGAAGAAGAAAGTCTTCCTCCCAGCCCCAAAATTTTCAAACCGGAATGTAAGCACCAGAGGGCCAAAGCTGCTGTTCGAGTTTCTTCTGAATGATGAGTTTTGTGGAAATAACAGGTTGTTTATTTTGAACTAGTATTGATTTTGCAAAAGTAAATCGGCTGTTAAAAAATAATTTTTTTTACAGCATTGGTGCCTCGGCTAAAAGTAAGCAGGGCACACAGGGGAAAGGGACGCACGTCGACGGACATCCCGTGTAGCGTGATCCCGTTGACAATTTTTAGTGATGTAGCGTCCAGCAATTCAGCTTACACTGAGAAGCAGAGGATGAAACCACCTCCACAGGCATGGAGAAAACGCCTCATTAGAAAACACCACAAGAATCTCTGAGCAAAAAGTGGTTAACCAGCCATCTATATCATTCAAGGTGAAGAAAAAAAAAGGTGGAGTAAAACAAGGTTAATAATTTCCCAGCCTGTCAAAATGAAGAATTATGCAGCACGTAATGCGGACACTGGGACATCCACAAAAACAGCCGGGCACGGTCGCAAAGGCCCAAAAAGGGTGACAGGCAGGGCAATTGAACATCCCGTTGAGCGTGATGGTCTTGACACACAATGATGTTGAAGCGTCTTCTGATTGTAGAAAGCCATAAACGAACTCTGACTCTTGGCGGCTTGTCACTGGCCCCTGACCAGAGGTGCATGTCTCACACGTCTCTGGATAACATTATACTAATCCACAAAGGAGACAGTGACACATTGCCTGATTTAAACAGACCCACTGTTCAGAAAAGGATCTTGAATTAGAAATGAAAAAATAGATAAAATACACCCGTAAAGACCAAGGAATGGGCGGCCAACAAAGGTGTCCCAAACTGACAAGGCCCAGGCACGAGCAGAAGACACAGCAGTTCTGGAATTGGATGAAGCACATTAAATAAATAGACTCCCGCCAGGGTCAAGAAGACACCCAGCATGTTAAACAGTCAGTGTAGAGGTACAGCACCTCGTTAGCATAGCGGTCGAACCCCCCTCACACGTCTCTGGATAACATTATACTAATCCACAAAGGAGACAGTGACACATTGCCTGATTTAAACAGACCCACTGTTCAGAAAAGGATCTTGAATTTGAATTGAAAAAGTAGACAAAATACACCCTTAAAGACCAAGGAATGAGCGGCCAACAAAGGTGTCCCCACAGACAAGGCCCAGGCCCAAGTTGAAGACACAGCACTTATGGAATTGGATGAAGCACATTAAATAAATAGACTCCCGCCAGGGTCAAGAAGACACCCAGCATGTTAAACAGTCAGTGTAGAGGTACAGCACCTCGTTAGCATAGCGGTCGAACCCCCCTCACACGTCTCTGGATAACATTATACTAATCCACAAAGGAGACAGTGACACATTGCCTGATTTAAACAGACCCACTGTTCAGAAAAGGATCTGGAGTTTGAGTTAAAAGAATAGATATAAGACACACGTAAAGACCAAGGAATGGGCGGCCAACAAAGGTGTCACCACAGACAAGGCCCAGGCATGAGCTGAAGACACAGCACTTCTGGAATTGGATGAAGCACATTAAATAAATAGACTCCCGCCAGGGTCAAGAAGAGAGCCAGCTTTCGAAGCAGTCAGTGTAGAGGTAGAGCACCTCGTTAGCATAGCGGTCGAACCCCCCTCACACGTCTCGGGATAACATTATACTAATCCACAAAGGAGACAGTGACACATTGCCTGATTGGAACCGACCCACTGTTCAGAAAAGGATCTAGAGTTCGAACTAAAAGAATAGATAAAATACACCCGTAAAGACCAAGGAATGGGCGGCCAACAAAGGTGTCCCAAACTGACAAGGCCCAGGCCCAAGTTGAAGACACAGCACTTATGGAATTGGATGAAGCACATTAAATAAATAGACTCCCGCCAGAGTCAAGAAGACACCCAGCATGTTAAACAGTCAGTGTAGAGGTAGAACACCTCGTTAGCATAGCGGTCGAACCCCCCTCACACGTCTCTGGATAACATAATACAAATCCACAAAGGAGACAGTGACACATTGCCTGATTTAAACAGACCCACTGTTCAAAAAAGTATTTTGAATTCGAAATGAAAAAATAGATAAAATACACCCGTAAAGACCAAGGAATGGGCGGCCAACAAAGGTGTCCCAAACTGACAAGGCCCAGGCACGAGCTGAAGACACAGCAGTTCTGGAATTGGATGAAGCACATTAAATAAATAGACTCCCGCCAGGGTCAAGAAGAGAGCCAGCTTTCGAAGCAGTCAGTGTAGAGGTAGAGCACCTCGTTAGCATAGCGGTCGAACCCCCCTCACACGTCTCGGGATAACATTATACTAATCCACAAAGGAGACAGTGACACATTGCCTGATTGGAACCGACCCACTGTTCAGAAAAGGATCTGGAGTTCGAACTAAAAGAATAGATAAAATACACCCGTAAAGACCAAGGAATGGGCGGCCAACAAAGGTGTCCCAAACTGACAAGGCCCAGGCACGAGCTGAAGACACAGCACTTATGGAATTGGATGAAGCACATTAAATAAATAGACTCCCGCCAGGGTCAAGAAGACACCCAGCATGTTAAACAGTCAGTGTAGAGGTAGAGCACCTCGTTAGCATAGCGGTCGAACCCCCCTCACACGTCTCTGGATAACATTATACTAATCCACAAAGGAGACAGTGACACATTGCCTGATTTAAACAGACCCACTGTTCAGAAAAGGATCTTCAATTTGAATTAAAAGAATAGACAAAATACACCCTTAAAGACCAAGGAATGGGCGGCCAAATAAGGTGTCCCAAACTGACAAGGCCCAGGCACGAGCTGAAGACTCAGCAGATCTGGATTTGGATGCAGCACATTAATTAAATAGACTCCCGCCAGAGTCAAGAAGACACCCAGCATGTTAAACAGTCAGTGTAGAGGTAGAACACCTCGTTAGCATAGCGGTCGAACCCCCCTCACACGTCTCTGGATAAAATTATACTAATCCACAAAGGAGACAGTGACACATTGCCTGATTTAAACAGACCCACTGTTCAGAAAAGGATCTTGAATTTGATTTGACAAAGTAGACAAAATACACCCTTAAAGACCAAGGAATGAGCGGCCAACAAAGGTGTCCCCACAGACAAGGCCCAGGCCCAAGCTGAAGACACAGCAGTTCTGGAATTGGATGAAGCACATTAAATAAATAGATTCCCGCCAGGGTCAAGAAGACACCCAGCATGTTAAACAGTCAGTGTAGAGGTACAGCACCTCGTTAGCATAGCGGTCGAACCCCCCTCACACGTCTCTGGGTAACATAATACTAATCCACAAAGGAGACAGTGACACATTGCCTGATTTAAACAGACCCACTGTTCAGAAATGGATCTGGAGTTTGAATTGAATAAGTAGACAAAATACACACGTAAAGACCAGGCAGGGCCTCTTAAAAGGGGGAAAGTCCTAATTAAAAGTCAAATACTATAGTGAAAACCTGTTAGACGTTCAGTGCGGCTCTGTGTGTGCCCGGGATCTGTCTCATCCCAGTCTGCCACACCCGGCAGGGGTGCTGAGTGGCGGTGACTTCAAGACCAAGGAATGGGCGGCCAACAAAGGTGTCCCCACAGACAAGGCCCAGGCCCGAGCTGAAGATAAAGCACTTATGGAATTGGATGAAGCACATTAAATAAATAGACTCCCGCCAGGGTCAAGAAGACAGCCAGCGTGTTTATCAGTCAGTGTAGAGATAGAACACCTCGTTAGCATAGCGGTCGAACCCCCCTCACACGTCTCTGGATAACATTATACTAATCCACAAAGGAGACATTGACACATTGCCTGATTGAAACCGACCCACTGTTCAGAAAAGGATCTGGAGTTTGAGTTAAAAGAATAGATATAAGACACACGTAAAGACCAAGGAATGGGCGGCCAACAAAGGTGTCACCACAGACAAGGCCCAGGCACGAGCTGAAGACACAGCACTTCTGGAATTGGATGAAGCACATTAAATAAATAGACTCCCGCCAGGGTCAAGAAGAGAGCCAGCTTTCGAAGCAGTCAGTGTAGAGGTAGAGCACCTCGTTAGCATAGCGGTCGAACCCCCCTCACACGTCTCGGGATAACATTATACTAATACACAAAGGAGACAGTGACACATTGCCTGATTGAAACCGACCCACTGTTCAGAAAAGGATCTGGAGTTTGAGTTACAATAATAGATATAATACACACGTAAAGACCAAGGAATAGGCGGCCAACAAAGGTGTCTCCACAGACAAGGCCCAGGCACGAGCTGAAGACACAGCACTTATGGAATTGGATGAAGCACATTAAATAAATAGACTCCCGCCAGGGTCAAGAAGAGAGCCAGCTTTCGAAGCAGTCAGTGTAGAGGTAGAGCACCTCGTTAGCATAGCGGTCGAACCCCCCTCACAGTTATGGATAAGGTTGTTAAAAATTCCACAGAGATTGGACAGATTTTGAGGGAATTCATAAACATGGATTGGAATGAAAGTTCCAGAAAAAAGCAACTGTAAGCAGTGGACTCGATAGTATAGGTCACCAAAAAATAACAACAAACAGCTGGTGCTCTAGAAGGTACACAAAAAGACAGTCATCTACACCAAGCAATAAGCGGTCACATGACTAGACTAAACACATTGATCAGTTCGATCTCATCATACCTTAATCAATCAGGCTTACAAGCAGGAAACAGTACACTAAGTGGTATGTCTGACATAATGGTCAAAGCCCAGGAAATCAAAGGTCATAATGGTACTGGCCTACTCAAAGTATCGGGATTGAGGGGCCTGTAATTTGGAAACTAGAAAATAAGTTTGAAATTAGAACAATGAAAGTACAGGGCCAAAATGGGCCTGTAACTATAAAACACTCCAATAAAGATACCATGTGGTTATCTATCGAGTGTTACAGGAACTTATAAGAGACTGGACTCGGGAAAGCAGAAAATAAAATTACAGGCAACGTAGGGGCCCGTACTTTGGAAAACAGAATATAAAAGTACAGGGACAAATCAAAAAAGTCTATAGACAAATGATCAGTTTGTTTGTAAACCAAACATGCAAGGCTCCCCAATAAACTGTTGATGTGTAATGTCTTAGCAGTTACACACATTATTTGTTGGTACCAACGGTATCATTAACCCTATTTCTTTTTTAAAGAAATTGTCGTAAAATTGGATTCTTGTATATGCACTACAATTCTGAACAACAATAACATGCCATTTGTCTACTCAATGGACGTTTGCTCGCATTTCACACCTGTTAATGGGGCTAAGATTTGATTTCTTAAATGTCATTGTCATGTTATCAATTACATTTTAATGAGCCGCATTTCTAGATCTTCCCAAACGTTACCTTCAGATTTTGTGGCTTTATAGACGATACTCTATTTTGAAAGTTATTTTTGTATGTACAACACATCTGACCTTATATCACATTTCGGTTCTGCCTTAACACAAAATTAAACCAACGAATGAATTGCAATATTTCGAGCTTAACATTTCCATCGAAGGATGCCTACCAAACAATCTTATTAATTATGGGGTTTAAAGACATTTTTATGATATTTAGCTGGCGGGGTGTCATTGCCCCAAAAACATGTAGAATGTTCCCGAGAACGGTTTACAAACGGCCGACCAGGAGTGGTTTCTGAAATCTAAGTTCAGGGACTGATCAGGGAGTAAGGCAAAGCACAATATGTGTTTTAATTTCCATTAACAACATACTTTAGTATTTCAGCCAGCTAAAAAAATTATTGTCTTGCACAGGTGCAGTAGACTTTTGTAATTTCTTCTAGCTATGTGAGGAGTACAATCCAAAACTACAAAGCATAGAATTTATATGTAGGGAGCAGTGTGGTCGATGTGTGGATTTCAAACAAATATTAAAAGGGCAAAGTTTGCATTAACCCACTAGTGGGACTTGTACAGGTGTGTTTTAAGGAGGAGGCAAGTGGAGAGACATTAAAAACGTTGAGGAAATGCATTACACATTGAAAACAGAAAATGACTACCTTTTCCATTGTACTAGTATGCCGACCATACAGAGACCGCCACTTTAAAATTGTAATTATTAACTGTCGGTACATGTTGCCGGGAGGGCATGGTGGGTTTCTGGGAATTCAGGTCAGCACGCTGCCATCAACAGGCCCGCAGGCAGATAAGGCAAGCTCCATATGAGTGATAGACATAGGTTAGTTGACAAATACATGGCTACAGTACATTCTCTCAATAAGGGCTGTTTTTAACGTTTGGATTTTGGATTCCAACCGGACTTTTTTTTAAATTCGTAATAGCAATTACAATGTTATAAATTGTCTGCATTTCGCAATCATGGCTTTAAAATGAAACGATAACATATGGCCAAAAACTTTGAGAAAAGAGGCCACTTTCTTACCCGTGATAATATGAAAGAACATGAGTTTACAGAACATGGTGATGTACAGCCGACTTGCAAATAGTTGATAAATAACATTAATAGCAGACTTTTTTTAAAACATTTGCTACAAAGGAAGCCTTGAGAAGGATGCAATACAGAGGGGTCATTTTGTATGCACCGAAGATGTATCCACCTAAAGCAATTGTGGCAAAGGACACTACTCTGAGATGGAAGACTTGAAGACGTACAATTACATTCACCACAGACATCTTGGACGGAATCTAAATTTGTAAAGAGAAACAAACATTAAGGCAATTTTAGCAACAACTGGAGAAAGTTTAAAGAATTTCAGATTACGTTTTTAACATAAACGAGAAAAAATTTACCAATGGAAAATATAAGCAGCAATCGATTTGAGCTTTAATGAAAAATTGGAAGAACCACTAATAACTAAAAAAATGTACAGTCGAAGACAGAAATGTGAAGGACTTAAATTGTGATAATAAATGTGGCAATAAAATACACTCTAACCTGAAAACTTCATGAGCTTCATTGCTATGAACAATCTGTATTCCGATAGAAAAGAGTCATTAATTATGTCTTGCTGTGGGACGGGGAAACCAGCCACGTAGAATTCAGCAAACTAAGAAGACCATAAAAAAATATAAAGTTACACTACTAACCAAATGTAGAGAACATTATCTTTGTTAAGAACAAGGTTGTATATTTTATTTGTTACGAAATCAGCAAAGATCACACAGTTTCCTTTCGAGTTAATGTTCTTAAGGCCAAAACGTAGGCTCCCACAAACCACCCACCTTACACTGGTCATCAGTAAACAAACCACGAATGTAACAGAAAATTACAATAATATAGAGAAATTACCAGCATGCAAAAAACACCACAATTGTAGCTGTCCTGTTGCTTGACGTTACTTTCTACCACTAACTGCCAATGCTCATTGTCTTGAGAACCGATTGCCTGTAGGAAAGCCCTTAAGAAACATAGGGACAGTTATGTTTCATATTTGTCCCTCCAGAAAAGGAAACTAACACAAAGTAAATGAACACAACGTACACATCGACTATCCATATATCTGCAGTCTAAAAAGTATACAATTTTACAGATTACACACATTTTAGATAGATTGAAAGTAGAGTGGTACCTCCAATTAGTTAAACACTTCTGGTACTTGACAGCATCGCCGACCAATGAGTCGTATAGTAATAAAAGTTTGGCCAAAGGTTTCACTATCTGCAATGGAAAGGACAAGACTGACAATCAATATTGGATACATTCCATTTTAACATACATTTGCATCATCGAAACATGTGGACAGAAACTGCAAGCTAAAGATTAATATTTTGGTAACAAACATGAAGGGTGAGAAAACTTACATGTGAAATTCATGTATATAACTAATGAACGTTGACACTCACCAATAGTATCCAATGCATTCCGGTATTGGTTGGACACAGGATAGTCTCATTTTCAAAAATAGGAAGCTATGCGATGGCAAACAAAAAGGAAAAATGATGGAAGTCAGATACAACAAACAAAGTAAAGCAAGTAACCATAACAGATCATGCGGTTGACAATTGAATGAAATTTTAACAAAGATTACCCCCAAAAGGGCAACCCCAAAAATGGAGACTTGCGATAGCTAACAGTAAGCAACATTAAGAAAGTTTGAATTACATTAGAATTCAGAAATGATTGGACCACCACAAAAACCACGATAAATCAAATAATAACATTGAGGAAAATAACAATATTTACCCGGCAAGAAGATGAAGGATAATTGCCACTGAATACACAGGAAGCCACTGTGGCAGACATCAATAAACACTAAATATAACAAACTAAGTATTAGGGAATGGAATATACATCATAAAGTGAAATTTCATGGGTATTAACAATGAAAAGTAGACCTATGACTTATCATTCAAAAGTTAAATACCTCTGGTCGGATCATTACAGATTATGGACAGATAAGCATCGATTACCTTGAAAAGAATTAAAAAAAAGGGAGAATCTGTGCGTTACTCCTAGGACCAACATGAAAAGCATTAAAACGTAACAATACGTACAATAAAATACAATTGCAAGTACACCTACCTCATCACATATCCATTCTTTGTCTTTCAAGGTGCCAAACGAAGAATCATATAATTTAAAATTTGAAACTACTGCTTCCAGCCTTCCAGTATGAGGTTTCTTCCACACATCGAAAACTTTTTTCTTGAGCACAGAGTCAGAAAATGGGGGGGAAATCAGCCGTGATGGGGAAACTTCAACCTGAGCTGTTGAGAGTAACATGTGGCCTGCACTTGGTGCAAGGCCTGCTTGAGATGGGGCGACCCGTGAGGGAGACAAGGCACACACATCGGAAACTTTTTTCTTGAGCACAGAGTCAGAAAATGGGGGGGATATAAGCCGTGATGGGGAAACTTCAACCTGAGCTGTTGAGAGTAACATGTGGCCTGCACTTGGTGCGAGGCCTGCTGGAGATGGGGTGACCCGTGCCGGAGACAAGGAAAACCGTGCTGGAGATGATGAAAGGTGACTTGGTGACGATGACATTTGAAATTCGGGAAGACGTGATGGTGACAGTGGAAGAGGTGTAGCACATGAAGGTGCCACAGAAGACAAAGTATCACTATTTCTTTTGCCTGCAAAAACATGTATAAAAATGTAATTTATTAACAAGTTAGATCAACCGAGACAGTACCATAAAATATATCCTGGCCAAATAACAAAAATAACAATTGCTCAGGAACATCGAGGAGTGGGCTTTTGAAAGGTTCATGTGGAGAACAACAAAGTTGAAAACAATTATAGAAAGAAGGAAAGAGGCTGCGGAGGTAACATGAACATGTCATGGATAAAAAGGTAATAAACCAGAAATTACCTGGATAGCTAGCATTGTACGGCCTTAACATGTCCAAATTACATGTTCTACTTAATACTTTGTTTCGATCATTTAATAGCTTTACACGCTTCCCTTTAATTTCTGCAACAGAGTAGGGTCCTGAAAATCTAGTCTCCAAAGAACCGCCTTTTCTGGTGTTTCGCCTACTATTTTGCAAAAGCACAAACTCTCCTTCCTTGAAGCTGTATGGATTATATCTCTTGCAAAGTCTATTTTTATATTGTATTTTTTGCCTTTCCTGGCCAAGCGCTATATTCTGCTTCGCCTGCTCATGCAACTCTGCTGCTCTATTTTTCATTTCTGCAAGAATTACGGGATAATCACTTTGCGATGGTTTTACAAACTGCAGCTAATAAAGGAAACATAAAAAGCAAAATTTATTTTTTTACTTCTTGAGAAGTCGGATAAGTCTTTAAAGAAAATTATGTAATAAGACTTAACTAATCCAGAATTGGTATGTGAACGAAATAACAGAAAAGTACATGGAGAATATAGGGCACATAACATTTTAAAAAGACTAATCTTAAGTCATGTATTGAAAGTCTCATACCAGTTTATTACCCAGCTCACATGGGAATGTTGCTTCACGGCCCATGTAGAGTAGAAACGGGGAAAATTTTGTGGTAGAATGCGGCTTCGAGCGTAAAGCAAACAAAACATGGTCTAAATAAAGATCCCAATCAGGCTGATGCTCATTCACATACTTTGCCAAAGTGCTGTAGAAGGTAAAAAAGATGTAGAATGTCACTTTTCAAAAGAACGGATTATTAACGAACATTGATTTTAACTTACATATGTGTTTAAGAAAAACAATCGATAAAACATTGAAAAATGAGCCAAAAAGAAACATGACATTAACTTATGCACTAATCACAATAACACACATTACCTTTTAATGTTAGCATTTGTACGCTCATCTAACCCATTTGTCTGAGGATGATAGGCTGAACTGACAGCACGTTTGATGTTTAACAACTCAAATAATTTATTGTTAACCTAAAAAAAAAAAAATACAATCGGCAAAAGAAATGAAATACAACGTACAAAGATGAATGATGAAAGAAAGATTGATTATACTTTTCAAAAGAGGAAAAAGAAAGAATATTAAAGCATAACAACTGCAGCAAAAGGTGGTTCACTCACTTCGTTCAAAAACTCCCGCCCTTGATCAGAGAGGATCTTTTTCGGACAACCATGGCGGAGAAACATTTCCACAAATCTCGCAGATACCTCAGATGCATTCTTCTGTTTTAAAGGAAATGCCTCTACCCACTTGGAAAAGTAATCGGTTGCAGTGAAAATATATCTGTAGCCTGCAGCAGTTGTAGGTAAGGGTCCCATCAAATCCACGCCTATAAGCTCCCAAGCACGACCCACCTATAAATAAACACAATGCAAGAACTATAGAATACGGAACTTCGAGAAAAAAGAATCGGCTGACAGGCCTTCAAGAAAATGTATGACAATTTAAAACATACTTTAATTGGTTGTAACTCTGGGCACTTCTTGAGAGATGGCTGTTCTTTTTGACAAGCATCACAATGTTTAATCTGCAAAGACAATTGCAAAACCCTAATGAAAAGAATGGGTGATTGTACACAAAATCAAAAATGTAACCAAATACAAGTAGCAAAACATGCATTTCAATGACTACAGAACCATGTGAATTGTTTACCATCACCAAGGCAAACGACATTATGACTCACCCAGTCTTTAATATGAATAGTCATATCGGGCCAAAAAAAACGGGCTCCTATGCTTCTCTGCGTTTTATTTATCCCGGAATGACATCCAAACGTCGGCGAATGAAATTCATGAAATATTTTTCGAGCAGCTTCAACACCAACAACAACTTTCCTCTTCCCATCTTTAAATGTATAGAACAAATCTCCATCTATTAACAAAAAAGAGGAAAAATTTCCCCAAAATAGCCAAATCAAAATAACACTAAAACACATCGAGAGTCGATGCAAAACATGCAGACAACACATGGCAAAATAAGATTAGCAAGTAAAAAATAATACCTTGGACTGTGTAGTTTCTGGACATTCGGCGCAATGTTTTCTTCTCTATTTTGGTCAAGCCAACAGGATACTCATTACGACTCAAATAAGCCACAAGGTAATTGAACTTCAAGGGATCCATTTCGATTGCCACTGAGACTAAAGTATTGATAGAAATAAAATACAATCAAATTGGGAACATTAGATACGAACAAAAGATATAAATGTCATACATTTACTTGATTACAACAATACTAAGGCTTAGAAACAATCATCAAGAAGGGAAACATGGCATATTCAGAACTGGAACCTGACATTGCAAAAAACACAATATACTAAAATGAGTTAGAGATGAAAATAACGTACATCTATTAAGGCCATCCGCAATTACTAAAAAAGAATTTCTAAAACATTAAACATATAATGAGAATCAATGTACTTCGCAGGGCCAAAATTAGGTGACACATACAAGGAATCCTCAAATTACTAATTATATATTAATTTTAATGGGGAGAACATTGTTCACTTTCAGGAAACCTCTATGGACAAGACTAGCATTGGAAAGACTACATACTTCTGGAGTAGTGAGTAACTTTGCTGGCGTAATGACGTTCAGGGAGAAGCTCTCAAAATGATGGCTCCCAAAAACTTGATAAAGCATTTACAAATCATGACTTCAGCACACGACGGGCAAAAAAGTACATGAACACACTTGATTCAACCTGTAATGACAATCAGTGTAACGCCTAAGAATACTTTGAAAATCAAGGCTCTGAAGACTTGTTAAAACTATGGGTTGGAATCGCATGCTCACAGGGCAGTGACAACAACACTCACCAAGTATAAGAAACGCAATAGTGGGTTGCAGTACACAGTCAAGTCTGGAAATAAACAAGGGATGGACTGCAGACTGAAGTGGAAGAGACCCGAAGCATGAGTTGGACTGAAGACTAAGCAGGGCTGTGACTGCGACCTAGGTAAAGTTGGAGAAAGTTTTGAAAAATGATGATTCGTTAAAATGAACATTTAATCTGCACACGTTGGAAAATGACGGTGTTTGTGAAGTACTCATGCATCAAAATCCCTTAAACAAACATTGAGGTTTCATGAACTTTGTAAACGGAAGGGCAAAAAATATTCACCAACTTTAAAGAAGGCTGAGGTGAGTAGCAGGAGACAGTAGAAGTTAAAGGAATGCAGGGTTGGACTACACAGTGGAGTGTCACCGAAGCGAATGAAACAATGGGCCTCAGACGCAGAGGTGAGAGTGCGACCTACGAAAAGTAGTGGGGAAAAAAATTATTAAAACTATTAAGAACAATTTCTACAATAATGGTGTCATGCTCACCAACAACTTTCATACACCAAGGGTTTCACCAAATTTTAAGAGAGAAAGGAAAAAACATAACACCAAAATTACATTCAAGAAACGGTTGGTTGCAATGCACATTTAGGTGATGGTGAAAAGAAGGTAGGCTACACACTAAAATACAAGAAACGTGGTGGAACAAGAATGAAAGCATTACCATTAAATGCAAAGTAACAATGAGAAATAAGAAGAAACACGAGGGATTGCACATTGCTCAAGGACTCGGAGCATTGCTTTGTAATGGGACGCTACATGTGCTATACAATGTGGATTGAAACATTGCTTTTATAAAGTTGGCAAGAAAAAAATCAATCTAGCCAGCATCGGCCACGCCCATGGAGGGCCTTGAAGTAACGTTCGATGTCGCCAACCTGAAGGCGAGCGATGAACGGGTGTACATTACTTGCATACAGTTCAGTGGAAAAATCCAACATAGCCACCCTGGGCCACGCACATGGCAGGCGATGGAATGCGCAAAACCCATTAAAGTGACCGGGGTTGAGCCGCACCCCCTCCCCCACCGCGTCGTGTGTAGCTGTGCAAGCCCGTGCGGAGACAGATCCCGGGCACACGCGGAAACTAAACCGTCCGTTAAACGGGTCTTTAAGAGAGCATAGGATTGACCATTTAGGCCTTGCAACCCCTGCCAAGTGGCCCTGGAGCCCCGCTCTGCCTAATGTTCAAAGCTCAGCCCCCACGGAATGTTTGCATACCCCCCACCACAGGCGAAAATTGGCTCGGGTTGACCACCATTTTCAAAATGTTAACCACATTGGAAAAAAAAAACACATTATTGGGTGCCAGTAACAAGCACGTGGAAATGTACATTGCCTAAAGGATCGGAAAAAAAAATGGTTAGATCACATGTTAAGAAACACAAGGGATTGCACATTGCTCAAGGACTCGGAGCATTGCTTTGTAATGGGAAGCAACATGTGCTATACAATGTGGATTGAAACATTAATTTTATAAACATGACAAGAAAAAATCAATCTAGCCAGCATCGGCCACGCCCATGAAGGGCCTTGAAGTAACGTTCGATGTCGCCAACCTGAAGGCGAGCGATGAACGGGTGTACATTACTTGCATACAGTTCAGTGGAAAAATCCAACATAGCCACCCTGGGCCACGCACATGGCAGGCGATGGAATGCGCAAAACCCATTAAAGTGACCGGGGTTGAGCCGCACCCCCTCCCCCACCGCGTCGTGTGTAGCTGTGCAAGCCCGTGCGGAGACAGATCCCGGGCACACGCGGAAACTAAAACGTCCGTTAAACGGGTCTTTAAGAGAGCATAGGATTGACCATTTAGGCCTTGCAACCCCTGCCAAGTGGCCCTGGAGCCCCGCTCTGCCTAATGTTCAAAGCTCAGCCCCCACGGAATGTTTGCATACCCCCCACCACAGGCGAAAATTGGCTCGGGTTGACCACCATTTTCAAAATGTTAACCACATTGGAAAAAAAAACACATTATTGGGTGCCAGTAACAAGCACGTGGAAATGTACATTGCCTAAAGGATCGAAAAAAAAATGGTTAGATCACATGTTAAGAAACACAAGGGATTGCACATTGCTCAAGGACTAGGAGCATTGCTTTGTAATGGGAAGCAACATGTGCTATACAATGTGGATTGAAACATTAATTTTATAAACATGACAAGAAAAAATCAATCTAGCCAGCATCGGCCACGCCCATGAAGGGCCTTGAAGTAACGTTCGATGTCGCCAACCTGAAGGCGAGCGATGAACGGGTGTACATTACTTGCATACAGGTCAGTGGAAAAATCCAACATAGCCACCCTGGGCCACGCACATGGCAGGCGATGGAATGCGCAAAACCCATTAAAGTGACCGGGGTTGAGCCGCACCCCCTCCCCCACCGCGTCGTGTGTAGCTGTGCAAGCCCGTGCGGAGACAGATCCCGGGCACACGCGGAAACTAAACCGTCCGTTAAACGGGTCTTTAAGAGAGCATAGGATTGACCATTTAGGCCTTGCAACCCCTGCCAAGTGGCCCTGGAGCCCCGCTCTGCCTAATATTCAAAGCTCAGCCCCCACGGAATGTTTGCATACCCCCCACCACAGGCGAAAATTGGCTCGGGTTGACCACCATTTTCAAAATGTTAACCACATTGGAAAAAAAAACACATTATTGGGTGCCAGTAACAAGCACGTGGAAATGTACATTGCCTAAAGGATCGAAAAAAAAAATGGTTAGATCACATGTTAAGAAACACAAGGGATTGCACATTGCTCAAGGACTCGGAGCATTGCTTTGTAATGGGAAGCAACATGTGCTATACAATGTGGATTGAAACATTAATTTTATAAACATGACAAGAAAAAATCAATCTAGCCAGCATCGGCCACGCCCATGAAGGGCCTTGAAGTAACGTTCGATGTCGCCAACCTGAAGGCGAGCGATGAACGGGTGTACATTACTTGCATACAGGTCAGTGGAAAAATCCACCATAGCCACCCTGGGCCACGCACATGGCAGGCGATGGAATGCGCAATACCCATTGAAGTGACCGGGGTTGAGCCGCACCCCCTCCCCCACCGCGTCGTGTGTAGCTGTGCAAGCCCGTGCGGAGACAGATCCCGGGCACACGCGGAAACTAAAACGTCCGTTAAACGGGTCTTTAAGAGAGCATAGGATTGACCATTTAGGCCTTGCAACCCCTGCCAAGTGGCCATGGAGCCCCGCTCTGCCTAATGTTCAAAGCTCAGCCCCCACGGAATGTTTGCATACCCCCCACCACAGGCGAAAATTGGCTCGGGTTGACCACCATTTTCAAAATGTTAACCACATTGGAAAAAAAAACACATTATTGGGTGCCAGTAACAAGCACGTGGAAATGTACATTGCCTAAAGGATCGAAAAAAAAAATGGTTAGATCACATGTTAAGAAACACAAGGGATTGCACATTGCTCAAGGACTCGGAGCATTGCTTTGTAATGGGAAGCAACATGTGCTATACAATGTGGATTGAAACATTAATTTTATAAACATGACAAGAAAAAATCAATCTAGCCAGCATCGGCCACGCCCATGAAGGGCCTTGAAGTAACGTTCGATGTCGCCAACCTGAAGGCGAGCGATGAACGGGTGTACATTACTTGCATACAGGTCAGTGGAAAAATCCAACATAGCCACCCTGGGCCACGCACATGGCAGGCGATGGAATGCGCAATACCCATTAAAGTGACCGGGGTTGAGCCGCACCCCCTCCCCCACCGCGTCGTGTGTAGCTGTGCAAGCCCGTGCGGAGACAGATCCCGGGCACACGCGGAAACTAAAACGTCCGTTAAACGGGTCTTTAAGAGAGCATAGGATTGACCATTTAGGCCTTGCACCCAAGATCGGAAAAATATGGTTAAAGTTGACAAGAAAAAAATCAATCAAGCCAGCATCGGCCACGCCCATGGAGGGCCTTGAACTAACGTTCGATCACGCCAACCTCACAACGTTCGATCAAGCAAACATTACACGAACATTACGCTTACAATAGGCCCTACCGAACGAAAACGCACGCTGGAAGAAATAAAGTAAAGTAAATATGTAAAGGTGCAAATAGTGTACTCACCGAGGAGCTGCGGTAAAAGGAAATTTTCTGGAACGTCACGCTATTATATACAGCACATCATTCGAAAATTGGATACATAATAGTGATACAAAAAATTATGAACGGCTGATTGGACGGACTGTCATACAGACTTGTGATTGGTCTGCGACAAACTGCGCAGAAAAGCGGGAGGCAGCCAATTATGGCTACGTAGTGCACACGTCATGAAAATGGAACTGGGCATGCGTAAAGGTTGTGCGCATGCGCAAAATGACAGGGGGGGCGCTCACTCACGGGACCAGCGGTTCATGGAACACCGGCCGCTGACAGAATCCACGGCCGGCGTGTAAAATGGCGGCCGCAGTTAGCAGTGACGGAGCCCTCAGTCGGCCGTCGCAGGAGACCGTGGAACCGGGGAAACAATGAGGGCGCTAGCCTCTCCTCATGCTCCGGTCCACGGAACAGCAGCCAATACCGCTGCAGGCATGGAAAAACTGCCCAAATTCGGCAAGTTGAGGAGGTCGTCACCGGAGCTTCTGGGTCACGCCGCCATCGTAGCCGGCGTCCAAGCCACGCCCCAGGAATTATTATTTTTCTAATGAAGATAAACTAGATCTGTCTGTGAGGCAGCAGTTCACAAAGTACCTATTTCAAACCCTCAGCAAGGACACCAGAGAGCTGGACGTTTTACTAAAAATATTATAGTCCTCATTTTATTTGTGTACGACTAGATGTGAGTTTCAATTGTTTTTCTACCTGGGTAATAGGCTCATTTTCCAAAAAAGGGTTTGTTTTAAAAGCTTAAGCTGCATTAGCACGTGTTTTGCTCGTTTGTGCAATCTTTTGCTCACACACTGAGAATTCACAGGAAGATAAAAACACTTTTCATATCTAGGAGTTCTGTAGGGGTTAAAGGCAGGAGTTCTGTAGGGGTTAATGGAAAAGCAGCGATGCTTGATACATGCCACAGTATTAGGTGCAAAATCCCCCGGGAAGACCACAGAAAGCAGGCCCTGAAAAACCTGCATCCTTGGCAACAAATCTCGAAAGATTCCAAAGCCAATAAACTAGAGCACTCACCAATGGAAGCACTAGTGTTTTTATCATGTGTTTTGGTTCCAAATTAGATCTGGTGATGTGTTTCATCTTGAGGATTGTGTCCCTATGAATTTTACAAGTCTTCAAGATTTGCACAGCATCCCAAATAAATCCATCGGCATCTTGTAAATTCGGGTACCATGTGGCTATTGGATTCTTCATTGTTGAGAACCTCCATTTGGAAGTGGCAAAATGTGTTTATGGGTTTACATCCGTGTTTCCAATTGAAATGTTGGTCATATTAACAACTAATGCTACAATCACTAATCAACAAGGTGGGCAAATTAATTGCAAAGCATGAAGCACAGAAAATCACTGTGAAGCTACTACCCATGTCTGTCCCTTTGATGATAACGTTACCAACATCAAACATGTGGCAAGATCTTCCTGAACCAACACACCCTAAAGAATGTGATGAGGTCACTCATCGGAATTTGAACAGATCCATACGACATTTAACAAGATGGAAAATTTAGCTCATGACAAAAGTGGGAAAAACAGTAGGAAGTAGTAGACTTTCCCCACATCAAAGTAGTCTTTCGATCATCAACAGCACAAAATCACATAAAAATACAGAAATACGATTACTCTAAGAATAAATACCGCTAAATTTGAATTGCCATTAAAATCCTTGTCCCTTTGTGGAATAGGACTGACTAAAGCATGTGGGATCTAACAATACCTCAATTTTTTTTTTATAGGAAACAGGTTGCCTTGCAAAAAATAAATGAAAAAAAATGGAAACACCTGTATACATTACCACCATGACCTGGCTTCTCCTTAGTCATTATGCAAACATCAACACCCAAGGCCCCCATTTTGATGTTTGTGCGATCTGAATTATTGTTTAGTTTTTATTAATGACTAAAATCCAGTTTCAACTGTTTTCCTACCTAGCTTTACATTTTAATTTGGATTTGAAGCTTTCGGTGCTGGTGGTGCATGGTAGCGATATTATTTATGGCTATGCCAAACAACTAATTATATCAGCTTTAAAGTTACAACCCCTCTGGCAACATTTAGAGGCATATTTAAGAACCCTGTGTGCTTCCAGAGGGTCGCTTTTTGTGGCCCTCCAGCGCTGCAGACTACAAAATCCTATTTATGAGGTCAGGCAAAGCCACTTTGCGAGGCTTTGAATGGCCTCATAGATATGGAGTAAGACAAGGCAGCGTAAACTGCTGTGTTGTCTTACTCTGCGTCAGGGAAGCATTCCATTGATGCAGTCCCAGATTTTCAAAACCTTGTAAACCTAGGGATGTGCCAAAACCTTACTCCCCAGAGGAGGCTCAACAAGGAGAAATAACTTTATTTCTCCTCACTTTTTTCCTCTTTCCAAGTGTGCTGCATTCTGCAGCACACATATGAAGAGTAAAACGCCTCCCAGGATTGTATTTGTGCAGGAATATTCGCCTTCATGCACTAAAACAATCCTGCCAAAGCATAGGCACCCTTGCACCATGATGCAAAGGTGCCTGTGTTGGCACAAGGCTGCAGAAAGTGTGCCAGCACAGGGGGAAAGGACAGGAATGCACTGTACTGGATAAATACAAAGCTTTCTTGCCTTACTCCAAAACCCCATAAATGAGGCCGTTATTCTATATCTCAGAAATGCAGTCTATAACAAAATTGCCCTTTCCATGTTGTATGGATGACATGAGGAAATCTGCTATTTTTTTCGTGTTTACACATAGCTAAAAGAACGACACACCCAGGAACGAAAGCATCATATTTAGGGAAGAGAACAACTCAACATTATCTTACTCTATGCTCTGTAGATTTGTATAGAGTGGCCTTATTACCCAGTAGGTTATGACAACCATATATATTACCTTGATCCATAGAGCCTTCTACAGGTTATTTCTGCATGTAGAAATTGTTATCCAGTCTAACCTATATTCCTCATTTCATGGAGCTTTGGAACTTGAGCGGGTAAGTTGACATGCCACAATCTGAACAAGCGCCATCCCATTTACGTCTTTCAGTATTCACAAAGGGCATTTATGAGTAGTAAAATTAGACTTTTCTCTCAGTAAAACTTAAGTTTTGGTCTCAAGTTTCACTGAGACCAAAAGTGAAACAAAAGGCTAACTTTACTACTCGTAAAATGTCCTTTGTAAATATCGAAAGTAATAAAGTTAGACTTTTGTCGCAGTTTACCTTTGTGAAACGGGCTCCATAGTCTACGGAAAGCAATCCTTGTTTGAATTTTTCTTTACTGCAGCAAACCTTTTTGAAGTATTTTTGTCAGCTCAAAAGTGTGAGACAATATCACCATTACCACTGTGCCCTCGGCCTGGTTGCCCCCACGCTCCCCGCCTGCTGCCTGCCTCTTACCTGCTGCCTGCCTGCCTGCCTGCTGCCGATCAAGCCCGGCGCCCCAGCCGCCGCAGGGCCGGCCGCCTGGATTTTCGCGCCGGTTTTTGCCGCGACCCCGCCCCCCCGCCTGCCGATAGGACCACCCGCTCCCCGCCTCCCGCCTGACCCGCCCTCCCGGCTCCCTTCTTATGATGCCCCCTCAGCGACCGCGCAGCGGACGCGCGCAGCGGGAGCGCTGACTGAGCGCCGAAGGTGCGCCAAAGGTAAGCCCGTCTGCGCCCGTCCGTGCCTGGACCGCGCCCAGTGCCAGGACCCCTGGCCCCCGCAGATCCCAGCCCACCCGCCGGACGTACGACGCCGCCACCCTCATTGCACTCAACGACGGACGAGTCCCGGGATGCTACCGTGCCACCCCGAGACGCTCCCACGGACCCTTCTGCTGCACCGCCTGCAAGTTCACCTGCATCCGGACCTGTCTCGCACCAGCACCCGCCAAGACGAACACCAGCAGCAACCACCTCAAGTGCATCCTGCTCAACACCCGCTCAGTCCACAGACACGCCATCGAACTCTGGAACCTCATCGACACCACAGCTCCTGACGTTGCCTTCCTCACGGAGACCTGGATGAACGCCTCTTCAGCGCCCGACATCGCCATCGCCATCCCAGAGGGCTACAAGATCACCCGGAGGGACCGCACCGCCAACCAGATGGGAGGAGGCATCGCCATCATCCACAGGGACACCATCCGCATCACGACTTACACCGACGACATCCTGACTACCGCCGAACACCTACACTTCCAGATCCACACCGACCCGAAGACCACCCTCAGAGGCACCCTGATCTACCGACCCCCGGGACCACGCACACAATTCAGCAAGGACTTCGCCGACTTCGTCAGCCCGCATGCCCTCCCCTCCGCTGACTACATCCTCCTAGGGGACCTCAACTTCCACCTGGAGAACAACAACGACCGCAACACCACCACCCTGCTCGACAACCTCGCCAACCTCGGACTCAAGCAGCTGGTGACCACCCCCACCCACCTCGCAGGACACACACTCGACGCCGTCTTCTCATCCAGCAAAGACATCACCTTCAGCCACGTCACAGGACTCCACTGGACGGACCACAGCTGCGTCCACTTCACCTTCAGAAGAATGACGATCCACCACCACCAGCAACAGGTCGCCCGCAGAAACTGGAGCAAGATCACAGTCGACCAGCTCGCCGCTTCCCTGAGCCAGCACCCTCCCACCAGCTCAGCGAACCCCAGCCAGGCCGCCGACAACCTCATGAAGTGGATCAGCAACTGCGCGGACGAACTCGCCCCACTGATGACCCCGCCCAGCAGACCCGGCAGCAAGAAGGCCCCATGGTTCACCGACGAACTCAAGAGCTCCAAGAAGAACTGCCGAGCCCTCGAGAAAGCCTGGAGAAGGGAGCCAACACCGGACAACATGACCACCCTCAAGCTTGCCACCCGGAAGCACCACCAGCTGATCCGCGACACCAAGAAAACTGCATTCAAGGACCGACTGGACAACAACGCACACAACAGCAAGGAACTCTTCAACATCATGAAAGAGCTCTCCAACCCCAACGCCGGAAACAACGACATCACCCCATCGCAAGAACTCTGCAACTCCCTCGCCTCCTACTTCCACAACAAGATCGCGGACATACACAACAGCTTCAGCACCCAACCAACGAACGCCACAACCGACACGACCGAACCACCGCCCCCCACCACCACCCTCCGCGCCTGGACTCCGATCAGCACCGAAGACACCGTCCGCATGATGAACTCCATCCACTCCGGATCTCCGACCGACCCCTGCCCTCACCACGTCTTCAACAAGGCCGACGCTGTCATCGCACCCCACCTGCGGGACATCATCAACACCTCCTTCACCACCGCCACCTTCCCTGAGAGCTGGAGGCACGCCGAACTCAGCGCTCTACTCAAGAAACCAACAGCGGACCCCACCGAACTCAAGAATTACCGCCCCATCTCGCTGCTCCCGTTTCCGGCCAAAGTCATCGAGAAGACCGTCAACAAGCAACTGGCCACCTTCCTCGTGATGAACGGATCCCTCGACCCCTCTCAGTCTGGCTTCCGAGCCAACCACAGCACCGAGACCGCCCTCATCGCTGCCACCGATGACATCCGAACCCTGATGGACAACGGAGAAACAGCGGCCCTCATCCTCCTAGACCTCTCCGCGGCCTTCGACACCGTCTGCCACCGCACCCTAGTGCAGCGCCTCTACAACGTCGGAATCCAGGAGAAGGCACTGGAATGGATCATCTCCTTCCTCGACGGAAGAACCCAGAGAGTCCGCCTACCACCGTACAAATTAAAAGGCCACCGAAGTCATCTGCGGCGTACCCCAAGGATCCTCGCTGAGCCCAACCCTCTTCAACGTCTACATGAGCCCCCTCGCGGCCATCGCACGCCAACACAACCTGAACATCATCTCCTACGCCGACGATACCCAGCTGATCCTCTCCCTTACCAACGACCCCGCCGCCGCCAGAGCCAACCTTCACGAAGAAATGAAAGAGGTAGCCGAGTGGATGTCGACCAGCCGCCTGAAGCTGAACTCGGACAAGACGGAAGTCCTCATCCTGGGATCCTCGCCCTCCGCCTGGGACGACTCCTGGTGGCCCCCCGCCCTGGGAACCGCACCCAAACCGACAGACCACGCACGCAACCTGGGCTTCATCCTGGA
This sequence comes from Lissotriton vulgaris, assembly GCF_964263255.1. Lineage (NCBI taxonomy): Eukaryota > Metazoa > Chordata > Amphibia > Caudata > Salamandridae > Lissotriton > Lissotriton vulgaris. The sequence continues at coordinate 460,667,927 of NC_141696.1, read as the reverse complement.
CTCCTCCCTCTCCATGACCAAGCAAGTCAACGCCGTCTCCTCGTCATGCTTCAACATCCTGCGCATGCTACGGAAAATCTTCCGGTGGATCCCCACCGAGACCAGGAAGACTGTCACCCAGGCCCTCGTCACCAGCCGACTGGACTACGGCAACGCCCTCTACGCCGGAACCACCACCAAGCTCCAGAAGAGACTCCAACGGATCCAGAACGCCTCAGCCAGACTCATCCTCGACATCCCACGACACAGCCACATCTCCGGACACCTAAGAGACCTGCACTGGCTCCCGGTCAACAAGAGAATCACCTTCCGTCTCCTTACCCACGCACACAAAGCTCTCCATGATCAAGGCCCGAGCTACCTCAACAACCGCATCAACTTCTACGCTCCCAAACGACACCTCCGATCAGCCAGTCATGCCCTCACCGCCGTCCCCCGCATCCGAAGAACGACAACAGGAGGAAGGTCCTTCTCCTACCTGGCCGGCAAGACCTGGAACTCCCTCCCGACTGACCTGCGCCTGACCCAAGACCACCTCGCCTTCAGGAAGAAGCTCAAGACCTGGCTGTTCGGGCAGTAGCAGCACCCCCCCCCCCCCCCCCAGCGCCTTGAGACCCTCCGGGTAAGTAGAGCGCTCTATAAATGTCTATGATGATTGATTACCACAATCACCAATATTACCGCCACCACCATTACTTCCATCACAACTATCACTATTATCACCACAAACATCTGTGCCTGACTTTGGTAGTATAATTTATCATCTGACCACAACAGCATTTGTCTCTTCCACAATTACCTACCAAATAATGTTTATAACCAGCTTCAAAAAACACCATTCACAAAGATTGGCCCGCATTAGGATGGCGGGCGTACTTTGCCCGCCCGCAATCCCATCGTGGAAAGGGACCGCTCGCCATAAGGGCGGGGTTCCCGTGGGGGTAATAAGGATGCTGAATGCACCGCCTGCCGCAATGTTAAAAATGTTGTGTATTTCAAAGCAAAACGTAACAGCACTGCGCAGTGCCTGCCACATTGTCCTTTGAAAGACTGGGGGGTACCATAGGTACCCCCCATGTGCACCCCCACACCCCGGAGCCCATGGGGGCCCGCAACAGGCCCCCAAAGTAGACTCTGCATGCCTTTCCGTGCCGGCATTGCCCCCACGGAAAGGCATTGGTAAATGCCCATCCAAATATGTCTGGCAGTTTCTGATAGACACTGCCATCATATAAACCCTTTTCCGCCCCGGTCGCAAGGCGACCGGAGTGGAAAAGTGGCGGACGGTCTTTCCGTCTGCCGCGGACCCCCCACCATGCTAATATGGCGGGGTCATTCCGGCATGGATGGCGGGTGGATCGCCACCGCCAGGCCGGCCTGGCAGGGGTGATCCGCCTCCCATCCTAATGGGGGCCATAGTGTCAATTTAGAACAGACACAATTCAATAGCTAGGCAATCCGTTCCAGATTGCTAAGAAAAAAGAGGAAGAATTGGTTCTGTTATGGTTTACACTACCACAAACGTGTGGTTAAAATAGGCAAACCCCCCTTTATTGAACAAAAAGTAGGAAAAAACTTTAATAACTTCAAAATGATCCACAGCAAGAAAACTGTTGGGCTAGTTCCCTTTACGCTCACTGCAATATGTAGAATACTCTTAAATGCAAACATTTAGAAGAGGAAAGTGGGAGATTTAAAAAAATAATTAGGAGGATGTATTTCATTCATTGACTTCTATTGAAGGAGAGGACATTTCAGGTGGGGACAGCCGAAACAAAGTAATTTTTGGCTTAAAACCTCAGGAGTCTCCTGCCTGCATCGGGTCTATTGACATCTATGCATACTCTAGTTCAATATAGGCAGTTATTTACAATATTCTGATAGAGCACGTTCTAAAAGAAGGTCTGCAAAGGGGGTACTAGAAGAATTTGGATGAGTAGGTTTCGAGATGCAATTTGAATTTTAAGATGTTACCTTCAGCCCGTACAATAGCGGAGCACTCCGGAGCAGTACAGTTCTCTGCTAGCATGGGAGATTGGAGACAGGATCACAAAACATTTAGGGCTGGCACGATGACACAAGAAGTATGTTTTGTGGTGCCTCATTGTGTAGTTGTTGTTTCGTGTGATGCGTTCTGTTGTATCAAGTAAAAGTAATTTCTTTAGAGATGTTAACAAAGGCTGCTACATTTCCAGCTAAACACAATATATTCCTTGAAATTTCCAGTGCCAATAAGCATTTACCACCTGTTAGGGTGATAAAATACCCTGCTGCAGAACTATATAAGACACCAGTTAACCTAAAGCTGTGGCAGACACCTGTGTTAAATAAGCACTACCAGTATTTGCTTTTTGTTTCAAGACCCATGGACTCTATTCTTGAGTCCCTGCACCAGCTGGAACCCTGCATTCTTGAGTCATACACAAAAGTGTACAATAGCTTAAAAGCTTTATCTTCTAAATGGGCAGAATGTAGACATATGTATTTTTCAAATGGTATTTTTAACTGCATAAAGTTGGAAAGACCTTAATGCAATAGTCTGAGTTGTTTCCAGCATTTCATTTGGTAACCAAGAGGCTTATTTCCAAGCCCCTTGCGTCACAGGTGGGTTACTTTTAATATGGGAAAAAATAACTTACAGGTGGCGCAAGTGGCTTGCAAATATGACCCCTTGTCTTTTATCTATTGGCACCCACAGAAAAACCCTACTTTTACATTGCAAGGACAATAAGACATTTTTGTAGCCAAGTTTTAACTATGTCTTTTGAAGGTGAGTACGTATCAAATTTTCCCCAGTAACTCCCAGTCCAAAAAGTTTGTAATATAAACTTGAAATTTGCTAATACAGATAAGACTGCCATTTGTCTTTCAGAATGCCTAAGTATACAGTAATAGGCCTGCCAACTTTAAATCTGGCTTAAACAATAAAATACATTTTATCTGAAAGAAAGTTATTTTTTCTCATATGTAGCTAGTGGTTGGAAACAACTAACTGTGGGCACAATTTTATTCTGATCTTGAAAATGTGTCCATATTTAACCAATGCATTTATCAACATTAATTTAGTCTTGGTTGTGAAACAACATAACCATATAGTATTTGTGGTTGCTGTAATGTAACCTTGTTCTTTCCAAAATTATGATATATCAGTGGATTCTATTGTTTATAGTTTTTCTCCTCACTACTAGTAAAAGTGCAAAATGGGCATGGTAGTTTCTAGTTGTATTAATTGTATATGAATATTCCCATCTGTTTTTTGACTAACTCACAAAAACATTTGAGTGCTCATAAACGAGAGGGTCTGGTGGTTCAGTGGGCTAATGCATTCACTGCAAAGTCCTGTGTTTGACCTCATGGTCACAGGTTCAAATCCTAGCAGGTTCACTCAGCCTTTTATCCATTTGAGGTTGATAAAATGAGTACCATTGAGTTGGGTAACAATAAACATCTGTTATTCAGCGCAAATAGACCTATAGTTGAACGAGTGCTTTACAAATACACATGTTATGTTAGAGCACATCAGATGAAGTGCCTAATTGAGTAACCTTCAGAATGAACATTTTGGTAAGATTGTGAAGACTAGATTGAGCACATATCATCTTCCAGGGCTGCATTAATTCCCCTTCACTAACTTTGTTAGAAAATATTAGTGGGATGCAAAAAATATTTTAAATATTAATGGCATAAGACCACGAGTTTCTTAAGTATAGATCATTTCCAAATGCTTTCGAATCAAGTTCAGCATAACATATTTCAGGACACCACTTTAGGAGACATTGTGTGACCTTTTGTACCATTTGATTCACCAAGAACATAACGGAACAGGTAAAGAAATATTTTCCATAAATGTAAATGAAATAAAATGACATACAAAAATCACTAAAATACACACTTTCTAATTTCATTGCAAGAATGGAGGCTACATTATGCATTATTCCTTTAATTCAGTCCAAGTAGCCGCGTACATCACAGTGTTAAAAGGTTCCAGAATAGAACGACAGCAACACAAAAGGCATGAGCCGTCAACAATCTGCCTCTCTTGAATGCGGCTCCAAGCAGATGAATTAATTTTCCTTCATTACCAATATTCATTTTTTATCTCTATTTTGAAGTTCCCTTGCGTGTGGCTTAACCCTACCCCCTCTTCCTATTGCCTCTATACCAATCTCCAATTTACGGAGATCTCCCTGAGATCTCCCTACACCCCTTTCTCCTTGTGTGACTGACCAGATTAACCTGCCTTTTCTTTCAGCTTATGTTCTATTTTCAAATGTTTAAAAATATTTAGATGTTTAATACGACCCTTAATATTTAAATGCTTTTTTAAATGATTATTCTTCAATTTCATCCTTGTGCTACTCATGCCATTTTGACCTTACCTAATGTCTCTGTTTAACTCCGGCTTTTGAACCTTCTCCACTGATGCAGGTCACGTTCTCCAACATAGCTCTGCATCGCTACTTTTATTACCTTGGTTTTCCATGCTCTCCCGATGCAGGCTGCGCTCTCTAACACGGCTCTGGACGTTAGCAACGGTGGAGCTTTGTCCACCTGCTGCTAAGTAGCTTTCCTCATAACGCTGTCTCCTGGCCTTCAGATGATCATTCACGATCGTGCTCGAGGTCGAATTTCATCATATCAACAGCAGCTGATTGCAAGAGTGTCAGTTACTCGGAGCTGTTCAATTCTATAACTAGCAATCCCTTCCAGATTGCTAAGAAGGAAGAGGAAGAATTGGTTCTGTTACAGTTTACACAACCACAAATGTGTGGTTAAAATAGGAATGCCTCCCTTTATTGAACAAAAAAAGGAAAAGATTTTCACAACTTCAAAATGATCCACATCAAAAAAACAGTTGGGCTACATCTCTTTACGCTCACTACAATATGTAGCATACTCTTACATGCCAACATTTAGAAGAAGACAGTGGGAGATTTAAAAAAATAATTAGGAGGATGTATTTCGTTCATTGACTTCTATTACAGCAGAGGGAATTTCAGGGGGGACAGCCTAACAAAGTAATTTTTGGCGTAAAACCTCAGGAGTCTCCTGCCTGCACCGGGTCTTTTGACATCTATGCATACTTAATTTAATATAGGCAGTTAGTTACAATATTCTGATAGAGCACGTTCTAAGAGAAGGTCTGAAAAGGGGGTACTAGAAGACTTTGAATGAGTAGGTTTCGAGATGCAATTTGAATTTCAAGATGTTACCTTCAGCCCGTACAATAGTGGAGCACTCCAGAGCAGTACAGTTCTCAGCTAGCATGGAACAAAGTATGGACAGAAGGGTTATCTGTTACTCACAAATGTGGGCTTGTGGTTATCACTGTTAACAAATGACTCTGCCATGACCAATCATCTTATCTGTATATGCCTACTATGAATCTCTGTTCCATCATGAGTGTACTATTATTACTGTACCTTTTAAATGTTTATAATATTTTGTGACTCAACCCTTTTGTTTTTCCAGTTTGTCATACCATGCCTGAGTATGTTTTTCGATATGTTGATAGTCAGCGATTTCTTCTAAACCATGTTGATTAATGACTAACTGTATATCAGGTTCTTATGCACCGGGACTCTTGTATTGAGTACACATGCGCCTGTTTGCTGTACATTAATCTGATATATTATTGGTATTACAAAGATGTCTTGCCTTCTTGCTATCCCTCTCCCTAACTATAGGACAGTCGGTTCCATAAGGATTGTATTTTAATTTTTAATATGTACTTTTTAAAGTATCGTCACTCTTTCACTAGTTCATGACACAACATGTGCATCAATGAACAGTAATTCATGCACGATCGTACATTCAACAAGGACTGCTTATACTTCATTCTTCTCGCCTTCTCTCTCTCACAACTTTTGGCAGATTTTGTATGTAGTACCAATTCTCTAACTAATTTAATTCCACATTGGTACAGTCAGGGGCAAAATCGGGCAGTTTTTTACTTCCCCTTTTCATAAATCTTTATTAGGTTCTACTGCTAGGAACACACGGTTCGCAGACACAGAGAGGGGCGTACACACTCTAGTCCTTTCAATCCGGGTCCCTTATTTTTGCCGGCAGCACTATTTATATGCTTCTGGTTCCGGGTCACGTGTCCAATACCTGGACCATGGCGTACCACAGGATCATCGTCCACTTCACCGCAGCACATCCAGTAAGTTTCTTCCGCCCCCCGCTTTGGCTGAACTTCGCTCCCCGTTCACCCATTTGGTTCACACTACGTGGTGGCGAGACTGACATCGCCCTTCTTTTTACTTGACGTACTATTTCAGGCACCCACCATTTATGGGAGATTACCCTCTCCCGGAATTTACGTCCACCAGCCTGCGGGACCACTCAACAACAAATCTCAGATACCGGCAATTGACTCTTTTTAAAATTCCTTGAGAGTCACATTTACGTTATATATTGTGACTTTTATGGTAAATGATCCCATGACCCTTGCCTATAATTTCTTTTGATTCCACAGCATATTGATTACCAAAAGCCAAATAGAACTCCATCTACTCTTTTCAATGGTTATTTGATGCAAGATGTACAGGAACGCATACCAGAGGTTTTCCCATTTCTGGTGAGATCCCTTGCTCACCTACCCACATGTGTTCCTAGACTCTTAACCCCTTTCTCCACCCACTAGAACGTTCATTTTCACCTCCTTTTTTTTCAAAATTCAGATACAGATTGGCATGTCCATACCAGGGACACCTCCTAAGTTTCGGGCCCTGCCGGGTTGGAATTATAACAGGCGGAGGGGTGAGCACTATCACATCCTCACCTTTTCACTTGTCATGCCGTCCCCTTTATCCACCCCCCTACTCCTAGCGTGTTTTTTCATTTTTCATCTCTGTTCCCTCCCTTTCTTACTCTTTCAGACTTCTACTTCTGTTTTTTCTGCCATTCAGGTATGCCACACATTGGTCCTGACATGTTATTCGTCACAGACATGATTCACCTGCATGTTTTTAGTTTTCCAGCTCACATCGCATTCACATTTGCCCTAGAGCACCTCCATTGCCCTAAATAACATTAGTGTTAGATCTCTCTTGCGGATAATGTTCATCACATCTCTTCCTCCCCCCACATCTCTTCCTTACCCCCACTTATTTCCTAGCTCACAACCACAGATAATCTTCCTTTTCCCTTTACGTCCGTCAAGGTTAGTTAATTTTTTATTACACTACGTATTCTTTTGTTGGGTTTATGGGTTCAGGTTGCACCACTTGTAAAATGGTCAAAGCGTACAACATGTATGTTTATATTATTGTATATTCCATTGCTATAATGAAAAAACCTCTAAACTGACCTATGTACTTTGGAATAGATTAAATCTATAAATTCCAAAGGATGCAATACATATGAGTTTCAAACAAATAGTGTTTTTCGTGTCATTTATTATTCTTTTTTTACCATTTAGTATCTTTTTTGAATGTCAAAATAGAATTATTTTTTTGCATTTTCATAGCATTTTTTAAAAATACATTATAACACTGCATAGCTAGGAGAATTAATTAAATACAGGTATAAATTTAGAGAGAACACAGATCAATCTATTAGGTTCACTTGGGTATACAGTAATAGGGGCCACAACACAAGGTACCAGGGTCCGGGGGGTGGCAGTATTATCCGCAAAGCATTCAATTAAATTCAAATGGACACTAGTTGATCAGCAAGGGAGGTGGGACATTGTGAATTGTCAGAGGGAAAATGGGGATTTACTCACAATATGCTCTTTATACGGTAGTACAGCAGAAGATCCAGCAATTTTTTTTTTTTATGAATAATGAGTTGGCTAAGTGGCCGCTTCCATTATTCATGTTTGGTGATTTTAATATAAATGTACCTGCTAACAAGAATATAGTTTTAGATAGAGATTGGAGTTACTGCTGCGAAAATAGAAGGTCTTTAAAGACTTGAGGACATTATGTTCAGAACAGGCGCTTTATTTGGCATGCAAAACACTGCACTGATGCGGGCCATACTTTCCACATAATAGGCTGGTAAGATTAGATTTTGTGTTTGCATTTCACTCATTTCTTCAATTATGTTCAATTGAAAAGACTTCATCAGCCCACACGCCCTCCCCTCCACCGACTACATCCTCCTAGGGGACCTCAACTTCCAACTGGAGAACAACAAGGATGCAACACCGTCACCCTGCTGGACAACCTCGCCAACCTCGGACTCAAGCAACTGGTCAACACCCCCACCCACTACGCCGGCCACGCGCTTGACCCCATCTTCTCATCCAGCAAGCACATCGCCTTCAGCCACTCCACCGGTCTTCACTGGACCGACCACAGCTGCGTCCACTTCAGCTTCAGAAAAAACACTATCCACCACCACCGCAACAGGTTCCTCACAGAAGCTGGAGCAAGATCACCGCTGACCAGCTCACCTCCTCCCTCAGCCAGAACCCACCTGCCAGCACACCGGACCCCAACGAAGCAGCCTTCAACTTCACGCAGTGGCTGACCGCCTGCGCAGACGACCTCACACCACTGAAGAACCCTCCAAGCAAACCCAGAAGCAAGAAGGCCCCCTGGTTCACCGACGAACTCAAGGACTCCAAGAAGACCTGCCGCACCCTCGAGAAAGCCTGGCTCCTCGACCGGACCACTGACAACATGACTGCCCTCAAACACGCCACCCGCAAGCACCACCAGCTCATCCGCACCACCAATAAGAAATCACTGAAGGAGCGACTGGACAACAACGCCCACAACAGCAAGGAACTCTTCAGCATCGTCAAGGAGTTCTCCAACCCCAGCACCGGTAACAACAACATCACCCCCTCACAATATCTCTGTGACTCCCTCGCCTCGTTCTTCCACAGCAAGATTGCCGACATCCACAACAGCTTCGGCACACCATCCTCGCACCCAACCGTCGAACCAACGCACCCCACAGCCACCCTCCGCACCTGGACCGCAGTGACCACCAAAGACACAGCCCGCACAATGAACACCATCCACTCCAGATCTCCGACTGACCCTTGCTCCCACCACAGCTTCACTAAGGCCAACTCCACCATCGCACCCCAACTCTGAGACGTCATCAACACCTCCTTCGACACCGCCACCTTCCTGGAGAGCTAGAAGCATGCCAAGCTCAGCGCCCTACTGAAGAAACCAACAGCGGACCTCACCGACCTAAAGAACTTCCGCCCCATCACGCTCCTCCCTTTTCCTGCCAAAGTCATCGAGAAGAACGCCAACAGACAGCTTGCCGCCTTCCTCGAGACAAATGGATCCCTCGACTCCTCGCAGTTCAGTTTCAGAGCCAACCACAGCACCGAGACAACCCTCATCGCAGCCACCGACGACATCCGAGCCCTTCTCGACAACGGGGAAACAGCGGCACTCATCCTCCTGGACCTCTCCACCGTGTTCGACACTGTCTGCCACCCCACCTTAGTCCAACGCCTCAGCAACGCCGGCATCCAAGAGAAGGCATTGAAGTGGATCATCTCGTTCCTCACCGGAACACAGAGAGTCCGCCTCACCCCGTTTCGTTCCGAGGCCACAGAAGTCATCTGCGGCGTCCCGCAAGGATCTTCACTCAGCCCCACCCTCTTCAATGTCTACATGAGACCTCTCGCACCCATCGCACGCCAACACAACCTCAACATCATCTCCTACGCCGACGACACCCAGCTGATCCTCTCCCTCACCAGAGACCCCGACGCCGCCAGAACCAGCCTTCACGAAGGGATGAAAGACGTCGCCGAGTGGATAAAGAACAGCCACTTGAAACTGAACTCAGACAAGATGGAAGTCCTCATCCTTGGGCCATCACCCACCGCCTGGGATGACTTCTGGTGGCCCCCAGCCCTGGGCACCGCCCCCAAGCCGACAGACCATGCACACAACCTGGGCTTCATCCTGGACTCCTCCCTCTCGATGACCAGACAAGTCAACGCCGTCGACTCTTCATGCTTTCACACCCTCCGCATGCTCCGCAAGATCTTCCGATGGATCCCGATCGAAACCAGGAAGACGGTCATCCAGGCCCTCGTCACCAGCCAGCTGGACTACGGAAACACCCTCTACACCGGTACCACAGCCAAGCTGCAGAAAAGACAACAACGCATCCAGAACGCCTTCGCCGACTCATCCTAGACATCCCTCGTCGCAGCCACATCTCCGGCCACCTGAGGAACCTGCACTGGCTCCCCGTCAACAAGAGGATCCCATTCAGGCTCCTCACCCACGCACAGAAGTCCATCCACAACCTGGGCCCCAAGTACCTCAACGACCGCCTGACCTTCCACACGCCCATCTGCCAGCTACGTTCCACCAGCCTCGCCCTCGCCGCCGTACCACGTATACTAAGAGCCACCACCGGAGGCAGATCCTTCTCCTACCTGGCGGCCAAGACATGGAACTCCCTCCCCACCCACCTTCGGCTGACCCAGGACCATTTCGCCTTCAGGAGACAACTCAAGACCTGGCTGTTCGAGCAGTAGCGGCCCCCTTCCCCCAAGCGCCTTGAGACCCTTCCGGGTGAGTAGCGCGCTATACAAGTTTTATGATTGATTGATTGATTGATTGTATGGGATGCACTAAAAGCTGGAATTAGAGGAAAAACATTGAGTTTTTCGCTCACCCTAAATAGGGATAAGCGTCAACTCATGGATAATCTGCAAGCCCAACTTGCAGTTGCAGAAGAGAATCTAATTATTGTTATCAGAGATGGCAAGGAGCCAGCAGAAGCACTTGCCAAAATAATGTCGGCAAAATCATTAATACTAGAGCAAATCGCTAAAAAAGCAGCAGAAAGATAGACAACCTGGGGGAAGGAAGCATATGAATGCAGCGAGCAGGTTGGGCACCATCTTGCAATTAGGACGAGGCAAAAACCCACTCGGAATATCCTTACAGAAATCAAGGATACGACTCAAAAATAATTGTAGATGCGGAGGGTATTCAGAATTTATTTTTTGCTTACTATCAAAACCTATATCAGAAAACTAACATGGCACAGTTATACGACATTCATACATATCTCAAACAAATTTCTGCAGTACAGCTAGAGCAAGATGACCAGGAGCTGATTGTTGAGCCTCCTCAATGGATAGACGCTTTATTATGTATTAATAGTCTTCCCAATGGTAAAGCTACAGGGCTCGATAATATCCCGGTGGAATTGTATAAGAAGGTTTCTACTGAACTAAAAGAGGTTATGTTTCGTTTACTTAGCCATGTATTTAAGGGGGGGAAGCCACCAGAATCATCGTCTCAAGCTAAAATTATCATTCTTTTGAAAAAGCATAAATCCCCTTTGGAACCAGCCTCCTATCACCCCATTACGCTAATTAATGAAGACAGCAAAATATATTCTAAAATGTTAGCGGTTCGTCTTGCTGGGGTTATACACAAAATAATATCACATGATTTTATCCCCCGCCGTGCCACCACGAACCACATTAGGAGAGCTACAACATCGTTTGATGCTGCCCATATATCAAAAGATCCAATAGCACTTATTTTATTTGATGCGGAAAAGGCCTTTGACAGGGTTTCCTGGTCCTTTCTATGGGAGACCCTGTCAAGGGCTGGGATTGGGCAGGGACTGATACAGGCTTTTAGAATGTTATATGTTCAGCCTACTACAAAAATACTTATAAATGGCATGTTGATGGACATGTTTAAAATCACCAGAGGCACCCGTCAGGGATGTCAGAGTTCACCACTTTTGTTTGCTTTATACATAGACCTCTTTTTACGATTGCTTGAAATAAATCGAAAAATTAGTCCTATATAAAACTTTATTATTGGGCAAAAGCTATTCTGTATAATATAACTATTTTCTTTAATAAACCTATGGATACTCGGCTGGGGATATAACAACCATGATAGATTTATGTACTATCAAGCAGCAGGGTCCTAGATGTTTGCACTACCAAGGCTAGTCAAAAAATTAGTAAAGTATATTGCCCACTTAAAATGGCCTGCTGCAAATAGACCACACAAAATATCACAAGTTAGTTGTATTAGAGGCAACATTTACAAAGCAAAACAATGTGTGGAACATTCACCTAGAAATAGTATCTGGTGTAGTTATTCGTCTTTTATTTTCAAATTTTCAGGGCATACAGATGTTTAAACCAGCCAACGCGTTTCACCCAAACATGGGCTTCTTCAGGGCTGTAATGGCATACAACAATGAGCAACCATTTAGTTATTTAACAAAGACTGCAAATGTACTTCACATGTTACATGTCATGCCTTGAAAGAAAGATGAAAAACAAAGAACAGAGAAAGCAAAGATGGAAGGGAAAACAAAAAGAGAGTAAAAATCGAAATTTACCAGTGTAAGAAGACTGGTAGGGTGCTGTTCAAAAGACTAAGGTGATATGAAAAAATTATGAAAAAACAAACACAAAAAACCTGAAACCGTGAAAAAAGTATAAGTGAAAGTTGCTACCTAAACGTGTGCACTATGTGTAAAAAAAGAAGACTTAAAGAAATTAACACGAGATCCAAGCAGATTAACCAATCACCCAAAAAATGAAGTAGACACCAAGTCCAATGCCGCATAAAAATAGGAATACATTTCCTATGCATGTTGGCTTACCAATGAGTTCATAAAAATTAATATATTTTTCCACAGAGGTAGTACTTCAGCTGTAGTCAAAGTTAAAATGATAATGGTGATTTCTAGAGAAAAGATAAGATCAGTGTGTCACATGCAACTGTTTATATTAACTCTGATCATTATAGGCAAACCCCCTAAATAGAGTCCATCAACATACCTAATTAAAGAGTCACAAATTTACTAGTTTATGAAGAAGGGGATTCTTGCTGTGTATTACTAGTTTATGAAGAAGGGGATTCTTGCTGTGCAAACCTGGAGACGAAAAGTGGAGGGTCAGAACAATGCTTCAAGTATATTTCCAATAGCCCAATGCAATCCCATATTAGTTCTTCCCATGCATGACAGCGTAAATGTCAGAGGCAATATAATTCAAAATTTGCAAACATTCGTGACAAGAATTTTCAATTCTATTAAGGACAAGGAGGCGAGGATTATGCTTTCTCATTTCTTTAATGAAATGCTCAGCAGCCAATAAAAACAACCAAAAAACTACATTTCCCATGAACACCAGGGAGTAACCATAGAGAGTAGTGTATAAAAGGTCCCAACATTAGTCTGTCTTCCTCTTTCTTTGTGGAAATATGTCCAAATTAAAGCAAAATCCCAAATACAACAGGAACAGCAATTCCAAACAAGCCGCCGTCATCCACAGAATCCTGAAGTAGGCAGCCGAAGAACCATGGGTCCAGAAGCCAGGAGGAGAACCAGATCCCGATAAGGAAGAAACGACATCACTTCTGGTCTGAACTTGAAACAAGATACAGAGCCATAATATCCAAAGTAATAATACTGTCAAGAGCCATCCAGGGAGGGAACAAGGAGAGAAATATTTGCAAATGCATGTATACAGTCATAATACATTAGCATACAAATATGAAAACCTGGGTGGGATAATCCTCGCCTCCTTGTCCTTAATAGAATTGAAAATTCTTGTCACGAATGTTTGCAAATTTTGAATTCTATGTCAGGACAGGAGGCTCCGATTATGCTTTTTTAAAGCTGATCCACCACTACAGAAGCAACACAAGCAATCGGTTTGTAATAAAACGTTTTAAAGACAGAATCAGATGACCAATCTGCAGCTTTCATTAAGTCAAACAAAGTAAAACCCATGGAGAAGGCTTTGGACGCCATAGCCCCACGTGCAGAATGTGCGCCAAACACAGAAACATCAATACCTGCTTCAGACATAAGCCCCCGCACCCAGCGCGCCAAAGTAGCTGGAGTGACGGGGCGAAAAGGCTTTTGCAAAGCAATCAGCAATTGACCCTGCCTGTCAGATCGCAAAGAAGCGGTACTCACCTCGTAATCCTTTAGGCATTGCACAACGCAAAGGTTGGGATGAGAAGGAAAAGAAGGGTAAAATATAGAAGGCGTATTAGATTTTGTAAGCCTGGAAAGACGAAAAGAAACCCCCTCAGGAGTAAAACTACGACCAGCAAGATCCAAAGCGTGGACATCTGACACACGCTTACAGGAAACTAAACATAGCAACATAGTCAATTTTGCAGACAACTGCTTGCGGGAAAGCAAGGAATTCGAAGGCCAAGCCTCCAAGAAACGGAGAACAACCGAAACGTCCCATAATGTAACATACTTTGGATTGAGAGGTTTCGCAAAACGAATCCCCTTAAGGACCCTGGAAACAAAAGGATGTTCACCCGCTGGTTTCCCATCTATGTGAGCATGACCTGCTGAAATAGCCGAGCGGAAGCCATTGATAGTCGAGTAAGCAAGCCCCGAGGTGGCTAAAGAAGCCAAGAAGTTAACAATCACACTGACATCTGCTGAAATGGGATTAACTTGTTGTTGATCACACCAATCGCACCATCGCTTCCAAGACCCCTTATATCGTTTGTGAGTATTGGGAGCCCATGTCTCACGAAGGTATTTGGAAGCGTCGCTCGAAATGCCTGGGATCGCCCAACGATCCCCGAGATCTTCCACGCGAGCAGATGTAGGGAACCTGAGGTGATCAGGGGATGAGGATCTCCGAGAGGATCCAACAAGAGATTCCACAATGGGGGAAGGAGAAACGGCGGAGTGGAACAGATTTCCAGAAGCACCGGAAACCAAGCTTGAGCCCTCCAGAGAGGGGCAATCAGAATCAGATCCGTCTGAAACCGTTTGGAGTAAGCCAATACCCTGGGAATCATTAGAAACGGAGGAAAGGCATAACAAAGGGTCGATGGCCACTGCTGGAGAAAAGCATCCGTGGCCAGAGCCTGAGGGTCCGGTCTCCAACTGTAAAAGCGCGGAAGTTGCGCATTGAGGCGAGAGGCAAACAGATCCAGCTGACAAGGACCCCAACGCCGTTGGAGAGCACGGAAGACTCGAGGATGAAGCCTCCAATCGCTGTAATCCCGGAGATGTCTGGAGTGCCAGTCCGCTATCTGATTGTGGCATCCCGGAAGATACTCCGCAATAACAGTGATCTTCTTCTGTAGACAAAAGTGCCAGAAATCTTTGGCGATCTCCGCCAACACTTTGGACCTGGTCCCGCCTAGTTTGTTCACATAGCGGACTGCCGACACATTGTCCATCCGGAGAAGGACACAACAACTCGGTTGTAGGGGAGAGAAACACTTGATCGCAAAGGAACCCGCCAGGAGTTCCAGACAGTTGATGTGCAGAGTCAACTCCTGAGGCGACCAACGACCCCCGGTCGAGACAGACCCGCAACGGGCTCCCCAACCCCACCGGCTGGCATCGGATTCTATCACTAGATCCGGGGACACCCTGAAGAGGGCTCGACCATTCCAGGCCTCCATGTGGTCCAACCACCACTGCATTTCCCAACGGACCTCCTCCGTAAGAGGGATCTGGTCCGAGTATCCGAGGCCTTTCCGGAGATGCAGAATTTTCAGGCGTTGCATTGCCCTGTAATGCAGAGGACCTGGAAATATCGCTTGAATGGACGACGCTAGTAGACCCACTACACGCGCCAACGACCTCAATGACACAGTCGGTCTGGAAATAACAGATGTCAACTCTCTCTTGATGTAACGCAGCTTTTGCTTGGGTAAGAGAAGTTGACAAGCCACCGAATCTATCTGGAAGCCCAGGAAGTCTATAGACTGGGAAGGAACCAAAACCGACTTCTGAACATTGATCAGAAAGCCTAGAGATTGTAACAGATCGATGGACCATTCCAGATGACGTAGGAGTTGAAGAGGACAATCCGCCATAAGGAGAATATCGTCCAGATAAATTATTCAACCGTACACCCCGAGATCGAAGATGTTCCACAACTGGTCTCAACAGTTTCGTGAAGCACCATGGTGCCGACGACAGACCGAAGGGGAGAACCTGATACTCGTACCAAACTCCCTGCCATAGAAACTGAAGAAAACGGCGATGAGGTTGGAAAATTGGAATCGAGAGGTACGCATCCTTGAGATCCAGACGGACCATCCAGTCCCCCTCTCGTAAGAGATCTCTCAACAGATGGATGCCCTCCATCTTGAAATGACGGTAGACTACCACCCCGTTGAAGTCTTTCAGATTGAGAACAAGGCGAGAGCCGCCTCCTTTTTTCTCGACCAGAAAGACTGAACTGGCAAACCCCAAGGGATGACGAGTCGTGGGAATAATCGCCCCTTTCTTGAGGAGGGTGGCAATTTCCTCGGAGAGACAAGCCTGGTCTCTCAGAGGAAAATGCAAACAAGGGGGAGGACGGGTTTGATGCACTGGATGATAAAACTCTATTCTGAACCCTTGAACAGTTTGCAGAACCCATGCATCGCTTGAGATCATGCGCCAATTGTGCAGGAAAAATTGAATGCGACCCCCCAACATTACATCGCATGCATGAATTAGGCTCACCTGTAGAGGAGGCATCATGGTAATGTCCTTGCTGACCACCAGATCGGCCTTTTCCATACTGGCCTTTTCCCTTTCTCGAAGGATAGAAGTTGGCTCTTGTGGAGTAGCCGGAATCATAGGAACCTCTCTGTTGAGAGGAATTTCCCTTCTGGGACTGGTTCGCAGAGCCTCGGCCGAACGAGCGTCCCCTTCCACGTCCGGCCTTAGCAAAAACCGGGTGCATTGCCCGTCTCAAGGAGGTCTGCGCCTTGTCAATCCCGCTGAACGTAGAGACAAAACGAGTGAGTTCCTTCAGGAACGGCTGACCGAATAACAGTCCTTGAGCCTCAGGGCCAGATTCGGAAGTTGCTAACTCCGAAAGTTTCGGATCCAACTTTAAGAGTATGGACCTGCGACGTTCAGCCGACATCGCGCAATTAGCATTGCCCAGATAACAAATCGCCCGTTGGGCCCATTCGATCAATTCCTTTGGATTCACAAGAGCAGAAGCCTTGTCAGCCTTATAACCAAGGTCCAAGAGTTTGGTGAGAGGAGCCAGCAAGTCGAGCATCTTGTCTTGACAGGACCGCCAAGATCTGTCCAGGCCTTTTTTAGGGTCCTTTGCGTACCTTTTCAAGTACGTGACCATCATGGGGTCAACCTCCGGGGTGTCGGCTAGATGGTCCGCCAAGTCCGGTCTCGGGCACTCGGAGCGCAACCGTGCCCGAACCGAGGCCTCAAAAGGTTGGCGAATATGAGACTCTATATACGCCGCCACTGCAGGTGAAGGCGTCCACGAGGAACAGTTCGGGTGGACAATGTCCGCCGGCTCGAAATTAAGGACTGAAGGACGCTCAGGGGCGTCTACAAAATGTTCCTTACAGACCCTCTTCCGAGGAGGCGGTGAAGCATGATCAGAAGACGCGGAAGAGTGGGTATTATCCGACTCCGACTCTTGAGGAGCTGAAGAAGCGGAAGGAGTTGCCACTAAACTCTTCCCCAGGCGTTGAAAGTCCGCCTTATGAGGATTAACCGGCGACTTAGCCGATTTCTTGGCAGCAGGTAGCCAACCCTGCTGTTGGGCGTAAAGATTCAGGTGACGCTTCAAGGGATTAATAGCACGCACCAGTGCCTTGTTAACTGATTGTTGGACCCCCTTATCCAACTGCTCCACCAAATTCTGTTCTAAGGAGTCCTCCTCCTCGACATCATAGTAGTAGTCGTCATCAGCGTCATAATATTCAGCCATTCTACCAGGTAGAAAAGTAAATGCCCACAAGACGACTAAAAATCCAGAGTGTCAAAACACCAGTCAAGGGGGAGTGTGTAGACCCCAAAGCAGGCTTTGAATGAAGCAGGACCGGGTCCGGACTTCAAGAAAAGTATTCAAGCGTGGAGGGAGCCAAAGCCTGCACAGCACCAAACACTCTAGGCAGAGCCTATGCCACAATGTTGCAACCGAAGTCCTCAAGAAACCTCGGTGTCTGACGGGGTTAAAGTATGGAGACAGGTCGTGGGCAGAACGCCAAGGACGTCGTCACTCAACCAGTTCTGAGGAGAAACCCTGAGACCGGAAATAGGACAGTGCGCATGCGCGACTGTCACCTGTCACCAAACACCGTCTCGAGAGCGCTCGCGCTCCCCTAAGGAAAACGGAAACCCCTGCTCCCACTCCACAAGAGTACACGAGCGCGAGATAGCGCACGGAACAAACGGAGGTGGCCACACGCTCCAAACAGAAGGAAAAGCTGAACAACAGCTGAGAAAAGCCACGTAAGTAACACGGAGACAAAGCCCCAAACACGTGAACCTCAAATGCGCAAAGCACAACAGGTAAGAAAAAAGCAACAAAGTCAACAGAGTAACAATATGCTTAGAAGAGAAAAATATGCACTTAACTGGCTGCGGAGCAGCAAAGAAAGAGGAAGACAGACTAATGTTGGGACCTTTTATACACTACTCTCTATGGTTACTCTCTGGTGTTCATGGGAAATGTAGTTTTTTGGTTGTTTTTATTGGCTGCTGAGCATTTCATTAAAGAAATGAGAAAGCATAATCGGAGCCTCCTGTCCTGACATAGAATTCAACGGAAAGTGTTACCCTAGTAGAAGCAAGCAGCATTGTTTTAAACAAGAGATAGGCCAGCGTGGGCAGTTTAGAAATGGAGTTAAGCGGCAGCACAAGTTAAATGAATAAATGCTGAATTCAAGGAAGCCTAATAACGGTTCTAGGTCGTAAACAAACTCCTAGCAAAAAGTGTTAAGTAAAACACAACAAATATTGCCAGCAGTGGTATAGAACAGGTCATAAGCCTGCAGAAAACATATATTCCAAAATAAACCACTGCTTGTGATTTTTGCCAGGTAAAGATTTAGTGAAGCCCACCATTCATTATCATACTACAAACGATTTTACCACAATACATGAAACAGAATGCGGGCAAGTATTTAGCCTTCAACTTTAAAAGATTAAAGGCTCACGATAATCAGTTTAGAAAAATGCAATTGTATGTGGCCATTTTCCAGGATAAAAAAATAACACCCACCATTCACTGCCGTTCTCGAAGCGTATTGTTTAAATAGTTGGAGCAAAGTACGGGCAAATGTTGAATCTTAGCCTTAAAAAGTTTTGGTACTCCCTATAATTTAGGTTTAAAAACAAACGCCCAACACGCAGACAGTATCCTTTACCAGAATCCCGTGTGAGAAATAAAGTCTCAAGGAGCCGTGTCCGGTGGCCGTCTTTCCAAGTAGCGAGACAGGCATGGTAAGATGTGACCCATATTTAGGGAGACTACATGCATCCAATGTCTCCCGGAAAAGAACCCATGATTTCCGGGTCACGTCCTGCTGCCTCCTCCCGGTCATGTGATGACTGTCAGTGCAACTAGACCGCGTAACGTGAGCTTGGCGGCTAGAGCACGTAGGAAAAATAAGTAAGGAGAGTTACCTCCTCTCATCAAAAATCACGAGCTGCCCCGCTCCAACTTTGGCCCAATAAAGCAGGAAAGCTAATTAAAAAGTACCACCAGTGAGGTAAAGCCAACAGCAGAAAATGAATATATAAAAAAAACGAAAAGAAACAGTGTTAAACTTGTCAGTTTTTTCTCATAATGCCTAAAAGCGCAGAGCCACAATTTACTTGTGATTCTATATACGAGGTGAACATTTTTTGAGAGGAAAACATTTCCACAATAGAACTTATAATGGGTGGATATACATGAGGTTGGATTTGGAGAATCTTGAATGATTCTCACTACAAGAAAGTTCGCTTTAAGATGCTTATTGCTGCTTTTAAAACTATGAAATCAATTCGTAAATTGTTAGGACTGGGCCGTTTGAACTATTATACTCCAATTCAAAGCAATTCCAATTTGCCAGAAATTTTTAATGACGTAATAATTAAAAAGTGGTATGACAAGGGCATGTGGAAATTTGGATACTTCTATTCCTTATCTGAGATAGCTTCATTTGAAAGTCTTAAAGAAAGGTATCAATTGGATTGGAGAGACCTCTGTAAGTATTTACAAGTACGCGATTTTTTGAGGAAAAAATATGGCGGACCGGCAGAATTTATAAGCAATACTTTGATAGATAATTTAGGAAAGAAACAGTTAACTATTGGATATTTATATAATTCTATCAATCTACTAATGCCGGATGATCTGATACTGCGTGCTAGGAAGTGGGAAGAGGAAATTGATATTTCGGAAGACTTATTTCTCCACTCAACCAAATTAGCACAAACTTTGTTAATCCTGGCACGGCTACAAGCTCTGAACTACAAATCCTGCTTTTCGCTGTATTACACCCCGAAAAGGATTGCAAAATGGGGGATAGGGAAGGGGACCCTCTGCCCCCGATGCTCACCGTATCAGGCAGATCTTAGTCACATGATCGCTTCATGTATCAAATTATGTAGTTTGAAACAGGAGATTGCTAATTTTATAGTGGATCTCTCACCCTCCTTGATCTGCCTTGGAGTGGTTAAGGAGACCCGAGGGCAACCAGGGGAGCAATTGTTTTTTATTTGCATGGCAATATATCGGCTATGTTTAGCTTCAGCTTGATTAGATCCATCTCCACCAGGATACCATCAATGGCTAGTACCTTTAGAATCAAACTAGAACTTTGAAAAATCTAACTACAGGAATAGAGAGATGTATTACCGAAGAAAAGGTCTAAGGATATCGGAAACACTGGCTAAATGACTCAAGAGGTGATATAATTTAAATTAATTTAATTTTATTGAGTCAGACCTGTTAATAACAACTGTGTATAATTTCATGGTGAGGAGGGAGGGGGGTAAAACTAATTTAAAATGTGTGCATGATATATAGCAGGAGTTTTAATTTATACTTATTGTACTAATACATGGTCTAATAAATGTATGTCTGTAATACGTTATTCTAACATTAATCATGCACTAATAAAAAATAAAAAATACCCCAATAAAAAAAGAAACTTTAAGATTAATAAGCACAATCTTTCTTGTAAAAAAGAAAGACAAAGATAGGAGACCTGTCATAAACTTAAGAGAACTAAACATATATTTAGGTTACAGACACTTCAAGATGAAGGGAATCCATCTCTTGAGGGATTTACTTCTAGAGGGAGACTGGCTAGTCATGTTGGAACTAAAGGACGCTTACTTCACCATTCCTTTGGCCGAATCCCACCAACCCTTTTTTCAATTTGTCTGGGAAAATCATCTTTACAAGCTTCAGGCTCTCTCCTTCGGACTCTCCTCTGCCCATAGGTGCTTCACCAAGGTCATGAGAGCTGTTGCCTCATGTCTAAGAATAAGGGGCATTTGTTTAATCATCTACTTAGATGACATTCTTATAATTTCTCAAGATCCTTCACAACTAGCCAAAGACCTGAATACTGCGATGGATCTCCTAGAAAGTTTAGGATTCATCATAAACAAAGAAAAGTCTATTCTGACCCCTTCCGGATCTCTGGAGTTCCTAGGTTTCACAATAGACACATTGAAATGTCTCCTTTTACTACCTTCCAAACAAATTACCAAAATCAGGAAGGAAATAAGACACGTCCTCAAACAGCAAGACTTATCTCTGAGAAAGCTTTCCAGATTTCTGGGTCGCCTCTCCTTCTCCATCCAAGCCATTTTTCCCGGTCCTCCTCAACTATCAGGCCCTCTAAAGGGTAAGGCGAGAGCTCTAAGATCTGCCCTCTGGTACAGAGATTGGATCTGTCTGGATCAAGAAGCCAAATCAGAACTAGCCTGGTGGTTCGAGAATCTAGATGCATAGAAAGGAAAAGCAATCTTTGGTTCAAAACCAGAGTTTGTTTTAGAATCAGATGCGAGCCTTCATAGCTAGAGAGCTTGCCTTCTCAATCAGAACACTGGTGGCATCGGGTCACAAGAGAAATCATCTCACCACTTAAATATTTTGAACTAAGAGCTGGGCTTTACACCCTCATGAGCTTCAAACACTGTCTCCAGGGGAGGTCAGTCATTCTAAAGATGGACAACATGTCAGCGGTAGCATATATAAATCGTCTGGGAGGCATAAAATCTATGGACCTCTCAAATCTAGCAAAGAACCTTTGGATGTTCTGTCTGGAACACAAGATTGCTCTCAAAGCGGAATACCTCCTGGGGAAATCGAACATTTCTGCAGACTGGAATTCCAGATTCCTGTTAGACCACAGCAATTGGAAACTGAATGTTTCCGTGTTCAGTACCCCAAACAAGATCTGGGGTCCTTTAGAGATAGACTTATTTGCGAGCAGACTAACCTTCAACTGGAGAAGTACTCCAGCAGGATGCCCGACCCGGGTGCTCTGGCAATCAACGCCTTCCTACAATCTTGGAAAGGAGCCAAGGTGTATGCATGTCCTCCATTTGCCATGGTTCAGAGAGTTTTTCAGAAATTGAGAAAGGAACAGTGCTTCCTTGTCCTAATACCTCGATATTGGCCATCCCAAGCATGGTTCCCCACCACTCTAGAACTAGCTTACAATCCCCCTTCTTAATTGCTACCCTAGAGAATCTTCTTGCAGATGTAGACAGAGGAGATCACCCCTAATTCAGAATGGGAGTTTAACCCTTCTTGCCTGGAGAGTGTCAGAGGATCCAATGAAATCTCAGGACGTTTTGCAATGGCTGCAACTCTCCTCTGAGAGTCTTGGGCCCAAGGCACTTGCTACAGATATAACAACATATGGAGAATCGGGTGCGTTGGTGCCAGGAAAGGAACTTGGATTCCTTGGAAGCACTTATTGTTGACATAGTTAACTTCCTTGTTGAACAATTTAAGAAAGGTCTCAGCTACAGAACTATCAATTGCTATAGATCAGCCATTTCTGTTGGTCATGTCCTTGTCAACGGTAAAAGCATTAGTTTAAGAAAACCTCCTAAACCTAAACATGAAAGTCTCTGGGATGTCAAAATAATTCTTGATCTTTTCAAAAACTGGCCGATTAATACTCTCCTTAATAGAAAAAACCTTTTCATTAAGCTGGCTACTCTACTATGCCTAATCTTATGCAGAAGCGTCTCTGATGTCAAAGCCCTAAAGATTACGAATAGATCTTATAACATGTTTGGAGTAAAAATTGAGATGTATAGAAGAACAAGGACTATGGGCCATATGTAGGTGGGCCAATACCGGTCGGTAACGGTGAAATTCAGTAAATTTCACTGTTACCGACCGGTATTCAGGCAATTGAGATGGAGGTAAAGATTCAGTAATTATGAATCGGTAAATACTGATTCATCATTACCGAATTCAAAATTACTGATTCGGAATTACCGATTCGTAATTTACCGAATCGGTAAATAAGAAACGGTAAAAAACAAAAAAGAGATGTAGGAAAAATCGGTAATACCGAATTTCATAAAATTCGGTATTTAGGAGTTGGTAATTAACACTGACTCGTAGGAGGTGGTAATCAGCTACAGTGTATATAAGCAATCCAAAAGCAACAGTGTGATCACTATGGCGGCTTTCTATGTGATTGCAAGGCGGCTACAGCTACAGGCAGTAGGAGTGAGGATCTGGAGATGGGAGGAGAGCATTTACAGACAGCGTATCACACTCCTCCAACAGACTGAGGCTGAGATCCATGAAAGGTACAGGCTACACCCCCACACCATCCTGGACTTGATAAGGGACCTGCACCCACTCCTGGAGCACCCAACTTCAAGGGCGCACTCCATACCACCATATGTGCAGTTGCTCTGTAGCCTACATCTACTTGCATCTGGCAGTTACCAGGGGATGATAGCTGAGGTGGGTGGGGTGTCTCAGAGTTGCCTGTCCCGTTTCTTCAGAAAGTTCCTGGATGCCATGATACAGAGAATGCATCACTACATAGTTTCCCAAACACACAAGCGGAATATCTGAAAACCAAAACAGACTTGCACCAGATGGCACAGTTCCCGCATGTAGGGTATATTGATGGCACACACATTCCAATCTGCCCACCTGCAGCCACTGAGTATATCTATAGGAACAGAAAGTTTACTCACTCCATAAATGTGCAGGTAATCTACAATGCTGTCAACATAATCACTGACATTGTGGCAAAATTTCCTGGGAGCACCCACAACTCATATATCTTCCAGAACAATGGGATTTACACACACCTGGATGCGGGAGAATTTGGAGAAGGATACCTGCTAGGTAAATAACTGTGGCACATAGTTACTGCAGATGAATGTGTTTTGGTGTATGTAACTAATGGCACTCTCTTTCTCACCTAGGCGATAGCACATATGCCGTGCAGTTATTTATCCTCACTCCCTACCTAAACCCATCAACCCCAAGTTAGAGACGATACAATGTGGCACACAAATCAACATGGAACGTTGTGGAGCGCACATTTGGACTATTGAAAAGCAGGTTCACCTGCCTCCACAAAAGCAGCGGCGCACGTCATTACACACTCATCATCTGCTGCAAAATCATTGCAACTTGTGCTATGCTGCACAACCTTGCCACAAAGAAATATCTGGGCACTGCGCCACAACAAAAATGGCCAAACTTGGCAGTCCAATTTTTGACATTCATAGAAGGAAGTCATGGGTCACCTCACCCAATTCAGTTCTGATAGTGTGGACTGCATCAGCGTCTGCGGCCACGCACAACGGTGCTGGATGCCATCATCTGACTGTCATCACTGGCTGTGGAACCAGTGCCAGCCCCATGCCGTCTGCTGCTCCTCTGGGTATCTGTTATAGGGGGGGTAATGCTGCTCCGATTGGTCGTGTCCTCACTGTCCCCAACTTCCACAGCACCAGTAGTGGCAAACTGAGTTGTCAGCAGAACTTCCATTGCAGTGGTTACCTTTACCAGCCCCCTAGAGACATCAGTGCGGCAGTGCGCCAGCCCCTCCTGCATGACCAGAGAGTGCCTGCAGAGCATATAAGTGGCAGTTGCGAGGTGGTTCACTGCCCTCGTATGGTGTTCCATTGTCTGCCTCTCCCTGTGCCTTGTTACCCTGTCCTCATCCATTTTGCTGCACAGCAGCGGCACAGACTGGGAACTGTACCGCATGCCCGCAGCCATCTCCTTCATGCCCTCTGCCATTGAGCTAATGCCCTTCTCGGTGTTAACAATGTTGTGATTGAAGTGCTCCAACATACTGGTTGATTATAAAGATTCACTCATGCAATCAAAAGTTACTAAGTTCCAGAAAGACCTAAAAGAAATTGAGTTCAAAAAGGTTTATCCTTATTCAGAACCGGACTTCACCCCACCACGGAGAGATTCAAACAAATCAGATGATTCTGATAGTACCTCCTCGAGCAGTAGTACATCCAGTAACCAGGTCGAAAAACAGAAAGGTCCCCGAGGAGGGAGAGGTAGGTCAAACTTTCACAACATACCGCCTAGGTGGTCTACCTCATCACCTGTCCTTGTCAGAAAAGGTATGTTGGAATGACAACCCGGACAGTAAAACAGCGCATCTGCGAACCCCGCAGCAACATTAGATGCCATAAGTCAACCACCAAGATGACCGAACACTTCCTCCAAGAGCATCACACCCCCAATGACCTCCAATGGACCATCATTGAACAAATCACCACTGCAAGAAACACTACAAATGTACTTTTTGAAAAAGAACAACAATGGGTGTATAGATTGGGGACCCATCTGAATGGTCTGAATGACCAAATACCATGGTCATTGGTGCTCAAGCGTTAGTAACATCATAGACAGTGTTTCCTTCCCTCCCTCTTTCCCCTTCCCCCCTCCCCATTCCTTTCTCCCCCTTTTTTCTCCATCCTTTTTTCTCCCTTCCCCCTTCCGTCTTAACCCTTTTTCTTCCCCTTTTTCTTTCCTTACCTCACCCCTGTTGGTCCTGTATGTTTGTGACCATTGTCTCTAGGTCTTTACTAAACAGCGCCCAGGGACTGCCTCCTATGTTCGCCTAGGCTCACCATTGAGTGTGTCTCTGTTATAGAGCCCAATATTGTTTATTTTCCATTTGAAACAGTGTAGTGTTTATTTCCCATTTGATTTATTCTCCCAACTTGCAACCAGGTTGAGGGCCCCAACTTCGAGTGGCTTCCGCGCTCCTATAATCGCTCCTTATGCTGTGTCATTTGTTCACTTAAACAGTAAAGTTTTGCCCATCCACAATCGTATCTGGACAAAGCTTGAGTGTACAGCTTCCATTTCATGACAGTCAGTGATTGGAGACCACCGCGCTGACGACATGGAAGTGAGAGGCTTGCATTCCAAGCTTCACTTCCACTCCAGCATCCTGATTGGTCCCCGCTGACTCATTGCCACGCCCGCCTCCCCGCCGGCTGTCCTGTTTAGCTTTACTCCATACCAGAGACCTTATCCACGAGGTCCGGTAGCAGGAGAGGCTTGGTGCCGAGCGGGTGCAAGGCGTTACGGGCGTAAGATCTTTCCCTCTGCTCAAGAGACAGCTAAGTACCTTGAGATTTCGCCCCATGTGTCATTGCCTAATCCTTTTGTCCTCCTACAGGGTGTGCCATAATCGCCTCCCCCCCCCTCCCGAGACCTATGGGGTGTGGATCTTTTAACCCACAAGTGAGAAATCCTCCCTTTACTTAACTAGCCATGTTTAGAGTTAGTTATAATTACATCACCAATTGCCCCGCATTCGGGCACATTGATCGCTGACCACGAGTGATGTTTATTCAGCCACCCTATCGTATGGCCATTTCTTTCTGTCATAGTGCATGCTCCTACGACTGTCGGTCTCCAGTACAGCGTCTCCTTCACTAACCGATCGTGTTATGGCACCACAGTCACGCATATTGACTAGCCTTGAGCACTTTGAAACATAGATCACTTTTGCAGAATACTCTACAAACAGATAGCACTAACTATGTTTTGTTGTCTTTTGTGAATGTATGTCTTTTTCATTTTAGACTATACAGGTTCCTCAACTAGAGGTAAAACCCACTACTTGTTGGTTTGTTCGTTTTTCTGCACTTTACTATTTTAACACCTGATTTTAACTTTCACGCCCTCTGGTAAGGGTGGGCCTTAGCGGGCCCACACCGCCGAGGTACACCACTAACGGTCCTGAAGAAAGCCCAGTAAATTCACACATAAATGGGCAGAAACATGTCGACCCCACTCTAAGTGGAAATTCCCAAAACATTATTTGGCAGATTTCCCGACACACATATATATA
Source organism: Lissotriton vulgaris (assembly GCF_964263255.1). Lineage (NCBI taxonomy): Eukaryota > Metazoa > Chordata > Amphibia > Caudata > Salamandridae > Lissotriton > Lissotriton vulgaris. The sequence goes on along the minus strand of NC_141696.1, from coordinate 460,640,865 downwards.
TATATATATATATATATTTTTTTTTTTTAATCATGTCTGGCTGACCATTAAATACAATTTTGTATGGTACAACTTTTCAGACATTTTTAATTCACATTTTTTTCACACTATTGCCACAAAAACAGCTCCGCAGTATCCTGGCATTGTAGCACACCAGGAAGGCATTCAGCTTCTCCTGGTGGGCCTGATGATGAAGCATGTCACCACCCAGGGTGGTGAGTGAGGGCTCTCTAAAAAATCCCTAATGATCCCCAATGTGAGACAATTAGGCTAACCCTGCCTTCTCTGTTACTGTGCTTGAGAATACATTTTTATCTCTCACGACGCTCTTCTGTTGTTTGATATATACTGACCAGGGGGACTAAGAGTGCCCTTTTTCCATCCCTCCCTCTCAAATTGTTGTTATTGTTCTAGCAGTGCACAGCTGTGAGAGTCAAATAAGGAGATTGGTACTTCCCTAGGAACCAATCCCCTTTCTGAATAATGGCGAACCTTGGACTTACCTACTCTGAGGAAGAGGTGGATGCACTACTTGCTGATCCCAACCTCTTTACGGATCCTGCGATATCACAAGCCAACCCCCACACTTCTGAGTGTGAAAAGCTAACGGAGCAAAAGGGAGACCGGATAAGGACAATTCTACATGGGACAATACTGAAACAATAACACTGCACCAAGAGGTCTTCTTGTGACCAATGCCCCACGCATATTCCTTAATGATGCCACATTCCGGAAGGAATGGGCTATGATAGCCTGGCACTGCACTCGGGATTGGCTGGTTCTAATTATTGAAACAGCACTGCGACTTTCGGATGCGCTAATGGTCGAAATCCAACAAACCGAGGCGCACTTTAAAACAACTATCAGTGGCTACAAAAAAAAGTTAGACAAAATCAACAAAGAACTGGTTGATTATAAAGATTCACTCATGCAATCAAAAGTTACTAAATTCCAGAAAGACCTAAAAAAATTTGAGTTCAAAAAGGTTTATCCTTATTCTGAACCGGACTTCCCCCCACCGCGGAGAGATTCAAACAAATCAGATGATTCTGATAGTAACTCCTCGAGCAGTAGTACATCCAGTAGCCAGGGCCAAAAACAGAAAGGTCGCCAAGGAGGGAGAGGTAGGTCAAACTTTCACAACCTACTGCCTAGGTGGCCACTGTATGGTATCCCAGGCAATGGCCCACCCCCACTGTTCTTCCAACAACAACCGCCATTCCCAATGATGGGTTGGAACCCTTACATGCAGCTCCACTTTCCCCAACACCAACACCAGATGCCTTGTTTGGGGAGGGGCAGAAAGGGGAAAAGAAAGAGACGAGGGAACACCCCAAACACCCAAGTCACTTGGCAAACGGAGGCCCCAGTGGGCAATTACACCCGGAGCAAAACATCGACACTGGGCACAAGTGCTCAGGGAGTCTAATAACTAACCTCTCTAACAAGATACTCAGCCCTATAGAAACCAAGGTTCTAGAGAAAGGGCTCAGCTTCGTCCCCACTGCCAGACCGGATAAATTTAAACTCCATTGTGAGTTTTCCAAATTCTTTAGAATACTTTTACTCAAAGCTTTCTTTTAAGCTAGAACGGACTTAACAACAGACTTTTGACACTTACTTGAAATTGAAATCCACATTTGTCCCACCATCACACACAATCCCAGCGGAGATAACAGCCTTTGAGCAGGCTGTTTTTAAAGATATGGAATCTCTGCAAACACCCTCACCCTTCAAGAATTTTTCTACCTTAGAATACCAAGCCCTCGAGGATCTGAAAAAAGACAAATAAATCACCATTAAGATGGCAGACAAGGGAGGTGGCATAGGGATCCAAAACACTCTGGATTATGACAAAGCGTGTCGTAAACTTCTGGATAATAGGACTAATTACATTCCCCTCACTGTTGACCCAACACCTGATTTGAAGGTAGACATTCATAACTTGGTAAAGGATGCCGAAGAGAACAAACAGATTTCCAAACATGAGGCTGCCTTCCTTATGGCCGGCAGTAATACCATCCAATATTTTTATACCCTGCCTAAGACGCACAAAAATGTAAATCCACCTCCGGGCCGACCAATAGTGTCGGGCATCGGTTCTCTCCTCGAACCCCTTTCTACGTTCTGTGATCATTACCTTAAACCACTTGTACAGAACACTTCAACATATCTCAAAGATACCAAAAATCTTCTACAACTACTAGAACAAGTCACTTTTGAGGAAGACTCGATTATCTTAGTCACATTTGATATTGAAAGTCTTAATACAAGTATTCCGCAGGACGATACCCTCAGAGTCCTGGGTCTAGCTCTAGATTCAATTGTATTGGATTACAAAACACCCAAAGAATTTATCTTACAATGTGCGACTATGGCCTTAAAAGAGAACTATTTTGAATATCAAGGGAAGCTATACCTCCAGAGTACCGGCACGTCTATGGGCAGCACTTTTGCTCCAAGCGTAGCAGGACTGTATGTCCATGACTTTGAGACCAAGCATATCCTACCGACCAGCAACCCCTACTCCTCCTCCATAGGACTATGGAGGAGATACATTGATGATATCTTCCTCATCTGGAAGAATGATGAAACCAAGTTAGAGCAATTCTTGCACTGGATAAACACCTTGGATCCTAACCTCAAATTCACCCATTGCTCCAGCAAGGAAGCAGTGGTGTTCTTGGACGTAGTCATCACTGTAAGCGGTACAGTACTGACAATGAAAACACATTATAAGCCCACAGCTAAAAACAATTTGCTTGAATTCTCGAGTTTTCATCCAAGGCCTCTCAGGGAGAATCTACCCTACAGCCAGTATCTTAGGATACGTAGGAATTGTAGCAACTGTAACCGGATTAGCTATAGCACACTGCATCGACCATCACCCGTGGATATCGCCATTGGACTGGAACTACCCCTCCTTGCACGCAAACTTCCTCCAAGACGCCCATCGCAGGCTGCTCCTGTTGCCCGCATCGATTACCACCACCAGCCGATACGAGATATTATGCCCAAGAACTATATCGGACTGAACAGAAGCTAAGATTCTCAGGGGACTCTACAGGAAGAAGCGGCTGCCCCACAGTTCGCCGCCATCACCGTAATTGCGACACCACCATGAAACGGAACTCTGCAACGACGAATACTCTCGAGTGAATAGATTAGTTAGAGCACACTGCATCGGCTATCACCCGTGGATATCACCATTGGACTGGAACTACCCCTCCTTGTACGCAAATTTACTCCAAGACACCCATCGCAGGCTGCGCCTGTTGCCCGCATTGATTTCCGCCACCAGCCGATACGAGATGTCGTGCCCAAGGACTTTATCGGACTAGACTGAAGCTGGGATTCTCTTAAGGGACTCCACATGGGGATGCGGCTGCCCCACAGATCACCGCCATCACCGTACTTCCGACTCGGACCATCTCACCACGTTTTTCCCCCCAACCAGGAAGGGAGCTGCAACATACAGAGTGCCCCTAATTACACCCCGGGCTCGACACCGCTTACCTCGCCGTGCAGCATCCCACAGCATACAGAGACAGATCGATGCTGTTAGTTGCTCCAGGCCAGGCTCCACAAACATCACAGGGCATCGTCTCTCAGAGCAGCTCATCTAACGCCCGAAACCCGGCTCCACTAACTTTGCAGGGCAGCGTTCAGATCTCCTCATCCCACATATCAGCGAGACCGCTCCGCGGCATCGCACTGGAAGCTGACAAAGAGATTGCACTAATTGCGGGTTCAACGGACCCTCACTGGTCTATTGAGGACGCCAACTATACAAGTAAGCCTCAGAGAGCATCATTGAGACGCTTTCCTAAATGCCCCCATAACTATACCTGCACCATAACCACTACATAATCTGTACAATTAGCTTACTTCGCCCATCCTAGTTTATTTTTTCTGATTTGCCTTGTTTCTTCCCCCCCTTGTTCGCGACCCAAAATGGCCGAGTCATAAAACAACTTTTATTGCTCCTAAACAACAGCTACCACTAGCCTCTGATCGATCCTAGCCCCCTTCTTTACCCACCAATCCATCACAACAGAAAGAGGACCCTCCACTAAAACAGACATAGGACCACACTCCCCCTACCCTCTCCCTATTTATAACAACGGAAATAGGACCTGTCACTGTAACCGAGATAGGACTATACAGTCACCTCCTTCTGCTCTGCAAACGGTCGGCCATCTTGGACTAGTCTCTGACTACTCCCAGACTATCCTCTCAGCTGGCATCCTCTCTTTTGTTTACCTACCACTTAGCCTCACTCCTGTGAATACTGCCCCTCTCTAACCTATACTGCTTATCCCAAGGACAGCTCCCCACAGACCCCCCTCTTACACTCTCCACTACAATCCTCGCTACAAGCAATCTCGGGTCAATCTCTCCAGCTGCTTCCCCTCATCTATTCTACTTCCCCTCCCCTGAACTCCACCTTACCTACACCTTACTCCCTACCATGGAACTCTCCGGCACCCACACATACATAATCATCTACCCCCCCCTAAACTCTCGAAAAAATCTGCCAAAACCTTCAAACACAACCTTCTAAAAACCCACCCAGAAACCCCCTTTGCAGATCCCTATTTCTCACCCCGTGCTGAACACATGACCACCAACATCATCTTCTACACCAGACGATGAGCGCAATGGAGGAAGGCCTTCCTTACCCTCCGCATGGTCTCTTCCACGAGGAAGTCCGCACATGGTCTTATTTTGTCCATTACCCCATCACAATCGCTCCAAGCGACAGCAACCATCACCATTTCCAACAATGGCACTATTGTCACCCAGTCCACAGATCGTTGCCTTAACCTATTCGATACCTTCTTTCCTACTATTAAAGACATGGTAGTCAATTTTCCAACCCAATTACCCTCCACCCCAACACCCAATCCATTGCTCCTCCCACACAGTCCCACACCCCCTACCCACTACTCTCTTGACTACAGCATCCCCAGTGCTGCATGCTACCCTCAACAACTACACCTCCCCCCACAACACACATACCCTCTCTACATCTAACCACCCCCTCCCTACCATCCCCCCCTCCTCCTCATACTATCAACCCCCCATCTCTACCCCCTCCCTACCTCACCCTGCCTCGAGCCTCCCCCTTTCTTCACCCCCCCTCCGCCTACATATAGCACACCCCCTCTTGCCCCTTCTCCACCCTGCCTCCCCACACCCCCCAGCCCCCCTCCTCCTCGCACACCGCCACCGACTCCTCACACACTGCCACCGACTCTAATCCCCACCCTCCCTACCCCGTTCCCCATTACCATTGGCTGCACACAGCCTAACGCTACCCTTAAGCCTGCAAGCTCACCCTACAACACACATCTCCTCTGTCCAAATCACCCCCCTTCTATCACCACCCCCCCACCTCTCGCATCTAGCCCCTTCCTATCTATCACCACCCACACGCCCCACACCCCGCTTCCTCCTACACCTAACTCACCTCCTTCCCTCGCATCACCAAAGCACCCCCTCCTTCACCCTTCACCCCCTCCATCTTCACCTCCCCTCCTCCTCTCCCACCTCAGCCCCTCTCCTCCCCTCACATCAGCACACGCACCCCATCCACACCTTGCTCACCCCTCGCCTCCTCCCAGCCCTAACCCCTTCCAATCTATCACCACCCACACACCCCACTCCCCACTTCGTCCAACACCTAACTCACCTCCTCCCCTCGCATCACCAATGCACCCCCTCCCTCACCTCTCATCCCACCGTCTTCACCTCCCCTCCTCCTCTCCCACCTTAGCCCCTCTCCTCCCCTCACACCAGGACACGCACCCCATCCACACCTTGATCACCCCTCGCCTCATCCCAGCCCTCCTGCACCACCAAAAGCTCCCCCCTCCTCTATCACCCCTAGTCATCCTTTCCCCTTCTCTGCCCTCCCCTAACTCATCACCCCCATCTCTCCCTACCACGACCATCACCCATTTACCCACCAGGGAAGCCCCCACTCCACCTCCTGCTCCTCCTACACCCACCCCCACGCCCACATCTAACCCTCATTCAACTCTCTATCCCCCCACCCACACCCTTTCCACCCACACATCTAACTGCTCCAACTCTCCTCCACCCACCCCCCACCAATACTGCTCCAAATTTCATGCTTGATCAAATTGTGTCAACCCTTCAACAAATCAAAGCCGAGCTTCAAACCGTCAAATTGTTGTTCTCTCGTCAACTTAGACTCCCCGTCCCTCTGAGTACCGTCACATCCCCCAAACTCCCCCGCCATCCCACACACCTACTCAAACCCAACCCACCCCACTGGACCTCTATCCCTGCCCCATTTTCTTCCAACCGACCTCACAGTTGCACCAATCCACTCTCACGACATGACATACGGGTGCTACTACACTCCTACGAACCCGCTCACACCACCCACATAGCCACCTCGCATTTTCCCACCCCTTCCTTCCTCGCCAACCCTCACATACCACCCTCATAATAGTGCACCACTCACCACTCACCTTACCATCCCCACCATCCTCTCCGACCCGCACCGGCCACCCACGCAAAACGCCAGAGGCACCATCCATAACAATCTGAAAACAATCACACTCACTCGAGACCCCTCCACCTCCCTGATTAGCCCACGGCTCAAATGCACTCTACTTAACAGCAGATCTGCGTCTAGACACGCATCTGACATAGCCGATCTCATTATCGCACATGACCTAGACCTTTCCATACTCACCGAAACCTGGCTAACTGAATCATCTTCCCCCATCATCGACATTCTAGTTCCCCCTAACTATCACATCATCAGATTAGACAGGAGGTGGGATAGCATGTATCTATCGCAATAGCCTTTCAGTAAACAGAGCCATCTCCCCTACATTCTCCTCTTATGAACACTTATGCCTCGACGTCAACAGCGAGGGCAACTCTGTATGCTCGCTACATATTATCTACCACCCACCTGGGGACAACCTCACCTTCACTGAACATCTCATGGACATGATCACTACTAATTCGGGTCGACAAAACACACAAATATTCCTTGGTGACTTCAACCTTCATTGGAATGATCACAACGATTCCGTGGTTAACAGCCTCAAAACCTTCCTCAATGCCTTAGACCTAACCCAAATCTGCAACAGCCCCACTCATGACAAAGGCTCTATCCTTGACCTCATTATCTCCAAAGATAACGCCACCCAGCTTGACTCAACCCAACCCTGTGACTGGTCAGACCACCACATTATCACATTCTTCATCAATGAAGTGGTGAAACTACACCCAGCACAATCAACCAAACCAAAAATATTGAAAAGAGACCTGAGGAATCTCAATCCAATCTCCTCACCCTCCTCCAGTTACCACTTACTCATGCCTCCCATTGGCAACCACGACGTCCAGGCTCACACTGAGCACTACCTCAACTCAATGACTACGATATTCGACGAAGTTGCCCCCCTCCAGCTAAAGAGAGTATCCTCCAAAAGCTCAAAGCCTTGGTTTGACGATCTGCTCAACAAAGACAGACAAGACATGAGACTAGCTAAAGGCAACTGGAAATCCACCCCATCAGCTATGCACCTCAAGACTCTGAGGAAAAAAAGAAATGCTTACTTCAGGAAAATTAAACGAACGAAAGCTGACTTTTTTAGCCATCAACTAAACCAAGCAATAAATCGACCAAAAAACCTATTTGAGCTAATCAAATCTCAATCCAAAGATGAACCACAGCGAGTGCTTAGCCCAACCAGCACTCCCCCATCATGTGAAGAATTCTCATCATTCTTCAATCTCAAAACATTCAACATCAAGAATGATCTCATCATGGACCTAAACCTTTTTTCCAACCCCAGCAGCAAAACACCCATCAAACTAAAAAACAATGCTACCTGGGCATCCTTTGATACATACACGGAAGAATCTATTGGCAAGATCCTCAGTACCCTGAAGCCCTCCAACCACCTCTCGGATCCTCTACCTGCTAACACCGTAAAGGACCTCAGCCCATGGCTCATACCACTCTGGACAAAAATCGTAAATAGTTCTCTTCTTCAAGGATCTATACCAGACTCCCTCAAAGTGGGACAAGTATCACCCATACTTAAGAAACCCACAGCTGACCCTTCCGACCTAAACAACTATCGCCCCCATCTCCAATATCCCTGCCTTAGCAAAACTATTAGAAAAATGTGTTCACCTACAACTGACTAAACACATCAATCACTTTGACCTCCTTAACCAACACCAACCGGCTTCCGAGCAGGTCATAGCACAGAGTCAGCCATGACCCACATAATTGACGACGCACTCCAAATTCTAGACCAAAATGGCCCCTGCCTCCTCATTCTATTCGACCTGTCATCTGCATTCGATACAGTCAAACACGAGAATCTACTCGATCTGTTGAACCTCAGAATGGGTATCTCTGGGACAGTACTCAAATGGTTCACATCCTTTCTGCATAACCGGACGCAGAAGTTAAAACTAATAACAACATGTCTAAGCCTGTCCCAGTTACACTAGGTGTTCCGCAAGGCTCCTCCTTGTCACCGACCCTGTTCAACCTAATCAAGGAGCCACTCACCACACTGCTTCAGGCGTCGAATGTGCAATTCCACATGTATGCGGACGACACCCAACTTTACTTCAAACTACAATCCCCTGAAGACCTCAAACTTCTCAATTCAACACTCAAGGACACACAAACATGGCTGGCAGAGAACCATCTCAAACTCAATGCTCTAAAAACAGAATTCCTCCTGATTGCACCTCCCTCCAAAATCCTCATCGCTCAGGACTGGCTGAAACACCTCACTGCATTCAATGTCCAACCTAACATTGTAGAATCAGCTAAATCTCTAGTTTTCACCCTCGACTCCAACCTCAATATGCAACATCATATTAGCAATGCAACCAGGGGTGCTAACTATCAAATAAATATCTTCAGAAAGTTGAAACCCTTCCTCCCAGCCAAAGACTTCAGAACTGCAGTTCAAGCATTAGTCATACCTCGGGTCGACTATGGCAGCACTGCCCTTTGTGGCCTCCCTCTTTCAACAACCGCTCCTTTAAGAGCTTCAATCAAAGCTGCAGCAAGGCTCATAACTGGATCCAAAAAACCCTCACACATCTCTCCGGACTTAAAATCTCTGAAGTGGCTACCGCTCGAAGCCAAAATACACCTGAAAATAGCATGCATTACGCACACAGCCTTACATCACAGCATGTCCAGCTACATTGCTCAGAAACTGACACTCTCAGGAGGCTCAAGATCCACAAGAAGCACAGTAACTCTCCTTTTGAAACCACAAAGATTCCGCAAGAAAAAAACTTACAAACGTTCCTTCTCAGGGATGGCCCCCAAGATCTGGAATGCCCTCTCGCCAGAAACGAGACTCATCTCATCCACTGCCTCCTTTAAAAAGGAAGTCAAAGCTATCCTTATGGCCCAATTCACTTGAACGTCAATTACCCTTGTATTGTTTGCCTATTTTGCCTCCCCCTTATCTCTCAAGGCCGTACGAGATCTCTCAAAAACTCTCTGATCTACCTGTGGCTGTACGCTCCATGCATATATTGCCTTTGATGTTCTACTCTAAGTTTGCCCCTCATTTATACTAAGTTCTTTGTATTGCATTCGTCTCTCTTATGTATATAAAGCGCTCTGATATTTGATAACGCTCCATGCACACACTGCTTTTTAAGTTCTACTCTATGTTTGCCGCTCATTTATACTATGTTCTTTGTATTGCACTCTTCTCTCTTATGTAAGTAAAGCGCTCTGATATCTGCAAGGATCCAGTTCGCACTATACAAAACTCTGAAAAAAATAAAAATAATAATAATGTAAAGGAACCCACAGACATACCACTGACATGTGTTACCACATATAGCTGCATAACAGATGCAATGAAAAAGTCAGTGAACAAACATTGGAAAATGATCACGAGCAACAAAAGGACCTGGGAAAAACCACTCTTTTCATTTAAGAAAGGTATGAGCCTAAAAGATTCCCTGGTACATACGTGACCAAAATTTGAGACGTTAAATCCTCCCAACGAGAGATCCATAACTAGCACATGGGGCCTACCCCCAATCACCGGGCATTACCCACGTTCAAATTGCAGCGTATGCCACTTAACGACACATACTAAACAACTCTTTCTGGAACCAGGCAAAACATGGTTACAAAGGACAAACACAAATTGTAATTCCACCAACGTGGTCTACCTCATGTAAATGTAAATGTAGTTGAGCTTATATAGCGCACAGCTACCCACAGTGGGTTTCCCGGCGCTTGCTTAGAGAACCCGTCCTGATATTCCCCTGTGTGATAGCCCCAGCAGGGTATCCACAAGTTGAAAGTCAGGCATCCCGCCACAAGGGGCCGTTGTGGAGATTAAGCAAGCTATTGCCCAGAGTCGCAGAGTGTGAACCCGTGAGTCGAGAAGGCACCGGAGCGAGAATTATCAAGTCCGTGGAATTTTTAGCCCAAGACCCGCCAAGGCGGGGAATTGAACCCTGGTCCAGGACCGATCTCAGCTTCCGGGTCTGCCGCCTCTAACCCCTGAGCCACACTTCTCCACTAGTCACCTGTCCTTGTCAGAAAAGGTATGTTGGAATGACAACCCGGAAAGTAAAACAGCGCATCTGTGAACACCGCAGCAACATTAGGTGCCATAAGTCAACCACCAAGATGAGCGAACACTTCCTCCAAGAGCATTACACCCCCAATGACCTCCAATGGACCGTCATTGAACAAATCACCACTGCACGAAACACTACAAATGTACTTTTTGAAAAAGAACAACGATGGGTGTATAGATTGGGGACACATCTGAATAGTCTGAATGACCAAATACCATGGTCATCGGTGCTCAAGCGTTAGTAACATCATGGACAGTGTTTCCTTTCCCCGACGGGGTTTCCTTCCCTCCCTCTTTCCCCTTCTCCCCCTCCCCCCCTCCCCCTTCCTTTCTCCCTCTTTTTTCTTCCCCCTTTTTTCCTCCCCTTCCCCCCCTTCCCCCTCCTTCCCCTCCCCTCCCCCTTCCCCCCTTCCGTCTTCCCCCTTTTTCTTCCCCTTTTTCTTTCCTTTCCTCACCCCTGTTGGTCCTGTATGTTTGTGACCATTGTCTCTAGTTCTTTATTAAACAGCGCCCAGGGACTGCCTCCTATGATCGCCTATGCTCACCATTGAGTGTGTCTCTTTTATAGAGCCCAGTATTGTTTATTTTCCATTTTAAATAGTGTTTATTTCCCATTTGATTTATTCTCCCAACTTGCAACCAGGTTGAGGGCCCCAACTTTGAGTGGCCTCCGAGCTCCTATAATCGCTCCTTATGCTGTGTCATTTGTTCACTTAAGCAGTAATGTTTTGCCCGTCCACAATCGTATCTGGAAAAAGCTTGAGTGCACAGCCTCCATTTCATGATGGCCAGTGATTGGAGACCACCGCGCTGACGACAAGGAAGTGAGAGGCTTGCATTCCAAGCCTCGCTTCCACTCCAGCGTCCTGATAGGTCCCCGCTCGCTCGTTGCCACGCCCGCCTCCACGCCGGCTGTCTTCTTTAGCATTACTCCGTACCTGAGACCTCATCCACGAGGTCCGGTAGCAGGAGATGCTAGGTGCCGAGCGGGTGCAAGGTGTTGGGGCGTAAGATCTTTCCCTCTGCTCAAGAGACAGCTAAGTACCTTGTGATTTTGCGCCATGTTTCATTGCCTAATCCTATTGTCCTCCTACAGGGTGTGCCATAATCGCTCCCACCCCTCTCGAGACCTATGGGGTGTGGATATTTTAACCATCAAGTGAGAAATCCTCCTTTTACCTAACTAGCCATGTATAGAGTTAGTTATAATTACATCACTAATTGCCCCGCATTCGGGCACATTGATCGCTGACCACAAGTGATGTTTATTCAGCTGCTCTATCGTACGGCTATTTCTTTCTGCCATAGTGCATGCTCATTCAACTGTCTGGTCTCCAGTACAGCGTCTCCTGCACTAACCGATCGTGTTATGGCACCACAGTCACGCATATTGACTAGCCTTGAGCACTTTGAAACAGAGATCACTTTTCGCAGAATACTCTACAAACATATAGCACTAACTATGTTTTGTTGTCTTTTGTGTATGTAGGTCTTTTTTCATTTTAGACTAAACAGGTTCCTCAAACGGAGGTCAAAACCACTACTTGTTGGTTTGTTCGTTTTTCTGCACTTTACTATTTTAACACCTGATTTTAACTTTCACGCCCTCTGGTAAGGGTGGGCCTTAGCGGGCCCACACCGCCGAGGTACAGCACTAACGGTCCTGAAGAAAGCCCAGTAAATTCACACATAAATGGGTAGAAACATGTCGACCCTACTCTAAGTGGAAATTCCCAAAACATTATTTGGCAGATCTCCCTACACATGTATATCTATATATTTTTAATCATGTCTGGCTGACCATTGAATAACATTTTGTATGGTACAGCTTTTCAGACATGTTTAATTCACATTTTTTTCACACTATTGCCACAAAAAAAACAGCTCCGCAGTATCCTGGCGTTGTAGCACACCAGGGAGGCATTCGGCTTCGCATGGTGGGCACGATGATGAAGCACCACCCAGGGTGGAGAGTGAGGGCTTCCTAAAAAATCCCTAATGATCCCCAATGTGAGACAATTAGGCTAACCCTTCCTTCTCTGTTACTGTGCTTGAGAATACATTTTTTGCTCTCACAACGCTCTTCTGTTGTTTGATACATACTGACCAGGGGGACTAAGAGTGTCCTTTTTCCAACCCCCTCTCTCAATTGTTGTTACTATAATGCTGCTAGGCTAGACGTTACAAAATCTGCGTTCAGGCTACGTGCCATGGCATCTAATCAATACCACGTCATTGTTTATTGTCTTTAACCTTACAGATAAACGAATCTCTTTGGCACAAAGAGGAGCAGACTATACTGTGCTGAGCATTGAAAAACTGGAAACATTCCCATTAACTGTTTCTAAGAAACCAGTCGTAGAATGGATAATACATGGCACCATCAAGATACCAGTGACGATTTTCCAATTTCAGTATTGTCTACAGCATATACCAGCAGGCCTGTATGAAAGGTTGGGTAAAGGATACATTAAGTCAACCTGGAATTTACCATACACACACAAATGTTGGAGTGGGGAAAAGGAGGTATTTCTTAGTACTAAAAATTGTAAAGAATCACTAAGCGGTAAACTTTTATGTGAAGGTATTAATTTACACAGAGCCTGCAAAGGTTCTTCAAATAACTTTTCGTGCCACATTCACGGTTCTCCCGCAGCAGTAATAGAGCCAATTTTCAGGCAGCTCTCCAATGGCAGCTATGTTATGTTCAATGATCACAGCAGTTGTGGCATGTTGCCAGAAAAAGCCTATCTAGTTAGTGTGTCGGCCAGGGTCACTTGTATGCAAGTATTGTATCCAAAAAGCAAGACAGACAGGGAGTCGGCGTTATGGCTTTCACTGAATAACTCTTCCATACGAATTGATTCTTCAAGCAGAATGAAAGCCATTCTTTTGTAAAAAACTGTGCCACTGACCTCGTCTAAAGAAACGTATAATCTGCAAGTTGCAAGGACTTCTGCCGAGATACATGCATTATTATCAACCAACTGCACAGTACATTTTGTAGAAATTTTAGGTCAAACATGTCTTATACCAATGGCATTGCACATTTATTTAAAACGATTTTTTGGGACTGTTAGCACCCTTTGAAGCAGTCCTCGGCATTTTTCCAAATTTGGTGCACTATGTGTTCGGCAGCCTGCCTCTCATTTTGGGTCTCGTAGCAGTAATTCTATTTTTGTTTATTCTGCTTCAATATGGCAAGTCCAGTCACCAACGATACCCTGACTACCATGGAGCAAGCTCTCCTAGCCAAGCGGTATCGTGACAGGATTATGCAGATTCTTGGCTTGGCTCGTTTAAGAGATCTGAGTACCACTTGGTTTCTTTCGTTCAGACCAATCTGGCAAGATTGCATCTTACCTGTTCTACGATGGCTACTTTGTAGAGAAGAATGTGTGTTAGATGTTCGTCTAACACTACCATTGGTGGCGCCAATGGATGCAGATGCATTACTGGGTCCGATAACGGCTCATGTGTTGTGTTGCCCCCAACGGCTACCAATCCTGATGACGGCGTTCATTGAGATCTCACCAGCAAATCCAACTGGAGGTGAGGTACGAGGAACAACAGGCACACAGGTACCATCTGATATGAACATTGTTAACGCGGCAACTGACGCTGACGGCGATGCTTCTCATCTGTGCACAATTGATCTGCTTGATGAAGTAGTTCCACTTTCACCTACTGTGGTTGACAATTTCATGGCCAGCTTAGACGATTTGATGTTTTCTCCTGACACCGAGAATAACTTTTGAAATCTGCACACAGCGGTGCATGAACTCTGAATTTGACCTTCACCTTTCATAACATTCCTTCCAAATAACTTTGGAACTCTATTTTTCTATGGCTAATTTAGATTTTTCCCAAATAACTTGAAAAATATCAATTCTTTTTGGGGCACAAAGTAATCTGCTTAAAGTAGAACTATTCTTAGAGAACAAGAAATTCAATACTTCCTAGAGACAGTATTTGACCTTGTCCACTGAAAACAACAATACCAGTTTATATATATTCTGCTATGGAATGGTCTTGACTGTTTCTTCTGTAAACTTAGAGCCATTTCATGAATGTCATTACATGATTTGTTCAGTTAGCTTTACCAACATCATAATTCATGTTTTAAAAGACGTCTATTGCTTTTAAATGCGTACTATACAAATGCTCATTTTTCGTGTGCAACCTTATCAAATGCATTTTTGTGTATTTTGGGTGGGATTGTAAACACATGCTTCAGTTATATTTTAGATGCTTACGGATTTAGTAATATTAGACATAATACGTGGAGTGGGTGTTGTATAGTGTTTTAGGACCCTAGTGTAATTTTCCCGTTTCATGCCCTTATATAGGTATAAAAATACCCTTCCTTATATAGGCATAGAAATAATAACCCTATTAAGACATAGCTTAAGTAGGCCTATTATGGCTTGGCTACTTTTACTAGTTCCGAAAATCTACAATGATTTCTTGGAAAAACCCGCCTTCAGCAGTAAGAAACTTCCCCTTGCTTGAATATTGATTTATCCAAGAACTCATGCAGTTTTCAAAGCACTGAGTCTTTGATGACGTTATTATGTCCAACCTTACGTCAAACAAAGCACCTTCAAGGTATAAATATACCCACATTTGCCCAAGAAAACACACAGTGGTTTGGAGCAGTTCAACTATCTACCTGCCCCACGCCCTGCTACAGCAGACGCACTAAGAGAGAGACGCTGTCTTTTCTCTTGCAGAGAAATCCAGCTCCAGTGTTTCCAACCTACCCTTGCAGGTTGTTGGGAAATCGAGTCTTGAGAGAGAGATACCAGACCTCCTTCATTCTGAAACCAAGGTACGGAGCTCATTAGATCCTTAGAGAATTCTTGGATTAGATTCTTGGCAAAAGAATACTGAAACTAAGCTACACCTCACTTACTTCTTCCCTTGTACTAGACCTAAGTTAGGTACACCGGGGTGGGCGTATTTTAGAAGCACCAGTTGAGTACTTTTAGTCTTTATTTATTAATGTATTTATTCTACGTATTTTATGGCTTAGAAACCATATCATGCTTTTACAGTATTATTTTATAATACTCTTCGTACTGTACGCATTGTACTCTGCAACAAGTATTACGATTGTAGCAGTTCATTTCTTCTGCATGAGAAAGAAGACTGTTCAATAAGTCCTTTTTATTGAAAAGACCGTCTCTCTATTTCTCTGCACCTCTGGTGAAACGAAGCATGGACAATTGACTGAATGTATGACGTTACAACGAATTCCGTTGCAACGCATGCCTTTACCACGCATGCGTTACAACGGAATTCGTTTTCCACGCTTAACCTTTACCTCGGATATACCCTCACCACGCATACATTCACAACGTTTTTCGTTGTAAATGTATGCATGGTGAGGGCATACTCTTGATAAAGGTTATAACTCTCCCCTTAAATGCCCCCTGCCTCCACTCCTTATATTTACCCCTGCCCTTAATATATATATATATTTATTTTACTAAAATGCCCCTTACCTTTTAACTCGCCTTCTCTCCTTCTTCTTTGTTTACGTCGGTTGTACGTTGTTGAGAGGAAGCGGAAGTTACTTTCTGTTTCCTCTCTAACGACGTCGATTGCTTCAGCTTCGTCTTCACTTCGGCTTTTCAGGTAAGTTTTTTTTGGGGGGGGAGAGACCCCCCCAGCCCCCCTTTTTATCCCAACGCTTTATTTTTTTTTATGGGGGAGACCCCCCAAACCCCCCCTTTTTTTTTCATTTACCACACATGCCTTTACTACGTATTTTGTAGTAAAGGTATGCGTGGTAAAGCCTCTTGTTGTAACCACGCATGCGTTGTAAAGCATGCGTGGTAAAGGATTTCGTGGAAACGGCTTCGTTGTAGAGGCCGTTTCCCCAATTGACTGAGTTAAATAACCATCTATTGTTTCCGCGACTCTAGAGATACATTTCCTATTCTTGAGAAACAAAGTTGTCATGTTTATGCGGTTATCAGAAACTAATCCCTTCTTGTGTATTCGAGAAAGTTTCTAGTTATCTCTGAGCTAGCTGGCACTCACAATTAAGTTTAGAATATTCGATAGAGACCTAGTAGACCTCAGTCCCACGTCAAATCTATAGGCTATATTATTCCAATGCGCAGAGCCTATTGGGAATATAGGAACTACACTACAGTCTCGCCTGTGGACAGAAATTTTACATTAGCTCAGGGGTCCTGCTGCCTTGAATTGCATTAATAAAAATTCATTTCTGCCACACTATCTCGTTGTCCTCTGCCTGCTTATCGCTGATGTGTGTCACATGCCTTGTTGTTCAGTGTGATTCCTGTTATGATAGGGCTTTCACTGACTACATCTCCCATAATGCATTGCTGGTCTTAACAAAAACCTGTACTGGAGTGGGATTCACGTAGCCCAATTGGGGATTTGGGATAGGGTAAGGGTGGGTGCAAAATGCTGTGCATGCTTCTTACCTTGTTTGGTATCAGCTCTGGCAGAGCTGTTTGCATCCCCGATTCCACAGACACTTTCTGGCTCTATCGTGGACTCCACAAGCTGCCAAGTTCAGAAAGGGCAGGTGCCCTTTTCCTTCCTCCTCCTGTCTGGCTGGCTTGTTTTTTTAGATCAGCTATCTTCTTTGTTGGTGATGCTCCTGATATCATACCACTGCTTCTTGAGCACTTCAACGTCCCAAGGGGTCAATCCAATGGCATTCACCTGTGTTTGGATATTCCAAGCCAGATTTTTCTTTTTTCGATTCAGCCACTTGCAGGGACTGCTTTCCAAACAACTTTGTATGCTGTTTTACTACCTCTTCCACAAGGAACTGCAGTTCCTTTTGACTGAATGTCAGTTTCCTCTTCCTCTCACCTCCTTCTCTTTTTGTGTGTTGCTGGCCATTGTGCAAGATTTGCAGGTGAAGTTCAGGCAGTGGCTCTGTTGCCCTCCTCTGCACTCCAGGCCTCTCCAGAAGGTTCTGATTGTGTGCACCTGCCTGGGTGTGGCCACTTCCTGGTTAGGAGGGGTGGTGGTTGCACAGGATTGGCTGATTTCTCAATTGCTGTTGTATTGAATTTCCAAATCTGTATTTTCCGATGCAGTATTTACCGATTCGGTAATATTTACTGATTAGGTATTTCCCGATTCGGATATAACGATCGGTTTTTCGGAATCGGTAAATGTTAACTGATTTTTACCGATTCGGTAAAATTTACCGAATTTGTACGTACATCGGACATACCGATTTCTAAATACCGAATCGGTAAAATTCGGTATTTAGGAATCGGTATTCCCAAGTTACCTACATATGGCCCTATGTTTGATCCACTCTTTTACCCACGTTTTGATTTATGTCCAAAACTTTGCGTTGTGGACTGCATGAGAGAGTATGATCACAGAATGTTTGTTCTTCGCCCTCAAGGTGTTAACCTATTACTTATATCCTTTGTTAAACCCCACAAAGGCATAACCTCAACCTCTATTGCTAGATGGGTTAAGACTGTTATGAGTTTGGCAGGTATTGACTTAAAGAAATTCCAAGCTCACTCCCTTAGAGGTTCTATGGCCAGTAAATCTCTCTGGTCAGGAGGTAAGTTGTACGACATTCTTAAAGCTGCGGATTGGTCAATTGCTAGCACCTTTGCACGTCATTATTACAAGCCTATTGTACATATGTCTGATGTTTTTTTACAAAGCTACCAACATGCATAATGTTGCCTCCGTTGTTGTATTGAAATTACGATTCTCATATTACAATGACTAGAAAATCTGGATTTCATTAAAGACATGGAGGCTGACATTATACCTCCCATCCCACCCCTCTGTGGTCTTATCATGATTTAATGCTCTTTTATTACAGTATATTCATGTACTTTTTATTTTCAGTACTTGTTTCATCTCTTACTTGTTCTATTAGATTGATAAGCTCTAGACTATTTTTTACATTCAAGAGATATTTACTTCCTTCTCTTTGCAGGTAACGCTTCTTAAGTGAATGTCGTCTGTCCTTTGGATTTACCTTTGTTCTTCGTCCTCCTTCATCCTGCTCATCAGAAGATCATTTTGAAGTTTAGAAGTTTCAAGTTTCATGAACGTATTTTCCTCCACATTTAAAAGAGGCATATTGTTGATGGCTCATGCCTTTTTCTGTGTTGCTATTGTTCTATTCTTGAACCTTTTAAGATTGTGATGTACGCTGCTGCTTGGACTGCATTAAAGGAATAATGCATAATGTCAGGCTCTGTGTCTTTAATGAAATCCAGATTCTCTAGTCATGGTAATATGAGAATCGCAATTCTCGTGCCATGGATAGTTAATGCAGATTTCCAAGTTAAATGAGGGAATGTAATGCCCTAATAAGCAAACTTCACCTTATATAGCATGTTTAAAGTATATTGTTGATTAACATTTCAATGGATTACACACTAATAATGCAAATAAACACATATTTACAATATATCATAATTATGAAACATCCTATTTAGCAATTTGTGAGATAATATTCAATGCCTTTTATGTATTGAACCCTAAAATTCCAGTTGATATTGTTATACTTTTTGGTCACAGTTAACATAAGGGATTTGAAAAGTTCATAGTGTATACAGTTTTCAGTAGCATTCTGGCCCCCTCTGTACAAAATCATTAAGTGACCACCTCAAACAGTAATAATTATCCCACAATACTCAGGCCAGGGATTCTCAGTTGTTAGAGCAAGCCTCAACCCCTTCCCTGCTCATGACGAGCTCAGATTGTCATGCAGTACACTGCTCCTGTGCTCATGACGAGCTGAGCTCGTCATGAACAATGGGAAATAAGGAGGTCCAGCACAGGAGGAAAATCTCCCTAGCAGCAATAAGGTTAAAGCAAGCAAGAGCAATGTGAACTAAGAAATAACATGGGCATTTGCCATAGTGGCAGGTAGCATTCTCCCTTCAAGGGGGTCTAGGTGAGGTTAGAGTATATATGGAGAACCCCAAGTCAGCCAGACCCATGACCCCTGTAAGCGAGGAATCCAGGTGCAAAGCTGCAGCAGAACAAAAGTAGTAATATGGAGAAACCGACATGGCATATCACTTCTCAACAATATAGAAAGAAGAGTCCTGCATGGAGTAAGCACTGACTGGGTGCAACATTGCCATAGGCACTGCCGGAGGTCGTCATAAAGGCATAACCCTTTTAAACCAGAGTTCGATGAGTAAGCATGTGTATGCTTGAGGTAGTCCCCTTGCATTTACCCCAAGTGCTCATTGCACGCTTGGGGAGTGATTCCTGGAAACAGTGCCATGCTGCCAGCTGAGTCTGAGTGGGATACATTATATAGCAGAAGTTGGAACTAATAGGCAGCCGGCAGTCCTCAGTGGCAATGCAGAATGGATCACTGCTATTTGGCCCTCTAATGCCTGCTGCGGAACAGGGGTATTGTCTTTGATCCCAACTACCATCAAGGCCTTTTGCACCTCACACCAGCCTCCAGAGCCAGTTATCTTGCCAGAACTTTTCCACTCATTCTCAGTGAAGCATAGATCATGGTGGGCTGTTTGTACTGGTTGGGAAGGTGTCTGGAGGACAGGACATGATGGAAGTTGAAGTCAGTGAAAAATACTTGTCCTCTCACGTAGTCCAAACACCCAATCTGGTACTATGCTTGCCTGACAGTGAATGGAAAAGTATAGGTAAGATGGCTGACACTGCAAAATGGTGTTGCCTTTGAACCCAACTACCATCAAGGCCTTGTGCTCCTCACACCAGTCCCCAGTGTCAGCCATCTTACCAGTCCTTTTCTACTCACTTTCAGGAAAGCATGTTTCCAGGTGGGCCTGTAGGGTTGTGTGGGAGGAGAAGTGTTTGCTGGTACTACAAATCCCATTATGTCTGTGCCCAAACACACCTCCCCAGCCATCCGAACCATCCTTCCTGTCTGTGATTCAGATTTCCTGTGAGTGAGTGAACATGTGCTGGCAAGATGGATGAGGAACAACCCACTGAAGCTGAACTCGGACAAGACGGAAGTCCTCATCCTCGGATCCACCCCTTAGGCCTGGGATGACTCCTGGTTGCTGACCACATTGGGAACCGCTCCAATACCCACCGACCACGCACGCAACCTAGGACTCAACCTCAACTCCATCCTCTCCATGAATAAACAGGTCACCGCCGTCTCCTCCTCCTGCTTCAACACCCTCTGCATGCTCCGCAGCATCTACAAGTGGATCCCCACTAAAAGCAGAAGAACGGTCACCCAGGCCCTCGCCAGCAGCAGGTTGGACTATGTAAACGCCCTCTATGCAGGAGCCTCGGACAAACTCCTGAGACAGCTCCAACACATCCAGAACGCCTCTTCACACCTGACCCTCGACATCCCTTGCTGCAGCCACATCACACTCCACCTGAAAGACCTGCACTGGCTCCCGGTCAACAAGAGGATAACCTTCAAGCTCCTCATCCACACACACAAGGCACTCCACAACACTGGACCAACGTACCACAACAGACGACTTAGCTTCTACACCCTCATGTGCCAGCTCTGCCCGCCGACCTCGCCTTTGCCACAGACTCCCACGTCCAAACAGCGACCTCTGGTGGCAGAACGTTCTCCCACCTCGCCGCCAAGACCTGGGACACCCTCCCCATCCACCTATGGCAGACCCAAGACCTGCTGACCTTCAAAAAACTCCTCAAGACCTGGCTTTTAGAGCAGTAGCAGCATTCCCCACCCCAGCGCCTTGAGACCCTCACGGGTGAGTAGTGCGCTTTACAAATTATATGATTGATTGATTGATAGCTGACACTGCTGCATGGTATTGTCTTTGACCCCAACTACCATCAAGGCATTGTGCTCCTCACACCAGTCCCCAGGGTCAGCTACCTTGCTAGTACTTTTCCACTCACTCTCAGGAAAGCCTAGTCCATTGAGGGTTGTTTGTGCTGGCTGGTAAGCTGTGTGGAGGACAGGGCATGATGGGAGTTGAATTTAATGCAAATACTCCTGCTCCCACATATTCCAAACAGCCAACCTGGTACTATGCTTGTCTGACATTGAGTGTAAAAGTACCGTCAAGATGATTCACACTGCTGCATGGTGTTGTCTTTGACCCCAACTACCATCAAGGCCTTGTGTTCCTCACACCAGTCCCTAGTGTCAGCCATCTTGCCATTACTTTTCCACTCACTGTCAAGAAAGCATGTTTTCAGTTGGGCCTGTTGCGCTGCATGGGAGGAGGAGTGTTTGCTGTGACTACAACTCCCATCAGGCCTGTGCCCACACACACCTTCCCAGCCATCCCAACCATCCTTCCTGTGATTCAGATTTATGGTGAGTAAGTGAACTTGTCCTGGTAAGATGGCTGATACTGATACATGATGTTTTCATCAACAACAAATACCATCAAGGCCTTGTGCTCCTCACACCAGTCCCCAATATCAGCCATCTTGCCAATACTTATCCAGGCACTGTTAGGAAAGCGTAGTTCATGGCGGGCTGTTTGTACTGGCTAGGAAGGTGTGTGGAGGAAAGGGCAGGATGGGAGTTGATGTCAGTGCTAATACTCCTCCTCCCTCATAGCCCAAGCAGCCACACCTGGTATGATGCTTGCCTGACAGTGAGTGGAAAAGTCTTGGCAAGATGGCAGACACTGCTGCACTGTATTGTCTTTGACCCCAACTACCATCAAGGCTTTGGCTCCTTACACCAGTCCCCAGTGTTAGCTGTCTTGCAAGTACTTTTCCACTCAGGAAAGCATAGTTCATGGAGAGCTTTTTGTGCTGGCTGGAAAGCTGTGTGGAAGACAGGACATGATGGAAGTTGAATTCAATGCACTTACTCCTGCTCCCACATAGTCCAAACAGCCAACCTTGTACTATACTTGCCTGAGTGTAAAAGTACCGGCAAGATGACTGACACTGCTGCATGGAGTTGTCTTTGACCCCAACTACCATCAAGGCCTTGTGCTCCTCACACCAGTCCCTAGTGTCAGCCATCTTGCCCGTACTTTTCCAATAACTGTCAGGAAAGCATGTTTCCAGTTGAGCCTGTTGCGCTGCATGGGAGGAGGAGTGTTTTCTGTGACTACAACTCCAATCATGCCTGTGCCCACACACACCTTCCCAGCCTTCCCAACCATCCTTCCTGTGATTCAGATTTATGGTGAGTGAGCGAACTTGTGCTGGCAAGATGGCTGATACTGATGCATGATATTTTCATCAACACCAAATACCATCAAGGCCTTGTGCTCCTCACACCAGTCCCCATTATCGCTGACACTGCTTCACGGTGTTGTCTTTGACTCCAACTACCATTAAGGCCTTGGCTCCTCACATCAGTCCCCAGTGTTAGCCGTCTTGCAAGTACTTTACCACTCACTCTCAGGTAAGCATAGTTCATGAAGAGCTTTTTATGCTGGTGTAACAACCGGATTTTCAGACCAGATATCACCAGCTCACCAAGACACCACCAATCCAGCCGAAACGTAACCATCTCCCTCCCCAGAGCCTACTTGCCACAGTACCTAGGTACCTTCCTGGGGATAGGGAATTAGCAATATACAAGCTCATATCATCAAAAACACCACTAAATCTATAGGATTACTAGGAATACTCACTATTTACTAAGGAATTCCATATTCCACATCACACTCATACCTTATAGCCTCGTGGCAACTCAGGCCCGGACTATGCTACCCTCCTACTCACAGTGAAGGGGACAGTTCTGATTACTTACCATTACACACTGACCACAATCAGTGCTCACACAAGCCACAATCCTGTGGGTATATGCACCATGTCCTCCCAGTGCTCTCACTCTCTCACAAAAGCCACAATCCTGTGGGTAAACACATTGATCACAATCAATGCTCTCACTAATGCCACTCTCTCTAGCGGCAATCTCTGTCCTATGAATACCTTCAGCTCTCTCTCTCTCTCTGTTGGGAAGTTTCTCTATATATCTAATATCTACTGAGAATGTAAAATTATATGTTATGTGGTAGATAGACAGTTCAATCCTCTCACACAAGAATGGCCAAATCACAATATGCAAAGGTTATTTTCTGATTTAAATGCTCCCTGCTCCCTTGCTCAGTTACCACTTACCCGGACAGGAAACGCATCCATCAACATAACAGCATCTGACTAGAAGAAAGGTTAACTTTATCCTATAAATAACAGTTACACAATGGTTCACTAAGAACTGGGGTCACTTTATTACACAGTAGCAAATTATAACATCACAATAACTAGCAATCTAGATATAGCCTGAAAAGTAAAGGGTAATAGGTACATCTAAGGAATACACAGATCTGCGGGGTCTCTTTATTAAAATGAAAACAAGAAAGCTTTATTACTAACACATCCACATAACAGGACTGCACACCGCTGAAAGAAAAGGGATTAATCAGTGCAACAATACAGTA
Source organism: Lissotriton vulgaris (assembly GCF_964263255.1). Classification (NCBI taxonomy): domain Eukaryota; kingdom Metazoa; phylum Chordata; class Amphibia; order Caudata; family Salamandridae; genus Lissotriton; species Lissotriton vulgaris. The sequence goes on along the minus strand of NC_141696.1, from coordinate 460,616,831 downwards.
GGGAATATAGCCTAGGAAATAAAGAAAAATGAATGATTAAGTGTAAAGCAAACTAGTTTAGAATACCTCACCCTATAAGAAAATAATGTTTCTCTCTCTCTGGTGAAATCAGGGCTCTCTCCCTCTGTCACCACGGCTTCACTCCACTGGCTCCAACTGCTCTAAAAGCTCTTCCATCTGACTGGCTCCAGCTGACAGTTCCAGCTCCAAGGATCATCTCTGACTGCTCTCTTCAGCTCCAAAGACCAACTGCTTTCTACCATTACAAGATTCATCTGACCGCTCCAAGATCCATCTGACTGCTCTCTCGAGCTCCAAAAACCATCTGACCACTCTGCCTCTCTGCACTTCGCTAATATGGAATGCTCTCCCCTAGTGGAAAGTTCCAGTCAGCAGCCTGCCGCCCATCAGATCCCTGCACCACTCCGCGCCAAGGACACACACCCAGCCGGCCGGCCTTTTGTGGTGTCTTCGACACAAAGAAAAATACAGTCTACTGATAAGGGCGGGCCCAGGCCGGTTCTCTCCAAGTGAACAACACCTCATAACTAAAACATCACACTTGACCTACATGCATCTCAGTCTGCAGAGGCAGAAAGCAAAATGGAGTCTCTCTGGTTCTGGGCCTTGTAGGCCCGAAAAGGATGAAATAGACACTTAGCTCTATACACAAACCCTACCAATAGGTAATGTAAAGTCAGAACTACAGGATCCACCCTCTACTATAGGTAGAATGATGAAAGGACACATAAATATGTCAAAGCCAATGGGCAATAGATGGATTAGAGTCAGGAATAAGGGATCTATCATTATATAAAGCGGCTATCCTCTAGTTTATGCTTTTAGGTCTGAAAAGAGGGCTGAAAAGGACCAAAACAAGCTAAGAATAGGGATCTAGGATGGTAGCAAGCTAAAGTCACCATCACTCAGAAATAGATCCAAAAACCCGGTCACTACAGCTGGCTTGGAATGTGTGTGGAGGACAGGGCATGATGGGAGTTGAAGTCAGGGCAAATAATCCTCCACCCACAAAGCCCTAACAGGCAACCTGATACTATGCTTGCCTTAAAGTGAGTGGAAAATGTTATAAATGGAAGTAATGAGGCGGCACACCAGCGTCGTGTAGTTCAGGGTAATTTATTCAGTTGAGACGTAGGAAACCCAACCATCGTGAACGGGACCAAACGGGCAACTGCCGGCCGTTGGACCGAACACAGGACATGTCACCAAGTTGGGCAGCGCGAGCACAGCGCGCGACATGGACAGTGACATAGAGCACAAGGCGGATAAAACACATCTCTTTTCCTTAAACAGAGAATGAAAAGAATGCAACAGGATAAATAAGTCAAAAGCTCATAGTAACCTTTAACAAGGAAAGGGTGAAACACAAAGAAAAACAAAGCAGAATCGAACACACTACTTACTCTTGAGAATGCAGGATAAAACAGGCCATTCAACCCCACATCCTCCCTTAAACAGACAAAATTACACATAGTCTTTCAAATAGGCAGGAGCAACCTTACAGCGAAGAGGTCTACAAACCTTATCAACAACCACATACTTAGAAGTTTGAGCTAAAGGAACAGATTTAACCCTTTTTTGGTAAAGTGCTACCCTGCGGAGGTTCCACGTTTGACCATTTTGCAACTTAACATAATTGCCAACAACAGACTTTACCAGGTAGGGTCCCCTGAACTTGTTGAACATCCTCTGATTACCTCCAGGTTTTACTTTAACCAGGTCTCCTTCAGCTATTTTGGTAGAGACAGTTTTCCCCAGGATGTCGCCTCCCACCTTGTTCTTTTTCTCATGTAGCCAAGTAGGAATGAGTTTCGTGCCTGGCACCCTCCCCCTCATGAGCTCAAAAGGTGTTGCAGACATGTTGCTATGAACAGTTGTGCGGTAAGCCCACAGCATTTCTTTAATCTCCTTCTGCACAGGGCGGCCTGACGCTAAAGCGAGCTGCATAGTGCCCTTGACCAGCCTGTTTATTCTCTCACAAAGTCCATTCCCTTGTGGGTTGTAAAGCGATGTACGCAAATGCTTTAAACCAAGAAAGACAAAGTAATCCTCCATAATGGCAGAGGTAAGCTGCGTGCCATTATCCGTTAACACCATTGAGGGAATACCCTCACGTCGAAAAATCTCATCAAGGACCTTAACAGTGGACTCAGCAGTGATGCTTTTCATGAAGGCAACCTCAACCCACCTTGAAGTAGAATCTACCAATACCAAAGCGAACTTCTCAGCATCTGTTAGATCATGAAAGGGTCCTATGAAATCAATGCAGAACTTCTGCCATACACCATCGTCAGAAATAATTTTCCCCATGCCACTTTTACTCGCACAAACCTGCAACCTCTTTTCAGACTCCTTACAGGGCTGGCATTGCTCAACCCAACTCTTCACCTGTGCATCTACCCCCGCCAACCAAAAATCAGCCTTAACACGTTTGCCAGTAAGGGTTTGGCCTAGATGGCCCTCATGCGCCAGGGCAATGATACGGGGTCTGAGGGATACCGGAGGTATGTATTTTTCACCCCGCACAAGGATATGCTCCCCTTGTAAAGAAATCTCATCCTGTAACTGAACATAAGGCCTAAGAGCAGGTGAGACCGTACTTTGCCTTGACACCCCTTCTTTGCACATCTTGATTAAGCCAACCATAACAGGATCTTTCCCCATTTCCTCAATCCATTCCCTCCTAGATATAGAGCTGGGTAAATCACTTTCTAAATCATCTAAAAACGCGACTACATTTTCGGTCACCAACTCCTTAGGCGGCTCTTTAGTGTCAGGTAATCTAGATAGGCAGTCCGCAACACTGTTGCACCAACCAGGCAAGTATTCTACACTACAGGTGAACTCTTGTACACTAACAGCAAGTCTCGCTAACCTCCCGGAGCAGTTCCTAATCCCCCCAGGGGCTAAAACCTTCAACAGGGGCTTATGGTCTGTTCTGAGTGTGAAGGTGATTCCCCACAAATACACCCTGAAATATCGAGTCGCCCACGCAGCCGCCAGTGCTTCACGCTCTATGACAGAGTAATTCCTTTCGGTCTCAGTCAGAGAACGCAACGCAAAAGCAACGGTGTTCTGTTTGCCACCCCCTTTTTGTGTTAAGACGGCACCAATCCCAACAGAACTGGCGTCAACAGTGAGGATGGTGTGATAAGACTGCACAAAACTTGAAAGAATGTTAGCATCTAATATGTTTTGTTTGATCAATAAAAAGGCATTCCTCTGATCTGCACCCCAAGTGAAACCTTTCCCTTTCCGCATGATAATCCGCAAGGGTTCAACCTTTTCTGCAAAGTTCTTTACGAATTTCGCATAGTACTCGACCATGCCCATAAAAGACCTTAGTTTGTCTTTGTCATCAGGTTCAGACACATTACATATTGCACTTACAAGGTCTTTTTTTGGGTTGTATACCAAGGCCAGATACGTGGTACCCCAGGTAATCTACTTCCTCAACAGCAAACACACATTTTTCCCTGCGCAATGTTAAACCAGCCCTTGACAGAGCAGTGAGAACTTTATCCAGGATAACATCATGGTCACCAACATCCAAACCATGAATCAGGATGTCATCCTGGAAAAATGCTACCCTTTCAATGTCTTTGAGTACATCTGTAATGATCCTTTGGAAAGCGCTTGCTGCAGAGCAGAGGCCAAAAGGAAGTCTTTTGAATTGGTAAGTACCTTCCGGAGTGATGAACGATGTAAATTGCTTCGAGTCCGGATGAAGCTTAACCTGGTGGTATGCGCTGCGAAGGTCCAACTTTGAAAAGATCTTGCCTCCACCCAAACTCAGGACAATTTCATTTATGTTCGGGAGCGGAAAGTGATCCATTATCACGGCTTTGTTAAGGCTCCGCATGTCCACACAGAAGCGCAAGGATTTGTCCGGTTTCTGTGTGATCACCACAGGACTCAACCACTGTGTGGCCTCCACAGGCTCAATTATGTCATCCTCTAATAATTGCTTGATGATCTTTCTGACCTCATCTCTTGCAGATAGGGGTATCTTCCTTGCAGTGTGTTTCACAGGTGCTACACTTCCTTTGGTTTTGATGACATGTTGGTAACCAATGGCCTCCCCCAACTTCTCATTGAAAATGCTTTCATGTTTTTTAAGAATAACTTCTAAGTTCTCCTGAACTATATTGCATGCACTTTCTACCTCAACACACATTACAGGTGGATCAGCTCTTGGGTTCACCCTTATATTGAGCTCATATTGGTGTAACCACCCTAAAATTGCAGGGCCATGTGGGGACACATAAACCTTCCCCCGCGTAACTCTCCCTTTAAACTTAATATTGGCCTCAAAGTATCCAAGGACACCAATGTTCACACCTTGGTAGCCCCTTAGTGTGATGTCAGATTTCACTAAAATCGAACCAGTGCAAGATGAATTATACAGCTTCTTAGGGATGATTGTGTAAAGCGACCCTGTATCCACCATTAAATTAACAACAACATCATTCAACTCAAAGTCTGCTTTAGGCCGATATAGGACAACACCCTCTGTTGACTCCAGGCTGCCAGCAGACGTAATCATCATTACCTCTGCTTCATCATCAGTAACTTCACCCTCCACCATAGCAACCTTTTTAGAGCCAACTGTTCTACACATTCGTGCATAATGCCCTTTTTTCCCACATTTTAAACAATCTCTGGACAAAGCCGTACAATTCTTGGAATCAGCTAAATGAAAAGGACTTCCGCACCTATTACAAGACCGTGTGGTCGGTTTAAACTTGCTTGCTCCACTTTTATTAAAAGAGGTTGTGGGTTTCCCTCCCCTATTCGTCTGTTTCCCTTGTATTAAAGCAATGCTTTCTGAAGCATCTGCCTGTAAACTTGCAACTTCCTGACAACTAGAGTGTCCCTTTCTTTTAAGCTCTTTCATACACCTATCGCTTTCTTCAGCGACTTTAGCAATGGTAATTGCCTCAGTAAGGGTGGGGTTTTTGGCTGCCCACAACTTTTCCTGTGTTTTTTTACTAAAACATTGTACGATTAACTGATCCCGAATCATCTCATCCTGTATGTTCCCAAAATGACATTTCATAGAGAGTTCCCTTAGCCTAGAGACAAATTCATCAATTGTTTCATTTTCCTTTTGGGGGCAGTATAGAATGTGTGCCTGCGCATTACAACATTTTCCTGCTTAGCAAATCTAGTATAAAGTCTAAACAAAGCATCTTTGTAAACATCATCAATGTCAAGAGGCGGATTTGGCAAATATTTAAACACCCTCTGTCCCTCTTTCCCTAGGGCACCCAGAAGCAAAGCTTTCTTCCTGATGGCAGAGAACTTTGTACCATCCAAGGCTATAATATAATTTTCAAACGCCTCACACCAGTCATCCCATTCCATTGAGGGTTCACCAGGGGCACTTAGAAAAGGGACAGGTGCTTGAATAGCGTTGCTCACATTCATAGTGAACAGCCAAGGGTGATACACAAATCACAAAAGAAGAAAAGTTAAGCAGGTACATTTTAAACACTCAGCAAAGTTCGTAATGTCCAATCTAAAGTGTGTGTGTCACTGACGCTGTGAGGAACACACTGTGACGAGGTCGATTTTAAAGTGAGTGTGTCACTGTAAATTTGCTTTCCTCCAAAGACGGTCGTCTTTAATGACAAACGTTTTTGTGGCTGCGTGACACACAGAGGCGAACTTGCTTAGAAGTGAGTGTGTCACTGTAGGCAGAATTGCGCTGATATCTTTTTGAAACGCTTTCCCTTTAGTTTTGCGTTTCCCTTTTAAGACTTTCCGCCCTCCGAGCAGTGGGGTCACTGGTACTGCCTTTCTTTTAAATTATGATTTCCCCTTTAAGATTAGTGGCACCAAGGGGGCGCTGTCGCCTGCGTTGACGGGCTAAGGAACGATAGTTAACACTCCGTCAGGCTTGGGGCGAAGACAGTTTCAATCACAGTTCCCTTCACGGTGAGCGATTTTCTGACATACCTTCCGTTGTGGCTTACATTATGCTTTAAACCGCTTCCTCTTGTCAGTGAAAATCTCCTCTGGTCGGGTTTCCTTTCTCGCGTCGTCTTATCCGACAGGCTCTGTTTTCCTTCCTCGGGTTACCCTCCGCCTCCAGCAGTCGCAAAAATGTTATAAATGGAAGTAATGAGGCGGCACACCAGCGTCGTGTAGTTCAGGGTAATTTATTCAGTTGAGACGTAGGAAACCCAACCATCGTGAACGGGACCAAACGGGCAACTGACGGCCGTTGGACCGAACACAGGACATGTCACCAAGTCGGGCAGCGAGAGCACAGCGCGCGACATGGACAGTGACATAGAGCACAAGGCGAATATAACAGAAAAGTATTGGCAAGATGGCTGACACTACTGCATGGTCCTGTCTTTGACCCTAACTACCATCAAGGAATTGTGCTCCTCACACCAGTCCCCTGTGTCAGCCATATTACCAGTACTTTTCCACTCACTGTCAGGAAACCATAGTTTATAGAGGGCTGTTTGTTCTGGCTGGGAAGGTGTGTGGAGAACAGGAAAAGGTGTGAGGTGAAGTCAGTGCAAATACTCTTCCTCTCTCATAGCCCAAATAGCAAACCTGGTACTATGCTTGCCTGACAGTGAGTGGAAAAGTAATGGCAAGATAGCTGACACTGCTGCATGGTGTTGTCTTTGACTCCAACTACCATCAAGGCCTTGTGCTCCTCACATTAGTCTCAAGTGTCAGCATCTTTCCAGTACTTTCCCACTCAGTCTCAGAAAAGCAAAGTTCATGGTGGGCAAATTGTGATGGCTGGGAAGGTGTGTGGAGGACAGGGCATTATGGGATTTGAAGTCATTGCACATACTCCTCCCCCCACATCGCCCAAACAGCCAACCTGTTACTATGCTTGTCTTACAGTCAGTGGAAAAGTACTGGCAAGATGGCTGACACTGCTGCAATACGTTGTCTTTGACCCCAACTACCATCAATGCCTTGTGTTCCTCACACCAGTCCCTCAGATGCTGACTCAGTGGCTGTCGATTTCTCTAACTGGTTTTTAGCAGCCGTGGATACTGTAGTGCCCTTTAAGGAGCACTAGACAGCAAGAAAAAGAACCTTTGCCCCATGGTTTTCCGACCAACTTAGAAAATTAGGCTGTCATGTCGTAAACAGGAAAGGATATGGCATGCAGACCTTATTGCTGCGGGTAGAGAGCTACACAAACAATGCCTGAGGCAATCTAAAGCGGGCATTATTGAGGTAAAAGTTTTATTTTACTCAAAAGCTACTGAATCCATTAAATATCCTAGAGACCTCTTTAATTTGAGTAATTTGCTTGTTTTCCCCCTGTCTTGGAACTGATGGATAACTCTCAGGAGCTCTATGATAGAATGGCTGATTTGTTTTGCACTAAAAACATGGATATATACCGCTCATTGGAAATTGGTAATGCCAAGAGTGCCCCATTAGTTTCCACAAATCCCCCCTTTATTGCAATGACTCTGTGACCACGGAGGAGGTTCCTAAACTACTTACCATCCCCCGGTCTCCAGAACTCACCTGTTAGGGGGTATTAAATCTGGGTCCCGATGAAGTCATGCCCTTTGAAGATCCTAGAAATAGGAAGGGAAGCTATCCTCAACCACCTTACCTCAGTACTCAATGTTGCCATCTCAGTCGGGCGGTACCCCATCCCCTGGAAGACTGCGGTGGTTAAACCTCTTTTAAAAAAACCTTCCTTTGACTCAGCGGAATTAAAGAATTATCCCCCAATTTCCCTGTTACCAGTACTCGCCAAGATTATGGAGAAATAATTGAATATCCTCAGTTCCTATTTAAGTGAGTACCAGCTGCTCCAGGGCTCGCAGCATGGTTTTAGAAGTAATCACAGCACAGAGACAATGCTAACCTCTTTATTCAATAATGTTCGTGTTCAGGTTGATATAAGATACACCACACTGTTGGTTCTTCTTGACCTTACCACTGCCTTTGATACCCTATATTCTCTGAGACTGGTGGAACCGCTTAAGGAGATAGGGATTGGGGGCATGGCCCTCAAGCTACTTACCTCCTTTCTTAGTGATCGGGCGCAGATAGTGAAAATGGGCCAATTCCACTCGCTCCTAATCATCTGTTATGTGGAGTCCTGCAACTCTCTTCTAGGAGCCTGACCCTTTCCAACATTGATGTTGCCCCAGTAAATGTCGTAAGATCCTTTGGATTGGAGGTACTATCCTGCACTGACTGCACGCAAACTACGGTGTCTAATACTCACTAAGCATGGGCGAAATTTACGAATTCGCGGTCAGCGAATTTGTGCGAAAGCGAATTCGCAGTCCGCATAATCCGTGAATTTGTGCTAATTTGCGGATTTTTTTAGCATGTTCGCAGAGCTTTTTGCGTGTTCGCTGGCTTCTTGCAGCGCACTGATCGCGAAGTTACCCATGCGGTCATACATGGGCGTGACCATCTTTTCCGCGTTGCGTATTTCCATTTCCGGGCGCTATTTGCAAGCTCGCGTTGTGCGCCAGGCGCGTTTATGTGTTCGCGTGCATTTTTGCGTACTCGCGGGGAAATATTGCGCAAATTTACCCACGCAGTCCTCAATGGGCGCGCCCATCTTGTTTTTCATTCATTGCTTTGGTTCTGGGCATGGTTTTTGAATCCTTCCCTAATCTTTGTAATCTTTTGTTTCTTTAACCTTTATTTTAATCTTTTTTGCTTATTATCTATCTCTCTATTTTTCTACCTCTATATTTTGTGTTTTTTTCTACTTGTGCTTACTTTAAAGCTTCTTTTTTTAACTCTTTTCTTTACTTTTTCCCTATTCTTTCCTATTTTTTTCTTCAGCTGTTCAGGACCATGGCAAAGGGAGCCGAGAAGAACAAGGGGAAGGGTCCCGTACCCGGCTCCAATGCGGACGATTGAGGGGGAGGATGTAGTGGCCAGGGAGCTTTTCACCACGGTGGAGGTGGCCGCTCTTATATTTTTTGTCATGTGCCATCTCCCTAAGACCGTGGCAGCAGGGGCAGGCCCGGTCAAGGGTATGGCTTACGGGAGCGTCACCAGCGGTGGGATAAGGTGTGCCGGGCCATGCGTAGGGAGTCAGGGGTCCGGCGCACCTATGACCAAGCGACGCACCGGTAGGCCAACATCCTCGACTGGGAGCAGGACCTGCTCGACCTGCTAGGCGTGAAGAACACTGACCTTGGTGAGTAGCTATTTAATAATGACTTTGTTTTCTTCTGTTCTGTGTTATATTGCTAATATATGTTTTTCCCGAAGATCAAGAATGCTGCTGATTCGATTACATTGCAGGTAAATGAATGTTTAAATAGCTTCTGTGGGTGCTCGCCTGCTCAGTGGCGCTGCTACTATGCTTACTTGTTTGCAACTTTCTGCTCATTTGGCCTGAATATGTATGAGTGTAGTACTTTACAGAACTGCGTAATGCTAGAAAGACTAGAGACTCAAGTCTAGTCCTTCCTTTGTACTCCTGCTGCCACTAAGAAGAAGAGATAGTGGTGGATTGATAGGTTTGGTATAGTATTACTTGTTATTAGTAGTAGGACTTTTTTTGTGGTCTGCAATCATGATGACGGACTGTGTCTGTCACGCCGCGTGCTGCTAAGTGCTGTCAGTCATAGTAGAACCTTTTTGTTGTTGGTTTAGTTAATGATTCACAGAACTTTCCAAGTAGACGGTCTGTGAATCCAGCAAATACTGTACTAGTATCCTCCTAGTTGACCAGATCAGATAGGTCAATACATGTAGTGCAATTGTTGCTAATTTGTTTCCCCGAGATAATTTTAGATTGTGGTCAAAGAAATCAAATATTTCAAAAAACAATCATCCGTGTTGCGTTTATTTCATGATCATTGGCACCTCCCGGGGCAAGAAGACAGCAACACCCCAGACTCCGGCTGAACAGAGTGGGCAGGAACGGTCCTCTGCAGGCTCTTCTGCTGGCCCCTGTAAGTTGTTGTAAGTTATTCATTCCAAACTGTTTCCTAATTCTATTTTTTACAAAATAGTCTTTGATCTTCTTGTAGACTGTTTCTACATTCTTATCCTGCCTCTCTACCATCACTCTCTGTGCTACTACTATTTACTATTATTATGAGTCAGTCTGTGTAGGTAGCTAAGCTTGCCCAGTCGGCAAACGGTGTTAAACAAAACTCTGATCCAGCAATAGCTCTAGAGACACTGAGTGCAGTCCTCTGGGTTGCCCTTGCTGTCTATTCCAGTCTTCTTAATGTTAGTACTTTGACAATTTCCAACAACAAAATGTCAATGTGCACCAAGAATAAGCTGGTAGTTGGCTTTTTGATTTGATTTGATTGTAGCACATACCATACCGCTAGTGTTTCAGGGACTATTCTGCAAATACAGAGGTATGGAAAAGAGAAATAGGACTTGTTGATGATAGGTGCAGTTCGACTTTCCACATACCTCAGTCAGAAGTAACTGTATGGGACTCGGGACCCCTCACCTTGTTGGAACTTTGGAACTTCAAGTCCTCCTGGTGGTGATGAAGAGTAGTTGGTTCTGTCTGTAATTATAGGAATGTTGCACGTTAAAGAGCAAGCATTCATCAGTTGTGCCAAAAAGAGTTGCATGTTATGGCTAAGCATATATGTTAACACACTCCCAAAAATCCGTGACTTCTTTTCAGTCCCAATAATTACAAATTGTTTAACATTTTCTCTTCCATTACGAGACGAAATTGGGGGTGGTGTATGGCATTGAAAAATATGACTTGTATTTTCTAGGCGTCACAAGATCAGATGCGGCACTTGCCACCACCAGTGCCTGGGCCAGCAGCGTGGAGGGGTCCACTCCAGGAGCAGATGCGGCAGCGCCACAAGTGCAACCAGGAGGAGCTGAGGCGGATGGCTCAGCAGCAGCGGACTATGGTAAGTTAATATACTCCTAACTTATTGACATTTTAGAGTAAGCTCGCAAAGAAGTATATGATGTACTGTACAGTAGACAGTGCACTAATACAAGTACACTGTACTGTTAAGAACAGTTATTGATTTAGAACTACATTTTAGTCAATCACGGAAAAGACAGTCAACCTTGACTTAGCAATAGCATTAGCGGCGGTAGTTCTCGAGAAAGCAATGGCCCACTCTATTTGACTTCAAATCAGCTGTGAAACTTTTATCGTGAAGCCAAGTCATATCAGATGAACTTGAGGGATGTGATGAACGAAAAGGGAAAGAACTTAGGGTCAATGGAAGGACGAGCGAGACTGTAAAGAATGATACATGTTTTTGAATGCAGGCAGAGGTGGCTGATAGGAAGAAATCTGATGCATGGCTGCTTGAAGCAAGGATGGTTGGAGGAGAAAGAAAAAATTACCGCCTGTGTGGGTTAATTAGAAAAATCATGTGTGGTGTGCATTGCAATATATAATTTGGGTGAAACTCAAATGCAAGTCAAGACGGTGGTTTACCAAATAAAATGAAAAGGGTGTTATTTGGTTGTTGAAAAAAAGTAAAGTGGTTACAGTTGAGACATTAAGAAGAAAGATAGACGTTTACTTTGGAAGCCTGGATGGTATCTTCTTCCTCATACATAGCAGAGGTGTATGTAGAGCAGACGCTCAGTGCATGAAGAGTGTTACTTTGTTCGAAAAGCATGTCCGTGCCAGAGTAGCAAAGCAGAGGAAATCCAAATACTACAAGTTGTGATTGTTCAGAAACTCTCCCCTGCCTAAAGTAACAGTACAGTAGTTTACTTTGCAAGCACAGCATATATTGGGTATGTATTGTATAGTTTACAATTCAATAAAGTCAAGTCCCTTCCTCCGGCAATTATGGTTACCACACTCACTCCCTATGTTCATAATTTTCTTTCTGCTGTGTTAATCATGGGTGTACTATTGCTGTTGTTCACTCAATCTATCACAACTAAGCACCTAAAGTCATCCATCATATAAGCAAAGAGATCATGTGATCAGCTGGATACATGATCAGAAATTAATAATCTTGAATTTGAATTTGAATTTGAATTTAAAATATTTGTATAGCGCAACGTTCACCATACGGTTTCTTGGCGCTGTGGAGGCAAATTTAGCAGCAGGACAAAGAAACAAATGCAGAAAGAAAATTAGGATCAATTCACATTAGGGAAAAGCCTGAGTGAAAAGAAAAGTCCTTGCGAAACAGAGAATAGTGTCTAGCCAGACGCAAGTGATCAGGGAGGGAGTTCCAAAAGGATGGAGCTAGTACTGAAAAATTAGCTCCGCCCCATTTCTTGCGTCTGTATCGGGGTACCTGAAGGAGAGATTGTGTGGAAGAGCGAAGCTCACGGGAGGGGATGTACTCTTTTATCAGAGAGGAGATGAAAGCAGGGGCAGTCCCCTGGCGCGCCTGAAAGACCATACAACCGGTTTTGAACAGGGATCGCTCCCTGACAGGTAGCCAATGTAGTGCCTTTAGTAGGGGGGTAGAATGATGGGAGCGGGGGAGACCATATACCAATCTGGCCGCCTGGTTTTGAACCAGCTGGAGCTTCCGCAGACTATACGCTGGGATGCCGTTGTAGAGGGCATTGGCGTAATCCAGCCGGGAGACAACCAGTGCGGACATGATTAACTTAAGTGCAAGGGGAGAAAAGAAACGAGAAACAGATCGAATAGTTCGAAGAACAAGAAAACAGGAAGAAACAACAGAATTAATTTGTGAATGAAGGTTGAGATGATTATTAAGTTTGATGCCCAGAGTCTTGACTGAGGAAGAGGGTATGGGGGGAGAACCTAAGGAAGAAGGCCAGAAAAAAGAGTTCCAGGGACTGGAGGAACCACCCAATCTTCATTTTCCTTTTGTAGTACCGAAGGCCCGGGGGGGCAGTGAGAAATATAAATTACATTGAGCAGTAGCCCTTGATGTAACCGAGTATGGCCAGTGCCACCCTTATACAAAAGTAAGAGCTTCCCTATCCCCACCTGCATGTACTGCTTAAAGTAATGCATGCAAGTCTGCGTCATCATGGCTTGTGTTTTTTTTCTTGAGTGCAGGCTGACTGAGCTGGCATTATGCCGGCTACCACAAGTTCACGTACAAGTAATTTCTTTTGCAAACCTAGAGAAAAAAAGAAGAATACTGGTGTACTCTCTGACTACGTATTAAGTCCATAGTGTTGCCTGGTAGTCGAATTCCTGAAATCCCCACTGTTATAGGCCTACAAACGCGGCGGAAAGATACATGCCAAAATGTTATACTGTGCTTGCGAATTGCTAGTGTTACTGTGAGACAACTTTCTGTTGAATTATTGTGTGTTATTGTTAAGGAGTATTGGTTACATTATTTTCCTTTCTTTCTTCATATATATGCTCTAAAAAAGCTCACCAGACAGGAATTGGCTGTCCAGGCCAGGGCCCGGAACCTGGAGGCCATTTGTGTGGAATGTCGTCAGCTGTGGGCCCTGGAACAGGAGGGGGGTGTCAACAACCTCCTCCAGTGCCCCCGTGTCCACCAGCCAGCAGCCTCCAGCACAGCACCGTGCTCGGACAGCCTCCCACCATCGCTTAGCTGCATCAACACCAGCAGCTGGCCCCCCAGAGCCTGGATGGCATGCCTGTGCCGCCTATGCCTCAGAGTGGACTACCTGGAGCGCAAGGTGGACAATCTTGAGTGACAGCTCAGGGACCTCCGCAAGGAGCAGCGGGCCGCCTGTCCTCACACCGCCAGAAGTGACTGTGTCTCTTGCCCCTTTTGTAAAGACAGTTGGGGGGGGGTGGGAATCGGGAGTTGGGGATTATTTGGGACTTTTATGAGGACTATTTGAAATGGACAATTGTTTGGGTTAGGGAGTGATTGGACTAGTTTATATTTGTTAGGGTAAATATATATATAGCTCCAAGGGATAGACCACACCAAGTAGCTGCTATTAGACCTGCAACTACACAACAAAAATTGCCTGTGACGTCTCAAGTCCACAGTGTTGCTACCCTGCCTACTATTAACCTCCACTTGAATCAGCCCCCTATGTGGTAGTTTTGGTGGGGGTCCCTCCATTGGCCTAGGGGAAAAGGGAGACATATACAGATCTTAAAAATAAGTGCACCTTCTGGCTCAATGAGAAGCGAGCATTGCCAACAAATATACGAGCAGAAATTTTGTTTGCCAGAGAGTGAATTGGATAGGCAGGAGTACTAAATCTATGGTGGGGGACTGTGTCATAATCATTTTTAGAGACTGGAGGTGTGTTGAATTTATTTGCAATTGGCCCCAAAAAGATTTGTTGCCCAGAATTCTTACACTGTCCCTGTCCTACTTTTATGGACCCCGGCATTCCATTCCAAGAGAAACATTCCCATTGGGAGAAGCGCTGAACCCATGCTCTCTGGGAAACATCATGCTGTTTAATAGATTTGATGCCCTGTCAGGACTAGGGGACTGTGACTGACGGTATGCGTCCCAAAGCCCAGTCCAGAATAGTACAGTCTTAGGAAATGGGGTGGACTGGCCAAGCCACTAGCCAGCTATTTCCAGTAGATCATGGGAGAGCAGGGCAAAAGGGGGTAAAAGGCCTTGCTGATGTGTTACTATCCAACAAAGGACTTCCCTTTGACGGGTAAGTATCGATGAGAGGAACAGTGGCAACCCCATTCCCTGTACTACTGTACCTACTACTGTACCATCTGCCCAAGTCCGTTCTTACAACCCGCCCCAGCACAACATGGGTTTCTGAAGCTACCCGGTGGCTCGAATAGCTTGGTTAACTGTGGCAACCTGGCATTTAGAAAACATACAACCCTAAAAACGTTATTCTGGAACGTAGCAGGTCTCCTCGCCAATCTAGATATTCCTGATTGGTGTGCCTTTGTAGACCTCCACGGGATATGTTTATTCCAGGAAACATGGGCTCTTAATCCCATACATAGACTTGGTTATGTCACCTATATGGAGCCAGCTACCAAGGGACCCAGGGGCAGACCATCGGGGGGACTGTGCATATGGGTAGGTGCTCATCTTGGGGTTACCTTGAAAAGAATAGACACCAATACCCCAGATCTGATATGTATTCTAATGTCACACATTAAAACACCTAAACTGGCACTCATTAATATCTACTCGAGGCCAGCTGGACCGGGAGGCACCTCCCAGACTCTAGATTCTCTGACCACTCTTCTTCACTCCCTTCCGGGAGATGTTGCGCTGATGATTGGTGGTGACTTCAATTGCCACTATGAACCACGCATTCGAGTTCCTCGGATCTCAACAGAAGAGGATGAAATATGGTCAATCCCTTACCCGAACATATATCCAGTAAAACATTGGTCAGCCCTGGTACTCCAGTTAACTTCCATTACCTATTCTTTTTCTATAAGAGCGTGTAACAGGCGATTCCAGGGGGATAGCCCAGGGAACTCAACCTATAGTGGAATGGGGAGCACTTCTGTAATTGATTACTTTATGATTAGTATGCCCCTTTGGTCTAAGATCCTCAACTTCCACATTCTTAGTTGTGCGGAAAGCGACCATAAACCCCTGTCAATTGAGATGAATTTCAATTTGATCACTGAGGGTATTGAAACCCATGAAAACAGTGACCTTAGAATAATTCAAGGTGGGAGGAGAATCCGATGGGCTAATTTGAAGAAGTCTACTGAAGATATGGGGAAATTGTATCTGAGTTTAATTCCTCTGCTAGAAAAGGTAAATTCGATGGGGGGGTGGCTTGCAGCCGAAGGGAATGGTCGCACCTTGAAGCGGCTCCTTGGCCCTCGCTGTCATTTTAATGTCTATCCTGTGCTAGTGCCTTCATTCTGCCCCAGATCGGAGGACATAAGATCGTTGACCATTTGGGCTCCCCTGCTGGTGCCCCTGCTGACCACCGGGCCCTCTAAACACTGGTGTTCGGTCCCAACGATCGGCTCTCCCTCGGCCAAAGATGGCGGCCGCAAACACCGGACACTCTGCTGTGGACGCCGGAGCCATTCCAGACACCTAGTGGCCTCTGATTGCTGTGAGCGGCCCGATCGAGTCTTGTGGGGGCGATCCCCCATCAATACCACCTGGCCACACCTTGCTAACCCCCCCGGGAGACGAGCAGTATAACAGGCAACAGGCCCTCCCTGCCGCCCATGACTACAATCACACGAGTCCCTGGCTTTGGGCCTGCTACCGGGGTCACTAAATTATCCCCTACTCTACAACGCAATATTAAGAAGTGCTGTCCCACCTGGCGATCCGCCTCCCCCTGCCTGACCGAATTGCTTGAGCTGCTGGGGGGACTTTCACGCCTCTCATGGGCCACACTTGGTGAGTGACCCCACGTCGCTTTGGGCCCTATTTCGACACATGGTGAGCGGCGCCCGCTCTTCCTCCTCTGTGGCAAGGTGACTAGTTTCTGTGCCCGCCCTGACTTCTGGGGACTGCTGGATCTCGGAGGGCTCCCATTGTGTGGTGTCCGGCCCTCCCAGGGTCGCTGGTGCTGCCCGGAAGATACAACCAAGTGCGGGCTGCGCACCACTGTGAGCCATAAAGTGAACTCGATAGTGGCTACTTCATACCTCCATGCCGGCTTGAGACTTGCCTCTGCTGTGGTTCCCGAGCGCTCCGCGGTGAAGGACTGGGTTCTTTGGACCCAGCGGTGCCAGGGCACAACACCTGAAACCTTCGTGGGTAACCTGCTCCGGCGTACAAGTCACAGAGACACGGGACACTTCCTTCGGCGTCAAAGAGTCAAGGTTTATTTACTGCAGGGAACACAGAAGTCACAGGAAGTACATCGAGTGTAGTTCGGGGAGACTGCTTCAAATTGGTTTTGTGGATCGCTCCTTTTATACAGTTTTTACCCATAGGCTAACATTGAACACAAAGGTTTACAACTCAGTTCCCACATCAAGCTCCCAGAGGGGTCGCTTTGGTCGCTTTGAAACATACAAGGTCCGGAACATAAGTGCGGAAACATTTGGCGGTTCCCAACTGTAAAAACCCATCTTCCCACCATTAGCAAATTCCAATCAGCAGTAAAATAGGAACGAAGACAGGTGCAGAGGAAGACGGAGACAGTAGGGAGATCGGAAAGGGTGTAAAAGGGGAGTGTCGAGAAGCACGAGATACAGGCATCAAAGGGACGTGCCTAATGAGATGCACGGCTGAGACAATAAGTCCGTGCGGCAAGATGAGCCTCGAGCGGCGCCATCTGCCTTACAGTAGCATCCCCCTCGTCATAAAGACACTTTCAAAGAACATGCGTCTTCCGCCATATCTTGGGAGTCCCAGGGTCGCGAAGCGGACAGCGTCCGTTCGCTGGCTACTTGAGGGCAAGAGACAAAATGGATGCCGTATCTAAGATGGAACCCGTGGGTACAGATGAAAAGCCCACGTAACAAACGAACGGTTTAAGTTAGCACAGCGAAACTGCGCACACTTACAAAACTCGTCATTTGCGGTTCATAGATACCAGACTCGACCATATTCGTGCGAGTTAAAAACACCACTTACAATTGTCACGGAACCTCAGACGCTCCTTTTGCCCTCATGTAGGCAAGCACTAGTCGGAATCATACTCGATATTCATCAGACCATCAAGATGTCGCTGTAGCATAGCCCTGTCCAACCGAGTCCCCTTGGTAACAGATGGTTGTCTCATACACGTTGTAGCACAGAGGCCACATAAGGCAGGACCACACTGCACACAAAGGCAACACGTGAACAGGAACACTACCACAACCCCGATGATCATCAGAATCTTCCAACCCCAAGTCGACACCAGGCCCCAAAACCAACCAAGTAGCGTCCAATCCCCTACATCCACGTGTATGGATTCGGAGATCTTGTGCAACTTCGAGATGGCTTGATAGACAGTAGGAGCATTATCAGGTATGAAAATGCAACAGCTCGAATGGATCACTTTACATACCCCACCGCGATCTGCCAAGACGACATCTAAAACCATACGGTTTTGCAACGTCATAAGTCTCTCCGCCTGAAGTTCTGTGGTGATATTACCAAGGGCACTGGCAGTAATATTAGCTGTCGATTCTACCACTCGAGTCAAATGTCTCAGGTTCCTACTATTAACCATAGGTCCCCAAAACGGGAGGAAACCCTTGAAAAAGTCTCCTGCCTCTTGACCGGCAGTATCCTCTTCGCTAATTACGCCTCGTACAACTCTAGTCTTATGATAATCGGCATCTACAGTAAACGTCGGAGGCAACAGATTTGCAACAAAACATGAGCCCATGAAGTCTGTGGGCAACCATGTGTATGCACGATCATGACAGATAAAGTACGTACCCTTGGCAGCCAGAAACACAGGGATCGGGGACATTGACAGAACATAACTTTCAGTGCAAGCACTTACTCCAAGTGAGGCTTGCGAACCACGACCCACGATACAAAGATTACCAGTGTGGGGTACGACCCATATCGGAGGCGAGCTTTTAAGCTGCTTTTCATTAGTGAACGTACTATATTCCCCTCTATCCGGTGCCCTATAGGCTTGTACCTCTGCCTTAGGGATGAGAAAAGCATCATAGATCTCATCTTCCAAATCCTGTATTACCATCGATACCACCCACTGCCACGAAGTAGGACCCGGTTTGGGGGAACGTTCTAGAGAGGGGTGGAAACCTAGTGCGCTTCGAAGCATTGTTTGGTATGCTCGAGCTGACCCTTGGGAACTATACGGTAACACCAGATATGGAATTCCCTTACCCGTAGTATGTGGCATCAGCCCACACACCCAACAATTAGTAGTGTTAACCACTAACTGATGCTGATGGAGGAGCTGGATAAAGGAATTGTTGCGGAATTCTACACGTCTAGCCTGTTCGTGTTCCGGTAAAATGTGAAAGGAATGGGGAGAAGCAGTAGTAGCAGTAAGAGTAAGATTAGGGTAAGGAGTAGGAGTAGGGGTAGGAAGTAAGAAGTAAGACATAGTGTAATACACCCCACCCGCCAAAAATGCAGAAGCAGTCAAAAACAATACAAACAACGGAAATACAAAACATTTAGTACGACTAAGTTCCTGCAGTCTGACTCTATACGCCTGAGCTCCTTCCAAATCATTCATCTTCGAAAATGCCATTTCCCTACGACCGTCCGCAACGTTTCTTGACGCACTTCGTTCTGTGCAGCAATAGTCAATCCCCAGGAGTTCCTAGGAACCGACGGCCTTTAACCTAGCGTCAAGACCTACTGTCCAGAAGGAAGTACGCGCGCGGCCCTACGGCCCTCAATACACAATATGTATTTTATTTAGCACAAAAAATCAGCTGTGGAAGGAAAAAGATTCAAGGAAAAAGCTTAATATATATACAAACAAGTTTCAATGATACGAAATGTTCAAGGTTGATCAGGGGAAACGAAGATATTGCAGGTATCAATTTCAGCAAAGCAAGAAAAACTTTATTTGTCCTTAGTGTGAGAACGCAACGAATATCGATGTTTCCCGGGACGTGTCTGCTCGTCGAACAAAGGATCTGTCGAAGAGACAGCGTCCTGCTGATCAGTTCGTTGGTCTGGTCTTGAGTCTCTTGCTGACAAATGTTCAACAGTGGCTTTCTGCTGCGCTGAGGGTTCTCCAACAAGCTGTGCGTCGCTAAAAGGTACAAACGCCGGCAATGTTTCTGTTTCTGTTGACGCAATGCCTTTCCTTACCCACGGGTCTGCCGACAAAGGAATAGGGACTCGCTTACAATGGGTAGCATGTACCCAATTCTTCCGCCCCTCAAGACGAACGGCAGTCCTCGTGGCCAGGAGCACCTGGTAAGGTCCGGTGAAACGGGGGTCCAGATTCTTCTTGCGTGAAAAATTACGGGTAACTACCCAATCTCCGGGCTGGAGCTGGTGGCCTGGACCCTCCGTCTGCGTCGGCAAGGCGTCGTAAACCTGTTGATGAATTAACCTCAGTTTAGCAGTCAAGTCATGTAAGTAATCAATCAACATCGGATACTCAAGATCAACGAATATACCTGGCCTAGGAACCCCCCACACATTCGCAGGACGGCCGAACACTATTTCATAGGGACTAAGCCCTATTCGGGAGTGTACAGTCGCCCTAGTTGACAGTAATGCTAGAGGCAAAGCGTCAGGCCACGAAAGTCCAGTCGTAGCCTGAATCTTCGCTAGCTTTAGTTTAAGGGTGCCATTGTACCCTTCAACCAATCCAGCTGACTGGGGATGATTGGCGCTATGGAATTTCTGATTAATTCCAAGGCCCTTACACACACTCTTCATCACACTTCCAACAAACTCACTTCCGTTATCTGACCACACGACTCTAGGCATTCCATACCGAGGAAAGTATTCCTTCAGTAGGATTTTCGCAGTAGACAAAGCAGTATTGTCTTTGAGGGGATAGGCCTCGATCCATCGGGAGAATGCGCAAACCACAACCAAAACGTATTTCAGGTTATTGCATCGCTCCATATGGATGAAGTCCAATTGGATCACCTCAAAGGGATACGAAGGAGGAGCAAAACTGCCAGGGGGAGTTGGGGTTCCTTTGCCAGGATTGTACATTATACACACCATACAATTCTTCACCAAACGTTCAGCACACTTAGTAATTCCATCATTCTTCCACACATCAGCCAACAACTTGCAAATACCTTTCGCGCTAATATGTGCTAACCCATGTGCCATTTGCACAACGGCCAGTACATACGCATCAGGCAACATCCATCTTTTCTGATCTGACAAATCAATCCAGCAACCATTCACATCCAACCTTCCCGTACTTTCTTTCCACTTCATCTTTTCAGTGTCGGTGGCCTCATTCTGAATTGCTTTCACACTCTCTATAGTATTCTCACACATACTTGATTCTGTAGGCCACCTAACCGAACTCGTCACATACATTCGAGTGCTAAGGTTCCGGGCAGTCTCCTTAGCAATCTCATCTGCAAACGCATTACCACGACCAACATCATCCGTCACTTTACGATGCGCACTACATTTAACAATTGCAACTTGAGCAGGCAAAGTCAATGCATCCAAAAGATCGTTCACAAGCTGGCCATGCTGTATTTTCGTGCCATGTGACGTCAAGAAACCACGTTCTCGCCACAATCGTCCGAAACTATGCGCTACACCGAAAGCATACTGACTATCGGTGTACACATTCACACGTTTACCTTTTGCTAATACACATGCTCTAGTAAGAGCGATCAGCTCTGCAGCTTGGGCAGAATTCTGATTCAATCTCGCAGTCTCAACAACAGTATTCAACGTCACAACAGCATAAGCAGTAGTCACATCACCATTCGGCAATTTAAAACATGACCCATCCACATACAAAGTGCCGTCAGGGTCTTCCAATGGGGTGTTTTTAAGGTCCACACGACCTTTTGTTTCCTCCTCTGTCCGCAAGTAACAGTCATGCTCTGTTACTGCATCTGACTCTGCACTAATTGGTAACAAAGTTGCCGGATTTAGGACATTACAACGTTTTATCTGAATGTGGCTTGCCAAGAGCGTCAATTCGTACCCAGATAACCTCGCACTCGTCAAGTGCTGAGTTTTCGTACGGTTCAAAAGAGTATCGACTGCATGCGGAACCATCACCGTAAGCATATTATCCATGACCAATCCTGCTGATTGTCGGATGGAGACCGCAGCTGCCGCAGTTGCTCTCAAACAACTCGGCAATGCTCTAGCTACTGGGTCTAAGGTCGAGGAAAAATATGCACATGGACGTTGCTTACCACCAAAAGGTTGCGTTAAGACGCTTAAAGCACAACCTTCCCTCTCGTGAACATATAACGTGAACGGTTTACTGTAATCAGGGGTACCTAACACAGGAGCCGAACACAATGAATCACGTAATTCAGAAAAACTTTTCTGACATTCTTCCGTCCATGGTAAAGGAGTCGAAACATCCTTGCACGTAAGAGCCACCAATGGTTTCGCTAGCAATGAAAAATTAGGAATCCACTGCCTGCAGTACGATGTGATACCTAGAAAGGCACGCACATCTCTTTGGGTTTGTGGCACAGCCATGCGCGCAATCGCTGCAATTCTCTCTGGGGTCAATCTCCTTCCCTCCTTTGACAATAAGTGACCTAGGTAGGTTACTTCTTGACAACAATATTGGAGTTTAGAAGGTGACACCTTGTGATTTAACTCACAGAGATGTTGCAGCAACGACACCGTAGCAATTTTGCAAATGTCCTGAGTATCAGCAGCCACCAATAAGTCGTCGACGTATTGGATTAAAACCGCACCAACCGGCAACCTAAACGCATCTAGTTGACCCTTCAAAGCTTGACTGTAAATCGATGGACTTTCACAGTAGCCCTGAGGAGCGCGTTTGAACCGGAAGCTACGTCCACCAAGAGAGAAACCGAAAAGGTCCCTGCTCTCTTCGGCAATCGGGATGCTGAAAAACGCATTTTTCAAATCAATCACCGAAAACCATGAAGCTGTAGCTGGAATCAGAGTCAGTAGCGCCGTAATGTCAGGCACAACAGGGAATTGAGGAACCACAATTTTATTCACCTCCCGTAAATCGATAACAAAACGATAAACAGGCGGTTTGGTAGGATCAGTACGTTTAAGAATGGGCAGTACAGGACTATTGCACACGTTTCCCCGAGTCTCCTCAATAACATCTTTCTCGATCAAATCATAGATGATCGCTAACAAAGCTCGTTCACCATCAAGGGAGATACGATATTGGGGAATACGTGGCAATCGCACATTCGATTTCAACTGAACAACATAAGGGGAGATATCAAGTAGGCCCACATCGTTTGGACCCGTCGCCCACAAAGATGCAGGAAGAGAACTCAATTCCGGTGGAAGCTTATCGAGGGACAAGTACATGGGAGAGACTACCCTCTCTCCGAACGTAAGCTTTACACCCGCAGGAGAACAATACAAAGTCGCATACAAGCGTTTAAGCAAATCCAGACCCAAAAGATTTTCGCCACAACCAGTAGACAAAATCAATGGAGCTTCGAGCTCACGTGGCCCAATTTTAAGGGGCAAAGGGCGCGAAACTGGATTGCTAACGGGGGCGCCAGAGAATCCAACGGAAACATTTGTTAAGCCAGACAAAGGTGCGCCAGGGAGTTTCGAATGCATGATAGAACTTTTCGCTGCACCAGTGTCCAACAGAAAAGGCTCAACGACGCCCGATGTAGCAACTGCGACGTAAGGCCCTCTCTGATCAACCGGAACTGATACCACTCCCTCTCCTTGTCTTTGGCTGTCCTAGTAATTACTATCGTCAGTTCCCTGATCGACGTAATAATCGTCTACATTGTACTGCGCAGATCGTCCTTGCGATGATCCACGTTGGTCGAAACAGTTATTAGAATTTGATGAGTTGTCAGAGCGGTCGTTCTGAGGACCACGACCTCTACCACGTGATGCGTGCTGTGCACCACCACGACCTCCTCTAGACGAATTACCACCACTACGGTCATTTAAAGCAGGACAATTGAATTTAATGTGTCCCTCCTGTCTACAATAAGCACATTGATTGTACCCTAATGAAGATCTCTGAAAAGATGAATCATTACGCGGCTGCGATCGATTCGATTGCGACTGCGATCTATTCTGCTGAGGCGCATTCTGATTAGAACGCGGCGGATATGCTTGTTGTAACAACACTTTAGTTTTCAGCTCTTTCGTCTTTTTATCGGCACGGTCATTTTCCTCTTTTTCTCTATTTTCGTAATATTGTGCCGTAGCCAATATCTGAGCTGAGGTAGAAACGGCCCATGAACTTTCTGAATTTTTCAATTTATGGCTCAAGTCGGGCAATAAGTTCGATACGAATTTATCCACAAACAACCTCTGTCCACCCTCAGTACCCATATCCTGCCCACTATGATCGACGAATGTTTCCTCGAACCTCGTAAAGAAGTCTGAAACACTCTCATCTTTCTTCTGCTTACAGGCTGACAACTTGTCCCAATTTACCCTCATAGCTGGCATAAGCGTTTTCATTAATGTAATGATTCGCTGGGGAAGAAGTTCAATCAACTGATCGGGTTTAGTAGCAGCCACTTGTCCAGCGTCTGCCGCTGTAATGGCAGCCCAATCACCACCTAATTCATTCGCGTGATCTTGGTGACGAATCTTGGCCCATACCGGTTGCGGTACGACATTGCCAAACAACATGTCGATATCGGCCAGATTCATTATCGTAGCGTCTACGAGCTGCGATAATTCTTTGTAATACCCCGCAGGATTTTTGCGAGGATCAGGCAAAGTTTGTTTCACCTGAAGCACTTCCGATCGTTTCCAAGGGAGGTGTATCCACACTCTCTGGAAATGTGCTGGTATTGGAGCATTAGCATTAGTATTATCAGCGGGTACCCAAACTGGCGGAACTTCACGCATAGGATATTGGCCAGACCCATCTCGTTGTTCAATGTCCTCAACGAACAATGCATGAGGAATAGGAGCGGGACGAAGAGATAGCAACCGCTCAATAGCACGTCGGACATTAGTGTCGACTATCAGTCCAGTTGCGAACTGAAGCCGGAGTTCAGACAGGGCGGTCAGCACCTCGTCAGGCGCATTGGCCGCTATCTGATCATGTAAGAACTTGCACATTTCATCAAACACATATCTCTGAGTAGGTATGTTGAATTGATCAAACGTTTCGAGGACAACACGAGGTGGATTTCTAACAGGGTTTATCATCCAACCCATCGCCATATTGTATAGCGCAACACGTTCTCTATTACCAGGAAGTTGGCTACGTCTCTGTGGACCATCAGAACCTGCAAACCCAAAAACAGGTCCGAGCGACTGAAAGAAGTTTGTCGCAAGGGGAGAATCACGATTACGAGTAGAGGGAGAAGAGTAAGACACAGGACTAACAAGAGAAGGAGTAGAGACGTTAGCAGCAACAGGGGTTAACAACACAGGAGCAGTAGCGTGAGCAGTAGCGGGAACAGGAGTATGTGGAAGCGGAGGAGCAGTAGGAATAGAAATAGGCAAAGGAGCAGGAACAGTCGGAAGAGCAGGTGCAGGTTGAGGAACTGGTGGAGGAATAACAGGTGGAAGAACAGGTACGGCAGGGACCACAGGAGCTGCGGTACCCTGTACGTACGGAGGTGGCGACTTCATAAGATAGGACATTAAAGAATCCTCAACTGCCTCTTCCTTCTTATCCAACTCCGTAGGCAAAGCAGGATAGCATTTGTCTATGGACATACGCTGTAATCTCTCAAACACTTCCTTATCCTTATCCTCCTTATCACGCTGAAACTGCTCAGCTTTCTTCACTATAGTAGCAACAGTATCTCGCTGACTACGTTTATTTTGTCTGATCTCTTTCTGTCGGGCTTCTTTGCGCCAGAACCGAAAGGCATCAAACATGGCCGGCCTTGATTTACGTTCGAACAACTTTATTTCCAAATTATCTAAGATCGACGCTTCGAAGCTACCGTGAGGTGGCCAACGAAGATCGCCGTCTTTCCTTGTATATTTGATCCAATAATCGTTAAAAGCAATCGGGCCTAGCCCATGTTTGCTATATAAGTCATATGTAGGAGTTCCAACCGGAGGTATCGGACACGAGTCCTCCAGCAGGGAATCCGCACCACAAGGTCTAAAGCAACTGAACAAAGTACTGCGACCAGGCATCTTGCACACTAGCCGAGTTTCACAAACTTCAAGGGTTACGGGATTTCGGGATTTACCAAGTCCCAGCAAAGAACTAAACCCTCGGTCTTTGGCGGCTGCAGTCGTCAAACAAATACAACAACAACAAAGTACGCTAGCAAAGTGTCACCGACAAAAACACTCACACAGCGTGTACAACAAAGACACCCGCTAAAGTGTCTACAACAAAAACACTCGCTAAAGTGTTTACAACAAAGACACTCGCTAAAGTGTCTACAACCAAGAACTCTGGGAGCGACCCACAAATACTTAACTCAAAGATCAATGGCGTCCTCAGGAAGGCCCGTCTATCGTCTCGCTATACCAAGGTCTACGCCAGGCGCCAAAACAGGTCTACAGTCAGGGCAGCAGTCCGTCGCAGCCGTTAGGAGGCGGGAATCTTCGCGGGAAAAGTCTTCGGGCCACTTATTTCGACAACAGGATCGATGAAGCGGGGTGCACCTTCCCTCGGAGATTTCACACGAAGTTCCTCACGATCGTCGGGCTTGGACCGGTACCACTGATGCAGCCCCACGTTGGGCGCCAACTGAAGGACTGGGTTCTTTGGACCCAGCGGTGCCAGGGCACAACACCTGAAACCTTCGTGGGTAACCTGCTCCGGCGTACAAGGCACAGAGACACGGGACACTTCCTTCGGCGTCAAAGAGTCAAGGTTTATTTACTGCAGGGAACACAGAAGTCACAGGAAGTACATCGAGTGTAGTTCGGGGAGACTGCTTCAAATTGGTTTTGTGGATCGCTCCTTTTATACAGTTTTTACCCATAGGCTAACATTGAACACAAAGGTTTACAACTCAGTTCCCACATCAAGCTCCCAGAGGGGTCGCTTTGGTCGCTTTGAAACATACAAGGTCCGGAACATAAGTGCGGAAACATTTGGCGGTTCCCAACTGTAAAAACCCATCTTCCCACCATTAGCAAATTCCAATCAGCAGTAAAATAGGAACGAAGACAGGTGCAGAGGAAGACGGAGACAGTAGGGAGATCGGAAAGGGTGTAAAAGGGGAGTGTCGAGAAGCACGAGATACAGGCATCAAAGGGACGTGCCTAATGAGATGCACGGCTGAGACAATAAGTCCGTGCGGCAAGATGAGCCTCGAGCGGCGCCATCTGCCTTACAGTAGCATCCCCCTCGTCATAAAGACACTTTCAAAGAACATGCGTCTTCCGCCATATCTTGGGAGTCCCAGGGTCGCGAAGCGGACAGCGTCCGTTCGCTGGCTACTTGAGGGCAAGAGACAAAATGGATGCCGTATCTAAGATGGAACCCGTGGGTACAGATGAAAAGCCCACGTAACAAACGAACGGTTTAAGTTAGCACAGCGAAACTGCGCACACTTACAAAACTCGTCATTTGCGGTTCATAGATACCAGACTCGACCATATTCGTGCGAGTTAAAAACACCACTTACAATTGTCACGGAACCTCAGCGGGAGGGGAGGGCCCTGGATTGCCCCTCCACCCCTCCGCATTCGGCCTGAACAGAGAAGCTGGGGCCCTTCCTTCCCCCCCCACCGTTGGACTAAGAGTCAAAAGGTAGAGCCTGCATAACTGGGAGTAGTGCGCCTGCTCCCCCTTTCACTTCCGTAAACTATTGCTGGTCCTTGCCTCCCCGGACCCTGCAGACTCTCAGTTTTTCCCGAGGCGTATATTCCAGAAGACAGAGCTGTCAATAAAGTTTTCCCCTTTGGGCAAACTTAAAAGTAAACCACAGTTTTACACCAGACATACAGAAAATTCACCCACTTTAACAAAATAAGGAGCAGTAAATGATAAGCATTAAACAGTCATACAGAAAACATGTACATTTTATTTCGGTAGATTAAAAACAATTTAAAAAACAGAACATTGTGACACATCATAAATTCATTACATAAAAAATGGGACAGTACATAAGGAAAATAATTCCAATTAAAAGGGGAGAAAAAGAACACCAGTTACAATGAATTGATGAGATTTACTCCAGGTTGTATATTCAAATTCACAATTACAGGAGTTTCTTATCTCTATCACTTAGTGTTTCTCCACCACAAAGTGAATTGACGCGTTTCGGTTATGGCACACAAATGTTCAAGACCAAAAACCTTCCTCGGGATTAAAAAATGAATATCCCACTTAAACACAATATCTGAAAGTAAAAATACACAAAATAAGATATACAACATATGACTGTCTAAATACAACATAAGAACATGTTATACAATACTGCTCCTCCAAACAACTAACATTCACTACATATATCTGTGGATGTTAATTACATAGGATTTCATTATATATTGAAAGTGTCACCAGGAACATGTGTAGACACTAGTCACCTCATGGTCTAAGCATTATTGATAGGAAGGTAACTGCTACCAATTTAACGCACCTATTTGGACCAACGCAATCGATAGGTACTCTTAGTTCACCGATAGGATATAGGACCTTGCTACATAAGTGCAAAAAACATATACATAAATTATAAGTATAGTTTACCTTGATGATTATCAAGCGAATGTTGCTTACAGTCAACCGCCTATAATGATCGGCCACCTTCAAGATGTACCTACAAAGTTTGACGAATAATTAGTATTGTGCTTGATATTAACTTTAAATGCAATGAGATCCCTATCTCCAAATTCTAAGAACGGACTGAGACCTATCTGTATCCTTGTGTATACTTTGGATATCAGAAAATAGATTTCTCGAAAAGCATCTAAATAAGATGCACAGCTTGTAGTCAAACTAACAGATACTCCGTTTTAGAAAGTGTTCCATAGCTCTCAAAAAAACGGTAGGTTGCAAAGCTTATAATCAAAAAGGCAGGTACTTCATTTAGACATTGTACCCAAAGTCTCATTGATGATAACAATGAGTAACACGATATGCATTTATTATATCTAGGGCTGGCCTATGAGTGATTAAAAAACCATTTGTAATTGCTCAAAAGTTCCACCCGCTATATGCTCGGCATGTGTAGAGAGGGAGAAACTGCAGCTACAAACGATCGCTATGGCAGAATATTAGCCCATAACTGCAACCGATTTAAAGATGCCATTTAATCATGAGAAGAATAGCAGCCACAAAGAAGAAGAATTACCTCCAAATGGTTATCATGTGCGTATAGAAATATACTGCACATTTACATCAGAGATGTCACAATCACGTCTCATGTACCGGGGACCGACAAGATACTATTATCCTTGTTCCTAGTCAGACCGCCCGCAGCCTAAAAAATACCAAAGGAGACACAGAATTAAAGCTGTATTAGTCAGTGTATCATCTTCAAAATGTCAGCTATCCCTATAATTACACATACCTGCTACTTGGAAGATTTAGGCCGCAATGTGGGGTACTGCGTTATGTCTCCTCTGCTATTACCAGACGCATTGGAGACTGGTTCTTTTATGTTTAAAAAAATGCGCATCAGTATGATCGGCTTCCGGTTGAAGAAATACTTCTGGGTGATTGGGTTTAGCACTCGGGAAATGTTAAATAACGGACTAAGGTCGCCCAGCGTTTTTTGTATAGCGATTTGCTAATAATTCTCAAATTGCCATATATCCTCCTCTTTGACGGTAGTTCTCCCTGCATCGCTCTTCCCTCGCTCACGCAGCGGTGGTACGATGGCGGTATTGCCTTGCCCAACATCCGACTCTACTATTGGGCTTCTCAATTGACTGCCACTAACTCTTGGCTATTTGGTCCACCAACAAATCCTGCTTTCCCCCTTGAACAATATCAGACCGGCCGAGAGGGCTACCTTGGGGCCTTGTATGGTAAGCCTTCCCGCACCCAGTATATAGGCCCGATGTCACATACACTGACAATTTTGCATCGGGCAAATAGGCGACTCGGCTAGTCCAACACTCTTACACTATCCACTCCGCTCTGCACCTCACATCTGCTAGGCTCCCTTTACCACTATCAGGGATTTGACAAATGGGACATGATCGGCATCTCTACCCTGGGGGACATGCTTCGCAAGGGCAAACTATTGACATTCGTTGAGCTCCAGAAACAATATGAATTAGCCCAATCTGAGGCCTTCCGCTACCTCCAAATCAAGCATGCCATACTCGCTAATGTCCCTGATCTCGCTTCTATTCCACAATCCTCGCCTCTCGAGGATAGACTCTTATCAGAACCCCTTCCAGCCAAGGTGATCTCCTCTACCTACTGCAAGCTCTGCAATAACATGCCCAACACCTTCCAGCTCCTGAGAGACAAATGGCAAGGCGACATTGGTACCATGGAAGATACTGAATGGCAGGCGGCACTGATGTCCGTGCGCGAATCAGCTATCAATCACAGATTTAGGCTTATACAGTTAAAGATACTACACAGAAAATACATGTCCGCTCCCCTCCTAGCCAAAATTGGTAGGCGCGCGACAGATCTCTGTCTCCGTAACTGCGGGCATATTGGTACCTTCTACCATACTATATGGGAATGCCCAGTGATTCAAGACCTATGGGAGCGAGCTGTCCGCAGGATGTCAGATGCATTGGGAAAACCTTTTCCCATGTCTTCCAAGGGCGCACTCCTTAATGTATGGGACCCCACAGATCTCACTGCACTAGAACGACAATGGGCGGTTCTAGGCTTTCTCTTGCTAAAACGTGAAATTGCAATGCAAGGGGCTCGCCAACTAAACCGCTCTTGATCAAATGTGTGGCTGCAATGGATGTATGTATGTTATCTGAAAAAACTGTATACAAGGTCAGGGGATGTCCTGGAATTTGGCATAAGAAATGGGGGCATTGGAATATTTATAGAGGCAAACTTTGTACTTCCCCTACAACCGAAATGGCGATGACCCGGAATGGTCCTCCCCGCACTGGTACTTGTAATGTACCGCTATGATGTATGCCTTCTATGTTACTTTTGTACTTCTTGACTGCCAACTGATCGCTTCCTCTGCTTTTGTTCAATAAAATATTTTAAATAAAAAAAAAAAGAAAGGGCAAATTCTAATATAGCTCTCCCGTTTGGACCTCAATTGATCCAAATATTCCTGAAGAATCCTGGTCTCTGCATTTTAAATAGCTTTACTCTATCCCCCCAATTTTAAAAAGTGCAGCCCCCTCAGCCCTGCTGGTCATGGATCCTAATTGGCCTACACCGCTTTTTACTTTGGATGAGGTCCATACCGCTGTGCACAGCTTGTAACCCAACAAAGCGCCTGGGTTAGATAGGATTCCAGGCGACCTCTTTAAAGAGGAACTGGTAGTTTGGGCCCCTTATCTATTACTACTACATAATGCAATTTTGCAGGGCCTACCTCTCCCAGGCACTTGGTTGGGGGCGGAGATAATACCCGTTTTCAAGAAGAGTTCTCCGCTCGAACCTTCAAATTATAGGCCGATTAGCCTTATCGATGTAAGCTAGAAAATCTATGCAAGGCTACTCTTACAACGTTTACCGGACTGGGTCAATGATAACAACACTCTGACTCCCCCTTCAGGCAGGGTTTAGGGACAAAACGTCCACAACCGATCAATTATTTTGGCTCCAGGTCCTTTACTGGAAGCACGTTGTTCTGGACCGGGGAAGCCTATATTTAACGTTCGTGGACTTAAAGTCAGCATTCGACTTGGTGGATCGAAACCAACTTTGGTCTATTTTACTATCCATGGGGGTACCACCATACCTATGCTACCAATTTAAACTCCTCCACGAAGGCACTTTTGCCAGAGTACGTTTTGGAAAGTATGGCCAACTAACTGGGCCCTTTCCGGTTGAGAAGGGGGTCAGGCAGGGCTGTGTGCTTGCCCCAACCCTCTTTTCCCCTCTTCCTCAACGGGCTTATAGAAGATCTACTATCCATTAAAGACATTAATTCCCCAAAATTGGCCTCTCAGAGATTTCCTGCGGATGACAACTTGCTGCTTTCAAAATCCCTCATTGGTATGCAGAGGGTCTTAAATCAGTTCACTAAATTTTGTAACCAAAGAAACCTGGTAGTCAACATTGATAAGACCAACAGCCTGATTCATCAAGCTGATATGCGCTCGCAAAGGGCCAGATTCTCAGAATCTGGCCCTTTGCGAGTGTGATTTTTGCATTTGGGATTCATCATCCCAAATGCAAAAATCGCTAATTGCGATCTCGCAATTTTGAGAGGAATCACATTTAAGGAATCTCTATTTGAGATTCCTTAAATGCAATTCATCATCCAATTTTTTTTTTGCGAATTCGCAATTTCTGGCCACAATTTACCGCGAAGTCAGACCTCGTGGTAAATTGCGAAAACTCAGAAAAATGCTTTTAAATGCATTTTTCTGAGTTGCATGTTACACACACACATGTCCTTTGGACCTGTGTGTGTGCACCACCTGTGTAAAATTTCATTTGAGGGGTGCTACAGGGTGTCCTTTGGACACCCCTGGCACCCTTCAAATCGCTATCTTATTTGCGATTAGCTAATTGCTAATAGCAAATAAGGAATACTCCCCATTCATTCCTATGGGCCTTTTGGCCCATAGGAATGAATGGGGAGTTTTTCCTTATTTGTGATTAGCAATTAGCTAATCGCAAATAAGGAATATGTAGGAATCGCATTTTACTTTGCGATTCCTACATGAATCCCGTTTTGCGAGTCCTTAATAGCGATTCCTTATGAATCGCTATTAGGGGCTCGCAAAACGGGAGAATGATGAATCAGGCTGCAAGTATATGGTATTTAACACCAATACCACTAATTGTCCCCATCATATGTTGGAAGGTAGACCATTAGAAAGAGTCCCAACTTTTGACTATTTAGGTTTAACCCTAAACAATAGAATGGGCTGGGGCGCACAAATGGCCACGGCCAACTTAAAATTAATCCAGACAACTGGGGGGATTTTAAAAGTTCAAAGAAACTGTGCTTACAAAATCGTTAGTGCCTCACTTGAAATTTTTAAAGTTCAAGCAAGGTCATCATCCCTTGATGGGGCGGAACTTTGGGGGCACGTCCCTTCTACCTAGTTAACCACTAAAGAAAATAATTTTATTAGGCAAATTTTAACTTTGCCCAGAAACACCCCACTTGTTCCACTCAGGTTGGATTTGAATATAAGCCCTATCGCTGATGCCATCGCTTCAGGCCCACTCCTTTATTGGAGGAGGCTGTGGAGCACTCCTGAGCTGGAAAGCTTATAAGGAGGAATTAAAGGTGGTGCTGGCTTCCTCAGGAGCTGGCAGGATTCCATGGCTGCGTTTTGTAAGGCAGTCCTTCGCTCTGATCGGACACGAAAACTTATGATCAAACCCTGAGGCGTCCTGCTCAACTATTTCCAAGAAAACATTGTCCAATACTGT
This sequence comes from Lissotriton vulgaris, assembly GCF_964263255.1. Lineage (NCBI taxonomy): Eukaryota > Metazoa > Chordata > Amphibia > Caudata > Salamandridae > Lissotriton > Lissotriton vulgaris. The sequence goes on along the minus strand of NC_141696.1, from coordinate 460,583,954 downwards.
AAAGGACTTTAACCTCAGGAAGACATTCTGTTCAGCTACACCAACGAGCTTGACTGGCGCCTTGCTGAATCATAAGTCATTCTACAGCTTTGAACAAGAAATAGACGTAATCCAACCCACCCTAGCGAAGAAGCTGTACTTACAGTTCAGATATGGAACACTGCCCCTTTATTCTATGACTCATAGGTGGACGGGTGGTCCTGTACATCTATATCCTGGCTGTAGAACAGAAGATGAAACAATTCTCCATGTTACCCTCTTCTGTCCAGCCTACTCATTCATACGGAGAAAGTGGATAATACAGCTGTGCAATAACTTGGGCATCAGGAATTATCTAGCTTTCTTCAGGATATTGAAGTCTGATACAAATCCAGTGATAGTGTCCGCTGTAACCAAGTTTTTGTTTTCTATGTGAATTACCAAAAGGAAAGTGCTTACCTAAGGATGGCACATATGTAGGGAGACTCGAGAACTAAGTGGATCAGCAAATGCTATCTTAATTTTTTTAAATATCTGAAAATAATTTAAAGTTTTATAGTTTTAACTTATTGTCTTCTCCCCTCTGAATTTTAGACAATGTATTTTAGTATATATAATTACCAATGAACTGTTTAAAAACTCTTTATGTATTTCTGTGTGCTTTCATGGTTAAAAGTAACTGAAAAAAAGTTTTTGAATGAAATAATTATTTATTTTACATACTTCAACATAGTGTACGCGTTGATGGTATTTTGTTGGGTGGTGGGCGGGGGTTACAGCACGTTTGGTTTCCTCAAACTTACCAGCATGAATTATCTAAAATGTACGAACATGTTCAAAAGTGCCTCTAACAGAGTTAGTGAATTCAATTGGCCCACTTGTACTTTTTTAGTAGTACTACAGTCATTCTCTCCTACGAGTCCTCGCCAATTATTCTACCTCCCCCAAATGATTATCTTACCTGTGATTCGTGTTTGAGAATAGAGCTAGGCACAGCGCTGGCTGCATGGTAAATGGCTATTACGCCATCCAGGACCGAAATTCCGTTGTTGTGGTGCTAGTAGGAGTCGTACCACACTAGCAGTAGCAGCATATGAAAAACAAAGTGAATAAAATGAGACATTGAGTGGCCTGAGAGGAGTATTAGAAGGAACAGTAGCCTAAGAAATGCTGAAGATAAGTATGGGGAAAAAAGAGATGCATGGATGATTATGGCTACAACAAGAACAGTGACACAGCAGCGTAACAAGTCTTCTTGACATATAGGAGGATGATGTTGACGATGTATCCAATCGATGGTGGGCATGAAATTCAGAATGTATTTTAAAATACTTATTGTTGTTTTTTTAACCAGAATTACAATATCCTAGGATTCATCTAGCTGCCTTAAAATTGATTTGTGCAACAAGGGGTGGTGATGGACAGAGTTTTTGAATGAAGCAGAATACTCTCACCCAGTCAAGAGATCAGGGCTAGATCTAACACCGTTTTTAGCTCACTGCACCATCCCAGCTCAGAACCCGGCTATATGCAAATTAGTTTGTTCCTGTCCCAGTGCATGATGGGAACAGGGCAAACCAAACTACCAAGCCAATTCTTACACTGGGAAGAAACAAGCTTCTGGGGACCGGTTTCTGGCATTTCAGCCGTCATTGGCCCGGCTTGCTTGAATCCTGATGGTGCAATGAGCAAGGGACTCACATCTGAGTATACCCTTCCACGCTTAGGGTGGCCAAAATATTTAACAACAAGGGGTGGTGATGGACAGAGTTTCTGAATGAAGCAGAATACTCTCACCCAGTCAAGAGATCAGGGCTAGATCCAACACCGTTTTTTAGCTCACTGCACCATCCCAGCTCAGAACCCGGCTATATGCAAATTAGTTTGTTCCTGTCCCAGTGCATGATGGGAACAGGGCAAACCAAACTACCAAGCCAATTCTTACACTGGGAAGGAAACAAGCTTCCGGGGACCGGTTTCTGGCATTCCAGCCGTCATCGGCCCGGCTTGCTTGAATCCTGATGGTGCAATGAGCAAGGGACTCACATCTGAGTATACCCTTCTACGCTTAGGGTGGACACAATATTTAACAACAAGGGGTGGTGATGGACAGAGTTTCTGAATGAAGCAGAATACTCTCACCCAGTCAAGAGATCAGGGCTAGATCCAACACCGTTTTTTAGCTCACTGCACCATCCCAGCTCAGAACCCGGCTATATGCAAATTAGTTTGTTCCTGTCCCAGTGCATGATGGGAACAGGGCAAACCAAACTACCAAGCCAATTCTTACACTGGGAAGGAAACAAGCTTCCGGGGAACGGTTTCTGGCATTTCAGCCGTCATCGGCCCGGCTTGCTTGAATCCTGATGGTGCAATGAGCAAGGGACTCACATCTGAGTATACCCTTCCACGCTTAGGGTGGACAAAATATTTAACAACAAGGGGTGGTGATGGACAGAGTTTCTGAATGAAGCAGAATACTCTCACTCAGTCAAAAGATCAGGGCTAGATCCAACACTGTTTTTTAGCTCACTGCACCATCCCAGCTCAGAACCCGGCTATATGCAAATTAGTTTGTTCCTGTCCCAGTGCATGATGGGAAAGGGGCAAACCAAACTACCAAGACAATTCTTACACTGGGAAGGAAACAAGCTTCCGGGGACCGGTTTCTGGCATTTCAGCCGTCATCGGCCCGGCTTACTTGAATCCTGATGGTGCAATGAGCAAGGGACTCACATCTGAGTATACCCTTCCACGCTTAGGGTGGACAAAATATTTAACAACAAGGGGTGGTGATGGACAGAGTTTCTGAATGAAGCAGAATACTCTCACCCAGTAAAGATCAGGGCTAGATCCAACACCGTTTTTTAGCTCACTGCACCATCCCAGCTCAGAACCCGGCTATATGCAAATTAGTTTGTTTCTGTCCCAGTGCATGATGGGAACAGGGCAAACCAAACTACCAAGCCAATTATTACACTGGGAAGGAAACAAGCTTCCGGGGACCAGTTTCTGGCATTTCAGCCGTCATCGGCCCGGCTTGCTTGAATCCTGATGGTGCAATGAGCAAGGGACTCACATCTGAGTATACCCATCCACGCTTAGGGTGGACAAAATATTTAACAGCAAGGGGTGGTGATGGACAGAGTTTCTGAATGAAGCAGAATACTCTCACCCAGTCAAGAGATCAGGGCTAGATCCAACACCGTTTTTTAGCTCACTGCACCATCCCAGCTCAGAACCCGGCTATATGCAAATTAGTTTGTTCCTGTCACAGTGCATGATGGGAACAAGGCAAACCAAACCACCAAGCCAATTATTACACTGGGAAGGAAACAAGCTTCCGGGGACCAGTTTCTGGCATTTCAGCTGTCATCGGCCCGGCTTGCTTGAATCCTGATGGTGCAATGAGCGAGGGACTCACATCTGAGTATACCCATCCACGCTTAGGGTGGACAAAATATTTAACAACAAGGGGTGGTGATGGACAGAGTTTCTGAATGAAGCAGAATACTCTCACTCAGTCAAAAGATCAGGGCTAGATCCAACACTGTTTTTTAGCTCACTGCACCATCCCAGCTCAGAACCCGGCTATATGCAAATTAGTTTGTTCCTGTCCCAGTGCATGATGGGAAAGGGGCAAACCAAACTACCAAGACAATTCTTACACTGGGAAGGAAACAAGCTTCCGGGGACCGGTTTCTGGCATTTCAGCCGTCATCGGCCCGGCTTACTTGAATCCTGATGGTGCAATGAGCAAGGGACTCACATCTGAGTATACCCTTCCGCGCTTAGGGTGGACAAAATATTTAACAACAAGGGGTGGTGATGGACAGAGTTTCTGAATGAAGCAGAATACTCTCACCCAGTAAAGATCAGGGCTAGATCCAACACCGTTTTTTAGCTCACTGCACCATCCCAGCTCAGAACCCGGCTATATGCAAATTAGTTTGTTTCTGTCCCAGTGCATGATGGGAACAGGGCAAACCAAACTACCAAGCCAATTATTACACTGGGAAGGAAACAAGCTTCCGGGGACCAGTTTCTGGCATTTCAGCCGTCATCGGCCCGGCTTGCTTGAATCCTGATGGTGCAATGAGCAAGGGACTCACATCTGAGTATACCCATCCACGCTTAGGGTGGACAAAATATTTAACAACAAGGGGTGGTGATGGACAGAGTTTCTGAATGAAGCAGAATACTCTCACTCAGTCAAAAGATCAGGGCTAGATCCAACACTGTTTTTTAGCTCACTGCACCATCCCAGCTCAGAACCCGGCTATATGCAAATTAGTTTGTTCCTGTCCCAGTGCATGATGGGAAAGGGGCAAACCAAACTACCAAGACAATTCTTACACTGGGAAGGAAACAAGCTTCCGGGGACCGGTTTCTGGCATTTCAGCCGTCATCGGCCCGGCTTACTTGAATCCTGATGGTGCAATGAGCAAGGGACTCACATCTGAGTATACCCTTCCACGCTTAGGGTGGACAAAATATTTAACAACAAGGGGTGGTGATGGACAGAGTTTCTGAATGAAGCAGAATACTCTCACCCAGTCAAGAGATCAGGGCTAGATCCAACACCGTTTTTTAGCTCACTGCACCATCCCAGCTCAGAACCCGGCTATATGCAAATTAGTTTGTTCCTGTCCCAGTGCATGATGGGAACAGGGTAAGAGTGGTCTGCTTAATTCAGACACTCTGTTCATCACCACCCCCTTTTCTGGATCGTTTTTGGCCACTATAGGTGTGGCAGGGTATACTCAGACATGAGTCCCTTTCTCACTGCACCATCAGGATTCAAGCAAGCCGGGCCGAAGACGGCTGAAATGCCAGAAACTGGTCCCCGGTAGCTTGTCTCCTTTCTGGTGAAGAATTGGCTTGGTAGTTTAGTCTGCCCTGTTCCCATGATGCACTGGGCCAGGGACAGACTGATTTGCATATAGCCAGGTTCTGAGCTGGGATGGTGCAGTGAGATAAATAACGGTGATGGATCAAGCCCTGATCTTTGGACTGGGTAAGAGTGGTCTGCTTAATTCAGACACTCTGTTCATCACCACCCCCTTTTCAGAATAGTTTTTGGCCACTATAGGTGTGGCAGGGTATACTCAGACATGAGTCCCTTTCTCACTGCACCATCAGGATTCAAGCAAGCCGGGCCGAAGAAGGCTGAAATCCCAGAAACCGGTCCCCGGTAGCTTGTCTCCTTTCTGGTGAAGAATTGGCTTGGTAGTTTAGTCTGCCCTGTTCCCATGATGCACTGGTCCAGGGACAGACTGATTTGCATATAGCCAGGTTCTGAGCTGGGATGGTGCAGTGAGATAAATAACGGTGATGGATCAAGCCCTGATCTTTGAACTGGGTAAGAGTGGTCTGCTTAATTCAGACACTCTGTTCATCACCACCCCCTTTTCTGAATCGTTAAAATTGATTTGAGGAGGTTGCTTGCACCTTATCCTCCCCTGCAAGTGTGTGGAATTATTGTTGTAATTTACTCACACCTCAATGAAAACCACATAGCCCGGGGGAAGAGGGTTAGGGTTTGAAACTTGGATGGGACTGGGGTTTGTGGGGAATGTTTTGTGGAGAGAGGAAAAAAAACACGGCATGGACAAACAACAAATGAAGATAAACAAATGTTTGGATACAAAGCTATCCATAAATCTTTTTAGGGACATAAAGGATGTGCATGCACTACACCATTCATGAAGTTGTTTGCTAAATGAATAGTTTACTGAAAAGTAAGTAGTTCTTTCTACAATGTACTAACTATGAAGAAACAATGTGACAGTACAGGGCTGCAGTAATTACGCAATTTCACTTGCCAATCTGCCCTAAAAGAGAAGAGAACCACTTAGTACATTAAATTAGTTGAAAAAATAGCAAAGAAAAAAGTATACAATGGCTGGAGGGATGAATTGAAGCAGAGAGCAAACAAATGCCCAGAGTCACACTCATAGAAGTTCACAGCAAAAACATTACTTAAAAGATGTTTAGAAATGAAAATAGATAATGTAACTGTATGTTGTTGTAGAGGTCCTGTTGAAATTGGGAAGTTGCGTGCATCCAGCCATTCCTCTTTTTCGCGGTACTCCTCCATTTCATCTGACGCTCCGGAGATCAATGTTGGGGACCAGAAGACACCTTGTCCACTGCCTGCCTGGCGGATGCTGAATTGCGGCTCGCTAATGGTAAGCCTGAGTTCATCCTATTTCACATTGCACAGGGTAAAAGCCGGCCTGTAATTGTTGATGGAAAAACAGGAAGTGATTTTAAAACATCATGGAGAAAAAAATATAAGGTATGCTGTGTAGTGCAAAAATAACAATTTCAGTTTCAGAGTCGACAGGATTACAATACATACAAGCCTCATTTCGAAAGTGCGTACTCTGAATATCCTTTTCAAGGATAAATAAGTGTGGGCGAAATTTGCCGATCTTTCCCCTCAAGCTAGCTGTAAACTGCGATTTTAGAACAAAATAAGACCTTCCCAGCAGTGCTCCCAGACCCCTAAATCCACCCCCAAAAATCTAGAACACCCCCAAGTAGCCCCCTAAAAACATGCAGTACTGCGACCTGGCTGAGGCCTACTAAAATGCACTCTGAAGGTAGGCACAAAACACCCGTTTTCCACCATGGATTTTCTTCAAACCACTTGCAATCAAAATTGGACCTTCCCAGTAGTGCTCCCATACCCCTGAACCAACCCCCAAACATCTAGAAACCCCGAAGCAGCCACCCAAAACATGCGATACTACGAGGCCTAACTTTCAACCGTGCCAAAACGCTGTCTGCAACTAGGCCCAAACCCCCCTTTTCCACCATGGATTTTCTTCAAACCACTTGCATTCAATATTAGACCTTCCCAGCAGTGCTCCCAGACCCCTCGACCCACTCCCAGAAATGGAGAACACCCCCAAACAGCCCCCAAAAAACATGCAGGAGTGCTATCCTCAGCGAGGCCTACCTTTAAATCGTGAAAAAGATTCTCTGCAACTAGGACCAAACCCCTCTTTCCCCACCATCGATTTACTTCAAACCACTTTCAATCAAGATTAGACCTTCCCAGCAGTGCTCTTAGACCCCTCGACACACCCCCAGAACTGGAGAAAACCCCCAAACAGCCCCACAAAAACACGCAGGAGTGCTATCCTCACCGAAGCCTACCTTTAAATCGTGCTGAACGCGCTCTGCAACTATGCCCAAACCCCCCTTTTCCACCATGGAGTTTCTTCAAACCACTTGCAATCAAACGTAGGCCTTCCCAGCAGTGCTCAGAGACCCCTCGACCCACCCCCAGAAAAGGAGAACACCCCCAAACAGCCCCCCAAAAACTTGCAGGAGTGCAAAAAAAAAAAGACTTTTTCACCATGGATTTTCATCAAACCACTTGCATTCAATATTAGACCTTCCCATCAGTGCTCCTAGACCCCTCGACCCAGCCCTAAAAATGTAGAACCCCCCCAAGCAGCCCATCACAGAAATGCAACACTTGGAATCTCCAGAGGCCTAAGTTTAAATCACTTCAAAACGCACTCTGCAGCTAGGCCCAAATCCCCCTTTTCCACCATGGAATTTCTTCAAACCACTTGCAATCAAAATTAGACCTTCCGAGCAGTCCTCTCAGACCCCTCAACCCACTCCCAGAAATGGATAACACCCCCAAACAGCCCTACAAAAACACGTAGGAGTGCTGTCCTCACCGAGGCCTACCTTTAAATCGTGCCAAACGCACTCTGCAGCTAGGCCCAACCCCACCTTTGTCCTCCATGGATTTTCTTCAAACCACTTGCAATCAAAATTAGACATTCCCAGCCGTGTTCTCTGACCCCTCGATTCACCCCCAGAAATAGAGAACAGCCCTACAAAAACACGCAGGAGTGATATCTAAGCATGGGCGAATTTTGCGAATTCACGATCCGCGAATTTGCGGATTTGTGAATTCGCGATAGACAAGATTCGTAAATTTATGTGAATTTGCGGATTTTTTTTGCCTGTTTACGGCGTTTTTTGCGTGTTTGCCGGTTTTTTGCGTGTTTGCTGGGATTTTTGCATCTTCGCGAGCCGCTTGCATAGCGAAGTTACCCATGCAGTCGTTTATGGGAGAGGGAGAGAGAGATAGATAGATAGATAGTTAGATAGATAGATAGATAGATAAATAGATAGATAGATAGATAGATAGATAGATAGATAGATAGATAGATAGATAGATAGATAGATAGATAGATAGATAGAGAGAAAGAGAGGGAAAGAGAGAGGGAGAGAGAGAACGAGAGAAAGAAAGAGAGGCCGGATCTCTGAAGGGCCAGATTCCTGAGTTGCCCCTACAGAACATACAGCTTTTTATTTTTAGCAAAATGCATATGAAAATTGTGCTGTAAAGGTCTCTTTTAGTTTAACCCCTCCTGACAACTAAAAATGGGTGTATTTGCCATCCTCTCCCTTCTTCCTGTTTTTTATATCTGTAAGTGCTTCCTGATGAGGTTTAATTCCTTGGACAGGTGCCTTGTTGCCTACTTGTAACTATTCTCTGACCCTGCTTCAAGGGTCAGAGCAGGGTCAGAGAATAGTTGCAAGTAGGCAACGAGGTGCCAGGAAACAATTAGCAGCAGGTGTCCAAGTTGAAGTTAAATTGTTTGTAACCCTTTTGTAAAAGGTTACAAAGAAATTAGGTTCAACTTTTGCACCTGTTGATGTAACCCATGCTTGGCTGCAAATTCGTCCTGCTGATTCGCGGATTTTACCGCGATTTCGCGAGATTCGCGGATCGCGAAATTGCGGAAAATCCGCAAATTCGCTCGCGAAATGGATTTTACGCCCACCCTTAGTGATATCCTCACCCAGGCCTACCTTTAAATCGTGCCAAACGTGCTCTGCAAAATAAAAACTTTTTCACGATGGATTTTCTTCAAACCACTTGCAATCAAAATTAGACCTTCCCAGCAGTGCTCACAGACCCCTTGACCCACCCCCAGATAAGGCGAACACCCAAATACAGCACTCCAAAAACATGCAGGAGTGTTATCCTTAGCGAGGCCTACATTCAAATCGTGCCAAAGATGCTCTGCAACTAGGACCAGACCCGTCTTTCCGCACCATGGATTTTCTTCAAACTACTTGCAATCAAAATTAGACCTTCCCAGCATTGCTCACAGACCCCTCGACCCACCCCCAGAATTGAAGAACACCCCCAAACAGCCCCCCAAAAACATGAAGGAGTGCAAAAAAATACCTTTTTCACCATGGATTTTTTCCAAAACACTTGCATTCAATATTACACCTTCTCAGCAGTGCTCCCAGGCCCCTCGACCCAGCCCCAAAAATGTAGAACCCCCTTAAAACAGCCCATTACAGAAATGCAACACTTAGAATCTCCAGAGGCCTAACCTTAAATCGCTCCAAAACGCATTCTGCAGATAGGCCCAAAACCCTCTTTTCCACCATGGATTTTCTTCAAACCACTTGCATTCAAACTTAGACCTTCCCGGCAGTGCTCACAGACCCCTCAACCCTCCCCCAGAAATGGAGAACACCCCCAAACAGCCCCCAAAAACATGCAGGAGTGCAAAAATAAAAAACTTTTTCACCATAGATTTTCTCCAAACCACTTGCATTTAATATTTGACCTTCCCAACAGTGCTCCCAGATCCCTCGACCCTTCCCCAAAACATGTAAAACCCCCCAAGCAGCCCATCACAAAAATGCAACCCACTCAGAATCTCAAGGGGCCTAACTTTAAATCGCTCCAAAACGCACTCTGCAGCTAGGCCCAAACCCCCCTCTTCCACCAAGGATTTTCCTCAAACCACTTGAAATCAAAATTAGGCCTTCCCAGCAGTGCCCACAGACCCCTCAACCCACCCCCAGAAAAGTAGAACACCCCCAAACAGCCCCCCAAATACATGCAGGAGTGCAACAAAAAAAAACTTTTTCACCATGGATTTTCTCCAAACCACGTGCATTCAATATTAGACCTTCACAGCAGTGCTCCCAGACCCCTCGACCCGGCCCCAAAAATGTAGAATCCCCCAAAAAGCCCATCACAGAAATGAAACACTTAGAATATCCAGAGTCCTAAGTTTAAATCGCTCCAAAACGCACTCTGCAGCTAGGCCCAAACACCCCTTTTCCCCCATGGATTTTCTTCAAACCACTGGCAATCAAAATTAGACCTTCCCAGCAGTGCTCCCATACCCCTCAACCCACCCCTAGAAATAGAGAAAACCCCCTAACCGCCCCCAAAAACCATGCAGGAGTGCTATCCTCAGCAAGGCCTACCTTTAAATCTTGAAAAAGATGCTCTGCAACTAGGACCAAACCCCTCTTTCCCCACCATTGATTTACTTCAAACCACTTGCAATTTATTTATTTATTTATTTATTTATTGTGACTTGTATAGCGCACTATAACCCAGGGGTCTCTAAGCGCTTTGTTAGGATCAGCTAGACAATAAAAAGATGCATCAGATTACAATTGGCGGCCACCCCACGCTTGCTGGAAAAGCACAGTTTTTAATTTCTTGCGAATGGGCATTAGTTTCTTTTCATTGCGGAGTTCCAGCGGTAGTTTATTCCACATAGCTGGCAAAGTATGTGAGATGTGCAATCAAAATTAGACCTTCCCACCAGTGCTCCTAGACCCCTCGACACACCCCCAGAACTGGAGAAAACCCCTAAACAGCCCCACAAAAACACGCACGAGCGCTATCCTCACCGAGGCCTACCTTTAAATTGTGCTGAACGCGCTCTGCAACTATGCCCAACCCCCCCTTTTCCACCATGGATTTTCATCAAACCACTTGCATTCAATATTAGACCTTCCCAGCAGTGCTCCTAGACCCCTCGACCCAGCCCCAAAAATGTAGAATCCCCCCAAGCAGCCCATCACAGAAATGCAACACTTGGAATCTCCAGAGGCCTAAGTTTAAATCACTTCAAAACGCACTCTGCAGCTAGGCTCAAATCCCCCTTTTCCACCATGGATTTTCTTCAAACCACTTGCAATCAAAATTAGACCTTCAGAGCAGTGCTCTCAGACCCCTCAACCCACCCCCAGAAATGGATAACACCCCCAAACAGCCCTACAAAAACACATAGGAGTGCTATCCTCACCGAGGCCTACCTTTAAATCGTGCCAAACGCACTCTGCAGCTAGACCCAACCCCACCTTTTCCTCCATGGATTTTCTTTAAACCACTTGCAATCAAAATTAGACATTCCCAGCCGTGTTCTCTGACCCCTCGATTCACCCCCAGAAATAGAGAACAGCCCTACAAAAACACGCAGGAGTGATATCCTCACCCAGTCCTACCTTTAAATCCTGCCAAACGTGCTCTGCAAAATAAAAACTTTTTCACCATGGATTGTTTTTCAAACCACTTGCAATCAAAATTTGACTTTCCCAGCAGTGCTCACAGATCCCTTGACCCACCCTCAGATATGGCGAACACCCACAAACAGCCCCCCAAAAACATGCAGGAGTGTTATCCTTAGCGAGGCCTACATTCAAATCGTACCAAAGATGCTCTGCAACTAGGACCAAACCCGTCTTTCCGCACCATGGATTTTCTTCAAACTACTTGCAATCAAAATTGGACCTTCCCAGCATTGCTCACAGACCCCTCGACCCACCCCCAGAATTGGAGAACACCCCCAAACAGCCCCCCAAAAACATGCAGGAGTGCAACAAAAAAAACTTTTTCACCATGGATTTTCTCCAAACCACTTGCATTCAATATTAGACATTCACAGCAGTGCTCCCAGACCCCTCGACCCAGCCCCAAAAATGTAGTACCCCCTTAAAACAGCCCATCACAGAAATGCAACACTTAGAATCTCCAGTGGCCTAAGCTTAAATCGCTCCAAAACGCACTCTGCAGCTCGGCCCAAACCCCCCTTTTCCGCATTGGATTTTCTTCAAACCACTTGCAATTAAAATTAGACCTTCCAAGCAGTGCTCTCAGACCCTTCGACCCACCCCCAGAAATGGAGAACACCCCCAAACAGCCCCACAAAAACACGCAGGAGTGCTATCCTCACCGAGGCCTACCTTTAACTCGTGCCAAACGCACTCTGCAACTAGGCCCAACCCCTATTTATAGCATGGATTTTCTTCAAACCACGTGCAATCAAAATTAGACCTTCCCAGCAGTGCTCCCAGACCCCTCGACCCACTCCCAAAAATGGAGAACACCCCCTAACAGCCCCCCAAAAACACGCAGGAGTGCTATCCTCAGCGAGGTCTCTAGAGGCCTCAGTTTAAATCGAGCCAAATGCACTCTGCTACTAGGCCAAAACCCCCCTTTTCCACCATGGATTTTCTTCAAACCACTTGCAATCAAAATTAGGCCTTTCCAGCATTGCCCACAGACCCCTCAACCCACCCCCAGAAATGGAGAACACCCCCAAACAGCAACCCAAATCATGCATGAGTGCAAAAAAAAACTTTTTGTACCATGGATTTTCTCCAAACCACTTGCATTCAATATTAGACCTTCCCAGCAGTGCTCCCAGACCCCTCGACCCACCCCCAGAAATGGAGAACACCCCCTAACAGCCCCCCAAAAACACGCAGGAGTGCTATCCTCAGCGAGGCCTACCTTTAAATCGTGCCAAAGATGCTCTGCAACCAGGACCAAACCCCTCTTTCCCTACCACGGATTTTCTTCAAACCACTTGCAATCAAAATTAGACCTTCCCAGCAGTGCTCCCAGACCCCTTGACCCAACCCCAAAACATATAACCCCCCAAGCAGCCCATCACAGAAATGCAACGCTTAGAATCTCCAGAGTCCTAAGTTTAAATCGCTCCAAAACGCATTCTGCAGCTAGGCTCACACCCCTTTTCCAACATGGATTTTCTTCAAACCACTTGCAATCAAAATTAGACCTTCCCAGCCGTGCTCCCAGACACCTTGACCCACCCACAGAAATGGAGAAAACCCCCTAACCGCCCCCCAAACACATGCAGGAGTGCTATCCTCAGCGAGGCCTACCTTTAAATCGTGCCAAAGATGCTCTGCAACCAGGACCAAACCCCTCTTTCCCTACCACGGATTTTCTTCAAACCACTTGCAATCAAAATTAGACCTTCCCAGCAGTGCTCCCAGACCCCTTGACCCAACCCCAAAACGTATAACCCCCCAAGCAGCCCATCACAGAAATGCAACAATTAGAATCTCCAGAGGCCTAAGTTTAAATCCCACCAAAACTCACTCTGCAGCTAGGTCCAAACCCCCCTTTTCCACCAAGGGTTTTCTTCAAACCACTTGAAATCAAAAGTAGACCTTCCCAGCAGTGCTCTCAGACCCCTTAACCCACCCCCAGAAATGGAGAAAACCCCCAAACAGCCCCCCAAAAAAACAGGCAGGAGTGCTATTCTCACCGAGGCCTACGTTTAAATCGTGCCAAACGCGCTCTGCAACTATGCCCATCCCCCCCCTTTCCACCATGGATTTTCATCAAACCACTTGCATTCAATATTAGACCTTCCCAGCAGTGCTCCTAGACCCCTCGACCCAGCCCCAAAAATGTAGAATCCCCCCAAGCAGCCCATCACAGAAATGCAACACTTGGAATCTCCAGAGGCCTAAGTTTAAATCACTTCAAAACGCACTCTGCAGCTAGGCTCAAATCCCCCTTTTCCACCATGGATTTTCTTCAAACCACTTGCAATCAAAATTAGACCTTCAGAGCAGTGCTCTCAGACCCCTCAACCCACCCCCAGAAATGGATAACACCCCCAAACAGCCCTACAAAAACACATAGGAGTGCTATCCTCACCGAGGCCTACCTTTAAATCGTGCCAAACGCACTCTGCAGCTAGACCCAACCCCACCTTTTCCTCCATGGATTTTCTTTAAACCACTTGCAATCAAAATTAGACATTCCCAGCCGTGTTCTCTGACCCCTCGATTCACCCCCAGAAATAGAGAACAGCCCTACAAAAACACGCAGGAGTGATATCCTCACCCAGTCCTACCTTTAAATCCTGCCAAACGTGCTCTGCAAAATAAAAACTTTTTCACCATGGATTGTTTTTCAAACCACTTGCAATCAAAATTTGACTTTCCCAGCAGTGCTCACAGATCCCTTGACCCACCCTCAGATATGGCGAACACCCACAAACAGCCCCCCAAAAACATGCACGAGTGTTATCCTTAGCGAGGCCTACATTCAAATCGTACCAAAGATGCTCTGCAACTAGGACCAAACCCGTCTTTCCGCACCATGGATTTTCTTCAAACTACTTGCAATCAAAATTGGACCTTCCCAGCATTGCTCACAGACCCCTCGACCCACCCCCAGAATTGGAGAACACCCCCAAACAGCCCCCCAAAAACATGCAGGAGTGCAACAAAAAAAACTTTTTCACCATGGATTTTCTCCAAACCACTTGCATTCAATATTAGACATTCACAGCAGTGCTCCCAGACCCCTCGACCCAGCCCCAAAAATGTAGTACCCCCTTAAAACAGCCCATCACAGAAATGCAACACTTAGAATCTCCAGTGGCCTAAGCTTAAATCGCTCCAAAACGCACTCTGCAGCTCGGCCCAAACCCCCCTTTTCCGCATTGGATTTTCTTCAAACCACTTGCAATTAAAATTAGACCTTCCAAGCAGTGCTCTCAGACCCTTCGACCCACCCCCAGAAATGGAGAACACCCCCAAACAGCCCCACAAAAACACGCAGGAGTGCTATCCTCACCGAGGCCTACCTTTAACTCGTGCCAAACGCACTCTGCAACTAGGCCCAACCCCTATTTATAGCATGGATTTTCTTCAAACCACGTGCAATCAAAATTAGACCTTCCCAGCAGTGCTCCCAGACCCCTCGACCCACTCCCAAGAATGGAGAACACCCCCTAACAGCCCCCCAAAAACACGCAGGAGTGCTATCCTCAGCGAGGTCTCTAGAGGCCTCAGTTTAAATCGAGCCAAATGCACTCTGCTACTAGGCCAAAACCCCCCTTTTCCACCATGGATTTTCTTCAAACCACTTGCAATCAAAATTAGGCCTTTCCAGCATTGCCCACAGACCCCTCAACCCACCCCCAGAAATGGAGAACACCCCCAAACAGCAACCCAAATCATGCATGAGTGCAAAAAAAAACTTTTTGTACCATGGATTTTCTCCAAACCACTTGCATTCAATATTAGACCTTCCCAGCAGTGCTCCCAGACCCCTCGACCCACCCCCAGAAATGGAGAACACCCCCTAACAGCCCCCCAAAAACACGCAGGAGTGCTATCCTCAGCGAGGCCTACCTTTAAATCGTGCCAAAGATGCTCTGCAACCAGGACCAAACCCCTCTTTCCCTACCACGGATTTTCTTCAAACCACTTGCAATCAAAATTAGACCTTCCCAGCAGTGCTCCCAGACCCCTTGACCCAACCCCAAAACATATAACCCCCCAAGCAGCCCATCACAGAAATGCAACGCTTAGAATCTCCAGAGTCCTAAGTTTAAATCGCTCCAAAACGCATTCTGCAGCTAGGCTCACACCCCTTTTCCAACATGGATTTTCTTCAAACCACTTGCAATCAAAATTAGACCTTCCCAGCCGTGCTCCCAGACACCTTGACCCACCCACAGAAATGGAGAAAACCCCCTAACCGCCCCCCAAACACATGCAGGAGTGCTATCCTCAGCGAGGCCTACCTTTAAATCGTGCCAAAGATGCTCTGCAACCAGGACCAAACCCCTCTTTCCCTACCACGGATTTTCTTCAAACCACTTGCAATCAAAATTAGACCTTCCCAGCAGTGCTCCCAGACCCCTTGACCCAACCCCAAAACGTATAACCCCCCAAGCAGCCCATCACAGAAATGCAACAATTAGAATCTCCAGAGGCCTAAGTTTAAATCCCACCAAAACTCACTCTGCAGCTAGGTCCAAACCCCCCTTTTCCACCAAGGGTTTTCTTCAAACCACTTGAAATCAAAAGTAGACCTTCCCAGCAGTGCTCTCAGACCCCTTAACCCACCCCCAGAAATGGAGAAAACCCCCAAACAGCCCCCCAAAAAAACAGGCAGGAGTGCTATTCTCACCGAGGCCTACGTTTAAATCGTGCCAAACGCGCTCTGCAACTATGCCCATCCCCCCCCTTTCCACCATGGATTTTCATCAAACCACTTGCATTCAATATTAGACCTTCCCAGCAGTGCTCCTAGACCCCTCGACCCAGCCCCAAAAATGTAGAATCCCCCCAAGCAGCCCATCACAGAAATGCAACACTTGGAATCTCCAGAGGCCTAAGTTTAAATCACTTCAAAACGCACTCTGCAGCTAGGCTCAAATCCCCCTTTTCCACCATGGATTTTCTTCAAACCACTTGCAATCAAAATTAGACCTTCAGAGCAGTGCTCTCAGACCCCTCAACCCACCCCCAGAAATGGATAACACCCCCAAACAGCCCTACAAAAACACATAGGAGTGCTATCCTCACCGAGGCCTACCTTTAAATCGTGCCAAACGCACTCTGCAGCTAGACCCAACCCCACCTTTTCCTCCATGGATTTTCTTTAAACCACTTGCAATCAAAATTAGACATTCCCAGCCGTGTTCTCTGACCCCTCGATTCACCCCCAGAAATAGAGAACAGCCCTACAAAAACACGCAGGAGTGATATCCTCACCCAGTCCTACCTTTAAATCCTGCCAAACGTGCTCTGCAAAATAAAAACTTTTTCACCATGGATTGTTTTTCAAACCACTTGCAATCAAAATTTGACTTTCCCAGCAGTGCTCACAGATCCCTTGACCCACCCTCAGATATGGCGAACACCCACAAACAGCCCCCCAAAAACATGCAGGAGTGTTATCCTTAGCGAGGCCTACATTCAAATCGTACCAAAGATGCTCTGCAACTAGGACCAAACCCGTCTTTCCGCACCATGGATTTTCTTCAAACTACTTGCAATCAAAATTGGACCTTCCCAGCATTGCTCACAGACCCCTCGACCCACCCCCAGAATTGGAGAACACCCCCAAACAGCCCCCCAAAAACATGCAGGAGTGCAACAAAAAAAACTTTTTCACCATGGATTTTCTCCAAACCACTTGCATTCAATATTAGACATTCACAGCAGTGCTCCCAGACCCCTCGACCCAGCCCCAAAAATGTAGTACCCCCTTAAAACAGCCCATCACAGAAATGCAACACTTAGAATCTCCAGTGGCCTAAGCTTAAATCGCTCCAAAACGCACTCTGCAGCTCGGCCCAAACCCCCCTTTTCCGCATTGGATTTTCTTCAAACCACTTGCAATTAAAATTAGACCTTCCAAGCAGTGCTCTCAGACCCTTCGACCCACCCCCAGAAATGGAGAACACCCCCAAACAGCCCCACAAAAACCCGCAGGAGTGCTATCCTCACCGAGGCCTACCTTTAACTCGTGCCAAACGCACTCTGCAACTAGGCCCAACCCCTATTTATAGCATGGATTTTCTTCAAACCACGTGCAATCAAAATTAGACCTTCCCAGCAGTGCTCCCAGACCCCTCGACCCACTCCCAAAAATGGAGAACACCCCCTAACAGCCCCCCAAAAACACGCAGGAGTGCTATCCTCAGCGAGGTCTCTAGAGGCCTCAGTTTAAATCGAGCCAAATGCACTCTGCTACTAGGCCAAAACCCCCCTTTTCCACCATGGATTTTCTTCAAACCACTTGCAATCAAAATTAGGCCTTTCCAGCATTGCCCACAGACCCCTCAACCCACCCCCAGAAATGGAGAACACCCCCAAACAGCAACCCAAATCATGCATGAGTGCAAAAAAAAACTTTTTGTACCATGGATTTTCTCCAAACCACTTGCATTCAATATTAGACCTTCCCAGCAGTGCTCCCAGACCCCTCGACCCACCCCCAGAAATGGAGAACACCCCCTAACAGCCCCCCAAAAACACGCAGGAGTGCTATCCTCAGCGAGGCCTACCTTTAAATCGTGCCAAAGATGCTCTGCAACCAGGACCAAACCCCTCTTTCCCTACCACGGATTTTCTTCAAACCACTTGCAATCAAAATTAGACCTTCCCAGCAGTGCTCCCAGACCCCTTGACCCAACCCCAAAACATATAACCCCCCAACCAGCCCATCACAGAAATGCAACGCTTAGAATCTCCAGAGTCCTAAGTTTAAATCGCTCCAAAACACATTCTGCAGCTAGGCTCACACCCCTTTTCCAACATGGATTTTCTTCAAACCACTTGCAATCAAAATTAGACCTTCCCAGCCGTGCTCCCAGACACCTTGACCCACCCACAGAAATGGAGAAAACCCCCTAACCGCCCCCCAAAAACATGCAGGAGTGCTATCCTCAGCGAGGCCTACCTTTAAATCGTGCCAAAGATGCTCTGCAACCAGGACCAAACCCCTGTTTCCCTACCACGGATTTTCTTCAAACCACTTGCAATCGAAATTAGACCTTCCCAGCAGTGCTCCCAGACCCCTTGACCCAACCCCAAAACGTATAACCCCCCAAGCAGCCCATCACAGAAATGCAACAATTAGAATCTCCAGAGGCCTAAGTTTAAATCCCACCAAAACTCACTCTGCAGCTAGGTCCAAACCCCCCTTTTCCACCAAGGGTTTTCTTCAAACCACTTGAAATCAAAAGTAGACCTTCCCAGCAGTGCTCTCAGACCCCTTAACCCACCCCCAGAAATGGAGAAAACCCCCAAACAGCCCCCCAAAAAAACAGGCAGGAGTGCTATTCTCACCGAGGCCTACGTTTAAATCGTGCCAAACGCGCTCTGCAACTAGGCCCAAACCCCCCTTTTCCACCATGGATTTTCTTCAAACCACTTGCAATCAAACCTAGACCTTCCCAGCAGTGCTCATAGACGCCTCAACCCTCCCCCAAAAATGGAGAACACCCCCAACAGACCCCAAAACATGCAGGAGTGCAAACATAAAAAACTTTTTCACGATGGATTTTCTCCAAACCACTTGCATTTAATATTTGACCTTTCCAGCAGTGCTCCCAGACCCCTCGTCCCTGCCTCAAAAATTTAGAACCCCCCACGCAGCCCATCACAAAAATGCAACACTTAGAATCTCCAGAGGGCTAAGTTTAAATCTCTCCAAAACGTACTCTGCAGCTAGGCCCAAACCCCCCCTTTTCCTCCATGGATTTTTTTCAAACCACTTGCAATCAAAATTAGACAATCCCAGCAGTGCTCTCAGACCCCTAGACCCACCCCCAGAAATGTAGAACACCCCCAAAAAGCCCTACAAAAACACACAGGAGTGCAAAAAAAATAAAAACTTTTTCACCATGGATTTTCTCCAAACCTTTTACATTCAATATTAGACCTTCCCAGCAGTGCTCCCAGACCACTTGACCCAGCCCCAAAAATGTAGAACCCCCCAAGCAGCTCATCACAGAAATGCAACAATTAGAATCTCCAGAGGCCTTAGTTTATATCGGTCCAAAACGCACTCTGCAGCTAGGCCCAAACCCCCCTTTTCCACCATGGATTTTCTTCAAACCACTTGAAATCAAAATTAGACCTTCCCAGCAGTGCTCTCAGACGCCTCAATCCACCCCCAGAAATGGAAAACACCCTCAAACAGCCCCGCAAAAACACGCAGGAGTGCTTTTCTCACCGAGGCCTACCTTTAAATCGTGCCAAACGTGCTCTGCAACTAGGCCCAAACCCACCTTTCCCACCATGAATTTTCTTCAAACCACTGGCAATAAAAATTAGATGTTCCCAGCAGTGCTCACAGACCCCTCGACCCACCCCCAGAAATGGAGAACAACCCCAAACAGCCCCACAAAAACATGCAGGAGTGCAAAAAAAATAAAAACCTTTTCACCATGGATTTTCTCCAAACCACTTGCATTCAATATTAGACCTTCCCAGCAGTGCTCCCAGACCCCTTGACCAAGCTCTAAAAATGTAGACCTCCCCCAAACAGCCCATCACAGAAATGCAACAATTAGAATCTCCAGAGGCCTAAGTTTAAATCCCTCCAAAACGCACTCTGCAGCTAGGCCCAAACCCCACTTTCCCAACATGGATTTTCTTCAAACCACTTGCAATCAAAATTAGACCTTCCCAGCAGTGCTCTCAGACCACTCAACCCACCCCCAGAAATAGAGAACACCTCCAAACAGCCCCACAAACACATGCAGGAATGCTATCCTCACCGAGGCCTACCTTGGAATCATGCCAAACACGCTCTGCAACTAGGACAAACCCCCCTTTTCCACCATGGATTTTCTTCAAACCACTTGCAATCAAAATTAGGCCTTCCCAGCAGTGCCCACAGACCCCTCAACCCACCCCCAGAAAAGTAGAACACCCCAAAACAGCCCCCCAAATACATGCAGGAGTGCAAAAAAAAAACTTTTTCACCCTTTCACTGTGAATCTGACCTGGGTGCTGTAGGATTCCTGCCATCACCGAACTTCACTGCCAAGCCACAGCTACAGCCTCCCCTTACCCCAGGAGGGATCCGCCGCCTGCCGCTTTCTCAACAACTTGCAGCACCCGCTTCGAGGGTGCCGCTGCACGGCGTGCGGCGAGGGGTAGAGGCTGTCAGGGCGTCTGATGTTTCCTGGTTCGTGGAGGAAGTTCTGATAGCCGGCCCAGGGAGCGCGCCTGCAGGGACTCACAAGACCAGGAGTCCCTGCGCTGCACAGGTGTGCACGGCCGCGCCCCCACCGAGACACGCCCCCGCCTGTCCAGTGATTTAAGGCGGGAGCTTCCTGTTAACTGCGGGACCCTTTCACGGTGAATCTGACCTGGGTGCTGTAGGATTCCTGCCATCACGGAACTTCACTGCCAAGCCACAGCTACAGCCTCCCCTTATCCCAGGAGGGATCCGCCGCCTGCCGCTTTCTCAACAACTTGCAGCACCCGCTTCGAGGGTGCCGCTGCGCGGCGTGCGTCGAGGGGTAGAGGCTGTCAGGGCGTCTGATGTTTCCTGGTTCGTGGAGGGAGTTCTGAGAGCCGGCCCAGGGAGCGCGCCTGCAGGGACTCACAAGACCAGGAGTCCATGCGCTGCACAGGTGTGCACGGCCACGCCCCCACCGATACACGCCCCCCACCTGCAACGCCCTCTACATAAACAACGGTCTGACGCTCAGCGGGACGCGAGCGGGACGCCGAGCGAAGCCCGAGCAAAGGGCGGGCAGTCTGTGGCAGTCAGGGGCTGACAGAGGCTGGGCTGGGCCATCCCTCTGTCATCCATCGCTTCTGGTCCAAGGGCTCGGAGTCTACTTGCGGGTCTTGAGGCCAACATGTCTACCCGCTCTGGTAAAGCACTGAGGGGTGGGGGTGAAAGTGCCACGGGGAGCACAATGATTGACACAATGGACAAATTCATCACTAGGGTAGCTGCGGTCATTGAAAAGGAGATTGTGATGACGGAACGCTGCCTCTCACAGGACTCCTTTCCCTCCAAACGCTCCTCTTTGGGAGCCGTTGCACATGCCGTGTCCCCAATCTCCACCTACCCTATCTCCCCTTTGCCCAAGAATCTGTCCTTAGAGCCACAGATTGTAGCTATAGAGGCAGGTATTGACAGGTTAGAAAGCCTAATAACCAATCCCCTTCCTTCCAGCCCTAGCCCAGTTGCTGCTGATCTCCGCCCTGTCTCACTCACAGCTACCTCCTCTGGCCACAATTCCCAACTATATACCCAGGTTCCCATACCAGGTCAAAACCCGTTGCCCCAGGCACGAGCTTGTCTGGTCCATAAGAAAAGAAAAAGGGTTATTAGCACACGGAAGGGGAGTTATTCCTCGCTCTACAAGCGTCCAAGGATACAGGCCCATAAAGGTCCTACACACCCAGAAGCTGGAGGGCCAGAACCATCTGGGAGCATTACCCCATCAGCACCAGCGGCAGAAACTCCGCTGCCTCACTACTCGGTCCCGGCACTACCTACACTTTCACACGAGGGGTCCTCCCTTGAGCCCTTCGAGAAACTGGTAAAGACTCTGCTGGTACCGCTTATTGGCCAAGTCAAGAGTCTGGGGGACAGGTTAGACAGATTCGAACAGACCACCCAGGATAATCTTTTCTCCCTGAAAACCCTCTTTAAACTAAAGTCAAGGCTCAGGGAGGATACTGCAGATGGGAACGATGGGAAAAGGGATTCTGTGGGCCCAATACAGGGACATTCACCGGCATCGTCCGCTCATGCACAAGCCACCGGGAAGGCTTTGACAACTGCACCCCTGGCTAGTGCAAAGCCAGCAAAGCAGACTCCTACTACCCATGTTGTTCAGGTCCATGCCAGTACCCCCCCAGTAGTGCGAACCGCTAAGTCTAACCCTGCCCAAAAGAAGCGGCAAGAGGGAGGGGCTGGTTCCAATTCCAAACCATTGGCCGCTCCACCCACTGAAGCCAGGGGAGTAGTCACGGCTCTAAAGGCAAATACAATTACTTGCCAACCTAAAATCCCGAGCCCAGTGGTTATACCACAGAAGGTGGCACGAAAGTGTCCCCCAGTCAATCTCCCCCCTGAGTGCCAACCATATGTTGTTGTCCTTATCAAGGTCCCCGCCCTGAAGGACACCCAACAGGAAACCCACCAGGCACTGAAGAACAAGGTCATCCACTGGTTGCAAGCCAACAGACCCCTTCCATTGGGAGTGGACGGCTTGATTCTCGGTGTGCGTAGGGTGGGGGTGGATTGGTCAGGGGAAAAAATTGTTCGAGGGGGATTGTGTGGTGGTTAATTTCCAAGACATGAGAGCTGCCCACTCAATATGTAGCTTAGGGCAGGCCACGGCCGGTCCCGGAGTCAAAGCAGTTGATTTAACATACTTCTACCCGCGGCCGGTCATGAACTTCTCAGCCAATCCTCCCGTGTTTCCAACTCAAAATAGTGCTTGCGGCCAATGGCACCTAGCAACAACTGTAGCCCAGTCGCATGCAGTTTTGCCAACGCCGAGCTGGGGTACTAGGGGCTACTGACTTCCTGACTCCCCTGAGGAGGGTCGGGTGGTCCGGTCTTCTGACGCCCAGTCGCTTTTATTTGCTAAGTGTAAAGACCCCTTGGCCATCCCAGAGGAACAGGCTGCCTTAGTGGACATAAGGGAATTAAGGGTGGGGAGGGTTCTACTTGAGCCTGCCAATGTCTGCCCTACCGTGGGAGAGGTAGATCTAATTGGCCCTGTCGAGCCCTGTAGCATTGCGGCTGTGGCGGACCCACCCATTAGGGTTCTCAGCTGGAATGTGGCTGGTCTGGACAGGAAGCCGGCTCTGCCCGACTGGAACGCACTTGTGGAGCAGTACTCCATATGTCTTTTCCAGGAAACCTGGAGTAGGGAGCCTCTACATAAGGCAGGATATTCTTCTCACCACTTACCAGCTGTTCACACAGAGACTGGTAGGGGTCGCCCTTCGGGTGGCCTCCTTGTCTGGGTAGCTTCCTCACTTAACTGTAGGGTGGAGGAGCATGACACTAAATGCCCGGACCTCCTTAATATCACCCTAAAAAACCCTAAGGGACGTGTTATTTTAAACATTTTTAACATCTATGCCCGAGGTACGAAGGGGGGTAGAGAATCTCCCACCATGGCCTGTCTGGAGGCTCTGCTTCGATCCTCTCCCCATAAGTCCCGTACCCTGGTAGCGGGTGACTTCAATTGCACCTTTGAGCCCCTTGGCCCAGAAGTCACACACGATCAAGAGGACGATGACAACAGGTGGGGGATACCGGCTCTAGAGCTCAGCCCAATTAAAAAATAGACGGAAGAGGTGCTCCAGGTTAATTCCCTAACAATGGAGTTTGACCTGAGGGCCCTCAATGGCAGGACTAGTTCCGACAAAAAGGGAGCCCATACATACAATAGGCCCGCGCACACGTCAAGAATTGACTATATCCTTCTTGACGTCCACCTATGGAGCATGGTAAAAGATATGGAGATTATACCCTCCGTCGAAAGCGACCACAACCTGCTCTCGCTTACCCTGTCTCATAGGTGGCTAGATGGTATAGGGAGCAGAACCGCTTGTACCTCCGCCCCGGATATGTCTTCGGTCTCTAACTGCGGTCGACGGCTAAAGTGGGCTAAGCTGTCGCTCTCAGTGGAGAAAATATCCTCCATAACGCAGCTTTTAGCTGCAGCCCCAGAAAACCTTGACTCTCCGGAGGGTGGGTTGATGGAGGTGCCCGGCAGGTTTTGTAACCTAACCCAGGCCCTAAGTGACCTTTTTATTGTCCCAGCTAGCGTCAATAGGAAGAAACCATGTCCCCGGGCCAGACAAGTCTGGTTTAATCGCAAATGCAGGGAGGCGAAGATACTGCTTGTTGAAGCAGTTAAATCCAAATCACAAATCAGGACCAGGGAGGCCAGAAGGCTATACTCACACTGCCAAAAAAATGCTAAAAAGGAATGGGAGGATAATTTCTGGCAGGACCTCTTGGCTGCTAGTCGAGGGAGAGATGCCAAAGGGTTCTGGGACCTGGTGGGCAGTAGGAATCGTCCTAATGACACCTTGAGGACTTGCACTATCACTGCTCAGGCGTGGTTTAACAATTTTAAGGCTCTCTATTCCGCCGTAGAAGGTTCCCTTAACGACCCCTTCATCCTTCCCCCCTATACCCTGGATAGAGGCACAGACCTCTTCTCCGCACGGGAGGTCACAAATCTGATTAAAACTCTTACACCACTAAAAGCAGCTGGCCCGGATGGGTTGCCAGGGGACCTTCTCCGAGCCTATCCAGGCGAATGGGGGGTGTTGATCTCTGCCCTTCTTAATGCTATCATCGAGGGAGGATCTGTGCCAGAGTCCTGGAAAGGGGCAGAGGTAGTCCCAATTTTTAAAAAGGGTTGTGGGGATCTACCAGGGAACTATAGGCCAATAAGCCTTATAGACTCAACTCAGAAGGTGGCAGGAAAAGCTATTCTAGGGAGGATTTTTCAATGGGTGGACGATAACCATATATTGTCTGACATGCAAGCTGGGTTTCGCTCAGGCACAGGAACCATCGAGCAAGTCTTTAGACTCCTGTTACTTTACTGGAAGGTGGTGGAGCTGGGCAAGGGCAGTCTCTACCTGGCCTTCATAGACCTGAAGACTGCCTTTGACCTGATTCCTAGGGAGGAACTCTGGAGGGTGCTGTATGGTCTTGGGATGCCCCCTTACATCTTAAACCTCCTCATCAAACTGCATAATGCCAACTATGCCCCGGTTAGATGGGGTCTGAACGGGGAAAAGACCGATAGGATCCCGGTCGTCAGGGGTGTCCGGCAGGGCTGCGTTTTAGCTCCCACCCTATTCTCCCTGTATGTGAATGGGGTGGTAGAGCACCTGCTTGGAGAACCAGCAGACGCCCCCTCATTGGGTGGAGTAAAGATCCCAACCCTGTTGTTTGCCGACGACACCCTCCTCATTTCGAAAACCCCCCATGGCCTCCAGAAGCTCCTGAACCGCTTTCAGGACTTTTGTGCAAACAGAGGACTTGTCATCAATGTGGACAAAACGAAGTATTTAATCATGCACCCCCCCCCCCCGCAAGCTTGGCCGCCCTCCCATCCTGAACTCTATTCCCCTTGAAAGAGTGTCAGAATTTGACTATTTGGGAATCCGTCTGAGTGATGTTATGAGCTGGACTCCCCACATCAACAAAATGACTGTTGGCCACAAAAGGGTGGGGGGAGCCTTGCTGAAGGAGTACAATAACTCATCAAAACACTGTGTAGCTCCGATAATCGATATCTACAAAGCCCGAGCTGTATCCGCATGACTCTACGGAGCTGAGTTATGGGGCCTAGGTAACATGGAGTCTTTGTCCAAGGCAGAGAACAAATTTATAAAGGACCTCCTGGCCATCCCGATGAGTACTCCGACAGTTCCGGTGCTTCTGGATGCGGGTTGCAAAGCAATTAAGGACCAGGCCAGCCTTCGGCCTCTTCTGCTCTGGGCTCGCCTGTGGAGGGTCCCGGAACTAAAATCTTATGCAGACGGGCTGGCAGAGGTGATGTGTTCGGTCGCAAGCTTGGCCGCCCTCCCATCCTGAACTCTATTCCCCTTGAAAGAGTGTCAGAATTTGACTATTTGGGAATCCGTCTGAGTGATGTTATGAGCTGGACTCCCCACATCAACAAAATGACTGTTGGCCACAAAAGGGTGGGGGGAGCCTTGCTGAAGGAGTACAATAACTCATCAAAACACTGTGTAGCTCCGATAATCGATATCTACAAAGCCCGAGCTGTATCCGCATGACTCTACGGAGCTGAGTTATGGGGCCTAGGTAACATGGAGTCTTTGTCCAAGGCAGAGAACAAATTTATAAAGGACCTCCTGGCCATCCCGATGAGTACTCCGACAGTTCCGGTGCTTCTGGATGCGGGTTGCAAAGCAATTAAGGACCAGGCCAGCCTTCGGCCTCTTCTGCTCTGGGCTCGCCTGTGGAGGGTCCCGGAACTAAAATCTTATGCAGACGGGCTGGCAGAGGTGATGTGTTCGGTCGGCTGGCAGAAGATTAAATGGCTCAGGGACATTAAACACCTGCTAGGGGACCTAGGATTGGGGTCTTGCTGGTCCACCCACTCAGCTCCCCCGAAGGAGACCCTAAAAAAACTATATTAGGAATGGGTTTCTGCCAAGCTCATCAGCAACCAGCGTTACTGCAATTCCACTGAAGCTTACCTGAAAATAAAACACGTTGTTGCCTTTGAGCCCTATTTGGACATTATTACCATCTCCATGGACCGGGCACTTTTTATCAAATTTAGACTAGGCACTTTACCCCTAGCTGACCTCCTCTCCAGATGGAATATGCCTAAGCAGGCATCACGCCACTGTGCCCTATGTACTGACAGACCCGAAACTGTGGCACACTTTCTCTTTGAATGCCCGGATTACGCCCGCCCAAGATCCCTCTGGCTCAAACCACTCTGTAGAGAATTGGGTACTCGTCAGTATTTGGTGGCTTTACGGATTCTATTAACTGATACAACCCCTCCCATCGTCTGTGCCTTATCCACATTTTTAAAATGGGCCTGGTTGATCCGCTCAAAAAGACTTTTTTAAATTAATTTATTTCTGACTAATTGCAACTTTTATCTGTTCTGTTTTTAAATGTAGAGTCTTTTTACGATGTGCTGTTTTATACATTTCTTTGTAATGCTTTTATGATATTTGCATATCGAAATAAAGCAATCAACCAACCAAGAAATGCAACACTTAGAATCTCCAGAGGCCTTTAAACCGCTCCAAAACACACTCTGCAGCTAGGCCCAAACCCCACTTTTCCACCATGAATTTTCTTCAAACCACTTGCAATCAAAATTAGACCTTCCCAGCAATGCTCACAGACCCCTCGACCCACCCCAAAAAAGGAGAACACCCCCAAACAGCCCCCCAAAAACATGCATGAGTGCAAAAAAAAACTTATTCGCCATGGATTTTCTCCAAGCCACTTGCAATCAAAATTAGACCTTCCCAGCAGTGCTCCCAGACCCCTCGACCCACCCCCAGAAAAGGACAACACCCCCTAACAGCCCCCCAAAAACACGCAGGAGTGCTATCCTCAGCGAGGTCTACCTTTAAATCGTGCCAAATGCACTCTGCTACTAGGCCAAAACCCCCCTTTTCCACCATGGATTTTCTTCAAACCACTTGAAATCAAAATTATACCTTCCCAGCAGTGCTCTCAGACGCCTCAATCCACCCCCAGAAATGGAAAACAGCCGCACAAAAACACGCAGGAGTGCTATTCTTACCAAGGCCTACCTTTAAATCGTGCCAAACGTGCTCTGCAACTAGGCCCAAACCCCCCTTTTCCTCCATGGATTTTCTTCAAACCACTGGCAATCAAACTTAGACCTTCCCAGCAGTGCTCCCAGACTCCTCGCCCCTGCCCAAAAAATGTAGAACCCCCTAAGCAGCCCATCACAAAAATGCAACACTTAGAATCTCCAGGGGCCTAAGTTTAAATCGCTCCAAAACACACTCTGCAGCTAGGCCCAAACCCCACCTTTTCCTCCATGGATTTTCTTAAAACCACTTGCAATCAAAATTAGACATTCCCAGTCGTGTTCTCTGACCCCTCGATTCACCCCCAGAAATAGAGAACACCCCCAAACAGCCCTACAAAAACACGCAGGAGTGATATGCTCACCCAGGCCTACCTTTAAATCGTGCCAAACGTTCTCTGCAAAATAAAAACTTTTTCACCATGGATTTTCTTCAAACCACTTGCAATCAAAATTAGACCTTCACAGCAGTGCTCACAGACCCCTTGACCCACCCCCAGATATGGCGAACACCCACAAACAGCCCCTGAAAAACATGCAGAAGTGTAATCCCTAGCGAGGCCTACATTCATATCGTGCCAAAGATGCTCTGCAACTAGGACCGAACCCGTCTTTCCCCACCATGGATGTTCTTCAAACTACTTGCAATCAAAATTAGACCTTCCCAGCATTGCTCACAGACCCCTCGACCCACCCCCAGAATTGGAGAACAGCCCCCAAAAACATGAAGGAGTGCAAAAAAAAACGTTTTCACCATGGATTTTCTCCAAACCACTTGCATTCAATATTAGACCTTCCCAGCAGTGCTCCCAGACCCCTCGACCCAGCCCCAAAAATGTAGAACCCCCTTAAAACAGCCCATCACAGAAATGCAACACTTATAATCTCCAGAGTCCTAAGTTTAAATCGCTCCAAAACTCACTCGGTCCAAACCCCCCTTTTCCACCAAGGATTTTCTTCAAACCACTTGAAATCAAAATTAGACCTTCCCAGCAGTGCTCTCTGACCCCTTAACCCACCCCCAGAAATGGAGAACACCCCCACACAGCCCCAAAAAAAAACAGGCAGGAGTGCTATTCTCACCGAGGCCTACCTTTAAATCGTGCCAAACGTGCTCTGCAACTAGGCCCAAACCCCCCTTTTCCACCATGGATTTTCTTCAAACCACTTGCAATCAAACTTAGACCTTCCCAGCAGTGCTCATAGACGCCTCAACCCTCCCCCAGAAATGGAGAACACCCCCAAACAGACCCCAAAACATGCAGGAGTGCAAAAATAAAAAACTTTTTCACCATGGATTTTCTCCAAACCACTTGCATTTAATATTTGACCTTTCCAGCAGTGCTCCCAGACCCCTCGTCCCTGCCTCAAAAATTTAGAACCCCCAAGCAGCCCATCACAAAAATGCAACACTTAGAATCTCCAGAGGCCTAAATTTAAATCGCTCCAAAACACACTCTGCAGCTAGGCCCAAACCCCCCCTTTTCCTCCATGGATTTTCTTCAAACCACGTGCAATCAAAATTAGACCTTCCCAGCAGTGCTCAAAGACCCCTCGGCCCACCCCCAGAAATGTAGAACACCCCCAAACAGCCCTACAAAAACACGCAGGACTGCTATCCTCACTGAGGCCTATCTTTAAATCGTGCCAATCATGCTCTGCAACTAGGCCCAAACCTCCCTTTTCCAACTTGGATTTTCTTCAAACCACGTGCAACAAAATTAGACCTTCCCAGCAGTGCTCACAGACCCCTCGACCCACCCCCAGAAATAGAGAACACCCCCAATCAGGCCCCCCAAAACATGCAGGAGTGCAAAAAAACCGAAAAACATTTTCACCATGGATTTTCTCCAAACCACTTGCATTCAATATTAGACCTTCCCAGTAGTGCTCCCAGACCCCTTGACCCTGCCCCAAAAATGGAGAACCCCCCCAAGCAGCCCATCACAAAAATGCAACACTTAGAATCTCCAGAGGCCTAAGTTTAAATCGCTCCAAAACGCACTCTGCAGCTAGGCCCAAACCCCCCTTTTCCTCCATGGATTTTCTTCAAACCACGAGCAATCAAAATTAGACCTTCCCAGCAGTGCTCAAAGACCCCTCGACCTACCCCCAGAAATGGAGAACACCACCAATCAGCCCCCCAAAAACATGCAGGAGTACAAGAAAAAATAAACGTTTTCACCATGGATTTTCTCCAAACTACTTGCAGTCAATATTAGACCTTCCCAGCATTGCTCCCAGACCCCTTGACCCTGCCCCAAAAATGAAGAACCCCCCCAAGCAGCCCATCACAAAAATGCAACACTAAGAATCTCCAGAGGCCTAAGTTTAAATCGCTCCAAAAACGCACTCTGCAGCTAGGCCCAAACCCCAATTTTCCACCATGAATTTCCTTCAAGCCACTTGCAATCAAACTTAGACCTTCACAGCCGTGCTCACAGACCCCTCGACCCTCCCACAGAAATGGAGAACACCCCCAAACTGCCCCCAAAAACATGCAGGAGTGCAAAAAAAAAAACTTTTTCACCATGGATTTTCTCCAAACCACTAGCATTCTATATATTAGGCCATCCCAGCAGTGCTCCCTGACCCTTCGACCCTGCCGCAAACATGTAGAACCCCCCAAGCAGCCCAACACAGAAATGCAACACTTAGAATCTTCAGAGTCCTAAGTTTAAATTGCTCCAAAACGCACTCTGCAGCTAGGCCCAAACCCCCCTTTTCCTCCATGGATTTTCTTCAAACCACTTGCAATCAAAATTAGACCTTCCCAGCAGTGCTCTCAGACCCCTCAACCCACCCCTGAAATGGAGAACACCCCCAAACACGCCCACAAAAATACGCAGGAGTGCTATTCAAACCGAGGCCTACCTTTAAATCGTGCCAAATGCGCTTTGCAAGTTGGCCCAAACCCCCCTTTTCCTCCATGGGTTTTCTGCAAACCACTTGCAATCAAACTTAGACCTTCCCATCAGTGCTCACAGATCCCTAGACCCTCCCCCAGAAATGGAGAACACCCCCAAACAGCCCCCCAAAAACATGCAGGAGTGCAAAAAATACTAAACTTTTTCACCATGGATTTTCTCCAAACCACTTGCATTCAATATTAGACCTTCCCAGCAGTGCTCCCAGACTTCCTGACCCTGCCCCAAAAATGTAGAAACTCCCAAGCAGCCCATCACAAAAATGCAACACTTAGAATCTCCAGAGGCCTAAGTTTAAATCGCTCCAAAACGCACTCTGCAGCTAGGCCCAAACCCCCCTTTTTCCTCCATGGATGTTCTTCAAACCACTTGCAATCAAAATTAGACATTCGCAGCAGTGCTCTCAGACCCCTCGACCTAACCCCAGAAATGGAGAACACCCCCAAACAGCCCTACAAAAACACGCAGGAGTGCTATCCTCACCGAGGACTACCTTTAAATTGTGCCAAACGTGCTCTGCAACAAGGCCCAAACCCCCCTTTTCCACCATGGATTTCTTCAAACCACGTGAAATCAAAATTAGACCTTCCCAGAAGTGCTCACAGACCCCTGGACCCACCCCCAGAAATGGAGAACACCCCCAAACAGCCCCCCAAAAACATGCAGGAGTGCAAAAAAAAAAACGTTTTCACCATGGATTTTCTCCAAACCACTAGCATTCCATATATTAGGCCGTCCCAGCAGTGCTCCCAGACCCTTCGACCCTACCGCAAACATGTAGAACCCCCCAAGCAGCCCATCACAGAAATGCAACACTTAGAATCTTCAGAGTCCTAAGTTTAAATTGCTCCAAAACGCACTCTGCAGCTAGGCCCAAACCCCCCTTTTCCACCATGGATTTTCGTCAAACCACTTGCAATCAAAATTAGACCTTCCCAGCAGTGCTCCCAGACCCCTCGACCCACCCCCAGAAATGGAGAACACCCCCTAACAGCCCCCCAAAAACACGCAGGAGTGCTATCCTCAGCGAGGTCTACCTTTAAATCGTGCCAAATGCACTCTGCTACTAGGCCAAAACCCCCCTTTTCCACCATGGATTTTCTTCAAACCACTTGAAATCAAAATTATACCTTCCCAGCAGTGCTCTCAGATGCCTCAATCCACCCCCAGAAATGGAAAACAGCCGCACAAAAACACGCAGGACTGCTATTCTTACCAAGGCCTACCTTTAAATCGTGCCAAACGTGCTCTGCAACTAGGCCCAAACCCCCCTTTTCCTCCATGGATTTTCAAGAACCACTGGCAATCAAACTTAGACCTTCCCAGAAGTGCTCCCAGACTCCTCGCCCCTGCCCAAAAAATGTAGAACCCCCTAAGCAGCCCATCACAAAAATGCAACACTTAGAATCTCCAGGGGCCTAAGTTTAAATCGCTCCAAGACACACTCTGCAGCTAGGCCCAAACCCCCCTTTTCCTCCATGGATTTTCTTCAAACTACTTGCAATCAAAATTAGACATTCCCGGCAGTGCTCTCAGATCCCTAGACCCACCCCCAGAAATGTAGAACACCCCCAAACAACCCTACAAAACCAAGCAGGAGTGCTATCCTCACCGAGGCCTACCTTAAAATCTTGCCAAACGTGCTCTGCAACTAGGCCCAAACACCCCTTTTCCACCATGGATTTTCTTCGAACCACGTGCAATCAAAATTAGACCATCCCAGCAGTGCTCACAGACCCCTCGAACCACCCCCAGAAATGGAAAACACCCCCAAACAGCCCCACAAAAACATGCAGGAGTGCAAACAAAATAAAAACTTTTTCACCATGGATTTTCTCCAAAACCACTTACATTCAATATTAGAACTTCCCAGCAGTGCTCTCAGACCCCTTGACCCAGCCCCAAAAATGTAGAACCCCCCCAAGCATCCCATCACAGAAATGCAACAATTAGAATCTCCAGAGGCCTAAGTTTAAATCGGTCCGAAACGCACTCTGCAGCTAGGCCCAACATCCCCCTTTTCTACCATGGATGTTCTTCAAACCACTTGAAATCAACATTAGACCTTCCCAGCAGTGCTCTCAGACCCCTCAATCCACCCCCAGAAATGGAGAACGCCCCCAAAAAGCCCCACAAAAACACGCAGGAGTGCTATTCTCACCGAGGCCTACCTTTAAATTGTGCCAAACGTGCTCTGCAACTAGGCCCAAACCCCCCTTTTCCACCATGGATTTTCTTCAAACCACTGGCAAACAAACTCAGATCTTCCCGGCAGTGCTCACAGATCCCTAGACCCTCCCCCAGAAATGGAGAACACCCCCAAACAGCCCCCAAAACATGCAGAAGTGCAAAAATAGAAAACCTTTTTACCATGGATTTTCTCAAAACCACTTGCATTTAATATTTGACCTTCCCAGCAGTGCTCCCAGACCCCTCGCCCCTGCCCCAAAAATGTAGAACCCCCTAAGCAGCCCATCACAAAAAAGCAACACTTAGAATCTCCAGGTGCCTTTGTGTAAATTGGGCCTAGCTCTCTGCAGCTAGGCCCAAACCCCCCTTTTCCCTCCATGGATTTTCTTTAAACCCCTTGCAATCAAAATTAGACATTCCTAGCAGTGCTCTCAGACCCCTAGATCCACCCCCAGAAATCTAGAACACCCCAAACAGCCCTACAAAAACACGCAGGAGAGCTATCCTCACCATGGCCTACCTTTAAATCGTGCCAAACGTGCTCTGCAACTAGGCCCAAACCCCCCTTTTCCACCATGGATTTTCTTCAACCCACGTGCAATCAAAATTAGACCTTCCCAGCAGTGCTCAGACCCCTAAACCCACCCCCAGAAATGTAGAACACCCCAAAACAGACCTACAAAAACACGCAGGAGTGCTATCCTCACTGAGGCCTACCTTTAAATCGTGCCAATCGTGCACTGCAACTAGGCCCAAACCTCCATTTACCACCATTGATTTACTTCAAACCACTTGCAATCAAAATTAGACCTTCCCAGCAGTGCTCTTAGACCCCTCGACACACCCCCAGAACTGGAGAAAACCCCCAACAGCCCAACGAAAACATGCAGGAGTGCTATCCTCACCGAGGCCTACCTTTAAATCGTGCCAAACGCACTCTGCAGCTACGCCCAACCCCACCTTTTCCTCCATGGATTTTCTTCAAACCACTTGCAATCAAAATTAGACATTCCCAGTCGTGTTCTCTGACCCCTCGATTTACCCCCAGAAATAGAGAACACCCCCAAACAGCCCTACAAAAACACGCAGGAGTGATATGCTCACCCAGGCCTACCTTTAAATCGTGCCAAACGTTCTCTGCAAAATAAAAACTTTTTCACCATGGATTTTCTTCAAACCACTTGTAATCAAAATTAGACCTTCCCAGCAGTGCTCACAGACCCCTTGACGCACCCCCAGATATGGCGAACACCCACAAACAGCCCCTGAAAAACATGCAGAAGTGTAATCCCTAGCGAGGCCTACATTCATATCGTGCCAAAGATGCTCTGCAACTAGGACCGAACCCGTCTTTCCCCACCATGGATTTTCTTCAACCCACTTGCAATCAAAATTAGACCTTCCCAGCAGTGCTCTCAGACCCCTCGACCCACCCCCAGAAATGGAGAACACCCCCAAACAGCCCTACAAAAACACACAGGAGTGCTATCCTCACTGAGGCCTCCCTTTAAATCGTACCAAATGCGCTCTGCAACTAGGCCCAAACCCCCCTTTTCCACCGTGGATTTTCTTCAAACCACGTGCAATCAAGATTAGACCTTCCCAGCAATGCTCACAGACCCCTTTACCCACCCCCAGAAATGGAAAACACCCCCAAACAGCCCCCCAAAAACATGCAGGAGTGCCAAAAAAATAAAAACTTTTTTACCATGGATTTTCTCCAAACCTTTTACATTTAATATTAGACCTTCCCAGCAGAGCTCCCAGACCCCTCGACCCAGCCCCAAAAATATAGAACCCCCCAAACATCCCATTACAGAATTGCAACGCTTAGAATCTCCAGAGTCCTAAGTTTAAATCGCTCCAAAACGCACTCTCAGCTAGGCCAAACTCCCCCTTTTCCAACATGGATTTTCTTCAAACCACTTGCAATCAAAATTAGACCTTCCCAGCCGTGCTCCCAGACACCTTGACCCACCCACAGAAATGGAGAAAACCCCCTAACCACCCCCAAAAACATGCAGGAGTGCTATTCTCAGCGAGGCCTACCTTCAAATCGTGCCAAAGATGCTCTGCAACTAGGACCAAACCCCTCTTTCCCCACCACGGATTTTCTTCAAACCACTTGCAATCAAAATTAGACCTTCCCAGCAGTGCTCCCAGACCCCTCAACCCACCCCTAGAAATAGAGAAAAACCCCTAACCGCCCCCAAAAGACATGCAGGAGTGCTATCCTCAGCGAGGCCTACCTTTAAATCTTGAAAAAGATGCTCTGCAACTAGGACCAAACCCCTCTTTCCCCACCATTGATTTACTTCAAACCACTTGCAATTTATTTATTTATTTATTTATTTATTGTGACTTGTATAGCGCACTATAACCCAGGGGTCTCTAAGCGCTTTGTTAGGATCAGCTAGACAATAAAAAGATGCATCAGATTACAATTGGCGGCCACCATCACGCTTGCTGGAAAAGCACAGTTTTTAATTTCTTGCGAAAGGGCATTAGTTTCTTTTCATTGCGGAGTTCCAGCGGTAGTTTATTCCACATAGCTGGCAAAGTATGTGAGATGTGCAATCAAAATTAGACCTTCCCACCAGTGCTCTTAGACCCCTCGACACACCCCCAGAACTGGAGAAACCCCCCAAACAGCCCCACAAAAACACGCACGAGTGCTATCCTCACCGAGGCCTACCTTTAAATTGTGCTGAACGCGCTCTGCAACTATGCCCATCCCCCCCCTTTCCACCATGGATTTTCATCAAACCACTTGCATTCAATATTAGACCTTCCCAGCAGTGCTCCTAGACCCCTCGACCCAGCCCCAAAAATGTAGAATCCCCCCAAGCAGCCCATCACAGAAATGCAACACTTGGAATCTCCAGAGGCCTAAGTTTAAATCACTTCAAAACGCACTCTGCAGCTAGGCTCAAATCCCCCTTTTCCACCATGGATTTTCTTCAAACCACTTGCAATCAAAATTAGACCTTCAGAGCAGTGCTCTCACACCCCTCAACCCACCCCCAGAAATGGATAAAACCCCCAAACAGCCCTACAAAAACACATAGGAGTGCTATCCTCACCGAGGCCTACCTTTAAATCGTGCCAAACGCACTCTGCAGCTAGACCCAACCCCACCTTTTCCTCCATGGATTTTCTTTAAACCACTTGCAATCAAAATTAGACATTCCCAGCCGTGTTCTCTGACCCCTCGATTCACCCCCAGAAATAGAGAACAGCCCTACAAAAACACGCAGGAGTGATATCCTCACCCAGTCCTACCTTTAAATCCTGCCAAACGTGCTCTGCAAAATAAAAACTTTTTCACCATGGATTGTTTTTCAAACCACTTGCAATCAAAATTTGACTTTCCCAGCAGTGCTCACAGATCCCTTGACCCACCCTCAGATATGGCGAACACCCACAAACAGCCCCCCAAAAACATGCAGGAGTGTTATCCTTAGCGAGGCCTACATTCAAATCGTACCAAAGATGCTCTGCAACTAGGACCAAACCCGTCTTTTCCACCATGGATTTTCGTCAAACCACTTGCAATCAAAATTAGACCTTCCCAGCAGTGCCCCCAGACCCCTCGACCCACCCCCAGAAATGGAGAACACCCCCTAACAGCCCCCCAAAAACACGCAGGAGTGCTATCCTCAGCGAGGTCTACCTTTAAATCGTGCCAAATGCACTCTGCTACTAGGCCAAAACCCCCCTTTTCCACCATGGATTTTCTTCAAACCACTTGAAATCAAAATTATACCTTCCCAGCAGTGCTCTCAGATGCCTCAATCCACCCCCAGAAATGGAAAACAGCCGCACAAAAACACGCAGGAGTGCTATTCTTACCAAGGCCTACCTTTAAATCGTGCCAAACGTGCTCTGCAACTAGGCCCAAACCCCCCTTTTCCTCCATGGATTTTCAAGAACCTCTGGCAATCAAACTTAGACCTTCCCAGAAGTGCTCCCAGACTCCTCGCCCCTGCCCAAAAAATGTAGAACCCCCTAAGCAGCCCATCACAAAAATGCAACACTTAGAATCTCCAGGGGCCTAAGTTTAAATCGCTCCAAAACACACTCTGCAGCTAGGCCCAAACCCCCCTTTTCCTCCATGGATTTTCTTCAAACTACTTGCAATCAAAATTAGACATTCCCGGCAGTGCTCTCAGATCCCTAGACCCACCCCCAGAAATGTAGAACACCCCCAAACAACCCTACAAAACCAAGCAGGAGTGCTATCCTCACCGAGGCCTACCTTAAAATCTTGCCAAACGTGCTCTGCAACTAGGCCCAAACACCCCTTTTCCACCATGGATTTTCTTCGAACCACGTGCAATCAAAATTAGACCATCCCAGCAGTGCTCACAGACCCCTCGAACCACCCCCAGAAATGGAAAACACCCCCAAACAGCCCCACAAAAACATGCAGGAGTGCAAACAAAATAAAAACTTTTTCACCATGGATTTTCTCCAAAACCACTTACATTCAATATTAGAACTTCCCAGCAGTGCTCTCAGACCCCTTGACCCAGCCCCAAAAATGTAGAACCCCCCCAAGCATCCCATCACAGAAATGCAACAATTAGAATCTCCAGAGGCCTAAGTTTAAATCGGTCCGAAACGCACTCTGCAGCTAGGCCCAACCCCCCCTTTTCTACCATGGATGTTCTTCAAACCACTTGAAATCAACATTAGACCTTCCCAGCAGTGCTCTCAGACCCCTCAATCCACCCCCAGAAATGGAGAACGCCCCCAAAAAGCCCCACAAAAACACGCAGGAGTGCTATTCTCACCGAGGCCTACCTTTAAATTGTGCCAAACGTGCTCTGCAACTAGGCCCAAACCCCCCTTTTCCACCATGGATTTTCTTCAAACCACTGGCAAACAAACTCAGATCTTCCCGGCAGTGCTCACAGATCCCTAGACCCTCCCCCAGAAATGGAGAACACCCCCAAACAGCCCCCAAAACATGCAGGAGTGCAAAAATAGAAAACCTTTTTACCATGGATTTTCTCAAAACCACTTGCATTTAATATTTGACCTTCCCAGCAGTGCTCCCAGACCCCTCGCCCCTGCCCCAAAAATGTAGAACCCCCTAAGCAGCCCATCACAAAAAAGCAACACTTAGAATCTCCAGGTGCCTTTGTGTAAATTGGGCCTAGCTCTCTGCAGCTAGGCCCAAACCCCCCTTTTCCCTCCATGGATTTTCTTTAAACCCCTTGCAATCAAAATTAGACATTCCTAGCAGTGCTCTCAGACCCCTAGATCCACCCCCAGAAATCTAGAACACCCCAAACAGCCCTACAAAAACACGCAGGAGAGCTATCCTCACCATGGCCTACCTTTAAATCGTGCCAAACGTGCTCTGCAACTAGGCCCAAACCCCCCTTTTCCACCATGGATTTTCTTCAACCCACGTGCAATCAAAATTAGACCTTCCCAGCAGTGCTCAGACCCCTAAACCCACCCCCAGAAATGTAGAACACCCCAAAACAGACCTACAAAAACACGCAGGAGTGCTATCCTCACTGAGGCCTACCTTTAAATCGTGCCAATCGTGCTCTGCAACTAGGCCCAAACCTCCCTTTACCACCATTGATTTACTTCAAACCACTTGCAATCAAAATTAGACCTTCCCAGCAGTGCTCTTAGACCCCTCGACACACCCCCAGAACTGGAGAAAACCCCCAACAGCCCAACGAAAACACGCAGGAGTGCTATCCTCACCGAGGCCTACCTTTAAATCGTGCCAAACGCACTCTGCAGCTACGCCCAACCCCACCTTTTCCTCCATGGATTTTCTTCAAACCACTTGCAATCAAAATTAGACATTCCCAGTCGTGTTCTCTGACCCCTCGATTCACCCCCAGAAATAGAGAACACCCCCAAACAGCCCTACAAAAACACGCAGGAGTGATATGCTCACCCAGGCGTACCTTTAAATCGTGCCAAACGTTCTCTGCAAAATAAAAACTTTTTCACCATGGATTTTCTTCAAACCACTTGTAATCAAAATTAGACCTTCCCAGCAGTGCTCACAGACCCCTTGACGCACCCCCAGATATGGCGAACACCCACAAACAGCCCCTGAAAAACATGCAGAAGTGTAATCCCTAGCGAGGCCTACATTCATATCGTGCCAAAGATGCTCTGCAACTAGGACCGAACCCGTCTTTCCCCACCATGGATTTTCTTCAACCCACTTGCAATCAAAATTAGACCTTCCCAGCAGTGCTCTCAGACCCCTCGACCCACCCCCAGAATTGGAGAACAGCCCCCAAAAACATGAAGGAGTGCAAAAAAAAACGTTTTCACCATGGATTTTCTCCAAACCACTTGCATTCAATATTAGACCTTCCCAGCAGTGCTCCCAGACCCCTCGACCCAGCCCCAAAAATGTAGAACCCCCTTAAAACAGCCCATCACAGAAATGCAACACTTATAATCTCCAGAGTCCTAAGTTTAAATCGCTCCAAAACTCACTCGGTCCAAACCCCCCTTTTCCACCAAGGATTTTCTTCAAACCACTTGAAATCAAAATTAGACCTTCCCAGCAGTGCTCTCTGACCCCTTAACCCACCCCCAGAAATGGAGAACACCCCCACACAGCCCCAAAAAAAAACAGGCAGGAGTGCTATTCTCACCGAGGCCTACCTTTAAATCGTGCCAAACGTGCTCTGCAACTAGGCCCAAACCCCCCTTTTCCACCATGGATTTTCTTCAAACCACTTGCAATCAAACTTAGACCTTCCCAGCAGTGCTCATAGACGCCTCAACCCTCCCCCAGAAATGGAGAACACCCCCAAACAGACCCCAAAACATGCAGGAGTGCAAAAATAAAAAACTTTTTCACCATGGATTTTCTCCAAACCACTTGCATTTAATATTTGACCTTTCCAGCAGTGCTCCCAGACCCCTCGTCCCTGCCTCAAAAATTTAGAACCCCCAAGCAGCCCATCACAAAAATGCAACACTTAGAATCTCCAGAGGCCTAAATTTAAATCGCTCCAAAACGCACTCTGCAGCTAGGCCCAAACCCCCCCTTTTCCTCCATGGATTTTCTTCAAACCACGTGCAATCAAAATTAGACCTTCCCAGCAGTGCTCAAAGACCCCTCGACCCACCCCCAGAAATGTAGAACACCCCCAAACAGCCCTACAAAAACACGCAGGACTGCTATCCTCACTGAGGCCTATCTTGAAATCGTGCCAATCATGCTCTGCAACTAGGCCCAAACCTCCCTTTTCCAACTTGGATTTTCTTCAAACCACGTGCAACAAAATTAGACCCACCCAGCAGTGCTCACAGACCCCTCGACCCACCCCCAGAAATGGAGAACACCCCCAATCAGGCCCCCCAAAACATGCAGGAGTGCAAAAAAACCGAAAAACATTTTCACCATGGATTTTCTCCAAACCACTTGCATTCAATATTAGACCTTCCCAGTAGTGCTCCCAGACCCCTTGACCCTGCCCCAAAAATGGAGAACCCCCCCAAGCAGCCCATCACAAAAATGCAACACTTAGAATCTCCAGAGGCCTAAGTTTAAATCGCTCCAAAACGCACTCTGCAGCTAGGCCCAAACCCCCCTTTTCCTCCATGGATTTTCTTCAAACCACGAGCAATCAAAATTAGACCTTCCCAGCAGTGCTCAAAGACCCCTCGACCTACCCCCAGAAATGGAGAACACCACCAATCAGCCCCCCAAAAACATGCAGGAGTACAAGAAAAAATAAACGTTTTCACCATGGATTTTCTCCAAACTACTTGCAGTCAATATTAGACCTTCCCAGCATTGCTCCCAGACCCCTTGACCCTGCCCCAAAAATGAAGAACCCCCCCAAGCAGCCCATCACAAAAATGCAACACTAGGAATCTCCAGAGGCCTAAGTTTAAATCGCTCCAAAAACGCACTCTGCAGCTAGGCCCAAACCCCAATTTTCCACCATGAATTTCCTTCAAGCCACTTGCAATCAAACTTAGACCTTCACAGCCGTGCTCACAGACCCCTCGACCCTCCCACAGAAATAGGGAACACCCCCAAACAGCCCCCAAAAACACGCAGGAGTGCTATTCTAACGGAGGCCTAATTTTAAATCGTGCCAAATGCGCTCTGCAACTAGGCCCAAACCCTCCTTTTACACCATGGATGTTCTTCAAACCACTTGCAATCAAAATTAGACATTCTCAGCCATGCTCTCAGACCCCTCGATTCACCCCCAGAAATGGAAAACACCCCCAAACAGCCCTACAAAAACATGCAGGAGTGATATCCACACCGAGGCCTAACTTTTAAATCGTGCCAAACGTGCTCTGCAACTAGGCCCAAACCCCCCTTTTCCACCATGGATTTTCTTCAACCCACGTGCAATCAAAATTAGACCTTCCCAGCAGTGCTCACAGACCCCTCCCACAGAAATGAAGAACACCCCCATACAGCCTCCAAAAACATGCAGGAGTGCAAAAAAAAAAAAAAACTTTTTCACCATGGATTTTCTCCATACCTTTTACATTCAATATTAGACCTTCCCAGCAGTGCTCCCAGACCCCTTGACCCAGCCCCAAAAACGTAGAACCCCCCCAAGCAGCCCATCACAGAAATGCAACAATTAGAATCTCCAGAGGCCTAAGTTTAAATCAGTCCAAAACGCGCTCTGCAGCTAGGCCCAAACCCCCCTTTTCCACACTGGATTTTCTTCAAACCACTTGAAATCAAAATTAGACCTTCCCAGCAGTGCTCTCAGACGCCTCAATCCACCCCCAGAAATGGAGAACACCCCAAACAGCCGCACAAAAACACGCAGGAGTGCTATTCTTACCGAGGCCTACCTTTAAATCGTGCCAAATGTGCTCTGCAACTAGGCCCAAACCCCCCTTTTCCTCCATGGATTTTCTTCAAACCACTAGCAATCAAACTTAGACCTTCCCAGCAGTGCTCCCAGACTCCTCGCCCCTGCCCAAAAAATGTAGAACCCCCTAAGCAGCCCATCACAAAAATGCAACACTTAGAATCTCCAGGGGCCTAAGTTTATATCGCTCCAAAACACACTCTGCAGCTAGGCCCAAACCCCCCTTTTCCTCCATGGATTTTCTTCAAACCACTTGCAATCAAATTTAGACATTCCCAGCAGTGCTCTCAGACCCCTAGATCCACCCCCAGAAATGTAGAACACCCACAAACAGCCCTACAAAAACACGCCGGAGTGCTATCCTCACCAAGGCCTACCTTTAAATCATGCCAAACATGCTCTGCAACTAGGCCCAAACCTCCCTTTTCCACCATGGATTTTCTTCAAACAACGTGCAATCAAACTTAGACCTTCCCAGCAGTGCTCACAGACCCCTCGACCCTGCCTAAAAAATGTAGAACCCCCAAGCAGCCCATCACAAAAATGCAACACTTAGAATCTCCAGAGGCCTGAGTTTAAATCTCTCCAAAACGCACTCTGCAGCTAGGCCCAAACCCCCCTTTTTCCTCCATGGATTTTTTTCAAACCACTTGCAATCAAAATTAGACATTCCCAGCAGTGCTCTGAGACCCCTAGACCCACCCCCAGAAATGTAGAACACCCCCAAACAACCCTACAAAACCAAGCGGGAGTGCTATCCTCACAGAGGCCTACCTTAAAATCTTGTCAAACGTGCTCTGCAACTAGGCCCAAACACCCGTTTTCCACCATGGATTTTCTTCGAACCACGTGCAATCAAAATTAGACCATCCCAGCAGTGCTCACAGACCCCTCGAACCACCCCCAGAAATGGAGAACACCCCCAAACAGACCCACAAAAACATACAGGAGTGCAAAAAAAAAAACTTTCTCACCATGGATTTTCTCCAAAACCACTTACATTCAATATTAGAACTTCCCAGCAGTGCTCTCAGACCCCTTGACCCAGCCCCAAAAATGTAGAAACCCCCCAAGCATCACATCACAGAAATGCAACAATTAGAATCTCCAGAGGCCTAAGTTTAAATCGGTCCGAAACGCACTCTGCAGCTAGGCCCAACCCCCCCTTTTCCACCATGGATTTTCTTCAAACCACTTGCAATCAAAATTAGACATTCCCAGCAGTGCTCTCAGACCCCTAGACCCACCCGTAGATATGTAGAACACACACAAACAACACTACAAAAACACGCAGGAGTGCTATACTCACCGAGGCCTACCTTTAAATCGTACCAAACGTGCTCTGCAACAAGGCCTAAACACCCCTTTTCAACCATGGATTTTCTTCAAACCACGTGCAATCAAAATTAGACCTTCCCAGCAGTTCTCACAGACCCCTCGACCCTCCCCCAGAAATGGAAATCACCCCCATACAGCCCCCCAAAAACATGCAGTAGTCCAAAAAATAAAAAAAACAACCTTTTTCACCATGGATTTTCTCCAAACCACTTGCATTCCAAATTAGACCTCCCCAGCAGTGCTCCCAGACCCCTCGACCCTGCCCCAAAAATGTAGAACCCCCCAAGCAGCCCATCACAAAAATGCAACACTTAGGATCTCCAGAGGCCTAAGTTTAAATCGCTCAAAAACGCTCTCTGCAGCTATGCCCAAACCCCCCTTTCCTCCATGGATTTTCTTCAAACCACTTGCAGTCAAAATTAGACCTTCCCAGCCATGCTCCCAGACAACTCGATCCACCCCCAGAAATGGAGAACACCCCCTACCAGCCCCCCAAAAACATGCAGGAGTGCTATCCTCATCTCGGCCTACCTTTAAATCGTGCCAAACAGGCTCTGCAACTCGGCCCAAACCACTCTTTCCCCACCATGGATTTTCTTCAAACCACTTGTATACAAAATTATACCTTCCCAGCAGTGCTTTCAGACCCCTCAACCCACCCCAGAAATGGAGAACACCCCCAATCAGCCCCACAAAAAAACGCAGGAGTGCTATTCTCACCGAGGACTATCTTAAAATCATGCCAAATGCGCTCTCCAACTAGGCCCAAACCCCCCTTTTCCACCATGGATTTTCTTCAAACCACTTGCAACCAAACTTAGACCTTCCCAGAAGTGCTTACAGACCCCTCGACCCTCCCCCAGAAATGGAGAACACCCCCAAACAGCCCTCAAAAACATGCAGGAGTGCAACAAAAAAAAAGTTTTTTACCATGGATTTTCTCCAAACCACTTGCATTTAATATTAGACCTTCCCAGCAGTGCTCCCAGACCCCTTGACCCTGCCACAAAAATGTAGAACACCCAAGCAGCCCATTACAGAAATGAAACACTTAGAATTTCCAGAGGCTTAAGTTTAAATCGCTCCAAAACGCACTCTGCAGCTAGGCCCAAACCCCCCATTTCCTCCATGTATTTTCTTCAAACCACTTGCAATCAAAATTAGACATTCCCAGCCGTGCTCTCAGACCCCTCGATTCACCCCCAGAAATAGAAAACATACCCAAACAGCCCTACAAAAACACGCAGGAGTGATATCCTCACTGAGGCCTACCTTTAAATAGTG
Source organism: Lissotriton vulgaris (assembly GCF_964263255.1). Lineage (NCBI taxonomy): Eukaryota > Metazoa > Chordata > Amphibia > Caudata > Salamandridae > Lissotriton > Lissotriton vulgaris. The sequence continues at coordinate 460,539,656 of NC_141696.1, read as the reverse complement.
ACCAACATGCTCTGCAACTAGGCCCAAACCCCTCTTTTCCACCATGGATTTTCTCCGAACCACTTGCATTCAATATAAGACCTTCCCAGCAGTGCTCCCAGACTCCTCGACCCTGCCCCAAAAATGAAGAACCCCCCAAGAAGCCCATCACAAAAAAGCAACACTTAGAATCTCCAGAGGCCTAAGTTTAAATTGCTCCAAAACGCACTCTGCAGCTAGGCCCAAACCCCCCTTTTCCACCATGGATTTTCTTCAAACCACTTGAAATCAAACTTAGTCCTTCCCAGCAGTGCTCTCAGACCCCTTAACCCACCCCCAGAAATGGAGAACACCCCCAACAGGCCCACAAAAACACGCAGGAGTGCTATTCTCACCGAGGCCTACCTTTAAATCGTGCCAAATGTGCTCTGCAACTTGGCCCAAACCCCCCTTTTCCACCATGGATTTTCTTCAAACCACTTGCAATCAAACTTAGACCTTCCCATCAGTGCTCACAGATCCCTCGACCCTCCCCCAGAAATGGAGAACACCCCCAAACAGCCCCCCAAAAACATGCAGGAGTGCAAAAAAAACTAAACTTTTTCACCATGGATTTTCTCCAAACCACTTGCACTCAATATTAGACATTCTTAGCAGTGCTCCCAGACCCCTCGACCCTGCCCCAAAAATGTAGAAACTCCCAAGCAGCCCATCACAAAAATGCAACACTTAGAATCTCCAGAGGACTAAGTTTAAATCGCTCCAAAATGACTCTGCAGCTAGGCCCAAACCCCCCTTTTTCCTTCATGGATGTTCTTCAAACCACTTGCAATCAAAATTAGACATTCGCAGCAGTGCTCTCAGACCCCTCGACCCAACCCCAGAAATGGAGAACACCCCCAAACAGCCCTACAAAAACACGCAGGAGTGCTATCCTCACCGAGGACTACCTTTAAATTGTGCCAAACGTGCTCTGCAACTAGGTCCAACCCCCCCTTTTCCAACTTTGATTTTCTTCAAACCACGTGCAACAAAATTAGACCTTCCCAGCAGTGGTCACAGACCCCTCAACCCACCCCCAGAAATGGAGAACACCTCCAAACAGCCCCAAAAATCATGCAGGAGTGCAAAAAAAAACTTTTTCACCATGGATTTTCTCAAATCCTCTTCCATTCAATATTAGACCTTCCCAGCAGTGCTCCCAGACCCCTCGACCCTGCCTCAAAAATGTAGAACACCCTAAGCAGTCCATCACAGAAATGCAATACTTAGAACCTCCAGAGGCCTAAGTTTAAATCGCTCCAAAATGCACTCTGCAGCTAGGCCCAAGCCCCCCCTTTTCCTCCATGGATTTTCTTCAAACCACTTGACATCAAAATTAGACATTCCCAGCCATGCTCTCAGACCCCCCGATTCACCCCCAGAAATGGTGAACACCCCCAAACAGCCCTACAAAAACATGCATGAGTGCTATCCTCACCGAGGCCTACCTTTAAATAGTGACCAACGTGCTCTGCAACTGGCCCAAACCCCCCTTTTCCACCATGGATTTTCTTCAAACTACGTGCAATCAAAATTAGACCTTCCCAGCAGTGCTCACAGACCCCTCAACCCACCCCCAGAAATGGAGAACACCCCCAAATAGCCCCCCAAAAACATGCAGGAGTGCAAAAAAAATAAACGTTTTCACCATGGATTTTCTCCAAACCACTTGCAATCAAAATATTAGACCTACCCAGCAGTGCTTTCAGACCCCTCAACCCACCCCCAGAAATAGAGAACACCCCCAATCAGCCCCACAAAATCACGCAGGAGTGCTATTCCCACCGAGGACTACCTTTAAATCGTGCCAAACGCGCTATCCAACTAGGCCCAAACCCCCCTTTTCCACCATGGATTTTCTTCAAACCACTTGCAATCAAACATAGACCTTCCCAGCAGTGCTCACAGACCCCTCGACCCTCCCCCAGAAATGGAGAACACCCCCAAACAGCCCCCAAAAACATGCAGGAGTTAAAAAAAAACATTGTTTTCACCATGGATTTTCTCCAAATCACTTGCATTCAATATTAGACCTTCCCAGCAGTGCTCCCAGACCCCTCGACCCTGCCCTAAAAATGTAAAACCCCCCAAGCAGCCCATCACAAAAATGCAACACTTAGAATCTCCAGAGGCCTAAGTTTAAATCGCTCCAAAACGCACTCTGCAGCTAGGCCCAAACCCCCCGTTTTACTCCATGGATTTTCTTCAAATCACTTGCAATCAAAATTAGACCTTCCCAGCAGTGCTCTCAGACCCCTAGACCCTCCCCCTGAAATGTAGAACACCCCCAAACAGCCCTACAAAACTCACAGGAGTGCTATCCTCACCGAGGCCTACCTTTAAATCATGCCAAACACGCTCTGCATCTAGGCCCAAACCTCCCTTTTCCACAATGGATTTTCTTCAAACCACTTGCAATCAAACTTAGACCTTCCCAGCAGTGCTCACAGACCCCTCGACCCTTCCCCAGAAATGGAGAACACCCCCAAACAGCCCCAAAAAACATGCAGGAGTTAAAAAAAAAAACCTTTTTTACCATGGATTTTCTCCAATCCTCCTGCATTCAATATTAGACCTTCCCAGCAGTGCTCCCAGACCCCTCGACCCTGCCCCAAAAATGTAGAACCCCCCAAGCAGCCCATCACAGAAATACAACACTTAGAATATCCAGAGGCCTACGTTTAAATCGCTCCAAAATGCACTGTGCAGCTAGGCCAAGCCTCCCCTTTTCCTCCATGGATTTTTCTCAAACCACTTGCTATCAAAATTAGACATTCCCAGCTATGCTCTCAGACCCCTCGATTCACCCCCAGAAATGGTGAACACCCCCAAACAGCCTTACAAAAACACGCATGAGTGCTATCCTCACCGAGGCCTACCTTCATATCGTGACCAACGTGCTCTGCAACTGGCCCAAACCCCCCTTTTCCACCATGGATTTTCTTCAAACTACGTGCAATCAAAATTAGACCTTCCCAGCAGTGCTCACAGACCCCTCGACCCACCCCCAGAAATGGAGAACACCCCCAAATAGCCCCCCAAAAACATGCAGGAGTGCAAAAAAATAAACGTTTTCACCATGGATTTTCTCAAAACCACTTGCAATCAAAATATTAGACCTTCCCAGCAGTGCTTTCAGACCCCTCAACCCACCCCCAGAAATAGAAAACACCCCCAATCAGCCCCAAAAAAACACGCAGGAGTGCTATTCTCACCGAGGACTACCTTTAAATCGTGCCAAACGCGCTCTGCAACTAGGCCCAAACCCCCCTTTTCCACCATGGATTTTCTTCAAACCACTTGCAATCAAACTTGGACCTTCCCAGCAGTGCTCACGGACCCCTCGACCCTCCCCCAGAAATGGAGAACACCCCAAAACAGCCCCCAAAAACATGCAGGAGTGCAAAAAAAAATGTTTCACCATGGATTTTCTCCAGACCTCTTGCATTCAATATTAGACCTTCCCAGCAGTGCTCCCAGACCCCTCGACCCTGCCCCAAAAATGTAGAATCCCCCAAGCAGCCCATCACAGAATCTCCAGAGGACTAAGTTTAAATCGCTCCAAAACGCAGCTTGTCACAAACCCGCCTTTTCCACCATGGATTTCCTTCAAAGCACTTGCAATCAAAATTAGACCTTCCCAGCAGTGCTCTCAGACCACTCAACCCACCCCCAGGAATAGAGAACACCCCCAAACAGCCCCACAAAAACACGCAGGAGTGCTATTCTCACCGAGGCCGACCTTTAAATCGTGCCAAACGCACTCTGCAACTGGGCCTAAACCCTCCTTTTCCACCATGGATTTTCTTCAAACCACTTGCAATCAAACTTAGACCTTCCCAGCAGTGCTCACAGATCCTTCGACCCTCCCCCAGAAATGGAGAACACCCCCAAACAGCCCCCCAAAAACATGCAGGAGTGCAAATAAAAAACTTTTTCACCATGGATTTTCTCCAAACCTCTTGCATTCAATATTAGACCTTCCCAGCAGTGCTCCCAGACCCCTCAACCATGCCCCAAAAATGTAGAACCCCCCAAGCAGCCCATCACAGAAATGCAACACTTAGAATCTCCTGATGCCTAAGTTTAAATCACTCCAAAACAAACTCTGCAGCTAGGCCCAACCCCCCCCTTTTCCTCCATGGATTTTCTTCAAACCACTTGCAATCAAAATTAGACATTCCCAGCAGTGCTCTCAGACCCCTCGATTCACCCCCAGAAATGGTGAACACCCCCAAACAGCCCTACAAAAACACACAGGAGTGCTATCCTCACCGAGGCCTACCTTTAAATCGTGCCAAACGTGCTCCGCAACTAGGCCCAAACCCCCCTTTTCCACCATGGATTTTCTTCAAACCACATGCAATGAAAATTAGACCTTCCCAGCAGTGCTCACAGACCCCGCGACCCATCCCCAGGAATGGAGAACACCCCCAAACAGCTCCCCAAAAACACGGAGGAGTGCAAAAAAAACATAAACGTTTTCACCATGGATTTTCTTCAAACCACTTATATTCAATATTAGACCTTCCCAGCATTGCTCCCAGACTGCTTGACCCAGCCCCTAAAATGTAGAAGCCCCCCAAGCAGCCCATCAGAGAAATGCAACTTTTAGAATCTCCAGAGGCCTATGTTTAAATCGTGCCAAACATGCTCTGCAACTAGGCCCAAAACCCCCTTTTCCACCATGGATTTTCTTCAAACCACGTGCGATAAAAATTAGACCTTCCCAGCAGTGCTTTCAGACCCCTGGACCCACCCCCAAAAATGGAGAACACCCCCAAACAGCTCCCCAAAAACATGCAGGAGGGCAAAAACAAAAAAAACTTTTTTACCATGGATTTTCTCCAAACCACTTGCATTCAATATAAGACCTTCCCAGTAGTACTCCAGACCCCTCGACCCAGCCCTAAAAATGTACAACCCCCCAAGCAGCCCATCACAGAAATGCAACATTTAGAATCTCCAGAGGCCTAAGTTTAAATTGCTCCAAAATGCACTCTGCTGCTAGGCCCAAACCCCCCCTTTTACTCCATGGATTTTCTTCAAACCACTTGCAATCAAAATTAGTTATTCCCAGCCGTGCTCTCAGACCCCTCGATTCACCCCCAGAAATAGAAAACACCCCCAAAAAACCCTACGAGAGACCTTTCCTTCCAGATAATACAGTTCCTCAAACATAAGATATTAGATATGATTTGGGATTAGGTTGTTCTGACACCCCAGACTACTTAGAATCTCCAGAGGCCTAAGTTTAAATCGCTCCAAAACACACTCTGCAGCTAAGCCTAAACCCCCCCTTTTCCTCCATGGATTTTCTTCAAACCACTTGCAATCAAAATTAGACATTCCCAGCAGTGCTCTCAGACCCCTAGACCCACCCCCTGAAATGTAGAACACCCCCAAACAGCCCTACAAAACTCGCAGGAGTGCTATCCTCACCGAGGCCTACCTTTAAATCGTGCCAAACGGGCTCTGCAACTAGGCCCAACCCCCCCTTTTCCACGAAGGATTTTCTTCAAACCAAGTGCAATCAAATTTAGACCTTCGCAGCAGTGGTCACCGACCCCTCGACCCACCCCCAGAAATGGAGAACACCCCCAAACAGCCCCCAAAAACATACAGGAGTACGAAGAAAAGAAATTTATTTTCACCATGGATTTTCTTCAAACCACTTACCTTCAATATTAGACCTTCCCAGCAGTGCTCCCAGACCCCTTGACCCAGCCCCAAAAATGTAGAAGCCCCCCAAGCAGCCCATCACTGAAATGCAACTATTAGAATCTCCAGAGGCCTATGTTTAAATCGCTCCAAAACACACTCTGCAGCTAGGCCCAAACCCCCCTTTTCCACCATGGATTTTCTTCAAACCACTTGCAATCAAAATTAGACCTTCCCAGCAGTGCTTTCAGACCCCTCAACACACATCCAGAAATGGAGAACCCCCCCAAACAGCCCCACAAAAACACGCAGGAGTGCTATTCTCACCGAGGCCTACCTTTAAATCGTGCCAAACGCGCTCTGCAACTAGGCACAAACCCCCCTTTTCCACCATGGATTTTCTTGAAACCACATGCAATCAAACTTGGACCTTCCCAGCAGTGCTCACAGACACCTCGACCCTCCCCCAGAAATGGAGAACACCCCAAAACAGCCCCCAAAAACATGCAGGAGTGCAAAAAAAAATGTTTCACCATGGATTTTCTCCAGACCTCTTGCATTCAATATTAGACCTTCCCAGCAGTGCTCCCAGACCCCTCGACCCTGCCCCAAAAATGTAGAACCCCTCAAGCAGCCCATCACAGAAATGTAACACTTAGAATCTCCAGAGGACTGAGTTTAAATCGCTCCAAAACGCAGCTTGTCACTAACCAGCCTTTTCCACCATGGATTTCCTTCAAAGCACTTGCAATCAAAATTAGACCTTCCCAGCAGTGCTCTCAGACCACTCAACCCACCCCCAGAAATAGAGAACACCCCCACAAAAACACGCAGGAGTGCTATTCTCACCGAGGCCTACCTTTAAATCGTGCCAAACGCGCTCTGCAACTGGGCCTAAACCCTCCTTTTCCACCATGGATTTTCTTCAAACCACTTGCAATCAAACTTAGACCTTCCCAGCAGTGCTCACAGATCCCTCGACCCTCCCCCAGAAATGGAGAACACCCCCAAACAGCCCCCAAAAACATGCAGAAGTGCAAAAAAAGAAATTTATTTTCACCATGGATTTTCTTCAAACCACTTACATTCAATATTAGACATTCCCAGCAGTGTTCCCAGACGCCTTGACCCAGCCCCAAAAATGTAGAAGCCCCCCAAGCAGCCCATCACAGAAATGCAACTATTAGAGTCTCCAGAGGACTATGTTTAAATCGCTCCAAAATGCACTCTGCAGCTAGGCCCAAACCCTCCTTTTCCACCATGGATTTTCTTCAAACCACTTGCAATCAAAATTAGACCTTCCCAGTAGTGCTTTCAGACCCCTCAACCCACATCCAGAAATGGAGAACACCCCCAAACAGCCCCACAAAAACACGCAGTAGTGCTATTCTCACCGAGGCCTACCTTTAAATCGTGCCAAACGCGCTCTGCAACTAGGCCCAAACCCCCCTTTTCCACCATGGATTTTCTTCAAACCACTTGCAATCAAACTTGGACCTTCCCAGCAGTGCTCACAGACCCTCGACCCTCCCCCAGAAATGGAGAACACCCCAAAACAGCCCCCAACAACATGCAGGAGTGCAAAAAAAAATGTTTCACCATGGATTTTCTCCAGACCTCTTGCATTCAATATTAGACCTTCCCAGCAGTGCTCCCAGACCCCTCGACCCTGCCCCAAAAATGTAGAACCCCCCAAGCAGCCCATCACAGAAATGTAACACTTAGAATCTCCAGAGGACTAAGTTTAAATCGCTCCAAATTGCAGCTTGTCACAAACCCGCCTTTTCCACCATGGATTTCCTTCAAAGCACTTGCAATCAAAATTAGACCTTCCCAGCAGTGCTCTCAGACCACTCAGCCCACCCCCAGAAATAGAGAACAGCCCCACAAAAACACCCAGGAGTGCTATTCTCACAGAGGCCTACCTTTAAACCGTGCCAAACGCTCTCTCCAACTAGGCCCAAACCCCCCTTTTCCACCATGGATTTTCTTCAAACCACTTGCAATCCAACTCAGACCTTCCCAGCAGTGCTCACAGACCCCTCGACCCTCATCCAGACATGGAGAACACCCCCAAACAGCCCCCAAAAACATGCAGGAGTGCAAACAAAAATAGTTTTCACAATGGATTTTCTCCAAACCACTTACATTCAATATTAGACCTTTCCAGCAGTGTTCCCCGACCCCTCTACCCTGCCCCAAAAATGTAGAACCCCCCAAGCAGCCCATCACAGAAATGCAACACTTAGAATCTCCAGAGGCCTAAGTTTAAATCGCTCCAAAATGCACTCTGCTGCTAGGCCCAAACCCCCCCTTTTACTCCATGGATTTTCTTCAAACCACTTGCAATCAAAATTAGTTATTCCCAGCCGTGCTCTCAGACCCCTCGATTCACCCCCAGAAATAGAAAACACCCCCAAAAAACCCTACGAGAGACCTTTCCTTCCAGATAATACAGTTCCTCAAACATAAGATATTAGATATGATTTGGGATTAGGTTGTTCTGACACCCCAGACTTCTGTCTCCTCATGTAGGGCTAAATGTCAAGTCCCCTTCACCCTCCAGTTCCACGTCAATCACACGTCATGCTGCTGCGCGCGCATCTCTGCCACATATTTTCTGCTGACACTGCAGGATTCACTTATGGATCCACCCACTTGTAATACGTTTCATGTGACGTTGTCTAGCACACGCCTTCGTGCACGCCTTCATGCACACCTTCTGTTACGTACATATGTCTTTATCTCGTTTCTCTCAGCTGTTACGCCTCCTGCATATGTCTTACTGTAATGCATTGACTATATATATGATAACCTGTCAATAAAGTATTTTCTATCCCTTCCTGAACCTTCATGGTGATGGAACATGATTGCCTGGTTTAAACCAATTCCTTTTTAAGGAATAAAACCCCTTTTAAAACCTCAGATACCACGGATTCTGTCTCTTATTTTTGACTGAGTTATTCTTATTAAATTTTACCGCATAAATTCCGCATAGGTAATTTAAATTTACCACAATATGTAGAACCCCCCCAAGCAGCCCATCACAGAAATGCAACACTTAGAATCTCCAGAGGCCTAAGTTTAAATCGCTCCAAAACGCACTCTGCAGCTAGGCCTAAACCCCCCTTTTCCTCAATGGATTTTCTTCAAACCACTTGCAATCAAAATTAGACCTTCCCAGTAGTGCTCTCAGACCCCTCGATCCACCCCCAGAAATGGAGAACACCCCCAAACAGCCCCACAAAAACACGCAGGAGTGCTATTCTCACTGAGGCCTACCTTTAAATCGTCCCAAACGCACTCTGCAACTAGGCCCAAACCCCCCTTTTCCACCATGGATTTTCTTCAAACCACTTGCAATCAAACTTAGACCTTCCCACCAGTGCTCACAGAAGCCTCGACCCTCCCCCAGAAATGGAGAACACCCCCAAACAGCCCCCCCAAAAAATGCAGGAGTGCAAAATAAAAAACTTTTTCACCATGGATTTTCTCCAGACCACTTGCATTCAATATTAGTCCATCCCAGCAGTGCTCCCAGACCCCTCGACCCTGCCCCAAAAATGTAGAAGCAGGCCTTCACAGAAATGCAACACTTAGAATCTCCAGAGGCCTAAGTTTAAATCGCTCCAAAATGCACTCTGCAGCTAGGCCCAAACCCCCTTTTCCTCCATGGATTTTCTTCAAACCACTTGCAATCAAAATTAAACATTTCCAGCAGGGATCCTAGGCCCCTCGACCCACCCCCAGAAATGGAGAACACCCCCAAACTGCCCCCCAAAAACACACAGGAGTGCTATCCTTAGCAAGGCCTACCCTTAAATCGTGCCAAACGCGCTCTGCAACTAGGCCCAAACCCCCCTTTTCCACAATAGATTTTCTTCAAACCACGTGCAATCAAAATTAGACCTTCCCAGCAGTGCTCACAGACCCCTCGACCCACACCCAGAAATGGAGAACACCCCGAAAACACGCAGGAGTGCTATCCTCAGTGAGGCCTACCTTTAAATCGTGCCAAACACGCTCTGCAAGTAGGCCAAAACCCCTCTTTCCCCACCATGGATTTTCTTCAAACCACTTGCAATCAAAATTAGACTTCCCAGCAGTGCCCTCAGACCCCTCAACCTACCCCCAAACATCTAGAAGCCCCCCAAGCAGCCCCCAAATGCATGCAATATTGCTAGACCTAAGTTTCAATTCTGCCAAAACGCTGTCTGCAACTAGGCCCAAACCCCCTTTTCCACAATAGATTTTCTTCAAACCACGTGCAATCAAAATTAGACCTTCCCAGCAGTGCTCACAGACCCCTCGACCCACACCCAGAAATGGAGAACACCCCAAAACAGCCCCCCAAAAACATGCAGGAGTGCAAAAAAAAAACCTTTTTCACCATGGATTTTCTCCAAACCATTTGCATTCAATATTTGACCTTCCCAGCAGTGCTCCCAGACCCCTCTACCCAGCCCCAGAAATGGAGAACACCCCTTAACAGCACCCCGAAAACACGCAGGAGTGCTATCCTCAGTGAGGCCTACCTTTAAATAGTGCCAAACACGCTCTGCAAGTAGGCCAAAACCCCTCTTTCCCCACCATGTATTTTCTTCAAACCACTTGCAATCAAAATTAGACCTTCCCAGCAGTGCCCTCAGACCCCTCAACCTACCCCCAAACATCTAGAAGCACCCCAAGCAGCCCCCAAATACATGCAATATTGCTAGACCTAAGTTTCAATTCTGCCAAAACGCTGTCTGCAACTAGGCCCAAACTTCCCTTTTCCACCATGGCTTTTCTTCAAACCACTTGCTATCAAAATTAGACCTTCCCAGCAGTACTCCCAGACCCCTTAACCTACCTCCAAACATCTAGAACCCCCTTCAGCAGCCCCCCAAAAACATGCAATACTGGTATCCCCAAAACATGGCAAATTGCGCCGTTAACAAAAAATTGCTGTTTTCAGCACTTCCACTACTTTGATCCTCTTGAAACTTACCAGGAAACTTGTTCCAGTGATTCCCATGAATCTCAGCAAGGCAGAACAAAATCGATCCACTGGAAGGTGTACGACTACTTTTCACCCAAACACACACGCCTGCAAAACAAAAAAAAGGCCAAAATTTGGCCAATTCTGGACCAAAAAACGCTAAACCCCGCTAAAACCTTGCCAACATCAGCATGAATGAGCCTGCATCGGGCCCTGAGCCCTAGACTCCGGGAACCCTACCAAATTAAACCCAAAATCCCTAGTAAAGCGCACAGAACCTAAACCCTAAATATGCTTTGTCTGTCTGTGCCAAAGAGCCTAGTACTTATGTTATATCAGGTTGCTTCACTCAGTGGTGCCTGCCTTGACTGTCTGCATGCATGGCCCTGCGCAAGCATAGGCCAAAAATCCGTTGCGCTCAAGAATTTGCGAATTTTTGGCAATTTCGCGAGATTAGCGGATTTTGAATTTGCAGCTGAAAAACAGCAAATTTCGCGAGTGGAACGGATTTTTGGCCTCATGCTTGCGGAAGGGCCATGCAGACGGTCAAGGCAGGCACCACTGAGTGAAGCAACCTGATGTAGCATACCTAGGCTCTTTGTCACAGACAGTCAAAGCATATCTAATTGTATGCAGCAAGCCACATAGCCCCAATTGTACATGAACTGCTGTCTGGATTCTGCCTGGCATAACAACAACACACTACACTGCCTAAACCACTCCGTACCACGACTAGACAGACATGTAGTTCTGCTGTAGTAGTTGTTGTAGACTGGTTTACCTGTTTGCCACTCACAAATTGGCCATAGTTCTTATGATCCATCCATCCCAGTGAGTGACTATAAAGAAAAAAGATATATAATTTAATCAATCATCATGGTATATATTGGCAAACAGTAAGTCCAAGGGCATTTTGCATATTCGAAAATGCTACGTAGTGGCCCCTGCAGTTGCAGTACAATTTGAATTAAACAAGGTAAAAAAAAGCAGAGTAGACTTGAGTTACATTTAGTGTGTAAAAGATTAAATAATAACAGAAGACATATAATTCATTTCATGCACCACATACAAACAGCAATTGCTTTCATCAGACCCAGACAGCCATTGCTGTCCACTGCATGGCATCTTCTTCTCATTATTCCTTACCTAATCTACTTTTTGTCCGCATCTTCTTCTGAAAGTGAGGGCCCACAGGGCAGCCTCTCCTGTCAATTTCAGAAGTAACTGTCAGCAATCAGCAATCATGTAGTCAGTAATTCCAGTCCCACTTGAGGGGACTCGCCTACAAAGACAAAGTTTCTTTGTTTATTCTGCGTAATCCAGCCATCTGCTTTGAGGGAAATGGATAGGGGGAGTCTGGAGGAGGAGGATAAAGGCACATGATTGAGTTGTGAACTTGTGAACCTCAGGAATGCAGACTGTGGCACCTTCAATTTTCTGCCGCTCTTTTTTGAACCGAGTGGCCGACACAGCTAGCCAATGCTTGTACTTTGAAACATCTGCTTCATCAAAAGGAATGAATGCTTTTCTGACCAGTGCCTTTTTGTACTGTGGATCCAAAATAGTGGCACAAATGTAATGTTGTTCTGTATGTATTTTCTTAATCCTTTCGTTGTTTACTAGGCTGCTTAATAACCTCTCCACCAACTGATATGCATCTTGCTCTTCAGCATCATCTCGGAACGTTGAAGACACTGCCTTCAGTTGGTGCTCTAGCACGCGCAACAATGGGATAGCTTTGCCCAAAGAACAGTACTCCCTGCTGACTTCACACATGAAGACCTCAAAAGGACAAAGCATGTCTGTCAGGCTTGCAACTAGATTCCATTCCTCGAACTATAGCCTCATGTCTTTCATAGTAGACCCCAGTTTATAGACAACCCCCACTGCTCAGACAGAAGACGCTCACGCATGTAAAAGGTTGAGTTCCAACGTGTTGCAACCTCCTGGAAGAGTCCTTTGAATGGCAGTCTACGTTCATGTTGAATGCTCCTCAGCTCCTTCCGGGCCTTAAAAGAATGGCTGAAATGTGTGCAGATTCTTTGGCAGGTGGTCAGTGACTTGTTGACTGTGGTTTCTTTTTTCAAGAAATCTTGCAAAACAATGTTAGTAATGTGCGCCAAACACGGCACTCTGAAATAGTCACCTAGATGCATGGCCTTAACTATATTACTGCCATTATCCGTGGAAACATAACCAATCATGCGATTTCTTGGTTCCAGCCATTCATAGACCTTCCTATCAAACTCCTCCAAAAGGTTAGGTGCAGTATGAGTTTTCTCCATGGCAAACATGGCTACTGTTGCATGTTTCTGAGTAGCTTGAAAAACTCTGTACGTGTCAACACCTGCTTTTACCTTTTCTTTAACCCCTGCAAAAGAGACACAGTGTGCAGTGATGCGCATGTAATCAAGGGCTTGGCAACTGGGCCGGCTAGGAACCTTCCATTTAGTGCAGACTGTTGCCAAAAATTCTAGAAAACCCAACCCTTTCACGACAGAAAAAGGGAGAAGGTCCAGCGCTGGAATTTTAGCCAGCTTTGCATTATACAGACGTGCTGTTGGGTGGTTGCGTTCAAATGGCGCCTCCGACCAAAACATTCTGCTAATGGTGGTCTGAACCGTTTTAAGTGATGATGATGATGCAGACTTCTTCAAACCAGTTAGGCTCATTGATGTACTTTTTTGCATTGGTGTCTCTGCCAGACTCTTAGTGTGCCTCATACATGTTGCAGTGGTAGATGGTGTGGGCGCTACCACTGCAGTGCTGCTGCCAGGGGTACTGGGTGTACCAGAAAAAATGTCTGGTGCTTCTTCACTTCCCTCCTGCACAATCAGCCCCTCGTCGTCATCAGATGCAATATCAATGGATACATTTGGATTTCTTTTTCTTTGGCTTCCTGGATCTTACTTAAGTGAGCCTCCACTAGATAGTGTGGTGTTTTTTGAGATGACCTCTCTGGCCTCCGGAGCCATAGTTGCTACCAAGCTTACCCAGACTAACTGATTTTTTACACATCGAACAAATGACCATGTTTTCTGCCTTTTGGCTAACAGTAAAGAAGTCCCAAACTGGGGACTGGAGATGTCTGCTGGTGGTGGAGGTGCTACTTTCAGTTTCAATGCCAGATGAAGTGGAGGATGGGCGTGGCTGAATTTGATTCTGTTGTTCACATACAGCACCACTACTTGAGGTAATGGAGGTCGAGCTGGATGGAGGTCCCTGCCGGCCCTTCTGACGAGAAAATATGGAAGCTGTAGCTCGTTTTGGTGTTGTAGTTAACTGCGTTGATGGTGGTACCAGTGCCACACCGCCCACATCCCGCTCAGCAGCCATTTAGGATAGGGTCATAATGTCTGTCTGCTGTAAGCATGGGCGGAAAATCCGTTTCGCTCGCGGATTTTCGGTAAATTCGCAATCCGCGAGATTCGCGAATCTCCCGCAAAATCCGCAAATCCGCGAGCAGCGGATTTTATGGCTTGCTCGCACTGTTCGCGTGAGTTCGCGGCTTCCCAGTACAACTTCGCGCCCCGCGAATAAGCGCTAAATTGCAGAAATACGATCTTAGCAAAACTGAAACTACTTACCAGGTTCAAAAGTTCAGGCTCATCATTAGTAGCCATTTCCTGTAGTGCTTCCTGAGGGGCCCCTCCAGAGTTCAGTTGCCAGTTGCAACTATTATGTGACCCTGCTCTGAACCTCAGAATAGTTACACATATGCCACAAAGGTCCTGAATTACAGCTAAGGGAGACAAGCAGGAGCCAGGCTGGAAGTTCAAATCCATTAATCAGCCCCTAATTCATTATTGTCAGTTGGGGCAGGGCAGGTGTTGTTACTAATTTTGCAACAATGAAAGCACTTAGCAAGTGCAAAAGATCACTAATTAGGAAGCACTAAGGAAGCAGGTGCCAGCTAAAAAAATATTCTGTGACACATTAATCAGCCCCAAATTAATTCAGGTCACTTGAGGCAGGGAAAGTGTGCTTTGCTTTGCCACAATAATGTACACTGACTGGACAACCAGAGGGTGCTGTGATGAAACAGAGGGTGGCATGGGTGGGCCAGAGGGTGGCATGAGTAGTCAGAGAGTGGCAGTGGTGACAGAGAGTGGCAGTGATGAAGAAGAGTGTCCCAAACAGGCTGGACACGTAGAAACAACAAGTTCGCGAAACTTGCGACCCGACAGGTAAGTTCGCGTTTGCGAAATTGTACAAAACCCTCGCGAACTGGCAGAAACCCGCGCGAACACAAAAAAAAATCCGCAAATTCGTGAGAATTCGCGGATTTTGCGGATTGCGAGTTCGCAAATCCGCAAAATTCGCGAACGCGAGATTCGCAAAATTCGCCCATGCTTAGTCTGCTGCATGCCCGCTGGGGCTGGAGTGACGACTGTGATGACTGGATCGTCATCAGCAGAAGACACCGCTTCTTGTTCGTCATCATCACCCATAAGTGGAAGCTTTGCGGGAACCTTCCTTTTAGGCTTAGCTACCTTTTTCAGCTCAAGGCATGCCTCCCCCTCAGACTGCATTTGTGTGTTTCAATCAAGATCATCAGAAGGAAGGGTGCTTGAAGAAGAACCTGTACTAGTCCTCCTTGACCTTTGTCTCGCTGGGGATCTGGAAGAAAATAGATCATCCTCAGGAGGAGTTCTGGAGGAACAAGCATTGTGGGCAGTTGTGCCGCTCCATGCGCCTATAGTTGCACCTCTCCTTGTGCCTCTACTTGCACCTCTACTTGTGCATGTACTTGCGCCTCTCCTTGCGCATGTACTTGCGCCTCTCCTTGCACATGTAATTGCGCCTCTCCTTGCCCATGTACTTGCGCCTCTCCTTGCGTATGTACTTGCACCTCTCCTTGCGCATGTACCTGCGCTTGTACTAGTTGTACCTGTGGTTGTCGTTGTGGCTGCGTTTGTTGAACACTCTTCAGCTGAATTGCACACTGCGTTGATTGTATGCTACTTTCTGGCGATGAGCCAACATCACTGGTCGATGGTGATTGAACAACCAAAGTGGCTGCCTCTGCAGCACTTATGGCCTTAGACCTAACTTGATGTGGTGGCACTGAGCCCAATGAAGCGGAGGTGCTGCTCCCAGCTTGGTCCCCGGCGGACCCCGCTGCTGCAGGTGTTGTTTTTTTTCCAGAAAAAAGTGTCTGTGGGCACACCAGTCTCCTTGGTAAGTGGCACCACTTGCTTCTTCTGCTCCTTCTTACTGGCAGTGGCAACTTTCTTTGTAGAGGAGCTATGGACACCTTTTTTGGGCCCATCTTCTTCAGATGCCAGAAAAGCAGGACACAGTTGCAGGAGTTGCAGAGTTGTCTGTGGCCACATGACGTTGTGCTGCACACACCGCTGCAGGACTTCTTCCTGGCACTGGTGGTTCACTTGTGCACCTAAAAGCAAAGGAAGCCAGAGTAACACCATTTAAACACCTAAAAAAGTCAAAAAACACACACAAATACCACAATCTAATGCCATCCATGCCCTCAATGATGTTTAAATTCAAGAAGCCCCACACAAAGCCTTGGCCATGCACCACTCACTAGCCCTGGGTATAATGGGTGAAAGCAGGGCAGGCTGGGTGCAGGCCTATGACTCAAAGTACACTGCCTGGTTTCAAAATGGGCCCTTGTCCCCCAGCCACATGGCCAGGCCCTGCCTGGCCCAGGCCTCAAAATGGCCCCCACCCACATGGTCAGGCCCAACAGCACCCACAAAAAGTAAAAAAAAAAACACAAAAACCACCACAATCCAATGCCATCCATGCCCTCAATGATGTTTAAATTCAAGAGGCCCCACAGAAAGACTTGGTATATTCACCACTCACAGCCCCTGGGCCTACTGGCTAGTGAGGCTGTACAGGCACCCCAACATTTAAAAAAAATATATCCACATATAACAGTGAGCTAAAATTCCATGACATAAATGAGATTTAAGTTTAAAAAAAACGCACAGAAACAGTTGTATCATGCACCCATAACTAACCCTGGGTCTTCTGGATACTGTGGCTACCCACAATATATTTTTTTTAAAGTTGTGAAAACGTTTGAAAATTTTACTTACAGCAACTGCAGTGCCCCAAACAAACAACACCAACTTACTTGTAAAATCTCAAATCCAAAAATGATCCAAACTCCAAAGTCCAAAAAGTCCTCAAATACAAATATCCAGCAGCAGCCACAGAAAGTATTCCTTCCAGCTCCAGATCCAAATCAAAAGTGACCAGGACATGGACAAAGCACTGGGAGGATCCTGCTGGACAGGAACACGAAGTTGGAGACTCTGGGGCACTTCCTTCCTCCCACCCCCCAAAAATGGACTCCTTGCACAAAAAAGTGCAGCCACATGTCAAAATGAGGAGTTATTCTGATCAAAATCATGATTTTCAGAAGGTTTATGCTGCCTGCGGTGGATTTCTTGTGCAGAATTGCAATTTTTGCAAGTTCGGGAACGCACGATGTGAAAATCTCACGCCGGAAGTCAACTGCGTGCCGCATCTACAGCGATGTGTGATCGCGTGCCCTTATGACGTACTCGCGTTGTCAAACTCTCGCTGTGCAAGATGGTGGACTGTGATGATGTAATCATGGGTGAAAAACTCTTGCACGATCATGGAGCAAGATCAAAAATGGCACAGCACACACAAACCGGGAGAAAAACAACTCGGCGAACACAGAATCACGGTAAGTCAACGCTGCACGTGCGATATTGTATTTTTCAAGCGCGACCAAGCAAAATTATTCGTCAGCTTGCGAATTTGTGGATTTTGGGGCAAATTCACGCAATTCACGGACTGGGAATTTGCCAACAATCAGCAAATTCCATGAACTGAACAAATTGCCTAAGTAATGTCCAGATTGGACTATTGTAATGCCCTCTACGTGGGCATTAACGAGGGCCTAGTTCATTGTTTGCAGCTGGTGAAGAATGCAGCAGCCAGGCTGGTGATGGATCTTCCGAAATCCCACTCAGTCTCGGCTTCCCTCAGCAAGCTGTATTGGCTTCCTTTAAATTGAATAATTATGTTTAAAGCCCTATGTTTTACCCACAAGGCTTTTTAGGGTTTAGGCCCGGATACAATCAAAGCGCTATATTTCCACCAAGCAGCTTAGATCAGCTAGTAAAAATCTGCTGACAGTCCCAAGGATCAAGAAGCATAGATGGGGAGGCAGGGCATTCTCCATTGCTGCTGCCAGGCTATGGAACTCCCTCCCTAGTGATCTCTCAGGACAAGAGTCTTACTCTCTCTTCCGCAAGGCTCCGAAGACCTGGCTCTTTCCAGAGACATCAATTTGAGCTTTACGTTATTTCTGCATTACCGTTCCTCCTGCAGCACCTTGATGCCTCTGGGCTAAGTTTGCGCTATAGACGTTTAATACTCATTCATTTATTCCTTCAGTATCAGCCATCTTGCCAGACCTTTTCTAGTCACTCTCAGAAAAGCATAGTTAATGGTGTGCTGTTTGTGCTGGCTGGGAAGGTGTGTGTAGGACAGGGTATGATTGGAGTTGACATCTCTGCAAATATTCCACCTCCTACATGGCCCAAAGAGCCAAAATGATCCAATGGTTGTCTGACAGTGAGTAGAACAGTACTGCCAAGATGGCTGACACTGCTGCATGGTGTTGGATTTTACCTCACTCCCAACTCACACCAGTCCCCAGTGTCATCAATCTTGCCAGTACTGTTCCACTCACTCTCAGGAAAGCATAGTTCATGGTGTGCTATTTGTACTGGCTTGGAAAGTGTGTGGAGGAGAGGGTATGATTGGAGTTATCATCACTGCAAATATTCCTCCTCCCACATGGCCAAAAGGCCAAAATGGTCCCATGCTTATCTGACAGTGAGTGGACCAATACTGCCAAGATGGCTGACACTGCTCCATTGCATTGACTTTGACCTCAACCCCCAACTCATACCAGTCCCCAGTGTCAACCATCTTGTCAGTACTTTTCCACTCACTCTAAGGCAAGCCAACCACCACCAAGGCCTTGTGCTCCTCACCCTAGTCCCCAAGGTCAGCCATCTTGCCAAACTTTTCCACTCACTCTCAGGAATTCATAAGTCATGGTGGGCTGTTTGGGCTGGCTGGGAAGGTGTGTGAAGGACAGAGTATGATTGGAGTTAACATCACTGCAAATATTCCTCCTCCCACATAGCCCAAACAACCTGGTTCTATGCTTGCCTGACAGTGAGTGGAAAAGTTCTGGCAAGTTTGCTGACACTGCTGCATGGTATTGTCTTTGACCCCAACTACCATCAAGGCCTTGTTCTCCACACACCAGTCCCCAGTGTCAGCCATCTTGCCAGTGCTTTTCCACTCACTGTCAGTAAAATATGAGACTGTTTGGTAGTGTGGGAGGAGGAGTGTTTGCGGTTACTACAACACCCATCATGCCGTTGCCCGCACTACCTTCCCAGCCATCCCAACCATCCCTCCTGTGTTTCAGATTACCTGTGAGTGTGTGAACATGTGCTGGCAAGATGGCTGACACTGATGCATGGTGTATTATTTGACCCCAACTACGATTGAGACCTTGTGCTCCTCACAACAGTCCCCAATGTCAGCCATCTTGCCAGGACTTTTTCACTCACTCTCCGGAAAGCATAGTTCATAGTGGGCTATTTGTGATTGCTGGGAAGGTTTGTTGAGGACAGGGCATGATGGGAGTTGAACCAGTGCAAATACTCCTCCTCTCACATAGCCTACATTGTACTATGCTTGCCTGATAGTAAGTGGAAAAGTACTGGCAAGATGGCTGACACTGTTGCATGGTGTTGTCTTTGACCCAAACTACCATCAAGGCTTTGTGATCCTCACACCGGTCCCCAGTGTCACCCATCTTGCCAGTACTTTTTCACTCACTCTCAGGAAAGCATAGTTCATGGTGAGCCTGTTGAGCTGTGTGGATGGAGGAATGTTTGCTGTGACTACAACTTCCATCATGCCTGTGCCCACACACCTTCCAAGCCATTCCAACCATCTTTCCTGTGATTTAGATTTCCTGCCAGCGAGTGAACATGTGCTGGCAAGATGACTGACACTGCTGCATGGTATTTTGTTTGACCCCAACAATCATAAAAGGTCTTGTGCTCCTCACACCAGTCCACAGTCTCAGCCAACTTGCCAGTTCTTTTTTACTCACTCTCAGGAAAGCATAATTCATGATGGGCTGTTTGTGCTGGCTGGAAAGGTGTGTGGAGGACAGGGAATGATGGGAGTTGAAGTCAGTACAAATACTCCTCCTCTCACATAACCCAAACAGCTAACCTGGTTCTATGCTTTCCTGACAGTGAGTGGAAAAGTACTGGCAAGATTGCTGACACTGCTGCATGGTATTGTTTTGATACCAACTACCATCAAGGCCTTGTGCTCCTCAAACCAGTCCCCATTGTCAGCCATCTTGCCAGTACTTTTCCACTCACTGTCAGGAAAGCATGTTTCCAGGTGGGCCTGTTCGGAAGTGTGGGAGGGGGAGTGTTTGCTGTTACTACAACTCCCATCATGCCGTTGCCCACACACACCTTCCCGGCCATCCCAACCATCCTTCCTGTGATTCAGATTTCCTGTGAGTGAGTAAACATGTGCTGGCTAGATGGCTGACACTGATGCTTGGTGTATTTCACACCAACTACCATCAAGGCCTTGTGCTCCTCCCACCAGTCCCCAATGTCAGCCATCTTGCCAGTAATGTTCCACTCACTCTCAGGAAAGCATAGTTCATAGTGGGCTATTTGTGCTGGCTGGGAAGGTGTGTGGAGGACAGTGCATGATGGGAGTTGAAATCAGTGCAAATACTCCTCCCACATAGCCCAATCAGCCAACCTGGTACTATGCTTGCCTGAGAGTGAATGGAAAAGCACTGTAAAGATGGATGACCCTGCTGCATGGTGTTCTCTCTGACCCCGACTACTATCAAGCCCTTGTACTCCTCACACCAGGTCCCAGTGTCAGCCATCTTGCCAGTAATGTCCCACTCACTCCCAAGAAAGCATGGTTCTAGGTGTGCCAGTAAGGCTGTGTGAGAGGAGTGTTTGCCGTGACTAAAATTGTCGTTATGTCTGTGCCCACACACACACCTTCCCACCCATCCCAACCATCTTTCCTGTGATTCAGCTTTCCTGTGAGTGAGTGAACATGTCCTGGCAAGATGGCTGACCTTGGTGCATGGTGATTGTGTTGGCTGTAACACCCATCAATACCTTCTGCTCCAGAAACCATGCAGCTGTGTGAGCCATCTTGGCATCACATTGCACTCACTGTCAAGAAAGGAGAGTCTCCGTTAAGGTAGTTGGGATGTGTAGGATCTGTAGGAAGGTGTGTGAAGGACAGATCCTGATGGGACATGTAGTCAGGGCAAATACTCCTACCCCCACCCATTAAAGCAGGTCATCTGTGCCTATGGCCACCTGCCAGTGAATGGAAGTGTAATAGCCAGATGGCTGACACTGTTGCATGGTGTGTTGTGCACAGGGCTTTGAAGGGAGTTGGATTCAAGTTGAACACGAGGCACCAATATTATCCACCTTGCCAGAAACTTCCCTCACTGTGAGGTGGGCATAGAGCCAGAGGACTTCTCTGGCCTGGGTATATAGATGAGTATTTACAATGGCTACAACTCTCATCAGTCCTTGTCCCATACACCTTCCCACCCAGCTCCAAATGCCTACCTATAACTCAGCTTCCCTGACAGTGAGTGGGACTGTACTTGCAAGAGGTGTGACACTGATGACTGTTGCCTATTTGTTTACAACTCAGATCAGGACCAAATGGTCCGTAACACCAATCCCCACTGACAGTCATTTTGTCATTACATTTTAACACAATATCAGGTAAGCATGGTTCCCGGTGGGCTTGTAGGGCTGTGTGGGAGGAGGTGTATTTGCAATGACTTCAGCTCCCATGATGCCCTGTCCTCCACACACCTTTACAACTAGCATAAACTGCCCACCTGTGACCATGCTTACCTGACAGTGATTGTAAAGGTACTGGCAAGATGGCTGACACTGGTGTCTGGTGTGGACAACAAAGCACTAATGTGATTTGTGGCTAACTCAGACACCAGCCACAATTGTCACACATACTGATAATACATGTCCTACACTGTCATTAATTAAACAATTCTGGTATGTTGTCAGTTTTCTCAGGGTGGAAAGAGTGTGTGTAGGACAGAACCTGATTGGAGGTCGAGTAATGGCAACCACTCCTACACCCACATATCCAAGCACTTTATCTGGGCCTATGGCTACCTGACAGTGAATGGAAGTGCACTAGTAAGATAACTGACACTGGTGCATGGTGTTTGTGGAACAAGGCCTTGTTGGGATTTAGATTCTAGTTTAACACCAGGCACCAACTTCCTTGCTAGTACACTTCCCCTCATTGCCAGTTAGTGATAGTCTTAGAGGAGTTAGCTGGGCTGTGTGGGAGGAAGAGTATTTGTAGTGGCTATAACTCACATCATGCCCTGTACAACATACACCTTCCCACTCACCACAAACAGCACAACAGAAACTAAGCTTACCCACAGTGTGTCCAATTTGTGCATATTTATATAGCGCAAACTAGACCCGAAGGTATTGGAGCGCTTTACATGAGCACTGTATTTACATTACACATTGAGGCATGAGGAGATTAAGTTATTTTGCCCAGAATCACAGGATGTTGACGCGACCTCGAGCCTCGAACCCTGGTTTCCAGCACCAGAGTCTGCAGTTTAAGCAGACGGACCACATTACTAGCAGGCTGCATAACAATGGACACTGGTCTCTGACATTCCCTTAACTATCAACAGGGTCTCGTGCTACAAACACCATGCACCAATGTTAGCCAGCTATGTCAGTACATATCCATTCAATATCAGGAAACCATACTTCCAGGTGTGCTGTTGTGCACAGTGGAAAGAATAATATGTAGTACACAATCTAAAGGGACATCTGGACATTGAAAACGCTCTTCCTCACACACAGCCCTACAGGCTAAGAATGAACCATGCTCACCAGTCAGTGAGTGCAAATTTTACAACAAAATGCCTGAGACTGGGGACTGGTGTTTGGAAAACACAAGGCCATGACGGAACTTGTTGTAAAGTTAGACACAAGTACACAGTGGCAGGTATTCTGCAGGTACATTCTGACACACTGTGAGGTAAGCTTAAGTCCTGTTATGCTGTTCGCGCTGGGTAGGAAGGAGTATGTAGGACAAGGCCTGGTGGGCAGCTGAGTCAGAAAAAACACTCATCATATGACACCAACTAAACAGCTCATATTGGACTATGGCTACGTGACAGTGAGGGGGTGTGTACTAGCAAGATGGCTAACACTGGTGACTGCTGTCTGAACCTCTCATAACTACCACATTTGCCTCTGAGCTATAAACACCAGCCACCAGTGACAATAAACTTGCAAGTACTTTCACCAAATTTGTCTGGAAAACACTCGTTATAGTGTTCTCATGTGCCCCTCAAGGTTAGCTCCCCATGGGAGTATGAGATATATATTGAAGGGCTATGTCATCATGGCAAAACTGTCTACACACATATAATTCACAAAAACAAATCAATCAGGGGAGTGTCTTTCCTGAAGACCGATAACTGAAAGGAAGCAGTAGCTGCTTCCTAACAGATTCAGACTGGGCCGTACGCTGCAAGCTGTAATGCTGATTGATACAGGTGAGTATTCAAAGGACGTGGTACCCACATTCAGAACGCTTCGGTCACAGCCATTGGCTGTTGGTTGTTATGGTGAAAGATGTGGGTGAGTATTCAAAGGACTCTCAGTAGCCGCATACTGACCGATTTGGTCACAGCCATTGGCTGTTGGTTGTGATGGTGACCGACACGCAGTTCTGTTAGTGTCATCATCGCGTGGAACACGACTCGGTAACATCCCATCAACAATGTATCAAAGTCAATCGCGGTCAGATGATTAATTTATGAACGTTGCAGTGGGCATGTCGTATACAAGCAATGTTGTGCATTGGATCGATTTGGATAATGCGACCTGCGTGAACCTATCACTTTGTCTACCTAGATTTGAGACAGCATCTGCAAATCAGATGTGTATGTCTGTTCCCTAGAGACTTCATTAGCCTGCATTACCTGCAACATTCTTGCACCTCCCCATCTCCCTGCTGCTGTTATCACATCCTCTGGAAGCTGCAATGACACACACAGTGGACTGGGCCTCAGCTTTCAGTGAAGAGAAGAACCAGGCCCTGTTGGATACCCTTCTGCCACTGCACAGCCAGCTGTGTGGCAAACCAGAGGAGCAGGTGAGTGATGATACACTGCATTTTCTTTGACTATGTGCAAACACCATGCACTACCAGCATTAGGAATCTCATTGTCATTCAGGTAAAATGTTATCTTTAACTATAAAAGTGAATAGATATCTGTTGTGGGCAGGTACACTGCTTGTGTACTAGTGAAAACATCTCATCACTGTTAATGGGACGGAGTCATCATAGGACCAAGAACAATTGCGCACCAGAAAAAAATGCACAGCCCTTAGACATTTGTGACAAACAGAGCATTAACAGTGTGTGCTGCTGTCTGACTCAGAAACATTTAGCATGTGCAATAAGGTTCTGTCACCATGTTATCCTTACAGGTCAACACCCATGAAAAGGAATGTTAGGATTGGGGGTCTCTGGTTGGCACAGGTAGGTACTTGTGAGAAGCAGGGGCCCTCTCCTCTAGTCAGGGCAAGGGAGTTACCCTCTTAAAATAACCCCTGCTCACCCTCTTGGTGGCGTGGCGCAAGCAGTCAAGGCTTATTTCAGAGGCGATGTAAGTTAAGCATTTGTGACCACATACAGCAACCCAGTGACAACACTACAAATGGACACCACACATGTTTTTTATTAAAAATAAGTTATACTTTATATAGAGTTACCACAAGACCAATAAACGACAAAAAGAATCCACAGTACTATCAAATTTCAAGAGTTCAGGTTTAAAAAGCTTAGTTCAAGGTTCTGTGTGAGTCGGTACCCTTGTTCGGCTACAGCGTTGCTGAAAAGAAAACAGAGTCTAACAAATCCAGCGGACCTCGGCAGTCCGGGCTCACTCAAATGTCGACAGACTCAGTCACAGTACCTTTTTGTTGAGGCACCCGGCACGGATGTGCGAGCTGGTTCCAGGGTTCGTCGAGGTGTAGAAAAAGGAAGCATTGCAGGTCACGGTGTCCTTCCAGCCAGGGTGCAGGCTACGGCTCGTTGATGGAGTCGGTGAGCTCAGAGCTTGCGTTGTTCGAGGCGGACGTTGTTCGTTGCGGTGCTTCCAGCTTTACGGTGCGGCAGACGAGCCGGAGTTTGGGAGCTACCGTTGATCAGTCCTGACAGTGGTGTGAGTCGGGTGGTGCGTTGCAAAGCGTGCAAGGCGGTGCCCAACTCGTGTGCGGTCACAGGACTCGAAGTCAGCAGCAGTGACTGCGTCGGTCAGACCAGTTCGATTTGGTGTAGCGAGGCGTTACACGTTGCAGTGTCCTTCCAGTCGTAGTGCAGGCTACTGCTCATTGACAGCACCGAGATGGAGTCGGTGAGCTCGGAGCTTGCGTTGTTCGAGTAGGACGTTGCTCAATGCGGTGCCTATAGGACACCAGGTCGATCATGAGAGTCGGTCACAGCTCCCTGCCTCTGTAGCCACTTTGTTTCAGCAGTAATTCACAAAGGCTGGTGAAGTCCACTGGTCCTGGGACTTCGGTCAGGGGGCAAGCTCTCTTCCAAGCCCTTGGAGATCTTTGCACAAGTTGAAAATTAAAGGTAAAGTCCACAAAGTCCTTTCTCCTCTCTTTGGCAGGCAGGCAACCACTGCAGACCAATCCCCCAAGCAGCACTTCAGTTTGGGAATAGTC
This sequence comes from Lissotriton vulgaris, assembly GCF_964263255.1. Classification (NCBI taxonomy): domain Eukaryota; kingdom Metazoa; phylum Chordata; class Amphibia; order Caudata; family Salamandridae; genus Lissotriton; species Lissotriton vulgaris. Next base: position 460,514,132 of record NC_141696.1, on the reverse strand, counting down.
TCTCCTTACTTTCTTCAGGTTCCTTCTCCTCAGCAGAGGTTTTGTCTTGTCAGTTCCAGGAGTGATCTAATTTCATGGGATCAGGGTCCCAATACTTATACCCCAAAATCCTTTGTTCTCTGAGGGGAGAGTGGCCATTGCCCAGTCCGAACCAGTTCCTGAGCACTCTGTTTACCAGACTGCTCCTTTCCTTTCACCATGCAGGGCAGGAACATCAGACGCCCCACAGGAGGTGGAGCCAGCATTGTAGAGGGAAGGCCGAGCCCTATTCAGGTCCCAGGTGTAACTCCTCCCTCCCATCTAGATGCAGATCTCCCTATTCACCACGGGGCAGCCCCAGCCTGTCACCTGGAATTCCCCAGTCCTGTCACTCACAAACCCAGACAAGGAATGCACAACCTAGCAGAGGTGGGCTCAAATTGTTAGGCAAGCAAATACCTACTTTCTAAAAGTGGTATTTGCAAACACAGAATATTAAAATACACTGTACTAAAAGATGTATTTTAATATTCCGAGTCCAAGCATACTAAACTCGAATTTCTACCATATTCTCTGAGTCTGTTAGGATTATAGAATGAAACAATTCTAACAGCCCATTCTGGCCTATGGAGAACAGGTAGCCTTGCAGTAGTGAAAAACGAAAATGGCTGTAATTCACTATTAGGACATGCCACACACATTAGTGCTTGTCCTACCTTTTACTTACAATGCACCCTGCCTGTGGGCCTACCATAGGGGTGACTAATATGAAGTCAAGGGAATGTTTAGGGACTGGCAAGTGGGTGCACTTTCCCAGTCAGCATGACAGTACCAGACTGCATGCAGGCTCTGCAATGGCAGACCTTAGACACGTTTTACAAGGCCGCTTCTGTGGGTGGCACAACCAGTGCTGCAAGCCCACTAGCGGTACAAAAGGGGGTGGGGATGGACGAAGCATCTGAACCAATCAAACACTCACATCCAGTCAACAGATCTGGGTTTAATCCATCACCGTTCTTTATCCGACTCTGCCACCCCAGTTCAGACATGGTCATATGCAAATCAGTCTGACCCTGTGCCTCATGGGAACAGTCCAGCTTGAACTGCCAAGCCATGCCTTCCCTGGACCGGAAACAAGCTTTCTAGGACCGGTTTCTGGCATTTCAGCCGTCTTCAGCCAGGCTTGCTTGAGTCCAGTGGCAAAGTGAGCAAAGGACTCACGTCTGAGCATAACCTGCCAACTTATGGTGAACAAAGCGGTACGAAAGGGGGTGGTGATGGACGGAGCATCTGAACCAATCAAATACTCACGCCCAGTCAACAGATCTGGGTTTAATCCATCACCGTTCTTTAGCCCACTCTGCCACCCCAGTTCAGACATGGCCATATGCAAATAAGTCTGACCCTGTGCCTCATGGGAACACTCCAGCCCGAACTGCCAAACCATGCCTTCCCTGGACCGGAAACAAGCTTCCTAGGACCAGTTTCTGGCATTTCAGCTGTCTTCAGCCAGGCTTGCTTGAATCCAGTGGCAAAGTGAGCAAGGGACTCACGTCTGAGCATACCCTTTCAACTTATGGTGAACAAAGCGGTACAAAAGGGGGTGGTGATGGACAGAAGCCCTCTACCAGCATTTCTGATTTACACGCCCTGGGCACACTCAGTGCACAGTACTAAGGTCTGACAAGTAAACCAAATATCCAATCAGGGAACCACTAATCAATACGTTAATTTACAGTAGGGAGCACTCGCACTGTGGCACTGGACAACAGTGGCACAGTGCCCAAAGCATCTATTACCAGAAAAACACATGAGGCAACAGAGAAAAATGGAAGGGAGACTCATGCCAATGGTGCCATTTCTAACATGGCACAAATTTGGAGGACCATCATCCGGAATGTGCGTGCCATGGGGTTGATGCTATTGCTTGTCCGTCACTGCTGCAAGAGGTGGCAGGTCCTTTGTGGCTGTGCAGAGAAGATCGCTGAGGTCCACCTGGACCTCTCAGATCCTGGCAATAGGGGTGGGCACCGGTCATTGACCCCACACATGCTCAGTATCCTAAAGGTGGTCTTTCCTGACCTCGATGAGCAGTTCAAATTCAGACAGCAGCAAGGAGGGGGTGAGTATGTGCCTTGTTGTACAGCTTTGTTAGACATGCATTTTACAGCAGCTTAGCCTGCTGCCCCTTTTACTGGTTGTAAATCAGCCAAACCCACTGATCTGTTATGTAAGATGCTTTTGCATAGGGATAATTTGATGCTCAATTACATCTCTGTAATCAGGGAGATGTGAGTCTTTTATGTTAATGGAAGAGACCGTAGTGCCATGCTCATCCGAACTTGCAAACAAAACAGGTGATGGACCGAATGTGGATCAATGTCACACATTCAACCCAGTCCGAAGATCTGGGCCCAAATCCATCGTTTTTTTGCACTCCACACCACCCTGGGTTAGACAATGGCGATATGCAAATCAGCTCTGACCCTGTGCCTCATGGGAACAGTCCAGTCAGAACTACAAAGGCCATGTCCTTCCCAGAATGGAATCAAGCATCCGAGGACCAGACCGGTTTCGAGGTAACACCTCTCATCAGCCCGGCTAGCTTGACTCCAGTGGTGTGGAGTGCCTGGGACCCACGTCTGAGCATCCCCAGCGCACTTAGGGCGGAATTTGCAAACAAAACAGGTGATGGACCGAATGTGGATCAATGTCACACATTCAACCCAGTCCGAAGATCTGGGCCCAAATCCATCGTTTTTTTGCACTCCACATTTGATTTGCATATCGCCATTGTCTAACCCAGGGTGGTGTGGAGTTCAAAAAAACGATGGATTTGGGCCCATATCTTTGGACTGGGGTGAATGTGTGACATTGATCCACATTCTGTCCATCACCTGTTTTGTTTGCAATTACCGCCATAAGTGCGCTGGGGATGCTCAGACGTGGGTCCCAGGCACTCCACACCACTGGAGTCAAGCTAGCCGAGCTGATGAGAGGGGCTCCCGTGTGCAACTCTGTTCAAACGTGAATACTTTTCTTGCTGCCAGTGAATCCTGTGGGGCGGTGACAGAACCCTTATTCTACCGGCTGCCCTCCCTCCCGCTGCCGCCGAGGAACACCAGGTGGCCGCTGTGCGGAGGGAGGTGAACTACACCTACCGGCATCCCCTGCGGGCGCTGACGCCCGAGACGCGCCTGGAGGCTTTTAAAAACAGACGGGAGGTCCCGCGACGCGGGACGCGCGCGGGGCACAGCCCGGGGCTAAGCCCGGGCAAAGGGCGGGCCCTCTGTGGCCCTCTAGGGGCCAGAAGTGGCCAGGTCGGGCCACCTCCCCAAGATTGCCCGTCAGGAGCTCTAAGCTAAGTCACCACTAAGATCATGCGGAGTGTGGACAAACAAATACTGCACAAGGATGACCAAAACACAAAAAACTCCGATGGCAACAAGATCTACCACCAGACTAAAAACTGTGAGTACTCCACTACCCACCATAACTGCCATAGACATTATGCTGCAAAAAACCATTAGTGTCGTGGCGGATGCCATTCAGGACACAGAGAGGCGGCTCTCCTTGACACCACACCTATGCTTTCCAAACTTGTCCTCGCACACCACAAACAATACTCAAAACATGGACGATACTGCCACATCTCAGGAATCTTTACTGATGCAATCATTCTCAGACCTACCAAGGTCGCATGTTAAAGAGAACACAACTAAATCTTTGTTTACCGACTCAACAGTGAATAACTTGGACAGTAGTCTTTTGATTCTAACTAATCATGTAAACAATAAACATCACGAACATACTACGTCCTCAGATCCGGATATCCATTTACTAGAGAGCCACTCATCGGTTACCCACTTAACAGAAACTCAAACCTTTAAACAACCCAGACTTCCCAAGTGTACCCGGAAAAAACGCAAAATAAAACATCCCATGAGAAAAACCCATTGCCTATTAGGCAAACCTAAACGCTCTATTAAAGATATGTGGCAGAAAACAATCCTGGGGAAACCTACTGAACCCACCTGTCCGGGGCTCTCACTGACATCTCCTCAGGCTCAAGACGCACACCGAAACAACAAGAACAATGTAGGGAGGATTTTGGTCAACGAGCAGACAGGCCATATAGATAAGATACTCACCGCGAATACACCATCTATGAGTGAGATTGAAACCCTGATTAAATCACTTTTACAACCTATTAGCCAACAGATTGCTAACATTGAAAAGGCTTTGAGTAAATTCAAGAGGGCACAAAATGATATATCATCTAGCATTCTTAAACTATTAAAAATGCCCAATACACTCCCTACCTTTGTCCCTGCTACAACAACCCTCAATGTTAAAAATCCTCAAGTGATCCACTAATGAACACAGGTAAACAGAAAAAGCCACAGCAACAGGGTCCTTCCACAATTGATGTGTCATCAAATCCACAAACAGCACAATCTTCAGAAAAGACCGCAGTTACACCCACAAATAACACGCAAAATATTCAGACACGTGAGGACGACGATGACAGTGAGTGGGCAGCAGAGGGTCACCCTTCTAACACAAATACAGTTACCGCTGAGACTTCAAGACACCTAGCTCCACCAAACACAAACATACCTACTAAAGTAACTGGAGTACAGCAATCTAGACCCACCACAACACGAATATCCTCCCACATAAACTTACCTCCACAGTCTAATCCCTACATAATAGTCATGATTGGGGTCCCTAAAATAGACGAAAACAGGGGGGAAACCTATGTGGAATTAAAGAATAAAGTGATGCAATGCCTAACTTCACGCAGGCCACTTCCCTCCAATATAATAGGAACTATCTCTCATGTTAAGAGAGTAGATTGGGTGGGCACGCGTTTTAAATCCACAGAGGGTGATTGCATTGTGGTCACTTTTAAAAACAGAGGAGCGGCGAAATTTATTGCAAACTGGAGGAGCTCTGTGACAAATAGTTTGATTCGAACAATGGGTCTAAGTTACTTTTATCCCGTTCACACAGATAGCCAAAGGAATAATAACAAATACCATTATGTCCAAGAAGGACCCCTTGCTCTGCAACCTTATCTTCAACCTTGGTCCGCCCCCTTTGTTTCCTCCCAAGGCATGCCAGTGGACTCAGAGCCACACTCATATGTTCATCCCTGGGAAGGCAAAATGTATAATTATTGACCTCCAGCACCATTTGAGAGATTAGGGCCCACTCGAGACTATAACCATCTTAACTTACAACACAATAACTTTGGGATCCCAATATCAAATAGATATGACGCTCTATACACATATGATCAACTGGACGAGGTGGATTGACTGCCATCCGATTTGCCCCCCGTTCCCTCCCCTGACTGGGTGGATACCCATGGTCACACTAATACGGTATGTAAGGTTAGTCCATCAGTAACCTCCATCCTCTCAGATGTTAACTCAGTTAACAATGTAACAACGGTGAGAACCCTCTTCTCAGATAGCCCTTCCTCAGATCACGTCTCTACCCCTTCCTTACTTCAAGCACATAGCTCCTCTACTTCTATAGTTCTTCACTCCTCACTTATTACCAGAAATCAAGTGATAAACTCAGTAAATAACGTTAACCCACAACTGCACTGTTCACCCAACATGACCCCAGCATTATCAACAGATCATAACGATTCCAACCTTATCAAAATTCTGTCATGGAACGTCGCAGGACTGGCTGCCAAAGCAAACGACCCGATGTGGGTATCTTTTGTTAAAAACTATACTATATTGTGTTTCCAGGAAACCTGGCTAGTAGATAATAATGTTTTTATTGAGGGATACCAAAGCTTTTTTGTCCACGCATTCCCTTCACCCAGTGGCAGGGCAAAGGGGGGCTTAGCAACATTTATTAGTCTGTCCCTCAAATCCAAGATAAATAACATACAGCTGGACAGTAGGAATATCCAGATACTGGATCTTAGAAAGGGAAAGAAAGGATTAACCCTGGTCAATTTCTACAACTCCGTCACATCACCAGGTGATTGTAACATCGTCACACTTAAAAGTCATCTAAGTGAAAACCTGACAAAACTGTCCCAGGATGAAATAATTGTTGGCGATTTTAACACACACATTTGTGGAAACCCATCCACGACACCACTGGGCTCTTTGGGATGTGGAAACAGACCAGGTCCTCACTTTGCTCATTGCCACCATGGAACAAGTATGAACACCTTAATAGATGCCCTGAACTTGAGTATGGCACTATCTCTGAAAGTTGACTCTTTTACCTTTAAAACTCCAACTTATAAAGGATCAGAGTCAGGCTCTTTTATAGATCACATACTTCTTTCAGCTGGTGTGGTAAGCCAGGTTTTAAACTTTGATATACTTGAAAGCAGTTATAGTGACCACAACCCACTTTATCTTGAGCTAAAATGTGGCCCTTTTGTACTTCGGAAAAACATCAAGGACCCGGGAGTGCTAAAATCGGTCAATAACAATCGCCATCTGAAATGGACCTCGATAAATAGCGACATTTTGCACGAGTCTGTTATAAAGCATTGTGAATTTGAACTCAACCTTTGTGGCTCGAATTCCACCCCCCCGGAATCCATCTTATCCGCCTTTGTTGTGGTGACAAAAAGGATCGATCAATTACTCTCTGTATCTTCAAAAGGAACAACTGCCCAACAACCACGATGGTTTGATCATACTTGTTCTTCAGCTAATCGAAAACTGAAAACTGCCCTCAAGAACAAACCAAGAGACTTCGCACTCATCAAGGCCCTACGTGCAGAATACAAAATTGCTCTGGCATCTCGCAAAAAGACTATAAAAACTAATATCTGGGAATCTCTGCTTGATCCCTCAACTTTGGGCAATAGCTCGAAGTTCTGGGGCATAATCAACAAGCCACTTTTTGACGACCCGAATGCTGTCAGCCTCGGAACTGTTATACCCGAGAATGATTGGATTTCCCACTTTAGTTCAATTTTTATGAGTGATGCCCCACAGACAATGCAAACTTTTAAACTTCCTGAAAGCACACCTTTGCACTTTACTACTAAAGAAGTTGAAATAGGGATCCACGGTCTAACCAGTAACAAAGCCCCGGGCCCAGATGGCCTTCCACCGGATTTATTTAAATCAAACATTCCTTTTTGGGCCCCAATTCTTACAGTAGTTATCAATGCTGGGGCCGAAATTGGGGCTCCAAAGTCCTGGGGAGCTTCCACCATCGTCCCTGTATATAAGTAGGGTGACAGAACAAAAGCAGCTTGTTACAGACCAATTTCGCTGATAAATTCAGTTGCAAAGGTAGTGGGAGGGATCCTCTTAAATCGGCTGACTACGTGGGCCAAACAAAACAACATAATGGCCCCTGTTCAATACGGCTTTAGACCGGGGCATTCAACAACAACTCAATGCCTGAACTTATACTTAATCAGTGGCAAGTATACCCAGGCCAGAAAAGGAACATTATATGTGGCCTTTATGGACCTTTTATCGGCCTTTGATTGTGTCGACAGAAGTAAACTCTGGGAAGTCTTGCAGCATATGGGTGTTGAAAATAACCTGATCAACTTTCTGGCTGACCTCCATAATGATACACGTGCCAATGTTCGTTACACTAAAGATCTGAAAGTAACGAGAGACTTCAAAATCAACCGGGGGGTCAGACAGGGCTGTATTTTAGCACCTTTTCTTTTTAACCTATATATAAATGGTCTCGAGGAACATCTTTTAAAAACCGACAAGGATTACCCACGCATTGGAAAAAAGGGCGTCCCTGTTCTGCTCTACGCAGATGACGCCGTCCTTATATCCAGAACTGCACTCGGACTCCAAAAACTATTAGATTCCTTTCTCCAATTTATGACCTTGCGTGGCCTGAGTATCAACAACTCCAAATCATTTGTTATGAAGATAGGCTCAGGATTAAAAAAGCATTACCCCTTTTCAGTTAATGGGGAAAAAATACCATCAACAAAAACCTTCTCATACCTTGGAGTATTGTTTGATCATAAACTTTCATGGGGTCCCGCTATAAACAAAAAGAAAGGTGAAATAATAAGGACTAACGCTGGAATAATGGACTTTGTACGCAAAATGGGCAATACACCAGTGATTGCCGTGATGAAATTATATCAAGCGAAAAGCGTCGCGGTTGCCTGTTATGGAAGTGAACTTTGGGGCTTTGCCTCAGTGGACGCCCTCACAACTCTTGAAAATAACTTCCTGAAACAGGTCCTGTGTTTACCAAAAAGTATCGCTAACTTCTACACTCATGAGGAACTCGGCACACCACACTTACAGATGAAATTGCTGTAAACCCTATGCTCTGCTGGCTGAACTGCTGGTTGAATGACGCAATACCGCTAACCCATAATATCCTCCTCGAAGCCCTCACCTGGGAAGGGCAACTCAAGATACCCTGGCCGAAATACATCAGACACTGTCTCCAAAACCTGGGCAGGTTGGATCTCTTTCTAACACCTCAGCATGTATCCAAGCAAGATGTAAATTATGTAAAGGATACTTTCCTACTAAATCGACAGCTCGCTAGGGAAGAAATTGAATTGAACAAGGGTAGTGTAATGAGTCGTATTTTAACCAAAACTTGTATACGATCTGAACCATACCTATCCTGGCCCATCTCAAGATACGAGCGCTTCTTGCTGAGCAGATTTCGTTTTGGTTTATATCACCTGCTGTTAGCCGTACCGAGTGGAGCTCATAGAGGGCAAGTGTTGCCACCTTGCGGCTGCGACAATAAGTCTCCGCAAGATCTGGCTCACTTCTTATTTCTATGCACATTTTATTCGAGACCACGGAACATATTTTTAAAACCATTGCTTAAGAAACTGAACTTTGTGCAAATCAAGCCAGCACTATTATATCTTCGAATGCTGCACTATGATAGCACTTTTTTTACTTGCAACTATTTAAAAACAGCCCTGAAATTCAGAAAAAGTATGGAAGGTTAACTCCCAGCTGAACTGTATTACCCCAGTAATGATGTCCCTAAAAAGGATACCCACATTTGACCGTGTTATCATTTACTTTCTCTGTGATTATCTGTTTTTATTGCTCCTTTTAATCTCTGAATATGAATTGTATATATATGTATATTTCTGTACTTTTATGACTGTATTTCAGACAGTCGAATAAAGAACTTTGAATATGAATATGAGAGGTGTTACCTCGAAACCGGTCCGGTCCTCGGATGCTTGATTCCGTTCTGGGAAGGACATGGCTTTTGTAGTTCGGACTGGACTGTTCCCATGGGGCACAGGGTCAGAGCTGATTTGCATATCGCCATTGTCTAACCCAGGGTGGTGTGGAGTGCAAAAAAACGATGGATTTGGGCCCAGATCTTTGGACTGGGGTGAATGTGTGACATTGATCCACATTCTGTCCATCACCTGTTTTGTTCGCAATTACCGCCATAAGTGCGCTGGGGATGCTCAGACGTGGGTCCCAGGCACTCCACACCACTGGAGTCAAGCTAGACGGGCTGATGAGAGGTGTTACCTCGAAACCGGTCCGGTCCTCGGATGCTTGATTCCGTTCTGGGAAGGACATGGCTTTTGTAGTTCGGACTGGACTGTTCCCATGGGGCACAGGGTCAGAGCTGATTTGCATATTGCCATTGTCTAACCCAGGGTGGTGTGGAGTGCAAAAAAATGATGGATTTGGGCCCAGATCTTTGGACTGGGGTGAATGTGTGACATTGATCCACATTCTGTCCATCACCTGTTTGGTTTGCAATTACCACCATAAGTGCGCTGGGGATGCTCAGACGTGGGTCCCAGGCGGTGCACAGACAAAATATCGACTCCAAAATATCGACTGGACATAATATCGAGTTTTAAATATAGACTGGACAAAATATCGACTGGACATAATATCGACTACAAAAATATCGTTTTTCAGGTAAGTGAAGTAATATCGACTGTATAAAATATAGATAGCAAAAATATCGAATTTTCAATAATATATAATATTTTATAGTGTATTTTTATGTAATAATATGTGTGAAAAGTGTGTATTAATGTTCTAAAATATTTTATTAAATGAATTTTGTTATTATAATAATTGCGTAATGTAATTCTGTAGCGGGTTGTGGGTTTATAGGGGAATAGGGTGGGAAGTAATTTACTAATAATTAATTAATTAATATATGTTTGTAAATATTTATAATTAATAATTAATTGATAATTAATTAATAATAATTAGTTAATTAATTAATATAATTTTGTACATATTTTGTATTAGTAATTAATTGGTAATTAATTATTTGTAATTAGTTAATTACATTAATTAGAGTACATTTTAATATATATAAATTTGTGTTATTGTTGAATAATTAATTGGGAAAAAATAATATTAATTATTAAAATAATTACAGCTAATGTGCTAATATATTTACTTTATTGTTATTGTTAATTAATTATTATTTGGTAATTAAATAATATTGATACATTTTGGGTAAAGGAGTATTTTTAGGGTTCAGGGTCAGTTTTCAGTTTTTGGGTAAAGGGGCATTTTTAGGGTTTTGGGTCAGTTTTCAGTTTTAGGGTAAAGGGGTATTTTTAGGGTTCAGGGTCAGTTTTTAGTTTTTGGGTAAAGGGTCATTTTTAGGGTTCAGGGTCAGTTTTCAGTTTTTGGGTAAAGGGGTATTTTTAGGGGTATTTTTAGGGTTCAGGGTCAGTTTTCAGTTTTTGGGTAAAGGGGCATTTTTAGGGTTCAGGGTCAGTTTTCAGTTTTTGGGTAAAGGGGCATTTTTAGGGTTCAGGGTCAGTTTTTAGTTTTTGGGTAAAGGGGTATTTTTAGGGTTCAGGGTCAGTTTTGGGTTTTTGGGTAAAGGGGTATATTTTAGGGTTCAGGGTCAACAAATAAGATTGTAAAAAATTATTTTTATTATTTTCATTTATTATTTAATTATTATAATTTAATTTAAGTATTTTTAAGTATATTTTAGTAATTAAAACTTAATATTAATTTAATTTAACACTGTTTTTAATAAAGTCGATATTTTTTACATCTATAATATTGTTAACGATATTTTGTACTCGATATTTTTGTATTTACCTGTTTGTAGATACAAACTCGATATTTTGACTGTCGATATTTTGTCCACGATATTTTGGCAAGTCGATATTTTGTCCCTCGATATTACTTCAGTGATCCGTCCCAGGCACTCCACACCACTGGAGTCAAGCTAGCCGGGCTGATGAGAGGTGTTACCTCGAAACCGGTTGTCAAGATCGGCAGTAGCACAAGGAACATTAACGCCACTAACCTTCTGTCTTTTCCCAGCAGAGACGATATCAGATGCTAGATCCTCTATTCCCCTCGATACACGCCCCCCAACAGGGAAACTATATACCTCTGTCTGGCTTCGTGCATGGAAGGGAAAAAAGGAGAGAAGAAGCCTTGGAGGAGAGCGGGAATGCGATCTTTCTATCTTCGTTTCTCCCTCTTTGGAATGGACTGGGTCTAAGGGACAGCTCTGTAACACCTTTCCGGTATCTAAAAGCGAAACAAACACACGATTACCTCTCACGTCGAGATAATACTTCACTATGCCAATAAGGAGGATGATGACTTCACTCACCACACTTTCTGCATACAGGGCTTTAAGAAAAAGGAAACACTGTCTCTCCCTTTCACTTGCGCGTGTCCTTCACCAAAGAGGATAAATTCCCAAATGTCATAGGAGTGTGACTCCTCCACAATTAAACTAAAGATAAACAAAACATAAGGCTGGCGCCTATTACTGCTGAGGCTTCTCTCCTTTCGTTGTTAGTTGCACAACTAGGACTACACGTCCCACAAGGCAGTTCAAAAACGTCACAGGTATCCGATCCGGCTTTATCACTACTCAATCAATACTCGGACTCTAATCAGGACTCTACATGCGTGGCCGCGCTAAATCCTTAGTCCTCCTCAATTCTACCAGCCTGTACACTGCACGCGTTGATGGCTTCACGCGCGCAATAATGCAAACTGTATTTCTCACGGGTTCCTTAACGCTAGATGCGCTAAGCGAAATACCGTGGCTACTCTGATAGGCGCTTCACCTGCAGTTGTCCAAGAATTCAATTCTCCAAACAAGGAAGGAGGCGAGCCCGCGCTCCTTCTTACTTGATACAAAGGTCCGATTTGGAGTTCTCCGTTTTCTCCCTCTGGCGCTGTACACAGTACTCTCCTAGATGCTGCAATTCTTCTCGCTGGTATCCGGCGGGGAACACCTTCCGCCTATCCTCCGACTCGCACTGCACAAACAATTGACAAGCACCCTTCTCTGGGGAAGGAGAGGCTTAGTACAAACGAGTCTCCCCCAAGGCAGTCTGGGAGTTGTAGTTGTTTTCCGCTTCCCTGTTATCCTCGCATAGCTGGAAGACAGCCCTTTCGTCCTGGTAATCGCCACAGAACCCCCTCTCGAGGACAGCCGTCCCGGCGGTCGCCCAGGCTTACCAGGATACAAGTCATGAAAACGTGCAACCAACTCAGGACAATGGAGATAACCCACTGGCTCCCAGGACCGCTCCTCAGGGCCATACCCTTTCCACTCAACCAAGTACTGAATCCGCCCCCGCACCATACGGGAGTCAAGGATCGAATGGACCTCATACTCTTCTTGCCCATCAACATCCACAGGAAGGGGTCTATCAGACAGCCTAGTACTCACGGGACAGGGTTGGAGCAAGGAAACGTGAAAGACGGGATGAATCCTCCAAGCATCAGGGAGGGTCAACCGCACCGCCACAGGGTTAATGATTTTCTCAATGCTATAAGGCCCCACAAATCTAGGCTTCAACTTGTACTCTCCTTTCAGATGTAAATTTTTTGTGTAAAGCCACACCCTATCCCCCACTGCGTATGCAGGAGCAGAAGACCTTCTATTGTCAGCATAACGCTTCTGAGAAGACTGCGCGTCGACTAAACTATGTCGCGCCCCCACTAGCACTGCTCTCAAATGTGCATGGTGTTCGTGTATACTGGGCACCGGGGAGTGAACAGGAACCTCAAAGGGTAGTGCATTAGGATGAAAACCAAAAAGACAAAAAAAAGGTGAACAGCCCAAGGTGGTATGAATGGCATTGTTGTAAGCAAATTCAGCCATCCAGATCAAGGTAGTCCATTCAGTATCGTTTTGCAAGGCAAAGCAGCGAAGGTATTGCTCCAACGTCTGATTTAGGCGCTCTGTCTTTCCGTCCGTCTGGGGGTGATAGGATGACGAGAGTCGCGCATCAACATCCATGGTCTGACAGAGGGCCTTCCAGAAGCGAGAGGTAAATTGAGTACCTCTATCGGTGATGAGCACACAAGGTATCCCATGGGCACGGACAACGTGTTGCAAGAACACTTGCGCCAATTTAACAGAAGTAGGCAGGCCTTTGAGAGGAATATAATGTCCCATTTTTGTCAAATGGTCTACGACTACTAAGATCACAGTTTTTTCCTCACAGGGTGGCATTTCAACAATAAAGTCCATCGACACCGTATGCCAAGGCTTCGGAGGAATCGGGAGAGGTCTGAGAAGGCCAACCGGCTTAACATGCACTGCCTTCCCCTGAATACAAACGGCGCAGTTCATCACATAGTGTCTCACTGTTGCTCTCAATTTTGGCCACCAAAAGCTATGTTCCACACCTGCAATAGTCTTGTAGATACCTAAATGGCCACCTAATGGTGAATCATGGATCCAGTGCAACACCTTCCTTTGCAAGGGTTCAGTAGGGACATAGATGGCTAATCCCTGATAGGCAAGATCATCTTTCACAGTGCGATGCTCAGGATCCTCTTGCACCCATTCCTGTACATCCATATCTGCAAGAGCCACTCGAACATCATCCAAGAATTCAGGAGTAAACACCAAGGCGATGAAAGGGGAGGGGTGGCTGGACTCTTGGAGAATAAGTGGAGGTTCTTCTTCACTCTCGGTTCTCTGTTCAGCCGTTTCTCCGATCCGAGATAGGGCGTCAGCCTTACCATTTTGTGGTCCCGGTTTATATTTAATAACAAAATCGAAGTCCGAAAAGAACAGAGTCCACCTCAACTGCCTGGGAGTAAGGGCCTTAGCTGTTTTCAAAAAAAGCAAGTTTCTGTGGTCGGTATAGATTTCGACAGTGTGCATTGCTCCCAGCAGGTAATGGCGCCACTCCTCACAGGCCCTCTTGATTGCAAGAAGCTCCTTATCCGTGACAGAATAATTTGTTTCGCAAGGAGAAAGTTTTCTTGAGAAATAGGCCACGGGATGCATTTGGCCTGTTTCGGGGTGGCGTTGTGATAGTATCCCACCGATAGCATACAGGGAGGCATCAGTCTCCAAGACAAAAGGCATCTGCGAATCAGGGTGGCGTAGGATAGGAGCCTGTGTAAACTGTTCCTTGAGATATTGAAATGATCTTTCCGCTTCAAGGGTCCACCCAAACACAGTGTTCTTCCTCAGTAGACTGGATATCGGCTGAATAATCTTGGAGAAATCCTTTATGAACCGGCGGTAATAGTTGGCGAAACCAAGGAAACTTTGTACCGCCTTCACGTTCTTGGGTGTACTCCATCCGATAATAGCCTCCACTTTACTGGAATCCATTTGGAAGCCCTGGGCCGAGATGATATAACCAAGGAAGGCCACTTCCTTCACATGAAAAAGACATTTTTCAAGCTTGGCATACAAGGAATTCTGCTGTAATCGCCGCAACACCACCTTCACATGATCCACATGTTCGTGAAGTGTAGATGAATAGATCAAAATATCATCTATGTACACGATGCAGAATGTCTCCAGACACCCGCGTAGTACTTCATCCATGAAATATTGGAACGCTGCAGGGGCGTTGCAGAGCCCAAACGGCATCACAAGGTACTCGAACAATCCAAATTTTGTCCTAAACGCGGTCTTCCACTCATCTCCACTCTTTACTCTAACCAGATGGTACGCTCCTCTGAGATCAAGTTTAGTGAAGAATCGAGCCCCTTTCAATTGATCCAGGAGTACAGGTATAAGAGGTAGTGGATACCGGTTCTTGATTGTCATTCGATTAATGGCCCTGTAGTCGATGCATGGTCTCAATTCCTCGCAGTCCTTCTTAGGAATAAAAAACATCGGCGAGGAAGCTGGCGAGGTAGAATGACGAATGAACCCCGTAGCCAGATTGTCATCGAGGTAATATACACTGACTCTTTTTCAGTGAGAGCGTAAACTCGGCTACAGGGAATATCAGCACCAGGAACAAGGTCAATTCTACAATCGTAGACGCGATGTGGAGGCAAATCAGTAGCCTTTTGTTTGTCAAACAAGGAACTGAACTCCTGGTACTCGTCAGGAAGAGCGGTGGCACAACAGTATGGTCCTATAGAACATCCCGAAGCCAGACAGACTGAAGGCGTAGCTGATTGTTCTTCCTTAACAGACACGTCCTGTCTGCAATTGGCCTTACAAAACGCCGAGGACAAGGTAATGGTACGTGCCGCCCAACTAACTTGAGGATCGTGAAGAGTCAGCCACGGCATCCCCAATATTAAACGGAACTGGGGGGCATCAATCAAGTCGAATTGGATCATCTCCTGATGATTTTGATTAGTCTGCATCAACAATGCTTGGGTATGATAAGAAACGGGGCCAGATGACAAGACCGTTCCATCCACTGCTTTGACCAACTCCGGTTTATCCTTTTTCTCGCATACGATCCCGATCTTCATGGCGTATTCTTGGTCTATATAGTTACCCGTGGCTCCGGAATCTAGCAGAGCATCAATCTCCATAGCGTCACGGGTATTGACCCATAAAGTCACTTTTAAATTCATGTGAGCCACTGCAGGATGTAATGTATTTGCAAGTGTAGGTGAGATCTTTAACGGTGAACAACCCAAGGCAGCGACCTCCTCCTGATTTGGGCATGTTAGTTTTCCGCCGGTCTTCCCGCTTGTATGACAGCCTGAGAAGGGGGAGCCGTCGGTCTTCCAGGAAACGCGTTTCTGGCTCGACAATCTTTCACAAAATGACCACCCTTTCCGCAGTATAGACACTGTTTCAGTCTTCTTCGTTTGTCTTTTTCTTCCTTTGAAAGGGGGCCCGAAGACCTCCTATTTGCATGGGTTCGACTCCCTCTGGCATCTTAGGATGATCTTCCATATTACCTCGGAGACGAGGATAGAAGAAGCGACCGTCTCCTCTGCCTCTATCACCCCTTCGTTCCAGTAGGCGATGGTCCAATTGAACTGTTAAGTCAATCAATTCTTCACAAGAGGTGGGAAGTTGTACCACCTGAGCCAATACGTCCTTTAGCTCCCCTCGGAGCCCTTGGTAGAAATAGATATTCTCTTTGCCATAGGCCACTCTGTTTTGACCACGAGTCGATTGAAGGAAGTTATATATGATAGCAAATCTTGAGACCCTTGCCGTAGGGTTAACAGCTCTCTATCCAGAGATAACATGGAGTTTTCTGTCGAACAGTCGTCGCAGTTCCAAACAAAAGTCATCAAAATCGTGTAACACAGGATCATTTCTCTCCAATAAGGGGATTGTCCAACTCGCTGCATTGCCTCCCATGTATGACATCATAAACGCTGTCTTTGTTGTATCCTCTTGGAACACCCCCGGCTTGCACAAAAAATGCAATCTACATTGGTTTAAGAACGTTTCAAATTTACGGGGGTCCCCATTGAACCTTTCAGGAGGGGCAAGTGGGATCCTGGTATTTTGTATGACATGGACAGTGGGAACTGCATCAGAAGAGGAGGGTGTGGAGGGAGATGACACCGTGAACCCACCCCCTTCAGCTCCCTGTGACACAGGAGACACGGTGGAAGATGGAGGTTGTAAAGTGGCTGGTTTAATGTACGAAGCCCCTTTGCCCCCTCTCATGGACAATTCGGACATCTCCTTTCTAAGAACCCCTAGTTCCTTATATAGGACCTGACTCTCGGTACGAGACGTGGTAACTTCCTGTTGAAGAGCCGCAAGGCTTTCCACTACAGAATTTAGTATACTTTCCACATTCATCGTCCAGGCTGGGTCTTGTTACTTGGGCTTGTCAATCTGTCAAGATCGGCAGTAGCACAAGGAACATTAACGCCACTAACCTTCTGTCTTTTCCCAGCAGAGACGATATCAGATGCTAGATCCTCTATTCCCCTCGATACACGCCCCCCAACAGGGAAACTATATACCTCTGTCTGGCTTCGTGCATAGAAGGGAAAAAAGGAGAGAAGAAGCCTTGGAGGAGAGCGGGAATGCGATCTTTCTATCTTCGTTTCTCCCTCTTTGGAATGGACTGGGTCTAAGGGACAGCTCTGTAACACCTTTCCGGTATCTAAAAGCGAAACAAACACACGATTACCTCTCACGTCGAGATAATACTTCACTATGCCAATAAGGGGGATGATGACTTCACTCACCACACTTTCTGCATACAGGGCTTTAAGAAAAAGGAAACACTGTCTCTCCCTTTCACTTGCGTGTGTCCTTCACCAAAGAGGATAAATTCCCAAATGTCATAGGAGTGTGACTCCTCCACAATTAAACTAAAGATAAACAAAACATAAGGCTGGCGCCTATTACTGCTGAGGCTTCTCTCCTTTCGTTGTTAGTTGCACAACTAGGACTACACGTCCCACAAGGCAGTTCAAAAACGTCACAGGTATCCGATCCGGCTTTATCACTACTCAATCAATACTCGGACTCTAATCAGGACTCTACATGCGCGGCCGCGCTAAATCCTTAGTCCTCCTCAATTCTACCAGCCTGTACACTGCACGCGTTGATGGCTTCACGCGCGCAATAATGCAAACTGTATTTCTCACGGGTTCCTTAACGCTAGATGCGCTAAGCGAAATACCGTGGCTACTCTGATAGGCGCTTCACCTGCAGTAGTCCAAGAATTCAATTCTCCAAACAAGGAAGGAGGCGAGCCCGCGCTCCTTCTTACTTGATACAAAGGTCCGATTTGGAGTTCTCTGTTTTCTCCCTCTGGCGCTGTACACAGTACTCTCCTAGATGCTGCAATTCTTCTCGCTGGTATCCGGCGGGGAACACCTTCCGCCTATCCTCTGACTCGCACTGCACAAACAATTGACAAGCACTCTTCTCTGGGGAAGGAGGGGCTTAGTACAAACGAGTCTCCCCCAAGGCAGTCTGGGAGTTGTAGTTGTTTTCCGCTTCCCTGTTATCCTCGCATAGCTGGAAGGCAGCCCTTTCGTCCTGGTAATCGCCACACCGGTCCGCTCCTCGGATGCTTGATTCCGTTCTGGGAAGGACATGGCTTTTGTAGTTCGGACTGGACTGTTCCCATGGGGCACAGGGTCAGAGCTGATTTGCATATCGCCATTGTCTAACCCAGGGTGGTGTGGAGTGCAAAAAAACGATGGATTTGGGCCCAGATCTTTGGACTGGGGTGAATGTGTGACATTGATCCACATTCTGTCCATCACCTGTTTTGTTTGCAATGCTTATCTGAACATCAACAATCACAGAAATGTGTGCATGGAGGTAACCTTTTGTAGTAATGCAAATGCCGTACATGTGCCAGCAAATTGTCTGACCTGTTCTCATTTTGGATTACACAAATGTGTGAGGCATTTTGTTATTGGACCAAATACTTGTGAATAGCCATACTATACATACCCGAATCAGTTGACATCAAGATTGAGGCCATGGTAATTTTTACTTGCTCATTGTGCCGCTGTTAGGTCCTAGCTATGCTGCTCAATGTTATGATATGTATCTGGAGGCATACAAACACAGAATCCATAATGGTTGCATTCAAATAGTGTCTGCTGAAATAGCAGTTATTGATCAGGACCCTGCTAAACAACCCCCGTTAAAACGCTAGAGAGATCTAGAGGTAGTAACTAATCTATTGGGAGAGGCAACCCACAAGTAACCAATCCCTAGTGATCTCAACTCCATACCCCAGCAAAGGGCAAAAAAAGTGTTTAAGCAAGCTAAGAAACCAAAATATTAACTTTCTAAGATAAGGGGCGAAAAGGGAGGTCATACCTAAAAACCCATGTTACTATTCCCATTAATGACTTGGCTAACTTAACTACCCATGTGGTAGAGCTAGATATATTTTTAAGAGATGCCATAGCCTGTTTAACTGAAAGAATCACCAGGATTGAAGATACTCTGAACAATAAATTCAGTTTGGAGAGGACTGTCAATCAAGATAGGAGCCCCCACAGCCAAGCGGGTCAGGGCAGATTAACAAAAGATGTTAGTAAGGAAAGCACAAATAGCCAGTAACACCTGATTGCGTTACCCCTGGGGCACAAGACTCTTCACAATATGTAACAAAAGTAACAAGGCCACTAAGCGAACTCTCAAGAAGCCACCAAAATGTTATTCATTCTAATGATCAACATTATAGGCGGAATATTATAACCACACCTGAGTCAACTAATCTTGACTTAACTTCCCGTTGAATTCCCAAGTTAAACTTATTCGTCTAGATCTACCCCTAGCAATAACACCATATACAGTAATATTAGCTAATGTTCCAAAACTGAGGGCCAATGAAAACAAATTTGGGACTCTTTGAGAAACAAGGCTTTTCACTGGCTCGGGGAAAAACAGGGTTGATGGAGTAACTTTTTATGGAATTCAAAATGGCTTGGAGAGTGAGTTTGCTGTGTTAAGATTATAAAAAAACCTCATAGGGGATTGCATAGTCCTAATGTTTAAAACCCCCACAACTAGTGAAGACTATCCTCTGGAAAGCAGGAGACAAAAAAATAATGTCCTGTTATTTTAATGTTCTACCCCTGGGCTACTTTTGCCAACCTCCTCTGAATATGGGATCGAGAAATAATAGAAGTTAAACCCATGACAATAACTATTTCAGATATATTGTTGCAGTTCAAAATAGGTTTTACCTTATCCCTACGCCACACAAGATTGATTGACTTATTAACATAGATATATACAACCCCCTAAATGAGACATATGACCTACTTACCCCAGTAGATGCGTCTAAGCTAATTCCAGAAACTTGTAGTATCCAGGCAAAGGATGTAATGGTAAATTATGAAGATAGTTTGCCTGGTAGTACATCTATAAAATCCAACTATTTCACCTCTTCCCCGGGAATAACATTGCCAAACGAGGTGGGTAGGGGGTCAAAATCTACCATTAGACACCACAGTTCTACATGTGGGTTCAAGTGTAAAAAAGGATGCAATGAAAAATATCACTTAGTATTTCGGAACGTTGCAGGACTGCACTCAAAAGTGATAAACCCTGTGTGGCTTGACTTTGTTGGAAAATTCAGCAATTTAGGTCTCGAAAAAACTTGGGCGGTAGACAGTATACATATTAACAGTTATAAGACCTTCCATACACCTGCAGTCTCCACTGTACATGGGAGACTCAAAGGAGGTCTATGCATTTTTGTGTCTAAAAAGGTGATTGTAGATAAGATAACTCTGTCAACAGCTAATAGTTATCATCACATTATGACCAGCTGTCTGGATAAATATCATTGCTGTGTGTTACTTAGTTTTACAACAATGCCCCTAGAGATCGAATAATGGGAGTATTGAAGGAATTAAGCGGAGATTAGAACAAATTACACTGTGATAATACAAAGCATGTGTTTACTGTATGGAGGGTATTCTTAATACTGGCTTGTGCCCATTAGGCAGAGGGGAAAACTGTGGTATACCTTCATTCCCCCCACCACTAAATTGGGAGCTTTTGAATGAGATTATTTTCTCATTTGATCTAATTTTTTCTAACACCAATATTCCTTGCAGTTACTTTCACTCAGAAATGTAATGGGAGAGGTATGAATCAATAGTCTATTATATTGTTCTGCCTTGTAAGTACCCAGCAAAACTCGCAGATTTTAAAATACATGATGTATCGGTGAGCAACCATTTCCCGCTTAGTGTCAGTATATCTTTATTGACCCAAGTGCAAAGCAAGCGGGACAATTCTAATCATAGGGTCCAAAACATAGTTCTGGATAAAATAAACAGTTATTCATTGCGGTGGTTCCCACATAGAACCCACTGCATTCACCCCAAAAATTCTGGTGAATTGTCAAAAATCCTTTTTTTTCTGCATGGACGGGATGATCCCTCACAATCAGATCGTAAAACCCTATGCGCAGATTACATTTGAAATAAAAAACACACTGAGGTTTAAGAATAAAAAAACACATGCGAACAACCAAGGATGGCTTAACTCTAACTGCACAAAAAAGGTTATTCAAAATTAAAGCAAGCTCTGCATAAACCTTTAACAGACATCAAGGAAATAAGGAAATCAAGAAAGGGATGTAATCAGGCCCTGAAAGTACGCTAATCCGAATGAAAAGATATGGCTTGGGCGAAGCTACATGAAGCAACCCTGAAAAAAGACAATGCAGCATTTTGAGGTGCAGTAAAGTCACCTTTGCTCTCAGCTCATGATTTACCAACCATAGAGATTGCCATAGATGAACAGTGGGTGGAGTACTTTTCCAAAGTGTACAAGCAGGAAGTGGAAGGAAGGAACACGACAAATGCATTAATACATAACAGAAATAGTATTTTAGACAATTAACCAATAGACCTTTGTTTTACATTAGACAAGGTCATCTCCGCAATAACTGAAAGTAAGCGAGGAAAGGCCCCAGGCTCAGAAGGAGTGCCAGTAGATCTTTTTAAAGCAAACATCCTGTTATGGGGCCCTATTTTAACTCTGTTACTAGTGGCATGCTGCTCTACGGGTTTCGCAGAGTACTGTTTGGAGTCATTAATGGTCCCTATATTTAAAAAGGGTGACAGACAGAACCCAGCCTGTTATCTCCCAATATCCTTGCTGGATACCTTGGCCAAGGTGGTCGGTCGGATTGCACTTAATCGACGGCAAAACCAGGCAGAAGACAAGAATATACTCTCAGATGTGCAATTTGGCTTTCAGGAGGGACTGGGTACACTGGAACAAGGATTAAACCTAAACATCCTGATAAGGAAATACACATGGTCCATACAAGGTAGGCTATACCTTGCTTTTTTTGACCTTACAACAGCTTTTGACTGCGTGTTCCATGACAAGTTTTGGAATATCTTAACTGAGATGGGGGTGGAAACTTCTCTTATCCTTTTCTTGAGACAGCTTTATGGGAACGCGAATGCAAGAGTCCGGTATGGAGTAAAGGGCAAATACACTGCACCGTTAAATGTGGAGAGGGGGGTTAGACAGGGTTGCATCCTAGCACCTTTTCTATTTACATTATATACCAATGGTCTAGAACACTTAATGGAGGAGAAGGGCCTAGACTCTCCACAAATAAACAACCCATCCATACCCGGCATTCTCTACGTGGAAAATGCAGTGTTGATGGCAAGGACACAACTGGGACTCCAAAGGGCCCTTATAGATTACACCGAGTTCATGGATAATCTGGGGCTGAAAGTAAATACGATTAAAACTTTTATTATGAGGTGTGGGAAAGGTAGTGCCAAATGTAGGGACATGTTCATTGGTAATACTAAGGTGGCATTTACAAAGACATTTCCCTACTTAGGCATCTTATTTGATCATAAGGGGACATGGTCCCAAACAGTAAAAAACAGGAACTTGATTTTTATGAAATCAGCAGCTGCTTTGGCCAATTTCGCTAGGAAATTGGGAAGAAGGCCACCTGTGGAGATGTTACATATCTTTCATGAGAAATGCGTCAGTATGGCAACATTCTTAAAATCTCTCCTGGCTGTACCAGTCAGTACCTCAACATACATTTACCACTCGGAGCTTGGGTTACCTTATACCTCAGATTTGATAAAATGTCAACCTGCCCTTTTGTGGCACAGGATTTGAACCACCTTGAACCGCAAAATTTTAAAAGATAGCCTTAAATTGGACAGGGCGCTGGATAATCTGTGGTTTAATTTTATTTAGGACTTTGCTTATGACCTTGGCCACCCCGAATATTTTAACGATCCCTGTTCCATAAGCTCTGTCTCCAGAAAAGACCTTAAAAAGCTCTGTATGACGCATCAGGAGGAGAATAGGTGTGTGGTTGAGGAACCCCTCTGTTCCGTCGAACCAGCTGACGCTGACTACTTTAGGGATGCAGCCCTATCTTGAAATGACATTAAGGTCCCGATTCACAGCACTAACTTAAGGCAAAATCCTAAACTTACTATCATTCTGGTATTCAAAGAAGGCACTTACTCATTTTGGTTTTCACAGATGGCACTTACTCAGCAGTGAATAAGTGTCTTCTGTGAATACCAAATTGAGTAAGTTACTCAAAATGAGTAAGTTACTGATTTTGGTATTCACAGAAGGCACTTACTCGTCAAGTGCCTTCTGTGAATACCAAAATGAGTAAGTGCCTTCAGTGAATACAAATCAAATCAAAACGAGCCCTATTCGATTTTAGGCATATAAAATCATAAAAGCAGACAGTTTAACACATTTCATCTTACTTCTAAAATGTACATAGATAAACATAAATAGATACAAAAGGCATACCAACAGTTCATTTAGCTATAACTATCTCTGGTACAGAAAAATAGAGAATGTTTGGTGAATATACTACTAGTATTCCCTCAGAGGTCTAAACATTTAGGAGTTTGCTTGCTCTCAATCTACTTTTTAGGAAACCCATCATGGTACCAATGCAGTAATAATTTACCAATATCTGTAAATACATAAAAGCATGGCATCATTGTCTCCATCCTCCCTGTTTTAGTTGGGGCACAATCCATCTTCATCTTTCATTTGCATAGTATTTACAGAATAAAACTATGTGGATAGCAGTTTGTAAAGAGATGTTATCGCAAGGACTTGGGCATAAATCCCTTGACCAATTATTCGTGACTGGATGACTAATCAGACAGTGGAAAATCTCAAATCTAAAGCATGTTGACACATACCCATCATAAACCCCAGACCACATAATAGGTACGGATGGATGTTATATGTTATGGTGATCAATTGATACTGGACCACCTGGGGTTTATTAATTTCCAGAACCAGCCTTTTATTTTCCAGAACGGGCATACAAACTTTTTTAGATTCCTTCCGATGTATAGAATGTAATATTTTAGGATGGGAAAATATTCTGGATGCCCAATGTCATGCATGACATTTTTTATGTATTTTAACCACAAAATCTTGCTGGCCTGA
This sequence comes from Lissotriton vulgaris, assembly GCF_964263255.1. Lineage (NCBI taxonomy): Eukaryota > Metazoa > Chordata > Amphibia > Caudata > Salamandridae > Lissotriton > Lissotriton vulgaris. Next base: position 460,490,042 of record NC_141696.1, on the reverse strand, counting down.
TCTAGTTATGTCGCATCTGTTAAAATTTCCTTGTTTAGACCTATGCTGGTAGAGGTCCAGATTCTTTGCCAGAGCAAAGCTGGTTGCACATTAATTAGGTCCAAAATATATGGTACTCCTAGCTCGCTGTGGCAGTTAAAAACAGGGGAGTTAGCAGGAACTGCCAAAATAAATATTAAAAACTTGTTTTCAACATATTGGTATGGGGCTTAATTGTAGACCTCCCACATTCCCACACATTTATTCTGATACATTTTCAGTAACATTTTGGGTGGTCTCTTGCCCATTTTTTAGTAATATTTATCAGGGCTGCAGTAGACCTCATAAACAGAAGGCTCTTGGTCTTGATTGCTGTGCCCATGACCCAGTGCAGTTAAATTAAACACCCAAATATGCAAAGGTGCTAATAGATTCTACCCAGCCTTCCCCAGCTTGAAAACTCCTATACCTATGTTTCCCTCTCTCACAGGACATTATAAAACTATTCTTTGCATTCATTTTTAAACCCAAGTGATCCATTAATCTAGTATAATAAGTAAGGGCCCTCTGTAATCCAATCTGGGCGCGTGCCATGAGTAACCCATCTCTGCGTAAACAAGAGAGACAATCGGACGCTTGTTTACCTATGGTGGGTCCCTTGCGTTTGACACCAACTCCAGTTCTAATGCGTTCATACAAAGAGTGAACAGGAGTGTTGCCAAAATATATCCTTGCCTCCCTCCCCTCTCTACTTTGATTGGTGCGATACACTCTCCCTTAAGTCCATATCAAACTTTGGCTGTTGCACCTGAATATAACTGTCTTAAAAATTTAATTGATGTTGGCTCTACCTTAAGATCACTAAGGATACTCCATAGTTTGCTGTGTATAACACTGTTGAATGTGGCTGTAAGATCAACAAATGTCAAATAAAAAGTTCCTAATTTAGCCAGTTTATATTTTCGAATTAAAATACTAAGATTAAGAGCCTGTTTGTTAATGACTAAACCAGATCTAAAACCATACTGTACATCACTTAAAATCTTATTGTCTTCTATTCATGTTTGCTGCTGATCTCAAACAATCCTTCCTGCTAAGGAAAGGAATTTACTAGAGATATCGGGCAGTAGCAGGTGGGATTTTCCCGATCCCCCTTTTTAAGAAATTAAGATGATAATCGATTCAGACCATGTGTCAATAAATCCCTTTGCACAACATGCCTTTAAAACTAGGGTTAAAATTGGAGACTTGAGATGCGGGTATGACTTAAATAGATCAATTGGTACCCCATCCGGGCATGGGCCTTACCACTCTTACTAGCTTTTAGACCCATGATTACATCATTCAGAGTGATATGAAGTTCAAAAGGCAGAAAATCCTGCGACCCCCCTCGGGCTCACGTTTGGATTTGAATCCCACTCCGTTGTATTTTGTCGGGTGTAAACATTTGGAAAGAAATCCACCCAGGTTTTTTCTTCTATTGCTACCTCTATAGAAGGTCCATCGGAGTCAATAGGGAAAAAAGTGTATTGATGGTCCTCCAGAAAAGGGAGCTGTCTTTGCTTGTTGCAACTTCTTTGAGGTTTTCACAAGCCTTATCTTTCATCTAATTTTTCATAGTTTTTCTAGCTTCGTTATACAACTTTCTGCATCTCCTAATTTTCTCCTTATCTCTTACTGTCTGGTGTAGGGCTTCTTTTAGATTAGTGTAGGTTTTTGTGCAGTTTTTATCAAACCAGCCCTTTCTATAATTAAGAGTGCCATTACTTTCTACTTGCAGCAGGTTTTAGACAACCGTAGTGTTTGGGAAAAGGCGTTCAGAATGCTATCATGCGATGGACTATCACTTAAGCACATAGCAATAGAATCGGACGCCTTGGTAACAATTTGCTTACTCATTTCTTTTTTTTTTTTTTTAATATTTTTTTATTTTCTTTCACTTTTTCTGTAAATTACAATGCAGTGAATACAGTACAGGATTTTCTCACCATTATACATTTGTATATAATATCAACAACTAGAACAACTAGAAAACCATAACCAATCCAAAATAATGAGACAATGAAAAGAAAGCAAAGTGAAAAGCACCCAAAGGCTGAGCATCTGAAACAAAACCGAATAGGTCATAACCTAACATAGCTCAAAAAAAAAAATAGAGTTTTTATGCCTTACTATTCTTCCACTCTTCAATAGGGCGCCAGATCTTTCCCCCCAGTGATCTTGCCCTTCTGCCTTTCCTATCATAAATGGCTTTCTCCAGATTGTATATGTGTAAAATCCTTGCCAACCATATTTGGAATGTCGGTGCAGATTTGTCTTTCCAGGCTTTTGCAATAATAAGTCTGAAAACTGCTGTGGCCACAAACAAAAATTCTGGATGGATATTATTATCGCCTATCCTGATGCCTAATATTATCAGTTCGTCTGTTAATTTCACTTTTAGCGGTAGAGATTTCTCCAGAAACACCTCTATTGCCACCTTTAAGGTACAAAGCTGTGGGCACTGCGAAAACATATGCGTGAGATTTGCACTCGATGAGTTGCAACGTGGACAAGTTATACCAGTGCTACCCCCCCATTGTGCAATTCTAGCTGGTGTGTGATATAGTGAAAAGATGGTTTTATAATGTTGGGTTTGTAAGGTAGCTGAACAAAGTATGGTTCTTCCTAGGTCTAATGAAGCTTGCATAGCTTCCGGGTGGGCCCCTACTTGTTCAACCCATTTGTTACTATATTTCTCCCTATCATCAGTTTTATACGCCTGTAATTCTATATACAATCGTCTAATTGATCCACTTAAGCCACTCCCCAAATAATCCATAATCCTGCAACCTGTCATACCTACTGGGCCCCCCTGTTTTGTATGAAAATAACTTCAAATTTGTAAGTATTTGAAGAAATTGTTTCCAGGTATTTTAAATCTATGTTGGATTTCCTGAAATAGTAGAAACCCCCCTTCCACATCCAGCAAATCTCCTAGTTTCTTAACTCCTTTATCATTCCAATCTTTCATTGCAGTATCCCAAAATATTTCTGTTGGCAGATCGACATTCAAGTATAGCCTCAGGTATCTATTATATCTTCCTAAACCTACCTTCTTCATAATAACCCTCCAAATTTTGTATACTGCCGCCAAGGTCTTAAATCTAGTATGTTTAAAATAGGCGAAATCTACTGTATTAACCAGAGCATTCTCTGCCCTTTCCCCCATCAGTGCTTTATAAACATTCTCTATACCTGCCCCCTCCTCTTGATAATCGCTGCCTCCTAACAGTCCTTTGGAGTATTGCAATACTGCCGCCCAATAGTAAAATCTGAAATCTGGTGCCCCCCAACCTCCCTTTTCCCTTGGTAATGTCAAAAATCTATACGCTCTACGTGTCTTCCCTTGTGCCCAAATTAAACCATTCAGTATTGCTTCTAACTTGTTAAACCATATCACATCAAATAATAGAGGGATTGCCCTAAAAAAATATAGAAATTTGGGAAAAGTAACCATTTTACTGAAATTAATATGACCCATTAGTGTCAAATGTAAGTTGTTAACCCTCTCCAAATTTCTCTTAACCTTCCCTAGTAATGGCTCCATGTTTATCTCTACCAATTTTCCTAACTCAGCCGTCACCCTAACTCCCAAATATGTTGCTTCCTGAACTACTCTTGCATCTCTAAAGGTAGAGTAACTATTCTGCACTATCTGTGTTTTCCCTCTATTTATTGAATACCCTGAAAACATGCCAAATTTCCTTGCCTCCTGTTCAATTTCAGACAATGCTTGCGCCGATACTGATGTTATAATAGCCACGTCATCTGCATAAGCAAATAATTTGTAATCTTTCTCATGCAATGTAACAGGCAAGATCTTACAATTAGCTATTAGCCTTCTCAGGTATGGGTCCAGATAGATGGCGAACAGCAGCGGGGAGGCTGGGCACCCCTGTCTCGTCCCCCGCCCGATCTGTACCGTTTTTGAATAGGATTTGTTGATTCTTATCCTAGCCGTAGGTTGTCTATATAGTGCCTGTATTGCTACAATGAATCCCTTACCTATTCCTGCCCATTCCATCGCTTTCCATAAGTAAGCCCAAGAGACCCTGTCGAAGGCCTTCTCGGCGTCCAAAAAGATCGCTGCGACAGGGTCTCCAAAGGCCTCTGCTGCATCTAAGATAGTGACCATTTGCCTGGTATGTTGGGTGGTCCCTTTACCGGGTATAAACCCATGTTGTTCCGGGGACACCATTTTCTCTATGACCTTACTCAACCTGTTAGCTAAAGCCTTGGCATATATCTTGACATCTGCATTTAGTAGAGTAATTGGCCTATATGAACCTGGTTCTGTTGGCGGTTTATCCTTTTTTAAGATCACAATAATGTCCGCGTTGGCCCATGACTTTGGGACAATCCTACCTCCCTGTGCTAGACAACAAATTGCCCACAGATCTTTACCTATGACATCCCAAAAAGTTTTGTAAAACTCTACAGGTATCTGATCCTGTCCTGTTGCTTTGCCCGATGGAAGATTAGCTACTGCATCTCTTAACTCCTGCAATGTTAGCACCTCGTCTAGTTTATCCCTCTCGTCTATACTAAGCTCTGTCTGTGGTCTTGGTGTTAGATAATCCATACTTCCTTCCTCAATATCTCCCATACTTGTATCTTGTTCGTATAAAACCTCATAAAACCTCCTAAACACCTCCTGTACATCCTCCACCTTATTTACAATTGTCCCAGTGCTATCCCTAACCTCTTTTATCTCCCCTGCTGCTAACGTTTGTCTTGTTCTAATTGCCAGGAGGTGCCCAACCCTTTCATTGAATTCGTAGCACTTCTCTTTCTTTGCTAGGTAATTCCTAGCTAGCTTCTGTGCTAAAAAAACGCCTGTTTCTGCCTTTTGAGTTTCCAAGTCGAGTAATATCGGTTCAAATGGCTCACGCTTGCTTATTGCCTCCACTAGAGCCTCTTCCAGTGCCCACAGGGTTCTAATCTCTTCTTCCGTTTTCTCCTTTTCACCTCTATTTCTTGCAATTGTATAGCTTAGTGTCTCCCCCCTTATGCCTGCCTTGAAACTATCCCATACCACATCCGCCGAGGCTGAGTATCTGTTGATATCCCAAAATTGTGTTATCCATGCGTTCATTCTTATAATATATTCCTCATCTTTTAGCAACCCTCTTTCAAACGTCCATGTAGAACTTGTTCTTTCTTTAACTTGAGCGGTTTGAATACTTAGGACCAGGGGATTGTGATCTGACACTATCCTGGGGATCCGTTCTATTCTGGAAATACCTACAAGTGAACTAGAAATGAGGAAATAGTCCAGTCTTGCTATTGACTTATGTGGGGCAGAATAAAAGGTGCTGCCTGTACCCAATGGATTTTTTTTCGCCCACATATCGCTTAATGCATTATGACGAGCAAGGTTTTGTACTGATCTGCATATCTTTTTCTTTCTTCCAGTGTATCTCCCCCCATTCTTATCAAGCAGACCATTTAAACCGTTAATGTTAAAATCCCCGCAGCATATCACGGGTTCTGGCCATAATGCTAGTTCTCTATCCACAAATTCAAGAACATCAGGATCATCGTCGTTTGGGCCATACAATGAGACAATTGTATAATGTCCTGCAGTTGTTTCCAGCTCAAGCATTACCCATCTCCCCTCACTATCCTCCTTTTTCTTTTTAACTTTTGTGCTACCTTTCCTTGCCAACACTGCGACTCCCTTACATCTTACTTCCTGACCTGTATAGGCGAGAACATCAAAACCCATTTGCTCCAACAGGTACTTCTCTTTAACAGCTACATGCGTTTCCTGTAAACAGATTATATCAATTTTCCAGAAACGCAGTAGTGCCCCCAGTTTTTGCCTTTTTTCCCTATTATTTAGACCACATATATTCAACCTAATTATCCTAGTTCCCATATATCATTTTTTCCCTTTTTCCAGCTTTTCAAATGCCCATGCCCGTGCCCAGTGCTTCCAGCATTCCCTCCCATCATAGTGATTTTTACAAAACTGTACTGTATTACTGCTTCAACCAACAACCGTTTCCCCCCCACCACCCTCCCCTTTTGTAGCCCCCCTCCCCAACTGCTGCCCCACCGCCCCTATGACAGGCAAATAGGTCACTCCTGACCTATGCGTGTCCACTGTGCATTGCAGCGTCGCCCCCCTCTCCTCCCCTTCCAAAAAAAGAAAATAAGAACCTACTCCTGGTAAGTCCTGCTGCCCAGGCCCTTACGTGACTTCTCCACTTTTCTCTTTACCACTTTTTTTCATTTTTATCTTCTTTTAATCTTCCTTATATCTCCTTTACCTTTTTTTCGCCCCCACTTTGCTAGTACATCCCCTTGCTACTACCTTCTAGCTCCCCCTTTCTCCTTTAGCTCTTTTAGCTCTTCTAGATATTCTCCAGCCTTAATCTCTGAGAAAAACATTCTGACTCTGCCACCAACAATGACTTTTAGTTTTGCTGGGAACATCAAATATGCCTCAGCGCCTTGGCTCTGAAATGCTGCTATCAATTGTCTGAGCCTCCACCGCCTCTCCACTGTGACATGGCAAAAGTCAGGTCTTGCAAAGAATGTTGTTCCATCCACCGTCTTCTTAGAGTCAGGTCTGGCTTTATCCATCACCTCTTGTCTCGCCAGGAAATTTCCAAAGAATACTAACATAGCCCTTGGAAGTACACCCTCACCTCTTTTTTTCCCCCATGTCGTAAGTGGAAACCTATGTGCTCTCTGCACCTCTTGTTCCCATTGCCATGGTGCCTCTGGAAAGGCGCCCTTTAACAGCTTAATGACGAAGCCTCTGGGGTCTTGCCCCTCTGCCCCTTCCTCTATTCCAAGGAGTCTAGCATTATTGCGCCTCTGGCGATTCTCCAAATCCTCCACCTTCCATTGTAGGTCCTCCATTATTTTCAACTGCTCTTCTCTGCTTGCCTGCCCATCCGTAACTTCCTCCTCTATCCTGCTCGTCTTTTCTTCAACTTCGGTGACTCTTTCTTCCACTTCCTCGCATTTTTTGTTTATTCTCCTGATAGAGGCTTGGATTTTTTTGGTGTCATGCCTGGCTCTTCTACTCTCAGTTCTAGCTTCCATTTGAATTTGCTTTAATGTTGCAAATATCATGTCTAGTTTCCCGCCCTCAGCTTGGGTGTCTTGCCCATCTTCTTTATAAAGATTGGAGGTAGCAGAGTAGTCCCATAACAGCTTTTTGTGAGTGCTCTTATGCAAGTTTATAGGAGAGCCTGTTTTCCTGCCTGACAACTTGCGTTTTTTTTGTGTTCCTCTCCCTTTGGAACCCCCTGTGTCTCCAGAGCTAGAGCATGAGTCTTCTGATTCCCTCTCGTCTTCGCTGCTTGTTATAGTGGAGTCTGATTCTTCGGGGACTGAGAAAAATCTATCCCCCTCAGCCCCCTCAGCACTCTCTGCACCCTCTGTGGGATCAATGTCTAGCTGTTCCTTTTGCCCTTGCCGTGATCTAGGACTCATAGCAAAATCTTTTTGTATATTTTTCCCATCTTGATCTTGTTCTTCTAAGATTCCAGCCTCCACCTCCCGTAGCGCTTCTAGCAGCGGGTCTGTACTCAATGTCTCTGTTATTCCAGCCCCACCAGCAACTCTCACCTCATTCTCCACGTCAGTATGCTCCGCTTCCCTCTCTGCGGTAATTGACGATCTTGCCGCTTGTTGCTCCGCGGGAAGCGTGAGCTCTGTACGTGCTGTTTGTGCCGGTTGCCTGGTAACGCCTCCACTTGCGTCCTCGAGGACGCTGTTTCCAGGGCCGGCTGTCGGTAAGTTTTCTGTGTTCAGGACTGCCGCTGTGCCTTCTATTGAGGCCGCCGGGGGTGCTTTGATGCTGAAAACTTCTATCACTGAAGGCTGACGGAAGGTGAAGTCGCCTTTCTTTTTCTCCGTTGTGGTTCTTCCCGTTTGGCTGGCTTGATTGCTATTACCGCCGCCACCACTGCGAGTGTCAACATTTAATTTAGGTTCTTTGTCTTTCTCGGCGGCTCTCTCGCTCTTCTCAATTTTCCGTTGCTGAGCCTTGGAAGCCGTCGATATCGTGGGTGTAGAGCGTTTGCTGGGGGGTGGCATTTTAGTTTTAGGAATAGTACCAGTCCTTCCTGGGTCTTTTTGGCATGTCTCTTTAGCTGGTCCGAAACTCGAAGTCAGTTTGTCTTTCGCTCGATTTGCCATCTCTGTCCCGATAGCCTTTCGTAATGCCCAAAATAATGACTTCAATTTGTCAAAAGCTTGATTCAGGCTGTAAGATGTGCCGCTTTGTTCCTCGAATTTCAACCAGCAAAACCTCCGTCGCATACTGCCTTTCTAGAGCCGATCAGGTGCCTGGTCCATCCATAGGTCGGAGAGGGGTCTAGATGCGACTTGCACCTACAATGCTACAGCGGCCATCTTGCCTCCCCATTTGCTTACTCATTTCTAATAATATTTGTTCTGTTCACGCTTAAGGGCAGGTGATCTCTCATTACGTTCTGATGGATGTTAAAGCCAGTAACATCGGTTTGTCATGATTATATAATCTATCATCGATTCCGCACCTCTGCCTATAAAAGTGAGCCCGAAGTCCACCCTAGATAGGAATAAGCAATTTCCAAAGACAAGAACATGAAGGTATAAGATCTCGTTAAACATCTTCCATTTATCTGAGTGGGAAAAATGAAATGCCGGGTCATCTTCTTCCGTTGTTAAAGCACATTTTCCTAAACCCGCTAGAAGGCATACATCAACATTAAATCCCCACTGAAGACAGGAATTATTTTGATCTTTCCTTTTGATTTTAATTTACTAATATCCTGGCTAAGCTTCTTTAATATTGTGCCCACTTGCCTCTTTTCAAGGTTATTATAAAAATTGATAGCAACCAATATGCATTTGACATCCATATGTATCAATACAATCTGGTAATACGTTTTAGAGCTATGCATTTCGATCTTTGAGTCCCCTATCAAATTTGAAACTTAAACACAGATTCCACCCTTTGGTCTTCCCTTCGATGAGCGAATTTCTGGTGTGTGTAGCTTTCTGTTGCCGTTTATGTGTACTTTGTTAATGGCCCATGTCTCTTGTACACAGAGGATTTCAAAATTAATAATAAAGTCCTTTCAAGCAATGTCGCTAGCTTTTTTCTTAAGGCCCGCTATGTTCTAAAAAAGAACTCTAAAATGTTTTGTTTTGGGCTGGGTTATTTCAGGAATAAGATTGCGCTGGGTTATTGGCTCCAGCGCGATTTCTGAGAGTGGGTTGTAAACCCCCACAGTGCCCATATCAGTGGGCTCCCTGACAATGTGATCTATCCCAGATATTCCTGCATCTTTAGGGATGCAATCTCCCCCTTGTCGATTTGTTCAGCCATAGTAGGGGAATTCAAGGATGGTGTACAGAACATTTCAGTGTAGGAGTTGTAGTCATTCCCTGCTACGTTTGGTGTAATGGGTAATCAATCATTTTCATCTAAGGTAGATAAAGGCCCAAATCTATTTGATGTCTCCATATTGAAATGGGGGCTGTCTATAGAGTGTCTAGGTGGGCGATAGTTGTTTTGTCTGATTTGACACATGGGTTGAAAGAAGAAACCCAGGGGGAGAACATGTACCTTCATGTGGCTACGGTCAGGATCCTGTGTTCTTGTTAATACTTCCCTTACCAATGATGGAGATCCTAGTGAGAGAACACACAGTTGCCTTGGAAGAATTTGTTGATATTTCCCGACCAACCGATTCTCCTCACCATCTTAAATTCTCTGAACAGGGCACTGGTCAGGCCTGTCCTATTTACAAGTCAGTTTTATTTCTTAGGGTAAACCAGGTTTCATTTTCAACTGGTGCAAATGGAGGAAAATTAGCTAAGATGACAGTGTATGAGATAGTAGCTGTCGGCAAATTTAGGGTATGAGGGCTACGTACATCCTCTGAGATGTTACTATTTATAGGAGTCGTTCTGATAGTTCTTTCGCCCACCCTTCTTTCACCTGCAGAGTTACCCATCCCTCCTTAATCATTTTTCCTGCGAACATCTCTCTCATTTAAGATGGTATTTTTTGTGTTTGCAGTTATATCAGGTAGAAGCCTGGCCCTTGCTCTTTTCACTTTCCCCCGGTTGTCCCCTTACTGTAGAGGGAGATGCTTTTGGATTTGTGTTCACAGACTGAGTGATGGAACCAAGGGTTTTGTTATGTTGCGTACTCCCATTTTGAGCAGCCTTCTTCTGGGTTGTGAGAACTCTCTCTATTCCTACTTCTATTTTTTCCAGTCTACTGGTATGAGTGTTAATAGACCGTGTAAAAAACTCAGTTAACTCTTTTATCGCCATAATCAGGTTAGCTGTCTCCCCTGGTGGGGTAGTACATATTTTTTCCTCACATGATGCATTTGAAGAACCTTCTTTCACCTGGGGCTTGTTTTTAGTTCCCTGAGACTTTACATGTAATTTGCTTATAAGCGCCTTAGTCGGTCTAGGGTTCTTTTGAGGGCTATAGGTTCCTTTAGATGGGAAGTCCAGTATTTCTAAACTTAATGATTTACAAGATTTTTTAGAAGGAGGCAAATTATCAGTATCAATATCATCAGTAGAGATATCATCAGAAATAGTCTGGATACATCCATTGTTTATCTGCTCAATGGGTGTTTTACCCAGCGATACAATTGCATCAACCCCCTTATCTACAGGAGTATTTACTTTATTCTTAGTTTTGAGCCTAATGGAATGGTTGGGTCCATATTTAGTGTATCTTACACTAAGGTTATCTGCCTTTCAATATCACCCACTGCGTCTAATTAAGCAGAGTCATATTGACTCTCCGTTGATTGCTTAGTGATTTGGGTGCATGGCTGGTTGTGTGCTTCCTTTTCCCCATGTTCAATGAATCAGAAATTCAGATTGTACAACCCAGTACTAGAAGGCCTCTAAAATTGAGTAGATTAGCTTCCTTTCTAAAAACAAAATAAGAAATGCAAAATGCAACTTCCTTGCAATTGTAGTAACAGGTCCTAGGAAACGGGGGACAAAAGACAGTGCCAAAAGTTGTCCAATAATCAGCAAGTAAAGTTAAATATATTCTTCAACTACTTCCCTGCTTGCAGAACAAAGACCTATGTGCTGTTTTGGTAGTAACGTGGACCCTAACGTGCAAAAGCGAGTAATTTCCCGACAAACCTTACATGGGCAGATAAAAGTGCGGCGTGCACTTACCAGCAAAAAGACAAATGGCAAAAAACTGTAGGGAAAATGTAGTGCAGTTTTGGATAGCGGTGGGATAAAAATTACTACTCCCACTCCAATGAGTGCAACAGTAGGGGAACAGTTGGATAGAGTATTGGTAAAAAATACTGTTCCCACTCCAGTGAGTGCAACAGTAGGGAAAGTGTTTGATAGTGAAGGGTTAAAATGTACTATTCTCACTCCAGTCAGTTCAACAGTAGGGAAAGTGTTGGTTAGTGGCGGGATAGCCGGATAAAATTTACTATTCCAACTCCAATCAGTGCAAAAGTAGGGAAAGTGTTGGATTGTATAGGAGTAAAATTAAAATTTCTACTCCAGTCAGTTCAAAAATAAAAACAAATTATTAACAACAAATAAACAAAATAAAGAAATTATATAAATATGTTAAAACAATTTCAAACATATCTTTAATATTAAAATTAAAAAATAAAACATATTATAATGTTAAATCCATATGACAAACACCTACAAATATTATTTTAAATAAACTAAAAAAAGATTTAGAAACAAAGGAATTTTTTTAATTTTAAAATATATAGAAACTAAAACATTAATTATTACATAAATGTAGTTTTGTATTACCTACTCTATAACACCACACAATTCAGAAACCATATATATATATATTTTAAATGTACCTCCATAATTAACATTATTAATTACCAATTAAAGAATTATTGTTAACTAAAAAACGAATCAAAAAAATCAATTAACTTCCCACACTTTACCCCAATAATCCCCACAACCCACATCTAAAAGTAAACTTTAAAAACATGAATTACACAATTAAAAACTATTTTCAATTAAAAATCAAATTAAATCTCAATGAATTAATTAAAATAAGGATTAATTAATTAAACATATATTACTTCCCACCCTTTATCCCTATAACACCACAACCCACACCTAAAATTAATAAAAAAGTCCATATTTAATTTTCAATTAATTAAAGAATATTTATTACAATTCATTTTTAGTTAATTAAACATAAATTACTTCCCACCCTTTACCCCTATAAACCACACAACTCACACCTAACATTTTTTAAACAGTTTCTGTGATTAATTTTAAATATATTAATTAAAAACAATTAACAAGTAATTATGAATTCATCAAAAATACTTTGCTTCCTACCCTGTACCCCTATAAACCCCACAACCCGCACCTAAAATTAATCAGACAATTCCCATATTTATTTTTTAATTAATTAATGAATATTAACCTGCACCTAAAAAAATTACAAAATTACCATAGCTAATCACCAATGAATTTTTAATCACTAATAACCAATTAATAATTTATATATTACTTCCCACAATTAACTTTATAAAATCCTACATTATTCCCATACAAACTCACAACCCACTACGGAACTAAAAAAAAAGAAACATTTAATTAAAATAAAATTGATAACTACAAAAAAAGTAACACATGTATTAAAAAACTTAAACAATTCTTATAAAAAATACATCACATTCAATCTAAATATATACTAAAATACATAACACTAATTAAAAAATCGATTTTTAACAACTATACTTCTATATTTTTAAGAACAATATTTCTTACCTTAAAATCGATATTCTTGACCATGATATTCTTGCTGTCAATATTTCTTTGCACAATATTTACAACTTGATATTTGTGTAAATCGACATTTCTAACTCAATATTTTGTCTGAATACCACCAGACATATTTCATAGGGTGTATGACCCGCCAAGGATTTACTTGGCATGTTGGTAAGTGCTCTCTGGACCGCATACAGGTGATTGACCCAACTGCCACCCAAGCCTAATACTCTAGCTGATAAATATTGCTTTAAGTCCTGGTTTTTCCTCTCAATAACCAAACTTTCCTTGGGATCAAAGTGGGAGGAATACTGCATTTTGGGCAAGGGCAAGTGATTGCAGCAACAGCAGCAATTTGCACTGTTGCCATGGCAGCTTCATCTGCCATTGAATTCCCTTCAACATGAACACCAAAACGCTGATGAATCAATGTATGAATAACATGAGCCAGTGGCTGGCTTCTTTCAGCTTTGCCACTTGTTCCCAAAGCATCTTGTGCTTGATTGTTCAACCCTTGGAATCTTGAATCAAATATTGACCCCAAATAGTGAAAATATTCATTATAAGACTGGTCACCGTAAAATTAATCACACAATATAGGTGTGGAGAATTTGTTATCCGTATTTTGTAGTGCCAGTATCAAGGCTTTTAGTTCTTCCAACTGCGCTGTGCAGTCCCCTAGGGACTGTGTGTATGTTATTCCAGGAAGAAACTTACGGTCTCTCATACGCCCTATTACAATTGCACATGCTGCAAAATATTGCTATTTGTATCCTATGGCAGGTTGAGTAGATCCATCGGTATAAATAATACATTCATATAGATCTAGAGGCATAGTTTCATTCAGTAGAGGACATTCTTGTTTGTACTGCAGGAATGCTTGTGGTTGTAATGTAGCATCACATCTTTCGTTTTAATTTGTTGCACTGAATCCCTCTTGGAGGTAGAGCTTTAGCATGTTTTTGCTTTAATACCCACCTCTAGGGTCAGTACTGGGGTGATGACATTTATGCGTGTTCCCTGAGCCAGCGCTCTCTCTTTCATTACAACAGTCCGTACGGATGTGAGTATGTTCTCAGTGGATACAAAATGCATTTCAGCATTTGTGTACAGATGTGATTTGTATGCTATAGGTACCGTATCACCTTCATTGAAAGTGATGTAGGTATACCGTTAGTTGTGTTCACATGTGTGTGTAAATGCCTTGAAGCTAGCATGCCAGTTTGTACTGAACATAAAATATCAGTCTGTTTCTTATTTCAGTGTTGCACTGAAAATACAGGTCTAATTAAGTTGTAGAATGGTTTTCCCCTTTCTGCGTAATTCAAAATGTAAGTTTTGGCAAAATTTAAAAATCTAAAAATGGATGGTAGTCTCTTCAGAGTTGTTGGAGGTTGAAGTAATGCACATTTTTTCAAAGAATTGTGTCTCCAGTCTTTTGCGTCCTTTTGATAACCCTTATCCCAGAAACAGGACACTGAGGTGGGCAATTTGGGATTTTTTTAATTTAAATTTGTAGTCCAGGTAGGCAAACCCCACTATTATGTTGTTTACTCTAGCCAAATGTTCCATTAATTCATTGTCCATCAGATAAATATCATTTACATAGGACATTGCCTCCTCATTAATACTTTGAATTAACTCTGTCACTCAGAATGAAAACAGCGCAGGGCTATTCCTATACCCTCATGATAAACAATAGAATTGACGCTGAGACCCATATCTCTGAAAATTGGTCAAACATCTACTTCTAGGTTCTATATTGTGACAGAAAAAACATTTGAGGTGTCTAGTGTTGTTTTGTATTTCTTCAGCACAATGTTATTCATTAGTACGGCACTGTGCAGATTCTGTACTACAAATGTGTGTGGATGCATTCAAATGTCTGTATTCCAAAACTAAACAATATGAATTGTTGGGTTTCATTATGGGAAACAAAAGATTAATGATAGATGAGGTGCTAGTCTGTAATATACCCTTTTACTCAAGTTGATGTAAGATCTCGCAGACTTGTTTCTTTCCTTCATGTGCAATTGGGTACTGTCTCGTCGTTAGAGGGATCATTTCTAATAGGATCTCGTGATGAGGATACTCATCATCCCACCCAACAAGATTGCGGTATAGAGTAGGCGCTAAAGCTGATGCACACTAATGAGCGTATACACTTTCAACTGATTCTGCTACGAGGTCGGAGTAAGCAGGAAAAATTATTTATTTCCGCATTGGGCAATCTAATACTAACTCAGGCGGCCAAACTTTTTCAGCCAATAGTATATCACAACCATGTCCTCCCGAAAGAGACTCTTTACTTCTCTTTGTATGTTCCCTTCTATTGGAAGCGTCATCTGTGTAAATGATGTGCGACACTCACTATCTGAACAAGTGTTTCCACAGTGCTATACTCACTTAGCGCTACTACTTCCAGAACATCCATCATTTTCTGAAGAGCTATTGTGACTTCTGTTACACTGTCCAACATCGTCTCTGCCCATTTTCCGTTCAAAAGTCCTCAGCAGCCTGGGAATCTCTGATTTTTATCCATGCTACCTTTTTATTTTTAAATTTTGGTTTTATTGATTTGTGTTTATCTTCTTGGTTGATGATGTAGTCTGAAGTTCGATGTGTCTCCTTTGTCGGCTTTGTTCATCGTTTGATCTTTGCTCACCAATTTGGGGTGATATGCCGAGGTCTTAAGATGTTTCAAATTTAACATAGTACACAATTCCTGCATTAATTTGGATACAAATAGAGTATACTGATTAGGAATAATCTCTTTAGGGAACCCCACCCTAGAGAATATTTCAATAAGAACTCAGGCAATATTTCTGGTAGTGGCTGACCAAAAGGGAACAGCTTCAGGATAGTCAGTAGCATAGTCGACAACTACTAAGTAATAAGTGTTACCCTGTTAAGTTCTTTGGAAGGGGCCATTTAGGTCCATTCTAATATGCTCAAATGGTTGCCAAATTATAGGTAAGGATTGGAAAGGGACTGCAAGAGTTATATATATGTTTTTTCTGTTGACAGACCTCACAACTCTGACACTTTTTTTTTATCTTGGCATGAATGCCGGGCCAATAGAAATACCTTAACACCATTTAAGATGTTTTCTCTGGTCCATTATGTCTAGCCAATAAATGTGAATGAGAGGAAAACATTATTTGTTCTATACAATCTTTTGGAGAGTTGGAGATCTGCCCCTATTTTTTGTCTCCTATATAGAAGCCTCTTTTGTTTTATAAACTGGTGAAACCGAGAACTAGTGTTTTCTTCATTCTCTATAGTTTTTTTCCAAGCATTTTGTAGGGTACTGTCATTCCTTTGAGCTTGATGGAAATCACAATTTATCTGCCAAGGTTCAGCTGTGAGAAAGGCATTTTGGGATTTTGAATATTTCTCCTTTTAAAATAGAGAAGATGACAATTGGTCTTTCAACATAGTAAGAAACTCTGTGTTATCTGCATCAATTCTTCTGGCAGAGTTCGCACAACTCCGGCTTTTATTTTTATCTCTCTACCTGTTTGAGTAGTCACTGTCAGCTCAGCTATTGGATACTTCTTTATATCTCTATGAACACACTTAGGGCCCCATTACCATGGCGGGCGGACTTTCCGCCCGCCACCGTAACGGAAAACAGGACCGACCATCAGAGGTGCGGCAGTCCAATGGGGCCAATTAGGATTCCACGACCACCCTTGCGGTCGCATCCAGCATCTTCATCATTGCAGCAGGCAGTACTGTAAGCAGCACCTGCCGCAATGTTAAAGTGGCATGTTGTGCATTACCATGCCACCTTGTGCGTGGCAATGAAGCAAGTGGAGCTCCCCCCCCGGGGGCCAGCAACTGGGCCCCAAAGTGAAATCCTGCATGCCTTTCCATGACGGAGTCTCCACCATGGAAGGCATACCCATCGCAAGGCTCATAATATGGCTGGCAGTGCCTGCAAGGCACCGCCACCATATTGTGGGCCTTTTCCGCCCGGCCGGCAGAAAAGCGGCAGACAGAAAGTCTGTCCGCCACAGTACCCCCACCATGATAATATGGCAGGGGTTAAATGGTGGCCAGGCGGGGAATTATGGTGGGTCACCGCCACTGCCAATAGAGCGGTAGCAATCCGCTCGCCATCATAATAGGCCCCCAAATCTCTACTTCTTTATGTGTAAGTATTTGGGAGAGCATTACCCATGTCTGTAGGATAACTGACTGACGACATCCTCAATCTAACAAAGCCTTAATTCTGTGATCTTAAATGTACAGACTTACATAAAAGCAGTGTCCCAGCTCCGGCATATAAAGAACATTTCTTGGGATACAGCTAACGTCCATGGGTTCCTCAACTGGTGTTTCATTGGAAGAGAACCGAGAAATGTATCCCAATTTACCACAGTCAAAACAATGGGGATTTTTAAAGGTATTTGCCATGAACTGAGAGGGCCTAACTTTATAACGTTCCGTGACAATTTTAGTAGGTCTTATCTCATTCTTGAGAGGATTCTGACTTCCCACTCGGTTAGGATCTCCAACGTTTAAGTGCGGCTTGGCTCTGGAAAAAGTGTTGACCATGTTCTACGGTTAGGCCTGTATGATGTTTAAGCCATTTTGTGTTGCTAGGGGTAAAGCCTCTAGATATTGTTCCAAACAAATCAAATTCATAATTTCTTCCTGGTGTCCTCAAGGTGTCTGAGCCATTTATCTGCGTTCAATTTTAGTTTGAAAAAAGATTTTTGGGATTATCCCCTGCTATGCTGCATTCCTTTCTAAACTTCAGGCAATAGGCTTCTGCGTCTAATCCTAGGTGGTCCAATATGGCATTCTTGACTTCTTCATAGGAACTGAACAATACAGGTTTCATTACATTCATTATAGATGTTAGGACCAGCATTAGACAATTTTTGAGGAGGGGTATTGTTGGATTCAGCCATTATATTAATGCACACTAGAGAGAGACAAACAGAGGAACTAACAAGGTACTGTTGTTTTAGTAATTTACAGCTGTCCGAGAGGAGGATTAAAATTTAAAGAGGTGCTGTGAGTATCCTTAGTTGAATCTTAGGAGAAAGCAGCTCAGATAGAGCAATATTTCAGAGCCACAATTCATTACAACATCTCTTTGAAAACAAAATGTTGTGCTTTCATTCTAGTATGAGTTATATTGCTGCTATGGATCTTATTGGACTATTATTACTGCTTAATCACTTGAATCTTTTTAAATCAGAATATTTTTGTTGTTTCAGGCACACACCTTGTAAGAGTCTATTTCCTCTTTCCGCAAGGAGCTTCTGAAAATACCAATGAGCGGAAATTATTGCAAGGGTCCTTTTCTTTAATAGTGATCCTAGTCTGGTTTAGTCACTCCTTTAGGAAGCTTCACTAGAAAGTATTTTTCAATGTGTATCCATCACATTTTTCTATGAGGTACTTTGATGTGCAGTCCAGCATTTTTCCAGTGGACTATTACAGCAAGTATGGTTGCCTCCACGAAGTTTTGATTTATGGACCTTCCTCTCTGGGCTGATTTTCTGGGATGGATGATAATTGGCCACCAAGTGGGGAGTGGAAAAAGGTAACTAAAAGGGAAAGTGCTAAAATTAAGCCCTCCAAAGCGAGGAGCTGCTGATCGGATGAGTACCTAAAGCAATGTGAGACAGTGCTCCACAGTCTTAGTCAGGCTCCAAACAACAGTCATAAGGAGAGATGGTTCAGTCCACAAGTGCATTTGGAGCGGAGCAAGGGACTTCAAAGTCACTCAGTAGCAGAGAGGGCAAAGCAAATGGGTTCTTAAGGAAGCTAAGTGCATTACGGTCACTAGGCCAAGGAAAATTAAGAGGAAATGGGAGCAGCTGCTATCCAGATGAGTCTTGGGGCTTGAAGTGCAGTCTAAAGGCCAGTGAGCCAGCTGTTATTTTTCTTGCAGATTGTGAATGAAAACCAATAGGTGGGACTTAAAATAGCATAGACTTTCCAATCCAATCCAAAATTTCTTTATTTTGGTCATATAGACTTTCACTTATAGTAGTGTCTTATCAGAGGTACTTGACAGGAAGCATTTTGGCCATCATTATTTTGCTAAATTTGTCTGCACCTGAAAATTGACCCAATCACAATGCTCCTGTGAGACCAAT
The DNA here is from genome assembly GCF_964263255.1 of Lissotriton vulgaris. Taxonomy (NCBI): domain Eukaryota; kingdom Metazoa; phylum Chordata; class Amphibia; order Caudata; family Salamandridae; genus Lissotriton; species Lissotriton vulgaris. Next base: position 460,471,128 of record NC_141696.1, on the reverse strand, counting down.
CAGTGTACTGGACTAGAACATATAACTAAGCAGCAGTTGCAGTGTCGCCATAGTTATGTGTCTCTAAACATCGGAAATGCCTCTTATTTTAATGTACCCATTCTCGGAATGCGCGATCGAAGGTCAGAGGAGTAGTAACTGACTCTCTGAGCTCTAGGTGGTGTGAGTATGAAGAAAGGCCCAGCTCCAGACTGTAAGTAAAGACTCTACATTGAGGCTGGTACTTATAAATGTGTCTTCTAAATAGTTAATAAAAGTTTGTGTTCTCGCACCCAGAGGGAGTCAATGTTATTCATGACTGTATATGCATTGCTCTTACAGTGATCATTTCAGTTGCAAAATAGCTTATTTGCAATAGTTTCATAAGCACAAATTAATCCATAACCACTTGAGACTCAAAAGGGTTTGGCAGTATGAAAAACCCATAAGTGCACAACAAAGGATTGATTAGCTTGCACTAAGCAAGATCCATATTTGATGTTTGCATTTCTTTAATAACGTTAAAAGAACACTCACAAGACTAGCTCTGTTTGCAGGAAGAACATGGTGCCAGTCTACATAAATCAGCAGAATATATAAAGCTCTACATCCAGGCAGCCACACACAGAAGGGAGGAAATAAGTTAAGAGAAACATTATACAGGTATGTTGGACCAATATTGTACTCTCATTGAGTAGATCTGTAAGAGGTGAAAGGGGTAAGGTTAGAGGGAGTGGGTAAATGATGTGGGAGAAATTGGAGTTTATCTGCCATGGGATTATTGCCAGTTGGGCCTGATGATGAAGCATGCCACCAACTAGGTTGGTGGGTGAGGGCTTTATAAAAAAGAAAGAAGATTTCTTCTTTCTGGTAACAACACATATCTTTGAGTTCCTTATCACGTCTTGACAGACTAGTTGTCATTGATTTAACACTAAAGATTCTGATAGGCAGATATATAATTTTACACATCTCTGTTCAATCAATTGAGCTATAGGGTTTACTTTGTAAATAGGATGTCCTAGAGGTGTAGCGAGGGTGCCATGGGTTCTAAAACAAGCAAGAAAATTCCCTCACCCCCTGGAGAGGTAGTAGAAAACTCATATAAAAGGGAGTCAGTGTACAGTTCACACCCCCTGTGCCACAGCACCTATTGCACTCTTGATCACTACGCATGTGGGATTTATATAACCTCTAATGCCGGCACTATATTTGTGATGTACTGTACATAATTCTCCAGAGCTCACAGGTTTTTTCGTTCCATGTGTGAATAACTCACCGAAAGGGACATAATACAGGGCTCAAAATACCCTGAGGTGCTGTGGGCCCCAGGCTTCTGGGAGGGCAGCCACCTGTCATCTTGGCCCTGCACCAGCAACATTTATTGAAAATGCTGCCAGGCACATGCTTCTATTTATCCAAGAATGTCTGGTTTGTGTTTACTATTATTATTAAGATTAATATGACTATTATTATTATTATTATTATTATTATTATTATTATTATTATTATTATTATTATTATTATTATTAATATCATTATTATTATTATTACTATTAATAATAATAACATTTTTTTAGGTACCTGAAAACTACTGGCACAATGTGGGTTGTACTCGCCGGCCTGTGTTTATCTGTATCCATTGGTAAGTGTAACTTCAATCAAAGTTCAGGGAGAAGTGTACGTCTGCAGAATTCACTTTTGTCAGTCGGAGGATAATTTGTTACATTCTACTAATACTATGAGATTTGGTCACAAGTAATGCTTCAAAAAGGTCAAAAAGGGTGCAGAAGAACAATTCACAGCTTCTACAATGTTCTAATTCAGCAATTCTTAAGCTGTGGTCGTGGACCTGGGGGGTCTGCTACACCTACTCTGGGATCAACAAATGTTTAGAAAATTAAATGTTATTATTAAATTAATAATATACATATAGATAAAAAGAAAAAGTGAATGTTGAAATGTTTAAATTACTATGTAAGGAGATGACGTTTATAACTTGAAGTTAAAAATTAAGAGCCAGATTTACTAAGTCCTTGCGCTGCCATTGTGTACTGCAAGGTGGTGTAGCGCAACGCAAGGGATTACGTCAGATTTCTAAGCCAAAAACAGCAATTGATGGCCAGAATTCAGAACAATGTATTACATTCACCCCAATACCGAGATATGGGCCTTACTCTGTCATTTTTGTGCTCCCCATTTGTTAGACCTGGCATCATCTCCCTTTTATTTTGGACAGATTGCCTCCTCTGTTTTCATATGTTTTTGCTGGATTTATGCTTTGGGGACTGTGCCACTGCCAATCAGTGCCACAGTTCAAGTGCTCCCTATGTTAAATGAATGTAATAATTGGTTATTCCCTGTTTGGGTTATTTGATTTATCTCTCAGCCCCTAGTACAGTGTACCATGTGTGCCCAGGGCCTGTAAATCAAATGCTGTTGGTGGGCTTGCAGCAATGGTTGTGCCACCCACAGAAGTAGCTTGTAAAGTGTGTCTCAGGCCTGCCATTGCAAGGCCTGTGTGCAGTCTAGCACTGCCATGTCGACTTGGCCAAGTGCATCCACTTGCCAGTCCCTAAACCTTCCCTTTGCTTCATATTAGACACCCCCATGGTAGGCACTATGGCAGGGTGCATTGTAAGTATAAGGTAGGACATTCCCAGATGTGTGTAGCATGTTCTAATAGTGAATTACAGCCATTTTCGTTTTTCACTATTAAAGGCTACCTGTTCTCCTAGGCCAGAATGGGAAGTACGATTATTACTAGGGCTCCCGGTTTTATGGTATTTTTTTTTTACATTTCCTTTGGTATTTATCCATATTTATTTTTTGGGCATTTTATCTGTATTTATCCACATTTATTTTTCCCACAAGTAAAAGACGACACTGCATCTAGTATTTTTCCACATTTATTTAAACCCTGGCCACTACACTGACCACTTGACCCCTTGAATTAAGGTGCTCTTTCGCACAGACTCCTTCCTCAGACCTAAAAAACATATTTGCCATCACTGCAAGTCAGTGGATTTATTGTGAAAGTCTTCAAAAGACACACATGAAATAACCACCTTTTCAGACACACCTGGTGCAGTTGAAAAGCGACAGACTTGTTATAAATGTAAATTTTCTGCAGAAGAAACAGATCTTGCAGGTTTTGTGTTCGAGGATGAGATCAGTGAAATCAGACCAGCAGGAAGAGCAATAAGGTATAGCTTATAAGTAAATGTACTCAAGCGCTAAGAAACAGCCTTCAGTGAGCAATAAACAGGTTATTGGCTTGCAAGTGAAGCATTCTTAGGAAGTAACTCCTATCTATCAAACCTATCCCTTCTGGGCTGACATGCATAGCTCAACTAATTCAGGCAACCTCACTTAACACCTGGTGTCTCTGGTAACAGAGATGCGGTCTCACAGCTAGACTGTCAACTTTGGACCTGAGAAACGACTCCACATCCTGTGATTCTGGGCAAATCACTTAATCTCCTAGTGCCTAACAAAATGAATGTGTCTTTGTGTGAGGAAACAGGTGCTCATGGGAAGCGCTCTGATTGATGCCCGATGTCTCAGTCTAGTTTGCACTAGATAAAACAAAAAAAATATATACTTTCCCCCAGTTTGAAGGTTATACTACGCGAGTGAGCGGTCTCGATCCATCCTATGGAACCGCACTGATACATGTACAATTCCTTCTTTTTCCCTTCTTCCATTTATTTTATTTGAGTTTTTCCTCAAAGCCATTCTTTCCTTTGTACCTTCATTTGCCCCCTTCTAATTATGTCCTCTTTCCTTCTCACTCCTTTTTTCTGTATTTCATGCATGCCTTTCCTTGGCACGCTTTTCTCTTCTTTGCACCCTGGCTCAATTTTCCTCCCACCTTTTTGCATTGTCATTTTGGTTTTAATAATTTCTCCATCATCTCTTTTAGCCTCGGTGCCCCCATACCCAGGTCAAAGTTAGGGGTTCTGGTAACATTGTATTCTGAACCAGTAGTTAGGGGGCGACAATGCACCCCAGGCAGTGACATTTAGAGAATTTTCCTGGGAGGTCCCAGTTTATAGATTGACTTGTGCAGCCTGTTTCAAGCAGCACCTTCGGTTTCCTGAAAGCGTAGGAGACCTGGAAAACACCCCCCTATCTGGGTAAGATGGGCAAGTCTGACGGAAAGTGTGGATTTGGCGCCGACCTCAATCAGGAGTTTGTGTGTGTTTGAGGGAAGGAGGCACAGGCCTTCGACCTTGGCCAGAAGCCCTGCATGGAACTGGACTCTGGTGCACTCTAGAGAGTAACAAAATAGGTTGTCTGGGAGCTACCCTTTCTATCAGGAAAAGGATTGGGTCAACAATAGCAAAAATTCAGAGTTCCTTCTCCTGGATTCACTATTTATCAAATCTTTAATTAGTCAAGGGATCTTCCCTAGAGGAGCAAGGGGGTTTGTAGTGTTACAGTAGTTACCAAATTTACACTTCAATGAAAATGGTGCCCACAAGTATCAGCAAAAACATGAAACAATAGTGTTGTTGTATAAAAATATTGATCAATTATTTATTTAAAAAACATAATGCAAACAATTTATAATAAGTCACAACATTTACAAAATTACAAATTTATTCTAGGTTTTTACAAACGCAAAAAACATTCATCATTTTAAAACAATTATTATTAAAACATCATACTGTCAATTATACAATGGTTTTTGTTAAAAATTACTGGGACATAGGAACGAAAAAGTGTCGACGCGGCGTTTCGGTGCCTCTTTATTTTGCACCTTCTTCAAGGACTCGTTCACGATTCAGTTATTCTACTCCAGGTGCGAACATCCTGGTGATCTTTCTTGTATTTCAGATTGAACACGTTTCTTCTTGTGCTCGCTGTCTTTCCTTATCACTTATTTCTTGTGCAAGTGTCTTTGGTTGAGCGTCACTTGTTTTGGTAAAGATTGGGGACACGCTTCAGTCCGGTCCGCTTTACTCTTGGTCTTTTAAGAGTGATGGAGGATGCCTCTGGGAGCTACCTTCTGATAATTTCATCCACCATTAACTCTGTATGGTTAGAATGAATACATCTTAAGTTTATTTCTTTCTCCTTATAGCTTCTTCTTTGTGGGGCTTTTTTATCACATTAGCGGTCCACTCTGTCAAGGATAGCTGAACTGCACGGCGTCCTCCACCTTCCTGGGCTCTAGAGAGTGTCACTCCTTTATACTCGAGCGTGGGGGGCATGGTCTTAAGCTCTGCCTCCGAGCCTCAAGCTCCGCCTCTAAGCAGAAAGCTCCGCCTCCAAGCCGGAATTTCCAGCCCGAGTGCGGATGTAAAGTTAATAATCGTAAATATATTCTGTGAATACCAAAAGTAGTAAGTGCATTCTGTGAATACCAAAAGTAGTAGGTTTAGGATTTTGTTTTAAGTTAATTCTGTGAATCGGGCCCAACTATGTTAAGCCCAAGGGCAGGGTGCATTGTAAGTATAAGGTAGGGCATACCCTGATGTGTGTAGCATGCTCTAATAGTGAATTACAGCCATTTTTGTTTTTCACTGTTGGAGGCTACCTGTTCTCATGGGCCAGAATGAACAGTTAGATTATTACATTCTTATAATCCTAACTGACTCAGGGAACATGGTAGAAATTCGAATTTAGTATGCCTGAACTCAGAATATTAAAATACATCTTTTAGTAAAGTTGGTTTTAATATTCTGTGTTTGAAAATACCACTTTTAGAACGTAGGTATTTTCTTGCCTTACTATCCAGGCCTGCCTCTGCTGGGTTGTGTATTCCTTGTCTGGGTTTGTGAGTGACAGGGCTGGGGGATTACAGGAGACAGGCTGGTGCATAGAGATGGTAAAACACCATCACTCCGCATTTTATACTCCGCATACCATTACTCCTCATACCATGATAAAGCAGGTACCGTTACTCCGCAAAATTTTACAACGCATGCCATTATATATTATATGCTTTTACCACGCATGCTTTTACAACAAAATTCGTTGTATTTTTTTTTAAGTGTATTTATTATGATTTTCACACTTTTTTCCCCACCAAACAAATTTCCAATACATGTTGCATTACACATAGTACAAAATACACATTCGTAGAAAAAAAAAACGACAAAAGCGAGCAGCTTCCCATTCTACTTTCCTGTAGTTAATATATATATATTGCCCTTTAATTGACATATATATATATACTGCCCTCCCCTTCCAATGAAGAATTGCTCACCCCTGACCCACCCTGTTCTTCCATTGTTCAATGGGCATCCATATCCTTTCGCCCAATGCTCTTGCCCTTCTACCCTTCCTGTCATATATAGCTTTCTCCATATTGTATGTCGATAGTAGCCTTGCTATTCATATCTGAAATGTAGGAGTCGTTCTGTCAAGCCATGTTCTTGCGATGCCAATCCTATATACTGCCATTACCATAAATAAGAATTATGTGGGGAGGCCTTCTGCTCCGTTAATTACCCCTAGCATTATTAGTTCGTCCGTCATTTTAGTCTTAATCGCAAGGGAACCCTCCAGAAATTCCTATATTGCCAATTTCAATGTGTGCAATTGCGGGCATTGCACAAACATGTGTACGACATCAGCATTATCCGATTTGCAACGCGGGCAAGTTGTTCCGGTGGTCCCCCCACTGTGCAATTCTGGCGGGGGTGTGGTATAATAAATATACTGTTTTATAATGCTGCGCTTGTAGTGTCGCCGAGCACAGCACTGTCTGGCCTAAGTTTAAAGAAGCCTGTAAACCATCGGGACACAAGCCCACTTTTTCCACCCATTTATTGGCGAATTTACCCCTGTTGCCCCCTTTTACTGCACAAAGTTCTGCATATAGCTGTCTGATTTTACAGTGATTACCTTGTTCTATATAATCCAGTAGCCTACTGTGACTAAACCCTAATTGGCCTCCCTGTTTGTTATAAAAGTAGCTCCTTACTTGCACATTTTTCAAAAAGTTACTTCTTGGTATCTCAAATTTATTTAGTACCTCCTGAAATTGTAAGAGCACTCCATCCGAGTCCATTAAGTCCCCTAGTTTCTTGATCCCCTTCTTATCCAATTCTTTCATGACTGCATCCCTGAAGATCTCCCTTGTAAGTGAGTGATTTGTGTACAATTTCATATATCTATTGTATCTGCCGATTCCCATTTTTTTTGTAACCGCCTTCCAGATTTTAAATATTGCTCTTAGGGTCTTGAACCTAGTGTGCTTGAAGTAGGTATAATCTACCGTATTTAATAGTGCATTCTCCGCCTCTCTGCCATTATATATTATATGCTTTTACCACGCATGCTTTTACAACGAAATTCGTTGTAAAAGCATGATTGGTAAAAGCATATGTTTTTTATATTTAAGTGTATGGTAAGTATATGGTTTTAGTTTGGGGTGTTGGAGTATATGTTTTTGGGGTTCAGGGGTATTTTAAGGGTGGGTTTGGGTTATGGGGTGCAGGGGTATTTAAGGGTTAAGGGATAGGTATGGGTATTGGGGTATAGGGGTATTTTTAGGGTTATGGGGTATGTTTGGGTTTTGGGGTACAGGGGTATTTTTAGGGTTCAGGGATATGTTTGGGTTTTGGGGTACAGGGGTATTTTTAGGGTTCAGGGGTAGGTTTGGGGTTTGGAGTACAGGGGTATTTTTAGAGTTCAGGGGTAGGTTTGGGTTTTGGGGTACAGGGGTATTTCCAGGGTTCAGGGGTATGTTTGGGTTTTGGGCTACAGGGGTATTTTTAGGGTTCAGGGGTAGGTTTGGGTTTTGGGGTACAGGGGTATTTTTAGGGTTAAGGGGTATGTTTGGGTTCTGGGGTACAGTGGTATTTTTAGGGTTCAGGGGTAGGTTTGGTTTTGGGGTACAGGGGTATTTTTAGGGTTCAGGGGTAGGTTTGGGTTTTGGGGTACAGGGGTATTTTTAGGGTTCAGGGGTATGTTTGGGTTTTGGGGTACAGAGGTATTTTTAGGGTTCAGGGGTAGGTTTGGGTTTTGGAGTACAGGGGTATTTTTAGGGTTCAGGGGTAGGTTTGGGTTTTGGGGTACATGGGTATTTCTAGGGTTCAGGAGTAGGTTTGGGTTTTGGGGTACAGGGGTTTTTTTAGGGTTCAGGGGTATGTTTAAGTTTTGGGGTACAGGGGTATTTTTAGGGTTCAGGGGTAGGTTTTGTTTTTGTGGTACAGGGGTATTTTTAGGGTTAAGGGGTATGTTTGGGTTTTGGGGTACAGGGGTATTTTAAGGGAGTAGGGTGGGTTTGGATTTTGGGGTGCTGGGGTATTTTAAGGGAGTAGGGTGGTATTAGTTTTTAGGGTGTTAAGTGTATTTTTTTAAATTGTATATATATATATATTTTTTAATTTATTTTAAAAGAAATATAAATGTAAAATATTTGTTTACTTATATACATATGCTTTATTTGGTTTATTTTTATATATTTATTTTTATTTATATGTATATTACCTACTGGCGGTCGCCAGTAGGTATATATAGTTAGGATTTTTTCTCTACGGGATTTTTGAAAATTCTATGTCTAATAACTTTGGCGTTTGTGGACGGAATTGGCTGAAATTTTCATGAAAATGGCACATTTTGTTTCTGAGCAGCCCCTAAAAATATGGGGGGTTTCGTCAAGGGGGGGCCGAGAAAAAAGGGGGTCCCAAAACATGTTTTTCCCTTGTTAATTTCCATAGGGCGGTTGGCCTCACTTTTAGCTCGAACGGCTGAATGGATTTGCACGAAACTTGGCAAAATTGTAGGGACTGTTAGCCCGATGTGCCTTTGCTAGGTCTCAATATATGTGCTCCAGTGGATTTTGATAAATTAACGTTCAAACAAATATATTTATCTGTGACAGCGCTCCCGGTAGCGCTCCGGTTCGCGTACCTGACGCGTAACGGAACTTCGCGAAGCAAAACTGATTGGCTCTCCGGTGTCTGTCAACATTCTAAACAGTCCGGAGCGGCCGCCATCTTGTTTCTCGGTAGGATCGAGTGACAAGAGGAGGCCAAAACAAAGGGGGAAATGACCATAAGGGGGAATAGTAGATCCTCCCTGACCCCCTAGGTTTGATGTGGAGGCTTTAAAAGGGCCCCGCGGGGCAAAAAAAAAACAAAAAACATTTTTTTTGCGTGGAGTGCGCCCGGTACGCGCACCGGAAAGCGGTCCGGGGAGCGTACTATAAGGAAACAAGAATGATAGACTTTTTAAATATTGTATGTTTATTGATTGTTCGTTTTGTTGTTTTTTTTTTGTTTTTTTTATTTAAGTAGCAATATTTAGGTACCAATGCAGAGTCAAAAAATTTATATACACCGTCTCCTTTGTAGATATCTTGCATTTTGTTGTTTCAGAAGTTATTGTGGAATATGGAATTCATACCATAGTGTTTTAGGAAAGTAGAAACAATATGGAGGCAGGAGATGATAAAGAGATGTTAAATACACATTGGAGATAATATAGTTTGAGAAAGGAAGTAACTATGAGCAAAATTATTGTGTAACATAAAAAAGTTGCACAGTATACTATAAGTCTGACTTTACATTATAATCAATTTGGTACTAGTTTATGAATTACATATACAAATTATTAAAGACTCGAACAATTTTTGATTATTAAATATAAATTTATTTTTCTGATTCTTTTTCAAATTTAATAGACTGTCTAACATTTGACTGTCCGAAATGTCCTCTTGTTGAGTGAACATAACTTCCCACATTTTATCGTCCTCATAATGAAGTAACAAATCTACAGATTCTACACATTGTAGAAGTTCTTGGTCTCGTGATTCGTCCATGAATTCCAAGTCAATGCTTTCAATGATTTCCTTATTGTTCATCTCTATGGCAATTTTAAAGGAAACGTTCTCTTCTCCTTCCATTTTTGTGCTGAAATTTGCATAAAAAATAAATATATCAGTAGAGATAGGGCAATGTTGGGTTTAAGTTCAGACAGGTACTTGTGAGTTTATAACAGAGAAGTTATCTATGGGCACTGTATGGTTTCAGGCATGAAGTAGTACTATTAAAAAGTGCCTGCGAAAAAGCCTAAGTACATTCATAATTATAACACAGAAACGTAAATCAATCCATAATTATAATAAACAAGCCTTTCTCAATGTCTAACTCTTACAGAGGGTTACTATATAACTATCTGAAAATGTTTTCCAAATTAATTTAAATTGTATAACATAGTTCTCCACTCAAATTTATAAAATAACATCTTACCTTTTAAAAACAAGTTTAAGTTGTCAGTGAACAAAGGACTTTGGGGTATAAATATTGGGGCCCTGATCCCAAGAGATTAGATCACTTCTGGGCAAGAAACCTTTCTGCCAAGGAGCAGAACCAAGGAAGCTGCAGGAGTTTGGACTGCCCCTCTGCCATTGTGCTGTTTGCAGGGTTGGCCTGCAGTGGTTGCTTCATCGCCAAGGGAAAGGAGAAGGAACTTTGTAAGGAATTTTATCTACAGAATATTCTCCAAGGGCTTGAACTGTGCTTGCCTCCTGCTGAAGTCTCAGGGACAAAAGATTTCACCTCGAGCTCCCTACTGAATTTCCTTGCTGGGAGTTCTTACTCCAGACTCTTGCGTGCCGTTGGGAGCTGGAAGCGCGACGCATCGAGAAGAAGCGTTTCACCGCCGCTGCTGATATCGTTGCAACGCCGGAGAAGCGAGCCTTCGCCGTATCTCCCTGAAAGTGTGTGTTCATTGAAGTTGCCTGCGGTCGCATCAACATATATACAGGACCCCTTCTTAGAGTACTTAGGATCGGGAGACACAGTTTCTGTTTGATACGGAAGATCAAAGATTTGCTTCAATATCATGTGTACAAAACTTGAATAATACAAAAACTAAGAGAAACTGAAGTTATCCCGTCACTGAATTTAAGATTACCTATGAGACGAGATTTATATAAAAGAGAAGTATGCAGACTATGATGTATATATAATATGGGGAGCGATTGACCAAAAATCGAGCTGAGATAAAGACATTGCCAATGAGATTCCATATTAGGATTATCTACCTAATCTACTGATGATTGAAAACCGAGATAAAGATCGTTCCCAGGATATCCATTACAGAGTCCAAAAATTGTTGAGAAGAGCTTTGTTCTGCTAAAGGTCCTGAGGAAGGTGGTTCCATCCCACTGAAACGCGTCGACCTAGCGTGATAGTTCACATAATTATCTGTGACTCCTTAGACACAGAATAAAGATTGAATGTGGAGTGTATGAGAGCGTATGTATGAGGCACTGGTGAGAGTGAGTTAGACATGTTCTCTGTATGGTGTTTTTATTGTTCATATATGCATTGTTAATTAAATGAATGTATCACCTTTTATGTGAAATGATCATGATAAACTTAGAGAAATATAGTAAAAAATAATAATTTTGTAAAAAGAATATAAAAAGAAAAAAATAAAAGTTATAAATATGAAAAAAACACTTGTGATTACCATGTTTTGAAGGACTTTCTTGCAAGTAGTAATGGTAACATTTGTAAAGTAATTCAGGCCACGAGGGAATTATTCTTTGTTCTGGCCTGCTGTCGCATCACCAGAGAAGCGTGAGGCCATCGAGAGAGTCGGCATCGCATCACTGGAGTAGCATGTTGCAGGGCCTGTCGCAGCTCCAGAGTCGTCGCAAGGCTGCTAAGGCGTTATCGCATTGTCTTTGCATCCCCGCATCAAGGGGCCATCTTGCGCACCAGAATGGGCCCGCAGGCCAAGAATCTGCGCATCACCTCCGCACCGGTAAGAAGCACGATGCATCCCCTACTCTGTGCAAGCACTGGGGTACGACGCATCATCTCCCCTGTATCACGGAACCGACCCATCTCCCCTTTTGCAAGCCTTTTGTTTACTTTGCGTTACGCATCCAGGTACTTTGTTGAGAAAATTGTCGCATTTATCATCAACTTGAACTAAGCAACTTTAATCATCTTTTAAGCAATCTTAAGTGTAGTATTGTGAATCTTGTTGTTTGTGGTCTTGTGTTTAAGTCTATATATATAAAGAATACTTATTTTTATAAAACCTGTGTTGTGTCCATCTGTAGTGTTTTCACTATATTACTATGTATATTCACAAAAGCTTAACACAGTGCCTCTGAGATAAGTCTGTCTGCTCGTGCCAAGCTACCAAGGGGGTGAACAGAGGTTATTAAGGAGTGTAATCCCAGTATCCTGACTTAGAAGTAAGGATCCCTATTTTGACAAAGGTGATTGCCATTGCCAACTAGAGACCCCCATATCTAACACCATGCCATTCCAGTTTGAACCCAGCCATTTGCAAATTAGTCTTGGCACTGCACCCAATGGGACTAGTCCAGCCCGAACTGCCAGGACAGGTCCTCCCTGGACTGGAAACAAGCATCCTAGAACAGGGTTTGGGGTTTCACTCTTCATCATCCAGGAGAAGGTGACTCCAGTGGCATGGCGAGCACATCGCCCTCGTCTTGGAATACCCGTCCCATTCGGGTTGACAAATTCAAAACAACAAGTGATGGACAGAATGCAGAACAATGTCATACATTCCCCCCAGTACAGAGATCTAGGCCTAAATCAATTGTTTTTTATCTCCCTGTGCCATTTCAGTTTGAACCCAGCCATATGCAAACCAGTCTTGACCCTGTGCCCAATTGGAACAGCCAGCCCAAACTGTAAGGCCAAGTCCTCCCTGGTCTTGAAACAAGCATCCTAGGATCAGTTTTGGGAATTCACCCCCAATCAGCCAGGATAGCTTGATTCGAGTTGCATGGAGAGCACGGCACCCACGTCTAGGCATAACCGTCCCTCTCGGGGTGAAGAAAGCAAAAACAACAATTGAAGGACAGAATGCAGGACAATGTCATACATTAACCCCAGTACTGAGATCTTGACCTAAATACATCTTTTTTTGCTCCCCATGTCATTCCAGTTTGAACCCAACTGCATGCAAACAATTCTCGACCCTGCGCACAATGTGAATAGTCCAGCCCAAACTGCCAGGACAGGTCCTCCCTGGAATAGCAACAAGCATCAAAGGACTAGTTTTGGGGTTTAACCCCATCTTGACCCTGCACCCAATGGGAGCAGTCCAGTCTGAACTGGCCTGGCCAGGTCCTTCCTGGACTGGAACAAGCATCCTAGGGCCGGTTTCAGGGTTTCACCCCTCCTCAGCAAGGACAGCTTGACTTCAGTGGCATGGTGAGTACAGTGCCCATGTCTCAGCATACCCGTCCCACTCCTGGTGACAATTACGTGGCTCCGCATTGCTTAGTACATGCAGAGTAATGAAACACAGCAAAAGCAGCTCCCTTTCATTACTCTGCATTGGGAAGGCGTGCCATGGGTGGAGTGTGCATGTTCTCACAAAGCTACTCATGGATTTTGGCATATTCCAAGATTTACTAAGACTAGTAAACCTGTAAATGCCTCTAAATGCTAGGCCTTCACAACAGAGGCCTAACTAGGAGAAATATCTTCATTTCTCCTCGTTATTTCCTCTGTCTGCGTGTGCTGCACTCTGCAGCACATGTAGAAAGAAAAAATGCCTCTGAGGGTTATTTTTGTGCAGGAAGTGACCCTTCTTGCACAAAAACAAGCCTGCCTGAATGAAGGCAACCATGGCACAAGGGTGTCTGAGCTGGTTCTACATTGTGGGCGCCAACATAGAGAGACAGCAGGAAAGTGCTGCTACTCTATAGATATGGCACATTCCTGCTCTCTCCATTCGACGTAGCACAGAAAGTTGTCTTGCTGTGTTGCACTGAGTCACATTTTAGTAAATCTGGGCCTAAGTTGGTAACCTTATCTTGATTTAGGGGAGCAGTGCAAATGCAGCGTAATGGTTCCAGTATGGACAACTGATTGACTCAAAGGAAGAAACACTGGTATGCACGGACAAAAAGAGAACATGCACTAGGAGCAAAAATGACCAATTGATAGTCCCTGTATTTTATTGTATTATTTTGAGACTCAAATTGTGGAAATTGTTCAGGCGTCCCATAGTGATTCAATGATGGTCCACAGAGTTCTCAAAGTTAAGAACCACTGTTCTAATTGTTATTTGAAGGAGCAGCAAAGTAGTCATAATGTTATGGTAAGCTTATCAAACCTAATCTGCTCTAAAATCATTATGCATTAATTTATTTATGTAGAGGGGTTTACCAAATAATATATTTGGAATTCTACAAAACACCTGAATAAAGTATTTAGTTGAAGCTTGAGTCAAAATGTTTGTTTAATAAAGTTCAAAACCTTATAATCGAAGTTCTAAAAAAATGAAACACCTCTAGAGTTTCTTTGTATCTTTTGCCCATGTGTTCCTACAAACATGAAATCCAAAACCAAATTTCTCCAAAATAAGTTTGATTTAGTTTGTTTTAACATTTCCGAACTATTGCTTTTTTTTACGGTTGATCATAGTTTTTTAGCCAGCTATAAGGGTATACATTTGTTTATCTCCACCTTCTCGGGCACAGCCCATTATGCTCCTTTCCTCCTATTTTCATTTTATGTGAATTATAGCAGATCATACAGTAGAAGCCTATCCCCGAACCTATTTGCTTTTTGTTGCCAGTTTACATTATTTGCTATCAGGGCCATTTGGAGACAGTTTTGGCTGTATACCATTCATCATGTGGCTTAGAAATATATATTACAAAGATGTAAATACCCATCTCTTGTTAAGGTTACCACCACTCTTCATAGAAAATGTCATTTTTGTACCCGCCCCACTCCCTACTTATTTGACCAATTTGCCCCAAACATAAAGTAAAGGGCATTCAAAATTCAAATCTTGAGTCCAACAAATAGCTCAAAAGTCATGGAGGGGAGGAAGAGGGCCATACTTGTTGCCATCGGGAATTTCTGCCAAACACAGAAATGTTCAATGAGGAAGGTTTGAAAGGGAACTGCCCATTTAACAGGCCTAATACATGTCCCTCGCCAGAACCACGTCCCAACATTGTATCAGACAAACGGGTCGGGTGAGTGAGGCCGATTCAAGGGAAAGCAACTGCACCCTATTTACACCCCTGAAATCAGACTTTCATCGCCAGTTGCACTTTCGAAGCCAGCTAACAGAAAATGAAATATATAAGGAAAGTATGAATGACTGAAAAAGCTTTATTCAATACTGTAAACAAGCATCATAAAAGCACACAGGCAAAAATTACATTAATATCTACAATTAGTACAATTAAAAAATATTGCACATTACAATACATTTGACTGATTTTCATAATATTGAAAATCTCTCCCTGTCATATTATTATAGATATCCTGCATTTAACCTCATTTTTCAGAAAATTTACCAAGCACCATGTAACAAATTCATTGTTTAAAAATTGCAAGGCTAAAAAACTGGTCGACACTTTTTAAAATCTAATTTCTTTAAAATTGGTAGCAGACATTTTTTTTCTTAACAAGGTGTAGAATTTGCTAAACAAATACAGTGTGGATTGTAGACTGCTCAGAGTTATCATCGCAGGGACAAAGTTGCATCTCTCGTGTTTATTCTATCACTTTCGGGAAACTTATCAGATGGTGAAAAATATCTAGTCTAAATCTCGCCAACAATAATCATTCATATTGGCTGGGTACTACTATGAGATAGGGTTGCATACTATATGTAATCATTATCAGTTGGTGGTGCACTACAGTCGGTTTTACTAGTTCTTGGGATAGCTGTCTTGATTTAAGTAGTGCCATGCAGTTTATTTTTAGCTCTTTCCTAGATATTGTTTTCATGGTACAAGGATCATTAAAAAACTTAATACACCCTAGGTCATTCAAGAAGTCCCAAACATATCTTAACCACTTCAGATTCATTACCTCAGACAATCCCATTACATCATTAAATACATCTTGATTTACATGGGTTTCTTCATTTGTCCACAGCCTTTGCCACAGCATCACTGGCTTTGTTTTAATTATATCTGTTAGAAATGGGAGACCCAATTCTGCATGGCAGACATACATTGATATGCTTCTAGGGAGCACCAGTATATATCTTAGGAATTGATTTTCTATCAATTGAAGCGGTTGTACATTGCGATGCCCCCATAATCTAGAGCCATTCGTAGCCCTATATATACTCTTAGCTCTGTAGATTTGTAACAACACTTGAGGAGGTCTTGTACCTAATTTCTTCGAGAAATTATAGAAGGTAGCAGTTGTTTTTAAAAAGGCACGTTTTGTCATTTGGACCGCTTGGACCCATGTTGAATTGTGGTCAAATAAAATACCTAGGTAGCTAAAAGTGTTAACACAGTTAATTTCGTTATTATCAATAAAGATATCTCTGCATTTATTGCTCCCTCTACCACATCTCATAATAAAAGTTTTTGTCGTATTTACCCTTAATCCCAAACCACGCATAAATACCACATAACCATCTAACAACCTTTGTAGCCCTGCTTGAGTTTGGCACATTAAAACTGCGTCATCTGCATACATTGAAGATGGAATGGGCCGACCATTTATTACTGGAAAGTCTTGGCCAGATTGGAGCAAGGCTTTTTCTAGGCCATTTGTGTAAAGATTAAAAAGATAGGGGGCCAGGACACAGCCTTGCCTGACCCCCTTCCTTATTGGAAAAAATCTTGTACACTCTCCATTTTTGCCATAGCGTACTTTGACCTTTACATTCTGGTACATTTATTTCAGAAAGTCTATGATGTTCTCATCCACTCCTACTTCGTGGAGAATCCCCCATAACCTCTTGTGCACCAAACAGTCAAAGGCTACGCTTAGGTCTACAAAGGCCAAAAATAGCCTTCTTTTCTTTAAATTAACATATTTCCCAATTAAAATACTCAAATTCAGGCTTTTTTCTATGGTTCCCAAACCCTTAAAACCGTATTGCAAATCTGACAAAATTCGATTTTCCTCACCCCACTCTTGTAATCTTCCCAGTATGATGCGACCTATAATCTTAGCAGAGGAATCTAGTACAGATATTGGGCGATAACATGCCGGGTCATGTCTATTGCGCTTTTTAAATATAGGGACTAAGATGGATTCAGTCCAGGTCTCAATAAATTTTGAGGAGCAACTAGCCCTTAATGTTTGCGTCAGTACGGGCCCCATATCTCTGCATTTGTCCTATACAGATCCAGGGGCATTCCGTCAGGGCCGGGTGGCTTGCCCACCTTACTTGCCAATATGGCCTTATTAACCTCTTCAAATGTAATTTGGAGATTATCTATAGGTGCACACTGTAAGGGATTGGTCCTTTCCCCTTCTTTATCTATATATTCTGTCAGTTAGACAGATTCATGGCTAATAAAAATTATAGCAAAGTGGGATGCCCATTGATCTTCTGTTATGGCTATTTCTGTTTTAGGAGTGTCCACTGGGTCAAAAAAAGGTGCCCGGACAGCCCTCCAAAAAGCGGCCCGTCTTTAGATTTAGCCGCTTCCTGCAAGTTCAGCCAGTGCTCCTCCTTAAGTTCTTTTTTGCATTCTTTTATTGCATTTACATAGCCCTTCCTTGCCTCCCTCGATGTAATTGGGTTCTTCTGGATATTATGGGACTCTTTTTTCAATGTGGTATATGCTTGAGTGCACTTTGAGTCGAACCAACCTTTTGTTTTCTTTACAGAGTTATTGTTAGATCTCCATAGGATTTAATTTATGACTCTGGTAACTTCTTTAAAAGATGCCAGAACTGAATCATTAGTTGCATCTTCCATTAGTATGGCCTCTATAGCTAAAATGCTTTTTTGCCACTACTTTTTGGGTTATTGCTAATCGGTCTACCAGCTGTCATTTTAATGCATATCCATTTTTTCTGTTCATTACCAAATCTTCGGGCGGTAATTAATATTTAGATCCTGATTAATTTTACTGGTCTGAAGGTTCAGGGATATGCTCAAAGGGAAATGATCACTCAGCATAACGTTATGGATGTTGAAATAATTTGTTTTTGACGTCAAATTAGAAGTGAGTTAAAATGTAATCTATCGCAGTAGAACACCCTCTTCCATGAAATGTACTTTTAAAAGGCGCTGAGTTGTTACACAATTCATTTGCAAAGATTAAATCAGGCTCACATAGCAATTCATTTATAACATTCCCATATTTAGTATTTAGGAAATGGGTTTCACATTTGCCATCTTCGTTCACAATCCCACAGACATTTGTACCATTTTTAGGACATAATGCAATATTAAAATCACCCCCCAAATAATAAACATATCCCCTCTGACTTCCTTTGCAAATTTTACTAAATCATTTAAAATATTCATACAAATTCAAGCTATTTTATCTGACGGTGCATTGTTATAAAAGTTTATCAGCATCGATCTTTCTTCGGTCCCCATACATATCTCCAGGAGTTGCTAATTGACCTCTTCAAGTTTCAGTTTGATTTTCCCTATTCTTAACATGTTAGACACATAAATAGCCAACCCACCTTTGCCCTCCCATGTTTTCCTCCAACTGCAGGCATAAGATAAAAGTAGTACCCATTCCGATGTGCAGGCTCTTTTAGCCACAGTTCCTGCAAACATACAAATTGAAACCCATCTATAAATGTTTGCCACTCTGGGGATGCTATTTTAGTTTGTAGGCCTGCCACATTCCAGAAAGTCACTTTTAACAGCTTGTTATGATCCGCTCCTATTCCATCTGATATATCTGCTTCATCCATCACATTATTAATCTTAAGTTCTACCACAGGAAAACCTATTGCTGATATTTCTAGAGAGGACATATTTTAACTTTTATGTTTGTGGTTCTCTATTTCCTTTGAGTCAATCTTGCTTGTCTAAGCTGTACAGACTTTCAAATCTATTTGTAGTAGGAGTGTTAAAACAGGGGTTAGTCAAATGAGCCCAGTCCTTGTGTTCCCATTCTTGGGGTGATTTGTAAAAATACCCAAGTGGGACCACATTTATGCCTCGTGGGGTTAATCAGAAAGCTTCCAAGACGATCCAATATTGTTTGTACCAAATGAGTTGAAGCAAATGTTAAGACTATAAGGAAAGTAAAAAAAGACTTCCTATTGAATATGTATGAGACCAAAACCTAACAATTATGTTTTTGATATATAATGCACGTTATGTAATGTAGTATTGCATGTTTGCAAGCATATTTGATGTTGGTAGATGGGCATAGTGAGAGTGTGGTAGGGCTCAGTGATTGACTAATGTTATTGGTTTATTTTCCTTTTGCACCATTGTTGCAGAAGGTTCATGTGTAATGTGAATGAAAGACAGAATACATTTATGGATTAGTGTTTTCTTACTACAGATGTATTATATGGTATTTTATACTTTGTATATTGGTGAAATATGCCTGGCAATGTATAATGTTAAAAATACTGTTGGGTGGGTATGTGGTTTAATTGAGTGAGAATGGCAGGAATGGGAGCTATGGTTAAGCTCCTGCCATAAACTGAATTTTGCGTCATTTAAAATGTTGTCCTAGAGCTAATATTATACACTAGATAATCATAAATTCCCTCTACCTTAATTTTCTTCAGGGACTTTCGTACTGCCACTTTTAGCCATTGGTTTCTCTGTGTCCGACCCTTTTAGCCTTGTTTAATAACAGCGTCCTTCAGAATTAGGGGGCTATGTACAAGAAAATTTTAAAGTGTGGTGTAACGCAAATTTGGAAATTCCACACTTTGACATTTTCAAAACACATGGATGAACGGTATTACAAAAATATGGCACACCCCTCTGATTTCCCTAGTGCTAGCACTGAAAAATCTGCTGGCTGCCAGGGCAGGCACCCTTGTGGCATGTTACAAGGATGCCTGCACTGCAGGGGTGATTGCTTATGTGAAGGAAGGGACACCTTTTTGAACATGAACAATATTTAAAGAAAATTTACTGTTTCAGTGTGCTGCACAATTCGAAGCAACTCTGGGGGTGCAAACCTCCAGAACATTCTTCTACTTCAAAGTGGGCCTCGGGTATGAACAATGAGCCCTCGAGCCCAGCTCTTTAGTACACCTCTCGACCTGTGGAAGACTCAAAGGACTGCTGTGCTGCTTTGCAAGAAGGACTGAAACTCTGTTGCCCTGCTGCCCTGATGCTTGATTGAGGACTGGACTTGCATATTGAACCCTAGACCACCAGAGTGACTGCAAGGGCTAGTTATCTGGGCTCCTGATCAGAGCTTCAGGGACAGAAAAGGTTCCAACTACCTTGAACCCAGCACCTGGGTTCTCTGCTATGAGTCCGACTATCCAAGTTGTGCCAGCCCAATCCTGAACCCTTGGAAGTGGGACTGAAGGTGCTCTTCCAGCCCAGCTGTGGTAACATCATCAGATTGATGCAGCACAGTTCATCTCCTTGAAATCACATTGAAACAGCTGGTGTGCAATGCAGCCCCAATGTAGGATCTCACATCCCAGCCCTCAGCATTCTCAGAACCACCAATGTACAATGCATTCTTGAAGCAGGCCTTCGCATTGCATGCCCCTCATCAACAGCATTATTGAAAAAGACACAGGACTCCACATCGCAGCACCGCTGCACCTTCGGACCAACAACTGCATGGCTGATCCTCAAAGCAGGACCTTGCTATAGTCCCCAAATGATGATTTAAGGAACTCTGTGCAGCTGGCCTAACTTGGGCCCTGTATTTGGCCAGGCTCCACCGCTGTTGGCCTGAACGTGTGAATTTGTCCCAGTCCAGCGCAACAAGATCACCACAATTGGCACTTTGTGCTTCAAGACACTATTTTCTCTTAAATCTTTAAAGTTCCACATCTTAGATTCTACTGTTGAATGTTTGTTGTTTTGGTCCCCAAATAGGAATGACATTTTACTCGACTTATCTAAATTGGTGTGGACATTTTCTTGTGCTGGGTTTTCACTTTATTACTGTTTGAAGAGCTGCATAAATACTTTATTTCACAGAAAAAAGGGGTTCTCTATAGGGAATAATCTTATTATCATTCTTCACTCTACAAAAGAGATAGTTCACTATTGGAGACAGAAGATACATCATCTTAGTTATGCAACTTGAGCTTGCTTACTTTATTATAGAACTGCATACTTAAAACATATGTTAGTCGAATACTAAACATCATACACTGTATTAGACCACAATGATGTGAAAAAAGTAAAATTATCAACGTCCATAAATATTTAATTCTTATGTTCCCTGTGAATTCATTTACTTGATATCTCAAAATCAGTTCTAAAAAAAACAAAGGACTCACTCCTATGGTAGTTCCAAAAATATCCATAACCAGCCAGCTAAAATCTTTGTGGCCTATGTATTGTCTGAGGATGCTCCTTAAACCATCCCAAACGTACTATATAGTCACAAGTTGAGGAGCTACATATAATAGAACGAGTTAACGCTTTCAGCCCTTTACTCTGGACCTCCTCAGGATAGTACAAAAGGATTTGACTGACTCCTAAAATCCACCTTCAAACATACAAACATGTCTCTAGTTCAGTTATAATATGACTGCATATGTATATATATATTCACTGAAAAAACCATAGGTTATAGACCATATATAGTTAGGAATTTGCATTTACAAAACCATGAAAATTCACTGAAAAAACCATTGGTTATAGACCATATATAGTTAGGGATTAGCATTTAAATAACATTAATTTACTCGCACAAAACCATAGAAATTTGCATATATAGTTAGTTGCAATAACTATATATCGCGCACCCGCAATCCACTGCTGATGATGTCACATATTACATCATTCATGACATGGTCAGTGACATCACGGATGACATCACTGATGACATCTCTAATGACATCACTGATGACATCTCAAATGACATCACTGATGACATCACTGATGACAACATCCAGTGACTGTATGTTTCTGTAAAGTTAAAATATGTCTTACATATTGAAGAATGAGTGGATGTATAAGTGTTTGGATGAAGGATTTAGTAGGTGCATGACTGACTGTATGAGAGAATGATTAAATGTGTCTCACTGAGTGCATGGGTTAGTGACTAAACTGTCTTAATTTGTGCATCATTATTTCTGTAGTTCTGTAAACTGCTGCATGTGTTGATCAGTAGCTATATGAGTAACTATATGGGTTATTGATTGGTTGCCCAAATATTTGTATGGGAGAGTGAGTGTGTGTGTGGCTGGGAGGTATGTGACTCTGTGCATAGATGTGTGAGCAGTTGATTAACTAGATGTATGGGTTCAAAAGTGCATGTGAAAACAGCTGTATGGGCGGTTGACTGTCTGCATGAGTGTATTGGTGAGTGATTGGATTTCTCAGTGCTACATGTCAAAGTAAGTACATATGTAAAACACAGTACATGTAAGAGTTGACATATATAAATAACTGTGCATAAGAGCCAGTGAATGTGTGAGTGGCTGTATGGATCATTGTGAACTTGTATCAGTGATTGTATAAGAGAGTAAATATGTGTTAGTATATGTTTGATTAAGTAAGGTGTGTATAACTGTATAGTTGAGGAAATGGAGGTGTGATTGATTCTTTGCATGACTGACTAGGTGTGTGAGTAACTCCATGGATGAGTGACAGTCTGTGAGTGTCTGTTTACACTGATTGTATCTCAGGTTATATTAGAGTCTGAAGAGGTTCATCGTATTATCACATGAATGATATCATCAGTGATGTGATCAGTAATGTCAAATGAGATGTTATCAGTGATTTCATCAGTGATGTCATTTGAGATGTCATCAGTGATGTCATCAGTGATGTCATTTGAGATGTCATCAGTTATGTCATTTGAGATGTCATCAGTGATGTCATCAGTGATGTCACTGACCATGTCATGAATGATGTAATATGTGACATCATCAGTAGTGGATTGCGGGTGCGCGATATATAGTTATTGCAACTAACTATATATGCGAATTTCTATAGTTTTGTGCCGGTAAATTAAGGTTTTGTAAATGCTAATCCCTAACTATATATGGTCTATAACCAATGGTTTTTTCAGTGAATTTTCATGGTTTTGTAAATGCAAATTCCTAACTATATATGGTCTATAACCTATGGTTTTTTCAGTGAATTTCATTGGTTTTTTAAAAGCTAATATCTATAGCAGTAAAATATATTCTTTATTACGTGACGTATCACGTAGCCACGTGAGACTCCTCATGACACGTCGCATAAACGTGACGTATCGTCTCTGCAGCGCAAACAAAACCCGTAACGTAAGCGAGCCAGAGCAATCTTACAGATATATATATATTTTTTTATTCTTAATTAGACAAAATCCACACGTGCACATATCTTGAGGCCTTGCAAAGGCACATCAAACAAACAGTCCCTACAATTTTGCCAAGTTTGGTGGAAATCTATTCCTTTAAATTTTATTTTACTGTTTCTCTTGGTTTTCCCCTTGTTACGCTTACCGGAACGCTACCCGGTACGCAAACCGGACGCTCCAAAAACACAAGATGTCGGACTCCCGTTACGCTGCCGGTTAGCTGCCCGGTTGGCGTACCGGGAAGCGCCTCTACCGCGAAAAATCGCAATTTTCTTTTTTTTTCTTTTGCCCCGCGGGGCACTTTAATATCCCCCTCATCAATCCTAGGGGGTCAGGAGGGGTCTACCTTGCCCCCTTTCCTTCATTTCCCCCTTCGTTTTTCACCACCTCTTGTCTCTCGATCCTACCGAGAGACAAGATGGCGGCCGCTCCAGACTGTTTACAATGTTGACAGCCAATCAGCTTCTCCTCAGACTCCCTTTACGCTGCCGGTTAGCTGCCCAGTTAGCTGCCCGGTTCGCGTACTGGGACACGCCTCTACGACAAAAAAATCACAAATTTTTTTTGGGGCCCCGCGGGGCACTTTAATATCCCCCTCATCAATCCTACGGGGTCAGAAGGGGTCTACCTTGCCCCCTTTCCCTCATTTTCCCCTTCGTTTTGGCCTCCTCTTGTCTCTCGATCCTACCGAGAGACAAGATGGCGGCCGCTCCGGACTGTTTAGAATGTTGACAGACACCAGAGAGCCAATCAGCTTCGCTTCGCAAAGCTCCGTTACGCGAAAAGTACGGGAACTGGTGCGCTATCCGGTACGCTGTCACAGATATATCTGTTTTTTTAAATGTTAATTTCTCAAAATCCACTGGAGCACATATATTGAGACCCAGCAAAGGCACATCGGGCTAACAGTCCCTACAGTTTTGCCAAGTTTCGTGCAAATCCATTCAGCTGTTCGAGCTAAAAGTGAGGCCAAACGCCCTATGGAAAAATGAATAGGAAAAACGCGTTTTGGGAAACCCCTTTTTTCTCGGCCCCCCCTTGACATAATCCCCCCAAATTTTCAGGGTCTGCTAAGAAAAACAATGTGCCATTTTCCTGAAAATTTCAGCCGATTCCGTCCACAAACGCCAAAGTTATTAGACATAGAATTTTCAAAAGTTCCATATAGAAAAAATCCTAACTATATATACCTACTGGCTATCGCCAGTAGGTAATATATATATATATACATTAAAGTTGTATAAGAGGTGATGTCCTCCCCATTAAGACCTATATGTTAGCCTGTGCATCATAAAATGTGGAAATTATTTAAAAAATAAATAATGAGGAAACATTTTGAAACTGCCTGAAAGGAACATCTTTAGGACTTCAATGCATGCAAGAGCCAAGCTGTGGACTCTCCGGACTACACTGCTAGTAAAAAAATGGAGGTGATCAAATGTATGCTATAACTTATAACACCAAGGAAATGGCTAGATGTGAAAGACATGAACTTATCATGTTACTTAATCCACATTGTCTCCGCTAGAGATGCACGTGGTTTGGCAGATTAACTTTTCCTGTGAAATATAGTTCTCCAGGTCTGGTCTGCATAGGGTTATTTGATCAGTCCCCTTAACTACTTTGCATATTTTACACATTACCTCTGAAGATTAGCCGGACTGCTTTGGTGCCAAGCTACCTGAGGGACGACCATGTTTTATTTTTGGTTTGCTTGTATTTCATTTTGACAGAGATTATGGTTGCTGCTTGAGTATGATGAAATCAATTAACCTTCTTAGGGGTCCCACTGATACTTGTTCCTTTTAAACCAACAAAAAAGAAATTGGCACAGAAGCTGAAATATAAAATAACATCTTTATTGACTTCAAATGAGTGTGACTACGTCACACAGAAGCCATAGCAACTGAATGAGGTAGTCTGAGGAGTACAGAAAACAGAGGCCTTATACATGCTTAGGGTTACATACTCAGCACAATACCAAGGGGCAGTCCTGGCTCATGTAAGCATGCAAAATGACTAAGATGGGCATACAAGATCTGCTTGCTCAACAAAGTGGGAGGAGAGTTACTTCTCCACACAGTAGCAAAAATAGCCTGACAGTTATACTAGAGAAGCAGGTCCACTCTACTAGCTAGGCCCTTCTGGGCATGTGCGAAGGTGGAAGATGCTGAATATAGTTTGTCTCTAGGCAGATTTCAAGAGCAGTTAACAGAAAGGTAGGTCAGAGCACATGGCAAACAAAATGGCTGCCAGAAATACAAAATGGTTTACACAAAACGGATAAGATAACTTCTAAATATAAGATGGCTTCTGCTAATGCTAACCCATTGCTGCCAATTCACAACAAGTAGGGCTCCAACCCCCTCAACCAGTAACCCAATTTCCTACACCATGTTTGAACTAATTGTAGCCCACATGATGAAAAACAAACTTTGGCACACTTTATTTTACACAAAAACTGTTAAAATATGTCTTTCACCAAAAGTTTGTAAGATGAGACTCAGCAAAGAGAAACACTGTGGTAGAGATAGGCAGAGAAGAAGTAAATATGTTCATATTTACAAATATACAGAGATGTTCAAGATACACAAAAAGTTTACTCTACCAGGTGGGCTCTTGGAAAGTGGGAGCCCTGGGCCATTGCCCCTTTTGCCCATGCCTTAACATGTATCTAACTTTGTCAACCTCTAAGCCATTGTTTTATAGACTCATCAACCCATCCATTCATCTAGCCATTGATCCATTCTCCCAGCCATCTCACTAACCTGACAACTGCAGTCACAAAATTTCAAAGCCTTGAAAAATACCTTCACGTCTTGTTAGCAATTGCCAAAGTTTGTTATCCATTACATAGTGAAAGAAATGTGTTTGATATACTTTGGCCTACTTCCACATTTCTTTATGATTAGCCATTTCTAGTTGTATGTATTTGAAATTTAACTTAGATTCATGTACTAATATATGTTCTTTTGTATTTGTCATCCTGAATGTGTAAACATTTAATGTTGCAAAAGTATTAAATGCTTGTTTACTGAAGTATACTTTATAAAACTTAACTGTAAGGTATCCATTTTATCGGCCACTGAAAGATAAACAACTAACCTGCCCAAACTGTAATTCAGATTTACGACCTTCAGGTTATCTGTAATTGTTTAAATCTTATCAGTACATATAGAGTGTTCTCTCATGTCTGCGTATATAGTGTATTACCTGAATAAATATGTTTGTTGTTTCTTTCCGTTTATCAATCTGGTGGTAAGATGCAAAATATCTCACAACTCTTATCCTCTCTTATTACTTAGTTCAGTTTTAGATTAACTACTTTTTTCATATAACTGCATGCATGGATATTATTGGAGTACTAACAAATCAAGGACAGACACCTGCTAAAAACTGATTTTCAACTAACAAATACATTTTTTATAATTTATTTAGGGAAATCTGTTGTCTTTTAAAGGCGCAGGATAGTGTTTTCTCACATATCTATCGCTATCTCTATTATTGCTCAGTGTTGTCATTAATTATGTACTTTCAGACATCATGAGTAATTTTATATGTGAGGTCATAAGCAGTGCTCAGTGATGACATGAATATAGGTATTTCAGTTATCTATTACTGGCGATTTTCAGTGTTTATTTAATTTAAAACTTTACAATAAAACTGACATTTTCAAATAATTATAACCTCATTTTAACCTCTGTTTTTTTCAATGAATTTATGGAGGTTTTTTTTTAATGTGAAGTTATATTTTATTTTCATACGTAACTATACCACCCCTCTGCCACACAAAGCCTGGCCTTGTGCCATGTGCTTGAGAAATTGCGTTTTGTATTCCCCCCTTTTTTCATAATCCCTGCTTGATGAATCACTCCAAAACTTTCCAGGAAGAAACTGAGGTGGGTGAACATTTGTTTGGGAAAGTTTTGTGAACATTGGTCAAATGGTATCAAAGTTATCAGCAGGTCTTATAAGGCTTAGAACTTTAGCACCATTTTATGAATTAACATGACAATTTACAAAAAGAAGTCTCATCTACCTCAGCTCCTTCTTGAAACATTTTGTGGTGGACTGTCAAGCAGATGCAGAGAAAAAGGAGAATCCCAAAGCACTTCTTGCCTATTACTTTTTCCTTAATAAAATTGAATAGCTATACCTCAAAAACTGTTAAATTGAATTACACTAAATTTAGCAGAAAGGTAGATATTGGTCCAGTAGGCATGCTTTTCATGGTGAGTCTAAAACCATATAGTAGTTTTTGAGAAATGAAGCCTTCCAACATTTTCATATTTGATGTCACTGAGGATCAGTGGTGGACCTGACAGATATTAAGATAAGATCTGACTGGCTGCCACCAGATTAACAAAGATGTGGCAGCATCCATTTTAGGACTTTGGGACTGAGTCCCATACTCTGGAAATATGTTAAAAAAATATATATGGGAGCATGGTAGTAATACCCTTTCCCAACAATGCCTGATGAGCGGGTCCCTTTACAGCCAGAAACTTTTTTTATAATATTTTACCACACATTTGTTGAGGATCTGGTGTATTTCTTTTCTACTAAAAAGCACAGATGCTTGTTCTCTAAAAAAAAATCACTACGTCGGCCAGTGCCTGGGGTAGGGGGGAGTGGTAAAATCAGTTTCCTATGCGAGAGGGCATGTGACGTCCTTCTTTGAGGTCACTGGGACCCCATCCCTCGGACCGATTTGAAAAATCAGTGGAGGGAGGTGCAATGCCTCCCTCTCCTAGCTTATTTAAGACCCATAGACAAGCCTACAGACATTCGTAGATGTCTCTCCCATAGCTGATGAAGCTACAAAGAGAAACAGACAAACAACACAGTCGTCTTTAGCCATTGGCTGTTTTCAGCCAATATTCATTAACCAGTGGTTAACAGAGCAGCCACTCTTATGGAGCTATGCTCAACTTATGGCATTTTCGTTGGTGGAGCCATGCAAGCAGTCTGCCTAAGGAGTGCTTACGGTTTAAAATAAGGACAATGAAGACTCCATGTATTGCAATGGAGGAAACACTGAGCCCCTTTATGCAAATGGCATCTGACATTACAAGGCTTCCGGCTGACCTCGAAGCTGGGAAATGGAGTTTAAGTATCGGCAGAGAAGCTCAACATCCTGTGATTCTAGGCAAATCACTTAATCTCCCTGAATGTATCCATCTATAATACAACTGGTGTACCTGTAAAGTGCTCTGATACCTTTGCGTCAAGTTTAAGCTATATAAAACCCAAATTAAAAAAAGGCTTTTGATGTCCCATAATCCTGACTTCTCTCTCACCTCGGCTTCCACCACCTGTGCCATGAAAGTGTAAACTGGGATCCTGAGTTCGCAGTCAGTTAGTCTGCCCTGCACCAGTAAATACACATTCCACCTCCAATGGGGAGCACCATAAATACTTAAGTCTGCTGGTTCACCATTACTGAGCCTCAGGCAGCCACCCGTAGCCTCACTGATTGTGTGCGGAGAAGGCTCAAGTTCAGGGGCAGCTCCTCCACTAAGGCAGAGGAGCGTCATCCCACTGCCTTTCAGCACTGCAAATAAAGGGAAAAAAATAATAATAACACAATATTAATGATGCTCAGACCAATCACAACGCTGGATTGCAGCATTGTGATTGGGTTAAGTGAGTCTGTGTGCTTTCTGCTTCATTTGAGATGTCATCAGTGATGTCATCAGTCATGTCACTGACCATGTCATGAATGATATAATATGTGACATCATCAGCAGTGGATTGCGGGCGAGCGAGTTATAGTTAGTACACCTAAATATAATGGAGGAATTTCAATGGTTTTGTATGAAGGAAATGTCCAGCTAGCTATAATATCTCTTGCTATCTCTATAAATACTCATTGTTGTCATCAATTATGTAATTTTAGATGTCATGAGTGATGTATATGTGAGGTCATAAGTAGTGCACAGTGATGGCATTATTGACGGTATTTCAGTTATTTATAACTGATGAATTACAGTTTTTCATTGATTTGAAACTTTATGTTAAAACTGATATTTTCACCTACTATAACCTCATGTTAATCTCAGTTTTTTTTCAGTGAATTTCTAGATGTTTTTTTTAATGTGAAGTTATATTTTATTTTCATACCTAACTATACCACCTCACTGCCACACAGAGCCTGGCCCTGTGCCATGTGCTTGGGAAATTGCGTTGTGGATCTCCCCTTTTTCCTGATCCCTTCTTGATGAATAACTCCAAAACTTTACAGGAAGAAACTGAGGTGGATGAAAATTTGTTTGGAACCTTTTGTGAAGATTGGTCAAATGGCATCAAAGTTATTAGCAGGCCAAATACGACTTAGAACTTTAGCTCCATTTCATGAATTCTCATGAAAATATACAAAAAGAAGTCTCATCTACCTCAGCTCCTTCCTGAAAAGTTTAGTGGTGGACCATAAAGAAGATACTGAGAAAAAAGGGGATCCCAAAGCACTTCTTCCTCATACTTTTTCCTTAATAAAATTGAACAGCTATACTGCAAAATCTGCTGAATCTAATTACACTAAATTTTGCAGAAAGGTAGATATTAGTCCAGAAAGCATGCTTTTCATGGTGAGTCCAAAGCCATACAGTCGTTTTCGAGAAATTAAGGCTCCCAAAATTATCATATGTCATGCCACGGAGGATCCATGGTCGAACTAACAGATCTTAAGACAAGATCGGACTGGCTGCTACCAGATTAACAAAGATGGGTAGCATCCATTTTAGGGCTTGGGGACTGAGCCCCATACTCTGGAAATACGTTTAAAACTATATAAAAGGGAGCATAGTAGTGATACCCTTTCCCTACAATGCCTGGTGAGCCGTTCCCTTTATGGCCAGAAACTTTTTTATAACATTTTACCACAAATGTGTTCGGAATCTGCTGTATTTCTTTTCTACAAAACATTCACTGGGTGGGCCAGCGCCTGGAGGAGGAGGGAGTATTAAAATCAGTTTCTTATGGGAGAGGGCATGTGCCCCCCCCTCTTTGAGGCCCCTGGGACACCATCCCTTTGCCCGATTAAAAAGAATAGTGGAGGGAGGTGCACTGCCTCCCTCTCCTAGCTGTCTCTCCCAGAGCTGATGAAGCTACAAAGAGAAAAGGAGAAAAAGCACAGTCCTCTTTAGCAATTGGCTGTTTTCAGCTAATATTCAGAAACCAGTGGTTGGTAGAGCAACCACTCTTATAGACCTATGCACAACTCATGGCGTTTTCATTGGTGGAGCCATGAAATCAGTCAGCCTAAGGAGTGCTTACAGTTCAATATGAGGACAATGAAGACACGGTGTATTGCAATAAAGGACACACTGAGCCCCTTTATGCAAATGGCATCTGACATTATAAGGCTTCTATCCGACCTCGAAGCTGGGGAATGGAATTCGAGTCTCACAAGAGATCCTCAACATACTAGGGGGCAGATTTATGTTAACTGGCGCATCCCGAGGGATGCACCAGTT
Organism: Lissotriton vulgaris; assembly: GCF_964263255.1. Lineage (NCBI taxonomy): Eukaryota > Metazoa > Chordata > Amphibia > Caudata > Salamandridae > Lissotriton > Lissotriton vulgaris. Next base: position 460,440,510 of record NC_141696.1, on the reverse strand, counting down.
AACATGCGCCACAGTGCGCCACAGCTACGCCACCCATGGTGCGCCGCATTTATGATGCGGCGCACCATGGGGCAAAACGGCACAGATGCGTGACGCATCTGTGCCGGAAATGTGGCGCATTGCTAGAGTTGCGTCGCAAGCGCGACGCAGCTCCAGCAATACTCTGGGGGGGCCTATTCTTTCAATGCTGCCTCAAGCCTTACGCCTGCTTCAAGCAGACGCAGGGTTTTGACGCAGCATTGCCCTGAAAGTGACTGAGTGAAATCTCATAGATTTCACTCAGCCACTTTCAGGAGGCGTTCCTGCGCAGGAACGCCCCCCCTGCGCAGGAACGCCTCCTCATGGCGCAGTGCTGTACAACGTGACGCATCTCCTAGATGCGTCACGTTGTAAATAGGGTGCAGGGATGCGCCACGTTTCCGTGCCGTTGCGTCACGCAACGGCGGCATAAACGTGGCGCAAGCCCTTCATAAATCTGCCCCTAGGAATCTGGGCAAATCACGTAATCTCCCCGTGGCAAACAAAAAACTGAATGTGTCCATCGGTAATAAACTGGTTCTCCTGTAAAGCACTCTGATACCTTCGGGTCGAGTTTGAGTTATATAAAACCCAAATTAAAAAAGGCTTTTGATGTCCCCTAATCCTGACTTCTCTCTCACCTCGGCTTCCGCCACCTGTGTCATGGATGTGTAAACTGGGATCATGAGTTCACAGTCATTTAGTCTGCTCTGCACCAGTAAAGACACATTCCACCTCCAACGCGAAGCACTATAAACACTATAGTCTGCTGGTTCCCCATTACTGAGCCTCATGCAGCCACATGTAACCTCACTGGTTGTGTGCAGAGAAGACTCGAGTTCAGGGGTGGCTCCTCCACTAAGGCAGATAAGCATCACCCCACTGTCTTTCAGCACTGCAAATAAAGGGAAAAAATGATAATAACGCAACAATAATGGAACTCAGACCAATCATAATGCTGGATTGCAGTGTTGTGATTGGCTTAGGGGAGCCTGTGTGCTTTCTGTTTCTTCAGAAGGTAGAGGACAGAGATGATGGAGGAGAGGTGGTGGCTGACCAGCCAGCTGGTAGGTAAGTTATTGTTTTTAAACCCCCCTCCCCACTACTGCTTCCTGCCAGCAGCCACCACTGTTTGAGTTGTACATCATGTGTCATTTTTATGGGGTGTGCCCAGCCCTACACACCAACACGCAGGAGGAGAGCAGACAGGACAGGTGCTGCTGCTGTCCACATTCTCATTCAGAAACAAATCAAGCCATAGTTGGGCTAAGAGGACTACGATTGAAGGGGGTTAACTGATCAATACTATTAAACCCCATCCCCACATCGAGTGAACCCCAGGTGGGGTTTGAGATATCTTGGTGCTTACTTAACAGATACCGTTCTGGACACGGCATATGTGTCTTTCTTTGAATACATTGAAGGCTGCCCTTTTGTCTGTGTTGGTCCTGAGGAAGACCCACCATGATCTATATTCAATAGCACTTGAACACAGGGTTGAAACATCAATGACATTATGTTATGTCCATGCCAGCTATCTTTGGAATATGTAATGAAGATATAAGGAGAAACTGAACAAAAACATTTTGGGACATTTTAATTATATGTGGTTCCAAGGTCTCATGTTTGTATATGTGATCACTGAGAGATTTTTGATTCCCACTATGTATATGTTAATGTCATGTATTGTTCTTTATGTATTCTGTAGAGCCATGGAAAAGAGAAATATGGAAAGAGATACATATACATCTTTTGATATATGAAAAATAATATATTTAGGACAATTTCATGTGTGTGCTATGTCAGTGGTTTTAAGAAATCATTTTCTTAACCTCTTCTGTGCTCATGACAGAAAAGTTTTGTCATGAGCATAAGTTCTATTGTGCTCATTACTAAACCATTCCATCAAGAGCACATGCTCAGGAAATCCCTCTGCTGCAGACAGTAAAGGGATTTCCAATTGTTTGGTTGCCTGGGGAGGTGGGAAAAGCTTCCCCCCACCTCCCCAGGCATTATTTGGTATTTCATTGCAATGATGATCGCACGCATGGCGTGCGATCGTTATTGCAACTCAATCAAAACTTTAACTTAGTTTCAGTTTCTCCGTTTTGGTGCTTGTGCAGCCACCCGAGCACCAAAAAAGAAAGGAGAGGTATCATTGGAAAGGGAAGAATCTCCCCTTTCTAATGGTACCCTTTACAAGTGGATCCCTGCTTCGGGATCATCCCAAGAGGGTGATCCCTAACCAGGGATCCACCCTCTAGTGCCAGGGAGAGGAGAGCGGCCCCTTGGGCAAAGCCTTTGCTTTCCCCATATTTATTTGGCTGCTACAGACTTTCTGCCCTCCGGGGAAGATGATGGCAGTAGCCCGTTGGAGTGGGGGCTGCCTAAAAAGGTCATGGCAATGCACCCCCAGAGAAATGTAAGTCTTTCTGCCCCCCCAGGGGCAGAAGGGGGACAGTAGCACCCAATCTTTCCCCTAGGGGGCAGAAAGCTCACTAGGAAATACAGACTTTTTTTATTTACATTGGGGTGGGATGCCCAAAAAGGGCATGGCAATGCTCCCCCAAATAAATATCAGTCTTTCTGCACCCCGTGGGGCAGATTGGGGCAGTAGCCAGCTAGGAACCAGGGATTTTTTTTATTGATGTTGGGATAGAGTCTGCTCAAAAAGGGCAGGGCAATGTCCCCACCCCCGAGAGAAATGTCAGTCTTTCTGCCCCCCCAGGGGGCAGATGGGGCAGCAACCCCCAATCTGCCCCCACAGGGCCAGAAAGCTCACTAGAAGCCAGGCATTATTTTATTATTGACATTGGGGTAGGGGCTTCCCACAAAGGGTATGGCAATGCCACCAGAGAAATGTCCTTCTGTCTCCCCTGGGGGGTAAATATGGGCAGTCGCCCCCTATCTTCCCCCCACTGGTGGGCAGAAAACTCACTTGGTACCAGCGATTACACAGTCTTTCTGTCTCCCTCGGGGGCATATTGGGGCAACCCCCCACCCGAATCCCCCAAGGGAGGCAGAAAACCCACTTGGCACAGACTTCTTTTTAGCAATGTAACTACCTGTGGATTTAGGGCCCAAGCGCTGCCTGCATATAGGAAAACCTAGCAAACCTGTAATTTTTTAAAAACTAGACACCAAGGGGATTCCAGGATGGGGTGACTTGTGTGCCTCTCACCAGGTTCTGTTTTCCAGAATCCCTTGCAAACTTCAAAATTTGCTAAAAAAAATCCTCAAATTTCTATGACAGAAAATTTGGTGTGGATCCACAAAATTCCACTCACTCCCATTCCTAAAAGTCTCCTGAGAAAAATGGTACCTCACTTGTGTGGATACGCCTAGTGACCGTGACAGGAAATAGCCCAAAACGCAATGTTGACACACCACATTTTCAGAGTGAAAACTGATCTATTTTTTGTAAGGTGTCTGCTCTAGATTTTGAACCCTATCCCTACCGGCACCTAGGGAAACCTAGGAAACCAATAAACTTTTAAAAACTAGATACCCAGGGGAATGCAGGATGGGGTGACTTGGCTGTTTCTCACCATGTTCTGTTACCCAGAATCCCTTGCAAACCTTAAAATGTGTTCTGGAATCTGCATGGATCCACAAAATGACACCCACCCCACATTCCACAAAGTCTTCCAAGAACAATGGTACCTCACTGGTGTGGGTAGGCCTCGTGGCTGTGACAGGAAATGGCCCAATATGCAACGTGAACACCACATTTTCACAGTGAAAACTGATCCTTTTTTTGCAAGGTGCCTAGCTGTGGATTTTTAACTCTTGCTCTGCCGCCACACAAATGAGGTATCATTTTTATCAGGAGCCCTGGGGAAAGCTGGGTGGTAGGAAATTTGTGGATCCCCGCAGATTCTGGAGCTTTCCCACACAAAAATTTGAGAAAAAAGAGACTTTTTCAGTGAATTTTGAAGTTTGCAGGGGGTTCTGGTAGGAGAATGTTAGGGGACCCACACAAACCATACTTCTCTGGACTCCAGTGGGTTTCTAGTTTACAGAAATGTGTGGGTTTGGTAGGTTTCCCTAGATGGCCGCCGAGCCCTGGGACAAAAACTCATGGGCCCCCCTTGCAAAACTAGGTAGATTTGTGAGAGGTCATTTTGATGTCTCCTCAATACATTTTGGGCCCTTGCCTGTCGCAGGTACTTGATCCACCCATGTGAGTGAGGTATCATTTTTATTGGGAGACCTGGGAAAACACTGGGTGGTAGGAAATGTGTGGATCCACATAGATTCCAGAACTTTCCCAGACAGAAATTTGCAGTAAACATTTGAGGTTTGCAGGGGATTTGTGGTAGGAAAATGTTGGGGGACCCATGCAAGCCACACTTCCCTAGACTCCCCTGGTTTTCTAGTTTTCAGAAATGTATAGGTGTGGGAAGTTTCCCTAGATGGCTGCCGACTCAGGACCAAAAACTCAGATGCCCCTATGTATCTTACCTGGTTTTTCAGGGGGGTCCCATTAGTTTTTGGCCCACGGCTCTGCAGCCAAAAAAAAAAAATACCAAACCCACACATTTCTAAAAACTAGAGCCCCAGGTGAGCCCAGGTTTGTATGGCTTGCAAGGGTACCCCAATGTTTCTTACCAAGAATCAACTGAAAACCTCAAATTTTGATGAAAATATCACTTTTTTTCTCAAATTTCTGTGTTGGAAAGTTTTTGATTCTATGTGGATCCGCACATTTTCTACCACCCAGTATTCCCCCAGGTCTCCCAATAAAAATTATACCCCACTCATGTAGGTGGGTCAAGTATCTGCGACAGGCAAGGGCCCAAAACGTATTGAGGAGACATGAAAATGACCAATAACAAAACAACCTGGTTTTGCAAGGGGGTGACCTGTGTTTTTGTCCCCAAGCTCGGTGGCCATCTTGGAAAAAAAAGGGTCATTTTTCAGTGTGAAATTGTGGTGTGTCCACGTTGCATTTTGCGCCATTCCCTGTCGCTGGCACTAGGCCTACCCACGCAAGTGAGGTACCTTTGTTCTTGGAAGACTATGGGGAAAGCGGGTGGGTGGAAATATGTGAATCTGTGCAGATTCCGGAACTTTCCACCACAGAAATGTGAGGAAAATGTGTTTTTTTGAAAAATGTATTAGGTTTGCAAGCGATTCTGGGTAACAGACCCTGGTGAGAGCCAGGCAAGTCACCCCATCCTGGATTCCCCGGCGTGTCTAGTTTTAAAAAATGTATAGGTTTGATAGGTTTTCCTGGGTGCCTGCAGAGCTAGGATTCAAAAGCTATTCCTGTCGCAGGCACAAGGCCTACCCACACAAGTGAGGTCCCATTTTTCTTGGAAGACTTTGGGGAATGCGGGGTGGGTGGAATTTTGTGGGTTCACGTAGATTCCTGAATTTGCCACCACAGAAATATGAGGAAAATGTGTTTGTTTTTGTCAATATTTTAGGTTTTTAAGGGATTCTGGGGAAGAGAACCTGGTGAGAGCCTGTCAAGTCACCCCATCCTGTATTCCCCTTGGTGTCTAGTTTAAAAAAATGTATAGGTTAGCTAGGTTTCCCCAAAGGCTGGCAGAGCTAGGGTTAAAAAACTACAGCTAGGCACTTTGCAAAAAAAGGGTCATTTTTGATGGTAAAAATGTGATGTTCCCAGGTTACAATTTGCATCATTTCCTGTCATGGGCGCTGGGCCTACCCATACAAGTGAGGTACAATTTTTCTCAAAAGACTTTGGAAAACCCGGGGTGGGTGGAATTTTGTGGATCCACACAGATTCTAAAACTTGCCACCACATAAATGTGAGAAAAATGTGTTTGTTTGGACAATTTTATAGGTTTGCAAGGGATTCTGGGAACAGAACCTGGTGAGAGCCATTGTAGTCACCCCATCCTGGATTCCCCTGATTTCTAGTTTAAAAAAATGTATAGGTTTGCTAGGTTTCCCTAGGTGCCAGCAGCGCTAGTGTAGTGTAGTTCCTATTTCCCTAATAGGCTACGCGCATTGGAATAATATACACTAACGATTTGGCATGGGACTGGGGTCATTATGCCCCTATAGAGTACATTAAAATTAATGACTTTGTGTGCCAGCTACCTCAGAAGCCACTAGAAACTCCTTGAAAAACAAGAAGAGAGTAGTTTCTGGAAACCGCATAACATGACAACTTTGTTTCCCTTTAGATTTGGAACATGTCTCAGAAACGTGAAAACAATAGATAACTGTTTCACTCAGTCAATCGTGCATGCTTAGTTTCTTCAGAGTTACACAGAAAGAGATAGATGGGTGTTTCAATAAAAGCCGTCGCTTAGCCGGAGTCGTGCCAGAGTCCTGCCCGTCTGCGCCCGTCAGCGTCCCGGAGGCGTACGAGGCGACGGGCAGGGCTGGGCATTACATCTCTTAGTTAGCGTGTATATGTGAGCATTATGCTCCACTACTCGGGTTCGGAACTTCGGTCTTGGCAGTGCATAAATGGCTCCTGCCGGACGGTGTTTCCTGCTCGCCACAAGGGCAAGCATTGCTGCCCTGAGTGTGGCTGGCGCCCACAGAAACATCTTGGCGATGCGCCGCAGAAGGCGGCGGTTAGCGCTAAACATCTGGGCCTACTGCTCAACACTAGATCTCTTGGCCGGCACGCTCTGGACATTTTTGATTTGCTGGAGTCAGAAAAACCCCTGTTTCTGATGCTTACTGAGACGTGGCTCGGCGAGGCGTCCAACCCAGATATTGCCACAGCTATCCCGCCCGAGTATAACATCTTCAGGCAGGATAGGCCGAAGGGGTGTGGAGGTGGGGTGGCACTAATAGTCAACAAAATGGCCACCTGTACCATCATCCCATCGGACGCGATCAAGGATTGCGAATCCCTTGCCTTTGCCATTGTCCTTTCACCACACCAATCGATGAAGGGTCTCCTAGTCTATCGGCCGCCAGGGCCCATGGGCTCTTTTTTTGAAGAGTTCCAGTCGGTGACCTCTTCTTTGCTACTTACGTCAGAGCATTGTATTGTCGCCGGGGACTTTAACGTCCACATGGACGTGGAAACGGATGCCGATGCGATGAAAATGTTGGAGGTCACAGCCCCTATGGGCCTGGTTCCCTATCATGTTGGACCGACCCATGAGAAGGGACATACTCTAGATTTGACCTTCTCTACGACCCCTATAGAGATGCTGGCTCCCATCCAGGTGCTTTGGTCTGACCACAGGCTGGTGAAATTTAATTTCTCGGAAGTTAGGAAGCCTTCCACTGCCCCCCGGCAGACTTCCGTGGGATTCAGGGCACTTCACCGGATTACTCCGGAACTGCTGGCACAGTCTTGCGCGGACCACCCCTGTGCTTTAACAGGGAACTTAGAGGAGGATGTGGAGCGATTGCAGGTCTGGCTCTCAGAGAGACTTAATGATCTTGCTCCTCTGAGACCCCTCCGCAAACCCAAAAAAGGTGCATCTGCCCCTTGGTTTACGGAAGCATTGGCGGCTTCACGTCGGCAATGCAAGGTAGCGGAAAGAGCATGGCGCGTGAAATACGACGCGACGGCGAAACTCGCCTACAGGTCTTTGGCGAAAGCTTACCATCGGAACATCCTCGCGGAGAAGAAGGCTTATTTCGCGAGAAAAATTGAAGCTGCCTCCAATTCCTGTAAGGAGCTTTTCGCCATTGTGCGGGAGTTCTCAACTTCTCGCGCAGCACCTACCCAGACCCCCCCTCCTGCGCCTTGGGTCAGGGCGATTGCGGACTTTTTCACCTCTAAGATCCAGCGGATCCAGGACTCCTTTCTTGTGCTGGAGCCTGAGATGCCAGGTCGGGCGGAGAATGCCGCTCTTACCCGGCCTAACGCAGGTGTGGCCTTGGCAGCTTTCCCTCCTCTCTTGCTGACCGCTTCATTTGACCTGATGGCTGGGCTTAAGTCAGGTTCCCCTCGGGATGCCTGCCCCGCAAAATTTCTGGCTAAAATGGCAGCTGTCATTAATCCACTCGTGAACCCCCTGTTGAACTGTTCTCTTGCACAGGGTGTGGTTCCCCAGTCCTGGAAGCAGGCAATGATTATTCCCCTGCTTAAAAAGCCTGGTCTGGATGTGGAGGTGTTAGCGAATTATAGACCTATCTCGCTCCTGCCGGCTTTTGCGAAGGTCATTGAAAAGCACGTGCATAAGGTGCTTGCCGATTATCTGGAGTCCCATGACCTACTGCACCCTACCCAGTCGGGTTTCCGTGCCAATCTTAGCACCGAAACAGCTCTCCTGGAAGTTTCGGAGGCGATAAAGGAGGTGCTGGATTCGGGCGGGAGAGCGATGCTGGTGATGTTAGATCTGTCGGCGGCCTTTGACACCGTCCCTCATGAGGGTCTGCTTGCTAGACTCTCAGAGATTGGTCTTCGAGGGACGGTGCTCCAGTGGTTTCGATCTTTCCTGGCAGGCCGTCGACAAACGGTCTGGGCTTCTGCTTGCTCCGCCGAGATGTCGCCATTGGGTGTCGGAGTTCCTCAGGGCTCTGTTCTGAGCCCAACTCTATTTAACATCTTCATGACCCCTCTGGCGGCACTGGCGGAGTCCTTCGGGGCCCAGATCGTTTCTTACGCCGATGACACCCAGCTCCTCTTCACTTGTGAGAGGGGTGCGGACTTCGATGGAGGTAGGATCCAGGGTTGCCTTGAGGCTGTGTTTCAGTGGTTCCATCATAACAGCCTCAAGTGCAACTCGGATAAATCCGAGGTCCTCTTTTTTGGGTGCAGTTCGGACCCGGACTGGAAAGTGTGGTGGCCTGAGAGCATGTTTCCACCAGCAAGTTCGTCCCAGGTGGCTAGAAACCTTGGGATTAAGATCGACAATGGCCTTACACTACGCTCGCAGGTAATCGGTCTCACTGGCACCTGCTTTGGCCTACTCCGGATGCTTCGCAAGTTCCTTCCCCTGTTATCGGAGGAACACAGGAAGATCACGGTGCAGGCGATTATAGGCTCGAGAATTGACTATTCCAACGTCCTCTATCTCGGCCTGCCAGAATACCTGCTCCAACGGTTACAGGTTGTCCAGAATTCGGCAGCACGTGCCATCTTTGGACTATCTCGCCGTGCCAGAGCCTCGGGTCTCCTGGAGGCTTTGCACTGGCTTCCTGTCCGGAAGCGGATAATTTTTAAGACTCTTACCCTGGCACACAAAGCCTTGCACGCCTCCGGAGCAAAATATCTTAAGAAAAGGCTGACATTTTACCTTCCTGCCAGGTCGCTTAGGTCTGAAGCCTTGTCTCTTGCTGCGGTTCCCCGCGTGAAGAGAGCTCGCATCGGTGGCCGCTCTTTTAAATTACTAGCGCCTCAGTTGTGGAATAAGCTGCCTGTGTCCCTACGCAGCACTCCTAACCTGTTGGCCTTTAGGAAGGGGCTTAAAACCTGGCTTTTCACCTCTTAGTTTCGGGCCCTATTAGGTTTCCTTATTTTCTCTGTTTTGATTTACTTTCCCTGTTGTGTTATGAGATTAGTGTGCAATTCAAAGCGTCGGGACACTCTTTCGAGTAGCCGCACGCTATATAAAACCCCTGTATAACATAACATAACATAACATAACATAACATAACAGTCTTGTTTCTAGTCCAAGAGATATGAGCTGTTACAATCGCAAGACAGTATGCAAGATATATTACGTACAGCGTAAACAGTAGAAAGAAATATTACTACAACAGCATGATATTTTAGCTATGACACATAGTCACATACATATACATAAATAACACAGGCTAAGAAGTGGATACTCGTCTAATGCTTCTAACTAGTTCTACCCCAGTGTACCTAACCTAAGTGTATTACAAGGTAAGAAGTAGGTGCTATATTCCATAGTATTATAAACTATAGTTTTGTATGCCAAATTTGTATGCCAAGAGACCCTCTAGGTTCTAGTCTGCTCCATACCTTAAAATAAGAGAGGTGGGAATCTCTTTCCGGGTCTGAAACTCTAACACCCAGCAAAGGGAGTCAGAACCCTGGAAGCTGGATTCTCTGCGAGCAGGGATTACAGCGTCTGGTCATGCATCAGGCTGGGACACACATTCCTCTGAACTTTCTGTGGCAAGCTGTATTGAGCTGTGCAGCCGAGCCATGGTTTGCCAAGGTAATGGAAGGTATGAAGTAGGTGCTATGTTCTGTAGTATGGTTAGCTATAGTTGTGTATGCCAAGTTTGTATGTCAATAGTCCCTCTAGGTTCTAGTCTGCTCCATACCTTAGAATGAGAGAGGTGGGAATCTCTTTCCGGGTCTGAAACTCTAACACCCTGCGAAGGGAGTCAGACCAAGGAAGCTGGATTTTCTGCAAGCAGGGATGACAGCGTATGGTCAGTGTGTCAGGCTGGGACACAAATTCCTCTAAGTCATGGTCTCTTCTGAACTTGCCATGGCGAGCCATACCGAGCTGTGCAGCCAAGCCGTGGTATGCCATGGTAAGGGAAGGTTTATTTATACCTGGTAGGTGGCTAGGAATGTTAGCATTGACGTAAAGTCGGGCAGAGGAAGACATCATGAATGAACCCTTGAGGAATAGCGGTTCATGCATAATAGATGAGTTCTTGGAGAATTAAATAGTTCAAGGCTAGGGAAAGTCCCAATGACTTAAGGATCTGGTTTCTAAGAACTCTTTGTGACATTGGGGTGGACAGATGTAGGTGACCATGCCATATTTGGAGAGCGTGGCTAATGCCTAAATAAGGTCTGGGATCTTGTGCCTATATAAGGGCAATGCGAAGTGTGCCTACATAAGGACATGTATCTGGAAAACCTATGTACAGACATCTAAACTGAAAACACAACACTAGGGTTAAAAACTACAGTTAGGCACTTTACAATAACAGGGTAAATTTTCATTGTGAAAATATGATGTGTTCACATTGCTTTTTGAGCCATTTCCTGTTGTGGGCCCTAGGCCTACCCAGACAATTGAGGTGCCATTTTAATTATCAGGAGACTTAGGGTAAAACAGATTTGTAGAGCAATTGTTATTACCTATTGACTTTCGATTAATTTTTGCCTTTCAAAATGAAAGACGATATGTGAAAAATGTCTGGGTATTCCCAAATTTGGAAATATGCTAATATCTACTGTTTCTAAAGTCTATATTTTGTTCCCTTTTCAGAAATACATAGGTGGCTTTCATACCGATTTTTCCATATATACATTTTCCCAGAATAATTGCTACATACCTGGTACATATTAAAAAATTATTGCAAGTTGCTGCTCAGCTTTTGGCTCTGGGTTCATAGGGTTTTAGGAAAACCTACAAGTCCTATATATCCCAACAACCAGAAATGGGCAGCAGATGTAACAGTATATTGCATTTAAACATCTATCATAATTAGAAGAAGTTAAAGGTGAAAACGTTCACACAGATGGCTGTTTTTTTCAACTAATGTTTTATTTTTCATGTATTTAACTGTTAGTTTCTATAAAGAAAACGTGAAGGATCTACACAAATTACCTCTTGATGAATTCAAATTTTGTCTGCTTCTCTAAAATGTATAGCTTTCCAGGATCCATTATTGCTTTCATACCCATTTCTATCATTAACAGGAAAGAGGTTGAAAGCACAAAAAATAGCAAAAATAGGATATGTCCCAGAAAAATGCCAAAACTGTGTAAACAAATGTGGTTTTATGACAAAAGTCGGCAATTCCCTAAAATCTGGAGAATTGTAATTTCAGCTCCAGAAACCCTATTTTGATACCATTTGTAGGGAAAAACCAGACACTTTCATTTGCAGCACTTTTTCCCATTTTTCCCCCAAAAAAACAAAATGTAGCTTTATTTTGGCTAATTTCTGGGTCCCCTCCAGGGGAATCCACAAACCCTGGGTACCTGTAGAGTCCTAATTATGTTGGAAGAAAAGCGCACAAATTTGGCATGGATACCTTATGAGGTCAAAAAGTTTTAAGGGCCTAAGCGCAAACTGCCCCAAATAGCCAAAAAAAGGCTTAGCACAGGAGGGGGAGCCCCAGCAGCAAAGGGGTTAAAAGATGTATGTGATTTAAGTCAGCAGGTATCACTTTCAGGCCATTGAGTATTTAATGTTTAATGTAAAACATTTTTTATAATTCCTCTTGAGGAAAATTATTTCACCTTGCAGAACTGTTTGCAACTCATAGCGCTACACACCGTCAAAAGTATACACCAACCAGGGTTGGACTCGGATAGAAAATAGGCCATGGCACGAAAAGTTAAAGAAGCCCCATTAGTGAATCAAATAGTTTTAAACACTTCCCATGTTTACAAATATGTGCAGTTTTGAACTTGAACTTTGTCTATACTTGAGCTGATGTGTGGGAAAATGAGTTTAAGGTCCATGTCAATTTGACAATTATTAACTTCTGAAAGTTTACAGATTATATCCCGACAGCACCCCTGAATAATGGGCAAAGCAAGACTACATAAAAAGTCTCCATGTGCCCTTTCCCATGTGAGACAGTGAGGTGATCTGCCTTACCAAATTGCTGTAATCGTTGAGGAGTCATATATATCTGCTGCAAAATCCTATATCAGATCAGTCTGAATTATGCTGCTAGACATGCCTCGAAAAATCACAAAAATTTTACTAGACCTGTAGGCCTAGTGACTTAAATGATCTATTCAAAATATTTGTAATGCTCTTGAACCATAAACTGGTTTCAAAGGATGTGATAGCAAATAATTTAATTAATTGAGACACCATTTTCTTCATTATCACATAGAAGAGCACCTTCAAATGGGCGAGTTCAGCATGTCTGCTGTGCAAACAACTCTTTTGTTTGATTTAATAGACTAAACTTTCTTCATATATATATATTCACTGAAAAAAATAGAGGTTTCACACATGTTATAGTTAGCTGGACATTTCACTCATACAAAACCATCGAAATTCCCTTGTTATGGTTAGATCATCTAACTATAACTTGCGCGCCTCGCTAATACATGTATTCACTAAGATACACTTAATAAGTCAGTTATACAATCAATTTTACAAAAAAACATCCATTTAGACATTTATTTATCCATTTATTCTTCCATCGACCATTTGATATACATATATAAAAAATATTTACTTTTCAGAAAGACACACATTCACTGGATGATGTCATTAGTGATGTCATCAGTGATGTCATTTGAGATGTCATGAGTGATGCCATGAGTGATGTCACTGACCATGTCATGAGTGATGTAATATGTGACGTCATCAGCAGTGCATTGCGGGCACGCAAGTTATAGTTAGCTGAACTAACTATAACGGGGGAATTTCAATGGTTTTGTATGAGTGAAATGTCCAGCTAACGATAACATGTGTGAAACCTATGGTTTTTTTCAGTGAATTTCTAAGGTTTTTTAAATGCTAATTCCTAACTATAATGTGTGTGAAACCTATGGTCTTTTCAGTGAATTTGAAACGTTTTTTAAATGCTAATTCCTAACTGGATTCAAGCAAGCCGGGCCGAAGACGGCTGTAATGCCAGAAACCGGTCCCCGGAAGCTTGTTTCCTTCCCAGTATAAGAATTGGATTGGTAGTTTGGTCTGCCCTGTTCCCATGATGCACTGGGCCAGGGACAGACTAATTTGCATGTAGCCAGGTTCTGAGCTGGGATGATGCAGTGAGTTAAAAAACGGTGATGGATCAAGCCCTGATCTGTTGACTGGGTACGAGTGTTCTGTTGAATTAAGATACTCTGTCCATCACCACCCCCTTTTCTGAATCGTTTTGTCCACCATAAGCGTGGAAGGGTATACTCAGATGTGAGTCCCTTGCTCATTGCACCATCAGGATTCAAGCAAGCCGGGCCGAAGACGGCTGTAATGCCAGAAACTGGTCCCCCGAAGCTTGTATCCTTCCCAGTATAAGAATTGGCTTGGTAGTTTGGTCTGCCCTGTTCCCATGATGCACTGGGCCAGGGACAGACTAATTTGCATGTAGCCAGGTTCTGAGCTGGGATGATGCAGTGAGCCAAAAAACGGTGATGGATCAAGCCCTGATCTGTTGACTGGGTACGAGTGTTCTGTTTAATTCAGATACTCTGTCTATCACCACCCCCTTTTCTGAATTGTTTTGTCCACCATAAGCGTGGAAGGGTATACTCAGATGTGAGCCCCTTGCTTATTGCACCATCAGGATTCAAGCAAGCCGGGCCGACGACGGCTGTAATGCCAGAAACCAGTCCCTTGAAGCTTGTTTCCTTCCCAGTATAAGAATTGGCTTGGTAGTTTGGTCTGCCCTGTTCCCATGATGCACTGGGCCAGGGACAGACTAATTTGCATGTAGCCAGGTTCTGAGCTGGGATGATGCAGTGAGCTAAAAAACGGTGATGGATCAAGCCCTGATCAGTTGACTGGGTACGAGTGTTCTGTTTAATTCAGATACTCTGTCTATCACCACCCCCTTTTCTGAATCGTTTTGTCCACCATAAGCGTGGAAGGGTATACTCAGATGTGAGTCCCTTGCTCATTGCACCATCAGGATTCAAGCAAGCCGGGCCGACGACGGCTGTAATGCCAGAAACCAGTCCCTTGAAGCTTGTTTCCTTCCCAGTATAAGAATTGGCTTGGTAGTTTGGTCTGCCCTGTTCCCATGATGAACTGGGCCAGGGACAGACTAATTTGCATGTAGCCAGGTTCTGATCTGGGATGATGCAGTGAGCTAAAAAACGGTGATGGATCAAGCCCTGATCTGTTGACTGGGTACGAGTGTTCTGTTTAATTCAGATACTCTGTCCATCACCACCCCCTTTTCTGAATCGTTTTGTTCACCATAAGCGTGGAAGGGTATACTCAGATGTGAGTCCCTTGCTCATTGCACCATCAGGATTCAAGCAAGCCGGGCCGAAGACGGCTGTAATGCCAGAAACCGGTCCCCGGAAGCTTGTTTCCTTCCCAGTATAAGAATTGGCTTGGTAGTTTGGTCTGCCCTGTTCCCATGATGCACTGGGCCAGGGACAGACTAATTTGCATGTAGCCAGGTTCTGAGCTGGGATGATGCAGTGAGCTAAAAAACAGTGATGGATCAAGCCCTGATCTGTTGACTGGGTACGAGTGGTCTGTTTAATTCAGATACTCTGTCCATCACCACCCCCTTTTCTGAATCGTTTTGTCCACCATAAGCGTGGAAGGGTATACTCAGATGTGAGTCCCTTGCTCATTGCACCATCAGGATTCAAGCAAGCCGGGCCGAAGACGGCTGTAATGCCAGAAACCGGTCCCCGGAAGCTTGTTTCCTTCCCAGTATAAGAATTGGCTTGGTAGTTTGGTCTGCCCTGTTCCCATGATGCACTGGGCCAGGGACAGACTAATTTGAATGTAGCCAGGTTCTGAGCTGGGATGATGCAGTGAGCTAAAAAACGGTGATGAATCAAGCCCTGATCTGTTGACTGGGTACGAGTGTTCTGTTTAATTCAGATACTCTGTCCATCACCACCCCCTTTTCTGAATCGTTTTGTCCACCATAAGCGTGGAAGGGTATACTCAGATGTGAGTTCCTTGCTCATTGCACCATCAGGATTCAAGCAAGCCGGGCCGAAGACGGCTGTAATGCCAGAAACCGGTCCCCGGAAGCTTGTTTCCTTCCCAGTATAAGAATTGGCTTGGTAGTTTGGTCTGCCCTGTTCCCATGATGCACTGGGCCAGGGACAGACTAATTTGCATGTAGCCAGGTTCTGAGCTAGGATGATGCAGTGAGCTAAAAAACGGTGATGGATCAAGCCCTGATCTGTTGACTGGGTACGAGTGTTCTGTTTAATTCAGATACTCTGTCCATCATCACCCCCTTTTCTGAATCGTTTTGTCCACCATAAGCGTGGAAGGGTATACTCAGATGTGAGTCCCTTGCTCATTGCACCATCAGGATTCAAGCAAGCCGGGCCAAAGACGGCTGAAATGCCAGAAACCGGTCCCCGGAAGCTTGTTTCCTTCCCAGTATAAGAATTGGCTTGGTAGTTTGGTCTGCCCTGTTCCCATGATGCACTGGGCCAGGGACAGACTAATTTGCATGTAGCCAGGTTCTGAGCTGGGATGATTCAGTGAGCTAAAAAACGGTGATGGATCAAGCCCTGATCTGTTGACTGGGTACGAGTGTTCTGTTTAATTCAGATACTCTGTCCATCACTACCCCCTTTTCTGAATAATTCCTAACCGAGGCACAAGAAAGCAGCAAACGAAAAATGAAAGAACATGCAGAGGGGGCAGGGTAGAAACACCCTGACCCCCTAGGCCTGCTCAGGGGGTCCCACAAGGACCCCCGAGGCCCAAAAATTAAAATAATGTTTTTTTAAAAAAAATCACAGGGTTATGAGTTGTGCATCCAGGGCATGCACAACAGGGGGCCGCAATGAGCTAGGTGCGGAACTTTTACTTTTTCCATTAAAAAATTAGCCTCTATCAGAAATTTCTAATATTTCTTGGGATCTTATAAAAAATTTGGGGACCGTGAAGGGAGCCACTATGTCCGCACAGTCTTGCCAGCTTCCCGCCTTCGGAATGTATCATATAACAATGCACGCATTCATCACACATGCCTTTACCACGCATATGGTATGTGCTAAACTACCTATAGTGGTTAAACGTTCGCTCTGGGCAGCTCTTCTATTCCCACTCTACATTTCAGCTTATGTGTCAAACATGCACTCTCGCACCCGTACTCCCCTCTCTTTCTGATTCACCTACGCTTAGCAGTGACACACCCCTTAGTTCCTGGTATGCTCCTCAATGTTCCATGTGTACACCTCCGAGATTGTTTCTTTAATTTTTTTTTCTGCACCAGTTGTTGTTTCTACGCATGCGTAGCCTCGTTTCCAACACCACACTTCTTTCTTTTTCAAGTTCGTAAAGCCACCCTCTCCTCATTTCAGGTATTAAATTTCCGCTTTGTTCTCTCGGGCTGTGTGCCTCATCCTCTGCTACACTTTTCTAATATATTAATATTAATAATCATATTCTATCTATATTTTTTTGAAACGTGTTGCCTGGGGCGCCAATTCTTGATTACATACTCCGTCCTCCGCCATTTTAGTAGTTTTCCTCCATCATTTTTATTATACCAGCCACTTTCATATTTTTTTTACCTCCTGCCTACCTTCTCTGTGATCCATGCGATTTCCTGACACAGACACCAAGTTGTTTGTCCTTGTCCTTATCAGACTTAGTCACACGCATACCTAAAAACTAATTTGAAGCACGTAAGCCACAGCCATTACAACACGTGACCGTCACCACAAAGCCTTTATCATGCATGGTAAATGCAAACTTGTGGTAAATGCATGCGTGGTAAAGGCATGCGTGGTAAAAGCCATATGCATGCTAAAGGCTTTGTGGTGACAGTCACAGGTCACTGCCGGAACCGGGTCTGGGTGTGGCAGACTCCAGGGCTCTCAAGGGCAGCAGGCGGAGGGCCACGCAGCCCCCCTCACACAATATAGAAATCTCCTGATTGTTTCCTGGGTTGGAGGGGCATCATTGAGGCCCACACACTTTTAATTTTGTAGGGGGGTGGCTTTGCACGCGAAAGTGGCGCAACAGGGTTGTAAAGCTGGTACACAGTGTTTTGTTTTAGTTTGCTTTCCTTTCTTTCCTTTATGTCTTGTAGAGGATCCGCTTACCCCTACTCTCAAACGGCTTACCATACTACTTCAAATTATAAATATTATTATATTACAACAACAATAACTGGAAACGTAACTTAAAGATAACAATATAATAAAGAACTACAAAAATAACTTTAATAAAACAATATTATAAACAAATTATGATATGGAGTCCAATAGACGTACGATAGGTAATCTGCAAAACAAAAAAAACCATTAGTGTTTAAAATTAGGTTGCTAGGGGCCATATTATCAAGCAAGGGCGATACATTATCGCCGCTTTTATCGGCAGAAAACTGCCGCAAAAGCGGCGACAATAAGCTTGAGAATATGCCCTTGTGAATTCCCATAGAAGCCCAGGTTAACACCTGAACCTGGCCTTCTATCAGAAGCCGCTGTGCTTACCTTGTATAAACACTGCAGCCAACAGAATTTGCAACTTGAATCTATCTCTGCTTCTACACGTCAAAGTAGACAGCAGTGTATATAACTTTAAAAGAGAAAGACATATGATGTCACAGAGAGTGAGAGAGAGAAAGAGAGAAAAAGAGAAAAAACAACATTAAAACTGTGAGAGAAAGTTATAGATGGAGCAGTTATTACTGGAGAAAATACTCATAGCTCACCTTTTGCCTCCTTTGTGTGTCCACGGATGTGCTGGTTCATAGTGCACCCTCAAGTTTACTGATCTGAAACATAGTATACAGAGTTATTATAGCATAGTCCATACAACTGCAAACATATATGTTTGCTTTATTTTTATATATACTCAGGATTCTATATTACAACAAGTTCCACTGTAAGGAGGTATCTGTGTGTTGTTTTTCTTCCAAAGAAGTATATCCCATACACTCCCACTGCTAAGCGGTGAGTTCTTAATTTTTTTTTTTGTAAAGTAATTTTTATTGTAGACATACAGTTCACATACCACTATCAACACGTTTACAGTTCTGCTCAAGTCAGTTAACGATATACTTTCGTGTCGTGTTATACACAGCCTGCAGGCCCACAACCCGGAGGTCGGGCGGCGGCAATCAATCGATCCTCCTTTGACTGGTTGCTGTAGTCAGGATCATCTTCCTCGCATTAAAGAGTGCATGTCTACTTTTCTTTCCTAACCTAAACATACTGTGTAACCTCCCTCTTACACTGTCCCTCAACAGTGCTACATGCCCACCCTCCCCTCCCCCCCACCATCCGCTCATAGGGTCTCTTGTTGTGACTAATCTAGGGTACAACTTTGAGCCAGATATTGTCTAGGTGTGTGATGTACTTGGTATTTCCTGGGTGCTATTCCTGTCCGTGCTGAGGGTCTCCTCCTCCTCCGTTAGCATGCTATCTCTAAGGGCCTGTACTAGCGCCTCCCAGGCTGCCACCATGTCCAATGCTCTTACTTCTGGATTCCGACGTGCTAGTTGGTACCTGTGTGTGCTATCACAAGCTGCCCACTTGAGGAATTTGTTATACCATCTCCTGTGAGTTGGGCCTGTTCTCGCCTTCCACTGTCTTGTTATTTCCCTTTTGACTATTATCAACCCCATATCAACAAATTTGCTTGAATTTTTATTTTTGGGCGTGTGCGGGAACCAGTGCAGAATGCACACCGCCGAATCAAACTCAATGGTTCTTTCCTTTACTTCATTTAAGGTCTCCCCTATGGCCTGCCAGTACTCCCGGAGGGGCGGGCAGGACCACAGCATGTGCTCCAGTTCCGCTCCCTCCATTGCACACCGGGGGCACGCCGACTCCGCTACCCCAAAGTACTTCCTGATTCTGCCAGGGGTCATGTAGGCCCTGTGCAGCACGTAAAAATGAATGAGCTGGAATCTCGCATTTCTCGTGCTATTTCGGGCTCGGCGCACTAGCCGGGCCCAAGTCGTCTCAGGTATATCCTTACCCAGGTCAGCTTCCCATTTGGACTTCAGCGCCGTGATGGGCAGCAGATTTTCGCAGAGCATTCTAGAATACAGGCACGTCACAGCCTTAACCATCCCAGCCTCCATCATAGCTTACTGGGAAGCCATGAGACCCTCTCTCCAATGCGCCTGCATCGCTCCAACCACAGCCGAATGCAGAAGGTAGCCCCCTCATGGCAGATCGAACCGTTCCTGAAGTTCCTGATTTTGCAGGAGCGCCCCGTCTTCATAGAGGTCTCCAACAACCTGTATTCCCGCTTCTTCCCAGTGCTGCAGTTGCGACCAGTCACCGCCATGGGGCAGCGCCGTCAGCATGCCCAGGGGTATTTCCGGGGCATATGGGTGTCGAATCTCTGCACGCCTTTGAGACCGGTTACAGCAAAGCCGGAACGTTTGTTGCTCAAGTGTCAGGTCTCGAATAGCGATCTTCTGCTGTAGGGCTATATAGGCCAGGACATGCCGTGGTGTGCCTCTCGTCCCGCCACTCTCAGGGCCCCGGTACACCCGCACCACCTCCTGCGTGTATATCTGCAGTTGGGCGGCGAGATAATAAAGCTCAAAGTCCGGTACCGCAAGCCCTTCCTCATCCTTCGGGCGGGTGAGCCTCGCCAGCGCCACTCTGCATCTACCTGCCCCCCACAGGAACGTGGTCAGCTGAGATTTGAGTTGGCGGAAAAAGGAACTAGGGATCCGGATCGGGAGTGTACGAAAGTAGTATAGTAATCGCAGCAGGGCAACCATTTTCAGCAAGGATATACGGCCAGCGACGGAGAGCTGGAGCGTGGCCCAAAAGTCCATGCTGCCTTTCAGCGCTCGCACACAGCGGCCCACGTTTCCTCTAACATATCCGCAGCTGTATGGTATATATATACACCTAAGTATTTAAGACAATTCGGTTCCCAGTTAAGCATGGGCCGGTGGTCAGGACGACCCACGCCCCTCCGTATTGGAAACAAGCACGTCTTTGCCAAGTTGACCCTTAGGCCCGATATTTCGCCGAATCGCCCCAGCAGTCTCTCTGCACCTTCCAGCACGGTTGTGTCATTTTCTAGGAATAACAGCAGGTCGTCGGCGTACAGCGAAATAAATTGCTGCCCGTCCCTGCTATATATCCCCTCAAAATGTCTTCCCGTCCGGGCCTCGGCCGCCAGTGGCTCAATCGCTCGCACAAATAATAGGGGGGACAAGGAGCATCCCTGTCGGGTGCCCCTTTCCACCGGGTATTTGTGCGAGACTAGGGGTCCTATCCTCACTCTTGCCACTGCCGCCGTATACAGGACTCGCGTCCAATTGATATACCCTTCTCCCAGTCCGAAGCGTTCCATGACCTTATATAAATAGTCCCATTCTAAACTAGCGAAAGCCTTTTCGATATCTACTGATAGGACCAGAGGCGCTCGGTCCTCAGCGTGCGAGCCCTCCAACAGGCGCGTGAGTCTCCTGATGTTAACCGTCGTGTTCCGTGCGGGAATTAATCCATTTTGGTCTTCGTGTACTAAGTCGGGCATATGCTGTAGTAGTCTAGCTGCTAATATGGAACTCAATATCTTGTAGTCAGCGGTTAGCATGGAGAGTGGTCTATAAGGCGCAGGGCTACTGCTCTCTCTACCCTGTTTCAGGAGTGGTATTACTAGCGCTTCCCGCATTGATTGGGGCAGGCGACCCGTTGCTCTGGCTTCCTAATATATTGTTTGGAGTTTTGGCTCCAAGATGTCCAAGTACTTGCTATAAAATTCTATGGGCAGCCCATCTAACCCTGGTGTCTTGTTGCTGGCCATCTTTTTCACCGCTCCCCGGATCCCTCCTAGGTCAATGTCTCTCCCCAGAACCTTCGCTTGTTCCTCATCTAGCTGGGACAATTGGAGGCCATCTAGAAAGACCTCGGTCTCATTCTCCCGATCCCCCGGTTCGCTCTTGTAGAGGCTCTCATAATACTTCTGAAAGCCATCTAAGATCTCCGTTTGGGAGTAGTGGATGCGACCCGCCTCATCCTCTATGACTAGAATAGGGGAGCACTGCTTCATGGGGTTTGTCAGCCATGCTAGCAACGTTCCGGCTTTGTTCCCCTCTACGTGGGTCCTAAGCATATACGCCCGGTGGTCGAAGGCGCGATGCCGCTCCACTTCCACCGCCACCGCCTCCCTAGCTGAGTTAACCTCTTCTTAGAGTTCGGGACGGCCAGGCCGCACTCTCGCCGCTACCCGCAGCTTGGAATCTGCCTTATTAAGGTCCTTTAGCAGCACCTTCCGCGTGCCCACGTATTTTGTTACAAAAAGGGGGTGGTGATGAACAGAGTGTCTGAGTTAAACAGACCACTCTTACCCAGTCCAAAGATCAGGGCTTGATCCATCACCGTTATTTATCTCACTGCCCCATCCCAGCTCAGAACCTGGCTATATGCAAATCAGTCTGTCCCTGGCCCAGTGCATCATGGGAACAGGGCAGACTAAACTACCAAGCCAATTCTTCACCAGAAAGGAGACAAGCTACCGGGGACCGGTTTCTGGCATTTCAGCCTTCTTCGGCCCGGCTTGCTTGAATCCTGATGGAGCAGTGAGAAAGGGACTCATGTCTGAGTATACCCTGCCACACCTATAGTGGCCAAAAACGAATTACAAAAAGGGGGTGGTGATGAACAGAGTGTCTGAGTTAAACAGACCACTCTTACCCAGTCCAAAGATCAGGGCTTGATCCATCACCGTTATTTATCTCACTGCCCCATCCCAGCTCAGAACCTGGCTATATGCAAATCAGTCTGTCCCTGGCCCAGTGCATCATGGGAACAGGGCAGACCAAACTACCAAGCCAATTCTTATACTGGGAAGGAAACAAGCTTCCGGGGACCGGTTTCTGGCATTACAGCCGTCTTCGGCCCGGCTTGCTTGAATCCTGATGGTGCAATGAGCAAGGGACTCACATCTGAGTATACCCTTCCACGCTTATGGTGGACAAAACGATTCAGAAAAGAGGGTGGTGATGGACAGAGTATCTGAATTAAACAGACCACTCGTACCCAGTCAACAGATCAGGGCTTGATCCATCACTGTTTTTTAGCTCACTGCATCATCCCAGCTCAGAACCTGGCTACATGCAAATTAGTCTGTCCCTGGCCCAGTGCATCATGGGAACAGGGCAGACCAAACTACCAAGCCAATTCTTATACTGGGAAGGAAACAAGCTTCCGGGGACCGGTTTCTGGCATTACAGCCGTCTTGCCAGAAACCGGTCCCCGGGAGCTTGTTTCCCAGTGTAAGAATTGGCTTTTGTAGTTTGGTTTGCCCTGTTCCCATCATGCACTGGGACAGGAACAGACTAATTTGCATACAGCCAGGTTCTGAAACTGGGATGGTGCAGTGAGCTAAAAAATGGTGTTGGATCTAGCCCTGATCTCTTGACTGGGTGAGAGCTTTCTGCTTAATTCAGAGACTCTGTCCCTCACCACCCCTTGTTGTAAATATTTTTGTCCACCCTAAGCGTGGAAGGGTATTCTCAGATGTGAGACCCTTGCTCATTGCACCATCAGGATTCAAGCAAACCGGGCCGAAGACGGCTGTAATGCCAGAAACCGGTCCCCGGGAGCTTGTTTCCTTCCCAGTGTAAGAATTGGCTTATGTAGTTTGGTTTGCCCTGTTCCCATCATGCACTGGGACAGGAACAGACT
Organism: Lissotriton vulgaris; assembly: GCF_964263255.1. Classification (NCBI taxonomy): domain Eukaryota; kingdom Metazoa; phylum Chordata; class Amphibia; order Caudata; family Salamandridae; genus Lissotriton; species Lissotriton vulgaris. The sequence goes on along the minus strand of NC_141696.1, from coordinate 460,417,364 downwards.
AATTTGCATACAGCCAGGTTCTGAAACTGGGATGGTGCAGTGAGCTAAAAAATGGTGTTGGATCTAGCCCTGCTCTCTTGACTGGGTGAGAGCTTTCTGCTTAATTCAGAGACTCTGTCCCTCACCACCCCTTGTTGTAAATATTTTTGTCCACCCTAAGCGTGGAAGGGTATTCTCAGATGTGAGACCCTTGCTCATTGCACCATCAGGATTCAAGCAAACCGGGCCGAAGACGGCTGTAATGCCAGTAACCGGTCCCCGGGAGCTTGTTTCCTTCCCAGTGTAAGAATTGGCTTTTGTAGTTTGGTTTGCCCTGTTCCCATCATGCACTGGGACAGGAACAGACTAATTTGCATACAGCCAGGTTCTGAAACTGGGATGGTGCAGTGAGCTAAAAAATGGTGTTGGATCTAGCCTTGATCTCTTGACTGGGTGAGAGCTTTCTGCTTAATTCAGAGACTCTGTCCCTCACCACCCCTTGTTGTAAATATTTTTGTCCACCCTAAGCGTGGAAGGGTATTCTCAGATGTGAGACCCTTGCTCATTGCACCATCAGGATTCAAGCAAACCGGGCCAAAGACGGCTGTAATGCCAGAAACCGGTCCCCGGGAGCTTGTTTCCTTCCCAGTGTAAGAATTGGCTTTTGTAGTTTGGTTTGCCCTGTTCCCATCATGCACTGGGACAGGAACAGACTAATTTGCATACAGCCAGGTTCTGAAACTGGGATGGTGCAGTGAGCTAAAAAATGGTGTTGGATCTAGCCCTGATCTCTTGACTGGGTGAGAGCTTTCTGCTTAATTCAGAGACTCTGTCCCTCACCACCCCTTGTTGTAAATATTTTTGTCCACCCTAAGCGTAGAAGGGTATTCTCAGATGTGAGACCCTTGCTCATTGCACCATCAGGATTCAAGCAAACCGGGCCGAAGACGGCTGTAATGCCAGAAACCGGTCCCCGGGAGCTTGTTTCCTTCCCAGTGTAAGAATTGGCTTTTGTAGTTTGGTTTGCCCTGTTCCCATCATGCACTGGGACAGGAACAGACTAATTTGCATACAGCCAGGTTCTGAAACTGGGATGGTGCAGTGAGCTAAAAAATGGTGTTGGATCTAGCCCTGATCTCTTGACTGGGTGAGAGCTTTCTGCTTAATTCAGAGACTCTGTCCCTCACCACCCCTTGTTGTAAATATTTTTGTCCACCCTAAGCGTGGAAGGGTATTCTCAGATGTGAGACCCTTGCTCATTGCACCATCAGGATTCAAGCAAACCGGGCCGAAGACGGCTGTAATGCCAGAAACCGGTCCCCGGGAGCTTGTTTCCTTCCCAGTGTAAGAATTGGCTTTTGTAGTTTGGTTTGCCCTGTTCCCATCATGCACTGGGACAGGAACAGACTAATTTGCATACAGCCAGGTTCTGAAACTGGGATGGTGCAGTGAGCTAAAAAATGGTGTTGGATCTAGCCCTGATCTCTTGACTGGGTGAGAGCTTTCTGCTTAATTCAGAGACTCTGTCCCTCACCACCCCTTGTTGTAAATATACACGTATTTTGTTAGGCACTGGCCCCTCACCACCACTTTAAAAGCATCCCATTCCATCGCCCTAGTGGCCGCCGTCCCCTCGTTATCGGTGAAGTATTGGGTTATACTCTCCTCCAGTGTCGCATGGAACAACGGGTCTTCCAGGGTCTCTGGTCTTAACTTCCAGGTCAGCACTCGAGGCACCTCGATCGCCCAGGCCAAGTTAACTATTAACAGGTTGTGGTCCGAGATTGTCCTCTTCAGGTACTCCGACCAAGTTATGGCCGGCATCACGACCTGTGAGCATAATATTGCATCAATTCGGATGTGGAGGTCATGCAGGCTGGAGAAGTGGGTGGTGTGCACGCCAAACATCAGTCAAACCCCATTCCTTCTGCCATTCCAATCTACCCTTTGTGAGTCTGTGAACAGGGGAGTCCCTCAATGGTGGGTGGGACCTATCCAGCGTTGTGTCCGCTACTGAGTTAAAGTCCCCTCCCACCTGGATCGGGCCTGCCAGTAAGTGTGCCAGTGTCCCCGATAAACCTGTTAGGAAGGCCAGCTGCTCCGTGTTTGGGGCGTATACGCTGCATAGTACTAAGTCCCTACCTCTCAGCCTGCCTTCCACCACTACGTATCTCCCCTCCGGGTCTATTAAGTGTTGTGTTGGCTGAAAGGGTGTGCCCGCCCTAACCCATATCAGAGCGCCCCTAGCATACGCTGAATAAGAAGTGTGATAGACCTGACCCCTCCATCTCCTCTGCATTGCCACCCCCTCCTGCTTTGTGAGGTGTGTTTCTTGCAGCAACGCAATATAGACCCCCCTTCGAATTAAGTAGGCGTGTACCTTATGCCTCCTTACCATCGTGTGAAGCCCCCGCACGTTCCATATTATACACTTCAATACATTAGCATTAGCCATTGTCCCATGATTCAAGTCGCTTTCTCACATAGAATCCCATTCCCTCGCGGATGGTGTACACCCCCACTTCCCTCTGGATTTTTCAAACTTTTCATCTCCCAGGCTTTCCGGGATCAACAGTCGCCAATTGTTGAAATGGTCCCAAACAGTGTGCTCCCTCCACCCCCCCAGAACAGGCCCCAATATTAGTCTATCAGTTCCCATCCAAACTTATGCAACTTTCCAAACTGTGTTGCTATAGCACGGTCGTTACCGTGAGCGCCTTAAGGGCTAGTGGAGCGTGGCCAAGACCGGAAGGTAGCTACACATGCTCTCCCCCCGCACCCTCCCGTGGACCCCCCATGGTTAGCAGCAAGCTTATAACCCAGTTCGTAATCCCCGGTCATAGCACTCTTTAGTTCGGGAGGTTCTTGTTGGCAATCCTGCTCACTACCTGTCAGCTCCGAGTCAAATATTCAGGATCTCCTCCGACGTCTGCGGTGTTACCAACGGGCCCTTGGTTCTGTGTATCCCCGAAATGTCCGATTCCGAGCCCTGAGGTTCCGTGACGATTTGAACCCGTGTTTTCAATATTGTCGGAAATACATAATATTGGTATCAGCGAACCGCAAATGATCCATTTAGCATATCCTGGTGTTTTCGCTATGCTACGAGCAAGAGCACTCCTGTTATGAACACATTTCTGATCTACCCATGGCATCCATCTTAGATCATGGCAGCCATTTTGTGTTTCTTGCCCTCACATACGCAATAACCTCTGATTACTCCATTTCGATTAAGGACACGTAGGCTTGGCCGGCGATTCACCTTTCCAGTGACACGCACACCTTAGAACAGATCACGCTGTAGCTGCATGACTCGACAAAGGCTGCCTCCTCTGCCCGAGGCCAGCCCTACCGAACTGGTTCTCGTGTCCATTGTCCCGATCACGATTAGGCGGCCGAAGCCGGTAGCCTTGCCCATTTACAACCCACAAACATCCCTTATCCTACTTTTCTATCTTCCACACCTGGCTCCGTTCCTTTCTTTCTGAATCTTTATTAGGGGGAGGTAACGAAATTTACGATGAGGCGGTCCGGCTCTTGGATGCAATATTGACAAGGGATTGTGATGAACTAGTGGGAACCCCTCTTCGTAATGTTTGGCATCAGATATTATCGACGATTCCTGTGTAACGCCAAATATTTATTGTTTTAGACACAAAGGTTTTGAGAATGTATTACATGTAAAGAATTCGCCCCCAGCTTAAAATTTAGTATATAAGGAGCAACCCTCTTTGTACAAATTGAACAGGCTCCTAGAATCTGCCCATGTGTGGTTTCTGTGACTTCTGTGTCCCTGCAGTAATAAACCTTTGGTCTTTGACGCCACCATCGAGAAGCCCGTGTTTCTGTTCATTTGCGCACCAAGGCAGGTGGAACTCCGGGGTCTTTGGGTGTTGTTCCCTGACACCTCTGGACGGAACCAAAAAGTCCAGAACTCCAATTGGCGCCCAACGTGGGGCGACGTCATTCGGTACCGGTCCAAAAGCCTGAAGAGTTTGAGAAGCTTCGTGTGAAGATTCCTGAGGGAGGCGCCCCACTTCATCGATCCCGGCATATCGCAAAAGTGGCCCGAAGTTCTCTTCCACGAGGGTTCCCGTTCAGGACGGCTGCAGTGGGCCGTTGCCTTGACCGTCGCCCTGTCTTGGACCCGAGGTGCAGTCCTTAGTACGGCGAAACGTGACGGGTTTCTCCTTGGTGACGTCTTCAGTGCCTCAGTTAAGTATTTAGTGGTTGCTAGTTGGTTACTTCGTGAGGGTTGTTAAAATCCTTTTTGGTTCTTGGTTTGGTTTGGTTTCGTAAGATTATCACTGGTTGTTCTGGTTACGATAATCTATTTGGTTTAGTTTGGGTATCGATACATCAGTTCGCTTTTGGTAGGCCTAAGTTCTTGGTTCAGGTGCACATATCTGTTTCGTGTTTTTGTTTGTTCTGTGTTCCGGATTGCAAAATGGTAAGTCGGGGAAATTGTATGTTGTCTTGCTTTGGTTGCAACAGTGACTCACGATTGGAGGACTCATGTCTGGTTCCTCCGATTGGGACTCCCCTATATGACTTGTACTGTAAACATGGTGTGGGTCCTATATCTTATAATGAGGTGTGGGTCCGATACACTGAGAAAGATGGTGTCCTTAGTTGGCCACTGCATGGTAGTTTTGAACCCGAAATTCTTGACAATTTAGAAGCGAAATTGTTTAGGAAGAAAGCCCGGCCGGCAATGTTTGATTCTTTCCATTACTGGCGAAAAGAATCCAAACAGAGAGAAATGAAAAGGTTAAAGAAAGAACAGAAAGAGCAAGAAGAGTTGACTCTGGAGCAAGCGGCTAAGCAGCTGCAAGTTAACGAGTCAGAGAAGGCCATAGAGGTAGCCATTAGAGAGCATAATTTAGCGATCGACAAGTGCTATCCTGCCTTGCCATCGAAAACAGCTAAGATACTGGAGGACCCCGAAAATGATCCTCTGTTGTCTTATTTGTTAAGGTCACCTCCACCGTATGCACAAGGTGCTACGGCTCCACCTTTACCGAATGTTCAATTGCTGGTTGCTGGACAACCTGGTATTCCTGCTCCTGCCCCTCAGAATCAAGCTCCTGTACCTCCTGTAATCAATGTGAATGTTCCTACGGCTCCTCCTCCTCCTGGGTTGCCGACTTCTATACCTGTATCTGTCTCGCTTACACCTACTGTTCCACAAACTATTTTTCACGACACTCCTACTGTCCCGCTATCTGTTCCTACCTCTACTGTGTTCTCTGCATCGGCGAGTGTGTTGACTCCACTTTCTGTTCGTCGAAGAATCACTGATTCTGTTTCTAACATTCTGTCTCCTTTCTATAAAACCTTAATCAAGACTCCTACATCTGACTCTGTTCAAAGACGTAGTCAGCTTCAGAGTACTGAGGAACGGGGAATTTTAGATTCCACGGCTCTCAGATGGATTTCGAAGAGTAGGAGATATAGTACGAGAGACGTGCTAGATACATTTATGCAGTGGAAAGAACCAACGCAACGGTATGTCTTTGATGAGATGTGCTCGCTGTTACGTGAGGAAATAGAAGAAGATGATGTTGAATCGAATTTAGAAGACTTAATTAAGGTTCAGAAAGAGTTTGCTGCAGGAATGATAGTAGGTGAAAATATAGAAGAAGCGATGGAACTGATTTTAAGTTTTAGAAATGATCCATCACTTCGTTCACCAAGAGATTTAGAGAAAGGTAAGACGAAGCTAAGTCGCCAATATCCAATGAGGGAGGTTCCTCCAATTTGGCGCGATGCTGTACAAGCTGATGCAGTTCGTGGTATTGCTGCCGCTCCGGCACAATTCCAAAGAGTATGGATACACATTCCATGGAAGCGAGCCGAAGTGCTTGCAGTGAAGCAGGCCTTGCCAGACCCGCGTAAGAATCCTGCTGGATACTATAAAGAATTAACACAGACAGTTGAGGCTTGTATAATGAACTTAGCGGACATTGATATGTTATTTGGTAATGTAGTTCCGCAACCAATTTGGGCTAAAATTCGTAAAGAGAATCATCCAGTTACCCTAGGTGGTGATTGGGCAGCTATCATTGCAGCGGATGGTCAGCAAGTAGGTGGTGCAAAACCCGAACCCCTAATTGCTAATCTTCCAGGTAGAATAATTGACTTAACGAAGACTCTGATGCCCGCATTGCGTGTTAATTGGGACAAGTTGTCCGCATGCAGGCAGAAGAAAGACGAAAGTGTCTCCGACTTCTTCACGAGGTTCGAAGAGACTTTTGTAGATCATAGTGGTCAGGATATGAGCACAGAAGGAGGACAGAGACTGTTTGTGGATAAGTTCGTGCATAATTTGTTACCTGAGCTATGCAACAAATTAAAAGATTCCGAGAGTGCGTGGGCTGTCTCTACAACTGCGCAAATACTTGCAACTGCACAGTATTATGAAAATAGGGATAAAGAGGAAAAAGAAAAATCAGACAAGAAAACGAAAGATTTAAAATCTAAAGTTCTTTTGCAACAGGCGTATCCGCCTCGCACGAATCAGACTAATACGCAACAGAGTTCGTATCAAAGAACAGACTATAGTTCACCGAGGCCTCAATATCAGTGGAACCAGTGTGCGTACTGTAAGAAAGAGGGTCACTACAAGAATGAGTGTCCGATCTTAGCGCAAAATAACGCAGCAGCAGCTCAGAGAGGTCGTGGTGGTTCTGTGCAAAATTCTAGAGGCCGAGGGCGAGGTGCTATGCCTCCACAGACGAATGATCGTCCTTCCAATCACTTTGATCAACGAAATGGACAGTCTGCCCAGCAAGATAGATCTCAACAGTATCTTGTTGAAGACTATTGTGAAGTAGATGAGGGATTTCAGCAAAATGGGTACTAGGACAGCCATGGACAGAGAGAGGGAGTAGTATCAGTTCCAGTGGATCAGAGGGGCCTTATGTCGCAGTAGCAACATCAGGTGTAGTCGAACCGTTTTTGTTGGATACTGGTGCAGCAAAAAGTTCTATCATTCATGCGAAACTCCCTGGCGCACCTTTGTCCGGCTCAACAAATGTTTCTGTAGGTTTTTCAGGCGCCCCTGTTTACAACCCCATATCTGGTCCTTTGTCTATTTCTGTTGGACCGTGCCAATTGAAAGCACCCCTGATTTTGACGACGGGTTGTAATGAAAATCTGCTTAGTTTAGACTTGTTAAAACGACTATATGCGACATTGTACTGTTCTCCGGAAGGAGTACAGCTTACATTGGGTAAAAGAATCACCTCTCCGATGTACTTGTCAATGGATGCACTCCCGCCAGAGCTGCGTTCACTCCCTGATTCTCTTTGGGCGACTGGTCCTAATGATGTAGGTCTTTTAGAAATACCACCATATGTAGTCACTTTGAAAGCAAATGTAAAATTTCCACGAATTCCTCAATATAAAATATCTAGTGAAGGTGAGCGTGCACTTTTATTGATTGTGCAAGATTTGATTAGGAAAGGTGTGGTTGAAGAAACGAGAGGAAATGTCTGTAACAGTCCTGTATTACCGATTTTGAAACGAATTGATCCTACAAAGCCTCCAGTATACAGGTTTGTCATCGACCTCAGAGAAGTTAATAAGATTGTGATCCCGCAGTTTCCTGTAGTTCCAGACATTACCGCCTTGTTAACATTGATTCCTGCTACAGCTACTTGGTTTTCAGTCATTGACTTGAAAAATGCCTTTTTCAGCATTCCGATAGCCGAGGAAAGCAGAGATATTTTCGGCTTCTGTCTAGGAGGTCGAAGTTTCAGATTTAAACGCGCTCCACAAGGCTATTGTGAGAGCCCATCTATTTACAGTCAAGCATTAAAAAGCCAGTTAGATTCCTTTGTCCTTCCTCCAGGTTCTGCTCTAGTACAGTATGTAGACGATCTTCTAGTGGCGGCTGATGATAAGGAAATTTGCAAGGCAGCTACGATCTCGTTGTTGCATCATTTGTCTAATTTGAATCACAAGGTATCACCTTCGAAAATGCAATACTGCTGCCAAGAAGTGACCTACCTAGGTCATCTCTTGTCAAAGGAGGGAAGGAAGTTGACCCCAGAAAGAATAAAAGCAATTATGCAGATGAGTGTTCCTCGCACGCAGAGAGAAGCGCGTGCCTTTTTAGGTATTACCTCTTACTGTAGGCAGTGGATCCCAAATGTTTCTCTTTTAGCAAAACCGTTGGTAGCTTTGACTGGGAAAAATGTTCCGAGTCCGGTGCCATGGTCTGATGAATGTCAGGAGAGCTTTTCTGAGTTACGAAATGCACTGTGCTCAGCTCCTGTATTGGGTACACCTGATTACAGCAAGCCATTCACGCTCTACGTTCACACAGACATTTGGTGATAAACAACGCCCTTGTGCGTATTTTTCATCAACATTAGATCCGGTAGCTAGAGCGTTACCTAGTTGTTTGAGAGCTACAGCGGCAGCTGCGGCTTCCATTCGACAATCTGCTGGTTTGGTGATGAACAACATGCTAGTGGTCATGGTTCCTCATGCGGTGGATACACTCATGAACCGAACTAAGACGCAACACCTTACCAGTGCGAGACTATCTGGTTACGAGCTGACATTACTAGCGAGTCATATTCAGATCAAAAGATGTAATGTATTGAATCCAGCAATGTTGTTGCCGGCTAATCAAGAGTCGAGTGATTCCGAGCCACATGATTGTTGTTTTAGAACGGAGGAAGAGACAAAAGGACGTATTGACTTAAAGGACACTCCATTATCAGATCCAGATGGCACGCTGTACGTGGATGGATCATGTTTTAAATTGGAGAATGGTGATGTGACTGCTGCTTACGCAGTAACGACTTTGAAGACGATTGTGGAGACTGCAAGAGTGAGTCAGAATTCTGCCCAAGCTGCAGAATTAATAGCTTTAACCAGAGCGTGTGTTTTAGCTAAGGGAAAGAGAGTGAATGTTTTTACAGATAGTCAGTACGCATTTGGCGTGGCCCATAGTTTTGGCCGTTTGTGGAAAGAAAGAGGTTTCATTACGTCCCATGGGACTAAGATTCAACATGGTCAGCTAGTTAACGATCTGTTGGAATCTCTAACCTTGCCGACTGAAGTTGCGATTGTAAAGTGCAGTGCTCATAAAGCAATCACGGATGATGTTGGTCGTGGGAATGCTTTTGCTGATGAAACTGCTAAACAGACAGCTAGAGATATGATGAGTAGAATGTATGTTGCTACGTCTGCAAGGTGGATTGCTGAGTCTGGAATGTGTGAGGATACAATGGAAAGTGTGAAAGAGATTCAGAAAGAGGCAACTGAGGAGGAAAAACATGCATGGAGAGAAAGTACGGGCAAGTTGGATTCAAATGGGTGTTGGATTGATTTGACAGAACAGCAGCGTTGGATGTTGCCTGATGCGTATGTGCTTGCAGTGGTGACGATGGCGCATGGAGTAGCGCATATAAGTTCTAAAGGAATCTGTAAGATGTTGGCTCCAGTCTGGAAGAATGATGGGATCAGTAAGTGTGCAGAGAGAGTGGTGAAAAATTGTATGGTATGCCTGATGCATAATCCTGGCAAGGGAACTCCAACTCCTGCTGGTCACTTCGCTCCTCCTTCCTGCCCCTTTGAAGTGATTCAGTTAGATTTCATTCACATGGATCGCTGTAATAATCTGAAATACGTCCTGGTGGTAGTTTGTGCTTTTTCCAGGTGGATCAAAGCATACCCACTAAAGGACAATACTGCCCTATCAACTGCCAAAATCCTTCTCAAAGAATATTTCCCTAGATATGGAATGCCACGGATTGTATGGTCAGATAACGGAAGTGAGTTCATAGGGAAAGTTATGCAGAGTGTGTGTGCCGGTCTGAGCATAAAACAGAAGTTTCATAGTGCGAACCATCCCCAGTCTGCTGGTTTAGTGGAGGGTTACAATGGCACCCTCAAACTAAAACTAGCCAAAATTCAAGCATCCACAGGTTTGTCCTGGCCAGACGCACTTCCCCTGGCTTTGTTATCAACGAGAGCAACTGTACATTCTAGAGTGGGGCTTAGCCCCTATGAGATTGTCTTTGGCCGCCCGGCAAATATTTGGGGTGTGCCGAGGCCAAAGGAGTTTTGCTCCCTAGAATATCCTATGTTGATAGACTACCTTTACGACTTGACTGCTAAATTGAGTCTTATTCACCAACAGGTTTTCGATGCATTGCCAAAGCCTCCGGAGAGTCCAGGGCATCAGCTGAAACCCGGCGATCAAGTTGTAATAAGAAACTTCGCGAGAACGAAGAACCTTCAGCCCAGATACGTCGGCCCCTTCCAGGTCCTGCTTGCAACGAGAACAGCAGTTCGTGTAGCTGGTCGCAAGCATTGGGTGCACGCATCTCATGTTAAGCGTGTACCTTTGCCACTTCCTTACGACGACTGGGTGAAGAAGGGAATTGGTGCCTCCGAATTTGAACGCACGACAAAGTTCATCCCTTTCAGCGATGCCGAATTGATCACCGACACTCCAAACTCTGACTCTCCTCCTGAAAAGACTCCTTTGAACTCTGAACATTTGTCCCCTGCACCAGAAAAAACTCTGTCATCTGCGAACTTGAACACTGCAACAGCTACCAGTGATACACTATTTGCCGATCAAACAGTACCTGCGAAATCAAGATACAATTTACGACCTCGTAATATGGACAAATAAAGCAGGCAACTGCCCATTGTGATATTTTGAAATTTTTGAACTTTTGCCTTCAGCCAGGAAGTTTGCTATTGTTTATTGTTTTTAAAATTGCCTTGCCGTCTGGGTTGCCGTAGGGTCGTGGCTGTGTGCCTAGTTGAATCTGCGGGGGTCTGACACAAGGTCGATCTTTCTGTTGGTTCTGGGAACTCCCAGGGCTGATAGAGGCATTTTCATCTACGTACACATCATCAGTGGTCGCGAGCGGATTGTAGAAGATGGAGCTTCCTGCGCTGCAACGAGAAAATGTGATTTATGTTCGCAGAAATAGACTTTACAGAATTCTTCACAGCAAATGCTTTCTGATACAATGTGCCATTACATTTTTGATTGTTTTGATAACATTGGTGGGTGGAATCGTTTTCGGTATGAGTTTGATTTTTGTGCCAGTAACTACAGTACCTCCCCTTGATCCTGCTACTTCTACTGTTTCTTCTATACACTCTTTTCACTCGTTTCCTGAACACGAGCAAGCTCGACGCTCAGAATTCATTAATAACACTTTTGTACAGCTCTTGCACCAACACCAACTGGTAGTTAACACTACAGACTGCTGGGTGTGTGGCTTGATACCCCACACTATGGATAAAGGTATTCGCTATCTGGTTTTGCCTTTCAGCTACAATGGATCATTTCAGGCCCTTCAAACCATCTTTGCTTATGCCCTTGAAACCTATCCTCCACGTCCACCACGTTCCACTAAATATAACTCTGCCAACAAAGCTTTAGTCCAGGGAATTATTGACATGATCAAGGACGTCAATAATACTCCATCTTACCCTAGAGACGAATTGCGAGTATATTTGAGTTGGAATTCTTCAGAGTATCGCCTTAGTTTGGGAGAAAGCAAGCGTAAAAGCTCAGCTCCAATCTGGGTCGTACCTCACCGAGGTCAGGTCTGTTTGCAAGGTAATGGGAGAAATCCGAGAGCTCAGCTAGGGAGGAGTGAGTGCGTAGAGACTTATGTGTTTCCGGCTAACTCTTCCCCTGCCTTTCTTACTGCTAGGGGTACCTACTTCATCTGTCGAGACAGAGCTTATACATGGTTGCCTGCCGACTTTTCAGGGTCATGTTATATTGCTCGATTGTTGCCTCCAACATACACTGCTTCATCTGACTACCACAAGACCAGAGTAGCGAGAGGTGTCTTCAGCAAGGAAGATACTGCTGGTCAGGAAGCTGGAGACTTCTTCAAAGGCTTCCTTCCATTCTGGGGGCCTATGGCCAATAGTAGAAACATACGTCAGCTAACACGGGTAGTTGAATCTACTATTACCGAAACTGCTGGTGCCCTTAGCAATTTGACAGCTGAGCTTCAGGCGGATAGACTCATGACGTTGCAGAACCGTATGGTTCTAGACGTTATACTTGCAGATCGAGGTGGGGTATGCAGAATGATCCAATCGAGCTGCTGTGTCTTTATTCCGAATAATGCTCCAACAGTCTACGAGGCGATCTCTAAGCTACACAAGATTTCCGACTCTATTCATGTAGACAAGGGAAACTGGTCCTTCATGGAGTGGTTTTGGACTCTGATCTCAGCGTGGGGATGGAAGGTTCTAATGGTCATTGGTGTCATCTTAGTATTCCTCTTCTCATGCTGCCTGATTATCCAGTGTGGTCCAGCTCTGTGTAGCCTTTGTGCTGCAACCTGTTTTAGGAAACCACCTGCGTTTGGAGAAAAGGCGCGAGAAAGGATGATGATACAACAGCATGTCACTGACCTGATGAGCATAGAATTAGATTCTGACATAGACTGAGTAATTGCCTATGTAAGGGCAAAAGGAGGGTCTGAGGTTCCGTGACGATTTGAACCCCTGTTTTCAATATTGTCGGAAATACATAATATTGGTATCAGCGAACCGCAAATGATCCATTTAGCATATCCTGGTGTTTTCGCTATGCTACGAGCAAGAGCACTCCTGTTATGAACACATTTCTGATCTACCCATGGCATCCATCTTAGATCATGGCAGCCATTTTGTGTTTCTTGCCCTCACATACGCAATAACCTCTGATTACTCCATTTCGATTAAGGACACGTAGGCTTGGCCGGCGATTCACCTTTCCAGTGACACGCACACCTTAGAACAGATCACGCTGTAGCTGCATGACTCGACAAAGGCTGCCTCCTCTGCCCGAGGCCAGCCCTACCGAACTGGTTCTCGTGTCCATTGTCCCGATCACGATTAGGCGGCCGAAGCCGGTAGCCTTGCCCATTTACAACCCACAAACATCCCTTATCCTACTTTTCTATCTTCCACACCTGGCTCCGTTCCTTTCTTTCTGAATCTTTATTAGGGGGAGGTAACAAAATTTACGATGAGGCGGTCCGGCTCTTGGATGCAATATTGACAAGGGATTGTGATGAACTAGTGGGAACCCCTCTTCGTAATGTTTGGCATCAGATATTATCGACGATTCCTGTGTAACGCCAAATATTTATTGTTTTAGACACAAAGGTTTTGAGAATGTATTACATGTAAAGAATTCGCCCCCAGCTTAAAATTTAGTATATAAGGAGCAACCCTCTTTGTACAAATTGAACAGGCTCCTAGAATCTGCCCATGTGTGGTTTCTGTGACTTCTGTGTCCCTGCAGTAATAAACCTTTGGTCTTTGACGCCACCATCGAGAAGCCCGTGTTTCTGTTCATTTGCGCACCAAGGCAGGTGGAACTCCGGGGTCTTTGGGTGTTGTTCCCTGACATCTCTGGACGGAACCAAAAAGTCCAGAACTCCAGCCCAAGGCTGAGGCGTGTGTCTCTGTGTCCGTGCCCTGCTTGGACTGGGAATTTCCAGATCTTGCCAGCGTTTCCACAGCGTGAAGCGCGGCCTTCCGCTCCGCTTCCGTTTGTGACGCCGATGGTTTCCGTGTGCCTTGTCGTCTTTTGCGCAATCTCTGCGATTTCCGTAGGCCCGATGGTGCCCGTTCCCGTTCCCTTTCTTCTCGGGATTTGGCTCCATCAGTGCCCGCCTTATATGTTTCCCACTACTCCCATGCGTCCGCCGAGGTGCCGAAGAAGTGTGTCTTATCATCGACCACCACCCTGAGCTTAGCTGGGAAAAGCAAGGAGTATGGGATGCCTTCAGTCCGGAGCTCCCTTTTGATCGATAGAAAGGAGGCACGCAGTCGCTGTGTCTCGAAGGTGAAATCGGGGTACAATGTCACCCTGCTGTTTTCCAGTTGAAACGGACCAGTGTCCCAAGCCCTTTGAAGCAGAACGTCCCTATCCTTATAATGCAGCAATTTAGCTATGATCGTCTCGGGGGCAGGCCCGGTTTGGGCGGCCCGGATGAGACCCGGTGTGTGCGCTCCAGGGTGAAGAAGGGCGACAGGCCCTCCGGCATGTTCACAGTCCTGAGCCAGTTGTCAAGGAACTCAACCATGTCCTCCCCTTCCGCTTTTTCCGGTACTCCTACGATACAGACATTACTACATCAACTCCTATTTTCGGCATCATTAGCCCGTCTTTCTAGGACCTGGATCCGGTCTAGGGCATCTGTTAGTCTACCCTCTACAGTTTTATGAGCAGGAGCCAGTTCCTGTAGGGTATCTTCAACCTCCTTGACCCTATCATTAAGTTTGTCATGGTCCGCTCGCAGAAGGCCCAGTCCCGAAACCACCTGTGTTATATCTTGCTGCAAAGTGTCTCTTGTGGCCGCTATGGCCTCCAAGATTCGGTCCTGCAACTGCTGCAGCTCCGATGGTCCTGCAGGATCCCCTCCCGCCGCATCGGAGGCCGCCTCTCCCTCAGTCTTTCCCTTCGTTTTCACCATATTGCCAAGCCACCTACTCCGACGATGTGCTGAAACTCCGGCTTGCTTGAATCCATCAGGATTCAAGCAAGCCGGGCCGAAGAGGCTGAAATGCCAGAAACCGGTCCCCGGTAGCTTGTCTCCTTTCTGGTAAAGAATTGGCTTGGTAGTTTAGTCTGCCCTGTTCCCATGATGCACTGGGCCAGGGACAGACTGATTTGCATATAGCCATGTTCTGAGCTGGGATGGGGCAGTGAGATAAATAACGGTGATGGATCAAGCCCTGATCTTTGGACTGGGTAAGAGTGGTCTGCTCAATTCAGACACTCTGTTCATCACCACCCCCTTTTGTAAATCGATTTTGGCCACTATAGGTGTGGCAGGGTATACTCAGACATGAGTCCCTTTCTCACTGCTCCATCAGGATTCAAGCAAGCCGGGCCGAAGAGGCTGAAATGCCAGAAACCGGTCCCCGGTAGCTTGTCTCCTTTCTGGTAAAGAATTGGCTTGGTAGTTTAGTCTGCCCTGTTCCCATGATGCACTGGGCCAGGGACAGACTGATTTGCATATAGCCATGTTCTGAGCTGGGATGGGGCAGTGAGATAAATAACGGTGATGGATCAAGCCCTGATCTTTGGACTGGGTAAGAGTGGTCTGCTCAATTCAGACACTCTGTTCATCACCACCCCCTTTTGTAAATCGATTTTGGCCACTATAGGTGTGGCAGGGTATACTCAGACATGAGTCCCTTTCTCACTGCTCCATCAGGATTCAAGCAAGCCGGGCCGAAGAGGCTGAAATGCCAGAAACCGGTCCCCGGTAGCTTGTCTCCTTTCTGGTAAAGAATTGGCTTGGTAGTTTAGTCTGCCCTGTTCCCATGATGCACTGGGCCAGGGACAGACTGATTTGCATATAGCCATGTTCTGAGCTGGGATGGGGCAGTGAGATAAATAACGGTGATGGATCAAGCCCTGATCTTTGGACTGGGTAAGAGTGGTCTGCTCAATTCAGACACTCTGTTCATCACCACCCCCTTTTGTAAATCCACAATCGCCAATCGGGCCCTCAGCTGTCCCCTGGACCTCCTCTCGGGCGTTGGATCCTAGCTGCAGGGACCGTCATGTTCCCAGCCACTTGCTTGTTGGTGCCTTGGGGGATCCGGTCCCAGGGCCTCCCGTCCCTGGGTCACCGTTGGATCACCGCTCAGCCCACCGTCCCTCTTCGTGTTTGCGTTCTTCTGCAAACCGCCGTGGTTCACTCGGGTCAAGACCGATCTAGGGCCCGGTGTTGGTCTAGAGGTGCTCTCCGCTCAGCACTGTCGTGCAGCCGACCCACAGGGCGGGCCCGCGGTCTGCGCCTTTGCGCCTCCGCTGTCTCGGTCCCCGCTTGGTGCAATGCCCCCGTGTATTGCTAGGCCGACCGTGTGGTCTCCCCTTCAGCTCCACTATCTTAGGGGAAATTGGGGTGCTTCTCTAGGACTGCCTGCGGTCGTCTTCTTTGCCGCCGATGGCCGATGGCTCAAGGTTCAGTACCCTACCCCTTCGTCTCTTTCAGGGGGGGTCGTGAGTCAGCCACCCTTCGGGCCGTCAGTGAGGGCGTCTCGGCCTTGCTGGTCTGCACCCCTCCTCAGATCTTCACGGGCTAAAGGTCTTCACTTCTCCGGGCTCCGCTCTCCTGCATGACGCACCAGCCCGGGTCCCTCCGCCATCTTGTCTAGACTCTGCTCTCAGGCTAGTCGGCTCAGTGGCCAGGAACCTTCTCGTCGTTGGCCCTCTAGGTCCACCGCTGGGTCACCTAGCCATGTTTGTCGGTATGATCCGGAGTCGGGGCTTCGGCTCCCTCAGGGGGGAGAACTGCTCTCGCTGCCGATCAGCTTTTATCACACCTCGGCCGCCATTTTTATTTAGCCTCTTCGTTTCAAGTCATACTGTTCCTCCGGTGCCAAATCTCTGTTAATCAGCTCCGTTGGCGGTTCACTGAGTGCCCGCTGTATTCACCCGTCAGCGCCCCGTTTTTCCAGGGCCGTCGTGGGTTTTTCCACTCCGATTTTCAGGATTTCTGTGGGGATCGGGCGCGGAGCTCCGAGCTCACGCCGCCATTCTCGTCGGGATCCAAGCCACGCCCCCCTAAGCGATGAGCTCTTAATATTGCGTACCTAGACTGTTGCACCGCATTGACTCGCAGAGTCTGGAGTTGAGAGTTTTTCCTGAGAAGTCAGACGCAGATTTACAAGTTCCTTGCGCCACTTTTCCCATGTTAAAACTGACACAAAAGTAGCGCAATAAGCTTGTAGATCTGTTCCTCAGATTGGTGTAACCAATCTGTTGTCACTACTCAGAGGTAATTGTATATTTCTACACAGTCAAGCTGGTGCACACTACCCACTCTCTCCTTTCACAGATAACTTGTTGTTGTTTCAGAAACAAGTTTCTTTGCTCACCTAGTGCCATAGGCATGATTAAAAGAGGGTGCTCTCTGCCTCGAAGCAGGCTTCACGGTAGCCAACAGAGTTCACCACTTAAACTCAGGTAAGGTTCTGTACGGCATAGTAGAGACAGCAGCGTCCATAACTGGATGTGAGAGTAAGAAAGAGAGAAAAAAGGACATTAAAATGTGGAAGAGACACACACGACGGGTGGGGGGCTGAAGCCCCATTAGCCTAATGGGAATTGCCTGCCTGCTGCATACTACATGTTCTCTCCTTTCAAAGATAACTTGTCATTGTTTCGGAAACAAGCTTCTTTGCTCGCCTTGTGCCATTGGCATCATTCAACGAAGGTGCACTACGTGTTGAAGCAGGCTTCTCAGTTGTTGTTACAGTGGCCACACATCATCGCAGAATACACGAACGTAGAGCTTTGTAGGTTTTTTTGGGGGGTAACGCCAATTTGTGAAACACAACCTGTAAGATAAAAAGGAAGTTAACATTGTGTGTACTTTTTTTATGAAAGGAGAGAGTTAGTGAGAGACTGACTGAAAAGAATATTCGCAGCTCACCTTTCGGGTCACTGGTGTATTTTCACCACGTGCCGGACATAATGCACCCTGAAGCTCGACATCTAAAAGATAGTAAAAGAAAGATGTTATGATTGGTAATTGTTTGTATCTTAATGTGGAGTTCGTTAACATCACCCTTTCATAAACGTTCCTTCTCACATTTAAAATAACTATTTGTATAGTTTATATTCCGGACGTTTGAGCGAATATAAAAATTCCTGCAATTGGCAAAAAATATATACATGTAATTTGATACACTATATAGGAGTGTGTTCGTCTAAATCGCTGTGTCGCCTTTATGTATCTAGTCTGCTACAGCCCTTTGACTCCCTCCAATGCGTACCCAGGCCTCTCTGCTCACCTTTTGGCGGATAGGACACCTTCTGCATCATGTAGTCTCGATCTGCTACAAAGAAGAGTCACATATGGTGTTAAGTCTTGATATCTCTATGGCTAACGACATACTCGTGCTCCCATCATCATGATCGCAGGTTCTTCAACTGCTCAGTGCTTCGGGTACCACTAACTCAGTGACCAAAGAGGCCATGCACGTGGTAATGAGCCTCCTTCTTCGGTAGTTTGGGCCTACAAAAGGTGTTTGAACCACCAAGACGGGCCATCACAGAGCCTGAGATGGGAGCAACTCTAAAATGGCATACAGCACGTGCGCCCCTTCTTTTTTATTGGTAGGGTCACGTGTGTAGTGACTCATGTGCTGGATGGGTGTGGTTTGGGTGTATACCATTCATGAGGGAGTGTGCGTGCCATTCTGACAACTAGACCTTGAACTAAGAAATCACTAGACTGGAAATCTGGCCCATGTAGTGTTGTTGTGTTTTCCTGGTGGCTTAAGCGGAGTGGGCTGTACTAACGTATTCAGTCTTCATTAATTTACCACCTCCCCCCGGGGCTTTTAAATGTTGGGAGGAGGACCGCGCCGTTCCGGGACACTGCAGGAGCTGGTCCTAGGGCGTGGCAGTCTCCAGGGCTTTTGAGAGCTCTGGGCATAGGATCACACAGTCTACCTCACACAATACACTAAAAAAGAAGAGAAAATGATGAGAGATGATTTCTGACACGTTTAAGCTTCAGATCTTAGATAATCATTAAATGGGGTTTTGCAGTGAAGTGCGTATTTATTCTGGAAGAAGTCTTTTAGGTACTTCAATGATATCTGTTTTGCTCGTATGTTAAAAACAGAAACTTTCAACACCTCTTTTTGATTGGTTGTGAAGCATTGTAAAAAGACGTATTAGCGACCATTCCCTTTCCTTGCGCAAATTTTGAAAAAAATGTCATTGGCTGTTGTGTACTTACGTCTACCTTCCTGATGCTAATTTTGATTGACTTTCTTTATTGTATGTGACGTTATGATATACTCACCATGTATGTAGCCCATTTTATGATGCATTTTATTTTACTATGCGGTTCAAAAATTAGTTGTGGTAGCCTGTTTTTAACCTAAACTGTGTACTCTACTTACGAGTTTGTTGACTGTAAAGGTATTTAAAAATATTATTATATTTTCTATTCTATCATAATTTTGCTGACTTTTCTCCTTTAGCGTGGATTACTATGTTCTTTTATAAAATGTTTAATTCTTCAAACCATCTTCGAAAGAAAAATGCTCATATTTTCAAAATAGTTTTATTGAGTCTTTCATATTCATCATATGGTAAACATCACTTACAACGCAAGCATTACAACGCACTACCATTACATCGCAACCATTACAACGCAAACCATTACAACGCATTGTGCTGGGGGGCGCTCTAGGATAGGGAATATATTTAATTTACTATCCAACACCTTCCCTACTATCCACGGGGACTGGAGTTGGAATAGTAAATTAAATAATTCACTATCCAGCGCCTAAAAGCACAATGCATTGTAATGGTATGCGATGTAAAAACCGCATTGTAACAGCAGACGTTGTAATAGCCTGCGTTGTAACGTCATAGATCCTCATCATATAGGTGAAATGCAAAAATTATTTTGCATTTGTTGGTATCACGCGTTGGACCACATTTATTTTATTTTATCATAAGCACTAATTCCTTATGTTTACAATATATAAGTGTTGCCCCATCATCTTTTTATTAATGTTTGGTTTTTTTTACTTTCAGATAAAGTAGAATAGAAGTGCTACGACAAAAACTCCCTCACTACTTCATATTTCTTTTTTTATGTACATTTCATGTTATAATTACATTTAACAATCACAAATTTTTAAGCCACAATTGTATTACTTTTTTTCTAAAAAGTACTTGCGAAGATAATCCTCCTATTCTTCACGAGTGAAAATTGCAAAAAGCACTATATAATATAAATACTTTTAGTCCAATTTCACTCTAGAAGATAAAGAGTTTTGTTTTTAGTACATTTTTCAATCATAAAGAAATACTTGCATACAAAAAAAATATCTTCGTTGAAAGTCATCCTGCTCCATTTAAAGGATCATAAAGTTATATATAATTAAAAATATACAATAACAATATGATCCCTCTGTGGAAATGACAGATACTTTAAAGATTATGACATCGCTCCTAATCAATACTTTGCGCGTAATAATTAGTTAAATAACCTATATTTCCATTCAGATATTATATTATCTCTCTTCGATATTCTTTCCTTCCTCTGTGGAAATTCATCCAACTCCTCTGGAAAGTACATACGGTTTTATGTATTTTTAAATATACATTAACAATATGTACTCTCTGAGGAAATGAAAGATAATGTGAAGATGTTTCCGCAGTTCCGAATCATTCCTTTGCTCGTAGTTTCTTTGCCCGTATTGATTCTCTGAAACGAAACTAATCATCCCACGGGTGTGGTTTGTATACTTTTTGGTTCGCTAAAGGTCTATGGGATAAATGTTTTGCTCCTCCCACTATTAAATCACGTTTTTCAGTTGACAGGTGTTCTCATTTGCACTGTTTTAGCACGTCACATGTTTCTGTAAATGTGCCTCTTTCCATATTATTTAACTTTCCTATAATTTCTAAAATGTTTTATTTAAACACGTTTTTATTATTAAAGCATTTCTATAGGTTACTTTTTTAAATAGGAGTATTAACATTAATTCCTCTATTTTTTTGACTTATTATACTAGTAACTTCCCTTTTTACTGACTGAATGATAACATTTCTGCAAGGAGAGTGAATGGCTGAATTTATAACTGATTCATTTATAGCACAGTGTATAGATAAGCACATACTGTTATATAGCTCACTAGAATACTGAAACAGCAGTGGAAGAGTGTTTGGAGGGAGTGTAAGGATGGAGACTGAGTAATTAAAAGTTTAAAAGACAAGTTTTCAGGTGCATAGAAGAGTACATGCATAGTCTATAGGGGTTTGAAGCAGTCCATGCCCTAAGGCCTACTTTGCTGCATAAGTACTTAGGTACTGACTGAATGATTACAGTTCTGTAAGGAGAGTGTCAAGCTGAATGTATAACTGCTTCACTTTTAGCACAGTGTATAGACAAACACATACTGCTGTATGGCTCAATACAATATTGAAACAGTAGTGGCAGAGTGTTTGCAGAGAGTGTAAGGCTAGAGACTGGGTAATTAAAGGTTTAAAAGACAAGTTTTCAGGTGCATAGAAGGGTATACAGCAGGAATATCGACGTAAAAATATCGACTAGCAGAAATATCGAGGTAAGAATATCGACTTTGTTAAATATCGCCAAAATAAATATCGATGTTGTAAATATCGTTTTATTAGAATAGCAAAAATATCGACATTTAAAAATATCATTGTATAGAATATAGATGAGAGAAATATCGATGTATATAATATCGATATAATAATTTGTTGTGTAATATTAATGTTTAAAAATGTATTTATTATGTTAATTTTATAGTAATTTAATGTTTTATGTTATAATTATTGGAAAAAATGTAATACATTTTATAAAATTTTTGTTAATTTTTTAGGAGCAGGTTATTGGTTTTATAGGGGATAAGGGTGGGTAGTAATTTAAAAATGTTGTCTAAAATTTTTTGTTTAATTTAAAACTGTAACAAAAAAATAAATGAATTTAGAAATTTGAAAATTGAAAGTGAAAATAATTTAGATATTTAAAAAATATTTTTAAATGAAGTATGTTACAGATTTAGTAGCGGGTTGTTGGTTATATATGGGATAAGGGTGGGTAGTAATTTAAAATGTGTTTGTTTATTATACATTTTTTAAAAATAAAAAAAATTCGAAATTTGAAATTTGAAATTTTAAAGTAACATTTTTAAAATTTACATTAAATTAAGTGTGTGATTGTTTTCTTAGGGGGTTGTAGGTTAAAAACAAATTTGAAATGTGAAATTTGAAATGTGAAATAATTTTTTTTATTTACATTAAATTAAGTGTGTGATTGTTTTCTTAGTGGGTTGTAGGTTATATAGATGCTTAGGTTGGGTACTAAATAAAAATACTGGGTTGTAGGTTATATAGATGCTAAGGTTGGGTACTAAATAAAAATACTGTGTGTTAATATTTATAAAAATGTTATATTGTCATTGAAACAAATTAAAAATACAAAATTCGATATTTAAAATCGAAATAAATTAAAAAAATTCTATTGTATTTTAAAATTAAGTGTGTGAATGTTTTATTAGTGGGTAATTTGCATTATAATGGATAAGAGTGGGTAGTAGTAGTAAAAATGTGTGTTAATGTATTATTTAAATTAATTTTGGGGGGAAAAAATAAAAAAAATCGAAATTTAAAAATTGAAAATAGAAAAAATGTAATATTATTTTAAATTTGATATTTAAATAAAAAAGAAAAAGTTTTAGTAGTTGTTAGTTAAGTTTATAGGTTGAAGGGTGAGTAGGATTAATAAATCATTGTGCTTTACTGTCCAGCACTTTCCCTAAGTTATGTTGGAATGGAGTTAGAATAGTAATTTATTATGGTTTACTGTCCAGCATTTTCCCTGAGTTATGTTGGATTTGGAGTTAGAATAGTAAATTAATATGGTTTACTGTCCAGCACATTCCTTGAGTTATGTTGGATTTGGAGTTAGAATAGTAAATTATTATGGTTTACTGACCAACACTTTCCCTGACTTATGTTGGATTTGGAGTAAGAATAGTAAATTATTATGGTTTACTGTCCAGCACTTTCCCTGAGTTATGTTGGATTTGGAGTTTGAATAGTACATTTTTATGGTTTACTGTCCAGCACTTTCCCTGAGTTATGTTGGATTGGAGTTACAATAGTGAATAATTCTGGTTTACTGTCCAGCACTTTCCCTGAGTTAGGTTGGATTTGGAGTTAGAATAGTAAATTATTATGGTTTACTGACCAGCACTTTCCCTGAGTTATGTTGGATTTGGAGTTAGAATAGTATTTTATTATGGTTTACTGTCCAGCACTTTCCCTGAGTTATCTTGGATAGGAGTTGAATAGTAAATTATTATGGTTTACTGTCAAGCACTTTCCCTGAGTTATATTGGATTTGGAGTTAGAATAATAAATTGTTAATGTATTCATAAAAAAATAAGAAATTAAAAAAAAAAGTTAAATAATATTTGTAATTATTATTACAGATATATATTTAATAACATTTGTATTAAAAAAATTATAGATTTTTGTAACATTTTATCATTTACATCACAAGTTTATAAATGTATAAAGTACAATAGTAATATAGTATTGTGAAAAAAACTGTATTGTTAGATTTGTTTGTAGATGGAAACATTTAAACATTGTTATAAAACAATTCTTTTATATGTATTCAAATTTAACATTGCAGTATTTGTAACATATACATTGTAATTTTTTATTATTTAGCATATTAAATTTTCATAATTTAAATTACAATTTAATATGTTAATTAATTTATATATAATTGGCATTTCCAAAAGTATATACATAAAATTGTTCACATTTTTATATAATAAAAAAACATTTTTTAATTAATAAACATATTTTTAATATACAAAAATATTTTTATATATATAAATTTATATTAAAAAGTTAATGTATATTTTACATTATTCATATGTTTATTGTAAACATTTAGAAAATTATACCAATTTATGAAAAACAATTAGCAATTTTTTAAACATTTTTTCATTCATTAATATGGAGATTAAGTCCTATTTTTGTTTTTATTATGCTGCCATTTTGTTTTGTGTTGTTCAATTTTTAGTCTATCTACATCATTGTTTGGGTCATTTCAGAAGATGGAACCTCGCAGTTGGGAGCTGTTTCGTGTTTGTTAATGTAAGTTTAATTTTCATTACTTTTAAGTTAATTTTATGAATTTATTTAGCTAGTTTTAGTGTGTAGGTGTTGCTATGTGTCTTATTTAACTGTTAGTGATTGCGTACTTAGTTTGGTATTTAATATAGATGTAATGTTAATGTTTTGTATTAAAGTATGACTTTATATATTTTACTACCTTTTATATGTTATTTATTGGCTTTGTGGGTTTAGTATTTATTGTGGGTGGGTTTTGTTTGTACTTTATTTACAGGTGTTCGTTTTGGTGACCAGATGGATTTGATATCTTTTTTTTTTAACATACAGGGAAATGTTTGTATACGTTTCCTTATTTTTCGGGATTTTGGAGTTTTTTTATCGTGATTTATTTTCGGGTTTTTTATGGCTCCGTTATCCAGAGGATTTCTATGTTGGACTCTTTTTATACAGTTGTATTTTTTGCATTTTGTGGGGATTTATTTTATGATGTGGATTGCTTTTGGTTGGATTCGTTTTGAAACCATCTACTTTGAACACATTCTACAGCTGCAGAACCGTAAGTTATTATTTATTTATTTTTGGGGGTGGATTTGTATTTTAATTAGTTATATTAAGTCTTGTGATAATAATTTACATTTAATTTTACATGACATAATTTAACTAATGAAAAAAAATGGTCTATGTCATTTATTGTTTGATGGTTTGCTATTTGTATTTTGTTAAAGGATAGATTTTGCAATTAGGTCTAAGTATTTTAGACCTTGAATACTTGGGTACATTCTTGTTTTTTGCTGTAGGTATTCGTACATGTTTAATGTTTGTTTACTTAGTTTTGACCCTATTTGTGATAGAGATTGCTCGATTCTTAGTTCTTGGTAGCTTTGCTTTTTTTTGATGCATTGGATTAGTTTATGAAGTGTTGGTTGTGTTCTTCCTATTGTGGCTTGGAAGGCATTATGCCATCCTTCTACCGCGTTGTTGGTTTTGGCTTTCTGTGCTATAGTGCTAGCATATACATTCCACCATGGAATTTGGAACTTAGGTTGTCTGCGGTGACCAGAACAATGTAATCTTCCTATCCAGGTGTCTTTAAAATAGTCTAAGAAGGGAGTTAATTTTTTCTCATTACTGCAGTAGAAAGGGCTGTCAAGTAATAAATTGTAATAATTAGCCACTTCTGTTGTTGGGATATATGCCAGTGCTATTAATGTTTTTATCTGGTAAGCAAAGTTACTGTTTGTAGAGTATTCTATGCTTAAAGTAGATTTTTGTAAGTGTCTCCATATATTTTGGTTGTAGTGATAATAACACCCTTGTATTGCAGTGTGTGGATATATTTTAAGTATAGCTTGAATCATAGCTATTTCAAAGTCTATTATGATTCTTTGTGGATAGTAATTATCTGTAAAATATTTGATTGTTGTTAAGATTTCTATGTAGGTTGCATTTGTTTTATTTGGCAGCAGTGTATAAATTAAGGGGATATTAGTTTCCTGGTATTCACGGTGGATGGTGTAAAGTTGATAGAAAGGTTTGGGACACACTTTAAAAGTTCCGTCCATCATCCATGTTTCACACGATTTTAGTTTTTGCAAATTGCTATTTGTTGCAAAAAGTAAAATTCTTTTATCGTGACTTTGGTTATCATACATTAAGAATTTATCTTCATTGTGGGTAATGGTATATTCTGGATATATTTTAATCTCTTCAAAAGTTTCAGGTGGCGGTGGTGTTGGATCAGAAGCTCTTTTAGTTTTAGCTATTAATCTTTTCAAGTTGGGGATTGAAGGTAACTGTCCTGTTACGTGTTCTGGGACTTTGGTCAAAACATTTTTTTAAATAGTGGTGCTTGTTTCTTGGGAGCCTGTACTAGCTTCTCTAAGTGTCTCTAATGCTTCTCTTACTTCGACTTCTGTTACATTGGGTGGGTGGTTATGCTCACGTACATTTACAACATTGTTATCGACAGTAGTTGCTCTACCATAGCATGCAGTTGAATAATATTTACTACATTTCCAATGGGTTTTATTCTCTTAGACTTTTTCTTGGGTGTAGGTATAACCCATGTAGCTGAGCATTATTTTTCCTTTTTGAGATGTTATAACAGTAGCTCCTTCTGCCATTTCTAAGGTAGATTTGTGAAGACATATATATGTGTTTTTAGTAAATGTGTTATTTAAATGTGTAAGTTAAAATATGAAATTTAAAATTGTACTTACAATGTTGTTTTGTCAGCTATTCCGGTGCTTTCTGTTCTTATATTCAGAGTTTCACTGTTGAATGACCTGTAGTTGTGGTAGAGAACAGTAGTAATTAATAATATAGTTTGATACTTATTTGTTTCTCTTTTCTGATTATTAGTTGATACAGTGGGTATACTTACTTAATTTAGTAGAAGCTGTTGTTTGTGTAGATGTAGATTGGTAGATGAAGTTTGTAGAATCTAAAAAAATAAGTGTTACTATTAGTTATTTATTATAATTGGATATATTTATAGCTCATACCATATCAAGTCATTTCTAACTTCTGTTTGCTATATTCTTATTTATTTACAACTTTTCTATGTAGGCATTGATAAGGCTGTTCATATTTTCGTTTATTTATTTATTGTGGCTGTTGTTGATAGCATTTTTTAGTTCTATTTTTTAAAAAAGAGAGAGCATTTATTTAGTACAGGGAGTCCAGCTCATTTTCGTGAGGTTTTTATACTACATAAAATGGGAGTTCACTTACTTGAGTTGTAGTAGACTGTGTTGTAGTAGTTGTTGTAGGTGTGTATTCTCTTCTCTTCAGCAAAGGAACCGCTTTTCTCCAAGTTTGGGCCAGAAATGGTAATTTTAGTTAAGTATGTAATTGTTTTTATAGTACTGAGTTAAGTAATTCTTCATTTTGATTGGTTAAATTACATGTATTTTAAATTCATTGGATGAGAACCTTAGTTTGAATTTGAAAACCGTTATTTTTAAATGAGGCTGTTTTATTAATAATTTCGTTCTAGTATATATTTAAATATGTTTTGTATGTGTTTCATATTAATAGTTTATAATGTTAAAAATGTTTAAATATGTGAAGTGTTAATAAAACTATTCTAAAATGAGTGTATCAGAATTATTAAGTAAGTTTATATTAATTAGTGTATTTAAAAATATTATATATATCTTTATAAAATATATAGTATATTTATATATGTTTTTAAAGCATTATTTTCAATTTAATAATTATAAAATATTACATTTGTTGAGGGTATTGTGTATTTAAGGTTATAGATAAAAAGTCGATATTTTTAGTATATTTAATTAGGTAGTAGGTTAGTCGATATTTGTGTTATCGATATTTGTGTAGATGGTAATGTTATTTCAAGGATTGTTGATAATGTAGTAGTCGATATTTATGTACTTGATATAATTGTTAACGAGATTAATGTAGACGATAAAAAAATATTGATATTTGTGTAAATCTTTGTTTAAGTATATGGTGACGATATTTTTGTAGACAATGTTTTTGCGACAATATTTGTGTAGGTCGGTGTTTTTGTAATCGATATTTCATCATGGAACACATAGAAGAGTATATCCATAGTAAATAGCGATTTGAAGAAGTCCATGTCCAAAGGCCTATTTTGCTGCATGAGTGCTTAGGTACTGACTGAATGATTACAGTTCTGCAAGGAGATTGTGTGCCTGAATGAATAACTGCTTCACCTTTAGCACACTGTGCAGATAAGCAAATACTGCAGTATGGCTCACTACAATATTGAACAGCAGTGGCAGAGTGTTTGGAGGGAGTGTAAGGATAGAGAATGGGTAATTAAAGGTTTAAAAGACAAGTTTTCAGGTGCATAGTAGAGTACATGCATTGACTATAGGGGTTTGAAGCAGTCCAAGCCCTAGGGCCTACTTTGCTGCATGAGTACTTAGGTACTGCTTGAATGATTACAGTTCTGCAAGGAGAGTGTTGAGCTGAATGAATAACTGCTTCATTTTTAGCACACTGTATAGATAAGCACATACCGCTGTGTGGCTCACTTCAATACTGAAACAGCAGTGGTGGAGTGTTTGGATGAAGTGTAAGGATACAGACTAGGCAATTGAAAATGTAAAATACAAGTTTCCGGGTGCATAGAAAACTGCATGCATACTCTATATGGGTTTGAAGCAGTCCATGCCCTGAGGCTTACTTTGCTACATAAGTACTTAGGTACTGACTGAATGATTACAGTTCTGCAAGGAGAGTGTCGAGCTGAATGTATAACTGCTTAACTTTTAGCACAGTGTATAGATAAAGATATACTGCTGTATGGCGCACTGAAACAGCATGTGGCAGAGTGTTTGGAGAAAGTGTAAGGATACAGACTGGGGAATTGAAAGTGTAAAACACATGTTTGCAGGTGGATAGAAGACTGCAAGCATAGTCTATAGGGGTTTAAAGCAGTCCATGGCCTAAGGCCTACTTTGCTCCATTATTACTTGGGTACTGACTGGAAGATTACAGTTCTGCAAGGAGAGTGGATGACTGAGTTTATAGGAGCTTCATTATTAGCACAGTGCATAGATAAGGATATTCTGCTGAATAGCTCAGTACAATACTGAATCAGCAATGACAGAATGTTTGCTGGAAGTGTAAGGATGCAGACTGGGGACTTGAAGGTATAAAAAACAAGTTTGCAGGTGTATGGAAGACTGCATGCATAGTCTATAGGGGTTTGAAGCAGTCTATGACCTAAAGCCTATTTTAATGCATGAGTACTTAGGTACTGAATGGATGATTACAGTTCTGCAACGAAAGTGCCTGACTGAATTTATAACAGCTTTAGTTTTAGCACAGTGCATAGATAAGGACATTCTTCTGAATGGCTCAGTACAATACTGAATCAGCAATGACAGAATGTTTGCTGGAAGTGTAAGGATACAGACTGGGAAATTGAAGGTATAAAAGACAAGTTTGCAGATGCATGGAAGGCTGCATGGATAGTCTATAGGGGTTTGAAGCAGTCTATGGCCTGAGGCCTGTTTTAATGCATGAGTACTTAGGTAGTGAGTGGATGATTACACTTCTTCAACGACAGTATCTGGCGGAATGTATAACTGCTTCACTTTTAGCACAGTGTATAGATAAGCACATACTGCTGTATGGCTCACTACAGTACTGAAAAGCAGTGGCACAGTGTTTGGAGGGAGTGCAAGGATAAAGACTGGGTAATTAAACGTTTAAAAGAAAGGTTTTAACGTGCATAGAAGAGTACATGCATAGTCTATAGGGGTCTGAAACAGGGCATGCCCTAAGGCCTACTTTACTGCATGACTACTTGGGTACTGGCTGAATGATTACAGTTCTACAAGGACAGTGTTGAGCTGATTGTATAACTGCTTCACTTTAGCACAGTGTATAGATAAGCACATACTGCTGTATGGCTCACTACAATACTGAAACAGCAGTGGCAGAGTGTTTGGAGGAACTGTAAGGATACAGACTGGGCAATTGAATGCTTAAAAGACAAGTTTGTAGGCCCACTGAAGAGTACATTTATAGTCCATGAGGATTTGAAGCAGTCTATACCCTAAGGCCTACTTTGCTACACTACTACTTGGGTACTGACTGAATGATTACAGTTCTGGAAGGACAGTGTTGAGCTGAATGTATGACTGATTCACTTTTAGCATAGTGTATCGGTAAGCACATACTGCTATATGGCTCACTACAATACTAAAACAGCAGTGACAGAGTGTTTGAAGGAAGTGCAAGGATGCAGACTGGACAAATAATTTAAAGAATGTATAAGTGAATCTATAAGTGCTACACTTTTAGTACAGTCAATATTTTAGTACAAAGTACACAAACCATTATTATTATATAACAATACATTTATTCTTTTAATATCTCATAATTTAACAGAGCTTCTAAAATAATTTCATCAGGTATTTCATTGACATCAATTTCTTGATTATCAATTTCAGAATTTATATTTTCAAAAAACTCGCTTTCATCTAATGCTTCCACAAAGTCAGCACCAAAGCTTTTGTCTTTGAATTCACAGATGATATCTGCAGCACTAATTTCTTGATCTTCAGTCTCACTGCCTGTAAAAGGTACGTTTAGCTCCTCTATGAGACTGTTGCTAATTTCCAAACTGTCTTCCATATTCTTCTGTTGTTTCTCCATAATACATTTCTTATATTATAGGTCATTGTACAAAAACATAAACACTTCATTGTATCAGTTTTCCTAATACATTACAAAACTATTTTGCCCCTAAAAAATATATTATACAAATACCATGCTCTACTACTTTATAAGGTTATATTAGTGGAATTATTTATATGAATGGCCTGTTTTTAAATGTGCTTACATTTTCAAACCAGTCACTCCTTATGACTAAAGGAAAAGATTCAGGCTGTTATAGTAAAATGCAGTACTAACAAATGTACAATATGTCTATTCACCTTACCTGTTCCAAACTAGTAAATGTGATTTAGTAAAATGCAAGGGATACTGTTGGTTGCCCAGAATAACACTGTGCATCTGTGTATATTTAGGTACCATTATCACACTATTTTTCGAATACTTCATGTGTTTTCACACACAATAATTTTTAAAGACCCATCCAGTAGTTACCTTTTCACATAAAAAGAAAGTAGTGATTCCTTATATAATTTGAAAATACTCACAGCAACAGGTATAGAACAACACTTCAACATAAAGTATTGTGTATAATGAGGATATATTTACATAGAGAAGAAAAACTACACACAGTAACTTATCCTGTCCTTGTAAACATAAATAGAGTATTTGAAAACACTCTCTGTGACATATTTTATGAGAATAATTTGATCTCTTTTATCTCCTTGCGTGCTCCCATCGGCCGTTGGCTGACGGGCGCACTACCTTGCACTACCTTGCTAGTGCTGCCGTCGGCCGACGGAGCCCCGCCCACCTAATAGAACACCTGCACTGTGGTGGAAAAAACGCAGCGGTTAAGGCATTAATCCTAAAACTCTCGGGTCTCTACTAGTCAAGCATGTCTTTCTATTTAATACCATAGTGGTACATTGCAGAAAGCTGTTCTAAAGCCATGTTTAATTTTAAAAATCTCTATAATAAAAGTCTCCGGCATTTTTTAAATAAATGGTCAAAGATAGTACGTCCTCAGGTACACTCAGTATATATGTTAACTTTTTCAAATGTCTTTAAAAGATATAAACCATCTTTGCACAGATATTTCTCCATCCATCTCTTGTTACTTCACCTCTGTAGAAGCACATCTCATCGACCATTTTTAATAGTTACTCATACTTACCGAAAACATAATAAACAATTAAAAAAATATATATTATAAAGTTAGCATCTGTGGAAGACAAAAAAAATACAGTTACAATATATATTTTACACCCAACTCATCTTCTCCCTCACCAAGGAGCCACATACCACCAAAAACCATCGCCAACTGCATAAGGATCAGATCTCTAAATCTCAAGTCACACAAGACAGAAATACTCATTCTCAGACCCACCCCCTCTGCCTGAGATGACTCCTGGTGGCCGACTACACTGTAAACCGTACCAGAACCTACTGACCATATACATAACCTAGGATTCATCTTCAACTCCTCCCTCTCCTGTCTAAGCAAGTCTACACCGCCTCCTCATACTGCTACAATACCCTACGCATGATCCGCAACATTTACAAGTGGATCCTAACCGAAAGAAGAAGAAGAAGATCACTGACACAGGCCCTCATCAGAAGCAGACTAGACTATGACAACACATTCTACACAGGAATTCCAGCCAAACAGCTACAACAAATGCAACAAATCCAAAAGACCTCCGCTAGACTCATCATCAATGTCCCCTGCTGCAGCCACATCCACCACCACTTGATACACCTACAATGTCTCAAGGTCAACAAGAGGATCATCTTCAAGCTCCTCACCCTCACTCACAAAGTACTCTACAACAACAGACCAACCTACCTTAACTGCAGTAATCTTGAAAGGCCAAATTTTGTTCCTAAAATTTTGTCTTTAAAAATATTAGGTAAGAATTTGGTAACTCTTTAGGAAAACATTGTTTAAAAACCAATTGACTATCATTACAATTTATCCAACTTTCAGACATTTTAAATAAACAGTGTAATGTCCAGATGTTGTAGAAGGACCATCATGAAAAATAATTCCTACAGCTATAAAAGTTCTTCCTGATATTAATACTTGAGTAGCCCAAAAAATTTCAATTACAGTTTCCAATTTTCTTCCATCAGCTTCACAAAGTTGCAGCATTAATATTACATACTGTCCATATCTTTGTATAAATAATGTTGATGACATTTGTGATTTACATTGGGTACACTCCATATGTTGACTTGCTCCTCGAACTAGATTGTTTAAAGGCCCTGATTCACAGTCTTGTAAAGTCAAATATATGAAGCTTTCGGTGTCTATGTTAGTGCTACATGTAAACAAACAATTTTCACAGTCATGTTGCCATTTATCAGAAAGGCCAAAAAGGTTTTCAATATCTATACCTTCATCTTCCAATACAACAAGCATATACATTAGAAATTCCTGACAATCTTGCTGAATAATCTGTGTAAAGTGAGTAGAACCAGAACATATGTCCAAAACATTTCGAATATCAGAAACACTTTGTATTTTACTTTTATCACTATTACATTTCTCAAAAACAGAATACAACAATAAACAGAATCCTATTTCCAGATTTTCAGCAATTTGCTGTTGCAAACTTTCAAGAAAAAAAACAACATTAACAACTACATTAGCATAGCAATTGGAAAGGGGCGACCACTCGGTCCCCCCGCACGTATGGCGGAGTGCCTCGATCCCCCCGGGAAGCCATTTTTGGGCGGGAGGCGCGTCTCGGCTGGTATGCCCGAAGCGGCGTAGCCGGGGCGCGCCTGTTCCCGCCCTAGAGTGGGCTGGCCTAGACACTGACGCAGCCAGCCACGCCCGCGGGACGGGCAGGGGCGGGTTTACGCCCGCCCTGAAGACGGATAAAAGGAGACGCAAGACCGGAAGACGTCCTCTTGTTCTTGTGCTCCGAAGCTGCACCTCCTCGCTACACGTGAGCTCGGGACAGAACAAAGAGCCAATTTTGAGCGTTTTGATCTTTTTCTTTGTCTTCCAGATACTTCGTCGAAGAAGATGCCCAGGAAAGGCGAAAAGAGAATGACGACTGACCAGATGGTTCGGGCACTCTTTAAAGATATGTCCGACATAAAGAAACGGTTGGCGGAGCGAGATGGGGAGGAGGGTTCGGGCCCTTCGCCGGCTGGAGGGAGACCTAAGAGGCCGAGAAAGGTTCCAGCCGGTGGGGACGTCCCGGTTCCCTCTGCCCCTCTCGAGGCGCCGACCCCAGTACCGATAGAGGGGAATCCTATCCCGGGGGTCGTCACCCCGACATCCAAGGAAGACATGCCCCCCGAGCTGGCAGCACAGCTAGCAGCGTGGTTGGGGGATAGTGGTGATGGCGCCACGGCTGCCGAGGCACAGGCGCTGATAAAAGGGCTTCGTGAGAAGAAAGAGGCAGCTAGAGTGGCGGGGATAGACAAGCCGCAAGCGGCAGAAGCTGCGTCCGGTGCAGGTAAGCGGCCATTGCCGATTGCAAGGGACGAGTCAGCACCCTCTCGTAGAGAGAGATTGGGACAACATGTGCCGTTAGCTATAAAAGAAAAGATCTGGGCGGGAGAGTACGTGAATATTTTTTCCCTGCTTGTTGATCATTATGATGTGGAGCATGTGAAAAGTCAGAAGGACTTGATGCATCCGAGTGTTTGGCGCGCAAAAATGGCCGCCTTTAAGGTTCACGAGAACATTGGCAACTGGGGCAATGCATGGGGTATTTTCACATCGATTTTGGGGGAACGTAGGCCCGAGTTGCTCCCTGAGTTT
Source organism: Lissotriton vulgaris (assembly GCF_964263255.1). Classification (NCBI taxonomy): domain Eukaryota; kingdom Metazoa; phylum Chordata; class Amphibia; order Caudata; family Salamandridae; genus Lissotriton; species Lissotriton vulgaris. The sequence continues at coordinate 460,383,819 of NC_141696.1, read as the reverse complement.
CCCGTTTACCAATCACGAATTATGGGTTACTCGACAACGTATCAGGGTAACCATTGGTTTTGTTATGACAATCTGTTCAGAAAGGAAAAGGAACATAACAAGAGTTTGTCTTGGGATTGTTACGATTCGTTAACTTGGGACAAAATGAAAGAATCAGGGATGTTAAGAATGCCATTGGTCGGGAGCAATGTTGTTGATTACTCCCGCCAAAATGTGGGGACGCCCTTTCGGCCAAGTACGAGCACCGACGACCAGTCAAGGCCCGCAGGCAATACAGGGAAAAAGGGTTTCTGTTTTAATTTCAACAAGGGGAAATGTACCAGGCCTCCGGGATCGTGTAAGTTCAAACACGAGTGTAGTACCTGTGGGTCGTCCCATCCTGAGTCAGTGTGCAGAGCCAGAGCGGGTGAGAATGGGGGTAAGGGGGGCGCCAAACAGGTCTAAGCTAGGCCGAGGGGCGCCTTTACCAACCCCGATTGATACCTTGGCAATGATTCCCTGGCTCAGTGAATACCCGGATCGTACTTCTGCCGGGGTGCTACGGAACGGTTTCACACATGGTTTCCGCATCCCGGTAGGGGACTTTCAGGGTGTAGGGATGTGCAAAAATCAACTGTCCGTGTTACAACATACATCGGTAGTGCAAGAGAGAATTCAGAAAGAGGTTAGCCGGGGACGGGTCGCCGGCCCGTTTAGTGAACCCCCGGTACCAGGTTTCGTTTGTTCTCCGTTAGGGGTGGTCCCCAAGAAGGACCCGGGTGAGTTCCGTTTGATCCATAATCTGTCTGCTCCACGAGGTCTTTCGGTGAACGACGCAATTGATCCAGAAGTTTGTTCGGTGCGTTACGCATCTTTTGATGAGGCAGTAGCCATCTTGAATCGCCTGGGGCACGGGACGTTGATGGCGAAATCTGATATCGAGTCAGCGTTCCGGTTGCTCCCGGTACACCCAGACGATCAGCGTCTTTTGGGTTTCGGGTTCCAGGGGTCATTTTACATGGATAGGTGTATGCCAATGGGTTGCTCTATTTCATGTGCTTACTTTGAGCAATTCAGTACTTTCCTGCAGTGGGTGTTCACTGAGACAGCGGGTTTCCGAAATATAATGCATTACCTTGACGACTTTCTGTTCCTTGGCCCCGCCGGTAGTCCCGAATGTGCCCAGGCTTTAGACAAATTCTGTGTGTTAATGGGTCATCTCGGAGTGCCGTTGGCACCGGGTAAAACTATGGGTCCCACGACTTGCCTCGAGTTTCTGGGGATCGAGTTGGACTCAAGGGAGGGGTGCTTCCGTTTACCAGCTAGCAAGGTGTCGAAATTCAGGGCAGCCCTCCAAGTATGTTTAACTGCATCCAAGGTTACACTGCATCAGTTGCAACAGTTAGTGGGAAAGTTGAACTTTGCCTTGAGAGTGATACCAATGGCTCGCCCCTTTTCCCGCTCAATTGCCCAAGCGATGGTTGGCCTGAAGGAGGGTCATCATCGCACAAGGTTATCGACTGAGGTCCGCCAGGACATGCGGATTTGGTTAGCATTCTTGGCGGACTTCAATGGCCGAGTTGTCTGAAACAAGCCAGTCATGTCCTCCGAGGAGCTTGGGCTATGGACAGATTCAGCAGGAAGCGTAGGTTTTGGCGCCATCTTCGGCACAAAATGGTCGGCACAGAAGTGGCCCCTATGGTGGCACGAGAAGGGGCTGACAAGTAACATCGCTTTCCTCGAATTATTTCCCATTCTGGTGGCCCTGAGAACCTGGCCAGAAGGGTTCAGAGATCATTCTGTTGTGTTCTGGTCCGACAATATGACCGTGGTAGAATGCATCAATAGTCAGGCAGCCCGTTGTAAATTGATTTTGAGGCTGCTCAAAGAAATTGTCTTACTGTGTATGCAACTGAACGTGGTATTCAGAGCAAAACATGTCCCTGGGGTGATGAATCAGGCCGCTGATGCACTGTCTCGTTTTCACATGCAGGCTTTCTCGGGTTTCCTTCCTTCAGCGGACCCGGAGCCGGCACCCTTCCCCGAAGCTCTCTGGTCTCTCGGTGCCCCGAACTTCGTCACCTCGTGGGAGAGAGTCTAGCACCCAGGACAAGGAAGGCATATGAAGGGGCGTTCCAGGCCTATTTAGCCTTTTTGGGGGCAGAGAGAGGGGGACTTTGGGGGCAGGAGGAGTTGGTGGTACTTTTCCTGATGTCTTTACGTAGGGCTGGGAAATCGGTGGCTACGGCCCAAAGGCATCGTGCCGCCATTTCCTTTGTTGCCAGGGCCCATGGCATCCTGGACCCGACAGCGTCTTTTACGGTACAGAAAGCGCTGCGTGGGTGGCAACGTCTAGAGGGTCGCAGAGTAGACGTGAGACGACCGATAGGTCTAGACAGGTTGTCCCAGTTGCTGGCCACACTCCCTAGCACATGCTCGTCCCCGTTCGAGGCCTGTTTGTTCCGGACTGCATTTATGCTGGCATTTCACGGGGCTATGAGAGTTAGTGAGCTAGTTGCAAGGAACAAACGGGATGTGACGGGGGGCTTGTGCAGGGAGCAGGTTCAGATCAGGGGTGATGCGATGATTGTCTCCTTTCTCAGGTCCAAGACTGACCAAGATGGGAGGGGGGACTGTACGATCATTCGCAGGATCCCCGAGTCATCCATGTGTCCGGTTCAGTGCTTAGAAGATTACCTAGCACGAAGGGTGGCATCATGGGGGGGGACATTGTTGAGGCATGTAGACGCCACCCCGCTGACGAGGTTTCAGTTTCAGCGGGTGCTTGCAATGGCCATTGCCGCAGCGGGCTTGGACCCGGGTGAATTTGGGACCCATTCCTTTCGTATTGGGGCTGCCACAGAAGCTACAGCCAGGGGTCTTAATGTAGAACAAGTGAAACGTGTGGGGCGTTGGTCCTCCAATTGTTATAAGAGGTATGTGCGATTGCACATGTTGTGAAGCTGTAATCATGTACTCACGCTTCTTGTTTTTTGTTTGTTTTCAGTTGCGCAAGCCTACGCGGCAGGGCGGACTGTGCAGTTGACCCAACACCAGGCCAGCGGTCACGCATCACCGGCTGAGAGAAAGGAGGTGTGGGTTGTAGGCCACTCATACGTGAGACGGGCCGCAGACGTATTCAAAGCAGGTGATATGATTCACGTACCTGGGGAATACGGGTACAGAGTGTCCTTCTACGGAAGGGGCGGTCTCTGTATTGACCAGTTTCAAGCATTTTTTGAGGGTTTGTTAGAGCGGATGAGGTCACCGCCGTCCATAGTCATAGTACATTTGGGGGGCAATGATCTGGTCACCACCGGTAGACGACTTCTCCTGGAGGCTATGCTTTCCACGGTAAGTTGGTTAGCAAGGAGAGTTCCGGGGTGTACAATTGCGTGGTCTCATATGATCCCACGAAAAGTGTGGCGGGGGGCTATCTCGATCCCTGCTTTGAATCATTCCGTTAAAAAATTGAATAACAAAGTGAGTCGGTTGTTCCGTTCCAAGACATTGCATTCGATCTCGCATAGTTGTATTAATGATGACAGTATGTATTTGGGGGATGGTGTGCATTTGTCGAGGGTGGGCAACGAGTTACTCATAGGTGACTTCCTAGCTTGGTTAAAATCGTTAAAACATGACCTTTAGGTAGGAGTTTGGTGGGGGGTCCGGATAGCCGGTCAACTATCCGGACCTGTGGCGGTAAGGTCATGATCGGTGAGCACTAATTGGTAGATCCCTATGAGTGGGCGTCACCCAACACGGATGGGAGCGCTCGGGGGAGGTGGCCATTGGCCCCTCAATGGGGAGGCGGTCCCGTCTAAGGGCGGGTCGCCGGAAGTTAAGGAAAGGCGGTCATGGCCCCTTCCTGTGTAGGAGGGGTTACAGCCCCCTCCTGAGGAATTTCCCGGGGCCAGGGTCATCTGCGACGGCAGATGCGGTAAGTTGTGTGGGGTGGGGGGAGGTCCACGATACCTTCTAGATACCACACACAAGTATTCGAACGACCTTTAAATGGCGTCGAGTCTTTAGTGCCCCCGACAAGTCAAGGGAAATTGTTAGTAGTTGCACTTGAGGTAAGCCTCTGTGCTGTCGCCCTTCCCAAGTGGGAGGGGTAAGTCTGGTTAGGGATCTTGACACCGGTTATGACCTTGCCGTTGGCCCTTAAACGTTAGGATGTACAATTTCAGTGTTTATAGAGAATGTTTCTGTAGGATGCTAGTTCGGCTAGGAGAACCTCTGTATTAGAGAATATGTTAAGATTAGCCAAACATCGCAAATGTGATAATGAAATTGTACATAATATGAAACGTTTAATGTTTAATTTTTGTTTTAATAAATACGGCCGCGGGAGGGTCACTCCCTCCCACATCCAAAAACTTTGAAGAACTGTTTCCGGTTTCCCTTCTTTGGGGATTGTGTTGAGAGGGGGTGGCGGGTATCTCAGCCATATGGAAAGGGGCGACCACTCGGTCCCCCCGCACGTATGGCGGAGTGCCTCGATCCCCCCGGGAAGCCATTTTTGGGCGGGAGGCGCGTCTCGGCTGGTATGCCCGAAGCGGCGTAGCCGGGGCGCGCCTGTTCCCGCCCTAGAGTGGGCTGGCCTAGACACTGACGCAGCCAGCCACGCCCGCGGGACGGGCAGGGGCGGGTTTACGCCCGCCCTGAAGACGGATAAAAGGAGACGCAAGACCGGAAGACGTCCTCTTGTTCTTGTGCTCCGAAGCTGCACCTCCTCGCTACACGTGAGCTCGGGACAGAACAAAGAGCCAATTTTGACCCACCCACCAGCCCCTGAGGACAGCAAGTTGTTGTGCAATAAAGTGGATTTTCTAAGTATGCTCTTCCTTTTTCGTTTACAGGTTGTGAAAGTATCAGTTTTGTGTTTTTCATAATAAAGTATGGTGAATATCATTTAGGTTGTTACGATTAAAAGGACTTGATGTAGTGTTACTTTTTGAGCATGCTCTTTCGGTCGTAGCGACCAATGTTTTCTAAGTTCAAACTGTCGTATTTATTTTTTGGTAGGCGGTAAGGTCATGATCGGTGAGCACTAATTGGTAGATCCCTATGAGTGGGCGTCACCCAACACGGATGGGAGCGCTCGGGGGAGGTGGCCATTGGCCCCTCAATGGGGAGGCGGTCCCGTCTAAGGGCGGGTCGCCGGAAGTTAAGGAAAGGCGGTCATGGCCCCTTCCTGTGTAGGAGGGGTTACAGCCCCCTCCTGAGGAATTTCCCGGGGCCAGGGTCATCTGCGACGGCAGATGCGGTAAGTTGTGTGGGGTGGGGGGAGGTCCACGATACCTTCTAGATACCACACACAAGTATTCGAACGACCTTTAAATGGCGTCGAGTCTTTAGTGCCCCCGACAAGTCAAGGGAAATTGTTAGTAGTTGCACTTGAGGTAAGCCTCTGTGCTGTCGCCCTTCCCAAGTGGGAGGGGTAAGTCTGGTTAGGGATCTTGACACCGGTTATGACCTTGCCGTTGGCCCTTAAACGTTAGGATGTACAATTTCAGTGTTTATAGAGAATGTTTCTGTAGGATGCTAGTTCGGCTAGGAGAACCTCTGTATTAGAGAATATGTTAAGATTAGCCAAACATCGCAAATGTGATAATGAAATTGTACATAATATGAAACGTTTAATGTTTAATTTTTGTTTTAATAAATACGGCCGCGGGAGGGTCACTCCCTCCCACATCCAAAAACTTTGAAGAACTGTTTCCGGTTTCCCTTCTTTGGGGATTGTGTTGAGAGGGGGTGGCGGGTATCTCAGCCATATGACACCAGAACTATTTTCAAACTGATAACCAACAATCTCTTCAACAGTGTCCTTTTTCTTTTTGCTTGCAATCACATCTTGTTTTTTTCTTTCTCTATAGCTTCACTACAGATATTCTCATATCTTCTTTTTCTACCTACCACACGCTTTGCAAATACTGGATATTGACCTAAATTGTGTGCATATTCTCTTCTTAACCGACTATACTCTCTTACACAATTTGCATCTGCAGTAATCTTTTTCTCATCAAAATCAATCAAGTACAATCCAGATAAAGTTCTCACTCGAGACAAAGCAACATATGCCATACCCTCTTTTTAAGTTTGAAAGCTTTATTAAATCAACAAGATATAAAAAACAACAAGGTGACATCAGTAGGAATAAAATGAGTAGGAGAAAATAGGCAATGATAATGAATATTAAAACTACTGGTGTCAAAAAGAAAATCCAAGCATTTTCTAATTTTTAAGGGGGGGGGAAAGGGAAGAAGGGAAGGGAAGAGAGGGAATAAAAAACCATGTTAAACAGCAATCATATATATATGTAAGTATAAAAATAAACAATTATCGGCATAGAAAAGCAAACACAAGTGCACAATAATTAAAAGCAGAAGTCAAAATAATAATAATAGTGATTCCTTCATGTTCTATTTTATCAATAGCTTCCAATTTTATAATTTCTTCATTTTCCAACTTTAATATTTCTTCATTGAATAAAGAACATTAACGCAGCATTGGAATTAAACAGATTACAGATTTGTTTTCTGCTATTCTCATATACATTTTCTCAGGAACAATATTTTCATTTGAAAACAAATTGGAAAGTAATCTTCTCTGCAACGCTTTTTTGCCATGTTCAGTCACCCTTGCAATTCTTATATCTTCTATAATCAGCATCATTTGCCTGTCGCATATTTGTAATCAGTTCCTTATACTCCAAATATGACCAAATATTAACATTTCCAATGCTCCCCAAAGACTCTCTGGTATCTTCATGCATCAGTGTTTTCAACACTAGTTGTCCTTTTACAGGAGTAAGTTGTAGTAGATCTTCAAAAACTATGATGTGTTTTCCTCCAAATAACACGTCATACTCTGAAATTTCATAACAAGCTTCTCGAGTTAGCTTGTCATATTCCAATTTGTTTTCATGCTCTACTGGTAGCATTAGTAAACGATGTAAAGTAATTCATTTAATGTTGTATGCTGCCAACCCAGTTGGAGCAGTGACAACACATGACAAATGTGACTCAGTTGTTTTCTCAAGATAAGTTGTAATTACTCTAATTAAAAAACGTTTTCCTATTCCAGCTTGTCCACTCACGTACATTCGGATAGGTTAAAATGATGAGCAACAGCACTCTTTCTTTTCATGAAGTAATCCATGGTCAATCTGTTCTCTCACTTGGTCATATATTTGTTTCTGCTCAACATTTAGTTGTTCTTCCAAGTTTCCTAAGTTTGTTACATCTTCTTGAGCTTGATACATTCCTGTTTCCACCTCTTCCATAGCAGTTGCTGCTTCTTTTTGAACAATTGGTTCTCCTAGTGGATCCTGACTCAAAGGAGCAGTAGTTTGACTATCTTGAGAACGGCCTCTAGCAATCTCAGTTGCAATTGTAGCTTCTTGCTAAATTTCGTCGTTCATCATTCAACATTTTCACATAACAAGCAAAAACAGGACATTGTATAGTATCTTTACTTGCATTGAAGGAATCTTCAAAGCTCTCAAAATCTCCAAGTAATTCCATTTCTGAATGCCACGGCTTGAAGAGTTGCAAAAGAGCTAGATAGTAAAATTCCCTTTTGTCAGGAGTTTCACAACTCAGTTTAAGGTGATTAATCAAATGTCCTTTTCTTTGTTTCACCAAACATCCTTCAGAACCAATCATGGCATATATACCATTATTCATGTTTTCTGTAATATTCTGTTTAAAAATATAGTTTTGCAGCACTTCATAGAGACAAATGTTCTCAAGCTGATGACTTCTATTTGGATAATATGTATCCAACATATTTGTTTTCACAATATCTGTACTTTCTAGCTCTTTTACAGCGAAATATTCAATTTCTTGTACAGATTTAAGTACTCGATTTTGTGTTGAAGCAAGACCTAGACTCACCCAAATTATTCTTCTTGATTTCGAGTATAGACTTGCAGATGATAAGCGATCCGAGCATTCATACGCTCCAATTTCTCGATGAGATAACATCTTCAAACTGTAACTATATAATTTCTTACTTAGACTCTTCTCGTGGGAAATCTTTTCCCACATTTCCTTCAATTCCGTCTCTTCTTATTTTGTTATGTAGGATGTCACATATCGAGCAACAGCAATGGAATTGTCCGCAATGTATTTGAGATCCATGTTAGCATTCCACATGGACAAAATACCTGGGTTGTAGTCATTTATGTATTCTGACTCTTCATTTCTTCTTAAGTTGTAGGTATTTTTTGGAGACTTTCTTGTGACAGTATGTCGCAAAGATGACATAAAACTGTTCTCTCTTCCTTTCGATATTACAGGACGTGGAAATCGAAAATGACTTTTGGCGTAGAATTTGTCCTTAGAATTGTACTTCCGACGACAGTATTTTTCACAACGATTGCTTTGGAATCGTAAGACTTGTTGTCTTAAATCCTTTTCTTCTGTGCTATTAGGTATAACACATGTAGCATATTCTTCAATAAAAGACGACACAGTATCATCCAAATCTGTTTTAAATTTGGGAGTATATATATGTGAGGAGCACCTCTTGCCTGATACTCCTTTCTCCAAAAGAAATTCAGAACCTCTCCAAGAGGAGTTTTTTTATTGGTGATAAAAGACATCATGGCTTCAAATCTATGATTGCATTGTGGTCCAAGCATCAGTGCTGTCCAGGCTGGACTATGCCAGCACCCTACTGGCGGGGGTTAACCAGTCAGAATGTCTGTGGCTCCAGCGGGTTCAAAACGCTGTGGCCGGACTGGTGACAGGTCTGCCTAGGCGGTGCTCGGTGTCCAATGCCCTGCGCTCTCTCCACTGGCTCCCTGTGCAGCAGAGGATTAGATTCAAGGTTCTCTGCCTTGCATTTAAAATCCTCAAGGGTAGCTCCCCACAAATCTTGGAGAAACTGCTGATCCCCTATGTCCCCTCTCGCACTCTTAGATCGCTAGGCCAGAACTTAGCAGTGGTCCCGCGTTTTAAGTTAAGCAGAATTGGTGGCCGCTCCTTTCGAGTCCTGGCAGCGAGCTGGTGGAATTCTCTTCCTCCACAAATCCGGGCCATCGATGAGCTCCTTCAGTTTAGACGGGCTATCAAGACCTTTTTATTTGTTTAGCTCATCTGTTGTGTCTCTTCTCCTTTCTGCCCGCTTTTAATGTTGTGTTGTGTTTACCTTTTCAAAGTGCCAGGGCGCCCCTTTGCTGGGGCAGCTGTGCGCGGTACAAATAAAAATAACATAACATAACATAACAAATGCCTGCATACATTAACTGGATCCAAAGAGCACAATTCTCCAGGTGTCTTGTATTCAATATTTACTATATTTGGATTTGCCTCTCGAACAAGTAGAAGTAAATCATCCCAAGCATATTCAGCACAACATATAGTAAGGAACCATGTAGGAGTTCCTAAGTTCCTTAACATAAATTGAAGTTCTCCATGATGACGGTACCAGTACTCATTAGTACCACGCTGACATGCCATCAGATTAATGAGCTGAGATTCCAAAACATTATCTTTCTGCTGTACTTTATCCATACATTTCTTTGCTGAAACATTTTGCAGATGCACACCTGTTTTCAACATATGATTGACAGCATAAGAAAGTGCAGACAACTTACTCTCAAACAAAAGATGAAACAAATACGGGATACATTGTCAAAATCTTGGATCTTCTGCATATAATCTTGATGTCCGGTATTCAGATGCAGGAATCTGCACAGGTCGGTCATCATATCGTCAGCCTTTCCCTGTTGGAAACAACTGAGGGAAACAATGAGCTTCCAAGCTTTCTTTTCATACACTAATGAGACGTCCCTTTGCTTCTTTTATTTGAAATAACTCTGGTTATTCCCCATCACTTCTTTAGAATGAAGTGGATGAACACTGTAATGTTCGTAGATTTCTTCAGTTCAGGACACATCCACTTTTTCAATTTGTCCACATGACGAGTCACTATCTTCTTCTACAGTTATTCCTTCTTCTCTCACATACACATTTTTATAATATTGATTGTTTTTTACCGGATACAACATTGCCTTTTTCACTTTCCTAACATCCACTAATTCTTGCCAGATTTTCTTACTCTAAGTAGGGACGCAATTGACAATAATAACTAAAAGTTCATCTTCTACATTTTTACACCAATTGTTTCAATATTTTTCCTTAAATCTAGAGGCAAATATACAACTCTTCCCTTTAATCCTCTCTGTAAATCTGAAGGAGGCAACTTCCCTGTCTTAGGCTCCATACGAACAATATCCTGAAATGGATACACACATTGAATAAGAATAGACTAATAGGTATTTAAATCCATCAGTTCAGAAGGAATATTTACCAACTCAAGATTATTATGCACAGCTCTAGCATGCATTTTATTCTCCTCTAATTTGTTATAACAATATTTACAAATACGCTGAGCAGAACCCAAATCAAAACAATTCTCTACAAACCAATAAGTTGCAAAATCCTTCCACTCAATTTTATTTTTAATTTTACTTTTTAAATACAAATCAACAGTCCTGGCCTGATTTTTATAATGAGTTTGTAGACAACAAATACAATAATAATTTGGCCTTTCACCTGAAATCAACTTAAACTTCATAATTTCTTGCTCAAAATTTTCTGTACTACAATGTTGTACATTCTCTTCCACATTTCCTTCTATTAATGTATCAGTTTCTGCACTGTCTTCCTCAGGACCAAAGTGACTAACCTGAATTTCATCACAAACATTCATTACATCTGATACAGATCCACGCAACTTTTTTAACATTAGCGCTGGACTTTTTGCATAATACAATGTTCTGAGTAATGTTGAGTATGATGTACTGCTATCATCCTGAAATGATGAAAAACACTTCGACATGCTTTTTTAGAAAGACAAGCAAGAGAATGACCTTGCAAACCAGTATTTTCTCTCACTCTGCAAGGGTCTAGTCCTTTAATCTTTTGTTTAACACTTTTCTTAATATGCTCACGTAAGAAATTGCGTAAAAAAATCAATTCACTTCAAATAATCTTTATTCTGATACAGGTATCCATAAAAGCACAATTCATCACCACCAACAGAAAAAATACAGTACGAATTAATGAACATATAGATCCACATTAAAATCCAATGCAAATACTGTGCTACAGCAATACGTTTACAAAAAAAATAATTACAAATAACAAATATAATGTTTAAAAACAGTTGGGCGGGTGTGCAAAATCAGCAACGTATTATTAATAAAGTGCAATAAATATAGCGGCATTAACAGCATAGTGCAAATATAATTGATTATAGCCGGCTATTCCAGACCGAGCCATTGGTAACAGCAGCATATTGAAATAAAGTTTATAGGCAGTATCACAAATGTGGTAAAAAATGACATTTAAAAAACAGTTAGATGGGCATACTGAATCAGCAACGTATTGTAAATAAAGTGCAATCAGTATAGCAACATTAACAGCAAAGTGTAAATATAGTTGATTATAGCCGCCCTTTCCTGGGCATGTCAAAAGTAACAGCAAGATAGTTAAATAAAGTGCTTTGTTATGGACAGAGTTAGCAGCATTGAAGTTCGATTAGTTTATGTGTTGACTGTCATCCCTATAAATAATAAACAAAAGAAATAATAATCACACTTTTGTCAGTCACATCATGAGGAAATTTGATGTCAAAAGTTGTAAAGAGTGACCAGAGCATATCAGGCGATAATAAATATGTTTCACTGAGCATTATTAAGTGCATTTATCACGTTTAGAAGTCGCTCATTGAGGCACATGAGCATACTGCTGCTTGTAAGAATGTGCTTACACTGTAAATCAAGTCATCACTTCCAAGCTGCAAAATTTCAAGTTGTGCTGATTTAAAATCAAAAATGGCCGATGCTTTAAAATACGGAATCAAGTACTGTTTGGTGTATTTTACATAAAACTTACAAAAGAGTAAAACGTGCATCACTGTTTGTTTGCTACCAATGCCGCCCCGGAAACACATCTGCTCATTATTATTATTAAATCCCAAAGGGAAACAAAGTAAATACTTTATACTGCCATCCCTAAGGCGGAAGAGTAAGAGAAAGTAAACTCCTTTTCCATCGCCGAGTACTCTTCAAGAGGTATTTGCGTGGCATTTGATTTTGGATGCCCGGAGCCTCCAAAAGGGGCATGTATCTAGCATCCAATGGTTTTAAGCATTCGTTAGTGTATCTCTCTATGTTATACAGATCATACAGGGCCCCCTGAGTAATTTTTTGCTTGTACCCTCTAGGGCTAACGGATGTGAGAAAATGTGTTCCAGCTTTACAATAGCTAGGCTTTTCCTGACTGCAGAAAGCCAAGGTATGGAGCCGCCCTTGTTGCACTTAAGGCAATCTACAATTATCTCTCTTGTTAAGATTGCTTCAGGGTTCTGCCATATTTTTAGCCAGAATATTGCTGGATGGGACCTGATGAAATCCTCCACCTATCACAAATGTAGTACCCTATGGCATACATAAGTTGGGGAAGAAATTTGGCCCCCTAAAAATATTCTGCAAAATCTATTTTCTTCCATTTGGATCCCGTTGCAGTTTGTACATCACCAAACTTCCGCGCCATATGTGGTCGTTGGAATACATTGCAGTTTGTAAATCTGTGTTACGGGTAAGACCACCTCTGCTTGTTTTGGCTGCCGGAGGCTCAAAATAGAATTGATCAATTTCAAGTGTACACTGGAGCTTTAGGACGTCTCTCTAAAACTTCATCAGCTAAGACCTCTATGCATTTCTAGGAACAATTTTCTCTTTCTCAATAGGAAAACCATTTCTAACCTACGACCACTAGTGTCAACTGCATGCAACAAATCATTACTCTGAAAATAACTCTCTTCATTACAAAAAGGCTCAGAACTTGAACTATGTTCCATTCACCCAAAAAAGCATCGGAAAAAAAACTTCTGTTAATTACTCTTCTCCACTTACTTTTGACCTTCATGAAATGGATTGTCTTATCTAGTGATCGAATTTTACTGATTACTAAAACAAACAATTTGTTTTTCAATTCAAAAGCCTTCTCAACTAGATTTTCTATACTTTTCTTCTTATAAAATGCTGTTTTTCTTTTAAATTTTTTTCATCAAATTCGACACAACTCTATTATAAAACATTCTTTTTCTAATATCCTGAAATTGAATCTTCCTTCATTTACTATACAGCATTTCTTTAAAGTATGATTTTCCATAATTTTGCTCTTTTCTCTTGTTTTTCTTTTTACTTGCAGTTACACTGTTTGTATTTTGACATTGTCCACACGACTCCTACTGTTTGATAAGTTCTTCAAAAAAATCTTCGTTGTCTTACCAGGAGTTTTTTCTTTTTGTTTACACATTCTTGTTCAGGGAAATTTTGTGGATGACTTCTGTTTAACCAATAAGCTTTATTATGTTGTTTCCTCTTTTCACTTTTTGAAGGCATGATGGTTTTCTTTTAGTGTTGATAAATAGAATCTATTATAAAAAATATGTATAACATTATTAAAATAGATATATGAAATATACCATCCTATTACTAAATAAATAATATTAATAATAATAATACTGAAGTTTATATAGAGCAACAGCTACCTCTCACGGAGGTGTCCCAGTGCTTAGTGAGCAGGGAGGGCAGTGTACCGAGTAGAAGACAGAGGTAGAGATAAGAAAGAAAGTTAATGATTAAAAAGCCACATCTTAAACTGTTTCCTGAAGCACAGCTCTGAACTCGCACTGCGAAGCTCTAGTGGTAGGGTATTCCACAATGTGGCTGTTCTGGCCAAGAACGTTCTCCCCCGAAGCAAGACCCTTGAGAAGCGTCGGACAAAGAGAAGATTTAGCGCATTTGAGCGCAGGGAGCGTGCCTGTTTATAGCGGGGGAGTCTTAGTTTGAGATAGTGTGGGCACTTGCCTTGTGGAACCCCGTAGGCAAGTGTCAGGGCCTTGAACTCAATTCTGCTTGCCACTGGCAGCCAGTGCAGAGCTCGTAGGTGTGGGGAAACATGATGTTTAAACAGTATGTGTTTAATCAGCCTCGCAGCCGCATTCTGCACCAATTGCAATCGCTGGATCGCGTACTTCGGTAGGCCGGGGTAGAGGCCATTGGCATAGTCCAGCCTAGATGTTACCATGGCATGGACTACTAGTTTGCGGCAATCTTCGGTTAATAAATCCAGGAACTTTCGTAGGTTTCGTAGCTTATTTAGGGAGCCAGCCGCTACTTTTGAATGTGGGCAGAGAAAGAGAGGTCGTCATTCCATCTCACCCCCAGATTTTTTGCACTAGTGCTAGGGGAGGGCGAAGGCCCCATTTCCGTAGGCCATCAGAGATCTGGTGAGGGCACTGGGCCTTTCCCGAAAAAAATCACCTCCGTTTTCCCTGCATTTAATTTTAGCTTGTTTGTGTTCATTCAAATAGCAACATCACGAAGACAGCCCTTAAAATTGCCAAAGAACTCCTTCGTCTGCTCTTGGTAAGGGAGGACCAACCGTGTGTCATCGGCATATGAGATTGCTTTAACGTCCCACTTGGCAATTAAGGCGAAGAGAAGGGCCAGATACAAGTTAAAAAGCAAGGGGCTCAGGGCTGATCCCTGGGGTACACTGCACCAGAGAAGTTTGGGTGAGGACGAGAAAGGGCGAAGGGTGTCTTTCTGAGAGCGGGCACTCAAGTAGGACTGAAGCAAAACAAGCACCTTCCCGCCAAAGCCGATGTTTTCTAGTCTCTGGAGCAGCCTGGCATGATTGACCGTGTTGAATGCTGTAGATAGATCCAGGAGCACCAGCATTGCTGATGCCCCTTAATCTAGTGATCATCTGACTGACTCCGCAACCTCTATGAGGGCCGCCTCAGTACTAAAGCCCAACAGAAAGCCTGAATGAGTTTCATGTAGTACATCGTTCCCTTCAATGAAGTTGTTCAGTTGGCATTGAACCAACTTTTCCAGCATTTTTCCGGGTGCAGGAAGCAGCAAAATTGGGCTGAGATTGCTAAAATCCCCTCAGGCTCCGGAGGTTTTTTTTTTCAAGGGAAGCAATTTAGCATGCTTCCAGCAGTCGGGAAAGACTCCGGTATCAAGGGATGAGTTCCAAACTTGGGTGAGTGTGGTTACCAGGGAAAGAGATATCATTTTCCAGAGTTTGGGGGGGGGGGGGGCAAGGTTCATCTGGGGCCACCGATTTACATTTTTCAATCTCTGCTAGCATCTCCTGATGTGAGATTGGAGAGAAGCATACAAACGACGGAGCCAGCGCACTGGCCGAAGTAAAATCTGACCTCTCTGTTGCAACAGGGGCAGAGAAGGTGTCATACACCTTTTGAATTTTATTGTCAAAAAAGTAAAAAATGTCTTCACACATTGCTGGAGATGAAGACACTTCAGTCTCAATTGCTCTTGGCTTAAAGAAGGATTGGACTACATTGAAAACTTCTTTGCCCGAGTGGTCGGCTTTCTGAATGCAGGACGCAATAAATTCTCTTCTAGCCCTTTTTAAGGATTTTTATGTAGAATTTTCAAGGCCTTTCTATAGCACACATTTGACGCGTCATTATACTTCAGTCTCCATTGGCGTTCTAATCTTTTGCACCTGCTTTTTTCTGCTTCAAGTGTTTCTGAAAACCACAGGGCAGAGGGCAACTGTCTGTGCGATAACAACATTTTTGCAGGAGCGACGGCCTCTACCGCCATAGCAATCCAATGATGCATTGCCGCAGCATCTCTATTTGTATCCGAGGTAGATGCAGGCGGGTCTAAAGATAAAATGGGACCCAGGGTTTCAGCTGTGAGATTGTTCCACTTCCTCTTCAGGGTGAGTCATTTTCCTTTTGCCTGGCTAAGGTTGCCCATCTTTATTAGAAAGGAGATCAGGTAGTGGTCTTACCAGACCAGGGGTTGGAGTGACTCCACTATAACATTCTGAAAATTGGAGAAAAGTAGATATAGGGTATGGCCTCCCCTATGTGTGGGGCCCGAGATCAGTTGTACTAAGTTGGCCGCTGCCAGTGATGAGCTCAATTGAGTTGCTTGAAGGCAGTTGGGGTCATCAACATGAAAATTAAAATCCCCAAGTGCCATGAAGTTTGTATGGGCTAGCGATATTTGTACAATATAATTACAGAGATCATAGGTGATATTTGCTGCACAGTCCGGCAATGTAAAATAACTAAGTATAAAAACAACTGTTTAACTGATAACAGAAGTACATACATACTGCATAAAACTTTCAAGAGGTACATCTGAAGAAGAGTACCTTAATCAATGTATCAGTAGTTGAACTTTTAAGCAGTGAATGGATTATTACATACTACTAAATGCATCACTACAACAGTACAAGGGGAAAGAGAGGAAGGAGTATGAAAGAGAGCTGGCAGTATGAGGAGATAACGGGGAATATGTGGAGAGAGGGGCAAGTATGAGAAGAGAGGAGGAGTATAACAAGAGAAGGGGAAGTGCGATGAGAGAGGGAGGAGAATGTAGAGAGAGGGGGAGTATAGGAGAGAAGGGGTGTATGAGGAGAGAGGGAAGAGTATCAGCAGATGGGAGAGTATGAGGAGTTAAGGGGGTATGAGAAGACAGGGGAGAATATGATGAGAGGAGGAAAGATTAGGGGAGGGGTGAGTATGAAGAGATGGGGAGTATGAGGGGAGAAGATGAGTATGAGGAGAGGGGAGACTATAAGAAGAGAGGGAAAAGTATGAGGAGAGAAGTGGTGTTACAAGGGGACAAGGGAGAGTATGAGGAGAAAGTTAGGGAGTGTGAGGAGAGAGGGGGAATATAAGGAGAGAGGGGTGTGTATAAGGAGAGAATATATAGAGAAAGGGGGGAGAATATGCAAAAAGGGGCAGCTATAATTCCTAAATGAACACAGATGCACAATTTGATTGACACAATAGAACAACAAAGAGGCGCAAGGGGCTTGTAAATCTGCCCCAGAGTGTATGTAGCAGTGCATATATAATAACTGGGAATTGTTAAGGGGGAGGGATGAGGAGAGAGGGAGGAGTAAGAAGACATAGGGCGGAGTATTGAGGACAGGGGGGAGTATGAGGACAGCAGGAGTATGAGGAGAGAGAGGTAAGAATGAGGAAAAAGGGGAAATATCAGAAGAGAGGAGGTAGTATAAGAAGAGAAAGGGAGAGTATAAAGAAAGAGGGGGAGTATGAGGAGACAAAGAAGAGTATGTGGAGAGAAGGAAGAGTATGTGGAGAGAGGGAGGAGTAAGAGGAGAGAAAGAGGAGTATGATGACAGGGAGGAGTAAGGGGACAGGAAGGAGTATGAGGAGAAAGAGGAGAGATTGAGAAAAAGAGGGGGAATATCAGGAGAGAGGGGGAGTATAAGGAGAAAGAGGGAGAGTGTGAGGAGAGAAGGAGGAGTATGAGGAGAGAGAGACAAGAGTATGAGGAGAGAGGGGGATTATGTGCAAAACAGGGAATACGAAGAGAGGGAGGAGTATGAAAGGATGGGGTAAGTATGAGGAGTGAGGGAGATATGAGGAGAGAAGAAAGAGTAAGAGGAGAAAGGGTAAAGAATGTGGAAAAAAGAGAAATATAAGAAGAGAAGGGGTATATGAGGAGAGAAAAGAATATGAAGAGAAAGGGAGTATAAGAAGAGAAATAACAATTAATGGAGAGGGGGAAATATGAAAAGAGGGGGGAGTATGCAGGGCCGGACTGGGAACCACAACCTGCCCTGGCAAAGTGCTTAGCTGGCCTCCCTCCCCACTCGAGGTGGTTTGGAGGTACCGCCGAGCTCTTTGTCGGGGCCGTTTTTTGGCCGATTTTGGTACAGGGACGATTTTGCAGCAATGCTGCAAAAAACAGGCCTGTAACAAAAACGCCCCCCAGGGGCCCAAAGTAGGCCCCCTCCCATACGGCGCACCGGGGGACTGCCTGGTGCCCGCTATGGCCAGTCCGGCCCTGGGAGTATGAGGAGGGAAAGGGGAATATCAGATGACAGGAGGGAGTATAACGAGAGAGTAGACAAATATGAGGAGACAGTGGGTAGTATGAGGAGAGAGAGGAGGAGTATGAGGAGAGAGAGGGGAGTATAAAAATGAGGGACAAGTATAAAGAGAGAAGAGGAGTATAAGGAAAGAGGGGTATGTATGGGAAGAGAAGGGAGAGTATAAAAAAAAGAAGATAAGAATGTGTAGAAAAAGGGAAGTATAAGAAAAGAGGGGGTGTATTAGAAGAAAACATGTACTATGAGGAGAGAGTGAGGAGTATGAGAAGATGGATGAGTATGAGGAGTAAAGGGGGTATTATGAGAGAAATAGAAGTATAAGGAGAGAAGTAAGAGTATGAGGAGAGGGAGGAGGAGTGTGAGGAGACAGGGGGAGTATAACGAGAGAGGGGTGTGTATAAGAAGAGGAGGGGAGTATGAGGAGAAAGGGGAGAATGTTAAAAAAGAGCCATTATAAATTCTAAATGTACACAAACACAATCTGATTCTAGACAAAAAATATAAGACCTTACATTTTACCAAAACATATTTACAAGTCTAAAACGATTAAGTGATTGCACACATTCCATGTATATAACTACTACATTTCTGTGGACAACACTGACTCATTTTGAAAATACATATGCAATTTTCTCTATTACTTTTGCCAAAATTGCATCAGAAAAGTGACACAATACAACAACAAAGAGGCGCAAGGGGCTTCTAAATCTTCCTCAGAGTGTATACAGCAGTCTATATATAGTAACTGAGGAATTGTTAAAGGAGAGTTATGAGGAGAGAAGCAGGAGTAAGAGGAGAGAGGGCGGAGTATGAGGACAGTGGGAAGTATGACAACAGACGGGAAATATGAGGAAAGGAGGAATATGACTAGAAAGGTATTACGAGGAGAGAAGAGCGAGTAAAAGGAGAGACAGAGAACTCTGAGGAGAGAGGGAAGTATGAAGAGAGAGACAAATATCAGGTGAGAGGAGGGAGTATAAGGAGAGGGAGGAGGAATATAAGGAGAGAGCAAGGAGTATGAGGAAAGAGAGGAGGAGTATAAAGAGAGAGGGAGGAGTATGAGGACAGTGGGGAGTATAAGGACAGAGGGGAGTATGAGGAGAGAGAGGTGAGAATAACGAAAGAGAGGACATATCAGAAGAGAGGGGAGACTATAAGGAGAGAGAGGCAGAGTGTGAGGAGAGAGGGGGGTATGAGGAGACAGAGAGGAGTATCAGGAGAGATGTAGAAGTATGTGGAAAAAGAGAGAATATGAAGAGAGGGAGGAGTATAACGGGATGGGGAAGTATAAAAAGTGAGGGAGGTATGAGGAGAAAGGGAGGAGTATAAGGAGAGAGAGGTATGGATGAGGCAAAAGGGGAGAGTATAAGGAGAAAGAGGGAAGAATATGGAAAAAGGGGAGAATATAATTTCTAAATGCAGAGAGACACACAGTGTAATTATAGAACAAAATTTAAGACCTTCCATTTTACCAAAACACATTTACTACTCTAGAAACGGTTAACTGACTGCACAAATTCCATGTCTATAACTACTACATTTCAATGTACAACCCTGATTCATATTACAAATACTTAAGCAATTTGCTGCATTTTTTTTGCCAACATTACATCCAAAAAGTGAAACAATAGAACAACAAAAAGGCACGAGAGGCTTGTAAATGTGCCCCACAGTATATGCAGCAGTATATGTATACTTACTAGGAAATTTTACATTAAGAACATAATTCTAATTCTAGACAAACAATACTAATAATTACTCTTGAAGGGCTAATATCACTGCACACATTACAAAAATATAATTATTGCATTTCGCTGTACAACAATTAGTCATTTTAGAAGTACAAAACCAATAACCGGTTTTTCATTCTATAAAAAGTAGAAAAAAGGATAGCACTATAACCACCTATATATCTATAAACACAAAACATACAAAAATACTTCTCTTAGAACAATTCCTAAATCGATACAGAGGCACAGTGTGATTGTAGACAAAAAATATAACACCTTGCATTTTACCTAAACAAATTTACTAGTCTATAAACAATTAAATGACTGCACACATCCCATGTATATAACTACTACATTTCAGTGGTCCACCCTGACTCAGTTTGCAAATACATAAGCAAATTGATGCATTATTTGTACCAACATTACATCAAAAAATTGACACAATACAACAACAAAGAGGCACAAGGTGCTTGTAAATCTACCCCAGAGTGTATCCAGCAGTGTCTGTATTAGTTTGTATGAGCGGCATGAGGCAAGACGACCGAACGGACTAGGAATAATAACACAGCAAGACTGCAGCTACTAAGGAAGAAAGGAACTAAATCGGCTTGAAAAAGGCATCATTTACATTAAAAAGGATTGAGAAGTACATATTACCGTTTTAAATATCAGGACGTCTCTTCAAGAAAGCTAGACCACAAAATGCTTGCCTCCCCTCTACAACTGAAGATAAGGAAGTTTCCCTGAGTGAGGTACCAATGATATAACTCGGGGTACCCTGCACACACTTACGGAAGAGAGAGTAAATACTCTTTCTTGCCTGGTCCTGAGGAAGGTGGTCTCAACCCACCGAAACGCGCGTAGACCTGGCGTGGACAAGACACAAATACCATCTGTGTCACTCGAACCTTAGAATCAGCCTTTTTGTTGGGATTGGAATAAATGTGGAGAATGTATGAATGTGTTAGTGTGATTGTTGGTTGATGTGTGGATGGCAGGGTTGTATTGTTTTTGCTTTATATTAAGGATTGCAATTCTAATAACACTGTGAAGATCATGGCACTTTGCACTATAATTTTAATTGAACTGAATTTAAAATGATATTTATGAACTTGATGTATATACAAGAAATGATTCAAAAAATAAAAAAATATATATCTTTTGATACACTTTAAAAAAAAGAAAATAAACAAAATATATAAAATGAAATTCTTGTTGTTGCCTCACCTATGCTATTAAGAAGGTAAATAAACTTGCTTGATGTAACTAGTTATGTAAGTAGGAACTGGCCGAGGGGGGATTCTTGTATGTTCATATTGTTGTTTTTCTCTCTTTCCCCTGGTCATTAATCTAAATATAGAGAGGGTCCCATTTTTCATGTTACTGCAGCAGTGTCTGTATACTGACTGAAAAATTGTAGATTTAAAACACATGTCTGATTCTACAGAAATAACACAATAATTACTCTTAAAGGGCTAATATGAGTGCCCACATTACAGAAATATAACAACTGCATTTTACTGTACAACCATGAGTCATTTTGCAAATACATAAACAATTTGCTGCATTATTTGTGCAAACATTTCTTCAAAAAAGTAATGCAATAGCAGCCCAACGACGCACAAGAGGCTTGTAAATATATCCCAGAGAATTTACAGTAGTTTATGTATATTGACTGGAAAATTGTAGACTTAAAACACAAGCCTAATTCTAAACAACCAACACTATTAACTACTCTACAACTGAACAAGTGACTGCACACATTCTACATTTTTTAGTACTGCACTTTATTGGACAAAGCTTACTCACTAAACACATTAAGTTACCAAATGATTTTCTCACAATTCTTAACCAAATGCAGACAAACTCAGAATGTGATTCTACACACTTTAGAATGCACCACATACATTCCCTTACAAGTTATGAACTCACCTTTAAAATTGATTTGTAGATTAAGAAGAATGCCAGTCACACAGTAGATATTCTTATACAGAATCTCTCTACTTCAGTGTTCGCAACAAAACCAAGATCTGGCACATTTTCCCTCTCAATTTACACATATATAAATATTAATAACAAATCAAATTGCTTCACACATTATTGCAAAACTAAACACACATTTCCATTGGTTCAACATTTGAACCCTTTACAACTCACATAACTTTGAACCCTATCCCCAACACATCATGCAAAAGTCAACTGTCCACAGAGGTCAAAGGTTCAGCACACTGTGAAACTCTCTCCTTCAACAAGTTTAGACTCTGCAAAAGGTACTTACTTATGAGTACCAAAAAAGAAAAAAGCTACTCTAAAAAGCAACCAACATCTAAACACATAAGCTTAATAGATATCTGTAAAACCTATTTTTTTCATTCTTTTTTTCTTTCTTAGGTACCCGTACGAGACGACTTATGAATCTCGCACGGTACATCGTACTGTAAATTTACCGTAAAAAAACCCAAAAAAACCTATCACTAATTTTTATTATCCCCGGGGACCCCATTCCCCGGGGCTCAAATAAAACTTTGGGGGCCATGGGGGGAACTCCAACACCCCCACGTTCCCAGCCAGCTCCCCACATTCTTCGGCAGCCGGCATTGCTTTTCGTCAGAGAGAGCAGCTTACATGCTGCTTCCCCTGACGAAAACCAATATGCGTTCCTATTTGAAAGAGAGAGCAGGTTTCCTGCACTCTCTCCAAAATTGGAAAGCAGTTTGCTATGGTACGGCGGGAACCGCGAGGTTCCTCCCCTACCATAGCAAACAGCAGTGTCCCGGAGGTAGGCACTCCGGGACAATGCAGGAGCCGGCCCTGGAGGGTTGCGGCCCCAGGGCATCAAAGGCTCCAGGAGGGGGGCTGTGCGGCCCCCTCCCATCATTTGTAAAGCCCTGTAGGGTGGTGGTCCCCGGGGCTGGGGGGGTCCATCATGGACCCCCCAATTTAAAGATTAGATCCCCGGGGAGGTGGTGTGCCCGGGGCTGCGGGGGAGCCGTGAGCACCCCAACATACATATTGTTAAAGGTCTGGGGGGTTGCTGTCCCCAGGGCAGGGGGGCCCTCTGGGACCCCCAATATTATTAAAAAAAAATTGACCCCCCTGGGGCTAATTAACAATAAAGCAGATTTCAGTTATTTATTTTGCTGATGACGTCACATATTACATCACTCATGTCATGGTCAGTGACATCACTCATGACATCACTGATGACACCATCTGTGTGACAGAGTGACAGACCTCCTTTCACTGTAACCCTTGAAACACATATTCAAAAATAGAAACTAAAATTTAAAAAAAAGGAGATACCCATACCAGTTACAACAACCAATTCAGTAATTCCACCATTTATATACACATCCACTAATTCACCAACAGTTCTATGTAGTCACTCATACATTTACTCACTCATCATATGTAGTGATACACCTATACATCCTGTAACACATCGACAGTCATCCAAAAGTTACTCACACACATACTCTCACATGCAAATAAACTATTGAACATCCATTTATTTGCATATACAACTATAAACACACTACCACCTTACTTCTAAGGAAACTTGCACATACTTACTCTCTTAAACAAACACTTATAGAAACACATACTTATTTAAACAGGAACTCATATACTCACTTATAAACATCAATACTCACATATACTAGATTAAAACATATGTCGTTACTGATAAAGACACTAGTGAGACAGTCATTCACTCACTAACACACACATATAGACACTCATCCACCCTTACAATCCTACACATATGCTGTCTTCAAAACACATACAAACAGTGAGTCAGTCATTGATGCATCTATGTTGTAAGTAATACCCCCACCAAACCATACAGACACTCATACTGATACTAAAATAAACATCTAATAACCCATACACACACACATGTAGGTACTCACCAACCCATGCAGCCACTTATACACAAAGTGAAACACTGATACATATATTTAAATATTTAAACATTACTCGCTAATAAATGTATTCACTAAGACACACTTAATAAGCCAGTTAACCAATCATTTTTTTTAAAAAACATCCATTTAGACACTTATTTAAACATTTATTCTTCCATCTACCTTTACATATACATATATAAAACATATTTATTTTTCAGAGAGACACACATTCACTGGATGGTGTCATCAGTGATGTCATGAGTGATGTCACTGACCATGTCATGAGTGATGTAATATGTGACGTCATCAGCAGTGCATTACACGCGCAAGCTATAGTGAGTCCAACTAACTATAACGTGGAATTTCAATGGTTTTATGTCAGTAAAATTTCCAGCTAACTATAACTGGTGTGAAACCTATGGTTTTTTCAGTGAATTTAATAGGTTTTTTAAATGCTAATTCCTAACTATAACTGGTGTGAAACCTATGGTTTTTTCAGTGAATATATATATATATATATATATATATATATATATATATATATATATATATATATATATATATTTCACTGAAAAAACCATAGGTTATAGACCATATATAGTTAGGAATTAGCATTTACAAAACCTTGAAAATTCACTGAAAAAAACATAGGTTATAGGCCATATATAGTTAGGAATTAGCATTTACAAAACCTTATTTTACTCACACAAAACCATTGAAATTCGCATATATAGTTAGTTGCACTAACTATATATCGCGCACCCGCAATCCACTGCTGATGATGTCACATATTACATCATTCATGACATGGTCAGTGACATCACTGATGACATCACTGATGACATCTCAAATGACATCAATGATGACATCACTGATGACAACATCCAGTGACTGTATGTTTCTGTAAAGTTAAAATATGTCTTACATATTGAAGAATGAGTGGATGTATAAGTGTCTGGATGAAGGACTTAGTAGGTGCATGACTGACTGTATGAGTGAGTGATTCAATTTGTCTCACTGAGTGCATGGGTTAGTGACTAAACTGTCTTAATTTGTGCATCATTATGTCTGTTGTTCTGTAAACTGCTGCATGTGTTGATCAGTAGCTATATGAGTAACTATATGGGTTATTGATTGGTTGCCCAAGTATTTGTATGGGAGACTGAGTGTGTGTGTGGGTGGCTGGGAGGTGTATGACTCTGTGCAGTTGATTCACTAGATGTATGGGTTCAAAAGTGCATGTGGAAACAGCTGTATGGGCAGTTGAGTGTGTGCATGAGTGTATTGGTGAGTGAATGGATATCTCAGTGCTACATGTCAAAGTAAGTACATATGTAAAACACAGTACATGTGAAAGTTGACATATATAAATAACTGTGCATAAGAGCCAGTGAATGTGTGAGTGGCTGTATGGATCATTGTGAACTTGTATCAGGGATTGTATAAGAGAGTAAATATGTGTTAGTATATGTTTGAATAAGTAAGGTGTGTATAACTGTATAGTTGAGGAAATGGAGGTGTGATTGATTCTTTGCATGACTGACTAGGTGTGTGAGTAACTCCATGGATGAGTGACAGTCTGTGAGTGTCTGTTTACACTGATTGTATCTAAGGTTATATTAGAGTCTGAAGAGGTTCATTGTATTATCACATGAATGATATCATCAGTGATGTGATCAGTAATGTCAAATGAGATGTCATCAGTGATGCCATCAGTGATGTCATTTGAGATGTCATCAGTGATGTCATCAGTGATGTCATTTGAGCTGTCATCAGTGATATCATCAGTGATGTCACTGACCATGTCATGAATGATGTAATATGTGACATCATCAGCAGTGGATTGCGGGTGCGATATATAAATAGTGCAACTAACTATATATGCGAATTTCAATGGTTTTGTGGGAGTAAAATAAGGTTTTGTAACTGCTAATTCCTAACTATATATGGTCTATAACCTATGTTTTTTTCAGTGAATTTTCAAGGTTTTGTAAATGCTAATTCCTAACTTTATAAGGTCTATAACCCATGGTTTTTTCAGTGAATTTCAATGGTTTTTTAATTGCAAATATCAAAAGCTGTAAAATGTATTCTTCTTTTAAAGGAAAAATATATTTTTTATGTATTTAATATAATTTTTTTATGTATATACATTTTTTTTTTCGCTACCGGTCTGCGCACTGGGTAGCTTCCCGTTAGCTCAATTAGGTGCCGCGACCCAATCCACGCACCGGGAAACGTTCCGTTAGCGCAACAGCCGCATTCGAAAACAACATCGTGACGCGTCACGTAAGCGCGATGTATCGCATTGCCGCGTAATGCATCTCATGAAATGCTGCGTTAGCGCACTCGGACGTGTTCAGGAGCGCAACCCGAGGCGCGAAGCGCAGCACCCCGGAAGCGCTCCGGGCGTGGAGTGGGACGCGTAACGTAAGCGTAACAGGTAATTTGACCTGAAAATAACACTTTTCATTGGTTTAGAACATTTTTTTTCCCAAATGATGAAAGCCCCCACCTTTTTTCCTCACTCTGACTTTCATCTTTGTGAGAGGAAGACCTGTTTCTGCTTGTTCAGTCATGGCATCTGTAGTAGCTGCAGCTGGTGGACCCCCACCACCACCACAACCACCTAGGAAGGAAGGACCACCTGCAAATTTCCTTCCAAACCCAGAGGAAGAGGAAGAAGAAGAGGAAGAGGAGGTAGACCCAAGGCAGTTCTTGCGTGAAGAGCCCTGGCAATCCCACCGCTTAGACCATTTTATATGGCAATTTTTTTCTGATCCTCGAGGGCAAAAAAAGGTCAATGCCCGGCTGCCGGCTGGTGACATGCCTCATTGCGATGCAGTTCTGTCCCGAGGCACAGACAAAAAGTATAGTTTTGGAAACTATACTATGCACCGCCACGTGCAGAGGTGGCATCCAATCAATTATAGCGTTGCTGAGGTGCGTCACCTCCAGGATAACCCACCAATATTATTTTACTGTTTCCCTTGGTTTTCCCCTTGTTACGCTTTCCGGAACGCTACCCGGTGCGCGGACCGGGCGCTAACCGTGCAAAAATTTGAAAAAAAGGCTGTTTTTTTTTTACATATATGGGCCTCCTCAGCCACCCTCAGAAAACCTAGGGGGTAAGGATATGTCTCCCGTGCCCCCTTATACCAATTCCCAACATTGTTTATCCTCCGTCTTGTGACTAAATTCGTCCGAAACACAAGATGGCGGACTCCCGTTACGCTACCGGTGAGCTACCCGGTTCGCGTACTGGGTAGCGCTTCCACCGCAAAAAATCGAAATGTTTTTTTTAAATAAAAAAAATTCCCCGCGGGGCCCTTTAATAGCCCCCACATCAATCCTAGGGGTCAGGAGGGGTTTACCTTGCCCCCTTTCATTCATTTCCACCTTTTGTCTCTCGATACTACCGAGAGACAAGATGGCGGCCGGTCCGGACTGTTTAGAATGTTGACAGTCACCGGAGAGCCAATCCGCTTCTCCTCACGAAGTTCCATTACGCGTCTGGTACGCGAACCGGGGCGCTAACCGGGACGCTGTCACAGATATATATATTGTTTTAATGTTAATTTCTTAAAATCCAATGGAGCACATATCTTGAGACCTAGCAAAGGCACATTGGGCAAACAGTCTCTACAATTTTGCCAAGTTTCATAGAAATCCATTCAGCCGTTCGAGCTAAAAGTGAGTCCAACCGCCCTATGGAAAACTCAATGTTTAAAACATGTTTTGGGACCCCGCCTTTTTTCTCAGCCCCCGCTTGACGAAACCCCCCCAAACTTTTAGGGGACGCTCAGAAACAACATGTGCCATTTTCCTGAAAATTTCAGCCAATTCCGTCCATCAACGCCAAAGTTATTCAACATAGAATTTTCAGCAGTCCCCGAAAGTAAAGAACACAGGAGCCGCGGCCTCAATAAGTGATGCAGATTTAATGCAGATACAACGTCCGACGCGTTTCGGAGTAAGCCTACTCCTTCATCACGGGCATGAAGGAGTAGGCTTACTCCAAAACGCGTCGGACGTTGTATCTGCATTAAATCTGCATCACTTATTGAGGCCGCGGCTCCTGTGTTCTTTACTTTCGGGGACTGCTGAAAGCGAACGCTGGGTGTTTGTGTGGATTTAAAGGGGGTGGCTACCCCTGCCGTGAGCCCGCCGACACAGAGGCAAAGGACCAGCCACAATCCTGTGTTTATATATATATATATGCCACGAAAGATTCTTCAAGATAAAAGAACCGGAGAGACACAGAAGGGGAATGTAGGAAGGGTCTTTATTCCATCGGAGCTCTTGGCATGACGCGTTTCGGTGCAATACCTTCCTCGGATGCCAGCCCCAGCTACAGTTCAAAACGCCAAAAGAGTCTTTGTTAAATGCCCTTACGTCCTGCCTGGATTGGCTGTTCAGGTGGGCGGGGTTGGATTCACGAACAGCACGGCAGCAGCATTGGCTAACTACAGGTACCAGCATGCCCTGTCCACGACTTGCAGGTAAGTGATTCCACCCCAGTCCTAGTGTCCCAAGTAGGGTCCTGAGTTCTTGTGGATGAGGAATGTTCTTGTGGCAAAGCTGTGCATGTGAAAGTGTGTACCCTTCCCGGGCCCCCTAGACGCTTCAGCTGCGTGTGTCTGTTCTCAGCCGGCCCATGGATTCGTCGATGAAGTCATCGCCGTTCCTCTGTGAAGTCACAGTAATTAAGCACAGGGGCTGAGAGCGGGTGCAGCGGATCAGTGCATTCCAATACCTTGGAGGGAAAGTGTGCCGAAGCTGTCCTGTTGACACTGACCTCTGATTGATATATCATTTCTATAGCAAAATTAAACCCCTCATTTTGTTCCTTTTCAAATTAAATGTATTAAGTGTTACCACTTTATTCCAATCAAGATGACTTCAGGCGTGCCATACTTTTGTCATAAGTAAGACTGTTAGCGTTCTAGTTGTTCTTTAGAACACTCTGGGACATTCTGTCATTGGGCTATAGTTGGGCTACATCTGGCTGATATTTGGGCTACATTTGGGCTCTTTTGTCTCTGGTGGCCATCTTGGGAGACTGCATATCAGAATTTTTTTAATGAAATGTAAGAGGATTTGAGAAGTCACTCAAAATGTGCCCTCATTTTTCTTTCTTCAGCTATAATCATAAATTCTATGGCAAAATGAACCCCCTCATTTTGTTCCTTTGCAAATTAAATGTTTTAAGTGTTAACACTTTATTCCAATCAAGATGACTTCAGGTGTGCCATACTTTTGTCATAAGTAAGACTGTTAGCGCTCTAGTTGTTCTTTAGGACAATCTGGGTCATTGGGCTGTAGTTGGGCTACATCTGGCTGATATTTGGGCTACATTTGTTTTCTTTTGTCTCTGGTGGCCATCTTTGGGCTACATTGGGCTACATTTGGGCTCTAACATATATATAGCCCAATGTAGCCCAATATATATTTTTCAAAGTTAATTTTCGGAATAACCACTGGAGCATATATCTTGAGACATAGCAAAGGCACATTGGGGTACCAGTCCCTACAATTTTGCCAAGTTTGGTGGAAATTAATTCAGCCGTTCAGGCTAAAAGTGGGTCCAACCTCCCTATGGAAAACTCAATGTTAAAAACACGTTTTGGGACCCCCTTTTTTCTCGGCCCCGCTTGACGAAACCTCACCAAACTTTAAGGGGACGCTCAGAAACAAAATGTGCCATTTTCCTGAATATTTCAGCCAAGTCCGTCCATCAACGCCTAAGTTATTCAACATAGAATTTTCAGAAATCCCTATTAAAAAAAATCCTAACTATATATATATATATATATATATATATATATATATATATATATATATATATATATATATATATATATATATTCAATGAAAAAACCATAGGTTATAGACCATATATAGTTAGGAATTCGCATTTACAAAACCTTATTTTACTCGCACAAAACCATTGAAATTCCATATATAGTTAGTTGCACTAACTATATATCGCGCACCCGCAATCCACTGCTGATGATGTCACATATTACATCATTCATGACATGGTCAGTGACATCACTGATGACATCACTGATGACATCTCAAATGACATCACTGATGACATCACTGATTACAACATCCAGTGACTGTATGTTTCTGTAAAGTTAAAATATGTCTTACATATTGAAGAATGAGTGGATGTATAAGTGTCTGGATGAAAGATTTAGTAGGTGCATGACTGACTGTATGAGTGAGTGATTAAATGTGTCTCACTGAGTGCATGGGTTAGTGACTAAACTGTCTTAATTTGTGCATCATTATGTCTGTTGTTCTGTAAACTGTTGCATGTGTTGATAAGTAGCTATATGAGTAACTATATGGGTTATTGATTGGTTGCCCAAGTATTTGTATGGGAGACTGAGTGTGTGTGTGGGTGGCTGGGAGGTGTATGACTCTGTGCATAGATGTGTGAGCAGTTGATTCACTAGATGTATGGTTTCAAAAGTGCATGTGAAAACAGCTATATGGGCGGTTGACTGTGTGCATGAGTGTATTGGTGAGTGAATGGATATCTCAGTGCTACATGTCAAAGTAAGTACATATGTAAAACACAGTACATGTGAGAGTTGACATATATAAATAACTGTGCATAAGAGCCAGTGAATGTGTGAGTGGCTGTATGGATCATTGTGAACTTGTAT
Source organism: Lissotriton vulgaris (assembly GCF_964263255.1). NCBI lineage: Eukaryota > Metazoa > Chordata > Amphibia > Caudata > Salamandridae > Lissotriton > Lissotriton vulgaris. Next base: position 460,353,574 of record NC_141696.1, on the reverse strand, counting down.
CAGGGATTGTATAAGAGAGTAAATATGTGTTAGTATATGTTTGAATAAGTAAAGTTTGTATAACTGTATAGTTGAGGAAATGGAGGTGTGATTGATTCTTTGCATGACTGACTAGGTGTGTGAGTAACTCCATGGATGAGTGACAGTCTGTGAGTGTCTGTTTACACTGATTGGATCTAAGCTTATATTAGAGTCTGAAGAGGTTCATTGTATTATCACATGAATGATATCATCAGTGATGTGATCAGTAATGTCAAATGAGATGTCATCAGTGATGTCATCAGTGATGTCATTTGAGATGTCATCAGTGATGTCATCAGTGATGTCACTGACCATGTCATGAATGATGTAATATGTGACATCATCAGCAGTGGATTGCGGGTGCGCGATATATAGTTAGTGCAACTAACTATATATGGAATTTCAATGGTTTTGTGCGAGTAAAATAAGGTTTTGTAAATGCGAATTCCTAACTATATATGGTCTATAACCTATGGTTTTTTCATTGAATTTCAATGGTTTTTTAAAAGCAAATTTCTAACTATATATGGTCTATAACCTATGGTTTTTTCAGTGAATTTCATTGGTTTTTTAAAAGCTAACATCTGTAGCTGTAAAATGTATTATTCTTTAAATCCCAAAATATATATAGATATTTATTGATAATTTTTTTTAAATATTTTTTTCTTCGCTTCTAGTTCGCGAACCGGGAAGCTTTCCGTTAGCTCATGTTGATGCCGCGATCTAGTCCGCGAACCGGTCAACGTTACGTTAGCGGAACAGTGACGCGTCGCGGAAGCGCAACATATCACGTTATCGCGTAATGCGTCTAATGACGCGTCGCGTTAGCGCAACCGGAAGTGCTCCGGACCGCGAACCGGAAGCGATGTGGGACGCGGCGCGCGCCGCGTAACGTAAGCGGAACAGGTCATGTGACTTGTTTATCAAACTTCTCATTGGTTCATTTCACTTTTGGTTTCCAAATGATGTATGACTAGGTCATGTGACCTAAAAATAACACTTTTCATTGGCTCAGAACTTTTGTTTTCCCCAAATCATGTAAACCCCTCCTTATTTCCTCACTCTGACTTTCATCTTGGTGAGAGAAAGACCATTTATCTGAAGAACCACAATGGCTTCCATTCTTGCTGCAGCTGGTGGACCCCCACCACCACCTCCACCTCCTCATAAGAAGAGAGGACCACCTAGTCAAATTCTGACTAACAGAGAGGAGGAAGATGAGGAAGAAGAAGAAGAGGAGAGAGAGGGACAACAATTTGTTGATGAGTTGCCCCGGGTTTCTAAACGAAAATCCAGTTTTATCTGGCAGTTTTTCACCATCCCTGTTTTTCAATTGAACTCTGAACTCTCAGTGCACCTGCGTATCCAGAGCAATCTTTCATTAAATGTTTCTTCCTTGACCATTCAAATTACATGTTTCAAAGAACACATCCATGCACCCTAACTTTCTGTTTTCAGAAATGGAAATGCACCAATCACTGCTAATGAATCATTAGCATTGGAAATCCACAGTTTTTTTTCTTTAGAAACTCCTACTGTTTCAACTGCCCTTTCATTACCACACTTCATCTGACTGCAGAACAACCTTCTCCCACCATGTTTAAGGTCTGGATTGTTGGACATAGTTACATCCACTGGGCTCAAAGGTATGCTGAGAACAGAAATTTACCTAACCTCAATTTACAAGATGTGGAAATTAAGTGGTTGGGCCAAAGAGGATTAAAATGTCACCAATTGATACCATTGGTGAAAACCTTTATGCATTTGCCAAAACCTGACCTGTTAATAGTGCACTGTGGAGGTAATGATTTGGGTACTTTGACAGGGGTAGGTCTGGAAATGCTTTTAAAGGACACCTTTGAGCAATTAATGGCACTTTTTCCTCAAACTGCCTTGGTATATTCCAATATATGCCAAAGACAGAAATGGAGGTGGTCCAACCAATTTTGTCCACAAATTGAGAAAGCGAGGAAGCATGTAAACAAATCTGTTTCAGCTTTCATGAGAGACCATGGAATGGGCTCTCTGTACAACAATAACTTGCGTTACTACATGCAAGATATCTACAGAGGAGATGGAGTTCACTTCTCAGATGAGGGCAACAGAATTTTCATTCTGAATTTAAGACTGTGCATTGGTACCTACTTATAAGTACCTAAATGTACCATAAACCCAAAAGCTCTTCTCAGAGCTACCCTACATCTGATCACTCACAATTATTATTTTTCTCTAACTTTTTTCACTAATTTTCCACAAAATTCGCTCCCCGGAGCGCTACCCGGTTCGCTAACCGAAAGCTAACCTCGCGGAATTTTTTAAAAAAAAGTTTTTTTTTCCGCACATATAAGCCTCCTCAGCCACGCTCAGAAAACCTAGGGGGTCAAGATAAGTCTAACATGACCCCTTCTACCCATTCTAAACATTATTTGCCCTCCATCTTGTATCTTAATGCGAACGAAACACAAAATGGTGGACTCCCGTAACGCTTAAGGTTCGCTAACCGGGCAGCTTCCCGGAAAGCGGTCCTAAAAAAAGGCGGGAAAGTAATTTACAGAAAAACGACTAGAGACACTCTCACCAAATATAGATTAGCTCATACTACATAACATTCCCTTCCATTCTCACAAATTTCATTGAAATTCCATTTAGCCATTTAGCCTGTAGACCTCTCCAAATACCGTGAGGTAAATTACTTCACAAAACACATCTGAATTGTTGGAATTGACAACCAATGAAAATGTTACTTTCATTTTCTACTTTTATTACCTGACATTTGATTGGTTATATACCTGTATATATATAAAGGGAGAGAAGGAAACACAGCCATTTTGACTACTACTTGTTGTTGTACATTACAATTGAATTATCACTAAACTCTTCAACTTGTTTGTAAAGGTAAGTTAATATAGTAGACTTTTTCTGCTAGATATACACTATCCCTCTGTAGTAGTAATGTATTTAGATAGACTTCTCTGTTATAGTTATCAATGGAGTAAGGCTTGTCTTGGTTAAATCACATACACTTTTTTATAGTCCTATTTCCACTCTCATACTATACACTGCCAAAAGATAAATTCACTGATAAAAAATGCCTATCTAAAATTAATCCCAACAGTGCCCTATCTCTACTAATATATATTTTTTTAATCCAAATTTCAGGCAAAATGGAAGGCGAGCAGCAAGTTTCTTTTGAGATGGACCTGGAAGAGAGCAGCCAGGAATTAATAGAACCAATTGACATGGAATTTATGGATGAAAGCTTGGATAATGAACTGCTGCAATGTGTCCAAGCAGTAGATGCCCTCCTTGCAAATGAGGACATTTTACAACCTCACAGATTGCAAAGAATATTTCAAGAAAATAATGACATTTCAGACACTGAAATGTTAGAAAGTTTAATAAATTATGAAAAAGAATCAAAATAAAAAAAACACTTTAAAAAAAAGAAAACAAAAAAAAACAAGAAAAACAACAAACAATTAACATACAGTACTAGAAAAGACTTTCATTCTTTTATCCATAAAGTTCGCTGCCCAGAAAGCTATCCGGTTCGCGAACTTGGCGCTTACCACGCAAAAAAAAATTTTTTTTTTGGGACCCTCCTAGGCCCTTTTAAAACCTCCACATAAAACCTAGGGGGTCAACGAGGATCTACTATGCCCCCTTATGGTAATTTCCCCCTTTGTTTTGGCCTCCTCTTGTCTCTCGATCCTACCGAGAGACAAGATGGCGGCCGCTCCGGACTGTTTAGAATGTTGACAGACACCGGAGGGCCAATCAGCTTCTCATCGCAAAGTTCCGTTACGCGAAAGGTTCGCTAACCGGATAGCTGCCCGGAGCGCTGTTACAGATATATATCTTGATTTAAACGTTAATTTCTCAAAATCCACTGAAGCACATATATTGAGACCTAGCAAAGGCACATCGGGCTAACAGTCCCTACAATTTTGCCAAGTTTCGTGAAAATCCATTCAGCCGTTCGGGCTAAAAGTGAGTCCAACCGCCCTATGGAAATTAACATGGGAAAAAGGTGTTTTGGGACCCCCCTTTTTTCTCGGCCCCCCCTCCACAAAACCCCCCCAAATTTTCAAGGGCTGCTCAGAAACAAAATGTGCCATTTTCCTGAAAATTTCAGCCAATTCCGTCCACAAACGCCAAAGTTATTAGGCATAGAATTTTCAGAAATCCCATAGGGAAAAAATCCTAACTATATATACCTACTGGCGACCGCCAGTAGGTAATATATATATATATATATATATATATATATATATATATATATATATATATATATATATATATATATATATATATATATATATATATATGTATATATGTATGTATATATATATATTCAATGAAAAAACCATTGGTTTTAGGCCATATATAGTTAGGGATTTGCATTTAGAAAACCTTATTTTACTCGCATAAAACCATTGAAATTCCATATATAGTTAGAAGCGCTAACTATATATCGCGCACCCGCAATCCACTGCGGATGATGTCACATATTACATCATTCATGACATGCTTAGTGACATCACTGATGACATCACTGATGACATCTCAAATGACATCACTGATGACATCACTGATTACAACATCCAGTGACTGTATGTTTCTGTAAAGTTAAAATATGTTTTACATATTGAAGAATGAGTGGATATATAAGTGTCTGGATTAAGGATTTACTAGGTGCATGACTGACTGATTGAGTGAGTGATTAAATGTGTCTCACTGAGTGCATGGGTTAGTGACTAAACTGTTTTAATTTGTGCATCATTATATCTGTTGTTCTACAAACTGCTGCATATGTTGATCAGTAGCTATATGAGTAACTGTATGGGTTATTGATTGGTTGTCCAAGTATTTGTATGGGAAACTGAGTGTGTGTGTATGGGTGGCTGGGAGGTGTGTGACTCTGTACATAGATGTGTGAGTAGTTGATTCACTATATGTATAGATTCAAAAGTGCATGTGGAAACAGCTGTATGGGCGGTTGACTGTGCATGAGTGTATTAGTGAGTGAATGGATATCTCAGTGCTACATGTCAAATTAAGTACATATGTAAAACACAGTACATGTGAGAGTTGACATCTATAAATAACCGTGCATAAGAGCCAGTGAATGTGTGAGTGGCTGTATGGATCATTGTGAACATGTATCAGAGATTGTATAAGAGAGTAAAGTAAATATGTGTTAGTATATGTTTGAATAAGTAAGGTGTGTATAACTGTATAGTTGAGAAAATGGAGGTGTGATTGATTTTTGGCATAACTGACTAGGTGTGTGAGTAACTCCATGGATGAGTGACAGTCTGTGACTGTCTGTTTACACTGATTGTATCTAAGGTTATATTAGAGTCTGAAGAGGTTCATGGTATTATCACATGAATGATATCATCAGTGATGTGATCAGTCATGTCAAATGAGATGTTATCAGTGATGTCATAAGTGATGTCATTTGAGATGTCATCAGTGATGTCATCAGTGATGTCACTAACCATGTCATGAATGATGTAATATGTGACATCATCAGCAGTGGATTGCGGGTGCGCGATATATAGTTAGCGCTTCTAACTATATATGGAATTTCAATGGTTTTATGCGAGTAAAATAAGGTTTTCTAAATGCAAATCCCTAACTATATATGGCCTAAAACCAATGGTTTTTTTCATTGAATTTTCAAGGTTTTGTAAATGCAAATTCCTAACTATATATCGACTATAACCTATGGTTTTTTCTGTGAATTTCAATGGTTTTTTAATAGCAAATATCAAAAGCTGTCAAATGTCAAGTACGTGATAGGTAAAAACGTTTTCGTGTTTATGCACGCTGATGTGCTTTGAACGCTGCCCCCCCCCACTCCCCTCTTTTCTCTTAGTAGTACTCTCTCTTTGCAGATAGTGAACGGTAGTTAATGCAGACCTTTACCCCTGTTGTAATCCGTCGTACCTGCTTGTCTCTCCATTTGATTGATTATTATCCAAGCATTTACTGTTTTAGAATTGGTTCTCTTTGGATCATTCTCTATTTACAAACAAGCACAAAGTCGCAATACTCTGTTTAGTCTTTGCAGATAGTGAAAAATCGTGTAAAAAAATAAAAGTAATCGAGCAAAATCAGTAGACCACTAATTCGATCTCTTTTTGACCTCGGTAAAATACAAACATTAGGAACAACCCTTCATGAGAAATACGAAAATAGTGAAATGAACTGAGCTCCACACCATGAGGGCTGCAAGACAGCTCGACTCCGCCACCCACCCCGCCCAAAATAACGACAAACCCTATGCAAATATTATAAATATAGACAACACACCAGCAAAGAAACAGGGTAAAACATTTTATTAAATAACTATTTACATAACTATTTTATACTTTTTATTGCCCGATCCGGCTAGCTCAATCGATCGAGCATGAAACTCATGCACTGATAGCAAGCGTTGAGAGTTTGTAGAACGATGGCTTCAGATTTTCCACATACGGTGTAGTGGCGCGAACTGGGAGGGGGCGTTTGGATTCTACCCCTTCCCCAAATAAGATTTTCATACGTGAATGTTCGTTCATGCTTTTTGTCCCTGAGTTGCTTCCATGTCACTGCCTTACACAAATGGCATAAGTCCTGGTTGTTGAGTGCCATACTTCAGAGTTCTAAGCAGCTCTTGTAACACTGTTTAAACCTTATTTGCACCTGCTGCAGCTTCACTATTCAAAGTAAGTGGGGTCCATTTGTGGACCTGACTGCATTGGAAAACAATGTGATACGGTGCCTCCCTAAACCGCTTGACGGAGGCCCCCGAGGGGCAGTGAGATGGCGCGGACTGAGAGGGGGCGCTTGGCTCCTGCCCCCTCCCCAAGTCGTGTTGCCCTGGTGTGGCCTGAGATCGCCCCCGGCATAGGCGGCCGGCTCCCGGGGTCCGGTGGAATTTTTTCCCTTTTGATGACTCTTCCATTCTGGACCTTGTCCCACAATCCGTTTGACCTGAAGACACGCTGTCATGGGGCGCCCCTTTACCGTTTTAGTTGCCATTCCGCCCGCTTTTGGTACTCTGTGCCTCTTCCGCCATTCAGCTGTTTACCGCCCGCTCTTGCGACTACAACGTCTCGCTCACCATGTAGTTGAGTTGCTCCCGCTCTTAAGATTTAACCGAACTTTTTGGACTGCTGAAAGCGGTTGTATTCCGACCGCTGGTTGGTGGAGACATTTTGACTATATTCTGGACCTGCATTGTCGCGTAATGCGTCATATGACGCGACGCGTTAGCGCACCCGGAAGTGCTCCGGTGCGCAAGGCGCAGCTTCCCGGAAACGATCCAGAGCGCGCCGCGCAGCGCGTAAGGTAAGCATAACAGGTCATGTGACTTGTTAATAAAACTTTTCATTGGTTCATTTTACTTTTGTTTTCCTAATGATGTAAGACTAGGTCATGTGACCTAAAAATAACACTTTTCATTGGATTAAAACATTTTATTTCCCAAACGATGAAAGCCCCACCTTGTTTCTGGATGTTTCAGACTGAAGCTGACGTCACCATGAGAGCACCACCATCTCGTAGCTCCGTCGTGGCCATTCCGCAAGCAATCATGGCAGCCGCTCCCCACCGGAAGCCTGCGGGAGTCGACGGCCCCCAAGACTTTTGTACAATCTTCAAGGCTGAGGGGACGCTTTCGAGAATGGAACCCAAGCCCTGGCAGACAAGCGTCCGAGTTCCAAGGTGTCCCAGGGCCATTTTACTGGACCAGGCCCAAATCCGAAGAGCCGGCCGCCATTTTAAGAGTCCTGTGGAAAGCGCCTATCGCTGCACCGCAAGAGTGGGAGCAACTCAACTACATGGTGAGCGAGACGCTGTAGCCGTAAGAGCGGGCGCTAAACAGCTGAATGGCGGAAAAGGCACAGTGTAGCAAAAGCGGGCGGAATGGCGACTGAAACGATAAAGGGGCGCCCCACTACAGCAGACAAGCCTCCGCCATGTGCTTCAAAACTGCATATGTATCTCGTGATATCAAGGTTGGGCAACCAGTACACAACAAGCAGTTACGAGTCCCATTTACACCGGCACCATTTTGGGCGCGGCCGGGCAGGTCCAGGATCTAGTCAAACATAACATATGAGGCTGACGTCTCTGAAGCAGTTGACGAACAGCAGGACATAGCAAATAAACATGAAGTCTCTAAAGCTGTTAACTCACTGCAGGACAAAACAAGTAAACCTGAAACCTCTGGAATAATTGTCGCTCAAAAGAACAACACACAAAACTCTGTAGAGCCTGAAGAAAAAAAAACAGAAGGGCACTGTAGTTTCAGACACACTTAACACTAATGACTAAACAAAGATATCGTCTGTTTATGAAGCAGTTATCATCTTCACAGAATTGACAAAGAAGTGTGCAGACACCAATGCTATTAAGAAACACAAGGAAATCCTAACGCATCAGCATTCTCGGAAGAGGTTGACACAGATAACATCTTAAGGAACAAGGAAAGACCTGTTCACTCTTGACACCCCAGGTGCTGTGTATGTTGCACTATAGTGCTGCATCGAGAAAACGGACAACCCTATTGATGTGGATTTTTCATTATTGATTATTGTAAAGAAATGGCGACTCCCCCCTTTAGCAGATTAGCTAAATGTTTGCGTAATTTAGGCATAAAAGTTATATTATTGTTGTTGTTGTTGTTATCGTTATAGTTCTGGTTAATTTCAAAAAATGGTTAAATATATTTACAGTTTTTGTTGCGTTCGTTATATTTAAAAGTTAATAAAGTTTTAAAATCTAACTTTGTTGGAGTGCTATATATGTTTAAAAAATCGGGTGAATGGGGCCTTGAATCGGGTTATTGTCATGTGTAGGCTTTGCAAGTGTACTGCTACAAGATCGGACATTTCAAACTCAAATGCACGTTCTTTTTCTTACCTTTCCGAAGCATGGAGCGCAATAGCAGGCAGAGAAAGGGTGATGCACGTGTTGAACACTGCCTGGCCTGGCAAGTTGCTGGCAGTGCCCCCCCGCCCGCTCCTGAAAGAGGGCACACACACACCGCCGCCCCGAGTACTTCACAAATCTTTAAAAGACCATGCGCTTGTTCATGAGGCTTAAATGGTTTATCACCCCTTCTAGAACCCCTGCATCGACCCTCTGACGTTTCCTGGAAGAATTAGCACGTAACACAATACCAAGCCCTGTCAGCTGAAACCCCCGAGAAATCATGGGGCATATTATCAAGGGGGTTTATTTCCGCTTTTTTGGCTTTAAAAGCCAAAAAAAAAGAGATAAAATTATCTCCCTATTACCAAGCTGTCGCTAACACCAGTTAGTGACAGCTAAAAGGAGATAGTGACCATCTTGGGCCCCGCTTTGCATATCAGTGATAGTTATCACTAATGACATGCAAAGTGGGCGTGCCAAGATTTTAGCGACTGGAAACAGTCCCTAACCATCGCTATCTCCTATTACCAACTTTTGGAGATATTCGCGCTAAGCGCGAATATCTCCAAAACCTAACACCTGCCCTGAGCAGTTTTTAGCCATGTTATCCAATGGGAAGTGGATAACATGGCTAAGAGCATTTGCTGTATAATGCATGAATATCGCTGACTTTTCAACGATATTCATGCATTGCGGCCGTTTTTTATCGCATTTGCGATAAACCTTGCTAATAGCAAGGTTTATGTGCGATAAAATTCGCCGATGTGCGGCGATAATTTTTGTCTCTAAACAAGTTAGAGACAAAAATTATCGCTAGTTGTTGGTAATATGCCCCCGGATTTTTCCTTGCAGGAATCGGGAGGCGAAAGACTAGCACTGAAATCAGTAGTCTCACGCCTGAATCGGGAGGGTTTGCATGTCTGGATACTCTACAGCTGGGGCCATAAACTACATCCGCAGGGCTAGGTGATAGCCTAGGTCCGGCCTGGACAATCGGACACAGAGGAAGAGGAGTGTCAGAGGGTGCGTTAGTGAATAGGGTGAAAGGGAGGTGTCGGGCGGGCACAGGGTGTGATTCTCAGAGAAGAGCAGCGCAGATGGGGGGAAGTATATGGCCCATGCATGAGAGAGAGAGCGGGGGTGACCAGTGCGTGGGGGAGATGCTTGCGAGGGTGGGGAGCCATGCTGAGGATCGGCAGCGTGCAGAGAGTGGGCCTGGTCAAGGCATCTAAAATGGCTGCCGTGCACGACAAAATTGTGGCATTGGACAAAAACGCAAGATGGCGCAGACAATGTTTATCAATAAGGATTCATTTATAACAAAATATTTACTCGCAGTGACAAAATGGTGGTCAACACTTCCTGATTTCCATCAAATCGAACGTTAACAAATGTCACGCAGCAAAAAAAAAAAAAAAGCTCACGCACAGAGCACTTTTTAGCCATGTTATCCAATGGAAGGTGGATAACATGGCTAAGAGCATTTGCTGGATAATGCATGAATATCGCTGACTTTTCAGCGATATTCATGCATTGCGGCCGTTTTTTATCGCATTTGCGATAAACCTTGCTAATAGCAAGGTTTATGTGCGATAAAATTCGCCGATGTGCGGCGATAATTTTTGTCTCTAAACAAGTTAGAGACAAACATTATCGCTAGTTGTTGGTAATATGCCCCCGGATTTTTCCTTGCAGGAATCGGGAGGCGAAAGACTAGCACTGAAATCAGTAGTCTCACGCCTGAATCGGGAGGGTTGGCATGTCTAGATACTCTACAGCTGGGGCCATAAACTACATCCGCAGGGCTAGGTGATAGCCTGGGTCCGGCCTGGACAATCGGACACAGAGGAAGAGGAGTGTCAGAGGGTGCGGTAGTGAATAGGGTGAAAGGGAGGTGTCGGGCGGGCACAGGGTGTGATTCTCAGGGAAGAGCAGCGGAGATTGGGGGAAGTATATGGCCGATGCACGAGAGAGAGAGCGGGGGTGACCAGTGCGTGGGGGAGATGCTTGCGAGGGTGGGGAGCCGTGCTGAGAATTGACGGCGTGCAGAGAGTGGGCCTGGTCAAGGCATCTAAAATGGCTGCCGTGCACGACAAAATTGTGGCATTGTAAAAAAGGCAAGATGGCGCAGACAATGTTTATCAATAAGGATTCATTTATAACAAAATATTTTATCGCAGTGACAAATTGGCGGTCAACACTTCCTGATTTCCATCGAATCAAACGTTAACAAACGTCACGCAGCAAAAAAAAAAAAAAAAGCTCACGCACAGAGCACTTTTTAGCCATGTTATCCAATGGAAGGTGGATAACATGGCTAAGAGCATTTGCTGGATAATGCATGAATATCGCTGACTTTTCAGCGATATTCATGCATTGCGGCCGTTTTTTATCGCATTTGCGATAAACCTTGCCAATAGCAAGGTTTATGTGCGATAAAATTCGCCGATGTGCGGCGATAATTTTTGTCTCTAAACAAGTTAGAGACAAACATTATCGCTAGTTGTTGGTAATATGCCCCCGGATTTTTCCTTGCAGGAATCGGGAGGCGAAAGACTAGCACTGAAATCAGTAGTCTCACGCCTGAATCGGGAGGGTTGGCATGTCTAGATACTCTACAGCTGGGGCCATAAACTACATCCGCAGGGCTAGGTGATAGCCTGGGTCCGGCCTGGACAATCGGACACAGAGGAAGAGGAGTGTCAGAGGGTGCGGTAGTGAATAGGGTGAAAGGGAGGTGTCGGGCGGGCACAGGGTGTGATTCTCAGGGAAGAGCAGCGGAGATTGGGGGAAGTATATGGCCGATGCACGAGAGAGAGAGCGGGGGTGACCAGTGCGTGGGGGAGATGCTTGCGAGGGTGGGGAGCCGTGCTGAGAATTGACGGCGTGCAGAGAGTGGGCCTGGTCAAGGCATCTAAAATGGCTGCCGTGCACGACAAAATTGTGGCATTGTAAAAAAGGCAAGATGGCGCAGACAATGTTTATCAATAAGGATTCATTTATAACAAAATATTTTATCGCAGTGACAAATTGGCGGTCAACACTTCCTGATTTCCATCGAATCAAACGTTAACAAACGTCACGCAGCAAAAAAAAAAAAAAAGCTCACGCACAGAGCACTTTTTAGCCATGTTATCCAATGGAAGGTGGATAACATGGCTAAGAGCATTTGCTGGATAATGCATGAATATCGCTGACTTTTCAGCGATATTCATGCATTGCGGCCGTTTTTTATCGCATTTGCGATAAACCTTGCCAATAGCAAGGTTTATGTGCGATAAAATTCGCCGATGTGCGGCGATAATTTTTGTCTCTAAACAAGTTAGAGACAAACATTATCGCTAGTTGTTGGTAATATGCCCCCGGATTTTTCCTTGCAGGAATCGGGAGGCGAAAGACTAGCACTGAAATCAGTAGTCTCACGCCTGAATCGGGAGGGTTGGCATGTCTAGATACTCTACAGCTGGGGCCATAAACTACATCCGCAGGGCTAGGTGATAGCCTGGGTCCGGCCTGGACAATCGGACACAGAGGAAGAGGAGTGTCAGAGGGTGCGGTAGTGAATAGGGTGAAAGGGAGGTGTCGGGCGGGCACAGGGTGTGATTCTCAGGGAAGAGCAGCGGAGATTGGGGGAAGTATATGGCCGATGCACGAGAGAGAGAGCGGGGGTGACCAGTGCGTGGGGGAGATGCTTGCGAGGGTGGGGAGCCGTGCTGAGAATTGACGGCGTGCAGAGAGTGGGCCTGGTCAAGGCATCTAAAATGGCTGCCGTGCACGACAAAATTGTGGCATTGTAAAAAAGGCAAGATGGCGCAGACAATGTTTATCAATAAGGATTCATTTATAACAAAATATTTTATCGCAGTGACAAATTGGCGGTCAACACTTCCTGATTTCCATCGAATCGAACGTTAACAGACGTCACGCAGCAAAACAAAAAAAAAAAGCTCGCGCACAGCCGCTGGAAGAGATGTATCAACATATATGAGACTCCTCAGCCACCCTCAGAAAACATAAAGGGATTAAGATTAAAACGAAGCACAAAATGGCGAATTCCCGTTTCGCTACCAGTTTGCGGCACAGTTCGCGGCCCGTGAAGCGCTTCTACCGTGAAAAATCATTTTTTTTTATTTTCCCCACGGGACCCTTTAATAACCCCAACAACATTCCTAGGGGGTCAAGAGGGGTATACCTTGCCCCCTTTCAATAAATTCCCCCTTCGTTTTTCACCTCTTCTTCTCTCTCGATCCTACCAAGAGATAAGATGGCTGCCGCTCCGGACTGTTTAGAATGTTGACAGACACCGGAGAGCCAATCAGCTTTCTGCGCGCAAAGTTCCTTTTCGCGAAAAGTAAGCGGACCGGACCGCAGCCCGGAGCGCTGTTACAGATATATATCTTGTTTTGAACGTTAATTTCTCAAAAACTACTGGAGCACATATATTGAGACCTAGCAAAGGCACATCGGGCTAACAGTCCCTACAATTTTGCCAAGTTTCGTGGAAATCCATTCAGCCGTTCGGGCTAAAAGTGAGTCCAACCGCCCTATGGAAATTAACATGGGAAAAACGTGTTTTGGGACCCCCCTTTTTTCTCGGCCCCCCCTCGACGAACCCCCCCCCCAAATTTTCAGGGGCTGCTCAGAAACAAAATGTGCCATTTTCCTGAAAATTTCAGCCGATTCCGTCCACAAACGCCAAAGTTATTAGACATAGAATTTTCAAAAATCCCATAGGGAATTAATCCTAACTATATATACCTACTGGCGAGACGCCAGTAGGTAATATATATATATATATATATATATATATATATATATATATATATATATATATATATATATATATATATATATATATATATATATATATATATATATATATTTTCCCTTTAATATCTCAAAAACTACTGAAATATGTACACCATTTCAACAAAACAACACTTTCTGGACCAAGACCTTTCTCCCTGCCAAATTTGGCATAATTCTGTTCAGCAGTTTGACCTGTAGCTTTGTCTAAAGTTTTCTATGGAAAATCCATTGAAAAAACACGTTTTTACACCCCCTTTTTTCTCAGCCCCCCCTTGACCAATCACCCCTATACTTTCAAGATAGGAGCTGATCAGAAAAGGGAAACTTTTTAGAAAATTTCATAATGAATCGGCAAACAACATCAACGTCATAAGCAGATAGCGAGCTCCCGGAGGGGATCACTCAACCTCCCTCCCAACATGAGTGAAGCACCAAGACTGCCGGGCCCCAGCAGGCCCCAGTGGGACCCCACACCCCAGTGAGCTCCCACTATTAATTTTTAAGAATTGCCCCTGGAATCTACCCCACCCCGGGGTCTCATTAAAATAAAACATGGGAACCCGCAACCCCAGCGTGAATAACGCCGATTTATAAAAAAAAAAAAAAAAATGTATAGGGCCTTGGGGGTCCTTCTGGTGCCCCTTTACCAGGCCTAGGGGGTCAGGGTGTTTCTACTCTGCCCATTCTCTTGTTTCTCTGTTTTCTAGCGACTCTCTTCTACCGAGCCACAAGATGGCTGCCAACACTTCCTGGCTTGGAGTGTTAGCAGTCAATCACAGTAAAGCTTGTGCATGGGACTTAATCTCAGCCCAGATATCAAAACTTGTATTTTTCTAATTTCTCATCAACTACTGAACAGATTTTCACCATTTAAAAAAAGGTCGCTTTCTGACTCACGCACCAGCTTTTTACCAAATGTGGGTAAATTCCGTTCAGTAGTTTTAGCTGTAGCCTTGCCAAATTTTCCTATGGGAAATCGTTTTTGTTGACTCTTATTTTTTGAATTTCTCAAAAACTGCTCAATGGATTTACCCCATTTAAAAAAAAGGTCGATTTTGCAACCAAGCCCTTCTTTTCTGCCAAATTTGGGGTAATTCCGTTCAGCAATTTGAGCTGTAGCTCATCGAAAATATTTCCTATAAAAAATAACATGGGAAAACGCGTTTTGGAACCCCCCTTTTTTCTCAAACTCCCTTCGACGAATCACCCCTAAACTTTCAAGATAGGAGCTAACCTACAAAAGTGCAACTTTTTGGAGGATTTCAAGAATATTCGTCACACAACGTCAAAGTTATTATTTATTTTTTATTTTTGTGAATCCTCAT
This sequence comes from Lissotriton vulgaris, assembly GCF_964263255.1. Classification (NCBI taxonomy): domain Eukaryota; kingdom Metazoa; phylum Chordata; class Amphibia; order Caudata; family Salamandridae; genus Lissotriton; species Lissotriton vulgaris. The sequence continues at coordinate 460,338,491 of NC_141696.1, read as the reverse complement.
CTCACCAAAAACGTCAGCAGATTTACCAAGCCATATTTTTTGCTTCTGGGCACCCTTCGGCTAACTGCGTTAGTCTAAGCCAACCTGCCTTCCTCATGTAGTTGAGGCCTGGTGTAATCATTGGACCCGGTAGGTAGACCAACACTTAACAAGTTATCAATCGCAGGCGCCGTCCCCAGCTTAGAAATGGGTGCGAGATATTATGCAGGTTTACCTCTCTGCTATCGTGTTCTAAGTGTGCCATACTCAACGCAGCTTTAAGCCAACCCTCTCTGTCCGGGGGTTCGAATCCTTCCAACTTATACAAATCTCCCTCCCAGCTATCAATACATGGTATTCACACAACTGGCCCTTATGCATCTGTGAAAGCGTCATGTTTATAAGATTATTGTTGCCACCAGAGGACGATCGATCTCTATATCAATTTCAAGGATAGCTGATGAAGACTCCCCCACATTTTTCCAAAAGGAGCTTATTTCCAGACATTCAAAGAAGATGTAAATATTGTCTGCAATAGAAAATTTACATCTAGGGCAGTTTGGCAGTGGCAATGGGCCAAACTTGGCTATGTTGGATAGGGTATATTAGTGCCTGATGAGCACAAAAAAATTCTTCTTGTTTAAACTGGCGGGCTTAATGTATTTGTTAAGTAACTTAACAGATTACTCAGAAAAATCTTCAATAACATAGGCAAGTGATGTTTGGTTCCAAACCAATGTTTGAGAGAGAGTCTTGAGATCTTCTGCTTCAAGGAGCCTTGTATTCCACAAAGATATTTATTTATTTTTTGGCTGAGGAACTTGTAGTAGCTGCTCGAGCTCCCAACTCCTTGTAATTTCATGCACCTCTGCCTCATACCATTATCTTGATTAAAGGAACTTAAACCTAGAAAATGTGGGGCCCATCTTAGCTTGTAAGATTTCTAATGGAAGAATCCCATCTGTGTTCACCAGATCCAACCATTTCACCAAACCGTCTCTTTTAATCAGGGTCGCCAAGCTATCACTCAGGCAAAAAGGGGTCCCCAGGGAGTCCCAGACAGGGGCAAAATCAGAGAAGTAACCTATGCTCCAAATGCGTCTCACTTTGTACTAAGTCATCAAGGCAGCCTTAAGAACCTAAAGACGAACACCTTGAATACGAAATACCTTGGGGCCCCAAACTTGTACAAAAACCCTCCTTGTCCACTTCCTCCCTCAGCCAATGCCATTTCACCCAAAGCCTGCCCCACATTGTTTCCTCTGGGGTGGAAAGCAGTATTCTTATGCCCTTGAATTGGAAGGCCATTAAATTCCAATTGATATCTGGAAAAGCCAATCCACCTTTTAAGAGTTTCCTTCTTAGTTTTTTCCATGACATCCTTGAACTTTTACGTCCTCATTTAAAACTCCAAATTTCCCCTGGATCTTACTTATATTGTCATGGGGAAAGTTAAAGGAACTGCATTAAATAGGTACGTCAGCTTGGGTAAGACACACATCTTCACCAGATTGACCCTCCCATAGATCATCAGAGGGAGGTTTCCACATCTGGTGAAAAGGTAATCAATTTCCTATTCAATTTTTCCCAGGTTTATCAAAGGTATTTTGTTGAAGTCCTTAACAATTCTAACACCTAGGTACCTAAATTCTTTGCTAGTGGGGCCACCTCTATAGTTGTTGTTCCAACACATGACTTCATTTTTGGCCGGATTGGCGCTGTACCCTGAGATCATACCAAACTCCTTCAACATGTTTTCGAGGCATGGGATGGATACCTCTGGATCACTAGTGTATACTATAACATCGTCAGCATACAATGCTATTTTACACTGATAGTTTTGTGATTTAAAAGGACTGATAGTAGTATCCAATCTAATAGTTTGCACTGAGGACTCAATGTAAATGTTATATAGAAGGGGGGATAAGGGACAGCCCCGTCTGGTCCCTCTCTGGATGTCGAAACTTGGGGTCAGGGAACCAATCAAGAGAATCTTCGAAATGCTCCTAGATAACAGTTCCTTAGAGTCTGCACAAAGATAGGTCCCATACCCATAGCCTCCAAGACCCCCCAAAGGTACCTCCAACACACCTGGTCAAAGGCCTTAGCAGCATCTATGGCCACTACTGCTAAGGGGTCCGCCCTTGTCTCGGCCAGGTCGATGTTACCTATCAGTAATTGTGTTTGCTCCTGAATACCTCTCCCCACCATGAAACCCTTCTAATCGATATTAATCCGACTTGGGGCCAATTCCACCAATCTCCCTGCCAGAATGCCCATAAAGAACTTGTAATCAGCATTCAGCAGGGAGATTGGAGGTAGGAGTCAGCCATCATGGGGTCCTTTCCTAGCTTCAGTATTAAAACAATTGTGGCCTCCTTCCAAGATCTGGGTACCACCCCAGTGGAGAAATGACTGACTTAAATAGGGTGTGGAGTACAGGGGAAAGTTCATCCAATAAAAGTTTATATACTTCATTGGGGAGAGCCTCCTGACCAGCAGCCTTTTTATTTTGAGACATCTTTATTTGATCCCTGATCTCTTCAATGGTTATGGGTGCATCAAAAACGTCCCTGCTAGATTCAGTGAGAACAGGTAGAGATTCATCACTTAGCCAGGAAGGTATCAGATCCTGGGAGGGGTCCAGGTACTCCCTATACAGATCTGAGAAGAGAAAAAGGAGGCATTTTTGCAATTTTTCAGGCTTACTAGATTTGCTCCTGCGTCTATCAATATTGAGTTCATTATTATTTTTTGCCCTGTCTCTCCTTGCCTTCCAGACCAATATGGCCCCTGCTCCTTCCCCATACTCAAAGTTTTCCATATTTCTTGCTTGCCATTGGGCCTTATATTTTAGATCCAGGAAACACCTAAGGTCCTGCCAGGCCTCCTCCAAATTACTTCCTATCAGTTTTTTTGTATTATCTTGATCGATATATCCCTTTCCAATTCTAGAACTGATATCCTACTCTCCAAGTCCTGTAGTTCCAAGATCTTTACTCGATTCTTAGAGCTTATTAGGCCATGTAGCATGCCTCTCAAACTGGCCTAATAGGCATCCCAAACATGATCTAGTGATGTGGAGCCTAAATTGAGAAGAAAAGATGCTCTGATGGACTGAACAATTCCTGGGTCCGACAACATTTTTCTGTTCAGAGTCCATCTCGTTTGTGGACAATTGCCGTCAATAGAATATTAAAACAAAAGGGGGGCATGGTCAGATAAATGGCTCAGCAGAACAGAGATATTAAAAAAGTTGTCTAGAATTTCCCTGTTGACCAAAACGTAGTCTATTCTGGAGGAGTGATGATATTTTTTATAGTGGAAAGTAAAACCTTGGGCATCACCCATCTTAGCCCTTCAGACGTCTACCAGATTTATATTAATTAACAGATTTTTATAATCCTGCGTGATCGCAAGGTCCCTATTACATGCCTCAAGTCGGATCTGTCTTTAGAGCGATCAAGACGGATGTTAAAATCACCTCCTATTATCAAGGGAGGGTTTGTCGTGATCAATCGATCTTGTAATTTACCTAAATATGCAGGGTAGTCAGTGTTTGGGCCATAAAAATATGAACAAGTCATTTCAACCCCCTCAAATTCCAACAAAGCTATAATCCATCTACCTGTTTGATCTGTCTGGACTGATTTAATCCTAAAAGGAGTCCCTTTCTTCACCAAAATTGCTACCCCCTGACTACTTATTGTAGTCGCGGGGTATTGATTGTTGGGAAAAACAAAAACACTGTATCCAGGGAAATTTTGCAGAAAATATCTGGGACTCGGTTGTGTTTAAGTGAGTTTCCTGCAACAGACAGTCCTGTGCTGGAGAGAGTTCTAAGTACTTAAGGATCAACTTTTGCCTGCGCGGGCATCTCAAATCATTCAGACTCCAGGAAATGAAGTGAATTTTGTGACTCCTTTTATTATTACCTACAAATAGCTTGGACATCCCTCTCTGCTTCCAACCCCTTGCTCCCCTACTACCTCCTTCCTCCCCTCTGTGGCCCCGTGACCCCTATACCCCCTAGAACCTGAGGAACACTCCCTTCCAATTGACGCCTATTCGGACACCGCCCCCCTCAGGCTTTATTTGATAACATTAAACTTATATAAATACTTGGTAACTAGAAACCGAGCTCTACTTTCATCCTTTATTTCCTTCCCTGTTTTTCATAGTGTGCCTTTTCTATGAGAGTATCCACTTCTTCCGTAGAACAAATCATGTGCATGTGGTTATTCCACATCACACGTAGTGTAGCAGGGAACCTTAGTTGGGCCTTGGCCCCTGGACTGTTTAGCTCTACCAGCCTCTTCCCCAACTCCCACTGTCTTGTGGCAGTTATGTGCGAAATGATGGAAAAAGAAAAGGGAGACAGATCGTAGAATGGGGAAGAAATTACCCCTTCCTTTAGCGCAGCTGTCCAAATCAACTCTTTGACTGAATATGACAAAAAATTTACCAATATTTTGCTGGGTTTCTGTCTTCCTGGGTTCCTTTTAAAGGGGTCCCTATGGACTTTTTGGATATCATAGTTAAGATCGATGTTAGGATGATTCTTAAGAACCGAGCCTTTTAGTAAGGAGTTCAGAAACCCCCTTATATCCTCCCCCTCTAAATCTTCCAGAATATTTAGGAACTTCAAGTTTTTCCTTGAATGATTCTCCAGTCATTCAAGGTCATCCTTCAATTCCTTATTTTGAGTTGATAGTTTTGCCAAATTGGAGGTAGTTGTCTCAATCGATTCTTTCAGTTTGGGGATTTCAACCTCGATTGCCTCAGTCCTCGCAGTAACTTCCTCTACCTTCTGAGCAAGAACCTCACAAGATGTCGGAATAGTAGCCTGATTCGCTTCTGAAACAGAGAACCTGTTAGCCAGCTCTGCTTGATTTGTCTCTGAGACAGTAAATGTGCATGCTGTCCCATCTTTCATGGCCAAGAGTAAGTCAGCTAAAGAATATGTGCTTGATGCAGGTGTACTTTTGTTGTTGGCGGGAGGGAGGGTTACATTTTTACTGTTCTGACAACCCAGGCTACCCGGGTCCTCCATTTGTGCAAAATCTGCTCCCCCCTACTCTGGCCCAACCTTCTGCACAAGTTCTTGTTCAGCACTACTCTTACCCTGCCCTTGGTCTTGGTCTTGATCTGTCTGTGATCCCAACACTAAGTATCTGTTGGTGAGGCTAATTTCCGGATGGAACTCCGATTCTGTGCTGGTAATTTAAACAGAAACTGGGGGCTGGGAAGATTCCGCCGAGTAGCTCACTGCACTCACAAACGGATGTCTTCCTCTTTGGGCATGCTGGACCCATGGGAGTAATCACAGGATTAGGCTTAAGCATGTCTTAACTGCAAGTGCGGACGATGACGGAGGCAGTGGGGTTGTCGACGACAGTGACAGAACTTGGTAAAAAGTTTTCAGGGACAGAGTGATTTTCGAATTTGTAGTTGACGTTTTCTTGTCCCAGATAACCCCTTGCCCTTGTGCGCTTTGGCTTTTACTGGGGTTACAAACCCGTGACTACCCCCCCTGTTTGCACTGTCGTTCTGACTTCTGCTATAGGGGGAGAGATTCACGATGTTAAAACTGAGTTAGTAATCACTGTGTTGGATGTCAAAAGAGCTGCCTTGCTTGCAAAGTGTATCTGCTTAATTTGGGGGGGAGTATCCTCTTGAATCCAGACACTCCTCTCCATACAAGCAAGGGGCTTCCCAATCTCCACCACAGGAATGCTCCCCAGGGCAGTTATCAGAATACCACTATTACGCTGGAGCCACTCTCTGTCAGCCAAGATTTCAGGCGCCAACTTACCTGCCAGCAGATCATTTACTGGAAGCCTTAAGCCCTTGGAGACCTCTCCCAGAGCAAATTGCAAGGACTGAGTCCACCCTACCTGCTTACAGTCCTCTGAAGGGTACATGGCCCTGAAGCCTGAACAGGCATCTACAGGATTACTAGCCCTTCCCTTGGTGTAGCGGAGCAGCAGGGAAAGAAGCTCTCTGTGCCTTCGCTTGAATGCAGCGATTCTCCACCTCCAGCGCGGATTCCCTGCAGCTGCTCCACCCTCACCACCTGGGACGCCTAGAACACCGAGGACAGCCAGGTCGTCTCGCGCTGATGCAAGCAGGCTGTCTCGCATATCCAAAAATATCCACAGAGATACAATTTAGAAGACAAAACAAAGAAATACTGAGGTAGGAGAAAGTTAAATATTTAAACTGGTAAAAAGCGCTTATCCGTGCCTTAGTTTCCACCCACCATGAAGAGCCCGAGGGAGCGAGCCTGCGGCCATTAAGGTGCGGCTGCCATGTTCCACACCTACGATTTATTTCTGAACGCCAAAGTTATTAGCAAATAAAAAAATGCTTTTCTTAACGAAATTAGGTTGTATAAATATATATTAGCTACTGGCGGTCGCCAGTAGGTAGTTATAGTTAGGACCTTGTTTCAATAGGAAATCTGCAACATTCTATTTGGAATAACTTTGGTGTCGGTCGACAAATCTTTGCAACATTTTTAAAGAAAATGGCCTGCTCCGCTCCGCTCCTTCCCTAAAATTTTGGGGGGGATTCGTGAAGCGGGGGCTGAGAAAAAAGGGGATCCCAAAACGTGTTTCCCCCATGCAATTTTCCATAGGGATCTTTAGACACGGCTACAGCCCGAACTGCTTAACCGAATTACACCAAATTTGGCAAAAAGGTATATTTCGGTGCGCAGATTACGCTTTTTGTTAAATGGTGTAAATCCATTTAGTAATTCCAGAGAAAATCAAAAGTAAAATCATAGATATATCTATAGACGAAGTACCGTACGCATACGGTAAGCGTACCGTAAAACCTTTAATTACGAGCACGAGCTGCATGCTGATTGGCTGTCAACTGTCTGTCAACACTCAAAACCAGGAAAGTGCTGGCAGCCATCTTGTTCTTCGGTAGAACCGAGGCATAAGAAAACTGTGAAAAACCACAAAAAACATGACAGGGGGTCCCACGTGGATCCTTAGGCCCAAAAGAAATCACAGGGTACGGGTATGGTATGAGTACCCGGTTAAAAAAAAGAAAAAAAACAAAGTCTGCATTATTGTTAATTAGCCCCCGGGGTGGCAAAATGTTGCCACCCTGGGGGCAGTTATTTTTGATAATGGGGGGTCCAGAGGGACTCCGCAGCCCCAGGGACCGCTACCCCGTGGCCTCTTTTTATAAAAAAAAAACCTGTGTGGGTGGGCTGAAGCCCCCCCACACGTCCCGGGGAATGCACCTCCCAGGGGCTCTAATATAGAAAAAAGGGGGGTCCATGATCGACCCCCAAGACCCGGGGACCACCACCCCCCTGGAATTTTGAATGTTGGGAGGGGGGCCATGCGGCCCCCCTCCTGGAGCCATTTATGGCTCTTGAAAACCCCACCTCCCAGGGCCGGCTCCTGCAGTGCTTACCCCCGGGACACTGCTGTTTGCTATGGTAGGGCGCGAGCCTTGTGGCTGCCACCCTACCATAGCAAACTGCTTTCCTATTTGAAAGAGAGAGCAGGAAACCTGCTCTCTCTTGCAAGTAGGAAAGCAGATTGCTGTTCATCAGAGAGAGCAGCATTTAAGCTGCTCTCTCTGATGAAAAGCAATGCTGGTTCCCGAAGGATGCGGGGAGCTGGCTGGGACCGTGGGGGCTTTGGGGCTCCCCCCACGGTCCCCAACGTTATATTTGAGCCCCGGGGTATGGGGTGCCCGGGATTATAAAAATTAGTGGTAGCGGCTATTTTTTTTTTACGGTAGATATACCGTACGTGTACCATGCAAGTACGTACGACTTATGGTGCGAAGTCTGTAAGTCATCCCCGTAAGGGTACCTAAGCAAGAAAAAGAAAATATTTTTCAGATATTTATGAAGTGTATGTGTTTAGATGTTGGGTGGCTCTAAAAAGAGCCCTTGTGTTTATTGGGAGATTTTAGTACCTACTCAAGTAAGTACTGATGCAGAGACTAAAGTTCATGAGGAAGACTCTATTCCCTTCATCTGTAAAATGTACACCATCTCTCCTATAGATGCCTTGCATATTGAAACCCAGATTGTTGTTGTAAATGGACCCCATTCTATAGTCTCGGAAAAAAGCAGAAACAGATTTATTCACATGTATCCTACCTTTCTCAATTTGTGGACAAAATTGATTGGAACAGTTCAAATTCTGCCTTTGGCATATATTAGAATAGACAAAGGTAGTTTGGGGGAAAAGTGACATCATTTCAGCAAAGGTGTCCTTCATCAACATTTCCAGACCTACCCCAGTCAAAGTGCCATTGCCACCACAGTGCACAATTATGAGGTCAGGGTGTTGGAGATGCAAAAAGGATTTCACCAATAGCATCAATTGGTGCCACTTTAACCTGCTCTGTCTAATCCATTTAATGTCTACATTTGGTAAACCTAGGTCTTTGTGAATTTCTTTCTGTTCTGCGTACCTTTAGCCCAAAACATATAGCTGTGTCCCACAATCCACACTGTAAGCATCTTGAAGAGAGGTATGGATGCACTCAGATGATCTCTGTAAATGAAAGGGCAGTTTGAAGAATTATTTTTTCTAAAGTGGTAGATGAGCGGAGTTTTGAAAAAAGCAAAGAAGTGATTGGTTGTTTGAAAACCTTTTAGATAGAAAACTAGGGTGCAATTTTCTGTTTTTTAAAAGCCTGTTATTTATTGGTTAAGAAAAAGTGATAGATAAGAACATTACTGAAGATAAGCTGGTATATTGACAAGTTAAGCACACTTGCTGTTTTGATTTGCAACAATGTATGATGAACTTTTCACCTGTGTGCTCAGTTAGGTGTTTCCTGAAGTGTTCTTTGGTAACTGGCAGATGTGGAATGGGGAAGGATTGAAAGTTTTGTCAGTTGGAAAGGGTTCAAAAGTTCAAGCAATAGAAAAGTGTGTTTGTTTTGATTTAATGTGGGTATGAATTTGATTTGTTATTTAATTTTATATGTGTTTGTATTGAGTGTGTAGATTGACAGGAAAAGGTTGCTATTTGCTATATGACTTCCTGACCCCCTAGGGCTGCTTAGGGGGTTTTACAATAACCCCAAGGTCAAAATTGTTTATTTGGTCTTTCTTAGGTACGCTTACGGGACAACTTACAGACTTCGCACTGTACGTCGCACGTACGTGCATGGTACGTGCACGGTAAATGTATTGTAAAAAAAATAGACTATCACTAATTCTTATAATCCCCTGGAACCCCATCCCCCAAAGCCCAAATACAACTTGGGGACCGTGGGGGGAACCCCAGTGCTCCACGGTCCCTAACGGCTCCCCGCGTCCTTCGGGAGCCGACGTTGCTTTTCGTCAGAGAGAGCAGCTTACATACTGCTCTCTCTAACAAAAAGCAATCTGTTTTCCTATTTAAAAGAGAGAGCAGGTTTCCTGCTCTCTCTTTCAAATAGGAAAGCAGTTTGCTACGAGAGGGTGAGAGCTGCAAGGCTCCCGCCCTACCATAGCAAACAGCAATGTCCAGGGGGTAGGCACCCCGGGACTCTGTAGGAGCTGGCCCTGGCGGGTGGTGGTCCCCAGGGCCACCACAAGGCTTCAGGAGGGGGGCCATGAGGCCCCCCTCCCAACATTCAAAAGCCCTGGGGGTTGATGTCACCGGGGATGGGGGTCTGTCACGGACCCCCCTATTTTTTATATTAGAGCCCCGATGAGTGTGGGGAGCTTAAGCCCCCCATACACACAGGTGTTTAAATTATTATTTTTTTTTAAAAGAAGCCCCGGGGGTGGCGGTCCCCGGGGCTGCGGGGGGCATGAGCCCGCCTGCATACATATATTTAAAGCGATGGGGATGGGGTCCCCGAGGATCATAAAACATTTGTGATAAAGGATTTTTTTTTTACGGAAGATTTAGCGTACGCGTACATGCTTGTACGTTCGACGTACGGTGCGAAGTCTGTAAGTCGTCCCCTAAGCATACCTAAGGAGGAAAAATCAACTAAAAAATATATTTTACAGATATCTATCAAGTTTATGTGTTTATATGTTAGCTGGTTCTAATGAGACCTTTTCTCTTTATTGGTTCTTATAAGTATGTACCTATGCAGAGTCTAAACTTGTTGAGGAGGAGTGTTGTACAGTGTGCTGAACTTTTGACCTCTGTTGACAGTTGACTTTTGCATGATCTTTTGGGGGTAGTGTGGACAGTTATGTCAGTTGGAAAGGTTTGAAATGTTGAACCAATAGAAATATGTGTTTGGTTTTGAATTAATGTGTAGGAATTTGATTTATTATTAACATGTATATATGTGTAAATTGAGAGGAAAATGTGCCATTCTTTGGTTCTGCTGCAAGCACTGAAGTAGAGAGATTCTGTATAAGACTATCTGCTGTGTGAGTGGCATTCTTCTTAATCTACCAATCAGTTTGAGAGGGGAGTTGATAACTTGTAAGGGAATGTATGTGGTACATTTTATTTTTAGTAAGAGTGATGTGTTTATTCTTCTAAAGTTTGTAGAATCATATTCTGAGTTTGTCTGCATTTGGATAACTATTGTGATTAAATCATTTGGTAAGTAAATGTGTTTAGTGAGTCACCTTTGTAAAATAAAGTGCAGTACTAAAAAATGTAGAATGTGTACAGTCACTTTTTTAGTTATAGAGTAGTTAATAGTGTTGTTTGCTTAGAATTAGACTTATGTTCTAAATCTACAATGTTGTAGTCAGTATACATACACTGCTGCATACACTCTTGGGCAGATTTAGAAGTCCCTTGCACCTGTTTGTTGTTCTATTGTGTCACTTTTGGATATAAAGTTGGCACAAATAATGCAGTAGATTGGAATTCTATTTGCATAAGGAGCCAGGATTGTGCACTGAAAGGTAGTAGTTATATACATAGAATGTGTGCAGTCACGTAAGCGTTTTAGTGTAGTAAATGTGTTTTGGTAAAATGTATGGTCTCATAATTTATGCCTACTATCTCACTGAGCATCTGTGTACATTAAGGAATTATACCTGGTCCTTTTTCTATAATCTCCCCCTATCTCCTCACAGTCTACCTCTCTTTGCTTATTCTGTCCCCAGTCTTCTGATATTCCCCCTCTTTCCTTATTCTTACTTCTCTCTCCTCATAATGCTTCATGTCCTCATAGTCCTCCCTGTCCTCATATTTCCCCTCTGTTCTCATTGTCTTCTCTGTCTCCTAATACTACCCCTTCTTTTTATACTCCCTCTTCTGTCCTCTTACTCCTCCCTCTCCCATCATAGTTCCCTCTTACCAATTCCCCTGTCAGTATACATACACTGCTGCCTACACTCTTGGGCATATTTACAAGCCCCATGCGCCACTTAGTTGTTAGATTGTGTCACTTTTTTGATGTAAAGTTTGCAAAAATAATGCAGTTGATTGGAAATGTATTTGCAAAATGAGTCAGGGTTGTCCACTGAAATGTAGTAGTTATATAGATAGAATGTGTGAAGTCACTTAAACGTTTTAGTGTAGTAAATGTGTTCTGTTAAAATGTATGGTCTCATATTTTATGCCTAGTATCACACTGAGCATCTGTGTACATTAAGGAATTATACTTGCTCCTTTTTCCATAATCTCCCCCCTCTCTCCTCGCAGTCTACCTCTCTCCGCGTATACTGCCCCCTGTCTTCTGATATTCCCCCTCTTTTCTTGCTCTCACTTCTCTCTCCTCATAGTGCTCCTTGTCCTCATACTCCTCCCTGTCCTCATATTTCCCCTCTGTCCTCATTGTCTCCTCTGTCTCCTAATACTCCCCCATCTTCATATACTCCCTCTTCTGTCCTCTTACTCCTCCCTCTCTCATCATAGTTCCCTCTTAACAATTTCTCCTGTCAGTATACATACACTGCTGCATACACTCTTGGGCATATTTACAAGCCCCTTGCACCTCTTTGTTGTTCTATTGTGTCACTTTTTGGATGTAAAGTTGGCAAAAATAATGCAGTAGATTGGAAATGTGTTTGCCAAATGAGTCAGGGTTGTCCACTGAAATGTAGTAGTTATATACATAGAATGTGTGCAGTCACTTAAACTTTTTAGTGTAGTAAATGTGTTTTGGTGAAATGCATGGTCTCATATTTTGTTGTCTAATATCACACTGTGCGTCTGTGTATATTAAGAAATTATATTTGCCTCTTTTTCCATATTCTCTCCCCTTTCTTGTCATACTCCCCCCTCTCTCCTGATACAGACCCTTTTCTCCTTATACTTCCCCTCTGTCCTCCTACTACCTCTCTCTCTCCTCGTGCTCTTTCTTCTCTCCTCATACTTGCACCTCTCTCCTCATACCTTCTTCACTCTTCATACTCTTCCATTTCCTCATACTTTTTGCTGTCTCCTCATTGTACCTTTTGTCTCCTAATACATCCGCTCTTTTCTTATACTGCCCTTTTTTCACATTCTTCCCCCTCTGTTCTCATAGTCTCCCTTCTCTCCTCATACACACTCCTCTCTCCTTATACTTCTCTTTTTCCTCATACTTGCCCCTCTTTTTGCATGCTTCCCTTACTCTTCATACTCCCTCCTGTCTTCATATTCTCCCCTGTCTTCATACTTCTTACTGTCGTCTCATAGTACCCCCTCTCTCATTATACACTCAGTCTTCCCTTATATTTCTCTTTTCTTCACATTCTTCTCTCTTCATATTCCCTACTCTCTCCTTATGCATACTCTCCTTCTACTCCCCCTTTCTTTTTATACTCGCCCCTCTTAGCACACACTCTCTGTTCTCTTGTCATACTCTTCTCACTCTTCTCATATTCCCCTCTCTCCTCACACTCCCTCTCTCTTTCCTTATAGCCCCTACTCTCTCCTGATATTCCCCCTCTTTCCTCATTCTCACCTTTGTCTTCTCATACTACCCCTGTTCTTATACCGCCACATGTCTTCATATTTTCCCCTCTCTTCTCACACTCCGTCTCTCTCTCCTCATACTCTTTTTTCTCTCCTCATACTCCCAGCTCTCTCCTCATACCTCCTTTACTCCTCATACTCTTCCATCTGTTCATAAATGTTTCTATGTCTTCATAGCACCCTTTGTCTCCTAATACACCCTCTCTTTTCTTATACTCCCATTTTCTCCACATTCTACCCTCTCTCTTCTCATATTCTTCCTTCTCTCCTCATACATAATTCCTCTCTCCTTATACTTCTCTTTTCTCCTCATACTTGCCGCTTTTTTCCATATTTCCTCTACTCTTCATATTCCCTCCTGTCTTCATACTCACCCCTGTCCTCATAGTACCCCCTTTCTCCTTATACACTCAGTCTTCCCTTATATTTATCTTTTCTCCATATTTTTGTCTCTCTCTCTCTTAATATTCCTTCCTCTCTCCTCATACATACTCTTCTCTTCTTATATCAATCAATCAATCAATCAATCATCGCATTTGTATAGCGCGCTACTCACCCGGAGGGGTCTCAAGGCACTGGGGGGGGGGGGTCCGCTACTGCTCGAAGAGCCAGGTCTTGAGTTGCTTCCAGAAGGAAAGGTGGTCCTGGGTCCGTTGGAGGTGGATGGGGAGGGAGTTCCATGTCTTGGCCGCCAGGTAGGAGAAGGATCTTCCTCTGATGGTGGCTCTGTGGATGCGTTGAACGGCGGCGAGGACGAGGCTGGTGGATCATAGCTGGCGGGTGGGAGTGTAGAAGGACAGGCGGGTGTTGAGGTACCTGGGGCCCAGGTCATGGAGAGCCCTGTGTTCATGGGTGAGGAGTGTGAACGTGATCCTCTTGCAGACGGGGAGCCAGTGCAGGTCTCTCAGTTGTCCGGAGATGTGGCTGTGTCGGGGGATAACCAGGATGAGTCGTGCGGAGGCGTTCTGGATGTGTTGGAGTCTTTTCTGAAGTTTGACTGTGGTTCCAGCGTAGAGGGTGTTTCCGTAGTCCAGTCGACTGGTGACGAGTGCCTGGGTGACTGTCTTCCTGGTTTCGGTGGGGCTCCACCGGAAGATCTTCCGGAGCATACGCAGGGTGTTGAAGCACAATGACGAGACAGCATTGACTTGTCTGGCCATTGAGAGGGAGGAGTCCAGGATGAAGCCCAGGTTCTGTGCGTGGTCTGTTGGCTTGGGAGCAGTGCCCAAGGCAGGGGGCCACCAGGAGTTGTCCCAGGCGGAGGGTGATGATCCCAGGATGAGGACTTCCATCTTGTCTGAGTTCAGTTTTAGGTGATTGTTCTTCATCCATTCGGCGACGTCTTTCATCCCTTCGTGTAGGCTGGTTCTGGTGGTGGTGGGGTAGTTGGTGAGGGAGAGGATCAGCTGGGTGTCGTTGGCGTAGGAGATGATGTTGAGGTTGTGTTGGCGTGCGATGGCTGTGAGGGGGCTCATGTACACATTGAAGAGGGTGAGGCTGAGTGATGATCCTTGTGGTACGCCGCAGATGACTTTGGTGGCCTCGGATCTGAACGGGGAAGCGGACCCTCTGGGTTCTTCCCGTGAGGAATGAGGTGAGTCATTCCAGTGCCTTCTCTTGGATTCCGATGTTGTTGAGGCGCTGCACTAGGGTGCGGTGGCAGACCGTGTTGAACACTACAGAGAGGTCCAGGAGGATGAGGGCCGCTGTTTCCCCGTTGTCGAGCAGGGATCTGATGTCGTCTGTGGCTGCAATGAGGGCGGTTTCGGTGCTGTGGTTGGCTCGGAAGCCGTACTGCGAGTGGTCGAGGGATCCGTTCGTCTCGAAGAAGGTGGCAAGCAGACTGTTGACGGTCTTCTCGATGACTTTGGCAGGAATAGGGAGGAGCGAGATGGGACTGTAGTTCTTGAAGTCGGTGGGGTCCGCTGTTGGTTTCTTCAGGAGGGCGCTGAGTTTGGCGTGCTTCCAGCTCTCCGGGAAGGTGGCGGTGTTGAAGGAGGTGTTGATGATGTCCCGGAGTTGGGGTGCGATGATGGAGTCGGCTTTGTTGAAGACCTGGTGGGGGCATGGGTCGGTTGGTGATCCGGAGTGGATGGTGTTCATCACGCGGGTGGTGTCTTCGGTGCTGACCGGAGTCCAGGAGCGGAGGGTGGTGGTGGCAGTCATTGGCTCGGTGGTTGGGTGAGTGGTCTGTGTGCCGAAGCTGTTGTGTATGTCGGCGATCTTGCTGTGGAAGAACGAGGTGAGTGAGTCGCAGAGGTCTTACGAAGGAGTGATGTCGTTGTTTCCGGCGCTGGGGTTGGAGAGCTCTTTGATGATGCTGAAGAGTTCCTTGCTGTTGTGGGCGTTGTTGTCCAGTCGTTCCTTGAATGCTGTCTTCTTGGTGGTGCAGATTAGCTGGTGGTGTTTGCGGGTGGCGTGCTTGAGGGCAATCATGTTGTCTGTGGTCTGGTTGTTGCTCCAGGCTTTCTTGAGGGTGCGGCAGTTCTTCTTGGAGTTCTTGAGTTCGTTGGTGAACCAGGAGGCTTTCTTGCTGCCGGGTCTGCTGGGAGGAGTCTTCAGTGGTGTGAGGTTGTCTGCGCAGCTGGTGATCCACTGTGTGAGGTTGCTGGCTGCTTCGTTGGGGTCCGTTGCGCTGGCGGGAGGGTTCTGGCTGAGGGAGGTGATGAGCTGGTTGGCGGTGATCTTGTTCCAGCTCCTGCGAGGAACCTGTTGCGGGTGGTGGTGGGTCGTGGTTCTTCTGAAGCTGAAGTGGATGCAGCTGTGATCAGTCCAGTGGAGTCCGGTGGAGTGGCTGAAGGAGATGTGCTTGCTGGAGGAGAAGAAGGGGTCAAGCGTGTGGCCGGCGTAGTGCGTGGGGGTGTTCACCAGTTGCTTGAGTCCGAGGTTGGCTAGGTTGTCCAGCAGGGTGGTGGTGTTGGTGACGGTGTTGTTTTCCAGGTAGAAGTTGAAGTCCCCTAGGAGGATGTAGTCAGCGGAGGAGAGGGCGTGCGGGCTGATGAAGTCTGCGATGTCTTCGCTGAATTGTGTGTGTGGTCCCGGTGGTCTGTAGATGAGAGTTCCTCTGAGGGTGGTCTTGGGATCGGTGTGTATCTCGAAGTGGAGGTGTTCCGCGGCGGTGAGGGTGTCGTTGGAGTTGGTCGTGATGTGGATGGTGTTCTTGAGTACGATGGCGATGCCTTCTCCAGTCTGGTTGACGAAGTCCCTCCTGGTGATCTTGTACCAATCCGGAATGGCGATGGTGACTTCGGCGCTGAGGAGGCATTCATCCAGGTTTTCGTGAGGAAGGCGACGTCTGGTGAGGTTATGTCGAGCAAGTTCCAGAGTTCCATGGCGTGTCTGTGGACGGAGTGGGTGCTGAGCAGTATGCACTTGAGGTGGTTGTTGCCGGTGCTCGGCTTGGTGGGTGCGGTGCAGGTTCGGAGGTAGGTGAACTTGCAGGCTTGGCAGCTGAAGGGTCCGTGGGTGCGTTTCGGGATGGCTCAGTAGCAGGCGGGGTTCAGGTTGGCGTTGAGTGCGTTGAGGGTGGCGGTGTCGTAGGTACGTCGGGTGGTCTTGCATCGGCAGGAGCCAGGGGTCCTGGATCTGGGCGCAGGCCAGGCGCGGACGGGCGCAGACAGGCTTGCCTCTGGCGCGCCTTCAGTGCATAATCGGCGCGCCCGCTGCGAGTACGCGTGGGCATCTTAAGAAGGAGCCGGGAGGGAGGGTCAGCTGGGTGGCGGGAGCGGGGTGGCGAATGGGCTGGCGGGGCGGGGCCGCAGGGAGGGACAGCGGGAAGAGTCAGGGGCAGGCGGGTGGCTCAGCGGCGGCTAGGTCGCCCGAAGCAGGAACAGAAAGGCGGCAAAAACTGGTAGCCTGGAGGCTACCTAGAGGTAGCAGGCAGCAGGCGAGCGTGGGGGCAACCTAGCCTGGGAACAGGCTCAGCGGTCGCTGCCTCGCAGGTGAGCGCAATCCCTTAAGGAGGAGCCGGGAGGAGGGTCAGCTGGGTGGCGGAGCTGGGCGGCGAATAGGCTGGCGGGGGCGGGCCACAGGGAGGCAGCGGCGGGAAGAGACTCGGGCAGGCGGGTGGCTCAGCGGCGGCTGGGTCGCCCGAAGCAGGAACAGAAAGGTGGCAAAAACTGGTAGCATGGAGGCTACCTACAGGTAGCAGGCAGCAGGCAGCAGAGGAGCGTGGGGGCGACCTAGCCTGGCAACAGGCTCAGCGGTCACTCTCTTCCTTCTTGTACTCGATCTTCTTTGCACATACTCCCTATTCTTTTCTCATACTTCTCTCTATCTCATCTCATACTCCCCTCTCCTCACACTTCTCCTCTATTTTCTTATACTCCCCACTCTCTCCTGATATTTCCCATCTTTTCTTATTCTCACCTTTCTGTCCTCATACTCCCCACTGTCCTTATATTCCCCCATCTTCATATTATCCCCTCTCTCCTCTTACTTCTCTCTGTCTCCTCATACTACCCCCCTTTTTCTTATATTCCCTTTTGTCCTCATATTCCTTCTCTCTGTGTTTATATTCTCATGTCTCTCTTCATATTCCTCTTCTCTTCTCATTTTCTCTCCTCTCTCTTTATACTTCCCCTTTCTCTTCATACTCATTGCTCTATTCTCTTACTCCTCTCTGACTCCCTGCATACACTCTGCAGCACTTTCCTCATACTCCCTGTCTTTTAATACTGACCTCTCTCTTTATATTTGCTCCTCTCGTCATACTCTTCCCTCTTTCCTCATACCCATTTCACTCTATAATTCCCTGTCTGTTTGTACTCCTCCCTTTCTCCTCATTCTGTACACTCTGTTCTTGTACACCTCTTTTCTCGTTATGCTCCCCTTTCCCCCACATTCTCCCTCCTCTCTTCTGGTACTCCCCTCTCTCTCCTTATAGACACCCCTCTTTCCTTATAGTCCTTTTTTGTCCTCATACTTGCGCCTCTTGCTTCATATTCCTTCTTTTCCCTACATACTCCTTCTCTCTCTTCTTATACTGCCACCTCTCTCCTCATACTCTCCCTTCTCTCTTCATACTTTCCACTCTCTTCATATTCCCTTTATCCCCTTATACTGCAGTGTCTGTTTATACTCTTCCCCCCCTCATAATTTCCCCTCTGTCATGCTTCTCCTTCTCTTGTTGTAAATCCTTCTATTCTCATACTTCCACCTCTGTCCTCCTAATCCCCCGTTTCTTCTTATAAGTAATAGCATAGTATATTTCATATATTTATTTTTATAATGTTATATATATTTTTGATAATAGACACTATTTATCAACACTGAAAAAAAATCATCATGCCTTCAAAAAGTGAAAAGACGAAACAACAAAAGAAAGTTTATTATTTAAAGAGAAGTCATCCACAAAATTTACCTGAAGAACAATGTGTGAACAAAAATAAAAAAAGTCCTGGTAAGAGAACGAAGATTCTTTTGAGGAAATTATCAAACACTAAGAGTAGTGTGCACAATGTGAAAAATACAAATTGTTTATCTGCAAATAAGAAGAAAAGCAAGAAAAAAGAGAACAACCACGGAAATGTATCTTTTAAAAGGCAAGTGTATAGTAAAAGGAGGAAGAATCCATTTTAGGAAATTAGAAAAAGAATGTTTAATAATAGAGTTTTGAAGAATTTGATCAAAGAAGTGAAGAAATGTAAAAAGAAAACTGCATTTTGTAAGAAGAAGAAACATATAGAAAATATAGTTGAGAAAGTTTTCGAATTGAAAAAAAATGTTTATTTTAGTAATCAATAGAATTTGATAACTAGATAAGCCAATCCATTTAATGAAGGCTAAAAGTAAGTGGAGAAGAGTAATTAACAGAAGTAATTTTTAGGTCTCGCGACCTATCGACGTGCGCAAGCGCATCGAGCGCAGCGAGAATTCAAGTGGCGAAAACATCCTGAAACCAAAAGGCTTTCAGCCCCGCGGTTTTCATGCAGTTCCCGTGTACATGCACGCGCATCGCATGTAAGCCCAGCCCAGTCCTCCCCTAGCAGCACTCCTCCCACACCAGCAACTCCCCCCTCCCACACCGGCACCTCCCCTCTCTCGCATTCACGCCATCAGGCTTCTCCTCCCCTAGCAGCACTCCTCCCACACCAGCAACTCCCCCTCCCACACCAGCACCTCCCCTCTCTCGCATTCACGCCCACCCACCAGGCTCTCCCGCCCCCATCAGGCTTCCCTCCCAATCCGCCTTCCTCCCCTCACGCATTCACGCCCCCCCACCAGGCTCTCCCGCCCCCATCCGGCTTCCCTCGTAATCTGCCTGCCTCCCCTCGCTCGCATTCCCGCCCCAGGCTCTCCCGCCATGGAAAATAAAACCTGTAAACTTTACTTTTTTCTTCGGTGAATGGCACCGATTACCACTCATTTTCACTACTTAAAATGAAAAATTTGTACCCCGCTCCTGTACACTGCGCCTGAGAAATAATTCCAGTTTCAAGCCAAGTCTATTAGATCACTGTACGTCAAGGCCTCTAATATGCTTACAAAGAGCACAACACTGGTGTACAGGAGTGAAAGCGCCCTTCGTAGGCTCTCCTGCCCCATCCGGCTTCCCTCCGGCCATTTGCCACACTCCTTGCCTCTGTCTTGCCTCCCCCTCCATTCTCCTCCCCTCGCTCGCATTCCCGCCCCCCACCAGGCTCTCCTGCCCCCATCCGGCTTCCCTCCGGCCACAGCCCTGGCACTCAGGTACGCCCTAAGAAATGCATGAATCTATTTGCATTACTGTTTTTCCGGACAAATGTCTATATTCCAGCGAAAACATACCAAGTCTAAATCATAATGTACATCATAATTGTTGTTCTGCTGATCCATTAAAATAACTTATAATAGAAAGATACTCGCATTCATTTGTGCAATGCTTTTCATGATCAGCTGTGAAAGTCTTCTGCGATGCTATCTCACTGTGATACCATTAAATATTTTAGTCAGGACTCCAGTGCAAGCCAGACCCGTTGGCCTGGGCATCATCATTATTATTATTTAAGAGTGTTTTTTTTTTAATCATCCAGCTTTTATACCTCGCTGGAGATAAAGATGCTAAATCCTACAGTGAAGAATACTCTTCTACCTTGTTGTGATCTGCCTCAGTTGTGCACTGCATATTTCTTAAGTGACTGGTGTGACTGGTGTGTCTGTTGATGCACATCTGTGGGCTGTCTGCTTGGAGAGTTCATGCTTACAGTGCTGCGGAAAATAAAGCTTGATTTTAAGAACAGTTGGTTAAAGCGTCTAAACCCGTTCCCAATATCCACTAAGCTGCAAAAACTAATTTTCTTTTACATAATTGTCTCGTTTGCTATTGTGGCGCAGATAGCCGTTTGCCGTTGACAGTTACGTTCCCAAGTGGATTTACGAAGTAATTTGTGGCCCCAGGCTTACATTTGTTTTCCCCACACAACATTTCTGCAGGCACACCATTTTTTTCCCTCCTTGTTTTGTTTGAGGTCACCACAGGAGCCCACGGAGCTTCAAAGTGAGCGCTCTCACCTTCCGGATTGGTGTTGAGCCCTCCCCCACCCTCCGAGCACGAATGCAACGTTTCCCTCAACCCACCCTTCCCCGTGCATAGAGTTCGCAGCCATCCATGTCCTTACCTAGAAGAGGGGAAACTTTTAAGCCCTTTCTGTGGCATCATTGACCAGCTTGCAACATGCACTCATTAAGCTGGACAGGACGCTTTGCAATCAAACTTTTTCAGATGAATATTTATTTTATTGATCAAGTACCCTGAGCAAAGTTGTATTTGCTATCTATCACTCTATTACTGCATTTGCAGCTTTTATCTCTCCTCCTCTGCGAGCTTTCCAATCATTCCTGCCCCCCCTCCCCCTTTTAATTTGTTTCCTGTCTCTTCATTGCTTGCCCGTCCCCCAAACCCTGTGCCTTGCTACGGTTTTCAGACTGCCGATTCTGCTGTGAAACCACTGTTTTGCCCTGCCTGTGTTTATGCTGCATGAGTTGTTTCTAACCCTGCAACAACCTTAATTGCTGGGTGTTATATACAAGGGTATGGTCGGTGCTTAGGGGCTACATGTCTGTGGCCAGCTCACCATGATTAAAAAAATAAATATTCATTAAAAGGGAAATCACCCACGCAAGCCCACTATCACCCACGCAACACCACACTCACCACGCAACGCCACTCACCCAAGCAACCCCACTCATCCACGCAACCCCACTCATCCACGCAACCCCACTCATCCACGCAATGCCACTCATCCACACAACCCCACTCATCCACGCAACGCCACTCATCCATGCAACGCCACTCACACATGCAACGCCACTCACCCACGCAACACCACTCACACACGCAACGCCACTCACCCACGCAACGCCACTCACACATGCAACGCCGCTCACACATGCAACGCCACTCACACATGCAACGCCACTCACACATGCAACGCCACTCACACATGCAACGCCACTCACACACGCAATGCCACTCACACACGCAATGCCACTCACACACGCAACGCCACTCACACACGCAACGCCAATCACACACGCAACACCACTCACACACGCAACGCCACTCACACACGCAACACCACTCACACCTGCAACACCACTCACACATGCAACGCCACTCACACAAGCAACGCCACTCACACACGCAACGCCACTCACACACGCAACGCCACTCACACACGAAACGCCACTCACACACGCAACACCACTCACACACGCAACGCCACTCACACACGCAACGCCACTCACACATGCAACACCACTCACGTTGCCAATAGGTCTCGCAGTAGGAAAGTTGGAACCATTACAATTGCAAATAACAATGCCTTTAATTTTTTTTTAATTTTAAAAACATAAAGGGCTTTGTCATTTACAAAACCAATAGCTCCAACTTTCCTACTGCGAGACCTATTGGCAACGCCAGTGCTTGTTCTGATGTTTTTTTGGGTGAATGGGAACATTCTTCAAGTTATGAGCCTTTTTTTAATGAAGAGAGTTATCTTCAGAGTAATGATTTGTTGCATGCAGTTGACACTAATGGTTGTGCTTATGAGGTTAGAAATGGTTGTCTGATTGAGAAAGAGAAATTTGTTCCTAGAAATGCAGAAGAGGTGTTAGCTGATGAAGTTTTAGGGAGACGTCTTAAAGCTCCAGTGCACACTTGGAATTGCAGTAGTATTTGTAGACAATTTTGAGCAAGAAATGACAAAGTTTAAGTTGATTTTAGGTGAAAGGCCAAATTATTCTTGTATTTGTTGTCGACTAACTTATTATAAAAATCATACCAGGCCTGTTGATGTGTATTTAAAAAGTGAAAAGGAAAATAATAATGAGTGGATGGAATTTGCAACTTATTTGTTGGTTGAGAATTGTTTTGATTTGGGCAGTGATCAGCGTATTTGTAAATATTGTTATAACAAATTAGACGAGAACAAAATGCCTGCTGGAGCTGTGCAGAACAATCTTGAGTTGGTAAAGATTCCTTCTGAACTGATGGATTTAAATACCTATGAGACTATTCTTATACAATGTGTGCATCCATTTCCTGCTATTGTTCGTATGGAGCCTAAGACAGGAAAATTGCCTCCTTCAGATTCACAGAGAGGATTAAAGGGAAGAGTTGTATATTTGCATCTAGATTTAAAGAAAAATATTGAAACAATTGGTGTAGAAAATGTAGAAGATGAACTTTTAGTTATTCTTGGCGTTCCTACCAAGAGTAAGAAAATCTGGCAAGATTTAGTGGTTGTTAGTAAAGTGAAAAAGGCATGTTGTATCTAGTAAAAAATTATCAATATTATAAAAATATGTATCTGAGAGAAGAAGAAATAACTGTAGAAGATAATGACTTGCGATCTAGAAAAATTGAAAAAGTGGATGTGTCCAGAACTGAAGAAATCTACGAACATTACAGTGTTCATCCACTTCATTCTAAAGAAGTGATGGGGAATACTATAGAGTTATTCCAAATTAAAGAAGCAAAGGGAAGTCCCATTAGTGTATGGGAAAAAAGCATGGAAGCTTGTTGTTTCCCTCAGTTGTTTCTCATAGGAAAAGGAGGACGATATGATGACCGACCTGTGCAGATTTCTGCATCTGAATACCGGACATCAAGATTGTATGCAGAAGATCCAAGATTTCGACAATGTATTCCGTATTTGTTTCATCTTTTGTTTGAGACTGATTTGCCTGGACTTTCTTATGCAGTAACCCATATATTGAAAACAGGTGTACATCTGCAAAATGTTTCGGCAAAGGAATTTATGGATAAAGTACTGCAGAAAGATAATATTTTGGAATCTCATCTAATTAATCTCATGGCATGTCAGCGTGTTAGTAATGAGTAGTGGTACCGTCGTCATGAAGAACTTAAATGCTAAGGAACTTAGGAACTCCTACATGGTTCCTTACTCTAAGCTGTGCTGAATATGCTTGGGATGATTTACTTCAATTTCTTAGAGAGGCAAATCCAAATATACCAAATATTGAATACAAGACACCTGGAGAATTGCGCTCTTTGGATCCAGTCAATTTATGCAGGTATTTCAATCATAAATTTGAAGCTATGATGTCTTTTATCACCAATAAAAAAAATCCTCCTCTTGGAGAGTTTCTGGATTTCTTTTGGGGAAGGGAGTATCAAGCGAAAGGTGCTCCTCACATACATATGCTAATATGGATTAAAGATGCTCCCAAATTTGGAACAGACTCAGATGAGACTGTATTGTATTTTATTGAAGAATATGCTACATGAGATATACCCAAAAGTACAGTAGATAAGGACTTAAGACTTACGATTCCTAAATCATCGTTGTGGGAAATACTGTTGTTGAAAGTACAAATCTAAGGACTAGTTCTACACCAAATGTCGATTTGGATTTCCACGTCCTGTCATATTAAAAGGAAGAGTGAACAGTTTTATGTAATCTTTGCGACATACTATTACAAGAAAGTCTCCAAAAAATACCTACAACTTAAGAAGAAATGAAGATTCAAAATACATAAATGACTAAAACCTAGTCATTTTTTCCATGTGGAATGCTAACATGGATATTCAATACATTGTGGACAATTCCATTGCTGTTGCTCGATATGTACCATTCTACATAACCAAATCAGAAAAGACAAAATTGAGGGAAATGTGGGAAGAGATTTCCCAAGAGAAGAGTCTAAGTAAGAAATTATATAGTTACAGTTTGAAGATGTTATCTCATCGAGAAATTGGAGCATATGAATGTTTGGATCGCTTATCATCTGCAAGTCTATACTCCAAATCTAGAAGAATCATTTGGGTGAGTCTAGGTCTTGCTGCAACACGAAATTGATTCCTTAAATCTGTACAAGAAATTTAATAGTTAGCTGAAAAAGAACCAGAAAGTACAGATATTGTGAAAACAAATATGTTGGATACATATTATCCGAATAGAAGTCATCATCTTGAGAACGTGTCTCTATGAAGTGCTGCAAAACTATATTTTTAAACAGAATGTTACAGAAAACATCAATAATGGTATATATGCCGTGATTGGTTCTGAAGGATGTTTGGTGAAACAAAGAAAAGGACATTTGATCAATCACCGTAAACTGAGTTGCGAAACTCTTGACAAAAGGGAATTTTACTATTTAGCTCTTTTGCAACTTTTCAAGCCGTGGCGTTCAGAATTGGAATTACTTGGAGATTTTGAGAGCTAAGAAGATTCGTTCAACGCAAGTAAAGATACTATAGAATGTCTTGTTTTTGCTAAGTATGTGAAAATGTTGAACGACGAAATTGAGCAAGAAGTTACAATTGCAGCTGAGATTGCTAGAGACAGTTCTCAAGACAGTCAAACTTCTGCTCTGTTGAGTCAGGATCCACTAGGAGAACCAATTGTTCAAAATGAAGCAGCAGCTGCTAGGGAAGAGGTGGAAACAGCAATGTATCAAGCTCAAGAAGATGTAACAAACTTAGGAAACCTGGTAGAACAACTAAATGTTAAGCAGAAACAAAAATATGAGCAAGTGAGGAAACAGATTGACCATGGATTACTTCATGAGAAGAAAGAGTGCTCTTACTCATCATTTCAACCTATCCAAATGTACGTGAGTGATCAAGCTGGAACAGGCAAATGTTTTTTAATTAAAGTAATCACAACTTTTGTACAGAAAACAATGGAGTCCCATGAGTCTTGTGTTGTTACTGCTACAACTGGATTGGCAGCACACAATATTAAAGGAATTACTTTACATCGTTTATTAATGCTACCAGTAGAGCATGAAAACAAATTGGAATACGACAAGATATCTGGAGAAGCTTGTTGTGAAGTTTCAAGAGTTTTGAAGAAAATGAAACTTCTCATTATTGATGAGGTAAGCATGGTATCAAACTTAATGCTTTCCTTTGTGCATTTAAGAATGCAGCAAATTCTCAAAACAGAGTGTGACGTATTATTTGGAGGAAAACACGTCATTGTTTTTGGAGATCTACTACAGCTTACTCCTTTAAAAGAACAACCAGTGTTTAAAACACTGGCGCATGAAAATACCATAAAGTCTTTGGGGAGCATTGGAAATGTTAACATTTTGTCATATTTTGAGTATAAGGAACTTATTACAAATATGCAACAGGCAAATGCTGCTGATTATGGAACTATTCTTCAAGATATAAGAATTGAAAAAGTGACTATACATGGCAAAGAAGCTTTACAGAGACGATTACTTTCCAATTTGTTTCCAAATGAAAATATTATTCCTGAGAAAATATATATGAGAATTGCAGAAAACAAATCTGTAATCTGCCTAATGCCAACACTGCATGAATGTTCTATATTCAATGAAGAATTTTTAAAGTTGGAAAATGAAGAAATTATAAAATTGGATGCTATTGATAAAATAGAACATGAAGGACTCACTATTATTTTGACTGAAAAGTTGAAGAGGAAATTGGATTCTTTAGAGAAATCGATAAGTAAAATGGCTGCTTTAGAAAAGAATGTATATGCATGTGTAAACTGTATGGTAATTTTATGACGTAATTTGAATGTGGAAAAAGGTTTAGCAAATGGAGCAATGGGTGAAATTATTGATTTCCTTAATTATGTAAATAGAGATGGTATTTAATTTTTGAAAATCAAATTTGATGAAATTGCAGAAGTACAATAATTTAGTTGTTGTTCAGCTTGGTTTTTGCTTGTAAAAGATTTGTATGTACACAGAAATCTGTTTCCTATTTCTTTGGCGTTTGCAGTGACCATTCATAAATCTCAAGGTTTAAGTGTAGATGGTGCTTTTGCGAATATTGAAAGTACCGTGTTTAAAGAGGGTATGGCATATGTTGCTTTGTCTCGAGTGAAAACTTTATCTGGATTGTAATTGATTGATTTTGATGAGACAAAGATTATTGCAGATGCAAATTGTGTGAAAGAGTATAATAGATTAAGAAAAGAATATCCACCTAATTTAGGTGAATATCCGGTATTTGAAAAGCGTGTGGTAGGTAGAAAAAGAAGATTTGATAATATCTGTAGTGAAGCTGTAGAGAAAGAAAAAAAACAAGATGAAGTAGTGATTGGAAGCAAAAAGAAAAAGGACAGTGTTGAAGAGAATGTTGGCTATCAGTTTGAAAATAGTTCTGGTGTCAACTACTATGCTAATATACTTGTTAATGTTGTTTTATTTCTTGAAAGTTTGCAACAGCAAATTGTTGAAAATCGGGCAGAAAGATGCTGTTCGTTGTTGTATTGTTTATGAGAAATGTAGAAGGGATAAAAGTAAAATACAAAGTGTTTCTGATATTCGAAATGTTTTGGACATATGTTCTGGTTCTACTCAATTTACGCAGAATATTCAGCAAGATTGTCAGGAATTTCTAATGTATATGCTTGTTGTATTGGAAGATGAAGGTATAGATAATGAAAACCTGTTTGGCCTTTCTCATAAATGGTAACATGACTGTGAAAATTGTTTGTTTACATGTAGCACTAACATAGACACTGAAAGATTCATATATTTGACTTTACCTGACTGTGAATCAGTGTCTTTTAAAAATCTAGTTAAAGGAGCAAGTCAAAACATGGAGTGTAGCCAATGTAAATCAGAAATGTCATCAACATTATTTATACAAGGATATGGACAGTATGTAATTTTAATGCTGCCACTTTGTAGAGCTGATGGAAGAAAAATAGAAACTTTTATTACAAATTTGGTAGCTACTCAAGAATCAATATCAGGAAGAACTTTTGTAGCTGTTGCAAATATTTTTCATGATGGACCTTCTACAACATCTGGACATAACACTGTTTCTTTAAAATGTCTGAAAGGTTGGATGCATTGTGATGATAGTCAATTGGTTTTTAAACAACGTTTGCCTGAAGAGCTACCAAATTCTTACCTTATATTTTTGAAGCCAAAACTTTAGGAACAAAATTTGGCCTTTCAGTATTACTGCTGTTATAGTAGGTTGGTGTGGTGTTGTAGAGTACTTTGTAAGTGAGGGTGAGGAGCTTGAATATTATCCTCTTGTCAACATGGAGCCAGTGTAGGTCTTTCAGGTGGTGGGTGATGTGACTGCAGCAGGGAACATTGATGATCAGTTGAGCGGAGGTGTTTTAGATTCATTGTAGTCATTATAGGTGTTTGTCCGAGTTAAGATTTAGAGAGTCTTTTGTTGCTATGTTGCTCCTTAGTGAGTAAGAAGATGAGTTGGGTGTTGTTGTCTTAGCAGATAATGTTCAGGTTGTGAGGGCGGGCCACTTGTGTGAGGGAGCCATGTAGATGTTGCATAGCATCAAGATGAGGGATGAGCCCTGGGGGACGTTGCAAATGATGTTGGTGTTTTTGGATCAGAAAGGTGGGAGACGGATGCTGAGGATTAGTATTGAAGAACTTCTGAACTAAAAATTTGAGATATACTATTTGGCCATGAGGAAAAGTATTCAAAACCATTAAGGACTATTTGTTGTATATTTTGTCAGCATATATTTAAAAAATAACTTTATTTGCAGTGTATGAAAATTAATGATAGTGTTTTGTTATTTTAAGATTGTTTGAGATATCTCATAGTTACGTAAGAAGTTGCTATTAGAAAAAACAACACACCAACTGCCAGGAATTCTCTACTCCATTTCGAGAGCTTCCACCCTTGCCCACTTAGGGAAAACCTTCCCTATGGCCAATTCTTGCGTATATGCAGAAATTGCAGCCATATAGCAGATTACAAGATGCAGTCGTCCAACCTGGCAAAAAAACTACGGGAACGTGGCTACCCCCCAAGCGATCATTTCAAAAACCAAGAAAAGATCCCGCTACCAGAAAAGGGATGCCTTCCTTGAGACCACTAACAAGGAACATCAAGAACAACCAATAACCTGTGTAACAACGTACAACACGGCCTCCAATGAGTTGACTAAACTAATCCACAAAAACTAGAGATTATCAATTCAGGTCAGAGACAGTGGGACACACCTAGGTTTGCCTATAAAAGGTCCTCTATCTAAAGGACAAATTGGTATCCACTCGCCCCAGAACACCGACCAAACCAGAACCCAATACAATTCTGACCTCCTGGGGCCTGCCGAAAGTCACCGGCCATTACCCCTACAATGACTGCAGTGTGTGTCACCTCACTGGACACACCAAAACCTTGGATCTTGAACCTAATAAAACATGGACTTAATGCAGTCACACTAATTGCAATGCACGTAATGTGATATACCTTCTGACATGTACCTGTGGCCTCCTCTACATCGCACACGCAAAATACGTACGAGGGTGACAGAACACAGAAGCACCATCAGGTGTAAAAAGAACATTAGTAAACTGACCAATCATTTCCTCTGTCACAACCACACCCCCAATGATGTAAATTGTATATTGATACTCGTATAGTGCACTACTCACCCGCAAGGGTCTCAAGGCGCTTGTACGAATACTGCTGTGAAACCCATCCTGGCTTTCTTTGTGAAGCGTCCACTCCTGTGCACCCCCAAGGTGGAGGCCAGGCATCCTTAGCGTTGTGGGGGCCGTTGTGGAGATTAAGCAAGCTATTGCCCAGAGTTGCAGAGTGGGACTCCATGATTGGAATAGGCACCAAGGTGAGAATTATCAGGTCCGTGGAAATTTGAGCCCAAGACCCGCCGAGGCGGGGAATTGAACCCTGGTCCCCGGCTAGACCTCTGCATCAGGGTCTTCCCCTCTAATCATTGAGCCACACATGATCTTACCTGGACTGTCATAGAACAGATCCCAGAAAATATGTATGAGAAAAACCTGTTAAACAAGGAACAGCGTTGGATTTACTGCCTCTCCTTACAGACAGAAGTGCTGAATGACGCCATTCCATGGAATTCTATCACAGCCTAACTGACTATACAGAACCTGCAGAATCGTCACATGGGCAAACGCCCCACTTTTGATACCGCCACACCATCATGGCCTCAATATCTAAATTTAATTCTAAGCAGTTTGTTACACCCTGTCCAAATAACCAATGGTTGAACTTCTCGGGGCCTTCAAAGATATGGCCTCTACTTGGTACACTATTTTCATGTATGCGATATCAATTCCTAGCACACATGTGCGATTGACACAGCTTTGCGCAGGCGCAAGTCTCGCTACTCCAGCACGCATGCGCGATAAACTACCAACACGCATGCGCGATAAACTCTTTACCGAGCATGCATTATACTCAACTTGCGCTGTCCCAACCTAGCGCAAGCGCCTATTATACTCTCCACCCCCGGGCAGTCTTTCTACCATTGCTCCCCAATCCAGGAGACAACAATTACTGCGCTAATATAAACAGCGAGGTAACCAACACCCAAGTTACCGGAGTGCGAAGACGGCGCCACAGGTACACCGCAGGCTTTGACTGGAACGGTTGCGAGTATGACGATCACTGGACAGATAATATGGGTAAGCGCTTTTCTTCCCCACAGGTCTCCTAACCCCCAGTGGCCACACATTTCTCCCCACAGGGTCAATCCCTTGCCGATTCACTCCAGGAAGCATCGGCTGCTAATCTCCAGCGTAAGAACAGATATCTTACGCTTTTTATGCCACAAAGTATAAGCATGATGTTCGTGTTGTAGCCTCACCACGCCTAAGCTAGATGACGATAATCACCCTAACGTTACCACCAGCACTGTTAAACTTTCGCCGCCCTTTTTCTCCCCACAATTCACTTTAAAACTGGCCATTTTTTCATGACTTTCAGCAATTTGCAAAGTGACTCTACTTTCCCTATATGTTTTGTCTATGTCCCATATGTTGTATGTATATGTATGCATGAGAAGGGATTCCCCCTCTCACACCTAGAAAAACCCCTTAGCGAGTGTAACACATAGTCTGTATAACACTTCACTTTTTAATTTGCACCAGCACTTTTTTATAAAGGTCCTGAGGAAAGCCAGATTTAACACCAAGGCACTGGCTGAAACATGTCGACCCATAATGGATGTAGGAGGTCGTAACTTGCCACCATACATCCTTCTGCCTTGTTTTAACTGCTGCTAGGTGGCCCAGTTATTAACATTTCATTTACCCTCGGGTACTGGGACCCCCACCAAGCCGTTTTAATTTTCACTTCACTAAACCCCATACTGCACTCTCAGAAAAATACCCGCTCCACTGTAATCATGCGTCGCAGCACACCCGGGACACGCTAGATGTCACTGGGTGGGCCCGATGATGAAGCATGCCACCAACTAAGTTGGTCGGTGAGGGATCATGATCACACCAACAAGGTGTCTACTAATAAAACAAGTCAGAGTCCAACCTAATAATTTTACTGTTCCTACTGCTATCTAAGTAAGAGTAGGGAAAGTACTTCACTTCGAAAACATCACATATATGAGTAGCTTCATGAATGGAAACAATATATTAAACTCAACATAAAATTTACAGTTTATATATATATATATATACATATATGTATAAAAAACTAACAATAATTAACCAATTTCAATAATTACTTTTTAATAAAAAAATTCATGAATTATTATGTGTTTTTCAATTATTAATTAATTAACTCCCACCGATTACAGCTACAAATGTTACAGCCCACATCTAAAATATAACTAAAAAAAACTATTTCATAAACTTACAAAATTAAAATGAATTAAATAATGAATTAACAATTAATATTGAATTGTTAAATATTTTATTAACTGTCCACTCTAGACTCCTACAAATCTAACGTTCCATAACTAAAATAAAAAGAAAATAAATACGTATTCAACAATTTAAGTAGTTAAAATTCAATTAAACCATTCATTTCCATATAACAAATAGTTAATTGATTAATGTTTAATCATCTTCCTGTATTATACCTATTCAAACCTAACATCTTGCAGCTAAAATATAAGTAAAATAAATAAGTATTCCATAAACTGCACAGTTAAAAAATAAATGAATTTATTAATTAACACATAATAAATATTTGTTAATTAATTATTACTTACTTCATTTTCCTCTATACCTCTACACACGTAACAGCCCACAAATAAAATATAACACAAATATTAAAAAATTTACATAATAGGTAACAATCATTTATTTTAAAAAATCTATTAAATAATCTGCAATTAATTATTACCAAATTAACATTCCACCATATATCCATACAAACCCGGCAACCAGCTATGACACTATAAATTAAAATTAAAAATCAGATAAAAAATTCCAAATCACTTAAATTTGCAAGCTATATTTTCACAACAAATAATAACATTTATATAAACAATAGTAGCACATACAATTAATATGTAAACTAAAACACAATAAAAAATGTAAAAAATATACTTTTAACTGATATATTGATGAAAGCAGTATTGAAAATATTGATAATATTTAAAAGCATATTACTCACCTCAAAAAACAATATTCATGTCAACAACATTTGTGCCATGATATTCAATTTCTGATAGTCAGTCAAAACCAATTAATTTGGTTAATAAAAACCAGAAAAGTACATTACATACCACATATAACACAACACGATAAAATATCTAAATACAATTCATCTATAAATATGGGCGACCCTAGAAACATTACATGGCCAGAATTCACAAATATAGTAATAACACAGGTTACCATTAATGCATACCTAGTAACAAGCAACTAAAATAAGAGTTAAGAAATGGCTCAAGACAAAGGGGCTCAATACGATGGCGATCGTTACGCCATTGTAATGAGATTTACCCTCCGCCATATTAGGATGGCGGTGGGTATCACGGCAGATGCAAAATCTGTCTGCTGCTTTACCGCTGGTGGCAATCGTAGCAATTTCCAGGGGGGCAGAGCAGAGACACTAACATGGTGGTGGTGCCTAGCAGGCACCGTCTGCCATATTAGGATATGGTAATCCTGGTGGTGGTAACTTCCTAATTGCGGGACCTCCACATGTCGGGCGGCTGGTCCACACACTGCAGGGATCCTACTGAGCCCCTTATTACCTGCGTTAAAACAAAGATCATTTGATCATACAGGTACAATTGTTTCACATGTCAGTGGATGGCATTTTCTCCTTTGTCTCACAGCAGCGACTACGAAGCTTGCAATATTAAAAATATCCCAGGGATCACTCAACATCTGAAGATGAAGGAAAGCAGGTTTCACCTTTATAAAACCTCTTCCCCTTAAAATTGGGAGTAAACTTGCTACAGATAACACTAATATGGTCACAAAACATTAAAAATTACATAGCATCCTGGGTTGAAAACCTCACCCTGCTCTGACCTTGTGAATTGGCTAGTAACCAGTGAATCTGAATAAAACAAAATCCGGTTTAAAGCCGGTGATGGGAGGGCTTAGTGACAATTATCAAATAAAGTTCAATTTGTGGGGAGGTTTTTAGCAAAAGGTATGCTTTTACTGAAGGTATCATCAGCATAAACACCTCTTTCCCTCCAGACAATAGATTAAAAAAATGTGTCTTTACCCACACCAGTTCCCCTTTACTTTGGGTGGTCAAGAGTTCTGGGCACCCTAGTTTATATAAGATTAATTTAACATGTTGTATCCACAAAATACAACTAGCTCTCTATGGAGACAAAAAACGCTGACAATCTCATGGTTCAGAGCTAGTTCTGGATTAGTCCAGGTCTTTAGCCAACTTACCACCGAGGCTAGCCTTATCAAGTCCAAAACGTAGCTAATGCCTAACTCTTGATATATCACATAGGTGGAGGTAGATTGAGGGACCGACACACGTTTGTTAAAATCTATTTTTAACAATCTGTAGTCCCTCCACTGACTTATAACCCCAGATAGCAGACCCATGCCTTTTAAAGGCTATGCATTTAGACCTGTAAATATTGAGCATAGCTGCAATTGGCCTGGCCCCAATTCACTGAGAGAAACCATGGACAGCAGCCATAGATCTAGCCATGGCATATTTTTTTGCTTTCTCTTGAGGGACCCACAAGCCCCTCTCATCAAACAGTACCCTCAAATAGGTGAAAGAAGTCAACCTAGACAGCTCCATACCTTCACAATAGAACGTTTCTTACTCCTTTGGTCTCTGCCCCATGGTCATTGCATGTGAATTAGCTATGTTGACAATTATGTTCAGGGATTGCATAAAGGCCCCAGAGGAATCCAAAAGCCTCTGGGTCCCTACAGCTGTACGGGTCAACAATACAGCATCATCTGCATATAGGAGGGCAGGGATAGCCCTGTCCCCTACACGCCGTATATTGAGTCTAAAAACTTGCCTAGGTTATTTATATATAGGGTAAAAAGAAATGGAGCTAAAATGCAGCCCTGATGCACGCCTCTACCAGTCCTAACGTGATTTTTGCAATTACCTTCTTGACTGACTCTAACCCTTGCAGAGAGATCCCTGTGTAAGTCAGCCAAGAAGTGAACTAAACATTGATAAATTCCCACATCAATCAAAATGGACCATATCTTTGATCTGTTTACCAGTTTAAAAGCTGAGGATAGGTGCATGAAGGCCAGCTGCAATGTCCCCACCCTAGCCACTGTATATTTCCCTGCTAATAAATGTACATTTAAACACTGATCCAGAGTGCTCCATCCTTTTCTGAAGCCATATTGAAGGTTTGTTAAAACACCATTCTCATTCAACCAATCCAATAACCTAGTTAAAATCACTCTCCCTAGTACTTTTTCAGCTGAGTCAATTAAAGATATTGGCCTTTAGCAGCTTGGGTTCCCTCTCTGGCCTTTTTTAAAACCTGGGATAATGAAGGAATATGACCAGGACATCAGAAAACCCTTTTGACTTGCCACATTGAAAACTTTTGTCAAGATTTATCCAAATCAGCCGGAAAACCATCCAGGCATGTGTCCTTCATTCTAGTCATTTGCTTTATAGTCAACTCAACTTTACCCTAAATAAAAACCACTACAGGGGAGTTCAGTTTATGTTATAAGCTAGCGGAGGGATGCATAGTGGTGAGGACCTCATATATACATTCAACATGGGATAACCATTGTGCCTCTGTAATGTAACATTCAGAGGGGGAATTGTCAGTTCCAGAAACAAAATGTTTATTTACACTGGCCTAAAATCTGGAACTATCTGTTAGGTCATCCACTGCTAATACGTCATTCCATGCATCCTCTTTAAGAAAAAATGTCAGGTATTTAGAGCACACTTATAAGCCTTTTTAACGAGGACATGTAGATTTTGTCTCGTGGGACCTGTTTCAAACCGACTACCAGTTTACGATGCGCTTCAGAGCAGTTACTATCAAACCATCTCTCGCCGGTTTGTTGCCAACTTCTACTAGGCAGGGAGAGGTCTAATGCTACATGTGCGCAAATGCCTTTAAATGCCGTAAATACCTCAACCCCCCATTTTGATTATTCAAGGCAGATATCGAGCTTCTCCTTGGCTTTCTGCCTAAGGTCCTGAAGGAAGATGTCCGGAATTACTTTGGCCCATTTTAACCTACACCCTTGAGCAGCAGATTGTAGGCAGGTATCAGTAGATTGTTTTTCCTGCTTACCCTTTAGGCCACACCCCCTGCCCAGCACAAAAATGGCAGTGTTATGGTCACTAAAATGGAACTACTGGGCATTGTAAAAAACAACCTGAGATGACAAAAGAGGGGAAATAATGATATAATCTATTATGGAGACCCACCTTCATGCTTTAAAAGTAGGAATCCTCGTCTCACTAGCATTGGTGCTGGGTTCAATAAGATCTACTGCAGTCAAAAGACCATCCAGACATTCCCCATCATATATATGCTCAACATGAAGATTAGAGGAGTTTGCTGGCCCTAAAAAGTCTTCAACCTAAAAGTTCATAACACATAAATGAGTAATAACATTGCTCATAATTATAATAAAATAACAAATGGTTTGCTTTGATCTATAATCCTATAAAAACATTTCAAATTACATAAATGTTCACTTAAAAAGTTACTTTCAAATGAGTTATAAAAATTGACATTTTAGATGTGTTGGTAGAAGTGATTTCTATAGCCATGCAATTACATGGAACAACATCCACCCTACAATGTGTTCCTGAGAAGTTAAGTGAAATTAACAATAAAAGGCCCCCCTTTGCTCTGCCTGCTGGAGAAGGCCATTCAGGCTCACCATAGGATTTATACCCATCCACCCAGAAATTATTCTACAGGTCCCAGGTCTCCTGTAAACTCACTATATCATATTCATTTATAACATATAGCCACCTGGAGTCCTCTTTTTTATTTCTCAGACCTGCTATGTTCCGACTAAGGATCTTACAGTTGGAATTTTTCCTCTCAATAGTCCCTAGTAGTGCCACTAATGTTACTCCTATATAGGAGAGGACACTTCAGTCAATCATTTTCATTTAGGAGAGTTAATGACAGAAATATGTTTTGACAAGATAAACTGTTTTCCCCTTCTTCCACCCTAGGAGGCAATGTTGGCAGTTTAGATGGTGACAATCTCCTGGGGGATCATATTAAAAAGTAACTCCTCACTGGGACTTGGTCAGGGCAAAGAGCACCTCCTCCTGCCTACTAAGAACCGAACAATCCTCTGACTCCTACCATGTAGCTGTACTCCCTCGTATGGTGATTAAAAGAACCCCAGTGGTAAGGCCCTAATGCCCCTGGGCCTTCCATAGGGCCTTCCTGCCATAGCTGCCCCTCTATTTCTACACAATCAAAGTTGATAACTATACAATCATTTTCTGCCAGTTTTGGCCTATGGCCAACCCTACCCAATTGCCTGGCCATTATGATGTGAGAGGAGACCTGGGCCCTGCTGCTAGAATGTTGATCACACCAGTACTTTGTTTTACATAACAGCTCAGCGGTAGATTCAAGACAGTTCTCTCTAAGCAGGGGGACAACTATGAGCATAGCAACTAGAGAGGTAGCTTCTGGTGGCAAGTTGAGTCTGCAGCTATGATTAGACATAGGGCCAGGAGCTGAGTCAGTATGATCACCGTTCTTACCAACTACACAACTCCAAAAGGTTGCTACTTGTTTAGTGACGACGATAAAACCCAGGCTGTTCTTGGGCAAAGTTCAATTTATGAGCCTGGAAACCCCTTCTTCCCCTTTTTAACTGTAGAATGCATTTGCAATAGGGTAAGAGCATGACTATTAGCTGGCAAACTATTGTTTTTCAGATCCCTTAATTGGGTCTTCAGGTGCTCTAATTTCCCCATTACACCGCTTACCAATGTGTTAAGTAGAACTGTTTGGTATTTAACATTAGTAGAGAAAATAGACTCTAGTTGTGAGTTGAATTGGTCCTCCATGGCTTTTCTGACAACTGGTTCAGGTGTATAAACTTTATTTTATTCGAATGATCAATGTCCCACCTTCATTTAAAAAAAACATCATGGCTATAAACATAACTTCTAAATACAAAGTCCAAAACAATTATTATTTCTAGATTCAAAGTCCTTATTTATGGGAAACTCATATGTTTGAGTAGTTCATAAAGTTGTACTTCTTAGTGCCCCCATATAAATAATAGATCTTGACATTAAACATAGATGGTGGCAGCCAGCCAACATATTTTGTGGGGACCATCCTCTTCTTCATGTCTGGAAAAAATGGTGTACCAGCGATCTCAATGATAGTATCCTTGTCTTTTCAAAAATATAAACCCATCACGTAGTTTGACCATGGTCCATACTTTTTTATCACTATACAGTCTGTAAACAAAAGCACAGCCTTTTAATGAAATCCGTGGTCACCACAGTTTCTCTTATCCAGAATCAGTGTCATATGTGTATACACAAACAGCCAGTAGTTTTTTTCATTAATCTGCACCCTCATGGCAGAAGCTAAGAACATTGCTACTTTCTAACATCAATTTTGAAATGTTCAACTTCCCGCATGCTTGTAATAGTAAGCACTCTTAAAATCTCTATGGTGATGGAGTGGGCACTCGTTTTAAAGGGGGACATGGAATCATCAATAGTTGTCATGGGAAAATAGTTTAAAACTATACTGTGTTGTTTAACTGTTTTGTGGGTAGTACAACCAGAAATGCCTTAAGTGTGTCACCAGTAGGGTTGTCACCTCTCTCATGAAAAAAACAGCAATTTGTATAAGCTTCAATATTCTAAAAGGGCCAGGAGCTGGAAGCTAAATAAGAATTTGTGTAGAATCATCAGTACTTCATAATGTGGCAATTAACTCTATGTTTGCCTTAACAATCATTTAGCAATATGGAGACAGCACGCACCCAAATAATGTTTCTGTTATTTCTTCAGGTGTTTGCTCTATAAGGTTTGTATTTCAAAGACAAAAAAGCACTGTATTTCATTTTTTCCCCTTTTTTAAAATTGCCATTGTCATAAATATTCCGGGCAGGTGTCGGTTGTGGAAGAATATAAACATGCATCCAAAACATTTGAGTTCTAGGGTTTTAATGCACCCAATTATTTTCTCCAATCTTTGATGAAGGTCATTAAAATTACCATGTTGTTCCCTGATTGGCTTCAAGAGGTTCTCATGACCGAAATCATCTGGTTCAATCAATCATATAATTTCCTCTTCCGGTGTAGTTGAAAAATGGCCGCTCGGTTGTGGGGGAAGAGAAGACAGTTCAGGTTAAGTCTGTCTCATACAGAACCTCTTAGGGAATGTTACTTTCTCCTTCCAATTCACTTTCCTATTCACATATCCCTTCCCTAGGATTTTCCTGTTAGGGAAAAGTGGCATCATTGACAAAAATCTGCGTTGGCATGGTCTTTACCACTGCTATGACAGGCCTCAATTTAGAAGGGCTGGAGAGAGAGGATCCACTGCTGTACTCGAGAATTATTTCTCCTATTTATGTCCATCCATGTTAGAGGAGCATGGTCTGTATAGAGTATAAAAGGGAGGCCCTCCAAATAGTATCTTAACTTTTCAACTGTCCATTTAATATCGAGGCACTCTTTTTCAATAGTAGCATATTTGTGTTCGCAGGGAAACAGCTTACACTTATAAACAAAATCGGTACATTCACTCCTTCATCGTTATTTTGAGAGAGAACAGCTTCAAAGCCATAATCTGAGGCATCTGTATGGAGGAGAAATGGTTTTGAAGAGAAATGCTTTAGAGAGTTCTGGGGAGGAGAGGATAGGACTAGAAGTTGTGGCTTTCTTAAGCTCCTTGAAGGCAGTAATAGCTACTTGTGACGTGTTTTGAAGACTACCTTTGGATACCTTCTCTTTTAAAAGGTCAGTGAGAAGGGCTGCAATGTCTGAATATTGGGGAATGAATCTACTGTAGTATACCAAAAGACCCAAAAAAGCCTGTTTTTCTTCATGGGTCTTGGCAAACGCGGTCCCAGAACAATCATACATTAGTGTGAGATTCACTATTAGGAAGGGATGCCCTTGGCAGGCCCCTTCCTGATAGCGAGTCGCAAAGCATATTTTATGAGTCACTAATAGGTCAGCGAGTCGCAAAATATGGTATGTACATGGTGCTGGCCTATTTTGCTGTTGCAAATGGGCCAAATTCCTGTTTGTGACCGCAAAAATCGGTCGTACATCTGCCCCCAATACTTTTAAGGTACTGGTTAGGGAATCTTTTGGTTGGCCAACCAACACTTTTTTGGGTTGGGTATCTATCCATGGTAGAATTGCTCTTTTGGATATCCCATTTTTATTTTGTAAGAGGTTGTCCCTATTTTCTCAAATATTCAATAGGGTTCCCTCTATTCAGCCTTCATTTCCTATTTTGAGGTAGGGAAGAGAAGTATAACCCAATCAAGTATTTGATATTCTCTCCATTTCTTCCCCTTATCATAAAACTGATTTTATTTCTACTAGTTTTTTTCCAATTTGGGTGTAGGCTAAGTCTCGTAGTTTACTAATACTTGGCCATAATTTTTGCATATATTCTAATAGATCAAGGGCTTCTGTCCCATTAGTCTTCTCCCTGGCTTCTCTGGTTATCTCGAGTAGAGTTCTCCCATAAAGACGTTCAAATGATGACCAGCCTAAACTGCTTTGAACCTGGCCTTTGATAACAAACTGAGCTAAGGGAAGGAGAAGACATAGTTCTTTAAATCCCCAGGAAAAAAATGTTTTTGTGTGTTTGAGGGTTCCATTGTAACGTTCAACTAACCAATCAGTTTGGGGGGGGTATACTGAGGTCTTAAGATGTTTCAAATTTAACATAGTACACAATTCCTGCATTAATTTGGATACAACTCGAGTACCCTGATCAGTGAGAATCTCTTTAGGGAACCCCACCCTAGAGAATATTTCGATGAGAATATTTCTGGTAGTGGCTGACCTAAGGGGAACTGCTTCAGGATAGCGAGTGGCATAGTCAACAACTACCAAGCAAATAGTAAAGCCCTGTTTGATTCTTTGGAAGGGACCAATCAGGTCCATTCCAACAGTCTCAAAGGGTTGTCCTATTATAGGTAAGGGTTGGAGAGGGACTGCAGGAGGTTTTCTATGGGTTCTTCCATTGACAGATCCCACAACTCTACCAATATTTTTAGGTGGAACCTGTTTTATTCTCTTCTGTGCACTATTAACAAACCAAACTTTTGCCATTAGTTATTATATGTGGCAATCAGAAATGCTGGCTTCTTATAGGCGTTTGTAAGTGTTAGTCCCTCCTTTCCAAGTCAGTTCTGCCTTGTGGCGATTTCACTAATGGTTTCCTTTGGTCGACCGCAATGCTTCTCCATAGCGCAATGGCTACTCCTACCTGTGGTTACAGCCCATGCTTGTGGATTCACCCGAGCCCTTTCTGTTGGGATTTTCTGCTTTCAACTCCATTGTAGGAATAGTTGGTTCTCTTCTCGCTGCCTGAAGGAAGTGCTTTGAGTCTCTGCGTCCTGCCCAAGGTACTGCTTTTCAGTCAGGCTGTGGATCTTGTTCTGAGAGACCCACCTAGTCTCTTGACCTGGGCTGCATGTGTGTGCTTCCTCAAGATTCTGCAGTTGGAGCCTAGTTTGTGCTGGAGTTGTGTGCACCCTGACGCCAGCTGGTGGGCTTGTTCACTTGTGCCACCTTTTTCAATAATCCCCATTTCCAACTTGCAGG
The DNA here is from genome assembly GCF_964263255.1 of Lissotriton vulgaris. Taxonomy (NCBI): domain Eukaryota; kingdom Metazoa; phylum Chordata; class Amphibia; order Caudata; family Salamandridae; genus Lissotriton; species Lissotriton vulgaris. The sequence goes on along the minus strand of NC_141696.1, from coordinate 460,298,213 downwards.
ACCACACTGCCTAATGCATCCAAAGCACCTCTTTTCCCTGCCAGTGGCTCCGTGGTGCCCGCCTGTTGGTGTCGGCCATTATCCCCACCCTCTGGTACTCTCCCAGTAGCAGTTGCACCCTTCCCTCACTTTGTTCCAGCAGCCACACTGCAAACACCAGAACGCAGAGCACAGCAGCAAACTGGAGGTGAGGGAAACTGACATAATTAAGTTGTTATTGCACATCACTGCCATCAGCCCTTCCACATAGCTTTAAATAAGAATTAATGGTATTCTTTTCTAGCTGTTATCTAGACCTACCCATCACACAGGAGCCTTTTGCAGATCCCACCTCTTTCAGTTGCCCCTCCCTGACAGCCAGCTACTCCCACCCAACTAAACCGCCTCTCCTAACTGTGAGACACTGATCTGCTATCTTTCATTTTTTTTTTTTTTTTAAGTGTTTTTTATTTGCATCAAAGAATCACATATACAATAATAAACAATTCATTTTTCCATGACTTAAACAAAAACAAAAAGAAAAAAAGCAGAAATTAAAAGATGGCAATGTTCCATAATTACCCTTAAATTAGCGTAAGAAATAACAGTAGTAATACTAGTACAATGCAAGGTTTACAATTGAAAATCGGCAATTTTATGTTTTGAAAGGAACTTATTACAGCATAAATAGGCCCCATATTCTATCAATTTTTCGCCTGGCCTGCCCTCCTCTTGCATCTGCAACAGCCGATTCCATACTATAGATTTCATTTACTAACCTCCACCATTCTAGAACTGTTGGTGGGTTTTTTTCAATCCAAGCTCTAGCAACAATTAACCTTCCACAAGTAATTAAAACATTCAACAAGTCTTTAAACCTTTCCCCCCCACTAATGCCTACACAAACATCTATATTTGAGAATAAGAAAGGTTGCTCCAGCCTCTCGGTAATAACCTTAGTTATCCCTTCCCAATATTCCTTGAGGCAAGGGCAATTAAAAAACATGTGAACGATGTCAGCCCCACTCAAATCACATTTAGGGCACTTCGTTTTATCTGAATAAGTATTATTCGTTGACCATTTAAGTATTCTATCAGGCGTGTAATATAGTTGACATATTGTTTTAAACAACTGTAGTTTTAAGCTGGAAGATATCACTGTTGTATTTAGGCTTGTAAGTGTTTTAGCAATCAAGTCTGAGGAGATGTTAATGGCTAGTTTCCTATTCCATTTCTCTGTTAGAGTGGTAACATCACTAGTCTTGAGATCAGAAAAGAGTTTATAACCCACGCTTATGATGGATCTATCAACATCCCTATAAATGCAGTCCCATATCTCAGATTCTAGGATTATAGTAAGTTCTATTTTATTCGCAAGGTAATCTCTGATCTGATAATACTTAAACCTAGCTATCTCTGGTAAATTGAAGCAGAGTTTCATTTTATCAAAAGCCATAAAACCATGATTGTCAAATAAGTCCCCCAGAAGTCTAATACCAGAGCTTAAAAACACTTGACAAGCTGTATCATGAAAAATAATAGGAAAGCCGGGGTTGCCCCAAACAGGTGTTTGACTATGAAAAAGAGAGGTATTGCATTTAGCCATAATAGATCGCCAAATGCTCATAGTATCCTTTATGGTCTTAAATTTTACCCTTTTAAAGTAATTGGGGTCGTTCATCCTATACACAAACATGTTGGCATCTAGTCCTAATAAAAACTTGTGAAAGTATGTACAGTTATCCAAAACAGCTAAGCTGCGGATCCGAGACAAAAATGATGACCAATAGTATAATTTGAAGTCCGGAAATAGCAATCCTCCTTGACAAAAGGGAAGTTTAAGTAATGACAAAGCACGCCGGGCTTTTTTGTACCCCCATACAAAGCTGCCAATCATACCTTCTAATCTAGAAAAGAAGGAATTATTGACCCGCAGAGGGATAGTGCGAAATAGATATAGGAATTTAGGCAAGATTTTCATTTTTATTAAATTTATTCGACCAATGATGTTGATGGGAAGTTTATGCCATTTCTTGAGTTGCATAGCTGTTTCTTTTAATAAGGGTTCATAATTCAATCCTATTATAGAGTCAATATCTGCACAAATTTTGACACCTAAGTAGGTGGCTGTATTGCTAATTCCAGGGACTGGGGGATTAGCTTGATAGTTCAGAACAACTTGAGTTTTGGTAATATTTAGTTTGTAGCCAGAGACCGAGCCATAGATGCCAGCTTCTTTTAATATACCTTTCATAGTCTTTGCAACATCTGGAGTGAAGACAGCTATATCGTCAGCATATACAGCGATATCTAATTTCTCTAATCCATTAAAAAAAGGGCAAATTAAAGTTTGTTGTTGTAGCGCAATTAAAAAGGGTTCTATTGCAAGAGCAAAAAGTAATGGTGACAAAGGACACCCTTGCCTTGTCCCTCTTTTAATGGAGAACAGAGAGGAGCATTTCCCCATATATGAAACCTTACCCATAGAGTTATCATATAAAGATTGTATCCATCGTAAGTATTTTCCTTTAATCCCGAAAGCTTGTAGTATGGACCACAAAAAACCCCACCCCACCCGGTCAAATGCTTTTTCAGCGTCCAGTAAAATCATACCGAGTGGGGTGTGTTTAATCCGTGCCGCATCAAAAGCTGATATAGCCATATTAATGTGTGCTGTGGTGTCGCGTTTAGGAATGAATCCATGTTGTTGGGGAGAGACAAGTTGGGACATAAATGGAGCTAATTTAGTAGCCAATATTTTGGCGAAGATTTTAGCATCGCTATTAATAAGGGATATAGGCCTATAAGATCCCCTCTCTTGTTGTGCTTTTCCTTTTTTTAAAAAGAAAATAATTTGGGTCATATTCCATGAACTAGGTGCTTGTTGCCCATTACCAATAGCGCTAATTGTGCTAGGGGATTTTAACTGTATAATGAATTATAAATTGGATAGTACAAGAAAAAATGCTTTTCAAAGGATGAGGAAAACTAGGGCGGCAATTTTGGAGTTGGCAGCAATTCATCTTTTGAAAGATGTATGGAGATCTTTATACCAGGATACAGGTGGATATACTTTTTATTCAGCGGCTCATAAGATGTGTTCGCGCATCGACATGATCTGGGCATCAGGTTTGATTTTTGAGAAATGTAAATGTTCAATGGACATATATCCTAGGGTGACATCTGATCACAATCCGATCTCCATAACATTTACACTTATAACTGAGGAAAATTCTATTCGTTCATTCTCCTTCCCACGATACTTATTTTCTGACACCATGTTTATAAATCAACTTAGGGATCATATAAAAGAATTTATTGACATTAACAGACATTCAAGCTTACCATGGATAGTCTGGGATGCATGTAAAGCTAGTGTACGGGGATTCACCCAACAATACATATGGCGGCAGAACAAAGAACTTCGGACCATTAATCAGCATAGGTTAAATGAAATAAGGGATATCGAACTCCAGATATCTGAGGCCATTTGTAACAATGCCACAAACCTAGAAGTTCTGAACCTCAAATTAATCGAGCTTAAAGCAGCAATTAAAAACCTTCTGAGAGATAAAAGTATTAATAAACTTAGAAAATATCATATGGAACAGTATGAAAGTGGAGATAAAAGTGGGAAATTACTTGCTTACAAAGTTGCGGAAGATCGCTCCATTAATATGGTTAAAGAAATTAAAGGGGACAATAATCAATTATTTTCTGATCCAAAATCAATCCTACAACAGTTTGCTTCATTTTATCAAACTCTCTATACGCCGGAGGATGTTATTTTAGACGACTGTATTAAGAATTACATTGGTGTTAATAAAGTCAAGAACTTAGATTTAGACCAATCGGCTCAATTAGAGGCCGAGATCACGTCCTTAGAAGTGAGGGATGCAATTAAATCTTTGGCAACGGGTAAAGCGGTCGGGGAAGATCTTATCCCCTTGGAAATGTACAAATATTGTACTGACGAACTTTTACCATTATTGGTTGACGTGATCAGCGCTATTGGTAATGGGCAACGATCTGCTATCTTTCAGCGCAAGAAACTGCACTCATGTTTTCTAGCCCTCATCCAGGCAATTGTTGGTGTTGGGCGACATTCTTAACTCTAGAATCATATAGTGGGGGTGTGGATAGCCCCATCCCTCCTCCATGAGTTTCATGGTCTCTCGTACCCTTCCCTATCAGGGGTGGTAGCCACACCTCCCACATCTCCCGAGAGTGCTTCTGAGGTTTATCCATGCAGCTTCTCTAGCCCTTGTCACCCCAATTGCTCTATCTCTTTAATTAATCAAACATCAATAACATAGGGTATGATTGCTGGAAAGCTGTGCTCAATAACATAAACGTCCACCATATATCCCATCAAAGTAATTCTGTTTAATCCAGGGAGTGCACTGGTAGTGTTGTACACACCATAAGGGGAGCGGGCCTTTCTTCCTCACAGCGCTGTAGCAAGAACATAAAAAAAGGAAAAAGAAAGTTCTGCCCCATGGAAGACATACTCCACTCTAGTCGGGTTCCTAAGATATTCCCAGAACTGAGAATTTTTCAGTCTGAAGTTGGACATGATCGAATGGATTTCCCATGTGTACATTTTGTGTTACAGCTGTCCACCCACACTTCAGCTATCCTTTATCAGGATCTTAACTGAGAGAAACTCAACTGCCAAGTAAAGTGTCTCGAGGCAGACGTAGTATAAGAGAAGGTATTAGGGAGATAATTAAATGGGCACATTAGCCATATTTTTGTCTGACATGTACTTTTCCTAATAAATGTCAGTATAGTTTTACTTCTTGCCCCGGTGCTTCTTCCTCCTCTCTGCTCCCTCCCTTGTGAGCTGTCTCCTCCTCCCCTCTATTGCTCTTTCCTCTGTGTGCCCTTCAAGCCCCTGTTCAATAGTTTTCATCTTTTCTCCCCCTCCCATGTTTTATTGTCACAGTTTTAAGAAGCACAAACCCAAAGGTATTGAAGGTATTGAAGCGCTTTTACATTAGCACGTTATTTTTTTTTTTTTAGCCAAGAATCATGAGGTGTACGTCCGGCACTGAGACTCCAACTTAGCTTCTCAGTCAGCAGGTTTGAAGGGCTATATTGTCTCCTGTGGTTCACACACACTGTCTGCCCCCACCCCAGAGTGTGTCATTAGAATAAAGGCATCAGCCATTAAAGCAAAGCAATGACAAAATATGGTGAAGGGTTTCATGGGCATTTTGTGAATTATAAATATATTGTAAATGGACAAAAGAACAAATAATGCCCATAAATAAAAGTTCAAGGGCCTCATTTATGAGAAATGACGCATCATGAAAGCAGTGATGCGTCACTTCTCAGTGCGTACTCCTTGTGACATACCTGATGCGTCATATTTAATGTATGACACATCATGTCGCATTTCTGACGTATCTGTAGGCGCAAAAGTGATGCATTGCTGGAGTGTGTCAAAAAAGTGACGCAACTCCATCAATGCGTCCTTTCACATGGGGCAAGCCCCATGTGAAAGGGTCTGCATCAGTCTTATGCCTGCTGTGGGGCAGGTGCAAGATTTTGACGCAACGGCGTCCTAGAAGTGACGCCGTGAAATTTCATAGATCACTGCGTCACTTCTACTAGGCTTTTTGCGGGGGAAAGCCCCCCTGCATACATTATACCTGATGCAGGTGTAATGTAGCGCAGGGGTTTACAAAGTGACGCATCTGCTTAGGTGCTACGCTTTGTAAATAGTGCACAACCGGAGGCATGTTTTACGCTGCTGATGCGTCACAAAAAGTGACGCATCGGAAGCGCAAAACTGATGCAAGTGTACACAGAATCTTCACATTGATGGCAATGAACAGAATTACTGCAGATTTGCTGCTAGCACATGGCAGCTCTATGCAACACGTGTGGTTCACATTTTTGCACCAATTAAAATATTCCTCTTTACCAGAGATTTTAAGGATTTTGGGGGCCCTGAGTCAAACGTATTTGGTGAGCCCCTGTAAGGAACAGTATTCAATTTATGAAACCAATTTCAATTATTTTATGCCCACTTAGGCCTTCTCACTGACAGCACACAGGCACACTCTTATTTTAGTTGCTGTATTTGTGTTACACAGATCTAGCCAATGTAAGACAGTGGAGTGTTTTACACAAGACTGTGAGCATGCAACATCATTGTGTGGGCATTAAAAAATAATAAGAAAATGTTTTTACTTAAACACTTTATTTTCAACATTTTGATTTGCCACCATCCTGTTTAGAAGCGTTTGTCAGCGCCGCCAATTATTAGCAGCACCAGAGCAGAGTGCGTTAAAGAGGTTGCCTTAATTCTAAGCCCATTTCACACACACATGAAATTCTTAGTATTCTTCAGCTTTTCCAATATTTCTCCTTGTACCTCTCTGTAAATGATTCTGGCCTTGTCTCTCCTTTCACTTCTTTTTATACTGTACATATCTCAGTCTGTCCTTGCATCTGTCTCTCCTAATCTCAGTACCAGTCTCTCTTTCTCTCCTTTGCTTCCATTCTTTTTCATCTGTTTATCTTTATTACTCCTATTTCTCCTAATCTGTACTGTTTTCCTTTTCTATCTTTGCCACTCTTTTTGCTGTGTCTCCTACCCTCTCTGTATGTTTCAGTTTTGCTGCACCTCTCTCTCTACCTATCTCTCACTCTCACTTTCTCTCTACTCTGCCCTCCCCTTTACTGAGCTAGCATAATAAGAGAAAGGCTCCCCAGCGACTAACAACCCTAGTAGTTTATCAATGCTCCAGTTTTGAATGGGTGCCACATAAACCTTGCCAAAGCGTGATTTGAAATACTTAAAAATGCCATTGCCCAAGACATGACTCACCTGCCTGCATGGCTTAATGTGCATAATGGACTCAATAGAAGGCACCTCAGGCACTTTGCAGTTTGTTTTTTGGTACTACCGTATGGTAGCTGCACACCCACCTGACTCAGGTATTGCAGTGAATGACCGAAGGGAGGGGGAACTGAATATAATGTAAGCCTTTAAGTTTCAAACAATTTTATATTATGCTGATTTTATGCATTGGCTGCTTGTCCTACAACTTGAACAATCTTAAGAAATGTAATATTTAATTGATCTGTAAAGGGAGATTTCATGTAAATTAGAAACCTGGATTGGCAATCTACGCATTTCTGCAGAATTTCATCCACCTTGATTTTTTCTGTTTCACTCTGGTTTGATTTATTTTATTCTTCTCCTGTTTCTATTTGTTCATCTGAATTTACTGCTTTCTTTACTTCATTAATCTTTGGACATTTTTGCTTATTGTACTTCTCTTTTTCATCATTCTAACTTTATTGTGCTGTTTCCATTCCCCCCCCCCTATTTTCTTTTCACCCAAGTTCTCCACTTTCCCCAGTTTGGTTCTATCTGTTTCATTTTCTTCCTTTCTCTAGGATCCTTTCTGTTTCCATATTCTTTCCTCATTCATTCCTTTGGTATGTAAAAGACATCTACAGCACCAATACCCTCTAATTCTCACTAAAGCAAGGCCAATTTGCATTGCAACTGCTTGTTTTATCTTAGCATGAACACAGGGCTAATAGACACCATGGAAAACATACCATAACGCCATTTGAGATGTTTCCTCTGGTCCAGTATGGCAGACCAATAAATGTGAATGGGAGAAAATATGAATTTATTCCCTGAATTCTTCTGGAACTAGCAGTTGGAGATCTGCCCTTATTTTTTCTATTCTATATAGCAGCCCCTTTTTAATGTTATAAACTGTGGAAACCAACAACTATTGTTTTATTGTTTTCTTCATTCTCCATATACTTTTTACAAGCATTTTGTAGGGTACTGTCATTCCTTTGAGCATGAGGGAAATGGCTATTTATCAGCCAAGGTTCAGCTGTGAGAAAGGCATTTCAGGATTTTGAATAGTTCTCCTTTTTAAATAGAACTCTGAATTATCTGTAGCAAGTATGACTTCTTCTGGCACGACTCAGGCTTTTATTTTTATCATAAACCTGTTTGAGTAGTCATTGTCACCACAACTATTGGATATTTCCTTCTATCTCCATGAACTCATCTTATCTCTAATTCCTTATTTGGAAGGATTTGAGAGAGCTAAACCCATTTCTATATGAATACCGATTGACAAAATCCAGTATCTATATAAAGAAAGTTCCTTGGGATACAACTAATCTCATGGGTTCCTCAGCTGGTTTTTCATTGGGATAGGACTGAGAAATGTGTCCCCATTCACCACTGTCAAAATATTGGGGATTTTTGAAGGAGTTCAGCATGGTTTGAACGTCCTAACTTTCGAAAGATTTGTGACAATTTTGTTAGGTCTTATCTCATCATTGAGAGGAGATTGACTTTCCACTCAGTTATCTTCTCTGACTTTTAAGCACGCTGGGCTCTGGAAAAAGTTGCGGCCATCTCTATGTCTTGTTCTACGGTTAGGCCTGTATGTTGTTTGAGCCATTTGTGTGTTGCTAGGGGTAAAGCCTCTAGATATTGTTACAAACAAATCACATTCATGATTTCCTCCTTGGTGTTCTCAAGGGGTCTGGGTCATTAATCTGCGGCCAATTTAAGTTTTGGGATTATCCCCTGCTATACAGCAAACCTTTCTAAACTACAGGCGATAGTCTTCTGTCTGCATCTAATCCCAGATGGCCCACTAAGACATTCTTGACTTCATCATAGGAAGTGGCACCATAAGGATTGGCTACCATTTGTCAGGGGGCCAAGCACAAGCTCAAGCAGCCCTCTTGAAATATAATAGAAAGTAATTGGGGGCTACCCCAGGGACATATTTATGTAATGATATGTGAGGGCCTTTGGATGAGGTGTGAATGCCAGAGAGGTTGGAGCGACCTTATGTTCACTGGCCACTTGTACAATTCATACTGTCCCTAAAGTTTTTGCGGTACTCATTGGCAAAAGACATTTGTTTTTCGAGGGCCATTCAAATGTTCTGTACCCTTGAATGAGCCGTTGTACAAAGTGTTTGACTTGGCCCTTTTTGCAGGGTCATCCCTGAACTTTCTGCCTTCCTCCTGTATTTTATATGACCTGTTTATGTTGGTGTTATGACTCTGGCACTTTTCCACTGCTGATCAGTGCTAAAGTACATATGCTCTCCCTATTGTAAATTGATGTATGGATTAGTAACTCCATGATTGGCTGATTTGGTTTACCTGTCAGACCCTAGGACAGTGTACTGAGTGTGCCCAGGGCTTGTAAATCAAGTGCTGAAGGTGGGCTTGCAGCACTGGTTGTGCCACACACAGAAGCAGCTTGTAAGGTGTGTCTCAGGTCTGCCTTTGCAGAGCCTGTGTGTAGTTTGGTACTGCCATGTTGACTGGGCAAATGCACCCACTTGCCAGTCCCTAACCTTTCCCTTTTCTGCATATTAGTCACCACTATGGTAGGCCCAAGGGCAGGGTGCTTTGTAAGTATGAAGTAGGAAATGCCCTGGTGTGTGTGGCATGTCCTAATATTGAATTATTGCCATTTTTGTTTTTCACTATTACAAGGCTACCTGTTCCACATAGGCCAGAATGGGCAGTTTAATTATTACAGTTTATAATCCTAACTGACTCAGGGAACTAGGTAGAAATTCAAGTTTAGTATGCCTGAACTCAGAATGATAAAATGCATCTTTTAGGGAAGTTGGTTTTAACATTCTGTGTTTGAAAATACCACTTTTAGAAAGAAGGTATTTTCTTATCTAGCTATATAAGCCTGCCTCTGCTTGGTTGTGTAATCCTCGTCTGATGTTTGAGTGACAGGGGCTGGGGCATTCTAGGAGAAAGGGTGAGTCAGCACAGGGCTGAATAGAGAGATCTGCATGTAGATGGGTGGGAAGAGTTGCACCTGAGACCTGAATAGGGCTGTGCCTTCCCTCCACAATGCTGGCTCCACTTCCTGTAGTGCATCTGAGGTACTGTCATATGGTTACTACGTTTCTATATATTGTGTTAAGTTAGCATGAGCTTATTAAATGTTTAAACGCAATATTTTCTTTCAGCTTAAGTTTGCACACGACACCTAATTGTTATTGTAGCTTTCAACCTAGACGAAAGATGTGATTTATTTGAGAAGAATATGTTATTGCTCTAGTATCAGTCGTGCTTGGTACACTTGGTACAACTGTCTGCACACCGAGAACTGCACACTCTAAGAATAACCTAACACAAGGTTGCTGAAGGCCGGATCCTCGCACCACGTTAGACATAACACAAATAATGTTGCTGCCAACATTGGGCTCTACGCGGGTTTAAGATAGAGTTACAGGGAATGAATCAACACACTTGATGCTTCGCATGCAGAGAGCTGGTAGCTGTTGATGTGATCTACTCCTACTGAGAATTAGAGGTATGGGCCCGCCCTGCTAGAACCCAAACGAGACCTTCTTAGATATAATATAATATACTGAATAGGGTGCGCGAAATATAGGTGATACAGAATTCTATAGATTTTTGCATCATAACATGCTATCACCTTTTGCTTATTATGGATTAGTGACTATGCTGCTAACTCTGAATTTTATAATATGTATGTTGGTATTATACAAGATACTTCGTTTGAGAACTTTTTATGAAAAATAAACATTTCAAACTTGCACGTGTGTTCTTTGCCTCCCAGTTTCGGTTTGTAATGATTATATAACGAAAGAGTGTTCATGTGTTCCACGATACCTGAGGTACCCTAAGTTCATGTTCTGGATTGTCTAAGTCATTGGGAAGTTATTACTACCGATGAGACACTGTAGCTAGCTTGGTAAGGGGATTTCTGAAACAAAGGTGAGTTTTGGGTCACCCTAACTCACCCAGGTTCTAGATCTCTGTGCACAGTTCTGTGGGAGAACGGAAACCCTGCTACATGGCGCCCATACGTTGTTGGCCTTATATCATGACACTCGAGTAGTATATCATTCAAACCTTAACCCCTTCATTCCCGTTTCCGGAAAACGGCAGTGTCGGAAAAACCTACCTATTTTTTAAATAGGTCTTTTTTCAAGCTTGAATCTATCTAAAAACGGTTTCATTGAATTACTACCCAGTTGTGCTACAAAGTAATCTTTGTTTATTCACTTTCCTGTGCTGACATGGCACAAGCCATGGACATCCCGCAGCATAGTCGCATTGCGGTGCGTGACCATTTGCGGGCTTATAATGTCCCTATGGAAGGCTTGGCTGTTGTTCTAGTGGTGAGTGCGGAACATGCTTACCCGTACGAACTGTTTTATTCGTGGGTGACATTTCCGGCGGTGAACGCCAATTCTGGTGTATTCCACACCTACACTGCTACGGCTGTACCGGCTGCGTATGCTCCGTACAGAGCGCTTGAGGTTCCTATTGACACTTGGCAGCATGGAGTTTGGTTTGGTGGCGCCCTACCACACGCTTTAACCGCTCCGAGGTTGGGTCCGTTGTCTATTCCGGGCACTCCTTGGCCCGCTTTGGCTGGATTCACTCCTCACCCTAATCGCGCCACTTGCAACGTGGCTGATCTGCGGCAACTTCATGAAGTCGCAGTGGCAGTGATTGGAGCGCTTGACATTACACTAGCCGTAATGTTCAAGACGTAGCCCCACGGGGTGCGCAGCTTCGTGCATAACAGGCTGGTTTGAAAATCAATCTTGTCATGGTGAATTCCGTGATGGGCAAAAAGCCGCAGGACAAGGATGATTTTCCGTTCTGGCTTGCAGAGAAATTCGGCCAGCTGGTAGCTGTGTTTCCTAATACGAATCCCGGTGATAAGCACCGGATTCTTACACTTAGTTTACCGAAAGATTTGGCACCTGAGCTTGTTGACTGTGAGACCTGGGGTAAGACTTTTGCAGCGGTCTATTCGAGGTGCTACGGCACCCCGTCTGTGACCAATCTGGGTGCGGTCCTTAAACGTGTTCAGGATGAACACGGACCGGAGTCGGCGGTCGAATTGGGTATGCGCCTGTGTGGCTCCTTTGATGTAGTTTGCGATCTAATCCTTGCAAATGTCAAGGGAGATGCAGTGAACTTTCAGGTTGCTAACGCTTTAGCGTTAATTCCCGAGGCCGAAAGACCCCGTCAGTTGGCAAGGATCATTGTGGCTGCTTATAAAACGTTTGGCCGCAATGCGAAGGGGCTTAAGGCTTTTCCTGATAAAGAGAAAAAGCAGTCCCAGGGTCAGACATCGGAAACTAGTGGTCAACAAAAGTCCAAGAAACAAAATTGGCCTAAAAAGCAGAATCAGGGTAAGCAACAACAACAACAAACGCTGATTTCTGCTCCTGCGTCTCCGTTGCCTGCGCAGTCGGATCGTGTTTATGATTTGCGCGACCGCGCAATGATTAAATCGCCTGAGAGGTTTCAGGCTTCTGACCAACGCTTTTCTCGTTCCTTTCAGGACTCATCGGCTCTGTCAACCGGTGGTGGAGGGGGCGGCAGGGGCCGGGGTGGCCAGCAAGGACGTGGTCAGCCCCGCCCGCGTAACGGTGGAGATCAGCAGGAAGGCTCTACGCCCGAGAGACCACAGTTTGCCACGAAGAAAGTCGCCCCCCTGACAGCGCATCGTTATGCCCCAGATAGTGAGAACGGGTCTTCGGAATCTGACGTGGGCTCTGACCTTGCTGGACAGTGCGGCGGAGATTACCATAGTGAGAGAGGCCCTCCGTCCCCTGTTGAAGGTGACAGCGACTGACACTTATGTTGTGATTGAAACTGCTGATACGCATGTTGCTCCCCCTGAACGTCTTTTTGAAATTGTCCTGTTAATTGAAGGTGACATGCAGCGAACTGTAAAAGTGGTATTTTGGGAAAATCTCTCGTCTACGTATGACATTTTGCTTTCGGAGGCTGACTGGCCCCCACCTTTTGTTCTCGCAGCTCCGCGAGGGGAGGAGGTAATCCTGCCCAGTTTCGCGCACACTGTACCGAGAGTAGAAGCGCTGCATTTTGCAGAAGAGTGGGCTCTGGCGCTTGCGCCGGCTGTGTACCACAATCAGTGTGGCTGGGATAAATTGTCACCAAGCCACGAGATTCCTTTACGGTCTCAACCGCAGCCTCAACCTCAATATCCCATACGGCGTGAAGCAAAAGCTTCAGTCGCGGCTATCCTTGAACAATTGGAATATCAAGGTGTAATTGAAACGTGTGTGTCACCGATGAATAACCCACTTTTTACTGTAAACAAGCCAGACGGCTCATATCGTTTGGTTTTGGATTATAGGCATTTAAACTCGCATTGCCGTAACTGCGCAGTACAGAATACTCATGGCTCTGCTTTAGTGAATAGTCTTGAGCGTAAACGGTTCAAAACCACGCTCGACATTTCCAATGGTTTTTATGCACATAGATTAGACGGTCTAAGTTCCCGATGGACCAGTTTTACATGCGGCGGTGTGCAAAAATTTTTCGGCGTCTCCCAATGGGCTATAAGAACAGTCCAGGAGTATTCTCCGCCCGCATTGTCTCTCTTCTGGAGGGCATCGACCCGGATGCTTGTTCGTATGTGGATGACATTTATCTCACAGACGACGATCTTTGGGAGCATCTGTGTCGAGTAAATAGAATAATTTGTAACTTTGCTGACATTGGTTACAAGTTTAACTTTGCAAAGTCGCACATTGCAGAGTACACAGTGTTGTTTCTCGGTTACGAGCTTAACAACGAGGGAAAAGGGTTAGCCCCTCACTTCCTGGAGAAATGCGCACAATTGCGCTCTCCGACAACACTGAAAAAATTACAGTCTTTATTGGGATTTTTGAATTTCGGGAGAACTTACATTCCGGAATATGCCCAGCGTATCAAGCCTTTGTATGCTTTGATACAACCATCTTTCTCCAAATCACGCTGGCTGCCTGATCATTCAGCCATTCTGCAGTCTTTGCAGGCTGATTTGCTCACTTCTGAATACTTACAAACTCGTGATAACCAGACCAACCTGGTAATAAGAATTATCCCTGGGGCGGTGGGTTTCACGTACCTGACCTTTAATGAAGGAGACACAGTACCTATTGCTTACAAGTCACACTTGTACACTTCGGCTGAATTGCGTTTTTCCACTGTGGAGAAAGTTTTAACGGCTGTACAGATGGCAATTCTTAAGGAACGTGCCCTGTCACAAGGAAAACGCATGCTGGTTGTTACCCCGTGTCCTGTATTGGAGGCGGTTACGAAGGCCAGTGTACCTATTTCCAAAGCTTTGCACCCTCGGTGGATTCAATGGGCTGCATCCTTGACGTCACAAGATGTCACGTTTATTTTTGACGCCTCTTTTCGGTTGCAGGAGTATTTACAGTATGAATTTGTTCATCCTGCTCCTTTAGCAAAGCGGCCGTTGGAGGATTTCCATTGCATCATTTACACTGATGGTTGTGCATGGCTCTAAACATGCCTACGTTTCCGCTTGCGCCATTGTGGTCGGTGCCGTGGTGAACGATGAGTTCAAGTCCAGTGTCGTGCACATGCAGACGCTTGGGGGCTGCACCACACAATTAGCAGAGCTTCGTGCTCTGATGCTTGCATTGGAGTACGCTGATCCCAGTGTGACGACTTTGATCGTAAGTGACTCTTACTACTGTGTCCAGTCTTACAATGAAAACTTGTTCTTTTGGATTCAGAATGAATTTCGTTATTCCAAAGGTAGCACAATAAAACATAAAATGATCTGGGTCCGAGTGGCGGAACTTAAAGAGAAGTTGCCACTTGTGTTTGTGATTCATACTCTCGGTCATCAGCGCGTGGGGGTCCACGCTGTTGGCAATTCGCTTGCTGATGAAGCAGCGAAGTCAGCGGTATCAAAATACTTAGTTGCAGCGGTCACGAGGTCCAAAAGCAAGATAGATGATGACATCTTGGCAGCAGTTGCTGCAACAGAGAAGGGAAGTAAATATCCTGCGGGGTTCCCTTCTAAATACACATACCACTTAAGTCCCGATAAGGTTCCTTATGTGAAAATCCCTGATGTTGGCGAACGTCTAGTTCCCAACTCGGATCGCAGGGCTGCTTTGATTACAGCGGCTCATGAAGGTGTGGCGTCTGCGCATGCGGGCGTCTCAGCCACTGTAACTCAGCTACAACAAAGGTTCTGGTGGCGGGGACTGTACAAACAGAAGCGCGATTATGTCCTTTAATGTGACATTTGCCAGCAGATTAAGCCTTCAACTGCTGCGCGTCCGCCTCAGACACAGTTGTACATCTCGAATAAACCGCTTGGATGCGTTTATTTAGATCACTGCGGTCCCTTTTCTTCTGATACTGCGTACAAGTACATCTTAGTAGCAGTTGATTCATGCACACGCTTTGTGTGGGTATGGCCACATCGGAGCGCTGATTCACGTACTGTCATTAAGGATTTGCGAGTCTTTGTGGGAATTTTTGCCTGTGGTACCTTCCATTCGGATCAGGGTCCGGCTTTCGCCTCTAAGGCGTATAAGGATGCTATGGTTTCGTTGGGGGTCCAAGTCAAGTTTTCGAGTCCCTACAGGCCCGAGGGCAATAGTGTAGTTGAACGAATGAACCGCGACTTAAAGCAATCTTTGACAGCTCGAGTTATTGGCACTGGCAGAAACTGGTTAGCCCACCTCATAGGCGTGCAGCGTGCGCTTAATAATCTCCCTAGAAGGTCTATGGGTGGGCGGACCCCGTACGAAATGCTCTTTGGTATCAAGATGTATGTCCCTGACCTCGATGGGCTAGACTGCAAGGCCCAGGCCACGGCCTTTGACGTAGATGAACATTGCAATGTTTTACAGAATCTACAAAAGACCAGAGACAGTCTTGCAAAGGAACATTTGCCCTCCACATCGGATGATGCTCTGCAGATCCCGGTAGTTGGCTGGCTGCCCCAAGTTGGAGAACTGGTTCGAGAGAAGATCGATAACAAGAAAGAGTTCGGTCCCTCATATCGAGCACCGGTTCGAGTTCTTGGAGTGAAGGGCACAAGAACAGTCATTTTACCACCACTTCCAGGTCGTAAGGAAAACAGATTTATTTCTATTGACAATGTCAAGACACACAGGGTGGCCGATTCTTCATAGCATGACACCGGCTGTTTCCTGTCCTTCCATGGTGAGGCACTCTGTGCTGGCTATTACATCTGGTGCAGAACAGGAGGTGTCCCTCGAGATGCCTGCCATATCCAGTCCTTTATTAAATACTATTCCTGTTACTAACATTGATGAGCTGAACTACACCTATCCTGCTGATTTATCAATGCCTGATTTGCAGACTCGTTTGGCCGACCAGTCCAGATTCTCTTTTGACTCTGTTTCGGAACCTTCAAAGAAACCCTCAACTATTACAAAATATGCCACGTGGTTTAAAAAACATTTTTTAATTCCCCCTTGGACATACATTTGGTTGATACTATTTTCATGTTACCTTTTTATGTCAATTGGTTTTGTGTTTTATTTTTTCCGCCTGATCGATGGTCACTACGTTAAAGAAAGAACAGGAATTCGGTACCTTAATGGAACATTGGCCCCTCTTTCCTCTTCACATTCGGCGCACAGACTGAAACGAAACTTAAATACAGTTAACATTACTGCTTGGCCTGTCCTTGATGGAATTGTGTGGGATGCGGTTAGGTTTCAGATACATGGGCCCACTGAAGTGATAAATGTTCCAAATGTGCTTAGAGTAAACATGGGAGATGTGATTAAACAAAATATACGTTCTGATGATTGGGATATTCAGGCCGTAGAAGCATTATTCTCTGATTTGAAATATTATGCTGCCTTCGATGCTGAGGATCTGTATTTAGATTCTATTAATTATGGTGATTTGTTTTGTTTTCAACTCTATGGTAATCATTTTTTGCATAAGACAAATTCAAGGAGGGTTGCTGTAAATTATACACAATGGGAACATTGCCCTGCTCCATTAGGTGGCAGCTCCAATACGTTTCTGAAAAAATATACCTATTTCACAGACTTTAATCAATCGAATCCTGAGTCATTTTATTTTAAAATGACACAAAAGTCCAGGTCCAAAGTTAGACTTACCGATACAAAATTACTGTATTCGAAGTCCTTTCTAGACAGGTTGGCTGTAGATGGCTACGAGTTTTGGAAAGGAACAATTGACCTTAAATCGGTTTGGGGTACCAAGGATTGGCAGGTACAAGGCACTGAGGCTTTGCACCGTGCATGTCTCATCCCGAATCACATGTTGTTTTTAAATTCATCCATTTTCCAAACAACATGCTTTGGATTGGCTACTTCTAAAAAATTAAATACACCGACCATCCCAGATTTAGAGGAATATTCAGGTTGGGGTAACTTTACTGAATTGTCCATTCATGAGTTGCAAGCTCTATTGCACAATTCGTCCTTTAACGTTTCCAGTTTGGATTCCAGGGGTTGGCTGATGTGGCATAGGAGTGCTGATTCTTGCCAACGTCGTTTTCTGGGTTTGGCTGATGGGTTCACAGAAGTCAGACCCAATCCCCGTTTTGAAGAAGATTATACTGTTACAACTTATTCTGTGGGGAAGCTGTGTCAGAATTGGTTACAACATTCCACATTAGCTGCAGTTGAACTACATCTGTCTCAATTAAATGATAATGTGGATTTGAACGATTTTATAAAAGGCCCAGCTAAAGGTAGATCTAAACGGTGGCTTTATGCGATTTACAATGAAATTTGGAAAGTTTCCTAAATTGAGGCTGCTAAACGCCTGAGGGCTATTGATCAAGCAAATTTAGAAAAAGTGCTTGCAGTTGTCGATAACAGTATTAACACGCTTTCTTCCCGAATTTACACGTTGAACAATATTGTGTCTTCTGTTGTTGACATTGTACATGATGAAGTGCCCGTGTTATATCATGGTCAAAATCAATTGCATTCTGTGATGCAGTTTGCTTGGACACTACTGACTCTGAAGTCTGGTCGAGTGCCTTGGAATTATATGAACGTCTCATCACTATTTGCCCCATTTAATTTGACTGAAAAACAGCGCATGCTTTCAATGAGAGATGCATCATTTTCTATGTTACACATTGAAAAATTAGAATCCTTGCCCTTTTCTGTGGCTGAGGTGACTGCTGCTACATGGCTTATCCATGGTGTTATTACCTTACCTTTTGCTCTGTATAAATTTACAAATTGTATGAAATATATGGCCATAGGGCGATATGAACCATTAGGCAGTGCTTTCCTCCATGAGACATGGTCTTTACCATACACTTACAGATGCCTAAAAGAGGGGAATGAAGTGAATTTTAATGGTGAAGGATGTACACAGTCGCCTGACCGCTCACTAATATGCAGACACATCCAGTTGCATGGTTCTTGTAATCAGGACAAGCCTAATTTAGCCTGTGTTTTGAAGGGGACACCGGTTCCTGCAATAGTTCCCACGTTCACTTTATTGTCCAACGGTAGTTATTTACTTTTGAATAACGAACTGTGTTGTGGGTTACAGGTCGGTATCGCTTATGTGGTAACCGTTTCAGAGAGGGTGGTTTGTTGCAAGAATGTGTTATATCCACCCACGCATGGGAATTCAGATGTTTCAATTTGGCCACGAATACCAACCTTGAAAGCCGAGTTCAATGGTTTAAGCCGTATAAGAGCCCTATTGTCTCAGAAGCAAGTGGCCCTGAGCTCTGCCCGCGAAACTTATGTCCTTCACATAGCTAACACATGCACAGAGGTGCAGGCACTTTTAAATACTGATTTGCCGTTTCATTTCTCCAAGCTGGTTCATCAAATCTTCAATGCCTCCTCCACAACAGGCCTAGCACATTTTTTTTAAATTGGTTAGCAGTGGTCTCGTGACTACATTTGAAAAAGTATTTGGTATTATCCCTGCGTTCTTTCATTCTATATTCGCAAGCCTGTTTGGCGGATTTCCTGTTTTGCTGGCTTTGGCTGCAGGTATTCTGGTGATATTTTGCTTTTTAAAACATGGATGCCCATCCTGCGCAAGGAAACGCTCAGCCCCTACTGATGCAGTTTCGCAACCGGATGCTTGATTACTATGGCTCCTTGCCGCTTGCGACTTTAAGCACAGCTTTTGGATTATCGTTCAGATTTTCCTATTTCACATGTGTCCAGCCCGTGTTTCATTGCCGGAGCTGTGATTTCGACTGGGCCATTGATTTGTGTCTCTGCTTACCGACTTCTCCTGACGTCAATTTTGATCAGCTGATGAGCCCCGTAGTTGCTCACGAGTTGGTTTGTTCTGGCGAAAGGGTTATGGCTGTGGCAGCGATGCATGGACTAATGGGTCAGTGGGACATATTCGCAGCGGCGCATGACTTTCTGGCACATAGCGTTCTCGAGAACCCACTGAGTTGTCCTCTGATGTTGCTAGAGGAATCGGTGTTGGAGGAGCACGTATGTTATTTCCCATTGCTTAATTGGATGGCTGAACTGTTTTCAGATGATGACAGTGATTTCATGTTGGAAGCTGTAGCTACCTATTTTGCATATTCATTCAACCCATGAGTGACTTTGAAGACTTTCATTATTATGGCACGTGACTTTTTAGTAATTCTGAATGGTGCCTTTTTTAATACGAACATTCGACTTTCATATGTTCTGGGCCTATGAACTGGGAGTAGGCCTTAAGTTCGACTTTTATATTTTGTGTGGCCACTATAGGCATTCATACATATTTTTGTTATTAAAATCTTATATACATTTACATACATTTAGCTTGGCTCAATATCATTGAACTCTGCTTTCATGTTTTACCTCTCATATGGTATTAGCTTATGTTTTCTCTTTTTTAACCGTCCTCGGATCATTGGGGGGTGTCATATGGTTACTACGTTTCTATATATTGTGTTAAGTTAGCATGAGCTTATTAAATGTTTAAACGCAATATTTTCTTTCAGCTTGAGTTTGCACACAACATCTAATTGTTATTGTAGCTTTCAACCTAGACGAAAGATGTGATTTATTTGAGAATAATATGTTATTGCTCTAGTATCAGTCGTGCTTGGTACACTTGGTACAACTGTCTGCACACCGAGAACTGCACACTCTAAGAATAACCTAGCACAAGGTTGCTGAAGGCCTGATCCTCGCACCACGTTAGACATAACACAAATAATGTTGCTGCCAACATTGGGCTCTACGTGGCTTTAAGATAGAGTTACAGGGAATGAATCAACACACTTGATGCTTCGCATGCATAGAGCTGGTAGCTGTTGATGTGATCTACTCCTACTGAGAATTAGAGGTATGGGCCCGCCCTGCTAGAACCCAAACGAGACCTTCTTAGATATAATATAATATACTGAATAGGGTGCGCGAAATATAGGTGATACAGAATTCTATAGATTTTTGCATCATAACATGCTATCACCTTTTGCTTATTATGGATTAGTGACTATGCTGCTAACTCTGATTTTTATAATATGTATGTTGGTATTATACAAGATACTGCGTTGGAGAACTTTGCATTGAAAAATAAACATTTCAAACTTGCACGTGTGTTCTTTGCCTCCCAGTTTCGCAGTAGCTCATGCCCATGAGCTCTCTGTTCTACTGGATCTTCAGGCCCCCGACTTGCTATTCCTAACGGAAACATGGTTCTGCGATGACTCCCTCCCTGTCCTCTTGGCTACACTTCCAACGCCATATTACGCGATCCGCGCCGATCGCTTAAATGGCAGAGCCGGGGGCGGGGTGGCGGTCATTGCTCGAACCGACCTCCCATTCCAAATCTTACCCCTACCAGATATTGCCACTACGGAGTACCTAGCCATCCGTACCACTTCCATCTCACCCCCACTTACCTGCATACTCATCTATCGTCCCCCTCAATCCCCGCTATCATTTCTCACGGACTTTCTTGAAGTCTTAGCTACAGCTACAGTTAACAATTCTTCCATTTTGCTCTTGGGTGATTTTAATTTTTGGCCCTCTGACCCCGCGGAATGTTCATCTTCCAAAGAATTTTCAGAAACTCTTCACTCTCTTAATTTCATTTCTCATATTCACTCTCCAACTCACATCAAGGGTCATACACTTGACCAGATTTGGTCTCTTAACTGCCCAGTAGAGTCCCCTTCTGTCTTGCCCTGCACTTGGTCTGATCATCATTTGATTTCTTTTTCTCTCCCCATCCACCCCCAGGTCAAACCCTCACTCCCGAAAAACATCTGGGTGCGCGCATGGGGCCGAGTGGACCCGGATAGTCTAGTTTCCTTACTTGCCACTTCCCTTCCATCTCTGAAAAACCTGCCTACTCACTCCCAGATCACAGCCATTGGTCAATGGCTCTCTACAGGTAGTGACTCTGTTGCCCCCCTGAAGCGGGTCTCTACCAAACGAGAGTAGGATGCCAATAAGTGGTTCAATCAAGATCTTAAAGCCACTAAACTAGCGGTCCGCCGCGCGGAGCGAGCCTGGAGGAAAAATTATTGCCCATCTTTGCGACTAGAGTTCATCAACATCCTGGCTCTCTACAAAAAAAACATCTTGGAGGCAAAAACCATCTACTTTTCCTCCAAAATACTCGCAGCCGAAAACAAATCGAAGGAAATCTTTTCGATTATCCATAACTTGGCGTTCTCGGACAGAACCTCCCTCAAACCTACCCCTTCACTGGATCTCTGTCATTCCCTCAATCACTTCTTTATCCAAAAAATCGCCACTATTAAAGCCAATATCCCCGCCCCTTCCCTTTCTTTTGTGGACCCACAGTGCCCTCCCCCCAAGGCACATCTCACTGCCCTTCCACTTCTTACTCAAGAATCTCTGACTGCTATAATCCCACTTGTCAAATCTGGTTCCCCTCTGGATCCCTGCCCGGCCCATATTCTTCGTCACATCTTCCTTAGCTGTCCTGACCCCCCTCTCCACGCTCTTAATAGTTCTCTTTCTCAGGGCGTGGTACCTAATTCACTTAAATCTGCTGTCATCGTCCCCATATTGAAAAAAACGGGCGCTGATCCCTCAGTTTCAGCCAACTTCCGTCCCATCTCTCTCCTGCCGTTTCTGGCGAAAGTTCTCGAGCGCCATGTTACTTCTGCCTTGAGCTCTTTCGTGGAGAAGAATGGGGTCCTCGCCCCCCGCCAGGCTGGGTTTCGCCCCGCACACTCTACGGAGTCCGTAGTACTTTCGGTCCTTGACAACCTCAGGGAGGGTATGGACACCAATCAACCTCAGGCCATAGTCCTCCTCGATCTCTCAGCCGCTTTTGACACGGTGGATCATTCCATCCTGCTCTCCCGTGTCAGGGCGGCGGGGATCGGGGGTACGGCTCTGGTCTGGCTATCCTCCTTCCTGAGGGACCGCACCCAGGCTGTCCACCTGGGTGACTTCACTGCGGACTTCCGTAATGTTCAGTGCGGGGTTCCCCAAGGCTCCTCCCTTTCTCCCCTCTTATTCAACCTATACATCTCCCCTCTTATCTTTTCACTGCAACAAATGGAGGTCGCCGTATTTAATTATGCGGACGACCTCCAGCTTGTCTTTAACCTCTCTTCCTCCCCTGACTCTGCTCTCAACTTTCAAACCATCATGATCCACATCCGTGACTGGATGAACCACAATCATCTCAAACTCAACCCAGACAAAACAGAGCTGGTGCTGACGGGTGGTTCATCCAGCCCCTGGTCCCCCATCTTTTGGCCCCCTTCCCTTGGTCCCCCGCCTGTCCCCTCGACCTCAGTAAAAACTCTTGGCATCAAGCTCAACTCCCAACTCACCCTTCACTCCCAGGTCAGCTCTGTGGTTTCCTCTTCCTTTCTGGCACTGCGTACCATACGCAAGGTGTCCCGTTTTTTTTCATTTGATGCACTTAAACTGATTACCCTTGCCATGGTCGTGTCCCGCCTGGATTACGGCAATGCCCTATATGCAGGTATTCCTGCATATAGTCTTCGGCGGTTGCAGCAGATCCAAAACCAGGCGGCGCGCCTGGTGTTTAAACTCCCTAAATCCCATCATGTCACTCCCCTTCTGAAGTCCCTACACTGGCTCCCGGTCTGTGCCCGTGTCCAGTTCAAGCTTGCCTCTATCACTTTTCAAGCTCAACTGGGCACGGCCCCGGCTTTCATTTCATCTGAAATTATTCCCTATGTTCCCGCCAGGGAACTGCGGTCCTCTACCCAATCACTTCTTACGGTCCCTCGGTTCCGGAGGAAAAAATGGGGAGGCTCTAAGTTCGCGACCCTCGCCCCGATATTCTGGAACTCACTGCCTCTGGAGCTCAGAGCTTCCACCTCGTACCTATTGTTACGGAAACAGCTCAAGGCACATCTTTTTGCAAAATTTCTTAACTAACTCCCCCAGTTTCTCCCCTCATGTTTAGCTCTCTGTCAGTTTAGCGCCATGAAACCGCTGGTGTACGTGCGCTGTATAAATATTTTTAAATAGAAATAGAAATAGAAAAATTGTAATGATTATATAACGAAAGAGTGTTCATGTGTTCCACGATACCTGAGGTACCCTAAGTTCATGTTCTGGATTGTCTAAGTCATTGGGAAGTTATTACTACCGATGAGACACTGTAGCTAGCTTGGTAAGGGCATTTCTGAAACAAAGGTGAGTTTTGGGTCACCCTAACTCACCCAGGTTCTAGATCTCTGTGCACAGTTCTGTGGGAGAACGGAAACCCTGCTACAGTACCTGGTCTACACTGGGAAAGTAAAGAAAGAGTCTTGTCAAGAAAGTGCTCCAGGATTGACCAGAACTGGTTTGGACTAGGCAAAGGCCTCTCTCCCTTCAGAGAACAAAAGGAAAATGAGTATAAAAAAAGGGGAGCCTGAGCCCAGAACTTTCAGATCACGTTTGAGAACCAAGAAGAAACCTTTGCTGAGGCGAGGAACCAGAGAGACCTAGGTGAGACTATCCCTAAGCGTGAGGGAATTTGCCTGCAGTGGTTTTCTGACTGCCAAAAAGAGGAGAAAGAACTTTTGTGCTACTTTCATTCAACTTTTGAAGTATCTCCAAGGGCTTGAGATAGAACTTGCCTCCTGCTGAAGTCTCAGGGACAACAGACTTCAACCACCAGCTTCCCAAGAGTTCTATGGAAGTGCCTGTGTGGTGCTGGGCTTTCTGAGGGACTGCATGACGCAAAGAGATGGAAGTGCGACTCACAAAGAAGAAGCGTGTTGCCAAACTGCCACTGTTGCTTCACAACACCGAAGTGCCTTGTGTTGCCAGAGAAGAGGATCGCTATCACACCAGATGCTGCTGCATCATCAGAGAAGCGTGTCGCCACCGCTGTTGCCTCGCTGAGAAATCATGTCACCGCTGCAGCTGTCGCATTATTGCCAAAGCACCTCGCATCACCGGAGAAGAGGATCGACTTCGCATCAGATGCCGCTGCATCACCAGGAAGCGTGTTGCAGAGCCTGTCGCGACTCAGAAGAATTGTTGAGTCGCTGCATGGCCGTCGGGCGTGCACGCATCATGTCGCATCAACTCGAAGCGACTCACTTCGTCGGAGAAGAGGATCAACATTGCACCAGACGCAGCCGCATCACCCGGTAAATGTGTTTGAAGGCCTGTTGTGGCTCAAAAGAATTATTGAGTCGCTGCACGGCCGTCGGGCCTTCAGGCATCATGTTGCATCAAAGTAAAGAGGCCATCTTTGTTTCATTGAACCAGATCTTCATCGCTTCACAGTGCTGCTAGTCGCATCACCGCGGAAGCGCATTAAGAAACCGACTCATCACCTCCCGAGAAGAACCAACGTATCCCCTACGTATCATTAGGGACCTGACGCATCACCATGCTTGCGTGTAAGGAACCAACGCATCACCTTCTCTGCAACACTTTTGTTGTATAGTGTTACGCATTCAAAGGTACATTGAACTCAAAGTTTTGCATTTTAAGAGAACTGAGCTAAGTTTTCAATTTTTAAAGTACAGTATTGTGGATTTTTGTCATTTGTGGTCTTATGTTCAGTCTATATAAAAATACTTATTTTTATACTACATTGTGTGTGGTGTCCATCTTTAGTGTTGTCACTGGGTTACTGTTTGTGTTCACAAAAGCTTTACACACTGCCTCTGAGATAAGCCTGCCTGCTCATGCCAAGCTACCAAGGGGGTGAGCATGGGTTATTTTAGGAGTGTACCCCTTTAGCCTGACTAGATGCAAGGGTCCCTATTTGGTCAAAGGGGCCTACCTCTGCCAACTAGGCACCCCCAAATCTAAAACCACATTCTCCTTTTTATCAATGGTCTTATGTGCCCGCATTCTCCACCACTCGTCAGTTGTGGATCAATATGAACATGAATTAAAAAAATTGAGCTCTAGGGTTTTATAGTCTTTTATCTCCTTTCTTTCTTTTAGGGTCGGTCCTGGCACAGTCTCCGGCCAGCAATCAAAAGTACCCAGGAAAAACAACCAAACACCAGGGTAAGTCAAGTCTCTTTTACCCTTTTGAATAAGGATAGACTAATCACCAAGGAATAAGTAAAATGTGTTTGTGTATTTTCTTTACAAAAAAGTAACTATGGGCGAAAAATCCGCTCTGCTTGCGGAATTTGCGGATTTTCGGCAATTACGTGATCCATGAATTTCACGAAATTGCCGAAAAATCCGCAAATACGCTCGCGGGCGGATTTCAGTTAAGGCAGGTGCTCGAGTTGAAGAAAGCTAACTTTGTAACTATTTTAGAATGGCGCCATCAAGCTGACAGAGTTGCAACTTGCAAGTAAGCATCTCTGGCAGCTTGCCGGTGCCATTATAAAATGGTTACAAAGTTAGCTTCAACTCGGGCACCTTCCTTAACTCTTTAAGTGCTTCCTGTGGGCCAAATGTTAAACCTCAACAGGAAGCACTTACAGATATAAATAAAGCAGGTGCCCTGGTTGAAGCTCAAATTCAGTAACGTTTTAATCATCCCAAAACATTAGTGAGCACGGTCGAGGCTGGGCAAGTGTGCTTTATCCCCATATCTGCCGTCGAAAATTAGCTGTAATACTCGAGGCAGGTCTTTCAATCCATGAGTTTCTCGAGCGCAATCCCCGTGTAGTTCCTGTGACCAGGAGGCTCCTTTCTCCTCACCTGCTGCCTTGCTCGCTCTCTGACCCTTATACACAAGATATAAGAAAAAGGCCAGCAAGGGGTTTTATTGTTTTTCTATTTCTCAGCACTGATAGGATCTGTTATAAATAATCAGAGTACCTAAAACTGTTTTTAATCAGTGGCTGTGCTATTAGCTTTTAGTATAGGAGTCTCAAAGGATCAGTACAAACAGTGTTACCACACTAACACAGTAAATATAATAAATAGTGAATAAATGCAAAAAAACAGGGTTTTGTATTGTCTGAAGGTTATTATTTGTTTTCAAGACAAAAAAAAATATATTTTTATACAAAAGAGATAAACATTCATATAAAATAGGGTGCAAACATAGATACTATTTAGATATTCAAGGTGTCGGTTGTTTCCTCCTTTGATATATCTAAATCATAAGTCCAGACTGCTCAAAAACAATGGTACATTGGTTTCAACTCCAAATCAGAAGAACATCAAAGATGACATATTAAATCAAAATGCAGAGTTGGACTAAATAGTCGACGTTTCGGTCTCTTTGGGAGTTTTTCACAAGACCATCATCAGGACAAAATAATTTTATATACAGTGGATGACCCTCTGTAAAGAAAACAACATTATGTTACAATATGTACATGTGTAATCAAACACCTGGTTACAAATCTATACAAATTTTATTTGAAACAATCTATGTTTATTTACATTCTTACAAATCTATTACTAGGTTTCCTAAAAAGTCGGTGTGGCGACTAGAAAACATAAACAAAACAAATTTTTAATCTAGCATAAAATCAAGGTCAAAGATCCAGGAAATTCAATCAATAGTATTATGGACTCACTTTTACTTGATTAGAGACACGTCACTTATATAGTCAAGGCGGCAGCAGCACTTTCAATTGTAGCATTGATGCGAGGCAAAGAAGTAAATCTTTTTATGCCAAAGTTTACTATAAAAGATGGGGGCAAACGATAAGCTATCTTCCTACCACAGTACTAAAAAAATACATTTGCTTAGATTGCTAAGTACAAGACGATTGTTATTGGTTTACCTCGTATTTTAATGTGAATAGAACAAAAAAGAACACCCTGCCTCGAGATATAATGGCCCTAACTAGAGGGTCCAACAAGTATATATGGAGGGGTGATTAACCTAGGAGTTGACACTACACACAACAATCACAAGGTCAATCCAAATAGACTCTACAGATCATATTAGAAATATATATATTTGTATTTCTTTTGGGATAACAAGGATATAAAAAGTAGATAGTACTTTCGTATCACAAATACATTTAGAGCATAAAAAAGACAAGCATTGATATAGGGGCAACAACGAAAGGGAAGATAGGGCTACATTAAGACCTACCCAGTACCAGCCACACTTCAAACACACTGTCTCACTTACTTCAGTCTCTTCTCACTCTATCTCATCTTATACCATTCACCTTTCATTCTTCCATTCATTCTTCTAATCCTGGCGAGTACAACACATAGGTATTTAATGTGTTGTATGGATCGGGGTGTTGGTCCAGGTAGAAGATTTTTACTACGGGTCCTGATGTAATTAGGACAATGACCGTATTCCTGGAGACACAAGCCGACGCGCGTTTCGGTGACAGGCCAATGAGGCCACACCTTCGTCAGGGCTAGGGGCAGTATACTGGGAGGGACACAAGGGTAAAATCTGAAAGATAGAGAGCAGAACAAATTTCATTTTACTTTTATATATATACATATAGTGCTCATTGAACAGTTCTGTGTTACCAACATATACTTATCATGGTTCTGGTCCAATATAACATTTCAGACATATATAAAAGATTAATGTGATTCTAATATAACATTTTATTCATATATTGGATATTGGAACTATGTCCCTAATGTTGACCTTTTGTTGCTGTGCAATGTCAAGACTCTCTAGAGACACTCCCTGAGATAGATTCCCTATTGCGTGGAATCTAGATAGGCATAATGATAACTTAGACTGAATGAACCATAGAGCATAATTCATACAACAATTAATCTCCACTTACATGCAGGTACATAAACCTCTTTTTGTACATGTTCTATACCCACATTTCTCTTTCTTGCACACACATGACCATATAGTTAAAATGAGGCCCAAGGTTCTAAACAGGCAAGTTATTATACTTTTCATTAGTTAATTAGTGCGGGTCTCAGCTAGAGACCAAACCACTCATTTTTAGTCATATATAGGGAGAGTTATTGGCTTATTTAGTCAGACATATATCCTGATATTTTACCTGTATGATTATTTATCTCTGTTGTTTAGAGATCACAGGCGTCTGATGGCAGCGTGTTACACAGGAGCGCCACTGTTTCTAGTTTTCATTGACAGGACTCCAGAGCGATACGGATCCTGTAGTGGAGGTAGATTAATACCCTTATATATATAAAAACACTGGCAGGATTGAGTCAAATCTAATAAAATCAGTTTTCAAATGTTCGCCTATATCATTGTCGGTCTATGGGCTGATCTCAGTTAGCTATTGTTTAGATATCAAATATAATTTTCTAAACTTCCGATGCTCTTAGGAGGGTTCGTGGCTATCCGGCAAGGTCTCCAAAAGGGAATTAGATGGTCGACACCTTCCTGAGAGATTTTTTTTATAAATAAAACACAGTAGAACGCTGTAGATGTCATATAAAGGGGTTTATAAAGCGCATGGTGACGCCATCCCGACATACCGGAGTGGCCGGCACGTCAGCGCTGTGTTTATTTCAATGCCAAGGGATCACATGAGTTCAAAATAATGGTTGGCAGATAGCGAGCCTGTGGGCGAAAGAGGAACTGGTCCATTACCAGTGTACCCGGCCCTTTTCGATATAGCCATACAAGCACTTCAAAATAATTACCTTCCATGAGTCTGAAAACTTTTTCTCAACGGGGTTCCAATGGCTTCTCTACTCTATTAACTTCCACCGTGGAAGACGGGCCGATGCAGTGCCTTCTCTACTCGGTTAACTGCCACCGCGGAAGACGGGCTGAGGCAGAGCCTAAAGGCGAGATAGTAAGAAAAGGGGGTCTTTTATGTTTGTCTAATAAGTGCAAACTTTCTAATCTCCAAAGCTCCCTATCTATGAAATATACCTTCTTCCTGAAGACTGTCTCGTTCTCATGGGGTTCCGCCGACCGCGTCTGCCGGCCTACTGCTGGAGACTGGATTCTCACCTGCTGATTTCAGCGTCCTGTTTAAATAGCGCAATATTCGCACCTCCCGAGGTGCTGGGCCAGCTGTGTAGGTCATGCATGGCCATGGATGACGGACTATCCCTCCCTTATCGAACTTAGTCGCCATCTTGTGTAAACCGGTAGGGCGCTGGTGCACTGGTGTTCGGCCTTTTTTTTAAGAAAGCGTTCGAGGTAATGTAGCGGCCATCTTTGTTAAACCGGCAGTAAGCTGTCGTCATCCTATGTGATCCTCTTATGAGAACTGGTAGTAATTAACTTATTTTCGCTATGCGGCAGTATTGCAGTCATATTGTGTAAAGCTGGCTACAGGCTCTCAGATGTTATCGATGTACTAGAAGGTTATTTTAGCACATTAACGATCCATCTCCTATATACAGACCCAGATTCGGTCTCATCAAAAGGGGAGGAAGCCAAATCCATTTTTCTTGGGTCCCTAGTGGTACTACCTTTATTACTCCCATATTATAGGTGAGGCCATGCTCATATCTGTAGGAAGTATGACAATTTTGCCAACTATTCTCATTCTAAATATATTTTTTACATTAGATCTGCCAGAGTATTATTACAGAAATGCCTGATGCCAAGGACACTCCTCATTAAGTCCTTTTTCCACAGCATTCAGATAAAAAATCCAAAAAACCTCCCGTTTTTTTCGGAGGCATATCGGGTCAGTTCCTGGGTTGGCTTTTATCTTTTCCAAGATAAACCAGCGGATTTCCACATCTTTATGGTCCTTTTCAAGCCAATGTGCTACTATTGGGGCTGCCATTTTCCGATTTCTGATGTTGGACTTATGCTCCCCTATCCGTACCCGGCATTTTCTACCTGTTTCTCCAACATATGGGAGATTGCACGGGCACAATATTAGGTAGACGATGTTGCTAGTGCGGCAATTAGTCAGGGTGGCATTGCGGCTGACCGAAATCGTGCGGTTGTTGGTATTCACAGTATCACCCACAATGGTCTGAGGACAAATATGGCATGTCCCACATTTGTGGTTGCCATATATTGGATCCATTCCTGTTATTGTGGTCTGTTTGTTCACCGGTGTTTCTTGTATTTTTCCCCTTACTAAATGGTTTTTCAGGTTTGGGTTTTTTTTTTAAGGCAAAAATGGGGCGCTTCAGGTGTGTTTTCTCATTTTCCAGATTTAAAATATGCCAGCTCGAGTTGATGGCTTGCCTGATTTTATGGTTCATTTCGGAGTGACGAGTCACGCATACTAATTGATTTAGTTTCTCCGATTCTCTTTCCGCGAACATAGCTTCCCTGTTGGTATATCTGGCTCGTTTGAAGGACTCTTTAATCAATCTCGGTGGGTATCCCCGGATTCGTAGTTTTTCTTGAAGTATGTCTGCTTGGGTAAGGAAATCCTGTAGGTCGGTGCAGTTCCTTCTAATACGAAGGAACTGGCTGTAAGGGATACTGCCCCTCTGACTGCATGGATGGAAGCTAGCATATTGAAGCAAGGTGTTTCGAGCTGTCGGTTTTGTATACAAAGATACTTTGATGATGTTATCCTGATGTTCAATCCAAATGTTTAGAAATTCTATTCTGGACCTGCTGATGTGACTGGCAAATTTCAAATTGGCGTCCGCCGCATTCAGCCACTCAATGAATTCACCGAGTTGGTCTTCTGCCCCCCTCCAGATGAAAAAGATGTCGTCAATGAACTGTTTCCAGCTCATGACGTTTTCGAAGAAGGGGGCCATCTCATTGAAGACATTAGTTCTTTCAAATTCTCCCATATACAGGCAGGCTATGCTTGGGGCACAACTCGCTCCCATACTGACACCAGAGGCCTGCCTATATAGGGTGTTGTCAAATTCAAAGTAGTTCTCAAATAGGACTACTTTGAGGCATTGTAGGATGAATTCAGAGTTAGTTATGTTGGTATTCCTGGAGAGTACAGTTTCAATAGCCTCATATGCTACTCTTTGAGGGATATTAGAGTATAGTGCTTCCACGTCGAGAGTGACCATTATTTCAGAATTTTCGTGGAATGGGATGCCTTCCACTTGCTGGATAAAGTGTCCTGTGTCCCGTACGTACGATTCCAATTCTGTCACCATTGGATTTAGGAATTTATCGATGTACTTTGATAATGGCTCGGTGGCAGAGCCAATAGTAGAGACTATTGGTCGCATGGGGGGATCTGCACTATTCTTATGGGTTTTTGGTAACCCATATATGATAGGTATTTTGGTGTTGGATGGGGTGAGATACTCAGCCTCAGCTTCACAGATGTGTTTTTGGTTGACCGCTTTTTGAACCATTGTCAATATACGTTTTTTCAGAACGTTTTCGGGGTTCCGAGTGACCCGGATGTAGTGGCCTGAGGAAGAAAGCAATTCAGTCATTCTTCTTTTGTAGTCGGTGGTATCAAGTAATGTGATCCCACCACCTTTATCACAAGGTTTAATTGTGATATTTTTGTTTAATTCCAATTCCTTCAGAGCTCTATTTTCTGAGATGGATAGATTTGATTTCGGTATGGGCACATATTTGGTCATTTTATTGATTTTATGCATGACTGTTTTTTCAAAAATGCTTACCTCTGGTCCCACCATTTCCAATGAGGGTGTAAATGAGGATGGGGGTTTGCAACCAGATCTATTGTTTTCATTGTTGGTGGGGGGTGCTTCCAGGAAAAACTTCTGGAGGCGGACTTTCCTAAAAAATAGCTGTAAATCTCTGTTCAATTCGAACTTGTTAAAGTTGGTGGACGGTACGAATGATAGGCCCCTTGATAGAAGTTGGATGGCCTTTGGATCTGTGGTTTCATTGGATAAATTGAACACAGGGAGCCCCCTTATGTTCGCCAGTACTGATGATGGCGGGTCTGCACATACATCTGCGTTTGTCCGCGACCCTGATGGTAATTCCTCGTTTGTGGGGTTCTCGATGGGGGACGAGTGTTGCCCCGACGGTTCCCTAAAAAACGATTTTGTTGGTAATTGCGGTCATATCCTTCATTTCTATTTCCCCTGTTGGAATTATGCCCTTGATTGGGATTATGTCCCTGCTCATAGCTGGGGTCATATTCTTCGGGGGTATCCCCTTCGGAGTCGGTAGTTTCAGAGAAGGTGGTGACTTTCCTTCCTTGGCCCCATCTGGGTGCCTGTCCTCGGGGGGCATTTTCTTCTTGGGTGGTATAGAAATTGGTCCCCAAGTAGGGGTAGGCCCTTTCCTGTGAGAACATTCGAATGTCCTTTCTTAGTTTTTCGGTTTTTCTTTTAAGCAGGTAATCAGAAAAGGATTCCAATTCAAATTGGATTTCTTCAAGCTTCCTTTTCCCCTCATCTACTGAATCCCCCTCTTTAAGTTTGTCTTCTAATTCTCGAATTTCTTTTTCAAGGATATCCATTACGGTCCGAGCCGTTTCCACAATCAACATCATCCAGTCCCTGGAGCAACGGTTAGAAATAAGGGCCCATCGCTCCAGGAACTGTCTGATTTCAATGAACATCCCAGGGATATTTCGGACTCTGAGTCCGATGGGGATAGTACCCGCTCGTAGGTAGTCGAGCGTGAATTTGGCATGTAGTTCTGTTCTTTTTGATTTTTTACGGAGATTCAGCAATTTGTTCCAATCTCCGTTGAGTCCTTTTGGTACAGAAAAATCTTGGTTGCCATCCGCTGGGAGACCAAGCATTTTAGCAAAATTATCATCGGTAAAGCCAAATGTTTTTATAGTGTCCATTCTAGTTCTTTTTTGGTGGGAATGATATAGAATGTTAAGCGGAGAGGGCGTTTTTAGTGGGAATAATATTGAATATTAGGCAGAGAGGGCGATTGGTCTAAACATAGAATTTTCTTCTATTTATGAGGCCTCAATAAGGTCTAAGTATAGGTCAGGTGTGCTTCACATTCAAATAAACATTTCATACTATCTTTACACTCTCTGTTGGTCCATTCAGCCAAAGAACCCAAACAACCCCCACAGCTCAAGGCTGTGAGTCAAGTAAACAAAAGAAGGGGGTTCCCCGTGGGTAACTTTAAGATATGGGCAGGTCGTAGGGGGAAGAAACTAATGTGAATAGAACAAAAAAGAACACCCTGCCTCGAGATATAATGGCCCTAACTAGAGGGTCCAACAAGTATATATGGAGGGGTGATTAACCTAGGAGTTGACACTACACACAACAATCACAAGGTCAATCCAAATAGACTCTACAGATCATATTAGAAATATATATATTTTTATTTATTTTGGGATAACAAGGATATAAAAAGTAGATAGTACTTTCGTATCACAAATACATTTAGAGCATAAAAAAGACAAACATTGATATAGGGGCAACAACGAAAGGGAAGATAGGGCTACATTAAGACCTACCCAGTACCAGCCACACTTCAAACACACTGTCTCACTTACTTCAGTCTCTTCTCACTCTATCTCATCTTATACCATTCACCTTTCATTCTTCCATTCATTCTTCTAATCCTGGCGAGTACAACACATAGGTGGTTAATGTGTTGTATGGATCGGGGTGTTGGTCCAGGTAGATGATTTTTACTAAGGGCCCTGATGTAATTAGGACAATGACCGTATTCCTGGAGACACAAGCCGACGCGTGTTTCGGTGACAGGCCAATGAGGCCACACCTTCGTCAGGGCTAGGGGCAGTATACTGGGAGGGACACAAGGGTAAAATCTGAAAGATAGAGAGCAGAACAAATTTCATTTTACTTTTATATATATACATATAGTGCTCATTGAACAGTTCTGTGTTACCAACATATACTTATCATGGTTCTGGTCCAATATAACATTTCAGACATATATAAAAGATTAATGTGATTCTAATATAACATTTTATTCATATATTGGATATTGGAACTATGTCCCTAATGTTGACCTTTTGTTGCTGTGCAATGTCAAGACTCTCTAGAGACACTCCCTGAGATAGATTCCCTATTGCGTGGAATCTAGATAGGCATAATGATAACTTAGACTGAATGAACCATAGAGCATAATTCATACAACAATTAATCTCCACTTACATGCAGGTACATAAACCTCTTTTTGTACATGTTCTATACCCACATTTCTCTTTCTTGCACACACATGACCATATAGTTAAAATGAGGCC
The DNA here is from genome assembly GCF_964263255.1 of Lissotriton vulgaris. NCBI lineage: Eukaryota > Metazoa > Chordata > Amphibia > Caudata > Salamandridae > Lissotriton > Lissotriton vulgaris. Next base: position 460,263,988 of record NC_141696.1, on the reverse strand, counting down.
CAAGGTTCTAAACAGGCAAGTTATTATACTTTTCATTAGTTAATTAGTGCGGGTCTCAGCTAGAGACCAAACCACTCATTTTTAGTCATATATAGGGAGAGTTATTGGCTTATTTAGTCAGACATATATCCTGATATTTTACCTGTATGATTATTTATCTCTGTTGTTTAGAGATCACAGGCGTCTGATGGCAGCGTGTTACACAGGAGCGCCACTGTTTCTAGTTTTCATTGACAGGACTCCAGAGCGATACGGATCCTGTAGTGGAGGTAGATTAATACCCTTATATATATAAAAACACTGGCAGGATTGAGTCAAATCTAATAAAATCAGTTTTCAAATGTTCGCCTATATCATTGTCGGTCTATGGGCTGATCTCAGTTAGCTATTGTTTAGATATCAAATATAATTTTCTAAACTTCCGATGCTCTTAGGAGGGTTCGTGGCTATCCGGCAAGGTCTCCAAAAGGGAATTAGATGGTCGACACCTTCCTGAGAGATTTTTTTTATAAATAAAACACAGTAGAACGCTGTAGATGTCATATAAAGGGGTTTATAAAGCGCATGGTGACGCCATCCCGACATACCGGAGTGGCCGGCACGTCAGCGCTGTGTTTATTTCAATGCCAAGGGATCACATGAGTTCAAAATAATGGTTGGCAGATAGCGAGCCTGTGGGCGAAAGAGGAACTGGTCCATTACCAGTGTACCCGGCCCTTTTCGATATAGCCATACAAGCACTTCAAAATAATTACCTTCCATGAGTCTGAAAACTTTTTCTCAACGGGGTTCCAATGGCTTCTCTACTCTATTAACTTCCACCGTGGAAGACGGGCCGATGCAGTGCCTTCTCTACTCGGTTAACTGCCACCGCGGAAGACGGGCTGAGGCAGAGCCTAAAGGCGAGATAGTAAGAAAAGGGGGTCTTTTATGTTTGTCTAATAAGTGCAAACTTTCTAATCTCCAAAGCTCCCTATCTATGAAATATACCTTCTTCCTGAAGACTGTCTCGTTCTCATGGGGTTCCGCCGACCGCGTCTGCCGGCCTACTGCTGGAGACTGGATTCTCACCTGCTGATTTCAGCGTCCTGTTTAAATAGCGCAATATTCGCACCTCCCGAGGTGCTGGGCCAGCTGTGTAGGTCATGCATGGCCATGGATGACGGACTATCCCTCCCTTATCGAACTTAGTCGCCATCTTGTGTAAACCGGTAGGGCGCTGGTGCACTGGTGTTCGGCCTTTTTTTTAAGAAAGCGTTCGAGGTAATGTAGCGGCCATCTTTGTTAAACCGGCAGTAAGCTGTCGTCATCCTATGTGATCCTCTTATGAGAACTGGTAGTAATTAACTTATTTTCGCTATGCGGCAGTATTGCAGTCATATTGTGTAAAGCTGGCTACAGGCTCTCAGATGTTATCGATGTACTAGAAGGTTATTTTAGCACATTAACGATCCATCTCCTATATACAGACCCAGATTCGGTCTCATCAAAAGGGGAGGAAGCCAAATCCATTTTTCTTGGGTCCCTAGTGGTACTACCTTTATTACTCCCATATTATAGGTGAGGCCATGCTCATATCTGTAGGAAGTATGACAATTTTGCCAACTATTCTCATTCTAAATATATTTTTTACATTAGATCTGCCAGAGTATTATTACAGAAATGCCTGATGCCAAGGACACTCCTCATTAAGTCCTTTTTCCACAGCATTCAGATAAAAAATCCAAAAAACCTCCCGTTTTTTTCGGAGGCATATCGGGTCAGTTCCTGGGTTGGCTTTTATCTTTTCCAAGATAAACCAGCGGATTTCCACATCTTTATGGTCCTTTTCAAGCCAATGTGCTACTATTGGGGCTGCCATTTTCCGATTTCTGATGTTGGACTTATGCTCCCCTATCCGTACCCGGCATTTTCTACCTGTTTCTCCAACATATGGGAGATTGCACGGGCACAATATTAGGTAGACGATGTTGCTAGTGCGGCAATTAGTCAGGGTGGCATTGCGGCTGACCGAAATCGTGCGGTTGTTGGTATTCACAGTATCACCCACAATGGTCTGAGGACAAATATGGCATGTCCCACATTTGTGGTTGCCATATATTGGATCCATTCCTGTTATTGTGGTCTGTTTGTTCACCGGTGTTTCTTGTATTTTTCCCCTTACTAAATGGTTTTTCAGGTTTGGGTTTTTTTTTTAAGGCAAAAATGGGGCGCTTCAGGTGTGTTTTCTCATTTTCCAGATTTAAAATATGCCAGCTCGAGTTGATGGCTTGCCTGATTTTATGGTTCATTTCGGAGTGACGAGTCACGCATACTAATTGATTTAGTTTCTCCGATTCTCTTTCCGCGAACATAGCTTCCCTGTTGGTATATCTGGCTCGTTTGAAGGACTCTTTAATCAATCTCGGTGGGTATCCCCGGATTCGTAGTTTTTCTTGAAGTATGTCTGCTTGGGTAAGGAAATCCTGTAGGTCGGTGCAGTTCCTTCTAATACGAAGGAACTGGCTGTAAGGGATACTGCCCCTCTGACTGCATGGATGGAAGCTAGCATATTGAAGCAAGGTGTTTCGAGCTGTCGGTTTTGTATACAAAGATACTTTGATGATGTTATCCTGATGTTCAATCCAAATGTTTAGAAATTCTATTCTGGACCTGCTGATGTGACTGGCAAATTTCAAATTGGCGTCCGCCGCATTCAGCCACTCAATGAATTCACCGAGTTGGTCTTCTGCCCCCCTCCAGATGAAAAAGATGTCGTCAATGAACTGTTTCCAGCTCATGACGTTTTCGAAGAAGGGGGCCATCTCATTGAAGACATTAGTTCTTTCAAATTCTCCCATATACAGGCAGGCTATGCTTGGGGCACAACTCGCTCCCATACTGACACCAGAGGCCTGCCTATATAGGGTGTTGTCAAATTCAAAGTAGTTCTCAAATAGGACTACTTTGAGGCATTGTAGGATGAATTCAGAGTTAGTTATGTTGGTATTCCTGGAGAGTACAGTTTCAATAGCCTCATATGCTACTCTTTGAGGGATATTAGAGTATAGTGCTTCCACGTCGAGAGTGACCATTATTTCAGAATTTTCGTGGAATGGGATGCCTTCCACTTGCTGGATAAAGTGTCCTGTGTCCCGTACGTACGATTCCAATTCTGTCACCATTGGATTTAGGAATTTATCGATGTACTTTGATAATGGCTCGGTGGCAGAGCCAATAGTAGAGACTATTGGTCGCATGGGGGGATCTGCACTATTCTTATGGGTTTTTGGTAACCCATATATGATAGGTATTTTGGTGTTGGATGGGGTGAGATACTCAGCCTCAGCTTCACAGATGTGTTTTTGGTTGACCGCTTTTTGAACCATTGTCAATATACGTTTTTTCAGAACGTTTTCGGGGTTCCGAGTGACCCGGATGTAGTGGCCTGAGGAAGAAAGCAATTCAGTCATTCTTCTTTTGTAGTCGGTGGTATCAAGTAATGTGATCCCACCACCTTTATCACAAGGTTTAATTGTGATATTTTTGTTTAATTCCAATTCCTTCAGAGCTCTATTTTCTGAGATGGATAGATTTGATTTCGGTATGGGCACATATTTGGTCATTTTATTGATTTTATGCATGACTGTTTTTTCAAAAATGCTTACCTCTGGTCCCACCATTTCCAATGAGGGTGTAAATGAGGATGGGGGTTTGCAACCAGATCTATTGTTTTCATTGTTGGTGGGGGGTGCTTCCAGGAAAAACTTCTGGAGGCGGACTTTCCTAAAAAATAGCTGTAAATCTCTGTTCAATTCGAACTTGTTAAAGTTGGTGGACGGTACGAATGATAGGCCCCTTGATAGAAGTTGGATGGCCTTTGGATCTGTGGTTTCATTGGATAAATTGAACACAGGGAGCCCCCTTATGTTCGCCAGTACTGATGATGGCGGGTCTGCACATACATCTGCGTTTGTCCGCGACCCTGATGGTAATTCCTCGTTTGTGGGGTTCTCGATGGGGGACGAGTGTTGCCCCGACGGTTCCCTAAAAAACGATTTTGTTGGTAATTGCGGTCATATCCTTCATTTCTATTTCCCCTGTTGGAATTATGCCCTTGATTGGGATTATGTCCCTGCTCATAGCTGGGGTCATATTCTTCGGGGGTATCCCCTTCGGAGTCGGTAGTTTCAGAGAAGGTGGTGACTTTCCTTCCTTGGCCCCATCTGGGTGCCTGTCCTCGGGGGGCATTTTCTTCTTGGGTGGTATAGAAATTGGTCCCCAAGTAGGGGTAGGCCCTTTCCTGTGAGAACATTCGAATGTCCTTTCTTAGTTTTTCGGTTTTTCTTTTAAGCAGGTAATCAGAAAAGGATTCCAATTCAAATTGGATTTCTTCAAGCTTCCTTTTCCCCTCATCTACTGAATCCCCCTCTTTAAGTTTGTCTTCTAATTCTCGAATTTCTTTTTCAAGGATATCCATTACGGTCCGAGCCGTTTCCACAATCAACATCATCCAGTCCCTGGAGCAACGGTTAGAAATAAGGGCCCATCGCTCCAGGAACTGTCTGATTTCAATGAACATCCCAGGGATATTTCGGACTCTGAGTCCGATGGGGATAGTACCCGCTCGTAGGTAGTCGAGCGTGAATTTGGCATGTAGTTCTGTTCTTTTTGATTTTTTACGGAGATTCAGCAATTTGTTCCAATCTCCGTTGAGTCCTTTTGGTACAGAAAAATCTTGGTTGCCATCCGCTGGGAGACCAAGCATTTTAGCAAAATTATCATCGGTAAAGCCAAATGTTTTTATAGTGTCCATTCTAGTTCTTTTTTGGTGGGAATGATATAGAATGTTAAGCGGAGAGGGCGTTTTTAGTGGGAATAATATTGAATATTAGGCAGAGAGGGCGATTGGTCTAAACATAGAATTTTCTTCTATTTATGAGGCCTCAATAAGGTCTAAGTATAGGTCAGGTGTGCTTCACATTCAAATAAACATTTCATACTATCTTTACACTCTCTGTTGGTCCATTCAGCCAAAGAACCCAAACAACCCCCACAGCTCAAGGCTGTGAGTCAAGTAAACAAAAGAAGGGGGTTCCCCGTGGGTAACTTTAAGATATGGGCAGGTCGTAGGGGGAAGAAACTAATGTGAATAGAACAAAAAAGAACACCCTGCCTCGAGATATAATGGCCCTAACTAGAGGGTCCAACAAGTATATATGGAGGGGTGATTAACCTAGGAGTTGACACTACACACAACAATCACAAGGTCAATCCAAATAGACTCTACAGATCATATTAGAAATATATATATTTTTATTTATTTTGGGATAACAAGGATATAAAAAGTAGATAGTACTTTCGTATCACAAATACATTTAGAGCATAAAAAAGACAAACATTGATATAGGGGCAACAACGAAAGGGAAGATAGGGCTACATTAAGACCTACCCAGTACCAGCCACACTTCAAACACACTGTCTCACTTACTTCAGTCTCTTCTCACTCTATCTCATCTTATACCATTCACCTTTCATTCTTCCATTCATTCTTCTAATCCTGGCGAGTACAACACATAGGTGGTTAATGTGTTGTATGGATCGGGGTGTTGGTCCAGGTAGATGATTTTTACTAAGGGCCCTGATGTAATTAGGACAATGACCGTATTCCTGGAGACACAAGCCGACGCGTGTTTCGGTGACAGGCCAATGAGGCCACACCTTCGTCAGGGCTAGGGGCAGTATACTGGGAGGGACACAAGGGTAAAATCTGAAAGATAGAGAGCAGAACAAATTTCATTTTACTTTTATATATATACATATAGTGCTCATTGAACAGTTCTGTGTTACCAACATATACTTATCATGGTTCTGGTCCAATATAACATTTCAGACATATATAAAAGATTAATGTGATTCTAATATAACATTTTATCCATATATTGGATATTGGAACAATGTCCCTAATGTTGACCTTTTGTTGCTGTGCAATGTCAAGACTCTCTAGAGACACTCCCTGAGATAGATTCCCTATTGCGTGGAATCTAGATAGGCATAATGATAACCTAGACTGAATGAACCATAGAGGATAATTCATACAACAATTAATCTCCACTTACATGCAGGTACATAAACCTCTTTTTGTACATGTTCTATACCCGCATTTCTCTTTCTTGCACACACATGACCATATAGTTAAAATGAGGCCCAAGGTTCTAAACAGGCAAGTTATTATACTTTTCATTAGTTAATTAGTGCGGGTCTCAGCTAGAGACCAAACCACTCATTTTTAGTCATATATAGGGAGAGTTATTGGCTTAATTAGTCAGACATATATCCTGATATTTTACCTGTATGATTATTTATCTCTGTTGTTTAGAGATCACAGGCGTCTGATGGCAGCGTGTTACACAGGAGCGCCACTGTTTCTAGTTTTCATTGACAGGACTCCAGAGCGATACGGATCCTGTAGTGGAGGTAGATTAATACCCTTATACATCAAAACACTGGCAGGATTGAGTCAAATCTAATGAAATCAGTTTTCAAATGTTCGCCTATATCATTGTCGGTCTATGGGCTGATCTCAGTTAGCTATTGTTTAGATATCAAATACAATTTTCCAAAATTCGGAAGCTCTTAGGAGGGTTCGTGGCTATCCAGCAAGGTCTCCAAAAGGGAATTAGATGGTCGACACCTTCCTGAGAGATTTTTTTTATAAATAAAACACAGTAGAACGCTGTAGATGTCATATATACATACCGGAGTGGCCGGCACGTCAGCGCTGTGTTTATTTCAATGCCAAGGGATCACATGAGTTCAAAATAATGGTTGGCAGATAGCGAGCCTGTGGGCGAAAGAGGAATTGGTCCATTACCAGTGTACCCGGCCCTTTTCGATAATGCCATACAAGCACTTCAAAATAATTACCTTCCATGAGTCTGAAAACTTTTTCTCAACGGGGTTCCAATGGCTTCTCTACTCTATTAACTTCCACCGTGGAAGACGGGCCGATGCAGTGCCTTCTCTACTCGGTTAACTGCCACCGCGGAAGACGAGCTGAGGCAGAGCCTAAAAGCGGGATAGTAAGAAAAGGGGGTCTTTTATGTCTGTCTAATAAGTGAAAACTTTCTAATCTCCAAAGCTCCCTATCTATGAAATATACCTTCTTCCTGAAGACTGTCTCGTTCCGATGGGGTTCAGCCGACCGCGTCTGCCGGCCTACTGCTGGAGACTGGATTCTCACCTGTTGATTTCAGCGTCCTGTTTAAATAGCGCAATATTCGCGCCTCCCGAGGTGCTGGGCCAGCTGTGTAGGTCATGCATGGCCATGGATGACGGACTATCCCTCCCTTATCGAACTTAGTCGCCATCTTGTGTAAACTGGTAGGGCGCTGGTGCACTGGTGTTCGGCCTTTTTTTTAAGAAAGCGTTCGAGGTAATGTAGCGGCCATCTTTGTTAAACCGGCAGTAAGCTGTCGTCATCCTATGTGATCCTCTTATGAGAACTGGTAGTAATTAACTTATTTTCGCTATGCGGCAGTATTGCAGTCATATTGTGTAAAGCTGGCTACAGGCTCTCAGATGTTATCGATGTACTAGAAGGTTATTTTAGCACATTAACGATCCATCTCCTATATACAGACCCAGATTCGGTCTCATCAAAAGGGGAGGAAGCCAAATCCATTTTTCTGGGGTCCCTAGTGGTACTACCTTTATTACTCCCATATTATAGGTGAGGCCATGCTCATATCTGTAGGAAGTATGACAATTTTGCCAACTATTCTCATTTTATATATATTTTTTACATTAGATCTGCCAGAGTATTATTACAGAAATGCCTGATGCCAAGGACACTCCTCATTAAGTCCTTTTTCCACAGCATTCAGATAAAAAATCCCAAAAACCTCCCGGTTTTTCGGAGGCATATCGGGTCAGTTCCTGGGTTGGCTTTTATCTTTTCCAAGATAAACCAGCGGATTTCCACATCTTTATGGTCCTTTTCAAGCCAATGTGCTACTATAGGGGCTGCCATTTTCCGATTTCTGATGCTGGACTTATGCTCCCCTATCCGTACCCGGCATTCTCAACCTGTTTCTCCAACATATGGGAGATTGCACGGGCACAATATTAGGTAGACGATGTTGCTAGTGCGGCAATTAGTCAGGGTGGCATTGCGGCTGACCGAAATCGTGCGGTTGTTGGTATTCACAGTATCACCCACAATGGCCTGAGGACAAATATGGCATGTCCCACATTTGTGGTTGCCATATATTGGATCCATTCCTGTTATTGTGGTCTGTTTGTTCACCGGTGTTTCTTGTATTTTTCCCCTTACTAAATGGTTTTTCAGGTTTGGGTTTTTTTTTAAGGCAAAAATGGGGCGCTTCAGGTGTGTTTTCTCATTTTCCAGATTTAAAATATGCCAGCTCGAGTTGATGGCTTGCCTGATTTTATGGTTCATTTCGGAGTGACGAGTCACGCATACTAATTGATTTAGTTTCTCCGATTCTCTTTCCGCGAACATAGCTTCCCTGTTGGTATATCTGGCTCGTTTGAAGGACTCTTTAATCAATCTCGGTGGGTATCCCCGGATTCGTAGTTTTTCTTGAAGTATGTCTGCTTGGGTCAGGAAATCCTGTAGGTCGGTGCAGTTCCTTCTAATACGAAGGAACTGGCTGTAAGGGATACTGTCCCTCTGGCTGCGTGTATGGAAGCTAGCATATTGAAGCAAGGTGTTTCGAGCTGTCGGTTTTGTATACAAAGATACTTTGATGATGTTATCCTGATGTTCAATCCAAATGTCTAGAAATTCTATTCTGGACCTGCTGATGTGACTGGTAAATTTCAAATTGGCGTCCGCCGCATTCAGCCACTCAATGAATTCACCGAGTTGGTCTTCTGCCCCCCTCCAGATGAAAAAGATGTCGTCAATGAACCGTTTCCAGCTCATGACGTTTTCGAAGAAGGGGGCCATCTCATTGAAGACATTAGTTCTTTCAAATTCTCCCATATACAGGCAGGCTACGCTTGGGGCACAACTCGCTCCCATACTGACACCAGAGGCCTGCCTATATAGGGTGTTGTCAAATTCAAAGTAGTTCTCAAATAGGACTACTTTGAGGCATTGTAGGATGAATTCAGAGTTAGTTATGTTGGTATTCCTGGAGAGTACTGTTTCAATAGCCTCATATGCTCCTCTTTGAGGGATATTAGAGTATAGTGGCCATGGCCTGACCTACACATGACCTACACAGCTGGCCCAGCACCTCGGGAGGCGCGAATATTGCGCTATTTAAACAGGACGCTGAAATCAACAGGTGAGAATCCAGTCTCCAGCAGTAGGCCGGCAGACGCGGTCGGCGGAACCCCATCGGAACGAGACAGTCTTCAGGAAGAAGGAATATTTCATAGATAGGGAGCTTTAGAGATTAGAAAGTTTGCACTTATTAGACAAACATAAAAGACCCCCTTTTCTTACTATCCCGCCTTTAGGCTCTGCCTCAGCCCGTCTTCCGCGGTGGCAGTTAACCGAGTAGAGAAGGCACTGCATCGGCCCGTCTTCCACAGTGGAAGTTAATAGAGTAGAGAAGCCATTGGAACCCCGTTGAGAAAAAGTTTTCAGACTCATGGAAGGTAATTATTTTGAAGTGCTTGTATGGCTATATCGAAAAGGGCCGGGTACACTGGTAATGGACCAATTCCTCTTTCGCCCACAGGCTCACTATCTGCCAACCATTATTTTGAACTCATGTGATCCCTTGGCATTGAAATAAACACAGCGCTGACGTGCCGGCCACTCTGGTATGTATATATGACATCTACAGCGTTCTACTGTGTTTTATTTATAAAAAAAATCTCTCAGGAAGTTTTCGACCATCTAATTCCCTTTTGGAGACCTTGCCGGATAGCCACGAACCCTCCTAAGAGCATCGGAAGTTTAGAAAATTGTATTTGATATCTAAATAATAGCTAACTGAGATCAGCCCATAGACCGACAATGATATAGGCGAACATTTGAAAACTGATTTCATTAGATTTGACTCAATCCTGCCAGTGTTTTGATGTATAAGGGCATTAATCTACCTCCACTACAGGATCCGTATCGCTCTGGAGTCCTGTCAATGAAAACTAGAAACAGTGGCGCTCCTGTGTAACCGCTGCCATCAGACGCCTGTGATCTCTAAACAACAGAGATAAATAATCATACAGGTAAAATATCAGGATATATGTCTGACTAAATAAGCCAATAACTCTCCCTATATATGACTAAAAATGAGTGGTTTGGTCTCTAGCTGAGACCCGCACTAATTAACTAATGAAAAGTATAATAACTTGCCTGTTTAGAACCTTTCGCCTCATTTTAACTATATGGTCATGTGTGTGCAAGAAAGAGAAATGCGGGTATAGAACATGTACAAAAAGAGGTTTATGTACCTGCATGTAAGTGGAGATTAATTGTTGTATGAATTATGCTCTATGGTTCATTCAGTCTAGGTTATCATTATGCCTATCTAGATTCCACGCAATAGGGAATCTATCTCAGGGAGTGTCTCTAGAGAGTCTTGACATTGCACAGCAACAAAAGGTCAACATTAGGGACATCGTTCCAATATCCAATATATGGATAAAATGTTATATTAGAATCACATTAATCTTTTATATATGTCTGAAATGTTATATTGGACCAGAACCATGATAAGTATATGTTGGTAACACAGAACTGTTCAATGAGCACTATATGTATATATATAAAAGTAAAATGAAATTTGTTCTGCTCTCTATCTTTCAGATTTTACCCTTGTGTCCCTCCCAGTATACTGCCCCTAGCCCTGACGAAGGTGTGGCCTCATTGGCCTGTCACCGAAACGCGCGTCGGCTTGTGTCTCCAGGAATACGGTCATTGTCCTAACTACATCAGGACCCGTAGTAAAAATCATCTACCTGGACCAACACCCCGATCCATACAACACATTAACCACCTATGTGTTGTACTCGCCAGGATTAGAAGAATGAATGGAAGAATGAAAGGTGAATGGTATAAGATGAGATAGAGTGAGAAGAGACTGAAGTAAGTGAGACAGTGTGTTTGAAGTGTGGCTGGTACTGGGTAGGTCTTAATGTAGCCCTATCTTCCCTTTCGTTGTTGCCCCTATATCAATGTTTGTCTTTTTTATGCTCTAAATGTATTTGTGATACGAAAGTACTATCTACTTTTTATATCCTTGTTATCCCAAAAGAAATACAAATATATATATTTCTAATATGATCTGTAGAGTCTATTTGGATTGACCTTGTGATTGTTGTGTGTAGTGTCAACTCCTAGGTTAATCACCCCTCCATATATACTTGTTGGACCCTCTAGTTAGGGCCATTATATCTCGAGGCAGGGTGTTCTTTTTTGTTCTATTCACATTAGTTTCTTCCCCCTACGACCTGCCCATATCTTAAAGTTACCCACGGGGAACCCCCTTCTTTTGTTTATTTACCTCGTATTTTATACAGGAGTGCTGTCTAAAATTTCTGACAGGATATCCAAATTTGATCAGTTCCAGAACACTCGTATATTTCTAATTGAGTAAAAAAATATATATATACGTATTTTTAGAGTCACAGTATATTGTTTGGCCAACGAGAATTAATATAGATTTAGTCACTTAGATTTTTTGTTATCAACTTTGAAGAGTTTCGAATATATTGCGTTGTGTCAATTGTAGCTTAGAAGGGCCATTGACTATTATTGAACAACCTATACGTAGTAAGCTAGTGATAGTCAGTTATATTAAATGTACCGACCAGTTGGTCAATTAACGGTGCTGGTTCACAAAAGGTATTAAACCTAATGTTGGCAACTAAATAAAGCGTTCGTTGAGTTTAATGTTCACAAAAGGTATTAAACCTAATATTGGCAACTAATTCAAACGTTCGTTGAATTTAGCATGTAGCGTTTATAATAGCAAAAGGCACCATTTTCTCTAGGTCATTAAAATGGATACTGGTAGACACAAGACAAAGGTAATATCCCTTGACATTTATAAACGGGTATGTTATTCAGGGGGCCAAGGCATTCTGACTATAGAAATGCATCGGCAAAACATTAAATTCTCAATAGTTAAAAACGCGCAGTTCGCTTTAACCATTATCGCGGTAAGAGCAGTCTTTTAATTCACTTACTTTGAATCTCGATCGTGAGCGCGCCAAAATCCAGACGAATCAAGTTAAGGCTTGCAACAATGTTTGCGTATTGGTGCTTGTTTATGAAGCGTCACAGATATTGGAGTGTTGCGTGATCTCGCGAGACTACGCAATGAGAACAGTCACTATGTCTTTGAGAGTAACCACGGCAGCCATTTTAGCCTATGCAATTCGTATATTACAAATCAGTATTATATCTCGGGTGTGATTATTCGGTGGTCCTTTTAATGAAACATTGATTTCTAGGATCTAAATCAAATACAATTACAAATGTTACGTGACTGATTTAAAGAAAAAGTTTAAAAAGATACAGTCAATCAATAGTTCATATTTGGACAGGTTTATATCAACTACATTAGTCCTGTCACCAAAGAAGAGGCGCTCACAGTCTCAAAGCTTGTCTTCATAGAATAAGGGCTCACAGTCTACGCATTTGTTATACATATTTATCTAGATGATGATATAATAAGCATTATGATCTACACATATCTTTTCTAGAATATGTTGTGTAAATATGTGTATATACTTCGAATCAGATAATGGCTGACTTCAGGCTTTAACCAAGATTTAACTATATTACTCAGAAGAGGTATAGACAACTTTAGGTCAAGCATGCAAGGGTATGCCACTCAGTACAAGAGTTCAGTCCGTTTTCACACTATTGGCAATTTCAATCCAGCGATTTTCTTTAATAATCAAGGTTTTATCACAGTTTTTTTGTCTGATGTATGGTTTCACAACCTCAATCACCCACCAGGTCATTTCTTTTTCGGAATGTTTAGCAGAAGAGTAATGTTCTACTAATGGGGCATTCTCAACTTTGCAGCCTATCCGTGATTGATGTTGCAGAATTCTCTGCTTTATCATCTGTGTGATTTTCCCGATACACAGTTGGCCACATGGGCACTGTATACAGTAGATCACGTTACTGGTCCTGCAGTTAGAGAAGTGTTTGATGGTAAATTTACGTTTATTGATGTCAAAAGTTTTGATGTTATTGGTGGTGTTACAAGCCATACAGTTATTGCATTTATAGTGGCCTTGTACTGGGGACAGCTGTTTCATGTTGTCAACAGTGTTTACATCCTGTTGTTCGTATGCATGGACTAAGCGGTCTCTTAAATTGGGCCCGCGTTTGAATGAGAACATTGGTTTCTCTCTCAGTTCAGGTAACTCTTTCAGCAGAGGCCAGTTTTTTGTTACAATTTTTTTGAGCTGTTGGCTAAATGTGCCAAAAGTCGTCACACACACTAGTGGTGCCTGGTTGTTTTTAGGCTTGGTCTGGAGCAAAGTTTCTCGATTATTGTACCATGCACGTTTCATGAAATTCTTAAGGAGCTTGTTAGGGTACCCTCTCTCGCGTAGTTTGATTTTCAGAATTTTTGCCTCATGAAAATAGTCAGACCGTTTGTAACAGTTTCTACGCAACCGTAGAAATTGTCCGAAGGGTAACCCATCATGTAAAGATTTTGGATGGTGACTGTTATATTTCAACAAGGTATTACGTGTAGTTGGTTTCGTATACAGAAATGTATAGATGGTATTCTCCTCACTGACTTTGATGGTTAAGTCTAGAAAATTCATTTTGTGTGTATGATAATCTAAAGTAAACTGTAGGTGTGGATTCCTTTTGTTTAGCCAGTCATGGAATTGTTTCAATAATTCCTGGTTACCTTTCCATATAAGGAAGACATCATCTATATATCTTAGCCAGCATGATATGTTGGCTAAGAACGGATTTAAGTTGTCATAGATGAATTCGTTTTCAAAGTTGTTGACATAGATGTTGGCTATGTTGGGGGCATAAACTGCCCCCGTTGGCACGCCTTTAAGTTGTTGGTAGAACTTTTTGTCAAAGAGAAAAAAGTTTTGGCACATTGAGATCTTGATGCATTCCACTATGAATTCGCTAGGGACCGTATGTGGTCTCTCCCGACTGTCTAAAAGATCTTTAATGAGTGTGAGAACCTCTTCTTGGGGAATGTTTGTATATAGACTAGTGATGTCCATGGTCACTAGATATTCCTGTTCTGGGTTATAGTAATGGTTTTCAAGTTTGGTTATCACAGTGGTCGTATCTCTGATATATGTATCTGCCTGAATTACAAATGGTCTAATGAAAAAGTCTGAATATTGGGCAAGTGGCTTAAGAATTGAATTACAGCCAGCAACAATCGGTCTCCCTGGTGGTTCCGTGGCATGCTTATGGATTTTAGGGAGGATGTAAATGGCTGGCACAGTTGGTGATTTGTTTATGAGAAAGGCAGCCTCTTTAGTACTTAGCCAACCTCCTTCAAGTCCTTGGTCACTTAGAGTTTTTATTTGTTTTTCTAGTATAGGGGAGGGATCTGATCTTAGTAGTTTATAGTTATCTGCTACAGATAGTTGTTTCAACATTTCTTGTCTGTATGCTTCACGATCCCATAGTACTGGACCACCCCCCTTATCGGCAGGTTTAATTACCGTATCTTTTAGGGTTTCAAGGTTTTTCAATGCCAAGTGTTCCTCTTTATTAAGATTATTCCTGCAGAAAATCTGTTGTGTGAATAATGTTTCAGTTTCAATAAGGACAGCATTTTCAAATGTTAGGATATTTTTTGAAACCATGTTGTTTTGGGGGAAGAATGTGGAAGGTGGATGGAGACCTGTCCAATTTCTTTCTTGTGTATCAGCTTTAGAAGCAAAAAGATTTTTAAGTCTTATTGCTCTAAAGAATCTCTAGAGTTCACATTTGGTTTGAAATTGATTGTTCCTGTAGGTTGGAACAAACGATAGACCTGAAGTTAAAACCGATATTTCATCTCCAGTCAAGATATGTTTGGATAAATTGAATATCGGAATGGTGGACATATTGTTTACCATTGGTAAAATTGATTGCGAGTCTGTCGTTGGCCTGGGGTGTATTGGTTTCTGTACCACCCTCGTTTTGCTCCCCTGGGTTTCTGTGGTTGTCCCCTTCCTCTCCTGTTGTCCTGGCCTAAAAAAATCTGGCGTGAGGTTGACGGCTGTTGGTCAAAGGAAGGTCTGAAGTGACCTGTTGGTATTTGTTAACCGTCAGATTCAGAACCTGTTTCAGAGAATGTTATCCGTTTTTGTTGTTGATGGTTAGGATTGGGGCCTCTGGGATTGTTTTGTGCCTGATAGAAATCTTTATTCAAATATGGGTATGTTACTTCTTTATTGTATTTGCGGATGTCCTTTTGAAGTTTGTCTGTTTTTTTCGAAGAATTGAATTCCTCAAATTCTTTTATCGTTTGTGTTATTTTATCTAAAAGAGTTTTAGCGTTGGTGATGCTAGAGTCACTGTTGATTTTATTTTCCAGTGCCTCAATCTCTTTTAGAAGTAGTTTAATCTGTTTAGCAGCAGTCTCAATGCTCAGCACCATCCAGGTGCGTGAGCACTTGTTGACTGCGTGGCTAAATCCAATTTTAAACTCACCGTCTTCAGTGAAGATAATAGGGATGTTACGGATCTGTAAACCAGTAGGGATGATGTTGGCGCTAAGACAATCTGTCAAGAACTTAGCATGGAGTTCAGTTCTGACTAATTTTTTCTTCAGACGTTCTAGTTGATTTAGGTCAGATTCTACTGGTGAGTTAACTGGTGTACTTCTGTTGCCTAGCAACGAAGGTCCAGATGCAATTTTGAGAATATAGTCATCAGTATAAGACAGAGTCTCTGCTTCAGACATATAAGCAGAACTATGGGTCAAAGGAAGAATTGTCAGAACTGACCAAAAGAACTGTTGAATAACAGTTTTACCACTTGAAAAAATGGTTCACAGCAGAGGTTATCTGGGCCAACTGTATATCGGGAAAACCACACAGATGATAAAGCAGAGAATTCTGCAACATCAATCACGGATACGCTGCAAAGTTGAGAATGCCCCATTAGTAGAACATTACTCTTCTGCTAAACATTCCGAAAAAGAAATGACCTGGTGGGTGATTGAGGTTGTGAAACCATCCATCAGACAAAAAAACTGTGATAAAACCTTGATTATTAAAGAAAATCGCTGGATTGAAATTGCCAATAGTGTGAAAAACGGACTGAACTCTTGTACTGAGTGGCATACCCTTGCATGCTTGACCTAAAGTTGTCTATACCTCTTCTGAGTAGTATAGTTAAATCTTGGTTAAAGCCTGAAGTCAGCCATTATCTGATTCGAAGTATATACACATATTTACACAACATATTCTAGAAAAGATATGTGTAGATCATAATGCTGTGTTAATTATATCATCATCTAGATAAATATGTATAACAAATGTGTAGACTGTGAGCCCTTATTCTATGAAGACAAGCTTTGAGACTGTGAGCGCCTCTTCTTTGGCGACAGGACTAATGTAGTTGATATAAACCTGTCCAAATATGAACTATTGATTGACTGTATCTTTTTAAACTTTTTCTTTAAATCAGTCACGTAACATTTGTAATTGTATTTGATTTAGATCCTAGAAATCAATGTTTCATTAAAAGGACCACAGAATAATCACACTGAGATATAATACTGATTTGTAATATACGAATTGCATAGGCTAAAATGGCTGCCGTGGTTACTCTCAAAGACATAGTGACTGTTCTCATTGCGTAGTCTCGCGAGATCACGCAACACTCCAATATCCGTGACGCTTCATAAACAAGCACCAATACGCAAACATTGTTGCAAGCCTTAACTTGATTCGTCTGAATTTTGGCGCGCTCACGATCGAGATTCAAAGTAAGTGAATTAAAAGACCGCTCTTACCGCGATAATGGTTAAAGCGAACTGCGCGTTTTTAACTATTGAGAATTTAATGTTTTGCCGATGCATTTCTATAGTCAGAATGCCTTGGCCCCCTGAATAACATACCCGTTTATCAATGTCAAGGGATATTACCTTTGTCTTGTGTCTACCAGTATCCATTTTAATGACCTAGAGAAAATGGTGCCTTTTGCTATTATAAACGCTACATGCTAAATTCAACGAACGTTTGAAATAGTTGCCAATATTAGGTTTAATACCTTTTGTGAACGTTAAACTCTACGAACGCTTTATTTAGTTGCCAAAATTAGGTTTAATACCTTTTGTGAACCAGCACCGTTAATTGACCAACTGGTCGGTACATTTAATATAACTGACTATCACTAGCTTACTACGTATAGGTTGTTCAATAATAGTCAATGGCCCTTCTAAGCTACAATTGACACAACGCAATATATTTGAAACTCTTCAAAGTTGATAACAAAAAATCCAAGTAACTGAATCTATATTAATTCTCGTTGGCCAAACAATATACTGTGACTCTAAAAATACATATATATATATTTTTTTACTCAATTAGAAATATACGAGTGTTCTGGAACTGATCAAATTTGGATATCCTGTCAGAAATTTTCGACAGCACTCCTGTATAAAATACGAGGTAAACCAATAACAATCGTCTTGTACTTAACAATCTAAGCAAATGTATTTTTTTAGAACTGTGGTAGGAAGATAGCTTATTGTTTGCCCCCATCTTTTATAGTGAACTTTGGCATAAAAAGATTTACTTCTTTGCCTCGCATCAACGCTACAATTGAAAGTGCTGCTGCCGCCTTGACTTTATAAGTGACGTGTCTCTAATCAAGTAAAAGTGAGTCCATAATACTATTGATTGAATTTCCTGGATCTTTGCCCTTGAATTTATGCTAGATTAAAAATTTGTTTTGTTCATGTTTTCTAGTCCCCACACCAACTTTTTAGGAAACCTAGAAATAGATTTGTAAGAATGTAAATAAACATAGATTGTTTCAAATAACATTTGTATAGATTTGTAACCAGGTGTTTGATTACACATGTACATATTGTAACATAATGTTGTTTTCTTTACAGAGGGTCATCCACTGTATATAAAATTATTTTGTCCTGATGATGGTCTTGTGAAAAACTCCCAAAGAGACGGAAACGTCGACTATTTAGTCCAACTCTGCATTTTGATTTAATATGTCATCTTTGATTTTCTTCTGATTTGGAGTTGAAATCAATATACCATTGTTTTTGAGCAGTCTTGACTTATGATTTAGATATATCAAACGAGGAAACAACCGACACCTTGAATATCTAAATAGTATCTAGGTATGCACCCTATTTTATATGAATGTTTATCTCTTTTGTATAAAAATATATATTTTTTTGTCTTGAAAACAAATAATAACCTTCAGACAATACAAAACCCTAGTTTTTTGCATGTATTCACTATTTATTATATTTACTGTGTTAGTGTGGTAACACTGTTTGTACTGATCCTTTGAGACTCCTATACTAAAAGCTAATAACATAGCACAGCCACTGATTAAAAACAGTTTTAGGTACTCTGATTATTTATAACAGATCCCATCAGTGCTGAGAAATAGTACTGCCCGAGCCCGCAAGGGTATATTGGGTTGCTCACCTATTTATCTTGCTTATACACAAGAGGCATGTTGACACGCATAGAAGCCCCGCACCACACACTAGCGGTATCAAAAGTCTTCCTGCCCTTTCCCAACTAAGATGGACAGCTCACTCAAGGGACCTCAGCGCCTTTTGGCGTGGTGGCAAAGTTACAGGCGTACATGGTCAGTGGAGACAAATCTTCTGGCCCTTTATGCAGCTGCAGTGTAGGAAAAGCACTATACATTTATCCAACGAGGTAGCACTTACTGATTAGCCAGTAAAAGTACTCCAGTTGAGTAGAGGTATTGCACAAAACGGTGTCATCTTCGTGGATAACTATGCAGGGCAGGATTCATTCTGGCACGAGGCTCCTGTCACAAAAATTAAACCTCAACAGGAAGCACAGATATAAATAAAGCAGGTGCCCGAGTTGAAACTCAAATTCAGTAACGTTTTAATCAGCCCAAAACATTAGTGAGCACGGTCGAGGTTGGCCAAGTGTGCTTTAACCCCATATCTGCAGTCGAAAATTTAGCTGTAATACTGGAGGGTGGTTTTTGAATCCATGAGTTTCTCGAGCGCCATCCCCGTGTAGTTCCTGTGACCAGGAGGCTGCTTTCTCCTCACCTGCTGCCCTGCTCGCTCTCTTACCCTTATACACAAGAGGCATGTTGACACGCATAGAAGCCCTGCACCCCACACTAGCAGTATCAAACGTCTTCCCACCCTTTCCCAACTATGATGGACAGCTCACTCAAGGGACCTCAGCGCCTTTTGGCGTGGTGGCAAAGTTACAGGCGTACATGGTCAGTGGAGACAAATCTTCTGGCCCTTTATGCAGCTGCAGTGTAGGAAAAGCACTATACATTTATCCAACGAGGTAGCACTTACTGATTAGCCAGTAAAAGTACTCCAGTTGAGTATAGGTATTGCACAAAATGGTGTCATCTTCGTGGATAACTATGCAGGGCAGGATTCATTCTGGCATGAGGCTCCTGTCACAAAAATTAAACCTCAACAGGAAGCACTTACAGATATAAATAAAGCAGGTGCCTGAATTGAAGCTCAAATTCAGTAATATTTTAATCAGCCCAAAACATTAGTGAGCACGGTCGAGGCTGGCCAAGTGTGCTTTAACCCCCTATCTGCTATTGAAAATTAGCTGTAATACTCAAGGGAGGACTTTGCATCCATGAGTTTCTCGAGCGCTATCCCCGTGTAGTTGCTGTGACCAGGAGGCTGTTTTCTCCTCACCTGCTACCCTGCTCGCTCTCCTACCCTTTAATGGCATGTTAACACGCATAGAAACTCTGCCCGTTTGGCCCCGCCCCACACACTAGCGGTATCAACCATCTTCTCGCCCTTTCCCAACTATGATGGACAGCTCACTCAAGGGACCTCGGTGCCTTTTGGCGCGGTGGCAAAGTTACAGCCACACATGGTCAGTGGAGACAAATCTTCTGGCCCTTTACGCAGCTGCAGTGTAGGAAAAGCACCATACATTTACCCAACGAGGTAGCACTTACTGATTAGCCAGATACTCCCGTTGAGTAAAGTGCAAATCACAAAAAATCTGCGAGTTCGCAGGAAAATCCACGAATTCGCGGATTTGTTTGAGATTTCGTGCGAATTCACGGACCGCAGATCCGCAAAATTCGCCCATACCTACAAAAAAGACAAAGAAGTAGGGGTGGTTTAGCGCTTACTTAAAGCAAGTACTAATTTGTTAAGTCACAAGAGATGAAAGAAATAAATAAGATTCCCTCTTAGGTACAAATAAAAAAAACGTTTTCCCTTAGGAACCTGAAACCATTTTGGTGAGGGAAGAAGAGAAAGAGTAAACAAAAAAAAAGAATTGGAACATGTGAGGAACAGGTGGAATGTTAGGTACTTCTCCCCTCTCGTTTTCCCCAAATGTGGCCCATATCTGGATAAACCATGTTACTCCAGAAACGTGGTGAATGGTGAGTCGCTTTGCGGGCTTGATTCTAGTCTTCCACTCAGTGTGGAACTCTGGGACAATGCTTCAAAGAAGTTGTCGGTTATATTTTCACAGCAGTTACCAAAACTGGGATTTGCTCTCCGGCCTCCAGCAGCTACGGGGTTTGGATCTCTGGAACCCCTAGCCCATCCTCTCTGCCAACTTCAAGAAAGGAACCAGGTTGGTCTTGGCTCCTGGCAGCCTAGGGTATTCTCGATCAGCCTGTTCCTTACTTCCCTATTTGTTTCTTTTTCTACATCCTCTGGTTCCAGATAGCGGTCCTTAAAACGACCAAGTTGTTCCCTGATTGGCTCCAAGGGGGTCTTGAGACTGAAATCACCAGGTTCAACTGATGTTATCATTGCCTCTTCCAGTTTGGTTGAAGAATGGCTGCTGAGTTGTGTAGAAATAGAAGGGGGTTCAGGTAAGTCTGTCTCATATAGAACCTCCCATGGATGTTACTTTCTCCTTCTGATTCACTTTCCTGTTCACAGCAGGCTGGTAAAATATTAGCCAGGTGGCAACCGTGAGTTGAAAGAAAGGCAATTCTTTAGTTGTAGAGGCAAGAACAAATATGGACAAAGAAAAAATTGTGCCATGCATAGGGAAGAGGTATTGTCAAGTTTCGCTGATACACACACACACAACAGGTACAGCTCTACAGCAGCAGTGTGGACAGCTAGAAAAAAGAGGACACTCCTGGGGTACTTTATCTATCCAAGGCTAATGGCCAATGTAATGGTTTTCATCCAATTAAATGTAGAAGAATAGATGACTATGCCTGCACTGTAGATATTCTAACTTGTGACTAGCAGATTGCACATAGATCTCTATAGCAAGCGCTTAACCTACTGACCTATGTTGATGGCTTGTCTATCCCCGATTTCAACAAAGTCTGTGCTAGGTCATCCCACAGTGCACTGCCACTGGAGTAGGTGTTACATGCTGTTGTGGTCCTACTCCCTATCTCTTTTAGCCGCTTCTAACTTTTTAAGTCTAGTGCAGAGGAAGGTTTGCTCCCTCTGTCTCTGACTCTCTCTGACTCTCTCTTTCTTTTTTTCCTTCACTCTCTCTCTTTCTCTCCCTCTTTCTCTCTCTCTCTCTTCTCTCTCTCTCTCTCTCTCTCTCTCTCTCTCTCTCTCTCTCTCTCTCTCTCTCTCTCTCTGTCTCCAAGAGTTAAGTTAATTAATCTCTCAAAAATTGAGAAAGGCCACACACCCATATGCTCACCTCAATATCCACCCATACCAAAATCAATTGCTCACACCATTACCGCACTATCAGTCTTGGGCAATACTACTGACTCGCAGCACAAATGTTCTTCTAATATTTATCACCCACCATAAAAAGGCAGGGTGACTGAAGATATGGTGCTATAAAGGGATGGAATGAGGAAGTGAAGTTAGCGAGAACATGTAGGTAAAGATCATGGGGCCTCATTTATCAAAAGTGACGCATCGCTGCATGAAAACAGCGATGCGTCACTTTTCACTGCGCCCTCCTTGCGACCCCAATGATGCGTCATATTTACAGTATGACGCATCATGGTGCAAGGAGTTACAGATACGTCAGTATTTCTGACGTATCTGTATTGAGCAAAAGTGACGCATTGCTTGAGTGTGTCACAAAAGTGACGCAACTCCAGCAATGCTTCCTTTCACATGGGGCAAGCCCCATGTGAAAGGGCCTGCGTCAGTCTTACGCCTGCTGTGAGGCAGGCACAAGATTTTGACGCAACGATGTCCTAGAAGTGACGCAGTGAAATCTTATAGATTTCACTGCGTCACTTCTACGACCCTTTCTTGCACCAGAACGCCTCCCCTGCATACATTATACCTGGCGCAGGTATAATGTGGCGCAGGGGTTTACAAAGTGACGCATCTACCTAGATGCGTCACTTTGTAAATATGGTGCAACAAGGCACATTTTTTACGCTGCTGGTGCGTCACAAAAAGTGACGCACCGGCAGTGTTAAAAGTGACACACGGCCTCATAAATGAGGCCCATAATGTGAGAAAAGGGGGAAGTGTGTGGGTATGGGTAATACTGTTAAATAAAGTGGTGTTGTGTAGTTTCTACTAATCTGTTGTATCTGTGAATTGTTTGGACAACATAAATTAAGGGCTTAGTGCCTAGACTGAATTTGGACACCCCCACAGGATATGTTGGTCTAAGGACCAGCTAGCTCGCAGTGCTACTGCAAGGTCCCCTAACTTACCGAGGAGCTAACAGTTTCCGACAACCATTGAACATGACAACCCTGACCCCAAAGGAATTGTGGAAACAGTATGAAACCTTTCGCTCAGTCACTCATGCTCACTTGTTCTCAAAGAAATATGCAGAGAATACGCAGTGGGACATTTTCAATAATATTTATTGAACCACCTTTATTCTTGCATGAAAATCACGTGCTGCAAAAATTAGGAGACAGAAGCAAACAATGAGGTTCCAAGCACCAAAACAGTATATACAAAATGCTAATCTAATGTACTACTATGATGCAAACCCTACTCTAAGTGTGCCTAGAGAATGTGTGGGTGTAGAGCCAACAATTCTCCCTAAGGATGATCCAACTCCATTACCTGATAGGAGAGATTGAAGGACCCCGTCTTGGCCTTGAGTTAGACACCCCTCACGGAATGTGAGACCGGTGCGTGGTGATTTCTCAGCACAAAGGGAACTTCAGTGTCAACAGAAGTGCCACCTCAGTCAATCTTTCGAGATGTATGTTATTTATGATAAAAAGCAGCCTTTGCAATGTGCATGCTAGATTAGTGATGTTATGGACATATGGAAAGTGCAAACATAGGATGACTTTTGTACCTAGTACATAGAGAGGCCTAGTACATGATGTTTAGGGAATCATGACCACGTTGTGTGAAGATGGATGTGTAAGCCAAGAACTTTCAGAGAAACTAATGAAACGTTGCCATGCATGCAATTGTATGCCATAGGTCAATGCGTCGAACTTCCAGCCTTGAATCTTATCCTTGGGTCAATCACCGAGGAATATATAGTGAGGTCCTTAGCCCACGTGCAATATATACTATATCTAATCAACCGGGGGCTAGACAAGAAAATCTATGAAGCGTCAGTACCCCATTGAATACAAGCATCTATCAGTATAAGTGCAATGGACGGCTACCTGATTAAGGCATGTATGCCGAAACGCGTGTAGTTGACACCTGCCGCACTGCCGCCATCATCTCAACGTCTATCGTATTTTATGGATATACAATCATGTTTGCTATTTTTTTTTATGAAGCGGATAAAGGAT
Source organism: Lissotriton vulgaris (assembly GCF_964263255.1). Lineage (NCBI taxonomy): Eukaryota > Metazoa > Chordata > Amphibia > Caudata > Salamandridae > Lissotriton > Lissotriton vulgaris. Next base: position 460,240,161 of record NC_141696.1, on the reverse strand, counting down.
ATATGTTTTGATATCTATATTTGTGTATGGCCAAGGTACTCAAATAAGGTGGTTTATTTATGTCTTCGGTTTCTCTCTCTATGCACTTTGGTGTAATACAAAGTAGACCCTTTTTTTAAATCAGTCCCTAGCTAAACTTTTCTCTACTGTCAAGAAAGACATTCATCAGCAACGGAAGACGCTGGGGACAACAATACCCATGGGCCATTAAAGGGTCCAGTACTACATCAAAGTCCAATGGTAAAGCCATTTGTGATCCTAGGCATATGTCTAATATGCATTTGTTGCCACCAAGTAGGCAGTAGAATACCGTTTTTTATACAGTTAAGCCAAATAGGCCTGAAGCACAAGAACCAGTGCTGGTCCAGTTCTCAAAGACAAAATGTGACAAACTTGGGAACCATGTGCTTACAGCATCATGTGCTCAGCAGTGATGTCACCATTTCAAATTGAACAGGGACATGCATATCAGATTAGGAAATATAAAATCAGTATTCTTGTAAAAAGTATCAGGACAAGCGAGAGCCCTTCCAAAAACACTTCCCAGCAAGGAGTGTATAAACGATGGAATAGCTTCAAGAATTTTCTGAAATGTGCTAAGAAGTCCAATGCCTATACATTAAAATAATTGCACTGTTCCTTTTGTATCAGAAATGTTAAAGATACAATATATTATCTCCCCAAAATGCAGCAAGAAGGTAGTGTGGAGTAGAGTCTGCATCGCCAATGAGGACATAGCAACCTGGAAATCAAATGTCTCTCTTGTGGAAGTTAAGTCCACAGTTTGTTGAAGAAGCATGACTTTCAGTCTGCTAAGTGAATCAAAGCATAAGTTGGAAACATTTATCAAAGGCCACAGCTGTGCCATCCTAATTTTGTGAACAGCAAAACACACAAGATGATAGACGGATTGTTGCACATTGGCAAATCATTCACCCCCAGTCACAGATCTGGTTTAAATCCATGGTTATTTTGCTCACCACGCCACCCCAGTTCAGACATGGCCATATGCAAATCATTCTTGACCCTGAGCCCCATGGGAACAGTCCAGCCTGAACTGCCAAGCCATGTCTTCCCTGGACCGGAATCAAGTATCCTAGGACCTATTTCTGGCTATCAGCCGCCATCAGCCAGGATACCTTGACTCCAGTGGCGTAGGGAGCACAGGACCCCCGTCTGGGCATACCCTTCCCACATGGGGCGTACAGCAAAACACACAAGATGATGGACGGAATGTTGCACATTGGCAAAACATTCACCCTAAGTCACAGATCTGGGCTTAATCCATCGTTATTTTGTTCACCACACCACCTCAGTTCAGACAAGGCCATATGCAAATCAGTCTTGACCCTGTGCGCCTTGGGAAAAGTCCAGCCCGAACTGCCAAGGCATGTCTTCCATGGACCGGAATCAAGCATCCTAGGACCAGTTTCTGGCTATCAGCCATCATCAGCCAGGATAGCTTCACTCCAGTGGCGTAGTGAGCACGGGACCCACGTCTGGGCACACCCTTCCCACAAAGGGCGAACAGCAAAACACACAAGATGACGAATGAAATGTTACACATTGGCAAAACATGCACCCCCAGTCACAGATCTGGGTTTAATCCATCGTTATTTTGCTCACCATGCCACCCCAGTTCAAACATGGCCATATGCAAATCAGTCTTGACCCTGTACCCCATGGGAACAGTCCAGCCTGGACTGCTAAGCCATGTCCTCCCTGGACTGAAATCAAGCATCCTAGGACCAGTTTCAGGCTATCAGCCGCCATCAGCCAGGATAACTTGACTCCAGTGGCGTAGTGAGCAGGGGACCCACATTTGGAAATAACCTTCCCACATAGGGCGAATAGCAAAACACACAAGATGATGGACTGAATGTTGCACATTGGCAAGACATTCACCCACAGTCACAGATCCTCTGCCACCTGAGCCTAATCCCTAGCTGTTAAGGATTGCTTTAAGTCCCAGTTCTTCCTCTCAAGGACTGAATTTCTCTGGGTGTGGTAGGGGGAGGAGTGCTGCAAGGCTATATCCAAACTTTCCATGCCTTCTTTGTAAGCCTAAGGGCTAAACACTGGTCACTGATTGGACAGTAGTGTTCCAATTGCGTATGTCCCAATTTAAGACTTCATAACAATTCAGGCGTCTGTTAAGCACTGGGGCCAAACCCATAGGAATCTAGAGCATGAATTCACTGCCACCTAGATGTACTTGTAAGCCTTGTCTGAGTGTAAGGGGCCCCAGTTATCCAAGCAGACACAAGCGTGAGTTATGTGGGAGATCAATAAATGTGATTGTGGTGGACGTGCTACAATGCAGCCTTTTATCTGCAAGCAGATGTCACATTTAAGGACAAAGTCCTTGGTCTATTTAGTGAGACCTGGCCAACAGTAGTGCTGCTTCAGCAATGAAACTGTAGCATGTGCTGAACCCAGAGCCTCATGCACAGCTAGTATTAATCCTAACTGTGATCAGTGTTTGGTATTACTTTAACCCCCACTCCTGGAATGTGAGCATACAGAATATTTTGTACATCTAACTTGTAGAGGTACTTGAGTTAAACCATTTAATATTCAAGGACTGTATGGCTCTAGAAAGAGTGGATAGAATACCCTGGCTCTCGTATGTTAGAGCGGCATGCGACAGACTAGGGCGTCCGGAAATGTATCTATCACCACAGGGCCTAAGGAATGAGGATGTAGGGTGGATTAAGCATAATTTCCGCAAATTGTTGGAGTTAGATAGGGAGGAGGTTGAACTTAGGAAACCCACAGTGAGATCAATTTATGGTCTGGCAATCTCCCCTGCTATGGAACCATACTTGAAGTATGTGACTAAGCCCTACCATCGCTTCCTTCTGGTGAGATTAGGTTCAATCTCATTCACCTTATGTTGGGCATTTATCCAAAGTGGGGGACCTCAGAAGATACCCCACCATGTACCTGTAATAGTTTTTCCACACAGGACACGCTCCATCTAGTGATGTTCTGTGAGCATTATTCGGCGGCCCGCAATTTTTTTTTATACCCAATCCTGAAGGAAATAAAATTTGTCCAGGTGAGGCCTGCCCTTTTATATTTACAAATGCTTTATTATGTCCAGGTCACCTACAGCGTAGCAAGCTTTCTGGTAGCGGCAGCGCGCCTGAATAAAATGAGACTCCCCCCAGCTGAATTCATTGTAGGGTGAAATTGCTCAAAAACTAAACTTATTTATCTAACAATGCACTGTGGACTGTTTGAAATTGTGGTGGGTCTATGGTTTTATGATACTGTTTTACTTTGTCCTTGTATCAAAGATTTTAACTGTTTTATTTCGTAAACATTGAATTGTAATCATGTGCATAATTTTATAATTTTAACATGTGTAATAATGAATTTTGCATTGCTTTTATGGCTTTTATTAACCGAAATAAAGAAATGTGACTGACTGACTGACTGAATCCTTTTAGTGCTGCTAAGCTGTTGCGCATGGCGGTGACAGCTTTCATAGTTGTTCCATCTATTTTCATTCTTGAGCGAGTGATTGCAGCAACAGCAGCTGTTCGCACTGTTACCTTGGCAGCTTCATCCGCCATTGAATTCCCTACATTGTGAATGCCAACAAGCTAATGACTAAATGTATGATTGACATTTGCCCATGGAAGACCTTCTTCCTGCTTTGCCAATTGTTCCCAAAGCACCTTGTGCTTGATTGTACAACCCTTCAAATCACAAAACTTATTTTGTTCCTAACAGTGAAGATATTCATTATAAAACTGGACACAGTAAAATGAATCACACACTATAAGTGTGGGAAATTCACGATCCGTATTTTGTAGAGCCAGTATCAGGGCTTTTAGTTCTGCCAACTGCGCTGTGCAGTCCCCTAAGGACTGTGTGTGTGTTATTCAAGAAGGAAACTTTCCATCTCGTATGTGCCCTTTTATAATTGCACATGATGAAGAATATTACTGTGTCTATCCTATGACAGTTTGACAGATCTGTCTGTATACATCATACATTCATGTCAATCTAAAGGCATAATTTCCTTTGGCAGAGGTTATTCTTGTTCGTACTGCAGAAATAATTGTGTTTGTAATGTAGTGTCAAATCCGTAGACTACATCTGTTGCAGAGAGAGAGTTAGCCCACTAAATATATCTTAGATGTAGAGATTCAGCATTTGGAATACTTGCTTTAGAATCCACCTCTAGGGCCGGTACTTAGGTGATAACTATTATGCATTTTGCCATAAGCCAGGGCTCGCCCTCTCTTTACAGAAGTCTGTACGGCTGCGAGTATGTTCTCAGTGGATGCAAAATTCATTTTAGCCTTAGTGTACAGATCCGATTTGCATGCTTTAGGTACTGTATTGCCTTCATTGAAAGTCATGTAGGTACACCCAGTTGGTCCAGAGACTTTGCGGATCACCAGGTTTGTTGTGTTCACGTGTGTGTAAATGCCTTGAAGCTACCATGTCAGTTTGTACTGAACGGGAAGTATCAGTATGTTACTGTGTCCAATGTTGTACTGAAAAGTCAGGTCTAATTAAGTCATAGAATAGTTTTACCCTTTCTGTGTAATTCAAACTGTAAGTTCTGCCAAAATGTAAAAATCTCAAAAAGGATTGTAGTCTCTTCAGAGTTTTTGGAGTTTGGATTAATGCACATTTTTCATAAAAATATGTTGTTAGGCTTTTGCCTTCACTTGATAACTTGTATCACAGAAATAGGACACCGAGGTGAGCTTTTTTAGATTTTTTTAAATCAAAATGGTAGCCCAGGAGAGCAAACCCCACTATTATGTTGTTTACTCTAACCAAATGTTCCATTAATTCATCATCAATCAGATAAATATTGTCTACATAGGACACTGCCTTCTCATTAATACTTTGTATTAACTCTGTTACTTTGGCTGAAAACAGTACAAGGCTATTCTTATACCCTTGTGGCAAACAACAAAATTGATTCTGAGACCCTAGCGCAGATAATGTGGTCATATATCTACTTCTATGTGCTATATTCTGGCAGAAAAAAAACATTTGAGATGTCTATTGTTGTTATGTTTTTCTTCTGCACAATGTTATTCGTCAGTGCAGCACTGTGTACATTCTGTACTGCAAATGTGTGTGGATGCATTCAAATGTCTGTAATCCAAGACTACACAATAGGAAATGTAAGGTTTCATTATGGGAAACAAAGGATTATTTATAGATGAGGTGCAGGTCTCTATTATACCCTAGTACTCAAGTTGATCCAAGATCTCTCAGACTTGTTTATTTCCTTAATGTTTAATTGGGTACTGGCTCTGCGGTTGAGGGATAATTTTTAATGACTGACTCATCGTCAGTGTAATCGCTCTCCCTCCTTCGCAGCTCCACCATTAAGTGAGGTCTTCCCGCATGCCACTACACTCTTGAGTGTTGGTGTTTGAGGCCCTCCTCAACCCCCAGGTTTCAACTGCGCCTCATCCCTGGTGGTCCAGTGGACATCTGTCTCCAATCTCTTGCTCTGTTTTTTATCTCCTTTTTCACTTGTGTTTTCCCTCACTTCTATCTCCCCCTTCACTCTCCATGTGTGTCTTTCCTCCGTTTTTCACTCATGTTTTACTCTCATCTCAATCTCCCTCTTTCACACTCCTTCTGTGTCTTTCCTCCACTCTTTAATGCACTTTTACTGCCTTATTTGCAATTTTCTCTCTCTTTTTGCCTATTTCCTTTTGCCTTTTTCAGCCTGTTTTTCACTGCCGCTGTTGCACCTGCTGCCCCTCCCCCCAGTATGACCAGTGTGGTCAGCCCAATGCAGCTCCACTCCCCACATCCCAGCTGTCCAGCCCTCCCCAATCCCTACTTAAAGTCGGCCACTGCGCGACAGTGCAGCAGCCGGGGCACTGGCGTGCCAAAGACAAGCCTGTCTGCGCCTGTACGGGTCTCGACTGCGAACAGTGCCAGGAACCCTGGATCTCTGCAACACCAATGCTACAATCCAGCGGCACTCCACACTCTCAACCCAGGCCGCAACAACAACTGCAAGCTAGCATCAACAGCTGACACCCTCAGACCATGGACCAAGCGCATCCCACCCGCAAGAACTTAACTGAACTGAAGACCCTGCAATGCATCCTCCTCAATGTCCGATCCCTCCAAAAACACGCCACCGAAATCTGGGACCTCCTCGACAGCACCACCCCGGATGTAGCATTCTTTACCGAACCATAGATCAACACCACGTTTGGACAGGACATCGCCATTGCCATTCCCCAAGGATACAATATCTCCAGGAAGGGTCACACACCTGCCAGAGAGAAGGAATCATCATCTTCCACAAATCCACCCTCCACCTGAGCACACTCCCTGACAAGCCCACAGACCTGATGGAACACCTGCACTTCAAGATACTGGCCAGCCCTACCTCGACCCTCAGAGGAACCCTCATCTAATGACCCCCTGGCTTCCACTTACTTTTTGCCAACTCCATCATGGACATCATCTCCACACATGCCATTGTGTCCACCAACTACACCCTACTTGGAAACCTCAACTTCCACCTCGACAACCAACTGGACACCAGAACCTCATCCCTCCTGGACAACCTCCACAACATTGGTCTCTGCCAGATTGTGAACAAACTCACACACTCAGAAGGACACACCCTCGACCCCCTCTTCACAACAGGAAACTCCATCCCCTTCAGCCACACCACCAAACTCCCATGGACGGACCATCGATGTATCCACTTCACCTTCAGATCACCCACCATCCACAGATACCAGCACCTACTCCCACGAAGAAACTGGACCAGAATCAACAACGACCAGCTAAGCTCATCACTCAACAACTCCACCCCAACCATCATGGAAAATGATTACCAAAACACTGCAGCCCGAACCCTGCACAGATGGATCTCCGACAGCGGAAAAACACCATAGCTTCCCTCGAGAAAAACAACAACACCCACTTCAAGAAAGCTAGATGGTTCACCACCGAACTTTGAGAGTCCAGACCCACTTGCCACATCCTTGGAAAGGCCTGGAGGAACACAAAATCCACAGAAGCCCGCAACAACTTTAGAGCTGCCACCAACCCCAACCACTAACTCACCAGAAAAATGAGGAATAAAGTGATTGAAGACAGAATCTTCACTCATACATATAACAGGAAACAACCCTTCAACATCATCAAGGAGTTTGCCTAACCCACCAGCAAGTCCACCAACATCGCTCCTTCACAAGACCTCTGCGACAAACTCAGTACCTTTTTCCACCACAAAATCAAGAGCATCTAAGACAATTTTGAGAAAGGCAACCAACACACTGAACACTCACCAACCACCCCGACACCCTGAAGCCAGCGATCAACAACTGGACAGCCCTCACCACCGAAGACACTGAAGACGATGAAGTCAATCCACTCCGGGGCCCCCACAGACCCCTGCCCCCACCACATTTTCAACACACTCATGCTCTGCCACACAATCATCCGCTCCCTGGCAACCGACTCATTCCTTGATGACTGGAAACACGCTGAGATCAACCCCTTCCTGAAGAAACCCTCAGCGGACCCCACCTACCTTAAAAACTGCAGACCAATCTCCCTGCTCCTGTTCCCAGCGAAAGTCATAGAGAAAACCATCAACATTCAACTCACCACATTCATCGAAGAGCACAACATCCTCGACTCCTCCAATCCGGCTTCAGAAAAAAACACAGTACAGAAACTGCCCTTCTCGCTGCAACAGATAACATCTGTACCTTACTGGACAAAGGAGAAACAGCAGCCCTTATCTTACTCGACCTCTCAGTGGCATTCAACACAGTCTCTCACCGTACCCTAATACGCAGACTCCATGGCACAGGGATCCAAGACAAGGCCCTAGACTGGATCTGCTCCTTCCTCTCTGGCAGAATGCAGTGGGTCAGGCCCCCGTTTCCTCTCGGACTGTATACCTACCACCTGCGGAGTCCCACAGGTGTCCTCCCTCAGCCCTACGCTCTTCAACGTCTACATGGCTCTGCTCGCCCCCATCGTCAGAACCTACAGACTCAACATTGTGTAATATTCAGATGACACCCAACTCATCCTCCCTATCCAACGAACCCAACACCACAGAAAATACTTTCACGAAATCATGGAAGCCGTCACCAAATGGATGAAAAACAGCTGCCTACAACTAAACACCAACAAAATGGAAGTACTCTTCATGGACCCAAACCCAATGCCTGGAAAGATACCTAGTGGCCCCCTGCCCTCGGAAGCCCGCCCACCCCACGGACCAGGCACGCAACCTGGGAATCAACCTCGACTCATAGCTCAAAATGGGCCGGCAGGTCTACTCCATCTTGTCCTCCCGCTTCCATACCCTCCACCTCTTACGTAAGACCTTCAAATGGATCCCTCTCGAACACAGAAAGACCATCACTCATGCCCTGGACAACAGCAGGCTTGACTACGGCAAGGCACTCTATGCTGGAATAAACAAAAACCTCACCGCAAGCTACAGAACATCCAAAATGCGGCAGCAAGACTTCCTCAACCTGCCAAGACATTGCCATATCTCCCATCACCTGCACACACTCCACTGGCTCCCCATTGAAGCTAGAGTCACCTTCAAGATGTTAACCCACGCCCACAATGCCCTACCTGAACAGCCGACTCAAATTCCACGCACCCCAAAGGACCCTATGATCTGCCGTTGTCCCCTGTACCAGAAAGACCAGATTGGGAAGCTGCTCCTTCTCCTTCCATGCGGCCAGAGCCTGGAACAACCTTCCGCTCCACCTCAGACAGATATCATCGCTCTCCATCTTCACAAGAAACCTCAATACCTGGCTCTTTGACAGACCCCCTCCTTGATGGACTGGAACCTGTAACCCCCCTCACCAGAACCTTGAGACCCTTACGGGTGAGTAGTCATGCTTAACAAACACCTGATTGATCATTTTTATTGGGATTTCATGATGAGTCGGCTCATCATCCCACCCAACATGATTGCGTTACAGAGAAGGCGCTAAAGCTGATGCCCACTCCTGCATGTATAAATTTTTAACTGATTCAGAGAAAGCAGGTAAAATTACTTCTTCCCCATTGGACAATCTATATGAACTCAGGTGACCAATCTTTTTCAGCCAATAGAATGTTGTCAACATGTGTCAGGTCCTCCCAAAAGAGACCCTTCACTTCTCTATTTATGCCCCTTTATATTTGAAGCGTTATTCTGTGTAAAGGATATGTGACTTCTACTGAGCTCTCCAGCATTGCCACTGCTCATTTCCAGTTCAGAAGAAAAGTCCTCAGCAGCCTGTGCATCTTTGATCTTTATCCCTGCTAACTTTTTATTGTTAAATTGTGGTTTTGTTAATTTTTGTTTATCCTCTTGTTGGATGATGTAGTCTGAATTGCGATGTGTTTCCCTTTATGGCTTTGTTCACTGTTCTGATCTTTGCTCTGATCATACGCCTCTGTCTGATCATTTTTCAAATTTATCCTGAGAGGAACGAGAGGAGCAAGAGGAAAGTGTATCATTATCCTGATATCATTCAGGCTTTTTTATGTTTTCATGGTTTCTGAGATTATATCTCTTATCAATATGCTCCTGTTGAGGAGACCCACGCCGTGATTGCTGTTTATTTTGCTTATAATTTTTCTATGTATCATCCTATTTCTTTTTAGAAGGATCAAGGGCTTGCTTAGTGTTATCCCGTTCAGAATTACTCTTAACTAGTGGTTTCCCAAGTCTGGCTCCCAGATTTTCCCTTCCCAAGGAAGCATATGTTTCTGCAATAATATTAGGTAACTCCCTCTCCTGTTGTAAAGGAGGGACTTCCCTTAGTCATTGGCGTATGGCCATCGTGGAAAACTCCCATTTTATGTTGCTTAACATAACAACAGAAACCTGGGCAAAATTGCCTATTAGTTTTATTGCGAAGTCCAGGGCAGGTTTTGCCCAGCACTCCTTCTTTATTTGTTTTGATACATCTAGTATTACCGCTATTTATTTATTTATTTATTTATTTATTTATTTATTTATTTATTTATTTATTTATTTTAGCCATTTGTAAAGCGCGAACAGCTACCCCCAACGGGGGTGTCCCGGCGCTGAAAACATTTGAAGTCAGAGAGGGTCAGTCAGAGAATACCGTCAGGCTAGATCAGAGAGAAGAGCCAGGTTCTAATTTTCCTGCTGAACACAGACTCAAATGAAAGGAATCTGAGTTCTTCTGGAAGTGAGTTCCACAATCTGGAGGTGGCTACGGCAAAAGCCCTGCCACCTGTGTGAGCCAGACGGAAGTGTGGGCAAAAAATAAGGCGAAGATGGTTGGATCTAAGATCCCTTGTTGCAAGAGACAGCCTGATTCTGTGCCTTAAGTATGCCGGGCCACGACCATTAAGAGCTCTGAAGGCAAAGACCAGGGCCTTAAACTGAATGCGATATCTGACAGGTAACCAATGTAGTTTGGCCAAATGAGGTGAAATCGAGTGGCGATAAGGGATGTTACAAATCATCCGGGCCGCCGAATTCTGCACTGTTTGCAGACGGTTAATGAGATACGCAGGCGCACCGACATACAAACTGTTTGAGTAATCCAGATGGGATGTAATTAGGGTGTGCACTACTGTTCTGCGGGACTCAAAAGGCAAGAAAGGGATGATTTTTTTAATCATTCTGAGTTTTCCGAAGCAGGATGTTGAAACCTTATCAATTTGAGTCTTGCAGGAAAGAGCTGTGTCAAATTGAAAGCCCAGATTACGGGCAGCTTGAACAGGCACCGGAGGGGGATTAAGTTGAAATGGCCACCAAATGTTGGAGGGAATAGTAGATTTCTGATTAAAAAATAACACCTCCGTCTTGTCGGTATTTAATTTTAGGTTGTTGGTAGACATCCATGAAGCGATGTTAACCAGACAGTGGCGAAAGCGGGCCAGGGAGCTGTCAGAGTGATCCTTAAAGGAAAACACAAGCTGAGTGTCATCAGCATAAAAGATCACTCTGACGCCCCAAGATTCAACCAGCTCTGCCAATGGCCTTAGGTACACATTAAATAAAAGAAGACTAAGGGCAGATCCCTGCGGAACCCCCCATCTCAAAGGTTTCTTAGTGGAGACAAAGGGTGCGAGGGAAACCTGTTGAAACCTGCCTGACAAGAAAGATTTCACCCAAGCCAGGGGAATTCCTCCAATGCCCACCTCCTGAAGGCGAATCAGTAGAGTGTCATGTGAGATGGTATCGAATGCTGCGGATAGGTTGAGGAGGACCAACATGGCCTCCTCTCCCCTATCCACACATTCGCGAATAGATTCAGACACTTCCAACAGAGCTGATTCTGTACTAAAATCAGGCCTAAATCCTGACTGGGTGTCGTGTAGGAGGTGGTTAGTTTCTAAATATTCAGACAGTTGCTCTTGTACCGCTTTCTCTAACACTTTTGCCGGCTTAGGGAGAAGTGAAATGGGGCGGTAATTGTTAAAGCATAGTGGATCAGCATCTGTTTTTCTTTAAAATTGGTATCAACAGTGCCTGTTTCCACAAAGAAGGGAAAAGGCCTGAATGCAAAGAAGAATTCCAGATTTCTAACAAGGGCTTAATCAGTAATGGGGCTAAGTCATTCAAAATATGAGCTGGAGCAGGATCAAGTGGAGAGCCCGATTTACACTTCAAAAACAAAGCCAAAGCATGATCTTCCGTCAGTGACTTAAATGAGGTAAACACTTCCGCACAGCTGGTGTCATAAGCTGGCGTTGCTGCTACGGGATTCTGATGGATGTTTGCTGTGATATTCATGATTTTCTCATAGAAAAAATCAGACAGTCCCTCACTAAGTAGTTGGCTTGGGATGATTGGGCAGGCCAGTGCAGAAGGGTTAGCGAAATCCTTAACGATATTGAAAAGGGTCTTAGTGGAATTTTCTGCACTTTGAATTTTATCTGCAAAATACTCTTTCATGGTCACGCGTTTGAGTTTATGAAACTCTTTTAGAGCAGATCTATAACGGGCCTTAGCCAATGGGTCATATGCCCGGCGCCAAATACGCTCCAGTTTTTTACAACTGCTTCTATTTTCCCGTAGTGACAGTGTGAACCATGGGGCCAAAGGTTTAGATCTTAAAGAGGAAAGATTTTTCAAGGGGGCAATTTGCTCAATAGCAGCAGAGAGATATTTATTAAGGAAAGATACACGTTCATTAAGATCGTCAATGGGTGAGACAGAGGTACTCCTAAATCCCTGTTCCAGAGCCGTGCAGGTAACTTTATGCCAATTTCTACCCTTTCCTCTGAAAGTAGATTCCATCCTAGGTGGCTTAGATATAGACACCACAAACGGAATCAAGTAATGATCAGACCACGTAAGAGGCATAGAAGGGAGAACTTTAAGGTCAGGCAGATTGGAAAAAATCAGGTCAAGAGTATGTCTTGCAGAATGGGTCGGACCACTCACCCATTGGGGTAGATTCAGGCCTTGCATGGAGTCAATAAGATTTTTAGCGCGTGTACAATCAATTCAAATCAACATGAAGTTTAAAATCCCCCAATACAATGAAATCAGGGTGCTTAAGAGAGAGATCAGCGATGGCGGCCATAAGCGAGGTCAGTGCAGGCTGATGGGTGTTTGGGGGATTATATACCAGCATGCCTGAAAGTATGGCAGCAGATGACTCGGAAATAGAAAAATAGAGAGCCTCTATAGGCCCTAGATTTGTAATTTTCCTGGAAGTGATAGTTAGATGGTTCCGTAAAATTACGGCAACACCACCGCCAGATTTCAATCCCTCACGGCTAATTCCTATGAGGCTGTGCCCAGGGGAGTAGCCATGGCAATATCTGGATTAGAAGTATCCTTAATCCAAGTCTCAGTGAGAAAAAGTAAGTCCCAGGACGTTGATGATAGCAGCAACCATATATCGCTTGAGTGGCACGGTAAAGAGCGGCAATTCAATAAACCGGCCATGTAGGATCGTGTAGAAGTGGGGAGGGCTTTGTAGTGGCAGAAGAAGGGCTATTAAAGGTCTATTGAAGGGGTACCATGAGTACTGCTGTGAATGGCAGAAAAGACTGAACACCAAATAGCACAATCGTCTATCGGGGGTGCCGTCCCCATCGGTAAGCAAATTGTTACCATTCTGAGATTTTCCAGTGGGCCTGTATTGAGAAAAACTGCTTCAAGCTGCGCTTTTTTTGTGCTATCCAGAATGATACTTGTTCCCTACTGGTGGGAATTCTTTCCATTACGGCATTCAAGGTTTGAGGGCTGATACTCGTGATAGCCAATTTAGATTATGCAGCGGACCAGCCCTCACAGGTTGAATTACGAGTGTGCACATTATGTATTGTATAGGATTTCTGCATATTTTCACTAAATCTACGCATAGTATGCGCATTTATGCTACTCATAATTGTGAATGTCAGGGTGTGGTGTAAACAGAGCTAAGACCAACCAGATCGCTCCTTCTTTACTGACTGAACCGTGTCTCACGTTTTCAACAGTGTGGGGGAGGGTGCCTTTAAACCAATTTATGTGTCATGGCAAGTTAACATGTCTTATATGGATGAAAAGTATTCCTCTTGAATCTCATCTCCAATGTAAGTGTGAAACATTTTTTTATGTGGGCATCTGCAGCTGGGAATTTAACTCACAAATAGAATACCTCTGTTCAGAATGCTTTGTGTGACTCTACCATGAATGTAACATCTCCACCTGTCACCGTGAGACATTTTGTAATAGTTTCATAGTAACTGGATGTCTCCAATTTTCTGAAATATATTTAGTCTTTTTTTTATTATTTTATTCTTCTTATTGCCATTTTCAAACAACATGCAGAGAACAATGCATAAAACAACTCATGCGAAATATTTTGTCTTAATAACTGTTCTCCAATGTCATCATCTTGTTCTATCATTGCCACAGCAATATTGTTATATCAACAATTCATAGAGATATGGTGTGCACACGTGAGAACATTCTAATCCTCTAAGCTTGATTTAACCTACAGCCAATACATAGGGAATGCCTACTCAGCTGAGGCAGATTTGTTTTTTCTTTCCCATTATGGAAGTCTCTGGTTGAAATGTGAGTTGAAATATCTGACAAAACATAACTTAACTACTCAAATTTTTTAAGTTAAAAAAAAAGGTTTTATTTGATATTAACATGAGAAAAACAAGGTGTCAATACAAAGTACAAGAGAATATAAAACATTGAGAATTATGATAAAAAAGCCAAACATAAGGTTGCAAGTACTATCAGAAAAAGAAAAAAGGAAAACCTGGGCATTTGGAAAAAAAAAAGAAGAAAAAAACAGTTAAACATTAATCATAAAAGCAATAGAGAACCTGAAAGAAAAGCAAAAGTAATACAATTAGGAAAAGAAAAATGGAATGCAGTGAGCATTTAAGGAGGTTTGAGGACTTCTTGTTGTGAAGGCCGTGGGCGGAAAGAGCGTTTAGCACAAGTATCCAAGTAAAGCGTGATAGGGAGCCATAAGTCCAAACATTTTGCGGCCATGTGAGCCGGAAAATCAAAAGCAGTGTCAAGTCTATGATTATGGCAAACATTAAACCACCACGCCTTAAAGGAAACATTAGAGGTGTCCTTCCAGTTTACCGTTATCTGTTGGAATGCTGCAGCCAGTAGCAAGTCAATAATCTGAGGCTTTAGTTCAACGTTGTCCCAACAAGGGGAGAGGCTACCCAAGAAAATGTTTATACAAGAAAAAGGGATACATGTGTGGAAAATTAAGTTAATTTGAGCCCAGACCTGTAACCAAAAAGCATGAACAGAGGTGCATTAGAATAACATATGAAACAAAGTTGCTTGTGGGGATGAACAAGACCAACATGTGTGAGGAGTGTTTGGGAAGCGCTTATGGAGGTCAAATGGTGTATAAAGGAGTCTGTTGTAAATGAAAAACAAGGACTGTGTCAGGGTTGCCACTCTTGAGGATTTACAGATCTTAACCCAAACTTTGTCCCATAGTGAAATTGGCCAGGACGTGGAGAGGTCATGTTCCCAACATTCCTTGACTTTAGATTTAGGCCTAGGAGAGTGAGAAGTATGAAGGTATTTATAAATGGAGGAGGCCTTTGGAGTCTTGCGTAAAAATGAGTGAAGTAAAGAGACGGGGGGGGGGAGAAGCAGGAGACGGGTGTAGCTGAGAAAGCTGATTGTATGTTGTTAGTACAGCCTCCCTAAGTAAATGATAGTTACGAGCGAAAGAGGTTGATAAGTCATAGAGGGAACAGAGAGTGGCAAAAGACAAAAAGGAGGATTGAGAAAAGAGTTGAGAGATCCATATCATTCCCCTTTGATGCCATGCTTTCCAAAAGAAAGGTTTGTTACGAATAAGTAGGGTGTTGTTATGCCAAATGGTGGAGGAAAGGAAATCAGCAATGGTCGTGGGAGGGGAACGGGAAGAGGACAAGAGCAGTTTAGTAGTAAATTTATGAATGGGAGTGGAAGTGGAAGAGGGTTTAAGAGAGAAGGAAAGGTATTCAGCAAAGGAAAAAGGAGAGAGAAGAAGACGTTCAAATTTAGCCCATAAAGGACAAGGGCTCCTGGGATCTTGCAGCCAGAAAGAAGCTTGACGTAATAGGAACGCCTTATGATAAGCGGGAAAATTTGGAAAATTAACTCCGCCCTCAGTCTTAGGACGAGTTAATCGAGCGAGAGACATCCTAGGCTTTTTCTTATTCCAAAGGAAGGACATCAGAATGGAGTTGATTTTTTTAAAGAATTTGGAAGGAATGGATACAGGAATATTGGAAATGGTATAGAGGACTATGGGAGACAACATCATTTTAATAGTATCAAGGCGGCCCCACCAGGAGAGGTAAAGAGGATGCCACTTGGACGTTAGATCCACTAATTTCTGGGTGCATTTGGATAAACAGAGGGAAACAGTATCTGGGATGGTAGGTGTGATATGCAAGCCAAGGTATTTTATATGGGAGGATTTCCATGTGAAGTTAGAGGCAATGAAATCGGGTTGAAAGGTAAATTTCGTTAAAGGTAGGATCTCACATTTATCATTGTTGAGTTTGTAGCCAGATATTTGGGAATAATCATGTACTTCAGCAAGAAAGGCGGGGATTGAATCAGCTGGGTTAGAGACAAAAAGAAGGATGTCGTCCGCGTATGCGGCTAGCTTGACTTGGGAATCTGAGATTTGAAAACCTTGAATTGTAGGGTTTTGGCGAAGTTTGGATAGAAATGGTTCTAAGGCTAAATTAAAGAGAAAAGGTGACAATGGGCAGCCCTGCCGAACCCCCCTTCCCAGATCAAAAAAAGAAGAAATCTGACCATTAGCACAAACAGCTGCACATGGGTTGGAGTTAAGTAAAGATATCAGAGAAATAAATTTGGGGCCAAAACCAAACCAATGAAGGGTGTGAAAAAGATAGGTCCATTCAACTCTATCGAATGCCTTTTCAGCATCAAGGGCAATGGCCGCAAGGGAATGGGGCAAATGACGAGGCTTAGACAAGACATTAAAAAGCAGTCTAGTGTTGTCGGTAATAAAGCGTCCCTTGACAAAGCCTGATTGTTCCTCACCCAGAAGATCCGGGAGAAGAAGATCGAGACGTGCTGCAAGAGATTTCGCAAATATTTTATAATCAATATTAACCAATGAAATTGGCCTATAGTTCTTACAATGTTTAGCATCTTTTCCCTCCTTGGGTATGAGGCAGATATGTGCATCAGAGAAAGAGCCTGAGGAAGAACCCAGGGTGAGAAAAGCATCGATGAGGGAGTGTAGTTTAGGAATGAGAAGTTTTGAGAAGTGAAGAAAAAATTCAACAGTAAAGCCATCTGGCCCCGGAGCTTTGTCTTTTTGGAGATTCTGAAGCGCTGCAAGCAATTCTCGCTGAGAGATACTAAGCTTTAAGTGGGAAAGGTCAAGCGGGAAGTGAGCTGTTTTTTGAATGTTGGAGAAAAAACGGTCCAGGGTTTGAGAAGAAGGTTGGGTTTCGGAAGAATATAAGGTTTTGTAAAAGGCAGAAAATTCAGCATGAATATCTGTATCTTTATGTTTGAGAACAGAGTGCGGGTCATAGATGGATTCAATATTTAATTTGTTGTGCTTTACTTTCAAATAATTAGCAAGAATCTTCCCAGCCTTATTTTTACCCCCATAGAACATTGCACTCGATTTCAATAAATATAAAGACGCATCATCCGTTGACTTTTTGTTAAATTTCATCTTGGCATTAATCAAGGCTGTTAAGCTGTCCTGTGAACGGGAGGTAAAGTAAGAATGCTCCAATCTCTTGATGCCAAGGAGGAGAGTAGTTGTGAAGTTACGGGCAGCTCTCCGTTTTTTTGCCACAAAGTCAATAATAAAATCCCTTGCAGCAGCCTTAAAGGCATCCCAGATGGTGTGCTTAGGGATGGAGGGAGTATCGTTAAATGAAAAAAATTCATCAGAGAATTCAGTGAAAGATGCAGTGAACTTGGGGTCCAAAAGGAGGGAATTATTAAAATGCCATCGCTTGGGTCCAACTGATTTAGGGAGGATGTCAAGTTGAACTAAAGTAAGGGCATGGTCGGAAAGCAATATTGGTCCTATCTCTGCATGGGTAAGGGTTTGGGCAATATCATGAGAAACAAAAATGTAATCAATCCGGGATTGGGAATGATGACATGGGGAGTAAAAAGTGAATTCCTGCAACACTGAATTTCATAAACGCCAGGCATCAGTGAGTTTATGTTGCAAGATAGCCTGGGAAAAAAGTTTATGTGACTTGTTAGGAAAAAAATGAGCCTTGGAGTGCCTATCTAAAAAGGGGTCGAGAGGTTGATTACAATCTCCTGCTAAGATAAAGTTGCCATCAATAAGTCTGGTTATATGCTGGGAGAAGGTGTACCAGAAAGTAGGATCGCCGGCAGTGGGGGCATAGACATTTAAAAGAGAAATTGGAACATTCTTGATGGAAAGCTTAACAAATGTCCAGCGACCAACATCATCTGATTCTTGATTAAGCAAGGATTGAGAGAGATTTTTGTGACATAAAATGGCTACTCCATTACGCTTACCATCCCCTGGAGAGTAATATACATCACCCACCCAACTCCTCTTCAACTTAACAGATTCTTCAGCAGATAAATGAGTTTCTTGCAAAAAAGCAATATCAACATTTAAGCGCGCAAGATGTGATAAAATTCTCTGTCGCTTGATGGGAGAATTAACGCCCTTAACATTCCATGTAACTATTTATAATGACATATCATGAAAATAAATAAGAAGATATCAATAAAGAAAGGAGAATAATAAATGCCCAAAATGGTAAATGAGTGAGAGAAAAATGAAGGCCAAAAAAGAGGTAGGATAACAAGAAGTTGGAAAATAGCAAGGAAGAAGTACAAGCGAGTGAATAGGAAAAGTGCTAGAAGGATGAGAAAGAACAGAGAGATAATATGCCAAAAGGAAATAAGGAGAGATGAGGAAAAAGGGTTGAATAAGAAAAGGAACAAGGTCGAGAGCATATGACAAGCAGCAAGGAAAGGATCAGAGAAAAGAAAAAGAGAGAAAAAAGAGAGGAAAGAGTACAAATGAAGAACAAATGTGTCAATTGGAAAAGTGGCAGTGAGAATTAAATGAAGAAAGAAATAAAGTAGAGGAGTACAGACGCGAAGAAGAAAAATATGAAATGCGTAACGACATAAAAGTGGAGGAGAGTGAAGAAGAAAAGACACCTTTGAACAAAGAAGAGCTGAAGATAAAAGCAAGAACAAAGACAAAAAGGGAATGCCAGGAAACAAGGGAAGGAAGGAAAACATACTTACAGAGGGTGAAACTAAGGAAGGGCGATCACAGGGTAGGGGAGACGAAAAGAGAAAACTGAGGGGGGAGCGCCCACTGGGGGAGATGGCACAACCGATGTAAACGAACCATCAAACCAAGGGAAGGACAAACTGTTAACTGTGAAACCTGTGGGAGAAAAAAGAAATAAAAGAGTTGAGGAGAAGACAACATCATGAGGTTTACTAATAAGAACGAAATACTAGAATAGGTGAGGGAGAAATTAGCATATTGTGGAATTAGAAGGGACCAAATATAAGGGGAAAGGATTCAGATAGGAAAAGGGTAGGAATAACATGATGAGACCAAACATGTGAAGAAGCAACACAAACCATGCAAACTAGTGACTAAACCAAGATAGTGAGTTATGACAATCACGGAGGGAAAGCTGACGATGAACTGGAGAGGTCCATTTCAGATGCTTGGCAGGAATTTAGGAAGCTCCTAAGACGAACAGGATCTTCGTAGGTCGTCGTTTTGTTATTGTGAGTGACTCTGAAGAGACAAGGGTGAAACAATCCATACCTGGCACCAATGGATCGGAGCTCCGGTCGCATTTCCAAGAAAGCTTTACGGCGGTTGGCTGTGGCTTTGGCATAATCCTGCGCAAAGAAGAGGGTAGATCCTGACCATGTGAGGCGAGGAGAAGCGCAGGCTGCCGATAAAACTTTGAGAAGATCGGTGTATTCCAGAAAGTACATGATGACACCTCGCGGTCTGGAAGAGGCGGAGGAAGATGAAGAGATGCGGCCAAGCCTATGTGCTCGTTGGATATTGAGCATGGTTCCTTCAGGTAGATGAATGAGCTTAGGCAGGAAAGATTTGAAGAAAGCAACAGGGTCAGTCCCCTCGCAATTCTCCGTCAGGCCGTAGATACGGAGGTTGTTGCGTCGATTGCGATTCTCAAGCTCCTCGACTTGCTTCTGGAGGGAGGAAATCTGCGATTGCATGTGTGTCACCTTAGAGGAAGATTCCTGAAGAGAGGATATGGAGTGTTCCAAAGTCGTCACTCTCGCATCCATCTGTGACCAGTTGTCAGTTAAGACCTGCAACTTAGAGTTGGTTTCCTCCATAAAAGGTCGGGGAGCACGTATCTCCTCCAACAGTAGCTCCATAGATACAGCTGAAATTGAGCCTGACGGTGATGGAGGGTCTTTTTTGAGGCGTTTCAACGTAGCTTTTCCTGAGACCTGAACAGGGCGTTCTGTATTGGATTGCGACATTTGGACGGCAAGTTCCTGAGACACTTCCAGATGCGCAAGTGCAGAAAAGACTTTGGAATTTTTTAATGAAAACACATTGTGGGGTTTTTGAAACACGACCAATTGCGCCCCTCTCCATATGGTGAAGCCAACAGCAGACAGGAAGGAATAGAGAGGCTATAGCCTAGAGAATTCCCTATCTGTGAGAGACAGCAGAGGAGTGGAGGAGGGTTGCGCACCAGTAGCGCGTAAAAACAAAGAGGTCCAGAGGAGACTCCTTTACATCTTCCCAGGAGCTTCAGAGGTGAACATGAGGACATATAGGAGTACCACTTGCATGAGTTTGAGAGTCTCTATGCTAGAATGCACAGCGCAAAAGAACCATATAATGAGAAGCAAAATGCCCGCATATGCTGAAAGCAGAATGAAGGAGTTCAATAGGTAAATTCCAGCTTGTGTCAAAAGAGGGCAGTCCAGAAAATGCATACAGTCAAAATGAGGCACTGGCAGTAATAAAAAAGGGGAGCATCATGTTGAAACCAGGCAAAAAAGACAAAATGGCCGCTGAAACCGAAATAATCCTACACAGTGCTTTTGCAGAATGAGGCCGTCAAGATAAGAGCATTGGCATGTTGAAATATCAAAAAACAAGCTCACCATGAGCATTTGCGTAGGCGTGGAACAGCAAAGAAAGGCAGCATAGTCCGGAGGAATCAGCACGTCAGACGCGCGAAGGGGAAACAAAATGGCGGTCGCGGCTGACAGGGAGCCGCGGCCGCTCGAAAATGCTGCAAATAGCCGAATGAGATGCTGAAACGTGCCCCCGCTGGAGCCAGAATGCTCCCATCACACTCCGACTGAAAGGGCTCCTCCTAGAAATCGGCCAGCACAGGTGGGAGAGGGTGAATCCCTCGGCTGACTCGGAGCGCTCACATCTGAGCCGCCATCCACGTCGGGCGCTAGCCACGCCCCCCATAACTACTCAAATTTGACCGTTAAATTAGTGCCTAACCAACATTGGCGGCGCCAAGTTGTGTAGTTCCTACTAATGCATAGGATATGCACATTGTTTGGGCAACATAAACTAAGGGCTTATTGCATAGACTGATCCTGTACTCCTCCACAGGATTTGTTGGCTATAGACCATCTAGCTCACAGTTCCACTGCAAGCCCCCCTAACTTATCAAGGAGCGTAGTGTTTCTGGCAACTAATGAACATGACAACCCTGACCCCTCAGGAATCGTGGAAACAGTAGTGAACCTTTTACTCAGTCACTCATGCTAACTTGTTCTCAGAGAAATATACAGAGAATACACATTTGGATGTGTTCAATAACATTTATTGAAACAACGTTGTTCTTGCATAAAATACATGTGCTGCAATGATTAGGAGACAGAAGCAAATAAAGCAGATTACAAGGACCAATAGAGAAAACAGCAGACACATTTCTACCATGGTGCTGAAGCAATGAATATATGAAGGCATATATACAGAATGGTAATACTCCTAAGATGCAGACCCTACTCAAAATATATCAAAGGTGTGTGTAGGTGTAGAGCCAAGAATCCCCCTAGGGTTGACCCAACCCGATCACCTGATGGGAGAGAGTGAAGGACCCCATCTTGGTCTCGAGTAGGACACCCTTCGCTGAATGTCACAACAGTGCCTGGTGATTTTTCAGAAGGCTGGGACCTTCAGTGTCAGCAGAAGTGCCTACTGTACCAACCTATTGTGATGCCTAATATTTATAATACAAATCAGCCTTTGCAATGTGCATACTAGATTTGTGATGTTATTGATATATGGATATCGCAGTCACACCATGGATAAAGATAGGATGACTTTTGTACCTAGTGCGTAAAGAAGCCTAGTACATGATATTGAGGGCATCGTGGCAGTGTTGTGTGAAGCTGAATGTATAAACAAAGTAGTTTCAGAGGAACTAATCCAACATTGTCGCGCATTAAAATGTGTGCAAAATGTCACTGTTGAAACATTATTTCTAGGACAATGTAAGGAATAAACTGTCTTGCTACATGGTCCTAACTCGAGAATATAACAGTGGTGATGCACTACTGAGGTATTTAAGATGCAGCTTTGCTGAGGAATGAGGGTGTATGAAAATGTGAGATGTGAAGTACCCAAGTAGTGCATTAAAAATAGTCTTTTTGGCATGGTGTGCATCAGTCATGGCCAGCTTCTGGGCAGTGCGACCAGTGCTGAAGTGCAGGCCACTAACCTGGGGAGGGGGCATTGTGTTTAGCAATAACTTACAATTTACGAACACCTGTGGCAGAGATCCTTTTGTGCCCAGTTTTCAGGTAGCATTAAAAATGATACAATAACTCTTGTGATTAATGTTCCTGTTAGGAGAGAGTGAGAGATAGATAGATAGAGAGAGAGAGAGAGAAGAGAAACTCACACAAGGTAAGTTTGCCAAATGCAGTTTATTTTCAGCAAACTTGCACTAATAAAATGTTCTCAAAAGGGATAATACGTGGCAGAGTTTGGTTCTATGACCATTGCTGTATGTCAATCAATGAAAATATGCTTTATTTGATTTTAGTCATTAAAAATCACAAAAGCAAACAAGTAAAAACAAATATACATAGCACAGTTCATTTGGTTAAAAGATAGTTAAGGAAAAAAGGGGGGATGTGGGGGGTGGTCTCTGTGGGTTAGTTTAACGACCTCAATATCTCATTACCCAAACCGTAACGAGAACAATAAACAAGAGATGTAAGGTCAGAAGAGATGTGTGCTGTTCTGAAACTAAGAACAAAAAAGGATCATGAAACACCAGGAAATTACACGAGGCTGAAAACTCCCATCAAACGACCATTGTGGTGGAATATCATCACGTGGGATACGGATGGTAGATACAAATCTCGTGATGGTGCAGAGATGGATTTCCGAGGTAGACCTCTAGCCACAGTGTATTTCAAGTAGGTGCTGATGTTGTCCAGTGCGGTGAGAAAAGTGAGTGATAAAGATAAAAATAAAAATAACTACTAGAACAGAAAATTTGTTTAATAGGCACTGTTCTAGTGTCAAAATTAAAATAACACCTAATAGTCTGAAAATATGACTATATAAAGGCGCAGTGCAGAGTGGTCGACATGTTTCAGCTATATGGATTCATTTTATCCAGCTTTCTCAGGACCGTGGCCTAATAGTAACTGCAGAGTAAGTGATAGTGTGAAAGTGAAGCAAGGTAATATCAAATCAAAATATTCCTACCAGGAACTTGGGTCCCCAATGTAGACTGGTGGAAAACTGAATTAGTCGTCCTTTCCTACAAATAGGAGAAATAGTGCACACAATATGTGATGACGAGAAATGTGTTTACAATGATCCTTAAACCACAAAGAAAACAGTACAAACAACACATATTGAAACAAGAGCAGAAAGTCTCATTGTTTAGCAGAAGGCAACTGTCCTCCTGGTATGTATGACAATGGTCACAATGATGTTGTAGAATTACTATACTCACCCAGCTTTATGTGGGAAGCCACCTCACCTCACCGGCACCCGCTTGGGAAAAATGAGGCTCGCTCTGTTAAAAATGGAAGAGATGATAAAATGTGAAACACCGCAAAAATAAATAATTGCGGTGTATAACTAAGCTTTTGCTCGCTTCCAAAGAGAATTTTAACTATACCCAGTTGCTATCAAAATGGACACCTCCCTACCAGACTACATGCCCAGACAAGTGCTTGTCCAGAAAAGGTGATTCAGGCAAGAACCCAGTTAAAGGAAGAGTTCATCATATAGAATGTAGAGACCCACCGTAAGTTTCTACCAAAGTATGAAAACAAAAGAAGGAACATAGTTTGCAAATGTTCCAGCTGAGCAGTAGGTATTAGAAAAGTCTGCATGGGCCTACCTGTCCGTCTGTACCTCTCGCCGGCTTCCGAGTGGGAGTGGAGGTACCGAACGGACGGTAAACGCGCCTTTTTATGCCGAAGTTAATTAGAAAAAATTCACGCTCGAATCCAGCCATGAAAAACTACCCTTCTTGGATGTGTCAATTTTTCCAGAAGCAGGGAGGCTACAATGCGAGCTCTACACCAAACCCACGGCTAGAAACTCCCTTCTCGTGTACAGCAGTCATCATCCATGCTCACTGCAGGCCAATTTACCAGTAGGCCATTTTTTTCGAGTTAGAAGAAATTGTTCATCAATGGAATTGTTTGACAAACATGCAACCAAACTGTCTCACCAGCTACAGGAACAACATTACCCTAAACATCTAGTTAAAAGAGCCTGGAAACGTGCCTCCAATAACAATTGGGAGGCACTTCTGGAAAGGCGACCAGTAAAACCACCACTGGAGAGACTCACATTTGTAAGCACATTCAGTGTTCATTCCAACAAAATTCAGAAAACAATACGCAAACATTGGAGTATTCTCAACATCACTGACGCAAATATCCCTTTACCTTTGTTCTCCTTCAAAAGAGCACCTAGTCTGCGTGATAGTCTTGTTCACACTAGACCTAGAGTACAAGAGAGGGCTAGACCAACAACACTCTGGGATCTTCCCCCAGTACAGGGCCACTACCCGTGTGGCTCATGTAGTGCCTGCCCTCAGACTATCAAAACTGACAAAGTTGATCTAGGAACAGGCAAGATATGGCTCCTCAAAAAACATACAAATTGTAACACTGAAAGAGTGATTTACATGATAACCTGCCCATGTTATTTAAGGTATATCGGATACACCACCCGAAAAATCAAATTGAGGATTGGGGAGCATAAGAGCACGATTCGTTGTCATAAACAATTGACAAGATTGACCGATCACTTTTTGACCCATAAACACACTGCAGAAGACATAAGGTGGTTGATTTTAGAACAGCCGTTCATCCCACCCCACATCAGTGACGTCTCCAGATTCTAATTCATCAAAGAAAAAATATTGATTTTTTCCCTTAAGAGTGACAGTAAGGAACTTAATGATGATATAGCATGGACATCACTGTAGTTATGTTTGTATCGTCCTTTATGTTCATTACATTTCTTGCCCACATATGAAGAATAATGGTGGACTACGTGGTAGCATTTGGCAGATCATGTTTCTCCATAGGGCAATATAATGTTTGAGTATAACTCGTGTACATGATTACACCATTCAAATATCTATTCAATGGCTGCAACTTGTTGGATTTCGAGAACCAAAAACCATTGATTGTCATACACATCCAAACCTTGATAAATATAGACTGAGATCCGATTGTTTTACAAACTGTGTCCCTGCCATCTAATATTGACCCTGTGAACTAACATATGTTTATGGCTATACACATACAAACCCCTAGACTATGGACTGAGTTTTGTGTTTGTTTTAGAACTGGCCCTACATGGAGACATTTATTGCCTCCTAATAGTGAGCCTCGATATTATGGACCGATCTGTGGCTATTTTAAACGACCATCCTTCGACTTGGGACACTATTTAAAATCGTAGTGTTCCGCTAGTCGCGGTTCGATTCTGATCGCTCTAGCGCGCATGCGTGTGTAACCAGTGTTACCACGCCTGCGCTAGTGTTAGCGTCACTTTGAGCATCACTAGCGCATGCGCTGAGGCGCAGAAAGGCTTAACCAATGGCGTACCACTTCTGTGATCGGCTTAGACACTTTAACACCGCAAACAACGAACCGGTGAGATCAATCATCTAATTAACTTTGGCATAAAAAGGCGTGTTTACCGTCCGTTCGGTACCTCCACTCCCACTCGGAAGCCAGGCGAGAGGTACCGACGGACAGGTAGGCCCATGCAGACTTTTCTAATACCTACTGCTCAGCTGGAACATTTGCAAACTATGTTCCTTCTTTTATTTTCATACTTTGGTAGAAACCTACGGTGGGTCTCTACATTCTATATGATGAACTCTTCCTTTTAT
This sequence comes from Lissotriton vulgaris, assembly GCF_964263255.1. Lineage (NCBI taxonomy): Eukaryota > Metazoa > Chordata > Amphibia > Caudata > Salamandridae > Lissotriton > Lissotriton vulgaris. The sequence continues at coordinate 460,214,280 of NC_141696.1, read as the reverse complement.
TGGGTTCTTGCCTGAATCACCTTTTCTGGACAAGCACTTGTCTGGGCATGTAGTCTGGTAAGGAGGTGTCAATTTTGAAAGCAACCGGGTATAGTTAAAATTCTCTTTGGAAGTGAGCAAAAGCTTAGCTATACACCGCAATTAATTTATTTTTGCGGTGTTTCACATTTTATCATCTCTTCCATTTTTAACAGAGCGGGCCTCATTTTTCCCGAGCGGGTGCCGGGTGAGGTGAGGTGACTTCCCACATAATTCTGGGTGAGAATAGTAATTCTACAACATCATTGTGACCACTGTCATACATACCAGGAGGACAGTTGCCTTCTGCTAAACAATTAGACTTTCTGCTCTTGTTTAAATATATGTTGTTTGTACTGTTTTCTTTGTTATTAAGGATCGTTGTAAACACATTTCTTGTCATCACATATTGTGTGCACTATTTCTCCTATTTGTAGGAAAGGACGATTAATTCAGTTTTCCACCAGTCTACATTGGGGACCCAAGTTCCTGGTAGGAATATTTCGATTTGATATTGCCTTGCTTCACTTTCACACATATCACTTACTCTGCAGTTGCTATTAGACCACGGTCCTAAAGAAAGCTGGATAAAATTAATCCATATAGCTGAAACATGTCGACCACTCTGCACTGCGCCTTTATATAGTCATATTTTCAGACTATTAGGCGTTATTTTAATCTTGACACTAGAAGAGTGCCTATTAAACAAATTTTCTGTTCTAGTAGTTATTTTTATTTTTATCTTTATCACTCACTTTTCTCACAGCACTCGGAAATCCATCTCTGCACCATCACTTGATGGGTTGGGCGAGATTTGGATCTTCCATCTGTATCCCATGTGATGATATTCCACCACAATGGTGGTCTGATGGGAGTTTTCAGCCTCGTGTAATTTCCTTTTTTGGTCTTAGTTTCAGAACAGCACATATCTCTTCTTACCTTACATCTCTTGTTTATTGTTCTCTAAAAGATAGTTAAACCAGACATATTAATATTTTGGGGATATACATTTAAAAACAAAATAATCCTACCATTATAGGTATAATCAGATCTATATACCTAAAATTTTGCTATTTATTCTTTTCCTTACTTTCAGTATATTATTTAAAAAACAGCCTTAACACTTATACCATAAACACTATCCAACAATTGCAAATATAAAAAGACAGGATGGCATTGTCTCCATCCCTCCACCTTTAACGGAGGCATGATCCATTCTTAACCTTTCCTTACCATAACATTTGCAAATTAAAATCACATGGATAGTAGTTTGTGGTGACAAATTATCACATGGGAAATGCCAAAGTTCTCTAGACCAGCACTTCCCAAATTATGGTCCGCGGACCCTCAGGGGTCCGTGAGAAATTTTCAGGGGGTCCGCAGAACTCGAGTCCCTGTCATAGTGAAAAATTAAATGCCCATGCGTTCTCACAGCACACATGAGCTGTGACACAGAAGGCAGAAGGGCACAAAAAAAACGAGTGGAACAGAGGGCAGAAGGGCACAAAAAACGAGGGGAAAACAAATTTAACAGAGGGCAGAAAGACACAAAAAACAAGTGGAACAGAGGGCAGAAGGGCACAAAAAACGAGGGCAAAACTAAGTGGAACAGAGGACAAAAATGCACACAAAATGAGTAGAACATAGGGCAGAAGGGCATAAAAAAACAAGGGAAAACGAGTGGAACAGAGGGCAGAAAGGCACAAAAAACGAGTTGAACAGAGGGCAGAAAGGCACTAAAAACTATTGATAAAGAGGGCAGAAGGGCACAAAAAATGAGGGGAAAATGAGTGGAACAGAAGGCAAAAGGGGCACAAAAACGAGGGAAAAACATGTGGCACAGAGGGCAGACGATTCAGAAAAGGGGGTGGTGATGAACAGAGTGTCTGAAATAAGCAGACCACTCTTACCCAGCCAAGAGATCAGGGCTGAATCCATCACCGTTATTTAGCTCACTGCATCACCCCAGTTCAGAACCTGGCTATATGCAAATTAGTCTGACCCAGTGCCTCATCGGAACAGGGCAGACCAAACTACAAAGCCAATTCTTCACCGGAAAGGATACAAGCTTCCGGGGACCGGTTTCTGGCATTTCAGCCGTCGTCGGCCCGGCTTGCTTGAATCCTGGTGGTGCAGTGAGCAAGGGACTCATGTCTGAGTATACCCTGCCACACCTATAGTGGCCAAAAACGATTCAGAAAAGGGGGTGGTGATGAACAAGGTGTCTGAATTAAGCAGACCATTCTTACCCAGTCAAGAGATCAGGGCTGAATCCATCACCGTTATTTAGCTCACTGCATCACCCCAGTTCAGAACCTGGCTATATGCAAATAAGTCTGACCCAGTGCCTCATGGGAACAGGGCAGACCAAACTACCAAGCCAATTCTTCACCGGAAAGGAGACAAGCTTCCGGGGACCGGTTTCTGGCATTTCAGCCGTCGTCGGCCCGGCTTGCTTGAATCCTGGTGGTGCAGTGAGCAAAAGACTCATGTCTGAGTATACCCTGCCACACCTATAGTGGCCAAAAACGATTCAGAAAAGGGGGTGGTGATGAACAGAGTGTCTGAATTAAGCAGACCACTCTTACCCAGTCAAGAGATCAGGGCTGAATCCATCACCGTTATTTAGCTCATTGCATCACCCCAGTTCAGAACCTGGCTATATGCAAATTAGTCTGACCCAGTGCCTCATGGGAACAGGGCAGACCAAACTACCAAGCCAATTCATCATCGGAAAGGAGACAAGGTTCCGGGGACCGGTTTCTGGTATTTCAGCCATCGTCGGCCCGGCTTGCTTGAATCCTGGTGGTGCAGTGAGCAAGGGACTCATGTCTGAGTATACCCTGCCACACCTATAGTGGCCAAAAACGATTCAGAAAAGGGGGTGGTATGAACAGAGTGTCTGAATTAAGCAGACCACTCTTACCCAGTCAAGAGATCAGGGCTGAATCCATCACCGTTATTTAGCTCACTGCATCACCCCAGTTCAGAACCTGGATATATGCAAATTAGTCTGACCCAGTGCCTCATGGGAACAGGGCAGACCAAACTACCAAGCCAATTCTTCACCGGAAAGGAGACAAGCTTCCGGGGACCGGTTTCTGGCATTTCAGCCGTCGTCGGCCCGGCTTGCTTGAATCCTGGTGGTGCAGTGAGCAAGGGACTCATGTCTGAGTATACCCTGCCACACCTATAGTGGCCAAAAACGATTCAGAAAAGGGGGTGGTGATGAACAGAGTGTCTGAATTAAGTAGACCACTCTTACCCAGTCAAGAGATCAGGGCTGAATCCATCACCGTTATTTAGCTCATTGCAACACCCCAGTTCAGAACCTGGCTATATGCAAATTATTCTGACCCAGTGCCTCATGGGAACGAGGCAGACCAAACTACCAAGCCAATTCTTCACCGGAAAGGAGACAAGCTTCCGGGGACCGGTTTCTGGCATTTCAGCCATCGTCGGCCCGGCTTGCTTGAATCCTGGTGGTGCAGTGAGCAAGGGACTCATGTCTGAGTATACCCTGCCACATCTATAGTGGCTAAAAATGATTCAGAAAAGGGGGTGGTGATGAACAGAGTGTCTGAATTAAGCAGACCACTCATACCCAGTCAAGAGATCAGGGCTGAATCCATCACCGTTATTTAGGTCACTGCATCACCCCAGTTTAGAACCTGGCTATATGCAAATTAGTCTGACCCAGTGCCTCATGTGAACAGGGCAGACCAAACTACCAAGCCAGTTCTTCACCGGAAAGGAGAAAAGCTTCCGGGGACCGGTTTCTGGCATTTCAGCCGTCGTCGGCCCGGCTTGCTTGAATCCTGGTGGTGCAGTGAGCAAGGGACTCATGTCTGAGTATACCCTGCCACACCTATAGTGGCCAAAAACGATTCAGAAAGGGGGGTGGTGATGAACAGAGTGTCTGAATTAAGCAGACCACTCTTACCCAGTCAAGAGATCAGGGCTGAATCCATCACCATTATTTTGCTCACTGCATCACCCCGGTTCAGAACCTGGCAATATGCAAATTAGTCTGACCCAGTGCCTCATACGAACAGGGCAGACCAAACTACCAAGCCAATTCTTCACCGTAAAGGAGACAAGCTTCTGGGGACCGGTTTCTGGCATTTCAGCCGTCGTCGGCCCGGCTTGCTTGAATCCTGGTGGTGCAGTCATCAAGGGACTCATGTCTGAGTATACTCTGCCACAGCTATAGTGGCCAAAAACGATTCAGAAAAAGGGGTGGTGATGAACAGAGTGTCTGAATTAAGCAGACCACTCTTACCCAGTCAAGAGATCAGGGCTGAATCCATCACCGTTATTTAGCTCACTGCATCACCCCAGTTCAGAACCTGGCTATATGCAAATTAGTCTGACCCAGTGCCTCATCGGAACAGGGCAGACCAAACTACAAAGCCAATTCTTCACCGGAAAGGATACAAGCTTCCGGGGACCGGTTTCTGGCATTTCAGCCGTCGTCGGCCCGGCTTGCTTGAATCCTGGTGGTGCAGTGAGCAAGGGACTCATGTCTGAGTATACCCTGCCACACCTATAGTGGCCAAAAACGATTCAGAAAAGGGGGTGGTGATGAACAAGGTGTCTGAATTAAGCAGACCATTCTTACCCAGTCAAGAGATCAGGGCTGAATCCATCACCGTTATTTAGCTCACTGCATCACCCCAGTTCAGAACCTGGCTATATGCAAATAAGTCTGACCCAGTGCCTCATGGGAACAGGGCAGACCAAACTACCAAGCCAATTCTTCACCGGAAAGGAGACAAGCTTCCGGGGACCGGTTTCTGGCATTTCAGCCGTCGTCGGCCCGGCTTGCTTGAATCCTGGTGGTGCAGTGAGCAAAAGACTCATGTCTGAGTATACCCTGCCACACCTATAGTGGCCAAAAACGATTCAGAAAAGGGGGTGGTGATGAACAGAGTGTCTGAATTAAGCAGACCACTCTTACCCAGTCAAGAGATCAGGGCTGAATCCATCACCGTTATTTAGCTCATTGCATCACCCCAGTTCAGAACCTGGCTATATGCAAATTAGTCTGACCCAGTGCCTCATGGGAACAGGGCAGACCAAACTACCAAGCCAATTCATCATCGGAAAGGAGACAAGGTTCCGGGGACCGGTTTCTGGTATTTCAGCCATCGTCGGCCCGGCTTGCTTGAATCCTGGTGGTGCAGTGAGCAAGGGACTCATGTCTGAGTATACCCTGCCACACCTATAGTGGCCAAAAACGATTCAGAAAAGGGGGTGGTGATGAACAGAGTGTCTGAATTAAGCAGACCACTCTTACCCAGTCAAGAGATCAGGGCTGAATCCATCACCGTTATTTAGCTCACTGCATCACCCCAGTTCAGAACCTGGATATATGCAAATTAGTCTGACCCAGTGCCTCATGGGAACAGGGCAGACCAAACTACCAAGCCAATTCTTCACCGGAAAGGAGACAAGCTTCCGGGGACCGGTTTCTGGCATTTCAGCCGTCGTCGGCCCGGCTTGCTTGAATCCTGGTGGTGCAGTGAGCAAGGGACTCATGTCTGAGTATACCCTGCCACACCTATAGTGGCCAAAAACGATTCAGAAAAGGGGGTGGTGATGAACAGAGTGTCTGAATTAAGTAGACCACTCTTACCCAGTCAAGAGATCAGGGCTGAATCCATCACCGTTATTTAGCTCATTGCAACACCCCAGTTCAGAACCTGGCTATATGCAAATTATTCTGACCCAGTGCCTCATGGGAACGAGGCAGACCAAACTACCAAGCCAATTCTTCACCGGAAAGGAGACAAGCTTCCGGGGACCGGTTTCTGGCATTTCAGCCATCGTCGGCCCGGCTTGCTTGAATCCTGGTGGTGCAGTGAGCAAGGGACTCATGTCTGAGTATACCCTGCCACATCTATAGTGGCTAAAAATGATTCAGAAAAGGGGGTGGTGATGAACAGAGTGTCTGAATTAAGCAGACCACTCATACCCAGTCAAGAGATCAGGGCTGAATCCATCACCGTTATTTAGGTCACTGCATCACCCCAGTTTAGAACCTGGCTATATGCAAATTAGTCTGACCCAGTGCCTCATGTGAACAGGGCAGACCAAACTACCAAGCCAATTCTTCACCGGAAAGGAGAAAAGCTTCCGGGGACCGGTTTCTGGCATTTCAGCCGTCGTCGGCCCGGCTTGCTTGAATCCTGGTGGTGCAGTGAGCAAGGGACTCATGTCTGAGTATACCCTGCCACACCTATAGTGGCCAAAAACGATTCAGAAAGGGGGGTGGTGATGAACAGAGTGTCTGAATTAAGCAGACCACTCTTACCCAGTCAAGAGATCAGGGCTGAATCCATCACCATTATTTTGCTCACTGCATCACCCCGGTTCAGAACCTGGCAATATGCAAATTAGTCTGACCCAGTGCCTCATACGAACAGGGCAGACCAAACTACCAAGCCAATTCTTCACCGTAAAGGAGACAAGCTTCTGGGGACCGGTTTCTGGCATTTCAGCCGTCGTCGGCCCGGCTTGCTTGAATCCTGGTGGTGCAGTCATCAAGGGACTCATGTCTGAGTATACTCTGCCACAGCTATAGTGGCCAAAAACGATTCAGAAAAAGGGGTGGTGATGAACAGAGTGTCTGAATTAAGCAGACCACTCTTACCCAGTCAAGAGATCAGGGCTGAATCAATCACCGTTATTTAGCTCACTGCATCACCCCAGTTCAGAACCTGGCTATATGCAAATTAGTCTGACCCAGTGCCTTATGGGAACAGGGCAGACCAAACTACCAAGCCAATTCTTCACCGGAAAGGAGACAAGCTTCCCGGGACCCGTTTCTGGCATTTCAGCCGTCGTCAGCCCGGCTTGCTTGAATCCTGGTGGTGCAGTGAGCAAGAGACTCATGTCTGAGTATACCCTGCCACACCTATAGTGGCCAAAAATGATTCAGAAAAGGGGGTGGTGACGAACAGAGTGTCTGAATTAAGCAGACCACTCTTACGCAGTCAAGAGATCAGGGCTGAATCCATCACCGTTATTTAGGTCACTGCATCACCCCAGTTTAGAACCTGGCTATATGCAAATTAGTCTGACCCAGTGCCTCATTGGAACAGGGCAGACCAAACTACTAAGCCAATTCTTCACTGGAAAGGAGACAAGCTTCCGGGGACCGGTTTCTGGCATTTCAGCCGTCGTCGGCCCCGCTTGCTTGAATCCTGGTGGTGCAGTGAGCAAGGGACTCATGTCTGAGTATACCCTGCCACACCTATAGTGGCCAAAAATGATTCAGAAAAGGGGGTGGTGACGAACAGAGTGTCTGAATTAAGCAGACCACTCTTACCCAGTCAAGAGATCAGGGCTGAATCCATCACCGTTATTTAGGTCACTGCATCACCCCAGTTTAGAACCTGGCTATATGCAAATTAGTCTGACCCAGTGCCTCATGGGAACAGGTCAGACCAAACTACCAAGCCAATTCTTCACCGGAAAGGAGAAAAGCTTCTGGGGACCGGTTTCTGGCATTTCAGCCGTCGTCGGCCCGGCTTGCTTGAATCCTGGTGGTGCAGTGAGCAAGGGACTCATGTCTGAGTATACCCTGCCACACCTATAGTGGCCAAAAACGATTCAGAAAAGGGGGTGGTGATGAACAGAGTGTCTGAATTAAGCAGACCACTCTTACCCAGTCAAGAGATCAGGGCTGAATCCATCACCATTATTTAGCTCACTGCATCACCCCGGTTCAGAACCTGGCTATATGCAAATTAGTCTGACCCAGTGCCTCATGGGAACAGGGCAGACCAAACTACCAAGCCAATTCTTCACCGTAAACGAGACAAGCTTCCGGGGACCGGTTTATGGCATTTCAGCCGTCATCGGCCCGGCTTGCTTGAATCCTGGTGGTGCAGTCAACAAGGGACTCATGTCTGAGTATACTCTGCCACACCTATAGTGGCCAAAAACGATTCAGAAAAAGGGGTGGTGATGAACAGAGTGTCTGAATTAAGCAGACAACTCTTACCCAGTCAAGAGATCAGGGCTGAATCCATCACCGTTACTTAGCTCACTGCATCACCCCAGTTCAGAACCTGGCTATATGCAAATTAGTCTGACCTAGTGCTTAATGGGAACAGGGCAGACCAAACTACCAAGCCAATTCTTCACCGGAAGGGAGACAAGCTTTCGGGGACCGGTTTCTGGCATTTCAGCCGTCGTCGGCCGGCTTGCTTGAATCCTGGTGGTGCAGTGAGCAAGGGACTCATGTCTGAGTATACCCTGCCACACCTATAGTGGCCAAAAACGATTCAGAAAAGGGGGTGGTGATGAACAGAGTGTCTGAATTAAGCAGACCACTCTTACCCAGTCAAGAGATCAGGGCTGAATCAATCACCGTTATTTAGCTCACTGCATCACCCCAGTTCAGAACCTGGCTATATGCAAATTAGTCTGACCCAGTGCCTCATGGGAACAGGGCAGACCAAACTACCAAGCTAATTCTTCACCGGAAAGGAGACAAGCTTCCGGGGACCGGTTTCTGGCATTTCAGCTGTCGGCCCGGCTTGCTTGAATCCTGGTGGTGCAGTGAGCAAGGGACTCATGTCTGAGTATACCCTGCCACACCTATAGTGGCCAAAAACGATTCAGAAAAGGGGGTGGTGATGAACAGAGTGTCTGAATCAATCAGACCACTCTTACCCAGTCAAGAGATCAGGGCTGAATCCATCACCGTTATTTAGCTCACTGCATCACCCCAGTTCAGAACCTGGCTATATGCAAATTGGTCTGACCCAGGACCTTATGGGAACAGGGCAGACCAAACTACCAAGCCAATTCTTCACCGGAAAGGAGACAAGCTTCCCGGGACCGGTTTCTGGCATTTTAGCCGTCGTCAGCTCGGCTTGCTTGAATCCTGGTGGTGCAGTGAGCAAGGGACTCATGTCTGAGTATACCCTGCCACACCTATAGTGGCCACAAACGATTCAGAAAAGGGGGTGGTGATGAACAGAGTGTCTGAATTAAGCAGACCACTCTTACCCAGTCAAGAGATCAGGGCTGAATCCATCACCGTTATTTAGCTCACTGCATCATCCCAGTTCAGAACCTGGCTATATGCAAATTAGTCTGACCCAGTGCCTCATTGGAACAGGGCAGACCAAACTACCAAGCCAATTCTTCACCGGAAAAGAGACAAGCTTCCGGGGACCGGTTTCTGGCATTTTAGCCGTCGTCGGCCCGGCTTGCTTGAATCCTGGTGGTGCAGTGAGCAAGGGACTCATGTCTGAGTATACCCTGCCACACCTATAGTGGCCAAAAACGATTCAGAAAAGGGGGTGGTGATGAACAGAGTGTCTGAATTAAGCAGACCCCTCTTACCCAGTCAAGAGATCAGGGCTGAATCCATCACCGGTATTTAGCTCACTGTATCACCCCAGTTCAGATCCTGGCTATATGCAAATTAGTCTGACCCAGTGCCTCATGGGAACAGGGCAGACCAAACTACCAAGCCAATTCTTCACCGGAAAGGAGACAAGATCCGGGGACCGGTTTCTGGCATTTCAGCCGTCGTCGGCCCGGCTTGCTTGAATCCTGGTGGTGCAGTGAACAAGGGACTCATGTCTGAGTATACCCTGCCACACCGATAGTGGCCAAAAATGATTCAGAAAAGGGGGTGGTGATGAACAGAGTGTCTGAATTAAGCAGACCACTCTTACCCAGTCAAGAGATCAGGGCTGAATCCATCACCGTTATTTAGCTCACTGCATCACCCCAGTTCAGAACCTGGCTATATGCAAATTAGTCTGACCCAGTGCCTCATGGGAACAGGGCAGACCAAACTACCAAGCCAATTCTTAACCGGAAAGGAGACAAGCTTCCGGGGACCCGTTTCTGGCATTTCAGCCGTCGTCGGCCCGGCTTGCTTGAATCCTGGTAGTGCAGTGAGCAAGGGACTCATGTCTGAGTATACCCTGCCACACCTATAGTGGCCAAAAACGATTAAGAAAAGGGGGTGGTGATGAACAGAGTGTCTGAATTAAGCAGACCACCCTTACCCAGTCAAGAGATCAGGGCTGAATCCATCACCGTTAATCAGCTCACTGCATCACTCCAGTTCAGAAACTGGCTATATGCAAATTAGTCTGACCCAGTGCCTTATGGGAACAGGGCAGACCAAACTACCAAGCCAATTCTTCACCGGAAAGGAGACAAGCTTCCCGGGACCGGTTTCTGGCATTTCAGCCGTCGTCAGCCCGGCTTGCTTGAATCCTGGTGGTGCAGTGAGCAAGGGACTCATGTCTGAGTGTACCCTGCCACACCTATAGTGGCCACAAACGATTCAGAAAAGGGGGTGGTGATGAACAGAGTGTCTGAATTAAGCAGACCACTCTTACCCAGTCAAGAGATCAGGGCTGAATCCATCACCGTTATTTAGCTCACTGCATCACCGCAGTTCAGAACCTGGCTATATGCAAATTAGTCTGACCCAGTGCCTTATGGGAACAGGGCAGACCAAACTACTAAGCCAATTCTTCACCGGAAAGGAGACAAGCTTCCCGGGACCCGTTTCTGGCATTTCAGCCGTCGTCAGCCCGGCTTGCTTGAATCCTGGTGGTGCAGTGAGCAAGAGACTCATGTCTGAGTATACCCTGCCACACCTATAGTGGCCACAAACGATTCAGAAAAGGGGGTGGTGATGAACAGAGTGTCTGAATTAAGCAGACCACTCTTACCCAGTCAAGAGATCAGGGCTGAATCCATCACCGTTATTTAGCTCACTGCATCACCCCAGTTCAGAACCTGGCTATATGCAAATTAGTCTGACCCAGTGCCTCATTGGAACAGGGCAGACCAAACTACTAAGCCAATTCTTCACTGGAAAGGAGACAAGCTTCCGGGGACCGGTTTCTGGCATTTCAGCCGTCGTCGGCCCCGCTTGCTTGAATCCTGGTGGTGCAGTGAGCAAGGGACTCATGTCTGAGTATACCCTGCCACACCTATAGTGGCCAAAAATGATTCAGAAAAGGGGGTGGTGACGAACAGAGTGTCTGAATTAAGCAGACCACTCTTACCCAGTCAAGAGATCAGGGCTGAATCCATCACCGTTATTTAGGTCACTGCATCACCCCAGTTTAGAACCTGGCTATATGCAAATTAGTCTGACCCAGTGCCTCATGGGAACAGGTCAGACCAAACTACCAAGCCAATTCTTCACCGGAAAGGAGAAAAGCTTCTGGGGACCGGTTTCTGGCATTTCAGCCGTCGTCGGCCCGGCTTGCTTGAATCCTGGTGGTGCAGTGAGCAAGGGACTCATGTCTGAGTATACCCTGCCACACCTATAGTGGCCAAAAACGATTCAGAAAAGGGGGTGGTGATGAACAGAGTGTCTGAATTAAGCAGACCACTCTTACCCAGTCAAGAGATCAGGGCTGAATCCATCACCATTATTTAGCTCACTGCATCACCCCGGTTCAGAACCTGGCTATATGCAAATTAGTCTGACCCAGTGCCTCATGGGAACAGGGCAGACCAAACTACCAAGCCAATTCTTCACCGTAAACGAGACAAGCTTCCGGGGACCGGTTTCTGGCATTTCAGCCGTCATCGGCCCGGCTTGCTTGAATCCTGGTGGTGCAGTCAACAAGGGACTCATGTCTGAGTATACTCTGCCACACCTATAGTGGCCAAAAACGATTCAGAAAAAGGGGTGGTGATGAACAGAGTGTCTGAATTAAGCAGACAACTCTTACCCAGTCAAGAGATCAGGGCTGAATCCATCACCGTTACTTAGCTCACTGCATCACCCCAGTTCAGAACCTGGCTATATGCAAATTAGTCTGACCTAGTGCCTAATGGGAACAGGGCAGACCAAACTACCAAGCCAATTCTTCACCGGAAGGGAGACAAGCTTTCGGGGACCGGTTTCTGGCATTTCAGCCGTCGTCGGCCGGCTTGCTTGAATCCTGGTGGTGCAGTGAGCAAGGGACTTGTGTCTGAGTATACCCTGCCACACCTATAGTGGCCAAAAACGATTCAGAAAAGGGGGTGGTGATGAACAGAGTGTCTGAATTAAGCAGACCACTCTTACCCAGTCAAGAGATCAGGGCTGAATCAATCACCGTTATTTAGCTCACTGCATCACCCCAGTTCAGAACCTGGCTATATGCAAATTAGTCTGACCCAGTGCCTCATGGGAACAGGGCAGACCAAACTACCAAGCTAATTCTTCACCGGAAAGGAGACAAGCTTCCGGGGACCGGTTTCTGGCATTTCAGCTGTCGGCCCGGCTTGCTTGAATCCTGGTGGTGCAGTGAGCAAGGGACTCATGTCTGAGTATACCCTGCCACACCTATAGTGGCCAAAAACGATTCAGAAAAGGGGGTGGTGATGAACAGAGTGTCTGAATCAAGCAGACCACTCTTACCCAGTCAAGAGATCAGGGCTGAATCCATCACCGTTATTTAGCTCACTGCATCACCCCAGTTCAGAACCTGGCTATATGCAAATTGGTCTGACCCAGGACCTTATGGGAACAGGGCAGACCAAACTACCAAGCCAATTCTTCACCGGAAAGGAGACAAGCTTCCCGGGACCGGTTTCTGGCATTTTAGCCGTCGTCAGCTCGGCTTGCTTGAATCCTGGTGGTGCAGTGAGCAAGGGACTCATGTCTGAGTATACCCTGCCACACCTATAGTGGCCACAAACGATTCAGAAAAGGGGGTGGTGATGAACAGAGTGTCTGAATTAAGCAGACCACTCTTACCCAGTCAAGAGATCAGGGCTGAATCCATCACCGTTATTTAGCTCACTGCATCATCCCAGTTCAGAACCTGGCTATATGCAAATTAGTCTGACCCAGTGCCTCATTGGAACAGGGCAGACCAAACTACCAAGCCAATTCTTCACCGGAAAAGAGACAAGCTTCCGGGGACCGGTTTCTGGCATTTTAGCCGTCGTCGGCCCGGCTTGCTTGAATCCTGGTGGTGCAGTGAGCAAGGGACTCATGTCTGAGTATACCCTGCCACACCTATAGTGGCCAAAAACGATTCAGAAAAGGGGGTGGTGATGAACAGAGTGTCTGAATTAAGCAGACCCCTCTTACCCAGTCAAGAGATCAGGGCTGAATCCATCACCAGTATTTAGGTCACTGCATCACCCCGGTTCAGATCCTGGCTATATGCAAATTAGTCTGACCCAGTGCCTCATGAGAACAGGGTAGACCAAACTACCAAGCCAATTCTTAACCGGAAAGGAGACAAGCTTCTGGGGACCCGTTTCTGGCATTTCAGCCGTCGTCGGCCCGGCTTGCTTGAATCCTGGTGGTGCAGTGAGCAAGGGACTCATGTCTGAGTATACCCTGCCACACCTATAGTGGCCAAAAACGATTCAGAAAAGGGGTGTGGTGATGAACAGAGTGTCTGAATTAAGCAGACCACCCTTACCCAGTCAAGAGATGAGGGCTGAATCCATCACCGTTATTCAGCTCACTGCATCACTCCAGTTCAGAAACTGGCTATATGCAAATTAGTCTGACCCAGTGCCTTATGGGAACAGGGCAGACCAAACTACCAAGCCAATTCTTCACCGGAAAGGAGACAAGCTTCCCGGGACCGGTTTCTGGCATTTCAGCCGTCGTCAGCCCGGCTTGCTTGAATCCTGGTGGTGCAGTGAGCAAGGGACTCATGTCTGAGTATACCCTGCCACACCTATAGTGGCCACAAACGATTCAGAAAAGGGGGTGGTGATGAACAGAGTGTCTGAATTAAGCAGACCACTCTTACCCAGTCAAGAGATCAGGGCTGAATCCATCACCGTTATTTAGCTCACTGCATCACCCCAGTTCAGAACCTGGCTATATGCAAATTAGTCTGACCCAGTGCCTCATGGGAACAGGGCAGACCAAACTACCAAGCTAATTCTTCACCGGAAAGGAGACAAGCTTCCGGGGACCGGTTTCTGGCATTTCAGCTGTCGGCCCGGCTTGCTTGAATCCTGGTGGTGCAGTGAGCAAGGTACTCATGTCTGAGTATACCCTGCCACACCTATAGTGGCCAAAAACGATTCAGAAAAGGGGGTGGTGACGAACAGAGTGTCTGAATTAAGCAGACCAATCTTACCCAGTCAAGAGATCAGGGCTGAATCCATCACCGGTATTTAGCTCACTGCATCACCCCGGTTCAGATCCTGGCTATATGCAAATTAGTCTGACCCAGTGCCTCATGGGAACATGGCAGACCAAACTACCAAGCCAATTCTTCACCGGAAAAGAGACAAGCTTCCGGGGACCTGTTTCTGGCATTTTAGCCGTCGTCGGCCCGGCTTGCTTGAATCCTGGTGGTGCAGTGAGCAAGGGACTCATGTCTGAGTATACCCTGCCACACCTATAGTGGCCAAAAACGATTCAGAAAAGGGGGTGGTGATGAACAGAGTGTCTGAATTAAGCAGACCACTCTTACCCAGTCAAGAGATCAGGGCTGAATCCATCACCGTTATTTAGCTCATTGCATCACCCCAGTTCAGAACCTGGCTATATGCAAATTAGCCTGACCCAGTGCCTCATGGGAACAGGGCAGACCAAACTACCAAGCCAATTCATCACCGGAAAGGAGACAAGGTTCCGGGGACCGGTTTCTGGTATTTCAGCCATCGTCGGCCCGGCTTGCTTGAATCCTGGTGGTGCAGTGAGCAAGGGACTCATGTCTGAGTATACCCTGCCACACCTATAGTGGCCAAAAACGATTCAGAAAAGGGGGTGGTGATGAACAGAGTGTCTGAATTAAGCAGACCACTCTTACCCAGTCAAGAGATCAGGGCTGAATCCATCACCGTTATTTAGCTCACTGCATCACCCCAGTTCAGAACCTGGATATATGCAAATTAGTCTGACCCAGTGCCTCATGGGAACAGGGCAGACCAAACTACCAAGCCAATTCTTCACCGGAAAGGAGACAAGCTTCCGGGGACCGGTTTCTGGCATTTCAGCCGTCGTCGGCCCGGCTTGCTTGAATCCTGGTGGTGCAGTGAGCAAGGGACTCATGTCTGAGTATACCCTGCCACACCTATAGTGGCCAAAAACGATTCAGAAAAGGGGGTGGTGATGAACAGAGTGTCTGAATTAGGCAGACCACTCTTACCCAGTCAAGAGATCAGGGCTGAATCCATCACCGTTATTTAGCTCATTGCAACACCCCAGTTCAGAACCTGGCTATATGCAAATTAGTCTGACCCAGTGCCTCATGGGAACAGGGCAGACCAAACTACCAAGCCAATTCTTCACCGGAAAGGAGAAAAGCTTCCGGGGACCGGTTTCTGGCATTTCAGCCGTCGTCGGCCCGGCTTGCTTTAATCCTGGTGGTGCAGTGAGCAAGGGACTCATGTCTGAGTATACCCTGCCACACCTATAGTGGCCAAAAACGATTCAGAAAGGGGGGTGGTGATGAACAGAGTGTCTGAATTAAGCAGACCACTCTTACCCAGTCAAGAGATCAGGGCTGAATCCATCACCATTATTTTGCTCACTGCATCACCCCGGTTCAGAACCTGGCAAAATGCAAATTAGTCTGACCCAGTGCCTCATACGAACAGGGCAGACCAAACTACCAAGCCAATTCTTCACCGTAAAGGAGACAAGCTTCTGGGGACCAGTTTCTGGCATTTCAGCCGTCGTCGGCCCGGCTTGCTTGAATCCTGGTGGTGCAGTCATCAAGGGACTCATGTCTGAGTATACTCTGCCACAGCTATAGTGGCCAAAAACGATTCAGAAAAGGGGGTGGTGATGAACAGAGTGTCTGAATCAAGCAGACCACTCTTACCCAGTCAAGAGATCAGGGCTGAATCCATCACCGTTATTTAGCTCACTGCATCACCCCAGTTCAGAACCTGGCTATATGCAAATTGGTCTGACCCAGGACCTTATGGGAACAGGGCAGACCAAACTACCAAGCCAATTCTTCACCGGAAAGGAGACAAGCTTCCCGGGACCGGTTTCTGGCATTTTAGCCGTCGTCAGCTCGGCTTGCTTGAATCCTGGTGGTGCAGTGAGCAAGGGACTCATGTCTGAGTATACCCTGCCACACCTATAGTGGCCACAAACGATTCAGAAAAGGGGGTGGTGATGAACAGAGTGTCTGAATTAAGCAGACCACTCTTACCCAGTCAAGAGATCAGGGCTGAATCCATCACCGTTATTTAGCTCACTGCATCATCCCAGTTCAGAACCTGGCTATATGCAAATTAGTCTGACCCAGTGCCTCATTGGAACAGGGCAGACCAAACTATCAAGCCAATTCTTCACCGGAAAAGAGACAAGCTTCCGGGGACCGGTTTCTGGCATTTTAGCCGTCGTCGGCCCGGCTTGCTTGAATCCTGGTGGTGCAGTGAGCAAGGGACTCATGTCTGAGTATACCCTGCCACACCTATAGTGGCCAAAAACGATTCAGAAAAGGGGGTGGTGATGAACAGAGTGTCTGAATTAAGCAGACCCCTCTTACCCAGTCAAGAGATCAGGGCTGAATCCATCACCGGTATTTAGCTCACTGTATCACCCCAGTTCAGATCCTGGCTATATGCAAATTAGTCTGACCCAGTGCCTCATGGGAACAGGGCAGACCAAACTACCAAGCCAATTCTTCACCGGAAAGGAGACAAGATCCGGGGACCGGTTTCTGGCATTTCAGCCGTCGTCGGCCCGGCTTGCTTGAATCCTGGTGGTGCAGTGAACAAGGGACTCATGTCTGAGTATACCCTGCCACACCGATAGTGGCCAAAAATGATTCAGAAAAGGGGGTGGTGATGAACAGAGTGTCTGAATTAAGCAGACCACTCTTACCCAGTCAAGAGATCAGGGCTGAATCCATCACCGTTATTTAGCTCACTGCATCACCCCAGTTCAGAACCTGGCTATATGCAAATTAGTCTGACCCAGTGCCTCATGGGAACAGGGCAGACCAAACTACCAAGCCAATTCTTAACCGGAAAGGAGACAAGCTTCCGGGGACCCGTTTCTGGCATTTCAGCCGTCGTCGGCCCGGCTTGCTTGAATCCTGGTGGTGCAGTGAGCAAGGGACTCATGTCTGAGTATACCCTGCCACACCTATAGTGGCCAAAAACGATTAAGAAAAGGGGGTGGTGATGAACAGAGTGTCTGAATTAAGCAGACCACCCTTACCCAGTCAAGAGATCAGGGCTGAATCCATCACCATTAATCAGCTCACTGCATCACTCCAGTTCAGAAACTGGCTATATGCAAATTAGTCTGACCCAGTGCCTTATGGGAACAGGGCAGACCAAACTACCAAGCCAATTCTTCACCGGAAAGGAGACAAGCTTCCCGGGACCGGTTTCTGGCATTTCAGCCGTCGTCAGCCCGGCTTGCTTGAATCCTGGTGGTGCAGTGAGCAAGGGACTCATGTCTGAGTATACCCTGCCACACCTATAGTGGCCACAAACGATTCAGAAAAGGGGGTGGTGATAAACAGAGTGTCTGAATTAAGCAGACCACTCTTACCCAGTCAAGAGATCAGGGCTGAATCCATCACCGTTATTTAGCTCACTGCATCACCGCAGTTCAGAACCTGGCTATATGCAAATTAGTCTGACCCAGTGCCTTATGGGAACAGGGCAGACCAAACTACTAAGCCAATTCTTCACCGGAAAGGAGACAAGCTTCCCGGGACCCGTTTCTGGCATTTCAGCCGTCGTCAGCCCGGCTTGCTTGAATCCTGGTGGTGCAGTGAGCAAGAGACTCATGTCTGAGTATACCCTGCCACACCTATAGTGGCCACAAACGATTCAGAAAAGGGGGTGGTGATGAACAGAGTGTCTGAATTAAGCAGACCACTCTTACCCAGTCAAGAGATCAGGGCTGAATCCATCACCGTTATTTAGCTCACTGCATCACCCCAGTTCAGAACCTGGCTATATGCAAATTAGTCTGACCCAGTGCCTCATTGGAACAGGGCAGACCAAACTACTAAGCCAATTCTTCACTGGAAAGGAGACAAGCTTCCGGGGACCGGTTTCTGGCATTTCAGCCGTCGTCGGCCCCGCTTGCTTGAATCCTGGTGGTGCAGTGAGCAAGGGACTCATGTCTGAGTATACCCTGCCACACCTATAGTGGCCAAAAATGATTCAGAAAAGGGGGTGGTGACGAACAGAGTGTCTGAATTAAGCAGACCACTCTTACCCAGTCAAGAGATCAGGGCTGAATCCATCACCGTTATTTAGGTCACTGCATCACCCCAGTTTAGAACCTGGCTATATGCAAATTAGTCTGACCCAGTGCCTCATGGGAACAGGTCAGACCAAACTACCAAGCCAATTCTTCACCGGAAAGGAGAAAAGCTTCTGGGGACCGGTTTCTGGCATTTCAGCCGTCGTCGGCCCGGCTTGCTTGAATCCTGGTGGTGCAGTGAGCAAGGGACTCATGTCTGAGTATACCCTGCCACACCTATAGTGGCCAAAAACGATTCAGAAAAGGGGGTGGTGATGAACAGAGTGTCTGAATTAAGCAGACCACTCTTACCCAGTCAAGAGATCAGGGCTGAATCCATCACCATTATTTAGCTCACTGCATCACCCCGGTTCAGAACCTGGCTATATGCAAATTAGTCTGACCCAGTGCCTCATGGGAACAGGGCAGACCAAACTACCAAGCCAATTCTTCACCGTAAACGAGACAAGCTTCCGGGGACCGGTTTCTGGCATTTCAGCCGTCATCGGCCCGGCTTGCTTGAATCCTGGTGGTGCAGTCAACAAGGGACTCATGTCTGAGTATACTCTGCCACACCTATAGTGGCCAAAAACGATTCAGAAAAGGGGGTGGTGATGAACAGAGTGTCTGAATTAAGCAGACCACTCTTACCCAGTCAAGAGATCAGGGCTGAATCAATCACCGTTATTTAGCTCACTGCATCACCCCAGTTCAGAACCTGGCTATATGCAAATTAGTCTGACCCAGTGCCTCATGGGAACAGGGCAGACCAAACTACCAAGCTAATTCTTCACCGGAAAGGAGACAAGCTTCCGGGGACCGGTTTCTGGCATTTCAGCTGTCGGCCCGGCTTGCTTGAATCCTGGTGGTGCAGTGAGCAAGGGACTCATGTCTGAGTATACCCTGCCACACCTATAGTGGCCAAAAACGATTCAGAAAAGGGGGTGGTGATGAACAGAGTGTCTGAATCAAGCAGACCACTCTTACCCAGTCAAGAGATCAGGGCTGAATCCATCACCGTTATTTAGGTCACTGCATCACCCCAGTTCAGAACCTGGCTATATGCAAATTGGTCTGACCCAGGACCTTATGGGAACAGGGCAGACCAAACTACCAAGCCAATCCTTCACCGGAAAGGAGACAAGCTTCCCGGGACCGGTTTCTGGCATTTTAGCCGTCGTCAGCTCGGCTTGCTTGAATCCTGGTGGTGCAGTGAGCAAGGGACTCATGTCTGAGTATACCCTGCCACACCTATAGTGGCCACAAACGATTCAGAAAAGGGGGTGGTGATGAACAGAGTGTCTGAATTAAGCAGACCACTCTTACCCAGTCAAGAGATCAGGGCTGAATCCATCACCGTTATTTAGCTCACTGCATCATCCCAGTTCAGAACCTGGCTATATGCAAATTAGTCTGACCCAGTGCCTCATTGGAACAGGGCAGACCAAACTACCAAGCCAATTCTTCACCGGAAAAGAGACAAGCTTCCGGGGACCGGTTTCTGGCATTTTAGCCGTCGTCGGCCCGGCTTGCTTGAATCCTGGTGGTGCAGTGAGCAAGGGACTCATGTCTGAGTATACCCTGCCACACCTATAGTGGCCAAAAACGATTCAGAAAAGGGGGTGGTGATGAACAGAGTGTCTGAATTAAGCAGACCCCTCTTACCCAGTCAAGAGATCAGGGCTGAATCCATCACCAGTATTTAGCTCACTGCATCACCCCGGTTCAGATCCTGGCTATATGCAAATTATTCTGACCCAGTGCCTCATGAGAACAGGGCAGACCAAACTACCAAGCCAATTCTTAACCGGAAAGGAGACAAGCTTCTGGGGACCCGTTTCTGGCATTTCAGCCGTCGTCGGCCCGGCTTGCTTGAATCCTGGTGGTGCAGTGAGCAAGGGACTCATGTCTGAGTATACCCTGCCACACCTATAGTGGCCAAAAACGATTCAGAAAAGGGGTGTGGTGATGAACAGAGTGTCTGAATTAAGCAGACCACCCTTACCCAGTCAAGAGATGAGGGCTGAATCCATCACCGTTATTCAGCTCACTGCATCACTCCAGTTCAGAAACTGGCTATATGCAAATTAGTCTGACCCAGTGCCTTATGGGAACAGGGCAGACCAAACTACCAAGCCAATTCTTCACCGGAAAGGAGACAAGCTTCCCGGGACCGGTTTCTGGCATTTCAGCCGTCGTCAGCCCGGCTTGCTTGAATCCTGGTGGGGCAGTGAGCAAGGGACTCATGTCTGAGTATACCCTGCCACACCTATAGTGGCCACAAACGATTCAGAAAAGGGGGTGGTGATGAACAGAGTGTCTGAATTAAGCAGACCACTCTTACCCAGTCAAGAGATCAGGGCTGAATCCATCACCGTTATTTAGCTCACTGCATCACCCCAGTTCAGAACCTGGCTATATGCAAATTAGTCTGACCCAGTGCCTCATGGGAACAGGGCAGACCAAACTACCAAGCTAATTCTTCACCGGAAAGGAGACAAGCTTCCGGGGACCGGTTTCTGGCATTTCAGCTGTCGGCCCGGCTTGCTTGAATCCTGGTGGTGCAGTGAGCAAGGTACTCATGTCTGAGTATACCCTGCCACACCTATAGTGGCCAAAAACGATTCAGAAAAGGGGGTGGTGACGAACAGAGTGTCTGAATTAAGCAGACCAATCTTACCCAGTCAAGAGATCAGGGCTGAATCCATCACCGGTATTTAGCTCACTGCATCACCCCGGTTCAGATCCTGGCTATATGCAAATTAGTCTGACCCAGTGCCTCATGGGAACATGGCAGACCAAACTACCAAGCCAATTCTTCACCGGAAAAGAGACAAGCTTCCGGGGACCGGTTTCTGGCATTTTAGCCGTCGTCGGCCCGGCTTGCTTGAATCCTGGTGGTGCAGTGAGCAAGGGACTCATGTCTGAGTATACCCTGCCACACCTATAGTGGCCAAAAACGATTCAGAAAAGGGGGTGGTGATGAACAGAGTGTCTGAATTAAGCAGACCACTCTTACCCAGTCAAGAGATCAGGGCTGAATCCATCACCGTTATTTAGCTCATTGCATCACCCCAGTTCAGAACCTGGCTATATGCAAATTAGCCTGACCCAGTGCCTCATGGGAACAGGGCAGACCAAACTACCAAGCCAATTCATCACCGGAAAGGAGACAAGGTTCCGGGGACCGGTTTCTGGTATTTCAGCCATCGTCGGCCCGGCTTGCTTGAATCCTGGTGGTGCAGTGAGCAAGGGACTCATGTCTGAGTATACCCTGCCACACCTATAGTGGCCAAAAACGATTCAGAAAAGGGGGTGGTGATGAACAGAGTGTCTGAATTAAGCAGACCACTCTTACCCAGTCAAGAGATCAGGGCTGAATCCATCACCGTTATTTAGCTCACTGCATCACCCCAGTTCAGAACCTGGATATATGCAAATTAGTCTGACCCAGTGCCTCATGGGAACAGGGCAGACCAAACTACCGAGCCAATTCTTCACCGGAAAGGAGACAAGCTTCCGGGGACCGGTTTCTGGCATTTCAGCCGTCGTCGGCCCGGCTTGCTTGAATCCTGGTGGTGCAGTGAGCAAGGGACTCATGTCTGAGTATACCCTGCCACACCTATAGTGGCCAAAAACGATTCAGAAAAGGGGGTGGTGATGAACAGAGTGTCTGAATTAGGCAGACCACTCTTACCCAGTCAAGAGATCAGGGCTGAATCCATCACCGTTATTTAGCTCATTGCAACACCCCAGTTCAGAACCTGGCTATATGCAAATTATTCTGACCCAGTGCCTCATGGGAACGAGGCAGACCAAACTACCAAGCCAATTCTTCACCGGAAAGGAGACAAGCTTCCGGGGACCGGTTTCTGGCATTTCAGCCATCGTCGGCCCGGCTTGCTTGAATCCTGGTGGTGCATTGAGCAAGGGACTCATGTCTGAGTATACCCTGCCACATCTATAGTGGCCAAAAATGATTCAGAAAAGGGGGTGGTGATGAACAGAGTGTCTGAATTAAGCAGACCACTCATACCCAGTCAAGAGATCAGGGCTGAATCCATCACCGTTATTTAGGTCACTGCATCACCCCAGTTTAGAACCTGGCTATATGCAAATTAGTCTGACCCAGTGCCTCATGGGAACAGGGCAGACCAAACTACCAAGCCAATTCTTCACCGGAAAGGAGAAAAGCTTCCGGGGACCGGTTTCTGGCATTTCAGCCGTCGTCGGCCCGGCTTGCTTTAATCCTGGTGGTGCAGTGAGCAAGGGACTCATGTCTGAGTATACCCTGCCACACCTATAGTGGCCAAAAACGATTCAGAAAGGGGGGTTGGTGATGAACAGAGTGTCTGAATTAAGCAGACCACTCTTACCCAGTCAAGAGATCAGGGCTGAATCCATCACCATTATTTTGCTCACTGCATCACCCCGGTTCAGAACCTGGCAAAATGCAAATTAGTCTGACCCAGTGCCTCATACGAACAGGGCAGACCAAACTACCAAGCCAATTCTTCACCGTAAAGGAGACAAGCTTCTGGGGACCGGTTTCTGGCATTTCAGCCGTCGTCGGCCCGGCTTGCTTGAATCCTGGTGGTGCAGTCATCAAGGGACTCATGTCTGAGTATACTCTGCCACAGCTATAGTGGCCAAAAACGATTCAGAAAAAGGGGTGGTGATGCACAGAGTGTCTGAATTAAGCAGACCACTCTTACCCAGTCAAGAGATCAGGGCTGAATCAATCACCGTTATTTAGCTCACTGCATCACCCCAGTTCAGAACCTGGCTATATGCAAATTAGTCTGACCCAGTGCCTTATGGGAACAGGGCAGACCAAACTACCAAGCCAATTCTTCACCGGAAAGGAGACAAGCTTCCCGGGACCCGTTTCTGGCATTTCAGCCGTCGTCAGCCCGGCTTGCTTGAATCCTGGTGGTGCAGTGAGCAAGAGACTCATGTCTGAGTATACCCTGCCACACCTATAGTGGCCAAAAATGATTCAGAAAAGGGGGTGGTGACGAACAGAGTGTCTGAATTAAGCAGACCACTCTTACGCAGTCAAGAGATCAGGGATGAATCCATCACCGTTATTTAGGTCACTGCATCACCCCAGTTTAGAACCTGGCTATATGCAAATTAGTCTGACCCAGTGCCTCATTGGAACAGGGCAGACCAAACTACTAAGCCAATTCTTCACTGGAAAGGAGACAAGCTTCCGGGGACCGGTTTCTGGCATTTCAGCCGTCGTCGGCCCGCTTGCTTGAATCCTGGTGGTGCAGTGAGCAAGGGACTCATGTCTGAGTATACCCTGCCACACCGATAGTGGCCAAAAATGATTCAGAAAAGGGGGTGGTGACGAACAGAGTGTCTGAATTAAGCAGACCACTCTTACCCAGTCAAGAGATCAGGGCTGAATCCATCACCGTTATTTAGGTCACTGCATCACCCCAGTTTAGAACCTGGCTATATGCAAATTAGTCTGACCCAGGACCTTATGGGAACAGGGCAGACCAAACTACCAAGCCAATTCTTCACCGGAAAGGAGACAAGCTTCCCGGGACCGGTTTCTGGCATTTTAGCCGTCGTCAGCTCGGCTTGCTTGAATCCTGGTGGTGCAGTGAGCAAGGGACTCATGTCTGAGTATACCCTGCCACACCTATAGTGGCCACAAACGATTCAGAAAAGGGGGTGGTGATGAACAGAGTGTCTGAATTAAGCAGACCACTCTTACCCAGTCAAGAGATCAGGGCTGAATCCATCACCGTTATTTAGCTCACTGCATCATCCCAGTTCAGAACCTGGCTATATGCAAATTAGTCTGACCCAGTGCCTCATTGGAACAGGGCAGACCAAACTACCAAGCCAATTCTTCACCGGAAAAGAGACAAGCTTCCGGGGACCGGTTTCTGGCATTTTAGCCGTCGTCGGCCCGGCTTGCTTGAATCCTGGTGGTGCAGTGAGCAAGGGACTCATGTCTGAGTATACCCTGCCACACCTATAGTGGCCAAAAACGATTCAGAAAAGGGGGTGGTGATGAACAGAGTGTCTGAATTAAGCAGACCCCTCTTACCCAGTCAAGAGATCAGGGCTGAATCCATCACCGGTATTTAGCTCACTGCATCACCCCAGTTCAGATCCTGGCTATATGCAAATTAGTCTGACCCAGTGCCTCATGGGAACAGGGCAGACCAAACTACCAAGCCAATTCTTCACCGGAAAGGAGACAAGATCCGGGGCCCGGTTTCTGGCATTTCAGCCGTCGTCGGCCCGGCTTGCTTGAATCCTGGTGGTGCAGTGAACAAGGGACTCATGTCTGAGTATACCCTGCCACACCGATAGTGGCCAATAATGATTCAGAAAAGGGGGTGGTGATGAACAGAGTGTCTGAATTAAGCAGACCACTCTTACCCAGTCAAGAGATCAGGGCTGAATCCATCACCGTTATTTAGCTCACTGCATCACCCCAGTTCAGAACCTGGCTATATGCAAATTAGTCTGACCCAGTGCCTCATGGGAACAGGGCAGACCAAACTACCAAGCCAATTCTTAACCGGAAAGGAGACAAGCTTCCGGGGACCCGTTTCTGGCATTTCAGCCGTCGTCGGCCCGGCTTGCTTGAATCCTGGTGGTGCAGTGAGCAAGGGACTCATGTCTGAGTATACCCTGCCACACCTATAGTGGCCAAAAACGATTAAGAAAAGGGGGTGGTGATGAACAGAGTGTCTGAATTAAGCAGACCACCCTTACCCAGTCAAGAGATCAGGGCTGAATCCATCACCGTTAATCAGCTCACTGCATCACTCCAGTTCAGAAACTGGCTATATGCAAATTAGTCTGACCCAGTGCCTTATGGGAACAGGGCAGACCAAACTACCTAGCCAATTCTTCACCGGAAAGGAGACAAGCTTCCCGGGACCGGTTTCTGGCATTTCAGCCGTCGTCAGCCCGGCTTGCTTGAATCCTGGTGGTGCAGTGAGCAAGGGACTCATGTCTGAGTATACCCTGCCACACCTATAGTGGCCACAAACGATTCAGAAAAGGGGGTGGTGATGAACAGAGTGTCTGAATTAAGCAGACCACTCTTACCCAGTCAAGAGATCAGGGCTGAATCCATCACCGTTATTTAGCTCACTGCATCACCGCAGTTCAGAACCTGGCTATATGCAAATTAGTCTGACCCAGTGCCTTATGGGAACAGGGCAGACCAAACTACTAAGCCAATTCTTCACCGGAAAGGAGACAAGCTTCCCGGGACCCGTTTCTGGCATTTCAGCCGTCGTCAGCCCGGCTTGCTTGAATCCTGGTGGTGCAGTGAGCAAGAGACTCATGTCTGAGTATACCCTGCCACACCTATAGTGGCCACAAACGATTCAGAAAAGGGGGTGGTGATGAACAGAGTGTCTGAATTAAGCAGACCACTCTCACCCAGTCAAGAGATCAGGGCTGAATCCATCACCGTTATTTAGCTCACTGCATCACCCCAGTTCAGAACCTGGCTATATGCAAATTAGTCTGACCCAGTGCCTCATTGGAACAGGGCAGACCAAACTACTAAGCCAATTCTTCACTGGAAAGGAGACAAGCTTCCGGGGACCGGTTTCTGGCATTTCAGCCGTCGTCGGCCCCGCTTGCTTGAATCCTGGTGGTGCAGTGAGCAAGGGACTCATGTCTGAGTATACCCTGCCACACCTATAGTGGCCAAAAATGATTCAGAAAAGGGGGTGGTGACGAACAGAGTGTCTGAATTAAGCAGACCACTCTTACCCAGTCAAGAGATCAGGGCTGAATCCATCACCGTTATTTAGGTCACTGCATCACCCCAGTTTAGAACCTGGCTATATGCAAATTAGTCTGACCCAGTGCCTCATGGGAACAGGTCAGACCAAACTACCAAGCCAATTCTTCACCGGAAAGGAGAAAAGCTTCTGGGGACCGGTTTCTGGCATTTCAGCCGTCGTCGGCCCGGCTTGCTTGAATCCTGGTGGTGCAGTGAGCAAGGGACTCATGTCTGAGTATACCCTGCCACACCTATAGTGGCCAAAAACGATTCAGAAAAGGGGGTGGTGATGAACAGAGTGTCTGAATTAAGCAGACCACTCTTACCCAGTCAAGAGATCAGGGCTGAATCCATCACCGTTATTTAGGTCACTGCATCACCCCAGTTTAGAACCTGGCTATATGCAAATTAGTCTGACCCAGTGCCTCATGGGAACAGGTCAGACCAAACTACCAAGCCAATTCTTCACCGGAAAGGAGAAAAGCTTCCGGGGACCGGTTTCTGGCATTTCAGCCGTCATCGGCCCGGCTTGCTTGAATCCTGGTGGTGCAGTCAACAAGTTACTCATGTCTGAGTATACTCTGCCACACCTATAGTGTCCAAAAACGATTCAGAAAAAGGGGTGGTGATGAACAGAGTGTCTGAATTAAGCAGACAACTCTTACCCAGTCAAGAGATCAGGGCTGAATCCATCACCGTTACTTAGCTCACTGCATCACCCCAGTTCAGAACCTGGCTATATGCAAATTAGTCTGACCTAGTGCCTAATGGGAACAGGGCAGACCAAACTACCAAGCCAATTCTTCACCGGAAGGGAGACAAGCTTTCGGGGACCGGTTTCTGGCATTTCAGCCGTCGTCGGCCGGCTTGCTTGAATCCTGGTGGTGCAGTGAGCAAGGGACTCGTGTCTGAGTATACCCTGCCACACCTATAGTGGCCAAAAATGATTCAGAAAAGGGGGTGGTGATGAACAGAGTGTCTGAATTAAGCAGACCACTCTTACCCAGTCAAGAGATCAGGGCTGAATCAATCACCGTTATTTAGCTCACTGCATCACCCCAGTTCAGAACCTGGCTATATGCAAATTAGTCTGACCCAGTGCCTCATGGGAACAGGGCAGACCAAACTACCAAGCTAATTCTTCACCGGAAAGGAGACAAGCTTCCGGGGACCGGTTTCTGGCATTTCAGCTGTCGGCCCGGCTTGCTTGAATCCTGGTGGTGCAGTGAGCAAGGGACTCATGTCTGAGTATACCCTGCCACACCTATAGTGGCCAAAAACGATTCAGAAAAGGGGGTGGTGATGAACAGAGTGTCTGAATCAAGCAGACCACTCTTACCCAGTCAAGAGATCAGGGCTGAATCCATCACCGTTATTTAGCTCACTGCATCACCCCAGTTCAGAACCTGGCTATATGCAAATTGGTCTGACCCAGGACCTTATGGGAACAGGGCAGACCAAACTACCAAGCCAATTCTTCACCGGAAAGGAGACAAGCTTCCCGGGACCGGTTTCTGGCATTTTAGCCGTCGTCAGCTCGGCTTGCTTGAATCCTGGTGGTGCAGTGAGCAAGGGACTCATGTCTGAGTATACCCTGCCACACCTATAGTGGCCACAAACGATTCAGAAAAGGGGGTGGTGATGAACAGAGTGTCTGAATTAAGCAGACCACTCTTACCCAGTCAAGAGATCAGGGCTGAATCCATCACCGTTATTTAGCTCACTGCATCATCCCAGTTCAGAACCTGGCTATATGCAAATTAGTCTGACCCAGTGCCTCATTGGAACAGGGCAGACCAAACTACCAAGCCAATTCTTCACCGGAAAAGAGACAAGCTTCCGGGGACCGGTTTCTGGCATTTTAGCCGTCGTCGGCCCGGCTTGCTTGAATCCTGGTGGTGCAGTGAGCAAGGGACTCATGTCTGAGTATACCCTGCCACACCTATAGTGGCCAAAAACGATTCAGAAAAGGGGGTGGTGATGAACAGAGTGTCTGAATTAAGCAGACCCCTCTTACCCAGTCAAGAGATCAGGGCTGAATCCATCACCAGTATTTAGCTCACTGCATCACCCCGGTTCAGATCCTGGCTATATGCAAATTAGTCTGACCCAGTGCCTCATGAGAACAGGGCAGACCAAACTACCAAGCCAATTCTTAACCGGAAAGGAGACAAGCTTCTGGGGACCCGTTTCTGGCATTTCAGCCGTCGTCGGCCCGGCTTGCTTGAATCCTGGTGGTGCAGTGAGCAAGGGACTCATGTCTGAGTATACCCTGCCACACCTATAGTGGCCAAAAACGATTCAGAAAAGGGGTGTGGTGATGAACAGAGTGTCTGAATTAAGCAGACCACCCTTACCCAGTCAAGAGATGAGGGCTGAATCCATCACCGTTATTCAGCTCACTGCATCACTCCAGTTCAGAAACTGGCTATATGCAAATTAGTCTGACCCAGTGCCTTATGGGAACAGGGCAGACCAAACTACCAAGCCAATTCTTCACCGGAAAGGAGACAAGCTTCCCGGGACCGGTTTCTGGCATTTCAGCCGTCGTCAGCCCGGCTTGCTTGAATCCTGGTGGTGCAGTGAGCAAGGGACTCATGTCTGAGTATACCCTGCCACACCTATAGTGGCCACAAACAATTCAGAAAAGGGGGTGGTGATGAACAGAGTGTCTGAATTAAGCAGACCACTCTTACCCAGTCAAGAGATCAGGGCTGAATCCATCACCGTTATTTAGCTCACTGCATCACCCCAGTTCAGAACCTGGCTATATGCAAATTAGTCTGACCCAGTGCCTCATGGGAACAGGGCAGACCAAACTACCAAGCTAATTCTTCACCGGAAAGGAGACAAGCTTCCGGGGACCGGTTTCTGGCATTTCAGCTGTCGGCCCGGCTTGCTTGAATCCTGGTGGTGCAGTGAGCAAGGTACTCATGTCTGAGTATACCCTGCCACACCTATAGTGGCCAAAAACGATTCAGAAAAGGGGGTGGTGACGAACAGAGTGTCTGAATTAAGCAGACCACTCTTACCCAGTCAAGAGATCAGGGCTGAATCCATCACCGGTATTTAGCTCACTGCATCACCCCGGTTCAGATCCTGGCTATATGCAAATTAGTCTGACCCAGTGCCTCATGGGAACATGGCAGACCAAACTACCAAGCCAATTCTTCACCGGAAAAGAGACAAGCTTCCGGGGACCGGTTTCTGGCATTTTAGCCGTCGTCGGCCCGGCTTGCTTGAATCCTGGTGGTGCAGTGAGCAAGGGACTCATGTCTGAGTATACCCTGCCACACCTATAGTGGCCAAAAACGATTCAGAAAAGGGGGTGGTGATGAACAGAGTGTCTGAATTAAGCAGACCACTCTTACCCAGTCAAGAGATCAGGGCTGAATCCATCACCGTTATTTAGCTCATTGCATCACCCCAGTTCAGAACCTGGCTATATGCAAATTAGTCTGACCCAGTGCCTCATGGGAACAGGGCAGACCAAACTACCAAGCCAATTCATCACCGGAAAGGAGACAAGGTTCCGGGGACCGGTTTCTGGTATTTCAGCCATCGTCGGCCCGGCTTGCTTGAATCCTGGTGGTGCAGTGAGCAAGGGACTCATGTCTGAGTATACCCTGCCACACCTATAGTGGCCAAAAACGATTCAGAAAAGGGGGTGGTGATGAACAGAGTGTCTGAATTAAGCAGACCACTCTTACCCAGTCAAGAGATCAGGGCTGAATCCATCACCGTTATTTAGCTCACTGCATCACCCCAGTTCAGAACCTGGATATATGCAAATTAGTCTGACCCAGTGCCTCATGGGAACAGGGCAGACCAAACTACCAAGCCAATTCTTCACCGGAAAGGAGACAAGCTTCCGGGGACCGGTTTCTGGCATTTCAGCCGTCGTCGGCCCGGCTTGCTTGAATCCTGGTGGTGCAGTGAGCAAGGGACTCATGTCTGAGTATACCCTGCCACACCTATAGTGGCCAAAAACGATTCAGAAAAGGGGGTGGTGATGAACAGAGTGTCTGAATTAGGCAGACCACTCTTACCCAGTCAAGAGATCAGGGCTGAATCCATCACCGTTATTTAGCTCATTGCAACACCCCAGTTCAGAACCTGGCTATATGCAAATTATTCTGACCCAGTGCCTCATGGGAACGAGGCAGACCAAACTACCAAGCCAATTCTTCACCGGAAAGGAGACAAGCTTCCGGGGACCGGTTTCTGGCATTTCAGCCATCGTCGGCCCGGCTTGCTTGAATCCTGGTGGTGCAGTGAGCAAGGGACTCATGTCTGAGTATACCCTGCCACATCTATAGTGGCCAAAAATGATTCAGAAAAGGGGGTGGTGATGAACAGAGTGTCTGAATTAAGCAGACCACTCATACCCAGTCAAGAGATCAGGGCTGAATCCATCACCGTTATTTAGGTCACTGCATCACCCCAGTTTAGAACCTGGCTATATGCAAATTAGTCTGACCCAGTGCCTCATGGGAACAGGGCAGACCAAACTACCAAGCCAATTCTTCACCGGAAAGGAGAAAAGCTTCCGGGGACCGGTTTCTGGCATTTCAGCCGTCGTCGGCCCGGTTTGCTTGAATCCTGGTGGTGCAGTGAGCAAGGGACTCATGTCTGAGTATACCCTGCCACACCAATAGTGGCCAAAAACGATTCAGAAAGGGGGGTGGTGATGAACAGAGTGTCTGAATTAAGCAGACCACTCTTACCCAGTCAAGAGATCAGGGCTGAATCCATCACCATTATTTTGCTCACTGCATCACCCCGGTTCAGAACCTGGCAATATGCAAATTAGTCTGACCCAGTGCCTCATACGAACAGGGCAGACCAAACTACCAAGCCAATTCTTCACCGTAAAGGAGACAAGCTTCTGGGGACCGGTTTCTGGCATTTCAGCCGTCGTCGGCCCGGCTTGCTTGAATCCTGGTGGTGCAGTCATCAAGGGACTCATGTCTGAGTATACTCTGCCACAGCTATAGTGGCCAAAAACGATTCAGAAAAAGGGGTGGTGATGAACAGAGTGTCTGAATTAAGCAGACCACTCTTACCCAGTCAAGAGATCAGGGCTGAATCAATCACCGTTATTTAGCTCACTGCATCACTCCAGTTCAGAACCTGGCTATATGCAAATTAGTCTGACCCAGTGCCTTATGGGAACAGGGCAGACCAAACTACCAAGCCAATTCTTCACCGGAAAGGAGACAAGCTTCCCGGGACCCGTTTCTGGCATTTCAGCCGTCGTCAGCCCGGCTTGCTTGAATCCTGGTGGTGCAGTGAGCAAGAGACTCATGTCTGAGTATACCCTGCCACACCTATAGTGGCCAAAAATGATTCAGAAAAGGGGGTGGTGACGAACAGAGTGTCTGAATTAAGCAGACCACTCTTACGCAGTCAAGAGATCAGGGATGAATCCATCACCGTTATTTAGGTCACTGCATCACCCCAGTTTAGAACCTGGCTATATGCAAATTAGTCTGACCCAGTGCCTCATTGGAACAGGGCAGACCAAACTACTAAGCCAATTCTTCACTGGAAAGGAGACAAGCTTCCGGGGACCGGTTTCTGGCATTTCAGCCGTCGTCGGCCCCGCTTGCTTGAATCCTGGTGGTGCAGTGAGCAAGGGACTCATGTCTGAGTATACCCTGCCACACCTATAGTGGCCAAAAATGATTCAGAAAAGGGGGTGGTGACGAACAGAGTGTCTGAATTAAGCAGACCACTCTTACCCAGTCAAGAGATCAGGGCTGAATCCATCACCGTTATTTAGGTCACTGCATCACCCCAGTTTAGAACCTGGCTATATGCAAATTAGTCTGACCCAGTGCCTCATGGGAACAGGTCAGACCAAACTACCAAGCCAATTCTTCACCGGAAAGGAGAAAAGCTTCTGGGGACCGGTTTCTGGCATTTCAGCCGTCGTCGGCCCGGCTTGCTTGAATCCTGGTGGTGCAGTGAGCAAGGGACTCATGTCTGAGTATACCCTGCCACACCTATAGTGCCCAAAAACGATTCAGAAAAGGGGGTGGTGATGAACAGAGTGTCTGAATTAAGCAGACCACTCTTACCCAGTCAAGAGATCAGGGCTGAATCCATCACCATTATTTAGCTCACTGCATCACCCCGGTTCAGAACCTGGCTATATGCAAATTAGTCTGACCCAGTGCCTCATGGGAACAGGGCAGACCAAACTACCAAGCCAATTCTTCACCGTAAACGAGACAAGCTTCCGGGGACCGGTTTCTGGCATTATAGCCGTCATCGGCCCGGCTTGCTTGAATCCTGGTGGTGCAGTCAACAAGGGACTCATGTCTGAGTATACTCTGCCACACCTATAGTGGCCAAAAACGATTCAGAAAAAGGGGTGGTGATGAACAGAGTGTCTGAATTAAGCAGACAACTCTTACCCAGTCAAGAGATCAGGGCTGAATCCATCACCGTTACTTAGCTCACTGCATCACCCCAGTTCAGAACCTGGCTATATGCAAATTAGTCTGACCCAGTGCCTCATGGGAACAGGGCAGACCAAACTACCAAGCTAATTCTTCACCGGAAAGGAGACAAGCTTCCGGGGACCGGTTTCTGGCATTTCAGCTGTCGGCCCGGCTTGCTTGAATCCTGGTGGTGCAGTGAGCAAGGGACTCATGTCTGAGTATACCCTGCCACACCTATAGTGGCCAAAAACGATTCAGAAAAGGGGGTGGTGATGAACAGAGTGTCTGAATCAAGCAGACCACTCTTACCCAGTCAAGAGATCAGGGCTGAATCCATCACCGTTATTTAGCTCACTGCATCACCCCAGTTCAGAACCTGGCTATATGCAAATTGGTCTGACCCAGGACCTTATGGGAACAGGGCAGACCAAACTACCAAGCCAATTCTTCACCGGAAAGGAGACAAGCTTCCCGGGACCGGTTTCTGGCATTTTAGCCGTCGTCAGCTCGGCTTGCTTGAATCCTGGTGGTGCAGTGAGCAAGGGACTCATGTCTGAGTATACCCTGCCACACCTATAGTGGCCACAAACGATTCAGAAAAGGGGGTGGTGATGAACAGAGTGTCAGAATTAAGCAGACCACTCTTACCCAGTCAAGAGATCAGGGCTGAATCCATCACCGTTATTTAGCTCACTGCATCATCCCAGTTTAGAACCTGGCTATATGCAAATTAGTCTGATCCAGTGCCTCATTGGAACAGGGCAGACCAAACTACCAAGCCAATTCTTCACCGGAAAAGAGACAAGCTTCCGGGGACCGGTTTCTGGCATTTTAGCCGTCGTCGGCCCGGCTTGCTTGAATCCTGGTGGTGCAGTGAGCAAGGGACTCATGTCTGAGTATACCCTGCCACACCTATAGTGGCCAAAAACGATTCAGAAAAGGGGGTGGTGATGAACAGAGTGTCTGAATTAAGCAGACCCCTCTTACCCAGTCAAGAGATCAGGGCTGAATCCATCACCGGTATTTAGCTCACTGCATCACCCCGGTTCAGATCCTGGCTATATGCAAATTAGTCTGACCCAGTGTCTCATGGGAACAGGGCAGACCAAACTACCAAGCCAATTCTTCACCGGAAAGGAGACAAGCTTCCGGGGACCGGTTTCTGGCATTTCAGCCGTCGTCGGCCCGGCTTGCTTGAATCCTGGTGGTGCAGTGAACAAGGGACTCATGTCTGAGTATACCCTGCCACACCGATAGTGGCCAAAAATGATTCAGAAAAGGGGGTGGTGATGAACAGAGTGTCCGAATTAAGCAGACCACTCTTACCCAGTCAAGAGATCAGGGCGGAATCCATCACCGTTATTTAGCTCACTGCATCACCCCAGTTCAGAACCTGGCTATATGCAAATTAGTCTGACCCAGTGCCTCATGGGAACAGGGCAGACCAAACTACCAAGCCAATTCTTAACCGGAAAGGAGACAAGCTTCTGGGGACCCGTTTCTGGCATTTCAGCCGTCGTCGGCCCGGCTTGCTTGAATCCTGGTGGTGCAGTGAGCAAGGGACTCATGTCTGAGTATACCCTGCCACACCTATAGTGGCCAAAAACGATTCAGAAAAGGGGGTGGTGATGAACAGAGTGTCTGAATTAAGCAGACCACCCTTACCCAGTCAAGAGATCAGGGCTGAATCCATCACCGTTATTCAGCTCACTGCATCACTCCAGTTCAGAAACTGGCTATATGCAAATTAGACTGACCCAGTGCCTTATGGGAACAGGGCAGACCAAACTACCAAGCCAATTCTTCACCGGAAAGGAGACAAGCTTCCCGGGACCGGTTTCTGGCATTTCAGCCGTCGTCAGCCCGGCTTGCTTGAATCCTGGTGGTGCAGTGAGCAAGGGACTCATGTCTGAGTATACCCTGCCACACCTATAGTGGCCACAAACGATTCAGAAAAGGGGGTGGTGATGAACAGAGTGTCTGAATTAAGCAGACCACTCTTACCCAGTCAAGAGATCAGGGCTGAATCCATCACCGTTATTTAGCTCACTGCATCACCCCAGTTCAGAACCTGGCTATATGCAAATTAGTCTGACCCAGTGCCTCATGGGAACAGGGCAGACCAAACTACCAAGCTAATTCTTCACCGGAAAGGAGACAAGCTTCCGGGGACCGGTTTCTGGCATTTCAGCTGTCGGCCCGGCTTGCTTGAATCCTGGTGGTGCAGTGAGCAAGGGATTCATGTCTGAGTATACCCTGCCACACCTATAGTGGCCAAAAACGATTCAGAAAAGGGGGTGGTGACGAACAGAGTGTCTGAATTAAGCAGACCACTCTTACCCAGTCAAGAGATCAGGGCTGAATCCATCACCGGTATTTAGCTCACTGCATCACCCCGGTTCAGATCCTGGCTATACGCAAATTAGTCTGATCCAGTGCCTCATGGGAACATGGCAGACCAAACTACCAAGCCAATTCTTCACCGGAAAAGAGACAAGCTTCCGGGGACCGGTTTCTGGCATTTTAGCCGTCGTCGGCCCGGCTTGCTTGAATCCTGGTGGTGCAGTGAGCAAGGGACTCATGTCTGAGTATACCCTGCCACACCTATAGTGGCCAAAAACGATTCAGAAAAGGGGGTGGTGACGAACAGAGTGTCTGAATTAAGCAGACCACTCTTACCCAGTCAAGAGATCAGGGCTGAATCCATCACCGGTATTTAGCTCACTGCATCACCCCGGTTCAGATCCTGGCTATATGCAAATTAGTCTGACCCAGTGCCTCATGGGAACAGGGCAGACCAAACTACCAAGCCAATTCTTCACCGGAAAGGAGACAAGCTTCCGGGGACCGGTTTCTGGCATTTCAGCCGTCGTCGGCCCGGCTTGCTTGAATCCTGGTGGTGCAGTGAACAAGGGACTCATGTCTGAGTATACCCTGCCACACCGATAGTGGCCAAAAATGATTC
This sequence comes from Lissotriton vulgaris, assembly GCF_964263255.1. Classification (NCBI taxonomy): domain Eukaryota; kingdom Metazoa; phylum Chordata; class Amphibia; order Caudata; family Salamandridae; genus Lissotriton; species Lissotriton vulgaris. Next base: position 460,178,875 of record NC_141696.1, on the reverse strand, counting down.
AGAAAAGGGGGTGGTGATGAACAGAGTGTCTGAATTAAGCAGACCACTCTTACCCAGTCAAGAGATCAGGGCTGAATCCATCACCGGTATTTAGCTCACTGCATCACCCCAGTTCAGAACCTGGCTATATGCAAATTAGTCTGACCCAGTGCCTCATGGGAACAGGGCTGACCAAACTACCAAGCCAATTCTTAACCGGAAAGGAGACAAGCTTCCGGGGACCCGTTTCTGGCATTTCAGCCGTCGTCGGCCCGGCTTGCTTGAATCCTGGTGGTCAGTGAGCAAGGGACTCATGTCTGAGTATACCCTGCCACACCTATAGTGGCCAAAAACGATTCAGAAAAGGGGGTGGTGATGAACAGAGTGTCTGAATTAAGCAGACCACCCTTACCCAGTCAAGAGATCAGGGCTGAATCCATCACCGTTATTCAGCTCACTGCATCACTCCAGTTCAGAAACTGGCTATATGCAAATTAGTCTGACTTAGTGCCTCATGGGAACAGGGCAGACCAAACTACCAAGCCAATTCTTCACCGGAAAGGAGACAAGCTTCCGGGGACCGTTTTCTGGCATTTCAGCCGTCGTTGGCCCGGCTTGCTTGAACCTGGTGGTGCAGTGAGCAAGGGACTCATGTCTGAGTATACCCTGCCACACCTATAGTGGCCAAAAACGATTCAGAAAAGGAGGTGGTGATGAACAGAGTGTCTGAATTAAGCAGACCATTCTTACCCAGTCAAGAGATCAGGGCTGAATCCATCACCGTTATTTAGCTCACTGCATCACCCCATTTCAGAACCTGGCTATATGCAAATTAGTCTGACCCAGTGCCTCATGGGAACAGGGCAGACCAAACTACCAGAGGGCAGACGGGCACAAAAAACAAATATAGGGGCAGCTAAGAACAGAAGGCAGAATGGGCAGAGTGGTACGGGGCAGTGAGGGGAACAGAAGGGAAAACCAGGCAGAGAGAGCACAGGGACAGCGAGGGGAACAGAGGGAGGAAAAAGGGGCACAGACCACGTACAGGCTGCGGGGGAAGACAGACAACAGCAGTCACAGACACACCAATGAAATTACAGGCAATAAAATAAAAGCAACAAAATGTTGAAAGGCACATGTGCATAGGTTACCGTTACTTGGCAGACATGTAAAAAATAGATGCAGCCAGGATCAGCAGTAGGATTTTTGTGCTGCTGTCTGATTGCTCACTTTCCACAAGCCCTTGGGTACCACAAAATAATACACTGCTGTATGCATACATGTCCATGCCAATAGACCCAATTCAGGCTGTCTCCCTCTTGAAATTGCCTCTGCTTTAAAAGGCGTTTTTAAAAAGAAATTTAAATTGCACAAATTGCTTTGAGTCCTCGGCTTATAGTAGTGATCAGTTTGAAAGCTTTATTCGATCATTCAATAAACAATCATAAAAGCACATAAGTTAATACATACATTAAAAACAATTCATATAAAATACAAGATTTAGTCAATTGCACAAGGTGGAGGGGTGAGATCGGCATAACAGTGATCAATACAGAAGAAGACATGAATTCCATGCTTTTCCTTGCAGACACTGATTTTAAAATAAATGTTGCAGTATAAAGCAGACATCCGGATCAGTAGTGATTCAGTGGGGGTCCTCAGGAGTCAAAATTTTGGGACCACTGCTTTAGACCAATCATTCATCTTTGCATAACTAATTAATCTATGAAAAGTACCAAACCTGAAATGTGTTAAAAGATATCTATCATATCCCGCTGTACAACATAAAAGATATGGTTGAATTTCATATGTTATCAGGGTCATATGATTGTGAACTACCATACTTTTATTCATCTGCAGGGCAACTCCAAGTGACTCAAGATGGATCTTTTGAAATATCTGTGTACTCGTTATACGTTGTTGTGGGGGAGGCAGATCGCGGTGTGTGGCGTCGTCTTCCACAGTAATGCTTTTACCCTCGTCAAAAATGGCCACCGACGATAGCATTGAGACCAGTACTCGGGGCTGGTTATATACCGGAATCCGACTTAGGACATTTGGGACAAGGCTAAAAGCATTACTGGTGTGATCTGCCTCCCCCACAATGACGTATTATGAGTGCACAGAAATTTCAAGAAATTCTGAATACAGGACACAGATAACCATATCTTCACCCAGGCCGCCAATATTGGCCGGGACGGAAGTACAACCGGTCGGAAAGTCAGCTGATCTCTTTGCAAGAATTACAGCCCTGACGAAGTCGCGGGTGAACTATCCTAGCAGCGACGAAACACGTGTTGGCAATAGGCAGCATCTGGAATAAAAGAAAAGAAAAATAAGAACAAGAGAGATTGATTATTGCTGTCTCATTTTTTATATGTTAATAACTAAGTTTAATAAGGGTTAATGTGTGCTAGGACATTGTAACAAAATTTGTACAGTTCTCATGTAGAGATCTGAATGATGAGGTTAAGGATGATGACTCCCTCCCTAAGCACCATAATACAATAAATATTAGAGTACAGATACACCGTTAACCAAGAGAAGCACCTTTATCACTAGACCTGATTCATCATCCCGAGTAGGAATTCAAAGAACCTGTTCATACCTGAGTATGTGGGCCTTTTCAATATCCTAGGACACCTCCCTGCAAAAAAAAAAAATCCTCAAAGGCATTGTCTCTTTCTAAGTATGCTGCAGAATACTGCATGATCAGAAAAAGGATACTATGACTTTCAAGGATTCTCTTCATTGCGTTCTGGTGGAGAGGTGTGCAATTCTGATGCATTCCCAGGCATATCAATATTGGTAAATTTGGGAATGAAACAGAAAACATGGGTGAATGCATTGTAACACCAATGTTACACCTATGGCCTGCCTCCCTGCTGCAGACTAGTGCAAGGCAGTAATTTGCACTGCCTAGCATTGCTTTGCGTTACTCTAGATTTATCAAGCCACTCAGGGTCTCACAAGCTGGCCTTTTGGGGTTCAATAAATCTAATTTCCATTTTGCATCACCCTTGATAAATACACCCCTTACATTTGTTGCTGGGTGGGGTCTGGGAGTAAAACATTTTGTGTCAGTGAAAATGTTTTCACTTTTCAATTTTTGATTAATATTCCTGCAAAAAAAGAAAAAAAATGAATATGCTTGTGAAATCCTGGCTTATCTCCTTTGCTTGTTTTAAGTATCTCAGGCACTTGTACCAGTGTATTTTTACAAGTGGGATCCCTACCTACGATGATTGCTTTTGACATTGAGGCATGCTGGTGTAACACATTACTAAGAGGGAAAGCAAAGAGACCTGCACTAAACTTCAACTCTTGGCATGGTCTCTTACAGCAGCTCATACACAGCACAGAGCATTCTAAGCAAAAGAGCTTTGAGATCAGTATTTCGGCACTCATAGTAACATTGATACTCAAGAAAACCTGAAGCACTGCGCCACCTACAGGAGTTTGAACAGTAGGCCTGCTTCTGGCCAATAGGGCAATCAGGCTGCAACCAACCGACTGGTCTGAAAGGTCAGTGCACCAGTCTTTTGTTTTGGGGCTGTTTGGGAACTGAATTCATGGTCTTGCTATGCTGAGTTTTACTGTTGATTTCCCTGATATTAAAAAAATCATTTTTCTTTTACACATGAGAGAGTGGGAGAGAAGCAGATTAGTTGCAGTCTTCCAAATACAGTCTCATCACATATAAGCAACCACTGCCATAGGAATTCACGGTGGGAATTCAGGCCTTGTTTTCTAAAGAAAGGAGAAGATCTATAGTTCAACCAGGATATGATAGTCTCCCTCTGCTTTATCTTTGGTTGATGGGATATCCACAGATATTGGAGTATATGCATCACTCCCTTATTTTGACATGCTTCATCTTAGGTGTCTATCCACACTGGGTAAGCGGTACTACCCGGGCAGACTCAACTGTATATGTAATGGTAGTTCTGATATAAAGCAAATACTTGTCAAGCAGAGAACCAGATGAGTGATAATAAAAATACCTTCAGGTATACCCAAAAAATGTGTTTTAATCGGAGGGTACCTGGGGTATGAATAAAAACTAAATATTATTTTTCAGTTGTACCCCTTCTACCGTGCCATCATGTTTCAGCCCTCGCTAGGAGCCCACATGAGTCTGGGGCCTTCATCAGGACTATCTATCTACTACTAAGTGTCCCTGCTCCTATGGGGTGCACCCATTCTATGCACTCATGTGAGACCTCTTGCGCTCACCAGTTTTCACTGTGTCCTCAGTAGATTTTCTAGCAGGGGAGAGAAAAATGGAGGAAGTCAAAATCTTACTTGTGTTAAGGCAGGGCACAACTCAGCTCCCTTTTTTGTGACTGTCTGAAGTGAATGTACAAACAGCCCAACTTTCAATCTAAACCAGACATGGATTCCACAGTTAGAGTAATAGAATGGTAATGTAAAAAAATGCTCCATTTCTAAAAGTGGCATTTTCCAACATACTATTTAAAAACCAACTTCACTAAAATATGCATGAGTTCAGGGACCCCAAACTCCAAGTCTCCTTCTCGCTCCAACTGGAAGTTACACTTGTAAAAGGTTACAAGGCAGCTCCAATGATAATCAATAGGCAGTATAGTCCTTGCAATGGTGAAAAACTAAATTGGCAGTATTTCGCTATCAGGACATGCAAAACACACCAGTATATGTCTTACCTTTCACATAAACAGCACCCTGCCCATGGGGCTTCCTTAAGCCTACTTTAGAGGTACTTTATATGTCGAAAAAAGGGATCGTTTGGGCTTGGCAAATGGGTGTACTTGCCAGATCGACATTGGCAGTTTAACACAGCCCACACAGACACTGCAGTGGCAGGTCTGAGACATTGTTGCAAGGCTACTCATGGGTGCCACAATCAGTGCTCCAGGTCCACTATAAGCATTTGATTTACAGGCCCTAGACACACGCAGGGCATTTTATTTGGGACTTACTAGTAAATCCAATATGCCAATCATGGATAAACCAATCACCAGTCCAACTTAGACAGAGAGCATATGCATTTTAGCACAGGTTAGCAGTGGTAAAGTGCCAAGAGTCCTAAAGACAAAACGAGTTTAGATAAAATATGAGGAAGAAGACAAACTGTTTGGGGATAACCCTACAAAAAGGGCCAGGTCCATCAACCCCTGTGTCTGCCTTACCCTCTGTGTGTGAAGGCTGTGCTGAAGCACCACTAGCCCCTCTCTGCAGCTTACAGCAGTGTCAACCAACATTACAGGCAGCAGTACCAAAATGGTGGCTCTCAAAATTAGCTTTTTCACAGAGACTGACTCCTTTGACAATGGAAACCTGCACAATACTCCTATTTGATGATCCTAATGTGAAACTCATTCTTTTCAAGTCTGCTGCTTCCTCATTCCTTAAGAAAACTACCTGGGATTTAGCAATTTTACTATTTGCAAAGCACAATTCCAAACTGTCATTGTTTTAAAAACCTTCACTTTTTTCAAAGCACAACATTGACATTAAAAATAACAGCTAGGTAAACAGCCTTGTTACTTTCCTTGTCATGGTAAAATTGTTTTCTCAAGAGTTCCTGCAGCATATTGCTCCATCAAATGTCCAATAATGGGATGTGCAAGTTCAGCTTTGACGCAGCTAATGTGTTTTTTTTTTTAGATGCAAGAATCATAATTAAAGACTAAAACACAAGTAACTAACAAACAGTGGTTCATAAACATAGGAAACACCCCAGAATTACCTGTAGAGAAGAGTCTGAAGAGCATTATTATGGTTCAGAAAGTTGTCTGTCCAGAAAGGATCATCCAAATAACCGAACGGAATACCCAGAAAGTAGTGTGGTTACAGATGTAAGCCAGTTGCCAAGAGGAAGTTCAAAACATTCTTTCAAGGAGTATTGCTGGTGAGACTCAAACTCCCTCAAACAATATCCAATGAAATGATAACATTACACAAAGGGGTATGGGTGAATAAAAGCTGGGTGTACGATTTGCAGAATAATTGCTATATAACAAACTTAAGTACCTATCCTTCTGTAAGAAAATGGACTATTATTTAGGGTGTGTAACTGCCCACCTCAAGGAATATTCACAAATCTAGTCAGGGTAAACACCCAAAATCACAAAATTATCCTTAGCTCAACCCCTGGTAGCTATGGCAATGAACAGACTGGCTTAAATTAGGGCAATGTCTACAGTATTTATACAATACCAAAAGAGTAATACAATTTTTTTTAAACCAATTGAAACCACAATAACTTAAACTCAATAAGGGACGCCTGATATGAATGTGTAATGTTTTAAGCAGGAATAACATCAAAAAGCTCTAGGCACAAATGATAATCTGTTGTTGAAGTAGACTGGACCAAGGTGCAATTTTAAAGCCCACCACAGTGAACTACCGGTCAAATACACTAACCAGGTTTGTCTCAGTCAAAGAATGTACCTTCTGACTTAGGTCCAAATTACGAGTTTGGCAGTCTTGCAGTATGCTACCATGCGAGCACCCCTCTGCAAGACCGCCCAACTCATATTCAGGCAGCGTGCCAGATTACGAGTTAATCCTGTGCCGGCGGTTACGCTGTGTAGCGGTTTCACAGATTTGCATATCTGACATGCACTGTTGCTGCCCATTACTGCACGTAAAGAAATATTGTGAATTTCTTTCCATTTGGGAACAGGGGGTGCAAAAATACAGGGGTACACAACATGTGCCCCCATGCATGCACCCTATGCACAGAGGAATGAGTTTTCTGACCACCACCCTTTTCGTGACTGGCTCACCGGCAGTAGCAGTAGCAGTATTTTAATCTGCACTTTGGTTTTCTACATAGGAAATCTACATCTGCTAAAGGGAAAATAGATTTTAAACATAGCCACTGTAGTGATGTTTTATTAATAATTTTCTGTATGTCACACTTTTAAATACCATGCACCCTACGTGTAGCCTACAAGGCTTATATAAGGGTGACTTACAAATATTTAAAAGGGAGGTTTTTACTTCTCATAAAAGAGTTATGTTAACGCATTGCACTGCAGGATTTACACTCCAGCAGTCAGGCTACAATGGTAGGCCTCAAGCCAGGGTTTATTTTGTCACACAAGTGGATGGTACAATTGGTGCTGCAGGCTACAAGTGGCATTTGACTTTCATGCCCTGGATGCACAGTCTACCCCATATACTAGGGCCTCAAGTGAACCATGTTTAAAGGGGAGCACTGGCACTTTGCTACTGGTTAGCAAGGGTTAAATACACAGAGTATGTTCTAAAACCAGAAAAGACATAGGGTCTAGCAAAAGGTGAAAGAACTGGAGTCACAATGCAGAAAATGCTGATTTCGTACACCCACTGTACACAGTCACTAAAGAGCCAATTGTTAGGCAGGGCTCCCTGGCGAATTAGCAGCAGACTTAAATGCACAAATACAGAATGCCAAAGTCCTTGAAAGCTATTGAAGGCTACTGATCACCTAATACTCAGCACAGGATCAAATGACCAAAGTATGATGAGTGGGTGGGAACCTGTGGCTTTGACGGACTCACAACTTCAAAATGTCTATTTTGAACTTTGGGAGATTTCCATAGCGATACATCTATAAAGTTTAAAAAGTGGGCAATTTTAGCACAACAACAAAACAGAGGGAAACAACTCTTTGTGCACTGAAGGGACACCCAGGATAGCAGATTGGCTGACACCACTCAGTGACAGTCCCAGCTCAATGGCTTCTGCTTCAAATTCTAATTCCTCTCCTCCTCCAAAATAGCCCATCTTCCCTTTCATGAACCGCTACCAGATCACTTCTTTGCAATAGTCTACTATCTCACCTCTAAGCTGTGTCCTCCAACAGGCTGTGTGCCCATGAGCTTTCCCGGGTCATCCTGCTGTGGCCTGTACCCTGCCATGGATTTATGCCTACTCCTACACATGAGCTGTCACATGGCAGAGGCCCCCATTTCCAACCAACTGACTGCTTCTCCTGTGTACACTTCTTATCTGTGTGGGAAGAGGTTACAGCCTTAATATTTTCCTGACCCAGTTTGATCCTCACAAAGGGTAGCTGGTACTGGGAAACATGTAAGCCTAATGGGGTTTAACTTTGAGTAAGGTGGAGTTGGAAAAAATCCCAAAATGTTGCCTGCCTTCAAAAAGGTAAACATGCTGATTTGAAGGAGAACTGTTTACTTAGCTCCACTCTTCACTGAAGGTAGGAGACCCATTTAAGGGCCCCATCTTGCAGTTCGCACACTCAAAAGTGACAAGAAAGGAGAACTCTGAGATGATTTCTGTGCTAAATAGGTTAAGGCTAAAGGTTTAAACAGTAGCTGGGGAAACATTGGACTTACACTTTTAAGTGATTTACACTTTTAAGTTTACTACTGTTTGGCTATTCACAGAATCTGAGTGTACATTTTCTCCAAAGTATAACTTTCGTGGCTACTCCAAAGTGAAGGGCCTGGGGGCTATATATTTTTATTGAACATGTACAATACAATACAATACCATACAATATGTTTTTATTGTTGAATTAATAAAAATCCTTACAACAAGAAAGGTAAGATTAGCCAGTGTTTGCAACACAGGTTACATTATAAAAACAAGAAAATAACAACATTTAAAAAAGTTAAAACTAGAGCTCTAACCGTAACCCGCCCCCTCTTAAGACATAGGGATTCATAGAGTGGGCTGGGGGTCACTGGTATAAAGGGTAGGGGTAAGGCAATATGTAAGATGATCATTGGGAGGCCTGTAGCTGCTTTCTAATTTCTGTCATAAATTTGACACCCCGACAAGTCAGGATTGGAGATGAACCTCCCAGCCAGAAAATAACGGCCTGGCGACATGTTCTTATATTCAGGTTGTTCAATATGTCCCGTATAAAGCGTCTTCTAGATACTATAAGGGATGGGCATACACAAAACAAATGAACTAGAGATTCAGTATGATATCCGCAGAGTCGACATTTTGGGCAATCATCTTGAGGTTTTCAGGAAGGTAGTAAGTCCTTGGATTCCTGAAGGCCCATACGGAGGTTGATAAGGTTTTTTATTAAATGCTGGCTAAAATGAATTGCCAAATAGGCCTGAGGTTGTTGGAGTGAGTAAGAAGAAATGACTTACCAGGAATGACGTCGATGGGACAATGTTTGTTTGTCTTCTAGAAGAGACTTCCTTTTAGCAATAGAATTTACAATTTTGCAGAAACTGGCTTGATCAACTTTTTTATTCCATGTTACTGGCAGATCGAGGTCCACAAGACATTTATCCAAATGAATGGCCCAGGGCTGAGTGGGATCTGGAATAAAAAGCTGTGAAGGGTTTAGTAAGGATTTCTGAGGATAAGGGCGCTCTGCCTGAAATTCAACGTTAATAGAATAATTGACATGAGTAAGTGAATGGTGCGTGAAGAGCGAATGGAGAAACCCTTAACCGTTCATACAAAAAAACAGAAGATTTTTTCTATACATGTAAAACAGCAATGCTCTGGCAACCACAAATAAAGTATAGCTCCAATATACTGTGTGAGAAGACAAAGTATTATGACAATAAATAAGCAGATGCAGATCCTTGTGTATAGTCTTTGTAGGTAGGTTGTTTAATGAGTCCACAACCGTAGCAACGGTCCACAATCAGCCGACACGTGTTTCGTCGTGTTACGTTGAGTCAACACGACTCTTCAGGGCTGACAAAATAGAAAATAACGTGTGTATAGGTTATTCTCATAAGTATCACATGATTCTTTACATTGAATATGTGACATGAGTGATTTCGTGTGTGTATTATTAAGGTGTTGTTATATTTACAATCATTCGTGTTCGTGATTCGTGTGGGTATTAGTGCTTATAAGCATGCTTCCTCAGATAGTTGATGTGTGCAATTTGATCACATGGTGTGTTTGTGAGGAACACAAGGTTGTGACTCCAGATTCAGTGCTGTGACAGGTGCCATGCTCACAACGGCCCTGCATTAGAAAAGCTCAGAGTGAACAAAGTGAAGCTACTAGTTTTTTACGCAAAACGTGTATAGGTCTGTGATAAATCCATTTATTAAAAGGTGCATTCAATTGTGGCTTAATCTATAAATGTGATTATCACCTTACCTAAAAAAACGGAAAAGCATACCTTGTGGTAGGACCCACGAGTTGGTAGGTCGAAAGGAAAATTAAGGAATTGTTTTTCTGTGGGAAATTCTGTACAATAAAAAGGTAAGCATAAGAAAGGGGCAAGGCGTTCTAAATGACCATTTACTTGGGGTGAAGGTTTCTACGAGAAATTAGCTTACCGGTATTTTTATATTGTCTATATCTAGTTCAATTATTGAAAATAGGCTCTGAGTCTAGAGCGAAGGAAAATTGTCTCTGTGTATAATCACGCTGCCGAGTTAATTAGTCGGTGATCAAGTTAGCCCTGTGTGATAAGAGACAAAAGTTTAAATTGCAATGGTAAGCTAATATGAATGAGTGATGTTACTCCTAAAACGCAAATTATTCATGGCAGGTTGCAAAATAAAATATTAGAAAACGTACCTTAATACGTGTGCGTAATAATCGGTACCGGGAGAGGATCCAAAAACTTGATACAGCTCTGTGGTTAGTTTCGATGTTCACAGTGTTTACGCTGTAGTAAAGAGAATGAATAAGGAGATACTGAGGAAGAAAACGAAACCGACACCAGCTGGTTACGTGCTGGTTACGAAAACATTTATGATTTAAAGTTCTAAAACATTATGTGGCCCATATTCGTGGTGTAGAGACTCACCGAAAAAAAGGTATTCCTCCTCTTGTGATTCTCGGTCGCCGTGTTCCAAAGACGGACACGTGACCAGGAAGCGGAAGTGCCTTTATGCAGAAACATGTAAACAACTAGAGCGAGACGTTGTTGTTTATGTCATCCATGTTAGGAGGTGAAAGACGACTTCCTGTGGTGTTCTACTGTTCTACTTTATAATGTGAAAAGACAATATCTATATATTGTTTCTCAAAACGAAGTATTGATAAGAAAATTAAAGATTAAAATTATTTTTTACAAATCGTCTAGCTACTATGTTCATGATTGCCGGCGAACCGATGTCTAATTGAGAGTCGATGATGCGCCTTATGAGTGGTAACTATTAAAGAAAGGGTAAAATTGAAAAAAGAGGGTATCTGCTTGATAGTCGATAATGCGCATTATGAGTGGTAACCACGAGAGAAAAGGTTGAAATTAAACATAACTAAAAGGCGTGATGTGAGTGAGCCAGTGAGCCGCCGTGTATTGAAGTTCGTACATAGGTGTGGTGAGAGGATAGAGGTGTCCTCTGCATGATTAGTGCCGTGACTCAACTTATCTTCAATAAGTACTATTTTTGTATCATATGATTTTGTCAAAATTGATAGTTAGTTAAACAAATACATCACATACGTAGGTAATATCATACATTCATCAATTCATAGTTTTGGTGATACATTACTTTATACATATTATGCAGAAAAGTCTAAATAAAACTATTTAGATTCTATGTATAGCTGTATTAAAAAATCTGAAACAGTACTAGGAGGATCCCCCTGAAGAGATGAAATGGGGGCTTCAGTCACCCAAGAAGAATTGAAGTTCCGGATCGTAGTTAAGCCTGTGTTCCACGCATTGCAAACGCATGATCCACGTGGCTTCCCTACGCCTCAATAGAAGTTCTCGATTTCCCCCTCTGATGTTGAGAGGAACTAAATCAATCCCAAAGAAACGTACTTTGACGTCATCCTCCAACGGTTGACATTCTGCAATATGTAACGCCACTGGGTATTTAGGATCCCTCCTTTGGATTGCTCTCATGTGTTCAGCCAGTCTCTCTTTAAGGGACCTGATAGTGCTGCCTACATACATTTTGCCACAGTGGCATTCAATGATGTAAACCACAAACCTGCTTATACATGTAATGTTATGTTTGATTTTGTATATGGTTCCGTCAGGGCCCTTGAAATATTTTGTCCCATGTTTCCCCCATATACACATAGAGCAGAAGCCACATTTGGGATTGAACAACAATGATTTTCAGAAGGAGATACGTCCGTATTGAAATAGAGCTTTTTGACATGGTCTTCCCAGCTTTGTTTGCTAATGCCAGGGTACTGGGATATTACTTCTGCATTGTTTATTTTATTAAAAATGTCCCAGAAGTCCCTTGTGTTGCGCTTCTTACTGGCTACTAGCAATTTCACCCACGTTTCTTCCTTCTGTTTGTTCTTGGCTTTCCACACCATTTTACGATACTTTTTTCTAATACTTCTAACATGGGAGTAGGTTAGTGAGTAGCGCTGGATGTTACTCCTTATTGCCTTCCGTTGCACCTGGGCTAATTGTCACTTTTCTTGTCTTAGTTTGTTATTAAACCATGGTTCCCGTAAACCTAGTGGGACTTGATGCGAAGCAAAGGGTACCGAGTGTTGAATGGAGAGGTTCTTTAACAGATTTTCCCAAGTTGAAACCGGATCTTCTTTTTGTTCATTTTCTTGTAGAGCAAAGAAATTGCTTGCGGTTTCGTGGATGGCTTTAGTTCCGCTGCCCCTCCAACGCAGTCTTCGTAAATTGAAGTTCTCTGTGTGATCAGAGAGAGCAGTTAGTTGGGCAGACTCCGGCACCCCTATGTTGATCCAAGTAATTTGAGGAAAGTGGTCACTTTCAGATCGCGTTACTATTTCATAGCCCTCCAATAAGTCAATCAGTTTGTTACTGATTAAGGTAAAGTCGATCGTTGACAAAACCTTGTCTCTCATGTATGTGGGAGCTGTTGTCAATCCGCCTGCTGTTTCAGACTTTAAGATTGTTAATCCCAACCTAGTCAGTTGTTTTGAGATTGATGAGTTGGGCTCTGCCCGGGTGTTTTGTCTTGAGATGTAAGTATATAAATCGTCATCGTTTAGGTTTAGATTAAAGTCGCCTGATAGAATCAGCAAGCTTTGGGAGTTTGATTTCTGGAGAGTTTCTATAAGTTCAGTAAGCACGGCCAGTTTCTCTTTTTTTTTGTTTGATCAGGGTGAATGTAAATGTTTATTAATAACAGTTGGTGGCGGGGTTTTATAGAGATTTTGGTTTCCTGCATCCAGCTTAATCCCCTGTCCTGTTTTTCCGGCTCCCAATTGTATTTCTGCGAGATGTATGTGGATAACCCTCCACTGGGGTGCCCAAACTTGGATGCTCTCTCGGCAAGGATGTGATATTCGGTAAAGCCAGGAATGGCGGGGTATACCAGATTCCAGGTTTCTTGTAATAGTAGAATGTCATGTTTGTTAAAAAAACAACTGAGTCTCACTGTCTTGATCCATACTACTAAATCCATGAATATTCCAACTGCAGATGCCTATTTTGGGCTTTTTAACCCGTCCTTGAATGCATGTTTTGGCTGTGTGCTTTGATTTGAAAGTTCATTTTTCTTAGGTATACTTTTGGTTTAAGGTTAACAGGATCCATGACCAGTCCTGGGTTTGGGACCCACCTGGACAATGTCATTACCACCGTCCTCTTGGGCTAGTGTAGCCAAGAGGGCACCATGAAGACACAAGGTTTGCTTGTGGTTGGTTCTGTCCTCACTGCTTGTATTCTGCAAACTTTTTACAAGCAGGAAGGGATATCCCTTGCGTGTATGTTGTGTAAGGATATTTCCCCCGTGTTCGAATGATCCTTTGTTTTCAAAGATTCTTGCGGCTATCTCCTTGGTAGCCCAGGTTGTAACCGAAACTTTGATGTTTGTTTAATCAGTTTTTTGGCCGAACTCACCTGAGACAAGGTCTTGGGAGGAAAGATTCTAAGCTCGAGAACAAGTCCAAATATTTTCAGTAAATTTCCTCTGTTTAGAATGTCATGCAAGCCTTTTGACTCATATTCTGGAGTAAATGTTAGCATTGGTTCTAGATCTGGTATCAAGTTTTTCGATGATTCTTGAGGACGTGTGATAGAGTGGATGCTTTTTTGTTTTTTTATCACGTTTTGTGTTGAACCCTTGTCGCTGAAGCCCCTTGCGGGAGAATGGGTTAATGGTGACTTATGGTTTTTTTTGGGTTCAATAACCGGATGTGATTGCACTGTACAGTTATGGTTTTGCCCATTTTTAGTTATTAAAATCGGGTTGATGTTCCTTTGTGGGACACGGGTTCCTGATTTATGTTGCATTATTCCGGGTTGGGCCATTGTTTTTTGTTTGGTACACTGCCTGTCATTCCCGATTTTGGTTATTTTGATCGGGGTCAAATCATGTACTGAGTGGGCGTGGATTTGGCCGCTTCCTCGTTGGGTCCTGCATGATGTTGTGACTTCTTTTAGGTTGATTGTTAGTTGCTCTGAGGGGCAGGTTTTTTCGAGCTGGTCACTCCCAGCTGTTGATCTGTTTCCATATGCGGGAGTCTGTTTAGCATTTGGAGTCGGACCAAAGGTTTTCACAAATGATATTGGTTCCGGGGCGAGTTGCAAGGGTGATTTTATGTTGGTACGAGCAGTCAGTGCTTTCTGAGTCTTGCTCAGTCCTTCTGTGGATGGTTGGCCTGTGCCGCAGGACTGTGCCCACAGTTTGGAATTTTTCGTTAAAGTTTTTGCCTGGATGAGGGATTGTCCTTCTGACAGAATAGTGACAGTGTTAGAAGAGATGTTTGCTGATCCATTGGCTCTTGGCTGATTGATCGAAGTTTTTGAAAAGAAGTTGTCGATGGTTATCCCTTGTTTACCTTTTAATTTGGATCTAGCTTTCCTCGCTCTTTTCCTTTGTTTTTTTGTGAGGTTGTCGGGTGGCGGAGGTTCAGGATCGGCCATACCTTTGAGCGAATGGACGATCGAGATCGAGGAAGCTTTATTCTGCGACTTTTAGTGGGGTGGTGGGCAAGGATCCCCGTTCCCATCTGGACTCTCGCATAATGAGAGTTGAAAGGTTGGAGCACTTGGTTTCCCAGTGTTATGATTTTCTCCCGATGGAACTAGATTTATCATCTGGTTGTTTCCTTTTTTTACTGCTCCCAGAATATCTTTGAGTATTGCAGGGAGTGTGGCCAGTTTCTCGATGATGCACCCACAGCCGCAACTGGACAATAGGCTTGTAAGGCCTTTGTCAGTTAGAGCCTGTTTTACCAGGGCAAAATCCGAGGATTGTTTGTTTGTCAAGAGAGTGATGATTGTGTCCGTTTTAGAACTGATTTGGGCAATGTGATCTGCAATGACGCTTCTCAAATCTATTTGGACCTCCATCTTGTCGGATTGGTAATTGAGAGCCTTTATAGCTTGGTCCAAAGTGCTAATCAGGGTGTTCCCCCAGGACCCGGAAGGCGCTTGGCTGGAGCTGATCTTAATATGCTCCTCCCGTTGGGAGGTTGAATTTGTCGAAGAAGTTGATATAGGGGACTGTATTGATTTTTTTTGGTAGATCCTGCGGATTCCCGAGGTGTTGTCGACTAAGATTCTATGAGTCGTGCTATAGGCAAACACATTGTGGGGCATAGACGCCACTGGATTGGGATTTAGTTCCTCGGCCAGTTGGTCATAGACCAAATTTAGATCTAGATTTAGCTTTTGCGGCAGATGGTTTGGGCCAGGAGCAGTGTCGTATTGACCAAATTAAGAAGATTAAATCCAGACGAGTGGTCAATCTGGTCGTCTTGCCTTGTAGGCCTCTGGATTGGTTGCGTTTTAAAACGTCCGTCCCCATGATTGATTTTGGCCTCGTTGTGATCAAGAGCATGATTGTTATAGCCTGTTATCGATTTAATATTGAAATCATTGAATAAGATTTCCAAAGAGTCCTGACCAGGAGAAATGGCGGAGGGCAGAACAAGTTTTTTACCCGAGCTTTTTTGATTTGATTTTGGAGAGCTACAATTATGAATCATTGCCTGTACAACATCTGTTTTTATTGTGAGAGACTTGAATGGTTGCTCAATTAGGGGAACCGGTTGAGATTGGATGAAAGATTCTGAAGTTTGGTTTTGGGCCGTTGATGAATTGCCACAATTTGGGGCTCCTGGGTGGCTGGAGTTTGTCTTCTTGGCCGGTTGGATGGGACTTGGTAGGTTCCTGAATTCCCTCGTTGTTGCCAGAATTGCCGATACAGGGTCTTTTAAAAAGAAAAATGTGTTGATCTTTTGCTGGTTTCCTCGTAACCGGCTGGGGCTGACCGGGGGCAAGGGCGGATTTACTGTCTCGCTTGTCCCATCTCCGTCGCACACCCCCTCCTGCAGAACGACTAGGAGCGAAGTTGCTTGAGCTTGTTTTGTTGCATCTGATTCTTGATCTTTTTGCTACGTGATGCTTTGTTTGTTGTAGCCTGTTGTTTGGTGCCTGAACGCATATTTGTCCTTCACAGTAATGTGTTGGAATTGGGGCTGGAGAGAAAGCTAAAAGGCCTGCTGGTTAGGGCAAGGATGGACCGAGGTGGAGCACTGAGGGGGACAGATGGTTCGGACGAGCGGTGCACTCAGGTGGTACTTCGAGCCAAAACGGACTAGCCTGGGCTCCCCCCCCCCCCCCGGGCTCTTATTTAGCAGCCTCTCGATGCCTGGCCAAGAAAGGTTTGAGAAAAGGTCCATGAAAGGTCCAAGAAGGGAAGGGTTTCCCGGATGGAGATGGCCGGGGCGTTGCTGATGCTGGCCCTGGCCCTAGAACACAGCAAGCAGCCAATTGCAGCAAGCAACGAGCTCCAAGGCAAAGCGCAATAGCCAACTTACTGGGCTACCTCCTGCAAACCACCGGACACCAGTCACCGAACAGTGGGCTCCATGCCCCTTGAACTCACCGACCGCTCCTCTCCTTCCTCCTCGGTGGCTCTGGGCTGGCCGGTGCATCCAGACGTTATGCAGGGGCCAGGGCCAAGGTCTCGGCTTCTCGGCATCCCGTCTGAGCAGCCGAAGGAGAGCTGGAAAGGTGAAAATCAAAGTGCGGGGGGACTTGGGCTTGGGCCTGGGTCTTTGGGCTGGATACCCCCGAGAAAACCCCAAAGAAGCCTCTCACTGCAACTCCTGCTGTGGCTCCCGCTTGCTCGGCGTCTGTGTCTGTCTGCTTTGCTCTGCTTCGATAGAGCTGCACACATGCTTGCCACCTAGTGGTCAAAAGTACCACCTTCCAATATTTTATAGTTAAAGTTTATAGCCTGGGGGCTATACACTTTTAATTAATGTACACTTTTGAGAAGGTATACTATTTGTAGGCTATTCACAAAATCAGAGTGCAGGTTACTCTTTTGGAGTAAATTTACAGTTGAATTTTGTGAATAGTCAAAAAGTAGTAAACTTACTCCAAAGTGTAATTCATTCAAACATGTATGTTACCTATGTGAATTAAGCCTGCCTACTTCCTTATCCCTAAATATATAAAAATAAGGGAATCTGTTCAGTTCTCCCATATGGACTGAGCTCTGGTCCATTAAGCACAAAACTATAACTTGGAGGGCTTTAGATTAGGGTATCATTCCAAACCTTCAAGTCTTTTCAGAGAGCGGGTGAGACCAGGACAAAATAAATTGCAGCAAAATATTAAATGCAGCAATAATCTCCATCTTTGATTCAAAAACATGTGCTAATCCATGCTGTAATACCCGAGAGGATCTATTAGAACAAGCAGGTGATGGTGTTTAATTTTGTGTCACTGTTCATTGCAGCTTCTCAGGGGTTTTACAGTCTATGTGCTTCCACATGCATCCCACACTGCTACCTACACCATGATTTTGAACTCTATTGTACTCTTCCACTTGCATCTTCACCATATATTTGACATATACAGCAACACCACCATGCTGTATAGTTGTCAATATTGCTAAAACCAGATAATGAATTTCAGAAAATGAATGCTCATGTAAATAAATGGCCCACTGTCAAAGAATTTATCATTCATGTGGAAAAGTATAATTATTTCCGAGTTAATTTCAACTTCACAATGTGGAATGCACTGGTAAATACAATTTAAGTCCATTGTTATATGACCTATGTCAAATATTAAGTATTAGAAAACTTCAATAACACCTATAACCTTTATTTATGGCTAAGATGAAGAATTTGAAAAACACTGTGTTCAGGGGAGTTGGTAATTTCCCTATTAGTTCCATGAAAGCAAGAGGAGGTTTTAAGCCAGAGAATACTCAATTAAGAATTGGAACTCGCCCGCTGAACATAGGAGTATTACAGAGCATGCTATCCGAGCTATTTCTTAGCACTAATGTTGCGAGTGCCTTGGGCAAAATGTGCATCTACTTTTCTTTATAGTATTGCTGGTAGGTTAAGGAAGATATAACTGACAGCAACTACTTCCATGACATATTACAAACCTGTGAATTCTATCACTAAATTCTATCACTATGTCCAGATATGTAAGTCTCACTGTCAGGAATTCGTCAGTCTCCCAATTGTCATTCACTTAGTCGTATTAGGGGTCTTGTGAAATGTGAATTGGTGATGGTCTCAAATTTACTGGTTTTACTTTAGTAAGCCAATTGATATCTCAGCAGGTGAACAATGTGTCATCTGATTATTTAATGTTTGAAATTATAGTGTAGCAGAGGCACGCTCCTCATCATTTGTAGCAGTAAAGAACTAGTGATGCTTAAAAATTAATACTCAGAAATAATACAAGTGAGCTAGTGTCCGGACCGTGGATTTTTAGTACTCATTTAAGAATGGTATAAAGGTCACTTCTAGAGGACCCATACAGCATTCCATTCAAGAATTGTGTAGCTGATCTTCCACATACCTCTAGAGCAGTGGTCTTCAAATGTTTTAATGCCATGCCCCCCCCCCCCCCAGTGAAAAAGGAAATCACTGGGGCCCCCACGTCAAATTCTTCACCATTTATTCTATTAAACTGGCAATGTTTAAATAAGTATAGACTTATTTCAACATTGTAGTTAAGTTCTATTACTGTTTTAAAAATATAAGAAAATAGATGATTGCCAAACATACTATTCTGTTCCGGCAGGCCTTACTAATGTGTAAAAGTAGCCACAGTGAGATTATTAGAAATGGGGGTAGGGGTTTTGAAGGATATTTGGAGCCCCTTCTGTTTTGACACAGTCTACCAGCCAGGATATAAATGACATGACAGCAGCTTATTTCAGATAATTGTTTTCTACTCAAAACAAAGCACTTTTATCAGAATTATGCTTCTTTTGACCAGAACCTGATGTGCCCCTGCATCACTTGAGCCCCCCCTAGGGGTACCTGCACTGCAGTGTGAAGACCCCTGGTGTAGATACCTCCAATATAATAATATCTGTACTGAAAGACTACAGTTATGCAAATACGGCAGATATTATGCTTTTGTGTGCTTTTGATGCCTTTAATATGTTCATTGCCTCTAAAGCTTTACAGCAGTGGAGGCCAAAGTCATGCAATAAGGGTTAAATTAAGTGATCAGAAAATGCAAATTATGAGGCACTCTCTCTGGCAGTGTTACCTCACCCTTTGTCATTTTAACACCCGGATAATGTTATGCACCAACAAATAAATATCTTTTCACCATTTTAATCAACATATTAACAATAGCCCTTCTAACACCCAGAGTAAAGTTAATTGTATAAAACATACAGTGTTGTACTCAATTGGAAACAAGCCTACATTTGCACTCTTGATGAAAATAGTTGTGTGACTTTCAATCTCTGTACCCCAATAAAGCTTCAGTTTGACCTTAGTATTTGATTTTATGTGTCCACACTATGTACTTTCAGAAGCACCCTTTAAACTACGAAGAAGTCTTTCAGAACAGCATTTTACAGAATGTGTGTTTAATGTAGAGAGAACGTCTCACTAGGAGGAACTGTAAAATTCAATATATCAGAACTTAGAAGTAGAAGAAAATGTTAGATTTTTCAAAAAAATGTATAGTTGCATTACAAAAAGAGGAAATCTACCAACAATTACGAATGGGGCAATAAGTAACCCTCATTGCACCGACACTTAGCAAACAAACCAAAAAATTGCAGGGCATGCTGTGAAGTCATAATCTAAAAAATTCCCAAAAACCTATCACAAAATCTAAACCAACATGACAAATCATTATTGGTAATAAAAAAAACTGATTTCCCCTCTTGGAAGGGGGTATCACGGTTCCACTATTTAAAAAGTTGACCATGACCTACCAGAAAACTATTGTCCGATTGCACTTCTCACAGTGGGTAAAGTCTTTGCTAAACACCTATTGGCCCAGATAAGTGAACGGCAAGAAACTCTTAGAATCATACCTATGGATTAGACTGGGTTAAGGGCAAAGCATGGAGTGATTGATAATATGACTGCCATTCAGGTAATAATTGAAAAATATGTTAAAGTTAGAGGGGAAAGATACACACAGCTTTTATGAACTTATCCACAGCATTCAATAAAGTAGATCGTACTTTGTTGTTGAATAAGCTTTTTAATTCGGGTATGCCAGGCACCCGTTTAGAGTTCATTTACACCCTCCATACTGATACTTGGTGTAAAGTTTTATTGGATGGGTGCAGAGGTTTATCACCAGCTATCCCGTCTGTCAAATGGACTAAAACAATTATGCTTACTTGCCCCCCTGCACTTCTCCCTATCTATTTCAGACCTCGCTTATTATTTGGCCCGAAGTGAGGCATTGCCCCAACAATCGGGGGAAAGCCGGTTGTATGCCTACTCTACACAGATGACATAATACCTTTTGATCAACCCCAAAGGGTTTAAATAGCATTCTGCAAGCTCTCCCAAAAAATTGCTGAGACCCATTGTATCAAAAAGTAAAATGCTGTGTAAGCATGGGAGAAAGAAGCCAACATATGGAAACTGTGCATGGTTCTAGTTTGTAAAAAAATGAAAATGGTAAAATCATATACTTTTTGTGGGAAGATAGTGTGGGAAAATGTAAGTGATAAAGCCCATATTGAAAATAATATCTC
Organism: Lissotriton vulgaris; assembly: GCF_964263255.1. Classification (NCBI taxonomy): domain Eukaryota; kingdom Metazoa; phylum Chordata; class Amphibia; order Caudata; family Salamandridae; genus Lissotriton; species Lissotriton vulgaris. The sequence goes on along the minus strand of NC_141696.1, from coordinate 460,158,056 downwards.
TAAAGCAACCTCTCAGGCTAAATTCTGGGCTCCCTCTATAGGGCCACCAGGAGAAGACATTTTACACATTTATTGGAAGGTTTTCGTGCTAAGATTCCTGCCTCCTTGTCTTATGGAACAGAACTGATTGATGTATCAAAATGGGACTATGCACAGTAGAACATTGAATTCTTAGAAGCATAGCCTCAGTTAATCAAGCATTCTCTTTTGTCACCCATATGCTAGAATTTGGATTGAGAAGCAAATGGACACAGGACCTTGCAGGGAAAGTGCGTTAAACCATGAGTCTAGCAAATACTGACCATGGTACACTCAAGGATCAGTTGTGAGAAGAAATTTTAGATGGTCTAAAAGAAAATTCATTAATCTATAGAAATGTTATGATTGTGATGGGTTTTTTGCAATTAGACCAGTCTTACTTTGATGCCGCACCAACTAAAAGCTACTTTGAAACAGGCCACCTGGTACTACTGTTTTTATATGGACAGGGAAGTCTGTACTTTAAAGAAGGTTTACCATTCTGCTATTGATTCCTGTTTGATAAATAAAGTAGAGGTATATATTTAATGGAATCTTCTGCAGGGAGTGGGCCATTTATGTTTACTGTTGAGGCAGGGCATGCAGGGCATGCTTTATTTAAATCCCCCTCCCGGTTAAATGGTACGGTTCATCAGCGATCTGTAACCTGTGTAAAAATGGTCCTCAAGCCATTAACTATGAATTATTCATCTGTCCAGCTTTGTTATTATATTGGCAGAAATAGATCAATCAATCAATCATAGCATTTGTATAGCGCACTACTCAGCCGGAAGGGTCTCAAGACGCTGGGGGAGAGTGGTCCGTTACTATTCGAACAGCCAGGTCTTGAGTTGCTTCCTGAAGAAGAGATGGTCCTGGGTCAGCCGAAGGTGGATGGGGAGGGAGTTCCAGTTCTTGGCTGCCAGGTAGGAGAAGGATCTTCCTCCGGCGGTGGCTCTGCTGATGCGTGGTATGGTGGCTAGGGCGTGGCTGGTCGATCGTAGCTGGCGGGAGGGCGTGTAGAAGGTCAGGCGGTCGTTGAGGTACTTGGGGCCCAGGTCATGGAGGGATTTGTGTGCATGGGTGAGGAGCCTGAACATGATCCTCTTGCTGACAGGGAGCCAGTGCAGATCTCTTAGGTGGCCGGAGATGTGGCTGTGTTGGGGGATGTCCAGGATGAGTCGTACGGAGGCGTTCTGGATGCGTTGGAGTCTTTTCTGGAGATTGGCTATGGTTCCAGCGTAGAGGTTGTTCCCGTAGTCCAGTCGGCTGGTGACGAGTGCCTATGTGACGGTCTTCCTGGTCTCGGTGGCGATCCATCTGAAGATCTTACGTAGCATGCGCAGGGTGTTGAAGCACGATGAGGAGACGACGTTGACTTGTCTGGCCATCGAGATGATGTTTATATGTTTACTGTTATCTATCCTTTCAGCCTTAGCAGTAGTACAATCACATTATGACCCCCATAAAAAACATATTTAGTAATAGAATGTTTAATGTTTTTAAGTGTTCTTTTAAATTATATTAAGGTGCTGCAGATTGTGGAGGCTGATAGATTCTTACGGGTGCGAAAATTCTATCTTCTAGGTATGAGTCACTGATATTTCTGAGTGCATTTTTGTGCTACATAAATTATTATTCTCTATGTATATTTCTTAAACCCCTGCAATGAAGGAATGAAAGTTACTTTATATTTTGTTTTGTGTTACATGCTGCGCTTGTTGGAATCTTGTCAAATGAAAGTCTTTTGAACCTTGGATATTGTTTATGATTGTCTGATCTCATGAGGAGTGAAATATTTTATTATGTGAAATAAACTGTAAATTAGAATTTTATTTTTGTAATTTCATGTAAATCTCTTTGGAATTTTGTAATCATAAATAAAGTATGCTTGAAACTTGAGTAAAACATACAACGCCTACATTTACACATCATATTAAAAAAAATTGTGCAACTTTTATTCTCTGTACTTCAATAGCTTCAGTTTGATCTTTAGGGTTTGGATTTATTATATATCCACACTATGTACTTTTAGGTTTAAATATTTTTATGTATTCATGACAAAACTGCCAATGTAGCTATCAACTGCACGAAAATCAAGCACCACATGCGATTTGCACAGAACTCAGAACGTGCAATGTGTTTGTATAGTGGCATAATATATCAAATAGCAAATAACCATTACAAACCCACCCCCACCTCAATGAGAAAGAGGAAGAGGAAAAGGATATGAAAAAAGGAAAAATGAGCCCCCAGCCCCCTCTATGTCAACTATGGATTAGTTATCACTGCTTCAATGTGCAGTGGCACCATTAAGGTCAGAACTGCTTGGTAGTCGTGTCCAGAGGGGTCAGCCGTAGGAGGCAGAAGTATCTGGGACATGTTAACTCCCGGAACTCTTGGGCTAGGAGTGTCAGGAATAACTGCCAAAGCTTGCTAAATGTCAAAGTCTTCCCTGCTAAAGTGAGCAAGATCTTCTCCATCCCCAATAAGTGCCACAACCACTGGGGCCACCCTTTGTGTGTGGGAAATCCGGGTGGACCTCTAATGTATTAGTATGTTTTGAGTGGCTGTGTCCAGTGCCATTGCTATCTGTCGCCCTCTCCTAGACTTCAGGGAATACGTAAGTGGGTTCAGGACCCCCAGGAGAACATTGGAGGGGAACCTAGGAAGTTCTGTATCCAGGTGTTCATCGATTTAATCTAATACTTGAGACCAATAGTCTTGTAAGTGCCCGCACTCCCAGAGGAGATGGACTAATGTTCCCTGATTCCCACAAATCCTCCAACAATCTGGGTTATGTGTGGGGCAGCCCAATGAAGGTGTTCAGGAGTGTAATAGCAGTAATACACTAGTTTGGCTAAGGTTTCAGTGAGATCCATGTGGCTTGTGGTGTGACATGCCCTACAGCATGCTCCCTCCCACTCTTTAGTGCTGAGATCTCTGCCGAGGTCCCTCTCCCAGCATGCACAACCAGCATGGTATGTATTTGTGTATCATGAGAGAGCATTTTGTATAGGTCTGGGATCAGTTCCTTGTCTGAAGACCGAGAAATAAGACGTCTCTCATAGGAGGTAAGATGTCTTTGCACATGAGGTTTAACATCCGGATGCTGCGCTCAATGTCAGAGCTGCATAAAATGTAACCTTTCCGATTCCGGGAGGCCATAGTCCGCTTGCAGTTGTCTAAAAGAGATGATGCCATTGGCATCAAATAATCGACCCAATGCACGGATTCCCACAGCTCTCCACAGGGGAAACAATATCTTGTCCGCTCCAGGGATAAAGTCAGGGTTGTTGAGGAGTGGTGTGAGAGGGGAGGAGAAGGTCGTCATCCTGTGTCTCCATCAAGTCTGATCCCATGTAAATTATATAGGGCATGTGACTTGTGATGCATAAAGATTAGGTGGTCTCTGTGACTTCTTAAGGAAGGGGATCTTCATACGAGAAATGCCTGCTACTGCACGGTCCTGGAAAAGCCAATGCTTCTCTGATCCAGTGCGGCTCCACTCAACAAGATACCGTAGGTGCGCAGCTTTGTAATAGAGTGTGGTATCTGGGACCCTGTGGCCACCATCATCGGGTGGTAATGTGCAGACAACCTTCTTCAGTCTCGGTTTGCGACCTTGCCAGATGAAAAGAGAGAGTTCCGATTGTACACGGCTCAGCCAACCATTGGGAGGCTGCAGAGGTAGTGTCTGAAATAAATAAACATTTTTAGGGAGTATTGTCATTTTGATGACCATGATCCATCCCAACCAAGAGATAGGGTAGTGTTTCTACCGCTGTAAATCTGTGTGAATTTGGGCGTGTAGTTTGGTGTAGTTGATCGTCGTCATAGTCTGTAACATAGGGGCCAAGTGAATCCCCAAGTACAGGACCATCTGGGCAGACCATTGTATAGGGTGGCGGCTCTGAAGAGATGCCTGAGTCTGAGGCGAGAGTGAGAGATTCAAGGCAGTGGATTTCGGTATATTAACTTTAAACCCGGAGGTGCCTGCGAAGGAGTCCAGCTCCACAGGACAGTCTGTTACAATTGCATTTTACTGTTCACTTTATTCCCCTTCCCCTTTAATGTTGATGCATCTTACAATGCACATTCTAGTTCCATAGAGAATCTTATGTGCCTGCTAAGCACTCAGGTCATTTGCACTGTTCCAGCTTGCTCGACAGTTGTAGCCTGTTGCTGTGCTGCAATTTTACTCAAATCCATCAGTTTGCAGCCCTATCTCTTACAAATTGGAGATGAGGAGAAGGACAGGACACCCTTACCAACTTTTATGCAGCACAGGTGTGGAGTGTTCGTGAAACCTGGATGTCCTGTGTGTCATCACGTTCACTTGTTATTTATAGAAAGGGAAACTCAGTATCAGTAGACGAAAGCTGTAACTTTTAAGTTGCTGAAAATCCGGTAAAATCTGGTAACATTTTTCAACTTTATCAGAAGATCGGAGGCAGTTTACATTGCAGAAGACAGCAGTAAAACCAACGTGTTTACCTTTTTGAAGGTACACAGGGCGTCATCTTGGAGAAGCGAGTCTGGTGAGATGCGAGCAAACTGATGTGGGATTCCAGATTCAGACTGCATCGCTTTCAGCCTATGTTGAGGCATGGTACGTCACCAAATGCGTGTACAGTCAACACGCAAGGAAAACAACGTGACGGCCATTTAATTTTTTTTTATTGTGAACATTGCCATTGCAATGCTTTCACGGAACAAAGGAAGGCTGTCTTGATTAACGAAGATGACGTTTGGAAGTGTGTTCGATCCACAGTAAGATATTTTAAGCAGTTTTAAGCAGTAAGTCACATGTTTTAAAACGCCATTCCTTGTCAAAAGACCACCTATTTTACTTTCGTTTGAGAAGTTGGGATAGAAGGAACAGATGGGAATATCTCAACATTGAGACATTTTGAACTGCTAGTTGAACTGCTACATTCAAATTACTCTGGTATTTTTTTCCTTATTACTTTTTTTTTTTTGTTTCTTTTTGCTGTCACATATTATAGTACTTTCAGTTTTTCAGTGTATTTTGTGGAACATTCCTTTGTGAATTCACACATCATATTAAAACCATGCAGTTTGATCCTCCAGACAAATGTTTACAAAACAAAGGAGACCCCCTATTCCATGGACACGATAGAAAGAAGAGTTTATAAATTACATGAAGGGTATTGACGGGGAGCACATGGGAGCTGAAGGAAAAAAATAATTATTTTACATTGTCTAGGGTTAGAGGGGCAAGTTGTGTTTGGAGCTTTACCACCCACTGAAGGTGAAGGTGAAGGTACAAATGTATATAAAGAGGCCTTAATTAGGTTGGAAAAAAGGTTTAAACCAGTCACAAAAATAGCTCTTAACAGATATAAATGTTATACTTGGGCGCAGAATTATTCAGAATCTTTGACAATCTTCTCACAGCTTTAAGATCTTTATCATTACATTGTAACTTTGTTAATATGTGTGAGGAAATGTTGAGAGATCAAATCATGTGCGTATGAAGAATAAGAAGACTCAGGATCATCTTTGGGAATTAGAAGATCCTAAGTTATCTGAAGCAATCTCGATTGCTAAAGCCTTAGAGCAATCTGAGAAATGGATGCTCACTGTTAAGAACCACAATGGTACTAAAACAGAGTCTGGTGATTACGTTTGCGCTGTCAAACGCATAGAAACGCAGGGTAATGACAACGCGCATGCTGGTTCGAGTTCCACTTGGCCCAACAATTATGGTAATGTTAGGAAATTTGACAGATATGACAAATCTTTCATGTGTTACAAATGCGGTAGTAGGACACACATAGCCTTATATGGAGGATGTCCTGCTATTAACAAAGAATGCAGAAAGTGTAGCAGATTAGGACATTTCTCTACAGTATGTAGAGATGTTAGGAAATTTACTCCTACCACTCGTGGTAAAGTGTCTTGTATTTTAGAGGGCAATTCTTCTGTTTGTAAGTGTGCATGTGGTGGTGGATGCAATGAAAACAAAAAAGAATTTATAGTTTATCATACTGAAGATATTCCTAATGTTAATGACTCCACATCTTGTCAATACAAAAAGCGCCCCATGTGTGAAGTGGTATTTGCATGTTGGAATCTAAACACTGTTTGAGCTGCTCATTGAGCTTTAATTACACCATGTGTGGACCAGCAGACAGGCAATGCTTGCAGGCTATAAATAAACCAAATACACTAATAAAGGCAGCCTTGCTAAATGCAAGGTCCCTGGTAAAACACAACACAGAAGTAGTAAATTTGATTGATACACATGATCTCGATATATTGTTCATAACTGAGACTTGGGCGGATGACTCCTCAGACATTGATTTGGCATTAGCAGTCCCGGGAGGTTATTCCATCCATCGGGTGGATAGACAGCGTAAATGTGGGGGAGGGACAGCTATTATTAGCAAAGATGAATTTCAGGTGCACTGCATGGCCAGGGGGAGCACCCCAGATGGCAAGGCACTTCCTTTTAACATTTGCATCACTAAAAACTACACCTTTGATGACCTTTTGCTATACAAACCACCTAAGGCAAAAAAAAACATATTACAATCACTGGTCCCTGCACTGGAATCCAGTATAAATGGGGCGGACTACACTATATTAGGAGATTTTAATATACACCTTGAGAAAGCTGCAGATAAAAACACAATACTTATCACAGAAGCTATGGCAAGTTGTGGCTTGTAAGTCAAAGGGGGGATCCCTGGAGTCTACTAGTTAACCATTGCCTCCTAACCTTTCTTGTTAGGGAAGAAGGTCATACAGTGCACTATGTATTAAGAAATATAAAAAGGTTTCCACAAAGAAATAGAATCGTTAACAATCTAATTTTATTAAAAACCAATATTTCAAGCAATAAACAATGGTTAACAATGGAAAAGAGAATTCAATTTAAGTCAGCATGTCTGGCTTACAAGGCTTTGCAGGGTTCAGGCCCCCAGTTTCTGAAGCAAAACTTAAGACAATATGACCCACCCAGAACACTCAGGTCGAGTAGTGCCATGCTACTTAAGACCCCCAGATTTGATCAGCTTAGATGTGGGGGAGAAGCTTTGTTTTGCATACAGCAAAGATCTGGAACCAGATACCAGTAGCAATAAAAAATAGCTCATCAATGCTATCTTTCTGAAAGTCTTTAAAGACTTGGCTGTTTTTGAAATAATTCTGTTTACCTAACCCACGTTGTCTCGATTTACCTCTGTTCTCCCTCTGCGAGCAGTCTTCAGTCATTTTTAGCGCCAAGACGACCTCTGGCATTTGTGCGCTCTATAAATCTGGTAATCAAATCAAATCAAATCTGGTGTTAAGCTTTAGCTAATGGCTGATTCAGGATCACCCTGGGTGATTATTTCCAAGGATTATTTAGATATTTGTTTAAGCTTTGTTGTGGATATCACAAAAAATTTTGCCGTCTGACATCATTGCAGGAAGTTTTGATGGTTCCAGTATTGATATCTTGGTCTTTCTGGAGGTTGATCTTAGTTTTTAAAAACAGGTGTATGGTGGTCAAGTTGTATATTGCAGTCAAGGGTGTAAATGTGTTAGGGTGGAGAGATCAGTGGAAGTTGGGATTTTTCTTAATCCCTGTGCTGCAGAACCTGTGATGTTACATGACAGTGTATGTTTAGATGGCATTGCGGTAGTCAGCTCACAAAATAAAACTTAAAGGTGGGGTCATTCCAGTCAAGCAAAAATTGAGGGGTGTTCCCATTAATGTTAGAGAGGAAAATTAAAAAATGTTGGATGATTTGATATCTAAAGGAATTATTGAGCCCATAGACTCAGCTGAATGGGTTTCTATCATTGTTTTGGTGTGGAAATCTGATAAAAATGTAAGAGTGTGTGTTGTTCTCAGGGCACCTAATTCTGGCATCATTGTAGACTGTCATCCCCTTCCCAACATTAATGAGGTGGTTTCCATGTTGAAGAGATGTCCGTGAGAAGTTGAGGAAAAGTGGCTTGACCTTAAAATCAAGCACATGTAAAATGTTCAAAACTCTGTGTAATATTTGGGTCAAACTCTGGTGATGGAGTGGTTCCAAAAAAAGCCAACGTTTTAGGTATTACTAATGCTCCTGCTCCCACGAACAGAGAACAATTGCTTTCTTTTGCAGGTATGTGCGAGTATTATAGCAAGTTCATGAACAACTTTGCATCTAAAATGGAGCCTCTTAGGAAACTTCTTTGACACAACACCAGTTTTGAATGAAAACAAGAGCAACAGCTAGCACTTGAGTCAATCAAAGCTGACATTCTTCAAGCCCCCACACTTAAGCCCTTTTGTATGAACTAGGAGTGTTTCATTACGGTGGAAGCCAGTTTGTATGCCATTGGAGGAGTTTTGTCACAAAGGTGTGGGTAAGAGGAGTGGAATTTGTGTTTTGCTTCTAGCAACCCTCAATGAAACTGAACGAAGATACTCTGTATTTGAAAAAGAGCTGTTAGCCTGTGTATGGGCAATTTCACATTTCAGAAACTACATTTGGGCTAGAAAGATTATTTTGAGAACAGACCACAAAAAGTTAGTGAATATTATTTCTCCAAGTGGTGGGTGGAACTCAACATCTTTCATTGCTAGACTGACTTCTAGATTGCAGAAGTACTGTTTCAAACCTGTGTTGGTTCCAGGTAAGAAAAATGTTATCACCGATTTCATGTCTCAACTTCCTTGTCAGATCACCAGTAATGATAAATCTGAAAATTCGGATATTGTTACCTGCTTACAAGATGTGTTGTGGGTTCATTTGAAGATATATTTGAGGATTCTTGGAAAGTTTCAGAAGAGCAAGATCTTTCTTGGCAGGAAATGAAGAAATACATTTTAGAGGGTTGGACTGATAGTAGAAATTTGCCAGAAGAGTTTATGCCCATGTTTAATGTATCTGATGAATTAGAGTTAGAAGGGAATTTGATTTTTAAAGGTGGAAAATGTGTACCACTTTTTGGCATACAAAAAGTCATTTTGGATTTAGCACATGAATCTCATCCTGGCATGTCTGCCATGAAACGATTGGTCAGGAATTATTTTTGGTGGGCGGGTTTAGATTGGATGGTTGATCGCAAGGTGAAAGAATGTAAAGTTTGCATGGGCAGTGAGAAGATGTTGAAACTCAATGTGCTCCCTTTAAAAAATCAAGATTGGCCCACATAACCACGGAAAAATGTGGCATTTGACATTGCTGGCCCTTATATGTGTCTTCCCGATGATTCTCGCCATGCTTTTGTTTTGGTTGATTATTACTCAAAGTGGCAAGAGGTTAAATGAGTTTCTAGTGCCTCAACCAACATGGTTATAGAATTTTTCAAAGAAGTATTCCAATGAGAAAGTTGTCCTTTGCAACTTGTGACTGATAATGGAGTACAACTTACTTCATCGGAAATATAAGAATTTTTAAAATGTCAAAATATTGAACACCGTACTGTTTCTATTTATGAACCCCATGAAAATGGTTTGGTTGAACGATTTAACAGGGTTTTGAAGGGTTTGTGTCTGATGTTGTCAAGTTTGTAAGTAATTGGAGAAATTTGTTAAGAGAGAAACTTTGGCTATATCGCATCACATCACATTCTAGGACAGAAGTCAGCCCTTTTCGCCTTCTCAAAGGGCGTGATCCTGCATCAAAAATGTGTCCATGATGGTTCAAGGATAAATGCATGAACAAATACTTTTCAAAGGAGTTGGAAAGAGATGTGGCTCAAAGGGCAGAAATTAAACAGCCAAAATCTAAATAATGGTATGATAACAAATGGAATGTCAAAACGCCCAGTTTTGAGGTTGGTGATTGGGTCAGAATCAGAAGACCAGATTTTATCACTAAGGGCTCCATTAGGATGTCGGGCGGTTCTCTACCGCCATGGTGGCGGTGGGGATCTGCCCGACAGAAATGACTGCCGCCACCCTTTTCCCCCGCCACATTACAATAGCGGGGGGACCGCAACCGAGAGAAACTCCGCCTGCCACTTTTCCGCCCCGGTCGCATTGCGGCCAGGGCGGAAAATGAGTAATATGGTGGCGGTGTCTATGAAACACCGCCAGCCATATTACAATGGCAAGTGTGCAATGCCTTTCCGCGGCGGCAATTCTGCCACGGAAAGGTAGGCGGTGTTCACTCTGGGGGCCCCCTGTGGGCCCCCGGAGTGAAGGCCAAAGGGGGGTGGCACACGGGGGGGTACCTGTGGTACCCCCTGCATTTGCATAATCAAAGCGGCAGGCACCGCGCGGTGCCTGCCGCTTTGATTACGTAAATGCTGCTAAGCATTTTAAGTATTGTGGCGGGCGGAGCAGAGAGCTCCGCCCTCTACAATACTATAAATACAGGATGTGCCCGCCACTGTGGCGGGCACATCCTAATGGTGCGTGCGGGACCCCCACCCTTAGGGCGGATGGTCCCGATTTCTGATAGGATGGCGGGCGGGCAAAGTCCGCCCGCCATCCTAATGGGGCCCTAAATGTTCTGATAAGTTTGGCAAACCAATGAAAATTGTTAAAGTTTTTGACAACAGTGTTATTACTCAAGATGGCAAATTGTGGAACATCAAATGTGTTGGCAAATGTCCTTCCATTTATAATAAAACTACACCCAAGGTACACCTAGTCTCCAAAGATGCGTTTGCCTCTAGAGTCAAGACGTCTGTCCGTTCAAGGGGTCCTCCTAAGAGATTTTCTGATTATGTCACTTAATTATGCATTCTGTTTTCGGTTTTCTTTTTGTTAAAAAGAGGAGGTATGTTACAATTGCATTTTGCTGTTGACTTTATTCCCCTTCCTCTTTATCTGCATCTTACAATGGAAATTCTAGTTCCATGGAGAATCTTATGTGGCTGCTAAGCACTCATGTCAGTTGCATTGTTCCTGCTTGCTGGGCAGTTGTAGCCTTTTGCTGTGCTGCAATATTATGATTAAATACTTAAATCCATCAGTTTCCAGCCTTATCTCTTACACATTCACCGGGACTTATAGTGTGTACGTTGCACCCAAAGCGAATACCTATGATTTGTGCCTGATCCCGGATCCTCTGTGCCATCAGTTCCATTTATAGGATAGAGAGCAGGAGCGACAGTGGGCACCCCTTCCGGTTTCCCCTACTGATGGCGAATGGAGTGGAGGTGTGCCCATTAACCCTTACCAAAGCTGTAACCCTTACCAAAGCTGTAGGATAACTATAGCAGTTGAGGATTTCTGTCCTCATTTTTGTGCCTAGGCCGATGCGGATCAGTACTTGTTCAAGATAGGGCCAATTGACATGGTTTAATGCCTTTTTGGCATCGATAGTGAGGAGCATATCATCCCCTGGGATGCCCAAAACCTTCTTCATAAGATGAAGCACCTGCTTAGTGTTGCCGATGGTCTGCCGCTGGGGAATGAACCCAGCCTGATCTGGGTCTATCAGCCCTGGTATTGAGGGTGACAATCAGGCTGCCAGGATCCCAGTGTACAGCTTCAGGTCTATATTTAGTAAGGAGATAGGCCTATAGGCCCCATAGCTAGTCTTGTCCTTCCCTGGTTTAGGGATAACTATGATGGAGGCCTCCAGCATTGATGAGGGGATTGCGCAAAGGAAATAAAGGGCCTAGTAAGTAGGGGGACCAGTGTAAAGCAGAATTGTTTGTGGAATGCTGTCATGTAGCCACCGGGCCTGGGGATTTAACTAATTTAAGGCATGATACAGCTGCTATGACTTCCGCTGGACGTATCTCCCTTTATATGTGTTTGGCCTGCGCTGGGGTCAGTGTAGGGAGATGGGCCTGTGTCATGTATGCATCAATGTCCGCTGCCAGTAAATGTTGCTCATCATACAACCCAGGGTAAAAGTGTCAAAATGTCTCGGTGATGGCTGCGTCATCTGTGAGCACTGACTTGGAGTGATCCTTAACCCCTTCGCTGCTAGGCCTTTTCCCCTCCTGTGCTAATCCTTTTTTTGGCTATTTGGGGTAGTGTGAGCTTAGGCCCCTGTAACTTTTTGACCACATAAGGTATCCATGCCAATTTTGTGTCCTTTTCTTCCAACATCATGGGGATTCTAAAGGTTCCCAGGGTTTCTGGATTCCCTTGGAGGGGTCCCAGAAATAAGATCAAATACAACCAAATGTTTTTTTTTTCAGAAAATTGGGAAAAACGGGCTACAAATGAAAGCGTCTGGGTTTTTCCCTGCAAATGTTATTAAAAAAGGGTCTGTGGGGCTGAAATAACCATTTTCCCAGATTTTAGGGAATTACAGTATTTTGTCAGAAAACCAACATTGTTCACACAGTTTTGGCATTTTTCTGGGACATAGCATATTTTTGTTATTTTTTGTCCTTTCAACCACCTTCCAGTTAATGGTAAAAATGAGTATGAAAGCAATAATGGATCCTGTAAAGCTATACATTTGAGAAAAGTAGACAATATTCTTAATTCAGAAAGGGGTCATTTAAGTAGATCCATCAAGGTTTCTTTATAAAAACAAACAGTTAAATATTGGAAAAATTGAAAATTAGTTGGAAAAAACAGCCTTTTGTGTCAACGTTTTCACCTGTAACTTCTTGTAATTATAATAGCTGTTTGAAAGCAATAAACTGTTACATCCACTGTACCCTTCTGGTTGTGGGAATATATAGGACGTGTAGGTTCACCAAGAAGCAGACGAACCCAGAGTCAAAAACTGGGTAGCAATTTGTATTGGCTTTTTATTATGTACAGGGTATATAGCAACTATTGTGTGAAAATGTATACATGGAAAAATCGGTATGAAAGACACGTATGTATTTCTGAAATGGGTACAAAATATAGAGTTTAGAAACAGTACATATTTGCACATTTTCAAAATTGGGAATACTCATACTAGCATGAGAATTATTGGTCATTTTTTAAAATGTCTTCTTTTTTACACAATGTCTACATTTGGAAGGCAGAAATGCATCAACACTCAATAGGTAATAACAGTTGCTTTACAAATATAAATTAGCCTAAGTCTCCTGATAAAAATGGTACTTCACTTGTGTGGGTAGGCATAGTATCCACGACCAGAAAGGGCTCAAAACCCAACGTGAACACACCACATTTTCACAATGAAAATATACCCTTTTTGTGAAGCGTGTAGCTGTCGTTTTTTAACCCTAGCTCTGCCAGGACCTAGAGAAACTTAGCAAACCTATACATTTTTTAAGACTAAACACCAAGGTGAATCCAGGATGGGGTGACTTGACTACCTGCCACTATGTTTTGTTACCCAGAATCCCTTTCAAACGTAAAAAATTGTCAAAAAAGCCACATTTTCCACACATTTCTGTGGTGGAAAGTTTTGGAATCTGCGTGGATCCACACATTTGTACCCACCCTGCGTACCAAAAAGTTTTAAAAGAAAAATGGCATCTCACTTGTGTGGGTCGGCCTAGTGCCTGCGACAGGAAACGGCACAAAACGCAAAGTGGTCACACCTCAATCTCGCAGTGAAAAATTACCCTTTTTTGACAAAGTGCCTGGCTGTAGTTTTTGTACCCTAGCTCTGCTGGCACCTAGGGAAACCTAGAAAACGTATACATTTATGAAAACTAGACACCCAGGGAAATCCAGGATGGGTAACTTGACTGCCTCCTACCAGGTTCTGTTACCCAGAATCCCTTGCAAACATAAAAAATTGTCCAAAAAACACATTTTCCCTACATTTCTGTGGTGTAAAGTACAGGAATCTACGGGGATCCACAAATTTCCTTCGCACTGCGTTCCCTAAAGTCTTCCAAGAAAAATAGGACCTCACTTGTGTGGGTCAGCCTAGTGCCCGCGACAGGAACCGGCGCAAAGCACAATGTGGTCACACCTCAGTCTCGCAGTGAAAAATGACAATTTTTTGACAAATTGCCTAGCTGTTGTTTTTGTACCCTAGCTGTTCCGGCACCTAGGGAAACCTAGAATACCTATATATTTTTAAAAAGGAAACACCCAGGGGAATCCAGGATGGGTGACTTGACTGCCTCCCACCAGGTTCTGTTACCTAGAATCCCTTGCAAATGTACAAAAGTGTTAAAAAAACACATTTTCCCTACATTTCTGTGGTGGAAAATACTGGAATCTGCAGGGATCCACAACCTTCCTTCCACACTGCGTTCCCCAAAGTCTTCCGAGAAAAATGGTACCTCACTTGTGTGGGTCGACCTAGTGCCTGCGACAGGAAACGGTGCAAAACACAACGTGGTCACACCTCAATTTCGCTGTAAAAAATGACCCTTTTTGGGCAATGGTCAAAAAAAGACATTTTCCCCACATTTCTGTGGTGGAAAGTCCTGGAATCTGCGTGTATCCACAAATTTCCTTCTACCCCGCTGTAGGAAGGTGGCTACCTGACTATGGTTACCCCAGATTTTTTGCCTTGTGTTTAGCTGGTTTTCGACTTAGTTGGCCTGGTTCCCTGCTAATCAGGGCCCCAGGCTATCTGCTCTCTCTCTGTAAAATGGATTCCATGTACCCTAGGTGCATAACTAGATTGGCTTGAGTCACCTTATCAGCCCCTGTACAGGGCACTATAGGTGCCCAGGGCATAGGTGCATCCAAGGCCTACCAGGGGCTGCAGCATATCTTTTGCCACCCCTGGCTGGCTATCTAAACTTGACACAACTGGCTGATCACTCAGCTGGGGCAAGGTGGTGTAATCACCCCTTGCTTAGATATAGTATGCCTATATCTAACCCTAACTGGACACATATATACCTATCAGTCACTCCTACGGCAGGCCTTAACAATCCTGGAGGCAGAGTGCTTGGTTTTATGTGAGATGGTGCTCTAGCATGAGCTGAGCCTGTCTGCAGCGGTCGGGACCAATTCCCTAAGCTGTTCTGGGATAATACCATACCATCTACTCTTAAGTGCCTTATAATCCTCGCGGTTATATAGCAACTTTGGTTCAGCTTTATCAAAACATGTCGTGTAAGGTGTCATATGATTTGGAATACTACCCCCTCGCCAGTCCTGGCGACAGGGGTAGCATTCCACCCCTCTAGAGGGAGACGGCATGTTACTTTGCTAAAACGCGGTTGATTTTAAAAAGAGCCTCAGATCCACTAAATGGATGCTTCTGCCACAGACACGAGTCTGACCTCCTGCAGCTGACCGAAACTCAGGAGAGGAGGCCTGGACAAAGGGTTTCCTGTTGCAGGGCGGTGTGACACCAGCCCAGACAGGAGATAGTGGATTGTACCAGGGAGGTTTGAAAGAAACCAGACGCTGCCTGGGGAGCACAAGGCTGCCCCTTGCACAATCCGGCCAAACCAGTTCTGGGGCACACCAGGCCCAGTCCCAGCGCGGCCTGGATCAAAGGGAAAGGGGTGTATCCACCCCCTTCCTGGGTCCCACCCATAGGAGAGGACCTAGCAGGTATCCAGCCCCCCTAGATTGGTATAAGAATGGGAGCAGTGCCAACGCACTCAGATTATCCTGACGAAACATTTGGAATGAAACTCTGGACCCTTCGACATCCTACTCAACGTAGAAGACTGAAGAATCTCCCTTGTGGTCAAGGAGTGACCACCCTGTGCAAACAGGCACCATCCAGCACCTCAACATCTGCTTTGTTGCAGTTCCCGCCGGAACTCGAGCAACAGAGATCGACGAGTTCAAGCTTGCCTGCCTTCGTACAGCCCGATCCACAGTCTCTGCAGAGCTGAGACCCGTGGAGGCGACCGGAAGCGTGGGGCACGCCATCTTGAAAAGACCATGAGACGCTGACTTTGCAGCCCACGAGTGACCCTTGAAGCTGTACACCGGGGTTTAAGAAGCCCCAACCCTGAGCCACTCTTGCATCGAAGCTCACTCCTCTACACTTGACGAGTGCTGCGTGGGGTCCTTCTGCTTGCCTTGGCTTGACGCGTTGGCCCGTTCACTTGCCAGCTGGCTTGTGGCCCCTGTGCCGACGAAAACCTAAAACCGACTTGCGATTCTGGTTGCTCCAGACTTGCACCAGCTCCTCTGAGCTTCGGGTCGGAGTGAGAAGCAATCTTCCGGTCCTGCGTGGATTGCTCTTGCCAAGTGTTGTTTGCTCCAATCTTGAAGCCGACTGCACCGACGGTGAGAGCCTGCGTGGGAAAAATTGTGACCCGCTCCTGGACATTGCAGATGCCCCAGAGCCCACGTGACAGCGGAGAGAAGCTCCTCAACAACCACCTGATTGCGCCCAACATTGCCTGGTTCCGTCCTGGTTCCACCCTGGTCACTGCTGAGTGACCCAGACTCTGTCCCCTCTGCTTTGAGGTACTTTTCTACTCTGATCCACCCTTGGATCCCACCGGACACTTCTCCTTCACATCGCCTGCAGCATCTTCAGCTCCAAGCGCCAAGAACCTGCGTGTCAAATCCCGACGCCACTTCGACCCTATGCACCCGCTTCCTGTGGGTGAGGTAACATTGCAACGCTGGTGTTCCCACACTGGTACAAACCTCTAGGGTCTGTGTCTAAAGATTGTTTCCTGTAGGTTCAGCGGAAGTGTCTTTAAACTCTATTTGTGTAACTTTTACGCACCATTGACATTGCATTGGTGCAAGCCGCACTTTAAGTGCTGCACCCGAATCCCGCGGGCTTTTGACGACTTCAGCATTGCTTCTCCCGACTGCTCCCAGCGATTCCCTAGGCCCTAGGCCTAACCACTGTTTCATTGGTATCTCTTATACCACTTTTTTAATATATGGTTTGGGTGGCCACCCGCCCTCATCCATAATTGTGTAACTTTGTATGTTATACTGTGCTTTTGATTTAACGCTTGTGCCCCCTATATTTTTATAATATATACTTGTGTGGTGTCCTTTCATTTGATATTACAGGACTGTGATTGGTAAAACAGCTCGCTTAACACGACCTCTTGAGTTAAGCCTTTAAGGCTGCTTAGTCTATGCTACCCTTGAGATAGCTTGTCTAATAAGGTTGACTTACAACCAGACACCATAAGGGATTGTTTGGACTGATACAAGGTGGTTCCAGAATTCGAAATATCATATATCAGGCCAACTTCTGACACCCGCGTTCCCCAAAGTCTTCCAAGAAAAATGGGACCTCTTTTGTGTGGGTTGGCCTAGTGATTATGACAGGAAACTGCGCAAAACGCAATGTGGTCACACCTCAATTTCGCAGTTAAAAATGACCCTTTTTTGCAAAGTGTCTAGCTGTAGCTTTCGAAACTTAGCTCTGCCGGCACCTAGGGAAAACTAGCACACCTATACATTTTTGAAAAATAGACACCCAGGGAAATCCAGGATGTTGTGACTTGACTGCCTCCCACCAGGTTCTGTTACCCAGAATCCCTTGCAAACATAAAAAATTGTTAAAAAAAACACATTTTCCCTACATTTCTGTGGTGGAAAGTACTGGAATCTGCAGGGATCCACAAATTTCCTTCCATACCGCCTTAACCAAAGTCTTCAGAGAAAAAGAGTTCCTCACTTCCGTGGGTCAGCCTAGTGCCTGAGACAGGAAACGGCACAAAACGCAACATGGTCACACCTCAATTTTGCAGTGAAAAATTACCCTTTTTTGGGAAAGCGCCTAGCTGTAGTTTTTTAACCCTAGCCCTGGCAGCAGCTAAGGAAAGCTAGGAAACCTATACATTTTTGAAAACTAGACACGCAGGGGAATCCTGGATGGGGGAACTTGACTACCTCCCACCAGGTTCTGTTACCCAGAATCCCTTGGAAACCTAAAGAATTGTAAAAAAAAAAAACACTTTTTCCCCACATTTGTGCTGTGGAAAGTACTCGAATATGTGTGGATCCATGAATTTCTACCCACCTCGTTTTCCTCAAAGTCTTCCGTGAAAAATGGTACCTCACTTGTGTGGGTTGGCCTAGTGCCTGCGACAGGAAACGGTGCAAAACACGACGTGGTCACACCTCAATTTCGCATTGAAAAATGACCCGGGTTTGGCAAGGTGCCTAGCTGTCGTTTTTTAACCCTTGCTCTGCTTGCACCTAGGGAAACCTAGAAAACCTATACATTTTTAAAAATGAGACTCCCAGGGGAATCCAGGATGGGGTGACTTGACTGCCTCCCACCAGGTTCTGTTACCCAGAATCCCTTACAAACATAAAAAATTGTTCAAAAAAACAAATTTTCCCTACATTTATGTGGTAGAAATTACTGGAACCTGCCGGGATCCACAAATGTCCTTCTACACCGTGTTCCCCAAAGTCTTCCGAGAAAAATAGTAACTCACTTCTGTGGGTCGGCCTAGTGCCTGAGACAGGAAACGGCGCAAAACGCAACGTGGTCACACCTCAATTTTGCTGTGACCCTTTTTTGGAAAGTGCCTAGCTGTAGTTTTTTAACCCTAGCCTGGCGGCACCGAGGGAAAGCTAGGAAACCTATACATTTTTCAAAAGTAGACACCCAGGGAAATCCTGGATGAAGTAACTTGACTACATCCCACCAGGGTCTGTTACCCAGAATCCCTTGCAAACCTAAAGAATTGTCAAAATAAACACTTTTTCCCTATATTTCTGTGGTGGAAAGTACTGGAATCTGCGTGAATACACAAATTTCTGCCCGCCCCGTTTTTCCCAAAGTCTTCCAAGAAAAATGGTACCTCACTTGTGTGGGTAGGCCCAGTTCCTGTGACAGGAAACGGTGCAAAACACAACGTGGTTACACCTCAATTTTGCAGTGAAAAATGACCCTTTTTTGGCAAAGTGCCTAGCTGTAGTTTTTTAACCCTAGCTCTGCCGGCACCTAGGGAAACCTAGCAATCCTATACATGTTTGAAAAGTAGACTCCCAGGAAAATCCAGGATAGGGTGACCTGACTTCCTCCCACCAGGTTCTGTTACCCAGAATCCCTTACAAACTTTAAAAAAGGTCAAAAATAGACATTTTCCCCACATTTCTGAGGTGGAAAGTCCTGGAATCTGCGTGTATCCACAAATTTCCTTCTACCCCGCGTTCCCCAAAGTCTTCCAAGAAAAATGGTACCCCTTTTTTGTGCGTAGGCCCACTTATTGCGACAGGAAATGTCACAAAACGCAACGGGCTCACACCTCAATTTCTCAGTGAAAAATGACCCTTTTTTTGCAAAGTGCCTAGCTGTAGTTTTCGAACCCTAGCTCTGCCGGCACCTAGAGAAAACTAGCAAAACTATACATTTTTGAAAAATAGACACCTAGAGAAATCCAGGATGGGGTGACTTGACTTCCTCCCACCAGGTTTGATTACCCAGAAACCCTTGCAAACCAAAAAATTGGAGAAAAACACATTTTCCCCACATTTCTGTGGGGGAAAGTTCTGGAATCTGCGTGTAGCCACACATTTCCTTCCACCCCGCGTTCCCCAAAGTCTTCCAAGAAAAATGGTACCTCTTTTGTGTGGGTCGGCCTAGTGATTGTGTCAGGAAACTGTGCAAAACGCAACGTGGTCACACCTCAATTTCGCAGTTAGAAATTACCCTTTTTTGCAAAGTGCCTAGCTGTAGTTTTCGAACCCTAGCTCTTCCGGCACCTAGAGAAAACTAGCAAACCTATACATTTTAGAAAAATATACACGCAGGGAAATCCAGGATGGGGTGACTTGACTGCCTCCTACCAGGTTCTGTTACCCAGAATCCCTTGCAAACGTAAAAAATTGTCCAAAAAACACATTTTCCCTACATTTCTGTGGTGGAAAGTACTGGAATCTGCGTGTAGCCAAGAATGTCCTTCCACCCTGCATTCCCCAAAGTCTTCTGAGAAAAATGGTCACTCACTTGTATGGGTCGTCCTAGTGCCTGCGACAGGAAACGGCACAAAACCAAAGTGGTCACACCTCAATTTCGCAGTAAAAAAGTACCCTTTTTTTGCAAAATGCCTAGCAATCCTATACATTTTTGAAAACTAGACACCCAGGGAAATCTAGTATGGGGAGACTTAACTATCTCACACCAGGGTCTGTTACCCAAAACCCCTTGCAAACCCAAACAAGCTTTAAAAAAACACTTTTCCCCACATTTCGGTGGTGGAAAGTTCTGTAATCTGTGTGGATCCAGAAATGTCCACCAACCCTGAAATCTTCTGAGAAAAATGGTACCTCATTTGTGTGGGTCGGCCTAGTGCCATTGACAGGAAATGGTGCAAAACTCAACGTGGTCCTACCTTAATTTTGCAGAGAAAAATGACCTTTTTCGGGCAAAGTGCCTAGCTGTAGTTTTTGAACCTTAGCTCTGGTGGCACCTAGAGAAACCTAGGAAACCTATACATTTTTAAAAACTAGACACCCAGGGGAATCCAGGATTGGGTGACTTGACTGCCTCCCACCAGGTTCTTTTACCAAGAATCCCTTGCAAACAAAACATTTTTTGAAAGGCAATGTTGATATTGCCTCAAAACGTTTTGTGCCCTTGCATGTCGCAGGTACTTGGGCCTCCCACACAAGTGAGGCACCATTTTTATTGGGAGACCTGGGGGAACACTTGGTGGTAGAAAATGTTTGTGATCCCTGTGATGCCACACTTACCCACACAAAAATGTGTGTAAAAAACTGATTTTTTCAGCTAAAATTGAGGTTTGCAAGGGATTCTGGGTAAGGGAACGTTGGGGAATTCACGCAAGCCATACCTCCTCAGAAGCCCCCGGTTATCTAGTTTTCAGAAAAGTGTGGGCTTGGTAGGTTTACCTAGATGGCCGCCGAGCACAGGGCCAATAACCCAGTTGACCCCCCTTGCAAAAGCAGTTTGTTTTGAGATAGGCAATTTTGATGTTGCCTCACTACGTTTGGGGCCCTTGCCTGTCACAGGTACTTGCGCCTCCCACACAAGTGAGGCACCATTTCTTTTAGGAGACCTGGGGGAACACTGGGTGGTAGGATATTTGTGTGAGCCCGGTGATACCACACTTTCACCCACAAAGTGTGTGAAAAACAGATTTTTTCAGCTGAAGTTGAAGTTTGCAAGGGATTCTGGTTAAGGGAACGTTGGGGGATCCACCCAAGCGATACCTACTCAGAAGCCCCTGGGTGTCTAGTTTTCATAAATGTGTGGGCTTGGTAGGTTTCCCTAGATTGCCACCGAGCATGGGGCCAGGAGCCCAGGTGACCCCCCTTGCAAAAGCAGGTGGTTTTGAGATAGGCAATTTTGATGTTGCCTCACTACCTTCGGGGCCCTTGCCTGTTGTGGGTACTTGCGCCTCCCACACAAGTGAAAGACAACTGAAAGGGTCTTGACTCAAAAAACTCAGCAAGGCTAAGCCAAATTTAACTAAAGAAACAACACAATTGCCAGTGCTGAGATCCTCACTAACAAATTCTTAGTCAGAATATGGTTATCATGAACATAACATGGAAACCTGCTTTATGAATTGCATCAAATAATTTTTAATTGCTTCTTTTTTTCAAAGGTAATTCAATTTTTCAAATATTTGTTTTGTGCATGGGAATACAAACAAACTATATACATTTATGTACAACAGTGCAAGATAAAGATAAATATATACAACAATTTATACACACTCTCAAAATCAAACACTCTTGGCCATACATTCACTCCACTATTCACACATACTAGTCCCGGTGTCAATAAACCTGTAAAAAATGCAGAAAATGACCCCTATTATTTGGAACAATTAATAGTTCTTTGTAAAGTTCACAAGAAAAGGAAACACTCCTCGTGCTGTTTCTAATTATAATTGTAAATTGGGTGATTCTCAAAAAATGACCCGTGATTGCCAGGGTTCTCCTCAGGACCAATAATAGCTCAATACTTGGGTCAAGGCTCCAAACCGAAACCGAAACCGAACTTGTATTCCAATGCAGAGAAGAGGGAGGAGCCGTGGAGTCCGCAAGTTAAATGCACACTCGATTCAGCTTCCTTTTGTCAACAGTCACACAGATTAGAGAGCCATGTCGTTCGGTCTATGAATGAATCAAACGCATTAATGCTTGCAGTGACGCTCCTCACAGTGAAATCACTTTGGCAGGTGGTTTTGAGATAGGCAATTTTAATGTTGCCTCACTACCTTCGGGGCCCTTGTCTGTTGTGGGTACTTGCGCCTCCCACACAAGTGAGGCACCATTTACTTTTGGAGACCTGGGGGGGGGAATGCTGGGTGGTAGGAAATTTGTGTGAGCCCGGTAATGCCACACTTTCCCACACACAAATGTGTAAATAAATAAGATTTTTTTAGCTAAAGTTGAGGTTTGCAAGGGATTCTGGGTAATGGAACGTTGGTGGATCCATGCAAGCCATACCTCCTTGGAAGCCCCCGGGTGTCTAGTTTTCAGAACTGTGTAGGCTTGGTAGGTTTCCCTTGATGTCCTTTGAGCATGGGGCCAAAAACCCAGGTGACCTCCCTTGCAAAACCAAATTGTTTATACATAATTATGTGTTCATTTCTGCAGCGTGAGATTTTGGCAAAATATTGCATGGAAAATGTGACAGACATTTCTGAGTTTGCAGGACATTGTGGATAAAATAAATTGCTGGAATTCACAAGAGACATCACCATGTACTCCCATGGGTTAACAATAATATCTACATTTGGTAGGTTATTCCTAGATGGAATGAACACCATGACAGAGAGACTCAACAGACAAAGATTCCAGCACAGCTATCTATTACTCAAACACACACATACTGGTTGGATTTGGCACGAGGGAGAGTGATGGTTCAGTACATAAAATGTTATTAACAAGAGATTTCACAATAATGAAATGCACTGTCAATAATTAAATCCACAAACACCGAACCAGTGACTCGCAGCTCGTGAGCTGTAAAGTCACGACAAGGCACCAACCATTTTACAGGCCATTCATGGACCTTTCATACCTGTTACACACAAGACCATTCACAAAACAAACACATTACAACATTTACAAAAAGAGACAAAGTACACCCTGCTTCAGAAAGACAAAGATTACTGCACAGCCATCTAATCCTTAAGTACACAAACATACCGGTTGGATTTGGTACAGGGTGAGTGATGATTCAGTATATACAATTGTATTAGCAAGTCATTTCACAAAAGTGAAATGCACTGTTAATAATTGAAAGGACAAGAAAGTGAACCATTGACTCACAGCTCATGATGAGCTGTAAAGCCACGACAAGGCACCAATTTCTTTACAGGCCATTCATACACCTTTCATACGTGTGACACATACAAAACATTCAAACCGCCGGTCGCGGGCCCATCACATTACAACACTCACACCAGCAGACAGCGCCATTCAAGGGCCTATCACTTTCACACGCCCACATTCCTGACACAGCAACTACACAAAATGATGGATTGTTTGGAGTGGCACTCAGCTTGCAGTGTGGGTAGTGACCAGCAGCAAGTCACTACTCACACACCCCCAGCCGAGCGCCAGTCAATGCACACCGCCAGCCAAGTACCAGTCCACGCACACTGCCAGCCAAGTGCCAGTCCACGCACACCGCCAGCCAAGCGCCAATCCATGCACACCACCACCAAGCGCCAGTCCACACACACCACCAACCAAGCGTCAGTTTACGCAAACCACCAGACAAGCACCAAACCATGCACACCGCCAGCCAAGTGCAAGTCCACGTGCACCGCCAGCCAAGCGCCAGGCTCCAACACATTGCCATCACATTTAGGATTTTTTAAACAAAAAAAACACAAACAATAGATACAAATCTATTAATACTAATACATTTTTCATTTTTTTTCAGTTTTCCCTTGAACTTTCATGAAGAACTTGTGCAGCCCCTGAAGCACATTGATCAGGGAACCAAAATGTTGTTCCAGCTCTCAAGTAGGCGAGACCTACTGACTTTGCCAATGCTTTATTTTCTGGTGGGAGAGGGGTGGGAAGGAGTAAGCAACAACACAGGAGGGGTAAAGGGGACCGTGCAAACATCAAAGCAGGAGAGGGCCGCACAAGCAACAATTGACAGGGCAAGCAGCACCGATAGGGCAAGCAACAAAATTTGGAGCAAGCAAAAAGAATACAGAGCAAGCAACAAACAAGCAACAACCAACAGGTCAACAAATAACGAGGCAAACAACAACAGAGGTAGAGACAGCCTGAAAACACAAGTGCCGCTACAACTAAAAGAAAAAAATCCCTCAAAATTCTGACGAGCAGTGAAATGACCCCCACTGGGCATGGCAACAGTATTTGGGCAATTCTCCAGGGGAAGGAAGAAAAAAAACACAGTAAGAAGTGAAGCTGGAATGCCCTGACCAAAGAGAAGCAAGGACATAAGATCAAAGATGAAGCAATACAGTGGTACTCAATGGATGAGCACTAAGCCCCCTGTAAGTAAACAAAATGTCTGTCAAGCAACAGTGCATGCACTCTGCTCAGGCGAGATCTAAAAATGAAAAATTGCTCAACCTGAAGCACTTGATGATGCCTTAACTATAAGCAAAGTGATGGACACTTGTACAGATTTTCACATGCAAATTCAATTGATCAACTTCTGCAATAATTGAGCTTTGTTGGACTTGGCCCTCTCTGCAGGGTCATCCACAGACATTTTTGCCTACTTCCTTCTATTTTTGCTGTATTAGTTTTTGTTTTCTTTAGGACTCTGCATACTTTACCACTGCTAACCAGTGCTAAAGTGTGTGTGCTCTCTCTCATCTAAACATGGCTTAATTGGCTAATATCCAATTATCATTTTTAATTTACTTGTGCAGGTCACGCAGTAAGGAGAGGCCAGCGCAGCAAACAGCCAAAATACTTCTCTTGCCCTTAACTTTCAAGGCCCTTGCAAGGGTATGTCAATCACCCACAGACTGTTTTGCCAACGTTAATTCAGGATTCTTTCGCCTTTGCCGCTTGGAGCCTGACGCCCTGACACAGCGGACCGCACCAGAGATTACAACTCCGAGGGGGGCATTGGAGCAGGGAGGAAGTCACACACCAGCTTTGCGCCACCAGGAGCTTAAAAATCCGGCAGGCCTCCTGCGGCGCGGGATGCCCGTGAAAAAGACACAAGCCACAATCCATAGTATAAGGAATTTTTTCTTGCTCAGTAGGAGCCTGCCGCCCTGACACAGCAGACCGCCCCAGAGATTATATATCCCAGGGGGCATTGCGGCAGGGAGGAAGTCACGCACAAGCTTCTTGCCAACCGGCTCTTAAAATTCTGCCCGGCCTCCCATGGCAAGGGACGCGTGCGGGCTCGCCTGGGCAAAGTGCGGGCCCGCCCTTGCCCGTCATTGCCTGAAGGAGGCTGGGTTGGGCCGTGGCTCTTGGTTTTCCAGCAGGACATTCTAACATGTATACTCATGGTAATTTATGAGGCACTGATCATTGTCAAGATTGTTAACTATTTTACTTGTAGCAGGGTATACATCGGAACTGAAAAGAGCCATATAGTCTATGTCCATAATACTCTGCCGTTTGATCTGAAGTGTTGGGCTAGAGTAGCTTGTTGTCTGCTAAATTTGCTTAGGCACTTCAACCTAACACCAGAGGCGCCTTGTTTATGAAACTCTTTGACTAACAGCTGTTTAATAAAACCGGAGTAAGGGGGCTAACTGTGGCTATTGATATGGGCAAAAGAAAACTTCACACCTCCGTCCCTGGCCAAAAATCAAAAAAGGTTGCTGATCCCAGTATATCTTTAATGAAGTACCTGATGGGGCGGTGGGTGTTCTAGAGAAACAAATTATTAATGTGGAGGAGGCCTTGAATAAAGAGTCGCAATCCCTGAATATTAACAGTTATGCTAAGATACCCACTCATGACCTGCGTGAGGGGGGATAGAATCTCAAGCAACAAATTTGGGTCTTTCTAATGGTTCTAATGGTTTTGTCCAGTCACGGAGCAACAAAATATCTTTAATTGAGCCTGACATCGCAATATTACCCCCACCAAAACGACCATGCAACTTTAAGAAAAAAGAGACTCCTATAGAATTACCTCCACTGATACATGAGGTTTTGATTACATCAAGTACCCCAAGTTTTAATTCTGGGTTAAACGTGGGAAAGGATCCCCCTGTTGCTATCAAAGCTAAAGAGCGCGTAACTTGCTTACCCAGTTAACTACTCTTGTTAAAAGGTCTGTTGGTACCCTGGTTTTGAGATTAGAAAAAATTGAGTCAGACTTGGCATCAATCAAGAAGTTCCTTATGGAGGGTTTAGATAATAACTGTAGACAGAAATTGTGCACTGGCAGTACCACACTCATAGTGCAGATTACTGATAGGGAGAGAGCCATCTCATTTCCAGATCCCATGTCAATGACACCAACCGTCCCTACTACAGCCTCTTTTCCAGGTGAATGGGGGAGTAAAGGCGGCAAGTGATATAAAAAAAGGGCGGTTTACTTCCATCTGATAATGGTCATAAGTTTAGAAACAACATGGCTCATGCCCAAGAACCTTCATCCAACTTCACCAGTTTGAATCTTTCACTTGCCTTGGTTCCTTATACCCAGGTCCTTAAGAATGTTTCCTTGTCCCTCGGGGGCGATAAGGAATTCTAGGTCACCTTGAGGAATAGAACTATTCATTGCATAGGTGTTAAAACAGTATTGACAAGGGAGATGTTTGCAGCTTTTAAAATGGTGAGACGCGTTCCCTGGGTGGGCCCCCATAGAAAAACGTTCTTTTTTTAAAAAAAACTTTTTATTAGAATTTTTCCCCCTTTTACCATGTTTTCCAATACATTTTACAGCACAAAAAATTCAAAAGAAAAAAAAAACATACAAACACAAATAATTTTCAAACCATGAAAACATATTTTGATGAGGAGCATATCATTTTATAATCTCTTCTAACACATGTCTTCTCCAATCCAATCTATTCTGGCCTATTTTTCCATTGATCCATTGGTTGCCAGATCCTTCCCCCCAGTGCTCTCGCCCTTCTACCCTTCCTTTCATATATGGCTTTCTCCAAATTATACGTAGAGAGTAGCCTTGCGATCCATGTTTGAAATGACGGGGGCACCCTGTCAAGCCGTGCCCTTGCAATTCCAATTCGATATACCGCAGCTACCATAAATAATAATTCTATAGAGGAGCCCACTGAGCCTGCCGAGACACCTAGAATTATTAATTTGTCTGTCAATTTAATCTTAATTCCCAGTGGGTTCTCCAGAAATTCCTCAATTACCCCTTTTAAGTGTGTGTAGTTGTGGACATTGCGCGAACATATGGACAATGTCCGCCTCTCTTGCATAACACCATGGGCATGTAATCCCTGTGACTCCCCCCCCCCCACTGTGCAATTCTGGCCGGGGTATGATAAAGAGAGTACAAAGTCTTATAATGCTGCGATTGTAATGTCGCAGAAAATAAAACTGTTCGCCCTTAGTCTATAGATATCTGTAATCCCTCTGTGGTGGAGCCCACCTTCTCCACCCATTTACTGGCATATTTTTCTCTATCATCATTTTTTAACAGATAGGTTTCTGCATACAGCTGGCGAATTGTACAGTGGTTACTCTTTTCAAGGTAATCCATTTTTCTGCAGTGATTAAATCCTATCAGGCCACCTCTTTTGTTTGCAAGAAAGCTTCTTATCTGCAGATACTTAAAGAAGCTGTTACACGATATCCCATGTTTCCTTTGTAATTCCTGAAATTACACAACCACCCCCTCTGTATCCAGTAAATCCCCTATCTTCCTAATCCCCTTGTTGGGACAATCCTTCATGATTACATCCCGGAAGATTTCCCCTGGGAGTGAATGATTTGTGTACAAGCGGGTATAGTAGTTGTATCTACCTATACCAAGCTTTTTAGCCACCGCCTTCCATACATTATATGACGCTCGTAGAGTCTTAAACCTAGTATGTTTAAAATAACTGTAGTTAATCGTATTTAGCAAGCCATTCTCAGCCCCCCACCAGTGCCCTATATACATTTGTAAGACCTGAGCTGCCGACTTGTTGCTCGGTTCCCCCTCCACCCAGAAGCCCCTGTGAGTACTGCAGGACAGCTGCCCAATAATATAGTCTAAAATCCGGGGGCTCCCAGCCCCCCCTTCTCCATAGGTAGTACCATATATCGATACGCTCTTCTGGTCTTCCCTTATGCCCATATCAATCTATTAAGTACTACTTCTAGTTTCCTGAACCATATCTGATCAAAAAATAGTTGTATCGCTCTAAAAATATACAAACATTTCGGGAACGTGATTATTTTAATCACGTTTATCCTACCTATTAATGTCAGGTGGAGGTTATGGATCCTTTCTGTATTTCTTTTTACTTTAGATAATAGTGGTTCCATGTTAAGCCCTACGAGATTATCTAAGTCAGTATTCACTTTTATCCCAAGGTATGTGGCTTCAGGTCCCCACTCTAATATCCTGATATGTTGTATAGCTATTCTGCACAATCTGAGTCTTGCTTTTGTTGATTGAATATCCAGCAATCGCTCCAAAATTTAACGCCTCTTGCTCAATTTCCACTATTGCTCTCCCTATCGCTCTCCCTGGTCTCTGTGTTATGATAGCCACATCGTCTGCGTATGCAAATAGCTTATACTCAGTTCCTTGCAGCCTAAAAGGATAAATATTGTTGTTGCTTGTAAGTTTTCTTGAAAAAGGGTTCAAATATAGGGTGAACAACAATGGTGAGGCTGGGCAGCCCTGCCTAGTCCTGCGTTTTATCTGAACTGCCTTTGTGTAGCTCCTGTTTATTCTTACTCTTGCTGTTGGCTGTTCATAGAGGGCCTTGATTGCCTTGATGTAGCTCTCACCTATCCCAAACTACTCCATAACCCTCCACAAATAGTCCCAGGAGACCCTGTCAAAAGCCTTCTCGGCATCAAGAAATATGGCTGCGACAGGGTCTCCTGCGACCCCTGCGGCATCCAGAATGGTAATCATCTGCCTAGTATGTTGGGTGGTTCCTTTCCCAGGAAAGAATCCGTGTTGAGAGGTGATAACTAGCCCCAAAGTGATTGGTCTATAAGACCCTGGCTCTAATGGTGGCTTATCCTTCTTTAAAATCACTATAATATCTGCCCCTGCCCATGAATGTGGTACTGCTCTGCCTATCTGTGCCTGCCTAAAGATTTCCAACATATTTTCCCCCAGTATATCCCAAAATATCTTATAGAATTCTACTGGTATTTGGTCCGGTCCTGTGGCCTTCCCCGCTGGTAGTTGGTTCACAGCCTCCCTTACTTCTTATAACGTTAAAGGAAGGTCTAATTTCTCTTTCCCCTCTATACTTAATATATCATGCAGTATATCTGCCAAGTAGTCCGTAATCTCCATATCTGTGTTACTCAGATTCTGTTCGTAGAGATTCCCATAGAAGCTCCTAAAAACCTCCTGTACTTCTTCTACTTTATTAACTACATTTCCTAAGCTGTCTCTGATTTCCTTTATTTCCCCTGCTGCTAAGTTTTGCCGAGTCTGAATGGCTAGAAGGTGGCCTACTCTTTCATTAAATTCATAACACTTTTCCTTTTTAAACAAAAAGTTACCCGCCGCCTTCTGCACCAGACATTCCCCTGCCTGGGCTTTGTTCAGTTCTATCTCCAGCAATATCCTCTCTATTGGTTCTTGCTTAGTTATGGCCATGACTAGCCGCTCTTCTAGTCCCTTCAGGTCCCTCAATCTATTGTCCATGCTGATTTTCTCCTTCTTGCTCCTCTGCAATGTACAGCTTAAAGTCTCCCCCCTCACTCTAGCCTTGAATGCATCCCAAATCATATTGGCAGAAGCTGAGTTCCTATTGATCTCCTAAAATTGAGGGATCCATTCCTGCATAGCCTGACATATCCTGGCTCCCTCAATAAGCCTCTCTCAAATGTCCATTTGCTGCTTTTACCCACGCCCCTATTAATCAGCGGAAGACTTAGCACCAGTGGATTATAATCCGAAACTAGTTTTGGCAACCTTTCTAACTTGGAACCACTCAAAATTGAACTTGAGATAAAGAAGTAATCTAATCTTGCTACCATTCTATGTGGGGCTGAGTAATACGTGCTCCCTGTCCCTATCGGGTTCTTTTTTGCCCACACATCCACCAGAGCGTTATGTAACACCATATTAAGTATAGCCTTACACATTTTCCTCTTGCGACCGACATGATCTACTCCTTTCAAAAATCCCGTCCCATCCAAACCATTGATATTGAAATCCCCACAGCATATTATAAGCTCTGGCCACAGTGAAAGTTCTGTGTCTAGATATTCAAAAAATTCCGGGTTCGTCATCATTAGAGCCATAAACTGATAGAATTGTAAAACACCCAGCGTGTGTCTCTACCTCCGCAACAACCCATCTTCCCTCTTGATCCCTTTTTTTTTCTTTTAAGTTGGACTGACCATTTCTTAGCTAATATGGCAACTCCTCTTGTTCTAGTTTCTTGTTTTGTATGTGCAAGAACCTCAAACCCCATCTGTTCCAGCAAGAATTTTTCTTTTCCTGCAATGTGTGTCTCCTGCAGGCACATTATTTCTAACTTAAGCATTCTTAACATCGCAGCAACTTTCTGCCTTTTATCTCTATTATTCAGACCACATATGTTCAGAGAAATAATCCTTAATGCCATTTATATTTTCTAGTTTTTCCTGCTTTTCCCATCCCGAGGATCCTAATACTCCCATCTTTGTATTCTGTTAACGATACATCCTCCTCTCTGCCATTTTTGGAATTTTTTTCATTTTTAGCTGTTTTTTCCAGTGTCCCATGACCCCCCTTTCCCCCCTTCTGCCCCTCCTCCTTACCTGCAACGCCCCCCTTCTCCCACGTCTCCCACCCCCATAGGTCACGCATGACCTATGTGTGACTGCTGTGTGTTGTAGAGTCGCCTCCCTCTCCTACCTGACGCACATCTATTCCCCCCGCCCTGATGCCCGAAGCCTATATAGAACTCCAATTTACTGATGATATCTTAAATCTTTTTGCTCCATCTATTTCTTTCCTCTCCCTTTGTTCAGCTCAGTAAGATCTGATAGATATTCTCCTGCCTTTATTTCTGAAAAAAAACATCCTAATAACACCACCTGTGATAATCTTTAACTTTGCTGGGAACATTAAGTAGGCCTCTGCACCTTGTTGCTGGAAGGGCGCATGGGCGTGTCGGGCGCGGCCCTGGAATGGCTGACCTCCTTCCTGGATGAGCGCTTCTTCCAGGTGTTTGAGGGCGAGGTAGTATCCTCGAAACACCCACTGAGCTGTGGGGTTCCTCAGGGCTCGGCCCTGAGCCCCACGCTCTTTAATGTCTACATGAGTCCTCTGGCAGGGATAGTGCAGCCCTTCGGTGTGCGTATTATCACCTACGTGGATAATACCCAACTGGTGGTCTCTTTGGATCACACCGAGGGTTCTTCCAACACCTTGGGGCCCTGTCTAGAGGCAGTAGCCAAGTGGATGCATTCCTCATGTCTCAGACTCAACGGGGAGAAGACAGAGATTATGCTACTGGGCAATCTCGCACCGACCACTCTGGTTTCCATCTGGCCCGCTTGTCTTGGCGCTCCTCCCTCACCAAAACCCTACATCAAGAGCCTTGGAGTCTGGCTTGATAAAGCATTAGATTTTTCTGTGCAGGCCACCAAAACTGCTTCCATCTGTATTAGACTGTTGAGAATGCTCCGGAAGATTCTCCCATTGCTTCCTTTCCAGGCGAGGAGAATCATGGTCCAGGCCTTGATACTCTCCCGCCTGGATTATGGAAATGCGCAATATCTGGGAGCCCCGGCAGCAGTGATCAACAGACTCCAAGTCACACAAAATTGTGCTGCTCGACTTTTGTTTGGCATCCCCCGCTGGCAATCAGCAAGGAAGGCCTTAAAAGAACTCCACTGGCTCACAATAGCTGCCAGAATGCACTTCAAAGCTATGTGCATTGTGCACATATTTCACCGAACAGGCTCAGCTATCCTGCGCTCTTTGGTTGTACCTTACATTCCATTGAGAACCTTTCGTTCCAGCGTTCTGCATCTCGCCACTACAACTAAAGTCAATAAAGCTCGCTGGGGAGGCCGGGCTTTTTCACACATGGCGGCAAAGATGTGGAACTCGCTCCCGCCGAATATGCAGGAGATCAGCGACTGGATGGTCTTTAGGAAAATATTAAAAACTCACCTGTTCGCTAAAATGTGCTAAATCCTGCTATTTGCTCACCACATCACTCAGTTCAAGCGCTGCGAGGCCTTTGAGTATGTACGCGCTATATAAATATAATTTTTCATTTCATTTCATTTCATTTCTGATAGATATTCTCCTGCCTTTATTTTCTGAAAAAAACATCCTAGTAACACCACCTGTGATAATCTTTAACTTTGCTGGGAACATTAAGTAGGCCTCTGCACCTTGTCGCTGGAAGGGCGCAATTAGTTGTCTGAGTCTCCACAGTAACGTGGCAGAAGTCCGGCCGAGCATAAAAAGTGACTCCCTGAGCTGTTTTTTTTTATCTGGTCTGGCTTTTTCAATAATTTCTTGTCTTGCCAAAAAGTTTCCGCAAAATACCAACATAGCTCTAGGCAAATTATCCTGTCTACCATCTTGTTTCTTTTTATTTAACAGCGGGAACCTATGTGCCCTTTGAACCTCTAGCTCCCATTGCCATTGAGCTTCCAGGAAGGCATCTTTCAGTAGCTTGATAACAAAGCCTCTTGGGTCCTGCCCCTCCACCCCTTCCTCTAGTCCCAAAAGTCTCACATTATTGCCCCTCTGGCGATTTTGGAAGTCCTCAATTTTCCACTGCAGATCCTCCGTTAATTTCGATTGTTCAATCTTGAATGCCTGCCAGTCTGTACCCTCATCCTCAAGCCTGCCCGTCCTTTCTTCTACTTGAACCACTCGCTCTTCAACCTCCTCATACTTTTTGTTCATTCTTCTTATTGATGCCTGTAATTTCTTGGTATCGTGCCTAGCTCTCCTGTAGTATAGGGGTTCCCAAGGCCTACATGCTCCGAAGATAACCCACTTACATTCAAGAACTGTTGGCACGGAAACTGTAAAATTCAAAGAACAAGTTTATTAAGACCCCATGGGGTGGTGGTACATTCCTACAGCACCCTTCGGCAATGCAAGAAGTATCACACCGAACATCGGTGTGACCCGGTCTTTTATACAATTTGCAGGTAATAAAAAGATAGGCGGCACAAAGTTACAGAGCGTTATGTACATATATGGTCATTTTTGGAACACAGCCAGCTCATTGGAGGGGTTACAACTCTGCTGGTCAGTTTGGCGGCACATTCCTGAGGGGTGACTGGTCAGTGGGGACTGCCCATGTACAGGCTTGACCAGTACTAAAAATAGCCTGTTGCTGGGCAGACTCAAGTGGTCAGTGGTACGGACAACGGACTAAAGGGCACGCTAGCCACGAGGCCGCTTATGATCTAAGATGGCCGCCGTAACATTCAAAATGGCGTTTCCGTGTATAGCCAAGTTAAGCGGGAAAACGTGTAGTACAGCTAAGCGCTAACACGGCCATTGTCAAATTACGACAGACGACCCTTTTAGCATTTAGCTGAAGCTACCTCATAGTGAACATAATCAGGGTGTTCATCCTCAATATCGATTAACATTATTTGAGTTACTTCTTTATGAAGCATCATTTTGTCATGGGCAAGAGCTCGTCTTGATGGTACACAAGCTGATAAGCACATAGAACATAAAGCTGGGCCACATTGAATACATAAGCATATAAAGAACAGTATCCCCACAATGATACATAGAATCGTTAGCAGTTTCCAACCCCAAGCAGTAAGCATTGACCAGAACCATCCTGAAAGAGTCCAAGTTCCATTGTCCGGGTGTATTTCAGCAGCTATCTTATGCAATTTAGAAATAGCATCATAAACAGATGGTGAATTGTCAGGTATATAAACACAGCAGCTACTTCCGATAATTCTGCATGCCCCCCCACTGTCAGCTAGAACTACGTCTAACACCATTCTATTTTGGAGCGTAACAATCCTAGAAATCTGGAATTCTTCAGTAATATTCCCAAGTGCAATGGCAGTATCATTGGCTACGGCCTCAACAACACGGGTCAATCGTCGTATTTTCCGACTATTCAGCGCGGCCCCCACAAAGGAAAACAGTCCCAAATTAAAGTCCACATATTGCTGTAAGACAGTATCGGTCTGGTCGATGTCGTCCAGAACAACAGTCCGTTTGACACGATTCAAAACAAAGTCGTGGTACAAAATATAATCATTATGATACATTGGTGGGGCGATGAATACAGGGGGTAGTACAAAAGATACATAACAAGTGCCTAACCATCCCAACGGAAGTTGATGATAACCTTTCGTTCCACAAATGAAATAAGTATTGCGAGATGCTACAAACGATATGCCATTCGGGCTATCAAAGGTAAGTGTGGTGTTGCATTCACTTTTCCCCACCGGAATTGAACCTTTATTGCGTATACACAGATCAGCTTTAGTAGCAATAACATTAATGACATGTGAGCTGGATACATTGATATTTCGTTGATTGCTGTACACACGCGGGGCAGACACGTTATCGGGCCGGTACTCCTCCCATTCAAATCGAGTACCCTCAGCCCGTGGAAACCCATCCCTGTCATGATAACAAATTTTATTCAAACGAAAAAGCACCCCCCCCTTTTGTTGGCCATCTCAGAGTGAAGAGGAGAGTGTACCAGGCATTACAGGATCCATTATGTGAAAACGGGAGAGGAATGAGTGGAGTGCCCCCTTTCTTCTGATGCCCAGGCAACATCCCACACACCCAGCAATTGGACGTATTTGTCATATTATGCGTGTGATGCAGAATCTGGATAAAGCTATTATTCAAATAAGTCTGTCGGTGCCGTTCTTCATGGTAGGGTAAGGTGAAATGAAAATGTTCAGATAGAGCTGGGGTAGTCGGCAGCAAATGTTCGCGTGCAGGTACCACAAGTTCAACTACCCAGGCTATTACAGCTATTACCACAATGGTCAAGACAAAAAGAATGGCACCCAGTATTCTTTTGTCTCGTGATGCAGATGACGCCATAGTTCAAAAAGTTCTCAAGTAGTTCAAATTGTTCCAAAAGTCTCAGATATACATGTGTATATCCCTAAAAAAGAAAAATACGGTGCTGAGCTCCGAGGTAGCCGTTGTTTTCTTCTCCGGGGTCAAGACGGGTGTCGCTACTCTTGGCAGAACTGATCCCCCCCCCTTGAGATTCCCGGTTTCCGTTTCACAAACCCCAGAGCGGTAACCAACCAGTCTCGAAAACCAAAAAAAATCTTCTTATCGTGGCCGCAGGTTATAACGCTCTCGTCCAGCAACAGTGTGGTCCGGGAAGGCTCCCTCAACTTCGGCCGACGTCACAGCTGGGCTCTTTTCTTTCTCCAGAATCTCTTTGTAGTCGGTCAACACAGCAGGATTCACCAGATCAGGAGAGACACGACGGCAGTGTGTTGAATGCACCCACCGCTTCCTATTGGTCACTCGTACAGCTGTCCGGGTCGCCAGAAGGACCAGCTCAGGGCCCCGCCACCTCGGCTCCAAGCTGCTCGCCCTCTCAAACGATCTGATCATGACATGATCACCAGGGCGAAGATCATGACCCTCTCCAGTAGAGTTGTCAGGGAGCGCTTCTCGAACCTGTTGATGAATAGAAAGCAAATCATTTGTTAATCATGCCAAATAATCGTTCATCATTATACAAGGCACATCATATATTAATCGCGGCTTGGGCACCCCCCAGATATTCATAGGCCGTCCAAACACCACCTCATACGGTGTGAGGCCAGTTCGCGAGTGGGGCACTGATCTAAGAGAGAGTAATGCTAGCGGCAAAGCATACGGCCACTTCAACGACGTGGATGCCACAATCTTAGCCAGTTTGAGTTTCAACGTAGCATTGTACCGCTCAACCAGACCTGCCGACTGAGGGTGGAACACAGCATGAAACTTCTGCTGAATCCCTATCCCCTTCAGCACATACTCCACAATTTTCCCAACAAAATGAGGCCCATTATCGCTCCACAAAAATGTGCAAACTCCAAAGCGAGGGAAAAACTCCTTAAGCAACACCTTAGCTCTTGTCAGAGCTGTATTGTCTTTCGTGGGGAAGGCCTCAACCCATTTGCTAAAAGCACAAACCACTAAGACATACTTCAGATTGTTGCAACGCTCAAGCTGGATATAATCCATTTGGAGTACCTTGAATGGTGCGGAAGGTGGAACGAACCCTACTTTCGGAGTATGGGTCCCCTTTCCAGGATTGTGCTGCAAACATACCAGGCAGGTCTGCACTACTCTCTTGGCGGTATTAGAAATCTCGGGATGTTCCCAAACTCGTGTTAACAGTCGAGTGATTGCGAGAGCTCCCACATGCGCCAACCCATGTGTCATCTGGACCATCGCTTGCAAGTAAGCTGCAGGCAATTTCCATTTCTCCATGTCCTTGCTTCTCCAACAACCTTCATCATCTAGCACCCCATCTGCTGCCCATGCCGCAAGTTCTGATTCAGTAGCTGATTTCTGAATATCTAAGATTTCTGCTCTAGCATCGTTCCATCGCTCAGCCTGTGATTGTGTCACGTACATGGGGGAGTCAGTTCGAGACATAGCCGTTTGTCTCGCTATGCTGTCCGCAAAAGCATTTTCCTGACCCACTTTATCAGTGATCTTTTTATGGGCGCTACATTTTATTATCGCTACTTTCTTTGGACAAAGCAACGCGTTTAGGAGATCACGCACTAGCTCTCCGTGCATAATGTGTACTCCGTGAGAAGTCAAAAACCCGCGTTCTCTCCAGAGTAGCCCGAAGTCATGTGCTACTCCGAAGGCGTACCGGCTGTCTGTGTATATGTTCACACATAGGCCAGCACTCAATCCGCAGGCTCTTGTTAAAGCTATCAGCTC
Source organism: Lissotriton vulgaris (assembly GCF_964263255.1). Taxonomy (NCBI): domain Eukaryota; kingdom Metazoa; phylum Chordata; class Amphibia; order Caudata; family Salamandridae; genus Lissotriton; species Lissotriton vulgaris. The sequence continues at coordinate 460,121,323 of NC_141696.1, read as the reverse complement.
CGCTGCTTGAGCCGATTTCTGTGGTATTCTAGCTGTTTCCACCACTGTCTTAAGTGTCGTGATCGCATAGGCTGCGGAAGTCGTGCCATCTGGCAGCCTCAAACATGATCCATCAACCCACAGTTCCCCATCCACATCTGGAAGTGGCATATCCTGTAAGTCGACACAACCCTTTGTCTGTTCCTCGGTCAGAAAAACACAGTCGTGTTGTTTGTCTTCCTGACCCTCCTCGACCGGATAGGGCAATAAAATGGCAGGGTTCAGGGTAGCACATCTTTTTAGTGTGATATGTGGCGCCAACAGTGTAAGCTCATATCCTGTTAACCGTGCACTTGTGAGATATTGGGTCTTTGTTTGATTTAACAGGGCATCTACTGCATGGGGAACTAACACCAACAATTTGTGCGATAACACTATTCCCTCACTCTGCCTTATAGCTACTGCTGTTGCTGCCACCGCTCGAAAACACCCAGGTAACCCTTGTGCTACAGGATCAAGGATGGCAGAAAAATACGCACATGGCCTCTGCTTATCCCCGTGTGCTTGCACTAACACTGATAACGCGCACCCATCTTTCTCGTGCACGTACAATGTGAAAATCTTCGTGTAATCTGGTGTGCCTAATACAGGAGCGGAGCAAAGGGCCTGTCTCAATTGTTCAAAAGCATTCTGACATTCATCTGTCCATTCAAGGGGCATTGGTGTAGCTTTGGACAGTAACGCTAGCAAAGGTTTTATAATGTGCGAAAACCCCATGATCCACTGCCTACAAAAGGACGTTAACCCTATGAAGGCGCGTACATCTCTCTGTGTGCGGGGGACTGGTGTGTCTAAAATCGCCTGAATTCGATCTGATGTTAATGCACGCCCCTCCTTAGACAAAGATGACCGAGGTAGGTCACCTTGGGTCTACAGTATTGAAGCTTTTTCTTAGAAACCTTGTGATTGTTCTGTGCCAGAAAAGAAGGCAAAGCAACCGTACTCTCCTCACATTGTGCATAAGAATCTGCAGCAAGCAGAAGGTCATCCACGTATTGGATAAGGACAACCCCAGACTGTAACTCAATGGAATCAAGCTGTCTTTTCAGAGCCTGGCTGTAGATACTAGGGCTTTCAGTGTAACCTTGAGGAACACGACAAAATCTATACGATTTATTATTTAACGTGAAGCCAAACAAATATCTGCTATCAGGATGGACAGGGATGGAAAAGAACGCGTTTTTCAAGTCAATTACACTAAAGGTCGTGGCCGTTGGTGGCACCAAAGTAAGCAAGGTCGTAATGTCGGACACCACCGGATATTGGGGAATGACAATTTTGTTAATCTCTCTCAAGTCAATAATAAACCGATAGACTTTGTCGTCAGTATCTCTCTTAAGAATCGGGAGAATAGGGCTGTTACAAACATCATAAGGAACCTCCTCCACCACTCCTGCAGTTATCAAATCTTGAACAATATGTGTCAGGGCAATTTCACCTTCCCTCGAAATCTTATACTGTGGCACCCGTGGCAGAGAGGCCCCCTCCTTAACAGTAATGTGAATAGGTGGAATACGCATCTCTCCCACATCCGTGTCTGAGGTCGCCCATAATGTGTGCGGGAGAGAGGCCAAAGCTGGAATGTCTAGTATAGTGCTAAACCTATCTGAGTCAGGGTAATTGTCGTTTAGGATAACCTGCACTCCCTCAGGAGCGCACCGTATCATTGTTTGAAAACATTTAAGCAAGTCAATGCCCAGGATATTATCTGGTGTATGGGGCGATAGCAAAAATTGACCAAAACTAAAAAATTTGTCAAGACAAAGTGCAAGGGGTTTTGACAATGGGCTAGGGGAGGGTGTGCCATCGAACCCTACACATGTTATCATTTCGCCAGACAGGGGAGCCCTCGGAACCAAGTTTTTTGACAAAGCGCTACGAGTAGCCCCTGTCTCGACTAGGAATTGATCAGTAGAACCCAAAATGCCCGCTGTTACATATGGACCCTTCTGATCTACCGGCACTTCAATTGATTCCGTAACTCATCCTACGCAGTCCTATGCATGCACATAATCCTGGTGCTCCACATTCTCACCCTCCGATATCTGATATTGGTTTCGTCTATCAAAAGTATTTCGTTTGTCCTGGCCACGGCCCCTTTCCTCAGCCCTTCCACGATCACCTCCACCACCTCTCGCCCCCGTGTAACTGCCCCTCGACCTACCGCCTCCTCGACCACGCTGGCTACGCTGCTCACGAAGTACCGGACAATCTTCAGCCCAATGCCCAAACTCTTTACAATAGGCACATTGATCCTCGCTATATCCGTACGACCGTACGACGTATTTCCTCCACCTCGTCTACCTCTATCATTCCCTCTACTCTGTGTTCCCCGAACCTGCGTCAACATCACCTTCGTTTTCAATTCTTTCGCCTTTTTATCAACACTTTCGTTAGCCTCCAACTCCTGCCGCTCATAATACTGAGCCATAGTTAACAAAGACGCAGGGGTCGCCGTGGCCCAGGAACTTTCACTCGATTTCAATCGTTTCGCAATCTCCGGTAGGAGATTAGCCACGTACTTATCTACAAACAAATGCCAACCCGTATCGTCTGTTAAAGATTGACCACTATAATCATGAAACGCCTCCTCAAAGCGTGTAAAGAAATCTGAAACCGTTTCATCTGGCTTTTGTTTGCACGAAGCTAACATGGTCCAATCGATCTTTTTACAAGGTACGAGCGTTTTTAATTTATTCAAAATAGCCGCCGGGAGGTCTAAAATCAACTGGCAAGGCTTACATGCCGGTTCCCTATCTAAATCAGCAGCATTTATTTCTTTCCATGTCCCCCCAAGTATTGTTTCATCATTATTTTTACGAATTTGTCTCCACATATCAGGCGGAAGAATTAACCCAAAAAACAGATCTATGTCGACAAGAGTCATCACACAAGACGAAATAGCCCCTTCCACCCCTTCATAGAATGCCGCCGGATTTTTCCGAAGGTCAGGTAAAGAATTTTTCAATGCCATAACATCTGCTCTATTCCAAGGCGTATACACCCAGTTATATATAAAATATCCCTTCGCATCCTTTGGCAATTTATCATCATCTGTACCTTCCCCTTTTGGTGGAACATACAAAGGTGCGGCTTGACGCATAGGCATAACATGCAGTGCAAAACTCTTATCTGAACCCCGGAGAGAACACTCCTTAGACTGCCCATTAGACTCCGGCCTGGACTCCTTATTCTTTTTCCGCTCGTCCCGCAATCTGGTAGTCTCATCTCGCAGCTGGATCAGTTGCTTGTAAAGGGCATCGACATCTGCAAGATCAAATACACCTTTATCCAAATTCTCACGGTGAACTGACACAGCCTTAGATTCTAATGTTTCTGAAAATTGACGATATGCGGTAACAACTTCATCTGCCAAAGTAGCCCAAAAATACAGTAATTCTTGGTCTGTCCATGTACCCCTTTCAGCAACAACGTCAGACTGAGAAACAAAATTCGTATTCACTTTACGAGCCCAACTACGTAAATGTGCGGATCTCTCCGCAGAAAACCTGGTACCAGATATACCCTTCTTGTCAGGCTTATCCTGTCCTTCATCGTCCGATTCTGCAGTCGGAGCCGTAGGCGAAACGTACGGAGGCGGTGATCGATCTAGCAATGAAAAATCATCAATTTCATTATTAAGGACAGGATAAAGCGGTCGGCGAATAGGGAATTGACCAGTCGTTTGCAATTTTCGTTCCCGTTCCTCCCTCTCTTTCTTCTCCTGAGCCTCCTTTTCCTCAAGCTGTAAAGCCTTATCACGAGCAGCCTTGCGCTGCTCTTTGTCCGCCAAGGCAACCTCACGTTTCATTCGCTCACGCACCGCTTTCTCCCACATTCGTACACAATCAAACATATTTTGTCTAGACCTGCGTTGAAACAAACATTGCTCCACAAACTGTACTTTACGTAAATCGAACGACCCATGTAGAGGCCATTGCAATTCAGGATCCGATTTAGTATACTTATTCCATAATTTGCTGTACATTATAGGGGGAAGGCCAAATTTAATGTACATTTCCCGATTTGGTGTTCCTTCTGGGGGAGCCGGCTGTGCTTCCGCTAACCTAATTGTGGTACCATTTCCAAGACAGCACATCCCTCGGAGTGTGCTTAAAACAGGCATGTTCAAAAAGTATCACGAAAGCGCGACACCGTATAAAATGGCACTTACAGTACTTCACACAAACGTGCCGCTCAAAGGAAAGAAACAAAATTAGAGAAACATCTCTACATGCCTGCCTATGTGAAGTGCACTACACATATAGATTCAAAGATCACAAATTCACAAACGTTAGCTAACTCAAATCAAAATCATAGGTCATAGAACTCCGGCAAGCGTCCGAGGACTACCTTACCGATCACAAATCATAGGACTTCAGTAAGCGTCCGCAGACTACCTTACCGATCACAAATCTTACCCAGAATCTCAAAAGGTCCAGATTCCAACTGCCAAGGTCTTGTAATCGAATCAGCCAAACGGCACTTTCCCAGCAACGCAGACGATCGAGAACTCAGTCGGAGACCGGCGCCACCTGGAAGGTCAGATCAGAAGGAAAGGAAGAAACACCGCGGGTGCCAAGACTCGGGTCACTCGGTGGCAGCGTACGCGTCCATGGCGAGTTTCCAAACCTTCGTCACGACCTCTCCTTCGGGCATCCGAGTCGCTGATGAGCACCTTCGTGGTCGCCAATTTGTAGTATCGGGGTTCCCAAGGCCTACATGCTCCGAAGATAACCCACTTACATTCAAGAACTGTTGGCACGGAAACTGTAAAATTCAAAGAACAAGTTTATTAAGACCCCATGGGGTGGTGGTACATTCCTACAGCACCCTTCGGCAATGCAAGAAGTATCACACCGAACATCGGTGTGCCCCGGTCTTTTATACAATTTGCAGGTAATAAAAAGATAGGCGGCACAAAGTTACAGAGCGTTATGTACATATATGGTCATTTTTGGAACACAGCCAGCTCATTGGAGGGGTTACAACTCCGCTGGTCAGTTTGGTGGCACATTCCTGAGGGGTGACTGGTCAGTGGGGACTGCGCATGTACAGGCTTGACCAGTACTAAAAATAGCCTGTTGCTGGGCAGACTCAAGTGGTCAGTGGTACGGACAACGGACTAAAGGGCATGCTAGCCACGAGGCCGCTTATGATCTAAGATGGCCGCCGTAACATTCAAAATGGCGTTTCCGTGTATAGCCAAGTTAAGCGGGAAAACGTGTAGTACAGCTAAGCGCTAACGCGGCCATTGTCAAATTACGACACTCCGGCTCTCTGCTCTCGCTTCAGCCTGCATTTGTTTTAGCGTATTATACATCATGTCCATTGTTACCTGCTGTGGATTTCCACTTTCTGCCCCTCCTGTGGCTCTGCCCTCTACTTGCGTACCCTCCTGATACATACTAGAGGTTCCCGAGTAATCCCATAAGAGTTTTTTATTGTTTTTATCTGAGGAACCTCCCCCTCCACCTCCTCATCTTACCATCGGTTTCCTCCTTTTCTGTGTGTTTTTATCCTCCGGCCCACTGCTCCCTTCCGTATCAGAGCTGATTTCTGTGGAGATTCCACCTTCCTCCTCGCTTGAGGTGGAGTCTCTGCCCTCATTAACAGATGAGAATTCACCTTCACGGTCAAGACTCAACAGACTCCCCCATTTTGTGCCCTGAATCTGGGTCATATATTTAGGTATTTCTTCCTCGACCTGAAGGAGTGCATCCAGCATCTGGGCATTGTTAGAGCCCCCTGCCCCCTCTGCTACACCGCTTACGAGTGATTCAGGCCCCCTGCACAACTGTTGCAGCTGATCGATGCTCGCGTCCTCCGTCTCTCCCGGCTCTGCTGCTCTCACCGGGCGCGTGCAACCAGTGACTATGTTTCCTGGTTGTTCAGCAACGGAGACACTTGGGTCCTCGAGGACGGCTCCCGCTGCACTCGCATCTCTGTAGGTGTCATCGTCCATGTCGGCATTTTCCACTGGAGGGTGCCTTGCCGGATTCCAGGCTGCTGCAGATCTCACACCGAATGATTCAGTTAAGATGGGCTGTCTGTAGCTGGAATCCTTAAGATTTTTGGCAGCTGCTGACCTGCTATTCGTGGCAATGTACTAATGTCTTTATTTTGCCCTTGAGCTGTCAGCGGTGCTTCGTTCCTCACTGACGTCGATTGTGCTGGCTTGTTGTCGAGCTTTTTTCTTTTTCAGCTTTCTTCTGTTGAACCCTTTGAGGCGCAGGAGTTACCCGTATGGTTGATGGCGGTATTTTCGGAATAGTGCCCGTACCTAGCGGCTTAGACGCGCTACCTACTATTGGCACCATTTTGTCCTTTTCACTTCTGCCTCTTTGTGACATTTTCAGCAGATTGCTACACACGGCTCCCCAGTGCTCTCTCACAGTTCTGATCACTGATAAAGCTCGATTCTTGAAACGTATTCCTGCGGTGCTGACTGCTCCTTGCTGACCGCCTGCTATCCACAGGAACACCTGCATACCCAGCTCTAGGTCTGCATCAGGACATCAGGGCATCTTCCTCATCCTCCTAGTTGGGAGAGGGAGTAAGTGCGACTGTGCTCTACAGCCCACTGGCGGCCATCTTTAATCGATCCTGACATCGCAATATTACCCCCACCAAAACGACCATGCAACTTTAAGAAAAAAGAGACTACTATAAAATTACCTCCACTGATACATGAGGTTTTGTTTACATCAAATACCCCAAGTTTTAATTCTGGGTTAAACGTGGGAAAGGATCCCCCTGTTGCTATCAAAGCTAAAGAGCGCGTAACTTGCTTACCCAGTTAACTACTCTTGTTAAAAAGTCTGTTGGTACCCTGGTTTTGAGATTAGAAAGATGGAGTCAGACTTGGCATCAATCAAGAAGTCCCTTATGGAGGGTTTAGATAATAACTGGAGACATAAATTGTGCACTGGCAGTATCACACTCAGAGTGCAGATTACTGACAGGGAGAGAGCCATCTCATTTCCAGATCCCGTGTCAATGACACCAACCGTCCCTACTACAGCCTCTTTTCCAGGTGAATAGGGGAGTAAAGGCGGCAAGTGATATAAAAAAAGGGTGGATTACTTCCATCTGGTAATGGTCCTAAGTTAAGAAACAACATGGCTTATGCCCAAGAACCTTCGTCCAACTTCACCAGTTTGAATCTTCCACTTGCCTTGGTTCCTTATACCCAGGTCCTTACGAATGTTTCCTCGTCCCTCGGGGGTGATAAGGAATTCTGGGTCACCTTGAGGAATAAAACTATTCATTGCATAGGTGTTAAAACAGTATTGACAAGGGAGATGTTTGCATCTTTTAAAATGGTGAGACGCGTTCCGTGGGTGGGCCCCCATAGCAAAACTTTCAAAGGGGATTGTGTTGTTTTGGTCCCTAGGATCACCTGCATTAATTCAAGAATTATTAACTCGAACAGGTGCAAATGAATTTATGGCTGAGGGCATAAAAGTTGTTTCCCTGGGGTATTTTTATTGGCCGAGAATGTTGGCGAAAAACACTGGTTGTCATAGTAGCCCCCAACTGAATAACAACTGGAGTTACAATTTAGAAGTAACAAATAGGTATGAGCCCCTACATTCACTGGAGACATCGATTGACTCTAGGATAGTGATGGACACCAAGCCACTGTAGCTGACCGGGCTTCCATAATTTCTGGGATGGGAAATTCTTTGGCATCGCTAGAAGAATTAGCTGATAATGTTTACACTGACATTTGTGGGGGGGGGGGGAATTGTGGCTCTGTCCCCAACACCTTATCACTATGTAAAGCACGATGTCTGCAAGGGCTTACAAAGAATGGAACTACCCTCCCCAGCTGAAACCAAAAATGACGTTTTTAATGTTGTGTCAGGAGAGGTAGTACCCATTGTTGCATGTATGGCTGTAACTGTTGAAGGTTCCCCTGTTGTAGAAACACAGTTAGGGATGAGTTTAAGACAGGCAGAGTGGGAATAGGCATTAAAACCCCAGACTGATTTAGCTCAAGGGGTGGTAAGAGTAATTTCCTGGAATATTTCTGGGCTTCTATCTAAGGTTAGCAACCAGATATGGGTAGACTTTGTAAGGAACTTCGCTATTCTTTGCCTCCAGGAAACGTGGCTGTTGAATGAACTACATATAGATGGATTTAAGACCTTCCATATACCAGCATTGCTATCAGCTCATGGCAGGAATAATGGGGGGATTTGCGTCTCTATTTTGAAAACGTTAAGGGTCATGAAGATCAACATTTTTAAGTCATCTACATATTACAAAATTGTTAATATTTATTCCTCTACATAAATTATGTCAGTGCTTATTAATTTCTACAATAAAATAGACAAGGAAAACTTTACTAATGTTCTAAAAAATCTTAATGACGACATGAGTAATGTATGTGCACCTATAGGGAAGGACTTAATTACAATCTGAGGTGGGGACTTCAATACTGGTATTTGTTCCCAGACGTATTGTGGGTTATGGGACAATGATGTAGATTATAACACCTATACACCCCACTTTATTCATTACGACAGGGGTGAAAGTTATAATGAGCTAATGGCTGCTTTATGACCTTGGTTTCGCCAATAAGCTCTGTTCCCCCCAGTAGAGTTTGGTCCCACGTTTATTGGCAGAGGCGTTAGCTCTACAATAGATTTCATCATTATTACAAATCAGTACGCATCTTGGTTCAATGACTTTATTATTCACCCTAACGGGTTGAGCGATCACCTGCAGCTGAGCATTAAGATCACGCTCCCCATTATGAGCACTGTTTTGGTGGTTGAAAGTTTAGCATGGACACAAGATAGTGTAATGGATTGCCAAAATGGATACCCTCTGAGATGGAGTGGAGAGGATCCAGAGGTCCTGAATCTAAAGATTATGTCCAAGGCTAGAGACCACATTTTAGAGTGCCTACGCAAAAGGATCGTGTATAAGGATATACTGTCTGCGTATTCGCAGATTGTATTGGTGGTACAAGAAACGCTAGGTCGTCCCCATAAGGCGTTTCCCACTAATACGAATGGTTGGTTTGATACAGCATGTACCAAGGCTTATTCTGCACTAAAGGTTGCTCTACATAAAACCGATAGGGACTATGAGGGAATGAGGGTATATAGGAAGGCATATAATTGTGCCAGGAACAAACGAAAGAAGGACATTAAAGATCAGGTTTGGCAGAATCTCTATGAAGCCTCTCTTTGCGGGAATTTCTCTTATGTCTGACAGGCAGTAAATGCACCGTTCTTTGCTAACAAAGATGGAGCTAGAGTAGAGGATGCCATTAGTGAGAACTCCTGAGTAGATTTTTTCTCCCAGGTTTACGGTACAGAGGGTAAAAACGTTATAAATTCACAAGACCCATGATTTTTGGATATTGTTACCCCCTTTCTCCCGATTGATATTCACATCACTCATGGTGGAGTTTTGATGGCCATAAATGAGAGCAAAGGTAGAAAGGCCCCAGGCCCGGATGGGACTCCAATCGACCTGTATAAATTTACAATGGAAGTTTGGTCTCCATTGTTAACCCGAGTGCTCGCAGCTTGTTGTGCTGAGGGCTTTATTAAAACGTGGTCGGAGTTCATTATTATACCACTTTTTAATAAAGGGGATAAGGAAAACCCCGCTTGCTACCGTCCTATATCCCTCCTAGACTCATTTATGAAAGTTGCAGGAAGGGTCATTCTTCATAGACTCCAACAGTGGGCCGAGCAAATAATAACTTAAGTCCAGTCTAATATGGGTTTAGGGAGGGTAGGGGAACTGTTGAACAAGTTTTCTATTTTTCTGTAGTACTGGGAAATATACTCATGCAAAAGAGAGGAAATTATTTGTGGTATTTGTTGATCTTACCGCAGCTTTTGACTGTGATGTCCATAGCAGGATACAGCAAATTTTGGAGGGCCTTAGGGTCAAGTCCTCCCTGGTGTTATTCTTGAGGCAATTATATGCAGGAGCCACAGCCAGGGTGAGGTTCGGCCTAAAGGGAGAATGTACCAAGTCGTTCCGCGTAGAGAGGGGAGTTAGACAAGGCTGTGTACTGGCCCGTTCCTCTTCTCATTATATACCAACGTTTTGGAAGAGGAACTGGTGGCTAGGGCGAGAGATTCTCCACAAATTAATACCAACCAGATTGTCTCCCTTCAATATTCGGACGATGCAGTTTTGATGTCAAGAACCCAACTTGGCTTACAAAGGGCCCTTACCACCTACATTGAATTCATGGATAACAGGGGTTTGAAGCTTTATGCTAAGAAGACCTTTGTAATGTCTTGTGGTATGGGAAGGAATAAACAGTGTAGCCTAATAGTAGAAAATGGTAAAATTGAATCTACTAAATACATTCTTATCTAGGTATCCTGTTAGAGGATACGTGATCTTGGAGACCTGCGATTAAGAATAGGACACTTCTTTTTAAGAGATCGACTGTGGCTGTGATGCTGTTCATGAATAAAATGGGTAGAAGGCCCCCGGGAATTCTAATAAAAATGTATCAAGCTGAATGTTTAAGCATTGCTATGTATAGGGCGGGAATCTGGGGGTTTTATGTTGTTTCCTCTATTCAGGCAATGGAAATGCTTTTTTAAGACTTATATTAGCTGTCCCTCAAAGTGTGTCGTTTTTAACTGTCACAGCAAACTGGGGATATCCCATATTTCCGATGTGATTAAAATGCAGCTCATGTTACTTTGGCATAGAGTCTGGACGTTGCCCTATATAGTGTTAAATGGAGACATTATAAAAGACTCCTTGGGATTAGAACAATGTGGAAAAATTCCCTGAGTGAATTATATAAGAAAGCTGTCTAATGATCTAGGGAGATCAGATTTTTATAATAACCTGGATTCAATATTCACAATATCTAGAAAAGAGCTCAAAGCTTTTTGTTTAAATCACTTCGAGTCTGTAGGAATTGGGCTGGAAATTATTAAAAGTATGGTGCTTCTGCATCAAATGACATTGGCCTGCAGCTCTATCCAACCATACCTAATATGGTGCCTAGGTGGTTATGATAGATATGTCCTGAACAGGTTCAGGCTTGACTGTTTTCATCGTATAGTATCTTTTCCAACCACAAACGATTGGTCTAGGCAGCTTTGCCCATGTCCGTGTGATAATCTATCTCCTCAAACCACAATGCATGTGCTTCTTTTTTGTACATTTTGTGCTAACAAACGTGCAAGATGGATTAATCCTTTTTCAAAGCAAGAAGCACGGCAGCAATGTCGTCCAGTCTTTCTATTCTTACAAATACTGGATAATGTGTATGCTATTGGAATCATGACTGGTTTTTTTTAAATGTATATTAAGAAAAAGGAGAATCATACATTTTTTACTGTTTTAATAATTGTAACAATCTGTGATTTATGGGGGAAGCTGTTCTTGAAATGCACTTTTAAAAGATATAATCTACATATGAATTGTTTTTGGTATTTTCTGCTTCTATGATTTTATCTAGTACCTAAGCATAAAGCATTTTCTGATTTTGATTCTACTTGTAAGTCCCTAGTAAAGTGGCACTATATGTGTCCAGACCTTTCACTTAAAAGCTACTAGTGGGCCTGCAGCACTAGTTGTGCCACCTGCTTAAGTAACACTTTAGACATGTCTCAGGCCTGCTATTGCAAAGCCTGTGCGTGTAGTTTAAACTGCCATTTTGATTTTGCTAGGCCCAGACATTTCTTTTATAAATATAGGTCAACCCAAGGGTTGGCTCTGGACAGCACAGATGGCAGGGCGCAATGTATTGAAAAAGTAGGACAAGTACATTTAAGTTTTACAAGTCCTGGTAGTGAAACACTCTTACATTAGTTTTATACTACTGCAAGGCATATCTTTTCCATAAGATAACATTTGAGTTACCGTATTACATTTTATAAGGGTAATTTACAAATAGGAAGAGATGACCAGTTCATGTTTGGTGTCTCTGGAATCCTAATTTAAAATCCTAACTTATGGGGAAGTCAGATTTTTACTTACAATTCCGAAAATTCCACTTTAGAAAGTTTAGCCTTTTGGTGTCTGCATTCAGTCTCTGGTAACATGACTGGGTGTAGTTGGCAGGTGGGCTTTGTGTTTTCCTCCTCGACAGTCACAAGCAATGGGAACTTAGGAGTAACTGGATGGGCCTTCACTGGCAGGATGGGAGTGAAAAGCTGGGCACAGCCCCATTTACACTCAAATAGGTTGTGTCCTGTCTCCACACAAAGGGATGCATACCCCCTGCAGTTAGCCCAAAGCCACAAAAGGCAGGGCATCTGTGCACTTCAAAAACATGCCTCTAGACTCTTCTCTTATTTTATATACACCTGTATATAAAATAAGTACCTCAGATACAAACTCTTCTGTACACTTCTGGATATGTGGATACTCTGCCAGGAAGAAGGACTGTTGTGCTGTAGAAGAGCGTCCACTTTGCTGGACTGCACTCTGCTGGATTCCTGCTTTGCTCCATGGGATAGTTGGCTGGCCTCCTGATCTGAAGACTCAGGGAAATAGGCTTCCCACAACCTTGCAACTGCTCCTGAGCTCTGCCATATGTGATTCTACCCTGACAAGTGGTACCACTCCAGTCTTGGCCCTTTGGAAGTCGCTTCAGCTGCATGACACATGACCAGAAATCCACAGTTGGCGTTTGACTAATTTTGGTTCTATTTTCTCAACAAAGAAAACAGAATAAATCCAGTTCTACTAATTGGATTTTCTTCATTTTGGTCTTGTTTTATTTATGAAAGACTACTAATTTCTTAAAAGTCTGATCAGAACTGAATTAATTGTGCCTGACCTACTAATCATTCTATTGTCTGTAAACAGTACAATGTTCAACTACTCTTACCAAGAAAAGCTTAGTAATATCATTTACATATTCAAGAAGCCCATTAGGTGTTTAGTTGAGCATTCGTTTTAAAAAGTGTGCGACAAAGAGTGCACAACTAGAGTGATAATCTCTACAGCTTTATTGTGTTCGTAATTTTGCTGTGAATAAGAAGTTAGTGAGTGCTCATTTAACACTGTTGTTTCTTCTTCCGGGTCAATCTGATGTTCAACTGGTCTCCCCTTTTCAAAATGGGACAGTGACTAAATGGCAAAAGATGAATCTCAGCTGGAACATTTTATTCATGGTTCTTATTTGTGTCTAATGCCCATTAATGTCCAAGTAAGGAGGAATGACATTAATTGTATGCATTATTGTCTAATACTACAGTTGACTGCATACCTTAGAGAAATAATGTAATGTTGTGACTGTTATTTATCTTACACTATTCAAGTGCTAGCATAAGCTGAAATTATTGCTGTTAGTGCTTTGAACGTGTACTACGTTATTAGGTAGAAACTGCTGTCATGGAAGTCGATTCACTAAAATGCCAGGGGTAGCACAAGTAACATCATATACTCTTTGACCTTTATAATGTCACAGGAATTTACATCATATAACCTTTTGTAGTAATCAAAAATCCACTTCTCAGGGTTCCACTGCTGCTTAGTCCACTTAAACCAACAAAGAAGAAATTGGCACAGAAGCTGAAATATAAAAGAGCATTTTTATTAAACTCAAATGAGTTGAGACTACGTCACACAGAAGCCTTAGCAACTGAATGAGGCAGTCTGAGGAGCATAGGAAACAGAGGCTTTTATATGCTAAGGGCTACATACTCAGCATAAGACTAAGGGGCAGTCCTGGCTCATGTAATGCAAAATGACAACATTGGGCACACAATATCTACTTGCTCAACAAAGAGGGAGGAGAGTTACTTCTCCACACAGCAGCAAAAATAGCCTGACAGTTATACTAGAGAGGCAGGTGCATTATACTAGCTAGGCCCTTCTGGGCATGAGCAAAAGGGAAGATGCTAAACATAGTTTGTCTCTAGGCAGGCTACAAGAGCAGTTAACAGAAAGGTAGGACAGAGCACATGGCAAACAAAATGGAGGCCAGAAATACAAAATGGCTTTCAGCTCATGCTAACAAATCTGTTCGATATTTAACAGATGGTCCTTTTAGCATGAGCTAAAGACATTTCTATGATTCAGTAGGAACATAGAAAATATTTGTAAATTAATTTTCACAATTTTATCAATTTCCTAATTCATTGCTAGGCGGGCTTTTTCCATTCTAAACATTTCATTAAGCTGGCCTGAGCAGGAATACAAAGAGAACAAAGCATCGGGTCATCATTAACATTCAGATAGCAGAAGAAAGTAATGATCAATATTATAAATAGAATTATCATTTTTCTAGTCCTAAGCAAAAGCAAGTCCTAAAGTCATCTAGTAGCCCCTGTGCATTTCAGTTACTATTATATACTCAGGTGAGACAGTGGTGATCCTTATCAATGCTCTCAGGTGAAATGGGAATATCCTTTATCAGAGTAGAGACAGAACATTACTTTAAAACGATGCCAGCAGAACAGTAAGAACAGTCACACATAATTACTTATGGTGGAACATTTTGGATGTTAGGGGCGGAGCCAATAGAGACTATTCCTCTTCCATGGCAATTAGGTCAAATGGGAACCTATTCAACACCCACTTTATACAGTGGCACTGGAAACAATTTGTAACTATGCCAAAGTCCGTTCTAAGCCAATTTGGTAGGCTTCTATCGTCCATCAAATCTGGTTGGGTTGTCTTCTTCCGCGTTGGGCCTTCCATGAAAATAATGCTTTTCAGTATCTGTTGGAGTGCCCTCCTGGCAAACACTCACAGCTCACTCGAAATTCTCAATGTCTCAATGCAGTACACCAGTGTCTCTCCTCTGCAGCAGGCACTACAGATATTGTGCTCTTTGTTGGTCGTGGGCACAGATCATCTCGTGCAGACCCGAGTCTACATTCTCTGGCTCCAACACTCACTATTCAGTGTCAGAGGACGCTCGGGCTGCTCTTTCATTTTATTTTTCCTTTCATCATGGGTACCACAATGTAGTGCCTTTTGGCAATCTTGGATCCTCTGGTGCTCTGCCCTTCCGTTGGAGCAAAGAAAAGGGGGGTGGCCAAAACTCAGGCCAAGGGGCTCAAGGGACCGTGCACTGTCAAAGGTTACCAGCACATGACAGGAAGAAAACTAAAGCCTCAAACCAGCCCTGCCATCAGCAACAGGGCTCCTTCTCTTTCGCTCTTTTGCACTGAAACTCTGGTTCTGTTTAAACAGGGAACCAGCTCCTCCTTCTTGTTTGATGTCCAACGCTGTCTGATGGAGCAAGCACGATGCTTTGGAGATACCATTGATGGCGCGCTGGTGATCGCTGTCCAGCCTTGCTACTTTCCGGGTGCTGGGACTGTAGGTCCAAGATGTCTGCGCTTCATCTATAGCTGTCACTGATGGGAATTAGGCTTAAATCAGTATTCTGCAGGTTATTATGACTCTTCCTTTTACTCTGGTAGATACCGCAGAACGTAATGACATAGGCAGTGTGACACAGTTGTTAGTTTCCTTTAAATTAGCGCAAAAACAGTTCATTGTATTTAACAATGGGACTGCAAGCAGGTGGTCTGCAATCTTCAAAGGAGTGGCCATACCATACGTCATGGGATTATTCTGGTCTAGAATGCACTGTCACTCTCAAAGGGAAAAGCAGTACTTCTAGTCTCTTCAATTTGGGTACCATTCATTATCCTTACAAACGTCAATGTGGGAGCATTATCCTCTGTCAATTAAGGGTAGGTAGCTACATGGGAAGTCTATCTAAATGGCATTGCGTCATTGTGTAATGGGGTGAACATTTTTTTTGTTGAATGCTTACGTCTAGGTGTTCCTAAATTCCTTATCCAGAACACCTCAAAAGGGAAATCACATGATACAGATTATCAGCAAGTACACCCAGGCGAAGGATGGCATGCTCTATATGGGGTTTATGGACCTGTCATCAGCCTTCGACCTGGTAAATAGGGGAAAACTGTGGGAAATTTTGAAGAATTTGGGAATTGACGCATCCCTGGTGAATTTTTTAGATACCCTTCACCAAGGATTGAAGGCTAATATTAGTGTTAACAGGGAAGGGGGATGCACTCGCTACTTTGACTCTAAGCGGGTTGTAAGGCAGGGGTGTATCCTGGCCCCTCCGCTTTTTACCCTCTACATAAATTCCATAGATAAACATCTGGAAATGGCCACCCAGGATATCCCCCGTGTGGGTAACTCTGCAGTTCCGGTCCTCCTCTATGCCGACGATGCGGTACTGTTGATACGTACAGGACTGGGGCTGCATAGACCTTTAGATTCCTTTGGTGGCTTTATGGAATCATTAGATCTGAGGGTGAACAGTAAGAAGTCCCACGTCATGGTGTTTGGAAAGCGTCCAAAAACACACAGAACACTGCCCTTTTCCTGTAACGGTGTTGTTTTATCCATTGTCCCTGTATTTACGTAACTTGGCGTAATTTTTGATCTAAAGGGAAGCTGGGCCCCTCAAATTAATGCGAAATGCTTAACGGTTGCTAGATCATCCTCTGCTTTAATGGACTTTGCAAAGCGGTTAGGATCCAGGCCCATGGAGGCACTTTTAACTATTTATAAATCTAAATGCCTATCTATAGCACTGTACGGGGCCTCATTATGGGGATATTTGCAACAGGAAAAATTACAAAAGATAGAGAATACGTTTTTACGGATCCTGTTAGCTGTCCCTCAATCCACGCCTGTGTATACAATTCATACTGAGTTGGGACTGAGCTATATCTCCGATCTTATTCGTTTAGCCCCTATAACATGTTGGGTTAAAACTTGGACTAACAAGGAGATTTCACTGAATCATGCTATTTTAAAAGATGTAATGGCACTTGATAAAGCACATAAAATACCCTGACTATGTTACATTAGAGATGTCTTTGCTAAACTGGGACGCCCAGAGCTTTTTCATTCCCCGCATTTGTTGCAAAAAAATGATTTGAAGTGGATAAAGACGAACTTTATGAGGATGACAGACAAGAGCGGGAATATGTGGAAATGAATAAACCCCTTGTTAGATCGAATTATGTTTTAAAAACTACTCCACATATAGAACCATACCACAGAATTGTATCTATTCCACATCACCGACACCTCTTAATTAGATCCAGATTAAGTATTGTTCAATATACCCTGGGCATTTCATGTGTGTGGTGGAAACCGGACCTTACACCTCCCTGTAGTTGTGACAGTGTCTCTCCCCAAAGCCGTTTGCACTTTATTATGTTTTGTCAGCATTTTTCGGATATCAGGAAGCAACATCTAGTGCCAATACTAAGAGAAGCGGGATTCACCCAGGTTAAACCAGCACTGATGTTTCTACAAATGTTAAGCACCCCGAAGGTGATGTATGGGGTTGCCAGCTTCCTGGTGGCTGCTGTCCGTAATAAGAATAAGAGAGTGGCACTTAGGCCCCTGGAGAACTGATTATATCCCTTTGACAATGAATTGATTATACCCCTCTGCTTATGAATTTTGAGAATTTTAACCTTTGGATGCGCCTATTACCAAGAGTTGATTTTATGTACTTTATATATGTCATATGTATAATACTGTGTATCATTCATGACTATATTTTAATGTTTTTAATATTTTTGTGTGTAATATAATTGTATGATCGCTTTTATGATTTTTACTAATCGAAATAAAGTGCTATTGACTTGATACAGATTATCAGGGACATGTAGATACCTCCCTTTAATAATTGTGCATCAAGTGCACTATACAATACACAGGCTAATGATCAAAATGTGGATACAAAAGACAAGAACTAAAGAGTCCTGGTATTTCCATGATTAGAATACATCTGATCCCACCAAAAATTAAAGCAGCCGGAACAAAAGGGTAAAAAAACAAATTAAAATAGGCATTGAAAATTTGTCATGTTCTAAAAAAAAACGTAAGGTATCTCCTATTGAGGTGGAAAACTTGTCTTTCTATAGTATTGAGTCAGTTAACCAGTTCATCACTACCCTGGCAGTCAGACTGGAAAATATCGAAGTGGGCATAAAGAAAATTCTTGAAAACCAGTCTGGTCATACAAAAGGGAATTATACATAATATGGGGGTCCCTGGTACATCACTGCTGTCTAGAAGTGTGAACTTGAATACACCAAAAATAATAAAAGGGCTGACTGGTGAAAGGAATATGGAAAAAGGGAAATGGGACTAGGACACAGCTAAAATCCCCAATAACTAGGCAAAATGCTACATCGATCAGGGGGAAGCGGCAAAAGAAAAATCTATAGGAAGAACAAGAAATGACTTGGGTGATAGTCAGGCATGTGACACAACACCAAGAGAACGGGTGATACACAAAAGACTAGAGTAGTACACAAATTTTAACACTACCACCGGCCATTACACCATATACTGTAATCTTGACTACTGTTCCAGTTCCTTCCCGGGGAAAATGAAGCCTGGTTTCTTTTAAGGAACAAAGCCATACACTACCTAGGATGCAGAACAAGATTAATTAGTGCAATATCATGAGAAAAGTTTAGGTCACCTTTAGCAAGAGCTGCAGATTTATAGTTCCTCCTTAGGGCCCAATCAGGGAACATTTAATCAAGGGATGCCTGCTCCTTAAGGAAAGGGGCAGTAACATGGATAACTGCAGGTGACAAACTTTTAATCGAATATATATATATCTTTTTCTTTTCTTTAATGCCATTATAGCCAAATAGACATACACTGATGAAGTGTTGTTTGTCATGTTCACAGCATGAAGGATTATATCTGTAAAATGTAGTAACCAGAACAAGTCCAACCAACTGTTGCATAGCGATGGGCATCGTCATGACCATCCCCTCACAGCACAGAGGAGCTTGTAATAGTATTAAATAACAAAAACATAGAAACAAAGACATGCATAATAGAAAAACACACATTCCAAGCCATTAGGTATACTTGCTGTATACCAAGCACAGAAAGCATAGACAAATTACAATAGCATATATAAATGAGCAGTGACGCACCACACCATGTCATGCACTTTATGCACTGTGATCCTGAAGCCCAAAACCCAATATTCTGGCCTGCTTAATTTGTCAGGCTTAAAATTAATATTCAATTTCCTTACTTTCCTCACCCCTCTTTGACAGAAGGTCACCTTAGTCGCTTCTGGCACAAAGGACCATAAGGAACAACATGTAAGCATGTTAAGCCACCTTAATTTTGACTGTCCAAATGTAAAACTGTTTCACAGATGCTCCGTGTGTCCCTTGCGCCACAACTTTTCCTGCGAAAAATAAGTTTGAATTTGCAAATAGTTTTACCTAGGCATGTAGCCCACAAAATTCTAAGAACAAGCTTAATCTTATTTTCTGTCTAAAACCAATGTAACATTTTATTTTCTGTTAAATTAAGGCAACTACGCGGACATTATTTTTCAAGAGCAGAAGCAGTGTGCAATATACTTCTCTAACAATCCAGAAGTCAGCTATTTGTATTATACCTAAATGTATGCAGTTACTAAAGCCTAAGGCACTTTAAAGCTACTATAATTGGCAAGAATTCTGTTGAAATAGTCAGTTTTACCCAATTTCGTCTTTAATATTTGGGGCAATTAAAAATAAATATCCTATAATTGTGTTACATATTAATCATCCTTAGAATGTTCTTTACAGATTGCAGACATTGGACATTAGACATATCTCATGTAAATCCTTAGAAAAATGAGTTTTTTACGCCTGCGCTAAGTGAAATTCCATATGCAAATGTCCTCATTATGCGGTACAACACAACTTAAATTACATTGTAATGCTAAGAGGTCATAGTATGAGTATTAAGCTTTATAAATATTAAAAAACGATTTTAAAAGCAATTGTTTAAAAAAAATTTTTTCATAATTAATACATTACATTTTGATAATTCCACATATAAAAGCAAGCTGCATCCCTTGGCTATCAAATTTAGACGCATTCATTCACAAGCCTAAGCACACAACCCTAAATTGAAACCTGAAACATTTTTGGGCCATTTTTTTTTAAAAGGACAATTATTTCAACATTAGAAGCAAGAATATGCTTACAAAAATGCTTAAAGAGAGGAAACCCGTAATTGAAATGTTTTCCTCTAATACAAAATAATGAACCTTATTTTTGTAACCTTTTTAAAAACAACATTCTGAAATGTAAAGTTTCACCCGTGTTTAACTGACGAAGTCCTGACTGAGTAAACATTCCTGTCTATTGTTGGCCTACAAAAATGACAGCTGCTTGCTTAGCGGCAATAAAAGCTGTTTCTCAGTGTTGAATTGTGAGCACAGTGGCTGTCTATTTAAAACTAAGACATTTCAAGTTTTAAAATGTGTGTGCAATACAGCAAAATCCAATGTATTCAGATGATGTGTTTGCCTGTTAATATCTAATACAATGTATCTAAGGAAAATGCGTTATAATTGTTTAATTATTACAAAACACAATTTGGTTTTTGAGGCTTTTTTATACCTATTGAATGTGATTTTTAATATTATCTTTTAAGCATGTAACAGTTTGTACATGTGCGTAATTGCTTACTCTATAAATTAAATAGCAACATATAGCTATTGTAGCATATCATATGGTTCATTTCTGAAATTTTATTTAATTTCTAATGAATATTAATTAACTAACATTTTGCATAACGGACTGAAGACAACAAGAAAGACCAAAAACACATATTGAGCACATTTCAGACATATACAGAAAGGGGTCAAACACTCAGGACACACAATACAGAGCGCTTAATAGCAATCATTTCAAAAATAGCACTATCACTATTTACTTACAGAAGTTGCACTAATGGGAAAACCACAAACCACATAGACATTTAAACACACATTTAACCCACAGATCAACACTTAGGACAGAAACAAAGGACAGCCCACAGACTGTCATTAAACCAAACCATTTGTAAATACTAGTTTTAAGTCATATTTACAAGAAGTGCTTCTCAATAGTATTCCAAAAGACTGCAAAAACAGCCCAACAAACTATTTTATTTCCAAGAAGCCAAAATACACTCAATTCACTAGCTTTGGCTGGCAGAACACCAAAAATCGCTCTGCATATCTCCATTCATAAAATTGCGCAGAAAAAGGATCCTTGCTTTTATTTTGTCATATTTTAATTCACTGGGGATGCATAATCACCACGGAAGAAATATGTTGTTATACTTAAACCTATTTAGGTATTCCCTCGAGGGAGCTGGCTAATTCAATTCATATCTCACTATGGTACCTTCAAAGAGCAACACATTCTTCGATGTGTGCTTGAAACAGGCATGCCAAAAATAGTGCAAAATATGCAGTATTATACTAAAAGTAGATCTTAAAGTACTCTTTCTACGTTGAGCCGTTCAAATTTCATAGGAGTAGAAAAAAATCTCCATATTACCTGCCTACATGTGTTGCAACAAATATATGGTTTTTCATACAAAACTTGGCCAATTTCAAATTCATATCATATTCATGTTCAAAATCAAGCTCCCGGGTAAGTGTACCTAAACTAAGCTTACCAATCGGGTCCCAGGTAAGTGTTCCTAGACTACCTTACCAATCGGGTTTCAAACCTACAACAAGTGCCGCCAAACGGTTCTTACCAAACAAATGGTTGTCCAAATTCTAACTGCCAAGTTCTAAATGACCTAACAGTCTATTTTTTTAAATACTCACGCCAATAAGGTTCTCAATCAGGGTTGACATCATGTGGAGGAGCAAAATCAGGAAGATCAGAAATATACTGGGCTGCAGAGACAGAGAATCCCCAGAATCTCCATGCACAGAGTACCTCCTTAGTAGAATCCTGTCCTGTCCTCCTCAGTAGATTTCTGTCTCCTGACAAGATCACTCCCTCAGATAGTCACTTCTGATGAAGTCTACGTTGGAGCGCCAAACTGTAGTAATCAAAAATCCACTTCTCAGGGGTTCCACTGATACTTAGTCCATTTAAACCAACAAAGAAGAAATTGGCAACGAAGCTGAAATATAAAAGAGCATTTTTATTAAACTGAAATGAGTTGAGACTACGTCACACAGAAGCCTTAGCAACTGAATGAGGCAGTCTGAGGAGTACAGTAAACTGAGGCTTTTATATGCTAAGGGTTACATACTCAGCATAAGACTAAGGGGCAGTCCTGGCTCATGTAAGCATGCACAGAGACTAAGTTGGGCATGCAAGATCTACTTGCTCAACAATGTGGGAGAAAAGTTACTTCTCCATACAGCAGCAAAAATACCCTGACAGTCATACTTGGGAGGCAGGTGCATTCTACTAGCTAGGCCTTTCTGGGCATGTGCGAAATGGAAGATGCTAAACATAGTTTGTCTATAGGTAGGCTACATGAGCAGTTAACAGAAAGGTAGGACAGAGCACATGACAAACAAAATGGAGGCCTGAAATACAAAATGACTTTCAGCTCATGCTAACAAATCTGCCCAATATTTAACACTTTGACCCTGCATAAAACCAAGAAGTGATGTCACATATCTGTAATCCTCATGAAATGACAATAATTAACCTTGCTGAAGTTAGATGAATGCATAATTAATTATATCTATTTTTTCTAGGGGAGAGCAAAGGTGTGGGTTTCTCTTTCCTGAGAAAAGTTTGAAAACAATGTTCTTTACTAGTGCATTTTAATGCAGAGTTTTTACATCTGCTAAAAATCCATGATCTCCAAAACAAAATCACTAAATATTCAAGTCCTTTCATGGTGTGCCAAGCAAGTTAAATCTGACTCTTCATGAGTTCACCTAATTAAGTTTTTAAAATGTCCTATGGGTGCTCCGTTATGTCAAAAATTACCTCTATTACTAGGACCAACATTTTGCCCAAACATTACGTACCAAATGCCAGTGGAAGAATGGTATTTTCCTAATACTACTTCTATTGCACTATGGAGGTCACTTATGTCAAAGGTTATGTCTAATATTTCAAGGACCACATTCTGTCATGGATGGCCCACAACCTTGCCACAGTTGTCTTCCCATATATCAAGAATTTCCTCCAATGGGCCATTAAAAGCAATTTGCCACATGTGACAACTATGCTAAGAATTTCCTACAGGAGGCCAGCCCTGAAATTTTGTCATGGGTGTTCCTTGCCAAAATGTACCTACAGCATGCCAACAGTATCATTTGCAGAGGGTATCCCATATGCAGGTATTGCCTCCAGTATTCCATTGCCAACATTTTGTCAAGGGTGCCTGTATAAGCCAAGGAGCATGTCAGGTCCAACTGTGGATCTCTAGGAATAACAACACATGCTCACTTACATTTGCAAATTCACACTCTTTCTGTTGTTAGCACTGACTTGTACTCATTCCTTTTCACCTACTTTTGTTTACCCCCTTTCACCCTTAATCACTCATTCGCACTTTCTCACTCACCTTTACTCTGACTCACTTATTCTTATTCACTCATTTTAATGCATGCACACACCCATCCATGATCACATATACAAACATACATGCTCATATATATGCATGCTCTTTCACCAAAACTCAGTCTCATCCACATGCATGCACACAATAAACATTAAAACCATTGTATTATTGTTATCTAAGATGCCAGTCAATATCTAGACCTTACTGCTCTACTTTTTATTACACTAATAGTGAATAATAAACTATCATACAATACTAATGTAATTAAAATGAGCAGAAAATGAGGTTACGGCCTGATTCTGATAATGCAAAACACCCCTGTGTTCTTGGAACTGATTTTGCCAACTCTGAGGCCAGGGGTCGCAAAGGCAGTGCTGGGGGTAGCAGGCATCGTAACTGTGACTCCTGGAGACCCCTAAATTACGTCCATGACTACAGTTTCTTGAGAATACAAAAATCATGTGTTTCTTTCAACTTAATTATGGATGGCTAAATTCCCATTTATTTTGCACACCTAGCTACAACTAAGTTGAGCAAAAACTGCCATTGATGAGAGAAAAATCCCATTCTTGAATAACATAATCAGGAATGTTGGAATTCCACCCTTCCATATGCCTTTGCAAATTCCATTTAAAATGGTATGCTATGAGACAGAAATTTCACTTGTATGATGACATTTCTGTGCAAGGAAATTTCACAATACACTGGTCACTGGCATTCCTTGTTAGGTGCATAATTTGTTAGACATTCCAAATTTGGATTGCAGGTTGTTTCCCACACTGTAAAAAACTGCAAATTCAATTTAGTCAAGCAGGGACATCTAAAGGATTTTGGGGGCCCTGTGCCAAACATAGTTTTGGGGCACCTATTAGGAGCATCTTTACATTTATGATTACATTTCAACTTTTTCAAGCCCTCTTAGTCCAGGTCACCGACATTGCACAGTCACACTGGCTTAAATTCTAAATGGGTTCTATCTAATATTCAGGAATAGAGATGTGTGTTTTCAATATTAACATATAGTAGATGTTTAGTAGTATTATTGCAAATAATCTCTGTGACGAGATCCTCTTTTGATCTAAAAGGAACATTTTCATTGATGTGGCATGGTGCTGAAATATCTGTAATAAACTCCAACACATGACTCATATTCAAATATATATTAAAGGAAAATAGTATTTAAAAGTATCTCTGATTAAGTATCATTCAAGTGTTACAGCAAACAAATGATGGACGGAATGCTGGCAATGCATTCTCCTCCAGTCAGAAGATCTGGGTTAAATCCATTGTTCTTTTTCCCACTACACCACCCCAGTTTGGACCCAGCCATATTTAAATCAGTCTTGACCCTGTGCCCCATGGGAACAGTCCAGACCGAACTTCCAGGCCAGGTCCTCCCTGGAACGGATACAAGCCTCTTGGCTTCAGGGTACGTCACCCTTCTTCAGCCAGGCTAGCTTGAATCCAGTGGCACAGTGAGCAAGGGGCCAACATCTGGGCATACCCATCCCCCTTAGTCAAAAAGAATCAAAAATAATCATTCAAGGTCACCAGGCCAGGACCGTGTAGAGAACAGATCCAGACCTATTATCACCCTGAAAGGCTGGGGCCCTGGGCCAGAGCCTACTTTGCCCATACCTTAAATCATCTCTGAATCAAGCATGGAAGTAAATGAGTGTTTGAAAAGGAACAAGAAGAGAGCACCCTGAAACCTGAAAGAGATAGATATAAAGCATGAGTTACTCTATAGTAACATGTATGCATCTGAGTACTCAAGTCCTGAGCATCTACAACAATCTCAGGCTTCCAGACATAGTACTGAATATTAATAATATTAATAATAATACAGCATTTTATAGAGTGCGAACAGCTACCTCACACGGAGGTGTCCCGGCGCTAGAAGAACAGGCATGGTCATGAGGGCCAGAAGTTGAGCGCCTAGCGTGGTTGGGTGAAGAGCCAGGTCTTCAGCATCTGCTTAAAGCAGGACTCGGAGGGGGCCTGCTGAAGCGCTGGGGGCAGGGTATTCCATAGTGCCGCCACATTGGCTGAGAAATTTCGTCCTCCCAACCGTGCCCTTTTTGCTCATGGAACTGCAAGCTGCACGTGGCAGTTGGAGCGGAGAGAGCGGGCCTGGGTGTATCTCGGCAGCCTAGCTTTTAGGTAATTTGGGCAGGTGCCATACAGAGATCTAAAGGCCAACGTGAGTGCCTTAAATTTGATCCTGCTGGCCACTGGTAACCAGTGAAGTGATAGAAGGTGCAGAGAGACCGAATGCTTAAAAGGGATCCACATTAACAGTCTCGCAGCCGCATTTTGAACCAGTTGCAACCGCTGAATTAGGTACTTTGGTAGGCCCAGATAAAGGCCGTTTGCGTAATCCAGCCTCGATGTCACTGTGGCATGGATTACTGTTTTTTGGCAGCCCTCTGGTAAGAGTCGCAGAATCTTCAGAAGATTCCTCAACTTACACAGACAGCAACCAACTACCTGCTGGATGTGCGAGGCAAAGGACAAACTGTCGTCCCACCGCACCCCTAGATTTTTTGCCATTTGGCTAGGCGAAGGGGCCTGTCCCATCTCCGCCGGCCACCAGAACTCTGAGGGTGAAGGGGAGCCTTTGCCAAAAAAGATCACTTCCGTCTTGTTTGCATTAAGTTTTAATTTGTTTGTGTTCATCCAGCACGCGACGTCTTGGAGACAGTCCTAAAAGCTAGAAAAGGACGCCTCTGAAACCTCCGAGTATGGAAACACCAGTTGGGTGTCATTGGCATATGAAATTGCCTTGACCCCCCAATTGGCAATCAGCGTAAAAAGTGGAGCCAGGTAGATATTAAATAATAGTGGGCTGAGTGCCGACCCCTGAGGGACGCCACAGCTGAGGACCTTAGGTGTTGAAGAAACGGTCCCCAGCACCACCTTCTGGGTTCTCTGAGTCAGATACGACTGTATCCACCCCAGTGCCTGGTCCTGGATGCCTACCTCAGCCAGTCCCCTCAACAGCCTTGCGTGGTCAACAGTATCAAAGGCAGCCGACAGATCCAGGAGTATCAGCATTGCTGAGTTTCCTGAATCCATCGTCCACCTCACTGACTCTGCCACCTCAATTAGTGCTGTCTCAGTGCTGAAGCCGAGTCTAAAGCCTGATTGCGTCTCATGCAATATCCTATTTTCTTAAATAAATTTACTTATCTGATGCTGGATTACTTTCTCAAACATTTTGCCTGGCGCTGCCAACAAAGAAATCGGACGAAGATTACTAAGGTCTGTGGGATCCCCATTAGGTTTTTTCTTTAACGGGAGGAGGGTGGCATGTTTCCAAATCATCGGGAACACCCCTGAAGAGATGGACATATTCCAGATGTGCTGTATTGTGGGAGCCAAAAAGTCAGCCATGGTGCTCCAAAGCTTAGGTGGACATGGGTCATCAGGTGACCCTGACTTACAACGACTTAGTTCCTGCATAACCGAGTTTAGATCTATCTGCTCGAATTGTGCCAGAGTTTCACCAGCCGCCTCTTTGACAGCCAGATCCGTCTTCACCGTTCTTCTCTCCGGATGGATAGACTCATAAACTTGTTTAATTGTGCAGTCAAAAAAATCAGAGATGCTATCGCACAGTGTGGCCGACGGGGGGACCTCCCTCTCAATACACCTGGGTTTGAAAAAAGACTGTACCACCTTAAAGATTTCCTTACTCGAGTGTTCCGCTTGCTGAATTGATTCTGCAAATAACTGTTTTGTTTGCCTTTCTAACAGCCTTCTGCAGTTTTTTGGAGGCTTCCTTATATCGGCTTTTTTCTAGAGTCCTGTAGTATACCCTCCAAATCCTCTCCAGCCTCTTACACGCTGCCTTCTCTACTCTAAGGTCATGTGAGAACCAGGGAGCGGAAGGGGAATCCCGCTTGGAAATTGCACATTTTGCCGGTGCAATGGATGACACCATATTCCTGATCCAGTAATTAAATAGCTGTGCATCTATATTAACATTTTAGGTTAAAGTTGGTATATTCTGAGCCAAAACTGGGCCCATAGTGGCAGGGACCAGCTTCTTCCATTGTCTCTTCACAAAAGAGCACTTGCTTGTCGCAGGTTTCTCAGTGGCTATATTTAATTTAAATGGAATAAGCGAATGGTCTGACCAGACTAGCGGCAATGGCGCCTCTACCGCCACATTTTTAATGTTAGAGAAAATTAAATCAAGCGTATGACCCGCTCTATGTGTAGGTCCATCATTGATCAGTCTCAAATTGGCTGCATTTAATGTGGCCCTCAGTGTCTCTGCAGGGACATAGCCCTCCTTATCCATATGGATGTTAAAATCCTCAACAATGAGGAATTGAGGATAGAGGAGGGAACTCTGAACGATCGTATCCATCAAAGTTGTCAGGTTGGGATCATCCCCGCCAGGAGGGCGGTAAATAACTAATCCCGCTAGGGATAGCTGAGGTCCCAACTGAAAGCAGAAGTGTAGCCCCTCCAATCCAGGAATAAGGGTAGGAGCGGAGGATGTTAGTGTAAACTGCTCCTTAAATATAACAGCCACAGCCCCTCCTCTTCTAACACCTGTCCGGTTAGAAAAACACATTTTATACCCTAGGGGTAATGCTAGCGCGATGGCGGTCACATTGTCCTCATTAAGCCAGGTCTCTGTTAAAAACAAAGCATCCCACTCGTGGCCTTCCAATAGCAGCCAGATATCAGCTGCATGCTTGGCTAGGGATCTACAATTCAGAAGTCCGACTCTGAAACCTCTGCTGATAGGCGGCTTGGGCCTAGTATACCCCTCTGCCCTCAGATCGCCCATCGCTCCCTGTGTTTTCCCACAAGCCCCACATGCCTGAGGGAGGGCGACAACCAGTAGGTCAGTCCTATAAGCGCAGCAAATCAGCCGCGGTGTTGAGCGCCCACAGGTCTTCCTGTGACCACGCGATCCTCCCTTTAGCAGCACCCTCACTGACAGCATGCCTGGCCCCGGCCGCGGTCTGGTCGCGGAAAGGCGCAGACGGGATTGCCTTAGGCGCGCCTTCTGCGCGCAGTCGGCGCGCCCGCTACGCTCGTCCGCTACGCGTCCGATCGATACACATGGTTTATAGGTGAGGGGGGATGTGTGAGGGGGTGTGGCCTATCTATGGTGGGCGTGGCCTGAGGGATTCCAAGTGATGGCGGCAAAAGTTAGGTTGTATCCCGCAGCAGCGTTAAGATCCGCTGCGCGGGAATGCCCAGAGAGTGGCGAACAAGTGATAGTAAGTGCCCAAAGGGAGAGGGTCAGAAAGTTAAAATACACAGTATCACACTATAATGTTTTTATAAGAGTACGATCCTCTCCCAGCTTCCGCCTCAGGAGAATGCTGTCTTCTGACTCGCGCTAGCGTTCAGCGCGCTTTAAATGCGTTCGGCGGGGGGCTTGGCCTATCTACTGTGGGTGTGGCCTGAGGGATTCCAAGTGATGGCGGCAAAAGTTAGGTTGTATCCCGCAGCAGCGTTAAGATCCGCTGCGCGGGAATGCCCAGAGAGTGGCGAACAAGTGATAGTAAGTGTCCAAAGGGAGAGGATCAGAAAATTAAAATAAACAGTATCACACTATAATGTTTTTAAAAGAATACGATCCTCAGCCGGCTTCCGCCTCAGGAGAATGCTGAACTATTTGTCAATTTCTGATTAGAGAGAGATTTGCTTCAAAGGAGGGGTAACTCTCAGCGTTCCTTCACAACTACAACAGTGATTTCAATGTGAGTATTTCACACCCAAAACTATTGGCACCATGGGTATCATTCAATCCAAGATGCAATGTGATCTTTTTTATGAGTAATGCCCTATAGATCCGCTATGGAATGAGGAATAACACGAGAAATCATTGCTATCACACCAATTTGGCATGTTTTTCTCACTTTACGAGCCAATTTCCAGGGTTTAATTCCACTGGGTCTGATTGATCAAATCCTTCTGTAATGTCACGTGAAATTACTGCATTACTTGAAATACCGGGTGAGACAGAATGTCCTATTATTTCTCAAATCAGTAAAAGGATACTGAAAAGAATGAGGACCTTAGTGGGCAACTTTATAATTTCTTTTTTTCCAGTAAATAAACTTTGTGAAGTGGTCTCTGCCCTTACTATAATCATAAACTGCCCTGCCTGGCGTATCCCATAAACGTATAATACACTACGTACTAAGCAATAATTTACATTTTATGCAAGATTGAATACATTGTTTTTGTCCTTTAATTAGCCGATAGAGAGTAAATGCTTAATCACCAGTGAAGACCTTACAGTGGTCAAACAGTGAGTTTAATACTTTCACACACCTGCATTCGTTAAAGTTATGCTTTCAAGATATAAAAGTTGAAAATGAAGTCCTAATCACAACCGCCTTTCCCGGGTATAGGTTGAACAAAACAGAATGCATTTAGCCAAGCTAGAGAAGGTGGAAAGAATGAGAACATTGTCTTGGGACCTGTATAGAGTGAGTGGAGGTGCGTAGGGGAACACAGTGCATGATTTGGTCACACACATTTGTAAGCCGTTAAGGCAACATTTCCAATTACTCACCCCAACTGGCGCTAGGTTCCCAGAAGATTTGATAGTAATAGCATTAAACAGGTACAGTATAATGTAAATGCATCACACGGACATAGATATGCCAGCTCATGAGCATGCACACATTCAGAATTTTATAAACAGGTTAAGGCAATATCTGTTTTGCTCACTCCCTCTAGGTGTCACCTCAAAATCAAGATGCCATGTAGATATCATGAGTGTTCCAACAAAGGGAGTTGGCTGTACAAGAGCAAAGACAATGAAGCTATCATATTGTGGTAGGTACTATTTCATTCCTGACAAGCTATCATATTGTGGTTGGTACGATTCTATTCCTGAATAGATGAACCAACAAACTATTTCTCCAGCTCATTCTATTTAAATATAATTTTAGTGTACATAAATGCAAGAATTATGCAGTCCCGGGCCAATGGAAATATGCAACAGGGAGGGCCGAATTATGCAACAGGTTTGACTATATTATACATCAGAAAAAGAAAAAATATGCAGCGTAAGGTGTCACATTTTGTAATAGTATATACACTGTGCGTGTTGATAGGTTACACCCTCACCATGCACTGGTAATTATCTCCCATATTACATCTGTAACAAAATGGTTTCTGCCCATTTAGTCCACAAGGATTATTTGTTTTTGGCTTAGACATTTTACTATAGGTGAGCCTCACAACAGCTGTCTCATCCATAGTAATCACATGGTTAAAGGACTGCAAGTGTTTACTGCTAGTGTCTTCTATTGAGATAAAGCTGCTGCAATGCAGAAAAGGTAAGGGGCACTTGGCTGGATACATGCTAACATGTGTGCCATGTGTGAGAGCTACTCATCTAAGACACTCATCATGCACAATCTGTTAACCACACACAGGTAGCCTGTATATACCTGGAACAGATAGCCTGGCACAGAAGGGACTCTGCAGTTAGATAGCAGTATCACGACAGATGGTGGCAGTTTATGTGATAAACAGTAAGATAGTGACTTAGCACATACTCACAGACAGGGCAAGGTATGCCCGGAATGGGCTCCATCTTGGAACACTAATACAAAAGCTAAATTGGTGCAGGGTGGAGTGACAGAACCCACGCCCTGATGAAATTGCCTGAGTTTTTTCTTGGGCAATACCTAGTGTGATCTTGCCCGGTTTTAATATAGTGGGGTTTAATCCTGTAGTATATTGGATCCTCTACTAATGTCCTACCACCTGTGTTCACCCTTGGTTTTCTTTTGACATTCAAAATGTATGGTTGGTGGTTGCTGATGAAGAGAACTTGAGGTAGTGGGTGAGTACCTGTCTGCTCACCCCCATGGTGTTGCTTCCGTGAGGCACCACAAACCTCTCTACACATTTGTGGGGGTCGCACTAATTGGAAGCAACGCAGCAATTTGTATTGTATATTGTGTTTTAAAGTGGTAACTCTGATCCGGTAAACACAGACATTATAATTTTAACCGCTGTCCCTATAGATATCTTTGAATCTAGGTAAGGATCTGAGGATGAGATTCACTGTGTGAACAGGTCCAGTGTTGTGTATATGTTTATGAGTGGAGGATGACCTGTTCACTACCCCTATAGCTCCTTTTTGTACAAGGCCGAAATTTTCAAAACTGGTGGGGCGCTCCGGTCTGCTCCTATCTTGAAAGTATTGGGGTGATTCAGCAAGTGGGGGCAGAGAAAAAATGGGGGTCCCAAAATGTGTTTTCCCCATGCAATTTCCCCAAAGAACCTTTAATTGCAGCTACAGCCCGAATTGCTGAACGGAATTACACCAAATTTGGCAAAGAGGTAGCCCTTGGTTCAGAGTCGTGCCTTTTGCTTAAATGGTGTACATCTGTTCAGTTCGTTCCTGAGAAAATCAAAAGTAAAATCACATATATATCTAGAGGAGCGCATGATCCGCGCACCCTATGCGTACCCTGAGCGTACCCTTCCGATCATGAGCTGCATGCTAACTGACTGTCAATACTCCAAACCAGAAAGTGTGCGAAACGTACAAAGGGGGCAGGGTAGAAAAACCGTGACCCTCTAGACCTGCTTAGGGGTCCCCCCAAATTATTTTTTTTTAAACTGCAAAATACATGCAGGGTGTGCGGATCCTACCGTAAAAAAACATAAAACAAAGTGGGGGCTCCCGCGCTTCTTTAATATTTAGCCCCCGGGAGGGCCAAATCCCAGGGGCAAAAAATATTACATTTTATGGGAGGCCCAGACTGGCCCCCCATCCCCGGGGACTGCCACCCCCAAGGGCTACAAAATAAATTGGTGGGGGGCTCAAATTCAACCCTGCAGCAAAATACATGGGTGGGGGCTCAAAGCCCCCCCCAGCCCCAGGGACCGCTACACCTGGGGCTTTCAAAAAAAAGGGTGGGTTGGTTTAAGGCCCCCCAAGCCCCAGGGACTACCACCCCCTGGCGCTTTGTATATTGTGGGAGGGGGCCATGCAGCACCCCTCCTGGAGCTATCAAGGGCCCTGGGGACCACCACCCCCCAGGGCCGGCTCCTGCAGTGTCTCGGGGTACCCACTCATGGGACACTGCTGTCTCCCACCCTGTCATAGCAAACTTGGTTTGGATTTTGAAAGAGAGAGCAGGGAAACTTGCTCCCTATAAGGAAAAGCAATGCCGGCTCCCAAAAGATGTGGGAAGCTAGCTGGGATCGTGGGGGCATTGGGGCTCCCCCACTGTCCCCAATGTTGTATATAGGCCCCGGGGGATGGGGTCCGTGGGGAGAAAAGAAATTAGTGATAGGTGCTTTTTTCGGTAAAATTAGGAGTCACGCACCCAGTGCGTCGCTCAGCGTGGCCCCCTGGTATGCACCCATCGGGTGCAGAACTCCTAATGTGTAGGGTGCGGGATTCCAGCATGTTGGGTGCACGACTCTTACCAAATTGGGTGCACAACTCATAACGCGTTGGGTGCGCGACTCTAAGCAAAATAAAGTTATATTTTTCAGATATACATCAAGCCTATGTGTTCAGATCTTGGGTGGCTCTAAAAAGAGCTGTTGTGTTTATTGAGAGATTTTGATACCTATAAGTAAGTGCCTATGCAGAGTCTAAAGTTGATGAGGAAGAATCTGTTACCCTCATCTGTAAAATGTACACCATCTGTCCTATAGATGCCATCCATATTGAAACACAGATTGTTGTGGTAAGTAAACCCCATCCTATAGTCTCGGAGAAAAGCAGAAACAGATTTATTGACATGTTTCCTAGCTTTCTCAATCTGTGGACAATATTGGTTGAACCAGTTCCATTTCTGACTTTGGCATATGTTAGAATAGACAAATGCAGTTTGGGGAAAACGTGACATCAATTCTCCAAAGGTGTCCTACATAAGCATTTTAGACCCACCCCAGTTAAATTGCCTAGGTCATTGCCGCCACAGTTAACATTTTTGAGGTCATGGTGTTAGAGATGCAAAAAGGATTTAACCAATGGCATCAATTGGTGCCACTTTAACCCTCTCTTTCCAATCCATTTAATGTCTACATTTGGCAAAGCTAGGTCTTTGTCAATGACTGTTTTCTGCATAACTTTTGCTTCAGAAAATATAGCTGTGTCTCACAATCCACAATCTAAGCATCTTGAAGGGAGGTCTGGATACACTCAGAAGGTATCTGTATGTTAAATGGCAGTTTGAAAACTATGATTTTTCTAAAATGGTGTATAAGATGCAGTTTTGAAAAAAGAAAATAAATGATTGGCGGTTTGAGAACATTCTAGACTGGAAAGGATGGTGCATGTTTCTGTTTTTTAAATGCATGTTACTTATTGGTTAACAATAACAGTTTGAAAGGATAATTACATAGGATAAGGTGATATTTTGAAAAGTCAAGCACACTTGCTGT
Organism: Lissotriton vulgaris; assembly: GCF_964263255.1. NCBI lineage: Eukaryota > Metazoa > Chordata > Amphibia > Caudata > Salamandridae > Lissotriton > Lissotriton vulgaris. Next base: position 460,087,561 of record NC_141696.1, on the reverse strand, counting down.
TTGTATTAGCAACATTGTGTGCTCAACTTTTGGCCTGTGTACTCAGTTGAGTGTTTCATGAACTGTTACTATGGTGACAGGGAGTATGCAGATTGGGGTAGTGTTCAAACTTATGTCAATTGGAAAGGGTTGAAATTTGGAACCAATAGAAATGTGTGTTAGCTTTTGAATTAATGTGGGAAGCAATGTGATTTTCTATTTACAAATATTTGTATGCAGAATGAGAGGGAAAGTTTGCCATGTTTGGATTTGCTAAGAGCAGTACAATACAGAGATTCTGAATAAGGAAATCTGGTGTGTGACTGACATACTTCTTAATCAACACATCAATTTGAAAGGTGAGTTATTCATTTGTGAGGGGTTGTATGTGGTGCCTTTGTTTTTAATAAGAGTAATGTGTTTCTGCTGCTAAAGTGCAGAGAGTAGTCTTGTTTGTCTAGAATCACATTGTGAGTCCGTCTGCATTTGGGCAACCATTGTCAGAGAAGCATTTGGGTAGTTCATGTCTTTGCAGACACATAACTGCTTGAAAACCTATCCTGGTCTCAAGTTTTGGTAGAAGTAGAAACCACTCATTGCTTATGTATTTGCAAAATGAGTCAGGCTTCCACACTAAAGTGCAGTACTAAAATATGTGGAATGTGTGCAGTCACCTTACCTCTTCCAGAGTATTAAAAGTATTTTGGTAAAGTCCAAAGGATAGTGTTGCATGTCTAAAATCACATTGTGAGTCTGTGTGCATTTGGGAAACATTGTGACAGAAGCATTGGAGTACTTCATGTTTCTGTAGACACATAATTGCTTAAACATCTGTACTGTTCTCAAGTTTTGGTAGAATTTGAAACCAGTCATTGCTTAGGTATTTGCAAAGAGAGTCAGGCGTCCACACTAAACTGCAGTACTAAAATATGTGGAATGTGTGCAGTCATCTTACCTCTTCCAGAGTAGTAAATGTGTTTTGATAAAGTCGAAGGGATAGTGTTGCTTGTTTAAAATCACACTGTGAGTCTGGTGCATTTGGTAACCATTGTGACAGAAGCATTTGGGTACTTCAAGTTTCTGCAGACACATAACTGCTTAAAAACCTATCCTGCTCGCATGTGTTGGTACAATTAGAAACCACTCATTACTTATGTATTTGCAAAATGAGTCAGACTTCCACACTAAAGTGTAGTACTAACATCTGTGGAATGTGTGCAGTCACCTTACCTCTTCCAGAGCAGTACATGTGTTTTGGTAAAGTCCAAGGGATAGTGTTGTTTGTCTGGAATCAAACTCTGAGTTTATTTGGGAACCATTGTGACAGAAGCATTTGGGTACTTCATGTTTTGCAGACACATAACTGCTTAAACAAATATCCTGTTCTCAATCTTTGGAAGAATTAGCAACCAGTCATTGCTTATGTATTTGCAAAATGAGTCAGATTTCCACACTAAAGTGCAGTATTAAAATATGTGGAATGTGTGCAGTCACCTTATCTCTTCCAGAGTAGTAAATGTGTTTGGTTAAAGGGCAAGGGGTAGTGTTGCTTGTCTAGAATCACACTGTGAGTCTGTGTTTATTTGGGAACCATTGTAACAGAAGCATTTGGTAACTTCACCCAGTGTCTCTCCTTGTACTACTCTAATCATTCAGCCTGTATCCAAGTACTCATGTAGAGATTCAGGGCATTAGCACATGGACTGCTACAAACTCTTACACAATTGCGCAGTCATTATCCTTACACCTGGGCTGGGCCACCCCCGAAACATTGTTTTCAAGATCTGAAGACCCAAGTAAGCGAGACACGGATACTACCTTCGGACTGTTAAGGGGATTATTGTTAACAACCACCGGATAGTAGTAGCAGTGAGATAACTGACTGGTGAACTGTCGGGCTAAATATTTTTGGTTATAACCTTGCAGTATAGCGTCTCACCGTAGGTAACCAAGCTGTATATATCCAAGAGAAATATTATCTTGAGACATGAGTAAAGCCTTACGTAAAGGGGGCAATGGGGTTGGCGTTGTTGGGACTTTGGACGCATTCCTCTCCAGGGCTGAGTCAGTGTTAATGTATGAGATTCAGATCACGGAGCGGAGGTTATCATTAGGACCACCTAACCTACTCCTCCCACAAGCCCCCCGTTAGAGCCTAACATCATCGTAGTTAACACACAAACAGCATCACAGAACACCACCTCTATCCAGAAACAGGGAATCTCTGAACAATTAATATCGGTTAACTCTTTATGTTCAACACCATCCCCTTCTCCTCCATCTAACCGCAGTAGGCAGTCAAAGGTTGTGTCAGCGTCCAAAGGCAAAGACCAACCCAAAAAGAGAAAAGCCTGCAGCAAACCCAAAACAAGTCTACAGACCGTCAAGCAGGCCAAGAATAGGAATGACAGGTATGAACAGGGAGAGCCAGCATCTATGTCTTCAGTTTTAGATAGCCTTAAGGGGGCAGGCAACGGCATTAGTTTATCATTGGGAGCGCAGAGCCTCAACTGCCCCGAGGTGTCATTAGATACTTTAAAGCAATTAGAAGAGAGGTTAGTAAAAACAATTAGTCCGGTGATGGCAAAGTTGGAGGCAATCGAAGCGAGGTTGGGTATAATAGAGAAGATTTTAACTAAAGATCCGCCTATCCCCATGATAACCAAGGGGGAAGAGACGGCTGAAGTTATATTGGTAGAGCAGCTGGGAGGCACCAATGAGCGCTTAATATCCAACAGGCCACCTCCAATGTTAAATCCCGACTAAATACCCAAGGGTCCTGGGAATCGTGGTATTGAGAGTAAAGGTGAAATGCCTACTAACGTCCCAAGTTCCTTAGTACTAGACTTACCACCTCAATCCACACCTCTGGTAGTAATTCTGCGGAACGTGCCGCCTCTTTCTCTTGGTTCCACTGAAGATTACCCCCAACTTAAGAACGAGGTGATTCATTGGCTATGCAATAACCTAATAGTAAGTCCTGCAATAGAACGTAATATCATAATGGCTCGTCGTGTGGGATGGGTAGGAGACTCAAGGAAAACTGGTATGGAGGACTGTATCGTTGATAAGTTTAATGATCATATGCTTGTTGAAAGGTTATTCAGAGAAGTTATATCGGGCATACCTAACACTGGTACAGGAATTCAGATTCTCCCCCTGATTTTTTTTACCAACGTGAGTTCTCAATCAGTAACAACGGATCCTCATATGCCAATAGGCAGTTACATGGCACACCAGAAACCTTTAGACCTACTCATTACACCATTCAGACAGCTACCTAAGATCCCCAGGGTCACCTTAACTCATTACCCAGTTTGCGCAATAGATTTTCTGCCCTTTCTTCCCTAGCGGATTGTGATTGACTACACAGACTTGCAGTGTATATTGATCCTGCACCGCTGTCTAACTCTCAATGCACAAGTGAAGGTCGCCTAGGAGTACTGAAGGGGGGAGCTTGTACCATTGCCCAGACCAAGAGCCCAACAATCACTTTAAATATAGTCTCAGGTACCAAAACCGCCCACAATGTAATTTCTTGGAATATTGCCGGGCAGGCAGGGAAATTTCAAGATCCCAAGTGGCAGAGTTCATCAGGTTTTTCCCTGTGATTTGTTTACAGTAGACATGGCAGGTGGACTGTGTTTCTTTTTCTCTAGAGGGCTATAAGGCCCTCTTTGTTTCAGCCATACGCTCATCTAGTGGCAGAGCCAAGGGAGGCTTGGCTTTATACATCTCACTATCTCTGAAATGTACAATTACTCCTATACCCAACCTAATATCCAAGCAGTAATCTTGAAACACGGGAATGTGAAACGGCTCTTGATCAATTTCTATAATGCAGTGAATACCCAACTGAGTGGCTTTGTTGAACAACACTGCAGAGACGCTTCACATTGCATGTTGCTTGCAGGGGATTTTACCATTCACCCATGTGGTAATCCAACAACAACCACTATGGGTGAACTGGGCTGTGGCAGAATGGATGGTATACATTTTGACCACTCCAATCCTCAACCATTTATTAAATGAACACGATCTGGTTAGCTGTATGTCAGTGGTGGATATTGGCAGTAAACAGGTTGTGCCCACATTTAAGGGGCACACAGAGGGGACTTTTATAGACCATATCCTAATTACTGAGGCTCTTCGGCCACGTATATTGGGTTTTGAAATTTTAGATTGTATTTATAGTGACCATAACCCCATTTGTATCCAGCTATTTGGGAATTTACTGGCAGTTAATGGGGTGCTGAAACCCACGGATGGAAGGAGCCGCCTCAAATGGTCAAAAGTGAACTCGGACTCCTCCTATGTTAATATCCATAAAACATGTGCCCCGGAAATTGTATCTTGCGTTTGCCCCCTCTCTGCCCCTACGAATATCCTTAGGGCTTTTGAGTCAATTGCTATTAAAGTGGGGACGCTACTGACCACTACGTCAACCATTGTTAAGCCTAGGGATCCAAGATGGTTCGATCATACTTGTTCATGTGCTGCAAGGGAGCTAAAGGCAGCCCTGAAAAGCACACCAAGAGATCGTTCACTGATTTGTTTATTGCGCTCCACATACATGAAAGCGCTAGCAAAGCGCAAGGGCAAATTAAAAGACATGATCTGGAAGGATCTCCTGGATCCCAGTACTTTAACTAATAGCGAGAAATTCTGGGACATAGTCAATAGACCACTATTTGAAACAGGCAGGGAACCTGAGCTAGGAACTAATATCCCAGAGAACGATTGGGTACAGCATTTTAGTTCTATATATATTAGGGCTAATACCCCACAGATAGACCTGCATCAAGTTGGTCAGGATGTATTATTACCACACTTTACCCTAGGAGAAATCGAAAGAGGAATCGCAGGGCTGACGAGTAACAAAGCACCGGGTCCTGATGCCATGCCCCTGGACCTTTATAAATCAAATATAGCATTATGGGCTCCGGTTCTTACAGCGGTACTTAATGCAGCAGCATCTCTGGGTTGTCCCAGGTCATGGGGTACCTCCATGATCATCCCAGTCTTTAAGAAGGGAGATCGTAACAGCACTACCTGCTACAGACCGATCTCCCTGATCGACTCAGTAGTTAAGGTTGTGGGAGGTGTGGTCCTGAATAGATTGTCATCATGGGCTCTGGAAAACAGGATCACATCAGCCATTCAATATGGGTTTCGGCCCGGCCACTCTACATTAGCACAATGTTTAAACCTATATATGGTACTGGGGAGGTACACCATGCGCGACGGGGGACCATCTACATGGTGCTCCTGGATCTCTCACCTGTGTTTGATTGCATAAACCGGGGGAAATTATGGGATCTCATGGGCGCCATGGGGGTGGAGCCTGCTCTGGTTACATTCTTAAGGGACCTACATAGGAACACTAGGGCAAATGTTAGATTCTCGCAAGACCTCTGGGTTTTGGGAGATTTCCCTGTCGAGAGAGGTGTGAGGCAGGGCTGTGTCCTGGCCCCTTTTCTTTTTAACTTATATATTAACGAGCTGGATATGTTTTTGCTAAAAACTGGTGCTGACTTTCCCTTTGTCGGGCACAGGGGCCTGCCCGCCTTGCTATATGCAGACGCCGCCGTTCTCTTGGCTAGAACCGCCAAGGGCCTGCAGTTTCTATTGAATGCTTTTATTGGTTTTATGGCTGACCAAGATCTTGTCATAAATAACACTAAATCATACATCATGTAGATAGGAGTGCGCCCAAAGAAACAGTACCCTTTTGAGGTAAGTGACGAGAAGGTACCCCAGGACCACTGCGCCTTCCAGCCTGGTCACCCCCACTCTCCAGTGCCTGTGCCTGCTCCCGCAGCCCCAGCCACCCGAGGGTCGCCGAGCCCACACCAGCCTCCCGCAGCCCCAGCCATCCGAGGGCCACCGAGCCCACACCAGCCTCCCGCAGCCCCAGCCACCCGAGGGCCGCCAAGCCCGCTCCAGCTTTTCCCGCCACCCCAGCCCGTGGCCCCGCCCCCCACCAGCTGATTGGCTCTCGCTCCCGCCTCCCCGCAGACCCTCCCGACCGGCTCCCTTCTCATGACGTCCCCAGAGCGACCGCGCAGCGGACACGCACAGCGGGAGCACCGATTGAGCGCCGAAGGTGCGCCAAAGGTGAGCCCGTCTACGCCCGTCCGTGCCTGGACCACGCCCAGTGCTAGGACCCCTGGCCCCCGCAGACCCCAGCCCACCCGCCGGACGTACGACGCCGCCACCCTCAACGCACTCAACGCCGGACGAATCCCAGGATGCAACCGAGCCACCCCGAGACGCACCCACGGACCCTTCTGCTGCAACTCCTGCAAGTTCACCTGCATTTGACCTGCACTACTCCAGCACCAACCAAGACCAAGACGAGCAACAACAGCAGCCACCTGAAATGCATCCTGCTCAACACCCGCTCCGTCCACAGACACGCCGTCGAGCTCTGGAACCTGCTCGACACCACAGCCCCAGACGTCGCCTTCCTCCCGGAAACATGGATGAACGCCTCTTCAGCGCCCGACATCGCCATCCCAGACGGCTACAAGATCATCCGAAGGGACCGCATCAACCACACCGGAGGAGGCATCGCCATCATCCACAGGAACACCATCCCCATCACGACCAACACCGATGACATCCACGCACCCGCCGAGCACCTGCACTTCCAGGTCCACATCAACCCCAAGACCACCCTCAGAGGCACCCTCATCTACAGACCCCCGGGACCATGCACACAATTCAGCGAAGACATCACCGACTTCATCAGCCCGCACGCCCTCCCCTCCGCTGACTACATCCTCCTCGGGGACCTCAACTTCCACCTGGAGAACAACAATGACCGCAATACCACCACCCTGCTGGACAACCTCGCCAACCTCGGACTCAAGCAGCTGGTCACCACCCCCACCCACTACGCCCGACACACACTCGACCCCGTCTTCTCATCCAGCAAGGACATCGCCTTCAGCCACGCCACCGGACTCCACTGGACGGACCACAGCTGCGTCCACTTCAGTTTCAGAAGGACCACGATCCACCACCACCAGCAGCAGGTTGCACGCAGAAGCTGGAACAAGATCACATCCGACCAGCTTGCGACCGCCCTGAGCAAGAACCCACCCACCAGCGCAATGAACCCCAGCCAAGCGGCCACCAACCTCACGAAGTGGATCAGCGACTGCGCAGACGACCTCGCCCCTCTGAAGACCCCGCCTAGCAGACCCGGTAGCAAGAAAGCCCCATGGTTCACCGACGAACTCAAGAGCTCCAAGAAGAACTGCCGAGCCCTCGAGAGAACCTGGCGCAGAGACCCAACACCGGACAACATGACTACCCTCAAGCTGGCCACCCGAAAACACCACCAACTCATCCACGCCACCAAGAAAACCGCATTCAAGGAACGACTGGACAACAACGCACACAACAGCAAGGAACTCTTCAACATCGTCAAAGAGCTCTCCAACCCCAACGCCGGAAACAACGACATCACCCCTTCACAAGACCTCTGCAACTCCCTCACCTCCTACTTCCACAACAAGATCGCGGACATACACAACAGCTTCAGCACTCAACCGATGCACGCCACGACCGAACCACCGCCCCCCACCACCACCCTCCGCGCCTGGACCCCGATCAGCACTGAAGACACCGTCCGCACGATGAACTCCATCCACTCCGGATCTACTACCGACCCCTGCCCTCACCACGTCTTCAACAAGGCCGACGCTGTCATCGCACCCCACCTGCGGGACATCATCAACACCTCCTTCGACACCGCTACCTTCCCGGAGAGCTGGAAGCAGGTCGAACTCAGCGCTCTACTAAAGAAGCCATCAGCCGACCCCACCGACCTCAAGAACTACCGCCCCATCTCGCTGCTCCCGTTTCCTGCAAAAGTCATTGAGAAGACCGTCAACAAGCAGCTGGCCGCCTTTCTCAAGACAAACGGATCCCTCGACCTCTCGCAGTCTGGCTTCCGGGCCAACCACAGCACTGAGACCGCCCTGATCGCAGCCACCGATGACATCCGAGCTCTGCTTGACAACGGAGAAACATCGGCCCTCATCCTCCTAGACCTCTCCGTGGCCTTCGACACTGTCTGCCACCGTACACTAGTGCAGCGACACAGCAACGTCGGAATCCAGGAGAAGGCACTGGAGTGGATCATCTCCTTCCTCGCCGGAAGGACACAGAGAGTCCGCCTCCCCCCGTTCAGATCTAAAGCCACTGAAGTCATCTGCGGCGTTCCTCAAGGCTCCTCGCTCAGTCCAACCCTCTTCAACGTGTACATGAACCCCATCGCAGACATCGCACGCCAGCACAACCTCAACATCATCTCCTACGCTGACGACACCCAGCTGATTCTCTCCCTCACCAACGACCCCGCCACCGCCAGAGCCAACCTCCACGAATGGATGAAAGAGGTAGCCGAATGGATGAAGAACAGCCGCCTGAAACTGAACTCGGGCAAGACAGAAGTCCTCATCCTGGGATCCTCACCCTCCGCCTGGGACGACTCCTGGTGGCCCCCCGCCCTAGGCAGTGCACCCAAACCAACAGACCACGCACGCAACCTAGGCTTCATCCTGGACTCCACCCTCTCCATGACCAGACAAGTCAACGCCGTCTCCTCGTCGTGCTTCAACATCCTGCGCATGCTACGAAAGATCTTCCGGTGGATCCCCACCGAGACCAGGAAGACGGTCACCCAGACCCTCGTCACCAGCCGTCTGGACTATGGCAACTCCCTCTACGCCGGAACCACCGCCAAACTCCAGAAAAGACTTCAGCGGATCCAGAACGCCTCAGCACGACGCATCCTGGACATCCCCCGTCGCAGCCACATCTCCGGACACCTGAGAGACCTGCACTGGCTCCTGGTCACCAAGAGAATCACCTTCCGTCTCCTCACCCATGCACACAAAGCCCTACACAACCAAGGCCCAGGATACCTCAACAGCCTTCTCAACTTCTATGCTCCCAAACGCCTGCTTTGATCGACCGGCCACGCCCTCGCCACCATCCCCCGCATCCGAAGAGCCACCACAGGGGGACGGTCCTTCTCCTACCTCGCCGCCAAGACATGGAACACCCTCCCGACCCACCTCCGCCTGACCCAGGACCACCTCGCCTTCAGGAAGCAACTCAAGACCTGGCTGTTGGAGCAGTAGCGGACCCCCCTCCCCTAGCGCCTTGAGACCCTCTGGGTGAGTAGTGCGCTATATAAATTCTTTGATTGATTGATTGATTGATTGACCACATCTTTTTATTACCTGGGAGTCCTCTTCGATGACAAGCTAAATTGGGGCCCACTGGTACAGAGGAAAAGAGGAGAGATAATATGGGCAAATTTGGCCATATTTGCGTCCAAAATGGGCAAACGCCCAGTAGCCTCACTATTGGAGATGTACCAGGCAAAGAGTGTGGCATTGGGAAGTTACAAGTCTCAAATCCGGATCTCCACAGGATCCTTGCCCTGCCAAGTGTCTAGCAAATATGGCACCTGTTCTTAATGACTTGATAAATCCCATCTTGAATCTGTCACTCTCTTCCGGGGTAGTTCCCAAAGCTTGGAAGAGTGCCATGATCCTACCACTTATTAAAAAACCTGCGCTCGACCCTGCAGTCCATGCAAATTACAGACCCATCTCCTTACTCCCTGCTCTGGCGAAAGTGACTGAAAGGTTTGCTCACAGATCTATTTCCAATTTTATCGAGGAAAGGGGTCTGTTGCATAGTACTCAATCTGGCTTCCGTGCAAATTTCAGCATGGAGACCGCGCTCCTTGAAGTCACAGATGCCATCAGGGAGGAGTTGGATGTTGGTAAAAAAGTGGTACTGATTATGCTGGATCTGTCGGCGGCGTTCGACACCGTTCCCCACGCACTTCTTCTCTCCAGACTCTGGGACTTTGGTCTGCGGGGAACGGTGTGGAATTGGCTTAAATCCTTCTTAGCCGACCGCCGGCAGACAATCTGGCCGCCAATCTTCTCTGCTGAAATGTCACCACTTGAAGTGGGGGTCCCTCAAGGTTCCATCTTGAGCCCCCTCCTGTTTAACATCTTTATGGCCCCCCTGGCGGTGATAGCGGAGTCTTTTGGCGCCCGGATTGTCAGCAATGCTGACGACACCCAGCTCCTCTTTGCAAGTAACAGGGATGGTCAGTTTGATGGTGTCCAGGTCAACGGATGTTTGAGTGCTGTTTTTGAGTGGTTTGGACGCCATGGGCTGAAGGTAACGCCGACAAGTCGGAGTTGCTCTTCTTTGGCTGTACATCTGAACCCGATTGGAAAACCTGGTGGCCGAAAGATATGTCTCCTCCCACTAGCTCGTCTGTGAAAGCCAAAAATTTGGGAGTGGTGATTGACAACAAGCTATCTTTCGGACCACATATTTCATCTCTCACTGGGAAATGTTTCGGCATCCTGCGGATGCTTCGCAAATTTCTCCCCCTAGTGTCTATCCAGCACAGAAAAATTATTGTCCAGGCACTGATCTGCTCCAGGCTGGATTATGCAAACATTTTGTTTCTGGGACTTCCCAAATATCTGGTCAGGCGTCTGCAAATCGCCCAGAATTCTGCAGCCCGTGCCATTTTTGGTCTTCCAAGGAAAGCCAGAGCCACGGATCTTCTCGCCACATTGCATTGGCTCCCAGTCACAAAAAGAATTTTATTTAAAACATTGACCACGACTTTCAAGGCCTTGCATGGCATAGGCCCCAAATATATCTCCAAACGACTGTCTTGGTATACCCCTCCTAGATCTCTTAGATCCTCGTCCTTATCAAAAATGAGTGTTCCCACTATCAAACGGGCAAGAGCAGGAGGACGGTCTTTTCGTCACTTAGCCCCTCATGCCTGGAATGATCTTCCAATCTCTTTAAGACAGACTGCTAGTCTTCTGTCTTTCCGCAAGGCCCTTAAGACTTGGCTCTTCCCGTAATCTTGATGCTGTTTTTGTGTTTGTATGCCCTTTTGGTGTTATGTTTTTCCCCATCTTCGGTTGAGAGTCTTCGTTAAAGCGCCGGGATACTCCAGTGGAGTGGCCGTGCGCTATAGAAGTGTACAAATAACATAACATAACATAACAAGAGCGAACTATGGGGTTATGTACCAGCCAAAAGCATTGAGGTGGCTGAGAACATCTTCCTGAAACAACTATTGGGAGTACCAAAAGGAACAGCTAACTTCATAGTTCACGATGAAACCAGAATACCCTTTATTGGCGACACTATAGCACTACGGCCTCTTCTGTTCTGGCTTAAGTGCTGGCTGAAACAAAAAAGACCTGGTCATCAACCATCAGCTGCGAAGGGAAGTGCTTTCTCAAGATCATGCGATTATTGAGCTGGGGCGCCCAGACCTTTTTTTTAACCCAAGCACGATTGTTAAGGCTGATGTAGAGCTTGTTAAAAAATCTTTAATTTCAAGGAAAAAACTTGAAAGAGAAGAGGCAGATTTGGTAAAACCCAGCATACTCAAATTTGTCATGCTCAAAACCATGTTTTAAATGGAATCATACTTATCCTGGCCTATAACAAGTCATGAGCGGTTTCTATTAACAAGGTTCCGGCTGGACTATTATCATCTATTGCTAACCGTACCTAGGGGGGTCAAATAGAGGTCAAGCGCTACCTTCCTGCGGCTGTGACCATATGTCTCCGCAGGATCTGGTGCACTTTTTATTCATTTGTCTTTTCTATGAAGCTCCCCGTAGGTTTTTTTTGAAGCCCATGCTAAAAAAATTAAATTTGAAACAGGTCCGCCTGGCTTTATGCTATTTACAAATGGTAAAGCCTGAAAGCACTTTATATGTGGTTGGATTCCTCAAATCAGCACTAAAGTCCAGAAATAGGAGAGAGGATTGTTAGTCTCTTTTATCTGTACGTTATTGTTCATTTTTATCCTCTGGAAATTAAATAAATTGTATAAATAGTTTCTGTGGTTATGTTCAAGATATTTATTTTTGTATAAAGTTTTATGCTGTAACCTTGCTCTTATGGTTTTCAAATATGAAAAACTGAATAAAGTATTTTGAAATCTACTCTAATCATTCAGTCAGTATCCAAGTACTCATGTAGTGAGCCAGGTCTTAGCACATGGACTGCTTCAAACTCCTATGCACTATGCATGTAGTCTTCTAACCACCTACACACTTATGTCTTTGCCTAAAATTCCCCAGTCTGTATCCATACACTGCTGCAAACACCCTGTTATTACCCCTGCGTTCCTTTCAGCACCATGTACTAATCCGTTCACTGAAGTAAAACTCAAACAGTTATACATTCACCCAGTGTCTCTTTTTGTACTACTCTAATCATTCAGTCAGTATCCAGGTACTCATGCAGCAAGCCAGGCCTTAGGACATGGACTTCTTCAAACTCCTATGCACTATGCATGTAGTGCTCTAACCACCTACACACTTGTGTTTCAGGCCTACAATTCCCCAGTCAGTATCTATACACTCCTGCAAACACTCTGTTACTCTTCTTGCACTCTTTTAGTGACCCTTTCAGCACCATGTACTAATACAGTCACTGCAGTAAAATACAACCAATTATAAATCCACCCAGTGTTTCTCCTTGTAGTACTGTAATCTTTCAATCAGTATGCAAGTACTCATGTAGTGATTTTGTGCCTTAGCACTTGGACTGGTACAAACTCCCTTGCCCTATGAATGTAGTCCTCTATCCACCTACACACTTGGCCTACAATTCCTCAGTCAGTATACATACACTGCTGCAAACACCCTTTTACTTCCCATGCATTTCTGTAGGGACCCTTTCAGCACCATGTTGTAATCTATTCACTGCAGTAAAACACAACCAATTATACATTCTCCCAGTGTCTCTCCTTGTAGTACTCTAATTATTCAGTCAGTATCCAAGTAGTCATGCAGCAAGCCAGGCTTTAGGACATGGACTGCTTGAATCTCCTATGCACTATGCATGTAGTCCTCTAACCACCGACACACTTGTGTTTCAGGAATACAATGCTCCAGTCAATATCCATACATTCCAGCAAACACCCTGTCACGGCTATTGCAATCCTACAGTGAACTATTCAGTACTATGTACTAACCCATTCACTGCAGTAAACACACAAAAAATTATAAATGTACCTAATGTTTCTTCTTATACTACTCTAATCATTCAGTCAGTATCTAAGTACTCATATAGCGAGCCAGGTCTTTGCACATAGACTGCTTCAAACTCCTATGCACTGTGCATGTAGTCATCTAACCGACTATAATTCCCCAGTCAGTATCCATACACTGCTGAAAACACCCAGTTACTCCCCTTGCATTCATATACAGTTATGTATACACCTTGAATTACAATTTCAATTAGTGATGACAAAAGAAAGTGGGTAGATGTTTTTTATTATAGAATGTGTTTGTACAGTAATAGAAAAGTATAATTTATAAATGTATTAAAATACATTTATTTACGTTTATTTTTTACAGGTATTGTTTATCATCATTAAAATAAATGTATCATGCCTGAAAAATCAAGAAAGAGAAAAGGACAGCTACAGATTAACTATTTGAAGTAAATTCAACAACAAGTATTAGATGACCAACATCATGTAGGTAAACAGAAAACAATCTTCCAGTAAGACAACAAAGAAATTCATTAAAAAACTTTCAAAGCCTAGAAACAGTGTGCATAATGCGCAAACTACTGAGAATGGTATAACCACAAAAAAGAATATGAATAACAGGAAAGTGAAAAAAATAAAATTTACAGTCAAAAGATTTGATGTATTGTAAAAGAAGGCAAAATCAGTCTAAAGAAATCTGTAAAAAAATGTTTAATAGAGTGGTTAACTTACTCAAAGAAGTGAAAAAATATAGAAAAAGAGCACTATTTTATAAAAAGAAGAAGCATATTGAATCCATTGTTCAAAAGGCTTTTGAAGTAAAAAGGAAACTATTCATTTTAGTTTAAAACAGAATTTGATCACTTGATAAACCAATCCATTTAAGGGAGGCCAAAAGTAAGAGGAAAAGAGTAATTTACAGAACTAATTTTTGTGAATTTTTTTGGTTGAATGAAAATGCAGTTCAAGTTCAGAGCCTTTCTTTAATGAAGAGAGTTATTTTCAGACCAATAATTTATTGCATGCGTTTGATACCAGTGGTCGATCTTATGAGGCTAGAAATGTTTGTCCAATTGAGAAAGAGAAAATGGTTTCATGTCACAGAGTTTGCAGAAGCCTCTGAAGAAATATGCGTCAGGCTGGTAAATTGAATGGACTTTGTTCTTATCTTGCCACGTTGTTTTCATGCAATTAAAAACAAAATTCACAAAACCTACCTGGATGCTGGCTCTTTAAAATGGGGAAAACTCATGTGTTGGATTTGTTTACCGGCCGTCCCCGGTCAGGGAAGAGCCCTCGCCACATGGAAGTGGTCCAAGCTGTAGTCACCTGGCTAAAAGCACCAAATGGCAGGCAAGGTCATTTTGCATCAGTCTATTTACAGCGTAGAGTAAAGGGAAAATTTTCCAAACCCACTGGGGTTTTATTTTCCACGATATTATAATACTCTGGGAGCAGCTTACTTCAAGCGTGATTTATTGTACTACAAGCACCAGCAGGCTCTGGGGGCGCCAACACCCACTGGAGCAGGTGCAAATGATTAAAATACTCCAAAGGCTCGTCACCGAGTTTGCAGAAGCCTCTAAGGAAATGCTCGGAAGAGCATGAAACGCGTCAGGCTGGTAAATTGAATGGACTTTGTTCTTATCTTGCCACGTTGTTTTCATGCAATTAAAAACGAAATTCACAAAACCTATCTAGATGTTGGCTCTTTAAAATGGGGAAAACTCATGTGTTGGATATATATATATGTATATGTAATCAAGGGCAACCACCCGAAACGCGTCGTCTGCCAAGCTGCTGTAACCTTCTGGAAATAAAGTGCCTTTTTGCCAGCATTCTTGGGATTTGTTGCTGGATATTTCACTCATACAAAACCATTGAAATTCCCCCATTATAGTTAGTTCAGCTAACTATAACTCGTTCGCCCACAATGCCCTGCTGATGACGTCACATATTACATCACTCATGACATGGTCAGTGACATCACTCATGACATCACTGATGACTTCTCAAATGACATCACTGATGACATCACTGATGACATCATCCAGTGAATGTGTGTCTTTCTGAAATGTAAATACGTTTTTTATATATGTATATCTCAAGGTCGATGGAAGAATAAATGGGTAATTAACTGTCTAAATGGATGGTTTTTTTCTAAACTTGATTGTAGAACTGACTTATTAAGTGCATCTGAGAGAATACATGTATTTGCAAGTAATGTTTAAATATGTAAATATCTATATCAGTGTCTCACTTTGTGTAGAAGAGGCTACATGGGTTGGTGAGTAGCTACATGAGTGTGTATGTGGGTTATTAGTTATTTTTTTCAGTATCAGTGTCTGTATGGTTTGATGGGGTATTACTTAGTGCATAGATGTATGAATGAGTGAATCACTGTTTGTATGTGTTTTGAAGACAGCATGTGTGTAGGACTGTATGGGTGGATGAGTGTGGGTATGGGTGTATTAGAGAATGAATGACTGTCTTAGTATCTTTATGAGTAACTACATATGTTTTAATTTAGTATATGTGAGTATTGATGTATATAAGTGATTATATGTGAGAGTGAGAGATTGGAAGAGTTCCTGTATAAATCAGTATGTGTTTATATAAGTGATTGTTTAAGAGAGTAAATATGTGTACGTTTCTGTAAAAGTAAGTGTAGTGGTGTGTGTATAGCTATATAAGCAAACAAATAGATGTTTGATAGTTTATTTGCATATGTGAATATGTGTGTGAGTATCTCAATGGATGAGTGTTGGTGTGTAACAGGATGTATAGGTGTATGAATACATATGATGAGTGCGTACATGTATGAGTGACTATATAGAACTGTTGATGAATGAGTGGATGTGTATGTAGGGTTGGAATTGGAATTACTGATTAGGTTGTTGTTAGTGGTATTGGTATCTCCCTTGTTTTGAAAATTGTAGTTTCTATTTTTGAATGTGTGTATCAAAGGTTATATTAGGGTGAGAGGAGGTCTGCCACTCTTTCACAAAGATGATGTCATCAATGATGTCATCAGTGATGTCATTTGAGATGTCATTATTGATGTCACTGACCATGTCATGAGTGATGTAATATGTGACGTCATCAGTAGTGCATTGTGGGCGCGCGAGTTATAGTTAGCGGAACTAACTATAACGGAGGAATTTCAATGGTTTTGTATGAGTGAAATGTCCAGCTAACTATAACATGTGTAAAACCTATGATTTTTTCAGTGAATTTCTAAGGTTTTTTAAATGCTAATTCCTAACTATAACATTTGTGAAACCTATGTTTTTTTCAGTGAATTTGCAAGGTTTTTTAAATGCTAATCCCTAAATATAACGTGCCTAAAACCTATGGTTTTTTCAGTTAATTTCAAAGGTTTTTTAAATGCTAATTCCTAACTATAACGTGTTGAAACCTACAATTTTTTTCAGTGAATTTCAAAGGTTTTGTAAATGATAACTATTAAATGTATTAGTTATTATATTTCTTTATTGTTATACTAATTTGTTATATTTTTACTATAAATAATTATATTTATTTTATTTTTTTAATTATATTTCATATTTTTAATGTAAAATAAAAACAAAACTACATTGCAAATTGGTTTTTTGATTATTTTTTTTCCAATATATTAAAATTGAATTCTATATAATTCCTTTTTCATTTTTTGGGGGGTAATCGTACCTTACGCGTACAGTAAAGGAATTACTACACATGCATTCGGAGAAACTTTTAAACACAAACATAGAAATATAGTTCTTTCTTTGACTAGTGACTGTAGTTCTAAAAATAGTTTTTTTTGTGTTTTTAGTTTTCAATTTTTTTGTGTTCTGTCAACAAGTTTTTTTTAAACCAAAAGAATGGAACTAAAAGAACTAATGTCGAGAACTCCAATGCTCATGAATCCTGCGTCTTATCAGGTTGATATACTGTTCCCCATAACACAAAAGTTTATCGCAATACATGCATACAATTTTAACTTCACCAAAGTCACGATCGATTTGTGGGTGTGGAATGGTTGCTGAAAATTATCCTGCAGCAGTTGATGTGCTTGGTGCAGTAGCAGGTGGGCTGTCCTGCAACCTCCGTCTTGCAGCTCGAGCAAAGTTGTTGGGGTGCAAGTTCTTCACTTGTTGCACCATTTTTGCTGTGCGAAAGGAGTATTTTTTAGATCGATCTCCCGTTAAAAGAGTTGTTTGGCAAATATTACAGGTTACTTTTGGAGCACTAACCTTTTTTTGCTCTTCTGGAAACGTAAAAAACTTCCAAATTAGAGCTTCTTTCCTCTTTTTTGGAGGTTCTTCAGGAATGAAATGTCCATCTGAAGAATGGCTGGAAGATGAGTCCATTGCTGTTATTATTGTTATCTTCCTTCTATTTGACAAGATTCTCAGAAGAGATGCTCTTTCTTAGAAAGTCAAAGTCGAATGATTAAAATGGGAAGGAACTTTCAACAGTTGCAATAGGAAGTGTTAGGAGCCAATCAAATCTCTTCTTTTAAAGTCACATGGCTTTGTGTACGCTTATGGTGTGCTTACGGTGCTCTTACGATACAAGTACCCATGACGTTCTACCATGATTTGTGTAACTCTTTTTAAAAATAATATACAATTGTTAAAAGTTTCAAAAAACTATTTTCGTAATTATCCCAGATAATGTCTTCCCTTAGTATGTACATTAAATACATAAATATTTGCTTTTAAAGAACTAGAAACATTGGCGCCTTTCCCGTACAACACACCGTACGTGACGTCACACAAAAGCTTTGATGCGATGCGGAACGTCAAAGCATATTCATACCGTATTCGAGGGTACTCTGAATATGATTAGCAGTACAAAGTATGGTGTGATCACCCTCTCAGTGACAAATCAGAGCACAGGGTACGCTAAGGAGATTGATTAGAAGTGGTCACTCATTGGAGATCCGATTCTGGGCCTGCCTCTGCACACATGATAACCTCACCCTGTCTCTCTCTGTTGTTAATTGTTGCTGCACACACTCACACTTGCACATGCGCTGTGCACACCCGTCAACACACCCCAGATTCCACCACCTAGGATGCTTGCTATCACTAAGCCTGGAAAGCAATACATTAACCAATGGGAGGTCCCCAAGGGACATCATTCTTTTAGAGCGTGAAAATGCTACCAATGACGACCCTGGGCTTGGTTTGGTCAGCCCCCGTGCTTCCCATATAATGAGGGCACTGACGTGACCATGCTCTCTTTTGCCTGCCTTTGCTGGGATGACAGACACACTGTTGTGGTCGATTTTACTGCGAACTGTTTGGTCGAGCCGAGGAGGACTCGTCACACTCGACGTGGTGTCACTGCTGCTGCCGCACAGCCAGAACACCATTGGCGCAGAGGCGGTGGCCCCTGTGCACCACCCACCTCAGGCCCAGCCAAAGCCCCAGCCTTTGAAGACAAGACAAGAGACAACAGAAGCAAAGGTAGGAGAATGAACTGTAAATTATACCTGCATGATAGTATTTGTTTTACTGCAGCACGTGGCCCTCCTAGCTCTGAATTGGTTTACTTGTGCTTCATCCTATTTGCTCCCTCCTAATCCTCAGGTGACTTTTACTATTTATTTTTACCTCACGTGGCCTTCCCAGGTCTCTATTCTTATTGATCGAACTTGGATGATTCTGTTATTTAATTCTTTTCACGTCACAGGACCCTGCTAGGTATCTCTTTAATAATTTATGCGTGCATGAATTTCTATGTCGTATTTTTGAAGTGACATTATGAGAATGGGGTATCACCCAACATGGCCACAGGACCTGGGTATCAAAGGGTATAATAAGGAAATGGTCCTAGACCTATGATTATATTCAAGAAAATACTACTAATGAATCAAAAATTATATATTGCTTTTGGAAACTTGGGTCATTTTGAATAAGCTACTCGGACCCGGTAAGTTTTGTTTCGTTTTTCCATCGGGTAGGCACAGTATGTGTCTTAATTATTTATATGGTGTCTTTTAGAGTCTGTATTTACTGTGCCCACGTTTCTCTGTATTTTGTAGCTTTCGGAATTGACATTTCTGGTGAACATTTCTCGTCATTGATGGACTGAGAGAACACTTTTTTATTTATTTGATGATTGGAGCACATCATTTATTGGGGAGTGCTCATCTGTCGTTTCTCATTAGTGTCTATATAAGTAATTGTTTTGGTGCCATTAATTATTATGTTGGCACCTAGCCTTGTGCGTTCTATGTTCATAGGTGGCTAACCTCCCTTTTTGGGGCGCTATCCTACTACAATTTAGGTAATGTACCCAATCCATTGATTGGGCAATGTTCTGAGAGTTCTAATTCCTTTTTAGATCTTTTTGTCTGATGCTTTGTTTGGTTTCTCCCAGGTTCTCTCTTACCCCCCCCCCCCCGTCCTGAGGAAGACCCGTAGCTGAGGTGTTGATCCTCCCACCAATGCGCAAGGGTCGAAACGTCGACGAAACATCCCCCCCCCCCAATTGTGAAGCCTGAACCCTAACCCCTTTTCTTTCCCAACCCCCTCCTTCCTTGAATAATGTCATTTAGAATCATTTGAATAAAGACGTGGGTCAGGCTCATATGTAGGGAATTATTTGATTTTCATTTAAATCCCTTTCTTATTCTTTCACTTGAGCACAAACCTTTTTGCACTCTTCGCTGCACTTGGCAGCATCCCGTTGAGATTTTTGCAAACAGTTTTTATTAATATGTATATACTAATGTGAAATAAATTGTGAATTGATATGTCTGGATGTAACATCATGTTATGTATTATTGATGGGTATTTCTTTTGATTTGGCTTACAGAAACGCATTTGGCTCTTTTCTACGTTTCTCCATTTTAGGATTAAGTCCTATGTAATATATAATTTTTGATTCATTAGTAGTATTTTCTTGAAGAGAATCATAGGTCTAGGACCATTTCCTTATTATACCAGTATTTTTAAAGTGTGTCACGTACTTTTGTGTCTGTTCTTAGAAATTTTACGTGCTTGATGGTATTTTTTTCTGCGTCATGTGGCCCTTCCAGCTCTGTTTTGCTTTATTTTGTGGGGTAAATGCTTTGTGGCATATTGTATTTGCTCCCTCCTATTTCTCCCAGGCCCTCCTATGTCTTTCTTATAAATTTTACGTGCTTGATGGTATTTCTTGTGCGTCACACGGCCCTCCCATCTCTGTTTTTTTTCCTTTTTTTTTCTCCCATAAATTTTAATATTTATTACTGCCTCACATGGCCTTCCCAGCCCTGTTTTCTATAATATTCTGCATTCTTAAATATTTATGTTGCATTTTAGTGCTACACCACGTGCTTTGTGTTTCAACATACGTACTCTCTCCTAATCATCATATTTGCTCCCTTTTAATCATCCGCTGATTTTTAACATTTCTTCCTTCCTCAAGTGACCTATTGTTGTTTTTTTTATGAGCTCTAGTTGTCCTACGAAAGTTTTGCCCCCTCAGACTAGCATAGTTTTAATTCATAATAATTGTTGGATTTATAACCTTCACACTATGGTGGTGTACTGGCCTTTTATTTGGCTTAGGTTGCCTAACCATTTTTCCCTCTATCTTATATCTTTTTATGAAATGTATTTACCAAAATACATGTTTTGGACACTTCACCACTTCATGATCAGTCTTTAAGTGCACATCTGCCTTTTTTGAAAGTGTAATGGTAATTGTTTGTCCTTGATTAAAATGTTAGTCTTGAGAGTTCTGTATACTATGTATACCAAGGCTGCTCATGTAAATGCTACTACTGGGCCTACAGCAGTAATTGTGGCACCCACACAAGAAACTAAATATAAAAATCAAGCCTATCACTGCAGGGCCTGAGCACCGTTTGTTAATCTGTCATGTTTTCAAACTACATCCATTTGACAAGCCTTTCCTCTCTATTTGTATAGACTGTATCCCTCACTTAAACTTTGTACACACAACATATTTTTTAAACTACATTAATATAAGAAAGCTGTGTTTGGATGAACTTTTCGTGTCAGGTTGTTAAACTAATTTCTTCTTTAAGAAATGTTACTTTTTCAAACTGAATTTTCAGGAAGCATAACCAGTGATAATTCACCAGCACCTGTACTATATTCAGGACCTGTTCGATCTTCACAACCTGTTCGATCTTCACAACCTGTTCGATCTTCACAACCTTCACAACCTGCTCGATCTTCACAACCTGTTTCATCTTTACAACCTGTTCCATCTTCAGCACCTGTTCCAGGTACATAACGTTCTGCTACATGTAAATTGTGTACACTATAGCTAATAGCGTATGATGTACATATTGGTTCCTCTTTAGAAGCTCATGTGCTTACATATATTTTTACAAGTAATCGATGCCTTCCTCTAAAAAATACCAAATATATGTATATTTTCATTCCTATTACAGTTACTTATCTTTAAGTAATAATTTCCCATCAATGTGTGTACTGAAATTCTCTACTCTGAAACCTATGATTGCTTTAACATTCAGGTTCGACTTTTGCTCAACATATACATTTGTTAATATGTTTTCAGTTTGCAGAATTCTACCCAACTCAACAGCCAGTAGCCCAGATTTTTACTAATGTAATATTTCTGGGGAATTATGGACTGAAAATTGCAATGAACCTAAAGGAGTCATCAAGCTTCACTTTAACATTTCAATGATAAGTAAGGTCTCACACTCTAGTGTTGTCCTGAAGATTGGATTCTTCTTTTTTTGTTTTTTCATATCAGATCGTTAATAGATAAAGACATATTATTACTTTTTAACATAGCATAGTATGATATTGTCATTATAGTTGTGAATTTTCAATATTGTTTGTAATGAAGTCATTTTGATTATGTTTGCAACAGTTGTAACTTTCTCTAATCCTGGATCTAAAAACACCTAGACTCATGCATAATATATTGCAAACTAAGGGGGTCATGGGCAGCGGCGGTCCCTCCATGCAAATTAGGATGTGACCACCACCCTGGCGGTCACATCCCATATCTTTAACCTTGCGGCGGGTGCTGCCTCAAGGTTAAAAATGCATGTATTGCATTTACATGCACAAAGCAGGAGGCACCGCGCGGTGCCTGCCACTTTTTTCATGTATATGCAGGGGGGTACCATAGTTACCCCCCATGTTCACCCCCACCCCCTGACACCCTAGAAGCCCGCAACGGGCCCCAAAACTGAAAAGACCACATGCTTTTCCACGGCAGAAAAGCCGCAGTGGAAAAACATGTTTCTTACCCCATCCTAATATGGCTAGTGGTGTCTGATAGACACCGCCACCATATTAGAGCTTTTCCGCCACGGTCGGAAGGCGACCGCGGCGAAAAAGCGGCGGACGGTTTTCCCGTCCGCCGATGACCCCCCAGCCATCCTAATCTGGCGGGGAGTCTTTGGAGGCACTGCTGCGGTGATTCCGCATCCTCCGGGCCGACGGCTTCCGCCGGCCCGGAGGATGCGGAATTACTGCAATCCTAATCGGCCCCTAAGTTTTTATTGTTAGCATTGCTGTTATGATGTCCTAATGTACATCTTCTTTTACATTTAGAGTGCGTTGAAAAGTATTGTGTTTTCTGCAACCAAGAAACTTCAACAACATACGTGCAAAAGTTAATGGTAAGTACCCTCAATGAGTGTAAATGCAAAATATCAAAATTAAGTGATGCTAGTCCTTGGAGTCTTTAGAACGCTTTAACTCTCCAGTTCACATTTGTCTGATACAGGGAGTATGTTACTTTCACTCAGATAACTGAGGCATTTGCAAGGGTCTTTTTAGGGTTACCTCCACCATGTTGGAAAGCTGTCTACGCACCCTCCCAAGTTATGGAGTCATTACCACGTTTCCACTAAGTGATGATAGATAACTATATTTACCATGTAAATACATATAAAGATTTCATTTCAAAAAAGCTATTGACCTTTAAACAATGCAATGTTAATAACAAGTTACTTATCACTATCTTCCCAACAGGCCCAATGTTTCAAATGCAGCAGATGACTCCACCTTGACATTATAAAACCAAATGTAAAACTTACTTACCTTTTACTGGTTAGATATGTACAAAATGTATGTTTTTAAGTAACATATGATTGCATGCAAGATCTCTAATTAGATATTTGCACACTCCTGCAATCTAGTGTTGTGTCTGAATTATCATAAAAACTAATGTTGAGGCACACTTCTTTCAGCTGTTACAATTTGCTCAATCCTTTTAGAGTTGGACCAGACTTCCTCTAACATTCCTACTTAATTTTCTTTTTGAAATTGAGCAATTGTTTTGTTTAGGTGTTGAAATACACATTTAAATCTTCATCCTCTTTCAAGGTCAAGTAGCAATACCTCTACACAAGATTGTTCAATAGTAGTCTAAAAATGGTAGTCTAAAAAATAGTGGTAATTCCACTATCACTAAGGTAGATATCTGACAATAGAATCTATGATATAGTTATTCCACTATCCCATGGTCATAATTCAAAAGGGGTGTTTAGACTCAACAAAAAGAACAATCATGCACTTTTTATGCTTGACAGTATTGCTTCTTAACACCCTTTCACTACTTTCTTCCATAACTTCAAAAAAGATGTCATGGATTTACATGCATAGTCATTCTGGTATGTATATCTCTAATGTAAAAGAAGCGTACTTGTTTTTCTTTTCTTTTCTCACTGACATATATAAACTCATCAGTCACTCCTATGGCAAAATCCTGAAAGGTGAGTGCTACGTTTTGTGTGAGAGGATGCCCATGCATAACCATGCTAAGTTTTCTTTTAGCTGTATGGACACATGTAGTGTAACCTGTCAAACACTTTAAAATGCTACCCTCCCACTAGTCCTAAAGGTAGATGTACAATTCAACCGTTCATCATAAAATAGAATTGGATGTCACTAAGTACAAAGTATTTCTGTATTATGGAAGCCCTTAAGGATTCCAGCGAAGTCCAGACACATACTAACTGAAACACACCAACCATTAGTAACCTGTAAAATTTGCCAAACAACTCTTTCAAGGTGTGATCAATCCAAAAAATACTCCTCTGGCACAGCAAATATAGTGCAACACGTGAACAACTTGCAAGGCAACAACTTTGCTTGAGCTGCAACACAGAGATTGCAGGACAACCCACTTGCTGCTGCACCAAGCACAGCAACTGCTGCAACAGATTCTCCAGCAAACAGTCCATACTCACATATTGATCTTGAATTTGGTAAACTTACATTTCTATGCATTTATTGCAATTAACTTTTGTGTTACACAAAACAGTTAATCAACCTCATTAAAAACAAGAAACAGGAGCATCGCTGTCCTCAACATTAGTCATTAGACATTTATTAAGCTTTTTTGGTGTAGCTATTCTGATTAAAAGTCAAGGACTTTGTGTTGTAGCTACTACCCCGGCCGAAGGCAGTGGGAAACTTGCACACTTGCTGCCTTTCTTGGCTGGGGTTAACAATTATCCTTCTTGTAATACAAATTCAAAGTGCAGGCCCATTATTGAGCCTTCTTGGTAACTATTACTCGTGAATGTTAGTGGGTAATTTGCTCACTTCCTGCCGTTCATGTATAAAAAAAGCTTAACAAAAGTCTACCAATAATAAAAAAGAGCCAGTATAGTCTATGGTTATCAAATCTTCTGTTTGTTATTCTAATTCAAATTTCATGCCCTTTATTGAGCCTTCTTGATAACTACTACCCGTGAATGGCAGTATGTAATTTGCACACTTGCAGCCTTTCTTATTTTTTACATTATTCATCTACCACTCAATCAACACATCATCTACACATACACACACCTACTTACTGCCTTTCTTGGCTATGGTTATCAACTATTCTTCTATTTCATATCTGTATTCAAAGTGCAGGCCCTGTATCAAGCCTTTTTGTTGTAGCTACTAACCTGTCTGAAGGCAGTGGGAAATTTACACACTTGCTGCCTTTCTTCACAGGGATTATCTACAATTATATATGATACAATACAATGCAAAATGCAATCACACAAGAGCATGAGCTATAGGTAAACGTTATAAACAATGTTTTAAAACCAAAAGCAACTCAGGTTCCCGGTTCTGTTTGTCATTCGACCCCGTAAGTAAATCACAAGTGAATCCACATAATTGGATTTACAAGTAGAGAAAACACAGCTGCGTGTTGTAGGAGGACAGTCGAGAAACAGGAGAATGCATGAGACATGTAGCGTAGGACAGCAGATAAGATAACTTAAAGGAAACAATGGTGTGAAATAACATGTAGTCCGGACGGGGATTAATCAGCTCAGACAGGAATTAGTGTACTCGGCCTGACCCTGACACCCGTTTGTAAACATAGGCGAGGAAGCCACCTGACACGCAAAGCAGAAACGATAAAAAGATTGCAGTCGCCGAGCTGCCTGAGTGAGGGCAACACAAAATGGCGGTGATCTCAAAATGGAGGCTGAGCACGAATGAATTCGTAATTTACAGAACCTCAGGCCTAACAAGCCCCTCATCATGGAAAAAAAAATAACCCCCATGACATGGGCTGACCGGGGGCTAATTAAGAATGAAACAGACTTCTAGTTTTTTTCCTTTTCTGCCGCATAGCAAACGATACTTGTACCCGCGATTTATTATTTTTTTTACAAAAATAAAAAATTGTGACAAAAAGATCCATGTAGGACTCCCTGACCAGGCCTAGAGGGTCAGGATGATTCTACCATGCCCCATTTCCTTATGTTTCAACTTTCTTTTACTGTTTTCTAGTCACTCGCTTCTACCGAGGCACAAGATGACTGCCAACACTTCCTGGTTTGCAGTGTTGACAGACAGTAAACATCCAATCAACATGCAGCTTGTGCTCCTAATTGTATGGTTTTCAGTGCACTTACTGTACGCATAGAGGGACGGGAAGAGGGGAGGCAGCTGAAAACGTACTTAAAAAAAAAAGCCCCTAGGAGGTAGCGGTCCCCCTGGCTACGGGGAGGGCAGCCGTAAGCCCCCCGCAAACTTCAAAATGAAACCCCAGGGAGTGCCGTTCCCCGGGACTTCAAAGACCTTACAAGCCCCCCATTATGGTAAAAAATGCCCCTGAGATTATGCCTACCTAAAACGAACTTTTACTTTTGTTTTTTCCTTTTCCACCGCGAGCACGTACGATACACGTACCTCATGATTTCTTATTTTTAAAAAATTTGGACCTAAAGATCCATATGGGACTCCCTGAACAGGCCTACACAGTCAGGATGTTTCTACCCTGCCCCCTTTCCATTTTTTTTACTTTGTTTTACTGTTTTCTTCTCACTCGGTTTTACTGAGGCACAAGATGGCCACTAACACTTCCTGCTTTCGAGTGTTGACAGACAGTTCACATCCAATCAGCATGCAGCTCGCGCTCGTTATTGAACGGATCTCCATACGCGGGCAGTACTTCGTCTCTAGATATCGCTATGTCTTTACTTGTGATTTTCTCAGGAACTACTGAACGGATTTACACGACAAAAATCACAATCTGCGAACCAATCTCTACCTCTCTGCCAAATTTGGTTTAATTCCATTCAGCCGTTCGGGCTGTAGCCCTGGCTAAAGGTCCCTATGGAAAATTGCTCCCACCTGATGAATCACTCCCAAACTTCCAGGGAAGGAGCGGAACCGAGCAGGCCATTTTCTTGGAGAAATTCGCAAAGATTAACTCACCAACGCCAAAGGTATCCCAAATAGAATGTTGTGGATTTTCTATGGAAACTGGGTCCTAACTATAACTACCTACTGGCGACCGCCAGTAGGTAATATATATATATATATTCTCTCCCAACCCTGACGGTCAGGCACAGACTCTGTGGTGTACTGGCATAAAGTATTTAATAATCCAAAAAAAAGCAATTCACGTTTCGGCGGCGGACCGCCTTGGTCACTACGTCTTGGACACACTGATTTACGGAATAAATATACTTTGCTCGTGGCAGCATTGTCATGGATACCACACGGACTCCACCATGGCCATAGTAGTTTCCTAATGTAAAACGGACATGACAGTGCATTTACAAAAATCAAACATGTAAAGTCCAACTTGCCAGCATTTCACAAAATAGATGTCCTGAAAATAACGAGGACTGTGTAACTAATATATGGCATACTGTTAAGAGTCACAAATATGATACAAATAATAGTTTGTATACAGTCTAAGAGTCGTTAGTACTCAGGTGTGACATCACAGATCCAGGGAAAATTTGAGAAAATAGAAGAAACAATAGGCACGCCAGGGGTTTTGCCTTTCAGGAAGATAGTACTGTTTCAAGTGAAATGACTGGGGGCAGAAGCCTTGTTATGCCATCATAAGGTTATTGCTGAGATTTTTACATGAAAGGGCTGCTGCTAAGTGCCCGAGGTGAGCGGAATATGAATGAGTGATGGGCACAGTGTCAAAAGTAAAGTATTGCAGTTGGTCATGTTAAGGTCTCTAGAGAGGCTGGGATCAGAGCATATGTACGCGTGGTGTATGAGAGATGGGGGCACAAGTGTGCTCTATATCGGTGAGTGAAATCACTACCAAATACATTCTCACCTAACCATAGGGGTAGCCCTTATAATTGCAGACTGGGTGAACATACAGACTCCTGCTCCCCACAAAAATAGTCTCAGCCAGACGCGTTTCAGGCTAACTCCAGCCCTTGATCACTGGCAGCAGGAAGTAGCAATGAGGCAGAACCATCTACGCACTGTTGAATATCCCCGCCCGTGTGGGCGTGTACGCTATGAATGTTGGTTAATGAAGTTCTGCCACAATCATCCCAGGTGGGAATTGCCGCGTGTTTGAATTGGGGGTTTCTAGTTGGCACAGGTAGGTACTTGTGACAAATAGGGACCCTCTCCTCTAGTCAGAGTAAGGGGGATTACACACCTAAAAAAAAACCCTGTTCACCCTCTAGGTAGCATGGCGCTAGCAGTCAAGGATTATTTCAGAAGCTGTGTAAGTTTAGCATTTATGACCACATACAGTAGCCCAGTGACTACACTACAAATGGACACCACAACAGTTTTATATAAAAAATAAGTTGTACTTTATATAGAGTTACCGCAAGACAAATAAACAACAAAAAGAATCCACAGTACTATTAGCTTATAACAGCTTCAGTTTTAGCACAATGCATAGATAAGCACGTACTGCTGAATGGCTCACTACAATACTGAAACAGCATTGACAGAGTGTTTGCTGGAAGTGAAAGGATACATATTGCGGAATTTAAGGTATAAAAGACATGTCTGAAGGTGCATAGAAGACTGCATGCATAGTCTATTGGTGTTTGAAGCAGTCCTTGCCCTAAGGCCTACTTTGCTTCATGAGTACTTAGATACTGAGTGAAATATTATAGTTCTGCAAGGAGAGTTCCAGATTGAATTTATAACAGCTTTAGTTTTAGCAAAGTACATAGATACGCACATACTGCTCAATGGCTCACTCACTACAATACTGAAAAAGCAGTGACAGAGTGATTGCTGGAAGTGTAAGCATACAGACTGAGGAATTGAAGGTATAAATGAAAAGTTTGTAGGTGCATAGAAGACTGCATGCATATTCGATAGGGGTTTGAAGCAGTCCACACCCTAAGGCCTACTTTGCTGCATGAGTACTTAGATGCTGATTGGATGATTACAGCTCTGCAAGGAGAGTGCCAGACTGAACTTATAACAGCTTTATTTTTAGCACAGTGATTAGATAAGCACATACTGCTGAATGGCTCACTACAATACTGAAACAGCGGTGACAGAGTGTTTGCTGGAAGTGAAAGGATACAGACTGGGTAATTGAAGGTATAAAAGACAACGTTTGCAGGTGCATAGAAGACTGCATGCATAGTCTATAGGGGATGGAAGCAGTCCATGCGGTAAGGCCTACTTTGCTGCGTGAGTACTTAGGTACTGACTGGATGATTACAATTCTGCAAGGAGAGTGCCAGACAGAATTTATAACAGCTTCAGTTTTAGCACAGTGCATGGATAAGCGCATACTGCTATATGGCTCACTACAATACTGAAACAGTAGTTACATAGTGTTTGCTGGAAGAGCAAGGATACAGACTGGGGACTTGAAGGTATAACAGACAAGTTTGCAGGTGTATATAAGACTGCATGCATAGTCCATAGGAGATTGAAGCAGTCCATGCTCTAAAGCCTACTGTGCTGCATTAGTACTTAGATCCTGAGTGGAATATTATAGTTCTGCAAAGAGAGTGCGAGACTGAATTTATAACAGCTTCAGTTTTAGCACAGTGCATAGATAAGCACATACTGCTGAATCGCTCACTACAATACTGAAACAGCAGTGACAGAGTGTTTGCTGGAAGTGTAAGGATATACACTGGGTAATTGAAGGTATAAAAGACAAAGTTTGCAGGTGCAGAGAATACTGCATGCATAGCCTATAGGGGATTGAAGCAGTCCATGCGGTAAGGCCTACTTTGCTGCATGAGTACTTCGGTAGTGACTGGATGATTACAGTTCTGTAAGCAGAGTGCCAGACTGAATTTATACCAGCTTCGGTTTTAGTACTATGCATAGATAAGCACATACTGCTGAATGGCTCACTACAATACTGGAAAAGCAGTGACAGAGTGATTGCTGGAAGTGTAAGGATACAGATTGAGGAATTTAAGGTATAAAAGACAAGTTTGCAGGTGCATAGAACACTGCATGCATATTCTATAGAGGTTTGAAGCAGTCCACGCCCTAAGGCCTACTTTGCTGCATGAGTACTTAGATACCGACTGGATGATTACAGTTCTGCATGGAGATTGCCAGACTGAATTTATAACAGCTTAATTTTTAGCACAGTGCTTAGATAAGCTCATACTGCTGAATGGCTCACTACAATACTGAAACAGCGGTGACAGAGTGTTTGCTGGAAGTGTAAGGATACAGACTGGGGAATTGAAGGTGTAACAGACACGTTTGCTGGTGCATAGAAGACCGCATACATAGACTATAGGGGTTTGAAGGAGTCCATGCCCCAAAGCCTACTTTGCTACATGAGTACTTCTGTAGTGACTGGATGGTTACAGTTCTGCAAGCAGAGTGCCAGACTAAATTTATAGCAGCTTCACTTTTAGCACTATGCATAGATACGCACATACTGCTGACTGGCTCACTACAATACTGAAACAGCAGTGACACATTGATTGCTGGTAGTGTAAGGATACAGACTGAGGAATTGAAGGTATAAAAGACAGGTTTGCAGGTGCATAGAAGACTGCATGCATAGTCTATAGTGATTTGAAGCAGTCCATGCCCTAAGGCCTACTTTGTTGCATGAGTACTTATATACTGAGTGGAATAGTATACTTCTGCAAGGAGAGTGCCAGACTGAATTTATACCAGCTTTAGTTTTAGCAAATTACATATATACACACACACTGCTAAATGGCTCACTCACTACAATACTGAAAAAGCAGTGACAGAGTGATTGCTGGAAGTGTAAGTATACAGATTGAGAAATTGAAGATATAAAAGACAAGTTTGCAGGTGCATAGAAGACTGCATGCATATTCTATAGAGGTTTGAAGCAGTCCTCCACACCCTAAGGCCTACTTTGCTGCATGAGTACTTAGGTACTGACTGGATTATTACAGTTCTGCAAGGAGAGTGCCAGACTGAAGTTATACCAGCTTCAGTTTTAGCACAATGCTTAGATAAGCACATACTGCTGAATGGCTCACTACAATACTGAAACAGCAGTGACAGAGTGTTTGCTGGAAGTGTAAGTATACAGAATGGGGAATTGAAGGTATAAAAGATAAGTTTGCAGGTGCATAGAAGACTGCATGCATAGTCTATAGTGGTTTGAAGCAGTCCATGCCCTAATGCCTACTTTGTTGCATGAGTACTTAGGTACTGACTGGTTGATTGAAGTTCTGCAAGCAGAGTGCCAGACTGAATTTATAACAGCTTCAGTTTTAGCACAATGCTTAGATAAGCACATACTGCTAAATGGCTCACTACAATACTTAAACAGCAGTGACAGAGTGTTTTCTGGAAGTGTAACGATACAGACAGGGGAATGGAAGGTATAAAAGACATGTTTGCAGGTGTATAGAAGACTGCATGCATAGTCTGTAGGTGTTCGAAGCAGTCCATGACCTAAGACCTACTTGGCTGCATGAGTACTTAGATACTGAGTGGAATATTACAGTTCTGCAAGGAGAGTGCCAGACTGAATTCATAACAGCTTCAGTTTTAGCACAGTGCATAGAAAGGCATTTACTGCTGAATGGCTCACTACAATACTGAAACAGCAGTGACATAGGGCCCGATTCACAGAATGAACTTAAGACTCAATCCTAAACTTACTACTATTTGGGTGTTCACAGAATGCACTTACTACTTTTGGCATTCACAGAATGAATTTACTACTTTTGATATTCACAGAAGTTAGGATTTTGTCTTAAGTTTGTCTTAAGACAAACTTAAGACAGACTTAAGACAAAATCCTACCTTCTGTGAATACCAAAAGTAATAAATCCATTCTGTGAATGCCAAAAGTAGTAAGTGCATTCTGTGAATACCAAAATAGTAGTAAGTTTAGGATTGAGTCTTAAGTTCATTCTGTGAATAGGGCCCATAGTGTT
The DNA here is from genome assembly GCF_964263255.1 of Lissotriton vulgaris. Classification (NCBI taxonomy): domain Eukaryota; kingdom Metazoa; phylum Chordata; class Amphibia; order Caudata; family Salamandridae; genus Lissotriton; species Lissotriton vulgaris. The sequence continues at coordinate 460,055,903 of NC_141696.1, read as the reverse complement.
TGCTGGAAGTGTAACAATACAGACTGGGGAATAGAAGGTATAAAAGACATGTCTGCAGGTGCATAGAAGACTGCATGCATAGTCTATAGGTGTTTGAAGCAGTCCATGCCCTAAGGCCTTCTTTGCTGCATGAGTACTTACATACCGAGTGGATGATTACAGTTCTGCAAGGAGAGTGCCAGACTGAATTTATACCAGCTTTAGTTTTAGCAAAGTACATATATACGCACATACTGCTGAATGGCTCACTCACTACAATACTGAAAAAGCAGTGACAGAGTGATTGCTGGAAGTGTAAGTATATAGATTGAGGAATTGAAGGTATAAAAGGCAAGTTTGCAGGTGAATAGAAGACTGCATGCATATTCTATAGAGGTTTGAAGCAGTCCTCCACGCCCTAAGGCCTACTTTGCTGTATGAGTACTTGGGTACTGACTGGAATATTACAGTTCTGCAAGGAGGGTGCCAGACTGAATTCATAAGAGCTTCAGTTTTAGCACAATGCTTAGATAAGCACATACTGCTGAATGGCTCACTACAATACTGAAACAGCAGTGACAGAGTGTTTTCTGGAAGTGTAACGATACAGACTGGGGAATGGAAGGTATAAAAGACATGTTTCCAGGTGTATAGAAAACTGCATGCATAGTCTATCGGTGTTCGAAGCAGTCCATGCCCTAAGAACTACTTTGCTGCATGAGTACTTAGATACTGAGTGGAATATTACAGTTCTGCAAGGAGAGTGCCAGACCGAATTTATAACAGCTTCAGTTTTAGCACAGTGCATAGATAAGCACATACTGCTGAATGGCTCACTACAATACTGAAAGAGCAGTGACAGAGTGTTTTCTGGAAATGTAACGATAAAGACTGGGGAATGGAAGGTATATAAGACATGTTTGCAGGTGTATAGAAGACTGCATGCATAGTCTATAGGTGTTTGAAGCAGTCAATGCCCTAAGACCTACTTTGCTGCATGAGTACTTAGATACTGAGTGGAATATTACCGTTCTGCAAGGAGTGTACCAGAATGAATTTATAACAGCTTCAGTTTTAGCACAGTGCATAGATAAGCACATACTGCTGAATGGCTCACTACAATACTGAAACAGCAGTGACAGAGTGTTTGCTGTAAGTGTAAGGATACAAACTGCAGAATTGAAGGTATACCAGATAGGTTTGCAGGTGCATAGAAGCCTGCATGCATAGTCTAGAGGGGTTTAAAGAAGTCCGTGCCCTAAGGCCTAATTTGCTGCATGAGTACTTAGGTAATGACTGGATGATTACAATTCTGCAAGGAGAGTGCCGGACAGAATTCATAATAGCTTCAGTTTTAGCACAGTGCATGGATAAGCACATACTGCTATATGGCTCACTACAATACTGAAACAGTAGTAACATAGTGTTTGCTGGAAGAGAAAGGATACATACTGGGGAGTTGAAGATATAACAGACAAGTTTGCAGGTACATAGAAGACTGCATGCATAGTCTATAGGGGTTTGAAACATTCCATGCCCTAAGGCCTTCTTTGCTGCATGAGTACTTAGGTTCTGACTGGTTGATTGCAGTTCTGCAATCAGAGTTCCAGACTGAATTTATAACAGCTTCAGTTTTAGCACAATGCATATATAAGCACATACTGCTAAATGTCTCACTACAATACTGAAACAGCAGTGACAGAGTGTTTTCTGGAAGTGTAACGATACAGACTGGGGAATGGAAGGTATAAAAGACATGTTTGCAGGTGTATAGAAGACTGCATGCATAGTCTATCGGTGGTCGAAGCAGTCCATGCCCTAAGAACTACTTTGCTGCATGAGTACTTAGATACTGAGTGGAATATTACAGTTCTGCAAGGAGAGTGCCAGACTGAATTTATAACAGCTTCAGTTTTAGCACAGTGCATAGATAAGCACATACTGCTGAATGGCTCACTACAATACTGAAACAGCAGTGACATAGTATTTGCTGGAAGTGTAACAATACAGACTGGGGAATGGAAGGTATATAAGACATGTTTGCAGGTGTATAGAAGACTGCATGCATAGTCTATAGGTGTTTGAAGCAGTCCATGCCCTAAGACCTACTTTGCTGCATGAGTACTTAGATACTGAGTGGAATATTACAGTTCTGCAAGGAGAGTGCCAGACTGAATTTATACCAGCTTTAGTTTTAGCAAAGTACATATATACGCAGATATTGCTGAATGGCTCACTCGCTACAATACTGAAAAAGCAGTGACAGAGTGATTGCTGGAAGTGTAAGTATACAGATTGAGGAATTGAAGGCATAAAAGACAAGTTTGCAGGTGAATAGAAGACTGCATGTATATTCTATAGAGTTTTGAAGCAGTCCACGCCCTGAGCCTACTTTGCTGCATGAGTACTTAGATAACGACTGGATGATTACAGTTCTGCAAGTAGAGTGCCAGACTGAATTTATAACAGCTTCATTTTTAGCACAGTGCTTACATAAGCACATACTGCTGAATGGCTCACTACAATACTGAAACAGCGGTGACAGAGTGTTTGCTGGAAGTGTAAGGATACAGACTGGGGAATTGAAGGTATAAAAGACAAGTTTGCTGGTGCATAGAAGACTGCATACATAGACTATTGGTGTTTGAAGCAACCCATGCCTCAGGGCCTACTTTGCTACATGAGTACTTCGGTAGTGACTGGATGGTGACAGTTCTGCAAGCAGAGTGCCAGACTGAATTTATAACAGCATCAGTTTTACCACTATGCATAGATAAGCACATACTGCTGAATGGCTCACTACAATACTGAAACAGCAGTGACACATTGATTGCTGGAAGCGTAAGGATACAGACTGAGGAATTGAAGGTATAAAAGACAAGTTTGCAGGTGCATAGAAGACTGCATGCATAGTCTATAGTGGTTTGAAGCAGTCCATTCCCTAAGGCCTACTTTGTTGCATGAGTACTTAGGTACTGACTGGTTGATTGCAGTTCTGCAAGCAGAGTGCCAGACTGAATTTATAACAGCTTCAGTGTTAGCACAATGCTTAGAAAAGCACATACTGCTGAATGGCTCACTACAATACTGAAACAGCGGTGACAGAGTGTTTTCTGGAAAAGTAACGATACAGACTTGGGAATGGAAGGTATAAAAGACATGTTTGCAGGTGTATAGAAGTCTGCATACATAGTCTATCGGTGTTCGAAGCAGTCCATGCCCTAAGAACTACTTTGCTGCATGAGTACTTAGATACTGAGTGGAATATTACAGTTCTGCAAGGAGAGTGCCAGACTGAATTTATAACCGCTTCAGTTTTAGCACAGTGCATAGATAAGCACATACAGCTGAATGGCTCACTACAATACTGAAACAGCAGTGACAGAGTGTTTGCTGGAAGTGTAAGGATACACACTTGGTAATTGAAGGTATAAAAGGCAAAGTTTGCAGGTGCAGAGAATACTGCATGCATAGCCTATAGGGGATTGAAGCAGTCCTTGCGTTAAGGCCTACTTTGCTGCATGAGTACTTCGGTAGTGACTGGATGGTTACAGTTCTGTAAGCAGAGTGCCAGACTAAATTTATACCAGCTTCGGTTTTAGTACTATGCATAGATAAGCACATACTGCTGAATGGCTCACTACAATACTGAAAAAGCAGTGACAGAGTGATTGCTGGAAGTGTAAGGATACAGATTGAGGAATTTAAAGTATAAAAGACAAGTTTGCAGGTGCATAGAACACTGCATGCATATTCTATAGAGGTTTGAAGCAGTCCACGCCCTAAGGCCTACTTTGCTGCATGAGTACTTAGATACCGACTGGATGATTACAGTTCTGCATGGAGAGTGCCAGACTGAACTTATAACAGCTTAATTTTTAGCACAGTGCTTCGATAAGCACATACTGCTGAATGGCTCACTACAATACTGAAACAGCGGTGACAGTGTTTGCTGGAAGTGTAAGGATACAGACTGGGGAATTGAAGGTATAAAAGACAAGTTTTCTGGTGCATAGAAGACCGCATACATAGACTATAGGGGTTTGAAGGAGTCCATGCCCCAAAGCCTACTTTGCTACATGAGTACTTCTGTAGTGACTGGATGGTTACAGTTCTGCAAGCAGAGTGCCGGACTAAATTTATAACAGCTTCACTTTTAGCACTATGCATAGATATGCACATACTGCTGACTGGCTCACTACAATACTGAAACAGCAGTGACACAGTGATTGCTGGTAGTGAAGGATACAGACGGAGGAATTGAAGGTATAAAAGACAGGTTTGCAGGTGCATAGAAGACTGCATGCATAGTCTATAGTGATTTGAAGCAGTCCATGCCCTAAGGCCTACTTTGTTGCATGAGTACTTATATACTGAGTGGAATAGTATACTTCTGCAAGGAGAGTGCCAGACTGAATTTATACCAGCTTTAGTTTTAGCAAATTATATATATACGCACACACTGCTAAATGGCTCACTCACTACAATACTGAAAACGCAGTGACAGAGTGATTGCTGGAAGTGTAAGTATACAGATTGAGAAATTGAAGATATAAAAGACAAGTTTGCAGGTGCATAGAAGACTGCATGCATATTCTATAGAGGTTTGAAGCAGTCCTCCACGCCCTAAGGCCTACTTTGCTGCATGAGTACTTAGGTACTGACTGGATTATTACAGTTCTGCAAGGAGAGTGCCAGACTGAAGTTATAACAGCTTCAGTTTTAGCACAATGCTTAGATAAGCACATACTGCTGAATGGCTCACTACAATACCGAAACAGCAGTGACAGAGTGTTTGCTGGAAGTGTAAGTATACAGACTGGGGAATTGAAGGTATAAAAGACAAGTTTGCAGGTGCATAGAAGACTGCATGCATAGTCTATAGTGGTTTGAAGCAGTCCATGCCCTAATGCCTACTTTGTTGCATGAATACTTAGGTACTGACTGGTTGATTGAAGTTCTGCAAGCAGAGTGCCAAACTGAATTTATAACAGCTTCAGTTTTAGCACAATGCTTAGATAAGCACATACTGCTAAATGGCTCACTACAATACTTAAACAGCAGTGACAGAGTGTTTTCTGGAAGTGTAACGATACAGACAGGGGATTGGAAGGTATAAAATACATGTTTGCAGGTGTATAGAAGACTGCATGCATAGTCTATCGGTGTTCGAAGCAGTCCATGACCTAAGACCTACTTGGCTGCATGAGTACTTAGATACTGAGTGGAATATTACAGTTCTGCAAGGAGAGTGCCAGACTGAATTCATAACAGCTTCAGTTTTAGCACAGTGCATAGAAAGGCACATACTGCTGAATGGCTCACTACAATACTGAAACAGCAGTGACATATTGTTTGCTGGAAGTGTAACAATACAGACTGGGGAATAGAAGGTATAAAAGACATGTCTGCAGGTGCATAGAAGACTGCATGCATAGTCTATAGGTGTTTGAAGCAGTCCATGCCCTAAGGCCTTCTTTGCTGCATGAGTACTTACATACCGAGTGGATGATTACAGTTCTGCAAGGAGAGTGCCAGACTGAATTTATACCAGCTTTAGTTTTAGCAAAGTACATATATACGCACATACTGCTGAATGGCTCACTCACTACAATACTGAAAAAGCAGTGACAGAGTGATTGCTGGAAGTGTAAGTATACAGATTTAGGAATTGAAGGTATAAAAGGCAAGTTTGCAGGTGAATAGAAGACTGCATGCATATTCTATAGAGGTTTAAAGCAGTCCTCCACGCCCTAAGGCCTACTTTGCTGCATGAGTACTTAGGTACTGACTGGATTATGACAGTTCAGCAAGGAGGGTGCCAGACTGAATTTATAAAAGCTTCAGTTTAAGCACAATGCTTAGATAAGCACATACTGCTGAATGGCTCACTACAATACTGAAACAGCAGTGACAGAGTGTTTGCTGGAAGTGTAAGTATACAGACTGGGGAATTGAAGGTATAAAAGACAAGTTTGTAGGTATATTGAAGACTGCATGCATAGTCTATAGGTGTTCGAAGAAGTCCATGCCCTAAGACCTACTTTGCTGCACGAGTACTTAGATACTGACTGGATGATTACAGTTCTGCAAGGAGAGTGCCAGACTGAATTTATAACAGCTTCAGTTTTAGCACAGTGCATAGATAAGCACATACTGCCAAATGGCTCACTACAATACTGAAACAGTAGTAACAAAGAGTTTGCTGGAAGAGCAAGGCTACAGGCTGGGGACTTGAAGATATGAAAGACAAGTTTGCAGGTGCATAGAAAACTGCATGCATAGTCTATCGGTGTTCGAAGCAGTCCATGCCCTAAGAACTACTTTGCTGCATGAGTACTTAGATACTGAGTGGAATATTACAGTTCTGCAAGGAGAGTGCCAGACCGAATTTATAACAGCTTCAGTTTTAGCACAGTGCATAGATAAGCACATACTGCTGAATGGCTCACTACAATACTGAAAGAGCAGTGACAGAGTGTTTTCTGGAAATGTAACGATACAGACTGGGGAATGGAAGGTATATAAGACATGTTTGCAGGTGTATAGAAGACTGCATGCATAGTCTATAGGTGTTTGAAGCAGTCCATGCCCTAAGACCTACTTTGCTGCATGAGTACTTATATACTGAGTGGAATAGTATACTTCTGCAAGGAGAGTGCCAGACTGAATTTAAACCGGCTTCAGTTTTAGCAAATTACATATATACGCACACACTGCTAAATGGCTCACTCACTACAATACTGAAAAAGCAGTGACAGAGTGATTGCTGGAAGTGTAAGTATACAGATTGAGAAATTGAAGATATAAAAGACAAGTTTGCAGGTGCATAGAAGACTGCATTCATATTCTATAGAGGTTTAAAGCAGTCCTCCACGCCCTAAGGCCTACTTTGCTGCATGAGTGCTTAGGTACTGACTGGATTATTACAGTTCTGCAAGGAGAGTGCCAGACTGAAGTTATAACAGCTTCAGTGTTAGCACAATGCTTAGATAAGCACATACTGCTATATGGCTCACTACAATACTGAAACAGTAGTAACATAGTGTTTGCTGGAAGAGAAAGAATACAGACGGGGGAGTTGAAGGTATAACAGACAAGTTTGCAGGTACATAGAAGACTGCATGCATAGTCTATAGGGGTTTGAAGCATTCCGTGCCCTAAGGCCTTCTTTGCTGCATGAGTACTTAGGTACTGACTGGTTGATTGCAGTTCTGCAATCAGAGTGCCAGACTGAATTTATAACAGCTTCAGTTTTAGCACAATGCATATATAAACACATACTGCTAAATGTCTCACTACAATACTGAAACAGCAGTGACAGAGTGTTTTCTGGAAGTGTAACGATACAGACTGGGGAATGGAAGGTATAAAAGACATGTTTGCAGGTGTATAGAAGACTGCATGCATAGTCTATCGGTGTTCGAAGCAGTCCATGCCCTAAGAACTACTTTGCTGCATGAGTACTTAGATACTGAGTGGAATATTACAGTTCTGCAAGGAGAGTGACAGACTGAATTTATAACAGCTTCAGTTTTAGCACAGTGCATAGATAAGCACATACTGCTGAATGGCTCACTACAATACTGAAACAGCAGTGACATAGTGTTTGCTGGAAGTGTAACAATACAGACTGGGGAATTGAACGTATAAAAGACTTGTCTGCAGGTGCATAGAAGACTGCATGCATAGTCTATAGGTGTTTGAAGCAGTCCATGCCGTAAGGCCTACTTTGCTGCATGAGTACTTACATACTGTGTGGAATAGTATACTTCTGCAAGGAGAGTGCCAGACTGAATTTATACCAGCTTTAGTTTTAGCAAAGTACATATATACGCAGATACTGCTGAATGGCTCACTCACTACAATACTGAAAAAGCAGTGACAGAGTGATTGCTGGAAGTGTAAGTATACAGATTGAAGAATTGAAGGCATAAAAGACAAGTTTGCAGGTGAATAGAAGCCTGCATGTATATTCTATAGAGGTTTGAAGCAGTCCACGCCCTGAGCCTACTTTGCTGCATGAGTACTTAGATACCGACTGGATGATTACAGTTCTGCAACGAGAGTGGCAGACTGAATTTATAACAGCTTCAGTTTTAGCACAATGCATATATAAGCACATAAGGCTAAATGGCTCACTACAATACTGAAACAGCAGTGACAGAGTGTTTTCTGGAAATGTAACGATACAGACTGGGGAATGGAAGGTATATAAGACATGTTTGCAGGTGTATAGAAGACTGCATGCATAGTCTATAGGGGTTTAAAGAAGTCCGTGCCCTAAGGCCTAATTTGCTGCATGAGTACTTAGATAATGACTGGATGATTACAATTCTGCAAGGAGAGTGCCAGACAGAATTTATAATAGCTTCAGTTTTAGCACGGTGCATGGAAAAGCACATACTGCTATATGGCTCACTACAATACTGAAACAGTAGTAACATAGTGTTTGCTGGAAGAGAAAGGATACAGACTGGGAGTTGAAGATATAACAGACAAGTTTGCAGGTACATAGAAGACTACATGCATAGTCTATCGGTGTTCGAAGCAGTCCATGCCCTAAGAACTACTTTGCTGCATGAGTACTTAGATACTGAGTGGAATATTACAGTTCTGCAAGGAGAGTGCCAGACTGAATTTATAACAGCCTCAGTTTTAGCACAGTGCATAGATAAGCACATACTGCTGAATGGCTCACTACAATACTGAAACAGCAGTGACATAGTGTTTGCTGGAAGTATAACGATACAGACTGGGGAATTGAAGGTATAAAAGACTTGTCTGCAGGTGCATAGAAGACTGCATGCATAGTCTATAGGTGTTTGAAGCAGTCCATGCCCTAAGGCCTACTTTGCTGCATGAGTACTTACATACTGAGTGGAATAGTATACTTTTGCAAGGAGAGTGCCAGACTGAATTTATACCATCTTTAGTTTTAGCAAAGGACATATATACGCACATACTGCTGAATGGTTCAATCACTACAATACTGAAAAAGCAGTGACAGAGTGATTGCTGGAAGTGTAAGTGTACAGATTGAGGAATTGAAGGCATAAAAGACAAGTTTGCAGGTGAATAGAAGACTGCATGCATATTCTATAGAGGTATGAAGCAGTCCTCCACGCCCTAAGGCCTACTTTGCTGCATGAGTACTTAGGTACTGACTGGATTATTACAGTTCTGTAAGGAGAGTGTCAGACTGAATTTCTAACAGCTTCAGTTTTAGCACCTTGCTTAGATAAGCACATACTGCTGAATGGCTTACTACAATACTGAAACAGCAGTGACAGAGTGTTTGCTGGAAGTGTAAGTATACAGACCGGGGACTTGAAGGTATAAAAGACAAGTTTGCAGGTGCATTGAAGACTGCATGCATATTCAATAGAGGTTTGAAGCAGTCCACGCCCTAAGGCCTACTTTGCTGCATGAGTACTTAGATACCGACTGGATGATTACAGTTCTGCAAGGAGAGGGCCTGACTGAATTTATAACAGCTTCATTTTTAGCACTATGCATAGATAAGCACATACTGCTGAATGGCTCACTACAATGCTGAAACAGCAGTGACAGAGTAATTGCTGGAAGTGTAAGGATACAGACTGAGGAATTGAAGGTATAAAAGACAAGTGTGCAGGTGGATAGAAGACTGCATGCATAATTGTTAGGGGTTTGAAGAAGTCCAAGCCCTGACGCCAACATTGCTGCATGAGTACTTAGGGACTGACTGGATTATTACAGTTCTGCAAGCAGAGTGCCAGACTGAATTTATAACAGCTTAATTTTTAGCACAGTGCTTAGATTAGCACATACTGCTAAATGGCTCACTACAATACTGAAACAGCAGTGACAGAGTGTTTTCTGGAAGTGTAACGATACATACTTGGGAATGGAAGGTATAAAAGACATGTTTGCAGGTGTATAGAAGACTGCATACATAGTCTATCGGTGTTCGAAGCAGTCCATGCCCTAAAAACTACTTTGCTGCATGAGTACTTAGATACTGAGTGGAATATTATAGTTCTGCAAGGAGAGTGCCAGACTGAATTTATAACCGCTTCAGTTTTAGCACAGTGCATAGATAAGCACATACAGCTGAATGGCTCACTACAATACTGAAAGAGCAGTGACAGAGTGTTTTCTGGAAATGTAACGATACAGACTGGGGAATGGAAGGTATATAAGACATGTTTACAGGTGTATAGAAGACTGCATGCATAGTCTATAGGTGTTTGAAGCAGTCCATGCCCTAAGACCTACTTTGCTGCATGAGTACTTAGATACTGAGTGGAATATTACAGTTCTGCACGGAGAGTACCAGACTGAATTTATAACAGCTTCAGTTTTAGCACAGTGCATAGATAAGCACATACAGCTGAATGGCTCACTACAATACTGAAACAGCAGTGACAGAGTGTTTGCTGTAAGTGTAAGGATACACACTGCGGTTTTGAAGGTATACCAGATAGGTTTGCAGGTGCATAGAAGCCTGCATGCTTAGTCTATAGGGGTTTAAAGAAGTCCGTGCCCTGAGGCCTAATTTGCTGCATGAGTACTTAGGTAATGACTGGATGATTACAATTCTGCAAGGAGAGTGCCAGACAGAATTTATAATAGCTTCAGTTTTAGCACAGTGCATGGACAAGCACATACTGCTATATGGCTCACTACAATACTGAAACAGCAGTAACATAGTGTTTGCTGGAAGAGAAGGGATACAGACTGGGGAGTTGAAGATATAACAGACAAGTTTGCAGGTACATAGAAGACTACATGCATAGTCTATAGGGGTTTGAAGCAGTCCATGCCCTAAGGCCTACTTTGCTGCGTGAGTACTTAGGTACTGACTGGTTGATTGCAGTTCTGCAATCAGAGTGCCAGACTGAATTCATAACAGCTTCAGTTTTAGCACAATGCATATATAAGCACATACTGCTGAATGGCTCACTGCAATACTGAAACAGCAGTGTCAGAGTGTTTGCTGGAAGTGAAACGATACAAACTTGGGAATGGAAGGTATAAAAGACATGTTTGCAGGTGCATAGAAGACTGAATGCATAGTCTATAGGTGTCTGAAGCCTTCCATGCCCTCAGGCCTACTTTATTGCATGAGTACTTAGGTACTGACTGGTTGATTGCAGTTCTGCAAGCAGAGTGCCATACTGAATTTATAACAGCTTCAGTTTTAGCACAATGCATATATAAGCACATACTGCTAAATGGCTCACTACAATACTGAAACAGCAGTGACAGACTGTTTTCTGGAAGTGTAACGATACAGACTAGGGAATTGAAGGTATAAAAGACTTGTCTGCAGGCGCATAGAAGACTGCATGCATAGTCTATCGGTGTTTGAAGCAGTCCATGCCCTAAGAACTACTTTGCTGCATGAGTACTTAGATACTGAGTGGAATATTACAGTTCTGCAAGGAGAGTGCCAGACTGAATTTATAACAGCTTCAGTTTTAGCACAGTGCATAGATAAGCACATACTGCTGAATGGCTCACTACAATACTGAAACAGCAGTGACAGAGTGTTTGCTGTAAGTGTAAGGATACACACTGCGGAATTGAAGGTATACCAGATAGGTTTGCAGGTGCATGGAAGCCTGCATGCATAGTCTATAGGGGTTTAAAGAAGTCTGTGCCCTAAGGCCTAATTTGCTGCATGAGTACTTAGGTAATGACTGGATGATTACAATTCTGCAAGGAGAGTGCCAGACAGAATTTATAATAGCTTCAGTTTTAGCACAGTGCATGGACAAGCACATACTGCTATATGGCTCACTACAATACTGAAACAGTAGTAACATAGTGTTTGCTGGAAAAGAAAGGATACAGACTAGGGAGTTGAATATATAGCATGGTCTATAGGTGTCCGAAGCCTTCCATGCCCTCATGCCTACTTTGTTGCATGAGTACTTAGGTACTGACTGGTTGATTGCAGTTCTGCAAGCAGAGTGCCAGACTGAATTTATAACAGCTTCAGTTTTAGCACAATGCATATATAAGCACATACTGCTAAATGGCTCACTACAATACTGAAACAGCAGTGACAGACTGTTTTCTGGAAGTGTAACGATACAGAATAGGGAATTGAAGGTATAAAAGACTTGTCTGCAGGTGCATAGAAGACTGCATGCATAGTCTATAGGTGTTTGAAGCAGTCCATGTCCTAAGGCCTACTTTGCTGCATGAGTACTTACATACTGAGTGGAATAGTATACTTCTGCAAGGAGAGTGCCAGACTGAATTCATACCAGCTTTAGTTTCAGCAAAGTACATATATACGCACATACTGCTGAATGGTTCACTCACTATAATACTGAAAAAGCAGTGACAGAGTGATTGCTGGAAGTTTAAGTGTACAGATTGAGGAATTGAAGGCATAAAAGACAAGTTTGCAGGTGTATAGAAGACTGCATGCATATTCTATAGAGGTTTGAAGCAGTCCTCCACGCCCTAAGGCCTACTTTGCTGCATGAGTACTTAGGTACTGACTGGATTATTACAGTTCTGTAAGGAGAGTGCCGGACTGAATTTCTAACATCTTCAGTTTTAGCACCATGCTGAGATAAGCACATACTGCTGAATGGCTCACTACAATACTGAAACAGCAGTGACAGAGTGTTTGCTGGAAGTGTAAGTATACAGACCGGAGAATTGAAGGTATAAAAGACAAGTTTGCAGGTGCATAGAAGACAGCATGCATATTCAATAGAGGTTTAAAGCAGTCCACGCCCTAAGGCCTACTTTGCTGCATGAGTACTTAGATACCGACTGGATGATTACAGTTCTGCAAGGAGAGTGCCAGACTGAATTTATAACAGCTTCATTTTTAGCACAGTGCTTAGATAAGCACATACTGCTGAATGGCTCACTACAATACTGAAACAGCGGTGAAATAGTGTTTGCTGGAAGTGTAAGGATACAGACTGGGGAATTGAAGGTATAAAGGACAAGTTTGCTGGTGCATAGAAGAATGCATACATAGACTATTGGGGTTTGAAGCAACCCATCCCCCAAGGCCTACTTTGCTACATGAGTACTTCGGTAGTGACTGGATGGTTATAGTTCTGCAAGCAGAGTGCCAGACTGAATTTATAACAGCTTTAGTTTTAGCACTATGCATGGATAAGCAGATACTGCTGAATGGCTCACTACAATACTGAAACAGCAGTGACAGAGTAATTGCTGGAAGTGTAAGGATACAGACTGAGGAATTGAAGGTATAAAAGACAAGTGTGCAGGTGCATAGAAGACTGCATGCATATTCGTTAGGGGTTTGAAGCAGTCCAAGCCCTGAGGCCAACATTACTGCATGAGTACTTAGGGACTGACTGGATTATTACAGTTCTGCAAGGAGAGTGCCAGACTGAATTAATAAAAGCTTCATTTTTAGCACAGTGCTTAGATTAGCACATACTGCTGAATGGCTCACTACAATACTGAAACAGCAGTAACAGAGTGTTTGCTGGAAGAGTAAGGATACAGACTGTGGAATTTAAGGTATAAATGTCAAGTTTGCAGGTGCATAGAAGACTGCAAGTATAGTCTATAGGAGTTTGAAGCAGTCCATGCCCTACGGCCTTTTTTGCTGCATGAGTACTTAGCTAGTGGCTGGATGATTACAGTTCTACAAGCAGAGCGCCAGACTGAATTTATAACAGCTTCAGTTTTAGCACAGTGCATAGATAAGCAAACACTACTGAATTGCTCCCTCCAATACTGAAACACCAGTGACAGAGTGTTTGCTGGAAGAGTAAGGATACAGACTGGGGAATTGAAGGTATAAAAATCAAGTTTGCAGTTGCATAGAAGACTGCATGTATAGTCTATAGGGGTTTTAAGCAGTCCATGCCCTAAGGCCTACTTTGCTGCATGAGTACTTAGGTACTGACTGGATGATAACAGCTCTGTAAGGAGAGCCCAGGACTGAATTTATAACAGCTTCAGTTTTAGCGCAGGGCATAGATAAGCACATACTACTGAATGGCTCACTACAATACTGAAACAGCAGTGACAGAGTGATTGCTGGAAGTGTAAGGATACAGACTGAGGAATTGAAGGTATAAAAGACAAGTGTGCAGGTGCATAGAAGACTGCATGCATATTCGTTAGAGGTTTGAAGCAGTCCAAGCCCTGAGGCCTACATTGCTGCATGAGTACTTAGGTGCTGACTGGATTATTGCAGTTCTGCAAGGAGAGCGCCAGACTGAATTTATAACAGCTTCAGTTTTAGCACAGTGCATAGATAAGCAAATACTACTGAATTGCTCCCTCCAATACTGAAACACCAGTGACAGAGTGTTTGCTGGAAGAGTAAGGATACAGACTGGGGAATTGAAGGTATAAAAGACAAGTTTGCAGTTGCATAGAAGACTGCATGTATAGTCTATAGGGGCTTTAAGCAGTCCCTACCCTAAGGCATACTTTGCAGCATGGGTACTTAGGTACTGACTGGATGATTACAGTTCTGTAAGAAGAGCCCAGGACTGAATTTATAACAGCTTCAGTTTTAGCGCAGTGCATAGATAAGCACATACTACTGAATGGCTCACTGCAATACTGTAACAGGAGTGACATAGTATTTGCTAGACGTATAAGGATATAGATAGGGGGAAGTGAATGAATAAAAGACAAGTTTACAGGTGCATAGAAGACTGCATCTATAGTCTATAGGGGTTTGAAGTAGTTCATGCCCTAAGTCCTACTTAGCTGCATGAGTACTTAGGTACTGACTGGATGAGTACAGTTCTGTCAGGAGAGCCCAGGACTGAATTTATAACAGCTTCAGTTTTAGCGCAGTGCATAGATAAGCACATACGTCTGAATGCTCATTACAATACTGAAACAGCAGTGACATAGTGTTTGCTAGAAGTGTAAGGATACAGAATGGGGAATTGAAGGTGTAAATTACATGTTTGCAGGTACATAGAAGATTGCATACATGAAAACTTAGGTACTGACTGGATGATTACAGTTCCACAAGGAGAGTGCCAGACTAAATTTATAACAGCTTAATTTTTAGCACAGTGCATAGATAAGCACATACTGCTGAATGGCATACTACAATACTGAAACAGCAGTGACAGAGTGTTTGCTGTAAGTGTAAGCATACAGACAGGGGAATTGAAGGTATATAAGACAAGTTTGCAGGTGCATAGATGACTGCATGTCTAGTCAATAGGCGTTTGAAGCAGTCCATGCCCTAAGGCCTACTTTGCTTCATGAGTACTAAGGTACTGACTTGGTGATTACAGTTCTGCAATGAGAGTGCCAGACTGAAATTATAACTGCTTACGGAATAGCACAGTGAATACATAAGCACATACTGAATGGCTCACTACAATACTGTAACAGGAGTGTCAGAGTATTTGCTGGACGTATAAGGATACAGATTGGGGAATTAAAGATATAAAAGGCAGGTTTGCAGGTGCATGGAAGACTGCATGCATAGTCTATAGGGGTTTGAAGCAGTCCATGCCGTAAAGCCTACTTTGCTGCATGAGTACTAAGGTACTGACTGGATGATTACAGTTCTGCAAGGAGAGTGCCAGACTAAATGTATAACTGCTTTAGTTTTAGCACAGTGCTTTGATAAGCACATCCTGCTGAATTGCTCACTACAATACTGAAAAGCAGCGACAGAGTTTTTGCTGGAAGTGTAAGGATACAGACTGGGGAATTGAAGGTATAAAAAAGACAAGTTTGCAGGTGCATAGAATACTGCATGCATAGTCTATAGAGGTTTGAAGCAGTCCATGCCCTCAGGCCTACTTTGCTGCATGAGTACTTAGGTACTGACTGGATGATTACAGTTCTGCAAAGAGAGTGCAAGACTGAATTTATAACAGCGTCAGTTTTAGCACAGTGCATAGATAAGCACATATTGCTGAATGGCTCACTACAATAGTGAAACAGCAGTGACATAGTGTTTGCTGGAAGTGTAAGGATACAAACTGCTGAATTGAAGGTATAAAAGATAGGTTTGCAGGTGCATAGAAGACTGCATGCATAGTCTATAGGGGTTTTAAGAAGTCCATGCCCTAAGGCTTAATTTGCTGCATGAGTACTTAGGTACTGACTGGATGATTACAGTTCTGCAAGGAGAGTGCTAGACAGAATTTATTACAGCTTCAGTTTTAGCACACTGCATGGATAAGCACCTACTGCTATATGGCTAACTACAATACTCAAACAGTTGTAACAGAGTGTTTGCTGGAAGAGCAAGGATACAGACTGGGGACTTGAAGGTATAAAAGACAAGTTTGCAGGTGCATAGAAGACTGCATACATAGACTATAGGGGTTTGAAGCAGTCCATGCCCGAAGGCCTACTTTGCTACATGAGTACTTTGGTAGTGATTGGATGATTACAGTTCTGCAAGCAGAGTGCCAGACAGAATTTATAACAGCTTCAGTTTTAGCACAATGCATATATAAGCACATACTGCTGAATGGCTCACTACAATACTGAAACAGCAGTGACATAGTGTTTGCTGGAAGTGTAACAATACAGAAAGGGGAATGGAAGGTATAAAATACATGTTTGCAGGTGCATTGAAGACTGCATGCATAGTCTATAGGTGTTTGAAGCAGTCCATGACCTAAGGCCTTTTTTGCTGCATGAGTACTTAGATACTGAGTGTAATATTACATTTCTGAAAGGAGAGTGCCAGACTGAATTTAAAAAAGCTTTAGTTTTAGCACAATACATAGATAGGCACATACTGCTGAATGGCTCACTACAATACTGAAACAGCAGTGACAGAATGATTGCTGGAAGTGTAAGGATACAGACTGAGGAATTGAAGGTATAAAAGACAAGTGTGCAGGTGCATAGAAGACTGCATGCATATTCGTTAGGGGTTTGCAGCAGTCAAAGCCCTGAGGCCTACATTGCTGCATGAGTACTTAGGTACTGACTGGATTATTGCAGTTCTGCAAGGAGAGTGCCAGACTGAATTTATAACAGCTCCATTTTTAGCACAGTGCATAGATAAGCTCATACTGCTGAAAGGCTCACTACAATACTGAAACAGCAGTAACAGAGTGTTTGCTGGAAGAGTAAGGATACAGACTGGGGAACTTAAGGTATAAAAGTCAAGTTTGCAGGTGCACAGAAGACTGCAAGTATAGTCTATGGGAGTTCGAAGCAGTCCATGCCCTACGGCCTACTTTGCTGCATGAGTACATAACTAGTGGCTGGATGATTACAGTTCTACAAGTATTGCGCCAAACTGAATTTATAACAGCTTCAGTTTTAGCACAGTGGATAGATAAGCAAATACTACTGAATTGCTCCCTCCAATACTGAAACACCAGTGACAGAGTGTTTGCTGGAAGAGTAAGGATACGGACTGGGGAATTGAAGGTATAAAAGACAAGTTTGCAGTTGCATAGAAGACTGCATGTATAGTCTATAGGGGTTTTAAGAAGTCCATGCCCTAAGGCATACTTTGCTGCATGGGTACTTAGGTACTGACTGGATGATTACAGTTCTGTAAGAAGAGCCCAGGACTGAATTTATAACAGCTTCAGTTTTAGCGCAGTGCATAGATAAGCACATACTACTGAATGGCTCACTACCATACTGTAACAGGAGTGACATAGTATTTGCTAGACGTATACGGATATAGATAGGGGGAAGTGAATGAATAAAAGACAAGTTTACAGGTGCATAGAAGACTGCATCTATAGTCTATAGGGGTTTGAAGTAGTTCATGCCCTAAGTCCTACTTAGCTACATGAGTACTTAGGTACTGACTGGATGAGTACAGTTCTGTCAGGAGAGCCCAGGACTGAATTTATAACAGCTTCAGTTTTAGCGCAGTGCATAGATAAGCACATACGTCTGAATGCTCATTACAATACTGAAACAGCAGTGACATAGTGTTTGCTAGAAGTGTAAGGATACAGAATGGGGAATTGAAGGTGTAAATTACATGTTTGCAGGTACATAGAAGATTGCATACATGAAAACTTAGGTACTGACTGGATGATTACAGTTCCACAAGGAGAGTGCCAGACTGAATTTATAACAGCTTAATTTTTAGCACAGTGCATAGATAAGCACATACTGCTGAATGGCATACTACAATACTGAAACAGCAGTGACAGAGTGTTTGCTGTAAGTGTAAGCATACAGACAGGGGAATTGAAGGTATATAAGACAAGTTTTCAGGTGCATAGAAGACTGCATGTCTAGTCAATAGGCGTTTGAAGCAGTCCATGCCCTAAGGCCTACTTTGCTTCATGAGTACTAAGGTACTGACTTGGTGATTACAGTTCTGCAATGAGAGTGCTAGACTGAAATTATAACTGCTTACGGAATAACACAGTGAATACATAAGCACATACTGAATGGCTCACTACAATACTGTAACAGGAGTGTCAGAGTATTTGCTGGACGTATAAGGATACAGACTGGGGAATTAAAGATATAAAAGGCAGGTTTGCAGGTGCATGGAAGACTGCATGCATAGTCTATAGGGGTTTGAAGCAGTCCATGCCGTAAAGGCTACTTTGCTGGATGAGTACTAAGGTACTGACTGGATGATTACAGTTCTGCAAGGAGAGTGCCAGACTAAATGTATAACTGCTTTAGTTTTAGCACAGTCTATAGATAAGCACATACTACTGAATGGCTCACTACAATACTGAAACAGCATTGACAGAGTGTTTGCTGGAAGTGTAAGGATACAGACTGGGGAATTGAAGGTATAAAAGACAAGTTTGTAGGTGCATAGAAGACTGCATGCATAGTCTATAGGAATTTGAAGCAGTCCATGCCCTAAGGCCAACTTTGCTGCCTGAGTTCTTAGGTACTGACTGGATGATTACAGTTCTGCAAGGAGAGTGCCAGACTGAATTTATAACTGCTTCAGTTAGAGCACAGTGCACAGATAAGCACATATTGCTGAATGGCTCACTACATTACTGAAACAGCAGTGACAGAGTGTTTGCTGGAAGTGTAAGGATACAGACTGGGGAGCTGAAGGTATTAAAGGCAATATTGCAGGTGCATAGAAGACTGCATGCATGAGTATTTAGGTACTGACTGGATGATTGCAGTTCTGCAAGGAGAGTGCCAGACTGAATTTTTAACAGCTTACTCAAAGAGCAGCGGCAGAGTGTTTGCTGGAAGTGTAATGATACAGACTGGGGAATTGAAGGTATAAAAAAGACAAGTTCGCTGGTGCATAGAATACTGCATGAAGTCTATAGTTGTTTGAAGCAGTCAATGCCCTCAGGCCTACTTTGCTGAATTAGTACTTAGGTACTAACTGGATGATTACAGTTCTGCAAGGAGAGTGCCAGACTGAACTTATAACTGCTTTAGTTATAGCACAGTGCATAGATACCGCTTTTGGCTGCCATAAGTGTGGCAGGTTATGCTCAGACGTGAGTCCCTTGCTCACTATGCCACTGGATTCAAGCAAGCCGGGCTGAAGACGGCTTGAATGCCAGAAACCAGTCCTCGGAAGCTTGTTTCCGGTCCAGGGAAGACATGGCTAGGCAGTTGGGACTGGACTGTTCCCATGAGGCACAAGGTCAGACTGATTTGCATATAGCCATGTCTGAACTGGGGTGGCAGAGTGGGCTAAAGAACGGTGATGGATTAAACTCAGATCTTTTGACTGGGTGTGAGTGTTTGATTGATTCAGATGCTCCGTCCATCACCACAACCTTTTGTACCACAGTGCATAGATAAGCACATATTGCTGAATGGCTCACTAGAATACTGAAACAGCAGTGACAGAGCGTTTGTTGGAAGTGTAAGGATACAGACTGGGGAATTGAAGGAATAAAAGACAAGTTTGCAGGTGCACAGAAGACTACATGCATAGTCTATTGGATTTGAAACAGTCCATGACCTAAGGTCTACTTTGCTATATGAGTACTAAAGGAACTGACTGGAGGATTACAGTTCTGCAGGGAGAGTGCCATACTGAATTTATAACAGCTTCAGTTTTAGCACAGTACATAGATAAGCACATACTGCTGAATGGCTCACTACAATACTGAAAAGGCAGTGACAGAGTGTTTGCTGGAAATGTAAAGATACATACAGGGGATTTGAAGGTATAAAAGACAAGTTTGCCCTAAGGCCTACTTTGCTGCATGAGAGCTTAGATAATGACTGGATGATTACAGTTCAGCAAGGAGAGTGCCAGACTGAATTTATAACAGCTTCAGTTTTAGCACAGTGCATAGAAAAGCACATACTGCTGAATGGCTCACTACAATACTGAAACAGCAGTGACACAGTGTTGGCTGGAAGTGTAAGGATACAGACTGGGGAGCTGAAGGTACAAAAGACAAGTTTGAAGGTGCATAGAAGACTTCATGCATAGTCTATAGGGGTTTGAAGTAATCCAGGCTGTAAGGCCTACTCTGCTGCATGAGTACTTAGGGACTGAATTGATGATTACAGTTCTGCAAGGAGAGTGCCAGACTGAATTTATAACAATGTCAGTTTTAGCAAAGTGCATAGATAAGCACATACTGCTGAATGGCTCACAACAATACTGAAACAGCAGTGACAGAGTGTTTGCTGGAAGAGTAAGGATACTGACTGGGGAATTAAAGGTATAAAAGACAAGTTTACAGGTGCATAGAAGACTGCATGCATAGTCTAAAGGGGTTTGAAGTAGTCCATACCCTAAGGCCTTCTTTGCTGCATGAGCACTTATGTACTGACTGGATGAGTACAGTTCTGTAAGGAGAGTCCAGGACTGAATTTATAACAGCTACAGTTTTAGCACAGTGCATAGATAAGCACATACTACTGAATGGCTCACTACAATACTGAAACAGCAGTGACAGGGTGTTTGCTGGAAAAGTAAGGATACAGACTGGGGAACTAAAGTATAAAAGACGAGTTTGCAGGTGCATAGAAGACTGCATGCATGCGTACTTAGGTACTGACTGGATGATTACAGTTCTGCAAGGAGAGTGCCAGACTGAATTTATAACAGCTTCATTTTTAGCATTGTGCATAGATAAGCAAATACTACTGAATGGCTCACTAAAATACTGAAACAGCAGTGACAGAGTGTTTGCTGGAAGTGTAAGGATAGAGACTGGGGAATTGAACGTATAAAACACAAGTTTGCCGGTACATAGAACAGTGCGCGCATAGTAAAAATTGGTTTGAAACAGTCCATGCCCTAAGGCCCACTTCACCTCATGAGTACTTCGGTACTGGCTGGATAATTAGAATTCTGCAAGGAAACTGTCTGGATGAATGTATAGCAGCTTCACTTTTAGAATAGTTTATAGATAAGCAAATAGTGCTGTATGGCTCAAATAAACACTGAAACAGTAGTGTGATCTTGTTTGCTGGAAGTGTAAGGACACAGACTGGGAAATTGAAGGTATAAAAGGCAAGATTACCAGTGCATAAAAGACTGTATGTAAAGTCTATAGGAGTTCGAAGCAGTCTATGACCTAAGCCCTATTTTAATATATGAGTACTTAGATACTGAGTGGATAATTACAGTTATGCAAAGAAAATCCCTCCCTCAATTTATAGCAGTTTCAGTTTTACCATAGTACATACATAATGAAATACTGCTGAATGGCTCAATACAACACTGAAATAGTAGAGTGAGAGTGATTGCTGAAAGTCTAACGATACAGACTGGAGAATTCAATGTATACTGAACTAGTTTGCAGGTACATAGACGACTGCATGCATAGTCTATACAGGTTTAAAGTAGTCAATGGCCTAAGGCCTACTTTCCTCCATGATTGTTTGGGTACTGACTGGATAATTACAGTTCTGTAAGGAGAGTGCCTGACTGAATTTAAAATAGATTCATTTTTAGCACAGTGCATAGATAAGTACATTCTGCTGAATAGCTCAGTACAATACGGAATCAGCAATCACAAAGACTTTGCTGGAAGTGAAAGCATATAGACCTGGAAATAAAAGCTATAAAAGACAAGTTTGCTGATGCATAGAAGAGTGCATACATAATCTATAGAGGTTAGAAGCAGTCCATGCCCTCAGGCCTACTTTGCTGCATGAGTACTTAGGTACTGACTGGATGATTACAGTTCTGCAAGGAGAGTGCCAGACTGAATTAATAACAGTGTCAGTTTTAGCAAAGTGCATAGATAAGCACATACTGCTGAATGGCTCACTACAATACTGAAACAGCAGTGACAGAGTGTTTGCTGGAAGAGTAAGCATACCGACTGGGGAATTAAAGGTATAAAAGACAAGTTTACAGGTGCATAGAAGACTGCATGCATAGTCTAAAGGGGTTTGAAGTAGTCCATACCCTAAGGCCTTCTTTGCTGCATGAGCACTTATGTACTGACTGGATGAGTACAGTTCTGCAAGGAGAGTCCAGGACTGAATTTATAACAGCTACAGTTTTAGCACAGTGCATAGATAAGCACATACTACTGAATGGCTCACTACAATACTGAAACAGCAGTGACAGATTGTTTGCTGGAAAAGTAAGGATACAGACTGGGGAACTAAAGTATAAAAGACAAGTTTGCAGGTGCATAGAAGACTGCATGCATGAGTACTTAGGTACTGACTGGATGATTACAGTTCTGCAAGGAGAGTGCCAGACTGAATTTATAACAGCTTCATTTTTAGCATTGTGCATAGATAAGCAAATACTACTGAATGGCTCACTAAAATACTGAAACAGCAGTGACAGAGTGTTTGCTGGAAGTGTAAGGATAGAGACTGGGGAATTGAACGTATAAAACACAAGTTTGCCGTTACATAGAACAGTGCGCGCATAGTAAAAATTGGTTTGAAACAGTCCATGCCCTAAGGCCCACTTCACCTCATGAGTACTTCGGTACTGGCTGGATAATTAGAATTCTGCAAGGAAACTGTCTGGTTGAATGTATAGCAGCTTCACTTTTAGAATAGTTTATAGATAAGCAAATAGTGCTGTATGGCTCAAATAAACACTGAAACAGTAGTGTTATCTTGTTTGCTGGAAGTGTAAGGACACAGACTGGGAAATTGAAGGTATAAAAGACAAGATTACCAGTGCATAAAATACTGTATGTAAAGTCTATAGGAGTTCGAAGCAGTCTATGACCTAGGCCCTATTTTAATATATGAGTACTTAGATACTGAGTGGATAATTACAGTTATGTAAAGAAAATCCCTCTCTCAATGTATAGCAGTTTCAGTTTTACCATAGTACATACATAATGAAATACTGCTGAATGGCTCACTACAATACTGAAATAGTAGAGTGAGAGTGATTGCTGAAAGTCTAACGATACAGACTGGAGAATTCAATGTATACTGAACTAGTTTGCAGGTACATAGACGACTGCATGCATAGTCTATACAGGTTTAAAGTAGTCAATGGCCTAAGGCCTACTTTCCTCCATGATTGTTTGGGTACTGATTGGATAATTACAGTTCTGTAAGGAGAATGCCTGACTGAATTTAAAATAGATTCATTTTTAGCACAGTGCATAGATAAGTACATTCTGCTGAATGGCTCAGTACAATACAGAATCAGCAATCACAAAGACTTTGCTGGAAGTGAAAGGATATAGACCCGAAATAAAAGCTATAAAAGACAAGTTTGCTGCTGCATAGAAGAGTGCATACATAATCTATAGAGGTTAGAAGCAGTCCATGCCCTAAGGCCCACTTTGCACCATGAGTACTTGGATACTAGCTGAATGATTACAATTCTGCAAGAAGAGTCTCTCAAACCATTTTTTCTTTATAATCATAAATGTATTATTGTAACTTTTCATAATTTAATAGAGTTTCTTACCTGATTTCATCTGATATTTCATTTTCTTGATTATCAATTTAAAAAGTCATATCATGAAACTCGATGTCCTCTAATGCTTCCACAAAATCATAATCCAATGTTTCATCTAAAAAATCGCAGCTGATATCTGCATCAATATTTTCATCTTCATTCTCGCTACCCATGAAAGGTTTATTTAGCTCCTCTATGAGAGTGTTAGAAATTCTGAAATTGTCTTCTATATTGTTCTGTTCTTCTTCCATAGTGAATTTTTTTATGTTGTTGTTCCTTGTAGAAAAATATAAACACTTCATTGTATCGTTTTTCTGACTACATAATACAAAACTAGCTTTATCAACTATTTTGCCCTTTAAAAAATAATATGCAAATGCCATTCTCAACTACTTTATAAGATTTTATCAATAACACTTCTTATATGAATTTTTTGTTATAAAATGTTCTTACATTTTCAAAACAGTCACTCCTTATGACTATAATAAAATGCAGTACTAAGAAAAGTACAATATATCTATTCACCTTACCAGTACCGAAGTAGTAGATGTGTTGTAGTAAAATGAAAACAATATAGGTACACTCAGTATATATATTTTTTAATTTCTTCAAATGTGTTTAAAAGATATAAACCATGTTTACATACTTATGTTATCCATCCACGTTCTCTTACTTCAGCTCTGTAGAAGTACATCCCATCGATCATTTTTAACACTTACTTATTCTTACCTTCAAAATAAAAATTAAAAAAATATATAATATAAAATTAGTATCTGTAGAAGGAAAAAAAAGTTAAAATTCATCTTTTATAACACAAAATAATTTGTAAAGCATTGTATTTGCCTTTTTTGCTGTTCTCAGAATATATTGAATTTCACTGGAAACATTGAGTTCAACAGTACTCATCACATAACAGCGGGCAAAAAAAAAGACAATCAAGAAGATTATGTTAAAAATACCCAAACAACAATCTCAATAACAATCTAAAAAATAGAAATAAAACATATGTTAAATGTTTTTTTCTAAGACCAATTTGCTATGTTACTATGAGGTATGTCAAACAATCTTAAAATAACAAAACATTATCATCAATTTTCTTCCATTATAAATAATGTTACTTATAAATGTATGCTGACAAAATTTACAACAAAAAGTCCTTAATGGTGTTACATACTTTTTCCCATGGCCAAATAGTATGTGTGAAATTCTTAGTTTGAAAGTTCTTCAATAGTAACCCTGAGCGTCTCCCTTCCAGCCTTCTGATCCAAAACCACTGACATCATTTGCACCGTCCCCCAGTTCTCATCCCTCAGCCCGACGCTATTCAACATCTCCCTAGCCACCCTCACACAAGGGGACCGCCATCACAACCTCAATATCGTCTCCTATACCGACGACACCCAGCTCATCCTCTTCCTCACCAGGAGCAACATACCACAAAAAACAACCTCCATAACGCAATTAAGGATGTCACCAACTGGATAAGGAGCTGCTCTCTAAACCTAAACTCGCACCACATGAAGATACTCATCCTCAGACCCACCCCCTCATCTTCAGATGACTCCTGCTAGCCAACAACACTGTGAAAAGTACCAACACCTACTGACCATGTACACAACCTACGATTCATCCTCAACTCCTCCCTCTACATGTGTAAACATGTCTAAAGCATTTCCTCATGCTGCTATAACACCCTCCACATGCTCTGCAACATTTACAAGTAGATGCTAACCAAAAGAAGAAGAGCACTAACACAGGCCCACATTAGCTGCAGACTACACTGTAGTAACACACTATACACAAGAATTCCAGCCAAACACCTACAACGACTACAACAAATCCAAAACACCTCTACCTTACTGATCTAAAATGTCCCCTGCTGCAGCCACATCACCCACAACCTGATACCCCTACACTGCATCAACATCAACAAGAGGATCACTTTCAAGCTCCTCACCCTCACTTACAAAATACTCTGCAACACCAGACTAATATACATTAACAGCAGAAATCCTGAAAGGCCAAATTTTGTTCTTAAAATTTTGACTTTAAAAATATTAGGTAAGAATTTAGAAACTCTTTAGGCAAACGTTACTTAAAAATTAATTGAGTTTATTACAATGTATCCAACCTTTCACACATTTTAAACAAACAGTGTAATGTCCAGATGTTGTAGAAGGTCCATCATGAAAAATAATTGCAACAGCTACAAAAGTTCTTCCTGATAATGATCCTTGAGTAGCTACAACTTTTTTTAATTAAAGTTTCCAATTTTCTTCCATCAGCTCTACAACGTTGCAGCATTACAATTACATACTTTCCATATCTTTGTATAAATAATGTTGATGACATTTCTGATTTACATTGGCTACACTCCATGTTTTGACTTGCTTCTCTAACTAGATTGTAAAAAAAGACACTGATTCACAGTCTGTTAAAGTCAAATATATGAATCTTTCAGTGTCTATGTTAGTGGTACATGTAAACAAACAATTTTCACAGTCATGTTGCTATTCATAAGAAAAGCCAAAAAGGTTTTCAATGTCTATACCTTCATCTTCCAATACACCAAGCATAAACATAAAAAATTCCTGATAATCTTGTTGAATATTCTGCGTAAATTGAGTAGAACCAGAACATATGTCCAAAACATTTTGAATATCAATAACACTTTGTATTTTACTCTTGTCACTATCACATTTCTCATAAACAGAATACAACAATGAACAGAATCTTTTGTCACGATTTTCAACAATTTGCTGTTGCAAACTGTCACGAAAAAAAACATTAACAACTACATTAGCATAGCAGTTGACACCACAACTATTTTCAAACCGATAACCAAGTTTCTCTTCAACAATGTCCTTTTTCTTTTTCCTTGCAGTCACAACTTCAACGTGTTTTTTCTTTTCTCTACAGTTTCACTACAGATATTCTCAAATCTACTTTTTCTACCTACCATACGCTTTTCAAATACTAGATATTGGCCTAAATAGGGTGCATATTTTTTTCTTGAGCTAATATACTCTTTAGCACAATTTGCATCTGCACTAACCTTTGTCTCATCAAAGTCAATCAAGTACAATCCAGATAAAGTTCTCACTCGAGACAAAGCAACATATGCCGTACCCTCTTTAAACACGGTACTTCCAATATTCACTAAAGCATTATCTACACTTAAACCTTGAGATTTATGAATAGTCACTGCATATGCCAAAGAAATAGGAAACTGTTTCCTGCATACATACAAATCTTTTACAATCAAAAACCGAGCTGAACAACGACTAAATTGTTGTACTTCAGAAATTTCATAAAATATGATATTCAAAAAATCAATCCCGTCTCTATTTACATAATTAACAAATTCAACAATTTTACCCATTGCTCCATTTAATACACCTTTTTCCACATGCAAATATGACGAAAAATTAACCTACAGTTTACACATGCATACAAACTCTTTTCTAAACCAACAATTTTACTTATGGTTTTCTCTAAAGAATCAAATTTCCTTTTCAACTTTTTATTCAGAATAATAGTGATTCCTTCATGTTCTATTTTATCAATAGCTTCCAAATTTATAATGTCTTCATTTTCTAACTTTAACATTTCTTTATTTAATATAGAACATTCACACAGTGTTGGCATTAAGCAGATTACAGATTAGTTTTCTGCAATTCTCATATATATTTTCTCAGGAACAATATTTTCATTTGGAAACAAATTGGGAAGTAATCGTCCCTGTAAAGCTTGTTTGCCATGTTCTGTCAGTTTTCCAATTCTTATATCTTGAAGAATATTTCCATAATCTGCATAATTTGCCTGACGCATATTTGTAATAAGCTCCTTATATTAAAAAAATGACCAAATGTTAACATTTCCAATACTCCCCAAAGAATTTCTGGTATCTTCATGTGCCAGTGTTTTAAACACTGGTTGTCCTTTTACAGGAGTAAGTTGTAGTAGATCTCCAAAAACTATGACGTGTTTTCCTCCAAATAGTACGTCATACTCTGTTTTAAGAATTTGCTGCATTCTTAAATGCACAAAGGCAAGCATTAAGTTTGATACCATGCTTACCTCATCAATAATGAGAAGTTCTGTTTTCTTCCACACTCTTGAAACTTCACAACAAGCTTATCCAGATAGCTTGTAGTATTCCAATTTGTTTTCTTGCTCTATGGGTAGCATTAATAAACTATGTAAAGTAATTCCTTTAATATTGTGTGCCACCAACCCAGTTGGAGCAGAGACAACACAAGACAAATGTGACTCAGTTGTTTTCTGCAGAAAAGTTGAAATTAAGTTAATTAACACACTTTTCCCTGTTCCTGCTTGTCCACTCACATACATTCGGATAGGTTCAAATGGTGAGCAAGGACACTCTTTTTTCTCATGAAGTAATCCATGGCGAATCTGTTCTCTCACTTGCTCATATATTTGTTTCTTCTCAACATTTAGTTGATCTTCCATGTTTCCTAAGTTTGTTACATCTCCTTGAGCTTGATACATTGCTGTTTCCACCTCTTCCATAGCAATTGCAGCTTCATTTTGAACAATTGGTTCTCCTAATGGATCCTGACTCAACGGAGCAGAAGTTTGACTGTCTTGAGAACTATCTCTAGCAATCTCAGCTGCAATTGTAGCTTCTTGCTCAATTTCGTCGTTCAACATTTTCACATAATTAGCAAAAACAGGACATTCTATAGTATCTTTACTTGCGTTGAAGGAATCTTCATAGCTCTCGAAATCTTCAAGTAATTCCAATTCTGAACGCCATGGCTTGAAAAGTTGCAAAAGAGATAAATAGTAAACTTCCCTTTTGTCAGGTGTTTCGCAACTCAGTTTGCTGTGATTAATCAAATGCCCTTTTCTTTGTTTCACCAAACATCCTACAGAACCAATCACAGCATATATACCATTATTGATGTTTTCTGTAATATTTCGTTTAAAAATATAGTTTTGCAGAATTTCATAGAGAAAAATGTTCTGAAGATGATGACTTCTGTTTGGATAATATGTATCCAACATATTTGTTTTCCAAATATCTGTACTTTCTGGCTCTTTTTCAGCTAAATATTCAATTTCTTTTACAGATTTAAGTACTCGGTTTTGAGTTGCAGCAAGAACTAGACTCACTCAAATGATTCTTCTAGATTTGGAGCATAGACTTGCAGATGATAAGCGATCTGAGCATTCATATGCTCCAATTTCTCGATGAGATAACATCTTCAAACTGTAAGTATAACATTTCTTACTTAAACTCTTCTCATGAGCAATCTCTTCCCACATATCCTTCAATTCCATCTTTTCTGATTTCGATATGCACGATGTTACATATCGAGCAACAGCAATGGAATTGTCCGCAACATATTGAATATCCATATTAGCATTCCTTATGGATATAATGACTGGGTTATAGTCATTTATATATTTTGATTCTTCATTTCTTCTTGAGTTGTAGGTATTTTTTGGAGATATTTTATTGTGATAGTATGCCGCAAAGATGACATAAAACTGTTCACTCTTCTTTTTTCTATTACAGGTTGTGGAAATGCACAATCCGACCCTGCCAAGACTTCATCTGAAAAGACTGGCTCCCCAGAGAGAACACTAGCGCCATTTGTCCTTAGATTTGTACTTTCGACGACAGTATTTCCCACAACGATGGCTTTGGAATTGTAAGACTTGTTTTCTTAAGTACTTATCTTGTGTACTTTTGGGTACATCATATGTAGCCTATTCTTCAATAAAAGGCAACACAGTATCGTCTGAGTCTGTTCCAAATTTGGGAGCATCTTTGATCCATATCAGCATATGTATGTAAGGAGCACCTCTTGCTTGATACTCCTTTCTCCAAAAGAAGTTCAAAACGAGGAGGATTTTTTTTATCAGTGATAAAAGACATCATAGCTTCGAATCTATGATTGAAATATCTGCATACATTAACTAGATTCAAAGAGCACAATTCTCCGGGTGTCTTGTATTCAATATTTAGTATATTTGGATTTGCCTCTCGAAGAAATTGAAGTAAATCATCCCAAGCATATTCAGCACAGCTTAGACTAGGAAACCATGTAGGAGTTCCTAAGTTCATTAGCATACATTTAAGTTCTCCATGATGACAGAACCAGTACTCATTATTCCCACGCTGACATGTCGTGAGATTAATTAGCTGAGATTCCAAAACTTTATCATTCTGGTGTACTTTATCCATAATTTCCTTTGCCGAAACATTTTGCAGATGTACACCTGTTTTCAATATATGATTTACTGGATAAGAAAGCCCAGACAAATCACTCTCAAACAAAATATGAAACAAATACGGAATACATAGTCGAAATCTTGGATCTTCTGCATACAATCTTGATGTCCAGTATTCAGATGCAGGAATCTGCACAGGTCCGTCATCATATCATCCTCCTTTTCCTGTGGAAAACAACTGAGGGAAACAACGAGCTTCCAAGCTCTTTTCCCATACACTAATGGGACTTCCCTTTGCTTCTTTCATTTGGAATAACTCTATTGTATTCCCCATCACTTCTTTGGAATGCAGTGGATGAACATGTTCAAAGATTTCTTCAGTTCTGGACACATCCACTTTTTCAATTTGTCCAGATGGCAAATCACTATCTTCTTCTACAGTTATTTCTTCTTCTCTCACAAACACATTTTTATAATATTGATTATTTTTTACCAGATACAACTTTGCTTTTTTCACTTTTCTAACATCCACTAATTCCTGACAGATTTTCTTACTCTTAGTAGGAACACCATTACCAAGAATAACTAAAGGTTCATCTTCTACATTTTCTACACCAATTGTTTCAATATTTTTATTTAAATCTAGTGGCAAATATACAACTCTTCCCTTTAATCCTCTCTGTAAATCTGAAGGAGGCAATTTCCCTGTCTTAGGCTCCATACGAACAATAGCCTGAAAAGGATGCACACATTGAATAAGAATAGACCTATAAGTATTTAAATCCATCAGTTTAGAAGGAATATTCACCAACTCAAGATTATTATGCACAGATCTAGCAGGCATTTTATTCTTGTCTAATTTGTTATAACAATATTTACAAATACACTGATCAGAACCCAAATCAAAACAATTCTCTACCAACAAATAAGTGACAAATTCCATCCACTCCTTATTATTTTCCTTTTCACATTTTAAATACAGATCAGCAGTCCTGGTCTGATTTTTATAATGAGTATGTCGACTACAAATACAAGAATAATTTGGTGTTTCAACTGAAATAACCTTGAACTTTAAAATGTCTTGCTCACATTTTTCTGTACTACAATGTTTTACATTCTCTTCTACATTTACTTCTATTAATGTATCTTTTTCTGCACTGTCTTCTTCAGGACTACAGTAACTAACCTGAATTTCATCATACATTAGTGCTGGACTTTTTGCATAATACAACGTCCTCACTAATTTCCTCATTTCAGTATGATGTACTGCTAACATCCTGAAATGGTGAAAAATATCTTGACATACTTTTTTAGAAAGACAAGCCAGAGAATGACTTTTCAAACCAGTATTTTCTCTGACTCTGCAAGGGTCTAGTCCTTGCAACATCTTAATCTTTTGTTTAACACTTTTCTTAGTATAGTTATGTGAGAAAATGCGTAAAAAAGTCAATAGATTTCTGCCGTACATTATAAATACTACTGCAATGCCAAGTGTACACTGGACCTTTAGGATGTCTCCCTAAAACTTCATTAGCTAACACCTCTTCTACATTTCTAAGAACAAATTTCTCTTTCTCAATAGGACAGCCATTTTTAACCTCATAAGCACGACCAGTGGTGTCAAATGCATGCAACAAATCATTACTCTGAAAATAACTCTCTTCATTAAAAAAAGGCTCAGAACTTGAACTATGTTTCCATTCACCCAAAAAAACCTCAGAAAAATAACTTCTGTTAATTACCCTTCTCCACTTACTTTTGGCCTTCAATAAATGGATCGGCTTATCTCGTGATTGAATTCTATAGATGACTAAAACAAAAAGATTTGTTTTCAATTCAAAAGCTTTCTCAACTACTTTTTCAATACATTTGTTTTTCTTATAAAATACAGGTTTGTTTTACAATTCTTTACTACTTTAGTTAAATTAGTCAATACTTCATTATAAAACATCTTCTTATTTCTTATGTTGGTTTTTCCTCCTTTTGCTATACACAATTTTTTTCAAAAGATGATTTTCCATGGTTCTTCTCTTTCCTCTTAGTTGCAGAAACAGTAATACTATTTTTATCTTTGTGCACACTACTCTTAGTTTTTAACAATTTTTGCAGAAAATTCTTAGTTTTCTTACCAGGACTTTTTTCTTTTTATTAACACATTATTGTTATGGTAAATATTGTAGATGACTTCTCTTTAAATAAACTGCTTTCTTTCGTTCTTTCCTCTTTTCAGTTTGTGTAGGCATGATGACTTTTTTCAGTGTTGATTAAAAGCATCTAATATAAAAAATATATATCACATTAGAAAAATAAATTGATGAAATACACTATTATATTACTTATAAGAAGAGAAGGGTAATTATCACAACAAATATAATTCCTTTATTGACACAGACGCTCAGTGTGGTTCTAGACAAAAAATGTAAAACCTACATTTCACCAAAACACATTCAGGATTGTCCACTGAAATGTAGTGGTTATAGACATGGAACGTGTTCAGTCACTTAACTGTTTTAGTGTGGTAAATGTGTTTTGGTAAATTGTATGGTTTTATTTTTTTTGTTTTATCTAAAAGCACACTGAGCATCTGTGTAAATTAAGGAACTATACTTGCACCTTTTTCCATAATCTCCGCTGTCTCTCCTCACAGTCTACCTCTCTCTGCTTATACTGTCCCCTCTCTTCTAATACTTCCCTTCTTTCCTTATTTTCATGTGTCTTTCCTCATAGTGCTGCTTGTTCTCATAGTCCCTCCTGTCCTGGGAGTATGAAAAGAAAGGGGATTATTGGGAGACAGAGGAGAAAATGAGGACAGAGGGGGACTAAGAGGACAGGAGGGACTATGAAAACAAGCAGCACTTTGAGGAAAGTTGCTTCTAGACAGAAAATGTAAAACCATACATTTCACCAAAACACATTTACCTCACTAAAGCATTTAAGTGACTGAACAGATTCCATGTATTTAACCACTACATTTCAGTGGACAATCCTGACTCATTTTGCAAATACATTTCCAATTTGCTGCATTATTTGTTTTGCCAACTTTACATCCAAAAATGAGACACAATAGAACAAGAAAGAGGCCAAAGGGGCTTGTAAATCTGCCCAAAAGTGTATGCAGCACTCTATGTATACTGACTGGGGAATTATTAAGAGGGAGATACGATGAGAGAGGGAGGATTAAGATGTCAGAGGAGGGAGTATAAAAATAAGGGGAACTATTAAGAGACAGAGGAGACAATGAGGACAGAGCTGTACAAAGAGGACAGGAGGGACTATGAGAACAAGCAGCACTATGAGGAAAGACAAGTGAAAATAAGGAAAGAAGGGAAATATCAGAAGAGAGGGGACAGTATAAGCAGAGAGAGGTAGACTGTGTGAAGAAACAGCGGAGATTAAGGAAAAAGGTGCAAGTATAATTCCTTAATTTACACAGACGCTCAGTGTGCTTCTAGACGAAAAATGTAAAACCATACATTTTTCCAAAACACATTTACCTCACTAAATCATTTAAGTGACTGAACAGATTCCATGTATTTAACCACTACATTTCAATGGACACTCCTGACTCATTTTGCAAATACATTTCCAATTAGCTCCATTATTTTTTTGGCAACATTACATGCAAAAATGAGACACAATAGAACAAGAAAGAGGCCCAAGGGGCTTGTAAATCTGCCCAAGAGTGTATGCAGCAGTCTATGTATACTGACTGGGGAATTATTAGGAGGGAGATATGATGAGTGAGGCAGGATTAAGAGGTCAGAGGAAGAAGTATGAAAAGAAAGGGGACTATAAGGAGACAGAGGAGACAATCAGGACAAAGGGGGACTAAGTGAACAGGTGGGACTTTGAGAACAAGCAGCATCATGAGGAAAGACAAGTGAAAATAAGGAAAGAACGGAAATATCAGAGGAGAGGTATCAGTATAAGCAGAGAGAGGTAGACTTTGAGGAGAATCAGTGGAGATTATGGAAAAAGGTGCAAGTATAATTCCTTAATTTACACAGATGCTCAGTCGATTCTAGACAAAATATTTAAAACCATACATTTTGCCAAAACACATTTACCACACTAAAACGTTTAAGTGACTGAACACATTCCATGTATATAACCACTACATTTAAGTGGACAATCCTAACTCATTTTGCAAATACATTTCCAATTTGCTTCATTATTTTTTTGCCAACATTACATGCAAAAATGAGACACAATAGAACAAGAAAGATGCCCAAAGGGCTTGTAAATCTGCCCAAGAGTGTATGCAGCAGTCTATGTATACTGACTGGGGAATTATTAAGAGGGAGATATGATGAGAGAGGGAGGATTAAGAGGTCAGAGGAGGGATTATTAAAAGAAAGGGGACTATTAGGAGACTTAGGAGACAATGAGGACAGAGGGGGACTGAGAGGACAGGAGGGAATATGAGAACAAGCAGCACTATGAGGAAAGACAAGTGAAAATAAGGAAAGAATGGAAATATCAGAAGAGAGGGGATAGTATAAGCAGAGAGAGGGAGACTGGGAGGAGAGACAGATGAGATTATGGAAAAAGGTGCAAGTATAATTCCTTAATTTACACAGACTCTCAGTGTGTTCTAGAGTAAAAATGTAAAACCAAATATTTTACCAAAAAACATTTACCTCACTAAAATGTTTAAGTGACTGAACACATTCCATGTATATAACCATTACATTTCAGTTGACAATCCTGCCTCATTTTGCAAATACATTTCTTTGCTAAAAATCTTTGGAATACCTGCAGGATTATCTGGCTACTGCTGTGCGTCCTTGTGTCTCAACGCTTCAGCCTACTCCTCGCGGAACCCGCTTCCTGGGTCCCGCATCATGGTGATTTCTGACCCGAGGACTCTGAATTTAATAGAGCGGGACACTTTCCATGGCTGCTGTGAGTGCGGGTTGCGGAGCAGGGCTGCGAGCGGGATGATCAGGACTCCAATTCCCAGGAGCCCTTGCCAGTTGCAACACCGTTCACCTGGCCCGCTCTCCCTGCTCGCTCCGCCCCACCAATCTGCCATAAGAACCCTTCATTGCAGTGCGGCATCAGACTTTGCTGAAAATCTTTGGAATACCTTCAGGATTATCTAGCTAATTCTGTGCGTCCTTGTGCCTCTACGCTTCAGCCTACTCCTCGCGGAACCCGCTTCGCTGGTCCCGCATTTTTGGTGATTTCTGACCCGAGGACTCTGAATTTAATAGAGCGGGGCACTTTCCGTGGCTGCTGTGTGTGCTGGTTGCGGAGCAGGGCTGCGAGCGGTGAGATCAGGACTCCAATTCCCAGGAGCCCTTGCCAGTTGTAACACCGTTCTCCTGGCCCGCTCTCCCTGCTCGCTCCACCCCACAAATCTCCCCTAAGAACCCTTCATTCCAGTGCGGCATCGGACTTTGCTGAAAATCTTTGGAATACCTGCAGGATTATCTGGCTACTGCTGTGCGTCCTTGTGCCTCTACGCTTCAGCCTACTCCTCGCGGAACCCGCTTCGCGGGTCCCGCATAGTGGTGATTTCTGACCCGAGGACTTTGAATTTAATAGATCGGGACACTTTCCGTGGCGGCTGTGTTTGCAGGTTGCGGAGCAGGGCTGCGAGCGGTGAGATCAGGACTCTAATTCCCAGGAGCCCTTGCCAGTTGTAACACCGTTCACCTGGCCCACTCTCCCTGCTCGCTCCGCCCCACCAATCTGCCATAAGAACCCTTCATTCCAGTACGGCATCGGACTTTGCTGAAAATCTTTGGAATACCTGCAGGATTATCTGGCTATTGCTGTGCGTCCTTGTGCCTCTACGCTTCAGCCTACTCCTCGCGGAACTCGCTTCGTGGGTCCCGCATCGTGGTGATTTCTGACCCGAGGACTCTGAATTTAATAGAGCTGGACACTTTCCGTGGCTGCTGTGTGTGCGGGTTGCAGCGCAGGGCTGCGAGCGGTGAGATCAGGACTCCAATTCCCAGGAGCCCTTGCCAGTTGTAACACCGTTCACCTGGTCCGCTCTCCCTGCTCGCTCCGCCCCACTAATTATTCTCCTCTATAACTAGATTCTTTTCCTTCCGCTACGCGGGAGCGCGCAGGAGCATGCCGGGAGAAGCCCGGGACAAGGGCTGGACCGTCTGAGGCCGTCAGAGGCCGAAGTAGGCTGGGCTGGGCCCTGTCTATTTGATTCTTGTCTTATTCTTCTTCTGCCCTCTTGGATTTATTTGTTGTTTTTGCTTTAGAGTGTTATTTTATTACTTTGCCTCTGCAAATTGTGTTGTTCCTCTGTTAACATAACTATGATGGCAAAAAAACTTTGTTCTGGTCGCACTCTAGTGGGGAGGACTGGCTCTAAAACTAAATCGAACTCCCTACGTAATAAAATTAATTTCTCCCTGCAACTGAAAGGCCAATGTCAACTTTTTAGTTTATGGGAAAGGGGAAAGGACAAAGTTTTGGTGGATACCTTTAACTCTGATGCACTAGAGGGTAAAGTGTCAGAGCCAGCTCATCCCATTGCTAAGGATAATGCAATCCCGATTGTGGTTCCTGCCTCGCTCCATCTTGGATCTCCCTCCTCTGAAACAGTGGGGGTCTCCCTTTGGCTCTGACTGATTCGCAGAGGCAATTGGAACTTCCCCATGAGGCTTCTGGTTGTATTACCTTAAAAACTTCCAACGCCATCTCTTTACAATTACCTCATTCTATAGTGCCTAATCCTTCCCATTTAACTATAAAGAAACCTACGATTTCTCCAGATGTATCCTCTACCCCTGTAATTCCAGAGGGAGACTTTACTTTACCTGACATTGATCTAATGTCTCAAAAAAGCCGTTGGAACTCTTTCATGTTGATTCCAGGGCTAATCCTAACATTACTGAAGCCCCTTTAATTCCTAGTCCTCGCCCTCATAGTAGTACCCCTTCTAATAAATATGACTTTTCTCTAGCTCAGTTAACTTTTACCTCTTGCTCTGGCACTAATTTTAATAATATTCCTGTGAGCCCTCCGAGTGCTAGTGATAATCTAATCTCTAATTCTTTGTCCTCCCTGGAATCATTGTTATCATCAATTCTTTGTTTACTGGAAAAATTTGTTGTAGGTTCGGATTGCGTCCTTGATACGGTAACCCAAATCCTAAGGGTGCTTTTACATAATAAAGGTGGGTCCATTCTCGGATGCCATCCAGAGCCCGACAACTTATTGGTGCCCTCAAATAATGATAAGAGGTCTCCAAATGAAATGGTAACTTTAGACCCAGCTCAAATGGATTTACATCCCATCTCCGAAGGTCAGAATGGAAATAAGTTAGCAGTCACATTGGCGGATCCTATTGTCGACAATGTGATTTCTGCTGGAGGCAATTGTGTCGTCATTCACGGCGAAGAGATAGAATCCTTGTCTGTCTCTATCGTTACTCAAAACTTAGAAGTACCTACCTTATTCCCCATATTTTCCACACATACAAAAAAGAGGAAGAGGCTCTTATTGATTCCCCAGGTATTGGTGAAAAGGTAGCCTCTATAAAGCATAAAAAGAATAAAATAAAAAAGAGGAAACCTGTCCGAAGATTCTCTAAAAAAGAGACAGAGGAAACTTATGTTTGAAAATAATTTAGAGGCCGTATCAGAAAAATCCTGCCTGAATGAGCAGTCTCTTGATTTACATGATGATATAATTGGTCCTGCTAAAGTGGATCAAGCAACTACTGATTCTGGTCCTACAGGTTCGTCTAATCACTCTCATCCTATCGTTTCGTTATTACCTGTAAATCTTTTACCTTCTACTCTTAACCCCCTGGCTAGGCCTTTTCATGACTCTTCTCCAATTGTGCCTATCCCCTATGTGTCGACTAGGGAGAAAGTAAATGTAGATACCCCTTTTTTAGACTTTTTTCTCTATTCGATACTGACCTTATCCTAAATAGATCGGTTCTTCTTAAATGTTTCCATGAGATTGAAAGTCTAAAACTAATTCAAACTTCGGAACTGGACGTGGTACTTCTTTCTAATGCCACTTTAGGGAAAACAGCAAGGGTCAAATGTTATTCTAAATTGGTTTTAAATCACATCTTACAGTGGGCAGAGGAATTACAAATCAGAGGGATTGATGTTACCCCATTTTTTGTAGAGGAACAGAGTGATAAATTATCCACCAACTTGCTTAAGTGACTGAACACATTCCATGTATATAACCAATACATTTCAGTGGACAATCCTAACTCATTTTGCAAATACATTTCCAATTTGCTGCATTATTTTTTGCCACCCTTACATGCAAAAATGAGGGACAATAGAACAAGAAAGAGGCCCAAGGGGCTTGTAAATCTGCCCAAGATTGTA
Source organism: Lissotriton vulgaris (assembly GCF_964263255.1). Taxonomy (NCBI): domain Eukaryota; kingdom Metazoa; phylum Chordata; class Amphibia; order Caudata; family Salamandridae; genus Lissotriton; species Lissotriton vulgaris. The sequence continues at coordinate 460,017,620 of NC_141696.1, read as the reverse complement.
TGCAGCAATCTACGCATACTGACTGGGGAGTTAATAAGAGGGAGATATGATGAGAGAGGGAGGATTAAGAGGTCAGAGAAGGGAGTATCTAAAGAATGGGGATTATTGGGAGACAAAGGAGACAATGAGGACAGAGGGGGACTAAGAGGACCGGATGGACTATGAGAACAAACAGCACTATGAGGAAAGACAAGTGAAAATAAGGAAAGAAGGGAAATATCAGAAGAGAGGGGACAGTATAAGCAGAGAGAGGTAGACTGTGAGGAGAGTAAGCAGAGATTATGGAAAAAGGTGCAAGTATAATTCCTTACTTTACACAGACGCTCAGTGTGCTTCTAGACGAAACATTTAAAACCATGCTTTTTACCAAAACACATTTACAACACTAAAACGTTTAAGTGACTGAACACATTCCATGTATATAACCAATACATTTCAGTGGACAATCCTAACTCATTTTTCAAATACATTTCCAATTTGCTGCATTATGTTTTTTGCTAACCTTACATGCAAAAATGAGAGACAATAGAACAAGAAAGAGGCCCAAAGGGCTTGTAAATCTGCCCAAGAGTGTATGCAGCAATCTATGCATACTGACTGGGGAATTAATAAGAGGGAGATATGTTGAGAGAGGGAGGATTAAGGGGTCAGAGGAGGGAGTATGTAAAGAAAGGGGATTAATGGGAGACAAAGGAGACAATAAGGATAGAGGGAGACTAAGAGGACAGGATGGACTATGAGAACAAGCAGCACCATGAGGAAAGACAAGTGAAAATAAGGAAAGAAACGAAATATCAGAAGAGAGAGGAGTGTATAAGCAGAGAGAGGTAGACTGAGAGGAGAGTCAGCAGAGATTATGGAAAAAGTTGCAAGAATAATTCCTTAATTTACAGAGACGCTCAGTGTGCATCTAGGCACAAAATTTAAAACCATACAATTTACCAAAACACATTTACCGCACTAAAACGTTTAAGTGACTGAACACATTCCATGTATATAACCACTACATTTTAGTGGACAATCCTAACTCAGTTTGCAAATACATTTCCAATTTGCTGCATTTTTGATTTGCCAACATTACATGCAAAAATGAGAGACCATAGAACAAGAAAGGGGCCCAGGGGCTTGTAAATCTGCCCAAGAGTGTATGCAGCAGTCTATGCATACTGACTGGGAAATTAATAAGAGGGGGATATGATGAGAGAGGGAGGATTAAGAGGTCAGAGGAGGGAGTATGTAAAGAAACTGGATTATTGGGAGACAAAGGAGACAATGAGGACAGAGGGGGACATAGAGGACAGGATGGACTATAAGAAAAAGCAGCACCATGAGGAAAGACAAGTGAAAATAAGGAGGAAGGGAAATATCAGAAGAGTGGGGACAGTATAAGCAGAGAGAGGTTGACTGTGAGGAGAGTCAGCAGAGATTATGGAAAAAGGTGCAAGTATAATTCCTTAATTTACACAGACGCTCAGTGTGCTTCCAGAAGAAAAATGTAAAACCATACTTTTTACCAAAACACATTTACAACACTAAAACGTTTAAGTGACTGAACACATTCCATGTATATAACCAATACATTTCTGTGGACAATCCTAACTCATTTCGCAAATACATTTCCAATTTGCTGCATTATCTTGTTTGCCAACATTACATGCAAACATGAGAGACAATAGAACAAGATAGAGGCCCAAGGGGCTTGTAAATTGGCCCAAGAGTGTATGTAGCAATCTATGCATACTGACTGTGGAATTAATAAGAGGGAGATGTGATGAGAGAAGGAGGATTAAGAGGTCAGAGGAGTATGTAAAGAAAGGGGATTATTGGGAGACAAAGGAGACAATGAGGACAGAGGGGGACTAAGAGGACAGGATGGACTATGAGAACAAGCATCACCATGAGGAAAGACAAATGAAAATAAGGAAGGAAGGGAAATATCAGAAGAGAGGGGACAGTATAAGCAGAGAGAGGTAGACGCTGAGGAGAGTCAGTGGAGAATATGGAAAAAGGTGCAAGTATAATTCCTTAATTTACACAGATGCTCATTGTGCTTCTAGACATAACATTTAAAACCATACAATTTACCAAAACACATTTACCACACTAAAATGTTTAAGTGACTGAACACATTCCATTTATATAACACTACATTTCAGTTGACAATCCTAACTCATTTTGCAAATACATTTCCAAATTGCTGCATTATTGTTTTGCCAACATTACATGCAAAATGAGACACAATAGAACAAAAAAGAGGCCAAAGGGGCTTGTAAATCTGCCCAAGAGTATATGCAGCAGTCTATGCATACTGACTGGGGAATTAATAGGAGGGAGATATGATGATAGATGGAGGATTAAGAGGTCAGAGGAGGGAGTTTGTAAAGAAAGGGGATTATTGGGAGACAAAGGAGACAATGAGGACAGAGGGGGACTAAGAGGACAGGATGGACTATGAGAACAAGCAGCACCATGAGGAAATTCAAGTGAAAATAAATAAAGAAGCTAAATATCAGATGAGAGGGGAGAGTATAAGCATAGAGAGGTAAACTGTGAGGAGAGTCAGCGTAGATTATGGAAAAAGGTGCAAGTATAATTCCTTAATTTACAAAGACGCTCAGTGTGCTTCTAGACAAAAAATTTAAAACCATACAATTTACCAAAACACATTTACCACACTAAAATGTTTAAGTGACTGAACACATTCCATGTATATAACACTACATTTCAGTGGACAATCATAACTCATTTTGCAAATACATTTCCAATTTGCTGCATTATTGTTTTGCCAACATTACATGCAAAAATGAGACACAATAGAACAAAAAAGAGGCCAAATCGGCTTGTAAATCTGCCCAAGAGTATATGCAGCAGTCTATGTATACTGAATGGGGAATTATTAAGAGGGAAATATGATGAGAGAGGGAGGATTATTAGGTCAAAGGAGGGAGTATAAAAAGGAAGGGAACTATTAGGAGACAGAGAAGACAATGAGGACGGTGGGGGACTAAGAGAACAGGAGGGACTATGAGAACAAGCAGCACCATGAGGAAAGACAAGTGAAAATAAGGAAAGAAGGGAAATATCAGAAAAGAGGGGCCAGTATAAGCAGAGAGAGGAAGACTGTGAGGCAAGTCAGCGGAGATTATGGAAAAAGGTGCAAGTATAATTCCTTAATTTACACAGACGCCAGTGTGCTTCTAGACAAAGAATGTAAAACCATACAATTTACCAAAACATATTTACCACACTAAAACGTTTAAGTGACTGAACACATTCCATGTTCTTTAACCACTACATTTTAGTGGACAATCCTAACTCATTTTACAAATACATTTCCAATTTGCTGCATTATTGTTTTGCCAACATTACATGCAAAGATGAGAGACAACAGAACAAGAAAGAGGCCCAAGGGGCTTGTAAATCTGCCCAAGAGTGTATGCAGAAGTCCATGCATACTGACTGGGGAATTAATAAGAGGGAGATATGATGAGAGAGGGAGGATTAAGAGGTCAGAGGAGGGAGTATGTAAAGAAAGGGGATTATTGGGAGACAAAGGAGACAATGAGGACAGAGGGAGACTAAGAGGACAGGATGGACTATGAGAACAAGCAGCACCATGAGGAAAGACAAATGAAAATAAGGAAAGAAGGGAAATATCAGAAGAGAGGGGACAGTATAAGCAGAGAGAGGTAAACGCTGAGGAGAGTCAGCGGAGATTATGGAAAAAGGTGCAAGTATAAATCCTTAATTTACAAAGATGCTCAGTGTGCTTCTAGACACAAAATTTAAAACCATACAATGTACCAAAACACATTTACCACACTAAAAGGTTTAAGTGACTGAACACATTCCATGTATATAACACTACATTTCAGTGGACAATCCTAACTCATTTTGCAAATACATTTCCAATTTGCTGCATTGTTGTTTTGCCAACATTACATGCAGAAATGAGACACACCAGATCAAAAAAGAGCCATAGGGGCTTGTAAATCTGCCAAAGAGTATATGCAGCAGTCTATGTATACTGACTGGGGAATTATTAAGAGGGAGATATGATGAGAGAGGGAGGATTAATAGGTAAGAGGAGGGAGTATAAAAAGGAAGGGAACTATTAGGAGACAGAGGAGACAATGAGGACAGAGGGGGACTAAGAGAACAGGAGGGACTATGAGAACAAGCAGCACCATGAGGAAAGACAAGTGAAAATAAGGAAGGAATGGAAATATCAGAAGAGTGGGGACAGTATAAGCAGAGAGAGGTTGACTGTGAGGAGAGTCAGCAGAGATTATGGAAAAAGGTGCAAGTATAATTCCTTAATTTACACAGATGCTCAGTGTGCTTCTAGAAGAAAAATGTAAAACAATACTTTTTACCAAAACACATTTACAACACTAAAACGTTTAAGTGACTGAACGCATTCCATGTATATAACCAATACATTTATGTGGACAATCCTAACTCATTTCGCAAATACATTTCCATTTTGCTGCATTATCTTTTTTTGCCAACATTACATGCAAAAATGAGAGACAATAGAACAAGAAAGAGGCCCAAGGGGCTTGTAAATCTGCTCAAGAGTGTATGTAGCAATCTATGCATACTGACTGGTTGAATTAATAAGAGGGATATATGATGAGAGAGGGAGGATTAAGGGGTCAGAGGAGGGAGTATGTAAAGAAAGGGGATTAATGGGAGACAAAGGAGACAATGAGGACAGAGGGAGACTAAGAGGACAGGATGGACTATGAGAACAAGCAGCACCATGAGGAAAGACAAGTGAAAATAAGGAAAGAAACGAAATATCAGAAGAGAGAGGAGTGTATAAGCAGAGAGAGGTAGACTGAGAGGAGAGTCAGCAGAGATTATGGAAAAAGTTGCAAGTATAATTCCTTAATTTACAGAGACGCTCAGTGGGCATCTAGGCACAAAATTTAAAACCATACAATTTACCAAAACACATTTACCGCACTAAAACGTTTAAGTGACTGAACACATTCCATGTATATAACCACTACATTTTAGTGGACAATCCTAACTCAGTTTGCAAATACATTTCCAATTTGCTGCATTTTTGATTTGCCAACATTACATGCAAAAATGAGAGACCATAGAACAAGAAAGGGGCCCAGGGGCTTGTAAATCTGCCCAAGAGTGTATGCAGCAGTCTATGCATACTGACTGGGAAATTAATAAGAGGGGGATATGATGAGAGAGGGAGGATTAAGAGGTCAGAGGAGGGAGTATGTAAAGAAACTGGATTATTGGGAGACAAAGGAGACAATGAGGACAGAGGGGGACATAGAGGACAGGATGGACTATAAGAACAAGCAGCACCATGAGGAAAGACAAGTGAAAATAAGGAGGAAGGGAAATATCAGAAGAGTGGGGACAGTATAAGCAGAGAGAGGTTGACTGTGAGGAGAGTCAGCAGAGATTATGGAAAAAGGTGCAAGTATAATTCCTTAATTTACACAGACGCTCAGTGTGCTTCCAGAAGAAAAATGTAAAACCATACTTTTTACCAAAACACATTTACAACACTAAAACGTTTAAGTGACTGAACACATTCCATGTATATAACCAATACATTTCTGTGGACAATCCTAACTCATTTCGCAAATACATTTCCAATTTGCTGCATTATCTTGTTTGCCAACATTGCATGCAAAAATGAGAGACAATAGAACAAGAAAGAGGCCCAATGGGCTTGTAAATCTGCCCAAGAGTATATGCAGCAGTCTATGCATACTGACTGGGGAATTAATAGGAGGGAGATATGATGATAGATGGAGGATTAAGAGGTCAGAGGAGTATGTAAAGAAAGGGGATTATTGGGAGACAAAGGAGACAATGAGGACAGAGGGGGACTAAGAGGACAGGATGGACTATGAGAACAAGCATCACCATGAGGAAAGACAAATGAAAATAAGGAAGGAAGGTAAATATCAGAAGAGAGGGGACAGTATAAGCAGAGAGAGGTAGACGCTGAGGAGAGTCAGTGGAGAATATGGAAAAAGGTGCAAGTATAATTCCTTAATTTACACAGATGCTCATTGTGCTTCTAGACATAACATTTAAAACCATACAATTTACCAAAACACATTTACCACACTAAAATGTTTAAGTGACTGAACACATTCCATGTATATAACACTACATTTCAGTTGACAATCCTAACTCATTTTGCAAATACATTTCCAAATTGCTGCATTATTGTTTTGCCAACAATACATGCAAAATGAGACACAATAGAACAAAAAAGAGGCCAAAGGGGCTTGTAAATCTGCCCAAGAGTATATGCAGCAGTCTATGCATACTGACTGGGGAATTACTAGGAGGGAGATATGATGATAGATGGAGGATTAAGAGTTCAGAGGAGGGAGTATGTAAATAAAGGGGATTATTGGGAGACAAAGGAGACAATGAGGACAGAGGGGGACTAAGAGGACAGGATGGACTATGAGAACAAGCAGCACCATAAGGAAAGACAAATGAAAATAAGGAAGGAAGGGAAATATCAGAAGAGAGGGGACAGTATAAGTAGAGAGAGGTAGACGCTGAGGAGAGTCAGCGGAGATTATGGAAAAAGGTGCAAGTATAATTCCTTAATTTACACAGATTCTCATTGTGCTTCTAGACATAAAATTTAAAACCATACAATTTCCCAAAACACAATTACCACACTAAAACGTTTAAGTGACTTAACACATTCCATGTATATAACACTACATTTCAGTTGACAATCCTAACTCATTTTGCAAATACATTTCCAATTTGCTGCATTATTGTTTGCCAACATTACATGCAGAAATGAGACACAATAAAACAAAAAAGAGGCCATTGGGGCTTGTAAATCTGCCCAAAAGTTTATGCAGCACTCTATGTATACTGACTGGGGAATTATTAAGAGGGAGATATGATGAGAGAGGGAGGATTAAGAGGTCAGAGGAGGAGGTATGTAAAGAAAGGGGATTATTGGGAGACAAAGGAGACAATAAGGACAGAGGGGGACTAAGAGGACAGGATGGACTATGAGAACAAGCAGCACTATAAGGAAAGACAAGTGAAAATAAGGAAAGAAGGGAAATATCAGAAGAGAGGGGACAGTATAAGCAGAGAGAGGTAGACTGTGAGGGGAGTAAGCAGAGATTATGGAAAAAGGTGCAAGTATAATTCCTTAATTTACACAGACGCTCAGTGTGCTTCTAGACAAAAAATGTAAAACCATTCATTTTACCAAAACACATTTACCACACTAAACCTTTTAAGTGACTGAACACATTCCATGTATATAACCACTACGTTTCAGTGGACAGTCCTACCTCATTTTGCAAATACATTTCCAATTTGCTGCACCTCACTAAAACATTTAAGTGACTGAACACATTCCATGTATATAAACACTACATTTCAGTGGACAATCGTGACTCATTTTGCAAATACATTTCCAATGAACTGCATTCTTTTGTTTGTCAAAATTACATGCAAAAATGAGACAAAATAGAACAAGAAAGAGGCCAAAGGGGCTTGTAAATCTGCCCAGGAGTGTATGCAGCAGTCTATGTATACTGACTGGGGAATTATTAAAAGGGAGGTATGATGGGAGAGGGAGGATTAGGAGGTCAGAGGAGGATGTATAAAAAGAAAGGGGACTATTAGGAGACAGAGGAGACAATGAGGACAGAGGGGGACCAACAGAACAGGAGGGACTATGAGAACAAGCAGCACTATGAGGAAAGACAAGTGAAAATAAGGAAAGAAGGGAAATATCAGAAGAGAGGGGACAGTATATGCAGAGAGAGGTAGCCTGTTAGGAGAGCCAGTGGAGATTATGGAAATAGGTGCAAGTGTAATCCCTTAATTTACACAGACGCTCAGTGTGCTGCTAGACAAAATATTCAAAACCATACATTTTACCAAAACACATTTACCACACTAAAACGTTTAAGTGACTGAACACAGTCCATGTATATAACCACTACATTTAAGTGGACAATCCTGACTCATTTTGCAAATACATTTCTAATTGGCTGCATTATTTTTTTGCCAACATTACATCAAAAATGAGACACAATAGAACAAGAAAGAGGCCCAAGGGGCTTCTAAATCTGTCCAAAAGTGTATGCAGCACTCTATGTATACTGACTGGGAAATTATTAAGAGGGAGATATGATGAGAGAGTGAGGATTAAGATATCAGAGGAGGGAGTATAAAAAGAGGGGGGACTATTAGGAGATAGAGGAGACAATGAGGACAGAGGTGAACTAAGAGGACAGGAGGGACTATGAGAACAAATACCGCTATGAGGAAAGACAAGTGAAAATAAGGAAAGAAGGGAAATATCAGCAGAGAGAGGTAGGCTGTGAGGAGAGACAGCGGAGATTAAGGAAAATGGTGCCAATATAATTCCTTAATGTACACAGACGCTCAGTGTGATTCTAGACAAAAAATGTAAAACCATACATTTTACCAAAACACATTTACCACACTAAATTGTTTAAGTGACTGAACAAATTCGTTGTATATACCCACTACATTTCAGTGGACAATCCTAACTCATTTTTCAAATACATTTCCAATTTGCTGCATTATTTGTTTGACAACATTACATGCAAAAATGTGACACAATAGAACAAGAAAGAGGCCCAAGGGGCTTTTAAATCTGCCCAAGAGTGTATGCAGCAGTCTTTGTATACTTACTGGGGAATTATTAAGAGGGGGATATGATGAGAGAGAGAGGATTAAGAGGTCAGAGGAGGGAGTATAAAAAGAAAGGGGACTTTTAGGAGACAGAGGAGACAATGAGGACATAGGGGGACTAAGAGGACAGGAGGGACTATGAGAACAAGCAGCACTATGAGGAAAGACAAGTGAAAATAAGGAAAGAAGGGGAATATCAGAAGAGAGGGGACAGTATAAGCAGAGAGAGGTAGATTGTCAGGAGAGACAGCGGAAACTATGGAAAAAGTGCAAGCATAATTCCTTAATTTACACAGACGCTCATTGTGCTTCTAGACAAAAAGCAAAACCAAACATTTTACCAAAACACATTTACCACACTAAAGGTTTAACCCCTCCCCTGCTGATGACGGAACCGCTCCGTCATCAGCTACAGTTGGGGCGTGCTGATGACCAAGCAGTTCCGTCATGGCCCAGCCGCCGCGCCTGCGCGGCGCTGATTTCGCGCCTGCGCGGCAGTTTTCATGAGCGGGGCGAGTCATGACGGAACCGCTCCGTCACCAGCACAGCTCAACCGCAGCTGGTGACGGAGCGGTTCTGTCACCAGCATGCGGCGGCCGCACGGCCGCCCCGCCCCTTTAGCGCTGCAGCGGAATAGCCGCCGCAGCGAAAGGGTTAAGTGACTCAACACATTCCATGTATGTAAACAGTACATTTCAGTGTACAATCCTGACTCATTTTGCAAATACATTTCCAATTTGCTGCATTATTTTTTTGCCATTATTACATGCAAAAATGAGACACAATAGAACAGGAAAGAGGCACAAGGGGCTTGTAAATCTGCCCAAGAGTATATGCAGCAGTCTATGTATACTAACTGGGGAATTATTAAGAGGGAGATATGATGAGAGAGGGAGGATTAAGAGGTCAGAGGATGGAGTATAAAAAGAAAGGGGACTATTAGGAGACAGAGGAGACAATGAGGACAGAGGAGGACTAAGAGAACAGGAGGGACTATGAGAACAAGCAGCACCATGAGGAACGACAATTGAAAATAAGGAAAGAAGGGAAATATGAGAAGAGATGGGACAGTATAAGCAGAGAGAGTTAGACTGTGAGGAGAGAGAGCAGAGATTATGGAAAACGGTGCAAGTATAGTTCGATAATTTACACAGACGCTCAGTGTGATTCTAGACAAAAAATGTACAGAAATTGCGAATTCGCAAAACAAAATTGGATGATGAATTGCATTTAAGGAATCTCAAATAGAGATTCCTTAAATGTAATTCCTCGCAAAATTGCGAGATCGCAATTAGCGATTTTTGCATTTGGGATGATGAATCCCAAATGCAAAAATCGCACTCGCAAAGGGCCAGATTCTCAGAATCTGGCCCTTTGCGAGCCGATTTCGGCTTCATGAATAAGACTGTTAAAACCATACATTTTACCAAAACACATTTACCACACTAAAAAGTTTAAGTGACTGAACACATTCCATGTATATAACCAATACATTTCAGTGGACAATCCTAACTCATTTTGCAAATACAATTCCAATTTGCTGCATTTTATTTTGCCAACATTATATGCAAAAATGAGACACAATAGAACAAGAAAGAGTCCCAGGGGGCTTGTAAATCTGCCCAAGAGTGTATGCAGCAGTCTATGTATACTGACTGGGGAATTATTCAGAGGGAGATATGATGAGAGAGGGAGGATTAAGATGTCAGAGCAGTGAGTATAAAAAGAAGGGGGACTATTAGGAGACAGAGGAAACAATGAGGAAAGAGTGGTACTAGGAGGTCGGGAGGGACTATGAGAACAAGCAACACTATGAGGAAAGACAAGTAAAATTAAGGAAAGTAGGGAAATATCAGAAAAGAGGGGACGGTATATGCATAGAGAGGTAGACTCTGAGGAGAGACAGAGGAGATTATGGAAAAAGGTGCAAGTAGAATTCCTTAATTTACACAGATGATCACTGCGATTCTAGACAAAAAAATTAAAACCATACATTTTACCAAAACAAATTTACCACACTAAAACTTTTAGGTGACTGAACACATTCCATGTATATAAACACTACATTTCAGTGGACAATCCAGACTCATTTTACAAATACATTTCCAATTTGCTGCGATATTTTGTTGCCAACATTACATCAAAAAATTAGACACAATAGAAAAAGAAAGAGGCCCAAGGGGCTTGTAAATCTGCCCAAGAGTGAATGCAGCAGTCTATGTATACTAACTGGGGAATTATTAAGATGGATATATGATGAGAGAGGGAGGATTAAGAGGTAAGAAGAGGCATTATAAAATGAAAGGGGACTATTTGGAGACAGAGGAGACAAAGAGGACAGAGGGGGACTAAGAGGACAGGAGGGACTATGAGAACAAGCAGTACTATGAGGAAAGACATGTGAAAATAAGGAAAGAAGGGAAATGTCATAAGAGAGGGGACAGTATAAATAGAGAGAGGTAGACTGTGAGGAGAGACAGTGGAGATTATGGAAAAAGGTGCAAGTATAATTTCTTAAGTTACACAGACGCTCAGTGGGCTTCTAGACTAAAAATGTAAAACCATACATTTTACCAAAACACATTTACCTCACTAAAACTTTTAAGTGACTGAACACATTCCATGTATATAAACACTACATTTCAGTGGACAATCCTGACTCATTTTGCAAATACATTTCCAATTTACTGCATTATTTCTTTTGCCAACATTACATCCAAAAATTAGACACAATAGAACAAGAAAGAGGCCCAAGGGCTTGTAAAGCTGCCCAAGTGTCTATGCAGCAGTCTATGCAGACTGACTGGGGAATTATTAAGAAGGAGATATGATGAGAGAGGGAGGACTAAGAGGTCAGAGGAGACAATGAGAACAGAGGGGGACTAAGAGGACAGGATGAGAACAAGCAGCACTATAATGAAAGACAATCGAAAATAAAGAAAGGAGGGAAATATCAGAAGAGAGGGGACAGTATAAGCAGAGAGAGGTAGACTGTGAGGTGAGACAGCAGAGATTATGGAAAACGGTGCAAGTATAATTCGATAATTTACACAGACGCTCAGTGTGATTCTAGACAAAAAATGTAAAACTATACATTTTACCAAAACACATTTACCACACTAAAAAGTTTAAGTGACTGAACACATTCCATGTATATAACCACTACATTTCAGTGGACAATCCTGAATCATTTTGCAAATACATTTCCAATTTGCTGCATTATTTTTTTTGCCAACATTACATCCAAAAATGAGACACAATCGAACAAGAAAGTGGTCCAAGGGGCTTGTAAATCTTCCCGAAAGTGTATGCAGCACTCTATGTATACTGACTGGGGAATTATTAAGAGGGAGATATTTTTTTGTTTAAATTTGTTTATTGAGTTTTAGGTTGTAGTTTACAATGATCATGACATTAATTATGCATTACAGTGGTATATGTCCATAGGCATACAGCACCAGTACACTCCAACTAGCCTTCCTTCTACAGTGTTCAAGTACTGATGAGTCTATTCAAGTTGGTCCGTCCGTTAGTGTTCTCCAATTTAGTCCCATGCAGTGTCCAGAGCTCGCCCCTGAGGCAAGCAGACTATCTGAGTTGAATGATCTACTGTGTTTTCCCGATAGTGCCAAGGAGGCTGGCAAGATGCGTATCTGCATGTGTCGTCATGGCATTCTTGTCCATAGGGCTTTCCAATAAACTATTGGTAGGGGGGGATATCCCCTCTAGTCTAAACTTTGAACTGTTTTAACCAGTGGGGTGAACCTGGTGAGGTGGGAGGGTCTTGGGGGAGGTGGGTGGTGGTCTGTTGTACTGTGGTGGGGTGGCATATTTCTGAGAGCTCATAGCATTATATCATGCGAGGAGTCAGTAGCATGCGCTGAATGGCAAGGGTAACGGGGTGTGGAGCCCTGTGGCATTTAGAAATATTGTGACTGTGTCATTAGGGTGTGGGGACTGGAGTAGCTGTTCGGTTCTGGGACAGCAAGGTTGTCTGCGACTCTGGTGAACTTGTCGCCCATCTGAATTTGTGCAGTAACTGGTCCCATACTAAGGATATAGGGTGTTTGCGGTGCCCTTTCACTTCCTCCTCCCGGAGTATCTCCTCCTCCGCTTTACCCCATTTATGGACAGTGCCTATCCAGGCTGCTTCCGGTGGTCCCGCAGGGGCCCTCCAATGTATAGCTATTCCCCTCTTTGCCAAGACGATGGCCAGTGATAGAAAGCGATACTGTACTTTCTCGGTCTTCCACTTGCGGAAGTTTCCGAGCGCGCATGCTTCCCATGTAGACATGGTGGTGATGGCAGTCGTCTCCCCGGTGGTCCGATGGACTGTATTCCAAAACCTTTGGAGTGTGGAGCAGTCCCCGAACATGTGTTTAATATCTGCTTCTGGGGTTTCACAGCGGGGGCAAGCAAAGTGTGTATCCGGATAGAAGTGGTGCAGTCTGTGTGGTGTGAGATAGGCTCTGTGGAGGATATTAAACTGTATTTTTCGGAATCTGGCATTCCTAGAGACTTTTTTGGGGTATTCCAGGGCCATGCTCCATTCTTTGTCATGGACCACATGGCCAATGTCTGTCTCCCACTTTTGGTGTAGGGGTTGGAAGGATGGAAGGATCAGTGTACGCACCGCCTTGTAGAGCCAGGTGACCAGATGGCACCCCAATCCCATGTGCAGGATCGTGTGTATCACTGGGTGTGAGGTGGGTTCCCCTATGTTGAGATTCCAGTATTTACGGCTGCTCTCTATTAATTGTCTATGGAGTAAGAATTAACCGGGGGGAAGATCATATTGCTCCATCATTTGATTGTATGTTTTCAACTGTCCCTCTTCGAAGAATTATCCCAACTCTGTGATTGACTGCTCAGTCCAGACCTGAAGTGTTCCATGTGTGTAGTTTGTGTCCCCTCGTGGGAAGCCCACCAGCGGCAGCAAGGGTGAGTACGGCGGTAGTGCTCTGGACATGCGGTGAAAACGCATCATACAGGTGCGAGCTATGGATAACTGTAGGGGTTGAGTACGTATGGGTACCTGGGAGTAGCATCCGGTGGATTACTGGTTATGGTGTGGGGCCATCTGCAGTGATGGTTTCTCCCATGTGTCGCCCTGCTGTCTAATATGACAACCATTGGAGCTGGGCCGCCTAGAAGTATGCTTCAAAGGCCGGCGCTCCTAACCCTCCTTCCGTGGAGGGGAGGTAAAGTGTTGACAACGCAACTCGTCGTCGTCCCCCGCTCCACACCAACTCCGTGAGGAGACTGTCCAGTTCCTTAAAGAAGGAAAGCAGTGGAACTACTGGGAGGTTGACAAAATTATAACGTAGTCTGGGGACCATGATCATTTTTGCCAGGGCCACCCGGCCTATGGGTGCTAACGGTAGCATTTTCCAAAAGCCCACTGCTGATTGTAGCCCGGCCAAGGTTTTATGATGATTTCCTTCATATAGATCCACCGGGGTGTGGTACATCCGCACTCCCAGATAGCGGGGGCCTCTGCATTCCATGTCAATAATTGTGGGCCTATTCGGGCCTCGAATCGGGCCATATGGGGGTTTAGCGGGTACAAGGAGGATTTCAAGTCAAATCAGAATCCCTGGGCACACGCTCACTATCCTTTCGCACCACTCTAGGTTCACAATCAGACTTTATCAGGGAATACAAGTACAATATATTAAGTAGACTAAATATTAATTTCCACAACAAAATTGGAACGTTCACAGTCTAATCTAATCTAAGAAAGTTTTCTTTGAAAAGGAATAAAATACAACAATTAATTATAACATTTCATAGCATATATTATCAGAATCAAGTTAAAAAACGAGGAGAGATACACAAATAACATTTCGTCGAATCAAAAGTAACATATGGAAACAAATATCGGAAAACCTAACAAGAAAAGAAAACCCTTATATTATCTGTGGCCTCTTGTTGTCTTTGCCACTACTGGTGAGTAGATCCAAAGGCTTATAGTTTTTTTGTACTACGTCGGACTCGCAGTATTACAAGGTGGGCGCTGCCATTTTAGGTGAGCTTGGGCACCAGATGTTGTGTATCGGTCCGGGGCTGCATCCGTGGTCCTGGGACGCCAGGGGGGTACCGGAGGCGTCCCCGGAGGTCCATTGCGGCTTCCGTCTTTCCTGCAGTCTGTCTATGGCTGTCGGCAATGCTCTGGGTCGTCCAGGTAAGTTGGGATCACGGAGGGCTCATCCCTGTCATTTATGTAGCCTCCCAACAGCGTGTCCACCTTAGCTGGGGCGGCGGAACCTATACGGCATTCAGGGTGTCCCTGGGGCCCATCGGGATCGCCGCACAGTGTCACCGGGCATTGGGGCCACCTTTCCGGATTCCCTGGTATTAGGAGCTGGGCGCCACCAGTTGTCGCCTGTATTCCTGGGTCCGCATCTGTGTCTCGGCAACTTTTGGGGGCACAGGAAGTGTCCCCCTGAGCCCTTCACTGGATCAACATGGATGTCTGCCGGTCGTGGCCGTCTCTGCGGTGTTAGGTAGCAGTGTTGCGGGCAGCCGACCGGAGCACTAGGGAAGTGCATCCGCCATCTTGGCTGGCTTGGCCACGCCCCCCATTAATAGGGAGATATGATGAGAGAGGGAGTATTAAGATGTCAGAGGAGGGAGTATAAAATGAAGGGGGACTATTAGAAGACACAGGAGACAATGAGGACAGAGGGGTACTAGGAGAACAGGAGGCACTATGAGAACAAGCAGCACTATGAGGAAAGACAAGTGAAAATAAGGAAAGAAGGGAAATATCAGAAGAGAGGGACAGTATATGTAGAGAGAGTTAGACTGTGAGGAGAGACAGCTGAGATTATGGAAAAATGTGCAAGTAGAATTTCCTTAATTTACACAAACGATCAGTGTGATTCTAGACAAAAAATGTAAAACCATACATTTTACCAAAACACATTTACCACACTAAAACGTTTAAGTGACTTAACACAGTCCATGTATATAACCACTACATTTCAGTGGGCAATCCTGACTGATTTTGCAAATACATTTCCCATTTGCTACATTATTTTTTTGCCAATATTACATCCAAAAATGAGACACAATAGAACAAGAAAGAGGCCCAAGAGGCATGAAAATCTGCCCAATAGTTTATGCAACAGACTGACTACAAAATTGTAGATTTAGAACACAAGTCTAGTTCTAAACAAGCAATACTATTAGGTATTCTACAACTAAAAAAGTGACTGCAAACATTCTACATTTTTAGTACTGCACTTTATTGCACAAAGATGACTAACTAAACACATACCAAATGATTTTATCACAATAGTTAAACAAATGCAGGCAAACTCAGAATATGATTCTACAAACTTTACAAGGATAAACACATTACTCTTGCTAAAAATAAAATGCACCACATACAGTCCCTTACTGATTGGTAGATTAAGAAGAATGCCACTCACACAGCAGATAGCCTTACACATAATCTCTCTGCTTCAGTGCTTGCAGCAGAACCAAGAAATGGCACATTTTCCCTCTCAATTTGCACACATATACACATTAATAACAAATCACATTCATTCACACAATAATTTAAAATCAAACACACATTTCTATTGGTTCAACATTTCAAACCTTTCCAACTGACATAACTTTCCACCCTACCCCCAACCGATCATTCAAAAGACAACTGTCAACAGAGGTTAAAAGTTCAGCACACTATAAAACAATACTCCTCAATAACATTAGACTATGCATAAGTACTTATTTATAACTACTAATAAAGAGAAAAGGTTTCATTAGAACCAGCCAACACATAAACACATAAACTCGATAGATATTTATAAAATATATATCTTTTTTAATTGAGTTTTTCTCGCTTAGGTACGCTCACTGGACGACGTACAGTCTTCGCACCGTATGTCGTACGTACGAGCATGGTACGCGCATGATAAATCTATCGTAAAAAAAGAAATAGCCTGTAGTACTAATTTTTCATAATCCCGGGGACCCCATCTCCCGGGGCTAAAATATAACGTTGGGGACTGTGGGGGGAGCCCCAAAGCCCCCAGGGTCCCAGCTAGCTCTCCGTGTCCTTCGGGAGCCGGCATTGCCTTTCTGCTCGGGGAGCAGCTAATATGCTGTTCCCCATGCAGAGGAGCAATACGCTTTGATTTTTGAAAGAGAGAGCAGGTTTCCTACTCTCTCTTTCAAAAATCAAAGCAATTTGCTGTGGTACGGTGGGAGCCGTGAGGCTCCCGTCCTACCATAGCAAACAGCAGTCTCCCGGGGGTAGGCACCCCAGGACACTGCAGGAGCCGGCCCTGGGAGGTGGCGGTCCCTCCCAAAAGTTATAAAGTGGTGGTCCCTGGGGCTGGGGGGTCCGTCATGGACCCCTCTATTTTAAATAATATAGCCCCGGGGAGGTGGTGGTCTCCGGGGCATTTGGGGGGACTTCAGCTCCCCCCCCACAAATTAAAAAGAAAAAGCCCCGGAGGGTGGCGGTCCCCGGGGCTGCGGGGGCGCCATAAGCCCCCTGCAAACATACAGTTAAATCCCCAGGGGATAGGGGATTATAAAAAATTACTAATAGAGGCTATTTTTTTTACAATAGATTTACCGTGCGCGTACCATGCTCGCACGTCTGACGTATGGTGCAAAGTCTGTAAGTCATCCCGTAAACGTACCTAAGCAAGAAAAAAAAGATTTTGACATTGGGGATCACGAAGTCCTATAGCAAACAGAACACATTTCCTGTCAATCTACACACTCAATCTACACACATACAAATAAATAACAAATCACATATATTTCCACATTATATCAAAATGAAACATACATTTCTATTACTTGAACTTTTGAACCCTCTCCACCTGACAAAACTTTCAACCCTTCCCCATTCCACATTCTGCCAGTTACCATAGCAACACTTCAGAGAACACCTAACTGAGCACACAGGAGAAAAGTTCATCATACATTGTTGCAAATCAAAACAGCTAGTGTGCTTGACTTGTCAATATACCAGCTTATCTTAAGTAATGTTCTTTTCTATCACTTTTTCTTAGCCAATAATTAACATGCTTTTAAAAAACAGAAAATTGCACCCTAGTTTTATAGCTAATAACATTTCAAACAACCAATCACTTCTTTGCTTTTTTTCAAAACTCCAATTATCCACCATTTTAGAAAAAAAATCTTCAAACTGCCCTTTCATTTACAGAGACCATCTGAGTGCATCAAGACCTCTCTTCAAGATGCTGAGAGTGTGGATTGTGGGACACAGCTATATTTTTTGGAGTGAAAGGTACGCACAACAGAAAGGAATTCACAAAGACCTAGGCTTACCAAATTTAGACATTAAATGGATTGGACAGAGATGGTTAAAGTGGCACCAATTGACACCATTGGTGAAATCCTTTATGCATCTAAAACACCCTCACCTCATGATAATAGTCTGGAAATATTTATGAAGGACACCTTTACAGAACTAATGTCACTTTACCCCCAAACGTCCGTTGTCTATTCTAATATATGTCAAAGGCAAAAATGGAACTGGTCCAATCAATTTTGTCCACAGATTGAGAAAGCTAGGAAACATGTGAATAAATCTGTTTCTGCGTTTCTCCGTAACTATAGAATGGGGTCCATTTACCATAACAATCTGCGCTTCAATATGCAAGCCATCTATAGGAGAGATGGTGTACATTTTACAGATGAGGGGAACAGAGTCTTCCTCTTGAACTTTAGACTCTGCATTGGTACTTACTTGTAGGTACTAAAATCTCCCAATAAAAACGAGGGCTCTTTTTAGAGCCACCCAACATGTAAACACATACACTTCATGAATATCTAAAAACATTTTTATTTTTCTTGCTTAGGTACGCTCACAGGACGACTTACAGACTTCGCACCGTACGTCATACCTATGTACACAGTAACCGGACGTTATGAAAAAGAAATAACCAGTATTGCTAATTATTTATAATCCCCGGGGACCCCATCCCCCGGGGCTAAAATATAACGTTGGGGACTGTGGGGGGAGCCCAAATCCCCCACAGTCCCAGCCAGCTCCCCGCGTCCTTCGGGAGCCAGCATTGCCTTTCTGCTTGGGGAGCAGCTGACATGCTTTCAAAAATAAAAGCAGTTTTCAGTGGTAGGGTGGAAGCTGCAAGGCTCCCGCCCTACCATAGCAAACAGCAGTGTCCCGGGGTTAGGTACCCCGGGACACTGCAGGAGCCAGCCCTGGGAGGTGGTGGTCCCCAGGGCCATCGAGGGCTCCAGGAGGGGGGCCGCACAGCCCCCCTCCCAACAATTGTAAAGCCCCAGGGTGGTGGTCCCCGGGGCTAGGGGGTCCATCACAGACCCCCAATTTTAAATATTTGAGCCCCGGGGAGGTGGCGGTCCCCGGGGCATGTGGGGGACTTCAGCCACCCCACACGTGCTTTTAAATTAATGTTATTTTTTTAAAAGCCCCGGGGGTGGTGGTCCCCACGGCTGCGGGGGGGCGTGTGCCCCCGCTATTATAAATACTTTGCCCTGTGGGTGGTGGTCCCTGTTGCAGTGTGGGGGGATTGGGTCCTCCCATACTTTTTGATTATTATGCCCCCGTGATTTGGTCCCCCTGGGGACTAATTACAAAAAATCTGACGTTGTTTTTTTTTTAACCGCGGGGTACATGCACCTACGCGTACCACGTGATTTAAAAAAGAATTGGGTGGGATCCCCAGAGCAGGCCTAGGGGGTCAAGGTGTTTCTACCCTGCCCCCTTTGCATGTTTTACACGTTTGCTTCACAGCTTTCTTGTGCCTCGGTTCTACCAAAGCACAAGATGGCTGCCAACACTTCCTGGTTTGGAGTGTTGACAGACAGTTGACAGCCAATGAGCATACAGCTCGTGCTCGTAATGGAACGTTTGACCGTACGCTTTCAGTACCCGTACGGTAATCACCTATAGATATATCTATGATTTTACTTTTGATTTTCTCAAAAAATTCTTAACGGATTTACACCATTTAAAAAAAGGGAAATCTACGTACCGAAGTCTAAGTTTTTGCAAAATTTGGTGTAATTCCGTTCAGCCGTTCAGGCTGTAGCCCTGGCTAAAGGTCCTATGGAAAAATGCATGGGGAAAACACGTTTTGGGACCCCCTTTTTTCTCAGCCCCCACACTTCACGAATAACCCCCAAACTTTCAGGGAAGGAGCGGAGCGGATCAGGCCATTTTCTTGGAGAATTTCACATGTATTCTTCCACCGGCGCCAAAGTTATTCCAAATAGAATGTTGCGGATTTCCTATGGAAACTAGGTCCTAACTATAACTACCTACTGGCGACCACCACTAGGTTATATATATATGTCTATATATATATATATATTTATATATATATACGTATATATATATATATTACAGCTCCATTCGACCCTTCCTTCAGAGACAAAAACGCACTTGCGGGGGTATATTGCAAAGGATTTTTAATACGGCTTTCTGACCAAAACAAACAGACGCGTTTCAGACCTCTAGTCCTTCGTCAGTGTTATATACATATATATATATATATTTATAGGAATGTTTGATTTTTAAAGGAATACGGTAGGCATTTTTAGGGTTTAGGCTGGGTATCGGTTGTATTATGAACATAAGTATTAGGTAAGTATATACATATTCACTGAAAACACAAAGGTTATAAGGACATTTTAATTAAGCTCAAATTTCACTCATACAAACCTGTGAAGTACAGCAAACTATAATTGTGTCTCCACAGTGTTCTTCTTGTGACCTCACATATTACATCATTCATTGCATGATCATTGATCATTGATGACAGCATCCAGTGATTGTGAGTGTTTTCTAAATGTTTTTGTGTTCTAAACATTTATTCTAAGTTACAACAAAAGTTAAATTAGTATATTTTGTTTACTACTAATGAGTGATTCCTTTTTTAACATACTTTACGTGACTCACTGTGTGACTGTATGCATTTGTGTGTGAGTGGGTGTCTGAGTGACTTTATAGGTGTGTGAGTTGGTGTTTAAGTGGCTGTATTGGTGTATAAGTGGGTGTGTAGCTGTGTGGGTGACTTTGTGGCTTTGTGAGTGTCTGTTTGGTGAGTGAATGGGTATGTCAGTGGCTATATGGGTGGGTGAGAGTGGCTAAGTGAGTAGCTGCATGGATAGGTAAGCGGGTGTGTCGGTGACTGTATGGGTGAGTGAGTGGGTGTCTGCATGAATATATGAGTGAGCTATTGGATTTTCAAGTGATTGTATGGGTAAGTGAGTGGTTAGGAGGGAGAAGATGTGACCTTATGGCTAAAGTGATCAACCTCGAGGTTTGGGAACTGGGCTTGAGGCTCTACAGGGTCGCTCAACATTCGGTGATTCTGGGCAAATCACTTATTCTCCCTGTGGCCAAAAAAAATGAATATGTTAATACTGGTGGTCATGTAAAGTGTGCTGATACCTTCAGGGTCAAGTTTGCGCTATATAAACTTTCGGAAAAATGTGAGTTGGTACGTGAGAGCTGCATGGAAGAGCGAGTACCTGTGGCATTTCCTGTATGGGTGGGTGAGTGGCTGTATGGATTTGTGGATGGGTGTGTAAGTGACTGTGGGTGTGTGATTGAGTGTGTGAGTGGCATCATAGGTGAGTGAGTGGCTCTGTTAAGAGGCTGGATGTGTAAGTGAATGGGTGTGTGATTGGCTGTGTAAGTGAATAACTGGGTGTGTCAGTAGCTGTATGGGTGGGTGTGTGGCTGTGAGTGGCTGCATGGGTGAGTGACTGGTTGTTTGATAATTGGCTCTATGGATATGTGAGTGGCTGTGTAAGTACTTGTATGGGTCTGTGAATGGTTGTATGGGTGTGTGATTGGGTGTATGAGAGGTTGTATGGTGGGTCAGTGGGTGAGTGGGTTCGTGACTGGTTCTGGGTATGATATCATAAGTGATGCCATTTGAGATGTCATTCGTGATATCACAGCCCATGTTATGAGTGATGTAATATGTGAGGTCATAAGCAGTACATTGCAGGGACATGTATTAAAGTTTGCTCAGTTAAATATAATTGCTGAATTTCACAGCTTTTGTACGAGTGACTTCTGAGACTATCTATAACTCACATGTAACCCTGGTTTTTTTCTGTGGATTTCAAAGGTTTTTCCAATTCTAAGTGAATTTGTAAGTTGTTTTTTTAATTTTATTTACTAACTGTAATCACTAACCTTTAACTCTGAAGGTGGGTGTATGAGTGGGTTTGTGAGTCTCTGATAAAATGGGCGGTAAACTCTGGTGGTTGGAATGCAGAGTTCAGCAAAATCTCTGCCAACCACCAGCAGAGTAGAGTTTACCTACACTCTCACCTCTAGACTTCATCCCCCATGTTTACAGAGCAGTTGAGGAAGGGGGCAGGGCATCCGATGAGTTCTGAGCAATCCCGCTGTCTGGAACAAATGCTGCCAATAATTGGGGTTCTTGGCCCCAATGACTCTCAGTAGCCAAGGGGACTTCATCACCCAACCAGTAGTGTGCTAGGAGGTGCACTTTCATAGTAGTTGAGAAAGGGGGCATGCCCTTGATGAGGTCTGAGTAAACTAGCTGTTGGGGACTTTCTTCAACAATAGGGGTTCTTGGCCCCAACAACCCTCAGCAGCCAATGGTACTTCATTAGTATTATAGTTGTTTCATGTTAAAAATTATAGATTAAAGTTTATATACATACTTTGACATTTTTTAGGATACAGCTATAGCACAGTGAATGAAAATAACTTTTTGGGGTAGCCCCTTGAGAAACATGCTAACTTGAATTATTTTGCTTTATTTACATATCAGGAAACTACTGTGTGAGCAACAGAGTATGCTTAGGGATGACTTATTAATATTTGAAAGCAGGGATTTTCAAAAGTCAAAAGGGTTATTTTGACAGGTTTGACAGCAGCTTTGAGGCTGCTGTAGTCAGTCGACACATGGTAGGCCTGAATCCATTCATACGTATGGATAGCACAAAAGGTGCTGCAGTCCACAGGTACCATTTAACTTCCAGGCCCGGAACATATCTCTACACCATATATTAGGGACCTGTCTGTAAGTTAAACATGTGAATAAGGGATAAGCCAATTTAACCATGTTTAAAGGGGGAGCACCAGCACTTTACCCCACTTTAAAAGATGTACAGTGCACAGAGGTCAGTAACAAGAAAAAATAAAATTCAGAAAAAAAACAGAGCATTGGGGTAGACCATGCAGAAAAGGCAGATTTGCTACGTTTTCAAGTCACCCACACTACATTGTGAATGATCTCTGTCATGTTTTATGTGAGCTATGTTTCTAAGTGCCAGATGTACAATGTCTTTTTAGGTTGCAAATGACCCCATTCATAGACACTGGACTTGTGCGACCAGATAAAAAGCATTTTTCTATATACAAGCCCTATTTTGTAATTCGGTAACCTATCACCTAATTGCAAACAGGGTTTGCAATTTGGTATTAATAAGATTAATAAGTGGTATGTTATGGGCGTCTCTACCTAATAGTGACTCACAATGGTGTGTGAGAATGCTTTGTTACCGATATACGGTCACAAAACAATTGCATTTTACCGCCTACTTCAGGTAGGTGGTAACCCATTCGCAAATGGGAGGTGGTCTCCAAGGGACCCCTTCCCCTTTTTTGAATGCTTCTAAAAAAATGTTTTAAGCACAGGCAGTCCTAAAGCTGTACTATTTTGTTATGCTGTTAGCAAATTGTGTTGCAGCATCTATAAAAGGGTATTGACCATTTCTGTTTTGATGTCCATGCCTGCAGCTCTGGATATTTGACTGGGAAGAATGTCAATGATCAAACAACAATGCCATCAATAATCTTTACTACTTTACCATTTTTACTGCAGGGATCAGAGCATCCCGTCAGATGGCAGAAAATGACCTCAGATACTTATCCATTTACAAAACAGAGATTTTGGAAGTTGGCAGCAGTTTGTGCATAGATCCGGCCCTGATTGCTGGAATCATTTCTCGTATATCCTGTTCTGGTTCTCCCTTTTACAAGGATTGGTGTCAGTTTGGAAAAAAGTTTGGTTTGATGCAGGTAAGAATCATCACCAACACAGCAGTGGCATGGCTTTCCATATATAATCCTCATTGAACACTGTGTCTCCAAATGTTTATCTAAACTTGTCATATGGAAACATCGTTTCAATGTTGCTTTGTATTTTAGATTCCCAGAAAAGACTACAAACTCAAAGGTCGTTGGAACAGTAAAGAACACATTTACCAGGGTACAGAGGTTCTAAAAGAAAGATTCAGGGAAATGGAGAAAATGTTTCCTTTTTGGGGTCATATTCAGCAATTCAAAGGTCTGTATCAGCAACACCATGGGGCTTTTTCCTACTGCTCGTCTTCAGTCTTACTCCCAATCCTCAAACACCCTCAGGCATCAAGAGGTGACACATTTCTCGATAATTGTGGTTCCTAAAGAGTGAGTTCTGCGCTTGCCTAAGCTGGGTGTGACACCACTGATATATGGGAAGTGCACTAGAAGGGTACTATTACAGGGAAGATGGGATTTTCAGTGGTGCTGATCGTTGGTGCAAGCTCAAGGACAAGCTGCACTCTGGTGGATAAACTTTTAGTCCTAGACTACGGCATGGCTCATTAAATCAACAATACATCGATGACAGTGAAGCAATTAGGCCCCACAATGATAACATAGGGTAGTAGATTTGCAAAGATACAAACTCAATTCATTTCATGTGGTCAAAAATCAGTAGTGAATACAGGCATATATAAATCAGTATTATTCAAATCAATTCAAAATAGCAAATACAAGGACAAACTGCTCAAGGTTTTTGTGAGAAATTGGGTTGAACCACAAAAAAAATACTTCTTCACTTTATAAAATTGTAACTTTTAATGTATCATTTGACTCAAAAACACCAAAAATCAGTAGAACTGAAGTTATAATAGCTCCTTAAAGATCAAATCTCTTAATGTGGCCATCTAGTCGTACAAATCCAGTTGCCAGTCGCAAAAAATGGCCAACAACGATGGAGCGCATTTTGGATACAAGCAGTGGATTGGGCCCAGTTAGCGCATACCTTCAGACTTGATGTTCTGAGAAGGTAAAGTTCAGTGAAGCAGAGCTACAGGTGGTGGCCAAGGAAGGAGTGCTGTCATCACAGAGCTGCTGTTTAAAGGAGTGAAGATTTCTAGATTTCCATGTTTGGACTTAGTCATTTTTATGGAACTCAAAAAAAACTCCAGCGGGGTGAGGTATGAGGCTGTAGCAGAAGAGAGTTCCAAGAGGCCTGTGTCCCCTTTAGCAAAGGACCGCTGAACCAGATTTGATGCTGTAGAGAATAATGTAACAAACTACTGAGAAGTCAGATCGATCGCAGAAGCAGGCTTGTCCCGTTCTTCCCTCAGATGTCAGAGCAGTGTTTAGCCCAAAGGTTTCACAAGGTTTGGATTTTGGCTATCAGAGCACTTTTAGCACCACCACCAAGGGTCCAGGACTGTGGGGGTTTCACTTGGGGGTTTAAGACTCACTCAGGCTAGGTCTAGGTTCAAGATGGTGGGAGCCTGGTATATCCCTGTAGTTGTAAAGAGGAGGCCAACAAACTAGCCTTTTGAGTCACTCTAGTAGTCTTGGGTTCAAGTGATAAAGCAGGGCTCAAACATCAGGGCAGGCCTTTGAGGGTTCAAGGCATGCTCCAGCCAGCAAAGCAGTGCTTCCAGGTGCAGCAAATTAGTCTTGTGGAGTACACAGCAATATTCATTCCTCTAAGAGTCCTTCCACAGGTCCAGAAAGTAAACTGAAGAGTGGTTCTGAGGGCCTATTTTTATACCTGGTGCCTTTTTTGATGTGGGGACTGTTTCTAGTGGTTTCTCTTTGAAGTGCTTAGAGTGTCTTGACACCCCTACCCTGGCTTCAAGATAGAAGCAGAGACAATGTTGGGTGACAAACCCGCAAATGGCCCATTCAGGCACACCCAGTTCCTCTAAATTTTGACTGTCTAGGAGGAATTCACGAAGCCTAACTGGCAACTACACCCAGTCATGTGATGTGGGGAAGGCCACAGACACTAATTGGCTAAGGGCAGGAAAATGTCAACTTTCCAAAGTGGCACTTTCAAAATTACCATTTTAAATCCAATTCCACCATTAAAAAGGATTTTGAATTACAATTTCAAAGAAATGAAATGCTGTCTGTCCCCTATGAAAAGGAAGCACTTATTAAATGTAATACGGAACCCAATGTTATCTGGGAAGGGTAGGTCTCACAGAAGTGAAAAATGAATGTAGGTGTTTTGCACTATCAGGACAAGTAAAAGATAAATGTACATGCCCAACCGTTTAATTGCATGCATCCTGTCCTATGACCTATATGCAATTAAAATGGAGTTTAAGGCTTGGCAAGGGTGTTATTTTGCCAAGTTGAATTGGCAGTTTCAAACTATGTTCAGGCTGCAATAGCAGGCCTGAGACAAGTTTTAAGGGGGTTCTTAAGTGGGTGGCATAATAATAAGAGGTGCAGGTCCATTGTTATAATTTAATTTACAGTTCCAGGGTATATGGTATACCACTCTACAAGGGGCTTATAGGAAAATTAAATGTACAAGTCATTTGTAGGTCAATATTAGCATGTTTAACGGGGTGAGCACAAGCAATTTAGCACTGGTTAGTTGTTGTGAAGTGCAGAGAGTCCTAATCCCAACGAAAATGAATTTCAGCACAAACAATGGTGGGAAAAGGACAAAATGTTTGGGGTAAGAACCCCCTAAGGTTGACAGGTCTAACAGTTTTCATAGAGCAAATGGAGCAGGCTCAGCTTTCCACGAGGGGAAGCTCCCTAATAGGCGTATCTAAGAAGTCAGGTAAGTTGGTGAGAGATCATATAGAAGATGTCAGCAGGTTAAGCCTTTAAAAGGCAGAAACAAATAAATATTCAATAAGTGAGAATGGATTTGCCAAGGAGTCTAAATCTTTTGGACAGGAGAAAAGGAGCATCAGTTCTGAGGAGTGTGGAAAGTGCACCTACATCTAACTAACTCATTAATGCATAATTAAAAGTACAGATCTTAAATGAAAACTATGTATCCACGATTCCCATGAACAGAATCAAACAGGATCAAGCATTCCATGATACTTGGTGTTGGTCCTTTCCCCAGCCATCATGCAATGTTAGTTTCTGCTGCATCTCCATTAAGAGATATCACGTATAGGATACATCGCGGTGAGCATGTTCTATGTGCAGGAGCAGCAGTTCATTATTTTGTTCACCATGGAACACATACTGATAAACATTCACACATACACTGAAAGAATAAGAATACAGTTGTAAATAGATCATACTCTTGAAATGTGGCTCCTGAAAGGAGAGAAAGAAAAAAAAAGGACAGCAGCCAAAAGAGCATTTAATTTTAGAGTTGATTATTTAAACTGAGGCCTACATTAACCATGGTCAACTTTACCGGGAAAATCAAACTATATATATATTCACTGAAAAAACCATAGGTCTGCCAGCGCCGCCCTTACCTGCCAGGAGCACCGCATCTTTCGCCAGCAATTCCCCTGGGGTGGATTCTGAACTTCCCATTGACCGGCTGCCCTCCCTCCCGCCGCCGCAGAGGAACACCAGGTGGCCGCTGCGCGGAGGGAGAACTACTACTCCCGGCATCCCCTGCGGGCGCTGACGCCCGTGACGCACCTGGAGGTGGAGAAAAACACACAGGAGGTCCGGCAGAGCGGGCTCCCCTGCGCTTGTCTACCAGCGCCGCCCTTACCTGCCAGGAGCACCGCATCTTTCGCCAGCAATTCCTGTGCGGTAGATTCTGAACTTCCCATTGACCGGCTGCCCTCCCTCCCGCTGCCGCTGAGGAACACCAGGTGGCCGCTGCGTGGAGGGAGAACTACTACTCTCGGCATCCCCTGTGGGCGCTGGCGCCCGTGACGCGCCTGGAGGCGGAGAAAAACACACAGGAGGTCCGGAAGAGCGGGCTCCCCTGCGCTTGTCTGCCAGTGCCGCCCTTACCTACCAGGAGCACCGCATCCAGAACGCATCCAGAACGCATCAGCCAGACTCATACTAGACATCCCGCGCAAAGACCACATCTTTGGACACCTGAAAAACCTCCACTGGCTCCCCGTTAACAAGAGAATTACTTTCCGCCTCCTAACCCACGCACACAAAGCACTCTACGAACTTGGACCCGAATGCCTCAACTCAAGACTTTTCTTCTACACCCCCTCCCGCCACCTACGATCCTCCAACCAAGCCTTTGCAACTGTACCCCGCATCAACAAAACCACCATGGGAGGCAGATCAATCTCCTACCTGGCAGCTAAAACCTGGAACTCACTTCCCACTCACCTTCGCCTCACTCAGAACCACCTTACATTCAGAAAACAACTTAAAACCTGGATATTCGACAATTAATTACCCACCCTTCCTCAAGCGCCTTGAGACCCTCTGGGTATGTAGCGCGCTATAAAAATTTCTTGACTTGACTTGACTTGACTATCTTTCGCCAGCAATTCCCGTTGGGTGGATTCATAACTTCCCATTGACCGGCTGCCCTCCCTCCCGCCGCCACCGAGGAACACCAGGTGGCCGCTGCGCAGAGGGAGAACTACTACTCCCGGCATCCCCTGCGGGCGCTGACGCCCGTGACGCGCCTGGAGGCGGAAAAAAACACACGGGAGGTCCGGCAGAGCGGGCTCCCCTGCTCTTGTCTGCCAGCGCCGCCCTTACCTGCCAGGAGCACCGCATCTTTCGCCAGCAATTCCCGTGGGGTGGATTCTGAACTTCCCATTGACCGGCTGCCCTCCCTCCCGCCGCGGAACACCAGGTGGCCACTGCGCGGAGGGAGAACTACTACTCCCGGCATCCCCTGCGGGCGCTGACGCCCGTGACGCGCCTGGAGGCGGAAAAAAACACACTGGAGGTCCCGCGGCGCGGGACGCGCGCGGGACCGAGCTCGGGGCTAAGCCCGGGCAAAGGGCGGGCCCTCTGTGGCCATCAGAGGCTCGAGGAGGCCGGGCTGGGCCACCCCTCTTGGCCACTACGAAGGTGGAGGTACCAAGTTGTTTTATTTTTATTTTTGTATCCTATCATTATTGATCCCTCACTGTACTGTTTCACGTCATGTCCATCTGGGAGGAGCTGAATGCCCTGTGTGGTACGAACTACGTCCAGGACGTATCTACCCCCCCTATAGTGGGTAGAGATGCTGATGAGGAAAATGTCAATGATACTGAGAATTCGGTCAAAATGTGCACTAGCCCCTCACTATCTCCCCCCAACCCACCTATATTATTGCCGATTGAGGCTGTGAACAGAATACCTGACTCAGTTTCACCACTTCAATTAACATTTCTGGCTCAGATCGAGCAACTGATAATAACTGCGCTATCACCCCTGGTCAAAAAAATCAATAATCTGGGAGACAGGCTGACCAGTATCGAAAATACAATACTAAGGATCCATACTCCAACTGAAATAACTGCTAGACCCATTCACCCTATTCTCCCCAGTAACAATGAGAAACTTAAGCTAACGACACGCACGAAAGCTAAAACTCTTGAACCCCTTTTGTCTATACCTAACCCAAGAAGCCGGGACATTACTTTTAACTCTGTACCTGTACCCCTTAGAGCTCCCAGGACCGCACTTGAAAGCAGAAATCGGATTAACCTACCTCCAGAAGCTGCCCCTTACGTGGCTGTTCTTTCTGGGGTCCCTGCACCCAGTCAGGGCAAATTTGAAACTCACCAGGACCTTCTAAACAAAGCCATTTCCTGGCTAGAACAACACAGACCACTGCCATCTGCCTTGGATGGAGGCATCTTGACTGTCAGGAGGGTGGGGTGGCTAGGTACGTCGCCCAAAGACATCCCGGGTGACCTTATTTTAATTAAATTCAAGAGTACGAACATTGTCCCCTTTTTGCGATCTTCCCAGCCCAAAGAGGGAGATGGCCTCATTCGCATCTTGGACTTGTACGATTTCTACCCCGGCCCCCGACCCTATCCGTCCCTAATGCAAATGACATGGAACCACAACTCTTGGTGAAAGGGGATGCCATGCATCTTGTGCTACTAACCCTCTACCCTTTCCTTGATTTTGCATGTACCTTTTCTTTCAGTTGAATTGCCAGACTGTTTTTAGTTTGCTTTTAATAGTTGGTTCCTTTTACTTTGCAAAAGATATGCTGACATGTTTGTATTTTTTCTTGCTGCTTTTATGGTTTCAAACATAAGACCGAATAAAGCTAATTTGATTTGATTTGACCATAGGTTTCAGGGACGTTATAGTTAGTTGGATATTTCACTCGTACAAAAGCAGAGAAATTCGGCCATTATAGTTAGTTAAGCTAACTATAACTCACTCCCCCACAATGCACTGCTGATGACTTCACATATTACATAGTTCATTTTTTTTATATCCTCATTCACCACCAATCTCACTTCAATGCACACTCAAGTTGTCAATACCCACACTCAGCAAGCTGGGAAACGGTAGGCATCTGGAAATGGAAAGACCCGCCTACCAGTACAAGAACTTGCTTAGGTGCTAATAAAGAAACCAGCTGAGATACCTCTTCTGCCAAGCTCCAAGAGCTAGATGGCCCTCGTCCTAGAGCTACCAGTACCAGACTGGGAGTATTTGACATGGCCCAAAGAGTATTGAGGCAGCATACATAGGACACAGAAAAAAAACGACCCTCAAAAGATAAACACTGGGCCCCATCTCCATTGCAGAATATTCCAGAATGTTCTCTTCTTCCTGCGGCCTGATCTCATTAGATCTAGCTTGGAGACTGCCAAGACTGAAGTCTGCCATTCTAAGAAGGAGAGGGTGGGGTCTGTCCGTCCATTTTATACAAATGTGTCTCCTAGCTAGGAGGATGGAGTAAAAAAGCAGCGATCTTGCAGGGCCCTTAACATTAACTGTCAAGCCAATAATTATCAAGGGTAAGTCGATGGTAACAGGGCTCCCTAGAGTACCTGCCAGAAAACATCCAATACTGTCCCTAAAAGAGATCAATGCTAGAAACTCTTTAAACATGTGGATATCGGTAGCTGAAGCCAGCCCACATTTATTGAAACATACTGGTGAGCCTTTGTTGATTTTTGAGAGTTTTGGTGTGGGAAAGTAAGCCCTATGGATGGTGAACAGGTTATTCCTTTTTAACCATGCCAGTTTTTCTATTTCATATAAGATCTTAAATTAACTCCGCTATAATGTATCACAGCCTTGTGCTGGTAAGGAGCTTCCCCACAGTTCCTCTATAAGTTTGAATTTGCCGTCCACTGCTTCCGATATGGCTTGATACTAGAAAGAAACTTCCTTCTTCCCAGGGGCCTAGTCACAAGCAGGTGTTCCAGGTAATTGCATCTTCCTAGTAAGCTTCCAAGGGTTATTTGTAAGTGTGACTGAACCCAGCTTACCAACTGAAGATATTTAAATTTAGAGTGACATCCTCCAACCCTATCCCTAAGTTTCTCCCATGAAACAACGGTGCCTTCAGGGAATAAATCCCCTAGACTGCCTGTCGGGCTTCCCTCAAAGAGGCTGTCAACTTATCCCTCAAACATTCTGGAGCCCTGGGAGAGTCTCAGAGGGGGACTAGGCTAGAGAAGTACCCAAGAGTGACTGAGCTCCTTAATTTTGCCCATGTTTTACCTAGGCCCTGTAAAACCTTTAGCTTATTTTTTTTTAAACTTTGGACCACCAAATTTGAACAAAAAACACTCCAACGGTAAATGTGCACTCCTAAGCCTAGCTAAAAAGATCACTCCCATGCCAGTATTAACCAGCATTTTCAAAAGCTTGAGTGAGTGAGAAAGTTGAAAGGCCCAAGCATAAAGCTGAATATCTGACAAGGTATGACCTCCCTTCTCTCTCCTGCACCTTAGATTTTTCCATGCAATCCTGGAGGATTTGTATCCCCAAACAAACAAATTAATAACCCTCTGGATTTGATCAATTAACAATTTTTCAAAATGAAGGGGAAAACAATTAAAACGAAAGGTATTTTTGGGAGTATTGACATTTTGACCAGGTTAACTCTGCCAATGATAGATAGGGGGAGTGATGCCCAAGATTTCTGTAGCCTCAGACACTCCCATGCCACCATAGTCAGATTGGCCTCAATGATCTTAGTGATGTCTTAAAAGATATTTACCCCCAAATACCTCATTCTAGAACTTATATTGGTGCTGAGCCGGTTTGCCTCCAGATTCCAGACCATGACCTCTGTCTTTGAAGCATTGATTTCATAGGCCGAAACCAAACCGAACTCCTGAGTTAGACTGATGACATCTGGAAATGCTGTATGTAAGTTGGCTGTAAGAATTAAAATATCATCAACATAGAGAACTACTTTCCTCTCCCACTTCCTATATTTGAAAGACTGAATGTTAGGGTCTTCCCTGAGCTGTTGAGCGAATGGCTCAATATATAAATCAAAAAGTAGGGGGGAGAGTGGGCAGCCCTGTCTAGTCCCACTAGAGATCTTAAAAGAACCAGTGAAATGGCTGTTTACAAGGAGTCTGGCCGTTGGAGTCTGGTAGATAGACTGTATTGTATGGCAACATTTTTCTCCAAGGTTGAATTTATTCAAGACCTCCGACAGGTAGATCCAATTCACTCTGTTGAATGCCTTGGTAGCTGTTGTAACTAGAACTTTATAATGGTACCCTCTGCCACCCCTTCAACTCTTTCCGTAATGGAATCTTCGGATAGAGCTTACCTTAGAATGTTGAGTGTAGTGATCTGTAGTTGGAGAGTGGATGATCAAATGAAGGAGACTTCTTGTTACCCAGTGTCTTGTATTCTTCATAACACTGGCGACATCTTGCTATGCAGGGAGCAGCGATGACCATCTCCGCTTTCAGTTCTCTCTCCAAAAATCAGGAGGACTTTCCAGTGCTGCAGTGTCCATGAGTGATAATTTCCTCAGTGATTCCAGTGAGCCAGGAGAGAGGAGGCATCCTGCACATTTGTGGCAAGTCAACGTTGGGATTCTGTGCTGGTGTGGCGGCAGTGAGGATTTTTGCCATTCTTTGTGGTTGGTGCTCCTAGTATTTCGTGCTATTACCCCTTTATTATATTATTATTGGAATACTAATATAGCGCACAGCTACCTCCAATCGAAGTGTCCTGGCGCATTTTCCGGCAAGACAGTAAGCTACAGAAGGCATAAAAAGACATAGCTGACAGAACAGTTACTTAGATCGAAACAGCCAGGTTTTTAACGCTTTCCTAAAGAGAGATTCCTTTTCCATCCCTCTGAGTTCCACTGGCATAGAGTTCCACATTACGGGAGCCCGTACCGAGAAAGTTCGGCCGCCCATACGGCTTTTAGAAAATCTAGGAATTTTCAGAAGGTTTTGACTATTTGATCTCAAGGTTCTAGTCTGAAGGTATCTTTGGATCCTGACTCTGAGATACTTAGGGCCTGTGTCATGAAGGGCTCTGTGTACCAAAACCATAGATTTAAACAACACTCTTTTCTTCACCGGCAACCAGTGAAGACTCACCAAATGGTGGGCTATATGTTTCTGATAACGCTGGCTGCCGCATTGTGGATAAGCTGGAGTCTAGCGATCAGGTACTCAGTGGCACCAATCAGGAGACTGTTTGCATAATCCAGACGCGAAGTAATGGTGGCATGTACCACCACTTGATGGCAGTCCATAGAAAGATAGTATAGAAACCTACATAACGTTTTAAGTTTCCAAAAATAGCTGGACGACAGTTGCGCAACATGGTCTTTTTCTGACATTTCTGTGTCTATTTTGAAGCCTAGATTACGCACTGATTGAACAGGTATTGAGGGAGGGTTAAGGGAGGTGGGCCACCACTGAGCCGAATGCAAAGGAAATTTGTTGTTAAAGAAAAGGACCTCAGTCTTTTTGGTATTAAGCCTCAGGCAGTTGTCTGCCATCCATGCCACGATGTTTAACAGACACTCTTTGAAGCAACTCAAGTCCCCTCAGTCTATTTCCTTAAAAGAAAAAAGCAGTTGGATGTCGTCAGCATAGTTGACCACTCACATCCCGCAACTTTCAAGTATTGAGGCTAGTGGAGTGAGATAAACATTGAAAAGAGTCAGACTCAAAGCAGAGCCCTGCGGACTCCACATGATAGCCCCATCGTTGTTGAGGTAAAAGGGTGGAGAGTCACTTGCTGAGAACGCCCCTCCAGAAAGTTCCGAAACCAAGAGAGGACCGAGCCAGAGGCACCTAGACTTTCTAACCTGTGCAGTAGGATCTTATGGGACACTGTGTCAAATGCTGTGGAAAGGTCTAACAACACAAGCATTGCACAGTGTCCCTGATCCACATATTCCCGCAGCATCTCTGTAACTTCCAGAAGTGCTGTTTCAGTGCTGAAACCCTTTCTGAAGCCAGACTGCGAGTCATGCAACAGATTGTTCAATTCCAGAAAGTCAGAGAGCTGCTGTTGCACTTCTTTCTCCTAGATTTTTGCAGTTGCTGAGAGAAGCGAGATGGGTCGGTAATTTTTCAAGACCAAAGGGTCTGAATTTTCTTTTTAATATGGGTCGCACCTCGGCTTTTTTCCAATCAAGGGGGTAGAAGCCGGACACCAGTGACTGGGTCCAGATTAAATTAAGGGATGGGTTCAGTACTGAGGCCAAGGTCCTATAAAACCTTGCCGGCAAGGAATCCTCAGGGGACCCAGATTTAACCTGAGTTAGATCAACTAATGAACGTCAATTCTATTGAGAAAGGTTTTTTGTTTTTGGATGGGGGAAATACCAGGCGCACAGCCCCTGTTTGACGCATAAAGGTGATGTGGTAAAGGTAAAGGCGGTGGTGCAAAAAGGCAAGGGGATGAGCCCTATAACCCCTCAACAAGTGTGTGATGAGAACCACACGCTAAGCAAAAACAAACAAATGCCTATTGCACACACCCAACAAGAGAAAAAGTACAGAATCTGTGCCTTAATAGACCCCTAAAGAGAACAAATTGCAGCTGTCAGAGAGAACACCAATGTCTTTATGATTCAATCTTCATTTAATTATTCTTGATAGCCAGCCGATACGTGTTTCGTCATGTAGGAATGCGCAGATGCAGTGGATTTCCTGAGGAGAGTAGTGTCTCCTTGTACTTCGAACCAGTGACGCATTTCTCGTGGCTTTTAGCTGACGCATGACAAGATACTTCTTATACTGGAGCGCCATCTGCCGTTTTCAGTATTACTACAATTAACTACGTCGCTGATTTACTGGAAATTTTGTCTGGATCTGTGGAACAAGTAATTTACTTTGGTGTGCCAACTCGTGTTGTGGGTTTAGGGTCATTGTGCAAGTTAGTTATTCTTTTAACTCTTCAGTTTCCCCACAACAAAAACTTTTATTGGCACATGACTACTCCTCTCAACATCCATTTTGTTCGCCTTTATCGACTGTATTTTCGCCTGTGATCTACCTTTTGCCTTCGCCCTCAAGCTGCTCCTACGTCACTGGAACTGCGTCAATACAACCACCTTTGTTACTTTACTAGTCCTTGAATGGTTGTCTAATGTTATACTGCATATATTTTTAGCTATTCTCTCCTCATATAATTTATGCTGTACATGATATTGGCACTGTGCTAATCTGTACACTGCTGTGTCTGTGGCATTTCTTAAGCATAGTGTTTCTTATGAATGAAGGCATGTGCTACTAGTGATATTCATACTGGTTAACTCCTTCTTCTGACTCTGCTATCCTTCCTCCTTCTTTTCCTTCTCTCACTCCCTTTTCTTTCCCTACCTAGTTCTCTTTCCTCTTTCTCTTCATTTGTAAGTCTCTACCACCATCATGATGGCTGCTGCGAGTATGAGTCAACCACCATCCTTCTTGAATGTAATTGGGGAACCAGAAATTTGCTGGAAAGAATGGGTGAAGCTATTTGAGTTCTACCTTATTGCCATTTGGGGACAACAATATACTGCTCTTCGTAAGCAGCATATCCTCTTGCATAATTTGGGGGTACATGGTAGGAAAATATCTGAGACCTTACCTGAACCAGAAATGGTAGAGGGAGAACAAGCAGAGGGTATTGATGTCTTTGCTAGCGCTATGTTAAAATTGGAGGCACATTTTGGGGACAGGATAAATGTTGTTCTTGAAAGGCATACATTTTTTACTAGGTCACAAGGGAAGCTGGAAACTGTGTCTAATTATATAGCAGCCCTTAGAGGACTCGATTATGCGACTTTGGTAATCTGACTGACTCCCTCATTAGAGATCAATTAGTGCGGTGCACTAACAACACACATATTCAGGAGAAACTACTTGCTAGAAACCCTAATCTCAGAGAAGCGGTAGCCATTGCTAATTCTATAGAACATATGGCGAAATGTATTAAAGAAATAAAGCATCCCCTGAATTAGTAGCCAATGTACAGGAACCAGAAGTGAAAAATGAAGTGTGCAAAGTTAAAAGTGATGAGAATGTACAACAGGGTGTTAGTTCAAATGTTAGTAGGAAACTTAGATGTTAGAGGTGTGGAAGTAATAACCATCTAGCCAACTACGCTCAATGCCCAGCTAGGAGCTTCACTTATAAAAAATGCAATAGGAAAGGTCACTTTGCTAGGGTGTGCAAAGAGGGTGAACCACAGAGCAAAGAAGGAGCTAACAAGGATAATAACCAAGTAAAAGAAATTAGTAATGACAATCCTGAAAAGAAGAAGTATGTCTTCCAAGTCAAAGATGGATCTGGCTGTGTTAACATGGTATACCCCAAATGTGAAGCACTACTTGCCAATTCTACTGTCTCTATGTTCGCTGACTCCTGCTCTCCTTTCACCCTACTTAACCGCAATGATTTTGAAGTTATGAACCACAAGGAAGATTCATTTGTTATGAAGCAAGACATCACACCCACTGGGTACACCAAGGAACCTATACCTCTAGTTGGCATTAAAGAGATGCACCTAGAGTTTAAAAGGAGATTCACTAACTGGAAAGTTTATATTGTCGAATCTGGTTCTAATTTACTAGGGTGGCAACACCAGAACGAGTCGGGTATTATCTTGGACGCCAACAACTTGGAACAAGTCCTTTTGACCAATAAAGACCCAAAAGGTAGTGACATATGTGAAGAATTTCCCAAGCTTTTTGAGAACAAACTTGAACTCCTCCATGACTTCCAGCATAAGATCAAGATCAAAGTCAACACAAAACCGGTAGTACACAAGTTGCGACCTGTTCCTCATCTTAAGAAGGAACCCTTGGAGAAAGAGATCAGAAAGTTGTGTGAGTTAGACATAATTCAACCTATAACCACTTCGGAGTGGCTGGCCCCAGATTGTTATCGCCGCAAAGACTAATGGTGATGGTATTAGGCTCTGTGTAGACTTACGTAGTTTGAACGAGAGCATTTGGGTGGAAAGGTACCATTACCTAACATAAATCACATGCTCAGTACAATGGGTCACGCCAAAGTTTTTAGTGTCATCGACCTATCGCGAGCCTACCATCAAGTTGATTTCCACCCAGAGTCGAGGCCGTTGACTACATTCTTAACCCCACTGGGCACATTCATGTTTAAGTGGTTATCTTTTGGACTGGCATCGGCAGATGCAGTATTCCAAAAACAGATGCATCATATCCTGGGGAAGGTGGAAAAATGCCTGTGTTTCCAGGATAATATTCTGGTGCAAGGAGACTTTCTGTAGGAGCATGGCCACACCCTCAGAATGTTATTCACCAAACTTATGGATGCAGGTCTAACAGTTCAAAATTCTAAGTGTAGGATCCGAGTTCCTTCTGTGGACTGTTTGGGGCACTCAATATCCAAGAAGGGATTCCGTCCCAAACTAAACCTTCTTACTGCTGTTCGTGATGCTACTCAACCAAAGAACAAGGAAGAACTCAAGTCACTACTAGGATTGCTAGAATATATGTCCAAGTATGTCAGGAATTGTGCCACCAAATGTGACCCCTTTGCACAGTCTTCTTAAAAAGAATGCAGAATTTGCATGGGAAAACAGTCACAAGGGAATTGTGGACACATTGAAGGAAGAAATTCTCAGTCACCTGCCTTGAGCACTTTTGATCCTAGGAAGAAAACTATTCTCGTCACCGATGTCTCCAATAAAGGATTGGGAGCAGCACTAATACAAAAAGAAGAGGGAGAAGAAAAGATCATAGCCTTCGCCTCTTGTTGCCTTTCAGGAGCCGAAAGAAACTACTCTGTTATAGAGAAAGAAGCGCTAGCAAGCTTCTGGACGGTGAGGCACTTCAGATGTTTCCTACGGGGTCTAAAATTTACCATAAGAATGGATCACAAGCCGCTCGGTTATGTGTTCTCTGTGAAAGGCATGGAAAACAGTACTCCCAGAATAGGGAAGTGGATATTGCAACTGGAAAATGATTGTTTCAAAGTTAAATACATGCCAGGAAACAAGAACCATGTTGCGGATTTTCTGTCCAGATCCCCTCTTGAAAATGAGTTTAAAGAAGAATTGTTGGAAAGTCCAATTCTAGCTGTGAATGGTCCAGCTATCACTGAAGAAGAATGGGAAAAAGCTATGCAACTAGACGATCAGCTCAGTAAACTCAAGAAGGTCATAGTAGAGGGCTGTCCAGACAAGTGTACGGAAGTTGATGACGACCTAAAACATTTCTGGGAGGTCCGTTTAGAACTGAGCATTTGTGGAGAGAAGATTCACCGGTAAGATAAATGAGTTTATCCTAGAGATGTGAGAAGAAGGATCATGGAACTTGCTCATGAAGGTCACCTCGGATGTAGCATGACTAAGAGCAGAGTCAGAGCTAATTACTGGTTTCCAGGTATGGATACCATGGTTTAAAGTCTAGTTAAGGATTGTGTCAGCTGCGCCAGGAGTGATAAATCCAAATCCATCTACAGAGCACCTTTGTCCCCGGTTCCTGTTCCTAAGAAACCTTGGAGCAAATTGGCCATGAACATAATAGGACCTTTGGCTATTTACGGGAATACAAAAAGTTCATGCTGGTGTTGGTGAACTATACGTCTCACTGGATAACACATAGATTTGTACACAGTGCAAACACTAAGTCTGTTGTCAAATTCCTTAAAGAGACCTTTGCCACTGAGGGTATACCCACGTCCATCGTGACAGACAATGGTGTACAATTCACCTCACAGGCCATGAAGGAATTCTTGGAGAACTCTAACATCAAACATGAGAAAACTGCACTGAATTGCCCTAAAGCCAATAGGTTGGTTGAGAGGGCCAACCGGCTCATAAAGGAACATCTTCAGTTAGCTATAGTGAGTGGTCTTGAAGTAGAATCATACTTGTGTGAATGTTTGTGGGCTTATCACACCACCCCCAACCCCTTTACTGGTATCTTCTCTTTTGTTTCTCTCAGGGGTAGAGAACCGGGAACAAAACTCAACCCTAATTGGCTAGGGGGGTAAACCTGTTAATATTGACACTGAGGAGGTGAGTAGGAAAATCTCACGCCACCAAGAATCTTACAAGAGCTGGTATGACACCAAATATGGTGTCAAACACCACAATTATGAGGAAGGAGACTTGGTTCAGGTCAGACGCAGTTTCAAAGATCACAGTAACCAAAGCATGTTTTACCCACCATGTAAAGTGTCTAAAGTTTTCAATAATGTTGTTCTGTTGGAAAATGGTCAGCTGTGGAGCTGTGACAAAACTGTAAAATGTTGAATGAGTAAGGGAGGTGTGTTGTAACTTGTACTTTATAGTGGTACCCTCGCCACCCCTTCAACTCTTTCCCTAATGGAATCTTCGGATAGAGCTTACCTTAGAATAATGAGTGTAGTGATCTGTAGTAGGAGAGTGGATGGTCAAATAAAGGAGACTTCTTGTTACCCAGTGTCTTGTATTCCTCAAGACAGTAGCGCATAGGGTCATAGCTAACCCTGGGCGTAGTTCGCGGAGTCGGACTCCGCGGAGCTACGCGAAGACGTAGTTGCACTCCGCGAACTACGCGTAGCTCCGCAAACATGCGGAGTTGCTTGCTGGGCCCGTTCGCGCGCCGTTTTTCGTCTTCGGGAGCGCGGTGCGCGTGTTCGGGGCGTTGCCTGCATGCTCGGGATGGCTAGCGCGCTAAATTACCACAGAGGTTTGTCCCGCCTGCTTGCGTTCCCTTATTTCCTGTTCCGGGTCACAATTAACGTGGTCGCGTTGTGCAAGACATGTTCGGGAACTCATCTTCTCGTTCGCACTACAAAAGTGCGTGATCGCGCTAAATATCGCGCGAACCTACCCATGCGGTCGCGATGGGCGCAGCCATCTTGTGGATCACACACTCTGGCTATGGTTTTGGGCCTACTTTTGCATCCTGTTAAAATCTCTTTAATCCTTGTCTTTTTACCCACTTTTTCTAACTTTCTTTAGTTATTACCTATTTCTCTCTGTGCCTAGGTTTATATTTTTCATTTTATTTCTACTTTTACAACTTTTCTATTGCTTTTTACTTCCTTCTTGTTCTTTTACCTTGCTTCTTCTTTCCCCTACCTTTTTGTCTTGAACTTTTAGTTTTCTTCTACCCTCCACCCAGAACCATGGTCAAGGGCGCCAGCAGCAGCGGCGGCTCAAAGGGCAAGGCGCCAGTGCCCCAAAAAACTAGGCTGCCTTGCGGCAGAATGCGCCCCCAAGGGGTGAGGCCCCGCCAACTTTTTGGGGAGGAGGAGGTGGCTGCCCTTGTTTTTTTTATCCAGCGCTACCTCCCCTTGATGTTGGCAGCAGGTGGCAGGCCCGGCTCCGGCTACCAGCATATTGAGGAGCGTCTCCGGCGGTGGGTGAAGGTGCGCCGGGCAGTCTTCCGCTGCTCCGGTATCCGGCGTACCCACCACCAGCTGACCCACCGTTGGGCAGACATTTTGGACCGGGAGCAGGACCTGTTGGACCTGCTTGGCGTCGAGGTCGTGGGTCTTGGTGAGTGGCTACCCAAAAAAAAAGTGTGTGTAATATATCTCTATACTATAGTAGTATAAGTATTGTTGTTGTATCTTTGTAAATCTTGGCTGAATAAGTAACGCAATGACTGGTGCTCCTAGTTACATTTCCGATGTATTCCGTTATTATATCTACTGTAATTGTATGCCACTGGTCTATGCTGCGCTTCTTCATCTTCACTGACTCTTGCGTGTTCAATTTGGCGCTAGCTTTTGCTGTTTATTGGTGTGAGATTTTCTTTATTGTAGAGAACTGAAGTTAGTTAATGCTATTAATAGAGTCTTCTTGTCCTTCCTTTGTCCGTCAGTGAAATAGCCGTTGATGGATAATTGTACGTGTTTGCAATGCATATTGTATCTTTTTTTCACGGCCTTCTCTTCTGCATGAATAATACTCCTCTGGCAATGAATGCAAAAGTTACTTTGTTCTTCTTACCTCAGCCAGGGCCGGATTTAGGCATGTTCAAGCTGTGCAACTGCACAGGGCCACCAAACGCCAGGGGCCACCCCACCAATATATATCCTTAATTTAATAATCCTCAGAGGATGGATACATATTTGCGTGGCGGCCCCTGGCAGGGATTTGGTGCCTCCGGCTCTGTTCCACTTCCAAACACCCTGACTCCCCCCTCTTCACTGGCCTCCGTGCTCCGCCCCGACCTCCTCTTCCGGGCCCCCCACCTACGCTCCCTGGCCAGGAGTCCAGGACCACCATGATCCTATAGCTGCCCCTGCCTCAGCCCTCCATAGAACTGATGTAGTTTGTTTATTGAGTGGGTAGGGCAGCAGTAGCATTCAGTCAGTAGCAAAACAAAATATGATGCCATGAACGTACAATTTCGTGTTAGTTAGTATGCACAAAGTTAAGCTTGTCTCCTCCTTGCGATCTATGTATTTTGCTGGCAAAAAATGAAAAAGAAATGGCTACTTACATTCTTGAATCTGTGGTGTTGTTCAGGTCTTACTGCCTCTGTGTTACTTAGTAATCTGCAATCAGAATGTTTATGGAACATTTGATTTGTTTTCACCAAGTACACTAGTCAGTGAATCATGCAAGGCAGTAGTCATTTGGTAGACCAATGTTTGTTTCTTTTAATGTTGTAGCAGTGGTTTTTGAAATGCTTGCTGTCTATGTTTCACAGCACTCAATGTTTTCTCTTTCTTTATTATTTCTTACATGAACCACAGAACCCAGGGGCAAGCAGAAGGCTGGGACCGAGTCGGCGGGTGAACGTGATTGTGAACCACAGGCACAGAGCTCCTCTACTGAGGATCCTGCTGCTGTCCCTAGTAAGTCCAACAGTGTTTTCTTTTGGAACAATGATATTTCCCTAACTTTCTAACGGAGCTTTTTTTCCAACCGATTAATGACATTTCACCTAACTGTTTAGTTAAGGTATCAATCTTTTCAAAAAATCTGTGATCGAATAGCGGAAGGCACAGGGTCCACTCCTGTCTTATGCTTTTTCCTCTATAATGTCTCTTCTTTGGCAATTGACACCAACCAAGTATGCATGCAGATAATGGTCTACTATTTTGTAAGCGTTAGTAAGAAGAATACCACTACTACTCTTGCGGGTATTCTTCTATGCAGTGACATACATAACTATGTATGCACCCCAAAATTGGATGTTGTTGTTGTTGATAGGCAGGTTGGACCTTACTTACTTACAGTCTTACACCTCAGTCACAGAACTCAGAGGAACCCACAATTCAATGAACGACAACCTATATGGGCTCAGTCATTGGTCAATTATTCAATTACCCCTTTCCTGAACCCCAATATGAAGATGCCAAATGCTTTTTTTATTACACAATCCATAACCTAAGTAACCCCCTTTTTCTCACTCTCTCGTGTAAGTCTACAAGACAACAGACACTGAAAATATACTCCCGAGTCAATGTGGTACTTCAAAACCTTTATTTTGTTAGAAGTAACTAAGTAAGTAACATCAATGTTTTTAAGTTGTTCTGTCAAATACGTCAAGGGCAGGGCCACCAGAAGAAATCCAGAGTTAAAAAAGGCTCAATAAAAAGTATCCTACATTTGTACAGCTACCAGTGCACGATAGGGAAATGTGGGAAATGTCCGAGACCCCTCACCATTGAACGTATACTGGTTGCATATGCCTCTTGTTGGTAAGCTCTGCAAATCTTTGCTTCGTAGAAGTAAATCTTCTCATCTGCCGAAAGATAATGACAAAAGTGGTGCACGTTAGACAGTATGAAAACATTACATACATTTATTCAACTTTTTAGCTGTCATGCAAAAAAGAAGGTGTAACCTGAGGCTGTAAGGAAACTGGACTCCACAATCCACATTCAAAAAGTAAATACGGGCCTCTATTTTCCAAACTCTTCAGGTGTATGCTTTGAACTATCATGTGGCCTCAAAGGCGTCTCCTCGTACTGCGCAACAAGCTGTGAGGTAGCATGCGCAAAACTGTAGACATGTCATTGATGTACAAAGTAAACTGGTTAGGTTACATGGTTCAGTCTAACTTTCCAAGGACTAGAGTACCAGTATAGAATAGATGAGATGAGCTTGGGTACCATACCATACCAAATAAATGCTGATATGTGTAGTGTGTTACTTACTCTGCTGTACTAGGCAATGTGGACTACTAGTGATTACGTTGTACTTAACTGTTTTGCAGAACTCCGTTCTTGGTGAACAAGTACAATGGGGGCTGTGCATCCATCTAAAAAGGTGTACTTAATTACTGTGAGAAGTTGGCCTGGTATATAATGCTCACTAATTCTAGTGATCACTTTGTACCATGCCAAGCAACCCTTATGATGATGGTTGTAATTCAACCTTGTAGACCAGTTATCCTAGTGGTAACGTGGACAAAGCAGTCTTAGGCTAAACTCTGAAAGGCATGTGAAGCCAGCTGTTATACCATACACAACCCCCTTGAATACCAAATGAAAGGGACACCACACAGATATATATTGAAAATATATATTGATTTATTAACTATTAAAATCCCCTGGACTCTTTATGAGCACAGAAGCACAAGCGTAAAATCACAAGACAGTTTAAAATACACAAAAGTTGCACAATATGGATGAGCCCTAGGGGCC
Source organism: Lissotriton vulgaris (assembly GCF_964263255.1). NCBI lineage: Eukaryota > Metazoa > Chordata > Amphibia > Caudata > Salamandridae > Lissotriton > Lissotriton vulgaris. The sequence continues at coordinate 459,973,928 of NC_141696.1, read as the reverse complement.
ACCTAAACCATATACTAAATAAGTGGTATAAGAGATACCTAAAGGAAAGTGAAGAGGCCTAGGGCCTTGGGAATCGCTGGAGCTATTCGAGACTGGAGTTAACTAAGTCGGGAAAGGCCCACGGGACTCGGGTGCAGTGTTCAAAGTGCACGCACTTCTCAATACAAAGTCTATGGTGCGTAAAAAGCACAAAGTTAGAAAGTTAGGAACCTTCCGAGTGACCTACGGAGCTGAAACTTAAAACACAGGCCCTTGGGATGTGTACCAGTGCAGGAGCACCGGCGGAGCTGAGTTACCTCACCCACAGGAAGCGGGTGCACAGGGTCGAAGATGTGTCGGGTTTCGTCACGCTGGTCGATGGTGCTTGGAGCTGAAGATGCTGCAGGCGGCTCGATGAGAAGAGTTCCGGTGGATCCAAGGGTGGATCAGAAGAGTTGAAGACCTGAAAGCAGAGGGGACAGTGTTCAAAGTCACTAGCCAGTGACTGCCCTGGAACCAGAGTGGAACCAGGCGATGTCGGGTGCAGACAGGCGTTGTCGGGTAGCTTCTTTCTGCAGCCACGTGGATACCCGGGGTCGAGGACGTCCAGGAGTCGGTCACGAGCTGTCCCACGTAGGCTTCTCGCGGTTGGCGGTGTCGGCGACCTGATCGGAGCAAACAGGCCTTGGCAAATGCAAGCCACGCAGAAGTTGAAAGATGCTGTTCACTCGGACCAGCAAGGTCAGAGCGGATGCTCCTTTTCACAGGAGCTTGGGTAGGTCTGGAGCAACCAGACCTGCTGTTTAAATCTTCGGGTTCGTCGCCAAGATGGCCGCTGACCACGTGGCTAGTGGCCGGGATGGCGCGTCGAGTGGCACAGTGCAAAAGGGCCCCACGCAGATCGTGGAGATGCTGGGGGGCTGATCTTCGGTGCAAGGGCTGCTCGGTGGTTGGGGTTCTCAATCCCCAAAGCACAACGTCGAGGATGCCTCAGAAGCTGCGCAGTCAGCTGTTCGAGTGTCTTCCAAGAGGTCCGGTCCCACGTCACTCGGTGCCTCCACGGGTCCCTTCTTCGCAGGGACTGTGGATCGGGCTCTGAGAGGTCTGGGAGTCTGGTTCTTGTCGGGCTCTGGGCTCGGTCTCCGGCGGGAGGCGGCGGCAAAGCAGACGTCGAGTCGCTGGTTGGTACCTGTGTTCACAGGGTGGTCACTCCTTGGCCACAAGGGAGATTCTTCTTCAGTCTTCTGTGCAGCAGGATGTCGAAGTCCAGTCTTCTTCTTAGTTTTAAGTTGATTTCGGGATGATCTGCTGTGCAATGGCACTGCTCCCCCTCTTATTCCCAAACTGGGGGTGGATCACCTACTAGGTCCCTCCTCTGGGTGGAACCAGGAAGGGGGGCGGTTACACCCCCTTTCCTTTGTCCAGCTCCGCGCCAGGACTGGGGCTGGAAGGCCCCAGAACCGGTTTGGACTGGCCTATGCACGGGGACACCTTGTGTGCCCCGGGCATGTCTGATTCTTTTCAGCCCTGTCCTACCTAATACACAAAATCCTGTCTGGGGTGGTGCTCGCACCTCCCAAGGCAGGAAACCCTTTGTCCAGGCCACCATCTGCCGAGTTTCGGTCAGCAGCAGGAGGCCAGACTTGTGTCTGTGGTGGCAGCGTCCATTTTGTGAAGCTGAGGCTCTGTTTAACTTTAACCGGGGTTAAGGCTACACACATGTCGTGTCCCTCTAGAAGGGTGGAATGCTATCCCCGTCGCCAGAATTGGCGAGGGGATAGTATTCCAATTCGTATGACACCTTACTCGACATGTTTTGATAAAGCCAAACCAAAGATAGCATTTAACCGCGAGGATTATAATGCACTTAAGAGTATATGGTATGGCAATATCCCGGAACAGCTTAGGGAGTTGTTCCCGACAGCTGCAGATAGGCTCAGCTCGTGCCAGAGCACCATCTCACATATTTCCAAGCACTCTGCCTCCAGGATTGATGAGGCCTTCCATAGGAGTGGCTGATAGGAACATATGTGTCCAGTTTAGGGTTAGGCACAGGCATACTGTACCTAAGTAAGAGGTGGTTACACCGACTTACCCCAGCTGAGTGATCAGCCAGTTGTGTCAAAGATGGGGGCCAGGCCAGGGGTGGCACAATACGTGCTGCAGCCCCTGGTAGGCCTTGGATACACCTATGCCCTGGGCACCTAGGGTGCACTCTTACAGGGGCTCATAAGGTGAACCAGTTCCAATTCGTAATGCACCTAAAGTGCATTGGCATCAATTTAGAGAGAGAACAGCAGGCTGTGGGTCTGATTAGCAGGCCCACAGCCACATTAAGTCAGAAACCAGTGAAGCAAAAAGCAAAAATTTGGGGTGACCATAGGATAGCAGACCCTACTCTCCTACATAACCCCCCCCCAAACGCAGGGACATTAGACTAACCTTGACCAGTTGTGTCTTCATGTTCTAAGTGGAAGTACCTGGAGAGACCATCTGCGTTGCCATGGTCAGTCCCTGGGCGGTGCTCCACTGTAAAGTCCATCCCCTGTAGGGAAATGGACCACCTGAGTAGTTTGGGGTTTTCACCCTTCATCTGATTAAGCCATAGGAGGGGCTTATGGTCGGTCTGAATCTTGAAGTGAGTGCCAAATAAGTATGGTCTCAACTTCTTCAGGGCCCACACCACAGCAAAGGCCTCCCTCTCTATAGCTGACCAACGTTTCTCTCTGGGGGTCAGCCTTCTGCTAATGAAAGCAATGGGCTGGTCCTGGCCATCTACATTAAGCTGTGAAAGCACTGCTCCCACTCCCAACTCAGAAGCATCTGTTTGGACAATGAACTCTCTTGAGTAGTCAGGACTCTTCAGGATAGGTGCAGAGCACATGGCCTTCTTCAGGTCATCAAATGCCTTTTGACAGATTTCTGTCCACTGAACCTTTTTGGGCATCTTCTTGGATGTCAGATCATTAAGAGGAGTCACAATGGACCCATAGTTCTTAACAAACTTCCTGTAGTACCCAGTCAGGCCCAAGAAAGCTCTGACCTGAGTCTGGGTAGTTGGAGGGGACCAGTCCTTGATGGTCTGGATCTTACTCTCCAGTGGTTGAACTTGGCCTCCACCTACAAGGTGGCCCAGGTATACAACCTTGCTCTGCCCTATCTGGCACTTTGTTGCCTTGATAGTGAGGCCTGCCTTCTGCAGAGCCTCAAGCACTTCCTTCAGGTGGATCAGGTGATCCTCCCAGGTGGAGCTAAAGACAGCAATATCGTCCAGATAAGCTGCACAAAAGTCATCCAACCCAGTGAGGACTTGGTTCACCAACCTTTGGAAGGTGGCAGGTGCATTTTTCAAACCAAAGGGCATCACCACAAACTGATAATGCCCACTAGGGGTAGAAAATGCTGTCTTGGCTTTAGACTCCTCAGCTAACCTGATTTGCCAGTAGCCAGCTGTCAAGTCAAATGTGCTCAAATATTTGGCAGAAGCCAACTTGTCAATGAGCTCATCTGCCCTTGGAATAGGGTGTGCATCTGTCCTGGTGACAGCATTGAGTCCTCTGTAATCCACACAGAACCTCATCTCTCTCTTGCCATCTTTGGTGTGAGGTTTGGGGACCAGAACCACTGGGCTAGCCCAGGGGCTCTCTGAAGGCTCAATGACACCTAATTCCAGCATCTTTTGCACCTCAGTCTTTATACAGTCCCTGACGTGGTCAGGTTGCCTGTAAATTTTGCTCTTTACAGGAAGACTGTCACCAGTGTCCACCACATGTGTACACCAGTTAGTCTGACTGGGTGTCAATGAGAACATATGCCCGTATGCCTGTAGAACTTGTCTGCAGTCATGTTGCTGATGTTCAGTGAGGCTGCCACCTAAGGCCACACCATCGACTGAGCCATCCTCAGGGTTCTGAGTGAGCAGGTCTGGGAGAGGGTCACTCTCTTCCTCCTGTCCCTCATCTGTAGCCATGAGCAAGCCCATGTCTGCCCTGCTGACATATGCCTTCAATCTGTTCACATGGAGCACCCTGTGGGGGCTCCTGGGAGTTCCTAGGTCCACCAAGTAGGTAACCTCTCCCTTCTTTTCCAGAATTGTATGGGGTCCAGACCATTTGTCTTGGAGTGCTGCTGGGGCCACTGGCTCCAACACCCATACCTTCTGTCCAGGCTGAAACTCAACAAGGACAGCCTTTTGGTCATGCCAAGCTTTCTGTAATTCTTGGCTAGCCTCAAGGTTTTTGGATGCCTTTTCCATGTACTCTGCCATCCTGGAGCGGAGACCAAGTACATAGTCCACTATGTCCTGTTTAGGCTTTTTGAGAGGTAACTCCCATCCTTCCTTCACAAGACACAGGGGTCCTCTTACAGGGTGCCCAAACAACAATTCAAAGGGGCTGAAGCCAACCCCCTTTTGAGGGACCTCTCTGTAAGCGAACAAAAGGCAGGGCAGAAGGATGTCCCATCTTCGCCTGAGCTTTTCAGGTAATCCTTTAATCATGCCCTTTAGGGTCTTGTTAAATCTCTCAACAAGCCCATTGCATTGTGGGTGATAAGGAGTGGTGAACTTGTAGTTTACACCACATTCCTTCCACATAGCTGTCAAATATCCAGACATGAAGTTGGTACCTCTATCTGATATTACCTCCTTAGGAAACCCCACTCTGGAGAAAACTCCAAGTAAGGCCCTGGCCACAACAGGAGCTGTTGTGGTCCTAAGGGGAATTGCCTCTGGGTACCTGGTGGCATGATCCACTACCACCAGTATGAATCTGTGCCCAGATGCTGTAGGGGGATCCATTGGACCAACAATATCAATCCCCACTCTCTCAAAGGGAACCCCCACCACAGGTAGTGGTATCAGGGGGGCCTTTGTTGTTCCACCTGCTTTACCACTGGCTTGGCAGGTTTCACAGGAGCGACAAAACTCCTTGGTGTCTTCAGACATGTGAGGCCAGTGAAAGTGAGGGACAAGCCTGTCCCAAGTCTTGTTCTGGCCTAGGTGTCCTGCTAAAGGAATATCATGGGCCAAGGTGAGTAGGAAGCCCCTAAATTGCAGAGGTATAACCAACCTCCTGGTAGCACCAGGCTTGGGGTCTCTAGCCTCTGAATAAAGGAGTCCATCATCCCAATATACTTTATGGGCACCTTGAGCATTCCCAGCAGCCTCAGCAGCAGCCTGCTGTCTGAGGGGTTCAAGAGAAGGACAGGTTAACTGAGCCTGCCCCAAGTCTGCCCTAGAAGGTCCCCCTGTCCCCAGAAACTCAACCTGATCAGGTTCAAGTTCTTCAGGGACAGTTCCTTCAGGGGTCTCAAGATCAGTTTCCTGTGAAGCCTGATCCTCACTTGTAGGCAGTTGGGAAGGCGCAGCCTTAACCCTCCTGTTCTTCTTCTTGGGAGGTACTTGGTCCATTGTTCCAGGATCCAAGACCTGAGGTTCAGAGAGGCACTTTTTGGCCTGTGACCTGGTCACAGCAAGGACATGTGATGATATCCCTAACATCTCTGCATGAGTCCTGTACTCAACTTCTGACCATAGAGAGTTCTCCAGGTCATTGCCCAACAAACATTCTACTGGGAGATCAGCACTAACCACAACTTTCTTTAGGCCAGTTACCCCTCCCCAGGAAAAGTTAACAAGTGCCACACTATGTGTAGTAGTGACATTGCTGGCATTGGTCACCAGGTAATCATCGCCTGGCATGTATTGTCCAGGGTCCACAAAGTTAGGTGTCACCATGGTGACACTGGCACATGTGTCCCTGTAAGCTTGAGCCACTTTGTTGTTAATCAAAGGTGTCTGTCTGTATTTGCCCAGGTTACTGGGACTTATGTCAGGGGTCAAATCTATGTCCCCTTCACAAACCAGAACAGCCTGTGTAAGGGTTCTGACTAGGTCAGAATCTCCTTCAGTTCCCAAAGTGATTCCCACTAAACCCTTGGCTTGAGGACCAACACTGCTAACTGTACTAGTGGGTGCAGGTGCCTTAGGGGCTGCAGTGTTGGGGGCTCCACCCTTTTTACACTCACTTGTCCAGTGAGAGGTGTTCTTACAAGTTTTACACCAGGGTTTCTTCTGACCTTCTTTCTTCTTCTTCTTGGAAGTTTGGGACCCACCCTCTGTCTCAGTTTGGGGCCCTGTTGAAGACTTCTGGTCTTTAGCTTTCTGCTCCCCACCCTTCTGGTCTGTTTTCTTCTGGTCACCACCCTGGTTCTGGTTCTGGTTCTTTTGCTTAACTCTGGTTCTTACCCATTTATCTGCCCTCTTTCCCAATTCTTGGGGAGAGGTCAAATCTGAGTCAACCAAATGTTGATGCAACTGCTGGTTCTGACAATTATTTAAAATTTGTTCTCTCATCAGCAAATTGTACAATCCTTCATAGTCTGTAACCTTGCTTCCCAGCAACCATCCCTCCAGAGCCTTAGTGGCACACTCAACAAATTCAGACCAGTCCTGAGTCTGTGTCTTCTGGGTATCTCTGAACATTAACCTGTACTGTTCAGTGGTTAAGCCTAACCCATCAATCAGAGCACTCTTCAGGACCAGGTAGTTTCTAGAATCCCCATCACTAACTGTGAGGAGTCTGTCTCGGCCTCTACCTTCAAAGGAGAGCCACAAGATTGCTGCCCACTGCTCCTGAGGGATCTGCTGTACTCTGCAGGCTCTCTCCATTGCAGTAATCCATTTATGGATATCATCCCCAGCTTTGTAGGGGGGCACAATCTTACTCAGGTTTCTATTATCAAAAGACCTGTCTTTATCCTTGTGGATATTGCTGCCACCAGTGGGTTCTATTACCCCACTCTCTCTAGGCTGTCTTGCTCTAGCAAGTTTCTCCTTAGCCAGGGCAACCTCTAACTCTTGCCTCTGGATCCTAAGCTCAGCCTCTCTCATCTTGGCCTCATGTTCCCTTCTCTGAGGGCTAGTCATCTCCTTTCTGGAGTGACCATGAGAGCCTCTAGAGACATGGGAGGTATTGGATTCACCTGAGTGATGCCTTCTCCTCCTATGGCCCTGGTTAAGTCCACCTGGGGGTCTGAATGGGTTGTTACCTGATTCATTCCCAAGTTGACTTAAGTTAGCCTGGTTCAGTCTACTGACCAGCACCTGACTATCTCTGTCATCATCTGACTCACTGCTTTCCACCTCCTCCTCCTCTTCTTCTTCCTCTACATCTACCTGAGGAGCTCCAGTGGTGGAGGCTTCCTCATCTACCAGGATGATAGGGGCAGGGGTGTCTACAGTGTCATCCTCTGAAGGATGGCCTCCTTCAGCATCCCCTGTGGGGTTTGCTTTAGAGGTCTTTAGAGCCTCAGACTGATCCAAGAGCTCTCTTAGGTGGTCTGTAGTAGGGGAAGGCCCTGTCTTCAGACCCCTTAAGACACAAAGCTGTCTTAATTCCTTAAAGGGAAAAATAGCAAACTGGGATGGTGCCCTTGGAGGGTCACTCTCAACAGGAGTAAGTCCACTGGACCCCTCTGTTCCAGACATTGCTCTAGTGTGGGTGGATGTGTTGCAATCTACCTACACTGGTGTTTACCTACTAAACCTATCTAGTAGTTGTAGCTAGGGTGTGCTACTCCCTTTGCTCTACAACAACTAAGTTCAGTAGAACTTAAGTATACTAGTCTTGTTTTATATGTACCTAGCAGGTATCTGTATGATCTTTCAAATGATAATCTCAAAGATTGTAATGGTAAAACAACAGCAAGCTCAGATCCCAATCCGCTGCTCACCAATGTGAGAAGTTGGCCTGGTATATAATGCTCACTAATTCTAGTGATCACTTTGTACCATGCCAAGCAACCCTTATGATGATGGTTGTAATTCAACCTTGTAGACCAGTTATCCTAGTGGTAACGTGGACAAAGCAGTCTTAGGCTAAACTCTGAAAGGCATGTGAAGCCAGCTGTTATACCATACACAACCCCCTTGAATACCAAATGAAAGGGACACCACACAGATATATATTGAAAATATATATTGATTTATTAACTATTAAAATCCCCTGGACTCTTTATGAGCACAGAAGCACAAGCGTAAAATCACAAGACAGTTTAAAATACACAAAAGTTGCACAATATGGATGAACCCTAGGGGCCACCTAAACCATATACTAAATAAGTGGTATAAGAGATACCTAAAGGAAAGTGAAGAGGCCTAGGGCCTTGGGAATCGCTGGAGCTATTCGAGACTGGAGTTAACTAAGTCGGGAAAGGCCCACGGGACTCGGGTGCAGTGTTCAAAGTGCACGCACTTCTCAATACAAAGTCTATGGTGCGTAAAAAGCACAAAGTTAGAAAGTTAGGAACCTTCCGAGTGACCTACGGAGCTGAAACTTAAAACACAGGCCCTTGGGATGTGTACCAGTGCAGGAGCACCGGCGGAGCTGAGTTACCTCACCCACAGGAAGCGGGTGCACAGGGTCGAAGATGTGTCGGGTTTCGTCACGCTGGTCGATGGTGCTTGGAGCTGAAGATGCTGCAGGCGGCTCGATGAGAAGAGTTCCGGTGGATCCAAGGGTGGATCAGAAGAGTTGAAGACCTGAAAGCAGAGGGGACAGTGTTCAAAGTCACTAGCCAGTGACTGCCCTGGAACCAGAGTGGAACCAGGCGATGTCGGGTGCAGACAGGCGTTGTCGGGTAGCTTCTTTCTGCAGCCACGTGGATACCCGGGGTCGAGGACGTCCAGGAGTCGGTCACGAGCTGTCCCACGTAGGCTTCTCGCGGTTGGCGGTGTCGGCGACCTGATCGGAGCAAACAGGCCTTGGCAAATGCAAGCCACGCAGAAGTTGAAAGATGCTGTTCACTCGGACCAGCAAGGTCAGAGCGGATGCTCCTTTTCACAGGAGCTTGGGTAGGTCTGGAGCAACCAGACCTGCTGTTTAAATCTTCGGGTTCGTCGCCAAGATGGCCGCTGACCACGTGGCTAGTGGCCGGGATGGCGCGTCGAGTGGCACAGTGCAAAAGGGCCCCACGCAGATCGTGGAGATGCTGGGGGGCTGATCTTCGGTGCAAGGGCTGCTCGGTGGTTGGGGTTCTCAATCCCCAAAGCACAACGTCGAGGATGCCTCAGAAGCTGCGCAGTCAGCTGTTCGAGTGTCTTCCAAGAGGTCCGGTCCCACGTCACTCGGTGCCTCCACGGGTCCCTTCTTCGCAGGGACTGTGGATCGGGCTCTGAGAGGTCTGGGAGTCTGGTTCTTGTCGGGCTCTGGGCTCGGTCTCCGGCGGGAGGCGGCGGCAAAGCAGACGTCGAGTCGCTGGTTGGTACCTGTGTTCACAGGGTGGTCACTCCTTGGCCACAAGGGAGATTCTTCTTCAGTCTTCTGTGCAGCAGAATGTCGAAGTCCAGTCTTCTTCTTAGTTTTAAGTTGATTTCGGGATGATCTGCTGTGCAATGGCACTGCTCCCCCTCTTATTCCCAAACTGGGGGTGGATCACCTACTAGGTCCCTCCTCTGGGTGGAACCAGGAAGGGGGGCGGTTACACCCCCTTTCCTTTGTCCAGCTCCGCACCAGGACTGGGGCTGGAAGGCCCCAGAACCGGTTTGGACTGGCCTATGCACGGGGACACCTTGTGTGCCCCGGGCATGTCTGATTCTTTTCAGCCCTGTCCTACCTAATACACAAAATCCTGTCTGGGGTGGTGCTCGCACCTCCCAAGGCAGGAAACCCTTTGTCCAGGCCACCATCTGCCGAGTTTCGGTCAGCAGCAGGAGGCCAGACTTGTGTCTGTGGTGGCAGCGTCCATTTTGTGAAGCTGAGGCTCTGTTTAACTTTAACCGGGGTTAAGGCTACACACATGTCGTGTCCCTCTAGAAGGGTGGAATGCTATCCCCGTCGCCAGAATTGGCGAGGGGATAGTATTCCAATTCGTATGACACCTTACTCGACATGTTTTGATAAAGCCAAACCAAAGATAGCATTTAACCGCGAGGATTATAATGCACTTAAGAGTATATGGTATGGCAATATCCCGGAACAGCTTAGGGAGTTGTTCCCGACAGCTGCAGATAGGCTCAGCTCGTGCCAGAGCACCATCTCACATATTTCCAAGCACTCTGCCTCCAGGATTGATGAGGCCTTCCATAGGAGTGGCTGATAGGAACATATGTGTCCAGTTTAGGGTTAGGCACAGGCATACTGTACCTAAGTAAGAGGTGGTTACACCGACTTACCCCAGCTGAGTGATCAGCCAGTTGTGTCAAAGATGGGGGCCAGGCCAGGGGTGGCACAATACGTGCTGCAGCCCCTGGTAGGCCTTGGATACACCTATGCCCTGGGCACCTAGGGTGCACTCTTACAGGGGCTCATAAGGTGAACCAGTTCCAATTCGTAATGCACCTAAAGTGCATTGGCATCAATTTAGAGAGAGAACAGCAGGCTGTGGGTCTGATTAGCAGGCCCACAGCCACATTAAGTCAGAAACCAGTGAAGCAAAAAGCAAAAATTTGGGGTGACCATAGGATAGCAGACCCTACTCTCCTACAATTACTTATTTTTATTTTTGCAGAACCGGTACCATCCACCAGTGCCGACGGGGGCAGCGGCGCTGCAACGCCGTCAGCAGAGGCGATCCCGGAGGGGAATGGAGGACCACCAGAGGCACCTACAGCAGCACCGGCAGCAGCGGGGGAGGAGACAACAACGGTGGGCGATGGTAAGTTACATTCAATAGTGATCCGCATTACTTGGTGGGTGGGGAAAACTTCCTCACTGTACTCTGATATTTATAGTGAACTTGAAGTTCTACTGGACAATATATGACGCCACTGTTCTCATTACCAAGCTTAGCAAAAGCATTACCACCGGCCAGAATTGATAAAATTAGTTATACATGCCTCTTCTATGTGACTACAACTCAGCTGTGAAAGGTTGGTGGCAGACTAAAAAAGTCTTATCCACAACATTACATGACCGCGATGGATTAACATGAGATTGATTTTAACTAAAGTATGATGAAAGTTGCAAGGAAAAAGCTCTAATCATATAATATAGAAGGATACTTTGGAATCAGCAATGCAGGTGTTTGAGAGCAGTTGGATGCGTGGGTTGTTGTGGAAGCATAGAAAGTGGAAAACACAGCTGCCTGCGTGGGTGGGAGACACATCCAATATTGGTGGTTAGTGGATAGTGGATACTAGTGTTGGCAGCGGTGTTTTGGTTAAACACAAAGGCAAGGGAAGGAGGGGACCACTGGATGCATTCTGGGTCGTTGCTGGCGAAACACAAACCACCTAACGTTTGTTGGCGATATAAAGAATGATAGTCTCTAGAGTAGACATTTATTAGTACTAGCTGGCCACTGTTAATTTAATGTTAGTTTGAGACTGTCACTTTTCCCGGAAGCACAGAGTATATGATATAAAAGAACGAGATATGAAAAAGACAGGTGTTCGTATGTGACCGTTCAAGTACACCCATACTATGTTACTAGGGCAGGCATAATGCCGTGCCAAAAAGGCAGACAAATGAAGTATATAAGGCGTAGAATAGAATGTTCAAGATAGATAAAACAACATTTTAGGTACTCAACTTGCTTGCTATTGCTACTGTACTGTGCCGCCCACTATGTGTTGGATCCATTTTGCGTTCTTTATTTGCTGGGATTTTTGATTACAACAATTCTGTCTCTTTCTTTATAGTTACTCCTTCTAAACCAACCAGGAAGGAGCTGGCAGTCCGGGCCCGTCAGCGGAAACTGCAGGCCATCGTTGAGGCCTACCGCCGGCTGGTGGCTCAGGCCGAGGAGGAGGAGGAGGAGGCGGCGGCAGCAGCTGCTGCCTCTTCCAATGCCCCGGCCCCCAAGCCTGCAGGAGTACGTCGGCGTGCTCAGGCAGCCGCCCGCCGCCAGATTTTCCCTGCATCGTCCACCCCCCCACAACAACATGGCTGCCAATGTAGGTGCCGCCAGTTCCAGCGCAAAATTCTCCTCCGGGTAGCCAGGCTGGAGGCTCAAAGCAGTCAGACTAAAAAACAGATAGAGGAGCGTGTCAAGATCCTGGTGGATCAACACTTAAAAGCCCGCCGGCTATGAGATGGACCCTGTTTGCCCCTTTTTCAATCCTTTTGTTGGTGGGTGGGAATTGGGTGTTGGGTTTTTACTATTTTTTTACATGACATTGAGCGTGGGAATTTGGTTGGGGTTAGGGGAGGCGGGTAGGGGGACAGCTTGGTGTAGGATTTATATATATTTTTGTATCATCTTTAGTTTTATATATATATTACATTATGTTAAAATAAACGAGACAAAGTTATTGTAAAAAGAAAACATTTGAAGTTCATTTGCGTTTCTTGTGGGGTTGGAGGGGGGAGTGTTTCACCAAATAATGTACGTTGTGCAACCTCGCAAGGTTTAATTTGGCCATGCAGGTCGGCGGACAGTGCTTTTTAATAATAAAATATATTGCCCACATCTTTAACATGCAAACAGATAGATGCAGTAAACCCTCACCGAGTTATATTGGTAGTATTAGAAGAACGACCAGTCTGTCTTGCGTTATACCTCACTGCAAACTTATCTTACCTGTGATTGCTGATGAGATGATGATGATTTATCATGAAGTGTGGCACTGCAAGGGCTGCATTTGATTTCCAAGACAATGGCGAAGAATCTGTGGTTCAGAATCAGAACTTCTGTGATAGTAGACAGACCCTGCCAGTAGCGACAAAAAGAAAGAGACAGTCATTCGCGTGACAGACAATGTGGGGGTAGTATAAGTAAGTACAGTACATTGCATGGGTGACCCAATATTGCAACTGCTAAACTGAAACAAAACAATGGTTTTGGGGACTGGAAACAAAGTGCAAGAGAAGATAAGAAGTTCAACGTTACTTGTAGTACTCACGGCAACGTCAAACTCTTCTAAATCATAAATGCTTTACACTTTAAACCCAAAAAATAAATTACGCCAATTCATTAGATGCATTCGTTGTTTGATGTTAAATGGTAAATTATTTGGCGTTATACACAGAGCTTGAGTTGGGAAGCCGCAGAAGATCCTGGCCATGCCTTGTTGACATTTCACTATTGTTGCTTTGACCACATCTGCCCCAGCAAGCGCGTGATCAAATTGTTGGTGTATATTTAATGTAAGAAACATCACACCTCAATGTAACCACGCAGCCCGGGGGAAGAGGGTTAGGGATTGTTTAATGGATGGGTACGGGGGTTTTGGGAAAGGTTTGAGAAAGAAAAACAGTACGCATGGAGATTGGAGACAACAAAAGCAAAACAATGAAGACGATGATTTATGATGTTGATCAGCTAGCTAATGATTGTAAGCAATGGACGTAAGAAAAGGACACGCTGAATATGATTCTTGGTTTCCCGCAATCCAATTGCTTGATGATGAGGATCTGTGGTAAGGATGAGAGTTGATGCTCATACTATAAAGCAGTGGGTGAACCGTGAAAGATGTCCAGCCTGAAAAAGAAAAGGCAAATACAAAAGAATGTGAATGACCTAAACAAATTGTAATACAGTGAAGATAAAAAAACAATACAAAACAAGAGGAGTAGTCGTATGAGAGGACTTTCAGACTGAGGCGGCTTGGATACAATTTGTATAAGTCTACTAGTTGCATATCATTTTTAATGTAGAAGTACAAAAAAAGACAGGAGCAAGCACACAACAACAGGCCCACGACGACACAGGTTTGGCCGTTATACAAACTGCATTTCCCTAAAAATTTCAGACCCACAGAAAGGTGAATGAAATTGAAAAAGCAACCTAGCATTTACAAAATTAATCAACAAAATCAATGCGTCATTCTCAGTCATCAATCATACCACTATTGTACTCTACCACAGCACTGTGCACAAACATGTAGTAGCCTGGGTCGACTGTGCTGTGACTCTTATTTGTATTTTATTTATTACCTTGTATTCCACTCCAAGAAACATCGTGCATCAATCAGCTCAGATCCAACCGCCGGACAGCAAAGATAAATTAAGTCCTGACTGCATCTGTAGTAGTAGGAACACAAGTGCGTAAATAATTTCTATTATTAGTAAATAACATGGAAGAATTGGCTATCACGTGAGTCTGAACTGAAGTTACTAATATACTTCAACTCCATGCACATTAGCTCAGAGTCAGCCAAAAAATACATCCCATGCAATGCATGGCATTCATTTTTATACCTGTTTTGCTCTTCTTCTCTTTCACTGTCAGAAGATTGATCACAGATGCTGCCGAGCCTTTGTAATGCGAGTCATCATCACAACAAGTTGACTTCAGTTGTGGATGCCTGCTCAAGTTTCTTTTGACACAGAAGAGTCGTCTCTGAATGCCTGCAGACAGAGGTGGTAGCCTTAACAGTAAGACTCAGCAAGGCAGTTATTATGAGTTGCAGATTTCAAATGAAATAGAGGATGGCTGTAGTCATGTACGGTTCACTTATTATGGAGGGACTGTTAGAGGCTGCATTATTGTTATTGTACTATACTCCATCTACAACATCAAATGTATGGCTGCCAAGATGGAATTGTATTGACTTGAGTGGGAGTCAAGAAGATGCAGCAAGACTCTGAGGAGTGCAGTCAACATGGAACATAAATGCACAGGCGTGCAACTCCAGGAGGTAACTAAAAAAGATACAGCGAAAATAAAATGCACAGGTGTGCAACTCCAGTAGGTACATTAAAAGAATGAGTGGTGGGGATGGATTTGGTTGAGCTTTTTATTTTAAGATTAGCAGTTATGCACCAGAAAGTCATTTTTAATAAGAAAATAAATAACACAAATAAAAGAAGGGAAAAAGTCACAATTTAACAGCCTATTGGTCAGGGAAGAGGTGCTCGTCCTCAAACTCTGCGGGTCCGGACAGCAGTAGGTCATGTAACCCAGCAGTGATAAATTCTTCGGGCTCGCTTTCTTCATCCTGCTCTGATTCACGTACAGTATAGTCTGGTGGTATGAAGTGTTGATTCATTTTTATCATTGTCAGCCTCTCGACGCTTTTGGGGGAGAGACTGGTCCTTTTCGATGTCACAATGGCACCAGCAGCACTGAAAACCCGCTCAGAGGCGACACTGGCTACAGGACAAGCCAAATACTTTATCGCCAGCCTGCTCAGCACTGGCCACTGTCTCCTTCTTTCATACCAATAGACCAATGGGCTTTGCTCCATGAACACCTCTGTTGTGTCATCCAGATAGGCCTGAACCATCCGCTCAGTGTTCAATGGTGCTCGGCTTTGCTGCTCCTCTTTCCCCTTTGCAACAGCAACGGACTTACCCATTCCCTTCTGTAGAAAAAAAGCAGTTATGCTTTTGGTTGTGTCTGCTGAATCAGATCGTGCAGGTGCTGCTTTTGGTACTGTTGGTGCCTGCTGGGAAGCGGACGCACCGCTCTCATGCTGTGATGAACTTGCCAGAGTTGCCTCAGGAGGATGGCCTGGAGTACTTTGACTGTCCTGGGCTGGCACTGTCAGGCCTTTAAGTAACAGCCGTTCAGTTTCGAAATCATTAGCTTCCACAGCTATGGAACTTTTGTAATTGGCAACATCCCCATCTGAAAAAGGAATGACTGCGCTACTGCTGACAAACAATTTGTACCGTGGATCCAAGATTGTTGCAGTTATGTAATTTGGATCTGACACAATCATTTTAAGCCTTGCATTTACAGATAAGCGGTTGCGTAAGGCCTTGGCCAAGGTACATGCATCAACTTTTTCTTCGTCACCTTCGTATGCTTCACAGACCTCCTTCAGCTGTTGCTCGAGCATGTACAACAATGGGATGGCTTGGCCCATAGTACAGTCCTCCCTGCTAACTGCACGTGTGAACACCTCAAAAGGTTGTAGCATCTCTGTCAAGCATTTAATGATGTCCCACTGCCACATCTCAACGGTCAGGCTTTTAAGATTAACAGTAGGATCCACTAATCTTCTTGACATTACATAAGCATTCAGTGGTATGTACTGCTCAAAGAGACGCTCAAGCATGAAATAAGTCGAGTTCCAACGTGTTGGGACCTCCTGGATCAGTGCTTTGACTGACAAATTATGCTCCCGCTGAATGACGCGTAGCAGCTTCCGCGCTTTGAAAGAATGGTTAAAATGCGTGCATATTCTTCTGCAGATGGTCAGTATGTTGCTGACTTCTTGTTCATGTTTCAGAAAGTCTTGCACGACTAAGTTAATGCAGTGTGCCAAACAGGGTACCCTGAAATACTGTCCATCTTTCATTGCCCTCACTACATTACTGCCATTGTCGGTGGCAACAAAACCAATCTTAAGGCCTCTTGGTTTCAGCCATTCAAAGACCTTGCTGTTAAAGTCAGACAAAATGTTGTCAGCAGTATGAGTTTTCTCCATACCAAACATGGCTACAGTTGCATGTTTGCGAGTGTCATTGAAAATCCCAGCAACATCAAGAAGGCCTGATGTTAACTTGTCTTTCACACCTGCAAAAGAGATCCAGTGTGCGGTGATGCACATGTAATCTGCTGTGGCTTCGCGACTGCTCCACATGTCGGTTGTCAGGTGGATACAATGGACAACACTCTGTTGTAAGGCTTTCCCAATCAATCCCAGCACGTCGTGGTGTAGTGCTGGAATAGCAACTCTTGCAAAATAGTAGCGACTGGGAACGTCCCATTTTGGGGCGAGTGTTGCCACTAATTGCCGAAATCCCACTGCCTCAACAAATGAAAATGGGAGAAGGTCCAGTGCCAACATTTTTGCAAGTTTCGCATTGTAGAAACGTGCTGTTGGGTGCTTCCGCTCGTACTTTCCCTCCTGCCTAAACATGCCAGTAATGGTAAGCTGCTTGGTAATTCTGTCTGTTCTGCTAGACGGACCACCTTTCAACGCAGACTTTTCACTCCTTGCCCTTGGTGTCTCCGGCTGACTCTGGTGCCACTGAGAAGTTGCTGATGCTGAGGATTTGGACTGCACCACTCCAGTGCTGGCGACAGGGCTCATTGGTGTACCACTCCCAGATAGGTCATCGTCTCCCTCTTCTTCCATGAGTGGACCTTGTAGTACTGTATCCTCCCCACCAACACCAGTGCTTACATCTTTTTGTAAGCTTGCAAGGTGGTTCTCCCATACAATTGTGTGTGTTTTTTTCATATGGGTCGTTGGGCCTCCAGTACCATAGTTTGTACCAATCTTACCACGACTAACATTGGTGTGACAAATGGAGCATATAGCAATGTTCTCCTGATGTGGGTGAACCGTAAAAAAATCCCAGACTGGGGAGCTAAACTTTTGTCTCCTGCCATAGGAAGAGGAGGACCCACTTCCAATCCCGGATGAACTGGAGCCTTTTGGTTGCATTTCCCTATGTGACAGTTCAGTACTAGTACTGCCACTACCTCCTTCTGTTGAGGTGGCGCTTGCGCTGGATGTCGCACGCTGCCGGGCCTTCGCTGATGCAAAAATGGGAGCTGGTGTTACTTTGGGCGCTGAGTGTGTAGGAGTTACACGTGCTACCTGCTCATCACTAATCGCAGCCCTTCTAGATAGGGTGAAAATGCTGGTCTCTACATCCTCTGCACCAGGAATAACGCTTGTGATGATGACATTGTCAGTGTCAGACCCGTCTTTATCACCATCAGCATCCTGTTCACCTACATCGAACTCCGGAAGTTCAAGCCTTGACGGATCCTTCCTTTTTCCCAGCCTGGTCTTTTGATGCCTCTCCTTTGAATGCTCAGTTCTTCGTCGTGGATGATAATCCTCATCAAGGTCATCTGAAGGGATGCTATGCGAAGAACTTGATGCACTGCCACTAACCCTCCTTTCCTTTCGTAAATTTAAAGACAGTAGATCACCTCCAGAAGTGGCTTCCTCTTCTTCTTGCTCGGAATGAGGCTCTACTTCCTGAACTGCCCCGACATCGGGAGGAACAACTTCCACTATTGCGTGTGGAGACGGTGGTTGTTGTTCTTGAGGAAGTACTATAGCGTGCTGTGGTTCTTCAACAACTACTACTGTGGGATTTGGTTGTTGTTGTTGAACAACTATTGCGGGCGGTGGTTGTGGTTGTTGAACATCTACTGCTGGCGGCGGTTGGTCAGCACTTTCAGCTTGCATAGATTGTGTGCTACTTTGAGACAGCGATAAGTTAAGTTCAGGCTCAGTATCACTGCTTTGTAACACTAGGTCGGCTACCTCTTCGACCCTCATGTGCTTGGCCCTGGGTTGGTGGCTTGCCCCCGCTAATGCCGATGTGCTGGCTCCAGCTTGCACCATGGACACCGCTGCTGCAGGCGTACGTTTTGGGGGCCCAAAAAAGGTTTGGGGGTCCATACCAGCCTTAAGTGACACTTCCTTTTTCTGTACCTTCTTCTCAGCAACTTTCTTGGTGGTGGAGGACCTGGTAACTGCTCTCTTAGGACCCATCTTCTTCTGATGTCAGCAGCACACAGCAGCACTCAGTAGCACAAATTGCAGAGATGTGTGGTCAGATGAGTCACACCCCACACGTGGCGTACAATTGAAGGACGTCCGTCTGGCAGTTGAACGGGCGATGGATGAAAACAGCCAGCACCTCCTCAGTCTTTTTCTGTGCACCTACAAGCAAAGAAGACAGAAAACGTCAGTCAAACAAGCAGTAAGCCAACAACACATGAACAATTGAAAGACACACAGGGCAATGTATAAAACACAAAAAAGAAGACTAATAGTACGAGCACCACAGCTCCCAGCTAGAAATAACCAATAATAAAGTCAAGCAGGCCTATCATATACCAACATGGACAGAAAAAGGAGGTTGCCTGCTACACATGAGTCATGACAGGTTAATGCAAGGAAAATCAAAATACACCATGGCTAAGAGTTTGTAAAACTTCACGGCAAAAACACATACAAGTCATAAAATTATTCCACACACAAAAAAGTTACCTACCCCCCTGCCCAGACAACCAACTTGGAAATGCAATGGCATACACACATGCCGTAATGATGGTAATTAAATAGACCAAATAGAAACAGCTACATAAAGCAGCCCCGTTCACTAGTAACTAACTACCACCTCTGGGAGTCTGTCCTACTATCAGATCAGACCAAAAGCAGGGAGGCCAATGATAAATGCACAAAGGAAGTACCTACAAAATGGCCGCCACCACATGGCCTGTCCAGGAAGACAAAGCTACAACCAAAGAAGTAAATAACACAAAAAATGAGGACTTTTTGGTAGCACAGGGGACACATTAAACATTTTCGAGGAACTTTTATGCAACTCGGGACATATTGTTCGCGAGAATGCAAAATCGGCGTGTTCGGCAACGCGAATCGAGTAAAAAGTCGTTATCGCGTTCCCGAGCCAGTACATTGAGCGCGCGAAAAAGACAAAAAAGGTAAGGTCGCGTTCCCACACGGCGCGACGTTACCAAAACTACCCGAGCTGTATTCCTAGGGTTACCTAATGGCAGGGAGTGCCATAATAGCTACACACAAGCAACCAAAAAACTAAAAGTACCACCATTACAAAAAAATGTGAAGCAATCCAAAGCCATACACGGTGTAATTAAAGTTACACCCCAAAAATAGTTGATTAACTTGAATGCACCTATGGCTTTGAGTGGTAGTACCTACAAAAGCCTTGGATGGCTATGGCAAAAGAAGAGGACCAGGGAAGGACACAGAAAATGGCCGCCTCCATAGGGCCAGGAGGACAGGGACACCCAAAGACAACATGGAAAGGGGATGCACCCAAAATGGCCTCCACCACATGGCAAAATCAGTCACAAAGGAAGCATACACAAAATGGCCGCCACCACATAGCCTGCCCACCAACAACAACATAGCAGAATCATCACAAAGGAAGTACACACAAAATGGCCCTCACCACTACATGAAAAGAAAGAGAGGACAGACAATAAATGCCTATGCCAAAGGGACAATGCTTTGCTTCACAAAATGAACACACCAGACACCACCCCCCAAATTGGTCACCCCAACCATAAACAAGAAATCATTACATAGAGGACAGAAAGGAACTGGGAGTGGCCCATGCTCCAGGAAGACAAAGCTACAACCAAAGAAGTAAATAACACAAAAAATGAGGACTTTTTGGTAGCACAGGGGACACATTAAACATTTTCGAGGAACTTTTATGCAACTCGGGACATATTGTTCGCGAGAATGCAAAATCGGCGTGTTCGGCAACGCGAATCGAGTAAAAAGTCGTTATCGCGTTCCCGAGCCAGTACATTGAGCGCGCGAAAAAGACAAAAAAGGTAAGGTCGCGTTCCCACACGGCGCGACGTTACCAAAACTACCCGAGCTGTATTCCTAGGGTTACCTAATGGCAGGGAGTGCCATAATAGCTACACACAAGCAACCAAAAAACTAAAAGTACCACCATTACAAAAAAATGTGAAGCAATCCAAAGCCATACACGGTGTAAT
Organism: Lissotriton vulgaris; assembly: GCF_964263255.1. NCBI lineage: Eukaryota > Metazoa > Chordata > Amphibia > Caudata > Salamandridae > Lissotriton > Lissotriton vulgaris. The sequence goes on along the minus strand of NC_141696.1, from coordinate 459,953,588 downwards.
TAAAGTTACACCCCAAAAATAGTTGATTAACTTGAATGCACCTATGGCTTTGAGTGGTAGTACCTACAAAAGCCTTGGATGGCTATGGCAAAAGAAGAGGACCAGGGAAGGACACAGAAAATGGCCGCCTCCATAGGGCCAGGAGGACAGGGACACCCAAAGACAACATGGAAAGGGGATGCACCCAAAATGGCCTCCACCACATGGCAAAATCAGTCACAAAGGAAGCATACACAAAATGGCCGCCACCACATAGCCTGCCCACCAACAACAACATAGCAGAATCATCACAAAGGAAGTACACACAAAATGGCCCTCACCACTACATGAAAAGAAAGAGAGGACAGACAATAAATGCCTATGCCAAAGGGACAATGCTTTGCTTCACAAAATGAACACACCAGACACCACCCCCCAAATTGGTCACCCCAACCATAAACAAGAAATCATTACATAGAGGACAGAAAGGAACTGGGAGTGGCCCATGCTCCAGGAAGACAAAGCTACAACCAAAGAAGTAAATAACACAAAAAATGAGGACTTTTTGGTAGCACAGGGGACACATTAAACATTTTCGAGGAACTTTTATGCAACTCGGGACATATTGTTCGCGAGAATGCAAAATCGGCGTGTTCGGCAACGCGAATCGAGTAAAAAGTCGTTATCGCGTTCCCGAGCCAGTACATTGAGCGCGCGAAAAAGACAAAAAAGGTAAGGTCGCGTTCCCACACGGCGCGACGTTACCAAAACTACCCGAGCTGTATTCCTAGGGTTACCTAATGGCAGGGAGTGCCATAATAGCTACACACAAGCAACCAAAAAACTAAAAGTACCACCATTACAAAAAAATGTGAAGCAATCCAAAGCCATACACGGTGTAATTAAAGTTACACCCCAAAAATAGTTGATTAACTTGAATGCACCTATGGCTTTGAGTGGTAGTACCTACAAAAGCCTTGGATGGCTATGGCAAAAGAAGAGGACCAGGGAAGGACACAGAAAATGGCCGCCTCCATAGGACCAGGAGGACAGGGACACCCAAAGACAACATGGAAAGGGGATGCACCCAAAATGGCCTCCACCACATGGCAAAATCAGTCACAAAGGAAGCATACACAAAATGGCCGCCACCACATAGCCTGCCCACCAACAACAACATAGCAGAATCATCACAAAGGAAGTACACACAAAATGGCCCTCACCACTACATGAAAAGAAAGAGAGGACAGACAATAAATGCCTATGCCAAAGGGACAATGCTTTGCTTCACAAAATGAACACACCAGACACCACCCCCCAAATTGGTCACCCCAACCATAAACAAGAAATCATTACATAGAGGACAGAAAGGAACTGGGAGTGGCCCATGCTCCAGGAAGACAAAGCTACAACCAAAGAAGTAAATAACACAAAAAATGAGGACTTTTTGGTAGCACAGGGGACACATTAAACATTTTCGAGGAACTTTTATGCAACTCGGGACATATTGTTCGCGAGAATGCAAAATCGGCGTGTTCGGCAACGCGAATCGAGTAAAAAGTCGTTATCGCGTTCCCGAGCCAGTACATTGAGCGCGCGAAAAAGACAAAAAAGGTAAGGTCGCGTTCCCACACGGCGCGACGTTACCAAAACTACCCGAGCTGTATTCCTAGGGTTACCTAATGGCAGGGAGTGCCATAATAGCTACACACAAGCAACCAAAAAACTAAAAGTACCACCATTACAAAAAAATGTGAAGCAATCCAAAGCCATACACGGTGTAATTAAAGTTACACCCCAAAAATAGTTGATTAACTTGAATGCACCTATGGCTTTGAGTGGTAGTACCTACAAAAGCCTTGGATGGCTATGGCAAAAGAAGAGGACCAGGGAAGGACACAGAAAATGGCCGCCTCCATAGGGCCAGGAGGACAGGGACACCCAAAGACAACATGGAAAGGGGATGCACCCAAAATGGCCTCCACCACATGGCAAAATCAGTCACAAAGGAAGCATACACAAAATGGCCGCCACCACATAGCCTGCCCACCAACAACAACATAGCAGAATCATCACAAAGGAAGTACACACAAAATGGCCCTCACCACTACATGAAAAGAAAGAGAGGACAGACAATAAATGCCTATGCCAAAGGGACAATGCTTTGCTTCACAAAATGAACACACCAGACACCACCCCCCAAATTGGTCACCCCAACCATAAACAAGAAATCATTACATAGAGGACAGAAAGGAACTGGGAGTGGCCCATGCTCCAGGAAGACAAAGCTACAACCAAAGAAGTAAATAACACAAAAAATGAGGACTTTTTGGTAGCACAGGGGACACATTAAACATTTTCGAGGAACTTTTATGCAACTCGGGACATATTGTTCGCGAGAATGCAAAATCGGCGTGTTCGGCAACGCGAATCGAGTAAAAAGTCGTTATCGCGTTCCCGAGCCAGTACATTGAGCGCGCGAAAAAGACAAAAAAGGTAAGGTCGCGTTCCCACACGGCGCGACGTTACCAAAACTACCCGAGCTGTATTCCTAGGGTTACCTAATGGCAGGGAGTGCCATAATAGCTACACACAAGCAACCAAAAAACTAAAAGTACCACCATTACAAAAAAATGTGAAGCAATCCAAAGCCATACACGGTGTAATTAAAGTTACACCCCAAAAATAGTTGATTAACTTGAATGCACCTATGGCTTTGAGTGGTAGTACCTACAAAAGCCTTGGATGGCTATGGCAAAAGAAGAGGACCAGGGAAGGACACAGAAAATGGCCGCCTCCATAGGGCCAGGAGGACAGGGACACCCAAAGACAACATGGAAAGGGGATGCACCCAAAATGGCCTCCACCACATGGCAAAATCAGTCACAAAGGAAGCATACACAAAATGGCCGCCACCACATAGCCTGCCCACCAACAACAACATAGCAGAATCATCACAAAGGAAGTACACACAAAATGGCCCTCACCACTACATGAAAAGAAAGAGAGGACAGACAATAAATGCCTATGCCAAAGGGACAATGCTTTGCTTCACAAAATGAACACACCAGACACCACCCCCCAAATTGGTCACCCCAACCATAAACAAGAAATCATTACATAGAGGACAGAAAGGAACTGGGAGTGGCCCATGCTCCAGGAAGACAAAGCTACAACCAAAGAAGTAAATAACACAAAAAATGAGGACTTTTTGGTAGCACAGGGGACACATTAAACATTTTCGAGGAACTTTTATGCAACTCGGGACATATTGTTCGCGAGAATGCAAAATCGGCGTGTTCGGCAACGCGAATCGAGTAAAAAGTCGTTATCGCGTTCCCGAGCCAGTACATTGAGCGCGCGAAAAAGACAAAAAAGGTAAGGTCGCGTTCCCACACGGCGCGACGTTACCAAAACTACCCGAGCTGTATTCCTAGGGTTACCTAATGGCAGAAATTGACAGACACACGAAACCTGACATACCCCACACATAAACATAAGATTTTCTAAATCAATCCAGTCCATCCATGATTTCCTAATTAGAGGTACACCAGAAAAACAGTTGATTACCTTTCATGACCCTATGACTAGTACCTCTGGCCTACTGGAAGAGTAGGCCACAAGTTTGGAGGCCTATGGCAAGACCAAAGTGGCTGGGAAACATAAAATGGCCGCCAACAACACATGGCCAGGCCAACCACAGAAAGTTATTACAATGAACTCAAACATGCCTACACACTAACTACATGGAGTACTAGGGTCAGCTATTGGCTTAAAAAAATAAAAAAACTTTTTCATTACACAAACAGAAATTCCACAGCAGACATTGCTATTGCAGAATGATGACCATAATCCAATGCCAGCCATGATGTTTGTTTACAAACTTGAATAAAAATTTAAACACAGAATTATGATTTTACCCATGGGTACCTCTCTATGTAGCCTGGATGAAATTTAAAAAGAAATACAAGTTGGGACCTCATAAAAGTAGGCACCCATCAATAATTTAAATCAAGGAATGAATAATGTAGTTAAAACATTTTAAATCAAACAAACACAAGTCTACAACATCATACTCACTCATACATTACTGAACTTACTTGAAAAAGAGAATTCAAAATCCAAAAGTCCTCAGTAAGATTCAAAAAAAGCAGTAATGCAGCCAACACACACAGAAAGTGATCCTGCCAGCTCAAAATCCAAATGAAAGTGACCACCTCATGGACAAAGCACTGGGAGGAGCCTGGTGGACAGGAACAGGAAGTTGTAAACTCCAGAGCCCTTCCTCCTTAATATTCAAAAATACAGTAGAAACAGAAAGAGGACTCCTTCCCCCCAAAAAATACATCCAAAGGTACAACTTTGAGGGGTTTCTCACTTGTTTGCTAACCAAAATGGTAATTTATTATTATGGTTTAACTTTTAACATGCTCGCGAGTTATTCTGTGCAAGATTGCAGGTTCTGCGTGTTCGGCAACTCGATCTTACCAACAAACATACTCGCGCGTCCTTATGGCTTTATCGCGCTTCCAATGACGTTATCGCGTTCGCACAGCTGCACGGAAGGGTTTACAAACATGGTGGCCGACGCGACCGGGAAAAAGCGAACGCAGAACCAAGGTAAGCCATTGCCGCGCACGCGATAATGTTATTTAGCGCGCGACAATGTTATTTAGCGCGCGACAACTACGCTCCGCACCGGATAGCGGAGTTATCGGCAGCTACGCGAACTCCGCGGAACGCGGAGTTGCCAAAACTCCGCAAACTCCGCAAACGGAGCGTAGTGCTTCGCCCAGGGTTAGTCATAGCTGCCAATGGGAACGAATATGCAGAAGCCAGATAGATTGCTGCGTTTAAATCATATGTAAGGTGTGAGAGCTGTTAAACATTAGCAAAACCCTTCTGATCTAAATGCAGATTGTCTCCTGCCACCTGTCCCAATATTGCTGCCAATATTGAAGTAAAGATTTTATAATTGGCATTCATGAGCGATATGAGTCTATAAGACCCTTAATTAGAAGGTGCTTTCCCTGGTTTCAAGATCAGAACTATAGTGCCATCTTTTCATGAAGCTGGTAAAATTAGGCCTTCTTGTAATATCTGATTGAAGAGGGACATCATAGTGGGGACAACCTTTTCACTTATCCCTCTGTAAATCTCGTCCAGGAGCCCATCGGGGCCCACAGCCTTTCCATTCCTGCAGCGTAAGATAGCGTCCCTTACCTCAGTGTGAGAGAAGCCCGATCTAGATGTTGTTGCTTATTTGGGTTAAGGGAGGGAAGAGAAATACCTCCGAGCCACCTCTGTGCACTATGGCTATCTACTCTGCCATCCTCACAAAAAATGTCTTGAAAAAAGACCTGAAAGGTGTCACAAATGTCCTTGTCAGTAGAATGGATACCATTGTTGTTGATAATTTCCTTAATATAACTCCTTGCTCAGTCTGAAATGCTGTTCTAAGAGATGAGTTTGCCTTCTTCATCCCCATACTCAAAGTGGGAGAGGATACTGGCCTCCCATCTTCAAATAAGCCTGGTGTTCAAGACATTTTCTAGCTGGGCCTTTAAGCTATTGACCTTAGCCTGTCTCTCTAGCTGGACTTCAGGGGTGAATTGACTCAATAGATCTACTTCTGCATCCTTTAACCTGATTTCAATATCTGTGATCTCTTCTTTGTACTTTGTATTTCTGTAATAGGACCTGCTGGTAATTTGGCCTCACAGGAAGGCTTTTAGAGAATCCCAAACTGCGTTTTTTGGAGCTGTGCAGAGTTTACCTCCAAGAACCATTCAACTTCTTGTGAAAGAAAGGAGATCTCCTCTTCCTCCAAAAGTAGGGCAAAGTCGAAAAACCATGTCCAAGTAAAGCTGGATACTAGACATACCAACCTCAGAAGAACCCCAGAGTTGTCTGAAAGATGGGGTGCAAGGTATAAGATATGTTTAACCTTGCCTCTTAGTGAATAGCTGATCAAAACAAAATCATTTCTTGTTTGGTGCCGATATTTATAGTTTCAGTATGAGGCACCAAACGGCTGGCCTGATCTATCTCTCCAGATATCCGATAAGGTAAATTTGTTTCATTGCCCCGGTTAAATACTTCAGAGATTTAGAAGGGACCACAGCTCTATTGTTTGGGGATTTATCCAGTAGAGGGTTCAAAACAATAAGTCTCACACCAGGACCATCGGTTCCTGGAAGTCAAGCAAAAGAGAGAAAATAGACTTGAGACTAGAGGGGTCATTGTGATTGAGACCATAATATCCAATCAAATCGAGCATGGTGTCCATTCTAAAAACTTTAACGATGACCCATCTGCCATTTGGGTCTTTTAGCTGAGATAGAATCTGAGCCCTAGCTGGTTTCCTAAATAAAATTAAGACCCCTCTAATATTTGCTGACTGACTGGTGCATGAATACGAGCCAACCCAAATTAGGCATTTAAAAAGAGGGGTTGTTTCTTCCTCAAGTAGATGAGTTTCCTGGAGGACAATGACCTGCACAGGGGATTCCCGTAGATATTGTATGATCTTATCTCTTCTCTGTCTAGTACGCAGGCCATTTATTTTCCATGAAAAATCTGTATAGAGTTCACGGAGGCTCAAAACTTCGCCTATCCACGAAAACAAAAATTTGAGACACCAACACCAGCACCCAGATCATCAACATTCCAGAGCCGTTATTGTTCAGTTTAAAATTGGGACAATCAAAAGTAGTGGGAATTGGGAGTATTTTTATTTTTCTCCCCTGCTGCACCCGCTCCATCCCTTGTGCCCCCTGCCACACTCCCCGCCCTTGGAGAACCCTACCCCCAATCTTCTGGACAAGTGGAGTCCAGATAGTTGCCTCCCGAGGTGGCCAACCGCCCCCCCTTCCTTACATAAAGGAAAAAACCAAAGAATAATAAGGAAAAGAAAAAAGAACCTAATATATACTATCCTGATTACAGCCAAATAAGAAGGAGATAATAAAACATACACTAACCTAAAAAAGTGTTCGTTTTTTTCATTTTCCGTTTTCTTACTTTTTACTCATGTCATCTATATATACATATATTTTGTGGAAGGCAGTGCGGGACACGAGGAGAAAGCTGCCAAACAGTCCTGCTATTGCCGCAGAAACGTGGTGATCCTGGCAGTTTACTGCATGCTGGGATCAGTAGTTCGTCATTACACCAGAGAACCCAAGCAGGTGATACGGATTGCAGCTTGGGGGAGGAGCTAACCACAGCATATACCTGAACCGGGTGGGGCAGAACTGGTGAGCGGAACATCATTCTCCTGTGAAACACGCTGGGAGCTGAAGAGGCCACAAGGCTGAAATGCATACGCCCGTCCGCGCCTTTGTGCTTTTCTGCAATAAAGATTCTCCGTTGTGTTCCGCCTAAGTGGCCTCAGACTTTCTTTTTTGGGAAGTGTTCTTGGACATATATATATTCACTGAAAAAACCATAGGTTATAGACCATATATAGTTAGGAATTAGCATTTACAAAACCTTGAAAATTCACTGAAAAAACCATAGGTTATAGACCATATATAGTTAGGGATTAGCATTTACAAAACCTTAATTTACTCGCACAAAACCATTGAAATTCGCATATATAGTTAGTTGCACTAACTATATATCGCGCACCCGCAATCCACTGCTGATGATGTCACATATTACATCATTCGTGACATGGTCAGTGACATCACTGATGACATCACTGATGACATCTCAAATGCCATCACTGATGACATCACTGATGACAACACCCAGTGACTGTATGTTTCTGTAAAGTTAAAATATGTCTTGCATATTGAAGAATGAGTGGCTGTATAAGTGTCTGGATGAAGGATTTAGTAGGTGCATGACTGACTGTATGAGTGAGTGATTTAATGTGTCTCACTGAGTGCATGGGTTAGTGACTAAACTGTCTTAATTTGTGCATCATTATGTCTGTTGTTCTGTAAACTGCTGCATGTGTTGATCAGTAGCTATATGAGTAACTATATGGGTTATTGATTGGTTGCCCAAGTATTTGTATGGGAGACTGAGTGTGTGTGTGGGTGGCTGGGAGGTGTGTGACTCTGTGCATAGATGTGTGAGTAGTTGATTCACTATATGTATGGGTTCAAAAGTGCATGTGGAAACAGCTGTATGGGCGGTTGACTGTCTGCATGAGTGTATTGGTGAGTGAATGGATTTCTCAGTGCTACATGTCAAAGTAAGTACATATGTAAAACACAGTACATGTGAGAGTTGACTTATATAAATAACTGTGCATAAGAGCCAGTGAATGTGTGAGTGGCTGTATGGATCATTGTGAACATGTATCAGGGATTGTAAAAGAGAGTAAATATGTGTTAGTATATGTTTCAATAAGTAAGGTGTGTATAACTGTATAGTTGAGGAAATGATTGCTTCTTTGCATGACTGACTAGGTGTGTGAGTAACTCCATGGATAAGTGACAGTCTGTGAGTGTCTGTTTATACTGATTGTATCTAACGGTTATATTAGAGTCTGAAGATGTTCATTGTATTATCACATAAATGATATCATCAGTGATGTGATCAGTAATGTCAAATGAGATGTCATCAGTGATGTCATCAGTGATATCATTTGAGATGTCATCAGTGATTTCATCAGTGATGTCATTTGAGATGTCATCAGTGATGTCATCAGTGATGTCACTGACCATGTCATGAATGATGTAATATGTGACATCATCAGCAGTGGATTGCGGGTGCGCGATATATAGTTAGTGCAACTAACTATATATGCGAATTTCAATGGTTTTGTGCGAGTAAATTAAGGTTTTGTAAATGCTAATCCCTAACTATATATGGTCTATAACCTATGGTTTTTTCAGTGAATTTTCAAGGTTTTGTAAATGCTAATTCCTAACTATATATGGTCTATAACCTATGTAAAATGTCAAGTACGTGGTAGGTAAAAACATTTTCGTATTTATGCACGCTGATGTGCTTTGAACGCTGCCCCCCCCTCCTCTTTTCTTTTAGGAGTATTCTCTCTTTGCAGATAGTGAAGGGTAGGTAACACAGGCCTTTGCCCCCGTTGTAATCCGTCGTGCCTGCTTCCCTCTCCATTTGATTGATTGTTATCCTAGCATTTATTGTTTTGGAATTGGTTCTCTTTGGTTCATTCTCTATTTACAAACAAGCACAGAGTCGCAATACTCTGTTTAGTCTTTGCAGATAGTGAAAAATCGTTAGAAAAACAAAAGGAATCAAGCAAAATCAGTAGGCCACTAATGGGATCTCTTTTTGACCTCGCTAAAATAGAAACATTATGAACAACCCCTCATGACAAATACGAAACTAGTGAGAGGAACTGAGCTCGACACCATGATGGCTGCAAGACAGCTCGGCTCCGCCGCCCACCCCACCCAAAATAACGACAAACACTATGCAAATATTATAAATATATACAACACACCAGCAAAGTAACAGGGTAAAATGTTTTATTAAATAACTATTTACATGGCAGCCTGCTGCACATCGATCCAAACAAGCCTTTGTATTTTGGGCTCAAAATAAACCATCAATAGTAAGATTTTCATAGGTGAGAGTAGGTTCATGGTTTTCCATCCACAGACTAAAAGCCTGGAGTGGGAGTGAAAGAACAATAACTAGGTGAGAAGGAAGGCAGAGGTTGTGGGAAGGACTCTGGATATGGTATGTTGCTTGGTCCTGAGATGCTTCGATGTCACTGCCTTGCACAAATGGCATAAGTCCTGGATGTTGGGTGCCATAGTTAAGGGTTCCGAGCAACGCTTGTAACACTGTCTGAAGCTTATTTGCACCTGCTGCAGCTTCACTATTCTCAAAGTAAATGGGGGCTGTTTGTGGACCTGACTGCATTGGAAAACAATGTGATGCGGTGCCTCCCTGAACCACTTGACGGAGGCCCCAACATAATTGCGCCTGCTCCACACCTTGTCCCACATTCCGTTTGACCTGAAGACACGTCCTGCGGTGCCCTGGTCCGACCATCACATATACCTGCGCCAGGAGACGGCGTGGGGTGCAGTAGAAGGGAGAGGCGGCGCGAACGAGCCTCCCCCACCTCCCCAGGTGGAGGTTTCTCAGCTACACCCCAGCGCTTCACTCGACCAGCTGACTTGCGCCTGCTCTTGCGACACAGTGCCTCGCTCGGCCAGCTGAATTGTGCCTGCTCTTGCTATTACAACGTCTCACTCGCTATCCAACGGAATTGCACCCAATCTTGTGGTACAGTGACAGGCGGCTACGACGGAGCTCACGAAATGGCGGTCGGCTCCACAGACTTGGGCCTGGCCTGCAAAGATGGCTCTGGGCAACCGTGGAACTCAGACGCTTGACTGCTAGGGCATGGGCCCCATTCCCAAAAGAGTCCCCTCAGCCTTGAAGATTCTACAACAGTCACCGGGACCCCCCGACTCCCGTAGACTTCCGGTGGGGAGCGACTGCCATGATTGCTCACGGAATGGCCACGACGTAGCCACGAGATGGTGGTGCTCTCATGCTGACGCCAGCTTCAGTCTGAAACATCCAGAAACACTGTAGACTACCAATTCGATCAGTTCCGGTGGAGCCCCAACGTGACCCGGTAGAGAAGATCTTGCCCTCCCCTCTTTGACTGATGGTTCTTGTTGCCTGTCCCTTCTCTTGTCATTTAACAGAACTTTTTGGACTGCTGAAAGGGGTTGTGTTCCGACCGCTGGTTGGTGGAGACATTTTGACTATATTCTGGACCTGCGTTGTCGCATAATGCGTCATATGACGCGCCGCGTTAGCGCACCCGGAAGTGCTCCGGTGCGCGAGGCACAGCTTCCCGGAAACGATCCAGAGCGCGGTGCGCAGCGCGTAACGTAAGCATAACAGGTCATGTGACTTGTTAATAAAACTTTTCATTGGTTCATTTTACTTTTGTTATTCTAATGATGAAAGGCTTGGTCATATGACCTAAAAATAACACTTTTCATTGCTTTCGAACATTTTTTTTTCCCAAATGATGAAAGCCCCACCTTTTTTTTTCTCACTCTGACTTGTAAAGCAAAGGACCCAGATGCATTTACAGTTTATCACTAACAATGTTCCAGGCTACTGTATTTTCCCGGGAAATTTACAACTGTCCTGCAAGTAAAATATTCCTATTTCGAGAAAAAGGGCGTTTCTTCGTCCCATGAGGGAGCCGTTGAGCAAAAGAGGCTCGGCCTGCTGTCTTAGTCGCTGATAGGCATGAATATCGGATTCTTATCGATCACTTTATGTTGCAGGAGTGGAAAACACAACAGCCCTTGACCATTTATCTTTACTGCGTTCCTGCGTATTATACCTTTTAACCGTCATGTAATCGGGCTGCTTTATTTCACTTGCCTTTTACTGATTCAAAACTTTACCAAAAAAGGTACCACTACCATGTTTTGTTTTAAAAACCTTTATTGTGAAAATGTCAGTATACAAATACGGGCCTATAACCACGTGGGCCGGCCACGGAGCAAACTGGAATCGTATATGATGAGGGGACATTTACACTGTAGAAGAACGTAACGGGCGGGCCATTAGGTTGCAAGAACTAAGGTGTCTAACAGTTGCGGAATCGGTGGACGTACATTTTATAATTAAAGTACGACAGGTCCAGTTACTATAAAATTATCTAGATATACATTTGCGGGCAAGTACCAGGGGTGACGTTAATTCGAACTTTCAATAGTACAGTAATCAATAACACATCAGAACTTAATATCAATAGGGATGTCCAAATGTTCAATCAGTACTCGTCCCCGCCCGCCATGTGCTTCAAAACTGCATATGTATCTCGTGATATCAAGGTTGGGCAACCAGAACACAACAAGGAGTTACGAGTAACCCTGGGCGTAGTTCGCGGAGTCGGACTCCGCGGAGCTACGCGAAGACGCACTTGCACTTCGCGAACTACGCGTAGCTCCGCAGCCATGCGTAGTTGCTTGCTAGACCCGTTCGCGTGCCTTTTTTCATCTTCGGGAGCGCGGTGCGCGTGTTCGGGGCGTTGCCTGCATGCTCGAGATGGCTAGCGTGCTAAGTTACCCAAGAGGTTTGTCCCACCCGCTTGCGTTCCCTTATTTCCTGTTCCGGGTCACAAGTAACGTGTTCGGGTCCTTATGACGCTATCGCGCATCCAAATGACGTTATTGCGTTTGCACAGTCGCACGGAATTGTGCAGGAGGGTTTACAAACATGGTGGCACACACGACCGGGAAAAAGCGAACGCAGAACCAAGGTAAGCCATTGCCGCGCATGCTATAATGTTATTCAGCGCGCGAGAAGTACGCTACGCACCGGATCGCGGAGTAATCGACAGCTACGCGTTCTCCGCGGAACGCGGAGTTGTCGAAACTCCGCAAACTCCACGAACGGAGGGTAGTTCTTCGCCCAGGGTTAGTTACGAGTTACATTTATACCGGCACCATTTTGGGCAAGGCCAGGCAGGTCCAGGATATAGTCAAAATGTCTCCAGCAACCAGCGGTCGGACCAGAACCCCTTTTGGCAGTCCAAAAAGGTTCCGTTAAATGACAACAGAAGAGATAGGCAACAAGAACAATCAGTCAAAAGAGGGGACGCTTTTGTGAATGGGGCCATTGCCCTAGCAGGCAAGCGTCCGAGTTCCAAGGTGTCCCAGGGCCATTTTAGTGGACCAGGCCCAAATCCAAAGAGCTGGCCATCATTTTGAGAGTCCTGTTGCAGCCGGCTATCGCTGCACCGCAAGAGTGGGCGCAATTCAGCTGGATGGCGGGTGAGTCACTGTACCGCAAGAGCAGGCGAAACTCAGCTGGATGGCGTGCGAGATGCTGTACCGCAAGAGCGGGTGGAACTCAGCTGGATGGAGGGTGAGGCACTGTGCCGCAAGAGCGGGCGAAACTCAGCTGGAAGGCGAGTGAAACGCTAAGAGGCGCCCCACTGCAGATGAGGTGCCTCCACCTGGGGAGGCGGGAGAGGCCTGTTTGCGCCGCCTCCCCCCCCCCGGGCACCCCACGCCGTCTTTCGGCGCAGCATTGTAGGATGGCAGCACCAGTGAAACCTGCTGGACACCACCTCGGTGCCATCCGGATCTCGGTGCGTTCGAGTCACTGTACCGCAAGAGCGGGCGGAACTCAGCTGGAAGGCGAGTGAAACGCTAAGAGGCACCCCAATGCAGATGAGGTGCCTCCACCTGGGGAGGCGGGAGAGGCCCGTTTGCGCCACTTCCCCCTCCCCCCCAGGCACCCCACGCCGTCTTTCGGCGCAGCATTGTAGGATGGCCACACCAGTGAAACTTGCTGGACACCACCTCGGTGCCATCCGGATCTCGGCGCGTTGTGCTGCCTTCGGCCTACTGTAGCAGCAAGTGCGGGCGCAACTCTGCTGAACGGCGAGTGAAACAGTAAGGGGCACCGCACTGCACATGAGGTGCCTCCACCTGGGGAGGCGGGAGAGGCCAGTTCACGCCGCCTCCCTCCCCCTGCCCCCCCGGGCACCCCACGCCGTCTTTCGGCGCAGCATTGCAGAATAGCCACACCAGTGCGGCAACTTGCTGGACACCACCTCGGTGCCATCCGGATCTCGACGCATTGTGCTGCCTTCGGCCTATTCGCACATCGGTCCGCTACTGACGCCGCCTCACAGGCCAACGGATTTTGTAGGCTTTTTTATAGCCCAAAGCCGCATAACAGGTCATGTGACTTGTTCATAAAACTTTTCATTGGTTCATTTTACTTTTGGTTTCCTAATGATGAAATGCTTGATCATATGACCTAAAAATAACACTTTTCATTGGATTATTTTTTCCCAAACGATGAAAGCCCCACCTTTTTTTTTCTCACTCGGCAATCCAAAAAGGTTCCGTTAGATGACAACAGAGGGGACAGGCAACAAGAACCATCAGTCAAAAGAGGGGAGGGCAAGTTCTTCCCTACCGGGTCACGTTGGGGCTCCACTGGAAGTCATCGAATTGATAGTCTACAGTGTTTCTGGATGTTTCAGACTGAAGCTGGCGTCAGCATGAGAGCACCACCATCTCGTAGCTCCGTCATGGCCATTCCGCAAGCAATCATGGCAGCCGCTCCCCACCGGAAGCCTGCGGGAGTCGGGGGGCCCGATGACTTTTGTAGAATCTTCAAGGCTGAGGGGACGCTTTCGAGAATGGGGCCCAAGCCCTAGCAGGCAAATGTCCGAGTTCAAATGTGTCCCAGGGCCATTTTAGTGGACTTGGCCTAAATCCGAAGAGCCGGCCGCCATTTTAAGAGTCCTGTGGCAGCCGCCTTTCGATGCACCGCAAGAGTGGGCGCAATTCAACTGGATGGTGGGCGAGACGCTGTAGCCGCAAGAGCGGGCGCAACTCAACTGGATGGTGGGCGAGACGCTGTAGCCGCAAGAGAGGGCGGTAAACAGCTGAATGGCGGATGAGGCACAGTGCAGCAAAAGCGGGCGGAAAACCGCTGAATGGCAACTGAAACGGTAAAGGGGCGCCCCACTACAGCAGACGAGCCTCCACCTGGGGAGGCCCGTTCACGCCGCCTCCCCCCCCCCCCCCCCGGGGCGCCCCACGCCGTTTTTCGGCACAGCATTGTAGGATGCCAAGACCAGTGCGGCAAGTAAAGGACATCACCTGGGTGCCGTCCAGATTTCAGCGCGTTGTGCTGCCTTCGGACTATTCGCACAACAGACCGCTACTGACGCCACCTCACAGCAGCCCATTGTTGCTTTGTTTAAAAAAATGTTTTTTAACATGTTTACTTTGTTGGAGCGTTGTATATATTTATAAGTTATTAAAGTGTTATAATCCTACTACTTTGTTGGAGTGCTATATATTTTTAATGTGACACATAATTGTGAAGACTTTGATGTACAAAAAGGCATCCCTGGAATCTTCCACTTCAGGCTCGGTCCCACACACCCTCACAGTGAGAATCCCCTCCCCAATCACAATACAGGATCGTTATCAGATAGTAGGAACGCGTGTGGTGTGCCGGATCTCATGGGGTGGGGGCCTTGATCTACTGTAACTCCTTTGAAGAGGGGTGATTCTTTACAGTTAAGGCCATAAACTACATCCGCAGGGCTAGGTGATAGCCTGGGACCGGCCTGGACAATCAGACACAGAGGAAGAGGAGTGTCAGAGGGTGCGGTAGTGAATAGGGTGAAAGGGAGGTGTTGGGCGGGCACAGGGTGTGATTCTCAGGGAAGAGCAGCGCAGATGGGGGGAGGTTTATGGCCCATGCATGAGAGAGAGAGCGGGGGTGACCAGTGCGTGGGGGAGATGCTTGCGAGGGTGGGGAGCCATGCTGAGGATCGGCGGCGTGCAGAGAGTGGGTCTGGTCAAGGCATCTAAAATGGCTGCAGTGCACGACAAAAGTGTGGCATTGGAAAAAAAGCAAGATGGCGCAAACAATGTTTATCAATACGGATTAATTTATAACAATTATTTTTAACAATATATTTACTCGCAGTGTCAAATGGTCGGTCAACACTTCCTGATTTCCTTTGAATCAAACGTTAACAGACGTCACGCAGCAAAAAAAAAAAAAAAACGCTCACGCGCAGCCGCTGGAAGACATGTATCAACATATATGAGCATCCTCAGCCACCCTCAGAAAACATAGGGGGTCAGGATACGTCTCCCGTACCCCCTTATACCCATTTCTCACATTTTTTTTCCTCCATCTTGTAATTTAATTAAAACAAAACACAAAATGGCGAATTCCCGTTTCGTGTCCCGGTTCGCGAACCGGTTCGCGAACCGAAAAGCGCTTCTACCGCAAAAAATCAAATTTTTTTCATTTGCCCCACGGGACCCTTTAATAACCCCAACATCATTCCTAGGGGGTCAAGAGGGGTCTACCTTGCCCCCTTTCATTAAATTCCCCCTTCGTTTTTCTCCTCCTCCTGTCTCTTAATCCTACCGAGAGACAAGATGGCGGCCGTTCCGGACTGTTTAGAATGTTGACAGACACCGGAGAGCCAATCAGCTTCGCTTCTCAAAGTTCCGTTACGCGAAAAGTTCGCGAACCGGAGCGCTACCCGGGACACTGTCACAGATATATCGGTTTTTTAAAACGTTAATTTCTCAAAATCCACTGGAGCACATATATTGAGACCTAGCAAAGGCACATCGGGCTAACAGTCCCTACAGTTTTGCCAATTTTCGTGCAAATCCATTCAGCCGTTCGAGCTAAAAGTGAGGCTGAAACGCCCTACGGAAAAATGAATGGGAAAAACGCGTTTTGGGACCCCCCTTTTTTCTCGGCCCCCCTTGACAAACCCCCCCCAAATTTTTAGGGGCTGCTCAGAAACAAAATGTGCCATTTTCCTGAAAATTTCAGCCGATTCCGTCCACAAACGCCAAAGTTATTAGACATATAATTTTCAAATGTCCCATAGAGAAAAAATCTTAACTATATATACCTACTGGCGACCGCCAGTAGGTAATATATAATATATATATATATATATATATATATATATATATATATATATATATATATATATATATATATATATATATATATATATATATATATATATATATATATATATATATATATATATATATATATATATATATATATATATATATATATATATATATATATTCACTGAAAAAAACATGGGTTATAGAACATATATAGTTAGGGATTAGCATCTACAAAACCTTATTTTACTCACACAAAACCATTGAAATTTCATATATAGTTAGTTGCACTAACTATATATCGCGCACCGGCAATCCACTGCTGATCATGTCACATATTACATCATTCATGACATGGTCAGTAACATCACTGATGTCATCACTGATGACATCACTGATGACATCTCAAATGACATCACTGATGACAACATCCAGTGACTGTATGTTTCTGGAAAGTCAAAATATGTCTTACATATTGAAGAATGAGTGGATGTATAAGTGTCTGGATGAAGGATTTAGTTGGTGCATGACTGACTGTATGAGTGAGTGATTAAATGTGTCTCACTGAGTGCATGGGTTAGTGACTAAACTGTCTTAATTTGTGCATCATTATGTCTGTTGTTCTGTAAACTGCTGCATGTGTTGATCAGTAGCTTTATGATTAAGTATATGGGTTATTGATTGGTTGCCCAAGTATTTGTATGGGAGACTGAGTGTGTGTGTGGGTGGCTGGGAGGTGTATGACTCTGTGCATAGATGTGTGAGCAGTTGATTCACTAGATGTATGGGTTCAAAATTACATGTGGAAACAGCTGTATGGGCGGTTGACTGTGTGCATGAGTGTATTGGTGAGTGAATGGATATCTCAGTGCTAAATGTCAAAGTAAGTACATATGTAAACCACAGTACATGTGAGAGTTGACATATATAAATAACTGTGCATAAGAGCCAGTGAATTTGTGAGTGGCTGTATGGATCATTGTGAACTTGTATCAGGGAATGTATACGAGAGTAAATATGTGTTAGTAAATGTTTGAATTAGTAAGGTGTGTATAACTGTATAGTTGAGGAAATGGAAGTGTGATTGATTCTTTGCATGACTGACTAGGTGTGTGAGTAACTCCATGGATGAGTGACAGTCTGTGAGTGTCTATTTACTCTGAGTGTATGTAAGATTATATTAGAGTCTGAAGAGGTTCACCGTATTATCACATGAATGATGTCATCAGTGATGTCATCAGTAATGACATCAGTGATGTCACTGACCATGTCATGAATGATGTAATATGTGACATGATCAGCAGTGGATTGCGGGTGCGCGATATATAGTTAGTGCAACTAACTATATATGAAATTTCAATGGTTTTGTGTGAGTAAAATAAGGTTTTGTAAATGCTAATCCCTAACTATATATGTTCTATAACCCATGGTTTTTTCAGTGAATTTTCAAGGTTTTGTGAATGCTTATTCCTAACTATATATGGTCGATAACCTATGGTTTTTTCAGTGAATTTCATTGGTTTTTTAAAAGCTAATATCTGTAGCTGTAAAATGTATTCTTCTTTAAATCTTAAAATATATTTTACATGTTTTTAATACAATTTTTTTATTATTATTTTTATTGTTTCGCTCCCGGTCCGCGAACCGGTTAGCTTCCCGTTAGCTCAATTTGGAGCCGCGACCCGGTCCGCGAACCGGTAAACGTTCCGTTTGCGTAACTGTTGCGTTAGAAAACAACATCGTGACGCGTCGCGTCAGCATGACGTATTGCATTGTCGCGTAATACGTCATGTGACGCGCCAAGTTAGCGTACCCAGAAGCGAACCGGAACGCGGCGCAAAGCGCGTAACGTAAACACAGCAGGTCATGTGACTCGGTAATAACACTTTTCATTGGTTCATTTCACTTTTGGTTTCCTAATGATGTAAGACTAGGTCATGTGATCTAAAATTAACACTTTTCATTGGTTTAGAACTATTGCTTTTCCCAGTTGATGAAAACCCCTCCTTCTTTCCTCACTCTGACTTTCATCTTGGTGAGAGAAAGACCCTTTGTTAACAGTGTGCAATGGCTTCATTAGTAGCTTCAGCTGGTTCTTCCCCACCACCTCCACCACATCCAAGGAAGAGAGGACCACCTGCTGAAGTTATTATTCAACAAGAAGAAGAAGAACAGGAAGAGGAGGAAGAGCAGGAAGAGACACTGTTTTTGCCAGAGGAGCCCACGAGGTATCATCGGAAGGAGAACTATATTTGGCAATTTTTTAAATTTCCTGAGGGCCAAAGGAAAGTAAATGCACGCTACGTGTTTTGCCGTATATGTAATGATAGACTGTCCAGAGGGACCGATAAAAAGTACAGTTACGGCAACTACACAATGCATCGGCACATGAGTAGGTGGCATCCTAACAACTACAGTGCTGCGCAGTTACGTGACGAGCAAGACAATCCCCCTTCGATGGCCAGAAGATCAGTTGTACAGGAAGTGACCGGACCAGAGGTGAGGGAGATGGTCCCAAATATACAAATGAAGTTTGGGGAAGTGAAACAAGTGTGCGTGCGTTGCAATCAGTTCATTTGCTACAGAGAAAGTAGCATCACTCTAATTATCAAAGCTATTGATAATCATGTTTGCCCGAAACGCCCCAAAGAATACATTCTTTTTTTTTTGTTGCTCCTGTTGAGCCCTTTACAATGAATCGTTTTCGTTTCCCCCCTCTCCCAAAAAAACCAAAAAAAATATGAAAATGTTCAGAAAATACAAAAAAATTCAAAAAATGTTCAGAAAAATAATAAAAAAAATATAAAACTACAAAAAAAAAAAAAAAGTTCTTTTCAGAACTACCGCCCCGTTATAAAAAAATTGGTAGACTATTTGGAACTCTGCCAACCTCTATTTCTTTTAGTTCGCCTCCCGGTTCGCTCTCCGGTACGCGAACCGGGAGTGAATCAAAACGATTTAAAAAAAAAAAAGAACAGTAAGTGTAAGGGAAGGAAACAGACAGTTATGTTAGAAGAAAGACAGCTATAGGGAGTAAACAAAAGATACTGTTACCTGCAATCCACTGCTGATGATGTCACATTTTACATCATTCATGACATGGTCAATGACATCCTCAGCAGTGGATTGCGGGTAACAGTATCTTTTGTTTACTACCTATAGCTGTCTTTCTTTTAACATAACTGTCTGTTTCCTTCCCTTATACTTACTGTTCTTTTTTTTAAAAAAATGTTGTGATCACTCAGAAACAGTGACATTAATAGAGACAGAGTGAGTGAACAAGAGTGAAGAAGTATGAGAAGAGAGGGACTGAGAAAAATAGTGGAAGGAGTAGAATAATTAAGTAATAGAGAAAGGAATGAGGGAAGTAGCAAAGGCAGGAAAGTAAGGGTTAAAGAAATGAAGCAGTAGAACTAATAGAAGTTAAATGTGATAGATTAAATGATTGATTCAGGATGACGATAAGGTGTGGCCTCTCCAAAGGTTTGTTTAAGGTGAGGCCTACTCAGGGTTGCAAATCAAATTTATGCTTGTTGAAGAATACAGAGGAGATAATACATGTGAAGGCCTACCAATGAAGTAAAACATGTCCACTTCACTCTTGAACAACGGCCAGACCTCTTCTGTGTCCATAGACAGACCTAAACTTCATCTGCACAATGTCATTCGTAAACTTAGGAAACACAGGTAATGTAATTGAAAAACGTGGAGTTTCTTTTGCTCATTTCACAATCACATCACCTGTGTTACCTTTGCTTAGGTATCTCATAGTGCAGATGTAGTCCAGCATATGAAACAGTACCCAGAAGTGCAGCAGTGTATGCATTAACTTTGACATTTACAGAAGCCTCAGTTTCTCCATGTCTACCTCACATTTCTAAATGTATATCATAAGTACAAAAAGTAGAGAATTAATTATACATGTTAAATGGTTTATTTTTGCTGTTCTCAGAATGTATCAAATTTCACTAAAATCAATGACTTGAAGGTATTCATCATGTAACAGCGGGGAAAAAAAAACACAATCAAAATGATTGTGTTTAAAAAACCCATACAACATAAGAAATCTGAATTCAAAACTCCTTAAAATTAACTTACTTTCCATAACGTCGAAGGATGTCCTATGAACAGCTTACACTCTGTTGTGCTATTAATATTTTCAGCCCGCCACTTTCTGAAAGAAAACCTCCATCGTTTTGAAAAATATGTTACATACGATAAAAGACTTCTCACATTCTACCACATGTTTCCACATGGCCAAATCATGTTAGAGCGATTTACAACTCTTGGAATTCTTGTAAGCAAATCCCGTCATTTTCTATTTTCGCAACTTTCAGAAAGAAAGCATTTAAGATTACTTTCACAATCCTGGACTACTAATATCTTACCCTTCTTGCTCACTCATGTTCTACTTTTCCTATGACACTGATACTGCTTACTATGAAGCAGACTTACTTGCATCAGGTTTATATAGTTGGATTTTTAAAATGACATTATAATTAAAAGTTTTGACCAATAATCTAGACAGCATTGCAGACTTACATTCCCTCTACTCTATGAACCTCTTGCAATTCCTTAGAGCAAATCGTTGCAGAATGACCAGCCGTTTCTAGACTTTAAATAAGCTGTGTAATGTCCTGATGTTGTTGAAGGACCGTCATGATAGATAATTGCTGCAGTTACAAAAGTCCTTCCTGATATTGACAACTGCGAAGCAACAACATTTTTTATTAAAGTTGTCAATTTTGATCCATCAGGCCTACATCGTTGGATCATTAAATTGACATACTGGCCATATCTTCGGATAAATAATGTTGACATCATTTCAGATTTACATTGGCTACACTCCATGTTGTGATCAGCTGCTTTTACTAGCTTATTAAAGGACACTGATTTACTGTCTGACAAAGTTAAATATATAAATCTTTCTGAGTCTACACTAGTAGTACTTGATACCCTACAGTTCTCGCAGTCATGCTGCCATTGATAAGAAAGCCCAAACAGGTGATCTACATCTACACCCTCATCTTGCAATACATCAAGCATATACATTAAAAACTCCTGACAATCCTGCTGAATATTTTCAGTGCTACATTTCTCTAACACAGAATTCAACAAACAGCATAAACTTTGTTCAGAATTGATCACAATCTGTTCTTTTAAAGTATCTAGTGAAAAGACAACATTAACAACTACATTAGCATTGCAGTTGACACCAGAACTGTTTTCAAATTGAAAACCGACAACATCTTCAACAGAATGGAAAGGGGCGACCACTCGGTCCCCCCGCACGTATGGCAGAGTACCACGATCCCCCCGGGAAGCCATCTTGGGCGGGAGGCGTGTCTCGGCTGGTATGCCCGAAGCGGCGTAGCCGGGGCGCGCTTTTTCCCGCCCTAGAGTGGGCTGGCCTAGACACTGACGCGGCTGGCCACGCCCTCGGGGCAGGCAGGGGCGGGTTTACGCCCGCCCTGAAGACGGATAAAAGGGGACGCAAGACCCGAAGGCATCCTCTTGTTCCTGTGCTCTGAAGCTGCACCTCCTCGCTGCACGTGAGCTCGAGACGGAACGAAGAGCCAATTTTGAGCGTTGTAATCTTTCTTTTGTCTTACAGATACTCTGTCGGAGAAATGCCCAAGAAAGGCGGGAAGAGAATGACGACCGAACAGATGGTTCGGGTCCTCATGAAGGAGATGACCGAGCTAAAGAAGCGGGTGGCGGTGAGAGACGGGGAAGGGGGGCCGGAACGTCCGTCGGCTGGAGCAGCTCCAGGAGGGAGAGCCAAGAGGCCAAGGAGGGGACCAGCTGGGGGAGACGTCCCGGTTCCCTGTACCCCGCTCGAAGGGCCAACCCCAGTACCTGCGGAGGGGAATCCGATTCCCGTGGTGGTCACCCCGGTGTCCAATGAAGATATGCCGCCCGAGCTGGCAGCACAACTTGCAGCGTGGTTGGGCGAAAGTAGTGAGGGCGCCACGGCTGCCGAGGCGCAAGCGCTGATGAAGCAATTGCGCGAGAAACGGGAAGCAGCCAAGGTGTCCGCGCCGGTTGCAGTAGTTGACAAGCCACAAGGGACGATTGCGACCGCAGAGGCAGCGTCCGGTGCAGGTAAGCGGCCATTGCCGATTGCGAGGGATGAGTCAGCACCCTCTCGTAGAGAAAGGTTGGGTCAACATGTGCCTTTGTCAATTAAGGAAAAGATTTGGGCAGGGGAATATGTGAACATCTTCTCGTTGCTTGTTGATCATTATGAAGTGGCGCATGTTAAGGGTCAGAAAGACCTCATGCATCCGAGTGTTTGGCGCGCAAAAATGGCCGCCTTTAAAGTGAATGAAAATATTGGCAATTGGGGCAATGCATGGGGAATCTTTACGTCGATATTGGGGGAACGTAGGCCCGAATTGCTTTCCGAGTTGCCGACCTATCAGTCGCGAATCATGGGGTACTCGACATCATACCAGGGTAACCATTGGTTTTGCTACGATAATCTTTTTAGAAAGGCTAAAGAGCATAATAAAAGCTTGACCTGGGATTGTTATGATTCTTTGACATGGGACAAAATGAAGGAGACAGGTATGTTGAAAATGCCATTGGTAGGAAGTAATGTTGGCGAATCCTCCCGCCAATATGGGGGGACGCCCTTTCGTTCAGGTACGGGTACCGACGATCAGTCGAGACCTGCCGGCAATACAGGAAAAAGGGGGTTGTGCTTTAATTTCAACAGAGGTAAATGTACTAGGCCCCAGGGATCGTGTAAATTTAAACATGAATGTAGTGGGTGCGGGTCGCCCCATCCTGAGTCCACGTGCAGAGCCAAAACGGGTGATAACGGGGGGAGAGGAGGCGCCAAACAGGTCTAACATAGTCCGAGGGGCGCCTTTACCTACCCCGATTGATACCTTGGCGATGATTCTCTGGCTCAGTGAATACCCGGATCGTACTTCTGCTGGGGTGCTGCGGAACGGATTTTCGTATGGTTTCCGCATCCCGGTAGGGGACTTTCAGGGTGTGGAGAAGTGTAAAAATCAACTTTCAGTCCTGCAGCATACGACCGTGGTACAGGATAAGATCCGGAAAGAGGTTACTCGAGGTCGGGTCGCCGGCCCGTTTAGTGTACCCCCGGTGCATGATTTTGTTTGTTCTCCTTTAGGGGTGGTCCCCAAGAAGGACCCGGGGGAGTTCCGATTGATTCATAATTTATCAGCTCCACGTGGTCTTTCTGTTAACGATGCAATAGATCCGGAAGTATGTTCGGTGCGGTACGCATCCTTCGATGAGGCCGTAGCCATTTTGAATCGCCTGGGGCCCGGGGCGCTGATGGCGAAGTCAGATATCGAGTCAGCGTTCCGATTGCTCCCGGTACACCCAGACGACCAGCGTCTCCTGGGTTTCATGTTTCAGGGTTGTTATTACATGGATAAGTGTATGCCGATGGGGTGCTCTATATCTTGTGCCTATTTCGAGAAATTCAGTAGTTTTCTACAATGGGTCTTCACAAAGAAGACGGGTTTCCACCATGTAATGCATTACCTTGATGATTTTCTGTTCCTGGGGGCAGCCGGGGATCTTGAATGTGGCCGGGCCTTGGCCGAATTTTGTGTGTTAATGAAGCAGTTTGGTGTGCCATTGGCACCAGGTAAGACGGTGGGTCCTACGACTTGCCTTGAGTTTCTGGGGATCGAGTTAGACTCCAGTGAGGGTTGTTTTCGTTTGCCAGCTGACAAAGTGTTAAAGTTCAGGGCAGCCCTCCGAGTGTGTATAAATGGATCTAAAGTTACGCTGCATCAATTACAGCAGTTGGTGGGACAGTTGAATTTTGCCCTGAGGGTAATACCAATGGCCCGCCCCTTCTCCCGTTCAATTGCCCAAGCTATGGTCGGCCTAAAGGAGGGCCATCATCTCACGAGACTATCGGCTGAGGTCCGCCAGGACATGCGCATTTGGTTAGCATTCCTGGCGGACTTTAATGGTCGAGTCGTCTGGAACAAACCAGCCGTGTCCTCGGAAGAGCTGGGGCTATGGACCGATTCAGCAGGTAGCATAGGTTTTGGTGCCATCTTCGGCACAAAATGGTCGGCACAAAGGTGGCCGACATGGTGGCATGACAATGGTCTGACAAGTAATATTGCTTTCCTTGAACTTTTCCCCATTTTGGTGGCCCTGAGAACCTGGCCCGAAGGGTTCAAAGATCACTCTGTGATCTTTTGGTCTGACAATATGACCGTGGTCGAGTGCATCAATAGCCAGGCTGCACGATGTAAAATGATTTTAAGACTGCTCAAAGAAATTGTTTTACTGTGTATGCAACTGAATGTGCTATTCAGAGCAAAACATGTCCCGGGGGTAATGAATCAGGCGGCTGATGCACTGTCTCGTTTTCATATGCAGGCTTTCTCGGGTTTCCTTCCCACAGCGGACCCAGAGCCGGCACCCTTTCCCGAAGCTCTCTGGTCTCTCGGTGCCCCGAACTTCGTCACCTCGTGGGAGAGAGTCTAGCACCAAGGACGAGGAAGGCATATGAAGGGGCGTTTCGGTCCTATTTAGCCTTTTTGGGGCCCGATAGAGAGGGGCTGTGGGGCCACGAGGAATGGGTAGTGAATTTTCTGATGTCCTTACGTAGGGCTGGGAAATCGGTGGCTACGGCCCAGAGGCATCGTGCTGCCATTTCCTTTGTTGCCAGGGCTCATGGTATCCAGGACCCGACAGCGTCTTTCGTTGTACAGAAAGCGCTGCGTGGGTGGCAACGCCTTGAAGGTCGCAGAGTAGATGAGAGGCGCCCGATAGGTTTGGATAGGTTGGCCCAGTTGTTGGCCACACTCCCTTCCACATGTTCATCTCAGTTTGAGACAGTGTTGTTCCGAGCCGCTTTTACGCTGGCATTTCATGGGGCGATGCGGGTAAGCGAACTGGTGGCAAGGAACAAACAGGATGTGACAGGGGGTTTGTGCCAGGAACATGTTCAGATCAGAGGTGAGACAATGACTGTCTCCTTTGTCAGGTCCAAGACCGATCAAGGTGGGATGGGTGACTGCATAATCATACGCAGGATTCCCGGGTCCTCCATGTGTCCGGTAAAGTGTTTAGAAGAATACCTAGCACGAAGGGTGGCATCATGGGGGGGGACCTTGTTGAGACACGCGGACGCCACCCCACTGACGAAATTTCAGTTTCAGCGGGTGCTTGCGATGTCAATTGCCGCTGCGGGCTTGAACCCGGGCGAGTTTGGGACCCATTCCTTTCGGATAGGGGCTGCTACAGAAGCTACAGCTAGGGGTCTTAATGTTGAACAAGTGAAACGAGTGGGGCGTTGGTCCTCCAATTGTTATAAGAGGTATGTGCGGTTACACATGTTGTGAAGCTGTAATGATGTACTCACGCCTCTTGTTTTTGTTTGGTTTTCAGTTGCGCAAGCCTACGAGGCGGGGCGGACTATGCAGTCGACCCAACACCGGGCCAGCGGTCAGACATCACCGGCTGTGAAAAAGGAGGTGTGGGTCGTGGGCCACTCACACGTGAGGCGTGCCGCGGACGTATTCAAAGCAGGTGACATGATTCACGTAGCTGGGGAATACGGGTACAGGGTGTCCTTCTACGGAAGAGGCGGTCTCTGTATTGACCAGTTTCAAACATTTTTCGAGGGTTTGTTAGGGCGGACGAGGTCACCGCCGTCTATAGTCATAGTACATCTAGGGGGCAATGATTTGGTCACCACCGGTAGACGACTTCTCCTGGAGGCAATGCTTTCCACTGTAAGTTGGTTGGCGAGGAGAGTTCCGGGGTGCATAATTGCGTGGTCCCATATGATCCCACGAAAGGTGTGGCGAGGGGCTATTTCTATTCATGCTTTGAATCATTCTGTTAGAAAGCTTAATAACAAAGTGAGTAGGTTGTTCCGTTCCAGGACATTGCATTCTATTTCGCATGGCTGTATTAGTGATGACAGTATGTATTTGGGGGATGGTGTGCATTTGTCTCGGGTGGGGAATGAGTTACTCATAGGAGACTTCTTAGCATGGTTAAAAACGTTAAAACATGACCTTTAGGTAGGAGCTTTGTGGGGGGTCCGGATAGCCGGTCAACTATCCGGCCTGTGGCGGTAAGGTCACGATCGGTGAGCACTAATTGGAAGATCCCTATGAGTGGGCGTCACCCAACACGGATGGGAGCGCTCGGGAGAGGTGGCCATTGGCCCCTCAACGGGGAGGCGGTCCCTTCTAAGGATGGGTCGCCGAAAGAAAAGGAAAGGCGGTCAAGGCCCCTTCCTGGGTAGGAGGGGTTACAGCCCCCTCCTGGGGAATTTCCCGGGGCCAGTGACGTCTGCGACGGCAGATGTGGTAAGTTGTGTGGGGTTTGGGGGGAGGTCTACGCTACCTTCTAGATACCTCACACGAGTCCTCGAACGACCTTTAAATGGCGTCGAGTTTATTGGTGCCCCCGTCAAGTCAAGGGAAATTGGTAGTTGCACTGGAGGTACACCTCAGTCCTGTCGCCCCTCCCAAGTGGGGGGGGTATTTCTGGTTAGGGATCTTGACACCGGTTACGACCTTGCCGTTGGCCCTTAAACGTTAGGATGTACAATTTCAAAATTTCAAGTCAATGTTTTGTAGGATGTTAGTTCGGCTAGGAGAACCTCTGTATTAGAGAATCTGTTAAGGTTAGCCAAACATCGCAATGTGGTAATGAAATTGTACATTAATATAATGTTTTAATTTTTGTTTTAATAAATACGGCCGGGAGGGTCACTCCCTCCCTCTTCCAAAAACTTCAAGAACTGTTTCCGGTTTCCCTCCTTTGGGGATTGTGTTGAGAGGGGGTGGCGGGTATCTCAGCCATATGGAAAGGGGCGACCACTCGGTCCCCCCGCACGTATGGCAGAGTACCTCGATCCCCCGGGAAGCCATTTTGGGCGGGAGGCGTGTCTCGGCTGGTATGCCCGAAGCGGCGTAGCCGGGGCGCGCTTTTTCCCGCCCTAGAGTGGGCTGGCCTAGACACTGACACGGCTGGCCACGCCCTCGGGGCAGGCAGGGGCGGGTTTACGCCCGCCCTGAAGACGGATAAAAGGGGACGCAAGACCCGAAGGCATCCTCTTGTTCCTGTGCTCTGAAGCTGCACCTCCTCGCTGCACGTGAGCTCGAGACGGAACGAAGAGCCAATTTTGACCCACCCACCAGCCCCTGAAGACAGCAAGTGGTTTTAATAATGTCTGAATAAAAATTTGATGGATAACTCTGTTTTCGTTTACAGGTTATGGTGATTATCGTGATGACTTTGAGTATGCAATAAAATCTGGTCAATTTGTGTTATGTTTTGCAAATAAAGTATTTCTGCTTTTGTGTTTATCAGTAAGCATGCTTTTAATAAAGTGGTTGTTGCTACTGTCTTTTCATAGTTAGTCATTTAGTAATTTAGTTTGCATTGTCGTATTTATTTTGGTCGGGCGGTAAGGTCATGATCGGTGAGCACTAATTGGAAGATCCCTATGAGTGGGCGTCACCCAACACGGATGGGAGCGCTCGGGAGAGGTGGCCATTGGCCCCTCAACGGGGAGGCGGTCCCTTCTAAGGATGGGTCGCCGAAAGAAAAGGAAAGGCGGTCAAGGCCCCTTCCTGGGTAGGAGGGGTTACAGCCCCCTCCTGGGGAATTTCCCGGGGCCAGTGACGTCTGCGACGGCAGATGTGGTAAGTTGTGTGGGGTTTGGGGGGAGGTCTACGCTACCTTCTAGATACCTCACACGAGTCCTCGAACGACCTTTAAATGGCGTCGAGTTTATTGGTGCCCCCGTCAAGTCAAGGGAAATTGGTAGTTGCACTGGAGGTACGCCTCAGTCCTGTCGCCCCTCCCAAGTGGGGGGGTATTTCTGGTTAGGGATCTTGACACCGGTTACGACCTTGCCGTTGGCCCTTAAACGTTAGGATGTACAATTTCAAAATTTCAAGTCAATGTTTTGTAGGATGTTAGTTCGGCTAGGAGAACCTCTGTATTAGAGAATCTGTTAAGGTTAGCCAAACATCGCAATTGTCATGTGCTTATCTAGGTTCCTGATCGATACTGTGACCTTATGCCCCTATTCGGCTATAAATCCATTTATTCCCTATATTGGCATAACCGTTCAAGTGCGATTTTCTGTAAAGTCATCTCTGGCCTCACACGAGCAGAGCCACAGAGCCACATTCCAGCATGACTCTCTGCTACTTCCTTTGCGACCAATTAGTGCAATGACAGAGCAGCAGTCACTATCTGATATTCCTAGATAACACTCTGAGTTCTTCAACAAGATAAAAACTTAGCAAACCTGGAAATCCCCGCTTGCTATGTTTTGATTAGTAATGGAACTCTAATGAGCAACTGATAACTATCACTTCCTAGTGACATCTTTAATTGACGTCTTATGTCCAGCAAACTTGCGTCAAACCCGGCACCTGTCAGGTATAAATATTACCAACGTTGCCTTAAGCAATGAGCGAACATGTTGCTGATGCCAGCTGCCTGCATGACCCCGTGTTGGTAAAAACTAGCACTCTGTCGCTGCAGCCTGCTATCCTGTGGTGGTGAAGCTGCTGATTACCATTATCGCCGCTACAGCGCGACCTATGGTGCAGTACGCTTGAGGAGCCGTGCAGCCGTCCTCTGCGAAGACATCCAGCCCAGCTGCCCGCGGACGCTGTCACCCCTCCTTCCTCCAGACGCGCTGAGAGAAGCCGCTGCCTTTCTCGTGCAGAGAAATCCAGTCCCGGCGCTTCCGGTTTACCCTCGCGGGTGACTGGGATATCGAGAGAGACCCCTGAAGGAGATACCAATCCTCCATCATTCTATTCAGAGGTATGGTGTTGACTAAACCCTTAGACGAGAATTCTTGAAACAAACCTTGGCAAAACCAACTTAACTTAAGCTACTTACTTACTCCCCCTTCTCACGTGTTAGGCTTAGGTCAGGCACACTGGGGTAGGCTTAGTTAGAAGCACCAGTTGAGTATGTTAGCCTAATGTATATATGACTGTATATATGTTTTATTACTTTTAAACCATTGTATGGCTAAGAAACCATATCAATGCTTTTACAGTTCTATTTTGCTATTCTTATCTTACTGTACGTACTTTTTATAATAACAGTTATTGCAATTGTGGCAATACATTTCTCTTGTACGAGAAGAAAGACTGTTCAATAAATGTTAACCTTTATTGATACACGCCCGTCTCTCTATTCTCTACATACCGTGAAAGTAAACTGCACTAGACTGACTGAGTGAAATCTATGTCTATTGTTTCACACGACCCTAGAGATCGACTCTTGATCTGAGGAGCAAAGTTGTCATGTTGCACGGTTGTTGGAAAGCTGAATCCCTTCTTGTCTGTGCCAAGGAAGCTGATCACTTCCTATGCAGAGAAGAAAGTTTCCAGTGACCTCTGAGCTAGTTGGTAACACAACCCAATTAAGTTTAGCATAGTCAGTGGAGGCCTGGAATATAAGCAGTTCCACGTCGATACTACTGTTTATGTTATTCCAATGCGCAGGGCCTAGTGGGAAACTAGGAACTACACTACATGGCGCCCAACGTTTGGTAAGGCGATAAACTAACGCAAGACTTGCAGAGTAACTCAGTCGTGCATATTTCACACCCCTTTCTCCCGTAAATACTCCAATAGACGTCTGGAGTGGGTGAAAGGTTAAAATCCGCCCGACCTTAGTAGGAAGAGATTCCTATGTAAAGCTCTGGTTTATTCAACGTTGAAGGATACAGTGTTCCAAAATATTGTGCATCTAATCTTTGTCTCCTTGGAGACCTACTCTGCAAACCTCGCATTTTTACAATGCCAGGAGAAAATAATGGAACCAATGGGGCCGCAGTAGATGCGACTCAGCAAGGTCCCGAATACACAGACCCGGATGCTATTATCATCCCGGTCCAGTTAAGAAGAGCTATAACTTTAAAACTTATAGAAAACGGACTGCCACCTCAAGGTGGTACAGTAATTTTCGTGATAGAGGCTCACGAGTATCGGCAGACAGAGGTATTCTATTCATGGATAAACTTTCCAGCGGTAAACGCTATAACACAAGAGTTTCACTATTACAAAATAGAGGAACCTCCGGATGAGTACGCCCCTTTCGAGGAGGTTGAAATTCCACTTAAATTTCAAGAGCACCTGCTCTGGTTTAATGGCGCCCTAAAACACAATGATCACATAACTAGGCTCGGTCCACTAGGTAGACCAGGAGCCACGTGGCCGGTTCTAGCCAGCTACACACCACATCCTGACATTACAAGAATGTCTAGAGAAGAGCTGTTAGCACAGCTAAACACATTAATAAAAATACATAGGCAATTAGTCCAATATGTAATACGGACTGCAACAGTCCAGCCAGCTGTTCATACACCACAGCTGACCCCTCATCAGGGGAACACAAATAAAATTACACCACAGAACATACAGTCATGTCTTGGTAAAACACCCGTAAAACGGGAACAAATTCCTTTCTGGTTAGCCCAGAAAATCACTCAAATAGAGGCAGTATTTCCTGATACTACCCCTATTGAGAAACACAGAATCTTGACCATCTGCCTTCCTATGGGAATCGCACCACACGTGGAGGACTGCGACACTTGGGGTACAGTCTTTGCTTCCATTTACACAAAAACACACGGTGTTCCGTCTATGGCGGTAATACCAGACGTGCTAAAACAGATTCAAAATGAATTCGGTCCAGAACCAGCTTTAAATCTAGGTATGAAATTACTGAAAGACTTCAAGCAGGTCACGGCTATATTATTAGCCAACGTAAAGGGAGAAGCAGCATCTGTGGCGATTCGCCAGAAGTTGAGGGAAACAGATATAAAAGATCCTGTTGAGCTTGCAAAAATCATAGAAAAATGCTATGAAGAATTAGGTAGAGACAGCTTGGGTGGGAAACCAGTTAAGCCCCAACTGCTCGAAAATCCAGAAAAATTATTTATTAAAAATAATTCAAACACTCCTAAAAAGAGCTGGGATGGAAATAAACAATCCACTCCCAAGGAAAAGTTTTCCAGTCCAGAGGAAGGTCTCCTCGACGGAGGGAAAGAACTCCGACTCGAGAACGCCAGTCTCCCCAACGGGAGCCCTCTGAGAAAAGATATAACCTTAGAAATAGGGATAATATAAAAAAACCTGATAGATATCAAAGTATTGATACACGTCCCTCTCGATCTCTTCCACAGAATTCGGAAAGAAGAGGACGGTCAGACCCAGGAGAGCACACCAAGTCCAAAGACAAGGAACCTGCTCAAAATAAGAAATCTCAATTTCCTAAAAAGAAGGTAGCCAGTATTAGAGTAATCAACCATGCCGAGAATACTGAGGACACAGTTGAAAAACGGGGAGTGGGCATTGACAATGTTGGACAGTGCAGCAGAAATCAGTATAGCGCGCAAGATCTTGATGAGTCATCTGGAGACAGTGGACACGAATGAATACATTCAGGTTGAAACTGCCGACGCCAGGCTTAGCGAGCCCCATAAAATATACGAAATAACATTGCGTATAGAGGGTGATAAGACTAGGAAAATTAAGGGTCTATTTTGGGATAAGCTCTCAAAAGGCTATGATATTCTGTTAGCTGAAAAAGATTGGCCCCCGGAGTTTGTCAGGGAGTGCCCTCGTGGCGAAGAAGTGATTATGCCTGCCTTCTCGAATCACATACCGATTCACAAAAAATACACATATGCAAGGAAATGGGCTGTAGCCCAGGCACCTGCATTGTATAAAAATCATGTAGGATGGGATGAGGATTCACCTCCTCACAAAATCCAACTAAAAAGTGAACCAACTGCCCAACGGCAGTATCCCATAAAGCAAGAAGCTAAAAAACAGGTCAGGGAGATCTTAGATCAACTTGAGTACCAGGGGGTGATTGAAACATGCACCTCTCAAATGAACAATCCTTTGTTTCCTGTCTCCAAGCCAGACAATTCATATCGTCTAGTTTTGGACTACAGACACCTTAATACATGTTGCAAAACCTTTGCAGTACAAAACTCGCATAGTGCAGCCCTAATGAATAACATAGTTAGGAAAAAATATAAAACGACATTAGACATTTCTAATGGTTTCTTTTGTCAAAACATTGCACCAGAAAGCAGATACTTGACCGCTTTCTCCGCATTTGGGTCACAGAAAAAATTCTGTCGACTCCCACAGGGGTTCAAGAACAGCCCAGGACTATTCTCAGCTAGGGTAACAGAGTTACTACAAATCTATGATGATGAAGCATTATCTTACGTAGATGATATTTATCTCACAGACGACGACTTGGATACTCACTTGAAAAGAGTGAACACCATTATACTTGGGTTCGCAGCAGAGGGTTACAAATTCAACTTTAAAAAGTCTCGAATTGCCCATCTGACAGTACTGTTTTTAGGGTACGAATTATCAAGTGAAGGGAAAAGCCTAGCGGACAACTTCTTAGAGAAGTGCGCTGTACTCCAAGCTCCAAAAACGCTGAAGAATTTACAATCAATACTAGGTTTTCTGAATTTCGGAAGAACTTACATACTAAATTACGCAGAGAGGGTTAAACCTCTCTACGAACTAATAAAACCTGATTTAAAACAAATCAATTGGACTCAAAAACACACAGAAATTTTGAGATCACTGCAAACAGACATGTTAGCAAAAACAAAATTAGATACACGTGACAACACGATCGATCTTGTAATCCGAGTCATCCCAGGAAGATGCGGATTCACGTACCTGACCTCTAATGAGGGAGAAAAGGTACCAATTTCAATTAAGTCTCACTTGTACACACAAGCAGAAAAAACATTCAGTCGCACAGAAAGAACTGTGAACGCAGTACAAATCGCATTAGCAAATGAACGAGAACTAGCACACGGCAAACGGATTAATATCCTTACAGCGGAATCCGCCTTCGAGGCGCTATTCAGCCCAGTAAACCTGCCTACAGTGTCACTGGATCCAAAATGGATACAATGCATAGATTCTCTAGGAGCGGAAGACGTGAAATACTATTTCGCCCCGCAATACGAAGAACTGAATGATTTAGAATATGAAGAAGAATATCCTCTGCCAATCGAAATCCTGCCTCTCCCACAATACGCATGTATAATCTATACAGATAGCTTTGTACAGCATTTCAACGTAGAGAGAAAATCCTACGATGCAGCATGTGCGATTATTAAAGGTCGTTGGCTGTGCGGTAAATTCAGACCGAAAGTAACAAAAACTGAATCTGTAAAGTACTGTTCGGTTCAAAGAACTGAAATCAGATCTTTAAAGATGGCGCTCGAAAATGCAGAACGCGAATTCCCCACACTTATCGTGTGCGATTCTCATTTTTGCGTCAATTCTTACAACAACAAACTGCAGAGTTGGATCGAAAACGACTACAAAGATGACACAGGTGCCACAATAAAGCATAAATTGCTTTGGGAACAAGTAGCTCTTTTACACAAAGAACTACAAAAGACTCACGTGATTCACGCACAGAGTCTTCAACGTGATGGCGTTCACGTTGCAGGGAATTCATTGGCTAAATACAGCCACCACGGAAGCAACTAAACCGGCTTCCGTAGCCACAAAAAAGCGTACAGATAAGTATATAGACGGGGAAACTATGCTAGCAGTAAAAACGACCGTAAAAGGCGACTGTGCAGCACTACCCGTGAACTATCCACTCAATTATGCATACATAATCGATGCAAACTCCGTTCCTTTTGCTCGAATCCCTGGAGTGGGGGATAGAGTAATTCCAAACATGAACAGGAGAATATTTTTAATAGCAGACGCACACATGGGTTTGGGTCTTAGGCACAGAAAGATCAAGGAATCACTGACTGAATTACAATCAGTATTCTGGTGGCCGGGAATGAGTGTAGAACACCAAATATATGCAAACAACTGTGAAAACTGCAATAGGGATCGCAGTAGCGAACCTTGCTACCGGCTACCAATCAGAAAGAGCGTAACGCTGCCTACACCCCGTCCTGCGTCCTATTAATAGTTAAGACGAAATGCACTTAAAATAATGAGGCCACCAGCGCTCGGCTGACGCTAAAACGGTTATAAAAGATTAGCGAGTCCATATCGGCACATACGCAATTACCACGTTCCATTCTGACCAGGGTCCTGCTTTCAGCTCTCGAGCCTATAAGAGGGCCATGGCTAGCATGGGAATTGGGTTGCGGTATTCTTGTCCATCGCACAAGTGTGGTAGAAAGAAAAAACCGGGACATAAAGCAATCTATAACAGCGAAGGTATTAGGTTCAGGCGCTGGGTGGGTCAAACATTTAATAAGTGTCCAGACTAGTCTTAACAACATGCCAAGAAATTCTCTAAAAGGTTTCAGCCCATACGAACTATTGTTCGGAATAAGAATGCGCGTTCAGGACCTCGATAGTCAGATGTCAGTGGTACAAAAAGAAACAAAGCAGTTTGAAGTAAAAGACCGTTTGGCTGTTTTACAGGAACTGAATGAAACAAGAAAATCATTAAGCAACAAAAAGTTAAAACAACAGCCAAGTACCACTGACGAGGCACCACCCGCAACAGCCCCAGCAAGGCCTGTCTGGATTCCAAAGATTGGGGATCTAGTCAGAGAAAAGATTGCGGTTAAGAAGGAATTTGGGCCTTCTTACAGAAAAGCAGTACCTGTCTTAGCAGTTACCGGAACAAGATCAGTTGTGCTACCGCCCCTTGCTGGTAAAAAGGAGAACAGAATCGTGTCCATCGATCTGGTAAAACCACAAGCATGTGGCCTATAATCAACAGTAGGCCCAGTGGACTCCCAAGAAACAACAGAATACCCAAACTTGCAACAATCCAAGAGGTTCAAACTGAAAGACTAATCACATTCGATCAGCCTGCAGTGCACAATGAAGGACTATGCAATAATGCCATGGAACTCGTGCCTCTTGAAACACAGATTGAAACAGTTCGTCAAGAAACAACACCAGTCTACAATGATGTGGCATCAGAAAGTGCTACCGAGAGACAGATTGAAAGAACAATCCCATCAATTGACAGAACTGCCTCTGGTTATTTCATCAACTTCGACAACTTCTCTGAAGATCAAAACGATCCCGAAGTGATGCCAGAAACAAAAAAGTATTCTAAAGAAAATACAACAGGACTCCTTCAACAAATCAAAGAACTATATCTGGATTCACCGTTGATTGAGCATTGGATTATCTCAGGGGTATTCATACTCCTACTATGCCTAATTTTAGTTTTAATTTTAGGAAAGTTCATTACAATTGAATGGACACAGCAAGTCAGAACATCAACCTAGTCCTGAAACCACACAGATCATCCCACGTAAAGAAAAGAGAACTGTCAACAGTAAATGTCACAGCAATTCCAATACCTGGTGGGGTAGTATGGGAGAAAACAGACTATGAGATCTATGGTCCGGTCGAAATCCTGAAGTATCCTCATCAACTAAAGGTTTCCTTAAGTGACTTTGTTACACCAAGTACATTCTCTGATAATTGGGACTTTAACAGTATTAATGACATGATGTCTGATTTAGTAATGTCAGCTAGATTCACAGATCATGATTATTTACAAGGTTCATCTAGTTATGAGCAGTTATTCTGTTATACCCACTATGGGGATCATTACTTGCATAAATCTGCACAGCCTAGAAATGTTTTTATGTATAATCAATGGGAACATTGTTCTACACCACCTAAAAGCAGTTCTAAAGCATTTTTTGAGAAATTCAAATATTTTTCAGGGTTTAACACCAGTGATGCAGAAACGTTTTATTATAAACTGTTAGATAAAACAGGAATGAAGACAATGCTGACAAATTCTAAATTGATATATTCAGAAGCATTTTATGACAAAATGATGACATTTGGTTTTGATTATTGGAAAAATAATATTGAAACGAAATCAATTTGGGGTACAAAAGATTGGCAGGTGCAAGGCATAGAAGCACTATTTAGAACCTGCATGATACCAGAACAAATGTTATTTTTAAATGACACTGTACACCAAACATCTTGTCTTGGCCTAGCTAAGAACAAAGACCTTAAAACACCGTCTATACCAAAGCCAATAGCTGAGAATACAACTGCAGATAATGAGTTAGACGTGTCACACATTTTACATTTCAACAGAACACATCCTGATTGGAAAAAGTGGTTAATCTGGCCTACAGACACAAATAGCTGTCAAGATCGATTCCTGAATAAAACACAGGGTTTAAAAATGACCAGATTAGACCCTAGATACTCCCAGAGACAACATCCAGGAATTATAACCACATACAGTGTAGGCAAACTCTGCCTAGAATGGCTAACTACATCCACACTGGCTGAAATTAAGCAACACTTGTCTTTATTAAAAGATGGTGCTGATTTGCGCGATTTCATTCTTGGACCACGCAAACAGCGTCAAAAGCGTTTCATAGCGACCAGCATCTATGCTGCTTACAACGAGGCTTGGAAAGTAAAGCAAATTGAAACTGCTGAAAAGATACGAGAAATTGATCGTATTAATTTGGAAAAATCACTTTCTGTAGTAGACAATGGGTTAATGACTCTGTCTTCCAGAATATATTCTTTGGACAATATTGTATCCTCTGCCTT
This sequence comes from Lissotriton vulgaris, assembly GCF_964263255.1. Lineage (NCBI taxonomy): Eukaryota > Metazoa > Chordata > Amphibia > Caudata > Salamandridae > Lissotriton > Lissotriton vulgaris. The sequence goes on along the minus strand of NC_141696.1, from coordinate 459,916,606 downwards.
TGATGTGATAGACAGAGATTTGCTAATGTTACAACGTGGCCAGTCTCAATTACGCTCTATTATAGAACTAGGCTGGACGCTGCAAAATCTTCGTTCAGGCTATGTGCCTTGGCGTCTGATAAACACAACGTCATTATTTCCCATTTTTAACCTTACTGATAAACAGATCAGTTTGGCACAGAAAGGAGCAGACTATACAATCTTGAGCATCGAGAAACTCGAGAGATTACCATTGACAATGTCAGAGAGCCCTGTCATTGAATGGATAATACACGGAATTATCACAATTCCGATAACAACTTTCCGATTTCATAAATGCCTTGAATACATACCTGCTGGCCAATATGAACAATTGGGTAAGGGATATGTTAAATCCGAATGGAAATTACCATACACTCATTCTTGCTATAGTGACAGCGACAAAAATGTATTTCTTAGTGGTGACAACTGTAAACATTCACTAAGCGGTATACTTTTGTGTCAGGGTATTAATTTACACGGAGCATGTGATGGAAATTCAAACAACCTTTCATGCCACCAGCTAGTCACACCTGCAACTCAGATAGAGCCCTTCTTTATGCAACTCGCAAAAGGGAGTTACATTCTAAGAACGGATCACAGGTGCTGTGGCCTCGCGCCCGGAAAAAGTTATCTAGTAGAAGTAACGTCCATGGTCAAATGTTGTATGCAAGCATTGTTCCCGAGCGGGCCTCCAGACACAGTGACTCCCCTCTGGCCTCGTCTGAATCTCTATTCTATACGAATTGATACATTAAGCAAAATGAAATCTGTGCTTTTACAGACAACAGTGCCTATAACGTCATCTAAAGAGACGTATGATCTTCTAGTCGCAAGGACGGCTACAGAAGTCCATGACCTTTTATCAACAAATTGCCCCGTGCATTTCGTACAAATACTCGACCAACTCCTTAACATGTCTAGTGCTACAAGCATCCCAGGCATATTTAAGACAGTCTTTACGGGACTGCTAACACCCTTCCAGGCAATTTTGGGAATCTTTCCTGATTTTGTGCACTCCATCTTTGGTGGTATTCCACTATTTTTTGGACTCATTGCAGGGATTCTATTTTTGACCATCCTGCTACGTTATGGCAAGCCTCGGCTCAGACATAGCTCCCATGGGAATGGAAGAGACAATCCTAGCAATGCGCTACAGGGACAGGATAACTAACGTCCTCGGATTGGCCAGGCTGAGAGATCTAAACATGACCTGGTTCCTTTCATTCAGACCAATATGGCAAAATTGCATTTTACCTGTGCTACGGTGTATGCTTTGCGGCGAGGAATGCGTGTTGGACATCTGTCTTTCACTTCCATCAGCAGTACCAATGGACGTCGATACTTTGCTAAGTCCAATAACGGCTCACGCATTGTGTTGTCCCCAGCGGCTACCAATCCTGATGACGGCATTCGTGGAGACTCCTGTACTACAGCCAAGTGGTAACAGTGGAGCGAGTGACAAAAGCAACATCATCCAGGTACAACGTTCTGTGAGCATTGCTGATCCTGCCTTCGATGACAGCAATCATTCTCACACCTGCCAAGTTACAGCGCTATCTAATTTGGTTGAACTATCACCTGATTTTGTAGACCAATTCTTTGCGAGCCTGTCTGATACGATGTTCTCACCCACAGAGAAACAATAACTTTTGAGAAGCTTTCCGACACACAGCGTTCCCATGAACTCTGAATTCGGCCTTCAGTTTTGATCAACATAAAACTGCCAGGAGCTTTGGTAAATCTGATTTTTCTTTGAATTGGACAATTTTTTTAATATTGACCCCTTTTTGGCACGAACAATTCTTTGCTTAACGTAAAAACTATTCTTAGAGAACAGAAGCTTCACACTTCTATTTCTAAACACATCTAGAGACATAACAACATAACACCAGCCTCTAGCACACATATTATTACAATGCATTTTTATGTGATGATTTATCTCGCATTTCTTCTGTCAGAGATACTTCATGTGTAATTCTTTATGCATAATCGTTCATTGACTTCATATGCAATACCTTTTGAATGATTACTATGCTTTTAAAAAACGTACAGTACCTAAATTCCATGTATTACAAGTACGCCTATTTCGAATGCATTTATGTATTTTGGGGTGGGCTATGTTACACAATGTTACACATGCATCTAATTGCTTAGTTTTAGTAATTTTGATGGACATGAATTCGTGGAGTGGGTGTCATGTGCTTATCTAGGTTCCTGATCGATACTGTGACCTTATGCCCCTATTCGGCTATAAATCCATTTATTCCCTATATTGGCATAACCGTTCAAGTGCGATTTTCTGTAAAGTCATCTCTGGCCTCACACGAGCAGAGCCACAGAGCCACATTCCAGCATGACTCTCTGCTACTTCCTTTGCGACCAATTAGTGCAATGACAGAGCAGCAGTCACTATCTGATATTCCTAGATAACACTCCGAGTTCTTCAACAAGATAAAAACTTAGCAAACCTGGAAATCCCCGCTTGCTATGTTTTGATTAGTAATGGAACTCTAATGAGCAACTGATAACTATCACTTCCTAGTGACATCTTTAATTGACGTCTTATGTCCAGCAAACTTGCGTCAAACCCGGCACCTGTCAGGTATAAATATTACCAACGTTGCCTTAAGCAATGAGCGAACATGTTGCTGATGCCAGCTGCCTGCATGACCCCGTGTTGGTAAAAACTAGCACTCTGTCGCTGCAGCCTGCTATCCTGTGGTGGTGAAGCTGCTGATTACCATTATCGCCGCTACAGCGCGACCTATGGTGCAGTACGCTTGAGGAGCCGTGCAGCCGTCCTCTGCGAAGACATCCAGCCCAGCTGCCCGCGGACGCTGTCACCCCTCCTTCCTCCAGACGCGCTGAGAGAAGCCGCTGCCTTTCTCGTGCAGAGAAATCCAGTCCCGGCGCTTCCGGTTTACCCTCGCGGGTGACTGGGATATCGAGAGAGACCCCTGAAGGAGATACCAATCCTCCATCATTCTATTCAGAGGTATGGTGTTGACTAAACCCTTAGACGAGAATTCTTGAAACAAACCTTGGCAAAACCAACTTAACTTAAGCTACTTACTTACTCCCCCTTCTCACGTGTTAGGCTTAGGTCAGGCACACTGGGGTAGGCTTAGTTAGAAGCACCAGTTGAGTATGTTAGCCTAATGTATATATGACTGTATATATGTTTTATTACTTTTAAACCATTGTATGGCTAAGAAACCATATCAATGCTTTTACAGTTCTATTTTGCTATTCTTATCTTACTGTACGTACTTTTTATAATAACAGTTATTGCAATTGTGGCAATACATTTCTCTTGTACGAGAAGAAAGACTGTTCAATAAATGTTAACCTTTATTGATACACGCCCGTCTCTCTATTCTCTACATACCGTGAAAGTAAACTGCACTAGACTGACTGAGTGAAATCTATGTCTATTGTTTCACACGACCCTAGAGATCGACTCTTGATCTGAGGAGCAAAGTTGTCATGTTGCACGGTTGTTGGAAAGCTGAATCCCTTCTTGTCTGTGCCAAGGAAGCTGATCACTTCCTATGCAGAGAAGAAAGTTTCCAGTGACCTCTGAGCTAGTTGGTAACACAACCCAATTAAGTTTAGCATAGTCAGTGGAGGCCTGGAATATAAGCAGTTCCACGTCGATACTACTGTTTATGTTATTCCAATGCGCAGGGCCTAGTGGGAAACTAGGAACTACACTACACAATGTGGTAATGAAATTGTACATTAATATAATGTTTTAATTTTTGTTTTAATAAATACGGCCGGGAGGGTCACTCCCTCCCTCTTCCAAAAACTTCAAGAACTGTTTCCGGTTTCCCTCCTTTGGGGATTGTGTTGAGAGGGGGTGGCGGGTATCTCAGCCATATCCATTTTCTTTCTGCTTACAATTTTCGGTTCATCGACTTTTGGGCTTTTTGCTACAACCTCCCTACTATTACTGATATTTCTTCGTTTCCGGCCTACCACACCTTTCTCAAACAAAGGATATTGAGGCAAATGTGGCGCATACTCTCTTCTTAACCTATTGTATTCCTTAACACAATCAAGATCTGCACAAATGTTTGTGACATCACAGTCAATCAAGTACAATCCCGATAAAGATCTAACTTGTGACAAAGCCACATATGCCATACCTTCCTTGAACACAGAACTGCAAATATTTACCAATGCGCTATCTACACTTAAACCTTGCGATTTATGGATTGTCACCGCATATGCCAAGCAAACAGGAAACTGTTTACGGCGAACATATAAGTCTTTAACAAGCAAAAACCTAGCAGAACAACGACCAATTAGCTGTACTTCCTCAATGCCATCAAATTTAATTTTTAAAAATTCAATTCCATCTCTACTTCTGTATTTCTCAAAATCAACAACATTACCCATTGATCCATTTACCAGACCTCTTTCAACATGTAAATTCCTTCTCAAAATGATTCGGCAATTTAAACACACATTCAAAGTCTTTTCAAAACCCGCTGTTTTAGATATAGTCTTCTCTAATGAATCCAATTTTGATTTCAAATTCTCAGACAAAATAATTGTTGATCCCATATGCTCTATTCTGTCAATAGCTTCCAGTTTCACAATCTCTTGCTTTTCTAAATTCAACATTTTGTTGTTGAAGATGGCACATTCTGCAAGAGTTGGCATCAAACATATTCCGGATTTCTTCTCAGTAATTTTCTGAAAAATATTCTCAGGCACAACGTCTTGTTCTGTATATAAATTTGACAGTAATCGTGCATGTAAAGCTTCTTTCCCATGCTCGGGCACTTTTCCAATTCTAATATCTTGTAGAATATTCTTGTAATCTTCATCCTTTGCCTGACGCATATTTTCATGCAGTTCAGCATAATTGAAGTTTAACCATATATTGACGTTGCCAATGCTCCCTAGACACTTCCTGGTATCTTCATGCGTGAGTATTTTGAACACAGGTTGTCCTTTTACTGGTGTCAGCTGCAGAAGATCTCCGAAAACAATGATGTGTTTGCCACCAAATAACACATCATACTCAGTTTTAAGAACTTCTTGCATTCTCAAATGCACAAAGGCAAGCATGACATTGGAAACCATGCTTACTTCGTCAATGATAAGAAGTTTCATTTTCCTCAAGACTCTTGAAACTTCACAACAAGCATCCCCAGATAATTTGTGGTATTGTAATTTGTTGTCATGCTCCACTGGCAGCATCAGTAGACGATGCAAAGTAATACCTTTAATGTTATGTGCTGCCAGTCCAGTAGGAGCGGTAACAACACAAGACAGCGATGACTCAGTCCTTTCCTGCAAATAACAAGAAATTGCTTTAATAAGGAAACTTTTTCCAGTTCCCGCTTCTCCACTCACGTACAGTCGGACAGGCTTCAACTACGTACATGAGCACTCTTTCTTCTCATGACTTAATCCATGATCAATTTGCTTGGTAACTTCGTCATATATTTTCCTCTGCTCAACGTTGAGTTGTTTTTCCAAGTCTTCTAAGTTAACCGCATCCTCCTGAGCATGTGCCATGGCTCTTTCCACTTCATTCATAGCAGTGGCAGCTTCATTTTCGATAATAGGTCCTCCTAGTGGATCCTGACTCAATGAAACAGAACTCTGACTGTCCTGAGAACTGTCTCTGGCAATCTCGGCTGCAATCGTTGCTTCCTGCTCAATTTCCAAAGTCAAAATTTCTTGATATTTGGGAAAAGCAGGACATTCTATGGTCTCCTTGGCGGCAGTGAAAGAGTCTTCGTAACAGAGGAAATCTCCAAGCAGTTCCTCTTCTGCACGCCAAGGCTTGAAAAGTTGCAAAAGTGCTAAATAGAAAAACTCCTTTTTTTCTGGAGATTCGCCACTCAATTTTCGATGATTTACCAAGTGGCATTTTCTTTGCTTCACCAGACATCCCTCACTTCCAATTACAGCATACACTCCTTTCTCAATATCTTCTTTGATGTTCCTCTTGAATATGTAATTTTGTAGAACCTCATACAAACAAACATTCTCGAGGTGACTGCTTCGATTTGGATAATATGTATCCAACATGTTGGTCTTCAAAATGTCGGTACTGTTTGGCTCCTTTTCCGCCAAATACTCAATTTCCCGCACAGGTTTCAGAACTCGATTACGCGTTGCAGCAAGACCAAGACTCGCCCAAACGATACTCCTGGATTTAGAATAAAGACTTGCTGAAGACAACCGGTCAGAACATTCGTAAGCTCCAATTTCTCGATGCGACAACATCTTCAGACTGAAACTGTACAACTTCTTACTGAGGCTCTTTTCATGGGAAATGTCCTCCCACATATCCTTCAATTCTGTCTTTTCTTTTTTGGTGATGTAAGATGTCACATACCGAGCCACAGCCATACAGTTGTCAGCCACAAACTGTATATCCATGTTAGCATTCCACATGGACAAAATCACTGGGTTGTAGTCGTTGATGTACTTGGACTCTTCGTTCCTTTTCAAATTGTATGTATTTTTGGGTGATTTCCTCGTCACATTATGTCGCAGAGAAGACATCAAACTGTTCACTCTTCCTTTAGAAATCACCGGTCGTGGAAAGTTGAAACGACATTTGGTGTAGAACTTGTCCTTGTTTCTGAATTTACGACGACAGTACTTTCCACAACGATGGCTTTGGAAACGTAGAACTTGTTCTCTTAGGCTTTTCTTCTCCGTTGCGTTTGGAACAGCACACGTAGAATACTGTTCTATGAAATTCATCACTAAGTCATCCGGATCTGTTCCAAATTTAGGTGCATCCTTGATCCACAGCAGCATATGTATATGAGGAGCACCTCTTGCTTGGTACTCCTTTCTCCAGAAGAAATCCAACACCTCTCCAAGAGGTGGATTCTTCTTATTCATGATGAAAGACATTATAGCTTCAAATCTATGATTGAAGTACCTGCATACATTCACTGGATCCAAAGAACACAGTTCTCCGGGTGTCTTGAATTCAATGTTTTCAATGTTTCCATTTGCCTCTCGTAGAAATTCAAGTAAGTCTTCCCAGCCATACTCGGCACAGCTCAGAGTGAGGAACCATTTTGGAGTTCCTAAGTTCCTCAGCATACATTTTAAATCACCATGACGACGGTACCAGTACTCATTAGTACCACGCTGACACGCCATGAGATTAATTAGGTGAGAATCCAAAATACTGTCTTGGACATTGACTTTATGCATAAAGTCACTTGCCGAGATGTTTCGCATCTGTATACCACTTTTCAAGATGTGGTTCACTGCATATGACAGTCCAGACAGATCGCTTTCAAACAGGAGATGAAACAAATAGGGAATGCATTGACGAAACCTAGGATCTTCTGCATACAATCGTAAAGTCTGGTATTCAGAAGCAGGAATTTGATGAGGTCGCTCATCATATCTTCCTCCTTGACCTGTTGGAAATATCTGTGGGAAACACCGAGCTTCCAAACTTTCCTCCCAAACACTAATGGGACTCCCTTTGGCTTGTTTCATTTGAAACAACTCAATAGCATTCCCCATGACTTCCTTGGAATGCAAAGGATGAACACTATAATGTTCATATATTTCTTCACTTTTAGAGGCCTCTACTTTCTCAATTTGGCCAGCACACAAATCGCTATCCTCTTCATCACTTACTTCCTCTTCTGCAGCATATACATTCTTATAGTACTTATTATTTTTTTTCAAATACAATGTTGCCTTTTTGACTTTCCTAACATCCACTAAATCTTGCCATATTTTCTTATTCTTTGTCGGAACCCCATTAACTAAGATAACCAGAGGTTCCTCTTCCACTTTTTCTGCTCCAATTGTGTTAATGTTTTTGTTCAAATCTAGAGGCAAATAAACAACTCTTCCCTTTAATCCTCTCTGTAAATCTGATGGAGGCAACTTCCCTGTCTTTGGCTCCATTCTTACAATAGCCTGAAAGGGATGGATACTTTGAATCAAAATAGATTCATAGGTATTTAAATCCTTCAATTCAGAAGGAATCTCAACCAATTCCAGATTATTATGAACCGCCCTAGCAGGCATCTGGTTTTGGTTTAATTTGTTACAACAATAAGTACACACACGTTGATCCGATCCCAAATCAAAAAATTTTCTACCATCAAGTATGTGGCAAAATCCTTCCATTCACTATTATTTTCCCTTTCACTTTTTGCATATAAATCCACTAACTTAATCTGATTCTTGTAATAAGTGCGTCGACAACACACACAAGTGAAATTAGGCCTCTCACTTGATTTCATCTGAAACATGGCAATTTCCTTCTGAAAATTATCTGTACTAGAAGCCTGTACATTATCTTCAACATTACCCTCTACTTCTGGGTCAATTTGAACATTCTCATCTTTACTTCCAAAGTAACAAAACTCAATTTCTTCACAAATATTCTTGACATCTATTTCAGAACCATGCAAAAGAGCAGCACATAATTGTGTAAGCATAATTGCTGGACTCTTAGCATAATACAACATTCTGACTAATTTCCTCACTTTATTATGATGCACTGCTAGCATCCTGAAATGATGAAAAACACTCTGGCATACTCTCCTGGAAAGATAAGCCAGTGAATGACCACGCAAACCTGTCACTTGTCTCACTCTGCAAGGATCTAATTCTTGCAACAACTTCATTTTCTGCTTCAAAATTTTCTTATTAAATGTCCGTACAAAATCACAAAGCAATTTGATGGAATCCTGTCGCACACTGCAAATAGAACTACACTTCCAAATGTACACAGGACCTTTAGGACGTCTTCCTAAAACCTCATTACCTAACACCTCTTCTATCTCTGTTGTCACAAGTTTTTCTTTTTCAACTGGACAACGATCCTTCACTTCGTAAGCTCGACCACTGGTGTCAACTGCAAGCACCAAATCATTATCCTGAAAATAACTCTCCTCATTAAAAAATGCCTCACAACTTGAACTATGCATCCATTCTCCGGAAAAAACTTCACAAAAGTTACTACGATTAACTACTCTCTTCCATCTACTATTTGATTTGAAATCAGAAATTACCTTGTTTAGTGTCCTAATTCTATTGATTACCAAAATAAATAACTTTCGCTTAATTTCGAAAGCATGATCAATAATTTTCTCTACATTTTTCTTTTTCTTATAAAATGCCACTTTCTGTTGGCCTTTCTTAATATTTTTTAATAAATTAACTATTATCCTGTTGCTCATACTACATAACAATCCCTTTCATTTTCACAAATTTGATTGAAATTCCATTTAGCCATTAAGCCTGTAGACCTCTCTAAATACCGTGAGGTAAATTACTTCACAAAACACATCTGAAGTGTTGGAATTGACAACCAATGAAAATGTTACTTTCATTTTCTACTTTTATTACCTGACATTTGATTGGTTATATACCTGAATATATATAAAGGAAGAGAAGGAAACACAGCCATTTTGACTGCTACTTCTTGTTGTACATTTCAATTGAATTATCACTAAACACTTCAACTTGTTTGTAAAGGTAAGTTGTTATTTTTAAAACTGAAGTATATTGTGCACTATAAATTAATATGGTAAACTTTTTCTGATAGTTATATACTATCCCTCTTTAGTAGTTATAGATTTAGATAGACTTCTCTGTTATAGTTATGGATGGAGTTAGGCTTCTCTTGTATAATTATGAATTTACTTACGTTAAATCACATACACTTTTTTATATTCCTACTTCCACTCTGATACTATACACTGCCAAAAGATAAATTCACTGATAAAAACTGCCTATCTAAAATTAATCCCAACAGTGCCCTATCTCTACTAATATATATTTTTTTTATCCAAATTTCAGGCAAAATGGAAGGCGAACAGAAAGTTGAATTTCAAATTGCCCTGCAAGAGAGCAGCCAAGAAATCATTGATCAAAATGATATTGAATTTATGGATGAAACTTGGGACCAAGAACTACTGCAATGTGTGCAAGCAGTAGATGACCTCCTTAAAAATGAGGACATTTTACACCCTCAGAGACTACAAAGTATATTCAATGAAAATTATGAAATTTCTGACAGTGAAATGTTAGAAAGTTTAATAAATTATGAAACACAATCACAATAAAAAAAAATGCTTAAAAAATAAAGAAATTAAAAAATAATCAACAAAACCAACAATCAATTAACATACAGTATTTGAAAAATCTATCATTCTTTTTTCCTTATAGTACGCTGCCCAGAACGCTTTCTGGTTCGCGAACTGGGCGCTCCCCAGGCAAAAAAAAAAAAATGTTTTTTTTTGCCCTGCTGGGCCCTTTTAAAACCTCCACATAAAACCTAGGGGGTCAACGAGGATCTACTATGCCCCCTTATGGTAATTTCCCCCTTTGTTTTGGCCTCCTCTTGTCTCTCGATCCTACCGAGAGACAAGATGGCGGCCGCTCTGGACTGTTTAGAATGTTGACAGACACCGAAGAGCCAATCAACTTCGCTTCGCAAAGCTCCGTTACGCGAAAAGTACGCGAACCGGAGCGCTGCCAGGAGCGCTGTTACAGATATATATCTTTTTTTGAACGTTAATTTCTCAAAATCCACTGGAGCACATATATTGAGACCTAGCAAAGGCACATCGGGCTAACAGTCCCTACAATTTTGCCAAGTTTCGTGCAAATCCATTCAGCCGTTCGAGCTAAAAGTGAGGCCAACAGCCCTATGGAAATTAACATGGGAAAAACGCGTTTTGGGACCCCCCTTTTTTCTCGGCCCCCCCTTGACGAACTCCCCCCCAAATTTTCAGGGGCTGCTCAGAAACAAAATTTGCCATTTTCCAGAAAATTTCAGCCAATTCCGTCCACAAACGCCAAAGTTATTAGACATAGAATTTTCAAAAATCCCATAGGGAAAAAATCGTAACTATATATACCTACTGGCGACTGCCAGTAGGTAATATATATATATATATATATATATATATATATATATATATATATATATATATATATATATTCTTCGTGGAGTATTATGGCATTGGGGCAGGATATACGCAAGAAAATGACAAGCTTACTTGTGATATTTAAAAGCCCACTAGGGCATGACCCCTGAAGTTAATAGCCGAGAAACGGTCATTAGCATTAGAGATTCTCTTGTTAATGTTCCATGAATATGAGAAAAAAATTCTAATAGAACTACAAAATGGACGTAATTGCAGCGGGTAGCTGTTGGATAAAGTTTTGTTGAAGGAATGTTTAAAAAACATCCGTAAAATGTTAAATGAAGGCTGCACAGGACTATCTAATGGAATTTGAGAAGAGCGCCAAAAAATAACAGTATAGTACATGACGTAGTCGCAGCGGGCATACTGCCCCATGGGAGGGGGCGCTCTGTTTTGCTTTATTTTTCAGGGAGGGTTCAATCACCATGTGGTTTTTGGTAGTTTTTTTCTTTGGATTGTCTTCCCTCTTTCCCATGAAGTGTGCGTAAGGTTTTTTTTTATCTCTGAGATATAGATGGATACTTTGTCTCTTTTTTTTTTCCTTTTCTTTAGGCAATGATGAAATTGTGCAATTATGAAAAGGTGTAAATAGAATAATATATGAGGGTAAATGTAATAAATATTTTGCAAATCACACTAAATATGACGTTGTCTGAAATGATGTGAATCTATTGTTCAAAATATCATTTGGATAAAGACAGGGTAATAGATTCTATGTTAATTTTCCCTGTTTGTACAGGGTTTGATGAGATATTAATAGCCAAGACAAGGGAAAGTGGGACACATGAGGGTGGTGGGAGAGTCAATAAGGGGGGTCGGTCAAAGCACCTCGACATCGCTGAGGACATGGTCCTTAAGCCTCATATTGGGTGGGAGGGTAGGAGGAAGGGGGGAAGGGGTGGAGGTGGGGGGTGTGTCTGGGAGGGGAGGGGGAAAACACAAAATAATACATGAATACTGGTCGGAGATGAGTCGCTTTGGTAGAAATATTGTTACCCTTCAGTTAATAAATGGAGCTAATTTAGCAAGATTTGATATAGTTAAAAGGCTAGTAGGGGTATTAGGATATGTACATTGAATGTTAGGGGGCTGAACTCAATAGATAAAAGACGCCGGGTTGCCCAGGAATTACGTGCCCTTTATTGTGATATAATCTGTCTCCAAGAGACTCATATTGTATGGTCAAAACGCTGATTGCTTGAAGAGTTGGGATTTAATCTTATTACTTGTACTAAGTACTCGGGCTCGTCGAGAGGGGTGGCAATCTTGGGAAAGAAGCATGTAGTCAAAACTGGTAAAATTCTAGTTGATGATTTAGAAAGATGGGCAATTGCAGAATGTGTTGTAGGTCTGGTAACTTTTACGGTTTGTGCCGTTTATGGAGCAAATCTTGACGAAGCATCAACTTTGAAGTTTTTAAATGTTGAGTTAGCTACTTGGCCTACACCGTTGATTCTGTGTGGAGACTTAAATATAAATTTAGCCCCGAACATTCTATGTAATAAAGACGAAAGATACAGTGGTTGGAAGCCACGGGTGTTCAAGGCATTGCAGGCATTAATGATGGTACATGGGTTGGTGGATGCATGGGCCTTCTTAAGGGGGATGGCTCCGGGGTACACGTTCTTCTCCTTCCCCCATCGTAAGTTATTTCGACTTGATTATTTTTTATTCCTCATTAATTGTTGAAATCAGCTGTCATCCAAGTCTATCCTAGAATCACGTCCGATCATGGACCGGTGGTTCTTTCTATAGCGGATATAGTAACCTCTATAAGACCAATGGCATATTCTTTTGATTGCAAGTTATTATTAGAACAGCAATTCACTGAATACATGAAACAGTGGATTGTAACAATTTTTAATATTAATCGGGGGACCAGTAGTGTGGGCAATGTCTGTGATTGTTTTAAAGCTGCATTAAGGAGGGAGGCCATGAGCTTTGGTTTATATAATCAAAAACAACAGGCGACAATCCTTCAAGAGCTTTATCAAGAATTAACAAAGGCTGACAAACTACTAGTGCAGGGTATACGGTCGGGACGGATATAACGGGTCAGATGACGGTAGTGGCTAGACTTAAAGCAAGGCTAAATCTTAAATGGTTGCAGGAAAGCGCAAACATTTTTTTTATCAAACAACAAATCCAGTATGAGTACGGGGAGGCAAGTGGTAGATGTCTTGCCCAGAAACTAAGGTTAAGGGAAGCAGCACAGCAGATAGATAGTATAGTAGATTTAGGAGGGAATTTAGTAGATAATGAAACTGGAATATTAGAGGCGTTTAGGCAATTTTATAAATCATTGTATCAAGGAGATGAGTATGACATGGATAGGGCTGCCACTCTCATTGGGCAATACTGTATGGCAGATCTACCTGAAGATGAATGAGAAAATCTAGAGGCACCTATTTCGTCAGAAGAACTAGAATTAGCAGTTAATGGGTTAGCCAGGGTCAAGGCGGCAGGTCCAGATAAGTTACCCTTGGAAATGTATAAGACTTTTTTTTCTGTTTTAAAAACAGATCTCCTTGCGACAATGAGAAATGCCCAGAAAGGGGCGCCTCCAGGGAGCTGGAGTGAGGCATGTATTGTGATCTTCCACAAAAAAAGGAAACCTGCGAACCTTGCTGGGTCTTACCGCCCTATTTCGCTTTTGCACGCGGTGCGGAAAATTTATTTGAAGATCCTCGCGAATAGGCTGTCTGGTGTGATCACTGATTTAATTTCCACCATACAGCATGGGTTTATCCTGCATCGAGGAAGGGTGGATCATGTTCGCCGGGTGATTACTTTATTCGATTTTGTCAATGTTACCCAGGAGCCATTATGTTTTATTTTATTAGATGCCGAAAAGGCTTTTGACTGGGTCTCATGGTGCTTTTTATGGGACGTAATGAGGCGAAGGGGCTTTGGTCCCAAGTTCATAACATCACTTCAGACAATTTATTTTCAACCTGCGGCCCGTATCAGCACCATGGGACTCGTGTACGATCTGTGCAAATGCAGAGGGGTACCAGACAAGGCTGTCCCTGCTCTCCTCTTTTATTTTCATTGTATATAGAGCCCTTTTTAAGAATGTTGGAAGCTTGTTCAAGGATTTCTTCGGTGGCTATGCAAAATTATCAATTTAAGGTCCTAGCTTATGCCGACGACGTGGCAATTTTTACGCCATGCCCTGCAGCAGCAATGGAGGAGAACGAATGTATAGCCATGAACTTTGTTGCAGTTGCTGGCTATAAATTGAATGCTTACAAAACCCAGTTATTATGTGCCAACCTGCCAAAGTACTCTGATCCGCGGGTTTGTAAAGAAGTTACTTATTTGGGGATTAAGTTAAGGGTCTCTTCAATGGCCCTGGTTAAGTCCAACTGGGAGGACCCAACACCAGGGGTGCGGAAACAGTTGGATCAGGCGGAATGTCTACATCTTTCGTTAGTTGGGCGCTGTAGTCTATTAAAAATGATGATATTGCCACAAATATTATATTTTTTCAGGTGTGTCCCTCTAGAAATTTCCATAGTAAGCTTAGCACAGCTCCAGGCTCTCTGTATGCGTTTTATGTGGGCTGGGGGTAAGGCCCACCGTGCCGGGCGCTATATGATCTTACCAAGAAATTTAGGAGGCTGGTCCGTACCAGACTTTACTCTTTATTATTATGCCTGAATGCTTCAAGGCATGAATGTCCTGCTAACAGAGATAGGTCCTCCGAATTTGGCAGAGTGCCTGTCAATTTTTCAGATGTTACTGGGAGTGAAGGCTAAAAACTGTCTGTTGTTTCACCAGGAATGGAGTTATTATAAACGTACACGTTTTAAGGTTCTGTTGGAGAACACTAAGGAGAATGCTTAGTATAGAGAACATTTCTTGGTATACACCATTGACATCTCCTATATTCCTGCCAATTGACCTATGGGATTGGGTGGTGCATGTATGGTGGCAAAAAGGATTAAGGCGGTTGGGGGATTTTTATAGCGATAGCTGTTTAAAATCCTTCGAGCAACTCCGTGAGCAGTACCAGCTTCCCAGGGAGAATTTTGCGAAGTACTTGCAAATCAGGAATTTTCTGTCTCAGAAAGCAACAAATCTTCAAGCTAACCCCCTGATAGAAGACAATATAAAAGCTGCAAAAATAGGAGTGCTATATGGCCATATGTTGGGTACTAAGGCGAATGATTTAGAGCAACAAAATTCTAAATGGGGGAATAAACTAGGGAGGCAGGATATACGGATAGAAATGTCTCTGGAGATGGCCATGAAACTATTCCTTTTGGCTAAATTATATTCACAGCATAGTAAATCCATCTTTAATTTATATTATACACCCGACAAGATCTCCAAATGCCAGGAAGATATCATAGGGAAATGTTTTCGGTGTGGATACCCATCTGCGGATGACCTTCATATTTTTTTGGGTGCCTGCAGTTAACATCTTTATTATCACAGATGGAGAATTATTTATCGGCCATTCTTGGTATGCCGGTACAATTAAGTGCTACACAGATACTGTTAGGTGTAGAAATGGGGCCAGTAGTGCCAGACCTATTACAACAACATGCAAAGTTAATATTCTCAGTTACAGATGCATATCGGCTTGTAATAGCTTCTTGGTGGCGACAGCAAGAACCGCCTTCTTTTGAATTATGGAGAGCACGCTTTTTTGCAGTACATAATATGGAGTATAGTCTATATGCCCTCAACGGGCATAGAAAAAAGAAGCTTGGCCAGCAAATTTGGGGCAATGTCACTAATCGTCTAGAGTCTGTCATTTGATGGGTTGTTTTCATTATTCGTTTTTCCCTACAGTTTTTTGATATCTGTTGAATCTTGGACTATTTTATTGTATGGTTAATGGCATCTTTATGTATGTACTATTATTGATTTTTCTGTGTTTCATTTATCTTGCTCTAGGACTATTCATGCTATGTTTTTTAATAGTGTATATGTATTGTGTAAATCATGACTCTTTAGCGACTAATTCATGTATTTTGCAAAAATAAATTAAAAAAAAAAAAACCTTAAATGAATAAGAATGCTTAAATCTATGTTTCAGTTTAAAAAGCAATAGAAATAACAAGTGTATCTAATTCAACAAAATGTATGAAGTACTATGTAATCATTCATTCAAGAGGTCTTTATTCGATTTGCATCATAAAAGACAAATACATATTAAAAAGCAATTCATACTCTTACATATAAGATAATAAATACATACATTTTTAAAAACAAGTTAAGAAAAGTATTAAATTTTTAGATGATGATGTACAAAAACCAAAAAGGCCCCTTACTACATAAACAATACTGCATTCGAGCTAAAAAGATATAAAAAACATGTACTGTGGGAACTTCATTTGCCAAGGTTGCGAGAACGAATTGACCATGCCCAGCTCACAAATTTTGCTACACCAATGGCAATAGGGGTTGAAGTATCTGTTTTAAGAATCCTAGTCGCTGCCACTGCAGATCTGGTACCTAATAGGCGACAGACTGGCAAAAGCCAAACTTTCCTTTTTATGTAATCATTTAATTTAGAAATCTCTCTGTTTTCCGTTTGAGTTATTCACAGTATGATTTAGCAGTAAAAGTCTGCTGTTTATTCCGGTTAGTTGGAGAAATGTCACATGTTTATTTAAAACCTATCAGCAATGATACACTGTGAGCAGAGGGAGGAGAGTTCCCGAAACGCGTCGAGTTTTGGTGCCTTTACACTGAAATAAAAGATACTTTTCCACAAGAAGTTGTTCTCGTGTTTCTGGAAGATAAAGACTTCAGAAATTAGAATTGATTTGTAGGTTCGCAACCTACACACGAACCGCCTTCGCAGAGTGGCTTGAGCATAGCGGAGCTCGACGGCTGTCGAGCCAATCAGAATTGATCTACCTATATATATATATATATACATATATATATATATATATATATATATATATATATATATATATATATATATATATATATATATATATATATATATATATATATATATATATATATATATATATATATATATTACCTACTGGCGGTCGCCAGTAGGTATATATAGTTAGGATTTTTTCTCTATGGGATTTTTGAAAATTCTATGTCTAATAACTTTGGCGTTTGTGGACGGAATTGGCTGAAATTTTCAGGAAAATGGAACATTTTGTTTCTGAGCAGCCCCTGACAATTTGGGGGGGTTTCATCAAGGGGGGGCCGAGAAAAAAGGGGGGTCCCAAAACACGTTTTTCCCATGTTAATTTCCATAGGGCGGTTGGCCTCACTTTTAGCTCGAACGGCTGAATGGATTTGCACGAAACTTGGCAAAATTGTAGGGACTGTTAGCCCGATGTGCCTTTGCTAGGTCTCAATATATGTGCTCCAGTGGATTTTGAGTAATTTAGGTTCAAAAAAAGATATATATCTGGGCGGAGCCTAACCACACATCTGATCTGATTGGCTGTCAGCACTTCATCCAAGAAGTGTTGGCAGCCATCTTGGGACCAATATACATGATAGCACCTCATTAAAAAGCATTGTAGTTAATAGAGGGTTTTAGGACTTTAGTTACATTGTAAATCATTTGTTGATGGGTCCATACTCGTTTTAGGAATTGTGGTGGGTTCTAAGGTGATTTTACCATGTGAAAAAACCTTCTGCTGTGATATCATGAATATTGTTTGAAAGAAAACTAATATCTCATGATTTTCCCACAGTGGTTTGGAAGGGGATCTATAAGCTAAACTGAAAGCATATTTTCTGTAAATTCACATTATCTTTCTCAGTCATGTGAAAATGAAGTCTGACATTCTCAGTAAAACATGTACATCCAACAAGGACAGAGATTGTCAGTTGATTCCTTTGTGTTCTACTGCAGCCTCCTAGAGTTTTCTTAAGAACAACTAGAGCGCTAACAGTCCTACTTATTACAAAGGTATGGCACACCTGAAGCCATCTTGATTGGAATAAAGTGGTAACTCTTAAAACATTTAATTTAAAAAGAAACAACATGAGGGGGTATATTTTGCCATAGAAAGTATGATTAATGCTGCAGAATGAAAAATTAGGGCACATTTTGAGTGACTTCTCAAATCCTTTTCTATTTCATTAAAACATTCTGACATGCAGTCTCCCAAAATGGCCACCAGAGACAAAAGAGCCCAAATGTAGCCCAAATATCACCCAGATGTAGCCCAAGTATAGCCCAATGACAGAATGTCCCAGAGTGTTCTAAAGAACAACTAGAGCGCTAACAGTCCTACTTATTACAAAGGTATAGCACACCTGGAGCCATCGTGATGGGAATAAAGTGGTAACTCTTAAAACATTTAATTTAAAAAGGAACAAAAAGAGGGGGTATATTATGCAATAGAAGGTATTATTAGTGCTGCAGAAAGAAAAATTAGGGCAAAATTTGAGTGCCTTTTCAAAACCTCTTCTATTTCATAAAAAAATTCTGACATGCAGTCTCCCAAAATGGCCACCAGAGACAAAAGAGCCCAAATGTAGCCCAAACATCACCCAGATGTAGCCCAAGTATAGCCCAATGACAGAATGTCCCAGAGTGTTCTAAAGAACAACTAGAGCGCTAACAGTCCTACTTATTACAAAGGTATGGCACACCTGAAGCCATCTTGATTGGAATAAAGTGGTAACTCTTAAAACATTTAATTTAAAAAGGAACAAAATGAGGGGGTATATTTTGCCATATGAATTATGATCAGTAATGCAGAAAGAAAAATTATGGCACATTTTGAGTGACTTCTCAAACCCTCTTCAATTTCATTAAAAAATTCTGACATACAGTCTCCCAAGATGGCAACCAGAGACAAAAGAGCCTAAATGTAGCCCAAATATCACCCAGATGTACCCCAAGTATAGCCCAATGACAGAATGTCCCAGAGTGTTCAAAAGTGCATGTGGAAACAGCTGTATGGGCGGTTGACTGTGTGCATGAGTGTATTGGTGAGTGAATGGATATCTCAGTGCTACATGTCAAAGTAAGTACATATGTAAAACACAGTACATGTGAGAGTTGACATATATAAATAACTGTGCATAAGAGCCAGTGAATGTGTGAGTGGCTGTATGGATCATTGTGAACTTGTATCAGGGATTGTATATGGGAGTAAATATGTGTTAGTATATGTTTGAATAAGTAACGTTTGTATAACTGTATAGTTGAGGAAATGGAGGTGTGATTGATTCTTTGCATGACTGACTAGGTGTGTGAGTAACTCCATGAGTGACAGTCTGTGAGTGTCTGTTTACACTGATTGTATCTAAGGTTATATTAGAGTCTGAAGAGGTTCATCGTATTATCACATGAATGATATCATCAGTGATGTGATCATTAATGTCAAATGAGATGTCATCAGTGATGTCATCAGTGATGTCATTTGAGATGTCATCAGTGATGTCATTTGAGATGTCATCAGTGATGTCATCAGTGATGTCACTGACCATGTCATGAATGATGTAATATGTGACATCATCAGCAGTGGATTGCGGGTGCGTGATATATAGTTAGTGCAACTAACTACATATGGAATTTCAATGGTTTTGTGTGAGTAAAATAAGGTTTTGTAAATGCGAATTCCTAACTATATATGGTCTATAACCTATGGTTTTTTCAGTGAATATATATATATATATATATATATATGTATATACTAGCAGCCCGCCCCGGCGTTGCCCGGGGCAGCAGGGGGCTGGGGGCAGCATTTTCGGCTTCTGTGCACTCCCGCCCGGGCCCGCCGGGCCCCAGCCTACCCCGACATTGCCCAGACCGCCTCCTGCCTAAAGCCCACCTCCCTCCCGCCTCCTGCCTCGCCGCCCCCGCCTGCCCCGACATTGCTCAGACCGCCTCCCGGCCGCCTCGCGCCTCCCGCCTCACCTTTGCCTTACCTGAGCCGCCGCTCCTCCCCGCGCTCCGGACTTCACCGCCACTCCTCGCCGCTCGTCACCGCTCCTCCCCGCCTGTCGACATCACGCACGTCTAGGTCGCGGTCAGCGCTACGTCGCGGTCGGCGCTAGTTTTAGGGGACTACTTTGTTTTTAAATTAAAAAATTTTAATTTACGTTTTATTTTTATTTTATGTCGCCTATGTCCATCTACACACCCTGAGGATTCCAACAATGTATTGGGTGTGTGGATTGGCGCTGTGGTTCCCGAGATTACCTTGCCAAAAGGTTTCTGTTCTCTCTTTATATTAGTAGTATAGATATATAATCAACAACTTCCTCAGGATGAGAAAAAAAGGAAAACGCACTCGCAGGAACTAGCGTATTCCCAATTCTTTCTTTATTCCATCACAAAGCAACTGCTCCCAGGTCATGAAAAATGACGCGTTTCGTTATCCCCTGATAACTTGCTAACGTGAGCAAGTTATCAGGGGATAACAAAACACGTTATTGGGATTACGCTAGTTCCTGCGAGTGCGTTTTTATATTTTTCTCATCCTGAGGAAGTTGTTGATAATTTTGTTTGGCGAGGCTCTGCCGATGAATTTCGCACCAGACACAGAGGCACCATGGTTCCGGACAACTGAGCTGTCTTGTGGAAAACATATATATATATATATATATATATATATATATATATATATATATATATATATATATATATATATATATATATATATATATATATATATATATATATATATATATATATATATATTCATATTTTTTTTGTTGCTTTATAAGAGATTTCCTTTTATTTATGTATATCTTTTTGTATGTAAACTCTGGCATTGTCTAACCCTGAGAGTCAATGTGCCACCCCAGCTTCTAAGGCTGAACCATTCCAAATCATGCTGCCGCTGTTCTACTCCAATGCTCATGCCCCAAACAGACTCTTGTGAGGCCCTTTTGCCCAGCATTACTCAACCACTAAGCATTTCATCCTTTTATCAATCTATTACCTCTAGTATGCTAGAGGTAGAAAGCTTTAGGGAAAGCTTAGAGAAACTAGGGGAATCTAGAAGAGGCATAATGAAGGGGATTGCTTCCAACTCCCTAAGCCTCTCCCTTCTTTGGTGAGCAATTCCTCTGCCTCCTGTACTGATCTCACGTTATGCATTTTATTCTTGAACATGATCCACAGAGAAGCAGGGAATTTAAGTTGGCCACAGCTTCTAGCCTCTTAAAGTCCTCCAACTTCCTACCCAGCACCCATTTCCTGTCTAGCATTTGTTCGAGCCAGGTCCGATCTGATTTGAAACGAAAAATCCTTGGCCTTCAGCAAATCATACTTGAGAGATAGATTAAGAATTTTCTCTTTCAGCGAGTAAGAATGAAAATTTATGAGGATCTTCCTTGGTTTGGGTCTATTCGGGTTCGTTCTGAAGGGGTCTCTGTGGATCCTTTGTATGTCCCTCCTCAACTCATCATCTGATTGTTAAAGTTCAAGGGACTCCTTTCAGAGTGTGATCACAAAGGACATGAGATCTTCCTATTCGCACCCCTCAGGGACATTTAGTATAAGCAGGTTACTCCTACGAGAATTATTCTCCTGTATTTCTAACCTATCTTGAAGGGCCACTTCATCCTTTTTGAGAGTAGCTACATCTGCTTTCACAACACCGAGCTGCTCTGTTAACGCTCCTACAGTGGATTACAAAGTCTCAGTTCTGGCATTTAAAAGATCCATTTTCCTATCTAATGACTCGCACAACTCCTGATCTCTCCTTGATTTGCAGCTGAGACCTCAAACCCATTCTTAATATCTGCAGAAAGTGAATCAAGAAGGATCTCTAGGGAAGATATTGAGTGTTCCTCTGGTTCTTGGGCCATCATGCCTACGTCGGAGCCTCCTACCTCTACCTGAGACAGACCCTGAGACATACCCTGGTATATGGCTTGGGGCTCCTGGCCTTCCACCTCTGTACCAAAGCAGTTCTCTCAGTATCTGATGTAGCAGTCTCTCCTGAGAGTAGGGGGGCCCTTTATACTTCTGATGCTTCATTGTTAACAAGCTCCCCGGCAGGTTCAGTCATCCCCAGTTTCCTTTCCTGCAAGCCTCTCCTTGCCTCACCAAGCTCAGGACCTCTGGAAGTACTTTAAAATAAGATCCTAAAGAGGGAGTGATCCTGAGCTTGGCATCTGAAGGGGTGCTTTTGGGTATACCAGGTTTTGTACTCCTATTTTTACATCCCAGCAAAGGAAAATAGAAGTTTTCTTCCCTGTGATTGTAACGCTTCTACTTCCCTGACCCTTTTTATTAATGTCAGTGCTTATTTCCAGACTCTTTGTCATGCTGTTTAATGTTCTTTCCAGCAGATTTTGCCTTAGCGAGACCCTGGGTCCCTCAACCACATTTTCTCCCCTTCCTAGGGGCTTTAACAAAAACTGGGACAAGAGCTGAGAAGGTAACTATATTAGCACATCCTACCTGGAACTGAGGCTGGGAGCCCTTGCTGACCGCAGAACCACCTTGAGCCTGAGGCTGCTCCTGCTCCTGCACCTGTGTCTCAGATTACTTGAGCCCCCCTGCAGAAGTGCTCTGGAGACTTCCTCCTCGTCACCCCTGTCACATGCCGCAGTTCCTTCCAACATGGGCAATATGCATCTAGTGCTGCCTCTTCCCCTGGTAACCCGGAGGAGTTCGCAAGCTGCTGCTCTGTTGCTACCCCTAAGCTCCAGTGCTGCCGCCTCTCACTGCATCAGGTTGGGAAAGCCAAAACTGGGCTGGGTTTGAAGCACATCCGCAGCGGGGCGAGGCAGTAATGATGGAACCAGCAGAAAAACAGACAGCACACTAAAGGCTCTCCAATACTGGTACAGCAGCAGCTCAGCAAGCTGTTCCCTGATCTCTGGTGCCCTGCCGCCAGACAGCCTCCAGGCCCACAGCAATAGCTAGTCTCCCCCTTGAACTCAACTCGAGGAATGCCAATGTTCCTACCTCTCGGGGGGCAGTTCACTCACTTGCTATGTCAGGAACCCAGGTTGCGATCAGATTCCCTGTTCACCCTCAGCCCCTGTCCCCTGACAGATCGAATCAGATCCAGAGCAGGAGCCCACATTTCAAACTCTCTATTCCAGGCACCGGGCCGCCCCTCCTGCTTACCGGTGTCTCGGATGGACTTCGCACACTGCCACACCACTAACCAGCTGGGTCGCTGTGCAAGCTGCTCTACCTCATAGCCAAGTCACATAGAAGCCTGCCTCACCACAAAGCCACATACGCGATCCTCACTTCCATTGACACATCACCAGGCTCGCTCCAGGACACAGCTGTTGTGCTGTAATGGAGGTTTGCCCGCGGTGTATCTGGGGTAACTCTCACTCCAAGAAACCAGTACTGCTGCCTCCTGCCACCCACCACATTGGGCGGGGGAAGCTAAGAACGGGCTAGGCTGGGCTGGGCTGAATTCCGAGGCTGGGTCCAAGCACACCCACGGTGAGGCAAGGAAAAAATGATGGGACCGACAAAAAGCAGACAACAAACGGAAAGCTTCCCAATATGGTCAAGATAAGCGGGGTAGCCTTGCATACCGGACAGGTAGAGAAAATCCTTCCTTAGACTAGCAGGAAGACATAGAAGTGAGTGGTTCCTCCGGTTGCAGTGGCAGCTCAGCATGCTGTCATCATGTTCTCCCTCCCCCCAGGCGCACTTACATCATTCATGACATGGTCAGTGACATCATTGATGACATCACTGATTACATATATATATATTGGCCAAAGTGTATTGAAGAATGAGTTGATGTTTGACTGTCTGAATGGATGATTTAATTGGTGTGTGACTGACTGTATAAGACTGATTCAACATGTCTTACAGAATGCATGGGTTAGTTACTGTGTGAATATACGTATCAGTCTGGCTGTTGGCATGTAAGCATTTACATGGATTGGTGAGTAGCTACATAAGTGTCTTTATGGGTTATTGATTGCTTGCCTCAGTATTTGTATGAGTGCCTGAGTGTCTGTGTGGGTGGGTGGGGTGTGTGACTCACCGCATGGATATGTGAGTGAGTGATTCACTGAGGGTGTGGGTTCAAGAGCGCATATGTGAGGGGCTGTATGGGTGGGTCAGTGTGTGTATGGGTGTGTTGGTGATTGAATGCATATTCCAGTGATACATGTGTAAATAACTACATATGTGAAAGGCAGTATATGTGACAGTTGGAGTATATAAATGACTATAAATGAGAGTGAGTAATTTTGAGAATGGCTGTATGGGTGAGTGTGTGCTTGTATGAGTGATAGAAAAAGAGAGTAAGTATGTATATGTAGGAATAAGTGAGGTGGTGTGTGTATACCTGTGTAGGTGAGTAAACAGGAGTGTGATTTATTCTTTGCATGATTGATTAGGTGTGTTAGTACCTCTATGGATGAATGGTGATGTGTGAGTCTCTGTATAGGTGTATGAGTGCAAATGATAGTGCTGTGTTGATAAGTGACTGCATGCATGAATAACTGTATGGGTGTATGAGTGGATGTGTGTGTAGACCTAGGTATCAGTGAGCGGGTATGTTGTAACTGGCATTGGTGTGTCTATGGTTTTGAAAATGGTAGTCAGTTTTTTAGAGTGGGTGTATCAAATGTTATAATAGGGTGTGAGGAGGTACATCAGAATATCACGTGGATGATCTCATGAGTGATGTCACTGACCATGTTATGAGTGACGTAATATGTGATGTCATCAGCAGTGCATTTGGCCAAATTTCTACGGTTTTATACAAGTGAAATGTCAACTAACTATAACGTCCCTGAAACCTATGTTTTTTTCTCTGAGTTTCAAAAGTTTTTTAAATGCTAATTTCTAACTATAACGTCCCAGAAGCCTATGTTTTTTTCAGTGAATTTCAAAGGTTTTTTATAAGCTAATTTCTAACTATAACGTCACTGAAGCCTATGTTTTTTTCGGTGAATTTCAAAGGTTTTTTATATGCTAATTTCTAACTATAAAATCCTTGAAACCTAGGTTTTTTTCAGTGATTTTCTAAGGTTTTTTAAATGATAATTTCTAACTATGCCTACAGAGGTAGGACGTGTGAAGAAAGAGGAAGAAAGGCACAGAAAGAAGCAAGAGAAATGCAGAAAGAGGCACCAGAAGTCCAGTAAGACAAAAAAAAGAGCAGGAAGAACCAAGAATTATGCAGAAAGAACCAACAGAGGTGCAGAAAAAGGCCTTGTTGCAAAGTCATCCTGTTACCCCAACTTTTTACTGAGTGCTACTGGTGGTAACTGACTGACTAACCGGGCCGGAGGTCAGTGCTATGCTGAAAGACACTTCAATGGTCTGACTAAGATGGACCTTATATTTCACACTGAGAGACCGGAAGACTGAATCTCCATGATCAAAACGCAACTGTATATCGCCAAAACCACATTCACTTCCCACAGTTGTAAACTAACCTCTTTACTCCCTATTGTCTCAGTTAGAAGAGGGTACATATCTGTGACCATCTTCACGAATGGCACGGTCCTCATACAGGCTAATAATGAGAACCTTGAAGCTTTCAACTCCCTATTTCCCGCATTAAGATCAGCCCTCCCAACCCTACCGCACCCCGCCCGATCCGTACCTCACCCTCATCCACAACCAACAGAGAAGCCTATGATCCTCCCTTCCGCGATACCGCTACAGCCCGCTACGCTCCTCTTCTCCCCGCCACATCCCAACACACGCTTACAGCCAATCGGCCACAACAGAAAACTCTAACCACACCCTCAATTCCCTCTTCCACCACCCCACTTTCCCCACCTACAGCTACTTACAGATAATGCTACCCCGCCCCATATGGGATCCCTCCCCAGCAAATTCATAGATGCGACACGCCGAGAGGGACCCCCCTCCCCACGAGCCTCATCCCAGCTCCCAGACACTCAAAACCTTTCCCTGTCCCTTCCCCTCCCCTTCCTCTGACCTCTGCCTTGATCCTGAAAAAGGATAACCCGACTTGCTCCATCAAGAGACCTCAATTCCCCAACCTGAACCACAACACCCTAGATGCCCCCAACTCCTCCCTCGATTCCATGTCACAGCGTCTTGCGGCTCTTGAAAGCCAGATAGACGTAATCTCCCTGGGCTTAACGGAAATCCTTTCTAACCTAGGTATAGCCCGTAGACCCTTGAAACCCCCTTCTGGGACTCCCCACACCGTTAACACAAACTGCCCCCCTGGGCCCACAGAAACCACTAGTACCCAGCTGCACGGTCCGCCCTACAGGGTCTTGGGATCATGTGAACATAAACCCTCAAACACCGGAGTCCCCTTCCCTAGGACCAAGATCCACACACTATTAGATACAAAACTCCCGACATCAAGGCCCTCCATAACAGAAGCACCTATGTCAGACAGTGAAGCAGCCTTACTAGCCACTGCATACAACACTCCCGCCTTAGACTCTCCTAAATCCAAAATTCAAGTGATCACAGGACACCGGAAAGACCTTTCCTGCACAAAACCACTGAGACATTCTGTCCTCACTGCCATACCTAGGGCAACTAAAGATAGAACTGCCAGCAATCAGGAGCTTTTCACCAACTGCTTACTAATCAACTGCAGATCTGCCTCACTACACGCAACAGAACTAGCTGAGGCTATCCTCACTCATGATAATGACATTGCATTCCTCACATAGACCTGGCTCAATACGATATCTCCTCCCTGTCTAGACATGCTGGTACCACCTGGCTTCTCCCTCATCACCAAAGACAGGATAGATCAGCGAGGATATCATCCACAAGGATAGTATGGGCATCTCCGAAACCGCCTCTTTTGACTATGATTCATTTGAATGTCTATCCGCCATCATCAAGACCAAAGACAATGATTCTTTACTATGTCACCTGCTCTATCACCCCCAGGGAGAAACAACCCTTTTGGAGAACAACTATCCGACCTGATAGCACAAGGCGCACTTGACGATTCCAATAACGTAATTCTTGGTGATCTGAATCTACGATCGAACGACACACACAATCCTCTAACCCAATCTCTATAAAGCCTCCTAGATGATTACAACCTTAAACAACACTGCACTGGGGAAACTCATTACAAAGAAGCCACATTGAATGCCATCATTTTGCAAAAGAACTCTATCACAGTCAACAACATACTTCCCGTCGACTGGTCAGACCACCACATGATCCTATTTCATATCAATCACCCCATTATCTCCCACCAACCTCCAAATGACTCTCCAAAATTAATGAGAAACATCTCCCAAGTACTGGATATCCTGGAAGCTCAGTTTAGCTCACTTCTCCCGGACAATAAAGCCCACCTCTCCACCAATGATCTCACTGATCGTTACAATTTCGAGCTAGTGTCTATACTCTACAAACTAGCTCCACTAAAGCTCAAAAGAAGCAGAACCACTCCATCCAGATCATGGTTCAACGTTCACCTCAGCGCAGAAAGGACATACACAGATCTATCTGGAAACTTCCTGTCTCACTGATATCCAAAGACTAAATGATGTCCTGAAAGATGTTCAAGAATGGCTAACAAACAACCACCTGAAACTAAATCCAGACAAGACCTAGACACTCCTCATCTCGAACAAGGAGGACAACCCTCAAATCACCGAATGGCTAAAGGCAATCGATGCGCTCAAAGGGAATCTTACTCTAGCAGACTCTGTTAAATCTCTTGGCATCACCCTGGACTCTAAACTAAACATGATGAAACACATTAAGAACTCGGCCAAACATGCATTCTTTAACCTCAGACTTCTGAACAAAATCAAACCCTACATTCCTAACAAGGATCTCAAACTGGCCACTAAATCCCTGGTACTGTCAAGACTGGACTATGGGAACACAATGCTAACAGGTATTCCTAAATCGCACTTGGCACCGATCAAAACAACATTACATGCAGCAGCCAGAATTATCACCGTCATCAAAAAATCTGATCACATTTCCCCGGCACTCAAAGAACTCAAATGGTTCATAGTAAAAATGCTAAGTAAATTCAGAACGGCCTGCCTAACTCACAAAGCCCTCCATACCGGCAACCCTGAATACTTGGCAAAAAAACTTTAAAAAGCAGGCTAAGCCAGGAATCTGAGAAGCTCTAACTCCCTCCTGCTCATACTACCTAAAACTGGAAAGAAAACAACAGCAGACTGCTCTTTCACGGAAAACGCCCCTAAGATTTGGAACTCCATTCCCCCGCACATCAGAACCATACCGTCCTTTGTGGAATTCAAAAGCCAACTCAAATCCTTGTTCCTCATCTGTTCCCTTGGCTGTGAATAACACGGAACAGACAGCAACCCCAGAACTTTGTGACCGCATTGAGCCTTGAAACCAAAGAAGTTCTGCAGGAAATTATGCAGCTCTTACTCTGACACTCGTTGAATGCTAAAACCTTTCCTATGTCATGCTTCTGTTGAATATATGCTATTCTCCTACTGTAAAGCGCTCTGTTACCTCTAGGTCTTGACAGCGCTATAGAAAACTTAATAAATAAAAAAATGAATAAAAAAATTAGAATACAGTGAAAACACCTACATACACTAGGGTACACTATGGGTTGGGA
This sequence comes from Lissotriton vulgaris, assembly GCF_964263255.1. Taxonomy (NCBI): domain Eukaryota; kingdom Metazoa; phylum Chordata; class Amphibia; order Caudata; family Salamandridae; genus Lissotriton; species Lissotriton vulgaris. Next base: position 459,888,156 of record NC_141696.1, on the reverse strand, counting down.
TACCCCTGTTACTGGAAATCAAAAGTGTGTACAGAGTTCCCCACAGAGGGTTGGGTAAATTGAGGGAATGACTCTCTCTCTGGATTGAGTTGTGTGATCGGAAATAAGGTAATCCCTTAGCGGAATTAAGGATGCCTCACACAATTCAAAGGTTGGACGACTGTTGCCATCCCACACGATGATTGTATCGTGTCATCATTGGCCTCCTGCTCCAACGGCAGGCTGGCGGTGCAATGCCTGTCGGGTAGCACTGAGTGCTACTCTTTAGTGGAGTTCTTTTATTCCTCAGCCAATAGATGCATGTGTGTGAGGGGCCAAAAAGGAGTGCAATAGTGAGCGTGAGTGAAAAGTTAAAAAAGGTCAGTAGAGTCCATTAAGAACCTTTAATAATATGGCTCACTGCCTTGTTTAAAAGTGGTGAAGGGAGGGGTACCGAGGCACAAAGAGTAAGGTGATTTGGCCTCGTTCAACCCTCGCCTACGGTGCGGTCAACATGTTTCATGCCACTAGGGCAATTCTTCAGGACCTTAATTGCTCATCAACTTGCAGGGATTTTCAACCGTTAGCAAAAATTAGATATACAACGTGCAGGGTATCGCAGGATGGAATCCTACGTGATTTCCCGCCCTAGGTGTGGGGAAAGAAAGAGAGAAGGGCACAATCATTGTTGTACCTTGCAACTGGAGATTTGTACACATAGAGTCATCATGCACAAAAGGTATGGTACAATGAACCCTACCAAAGTGAAGTAAAGGTGCAAGAGAGAGAGAGAGAGAAAACTTACAAATTAAAGCAATCGGGGAGAGGATTTATATTCTAAGTGCCAAATGTCATCAGTGGTCAGGGTGCATGAAGGTCGTGCCATAGCAGCGAGTTTAGAGTGTTGGCAGGGGCCGAACGGAGTTTGTGGCAGCAGATGATGTACGCTCCCTGTCTGGCAAGGGTTTGCTTTTGCAATCCAAATTCCAGCCTGAGTTGGGCCGGCGATGTGTAGGGCGGAAGGGAAAACATTGTTCTATAGGCTTTTGTCTGGATTGTGTCCAGGTTCTTGGAGTCTCTCTCACGAAGCGCCTCGCTGCCATAACAGATAGAGGGGAGTAGCTTAGCTTGGATAACTTTCATATAGGGGGTTAGAATTGGCCCCATCAGTTGATTGGCTATGTTTTTTAGTGTAACGGCGATGCACGTCCCTCTCCTTTTTGCTTCCTGCTTTTGTTGTGAAAAGGTGCCATCTCTGTCAAAGAGAACTCCCAGGTATTGTAAACAAGTGCCGACTCTATTTTTTGACCGCCTAGTGCCCATGATTTCTGAGGCTTCTTCTTGATGTTGATCGACATTTGCGTGTCTTGCTCAGATTTATTTTAAGTTTGTTTTCCGTGGCATAGCTGTGCTTTTGCATCAGAAGCTGCTGGAGGCCGTTGTAGGTATGGCTAAGTAGCACAAAGTCGTCCGCGTACAGCAGGTTGCTCAAGGTTTTCTCCCCAGCCTCGGGGAATGGGAGTTGCATATGTTGAGTGAGTCTGATAAATCTGCCATAAACAGATTGAATAGTATTGGGGCAAGCATGCACCCTTGCTTCAGGCCTTTGGTGGTACAAACTTTAGATGACAGGTGTGTGCCGCCTCCTAGCTTCACCTGCACCCAGGTATCTGAGTGTAGAAGCTCCAGCATGCTTAGAATCGGCTGCGTTATTCCCCATTGTGCCAGTTTCCCCCAAGGTCTGCCTCTCTGTTGTCAAACACTGCACTGAAATCGATGTAGCACATATGCAGCAGCAGTTTTTTCATTTTTGCTGCATCGATCATTAGAGAGATGGCCAGAATATTGGTGGCTGATCCAGTATTTTTCCGGAAACCTGTCTGGTTCAGTGGTATGATCTGATTTGAATCAGCCCATAGCGTAATTTCATCTAAAAGAGTTCCCGCAAAATATTTTGCCTCATTATCGAGGAGGGCTACTAGTCGGTAGTTGTTAGGGTCCGTTTTGTCACCTTTTCTAAATATAGGGACAATCGTCGACCCTCTCCAAGTTTCTGGGATTTTGTTTAAGAGTCTTACTTCCGAGAATAGCGGTTGCATATTGGTAGCCCATTCTGTGATCTTTTCCTTAAATAGGGCTGGTGGAATACCGTTTGGACCCGGAGCACCTTCCTTCCTGCCCTTGCAAATCTGTTTTTTTATGATTGCTATTTGCTGACCAGCTGTTATATCCGAGGTGTTTTTGGGTGGGCTTTGCTCTCTCTTGGTCAGGGCCTTCAGCGCGAACATTGAGGAGTTAGGCTCTGTGATGTTCGTTTTTTGCGCTCCTGCGTGTTCCGGCTGGTCATTGAAGTGGCTAGAGAGGTAGTTGATCCATGACTCTTCCAGAATGTGCGAGCCTAGTTCTTTATGCTGAGGTCGTAGGATCCTGTTTGCTGATTGCCAAAAGCGCGCGCTGTTACTACTTTTGCTGTCGTGTAATAACATTGCCCATGTCTCATTTTCAATGAACAACAGAGTGCCAATGCAGTCACAATTTTCCTTCCAAAATCATACAACCATAAGAACTATTCACTATGGTAGAATGTCATACTGGTGTCAAGAATCAATCTTTTTATTTTCTTTTGATTTTTTCTTTTTCAAGGATTATTGGTTATTATTTCACCAATTTGTCAAAACAGCACAAGACCTCAACATATACGTATATATACAATATTCACAAAACTCTTTTATACAATATCAATAATGTGCCAATAAGCATAAATTATTCATAAACACTCATACCCTCATTCATTCACATTCATACATATCATCATATATTTACACAAAAACCTGGAATCAAAAATATTCACAGTAAGCCATATACAAAACTTGTTATAAATGATAAGACTTTTTCAGAAGTTTTTAGCTACTCCTCCTTTTTTGATGACAAAAAGTTGTCTACGCGTTTCGAACTCACACCATTCGCGGAATTCTCATCAGGACAAAAACTAACTGGGGTTAGAAAAAATCACTCGTCGAAGACACTTAATCCAATATAACCATCAACTTATATCTATAGTGGAGGTCAAGTGTTAGATGTGCCCAGGATACGCAGTTGCCTTGGGGTATTTCACAGGATGTGGGTTTTATTCTGGTGGCAAAGTATTTGCAGAAATCACCCGCTTGGTGGGTCGGTGCTGTGTTAGATGCCAGCGCTGGATCCGTGATCTCTACAGACGATGAAGAGGACCACCGGTCTCCGTGTTAATCGTAGCGTGTTGCTGTTGTCAGTTTCAGCGTCGGGAATCCATTTCCGCCATACTTCCGGTTCCGCCAAGGTTCCTGGGAGTTGTGTCTCATTTTCAGCATCTTTCTTTATGTTCCATTTTATGCTTTTGAGCTCAGTTCTTTGTTTCTTCAACACTGTCCGAAGCTGTGCGTTGTCGGGGGCTGATCTTAGCATTCGTAAGGTCGAATTTACTAATCTTTTATGCTGCCTTAATTCTGCTCTCGGTCCTTTATTTGAGTTGATTTTATAGCTCACATTATGCAAGTTAATTTTTGCCGGGGTCTTGATTGCGGATATTTGTTCTTAACCAAATTTACACATTTATTTACAGTTTCTTAAAACAATTGAAGTTATAAACGGCGCAAGTACAGTGAGGAAAGGAAACGGTGCTCAAGTGTTTTAGAAGGAAAAAAAGGAAAGCGTATTATGCTGTACAATTCCAATATTTACAACAAACAAAAGCGGGGAACCTTCCGCTTTTAGGTTGGCCTGTCCACACGGTTTGGAGGAGAAGGGGGTGGGGCAATATGGGTACAGGCACACAGATTGAGAGGCGTCGACGTTTCGACCCTGGTGCTCTAGGGATATTTGGGGCCTCGGCTGCGGGTCTTCTTCAGGACAAGGGGCATGAAGGGGGACGGGGAAACCTTGGCCGTAATCAGGCACGTAGTCTGGTTAGGAACACCTGAAGTTAAAAATGTTGTAAATTTGGTTAAGAACAAATATCCGAAGTGTGGTCACAATCCTTTTTCTTTAATCTTGGGTACTACCTTTGTCTTGCATTTAACGTGTATAAAACCAGTGTGAAATTGAATATATATCTCCCATTTGCTTGAATTAAAGCATGCAGATTTAATCGCATTTCTAATTAGAAAAGAATTTCAGTTAAGAATTCTCTTTGATTGATAGTCAAGGACCATTGTTTTTCTTTATACCAATTTACACCCAGGTCCTTTGATTCTATGGGCAATACCCCATTGATTTAATGAATATATATGTGGCCAGGCTTCCTGACTGGTGGCCAAATCTGTTGGTTCTAACTGCTGCTGTTGAAAAGCCAGTGAAACCCGTGATGTGTTGTGTAGATGTGAGCCAGGTTTCATGTAGCATTACTATATCAAATAGAGAGATGTACTTTTGGAAGTCTGGGTCATCCATTTTTGAGAATAGGCCGTTTATATTCCAAGAACAGATGCCTATTGATGGTACACTGCCCTTTATAAATAATAGATCAAGCGAAACCGCTTGCCCTCTGTGCACAGTTGCTAGTCCAGATTAGAAATACAGATCATCCAATATGCATTTAATTATAGAAGACACAACAACAATATTAAATTGAATCAATACGTATTTTTTACTGTCTTCAACACATTATTCTAAATCATAATGTTCATGATTCTGAAATTCTATCATAAGTTCATTGTTTTAAGGGTTCTAATGTTTATATCACATCAAGAATCTTATTTTTATCTCACAGATTGCCAATGCCCAATGCATTTCGGGCCTAGCGGCCCTTCGTCAGGGGCGATACTTTTGTTAGTGTGGACGTTGGCAGGAAGCCAAAATGCAATTGCAGCAACTTCCAAGTGTGAAAGAGCTTGATGTTGTGATGTGTTGAAGTTAATGATGAGCGATGGGTGGGAGAAACGGGAGCACGTTATAAATCTTTCCCCTCGAGACGCAAGGGGCTGACGCCTCGATATGTTGAAATGCTATGCTGAAGGTTCGTAATGCTGAAGTACATTCATATCCTTCCCCTCACTTTCGGGGCACGATATAGTGAAATATAAGTTTCTAATTTCGGTCCGTTATCATAGGAAAACCGTTCTTGATTTCTGACCAGTTTGGCCCAAGGATCAAAGTTTCAGTCTGCTATCTCGAAAATGTAGCGAGATGGATTAACTCTCCCGATCGGCTTCTCTCTCCCGTCTACCTCTGTAGCACGCTTAGTATATCATACAAACAATTTTTCATTGAATATTGTTGTTAAAAAAGGAGTGCCTCTCCCATCACTAACTTTTGTTTTATACACTGCCCTTTATGCCATCTCTCATTTGTTGATGGCATCAGTCCTCTTCAGGACGTATGAAGATTGTTCGAGAGAGAGTTTCTCTTGTTAGTGCTCGATTTTGATATAGCGCCCCCCCTGTGCTCTCCCATTTTCTGTAGGAATGCTGACTTACCAATTGCCTTATCCCGGGCTAACACTTTTCTTGGGTTATTAAAATAATCAACATGGCCCAGACCTGAAAGGGTCTCCCTTATGTATTTAAGCCAGGGGATATTTCGCTCGTGCTCCCTGGAAATACAATCTGTTATTATCTGCTGGCTTAATACCACTTCAGGGCTAGTTCAAATTTTGAGCCAACAAATAAGAGGTTTCAGTAGAATCCTATCTCTGATGTAAGTGAGACCAAGTTCTTCGTGAATCAAATGGGAGGTATACTCTGGGGGACTCTGAATAGCCACCGTAGGAATTTGTTTTCTTCAATTTGGATCCTCGATGGGTCAATGAAGCCACAGACCTCACTGCCATATAATGTTTTGGCATTACAGATGGCGTTTACAAATTCGGGATTTGCTCAGAGTCCCAGCAACCCAACCTGTGTTTAAAGTTCATGATTGCCCCAGAAGAGCTAGTAAGAATTCAGCATTTCTCATCTGACAGTGTTTTAAAACAAATGCGGCTATCAAGTAAAATTCCCAAATAAGAAAATGCCTGCACTTTTTCCAAACAGTGGGTGCTGATCCTATAATAAAATTTCCTGCATGGCCTTTTTCCCATCTCCATAATATATGATTTGGAGACATTGGCAGACAAATCCAGGTTCTCCAAGAAGTTGACAAAGCCATCTATGAAGTGCTGAAGGCTCCACGCAGTGCGTGACAAAGCACTGCTTCATCCGCATAAAGCAATACAGAGATCCCTCTTCTTCCTATCCTTGAACAGTCCACCCCTAGTGCTCCCAGCGCCTTATCTAGATCATTAATATATAAAGTAAATAAAAAAGGGGCCAGGATGCAACCCTGTCTCACACCCCTAGAACATGGAAAGGAATCAGAGCTATCTCCCTTATCGTGGCATCTAACTTGGGCTGAGGTGTACTGATGCAGAGAACTTAGAATATTGACCAAGCCTGTGTTGACACCCAAGGTTCCCAGTAACCCCCACAGTTTCTTACAGTTGACCCGATCGAAAGCTGCTGTGAGGTCCATAAATGCCAAGTACACCGTCTCACCAATAGCGACAGTGTACTTAGATACCAGGAGGTAGAGATTGAGACATTGGTCAGAGGTTGAACGACCCAGCCTAAAACCATACTGTGTACCAAAATAATGTCATCTTCATCCGCCCAGTCCATAAGCCGATTAAGAATGGCCCTCCCCATGACTTTCACTGTTACATCGATGAGGGAGATAGGCCTGTAACATTGTGGGTTGTCCCTTTTGCTCTTTTTAAAAATCGGCACGATTATCGCAGTGGACCAGGATGAAGGCATGTCTGACTCCACTGCTGTGTTTATCACTCTAGTTAGAATGGGCGCCCACATGTCTACCTGAGTCAGTAGGAGATCTGGGGGGATCCCATCAGGGCCCGGGGCCTTAGTCCGGGTCAGACCCTCAATTCCCGCTTTTATTTCTCCTAGGGAGAGAGGAATTTGGTCAACCCTTCAATTTCCTATCTCTACTGGTGGTGCTAAATTGCTCATGCTATACTGATTGTAGAGGCCTTGAAAGTGTCCACCCAGGCCTCTGGCAAGACATGGCATGCAAGCTTGGATTTATTCATGTCTTGGAATCAAGGTTTGTTTTTTATTTTCCAGAATGTGGTCGTATCCCTTGATTTGGCTGCTTCCCTCAAATTCTCCCACGCCTGGTGCTGCAATGAGATTTTGCTGTGTTTTAGTGCCTGTTTATACCACCCCCTGGAGGTGGACACCATTGTCTTGTCTTTGGGGACAGTCTTTAAAGCTACCTTCAGTACCCTCAAGGCACTGGAGCATTGCCAATCGAACCACCTAGATATGTCCAGTTCCTCTCTTGGCATTCTGCACCTAAGCAGGCCATCGATACATTGTGCGACTCCCTCGAAGGCTGTGATTAGGTCCACCCCTCTACTGTTGGGTCTAGACACTTCCAGACCTGCTGATCATTCTCAGTGAGTAGTGCCCTTTAAAAATGTTCACAGTTAGTGTTAGACCATCACAGTCTCCTTCCTTGGTCGGTGGCTGAAATTGAATGTCCGATCTGCTTTCGGTGTGAATGCTTAACTGAGTCAGGGTCCCTTATAATCAACACCAGAGGATTATGATCACTAATGGCATTAAATTCTACATTAAAACTTATCAGGCACTTTAAAGAGCTCGGGACAAAAATAAAATCGATAACAGAGCCCCTTCCCTTGCCTTTGAAATTTGGGTGAATCTGAAGGTCGGCACCCACTCGGATAAGATTTATCGGGTGTGTGAGGACATTTATGCCCAGAAGCTTACTTAACTCAAATCCCTCCCTAGTATGTTCCATATGCAGTCCCTCTTCCCTTGGGCAAAAGGACCATTCCCCCTCGCTACTAATCAAGTGGGGGCACAAATGGCAGTTAAAATCGCCCAATAACACAAATTGAGCGCTTAAAACCCCCAGCACTAAAATTCCTCCCAGCCTGTGATCCAGCTCGGCAAGGCTAACTAGGGTCTGTCCGCCTGTGATGGCATTGTGAAAGTTGATAAAAATTAATTTTAGACCCTTGTTTGTGTACATTATTCCCTGTGTACAATCTGCATCCCAGGCAAGGTCCTACATTTCCCCTGTAACCTCAGGTCCACCTAGGTAATTAGGCCTCCCTTTGCTTGCCCTGATGGAAATTTACATGCTGGGACAAAATACATTTTGTAGCCTTCCAATGCTAGTGCGCTACAGTTGGCCTCCCACATTTCTTGCAGACAGATAATATGAAATCTCCTAATGTAGACTAACCAGTCTTGATTTTTTAATTTACTGGACAGTCCTGCTACATTCCAAGAAATTATGTCAATGTATCCCTGCCCTCCTGCTAGTGGGGTTTTGGGCCTGTGATCGATAGTTACGCTTGAAGATGCATCAAGACTACCTGGATTCGTCTCTAAATCCAACCTGCTAGGGGCTCCAAGACTGATAAGGGGTGTGGATACCTCGGCCATCGCCATGACTATCCCTCCTTTGTCCCTATTAGGGGGCACATATTCCCCGGCCACCCCATGTCCTCACGGTGACCCCCCAGTCAGTCAATCTAGTTAGCTTAAACAGAAACACTTTGGAGTGGCGTATATCGATTAAATAACGGGGCTAAGTGACCCTCCCAAGTTGACCTCAGTGGATTTCATCTCAAGCCTTCACGATTATTTGAATGCATTAAGTCCCTATAAAAGAAACTGAGTGGAAGCAATCTGATACTTGTGCCACCCCCCCCCTGATAGATCCCCTTCCTTTGGTTATTCAAAAGTTCTATTGCCATCTCCGAGTACCTAAAATTTAAAATCACGTAATCTTCCGGAAAACCCTTCCTGTTGTTTCCGATCCAGGACACTCTTCTTGCCCTGAGGATATGTCTATGATTTATAATATTGAAACCTAGATTATTGTCTAGCCAATGGACTGCTTTATTGATCAGGGAGTGCGTGGTTTCTTACCTCTCATCGTTGCATGTCGGGATCCCTGTAAAAACCACAGGGTAGGGGCTTGAGGCCGGTGGGAGGTCGAGTACAGGTAGACCCCGGGTATTCGGTGCCTGGTCCACTATCAATAACCCTGTTTCATCAGGTGTAGCAGATCTACCCTCAGGGGGTCTAATTGCTAGATGGGTGTTAGGTATGTGCTCTAACCTCTCTTCCCGTGTCTGCCCAATAGCTTCCCTGTTGCTAGGTGGGCCTGGATCCTTACCCTTGGTGGTTCCCTCTATTGGACCATTCTTTGCCATCTCCTTCCTAGTCGTGGGCCGATCATGTTCATTATTTGCCCCCCTGCGCTTTCTTTCATATGTGCTACCTTGGGGTGTGTGCTAATCTCGGCGTTCCCCCCCATTGGACCCTAGCCCCCTCTTCAATGAGGCCGGGATACTACCTTTTGCGAGTAGCCAGGAAAGTTGCCCCTCGATCACATTCAGTCTCTCATACAGAGGCCCCAACTGGGAGGTTAATATTATATCCAGCTTGGACAGTAATTCTCTATCCCTTCCCTGAAACATCTCTGTCTCCCTACAGTTCTGACACTGGGTAGCGATTGCGGGCACCCCTTCTACAATGACCCCTTTCGCTTTGGCTCCTACCCTCTGTCTTGATTTTTTCGGTATGTGGTGTCCCCCCTCCTTAAGCTATTACCTGGGGCCATGGTGTCAGCTAAAGAGGTGGGCGTGGATGATATTCCTTTGGCCTGAGAGTTCTTTTTAGATTGAGTGACCACCTCGCTTTGGTCCCTTGGGGTGAGTCTTTTATCTGACACATCTATGGGTATCACTTCCTCCTCTTCCCCTGACCCTACTAATTCAGGCCTCATAGAAATACGGCCTGTAGGGCCCTCCATCTCTTGTATGATATTCTGTGTCTGACTCAAATAATCATCAGATAACTCGATGGCTTGTGGTGATGGATCTGCCCCCTGTAGTGATAAGAGGGTGTGAATTATTGCCTTTTTAGTGTTACTGATTACCGTATTAGGTTGGCCGGGAGGGATCCCAGTGAGAGGGGATGTACACACAGCTATAGAGCACAAGGAGGATCTCTTGTATTCTATTAGCTTGTTCAGGGAGAGTCTCTTTTCTTTTAACTGATTTTCATGGGTGAAAAGGGGCTCCGCCCTTGTTAAAAAAGCATCCAGGGTCCCCTTTACCCCTCCTCCCAACACTGAGCTTACAGATTTACATTTACTCATCTCACAAATAATGGTAACAGTCTCAATATACGACAGGAATGGGCCACTTTTAGGGTGACCATGCTCAGTACCTTGTGGTTAGCAGAGAGTCTCGAATGTCTCCGTCCTGCGCGCCCACTCTTTGACCACCTCCTATGGCTTGGCGGTACAGTGCTGGGCCTATAGTTGTTGCTGTCAGGCCCGGCCCCCGGTCTTCTTCTTGATATCTTCTAGTCCGGGAGAGTTCTATTGATCCGGGTAGATGAATTAATACAAATTAAGAGAGGTGGCCCAACCCAGCTTATTCCGGCCCAGGACCGGGCAGCACCCACACACGTCCCGTGCTGCAGGAGGGCCGGGCCGGCATTGAAGGCCTCCGGAGCCCTCTGCTGACTCGTTGTGTGTGTGCCTCACACAGCCCCCTGGGAGTTATAGGCACGGGGGGCTGCTGGCTGAGATGATCGATGACTGTTCCCTTCACGGCAGCGGTGCTGGCAAAGATGGGCAGACGGAATGCAGAGCATCCTCCCGGGCAGGAAGTAAGGCTGCCCGGTAAGGTTAGAAACATCCAGTCGTGTCCCCAGAAAGACTCAAGAGTGGTGCAGAAAGAGACAAGAGAGGTCCATAAAGAGGAAGAAATGTGCAGAAAAGGGCAACAGAAATGTAGAAAAACAAAGACGGCGCAGAAAGAAGCAAGAGAGGTGCAGATAGAACAGTGCGAGGTGAAGAAAGAATCAAGAGAGGTGCAGAAAAAGGTAAGAGAAGTACAAAAATGGGCAAGAGAAATGCAGAAAGAGGAAAGAGTGGAGTAGAAAGCCGAGAGAGGTGCAGATAAAGGTAAGCGAGGTGAAGAAAGAGGCAAGCAAGGTTCAGAAAGAGGCGAGAGCTGTAAAGAAAGAGGCAAGAGAAGTGTACAGAGAGGCAACAGAGGTGTAGAAAGGGACAAGAGAGATGCAGAAAGAGTCAAGAGAGGAGCAACAAGAGGTGAGAGAAGTGCAGAAAGAGGAAGACATGTTCAGAAAGAGGGAAGAAAGGCGCAGAATGAGGCTGGAGAGGTACAGAAAGAAGAAAGTGAGAGGCAAAAAGATGTAAGAGAGGTGTAGAAAGAGTCAAGAGAGGTGCAGAAAGAGGAGGAAAGGTACAGAAAAAGGCAAGTGAGCTGCAGAAACAGGCAAGAGGAGAGCAAAAAGAGTCAAGAGAGGAGCAACAAGAGGTAAGAAAAGTGCAGAAAGAGGAAGACATGTTCAGAAAGAGGCAAGAGAGGTACCGAAAAAAGCGAGTGCACTGTTGACAGATGTAAGAGAGGTGCAGAAAGAGGTAGGAGAGGTACAGAAAGAGGCAAGAGAATTGCAAAAAGTGGCAAGAGGGTTGAAGAAAGAGGAAACAGTGGAGGAAAAAGCCAAGGGATGAGCAGATAGAGGCAAGCGAGGTGAAGAAAGAGGAAAGCAAGGTGCAGAAATAGGGGAGAAGTGATGAAAGAGGCAAGAGAGGTGCATGAAGAAGCAAGAGGGTTACAGAAAGAAGAGAGTGAGCCACAGAAAGAGGGAAGAGAGGTATACAAAGAGGCAAGAGAGGTGCAGAAAGAGGCAACAGAGGTGCATGAAGAGGCATGAGGGGTGCTGAAAGAAGAGAGGGAGTTGCATAATGCAGTGAGAGAGGTGAAGAAAGAGGCTAGATAGGTGCATAAAGAAAAGAGTGAGCTGTAGGAAGAAGCAAGAGAAATGCAGAAATAGGAAAGAAAGATGCAGAAAGAGGCAAGAGTAGTACAGAAAGAGGCAAGAGAGGTGCATAAACAGTCACGATAGGTGCAGAAAGAGGCCCGAGTTGTGAAGAAAAAGAAGAAAAGTACAAAAGGATGCAAGAAGGGTGAATAAAGAAGCAAGAGAAGAGCATAAAGAGGCAAGAGACGGTTCAGAAAGAGAAAAGAGAGGTGCAGAAAGAGGCAAGGGGGTGAAGAAAGAAAAGTGAGTTGAAGAAAGAGGAAATAGAGGTGAAGAAAGAGGCAAGAGAGGTGCAGAAGGAGGTTAGAGGTGTAGAATGAGTCAAGAGAGGTACAGAAAGAGGAAGAAAGGTACAGAAAAAGGCAAGTGAGCTGCATAAAGAGGCAAGAGGAGAGCAAAAAGAGTCAAGAGAGGTGCATCAAGAGGCAAGAGAAGTACAGAAAGATGAAGACATGTTCAGAAAGAGGCAAGAGAGGTGCAGAAAGAGGAAGACTTGTTCAGAAAGAGGCATGAGAGGGAGATAAAGAGGCAAGTGAGGTACAGCAAGAGGAGAGTGAGCTGCAGAAATAACCAGGAGAAGTGCAGAGAGAGGCAAGAGAGGTACAGAAAGAAGCAAGAGACGTCCAGAAAGAAGATAGTGAGCTGCAGGAAGAAGCAAGAGAAGTGCATAAAGAGGCAAGATAGATGTAGAAAGGAGCAAGAGATGTATATAAAGATGCAAGAGAGGTACAGAAAGATGAGAGTGAACAGCAGAAAGAACCAAGAGCAGTGCTGGAAGAGACAAGAGAGGTGGATCAAGAGGCAAACGTAATGCAGAAAGAGGAAGACATTTTCAGAAAGAGGAAAGAGAGGTGCATAAAGAGGCAAGAGGGGTACAGAACTAGGAAAGTTAGGTACAGAAAAAGGAGAGTGAGCTGCAGAATGGAAAGGGGTGACCACTCGGTCCCCCCAAACGTATGGTTGGGTGCCCCGATCCCCCCGGGAAGCCATTTTGGGCGGGGGGCATGGCTCGGCTGGTATGCCCGAAGCGGCGTAGCTGGGGCGTGCCTTTTCCCGCCCAAGAGGGGTTGTCCTAGACACCTACACCGAAGACCATGCCTAGTAGGCGTACCGGAGGAGGGTACACGCCCTCCCGCAGAAGAATAAATAGAGCGGGAAACCGAAGAAGCGTCCGCTTGTTCCTGTGCTCTGAAGGCTGCACCCACTCGTTGCTCGTGAGCCCTCGACGGAACAAGCAGCAATTTTGAGAACTTGTAATCTTGTTGTTTCTCTTTCAGTTACTTGGAGTTAGAAGAGTCTGGAACCTCGTCGATCGGCTAGGAGCAGAATACTCGACATCATGGCTGGCAAGAAAGCGGGAAAGGGTTCTGAGGCGGATAAGGTGTTACACCTATTGTCGAACTGGATGGCTTGCATGGACCGAAAACTCGGACAAGTCCAATCGATCGGTAGAGGTTTGACAGAGGTCAAAAAACAGCTGGCTGCACTGAGCAACCCGGGTCACCCTAAGAAGGTAATAGGCCCGGCCTTGCCGGGAGTCGTCCCTGAGGGTAGAGGGAAATGGGTCAAGAAGAGGGCGGTTTCGGGGGAGGTCCCGGTTCCAGAGGTACCCCCAGTCGCCCCCCTCATGCCGGTAGACAACCCGGTACCAAATCCAGATATGGGGCAGCCGATCCCGGTTGTGATTACTCCCGATAATGATGAGGAGATGCCTCCCGAATTGGCCATCCAGTTGGCAGCATGGCTCAAGAAAAAAGCAGGGGGAGCAGTGGCCCCTGGAGACCCGGCCGAGGAGGCCAGACTACTAATCGAGCAATTGCGGCAGTCGAGAGATGTCGCAAAGGCGAATGTTCCTCTTGTTTCCCCACAGGTGGCACCGGTAGGACCTGCAGTTGGTCACGAGAAGACGGCGGGAACAACGGCCGAACCGGGTAAGCTCGCATTGCCAATGGCGGGGGAGGGTTCATTACCCTCGAGGCGGGAGAAGGTGGCACAGCACATCCCTTTGGCCACGAAAGAGTTAATATGGGGAGACAAATATGTTAACATGTTTTCATTATTAACTGACCATCGCGAGATGGAATATGCTAAAACCCAGAAGGATTTGTGGCACCCGAGCGTCTGGCGCGCCAAGATGGCGGAATTCAGGGTGGATGAGACAGTAACGAACTGGGTTAAGGCCTTTTCTATATTTACTGCAGTTATGGGGGAACGCAAACCCGAGCTGATGACTGAGTTAACTTGTTATAAAAATCGTATAATGGATTTTTATTCAATGTATGAGGGGGAGGAATGGAAAGGTTATGACATGAAATTCCGGAAAGCGAAAGAATACGATGCTACTTTGACTTGGGATTGCCTGGACTCTGTGTCATGGCACAAACAGCTCCTGCCAGGGGCGGCAGGTACGTCCTCGCCAGGCGGGAGTGGGTCAGGGGTCGTCCGCCAAAAGCCCGCGGTGCCCTTTCGAGCGGGCGCCGGTGGGGATTACCAGCCTAAGACCGGCGGGAATGGCGGCAAGCGTGGGGTTTGTTGGGGCTTCAATCGAGGCAACTGTAACAGACCACAGGGAACATGTAGGTTCAAGCATGTGTGTGCGGGCTGTGGGAATTCCTCACACCCAGAGAATACATGTAGATCTAAAAATAGCGGGACGGGAGGAAAAGGAGGGTCTAAGCAGGAGTGAGGTAGAACGTTGTGACCGATTGCCTACACCCGTTGATATCATGGCTATGACTCCTTGGTTGAACAAATACCCTGATCATGTATCCGCTGGGGTGTTGAGGAAGGGGTTCTTACATGGATTCCACATCCCGGCGGGGGATTTTTGGGGGGACTCCTTTTGTAAAAAACAGTTATCGATACAGCACAACCCAAGCGTGGCAGAGAAGAAAATTGCAAAAGAAGTCAGCTTAGGGCGATTGGCAGGGCCTTTTCATCGCCCGCCGGTGGCGGAGTTCATCTGTTCCCCGTTAGGGGTTGTCCCGAATAAAGACCCGGGGGAGTTTAGACTTATTCATAACCTGTCTGCTCCAAGGGGTTCCTCGGTGAACGAAGCCATTGACCCAGAAGTTTGTTCAGTGCGGTACGCATCGTTCGATGATGTCTTGGCCATGTTAAATCGCCTGGGCCCCGGGGCGCTGATGGCGAAATCAAATATCGAATCGGCGTTCCGGTTGCTCCCGGTACACCCACAGGATCAGCGCTTGCTAGGCTTTACATTTCAAGGGAGTTATTACATGGATAAATGCATGCCTATGGGTTGCTCCATTTCTTGTGCCTATTTTGAAATGTTCAGTTGTTTTTTAGAGTGGGCATTAACCGAGGCCACAGGGCATAGGCATGTTATGCACTATCTTGATGACTTCCTGTTCTTGAGAGCAGCCGGCGATACGAAATGTGCGCAGGCGCTGCACGACTTCTGCATCCTCATGAGGGAGTTTGGAGTCCCATTGGCACCAGGTAAGACGGTTGGACCATCTACTTCACTAGAGTTTCTGGGAATTGAGCTCGATTCTGTTGAGGGATGTTTCCGTTTACCGATGGAGAAGGTGGCTAAGTTCAGGGCTTCCTTGACGCAATGCTTGGGCAGGAAGAAAGTGACCCTGCACCAGTTACAACAAACAGTGGGTCAGCTTAACTTTGCTTTGAGGGTGATACCAATGGCCCGCCCCTTCTCACGCTCTATTGCGCAAGCTATGGTTGGTCTCAAAGAAGGGCACCACCGTACGAGACTGTCGGCATAGGTTCGCCAGGATATGCGCATTTGGTTGGCATTCCTGGTGGACTTCAACGGTCGAATTGTGTGGAACAAGCCGCCAGCGTCTTCAGATGAACTAGGTCTGTGGACTGACTCAGCGGGGAGCGTGGGTTTTGGCGCCATCTTAGGTAATCGATGGTCGGCGCAAACATGGCCGGCGTGGTGGCACTCCAGCGGTCTCACAGGTAACATTGGGTTCTTGGAGTTGTTCCCCATTTGGGTTGCTCTGATGGCATGGCCTGACGACTTCAGGGACCGCTCAGTGGTGTTTTGGTCTGATAATATGACTTTTGTCGAATGCATTAACCAACAGGCAGCACGCTGCAAATGGATCTTGAGATTATTGAAAGAAGTTGTGCTGTTTTGCATGAGACTGAATGTACAGTTCAGGGCGAAACATGTGCCAGGCGTACTGAATCATGCAGCTGATGCACTCTCTCGTTCACATACGCAGGCATTCAGGGGTTATCTGCCTACAGCGGACCTAGTGGCGGCACCATTCACCGAAGCACTATGGCTAATCGGTGCCCCGGATTACAAGACCTCGTGGCAGCAAGCTTAGCCCCCAGGACAAGGAAGGCATACGAAGGAGCGTTTTTTTCCTATTGCAAATTTTTGGTTCCAACAGGGAGTCAGAGCTGGGGTCAGGAGGAATCCTTCCTGGGGTTGCTGGTAGCGCTGCACAGAGAAGGCCGATCAGCGGCGACGGCCAGTAGGCATAGGGCGGCCATTTCATTCATGGCGCAGGTGCATGGCATAAAAGGCCAAACGGGTTCCTTTTTGGTTAAGAAGGCCCTTCGCGGCTGGCAGCGCCTCGAGGGTCGCAAGCAAGATGCGAGGCGCCCGATTGGCTTCGACAGGTTGTCTCTACTTGTAGCGAAGCTAGACGAGACGTGCGCCTCCCATTTCGAAGCAGTTCTGTTCCGGGCAGCTTTCGCATTAGCATTCCATGGGGCTATGCGGGTGAGCGAACTGGTCGCAAGGAATAAGAAAGACGTTGAGGGAGGCTTGTGCAGGGATCACGTCCAAATTAGGGGTGATTCGATGGTGGTCTCGATAGCCAGGTCCAAGACCGACCAGGGGGCTATGGGAAATAGTCTTGTCGTGCAGCATGCGCGAGGGTCCCCCACGTGCCCGATAAAGTGTATAGAGGGATACTTGGCACTAAGGGCGGCTACATGGGGGGGGGAGTTTGCTAAGGCACAAGGATGGCACCCCACTGACGAGGTTTCAGTTCCAGAGGGTGCTAGCACTGACAATCGCTGCTGCGGGCATGGACCCGTGCGATTTTGGGACCCACTCCTTTAGGATAGGGGCTGCTACTGAGGCTACAGCCAGGGGTCAGAGTGAGGAGGAAGTGAAACAGTTGGGACGATGGTCCTCGAATTGCTTCAAAAGGTATGTGCGATTGCACATGTTGTAAAGATCAATTGACATGCACTCACGCTTCTTGTCTTTTGTTTGAATTACAGTTTCGCGAGCCTGTCACGCGGGGCAGAATTTGCAGTCGACCCAGCACCAGGAGACCAGCGGTCAAGGATCACCGTCTGGAGGGAGAGTGGTATGGGTCATGGGCCACTCATATGTGAGGCGCGCCGGGGACGTATTCAAAGCAGGTGACGCGACTCACGCAGCTGGGGAATACGGGTACAGAATGGCCTTCCATGGGAAGGGCGGGCTCTGTTTTGACCAATTCGAATCATTTTTTGAGGGTCTCTTAGGGCGGCAAAGGTCACCGCCATCTGTAGTCATAGTACACCTGGGGGGCAATGACTTGGTGACACTGGGTAGACGAGTGTTGTTTGAATAAATTTTGTCTGCTGTTAGCTGGTTGGCTAAAAGAATCCCAGGGTGCATGATTGCCTGGTCCCACATGATTCCCAGGAAGGTATGGCGGGGGGGGCCTTTCGGTGTCAGCACTGAACCATTCGGTGAAAAGGGTTAACAATAAAATTGGTAAATTGTTTCGCTCTTCGCAGTTGCATAGCATTCCTCACGGGTGTATTCGGGGTGATCTCATGTATCTAAATGATGGGGTTCACTTGTCCAGGGAGGGGAATGATTTACTCATAGGTGACTTCATAGCATGGCTAAGGGGTTTGAGGAATCATGACCTTTAGGAGGAGTAGGGGGGGCCGGATAGTCGGTCAACTATCTGGCCTGTGGCGGTAAGGTCATGATCGGTGAGCAGTAATTTCCAGGTCCCTAGAGGGGGGCGCCACCCAGAATGGATGGGAGCGCCCGGGGGGAGGTGGCCATTGGCCTCCCACGGGAAGGCGGCACCCACTAAGGATGGGTCGCCTAGGGGGAGACGGCCATAGGCCCCTCCCAGGGGGGAGGCAGCTAGATGCCCCTCCTACTAATTTCCCGGGGGCCGGATATCCGCGACGGCGGATAGAGAGTGTGGGGATGGGGGGGAGATCACGCTGTCCTTCCTACAGATACCTCACACGGGAACTCGGACGACCTTTAAGATGGCGTCTGCGCATTCGCCACTCACACCGTGAGGGCGTGAGTTTTGGTAGTAGGGATCTGACACCGGTTAAGACCTTGCCATTGGCCCGTAATGCTAGGATGTACAATTTTAATTTAGAATAGATGCATTTGCAGGATGTTAGACTCGGCTAGGAAACCTTTGTATTAGAGATCTGTTAAGGTTAGCCAAAGAACATGTCTTCATCGAAATGTAATAAATGTAAAATTGTACATAATTATGAAACTTTTATTTAATGTTTTAAATTTTGTTTCATATTTTAATAAATACGGCCGGGAGGGTGACTCCCTCCCGCCTTCCAAAAGTTCAAACCTGTGTCCGACTTCTCCCATCCTTGGGGATTGTGTTGGGAGGGGGTGGCGGGCATCCCGGCCATATGGAAAGGGGCGACCACTCGTTCCCCCCGAACGTACGGTTGGGTGCCCCGATCCCCCCGGGAAGCCATTTTGGGCGGGGGCGTGGCTCGGCTGGTATGCCCGAAGCGGCGTAGCCGGGGCGCGCCTTTTCCCACCCAAGAGGGGTTGTTCTAGACACCTACACCGAAGACCACGCCCAGTAGGCGTACCGGAGGAGGGTACATGCCCTCCCGCAGAAGAATAAATAGAGCAGGAATCCAAAGAAGCGTCCGCTTGTTCCTGTGCTCTGAAGGCTGCATCCACTCGTTGCTCGTGAGCCCTCGACGGAACAAGCAGCAATTTTGACCCACCCACCAGCCCCTTATGGCAATGTTTGTTTTAAATAAAGTTTTGCTGAGATAGGCCTTTTTTCCTTTGTAGAAAAGTAAAGGAAAGATAAGGATGTGACTTCTGCCTGTAGGATAATGTTTTTCTTGGTAGGAGTGAGCAGTCGATGACACATCGAGGAAATGTCAGAATTTTTTCCTTCTTTAGTAGGTAAACAACTGTCGTATTTATTTTGGTCGGGCGGTAAGGTCATGATCGGTGAGCAGTAATTTCAAGGTCCCTAGAGGGGGGCGCCACCCAGAATGGATGGGAGCGCCCGGTGGGAGGCGGCCATTGGCCCCTCCCACGGGGAGGCGGCACCCACTAAGGATGGGTCGCCTAGGGGGAGACGGCCATAGGCCCCTCCCAGGGGGGAGGCGGCTAGATGCCCCTCCTACTAATTTCCTGGGGGCCGGATATCCGCAACAGCGGATAGAGAGTGTGGGGATGGGGGGAGTCCACGCTGTCCTTCCTACTGATACCTCACACGGGAACTCGGACGACCTTTAAGATGGCGTCGAGTGGAAAGGGGGCCCCCACCACGACAAGGGAAGTTACAGTTGGCAACGAGGGTAGAGTCCTCTGCGCATGCGCCACTCACACCGTGAGGGCGTGAGTTTTGGTAGTAGGGATCTGACACCGGTTAAGACCTTGCCGTTGGCCCATAATGCTAGGATGTACAATTTTAATTTAGAATGGATGCATTTGCAGGATGTTAGACTCGGCTAGGAAACCTTTGTATTCGAGATCTGTTAAGGTTAGCCAAAGAACATGTCTTCATCGAAATGTAATAAATGTAAAATTGTACATAATTCTGAAACTTTTATTTAATCTTTTAAATTTTGTTTCATATTTTAATAAATACGGCCGGGAGGGTGACTCCCTCCCGCCTTCCAAAAGTTCAAACCTGTGTCCGACTTCTTCCATCCTTGGAGATTGTGTTGGGAGGGGGTGGCGGGCATCCCGGCCATAAGAACCAAGAGTGGCGCAGAAAGAAGCAAGAGATGTGCAGAAAGAAGAGAGTGAGCTGCAGGAAGAAGCAAGAGAGGTGCAGATAGAGGCAAAAGAGGTGAAGAAATAGGTAAGCAAGGTACAGAAAGAGGCAACAGAGGTGTATAAAGAGGCATGAGAGGTGCAGAAAGAAGCAAGCGAGGTGCAGATAGAAAAGAGTGAGGTGTAGAAAGAGGCAAGAGAGCTGAAGAAAGTAGAAGAAAGGTATATAAAGTGGCAAGAGAGGTACAGAAAGAGAAAAGAGAGGTGCAGAAAGAGGCAAGAGGGGTACAGAAAGAAGAGAGTGAGTTGAAGAAAGAGGAAAGAGAGATTAGGTAGGAGCCAAGAGTGGTGCAGAAGGAGGTTAGACGTGTAGAAAGAGTTAAGAAAGATGCATAAAGAGGAAGAAAGCTAAAGAAAAGGGCAAGTGAGCTGCAGAAAGAGTCAAGAGGAGAGCAAAAAGAGTCAAGAAAGCTAAATCAAGAGGCAAGAGAAGTGCAGAAAGAGGAAGACATGTTCAGAAAGGGGTAAGATAGGTGCAGAAAGAGGAAGACATGTTCAGAAAGAGGTAGTAGAGGTACATAAAGAGGCAAGAGAGGTACAGCAAGAGGTGAGTTAGCTGCAGAAAGAACCAGGAGAAGTGCAGAAAGAGGCAAGAGAGGTACAGAAAGAAGCAAGAGAGGTGCAGAAGGAAGTTAGAGGTATAGAAAGAATCAACAGAGGTACAGAAAGAGGAAGAAAGGTAAAGAAAAAGGTAAGTGAGGTTCAGAAAGAGGCAAGAAGATAGCAAAAAGAGTCAAGAGAGGTGCATCAAGAGGCAAGAGAAGTGCAGAAAGAGGAAGACATGTTCAGAAAGAGGCAAGAGAGGTGCAGAAAGAGGTTAGAGAGGTACAGAAAGAAGCAAGAGGGGTACAGAAAGTGGAGAGAGAGCTGCAGAAAGAACAAAGAAAGGTGTAGAAAGGGGCAAGAGAGGTGCAGAAAGAAGCAAGAGGTGCGAAAAGAAAAGAGTGACCTGCAGGAAGTAGCAAGAGAAGTGCATATAGAGGCAAGAGAGATGCAGAAAGAGGCAAGAGTAGTAGAGAAAGAGTCACGAGAGGTGCAGAAAGAGTCAAGATAGGTGCAGAATGAGGCAGGAGATGTGAAGTAAGCTCGCTGAGGAGACCTTGGATTCTGTGACCGCCTGTAACCCTGCTGGGAAATTGCAGCTGGAGAGGAGAAGCTGCGTCAGGGGAGAAAGCTGCTGACACGGAGGACGGGACTGCGAGGACCACCAGGCTGTGCGCGGAACACCTGGCACACCTGCTGCCTCTTCCCGTGACTCCTCCCCCATGTTTCCCCCTGTGATAACTCCTCGCAGCCCCCGCTTCGCGGGCGCCGCTCGCTGAGGAGACCTAGGATTCTGTGACCGCCTGTAACCCTGCTGGGAAATCGCCGCTGGAGAGGAGAAGCTGCGTCAGGGGAGAAAGCTGCTGACACGGAGGACGGGACTGCGAGGCCCACCAGGCTGTGCGCAGAACACCTGGCACACCTGCTGCCTCTTCCCGTGACTCCTCCCCTTATTCAACGTCCCGTATATACCTGGTGCTGCAACGCCTGAGCGGGACGCGTGTGCGGGACACATCCCGGGACAAAGCCCGGACTAAGGGCGGACCCTCTGAGACCCTCAGAGAACCAAGGAGACTGGACTGGGCACGTCCCCTTGATGTGCAGAAAGAGGAAGAAAAGTACAGAAAAAGGCAATTGAACAACAGAAAGAGGCAAGAGGAGAGCAAAAAGAGTCAGGAGAGGTGCATCAAGAGGCAAGAGAAGTGCAGAAAGAGGAAGACATGTTCAGAAAGAGGCAAGAGAGGTGCAGAAAGAGGTTAGAGAGGTACAGAAAGAAGCAAGCGAGGTACAGAAAGAGGAGAGTGAGCTGCATAAATAACAAAGAAAAGTGCAGAAAGGGGCAAGAGAGGTGAAGAAAGAAGCAAGAGTTACAGAAAGAAAAGAGTGAGCTGCAGGCAAAAGCAAGCGAAGTGCATGTAGAGGCAAGAGAGATGCTGAAAGAGGCAAGAGTAGTGGGGAAAGAGGCAAGAGAGGTGTAGAAAGAGTCGAGATAGGTTCAGACAGAGACAAGACATGTTAAGAAAAAGAAGAAAGGTGCAAAAGGAGGCAAGAGAGGTGCATAAAGAGGCAAGAGAAAAGCAAAAAATGGCAAGAGAAATGCAGAAAGAGGCAAGAGATGTACAGAAAAAGAGGGGTGAAGAAAGAAGAGAGTGAGTTGAAGAAAGAGGAAAGGGAGGTGTCAAGAGATGTATAGAAAGAGGAAGAAAAGTACATTAAAAAGGCAAGTGAGCTGCAGAAAGAGACACAAGGAGAGCAAAAAGAGTCAAGAGAGGTGCATCAAGAAGAAAGGAAAGTACAGAAAGAGGAAGACATGTTCAGAAGGAGGCAGGAGAGGTGCAGAACGAGGCAAGAGATGTATATAAAGATGCAAGAGAGGTACAGAAAGAGGAGAGTGAGCTGCAGAAAGAACCAAGAGAAGTGCGGAAAGAGGCATGAGAGGTGCATCAAGATGCAAAAGTAATGCAGCAAGAGGAAGACATGTTCAGAAAGAGGCAAGAGAGGTGCAGAATGCAGAAAGAGGTGTACGGAAAGAGGCAAGTGAGGTACCTAAAAACGAGAGTGAGCTTCGGAAAGAACCAAGAGATGTGCAGAGAGCGGCAAGAGAGGTGTAGAAAGAAGCAAGAGACATGCATAAAGAAGAGAGTGAGCTGCAGGAAGAAGCAAGCGCGGTGCAGATATAGGCAAAAGAGGTGAAGAAAGAGGCAAGCAAGGTGAAGAAAAAAGCAACAGAGGTGTATAAAGAGGTATGTATGGTGCGGAAAGAAGCAAGAGAATTGAAAAAAGTTGCGAAAGAGGTGCAGAAAGATGAAAGAGTGGAGTAGATAACCAAGAGAGGGGTAGAAAAAAGCAAGAGAGGTGCAGAAAGACGCAAGAGAGTTGCATAAAGAGGCAAGAGGGGTGTAGAAAGAAGAGAGTGAGTTGCAGAAAGAGAAAAGAGAGGTGCAGATAGAGGCAATAGAGGTGAAGAAAGAGGCAACAGAGATGTATAAAGAGGCAAGAGAGGTATAGAAAGAGGCAAGAGAGCTACATAAAGAAGCAAGAGGAGTGCAGAAAGAAAGGATTGAGCTGCAGAAAGAGGGAAGAGAGGTATATAAAGAGGCAAGACAGGTGCAGAAACAAGAGAGTGAGCTGCAGAAAGAGGCAAGAGAGGTGGAGAAAGAGGTAAGAGAGGTGGAGAAAGAGGTTAGAGATGTAAAGAGAGTCAAGAAGGGTACAGAACGAGGAATAAAGGTGCCGAAAAAGGTATGTGAGCTGCAGAGAGAGGCAAGATAAGAACATCAAGAGTCAAGAGAGGTACATCAAGAGGCAAGAGAGGTGCAGAAAGAGGCAGGAGAGCCGCAAAAAGAGGCAAGAGGTATGCAAAAAAGAGAGAGAGCTGCAGAAAGATAGAAGAGGGGTGTTAGAAAGAGGCAAGAGAGGGTCAGAAGGAGGCAAGAGGGGTACAGAAAGAGGAGTGTGAGCTTCAGAAAGAACCATGATAATTGCAGAAAGAGGCAAGAGAGGTACAGAAAGAGAAAAGAGAGATGCAGAAAGAGGCAAGGGGGTGAAGAAAGAAGAGATTGAGTTGAAGAAAAAGGAAAGAGAGATGAAGAAAGAGGCAAGAGAGGTGCAGAAGGTAGAAGAAAGGTACAGAAAAAGGCAAGTGAGCTGCAGAAAGAGGCATGAGGAGATCAAAAAGAGACAAGAGAGGTGCATCAAGAGGCATGAGAAGTGCAGAAAGAGGAAAACAAGTGTAGAGTGAGGCAGGAGAGGTGCAGAATGCAGAAAGAGGAAAGAGGGGTACAGAAAGAGGCAATGAGATACAGAAAAAGGAGTGTGAGCTTCAGAAAGAACGAAGAGAAGTGCAGAAAGCGGCAAGAGAGGTGTAGAAAGAAGCAAGAGACGTGCAGAAAGAAGAGAGTGAGCTGCAGAAAGAAGCAATAGAGGTGCAGATAGAGGCAAAAGAGTTGAAGAAAGAGGTAATCAAGGTGCATAAAGAGGCAACAGAGGTGAATAAAGAGGCATGAGAGGTGCAGAAAGAAGCAAGAGAGGTTCTGATAGAAAAGAGTGAGGTGCAGAAAGAGGAAAGAAAATTACAAACAGTGGCAAGAGAGGTTCAGAAAGAGGAAAGAGTGGAGTAGAAAACCAAGAGAGGTGCATATAAAGGCAAGAGAGGTGAAGAAAGAGGCATTCAAGGTGCATAAAGAGGGGAGAGGTGAAGAAAGAGGCAATAGAGGTGTAGAAAGAAGCAAGAGAGGAACAGAAAGAGGCAAGAGAGTTGCATAAAGAAGCAAGAGGAGTCCTGAAAGAAAAAAGTGAGCTGCAGAGAAGGGTTAGGAGAGTTATAGAAAGAGGCCCAACAGGTGTAGATACAAGAGAGTGACCTGCAGAAAAAGGCAAATGAGGTGCAGAAAGACGTAAGAGATGTAAAGAGAGTAAATAAGGGTATAGAAAGAGGAATAAAGGTGAAGAAAAAGTATGGTAATCTGCAGAGAGAGGCAAGATATGATCAAAAAGAGTCAAGAGAGGTACATCAAGAGGCAAGAGAGGTGCAGAAAGAGGCAAGAGAGCTGCATAAAGAGGCAAGAGGGGTGCAAAAAGAAGAGATTGAGCTGCAGAAAGGTGGAAGAGATGTGTTAGACAGAGGCAAGAGAGGTTTAGAAGGAGGTTAGAGATGTAGAAAGAGTCAAGAGAGGTGCAAAAAGAAGAGGAAAGGCACAGAAATAGGCAAGAGAGATACAGAAAGAGGCAAGAGAAGAGCAAAACATGTCAAGAGAGGTGAATCAAGAGGCAAGGGCAGTGCAGAAAGAGGAAGCCATGTTCGAACATTGGCAAGAAAGGTGCAGAATGAGGTAAGAGAGGGACAGAAAGAAGAGAGTGAGCTGCAGAAATATGGAAGAGAGGTGTTTGAAAGAGGCAATAGAGGGGCAGAAGGAGGCAAGAGAGGTACAGAAAGAGGAGAGTGAGCTGAAGAAAGAACCAGGTGAAGTGCAGAAAGAGGCAACAGAGGTACAGAAAGAAGCAAGAGAAGTGCAGAAAGAGGCATGAGAGATGCAGAAAGAGCTAAGAGAAGTGCAGAATGAGACAGGAGAGGTGAAGAAAGAGGCAAGAGAGGTGCAGAATGTGGTTAGAGGTATAGAAAGAATCAACAGAGGTCCAGAAAGTGGAAGAAGGGTACAGAAAAAGGTAAGTGAGGTTCATAAAGAGGCAAGAGGAGAGCAAAAAGAGTCAAGAGCAGTCTATCAAGAGGCAAGAGAAGTGCAGAAAGAGGAAGACATGTTCAGAAAGAGGCAAGAGAGCTGCAGAAAGAGGCAAGAGAGGTACAGAAAGAGGCAAGCGAGGTACAGAGAGAGGAGAGAGAGCTGCAGAAAGAACAAAGAAAAGTGTAGAAAGGGGCAAGAGAGGTGCAGAAAGAAGCAAGAGGTGCAGAAAGAAAAGAGTGAGCTGTAGGAAGAAGCAAGAGAAGTGCATGTAGAGGCAAGAGAGATGCGGAAAGAGGCAAGAGTAGTGGAGAAGGAGGCAAGAGAGGTGCATAAAGAGTCAAGATTGGTGCAGAAAGAGGCAGGAGATGTGAAGAAAGAGACAAGAGAGGTACAGAGAGAGAAAAGAGAGGTGCAGAAAGAGGCAAGGGGGTGAAGAACGAAGAGAGTGAGTTGAAGAAAGAGGAAAGAGAGGTGAAGAAAGAGGCAAGAGAGGTGCAGGAAGAAGCAAGAGAGGTGCAGATAGAGGAAAAAGAGTTGAAGAAAGAGGTAAGCAAGGTGCATAAAGAAGCAACAAAGGTGAATAAAGAGACATGAGAGGTGCAGAAAGAAGCAAGAGAGGTGCTGATAGAAAAGAGTGAGGTGCAGAAAGAGGCAAGAGAATTACAAAAAGTGGCAAGAGAGGTGCAGAAAGAGGAAAGAGTGGAGTAGAAAACCAAGAGAGGTGCATATAGAGGCAAGAGAGGTGAAGAAAGAGGCAATAGAGGTGTAGAAAGAAGCAAGCGAGGAACAGAAAGAGGCAAGAGAGTTGCATAAAGAAGCAAGAGGAGTCCTGAAAGAAAAAAGTGAGCTGCAGAAAAGGTAGGAGAGTTATAGAAAGAGGCCCGACAGGTGTAGATACAAGAGAGTGAGCTGCAGAAAAAGGCAAATTAGGTGCAGAAAGACGTAAGAGATGTAAAGAGAGTAAATAAGGGTATAGAAAGAGGAATAAAGGTGCAGAAAAAGTATGGGAATTTGCAGAGAGAGGCAAGATAAGCTCAAAAAGAGTCAAGAGAGGTACATCAAGAGGCAAGAGATGTGCACAAAGAGGCAAGCGAGCTGCATAAAGAGGCAAGAGGGGTGCAAAAAGAAGAGATTGAGCTACAGAAAATTGGAAGAGAGGTTTTAGAAAGAGGCAAGATAGGTTATTATAAGGAGGTTAGAGATGTAGAAAGAGTCAAGAGAGGTGCAAAAAGAAGAGGAAAGGCACAGAAATAGGCAAGAGAGATACAGAAAGAGGCAAGAGAAGAGCAAAACATGTCAAGAGAGGTGAATCAAGAGGCAAGGGCAGTGCAGAAAGAGGAAGCAATGTTCGAACATTTGCAAGAAAGGTGCAGAATGAGGCAAGAGAGGGACAGAAAGAAGAGAGTGAGCTGCAGAAATATGGAAGAGAGGTGTTAGAAAGAGGCAATAGAGTGGCAGAAGGAGGCAAGAGGGGTACAGAAAGAGGAGAGTGAGCTGAAGAAAGAACCAGGAGAAGTGCAGAAAGAGTCAACAGAGGTACAGAAAGAGGCAAGAGAGATGCAGAAAGCGAAGTGCAGAATGAGGCAGGAGAGGTGATGAGAGAGGCAAGAGAGGTGCAGTAGGTGGTTAGAGATACAGAAATAATCAACAAAGGTGCAGAAAGTGGAAGAAAGGTACATAAAAAGGTAAGTGAGGTTCAGAAAGAGGCAAGAGAAGAGCAAAAAGAGTCAATAGAGGTGCATCAAGAGGCAAGAGAAGTGCAGAAAGAGGAAGACATGTTCAGAAAGAGGCAAGAGAGCTGCAGAAAGACAAAAGAGAGGTACATAAAGAGGCAAACGAGGTACAGAAAGAAGAGAGAGCTGCAGAAAGAACAAAGACAAGTGTAGAATGGGGCAAGAGAGGTGCAGAAAGAAGCAAGATGTGCAGAAAGAAAAGAGTGAGCTGCAGGAAAAAGCGAGAGACGTACAGGCAGAGGAAAGAGAGATGCAGAAAGAGGAAAGAGTAGTAGAGAAGGAGGCAAGAGAGGTGCAGAAAGAGTCAAGATGTGTGCAGAAAGAGGCAGGAGATGTGAAGAAAGAGACAAGAGAGGTACAAAAAGAGAAAATAGAGGTGCGGCAAGAGGGGTGAAGAACAAAGAGAGTGAGTTGAAGAAAGAGGAAAGAGAGGTGAAGAAAGAGGCAAGAGAGGTGCAGAAGTAGGTTAGAGTTGTAGAATAAGTCAAGTGATGTGCAGAAAGTGGAAGAAAAGTACAGAAAACGGCAATTGAACTGCAGAAAGAGGCAAGAGGAAAGCAAGAAGAGTCAATAGAGGTGCATCAAGAGGCAAGAGAAGTGCAGAAAGAGGAAGAAATGTTCAGAAAGAGGCAAGAGAGCTGCAGAAAGAGGCAAGAAAGGTACAGAAAGAGTCAAGCAAGGTACAGAAAGAGGAGAGAGAGCTGCAGAAAGAACAAAGAAAGGTGTAGAAAGGGGCAAGAGAGGTGCAGAAAGAAGCAAGAGGTGCGAAAAGAAAAGAGTGACCTGCAGGAAGTAGCAAGAGAAGTGCATATAGAGGCAAGAGAGATTCAGAAAGAGGCAAGAGTAGTAGAGAAAGAGTCACGAGAGGTGCAGAAAGAGTCAAGATAGGTGCAGAATGAGGCAGGAGATGTGAAGTAAGCTCGCTGAGGAGACCTTGGATTCTGTGACCGCCTGTAACCCTGCTGGGAAATCGCCGCTGGAGAGGAGAAGCTGCGTCAGGGGAGAAAGCTGCTGACACGGAGGACGGGGCTGCGAGGCCCACCAGGCTGTGCGCGGAACACCTGGCACACCTGCTGCCTCTTCCCGTGACTCCTCCCCCCTGTTTCCGCCTGTGATAACTCCTCGCGGCCCCCGCTTCGCGGGAGCCGCTCGCTGAGGAGACCTTGGATTCTGTGACCGCCTGTAACTCTGCTGGGAAATCGCCGCTGGAGATGAGAAGCTGCGTCAGGGTAGAAAGCTGCTGACACGGAGGACGGGACTGCGAGGCCCACCAGGCTGTGCGCGGAACACCTGGCACACCTGCCGCCTCTTCCCGTGACTCTTCCCCTTATTCAACGTACTGTATAAGACCTGGTGCTGCAACGCGTGAGCGGGACGCGTGTGCGGGACACATCCCGGGACAAAGCCCGGACTAAGGGCGGACCCTCTGAGACCCTCAGAGAACCGAGGAGACTGGACTGGGCACGTCCCCTTGATCGACAGGTACTGCTCATTTCTGAAGTTGCCTATTATCAGGCCTGATTTGTTTGCCCTGTTGGACTATCTTATATAAATGTCTTCTACAAACACAGATCAGCCCGTGTCAGACAAACAGGGTGTACTGTTAAATAGAACCCTTGACAACTACTTTACCAAATCCTCCCCTGATATCTCTAGGGAAATTGCTATAGCGGAGCGGCGGGCGGAACGCCGCCGTTCCGTGGAAAGTATAAAGAACAGGTCAGTCTCACTGGCATCGCTTCCTGCTACTAGCTCCACTGACACTGACATTGATGTAATAGCTAATGAGTCGGTAAATATCTTGGATAGCCAGCCTTTGGAAGGGAGTGTGATTGCGCTCACACCAAATACTCCTCCAAAGACGGACATGAATGGTCTACCCTCAACTTCTCATACAAGTAGCCCAAGTATCTTGAAGGGAAATGCTCTGCCTCCTGTGAAATTACTCCATAATAGGGCAAAAAAAACGATACCCCTGTCAAAAAACTATGGACCGCCGCCGAACAAAAAACAGCAGAAAAGGGGGGACCTGCTACAACCCAAGTTGAGTTGCTCTGATTTCGGTAAAAAAGCTATTAATACTGCGAAGAAACCTAGTATTCTACAAGCAGATATAGAGGGGACTCATGCCACATCTTCATCCTTACCAAAATTGCTAGCAGACAAAGAGGACAGTATAGACACTAGTGTGGCTGTTAATGTGCCCATTGAGGATAAGGGTCTTGTCACATTATTAAATATAGAGAGTCTGATTAAATCCTACTCTGCATCTATTCTGGAGAGGTTGATGGAAGTAGAATGTAGACTGTGTAAAATTGAGTATGCATTGGGAAGTAAGGACGATGTACTTAACAATGGTTCAAATAATGCAACTAGTTTATTACCAAATAATGCATTACCAAATAGATTAACACCGGTTCAACCACCCTTAACTATCCCTATTGCCATTCCTTCTTCATCAGCATCTACCTCCAAACCCACGGGGAACACAATGACAGCGACTGTCCAACATAATCTACCCCCTAAACCGACCCAACAAAAAATTCAAGATCAACCGTCGGTTAATGTTGCAAATAAAACCATTGATAACACATCTAATAGACTCCTAGGGAAATCAACTAGGGAGGTGGGGGAAACCAGACATACCTGGGGGAAACCTAGAAGGACTCCTTTGCCTGAACTCCCGCCAGAGGCAGTACCCTATGTGGTCGTCCTAACAGGGGTGCCTGTGCTGGAACAAAACAAGAGAGAGGGTTTCGCACAACTAAAGAATAAGATTATGCACTGGCTGAGTCTATACAGGCCAATTGCAAATCATATTAATGGTGAGATTGTCCATGCTCAACATCTCCAATGGTTGGGGGGTAGACCCAAAGATATCGATGGTGATGTGGTGGTCGTGAATTTTAGGGATGCTAATGCTGTCCAATTTATACTAAACTGGCAGCCAGGTAGTTCAAATAACACCATAATCCCTAAACCATTAACGTACTATTACCCAAGGTCAGTGGTGTTTCCACCCAGCACCATTCACCC
Organism: Lissotriton vulgaris; assembly: GCF_964263255.1. Lineage (NCBI taxonomy): Eukaryota > Metazoa > Chordata > Amphibia > Caudata > Salamandridae > Lissotriton > Lissotriton vulgaris. The sequence continues at coordinate 459,858,281 of NC_141696.1, read as the reverse complement.
CAGCACCAACCACCTCAGTATATAACCCAAACCCAGCCAATTAATCATCCTATTGCACAGAATGCTGGGAGCAACCAATATGCCCTGTACCCTTCGATTTTACAGAGCACAAGGAATTTGCACTATGTTCCCTGCCCTGTGACAGCCCCAGACTCCATGGGATGAAACTACGCACCAGCTAAAATACATAACTCCCAGAACAGAAGGATGGATCACTTAAAACCCTTTACACCTCTAGAAACTTCTAATAGGTTTGATATTTTTAGCGGTCTAGATGATTGCGACTGATGTTTCTTGAGTCGGGGGGTGAGGGGATAGAAACAAGGAGTCTTGGAGATGTGGGTGTTGTTAACATACCTGATGTATTGGTGAATCCTGTGCCTTCTTGTTTGGACAAAACTGTACCTCATGACACAAACACTCTAGAAGAACTGGTAGTACCCACAACCATTTTGAACAAAAAGCCATCCCTAGAGGAAACATCCTTGGTAATACAATCTGTGGTTCCCATTAGTTGTGAAGAGATGCCAAGGGCTTTCCCCGAGAGGTCATCTGCTCTTGGGATGCCGGTTAAATTGGTCTGTTGGAATATAGCTGGAATTGCAAAAAACCTGAGGGATCCGGAGTGGGCTAACGTTATAGAGTCTTTTGATTTCTGTTTGTTACAGGAAACCTGGGCAGTGGATACGCCCCACAGGGTGGGTTACAAGACTTATGGAATCGGTGGGATCCCCTCCAGAAGTGGAAGGACGTCAGGGGGACTTTTGATCTGGGTGAAAATAAACCTAAGGGTAAATATTGAGGTGATAGTTACAAATTCTGTAGATATACTAGCTCTAAAAGTCACAGTCTGTAACAGGAAGAAATTATTTCTAGTAAACATCTACAATAGGCCCTTACCCTATTCAAAAGAATCACCAACCCTTTCTAAATTAGATTGCTTTCTGAGTGGATTGGACCCCAGGGAGGATCTTGTTGTCCTGGCTGGTGATTTAAATTGTAACTTTGAGCCAGTTTTGGGTCTTAGTGAAATCTTCGATGAGGAAGATCAGGCGAATAAAATCCCTATTTTGGAGAACGTTAAATCGGTTAAATGTTCAACACTGGTTCTCCAGCTGACTAATTTATGCACGGAGCATTTCCTTAGGGATTGAAACGGACGGTTACCATCCGACAGCTCGAAGAAACCAACATTCACCAGGAATAACTACAAAAGTAACCTAGATTTTGTGATCGCTTCCATACCCCTCTGGCCACATCTTTTGGACCTCGAAGTAATGGAACGGATCAAAAGCGATCATTTTCCCTTAAACTTGACTTTAGATGTCTCACTGTTTAACGATATAGTTCAACCATTCCCACTTGAGGAAAGTGGCGTTGATAATTTTGAGATCCATATTAGTAATAACAGGAGATCACTTAAATGGCCATTTATATTGGATCACAGTGACATCCTCAGTGAAATATATTCGCTTTTTGCTGGGACATTTGGACCCTACTTAGCCGTAACGTCTGAGGATGAAACCAAAATGTCCTTTTTGACAATACATCAGAAAGTTTTTGCTGACCTAAAATTATTAGTCACCAAAATGCCCAAAAAAACCCAGCAAAAGACCCAGAATCTGTCCCATAGTAAGCCATGGTATGATAGATCCTGCAGAGAGTCAAAGAGGGAACTACTAATTGCAATTAAGACCAAGTCTCCAATAGATGTACAAAAAGCAAGGAATAACTATAAGTCTGTCCAAAGGGCCTCAAAAATAGCATGGGAGGAGAATAAATGGGCTGAACTGTTGCTAGCCGCCAGATCGCGTGATAATGTGGCCTTCTGAAGGCTAGTCGCAAATGGGAACCATGTAGGCAGGTTGGTTAAGGATGTTTTTCTGGACGAGCAAACTTGGGTTACCCATTTTACAAATCTATACAAAAAATATGATGATCCACATATGGACATGAATGCGGTAAGCCACAAACCACCAGCAGACTACCTTGTCTTTACCTTAGGGGAAACAGAGCTGGCAATAAGCCAAATAAAATCTGGTAAAGCCCCAGGTCTGGACAAGATTCCGGGGGACCTATACAAGCATGACTTAAAAGTATGGGTACCTTATATCAATTACTCGTGCAATAAACTATCCCGCACTTTAGAATTCCCTGAAAGTTGGAAGGGAGCTGAAATTGTTTTAATTTTTAAAAAAGGAGATAGGATGGACCCCTGTAACTACCGGCCAATAAGCCTAATGGACATCCTCCAGAAAATCTACTCATGACACATTCTACTACGTGTGAGTGATTGGTTGGAGGAAAATACAATTTTAACCAAATTCCAAGCCGGATTCAGATCAAAAGTCAGCACAATAGACCAGATTTTTAGATTCTGCTGCCTCTACTGGAAGTACGTAAAGATTAAAAGGTGCCACTTATATGTTGCCTTTTTTTGATTTAAGGGCAGCATTTGATCTGGTGCCACGCAATCTTTTATGGAAAACCCTGAGTGCAGCAGGTATGCCAAATAACTTAGTAGTTCAGATTAAAGAGTTACACGAAGGGAATTTTGCGAGAATTAGATGGGGCCCAAATGGCGAACTAACCCAAAAAATTCCTATCGAACGTGGAGTCCGCCAGGGCTGCGTTTTGGCCCCTACGCTCTTTTCCCTTTTTGTGAACGACATCCCTTTATTCTTAGAGGGATGTAAAAATGACTCCCCTAAACTGAACGGCGAAAAGGTAACATCCTTATTATTTGCTGACAATACTATCCTGATTTCCCAAACAAAAAATGGTTTACAGACACTATTGGACACTTTCAGTGGTTATTGTAGCCAAAAGGGGTTGGAGATTAATGGGAAAAGACCAAATGTATGGCCCTAAATCTGACTAAACCGGATAAGGGCTGCTTAACATTGAAAGGAGTAAAGTTGGAATCAGTGCCCCATTTCTCATATTTAGGGGTGACGCTAGATTCAAACTTCACTTGGAAAGCCCAAATGGATAAAAGCAAACTGATATTTGCCCAGAATGTTAAACCAATTCTCAGGGAGCAAAGCCTGAGCACTAGTAAAGCGGTGTCCCCAGTGATGGAACTATTTAAATTTAAAGTCCAACCATCAGTCCTTTATGGCGCAGAAATATGGGGCCCTGGGTCCAAGGAGACTTTCAGTGTCCTAGATAACAACTTTATGCGAAGTCTGGTAAGGATCCCGAGAGGCACCCCACTAGTACCCTTGGAATTGGACCTAAACTTTAAAAGAACTGATCACCAAGTTCTGATCCGACCTTTAATGCTGTGGGTTAGATTATGGCATGTCCCCGAACTCCAAGATTATAGAGACGGGCTAAAAGAAATCATGGCACTTGACAGCCAGATAGCTATCCCATGGCTGAGGCATGTTAAAGCTTGGTTCAGTAATATAGGATTGAAACATTTCTAGGAGAACCCCGAGCAGCTACCCTCCAACCCCAAATCAATTTTAAAAAGGGCCTTTTGGACCTTTATAGAAAATAGGACTGCAAGCATCACACCTAGTGGGACCTTAGTCTCAAAATTCTTAAATTTCAAGGATGAACCACTTTATGAGACTTTTATGGATGAAATAGAGCCCCCACTTGCCAAAACTCTATTTTTAAAACTCAGATATGGAAACCTTTTAATAAAAACAACCTTGGCTCGCTGGGCTAGGAATTGTGATTCATCGTCCTTAGTATTGGACAAAATTTGTCCTATGTGTGAACATAACCAGATAGAAAATGAGCAACATATCCTCCTTTTCTGCCCTTCTTATGCCCAGGCCAGAAAGAGATGGATTAAACCAATATGCCTATTGCTAGGCCTGAGGTCATGTTCACAGGCTCTGAGAATCCTAACAACAAATACATCGCAACAGATAACATTTAGTGTCAGTAGATTTTTACTTTCTATTTTCTTTCAAAGGAAAAAAATGGGGCATCAATTGTAATTGAGTTTTCCTTTATGGACTCGAACTGATTTGCTTGGAACCGATGTGGTGGTCCATCCTATGATTTTATGATTGTATTGTTCCGCTCCAATCATCTTCCAACATGAATTGTATTGTCCTAACTAATGATTTTAATACTGTAGTGAAATGTTTATTTTTTATTCAATGAAATGTAATGTAATGTATGTATTTTTCTTTCATGGCTCAAGCCGAAATAAAGAATTTTGAATGAATGAATGAAAAGAAGAAAGGTGCAAAAGGAGGCAAGAGAGGTGCATAAGGAGAAAAGAGAAAGTGTCAGGAGAAATGCAGAAAGAGACAAGAGAGGTACAGAAAGAGAAAAGAGAGGTGCAGAAAGAGGCAATAGGGGTGAAGAACGAAGAGAGTGAGTTGAAGAAAGAGGAAAGAGAGGTAAAGAAAGAGGCAAGAGAGGTGCAGAAGGAGGTTAGAGTTGTAGAATAAGTCAAGTGATGTGCAGAAAGAGGAAGAAAAGTACAGAAAAAGGCAATTGAACAGCAGAAAGAGGCAAGAGGAGAGCAAAAAGAGTCAAGAGAGGTGCATCAAGAGGCAAGGGAAGTGCAGAAAGAGGAAGACACGTTCAGAAATAGGCAAGAGAGGTGCAGAAAGAGGAGAGTGAGCTGCAGAAAGAACCAAGGGAAATAGAGAAAGACGCAAGAGACGTGCATCAAGAGGCAAAAGTAATGCAGAAAGAGGAAGGCATGTTTAGAAAGAGGCAGGAGAGGAATAGAATGCAGAAAGAAGGAGGCATTTGAGGAGAGTGAGCTTTGGAAAGAACCAAGAGAAGAGCAGAAAGCGGCAAGAGAGGTATAGAAAGAAGGGAGAGACGTGCAAATATAGGCAAAAGAGGTGAAGAAAGAGGCAAACGAGGTGTAGAAAGAGGCAACAGAGGTGCAGATAGAAAAGAGTGAGGTGCAGAAAGAGGCAAGAGAATTGCAAAAAGTGGCAAGAGAGGTGCAGAAAGAAGAAAGAGTGTAGTGGAAAACCAAGAGAGGTGTAAAAAGAAGAGGGTGAGTTGCAGAAAGAGGAACGAGAGGTGTAGATAGAGGCAAAAGAGGTGAAGAAATAGGCAACAGAGATGTATAAAGAGGCAAGAGAGGTGCATAAAGAGGCAACAGATGTGCATTAAGAAGTAAGAGGAGTGTTGAAAGAAAGGATTGAGCTGCAGAAAGAGGGAAGAGAGGTATAGAAAGAGGCAAGACAGGTACAGAAACAAGAGGGTGAGCTGCAGAATGAGGCAAGAGAGGTACAGAAAGAGGTAGGAGAGGTAGAGTAAGAGGTTAGAGGTGTAAAGAGAGTCAATAATGGTACTGAAAGAGGAATAAAGGTTCAGAAAAAGGTAAGTGAGCTGCAGAGAGATGCAAGATAAGATCAACAAAAGTCAAGAGAGGTACATCAAGAGGCAAGAGAGGTATATAAAGAGGCAAGAGAGGTACAGAAAAAGGAGAGGGAGCTGCAGAAAAAACCAAGAGAAGTGCAGAAAGAGGAAAGATAGGTGCTTCAAGAGGCAAAAGTAATGCAGAAAGAGGAAGACATGTTCAGAGAGAGGCAAGGGCGGTGCAGAATGCAGAAAGAGGAAAGAGGGGTACAGAAAGAGACAATGAGATACAGAAAAAGGGGTGTGAGCTTCGGAAAGAACCAAGAGAAGTGCAGAAAGTGGCAAGAGAGGTGTAGAAAGAAGCAAGATAAGTGCAGAAAGAAGAGAGTGACCTGAAGCAAGAAGCAATAGAGGTGCAGATAGAGGCAAAAGAGTTGAAGAAAAGGGTAAGCAAGGTGCTGAAAGAGGCAATAGAGATGAATAAAGAGGCATGAGAGGTGCCGAAAGAAGCAAGAGAGGTGCAGAAAGAGGAAAGAGAATTGCAAAAAGAGGCAAGAGAGTTGCCTAAAGAGGCAAGAGAATAGCATAAAGAGGCAAGAGGGGTGCAGACAGAAGAGAGTAAGTTGCAGAAAGATGAAAGAGAGGTGCAGATAGTGGCAATAGAGGTAAAAAAAGAGCAACAGATATGTATAAAGAGTCAAGAGAGGTGCATAAAGAAGCAAAACGAGTCCAGAAAGAAAAAAGTGAGCTGCAGAAAATGGTAAGAGAGGTATAGAAAGAGGCCTGACAGGTGTAGAAACAAGAGAGTGGGCTGCAGAAAGAGGCAAGAGAAGTGCAGAAAGAGGTAAGAGGTATAAAGAGATTCAAGAAGGGTATAGAAAGAGGAATAAAGGTGCAGAAAAAGTAAGTGAGCTGCAGAGAGAGGCAAGATAAGATCAACAAGAGTCAATAGAGGTACATCAAGAGGCAAGAGCGGTATATAAAGAGGCAAGAGAGGTACAGAAAGAGGAGAGGGAGCTGCAGAAAGAACCGAGAGAAGTGCAGAAAGAGGAAAGAGAGGTGCATCAAGAGGCAAAAGTAATGCAGAAAGAGGAAGACATGTTCAGAGAGAGGCAAGGGAGGTGCAGAATGCAGAAAGAGGAAAGAGGGGTACAAAAAGAGACAATGAGATACAGAAAAAGGGGAGTGAGCTTCGGAAAGAACCAAGCGCAGTGCAGAAAGCAGCAAGAGAGGTGTAGAAAGAAGCAAGAGAAGTGCAGAAAGAAGAGAGTGAGCTGCAGGAAGAAGCAATATAGGTGCAGATAGAGGTAAAAGAGTTGAAGAAAGGGGCAGGCAAGGTGCAGAAAGAAGTAACAGAGGAGAATAAAGAGGCATGAGAGGTGCAGAAAGAAGCAAGAGAGGCACTGATAGAAAAGAGTGAGGTGCAAAAAGAGGAAAGAGAATTGCAAAAAGTGGCAAGAGAGGTGCAGAAATAGGAAAGAGTAGAGTAGAAAACCAAGAGAGGTGCATATAGAGGCAAGAGAGGTTAAAAAAGAGGCAAGCAAGGTGCATAAAGATGTGAGAGGTGACGAAAGAGGCAATAGAGGTGTAGAAAGAAGCAAGAGAGGAACATAAAGAGGCAAGAGAGTAGCATAAAGAGGCAAGAGGGGTGCAGAAAGAAGAGAGTGGGTTGCAGAAAGATGAAAGAGAGGTGCAGATAGAGGCAATAGAGGTGAAGAAAGAGGCAACAGAGAGGTATAAAGAGTCAAGAGAGGTGCATAAAGAAGCAAGAGGAGTTAAGAAAGGAAAAAGTGAGCTGCAGAAAATGGTAAGAGAGGTATAGAAAGAGGCCTGACAGGTGTAGAAACAAGAGAGTGAGCTGCAGAAAGAGGCAAGAGAAGTGCAGAAAGAGGTAAGAGGTGGGAAGAGAGTCAAGAAGGGTATAGAAAGAGGAATAAAGGTGCAGAAAAAGTAAGTGAGTTGTAGACAGAGGTAGATTAAGCATGGGCGAATTTTGCGGATCTCGCGTTCGCGAATTTTGCGGATTTGCGGATTCGCAATCCGCAAAATCCGCGAATTCCCGCGAATTTGCGGATTTTTTTTTTTTTTTGTGTTCGCCCGTGTTTCTGCCAGTTCGCGAGGGTTTTTACAATTTCGCAATTTGCGAACTTACCTGTCGGGTCGCAAGTTTTGCGAACTTGTTGTTTCTACATGTCCAGCCTGTTTGGGACACTCTTCTTCATCACTGCCACTCTCTGTCACCACTGCCACTCTCTGACTACTCATGCCACCCTCTGGCCCACCCATGCCACCCTCTGTTTCATCACCACACCCTCTGGTTGTCCAGTGTACATTATTTTCGGCAAAGCAAAGCACACCTTCCCTGCCTCAAGTGACCTGAATTAATTTGGGGCTGATTAATGTGTCACAGAATATTTTTTTAGCTGGCACCTGCTTCCTTAGTGCGCCCTGATTAGTGATCTTTTGCACTTGCTAAGTGCTTTCATTGTTGCAAAATTAGTTACAACACCTGCCCTGCCCCAACTGACAATAATGAATTAGGGGCTAATTAATGTGTCACTGAAAGAATTTAAAGTTCCAGCCTGGCACCTGCTTGTCTGCTCCTTTAGCTGTAAATCAGGACCTTTGTGGCATACAGTTAAGGTCAGAGCAGGGTCACACAATAGTTGCAAGCAGGCAACCGAATTCTGGAGGGCCCCCTCAGGAAGCAATACAAAGAATCGTTACAAATCATGAGGTTGACCTTTTGCACCTGCTCATTGCTTTTGCTTTTGCTGAAATCGTTTTGCGGTTTTTTTCGCGCTATTCGCGGGGCGCGGCGTCGTGCGAAACCGACCGCGGAAGCCGCCAATTCGTGCGAATGAGCATTTTATTTTTTTGCGGCTTGTTGTTTCGCGAGTTTTTTTGCAGTATTCGCGAGCCGCTTGCAGCGCAACACGCGAATTTACCCCAAGGTCGAGTACGGGCGCGGCCATTTTGTTTGCGTGACGTATTTCCGTTTCCGCCCGCTATGTATAATCTCGCGCAGTAAGCGCATTGCGAGTAGAGGTTCGCACGAGATCGCGCGGGAAATCTAGAGGTTCGCACGAGATCGCGAGGAAAATCTCGCGCGAACTGACTTTCGCGCTCGGAAACGGGCGCCGGCCATCTTGTTTTTCATTCATTTCCTGTGTCTGGGCATGGTGTTTAATCCTCTTGATATCTTTCCCATCCTTTGCTTGTTTTCAGTTTTTTTTTTACGATTTTGCTTCTTATCTATCCCTCTCTTTTCCTAGCTGTATATTTTTGTCTTTTCTGCTATTTTTCTTTACTTTTAAACTACTTTTGTAAACTCTTTTCTTTTCTTCTTCCCTATCCTATTCTTTCTTAATTTTCTACTTCTTCCTACCTTACCTGCCCAGACCATGGTCAAGCCAGGCGCCGTGAAGCTGCCCAGGCACTTGAGGGCCGCAGCGGCGGCGGGGAGTAGTGCTGGACCCAGTGGCAGGACAGCAGGCGTGAGATCGAGGGGGGAGCAGGTGACGCGCCGGGAGATATTCAGCCCGGAGGAAGTGGGCGCGCTGGTCTACTTCGTCCAGCGCCGCCTGCCCAGGACCATCGCGGGAGGCGGCAGGATCGCGGCCGGCGGCTACAACATGCGGGAGCGCCGGAAGCGGTGGGAGAAGGTGTGCTGGGCCATATCCCACCTCTACGGGGTCCAGCGCACCTACAGCCAGGTCACCCATCGCTGGACGGACCTCCTGGACCGCGAGCGCGACCTGCTGGACCAGCTCGGCTTGGAGATCCCCGGGCTTGGTGAGTAGTAGTAGCCATTGGCATTTAATCACTCACTACTATGATGTTTTCTCCTGCTCTGTGTTGTTGTATTGCAAATATTTGTTTTTTACATGGAGCAAGCCAATAATGCCGCTGATGACGATTACATTGTAGTTAAATTATATTTCAAAATCTTCTGTGCATTTCAGGTGCACTGCTCTCCTTCTCAGTGGGGTTGCTACTATGCTTATTTGTTTTCTATTTCGTGGTCTCATTGGCCTGAGTAACTATTATGTATGAGTGTACTTAACAGAACTGCGTAATGCTAGACACTAGGGGGCAGATTACATTTACAAGCCCCTTGCGCCACGTTTACGTTGCCTTGCGTGACGCAACAGCGGCGTAAACGTGCCGCATCCCTGCAAGTCATTTACAGCATGACGCATCTAGGGAGATGCGTCACGTTATAAAGCCATGGGCCTGCACCACAATGGGTGCGTTCCTAGTACGCAGGGTGGGCGGTCCAGCGGCTGTGCGCCTCGCAAAATTGCCTGCGTGAAATCTACAAGATTTAACGCAGGCACTTCTGCGACGCTGCTACGTCAATTCAATTCCTTATGTCTGCTCGAAGCAGGCGAAAGGACTGACACAGCATGTAAAGTATTGGGTGGCCCTGAGCATTACTGGAGTTGCATTGCGTTGGCGACGTGACTCCAGCGATGCGCCGCTCTTACGTGACGAGATGCGTCACGCAAGTGCCTACCCTTGCGCCAGGGCGCGCCGCATTGTAAATGAGGCACATCTGCCGTGTCGCAAGGGTAGTTTTGCGTGACGCATTTGATCTGGCGCATCTCTGGAGATGCGCCAGAACGCGTAAGTAAGTATGCCCCTAAGGGGCAGAATTGCAATTACCGTCGCATCCCTGCAAAGTAGCAGGGATGCGCCATTAATTGTGCGGCCCGCTACCACCACCAAACATGGTGCGCCGTATTTGCAATGCGGCGCCCCATGGGCCCAAAACGTCACCGAAGCTTTACTGCTGGAGTTGCGTCGCAACGATGGCGCAGCTCCATCAATGCTCTGGGGTACCCTATCTCCCCAATGCTGGGTCAAGCCGTACGTCTGCTTCAAGCAGGTGCAGGGTTTGTGTGACGCATCATTGTCCTAAAGGTGACTGATTGATATTTTGTAGATTTCCCTCAGCCACTATTAGGATGTGTTCCAGCGCAGGAATGCCCTCCCTTGCGCCGGAACGCCCCCTGATGGCGCAGGGCTTTATAACGGGATGCATCTCCCAAATGCGTCACGTTGTTATAATATTATACGCCGCACCATGGCGCCCTTTTTTGTTTAGCTGCTGCGTCACAAAAGTCACGCAAGAACGGCGCAAAAGAGCCGCAAGGGCTTAAATCTGCCCCTTCCTTTGTAACCCTGACAATAAGAAAAATAGTGGCGGTGGATTGATAGTTTGACTATTTAAATGACTGGTAATGTAGCAGGCAACTGTTAGTGTTGTCACTGATCTGACTGAAATCACAATGGAGTTTGTCTGTCACTTTGCGTCTTGCCTGCGGACTGCTGCCTGCCAGTCCTAGGTGAACGTTTCAGTACTTTGTTTAGTGAGTTACGTGACTTTCGAAGTCACAGGTCCGCAAATAAATAAAAAGTAACCATAATCAATATAATTTCGCGGAAATATTTTGTTATTGTTCTTTTGAAATGTTTGATTTGGTTGACATTGACAAGCAACAATCATCCATGTTTTCTGTTCTTTCTTTCATGTTGTACGTCAGCTCCCCCCAGGGGCGAGAGGAGGACACAGGAGCAGCAGGCGGCGGATGCTGTTCAACAGGGCCAGGATCGGGCAGGCGAGGGCTCCTCTGCTGGCCCCAGTAAGTTTTCATTTTAGACTAGTACCTATTTTTCCTAGCGTTCCTCATTTGAATTTTTTCAAAATTGTCTTTGCTCTTCTTGTAGACTGTATCTAAATTCTTATCCTGCCTCTACTATGACTCCCTGTGGTATTACTAGATTATTCTTATTAGTCTGTCTGTGTAGCTAACTAAGATTGCACGGTTGGCGAAACTCCCATGATTCTAGTCAGCAATAGCTCTATCAACTTAGTGCAGTCCTCTGGGATTGTCCATAATGTCTTTTGAAGTGTTCTATCTGGACTCATGCTTGCAAAAATTGCAAAACCTTTCGCTCAGTCACTCTAGTCTGGAGGACCAAAAAACACAGATTGTATTTAAATTTAAAAGCTTTATTAAAAGTAAACACATTTATTAAAATGAAGTCATAATAAAACTAAACGTTTAACTGATAATGGAAAAGTGGTTAGTGCTGACGATTAATTGAAGACATTTCTTGTGGTCGAGCCGAGCTCTCACCTGGTTTCAACTTGATCTTGTTGTTAGAAGTCCATCTTCTGTCTGTGTGGAGAAAAATGGTGCGTGTTAAAAAATCAGCCTTCATCAGTTGTGCCAAAAGTGCAGCAAGACAACCTTCCCTGGAAAAAGGGACATCTTTTTTAACTTTAACGTAGACAGTCACAAATTACATTGTTTTCACATGTCTTCATTCCTAGACCAAATACTAGTGACTAGTGAGTGCTTTATTCTAAGATTCTTAAATGTACTTTGTAGGTGGAACATCTGGTGGCGGGGCCAGTGTGGTGGTGGTGCTCGACACGGAGGCGGAGGGCAGTTTATCAGGGGAGGAGGCGGCGGCGGCGGCTGTGAGAGTTGAGACGGTGGTGGCGGCCAGAGGTAAGCTCTTATATATTCCTTACTTATTGAGATTGAAGACTAGCTGGGAAGGCAAGAATATGAGATGCATGGCTGGGTGAATGATGAAGCAATGATGGGTGGAAGGACAACAGCCTGGGTGGGTGACACAGAAACTGTATGTGTCCATATACCTGGATCATGCTACTATCTGACTCTTAGATAGCATATGTGTATCTAGAGCAGGGGTACTCATAGTACGGCCCGCGGGCCGGTGGTGGCCCGGCAAGCCTTCCTTGGCGGTGCGCAGACCTTGCAGACAATCACTGCTCCCCCGGCCCCCACAGAGCAGAGGCTTTTTGTATTTCACCTGTTAGCGCCCCTGCATCTCCACTCTGACAATCACTGCTCCCCCGGCCCCCACAGAGCAGAGTGGAGATGCAAGGCCACAAAGAGGTGAAATAGAACAAAGCCTCTGCTCTGTGGGGCCGGGCAAGCAGTGATTGTCAGGGTGGAGAAGCAGGGGCGCTAAAACAAACAAAGCCTCAATAATATGTTAATGGTCTTTTAAAGACCTGTTAAGTACTTTGGTGTTGTTGTCTGTGTGTGCGCGTTGAGGAAGCGGTCTCAACCCGGGCTGAAGGCTGACACAGATAGACACACACACAGTGAGATGACAGAGGGAGAGGGAGGGCAGGAGGGAGAGAGAGATGGAGGGAGGGCAGGAGGGACAGCAGGAGGGAGAGAGATGTATGTAAATGCTGGGTCTGGTGGCTCAGTGGATGAGGGCATCTGCTGCAGGGACCTGTGTGCAACCTCATGGTCACAAGTTATCGTTTTGCTTTAGCCCCGCCCCCTCTGACTCCGCCCCCACCAGTGCGGCCCTCGGCCCCAAACTACACTGTAAATGTAGCCCCTGAGAGAAAGTTTGTGAGTACCCATGATCTAGAGAGAGTAGATGGTCAGTGGATGAACTAAGTGTAACTTTGAAGAGCATGTAACACTGCACCCGCACGTCCGTTCCAGTGTAGGAAAGGCAAGGAAAATAACTTTTAATTTTGTCCAAATACTACCATAAATAGTAGCAGTAGTTTGTATTGCAAGCACTGCATAGATCCGGTTATTATGGTGGCCACTCCCTACCTCTCTTAATAAGTTTAGTAGTACTCAGTCATTCATGTGTGGATGTATCACTGCCTGTCACTCAATAAAAAGCAAAGCACCTAAAGTCATCCCATATATAAGCAAAAACATCCCATGTGAAGTGATAGATAATCAGATTATTTATCTTCTTCAATTTTCCATTTCTAGTACTCATTTCCACTGTAGGGTGAAAGTTAAATTAATTAAGCAGTAGCCCTTGAGTTGTAACAGAGTATTCTCAGTGCCACCCGTAATAGAAAAGTAAGAGATTCACCACCTGCATGTACTGGACGGGTACAGTAACGCAACGGCAACGCAAGTCTAGGTCACTCCTCATGGCGTGCGTCTCTTTTTCTCGGGTGCAAGTTTACCGCGCTGGCATTATGCCGGCTTGCAGAAAATAACGTACCAATTTTCCAAAACAAGAGACAAGAAGAAGAATAAGACTGGTGTACTTTCATAGTCGACTCCAATGGAAGTCCACAGTGCTCATAGAATTTGTTCCTTAAACTCCCACTAATGTTAGAGCAAGGATGAAGAAGTGTGAGGTTAGATAGATACTGGCCTCAATAGTTATGTAATGCGCTTGCAAGTTGCTAGTTGTACTGCAGCACACATTTCTGCTGAATGATTGAGTTAATCTTAAAGAGCATTGGTTACAGACTATGTCTTTCTTTCTTCATATAGGTTCTCCTTCCAAACGAACAAGGAGGAAGGAGCTGGCTAGAGCGGCCCGGCAACGGAGAATCGAGGCCACTGTTGCGGAATATCGGCGGCTGGTGGCCCTGGAGGACGAGGAAAGTGTGCGGTCGACAACAACGACAACGTCGTCTGCATCGGCCTCCGTGGCCCCACCGGCTGCCACCCAGCACAGTGGTCCACCGAGACTGAGCCGGGCTGCCAAAGGCAAACGCCACCGTCGAGCAGCAAGGCCAACAGCTGCTTCTCACAGGCCTTGCACCTGCAAGGCAGTGAAGGCATGCCTGCGCCGCACTACCCTGATGGTGTCCCGCCTTCAGCAGGAGCTCGCCTTGCTCCGCGAGGAGCATGATGCCCTGGCCCAAAAAGTTAACAGCATCCACCCATAGTGTCCCTTGCCCCTTTTTTAGAGACTTTTGGGGGGTGGGAATTGGGAGTTGGGTTTTTGGGGACTTTTGAAGGACAATCGTTGGGGTTAGGGAGGGTCTTGCGGGAGATTATTTTGTTAGGGATATAAATATACTTTTTCAAACTTTATCTGAGCATACCTGTTTTTTACTGCTTGCCTGGTGGGTGGGGGTTTAACGTTGACTGTTTTCCTGAAAGTTTAGTTCCATTTTCTTCCTTTAAGTGTAAATGCCCAAATGTTTTCAACACTAAGTGCCTCTCACAGACTAAGTGAAGTGAATCCAAGAGTCCTAGGACTTTAGTAGTACTACCTTCAGTCTCTCGTCTCTCGTACTAATACTCCATTATACCCCCAAACCACCAAACGCTTATCTTACCTGTAATTTGTGTTTGAAAGTAGGGCTAGGCCCAGGGCTGGCTCCACGGGAAACACCGAATAACGTTGGCAATCTTGGTCGGATAAAATTTCCTCATAGCGGTGGTACTAGTGGTGTGACACAGTGGCAGTTGCATGCCTATGAAAAAAAAGAAAATGAAATCTGGTTTGTCCTCCTGAGCAATTCAACGGTACAACTGAGAATATAGCAGGTGACAGAAGTACAGTAGAGCAGTGCCACATTGTAGCCTAACAAATGGTAAAGTATAACTACTAATTCGGTTGAAGTTCTTTCACATTAGCAATGGTTCTTTGTCAAGCAGAGTAAGAATATATCATCGACAACTGTGGAAAGAAAGAATGCGACAGTACAGGGCCTGTGTGGAATTATTGATAACTATATTCAACATAAGGTCTCTGTAGCCAGATACCCGAGAGCCTTGCTGGTCACTATAAATCCATTCACAACAACACTCAATGGGGTTGGTCTGGAAGGTGTCACGTTTACTCCCCGTGATCCAGTCGATGCAAATATGGTTCCACCTCCAAATGTCACCAACACCCAGAAGTGTAAACACAGGGTGTTCGAGGCATTAGGCGAGGGAGAAAAATAACAAACTAAAATAAAAAATGTGGGATGGGTAAAGGTAGGGTCAGCAGGGAAAGGATACCTGTAAGAGAAGACAAGACAGGCATCAGTGAAGTGATGTCCTAACATACAAGGGTACTCTCATATAGTCTCACTAAATAGTCTGCAAGTCTCCCGCCTACTCATGGGAAATGTAGTTTCATAGTACGGTAGGCGCTTAGGGGCTGCGTAACCTGACAGAAGGTATAGTAGATAGAAAAGGAGAAATTGCTTTTTTTCTAGGTGTCCCCTCACTCACCAGGGTTGCCCCTTGGTGACATGCTTCATCATTGGGGCCATCCCAGTCCTCTACGGCCTGGGGCGTGCTGCGACTTGCGAATTACGTAGGAGCACTTACAAATGACTATGTGTGGTGCAGATAGTGGAGTGGACTAAGTGATGTGTTAAGGGATCAATGTAGAAGCCGAGAGAGAGCAAAGAAATGCAGTCACAGTCAGAGAAAAAGGCAAGGGATACTGTATCTATGTGGTTGTAGTGGTCCTGTTGGAAGTGGTAAGTAAGTTGCCCGCAGAAAAAAAATCCTCCTATTAGCGGCACTCCTCCATTGCAGCCGACGCTTCGTCCACCGATGTTGGTCACCAGAAGACACCCTGTCCACTGCCTGCCTGATGCTGAATTGTGGCTCGCTACTGTGAAGCCTGACTCCATCCTTTTTTCCCCATTGCAGAGACTGAAACCCGGCCTGTAATTATTCAACGAAAAACAGGAAGTGATATAATATTACAACACCACTGATAAATAAATATAAGGTATGTAGGCTGTGGAGTGCAAAAAGTCACAATTTGTTTTTCCTAGTAGACAGACAGTACAATGTTTTTGAAAGTGCGTACTCTGAGTCACCTTTTGAAGGATAAATAAGTATGGGCAAATTAATGTAGCGGATCTTGCCCCTCAAGCTAGGTGTACTGTAAACTGTGTTTTAGAACAAAAATAGATCTTCCTAGCAGTGCTCCCACCCAAAAAACGAGGCCTAGCAGAAAACTGGAGACAAAACTTACTTTGAAAGTAAAAGTAGGCCGAAGTACCCTAATTACCCATTACCCCCCGTGGATTGCATTCAAACCACTTGCAAGCAACCAAGCAAAAGTAGCCATAGCCAGCATCGCTCCAAGACTCGAAATCCCCCCCACTCAAACACATGCAATAGAAATACTGCTAACCCTAACGAACCCTAAGTTAAGAATAGTGGCAAAGGCTTTCTTTAACTATGCCAAATCCCCCCTTTCCCACCATGGATTTTCTTCAAATGACTTGCAACCAAAATTACACATTCTCACGAGTGCTCTAAGACCCCAGAACTCAGTTTGAAAAATCTAGAACACCCCGATACACATGCAATCCTGCTGCTAGGGCTAACCCTAACGAACCCTAAGTTACAAAAAGTGCCAAAACTAAAGGCTTTTCCGCGCGGATTTTGTCCCAACCACTTCTACCCGGTATTAGACCTTCCCAGGAATGCCCCAAGACCCGGCAACCCACCCGCCAAGAAGCATAACACCCCCAAACAGGCCAAAAGCAAAATCTCATACTTGCAATATTTCTGGGCCTTCGGTCCAAACGCGCTGCGTAGCTAGGCCATAAGTCGGGGTTGGCACGACGGATTTCCTGAAAAGCAAATGCAATCAAGATTAGAGTGTCCCAGCAGTGCTCCCAGACCACGAAACTCACCCAGAAACACCAGGAAGCCCCCCAAACAGGCCCCCGAAAACGCTACATAGAGCAAAATGTCAGAAATAGCCCAAAAAAAAATCGGCCTGGATTTAGTCCCAACCACTTCTACCCGGTATTAGACCTTCCCAGGAATGCCCCAAGACCCGGCAACCCACCCGCCAAGAAGTATAACACCCCCAAACAGGCCAAAAGCAAACTCTCATACTTGCAATATTTCTGGGCCTTCGGTCCAAACGCGCTGCGTAGCTGGGCCATAAGTCGGGGTTGGCACGACGGATTTCCTGAAAAGCAAATGCAATCAAGATTAGAGTGTCCCAGCAGTGCTCCCAGACCACGAAACTCACCCAGAAACACCAGGAAGCCCCCCAAACAGGCCCCCGAAAACGCTACATAGAGCAAAATGTCAGAAATAGCCCAAAAAAAAATCGGCCTGGATTTAGTCCCAACCACTTCTACCCGGTATTAGACCTTCCCAGGAATGCCCCAAGACCCGGCAACCCACCCGCCAAGAAGTATAACACCCCCAAACAGGCCAAAAGCAAACTCTCATACTTGCAATATTTCTGGGCCTTCGGTCCAAACGCGCTGCGTAGCTGGGCCATAAGTCGGGGTTGGCACGACGGATTTCCTGAAAAGCAAATGCAATCAAGATTAGAGTGTCCCAGCAGTGCTCCCAGACCACGAAACTCACCCAGAAACACCAGGAAGCCCCCCAAACAGGCCCCCGAAAACGCTACATAGAGCAAAATGTCAGAAATAGCCCAAAAAAAAATCGGCCTGGATTTAGTCCCAACCACTTCTACCCGGTATTAGACCTTCCCAGGAATGCCCCAAGACCCGGCAACCCACCCGCCAAGAAGTATAACACCCCCAAACAGGCCAAAAGCAAACTCTCATACTTGCAATATTTCTGGGCCTTCGGTCCAAACGCGCTGCGTAGCTGGGCCATAAGTCGGGGTTGGCACGACGGATTTCCTGAAAAGCAAATGCAATCAAGATTAGAGTGTCCCAGCAGTGCTCCCAGACCACGAAACTCACCCAGAAACACCAGGAAGCCCCCCAAACAGGCCCCCGAAAACGCTACATAGAGCAAAATGTCAGAAATAGCCCAAAAAAAAATCGGCCTGGATTTAGTCCCAACCACTTCTACCCGGTATTAGACCTTCCCAGGAATGCCCCAAGACCCGGCAACCCACCCGCCAAGAAGTATAACACCCCCAAACAGGCCAAAAGCAAACTCTCATACTTGCAATATTTCTGGGCCTTCGGTCCAAACGCGCTGCGTAGCTGGGCCATAAGTCGGGGTTGGCACGACGGATTTCCTGAAAAGCAAATGCAATCAAGATTAGAGTGTCCCAGCAGTGCTCCCAGACCACGAAACTCACCCAGAAACACCAGGAAGCCCCCCAAACAGGCCCCCGAAAACGCTACATAGAGCAAAATGTCAGAAATAGCCCAAAAAAAAATCGGCCTGGATTTAGTCCCAACCACTTCTACCCGGTATTAGACCTTCCCAGGAATGCCCCAAGACCCGGCAACCCACCCGCCAAGAAGTATAACACCCCCAAACAGGCCAAAAGCAAACTCTCATACTTGCAATATTTCTGGGCCTTCGGTCCAAACGCGCTGCGTAGCTGGGCCATAAGTCGGGGTTGGCACGACGGATTTCCTGAAAAGCAAATGCAATCAAGATTAGAGTGTCCCAGCAGTGCTCCCAGACCACGAAACTCACCCAGAAACACCAGGAAGCCCCCCAAACAGGCCCCCGAAAACGCTACATAGAGCAAAATGTCAGAAATAGCCCAAAAAAAAATCGGCCTGGATTTAGTCCCAACCACTTCTACCCGGTATTAGACCTTCCCAGGAATGCCCCAAGACCCGGCAACCCACCCGCCAAGAAGTATAACACCCCCAAACAGGCCAAAAGCAAACTCTCATACTTGCAATATTTCTGGGCCTTCGGTCCAAACGCGCTGCGTAGCTGGGCCATAAGTCGGGGTTGGCACGACGGATTTCCTGAAAAGCAAATGCAATCAAGATTAGAGTGTCCCAGCAATGCTCCCAGACCACGAAACTCACCCACAAACAGACGGAACCCCCCCTAAGAGCACCTCAAAGGCAAGCAAGTCATCAAAAACACAAAAAATTTTCCGCCTGGGATTTGGTCCAAAACACTTTTATCCGGTATTAGAGCTTCCCAGCAATGGCCCCAGAGCCGTCAACCCAGGAGAAAACGAGTAGAAGACCCCCAAACAGCCAAAGAGCAAAAGTACAAAAATGGGGACTTAGTCAATTTTTCACAAATTTCCCAAATCACTCCGCGCGCGCTCTGCAGCTAGGCCCTAAGTCCCCTCTGCCACCATGGATTTGCTTCAAACCTCTTGCAAAGTAAAGTAGATATAGCCAGCAGTGCTCCCAGACCACGAAACTCACCCAGAAACACCAGGAAGCCCCCCAAACAGGCCCCCGAAAACGCTACATAGAGCAAAATGTCAGAAATAGCCCAAAAAAAAATCGGCCTGGATTTAGTCCCAACCACTTCTACCCGGTATTAGACCTTCCCAGGAATGCCCCAAGACCCGGCAACCCACCCGCCAAGAAGCATAACACCCCCAAACAGGCCAAAAGCAAAATATCATACTTGCAATATTTCTGGGCCTTCGGTCCAAACGCGCTGCGTAGCTAGGCCATAAGTCGGGGTTGGCACGACGGATTTCCTGAAAAGCAAATGCAATCAAGATTAGAGTGTCCCAGCAATGCTCTCAGACCATGAAACTCACCCACAAACAGACGGAACCCCCCCTAAGAGCACCTCAAAGGCAAGCAAGTCATCAAAAACACAAAAAAAATTCCGCCTCGGATTTGGCACAAACCACTTTTAGTGCTTCCCAGCAATGGCCCCAGACCCGTCAACTCACCTGCAAAGAGGTAGAACAACACCCCCACAAGTGCTGAGTCTTTCTTCATTGGGCGTAAACCAGCCCTCTGCTTTGATGGAAATAGGAGTCTGGAGGAGGAGGATAGAGGAGCATGTTCTTCTGAACTTGTGAACCTGAGGAATGCAGACTGCGGCACCTTCAAATAAATTAGCAAACAAGTGAAGACAGTTCTGCTGATGGGCTTGTCTTTGTGATTATCTGATTAAAGTTTGAATTATATTAACGGTGCACAACAAAGAAAGACAGACACACAGGAATAAAAGTGAATAAGGATGAAAAAGAAAGTTATTGATTCGTTGTCTCATTTTCAGGGCTCGAAGTCGGAATCACGGTCCAGGAATAAGAATAAGGCTTCGTCATCATACTCTGCGAATTCAGCCCGGGTGAGGTCAGTGCCACCTGACAGAGTAGAAATTCCCTCATCTATGGTGCTGGCCACCTCCTCTTCATCCGGCACGCTCTCTTGTACTCTTATATCTGGTGGTATGAGGTGCTGATTCATCTTGATCATTGTTAACCTCTCCACATTTTTGGGCGAGAGGCGGCTCCGTTTGGGAGTTACAATCCCACCAGCCGCACTGAAAACCCGTTCAGAAGACACACTTGCGAGTGGGCAAGACAAGTAGTTTAAAGCCAGGTTGGTGAGCTGTGGCCACAATTCTTTTTTCCCATGCCAATACGCCAATGGGTCAGAATTAACATAGACCTCTGTGGAGTCATTCAGATAGTCCTTCACCATCGACTCAAGGTCCTCCTCCAAGGTTCCTCCACTTTGCGTAGCTCTTGCTGTGCCTCTGACCTTTTGAGAACCAAACCCACGCAGAGCTAGCCAATCCTCTTCAGCCTCCAATGTTTCTGCTGTCTTTCGTGCAGATGATGCAGATGCCGGTGTCTTTAACGGCTGAGAGGTCACTTGTGCCACAGCCACAGGTGCAGAAGTGGATTGTTTTGACTGGGGATGGCCTGCTGATGTACTGCCATTTCCTTCAATTTCCAGCCGTTCTGTTTCAAACTTCTTGGCTGACAAGGCTAGCCAACGTTTGTACTTTGTAACATCTTCATCAGCAAAAGGAAAGAATGCTCTGCCTGCCAGCGCCTTTTTGTAGCGTGGATCCAGAATAGTAGCACAAATGTAATGCTGTTCTGAGTGGATCTTTTGAAGACGTTCATCACCTTGTAGGAGCTCTAATAATTTCTCAGCCAGAAGCAAAGAGTCTTTCTTTTTGTCATCTTTTCGAAACACAGAACACACCTCCTTCAGTTGGTCCTCCAGCATGTACAACAATGGGATAGCTTTTCCCAAATTAGAGTCCTCCTTGCTGACTGCACGTGTGAAGACCTCAAAAGGACGAAGCATGCGTGTTAGGCTTTCAACTATGTTCCATTGCGGCCCACCCATCCTCAGCTCCTCTATACCCTCTTTCAAGAAATATTGATCGAGTTGCATATACTGCTCATACAGACGCTCAAGCATGTAGAAGGTTGAGTTCCAACGTGTTACCACCTCCTGGATGAGTGCTTTCACTGGCATTTGACTTTGATATAGCATGCTCCTCAGCTGCTTGCGGGCCTTAAAAGAATGCCTGAAATGCTTGCAAATTTTTCGGCAGTTCTCCAATACACTGTACGCTGCACTGCGTTTATTACCCAAGAATTTTTGGACAACCAGGTTTATACAGTGCGCCAAACACGGCACTCTGAAATAGTAACCGTCCCTCATGGCCTTAACTATATTGGAGCCATTGTCTGTGGAAACATAACCAACCTTGCGTTTTAGTGGGGACAGACAGTTAAGGACCTTTGTGTTAAAGACATCCAAAATGTTTTCTGCTGTGTGACGTTTCTCCAAACCAAACATGGCTAGTGTTGCATGTTTCCGAGCACCTTTAAAAACAATGTTAGTGTCAACACCTGAGTTTAGCTTTGCTTTAGCCCCTGAAAAAGAGACCCAGTGTGCAGTGATGCACATGTAATCAGCGCCTGCGCCACTGGTCCACATGTCTGTTGTCAGATGTATAGTGTGAACAGCACTCTTCTGCAAAGCTGCCCCAATCACCTTCAGAACATCTTCATGTAGTGCTGGAACCGCAACTCGGGCAAAATAGAACCGGCTAGGAACCTTCCATTTAGGGCAGAGCGCTGTCACTAATTCTAGAAAACCAACCCCTTCTACAAAAGAAAAAGGGAGAAGGTCCAGAGCTAGCATTTTAGCCAGCTTAGTGTTATACAGACGGGTCATTGGGTGGTTGCGTTCATATTGCGCTTCTGTAAACAACATCTTTTTAATGTTGCCCTGGACCAATGATTTACGGGATGATGATGATCTCTTCGACCCAGTTACGCTCGCTGATGAAGTTTTCCGCATTGATGTCTCACTCTCTCCCACACTCTTACTGTGGCTCCCATGGGGTGTGCTGCTGACATGGGAACTGGGTGTAAGTGAAGTGTTTGAATCGTCTTCTACCTCCTCGTCATCAGCAGATGACAAATCAACGTTTTCATTACGTGCAATTCCGGCTTTCTTGACCGCCTCTAGGTGCGGAAACCATTCGACAGGGTGCCTTCTCTCAAGATGACCTCTCTGGCCTCCGGTACCATAGTTAGAACCAAGCTTACCACGACTAAATCGAAGCTTACAAAGGCTACAAATGGCTACGTTTTCCTTTTTTGGGCAAACACTAAAGAAGTCCCAAACTGGAGACTTGAAATGTCTTCGGGGGCCGGAGGAGGCGGCGATACTGGTGGTGGTGGTCCTGCTGCTAATGACAGATGAAGTGGAGGATGTGGATTGCCGAACTTCAGTACGTTTTGCACTTTCACCACCACGAATTGAGGTCGAGGACGAGGTGGGTACCTTCTTGCGAAGAAATATGGAAGCGGTAGGTTTTGGTGTACTACTTAACTCCAAATCTAATGATTCCATTTCCATTGCCTCCTCGCCGACATCATCATCACGCTCAGCAGCTTCTCGGGATAGGGTCAAAATGTCTCTTTGCTGCATGCCCGGTGGGGCTGCAGTGACCTTTGTGATGACTGGCTCGTCGTCATCGTGAGAGGCTTCATCACCAGCAGTATCTGTCACTTCTTGTTGAGCCTCATCACACTCCATAGGTTTGAGTTTTTGGACGACCTTCCTTTTACGCTTAGGTACCGGTGGCAGATCATGGTGTGCCTCTGCCTCACTGTCAGACCGCAGTTGTGGTGGTTCCCAAGACAGATCACTTGCACCAGAACGAGGTGGGCTTGAAGAAGATGTAGACACCCCCCTTGATCTTTTCCTTGCTAGGGATGTGGAAGACAATGAATGATCATCAGGAGGAGTGGCTTCCAATGATACCTCAGCTTCATTGTCGATTTCCAAATGTGCCCCTACTTCGGGAGGAACAACTATTGTGGGCACTTGTGAACGTCCATGCACCTTTGCTTGCGCATCTCCTTTTGCTGCCTCTCCTTCCACATGTACTTGGGCGTGTACTTGCACATGGTGTTGTTGTTGCGGCTGTGGTTGTTCAACACTTGTCAGATGAGTTACAACAACCTGTGTTGATTCAGGGACATTGCTGCTACTTTCTTGCGATGAGCCAACATCACTGGTCGATGGTGATTGGAGAAGTACACTGACTGCCTCTGAAGCACTCAAGGGCTTTGACTTAAGTTGGCGTGGTGGTGGAGGCACTGAACCCAATGGAGCAGGGGTGCTGCTCTCAGGTTGGTCCCCAGCAGATCCTGCTGCTGCAGGCGTACTTTTTTTTTTGCTCCCAAAAAAAGTGGCGGGTGGCACACCAGCCTCCTTGGTAACTTGCTTCTTCTGCTCCTTACTAGCAACTTTCTTGCTAGAGGAGCTACGGAGAACTTTCTTTGGGGCCATCTTCTTCAGAGCAGGTCAGACAGCAGGCCGCAGTTGCACGAATTGTAGAGTTGTCTGAGGCCAGACGTGACGTCGCGTGACGTTATGCTGCACACACACACCGCTGCAGGACTTCTTCCTGGCACTGGTGGTTCTCTTGAGTCTTGTGCACCTAAAAAAAATGGAAGACAGAGGAACATCAGTTCAGTTATAGAGCACAAAAAAATCGAAAAACACTGCAAAATCAGCACAATCCCAATCCATCCATGCCCTCCATAATGTTTAAATTCAAGACAACCCACAGAAAGACTAGGCCCATGCAAGACTCACTACCCCTGGGCATAAATAAAGGTTGAAAAGTAGGCAAAATGGTTGGAGGCCTAACAACAAAGCCTGCATTCAAAATGGCCACTTGCCTGCCAAGCACATGGCCAGTGCCTGTAGCTGCACTCAAAATGGCCACCAGCCACATGGCATGTCCCTCCCCATGAACACCCCCAAAAATCGAAAAACACTGCAAAATCAGCACAATCCCATTCAATCCATGGCCTCCATGATGTTTAAATTCAAGACAACCCACAGAAATACTAGGCCCTTGCTAGACTCAAATACCCCTGGTGAAAAGGCCACAAGTACAGGCCCAAAAATCGAAAAACACTGCAAAATCAGCACAATCCTATTCCATCCATGGCCTCCATGATGTTTAAATTCAAGACAGCCCACAGAAAGACTAGGCCCATGCTAGACTCAAATACCCCTGGTGAAAAGGCCACAAGTACAGGCCCAAAAATCGAAAAACACTGCAAAATCAGCACAATCCTATTCCATCCATGGCCTTCATGATGTTTAAATTCAAGACAGCCCACAGAAAGACTAGGCCCATGCTAGACTCAAATACCCCTGGTGAAAAGGCCACAAGTACAGGCCCAAAAATCGAAAAACACTGCAAAATCAGCACAATCCCATTCAATCCATGGCCTCCATGATGTTTAAATTCAAGACAACACACAGAAATACTAGGCCCATGCAAGACTCACTACCCCTGGGCATAAATAAAGGTTGAAAAGTAGGCAAAATGGTTGGAGGCCTAACAACAAAGCCTGCATTCAAAATGGCCACTTGCCTGCCAGCACATGGCCAGTGCCTGTAGCTGCACTCAAAATGGCCACCAGCCACATGGCATGTCCCTCCCCATGAACACCCCCAAAAATCGAAAAACACTGCAAAATCAGCACAATCCCATTCAATCCATGGCCTCCATGATGTTTAAATTCAAGACAACCCACAGAAAGACTAGGCCCATGCTAGACTCAAATACCCCTGGTGAAAAGGCCACAAGTACAGGCCCAAAAATCGAAAAACACTGCAAAATCAGCACAATCCTATTCCATCCATGGCCTCCATGATGTTTAAATTCAAGACAGCCCACAGAAAGACTAGGCCCATGCTAGACTCAAATACCCCTGGTGAAAAGGCCACAAGTACAGGCCCAAAAATCGAAAAACACTGCAAAATCAGCACAATCCTATTCCATCCATGGCCTCCATGATGTTTAAATTCAAGACAGCCCACAGAAAGACTAGGCCCATGTTAGACTCAAATACCCCTGGTGAAAAGGCCACAAGTACAGGCCCAAAAATCGAAAAACACTGCAAAATCAGCACAATCCTATTCCATCCATGGCCTCCATGATGTTTAAATTCAAGACAGCCCACAGAAAGACTAGGCCCATGCTAGACTCAAATACCCCTGGTGAAAAGGCCCCAACAACAGGTCAAAAATCGAAAAACACAAAATTTTACAACAAAAAAAAATCGAAAAACACAGAAAAATCAGCACAATCCCAATTCATCTATACCCTCCATGATGTTTAAATTCAAGACAACCCACAGAAATACTAGGCCCATGCAAGACTCACTACCCCTGGCATAAATAAAGGTTGAAAAGTAGGCAAAATGGTTGGAGGCCTAACAACAAAGCCTGCATTCAAAATGGCCACTTGCCTGCCAGCACATGGCCAGTGCCTGTAGCTGCACTCAAAATGGCCACCAGCCACATGGCATGTCCCTCCCCATGAACACCCCCAAAAATCGAAAAACACTGCAAAATCAGCACAATCCCATTCCATCCATGGCCTCCATGATGTTTAAATTCAAGACAACCCACAGAAATACTAGGCCCATGCAAGACTCACTACCCCTGGCATAAATAAAGGTTGAAAAGTAGGCAAAATGGTTGGAGGCCTAACAACAAAGCCTGCATTCAAAATGGCCACTTGCCTGCCAGCACATGGCCAGTGCCTGTAGCTGCACTCAAAATGGCCACCAGCCACATGGCATGTCCCTCCCCATGAACACCCCCAAAAATCGAAAAACACTGCAAAATCAGCACAATCCCATTCCATCCATGGCCTCCATGATGTTTAAATTCAAGACAGCCCACAGAAAGACTAGGCCCATGCACCACTCACACTACCCCTGGTCAAGGCCCCAACAACAGGTCAAAAATCGAAAAACACAAAATTTTACAAAAAAAAAAAATCGAAAAACACAGAAAAATCAGCACAATCCCAATTCATCTATGGCCTCCATGATGTTTAAATTCAAGACAACCCACAGAAAGAATCAGTCCACCCACCACTGAGTACCCCTGGGAAAAGGCCCCAAAACAGCCCAAAAATCGAAAATCCCAAAATTTTAGTTGCAGCAACTGTAATGCCCCAAACAAACTTACTTGTAAAATTTCTAATCCAACAGTGATCCAAAGAAAGTCAAAAAGGCCTCAAATCCAAAGATCCAGCAGCATCCACAAAAGGTAATCCTTCCAGGTCCACATCCGAATGAAAAGTGACCAGGAGATGGACAAAGCACTGGGAGGAGCCTGCTGAACAGGAACAGGAAGTTGAAGACTATGGGGCACTTCCTTCCTCCCACCCCCCTGCCCCCCTCCCAAAAATGGACTCCTCGCTAAAAAAGTGCAGGCAAATGTCAAACTAAGGAGTTATTCACATAAAAATCATCATTTCTAGAAGGTTTATGCTGCTTGCTGGTGGATTTCTTGTGCAGAATTGCAAATTTATATTTTCGCGCGCCGCATCTCAAATCTCGCAATTGCGAAGTACCGCGAGACGTGATCTCGTCGTACTCGCGTTGACAAACTATCGCTGGCAAGCCGCGATGACGTAATCGCGCTCGCCAATTCCCGCGGGATCACACAGCAAGATCCAAAATGGCGCAGCACTCGCAAACTATCGAAAAAAACAACTCGGCAAACGATGATAAACGCCGCGCGCCGCAAAAATTGTATCACCAACGCCGCGCGCCGCCAAAAAAATCCGCTGCGTGCGAATTTGCGGATTTTGCGGGAAATCCGCAAATCTCGCGGATTGCGGATTTCCCAAAAATCCGCAAAATCCGCGAGCGGAACGGATTTTCCGCCCACGCTTAAGGTAGATACGATCAACAAGAGGCAAGAGAGGTGCAGAAAGAGGCAAGAGAGCTACATAAAGAGGCAAGAGGGTGCAAAAAGAAGAGAGTAAGCTGCTGAAAGATGGAAGTAAGGTGTTAGAAAGAGGCAAGAGAGGTTTAGAATGAAGTTAGAGATGTAGAAAGAGTCAAGAGAGGTGCAGAAAGAGGAGGAAAAGCACAGAAAAAGGCAAATGAGCTACAGAAAGAGGCAAGAGAAGAGTAAAACATGTCAAGAGAGGTGAATCAAGAGGCAAGGGCAGTGCAGAACGCCATATTAAAACATTGGTAAGAAAGGTGCAGAATGAGGCAAGAGAGGGACATAAAGAAGAGAGTGAGCTGCAGAAAGATGCAAGAGACGTACAGAAAGAGGTAAGAGGTGGACAGAAGGAGGCAAGAAAGGTGCAGAAAGGGGAGAGTGAGCTGCAGAAAGAACCAAAGGAGTGCAGAAAGAGCATAAGAGATACAGAAAGAAGTGAGATTGCTGCAGGAAGAAGCAGGAGAAGTACAGAAAGAGGAGAGCAAAAAGAGTCAAGAGAGGTGCATCAAGAGGCAAGGAAAGTGCAGAAAGAGGAAGACATGTTCAAAAAGATGCAAGAGACGTGCAGAAAGAGGCAAGATATGTATATAAAGAGGCAAGAGAGGTGCAGAAAGAGGAGAGTGAGCTACAGAAAGAACCAAGAGAAGTTTAGAAAGAGGCAAGAGAGGTGCATCAAGAGGCAAAAGTAATGCAGAAAGAGGAAGACATGTTCAGAATGATGCAAGAGAGGTCCAGAAAGACGCAAGAGATGTATATAAAGAGGCAAGAGAGATATAGAAAGATTAAAGTGAGCTGCAGAAAGAACAAAAAGAAGTGCAGAAAGGGGCAAGAGAGGTGCATTAAGAGGAAAAATGAATGCAGAAAGAGGAAGACATGTTCAGAGAGAGGCAAGCGAGGTGCAGAATGCAGAAATAGGAAAGAGGGGTACAGAAAGAGGCAATGAGATACAGAAAAAGGAGAGTGAGCTTCGGAAAGAAGCAAGAGAAGTGCAGAAAGAAGAGAGTGAGCTGCAGGAAGAAGCAAGAGGCAAAGAGGCAAAAGACTTGAAGAAAGAGGAAAGCAAGGTGCAGAAAGAGGCAACAGAGGTGAATAAAGAGGCATGAGAGGTGCAGAAAGAAGCAAGAGAGGTGCTGATAGAAAAGACTGAGGTGCAGAAAGAGGCAAGCGAATTGCAAAAAGTTGCAAGAGAGGTGCAGAAAGAGGAAAGAGTGGAGTAGAAAACCAAGAGAGGTGCTGTACTGACCGGGTTTTTGGCTCTATTTCTGAGTGATGGTGACTTTAAGCTTGCTACCATCCTGGATCCCTATTTTTAGCTTGTTTTGGTCCTTTTGGACCCCTTTTCAGACCTAGAAGCATAAACTAGAGGATAGCTGCTTTATATGATGATAGATCCCTTATTCTTGACTCTAATCCATCTATTGCCTATTGACTTTGACATAATTATGTGTCCTTTCATCATCCTACCTATAGTAGAGGGTGGATCCTGTAGTCCTGACTTTTTATTACATATTGGTATGGTTAGTGTATGTACTCTGATGGAGTTAGGTGTCTATTTCATCCTTTTCGGGTCTACAAGGCCCAGGACCAAAGGGACTCCATGTTGCTTTCTGCCTCTGCAGACTGAGATGCATGTAGGTCAAGTGTGATGTTTTAGTTATGAGGTGTTGTTCACTCTTTGCAAACTGGAGAGAACTGGCCGGAGCTGAATCTTATCAGGAAATGTCCCTGGGCTCAAGTCTCTAGACGAAACAAGCAGTTGATCACTGTGGGGGCGTCTGGAGCAGGGAGCCTGGTGCATGGATTCGGTGGGAGGAGGCTACTGGTTGGAACTTTCCACTAGGAGAGAACATTCCATATAAGCGAAGTGCAGAAAAGGCTGAGCAGTCAGTCGGTTTTTGGGATGGTTCAAGTCAGTTCGGAGCTGGAGAGAGAAGTGAGTTGGTTGCTGGAGTAGTTAGAGTGCAGATGGTGTTTGGAGCTGGAGAGAGAAGGCAGATGGTGTTTGGAGCTGAAGAAAGCAGTCAGAAGCAGTTACTTATCAGAAGGAGTTGTGATCAGCTGGAGCAGGCAGTTAACAGCTGGAGTCTGGAGTGATGCCTTTTGGAAGAGACTGAAGTTATATCGTGGATTAGTCTGTGGGAGCAGCTGGAGTGAGTTGGACATTGGAGCTGGAGCAATCAGACAGAGTGAAGAAGCTAATGGAGCGAACAGTTATCATTAGACTGAAGTTGGAAGGTGAAGACAGTTCGTGGGGGAGAGGAATCCAGTGTAGAGTGATCGGCGCAGATGTGTGTCCAAGAGTGCAGGGGAGAATCTGAGATGAGCAGAGGCACAGACGAGAGAGGAACCCAGATGACAGCTAGAACAAGACTTCATACTAATCAGGTGATAGCTGTCCTGTTATATTAGTGCCCATATACGTTAATCTTGTCTTTTATTTCCTAGGCTAGATTCCCTACTGTATTGCTAATCCTTTTTCTTTCAGCGGTGTGCAGTCTGTTATAATCCATTTCCCTTTTTATGTGTTAGTAATAAAGCTTTCCATTATAATAAATAGACCCCGCA
Source organism: Lissotriton vulgaris (assembly GCF_964263255.1). Taxonomy (NCBI): domain Eukaryota; kingdom Metazoa; phylum Chordata; class Amphibia; order Caudata; family Salamandridae; genus Lissotriton; species Lissotriton vulgaris. Next base: position 459,828,706 of record NC_141696.1, on the reverse strand, counting down.
GATCTATGTATGTGTCTATTCCCCTTTTACTTTTCAGGCTATGTCTAGATTGCTAGTTATTGTGATGTTATAATAATAAAGGAACCACAGTTCTTAGTGAACCATTGTGCAGGCGTTATTATTCATAATAAAGTTAACCTTTCTTCTAGCCAGATGCTGTATTGGTAACTGATGGATTAAAAGGGAGTAGAGGAGCACTTGTATTTGATAATAACCTTTGCATATTGTGATTTGGCCATTCTTAATAATAAAGGAACCCCAGTTCTTAGTGAACCATTGTGCAGGTGTTGTTATTCATGATAAAGTTAACCTTTCTTCTAGCCAGATGCTGTAATGGTAACTGATGGATTAAAAGGGAGTAGAGGAGCACTTGTATTTGATAATAACCTTTACATATTGTGATTTGGCCATTCTTGTGTACCACATAAAATATAACAATTGCATATGAGACATCCCCAGTAGATATTAGATGTATGAGAGAAACTTCCCAACAGAGAGAGAGAGAGCTGAAGGTATTCATAGGACAGAGATTGCCACTAGAGAGATAGTGGCATTAGTGAGAGCACTGATTGTGGTCATTGTGTATACCCACAGGATTGTGGCTTGTGTATGTATGAAATAATGAGAGCACTGGGAGGACACAGTGTGTATACCCACAGGAATGTGGCTTGCGTGAGCACTGATTGTGGTCAATGTGTAATGGTAAGTTATCGGAGCTGCCCCCTTCACTATGAGTAGGAGGGTGGCATAGTCTGGGTCTGAGTTGCCGTGAGACTATAAGGTATGAGTGTGGTGTAGAGCATGGAAGTCCTTAGTAATCAGTGAGTATTCCTAGTAATCCTACAGATTTAGTGGTGTTTTTGATGATATGAGCTTGTATATTGCTAATTCCCCATCCTCAGGTAGGTACCCAGGTACCTGGAAAAATGGGTCCTGAGGAGGGAGATGGTTACGTTTCGGCTGGATTGGTGGTGTTTTGTGAGCTGATTCTATCTGGTCCGAAAATCCGGTCGTCACAGGTGCATATAGAGGAAAGAGGGGAGAGGTGAAGAAAGAGGCAATGGAAGTGTAGAAAGAAGCAAGAAAGGAGCAGAAAGAGGCAAGAGATTTGCATAAAGAAGCAAGAGGAGTCATGAAATAAAAAAGTGAGCTGCAGAAAAGAGTAAGAGAGGTATAGAAATAGGGCCAACAGGTATAGAAACAAGAGAGTGAGCTGCAGAAAGAGGCAAGAGAGGTGCAGAAAGAGGTAAGAGGTGTAAAGAGAGGCAAGAAGGGTAAAGAAAGAGGAATAAAGGTGCAGAAATAGTAAGTGAGCTGCAGAGAGAGGCAAGATAAGAACAACAAGAGTCAAGAGAGGTACATCAAGAGGCAAGAGAGATGCAGAAAGAGGCTTGAGAGCTGCATAAAGAGGCAAGAGGGGAGCAAAAGGAAGAGAGTGAGCTGCAGAAATATGGAAGAGAGGTGTTAGAAGGAGGCAAGAGAGCTTTAGAAGGAGGTTAGAGATGTAGAAAAAGTCAAGAGAGGTGCAGAAAGAAGAGGAAATGCCCATAAAAATGTAAGAGAGCTACAGAGAGAGGCAAGAGAAGAGCAAAACATGTCAAGAGAGGTGAATCAAGAGGCAAGGGTAGTGCAGTAAGAGGAAGCCATGTTCAAACATTGGCAAGAAAGGTGCAGAATGAGGCAAGAGAAGGACAGAAAGAAGAGAGTGAGCTGAATAAAGATGCAAGAGAGGTACAGAAAGAGGTAAGCGTGGGACAGAAAGAGGCAAGAAAGGTACAGAAAGAGGAGAGTGAGCTGCAGAAAGAACCAAAGTAGTGCAGAAGGAGGCAAAAGAGATGCAGAAAGAAGAGAGTGAGCTGCAGGAAGACACAAGAGAAGTACAGAAAGAGGAAAGAGAGATGCAAGAAAGGCAAGAGAAGTGCAGAAAGAGGCAAGATAGGTACAGAAAGAGGCAAGATATGTGAAGAAAGAAGAATACAGTTGCAGAAGGAGGCAAGGGAGGTGCATAAAGAGGCAAGTGAGGTGCATACAGAGGCAAGAGAAGAGCAGAAAGAGGCTAGAGAACTGCAGAAAGAGTCAAGAGGTGTGCAGAAAGTAAAAGAAAGATACAGGAAGAGGCAAAAGAGTTGCAGAAAGAGAAAAGAGAAGTGCAGAATGAGGCAAGAGGGGTTCAGAAAGTAGAGATTGATTTGAAGAAAGAGGAAAGAGAGGTGAAGAAAGAGTAAAGAGAACTGCAGAAGGAGGTTAGTGGTATAGAAAGGTTCATGAGAGGTGTAGAAAGAGGAAGAAAGGTACAAAAAAAGGCAAGCGAACTGCAGAAAGAGGCAAGAGAAGAGAAACACATGTCAAGAGAGGTGAATCAAGAGGCAAGGGCAGTGCAGAACGCCATGTTAAAACATTGGCAAGAAAGGTGCATCAAGCGGCAAGAGAAGTGCAGAAAGAGGAAGACATGTTCAGAAAGAGACAAGAGAGGTGCAGAAAGAGGCACGAGAGATACATAAAGAGGCAAGTGAGGTTCAGAAAGAGGAGAGTGAGCTGCAGAAGGAACCAAGAGAAGTATAGAAAGCGGAGAGAGAGGTGCAGAAAGAGGCAAGAAAGGTGCAGAATGAGGCAGGAGAAGTACATAAAGAACAGAGTGAGCTGTAGAAAGATGTAAGGGAAGTACAGAAAGAAGAAAGTGGGGGACAGAAAGGGACAGGAGATGGACAGAAAGAGGCAAGAGAGGTAGAGATAGAGGAGAGTGAGCTGCAAAAAGAACCAAGAGAAGTGCAGAAAGAGGCAAGAGAGGTGCAGAAAGAAGCAAGAGAAGTACAGAAAGAGGCAAGAAAGGTGAAGAAAGAGACAAGCAAGGTGCAGAAATAGGTGAGAGGTAAAGAAAGAGGAGCTGCATAAAGAGGCAAAATATCCACTTTCCTATCAAATGACTCACAAAACTCCTGATCTGTCCTTGATTTGCAACTGAGACCTCAAACCCCGTTTTAATATCTGCTGCAAGTGAAGCCAGAAGGATCTCTAGGGAAGATATTGACTGTTCCTCTGGTTCTTGAGACATCATGCCTACGTTGGAGCCTCCTACTTCTAACTGAGACAGACCCTGAGACATACCCTGGTATATGAAACAAAAAGGCATATAGCAGCAGACAAAGGTCAAGCACAATGGTTCCAAGTATTCACAACATAGATGGTGCAGCCACTTCCAACATCCGCTGCTTCAGGATGTATACATTACAACAACATGAAAAACCAAAAGGGAAGGTGCACTCGACTGAAGTCAATAGAGAAAAGTATTTTGTAAATGTCTTCTTCTTTATTCAGAATATTTTTCTGTAAGCAAGGACACAGCCAACATGTTTCGTTCCCTTTGTGCCGTGGGAACTTCGTCAGGGCTGTAAAAATTAACACATATATATATACATAAATATACAAATATGGAAAAACAAACACACAAGTGAGTAGTCTCATTACATACAAAAACAAAAAAGTGACATACTAAAATTCACTGACACAAAGGACAACATACTCAAAATTACATAACGTATACACCCTACAGAAAGGAAAATCACAATAAGTCCAGTTTTCTTTACACATTGCACTAATAGGTGAATCTAAACCACACGAGTTAAAAATCCTAATGAGTATAGTATATCTATAAAATCATACTGAGTATCCACTAGAAAAGACCACAGGATAACTCAGATGAAAAACAACATTAAAACATAGCAAGTACCTAAAACAACAATCGGCATTAAGTCTAATTACAGATTTGGTGTGTTTGCATCAATATCCCAAGAGGAAATGAGCAAAAAAGAAGGAATGAAAGCAAGAAGTCCATAGTTGAAAAGCAAAAAAGGGAAAAAAAGGAAGAAAAGAACAAAAATAGAAAATAGGGCGGGGAAATAGAATAAAATAAGGAAACAAGTGTCTTAACCAAAAAAGTGAATATTATTTGCCCAGTGAGAGGTACAGAAAAGAAGGAACAGAGTTACAAAGCAAGTACTAAGGGATAGAAACCGTAACCACTAGTCTAAAAGACAAATCGGCAAACTCTATAGAACAGATATTCTCATGATATGGCATACTAGGGCTTACCAACAGTATTGATCACGAAGCGGCGACAGTCATAAGGCCGATAGGAATTTAAGGACCAGTTGTAAGCATCCCTGCTTACCCAAATTGGCATCCAGAAAGAAGCGAAACATGATGTTAATTGGATTGTTATTTAATTACGGACAAATGCTCATGAAAAAATATACAAAATAATCAATATATTATGAAATATCAATTATCATGACCATAGTCCAATGTTTGGATCTAAATTAGCTCGAAAAACAACATGCCTCAAGATCAGGACTTTGTTATAGAGATACACTGCACACAGGATTAGTACGAATATTGGCATAGATACTATTAAGAGATCTACAGTGTAATGGCCTCATGTATACCTTAGCTTAAGCTTAGCTAAAGAGTGAAAGTGGAAACTCGTTTAAGTGTACTACAGGCTCCACACGGTAAAGTTAGCACTTAGTCAAAGGGAAGCCAAATGGATTTGCCGCTTAAAGGCAACCCAGATGGCACATAACACAGATAGAGAGCTCCATTACTTTCTTTGCTAAATTTGCCACCCAGACATTAAAAAGACACTTAAGCTAATCTGCATAGGAATGAACATATAACATCTGATGGTGCTCACCCCTGATGGTACTCTGTAATGTACAGACAACTATAAATGGTTTCAATTGTACACAGAGGTCCTGGAAGCATTTACTGTGGCGATGTCCAATTTGTACATAATCTGCTGTTTATTGTGTAATTCATGTATTTATTTGTATATTTTTGTATATAATCTTATTTCTCTAAAACTTTGTTTCAACTAATTGTTAACCAACTATATAGGTTGGGCCATATATTTTCTATCTCTTTGTTTTTTAATACGGAATATCTACTGGGGTTTTTACCCTGAGTGCTAAAAAATTCTGTATAAGTGTTGGGTGATCGTCTTTTTTCTCCTCTTTCTTCTTTACTTTCTAAATGTTCTCATTCACTCTGAATAATTGCTCCTACAAGGGAATTTTGGCCTGTAGCTGACTACACCCTAGTCAAATGTAGGGTGACTGGTGCACTGCCACCCGCTACGAACCGTTATCAGTTTACAAGAATAATCGTGAGGGAGAACTTAATATGATATTGGCACTCAGCGGGCACACTAGGTATAAAGGCACCTGATCTTTCGGTGCAATCGACACTCTCGTTACAATTTTTACCACTTAACAATGGCGTTGATTTTTTGTGGAAGCTAGGCACACTCAGATCATATGACAGGTGACCTGAGTGCGAGTCGCTTACTGACGCAATAACTGCTACAAACCACGAGCCGCTAACAGTTTACGGGTATAATCGTGCGGGATAATTCGATGTAATATTGGCACTCAGTGAGCATTTCAAAGCACAAAGGCATATAATATTTCGGTGTAAACGACTTTTTCGGCACAATGTTTACCCCTTAATAATGGCGTCGACCTCTCGTTGAAGCTAGGCACACTCAGGTCACATGACAGGTGACCTGAGTGTGATTTACGTACTGACGCAACACACAGGCACCCTCCCGGTATAGGTATATAAACAATGGCACCTAAGATCTGTTGTTGGATGCCTTTCCTGACGGGAATTTCTGATGCTGGCACCTTATCATAGGTATTGACGCTTTCTCTAATAGGGTGGGCAGAGTGGGCTTAGCTTTCTGGGTGACCGAAAGGCCCATTGCTATTTCACTAGGAGGAATTCCTTTTTTAAAGTAACAACAACCGTTGCTATATCTTTGACTTAGGTGCAGCAGTCGTGGCTCTTGTTTGGTTTAGGTCGTAATTGGACCTACGTTCACTACCGGGGATACGGATGGGTTATCACTGGTCGCACCATCGCCATCATTTGTGGAGGTACGTGTAATGTTTGTATAGTCCTTTATAAATGCATAAGTAATTACCACCATAATTTCTAGCAGGTGGGATCATAACGATAGGTTTGCCTAAGTCGCATACCGATACACAATATAGATTAACTACTAGTAGTTGTTTATTACGTTTGACATTCTCCCTTCCCCCCTCCCCTTTTCTGTGGATACATCGACAGTGACATATTGGCCTACTTTAATCTAGTTTCTTCATTTTTGGATCTTGACGATTTGAATAGGTAAGACTTGGCTATATAGATAACAGTGTTACAATTTGCTTCCACACGCCAAAATAGGACCTATTGTGATGACGATAATTTTTAAATAAATAGCAGGGGGTTTATTATTATTCTCTGTCTAGGTCTCCCCTTTTTAGCCCACATTGAAGCTCAAGAAGCTCAAGGAGCTTCTCAGGATTTTACTAAGAATCCCTCTCTCACTAAATATCCCGTATGTACAATTGGCCAATTTTGGGCACTAGGATCAGTTTGACACTTTTGTGACAGAAGGTTCCTGATATTAGCCCCAAAACTATGGAACACTTTGCTCCATTCAATAAAAACAAGCCCTTCACTCTGGTCATTTCACAAACAGCTAAAAACTTGGCTGTTTAACCAGTAAATTTAGACCCTCTCCACTTTGGAGTAAATACCTGCAGATATTTCAGCGCTGAGACGCCCATGGGCCATTGTTCGCGCTTTATAAATATCATTAATAATAATAATAATAATTCTGTAGACACTGCTGTCTACTTTTAATTTCTAACTGTCATTTTTTTTACTTCCTTTGTAGTACCCCGACTACAAGTGACTACTTTATAGTGTGGTGCCTGTAGTACACTTAAACGAGTTGCCACTTTTACTTAAGCTAAGGTACACATGAGGCCATTATATTGTAGATCTCTTAATAGTATCTATGCCAATATTTGAACTAATCCTGTGTGCAGTGTATCTCTATAAGAAAGTCCTGATCTTGAGGCATGATGTTTTTTGAGCTAATTTAGATCCAAACATTGGACTATGGTCGTGATAATTGATATTTCATAATATATTGAATCTTTTGTATATTTTTTCATGAGTATTTGTTCATAATTAAATAACAAGCCAATTAACATCATGTTTCGCTTCTTTCTGGATGCCAATTTGGGCAAGCAGGGACGCTTACAACTGGTCCTTTAATTCCTATCGGCCTTATGACTGTCGCCGCTTCGTGATCAATACTGTTGGTAAGCCCTAGTATGCCATATCATGAGAATCTCTCATCTATAGAGTTGGCCTATTGGTCTTTTAGACTAGTGGTTACGGCTTTCTATCCCTTAGTACTTGCTTTGCAACTCTGTTCCTTCTTTTCTGTATCCTTTCACTGGGCAAATAATATTCACTTTTTGGTGGAGACACTTGTTTCCTTATTTTATTCCATTTTCCTCCACTTTTTTCTTTTTTTTCTTTTCTTCCTTTTTTTCCTTTTATTTGCTTTTCAACTACGGACTTCTTGCTTTCATTCCTTTTTTTTTGCTCATTTCCTCTTGGGATATTGATGCAGACACACCAAATCTGTAATTAGACTTAATGCCGATTGTTGTTTTAGGTACTTTCAATGTTTTAATGTTGTTTTTCATCTGAGTTATCCTGTGATCTTTTCTAGTGGATACTCAGTATGATTTTATAGACTCATTATGACTTTTATCTCGTGTGGTTTAGATTCACCTATTAGTGCAATGTGTAAAGAAAACTGGACTTATTGTGATTTTCCTTTCTGTGGGGTGTATACCTTATGTAATTTTGAGTATGTTGTCCTTTGGGTCAGTGAATTTTAGTATGTCACTTTGTTGTGTTTGTATGTAATGAGAATACTCACTTGTGTGTTTGTTTTTTCCATATTTGTATATTTATGTATATATATTTTGTAATTTTTACAGCCCTGACGAAGTTCCCACGGCACAAAGGGAATGAAACGCGTTGGCTGTGCCCTTGCTTACAGAAAAATATTCTGAATAAATAAGAAGACATTTACAAAATACTTTTCTCTATTGACTTCATTTGAGTGCACCTTCCCTTTTGGTTTACCCTGGTATATGGCTTGGGGCTCCTGGCCTTCCACCTTTATTGCACTCTCTCTCTGCACCAAATCAGTTCTCTCAGTATCTGATGTAGCAGTCTCTCCTGAGAGTGGGGAGGGCCTTTGATACTTCTGATGCTGCATTGTTAACAAGCTCTCCTGTCGGTTTAGTCATCCCCCTTTTCCTTTCCTGCAAGCCTCTCCTTGCCTCACCAAGCTCAGGACCTCTGGAAGTACTTTAAAATAGGATCTTAAAGAGGGAGTGATCCTGAGCTTGGCATCTGAAGGGGTGCTTTTGGCTCTACCAGGTTTTACACTCCTTTTTTTACATCCCCACAAAGGAAAATATAGGTTTTCTTCCCTGTGATTGTAATGCTTCTACTTCCCTGACCATTTTTAATAATGTCAGTGCTTATTTACAGACTGTCTTTGTCAAGCTGTTTAATGTTCTTTCGAGCGGACTTTGCCTTAGCGAGAACCTGGGTCCCTCCACCACATTTTCTTCCCTTCCTAGGGGCTTTAACAAAAACTGGGACAGGGGTTGAGACGGTAACTATATTAGCAAATCCTACCAGGGACTGAGGCAGGGAGCCCTTGCAGACTGTAGAATCACATTGAGCCTGAGGCTGTTCTTGCTCCTGCACCTGTGTCTCAGAAGACTCGAGCCCCCCTGCAGAAGTACTCTGGAGGCTTCCTCCTTGTCACCCCTGTTATATGCCGCAGTTCCTTCCAACATGGGCAGTATGCATCTAGTGCTGCCTCTTCCCCTGGGTAACCCGGAGGAGACCACAAGCCACTGCTCTGTGGTTCCTCCTAAGCTCCAGTGCTGCCACCTCCCACCGCATCAGGTGGGGGAAGCCGAAACTGGGCTGGGTCTGAAGCACATCCACAGCGGGGCGAAGCAGAAATGATGGAACCAGCAGAAAAGCAGTAAGCACACTGAAGGCTCCCCAATGTGGGTACAGTAGCAGCTCAGCAAGCTGTTCCCCGATGTCCGGTGACCTGCCGCCCGACAGCCTCCAGTCCGGCAGCAATATCTAGTCTCCCCCTTGAACTCAACTCGAGGAATGCCAATGTTCCTACCTCTCGGGGGCAGTTCATTCAGTGGCTATGTCAGGAACCCAGGTTGCGATCGTATTCCCCGTTCACCCACAGCCCCCATCCCTTGGAAGATCGAATCAGGTCTGCAGCAAGAGCCCACAATTCAAACTCTCTACTCCAGGTACTGGGCCGCCCCTCCTGCTTACCGGTGTCTCTGATGGATTTCGCACAGGGCCACACCACAAACCAGCTGGATCGCTACGCCAGCTGCTCTACCTCAGAGTCAAGTCGCATAGAAGCCTGCCTCACCACAAAGCCACATACGCGATTGTCACTCCCATTGAGAAATCACCAGGCTCGCTCCAGGCCACAGCTGTTGTGCTGTAATAGAGGTTCGCCAGCGGTGTATCTGGGGTCGCTCTCACTCCAAGGAGCCAGTAAATGTAAATGTAAATATGTGTATACTTGTAAAGCGCACTATCACCTTACAGCATCCTGGCGCTGTATACCGCTATGGAACCCGTCCTGGCTTTCCCTGTGAGATGCTCCCTACTGGGCACCCCCAAAGTGAGGCCAGACATCCCAGTGCTTTCGGGCCGTTGTGGAGATCAAGCAAGCTATTGCCCAGAGTTGCAGCGTGGGACCCATGATTAGGGTAGGCACCTAGGCGAGAATTATCGAGTCCGTGGACATTGAGCCCAAGACCCTGCCGCATCAGGAATTGAACCCTGGTCCCGGCCATACCTCTGCATCAGACGCTGCCTCTCTAACCATTGAGCCACACTTCTCCACTTCAGTACTTCAGTACTGCTGACTCCCGCCACCCACCGCATTGGACGGGGAATCCGAGACTGGGCTAGGCTGGGCTGGGCTGAATTCCGAGGCTGGGTCCGAGCACACACACGGCGAGGCGAGGAAAAAACATTGGGACCGACAAAAAGCAGACAAAAAACAGAAAGCTTCCCAATATGGTCAAGATAAGCGGGGCAGCCCTGCATATCAGACAGGTAGAGAACATCCTTCCTTAGACTAGCCGGAAGACATAGAAGTGAGCGGTTCCTCCGGGTGCAGTGGCAGTTCAGCATGCTGCCATCATGTTCTCCCTACCCCCAGGCCCACTTACATCATTCATGACATGGTCAGTGAAATCATTGATGACATCACTGATTACATATATATATATATATATATATATTGGCCAAAGTGTATTGAAGAATGAGTGGATATTTGACTGTCTGAATGGATGATTTAATAGGTGTGTGACTGACTGTATAAGTGACTGATTCAACATGTCTTACAGAATGTATGGGTTAGTTACTGTGTGAATATCTGTATCAGTCTTATCTGTTGGTATATAAGTGGTTGTATGGATTGGTGAGTAGCTACATAAATGTCTATATGAGTTATTGATTGCTTGCCTAAGTATATGTATGAGTGCCTGGGTGTCTGTGTGGGTGGGTGGGGTGTGTGATTCACTGCATTGATATGTGAGTGAGTGATTCACTGGGGGTGTGGGTTCAAGAGTGCATCTGTGAGGGGCTGTATTGGTGGGTCAGTGTGTGTATGGGTGTGGTGGTGAGTGAATGGATGTCCCAGTGATACATGTGTAAATAACTACATATGTGAAAGGCAGTATCTGTGACAGTTGGAGTATATAAATGACTATAAATGAGAGTGACTAATTGTGAGATTGACTGTATGGGTGAGTGTGTGCTTGTATGAGTGATAGTAAAAGAGAGTAAGTATGTGTTAGTATCTGTAGGAATAAGTGAGGTGGTGTGTATACCTGTATAGGTGAGTAAATGGGAGTGTGATTTATTCTTTGCATGATTGACTAGGTGTGTTAGTAACTCTATGGATGAATGGTGATGTGTGAGTCTCTGTATAGGTGTATGAGTGCAAATGATAGTGATGTGTTGATAACTGACTGCATGCATGAATGACTGTATGGGTGTATTAGTGGGTGTGTGTATAGACCTAGGTATCAGTAAATGGGTATGTAGTAACTGGCATTGGTGTGTCTATGGCTTTGAAAATGGTAGTCTGCTTTTTAGAGTAGGTGTATCAAAGGGTAAATTAGGGTGTGAGGAGGTACATCAGAATATCACGTGGATGATCTCATGAATGATGTCACTGACCATGTTATGAGTGATGTAATATGTGATGTCATCAGGAGTGCATTGCGGCCAAATTTCTACGGTTTTATACAAGTAAAATGTCCAACTAACTATAACGTCCCTGAAACCTATGGTTTTTTCTCTGAGTTTCAAAGGTTTTTTAAATGCTAATTTCTAACTATACCGTCCATGAAACCTATGTTTTTTCAGTGAATTTCAAAGGTTTTTTACATGCTAATTTCTAACTATAACATCCTTGAAACCTATGTTATTTTCAGTGAATTTCTAAGGTTTTTTAAATGATAATTTGTAACTATGCCTACAGAGGTAGGCCGTGTGAAGAAAGAGGAAGAAAGGCACAGAAAGGAGCAAGAGAAATGCAGAAAGAGGCAACAGAAGTCCAGTAAGACAAGGAAAAGTGCAGGAAGAACCAAGAATTATGCAGAAAGAACCAACAGAGGTGCAGAAAAAGGCCTTGTTGCAAATTCATCCTTTGCCCCCAACTTTTTACTGAGTGCTACTGGTGGTAACTGACTATGACTAACCAGGCCCGAAATCGGTGCGATGCTGAAAGACACTTAGAATACAGTGAAAACACCTAAATACACTAGGGTACACTATGGGTTGGGATACCCCTGTTATTGGCATGACCTCCCCTCCAAGGCCAGAGTACATAATAGGGCAGGGGGATTAAAACTACCTCTAACTCAGAGGCGCACAAAGAGGTAAGAGAAGTGCATAAAAATGCAGGAAAGGTGCAGAATCAGCGACAGGGGTGTAGAAAGAGGGAAGTAAGGTGCAGAAAGAAGTCAGAGCAGTGCAGAAAGAACCAACAGATCTGCAAATAGAGGTAAAATAGGTGCAGAAAGAAAGAAGAGAAGTGCAGCAAAAGAAATGCTGAAAGAAGCAACAGATGTTTAAAAAGAAGCAAGCTACGTGCAGAAAGAGGCAAGTAAGGTGCAGAGAGAAGCAAGAACAGTGCAGAAAGAACCAACAGAGGTGCAAAAAGAACCAAGAGGTGAAAGAAAGAGGTAGGATAGGTACACAAGGAGGCAAGAGAGGTATGGAATGAGGCAGGAGAGATGCAAATAGAAGGAGGAGAAGTGCAGAAAGAGTTAAGAGAATTGTTGAAGGAAGCCACAGATGTGTAGAAAGAGGCAGGAGAGGTGCATAATGAAGCAAGTGAGATGCAGAAAGAAGCAAGAACAGAGCATAAAGAACCAACAGAGGTGCTGAAAGAGGCACTAGGGGTGCAAAAGGAAGGAATAGAAGTGCTGAAAGAAGCAGCAGAGGTGCTGAAGAAAGCACAAAGGGTGCAGAAAGAGGCAAGAGATGTACAGAAAGAAGCAACATAGGTACAGAAAGACTCATCATCAACATCATCAAAATTACTTTATTCGGTATGCAACAATAACATAAAAGTACGACACAAAAATCACAAGGAATGGGGCCTAATATAAAGATACCTATACAATCAGTACAAAAGTGTTAACAGATCTCTATACAATTTATCTTGAGTAATAAAGTTAAAAACTATTCTAAAAATGAGAGGATCTGGAACTCCTAAACAGGTTAAATTTGAATTAAGCTGAGAATTTTAACAAGGGAAGTATAAAACAAGCATGATGGGAGGGGGACCCCCCTCCTACATAGTTCATTATAAAAACCATAATGAGTAGTAGTGCAAAAAATTAACATCAAGTGCCATCATCCAACATCTTTAGTGTTTCTCAATCTTGTGGCCATCCTTAAGAAGTTAACAGTGCAGAAAAGTGTAAAAACTTCTTCGGACAATTTTAAAAACAACAGAGCCACCTTTGCCTGTTTGAACCTGGCATTCTTTAAACTACGTATTAAAAATAACTTCCTGGGGTAAGCAAGACAAAGTTGAGAGTATCCTGCGGGGACTTCTGGTCGCAGCCGCAGGGGTCCCTCAACTCAATAGAAGTTATGTCCACCGTAGGATTCCCCAGTGTGTGATGAAGTAGGTTCAACCTAAATCGAATCATTAAAAATATATTGTGTACATTATAAAAATAGTACAAGTATGGCCCATGCCTATGCTGGATTTAGCAAGGAGATGGTCTTTCACCGATGATTTTGCCAGCTCTGTGTCTTCCCTAATGGAAGCCATTTTCTGTAGGAATGCTGAATTAACAATTGCCTTATCCCGGGCTAACAATTTTCTCGGGTTAATTAAATAATCAGCATGGCCCAGACCTGAGAGGGTCTCCCTTACGTATTTAAGCTAGGGGATATTTTGCCCATGCTCCCTGGAAATACAATCTGTTATTATCTGCTGGCTTGTTGAGCCAACAAATAAGAGGTTTCAGTTGATTCCTATCTCTGATGTAAGTGAGACCCAGTTCTTTGTGAATCAAATGGGAGGGTATATTCTTAGGTACTCTGCGTACCCGCCGTAGGAATTTGTTTTCTTCAATTTGGATCCTCGATGGGTCAATGAAGCCCCAGACCTCACTGCCATATAATGTTTTGGCATTAAAGATGGCGTTGTACAAATTCAGGATTTGCTCAGGTGCCCAGCGACCCAACCTGTGTGCAAAGTTCATGATTGCCCCAGAAGAGCTAGTAAGAATTCTGCATTTCTCATCTGATAGTGTTTTAAAACAAATGCGGCTATCAAGTAAAATTCCCAGATAAGAAAATGCCTGCACTTTTTCCAAACAGTGGGTGCTGATCCTATATTTAAATTTCCTGCATGGCCTTTTTCCCATCTCCATAATATATGATTTGGAGAGATTGGCAGACAAATCCTGGTTCTCCATGAAGTTGACAAAGCCATCTATGAGGTGCTGAAGGCCCCGTGCATTGCATGACAAGAGCACTGCGTTGTCCGCATAAAGCAGACAGGGATACCTCTTCTTCCTATCCTCGAACAGTCCACCCCTAGTGCTCCCAGCACCTTATCTAGACCATTAATATATAAAGTAAATAAAAAAGGCACCAGGATACAACCCTGTCTCACATCCCTAGAACATGGAAAGGAATCAGAGCTATCTCCCTCATTGTTGTATCTAACCTGGGCTGAGGTGTACTTATGCTGAGTACTTAGAATATTGACCAAGCCTGTGTTATTTAACTCGCACAGTTTCTTACGGTTGACCCGATCAAAAACTGCTGTGAGGTCCATAAATGCCAAGTACACCGTCTCATCACTAGCGACGGTGTACTTGGGTACCAGGAGGTAGAGATTGAGACATTGGTCAGAGGTTGAACGACACGGCCTAAAACCATACTGTGTATCCGAAATATTGTCATTTTCATCCGCCCAGTCCATAATCTGATTAGGAATGGCCCTCCCCATGACTTTCACTGTTACATCGATGAGGGAGATAGGCCTGTAACATTGTGGGTTGTCCCTGTTGCTCTTTTTAAAAATTGGCAGTATTATCACAGTGGACCAGGATGATGGCATGCCTGACTCCACTTCTGTGTTTATCACTCTAGATAGAATGGGAGCCTACATGTCTACCTGAGTCAGTAGGAGATCTGGGGGATCCCGTCAGGGCCCGGGGCCTTGTTCCGGGTCGGACCCTCAATTCCCGCTTTTATTTCTCCCAGGGAGAAAGGAATTTGGTCAGCCCTTCCATTTCCTATCTCTACTGGTGGCGCTAAATTGCTTATACTATCATGATTGTAGAGGCCTTGAAAGTGTCCACCCTGGCCTCTGGCAAGACATGGCATGCAAGCTTAGATTTATTCATGTCTTGGAAGCAAGGTTCATTTATTATTTTCCAGAATGCGGTTGTATCCCTTGATTTGTCCACTTCACTCAAATTCTCCCAAGCCTGGTGCTGCAATGAGATTTTGCGGTGTTTTAGTGCCTGTTTATACCACTCCCTGCAGGTGGACACCATTGTCTTGTCTTTGGGGACAGTTAATAAAGCTACCTTCAGTTCCCTCAAGGCATAGGAGCTTTGCCGAACAAACCACCTAGGTATGTCCTGTTCCTCCCTTGGCATTCTGCACCTAAGCAGGCCATCAATACATTGTGTGACTCCCTCGAATGCTGTGATTAGGTCCGCCCCCTCTACTTTTGGGTCTAGACACTTCCAGACCTACTGATCATTCTTCGTGAGTAGCTCCCTATATCCATTTTCACAGTTAATGTTGACCATCACAGTCTCCTTCCTTGGTCGGTGGCTGAAATTGAACAGACGATCTGCTTTCAGTGTGAATGCTTAACTGAGTCAGGGTCCCTTATGATCAACACCTGGGGGTTATGATCACTAAAGGCACTAAATTCTACATTAAAACTTAAGATCCGGCACTTTAAAGAGTTTGGGACAAAAATAAAATCGATAACAGATCCCCTTCCCTTGCCTTTGAAAGTTGGGTGAATCCATAGGCCGGCACCTACTCGGATAAGATCTATTGTGTGTTTGAGGACATTTATGCCCAGAAGCTTACTTAACTCAAATCCCTCCCTAGTATGTTCCATATGCAGTCCCTCTTCCCTTGGGCAAGAGGACCATTCCCCCTCGCTACTGATCAAGTGGGGGCACAAATGGCAGTTAAAATCTCCCAATAACACCATTTAAGCGCTTACAACCCCCAGCACTTCAATTCCTGCCAGCCTGTGATCAAGCTCGGCCAGGCTAACTAGAGTCTGTCCGTCTGTGATGGCATTGTAAAAGTTGATAAAAAATTAATTTTAGGTCCTTGTTCGTGTACCTTATTCCCTGTGTACAATCTGAGTCCCAGGCTAGGTCCTCCCATTTCCCCTGTAACCTCAGGTACACATAAGTAATTAGGCCTCCCTTGGCTCGCCCTGATGGAGATTTACGTGCTGGGACAAAATACATTTTGTAGCCTTTCAATGCTAGTGCGCTACAGTTTGCCTCCTATGTTTCTTGCAGACAGATAATATGAAATCTCCTAATATAGACTAACCCGTCCTGATTTTTTAATTTACTGGACAGTCCTGCTACATTCCAAGAAATTATGTGAATGTTTCCCTACCCTCCTACTAGTGGGATTTAGGGCCTGTGATCAATATTTATGCTTAAAGATGCAACAAGACTGCCTGGATTTGTCTCTAAATCCAACCTGCTAGGGGCTCCAAGACTGATAAGGGGTGTGAATACCTCGGCCATCGCTACGACTATCCCTCCTTTGTCCCTATTAGGGGGCACATCCTCCCATGCCACCCCATGTCCTGGTGGTGACCCCCCAGTCAGTCAATCTAGTTCGCTTAAAGCAGAAACACTTTTGAGTGGCGTATATCGATTAAATAATGGGATAAGTGACCCTCGCAAGATGACCTCGGTGGATTTCGTCTCAAGCCTTCACGATTATTTGAATGCATCAAGTCCCTATAAAAGAAACTGATTGGAAGCAATCTAATACTTGTGCCACCCCCCTCCTGATAGATCCTCTTCTGTTGGTTATTTAAAAGTTCTTTTGCCATCTCCGGGTACCTAAAATTTAAAATCAAGCAATCTCCTGGAAAACCCTTCCTGTTGTTTCTGAACCAGGACACTCTTCCTGCCATGAGGATATGTCTATGATTTCTAATATTGAAACCTACATTATTGACCAGCCAATGGACTCCTTTATTGATCAGGGAGCGCACGCTTTCTTACCTCTCATCGTTGCATGCCGGGATCCCTGTCAAAACCAGAGCGTAGGGGCTTAAAGCCGGTGGGAGGTTGAGTACAGGTAGACCCCGGGTACCCCTGGATCCCTATCCTTGTTGGTTCCCTCTATTATGCCCTTCTTTGCCACCTCTTTCCTAGTCGTGGGCCGATAGTGCTCATTATTTGCCCGCCCGTGCTTTCTTTCATATGTGCTACCTTGGGATGTGTGCTAATCTCGGTGTCCCCCCCATTGGACCCTAGCCCCTCTTCAATGAGGCTGGGATACTACCTTGTGTGAGTATCCGGGAAAGTTGCCCCTCGATCACATTCAGTCTCTCAGACAGAGGCCCCAACTGGGAGGTTAATATTATATCCAGCTTGGACAGTATTTCTCTATCCCTTCCCTGAAACATCTCTGTCTCCCTACAGTTCTGAAACTGGGTAGAGATTGCGGGCACCCCTTCTTCAATCACCCCCTTCGCTTTAGTTCCCTCCCCTCTGTCTTGATTTTTTCAGTATGTGTTGTCCCCCTCTCTTTGAGGGGGACATGGCGTCAGCTAAAGAGGTGGCCGTGGTTGATATGCCCTTGGCCTTGGAGAACCGGGCCTTATGGGCCTGGCGGCGCAGGGGATGCCTTAAATCCCCGAGTTCACCTGCCTTGTCAGAGACACAAGACACTCTTTTGGGCATAGAAAACCAGGTTCATTAGCTGCAGCCAAGCACAGTTGTCCCAGAGGTACGTACAGAGTATATTCTGAGGAGACTGCCACTTTAGTCCGTGGTGCACAATCTTTTATTGCACACATATTTACAGTGTTTACTCCCTGTACATAAAAAGCAGGCCAATAGGTAAAGTTGGAAAACAAGCTATCAGGTGTCCCAAATACGCCCCTCTCTCAAACCCCGTGTGTTACCCCTCCCCAAAAATTAATCAGTGCTAGTACCGACAATCCATTTTGCAGATGGCAAGACGTATTTGTGTGCCTCAAAAGATAGTTGTGTAAAAAGAGAATACAAGGAGAGAATAGCTAATGCCAGTCGGATAAGATAAAGTAAGGAAAGAATAGGAGAAGCCAAATAGTTAGTCGAGACAGGGATCAATCAACCCAGACATGGATTAATGAACTCGGCCAGACCCTGACATCGGTTTCGTAAACTAGGGCAAGGGGTTACTCTTTAACAGAAGAGACACGTAGCAGCTGAGAAAAGCAAAAACACTCCGTTCGCCGTGCTGCCTGAGTGAGGGCTGATGCAAAAACCACAGGTGATGGACAGAATGCAGAACAATGTCATACATTCACCCCAGTACAGAGATCTGGGCCTAAAACCATCGTTTTTTTGCACTCCACACCACCTCAGTTCAGACATGGCCATATGCAAATCAGTTTGACCCTGTGCCTCATGGGAACAGACCAGCCTGAACTGCCAAGCCATGCCTTCCCTGGACCGGAAACAAGCTACAGAGGACCGGTTTCTGGCATTCCAGCCGTCTTCAGCCCGGCTTGCTTGAATCCAGTGGTGTGGAGTGCATGGGACTCACGTCTGAGCATACCCATCCCACTAGGGGTGACAACCTGAGTGAGGGCAACACAAAATGGTGACGAGACACAAAATGGCGGCTAAATACGGGACGAAGTCAGAAACCAAAGAACCTCAGATCCTCATTTTGCCATTACTCAGGCAAAACACAAAGGACTCAAGTTAATCTGAGTCAATATCAATGGCCATGAGGTCATCGAGCAGTTGCTGCAACATAATTTTACAATTCTCTGTTTTCGGTGACAGAGGCCTTGGGACACACATGGTGGCACAAAGACCGCAGATGGCAGAGCCACACTGTAAACAGAGACAACAAGAGAAAATGATGGCCAAAACAATTCCAAGGAAGGTTAATATCTTCCATCCCTAAGTGGACAGTAGTCCCCAAAACCATCCTATCACAGACCAATCTCCTGTGTCCTGATGTATAGACTCGTAAATTATATGCAACTTAGAGATGTCTTGGTATACCGTAGGGGCATTATCAGGAATATAAATGCAGCAACTAGACCCGAACAATTTACAGACTCCTCCACGATCTGCAAGGACAATGTCTAAAACCATCCGGTTCTGCAAAGTCATAAGGCGGTCTGCCTGAAGTTCAGCTGTCAGATTACTCAAGGCTCCAGAAGATACATTTATGGTAGCTGTCTGATGTCTCTGCTGTTGGCCATTGGGCCCCAGAAAGAAGCAACCCTTTGATAAAGTCACCTCCTTCTTGTCCTACTGTGTCCTTAGAATCAATAACCCCTCTGCCATGTCTTTTTCTATGATGACCCGAAGGAGCAGTATATGTTGGAGGAAGTACAAAAGCCACATAGCAAGTTCCTGAAAAGTAGGTAGGAAGCAACGTATAGGCTCTATCATGACAAACAACATACGTGCCTTGTGATGGCACTAACGGTGAAGAAATCTGAGGTGAATAGATATAAGTATGGGAACAGACAATTTTATCCTGTTGATTTTTAATATTTTGGCCATTGATCTGTAGACAGAAATTACTTCGATGAGGTACAGTCCAAATTGGTGGGGATCTCCTTTGTCTAGCCTTATCTGTAAGGCTAGTAACATAACGAGTCACGTTCCAGCCATCATATGCTCATTTCTCATCAACAGGAATCTTACTAATCTCAGCGATTCTAGCCATGGCCATGATTCCCTTTATCAAAGAACTGTGACTAAAATCTGCTCCACCACCATATGGACTACCAAGAGGATATCGAAGTTGGTTCTGATATAGATTAGAAAACATGGCCAAGTAGGCCAAAGCGGAGCCTTCGTAGGAAAATGGAAGAACTAAATATGGCATCCCTCTCTCTATATTATGGGGCATGAGCCCACAGACCCAACAGTCAGTGGTGTTGATTACCAGTTGATGCTGATGCAATAACTGAATACGTGAATTATTGAAGTATTCTGTTCTCCTAATTTGCTCATGTTCTGGGAGTGTATGAAACTGATGTGGGGAGGCAGTGGTAGGAAAAGACAAGGAAACAGAAGTTGGAACAGGTGCTTGCTGCATAGTGTAAACAACAGTGCACTGTGGGAGGGACGGGCCGGCTTTGAAGGCCTCTGGCGCCCTCTGCTGACGCGTTGCGTGTGCGCCTCACGCAGCCCCCTGGGAGTTGTAGGCACAGGGGGTTGCTGGCAGAGATGATCAATGGCCTTTCCCCTTACAGACGGCAGTCCTGGCAAAGATTGGCAGACGGAATGCAGAGCGTCCTCCTGGGCAGCAGGTAAGGCTGGGCAACGGTGTGCAAGTGTTAGATATATCCAGGCGCGTCCCGCGCTGTGGGAGGGCTGGGCCAGCCTTGAAGGCCTCCGGCGCCATCCGCTGATGCATTGCGTGTGCGCCTCATGCAGCCCCCTGGGAGTTGTAGGCACAGGGGGGCTGCTGTCGGAGATGATCGATGGCCGTTCCCCTCACAGCGACGGTGCTGGCAAAAATGGGCAGACGGAATGCAGAGCCTCCTCCCGGGCAGCAGGTTAGGCTGGGCAAGAGTGTGTAAGAGTTAGAAACATCCAGGCATGTCCCCAGAAAGATTCAAGAGTGGTGCAGAAAGAGACAAGAGAGGTCCATAAAGAGGAAGATATTTGCAGAAAAGGGCAACAGAAACACAGAAAAACAAAGAAAGGTGCCGAAAGAAGCAAGGGAGGTGCAGATAGAAGAGTGTGAGGTGAAGAAAGAAGCAAGAGAGGTGCAGAAAAAGGTAAGAGAAGTGCAAAGAGGAGCAAGAGAAATTCAGAAAGAGTGGAGTAGAAAGCCGAGAGAGGTGCAGATAAAGGCAAGCGAGGTGAAGAAAGAGACAAGCAAGGTGCAGAAAGAGGCGAGAGCTGTAAAGAAAGAGGCAAGAGAAATGTACAGAGAGGCAAGAGAGGTGTAGAAAGGGACAAGAGAGGTGCAGAAAGAGGTTAGAGGTGTAGAGAGAGTCAAGAGAGGTGCAGAACGAGGAATAAAGGTACAGAAAAAGGCAAATGAGCTGCAGGGAAAGGCAAGAGAAGAGCAGAAATAGTCAAGAGAGGTACATTAAGAGACAAGAGAAGTGCAGAAAGACGAAGAAATGTTCAGAAAAAGGCAAGAGAGGTACCGAAAAAAAGCGAGTGCACTGTTGACAGATGTAAGAGAGGTGCAGAAAGAGGTAGGAGAGGTACAGAAAGAGGCAAGAGAATTGCAAAAAGTGGCAAGAGGGTTGAAGAAAGAGGAAACAGTGGAGGAAAAAGCCAAGAGATGAGCAGATAGAGGCAAGCGAGGTGAAGAAAGAGGAAAGCAAGGTGCAGAAATAGAGGAGAAGTGATGAAAGAGGCAAGAGAGGTGCATGAAGAAGCAAGAGGGTTACAGAAAGAAGAGAGTGAGCTGCAGAAAGAGGGAAGAGAGGTGTACAAAGAGGCAAGAGAGGTGCAGAAAGAGGCAACAGAGGTGCATAAAGAGGCATGAGGGGTGCTAAAAGAAGAGAGGGAGTTGCATAATGCAGTGAGAGAGGTGAAGAAAGTGGCAAGATAGGTATAAAAGGAGGTTAGAGGTGGAGAGAAAAGAGCAAAAAGAATCAAGAGAGATGAATCAAGAGGCAAGCGAAGTGCAGAAAGAGGAAGACATGTTCAGAAAGAGGCAAGAAAGGCGCAGAATGAGGCTGGAGAGGTACAGAAAGAAGAAAGTGAGAGGCAAAAAAATGCAAGAGAGGTGTAGAAAGAGTCAAGAGAGGTGCAGAAAGAGGAGGAAAGGTACAGAAAAAGGCAAGTGAGCTGCAGAAACAGGCAAGAGGAGAGAAAAAAAAGAGTCAAGAGAGGAGCAACAAGAGGTAAGAAAAGTGCAGAAAGAGGAAGATATGTTCAGAAAGAGGCAAGAGAGGTACCGAAAAAAGCGAGTGCACTGTTGACAGATGTAAGAGAGGTGCAGAAAGAGGTAGGAGATGTACAGAAAGAGGCAAGAGAATTGCAAAAAGTGGCAAGAGGGTTGAAGAAAGAGGAAACAGTGGAGGAAAAAGCCAAGGGATGAGCAGATAGAGGCAAGCGAGGTGAAGAAAGAGGAAAGCAAGGTGCAGAAATAGGCGAGAAGTGATGAAAGAGGCAAGAGAGGTGCATGAAGAAGCAAGAGGGTTACAGAAAGAAGAGAGTGAGCTGCAGAAAGAGGGAAGAGAGGTGTACAAAGAGGCAAGAGAGGTGCAGAAAGAGGCAACAGAGGTGCATAAAGAGGCATGAGGGGTGCTGAAAGAAGAGAGGGAGTTGCATAATGCAGTGAGAGAGGTGAAGAAAGAGGCAAGATAGGTATAGAAGGAGGTTAGAGGTGTGGAGAAAAGAGCAAAAAGAATCAAGAGAGATGAATCAAGAGGCAAGAGAAGTGCAGAAATAGGAAGACATGTTCAGAAAGAGGCAAGAAAGGTGCAGAATGAGGCTGGAGAGGTACAGAAAGAAGAAAGTGAGAGGCAAAAAGATGCAAGAGAGGTGTAGAAAGAGTCAAGAGAGGTGCAGAAAGAGGAGGAAAAGTACAGAAAAAGGCAAATGAGCTGCAGAAACAGGCAAGAGGAGAGCAAAAAGAGTCAAGAGAGGAGCAACAAGAGGTAAGAAAAGTGCAGAAAGAGGAAGACATGTTCAGAAAGAGGCAAGAGAGGTACCGAAAAAAGCGAGTGCACTGTTGACAGATGTAAGAGAGGTGCAGAAAGAGGTAGGAGAGGTACAGAAAGAGGCAAGAGAATTGCAAAAAGTGGAAGAGGGTTGAAGAAAGAGGAAACAGTGGAGGAAAAAGCCAAGGGATGAGCAGATAGAGGCAAGCAAGGTGAAGAAAGAGGAAAGCAAGGTGCAGAAATAGGGGAGAAGTGATGAAAGAGGCAAGAGAGGTGCATGAAGAAGCAAGAGGGTTACAGAAAGAAGAGAGTGAGCTGCAGAAAGAGGGAAGAGAGGTGTACAAAGAGGCAAGAGAGGTGCAGAAAGAGGCAACAGAGGTGCATAAAGAGGCATGAGGGGTGCTGAAAGAAGAGAGGGAGTTGCATAATGCAGTGAGAGAGGTGAAGAAAGAGGCAAGATAGGTGAAGACGGAGGTTAGAGGTGTAGAGAAAAGAGCAAAACGAAATCAAGAGAGATGAATCAAGAGGCAAGAGAAGTGCAGAAAGGGGAAGACATGTTCAGAAAGAGGCAAGAAAGGCGCAGAATGAGGCTGGAGAGGTACAGAAAGAAGAAAGTGAGAGGCAAAAAGATGCAAGAGAGGTGTAGAAAGAGTCAAGAGAGGTGCAGAAAGAGGAGGAAAGGTACAGAAAAAGGCAAGTGAGCTGCAGAAACAGGCAAGAGGAGAGCAAAAAGAGTCAAGAGAGGAGCAACAAGAGGTAAGAAAAGTGCAGAAAGAGGAAGACATGTTCAAAAAGAGGCAAGAGAGGTACAGAAAGAGGCAAGAGATGTACAGAAATAGGAACGTGGGCTGCAGAAAGAACAACGAAAAGTGCGGAAAGGGACAAGAGAGGTGTAGAAGGAAGCAAGAGAGGTACAGAAAAAAAAGAGTGAGCTGTAGGAAGAAACAAGAGAAATGCATAAAGAGGCAAGAGAGATGCTTAAAGAGGCAAGAGTAGGGCAGAAAGAGGCAAGAGAGGTGCAGAAAGAGTCACAATAGATGCAGAAAGAGGCACAGTTGTGAAGAAAAAGAAGAAAAGTGCAGAAGGAGGCAAGAGAGTGAGTTGAAGAAAGAGGAAAGAGAGATTAGGAAAGAGCCAATAAAGGTGCAGAAGGAGGTTAGACCTGTAGAAAGAGTCAAGAAAGATGCATAATGCGAAAGAAAGGTAAAGAAAAGGGCAAGTGAGCTGCAGAAAGAGTCAAGAGGAAAGCAAATAGAGTCAAGAGAGGTGCATCAAGAGGCAAGAGAAGTGCAGAAAGAGGAATACATGTTTAGAAAGAGGCAAGAGTGGTACATAAAGATGAAGACATGTTCAGAAAGAGGCAAGAGAGGTACATAAAGAGGTAAGAGAGGTACAGCAAGGGGAGAGTGAGCTGCAGAAAGAACCAGGAGAAGTGCAGAAAGAGGCAAGAGAGGCATAGAAAGAAGCAAGAGAGGTACAGAAAGAAGATGATGAGCTGCAGGAAAATGCAAGAAAAGTGCAGAAAGAGGCAAGAGAGATGCAGAAAGAACTGAGAAGTGCAGAATGAGGCAAGAGAGGTGAAGAAAGAAGCAAGAGAGGTGCAGAAGGAGGTTAGAGGTATAGAAAGAATCAACAGGGCTGCCGAAAGAGGAAGAAAGGTACAGAAAAGGTAAGCGAGGTTCAGAAAGAGGCAAGAGGAGAGCAAAAAGAGTCAAGAGAGGTGCATCAAAAGGCAAGAGAGGTGCAGAGAGAGGAAGACATGTTCAGAAAGAGGCAGGAGAGGTGCAGAAAGAGGCAAGAGAGGTACAGAAAGAGGCAAGCGAGGTAGAAAGGAGAGTGAGCAGCATAAAGAATAAAGAAAAGTGCAGAAAGGGGCAAGAGAGGTGCAGAAAGAAGCAAGAGGTGCAGAAAGAAAAGAGTGAGCTGCAGGAAGAAGCAAGAGAAGTGCGTGTAGAGGCAAGAGAGATGCAGAAAGAGGCAAGTGTAGTGGAGAAATAGGCAAGAGAGGTGCAGAAAGAGTCAAGATAGGTGCAGAAATAGGCAAGAGATGTGAAGAAAAAGAAGAAAGGTGCAAAAGGAGGCAAGATAGGTGCATAAAGAGGCAAGAGAAAAGCAGAAAGTGACATGAGAAATGCAGAAAGAGGCAAGAGAGGTACAGAAAGAGAAAAGAGAGGTGCAGAAAGAGGCAAGAGGGGTGAAGAAAGAAGAGAGTGAGTTGAAGAAAGAGGAAATAGAGGTGAAGAAAGAGGCAAGAGAGGTGCAGAAGGAGGTTAGAGTTGTAGAATGAGTCAAGAGATGTGTAGAAAGAGTAAGTAAGGTACAGAAAGTGAGCTGCAGAAAGAGGCAAGAGCAGAGCAAAAAGAGTCAAGAGAGATGCATCAAGAGGCAAGGGAAGTGCAGAAAGAGGAAGATATGTTCAGATAGAGGCAAGAGAGGTGCATACAGAGGCAGAGATGTATATAAAGAGTCAAGAGAGGTACAGAAAGAGGAGAGTGAGCTGCAGAAAGAACCAAGAGAAGTGCAGAAAGAGGCAAGAGAGGTGCACCAAGAGGCAAAAGTAATGCAGAAAGAGGAAGACATGGTCAGAAAGAGGCAGAAGAGGAGCAGAATGCAGGAAGAGGGGTACAGAAAGAGGCAAGTGAGATACAGAAAAAGGAGAGTGAGCTTCATAAAGAACCAAGAGAAGTGCAGAAAGCTGAAAGAGAGGTATAGAAAGAAGCAAATGAAGTGCAGAAAGAAGAAAGTGAGCTGCAGGAAGAAGCAAGAGAGGTGCAGATAGAGGCAAAATAGTTGAAGACAGAAGCAAGCAAGGTACGGAAAGAGGCAACAGAGGTGAATAAATAGGCATGAGAGGTGAAGAAAGAAGCAAGAGAGGTACTGATAGAAAAGCGTGAGGTGCAGAAAGAGGCAAGAGAATTGCAAAAAGTGGCAAGAGAAGTGCAGCAAGAGGAAAGAATGGAGTAGAAACCCAAGAGAGGTGCATATAGAGGCAGGAGAGGTGAAAAAAAGAGGCAAGCAATGTGCATAAAGAGGTGAGAGGTGAAGAAAGAGGTAATAGAGGTGTAGAAAGAAGCAAGAGAGGAACAGAAAGATGTAAGAGAGTTGCATAAAGAGGCAAGAGGGGTGCAGAAACAAGAGATTGAGTCTCAGAAAGAGGAAAGAGAGGAGCAGATAGAGACATTAGAGGTGAAGAAAGAGGCAACAGAGATGTATAAAGAAGCAGGAGAGGTGCAGAAAGAGTCAAGAGAGGTACATAATGAAGCAATAGGAGTCCAGAAAGAACAAATTGAGCTGCATAAAATGGCAAGAGAGGTATAGAAAGAGGCCCAACAGGTGTAGAAATAAGAGAGTGAACTGCAGAAAGAGGCAAGAGAGGTGCAGAAAGAGGTAAGAGGTGTAAAGAGAGTCAATAAGGGTATAAAAATAGGAATAAAGGTGCAGAGAACGTAAGTGAGCTGCAGAGAGAGGCAAGATAAGATCAACAAGAGTCAAGAGAGGTACCTCAAGAAGCAAGAGAGGTGCAGAGAGAGTCAAGAGAGCTGCATAAAGAGGCAAGCGGGGTACAAAAAGAAGAGAGTGAGCTGCAGAAAGATGGAAGAGAGGTGTTATAAAGAGGCAAGAGAGGTGCAGAAGGAGGTTAGAGAAGTAGAAAGAGTCAAGAGAGGTGCAGAAAGAGGAGGAAAGGCACAGAAAAAGGCAAGTGAGCTACATAAATAGGCAAGAGAAGAGCAAAACATATCAAGAGATGTGAATCAATAGGCAAGGGCAGTGCACAAAGAGGAAGTCATGTTCAAACAGTGGCAAGAAAGGTGCAGAATGAGGCAAGAGAGGTACAGAAAGAAGAGAGTGAGCTGCAGAAAGATGCAAGAGTAGTGCAGAAAGAGGTAAGAGTGGGACAGAAATAGACAAGAGAGGTACATAAAGAAGAGAGTGAGCTGCAGTAACACGCAAGAGAAGTACATAAAGAGGCATGAGAGATGCAAAATGTGGCAAGAGAAGTGCAGAAAGATGCAAGATAGGTACAGAAAGAGCCAAGAGATGTAAAGGAAGAAGAAGAAAGTTGCAGAAGGAGGCAAGAGATGTGCATAAAGAGGCAAGGGAGGTACATAAAGAGGCAAGAGAAGTGCAGAAAGAAGAGAGTGAGTTGAAGAAAGAGGAAAGATATGTAAAGAAAGAGGCAAGAGAGGTGCAGAAGGAGGTTAGAGGTGCAGAAAGATGCCAGAGCGGTACAGAAAGAGGAAGAAAGTTCCAGAAAAAGGCAGGCGAGATGCATAAAGAGGCAAGAGGAGAGCAAAAAGTGTCAATAGAGGTACATCAAGAGGCAATAGAAGCACAGAAAGAGGAAGACATGTTCAGTAAGAGGCAAAAGAGGTACAGAAAGGGGCAACTGAAGTGCAGAAAGAGGCAGGATAGGTGCAGAAAGAAGCAAAAGAGGTGCAGAAAGAAGAGAGTGAGCTGAAGAAAGAAGCAAGAGAAGTGCAGAACGATGCAAGGGAGATGCAGAAAAAGGCATGCAATGTGCAGAAAGAGGGGATAAGTGCAGAAAGAGGCAAGAGAGGTGTAGAAAGAGACAAGAAATGTGCAGAAAGAAGTAAGAGAGGTGCATGAAGAGGTAAGAGTGGTACAGAAGAAAGAGAGTGAGCTGCAGAAACGGGGAAGAGAGGTGTAGAAAGAGGCAAGAGAGGCAGTGGCAGCTGGTGGCATTTGAAAGTGGTAGGGCGTAAAATTCAATGGTTGAGTGCCCAGTGGTAAAAGAGGTGTAAAACCAGATGCAAGCACAACATCATGGTTACCTATTCAGACTGGCAAACCGGAAAAAAAAAATAACTAAAAACCGGCCCACATGATTGATGACAATGACGTGCAAGTTGGGGCAATTTTGAACTTGTAAACAGTAGAGATACGCAGTGATGATGTAGCTATGAATTTACAAGTGTATACCGCATGCATTTGTTATTTGTGGTCGTCTGTGTTTGCAGTAATATCAGGGAACAAGTGCACAAAAGTAAACACCAAACCAGGTGGCCGCTGGCAGAAGCAGAACACAAATCAGACCTACAGTTGGTGGTGCTGCAGCTCCTATGATCTTGTAGAGAATGTTATGGCCAGTATTTGGCAGTTTCACAACATTCCGGCAACCAAACATTAATGTGAGCAAAACAGAGGCACGCACAAGCAACATCAGGGTCTGGAAAACACAAAATAGATAAGCTCCACATGAGCATGTCGGACACCAAAATAAAAGAGGCCCGAGATAAATATGTGCAAATCGGGGCAAATTTGAACTTGAAAATACACAGTGACGGTGTAGCTATTATTTTACACGGGTAGACTGCATTCATTTGTCTGACTCTTTTGAGCTGTAGTCGATATTGGTGCTAGTAATATCAGGGAACAACACAACAGTAAACACCAACCAAGGCGGCAGCAGCAGACGACAAAAGAGGCCTGGCCAACATATCGCGGTGCTGCCGCTTCTATGATCTTGTACTTGTAGAGAATTATATAACTATTATTAAGCAGTTTCACTACTCTCACACCTTCCGGCTACCAAATAAATATGAATGCGAGACAAACTGATGCACGCACAACCAAAGGGTAATGGGGTCAGACCGGTGAACAGAAAATAAATAAGATTCAGCATGGGAGCACATCGAGCACTGAAATAAAAGGCGTCCCAGGATAGCTTATAAAAAACTTACCTTGGCATGGCTTCCCGCGCTGACTCCTGACTCGAGTCCCAAAACTGCTCCCGCTGTCCTGGATTTTAAATGCCGCCGCTGCCTCTGACGTGGTGTGGGCTCTCGTCACTGAAGGCTGCAGGCAGCCTCCCTCCCCTCCATGGCAGCCGGCGCTGATTGGTTCGGCCGGCTGCCCAACGCGTAATTTCTCCTAGTCTGCATCCTGCAGAACGGAGAGTGGGAGGTGGCTTGGGGGAGCGGCTTGCCCACTGTTGCTAATACTGTCTGATTGGACGCCTCTCAGGCTGTCCAAACAGTCAGTATTAACAACAGTGGGCAAGCCACTCCCCCAAGCCACTCCCCCTGCCCTGAGGCTCGAGTAACCAGGAAGTTCGGCTGACTGCTTTCTCGCCATGCGAGAAGGGCAGGCAGAAACAAATGGAAGTTATAAATAAATAACTACCATTTGTTTCTGCCTTCTTCTCGCACGGCGAGAAAGCAGGGGGGCGGCGCCCAAACGCCCCCATCGAAGAACCGCCACTGAAGAGAGGTGCATAACGAGGCAAGAGAGGTGCATAACCAGGCAAGAGGGGTGCAGAAGGAGGTTAGAAATGTAGAAAGAATAAAGAGAGGTGCAGAAAGTGGAAGAAAGGCACAGAAAGGCAGGTTAGCTGCAGAAAGAGGCAAGAGAAGAGCAAAAATAATCAAGAGAGGTAAATTAAGAGGCAAGAGAAGTGCAGAAAGAGGAAGACATGTTCAGAAAGAGGCAAGAAAGGTGCAGAATGAGGGAGAAGAGGTACAGAAAGAAGAGAGTGAGCTGCGGAATGATGCAAGGGAGGTGTAGAAAGAGGCAAAAAAGGGACAGAAAGAGGCAAGAAAGGGACAGAAAGAGGCAAGAGATGTATATAAAGAGGAGATTAAGCTGCAAAAAGAACCATGAGAAGTGCAGAAAGAGGCAAGAGAGGTGAAGAAAGTAGAAGAAAAGTGCAGAAGGAGGCAAGAGAGGTGCATAAAGAGGCATGAGAAGAGTAGAAAGAGCAAGAGAAATGCAGAAAGAGGCAAGAGAGGTACAGAAAGTAGATGAAAGGTACATAAAGAGGCAACAGGGGTGCAGAAAGAAGAGAGTGAGTTGAATAAAGAGCAAAGAGAGGTGAAGAAAGAGGCAAGAGAGGTGCAGATGGAGGTAGGAGGTGTTAAAAGGTTCAAGAGAGGCGCAGAAAGATGAAGAAAGTTAGACTAAAAGGCAAAGGAGCTGCAGAAAGAGGCAAGAGGAGGGCAAAAAAAGTCAAGAGAGGTGCATCAAGAGGCAAGAGAAGTGAAGAAATAGGAAGACATGTTCAGAAATAAGCAAGAGATATGCAGAAAGGGGCATGAGAAGTACAGAAGGAGGTAAGAGAGGTACAGAAAGTAGACAAAAGGTACAGAAAGAGGCAAGAGAAGTGCATAAAAAGAAAAGAAAGATACAGAAATAGGGGAAATTCGGGTATAGAAAGAAGAGAGTGAGTTGAACGAAAGAGGCAAGAGAGGCAAAGAAAGTGGCAAGAGGGGTACAGAAGCAGATTAGAGGTGTGGAAAGAGTCAAGAGAGGTGAAGAAAGAGGAATACAGTATAGAAAAAGGCAAGTGAGCTGAGGAAAGAGGCAAGAGGAGAACAAAAAGAGTCAAGATAGGCGCATCAAGAGGCAAGAGAAGTGCAGAAAGAGGAAGACATGATCAGAAAGTGGCAAGAGAGGTGCAGAAAGAGGAGAGATATAGAAAGAGGCAAGAGAGGTGCAGAAAGAAGCAAGAGAGGTGTGGAAAGAAGAGAGTGAGCTGCAGGAAGAAGCAAGAGAAGTGCCCAAAGAGGCAAGAAAGATACAGAGAGAGGCAAGAAAAGTTCAGGAATAGAAAGACATGTTAAGAAAGAGGCAAAAAAAGGTGCAGAATGAGGCAGAAGAGGTACTGAAAGAAGAGAGTAAGCTGCATTAGGATGCAAGTGAGGTACAGAAAGAGGCAAGATAGGAACAGAAAGAGGCAGGAGAGGTACAGAAAGAGGAGAGTAGAGTGAGCTGCAAAAAGAACAAAGAGAAGTACAGAAAGAGGCAAGAGAGATGAATAAAGAAGAAGAAAAATGCAGAAGGAGGCACGAGAGGTGTTTAAAGAGGCAAGCTAGGCACATAAAGAGGCAAGAGAAGAGTAAGCATGGGCTGAAAATTCATTCCGCTCGCAGTAAAATCCGTGAATCAGCGGGGACAAATTTTCAGCCAAGCACTTACAGGGTTACAGCAGCAGGTGCAAAAGTTGAAGCTAATTTTTTGTAACCTTTTACAAAAGGGTTACAAAGAAATTAACTTCAACTTGGGCCCTTGCTGCTGTAAGCCTGTAAGTGCTTCCTGGTGCGTCGTTGCCTACTTGCAACTATTCTCTGACCCTGCTCTGACCCTTGAAGCAGGGTCAGAGAATAGTTACAAGTAGGCAATGAGGCGCCTGTCACGAAAACTAAACCTCAACAGGAAGCACTGACAGATATAAAAACAAGCATTTGCAATGCAATCGGTCTTGCATTTGGAAAGTTTGAGCTATTGGTCTTGTAAATGACAATTTTTTTATTTATGTGTTGATTTTGAAAATAGCTAATTTAATAGCTTTGTCATTTATAATGCCAATAGTTATAACATTCACAAATGTGACACCTATAGCATTTGTAATGCAATATGTTTTGTATTTACGTGACTTAGCTGTATTGATATTACAAACTACAATGGCTTTTAACTTTTTAAAATTATTAATACTTAAATAAAAGTGATTTTAATTTATAATGGCAATAGCTTAAACTTTTGTAAATAACTTTTGTGAAGATTATGTTCAGTGTATTTTATTGTGATGAAAATACAAGTACAGAAGTGAAATATTAACATCTTTTTGTGACATTTGTAATAAAGTTTGAAACATTGAGAGATCATATTTGAACCAGTTGTTGTTGAATGGTTGTGCAGATTGATGCTGGGGTGGCACTGAGTGGTGCTGTGTTGATGCTGAGTGGTGCTGTGGTGATGCTGAGTGGTGCTGTGGTGGTGCTGAGTGATATTGGGATGGTGCTGAGTGATGCTGGGCCAGTGCTGAGTGGTGCTGTGGTGGTGCTGATTGATGCTGTGGTGGTGCTGAGGGATGCTGTTGTGGTGCTGAGTGATGCTGTGGTGGCACTGAGTGGTGCTCTGGTGGTGCTGATTGGTGCTGTGGTGGTGCTGAGTGATGCTGTGGTCGTGCTGAGTGGTGATGTGGTGAATCTGAGTGATGCTGTGGTGGTGCTGAGTGGTGCTGTGGAAAGAGGAAGAAAGTTACAGAAAAAGGCAAGTGAGCTGCAGAAAGAGGAAAGATGAGAGCAAAAAGAGTCAAGAGAGGTGCATCAAGAGACAAGAGAAGTGCAGAAAGAGGAAGATATGTGCAGAAAGAGGCAAGAGAGCTGCAGAAAGAGGCAAGGGAGGTACATAAAGAGGCAATAGAGGTACAGAAATGATGAAAGTGAGCTGCAGAAAGAAAAAAAAGAAGTGCAGAAAGAGGCAAGAGAGGTGCAAAAATTAGATGAAATGTGCAGAAAGAGACACAAGAGGTGCATAAAGAGAAAAGAGAGGTAGGGCTAGAGATAGGTTGGGTATAGAAAGAAGAGAGTGAGTTGAAGAAAGAAGAAAGAGAGGCGAAGAAAGTGGCAAGAGAGGTGCAGAAGGAGATTAGAGGTGTAGACACAGAGTCAAGAGAGGTGCAGAAAGAGGAAGAAAGTACAGAAAAAGGCAAATGAGCTGCAGAAAGATGCAAGAGGGGAGCAAAAAGAATCAAGATAGGTGCATCAAGATGCAAGAGAAGTGCAGAAAGAGGAAGACATCATCAGAAAGAGGCAAGAGAGGAACAGCAAGAGGAGAGTGAGCTGCAGAAACAACCAAGAGAAGTGCAGAAAGAGGTAAGAGAGGTGAAGAAAGACGAAGAAAGATGCAGAAGGAGGCAAGAGAGCTGCATAAAGAGGCAAGCTAGGTGCATAAAAAAGCAAGAGGCGAGTAGAAAGAGCAAGAGAAATGCAAAAAAGGCACAAGAGGTGCAGAAAGTAGAAGAAAGGTGCAGAAAGAGGCAAGAGGGATGCAGAAAGAAGAGAGTAAGTTGAAGAAAGAGGAAAGAGAGGTGAAGAAAAAGACAAGAGAGGTGCAGAAAGAGGTTAGAGGTGTGGAAAGACTCAGGAGAACTGCAGAAAGAATAAGAAAGGTACAGAAAAAGGCAAGTGAGCTGCAGAAAGAGGCAAGAGGAGAGCAAAAAGAGTCAAGAGAGGTACATTAAGAGCAAAGAGAAGTGCCGAAAGAGGAAGAAAGGTACCGAACAAGGCAAGTGAGCTACAGAAAGAGGCATGAGAAGAACAATAAGAGGCAAGAGAAAAACAGAAATAGGCAAGAGAGGTGCAGAAAGTAGAAGAAAGGTGCAGAAATAGGCAAGAGGGGTGCAGAAAGAAAAAAGAGAGTTGCAGAAAGAGGCAAGAGGGGTGCAGAAAGAGAAAAATAGGTACAGAAAGAGGCAAGTGGGGCGCAGAAGGAGGTAACAGGAGAGCAAAAAGAATCAAGAGAGGTGCATCAAGAGGCAGGAGAAGTGCAGAAAGAGGAAGACATGTTCAGAAAGAGGCAAGAGAGCTGCAGAATGAAGCAAGAGAGGTACAGAAAGAGACAAGCGAGATACAGAAAGAGGCAAGCGAGGTACAGAAAGAGGAACGTGAGCTGCAGAAAGAACCAAGAGAAGTGTAGAAAGAGTCAAGAGAGGTGCAGAAAGAAGCAGGAGAGGGAGAGAACGAGGCAAAAAGAGGGACTGAAAGAGGAGAGTGAGCTGCAGAAGGAAACAAGAGAAGTGCAGAAAGAGGCAAGAGAGGTGAAGAAAGAAGAAGGAGAGTGCAGAAGGAGGCAAGAGAGGTGCATAAAGAGGCAAGTGAGGTGCTTAAAGAGGCAAGAGAAGAGTAGAAAGAGCAGGAGAAATGCAGAAAGAGGCAAGAGAGGTCCAGAAATTAGAAGAAAGGTGCAGAAAAAGGCAAGTGAGTTGCAGAAAGAGGCAAGAGGAGAGCAAAAAGAGTTAAGAGATGTTCATCAAGAGGCAAGAGAAGTGCCGAAAGAGGAAGACACGTTCAGAGAGAGGCAAGAGAGGTGCAGAAAGAGGCAAGAGAGGTACAGAAAAGAGGAGAGTGAGCTGCATAAAGAACCAAGAGAAGTGCAGAAAGAAGCAAGAGTGGTGCAGAAAAAGCAAGAGAGGTTCAGCAAGAAGAGAGTGATCTGCAGGAAGAAGCAAGATAAGTATAGAAATAGGAAAGTGAGATGCAGAAAGAGGCAAGAGAAGTGCAGAAAGAGGCAAGAGAGGTGCAAAAAGTGTCAAGATAGGTGCAGAAAGAAGCAAGAGATGTGATGAAAGAAGAAGAAAGGTACAGAAGGAGGCAAGAGAGGTTTATAAAGAGGCAAGTGAAGTGCAAAAAGTAGCAAGAGAAGAGCGGAAAGAGACAAGGGAAATGCTGAAAGAGGCAAGAGAGGTGCAGAAAGTAGAAGAAAGGTGCAGAGAGAGGCAAGAGATATGAAGAAAGTAGAAGAAAGTTTCAGAAGGAGGCAATAGAGGTGCATAAAGAGGCAGGTGAGATGCAAAAAGAGGCAAGAGAAGAGCAGAAAGAGGCAAGAGAAGTGCAGAAAGAGGCAAGAGATGTGAAGAAAGAAGAATAAAGGCACAGAAGGAGGCAAGAGAGGTGCAAAAAGAGGCAAGAGAAAAGAGCAGAAAGAGGCAAGAGAAATGCTAAAAGGTGTAGAAAGTAGAAGAAAGGTGCAGAAAGAGGCAAGAGATATGAAGAAAGTTGCAGAAGGAGGCAAGAGAGGTACATAAAGAGGCAGGTGAGATGCAAAAAGAGGCACAAGAAGAGCAGAAACAGGCAAGAGAAGTACAGAAAGAGGCAAGAGAGGTACAGAAAGTAGAAGAAAGGTGCAGAAAGATGCAAGAGAAGTGGAGAAAGAGAAAAGAAAGTTTCAGAAAGAGGCAAGAGGGTGCAGAAAAAAGAAAGTGAGTTGAACAAAGTGTAAAGAGAGGTGAAGAAAGAAGTAAGAGAGGTGCAGAAGGAGGTTAGAGGTATAGAAAGAGTCAAGAGAGGTACAGAAAGAGGAAGAAAGGTACATAAAAAGGCAAGTGAGCTGTAGAAAAAGGTAAGAGAGGAACAAAAAGAGTCAAGAGAGGTGCAGAAAATGAAAAGAGAGGTACAGTAAGAGGCAAGAGAGGAGCAGAAAGAAGAGAGTGGGTTGGAGACGGAGGGATGAGAGGTGAAGGATGAGGAAAGTGAGGTGCAGATGGAGGTTAGAGGTGTAGAAAGTGCCAAGGGAGATGCAGAAAGTTACAGAAAAAGGCAAGTGAACTCTAGAAAGAGTCAAGAGGAGAGCAAAAAGAGTCAATTTTTATGAATCAAGAGGCAAGAGAAGTGCAGAAAGTGGAAGACATGTTCAGAAAGAGGCAAGAAAGGTGCACAAAGAGAGCAAGAGAAGAGCAGGAAGAGGCAAGAGAAATGCAGAAAGAGGCAATAGAGGTGAAGAAAGTAGAAGAAAGGTGCAGAAAGAGTCAAGATAGGTACAGAAAGCGTCATAAGATGTGAAGAAAGAAGAAGAAAGGTGCAGAAGGAGGGAAGAGAGGTGCATAAAGAGGCATGTGAGGTGCATAAAGAGGCAAGAAAAGATCAGAAAGAGGCAAGAGAAATGCAAAAAGAGGCAAGAGTGGTGCAGAAAGTAGAACAGAGCTGCAGAAAGAGGCAAGAGAGGTGCAGAAAGAGAAAAGAGAGGTGCAGAAAGAGACAGGAGGGGTGCAGAAAGAAGAAAGTGAGTTGAAGACAGAGGAACAAGACGTGAAGAAAGAGGCAAGAGAGGTGCTGAAGGAGGTTAGAGGTGAAGAAAATGCCAAGAGAGGTGCAGAAAGAGAAAATTTTTTTTTACAGAAAAAGGCAAGTGAGCTGCAGAAAGAGGCAGGAGGAGAGCAAAAAGAGTCAAGAGAGGTGTGCCAAGAGGCAAGAAAAGTGCAGAAATATTAAGACATGTTTAGAAAGAGACAAGAGAGGCGCAGAAAGGGGCAAGAGGGATACAGAGGAGAGGCAAGTGAGATAGAGAAAGAGGAGGGTGGGCTTAAAAAAAAGAACCAAGAGAAGAGCAGAAATTGGCAAGAGAGGTGCAGAAAGAATCAAGAGACGTGCAGAAATAAGAGAGTGAACTGCAGGAACAAGCCAGAGAAGTGCAGAAAGAGTCAAGAGACATGCATAAAGAGACAAGAGAAGTGCAGAAACAGGCAAGGGAGGTACAGAGAGAGTCAAGAAAGGTGCAGAAAGAGGCAATAGATTTGAAGAAAGATGAAGAAAGGTGCAGAAAGAGGCAAGAGAGGTACAGAAAGAGAGAAGAGAGGTGCAGAAAGAAGAGAGTGAGCTGCATCACGAGGCAAGAGAGGTACAGAAAGAGGCAAGAGAGGTGCATATAGAGCAAGAGAGGTCCTGATAGAAGAGAGTGAGCTATATAAAGAGGTAAGAAAGGTGCAGAAAGAGGCAACAAAGATGCAGAAAGGGGAGTGAGCTGCAGAAAGAGGCAAGAGATGTTCAAAAAGAGGCAAGAGAAATGCAGAAAGAGGCAAGAGAGGTGCAGAAACAGGAAGAAAGGTGCAGAAAGAGGCAAGAGAGATACAGAAAAAGTAAAGAGATGTGTTGAAAGAAGAAGAAAGGCACAGAAAGAGGCAAGAGAAATGCAGAAAGAGGCAAGAGAAGAGCTGACAGAATAGAGTGAGCTGCAGAAAAAGGCAAGGGATGTGCAGAAAAAAGCAAGAGAGGTGCATAAAGAGGCAAGAGAGGTGCTGATAGAAGAGAGTGAGCTGCAGAAGAGGGAGTAGAGGGGCAGAAAGAGGCCAGAAAGGTGCAGAAAGATAATAGTAAGTTGCAGAAAGAGGCAAGAGAGGTACAGAAATAGGCAAGAATTATGCAGAAAGAGGCTAGACATTTATAGAAGGAGAAAGAAATGCACATAAAGAGGCAAATGAGGTGCAGAGAGAGGCAAGAGGGGCACAGAAAGAGGAAGAAAGGTACAGAAAGAGGCATGAGAGGTGCAGCAACAGGAAGAACGGTACTGAAAGATGCCAGAGAAGCGCAGAAAGAGGCAAGAGAGGTGCAGAAAGATGAGAGTGAGCTGCAGAAAGAGGGAAGAGAGGTGTAGAAAGAGTCAAGAGAGGTACAAAAACAAAAAAGTAAGCTGCAGAAAGAGGCAAGAGATTTGTAGAAAGAGGCAAGAGGAGAGTAAAAAGAGTCAAGAGAAAAGAAAATTGCAGAAAGAGGAAGACATGCTCATAAAGAGGCAAGAGAGGTGCAGAAAGGGGAGAGTGAACTACAGAAAGAACCATGAAAAGGGCAGCAAGTGGCAAGAGAGGTGCAGAAAGAATCCAGAGATGTGCGGAAAGAAGAGAGTGAGCTGCTGTAAGATGCCAGAGAAGTGCAGAAAAAGTCAAGAGACATAAATAAAGAGACAAGAGAAGTGCAGAAACAGGAAAGGGAGGTGCAGAGAGAGTAAATGTTGGTGCAGAGAGATCAATAGATTTGATGAAAGAAGAAGGAAAGTGCAGAAGGAGCCAACAAAGGTACAGAAAGAGGCAAGAGAGGTGCATATAGAGGCAAGCTAGGTGCTGATAGACGAGAGTGAGCTGTAAAAAGAGGGAAGAGAGGTGCAGAAAGAGTCAAGATAGATGCAGAAAGGAGAGTGAGCTGTGGAAAGAGGCAAGAGAGGTTCAGAAAGAGGCAAGAGAAATGCAGAAAGGGGTAAGAGGTGTAAAAAGGGGCAACAGAGGTACAGAAAGAGGTACAGAAAGATGAAGAAAAATGCAGAAAGAGACAAGAGAGGTACAGAACAAGGAAAGAGAGGTGCCAAAAGAAAAAGAAAGGCACAGAAAGAGGCAAGAGAAATGTAGAAAGAGGTAAGAGAAGAGCAGAAAGAATAGAGTGAGCTGCAGAAAGAGGCAAGGGATGTGCAGAAAGAGGCAACAGAGGTGCATAACGAGGCAAGAGAGGTGCTGATAAAAGAGAGTGAGCTGCAGAAAGAAGGAAGAGAGGGGCAGAAAGAAGCAAGAGAGGTGTAGAAAGTAGTTAGTAAGTTGCAGAAAGAGGCAAGAGAGGTTCAGAAAGAGGCAAGAAACATACAGAAAGAGGCAAAAGAGATGCAAAAAGTGATAAGCAGTCACAAACGCTCTACGCCCTACCTGATTGCAGCAGGGGCTAGCACCACATCAACGCCGCATCACAGCCGCTTCCAGCCCGCGGCAGGGGCACGGGGAGAACTACAGCCCCCATGACGCTCGGCGGCATCCCCGCCCACTTCTTGGTACTTTGGAGCCCGAGGCGCTTAAACACAGCAGGCACCCTCGGTGGAGTGGGGAAGTCACAAACGCTCTACGCCCTACCTGATTGCTTCAGGGGCAGGGTCTAGCACCACATCGACGCCGCATCACAGCCGATTCCAGCCCGCGGCAGGGGCACGGGGAGAACTACAGCACCCAGGATGCTCGGTGGCATCCCCACCTACTTCTTGGCACTTTGGCGCCGCGAGGTGCTTAAATCAACAGGCTCCCTCAGTGGAGCGGGAAGTCACAAACGCTTTACGCCCTACCTGATTGCTGCAGGGGCAGGGGCTAGCACCACATCGACGCCGCATCACAGCCGCTTCCAGCCCGCAGCAGGGGCAAGGGGAGAACTGCAGCCCCCAGGACACTCGGCGGCGTCCCCGCCCACTTCTTGGCACGTTGGCGCCCGAGGCGCTTAAACACAGCAGGCTCCCTCCCTTTCGCAGACACGCTGAGCCCGGACAGAGGGCAGGCCATCTGTGGCCATCAGGGGCCAGCAGAGGTTGGGTTGGGCCACCCCTCCAACACTTTCCATGGGGAAGAGAAAACAGACATGTCGGGGTGACCATGAAGGTAAGGTTGCCAAGATTCCTCGGAAATCCGAATCCATCATCTCATATTTGACTTCTGCGGTGGGGGTTTTGAGCAAGGAAATAGCTCATGCCGAAAAGGAACTTGGCCTTGAACCTATTAACTCAGCTATAGACCCCGCACTCATCCCCGAACACACACAGAGCATTCCATTGGAACCTACTATTGTCACCATAAACAAACTCTGCCCAGCAGCCCCGCTGATTGCTCCTCTAAGTCCACCACCTCCACATCCCCCTAGACAGGTCGCAGCCCCATTGGCCCCCTCGCTCATGACCATGCGCAGACGAAGATCTCATGCAAAGGCTGCCTAGAGGAAAAATGCCCACGGGAAATCTACCCACCAAGCTGCTACCCTAAGGGACTATGTTTGTGACATTGTGGAAGAACTGTTTACAAAAAGACTTGAACCAGCTCTGTAAGCAATAGCAAAGGACATAGTGGACACTTTGACGTATGTGTAGCAGGTTTATTGGCTAAATGTGAGAAAATTGATATACTTCTTAAATAATACTCAAGTCACAACGAGAAGGTGGTTAACCATCCACCTAGTAATGTGGTATTGGGTTCCCAAGGCCTACATGCTCCGCAGAAATACCCACTTACACCAAAGAACTGTTGGCACGGAAACTGAAAAGTACAAAAGACAGGTTTATTAAGACCCCATGGGGTGGTGGTACATTCCTACAGCACCCTTCGGCAATGCAAGAAGTATCACACCGAACACTGGTGCGAATCCTTCTTTTATACATTTTTACAGGTAATAAAAGATAGGCGGTTCAAGGTTACAAAGCTTTATGTACATATATGGTCATTTTTGGAGCACAGCCAACTCATGGGAGGGGTTACAACTCCACTGGTCAGTTTGGCGGAACATTCCTGAGGGGTGACTGGTCAGTTGGGACTGCGCATGTTGAGGTTCCGTGACAATTGTAAGTGGTGTTTTTTTAACTCGCACGAATATAGTCGAGTTTAGTATCTATGAACCGCAAATGACGAGTTTAGAAAGTGTGCGCAGTTTCGCTGTGCTAACTTAAACCGTTCGTTTGTTATGTGGGTTTTTCATCTGTACCCACGGGTTCCATCTTAGATACGGCATCCATTTTGTCTCTTGCCCTCAAGTAGCCAGCGAACGGACGTTGTCCGCTTCA
Source organism: Lissotriton vulgaris (assembly GCF_964263255.1). NCBI lineage: Eukaryota > Metazoa > Chordata > Amphibia > Caudata > Salamandridae > Lissotriton > Lissotriton vulgaris. The sequence continues at coordinate 459,789,543 of NC_141696.1, read as the reverse complement.
CGACCCTGGGACTCCCAAGATATTTGCGGAAGACACATGTTCTTTGTGAGTGTCTTTATGACAAGGGGGATGCTACTGTAAGGCAGATGGCGCCGCTCGAGGCTCATCTTGCCGCACGGACTTATTGTCTCAGCCGTGCATCTCATTAGGCACGTCCCTTTGATGCCTGTATCTCGTGTTTCCCGATACCTCCCCTTTTACACCCTTTCCGATCTCCCCACTGTCTCCGTCTTCCTCTGCACCTGTCCTTGTTCCTATTTCGATCTATTTTACTGCTGATTGGAATTTGCTAATGGTGGGAAGATGGGTTTTTACAGTTGGGAACCGCCAAATGTTTCCGCACTTATGTTCCGGACCTCATGTGTTTCAAAGTGACCAAAGCGACCCCTCTGGGGGATAATGATGGGAACCGGGTTGTAAACTTTTGTGTTCAATGTAACTCTATGGGTAAAAACTGTATAAAAGGAGCGATCCACAGAACCAATTTGAAGCAGTCTCCCCAAGTTGCACGTGGTGTACTTGTCGTGACATCTGTGTTCCCTGCAGCAAATAAACCTTGAATCTTTGACGCCGAAGGAAGTGTCCCGTGTCTCTGTGATTCGTACGCCGGAGCAGGTTACCCACGAAGGTTTCAGGTGTTGTGCCCTGGCACCGCTGGGTCTTAAAGAACCCAGTCCTTCAATGTACAGGCTTGACCGTTACTAAAAATAGCCTGTTGCTGGGCAAACTCGGATGGTCAGCGGCACGGACAAAGGACTAAAGGGCATGCTGACCACGAGGCCGCTCATTCCCTAAAATGGCCGCCGTAACATACAAAATGGCGTTTTCTAATATGGCCAAGTTAAGGGAAATAACGTGTAGCGAAGCTAAGCGCGAACCCGGCCATTGTCAAATTACGACAGACAACCCTTTTAGCGTTTAGCTGAAGCTACCTCACAGTGGACGTAGTCAGGATACTCATCTTCGATATCAATTAACATTATTTGAGCAACTTCTTTATGAAGCATCATTTCATTTTGGGCAAGAGCTCGTCTGGATGGAATGCAAGCTGATAAGCACATAGAACATAAGGCAGGGCCACATTGTATACATAAACATACAAAGAACAGTATCCCAACAATGATACATAAAATCGACAGCAGTTTCCAGCCCCAAGTGGTAAGCATCGACCAGAACCACCCCGAAAGAGTCCAAGTACCATTGTCCGGGTGTATTTCAGCAGCGATTTTGTGGAGCTTTGAGATTGCATCATAAACAGAAGGCGAATTATCGGGCACGTACACGCAGCAGCTACTTCCGATGATTCTACATGCCCCCCCTCGGTCAGCTAGAACCACATCTAGAACCATGCGATTCTGGAGCATAACAATTCTAGAAATCTGAAGTTCTTCGGTTATGTTCCCCAATGCAATAGCAGTGTCATTGGCTACGGCCTCGACAAGACGAGTCAGTCGTCGTATTTTCCGACTGTTCAAGGCAGCCCCCACAAAGGAAAACAATCCCAAATTAAAGTCTACATATTGCTGTAAGGCAGTATCGGTCTGGTCAATGTCATCCAAGACCACAGTACGTTTAACTCTATTTAACACAAAATCATGGTAGAGTATATAATCATTGTGATACATTGGTGGGGCAATGAATACAGGGGGCAATACAAACGATACATAACATGTGCCTAACCAGCCTAAAGGGAGCTGATGATAACCTTTAGTACCGCAAATAAAGTAGGTATTTCGGGATGCCACAAATGAGATGCCATTCGGACTGTCAAATGTAAGTGTAGTGTTACATTCACTTTTTCCAACCGGGATTGTACCTTTATTACGTATGCAAAGATCAGCCTTAGTATTTATAACATTTATAACATGTGAGCTAGACATATTAATGTTCCTTTGATTGCTGTAAATTCGGGGTGCAGACATATTGTCGGGCGATATTCTTCCCATTCAAATCGAGTACCCTCAGCTCGCGGATAACCATCCCGGTCATGATAACATATTTTATTCAAACGGAAAAGCACCCCCCCTTTCGTTGACCATCGTAAAGTGAATAGGAGAGTATACCAGGCGTTACAGGAACCATTATGGGAAAATGGGAGTGGGATGAGTGGGGTGCCCCCTTTCTTCTGATGACCAGGCAACATCCCACACACCCAACAGTTAGAAGTGTTCGTCATATTATGAGTATGATGCAAAATCTGAATGAAGCTATTGTTCAGGTAAGTCTGTCGGTGCCGTTCTTCATGGTAGGGCAAGGTGAAGTGAAAATGTTCAGATGGAGCCGGGGTAGTCGGCAGCAAATGTTCTCGTACAGGCACCACAAGTTCTACTACCCAGGCTATTACTGCTATCACCACGAGTGTCAGTACGAACAAAATGGCACCAAGAATTCTCTTGTCTCGTGATGCAGAAGACGCCATAGTTCAAGAGTTCACAATGTCTCAAATGTTCAACTACAAACATTAAAAACAATGGTGCTGAGCTCCGAGGTAGCCGTTGTTTTCTTCTCAGGGGTCAAGACGGGTGTCGCTACTCTTGGCAGAACTGATCCCCCCCTTGAGATTCCCGGCTTCCGTTTCACAAACCCCAGAGCGGTAACCAACCAGTCCTGCACAAAAAGAAAATCTTCCTCCTATCTTGGCCGCAAATCGTAGCGCTGTCGTCCAGAAACAGTGTGGTCCGGGAAGGCTCCCTCAGATTCGGCCGACGTCACAGCTGGGCTCTTTTCGTTATCCAAGATCTCTTTGTAGTCGGACAGCACAGTAGGATTCACCAGGTCCGGAGAGACGCGGCGGCAGTGAGTTGAATGCACCCACCGCTTTCTGTTGGTCACTCGTACAGCCGTTCGAGTTGCCAGGAGGACCTGCTCGGGGCCACGCCACCTCGGTTCCAAGCTGTTTGCCCTCTCAAACAATTTCACCATCAGATAGTCTCCAGGACGGAGACTATGGGCCTCTCCAATGGAGTTGTCAGGGAGCGCTTCTCGAACCTGTTGATGAATAGAAAGCAAATCATTTGTTAAACGTGTCAAATAATCGTTCATCATTATACAAGGCACGTCATGTAACAATCGCGGCTTAGGAACTCCCCATATATTCATAGGCCTTCCAAACACCACTTCATGTGGTGTGAGGCCGGTTCGAGAGTGGGGCACTGATCTAAGAGAGAGCAATGCTAGCGGTAAGGCATACGGCCACTTCAATGACGTGGACGCCACAATCTTAGCCAGTTTCAATTTCAACGTGGCATTGTACCGCTCAACAAGACCTGCTGACTGAGGGTGGAACACAGCATGAAACTTCTGCTGAATCCCCAGTCCCTTTAGCACATATTCCACTATTTTCCCAACAAAATGAGGCCCATTATCGCTCCACAAAAATTTGCAAACTCCAAATCGAGGGAAGTACTCCTTGAGCAAGACCTTAGCTGTTGTCAAAGCTGTATTATCTTTTGTGGGGAAGGCCTCAACCCATTTGCTAAAAGCACACACCACCACTAAGACATACTTAAGGTTATTGGAGCGCTCAAGCTGGATATAATCCATTTGAAGTACCTCGATTGGTGCAGAAGGTGGAACGAACCCTCCTTTCGGAGTATGAGTCCCTTTTGCAGGATTGTGCTGTAGACATATCAAGCAGGTCTGCACTACTCTCTTAGCAGTATTGGCAATCTCGGGATGCTCCCAAACTCGCGTTAACAATCGAGTGATTGCAAGAGCTCCCACATGCGCTAATCCGTGTGTCATCTGGACCATCGCCTGCAAGTAAGCTGCAGGCAATTTCCATCTCTCCAAGTACTTGCTTCTCCAACAACCCTCATCATCCAGTACCCCTTCTGTTGCCCATGCTACAAGTTCTGCTTCAGTCGCTGATTTTTGGATATCTAGTATCTCCGCTCTAGCATCATGCCTTCGCTCAGCCTGTGACTTTGGTACATACATGGGGGAGTCAGTTCGAGACATAGCTGTTTGTCTTGCTATGCTATCTGCAAAAGCATTGCCTTGTCCCACTTTATCAGTGATCTTTTTATGTGCACTACATTTAATTATCGCTACTTTCTTTGGGCAAAGCAACGCGTTTAGGAGATCACACACTAGTTCTCCGTGCATAATGTGTACTCCATGAGAGGTCAAAAACCCACGCTCTTTCCAGAGTAAGCCAAAGTCATGCGCTACTCCGAAAGCGTACCGGCTGTCTGTGTAGATGTTCACACATAGGCCAGCACTCAACTCGCAGGCTCTTGTTAAAGCTATCAGCTCTGCTGCTTGAGCCGATTTCTGTGGTATTCGTGCTGTTTCTACCACTGTCTTAAGTGTCGTGATCGCATATGCTGCAGAGGTCGTGCCATCTGGCAGCCTCAAACACGATCCATCAACTCACAGTTCCCCGTCCACATCTGGAAGTGGCATATCCTGTAAGTCGACACGACCCTTTGTTTGTTCCTCGGTCAGGAAAACACAATCATGATGTTTTTCCTCCTGACCCTCTTCGACCGGAAAAGGCAATAAAGTGGCAGGATTCAGGGTAGCGCATCTTTTCAATGTGATGTGTGGCGCCAGAAGTGTGAGCTCATATCCTGTCAAACGTGCGCTCGTGAGATACTGTGTTTTCGTTTAATTCAACAGGGCATCTACTGCGTGGGGAACTAACACCAACAATTTGTGTGATAAAACTATTCCCTCACTCTGCCGTATATCTACTGCTGTTGCTGCAACTGCTCGAAAACACCCAGGTAACCCTCGTGCTACAGGATCAAGAATGGCTGAAAAGTACGCGCATGGCCTCTGTTTATCCCCGTGTGCTTGCACTAGCACTGATAACGCGCACCCATCTTTGTCGTGCACGTACAATGTGAAAATCTTTGTGTAATCTGGTGTACCTAAAACGGGTGCAGAGCAAAGGGCTTGCCTCAATTGTTCAAACGCATTCTGACATTCATCTGTCCATTCAAGGGGCATTGGTGTAGTTTTGGACAGTAACGCTAACAAAGGTTTTATAATGTGCGAAAACCCCATGATCCACTGTCTACAAAAGGACGTTAATCCTATAAAGGCGCGTACATCTCTCTGAGTGCGGGGGACTGGTGTATCTAAAATCGCCTGAATTCGATCTGATGTTAATGCACGCCCCTCCTTAGACAAAAGATGACTGAGGTAGGTCACCTTAGGTCTACAGTATTGAAGCTTTTTCTTAGAAACTTTATGGTTGTTCTGAGCCAAAAAGGAAAGCAAGGCAAGCGTACTCTCCTCACATTGTACATAAGTGTCTGCAGCCAACAGGAGGTCGTCAACATACTGTATAAGGGCTACTCCAGATTGTAATTCAAAAGAATCAAGCTGTCTTTTTAAAGCCTGGCTGTAGATGCTAGGACTTTCAGTGTAACCTTGAGGAACACGACAAAATCTATACGATTTATTATTTAGCGTGAAGCCAAATAAATATCTGCTATCAGGATGGATGGGGATGGAAAAGAATGCGTTTTTGAGGTCAATGACACTAAACGTCGTCGCTGTTGGGGAACCAATGTGAGCAATGTCGTGATGTCGGACACCACCGGATATTGGGGAATGACAATTTTGTTAATTTCTCTCAAATCAATAACAAATCGATAGACCTTGTCGTCAGTGTCTTTCTTAAGAATTGGAAGAATAGGGCTGTTGCAAACATTGTAAGGAACCTCCTCCACTACTCCTGCAATGATCAAATCTTGAACAATGTGCGTCAGGGCAATTTCACCTTCCCTGGAAATCTTATACTGTGGTACACGTGGCAAGAGTACTCCCTCCTTCACAGTGATTCGAATAGGTGGAATAAGCATCTGTCCCACATCCGTGTCTGAGGTCGCCTATAACGTGTGCGGGAGAGAGGTTAATGCTTCAATTTCTTGTATAGTACAAAATCTGTCTGAATCTGGATAATTATCGTTCAAAATAACTCGCACTCCCTCGGGAGCACAGCGTATCGTTGCTCGAAAATATTTGAGCAAATCAATGCCCAGAATGTTATCTGGGGTGTGAGGTGACAACAAAAATGGACCAAAACTGAAAAATTTGTCAATACAAAGTGCAAGAGGTTGTGATAATGGGCTAGGAGAGGGTGTGCCATCAAACCCTATACATGTTATTGTTTCGCCAGACAGGGGAGCCCTCGGAACCAAGTTTTTGGACAAAGCGCTACGAGTAGCTCCTGTGTCGATTAAAAACTGATCAGTAGAACCCAAAATGCCTGCTGATACATATGGACCTCTCTGATCTACTGGCACTTCAACTGATTCCGTACCCCATCCTACGCAGTCCTATGCATGCACATAATCCTGATGCTCCACATTCTCACCCTCCGATATCTGATACTGGTTCCGTCTATCAAAGGCTTTACGTTCATCCTGGCCATGGCCCCTCTCTTCAAACCTGCCACGATCACTTCCGCCACCTCTCGCCCCCGAATAACTGTTCCTCGACCTTCCACCTCCTCGACCACGCTGACTACGTTGCTCACGAAGTACCGGACAATCTTCAGCCCAATGCCCAAACTCCTTACAATAGGCACATTGGTCCTCCGCTATATCCGTACGACCATACGACGCATTACTCCCTCCTAGTCTACCTCTATCATTCCCTCTAGATTGCGTTCCACAAACCTGTGCCAACATCACCTTCGTTTTCAATTCCTTCGCTTTCTTATCAACACTTTCTTTAGCCTCTAATTCCTGCCGCTCATAATACTGAGCCATAGTTAACAAAGACGCTGGGGTCGCCGTCGCCCAGGAACTTTCACTCGTCTTTAATCGTTTTGCAATCTCCGGTAGGAGATTAGCCACATACTTATCTACAAACAAATGCCTACCCGTATCATCTGTTAACGATTGACCACTGTAATCGTGAAACGCCTCTTCGAAACGTGTAAAGAAATCTGATACCGTTTCATCTAACTTTTGTTTGCACGAAGCTAGCATGGTCCAATCGATCTTTTTAGAGGGAACAAGCATTTTTAGTTTAGTTAAGATAGCCGCTGGGAGGTCTAAAATCAAATCACATGGTTTACATGCAGGTTCCCTGTCTAAATCAGCCTGGTTTATTTCTTTCCAAGTTCCCCCAAGCATTGTTTCATCATTAGTTTTACGAATCGACCTCCACATATCAGGCGGAAGAATTAACCCAAAAAAGAGATCTATATCAACAAGAGTCATAACACAGGAGGAAATGGCCCCCTCCACCCCTTCATAGAAAGCGGCTGGATTTTTATGAAGATCGGGTAAGGAATTTTTTAACGCCATAACATCTGCTCTATTCCAGGGCGTATACACCCAATTATATATAAAGTACCCCTTTGCATCCTTCGATGTTTTATCCTCATCTGTACCGTCCCCTTTTGGTGGAACATACAAAGGTGCAGCTTCACGCATAGGCATAACATGCACTTTAGAATTCTTATCTGAATCCCGGAGAGAACACTCTTTAGACTGTTCTGTTGGCCCCGGCACGGACTCCTTATCCTTTTTCTTTTCTTCCCGCAACCTGGACGTCTCATCCCGAAGCTTGATCAGTTGTTTGAAAAATGTATCGACATCTGCAAGAACAAATACACCTTTATCCAGATTCTCACGATGAACCGACACAGCCTTAGGTTCTAAAGTCTCTGAATATTTACGAAATTTTGTAACAACTTCATCAGCAAGAGTATTCAAAAAACACATCAGTTCTCGTTCTGTCCATTTACCCCTCTCGGCAACAACGTCAGACACAGTTACATGATTTAAATTCAATTTACAGGCCCAACTACGCAGTTCCGCGGATCTCTCCGCAGATAACCTGACACTGGACTTATCCCCTTTTCCCGACTTATCCTGTCCTTCATCATCAGAATCTTCAGTCGGAGCCGTAGGAAGAACGTACGGAGGCGGTGATCAATCTAATAACGAAAAATCATCAATTTCATTATTAAGGACAGGATAAAGCGGTCGTCGATTAGGAAATTGACCGGTCGTTTGCAAATTACGTTCCCGTTCCTCCCTCTCTTTCTTTTCCTGTGCCTCCTTTTCCTCAAGCTGTAAAACTTTATCTCGAGCAGCCTTGCGCTGCTCTTTGTCCGCCAAGGCAACTTCACGCTTCATACGTTCACGCACCGCTTTCTCCCACATTCGTACACAATCAAACATATTCTGTCTAGATCTGCGCTGAAACAAACATTGCTCCACAAACTGAACCTTTCGTAAATCAAGCGACCCATGTAGTGGCCATTACAACTCGGGATCAGTTCTAGTGTATTTATGCCATAATTTACTGTACAGTATAGGGGGAAGGCCAAATTTCACATACATCTCACGGTTTGGAGTTCCTTCTGGGGGAGCCGGCTGTGATTCCGCTAACCTAATTGTGGTACCATTTCCAAAACATCACATCCCTCGGAGCGTGCTTAAAACAGGCATGTTCAAAAAGTACCACGAAAGCGTGATACCATAAAAATGGCACTTACAGTACTTCACACAAGTGTGCCGCTCAGAATACAAACGAAATTAGAGAAACATCTCTACATGCCTGCCTATGTGAAGTGCACTACACATATAGGTTCAAAGTTCACAAAGTCAAAATTGTTAGCTAACTCAAATCATAGTCGCAATCATAGAACTTCAGTAAGCGTCCGTAGACTACCTTACCAATCACAAATCTTACCCAAATATCAAAAGTCCAGATTCCAACTGCCAAGGTCTTTAATCGAATCAGCCAAACGGCACTATCCGGCAACGCAGACGATCAAGATCTCAGTCGGAGACCGGTGCCACCTGGAAGGTCAGATCAGAAGGAAAGGAAGAAAACACCGTGGGTGCCAAGACTCGGGTCACTCGGTGGCAGCGTATGCGTCCATGGCGAGTTTCCAATCCTTCGTCACGACCTCTCCTTCGGGAATCCGAGTCGCCGATGAGTCTCTTCGTGGTCGCCAATTTGTGGTATTGGGTTCCCAAGGCCTACATGCTCCGCAGAAATACCCACTTACACCAAAGAACTGTTGGCACGGAAACTGAAAAGTACAAAAGACAGGTTTATTAAGACCCCATGGGGTGGTGGTACATTCCTACAGCACCCTTCGGCAATGCAAGAAGTATCACACCGAACACTGGTGCGAATCCTTCTTTTATACATTTTTACAGGTAATAAAAGATAGGCGGTACAAGGTTACAAAGCTTTATGTACATATATGGTCATTTTTGGAGCACAGCCAACTCATGGGAGGGGTTACAACTCCACTGGTCAGTTTGGCGGAACATTCCTGAGGGGTGACTGGTCAGTTGGGACTGCGCATGTACAGGCTTGACCGTTACTAAAAATAGCCTGTTGCTGGGCAAACTCAGATGGTCAACGGCACGGACAAAGGACTAAAGGGCATGCTGACCACGAGGCCGCTCATTCCCTAAAATGGCCGCCGTAACATACAAAATGGCGTTTTCTAATATGGCCAAGTTAAGGGAAATAACGTGTAGCAAAGCTAAGCGCTAACCCGGCCATTGTCAAATTATGACAGTAATATTAGCAATCCTGGTGGTAACACTGTAAACAATCATAGGGAAGTTTTATGTGAGAGTACCCAGGTTCATGGGCGCACTGTTAAGGGGCATGGACACACTAGGTCTGGTCTATACATCAATAATCAAGTATTTAGTGGGGCTCTATATAGAGCAAAATGTTTGCAACTGCCCCCAGAGTCGGCTTCTTTGGTGGCTGTTTTTACAGGGATTTCACCAGTAAGGGCCGGTGAAGGGGAAACAAGCAATGACCTGATGGCTTTGGCTAGGGAATACTGTGCAGAGTTCAGCAGTGGAGGTACAGACATTACACGCACTGTTATCGTGGCAAGGAGAGTGAGCTGGGTAGGGTACCATCCAAAAATTTTCCCAGGGGACTGCCTTGTGGTAAATTTTAACAACTATGACAGCACACATAGGCTGTTCTGGAATGCCTCAGACTTGACAAATGATGGCATCAGACCCCTCCCTCTGGGCTTCTTTTATCCCCCGGCTAGGCCAACAAGACCTTTTGGCAAACCTCTGGTGACTCGTCGGGAGGGGCCCGTCTGTGTTACCTCACGCCCATCTTACCAGTAGCACACTAACATCGCGAAACTAAGATCCAGGCGAGAGCTGATTGGAAGGGTGTTTAGAGATCCCTCTAGCTCAGTTGGCCCTGTGTTACAGGATGGTTCCTACCCAGTATCCGTTAGTCTTACCAATCGTTTCTCCCCCTTGACTTCAATGGAGACAAACGATTGACTGATGGATACTTTAGCTGAGGATAGGGGGGAGCCTCGCCTATAGAGGTCCTGATGCAAAATTCCCACCTGGAATGTGGCGGGAGTTAGTTCTAAAGCCTATGATCCTATCTGGCAGGAGTTTGTTAAACAGTATGATATACTGGCTTTTCAAGAGAGCTGGGATACATCGTCCAGTTTTTTATTGGATGGTTACCTCAGCTTCTCTACCCCAGCAGTACCTGGATTAGCGGGAAGACCTAAAGGGGGTCTGCTCATCCTGTTTTCACTTAATCTGATAGGGGTTTTCAAGAAAGTAGAATCTGCTCCTAGGAACTCCCTAATAATTGTATGGTCCATCTCGACCATCAGAAATTTTTATTCATTAATTTTTATAACTCTAGGGAGGGCTCATCTTGGAATGAGCATTTGATTACCCTGGAACATTTCTTGTCAGTCTATAAACATGATTGCATTTCTGTCCCAGAGATGGTTCTCCTGGGAGATTTCAATAGTCATCCCTGTCTGGGGGATTGTTACAATGACGGATATGGAGGATCGCCTGGAGAGGGGATGCCCCATTTTGAGCATAGTAAGGAGGGAGATGCCCTCGAGAGCCTCCTCTCCAACTTAAATTTACTTGACCAGGCTTGGGCAAAGGTGAAGTTAAAGCACCAACATTTATAGGTAGGGGTGCTAATACCATTATCGATTATAATTTTTTATCTCCTGGGGAGTTGGCTGAAACCTTTGCTTATAGGGTAGTGACCGCAATCTTTAGTGACCACAACCCAGTTCTGTTGGTAGTGGACCCTGGTAGCTTTATGTCTGGGAAGGACCTAGGAGTTGAGGCACCAAGGAACCTGCTAACCACGGATCAGGGTAGGAGGATTAAGTGGGATAAGGTTATCCCAGAGGCCTTTTTTGAGGAACTTGCACAGGAAACTGAGGCTAAGATGGCTGTCTGCTTAGATGCTACTTCATCAGGGGCCGAGGTTGTCGCTGCTTATGTGGAGGTTTGCATGTTGATCTAAAAAAATTTGGAGTCCGGTGATAGCGCACACTGTGTGAGGGTCCATAAATGGTTCGACAAAAAGTGTTCACTCACCCATGGTGCCTTACTTAAAGCACTGAAACACAGACCCAGGAATAAAGCATTAGTGGCGAACCTCCGTAAGGAATATAAATCTGCACTTGCAGTACGCAAGCACCAAATTTAGGAAGAGACCTGGGACAGTCTGCAATCCACAGATGCGTTAAGGGATAGCAAGAAATTCTGGGCCATTATTAATCATCCGTTTTTCAGAGAGGATGGGAAATCAGACATGGATTGTGTAATCGCCGATGAGAGCTGGCTTGAACATTTTAAAAACATCTATGATACGGAGAATGGGGCCTTAACCCCCCCTGACACTGTTGTGGTCCGAAACACTATGCCAATCAAGTTTAATACTTCCGAGGTGGAAAGGGCGATAAAAGACACAGGTAAACAAAAGGCCCCAGGCCCTGATGGCGTTCCCGCAGATTTGTATATCCTGTACCCACAATTTTGTTCTAAAATTTTAACCAATGTTTTTAACGCAAAACCCACCGCACGTTTTTCCGTCTACCTTGTCATCCTCCATCATTGTTCCCATTTTCAAGAAGGGGAATAGTGAGGATCCCGCTTGCTATAGGCCGATCTCCCTGCTGGACTCTGCCGTCAAGATTCTGGGCAGAGTCATTTTTACAGAGACTGGGGGATTGGCTTGAGGGGAGTGGGGTCCTCTCTGATCTCCAGTATGGTTTTAGAGCTCACAGGGGGGCCATGGACCAATGTTTAAATCTGCATTTTATTATTAGTTAATACACAGTGGTGAAGGAGGGACTTTTATATTTGAGTTTCATGGACCTATCTTCTGCATTTGATTTAGTTAATTGTTCAAAACTTTGGTTTATTTTGCGGGATATGGGTCTAGACGCCTCCTTGGTTAATTTTTTAAGTGATCTCCATCAGAACCTGTCGGCTTCCGTTAGGGTAACAAGGGAAGGCAGGTGTACTGAGCAATTCAGCTCGGGAAGAGGGGTCAGACAAGGCCGTATTCTGGCCCCTCTTCTATTCACCATCTACATCAACGCCCTGGGTAAATCCCTGGACCTGGTCACCCTGGACGTTCCGCGTATGGGCGGGTCGGGTATCTCGGTCCTCCTGTACGCGGACGATGCCGTCCTACTTGCACGTACAGGCATGGGGCGGCAGAGACTGTTAGATCACTTTGGTACTTTTATGGAAGCCCTGGACTTAAAAATTAATACCTCAAAATCCAATGTAATGGTGACCGGAACACGCAAAAAGAACATGAAGGTTAAAACCTTCACATGTAAGGGTACAGAAATTTCAAGGGTGCCATTTGTCTGTTACTTGGGAGTTGTATTTGATGAGAGGGGGAACTGGGGTCCCCAGTTGAAGCATAAGAGCAAAGTGGTTGCAAGATCTACCACAGCTCTCTTGAACTTCTCAAAGAGACTGGGAGCAAGACCCATGGAGGCTATGATTTGGATCTATAAGTCAAAGTGTATGGCAATTGCCTCATAAGGGTCTGACATCTGGGGCTATGTGCCATCACCCGGGATCCAAATCATAGAAAATAAGTTCATCAGATCACTCTTGTCACTCCCACAATCATCCCCCACATTTCCTGTTCACTGGGAAGTGGGTTTGGGGTATGTCTCTGACCATCTGAAAATGGCCCCGTTGTTACGATGGGTTAAAACCTTGTTGAACGAGATTACGTTAAACCACCTGATACTCAAGGACTGTGTAGGCCTAGACAAAGCAGATAGAATACCCTGGCTTTCGTATGTTAGAGTGGCAAGCGGTAGGCTAGGGCATCCAGAAAAGTATCTATCACCACAGGGCCTAAGGAATGAGGATGTAGGGTGGATCAAGCTCAACATTTGCAATCTGCTGGAGTTAGAGAGGGAGGAGGTTAAACTTAGGAAACCTACAGTGAGATCAATTTATGGTCTGGCAATCTCCCCAGGTATGGAACCGTACCTGAAGTATGTGACCAAGCCCTACCATCGCTTCCTTCTGGTTAGATTCTGGTTTAATCTTATTCACCTTACGTTGGGCATTTATCCTAAATGGGGGACTCCAAAAGACACTCCACCATGTACCTGTGATAGTTTTTCCCCACAGGACACGCTCCATCTAGTGATGATCTGTGAGCATTACTCGGCGGCCCGTAAACATTTTTTAAATCCAATCCTGAGGGAATTAAAATGTGTTCAGGTGAGGCCTGCCTTCCTACACCTACAGATGCTTGATTCTGTCTAGGTCACCTACAGTGTAGCCAGTTTTTTGGTGGCGGAAGCATGCTGAAATAAAAGGAGACTCCCCTAGCTGAATCCATTTGTAGGGTGAAATCGCCTAAAACCAAACCTATTTATTTAATAAATGCACTGTGGACGGTTTTAAATTGCGGTTTGTTTATGGACTTATGATACCCATTTTATTCTGTTTTTTATATCAAAGATTTAATTATTTTAATACTTGTACATATTGAATTGTAATCATGTGCATAATCTTTTATAATTTTAACATGTGTAACAATGAATTTTTGCACTGCTTTTGTGGTTTTTATTAACCGAAATAAAGAAATCTTGACTAATTGACTGACTGATAAGCAGTGTAGAAAGAGTCAAGAGAGGTATAGAAAAAAGAGCAGAAGTAGGCAAGAGAGGTGCAGAAAGAGGCAAGAGTGGTACAGAAAGACGAAGAAAGGTACAGAAATAGGCAAGAGAGGTGCAGCAACAGGAAGAAAGGTACCTAAGATGCAAGAGGAGTGCATAAAGATGCAAGAAAGGTGCAGAAAGATGAGAGTGAGCTGCCAAAAGAGGGAAGAGAAGTGTAGAATGAAGCAAGAGAGGTACAGAAACAAAAGAGTGAGCTGCAGAAAGAGGCAAGAGAGGTGTAGAATAAGGCAAGAGAGGTACATATAGAGGCATGAGGGGTGTAGAAAGAGGCAAGAGAGGTGCATAAAGAGGCAAGAGAGGTGCAGAAAGAAGAGAGTGAGTTGCAGAAAGAGGCAAGAGAGGTGCAGATAGAGGCAAGAGAGGTTAAGAAGTAGGCAAGCAAATTACAGAAATCGGCAAGAGAGGTGCAGAAAGAGGCAAGCGCGATACAGAAAGAAGCAAGAGGAGTGCAGAAAGAAAAGAGTGAGCTGCAGAAACAGAGAGTAGAGGTATAGAAAGAGGCAAGAGAGGTGGAGAAAGAGGCAAGTGAGATGGAGAAAGAGGTTAGAGGTGTAGAGAGAGTCAATGGTGCAGAAAGAGTAATAAAAGTGCAGAGAAAGGCAAGTGAGCTGCAGAGAGAAGCAAGAGAAGAGCAAAAAGAGTGAAGAGAGTACATCAAGAGGCAAGAGAGGTGCAGAAAGAAGAAGAACTGTTCCGAAAGAGGCAAGAGAGGTGCAGAATGAGGCATGAGAGGTAAAGAAAGAACAGTCTTACTTCCAATCCTCAAACACCCTCAGGCATCAAGAGGTTCCTAAAGAGTGAGGTCTGCACTTGCCTCTGTTAACAAACCGAAGTTGGTTGTGACACCACTTATTTATGAGCAGTGCACTAGAAGGGTGCTATTACAGGGTAGAGGGGATTTGAAGTGGTGTTGATCGTTGGTGCAAGCTCAAGGACAAGATGCACTCCAGTAGATAAACCTTTAATCCCAGACTGAGGCATGGCTCAATAAATCAATAATACATCAATGACAGTGATAACATAGGGTAGTAGATTTGCAAACCATGAACGTTTAGTGGCAGATTAGCAAAGGTACAAACTCAATTCATTCCGTGTGGTCAAAAATCAGTAGTGAATACAGGCATATATAAATCAGTATGATTCAAATCAATTAAAAATAGCAAATACAAGAACAAACTGCTCTAGGTTTTTATGAGAAATTGGGTTGGTTGACTCAGATGTTAGCCCAGGTCAAGTAAGAGCCATAATACTAGGCAGGGTGAACCACAAAAAGTCACTAGATTAACTTGTGCTTAACCCAGGGTAGCATGGCCCAAAAAGCAGTCAGGTTTAATCTAGAGGCAACATGTAAAGTTTTTATGCAGCATACCAATGGTATTCAAGTAAAAACGCAACTCAAGAAAAATACTTCTCCAATTTAGAAAATGAGAGTAACTTTTAATGAATCATTTGACTCCAAAACAACAAAAATCCAAACAGTAGAACTGAAGTTATAATAGTACCTTTAATATCAAATCTCTTATCGTAGACATCTAGTCATACAAGACCAGTTGCCCATAGCAAAAAATGGGCAACAACAATGGAGCGCATTTTGGATACAAGCAGTGGATTGTGCCCAGTCAGCGCATACCTTCAGACTTGATGTTCTCAGAAGGTCAAGTTCAGAGGAGCAGGGCTGCAGGTGGTGGCCAAGGAAGGAGTGCTGTCATCAGGGAGCTGCTGGATGAAGGAGTGAAGATTTCTAGAGTTCCATGTTTGGACTTAGTCATTTTTATGGAACTCAAAAAACTCCAGCGGGATGAGGTATGAGGCTGTAGCAGAAGAGAGTTCCAGGAGGCCTGTGTCCCCTTTAGCAAAAGACTGCTGAACATGATTTGATGCTGTGGAGAAGAACGTAACAAATTACTGAGAAGCCAGGTTGATCGGAGATGCAGGCTTGTCCTGTTCTTCCCTCGGATCTCAGTGCAGTTTTTAGCCCAAAAGTTTCCCAAGGTTTGGATTTTGGCTATCAGAGCACGTTTAACACCACCAACAAGGGTCCAGGACTGTAGAGGCGCCACTTGGGGTGTTAGATCTCACTCAGGCTGGGTCCAGGTCCGGGTTCAAGATGGTGGGAGCCTGTTATATCCCTGTAGTTTTGAAGAGGAGCCCAGCAAACTAGCCTTTGGAGTCACTCTAGTAGTCTTGGGTTCAGGTGATAAAGCAGGGCTCAAGCATCAGGGCAGGCCTCTGAGGGTTCATGACAGGCTCCAACCAGCGAAGCAGTACTTCCAGGTGCAGCAAAGCAGTCTTGTGGAGTACACAGCTATAGGCATTCCTCTAAGAGTCCTTCCATGGGTCCAGAAAGTAAACTTAGAAGTGGTTCTGAGGGCCTGTTTTTATACCTGGTACCTTTTTTGATGTGGAGCAGTTTCTATTGGTTTCTCTTTGAAGTGCTTAGAGTCTCTTGACACCCCTACACTGGCTTCAAGGTGGAAGCAGAGACAATGTGGGGTGACAAGCCAGCAGATGGCCCATTCAGGCACACACAGTTCCTCTAAATCGTGACTGTGTAGGAGGAATTCACAAAAGCTTACTGACAACTATACCCAGTCATGTGATGTGGGGAAGGCTACAGGCACTAATTGACTCAGGGCAGGACAATGTCAACTTTCCAAAGTGGCATTTTCAAAATTGCAATTTAAAATCCAATGCTACCATTACAAAGGATTTTGAAATACAATTTCATAGATACCAAACATGCAATGCTCTCTGTCCCTAATGAAAAGAAAGCACTTAATAAATGTAATAAGACAACCCAATGTTAACTGGGAAATGTAGGTCTCACAGAAGTGAAAAATCAATATAGGTATTTTGCACTACCAGGACAAGTAAAACATAAACGTACATGCCCAATCTTTTAATTGCATGCATCCTGTCCTATGGGTCTCTATGGCCTACCTTAGGGGTGACCTATATGCAATTAAAGTGGAGGTCAAGGCTTGGCAAGGGGGTTATATTGTCAAGTCAAATTGGCAGTTTAAAACTATGTTCAGGCTGCAATAGCAGGCCTGAGAAAAGTTTTAAGGGGCTACATAAGTGAGTGACATAATAATAATAGTTGCAGGTTCATTGTTATCATTTAATTTACAGTCCCAGGGTATATGGTATACCACTCTACAAGTAGCTTATAGGTAAATCAAATGTGCCAGTCATTTGTTGGTCAATATTACCATGTTTAGCGGTGTGAGCACTATCACTTCAGTACTGGTTAGCTGTGGTGAAGTGCACAGAGTCCTAAGGCCAACACAAATGAATTTCAGCACAAACAATGGTGGGTAAAGCATTTAAAAGGCAGAAACAAATAAAGATTCAGTAAGTGAGAATGGATTTGCCTAGGAGTCTAAAGCTTTTGGGCAGGAGAAAAGGAGCATCTCTTATGAGGAGAGTGGGAAGGGCACCTACATCTAAATAACTCAGTAATGCACAATTAAAAGTACAGATCTTAAGTGAAAACTATTTACCCATGATTCCCATGAACAGAACCAAACAGGATCAAGCATTTAATTTTAGAGTTCATTATTTAAACTGATGCCTTCATTAGCCATGGTCAACTTTACCTGGAAAATCAAACTAAATATATATAATCACTGAAAAAAAACATGGGTTTCAGGGACTTTATAGTTAGTTGGACATTTCACTCGTACAAAAGCAGAGAAATGTGTCTGTCATAGTTAGATGAGCTAACTATAACTCCTGCCCCCGCAATGAACTGCTGATGACATCACATATTACATCATTATTTTTTTTTAATTTCTTTATATCCTCATTCTCCACCAATCCCGCTTCAATGCACACTCAAGTTGTCAATACTCACACTCAGCAAGCTGGGGTGCATAGGCATCTGGAAATGGAAATACCCACCTACTGGTACGAGAACTTGCTTAGGTTCTAATGAAGAAACCAGCTGAGATACCTCTTCTACAAAGCTCCAAGAGCTAGGTGGCCCTCGTCTTAGAGTTATCAGTACCAGACTGGGAGAATCCGACATTGCCCAAAGAGTATTGAGGCAGCATAAGCATAGGACCCAGAAAAAAATATAAAAGGCCCTCAAATGAGCAACTCTGGGCACCATCTCATTGCAGAATATTTTAGAATGTTCTCTTCTTCTTGCTGCCTGATCTCATTAGATCTAACTTGGAGACTGCCAAGACTGAAGTCTGCCATTTTAAGAAGCATAGGGGTGGGGTCTGTCCGTTTTATACAAATTTGTCTCCTAGCTAGGCAGATGTCGTAAAAAATGCAGCGATCTTTCAGGGCCCTTAACATTATCTGTCAAGTCAAAAATGATCAAGGGTAAGTCGATGGTAACAGGGCGCCCTAGAGTATCTGCCAGAAATCTTCCAATGCTGTCACAAAAAAGAGACCAAGAGTGGACACTCTTTAAACATGTGTATATCGGAAGCTGAAGCCAGCCAACATTTCTTGCAACATACACGTAAGCCTTTGTTGATTTTTGAGAGTTTTAGTGGGGAAAAGTAAACCCTATGGATGGTGAACAGGTTATTCCTTTTTAACCATGCCTGTTTTAATATTTCACTCTGTCATAAAGTATCTCAGTCTTGTGCTGGTAAGGAGCTTCCACACAGTTCCTCGGCAAGTTTGAATTCACTGTCCACTGCTTCCGATATGGCTTGATACCAGAAAGAAACCTCCTTCTTCCCAGAGGGCCTAGTCACAAGCTGGTGTTCCAGGTAATTGCCTCCTCCTCGCAAGCCTCCATGGGATGTTTTGTAAGTGTGACTGAACCCAGCTTACCATCTGAAGATATTTAAATTAAGAGAGATCCACTCCAACCCTATTCCTAAGATGCTACCATGAAACAACAGTGCCTTCAGGGATTAAAATCCCCACAGACTGCCAGTCCAGATTCCCACAATGGGGTTGCCAACCGATCCCTCAATCATTCTGGAGCCCTGGGGGAGTCCCAGAGGGGGGGGCTAAGCTAGAGAAGTACCAAAGAGTGATTGAGCTCCTTAATTTTGCCCATGTTTTACCTAGGCTCTGAAGAAGATTGAGCTTAATTTATTTTTTACTTTGGATCACCAAATTTTACCAAAAAACCCTCGACCGGTAAATGTGCACCCCTAAACATAGCTAAAAACATCCCTCCCACGCCAGTATTAACCGGCATTTTCAAAAGCATGAGTGAGTGTGAAAGTTGGAAGGCCCAAGCATAAAGCTGAATATCTGGCAAGGCAAGACCCCCCTTTTCTCTCCTGTGCCTTAGCCTTTTCCAAGCAATCCTGGAAGATTTGTATCCCCAATCAAACAAATTAATATTCCTCTAGATTTTATCAATTAAAGATTTCTCAAAATGAAGGGCAAAACAATTAAAAACGAAAGTGATTTTTGGGAGTATTGACATTTTGACCAGGTTAACTCTGCCAATGATAGATAGGGGGAGTGAGGCCCAATATTTCATTAGCCTCAGACACGCCCTTGCCACCATAGTCAGATTGGTCTCAGCAATCTTAGTGATGTCTTACAAGATATTTACCCCCAAATACCTCATTCTAGAACTTATCAGCAGCTGATGCTGGTTTGCCTACAGATTCCAGACCATGACCTCCGTCGTTGAAGCATTGATTTCATAGCCCGAAACCAACCCGAACTCCTGAACTAGACTGACAACAGCTGGAAATGCTGTACGTAAGTTGGGTGTGATAATTAAAATATCATCAGCATAGAGGGCTACCTTCCTCTCCCACTCCCCATATTTTTTTTTCACAACAAGTTTATTGATAAAGATGAGCACATGTAATAGAGTGGCCCCCTACAATCAGGAAGGCACCACCAAACATATCCATACAATCATGAAAATAGGACTGAGTGTCCAGTCAAGAAATCAATGCAATACAAGGATACAAGAAACATCATCCCCGTCTTTATCTTTTCAGTTACCCACTTACCCAACTCCCAGAACCCTCCCCTGGATCCCACCCTAATCCCATGCATGTGTGTATATACAGTGTCGATGTAGATTCCTAATGTGGCAAGTGTATGTGTGGGGGAACGGGGTCGCCAGGCCACATGGGGCTAAAGATCTTCCTCTGGTTCTGCGGGGGGGTCCAGTGTCAAGCCCCTGTAGTCCGCCCACCTTTTCCATATCTTAAAGTGCTTACGGGGGCATCCCCGAGCTTCGAAGATCGGGCGTTCCAGACCCATACAGAAGTCTATGCCAGCCTTCCATGCACTCAGGGGGGGGGGGGCTCACATCCTTCCATGCTCGGGCCAGATCTCTCTTGGCCACCACCAGCCCCAGGAGGAGCAGGTGCCTCTTGTAGATATTGCCACCTACCCCCTCTAGGATGTGTAGTAGGCCCAAACGGTGGGTACGGGGGAGGGTCCAGCCCAGCACCTCTGATAGACAGCCCCACACACCTCTCCAGAAGCCAACCAGCCTAGGGCACGACCATACCGTGTGGAGCAACGTACCCATCTCCAACCCACACCGCAGACAGTCCGGGGACTCAATCAGTCCCGCCTTCCACAGACGCTCACGTGTATAATAGGCCCTATGAAGAATTTTGAATTGTATGAGTCGAAATCGTATCGCAATAGCCGCACCCCTCGGGGATTCCAAGGCCTCTCGCCAATCATCCTCATCCAACTGACCGACGTCAACCTCCCAGGCCGCCTTCAGTGGGAGGAGGGTGGAGGAGCAATGGATGACCATAGTCTGGTAGATGAGCGAAACTTTTTTATCTCCAAGGTCGCCCATGAAGACCTTTGCTTCAACCCGGCTGAATTCAGGGAGTGAGTCAAGGTTGGTAAGACTGGGCAGCAGCGCATGCCGGAATTGCAGATATCGAAAAAATTGAGATTGGGGCATATCAAATTCGGTACGAAGGGCCTGGAAAGATTTGAGCGCCGTGCCGGACAGCACATGGCCTAATTGCGAGATACCGATCGCGTCCCAGCCATCGAAGCCCGATAGCTTAGACAGTTCCGTTACACCACAGGGGCGTCTCCGCGGTCAGTCTGCCCCACCAGCCCATGCGATGCAAGGCCTGTCGCCACACCGCAAAAACAAGTCGCGTAACCCTCGGCAGCGAGCGACGCAGTCTGGGTGAGTAGAGGATG
This sequence comes from Lissotriton vulgaris, assembly GCF_964263255.1. NCBI lineage: Eukaryota > Metazoa > Chordata > Amphibia > Caudata > Salamandridae > Lissotriton > Lissotriton vulgaris. Next base: position 459,768,443 of record NC_141696.1, on the reverse strand, counting down.
GTGTGAAGTGAGTTATCGCCCATCAAAGCACGTTCCAGGGCATAGGCTGGGTCTCCACCATCGCCATACCACCAGTCATTCAGAATGAGGAGATGCGCGGCTTGATAGTATGACTGCAAATCCGAAGTGGCCAAACCCCCACAGTAGGTGGACAAAAAACATGTACGTAGCGCAACTCTGGCGGCACCCCCAGCCCACAGAAAGCGGCCCAGCACAGAGTTGACCTGTCTAAACCATTGAGGCGGGATAGGATATGGATGGTTCTGTAACTGGTACAATAGGCGCGGTAGCGCCACCATTTTAAAAATAGCAGAGCGGCCAAAGATTGACAGGGGCATCCGAGACCAGGTTTTAACATCTGACTGTACCCGCTCCCAGACTGGTATTAGATTACGGTCCCATGCAGTGTCCGCCGAGTCCGAGAGAAACACGCCCAGGTATTTCAGCCCGGTCGTAGCCACTCATAGCCCTAAAGCCCAGGGGTCTGTCACCGTGCCCCCGACCAGTACCCACAACGTGGATTTATGGAGGTTCAGAAATAGGCCTGAAGCCTCTCCAAACAGTTGCATAACCTCCAGGACATGCGGGCCCGAGCGCTGCAGGTCGGTAAGGAAGAAGAGGACGTCATCTGCATATAATGCAATTTTATCTGACAGGGTGGCAGTCCACTGAAAGCCCCGTATCAGCGCATCTTGGCACACTCTGGCAGCTAAGGGCTCCATGGCCAGTGCAAATAAATAGGGGGAAAGAGGGCACCCCTGTCTGGTCCCGCGGCCAATATGGAACATCTCCGACACTGCCCCGGCGACCCGCACCGAGGCCGTGATATCTGTATAAAGGAGCTGGACGTACGACAGAAAGACCGGGCCCAGGTTGAGACAACGCAGCAAGGCAAACAGGTACGACCAGCTGACAGAGTCAAAGGCCTTATCAATGTCGGCCAGTAACAGCGCCGCCCGGTCCCCCAAAGTCCCAACGGCGTCGATCGCCGCCTGTGCGCGATGGATATTATGCCGCGTTGCTCTGTGAGGCATAAACCCTGCCTGGTCAGGATGGACCAAGTCCGTGATATGTGGAGCTAGCCGGTTTGCCAGGGCCTTGGCTAAGATCTTGGCCTCAACATTAATCAAGGAGATGGGTCTATACGAGTCATGGCGATCTGGGGGTCTGCCCGGCTTCAAGAAGACTACTATTTCGGCATGGCGCCAGTCCGGGGGCAATACCCCTCGTGCACGTGCCACCTCAAGCGCCCGGCGGTAGTGAGAACCAAGCTGTACATGAAATTTTTTGAAAAATTCACTCGGGTAGCCATTTGGGCCAGGGGCCTTACCAGTATTCAGTTGCCCCAGTGTGTCTCCCAACTCCTCAGCCGTGAGCGGTGCCTCCAGGGCCGTTTTGGTCTCATCCGATATTGGCACCAGTGGCAACTCTGCGAGAAAGCGTGCCAAGTCGCCTTCAGACAAGTGGTCGCGCGGGGCGTATTGGGTTGAATAGTATGTGGCAAAGCTCGTCGCCAATTCGTGCGGGTCGGTCAAGACCTCCCTATCGCCATTCGTGAGACCTGGCAGCAGGAGGGGTTGGAAGTTTTGTTGGCACAGTCTATGGAGCATGAAACACAACTTGTCCCCCCATTGATATACCCTACTTCTGTGGCCAGCCATGCCTGTTTGGCTTCATCCATCAGGAGGGACCCGTAGGTTTGCTGTGCCTGCAAAAGCAGACGTATCCCGACTTCATCACCCCCCTCGCGGCTTTCCTGCTCCAGAGTCGCCATTCGTGCGGCCGCCTCCATATTCTGCTCTCGACGCTTCCGACGGGCCGCCGAGCACCATGCAATATCTACTCCCCGTATAGTAGGCTTCATGGCCTCCCACACCGCTCCTACATCAGCACCCTCTACCAGGTTTTCCCGCCAGTAGTGGTCAATGGTTTCACGCAAGTGATTAGTATATGCCGGTTGTAGGAGATGCCAAGAGGACATCCTCCATCGAAACGGCTGCCTTCTCCGGATGAGTTCCACTCCAATGGAGACGGGGGAGTGGTCGGACAGGCCCCTGGGCAAGATGTCAGCGCCCTTCACCCTACACAAACATTCCCTAGGCACAAACACACAATCAAGCCTCGAGAACGAGCCGTGTACAGCTGAGATATAAGTATATTCCCGGGCTGTGGGGTGCATATGTCGCCAAGCATCTACCCAGCCCAATCCCTCACTCATTGCATACAGTCTGGTGGGTGAAGGGGAAGGGGGCGGGATCTCGATCTCCTCTCGGCGCCTTTGGCGATCCACGCATACATTCATCACATCGTTCCAATCCCCCCCAATCACTGCCAACGATCCGGAAACGTCCTCCCACACTGTAAACAACCTCTCAGCCAGGGCCCATTGGAGGGGGGGAGGGGCGTAAACACTGCCAAACACCACAGATTCCGTGCCCACCATGCCCTTAACAAACAGGTATCGACCCTGGGGATCCACCCACTGCTTCTCATGGATGTACGCCACCCTGCGGTGGATCAAGATGGCCACTCCCCTGGATCCCCTGGAAAAACCCGCATGGAAAACCTGTTGATAACCAAATCTCTGTAGGCCCAGAGCCTTTGTGCCCATCATGTGGGTTTCCTGAAGCAAAAGTACATCTGCAACCTCTTTTTTCCCCAGCGTAACACAGCCCCGCATTTAATTTTGTCCAATAAACCCCTGACATTCCACGTAATCACCCGCATAGAGTCTTCAGGGAGTCTATGAGTCGGTTCAGCCATGGTCCATTAAGATCCACCACCCGAGCCCTCCACACCCGCGCCACCCACCACACGCCACAAGGAACATTATTGCAACACACACATGCATACCACTGCCTACCCCAAAGAAAACAGTCCCCAACTCTACAGTCCCACAGCCCCAAACAGTCCCGATCCCCAACTCAGCGGCCACAACCCCGACCGCCCACGTCCCGCCTCCCCCCACCCTATACCTCAATGAACTATGAAGTATCTGTCGCGGCATGGGTGGTCCCGAGACCAAAACACAGGGCCCGGGCCCACCCATACCAATGGATCCCAACATCCCCAGAAGGAACAGCAAGCTCACCCCCCTCCCCTCAGTGTCTCTCTCTCTAGAGGGAGAGTGGTAGCCACTATCACGTAGTCCCCGACCCCCCACCCCACAACCCTATTCTCGATTAGGAGACAGAAGCAGTACTGTCCCAGGGCAGTAACAGTGCCGGGCAGCCATTGAGTTCCAGACGACTCGGTGAGCCCGACCAGAGGTCACAGCAGTGACAGCAGAAAAGGAGAGTTAAGGCCCCGGAGTCTTCAGTGGTCTGTCCCAGATTGTTCCGAATCCTCGGTTCTACCACTGGTCTGTGTGCCATATACCGAGGCCGCGCGTCTGCGCGATTTGGAGCGGTTGGTACGACCCTTCTTCGCCGTCTGGTCTCTCTGTGCTCGCGCTGATCCTTCAGGAGAGCCCGGATTGAGCCCCGGTTGAGAGTTCGGTCTAAGCCGCACAGTTTCATCCGTCCATTTGAAGAGGTCTTCCGGTGTATAAAAAAACAGTGTCTGTGTTTGGAAGATCACCCTTAGGCGCGCCGGGTACAACAGGGAATATTGGAGTTTAAGACCTCTTAATTTTGCCTTGGCGGCCATGAAAGAGTGACGCTGCTGTTGCACAAGTTTGGTATAGTCAGGGAAGATCATGATCTTACAGTTTTCATATAGGAGGGCTACCCTGGTTCTAGCTTCCCTCAATACGGCATCCCTGTCATGATAATTCAGCAGTCTAGCAATCACCGCCCTAGGCCGCTCGCCCTCAGGCGGCCTCTGCGTCAGGGCGCGGTGCGCCCTCTCAATAACGAAGCAAGCAGACAGCGTCCCTGGTGGCATCCATGACTCCAGCCACTGTGTGAGGAATTGTTCCATGTTGCCCTTTTCACAGCGCTCCGGAAAGCCAATAAAGCGGAGGTTGTTGCGGCGTGCCCACCCTTCGGCATCTTCCACACGGAGCGCTGTGTTCCGCTGCGCAGATTCCATCGCCGCCATTCTCTTTTTAAGGGAAGTGATGTCTTCCTCTACCACCGTTACCCTGGATTCGGTTTCGATGATCCGCGCCACGGCATTTCTCAGGTCTTGGCATAATAGGGTCACATCCGCGCCCACTGCCCCTATCTTGGCGTCTAGCGCATCCCTTGACTGAGTGATGGCCGCCATAAGGGCTGCATTGTCCGGCCCCCCTCCAGGCGGAGCACCCCCGGATGGTCCAGGGCCCCCACTGGGCCCCGTGAATTTATCAATAGTCACTTGCTTGGCGGGGCAACCGCCTCCTCTGGTCATGACTGCCGAGGGTAAATGGGCCCCAAGATGGAATGAAGGTGTGGGACCCCGACCGCCCTGGTTGAAGTCTATGCAATGCAATGAGGGGGAGGGAAAACCACGTTCGGTCTAATGTGACCCAATGTCCAGATGAGTGCGTGGCCGGCCCCAGCGACCGCCAAGGAGCAGGGCCCCCTCCGGTCAGCAATCCCCCACTGGAGAGGTGGACAGTCCAGGTGTATCTCGTGCCAAAACGCCGGCGTCTCCTCCGGTCTGGGGGGGGGGTCACTACTCACAGTTGCTGCCGATCGTCCCGCAGACCATCCATGTCGTGGGTCAATCACCGCCGGGCGGGAACATCAGGGCGCCCGACCCCTGCCGAGCCTGCAGGCCCCCGCCGACACTGGGCCGCGAAAATCGAGGTCCCGGCTGCGCCTAATCCACCAGGCCGCTCCGGCTGTCCCCGGTCATCTGCAGCCTCTGCGTCCCCTCGTGATGCAGCTGGGCCCTGGACGAGGGATCACACACACTCCCCTGCGTCCTCGGCGCCTCGGGTCCCCAAGCGTCGCAGCCGCCACCAGGCCAGGCGATGTAGTGCACTGCTCCCCGGCCGGGAGCACCAAAATCGAGGCCCCGGCTGCTCCTCCGCCCTCTAGGCCGGACCTCGCGCCTCGTTGCTCAGTCCGGTTTTGGGACGCTGGACCACCGCTGGGCACACCGGAGGGTTCCTGGCACTCCCGGCGACCTTCGCCCCGTTGTTGTTGTGGGTTTCGGGGTCAGGGACCAGGATAAGTAGAAGGATTAATGGCGGGCCGGCGGGAGCTCTAGCAAGCTGCGACCGCCATATCCGCTTGCGTAGCCACGCCCCCCCCCACTCCCCATATTTGAGACTGAATATTAGGGTCACCCTGAGCCATTGAGCAAATGGATCAATATATAAATCAAAAAGGAGGGGGTAGAGTGGGCAGCCCTGTCTAGTCCCCCTAGAAATCTTAAAGGAGCCAGTGATATTGCTGTTTGCAAGGAGTCTGGCCGTTGGAGTCTGTTAGATATACTGTATTGTACTGCAACACTTTTCTCGAAGGTTGAATTTTTTCAAGAACTCCGAAAGATAGATACACTTCACTCTGTCGATGGCCTTGGTAGCGTCCAAGTTCATAGCTGCAAATGGGATAGAATATGCAGAAGCCAGATTGATTGCCTCAATTAAATCATATGTAAGGTGTGAGAGCTGTTGACCCTTAACAAAACCTTTCTGATCTAAATGCAGAATTTCTCCTGCCACCAGTCCCAATATTGCTGCCAATATTAAAGTAAAGACTTTATGATTGGCATTCAGGCGATATATGGGCCTATAAGACCCACACTTAGATGGCGCTTTCCCTGGTTTCAAGATCAGAACTATAGTGGCATCTTTCAATGAAGGTGGTAGATTTAGGTCTTCTTGTAATATCTGATTGAAGAGGGACATCATAGTGGGAACAAACTTTTCGCTTATTATGTAAATCTCAGCTCAGAGCCCATCCGGGTACGTAGCCTTTCCATTCCTGCAGCATAAGATAGTGTCCCTTACCTCAGCGTGAGAGAAGGCTGGATCTAGATGTTGCTGCTGATTTGGGTTAAGGGAGGATAGAGAAAAATCTCCGAGCCACCTCTGTGCGCTATGGCTATCTACTCTGCCATCCTCACAATAAATGTCTTGAAAAAGACCTGAAAGGCATCACAAATTTCCTCGTCAGTAGAATGTATACCATTGTTGTTGAGATTTTCCGTAATATAACTACTTGCTCTGTCTGAATTGCTCTTCCAAGAGAGGAGCTTGCCTGCTCCTTCACCATTCTACTTCTGCATCCTTCAATCTGATTTAAATATCTGTGATCTCTTCTTTGCACTTTTTATTTCTGTAACAGAACCTGCTGGTATTTTGGCCTCGCAGGACGGCTTTTAGAGAATCCCAAACTGTGATTATTGGAGCTGTGCCAGAGTTTACCTCCAAGAACCATTCAACTTCTTGTGAAAGAAAGGAGATCTTCTCTTCCTCCAAAAGTAGGGCATAGTTGAAAGACCATGTCCAAGTAAAGCTGGATACTTGACATTCCAACCTCAGAAGAACCCCGGAGTTGTCTGAAAGATGGGGTGCAAGGTATGAGATATTTTTAACTTTGCCTCTTAGCGAAAGGCTGATCAAAACAAAATCGATTCTTGATTGGTGCCAATATTTATAGTTTCGGTGTGAGACACATAACTGCTAGCTTGATCTATCTCCCCAGATATCCGATAAGGTAAACTGCTTCATTGCCCCAATTAAATACTTCCGAGATTTAGAAGGGACCACAGCTCTATTGCTTAGGGATTTATCCAGTAGAGGGTTCAAAACAATATTAAAGTCTCCCGCCAGCACCATCGGTTCCCGGAAGTCAAGCAAAAGAGAGAAAATAGACTTGAGACTAGAGGGGTCATCGTGATTGAGACCATAATATCCAATTAAAAAGAGATGGTTCTCCATTGTAACAACTTTAACGATGACCCATCAGCCATTTTGGGTCTCTTACCTGAGATAGAATCTGAGCCCTAACTGATTTCTTAAATAAAATTTGGACCCTTCAAATATTTTCTGACTGACTAGTGCATGGATAAGAGTTAACCCAACTTAGGCATTTAAAAAGAGCGGTTGTCTCTTCCTCAAGTAGATGATTTTCCTGGAGGACAATGACCTGCGCAGGGGAATCCCGTAGATATCGTATGATCTTATCTCTTCACGGTCTAGTGCGCAGGCCATTGATGTTCCAGGAAAGAATCTGTATATAGTTCATGGTGTCTCGAAACTTTGCCTTCCACGAAAACAAAAATTCGAGACACCAAAACCAGCACCAGCACCAGCACCCAGATCATCACCATTCCAGCGCCGTTATCATCCCGTTTAAAATTGGGAAAATCAAATGTAGTGGGGAATGGGGATAATTTTTATTTTTCTCCCCTGCTGCACCTGCCCCATCACTTGTGCCCCCCTGACCCATCCCCTGCCCTTGGTGAACCCTACCCCCAATCATCTGGACAAGCGGAGTCCAGATAGTTGCACCCCGGAGATGGCCGTCCACTCCCCTCCTTCCTTACAAAAAGAAAAAAAAATAATAATAAGGAAAAGAAAAAAAGAACTTAACCTATCCTATCCTGACTACAGCCAAATAAGGAGATACAAAAAGATATACTAACCTAAAAAGTGTTCTTTTCCGTTTTCTTACTTTTTACCCATCCCATACATATATAAATATATATATTTTTTGCTTTATAAGAGATTTCCTTTTATTTATGTAAAAAAAATGTGTATGCAAACTTTGACTTTGTTTAACCCTGAGAGTGAATGTGCCACCCTAGCTTCTCATGGAAATATGGCTGGTCAACAGACTGTTAACACAGGCTTAGCTGCGCACAACACTGGTAAATTCTAATGATCAAACTTTGTTTTGAACATTGAACACATATTTTTATTCATATGTATTTTGACAATCAGTCAAACTTTTTCAACACGACATTCTGTACTTGTGAATTTACACGTAATTTTTCATTTGCAAAACAAATTAAAAGCGTTTATATACATAGAAAAATGTTAAATTTTCTTGTGTGCATCGTAGTTCGCCCAATGCATTTCGGGACAAAAGTAGGGTCCCTTCGTCAGGGGCAATGCTGCAAAATAACATGTACAGGCACATCAGTTTACTTACATATATATCACATGGTTCATCGTATTTCTTGCATTTTCCTCCACCAAAAGAAAAGAAAACACACCCAAAGTGCATAAACAACAAGATACACCTTATCCCATAAAAGAGCGTTAGAAAACTACTCACATTTACACACGAGTAAATGTTTCTTATGAGCTGCTCTTCTTCTAGGTCCAAACCAACTCTTGAAAAACAATGCATAAATAAATCAGGCTATCGCCCCAAGCAGTGTAACAAAAGACTCTGACTACAATAAGTTCTAACTTTATTTCAATGCCTACCTGCATTAACTTCAGGTACATGCGATACGTAGACCCTCTCTTGCTCAATCGTTTTCCAATACCTGTCCGTGACAAAAGATAAACTACTTAATCAGCCGTTCAGCTCGGCAATAGCCCTTTAAACAAAACGGAATTCGTCTCACTCCAAAGGTTCTTACCGTTTTTCAAAAGAGCGTGGCTCATCAACAATCCACAAGGTAATTCTTCAACATTCGAAATCACCCGCGTTTGTGAAACCGGCACCGTTTCCTGGTTAAACTACTCTAACATCTCTCCCTATTGGATCATTCAGTCATCCTGTCCGCCAATGAAATTCAAGATACCAATCTTTTCCATGCGCGACACAGGTCACTATGGTAACCGCCCTTCCGTACCATCGTACTCGCTACCTTCAAACTGCACCCAGCATCGAATTCAGACAATAGAACATATTGTTAAAACAATATTATTCAACAAGTCTAATCTAAGTCCGACAAACTCCGCTTTACACCGACATGAAAAACGCGTATCAAATCTTAGTGTACAACTACCGCGACTCTCTATTTAAGTCAGAACCTCGTGTATCAACAAGTCTACAAAACTTTATTAGCCCAAAAAAAGGACAACAAACAGTCAAAGCGTGAAAATCACTCCCAGTGATTAATGACAATAGACGCTCATCAACTCTTCCAAAAGTTAGTGAAAAGATAATAAAAAAATATAATAACAGGAGTGCTGAAAATAAACAAAAAGAAGAAGTGTGCAGAAAAGACCGTGAACCAGCATTATTCATACATTTTGATGAAAAGATCAATCTATGGTTTTACAAACAACATCAGTTATGAACAATCAAATATTTACAATCCCTACAGCAAATTCAATATATATTATAAGAGACACAGTTCTGATAAGAATCACAAAAAACTGCTTAACTCAATCCGGTCATTAAGTCCCCCGGGGGTCAGAGTACCCAACATTTTTATCCAAAATGATTCTCTCTGTAGCAATTTCTTATTTTTGTCACAACCCTCTTTTAATGTTACTGTTTCAAGAATGGTGAATCTCAGTTGGGCTATGGTGTGTTTTTTTCTAGCCAATGTGTTGCTAAGGGTGATGTCATAGATTTGTTTCGTATTCTGCTTTTATGTTCTGAAATTCGAATTTTGAGTTTACGCTCAGTTTTACCAACATATAAAAGTCCGCAGGGACATTTAATGGTGTATATGACATTATTATTATTACAGTCTCCCTCAACTTTCAACTGGATGGTTCTTCCAGACTGAGGATGGGTGATCATATTTCCAACAATAACATTGTTGCAATGCACACAGTTTGTTCATCTCCTCATTCCTTTATAAGCCTTCTGTTTTGGAGTCTCAGGATGTTTAAGTAATTCTTTCAAATTCTTTGAACGAGTATATGCAAACAGGGGTTTATCCTTGAAACTGTTGTGAAAATCATTTTCTTGCTGCAAAAGTTCCCATCTTTGGTGAACAATATTTTTAAGCTTTTGTGAGTTAACTGAATATTTTGAGACAAACACATTCCGTCTCTGTGCTTCTTTGTGTGTTGGTACTAGTAGATCAGTACGATTTTTCTCCATTGCTTTATTTTGTGCTGTGTCCAAAATATCAGTCGGATAGCCTCTTTTTATGTAGTTTTCCTTGTATTCCTTGATATAATCCACACATTCATTTTGTCTTGTGACTATTCTCCTGATCCTTAGGAATTGAGAATATGGGAGGTTCTTCAATAAATTCGGAGGATGGAAGCTTTGAAAAAGCAACGTACTGTTCTTATCAGTCGGTTTTCGGTACAAAGAAGTGTTGATCCTTTCTCCATCAAGTTCTACCATCACATCTAGATATGCTATTTTGGATCTACTGACAGTATGCGTTACTTGAATGCGTGGATTCCTTGAATTCAATGTCTCAATATTGTCATGTAGTTGAGCTTCTGTACCAGACCATATTACAAAGATATCGTCAATAAAGCGACAAAAAAATTCAAGATGTTCTGTCCATTCTTTATGAGCGAAGACGTGCTCCTGCTCAAATTTTGCCATGTAGGTGTTGGCAAATACTGGAGCCCCAGTAAAGCCCATTGATGTTCCGTTCAGTTGCATATAACATTTTTCAGACCACTGGAAATAGCTGTTTTTCAGGCAGAACTGCGTTAGTTCAAGTAGAAACACTGGGTTGATTTCCATTTCTGGATGCTGCAACAACATCCACTCTTCAGCTTCAAGTCCATCCGTGTGTCCAATCGATGTGTACAACGACACAACATCTATAGTGCATAGAAAGTATTCTTTTCCTGCTTGCAAATTGACAGATGCCAGCTTGGCTAAAAAGTCTGTTGTGTCCTGTATATAAGTGTGCCATTTTTGGATGAATGGTTGCAAAAAATAATCAATTATTTGCCCAGCCGGTTGTAAAATAGAGTTGCAACCTGCCACTATGGGTCGAAACGGTGGATCTACCAGCGACTTATGCACTTTTGGCAACATATAGATCTTTGGTCTCTTTGGATTTTGTATTATGAGAAATTTTGCCATGTTTGGTGTGATCCAGTCTTCATCTATAGCTTTATCAATCAAAGATTGTAATATCTTTTGTATTTCACTTGTAGGGTCTTGTTGTAACATTAAATAAGTATTGGTATCATTCACATGTTCATCCACTTTTCTTTGATAGAACTCTGTATCCATGAGTACCAATGCACCCCCTTTATCCGCTTTCTGAAAAGTCAACTCTGTTTTCTTTGATAATTGAACCAGTATACTCTTTTCCAATCTGTTTAGATTATTCGGTGTTTTCCTATTGTATCTGTAGTTCAATTTCTTCAAATCCTTAGTGACCAATGTTTCAAAAAGGTCAAGTGTCTTGTGTGAAGCGGGCGCTTCAAATGTGCTTTTTGGTCGAAAAACTTCTACCTTCTTTTCTCCTTGGTTTTCATCTGTGGGAACTACATTATCAAAAAAATTTCTCAGCCTCAAAATTCTCATGAATTTATAGAAAGCTATCTCATCTTCAAATTTAGAGCCCATATAGGTCGGAACAAATGTTATGCCTTTATTGAGGACTCTCTCTTCATGCTTAGTTAGTGAATATTTCGAGATATTTATTACGAGGGTTTCCCCTGACTCCGTAATCCTTTTTTCAGTTGTTTCTCTTTCTCTTTTTCTTTGTCCTCTCCTTGTTTTTTTGTTTGTTCTTGTTCTGGCGGACGGTCTATTTCCACAACCTCGGTTAAAAAAGACACCTGTGGGCCTGAAGTACTTGCTTTCTCTGTTTGGATTGTACTTGATAGATGTGTTGTTTTTAGAGGTGCTCGGGATGCATCTATATCACGATCTGTGGCTAAACTTTCTTCAGATGAGGTTGTAGTTGGTCGTCGAGTAAAGCGTCTCTGGGCATACACCTCTGCCCAGGTGTATGCCTCATTCAACTTATAGTCGATTGTATCCCTCTTGAACTTTCTCAATTTAGTCTCCTGCAATTCTTTGCCATATTCATCCAATTTGATGTTAAGATCACTCAAAAATCTCCCAAGTTCTTTTTCAGTCATCCGTTCGGAAAGGTCTGATCTAATGGCGGAAATTTCAGTTTTGAGTTCATCAATAATTTTTGCTAATTCTTCAATAATAAGAAGGATTAGATCCAACGAGCATTTATTCAATATTTGGTACCATTTCTCCATAAATTGTGAATTATTTTTCAGACGATATAGCATGGGTTTAATTGATAACCTGAGTCCCCTCGGGATTCGTTTGACCTTATGGTATTGAACCAACGTAGATGCATGTAGTCTCTGATTAAGTTCACGTTTTGATGCAAATTCTAGTTGTTTCAATTGATGACCTATAGATGCACTGTGTGCCTGTAGATTCGTGACTTCACTAATTAAACCATATACTTCAGCTGCTTGTTCCGCTGTGTATCCTCTGGTTGTTGCTCTGTTTTCCGTTAACGAAGCTATTGCATCAAAAGACATTTTAAACAAGTTGTAGTGTGGGTGCTCTGGAGCTATGGTGGGTAATCTTGAGAAATTGAAACTGTTGTGCACCGAGCACACCTATTTACTCAAAAAGTTTAAGTGAACCTAAACCTAATATTATGATCTGTGTGCTGCGACTAATGGAGTATACCCAAATACTCTACAAAGTAACATGGAAATATGGCTGGTCAACAGACTGTTAACACAGGCTTAGCTGCGCACAACACTGGTAAATTCTAATAATCAAACTTTGTTTTGAACATTGAACACATATTTTACTCTCATACTCATGCCCCAAACAGACTCCTGTGAGGCCCTTTTGCCAGCATTACTCAACCACTAAGCAAACTATCAATCTATTACCTATGGTATGCTAGAGGTGGAAAGCTTTAGGGAAAGCTTAGAGAAACTAGGGGAGGCTAGGAGAAGATAGAAGAGGCATAATGAAGTAGATCTCTTCCAACTCCCTAAGCCTCACCATTCTCCATTTTGGCAAGCAATTCCTCTGCCTCCTGCACTGATCTCACGTTATGTATTTTATTCTTGAACATGATCCCCAAAGAAGCAGGGAATTTTAGTTAGGTCACAGCTCCTAGCCTCTTAAAGTCCTCCAACTTCCTAACCAGCTCCCATTGCCTGTCTAGCATTGCTCGAGCCAGGTCCCATCTGATTTGAAATGAAAAATCTTTGGCCTTCAGTGACTTATACTTGAGAGATGGATTAAGAATGTTCTCTTTCAGCGAGTAAGTATGAACATTTATGATGATCTTCCATGGTTTGGGTCTATTTGGGTTTCTTCTGAAGGGGTGGATCCTCTGTATGTCCCTCCTCAACTCATCTTCTGATTGTTCAAGTTCAAGGGACTCCTTTAAGAGTGTGACATGAAGGACTTAAGATCTTTCCATTTGCTCCCCTCAGAGACATTCAATATACGCAAGTTATTCCAACGAGAATTATTCTCCAATATTTCTATCCTAGCTTGAAGGGCCACTTCATCCCTTTTGAGAGTAGCTAAATCTGCTTTCACAACACCGAGCTGATCTGTTAACGCTCTCACAGTGGATTCCAAAGTCTCATTTCTGGCATTCAAAAGATCCACTTTCCTATCTAATGACTCGCAAAACTCCTGATCTCTCCTTGATTTGCAGCTGAGACCTCAAACCCCTTCTTAATATCTGCTGAAAGTAAAGGTAGAAGGATCTCTAGGGAAGATATTGAGTGTTTCTCTGGTTTTCGAGCCTGCATGCCTACGTCAGAACCTCATACCTCTACCTGAGACAGACCCTGAGACAACCCCTGGAATACGGCTTGGGGCTCCTGGCCTTCCACCTCTATTGCACTCTCCCTCTGCACCTGATGTAGCAGTCTCTCCTGAGAGTAGGGGGCCTTGATACATCTGATGGTTCATTGTTAACAAGATCCCCAGCAGGTTCAGTCATCCCCCTCTTTCTTTCCTGCAAGCTTCCCCATGCCTCACCAAGCCCAGGACATCTCTTGCATATAGAGGCAATAGATGTGCTGATAGAAGCGAGTGTAGAAAGAGGGAAGAGAGGTTCAGAAAGAGGCAAGAGAGATGAAGAAAGGAGAGTGAGCTGCAGAAAGAGGCAAGAGAGGTTCAGAAAGAGGCAAGAGAAATTCAGAAAGAGGCAAGGGAGGTTCAGAAAGAGGTAAGAGGTGTAGAAAGGGGCAAGAGAGGTACAGAAAGAGGAAGAAATGTGCAGAAAGAGGCACAAGAGGTACAAAGCAAGGAAAGAGGGGTACCAAAAAAAGAAGAAAGGTGCAGCAAGAGGCAAGAGAAATTCAGAAATAGGAAAGAGAAGAGCAAAAAGTATAGAGTGAGCTGCAGAAAGAGGGTAGAGAGGAGCAGAAAGAGGCAAGAGACATGCAGAAATAGGCAAGGGAAGTGCAGAAAGAGGAAGAAAGGCATGGGCAGAGGCAAATGAGGTACAGAAAGAGGCAAAAGAAGAGCAGAAGGAGGCAAGAGAGGTGTAGAAAGAGGCAATAGGGGTGCATAAATAGGCAAGAGGGGTGCAGAAAGAAGGGAGTGAGGTTCAGAAAGAGGCAAGAGAGGTATAGATAGAGGCAAGAAAGGTAAATTAAGAGGCAAGCAAGATGCAGAAAGAGGCATCATAGGTGTATAAAGAGTCACTAAAGATGCAGAAAGAGGCAAGAGATGTGCAAAAAGAGAAAAGAGAGGTGCAGAAAGAGGCAAGAGTGGTACAGAAGGAGGTTAGAGGTGTCGAAAGAGTCAAGAGAGGTACAGAAAGAGGAAGTAAGGTACAGTAAAAGGCAAGTGAGCTGCATAAAGAGGCAAGAGGAGAGAAAAAACAGTCAAGAGGGGTGCATCAAGAGTCAAGAAAAGTACAGAAAGAGGTTAGAAGTGTAGAAAGAGGCAAGAGATCTGCAGAAAGAGAAAACAGAGGTGAAGAAAGAGGCACATGAGGTGCATTAGGAGAGTTAAAGGTGTAGAAAGAGTCAAGAGAGGTGCAGAAAGAGGAAGAAAGGTACAGAAAAAGGCAAGTGAGCTGCAGAAAAAGGCAAGAGGATAGCAAAATGAGTCGGGAGAGGTGCATCAAGAGGCAAGAGAAGTGCAGAAAGAGGAAGACATGTTCAGAAAGAGGCAAGAGAGGTGCAGAAAGAGGCAAGAGATGTACAGAAAGAGGTTAGAGGTGTAGAAAGAGGCAAGAGATCCGCAGAAAGAGAAAACAGAGGTGAAGAAAGACGCAAATGAGGTGCAGAAGGAGGTTAAAGGTGTAGAAAGAGTCAAGAGAGGTGCAGAAAGAGGAAGAAAGGTACAGAAAAAGGCAAGTGAGCTTCAGAAAGAGGCAAGAGGATAGCAGAAAGAGTCAGGAGAGGTGCTGCAATGACCGAATTCTTGGACTAAGAATTACCCACTCACGAAGATACAACCAACCCGGCCAAAACGTAACACCATTCCTTCCCGGACCCTATTTACAACAGTCCCTGAGTACTTACCCGGGAATGGGGAATTCGCAATATACAAGCTTATACCATCCAAAATACTGCTAGATCTAAGGGATTACTAAGAATAGTCACTAATAAATACGGAATTCCATATCTCATCATATGATCTCACCTTATAGCCCCGCGACAATCTGGCCCGGACTATTCTACCCTCCCTCTCATATTGGAGAGCAGCTCACTATACCACACCAACCACAATTGGTGTTCTCATTAACACCCTATCTTGAGCGATCTCACTACACACCATCCCCAATCGGTGTTCTCACTAATGCCCTATCTCACTGTCCTATTAGTACCTTCTGCTCTCTCTCTCTATTGGGGACGTTTCTGAGTACCTAATATTTACTGGGAGTATCTTCTACCTTATATGAATTATTATTCCTCATGTGATAGATAGGAGATCCGATCCTCTCACACAAGAACTGCCAAATTGTTACACTTAAGAATTATTCCCTGACATAAAACTCACATCAATCTCCCGCATCAGTTACCTGTAGGAAGGGAATTGCCCATCTTTCCATACGCTGGCACCTGGCTGTAAAGAAAGGTTAGTTTTATCATAGAAACAATACTCAAATATATATGTTCATTACAAACTGGGGTCCCCTTATTACACAATAACAGACAAAGAAAACTTTATAAAGTTACAATACTATCTAACAGTCTAAGCATAGCCTGAAAAGTAAAGGAAAGAGTTAGTGTGTTTGCATACTATAATAGCAGGACAGACTTCACCTTTTAATTACGCGGTCCGGTTCTAGCTGTCATCTGGGTCCCTCTCTCGTCTGTGCCTTGTCTCATCTCAGATTCTACTCTGCACCCACGGATACACGTCTGCACCGCTATGCTCCTTCAAAGCACTGGAACCCTTCTCTCGTCTTCTTCTCTGCTTCTCAGATATGCACAGATTACTTTGCACTGGTTCCTCTCTCCCACAAACTGTCTTCACCTCCAGACTTCAATGTAATGATATAGTTTCAATCGCTCTGGAAACCATCTGTTCAACTAACTTCTTCACTCTGATTGTTCTAACTCCGACGTTTAACTATCTCCAACTGCTCTAACAGACTGACTCACGATGTAGCTTCAGTCTCTCCAAAAGATCATCAGCCTTCGATCGTTCCAAACTCCAAATTTCGACTGCAACTGCTAACTGTCATCTGCTTACCTCTCCTCTCTACACTTCAATAATATAAAGAGCTCTTCGTTCATGGAAATTTCCACACAGTAACCTGCCGCCCACCAGATTCCTGTACCAGGCTTCGGGCCTCCGACGCTGCCACAGTGGCCAACTGTTGTTTCGTCTAAAACCCGAGCTCCGATTACATTCCTCCGATAAGGGCCAACTCTGACCAGTTCCTCGTCAGTGAACAACAGCTCATAACTAAAACATCACTCTTGACCTACAAGCGCCTCGAGCAGCCGAGGCAGGAAAGAAAATAGAGTCTCTCTCGTTTGGGCCCTGTAGGCCGGAAAAAGATGAAAGAGACGCATAGTTCTATCTAAATACATAAGCAAGCCCTACCAATAGGTAATATAATATCAGGAATAAAGGATCTACCCTTTAGTATAGGCCTTCAGGCCCGAAAATGATGATAGGACATATTATTATGCCAAAGTCAATAGGCTAACCCCAAGCATAGGCCGAAAATAGGGATCTATCCACTATACTAAGATGGTAGTAGACTAAAGTCACCACAAAATATCCGGTCACTACACTTCACCCTTGACTTTTTTCAACTAACATCTGTCAAACTGAGTGAACATCTGATGAAGAATAATAAGAAACAAAACTAACAGATCTAGACATAGTGTGTGGTCTAAACATTTTAATTAAGGAAGGGACACATTGAATGCAACAACAAATAGCAACTAAAATACAAATAGCAATCAAGACATCCCCCAACACTTGACGGAGGGAGTGCAAATAGGGCAACCAACTGAAAAGCCAATCAAACCACCCTTGATCTATGTGTTCCCTAACTTCTTCAGTTAATTCATGAAGTTTGTCAATATGGGACTGGATGGATTTTGAATGGCCCGATAAATTAAAACAACAAAGGCCCTCAAAATCTGAGAAGCCATGACCATGTTTAAGTAAAAGGTAAACTATTGCAGCTCTATTTTGTAAAATGGCTCTACGCTCACCTTGAGCATCTAATAATAGGTCAGATAAAACAACAGAAGTATGGTTAATAGATTTGACCATCCAGCAAGCCAATTTTCTGATTGATTTAGCATTGTATACAGATAATGCAGTAACACCTAAAATAGAAAACGCTGAACTACGATATTCAGATGCAGAGAATAAATGTAATGAGGAATCACAATTAGCTTTCAAAGATGGGGCATAACGTGTAGTTTGGGAAATTACATTAGGATGTGAAGAAAACATTAATAAACTCAATCTGGTAATAGCACAAGGACCTTAAGTAATATTAGCAGGAATATAGGGCCAAGATGAATTGCCACATGAAAATAGCCATCCAGAAGGTGATAGTACCATACGATAGTGACTAGTGGTAACTACAAGACGCCTACAATTCATATTATTTCTAACAGAAGTACATGATTTAGATAGTCTTTCAAAACATAGAGTTTTTTCATGGTCAGTAAATGAAGTGACATTTTTCTGTCTTAATTGAACGCACTTGGCTATGATTTTAAGATCACAGGTCATGAAAAAGCTAAGATAACCCTCAGTAACATTATAGGTTGTTATTTGGGAATTCAAAGGGGGCTGTAAATCAGGCAAGACCGTGCATAGAGCACAGTAATCATAGGCCCAAAATCACTAAAAATTACCTTGGGATGAGCATTCAATAAATTGAAAATATGGGCAAGTGTCTCCATGGAAGCTGGGACTGCAACCAAGCAGGTCGCTAAAATATCACTGTCACTGAATGCATAGGGGTCAAACAGAAATGGTTAGAGTTAGTTAGTCTCTTGGCTAGAGACGTCCAAAAATTGGATGACGAATCCCGCAGCACAGAAGAACAACGTCTTCGGTCCAAGGAATTATTCCAGTGCTGGGGGCTCTCCCGTCTCTCTGCGCAGCAAGCCGAAAGGAGTCCAGCTACGACACTTCCGACTGCAGCAGTCCAAACGATGGTCTAGGAGAACAGGATCAAATACAGGTATTATTCATTCTCGCAAATAACATTATTCAGCTGGGACAGCTTCCCAGCTATCTTGCCCTGGCCTCATCACTAGGACGGTATTGTCCTGACCGGTTGCAATTATTTCCGCCTGTTCAGGGGAATTTTTAGGTGACTGAACCCACACTCTCGCTCCGGGATTATCAGTGGAGCCAAAACCTTTTTTTCCTTGAACAGATAACAGAGTTGGGGCAGTGCCTTTTTGAATCTCACCACTGAAAACAGGCATAATTAACAATTGAGCAACTCGGTCTGCTTTGTGCATCAGTAAATCAGAATCACCACTGTTTAATAGGATCACTTTAATCTCTCCTTGATAATCACTGTCAATCACACCTCCGAGCACCTGGACACCTTTTAAAGCAAAGCCAGATCTCGGGGCAATTAATCCAAAACTTCCAGCGGGTATTTGGACACCAATGCCAGTCTCCACAATAGTAAATGTAAATGTAAATGAAACACCCATTCGATGTTGTTCTCCACACAAAATTCCTGCACTAGTCTGCCTTTAAAATGAGATGCATTGTCAGATTGTATTTGAAGTGGAACACCATAGTACAACATGATTAACTCTAACGTTTTAATGGTATTTATCTGAGTAGCTCTCTTACAGGAAAAGGCCACTAAAAAACCACTAAAAGTATCTACGACTGTACAAACATATTGACAATTTTTACTCATGGGAAGAGGTTCTATATAATCTATTTGCCAAATCTGTGCAGGTGATTTTCCTCGATGCAATTCACCTCTTACAATTTAGGGCACTTCTCACTGTCTAGAGTGCTGACATATGGGGCAATGAAGAATAACGTCTTTAATCAAATTGAGAGGAATATGAATTCCTCGGTCCGCAGCACACCTGCTAGTGATTCTTTTTCCAAAATGTCCTGACTTCTGGTGGGCCCATTTCGCCAATCCCGCCAAATCAAAATCTTGTTTGTCCACCATTGCCTCAGAAATATTAGATTTCTCATCTGCAATTTGGTGAAAAAGTTTGTCAAGGGAGTCTACATGTGTGTGTGTGCATCAACATGAAAAACTGTCACGTTACTCTGAAGAAGTAGTTTCCAAATCTCTTGCCATAAATGTTTACCCCAAAGCTCTTTAGAATGCAGTTTCCAGTCATGGGAATACCACGTGGGTAATCAAACCGCTAGACCATTAGCAGTGGACCAAGAATCAGTGAAAATATGACATGTACCAGCCAGCTCTTGTTTCAAAACTTGATAAACAGCATATAGTTCAGCAAATTGACTACTTTTTCCTTCACCTGAGGTACTTAGCAATTTCTGTGTGATTTGATTGTAGGATACTGCCTTTCAATGCCTCTTCTCTCCAATGTATCTCGCTGAACCATCCATAAACCACACATGTTTTCTGTCCTCCATGGACAAATCATCAAATGGCTTACCCACTTAACAGGGGATTCCTGTACTATAGGTACGGAGCATTCACTTTCTGCCTCTCCTGACAGCGCCAGCGCCACTTGCTCATGTAACGTTGCAACACCCTTCGGTCCTACACGTGCTCTGTCTTGTATATACCATTTCCATTTAATCACACTTGCTTCTTGAGTGTGTCCAATCCTATGAGTTTTTGGTGAACTCAAAACCCATTGCATAATAGGAACTTCAGGTCTCAAAATTACATCATGTCCCAAAGTAAGTTGCCCGGTGTCCACCAGAGCCCAAAAACATGCAAGTAACTGTTTCTCAAATGGTGTTTAACGCTCACCAGCATCGGGTAACTTTTTAGTCCAGAAACTTAATGGTACTTTTGTTCTACCTTGTTTTTGCCACAGACTCCAATTCGCATAAGGGCCTTGCACAGACACATTCAAATCCACATCACCATCACGTACAGGCCACAAATTCAAAGCATGCTGAATCGCTTCTTTCGCCAAATCAAACGCATCTTGCTGCGGTTTATTCCATTCAAACACATTCTTTTTACGGGTAACTTAGTACAAAGGGGCTAATATCTGACTCAAATGTGGGATTTGTTGATGCAAAAGTCAAATAAACTAATAAATCTCTGTGCTTCCTTTCTGTTTCGTGGAACTGCAAATTCTGCAATTTTCTGTTTTACCTGCTGAATTACTTCTCGATTCCCTTCATGCCAATTAATGCCCAAACATTTTACACTTTGTGCTGGACCTTGCAATTTGTCTGGATTAATTTCCCAACCTCTACTTTGCAAATGAGCTTCGATTAGATCTAATTGGGTCTGAGCTTGTTCTTGTGTTTCACCTTGAATCAAAATGTCTTCAATGTAATGACACACCTGTATTTGTGAATTTATCGGTACTTCAGTTAAATGTTATGCCACCAACCTGTGACAAATCGTAGGACTATGCACATAGCCCTGTGGAAGACTTTTGAACGTCATTTGACGTCCATTCCATGTAAAACTGACTTGTTCCTGGCACTCAGGGGCAATCAGGATGGAAAAGAAAGCGTTAGCAATATCAATAGAAGTATACCAAGTTCCTGAATGTTTTTGAATTCTCTCAATTAAAATAATAATGTCAGGTCCTGCAACAGTCAAAGGGGGTGTATGTTTGTTCAATTTGCGATAATCAACTGTCATGCGCCAAGAATTATCACTTTTGCGCACCGGCCATACAGGATTATTCCAGGCAGAAGTAATTGGGGTTATAACTCCTGCATCCACTAAATCCTGAATTGTAGCACTGATCTCTTCATGCCCACCTGGAATGTGATACTGTTTCTGGGAAATTACTTTTGTAGCTTGAGGGATTTTTACAGGAGGAATTCTCAAACGACCAACTCTGACGGGCTTTGATGATATCTAGTTCCTGTCTCCAAATCGATAACATCCATCATCTAAATATAATGTCATACCTTTTAAAATGTCAATTCCAATTATATATTCAAGAAGGGGAACTTCTAGTACAGAATATTCTTTTCGGGGAATTCTACCTATTTTCATTTCAACATTAGCTTGTACTGCGGGAGTTTCTTTACCACCTAAGCCAGTAATTGTGAAAAATTGTCCTTTAAATTTCTTTGGGTTTCCATAAATTAAAGGAGCTCCACTCCTGTATCTACCAATGCTCGGGCCCTCTGTATGTTACGATGTCTCCAAAAGATTTCAATATCAACATAGGATCTATTATCTCTGTGAGCCCAATTGCGTACCGGAGCTTGACCTATTTCCTAGTCATTTTTATTGCGTTCCAACGCCCAGGTCAAATCAGGATAGAGACTTTCAAATCTTTTAGGTAGTGTCACCTCTCGTTCATACTTATTCCCCTCACAAAATGGATTCTTGTCATCCGCAAAATATTGTGAATTTCGCTCAGAAAATCTATGTTGTCTATCTCTCATTCTCAATTCAAGAGATTCCTCCCTCTCCTCTCGATGTCTGCTTTCAAAACGCTCATCTCTCCCCCTCTCTCTCTCCCCCTTTTCCTCTCTCTCTCATTCACGAGAGGGAGACACATCCCTCTCAGTCCATCTTCTGCCATTCCTGTCAGATTTGCTACGGTTTTTGTCATCCTAACTGTCATTAGAATGATCATGATCATAATCCTGTTTACACACTTGCCTAGCACCTTCCTTTCTGTCCAAGCCACGTTTGTGGAACATAGCCCACAATCGATTATTCGGCTCAACATCAACACTCTTTTCACACGATCATCCAACAAGGCGAGAAACATGTCACGTCTAGTAAATTGATAATTACCATTAGTACGACCCTCGGGTCTGGATTGTCTGTCCAGTTTAAGCCACTCACCCAATTCACCTAGCCTCAAGCACAAGAGACATTGGACTGCCAGTTTGATTAATCAACAATGTCATCATAACTTGCTTATAGGCAACAGAGGCAGAACAAATAATTCTATTCCGCACAGAAAAAGTCAACAAGCCATCCATCAATCTGTCAGTCGTACCCAGAAAAATCGCAGTCTTCATCACCTTCTCTTTCAGTTTCTGCGAGGCATCTCTTAAAGTATACCACGGCTTGTCATTCAAAGGCCAATCAGATTCAGTAGGATATTTGTGATTACAACCCTCCATCGCTAATTGAAGCAAACTAATCTGACCATTATTATTATAATTCTGAAAATGGTCTTGCACAGTAAAATCGGAACTCAAAGAACAGAACTTCAGGGCATCTCCCATATCCAACATGATGCCAGCAGCACCCAATTCAAAAAGATGCACCATCCATGTAACTAAGGCCTCACCAGGCCGTTGTCGAAATCGTACCAAAATGTCAATAACTTCCTGTTGTGTTAAATCTTCCAAACTATCCAAAGAATCTCATTGGGATTGCCAGGAGCCTGTTGTAATTTTCTCCGAAAGACAGGATGCGCAGAAACCTCCGCGCGATCTGCACATTTACACCGATCGTAAAATTTACAAGAAGCACACGATTTACAGACACGTTCAGTACAAGAAGGTGCATGCCTCTCATTCTCCTCAGCCGAGGAGCCAGACTCATTCGAGTCCCAGATATTACCATCCCACTCATCAGGGTTCCAATCGAGCCCTGCTTTCGCCACAACCAAACGTACTTTTTCTTTTACTGACTCGACCACGTCGATGTCTGTTTAGCAATACGAACTGCAGCTCTTTCTGCAATAGTCTGGTATGTATCTAGTTTGTCGGCAAGCAATTTATTCTGACATCTCTAAAGAGTGCAAGCATTCTGCGCCTCAACAAACTGATCTTCAAATTCTTTTCATTGACGCTGCAACTTCACAAACCTCTCATGTACTAGCCTGTATGCATACAACAAAATCCAACCTCCCTGTCCTAATATAGGAAGCTCCTTACCCTTCACAATCGGCCCTTTCTGTTAGCAAGCAATCACCTTAGCCGGATCCACTGTTTCCAGACAAGAATTCCAGCTCTCACTCAAACCAGTAGAATTAGCCCATTCGTGAGCTAGCGCCTCATAAGGCGATTCCCATCCGGGAATTTCAATAGGCAATTTAAGAGTAGATTTTGACTTTCTCAAAAACATGGTACCAAAAGTAGATGTATATACAGAAACAAACAAGAATGTACAAAAAGAACCTTCCCATACGCCGAGCGAAAACCAACAAGATAAAAACAAAACGCGCTACAAGGCTTTCGTAAACGGTTCGTGACGCCAAATGTAATGACCGGATTCTTGGACCAAGAATTATCCAGTCACTCAGATACAACCAACCCGGCCAAAACGTAACACCATCCCTTCCTGGACCCTATTTACAACAGTCCCTGAGTACTTACCTGGGAATGGGGAATCCACAATATACAACCTTATACCATCAAAAACACTGCTAGATCTAAGGGATTACTAACAATAGTCACTAATAACTACGGAATTCCATATCTCATCCTATGACCTCACCTTATAGCCCCGTGACAAACTGGCCCAGACTATTCTACCCTCCCTCTCATTTTGCAGAGCAGCTCACTATACCACACCAACCACAATTGATGTTCTCATTAACGACCTATCTTGAGCGATCTCACTACACACCAATCCAAATTGGTGTTCTCATTAATGCCCTATCTTGAGAGATCTCACTGTCATACCTTCTGCTCTCTCTCTCTATTGGGGACGTTTCTGAGTACCTAATATTTACTGGGAGTATTTTCTACCTTATATGAATTATTATCCCTCATGTGATAGATAGGAGATCCGATCCTCTCACACAAGAACTGCCAAATTGTTACACTTAAGAATTATTCACTGAAATAAAACTCACAACAATCTCCTGCATCAGTTACCTGTAGGAAGGGAATTGCCCATCCTTCCATACGCTGGCACCTGGCTGTAAAGAAAGGTTAGTTTTATCATAGAAACAATACTCAAATTTATATATGTTCATTACAAACTGGGGTCCCTTTATTACACAATAACAGACAAAGAAAACTTTATAAAGTTACAATACTATCTAACAGTCTAAGCATAGCCTGAAAAGTAAAGGAAAGAGTTAGTGTGTTTGCATACTATGATAGCAGGACAGACTTCACTTTATAATTACGCAGTCTGGTTCTAGCTGTCATCTGGGTCTCTCTCTCGTCTGTGCCTTGGCTCATCTCAGATTCTACTCTGCACCCACGGATACACGTCTGCACCGCTATGCTCCTTCAAAGCACTGGAACCCTTTTCTCGTCTTCTTCTCTCTCCCACAAACTGTCTTCACCTCTAGACTTCAATCTAAAGATATCGTTTTAACCGCTCTGTAAACCATCTGTTCAACTAACTTCTTCACTCTGATTGTTCTAACTCCAACGTTTAACTATCTCCAACTGCTCTAACAGACTGACTCACGATGTAGCTTCAGTCTCTCCAAAAGATCATCAGCCTTCGATCGTTCCAAACTCCAACTGTCGACTGCAACTGCTAACTGTCATCTGCTTGCCTCTCCTCTCTACACCTCGATAATATAAAGAGCTCTTTGTTCATGGAAATTTCCAGACAGTAACCTGCCGCCCACCAGATTCCTGTACCAGGCTCCGGGTCTCCGACACTCCCACAGTGGTCAACTGTTGTTTTGCCTAAATCCCGAGCTCTGCTTACATTCCTCTGATAAGGGCCAGCCCTGACCGGTTCCTCCCAATGCGAACAATAGCTCATAACTAAAACATCACTCTTGACCTACAAGCACCTCGAGCAGCTGAGGCAGGAAAGAAAATGGAGTCTCTCTCGTTTGAGCCCTGTAGGCCCGAAAAATATGAAAGAGACGCATAGCTCTATCTAAATACATAAGCAAGCCCTACCAATAGGTAATATAATATCAGGAATAAAGGATCTACCCTCTAATATAGGCCTTCAGGCCCGAAAATGATGAAAGGACATATTATTATGCCAAAGTCAATAGGCTAACCCTAAGAACAGGCCGAAATAGGGATCTATCCACTATACTAAGATGGTAGTAGACTAAAGTCACCATCACTCAGAAATAGGACAAAATATCCGGCCACTACAGGTGCATCAAGAGGCAAGAGAAGTGCAGAAAAAGGAAGACATGTTCAGAAAGAGGCAAAAGATGTGCAGAAAGAAGCAAGAGAGGTACAGAAAGGCGCAAGTGAGGTACTGAAAGAGGAGAGTGAGCAGCAGAAAGAACCATGAGAAGTGCAGAAAGCAGCAAGAGAGGTGCAGAAAAAAGTAACAGACGTGCAGAAAGAAGAGATTGAGCTGCAGGAAGAAGCAAGAGAAGTGCAGAAAGAGTCAAGAGACATGCAGAAAGAAACAAGAGAAGTGCAAAAACAGGCAGGAGAGGTGCACAGAGAGTCAAGATAGGTGCAGAATGAGGCTAAAGATTTGAAGAAAGAAATGTGCAGAAGGAGGCAAGAGATGTACAGAAAGAGTCAAGATAGGTGCATATAGAGGCAAGAGAGGTGTTTATAGTAGGGAGTGAGCTGTCGAATGAGGGAGGAGAGGTGAAGAAAGAGGCAAGAGAAATGAAGAAAGTAGAGTGAGCTGCAGAAAGAGGCAAGAGAGGTTCAGAAAATGGCAAGAGAAATTCATAAAGAGGCAAGAGAGATGAAGAGACAAGATGGCGGACACAGCGGTGTCCAAGTGAGACTGGCATTCTGTAGCTACTCACCGACGACTTTCCCCCACCTCCCTGGTGGTCTATACTTAGAATGTGACTATACCTTTATCCGCTGGCTATGCTGAATGATTTCTCCCAGTATCAGCGGTTCTGGCACCTTCAGCAGTTTTACTGGTATCAGTCTTGTCTTCTCAACCCCTGCACGCTGACTCTGAGGAACGACTGCAGACTTGGGACGCTTCTCTCAGCCGCTCTACAGGCATCAACACTCCCCGGGCAGGCAACAAGCTACCAGGAAGCTCCATGGTGGATTGCAGCACCAGCATTGCATGCAGCAAGCTCAATGGTTCCCAAAAATGCTGCTGGCACTGCGGGAAAAGGAAAAGGTCCTTGTACTCGAGCCACAGCTGCTGCCATGGCAGGGGGAGCCGGCAGAGGTGCTCCCGAGGATGTGGTTCACTTAGAGGACCGGGGTACCACCGGCGCTGAGGAGAACGGTTCTGGAGTTAGTTATGCCATGTAAAGAGTTAGGTCTCACACCTTGAAACCGGGTAAAACTGATGCTGAGGTCAGAGGCACGAGACCCAAAATCCCGGGGATGGTATAAAGAAGACACAGTCAGAAGGTAAGACTGCTGACTTACAAAATATACAGCCTAATATCTTACATGAGGAATTGACAGAGGTGGCAGTGGAAAGCAGGATTAAAAGTACTAGTGCAGTGACGATTTATGAGGGAGATGTTTCTACTTCCCTTCCCGAAAATAACTTATCACAGACAGATATGGCTACTAGTGAATCCGGGACTCTGCACCTGGGTCTTCTCAGCCCCTGCACGCTGACTCTGAGGAACGACTGCAGACTCGGGACGCTTCTCTCAGCCGCTCTACAGGCATCAACACTCCCCGGGCAGGCAACAAGCTACCTGGAAGCTCCATGGTGGATTGCGGCACCAGCATTGCATGCAGCAAGCTCAATGGTTCCCAAAAATGCTGCTGGCACTGCGGGAAAAGGAAAAGGTCCTTGTACTCGAGCCACAGCTGCTGCCATGGCAGGGGGAGCCGGCAGAGGTGCTCCCGAGGATGTGGTTCACTTAGAGGACCGGGGTACCACCGGCGCTGAGGAGAACGGTTCTGGAGTTAGTTATGCCATGTAAAGAGTTAGGTCTCACACCTTGAAACCGGGTAAAACTGATGCTGAGGTCAGAGGCACGAGACCCAAAATCCCGGGGATGGTATAAAGAAGACACAGTCAGAAGGTAAGACTGCTGACTTACAAAATATACAGCCTAATATCTTACATGAGGAATTGACAGAGGTGGCAGTGGAAAGCAGGATTAAAAGTACTAGTGCAGTGACGATTTATGAGGGAGATGTTTCTACTTCCCTTCCCGAAAATAAGTTATCACAGACAGATATGGCTACTAGTGAATCCGGGACTCTGCACCAAGTGATTTCTGATGTAGATTCTGACGTCTCTGCTGGAAAATTGTATTCCATGTCGGATCTGTCTAATCTTTCGGGTACAGAGAGCAACGAAACTGACTGGCCAGACGATAGAAGCCTGGCAAGTTCAGTTCCTTTGGAGGAGGACGAAGGCAGCCTTATGGAGGGAATCAAAGTACTTAAGGCCAACCCCGCAGTACTTTCGCCTGGGGCACGAACACTCTCTACAGATTACTAAGTAAATGATGGGTCTCTCACACTGGCACCTCCCTTTATTGAACTTGAGTCACCCGGAATAACTGGCAAAATAGTTGAATCTACTGAATCTGGGGATGCTCTCTCTAACTCTTGTGTAGGCAACCATGCTGAGACCGAGACTGAGACTGAAACCGAGGTCACCCTAGCTACGATTCTTCAAGCAATTGCAATGCATCGGGAGGAAACTAAAGCAGAGGCCTTGCGCACTCAAGGAGCGGTCCGTAAACTACAAAATACAGTGTGACGGGTCATCAAGTCGGTACACAGTCAAAATATCGAATCTTTAATTTTGACTTACACTTATATCGAGTTGCTAATATCGAAGGGACAGAATATCGATGTCCAGAATATCGATGGCCAGAATATCGACCCTAAGGTAAGTAATATCGAAATTACTTATATCGATAGCATATATATCGATGTAAGTAATATCGACATTACTTATATCGATAGCATATATATCGATGTAAGTAATTTCGATTTACTAATATGTGTTAGAAATTTTAGTTAAGTATTTAAATTAATTGTTATAATATGTGTTTAATATGTTTTTATAAATAAAAAATATATAAAAGTAAATTATATGTTTTACTACCAGAGCGGGTTGTGGGTTTTTAGGGGAATAGGGTGGGAAGTAATTTATTTGTAATTAAATAATTATTTTTTAATGATTAATTTATTTTGCAATTAAATATTAATTGGCAATGAATTATTTTAATTGATTAATTGATTAATTAATTGATAATTTATGTATATTTTTAAGTAAAATATATGTTTTACTACTGGAGCGGGTTGTGGGTTTATAGGGGAATAGGGTGGGAAGTAATTTATTTGTAATTAAATAATTATTTTTTAATGATTAATTTATTTTGCAATTAAATATTAATTGGCAATTAATTATTTTAATTGATTAATTGAATAATTAATTGATAATTTATGTATATTTTTAACTAAATTATATGTTTTACTACTGCAGCGGGTTGTGGGTTTATAGGGGAATAGGGTGGGAAGTAATTTAATTGTAATATTAATTAATTTTGGGTAAAGGAGTATTTTTAGGGTTAAGGGTCAGTTTTGTTTTTTTGGGTAAAGGGGTATTTTTAGGGTTCAGGGTCAGTTTTCAGTTTTTGGGTAAAGGGGTACTTTTAGGGTTCAGGGTCAGTTTTCAGTTTTTGGGTAAAGGGGTATTTTTAGGGTTCAGGGTCAGTTTTCAGTTTTTGGGTAAAGGGTTATTTTTAGGGTTCATGGTCAGTTTTCAGTTTTTGGGTAACGGGGTATTTTTAGGGTTCAGGGTCAGTTTTCAGTTTTTGGGTAAAGGGGTATTTTTAGGGTTCAGGGTCAGTTTTCAGTTCTTGGGTAAAGGGGTATTTTTTGGGTTCAGGGTCAGTTTTCAGTTTTTGGGTAAAGGGGTCTTTTTAGGGTTCAGGGTCAGTTTTGGGTTTTTGGGTAAAGGGGTATTTTTAGGGTTCAGGGTCAGTTTTCAGTTATTGGGTAAAGGGATATTTTTTGTGTTCAGGGTCAGTTTTCCCTACTGTTGCACCCACTG
This sequence comes from Lissotriton vulgaris, assembly GCF_964263255.1. Classification (NCBI taxonomy): domain Eukaryota; kingdom Metazoa; phylum Chordata; class Amphibia; order Caudata; family Salamandridae; genus Lissotriton; species Lissotriton vulgaris. The sequence goes on along the minus strand of NC_141696.1, from coordinate 459,739,235 downwards.
GAGTGGGAATAGTAATTTTAACCCCTACGCTATCCAACACTTTCCCTACTGTTGCACCCTCTGGAGTGGGAATAGTAATTTTTACCCCTACGCTATCCAACACCTTCTCTACTGTTGCACCCTCTGGAGTGGGAATAGTAATTATTGTTAAGTAAGTATATATTATATATGATTTGTTAATATTATTTTTTTAAATTAAATATGTATTATTATTTTTTATTACCATTATTAAATATATTTAAATATGTTTAAGTAATTTATAAGTATTATTTACAGTATTTTTCATGTTATTTTAAACCCCCCAAAAAACAACATATTTGACAACGATATTTTTAACATCGATATTATTTTTTCGATATTTTGGTACTTACCATGTTGTACATAGGGCGTCGATATTCTTGAAATCGATATAATTACGCCAATAATTGTGTAGGTCGAAATTCTGTCTGTCGAAATTCTGTCATAGATCCCATCAAGTCGACTATTGAACTGTCATGGCGGAGGCCAGAATATCTACAGTTGAAGATGAAATGGTGCAACAGAAGGCTGAAATCTCCTCATTAACTGATCTTAGGAATGACATCAACTGGAAATTAATTGACAAGAATAGAGCGAGGAAAAATAATCTCCGAGTTTTAGGTATTCCCGAAGGAGCTGAAGGAAGCAATATCCGACAGTATATTCAGGAGCTGTTTTCAGAAGCCTTTCCTGAATTAACACAATGGAGATGGGAGGTTGAACTACAAAGAGTGCATTGATTCCCCTTCCACAAACGCAGTAGTAGTAGGTCTTCTGATGAGAAACCTAGAGCAATTTTGATCTGTCTAACTAACTTTTTATCACAAGAATCTTTATATGACTTAGCAAGACCAGATTGTAAGAGGAAGGGGAAGGGGAAGGGGATTGAGTTTTTCGTTCGCCCTGACTGTTGTCAGGCTATAGCTCAACAGAGGTGGCATTTTCGACAGTTAATACAACAATTTCAAGTCAAAGAAGCCTTAGTGTTTTTACTGAATCCTTCCAAGCTAAAGATTGTGTATAAAGAGAAAACTCATTTTTTTGTCAGAGATTACTGCAAGGGTTTTTTTTAGACACAATGTAGCTTAGTGATTTAGTTTGACTAATGTATAACTAATTTGCAATTATGCTCTATTCTATGTTTTCAGTTTCTCTTTTTGGCTTCTGGAGGTGGGGGCCACTCAGTGGGGGGGCAACTAGCCTTTCTCTCCATCACCAATGGGGACTGCTCAGTCCCTTTGTCTCATATGGGTGGGTTTCAGGGTAGGTGTAGTGGGTTCTCTGGGGAGGAAGGGTGGGTTGGGTGGTGGTGTGTGGGGCAAAGAATGACAGAGAAGGAGTACTAAGTATAAACTACAGATAAGATTTATTTGATTTATTTGATAAGGATTCTCTAACCGTATACCGTTTTTTCACCTTTTTGCCAATATCATGTGTATATTTCGGTTTAATGTGGTCTAACTCACTTTAAGAATGGGTAAATTCATGATATGTTCTTGGAATATATGTGGGCTAAATGATAGGAGGAAAAGGGAAATAATGGCCCAAATGCTTAAATCTATGAAAATTGATGTATTTCGCATACAAGAAGCTCACATAGCATGGAATAATAGGAACTGGTTTAAAGATTTAGGCCTTGAACTAGTAGGTTGTATGCGGCAGGGCACAACTGCAAGAGGTGTGGCTGTTCTGAAAAGGTATGGGTTAGGGACAAGCAAGCGCATTAAAGAAGATCCCTTGGGTCGCTGGGTAATCGGTGAACTTTGTTTGGAGGGTTCACCATTGACTATCTGTACTATTTACGGTCCTAATCTAGATGACCCGGACATGCTGAATCAGCTTAGTGTAGAGCTAGCAATGTGGCCGTCCCCTTTAGTCTTATGTGGGGATTTTTTACCTTCATCTGGATGGAAAGGACGATATAACCAGTAATTATGTTTATGGGGGAAAGAAAAAAAAGTCTTTAGGGCTACCAAAGGGATTATCAAAGAATTTGGGTTAGTAGATGTAGGCCATTTAAAGGGAATGGGTGCCCCAGGGAGCACTTTTTATTCTACCCCCCATCAAAAACACTTCAGTTTAGATTTTTTTTTGTAACGGCTGGATATATTAATAATGCCAATATTACCAGGTTCAACATTCTCCTCAAAATATTCCCCGACCATAATCCTATCATCTTAGAGTTAGATACCAATTTCAGACCTCCCCTGAGAGCCTGGACTTTTAAACGTAAACTATTATTTGATCCTTTATACGTTGAGCAGATGGGTAGATGGATAGTTGAGTTCTTTCAAATTAATCAGGGATCTTCATCGGTCCAGGTGGTGTGGGATGTCTTCAAATCGGGAGTTCAGGGAGAAACATTAAGCTATTCATTTAACAAACAGTCCGTAATGCGGCAGGTATATGATACTGAGATGGCAAAACTACGAGATATTGAAATTCAGTTGATGGTGGCATGTGGTAGAGAGGTTAATACTGATCAAATTTAAAAGACTTAGCCATACAGAAAGCAAAACTATATCAGAATTTCTCTGCAAAACTAGCCTCACAGGTTGCTGCGTATAGATCAGAGATGTATGAGGTGGGAGAAAACTCAGGGCGAATATTAGCGAAAAGACTACGACAGAAGGAGGTTGCCGCAAGGATAGATAGTATCATGGACTATTTGGAGAAAATACATTACAAACATGATGAAATATTGGAAACTTTTCGCAAATTTTATAATAAACTATATACAGAGGATATTATAGATTGCATTGAGGAAAATTTAATAGAGTTTAGTGCCAATATTGAAAATTCCACCATAACACCAGAGGAAATTGAGCAATTAGATACACCAATTACATGGGAAGAGATTGAGATATCCTTAACCTCAATAGCGGCGGGCAAATCGGTTGGCCCTGATGCCATTCCTCTGGAATTTTTCAGGGCTTTCCGAACAGTGTTAAAAAAAGAACTAACAACAGTCTTTTTGGAGGCTCAAAAAGGAAATGCACCTCTCTCTTGGCGGGATTCAATATTCACCATTTTCCTTAAAAAAGGTAGGCCACCTTTAAAGCCTTCTTCATATAGGCCCATTTCTCTTATTAATGCGGATAGTAAGCTATATTCCAAGATCTTTGCGTCACGCCTTTCGGGCATTATTACACCGCTTGTGTAAAAATGACAGCATGGTTTTATTCCTACACGCGATACAGCTGATCATGTCCGTCGTCTAAACACATTTTTAAACTGGGCTCAAGCAACTAACTCTACTGTCGGTGTAACCCTGTTGGATGCTGAAAAAGCATTCAACCGGGTTTTTTGGGTCTATATGTGGGAATCTTTAGCCAGAAAAGCACTAGGCCCAGGTGTCTTAGCTGCTTTAAAGTCTCTCTATCATTCCCCTACTGCTGCTATACGTTTGGGGGGTCAAACATCTTCCTCATTTTTAATCACCCATGGTACACAGCAAGGGCGCCCGTGCTCACCTCTTCTCTTTGCTTTTTACATTGATCCTGTTTTGAATAGACTAAATCTAGCCGAAAATATCGATTTAGCGATTTCAAGGCTTTATTCGAGGAATATACTCATAAAAGCACAAACATACATTTAAAATACATAATAATAAAATTTTCCTTGTTTATAAAGACTATTTAAGACATTTGTACATACATGAGCAATAAAAGAAGTTATTTAGTATACATTTGCACATTTGCACAAATATCCCTTGATACCCTAATTATGTTACAATGGAAGAGATTGTCCTCCGTCTAATAGACCAAGCCCACCCCAAATACTTTGCTGTTCCTAAAACGATAGGCATATCAGTGGTGGTAAAAATGATTCGTAGTGCCTAAACACCCCTGGATGTCCCTAGGTTTCTGCTGACAGGAGTTAGCCAAACTCTTCTCGGGGTGGCATAAGCTTTGCACACAAATTAAAAGTGACCTGTGCTTTCCTTAACTGCACCACAAACCGGGCAGGATGAGGTAGTTACACTCTTCCACCTACCCATCAATGATCTCAGAGGGAGGGCACCTGATCTCAACTGGAAAAAAAGCTTCCTATCCTCTGGGTTTGTAATAATGGCCCAATATAGTTCCAGTATAGGACACAGTTTGATTTCTAGGAAGCGCCCCGCTATTGTATCTGACCTTGTTCTACTCCAAAGTTTACCATCTATCCAATCCCAATATACACTTTTGATTGTATTTTTACTTGGAAAGGCTTCTCCAGATGGATTGACCCATAGTTTAGAGAGTCCGAGGTCCCCTAAAGCCGCTCTAAGATTTTTTAACCACACTATTTTGTGGAAGATGTCAGCTTTGATTATGGCAAGGAACCCCTCTGTGTAGTGCCTTATCTCCGGGTAGTCCAGAGGCGTCTCCAGTAAAGGATCGGGCGTAATCGCGCTCGGTCACTAACTGATCTTCTCCCTAGATCAAGACCAAGCGGGATCAGTGGTGTACTCTGGGGGAGACCTGTGATTCCCCTTAGGAACCTATTCTCCGATATCTGTAGAGGGAGAAGCCTATCAAAGCCCCATACCTCTGCCCCATATAGAGCAGACCCAATAGCCTTAGCGTCATATACACTGCTAGGACTGGTTTTATGGGCTTTGATTTTGACTTTTTGTGTTCCACCCGGAGTACCCCCGAAATCTGTTGGTGCCTCAATACCGCCATTTCAACATGCTTGGACCATTTTAGATTATTTGCTATCTGTACCCCTAGATATTTAAATACAGAAACAGCCTCTAATTCACAGTTATTCAAAAGTATTTTGGGCCGGGGTCTACGCTTAGATGAGAAGGCCATCAGCTTGGTCTTACCCGCGTTAACTTCCAGGCCATGTTCCCAACAGAAGACATCAAAGATGTTTAGGGCTCGCTGCAAGCCTGCCGGTGTTTTAGATAAAACCAACCTATCATCGGCGAACATCAGGATCGGAACCCTGACGCCCGCCAACCAAGGTGCGTCAACACTGGCATCCAGCATCCTAGCCACAATTCCGTTAATAAAAAAGGAAAAAAGCAGGGGGGGCATAGCACACCCCTGTCGTACTCCGCGTCCAATTGGGAAATCGGCAGATGATTCGCCATTCGTGCCCCACTGGACTTTGGCGAAGTTACAATCATGTAGCCTCATTATCAGGGTGAGCAACTCAGCTGGAAGGTTAATATCACTCAGGACTGCCCAAAGCTTTCTCCTTGGGACCAGGTCGAAGGCAGCCCGCAAGTCAACAAAAGCGACATACAGGCTGCCCTCACCAAGCACTACCGTCCCCCACTGCAGCAGAGCAAAACGAAACACCTGATCGACGGTGCTTGTTTCCCACCGGAATCCAGCCTGATATGGGGACAGGGCATTTTCCTCATCTACCCAGTCCAGTAGCCTGTTTACCACCATTCTCCCCACCACTTTTTGGATAGTGGCAATCAAGCTTATCGGCCTATAATTGGCCGGAAGGGACCGATCTCTGTTTTTATATATGGGTATAATAGTTGCTCCCTTCCATAATTCCGGGACTACAGTTCCCTTTGCAATTGCATTTCCTAGGAGAAATATATACCTATCCCACCTTGCCTTGTCATTTATAAAAACATCAGAGGGTATCCCGTCTAAACCCGGGGCCCTTCCCCCTTTGGCAGCACCTATTGCAGCTTCCGTTTCTTTGATGGAAAATAAATTCCCTGTAGGGAATACAGCTGAAACTACCTTCACGTCATTAAACTCCGTTGACTCAGCGTACTGCGGTTCAAAATAATCCACCCAGGCACCCTCTGCGACATTGTTATCAGGTTTGTTTGGAAGTCCTCCTCTACCCCACTTGACATTATTTCAGAACAACCTGGAATCCTTCGCCCCTGCGGCCTCCTTTAGCTCAGCCCAGTGTTTTTCATCCCATGTTTTTTTTGCCAGTAATACACAAGCCTTATAGTGCTTCCTGGCCTCACCAATTGCTACCTTATCCCTATTCCTAATTGCACATCCCAAGCTTAGCCTGGCTTCCCTGCACTGGTGGTTATACCAACTAGCTGGTTTAGGTGGTTTTTTCCTGTTTGTATTACTGGACCTCAAAAAATGCGGTTTTAGAGTGGAAAAGAGCTTGTTATGTATGTCCGTTATTTCCCTTGAACCTGGGGTTACAGGATTTGCAGCCTCCATAGCAGCGATTGCAGTATCCACTTCAGAACTTATAAAGTTCATAGCCTCTGCATTCGCTAGTAACCTCGGCCAGTTAAGTCTGCACATGTCATTGGCCATAGTAGGCATTAGGCCATTACTGAATTGGGGGTTCCCTAATGTGGCCATCCACCAATCATGAGACACACAGAGGGGATTATGGTCACTTTCTAGTCTACCCTCAATTTTCATGTCACATACCAACTGCCACAAGTTAAGGTTGCAAAGGACATAATCTATCCGACTTTGACCATGACCATTGTCGAATGTACAAGCACCTTCCCTGTCGCCCTTCGTCCTCTCATTTAGGGCTCTCAAACCATGTTCCAAGCAGATGGCATTCAGTTGTAATATATCTTTCGTCCATCGCTTGACAGGAACCAGATGTAAAGTCGGAACACCCCACTGTGTATCTTCTTCATGCCCTAGGGGATCGTCCGAACTATCCAATGGATCAAAGGTCCTATTTAGGTCACCAGCTACTACAAATTTGCTACCCAAAGACTGAGATTCCATGGGAGTGGACAGTGCCTCTAAAATGGGAGAGCTCCCAATGGTACTACCCCTGGCATAAATGTTATACAAATCTATCCCACCACGCTTTTCTGAGGTTATTCTTAACATTTGGATGTCTTTACAACCCAGATCCACCACTTTGATTGTCAACTGAAGGCATTGCCTAACCCAAATAGTCAGGCCTCCCATCGGTCGGCCCCTAGAACCTCTAATGGCTGGAATTGAAAAATTTAAATAACCAGGAAGAAATATAGGGTCGCAAGCCCACGTCTCCTGGAATAAACAGAGATCGAAACCATTAATGAAATCAATCCAATTTTGGGACGTCAGCTTACTGTTCAGCCCTGCGATGCTCCATGAGAGGAGATTCCCGGGGCTGTCCATAGATAACTCTCCTGTACAGGACACCCTAGTTCCATTTCGCCCATCCCCCCTCCCTCGGGTGGTATCCTACATGCTATGATCAACCTCCTGGGGGTCCGCGGTCCTTAATATAATTGAAACCTCTCTTTCGGAGTCCCCGGAAGTAGGAATACACTCCCCACAAGTTTCATCCAAAATCATAGTCTCCCCACAAGTTCTCATTTCATTTGATACCACATTTTTGGACAAAACAGTTAACACATGTTTCCCACATACCTCCCTATGGGACATACTTTCCCTGTTGTTCGGGCAGTAATCGGAACTTGGTCAATAGCTCCACCCTAGATCATTCATTACTTCAAACTGATTATACATTAATCCGTTATGGAAGTTGCCCCGTTGAGAGGGTACAGTAAAAGGTGCAAACCCTTTGGAGGGGAAATTATTAAAACAACCTGGTTCACTGATCATTCCAAATTGTATACCTGTTGGTCTCGGGTAAAAAAATGTAAGATCAAAAACACCAATTCCACCACTACTTGGGCCCCAATTTTGCTTCGTAATCAAATGTGCCACCCTAGGATCTTGAAAGTTAACAACTTACACTCCCCCCCCAGGTTCTTAGGAGTGCAACCTATCCAATCTGTTCTTCTCACTCCAATAATCAACCCGTCCACTTCCCCGGGCAATGGTCTATTTGCCTTCAACCAGTGCATTACCTTGTTCTTTAGCATCTGGAAGGATTCTCTTTGCCCGGCCAACAGAGGTGGTACATTAGTGAGGACAACCACATAGGGGTAAGAGTCCGGGGTGAGATTCATGGGAGGTATCCTACGCGGAGCTCTCACCGGGAGGTTAATAGGCCGGCTTATATCAGGAGCAGCCGGACATGTTGTTGAGATGCTTCGTAGTGGCTGGGAACAACTCAATGCAGTGTTTTTGATATTGGAACTGTCTTTGTTACCCCTAACTGGGACACCAGAACAGGGTTTTAAGCTACTTGGTAAAGGCTGCGAACCATTAAAGACAGGATTACCATTTTTAGAACTCTCCTTGTTACCCATAGCCATGGTATCAGGCAGCTTGGTTTGTTTGCTAGTATTACTACTTGGGCGGTCCAACAAAACTGAGTTAGTCTTGGGGGTTTGGCCCTTCGACTGAGGCTTGGTAGCAATGCTAACTATAGGCGGAGAGGGCACTACAATGGACACACCATTGGCCTGGACATTTGGTTTCAAAGAGTTGGTACTTCCACCAGTCCTGGGATGGGACTTGATTAGGGCTTTTGTAGAAAAGAAGTAATCTAAGGTTGCCTGCTCAAAATGATCTAATCGATCAGCTAGTTTTTTAACTCGTTCCTCGATAGGGTTCAGGAGAGACCTCATCAACCTTTCCAACTCGAGAGGCAGAACTGAAGCGGAAGATAATGTCTCAGCCAATCCCATCTGAGGAAATATAAATTTTATGATCAATTGTGTCCCCTATCTTAGACCCCAACGACTCCGTGTACGCGCTACAAGTACATGTATGTTCCCTCCACTTCCAGCTATGAAGACGCAAATACATTTGCGTCCAACGTTAACATGTCCTCTTTCAGATCCACCATGAACGGGTTGAATATTCCGTTCCTAAGTATGCCTTGCCAACGTCTTTATGTGGTGTACTTTACACGTTTTTCAGCTCTGGCGAAGTAGGCCGTGAATTCTGCCATCAAGCTTTTTCCTGCCTTCTGACTCTGAATGCCTCAGCCTGTACCTGCCTCTGTACCCGTGACCTCTGCCTTACTCCCTGCGCGGCTAACAACGCTTAGCTCAGCCTGTTGCCTGCCAAGACTGTATTCAACCTTCGAATTATCTGCTCCGCTCCTCGAAAATACATGCCTGTCTAGTAGTTCAAGTAAACATCCTTCCAGCTGCAGAGCAAAGGGCCCGGCCTCACTGTCTCCGTGCAAGTAATTCATAGCTCCTGTTACCATGGTAGGCCCATGCCCCCTCGCATCTCATGCAGACACGTAGACGCTTATACACGCACTCACAGCCAGTATAGAATAGCCTCTGCCCAAGAGACCTTTCCTTCTAGATAAATATGGTTCCCAAACATCAGATATCAGATATGATATAGGAATGAGTTGATCTGCCATGCCAGACTTCTGTCTCTTTCCTCTAGTGTAAATGTCAAGTCCCCTGCACCCTCCAGCTTCACGTCAATCACACGTCATGCAGCTGCGCGCGCATCCAGACCTCAGATTTCTGCTGTCATTGCAAGATTCTGCTATGTACCCACCCACTTGTGACACTTTCATGTGACGTTTCTAGCACACACCTCTGTGTTCACGCCTAGTTCACGCCTTCTGATTACGTATTGCTAACACGTGTGTGCTCTTATCTTGTTTCTCTCAGCTGTTACGCCTACTGTATTGGTTTCCATTATATGCTTTAAGTATAAAAGTTATGTATTGTCAATAAAGCATGGCTCTATCCCTTCCTGAACCCCAGTGGTGTCAGGAACCCGATATCCGGTTCGAGAACCATTCCTTTTTAAGGAATAAAACCCCTAAGAACTCTAACACCACGGACTCTGCGTCTTTCTTTCCGATTGAGTTATTTTATTTTAAGTACTTACCTGCATAGAAATTAGGACGGTAATTAAATATTTACCACATTAATCTGGCGCCCGAACAGGGACCCCTCCCCCACCCCACGCGCCGGTTGGTGCGTTGCAACCTTCGCCCCCTGCCATAAGTCAAGACGGACAACTACGCGTACCCGCAGAATTTCCTGTATCTCCCTCAGGCCTACGGAGGTGACGGAGACTGCGATCAGCACCCAGACGAGGCGGTGAGGAGTGCGGAGGATCCCGACCAGAGCCTAGCCGAAAGAAGCAAGGTCCGAGGTGTCAAGAGGCCCACCAGTTCCGAAGTATTCACGTATCGAGTCAAGTCCAGTTCCCGGTGAGTACCATTGCTGGGGACGCATCTAGACGGGTGCATTATTATGTATCCGGTAAAGACGGGTTTGGGTATGCAAACACGGTCTGCGCTGTTTTAGACAGTGTATCTGTACTGTTTAGCAGTACATCAGGCATTCAAGTTCTTGCACTGTTCTTGACAGTGTATCTGTACTGTTTAGCAGTACATCTAGTATCAAGGGTAGTCATATGTGTTCAAAATGTTTCATGTGATTAATGTCGTGGTATGAGTGACTGTTTGATGTACATTACTGTGTTTTTGTGTAACTAGCTGTGTTCAGAGTAAGTAACAAGTATCGAGTATCCAGTACTGAGTAACAAGATGCCGTTTTTCAATAAATTAAGACAGATAGGAACTAGGAAAGGGATACTAGAGGAAGAAATTCCTGTCCCACCTAGGGACACTCCTGGAAATTTTATGTACCATAAGCATGGCTTAGATGCCATACTGTACCTAGATTTATGGGCTGATTATACCAAGCACCTAGAAGAGAGACACAGGTGGCCCGTTACAGGAACATGGGATGCCGAGTGCATCATGAAAGTAGAGGAAGCGCTATGGAAAAAGAAAGCCAGACAATCCCAGAAAGATGCCATAGAATTGTGGCGTAAAGAATCGCATAAACGTGCCGAAAAAGCATTCCGAAAAGCAGAAAAACATAGAGAAGAGTCGGATGAAGTCCGAGAAAACGAATTAGTTACTGAAGGGATCCGAGTAAAAGCAGAACAAGTAGACCGCATGCGAAACACTCTTGCAAATGGCATGTATTTAGTGGCCGAGGGTTTGCCTAAGGCCACTTCAGAAATACCGAAAGATCTGCCGCCACCATTGGTTCCAACTAAAGTAAGTCACAGGACCACCAAAGACATATTCCTTGCTTCCTATCTAGACGATGTAGCTCCCGCTTACACCAATCCACGTGCCCACGTACCGCCTACTGACGGTGACGGAGGTGGCAACCCACTCCAAGACAATGCCCAGCCAGTACCGCAACAAAGTTCACCCGTTCGACAGCCTGCTCCACCTGCTCCTCCACCTCCACCACTTCCCACACCTAAGATTAATACACTAAATCCGTTTGCGCCTGATCCTAGTAAGAGACAAGTTCAGGTACACATACAGACTCCACAGACAAACAATGCTCAAGCCTCCGCCTCAGGAGGTGCGACAGGAGGTTACCAGACCCCGCCACAAACACACAGATTAAACCTTAGGGACATAATGAAGCAACGTACACCCCGAACACCAAGTTACGACATGCTTAAAGAATCCCTTTCAATTTGCAGATACGATCCAGTACCCGGTAAAGACGATAGAATGTTGTTAGCATCACTACGCTTACGAAAAGTTACAGATTACCTAGTGCTATTTCCAGGAATGACTGAACACCTAGATAGAATATATCATTTTGTCCAGACTGGGGAAGATCCTGAAAGTATTAAAGAGGCCCTGGCTCACCAGAAAGTTGACACTCAAGGTTGTATATTACGTTTCTTCATAAATTGCTTAATAAGAGAACGAGACAGGCCTGGAGTAGAAAAGGACGAGATGGAAGCACTAAACAAGTGGGGTCAAAATATAGCCAATGGAAACCATGATAAACTGAGTTGTATAGCAAGCATGTACAAAAAAATCAGAAAAGCAGTAATAGAAATACACGAAAGGGAACAAGAAAAGGAAAAAGGTAGCGACAGGAATGACTCCTCCGAGGAGGACGAACTTGAAGAATCTGACACGGCTAAAGAAATGTTAGCGTATGTGGGTAAGGGAAATTACCTTAAGAAAGGCATTCGTCCAGAAAGCAAGAGAGTTTTTCTCTCTGGCGTATCAAAAACGAGTTCTCCTGAATATCTGTTTCAGGGTACCGATAAAATTCTTCAAGAACGAATGGGGTACCATGTACTCAATTCTATGGATGAACAAGAACTAGCCCGGTCAGCAGTACTATGGGCTGACAATCCTAGCACATACAATGATGATACAGTAGCACAGACATTTTTGAACCTTTCCCCAGACGAGCAGAAATTAGCTGGTATGTACATGATTCAGCATCTCATCACGTTATACAGACAACAACATTCTGATCCAGGTCCCTTACCTGATACATTAGAAGCACTACTTATGAATAGATGGAGAGGCCTAAGTACCAAGTTAATTCAAATAATTCTAGAACAACGGCACAGATATAACGCTTTCTTAGGCCCACAATATGTTTCAGCCCCGCCCCCAGAAAGGAAAATGTTTCATTTTGACAGGCAGAATCCTTTACGAGAAGTACACCCAGTTATGAATGACGATAATACCCTGAGACGTGTGTTTGTGTACACACCTTTAACAAAGTTGGAATTGTTAGAAATGAAGAAACTAGTACCCTGTCACGATAAAGACCCTGCAGGTTTTCACCGAGAACTTAAGGACATGTTACTGATGGGAGATTACACGTATACGGATATTATGAAATTGTTAAAAGTACTGCTGCCCACCGGCATTTACGAGAAACTCAAGGAAAAAGAATGGGAGGGGGGAGATAAAAAGATTATTTGGACTGAAATAGAAGACGAGGAAAAAGGTCGTACTCCAGGGCTAGGCCTTGGGGACAAAGCTAAAGCATTACCAGGTTTAATAGTACAGGTTTTGCCAAGATTATTGACAACTAAAAAGGAAGACTGGGACGCAATCTCAGCCTGTAAACAGAAACACGATGAAGATACTAGTGACTTCTATTCAAGATTCGAGAAATGTTTCATTATTAATAGTGGCCTGAAACCAGGTAGCGAGTCATACCCACATCTTTTTGTAACAAAATTAGTCGAGAATTCCCTGACACAAGTTAAGAACCGTGTATATAAAGTCGAAAGTACATGGCAAGCAAATACGCCATCCCAAATGTTACACATGTTACAATATCACCAGAACAGAATTAGAGAAGAACAGGATCACGAACAGAGACGTATGAAAGACACGAAAATGAAAATGTTAGTGGCCCAGTCGATTCCAGCCGACGGTCAGAAAAAGGGTGTGACCCAGACAGGTAATTCAGCAGCTCCTGTTAAAGGGACATGCAACTATTGTAAACAACCAGGTCACTACGTAAACGAATGTCCAGTCCTGAAACACAATATATCAACAGGTAAAACTAAATAAAGACCGCGTCAGCCTAGACAAGACCAGGTCCAGCAACAGACTTCACAGAATATACAGCCTATGCATGCTCCACCACATACAGTACAGACCGTAGCGGTATCACAGCCACAGCCCATTGCCGCGACGCAGCAAGTTTCACAGCAGATGTACCAGTATGCCCAATCTGATTATCCCGATTATCAGCGATACACATGAAACAGCCTAGAGAGGGAGGTTGGCTTGCCTCTTATTGAGATTCCTGTAGATCAAGAGGGTCCTTATGTACATAGTCAAGTATTGGGAAAAGACAGAAAGTTTTTAATTGACACAGGGGCAAGCCGCACAACGATCAGTCATGATGAAGTCCCAGGGGCACCCCTCTCAGGCTCACAGAATGTTTCCCTTGGTTTTTCAGGACAGCCTATTGTAAATGAAGTATCGAAACCCGTCCCCCTAGCAGTAGGTCCATTATCACGTGTTACAGACTTGTTACTCACGAAATCATGTCCAGAAAACTTGCTAGGTATCAAGACACTGAAGGCTCTAGGAGCAGTGATATGTTGTTCTCCGGAGGGAGTTAGACTTTTTCTACGTGACTTTAAGGGTCACTACGTATTACGAGAGTTTGATATCAGATTGAAAAATGTACCGAAACACCTGTGGGCACAAGGCCCAACCGATGTAGGTTGTATGCACATCACACCATACCGTGTTACACTCAAACCAGGAGTTGATTTACCCCGAATCAGACAATACAAGTTACCACCCAATGCTGTAGTGGCTTTACTGAAAATCATTGACGAGCTCATTGCACAAGGAGTGGTTGTGGAAACCGACTCCAATGTATGTAATTCTCCTATCATTCCAGTTCTTAAACGTACTGATCCAAATGCACCACCTGTTTATCGATTAGTGATTGATTTACGAGAACTGAATAAATGCATTGTTCCACAGTATCCTGTGGTTCCCGACATCTCATCCTTATTGACTGCTATTGATTCAGAAGCGACGTTCTTTACTGTAATTGACCTCAAGAACGCCTTCTTCAGTGTACCCATTGATCCAGAGAGCCAATATCTCTTCGGATTCAGTTTAAATGGCCGAAGTTTCAAATTTTCACGCGCACCTCAAGGATTCACAGAAAGCCCCAGCATCTATAGCCAAGCACTGAAAAGACAACTTGACTGTATCCAAATGCCAGTTAACACTGCCTTACTACAGTACGTCGATGATCTGTTGATCACCGCACAAAGTGAACCCGAATGTGAACAAGCATCACTGACAGTTTTACATTTTCTGGCCGACAAGGGACACAAGGTGTCTCCTTCGAAGCTACAATTCTGTGTTCAGCAAGTTGTGTACCTGGGTCACTTGCTGTCCAAAGTGGGGAGACAGCTCACTCCTGACAGCATCCAGTTAATTGTAAACATGTCACCACCCAAGACACAAAAGGAAGTGCGGGCTTTTATAGGCCTCACCTCGTACTGCAGACAATGGATTCCTCAGTATGCATTTCTAGCTAAACCGCTGATACAGTTGACAACACAGGAGGCAGCGACTTCGACTGCCCTCCCTTGGACTCAGGAACATACACAGGCTTTTGAGGAATTAAAGAAAGCTTTATGTCAAGCACCAGTTTTAGCGACACCATGTTACAGCAAACCTTTTACACTTTTTGTTACAGAACGTGATGGTACAGCGTTGTCTGTCCTCACACAAGATCAAGCAGGTTCACATAAGCCTTGTGCTTATTTTTCAAGTACATTGGATTCAGTGGCCCAGGCTCTGCCTGCGTGCTTAAAATCAGTTGCAGTGACAGCCCTTGCAATCAGACAAAGCGACTCAATAGTATTAGGACATCCATTGACAGTACAAGTTCCACATTCTGTAGAGGTCCTTCTAAACCGAACACAGACTCAACACCTGACTATAGCACGACTGACAGCTTATGAATTGACGCTATTCCAGCCACACATAGAAATCAGACGCTGTAACATTCTAAATCCTGCAACATTGTTACCCTCGATTATGACAGATTCAGCCCCGCATGATTGTATAGAGATCATTAATGTAGTAACAAAGACCCAACGAGACTTAACAGATGTTGCACTGACAAATCCAGACCTAACACTTTACGTGGACGGTTCATGTATGAGAACAAGCACAGGAGAATTAGTGGCCGCGTATGCAGTGACCACTGAAACTGAAGTCAAAGAAACACACCGTATCGATACACTGTCTGCTCAAGCAGCAGAGCTTATCGCTCTGACCCGAGCCTGTATACTAGCCAAGAACAGAAATGTTAACATATACACCGATTCACGTTATGCTTTCGGAGTCGTACACGACTTCGGAGAGTTATGGCAAGAACGAGGTTTCTTGACCTCTCACGGTGCCAAGATCCAACACGGTCCCCTCATTCAAGCACTGTTAGAAGCAATACATCTGCCTTCAGGCATATCCATCATGAAGTGTAAAGCACATACTAAAGTTACAGACTCTATTTCCCAGGGTAACGACCTGGCAGACCAAACAGCAAAACATACAGCATTGACTCACACCCAAACAACTGATGTGACAAAGACCATAGTGCCGACACATTGTATGACAGTTAGGGATCCCACACTAGATGTAATCGATATTCAGACACATGCTACTCCAGATGAAATCAAGACATGGACTGAACTAGGAGGGATCCAGACAGATCAGGGATGGATGACGAAGGGAAAATCTACATGGTTTCTCCCCGACTCTATGGTTCAAGTCATAATAAATACAGCACATAGTCCAGCACACCTGGGAGAAAAAGCTATGTTAGACAGTTTACAGAATCTCTGGTTCAACAAACATTTACGAGCAGCAGCAAAACAAAAAGTGCGTACGTGAATGATCTGTTGTCAGTTCAATCCAGGTAAAAGCGTCCCTGTAGAGCAAGGTGGATTTCATCCTCCCGATCACCCTTTTGAAATACTCCAGATGGATTATATCCAGATGGAATGTTGTCGAGGATTCAAGTACGTCCTCATAGTTGTTTGCGCACTTTCCCGTTGGACCGAAGCATATCCAGTCCCAGATTACACTGCCCCGACCACTGCCAAGCAGCTGGTTCAAGAATTCTCCCCACGGTACGGCTTGCTTCGTATCGTGTATTCAGATAACGGACAGCCATTCTCATCCGAGCTCATGAAGCAGGTTTCACTCCTGCTAGGATATCAGTGGAAATTCCACTGCGTCCGACATCCCGAGGCAGCTGGCCTTGTAGAGAGGCACAATCAGACACTGAAAACCCGTCTTGCAAAAATATGTAAAGAGAAAGGGGTCGACTGGATAGTCGCCCTGCCAGTTGCACTATTCTATATGAGAATGGTCCCACATTCGAGATCAGGACTATCCCCGTATGAGGTGGTCTTTGGCCGGCCACCAAATATGTGGGGGACGCCAATGCCTAAGAAAATATCCGATGTTGACTGTAATATGCTGACAGATTACCTTGCCTCCTTGATGTCTGCACTCCAATCATGTCGTTCACAGGTTGCCGCAGCCTTTCCCGACAACACTGATGTGAAGCCACACGATGTCCGTCCCAGAGATACTGTCCTGATACGCAATTTCGATAGGAGGAGTCCGCTGGAGCCCCGTTGGCAGGAGCCGAAGCTCGTCCTTCTGACCACGAGGACTGCAATCAAGGTTGAGGGCCGCAAGGGGTGGATTCATACGAGTCACATTAAAAAATGTAATGAACTGTTGCCAGAGACTGACTCTTCCACCCCCTCAAAGGACTGCCCAGATTCTAGTGACTCTAAACTTCCCATGGTAGAGAAAACTCCGCAAGAGGAGTATAAATTAAAATTGCGGTCTAGCAAGTCAGACAGTTTAATTGTTTAAGTCCTCCCCTAGGTGAATCGGTTAAATTAGTTTCTGACATGTATCCCCTAGACCGAGATAGAGAGATAGACAGAGACAACTCAAGAAACGTGCATATTGTAAATCACTTCGTAGTCACTGTATAGTGACATTATTGGTTATGTTTTTTCTAAGCCTTCTGATTATTGCTGCCAATATATTGTTGCATATCTACTACCCTATTTTCAAGCGTACACAATCCGCTTACAATGTCACTGCCGAACATTCTTTTAGCGAATTACCCCTACACGAATTGTCTTACAGACTTGCGCTGCGCAACAACACATTCATTAGTATGTTACATCACTCCCATCAGACTAATAACGCTACAAACTGTTGGATATGTGGCCGACTCCCTCCCTACCAGAAATATAAGGGAGTTCTGCCTCTCTTTCCATACCCGTTCACTCACAATGGCTCATGTGGTGCATGGTTTAGATTGATTAATTCTTTAGATTCTGATATTGCTGTTTACGAAGGAAATTGGGTTTGGGGAAACCTGAACTTAGTTCTGCTTAAAGCCTGTTACCCTGACAAGAAGGGACTTCCCACTAGGACAGGAACTGATCTAGAAAATGAAGTATATGGATTAGGTAATTATACAATTAACCTCATGATTCTTACTGTTGAATCCGAAGCTGCACCAGTTTTGCCTGCTATGTCAGTATTACCAGTTACTGGTGAGTTATGTGTCAGAAAGAATGGTTCAGTACACTTAGGTCATAGTAAATGTACTACTGTGGTCGAATTCAGTGATCAAGGCAAGTCTACATTCAGAGCTACTCGTCATTCCTACTTTGTTTGCGGCCATACCGCATACATACGCTTACCTCCAGATTGGGTTACATAAAAGGGGGTTGGACCCATGCAGTCACGGGGACCTGGGCGTTATGTAGTACATAAAAAGGGGGTCCCCGTAAGGATAGTGTATTGTAGACATACACTGAAGCAAAATTAACAAAGAGACAATTGAACAGACATAGATAGCAGTTTGGGATTTGATAAACGTGATTTATTATCAAAACCCAGCGTGATTGCTGATAACAATGAATGAATTAACTTACGCAAATTAACAAGCCCCGAGAGAAAGGGAAGGGAGGAAGTGCTCAGGGAGGTGAAAGAAAGTAAGGAATGTTACTAATAGTATAAAAAGGAAAACATCCAAATTCAATGACAGTACAAATCAATTATAATACAAATGCCAAAAAATATTAAGGCAAGATTCAAAACATAGTCAGTACATCATATTCAACGGTCACAGCTGATTGCTTAATGGATCGGGGGTGTGCAGGAATCTCAAGAGAAGAAAGTCGACGTTTCGACCCCTTTAAGTAGGCTAGTTAAAGTCCTTAGGCGGGGTCTTCATCAGGACGACATACTGGAGAGGTGGGAGGGAAGGGGCAGATCTGTGTGAAGAATAATAAGACTTTAATGCATTATAAGGACGACCACAGTTCATCCTATCTATTAGGGAAGAGATTTAAATTAATTACCATGGGGTACGGCCCGGCTGGGCTCTGTACAGGGTAAGGCCGCCACACCAAAGAGTCGTGGTCAGTCCAACAAGGTGGGAACATCAACTACAGAGGAGACAAATGTGACTGTAAGGTAATGTAATGGGTAATATGCTATCCTAAGGAGTTGGGTATCGCTCAGGCTCATGAGGGAACCTGGTTAAGGGATATGTCATAATAGGTAGTGTTGGAAATTACCTTTAAATGCTGTTTAGTTGCCTGTCAAGCATATCTTTAATACCAGGAATTAATTAATAAATATGGCGCTGGTTCGATCTCCAATAATCAACTGGAAGGAGAGAGTGGATTGCTAAGTAAAACATGCATAAGAAATTCCACTTAGTTACTAGTATATAAACAACGAGCAAATCTCGTGTTTCAAATATTGAAGTTGCTAATACTCACACGAAAATAAGGCGTGATGCCTATATACACTCTAATTAGTCAATCTCCATCAGGTCAAAGGAGTGGAGTTGTAAACACACTGATTTAGGCAAAGCGAGGTTGCGCCAGCGGCGCTCGCGTGTTAGTTCTAAAAATAAGAAATACATTTGTTTCGCTTTAGAGTCGAGCAGAAACAAAGTCGTGTGCTTGCCTAATATTGAGATCCTTAATTACTCACAAAGAGTCGAAGCGGGCAGCGCCGTCTCGGAACACGGGGTTGAATCTCCGGCGTTTATTTGTTAAACCTGCAGGCAAAGATACAATTGTATCGTCTTAGGGCTACGGTCACGGCACAATTCAGTTAGAGCGGTAGCTGAAGGGAGAATTACTCACAGCAAAAGATGCAGCGTGGTGTGTACCGATGTGGTCATGAGCTCCGCACCAGCATGAATGCGGAGTATGGCGGAGTGGCCACGTGGGAAGTGAGTCATAGAAATAAAAGAGTTACTCAGCGAAGCTCGCTCTGAGTCAAAGTTTGATTGTTCAAAACATTTTGAAATGTATTATAATAATAACGAACCCAGGTGCATCTCTCACACAGGAGGATGAAGACCAAGGGGCCCGATAATGAGGGCGCAATTAATAAAAACAACTTAGATCTCATGGCATATTTATAGATGGCATTACTCATGAAAAAAAATGTGTTAGCTGGTGTATCTCACACGCAGGGGGATAAAACCGGACCACAGTTATTTGAGGATCGATAGCTCAGAGGTTAGAAAACAGTCTGTTGCAAATATGTACTCGGGGGGGAATCACATGACTCTCAGCACAAGTGGTCAAGGTGGAAATTATATTGCAGAAATAACAGACTCTAGTGCATCTCTCACACAGGAGGATGAAGACCAGAGGGCCCGATATGGAGGGCGCAATTGTAGAATTAAACTTATACTACATGGCATATTTCAATTATGGGTGACATCGTTTATTAAAAGAACATTAGCCGGTGTATCTCACACACAGGAGGATAAACCCGACCACAATTAATTGAGGACCAGTCAATCAAGAATTCAATAATAAACAGCCAGCCTACTAGTAAGTCATTCTAGTTGGATGCCAGTCGAAGGTGGATTAACGCTGTGCAAGGGCTGCTAACTGTGCTAAACTGCTGTCCTGTTCATTCAGGCCATTGTTAATGGAGTCCAGAAGGGACATCCATTTGGACTCACGTGTGTTTAGTATTGCTGGAAAATTCCCTCCTCTTCTCCCTAAGGTAACCTTCTCAATCACAAGCCAGCGTAGGTCTGTGACTGAGTGTCCTGCTGTTAGCCAATGGTCAACCAAAGGGGCCCCTGTCACCTTACATCTTACTCTGCTACAATGGGAAGAGATCCTTGATTTGATTTTTTGTTGGGTTTGGCCTACATATAAGAGGCTGCATGGGCACTGAATGATATATATGACTCCGGCCGAGTTACAGTTCGTATAATGTTTGAGCTGGTACGTTCTACCTCCATGGTCAAAAGTTTTAGTCTGGATGGTTGAATCACAGGCGGTGCAGGAACCACATCTGTGATGGCCGAGCAACGGGGGCAGGTTCCAGAGTGAAGTTAAAGTTGGTTGGCTTGCTGGTTCTAGGTAAGAATGAACCACCATGTCTCTTAAGTTCTTGGCTCTTTTGAAGGAGTGGAGAGGTAGCTCAGTTTGGTTAATGACCTCAGCCACCAAAGGCCAGTTGTGATTGATGATCTTTTTAATGTCATTACTCCGTGTTGAAAAAGTAGTTACACAGATGACACGCTCAGTTGCTCCACGTGATAAGTTTTCGGGATTGAGTAGTGAGTCCCGGGGATTATACCAGGCTCGTTTTCTGGCTCGTTTTACTATCCTAGAAGGATAGCCTCGTGAGATGAGGCGTTGACTTAGGACCTCCGACTCTTTGAGATAGTTGGCTCTTGTGGAACAATTTCTCCGAATCCGTAGGAATTGTCCTACAGGCAGGTTGTCCTTGAGCCCCCTTGGATGATGACTCTGATATTGTAGTAGAGAATTGCGCTCTGTTGGCTTTCTAAACAATGTTGTTTGTAGATGATCTGATTCTACATAAATCGAGATGTCTAGGAAAGGTATGGTCGTGTTACTGGATTCCATCGTGAACTGGATATGTGGGTTCTGTGTGTTTAGCAAATCATGAAAAATTTGAAGTTGGTCCTGATTACCCTCCCAGATGCACAGAACGTCATCAATATATCTGACCCAAAGGGCCAGATGGGCTTTGAAAGGATTGGTTGCAGCAAAGATATGTTGATGTTCAAAGTGATCCATATAGATTATTGCCAAATTCGGAGCAAAAGTAGCCTCCAGATTGGGATGGTACCTGTTACATTGCATTCCTTCTGCCACCTGTTTTCCTAGCCCCTCCTGATTACCACAGAAATACAAATCTAGTAAACAATAGACTCCGAAGAGATCTCCCGATTGTCGATTACACTGAAACGGCATGGGAGCAATACA
This sequence comes from Lissotriton vulgaris, assembly GCF_964263255.1. Classification (NCBI taxonomy): domain Eukaryota; kingdom Metazoa; phylum Chordata; class Amphibia; order Caudata; family Salamandridae; genus Lissotriton; species Lissotriton vulgaris. The sequence goes on along the minus strand of NC_141696.1, from coordinate 459,717,762 downwards.
CAGACTTCAATAAAGGTTTCTTCCCCTACTTGGGTGCTGTCTTTAATAGTAAACTGATACGCAAATTAACTAGAACCCTCGAAGCAGTAGTGAATGAAACTACTTCCGCTCTGGGCAACTTAACAGAGGAGCAGTCTGCCATGCGGGTTCAAAATCGTCTTGTTATTGACGTCATCCTAGCAGATAGGGGCGGAGCCTGTAAGGTCATCGGGTCGAGCTGCTGTGTTTTCATTCCAGAAAACGCGCCAACAGTATATAAAGCTATCACACGTCTTCATAAATTTGCAAGTTTGATACATCAGAATCCAGGCACCTGGACTTGGTCCGGTTGGTTCTGGACAACGTTGACCGCTTGGGGATGGAAGATCCTATCCTTCCTAGGCATTGCCCTTCTCATAGTATTCAGTTGCTGCCTGTGCCTACAATGTGGGCCAGCGATTTGCGGCCTGTGCGCCACATCATGTATTCCGCATTCAAGTTCCCACTCAAAACGCGAAAAAAAAGAAAAAAGAGCAAATGATGTTACGTGAACAGATTGATCGATTCATGAGGATCGATATATCATGAAGGGTCCGTAGGGGACAAGGAGGGAATGAGGAAATATAAATTTTATGATCAATTGTGTCCCCTATCTTAGACCCCAACGACTCCGTGTACGCGCTACAAGTACATGTATGTTCCCTCCACTTCCAGCTATGAAGACGCAAATACATTTGCGTCCAACGTTAACATGTCCTCTTTCAGATCCACCATGAACGGGTTGAATATTCCGTTCCTAAGTATGCCTTGCCAACGTCTTTATGTGGTGTACTTTACACGTTTTTCAGCTCTGACGAAGTAGGCCCTGAATTCTGCCATCGAGCTTTTTCCTGCCTTCTGACTCTGAATGCCTCAGCCTGGGCCTGCCTCTGTACCCGTGACCTCTGCCTTACTCCCTGCGCGGCTAACGGCGCTTAGCTCAGCCTGTTGCCTGCCAAGACTGTATTCAACCTTCGAATTATCTGCTCCGCTCCTCGAAAATACATTCCTGTCTAGTAGTTCAAGTAAACATCCTTCCAGCTGCAGAGCAAAGGGCCCGGCCTCACTGTCTCCGTGCAAGTAATTCATAGCTCCTGTTACCATGGTAGGCCCATGCCCCCTCGCATCTCATGCAGACACGTAGACGCTTATACATGCACTCACAGCCAGTATAGAATAGCCTCTGCCCAAGAGACCTTTCCTTCTAGATAAATATGGTTCCCAAACATCAGATATCAGATATGATATAGGAATGAGTTGATCTGACATGCCAGACTTCTGTCTCTTTCCTCTAGTGTAAATGTCAAGTCCCCTGCACCCTCCAGCTTCACGTCAATCACACGTCATGCAGCTGCGCGCGCATCCAGACCTCAGATTTCTGCGGACATTGCAAGATTCTGCTATGTACCCACCCACTTGTGACACTTTCATGTGACGTTTCTAGCATACACCTCTGTGTTCACGCCTAGTTCACGCCTTCTGATTACGTATTGCTAACACGTGTGTGTTCTTATCTTGTTTCTCTCAGCTGTTACGCCTACTGTATTGGTTTCCATTATATGCTTTAAGTATAAAAGTTATGTATTGTCAATAAAGCATGGCTCTATCCCTTCCTGAACCCCAGTGGTGTCAGGAACCCGATATCCGGTTCGAGAACCATTCCTTTTTAAGGAATAAAACCCCTAAGAACTCTAACACCACGGACTCTGCGTCTTTCTTTCCGATTGAGTTATTTTATTTTAAGTACTTACCTGCATAGAAATTAGGACGGTAATTAAATATTTACCACACATCTCCGAAGGGACATTCGTATTAGATACAGGACTAACCGAAACAACTCCATCCTTAGTAGGGTCTTCCCCACCAGGGGCAGCCCCAATAGGCTCACTAGAAGGGCGCAGGGCTACTCCAACATTCCTTATTTTTTTCGGGTGTTTGGAAAGAGTACACTTCTTCGGGGCAGCACTTCTGTTCCTTTTAATACTTGGTTTAGTTTTATCAATGTGAGCCGACACACTTAACTGGGCGGTAGTCACCTGCCCTAGAAATAAACCAGTTGTTGTTAAGGGCGAGGTGGGGGACGAAATGGGCACACTCGCTTGGGCAGAAATCACCTGCACTGTAGGTGAACTGGTTGTTAATGTGTGCGAGGTGGGCAAAAAAATAGGCTCAATGGGGCCCACAGATGAGCCAGCCAACAGCTCTGGTGAAGGGGGAAAGGCATAAGGCGTTTCAAATACAACGGGCAGGGTTAAAGATGACAAGGGAGGAACCAACGCCAATGCAGGGAAACCTTGGGGTGGCCTTTTCTCTAAGGGAATTTTAAGGAGTTCAATGGATAACTTACGCTCGGCGCGCCTCTCAGCCAAAGCTATTTCTTTGTCAATATCTTGGGTTGCCCGACTGAAATATTTGTCTAAAGGGCCCAGGATAACTGGCCCCGCCTCTGCCTGAGTGGGGATCAGAGCAGTTGGGTTTGAGTTCAAAGACATACTTCACAGTCAAGAAACTATAGGATTAACAATAATATATATGCAAACACCAGGTATTTCCTGATAACCGACTATATCATGTAAAATAAAGGCACCATGTTAGAGGGTAGGCCTAGCCAGGCCTCCTTCGGTCCCTGACGGCAACAGACGGTCCCGCCCTTGTCCAGGGACGCTCCCGTGCGCAGCGGAAGTAGACACCACTATTATAGGTTAGGTGTGACGCACAGGGGGCGGGCTAACAGGGAGACCGGGCCAGGTGATCTAAATTGGCCAGGCAGGGACTCCTGGGAGATGTATTCCCTGCAGAACGCTCGCAGCCCTGAGCAGATGCCCCAAAATATCAAACCTATCCGCTTAGGTCATATAGATTATCGAGCCCTCGCTTACGCGGAAGATATAGTTGTAGTTACAACAGATATTGGCACTACACTCTCTGCTATTAATGAAGTAGCGGTCCAGTTTGGATTTTTTTTCGGGCTACAAGCTGAATATATCCAAAACTCAGATTCTCTACATCGGAGGGGATCCTCCTGCTAATATAGTTACTGTTCTCGAAGTCACCTATCTGGGAATTAAGATCTCACTCCCAGTTTCTAATATTCCAGAATTAAATATCAATCCCGCTTTGACCAAAATAAATTCAATATTAGAGAGCCAGGATCACCTCCGTTTATCTTTGTATGGTAGATCTAACGTGTTTAAAATGTTGATTTTGCCTAAACTTTTATATATGTTCCGTACCATTCCAATTGAATTCCCCGCTGCTTATTTCAAAATATTAGAGAGGGTTTCTTCAATATTTTTGTGGGGTTATAAGCGACAACAAAGAGCCTATAAAAAGATGGTGCTTCCCAAAGAATGGGGGGATGGGGCATACCTTATTTTTTTGTTTTATTATTTTGCTGCAACCTTACAATTTATTAGTCCACTGGTAGTGGGGGATAGAGCATGAATTCTTCCATGCAACACCCCTTCTATTTATGAGCTTGGGATGGGTGAAGATGTAAAGGGCTGTCTGGTCAAAGTAGTTGAACCTAGCTACTTCAAGGAGACAAAATTTTAAATCTTAAAAGCTGCATACTTGGTTTGGAAGTTGGTTAAGCGGCAGATGGGAATTCCAAAATTAAATGTATATACACCGTTTACAGCATCCGATATAGTACCCTTTATTTTTCATGATCAAATTGCCAATAGATGGAGTACTAAAAGAATTCAATGTTTAGGGGATCTGTTACAAGAGGGACATTTAGCTTCCTTCACTGAGCTGCAAAATATTTTTAGACTATCTAAAAATGAGTTTTTTTTAAGTTTCTTCAAATCCGCAGCTTTTTGCAGACTTTAGGTCCGGGTATAGAGCATCAATTTATTAAATTTCCTCTTATCAAGAGTATGGGGAAAACATCAATAGGACAATTCTATTCTTATCTTGTTCATGAATTCCCAGATGATTTGGAAAGATGCCAAATGAAATGGGTAACTGAGCTTGGGATAGCTGAACTTAATATTACTGAATCATTTCTGCTGGCTCACTGAGTTCTTATTATTGGAATGATGCGTTCACAGAATTTTATGGCTATATATGACCTTTATTACTCTCCCAGGAAGATTTCTAAATGGAGTTCAACCACAGGGACCAAATGTAATAGGTGTGAACAATTTGCAGCTGATAGGTTTTTTTTCCCCAAACTTTCAGAATTATTTTATCACTTCAACTGTTTTTCTTATTTAATTTTGGGGTGATCGATCAGTATAACTGATGAACTGGTGTTGACTGGTCGTAGTCTAGGAAAAATGGGTCAAATTAAGTCTAAGGCTACAATATGTTTTATTTTTATCTGTATGGCTGTAGTACGTGCATGCATTACAAAAGACTGGATTAACCCCGATCCGCCCTCTTTTTTTTAGTTGGTGTGAAAGATTATTAATAATGTATAATACGGAACTTGCTATTCATAAAACTAAGGGAAGTAGGAAGAGGGCTATGTGAGTGAAGATATGGGCACCTATTACGGATTGGATTTAGGAAATGTTACAGATGCCATATATATTTCTCCTACTGCTGCTGATTTCGATGAATTGATTTTTTTCTTTGTAATGCTGTGATAATATTTAATGTCATACTCTGTCTTCCTTGCATAAAATGGGTTAAAAAACAATAAAAAAAGAAAAAAGAGGCAAGAGAGATGCAGAAAAAGGTAAGAGGTGTAGAAAGGGACAATAGAGGTACAGAAAGAGGAAGAAAGGTGCAGAAAGAGGTAAGTGAGATGCATATAGAGGCAATATGGGTGCTAATAGAAGAGAGTGAGCTGTAGATAGAGTTACGAGAGATGAAGAAAGAGGCAAGAGAGATGCAGAAAGGAGAGTGAGCTGCAGAAATAGGCAAGGGATATGCGAAGAGGAAAAAGAGTTGCATAAAGAGGCAAGAGAAGTGCTGATAGAAGATAGTGAGTTGCAGAAAGAGGTGAGATCTGTTCAGAAAGAGGCAAGAGACATTCAGAAAGAGACAAGAGAGGTGCAGAAAGAGGTAAGAGGTATAGGAAGAGGCAAGAAAGGTATTGAAAGAGGAAGAAAGGCACTAAAAGAGGCAAATGAGGTGCAGAAAGAGGCACGAGAAGAGCAGAAGGAGGCAAGAGAGGTGCAGAAACAGGCAAGAGAGGTACAGAAAGAGGAAGAAAGGTACAGAAAGAGGCAAAGGAGGTGCAGCAACAGGAAGAACGGCACATAAAAATGAAAGTGAGCTGCAGAAAGAGGAAAGAGAAGAGCAAAAATAGTTAAGCGAGGTGAATCAAGAGGCAATAGAAGTGCAGAAAGAGGAAGACAAGTTCGGAAAGGGGCTAAAAAAAGTGCAGAATGAGGCAGGAGAGGTACAGAAAGAAGTGAGTGAGCTGCAGAAAGATGCAAGGGATGGTGCACAAATAGGTAAGAGATGGACAAAAAGAGGCAGGAGAGGTACAGAAAGAGGCAAGAGAGGAACATAAAGAGGAGAGTGACCTGAAGAAATAACCAAGAGAATTGCAGAAAGATGCCAGAGAAGTGCAGAAAAAGGGAAGAGAGGGACAGAAAGAGGCAAGAGAGGTACAGAAAGAGGAGAGTGAGCTGAAGAAATAACCAAGAGAATTGCAGAAAGAGTGAAGAGGTGCCGAAAGAGGCAAGAGAGGTGAAGAAAGAAGAAGAAAGGTGCATCAGGAAGCTAGAGAGGTGCAAAAGGAGGCAAGTGAGGTACAGAAAGAGAAAAGTTAAGAGCAGAAAGAGGCAAGAAAAAAGTAGAATAAGGCAGGCAAGAGAAGTGCAGAAAGTAGTAAACGGGTGCAGAAAGAGACAAGAGAGGTACAGAAAGAGGCAAGAGAGGTACAGAAAGAGGAGTGTGACCTGCAGAAATAACCAAGAGAATTGCAGAAAGAGTGAAGAGGTGCAGAAAGAGGCAAGAGAGGTGAAAAAAGAAGAAGAAACATGCAGCAGGAGGCTAGAGAGTTGTAAAAGGAAGCAAGTGAGGTGCAGAAAGAGTCAAGATAAGGGCAGAAAGAGACAAGAAAAAAGCAGAAAGAGGCAGGCAAGACAGGTGCAGAAAGTAGAAGATGGGTGCAGAAAGAGACTTGAGAGGTGCAGAAAGAGAAAAGAGAGGTGCAGAAAGAAGAGAGTGAGATGCAGAAAGAGATAAGAGAGGTAAAAAAAGAGGCAAGAGAGGTACAGAAAGAGGCAAGAGAGGTGCATATAGAGGTAAGAGATGTGCTGATAGAAGAGAGTGAGCTGCAGAAAGAGATAGGAGAGGTAAAGAAAGAGGCAAGAGAGGTACAGAACGAGGCAAGAGAGGTACATATAGAGGCAAGAGATGTGCTGATAGAAGAGAGTGAGCTGTAGAAAGAGTGAAGAGAGGTTCAGAAAGAGGCAAGAGAAATGCAGAAAGAGGCAAGAGAAGTGCAGAAAGAGGTAAGAGGTGTATAAAGGTGCAATAGAGGTACAGAAAGAGGCAAGAGAGGTACAGAAAGAGGATGAAAGGTACAGTAAGAGTCAAGACAGGTGCAGAACAAAGAAAGAGAAAAGCAGAAAGAAGAGAGTGAGCCGCAGAAAGAGGCAAGGGATGTGCACAACAAGGGAAGAGAGATGCAGAAAGAGGCAAGAGAGGTGCAGGAAGAAGATAGTGAGTTGCAGAAAGAGGCTGGAGAGTGACAGAAAGAGGCAAGAGACATGCAGAAAGAGGCAAGAGAGGTACACAAAGAGGAAAGAGGGGTGCAGAATTAAGACATTGAGTTGCAGAAAGAGGCAAGAGGTGAAGAAAGAGGCAAGAGAGATGCAGAAGTAGGTTAGAGGGTTAGAACGAGTCAAGAAAGGTGCAGAAAGAGGAAGAAAGGTACAGAAACAGGCAAGTGAGCTTCAGAAAGAGGCACAAAAAGAGTCAAAGGAGTCAAGAGAGGTGCATCAAGAGGCAAGAGAAGTGCAGAAAGAGAAAGACATGTTCATAAAAAGGCAAGAAAAGGTGCAGAATGAGGCAGGAGTGGTACAGAAAGAAGAGAGTGAGCTGCAGAAAGATACAAGAGAGGTGCAGAAAGAGGCAAGAGAGATACAGAAACAGGCAAGAGGGGTACATAAAGAGGAGAGTGAGCTTCAGAAAGACCCAAGAAAAGTGAAGAAAGAGGCAAGAGATGTGCAGAAAGAAGCAGGAGAGGTGCAGAAGGAAGAGAGTGAGCTTCAGAAAGAGACAAGAGAAGTGCATAAAGAGGCAAGAGAGGTACAGAAATAGTCAAGATAGGTGCAGAAAGAAGAAGAGAGGTGCCAAAGGAGGCAAGAAAGGTGCATACATAGGCAAGTGAGGTGCAGAAAGAGGCAAGAGAAGAGTAGAAAGAGGCAATAGAAATGCAGAAAGAGGCAAGAGAGGTGCAGAAAGTAGAAGAAAGGTGCAGATAAAGGCAAGAGAGGTACAGAAAGAGAACAGAGAGGTACAGAAAGAGGCAAGAGGGGTGCAGAAAGAAGCAAGTCATGTGCAGAAAGAGTCAAGAGAGGTGAAGAAAGAGACAAGAGGTCCAGAAGGAGGTTAAAGGTGTAGAAAGATTAAAGAGAGGTGCAGAAAGAGGAAGAAAGGCACAGAAAAAGGCAATTGAGCCGCAAAAAGAGGCAAGAGAAGAGCAAAAATCGGTATGAGAGGTTAATCAAGAGGCAATAGAAGTGCAGAAAGAGCAAGACATGTTCAGAAAGAGGTAAGAAAGGTGCAGATTGGGGCAGCAGAGGTACAGAAAGAAGAGAGTGAGATGCAGAAAGATGCAAGAGAGGTACATAAATAGGCAAGAGAGGGACAGAAAGAGGCAAGAGAGGTACAGAGAGAGGCAAGAAAGGTACAGAAAGAGGCAAGAGAGGTGCAGCAATAGGAAGAAAGGTGCAGAAAGAAGCAAGAGAGGTGCAGAAAGAGGCAAGAGAGGTGAGGAAAGAGGAGAGTGAGCTGCAGAAAGATGGAAGAGAGGTGCAGAAAGTGGCAAGTGACGTACAGAAAGAGGGAAGAGAGGTACAGAAAGAAGAGAGTGAGCAGCAGAAAGCAACAAGAGAAGTGCAGAATGATGCAAGAGAGGTACAGAAAGAAAGAGGCAAGAGAAGTGCAGAAAGAGGCAAGAGAGGTTCATAAAGAAAGGTATATATGTATATATTCAATCTCCTCTCACTCTTACAAGAAAGGAATTAGCACTTGGGTTGTAGCTTGAAAGTATTTAATCTACAAAGGATGCAATCTATGTATTTCTGCTAGTCCGAACCTGGATCACAATACGAGATGTCAGTGTAGCTTCCTTATTTAAATGTAGAATTGGCTCCAGTTGCCACGAGTAACAAAGGACTACATATACCATTAAACCAAAAAGTGGTCAGCCATATTGGCCTGGGCATGATATGAAAATTCAGGAATTCATACAATAAAGAAAAGAAAACAATTGTTAATATGCACACAATGTAATTTTGCCATACCTTGCCCCGTGACTGCCGTACCTGTATGTACGTCAGCATGACTTTTACATAACAAAATTAGTTACAATTGCAAACATCAACATAAACAATGGACTACACATTACTTTAAAGAGAAAGGCAATAGGCTATATTGATCTGGGCATGTTGCATATTATTCAGGTTCTTGCACGAAAGAAAAGAAATAGCAAGGGGTGGTAATATATACACACACTATCCTTAATTAAAGTTCTAGTGATTATAGTTCCCTTCCCTTCACAGCCCATTTGAGATATCATGAGTGATGTCACTGACCAGGTCATGAATGATATAATGTCTGAGGTCATAAGCAGTGGGAGTGTCAGTTATAGTTAGCTCAGGTAACTGTAACTGCTGAATTTCAATGGTTTTGTACGAGTGAAATCTGAGTTGAACTATAACATCACTGTCATCTTTTTTTTCCAGCACATTTCTAGTCTTTTTAAAGTTAATTAAGATGCCTATCACAATGAATGGTGGGGGGTTAGAAGCAGGGCCTGGCCTGGCATTGTGCTGCACCCATCCAAGCTTGCTGTTTGTGCCTCCCCTCCTCCTTGCCCTCCATTGTCCAAGTCCATGCCCCAGCTCCCTCGTTGCAGCCCTGTGTGGCTGTTGTCCTTTCACTGGCCTTCCTGCTTTCTCTGAACTGTTAGCTTGCTGCCCCATCCACTTTCTAATATCCTCTGTTTTCTGAATCCATGCACTAGCATCCCCCTTCCTGTCATGCATGGTCTGATGTGCTGCCACTGCCATCCATTTAGCATGATGTCCCAGTTGACTCCTTCTGCACATCATGGCTCTCCTGCTTAGCCTCGGTGGTTAGCTTGCTGCCCCTACTTTCCTTCTCCCTGCCCTTCAATGTCTATGTGCATGCCCCATATCCATCCTTTTTGCCCACCATGTTCCCAGGACCTGCACCTCCTATCAAATGTAAGTTTTCTGTTAAGCTGTCACTCCCCTCCCACCTGCCTAGCCTTGTCAGATGATAGTTACCTCTCCCTGCCCTCTTCACCCTGCCTGTCTACATTGGATATATCCCTATCCCCTACCTCTGGTCCTCCATGGTCCATTTTACTGCCACATTCTTCTGCCCTCCCTGGTCTGTTGTGCTGCAACTGCTCCTCATGCCTGCCCCACATGGTCTGTTGTGAGGCTCCTTCCCCTGAACTCTCTTGTATGTGTCCAGCTCCTATCCCTCCCGTCTAACGTCCATGATCTTTTGTGCATGCCTCACACCCTCCTTCTTGCCTATCATGGCCAAATTGTACTTCCAATTACCCTCTTGCTTGCCATGCATTGTTTTCTGTGCTGCCACAGCCCCTACAACCTATCCTGTGTGGTCGGCTAGCTGCCCCGGACACCCTCCCACCTTCGCTCCATGATCTGTGTGTATGCCATTGTAGTATCACTGTTGTCCTCCATGGTGTGTTGTGCTGCTAGTGCCCATTCTGCCTAGCCTCCATGGTCAGCTTGCTGCCCCTGCCGTGTCCCCTTGCCCCATCCTCCATTTCATGTACAGACCCCTATTCCCTCCCTCCTGGTTTGTCTGTTCCATTGTTATGCCCCTGATCCCTTTCTCCTGCCCTTTATGGTCCATTATGCTGCTGCTTTATCTCCTGTCTGTCCAGTACGGTCAGCTTGCTGCCATTGCCTCTTCCCCCTCTGTTCTCTGTTGTCCATGTGCATGGTCCTGACCCCTTCCTATTGCTTTCAATGGTTTGTTGTGCTACACTGCCATCCTTCATGCCCTGTATGGTGTATTGTGCTGCTGCAAACTCTGATGCCTGCCCTGTAAGGTCAGTTTGGTGCACATGTCCATGTTCTTCCTGTCCTCTGTTATCCAGGTCCATGCCCCTACTCCAATTCCTCCTCCCTGCCATGATCCAAAGTACCATACTTGCTAACATTTTGAACTTGGGAGAGTTTGAAAAAAAACAACTGGGGAATGGATTTTTCCCTTTGACTTGCATAGAAAAATAGGAGATTGTAGACAAGAGATACATAAAATAAAACCCCTTTGGGGTTAAAAACATTGGTTGTTTCCTGCCTGAATTGGCTCTGTTGTCATGATTGTTGTACTACCACTTCCTCTTCCTTCTGCCTTCAATGGTCTATTATGTTCTCACAGTCTCTCTTGCCTGTCCTGCATTATTGGTTTGTTGCACATGCCCCCTTTTCAGTGCCCTCCATGTTGTGCTGCCACTGCCCTTCCTGCCTTCCCAGTGTGGTCACATTATTGCCTCTGCACCCTCCTACCTGCCTTCAATGTTCTGAGTCCATGCCCCTGACCTCTGCCTCTCAACAGTATCCTAATTAACAACTAGATTGCTAAAAATCTATATTTATTACAAAAGTGTGGCACGCCTGACATCATCTTAATGTAACCAAAACTGTCTTATTTGCATCGAATGTATAGTGAGTGCTCTAAAAAACTAAATTGAGGACATAGTTTCTGAGTTTTCAAATAGTGACAAAGCATTTTTACATTATTTGTTATCTTTATTTTTTTTATCCAGTTGACCACTTGATTAATGTTGCAGTTAGGGGAGAGGATATGGTGTTACTTCCAGAGCGGTAGACTGTGCAAATGGGGAACCAGGTTGGAGCTTCTTCTTCAGCTCAACATTCTGTGATTCTGACCAAATCCCTTAATTTCACCATGTCTTCAACCAAACTACATTTGTCCTTGTGTGATGTAACCAATGCTCATGTAGAGCACTCCAATACCTGACCAGTCTGCACTATATAAAACAGCAAACACTCAAAATATAAAAAGTGTTTAGCATACTTCTGTCATTGGGCTACACGTTGGCTACATCTGGGTGATATTTGTGCTACATTTGGGCTCTTTTGTCACTGGTGGCCATCTTTGGAGATTTATTTGTTATGAAAATGATAGAGAGAGATTTATTACAGGGCAGAAGGGATCAGGGGGCTGGGCGCAGAGGCTCTGAAGCCTGCGCTGGGAAGATCGTGAGAGAGAACTAGGGACAAAGGAGCACCTTAATTTGTACCGGGGTGTGCAGGCACCCTTGCTCTAAAAATAGAGAAAAACAGATATGTGAGCCGTGGAAACTGAAGCTGGAAGGTTAACAGTTTTATTAAGAAGATGCAACTTCAACATTAATATGAAGGCATAAAAATCACAGAGTTCTGGATCCACGGCCCTGCATTCTCAGATAGCCACGTGGATCAGATATCATCAACTGAATGACAGTTTAAAACAGTCAGAGAGAGCCTATACCTTAAAAGCTTAAAGACACCTCTATAAGTTGAGATAAAATACATTCAACAAGCAAGGCACATTTCACCCGTGAATACTCACATCTGCCTATAAGTGAGAAATCCTGAAAATACAATATAAACAATTCAAATATAATGAGGAAAAAGCAAGGTTAACAGAATATATAGCAAAGGCAACATTTCAAATGTAACATTTCATAAGACAGAATATAACATAAAGCATCAAAATTAAAGTACATGTACTAATACAAGGGTTCTTAAATAACCCTTGGGAAGAACTCACTTAAGAGGAGTAATTCAAAGATGTCTTTGTGAACCTCCCTTTTATACTCTTTAACATGGTGAGGGGTCTTATGCTAACGTCATCTTGCGCCACCTCGTGCTATCTATTCTCACTGCGTCATTTATGGTATGGTACTTTATGCTAGGCCAAAGGTAATACCTTGTTGACTTGAGGCTTACTGTAATTTAGCTTTTAGTTTTAGTTTAACAGAAAAAGCGCCTTACACAAAAAGGACAACCTGTTACCACGCCTACCACAGCTGAATGGCTGGGCTGAGGGGCTCAAGTTCCTCTTTTCCCAAATACAGTTTAGAGGATGTGGCCTCCTGTCATGTCAAAAGAATTGGATGGAAGTTGACCTTTAGCACACAAGCTGGGTGGGGGCTCAGTGACAGGAGGAAAAGCTTCGCAGACAAGTGGCGCTGGGTGAAGTCTTGGTCAGACCTGCTTTCTGCTTTCTTAACACAAAATGGCAGTACTACAAAATGGCAGTACTTTGGCCAATCTAACCAAGTCCCAAAATGCTGAACAGTAGGGCCTACACAGGGGTTCATACTAGCTAAGTGATAAGAACGTCCCAGGATATTTATATCGTAAAATATTCCCCTCTCTCATACCCTCCTCTTGTTCATATTATTGAACAGCATTGAACATCATTTGATCCACATTTTTAGGCTGTGCCGGGGGTAGTGGCCATGGTGAGTCATGAAGAAACGACTCTTTGGTGTTCAGGGCAGTTCCTAAGTCTTTATGTGGTGCCCCTGATATATCACACATTGTCTCATAAGGATGTACCAAGTCTCTCCCTTAGGGAAGTGGTGGGCCACTATGAACCTGGGCCTGGTAGTTACTATCCAGAGGAACCTGTAAAGTGCGTGAGTCAGGGATGGTAAGCTCTACTATGTTTAACATTGCTAACTCTTCCCCGTCCCCTTGTCCCGTGCGTATTCCTGTGTATTCTCCTGAGTCTTCATAGTTCATCTCAACTACCTTAGACCTCAATCTCTTAACACAATACAGCATAATCTGTGTAACAAAACACATCAGCACCAACACACATAATATAGGCATTATAAATTTTAGTACTGCAGATAGCCATGAAGGCATCCAGTCCAAGTTGGTCCAATTACGTAAAACATCTGCTTTTGCACCTCCTTCCTCAGGCATCTATCTCCCCAAATTGTCCAAGTCCTCAATGGCCTTTGTAAGTGTTCCATTATCCGCATCATTGGCCAAAAGGAAGACACAGGAGGACGACTTTCCCACTTTAGCGCATCCACCACTATTCAACGCAGTTAGTTAGTCCAGAACATAGTGGTGTTCCAGAACCATAAGTCTCAAAGGTCATAGTTCTTCTTTCACGGCGTTGAACCCATCACGGTTGTTGTTGACAAGCTGCATCAGCTCGTACCTGGTCACTTGGAGCCAGCGAGCATTCGCTTTGGTCTGGAACAGGGGGAGAACGCCCCAGAAGAAAAGTTCAGCATCGTTGAACATTCAGAATTCTTGTGGAATGCCCTGAAATGGGCCATGTGAGAAATACTTCTTGACTTTCTTTTTCTGGTGGTGGAGCAGAGTGACATCATCTGTCATTGAGTGGGTATGAATGTGATAAATGTTAGCTGCTAGGACAACCAGATGCAGTTCATGCATCCTCACGATGGAACAAAGTCCTTGCCATTGGGGAGGCAGCTGCAGGTAGATATTTTCCCCGCAGGCCCAATAGATGTCCATGAGGCTGGAGGTGCCGTACTTAAGGCCTGAATTAAAAAGTGTTTCTGCAATTAGTTTTTGACCCACAGGAACTGTTCCGTTACCTAGGAAGCAAAGGAGAGGAGACTTTAGCTTGTATGCTCTTTTTTGTTTGTATGGTGTACCCTCATTGAAAGTGTATCTTCTAGTTTCCTTAGCCCATATCTCCGCACACTCCCTCTCTATATCCTCATTTAAATAATGTTTGTGCTCTTGTCCTACTATTGGGCTACCTAAGGAGGCTGTCTTACATATTAAGTCATGTGGACCATTCCACCTGCAGTTGAAATAAATATTGGCCTTCAGGTGCAGAATTGGTCTCCACTGACAAGGGCATGTGTCATGTGTATGGTTAGCTCGTTGATGTTTGGGTGAGTGGCATTTCGATGGGGGCGTTGGGAAGGTGAAGTACCCTAGTATCTTATAGTGATGTTCCCAAACCTGCATTATGTCGGCAGGTACTTTCATATCACGGTAAACCTCCATTCTCCTTTCAATTTCTGATGGATTAGTGATGACGTAAATGATACATACTTGTCATCCCTCTCTGTGGTATTTACAAATGCATCATCTATTTTGGCTGAGTGGAGCTGTATCTGACCATGTATGCGGCAAAGAAACAGGTGTAAAAGACATTTGGCTTTGGGCGGTGGGACTTCTTTAGGAAAGATCAATCTATCTGCGCCTACAGTGTGGGGAATGTGTGAACCTACAAAGCATGACTCATTTGTGACCTTCCTTCCAACCTCCCTCATGTCTCTGTACCACATGTTGTCTAATAGAGCATTGTGAATCCCATTATCCTCTGCTGGCTTACTATCAAGTATAGTGTGCTGGTCGAAGGAGTAAACAACTGTCTTTTGGAGATTACTGACCCAGTCTGGAATTTGCAAAGCCTGTTCTTCCTTACGTTGGGTGCATGATGTATGTTTGATTGCCACTTTCTCGTGACCCATTTTATCTCTGACACTTCGTTTATTTTGGCAGGTACGTTTATCGGTACCTGTCATAGGGGGATTCAGAGTGAGATCAGGGACCATGTCCCATTCTGTAGGGTCTGCTTGGGGTGAGGAAGGTGTCAAGGAGGGTGGTGCATAGGTGTCATAGCTACTGCTGGTGCTTATCCCAGTTTGCTTGTTACCAGGAAGTGTCTTGAACATGGGATGCCCTGTTGTGGCGGCAGATGTAACATTGCTAGTAGCTTCTCTTTCTCTCTCTGATCGCACTGTAAACCAGTGGAATACAGCTACTGAAACAACAAACATAACACAGAAAATAATTGCAATTGTACATATCTTTTTCATTGAAAACTTGACATGGGGGTGGGTCTGTTGCTGCTTCTCAGTCCATAGGCCATCATACGATCTCCATACTCTCGTTCTTGGATTTTCGGGTGGTACATGATGCCTTCTTTTCGGTCAATGTTCAGATCTCGGATGGTGCCAGGTGGATCCTCACGTGGCTTCGATGAATCCATTCCTTTTTGGCTATTCGGACAACCGTGGGTAAAAAGTCAATTTTGCAAGTGTTCGTTGAATTTGAGGTCTCTTCTCTTCTGGACTGCTTCCTTTACAAAGATGTGTGTCCCAAAGCAGATAGGCGGAAGTTCATTAGAAGTAGGACCCTTGTTCTTTTTCTTTGATATCTGAATGGAAAGGAACTTTGAAGCACACATTAGGGCGCATAAATGACCAAACAATTCATCTTTCACAATGTCAGAAGAAGGCTCAGTGTCTTGTTTTAAGTCTGGTGGAGAGAACAACTATATCCATTGATCTGTCAGTGACAAGCCGGTGAGGTGTGAGGTGATGATCAGAACTGGAAGTGTTTCTAAGTGTAAACAGAGCAATGGAAAGCTAATATTTCTTTCCAATTGGGCACTATCTTACTGATCTTGGCTTTGAACAGGCCGTTGAGGTGCTCACAAATACCATTGCTTTGGGGGTGATAGGCTGAAGTCAATGTATGTTTTACTCCCAACATTGTAGCAATTGCGTTAAAAATGGTGTTTAAAAAATGGCTGCCACTGTCACTGCGAGTCACTGTGAATGGTATCCAGTAATCAATTCTGATGCATCCTGTGTACTCCCCTCTTCTTCCACAACTCTTTTTCTTTAGGTGGGGCACTTTCCCTGTATCTCTCTGAGGTGCAGTTGTGCAATGCGATCATATTGCTGTGTACTATCAATTGTGTATGGAAGTGATGGATCCTTGAATGTGTTGTCGTGGTGACATAAGCAGAATCAGAATATACAGTAACTCTATCATCAGCTCCATGTTTGAGCGCTGCAATCAGTGCCACTAATTCTGCTACTTGTGCTGAGTAATGTGATGGCAATGCTATCTGCTGTACAATGTCTAGAGAGTCTGAGGAGTTATTCTGTTGTGCTCTGACTACTGCAGCTCCTGCGTATCTTACTCCTGTCTCTTTATCAATGGTAGAAGAACCATCAACAAAGTAGACTGTACTATCTGTAAGGCAGAGCAATTGTATCCTGCCGGCACTCTTGCTCTGTGTCAACATATTGTAGCAGAGTGCTGCCACGTAGGAAATTTGACAAATCATCGTTGACAGCTCTGTTTAACACACTCTGGGGGACTCACATTAGTTTTAATGTAACCTTTTATATGTGAACTGCCTATTTCAAAAATAAAAATGCTAATAAATACTGGCTGTCAGCGTGCAATGGGACACTGAAGAGGGCAGTCTTCAGGCCTGCGATCGAAAAATACGGTATAACTTGAGGAATTTTTGTTTGACAGCCATCATTCTGGTCGGTGGTGTATCAAGAATGGAGAAAGTCATTGTGTCGATCTCACTGAAATATATTCTCATATTTAATTTTGCCATGAGATCACGTCCCAAGATATTTACTGGGGACAGTGTTGTGTAAAGTAGATGCTGTTGAATACATCTACCTCCTATTTCTAATGGTAGTGGCTCGGTGAAAGGGACCCTTGGTATTGCCCCAGAGAAATCTAGTGTGTTTGTGCTCTGGTTGGAGATGGGCAGTGTCCCCTCCTTGATACAGAAGAATGTAGCAACTGTGTCAATCAAAAAACTGTATGTGTTGTTGTTAATCATGACATTCACAACCGGGTCCTCTCTAATATTTGAGAGACATGACAACACTGGACACACTAGATTTATCTGTGGGCTGTCCTAACTTGAAAAACCTCCAGCCTGGTACTGCTGGATGGTGCCCTGTGAAACCGAATTGATGGGGGGCAGTACTGTAGCTCCCTATGATACAAGAGCTTGAGTTTGGGGCACCATTTTGTACACAGGCATGTTTTGCTGAGGTAGCTGTTGTTGTATGTGATGTGCTGTTACCTGTGTGTTACCCTCTAGTACATTTAAGGCACCTTGTGAAAAATTAGTGACAGTACTCACTTGTGTAGCTACCATAACTACATCAAGAGTTTCTCTTTCCTTTAATTTTTGCTGTTCTAATTTAGCAGCTGTGTTCTCAATAGCTACTTGCCTTGTTTGTGACATTAGAGATCCGATGTTTGAGACATCGGGAAACTTCCGGCGCAGTTCGTTCTATAGCGCTGATCTTATTTTTTTGAAAGGATCACCATCTAATTCTGAATTAGTGGTGGAAAGTCTTGTGTCGATGCGAAAAAACATATCCTATGTATCTTCTCCAATCGGGGAGGTGAGCAGACTTTTCACATCCCTACTAGCCAATGAAACACCTGCAGTGTTATTTTCAAAGGCTTGTATCCACTTTCCTGCACCCTCTGTGAGGAGTGTGAGTTCTTTTTTCATATGCTCTTTGTCTGTTAGGTACCAAGTGACCGAGATGGGGTGGTCATTGACCTTTTCGAACAGCAGGGGCAGCTGGTGTAGTTGTGTTTTATCTAGGACCCTAATTAAAATATCTCATATTTAATAATAAGCCACTGCAAACCAAATACGGCAAGGCTACTTCCTTAGACTCCTAGATAGCGCAAAGAGTTCTTACAACATACCAAACCTCCAGCAACCTGGGAATTCCCCGTGCCTTTGCATTGATTTGTCCTAGAACTCCTACAAGCACTGAAAGAACGGTCAGTTCTTAGTGACATCGGCAGGTATAAATATACCAACGTTTGCCTTAAGCAACATACGGTGGTATGGAGCAGAGCGGCTATCTACTTATCCGAAGCCCAGCTTATGCGAGTGCCGAAGCATGCTGTCCCTCCCATCTGACGCACTGAGAAAGACGCTGCCTTTTTCTCCTGCCGAGAAAATCCAGCTCCGGTGTTTCCAGTCTCCCTCGCGGGGTACTCGGAGATCGAGTCCTGAAAGCGAGATACAAGACCTCCTCCATTCTAGAAACCAAGGTACGGAGCTGATTAGATCCTTAGGAAATTCTTGGGTCCCATACTTTGCAAAAAACTAACTTAACTTAAACTGCAGCACATCTAGTCCTTCCCACGTACTAGGCTTAGGTTAGGTACACCGGGGTAGGCGTATTTAGAAGCCCATTTGATTACGTTTAGTCAAGCTTTTATCTTTGTATGTAACTGTATATATTTTATACCTTTTAAGTATCATATGGCTCAGAAACCATATCAATGCTTTTACAGTATTATTTCATAATACTCCTTTTACTGTACGCACTTTACTTTATAACAAGTATTGCAATCATAGCAATTCATTTCTCTTGCGTGAGAAAGAAGACTGTTCAATAAATAACACCTTTTATTGAAAACGCCTGTCTCTCTATTTCTCTGCACTCTGGTGAAACTAAGTATGCACAACTGACTGAGTGAAATAGCTATCTATTGTATTCACACAACTCTGGAGATATACTCCTTATTCTGGGGGAGCAAAGTTGTCATGTTTATGCGGTTGTCAGAAGCTGAATCCCTTCTTGTCTAATCAGGGAAAGTTCACTCCTCCCTTTTCCTTCAAGAAAGTTTCTAGTGACCTCTGAGCTAGCTGGCAAACCTAAATTTAGTCTAACATATTCAATAGAGACCTAGTCGACCTCGGTCCTACGTCTAAACTAGCGTTTATGTTATTCCAATGCGCAGAGCCTATTGGGAAAATAGGAACTACACTACAGTGTGATACCCCTGTGGGTCTTGTGTGACCGTACATGCGTGCGTATTTCTGCCAGACCCTTATGCCTTGGCGCATGTAGGTGTAGTTCCAATCGTCATCTCCTGCCTCCTGCAACATACTTTCTTCAGCAGTGGCCATTTCCTCTGGCTCAAAAGATCCTTCTCGGGCCAGACATTCATTTGAGGTTCATTAGCTTCTGTCCAGCCTGCCAAGTTATCCGAGAATGGATCGACATAATAGTCTGACCCTTCTCCAAGTACCACTATCTCCATTGGCGTCAGACTATTGGTCAATGGCGGTCTTGGCCTGTAAAGGGCAATGTTGTTCAGTCCTCGAGATCTGGCTGTGCGCAGGCGTGCTGTACCTGATACATCATATTCCTGTGGGATGTCCTCAGGTCGCCCTTCGTTACCTAACACTGTAACATTTTCTATCTCTGTTCTTTTCTTTTTATACCACCTATTTTCTGCTCTTTCAAGCACATCTGACAGATCCAAATTATCTCGGCCTAGCTGTGGCGTTTCTAGCCTCTGTGGTGTAACTACTGGAGGTGATGCCTGGGGTATGAGCGTAGGTGATGGTGTCACCTGAGTGTTATAATTAAAGACTGTAGACAGAGCTTGGGGTACACTTAAGTATTTGGCTGTAGAAGAAGCTGCTGTGTTGCTCTGTGGTGTGGCTGCACTTTGGGCTTCCTAATGTAATTCTATCCATGGCACTTGCTGTGGCATGATAGTTGGGACCCCACCACTGTGTGACCCTGCTAGGCTTGCAGCACATTCTAATTCACTGATTGCTTGTTGTTGCTTCTTATTAAATTGGCCCAAGCCATCCCATCAGTTCAGTAATTCTATCCTCTACTCTGTCTACGTGTCATGACAGTTGCTGGAGTGTTGCTGTATTGCCAGTGGGCCTTCTTGAGTACTGTTCATGTGACATGTCCCCTTCTTCTCTACCCGTTCTTTGGTATGAGTCATGCTCTGTCCTATTCCTGCTAATGTCTCCCTCAGTTACTACCTCAGAGGGATACTCCTTGCTGTCCCTATTTTCTTCATTGAACTGTAGCAGGTGTTCTTCCTTTTGCTTGGGACCAGTGTTAAGGGGCTGACACTCCTTCCTTTTTGTCTATGTATTGTAATGCTGCTGGCTAGGGGATCGGAATGGGCCATAATGTCTAGTTCTTGTTCTTGAGGGATTATGGTCCTCAGTGAGGGATGTGGGGGCCGAGCGGTTAGGTCTTGGGAGTGGAGTCTGGGACCTGTACTGTGAACCGCCAGGAGCCCCATTGCTCTCTTGGTCCTCCACCTGCTGGGTGGCTGCAGAGTTGGAAGCATGTGTCATTTTTATTGTAAATCGCGTTTCAATTTGACCTGGGATTCCTGATGCTGAGCCCTGCAGTACTGAAGTTCGGGAGCTCGGGGATAGCTGGCCCTGTCTACTCTCTGGTCTACTGTCTTGTGAATCCTCTGAGATATCTGGGACTGAGACATCGTCATGGCCTATGGCTGTCTTGCCATTTGATAAGTGTTCTAGGTCGGTCTTGATAACCTGTCCTGGATACATGCCATCTGCGTCATAGGCTGGTGAATTTGCTGTGGGTGTTGGCATTCTTCTTCTTCTGCATTGTGTGTAGAAAGGATTAAGGGTGTAACTCCACTATGTGCTATACTCAATCTTACCCGCTGCAAGTTTGTTGTGTCAATTCCCAGGGCTGATATTAGTGCCCAGATGACTGTATGCGTTAGGGGCGAGACCTAAACAGATGATGGTGTTGTATCCTCAGAAAGGGCAATAGCACAACCGTTCTCTATGTGTACCGTGATCTGTAGTATTGGGTATTGTGTGGGCTGTCTGCTCATATCCTAGAGCTACCTTTGAGGTGAGCACTCTGTGGCAGTGAATGTGACAATATTATTCTCCTTTTAACTGGCGGTCATGTAAATATGCTCACACTAATGGGTAATGCCTTGTGGAAGGATGTCTCTGTAACAGCTGTATGGGACTTGGTGAGGGCTGTTGCACCAGTTGCTCATGTATTCCTTGGTGTGATGCTCTCAAACCAGGGCAAGTTGGGGTCGTATAGTGCCTGCAGAAATAATGCTTGATGCTCACAACCTTGTGAGGCATGAGTATCTTGTGAATCTCTTTGCTTCTCCTGGCAGTTGGAAAGATGATGTGAATAAATGCTGGTGGGTGAGAACAGGGCTTTCACTATTTCCTACATTACCTAATTCTGTGGTGGGGGCTCTTCAGTAGTATATGAGGTTGATGGGGATATCAGTGGTATGTGTAAAGGTGTGTCTTGAGTGTCTTCCACAGAAGGGAGAGCCCTGTGAGTTCTGTGGTCCCTCAAGTGTAAGGTGTGGGCTATGGGTAGGGGGATCTATAAATGTGCGCTGTGCGGTACAGTCTCACTAGATGGAATGTAGATACTCTTATCTCAGTATCCTGTGTGAGGTGGGACTCCCAACAAGTCCAACAATTTAGATATCAATGGAATTTGGTGCCTGTTAAATCTCGTCAGAGTTTGTGCGCTAGTGTTAAGTACTGCTATTATTTTTTCATTTAATATGTGCAGAACTACCTCAACTGGTTGCTGTCCACTATAGCTCATCTGTATCTTCTAGTGAAATATATATATATATATGTATATGTACTATCGCTGCCCTTATGTGTCAGTTGTTAAGAATGCAGGGTAGTCTAGTACAAGTTTGTCCCCTAATGCCTCTTTGATGACTAAATAAAATGCCTCTTTAATCTCCTCTTTATCTGGATCGTTGTAAACACCTTCTGGAGAGAGGTAGGGGAATTTGTAGAGCACTAGGGTGTCCACCCAAGCAAGCAATGAGGACCTTCCTGCGAAAGGGGCTGCGGGGCCAACAGGTGATCACAATAGTGGGTATCTCTAATCCTGGTGTTATCATAGAAACATGCACATGTATTGTGTGTGATGTCTTGTATGCTCTGTAACCCTGTATCCTATTCATTGGTGTGAAAATGTAATTTAAAAGAAAAACATTTTCTGTAAACCTAAGTGACACCTATATATTTTAAACGGCAGTGAGCTTCTCTGGCTTCTCCTGCAGTGCTGATAAGGGGGGGGGGCTAGTCTGAATGCACACTGAAAGGTAGTAGCAATAAAAAAAATATGTCTGTGACAACTATGGTGCTCACAATGCGTAGCTTACAGAATCTCTTCAGTTAGTCAGTTGCAGATCAATACACATGGGGGTACATACATGCATTTACAATCTCCCTAGTTATTGAGTCTCACTAATAAACCAGTCTTCTGCATTTGGCAGTGGCCTTCAACAATGTTCACAAAATATTTTTCAGCAGTGTTATTCCACAATTAATATACGTGTGTGTATACTCGACCAACAAATCCTAAAAAAAAGAACAACCAATGTGTGCCTAGATATTATGGTCTAACTAAGGTCAGCCTCTGTATCAGCCAGTGACTTCCAATTCAATGACCATGAAGAAATAATAATAATAACAATAATAATCACAAAAAGTTCTGTAGCTTTACCTAATAAAAACCTCTATACATATATCACTAAACACCAAGCAGTGACATGTAGTCTTAAAAGTGCTTACTAAATAGCGATCATTTATTCATTTTTCTCAAAAATATTTTTAGTGTTTGAATTTCTTTAAAACGTTGTGCACTTTGCTCACTAGAGAGCGGTAAAGTGCTTCCTATGCAAATGATATACAGAAAGAGAACAAAAAAAATGTACTAAAACTTTTAATTGGTGAAAATACGATACTTTCAACAACGGGGAATCACTTAGTTCACTTAGTTATTTACATAAGCGCCATCAGAAAAAACCCATTAGCTACGTGGATTTCCAATTTAGCTTCTTCTCCATTGACTATTGAAATGGAGGGTATCCTTTCCAGAGATTCACTTAGAATCAGGTCATTTAGACAATATACAGAGACTCACGTAGAATCATGTCACTTAGACTATATACAGAGACTCACTTAGAATCATGTCACTTAGACTATATGCAGAGATTCACTTAGAATAATGTCACTTAGACTATATACAGAGACTCACTTAGAATCATGTCACTTAGACTATATGCAGAGACTCACTTAGAATCATGTCACTTAGACTATATGCAGAGATTCACTTAGAATCATGTCACTTAGACTATATACAGAGATTCACTTAGAATCATGTCACTTAGACTATATGCAGAGACACTTAAAATCATGTCACTTAGACTATATACAGAGACTCACTTAGAATCATGTCATTTAGACGATATACAGAGATTCACTTAGAATCAGGTCACTTAGATTTTCCCCCCAAAAAAAGTCATTTAGAAAGAAAAATACGTAAATCATGCGTAGCGAGACCACTAGACAGTAAGAAACTGATAACCTGTAAGGGACACAGCTGCTCCACAAAACACAATCACCTCTCCACTGTAGCCCAGAAAAAGACAAGCCCCAAGGCAGTCCAGTTATAAACTTACCCTTCTCCTATGGCTCAGTCAGAAGGGCTGCACGTCTGCTCTAGCAGCCTGTATTTCCTCTAGGGCCAGATGCTTCCTGTCTGTTGGTGCTGCTAATCCAAAGTCACGGCTCCAAATGATAGAGGGAGATTTATTACAGGGCAGAAGGGTTCAGGGGGCTGGGCGCAGTGGCTCTGAAGCCTGCGCTGGGAAGGAGCACCTTAATTTGTACCAGGGTGTGCAGGCACCCTTGCTCTAAAAATAGAGAAAAACAGATATGTGAGCCGTGGAATCTGAAGCTGAAAGGTTAACAGTTTTATTAAGAAGATGCAACTTCTAGAAACATTAATATGAAGTTGCAGGGACACATCTGCACAAACAGAACTATGGACACTAAATAGTACATTGTTTATCAATTATAATAGGCGCAGGTAGACTTTCCACATACCTCAGTGATAACAGACTTTGAAGAACCCCCAATCTCCTTACTGACTAGATAGTGTGGCAGAGTCATTTAGCTCCCGAATTCATCGATGATTGATCCCCAATGATGATTATCCAACGCAGGACAAGAGTACGGAGTCAGAGTCCAGAAGTGTCAGAGGCACGGACTCATGCTTGCAAATTGCAAAACTTTTTGCTCAGTCACTCTTGACCAAAAACTACAGTCTATTTAAGTTTTAAAGCTTTATTAAAAGTAAAAACATTTATTAAAATCAAGCTTGTCATAAAACATAAACGGTTGATTAAAAATGGAAAAGTGCTTAATTTCACACATTTATTGTGGGCGAGCCGAGCCCTCACCTGGTTTGAACTTTAATTTTTCTTTTTAGTGCTGAATCGTTGGTCACTCCGTCCTAGTGATGATGATCTCATCTTGCTCTTGTTCTTAGAAGTGAAGCTTCTGTCTGTTATTAGAAAAATGGTGCGTGTTAAAAAGCAAGCATTCATCAGTTGTGCCAAAAAGTACAGCAAGACAACACCCTTCACTGGAAAAAGGGACACTTTTACTTTAGAGTAGACAGTCACAAATTATTAGATTGGTTTCTGTATTCACATTTCTTCATTCCTAGACAAAATACTAGTGAGTGGTTTATGTCTATTGTAGTGTAGTTCCTAGTTTCCCACTAGGCCCTGCGCATTGGAATAACATAAACAGTAGTATCGACGTGGAACTGCTTATATTCCAGGCCTCCACTGACTATGCTAAACTTAATTGGGTTGTGTTACCAACTAGCTCAGAGGTCACTGGAAACTTTCTTCTCTGCATAGGAAGTGATCAGCTTCCTTGGCACAGACAAGAAGGGATTCAGTTTTCCAACAACCGTGCAACATGACAACTTTGCTCCTCAGATCAAGAGTCAATCTCTAGGGTCGTGTGAAACAATAGACATGTATTTCACTCAGTCAGTCTAGTGCAGTTTACTTTCACGAGATGTAGAGAATAGAGAGACGGGCGTTTGTCAATAAAGGGTTAACATTTATTGAACAGTCTTTCTTCTCGTACAAGAGAAATGAATTGCCACAATTGCAATAATTGTTATTATAAAAAGTACGTACAGTAAGATAAGTATTGCGAAATAGAACTGTAAAAGCATTGATATGGTTTCTTAGCCATACAATGGTTTAAAAGTAATAAAACATATATACAGTCATATATACATTAGGCTAACATACTCAACTGGTGCTTCTAACTAAGTCTACCCCAGTGTGCCTGACCTAAGGCTAACACGTGGAAGGGGAGAAAGTAAGTAGCTTTAAGTTAAGTTGGTTTTGCCAAGGTTTGTTTCAAGAATTCTCGTCTAAGGGTTTAGTCAACACCATACCTCTGAATAGAATGATGGAGGATTGGTATCTCCTTCAGGGGTCTCTCTCGATATCCCAGTCACCCGCGAGGGTAAACCGGAAGCGCCGGGACTGGATTTCTCTGCACGAGAAAGGCAGCGGCTTTCTTCAGCGCGTCGAGGAAGGAGGGGGGACAGCGTCCGCGGGCAGCTGGAATCTGCTGGATGTCTTCGCAGAGGGACGTCTGTTCAGCTCCTTAAGCGTACTGCACCATAGTTCGCGCTGTAGCGGCGATAATGGTAATCAGCAGCTTCACCACCACTGGATAGCAGGCTGCAGAGACAGAGTGCTAGATTTACCAACACAGGGTCATGCAGGCAGCCAGCATCAGTAGCTCGCAGCTCACAACAGCTCACAGTCGGGGCAACAGGCAACAGGCAATTGCTTAAGGCAACGTTGGTAATATTTATACCTGACAGGTGCCGGGTTTGACGCAAGTTTGCTGGACATAAGACGTCAATTAAAGATGTCACTAGGAAGTGATAGTTATCAGTTGCTCATTAGAGTTCCATTACTAATCAAAACATAGCAAGCGGGGATTTCCAGGTTTGCTAAGTTTTTATCTTGTTGAAGAACTCGGAGTGTTATCTAGGAATATCAGATAGTGACTACTGCTCTGTCATTGCACTAATTGGTCGCAAAGGAAGTGGCAGAAGGAACTATGCTGGAATGTGGCTCTGTTCGTGTGAGGCCAGAGATGACTTTTCAGAAAATCGCACTTGAACGGTTATGCCAATATAGGGAATAAAGGGATTTATAGCCGAATAGGGGCATAAGGTCACAGTATCGATCAGGAACCTAGATAAACACGCAACACCCACTCCACGGGTTAATGTCCATCAAAATCACTAAAACTAAGCAATTAGATGCATGTGTAACATTGCCCACCCCAAAATACATAAATGCATTCGAAATAGACGTACTTGTAATACATGGAATTTAGGTACTGTACGTTTTTTAAAGCATAGAAATCATTCAAAAAATATTGCATATGAAATCAATGAACGATTATGCATAAGGAATTACACATGAAGTATCTCTGACAGAAGAAATGCGAGATAAATCATCACATAAAAATGCATTGTAATAACATGTGTGCTAGAGGCTGGTGTAATGTTGTTATGTCTCTAGATGTGTTTAGAAATAGAAGTGTGAAGCTTCTGTTCTCTAAGAATAGTTTTTACGTTAAGCAAAGAATTGTTCGTGCCAAAAAATGGTCAATATTAAAAAAATTGTCCAATTCAAAGAAAACAGATTTCCAAAGCTCTTGGCAGTTTTTGTTGATCAAAACTGAAGGCCGAATTCAGAGTTCATGGGAACGCTGTGTGTCGGAAAAGCTTCTAAAAGTTATTGTTTCTCTGTGGGTGAGAACATCGTATCAGACAGGCTCTCAAAGAATTGGTCTACAAAATCAGGTGATAGTTCAACCGAATTAGATAGCGCTGTAACTTGGCAGGTGTGAGAATGATTGCTGTCATCGAAGGCAGGACCAGCAATGCTCACAGAACGTTGTACCTGGATGATGTTGCTTTTTTCACTCGCTCCACTGTTACCACTTGGCTGTAGTACAGGAGTCTCCACGAATGCCGTCATCAGGATTGGTAGCCGCTGGGGACAACACAATGCGTGAGCCGTTATTGGACTGAGCAAAGTATCGACGTCCATTGGTACTGCTGATGGAAGTGAAAGACAGATGTCCAACACGCATTCATCGCCGCAAAGCATACACCGTAGCACAGGTAAAATGCAATTTTGCCATATCGGTCTGAATGAAAGGAACCAGGTCATGTTTAGATCTCTCAGCCTGGCCAATCCAAGGACGTTAGTTATCCTGTCCCGGTAGCGCATTGCTAGGATTGTTTCTTCCATTCCCATGGGAGCTATGTCTGAGCCGAGGCTTGCCATAATGAAGCAGGAGGGTCAAAAATAGAATCCCTGCGACGAGTCCCAAAAATAATGGTATGCCGCCAAAAATGGAGTGTACAAAATTAGGAAAGATTCCCAAAATTGCCTGGAAGGGTGTTAGCAGTCCCGTAAAGACTGTCTTAAATATGCCTGGGATGCTTGTAGCACTAGACATGTTAAGGAGTTGGCTGAACATTTCTACGAAATGCACGGGGCAATTTGTTGATAAAAGGTTATGAACCTCAGTAGCCGTCCTTGCGACTAGAAGATCATACGTCTCTTTAGATGACGTTATAGGCACTGTTGTCTGTAAAAGTACAGATTTCATTTTGCTTAATGTATCAATTCGTATAGAATAGAGATTCAGACGAGGCCAGATGGGAGTCACTATGTCTGGAGGCCCACTCGGGAACAATGCTTGCATACAACATTTGACCATGGACGTAACTTGTACTAGATAACTTTTCCCTGGCGTCAGGCCACAACATCTGTGATCCGTTCTAAGAATGTATCTCCCGTTTGCGAGTTGCATAAAGAAGGGCTCTATCTGAGTTGCAGGTGTGACTAGCTGGTGGCATGAAAGGTTGTTTGAATTTCCATCACATGCTCCGTGTAAATTAATACCCTGACACAAAAGTATACCGCTTAGTGAATGTTTACAATTCTCACCACTAAGAAATACATTTTTGTCACTGTCACTATAGCAAGAATGAGTGTATGGTAATTTCCATTCGGATTTTACATATCCTTTACCCAATTGTTCATACTGGCCAGCAGGTATGTATTCAAGGCACTTTTTAAATCGGAAAGTTGTTATCGGAATTGTGATAATTCCGTGTATTATCCATTCAATGACAGGACTCTCTGACATTGTCAATGGTAATCTCTCGAGTTTTTCGATGCTCAGGATTGTATAGTCTGCTCCTTTCTGTGCCAAACTGATCTGTTTATCAGTAAGGTTAAAACTGGAAAATAATGACGTTGTGTTTATCAAACGCCAAGGCACATAGCCTGAACGAAGATTTTGCAGCGTCCAGCCTAATTCTATAATAGAACGTAATTGAGACTGGCCATGTTGTAACATAAGCAAATCTCTGTCTATCACATCAAAGGCAGAGGATACAATATTGTCCAACGAATATATTCTGGAAGACAGAGTCATTAACCCATTGTCTACCACAGAAAGTGATTTCTCCAAATTAATACGATCAATTTCTCGTATTTTTTCAGCAGTTTCAATTTGCTTTACTTTCCAAGCCTCGTTGTAAGCAGCATAGATGCTGGTCGCTATGAAACGCTTTTGACGCTGTTTGCGTGGTCCAAGAATGAAATCGCGCAAATCAGCACCATCTTTTAATAAAGACAAGTGTTGCTTAATTTCAGCCAGTGTGGATGTTGTTAGCCATTCAAGGCAGAGCTTCCCTACACTGTATGTTGTTATAATCCCTGGATGTTGTCTCTGGGAATATCTTGAGTCTAATCTGGTCATTTTTAAACCCTGTGTTTTGTTCAGGAATCTGTCTTGACAGCTATTTGTGTCTGTAGGCCAGATTAACCACTTTTTCCAATCAGGATGTGTTCTGTTGAAATGTAAAATTTGTGACACGTCTAACTCAATATCTGTGGTTGTATTCTCAGGTATTGGCTTTGGTATAGACGGTGTTCTAAGGTCTTTGTTCTTAGCTAGGCCAAGACAAGATGTTTGGTGTACTGTGTCATTTAAAAACAACATTTGTTCTGGCATCATGCAGGTTCTAAATAGTGCTTCAATGCCTTGCACCTGCCAATCTTTTGTACCCCAAATCGTTTTCGTTTCAATATTATTTTTCCAATAATCAAAACCAAATGTCATCATTTGGTCATAAAATGCTTCTGAATATATCAATTTAGAATTTGTCAGCATTGTTTTCATTCCTGTTTTATCTAACAGTTTATAATAAAACGTTTCTGCATCACTTGTGTTAAACCCTGAGAAGTATTTGAATTTCTCAAAGAATGCTTTAGAACTGCTTTTAGGTGGTGTAGAACAATGTTCCCATTGATTATACATAAAAACATTTCTAGGCTGTGCAGATTTATGCAAGTAATGATCCCCATAGTGGGTGTAACAGAATAACTGCTCATAACTAGATGAACCTTGTAAATAATCATGATCTGTGAATCTAGCTGACATTACTAAATCAGACATCATGTCAATAATACTGTTAAAGTCCCAATCATCAGAGAATGTACTAGGAGTCACAAAGTCACTTAAGGAAACCTTTAGTTGATGAGGATACTTTCAGGATTTCGACCGGACCATAGATCTCATAGTCTGTTTTCTCCCATACTACCCCACCAGGTATTGGAATTGCTGTGACATTTACTGTAGACAGTTCTCTTTTCTTCACGTGGGATGATCTGTGTGGTTTCAGGACTAGGTTGATGTTCTGACTTGCTGTGTCCATTCAATTGTAATGAACTTTCCTAAAATTAAAACTAAAATTAGGCACAGTAGGAGTATGAATACCCCTGAAATTATCCAATGCTCAATCAACGGTGAATCCAGATATAATTCTTTGATTTGTTGAAGGAGCCCTGTTGTATTTTCTTTAGAATACTTTTTTGTTTCTGGCATCACTTCGGGGTCGTTTTGATCTTCAGAGAAGTTGTCGAAGTTGATGAAATAACCAGAGGCAGTTCTGTCAATTGATGGGATTGTTCTTTCAATCTGTCTCTCGGTAGCACTTTCTGATGCCACATCATTGTAGACTGGTGTTGTTTCTTGACGAACTGTTTCAATCTGTGTTTCAAGAGGCACGAGTTCCATGGCATTATTGCATAGTCCTTCATTGTGCACTGCAGGCTGATCGAATGTGATGAGTCTTTCAGTTTGAACCTCTTGGATTGTTGCAAGTTTGGGTATTCTGTTGTTTCTTGGGAGTCCACTGGGCCTACTGTTGATTATAGGCCACATGCTTGTGGTTTTACCAGATCGATGGACACAATTCTGTTCTCCTTTTTACCAGCAAGGGGCGGTAGCACAACTGATCTTGTTCCGGTGACTGCCAAGACAGGTACTGCTTTTCTGTAAGAAGGCCCAAATTCCTTCTTCACCGCGATCTTTTCTCTGACTAGATCCCCAATCTTTGGAATCCAGACAGGCCTTGCTGGAGCTGTTGCGGGTGGTGCCTCGTCAGTGGTACTTGGCTGTTGCTTTAACTTTATGTTGCTTAATGATTTTCTTGTTTCATTCAGTTCCTGTAAAACAGCCAAACGATCCTTTACATCAAAGTGCGTTGTTTCTTCTTGTACCACTGACATCTGACTATCGAGGTCCTGAACTCGCAATCTAATTCCGAACAATAGTTCGTATGGGCTGAAACCTTTTAGAGAATTTCTTGGCATGTTGTTAAGACTAGTCTGGACACTTATTAAATGTTTGACCCACCCAGCGCCTGAACCTAATACCTTCGCTGTTATAGATTGCTCTACGCCCCGGTTTTTTCTTTCTATCACACTATTCCCTTCCGGGGTATGACGGACAAGAATACCACAACCCAATTCCCATGCTAGCCATGGCCTCCTTATAGGCTCGAGAGCTGAAAGCAGGACCCTGGTCAGAATGGAACGTGGTAATTGCGTATATGCCGATATGGACTCGCAAATCTTTTATAACCGTTCTAGCATCAGCCGAGCGCTGGTGGCCTCATTTTTTAAGTGCTTTTCGTCTTAACTATTAATAGGACGCAGGATTGGGTGTAGGCAGCGTTACGCTCTTTCTGACTGGTAGCCGGTAGCAGGGTTCGCTACTGCGATCCCTATTACAGTTTTCACAGTTGTTTGCATATATTTGGTGTTCTACACTCATTCCCGGCCACCAGAATACTGATTGTAATTCAGTCAGTGATTCCTTGATCTCTCTGTGCCTTAGACCCAAACCCATGTGTGCGTCTGCTATTAAAAATATTCTCCTGTTCGTGTTTGGAATTACTCTGTCCCCCACTCCAGGGATTCGAGCAAAAGGAACGGAGTTTGCATCGATGATGTATGCATAATTGAGTAGATAGTTTACGGGTAGTGCTGCACAGTCGCCTTTTACGGTCGTTTTTACTGCCAGCATGGTTTCCCCGTCTATATACTTATCTGTACGCTTTTTTGTGGCTACGGAAGCCGGTTTAGTTGCTTCCGCGGTGGCTGTATTAGCCAATGAATTCCCTGCAACGTGAACGCCATCACGTTGAAGACTCTGTGCGTGAATCACGTGAGTCTGTTGTAGTTCTTTGTGTAAAAGAGCTACTTGTTCCCAAAGCATTTTATGCTTTATTGTGGCACCTGTGTCATCTTTGTAGTCGTTTTCGATCCAACTCTGCAGTTTGTTATTGTAAGAGTTGACGCAAAAATGAGAATCGCACACTATAAGTGTCGGGAATTCACGTTCTGCATTTTCGAGCGCCATCTTTAAAGATCTGATTTCAGTTCTCTGAACCGAACAGTTTCTTACAGATTCAGTTTTTGTTACTTTCGGTCTGAATTTACCGCACAGCCAACGACCTTTAATGATCGCACATGCTGCATCGTAGGATTTTCTCTCTACGTTGAAATGCTGTACAAAGCTATCTGTATAGATTATACAGGCGTATTGTGGGAGAGGCAGAATTTCGATTGGCAGAGGATATTCTTCTTCATATTCTAAATCATTCAGTTCTTTGTATTGCGGGGCGAAATAGTATTTCACATCTTCCGCTCCTAGAGAATCTATACACTGTATCCATTTCGGATCCAGTGACACTGTAGGCAGGTTTACTGGGCTGAATAGCGCCTCGAAGGCGGATTCCGCTGTGAGGATATTAATCCTTTTGCCGTGTGCTAGTTCTCGTTCATTTGCTAATGCAATTTGCACTGCGTTCACAGTTCTTTCTGTGTGACTGAATGTTTTTTCTGCTTGTGTGTACAAGTGAGATTTAATTGAAATTGGTACCTTTTCTCCCTCATTAGAGGTCAGGTACGTGAATCCGCATCTTCCTGGGATGACTCGGATTACAAGATCACGTGTGTTGTCACGTATATCTAATTTTGTTTTTGCTAACATGTCTGTTTGCAGTGATCTCAAAATTTCTGTGTGTTTTTGAGTCCAATTGATTTGTTTTAAATCAGGTTTTATTAGTTCGTAGAGAGGTTTAACCCTCTCTGTGTAATTTAGGATGTAAGTTCTTCCGAAATTCAGAAAACCTAGTATTGATTGTAAATTCTTCAGCGTTTTTGGAGCTTGGAGTACAGCGCACTTCTCTAAGAAGTTGTCCGCTAGGCTTTTCCCTTCACTTGATAATTCGTACCCTAAGAACAGTACTGTCAGATGGGCAATTTGGGACTTTTTAAAGTTGAATTTGTAACCCTCTGCTGCGAACCCAAGTATAATGGTGTTCACTCTTTTCAAATGAGTATCCAAGTCGTCATCTGTGAGATAAATATCATCTACGTAAGATAATGCTTCATCATCATAGATTTGTAGTAACTCTGTTACCCTAGCTGAGAATAGTCCTGGGCTGTTCTTGAACCCCTGTGGGAGTCGACAGAATTTTTTCTGTGACCCAAATGCGGAGAAAGCGGTCAAATATCTGCTTTCCGGTGCAATGTTTTGACAAAAGAAACCATTAGAAATGTCTAATGTCGTTTTGTATTTTTTCCTAACTATATTATTCATTAGGGCTGCACTATGCGAGTTTTGTACTGCAAAAGTTTTGCAACATGTATTAAGATGTCTGTAGTCCAAAACTAGACGATATGAATTGTCTGGCTTGGAGACAGGAAACAAAGGATTGTTCATTTGAGAGGTGCATGTTTCAATCACCCCCTGGTACTCAAGTTGATCTAAGATCTCCCTGACCTGTTTTTTAGCTTCTTGCTTTATGGGATACTGCCGTTGGGCAGTTGGTTCATTTTTTTGTTGGATTTTGTGAGGAGGTGAATCCTCATCCCATCCTACATGATTTTTATATAATGCAGGTGCCTGGGCTACTGCCCATTTCCTTGCATATGTGTATTTTTTATGAATCGGAATGTGATTCGAGAAGGCAGGCATAATCACTTCTTCGCCACGAGGGCACTCCCTGACAAACTCTGGGGGCCAATCTTTTTCAGCTAACAGAATATCATAGCCTTTTGAGAGCTTATCCCAAAATAGACCCTTAATTTTCCTAGTCTTATCACCCTCCATACGCAATGTTATTTCGTATATTTTATGGGGCTCGCTAAGTCTGGTGTCGGCAGTTTCAACCTGAATGTATTCATTCGTGTCCACTGTCTCCAGATGACTCATCAAGATCTTGCGCGCTATACTGATCTCTGCTGCACTGTCCAACATTGTCAATGCCCACTCCCCGTTTTTCAACTGTGTCCTCAGTATTTTCGGCATGGTTGATTACTCTAATACTGGCTACCTTCTTTTTAGGAAATTGAGATTTCTTATTTTGAGCAGGTTCCTTGTCTTTGGACTTGGTGTGCTCTCCTGGGTCTGACCGTCCTCTTCTTTCCGAATTCTGTGGAAGAGATCGAGAGGGACGTGTATCAATACTTTGATATCTATCAGGTTTTTTTAGATTATCCCTATTTCTAAGGTTATATCTTTTCTCAGAGGGTTCCCGTTGGGGAGACTGGCGTTCTCGAGTCGGAGTTCTTTCCCTCCGTCGAGGAGACCTTCCTCTGGACTGGAAAACTTTTTCCTTGGGAGTGGATTGTTTATTTCCATCCCAGCTCTTTTTAGGAGTGTTTGAATTATTTTTAATAAATAATTTTTCAGGATTTTCGAGCAGTTGGGGCTTTACTGGTTTTCCACCCAAGCTGTCTCTACCTAATTCTTCATAGCACTTTTCTATGATTTTTGCAAGCTCAACAGGATCTTTTATATCTGTTTCCTTCAACTTCTGGCGGATCGCCACAGATGCTGCTTCTCCTCTAATGTTGGCTAATAATATAGCCGTGACCTGCTTGAAGTCTTTCAGTAATTTCATACCTAGATTTAAAGCGGGCTCTGGACCGAATTCATTTTGAATCTGTTTTAGCACTTCTGGTATTACCGCCATAGACGGAACACCGTGTGTTTTTGTGTAAATGGAAGCAAAGACTGTACACCAAGTGTCGCAGTCCTCCACGTGTGGTGCGATTCCCATAGGAAGGCAGATGGTCAAGATTCTGTGTTTCTCTATAGGGGGAGTATCAGGAAATACTGCCTCTATTTGAGTGATTTTCTGTGCTAACCAGAAAGGAATTTGTTCCAGTTTTACGGGTGTTTCACCAAGACATGACTGTATGTTCTGTGGTGTAATTTTATTAGTGTTCCCCTGATGAGGGGTCAGCTGTGGTGTATTAACAGCTGGCTGGACTGTTGCAGTCCGCATTACATATTGGACTAGTTGCCTATGTATTTTTATTAATGTGTTCAGCTGTACTAACAGCTCTTATCTAGACATTTTTACAATGTCAGGATGTGGTGTGTAGCTGGTTAGAACCGGCCACGTGGCTCCTGGTCTACCTAGTGGACCGAGCCTAGTTATGTGATCATTGTGTTTTAGGGCGCCATTAAACCAGAGCAGGTGCTCTTGAAATTTAAGTGGAATTTCAATCTCCTCGAAAGGAGCGTACTCTTCCGGAGGTTTCTCTATTTTGTAATAGTTAAACTCTTTTGTTATAGCGTTTACCGCTGGAAAGTTTATCCATGAATAGAATACCTCTGTCTGCCGATACTCGTGAGCCTCTATCACGAAAATTACTGTACCACCTTGAGGTGTCAGTCCGTTCTCTATAAGTTTTGAAGTTATAGATTTTCTTAACTGTGCCGGGATGATTATTGCATCCGGGTCTGTGTATTCGGGACCTTGCTGAGTCGCATCTGCTGCGGCCCCAGTGGTGCCGTTGTTTTGTACTGACATTCTATAAATGCAGTTTTTGCAGAGTAGGTCTCCAAGGAGACAAAGATTAGGTGCACAATATTTTGGAACACTGTATCCTTCAACGTTGAATAAACCAGAGCTTTACATAGGAATCTCTTCCTACTAAGGTCGGGTGGATTTTAACCTTTCACCCACTCCAGACGTCTATTGGAGTATTTACGGGAGAAAGGGGTGTGAAATATGCACGACTGAGTTACTCTACAAGTCTTGCGTTAGTTTATCGCCTTACCAAACGTTTGGGCGCCATGTAGTGTAGTTCCTAGTTTCCCACTAGGCCCTGCGCATTGGAATAACATAAACAGTAGTATCGACGTGGAACTGCTTATATTCCAGGCCTCCACTGACTATGCTAAAGTTAATTGGGTTGTGTTACCAACTAGCTCAGAGGTCACTGGAAACTTTCTTCTCTGCATAGGAAGTGATCAGCTTCCTTGGCACAGACAAGAAGGGATTCAGTTTTCCAACAACCGTGCAACATGACAACTTTGCTCCTCAGATCAAGAGTCAATCTCTAGGGTTGTGTGAAACAATAGACATGTATTTCACTCAGTCAGTCTAGTGCAGTTTACTTTCACGAGATGTAGAGAATAGAGAGACGGGCGTTTGTCAATAAAGGGTTAACATTTATTGAACAGTCTTTCTTCTCGTACAAGAGAAATGAATTGCCACAATTGCAATAATTGTTATTATAAAAAGTACGTACAGTAAGATAAGTATTGCGAA
Source organism: Lissotriton vulgaris (assembly GCF_964263255.1). Classification (NCBI taxonomy): domain Eukaryota; kingdom Metazoa; phylum Chordata; class Amphibia; order Caudata; family Salamandridae; genus Lissotriton; species Lissotriton vulgaris. The sequence goes on along the minus strand of NC_141696.1, from coordinate 459,682,085 downwards.
ATAGAACTGTAAAAGCATTGATATGGTTTCTTAGCCATACAATGGTTTAAAAGTAATAAAACATATATACAGTCATATATACATTAGGCTAACATACTCAACTGGTGCTTCTAACTAAGCCTACCCCAGTGTGCCTGACCTAAGCCTAACACGTGAAAGGGGAGCAAGTAAGTAGCTTTAAGTTAAGTTGGTTTTGCCAAGGTTTGTTTCAAGAATTCTCGTCTAAGGGTTTAGTCAACACCATACCTCTGAATAGAATGATGGAGGATTGGTATCTCCTTCAGGGGTCTCTCTCGATATCCCAGTCACCCGCGAGGGTAAACCGGAAGCGCCGGGACTGGATTTCTCTGCACGAGAAAGGCAGCGGCTTTCTTCAGCGCGTCGAGGAAGGAGGGGGGACAGCGTCCGCGGGCAGCTGGAATCTGCTGGATGTCTTCGCAGAGGGACGTCTGTTCAGCTCCTTAAGCGTACTGCACCATAGTTCGCGCTGTAGCGGCGATAATGGTAATCAGCAGCTTCACCACCACTGGATAGCAGGCTGCAGAGACGGAGTGCTAGATTTACCAACACAGGGTCATGCAGGAAGCCAGCATCAGTAGCTCGCAGCTCACAACAGCTCACAGTCGGGGCAACAGGCAACAGGCAATTGCTTAAGGCAACGTTGGTAATATTTATACCTGACAGGTGCCGGGTTTGACGCAAGTTTGCTGGACATAAGACGTCAATTAAAGATGTCACTAGGAAGTGATAGTTATCAGTTGCTCATTAGAGTTCTATTACTAATCAAAACATAGCAAGCGGGGATTTCCAGGTTTGCTAAGTTTTTATCTTGTTGAAGAACTCGGAGTGTTATCTAGGAATATCAGATAGTGACTACTGCTCTGTCATTGCACTAATTGGTCGCAAAGGAAGTGGCAGAAGGAACTATGCTGGAATGTGGCTCTGTTCGTGTGAGGCCAGAGATGACTTTTCAGAAAATCGCACTTGAACGGTTATGCCAATATAGGGAATAAAGGGATTTATAGCCGAATAGGGGCATAAGGTCACAGTATCGATCAGGAACCTAGATAAACACGCAACACTATGACATCAAACATTCTTAAATGTACTTTGTAGGTGGAACATCTGATGCCGGGCCCAGCGCGGAAGTGGAGGAGGACACTTCTGGGTAGGAGGCAGTGCAAGTGCCGGAGGAAACTGCTGTGAGGGTTGCCACAGTAGTGGCGGGCAGTGGTAAGCTCTTATATTCCTTACTTATTGAGATTGCAGACTGCAGAGTGTGCTCTCTGCACTGGTGTAGTATATATGTTCTACAGTTAAGTTACTATACTGTTAAGAAGACTTTCAAATTTAGAACAAAGTTTTTATCAACCAGGTAGTAGCCTCCTCTAAATTTACTTCAACTCAGCGAACCCAAATCAGATCTGAGATGAACTTGAAGGATGGTATGAACGAAAAGCAAAAGAAGGGTGTAAGTAAGTGTGGAAGGACGAGCAAGTTAAAAGTAATGATGACTGACAAGGAAGATTGATACGTGTTTGATTGGTGTCCGAGGTGGCTGGGAAGGAATATAATGCATGGCTGGGTGAAGGATGAAGCAAGGATGGGTGGAAGGAAAACAGCCTGGGTGGGTCAAACAGAAACTGTATGTAATTAAGCAGTAGCCCTTGTAACAGAGTATTCTCAGTGCCATCTGTAATAGAAAAGTAAGAGCATCACCACCTGCATGTACTGGACTGGTACAGTAACGCAAGTCTGTCTCACTCATCATGGCGGGCGTCTGTTTTTCTCAGGTGCAAGTTGACTGCGCTGGCATTATGCTGGCTTGCAGAAGTTAACATACCAATTTTGCAAAACAAGAGAGAAGAAGAAGAATAATACTGGTGAACTGTCATAGTCGACTCTAATGGAGTGAGTCCATAGTGCTCGTAGAATTGATTCCTTAAACTCCCACTAATGTTAGAGCAAGGGTGAAGAATTGGGAGGTTAGATAGATACTGGCCACCATAGTTATGTACTGCGCTTGCAAGTTGCTAGTTCTACTGTGACACAACTTTCTGCTGAGTCATTTTGTGTTAATCTTAAAGAGCATTGGTTACAGACTATGTCTTTCTTTCTTCATATAGATGCTCCTTCCAAACCAACACGGAAGGAGCTGGCTAAAAGGGCCCAGCAACAGAGGCTGGAGGCGACTGTTGCCGAATATTGGCGGCTGTTGGCCCAGGAGGAGGGGGATACTCAGTCGACCACAACTTAGACTGGGACAGCTGCATCATCCTCCGCGCTCCCTGGGTCACCCAGTCAGCACAGCAGGTCTCCAGCGGTACGGAGCCGGGGGAACCGCAGCCACCCGCCACAGCTGAGCAGCAAAAAAATCAGCTGCCCCCCACAGCAGTACCAAAAAAAGGTTGCACCGCCTTTCACTCAGGGTGTCCTACCTCGAGCAGGAGCTAGGAGGAGACTGTCCCTTGCCCCTTTTTTTTAAGACTTCTGTGGGTGGGAATTGGGAGTTAGGATTTTTGGACTTTTCACGGACATTCATTGGGACTAGAGAGTGGGGGTGGGTTGGGTCTTGCGGGAGATTATTTATGTTAGGGATATAAATATACTTTAAACTTTATCTTAGTATACATGTTTTTTACTGCTTTTGAGGCAGGTGGGTGGGGGTTTAACAGTAAGTTTATTTTCCTGAAACTTAAGTGGCATCTTGAAGTTGTGTAAGTAATTGTCCAAATGTTTTCAAAACTAAGTGCCTCTCACAGAGTAAGTGAATTCAATATTCCTAGGACTTTACTAGTACTACCGTCAGTCTCTCGTCTCTCCTAATACTCCATTATACTACCTCCCCCCAAACCCTTATCTTACCTGTATTTTGTGTTTGGAAATAGGGCTAGGCACAAGCTGGCTGCACGGGAAATGGCGATTAAGGTTGGCAATCCTGGGCGGATGAAACGTCATCATTGCGGTGGTACTAGTGGTGTTACACAGTGGCAGTTGCAGCATATGAAAAAAAAGAAAATGAAACCTTGTTTGTCCTTACCGTAGCATTAGAACGGTACGATAGAGAATATAGCAGGTGACAGTACACTAGAACAGTGCCACAATGTAGCCTAACAAATTTTAAAGTATTGAAAGTATAACTACCACTTGCGTTGAATTTCTTTGACATTGGCTACTACTACAAGAAATAGTACTGAAGGGGAAGGACACAGCAGCGTAATCATTTACCATGTCTAGGAGGAGGATGTTCTTGATGATCAATCAAGTTGATGGCGCACATCAAAATCTGCTTTCATTTGCCAATAGCAAAAAACACAGTTGATGGACAGAATGTAGAACAATATCATACATTCACCCCAGTACAAGGATCTGGGCCTAAATCCATCGTTTGTTTGCACTCCACACCACCCTGGGTTAGACACTGGCTATATGCAAATCAGCTCTGACCCTGTGCCCCATGGGAACAGTCCAGTCCAAACTACCAAGCCATTTTTTTCCCAGACTGGAATCAAGCTTCCAAGGACCGGTTTCTGGCTATCAGCCTTAATTCAGCCTGGATAGCTTGACTCCAGTGGTGTGGAGAGCCTGGGACTCACGTCTGAGTATACCCAGCACACTCAGGATGAAAATTGCAAAAAACACAGTTGATGGACAGAATGTAGAACAATGGCATACATTCACCCCAGTACAAGGATCTGGGCCTAAATCCATCGTTTTTTTGCACTCCACACCACCCTGGGTTAGACACTGGCTATATGCAAATCAGCTCTGACCCTGTGCCCCATGGGAACAGTCCAGTCCAAACTACCAAGCCATGTCTTTCCCAGACCGGAATCAAGCATCCAAGGACCGGTTTCTGGCTATCAACCTTCATTCAGCCTGGATAGCTTGACTCCAGTGGTGTGAAGAGCCTGGGACTCACGTCTGAGTATACCCAGCACACTCAGAGTGAAAATTTCAAAAAACACAGTTGATGGACAGAATGTAGAACAATGTAATACATTCACCCCAGTGCAAGGATCTGGGCCTAAATCCATCGTTTTTTTGCACTCCACACCACCCTGGGTTAGATACTGGCTATATGCAAATCAGCTCTGACCCTGTGCCCCATAGGAACAGTCCAGTCCGAACTACCAAGCCATGTCTTTCCCAGACCGGAATCAAGCATCCAAGGACCGGTTTCTGGCTATCAGCCTTCATTCAGCCTGGATAGCTTGACTCCAGTGGTGTGGAGAGCCTGGGACTCACGTCTGAGTATACCCAGCACACACAGGGTGAAAATTGCAAAAAACACAGTTGATGGACAGAATGTAGAACAATGTCATACATTCACCCCAGTACAAGGATATGGGCCTAAATCCATCTTTTTTTGCACTCCACACCACCCTGGGTTAGACACTGGTTATATGCAAATCAGCTCTGACCCTGTGCCCCATGGGAACAGTCCAGTCCGAACTACCAAGCCATGTCTTTCCCAGACCGGAATCAAGCATCCAAGGACTGGTTTCTGGCTATCAGCCTTCATTTAGCCTGGAAAGCTTGACTCCAGTGGTGTGGAGAGCCTGGGACTCACGTCTGAGTATACCCAGCACACTCAGGGTGAAAATTGCAAAAAACACAGTTGATGGACAGAATGTAGAACAATGTCATACATTCACCCCAGTACAAGGATCTGGGCCTAAATCCATCCTTTTTTTGCACTCCACACCATCCTGGGTTAGACACTGGCTATATGCAAATCAGCTCTGACCCTGTGCCCCATGGGAACAGTCCAGTCCGAACTACCAAGCCATGTCTTTCCCAGACCGGACTCAAGCATCCAAGGACCGGTTTCTGGCTATCTGCCTTCATTCAGCCCGGATAGCTTAACTCCAGTGGTGTGGAGAGCCTGGGACTCACGTCTGAGTATACCCAGCACACTCAGGTTGAAAATTGCAAAAAACACAGTTGATGGACAGAATGTAGAACAATGTCTTACATTCACCCCAGTACAAGGATCTGGGCCTAAATCCATAGTTTTTTTGCACTCCACACCACCCTGGGTTAGACACTGGCTATATGCAAATCAGCTCTGACCCTGTGCCCCATGGTAACAGTCCAGTCCGAACTACCAAGCCATGTCTTTCCCTGACCGGAATCAAGCATCCAAGGACCGGTTTCTGGCTATCAGCCTTCATTCAGCCTGGATAGCTTGACTTCAGTGGTGTGCAGAGCCTGGGGACTCACGTCTGAGTATACCCAGCACACTCAGGGTGAAAATTGCAAAAAACACAGTTGATGGACAGAATGTAGAACAATGTCATACATTCACCCCAGTACAAGGATCTGGGCCTAAATCCATCGTTTTTTTGCACTCCACATCACCCACTCATTTGCCAATAGTCTTGGGTCTGTGTCAAGCTGAGTAAGAATATATCCTCAGATTCCTTCACCAGCCTGTTGTTATGACATTATCCTCCCCAGCAAGTGTGTGGAATTATTGCTGTCATTCAGTCACACATCAATCAAAACCACACAGCCCGAGGGAAGAGGGTTAGGGTTTGGAAAATGGATGGGAATGGGGGTTTTTGGGAAAGTTTTGTTGAGAGAAGAACAAAAACGCATAGCATGTACAAACAATAATTGAAGATAAACAAATCTTTGGGTACAAATCTATCCATAAATCTTTTAAGTGGCATAAAGGAAATGCATGCACTACTGCATGCATGGTTACTGAAAAGTAAGTAGTACTTTCAACAACCGCGAATGAAAGAATGCGACAGTACAGGGCTGCAGTAATAATTATGCGTTTTCACTTGCCCATCTCTGCACTCAGAGAAACGCTTCGTACATTAAATTAGGTTTGAAAAATAGCAGAAGTAAAACCTATACAATGGCTGTAGGGATGCATTTAGAAGCAGAGATCAAAGAAATGCAGAGTCACACTCATAGAAGATCAAAGCACTAAGATTACTTAAAAGATAATTAGAAAAGAACGGATACTGTATCTGTATGTTGTTGTAGTTGTCCTGTTGAATTTGGGAAGTTGCATGCATCCAACCATTCCTCTTATTAGCGGGACTCCTCCATTCCATCTGACGCTCCGTCCATCAATGTTGGTGACCAGAAGACACCCTGTCCACTGCCTGCCTGGCGGATGCTGAATTGCGGCTCGCTAATTTGAAGCCTGACTTCATCCTTTTTTTCTCATTGCACAGCCTGTAATTATTGATGGAAAAACAGGAAGTGTTATTAGAACACCACTGACAAATAAATAAAAGGTATTTACGCTGTGTAGTGCAAAAAGTCACACTTTGAGTTTCCTAATAGACAGTACAATATTTTCGAAAGTGCGTACTCTGTCTGAGTCTCCTTTTGAAGGATAAATAAGTATGGGCGAATTAATTTAGCGGATCTTTCCCCTCAAGCTAGGTGTACTGTAAACTGTGTTGTAGAACAAAATTAGACCTTCCCAGCAGTGCTCCCAGACCCCTACTAAACCCAGTCGCAAAAATATAGGAGACCCCCAATCAGATCTCAAAAAATGAGGCCTAGTAGAAAATGGTGACAAAACGTACTTTGAAAGTAAAGTAGGTCCAAATTCCCCCTTACCCACCATGGATTGTATTCAAACCATTCGCAAGCAAGCAAAAGTTTCCATACCCAGCATTGCTCCAAGACTCGCAAACCCCCCACAAACACCAGGAACCCCCACAAACACAACGGTAGAGTGAGCGAAATCTCAGAAAATGCAAAAACTTTTTCCCCAGGGATTGTCTCCAAAACACTTTCTTTCGGGTATTAGACCTTCCCAGCAATGGCCCCAGAACTGTTAACCCGGGCGAAAACAAGTTTAACACCCCCAACAAGCCAAAAGGCAAAACCCGGGAAAAGCCACACTTAGAAAACTTTGGGCCTACCTGGAATTCAGTCCAAATGCGATCTGCAGCTAGGCCCCAACTCCCCTTTTCCACCATGGATTTCCTGTAAAACAAATGCAATCAACATTAGACTGCGCCAGCAGTGCTTCCAGACCCCAAAACCCACCCACAAAAAACATGGAAACCTCCCAAACAGCACCCTAAAGACCGGCAAATGAGCAAAAAATGCAAAAACGTTTTTACCATGGATTTGGTGCAAAACACTTGAATCCGATATTAGACCTTCCGAGCTATGCCCTCAGACCCCTGCAGCCACCCGCAAAAAAGCAGAACACCCCTAAATAGGCAAAAAACAAAAATGGGCCTACCTTCAATTCTTTCCAAATGCGCTGTGCAGCTAGGCCCTAACTCCCCTTTTCCACCATGGATTTCCTGTAAAACAGATGCAATCAACATTAGACTGTGCCAGCAGTGCTCCCAGACCCCAAAACCCACCGACAAAAACCTGGAAGCCCCCAAACAGCACCCCAAAGACAGGCAAGTGAGCAAAAACGCAAAACCTTTTTCTGCTCCGATTTTCTCCAAACCACTTTTATCCAGTATTAGACCTTCACAGCAATGCCCCAGACCCGTCAACTCACCCGCAAAGAAGTAGAACACCCCCACAATGCAGAGTCTTTCTTCAATGGGCGTAATCCAGCCATCTGCTTTGAGGGAAATAGGAGTCTGGAGGAGGAGGATAGAGGAGCATGTTCTTGTGAACTTGTGAACCTGAGGAATGCAGACTGTGGCACCTTCAAATCAATAAGCAAATAAGTGAAGGCAGTTCTGCTGATGGGATTGTTTTTGTGATTAGGTGATTAAAGTTTTTATTTATATAGATTTTGCAAAACAAAGAAAGACAGACACACAGGAAAAAAAGTGAATAAGGACGAAAAAGAAAGTAAGTGATTCATTGACTCATTTTCAGGGCTCGGTGTCAGGGAAGAAGAGCTTGTCCTCAAACTCTGCACATTCAGACGGGAGTAGGTCAGTTAACAGAGAAGAACTTCCCTCATCTAAGTTGGTGTCCTCCTCGTCTTCTTCCTGCGTGCATTCTCGTATTTTGTAATCTGGTGCTATGAAGTGCTGATTCATCTTGATCATTGTTAACCTCTCCACATTTTTGGGCGAGAGGCGGGTCCTTTTGGAAGTTACAATGCCACCAGCAGCACTGAAAACACGTTCAAAAGACATGCTTGCGAGTGGGCATGACAAGTAATTTATAGCCAGGTTGGTGATCTCTGGCCACACATCTCTTTTCCCATGCCAATACGCCAATGGGTCATGATGAACATAGACCTCTGTTGAGTCAGTTAAATAGGCCTGCACCATCGACTCAAGGTTCTCCAGGGTTGCTCCACTTTGATTACTTTTTTCTGGGACCTTTTGAGGAGCAAACCTAAGCTGAGTTAGCCAATCCTCTTTTTAACACAATATTACTGTTGTGTCTGGTGCAGATGATACGGTTGCTGGTGTCGTTAACGGCTGAGAGGGAAAATCACTCACTTCTGCCACAGCCACAGATGCAGAAGTAGATTTTTTTGACTCCGGATGGCCTGCTGATGCTGATGTACTCCCTTTTCCTTCCATTTCCTGCCATTCTCTTTCAAACCGAGTGGCTGACACCGGTAGCTAATGTTTGTACTTTGTAACATCTGTGTCATCAAAAGGAAAGAATACTCTGCCTGCCACTGCCTTTTTGTACCGTGGATCCAGAATAGTAGCATAAATGTAATGCTGTTCTGTGTGGATCTTTTCAAGATCTTCATCGCAAAGTAGGCACTGTAATAACTTCTCCGCCAACTCAAATGCTTCTTGCTTTCCATCTTATTGAAACGTAGAAGACACCGCCTATAGTTGGTGCTCTAGCATGCGCAACAATGGGATAGCTTTTCCCAAATTACAGTCCTCCCTGCTGACTGCACGCGTGAAGTCCTCAAAAGGACGAAGCATGTCTGTCAGGCTTTTAACTAGCTGCCATTGCTCCACCTGTATCCTCAGGTCAATCATAGGTGTACCCAGTGTAAAGAAATACTGATCGACTATCGCATACTGCTCATACAGACGCTCAAGCATGTAGAAGGTTGAGTTCCAATGTGTTACCACCTCCTGGATGAGTGCTTTCACTGGCACTTTACGTTCATATTGCAGGCACCTCAGCTGCTTCCGGGCCTTAAAAGAATGGTTGAAATGTGTTCAAATTCTTCGGCAGGTGGTCAGTAACTCGTAGACTGGACTTTCTTCACTCAAGAATTTTTTAACAACCAGGTTTATACAGTGCGCCAAAAACAGCACTCTGAAATAGTTACCCTTATCCATGGCCTTAACTACATTGGCGCCATTATCCATGGAAACAAAACCAATCATGCGTTTTCTTGAGGACAGCCATTGAAAGACTTTTGTGTTAAACTCATGTAAAATGTTTTCTCCTGTATGATTTTTCTCCATGGCAAACATGGCTAGTGTTGCATGTTTCCGAGCAGCTTTATAAACTTTGCCCGAGTCAACACCTAAGTTTAGCTTTGCCAGCAACCCCTGAAAAAGAGACCCAGTGTGCAGTGATGTACATGTAATAAACGGCTTGGCAACTGGTCCACATGTCTGTTGTCAGATGTATAGTGTGAACAGCACTCTTCTGCAAAGCTGCCCCAATCACCTCCAGCACATCTTCATGTAGTGCTGGAACCGCAACTCTGGCAAAATAGAACCAGCTAGGAACCTTTCATTTAGGGCAGAGCGTTGCCACCATTTCAAGAAAACCCATCCCTTCCACAAAAGAAAAAGGGAGAAGGTCCAGCGCTAGCATTTTAGCCAGTTTAGTGTTATAGAGACGCGTCGTTGGGTGGTTGCGTTCAAATGGCGCATCTGAAAACAACATGCTTCTAACGGTGGGCTGGACCATTTTACTGGATGATGATGACTTCTTCGACCCAGTTACACTCAGTTATGATGAACTTTTTCGCATTGGTGTCTCACTCTCTCCCACACTCTAAGTGTGGCTCATATATCTTGCAGGGGGTGTGCTGCTTACAGGGGTACTGGGTGTAACTGAAGAAATGTTTGACGCTTTATCCTCCCCGTCATCATCAGATGAAACATTAATGGATACAATTTGTTGACTTGCAATTCGGGCTGCCTTGATCTCCCTTAGGTGCGCATGCCATTTGACAGTGTGCTGTCTCTCAAGATGACCTCTCTGGCCTCCGGTACCATAGTTGGTACCAAGCTTACCACGACTAACTCGAACCATCCAAATGGTACAAATGGCTATCAGCCTTATTCATGAAGGCTAAATCGGCTCGCAAAGGGCCGGATTCTGAGAATCTGGCCCTTTGCGAGTGCGATTTTTGCTTTTGGGATTCAGCATCCCAAAAGCAAAAATCGCTAATTGCGATGTCGCAAATGTGCGAGGAAATGACATTTAAGGAATCTCTATTTGAGATTCCTTAAATGCTATTTAACATCCTATTTCAATTTGCGATTTCGCTATTTCTAGGCGCAATTTACCGAGAGGTCAGACCTCTCGGTAAATTGCGAAAACTTAGAAAAATGCGTTTAAAAGCATTTTTCTAAGTTGCATGTTGCACACACACATGTCCTTTGGACATGTGTGTGCGCATCAACTGTTACAATTTGCATTTAAGGGGTGCTACAGGGTGTCCTTTGGACACCCCTGGCACCCTTAAAATCGCTATCTGATTTGCGAGTAGCAAATTGCTACTCGCAAATAAGGGATACTCCCCATTCATTCCTATGGGCCTTTTGGCCCATAGGAATGAATGGGGAGTTATTCCTTTTTTTGCGAGTAGCAAATTGCTACTCGCAAATAGAGACCATGTAGGAATCGCTATTTATTTAGCAATTCCTACATGAATGCCGTTTTGCGTGTCCTCAATAGCGAGTCGCTATGATTCGCTATTAGGGCCACGCAAAACGGCCCGTATATGAATCAGGCTGTTAGTTTTCCCTTGTTGGGCTAACACTAAAGAAGTCCCAAACTGCGGACTTCAAATGTATGTTGGGGGGGGAGGAGGTGATACTGGGAATGCTAATCCCAGATGAAGTGGAGGGTGTGTGTTGCCGAAATTTAATACGTTGTGCACTTACAGCACCACTAATTGAGGAAATGGAGGTCGAGGTGGATGGAGGTCCCTTCTGGCGAGAAAATATGGAAGCTGTAGTCGCCGTGTACTAGTTAACTGCATTGGTGGTGGTCCCGTTGACACGACGCCAACATCACGCTCAGCAGCATTTCGGGATAGGGTAAAAATGTCTGTTTGCTGCATGCCCGCTGAGGCTGGAGTGACGTCTATGATGTCTGCGTCGTCATCGTGAGAGTCTTCATCAGCAGGAGTATATGCCACTTCTTGTTCAGCGTCATAATCACACTCCATAACTATGAGACTTTCGGGGACCTTCTTTTTACTTTTAGCTACCTTTGTCAGATCATGGTGTGCCTTACTCTCAGACGGCACTGGTGGTTCCCAATTTTCATCCATATCATCAGAAGGAAGGGGGCTTGAAGAAGATGTAGACACCAGCCTTGATCTTTTCCTTGCTGGGGATCTGGAAGACAATGAATCATCAGGAGGAGTGGCTTCCTCAAATGATACCTCGGCTTGAATGTCGATTTCCTGATGTGCCCCTACTTCAGGAGGAACAACAATTGTGGGCACTTGTGCCGCTCCATGCATCTCTGCGTGCGCCTCTCGTTACGCCGCCTCTCCTTCCACATGTACTTGGGCTTGTACTTGCACATGTGGTTGTTGTTGCGGCTGTGGTTGTTGAACACTCGTCAGATGAGTTACAATAACCTGTGTTGATTGAGGGATGCTGCTACTTTCTTTCAATGAGCCAACATCACTGGTCGATGGTGATTGAACAACTATACTGGCTGCCTCTGCAGCACTCAAGGGCTTTGACCTAAGTTGGCGTGGTGGTGGTGGCACTGAGCCCAATGGAGCGGAGGTGCTGCTCCCAGCTTGGTCCTTTTTTTTTTGGGAAAAACAAGGGGGACCCTATTAATGGCTGTGGACCAAGGGTTATTGACAATTGTAGGCAGACAATGGTCCAGAGCAATGCATAGACAAAGGAAAAAGATAATAAGCAAAGCCTTAATGAGCCGCTTATGTTTGTCCAAGTCCAGCCGGACAAGGAATTTATTTCCACAATGTAGGAATATTTGTAAATCACGTTACAAAAAATGTAAAAGAGCACAGTCCTGTGCTTTACCACACATCAGAAAAGATTAGAGAGAAGTAGAGGTAAGAGTAGTACATACAGTGAGAGATACACATTGTTTTATAATGTACAACTACTGTAAAAGGTCGACGTTTCGATCCCACGCTCTAAAATATATGGGGATCATCATCAGGACTTATTAATTTTTGTATTGCCTGTTGAGAAAAGGTTTATACGCCTGTGGGTGAACAGGAGGAGAGAAAGAAACAGTTTTTCAGGTTTTCATATTTACAATTGAGAAATGAGAGTCAGCATTGTACCACGTTTTTTAGGAAGACTCTAATCGGATTCGCGGTGACTGAGCAAAAAGATGTGATGTGTACCATAAAAACAATTGTGCAAGCAAGGTGAAATTCCAATCCTCTAAAAAAAATGCTTTTGCACATTTTTTCATTTATTTAAAAAAGAGAGATTTTGGCGCGGTGTGGGCTGGATCATGCATGACAGGAATTGGCGGGGAAAATCCGAGATGGAGTGAGTGACTAGTGATGCGGCGACGGGAAGGTTTTATCGTGGGACTACATGGTGACAGTGAACAGGCTTGTGATGTGAGAGACAAACGTTGGGTTACCTCTTGGAAGGAGAGAGGTGCATGTAACCAGACTTGGGTAGCTGTGTCACAAGCTATTGGTCCCCAGCATACCCCGCTGCTGCTGTAGGCGTACTTTTTTTTCCCCCAAAAATGTGGCGGTCGACACACCAGTCTCCTTGGTAAGTGGCGCCACTTGCTTCTTCTGCTCCTTACTGGCAACTTTCTTGCTAGAGGAGCTACGGGCAACTTTTTTTGGGGCCATCTTCTTCAGATGTCAGAACAGCAGGCCGCAGTTGCACAAGTTGCAGAGTTGTCTGTGGCCACAAGTGACGTTGTGCAGGGGCGGCTCTAGGCTCATGGTGGCCCTGGGCAAGGAGCGTAGGTAGGGGCCCCGGAAGAGGGGGTCGGGGCAGAGCCCCCCGGAGCTCAGGAGGGGGGTCAGGGTGTTAGGAAGTGGAACAGAGCCTAAGGCCGCCAAATCCCTGCCAGGGGCCGCCACGCAAATATGTATCCATCCTCAGAGGATTATTATATTAAGGATATATATTGGCATGGAGGCCCCTGGGGTTTGGTGACCCTGTGCAGGTGCACAGTTTGCAAATGTCTAAGGCCGGCCCTGCGTTGTGCTGCACACACCGCAGCAGGACATGTTCCTGGCACTGATGAGGAACGATGAGGCTGATGATTCGTCTTTCTGCACCTAAAAGCAAACGAAGCCAGAGGAACATCAGTTAAATAAAGGTTGCATATGTAGCGCTTCAATTAATAGTATGCAAGTAAGCAGTTTTATTATACCCACCCCCCAAAATCGAAAGACCAATAAAATGCACCACTGACAGAGTACCCCTGGGCATAATGGATGAAAGCATGGCAGACTGGGTGCAGGCCTATGGTACAACAAAGCACACTGCCTGGCTTCAAAATGGCCCATAGACTCACACCCACATGGCCAGGCCCTGCCTGAACCAGGCCTCAAAATGGCCCCCACCCTGGTGGACAGGCCCCAACAACAGCCACAAAATTGGAAAACACACAACAATCACCACAATCCAATGCCGTCCATGCCCTCCATGATGTTTACATTAAAGAGACCCCACAGAAAGACTCAGGCCATGCACCACTGAGTACCCCTGGGCAAAAGGCCCCATCAACACCAAAAAAATTGAAAAACACACAAAAATCACCCCAATGTAATGCCATCCATGCCCTCCATGATGTTTACATTCAAGAGACCCCACAGAAAGACTCATGCACCACTGAGTACCCCTGGGCAAAAGGCCCCAACAACAACCAAAACATCGAAAAACACACATAAATCACCACAATCCAATGCCATCCATGCCCTCAATCATGTTGAAATTCAAGACACCCCACAGAAAGACTCGGTCCATGCACCACTGAGTACCCCTGGGCATAAGGGATGAAAGCATTGCAGACTGGGTGCAGGCCTATGGCACAACAAAGCACACTGCCTGGCTTCAAAATGTCCCCTATACCCCCACCCCCATGGCCAAGCCCTGCCTGGACCAGGCCTCAAAATGGCCCCCACCCACATGGACAGGCCCCAACAACAGCCAAAAAATTGGAAAACACACTGCAATCACCACAATCCAATGCCATCCATGCCCTCCATGATGTTTATATTAAAGAGACCCCACAGAAAGACTCAGTCCATGCACCACTGAGTACCCTTGGGCAAAAGGCCCCAACAACACCAAAAAAATCGAAAAACACACAAAAATAACCACTATCCAATGCCATCGATGCCCTCCATGATGTGTACATTGAAGAGACTCCACAGAAAGACTCAGTCCATGCACCACTGAGTACCCCTGGGCAAAAGGCCACAACAACAGCCAAAAAAATTGAAAAACACACAAAAATCACCCCAATCCATTGCCATCCATGCCATAAATGATGTTAAAATTCAACAAAACAGTTGTATCATGAACCCATAACTAACTCTGGTCCTACTGGATACTGTGGCTACCCACAATATATTTTATTTAATGTTCTGAAAAAAGTTCTAAAATTATAGTTGCAGCAACTGTAATGCCCCAAACAAACAACATCAATTTACTTGTGAAATTTCTAATCCAAAAGTGATCCAAAGAAAGTCAAAAAGGCCTCAAATCCAAATATCCAGCAGCATCCACAAAAAGTAATCCTTCCATGTCAAGATCCAAATCAAAGTGACCAGGACATGAACAAAGCACTGGGAGGAGCCTGCTGGACAGGAACAGGAAGTTGGAGACTGTGGGACAATTCCTTCCTCCCACCCCCCCAAAATGGACACCTTGCAAAATAAAGTGCAGGCAAATGTCAACCTGAGGAGTTATTCTGATAAAAATCATCATTTTCAGAAGGTTTATGCTGCCTGCTGGTGGATTTCTTGTGCAGTATTGCAAATTTTGCAATTTCGCGAGTGCGAGATTGTTGCTGCCCGCCGCATCTACGAGTTCGCAATTGTTTACTCCTGCGATATTTGATCACGAGCCTTTATGACTTACTCGCAATGACAAACTCTTGCTGTGCAAGGTGGCGAGCTGTGATAATGTAATCGCGGTCGACAAACTCCCGCGGGATCACGCAGCAAGATCCAAAATGGCGCAGCACATGCAAACATGGAGAAAAACAACTCTTCAAACGTGAATGACGGTAAGTGAATGCCACGCGCCGCAATATTGTATTTGTCGAGCGCGACCAAGCAAAAAAAATCTGCTGCGCACAAATTTGCGAATTGTCGGCAAATTCGTGAGAATTCGGGGATTGCAAATTTGCCAAAAATCCGCAAATTCCGCGAGCGGAACAGATTTTACGCTCATATGTAGTCTGAGTAGTTGGTTGGGAACCCACAATGCCTGTGTAACCATGAAACCGTTTTGTTTGTAAGTGAATCATGTGATTCTTGGAGGAATTCATCCTGTCTAGGATCTAGGGGAGGGACAACTACATAGGGCGCACAATCTGGCGGGAGATTAATATAACGACTTTTCTTGGGTACTGATACTCCAGTCAAATTTGAAGATGCCGTTAGTGCCTTGGAGTTTTGACATCCCACAGGCAGGCATGGTGTAACTAATTTATTAAGGCTGGTCCCCTATCGGGCGACTTTGGGACGTTATCATTATTCAGTACATCCCTCTCTTTAGGCCTAAGGCTATCAATCTTGCCAGTAGGTGCATCTAAGAGACTACCTAGTCTCACACTTCGGCTGTAAGTAAATCTATTTTATCCACTAAGGTTTAACAATAGTTACAAGTTTTCCCTCGATAATACTTGCTAATAGGTCCAATTGTTCAGTGTTAAAGTTGGCAGCACTGTTCTCGGGCAGAGTCTCTTTGTCACAGACAGTGTTCATTGGTGTATTATCCACCCTTCTCTTTGGGTTGTTACCCCCACGCTTAATTTGTAGTTTTCTACAGGCCCTCATGGTTCTCAGTGCTGGGGAACGCCTTGGTGGGATATCGTCAAGTGCTTCGGGGGAATCCTGATTAGGAGCTGGCGCTACTGGTAATTCTGTCAATGTAACGTCAGGATCACAGTTTACATCCACAGCCACTGCAGCCGCTGCAGTACCCACTATAGGAGAAGAAAGGGGTAAGTCAGATAGGTTCTCCCGTCCCAACAAATTTTTACGGTCAGTGTTCATCTTGTGTACCACTTTAACAAGATAATTGTCCATAGTAGATTTGTTTTTGGACATTTTGGTTACCGATAGTTGGGCCCAAAACAATGGATACGATTAATTGGTTACAATGAATATTGATTATGGTCTATGCAGGAACACCAGAAGCCTATAGACACGACGTTGAAAGTAGAATCAATTAAAAGGTCTATGTATTAGACTTACTTAGTAGTCTGAAACGACAGCCAAGGGGGATTGCCCAGCCCAGCCTCGTCCTGCCCCGGACTGCCACAGACTGCCCCACCTTTGTCCCGGGCTTAGCCCGGCTCACGCCCGCTCGCATCCAGCGGGGCGGGAGATGGTCTGCGCTGTTATAGCACCAGCGGGCGCAGCAAGAGCATCACGGGAGCGTCGGGGTGCCGGGGCTGCAGGGGGATGTAGTTGGATGTAGTTCCTCAGGTTTCGGTCTGGTTCCACTGTAGACGTTCCCCTCACGGCAGAAATGCGCTGATTGCTGGCCGTTCCCCTCACGGCGGGAGTGTCACTGGAAGTTGGCCGTTCCCCTCACGGCAAGTAGGGCTGATAAAGAATATGCCTCGCTCGATGTTCTGTGCTGTTATAGCGCCAGCGGGTGCAGCAAGAGCGTCACAGGAGCGCTGGGGTGCGGGGGCTGCTGGGGGATGTAGTTCCTCAGGTGCGGTCTGGTCCCGCTGTAGCCGTTCCCCTCATGGCAGAGATGCGCTGATTGCTGGCCGTTCCCCTTTCGGGGGAGTGTCACTGGAAGTTGGCCGTTCCCCTCACAGCAAGTAGGGCTGATAAAGAATGCCCCCACGCCTCGCTCGATGTTCTGCGCTGTTATTGCGCCAGCGGGCTCAGTAATAGCGTCACGGGAGCGCAGGGGTGCGGGGCTGCTGGGGGATGTAGTTCCTCAGGTGCGGTCTGGTCCCGCTGTAGCCGTTCCCCTCACGGCAGAGATGCGCTGATTGCTGGCCGTTCCCCTCACGGCGGAGTGTCACTGGAAGTTGGCCGTTCCCCTCACGGCAAGTTGGGCTGATAAAGAATGCCCCCCTGGGATCAATCTTAGCTTCCATGCTTGACCCAATTGTGTGATCCGAGCCAAATCTTTATTTCCAACAGCCTCCTTTATTCATCATCACATAAGAGTGCACCTTCAAGTACATGTGTTGTAGCTGTGCACCATAGAAAACACCTTTTCTGTGTAATTTAGTATAGTACAATAATGCTTCTTCTGCACTAAGAATATAAGCTACAAGTAGGTCACACATAACAGCTGGCCTTTTAGTTCAGATTTGATTAATACAGAAATGGTACTGTAGGCAAGAATCCTACTTGATGTGCAGCAAGTGAATTGTGAGTGAGGTTTTTTTAAAAATCTTTTTTTATTTTTTTATTTTTTAGCCAGCACAAAAGTGAAAACAGAGCACATACATCTTACATATATCCCTTATATCGTAAAATAAAATAAACAAATACAGAATGGCAAAGAAATAATTTCAACATAACGTATAAACCGAAAGTCCATACCCTTAAAGAAAAAAATAGACAGAGATCAGATTTAAATAACATTTTTAAATAAAATTCCCCCAAATTTTTTCAAATTTAAGCACCGACCTGAGACCCCTAGTTCGAGCCAAAGCGCTGCCTCCTTATTATGAATTTCATTTACCAGGGACCACCACTGCATAATATGTGGGGGTTGTAACGAAATCCAGGCACAGGCTGTAGTAGGTTTTGCACATGGTAGTAGGATGGTAATTAAAGACTGGTGAGGAAAAGTAATATCATGAATATCTAGAAGTACAGTTAAAGCAGAGAGTTGTGGTCGTTTTACCAATTTCAATTTCAGAACATTGTCCAAAGCAAGCCAAAACTCTCTTAGCGATGGGCAAGAATATACCATATGTACTATATTGGCTCCAACGGTGTCACATTTAGGACATTTAGTACGTTCATTATACAAAGCATTTGGGGCCCATTTAAGAATCACTTCCGGGGTATGATATAACAAACAAGAGGTTTTAAATTGTTGCAGTCTTAAGCCTGCCCATTGTATCAAGTTATTAATTCTTGTCAGAGAGTGGGCAATCTGATCTGGATAGATCGATAAACCCAATTTAGAGCTCCACTTCTCTGCTAATTTGGAAAAATCTTGTTATATAAAAGAAGTTAAACAACTATACAAACTATAAAAAAGGGTTATGATCCGAGGATACCCGAGGGAAAAATTTCCATTGAGCTATTTTGTATTATTTGGTCAGTTGCCCATGCCATATCGATACGGGTACAAAGTTTATGAGGAGCTGAGTAGAACGTATACCCTGGTATATCAGGATACAAAGAGCGCCATACATCTTTTACATTATGTACCCGACTGATATCTAAGATGGCTGCGCGGACTTTGCCCATGCGCTGAAAAGCGCCCTGTCTAGTTGTATCCTGCTGGTAATCCATGATACAATTAAAATCCCCCATAACAATAAGTTCCCCCTCCCACCCCAAAAGTTCCAGGTTCAAGTCATCAAAAGTTAAAGTCTCATCCGTATTAGGGCCATATATCCCACAAAGTAAATATTTACGAATGCTAATGAGAACTTGCGCGATCACCCACCGACCAAATTTATCTGTGGCCGTTTTATTAGTTTCAATTCTGGATCGTTTATCCTTTAAAATAGCCACCCCTCTAAGTGAAACCTGTTGCGAAGAGCAGATTATAGTCTCATAACCCAATTGATTAAGTAGTTTTTTGTCCTTAAAAGAAATGTGTGTCTCGAATAAAAAAATGAACTGAGGATTATAAAGCCTAAGTTCTTCAGAGAAAAGCTTTCTTTTGTTCTTGCTATTTAAGCCTGATACGTTCCAAGATAGACATTTTAATTCATACATTTTAATACATGTTTTGACCAATTTTGCCATGCTGTATACTCTTAAGAAAAAAAACATAAAAAACAACAAAACCTTCATTCAAATTAAAGCATTTATTACCTTGTTCTGATTCTCCTTCCATCCCTGCTGCCGTTGAAAAGGCAGCTCAGAGTGAATTCAGCCTAAGAGCTCCCAAACCCCCGACCTCATTAGTTTCTTTTAGACAATATAAGGCCCCGCAAACAGGTCCAAATAAACAAATATAAAGAAGAGAGTGAAAAGCCCATTCATGTTTACTACCCCCCAAACTTAGTGCCTATGCCTTAACCCAGCTTTGATAGCATATCCTCCGCTTTCTTCCCATCTAAGAAGTAATAGGCATGGCCTCCCTTAATAACTTTGGGCAGGGCAGGTTCTGCAAAAATGCTAGCCCACCAATAGCTTTACAAGGATCCAGGACCGCATTATCTTTTCTTACAGAAGAAATCTGGCATGGACATTGCCAACCTGGCCAACTTCAGGCCTATATCCCTGCTGCCAGCTTGTTCTAAGATACTTGAACGTCATGTCAACTTTCAGCTAAATGAATTTGTTGAAAATACGGGATATCTCCATCCATCCCAATCAGGCTTTCGCGCCAATTATTCCACCGAATCCGCACTCCTGGGGGTGACTGAGCGACTCCGACACGGTATTGATAGTGGTGAGACCTTTGCGCTTATATTATTGGATTTAAGCGCAGCTTTTGATACCGTGTCGCATTCTATTCTTCTAGAGTCCCTTCATTCCCTTGGTGTTACAGGATCAGCGCTCGCCTGGGTGGCTTCATTTCTTAATGAGCGCACCTTTCAGGTATTTTCAACCATAGCTGAATCAGCGATCTGTTCATCTGCTTATGGTGTTCCGCAAGGGTCCATATTGAGCCCTCTATTGTTCAATATTTACATCAGACCCCTGGCCACGATTGTAGAAGACGCCGGTCTGTCTATTTATTCCTATGCAGATGATACGCAGATCGTGTTCTCCTTGTCTGACAGCAGGTCTCAGGACACCTCTGCCCTTAAAATCGGCCTTTCTAGGGTGGCAGCCTGGATGCAGGTTAACCTGCTAAAACTCAATGGTGAAAAGACCGAGGTTATCATACTTGGTAAACATAAAGATCTGTGGGGTTCCAGACATTGGCCTAGTAATATGGGCCCACTGCCTACCCCCGTGCCAGTTGTTCGTAACCTCGGCTTTCTAATCGACGAGAAACTCTCGATGCGTCAACAGGCAACTAAGGTCGCTGCAATCTGCTTTAATACTCTACGCTGGTTGCAGAAGATCCTATGGATGCTGCCTGAGTCTACTCGTCGAACTGTTGTCCAGGCTCTTATAATGTCTCGTATCGACTACGGCAATGTGCTCTATCTGGGAGCTGATAAAGCTACAATGAATGTTCTCCAAGTTGTGCAGAACTCAGCTGCCCGCCTTCTGTGCAATGTTCCTCGCAGAATGTCTGCAACACAAGCCCTATGTGACCTTCATTGGTTAAAAATTGCTGACCGTGTAGCTTTTAAAACTTTGTGCCTTATGTTTAAGATCCATCAGGGTTCTGCTCCTGCATATTTGCACAATCTTGTCCGACCATATCAGCCAAATCGTTCCCTTAGGTCATCAAATCAAGAAAATTTTGTAATTCCTAGAATTCGCTTGACAAAAATGGGAGGTCGCTCTTTTGCCCATTTGGGGCCGAAGATGTGGAATGCTCTTCCATTGACGCTCAAAACGGAGACTAATCTTTTGGCTTTTCGCAAAAAGCTAAAAACCTTTCTGTTTTAGGTGATCAAATGTTTTCTGCTTTCCCTGCTTCAGCAAATACCTATCCCTCTTCTTTAGGCTGTCCCTGGCGCCGGGAAACCCTTTATGGGTAGCTGAGCGCAATATAAATTCAATAAAAAAAATAAAAAATAAATAAATTACAGCTCCGTAAACAATCGGGAATGATGGATCAGTGGGAGCCCTCAACGGCTGCTGCACTCTAGGGCGTCCTCACTCTGCCATCTTGGCATTGTGAGTGAGGTTTAACATGTGAGTATTTAAAAGTCCAAAAACAGTAGGGCAATAATCAGCCTGGAGGCAGTTTTCAAGACAGCAAAGCAGGAGTACTACAAGTCACCATTTGAATGTAATGTAAAGGAGTTTAGTGATTATTAGTGCAGAAATGGCAGGGCTGCAAATCAGGACTAAGATGCATTGTAAGAGCTCAAGAATCCAGAAGTGCAGGAGCTCTATTTTCTGAGTACTTATTTGGCCCAGAGAAGTGTAGTACTCTCTATTCAGAGTAACTAGTTGCTCCTGAGAACATGTCGTAATCTCTTCCCGTAGAACCTATTTGCTCCTTAGAAGTGTTGGTACTCTCTATGCAGAGAATCTATTTCCTTCAGAGAAGAGATGTTATCCCTCTGGAAAATCTCTTCAACATTTAAGAAAGGCCTTTTTTAATATTGAAGAGATTTCACAGGTGGTATGCTGTACAATTTACAGTGCAAACTTTCAGTTCTCGGATTGTTGCTAGGGTCTTTGAACCAAGCCAAACAGATATCTCAACTGCCTTGGCTCTTCATGTTAATTTGTTGTCCCACCCATCCCTAAAGATGGGCCCATATATCTAGCAAGGCCTACTTCAGGGCCCTTCTTTATCTTTCCTTAGTCTTACAAGGCCAAGTAAAATGCATTATTTTGCAAATCTTTCTAATCGTTAACACTCTGAAAATGTTTTTCGTTCCCCATGTAAGGTCTCTTTCATGGGAAGAGGAGGTTACTGAGGTGGGAGTATCAGGCAAGTAGCACTACTCAGCCTCCCTTGTTGCCAGCCTTTAGAGAGAATCTCTCTTCATTAATACATCCACCTGACCCTCACTCTGCAGCACACTTCCTTCAAGGCCTGATTATCAATTTTCTACCATCTTTCTACCGTGCACCTTATCTCACAGCTAATCTTGTTCCCCAGTCCCATATCAGCCACCACCCGGCTTCATTTTCCTCATTAAAAATAAATCTTTAACAGATATTTATCAAGTTTATGTGTGTATATCGGTGTTGCTTGTAATGAGACATTTTTGCTTCATTGGTACTTATAAGTATATGATTATCCATAGTCCAAATTTGTTGAGGAGCAGTTTTTTATACAGTGCTGAACTTTTGACCTCTTTTGACAGTTGACTTTTGCATGATCTGTCGGGGGTAGGGTGGAAAGTTATGTCAGTTGGAAAGGTTTGGAATGTTAAATCAATAGAAGTGTGTACTTTTTTTGAATTAATGTGTGCAGGATTTTAATTGGTTATTTATATGTATGTATGTGTAAAATGAGAGGGGAAAATGTTTCATTTGACGGTTCTGCTGCAAACACAGAACTAGAGAGATTCTGTACAAGAATATCCACTGTGTGAGTGGTATTCTTCTTAATCTACAAATACATTTGAAAGGTGATTTGATAAGTTGTATGGGAGTGTGTGCGGTGCATCTTTGTACATTTAGGAATTATGGGGTATATCAAGACAGGCAATAATACTATTGCCGCTTTATGGGTAGAAAACTGCAGATAAAGCGGCGATAATGTTATTGCCTGTCTTGATAATATGCCCCTATATTCGTTATAGTTATAGTTATAGTTGTTAAACGTTTTATAGTAGAAAATGTGTTTTGCTATAATGCATGCTGTTATGTTTTTTTGTTTAATATCAGTTTGTGCGTCTCATTTAGGGATTAAGAGCTATATTATCAATAAAGGGCGATAGAATATTGCCAGTTTTATGGTGTTAACCTGGGCTTCTATGGGAATTCACAAGGATATATTATCGAGACCATTATCGCCGCTGCCGTTTTATCAGTTTCTTGCCGATAAAACAGAGATAATTTTAACACCGGGCCTTGATAACATGGACCTCTGTTGTCATACTCCCTCCTCTCTTAGCTTACTCCTTCTTCTCTCATTATACTATCTTCTTTTTCTTATATTTCTTTTCACCTCAGACTGTATCCTTTGTTCTTCTTCACCCCTTTTTTCCTTTTGCTCCACTTTTCCTGACATTGTTCATGCTTTCTTCTGGTACTGTTCTCTCTGTCCTTATACATAGTGTCCTTTTCTAGTATTACTATTTTGTTCTTATAGTTGCATATCTTTTCACATGTTCCTTCTTTATTTCTTTAGAGTCTTTCTTTCTCTTCTTATAGTGCCCCTTCTGTCCTCTTACTCTCTTTTTTTTCTTCTTATACTCTTGTTCTTCTCATATTTCCATCTTTCTCTTCATACTCCCCCTTACCTAGTCATACTTTCCAGTTTATCCATACTTCCTTTATTCTGTTATATTGCAGTGTCTATGTATACTCTCTTTTTTTATTACATTTCCCCTTGTTTCGTACTCCTTCTTTTGTTGTAAGTCCTTTTATTTTTATAGTTCCAGGTTTGTCCTCAAAATCCTCCCTCTGTTCTTGTAAGTAATATAATATATTATTTGATAAATTTATTTTTGTAATGTTACATATTTTTTTATTATAGATTCTGTATATCGATACTGAAAAAACTGTATGATGCCTACTAAGTTTCAAAAGCAGACACAACGAAAGAAATTTATGGAAATTAGGAAAAAAATGTTTTATAATAGATTTGTCTCAAATTTAAGTAAAGAAATTAAGGTATGTAAGAAAAAAACTGTATTTTATAAGAAGAAGAAAGGTATTTAAAATGTAGTTCAGAAAGCTTTGGAATTGAAAATAAAATTGTTCATTTTTGTAATCAATAGAATTAGATCACTAGATAAGCCAATCAATTTAATGAAGGCCAAAAGTAGGTGGAGAAGAACAGAAGTCATTTTTGTGAGGTTTTTATTAGTGAATGGTAACATAGTTCAAGTTCTGAACTTTTTTTAATGAAGAAAGTTATCTTCAGAGTAATGACTTGTTGCATGCAGTTGACACTAGTGGTCGTGCTTATGAGGTTAGAAATGGTTGTCCTATTGAGAAAGAGAAAATTGTTCCTAGAAATGCAGAAGAGGTGTTAGCTGGTAAAGTTTTAGGGAGACGTCCTAAAGCTCCAGTTTACACTTGGAATTGTAGTAGTATTTGCAGTGTGCGACAAGAATCTATTGATTTTATACGCAATTTCTTACGCAACTATACTAAGAAAAGTGTTAAACAAAAGATTAAGATGTTGCAAGGACTAGACCATTGCAGAGAGAGAGAAAATACTGGTTTGCAAGGTCATTCTCTGGCTTGTGTTTCTAAAAAAGTATGTCGAAGTGTTTTTCACCATTTCAGGATGTGAGCAGCACATCATTCTGAAATGAGGAAATTTAATGAGAACATTGTATTATGCAAAATGTCCAGCAGTAATGTTAAAAAAGTTGAACAGTGCTCTTTTGCGTGGATCTGTATCAGATATAACAAATGTTTGTGATGAAATTTAGATTAGTTACTTTGGTCCTCAGGAAGACACTGCAGAAACTGAGACATTAATAGAAGAAATTGTGGAAGAGAATGTAGAACATTGCAGTGTAGAAAATTTTGAGCAAGAAATTATAAAGTTTAAGGTGATTTCAGGTTAAAGGCCAAATTATTCCTGTATCTGTTGTCAATGAATTGATTATAAAAATCAGACCAGGAGTGTTGATTTGTATTTAAAAAGTGAAAAGGAACATAATAATGAGTGGAAGGATTTTGCAACTTATTTGTTGGTTGAGAATTATTTTGATTTGGGGTCTGATCAGCGTATTTGTAAATATTGTATTAACAATTTAGATGAGAACAAAATGCCTGCCAGAGCTGTGCATAATAATCTTGAGTTGGTAAATATTCCTTCTGAACTGATGGATTTAAATACCTATGAGTCTATCCTTATTCACTGTGTGCATCCATTTCAGGCTATTGTTCGTATGGAGCCTAAGACAGGAAAATTGCCCCCTTCAGATTTACAGAGAGGATTAAAGGGAAAAGTTGTATATTTGCCTCTAGATGTAAAGAAAATTATTGAAATTATTTTTTGGGAAGCAATAGGGAAGACCCTTACAACATTATTGGGCTTCCCAGTCATCATAGACCTATCCTTAGTAATTTTTGGTATCCTGACAGGCGCATAAGGAGCAGCAAGAAGTCTTGCCTTTTACACTATTCTCTTGGCAAGGAGGGAGATTTGCAGAAGCTGGAAGGACGCCGCACCCCCCTCACATGGGGATTGGTTGGCATCTATCCTACATACGGCCAGAATGGATCTAGCTAGACTGGGAAATAAAAATAAAAGAGCCTTTTGGCACAATTTGGTTTGGGCACAATAAAGATCCGTTTTTTTTTTTTTCCCCGGGTCCAATGATTACAAAACTATGGTTGCCCATGTTTCAGCCTTTTGATCCAGCAGATAACCGGTCAAGCCCGGCACAGGACAAGCTGAGGGTGTCCTTAGTGGCAGCCAAAAATGAGACTCAGCCACTAACAGCTGTGGGATGTCGGCCTCCCCCCTCTCCACATGATCCCATCCAGTATAATACTGAGACAGCGGTTCTTCGGCTTGTTTCTAGATGGCTTTCTTCTACCATGGTGGATATGAGGACGGAGAAAAAAAAAAACTATTGGTGTAGAAAATGTAGAGGATGAACTTCTAGTTATTCGTGTTATTGGCGTTCCTACTAAGACTAAGAAAATCTGGCAAGAATTAGTGGATGTCATAAAGGTGAAAAATGCAACGCTGTATCTGGTAAAAAATAATCATATATTACAAAAATGTGTATGTGGGAGAAGTAGAAATAACTGTACAAGAAGATAGTGACTTGCCATCTGGACAAATTGAAAAAGTGGATGTGTCCAGAACTGAAGAAATCTACGAACATTACAGTGTTCATCCATTGCATTCCAAAGAAATGATAGGGAATGCTATAGACTTATTCCAAATGAAAGAAGCAAAAGGAAGTCCCATTAGTGTATGGGAAAAAAGCTTAGAAGCTCGTTGTTTCCCTCAGTTGTTTCCTACAGGAAAAGGAGGATGATATGATGAACGACCTGTGCAGATTCCTGCATCTGAATACCGTACATCAAGATTATATGCAGAAGATCCAAGATTTCGACAATGTATTCAGTATTTGTTTCTCCTTTTGTTTGAGAGTGATTTGTCTGGACTTTCATATGCAGTAAACCATATATTGAAAACAGGTCTACATCTGCAAAATGTTTAGGCAAAGGAATTTATGGATAAATTACAGCAGAAAGATAATGTTTTGGAATCTCAGCTGATTAATCTGATAGCATGTCGTCACAGAGAACTCAAATGTATGCTAAGGAACTTAGGAACTCCTACATGGTTCCTTACTCAAAGCTGTGCTGAATATGCTTGGGATGATTTACTTCAATTTCTTCGAGAGGCAAATCCAAATATACGAAATATCGAATACAAGACACCTGGTGAATTTTGCTCTTTGGATCCACTTAATGTATGCATGTATTTAAATCATGGATTCGAAGCTATGATGTCTTTTATCACCAATAAAAAAATCCTCCTCTTGGAGAGGTTCTGGATTTCTTTTGGAAAAAGGAGTATCAAGCGAGAGGTGCTCCTCACATACATATGCTATTATGGATCAAAGATGCTCCCAAATTTGGAACAGACTCAGATGATACTGTGTTGTCTTTTATTGAAGAGTATGCTACATGTCATGTACCCACAAGTACACAAGATAAGGACTTAAGACAACAAGTCTTACGATTCCAAAGCCATCTTTGTGGGAAATACTGTAGTCGAAAGTACAAAACTAAGGACAAATTCTACACCAAATGCCGTTTTGCATTTCCATGACCTGTAATATTGAACGGAAGAGTGAACAGTTTTATGTCATCTTTGCGACATACTATCACAAGAAAGTCTCCAAAAAATACCTACAACTTAAGAAGAAATGAAGAGTCAAAATACATAAACGACCATAACTCAGTCATTTTGTCCATGTGGAATGCTAATATGGATATTCAATATGTTGCAGACAATTCCATTGCTGTTGCTCGATATGTGACATCGTATACAACAAAGTCTGAAAAGACGGAATTGAAGGAAATATGGGAAGAGATTTCCCATGAGAAGAGTCAAAGTAAGAAATTATTCAGTTACAATTTGAAGAGGTTATCTCATCGAGAAATTGGAGCATATGAATGCTCGGATCACTTATCATCTGCAAGTCTAGTAGAATCATTTGGGCGAGTCTTGCTGCAACACAAAACCGAGTACTTAAATCTGTACAAGAAATTGCATATTTAGCTGAAAAAGAGCAAGAAAGTACAGATATTGTGAAAACAAATATGTTGGATACATATTATCCAAATAGAAGTCATCATCTCTAGAACATTTGTCTCTATGAATTGCTGCAAAACTATATTTTTAAACTGAATATTACAGAAAACATCAATAATGGTATATATACTGTGATTGGTTCTGAAGGATGTCTGGTGAAAGAAAGAAAAGGACATTAGATTAATCCCCGTAAACTGAGTTGCGAAACACCTGACAAAAGGGAATTTTACTATTTAGCTCTTTTGCAACGTTTCAAGCCATGGTGTTCAGAATTGGAATTACTGGGAGATTTTGAGAGCTATGAAGATTCCTTCAATGCAACTAAAGATACTCGAGAATGTCCTGTTTTTGCTAATTATGTGAAAATGTTGAACAACGAAATTGAGCAAAAAGCTACAATTGCAGCTGAGATTGCTAGAGATAGTTCTCAAGACAGTCAAACTTCTGCTCCGTTGAGTCAGGACTCACTAGGAGAACCAATTGTTCAAAATGAAGAGCAACTGCTATGGAAGAGGTGGAAACAGCAATGTATCACGCTCAAGAACATGTAACAAACTTAGGAAACTTGGAAGAACAACTAAATCTTGATTAGAAAGACATATATGAGCAAGTGAGAGAACAGATTTAGCATGGATTACTTCATGAGAAGAAAGAGTGCGCTTGCTCATCATTTGAACCTATCCAAATGTACGTGAGTGGACAAGCTAGAACAGGCAAAAGTTTTTTAATGAAAGTAATCACAACTTTTCTACAGAAAACAACTGAGTCGCATTTGTCTTGTGTTGTCACTGCTCCAACTGGATTAGCAGTTTACAATATTAAAGGAATTACTTTACATTGTTTATTAATGCTACCAATAGAGCATGAAAACAAATTAGATTACCACAAGCTATCTGGAGAAGCTTCTTGTGAAGTTTCAAGAGTGTTGAGGAAAATTAAACTTCTCATTATTGATGAGGTAAGCATGGTATCAAACTTAATGCTGCAAATTCTTAAAACAGAGTATGACGTTTTAGTCGGAGGAAAACACGTCCTAGTTTTTGGAGATCTTCTACAACTTACTCCTGTTAAAGGACGACCAGTGTTTAAAACACTGGTGCATGAAGATACTAGAAAGTCTTTGGGGAGCATTGGAAATGTAAACATTTGGTCATATTTTCAGTATAAGGAACTTATTACAAACATGCGACAGGCAAATGATGCTGATTATGGAACTATTCTTCAAGATATAAGAATTGGAAAAATGAGTGAACATGGCAAACAAGCTTTACAGAGACGATTACTTTCCAATTTGTTTCCAAATGAAAATATTGCCTCTGAGGAAATATACATGAGAATTGCAGAACGCAAATCTGTAATCTGCTTAATGCCAACACTGCATGAATGTGCTATGTTCAATGAAGAAATGTTAAAGTTGGAAAATGAAGAAATTATAACATTGGAAGCAATTGATAAAATAGAACATAAAGGAATCACTATTATTTTGAGTGAAAAGTTGAAGAGGAAATTGGATTCTTTAGAGAAATCAATAAGTAAAACTGCTGGTTTAGAAAAGAATGTGTATGCATGTGGAAACTGTAGGGTAATTTTATGACGTCATTTGAATGTGAAAAAAGGTTTAGTAAATGGAGCAATGGGTAAAATTCTTGATTCTGTTAATTATGTAAATAGAGGTGGGATTGAATTTTTGAAAATCAAATTTGATGAAATTGCTTAAGTAGAACAACTTAGTTGTTGTGCAGCTCAATTTTTGCTTGTAAAAGATTTGTATGTCTGCTGAAAACAGTTTCCTGTTTCTTTGGCATATGCGGTGACCATTCATAAATCTCAAGGTTTAAGTGTAGATAGTGCTTTAGTGAATATTGGAAGTACAGTGTTTAAAGAAGGTATGGCATATGTTGCTTTGTCTCGAGTCAGAACTTTATCTGGATTGTACTTGATTGATTTTGATGAGACATAGGTTTGTGCAGATGGAAATTGTGTGAAAGAGTATAATAGGTTAAGAAGAGAATATGCACCCAATTTAGGTTAATATCCAGTATTTGAAATGTGTTTGGTATGTAGAAGAAGAAGATTTGAGAATATCTGTAGTGAAACTGTAGAGAAAGAAAGAAAACAAGATGAAGTTGCGCCTGCAAGCAAAAAGAGAAAGGAAAGTGTTGAAGAGAATGTTGGTTATCGGTTTGAAAATAGCTGTGGTGTCAACTGCTATGCTAATGTAGTTGTTAAGGTTGTTTTTTTTCTTGAAAGTTTGCAACAGCAAATTGTAGAAAATTGGTACAAAAGAATATGTTCATTGTTGAATTCTGTTCATGAGAAATGTAGTAGTGATAAAAGTAAAATACAAAGTGTTTGTGATATTCAAATGTTTTGGACATATGTTCTGGTTGTACTGAATTGATGCATAATATTCAGCAAGATTGTCAGGAATTTTTAATGTTTATGCTTGGTGTACTGGAAGATGAAAGTATAGATGTTGAAAACCTTTTTGGCCTTTCTTACAAATGGCAACATGACTGTCAAAATTGTTTATTTACATGTAGCACTAACATAGACACTGATAGATTCATATATTTGACTTTACCTGACTGTGAATACGTGTCTTTTAACAATCTAATTAGAGCAGCAAAACAAAACATGGAGTGTAGCCAATGTAAATCAGAAATGTCATCAACATTACTTATACAAAGATATGGACAGTAATATATTTTAATGCTGCAACGTTGTAGAGCTGATGGAAGAAAATTGGAGACTTTAACGAAAATTTTTGTTGCTGGTCAATGTTCAATATCAGGAAGAACTTTTGTAGCTGTTGAAATTATTTTTCATGATGGACCTTCTACCACATCTGGACATTACATTGTTTATTTAAAATGTCTGAAAGGTTAGATACATTGTAATGATAGTCAATTCGTTTTTAAGCAACGTTTGCCCAGAGAGTTACCAAATTCTTACCTAATATTTTTAAAGTCAAAATTTTAAGATCAAAATTTGCCCTTTAGGATTACTTCTGTTAAGGTAGATTAGTCTGGTGTTGTCGAGGATTTTGTAAGTGAGGGTGAGGAGCTTATAGGTGATCCTCTTGCTGATATTGAGGCAGTGTATATGTATCAGGTGGTGAGTGATGTGGCTGCAGCATGGAACATTCATAATCACTCAGGATGAGGTCTTTTGGATTTATTGTAGTTGTTGTAGGTGTTTGGCTGGAATTCCTGTGTAGAGTGTTTTGCCACAGTGTAGTCTGCTGCTGATAAGGGCATGTGTCACTGTTCTTCTTCTTTTGGGTAGGATTCACTTTTAAATGTTGCCGAGCATGTGGAGGGTGTTATAGTAGTACGAGGAGACGGTATAGACTTGGTTACACATAGAGAGGGAGGAGTTGAGGTTGAATCCTAGGTTGTGGACATGGTTGTTAGGTGTTGGTACTGTTCACAGTGTAGTCAGGTAGTAGGAGTTGTCCGAGGCTGAGGGGGTGGGTCTGAGGATGAGTACCTTGATCTTGTGTGAGTTTATGTTTACAGTGCTGCTCTTTATGTAATTGATGATGTCTTTCATTGCATCGTGGAGGTTGCTTTTGGTGGTATGTGGCTTCTTGGTGAGGAAGAGGATGAGCTTGGTGTTGTCGATATAGGAGATGATGTTGATGTTGTGATGGTGGGCTACTCGTGTGAGGGTGGCCATGTAGATGTTAAACAGCGTCAGACTGATGGATGATTCCTGGGGGACCCGTAAAGGATGTCTGTGGTTTTGGATCAGAAGGCTGGGAGGCGGACGTTCAGGATTTCCTTTTGAACAACTTCCAAACAAATGATTTGATGCATAATATTTGGCTGTGTGGAAAAGTATGTGAAACCATCAAGGACTTTGTGTTGTGTATTTTGTCAGCATATATTTGTAAGTAACATTATTTACAGTGTAAGAAAATTAATCATAATGTTTTGTTATTTTATCATTGTTTGAGATGTGTCATATTTATGTAAGAAATTGCTCTTAGAAAAAAACATTGAAGATATGTTTTATTTCAATTTTTTTAAATTGTTATTGGGAATGTTGAATTTTTTTTAAAGATAATCTTATTGATTGTCTTTTTTTTGCCCGCTGTTATGTGAGGAGAACTATTGAACTCACTGTTGCTAGTGAAATTCAATATATTCTGAGAACAGCAAAAAAGGCAAATGAAATGGTTTACAAATTATTTTGTGTTGTAAAATATATATTGTAACAGTATTTTTTTTTGTCTTCCACAGGTGATAATTTTGTAATATATAATTTTTTTATTATTTATTATGCTTAAGGCAGGAACAAGTAACTGTCAGCTGCGGCCCATGGAGGGAGTTGCGGTGGGGCAGGCAGGCGGGGTGGAGGAGGGTCAGGTTGGGGGGTGATGAACAGCGGAATTTGGATGATTGCAGGTAAGTAAACAATTAAATTAAGAAAATTAATTTCATACCGCGCCCTGCATCGCAAAATGCAATGCAGGGCACGGAACGAAGGGGCATATTATCAACAAAAGGCAAAACATTATTGCTGCTTTTATCGACAGGAAACTGCAGATAGCAGCCCAGGTTCTTGTGTTAACCTGGGCTGCTATAGAAATTCGCAAGGGCATATTATCAAGCCCATTATCGCCATATTATCAGCAGTTTCCTGATGATAAAAGCAGCGATAATGTTTTGCCTTTTGTTGATAATATGCCCCAAAATTCGTTTTATTAATTTAATTGTTTACTTACCTGCAATGATCCAGATTCCGTTGTTTATCACCCCTCACCCTGCCCCTCCCCTGCCCCGCCTGCCTTTTGCAACTACCTCCATGGGCCATGGCTAAAAGACGCGGTAGCGTTCTAGTCATTTACCAAAGAGTTGTGGGGAATCCTTGGTGAGGCGTGCGCTCACAAACAAGTGCATACTTCAACGAAGACGTTCCGGAGTTCAGACCCATTTTCAATTGCTCCGAAAATATTTCTGTGAGAGTTAAAGAACGTTGTATGACAAGTTAGTGAGTAAGTAAACTTACCTGACATTATAGACAATATTGAATGTACTCAGTCGATGTATTTTCTCTAACTTAAAACAAGAAACAATAAAAATCCTGTTAAGCAAGGTCTTAATGGAAAAGAACACATTGAGTAAGGAATACAGAAAGACTTTTGAATTAAGACGGAACATTAGTGAAAAACATAAGATATTCAAGGATTGACAGAATAGATATTAAGCAACTGCATAAAGAAAGGTTATTAGAACATTGGAATGTTGGGAGCTCCATTGAAAACAATGGAGTGATCCGGGCTTATAATGGCTGGTATAAGCCTGGAGCTCCAACATTCCAATGATTCTTTGTTCACAGCTCTGGCTGTGAACAAAGGCTTCAAGGACCCTGAGGGGATTCCAATCCCCTCACACTCCCATAAGGCTTTGTTCTTTTTTGTTAGAACATTCTGTCCTCTAGTGACAGAATGTTCTAATAGCCTTATAGCCCTTCGTAGCTGGGCTATACCGACTAATAAAGTCCCTCTCCCTTGTTGAAGGCCTTCGCCTTTGGCTTTTAACGCTGGAGAGGGCCTTTAATTGCTGGTATAGCCCTCTGTGGCGGGCAATGAGGCTATAGTAGAGGAACACAAGGAAATTAATAATATAAAAATGAGACAATAAACTAAGAGGCCTAGGTTAATGAATGTTACATAATTATAGGTTATAATCTGTGAGAAAAATAAAGAACAACAAGCTACAAGGTTGCAGATAAATACTAGAGGAGAGGCTAGTTCGAAAGTCAAAGGGATATGTAATTAGTAGAGTTAGACTAAGTTATAGAGGAAGAATAGAGATAGACTAAACACATGAAGTATTCAAAAAGTAGTTTGATAATGATGTATAAATATACACAGATACACAGTGATATTCTGAACAATGAATAGCATCTTTTGCATTTTAGTTAAACACATTTACTATTTTGGAATGGATAAGGTGAATAGACATATTCTACAGTTTTTAGTAGTGCATTTTACTATAGCAGCCAGAGTCTTTTTCTATAGTCATAAGGAGTGACTGGTTTGAAAATTTAAAAAAGCTAAGAACAGGATATCCTTATAAGTAATTATATGTATATAAGTTTGTAAAGGAGTAAAACTCTACTAATAGAATGTTATTAGACAATGGTATTTATATATTATTTTTTGTAGGCCAAAATAGGTGAAAACGCTAGTTTTGTATTATATATTACGAAAACTGATAAAATTACCTGTTTATATTTTTATACAAGGAGCAACAACTTAAAGGAAAAATTATGGAAAGAGAACAGCCTCATACTGAGGAGATTTTGGATATTACCTTGAGTGTGATTGAAGAACTAATCGTATCTGTCACAGGCAATGAGTGTGAAGAAGGGGAAATTAGTGCTGCAGACATGTGCTATGATTTTCAAGATGAAAGCTTTGATGCAGATTTTCTGGAAGCATTAAATAATGTTGACATTTTAGAACAAATTAGTTCTGAAACTGCCAATGAGGGAATTGATGTGTATGAAATACCTGATGAACTTGTTTTTGAAGGTCTGTTAAATTATGAAATGTAAGAAGAATAAGTTTATTGTTTAAAAATAATAAAGGTTTGAGCACTATCTACTAATGTATTAATTGTACTAAAAGTGAAGCACTTATAGATTTAGTTATATATTATTTAAATGTTTGTATTGATTCAAAATATGCAAAGTGGGCCTGAGGATATGGATTGCTTAAAATCTGTATGGAATATACATGCAGTGTTGTATACACCTGCGAACTTTTGTTTTATCCCTTCAATTCCCCAGTCTGTATCCTTAGACTTACTCCGAGCACTCTGACACTGCTGTTTTAGTATTGTAGTGAGCCATTCAGCAGTATGTTCTTTTCCAGTGTACCGTGGTAAAACTGAAGGTGTAATAAATTGTGTGAGAAGTGTAATGATCCAGTCAGTAACTAGATACTCATGGATTAAAAGAGGCCTTAGTCCATAGGCTGTTTCAAACCACTATAGATTGTGCATGCACTGTTCTATGCACCAGCAAACTTATGTTTTATATGTTCAATTCCTCAATGTGTATCCTTATACTTCCAGCAAATATTATCACACTACTGTTTCAATATTGTAGTGAGCCATTCAGCAGTATGTGTTTATCTGTATACTGTGGTAAAACTCAGGCTCTTATAAATTCAATCAGGTTCTTTCCTTGCAGAACTGTAATCATCCACTCACTACCTAAGTACTCATGCATTAAAATAGGCATTAGGGCATAGACTGCTTCAAACCCTTATAGACGATGTATGCAGTCTTCTATGTACTTGCAAATTTATCTTTTATATGTTCAATTTATCAGTTTGTATCCTTAAACTTCCACCAAACACTCTGTCACTGTTTTTTTAGTTTTGTAGTGACTCATTCATCAGTATGTAGTAATCCATTCACTACATTAAAACATTAATGGGCAAATATACAATAACTGGCATATCCCCAGGAATACGTCAGTTATTGTGCTCCATGACACAATCACCATGGATGTGCTGTATTTACAATGCGGTGTACTATGGGACAAAAATGGCACATATATGTGATGTATCTGTGCTGTAAAGGTGGTGCTTTGTTTGAGTTATGTTGCAAGTGTAATGTATCTTCAGCAATCCTCTGGGGGCCCTATGCTCAGACTGCTGTGTCAATCCTTACACCTGCTTCAAGGTAGTGCAGGGTTTTGACACAGCATGAGCCCAAAAGTGACAAAGTGAAATCTTGTAGATTTCAGTCAGCCACTTTTAGGAGGTATTCCTGCACCGGAA
The DNA here is from genome assembly GCF_964263255.1 of Lissotriton vulgaris. NCBI lineage: Eukaryota > Metazoa > Chordata > Amphibia > Caudata > Salamandridae > Lissotriton > Lissotriton vulgaris. The sequence continues at coordinate 459,646,790 of NC_141696.1, read as the reverse complement.
CGCCCCCCAACCAATTTAGGAATGTCTCCTCCTGGTAAAGGGATTTACAATGTGATGCACCTCCCAGATACGTCACATTCTAAATACCACATACCATGGCACATCTTTTGCACCACTGCTTCATCAGAAAAGTGATGCAACAGCGGTGTAAAAGAGGCACTAGGGTGTTGTAAATCTGCCTCTAACAAACACCTACAAATTCACCCAGGCAGTTTCACTAGCAGTGCATTCTTTTTGAATTTACTTTTGTTAATATTTTACATTAAAAATATTAAATGTAACGTATAAGTATTTATAATAACAATTTAGGAAATTACTATAAAAAGAAAGAAATATAATAATTAGTATATTTTAAAATTATCATGTACAAAACCTTAGAAATTCACTGAAAAAACCATAGGTTTCAGGCACGTTATAGTGAGGAATTAGCATTTAAAAAACCTTAGAAATTCACTGAAAAAACATAGGTTTCAGGCACATTATAGTTAGGAATTAGTATTTAAAAAAACCTTAGAAATTCATTGAAAAAAACACAGGTTTCAGCCACGTTATAGTTAGGAATTAGCATTTAAATAACCGTAGAAATTCACTGAAAAAAACATAGGTTTGACCCATGTTATAGTTAGCTGGACATTTCTCTCATACAAAACCATTGAAATTCCTCTGTTATAGTTAGTTCAGCTAACTATAACTCGCGCGCCCACAATGCACTGCTGATGACGTCACACATTACATCACTCATGACAAGGTCAGTGATATCACTGATGACATCACTGATGACATCTCAAATGACATCACTGATGGCATCACTGATGACATCACCCTTGTGAAAAAGAGTGGCAGACCTCCTCTCAGCGTATTATAACCTTTGATACACACATTGAAAAATTGAAACGAAACGAGATACCAATACCAGTTACAACAACCTATTCAGTAATTCCAAAATCTACATACACATCTACTTATTCACCAACAGTTCTATGTACTCACTCATCATATGTACTCATACACCTATACATCCTGTTACACAATGACACTCATTCATAGAGTTACTCACACACATACTCACACATGCAAATAAACTCTAAAATATCCATTTACTTGCATATACAGCTATACACACACCACTACTCTTACTTCTACAGATACGTACACATACTTACTCTCTTAAACAATCACTTATAGAAACACATACTTATTTATACAGGAACTCTTCCAATCTCTCACTCTCACATATACTCACTTATATACATCAATACTCACATATACTAGTTTAACACATATGTAGTTAGTCATAAAGACACTATTCAGACAGTCATTCACTCACTAACACACCCATACACACACTCATCCACCCCTACAGTCCTGCACACATACTGTCTTCAAAACACATACAAACAGTGAGTCACTCATTCATGCATCTATACGCTAAATAATATCCCCCAATGAACCATACAGACACTCATACTGATACTCAAAAAACAAACTAATAACCCATATAGACAGTCATGTAGCTTCCCACCAACCCATGCAGCCACTTATAGACAAAGTGAGACACTGATACAGATGTTTTCAAATATTAAAGCATTACTTGCTAACACATGTATTCCCTAAGATACACTTAATAAGTCAGTTATGCAATCGTTTTTACAAAAAAAGCATCCATTCATATACTTATTTACCCATTTATTCTTCTATCGACCTTTAGATATACATATATCAAAAAATATTTACTTTTCAGAAAGACACACATTCACTGGATGATGTCATCAGTGATGTCATTTGAGATGTCATCAATGATGTCATGAGTGATGTCACTGACCATGTAATGAGTGATGTAATATGTGACATCATCAGCAGTGTATTGCGGGCGCGCGAGTTATAGTTAGCTGAACTAACTATAACAGAGGAATTTCAATGGTTTTGTATGAGTGAAATGTCCAGCTAACTATAACATGGGTGAAACCTATGGTTTTTTCAGTGACTATATATATATATATATATATATATATATATGTATATATTACCTACTGGCTGTCGCCAGTAGGTATATTTAGTTAGGATTTTTTCTCTATGGGATTTTTGAAAATTCTATGTCTAATAACTTTGACGTTTGTGGACGGAATCGGCTGAAATTTTCAGGAAAATGGCAAATATTGTTTCTGAGCAGCCCCTGAGAATTTGGGGGGGTTTTGGTAAGGGGGGGCTGAGAAAAAAGGGGGATCCCAAAACGCGTTTTTCCCATGTTAATTTCCATAGGGCGTTTGGCCTCACTTTTAGCTCGAACGGCTGAATGGATTTGCACGAAACTTGGCAAAATTGTAGGGACTGTTAGCCCGATGTGCCTTTGCTGGGTCTCAATATATGTACTCCAGTGGATTTTGAAAAATTAACGTTTTAAAAAATGTATATATCTGTGACAGCGTCCCAGATAGCGCTCCAGATCGCGTACTTTTCGCGTCACGAAGCTTTGCGAAGCGATGCTGATTGGCTCTCCGGTGTCTGTCAACATTCTAAACAGTCCGGTGCGGCCGCCATCTTGTCTCTCGGTAGGATCGAGAGACAAGAAGAGCTGAAAAACGAAGGGGGAATTTAATGAAAGGGGGCAAGGTAGACCCCTCTTGACCCCCTAGAAATGATGTTGGGGTTATTAAAGGGTCCCGTAGGGAAAATAAAAAAAATTTGATTTTTCACGGTAGAAGCGCTTCCCGGATCGCGAACCGGGCCGCAAACTGGTAGCGAAACGGGAATTCGCCATTTTGTGTTTCGATTTAAATAAATTACTAGGTATAAGGGGGTACGGGAGACGTATCCTGATCCTTTATGTTTTCTGAGGGTGGCTGAGGAGGCTCATATATGTTGATACATGTCTTCCAGCGGCTGTGCATGAGCGTTTTTTTTTTTTTTGCTGCGTGACGTCTGTTAACGTTCGATTCGATGGAAATCAGGAAGTGTTGACCGCTATTTTGTCACTGCGAATAAATATTTTGTTAAAAATAATTGTTATAAATTAATCCTTATTGATAAACATTGTCTGCGTCATCTTGCCTTTTTTCCAATGCCACAATTTTGTCGTGCACGGCAGCCATTTTAGATGCCTTGACCAGACCCACTCTCTGCACGCCGTCGATTCTCAGCACGGATCCCCACCCTCGCAAGCATCTCCCCCATGCACTGGTCACCCCCGCTCTCTCTCTCATGCATGGGCCATAAACCTCCCCCCATCTGCGCTGCTCTTCCCTGAGAATCACACCCCGTGCCCGCCCGACACCTTCCTTTCACCCTATTCACTACCGCACCCTCTGACACTCCTCTTCCTCTGTGTCCGATTGTCCAGACCGGTCCAAGGCTATCACCTAGCCCTGCGGATGTAGTTTATGGCCCCAGCTGTAGAGAATCCAGACATGCCAACCCTCCCGATTCAGGCGTGAGACTACCGATTTCAGTGCTAGTCTCCCGCCTCCCGATTCCTGCAAGTAAAAACCCGATTACTCGGGGGTTTCAGCTGACAGGGCTTGGTATTGTGTAACGTGCTAATTCTTCCAGGAAACGTCAGAGGGCCGATGCAGGGGCTCTAGAAGGGGTGATAAACCATTTAAGCCTCATTAACAAGCGCATGGTCTTTTAAAGATCTCTGAAGTACTCGGGCGGCGGTGTGTGTGCCCTGTTTCAGGAGCGGGCGGGGGGCGGGGGGGGGCACTGCCAGCAACTTGCCAGGCCAGGCAGTGTTCAACACTTGCATCACCCTTTCTCTGCCTGCTATTGTGCTCCATGCTTCAGAAAGGTAAGAAAAAGAACGTGCATTTGAGTTTGAAATGTCCGATCCTTCCAAAGCCCACACATGACAATAACCCGATTCAAGGCCCCATTCTCCCGATTTTTTTAAAAAAAATCTCCCACTTTGCTCTTCTGAAATGTTGGCATGTATGAGAATCACCCCTCTTCAAAGGAGTTACAGTAGATGAAGGCCCCCACCCCATGAGATCCGTCACACCATACGGTTTCCTACTATCTGATAACCATCCTGTATTGTGCTTGGGGAGGGGATTCTCACTGTGAGGGTGTGTGGGACCGAGCCTGAAGCGGAAGATTCCAGGGATGCCTCTTTGTACATCAAAGTTTTTACAATTATGTGTCACATTAATAATATATAGCACTTCAACAAAGCAGTAGGATTATAAAACTTTAATAACTTATAAATATATACAACGCAACAAAAACATTAAACACATTTAAACATTTTTTTGTAAAAAGATGCAACAATGGTCAGTAGCTGTGTTTTGTGCGAATAGTCCCAAGGCAGCACAACGAGCTGAGTTCTGGACGGCACCCAGGTGATGTCACCTGGGTGCCGCACTGGTTTTTGGTATCCTACAATGCAGCTCCAAAAAATGGCGTGGGGCGTCCCTGGGGAGGCCTTGTCAGTAGCGGTCTGTTGTGCGAATAGTTCCAAGGCAGCAGAACGCGCTGAGATGTGGATGGCACCCAGGTGATGTCCAGTAAACTGCCGCACTGGTTTTGGTATCCTATAATGCTGCTCCGAAAAACGGCGTGGGGCGCCCCGGGGAAGGGGGGGGGAGGCGGCGTGAACGGGCCTCCCCAGGTGGTGGCTCGTGTGCTGTAGTGGGGCGCCCCTTTACCGTTTCAGTTGTCATTCCGCCTGCTTTTGGTACACTGTGCCAAAATCCGCCATTCAGCTGAGTTGCGCCTACTCTTGCGGTTCAGCGATAGGCGGCTGCCACAGGACTCTCAAGATGGCGGCAGGCTCTTTCCTTTTTGGGCCTGGTCCACTAAATTGGCCCTGGGACACCTTTGAACTCGGACGCTTGTCTGCTAGGTCTTGGACCCCATTCTCGAAAGCGTCCCCTCAGCCGTGAAGATTCTACAAAAGTCTTGGGGGCCCTCGACTCCTGCAGGCTTCCGGTGGGGAGCGGCTGCCATGATTGCTCGCGGAATGACCACGACGGAGCCACGAGATGGTGGTGCTTTCATGACGACGCCAGCTTCAGTCTGAAACATCCAGAAACAAGGTGGGGCTTTCATCATTTTGGAAAAAAAAATGTTCTAAACCAATGAAAAGTGTTATTTTTAGGTCATATGACCAAGCCTTCCATCATTAGGAAACCAAAAGTAAAATGAACCAATGAAAAGTTTTATAAACAAGTCACATGACCTGTTATGCGGCATAGGGCTATAAAAAGCGTAGAAAATCCATTGGCACGTGAGGCGGCGTCAGTAGCGGACCGATGTGCGAATAGGCCGAAGGCAGCACAACGCGCCGAGATCCGGATGGCACCGAGGTGGTGTCCAGCAAGTTGCTGCACTGGTATGGCTATCCTACAATGCTGCGCCGAAAGTCGGCGTGGGGCGCCCCGTTGGCCTGTGAGGTTGCGTCAGTCAGTGGGGGCTGTTTGAGGATCTGACTGCATTGGAAAGCAATGTGATGCTGTGCGTCGCCCCCAAGATGGAGGCTCCTCGGCTGCAGTGGGGCGCCCCTTGGTGTTTCACTCGCTATCCAGTTGAGTTGCGTTCGCACTTGCGGCTACAGTAGGCCGAAGGCAGCACAACGCGCCGAGATCTGGAGGGCACTGTAGTGGTGTTTAGCAAGTTGCCGCACTGGTGTGGCCATCCTACAATGCTGCGCCGAAAGTCGGCGTGGGGTGCCCCGTTGGCCTGTGAGGTGGTGTCAGTAGCGGACCGATGTGTGAATAGGCCGGAACCAGCACAAGGCGCCAAGATCCGGATGGCACCGAGGTGGTGTCATAGTTGAGAGTTCTGAGCAGTGCTTGTAACACTGTCTGAAGCTTATTTGCACCTGCTGCAGCTTCACTATCGCCCTGGTGTGGCCAAAGATCGCCCATGACATAGGCGGCCGGCTCCCGGGGTCTTGCGGAACTTTTTTCCTTTTCCTTTCTGTATCTTGTTCCACAATCCGTTTGACCTGAAGACACGACCAGGTCCCTGAATGTGTGCAGGGGGACGTTATTGATTGAATCAAAATGACGGCTTCACACAAAGCTGAGTCAAGCGTTGCTGTTGATGCTATACAGACAAAAATTGGTTTTCAGTTTGTACATTCTTCAGGATTTTTTTTTCCATCCAAGGCTGGTTGAGAGTTTGTAGAACAATGGCTTCAGATTTTCAACATACTACTCTTCAACATTCTTCCTAAATGTAACAATGTGAGACTCACTAGGGCAACGGCTGTTTATCTTTCCTTTCAAAATGCTGCCAACAATATTTTCTGAATGGAAGACACCATCTTGTAGCATAAAGGGCCGGGTTCTGGTCTGGCCGATGGTTGGTGGAGACATTTTGACTATATCCTGGACCTGCCCGGCCTCGCCCAAAATGGCGCCGGTATAAATGGCACTCGTAACTCCTTGTTGTGTACTGGTTGAACAACCTTGATATCACGAGATATGAATGCAGTTTTGATGCACATGGCGGGCGGGGACGAGAATTGATTGAATATTTCGACATCCCTATTGATATTAAGTTCTGATGTGTTATTGATTACTGTACTATTGAAAGTTCGAATTAACGTCACCCATGGTACTTGCCCGCAAATGTATATCTAGATAATTTTATTGAAAGTGGCCCTGTCGTATTTTAATTACAAAATGTACGTCCACCGATTCCGCAACTGTTAGACACCTTAGTTCTTGCAACCTAATGGCCTGCTCGTTACGTTCCTCTACAATGTAAATGTCTCCTCATCATATACGATTTCAGTTTGCTCCGTGGGCGTCCGACGTGGTTATAGGCCCGTATTTGTATACTGACATTTTCACAATAAAGGTTTTTAAAACAAAACATGGTAGTAGTATTTACATTGGTAAAGTTTTTAATTTTAGTCACTGTTTTCGAATCAGTAAAAGGCAAGTGAAATAAAGCAGTCCAATTACATGACGGATAAAAGGTATAATACGCAGGAACGCAGTAAAAATAAATGGTCAAGGGCAGTTGTGTTTTCCACTCCTGCAACATAAAGTGATCGATAAGAATCTGATAATCAGGCGTATCGGCGACTAAGACAGCAGGCCGAGCCTCTTTTACTCAATGGCTCCATCATGGGACGAAGAAACGCCCTTTTTCTCGAAAAAGGAATATATTTTACTTGCAGGACAGTTGTAAATTTTCCGGGAAAGTACATTAGCCTGGAACATTATAACATATATGTTTAAGAAAAAATAATGTTCGAAGCCAATAAAAAGCGTAATTTTTAGCTCACATGACCAAGCCTTTCATCATTAAAATAACAAAAGTAAAATGAACCAATGAAAAGTTTTATTAACAAGTCACATGGCCTGTTATGCTTACGTTACGCTCTGCGCGCCGCGGATCGCTTCCGGAAAGCTGCGCTTCGCGCACAGGAGCACTTCCGGGTGCGCTAACGCGGCGTGTCATATAACGCATTACGCAACAACGTAGGTCAAGAATATAGTCAAAATGTCTCCACCAACCAGCGTTCGGAACACAACCCCTTTCAGCAGTCTAAAAAATTCTGTTAAATGACAACAGAAGGGACAGGCAACAAGAACCATCAGTCAAAGAGGGGAGGGCAAGTTCTTCTCCACAGTGTCATGTTGGGGCGCTACCGGAACTGATCGAATTGGTAGTCTACAGTGTTTCTGGATGTTTCAGACCGAAGCTGGCATCAGCATGAGAGCACCACCATCTCGTAGCTCAGTCGTGGCCATTCCACGAGCAATCATGGCAGCCGCTCCCCACCAGAAGCCTGCGGGAGTCGGGGGCCCCCAAGACTTTTGTAGAATCTTCAAGGCTGAGGGGACGCTTTTGAGAATGGGGCCCAAGCCCTATCAGGCAAGCGTCCGAGTTCCAAGGTGTCCCAGGGCCATTTTAGTGGACCACGCCCAAATCTGAAGAGCCGGCCGCCATTTTGAGAGTCCTGTGGCAGCCGCCTATCGTTGCATCGCAAGAGCGGGAGCAACTCAACTACATGGTGAGCGAGACACTGTAGTCGCAAGAGCGGGCGGTAAACAGCTGAATGGCAGAAGAGGCACAGTGTAGCAAAAGCAGGCGGAATGGCAACTGAAACAGTAAAGGGGCGCCCCACTACAGCGTGTCTTCAGGTCAAACGGATTGTGGGACAAGGTCCAGAATGGAAGAGTCATCCAAAGCCAAAAAGTTCTGCCGGACCCCGGGAGCCGGCCGCCTATGTCGGGGGCGATCTCAGGCCACACCAGGGCAACACGACTTGGGGAGGGGGCAGGAGCTAAGTGCCATCTCACCGCCCCTCAGGGGCCTCCGTCAAGCGGTTCAGGGAGGCACCGCATCACATTGTTTAACAATGCAGTCAGGTCCACAAAAGGCCCTCACTTACTTTGAGAATAGTGAAGCTGCAGTAGGTGCAAATAAGCTTCAGACAGTGTTACAAGCGCTGCTCAGAACTCTGAACTATGGCACCCAACATCCAGGACTTATGCCCTTTGAGCATGGCAGTGACATCGAAGCAACTCAGGGACCAAAACCATGAACGTACACTCACGTATGAAAATCTTACTTGGGGAGGGGGCAGAAGCCAAGCGCCCCCTCCCAGTCCGCGAGTCACCACACCGTAAGTTGAAAATCTGAAGCCATCGTTCTACAAACTGTCAACCAGCCTTGGATGGAAAAATGTAGAAGAATGTACAAACTGAAAACCAGTTTTGGTCTGCATAGCATCAGCAGCAACGCTTGCTATCAGAGTGCATGAGTTTCATGCTCGATCGATTGAGCTAGCCGGATCGGGCAACAAAAAGTATAAAATAGTTATGTAAATAGTTATTTAATAAAATGTTTTACCCTGTTACTTTGCTGGTGTGTTGTATATATTTATAATATTTGCATAGGGTTTGTCTTTATTTTGGGTGGGGTGGGGTGGGCGGCAGAGTCGAGCTGTCTTGTAGCCATCATGGTGTGGAGCTAAGTTCATCTTACTAGTTTCGTATTTCTCATGAGGGGTTGTTCTTAATGTTTCTATTTTAGCGAGGTCAAAAACAGATCCCATTAGTGGCCTACTGATTTTGCTCGGTTCCTTTTGTTTTTTTAAACTATTTTTCACTATCTGCAAAGACTAAACAGAGTATTGCGACTCTGTGCTGGTTTGTAAATACAAAATGAACCAAAGAGAACCAATTCTAAAACAGTAAATGCTTGGATAGCAATCAATCAAATAGAGAGAGAAGCAGGCACGACGGATTACAACGGGGCAAAGGCCTGCGTTAACTACCCTTCACTATCTGCAAAGAGAGAGTACTGCTAAGAGAAAAGAGGGGGGGGGGCAGCGTTCAAAGCACATCAGCGTGCATAAACACGAAAATGTTTTTACCTATCATGTACTTGACATTTGACAGCATTTGATATTTGGTATTAAAAAACCATTGAAATTCACAGAAAAAAACATAGGTTTTAGGCCATATATAGTTAGGGATTTGCATTTACAAAACCTTATTTTACTCACATAAAACCATTGAAATTCGCATATATAGTTAGATGCGCTAACTATATATCGCGCACCCGCAATCCACTGCTGATGATGTCACATATTACATCATTCATGACATGGTCAGTGACATCACTGATGGCATCATTCATGTGATAATACGATGAACCTCTTCAGACTCTAATATAACCTTAGATATACTCAGGGTAAACAGACACTCACAGACTGTCACTCATCCATGGAGTTACTCACACACCTAGTCAGTCATGCACTGAATCAATCACCCCTCCATATCCTCAACTATACAGTTATACACACCTTACTTATTCAAACATATACTAACACATATTTACTCTTTTATACAATCCCTGATACGATACAAGTTCACAATGATCCATACAGCCACTCACACATTCACTGGCTCTTATGCACAGTAATTTATATATGTGAACTCTCACATGTACTGTGTTTTACATATGTACTTACTTTGACATGTAGCACTGAGATACTGAAAAACTTCCGCAAATTTGCCTCGCAGAGCTCCAGTCCTTCCTTGAAAGTTTGGGGGGGATTTGTCAAGCGGGGGCCGAGATAAAAGGGGTCCCAAAACATGTTTTCCCCATGTTCATTTCCATAGGGCGGTCAACCTCACTTTTAGCCCGAATGGCTGAATGGATTTCCACCAAACTTGGCAAAATTGTAGGGACTGGTACCCCGATGTGCCTTTGCTATGTCTCAAGATATATGCTCCAGTGATTTTTACGACAAGTAACTTTGAAAAAATATATATAGGGCTACATTGGGCTATATATATGTTAGAGCCCAAATGTAGCCCAATGTAGCCCAATGTAGCCCAAAGATGGCCACCAGAGACAAAAAAAAAACCAAATGTAGCCCAAATACCAGCCAGATGTAGCCCAACTATAGCCTAATGACAGAATGTCCCAGAGTGTTCTAAAGAACAACTAGAGCGCTAACAGTCTTACTTATGACAAAAGTATGGCACACCTGAAGTCATCTTAATTGGAATAAAGTGTTAACACTTAAAACATTTAATTTGCAAAGGAACAAAATGAGGTGGTTCATTTTGCCATAGAAATTATGATTAGTGCTGAAGAAATAAAAATTAGGGCACATTTTGAGTGACTTCTCAAATCCTCTTATATTTCATTCAAAAAATTCTGATATGCAGTCTCCCAATATGGCCACCAGAGAAAAAAGAGCCCAAATGTAGCCAAAATATCAGCCAGATGTAGCCCAACTATAGCCCAATGACAGAATGTCCCAGAGTGTTCTAAAGTCATCTTAATTGGAATAAAGTGGTAACACTTAATAAATTTATTTTGAAAAGGAACAAAATGAGGAAATTTTATAAATATATTATATATATATATATATATATATATATATATATATATATATATATATATATATATATATATATATATATATATATATATATATATAACCTACTGACGGTCGCCAGTAGGTAGTTATAGTTAGGATTTTTTTCAATGTTAAATCTCAAAATTCTATTTGGAATAACTTTGGCGCCGGTTGACGAATCTGCCTCAAAATTTCCTCAAAATGGCCTCGCAGCATTCCGGTCCTTCCCTGGAAGTTTGGGGGGGATTCGTGAAGCAGGGTCCGAGATAAAAGGGGGGTCCCAAAACACGTTTTCCCCATGTTAATTTCCATAGGGCGGTCGATTTCACTTTTAGCCCGAACGGCTGACTGGATTTCCACCAAACTTGGCAAAATTGTAGGGACTGGTAGCCCGATGTGCCTTTGCTATGTCTCAAGATATGTGCTCCAGTGGATTTTGAGTAATTAAGGTTCAAAAAAATATATATATCTATAGGCGCGCTCTGGTACGCGCACCGGTACGCGCACCGGGCGCGCCCCGCGACTTGCGCGCAGAAAGCTGATTGGCTCTGGGGTGTCTGTAGACATTCTAAACAGTCCGGAGCGGCCGCCATCTTGTGTCTCTGTAGGATCGAGACATGAGAGGTGGCCAAAACAAAGAGGGAAATGACCATAAGGGGGCAGAGTAGACCCCCCTTGACCCCCTAGGTTTGATGTGGGGGCCATAAAAGGGCCCCGCGAAGCAAAAAAAACATTTTTTTTGTTTTGATTTTTGTGAGGGGAGCGCCCGGTACGCGCACCGGTGCGCGTACCGGGGAGCGTACCATGGGGAAAAAGAATGACAGTTATAAAAGTAGCTGTTTAAAAAAAAAATGTTTTGTTGTTTTTTTATACATACACATACATATATAAATGCATATGCATATATATATGCATATATGTGTATATGTGTGCGTGTAGAGAGGTAGAGGTGTAGAGGTAGAGAGGTAGAGAGGTAGCGGTAGAGAGGTAGAGATTAGTAGAGAGAGAAGAAGAGAGAGGTAGAGAGGTAGAGAGTAGAGAGTGAGTAATAGAGAGTAGAGAGTGAGTAGTAGAGAGTAGTAGAGAGCAGTAGAGAGAGTAGCAGAGAGTGAGTAGTAGAGTGTAGTAGAGTGAATAGTAGAGTGAGTAGTAGAGAGTAGTAGAGAGTGAGTAGTAGACAGTGAGTAGTAGAGAGTAAGTAGTAGAGTGAGTAGTATAGAGCAGTAGAGAGTGAGTAGTAGAGAGTAGTAAAGAGTGAGTAGTAGAGAGAGAGTAGTAGAGAGTGAGTAGTAGAGAGTAGTAGAGAATGAGTAGCAGAGAGAATAGTAGTGAGTAGTAGAGAGTGAGTAGTAGAGTGAGTAGTAGAGACTAGTAGAGAGAGAGTAGTAGAGAGTGAGTAGTAGAGAGTAGTAGAGAGTGTGTAGTAGAGAGTGAGTAGTAGAGGGAGAGTAGTAGAGAGTGAGTAGTAGAGAGTAGTAGAGAGTGAGAAGTAGAGAGTGAGTAGTAGAGAGTAGTAGTGAGTAGTAAAGGGTGAGTAGTAGAGAGGGAGTAGTAGAGAGTGAGTAGTAGAGAGTAGTAGATAGTGAGTAGTAGGGAGTAGTGAGTAGCAAGTAGTAGGGAGTGAGTAGTAGAGAGAGAGTAGTAGAGAGTAGTAGAGAATGAGTAGTAGAGAGTGAGTATCTGAGAGTAGTGGAGTAGGAGAGAGTAAGTAGTAGAGAGTAGTGGAGAATATTCCAAAGTTTGGCACAGCACCACTTTCACAATGAGTCCAATCAAATCATATCACTTAGAGTCCTTATTGAAGCGCTGAATCTTGGTGTATATTCAAATGCTTTTATTTTCCTTAAGTTTATGTACCACAGCCAGCCGAAACGTTTCGTTCTGTGCAACAGAACTTCTTCAGGGCGTTCTTATTTCCTTCAAGTTATGTCGGTGTCCTGTTGTCATATAACTAGATATTTCTTCCAAATGTTAGACGAGACATAAGTATATTCTTATTCAAAGTGACTAGGTATCAATTTTACCCACACAATTCGGGCAGACTTGAGTAATTTATAGCATCCTCAAAGTCAGTCTTTCAAAAATTCCAAAGTATAGGACATGATAATCCAAATCCAAATGTTTCTCAAGAAAAGTCATTTACAATCGTTCGGAATATCGGTGTTTGGGCAGATATGATCCAGGGACCCCCGGTATGCAAGAGGAATTAGTCCCCCCTCTGCAAACGCGCCAGTGGCCTGCATTTCAGAGAGGTGTAACAAGGGTGTGGCCTCATTACACTTCTCTGCAATGCAGCTCCCTCGTGCATACTGGAGGCTCCTGGTGGACTAGTTGACCCCAGGGACCTCCAGTATGCAAGGGGAATTAGTTCCCCCTCTGCAAACGCGGCAGTGGGCTGCGTTGCAGAGAGGTGTAACAAGGGGCATAGTCTCATTACACCTCTGCAATGCAGCCCCTGGCGCATACTGGAGGTTCTAGGTGGGCTAATTGGCCCCCAGGGGCCCCTAGTATGCAAGGGGAATTAGTTCCCCCTCTTCAAACATGCACGGGGGCTGCATTGCAGAGAGGTGTAAAAAGGGTTGTGGCTTCATTACACCTCTCTGCAATGCAGTCCCCTAGCGCATACTGGAGATTCCTGGTGGGCTTTCAGGTCTTATATAGTTAGGAATTAGCATTAAAAAAACCTTTGAAATTCACTGAAAAAACCATAGGTTTCCCACCAGTTATAGTTAGGAATTAGCATTTCAAAAACCTTTGAAATTCACTGAAAAAACCATAGGTTTCACACCAGTTATAGTTAGGAATTAGCATTTAAAAAACCTATTAAATTCACTGACAAAACCATAGGTTTCACACCAGTTATAGTTAGCTGGAAATTTGACTGACATAAAACCATTGAAATTCCCATGTTATAGTTAGTTGGACTCACTATAACTTGCGCGCCTGCAATGCACTGCTGATGACGTCACATATTACATCACTCATGACATGGTCAGTGACATCACTCATGACATCACTACAGAACCATGACGGAACCACTCTATCATGAACACACCTCAACCATGGCTCAGAAAGGAGTAGCTCTATCATGACCATACAAGTACCACTCAGCCCCCCAGCCCCCTAATCCTGAGGCAGAATTAGCACTGCAACACAGAATTTAAAGTCCTGCAAAGAACACCATGTAACATTTAATATCATTTTCCACCAATGTTTTCATATATCAGTATTGCTAAACTCACTCAGTGAAATGTCGCTCATTTTATTAAATCACTTTTAAAGCATGCCTTATAACAATGCACCCAATCCTATGTGGAAGTGTTTAATATAAAACATGACATTGCTTTAACGAGGATAGACAAAGAAATAATACAATGATGTAAAAATTTCTTTATTTTATATACTTACCTAAAAAAAAAGAAAAAAATAAAGTAAATTTATTTTTAAAACGTAGTACCTGTGGAAGAAAATTAAAAATAAGATTATAAAGAACATTTTATTAAAGAAAAAACAATAGGAGATAATAAGAGAGATGCAGAGAAAACTCTCAGATATTATTAGTTCAACTTACCTTATAAATATAATATCTGTGGAGGAGAGTAAAAAAAAATCTGTTATAATACATATTTCTGAATGCAATGTAACAAAATAAGTCAAACAACATATCGAATGGTTTATTTTTGCTGTCCTCAGAATACATTGATTTTCACTATCAAGAGTGATTTCATTATTAATCATCATATAACAGCGGGTAAAAAAACACCAAAATCAAAATGATTGTGTTTAAAAAACCCATACGAAATCTGCATACATATTATAAATACCTGAAAAAAACATGTCTTAAATGTTTTCCTCAAATTTGCAATTTCTTGAGTAAGCACACTACATCTTCCACAGTTACAAACTAATTAAAGTATACCACTTATTTTTCAAGATATCTCAACAAAGCCCCGTGCAGGTATCTCCTAAAAAAATCTATTTGAAAGACACAGTTTCTTCTTTCATACCTTTCCGCGTGGCCAAATTGTATAAGCTAACTCATTATCTTTTAAATACCTCTCCCATATGGCTGAGATACCCGCCACACCCTCTCACCACAATCCCCAAGTAGGGAAACCGGAAACAGTTCTTGAAGTTTTTGGAAGTGGGAGGGAGTGACCCTCCCGGCCGTATTTATTAAAACAAAAAATTAAAACATTTAAACATTAATGTACAATTTCATACCACATTGCGATGTTTGGCTAACCTTAACAGATTCTCTAATACAGAGGTTCTCCTAGCCGAACTAACATCCTACAAAACATTTACTTGAAATATTGAAATTGTACATCCTAACGTTTAAGGGCCAACGGCAAGGTCGTAACCGGTGTCAAGATCCCTAACCAGACATACCCCCCCCACTTGGGAGGGGCGACAGCACTGAGGCGTACTCAAGTGCAACTACTACCAATTTCCCTTGACTTGACGGGGGCACTTATCAACTCGACGCCAGTTAAAGGTCGTTCGAAAACTCGTGTGAGGTATCTAGAAGGTATCGTAGACCTCCCCCCAACCCCATACAACTTACCGCATCTGCCGTCGCAGATGTCACTGGCCCCAGGAAATTCCCCAGGAGGGGGCTGTAACCCCTCCTACACAGGAAGGGGCCTTGACCGCCTTTCCTCTTCTTTCGGCGACCCATCCTTAGAAGGGACCGCCTCCCCGTTGAGGGGCCAAAGGCCACCTCCCCCGAGCGCTCCCATCCGTGTTGGGTGACGCCCACTCATAGGGATCTTCCAATTAGTGCTCACCGATCATGACCTTACCGCCCGACCAAAATAAATACGACAAATGCTAACTAAACGAAACTACATTGGCCACTATGACCGAAAAAAGCCTGTTTATAAATGGACCTTAAATCCGAAGTTCTTTATCACAAACTTGTAAAATTAGACCAATCTTTATTACACATTCAACATAAACATAACACTAAAACAACCTGTAAACGAAATAGAATAAATGATCAATTTTATTAAAACAACTGGCTGTCCTCAGGGGCTGGTGGGTGGGTCAAAATTGGCTCTTCGTTCCGTCTCGAGCTCACGTGCAGCGAGGAGGTGCAGCTTCAGAGCACAGGAACAAGAGGATGTCTTCTGGTCTTGCGTCCCTTTTTATCCATCTTCAGGGCGGGCGTAAACCCGCCCCTGCCTGCCCCGAGGGCGTGGCCGGCCACGTCAGTGTCTAGGCCAGCCCACTCCAGGGCGGGAAAAAGCGCGCCCCGGCTACGCCGCTTCGGGCATACCAGCCGAGATGCGCCTCCCGCCCAAAATGGCTTCCCGGGGGGATCGAGGCACTCTGCCATACGTTCGGGGGGACCGAGTGGTCGCCCCTTTCCATATGGCTGAGATACCCGCCACCCCCTCTCAACACAATCCCCAAGGAGGGAAACCGGAAACAGTTCTTGAAGTTTTTGGAAGTGGGAGGGAGTGACCCTCCCGGCCGTATTTATTAAAACAAAAAATTAAAACATTTAAACATTAATGTACAATTTCATACCACATTGCGATGTTTGGCTAACCTTAACAGATTCTCTAATACAGAGGTTCTCCTAGCCGAACTAACATCCTACAAAACATTTACTTGAAATATTGAAATTGTACATCCTAACGTTTAAGGGCCAACGGCAAGGTCGTAACCGGTGTCAAGATCCCTAACCAGACATACCCCCCCCACTTGGGAGGGGCGACAGCACTGAGGCGTACTCAAGTGCAACTACTACCAATTTCCCTTGACTTGACGGGGGCACTTATCAACTCGACGCCAGTTAAAGGTCGTTCGAAAACTCGTGTGAGGTATCTAGAAGGTATCGTAGACCTCCCCCCAACCCCACACAACTTACCGCATCTGCCGTCGCAGATGTCACTGGCCCCGGGAAATTCCCCAGGAGGGGGCTGTAACCCCTCCTACACAGGAAGGGGCCTTGACCGCCTTTCCTCTTCTTTCGGCGACCCATCCTTAGAAGGGACCGCCTCCCCGTTGAGGGGCCAAAGGCCACCTCCCCCGAGCGCTCCCATCCGTGTTGGGTGACGCCCACTCATAGGGATCTTCCAATTAGTGCTCACCGATCATGACCTTACCGCCACAGGCCGGATAGTTGACCGGCTATCCGGACCCCCCACAAAAAACTCCTACCTAAAGGTCATGTTTCAACGATTTTAACCATGCTAAGAAGTCTCCTAAGAGTAACTCATTCCCCACCCAAGACAAATGCACACCATCCCCCAAATACATACTGTCATCATTAATACAGCTATGAGAAATCGAATGCAATGTCCTGGAACGGAACAACCTACTCACTTTATTGTTAAGCTTTCTAACAGAATGGTTCAAAGCAGGAATAGAGATAGCCCCCCGCCATACCTTTCGTGGAATCATATGGGACCATGCAATCGTGCACCCCGGAACTCTCCTCGCCAACCAACTTACAGTGGAAAGCATTGCCTCCAGGAGTAGTCGTCTACCGATGGTGACCAAATCATTGCCCCCAACATGCACTATAACTATAGACGGCGGTGACCTTGTCCGCCCTAACAAACCCTCGAAAAATGTTTGAAACTGGTCAATACAGAGACCGCCCCTTCCGTAGAAGGACATCCTGTACCCGTATTCCCCAGCCACGTGAATCATGTCACCTGCTTTGAATACGTCTGCGGCACGCATCACGTATGAGTGGCCCACGACCCACACCTCCTTTTTCACAGCCGGTGATGTCTGACCGCTGGCCCGGTGTAGGGTCGACTGCATAGTCCGCCCCGCCTCGTAGGCTTGCGTAACTGAAAACTAAACAAAGACAAGAAGCGTGAGTACATTATTACAGCTTCACAACATGTGCAACCGCACGTATCTTTTATAACAATTGGAGGACCAACGCCCCACTCGTTTCACTTGCTCAACATTAAGACCCCTGGCTGTAGCTTCCGTAGCAGCCCCTATCCGAAAGGAATGGGTCCCAAATTCGCCCGGGTTCAAGCCCGCAGCGGCAATTGACATCGCAAGCACCCGCTGAAACTGAAATTTCGTCAGTGGGGTGGCGTCAGCGTGTCTTAACAAAGTCCCCCCCCATGATGCCACCCTTCGTGCTAGGTAATCCTCTAAACACTTTACCGGACATATGGAGGACCCAGGAATCCTGCGTATGATGACGCAGTCACCCATCCCATCTTGGTCAGTCTTGGACTTTACAAAGGAGACAGTCATTGTTTCTCCCCGTATCTGAACGTGTTCTTGGCACAAACCCCCCGCCACATCCAGTTTGTTCCTTGCAACCAATTCGCTTACCCGCATTGCTCCGTGAAATGCTAGCGTAAAAGCGGCTCGGAACAGCACCGCCTCAAACTGAGATGAACATGTGGCGGGGAGTGTGGCCAACAACTGGGACAATCTATCCAAACCTATAGGGCGCCTTTCATCTACTCTGCGACCCTCAAGGCGTTGCCACCCACGCAGCGCTTTCTGTACAACGAAAGACGCTGTTGGGTCCTGGATAGCGTGTGCTCTGGCAACAAAGGAAATGGCAGCACGATGCCTCTGGGCCGTAGCCACCGATTTCCCAGCCCTACGTAAGGACATCAGGAAATTCACTACCCATTCCTCGTGACCCCAAAGTCGCTCTCTATCACTCCCCAAAAAGGCTAAATAGGCCCGAAACGCCCCTTCGTATGCCTTCCTCGTCCTTGGTGCTAGACTCTCTCCCACGAGGTGACGAAGTTCGGGGCACCGAGAGACCAGAGAGCTTCGGGAAAGGGTGCCGGCTCTGGGTCCGCTGAGGGGAGGAAACCCGAAAAAGCCTGCATTTGAAAACGAGACAGTGCGTCAGCCGCCTGATTCATCACCCCTGGAACATGCTTTGCTCTGAATAGCACGTTCAATTGCATACACAGTAAGACAATTTCTTTAAGCAGTCTTAAAATCAGTTTACAACGTGCAGCCTGACTATTGATGCACTCGACCACGGTCAT
Organism: Lissotriton vulgaris; assembly: GCF_964263255.1. Lineage (NCBI taxonomy): Eukaryota > Metazoa > Chordata > Amphibia > Caudata > Salamandridae > Lissotriton > Lissotriton vulgaris. The sequence goes on along the minus strand of NC_141696.1, from coordinate 459,627,959 downwards.
ATTGTCAGACCAAAATATGACAGAGTGATCTTTGAACCCATCGGGCCATGTTCTCAAGGCCACCAAGATGGGAAACAGTTCCAAGAAAGCAATATTACTCGTCAGACCATTCTCATGCCACCATGTCGGCCATCTTTGTGCTGACCACTTCGAGCCGAAAATGGCGCCAAAACCTATGCTTCCTGCCGAATCTGTCCATAGCCCCAGCTCTTCAGAAGACACGGCTGGTTCATTCCAGACGATTCTACCATTGAAATCCGCCAAAAATGCTAACCAAATACGCATGTCCTGGCGGATCTCGGCCGATAGTCTCGTGCGATGATGGCCCTCTTTAAGGCCGACCATCGCTTGGGCAATTGAACGGGAAAAGAGGCGGGCCATTGGTATTACCCTCAAGGCAAAATTCAACTGTCCCACCACCTGCTGTAATTGTTGCAGCGTAACTTTAGATGCATTTATACACATTTGCAGCGCAGCCCTGAACTTCGACACTTTCTCAGCTGGCAAACGGAAACACCCCTCAATGGAGTCCAACTCGATCCCCAGAAACTCGAGGCAAGTCGTAGGACCCACTGTTTTACCCGGCGCCAATGGCACACCAAACTGTTTCATTAACACACAAAATTCGGCCAAGGCCCGGCCACATTCAAGACCCCCGGCTGCCCCAAGAAACAGAAAATCATCAAGGTAGTGCATTACATCTCGGAAACCTGTTTTCTTTGTGAAGACCCATTGTAGAAAACTACTGAATTTCTCGAAATAAGCACAGGATATAGAGCACCCCATTGGCATACACCTATCCATGTAATAACAACCCTGAAACATGAATCCTAGGAGACGCTGGTCGTCTGGGTGTACCGGGAGCAATCGGAACGCTGACTCGATATCTGACTTCGCCATCAGCGCCCCGGGCCCCAGGCGATTCAAAATGGCTACGGCCTCATCGAAGGATGCGTACCGCACCGAACACAATTCTGGATCGATTGCATCATTTACGGAAAGACCTCGTGGAGCGGATAAATTATGAATCAGTCGGAACTCACCGGGGTCTTTCTTGGGGACTACCCCTAAGGGGGAACAAACAAAATTCTGTACCGGGGGTATCCTAAACGGGCCGGCGACCCGACCTCGAGTCACCTCTTTCCGGATCTTATCCTGTACTACGGTCGTATGCTGCAGGACGGAAAGTTGATTTTTACACTTATCCACACCTTGAAAGTCCCCTACCGGGATGCGGAAACCATACGAAAAACCGTTCCGCAGCACCCCAGCAGAAGTACGATCCGGGTAGTCACTGAGCCAAGGAATCATCGCCAGGGTATCAATCGGAGTGGGTAAAGGCACCCCTCGGACTATATTAGACCTGTTTGGCACCTCCTCTCCCCCCGTTATCACCCGTTCTGGCTCTGCACGAGGACTCAGGATGGGACGACCCACAACTACTACATTCATGTTTGAATTTACTCGATCCCTGGGGTCTAGTACATCTACCTCTGTTGTAATTAAAGCAGAAACCCCTTTTTCCGGTATTGCCGGTAGGTTTCGAGTGATCGTCAGCACCCGTACCTGATCGAAAGGGCGTCCCCGCATATTGCCGGGAGGAATCGCCAACATTACTTCCCACCAACGGCATTTTCAACATTCCTGACTCCTTCATCTTATCCCAAGTCAAGGCATCATAACAATCCCAGGTTAAACTTTTATTATGCTCCTTTTCTTTTCTGAACAGATTGTCGTAACAGAACCAATGATTACCCTGGTGCGATGTCGAGTACCCCATGATTCGGGATTGGTAAATTGGGAACTCGGAAAGCAACTCAGGTCTACGTTCCCCCAAGATCGATGTAAAGATTCCCCAAGCATTGCCCCAATTGCCGATATTCTCATTCACTTTAAAGGCGGCCATTTTTGCGCGCCAAACACTCGGATGCATGAGATCCTTCTGACTCTTTACATGCTCTACCTCATAATGATCAACAAGCAATGAAAAAATGTTCACATACTCCCCCGCCCAAATCTTTTCCTTAATTGCCAAAGGAACATGTTGCCCCAACTTTTCTCTCTGAGAGGGTGTTGACTCATCCCTCGCGATCGGCAATGGCCGCTTACCTGCACCTGACGCTGCCTCTGTGGTCGCAATCGTCCCTGGTGTCTTGTCCCCTACCGCAGCCGGCACGGGCACCTTGGCTGCTTCCCGTTTCTCCCGTAATTGCTTTATCAGCGCCTGCGCATCGACAGCCGTGGCGCCCTCGTCACCTTTACCCAACCACGCCGCCAATTGTGCTGCCAGCTCGGGCGGCATATCATCCTCGGACACGGGGGTGACCACAACGGGAATCGGATTCCCCCCCTCCGGCACGGGAGTTGGAGCCTCGAGCGGGGCACTGGGACCCCGGATGTCTTCACCCGCTGCCCCCCTCCTGGGCCTCTTGTTTTTTCCCCCCGGGGCTGCTCCCGCCAAAGGACGTTTTGGACCCTTTTCCTCATTCTTGTCCACCCGCTTCTTTAGCTCGGACATCTCCTTCATGAGAACACGCAGCATCTGGTCGGTATTCATGCGCTTTCCAACCTTCTTCGGCATTCTCCAACAAAGTAACTGTAAAACAAACGAGAACGATTAAAACGCTCAAAATTGGCTCTTCGTTCCGTCTCGAGCTCACGTGCAGCGAGGAGGTGCAGCTTCAGAGCACAGGAACAAGAGGATGTCTTCTGGTCTTGCGTCCCTTTTTATCCATCTTCAGGGTGGGCGTAAACCCGCCCCTGCCTGCCCCGAGGGCGTGGCCGGCCGCGTCAGTGTCTAGGCCAGCCCACTCCAGGGCGGGAAAAAGCGCGCCCCGGCTACGCCGCTTCGGGCATACCAGCCGAGACGCGCCTCCCGCCCAAAATGGCTTCCCGGGGGGATCGAGGCACTCTGCCATACGTTCGGGGGGACCGAGTGGTCGCCCCTTTCCAAAAACTTGCATCCATATAAGTTTTAAAATAATTTTCAAAAGTACTCATTTTCTTCTCTCATATTTTTCCACGTGGCCAAATACTATGAGTTAAGTAGTTTTTTTCTGAAATTATTTAATCTTAGTCTTATCTATTGTTTTCTGAACCTTTACAATTAAAATTTGTAACATGCTTTATACCATCAAACATTAAGTAAATTTGTACCTGATGTTATCACTATGCCAAACACAAATTTCATTTATAGATTTGTACACCCTCATTTACATGATATTTGTAAACTAGTAAGTTTCAGATCTTTACAGTATACATCTTCCTACAGCAAGTCATTCTACTGAAATTTGGGTTCCAAAAATAACAGATAAGAGTTAGTTAAGGCAAAAGGCAAACGTTTTTTAAAAGTCAATTGGCTTTCATTGCAAAGCGTCCAGCCACTAGCACACTTCAAATAAGCTGTATAATGTCCTGATGATGTAGAAGGCCCTTCATGAAAAATAATGGCTACAGTTACAAATGTTCTTCTAGAAATAGAAACTTGAGAAGCCACAAAATTTTTAATTAAAGTTGACAATTTACTCCCATCAGCTCTGCATCGTTGAAACATTAAAATTACAAATTGTCTGTATCTATGGATAAATAAAGTTGATAACATTTCAGACTTGCATTGAGAACAGACCATGTTCTGATGCGCATCTTTAACTAGTTTATTAAAAGGCACTTCTTTGCAGTCTGGTAATGTCAAATATAAAAATCTTTCACTGTTTATCTCAGTACTACTTAAAAATGAGCAATTATCACACTTATGTTCCCATTTATAAGAAAGGCCAATAAGACTATCAATATCTACACCTTCATCTTCCAAAACTGTAAACATATACATTATAAATTCCTGACAATCTTGCTGAATATTCTGGGAAAATTGATTTACTCCTGCACATATGTCTAAAACATTCCTTAGTTCTGAAACATTTGCTACTTCACTATCACCACTACTACATATTTCAAATATAGAATTTAAAGAATAGCAAAATGTTTGCTCCTGATTTTCTATAATCTGTTCCTTAACATTTTTCAGAAAGAAAACAACATGAACTACTACATTTGCATAGCAGTTGACACCAGACCTATTTTCAAACTTAAATCCAACAATCTCTTCAATACTAACAGTTTTGCTACGGCTACCAACAACAGCGACATCTTTTTTCGTCGTTTCTCGACTACTACAACACATTTATCCCCATTTTTCCTTTTTTGAGCAACTATACGCCCTTCAATTAAAGGATATTGAGGTAAACTTGGAGCATATTCTCTTCTTAACCTATTATACTCCTTCACACAATTAAAATCTGCACTAATCTTTGTCTCATCATAATCAATTAGATAAAGTCCACATAAAGTTCTAACTCACGATAAAGCAACATACGCCATACCCTCTTTGAATACAGTGCTTCCAATATTTACCAAAGCACAATCTACACTTAAACCTTGAGATTTATGTATAGTCACTGCATATGCCAAACAAATTGGAAATTGCTTACGACGGACATATAAGTCTTTCACAAGCAAAAAACGAGTTGAACATCGACTAATTTGTTGAACTTCCTCAATTCCATCAAATTTTATTCTCAAAAATTCAATCTCATCTCTATTTGTATAATTGACAAAACCAACAACATTACCCATTGCTCCATTTACCAATCCTCTTTCTACATGTAAATTTCTCCTTAAAATTATCCGACAATTTAAACATACATAAAGATTTTTCTCTAAACCAGCAGTTTTAGATATAGTTTTTTGAAGAGAATCCAATTTTAACTTCAACTTTTCAGACAAAACAATAGTACTACCTTCATGCTCTATTCTATCTTTAGCTTCCAGTTTCTTAATTTCTTGATTTTCTAAATTCAACATTTTCTCATTAAAAACTGAACATTCTTTCAGAGTTGGCATCAAGCATATCACTGATTTATCTGCTACCTCTTTACTATATATTTTCTCAGGTACATTATCTTCATTTGGAAACAGCTTAGGAAGTAATCGGGTTTGTAGAGTGTGTTTCGCATCTTCAGTTAGTTTTCCAATCCTAATGTCTTGAAGAATACTTCCATATTTAGTATCCTTTGCCTGTCGCATATTTTTAATCAGTTCAGTATATTTGAAATGTGACCATATATTTACATTTCCAATACTGCCCAGGCACTTTCTGGTCTCCTCATGTGTAACAGTTTCAAATACAGGTTGTCCTTTCACAGGAGTTAGCTGCAGTAGATCTCCAAAAAATATGACATGTTTACCTCCAAATAACACATCATACTCTGTCTTAAGTGTCTGTTGCATTCTTAAATGCACAAAAGCAAGCATTAAATTGGATACCATGCTTACTTCATCAATAATAAGAAGTTTCATTTTTTTAAGGACTCTAGAAACTTCAAAACAAGCTTCTCCAGATAGCTTCTGATATTGTAATTTATTTTCATGTTCAACTGGCAGCATCAGTAAACGATGTAAAGTAACACCTTTAATATTATGTGCTGCCAATCCAGTTGGAGCAGTAACAACTTACGACAGTGTTGACTGAGTTGTTTGCTGTAAATATGTAGTAATTCCTTTAATTAGGGAACTTTTACCAGTCCCAGCTTCTCCACTTACATATAATCGAATAGGTTCAAATGACATACATGAGCAATCTTTTCTCTCATGACGAAAGCCATGCTCAATGTGCTCTGTCACTTCATCATATATCTGTCTTTGCTCAACATTAAACTGCTTCTTTAATTCTTCTAAGTCGATTACTTCCTCTTGACCTTGCTGCATTGCTCTTTCCACCTCATCCATGGCAGTGGCTGCTTCATTTTGGATAATTGGTTGTCCCAGTGGATCTTGACTTAATGAAGCTGAACTTTGACTACCTTGTGAACTATCTCTAGCAATCTCCGCTGCAATTGTCGCTTCTTGCTCTATTTCATCATTCAACATTTGGAGATAATTACTAAAAACAGGACATTCAATATTACTTTTAGATGCGTTGAATGAATCTTCATAACTATCAAAGTCTCCAAGTAGTTCCTCTACGCCATGGTTTAAAAAGTTGCAAAAAAGCAAAATAGTAAAATTCTCTTTTGTCAGGTGTTTCACAACTCAGTTTCCGATGAATTATCAAGTGTCCTTTTCTTTGTTTTACCAGACATCCTTCATGTCCAATTACAGCATGTACACCTTTATCAATGTTTTCCGTAACATTCCTTTCAAAAGTATAATTTTGAAGTATTTCATACAGACAAATGTTTTCAAGCAGAGTACTTCTATTTGGATAGTATGTATCCAACATATTTGTTTTCAAAATGTCTGTACTGTTTGGTTCTTTCTGGGCTAAATATTCAATTTCTTGCACATGTTTCAGAACAGGGTTTCGTGTTTCTGCTAGGCCCAAACTCACCCAGAGAATAGTCCTTGATTTAGCATAAAGACTTGCTGATGATAATCTGTCACAACATTCATATGCTCCAATTTCTCGATGAGACAGCATCTTCAAACTGTACGTATACAATTTCTTGCTTATGCTCTTTTCATGAGAAATGTCTTCCCACATCTCCTTCAGTTCCGTCTTTTCAGATTTTGTGATGTAAGACGTTACATATCGAGCCACAGCAATAGAATTGTCTGCAACATATTGTATGTCCATGTTAGCATTCCACATGGACAAAATGACTGGGTTATAGTCATTTAAATATTTGGATTCTTCACCTCTTCTTAAATTGTACGTATTTTTAGGGGACCTCCTTCTGATATTATGTCGCAAACATGACATCAAATTGTTGACTCTTCCTTTTGAAAGTACCGGTCGTGCAAATCCAAAGCGACATTTGGTGTAGAATTTGCTCTTTGATTTGAATTTTCGCCGACAATATTTTCCACAACGATGACTTTGAAAACGTAACACTTTTCCACTTAAGTCCTTATCAGTTGTACTATTAGGTATGTCACAAGTGGCATACTGTTCAATAAAAGACAGTACAGTCTCATCCGAGTCTATTCCAAATTTAGGAGCATCCTTGATCCATAGCAGCATATGAATATGAGGAGCACCTCTTGCTTGATATTCTTTTCTCCAAAAGAAATCCAGTACTTCACCAAGAGGCGGATTTTTCTTGTTTGTAATGAAAGACATCATAGCTTCAAATCTATGATTAAAATATCTGCAAACATTAACTGGATCTAATGAACACAGTTCTCCAGGTGTCTTGTAGTTTATGTTTTCTATGTTTGCATTCGCCTCCCGAAGAAATTCAAGTAAATCTTCCCAAACATACTCTGCACAGCTTAGAGTTAAAAACCATGTTGGTGCTCCTAAGTTTCTAAGCATGCACTTGAAATCTCCATAACGACGGTACCAATACTCATTAGTACCCCGCTGACAAGCCATTAAATTAACTAGCTGTGAATCCAAAACACTATATTTCTGTTGCACTTTATCCATAAATTCCTTTGCAGAAATATTTTGCAGATGTACACCACTTTTTAAGATATGATTTACTGCATAAGACAGACCAGATTAGTCACTTTCAAACAGAAGATGAAACAAATATGGAATGCATTGGCGAAACCTTGGATCTTCTGCATATAATCTTGTTGTCTGGTACTCAGATGCAGGAATCTGCATAGGTCGATCATCATATCGTGTACCTTCACCTGTAGGAAATAACTGTGGAAAACAACGACCTTCCAAACTTTCTTCCCACACACTAATAGGATGTCCTTTCGCCTTTTTCATCTGAAATAATTCAATAGCATTCCCTATTGCTTCTTTGGAATGTAGTGGATGAACACTGTAATGTTCATACATTTCTTCAGATCTGGATACATCAACTTTTTCAATTTGTCCACTAGACAAATCACTATCCTCTTCTTCACTTACATCTTCTTGTTCTACGTATACATCTTTGTAATACTTATTATTTTGCACTAAATACAACGTTGCCTTTTTCACTTTCCTAACATCCACTACATCTTGCCAGATTTTCTTACTCTTTGTAGGTACACCATTAACTAGAATAACTAGAGGTTCCTCTTCTACATTTTCAACACCAATTGTTTCCATATTTTTTTTAAATCAAGTGGCAAATACACAACTCTACCCTTTAATCCACTTTGTAAATCTGAAAGATTTAATTTACCAGTCTTAGGCTCCATACGAACAATAGCCTGAAAAGGATGTACAGATTGAATCAGAATAGTCTCATAAGTATTTAAATCCATCAATTCTGATAGAATATTTACCAACTCTAGATTATTATGAACAGCTCTAGCAGGCATTTGATTTTCATTTAATTTATTATAACAATATTTACAAACACGTTGCTCAAAACCCAAATCAAAATAGTTTTCCACCAACAAATAAGTTGCAAAATCTTTCCTATGACCATTACTTTCATCTTCACTTTTTAAATATAAATCAACTAACCTAGTTTGACTTTTGTAATGAATGCGTCGACAACAGACACAAGAAAAATGTGGTTTCTCACCTGCAATTCCCTTAAACTTTAATATTTCCTGTTCAAAATTTTCAATATTAACATTTCCAACATTTTCTAACACATTTCCTTCTATAATTATATCAGTTTCTGCATTATCTTCCTCTGGACCAAAATAACTTACCTCAATTTCTGCACAAATCTTCTTAACATCTAATTCACATCCGTACAAAAGAGCACTATTTAACTGTTTAAGTTTAAGTGCTGGACTTTTTGCATAGTACAACTTTCTCACTAATTTTCTCATTTTAGTATGATGCACTGCTAACATCCGGAAGTGATGAAACACACTCTGGCATATTTTTTTAGAAAGACAAGCCAGAGAATGGCCTTGCAGACCTATTTTTTCTCGCACTCTGCATTGATCTAATTCTTGCAACATTTTATTTATTTTTTTAGACTTTCTTTAGTGTACTTACGTAAGAAATTGTGAAAGAAATCAATTGAATCCTGTCGTACACTACAAATGCTACTACAATTCCAACTGTAAACAGGAGCATTAGGACGTCCCTCTAAAGCTTCTCTAGCCATAACATCTTCTGCATTTCTAACCACAATTTTCTCTTTCTCAATAACACAACCATCCTTCACCTCATACGCTCGACCACTGGTGTCAACTGCATGCAACAGATCGTTACTTTGAAAGTAACTCTCTTCATTGAAAAATGGCTCAGAAGTTGAAGTATGCATCCACTTCCCAGAAAACACTTTACAAAAAAACTCCTATTTATGTGTCTCTTCCATTTACTTTTACCTTTTAAAACTCGAATCGCCTTATTTAAAATATTTATTCTATTAAGTATTAAAATAAATAATTTTCTTTTTGTCTCAAATGCGCGCTCAACGATACCCTCTATATATTGTTTCCCCTTAAAAAAAGCAGATCTTCTTTTAGAAACTTTCTCCTTTTGTAATAAATTCGAAACTACTCTGTTGCAAAACATACACTTCCTGATTTGGCTGAATTGATTAGTCCGGGTTTTACTGTACACTCTTTCATGTCTCCTAATTCCAGAAACATTTTTATCTTTGATTCTATATCTCCTTTTAGATACTGATATTGTTTTCTCCTTCTGGACTTCAATATTAACATTTTTCCTTCCCAAAATTCCTTTCAAAAACTTTTTAGTTTGCTTACCAGGAGCACTCTTCTTTGTATCCATACTCTCTTTCTTAGAAAATACTTCAATTCCTTTCTTCTTCAAACTGTAAGTCCGTTTGTAGAGTTTCTTTTTTTCAATTCTGGTTGGCATCTTAATTTAAAATTTTGATGAAATTGTCAATCTGTAAATTACAAAAATAACAAATATTATAGTTCACTACTAGCATATACCGTACAAATTAAAACCACAGATTCATTTCCTAATGAAATACAGATAATAACAGAAAATCTCTGAACAAAATAGTAAATCCTGTAGTGAATGTTTGTTGTAAATTTATCACACTCCATATCTGTTTTAACATTATAGACAATTTTTTTAAAAAAATTTTAAAGCATACAAACAGTACACTTTTTTCAAGAACTATCGGTCATCATAGGTGTTTTAATCTTTTTTACTACAATCTCTTTTACACTTCATGAGAACATATCTTATCACTCTCATAAAGCACATCATCAACGAATATAGCAAGAAAACTGTCGTCACGAATGCTTTGCTATCAAATTTTTTTTTATTTATTTATAAGTTCATAATTTAGAAGAACTTCCAACATTAGTTCATCAGGGACTTCTTCAAGTCCATTGTCTTCATTTTCTTCTACCATCTCTAAATAAGCTGAATCTAAAGATATGTCCATGAAATCATTATTTTCATCTGTTTCCTCTTCAAACACTGCGTCTAAAATTTCCTCCATCAGTTCGTTAATGATGTCAAAATGAATTTCATTATCTTCTGACCAATTCTCCATAACTAGACTATTTCTATTCTTCTGTATCCTTTTAAAAAAAAATAGAGCCTAAATTATATCTTTTTCCATAAGTGTATAACTGAAAAGTACCTTTACTAATTTTCAAACTACACATATTTTTATAATCTCTAACTTATTAACTCTATATATTGTAAGATACCACATTCCTCTTGTTTTGAAAAAGAAATTGCCAATATAACTCTAAACATTTACGCTGAGCTTTTTTTTCCATTAAATAATTACTGTTGTTAAAAGACATTTCACTGTAAAATTTATTTTTAGATTTTCTAGATATCTGAAATATTTATTACCTGTACAATAATTTTTAGAGACCCATCTTTTTAGTTCATCACTACAAAGTGCAATATAAATGTATGCACTCTGAAGAAAAGGATCACACTATACAAACCATAGCATTCAATTAACAGATTACTACTTCCCACAGAGACAGTTCCATTTATGTTACAACAGCATACTCACCATGTAAATGTCTTAGCATATGCAAAATGTCATACTAACCATGAAGAACCACCTCATAATAAAGCTCTACATTAATATGTAAAAAAGTGCCTATACATAGTATAATCACAGATATGCAGGAAACATGACATCACATTTAGATCCATATCATAATACCGCTCTGTAAATAAAGGTGAAACACTGCCAAACATAATACAACAAGATTTGAAAAATAATGAGCACTTCACATGAACTAATTAAAAGAAACCTGAAAGAATCATACTCCAATGATTTGTAAATCTCAACTTTTTCCAAAAGAACACATGCACCAAGCTCATTAAAAGATAATTTGAACTGTCAATTGAGAACATCTAAAAATACATATCTAGTATAAGCAGATAGAACAACATGTGAAAAATTTAAGATAAAATCATGTTCCAAACATTTCAAAAAATATTCTTTATTATTTTCATCACTACCCACAGAAATTGCCAAAGCAAAAAAAGTAACTCACCTGAAAAAAAGAATATATTCCCTCAAATTATATAATTCAAAAGGCAGGTTGTTGCTTTCAGGCACCAAACACTCTAAAAAAGGAAATAATAACATTTTATTAACTTATTACAAACTTATTTCCTACACAATATACAGTCATTATAGCATTGAAAAAGCATAACTAATAAGTTCCCCAAAATCCTCTGCATTAAAACCAAATACAAAATTTCTCATTTATAAAAGCATTGTGCCACAGATATGTCACTTTTCCCCATGTTAAAATTCATGCACCTGCAACAGTAGGCCTTCATAACTAAAAGGCCAAGTCACAGAAAAACAAAGGCCTTATTTATGAAGACCTTGCGCCGCCAATGCGTCACTTTTAACATGGGAAAAGTGATGCACCGGTGGCGCAAGGCCTTCATAAATAAGGCCCCATGTCCATAGACAAAAAATACAGGGCCAGCATTATACACATGCAAGCAGTACACTTGCACAGAACCACCAAACCCCAAGGGCCACCATGTTAATATATATCCTTAATATAATAAACCTCTGAGAATGGATACATATTTCTGTGGCAGCCCATACCAGAAATTTGGCATCCTCTGACTCTGATCCACTACCAAACACCCTGCCCCCTCCCCCCTCTTCACTGAACTCCGCACTCCACCCCACCCGGACCCCCTGTTACAAACCCCCTACCTACCCTCCCTGCCCAAGGCCACCATGAGCCTAGAACCGCCCCTGGTAAAGTTATAAGACACAGCATTACTAAAACTCAAAGAATAGGCAACAGGCAGATAAACTAAATAGTACATAAAGACACATATTTTTTAATAATCCCATTGAAAAACATGTAGTATTTTTTTAAAATCTATCATGCAACTGGCCCTCCAGAACCGCTTTGAAAACTCCTGCTTTAAACCTTTACATTTCATTTTTAAACCATACACTTTCAATTACATTTTTTATTTAATTACAATTCCTGTAATGTTACACACCTTTTCTAAAATACACCAGTCCCTGTTATTATAAGGATTTTTTTTCATTCTTCATCAGTGATACTTTCTTAACATATAATGAAAATCACTGTAACTTTTTAAACGACAAAGCTCATGCGGTAAAAATAACTCTCCATTTGCTTTCCTTTAAGAATGTAGATTATCTACCCCACGCATGCGATCCTTGATATTTGCATTTGGCAGCGAATACCGAACTTGAATCGGAAGACATGAACAAGAGCTCCATTGTCACATTTAAAACTTAACGTAGCATCTGCTCACACACATATCTTTCACTTAGCTAATATTCACAGAGAACAGCATTCGTGTAAAAAAAAAAATTGACCTTCCTTTACAATTTGCTCAAATGACTCCCTTATTTTTTAACACATCCTCCACTTCAAAACAGGCTATTTTTTTGATAACTACTAAGCAATATTTAAGTGACTAGTCTGCTAGAAAATTTATCAAGTCATTCTGCTACACTTCACTGCATAGCCGGCGACCTATTTCTGTGGAGTTCCTGTTGAACTGGCAGTGCTGCGTTGTTTCCCTTACCATCTTGGTAAATTCAAAATGGACGTCCCTCCTATCTACGCAAACGAGCCGGACCACTTAGAACTATTTCGACAGAGAATGCTTCTCTACTACGGCACCTTAGCACTCTCAACTTTGAATACTTCATATCGATTATCATTTCGATATTCGTATTTCACCTGTGTGCAGCCTGTATTTCATTGCCTGAGCTGCGATTTCATGTGGGCCCTGGACTTATGGCTCTGCAACTTGGTACCTCCTGAAGCGAATTACAATCACCTCATGAATCCGTTAATTGATCATGAACAGCTTTGTTACAACGGAGGGTTTATGGCCTTTGCAGCGATACAAGGAGTTCTGGGTCATTGGAATATATTCGCAGCGGCGCAAGATTTCCTAACAGAGAGCTACATCGAAAACCCACCGAGCTGTCCTCTGATGGTAAAAGAGGCTCCGATAATAACAGATCATGAATGCTGCTTTCCTCTTCTCAATTGGATGGCTGACATGTTTTCAGATGATAACAGTGATTTCCTGTTAGAAGCTCTTGCTGCCTACTTTGCCTACACAATGGACGGATAACTCTTTCCTAACAGAGAGCTACATCGAAAACCCACCGAGCTGTCCTTTGATGCTAAAACAGGCTCCGATAATAACAGATCATGAATGCTGCTTTCCTCTTTTCCATTGGATAGCTGACATATTTTCAAATGATAACAGTGATTTCCTGTTAGAAGCAGAAGCTACCTACTTCTTTGATAACTCTTATGCAAGCCATTGACGTTCTCATTTCCTTTTGCCTCCCTATATTCTTCACGTTCTTTTGGATATTTTCTTATGAAGGACAGACCTATTGGCTTTACTAACAGTGGACATTATGATTTCGTGCTGGTTAAATTTTGGTCTTTTATGTGGACTAAATTTTTTTCTTCAGCTACTCGATTTTCAACTTTATTTTTTTTAAAACTCTAATCTCAACAATTCTATTGCTTATCTTATCTTATGTTATTTCAAACGTACTCGATGCAAAACTCGCTAATATATGCTACATGTGCCCTAATTGATGTGTAAATATAAAACAAGTTTTTTATAACTGTAAACGCCATTTCGCCTCTCAACTGCTTATTTCCGCCTCACACGCCTCTGCTCCTTTAATTTTACATAAAAATATTTTTTTTTAAATACATAAGAGAAAAATATGTTCTTTCAATAATATTTCCATTGTTTCTTGTGCTGTATTTCAAATGCAATACTGCAACCTTCAAAAGATATCTCAATACAGTAGTTCTTCTCAATAGTGATTTGCGCACCATCCAACAGATTACATACATGCACCTATCACCATTTTGTTGCTTTTGGCGCCTTTTTTTCCCCTCACACAGTAACATAACACAAACTTGATAGTGCTTTGCATATAGACAGCTGAATATATATATATATATATATATATATATATATATATATTCACTGAAAAAACCATTGGTTATAGACCATATATAGTTAGGGATTAGCCTTTTCAAAACCTTATTTTACTCACACAAAACCATTGAAATTTCATATATAGTTAGTTCCACTAACTATATATCGCGCACCCGCAATCCACTGCTGATGATGTCACATATTACATCATTCATGACATGGTTAGTGACATCACTGATGACATCACTGATGACATCTCAAATGACATCACTGATGACAACATCCAGTGACTGTATGTTTCTGTAAAGTTAAAATATGTCTTACATATTGAAGAATGAGTGGATGTATAAGTGTCTGGATGAAGGATTTAGTAGGTGCATGACTGACTGTATGAGTGAGTGATTAAATGTGTCTCACTGAGTGCATGGGTTAGTGACTAAACTCTTTTAATTTGTGCATCATTATATCTGTTGTTCTACAAACTGCTGCATATGTTGATCAGTAGCTATATGAGTAACTGTATGGGTTATTCATTGGTTGTCCAAGTATTTGTATGGGAAACTGAGTGTGTGTGTATGGGTGGCTGGGAGGTGTGTGACTCTGTACATAGATGTGTGAGTAGTTGATTCACTATATGTATGGATTCAAAAGTGCATGTGGAAACAGCTGTATGGGCGGTTGACTGTGCATGAGTGTATTAGTGAGTGAATGGATATCTCAGTGCTACATGTCAAAGTAAGTACATATGTAAAACACAGTACATGTGAGAGTTGACATCTATAAATAACTGTGCATAAGAGCCAGTGAATGTGTGAGTGGCTGTATGGATCATTGTGAACATGTATCAGGGATTGTATAAGAGAGTAAAGTAAATATGTGTTAGTATATGTTTGAATAAGTAAGGTGTGTATAACTGTATAGTTGAGAACATGGAGGTGTGATTGATTTTTTGCATAACTGACTAGGTGTGTGAGTAACTCCATGGATGAGTGGCAGTCTTTGACTGTCTGTTTACACTGATTGTATCTAAGGTTATATTAGAGTCTGAAGAGGTTCATGGTATTATCACATGAATGATATCATCAGTGATGTGATCAGTCATGTCAAATGAGATGTTATCAGTGATTTTATCAGTGATGTCATTTGAGATGTCATCAGTGATGTCATTTGAGATGTCATCAGTGATGTCATTTGAGATGTCATCAATGATGTCATCAGTGATGTCACTAACCATGTCATGAATGATGTAATATGTGACATCATCAGCAGTGGATTGCGGGTGCGCGATATATAGTTAGTGGAACTAACTATATATGAAATTTCAATGCTTTTGTGTGAGTAAAATAAGGTTTTGAAAAGGCTAATCCCTAACTATATATGGTCTATAACCAATGGTTTTTTCAGTGAATTTTCAAGGTTTTGTAAATGCAAATTCCTAACTATATATGGCGTATAACCTATGGTTTTTTCAGTGAATTTCATTGGTTTTTTAATAGCAAATATCAAAAGCTGTAAAATGTCAAGTACGTGATAGGTAAAAACTTTTTCGTGTTTATGCACGCTGATGTGCTTTGAACGCTGCCCCCCTCCTCTCTTTTCTCTTAGTAGTACTCTCTCTTTGCAGATAGTGAAGAGTAGTTAACGCAGGCCTTTACCCCCGTTGTAATCCGTCGTGCCTGCTTGTCTCTCCATTTGATTGATTGTTATCCAAGCATTTGCTGTTTTACAATTGATTCTCTTTGGTTCATTCTCTATTTACAAACAAGCACAAAGTCGCAATACTCTGTTTAGTCTTTGCAGATAGTGAAACATCGTGAAAAATCGTGTAAAAAAATAAAAGTAATCGAGCAAAATCAGTAGGCCACTAATTGGATCTCTTTTTGACCTCGCTAAAATAGAAACATTAGGAACAACCCTTCATGAGAAATACGAAAATAGTGAGATGAACTGAGCTCCACACCATGAGGGCTGCAAGACAGCTCGGCTCCGTCACCCACCCCGCCCAAAATAACGACAAACCCTATGCAAATATTAAAAATATAGACAACACACCAGCAAAGTAACAGGGTAAAACATTTTATTAAATAACTATTTACATTACGTTGGTTTATGAGATGATGTCAGTAGTGGACCGATGTGTGAATAGGTCGGAAGCAGCACAAGGCGCCAAGATCCGGATGGCAAGTCCTGGATGTTGGGTGCCATAGTTCAGAGTTCTGAGTTTGAGCCTTTTTCAATCCCTGTGCTTTGTTGTTTCCCCTCCATCAAAAACAAAACAAAAAAAAACTGTGCAAAAATACAAAAAAATCAAAAAATGTTTAGAAAAGCAGTGCTTGTAAGACTGTCTGAAGCTTATTTCCCCCTACTGCAGCTTCACTACTCTCAAAGTAAGTGAGGGTCGTTTGTGGACCTGACTGCATTTGAAAACAATGTTATATGGTACCTCCCTAAACCGCTTGATGGAGGCCCCCGAGGGGCGGTGTGATGGCACGGACTCGGAGAAGACTCTTGGCTCCGACCCCCTCCCCAAGTCTTATAGCACTGGTGTAGCCTGAGATCGCCCCCGACATAGGCGGCCGGCTCCCGGGGTCCGACGGAACTTTTTGCCTTTTGATGACTCTTCTATTCTGGACTTTGTCCCACAATCCGTTTTACCAGAAGACACGCTGTAGTGGGGCGCCCCTTTACTGTTTTAGTTGCCATTCCGCCCGCTTTTGCTACACTGTGCCTCTTCCGCCATTCAGCTGTTTACCGCCCGCTCTTGCGACTACAGGGTCTCGCTCACCATGTAGTTGAGTTGCGCCCACTCTTGCGGTGCAGCGATAGGCGACTGCCACAGGACTCTAAAAATGGCGGCCGGCTCTTCAGATTTGGGCGTGGTCCACTAAAATGGCCCTGGGACACCTTGGAACTCGGACGCTTCCCTGATAGGGCTTGGGTCCCATTCTCGAAAGCGTCCCCTCAGCCGTGAAGATTCTACAAAAGTCTTGGGGGCCCCCGACTCCCGCAGGCTTCTGGTGGGGAGCGGCTGCCATGTCTGCTCGTGGAATGGCCACGACGGAGCTACGAGATGGTAGTGCTCTCATGCTGACGCCAGCTTTAGTCTGAAACATCCAGAAACACTGTAGACTACCAATTGGATTAGTTCCGGTAGCGCCCCAACATGACCCGGTAGAGAAGAACTTGCCCTCCCCTCTTTGACTGATGGTTCTTGTTGCCTGTCCCCTCTGTTGTCATTTAACAGAACTTTTTGGACTGCTGAAAGGGGTTGTGTTCCGAACGCTGGTTGGTGGAGACATTTTGACTATATTCTTGATCTACGTTGTCGCGTAATGCGTTATATGACACGCCGCGTTAGCGCACCCGGAAGTGATCCGGGGCGCGGCGCGCAGCGCGTAACGTAAGCATAACAGGTCATGTGACTTGTTAATAAAACTTTTCATTGGTTCATTTTACTTTTGTTATTTTAATGATGAAAAGCTTGGTCATATGACCTAAAAATTACGCTTTTTATTGGTTTCGAACATTATTTTTTTTTCAAACATATATGTTATAATATTCCAGGCTAATGTACTTTCCCGGAAAATTTACAACTGTCCTGCAAGTAAAATATATTCCTTTTTCGAGAAAAAGGGCGTTTCTTCGTTCCATGACGGAGCCGTTGAGTAAAAGAGACTCGGCCTGCTGTCTTAGTTGCCGATACGCCTGATTATCAGATTCTTATCGATCACTTTATGTTGCAGGAGTGGAAAACACAACTGCCCTTGACCATTTATCTTTACTGCGTTCCTACATATTATACCTTTTATCCGTCATGTAATTGGACTGCTTTATTTCACTTGCCTTTTACTGATTTGAAAACAGTGACTAAAAGTAAAAACTTTACCAATGTAAATACTACTACCATGTTTTGTTTTAAAAACCTTTATTGTGAAAATGTCGGTATACAAATACGGGCCTATAACCACGTGGGCCGGTCACGGAGCAAACTGAAATCGTATATGATGAGGAGACATTGACATTATAGAGGAACGTAACGAACGAGCCATTAGGTTGCAAGAACTAAGCTGTCTAACAGTTGCGGAATCGGTGGACGTACATTTTATAATTAAAGTACGACAGGGCCACTTACAAAAAGTTATCTAGATATACATTTGCGTGCCAGTACCATGGGTGACGTTAATTCGAACTTTCAATAGTACAGTAATCAATAACACATCAGAACTTAATATCAATAGGGATGTCGAAATATTCAATCAATTCTCGTCCCCGCCCGCCATGAGCATCAAAACTGCATTCATATCTCGTGATATCAAGGTTGTTCAACCAGTACACAACAAGGAGTTACGAGTCCCATTTATACCGGCGCCATTCTGGGCGAGGCCGGGCAGGTCCAAGATATAGTCAAAATGTCTCCACCAACCATCGGCCAGACCAGAACCCCTTTCGGCCCTTTATGCTACAAGATGGTGTCTTCCATTCAGAAAATATTGTTGGCAGCATTTTGAAAGGAAAGATAAACAGCCGTTCTCCTAGTGAGTCTCACATTGTTACATTTAGGAAGAATGTTGAAGAGTAGTATCTGGAAAATCTGAAGCCATTTTTCTACAAACTCTCAATCAGCATTTTTTTTTTTTTTTTTTTAAATTTTTTATTAAACAAAACAGTAGGGTGTTATTGGTACATTTGATTTTTCAACTTTAGATACAATTTTTCATACAATAAACATGAGACAAACCAGACCTATACATTACTTCTATCAAATAAATTAAGTCAATCTTAAAGTGCTAGTGCAAAGTGGTAAAAGGAAAGCAATTAATCCAATACGTCAAATTCCGTATTACATTGTACACAAACAAAGCATTTTAACACCCCGAGGGTATCTTTGTCCTTCTCTAAAGTATAAATAGCAGAATCATAGAAAGTTAAACGATAAGCAACCACTAATGAAGTATTAATCAAAATTAACTAAATTATTTTATAACTTTATCAAATATAAGAGCAAAAGAAAACTGCAATGAGCTGCTAATTTGTAATTTCAAAAGTGCTATAGCAACATTAAAGTGCTAGTGCTCGAACCCGCACAATTGACAAATTACATAGAGGGCTAAGAAAAGGACATTCGAGTTTCTACTCTAGTTCCGTTAGCCCTATTAATTTAAGTACAGAAACATCCTATAATAAAAATAAATCTAATTCTAAAGTGACAGTGCAAAAATATACATCAGTGTTGCTGAATGGTTCATCAAATATTAGTATGGCAAAACCCATCAAAAAAAAAAAAAAAGCAGCAAAGTTTTTATTACAATTATTAAAGTGCTGCTGCAATAGAATGCAACATATCCGAATAAGTGCAAAAAAGTGCGATAGCAGCTAGTGAAATATCAATTTCCTTTTATAAATTTCAACTTCTCAAAATATTTCCAATACTTTTCAAATCTTTTGATCGCACCCACCCTGCCAGCATAAGCTCTCTCAAATGAACATGTTCTTTTCATTTTATTGACCCATTTTAATTGACATGGGATTACCTCAGATTTCCAATTTTGTAAAATCATGGACCGTGCTACAGTAGTAGAAATAAAAATAAATGCTTCTTCTGAGTTATTAAACCTATACCTATCTTTACAAATGCCAAAAAGGGCCACTTCTGCTTCAGGTAGCAGTGTTTTACCTGTTGCCAATTCCATGTCAGTAAAAATCCCCTTCCAAAAAGATTCTAGCTTTGGACAAGAGAAAAACACATGATGCCAGCCGCCCTGACCATTTGTTTTGCATCTAAAGCATTTATTCTCGTAGCCAGGGAATATTCTCTGTAAGGCCTCCGGGGTGTAATATACCATCCAGCGGGAGAGAAAGGACATTCGTTTAAAATTGGCTGCCCGGAGAGTTTTATATCCTTGCTGACATATTACTTCCCAGTCTTTTTCTGACAAAACGCATTGTGTCATGAGGCTTATTTTATCTAGATGTTTAAGAATTGCCTGAGGAGGTCCTGGAGGAAGTAGCCTTTTGTACCAGTATCCTATACCCTTATGTTTTTCCCGGTATAATGCTGCTAACAAGGCATTTTGTGGAGTATCAGAGCCCCCTTCTCTTTTCTTATCAGATAAACCAGTTGTAAATAATCAAAAAACATAAGCCGCCTTGGATATGCTTTATCTACAACTGTTTGCCAACTAATTACCTTGTGTTGGGAGAGTAAATGTCTAATTTCACAAAAACCAGCTAATTCCCATTGTAGCAGATGGTTCTGAGAAATCTTGAGTCCCATTTTACCACATTCCAATAATTTCAAAAAACTGGTACCATCTGAGCCGCATTTTTTAAACAAAAGTCGTAATCTTGAGGAGTACACTAGTAGTGTCTTATATCTTGTTTTCTTGGGCAGCTTTGCAGTTTTT
The DNA here is from genome assembly GCF_964263255.1 of Lissotriton vulgaris. Classification (NCBI taxonomy): domain Eukaryota; kingdom Metazoa; phylum Chordata; class Amphibia; order Caudata; family Salamandridae; genus Lissotriton; species Lissotriton vulgaris. Next base: position 459,607,253 of record NC_141696.1, on the reverse strand, counting down.
AAAAAGAAAAAAATTTGAGAGCCTGCTTCCTCAAGCATTTTATCAAGAAAGAAATTGTCTCTAGACTGTCTGGTCCTTAATAGTCCTGCCACTATATCGAAAAGGGCTGCTTCGTAATATGTTTTAAAATGGGGGAGAGCCAGTCCGCCCTGCTTTACAGTAAGTTGTACCACCGGGGGTGGAAAGCAGCAAAAAAAGACATGTACAGTAGGGTTGCTATTTTGACTGTTAATTCTGATTGGTGCAGACTAGATATACATTTCTACAAAAAAAAGAGATGAGATTTGATTCATGTAAAATCCTGTCCATCAATGCAAACGGGCTACTGAATAAACAGAAGTACGGCTCGCTTTTGAAATGGGCAATGGCCCTGAATCCCCAGGTTGTCTTCTTACAGGAAACACATCTAAAGACCAACTCGCCAAAGTTGTTTTTGCCAAGATACTTCTCGTATGGGTTTTTTTCCTCAGCTGGGGTTGCCCAGAGGGGAGTTGCTATTTATCTCGCAAAGAGTCTTCCTTGGGAGGTCATACAGGTGCAAAGAGACTCTATAGGCAGATGGCTCTGGGTAGCAGTAAAACTGTTGGGGAAAGTATTAAACTTTGTTAATTACTATGGCCCAATATTCGATGACATTTCTGCCCTGACAGAAATCAGTGAAATCTTAAGGGGCACTCCAGGACAAATTGTGATAGGAGGCGATTTTAATTATATACAAGATTTAAAAAGGGATACTTCTAACAAGAGCAAGAAGCAACTAAAGCCAAAAACAAAAGGGGTGCTGGAAGCTTTTATGATAGAATATCAACTGCGAGATTCATGGCGCTCCCTAAATCCCAATACTGAGTCCTACACGTGCTACTCTAATAGATTCCACACTGCCTCTAGAATAGATTTTTTTTTAACTTCCAGGTCTCTTCAAACTGGTAATGCATTAATAGGTTGCAACCCTTTCTCAGATCATGGGAGGATTGAAATGGAACTGATGCTAGAAGGTACAAAAAGAGAACGCCCCACGTGGCAGATGGATCGTACCCTTTTACAGAACATGGAGTGGGTAGAGGGCTTCAAAGAATGGATCAATGAATTTTTCTTAGTTAATAAAGATTCAGCTGAGCCTTTCACTATATGGGGAGCATTTAAAGCTGCAGCCCGGGGGTAAATGATAGCATTTTCCTGCAATAAGGCAAACGTTCGTAAGGAACAAATTGCCGTCCTTCAAAGCGCCGCTGAGAAAGAACATGCGCTAAAACTTAATCAAATGCCCAATAAATGAGAAGAAGCGAAGTCATTGCTTAGGGATTTCTTCACCCTGGAAGAGATAAATAGCTCGAAGGCCTTTCAGCAAAAGCTTTATGAGGATAGTCAATTGATGGGAAAGCTTTTGGCTAATTCAATTAGAAAAAAACAAGAATCTTCCATTATTCTAAAAATTAAAGATCCTCAGGGAGGAATAGAGACTCATAGCGAGGGAATTGCGAAAGTATTCCTTGAGCATTACGAGAGAATATACTCCACAGATATTCAGGTGGAGGGAACATTAATCAAGGATTATTTCGAAAGCTTAGATATTCCCAAAATCTCCGATTTTAGGAGGAATCAATTAAGCAGTGAAATAAGCATACTGGAAATTCAAACTAGTATAAAAACAACAGCAGGAGCAAAAGTTTCAGGCGTGGATGGGTTCCCGGTTGAATTTTATAAGGTATTTTTAAAGGAACTGGAGGGTCCCTTGAAAAATGTATTTAATTATATCAGAAGAGGTGGCAAGGTTCCCTCTGAGTTTAAATAATCTACAATTATCAGCTTTGTTAAAAAAGATAAGAATCCAGAGGAGGCAAATTCTTACAGACCAATCAGTCTACTGAATTCGGACTACAAGGTGTTTATGAAAATCTGGGCCCAAAGATTTGTGTCTGCAGCACAGGAGGTAATACATCAAGATCAGACAGGGTTTATAGCCGGTAGATCAATGGCAGCGAACACAGAATATTTGATACAGGCTTTAGATTTTTTTAATATTAATTCAACTCCTGCATGTATCTTGATGATCGATGCAGAAAAAGCATTTGATTTAGTTAACTGGTCAGCGTTATTTTTTTCCTTGGGTTGTTTTGGATTTCCGGCCCCGATTATTAATATGCTACAGAACATTTATGAAGGGGCAACAGCTCAGGTTATAGTCAACACCAGGCAAGCAGGGAAGATCAAAATAAATCGCGGGACTAGGCAAGGTTGCCCTCTATCTCCCCTGCTTTTTACCTTTTTCATTGAACCGCTGGTGATAAAAATAAGGAACAATGAAGCAATAATACCCCCTATTGTCGGAATGTCAAAATTAAAATTATTTGCCGATGATATTGTTTTGTATTTAGCTCCAGAAAAAGAAAATATTCTACATCTTATGAAAGAGTTTAAGGACTACAAAAAGATTGGGGGGTATAAGATCAATGAGAAGAAAACGGAAGTTCTTATTTTAAATTCCAATCTAGATTTTCTTCCACCAAACCTCCAGTCTCAAGCAGAAAAACGGGATCCAATACGATATCTAGGAATTTATGTGACTAGAGACTATCAAGATCTTTTTGGGCTGAATTATACTAAGATGAAGAACAAAATTAAGAACATGCTGGAACAGTGGGATTCCTTGCCCCTGACTTTGATCGGTAGAGTTGCTTTGATTAAGATGAACATACTCCCCTTGGTTTTATTCCTTTTTAGTAATATTCCAATAAAAGTCAACATGGCCTATTTCAAGGAACTCGATTCTATGATGAGTAGATTTATCTGGAATAAAAAAAAAGTCAATCAGCCTTGAATGGAAAAAAAAATCCTGAAGAATGTACAAACTGAAAACCAATTTTTGTCTGTATAGCATCAACAGCAACGCTTGAGTCAGCTTTGTGTCAAGCCGCCATTTTCATTCAGTCAATAGCGTCCCCCTGCACACATTCAGGAACCTGGTCGTGTCTTCAGATGAAACGGATTGTGGGACAAGAAGCAGAAAGGAAAAGGAAAAAAGTTCCGCCGGACCTCGGGATCCGGCCGCCTATGTCATGGGCGATCTTTGGCCACACCAGGGCAATAGTGAAGCTACAGCAGGTGCAAAAGAGCTTCAGACAGTCTTACAAGCACTGCTTTTCTAAACATTTTTTGATTTTTTTGTGTTTTTGCACAGTTTTATATATTTTTTTTGTTTTTGATGGAGGGGAAACAACAAAAAACAGGCATTGAAAAAGGCTCAACAGTGCAGGGCGCCTTGTGTTGGTTCCGACCTATTCACACAGCGGTCCACTACTGACATCACCTCATAAGCCAACGGGGCACCCCACGCTGACTTTCGGCGCAGCATTGTAGGATGGCCACACCAGTGCGGCAACTTGCTGGACACCACCTCGGTGCCATCCGGATCTCGGCGCGTTCGAGTCACTGTACCGCAAAAGTGACCGGAACTCAGCTGGACACGCCGTCTTTCGGCACAGCATTGTAGGATAGCCACACCAGTGCAGCAACTTGCTGGACACTAACTCGGTGCCATCCGGATCTCGGCGCGTTGTGCTGCCTTTGGCCTATTCGCACACCGGTCCGCTACTGACGCCGCCTCACGTGCCAACGGATTTTCTACGCTTTTTGTAGCCCTATGCCGCATAACAGGTCATGTGACTTGTTTATAAAACTTTTCATTGGTTCATTTGACTTTTGGTTTCCTAAAGATGGAAGGCTTGGTCATATGACCTAAAAATAACACTTTTCATTGGTTTAGAACATTTTTTTTCCCAAACGATGAAAGCCCCACCTTGTTTCTGGATGATTCAGACTGAAGCTGGCGTCACCATGAGAGCACCACCATCTCGTGGCTCCGTCGTGGTCATTCCGCGAGCAATCATGGCAGCCGCTCCCCACCGGAAGCCTGCAGGAGTCGAGGGCCCCCAAGACTTTTGTAGAATCTTCACGGCTGAGGGGACGCTTTCGAGAATGGAGCCCAAGCCCTAGCAGGCAAGCGTCCGAGTTCCGAGGTGTCCCAGGGCCATTTTAGTGGACCAGGCCCAAAACCGAAGAGCCGTCCGCCATTTTAAGAGTCCTGTGGCAGCCGGCTATCGCTGCACTGCAAAAGTGGGAGCAACTCAACTACATGGTGAGCGAGACGCTGTAGCCGCAAGAGCGGGCGCAACTCAGCTGGATGGCCGCCACCTGGGGAGCCCCGTTCACGCCGCCCCCCCCCCGGCCGCCCCACGCCAATTTTCGGAGCAGCATTGTAGGCTACCAAAACCAGTGGGGCAGTTTACTGGACATCACCTGGGTGCCATCAACATCTCAGCGCGTTCTGCTGCCTTGTGACTATTCGCACAACAGACCGCTACTGACGAGGCCTCCCCCCGCACCACCCGGGACGCCCCACGCTGTTTTTCTGAGCTGCATTGTAGGATCCCAAAAACCAGTGCGGCACCCAGGTGACATCACCTGGGTGTCGTCCAGAACTCAGCACGTTGTGCTGCCTTGGGACTATTCGCACAAAAGACAGCTTCTGACCATTGTTGCTTTTTTTTGTCAAAAATGTTTAAATGTTTGTTACAGTTTTTGTTCCGTTCGTTATATTTAAAAGTTAATAAAGTTTTATAATCCTACTTTGTTGGAGTGCTATATATTTTTAAAAAATCGGGTGAATGGGGCCTTGAATCGGGTTATTGTCATGTGTGGGCTTTGCAAGTGTACTGCTACAGGATCGGACATTTCAAACTCAAATGCACGTTCTTTTTCTTACCTTTCCGAAGCATGGAGCGCAATAGCAGGCAGAGAAAGGGTGATGCAAGTGTTGAACACTGCCTGGCCTGGCAAATTGCTGGCAGTGCCCCCCCCCCGCCCGCTCCTGAAAGAGGGCACACACACACCGCCGCCCCGAGTACTTCACAGATCTTTAAAAGACCATGCGCTTGTTAATGAGGCTTAAATGGTTTATCACCCCTTCTAGAACCCCTGCATCGACCCTCTGACGTTTCCTGGAAGAATTACCACGTAACACAATACCAAGCCTTGTCAGCTGAAACCCCCGAGGAATCGTGGGGCATATTATCAAGGGGGTTTATCTCTGCTTTTTTGGCTTTAAAAGCCAAGAAAGCGGAGATAAAATTATCTCCCTATTACCAAGCTGTCGCTAACACCAGTTAGTGACAGCTAAAAGGAGATAGCGACCATCTTGGGCCCCTCTTTGCATGTCAGTGATATTTATCACTAATGACATGCAAAGTGGGCGTGCCAAGATGTTAGCGACTGGAAACAGTCCCTAACATCGCTATCTCCTATTACCAACTTTTGGAGATATTCGCGCTAAGAGCGAATATCTCCAAAAGCTAACACATGACCTGAGCAGTTCTTAGCCATGTTATCCAATGGGAGGTGGATAACATGGCTAAGAGCATTTGCTCGATAATGCATGAATATCGCTGACTTTTCAGCGATATTCATGCATTGCGGACGTTTTTTTTCGCATTTGCGATAAACCTTGCTAATAGCAAGGTTTATCTGCGATAAAAATCGCCGATGTGCGGCGATAATTTTTGTCTCTAAACAAGTTAGAGACAAAAATTATCGCTAGTTGTTGGTAATATGCCCCCGGGTTTTTGCTTGCAGAAATCGGGAGGCGGGAGACTAGCACTGAAATCAGTAGTCTCACGCCTGAATCAGGAGGGTTGGCATGTCTGGATTCTCTACAGCTGGGGCCATAAACTACATCCGCAGGGCTAGGTGATAGCCTGGGACCGGCCTGACATCTAAAATGGCTGCCGTACACGACAAAATTGTGGCATTGGAAAAAAGGCAAGATGGCGCAGACAATGTTTAACAATAAGGATTCATTTATAACAAAATATTTTATCGCACTGACAAATTGGCGGTCAACACTTCCTGATTTCCATCGAATCGAACGTTAACAGACGTCACGCAGCAAAAAAAAAAAAAGCTCACGCACAGCCGCTGGAAGACATGTATCAACATATATGAGCCTCCTCAGCCACCCTCAGAAAACATAAGGGATTAGGATACGTCTCCCGAACCCCCTTATACCTAGTAATTTAATTAAAACGAAGCACAAAATGGCGAATTCCCGTTTCGCTACCAGTTTGCGGCCCAGTTCGCGGCCCGTGAAGAGCTTCTACCGTGAAAAATATATATTTTTTTTATTTTCCCCACGGGACCCTTTAATAACCCCAACAACATTCCTAGGGGGTCAAGAGGGGTATATCTTGTCCCCTTTCATTAAATTCCCCCTTCGTTTTTCACCTCTTCTTCTCTCTCGATCCTACCGAGAGATAAGATGGCGGCCGCTCCGGACTGTTTAGAATGTTGACAGACACCGGGGAGCCAATCAGCTTCGCATCGCAAAGTTCCGTTTCGCGAAAAGTAAGCGGACCGGAGCGCAGCCCGGAGAGCTGTCACAGATATATATCTTGTTTTAAACGTTAATTTCTCAAAATCCACTGAAGCACATATATTGAGACCTAGCAAAGGCACATCGGGCTAACAGTCCCTATAATTTTGCCAAGTTTCGTGCAAATCCATTTAGCCGTTCGAGCTAAAAGTGAGGCCAACCGCCCTATGGAAATTAACATAGGGAAAACGCGTTTTGGGACCCCCCTTTTTTCTCGGCCCCCCCTTGAGGAAACCCCCCCAAATTTCCAGGAGCTGCTCAGAAACAAAATGTGCCATTTTCCTGAAAAGTTCAGCCAATTCCGTCCACAAACGCCAAAGTTATTAGGCATAGAATTTTCAAAAGTTCCATAGAGAAAAAATCCTAACTATATATACCTACTGGCTATCGCCAGTAGGTAATATATATATATATATATATATATATATATATATATATATATATATATATATATATATATATATATATATATATATATATATATATATATATATATATATATATATATATTCACTGAAAAAACCATAGGTTTCACACCAGTTATAGTTAGGAATTAGCATTTAAAAAACCTATTAAATTCACTGAAAAAACCATAGGTTTCACACCAGTTATAGTTAGCTGGAAATTTTACTGATATAAAACCATTGAAATTCCCACGTTATAGTTAGATGGACCCACTATAACTTGCGCGTGCAATGCACTGCTGATGACATCACATATTACATCACTCATGACATGGTGAGTGACATCACTCATGACATCACTGATGACACCATCCAGTGAATGTGTGTCTTTCTGAAAAATAAATATATTTTATATATGTATATGTAAAAGTTGATGGAAGAATAAATGTTTAAATAGGTGTCTAAATGGATGGTTTTTAAAAATTGATTGGTTAACTGGCTTAATAAGAAATCATCAACAGTGCATTGCACGCGCAAGTTATAGTGAGTCCATCTAACTATAACGTGGGAATTTCAATGGTTTTATATCAGTAAAATTTCCAGCTAACTATAACTGGTGTGAAACCTATGGTTTTTTCAGTGAATTTAATAGGTTTTTTAAATGCTAATTCCTAACTATAACTGGTGTGAAACCTATGGTTTTTTCAGTGAATTTCATAGGTTTTTTAAATGCTAATTCCTAACTATAACTGGTGTGAAACCTATGGTTTTTTCAGTGAATTTCATAGGTTTTTTAAATGCTAATTCCTTTGTATATCGAGTTTCTAACCTTTTTTTTTTTTTACAATTTGCTGTTTTTTTTTAAGTATTCATTTTTTTTATATAATTTTTTTCTTTTGCGCTCTGGGTGCGCGCTCCGGGAAGCTTTCAGCTAAGCTCTCCTGTAAGCTTCTCCGAGAGCTCATCTGAAAGCGCACCCAGAGCGCAACTGTCGTTCGTGAAAAAAAAATATGAATGAAAAGTTAATAATAATGCAAAACATTTCGTACCATACAAATAAAATTTGTTTTTTTTAATATGGAAAATGATTATGCATTTCTATAAAAGATTGATGACGTCACTTCGGCGCGCAACGTAAGTGCCCTCGGAAGCGCCTACGTGCGCGGCGCCTAAACGCACGCAAAAGCGCCTACGATCGCGCCACGTTTGCGCCCCGGAAGCGCCTACGATCGCGCTGCGTAAACGCACCGGAAGTGCTCCGGAGCGCGCAGCGTAAACGCGTCGGGTCATGTGACCCTAAAATAACACTTTTCATTGGTTGCTAACAGTTTTTTTTTACAATGAATGAAATCCCCACCCATTTCCTTCACTTCTTCTTTCACTTTTGTGACTGAAAGACCTGCCTTTTTTGCTGCTCCATATTCCTGGATTCATCATGGCTGCCAGACCATCCAGCAGTGAAGATGACTCCAATGATTTCATTGATGAAGAGCCTCCTCAGCCGAAGGTCAAAGAACATTTCATCTGGAAATTTTTTAAGTTTCCAGCAGACCAGAAGAAGGTGAATGCACCAAAAGTAGAGTGCAGGATCTGCAAACAGGTCCTGTCACGGGGTAACCCCCCAAAAAAGTATTCTTTTGGCAACTTCACCATGATTCGCCATGTGGAGAGGAGGCACCCCCAGAATTTTGCCCGGGAAAGTGTCAGGGCTCTGGCACAAGAGGTTCCCAGAGATGGGGCCTCTACATCAACAGGAGGAGCAACTTCTTCTGGAAGAGAACATTCACAGGGGCAGGTAGCAAACATTCAACCTGCATTTAACCATGGGGTCGTCAGATGCAGATACTGCAATCAACTCCTCACCTATGGGGAGCAAAGTGTCCTGCTCATGGTTCGGGCATTGGAGAACCATCACTGCCCTTCCCACCCCTAATTTTTTTCTTTTCTTTTTGCTCCTGTTGAGCAGTTTCTATTCCCTGTTTTTGTTCCTGTTCAGTTAAAAGAAGAAAACCAAAAGTTCTTTTCAGAACTACCTCCAATTCTCATCAAAGAGCTATAATCTTAAAAAATGAAGAGTAAGTGAAATATAGTGCATTGATAATTGAAAGGAGAATGAGTAAGAAAGAACAGAAAGGTATGAGAGGTGAAAGGAAGTGAAGTAGGAGGAATGAAAGAAGGTGAGTGTTAGAAAAGAAAGTTATGACACAGTGAATAAACTGGAGGCCTCATTTCTGAAAAGTGACGCATCGCTACGTGAAAACAGCGATGCGTCACTTTTCTGGACGCACTCCTTATGACATTCCAGATATGTCATATTTAATATATGACTAATCAATTCGCAAGGAGTTACAGATATGTCAGTATTTCTGACATATCTGTAAACACAAAAGTAACGCATTGCAGGAGTGCGTCACAAAAGTGACGCAACTCCAGTAATGTGTCCTTTCACATGGAAAAAGCACCATGTGAAAGGTTTGCTGTGAAGCAGGCGCAAGATTTTGGCGCAACTGCATCCTAAAAGTGACGCACTGCGTCATTATTACCAAGCTTTTTGCAAGGAACACCCCCTCTGCATGCATTATACCTGACACTATTTTTTAAAAAGTGACGCATCTAGGTACATGGGTCACTTTTTAAAACTCTGCGCCATATTGTATCTGCATCAGGTATAATGTATGCAGAGGGGGCAATCCCTCGCAAAAAGCTTGGTAATAACGACGTACTGAAATCTATGAGATTTCTCTGCGTCACTTTTAGGATGCTGTTGCGTCAAAATCTTGCGCCGGCCTCGCATCACTTTTATGTTTACAGATATGTCAGAAATACTGACGTATCTGTAACTCCTTGCAACATGATTCGTCATACATTAAATATGACACATCTGGAATGTCATAAGGACTGTGGACAGAAAAGTGACGCATCACACCAGCAGTGTAATAAAATGTGCCTCGTTGCACTATATTTAAAGGATGCAACAGCATCCTAAAAGTGACGCAGTGAAATCTCAAACATTTCACTGCGTCGCTATTACAAAGCTTTTAGTGGGGGAACACCCCCTCTGCATGCATTATACCTCACGCAGATATAATGTGGCGCTTGATTTTAAAAAGTGACCCATCTACCTAGATACCTCACTTTTTAAATATAACGCAACGAGGCACATTTTTTTACACTACTGGTGCGATGCGTCACTTTTCTGTGCGCACTCCTTATGACATTCCAAGTAACGCATTGCTGGAGTGCGTCACAAAAGTGACGCAACTCCAGTAATGTGTCCTTTCAAATGTGGAAAGCAGCATGTGAAAGGTCTTGCCTCAGTCTAATACCTGCTGTAAAGCAGGCACAAGATTTTGACGCAACAGCATCCTAAAACTGACGCAGTGAAATCTCAAAGATTTCACTGCGTCGCTATTACAAAGCTTTTTGCGGGAGAAGACCCCCTCTGCATGCATTATACCTGACGCTATTTTTAAAAAGTGACGCATCTAGGTACATGGGTCACTTTTTAAAACTCTGCGCCACATTATATCTGCGTCAGGTATAATGTATGCAAAGGGGGCATTCCCCCGCAAAAAGCTTGGTAATAACGACGTACTGAAATCTATAAGATTTCTCTGCGTCACTTTTAGGATGCTGTTGCGTCAAAATCTTGCACCTGCCTCGCATCACATGATTCGTCATACATTAAATATGACACATCTGGAATGTCATAAGGAGTGCGCACAGAAAAGTGACGCATAACACCAGCAGTGTAATAAAATGTACCTCGTTGCACTATATTTAAAAAGTGACGCATCTAGATAGATGCGTCACTTTTTAAATATTGCATAACAATGCGCATTTTTTTACACCGCTGGTGCGTCACAAAAATTGACGCACAAGAAGCGCAAAACTAACAGCGCAAGGCCTTCATAAATATGGTCCTGGATTTTCCCCGTGTTTCGCCGGTGCGCGTACCATGCGCTTCCCCCGCGCAAAACGAAAAAAATTTTTTAATGCCCTGCAGGACCCTATTTTAGTCCCTACATCATACCTAGGGGGTCAGAGGGGGTCTACTCTTCCCCCTTATGGTCATTTGCCCCTTTTTTTTTCAAACCCCTTGTGTCTCGATTTTACCGAGACACAAGATGGCGGCCGCTCCGGACTGTTTAGAATGTTTACAGACAACTGAGAGCCAATCAGCTTCCTGCGCGCAAGTCGTGTGTCGCGCCTGGAGCGCACTCCGGTGCGCGCACGGGAGAGCGCCTATAGATATATATATTTTTTTGAACCTAAATTACTCAAAATCCACTGGAGCACATATCTTGAGACATAGCAAAGGCACATCGGGCTACCAGTCCCTACAATTTTGCCAAGTTTCGTGGAAATCCATTCAGCCGTTCGGGCTAAAAGTGAAATCGACCGCCCTATGGAAATTAACATGGGGAAAACGCGTTTTGGGACCCCCCTTTTATCTCGGCCCCCGCTTAACGTATCCCCCCCAAACTTTCAGGGAAGGACCGGAACCCCGCGAGGCCATTTTCAGGAAATTTTCAGGCAGATTCGTCAACCGGCGCCAAAGTTATTCCAAATAGAATAACTTTGGCGCCGGTTGACGAATCTGCCTGAAAATTTCCTGAAAATGGCCTCGTCGAGCTCGGGTCCTTCCTTGAAAGTTTGGGGGGGATACGTCAAGCGGGGGCTGAGATAAAAGGGTGGTCCCAAAACGCGTTTTCCCCATGTAAATTTCCATAGGGCGGTCGATTTCACTTTTAGCCCGAACGGCTGAATGGATTTCCAGCAAACTTGGCAAAATTGAAGGGACTGGTAGCCCGATGTGCCTTTGCTATGTCTCAAGATATGTGCTGCAGTGGATTTTGAGTAATTTAGGTTCAAAAAAATATATATATCTATATGCGCTCTCCGGTGCGCGCACCGGAGTGCGCTCCAGGCGCGACACGCGACTTGCGCGCAGAAAGCTGATTGGCTCTTGGGTGTCTGTAAACATTCTAAACAGTCTGGAGCGGCCGCCATCTTGTGTCTCGGTAAAATCGAGACACAAGGGGTTTGAAAAAAAAAGGGGCAAATGACCATAAGGGGGAAGAGTAGACCCCCTCTGACCCCCTAGGTTTGATGTAGGGGCTAAAATAGGGTCCTGCAGGGCATTAAATTCTTTTTTTTTTTTTTTCGTTTTGCGCGGGGGAAGCGCATGGTACGCGCACCGGCGAAGCACGGGGAAAATCCAGGACCATATTTATGAAGGCCTTGCGCTGCTAGTTTTGCGCCTCCTGTGCGTCAATTTTTGTGACGCACCAGCGGTGTAAAAAAATGCGCATTGTTATGCAATATTTAAAAAGTGACGCATCTATCTAGATGCGTCACTTTTTAAATATAGTGCAATGAGGCACATTTTTTTACACTGCTGTTGTGATGCGTCACTTTTCTGTGCGCACTCCTTATGACATTCCAGATGTGTCATATTTAATGTATGACGAATCATGTTGCAAGGAGTTACAGATACATCAGTATTTCTGACATATCTGTAAACATAAAAGTGATGCGAGGCAGGTGCAAGATTTTGACGCAACAGCATCCTAAAAGTGACGCAGAGAAATCTTATAGATTTCAGTACGTCGTTATTACCAAGCTTTTTGCGGGGGAATGCCCCCTTTGCATACATTATACCTGACGCAGATATAATGTGGTGCAGAGTTTTAAAAAGTGACCCATGTACCTAGATGCGTCACTTTTTAAAAATAGCGTCAGGTATAATGCATGCAGAGGGGGTGTTCTCCCGCAAAAAGCTTTGTAATAGCGACGCAGTGAAATCTTTGAGATTTCACTGCGTCACTTTTAGGATGCTGTTGCGTCAAAATCTTGTGCCTGCTTTACAGCAGGTGTTAGACTGAAGCAAGCCCTTTCACATGGTGCTTTTTCCATGTGAAAGGACACATTACTGGAGTTGCGTCACTTTTGTGACGAACTCCAGCAATGTGTTACTTGGAATGTCATAAGGATTGCGCACAGAAAAGTGACGCATCGCACCAGTGGTGTAAAAAAATGTGCCTCGTTGCGTTATATTTAAAAAGTGACGTATCTAGGTAGATGGGTCACTTTTTAAAATCAAGCGCCACATTATATCTGCGTGAGGTATAATGCATGCAGAGGGGGTGTTCCCCCGCAAAAAGCTTTGTAATAGCGACGCAGTGAAATGTTTGAGATTTCACTGCGTCACTTTTAGGATGCTGTTGCATCCTTTAAATATAGTGCAACGAGGCACATTTTATTATACTGCTGATGTGATGCGTCACTTTTCTGTGCGCACTCCTTATGACATTCCAGATGTGTCATATTTAATGTATGACGAATCATGTTGCAAGGAGTTACAGATACGTCAGTATTTCTCACATATCTGTAAACATGAAAGTGACGCGAGGCAGGCGCAAGATTTTGACGCAACAGCATCCTAAAAGTGACGCAGAGAAATCTCATAGATTTCAGTACGTCGTTATTACCAAGCTTTTTGCGAGGGATTGCCCCCTCTGCATACATTATACCTGATGCAGATATAATGTGGCGCAGAGTTTTAAAAAGTGACCCATGTACCTAGATGCGTCACTTTTTAAAAATAGTGTCAGGTATAATGCATGCAGAGGGGGTGTTCCCCTGCAAAAAGCTTGGTAATAATGACGCAGTGCGTCACTTTTAGGATGCTGTTGCGCCAAAATCTTGCGCCTGCTTCACAGCAAACCTTTCACATGGTGCTTTTTCCATGTGAAAGGACACATTACTGGAGTTGCGTCACTTTTGTGACGCACTCCAGCAATGCGTTACTTTTGTGTTTACAGATACGTCAGAAATACTGACATATCTGTAACTCCTTGCGAATTGATTAGTCATATATTAAATATGACATATCTGGAATGTCATAAGGAGTGCGTCCAGAAAAGTGACGCATCGCTGTTTTCACGTAGCGATGCGTCACTTTTCAGAAATGAGGCCTCCAGTTTATTCACTGTGTCATAACTTTCTTTTCTAACACTCACCTTCTTTCATTCCTCCTACTTCACTTCCTTTCACCTCTCATACCTTTCTGTTCTTTCTTACTCATTCTCCTTTCAATTATCAATGCACTATATTTCACTTACTCTTCATTTTTTTAAGAATATAGCTCTTTGATGAGAATTGGAGGTAGTTCTGAAAAGAACTTTTGGTTTTCTTCTTTTAACTGAACAGGAACAAAAACAGGGAATGGAAACTGCTCAACAGGAGCAAAAAGAAAAGAAAAAAATTAGGGGTGGGAAGGGCAGCGATGGTTCTCCAATGCTCGAACCATGAGCAGGACACTTTGCTCCCCATAGGTGAGGAGTTGATTGCAGTATCTGCATTTGACGACCCCATGGTTAAATGCAGGTTGTATGTTTGCCACCTGCTCCTGCGATTGCTCTCTCCCAGAAGAAGTTGCTCCTCCTGGTGATGTAGAGGCCCCATCTCTGGGAACCTCTTGTGCCAGAGCCCTGACACTTTCCCGGGCAAAATTCTGGGGGTGCCACCTCTCCACATGGCGAATCATGGTGAAGTTGCCAAAAGAATACTTTTTTTGGGGGTTACCCCGTGACAGGACCTGTTTGCAGATCCTGCACTCTACTTTTGGTGCATTCACCTTTTTCTGGTCTGCTGAAAACTTAAAACATTTCCAGATGAAATGTTCTTTGACCTTCGGCTGAGGAGGCTCTTCATCAATGAAATCATTGGAGTCATCTTCACTGCTGGATGGTCTGGCAGCCATGATTAATCAAGAAATATGCAACAGCAAAAAAGGCAGGTCTTTCAGTCACAAAAGTGAAAGAAGAAGTGAAGAAAATGGGTGGGGATTTCATTCATTGTAAAAAAAAACTGTCAGCAACCAATGAAAAGTGTTATTTTAGGGTCACATGACCCGACGCGTTTACGCTGCGCGCTCCGGAGCACTTCCGGTGCGTTTACGCAGCGCGATCGTAGGCGCTTCCGGGGCGCAAATGTGGCGCGATCGTAGGCGCTTTTGCGTGCGTTTACGCGCCGCGAACGTAGGCGCTTCCGAGGGCACTTACGTTGCGCGCCGAAGTGACGTCATCAAACTTTTACAGAAATGCATAATCATTTTCCTTATTAAAAAAAACTAATTTTATTTGTATGGTACGAAATGTTTTGCATTATTATTAACTTTTCATTCATATTTTTTTTCACGAACGACAGTTGCGCTCTGGGTGCGCTTTCAGATGAGCTCACGGAAAAGCTTACAGGAGAGCTTAGCTGAAAGCTTCCCGGAGCGCGCACCCAGAGCGCAAAAGAAAAAAATTATATAAAAAAAAATGAATACTTTAAAAAAACAGCAAATTGTAAAAAAAAAAAATGTTAGAAACTCCATATACAAAGGAATTAGCATTCAAAAAACCTATGAAATTCACTGAAAAAACCATAGGTTTCACACCAGTTATAGTTAGGAATTAGCATTTAAAAAACCTATTAAATTCACTGAAAAAACCATAGGTTTCACACCAGTTATAGTTAGCTGGAAATTTTACTGATATAAAACCATTGAAATTCCCACGTTATAGTTAGATGGACTCACTATAACTTGCGCGTGCAATGCACTGCTGATGATGTCTTATTAAGCCAGTTAACCAATCAATTTTTAAAAACCATCCATTTAGACACTTATTTAAACATTTATTCTTCCATCAACTTTTACATATACATATATAAAATATATTTATTTTTCAGAAAGACACACATTCACTGGATGGTGTCATCAGTGATGTCATGAGTGATGTCACTGACCATGTCATGAGTGATGTAATATGTGATGTCATCAGCAGTGCATTGCACGCGCAAGTTATAGTGAGTCCATCTAACTATAACGTGGGAATTTCAATGGTTTTATATCAGTAAAATTTCCAGCTAACTATAACGGGTGTGAAACCTATGGTTTTTTCAGTAAATTTAATAGGTTTTTTAAATGCTAATTCCTAACTATAACTGGTGTGAAACCTATGGTTTTTTACAGTGAATATATATATATATATATATATATATATATATATATATATATATATATTCACTGAAAAAAACATAAGTTTCACACCAGTTATAGTTAGGTGGAAATTTTACTTTCATAAAACCATTGAAATTCCCATGTTATAGTTAGTTGGACTCACTATAACTTGCGCGTGCAATGCACTGCTGATGACGTCACATATTACATCACTCATGACATAGTCAGTGACATCACTCATGACATCACTCATTCATGACATCTCAAATGACATCACTGATGACAACATCCTTGTGACAAAGTGGCAGACCTACTATCAGCATAAAATAACATTTGACAAACACATTCAAAAATAGAAACTAACATTTTCTTAAAAAAGGAGAAACCAATACCAATTACAACAACTTATTAGGTAATTCCAACATCTACATACACATCCACTCATTCACCAATAGTTCTATATAGTCACTCATGCATGTACTTTCTCATCATATGTACTTATACACCTGTTACACACTAATACTCATCCATATAGTTACTCACACACACATTCACACATGCAAATAAACGATCAAAAAACCATTTACTTGATTATACTGTTATATACACACCACTACACATACTTCTACAGAAACGAAAACATATTTACTCTCTTAAACAATCAATTATAAAAACACATACTCACTAACCCACCCATACACACAATCATCCACCCATACAGTCTTGCACACATGCTGTCTTCAAAATACATACAAATAGTGAGTCACTCGTTCATGCATCTGTGCTCTAAGTAATATCCCCCACCGAACCATACAGACACTGATACTGATACTCAAAAAAACAACTAATAACCCATATACACACTCATGTAGATACTAACCAACCCATGCAGCCACTTATACACAAAGTGAGACACAGATACAGATATTTAAATATTTAAACATTACTCGCTAATATATGTATTTACTAAGATACATTTAATAAGTCAGTTAACCAATCAATTTTAAACAAAAAACATCCATTTAGACATTTATTTACCCATTTATTCTTTCATCAACCTTTAGATATACATATATAAAAAATATTTTTCAGAAAGATACACATTCACTGGATGATGTCATCAGTAATGTCATTTGAGATGTCATCAGTGATGTCATGAGTGATGTCACTGACCATGTCATGAGTGATGTAATATGTGACATCATCAGCAGTGCATTGCACGCGCAAGTTATAGTGAGTCCAACTAACTATAACGTGGGAATTTCAATAGTTTAAGCAAGTAAAATTTCCACCTAACTATAACTGGTGTGCAACTTATGTTTTTTTCAGTGAATATATATGTATGTATATATATATATATATATATATATATATATATATATATATATATATATATATATATATATATATATATATATATATATATATATATATATATATATATATATATATATATATATATATATTCACTGAAAAAACCATAGGTTATAGGCCATATATAGTTAGGAATTTGCATTTACAAAACCTTATTTTACTCGCATAAAACCATTGAAATTCCATATATAGTTAGATGCGCTAACTATATATCGCGCACCCGCAATCCACTGCTGATGATGTCACATATTACATCATTCATGACATGGTTAGTGACATCTCTGATGACATCACTGATGACATCTCAAATGACATCGCTGATAACATCTCATTTGACATTACTGATCACATCACTGATGATATCATTCATGTGATAATACCATGAACCTCTTCAGACTCTAATATAACCTTAGATACAATCAGTGTAAACAGACAGTCACAGACTGTCACTCATCCATGGAGTTACTCACACACCTAGTCAGTCATGCAAACAATCAATGCGTTAGGGATTTCCTTGTGTTTCTTAATAGCATTGGTGTCTGCACACTTCTTTGTCAATTCTGTGAACATGATATCTGCTTCCCCCTAATGCATCAGCATTCTCGGAAGAGGTTGACACAGATAACATCTTAAGGGACAAAGAAAGACAAAATAAGGATGAGGAAGTTATCACTTTAGTTTTTTCATCAGCTAGCGACAGCAAGAAACACATTGTAATGGAGATTAGAGAGGCTACGGATGGATAAATAAATTATCAAAAGAAATGGCTACTCCCCCCTTTAGCAGATTAGCTAAATCTTTGCGTAATTTGGACATTAAAGTTATATTATTGTTGTTGTTGTTGTTATGGTTATAGTTCTGGTTAATTCAGCAAGAAACACATTGTAATGGAGAATAGAGAGGCTACGGATGGGTGAATAAATTATCAAAAGAAATGGCGACTCCCCCCTTTAGCAGATTAGCTAAATGTTTGCGTAATTTGGGCATAAAAGTTATATTATTGTTGTTGTTGTAGTTATCGTTATAGTTCTGGTTAATTTCCATTCAGAGTGTCCTACACAGCACCACTCTAGGTAAACACTACTTTATGTAAAACCTGCACTTAGTTGGTCACCATGGGGTTTAAAGAAGGGATGGTTCTTCACCTGGGTGCCGTCCACAACTCAGCACGTTGTGCTACCTTGGGACTATTCGCACAAAAGACAGCTTCGGACCATTGTTGTTTTTTTTTGTCAAAAAATGTTTAAATATATTTACAGTTTTTGTTGCGTTCGTTATATTTAAAAGTTAATAAAGTTTTATAATCCTACTTTTTTGGAGTACTATATATTATTAAAAAATCGGGTGAATGGGGCCTTGAATCGGGTTATTGTCATGTGTGGGCTTTGCAAGTGTACTGCTACAGGATCGGACATTTCAAACTCAAATGCACGTTCTTTTTCTTACCTTTCCGAAGCATGGAGCGCAATAGCAGGCAGAGAAAGGGTGATGCAAGTGTTGAACACTGCCTGGCCTGGCAAGTTGCTGGCAGTGCCCCCCCCCGCCCGCTCCTGAAAGAGGGCACACACACACCGCCGCCCCGAGTACTTCACAGATCTTTAAAAGACCATGCGCTTGTTCATGAGGCTTAAATGGTTTATCACCCCTTCTAGAACCCCTGCATCGACCCTCTGACGTTTCCTGGAAGAATTAGCACGTAACACAATACCAAGCCCTGTCAGCTGAAACCCCCGAGGAATCGTGGGGCATATTATCAAGGGGGTTTATTTCCGCTTTTTTGGCTTTAAAAGCCAAGAAAGCGGAGATAAAATTATCTCCCTATTAACAAGCTGTCCCTAACACCAGTTAGTGACAGCTAAAAGGAGATAGCGACCATCTTGGGCCCCGCTTTGCATGTCAGTGATATCTATCACTAATGACATGCAAAGTGGGCGTGCCAAGATGTTAGCGACTGGAAACAGTCCCTTACATCGCTATCTCCTATTACCAAATTTTGGAGATATTCGCGCTAAGCGCGAATATCTCCACAAGCTAACACCTACCCTGAGCAGTTCTTAGCCATGTTATCCAATGGGAGGTGGATAACATGGCTAAGAGCATTTGCTGGATAATGCATGAATATCGCTGACTTTTCAGCGATATTCATGCATTGCGGCCGTTTTTTATCGCATTTGCGAGTAGTTCTTAGCCATGTTATCCAATGGGAGGTAGATAACATGGCTAAGAGCATTTGCTGGATAATGCATGAATATTGCTGACTTTTCAGTGATATTCATGCATTGCGGCCGTTTTTTATCGCATTTGCGAGCAGTTCTTAGCCATGTTATCCAATGGGAGGTGGATAACATGGCTAAGAGCATTTGCTGGATAATGCATGAATATCGCTGACTTTTCAGCGATATTCATGCATTGCGGCCGTTTTTTATCGCATTTGCGATAAACCTTGCTAATAGCAAGAAGCTAACACCTGCCCTGAGCAGTTCTTAGCCATGTTATCCAATGGGAGGTGGATAACATGGCTAAGAGCATTTGCTGGATAATGCATGAATATCGCTGACTTTTCAGCGATATTCATGCATTGCGGCCGTTTTTTATCGCATTTGCGAGCAGTTCTTAGCCATGTTATCCAATGGGAGGTAGATAACATGGCTAAGAGCATTTGCTGGATAATGCATGAATATCGCTGACTTTTCAGCGATATTCATGCATTGCGGGCGTTTTTTATCGCATTTGCAAGCAGTTCTTAGCCATGTTATCCAATGGGAGGTGGATAACATGGCTAAGAGCATTTGCTGGATAATGCATGAATATCGCTGACTTTTCAGCGATATTCATGCATTGCGGCCGTTTTTTATCGCATTTGCGATAAACCTTGGTAATAGCAAGGTTTATCTGCGATAAAAATCGCCGATGTGCGGCGATAATTTTTGTCTCTAAACAAGTTAGAGACAAAAATTATCGCTAGTTGTTGGTAATATGCCCCCGGGTTTTTGCTTGCAGGAATCGGGAGGCGGGAGACTAGCACTGAAATCAGTAGTCTCACGCCTGAATCGGGAGTGTTAGCATGTCTGGATTCTCTACAGCTAGGGCCATAAACTACATCCGCAGGGCTAGGTGATAGCCTGGGACCGGCCTGGCATCTAAAATGGCTGCTGTGCACGACAAAATTGTGGCATTGGAAAAAAGGCAAGATGGCGCAGACAATGTTTATCAATAAGGATTCATTTATAACAAAATATTTTATCGCACTGACAAATTGGTGGTCAACACTTCCTGATTTCCTTCGAATCGAACGTTAACAGACGTCACGCAGCAAAAAAAAAAAAAAAGCTCACGCACAGCCGCTGGAAGACATGTATCAAAATATATGAGCCTCCTCAGCCACCCTCAGAAAACATAAGGGATTAGGATACGTCTCCCGCACCCCCTTATACCTAGTAATTTAATTAAAACGAAGCACAAAATGGTCTCCCGCACCCCCTTATACCTAGTAATTTAATTAAAACAAAGCACAAAATGGCGAATTCCCGTTTCGCTACCAGTTTGCGACCCAGTTCGCGGCCCGGAAAGCGCTTCTACCGTGAAAATTTTTTTTATTTTTTATTTTCCCCACGGGACCCTTTAATAACCCCAACAACATTCCTAGGGGGTCAAGAGGGGTATACCTTGCCCCCTTTCATTAAATTCCCCCTTCGTTTTTCACCTCTTCATCTCTCTCGATCCTACCGAGAGATAAGATGGCGGCCGCTCCGGACTGTTTAGAATGTTGACAGACACCGGGGAGCCAATCAGCTTCGCATCGCAAAGTTCCGTTTCGCGAAAAGTAAGTGGACCGGAGCGCAGCCCGGAGCGCTGTTACAGATATATATCTTGTTTTGAAAGTTAATTTCTCAAAATCCACTGGAGCACATATATTGAGACCTAGCAAAGGCACATCGGGCTAACAGTCCCTACAATTTTGCCAAGTTTCGTGCAAATCCATTCAGCCGTTTGAGCTAAAAGTGAGGCCAAAGGCCCTATGGAAATTAACATGGGAAAAACACGTTTTGGGACCCCCCTTTTTTCTCGGCCCCCCCTTGACGAAACCCCCCCAAATATTCGGGGGCTGCTCAGAAACAAAATGTGCCATTTTCCTGAAAATTTCAGCCGATTCCGTCCACAAACGCCAAAGTTATTAGACATAGAATTTTCAAAAGTTCCATAGACAAATAATCCTAACTATATATACCTACTGGCGACACGCCAGTAGGTAATATATATATATATATATTTATATATATATATTAAACAAGAGTTAAGAATAATTTATAATTAGTCAATGATATTCATTTTTTTATTATTATACAGAGGTTGCACACCATTCGCGCATCCTACTTGATGGCTGCATGCATAGTCATTTTAGAAGTTGTGCGGGGGTCGTGACTTCATCATAATTTGGAAAGTATGAAATATCTTTAAATCAATTATCAATAAAATATTCAATATTTCACGGGTGCCTGAAGGGTGCGTGCTGTAGGTGCGCGAAGAGTGCGTGCCATAGGCGCGCACTGTATGCGACTTCATGTCAGTACAAAAAAACAAAAGAATCAGATTTTTTTTTATAATTTTCATTCTAGGAGAGGGAGGATCCACTCCTGTGAACTTCCCTTTTTCTTTACTATTCATTGAGATTAAGACCTGTTTCTTGCTTCTCTGCCTTTGATATTTTTTTGTGTGTCTTTATTGATTTTTGGGTCAACAACAAAGGCTTCTAGCCTTGTAACAGTGTATCACTTAGCTGTGGAGGAAGAGTAACAGTTGGTGCAGGACAACAGGATGAAGATGGAGAGTATTGTGTGGGCCTTCTTTACGGTTCCTGAGAGAGAAAAAAATGTCAATGCACGGAAAGTTATCTGCATTATTTGCTCCAGAATTATATCAAGAGGGTAAAAAAAAAAATATTCCTGTGGCACCTCCAGTATGAAGAAACACCTGGAAACCTTTCACCCAGTCCATCGTGCTAGGGAAGAATGAAGGAGTGTGTTAAATGCTACAGCACAAGAAGACCTTAATGCTCCATCTACATCCAGACAGCAAGTTACAGCTGCTCCAAGACCCCACATTGTACCTGAACTCTTGGATGCAACTTTGCATTGCTGAACAGTGCCTAGATGTCATTACTGCTTCATTGAAAGCACACAAATGCTATTTTTTATGTGCTTCTCATTTTGTTAAAGAGTTTATTTGTTGTTCCTCCCTTATTTTTCTGTTTTAAAAAAATAAAAAAACACAAAAAAATGTAAAAAGGTTTAAAAATTCCAAAACAAATTCAAGATTGTTAAAAATCAACGGTTCTTATAGAACCACTTCTACTGGTTAAAAAAAGAAAAATTACCTGAGTGATTGCATAAGAGCATGGACACTGTGCAGGTGATACTGCATTGATTGATTGAATAAGTTCATGGATAATAGCTGGGTGATTGGAGTTGTGAACGAGGAGTGAGTGGGTAATTGCTGGAGTGCATGGGTACTTCCTGGGTAATTGAAAATGTGTTTGAGCAGAGTCTAGGTTGTTAGAGGACTGCATGGGTAGTGCACATGTGATTGTAGCAGTGCATGTGTTACTGCCTGGGTCATTGCATGAGTACATGTGTAATGACTGGATGATTAGAGTACTGCAAGGAGAGTGCATGGTGAATTTATAAGTGCTTGAGTATTGGTGGAATGATTGCATAAAAGCATGGTGCTGGCTGGGTGGTTAGAAGACTGCACAGGAAGTGACAAGGAGATTGCTGGACTGCATGGGTAGTGTTCTAGGGATTGTAGCACTGCATGAGTTAGTGCCTGGGTCATTGCATGACTAGATGGATAGTGACTGAATGATTAGAGTGCTGCAAGGAGAGTGTATGGTGAATTTATAGGTGCTTGGGTTCTGGCAAAGTGATTGGATAACAACATGGTACTGACAGCATGATTGTAAGAGTGCACAGGGAGTGACAGAGGTATTGCTGGACTACATGGGTAGTGCTCTCGAGATTGTATCAGTGCATGCGTTAGTGCACAGGTCTTTGCATGACTGCATGGGGAGTGACTGGATGATCAAAGTGCTGCAAGGGGAATGCATGATGAATTTATAAGTGCTTGGGTTTTGGTGGAGTGATTGAATAAGTACATGGTGCTGGCTGGGTGATTAGACAAGTGCACATGGAGTGACAGGGGGATTGCTGGACTTCATAGGTACTACCTGGGTAATTTGAAGAGGGAATGAGTAGTGTGTAGGTAGTTAGAGGTCTGCATGGAAAGTGCACAAGGGATTGTAGCAGCGCGTGAGTTAGTGCCTGGGTTATTGCATTAGTTCATGGATAGGGACTGGATGATTAGCGTACTGAAAAGAGAGTGCATGGTGAATTTATAACTGCTTGGGTTTTGGTGGAGTGATTGGATAAGTACATTTTGCTGACTGGATGATTCAATTCAATTCAATTCAAAGATCTTTATTTTAATTTAGAAAATCATAAAAGATTTTTTTTTTTTTTTTTTTTTTTAATATCCTCATATTGCGGGTTGAGAGAAAAGAATGACAGGCATTTGGGAGACCAGCATCAAACGAGCCAAGTGTTAAACTTGGACTGCCCCTGATCTTCTATCGAGAGGTGCAAGGGGTAAGTCTCGTTCTTGGTCTGATCCGTTCTCCACTGCATACCTCCATCTTATTCAATAATTCCATCGTTTCGGGAGATCTTTGACCCATTGGATAATTGACAGACTTCAAGTCATGCCAGGAATTATTGTCCGCTTAATCATTGGAATCAAAAGAAAAAGAAAAAAGAAGAAAAAAAAAAAGAGAAACACAGCCAAGGGGCCTCCGGTAAAGAGAAAATTATAAGTTATTGTCTAGATTCAATATACTTTTCCAAGATCTCCCAGTATTTCATCTTTTTATTTTGTTTCCCTTTTCTATCTAAGTTGCTAATTCTTATTGCAGTGTTTAACCAGCTTTCATGTGTTGGGGGAGATGGTTTTATCCAATTAATACATATCTCTCTACGTGCTAAGAGAATCATAACAAATAATAAATTTTCTTGATGTGTATCTAACTTTATCTGATTAAGTTGAGTGTTGCAGTGTATCCCAAAAATAATTAAGATAATACTCACAGTTATTGGAGTTGCCAGTATTGCAGTTAGAGTCTTACCAATTTCTTGCCAGTATTGTATAAGTGAAGGGCACCCACCGAACATATGTATATCATCCGCTTTTTCCTCTCCACATTTACTGCATGCTTTTACTGTAGCTCCTTTGAATTTTGACAGCTTTTTAGGAGTCCAGTACGCTCTATGTATGGAGAAAAGGTGGTTCCTCTTTAATGAAGCAGCCTTTACACATAACCAACATTTTTCTACTGATTTGTTCCAAAGTTGGCAGAGATCTGAGACTTCGTTTTGCAAGTCTTTCTTCCATGTGCTTTCAACAGTTGTTTGATCTTCTTTTTCTGTTTCAATTAGTGCCCAATACCATTTTGATACTTCTTTCTTTAGTGCCGTTTCGCTGATCATCTCTGATTCTAGATTCTCCGGATCTAAAGCTCCTTTTGGAATGGTGCTTGCCCAACTGCTCAATTGGTAATATTTAAACCTCGAAATTTTACGATCTGTAATTATTTGCAAGTGGTCCCATGACAACAAGGAATTCCCAGATAGAAGTTGTCCCCATTTTTCAATTCCAGCTTGCCTAATTGTTTTTGATAAAGAATCTTTTAAACAGTCAGGGGTACCTGGGGAGTCCCATATTGGAGCCAAGTTACTATAATATGGAATCTGTATGATTGATCTTATTTTATTATTATTATTATTACTTTATTTCGGCCAATTTGGCCATAAAAGTCACATACATACATAGAAAATCAGGCAGTAAGCATGGCAGTAATTAAGAAAATGGTACACGGAGAAAGAATAGCTTTTACAATTCATATTTTAAAAACAAACACGCAATATATTTCATTTCAAATTTAAAAATATGTAAAAATATTAAAAATGTAAGGGTTATGTAAACATATACACTTTTCCAACTCAAAGTACATGTCCTTGTTTTTTACGGGTTATGTAAGCAGAATATAGAAATTTACTTATGCTAAATACAATGTACTGGGTTGAATTACTTTTCATGATCCTAAAGGCTATTGAGCAGGACCTAGTTCCCAAGAGGTTACACATTGGTTTTAGCCATTTCTTTCTAGCATTCATGTATGCGCTACAAACAAAAAACATGTGAACCTCATTCTCAGAACAGACATTGGAACACATAGGGCAACACCCAGTTTTAACATTCGATTCTCCCAGTCTTTTTTGTGCCCATCTTTCGGTATTGTAATTCAGCATAAGTATCCCGTATCTGAACTTTAAGTAAAGGGTTTTTGCAATGGGTGGCTCAATCTCGTCCAGGAATGATTCAAAACGGAACTCATCCTTAAATGATAAGAAAGCCTGGACTGCGGAACCAACACTACTTCCATCCACTAATTTTCCACTCATGTGGGTCCAGAAGGCTCGCTTAACTACTAGTTTGGAAAATGTGGGCATTTTGTCTGGAGTCTCCCACATTGAATATAAGCCCAGGAGTGTAAACCATTTTTTAATATGCACTAGCCAATGGATGGAGTTAAAAGAATCAAGAGTCATCAGTTCTTGCAGGCCATTTCTGTATTCTATCAGCTCTGGAGTAGTCCAAAGCCTAACCCAGAATAATAATGGCCTTAGGATAACTAGATGGTCTGTTCTCCTGAAGTTCAGGTCAAGTTGGAGAGGTAAAAGGGGTGTACTATTAGGAACCCTTACAGAAGCACGCATGAATTTATTGTCCAGAATTTGAAAACTATTCTTTGCCCACGGGCCCCATATCTCTGCTCCATATAGCACAGCAGATTGTATTTTGAATTTAAAAAGTTCTAAAACCGGGGTTACACTTTTGCTTGTGCTAGTATTCATTTTGCATAAAATTGGTTTGACGTTTTGGGCATATGATATCTTACTTTTCTCGATTTGGGGTTTCCAACTTTGCTTGGAATCGAGTACAACGCCCAAATAGGAAAAGTTATCCACAGTACCTAGTTGTTGGCTGTTCAAGGTCAGAAGCCCTCTATCTGGCATACTGGGATTTAATGACATGCATTTTGTTTTATTAGCATTAATTTCCAAGCCCTTTGTCTGGCAATAGCAGCTGAAGGAATTAAGGAGTGCCTGGAGGCCCTTTTTTGTTTGAGATATAAGTATTGTATCGTCTGCGAAGAGCAATGCAGGCACCCTTACACCCTAGAGCTGTGGCGAATCGTTAACACAAGCATTCAAATATTCAGGGACATCATTAATAAACAGAGAGAACAAGGTAGGGGCCAGGACACATCCCTGGCGAACCCCGCGTTCAATGGGAATGTTGCGTGTCAACTCGCCATTAGGGCCCCACCTGATGTTTGCGAAGTTGTCAGCATGCAGCTCGACTATTTGGGCTAGGAGGCATCCCGGTAAACCTATTTCTCTTAAAGTTTTCCAAAGTAGACTGCGTGGGACAAGATCGAATGCAGCCCTCAGGTCAACGAAGGCTACATACAGGTGACCTTTTTTGAGTTGCACATACTTCCAAATCAAACAGCAAAATCGAAAAATTTGGTCTATAGTGCTGGTCTTACTCCTGAAACCAGCTTGGAATTTGGAAATTATGTTCGAATCTTCAAGCCAGTCGTTGATCCTGAATAGCAAGTGTTTAGCATATAATTTTTGGAGCGTGTCCATCAGACTAATTGGTTTGTAGTTAGAGGGTATCAGTCTATCCCCCTTTTTAAATATTAACACAACCTCCGCTGCCCGCCAACTGTCTGGAAAGTTGCAGTTTGAGGATAAGACATTGAACAGACGGTTCACATAGGGGGCCCAGACGTCAACTTTGTGTTTGTAAAGATCCCCCGGTATTTTATCCGGGCCAGGGGCTTTGGTGTTTTTAAGTTCGTTGATCGCCCTTACCGTCTCTTCCAATGTGAAGTTGAGGGGTTCAATAAGGGGGGGGGACCTTAAGCTCCCTTGGCTGTCACCATCGTATTGTTTATAGAGAGTGTAAAGTGATTTACCCAGGTCATCTCATCCAGGAATACATCTTTCACAGCTCTCCCAGCATGCCCCCCATTAGCCACTAGCCTCCAGAAGCCAACATTATCATTGATTTTTGCAGCGGCTAGCATTTCAGCCCAAATTGATTCCTCCCAAAGTTTTTTGGATGTTTTTAATGTACGTTTGTATTCCACCCTTGCAAGTTTAACTTCTTCTTTTGTCTTATTTTTAATGGCAAGCAATAAGTTTCTTTTAGCAATCCTGCACGAGTGGTCATACCATAACTTTCCATGATTGGCCACTCTTGAGTTTTGCTGCTTCTTTCTCGGCATTTTTTAAAGATACGTTTTTAGTTCAGAAAAGAAGACTTTGTGTAGATCGACAAAATGTTCAAAGTGTTCAGGTAAGAAGGCATGGTCAGCTATATGTGCAAACGTTTGCTCAAAAAGAGAATACACCAACGCTATGGCATTACCATCCGCCAAAACACGTGGCCATCTTACTGCACATCTGTTGTTGTTTATGTGGACGTCCTCACATATGCTGACATGGGTAGATTCAGTTGATGTTAAGATGGTGTCACTAACCATGTTCATGTTGATGTAAAGTTCCAAAGGATAGGGATCACTTTCCCCCCTGCTTACTACTTTCAGATCAATCAAAAAGTGCCAGATGCTAAGAGAAACAAGTACAAAGTCTAGATTACTTTTAGTTTTAGAGAAGGTTCTTTGTTTTTGCAAGTCCGATGGGAGACTGCCTGCTCTAAGGCTGTGATCTCCGGTAAGTCTTAGTAGTTGGCTGGCCAATGTAGAATATTTAACAGATTTGGTGGTTTCAAGCTGGGGAATGTTATACGCTTTGTCCTCATCTTCAAACACATCAGAGATGCCCGGGACAGGTTCGAAGTTACAATTTAAGTCTCCTCCCAAGATGACCGGGGTATCTCCAACTACGTTTTTCAAGAGGAGATCCAGGGCTTCAAGTGTTGGTGACACCTTGGAGTGACTGATCGGTCTGTTGTAAACATTGACAATGTAACATTCGTTTCCACAGGGTGGAGTGACCCTTAGGGCCAAAATATCCGGAGAGCCTGTATCAACAAATTCAACCTGCATGACCAGGGTGATTTTTAGCCAAATTATTAGGCCCCCTGATGGTCTTCCTCTATCAGACTGGACTGCCTTGATACCATAAGTTTTATATCCTATCCGGTGAGGAACTTCTGTAGCCCAAGTTTCTTGTAGTAGACAAATGTCACAGGTGTCAATATAGTTTGCCCACTCAGGGTCTTTTAGGTTCTTGCAGACACCTGCGATGTTCCATGATAGAATGATTAAGCGAGGTGCAATGATCTGAGTGTACCTGCAGATTTGATATATCTTTCTCTGCATCCCTGGCTTTTTCTCTAACTGCAGTAATTAATCCCCCATCCCGACCTCCACTGGCTACCCGTCAATAAGAGGATCACTTTCCGACTGCTCACCCACGCACACAAATCACTTTACGACATCGGACCAGACTGCCTCAACTCTCGACTGTCCTTCTACACCCCCTCCCGCCAACTACGCTCTTCCGACCAAGCCCTCGCCACTGTACCTCGCATCAACAAGACCACCATGGGAGGCAGATCCTTTTCATACCTTGCTGCTAAAACATGGAACTCACTCCCCGCTTACCTCCGCCTCACCCAGAACCACCTAGCGTTCAGAAAGCAGCTTAAAACGTGGATATTTGACAAATAATCCTCCTCCTCTTCCTAAGCGCCTTGAAACCCTCTGGGTATGTAGCGCGCTATACAAATCTTATGACTTGACTTGACTTGACTTGACCACCCTCAGCTGTACTATAGCATACATTTCCAGCTTTATAAGATAATTCCATTTTCTGGGGATATGAGATGGTCCTATGCAACATATCCTTAGTGATCTGATCATCATCGTGCAATTGTAGGACATTTTTAAGTTTGGAATTGCCTTTGCCGATTCTACAGAAGGTGTCATATAACTCAGAGATACAGTCAGGCATAGTGCCAAGTCAGTCGACAGCATCTAGGAAACTGAATCTATTGAAGGTGGGAATGCCAGACCACATATTATAATCACCATGTCTAGCCAAGTTGGGAGCACTGCCATAGTACTGGTTGACAGGGTTCCACTTGGGGCCATGATGAATGGGTCTAGGTGGAGGGTAAAAGAATGATAGGGGTCTGGCTTCGATGGGGGGATTCGCACCGTACGATTTCCAATTGCAGATTTGTTCAGCACTTTGGGGTTCTTCAAAGGATATGACAATACAGTCACCCGTGATTGATTTGGCCGTTGGCCCTACCCAAGGTACCCTCCTAACCATAAGGATCTTACTTTTCATCTGGTTAGGAATGGGTTTATATTTATTTAGCCAAAAAATCACTTTATTTTTTAACGATTGGAAGTTTTCTTCATATTGACTGTCCAATTCTGGCACCCCTGTGAGAACAGCTACAAATGGACTAGCGTCTGGTGGCAGATCTATATACCCTCCTCTAAAATTGTTATACGTGTGGCTAAACTGATGGTTTGGCTTATGGGTGGTATTTAAAAAAGATTTATCAGGCAAGGATTGGTTGCTTGCAGAAGTAATATAAGGGTATACAGGCGGATTGGATTGGGGTTTATTTGGGGCTAATACACTCTGATTGGAATAGTGGGTAGAGGGAGGAATTGGCAATTGGGAAGTGTTACTGTGGACCTGATTTTTCTGTGAGGATTTACTAGTAGTATTTACAGCTGTGGAAGTTGAGGGAGTTGGATTCGATTTATTTTTAGTGCTAGTTGATTGATTAGCATTTGTATTACTTACTATCCCCTCCTTTTTTTGCTGCACATTCAATAGATTAGTATGTGTATTTGTTGTTAAAACCGGGGCGGGGACTGGAACTTGCTGGGTGGCTCTAGGCACTTCAGTACAGTTAAGGCTTAAGCTTGAGAGGGTGATGACACTTTTCTCAACTTCAAGAAGCTGGTTCTCAATACCAGTTAGCCTGATTTCTAGTGGTTTAAGTAGTCTCTTAAGCGTCTCCCACACTAATTTTAAAAATTCTTCCCTTCCACCATCTTGTTCTGCCATATCATAAGAGACTCTTTGCCCCTCACTAACTAAATGATCAGACATAGCAATAGAGATTTGTTCATCTATGCTGGCATTAGTATTTTCTACAGTTACTGGCGCTACATCGTGTACAGAGTTCTCAGATGTTACAGTAGGCATGTTTGGTGTTCCCCCCCTAATGTTGTGGCTAAGTGCTACTTTTGCTTTTTTTCTAGCGAAAGCGGTTAGGTGTTTACGCTTTCTTTTATGCTTTGATGGTGCCTTGGCGGGTGACTTGCTTTTGATAGACTCTGTCTCAACTGGTAGCCGACAGGTAGGTGATTGGCTTTTGATAGGCTCCGTCTCTACTAGTGACTTACAGGACGCCCCATTTGGAATGTCCTCGACACTCTCCTTTAAAAGAATCAGCTGTAATGGGCTTTCGGACTCGGCCCTAACGGAAGGCCCAGGAGGTTCATGATTATTAGGAGGGATTGTTTCCTCTACTGTCGAATAGACCTCGGCCAAGGCTATAATTGGTTTTGGGCCAGAAATGCGTTCAGGAGTTTTGGAGGTTGCAATGCTGCCTAGAGAAGATTTTTTTCTGAGAGCAAGTTCAGTTGAAAGCCTCCTAGCACACTCAAGTTCAATTGATACTTTGTGCTGAAGTTTAGTTATTTCATTATCAATAGAGAGGCTGGTCCTGGTGATAAAATCATCTAGGGCGCCTGTGGCTTTTTTGGAGGTCTTGGTAGCCTTGCTCCTGGTTTTGCGTGAGGACATTGTGTGAAAGGGTTATTACAATAAATATATAAACAATGCAGGAATGCTAGCTAATGAAACACAAAAATTAAAACCAAGAGAAGTGGCCCGGTCCGGTCTTAAACGGTCTCTAACGGCCTTAAACGGCCCTGTCTTTGCCCAGTCTTAGCCCGGGCTGCGTCCCGCGCTGCGGGAGTAGGATGTTGTTATGAAGCCTCAGGAGGGCGGGGGGCGGGCCAGCAGGGAGAGCGGACCGGAAGCTCTCCGTCGGTCTAGCAGGGACTTCTGGGAATTGAAGTCCCCGCACGCTCGCAGCCCCGCTGCAGCCACACGCCCGGTGCCGCTTTTCCTCCTTACCGCCTCGGTGCTCCTCACGAACGACAGGTATGTTTCCCTCCTCAGCGCAGGCGAAGGGGCACCCGCGGAGCGGGTGCGCCGAGAGGTGAAAGTGCGCCTAGTTGAAGAAGGGTAAGCCGCTATGACTCGCTGTCAATGCTGTGTTCCTCCGTTTGATGTGCAACAATTTAGAAAAGTGTCCCACTCGTTTTGGGCTGCAACTGATGTTATGAAGCCTCAGGAGGGCGGGGGGCGGGCCAGCAGGGAGAGCGGACCGGAAGCTCTCCGTCGGTCTAGCAGGGACTTCTGGGAATTGAAGTCCCCGCACGTTAGCAGCCCCGCTGCAGCCACACGCCCGGTGCCGCTTTTCCTCCTTACCGCCTCGGTGCTCCTCACGAACGACAGGTATGTTTCCCTCCTCAGCGCAGGCGAAGGGGCACCCGCGGAGCGGGTGCGCCGAGAGGTGAAAGTGCGCCTAGTTGAAGAAGGGTGAGCCGCTATGACTCGCTGTCAATGCTGTGTTCCTCCGTTTGATGTGCAACAATTTAGAAAAGTGTCCCACTCGTTTTGGGCTGCAACTGATGTTATGAAGCCTCAGGAGGGCGGGGGGCGGGCCAGCAGGGAGAGCGGACCGGAAGCTCTCCGTCGGTCTAGCAGGGACTTCTGGGAATTGAAGTCCCCGCACGCTCGCAGCCCCGCTGCAGCCACACGCCCGGTGCCGCTTTTCCTCCTTACCGCCTCGGTGCTCCTCACGAACGACAGGTATGTTTCCCTCCTCAGCGCAGGCGAAGGGGCACCCGCGGAGCGGGTGCGTCGAGAGGTGAAAGTGCGCCTAGTTGAAGAAGGGTGAGCCGCTATGACTCGCTGTCAATGCTGTGTTCCTCCGTTTGATGTGCAACAATTTAGAAAAGTGTCTTTTTGATTCCAGATCTTAACAGCATTGTTCAGAACCTTTAGTTTGACTTTTTTGAAGAATTTCGGATGGCCGAATTTGAAGAGGAAGTGATCTTCCCCCTTTGTCAAGTGACGCAAGTATGTTGGATATGCTTGATGTGCTTTTAGTAAGACTCTGATGTTTTTGAATTGAAAGGATCTGTAATATTCATATATATCCGGACTTGCAATACCCCCTTGTTCCTTCTTTCTCCTGAGTTTATTCCATGCAATTCTTGTGCTCTTGGATGACCAAATAAAGCTAGCTATTTCTCCTTGTATCTTTTTTAGGGCTTCCTTATTGAATTCTAATGGAATAGTGTTAAAAAGATAGGTGAATTTTGGAATGATTGACATTTTGATTATGTTGGATTTACCTAAGAAGCTTAATGGTAGACCTGACCAGATTTTCAAGAGCTTTTTCGTTTCATTCATGACTCGGTTGAGGTTTGTTTCTGCTAATTTTCCAAGATCTTGTGTTATGGTAATTCCTAAGTATTTTATTTTATCCTTCAAGAGTGGTGAAATTAGTTGTGAGTTCCAGCTCATTATTTCAGTTTTATCGGCATTTACCAAATATCCAGATACTTTACCAAATTTGTTCATCTCTTCCTCAATTGCCAGTTTAGAATTATTATAATTATCTGTGAGCACCATTAAGTCATCTGCATAGAGCGCTACCTTTCTTGTCCATTGTGAGTATCTAAAAGGTGTGATGTTAATGTTATTTCTGATGGAGCATGCCAAGGGTTCAATATATAGATTAAAAAGTAGCGGAGATAGGGGACATCCCTGACGTGTACCTCTTTGGATCTCAATGTTTTCCGTGAGATTGCCATTAACAGCTACCTTTGCTCTTGGGCTTGAATATATTTCACTTACCATGTGGTTAAAATTAATCCCGAAGTTACTTTTCTCTATGCTTTTGGTTAGAAAAGCCCAGTTAACCCGATCGAAAGCTTTAGCAGCATCATAAGTAAGGAGTGTAAGGGGAAGATATTCCTGTACAGCTATATCAATTGTTGCTATTAGCTCATGTGTAATATCTTGTATCTGTCTTCCCTTAATAAAACCCTTTTGGTCCGTATCAATTAGTTTGACCATAACCTTAGATACTCTTTTCGCTATTACATTCATGAAGATCTTATAATCGCAGTTTAGGAGCGATATTGGTCTATATGATGCGCAGTTCTTTGGGTTTTTTCCTGGTTTTAATAATATGCTTATCGTAGCGTCGTTCCATGAGTCTGGGAGCCTTTCATGTTCCATATATGTCTTATTCATTGTTTCAGTTAGAGGTTCGATTAGTGTTTCTTCCAATGCAATATAAAATTCATTGGGCAAAGCATCTGGACCTGCAGCTTTTCCTTTCTTTAGATGACTTATGGCGCTCCTTACTTCTTCTGCTGTTATTTCGGAATTCACAAATTCACAAATTCCGCTTCTTCCTCTGACGAGGGAGTTGGACCTTCTCAAGATAATTTGTAATTTCTTCCTCCGTTGGGTTTGTATCTTCCTTGTATATTGAAGTAAAGAAGTTAAAGAAGTTAAAGAATTCCATTCTAATTGCAACATCATCTGAAAGAGTGGATGATTGATCTTGGTTATATATATTTAATATATTGTTTCTGGATTGATCTGTTTTCATTTTCCAAGCTAGGAATTTTCCGCAGCCTTCCCCATACTCATGGTTTGCTAATTTACTGCTTTCCCATTTCTCTTTGACTATATTCTCTAAATAAGTTGTCAGATTTTCTTTTGAGTTACGAAGTTTTTCTTCTAGCTTTTCCTTTTGTATTTGTGAGACATCACATTCCAGATGTAATTCGTCTTCTTTGATTTCTGTTTCCAATTTTATGATTTCCTGTTTTTTTTCTTTGTGTTTATGAGCGCCTAGGCTAAGAAATTTTCCTCTGATTACCGCTTTATAAGCATCCCATATCATTCTTTTTGTTGTGCTGTTTGCGTTATCTTGGAAGTATTGTCGGGTAGTTAATATAAGTTCCTCCACGCATCGGTCGTCTCTTAAAATTGTGCGGTCAACAGTCCACCTGTTAGGCATTTGTAGTTGCGGTAATGTTATATTTAACTGAACAGCATAATGGTCCGATAAGTGAGCGGGTAAATGTTCGATACTTTTCACTTTATCTCTCAAATTTTTGTTTAATACAAAGAAATCTATTCTTGATTTATGCCCTAATTTTTTATTGGGAAAAGTGTATGGGTAGTTTTTTATTCCTTTTAATTTCCACATGTCTTCAAGCAATAAATCTTTTTTGTAGATCCCCAACCACTCCCTCATCTTGGGGGGAAGATGGCGGCCGGCTGAAGACGCTGGTCGTGAGCTCCGTGGAGAACCTCCAGGTAACCGCTATACATGCTTCCTGACCAACGGAACCCTTGCAGAAGCAATATGATTAGAATGTGATCAGAATGCAGAATGCGCCCTGGCAAATGTTTAAAGACTAATGAGTAATCCTAGTTTGGTAGCGTTTTGGTAGCGTTTTGGTGCCCGCTAACTCTGTTACTCACTACCACCTCCCACCTCCCGACACCTGATACCCGTCGTCCGTAACTAGGAGTCCTCAGACAATCCCCCGTTACCTGCTCTGGGAGAGTCCGCCGTGGCTGCGGCCAAGGTGTGGAAACGCGCTGCAGGTGTTTGCTCTTCAGGTTTTTCTTCCTTCCTTCCTTGGAGCCGTGTATGCAGAGAGGAGGAGGGGGGACTCCCATGACGGGCTGGCGCTCGGACTTTGCGCAGACCCTGGTCCCGGACCCGGACCCGGTAGCATTTCAGTTTCAGCCCCCCCAGGCAGCTGATTCGCCAGGCGGGCTCTGGAAGAGAGCTCGCGAAGCCGCCGGGGAGAGCAGAAGGGGAATCCTCAAGGTGGGCTTCTTCTTCCGGGGCAAGAGTGGAAGAGGCGGCAGTTGTAGCGAGCAGAGTCGCGCTGCTCCAGTTTCGGTTTCTGTGGTGTTCGGTTGCGGCGTGGCAGAGGGGAGAAGAGCTGATGAAAAGTTTACTGAGGCAGAACTACGAGAAAACAATCAAGTGTATTCTAGCAAGGAGGTTAGGGTATTTAACCGAGAAATCCTTACTCAGAGGACTACATCTGGCATTTTCTACAACATATTATACAATAAAGAGCATTGCTGTAGAGAGAGTAAAATAAAAACAGAAAAGTCAATATATGTTTGCTGGATGAGTGAAAGAGTAAACGAAAGTCTCTGGCCCTTTCTAGTGGAAAAGAGAGGAGTACACAGTTGCACGGGTGAAGCGGAACCAGTTATACAAGGACCAGAACCAGAAATCCAAGAAAACAGAGCCTTACAAATTAAAACCACTGAAAATATTTCCAAATATCACACCACCTCAACACTAGGTGTAAGCGAAAGTAATAAAGGCAAAAAAGAGGAAACCTCTCCGAACATCAATTATTTCACTAGATCCAGAGCAAGGAAGGGAACAGGAAATCTCCAAGGGCCTCTTTTTTCAGTGCAAGAAGGTTTGGAAGAGGGGGTAAAAAAATCAGCATACTGCCTCAGGAATCAAAGTTTAAGTAAACAGAGTCTATTACAGCCTACAAAGAAGAAGTGCATGACCCCCAAGAACACTAAAAAGGCTGTGAAAATCCCCCCACGATTAGAGGATTTAACGGAGAGTATAAAAAGTAGAGGATCAAAAAAACCTAAAGAGAAGAGAATAAAGATCACTCCTTCGTTGAGATCATATTTTAAAGTACAACAAGTGGTGCAAGTAAGAGGTGGAAACCACGATCAGGCTAATAACACGACCGACACAACGATTATAAAAGGCACATTAGAAACATTGCCTGTACAGTTTTCAAGTATAACAGCAGGAACTTTGAATACTAACCACAAGTTTGGAAAAGAAGTGGAAGATCCTGCAGGTAAGGAGGTATTGATAGGAGGAAATATGCAGCCGGCATCTCCTCCGGATCCTTTTACAAATATGACCTCTTCAATGGAACAACCATTACTAACAACCCAGCCAGCACAGCTAATCTCGCTAACTCAACCAAGCACGAGTGCTTCACCACAAATTGAAATTGAAAATGACAAAGAGTCCCAAGAGTCCCAAGAATTCCAAGAGACTTACGAAGACGAGCAAGAAACCAGAGACAAAGGTGCGACAGGAGGCTTCCTAGAACTGTGTTTGGGTAAAATGATGGATAAAATATTGGGGGAAATGCGAGAAAAATTCGCAATTTCTGAGACGAACCAGAACAGGATACAAGAAGCAGTAGAAAGTCTAGATCAAAAAATAAATGATTTAGGGGTCAGAGTCACAGCAGTAGAGAGCGAGTTAAGCTCACTAAATAAAAGAGTAGACAACACCAAAAGAGAGATAAGACACTTGAAGGATAATGATAAAATAGTCAAAGAGAAACTTGAATCTCTAGAAAATCAAGGAAGAAGAAATAATATTCGCGTCTTGAACGTCCCTGAGAACTCAGAGGGAACGGACATTAAGGCCTACGTAATATCTCTACTAGAAGAATTTCTTCCATGGACAAAAGAATGCAACTTAGCGGAGGACATCCAGAGAGTACATAGAGACCCTTTTAGGAAAAGCAAAGAGAGGAAAACCCCGAGAAAAATCTTGGTAAACTTCAGAACATACACTCTGAAAGAAAAAATACTGAGCGAGGGTCTAAAAACTGGGAGTTTCAACAAAATGAGCTGGTCATTTGGCATCAGATCAGACATCTGCAAAATTACACAAGACCGGCAATGGGAATTGGGGCAATATATGCAGGAGTTAAAAACACTTGGAGCAAGCGTACAGCTAAAATTCCCTGCCTCACTCAGAATAATGTGGCGAAACAAAATGCATAACTTAAGAGACCCAAAGGAGGTAGAGAATCTTATTCAATTAATAAAAGACCAAATTGAAATTGACAAACTAAACAAGGAATAAACTACCAAATCAAGGGCTGAAGGAACAAAATTAGACACATTCGATACATTCGATATATTAAAAATAAGAATGAACTAAAGTTCATGAAGATGTAGAAAAAAAAAAGACAAATAGAAAATATATGGGGAGAAGCAATCAATAATCTAAACCCAAAGAAGGAATTACCTGGAGAAAACGGAGCACGAAACCGGGTGAAATAACACCTGGAAGGAGAAAAAAGGAGGCTTCCCCGGGGAGGGAGACCAAAATGAAATCACAAAATGCAGGATTGTAAATACACATGGGTGGGGAGCAAAGTAGGGAAAAAAAACAAAAAAAATCCTCAAAATTGGAATATAAAAGATCGGCAAGGGAGATAAAAGCTGCCTCAAATGTAAAATCAATTTAAAATGGCAAAAGAGAAATCTATAAAAATCCTAACATGGAACGTTAATGGGCTCAGAACACCATCACGAATAAGAAGAATTATGGAATACCTTAAAGAAATAGAGAGTGAAATTATTATCTTACAAGAAACCCACTTAACAAATGTAGAATGGTCTCAATTACAAAAAAACCTAAACTGGATTGGAGCAAGTATACATACTACGCAAGAGTGTAATATAAAAGGGGTAGCAATTATTATAAAGAGATCTCTCAAAGCCAAAATAGAAGATGACAAGGTGGACAGCAAAGGCAGATGGGCAATCGCCAAAGTTAGAATTGAAGAACATACTCTTACTATTGTGGGATATTATGGACCCAATAGGGACGATGCGGAGCCACTCCAAAAACTTTATTCCGAGCTTTTAACATACCCAGCTCCAATCATAATGGGGGGTGATTTCAATCTCATAGGAGATCCTAAAATTGATAGATCCCCACCAACTAAACAATGGAACTTACCGAAAATCATAAAAGATTACAATCAAAATAAGTCTTCCGCCTGAACATTCGCAATTCATTTGGATATCAATGTCCCAATATAAGGCCTTTCCTACAATTTAAAAATAAATTACATATAAATAAAAAATCCTGTCAAAAGTTAAGCTTTACAATATATTTATTTTTAAAATCACACATTTATCTGGGGAACACTTTAAAAAAAACAAAAAAACAATTACTGCGCTTTCAAAAATATACCAGGTTCCATGGAGACCATCTACAATTTTACATAGTGGGATAGTACAGATCTATAGGTGAGTTCATTAGCACAAAAAATTACTTAAAAAAAATACCTAAAGTTTCAATCCTACTTTCCTTCTTATAAGATCAACACCAAAAAGATATCTACTTACACTAAATGCTATTGCTTGTCTCGTATCCGTTTCCAACATTTTTCCAGCCTCATAACACCATCTAATACCCAACTGTTTGCAAATGGGTTTAATCCATTTCCTTCTAACATGAGTATAGGCTGGGCAAAAGAATAACACATGCAATTCATTCTCTTTCGCGCCAGTTTGGCAGATATCACAATAACCACCATTTGCACCTCAATCGGAACATGCCCATTTCACAGTGGTTTCATTAATCTGCAGAAGGCCGCAACGGAACTTAAGGTAAAGAGATTTAGCAAGTTGTAGTTGCATTTTGTCCAAAAAGGACTCAAATTTGCCACTGGGTTTTAGTGCAACAAACCTAATTTAGAACTATGAGACAAAGTACCTTGAATAAATGCCCAAAAGGTCTGTTTCAGCAATTTTTTAGATCCCGATGAAAAACCGTGAGGAGCCTCCCAGAAATGTTTTAAACCTATTTTATAAAAACCAATCCTGAATGTGGGTAAGCCACTGCAACCCTGTACCATTGTTGATTATAAAAATTTCCTCAAAGCCTTCCCTATAATGGGCAAGTTCATCAGTTGACCGCAGACGGACCCAGAACAATAGTGGGCGCAAAATCGCTTCCTGGTCAGTGCGGCGGTTATTTAAATCCATTACTACTGGCGTTAATGGTGTACTCATTGGCAAGCTTAACAGTTTCCTAAAAAATTTGCTCTTGTGCACCATAAAAATATTCTTTGCTGCATGACCCCACAGTTTTGCCCAATAAAGGCTAGCAGATTGTGCCCTATGTTTGTATAACTCAAGTGCAGGAGAAACAGCTTCAGAAAAGCTGCTCCCATGCTTCCTTGCTATTGGAAACGTGTTTTGAATTAGTATTGTTTTGCTTTTGTCCATCTGTGGTCTCCAATTCATTTTGGAGTCTAAAAAAAAACCTAAACAATTAAAATTTAGCACATTTTCTATCTTATCGTTTTTTACAGTTAAAAGTTTAATGTGGAATAACTGCCGCATATTTAATTTTAGTAGAGTTAATTTCCAAGCCCTTTGCTTCACAGTAACTATCAAAGGTATTAAGTAAGCTTTACAGACCTTTGGGGGTTTGTGATAATAAAATTGTATCATCGGCAAATAAGAGTGCCAGTATTGGCCCCCCCAACTTGGCAGAATAGGTTCGCAGCCCAAGAGGTGTTCAGGAATATCGTTAATATACAATGAAAATAAGGTAGGGGCCAGCGCGCATCCCTGCCTTATCCCCCTATTTACTTGTATACAGTGAGTTAATTCGCCATTTCCATGTGTAGTCTAATGATCTGCATGAGGATTTCCCCTGGGACACCTTGGTTTCTTACTGATTTCCACAGGAGATTTCTGGGTATGAGGTCAAAAGCTGCCTTGATGTCTAAAAAGGCTATATAGAGATGAGCTTTCTTAACTGTTATATACTTCCAGATAATACAAAAAAATCTGAAAACCTGGTCAATTGTGCTATTTTTGGCTCTAAAGCCTGCTTGATACTTAGATAAAATACTATGCTCCCCAATACAATTACTCAATTTATTTGAAATTTGACATGCGTATATCTTTTGTCAAACATTGGTTTAACTAATCGGCCGATAGTGCGACAGATCTTGACGATTACCCTTTTTGAAAATAGTTGCAATTTCTGCACCCTTCCATGTATCTGGGATTGGTGCACCCGATGCAACTGAGCTACACAAAATATTAATGTAGGGAGCCCAAACCTCCTTCACATGCCTCCATAGGTCACCTGGTATCCTGTCTGGACCAGGAGCCTTCCCTGCTTTTATTAAATGTATGGCTTTCGGTTATTTCTGCTATAGTAAAGTGCAAGGGGATATCACTTGGATTAATGTTAAATTGTTCGTAGTTGAAGTTGGGATCATTGTTAGCAGTTGAATAAAGTTGAGAGAAATTAGTTCCCCAGGTGTTTGCATCTAGAAAGAGATTCTTGTTACATTCCCCTTTTTTGTTACTCTTAGATATCAAGCGCCAAAAGTAACTTGGTCATTTAATTTACCTGCATTTATCAACTCAGACCAGATGTTATCTTCCCAATTTTTCTTGGCCTGGGCTTATACTCTCCTGTAACAATTCTTTTTTTCCCTTAAGGCTACCATATCCTTGGTCTTCGTTGCATGAATCAAAACTTTTTTTGCATTACAGCAATCTTTATTATACCAAGGGTTCTCTTGCTTACCTGAGCCAGATGGTCCCTTTTTTGATGGCTTTGAGGCCTTACTTAATATTGGTTCAAGTTCCTCTACCAATTTATCATGCATGCCCACGATTAGTACCTCTGCTTATTGAAGATGTATATCCTTTGAAACTATTTCTATGTAGATATCATACTTTTTTTAATTGTCCCTTTATTTACCAGAACAGAGGGCCACTAGAGTGCCCTAAGATTATTCGATAATAGAGACTCAATTGGACTATAGCTGTGGTCACATCTCCCTAAGGGACTTAAATAAATAAAGGAGGCTGAGAGCATCAAACATAAGGGATAGTGGTCACTCTTTGTTCGGTCTTCAACTACTAGGTCATAAACCGTAGGCCAGAATGGGATAGATACCAATATGTAATCTATGTAGCTTTTAGAATTTCCCCGCGTAAATGTTGGTGAATTAGGGCTATCGGAAGATAATCGCCCATTGCAAGCATGAAGGCCATGTGCTGACACCAGCCTTAACAGTTGCGCTACAGCACATGTGCAAGATACCACTGTGCTCCTATCCAGAGATGGAATATTCTTAGCCAGGTCCTCTACTTCAAAAATATTTTCAAACCCAGCCATGGGTTCAAATTCATGGTTGAAATCACTTCCAATAATTATCAAAGCACTCTGGCTATTCGTAGTTAAAATCTGGTCCAGATGTTCGATAACTTTGACTTCTCCACCTGCTGCATTTGATGTACTATATATATTAAGGATGTAGACTTCCCTTTGTCTGGTGCTAGAAACGTTATTCCCATAATATCTTGACAAGGGGAATCAATTTGTTTAAAGTCAGCACCTAGAGTAATTTTCACCCAAATAGCTAGGCCACTTGAAGGGAATAGCAGCAGTACAAAAGTTTTTTTTTAAATCCTATCTTATGGGGGCTTTCCAAGGCCCAGGTGTCTTGGAATAGGACTATTTCACTCTGTCCAATATAATCCTGCCATACAACATCCCTTTGATTTCTCCTAATGCCTGAAATATTCCATGAGGTAAATTTTATCTTTTATTTACACGCTCCCTTGGTTTGTTCACCGTTTGCCTCTTCACTTCCATTTTCTAGTGTAGGGGCCTCTTCGCAATCATTATCAAGTCTACGGACAAAATTGCCATTTAATATATCATCATCGTTCTGCTTGGCTACTGAGTTTTTTCCGTCATGCACTTTACTTAAGTCATCAGAGTACATTATATATCCTACAGCCGACACGTTTCGTCCTGTGATGGGACGTCCTCAGGGCTGTGAAAAAAATATATATAAACACTAATCACAGACGTGTTCATTTCAAACTAAATCTAACAACAAAAAATCTTTACAAATATGATTATTCTAAACATGTATCATTTGAACACTGAGTAACATGAGCAGAATATATACTCACTTCCATGGCCATTTTTTTAATATATTGGTGAAAATAACCACCTACAGGTACAGCTTGCCTAATGAACATTCTAAGCCCCAAATGGGCTACACGTATATGTCAAATACTGAGCCAGGTTTAGCTTCATTATTCAAAACAACTTTCATACTATACAATTGTTCCATTGCTCACCTTCAATCCCTATATTGCAGTCACTATGTGACCTGGTAGCAAATTACTGTCCAGTTCGCGGAATTTCTTACGTCACTTTCTTTCTTTCATCATGGGATGAAACGCGTTGGCTGTAAAATCTGTATTGTGAACTTTGAAAATTGTTGAACTGAAGGAATAAAACAATCTGTTGAAAACTCATGAGACGTCTCTATGGAGAAGTGTTATTGTGAATTTAAAATCATCTAATGTGAATTTGATTAGTACTCTCCTTCCTATCTTTGATTATTTACCTGTTTTCTGGGAGGTTGGGCGGTACCTCTGGAGGGGGTTGAGTGTAACAACATTAGTAATTTTTTAAGACTGCTCGTATATTGCGGCCAACTAGGTAACCCTTTTATCGCCAAGTTCGTGTTAGTATACATTAT
Organism: Lissotriton vulgaris; assembly: GCF_964263255.1. Taxonomy (NCBI): domain Eukaryota; kingdom Metazoa; phylum Chordata; class Amphibia; order Caudata; family Salamandridae; genus Lissotriton; species Lissotriton vulgaris. The sequence goes on along the minus strand of NC_141696.1, from coordinate 459,564,459 downwards.
ATATCCTCCAGAATTCCTACATGTTGATTATTTCCGAATACTATCAGGGTGACGTGACAGCTCCCTTAGACGAGTACTAGTAAGCACCTCAGGGACCTTATTATCAATTGCTATGGTTCCTGTCCCTATAGGAGCTAGCAGAGCTCTAGTAGGTATTGTCACATCTGTGACTGGATGATTCAAGGAGTGCATGGGTGCTGACAGGGCAATGACTGAACTGCATGGGTTGAGCTCTGGAAATGATAGTACTGTATGAATTAGCTCCTGGGTCATTACATCAGTACATGGGTAGTGACTGGATGATTAGAGTGCTGCAAGGATAGTATATGGTGAATTTATAGGTACTTGGGTTTTGGCAGAGTGTTTGGATAAAAATATAGCACTGGCTGAGTGATTGGTGGAGTGCACGGGGAGTGACAGGGTGATTGCTGGGCTGTATGGGTAGTAGTCTGGGGATTGTAGCATTGCATGAGTTAGTGCCTGGGTCATTGTATGACTACATGGGTACTGACTGGACGATTAGAGTGTTTCAAGGAGAGTGCATGGTAAATTTATAAGTGTTTAGGTTTTGGCAAAGTGATTTGATAAGTATATGGTGCTGGTGGGGTGATTGGAAGAGTGCACAGAGAGTGATTAGATAAGTGATTAGATAAGTATATGGTGCTGGCGGGGTGATTGGAAGAGTGCACAGAGAGTGACAGGGGTATTGTTGGATTGCATGGGTTCTTATCAGGGGACTGTAGCAGTGCATCAGTTAGAGCCTGGGTCATTGCATGAGTACATGGGTAGTGGCTGGATGATTAGAGCACTGCAAGGAGAGCGCATGGTGAATTTATAAGTGCTTGGCTTTTGGTGGAGTGATTGGATAAGGACATGGGACTGGCTGAGTGATTGGAAGAATGCAGAGGGAGTGACAGGGGTATTGCTGACTACATGGGTAGTGCTCAGGGGATTGTACCAGTGCATCAGTCAGTGCCTAGGTCATAGCATGAGTACTTGGGTAGTGACTAGATGATTAGAGTACTTAAAGGAGGGTGCATGGTGAATTTAATCAAAAAAGCTGTTCTGCTCGCTGCCAGGGAAAAGTCTCTTTCCAGGCGCCTGCCGCGTTGACTCGGAGGCAGCTATTTCGCCCCATCATGACAAAACTATGGGGCGATACCATCATATATAGGTAGACTCACCCCTTCAGTCTCTCCTTCAAATGTAACAATAAGCAACAACACATCACAGATCTGCAAGAATGTCTGGGTCTTTAGGGCCTCTCCTCTGAACTTTCTGAACCCACACAGAATAAAACACAGGACTCCATCCAGTAAATCAATAGTCCACCAACTCTCAGAGGAATCGTAGATGAGACTCCAGTGGACAAGCGGATCTGATGCCTGAGCTATAGAACGCGCCCTGGTGACAACACTGGTCCTGCTAGACACTGGCAAGGGTACATTGTAGGTATGGCTATAGGCAGCCTTACTATGCTCCCATCACTTGCCACATAGACACCCCCACTAAACGTACTATGCCTCCAATTAATGTAAGACTAGTGCCGTTGTTCTGCACTAGATGACGATTCAACGGACAAATACAATCAAGAGAGATGCAGTTCCGGGTCCTGCCAAGCTGTTAGACTTAGTGTTATATCTCATTTGCCGCAAACCTACTATCCCAACCAGTTTTGAAGATGGGGCTCTCTGGTCTGGACTTATCGCTTACAGAAAACAGCACCAGAAGACGTTAACTCTACATGTACTTAGGAGCGGGTGTGGACGGGGACCTTGGTTCTTGTGTCCTCCCTCATACCCACCGGGGACACGTGATCTATGGTCAGGATATCCTCTTCGTCGTGTGCCATAATGATGTTGGTAATGTTGGGGTTTTTCTCTTTTTTGGGGGGAAGGGTTTGGGGTGGGTGGTGGCTTTTTAACCAACAGTCCACTGACACAGGCCTTACACAGGGAACTTCCCCCACTTCTGTCTCCTAGGGGAACTACACAATATCAGCCAGAAATGCACAAACCTACATGCCAACAATATAGGTCTAGAAGGAGGGAAGGAGAGCTAACTTAGGCCCCATGCCACTCACAATCTGCTCCTGGAATGGGGAAGGCCTCAACTTGCCCCAAAAACAATCACCATTTAGATAAAGTGGCTCTCCAGGAAACACACCTTGCTAGAGCTGAGGACTCACAACTCCGTCAAAAACAATACCCACTGATTTATCGATCCTCCGCTCTGACTAAACATCAGGACTCACCCTCCTCTTCCATAGCTCAACATAATTTCAAACTAGTCAGATGAAGATGAACGAATACTTATGGTCAAGGGCACCTTACAAGGCATTCTATGTACATTTGTCACAACATACACTCCTAACATGGGGCAGACACCCTTTCTATTCAAACTGCTAGGGAAATTGTGAGACTTTCCGGAAGGGAAGACCATATTATTAGGGAACTTTAATCTGACATAACAAGTCAACTTAGATTGCACACACTCCCACAGAGTAGGTGTTCAATCCTTTATGGGGGACACTAAACAACAGCTCCATGATTTGGGCCTTTTAGATGCGTGGCGCGCCCTCTATCAGCAGACCAGAGACTACACATTCTACTCCCATGTGCACCATACTCATTTGAGACTTGATTACATATTCATAGGCCAAAACTTGCTAGGCAACCTAAGGGAAGCCAAGATCTTTCCCCTCTCAGTATCAGATCTTTGTTTAGTCTCGATAGGCCTGTCCTGGTCCGGTAATACAACAACGATGCCCAAATGGTATATTCCAGCTTCCCTCACGTGTGATAGAGTGCTTTGGAATGAGTTACGAGAGGCCATCACAGACTTTTTTTAAATGATTGTACCTGAGGACACTAATGCTTTAATTACTGGGATGCTTTCAAGGGGGTATTAGGGGGTAGTGCACTGCCCTTAATTCCGCTCTGAACAAGCAGAGGTCTAAGGAGTAGGAAAGCTTGGAATCTGAATTGGAAATACTTGAAAAGCAACACAAATCTAATCCCACCAGGGCCTCCCTCTGCATGCTCACTGCCGTCCACAGAAAATTATGAGCCATTTATAATAATAGGGCAGAATTAACCCTCCTAAAATTGTATGAGCTGTCATACTCACAGGGTAACAAGATAGGTAAACACCTGGCAAGACAATTAAAGGAAAAGCGTGAATCGGAATACATAGGAGGGATACTAACTTGGGACGTTGCTCTGATGCACAAGGACAAGGAAAAAGATGACACATTCTGGTCCTTTTACAAAACAGTAAACCAGGGTGAATCACCAGATGTAGCAGCACAGGAGGGCTATCTTCAAACAATGCAGCTCCCGTCGGTCTCAGGGTATAGAATGAGAACCTAACAGTGCCCATACCTTTCGAAGAAGTGGCTTCCATCACAAAATCTTTCAAAATACTTAAGGTTCCTGGGCCCGACAGACTTACGGACCACTTTTATAAAACATTTGCTCCAGATATCGTACCCCATCTCACATAGCTTTTTAACAAAATGGCCACAAAAGGCGCGGCCCCCCGTCGATAGCTGAAGCAATTATCTCAGTTATCACCAAACGTGGCAATTATCAGCAACTCTTCTCCTCGTAACTTCCCATTGCCCTTTTAAACTTAGACGCGAAAACATGCTCGGCCATTCTGGTGGTGCGGTTAAACGACCTCATGTCTGACCTTATCCATGCTGATCAGTCCAGATTCATCAAGGGCCGCCAGACGCATGATAATACCAGACGTATCATGCTTTTGATAGAAATGGCCACCAAACAGAAAATACCGGCAGTACTTGTGGGTCTGGACACCGAGAAGACATTCAACAGGGTGGACTGGTGCTTTCTCTTTAGAATGCTACCGACTTCAGATTTGCAGATGGTTTTTTTACCATCCTTGGTGCCAATTTTGAATGGCAATGCTCTAGATTACAGCTGAACTGTATTGCCTCAACCACCTTCTGCCACAACAGAGGAACACGCCAAGTATGCCCACTCTCCTCGCTAATATTTGTTGTTAGCATTGAACCATTGGTGATGGTCATACGGGAATCACCGGGAATAAGGGAATTACCTTTAGCGGGGAGAACCATACAATTTTGCCTTTTGCAGTTGATATAATCTTTCCCCTCACTGAGCCAACCTGCTCTCTCACCACGCTTCAGACTGAGCTAGTACACTTTGAGACAGTGGCAGGTTTCAAAATTAACTTAGATAAATCACTTATACTTAACTTAACTATCCCAGAGAAAGAAGTCAGAGAGCTGAGGCACCGGACCTCACTACTAAGGACTTCCCGTTCCCTGCACTACTTAGGAATGCAACTGCCATCGCGCTTTGAAGGGCTTTTAAAAGCTAACTTCCCACCAGCCCTCTGCAAACTCCAAGTTGATCTCGATAGATGGAAACCACTCTTTATCTCCTGGCTCCGACGAGTGCATGCAGTCAAAATGACTGTACTTTATGAGCTTCTGTATCAGTTTCAGGCCATGCCCATAGAGCTCGATGCGAATTTCCTGCCCAAATGTAAGTCTATGGTACTAAAACTTGTCTAGCAAGGAGGTCGTGCACTCTTTTCCTACTCTATATAACAGTGCCTAAGAGCGTAGGGAGGGGTGGTCTTCCCTGACTTTGACCTTTATTACAAAGCGGCCCAGCTACGAGTGGTCACTGAATGGTCTAAACATGAATCGGAAAAACACTGGCTCCATATGGACCGCTCTGTAGCCGGACAGTCTTTTTGGGATCTCATATGGTGCCCCAAGAGAGACAGGCCTAAAACTTCCTACATAAGCACCCCCACCCGCACCACTCTGAAAGTCTGGAAAACCATTTCTAAGAATGACTGGTGGACCCCTTCCTGTAGCTTTAGACCCCTATCCATTTTAGCCCGGACTTTCCGCCGGCCCTCAGGGAGGCCACTTCGATGCCTGGAACAAAGGAGGATGTTGACCACTAATGCTTCTCTTCATAACTCTGATATGCTTACATTGGGTCACCAGACCCCACTTCCGTGATGCAGCCACTCGACCCCTCACAAAATTTGAAATGTATGGTTAGAATGCCACTTCCATGAAAGGGGTGATTTCCTTCCTCTATAAATACCTACTCTGAAAACCTGGTCAATTGTGCTACGTCCTTTTGGTGGTGCGGATCAGCTGGTGGTGTTTGCGAGTGGCGTTCTTGAGAGCTGTCATGTTTTCTGTTGTTTGCTTGTGGCGCCAGGTTTTCTCGAGAGTTCGGCAGGATTTCTTTGATTCTTTGAGGGCGTCGGTGAACCATGTGGTTTTCCTGTTGCCAGTCTTGCCTAGGGTTCAGTAGAGCAAGGGCGTCGGCACAGTTGGTGATCCACTGTGTGAGGTTGCGGACTGCAACGTTGGTGTCAGAGGTGTCGGTTGGAGGGTTCTGGCTCAGTAATGTGGTTAGCTGGTCTGTGGTGACTTTGCTCCAGCTTCTGAGGGTGATCTGTTGCGGGCCGTGGTGGGAGGTAGTCTTCTTGAAGGTGAAATGGATGCAGCTGTGGTCAGTCCAGTGTTATGTTATGTTATGTTAGGAGTATTTATTCAGCGCACAGCTGCTCCAGCGAAGGAGCGTCCTGGCGCTTGACAAGGTATCCAACACAACACAACCAAAGGATCATGGACTAAGAAAGAGAAAACTCAGGGAAATAACAAAGTCTTGATGGCTCTACGAAATAAAAAGAGATTATCAGATGCACAAATCTCTAAGGGAAGAGAGTTCCACAAGGCAGCAGCCCGAACTCGAAAAGAGCGTCCTCCAGCTCGGCTGAGTTTAAACCGAGGAACAACAGCCAAAGCCTGACCCAGAGATCTCAGGGAGCGGGCAGGAACATAGGGCATCAAGAGATTCCTGAGGATCGGAGCCGAGAGGCCCTTGAGAATTTTGTACAACAGACACAGCACTTTAGATTGGATCCTCTGCTTGACAGGAAGCCAGTGGAGGGAACGTAGGGTATTGGCGGCGGAGCAGAACCTGGGCAGACCCACCACAGCTCTGGCTGCTGCGTTCTGTACACGTTGCAGACGTGTAATTTCCGCTTGGTTCACCCCTACCAGAAGAGAGCTGGCTAAGTCAAGCCGGGAGATCACCGTCGCCTGCAACACCAGCTGCCTGGTAGCGGCGTCAAAAAATTTCAGTGCTGGTCTGAGTCCTCGCAAAATGCCAAAACAACTGGCGGCAGTTATTTTGGTTTGGGAAACAAAACTAAGGGCAGGGTCTAACCAGACTCCCAGATTTTTAGTCTCCGTTACCGGAGTCGGGGTAGGTCCCAGTTCCGGAGGCCACCATTTGTCGCCCCAAAGTTCCGGTTTCTTGCCGATGATCATTATCTTGGTCTTTTTTGCATTCGGCTGGAGATAGTTGGAATTCATCCAGCTGGCGAGCGCCCTCAGCCCATTCTGGAACCTAGGGGCGTCCACATCAGAGTCCTCGCTGAGCGTGACCGCCAGCTGAGTGTCGTCAGCGTATGAAACCATAGTCAGGCCCCATTTCTTGATGACATCAGCCAGCGGCCTCACATACAGATTAAATAACGTGGGACTCAGCGAGGATCCCTGAGGGACCCCCTGGTCCGGCGGATGGAATTTGGACTGATAGGGAGGGATGGCTACGCAAAAAGATCGGTCGGCGAGAAAAGAACGGAACCACTGGAGGGCAGTCCCAGAAATAACAGCTTCTTCCTGGTGCTGGAGGAGGATAGAATGGGATACGGTGTCAAAGGCAGCGCTGAGGTCTAATAAAACAAGCGCTGCCGTTTGACCCGAATCTAGCCCTATGCGCAGATGTTCCACCATGTAAAGAAGGGCAGTCTCCGTGCTGTGATTAGCACGGAAACCATTCTGCGTCGGATCTAGGATATTTGCCCGCAGGAGATGATCTGATCGGACTCGATTCACATGTGCTTCCGCTACTTTAGTAGGCCATGGAAGAAGTGATATCGGCCGGTGATTCTCCGGTTTAAGAGAATCTAAACCCCGCTTCTTCAAAATCGGCGTAACCACCGCTTGTTTCCAACTGGCAGGAACAATACCAGTGAAGAGCGAGAGGTTGATCAAAGAGCACACCGGTAAAAAGTCCAAAGACAACGGGTCCCTGAAGAGAGCCGGTCTCAATGGATCTGCCGGAGAACTGGACTTAGTACGTTGGGCCAGTTGATTAAAACCCTCAGGCGATAGGCAGGGAAGAGTGTGCAGAGCTGTGTGTTCCTCGGACCTAAGAGATGGTCCGACGTCCTAGATGGGCAGAGAAAATGAACGACGGATGGCTTGGATCTTCTCCAAAAAGAAGTTCGCCAATGCCTCACAATGTGAGATAGAGGCTGTGTCGTTAGTGGGGGCCTTTTTAGCCATAAGGTATTTGAGGGCCTTAAAAATAGCTTTGGAGGGATTAGAGCTATTGCGGAACTCCAGAGGGTAAAAAGCCGCACGCGCTCTGCAGACCGCGCGATGGTAGACTTTAATAGTGGCGAGATATGACACTTTTTTACTAGATTTCCTCCAATCCCTTTCCCACGCACGTTTCAATGCACATAGCGAGTCATCGTACCAGGGGCTGGGGTCCCTTACACTGCATTTACTCAGGGTGACCGGGATGATGGAATCCAAAGCTCGGGTAATCCACTCGCAGAAAAGGTTATAACCCATATCCACATCATCAAACGGGCCAAGGGGATCCTCAGACAGAGTGCGGTACAGATCCTCTAGTCTGAGTTTGTTCCAGTGTTGTCTTGGGACGACTCTGGCCATGGGTTTAGGGGGAAGCTCATACAGTGGGCACCTGACCCTAACCAAAGAATGATCAGTCCAGGCAAGGGGGGTAGAGGATAGAACCCTAGCCTCCATAAGGTTGGTGAAAAAAGGATCCAAAGTATGACCTCCCACATGGGTGGGGAAGGTGACTCGTTGGTACAATTGATAAGCTTCAAGATCCGCCAGCATGCCACTGACTGCAGGAGTAGTCAGACTCTCAAAATGGAGATTCAAGTCCCCTAAGATAGAAAAATTAGCACATCCTACTGCCAGCATAACTATAGCATCTGGGAGGGCCTCCCTAAACGTCACGTCGCTGCCCGGAGGGTGGTAGATTAGCATGCCGGAGAAGGAGAACTGGGGGCTGATGGAAATCTGAAAAGAGGCACTTTCACAGCCCACAATTTTTAAGCCTCTCCAGTCACAGGGATAACATGATTTAACCGCAAGCGCTATACCCCCACCTCGCGTAGGGCGATTAAGCGTATACACCGAATATTCCGGCGGGAAAGCCAAATTAAGAATGGCTGTGTCGGTATCCTGCAACCAAGTCTCAGTGATACAGAAAATATCAGGAAATTCATCCTTAGTTAGATCATATATAGCCTGGTAGTGATTCACCAGCGACCTGACATTAAGGTTCCAGATACTAAGCTTGCGTGGGAGGCAAATACTCCTGAGTGCAGCCGGTTTGCTCACATAGCTAGAAAGAGCGGGAGCACAGAGTGCCCATCTACCACAAACACACTGGTAGGGGCCGCACAGTGTGCTCATGGGTACCGCCTCACAACGGATGGCTTGGTGTCTAATAGCTAGTAGGGCATCTCTAGAATACCATAGTGCCATACTCACTGCAATAATGGCAGACAGTGACTCGGATCTGACCTGCCCATCGGCCCGAGACGCAGACAGGCGCAGACGGGCAGGACTCTGGCACAAATCAGGCTAAGCGAAGGCGCGCCCGCTGCGCGATACCACTGTATGTAGGCCGGTGGAGTGGCTGAAGGAGACGTGGTTGCTGACGGAGAAGATGGGGTCGAGCGTGTCGCCGGCTTGGTGGGTGGGGGGGTTCACCAGTTGCTTGAGTCGATGTTTGCGAGGTTGTCGAGCAGGGTGGTGGTGTTGTTGTCGTTATTGTTCTCCAGGTGAAAATTCAGGTCCCCTAGGAGGATGTATTCTGATGTGGTGAAGGCATGCGGGCTGATGAAGTCGGCGATGGTTTCGCTGAAGTGTGTGTGTGGGCCTGGGAGTCTGTAGATTAGGGTTCCTCTGAGGGTGGTCTTGGGGTCGGTGTGGATCTGGAAGTGTAGGTGCTCTGCGGTGGTGAGGATGTCTTCGATGTTGGTTGTGACGCTGATGGTGTTCCTGTAGATGATGGCACTCCCGGCTCTGGAGATTACTGAGTCTGGAGAGGATGTCCGATATCTTTCGAGACAACTATAAAAACTTTGAGTACAAATGGGTGCCCTAGTCACCTTCCTGACACGGGGTCTGCCACAGGCTGTGTGCCCTCCTTCCCTCAGAAGTATGCACCTTTTTCAATTTTAACGTCATATATTACTGAATAATCCCTGTGTCACTTTGACAATAGACTGCTGCCACCACCACTTCGTGAGAGGGTTTGTGGGTGGGTTTTTCTTTATTTTATTTTTATTTTGGGCCCTCATTTGGTCTTGTTCTTCACCCTCCCTGTTGGAGAGTGCTGAGCTTAAAAGTCGTCACAAAAGAAAAATGAGCTAAATATATATACTCTTCGATTGTAGCACAATAGGCTTTCACATTACGGACAACTGTACCCTGCTTTTAGGTACCATTGAGAAGAAAGCTTAGGATGCTTCGGCTACACTACAAAACAACCTTAAATATGCTTGGCACATTGCTACTGCTTTCTTTTTCTCACGCTGTACTCATTTAATGCAATGTGGTGCATTCTTCTGTGGAATGACGTTAATTAAAACAAGTTTGACAAAAAAACCTAAAATGAATAATTTCCTTTTTAATTCAAAAGCCTTTTCAACAAATAGTTTCAATCTGTTTTTTTCTTTTATGAAAATGCTGATTTTTTTATATTTATTACCAACTTTTAATAAATGATGTACCACTCTATTGTGAAAAATGTGTTTCCTTATTTTGTAAAATCAATTCTTTCTTCCTTTACCATAGATTGTTTTTTTCAGAAGGTAAATTTGCCCTTACTTTGTACTTTTTTATTTCATTATTCTTTGTTCCAGAGGTATTCTTTCTACTTTCTACATTGTGCAAACTGTTTCTAGTCCCTTAAAGTCTTTTAATAAATTATTTTAATATCATACTGCAAGACTTTTTCTTTGTTCCCACATGTTGTAGTTCATCTAATTCTTGCTTTTGTCTTTTCTTTAAATAATAGTCTTTATTTTCTTGTTTCCTCTTTTCATTTTTTTTGGTCATGGTAAGTCTTTCTTAGTGATGATGAAGAATATTAGAAAAATAACATAACAATTATATCATATTATTGATATAAAAACCAATGAAATGGTTTGTTTTCAAATCACATTGGGTTTGCTGCATCATAAAGGTACCACCTGGATAATTGGAGGAGTGAATGAGTAGTGTTTAGATCTTTAGAGGACTGCATGGTTATTGGACAGGGGATTGTAGCAGTGCCTGAGTTAGTGCATGTGTCATTGCATGAGTACATGGGTTGTGACTGAATGGTTAGAGTGCTGCAAGGAGAGTGCTTGGTGAATTTATAGGTGCTTGGGGTTTGGTGCAGTGATTGGATAAGGACATGGGACTGGCTGGGTGATTGTAAGAGTGCATAGGTATTAACAGGGAGATAACTGGACTGCATAGGTAGTGTTCAAGGTATTGTACAGTGCATGAGTTAGTGCCTGGGTCATTCCATGAGTACATGGGTAGTGACTCCATGGTCAGAGTACTGCAAGGAGAGTGAATGCTGAATTTATAAGTATTTGGCCTTTAGCAGAGTGATTGAATAAGTACATGGTGCGAGCTGGGTGATTAGAAGAGTATACAGGGAGTGACAGAGGGATTACTGAATTTCAATATATAGCGCCCTGGGGAATCTAGCACTGCCTGACTTAGTGCCTGGGTCATTGCATGCATACATGGGAAGTGACTGGATGGTCAGAGTACTACAAAGAGACTGCATGGTAAAATTATAAGTGCTTGGGTTTTGGTGCAGTGTTTGTATAAGGACATGGGACTGGATGAGTGATTGAAAGAGTGCAAAGGGAGTGACAGGGGGATTGCTGGACTACATGGATTGTGCTAAGTGGATTGTAGCAATACATCAGTTATTGACTAGGTCATTGCATGAGTACACTAGTAGTGAAAGGATGATTAGAGTATTGCAAGGAGAGTGCATGATGAATTTATAAGTGCTTTGGTTTTGGCCTAGTGGTTAGACAAGGACATATGACCGGCTGGGTGATTGCAGGAGTGCATTGGCAGTGACAGGGAGATAATTTGACTGCATAGGTAGTGCTCAAGGAATTGTAGCAGTACATCTGTTAGTGCCTGGGTCAATGCATCAGTACATGGGTAGTGACAGGATGATTAAAGTACTGCAAGGAGAGTGCATGCTGAATTTATAAGTACTTGAGTTTTGGCAGAGTGATTAGATAAGGACATGGGACTGTCTGGGTGATTGGAAGAGTGCACAGAGAGTGACATTGGGATTACTGGATGGCATAGGAAGTGCTCAAGAGCTTGTAGCAGTGCATCCGGTAGTGCCTGGTTCATTGCATGAGTAAATGGGTAGTGACTGGATGATTAGAGTAATACAAGGAGAGTGTATGGTGATTTTTAAGTGCTTGGATGTTGGCACAGTGATTAGACAAAAACATGAAGCTGGCTGGGTAATTGGAAGAGTGCACAGGAAATGACAGGGGTATTGATAAACTACACAGGTAGTGCACAGGGGATGGTAGCAGTGCATCAGTTAGTGCCTGTTTCATTACATTAGTAAATGGGTAGTGACTGGATGATTAGAGTCAATCAGGAAATTTGTAAGGCGCGCTACTCACCCAGAGGGTCTCATGTAGGGGTGGGCGGCCAGCTACGCTCCGTGCACGGAGTGTGCCTAGTGCCGCCTACTCCGCATTTTGCGGAGCTGGCGTAGCCAGGCGGCACTACGCACGCTCCGCAGACGGAGCGTAGCTGGCCGCCACCCGCCTCCCTCCCGCCCTCCCTAAATACTTTCAAATAAAGCAATCAAATAATTTAAAAAGCACTTACCTTGCCGCCGCTGCCCGCCGCGTCCCCGGGGCTTGTTATCTTCCGTCTTCCGTCTTCTTAAGTAATGCGCATGCGCGGGCGGCCGCGCATGCGCATTTTCACGAGAAAATGCGCATGCGCGGCCGCCCGCGCATGTGCATTACTAAAGAAGACGGAAGATAGCGAGCCCCGGGGACGCGGCGGGCAGCGGCGGCAAGGTAAGTGCTTTTTAAATTATTTGATTGCTTTATTTGAAAGTATTTGGGAGGGCGGGAGGGAGGCGGGTGGCGGGGCTGGCGGCCAGTGGTGTTTGCGGAGTGGGGCTACGCGGAGTGCGGAGGTGGGCGTAGTTTCTCGCCCACTTCGCGGAGCTCCGCGAAGCCCCACTCGGCCAACTCCGCCCAGGGTTAGTCTCAAGGCGCTTGGGGGGGAGAGGTCCGCTACTGCTCGAACAGCCAGGTCTTGAGTTGCTTCCTGAAGGAGAGATGGTCTTGGGTCAGACGGAGGTGGATCGGGAGGGAGTTCCAAGTCTTGGCTGCCAGGTAGGAGATGGATCTTCCTCCCATGGTGGCTCTTCGAATGCGTGGAACGGCAGCGAGGGCGTGGCTGGTTGATCGTAGCTGGCGGGTGGGTGTGTAGAAGGTCAGGCGGTTGTTGAGGTACCTGGGGCCCAGGTCATGGAGGGCCTTGTGTGCGTGGGTGAGGAGACGGAACGTGATTCTCTTGCTGACGGGGAGCCAGTGCAGGTCTCTCAGGTGTCCGGAGATGTGGCTGTGTCGGGGGATGTCCAGGATGAGTCATGCGGAGGCGGTCTGGATGTGTTAGAGTCTTTTCTGCAGTTTGGCTGTGGTTCCGGTGTAAAGGGTGTTTCCGTAATCCAGGCGGCTGGTGATGAGTGCCTGGGTGACTGTCTTCCTGGTTTCGGTGGAGATCCATCGGAAGATCTTTCGGAGCATGCGTAGGATGTTAAAACATGATGATTAGACAGCGTTCACTTGTCTGGTCATCGAGAGGGAGGAGTCCAGGATGAAGCCCAGGTTGCGTGAGTGGTCCGTTGGTTTGGGTGCGCTGCCCAGGGCAGGGGGCCACCAGGAGTCGTCCCAGGCAGAGGGTGATGATCCAAGGATGATGACTTCCGTCTTGTCTGAGTTCAGTTTCAGGCGGCTGTTCATCATCCACTTGCTGCTGCGTGTGCCCCATTGCCTTGCCCTCTGCCTCGCTGCCTGCCTCGCTGCCGGCTGACGCCGCTGTCGTCTGTTTTGCTTTTGTTTAGTTTTGTCAATCATTTGTGCTTGTTTAACCAGGTTTTTTTTCCCGTGTTAGCGCTTTTGTTTTCCACTTGTGCCTGTTATTTTTTTGTCAGTTCTGCCCGTATTTGCGTTCTCCTTCCTGTCTGCCCGCCTACCTCGCCGCCCTCCGCCTTCCCTCCCCGCTCCCCGCTTCCCGCCACCACCGCTGACCACGCCCCTTTTCCCCTTCTGTTCCCTCCCCGCTCCCGCCTCCCAGCTGCCCTGCCCACACGCGCACTTGGCCTTATATGGCGACCGTGCGACGCAGGTGAGTGTGGCCCACTTGTGGGACACCCCCGCGCCGCACGGCCACCAGCTGCTGCGTGTGCCCCATTGCCTTGCCCTCTGCCTCGCTGCCTGCCTCGCTGCCGGCTGACGCCGCTGTCGTCTGTTTTGCTTTTGTTTTGTTTTGTCAATCATTTGTGCTTGTTTAACCAGGATTTTTTTCCCGTGTTAGCGCTTTTGTTTTCCACTTGTGCCTGTTATCTTTTTGTCAGTTCTGCCCGTATTTGCGTTCTCCTTCCTGTCTGCCCGCCTACCTCGCCGCCCTCCGCCTTCCCTCCCCGCTTCCCGCTTCCCGCCACCACCGCTGACCACGCCCCTTTTTCCCTTCTGTTCCCTCCCCGCTCCCGCCTCCCAGCTGCCCCGCCCACCCGCGCACTTGGCCTTATATGGCGACCGTGCGACGCAGGTGAGTGTGACCCACTTGTGGGACACCCCCGCGCCGCACGGCCACGAGCTGCTGCGTGTGCCCCATTGCCTTGCCCTCTGCCTCGCTGCCTGCCTCGCTGCCGGCTGACGCCGCTGTCGTCTGTTTTGCTTTTGTTTTGTTTTGTCAATCATTTGTGCTTGTTTAACCAGGATTTTTTTCCCGTGTTAGCGCTTTTGTTTTCCACTTGTGCCTGTTATTTTTTTGTCAGTTCTGCCCGTATTTGCGTTCTCCTTCCTGTCTGCCCGCCTACCTCGCCGCCCTCCGCCTTCCCTCCCCGCTCCCCGCTTCCCGCCACCACCGCTGACCACGCCCCTTTTTCCCTTCTGTTCCCTCCCCGCTCCCGCCTCCCAGTTGCCCCGCCCACCCGCGCACTTCGCCTTATATGGCGACCGTGCCAACGCGCAGCGGTCACGCGCAGCGGGCGCGCCGATTGTGCGCCGAAGGCGCGCCAAAGGTAAGCCTGTCTATGCCCGTCTGCGCCTGGACCGCGCCCAGCGCCAGGACCCCTGGACCTCGAAGATCCCGACCGACCCGCCGGACGTACTCAGCCGCCACCCTCAGCGCACTCAACACCGGCCGACGCCTAGAGTGCCACCAAGCCACACCACGACGCACCCACGGACCCTTCAGCTGCCACGCCTGCAAATTCACCTGCATCCGGACCTGCCTCGCACCAACACCCGCCAAGTCGAACACCAGCAGCACCCACCTCAAGTGCATCCTACTCAACACCCGCTCCGTCCACAGACACGCCATCGAACTCTGGAACCTCCTAGACGCCACAGCCCCTGACGTTGCCTTCCTCACAGAGACCTGGATGAACGCCTCTTCAGCTCCCGACATCGCCATCGCTATCCCAGAGGGCTACAAGATCGTCCGGAGGGACCGCAACGCCAACCAGATGGGAGGAGGCATCGCCATCATCCACAGGAACACCATCCGTCTCACGACCAGCACCGACAACACCCTGACCACCGCCGAACACCTGCATTTCCAGATCCACACCGACCCGAACACCACCCTCAGAGGCACCCTGATCTACCGACCTCCGGGACCACGCACCCAATTCAGCGAGGACATCGCCGACTTCGTCAGCCCGCATGCCCTCCCCTCCGCTGACTACATCCTCCTGGGGGACCTCAACTTCCACCTGGAGAACAACAACGACCGCAACACCAGCACCCTGCTCGACAACCTCGCCAATCTTGGACTCAAGCAGCTGGTGTCCACCCCCACCCACCTCGCCGGACACACACTCGACGCAGTCTTCTCTTCCAGCACAGACATCGACTTCAGCCACGCCACAGAGCTTCAATGGACGGACCACAGCTGCGTCCACTTCACCTTCAAGAGAACGACGACCCACCACCACCAGCAACAGGCCGCCCGCAGAAGCTGGAACAAGATCACAGCAGACCAGCTCACCACCTCCCTGAACCAGCACCCTCCTGCCAGCTCAGCGAACCCCAGCCAGGCCGCCGACAACCTCACGAAGTGGATCAGCAACTGCGCGGCAGCAAGAAAGCCCCGTGGTTCACCGACGAACTCAAGAGCTCCAAGAAGAACTGCCGAGCCCTCGAGAAAGTCTGGAGAAGGGAACCTACACCGGACAACAGGACCACCTTCAAGCTGGCCACCTGGAAGCACCACCAGCTGATCCGCGCCGCCAAGAAAACTGCTTTCAAGGACCGGCTGGACAACAACGCACACAACTGCAAGGAACTCTTCAACATCGTGAAAGAGCTATCCATCCCCAGCGCAGGAAACAACAACATCACCCCATCGCAAGACCTCTGCAACTCCCTCGCTTCATACTTCCACAACAATATCACGGACATACACAACAGCTTGAACAACCAACCAACGCACACCAAGACCGAACAACCACCCCCCACCACCACCCTCCACGCCTGGACCCCGATCAGCACCGAAGACACCATCCGCACGATGAACTCCATCCACTCCGGATCACCGACTGACCCCTGCCCTCACCACATCTTCAACAAGGCTGACGCTGTCATCGCACCCCACCTGCGAGACATCATCAACACATCCTTCGACACGCCACCTTCCCTGAGAGCTGGAAGCACGCCGAACTCAGCGCTCTTCTCAAGAAACCCACAGCGGACCCCACCGAACTCAAGAATTACCGCCCCATCTTGCTCCTCCCGTTTCCAGCCAAAGTCATCGAGAAGACCGTCAACAAGCAGATGGCCGCCTTCCTCGAGACGAATGGATCCCTCGACCCCTCACAGTCCGGCTTCCGAGCCAATCACAGCACCGAGACCGCCCTCATCGCCGCCACCGATGACATCCGAGCCCTGATGGACAACGGAGAAACAGCGGCCCTCATCCTCCTAGACCTCTCCGCGGCATTCGACACTGTCTGCCACCGAACCCTAGTACAGCGCCTCAGCAACGTCGGAATCCAGGACAAGGCGCTGGAGTGGATCATTTCCTTCCTCGACGGAAGAACACAGAGAGTCCGCCTACCACCGTACAAGTCAGAGGCCACCGAAGTCATCTGCGGCGTCCCTCAAGGATCCTCTCTGAGCCCCACCCTCTTCAACGTCTACATGAGCCCCCTCGCGGCCATCGCACGCCAGCACAACCTCAACATAATCTCCTACGCCGACGACACCCAGCTGATCCTCTCCCTGACCAACGACCCCGCCGCCGCCAGAGCCAACCTGCACGAAGGGATGAAAGAGGTAGCCGAGTGGATGACGACCAGCCGCCTGAAACTGAACTCGGACAAGACGGAGGTCCTCATCCTGGGCTCCTCACCCTCCGCCTGGGACGACTCCTGGTGGCCTCCCGCCCTGGGCACCGCACCAAAACCGACAGACCATGCACGCAACCTGGGCTTCATCCTGGACTCCTCCCTCTCCATGACCAGGCAAGTCAACAACGTCTCCTCGGCGTGCTTCAACATCCTACGCATGCTACGGAAGATCTTCTGGTGGATCCCCACCGAGACCAGGAAGACCGTCACCCAGGCCCTCGTCACCAGCCGACTGGACTACGGCAACGCCCTCTACGCCGGTACCACCGCCAAGCTCCAGAAGAGACTCCAGAGGATCCAGAACGCCTCAGCCAGACTCATCCTCGACATCCCACGAACCAGCCACATCTCCGGTCATCTGAGAGACCTTCACTGGCTCCCCGTCAACAAAAGAATCACCTTCCGCCTCCTCACCCACGCACACAAAGCCCTACACGACCAAGGCCCGAGCTACCTCAACAGCCGAGTCAACTTCTACGCTCCCAAACGCCACCTCCGATCAGCCAACCACGCCCTCGCCGCCGTCCCCCGCATCCGAAGATCGAGTACAGGAGGAAGGTCCTTCTCCTACCTGGCCGCCAAGACCTGGAACTCCCTCCCGACCGACCTGCGCCTGACCCAAGACCACCTCTCTTTCAGGAAGAAGCTGAAGACCTGGCTGTTCGAGCAGTAGCGGCACCCCCCCCACACCCAGCGCCTTGAGACCCTACGGGTATGTAGCGCGCTCTATAAATGTCATTGATTGATTGATTGATTGATTGACTTGGCTACGTCTTTCATCCCTTTGTGTAGGTTGGTTCGTAGGTGGCTGGGTCGTTGGTGAGGGAGAGGATCAATTGGGTGTCGTCGGCATAGGAGATGATGTTGAGGTTGTGTTGGCATGCCATGGCTGCGAGGGGGCTCATGGAGGGGGCTCATGTAGATGTTGAAGAGGGTGGGGCTGAGTGATGATCCTTGTGGTACGCCACAGATGACTTCGGTGGCCTCAGATCTGAACGGGGGGAGGCGGACTCTCTAGGTTCTTCCGGCGAGGAACGAGATGATCCACTCTGGTGCCTTCTCTTGGATTCCGATGTTGCTGAGGCGCTGCACTAGGGTGCGGTGGCAGACAGTATTGAACGCTGCGGAGAGGTTCAGGAGGATGAGGGCCGCTGTTTCCCCGTTGTCGAGCAGGGCTTGGATGTCGTCAGTGGCTGCGATGAGGGCGGTCTCGGTGCTGTGCTTGGCTCGGAAGCCGGACTGCAAGTGGTCGAGGGATCCGTTTGTCTCGAGGGAGGCGGCAAGCTGTTTGTTGACGGTCTTCTCGATGACTTTGGCAGGAAACAGGAGGAGCAAGATGGGGCGATAGTTCTTGAGGTCGGTGGGGTCTGCTGATGGTTTCTTCAGGAGGGCGCTGAGTTTGGCATGCTTCCAGCTCTCCGGGAAGGTGGCGGTGTTGAAGGAGCAGTTGATGATGTCCCGGAGTTGGGGTGCGATGACGGAGTCGGCCTTGTTGAAGACGTGGTGGGGGCATGGGTCGGTTGGTGATCCGGAGTGGATGGTGTTCATTGTGTGGATGGTGTATTCGGTGCTGACCAGGGTCCAGGCGTGGAGGGTGGTGGTGGGGGGTGTCGGTTCAGTGGTTGGGTGCGTGGTCTGTGCGCTGAATCTGTTGTGTATGTCTGCGATCTTGCTGTGGAAAACGAGGCGAGTGAGTCGCAGAGGTCTTGTGAGGGAGTGATGTCGTATTTTCCGGCGTTGAGGTTGAAGAGCTCTTTGACGATGCCGAAGAGTTCCTTGCTGTTGTGTGCGTTATTGTCTAGTCGTTCCTTGAATGCTGTCTTCTTAGTGGTGTGGGTCAGCTGGTGGTGTTTGCGGGTGGTGTGCTTAAGGGCGGTCATGTTGTCTGTAGTCGGGTTTATTCGCCAGGCTTTCTCGAGGGTACAGCAGTTCTTCCTGGAGTTCTTGAGGTCGTCGTTGAACCAGGAGGCTTTCTTGCTGCCGGGTCTGCTGAGATGGTTTTTCAGAGGTGCGAGGTCATCAGCGCAGTTGGTATTCCACTGTGTGAGGTTGTTGGCTGCTTGGTTGGGATCCGTTGAGCTGGTGGGAGGGTTCTGGCTCAGTGATGTGGTGAGCTGGTCGGTGGTGATCTTGTTCCAGCTCCTGCGGGGAACCTGTTGCGCCGATAGTGCACAATCGGCGCGCTCGCTGCGCGTGAACGCTGCGCATACATGTGGACTCTGCCATAAATGGAGAGTGGGTGGGCGGAGCGAGGGAGGAGCAGCTGGGAGGTGGGAGCGGGGTGGCGAATGGGAGAGGGTTCAGATGGAGAGGGGGCGGGCCGTGGGGGAGCTGTGGCAGGGAGCAGGGTGGAGCAGCGGGGAACGGCGGCTGAAGCGCTAGGGGGCTGAAAAAACAAACAAAGGCAGGGGGAAAAACAGCGGACAATCAGGGGCACAGCACAAGAACAGAATCAGGGGTACAGTGGGCAAAAAACACACAGCACAGCAGAATTACAAGTACAGGGAGATACAAACGCAGAGATACAAACGCAGTCAGGGGCACAGTGGAAGCAAGGTGGCAACGAGTAGGCGGTGGCAGCAGGGGGACCGGGTGACTTCGGGAGGAGCCACACGGCGGGTTGAGCGACGGCACTGACGAGGTCAGGCTGGTGCATGGACGACGACGGCAAGGAGAGTGCATGTTGAATTTATAAGTGCTTGGGTTTTGGCTCACTATTTCGATAAGGATGTAGGACTGGCTGGGTGATTGCAGGAGTGAGTAGGTAGTGATAGGGACATTACTGTAATGCATAGGTAGTGCTCAAGGGATTGTAGCAGTACATCAGTTCCAGCCTGAGTCATTGCATGAGTACATGGGTATTGACTGGATGATTAGAGTACGACAAGCACGCTGAATTTATAAGTGCTTGGGTTTTGGCTGAGTGAATAAATAAGGACATGGGACTGGCTGGGTGATTGGAAGAGTGCACAGGGATAGAAAGGGGTATTGCTGAACTACATAGGTAGTGCTCGGATAGTGAATGGATGATTAGAGAACTGCAAGGAGAGTGTATAGTAAATTTATAAGTGCTTGGGTTTTGGTGCAGTGATTGTAAAAGGACATGGGATTGGCTGGGTGATTGGAGAAGTGCATAATTAGTAATAGGGAGATTACTGGACTACATGGATAGTGCTCAGGGGATTGTAGGAGTGCATCAGTTAATGACTGGAACATTGCAAGAGTACATGGGTAGTGACTGGATGATTAGAGTACTGCAAGGAGAGTTACTGAATTGGAGGAAGGATTATATTAAGGACAGAAAGAAATGATGCTCTAGCAAGTACGCAAAGGAGTCTAGGATGCAGACTAATGAGCACAGTGCCAACAGGTCAGGGGGAACAAACTCAATCAAAACAACCCCTGCAAGTGTGTAGGTCAAGACCCACACAGTAAATATAGAACCAAGTCCTGTGCACACATATAAGGGTGATGGTTTTAGTGTAAAAAACAAAATTAACGAAGTTTTCTTGCAGAAATTATGAAGGTCGACATCATGAGTGTCTTAATGGGGATTTTTATATCAATCTAGATCAATTGAGAAAGAAAAAACAGCCAACATGTGTTTCGTCACAACATGGTACAATTGTGACTCTTCAGGGCTAGGAAGGACACAAAGCATAAAATAAATCAAAAGAAGCCACAAAGTGGTGCATGAGATAAAAGCGAAAGATGAATCGACCTGACCAAACCAGTGTCAGGTGAGGCAACCGCGAACTGAGACTTAGAAGACTAGAGGCTACTTAGATCATGCTGTCAAACATGGTATCAACATCGACCATGAACTTCAATACTTCCTAGCGTCCTAATGCCATTCTTCCTTTCGCCCATGACTGGATTTCCTGAAATGTCACCATCTGTTTTTGTTACCATTTTAGCAATATGTTTCACTGATTTTACAGAATATACATTGTCATTGATATGTTTTTTCTAAACTAACCACTTTGAAGTAACAATGTCCGAATGCACGTTGTCATTGAGATGTTTGTTATAATTATTGTTAGCCACAATGGATCTCTCACGACCTAATTTTAGCCAGTTACAGTGCCTCTTTCGGGTTGCACATGTGTCACACATGTCAGATCTTCATGACCTGAATCTCTACTTGCATGCCTGAACCCGATTAACTGTTTACCTAAAGATTACCAGTGTGCCTTTATGGTACCCGTCTCCTCTGTTCTTTAATGCCTTTGTACTCGGTCCATCTACATGTCTATTTTCAAATCACAATATGACACTTTGTGATGTTTCTCTTGATGTTATTTTTCACCTTACCCTTTCTATTCTTGCATTTCAACCTTTATTGGCTATACAACTGCTTGAGTCAGTTTATTTTCTCCTTGCGCCCTCCTTTTAGTCCATACCTGATATTTTGGAATTCACTTTTAGATATTTTTGCACCCCTGCGTCTTTTTAGCATTTGGTGCGCATTTTTACTCCCTATCCTATCCTGTTTTTTTAGAAATGTGTGCACCCCTGCAGTTTCTACCGCAATATGTGCATTTTGACTCCCTCCAACATGCCCACTATATGTTACACACCCAGGAAGTGAATACTCTCTTCCAGTCCGTCAACGAACTAAGCTTCCACGCTCTAGTTCTCCTCCGTTTTTTGTGTCAAAAGCTTACGGTTCCCTCGTCCATTTCTATTACCCGGAAAACTGAGACACACACTCCTCATGCCGGAACCAGGAGCATAGGTGAGATCTTTTCATGGACGACACCGCTGCCCCGTATTACCCGACTGTTTATGCTACCTTTTAATACATGTCCATTCTCATAGATCTCTGTTTATACTGGCTTATTTGTCTGTTCGCTCATATCTCTTTACATATGGAGACACCCGGAAGGACCACCTGATACTTTTCCGACTATACTTTTGATTTACCCATGTTGCTACCGGGTCAGAATTTTCACCTGTACTGCGGTGAGTTCTTGTGCATTCTACACCCATAAAAACTTATCATTGTAAAAGCACCATTAATTGTTTTTCTTGAGTTCTAAACAGAAGCACGTTCGCCTTTGTCCCCTTAGATTTTCATGATATTACTGTCAGTATACAGTTAGATTCAGCATTTTTCATGCATAAACACATCACTGTCTTTTCCTTAACTATTAAGCCGGACTATATATTTTTTCTATTCAATTAATTTTCTGACTCTTCCAGTTCTTGCTGTTATCTGTCGTGCTATGCTTTATAATCATTTTGAATGACACACGAAGGAACTTACCGGGTGTTGTTGCTGCATTGAACGCCATATCGCCAATCTGCCCCTGCTAGCCAGCTGGCCTCCCCATATCCCAGGAGGGATTGACCGCCCCGCCGCACGGTAACAGCTTGCAGCACCCGCTTCGCGGGTGCCGCTGCGCGGCGCGAGGCGTGGGGTTGAGGCCGGCGGACTGGGAACAGCTGCGGAAGGAGGAAGGAGGAGGAGGTAACATCAGAGCCAACTGAGGGCGCGAGCTGCAGGGACTCCCAAGACCAGGAGTCCCTGCGTTGCACAGGTGTGCACGGCTGCGCCCCCAGCAAGACACGCCCCCCGGCCGACCAGCTAAACAAAAGAAGGAAGCCTCGCAATAGTAAGCGGGAACCCTTGCACGAAGGAACGTACCGGGTGTTGTTGCTGCATTGAACGCCATATCGCCAATCTGTCCCTGCTGGCCAGCTGGCCTCCCCGTATCCCAGGAGGGATTGACCGCCCCGCCGCACGGTAACAGCTTGCAGCACCCGCTTCGCGGGTGCCGCTGCACGGTGCGAAGCGTGGGGTTGAGGCCGGCGGACTGGGAACAGCTGCGGAAGGAGGAAGGAGGAGGTAACATCAGAGCCAACTGAGGGCGCGAGCTGCAGGGACTCCCAAGACCAGGAGTCCCTGCGCTGCAGAGGTGTGCACGGCCGCGCCCCCAGCCAGACACGCCCCCCGGCCGCAACGCTCGGTATAAAAACAACAGGCAGGCGCTCAGCGGGACGCGAGCGGGACGCCAAGCGAAGTCCGGGCAAAGGGCGGGCCCTCTGTGGCCCTCAGAGGCCTAAGGAGCCTGGCCTGGGCCACACACCCTGGCCGGACTCCCTTATCTCCTTCTATCTACCACTGTTAGGAAACACTGGTTATGAACTGTAGGGAAACCAGAAGCATGGCTTCTGCAGGAGCTAAAAAACTTACTGGCACTTTGGATGACTTTATTACCCGCACCCATGCATTAATTGATGAGGGAATAATACTCATGGATAGGAGAGTTTCCCAAGACCTGGCCATGGCAATGCGTTCCTCTCTGGGCCTTATCGCCCAGGCACAGACGCCTACCGCCGATCCTCGGTCGCATATCCAGGCCTTGGTACATAGCACCGGGGTGACTGGGGACCCGGATGTTTTAAACACTCAACAGGACTTGGAGGCCTCTCCCAACCTTAACCTCTTAACAGAGAGTGGAGCACAACAAAGTGAGTCAAACTCCCCTAACACGACAACCGCTTTAAAGGAAAGGGGCAGGACAGAAGGGGCAATCCCCAAACAAAAACGGAAGGTAAATAAATCTTCCGTTCCCAAAGGGAAGAAGGCACAAATTGCTCCTAACAACCAAAAGGTTACTTCTGATCCCTCTATTATGGATAATCCTTTAGTAGTTTTATCCACTCCCACAGGGGGTTTGCAACCCACCAAGAATGGGCTACCCATGAGCCTACCAGACGATACTATCATCGACCAAAGTCTGGAGGAAATTCCGGAGCTGAGTGTGGAAGCTGGTAACCCAGCAATATCATCACAGGAAGGAAATGGTTTAAGCACAGACAATACTAATATTCTTAATATGCGAAAAGCACTGCTTGAACCTATAGAGGGTAGGTTACGCTGCCTGGAAACTATCCTTAAGAACATACATAAGGAAATAAGTGCTCCCAGTTTCACCTTGAATAACAAGACAGCCCAGGTCACCAACCCATCTAAAATGGCCAACAAGCCATCTGTGGCTGATAACAGAGCTCTGGAGATTAAAAGTGCTGCCCCCAAGAAAACATGTAACACCCCTAAACAGGACGGCTATAAAACTAAGACCTTTGTAACAGACCAAACTCAGAAAACTGACCAAAC
Source organism: Lissotriton vulgaris (assembly GCF_964263255.1). Classification (NCBI taxonomy): domain Eukaryota; kingdom Metazoa; phylum Chordata; class Amphibia; order Caudata; family Salamandridae; genus Lissotriton; species Lissotriton vulgaris. The sequence goes on along the minus strand of NC_141696.1, from coordinate 459,540,552 downwards.
TCAGAAAACAACAAAAATTCATCCAACTTTACAGGCCACTGCGATGGCAAATCACAGTCCTTAAATCTTGATGCACCCACCAGAGCCAAGGTCACGACTCGTAGAAATATCCATCTTCCTCCTGATGCCTGTCCCTATGTGGTTATCCTTACCGGTGTTAATGAAATTTCTCCATCAGAAGTAGAATCGTATCAGGCTTTAAAAAACAAAGTATGCCACTGGCTATCCAAAAACTATCCCCTCCCTCCAAACATACAGAGCAACATTCTAATGGTAGAAAGAACTCCGTGGGTGGGAGGTAATAGAAAAAATCTACTAGGAGACTGCGTAGTGGTCACCTTCGAGAATACGGAGGCTGTAGACTTCATATGTAACAGATATCAGGAAAGCACTGTGACTGCTAGATCTCTTTCCTACTTCTATTTACCAGAAAATCAAGTTGACAACCGTTGGAGTTGGCTAAAGGGACCACATGATTCTAAACCTAGACAGAGATTCATCCCCCCATGGGAAAGACAACCCCACGGATGGGAGGAGGGAGGGGATGAGGGATGGGACCTGGTAAGGAGAAGAAGAGGTAGACCGCGTCAAGGCGGCCCCTTCGTTGGACCACATCATATCCAACCTCACTACTACCACCAGTTTGCAAATGGGTTAGACAATCCTTTCCATTTTCCAATGGCCAATCGCTTCGAATGCCTATCAACCACAGATTGGGTTGATTGACAAACACAGGACCCCTCAACCGGACAGAGTCTTCAGATCACTCCTATTCAACCAAGAAGGGATTCCACTACGATGGATCTGGAAAAATCGAATTCATCCCCAACGCACGACAAAGGCCTTGTTGTTGGCGAGATCGGGGGAAAGCATACCTCACCTAATCATGATTTACCATACTGCAAAATTCTTACCTGGAACGTGGCGGGGCTATCTGCAAAGGCCTCCGACCCCATTTGGCAAGGGTTCGTAAAACAACACGATATCCTTGTACTCCAAGAAACATGGGATATTAGCAAGAGCTTTTCTCTGGACGGCTTCTGTAGCTTTTCTACCCCAGCAATTCCGGGAGTAAGAGGGAGAGCCAAGGGTGGCCTACTTACATTGTGCTCTCTGAATTTGGTGGGGGTTTTCAAAAAACTTGATTCCGCACCTACGAACACGTTAGTTGTGGAGTGGACTTTACCGGATTCATATATTTTTCTGCTCATTAATTTTTATAATTCCAAAGAGGTTTCCTGCGGGAATGAGCACTTGCCCTCCTTGTTACATTTTCTGTCAGTTTATAGACAAGATTGCATTTCCGTCCCAGAGATGATTATCCTGGGTGATTTTAATATTCACCCCTGCGAGGGGGACTGCTACAACAATAGATATGGGGGACTACCGACCGAGGGCATTCCCCACTTTGAACACACGAAGGAGGGTGAGGGCCATGAGACTCTCCTTGCGATTCTAAATCTATTTAAACCTGATCAGGGCAAACAAGAGCCTAGAGCGCCTATTTTTATCGGGAGAGACGCCAACACCGTCATAGACTACATCTTTGTATCAACCGGGGTCTTGGGAAAGGCTTGTGAGTATAGGGTGGTAACTGCATCACCCTGTCCTCCTAATGCTGGACCTAGACTGCTTCCGGGATGGCAGAATGACAGGTGTGGCAGCTTCAAGAGATCTGACGTCCAAGGACCAGGGAAGGCGTCTGAAATGGGAGAGGATTGTCCCTGATCAATTCTTCCAAACATTAGCACAAGAGACGGAGGCTAACATGGCAGTCTGCTTAGATCCAACTGCCTTGGGCTCAGATGTAGTGGCCACCTACGTGGAGATATGTGCAAGGATCTCTAAGAACCTGGAGGCAAGGCCTGGCGTGCAAGGTTGTAAGAAAACCCACAAATGGTTTAACAAGGAATGCTCGTCAAAACACAGTGCCCTGGTGAAAGCAATAAAACATAAACCCAGAGACAGGTTATTAGTGGCTAACCTAAGAAAAGAATCTAAAATAGCAGTTTCTAAACGTAAGACCCAAATTAAGGAGGAAGCTTGGGACAGCTTACTAGCCATTGATGTATTGAGAGACAGCAAAAAGTTTTGGGCCATTGTGAATCAGCCTTTTTTCTCTGAGGATGGTAAAAATGACATGGACTGTGTGATTGAAGATGACAAATGGCTTTCCCATTTCAAACAGATTTATGAATCTACGGCACCAACTTCCCCAGTCAGTGCCCACGGTCCGTCCAATTTGCTTATGGAATTTAACATCATTGAGGTAGAAAGGGCGATTAAAAACACAAGTAAACACAAAGCCCCTGGACCTGATGGGGTCCCTGCAGATCTCTACATCCAGTATCCGCAATTTTGGTCAAAATATTAACTAATGTCTTCAACGCGATACCCATAGCTGGTTTCCCTTCTTCCTGGTCCACCTCCATCATTGTTCCCATTTTCAAGAAGGGGAACGGGGGGACCCTGCCTGCTATAGGCCAATCTCCTTGTTGGACTCTGCTGTTAAAATCTTGGGCAGAGTCATCTTGCAAAGACTTGGGGATTGGCTTGAGGAGACCGGGATCCTCTCTGATTTGCAGTATGGTTTTAGAGCACATAGGGGGACCATGGATCAATGCTTAAACCTTCACTTTCGACTTGGTTAATCGTTCAAAATTGTGGATTATTTTACGAGACTTGGGTTTGGACATCACTTTGGTTAATTTTCTGCACGATCTCCATCAAAATTTGTTCGCCTCTGTCAGGGTAACAAGGGAAGGAAGATGCACTGCGAAGTTTAGGTCAGGGAGAGGGGTCAGACAAGGCTGCATCCTGGCCCCTCTCCTTTTTACACTGTATATTAACTCCCTGGGGAAATCTCTGAACTCAGCTACTTTGGACATACCGCGTATGGGGGCGTCAGCTATCCCGGTTCTTCTATACGCGGACGATGCTGTCCTTATAGCTCGCACAGGTACGGGCCTGCAAAGACTATTGGATCACTTTGGTGGTTTTATGGAAGCCCTGGACCTAAAGATTAACACAGCTAAATCCCACGTCATGGTTACAGGCTCACGGAAGAAAAGCACGAAGCTCAGGTCTTTTAGTTGTAATAACTCTACAATCTCGAGGGTACCTTTCTTTTGTTATTTAGGCATCACCTTTGACGAGAAAGGCACTTGGGGTGCCCAACTGAAACTAAAGGAGAATGGAGTTAGTAGATCTACCGCAGCTCTCATGCATTTCTCTAAAAGACTTGGTTCGAGACCTATGGAGGCCATGACTCGCATCTATAGATCCAAATGCGTGGCAATTGCATCCTACGGGGAAGACATCTGGGGCTATGTTTCAGTTCCAGGCATTCAAATTGTAGAAAACAACTTTATTAGAGCCTTGTTGTCACTTCCGAAATCATCTCCCACTCACTCCATCCATAATGAAATAGGTTTGGGATATGTCTCTGATCTCCTAAAAATGTCCCCACTTTTATGTTGGATTAAAACTTGGACAAATGAGGAGATCACATTGAATCACTGCATTCTCAAAGACTGTATGGCTCTGGATAAAGCAGATAGCATACCCTGGCTGGCATATGTTAGAGCGGCATGTGCCAGGCTAGGGCGCCCGGACATGTACTCTTTACCCCATAGCCTCAAGAAAGAGGATGGAAGGTGGGTCAAACAACATTTTCGAAATCTGCTGGAGACAGAGAGGGAAACGGTTGAGCTCTGCAAGCCAATGGTAAGGTCATTATACCAACTTTCGTCGTCCATGGCTATGGAACCTTATCTAAAATATGTAACAAAACCATATCATCGTTTTTTACTAATAAGGTTCAGGTTCAACCTGATACATCTTGTGCTAGGCTCATACACAAAGTGGGGTATCCCAGAAAACACCCCACCCTGCACCTGTGACTGCTTTTCCACACAGGATACTCTACATCTAGTTATGCTTTGTGAACATTACCTGGTGGCCCGCAAAAAATTCCTTTTCCCAATTCTGAAAGACTTAAACTTTGGCCAGGTACGGCCGGCCCTCCAATACCTACAGATGTTGAACTCGGTGCAGGTTACATATGGTGTAGCTTGTTTTTTGGTTGCAGCCATTAGACAAAACAAAACTTTCTGCTATAAACAACCACCAAACCTGACACTTTCTGTAAAAATATGTTCAGGGGGAACGCCCAAAAACTATTGAAAAGTGTACTCCCTATATCTATCTTTCTTAATCTGTTTTTATTTTTAATTTTCTTTTCATTTTATATATCTTTTAACGGATGTACATAGGATTTGCGATCATGTCTAAACTTGTTTAATTGTATTTTATTGTATTGTATTATGAACTATGTATTGCTTTTATGGTTTTAATTAACCGAATAAAGTTACTTTGACTGACTGACTGAATGACACATAGAGCATGCCTCATTTATCTTGTCTTGTGTTGATTCTACGCATTTCAATCAATTTGTTTGGTGTCACCATTAACACACGCACTCTATTGTCACAACATAATTTCACATTGTTGAAATATATACTGCATTATAGTTTCATCATTACTAGGCCTCATTTTTATTTTTGATTAGTACTATGTTGCGTTGGTAATGTGACAAGTTTTCATCCTTCTACGTCACAATGTATGCACATTTGATTCACAAGTTGCTACTCTTTGTGTGCAGTGAAGTCATATTTCTTGTACATTCCACAACATAGGGTATCCACGTGATCTGAGGTGCCTTCTTTTTCTACACCGATTCATATTTCTCTTTTGTCTCATGCACCACTTTCATATCAGTGACAATGTATATTCTGTAAAATCAGTGAAACATATTGCTCAAATGGTAACAAAAACAGATGGTGACAGTTCAGGAGATCCAGTCATGAGCGAAAGAAAGAGGCAATTATTCAAGACCTCAGCAAAAAAAACAAGATATCAAAGATGAAAACAATTTGAGTAAGGGACAATCTATTGCACTTTCCAATATATCGGAAAAAGAAGGAACTATTATAAAACCCTCCGACAAAGGGGGTAACGTTGTGCTCCTAACAAGAGAACAATACTGTCAGGAATCTATACGGCAATTGGAAAATGTGGAGAATTATCTAAAAAGTAATAAAACAGAATATCAGCACCGCATTCAAGTCTATCATGATCTGCTAACCAAATGGTGTAATAAACTCATGTTGGATACCAATGAATTTTTGTTTTTTCGCAATCCTGAACCTGTCATTCCGACATTTTATCACCTTCCCCAGGTTCATAAAGACCTTGATTGTCCCCCAGGGAGACCTATTGTATCCTCGAAGGGAGGATTAACTGAGAATGTATCTATTTACATTGACTATTTTTTATCTAATTTTGTTGTTGATTTGAAGTCCTATGTAAGAGATACCAAGCATTTTGTAGAACAGCTTGAATTGATCACTTGGGATACCACGTATGTACTTATAACATTAGACATCACAAGTCTCTATACATGTATTCAACACACACAAGTTATAGAGGCAGTCAGGTATTTCCTGAATAAAAGACCCGCTAAGTACATGGAACATAGTACAATGTTGATTGAGCTTCTAGCGTTTTGTCTTATGAACAACATATTTCTGTTCGAGAATGATCTATTTAGACAAATCTCAGGGACTACGATGGGAACCTGCTTCGCCCCCAGCTACGCGAATCTTTTCGTTGGCTGGTGGGAGGAGCAGGTGGCCCTAGCAATCTCTTTGCCCCCCACCCTGTCCCATTGATATCGTGAGGAGCCTCGGCATGATCATCTCTAGTGATCTTTCATTGAGACCTCAAATCAACGCCGTCACTTCTGCATGCTTTTACCACCTGCGCAGAATTGGCAAAATCCGAAGGTTCCTCACTACAGAGGCTCTTGTACTTGTGATCATGGCCCTTGTCATCTCCCGTATCGACTATGCCAACTCCCTTTATGTCGGGATCCCTGATTACCATCTCCATCGGCTCCAGCTGGTGCAAAATCAGGCGGCTAGACTGGTTTTCCAACAGCCAAAACATCAACATGTCTCTCCCCTGTTGAGGAGACTGCACTGGCTCCCGGTAGCCTCTCGATGTACTTTCAAACTGGGATGCACTGTCTTTAAGTCACTCACTGGTCTCGTCCCTGCTTTCACTTCACGCAGTCTCAAGCGTTACATTCCCTCTAGGAATTTGCGATCTTCTGATCATAACCTTCTAACTTCTCCCAGGTTCAAACGGAAAAAACATAGCGGCTCCTGTTTTTCTTTCCTTGCTCCCTCTACCTGGAATTCCCTCCCCGTCACTATCCGACTTTGTTCTGACTATAGATGCTTCCGTAAACTCCTTAAAACCCATCTCTTCCAGCTGGCCTACAACTAAACCCCTTGCACTCTTCTCTGCTTTGTCCCTGAGCGCCATGAAACCAATTGGTGACCGTGCACGGAATAAAATCTTTTAACATAAGAGCATAACATAGCAGGAGCAAACATCAAGTCGGCAGAACACATCGTGGTATGGAGTCGGTATATCGACGATCTCTTACTGGTGTGGAGGGGCTCCACCACACAGGGTGAAGCATTCATTAGGGACTTGAACAACAACAGTCTTAACTTGAAATTTACTGCCGACATCAGTACCTCAGAGGTACATTATTTAGACTTGAGGATCTTCGTAAATAGGGAGAGGTTGGAGACGGCCTGGTACAGAGAACCTATGGCCGGGAATAGCATACTACATGCTAGAAGTAGCCACCCCCCTAGTCTGATTTGAAGCATACCCTATAGGAAACTTCTCAGGTTAAGGCGCAACTGCTCACAAGACTCTGATTTTGTAAAAGCAGCAGAGGAATGCGTCATGAGGTTCCGTATAAGGGGTTACAATCAGGCAGAATTGGAGAAGACCTATAAGAAAGTAGCCAGAATTCCTAGGAAACATCTACTAGAGAGTAAGGATAAAAAAGATCAATCTTCTGAGATTAAAAACAAGTTTTGCATGATCATGATTTTTTCGGATCAGGCTAATACTTTAAGAAAGGTACTCTCAAAGTGGCATATTCTTCGCACTGATCCCATTATTGGGAATTATGTTCCTCTGAAGCCTTTAATAACTTTCAGAAAATTGATATCCATTAAGGATAAGATTGTTCACAGTCATTTTGCACCAGTGAAATCAAAAGTGAGTGGGACACTCAAGGACATGAAGGGATTTTTTCCATGTGGGAAATGCCGTGCGTGTGATAATAGTAAATGGGTATTCTCATTTAAGACCCCAGGGATGTCCCAAGCAAGGCCCATCAAGTAATTTATTACATGCACAACCCCCTATGTTGTTTATTGTCTCACCTGCCCCTGTGGACTTCAATATATTGGGAGCACGATCAAAAATGTAAAAATGCGTATCTTAGAACATCAGAGAGCAATTATGAATAAAGATATGGCATACCCTGTAGCTCGACATTTCGCTGAAGTACATCAAAGTAACAGGGAGCTGCTACAATATTTTGGTCTGGATCACATACCCCAAAACCCCAGAGGGGGGGACAGATTACTTTGTCTTCGTAGACTTGTGTCTCGCTACATTATTGATATACAGACAAAACATCCGATAGGTCTTAACAGCGGGGAAGAATTGACTGCCCATCTAGGGAGATAAAAACATGCATGTGAAATGAGGAATGTATATTAATTACAGTGATGGTGAACTTATTCATTGAAGATGACCTCTGCTAAACTGATGACATTATTGATGTTGAACTATCTTGATACCATGAAGGATGGGATCTCTGATGTTGTATAGAATGATGATGAAATTGTTATCATTAATCCCCTCACATTTGTAAAGAACTTTGAATTTTGAATATTTATGAAACTGCTGATTTAAATTCCCTCACTCTAGTCCTGTAAGATGTGGTGATAGGAAGCCGATATACAGCTTTATTTCTTTGTTTTTCAGCCTATTGGTTTTTGGTAAATTCACATCATGTATTCTGTTCATGATTGGCAAATACTGTAGCGACTGATGTGGTTGTTGCATATATATGCTTAATAATCCATGCTCTTTTTGCTGACAATATTACATAATGGGCAGTTTGAGGGCGCCTGGGCAAGATGCCGGTGATCTGCCGAAACACGGCTAAATAAACAACATATTTGATTTGATTTGATTTGATTTGATTTGTCCATTTCTAAAGCGCACGAATGCCCGAAGGTGTCTTGGCGCTATGAATTGTCCAGATTCCGGGGCAAGTCTGGAGTTAGTAAAATTTATGCGGTGAATAACCAGGTCTTGATTCTCTTTCTGAAAATCTCCAGGGTTGGGCTGTTTTTTATGTCAAGTGGTAGTGAGTTCCATGTCCGTGCTGCATGCACGAGGAAGCTTCTTCCTCCCCAGTTTGATCGTTTGAACTTGGGTATCGTTATCAGTTTTTTTTCACCTGATCTGAGAGGCCTTGATGGTTCGTAGTGCTTTAGGTGAGTTTTCAGGAAATGAGGGCCTTTGCCCTGCAGTGCCTTGTAGGTCAAGCACAGTGATTTAAACTTGACTCTTTTGGCTACAGGTAGCCAGTGGAGTGTCTCTAGTTTATGACTGATAGGCTGAAACTTTGGGATTTCAAGTATCAGTCGTGCCGCTGCATTCTGGAGTCGCTGCATTTTTTCCATGATTTTTACTCTGGCTCCGGCATACAGTGCGTTGCCGTAGTCCAGTCGAGATAGTGCTAGGGCTGTCACTACAGTTCTGCGTGTGTCTTGAGGTAGGTATGGGAGTATTTTTCTGATCATTTTCAGTATCAGCCAGAAAGACGATGCCAGTTTGTTTACTTGGGCTTCGTATGTTAGTTTGGTGTCTATCATGACTCCCAAGTTTTTAGCTTTCTCTGAGGGTTCTGGTCTTGTTCCCAATTCAGGGGACCACCAGTCTGGGGACCAGATATCGGCGTTACCTCCTAGAATCATTACCTCACTCTTTTCTCCGTTGAGTTTGAGGCAATTTTGTTGCATCCATTGACTAACTTTTAGCATGCATAGTTAAAAATTCTTGGCTGTTACTTTACTGTCTTTGCCTATAGAAATGACGATTTGGGTATCGTCAGCGTAGGATATTGGTGTAAATCCATTTTCTCTTATTAATTCGGCAAGGGGGGCCACATATAAATTAAAAAGTGTTGGGCTTAATGACGAGCCCTGTGGGACGCCGCATGGTACTTTAAAGGAGTCTGACTTTGCTTCTCCTATTTCAACTGTGAAATTTCTCTCATGGAGGTAGGATGCAATGAGGTTACACACGTGGTCACTGGATCCAGTTTCCCTAATACGTTTTATTAGTATCTCGTGGCTGACCGTATCAAAGGCCGCCGAGAGATCCAATAGCACCAAGGCGGCCTTTTCTCCTCTGTCCAGTATACTTCTAAGTTCCTCGGTGGCCGTGAGGAGGGCTGATTCCGTTCCGTGTCCTTCCCGGAATCCAAATTGAGAGTGATCAAGCCAATTGTTGTCCAGTAGGTACCGTGAGAACTGTTTATTTAGTAGTTTCTCCAGCATTTTTGCGGCAAAAGGAATCCTGGCTATGGGCCTGTAATTGCTGGGGACCTCGTTGTCTAGATGGGGTTTTTTCAGGGGTGGCCTGATTGAAATGGTTTTCCAGTCGTTTGGAAATATGCTTGTGTTTAAAATTACTTCAAACAATTTTTGAAGTGTTTGTCCTATTTGTTCAGGACATATTTGAAATATTTTCGGTGGACATGGGTCTAAAGGACTGCCTGAGTTGGTTGTCATTACTTCCTTAGTAATTTGTTCCACTGTGGGTAATGACCAGTTAAAGTATGGAGTGCCGCTGGACTGATTGTCTAGTTTTGTATTGTTTATGGGGTTTTGATTTGTATGGTCATTCTGGTTGTTTTTAAATAGTTCATACACTGATAATACTTTATTTACGAAGAAGTGGCCTAAAATTTTACAGAAGTCAGATGATATATCTACTGGATTATTGTTTTCAATTTTGGCAAGTTTTTTGACTACTGTGAACAGGTCTTTGCTCGAGTTCTTGGAGTCATTTATTTTGTTTACAAAGAATTTGCTTTTTTCTGCGATTATCAGATTTTTATATGTGGCCAGTTCGTTATTATAGTCTATCTTTAGTTTGGGGTCATATTGCGATCTCCACTTTCTCTCAGCTCTTCTGCAGGTCTGTTTTTGTGCTCTTAAGGCTTCCGAGTACCAGGGTTGTGAAGGTGACTTCCTTTTAAAGGTAAAAACAACAAGTGATGGACCGAATGTGGATCAATGTCACACATTCCCCCAGTCAAAAGATCTGGGCCCAAATCCATTGTTTTTTTGCACTCCACACCACCCTGGGTTAGACAATGGCGATATGCAAATCAGCTCTGACCCTGTTGCCCCATGGGAACAGTCCAGTCCGAACTACAAAAGCCATGTCCTTCCCAGAACGGAATCAAGCATCCGAGGACCGGACCGGTTTCGAGGTAACACCTCTCATCAGCCCGGCTAGCTTGACTCCAAGTGGTGTGGAGTGCCTGGGACCCACGTCTGGGCATCCCCAGCGCACTTAGGGCGGCAATTGCAAAAACAACAAGTGATGGACCGAATGTGGATCAATGTCACACATTCCCCCAGTCAAAAGATCTGGGCCCAAATCCATCGTTTTTTTGCACTCCACACCACCCTGGGTTAGACAATGGCGATATGCAAATCAGCTCTGACCCTGTTGCCCCATGGGAACAGTCCAGTCCGAACTACAAAAGCCATGTCCTTCCCAGAACGGAATCAAGCATCCGAGGACCGGACCGGTTTCGAGGTAACACCTCTCATCAGCCCGGCTAGCTTGACTCCAAGTGGTGTGGAGTGCCTGGGACCCACGTCTGGGCATCCCCAGCGCACTTAGGGCGGCAATTGCAAAAACAACAAGTGATGGACCGAATGTGGATCAATGTCACACATTCCCCCAGTCAAAAGATCTGGGCCCAAATCCATCGTTTTTTTGCACTCCACACCACCCTGGGTTAGACAATGGCGATATGCAAATCAGCTCTGACCCTGTTGCCCCATGGGAACAGTCCAGTCCGAACTACAAAAGCCATGTCCTTCCCAGAACGGAATCAAGCATCCGAGGACCGGACCGGTTTCGAGGTAACACCTCTCATCAGCCCGGCTAGCTTGACTCCAAGTGGTGTGGAGTGCCTGGGACCCACGTCTGGGCATCCCCAGCGCACTTAGGGCGGCAATTGCAAAAACAACAAGTGATGGACCGAATGTGGATCAATGTCACACATTCCCCCAGTCAAAAGATCTGGGCCCAAATCCATCGTTTTTTTGCACTCCACACCACCCTGGGTTAGACAATGGCGATATGCAAATCAGCTCTGACCCTGTTGCCCCATGGGAACAGTCCAGTCCGAACTACAAAAGCCATGTCCTTCCCAGAACGGAATCAAGCATCCGAGGACCGGACCGGTTTCGAGGTAACACCTCTCATCAGCCCGGCTAGCTTGACTCCAAGTGGTGTGGAGTGCCTGGGACCCACGTCTGGGCATCCCCAGCGCACTTAGGGCGGCAATTGCAAAAACAACAAGTGATGGACCGAATGTGGATCAATGTCACACATTCCCCCAGTCAAAAGATCTGGGCCCAAATCCATCGTTTTTTTGCACTCCACACCACCCTGGGTTAGACAATGGCGATATGCAAATCAGCTCTGACCCTGTTGCCCCATGGGAACAGTCCAGAGGTAACACCTCTCATCAGCCCGGCTCGCTATAAGTGTACTGGGGATGCCCAGACGTGGGTCCCAGGCACTCCACACCACTGGAGTCAAGCTAGCCGGGCTGATGAGAGGTGTTACCTCGAAACCGGTCCGGTCCTCGGATGCTTGATTCCGTTCTGGGAAGGACATGGCTTTTGTAGTTCGGACTGGACTGTTCCCATGGGGCACAGGGTCAGAGCTGATTTGCATATCGCCATTGTCTAACCCAGGGTGGTGTGGAGTGCAAAAAAACGATGGATTAGGACCCAGATCTTTTGACTGGGTTGAATGTGTGACATTGATCCTCATTCGGTCCATCACCTGTTGTTTTTGCAAACTCGCTATAAGTGTACTGGGGATGCCCAGACGTGGGTCCCAGGCACTCCACACCACTGGAGTCAAGCTAGCCGGGCTGATGAGAGGTGTTACCTCGAAACCGGTCCGGTCCTCGGATGCTTGATTCCGTTCTGGGAAGGACATGGCTTTTGTAGTTCGGACTGGACTGTTCCCATGGGGCACAGGGTCAGAGCTGATTTGCATATCGCCATTGTCTAACCCAGGGTGGTGTGGAGTGCAAAAAAACAATGGATTAGGACCCAGATCTTTTGACTGGGTTGAATGTGTGACATTGATCCTCATTCGGTCCATCACCTGTTGTTTTTGCAAACTCGCTATAAGTGTACTGGGGATGCCCAGACGTGGGTCCCAGGCACTCCACACCACTGGAGTCAAGCTAGCCGGGCTGATGAGAGGTGTTACCTCGAACCCGGTCCGGTCCTCGGATGCTTGATTCCGTTCTGGGAAGGACATGGCTTTTGTAGTTCGGACTGGACTGTTCCCATGGGGCACAGGGTCAGAGCTGATTTGCATATCGCCATTGTCTAACCCAGGGTGGTGTGGAGTGCAAAAAAACGATGGATTAGGACCCAGATCTTTTGACTGGGTTGAATGTGTGACATTGATCCTGATTCGGTCCATCACCTGTTGTTTTTGCAAACTCGCTATAAGTGTACTGGGGATGCCCAGACGTGGGTCCCAGGCACTCCACACCACTGGAGTCAAGCTAGCCGGGCTGATGAGAGGTGTTACCTCGAAACCGGTCCGGTCCTCGGATGCTTGATTCCGTTCTGGGAAGGACATGGCTTTTGTAGTTCGGACTGGACTGTTCCCATGGGGCACAGGGTCAGAGCTGATTTGCATATCGCCATTGTCTAACCCAGGGTGGTGTGTAGTGCAAAAAAACGATGGATTAGGACCCAGATCTTTTGACTGGGTTGAATGTGTGACATTGATCCTCATTCGGTCCATCACCTGTTGTTTTTGCTTCCTTTTAAAGGTAGCTCTTTTTTGTGGTACGGAACTTTGAGTGGCTGTTTTTAGCCAGTCATTGAATTGCTTGCATGCTATATTGCTGTCCCTTTCTAGCATTGGAGATGAGGAGTTCATTACCTCTACTAACATTTGAGTTTCTATTTTTGACCAACCCGGATAGGTGACTCCCTTGGAAGTTTCAGTCAGTATTCCCAGGTCCTCTATAGTCTCTAATTGGAATGATACTAGTTTATGATCTGTCCATGCGATCGGATTGACTTCTACCTTTGTTAGTTTTCGGCAGGATGTAAATATACCATCAAGTGTATGTCCTGCTGCATGTGTTTCTGAATGGACTTTTTGATCTAGATCAAAATTACCCATTGTCTCTATGAAGGTGTTGATTCGGGGGTCTGTGGTTTTCTCCAAGTGTAAATTGAAGTCTCCCAGTATTGTATAATCCTGGTTCATTACACATGATTCAAGGAAGGGGCTTAGTAATTCAATGAGTGTTTTTTTTGCATTTGGTGGTCTATAAATAAGTATCCCATTGAATGTATACTTGTTTGTAACCATAATTTGAAATGTCATGGTTTCACAGTCAGGGTGGCTACCTTTTTCGGAGCTCTTGATCCTGAGGCTTTCTTTCGCTATAATCGCTAGCCCTCCTCCCCGTTTCGTTTTTCTATCTACTCTGTAAAGTGAGTATTTTTCGGGTATTGCTAATGATAGGTCGGCGTCCGAAGCTTCATCTGCCCATGTTTCTGTTACAAACAGTAAATCAATTTCTTGGTTATCGATCAAATAAGCGATGTGGGTGTTATGCTTTATCATTGATCTGGCGTTTATTAGCCCTGCCTTGATAGTACACCTTTTGGTATTCTCTATGTTCTTATTTATGTTATTAATTGTGCACCGGCAATAGCGGGTTTCATATCAGTAATGATAAAACATCAGAAGGTATTGTGGAATATGGAATATGTGTTACCTAACCTCTCCAAAATGGCCGCTATATTCTCATGCGTTTTTCATAATTGTCCTTTGTCAGTTACCTGTGAATGACGTATATATTATGCTGTCAGACGGTCAAGAATGTAAACATTGACGATGGACTCGGTGTCCGAAATGCCTCTGTTACACTTATTTGTGGGCTGAAAATAAACCTTGCCACTTACCTCTGGAGTGCATTAACGTTTTCTTTACGGAAGCGATTGGAGCTGGAATATATATATATATATATATATATATATATATATATATTCACTGAAAAAACCATAGGTTATAGAACATATATAGTTAGGGTATTGCATTTACAAAACCTTATTTTACTCGCATAAAACCATTGAAATTCCATATATAGTTAGTTGCGCTAACTATATATCGCGCACCCGCAATCCACTGCTGATGATGTCACATATTACATCATTCATGACATGGTCAGTGACATCACTGATGACATCACTGATGACAACATCCAGTGACTGTATGTTTCTGTAAAGTGTAAATATGTCTTACATATTGAAGAATGAGTGGATGTATAAGTGTTTGGATGAAGGATTTAGTAGGTGCATGACTGACTGTATGAGTGAGTGATTAAATATGTCTCACTGAGTGCATGGGTTAGTGACTAAACTGTCTTAATTTGTGCATTATTATGTCTGTTGTTCTGTAAACTGCTGCATGTGTTGATAAGTAGCTATATGAGTAACTATATGGGTTATTGATTGGTAGCCCAGGTATTTGTATGGGAGACTGAGTGTGTGTGTGGGTGGCTGGGAGGTGTATGACTCTGTGCATAGATGTGTGAGCAGTTGATTCACTAGATGTATGGTTTCAAAAGTGCATGTGGAAACAGTTGTATGGGCGGTTGACTGTGTGCATGAGTGTATTGGTGAGTGAATGGATATCTCAGTGCTACATGTCAAAGTAAGTACATATGTAAAACACAGTACATGTGAGAGTTGACATATATAAATAACTGTGCATGAGAGCCAGTGAATGTGTGAGTGGCTGTATGGATCATTGTGAACTTGTATCAGGGATTGTATAAGAGAGTAAATGTGTGTTAGTATATGTTTGAATAAGATAGGTGTGTATAACTGTATAGTTGAGGAAATGGAGGTGTGATTGATTCTTTGCATGACTGACTAGGTGTGTGAGTAACTCCATGGATGAGTGACAGTCTGTGAGTGTCTGTTTACACTGATTGTATCTAAGGTTATATTAGAGTCTGAAGAGGTTCATCGTATTATCACATGAATGATATCATCAGTGATGTGATCAGTAATATCAAATGAGATGTCATCAGTGATGTCATTTGAGATGTCATCAGTGATGTCATTTGAGATGTCATCAGTGATGTCATCAGTGATGTCATTTGAGATGTCATCAGTGATGTCACTGACCATGTCATGAATGATGTAATATGTGACATCATCAGCAGTGGATTGCGGGTGCGCGATATATAGTTAGCGCAACTAACTATATATGGAATTTCAATGGTTTTATGCGAGTAAAATAAGGTTTTGTAAATGCAATACCCTAACTATATATGTTCTATAACCTATGGTTTTTTCAGTGAATTTTCAAGGTTTTGTAAATGCAAATTCCTAACTATATATGGTCTATAACCTATGGTTTTTTCTGTGAATTTCATTGGTTTTTTAAAAGCTAACATCTGTAGCTGTAATATGTATTCTTCTTTAAATCTTAAAATATATTTTAGATGTTTATTAATAATTTTTTTTTAAATATTTTTTTTCTTCGCTTCTAGTTCGCGAACCGGGAAGCTTTCCGTTAGCTCATCTTGATGCCGCGACCTAGTCCGCGAACCGGTCAACGTTACGTTAGCGGAACTGTGACGCGTTGCGGAAGCGCGACGTATCACGTTGTCGCGTAATGCGTCTAATGACGCGCTGCGTTAGTGCTCCCGGAAGTGCTCTGGACCGCGAACCGGAAGCGATCCGAGACGCGGCGCGCACCGCGTAACGTAAGCGGAACAGGTCATGTGACTTGTTTATCAAACTTTTCATTGGTTCATTTCACTTTTGGTTTCCAAATGATGTATGACTAGGTCATGTGACCTAAAAATAACACTTTTCATTGGTTCAGAACTTTTGCTTTTCCCAAATCATGTAAACCCCTCCTTCTTTCCTCACTCTGACTTTCATCTTGGTGAGAGAAAGACCATTTACCTGGAGTTCAACAATGGCTTCCATACTTGCTGCAGCTGGTGCACCCCCACCACCACCTCCACCTCCTCATAAGAAGAGAGGACCACCAAGTCAATTTACCTCCAACAGAGAGCAGGAAGAGGAGGAAGAAGAAGAAGAGGATACAGATCAACCACAATTTATCCCGGAGTTGCCCCGTGTTTCTAAGAGAAAAACAAGTTTCATCTGGCAGTTTTTTTCCATCCCTCCAGGGGAGAAGAAGGTGAATGCGAAATATGCCACCTGCCTCATCTGTGATTACAGATTGTCTAGAGGCACAGAGAAGAAATATAGTATGGGCAACTATACTATGCATCGACATATGACCAGGTGGCATCCCTTAAACTACAGCCGGGCTGAGTTAAGGGACCTACAAGACAATCCCCCGACAACTCCTGTGGCCAGATCTACCTCAACAATGTCTTTGTCAGGAAGAGAGGCACAGGAAACTGTGCCAAATATTCAACCAAATTTTAAACATATGAGGTTTACTTGTATATATTGTGGTGCTATGCTGTCGTATGGGAACATGAGCATCAACTTGATTAATATGGTGTTCAAAAACCATAAGTGCCCTAATGCACCCAAGCAGTAATTTTTTTTTTGCTCCTGTTGAGCCGTTTTCAATGCCTGTTTTTTTGTTGTTTCCCCTCCATAAAAAACACAAAAAAAACATAAAACTGTTCTAAAAATACAAAAAAAATCAAAAAATGTTCAGAAAAAAAAAAAAAATATATAAAACAACAAAAACAAAAAAAAAAAGTTCTTTTCAGAACTACCTCCCCTTTCAAATAAAATTGCTAGAATGTTTATCACTCTGGCAAGCTCTATTTCTTTTGGTTCGCTTCAAGTTCGCTGACCGGTTCGCGAACTGTAAGCGAACTAAAAAAAAATTTTTTTTAAAAAAAGAAGAGTTAGTATAAGGGAAGTAAACAGAGAATAATGTAAAAAGAAAGACAGCTATAGAGAGTAAATGAGAGATAGTGTCAGTGACATCATCAGCAGTGCATTGCGGGTAAAAAGAGTAGAAAACATTTACCTTATAATTCTTGTTACCTTTTTAAAATATTTTTTCATACTTTCAATCTGTAAAACAGAGAACAAACATTTCCAAAAATATTAAAACATGTACTTAAAAATTAGAAAAGACAAGGGAAAAGGTTCAAGAACAAACAGTTTTTCAACAACTTTGACATTTACAGAAGTCTCTGCTTCTCTACGTCCCCTACACAATCCTAAATATATATATTTTAAAAAAACTGTATCTTGATGTTGATGAACTGAGGCCTATTTTGGAACATGGTGCTTTTTTTGCACTGCTAATGTCTCACAATAGTGATGCAATTGCAGCGCAAAAAAGATGTAAAGCCATCATAAAATTGTGTCTAACATTTTAAATGATTGTTTCAGGATGCAAATAAGATGTCTGCTTTCAACAGCTTTCTTTGAGGTGAGGCCTATTCATTTTTTTTTAAAAAAAAACAGTACCCAGAAGTACAGCACTGTAAGGATTAAAATTGACACTTACAGAAGACTCAGTTTCTCCATATCTACTTCACATTTCTAAATGTATATCATAAGTACAAAAAGCAAAACATTAATTATACATGTTAAATGGTTTATTTTTGCTGTTCTCAGAATGTATCAAATTTCACTTAAATCAGTGACTTGAAGGTATTCATCATGTAACAGCGGGGAAAAAAAAACACAATCAAAATGATTGTGTTTAAAAAACCCATTCAACATAAGAAATCTGAATTCAAAACTCCTTAAAATAACTTACTTTCAATGACGTCGAAGGATGTCCTATGAACAGCGTCCACTGTGTTGTGCTATAAATATTGTCAGCCCGCCACTTTCTGAAAGAAAACCTCCAACGATTCGAAAAATATGCTACATACAAGAAAAGACTTCTCACATTCTACCACATGTTTCCACTTGGCCAAATCATGTTGCAGCTATTCACAAGTCTTGTAATTCTTCCAATCAAATCCCGTCATTTTCTATATTCGCAACTTTCAAAAAGAAAACATTTAAGATAATTTTCACAATCCTGGACTACTAATATCTTACCCTTCTTTGTCACTCATGTTCTCCTTTTCCTATGACACTGATACTGCTTACTATGAAGCAGACTTACTTGCATCAGGTTTATATAGTCGGATTTTACAAAATAACATTACAATTAAAAGTTTTGGACCAATAATCTAGACAGCATTGCAGACTTACATTCCCTCAACTTGATGAACCTTTTCCAATTCTTCATAGGAAATCTCGAGATTCTTTCTTTAAAATTTTGGTTTTAAAAACACCAGGTAAGAATTTTTAAGGTCAAACGGCAATTTTTTTTTGAAACTTACAACGGAATCATTGCAGAATGACCAGCCGTTTCGAGACTTTAAATAAGCTGTATAATGTCCTGAAGTAGTTGAAGGACCATCGTGATAGATAATTGCTACAGTTACAAAAGTCCTTCCTGATATTGAAAGCTGAGAAGCCACAAAATTTTTTATTAAAGTTGACAATTTTGATCCATCAGGCCTACATCGTTGCATCATTAAAATGACATACTGGCCATATCTACGTATAAGTAATGTTGACATCATTTCAGATTTACATTGGCTACACTCCATGTTGTGATCAGCTGCATTTACTAGCTTATTAAAGGAGACTGATTTACTGTCTGGCAAAGTTAAATATATAAATCTTTCTGAGTCTACACTAGTAGTACTTGATACCCTACAATTCTCGCAGTCATGCTGCCATTGATAAGAAAGCCCAAACAGTTGATCTACATCTACACCCTCATCTTGCAATATATCAAGCATATACATTAAAAACTCCTGACAATCTTGCTGATTATTTTCAGAGAAGTCTGTTTGACCTGAACATTCATCTAACAGATAACGAACTTCAGACACACTTTCTACTTTTGTTCGATCAGTGCTACATTTCTCGAAAACAGAATTCAACAAACTGCATAAAATTTGTTCTGAATTCAACAGAATCTGTTCTTTTAAACTCTCTAGTGAAAAGAGAACATTAACCACTACATTTGCATAGCAGTTGACACCAGAACTGTTTTCAAATCGAAAACCAACAACATCTTCAACAGAATCCACTTTCTTTCTGCTAACAATTTTCGGTTCATTGACTTTTAGTCTTTTTGCAACAACCTCCCTACTATTACTGCTATTTCTACGTTTCCGGCCTACCACACGTTTCTCAAACAAAGGATATTGAGGCAAATGTGGCGCATACTCTCTTCTTAACCTATTGTATTCCTTAACACAATCTAGATCCGCACAAATGTTTCTGACATCACAGTCAATCAAGTACAATCCCGATAAAGTTCTAACTCGTGACAATGCCACATATGCCATACCCTCCTTGAACACAGAACTGCCAATATTCACCAATGCACAGTCTACACTTAAACCTTGCGATTTATGGATTGTCACCGCATATGCCAAGCAAACAGGAAACTGTTTACGGCGAACATATAAGTCTTTAACAAGCAAAAACCTAGCAGAACAACGACCAATTTGCTGTACTTCCTCAATGCCATCAAATTTAATTCTTAAAAATTCTATTCCATCTCTATTTCTGTATTTCTCAAAATCAACAACATTACCCATTGATCCATTTACCAGACCTCTTTCTACATGTAAATTCCTTCTCAAAATGATTCGGCAATTTAAACACACATTCAAAGTCTTTTCAAAACCCGCTGTTTTAGATATAGTCTTCTCTAATGAATCCAATTTTGATTTCAAATTGTCTGACAAAATAATTGTTGATCCCATATGCTCTAATTTGTCGATAGCTTCAAGTTTCACAATCTCTTGCTTTTCTAAATTCAACATTTTGTGGTTGAAGATGGCACATTCTGCAAGAGTTGGCATGAGACATATCCCGGATTTCTTCTCAGTAATTTTCTGAAAAATATTCTCAGGCACAATCTCTTGTTTGGGATATAAATTTGACAGTAATCGTGCATTTAAAGCTTCTTTCCCATGCTCAGTCACTTTTCCAATTCTAATATCTTGTAGAATATTCTTGTAATCTTCATCCTTTGCCTGACGCATATTTTGATGCAGTTCTGCATAATTGAAGTTTAACCATATATTGACGTTGCCAATGCTCCCTAGGCACTTCCTGGTATCTTCATGCGTGAGTATTTTGAACACAGGTTGACCTTTTACTGGTGTCAGCTGCAGAAGATCTCCGAAAACAATGATGTGTTTCCCACCAAATAACACATCATATTCAGTTTTAAGTACTTCTTGCATTCTCAAATGCACAAAGGCAAGCATGACATTGGAAACCATGCTTACTTCGTCAATGATAAGTAGTTTCATTTTCCTCAAGACTCTTGAAACTTCACAGCAAGCATCTCCAGATAACTTGTTGTATTGTAATTTGTTGTCATGCTCCACCGGCAGCATCAGTAGACGATGCAAAGTAATACCTTTAATGTTATGTGCTGCCAGTCCAGTAGGAGCGGTGACAACACAAGACAGCGATGACTCAGTCCTTTCCTGCAAATAACAAGAGATTGCTTTAATGAGGAAACTTTTTCCAGTTCCCGCTTCTCCACTCACGTACAGTCGGACAGGCTTCAACGATGTACATGAGCACTTGTTCTTCTCATGACTTAATCCGTGCTCAATTTCCTTGGTAACTTCATCATATATTTTCCTCTGCTCAACGTTGAGTTGTTTTTCCAAGTCTTCTAAGTTAACTGAATCCTCCTGAGCATGTGCCATGGCTCTTTCTACTTCATTCATAGCAGTGGCAGCTTCATTTTCGATAATAGGTCCTCCAAGTGGATCTTGACTCAATGAAACAGAACTCTGACTGTCCTGAGAACTGTCTTTGGCAATCTCGGCTGCAATCGTTGCTTCCTGCTCAATTTCCAATGTTAGCATTTCTTGATATTTAGAAAAAGCAGGACATTCTATGGACTCCTTGGCTGCATTGAAAGAGTCTTCGTAACAGAGGAAATCTCCAAGCAGTTCCTCTTCTGCACGCCAAGGCTTGAAAAGTTGCAAAAGTGCTAAATAAAAAAACTCCTTTTTTTCTGGAGATTCACCACTCAATTTTCGATGGTTTACTAATTGGCATTTTCTTTGCTTGACCAGGCATCCCTCACTTCCAATTACAGCATACACTCCTTTCTCAATATCTTCTTTGATGTTCCTCTTGAATATATAATTTTGGAGAACCTCATATAGACAAACATTCTCAAGGTGACTGCTTCGATTTGGATAATATGTATCCAACATGTTGGTCTTCAAAATGTCGGTACTGTTTGGTTCCTTTTCTGCCAAATACTCAATTTCCCGGACAGGTTTTAGAACTCGATTTCGCGTTGCAGCAAGACCAAGACTCGCCCAAACGAGACTCCTGGATTTGGCATAGAGACTTGCTGAAGACAACCGGTCAGAACATTCGTAAGCTCCGATTTCTCGATGCGACAACATCTTCAGACTGAAACTGTACAACTTCTTGCTGAGGCTCTTTTCATGGGAAATGTCCTCCCACATATCCTTCAGTTCGGTCTTTTCTTTTTTGGTGATGTAAGATGTCACATACCGAGCCACAGCCATACAGTTGTCAGCCACAAACTGTATATCCATGTTAGCATTCCACATGGACAAAATCACTGGGTTGTAGTCATTGATGTACTTGGACTCTTCGTTCCTTTTCAAATTGTATGTATTCTTGGGTGATTTCCTCGTCACATTATGTCGCAGCGAAGACATCAAACTGTTCACTCTTCCTTTAGAAATCACCGGTCGTGGAAAGTTGAAACGACATTTGGTGTAGAACTTGTCCTTGTTTCTGAATTTACGACGACAGTACTTTCCACAACGATGGCTTTGGAAACGTAGAACTTGTTCTCTTAGACTTTTCTTCTCCGTTGCGTTTGGAACAGCACACGTAGAATACTGTTCGATGAAATTCATCACTAAGTCATCCGGATCTGTTCCAAATTTAGGTGCATCCTTGATCCACAACAACATATGTATATGAGGGGCACCTCTTGCTTGGTACTCCTTTCTCCAGAAGAAATCCAACACCTCTCCAAGAGGTGGATTCTTTTTATTTGTGATGAAAGACATCATAGCTTCAAATCTATGTTTGAAGTACCTGCATACATTCACTGGATCCAAAGAACACAGTTCTCCAGGTGTCTTGAATTCAATGTTTTCAATATTTCCATTTGCCTCTCGTAGAAATTCAAGTAAGTCTTCCCAGCCATACTCGGCACAGCTCAGAGTGAGGAACCATGTTGGAGTTCCTAAGTTCCTCAGCATACATTTTAAATCACCATGACGACGGTACCAGTACTCATTAGTACCACGCTGACACGCCATGAGATTAATTAAGTGAGAATCCAAAATACTGTCTTGGACATTGACTTTATGCATAAAGTCACTTGCCGAGATGTTTCGCATCTGTATACCACTTTTTAAGATGTGGTTCACTGCATATGACAGTCCAGACAGATCGCTTTCAAACAGGAGATGAAACAAATAGGGAATGCATTGCCGAAACCTAGGATCTTCTGCATACAATCGTAAAGTCCGGTATTCAGACGCAGGAATTTGATGAGGTCGCTCATCATATCTTCCTCCTTCACCTGTGGGAAATAGCTGTGGGAAACACCGAGCTTCCAAACTTTCCTCCCAAACACTAATGGGACTCCCTTTGGCTTGTTTCATTTGAAACAACTCAATAGCATTCCCCATGACTTCCTTGGAATGCAAAGGATGAACACTATAATGTTCATATATTTCTTCACTTTTAGAGGCCTCTACTTTCTCAATTTGGCCAGCACACAAATCGCTATCCTCTTCATCACTTACTTCCTCTTCTGCAACATATACATTCTTATAGTACTTAATATTTTTCTTCAAATACACTGTTGCCTTTTTGACTTTCCTAACATCCACTAAATCTTGCCATATTTTCTTATTCTTTGTCGGAACCCCATTAACCAAGATAACCAGAGGTTCCTCTTCCACTTTTTCTATTCCAATTGTGTTAATGTTTTTGTTCAAATCTAGAGGCAAATAAACAACTCTTCCCTTTAATCCTCTCTGTAAATCTGCTGGAGGCAACTTCCCTGTCTTTGGCTCCATTCTTACAATAGCCTGAAAGGACTTTGAATCAAAATAGATTCATAAGTATTTAAATCCTTCAATTCAGAAGGAATCTCAACCAATTCCAGATTATTATGAACTGCCCTAGCAGGCATCTGGTTTTGGTTTAATTTATTACAACAATAAGTACACACACGTTGATCCGATCCCAAATCAAAATAATTTTCTACCATCAAGTATGTGGCAAAATCCTTCCATTCACTATTATTTTCCCTTTCACTTTTTGCATATAAATCCACTACCTTAGTCTGATTCTTATAAAAAGTGCGTCGACAACATACACAAGTGAAATTAGGCCTCTCACTTGATTTCATCTGAAACGTGGCAATTTCCTTCTGAAAATTATCTGTACTGGAAACCTGTACATTATCTTCCACATTACCCTCTACTTCAGGGTCAATTTGAACATTCTCATCTTTACTACCAAAGTAACAAAACTCAATTTCTTCACAAATATTCTTCACATCTATTTCAGAACCATGCAAAAGAGCAGCACATAATTGTTTAAGCATAATTGCTGGACTCTTAGCATAATACAACATTCTCACTAATTTTCTCACTTTATTATGATGCACTGCTAGCATCCTGAAATGATGAAAAACACTCTGGCATACTCTCCTGGAAAGACAAGCCAGTGAATGACCAGGCAAACCTGTCATTTGTCTCACTCTGCAAGGATCTAAATCTTGCAACAACTTCATTTTCTGCTTCAAACTTTTCTTATTAAATGTCCGTATAAAAAAACACAGCAAATTGATGGAAACCTGTCGCACACTGCAAATAGAACTACACTTCCAAATGTACACAGGACCCTTAGGACGTCTTCCTAAAACCTCATCACTTAGCGCCTCTTCTGTCTCTGTTGTCACAAGTTGTTCTTTTTCAACTGGACAACCATCCTTCACTTCATAAGCTCGACCACTGATGTCAACTGCATGCACCAAATCATTATCCTGAAAATAAGTCTCCTCATTAAAAAATGCCTCAGAACTTGAACTATGCATCCATTCTCCGGAAAAAACTTCACAAAAGTTAGTACGATTTACTACTCTCTTCCATCTACTTTTTGTTTTGAAATCAGAAATTACCTTGCTTAGTTTCCTAATTCTATTGATTACCAAAATAAACAACTTTCGCTTAATTTCAAAAGCATGATCAATAATTTTCTCTACATTTTTCTTCTTCTTATAAAATGCCGCTTTCTGTTGGCCTTTCTTTTTAATATTTTTCAATAAATTAACTAATATCCTATTACGAAACATTCAATTTCGAATGTCCCTAAACTGTTGTTTCCTTCTACTATCATGCACAGAGTTATCTCTTCCTCTACCAGTAACATTTGTGATGGGTCTCTCCTTTCCATTTAAATTACTTTTCTTTTTGTGAACTGAAACATTTTTTTGAGCAAAACTTTTTCTACTACAAATATTTCTTAAGAATGATTTCGTGCTCTTACCCGGACCTTTCTTGGTGTTTTGACAAGTATTTGGGGAAGAGGACTGCTGCAATAAAACATCATCCTGCTGTCTTTGACGTTTTCTAGCCTTTCTTATTCTACTTTTGGAAGGCATTTTACAAACTATGAAAGAATCTGCAGTTGAATCTGTGGAAAAATATAATATAAAATGTTATTAACCACTATTACCAAACAGTAAATAAATAACAGTCATCTAAAACTTAATGCCGTACTAATTATTTAACATAGCAAATATTTTCCACCAGCACTGCATCACAAAAATGACACTCAATGGTACAAAACAGGCATACAACACTCATAAATCACTCCCTAATATTTTAAATCATTAATTCAGGATGACGATAAGATGTAGCCTATCTAAAGATTTGTTTAGGCCCAGATCTTTAGACTGGGGTGAATGTGTGTCATTGATCCACATTCAGTCCATCACCTGTTTTGTTTATTTGAGGTGAGGCCAACACATGGTTGCAGATAAGATTATCACTGAAAAAAACCAAGGTAAAAAAACATGTGAAGGCCTACCAATGAAGTAAATCATTAAATGAAAACCAATACATTTCTGGAAATATGCACTACTAGTGCTTCATAAGATGTTTTGGGTCATATTTATAAGGCATTTGAGTGTCTAGTATGCTATTTTACGTTGTTCATGGTGCAAATTTATTGTAAATACGCTCCCACCTGCGGTTGGCAAATTTAGATTTTGATTATGGGAGTTAGATAGGCATGTTAATAATTTCCCAAAAATGGTGTATAACCCCAAACAACCTTTGAAGCAAATGCTCTTAGCCATGTTATCCACCTCCCATTGGATAACATGGCTAAGAAGTGCTTGCAAATGTGAAAAAAAACGGCCGCAATGCATGAATATCGCAGAAAAATCAGCGATATTCATGCATTTTCCAGCAAATGCTCTTAGCCATGTTATCCACTTCCTATTAAATAACATGGCTAAGAACTGCTCAGGGCCCCATGAGGAACGCTTTCCATTTAAAAAGGGAAAAATAACATCAAAAACACTAAAATGCCTTCTAAATATGACCCCAAACAACCTATGAAGCTCTAACAGTACATATCCTGAAATGTAATTGATTTCAAAATTCGTTTTTAAACACAGCATATAAATCAATTGTATACCTGCATTTATGAAGAAATGAATAAAAATGTCCTTGAGACACATGATTGTGTTTTCTGGAATGCCCTAGCACCATTTTTGAGACACTATTAACATGGCTAGGTAACTCCCATAATCAAAATCTAAATTTGCCAAGCGCAAGTGGGAGCGTATTTACAAGACACTTGCCCCAAGAGGAACGCTTTCCATTTAAAAAGGTAAACATAACATCAAAGACACTAAAATGCCTTCTAAATATGGCCCCAAACAACCTATGAAGCTCTAAAAGTACATATCAAGAAATGTAATTGTTTATCACAAATGCGATTAAAAACAGCCGCAATGCATGAATATCGCTGAAAAGTCAACGATATTCATGCATTATCCAGCAAATGCTCTTAGCCATGTTATCCACCTCCCATTGGATAACATGGCTAAGAACTGCTCGCAAATGCGAAAAAAAACGGCCGCAATGCATGAATATCGCAGAAAAGTCAGCGATATTCATGCATTTTCCAGCAAATGCTCTTAGCCATGTTATCCACTTCCTATTAAATAACATGGCTAAGAACTGCTCAGGGCCCCATGAGGAACGCTTTCCATTTAAAAAGGGAAAAATAACATCAAAGACACTAAAATGCCTTCTAAATATGACCCCAAACAACCTATGAAGCTCTAACAGTACATATCCTGAAATGTAATTGATTTCAAAATTCGTTTTTAAACACAGCATATAAATCAATTGTATACCTGCATTCATGAAGAAATGACTAAAAATGTCCTTGAGACACATGAAAGTGTTTTCTGGAATGCCCTAGCACCATTTTTGGGACACTATTAACATGGCTAGGTAACTCCCATAATCAAAATCTAAATTTGCCAAGCGCAAGTGGGAGCGTATTTACAAGACACTTGCCCCAAGAGGAACACTTTCCATTTAAAAAGGTAAACATAACATCGCAGAAAAGTCAGCAATATTCATGCATTTTCCAGCAAATGCTCTTAGCCATGTTATCCACTTCCTATTAAATAACATGGCTAAGAACTGCTCAGGGCCCCATGAGGAACGCTTTCCATTTAAAAAGGGAAAAATAACATCAAAGACACTAAAATGCCTTCTAAATATGACCCCAAACAACCTATGAAGCTCTAACAGTACATATCCTGAAATTTAATTGATTTCAAAATTCGTTTTTAAACACAGCATATAAATCAATTGTATACCTGCATTCATGAAGAAATTACTAAAAATGTCCTTGAGACACATGAAAGTGTTTTCTGCAATTCCCTAGCACCATTTTTGGGACACTATTAACATGGCTAGGTAACTCCCATAATCAAAATCTAAATTTGCCAAGCACAAGTGGGAGCGTATTTACAAGACACTTGCCCCATGAGGAACACTTTACATTTTAAAAGGAAAACATAACATCTTAGACACTCAAATACCTTATAAATATGGCTCAAAACAACCTATGAAGCTCTAGCAGTACATATCCAGAAATGTAATTGATTTCTTAAATCGTTTTTAAAAGCAACATATCTGTTTCACCTTACATAACAAACCATGGAATGGGCTCCATGTACCACAATAACTTGTGTTACTGCATGCCAGAATGTTACACCAAATATGCAATTACAATTTCTCTATGAAACTAATTCTATTACTATATCACTAGAGACAAAACCACATTTTAAAAACACAGCTTTCTTCATCATTTTCTCCTTAAATCATACTATTCTCTATCTAAATTAAATAAATCTTTTCTCACCTTAGCAAATATTTTTTGAGTTTTGAAAACAGTCTAAGAAATACACCAAATTGTCTTCAGCAGAAGAAAAAGGATGCACTCCAAAGGCTGCAGCTATTGAAAGCACAGAAATACAGATATTCATTTCACATATGTCTCATATTAGCCAATCATACCTCTTCCCTCACTTTTTTCAAATCAAAACCCTTCCCCCCTCTGCCCTGTCTGCCTTGTTTCCATAGCAACCACCTCCTGGAAGACCTCTCATGTTTGCAAATTCACACAACAATGTTTCAATTGAACTCTGAACTCTCAGTGCACCTGCGTATCCAGTGCAATCTTTCATTAAATGTTTCTTCCTTGACCATTCAAATTACATGTTTCAAAGAACACATCCATGCACCATAACTTTCTGTTTTCAGAAATGGAAATGCACCAATCACTGCTAATGAATCATTAGCATTGTAAATCCACAGTTTTTTTTCTTTAGAAACTCCTACTGTTTCAACTGCCCTTTCATTACCACACTTCATCTGACTGCAGAACAACCTTCTCCCACCATGTTTAAGGTCTGGATTGTTGGACATAGTTACATCCACTGGGCTCAAAGGTATGCTGAGAACAGAAATTTACCTAACCTCAATTTACAAGATGTGGAAATTAAGTGGTTGGGCCAAAGAGGATTAAAATGTCACCAATTGATACCATTGGTGAAAACCTTTATGCATTTGCCAAAACCTGACCTGTTAATTGTGCACTGTGGAGGTAATGATTTGGGCACTTTGACAGGGGTAGGTCTAGAAATGCTTTTAAAGGACACCTTTGAGCAATTAATGGCACTTTTTCCTCAAACTGCCTTGGTATATTCCAATATATGCCAAAGACAGAAATGGAAGTGGTCCAACCAATTTTGTCCACAAATTGAGAAAGCGAGGAAGCATGTAAACAAATCTGTTTCAGCTTTCATGAGAGACCATGGAATGGGCTCTCTGTACAACAATAACTTGCGTTACTACATGCAAGATATCTACAGAGGAGATGGAGTTCACTTCTCAGATGAGGGCAACAGAATTTTCATTCTGAATTTAAGACTGTGCATTGGTACCTACTTATAAGTACCTAAATGTACCATAAACCCAAAAGCTCTTCTCAGAGCTACCCTTCATCTGATCACTCACAATTATTATTTTTTTCTAACTTTTTTCACTAATTTTCCACAAAATTCGCTCCCCGGAGCGCTACCCGGTTCGCTAACCGAAAGCTAACCTCGCGGATTTTTTTAAAAAATGTTTTTTTTCCGCACATATAAGCCTCCTCAGCCACGCTCAGAAAACCTAGGGGGTCAAGATAAGTCTACCATGACCCCTTCTACCCATTCTAAACATTATTTGCCCTCCATCTTGTATCTTAATGCGACCGAAACACAAAATGGTGGACTCCCGTGACGCTTAAGGTTCGCTAACCGGGCCGCTTTCCGGAAAGCGGTCCTAAAAAAAGGTGGGAAAGTAATTTACAGAAAAACGACTAGAGACACTCTCACCAAATATAGATTAGCTCATACTACATAACAATCCCTTCCATTCTCACAAATTTCATTGAAATTTCATTTAGCCATTTAGCCTGTAGACCTCTCCAAGTACCGTGAGGTAAATTACTTCACAAAACACATCTGAATTGTTGGAATTGACAACCAATGAAAATGTTACTTTCATTTTCTACTTTTATTACCTGACATTTGATTGGTTATATACCTGTATATATATAAAGGGAGAGAAGGAAACACAGCCATTTTGACTACTACTTCTTGTTGTACCTCCTATTTCAATAGCTTCAAAAAACTTCAACTTCTTTGTGAAGGTAAGTTATAATTTAATATATTGTGCACTATAACTTAATATAGTAGACTTTTTCTGCTAGATATACACTATCCCTCTGTAGTAGTAATGTATTTAGATAGACTTCTCTGTTATAGTTATGAATGGAGTAAGGCTTGTCTTGGTTAAATCACATACACTTTTTTATAGTCCTATTTCCACTCTCATACTATACACTGCCAAAAGATAAATTCACTGATAAAAACTGCCTATCTAAAATTAATCCCAACAGTGCCCTATCTCTACTAATATATATTTTTTTAATCCAAATTTCAGGCAAAATGGAAGGCGAGCAGCAAGTTTCTTTTGAGATGGACCTGCAAGAGAGCAGCCAGGAATTAATTGAACAAATTGACATGGAATTTATGGATGAAAGCTTGGATAATGAACTGCTGCAATGTGTCCAAGCAGTAGATGTCCTCCTTGCAAATGAGGACATTTTGCAACCTCACAGATTGCAAACAATATTTCAAGAAAATAATGACATTTCAGACACTGAAATGTTAGAAAGTTTAATAAATTATGAAAAAGAATCAAAATAAAAAAAACACTTTAAAAAAAAGAAAACAAAAAAAAACAAGAAAAACAACAAACAATTAACATACAGTATTAGAAAAGTCTTTCATTCTTTTATCCATAAAGTTCGCTGCCCAGAACGCTTTCCGGTTCGCGAACTTGGCGCTTACCACGCAAAAAAAAAATGTTTTTTTTTTTTTTTTTGGACCCTCCTAGGCCCTTTTAAAACCTCCACATAAAACCTAGGGGGTCAACGAGGATCTACTATGCCCCCTTATGGTAATTTCCCCCTTTGTTTTGGCCTCCTCTTGTCTCTCGATCCTACCGAGAGACAAGATGGCGGCCGCTCCGGACTGTTTAGAATGTTGACAGACACCGGAGGGCCAATCAGCTTCGCATCGCAAAGTTCCGATACGCGAAAGGTTCGCTAACCGGATCGCTGCCCGGAGCGCTGTTACAGATATATATCTTGATTTAAACGTTAATTTCTCAAAATCCACTGAAGCAGATATATTGAGACCTAGCAAAGGCACATCGGGCTAACAGTCCCTACAATTTTGCCAATTTTCGTGAAAATCCATTCAGCCGTTCGGGCTAAAAGTGAGTCCAACCGCCCTATGGAAATTAACATGGGAAAAAGGCGTTTTGGGACCCCCCTTTTTTCTCGCCCCCCCCTCCACAAAACCCCCCCAAATTTTCAAGGGCTGCTCAGAAACAAAATGTGCCATTTTCCTGAAAATTTCAGCCAATTCCGTCCACAAACGCAAAAGTTATTAGGCATAGAATTTTCAGAAATCCCATAGGGAAAAAATCCTAACTATATATACCTACTGGCGACCGCCAGTAGGTAATATATATATATATTACTATATATATATATATATATATATATATATATATATATACACATTAAATACAGGAGTCAGTTGTGGTGTACCAGAGCGATGAATTAGAGGGAGGGGGGCGCGCTGCTATCCTCCAGGAGCTCACATTGGCCCTGGGGACAGCCACCCCCCATGCCCAGCTCCTGCAGTGTCCCGGGTTACCCACCCCTGACACACAGTTGTTTGCCATGGCAGGGCAGGAGCACGGCTCCCGCCCTGCCATACCTAACTCCTCCATTGCTTCATGGCAGTGAGAGCAGGGAAACCTGCTCTGACTTCTACGAAACAAAGCAGGATTGCTTTTCCACAAGGGGAGCTGCATGTCAGCAGCTCCCCCTGTGGAAAAGCAATGGCAGCATCTGCTGGAGGCGGGGAGCTCGTGGGCTCTTGGGGGCATTGGGGCTTCCTTCACGGTCCCCAACTGTGAGGCAATGCCCCGGGGATGGGGTCCACAAGGCCCAAAATATAAATTAAATTAATGGTTGGAGATCTTTTTTCTGGCTAAAGTGTGGAGTTGTGACCCTTGCGCAGTGCTCAGTGTGGCACCCTGGTTTGAACGCGAGGGGTGCGCAGCTCCTAGCACAGCCCCTGGTGTGAATGTTAGGGGTGCGTGGCACCATAGTGTGAATGCAAGGGGTGTGCAGCTCCGTTACTCACGCTGGGTGCATGACTTCAAGCAAATAATTTTTTTTTATATTAACCCAGGTTATATTTTGGGGTATGTTATGTTAGCACATATTTATAAAGCGCACGGCTACTCCCTGGAGTCTCCCGGCACTGAGAGCTAATCACACGACACTTAACATAAGCAAACCGACCACGGTCGAACGGCTTATTGCTGGAAAACCCACGTTTTAAGACTTTTCCTGAAAGTCAGGAGATCTGAGCTCTGTCTAATGGAGAGAGGAAGGCCGTGAAGCAACCGCATGAAAAGATCTCCCACCTGTCCGAGACTGTCCTAGGAGTGACAATCAAGAGTTGTGATGAGGATCTCAGATCTCAGATTGCGCTAAGGGAAATAATGCTGAAATCTGTCCCTAAGACAGGGTGCTCCAATCTTGTGGAAGGCTTTAAAAACCAGAACCAGGGCTTTAAACTGAAATCTTTTCCGTACAGGGAGCCAGTGAAGTGACAACAGGAGCTGGGTGGTATGAGTTCTGGAGCCTACCAAAAAAATAGCTCTGACTGCTGCATTCTGAATCACTTGTAGCCAGCCCAAAAGATATTCAGGAAGGCCGAGATACAAGGACTTCACATAGTCCAGTCTGGATATTATTAAGGCCTTAACCACTGTCTTCCTGTAAGGGATGGAAAGAAAAGGGAGAACGTTTTGCAACATTCTCAACAGCCCAAAGCATACTCCGACTACCGGGTGTATTTGAGCCTTCATAAAGACAGTTGAGTCCAGCTTAATTTCCAAATTCTTCACCAAAGAAACAGCTGACACAGGGGGGGACATATCCTGAAGCCACCATTCAACCACGTGTCGGGTGGCCGATGTCCAAAGAAGATAATCTCCGACTTCTCTGAGTTACCTTTAATATGGTAATAACTCAGCCAAGAGAAGGTTTTAGATAGGCAGATGTTGATCAAGTTGCCATCAAACTCAACTACATTCTCGCAGGTGAACAGCAGCTGAATGTCATCAACATACAACACTATCTTGGTGCCTAATTTCTCGGCGAGAGTGGCCAAAGGGGCCATGTACAAGTTAAACAATGTAGGGCTCAAGATGGAGTCATGAGGCACCCACACATTCAGAGAAAGAATCTCTGCCGAGAAAGGCAGGGTCCAGATGGTTTGAGAGCGATTGGTGAGAAAGGACATAAACGTTCTGTTTTCCCATCATATTGTCTGTACTTCTTGTAAAAATTTGGATGTAGTGACTCTTAGGTTGGATTGACATTGGTTTTCTGATTCGCTATCACTTGTGAGTATGGTATTCAGAGAGGGGGAGATAGAGGACACGGAGGCCATTTCCACTCTAATTGTATGTTCGCTTTTAGAGGAGTTCTGTACTAGTTGGTCACATTTCCTGGCAAATGTGAAAACTCAACCCTCTTTATCATCTGCCTCACCCCTCTTTAGTTGTCTTGTTTTTCTCTCCTTAAAGTCATTCTGGTGTTTAGCAAGGATATAATTTAAAATTGTGTAAATTTTCTCCATCGCTTTTTTAAAGTCTAAGTCTTATATTTCCTTCTCTAGGTTCTACATTTCTAATTGCAGTTTGGTCACTTTTCTTTAAGCGTTTTCTATTAGTATAGGATCAGTGTGTTAGAATTAACAGTGAATTTCCCTAGCAGGTCGTCATCAAGGTCATCAAATGTGGGAAATATTTGTGAGGGGAGTCCCCTTGGGAACGTGATGAGCCTTAGTTATTGTTGCAAAGTTGTGCTGTCCCACCAACAAGAGTTTTTGGTTTTCTTCAATCATTTTAACTTGTTGAATTTCACTTTGAGTCCTTCTCTGTGCTTTGGATTACTACTCGTGAATGTATTGACCAATGGAATACCTTTAGCTAGATTCTCAAATAGATCACATGCAACCTTGTCCCTATCTATATCCAGGATAAAAAATAAATTTGATTCAAATGTGTGCCTCTGAAAAAGTATCAATAGCGTCATATGGCATTTGTGGATTGAATTGAGAAGGCGCCCGGAAGTTTGTCATGGGGGATTGTTGTTCTATTCCTCTAAATTCACCAACAGTAGATGATGATTGTGTTTGCTCATCTCTTAAATTATCCAATGTATTAGCTACGTTTAGGTCTCCAATAGTAAGTACATCCGTAGGATGTGATCCTGTCTTTTTTGTCATTTTCTTTAGTTCTCCAGTCGTTGGTTTTAATTTATGGAATTTATGCAGTTTTATCTTCCTAGTTAGTTTGAAGAGGTCGATTCAGGTTTGGGTGTACTCAATTTTGTTGTTTGGACAAAAGGTTAGTCCCAATTGCAGCGTTTCTTCTTCTGCCTTAGTAAGGGTATCTTCAGTCAAGTTGATGAAAGTTAGATTTTCACTTGTATCTACCAACTGTTGCCCTGCTTCTTGCAGGTGTTATAATTGGTTGTCTTGGCCTTTCCTCTTCCCCTTCCAACCCCCCCCCCTCCGGGTTCTTCATCGTCCTCTGGTGGTTTGACCTTGCCCCTCTGAGCCATGTTTTGTGGATGAGATCAAATTCCTGATGTAAAGGATTCTTCCGACTCTCATTGGTTACGATAGGTCTTTCGTCGCCAGATTGTTTTTCATCAGTCACACTCGATTCAGATGTGGCTGGTTCTACAGTTGGTGTTGTGTTCTTCTTCTTCTTCATTGCTGCTCTGGGGGCGTCAAATTTCTTCGCAAAGGTCAGTATCCTCCCAAGGGCGTAATACTGCTCAAATGTTTCTTGCTTTCTTAGTCTTATCTTGAGTTCGTATTTGACCAGTCGTTTTTTCATTTCCCCTCTCAGTTGTTCTTGTTTGGTCACATCAGTATCCTTGGCTATTTCTTTTTCAATTGAGGCAATTTCCTCTATTGCCTTCATCCGGTCGCTCCATGCAAATTTTACCAGCAGGTCTAGCATTGCCTTGCATGATACAGCTGTCAGTTCGGCCCATTGTTCCAACAGCCTGGGATCATTACTTTCATAGGCTGGGACTGTATACATTCTCAGCCCCCTTGGAACTCTGTCAACGTCAATGTAGTTTTGCAGGGAGGTTAATGACGTATATATTATGCTGTCAGACGGTCAAGAATGTAAACATTGACGAAGGACTCTGTGTCCGAAACGCGTCTGTTACACTTGTTTGTGGGCTGAAAATAAACCTTGCCACTTACCCCTGGAGTGCGTTAACGTTTTCTTTACGGAAGCGATTGGAGCTGGATTATTTACCGCGAGTATCGGCGCGGAAACTTGCACCCACTTGCGAGTGCCTCGAGACTACCGATGCGACTTGGGAGCTTTGATATATATATATATATATATATATATATATATATATATATATATATATATATATATATATATATATATATATATATATATATATATATATATATATATATATATATATATATATATATATATATATATATATGTATATGTATATATATGCACAAACACAATAACATGCTTTTGACTATGGTAGAACGGTGCCTCAACAATAACATCTTATTGTTTGATGACAAAGTTTTTAAACAGTTGAGGGGAGTGGCAATGGGGGCATGTTTTTCCCCAACCTACGCGGGGCTCCACGTGGGTTGGTGGGAGGAGCATGTCCTCAGGGCTCAAACCCGAGTGTTTGGCATAACAACATCATAAAGTACATGAGGTACATCGATGATATTTTCATTATTTGGAAGGGGAGTCAGGAGGAAGCTGAGCGGTTTGTAAAATCCATGAATGTGAATGATTCGAACCTAATATTTAGTGCTGAAATCAGCAATACTGAAATTAGCTTCTTAGACGTGCAGGTCACAATAGTTAATAACACTCTGACAACAAGCCTATACAGAAAAAACACAGCAGGCAATACAATACTGCACGCACGCAGTTTCCACCCGGGTCATACCATCAGATCCATACCATATGGAGAATTCCTTAGAATTCACAGGACCTGTAGCTCAGTGGAACTTAGGGACTTCCATCAGAATGAGGCCACAAAAAGGTTGGAAGCAAGGGGTTACAAACTCAGTGCCCTAAAAACAGCCATGTCCAAAGCCAACAATTTGGACAGGATAAGTCTCCTGCAGGCGCCCTCCAGTTCTGCTTCCACTAATGATACTCAGAAAGAGAATAGCAACACCATACGTTTGATCACAGGGTTTAGTCGCCAGGCTAATCAAATTTCGAAATTAGTCAGAGGACAATGGTCCGTCATTCTGACTGACCCCACATTGAGAGATATCTTACCCAAAAAACCTGAAGTGACTTACAGACGAGCATACAGTATGAGAAATGCTTTAGTGTCCAGTTCACCGGAATCAGTAAAGAACAACGATTGGTTGTCACCTCGGAAAGGTTTTTTCCGGTGTATATCATGCAGAGCATGCAAATTTGGCACGAATACCAGATCTTATATGACACCATTCGACTGCAAACCAACTTACATCAGAGGCCACTATACTTGCAA
This sequence comes from Lissotriton vulgaris, assembly GCF_964263255.1. Taxonomy (NCBI): domain Eukaryota; kingdom Metazoa; phylum Chordata; class Amphibia; order Caudata; family Salamandridae; genus Lissotriton; species Lissotriton vulgaris. The sequence goes on along the minus strand of NC_141696.1, from coordinate 459,504,403 downwards.
GACTGAGCTAGCAGTATATGTACTTACGTGCTCATGCAATCCAAGGTACGTGGGTAGCACCAAACTCCCGGTGCACCAACGTATCCTTCAGCACTTACGGGCCATAGTCAACTGCGATAAAAGCTACCCAGTAGCTCGGCATTTTGACCAATATCACAGTAGAAACCTATCCTATCTGAGTTACTTCGTGATAGATGCAGTCAGAACCTCCAAGAAAGGTGGAGACTACGAAAGACAGCTGAGACAGTTGGAGTCCCTTTACATTGTTCGCCTCAACACAAAGATCCCGGGGGGTCTGAACATGGGGGAAGATCTGAGCACTTTTCTTTAATCCAACATTTTTGTACATTAACACATGCCACTTGTAAATATGTCATTATCAGAATAGGTAGATGCATGTCTCTATTAGGATTAAATATCATGTTCCCTTGCTTTAATAATCTGGGTTTCCACGTTTTTTGCCCACGATATAACTGAGATGACGTTGGTGTGTGGCAGGGACCAATGTTAACTATAATCGTGTGATTGTATATACCACCATGCAACACATAGAGGCATTTCCAGACATATAATTGAACAAGATTCTTATGCAATTGCATATTTTAACATTATATTGGTTATGTTTTTTTCCCTCAACCCCATTGTGTCTTATACCTGTTGGTCAGGACATTTTAGCACTCCTTCACTTTAATATTATTTATTCACCTAGTGGTCTGAGACAATGAAACAGCATTCGTTTGCAAGTACATTTCATTAAATGCAACATGTCATAGAATCTGTTAAATTCATTAATTGATATGTGTTAATAACCACACGCCATTAATCTAGTTTCACCACGTGGAGTCCTTTTGTTAAATTCAAAGAAATCATGGTGTTGCCTAACTTGTCATCGAGCAATTTTTAAAAATGACTCTAATCTAAGGGCAAGATGGACGCCTTTTGGAAATTTATGTTAATGACAACTAATGTTTACAGCGTATTTGCACAATGATGACATTTTCTCTTTTGCGTATTTGCACAATTTATTATCAGTGAACGATTTTTCATTTGCGATATTTTGCACATCATCGCAATAATGCATTTGCACTTTAAAACATAAATTCCATGAATTAAGGCAGTTGATTGATTTTTTTGAATGTGCCTTTGGATAACATGTATTTGTACTATGAAATACCTTATCTGCAGTAATTGCAACACCAAATACAATATTTGTACCTTTCTAATATGGCCGCCATGAAAATAAGGTTTGAATTCACTCACCATTGACTGAAGTCCACTTTCTATGTCATTGATTGATGTTAGCGTTTTGGCGCCTTGTGGATATAGTTTGTTGCAGTATTTAAATGTGTACTCAGCCACTCACCTGCTGACAGTGAGCCAGGGCGTTCACGCCCGAAACGCGTCTGTTCGGCGTTTTGTTGCACCTCTGCACTTTATAATGGAATAAAAGAAAAATATCCATACAAGACTGGCTGTGGATTCATTCATCTGTGTCTGCGTACTGGACTTTGTGCAAAGGCGTTGCACAAGTAACTGGTTGGAGTGTATATATATATATATATATATTCAATGAAAAAACCATGGGTTATAGAACATATATAGTTAGGGATTAGCATTTACAAAACCTTATTTTACTCACACAAAACCAATGAAATTCCATATATAGTTAGTTGCACTAACTATATATCGCGCACCCGCAATCCACTGCTGATCATGTCACATATTACATCATTCATGACATGGTCAGTGACATCACTGATGACATCACTGATGACATCTCAAATGACATCACTGATGACATCACTGATGACATCTCAAATTACATCACTGATGACATCTCAAATTACATCACTGATGACATCTCAAATTATATCACTAATGACATCTCATTTGACATTACTGATCACATCACAGATGATATAATTCATGTGAAAATACGATGAACCTCTTCAGACTCTAATATAACCTTAGATACAATCAGTGTAAACAGACACTCACAGACTGTCACTCATCCATGGAGTTACTCACACACCTAGTCAGTCATGCAAACAATCAATCACACCTCCATTTCCTCAACTATACAGTTATACACACCTTACTTATTCAAACATATACTAAAACACATTAACTCTCTTATACAATCCCTGATACAAGTTCACAATGATCCATACAGCCACTCACACATTCACTGGCTCTTATGCACAGTTATTTATATATGTCAACTCTCACATGTACTGTGTTTTACATATGTACTTACTTTGACATGTAGCTGTAAGATATCCATTCACTCACCAATAGACTCATGCACACAGTCAACCGCCCATACAGCTGTTTCCACATGCACTTTTGAACCCATACATCTAGTGAATCAACTGCTCACACATCTATGCACAGAGTCATACACCTCCCAGCCACCCACACACACACTCAGTCTCCCATACAAATACTTGGGCAACCAATCAATAACCCATATAGTTACTCATATAGCTACTTATCAACACATGCAACAGTTTACAGAACAACAGACATAATGATGCACAAATTAAGACAGTTTAGTCACTAACCCAGGCACTCAGTGAGACACATTTAATCACTCACTCATACAGTCAGTCATGCACCTACTAAATCCTTCATCCAGACACTTATACATCCACTCATTCTTCAATATGTAAGACATATTTTAACTTTACAGAAACATACAGTCACTGGATGTTGTCATCAGTGATGTCATCAGTGATGTCATTTGAGATGTCATCAGTGATGTCATCAGTGATGTCACTGACCATGTCATGAATGATGTAATATGTGACATGATCAGCAGTGGATTGCGGGTGCGCGATATATAGTTAGTGCAACTAACTATATATGGAATTTCATTGGTTTTGTGTGAGTAAAATAAGGTTTTGTAAATGCTAATCCCTAACTATATATGTTCTATAACCCATGGTTTTTTCATTGAATTTTCAAGGTTTTGTAAATGCTAATTCCTAACTATATATGGTCTATAACCTATGGTTTTTTCAGTGAATTTCATTGGTTTTTTAAAAGCTAATATCTGTAGCTGTAAAATGTATTCTTCTTTAAATCTTAAAATATATTTTACATGTTTTTTATACAATTTTTTTTTAATTTTTGTTTTGTTTCGCTTCCAGTCCGCGAACCGGTTAGCTTCCCGTTAGCTCAATTTGGAGCCGCGACTCGGTCCGCGAACCGGTAAACGTTCCGTTTGCGTAACTGTTACGTTAGCATGACGTTTTGCGTTGTCGCGTAATACGTCATTTGACGCGCCAAGTTAGCGGACCGGAAGCGGACCGGAAAGCGGCGCAAAACGCGAAACGTAAACACAGCAGGTCATGTGACTCGGTAATAACACTTTTCATTGGTTCATTTCACTTTTGGTTTCCTAATGATGTAATACTAGGTCATGTGATCTAAAATTAACACTTTTCATTGGTTTAGAACTTTTGCTTTTCCCAAATGATGAAAACCCCTCCTTCTTTCCTCACTCTGACTTTCATCTTGGTGAGAGAAAGACCCTTTATTAACATTGAGATATGGCTTCATTAGTAGCTTCAGCTGGTTCTAACCCACCACCTCCACCAGATCCAAGGAAGAGAGGACCACCTGCTGAAGTAATTATACAACAAGAAGAGGAAGAACAGGAAGAGGAGGAAGAGCAGTAAGAGACACTGTTTTTGCCAGAGGAGCCCAGGAGGTATAATCGGAAGGAGAACTACATTTGGCAATTTTTTAAATGTCCTGAGGGCCAAAAAAAAGTAAATGCACGCTACGTGTTTTGCCGTATATGTAATGATAGACTGTCCAGGGGGACTGATAAAAAATACAGTTACGGCAACTACACTATGCATCGGCATATGAGTAGGTGGCATCCAAACAACTATAGTGCTGCCCAGCTACGTGATGAGCAACAAAATCCCCCTGCGATGGCCAGAAGATTGGTTGTACAAGAAGTGACGGGACCAGAGGCGAGAGAGATGGTCCCAAACATACAAATGAAGTTTGGGGAAGTGAAGCAAGTGTGCGTGCGCTGTAATCAACTCATTTGCTACAGAGAAAGTAGCATTATTCTAATTATCAAAGCTATTGATAATCATGTTTGCCCGAAACGCCCCAAACAATAAATTCTTCTTTTTTTGTTGTTGCTCCTGTTGAGCCCTTTTCAATGGATCGTTTTTGTTTCCCCCCTCCCCCAAAAAAACCGAAAAAATATCAAAATGTTCAGAAAATAAAAAAATAAAAAAAATGTTCTGAAAAATAATAAAAAAAATTTAAAACAACAAAAACAAAAAAAAAAGTTCTTTTCAGAACTACCTCCCTATTATAAAAAAATTGGTAGAATTTTTGGAACTTTGCCAACCTCTATTTCTTTTAGTTCGCTTCCCGGTTCGCACTCCGGTACGCGAACCGGGAGCGAATCAAAATTTTTTTTTTAAAAAAAGAACAGTAGGTATAAGGGAAGGAAACAGACAGTTATGTTAAAAGAAAGACAGCTATAGGGAGTAAACAAAAGATACTGTTACCCGCAATCCACTGCTGATCATGTCACATATTACATCATTCCTGAAATGGTCAATGACATCATCAGCAGTGGATTGCGAGTAACAGTATCTTTTGTTTACTCCCTATAGCTGTCTTTCTTGTAACATAACTGTCTGTTTCCTTCCCTTATACTTAATGTTCTTGTTTTAAAAATTTTTTTGAGATCAATCAGAAACAGTAACATTAATAGAGACAGAGTGAGTGAACAAGAGTGAAGAAGTATGAGAAGAGAGTGACTGAGATAAATAGTTGAAGGAGTAGAATAATTAAGTAATAGAGAAAGGAATGAGGTAAGTAGCAAACGCAGGAAAGTAAGGATTAAACAAATGAAGCAGTAGAACTAATAGAAGTTAAATGTGATAGATTAAATGATTGATTCAGGATGACGATAAGGTGTGGCCTCTCCTAAAGTTTGTTTAAGGTGAGGCCTACTCAGGGTTGCATATCAAATTTATGCTTGTTGAAGAATACAGAGGAGATAATACATGTGAAGGCCTACCATTGAAGTAAAACATGTCCACTTCACTCTTAAACAACGGCCAGACCTCTTCTGTGTCCATAGACAGACCTAAACTTCATCTGCACAATGTCATTCGTAAACTTAGAAAACACAAGTAATGTAATTGAAAAACGTGGAGTTTCTTTTGCTCATTTCACAATCACATCACCTGTGTTGCCTTTGCTTAGGTATCTCATAGTGCAGATGTAGTCCAGCATAAAAAAACAGTACCCAGAAGTGCAGCAGTGTATGCATTAACTTTGATATTTACAGAAGCCTCAGTTTCTCCATGTCTACCTCACATTTCTAAATGTATATCATAAGTACAAAAAGTAGAACATTAATTATACATGTTAAATGGTTTATTTTTGCTGTTCTCAGAATGTATCAAATTTCACTTAAATCAGTGACTTGAAGGTATTCATCATGTAACAGCGGGGATTGTGTTTAAAAACCCATACAACATAAGAAATCTGAATTCAAAACTCCTTAAAATTAACTTACTTTCCATAACGTCGAAAGATGTCATATGAACAGCGTACACTCTGTGGTGTTATTAATATTTTCAGCCCGCCACTTTCTGAAAGAAAACCTTCATCGTTTTGAAAAATATGTTACATACAATAAAAGACTTCTCACATTCTACCACATGTTTCCACATGGCCAAATCATGTTGGAGCGATTTACAACTCTTGTAATTCTTGTAATCAAATCCCGTCATTTTCTATTTTCGCAACTTTCAGAAAGAAAACATTTAAGATTACTTTCACAATCCTGGACTACTAATATCTTACCCTTCTTACTCACTCATGTTCTACTTTTCCTATGACACTGATACTGCTTACTATGAAGCAGACTTACTTGCATCAGGTTTATATAGTTGGATTTTTAAAATGACATTATAATTAAAAGTTTTGGACCAATAATCTAGACAGCATTGCAGACTTACATTCCCTCTACTTCATGAACCTTTTGCAATTCCTCAGAGGAAATCCCGAGATTCTTTCCTTAAAATTTTGGTTTTAAAAACACCAGGTAAGAATTTTTAAGGTCAAACGGCAATTTTTTTTTGAAAGTTACAACAGAATCGTTGCAGAATGACCAGCCGTTTCTAGACTTTAAATAAGCTGTGTAATGTCCTGATGTTGGTGAAGGACCATCGTGATAGATAATTGCTGCAGTTACAAAAGTCCTTCCTGATATTGACAACTGCGAAGCAACAACATTTTTTATTAAAGTTGACAATTTTGATCCATCAGGCCTACATCGTTGGATCATTAAAATGACATACTGGCTATATCTTTGTATAAATAATGTTGACATCATTTCAGATTTACATTGGCTACACTCCATGTTGTGATCAGCTGCTTTTACTAGCTTATTAAAGGAGACTGATTTACTGTCTGGCAAAGTTAAATATATAAATCTTTCTGAGTCTACACTAGTAGTACTTGATAATGTACAGTTCTCGCAGTCATGCTGCCATTGATAAGAAAGCCCAAACAGGTGATCTACATCTACACCCTCATCTTGCAATACATCAAGCATATACATTAAAAACTCCTGACAATCCTGCTGATTATTTTCAGAGAAGTCTGTTTGACCTGAACATTCATCTAACAGATAACGAACTTCAGACACACTTTCTACTTTTGTTCGATCAGTGCTACATTTCTCTAACACAGAATTCAACAAACAGCATAAACTTTGTTCCGAATTGAACACAATCTGTTCTTTTAAAGTCTCTAGTGAAAAGAGAACATTAACCACTACATTTGCATAGCAGTTGACACCAGAACTGTTTTCAAATTGAAAACCGACAACATCTTTAACAGAATCCATTTTCTTTCTGCTTACAATTTTCGGTTCATCGACTTTTGGGCTTTTTGCTATAACCTCCCTACTATTACTGATATTTCTTCGTTTACGGCCTACCACACGTTTCTCAAGCAAAGGATATTGAGGCAAATGTGGCGCATACTCTCTTCTTAACCTATTGTATTCCTTAACACAATCTAGATCCGCACAAATGTTTGTGACATCACAATCGATCAAGTACAATCCCGATAAAGTTCTAACTCGTGACAATGCCACATATGCCATACCCTCCTTGAACACAGAACTGCCAATATTCACCAATGCACTATCTACACTTAAACCTTGCGATTTATGGATTGTCACCGCATATGCCAAGCAAACAGGAAACTGTTTATGGCGAACATATAAGTCTTCAACAAGCAAAAACCTAGCAGAACAACGACCAATTAGCTGTACTTCCTCAATGCCATCAAATTTAATTTTTAAAAATTCAATACCATCTCTACTTCTGTATTTCTCAAAATCAACAACATTACCCATTGATCCATTTACCAGACCTCTTTCAACATGTAAATTCCTTCTCAAAATGATTCGGCAATTTAAACACACATTCAAAGTCTTTTCAAAACCCGCTGTTTTAGATATAGTCTTCTCTAATGAATCCAATTTTGATTTCAAATTCTCAGACAAAATAATTGTTGATCCCATATGCTCTATTCTGTCAATAGCTTCAAGTTTCACAATCTCTTGCTTTTCTAAATTCAACATTTTGTTGTTGAAGATGGCACATTCTGCAAGAGTTGGCATCAAACATATTCCGGATTTCTTCTCAGTAATTTTCTGAAAAATATTCTCAGGCACAACGTCTTGTTCTGGATATAAATTTGACAGAAATTGTGCATTTAAAGCTTCTTTCCCATGCTCGGTCACTTTTCCAATTCAAATATCTTGTAGAATATTCTTGTAATCTTCATCCTTTGCCTGACGCATATTTTCATGCAGTTCAGCATAATTGAAGTTTAACCATATATTGACGTTGCCAATGCTCCCTAGGCACTTCCTGGTATCTTCATGCGTGAGTATTTTGAACACAGGTTGTCCTTTTACTGGTGTCAGCTGCAGAAGATCTCCGAAAACAATGATGTGTTTGCCACCAAATAACACATCATACTCAGTTTTAAGAACTTCTTGCATTCTCAAATGCACAAAGGCAAGCATGACATTGGAAACCATGCTTACTTCGTCAATGATAAGAAGTTTCATTTTCCTCAAGACTCTTGAAACTTCACAACAAGCATCCCCAGATAACTTGTGGTATTGTAATTTGTTGTCATGCTCCACTGGCAGCATCAGTAGACAATGCAAAGTAATACCTTTAATGTTATGTGCTGCCAGTCCAGTAGGAGCGGTAACAACACAAGACAGCGATGACTCAGTCCTTTCCTGCAAATAACAAGAAATTGCTTTAATAAGGAAACTTTTTCCAGTTCCCGCTTCTCCACTCACGTACAGTCGGACAGGCTTCAACGACGTACATGAGCACTCTTTCTTCTCATGACTTAATCCATGATCAATTTGCTTGGTAACTTCGTCATATATTTTCCTCTGCTCAACGTTGAGTTGTTTTTCCAAGTCTTCTAAGTTAACCGCATCCTCCTGAGCATGTGCCATGGCTCTTTCCACTTCATTCATAGCAGTGGCAGCTTCATTTTCGATAATAGGTCCTCCTAGTGGATCCTGACTCAATGAAACAGAACTCTGACTGTCCTGAGAACTGTCTCTGGCAATCTCGGCTGCAATCGTTGCTTCCTGCTCAATTTCCAAAGTCAACATTTCTTGATATTTGGGAAAAGCAGGACATTCTATGGTCTCCTTAGCGGCAGTGAAAGAGTCTTCGTAACAGAGGAAATCTCCAAGCAGTTCCTCTTCTGCACGCCAAGGCTTGAAAAGTTGCAAAAGTGCTAAATAGAAAAACTCCTTTTTTTCTGGAGATTCGCCACTCAATTTTCGATGGTTTACTAATTGGCATTTTCTTTGCTTGACCAGACATCCCTCACTTCCAATTACAGCGTACACTCCTTTCTCAATATCTTCTTTGATGTTCCTCTTGAATATGTAATTTTGTAGAACCTCATATAGACAAACATTCTCAAGGTGACTGCTTCGATTTGGATAATATGTATCCAACATGTTGGTCTTCAAAATGTTGGTACTGTTTGGCTCCTTTTCCGCCGAATACTCAATTTCCCGGACAGGTTTTAGAACTCGATTTCGCGTTGCAGCAAGACCAAGACTCGCCCAAACGATACTCCTGGATTTGGCATAGAGACTTGCTGAAGACAACCGGTCAGAACATTCGTAAGCTCCGATTTCTCGATGCGACAACATCTTCAAACTGAAACTGTACAACTTCTTGCTGAGGCTTTTTTCATGGGAAATATCCTCCCACATATCCTTCAATTCTGTCTTTTCTTTTTTGGTGATGTAAGATGTCACATACCGAGCCACAGCCATACAGTTGTCAGCCACAAACTGTATATCCATGTTGGCATTCCACATGGACAAAATCACTGGGTTGTAGTCGTTGATGTACTTGGACTCTTCGTTCCTTTTCAAATTGTATGTATTTTTGGGTGATTTCCTCGTCACATTATGTCGCAGAGAAGACATCAAACTGTTCACTCTTCCTTTAGAAATCACCGGTCGTGGAAAGTTGAAACGACATTTGGTGTAGAACTTGTCCTTGTTTCTGAATTTACGATGACAGTACTTTCCACAACGATGGCTTTGGAAACGTAGAACTTGTTCTCTTAGGCTTTTCTTCTCCGTTGCGTTTGGAACAACACACGTAGAATACTGTTCTATGAAATTCATCACTAAGTCATCCGGATCTGTTCCAAATTTAGGTGCATCCTTGATCCACAGCAACATATGTATATGAGGAGCACCTCTTGCTTGGTACTCCTTTCTCTAGAAGAAATCCAACACCTCTCCAAGAGGTGGATTCTTCTTATTTGTGATGAAAGACATCATAGCTTCAAATCTATGATTGAAGTACCTGCATACATTCACTGGATCCAAAGAACACAGTTCTCCAGGTGTCTTGAATTCAATGTTTTCAATATTTCCATTTGCCTCTCGTAGAAATTCAAGTAAGTCTTCCCAGCCATACTCGGCACAGCTCAGAGTGAGGAACCATGTTGGAGTTCCTAAGTTCCTCAGCATACATTTTAAATCACCATGACAACGGTACCAGTACTCATTAGTACCACGCTGACACGCCATGAGATTAATTAGGTGAGAATCCAAAATACTGTCTTGGACATTGACTTTATGCATAAAGTCACTTGCCGAGATGTTTTGCATCTGTATACCACTTTTTAAGATGTGGTTCACTGCATATGACAGTCCAGACAGATCGCTTTCAAACAGGAGATGAAACAAATAGGGAATGCATTGACGAAACCTAGGATCTTCTGCATACAATCGTAAAGTCCGGTATTCAGACGCAGGAATTTGATGAGGTCGCTCATCATATCTTCCTCCTTGACCTGTTGGAAATAGCTGTGGGAAACACCGAGCTTCCAAACTTTCCTCCCAAACACTAATGGGACTCCCTTTGGCTTGTTTCATTTGAAACAACTCAATAGCATTCCCCATGACTTCCTTGGAATGCAAAGGATGAACACTATAATGTTCATATATTTCTTCACTTTAGGAGGCCTCTACTTTCTCAATTTGGCCAGCACACAAATCGCTATCCTCTTCATCACTTACTTCCTCTTCTGCAACATATACATTCTTATAGTACTTATTATTTTTCTTCAAATACAATGTTGCCTTTTTGACTTTCCTAACATCCACTAAATCTTGCCATATTTTCTTATTCTTTGTCGGAACCCCATTAACCAACATAACCAGAGGTTCCTCTTCCACTTTTTATACTTCAATTGTGTTAATGTTTTTGTTCAAATCTAGAGGCAAATAAACAACTCTTCCCTTTAATCCTCTCTGTAAATCTGATGGAGGCAACTTCCCTGTCTTTGGCTCCATTCTTACAATAGCCTGAAAGGGATAGATACTTTGAATCAAAATAGATTCATAAGTATTTAAATCCTTCAATTCAGAAGGAATCTCAACCAATTCCAGATTATTATGAACCGCCCTAGCAGGCATCTGGTTTTGGTTTAATTTGTTACAACAATAAGTACACACACGTTGATCCGATCCCAAATCAAAATAATTTTCTACCATCAAGTATGTGGCAAAATCCTTCCATTCACTATTATTTTCCCTTTCACTTTTTGCATATAAATCCACTAACTTAATCTGATTCTTGTAATAGGTGCGTCGACAACACACACAAGTGAAATTAGGCCTCTCACTTGATTTCATCTGAAACGTGGCAATTTCCTTCTGAAAATTATCTGTACTGGAAACCTGTACATTATCTTTAACATTACCCTCTACTTCTGGGTCAATTTGAACATTCTCATCTTTACTTCCAAAGTAACAAAACTCAATTTCTTCACAAATATTCTTGACATCTATTTCAGAACCATGCAAAAGAGCAGCACATAATTGTTTAAGCATAATTGCTGGAATCTTAGCATGATGCAACATTCTCACTAATTTCCTCACTTTATTATGATGCACTGCTAGCATCCTGAAATGATGAAAAACACTCTGGCATACTCTCCTGGAAAGACAAGCCAGTGAATGACCACGCAAACCTGTCATTTGTCTCACTCTGCAAGGATCTAATTCTTGCAACAACTTCATTTTCTGCTTCAAACTTTTCTTATTAAATGTCCGTACAAAATCACAAAGCAAATTGATGGAATCCTGTCGCACACTGCAAATAGAACTACACTTCCAAATGTACACAGGACCTTTAGGACGTCTTTCTAAAACCTCATTACCTAACACCTCTTCTATCTCTGTTGTCACAAGTTTTTCTTTTTCAACTGGACAACCATCCTTCACTTCATAAGCTCGACCACTGGTGTCAACTGCAAACACCAAATCATTATCCTGAAAATAACTCTCCTCATTAAAAAATGCCTCACAACTTGAACTATGCATCCATTCTCCGGAAAAAACTTCACAAAAGTTACTACGATTAACTACTCTCTTCCATCTACTATTTGATTTGAAATCAGAAATTACCTTGTTTAGTGTCCTAATTCTATTGATTACCAAAATAAACAACTTTTGCCTAATTTCGAAAGCATGATCAATAATTTTCTCTACATTTTTCTTTTTCTTATAAAATGCCACTTTCTGTTGGCCTTTCTTAATATTTTTTAATAAATGTACTATTATCCTTTTGCGGAACATTCGTTTTCGAATGTCCCTAAACTGTTGTTTCCTTCTACTATCATGCACAGAGTTATCTCTTGCTCTAGCAGTAACATTTTTGATTGGTCTTTCCTTTCCATTTAAATTGCTTCTCTTTTTCTGGACTGAAACATTTTTTGTTGAAATACTTTTTTTACTACAAATATTTCTTATGAATGATTTCGTGCTCTTACCCGGAGCTTTCTTGGTGATTTCACAAGTTTTTTTGGGAGAGCACTGCTGAAATAATAGATTATCCTGCTGTCTTTGACGTTTTCTAGCCTTTCTAATTCGATTCTTAGTTGGCATTTTTCAAATTTTGATATGGCTGAGATACCCGCCACCCCCTCTCAACACAATCCCCAAGGATGGGAAACCGGAAACAGTTCTGAACTTTTGGAAGACGGGAGGGAGTGACCCTCCCGGCCGTATTTATTAAAATATGAAACAAAATTAAAACATTAAAATAACAGTTTCATATTATGTACAATTTCATTACCACATTGCGATGTTTGGCTAACCTTAACATATTCTCTAATACAAAGGTTCTCCTAGCCGAACTAACATCCTACAAAACATCTAACTTGAAATTTTGAAATTGTACATCCTAACGTTTAAGGGCCAACGGCAAGGTCGTAACCGGTGTCAAGATCCCTAACCAGAAATATCCCCCTCACTTGTGAGGGGCGACCGCACAGAGGTGTACCTCGAGTGCAACTACCAATTTCCCTTGACTTGACGGGGGCCCCAATAAACTCGACGCCACTTAAAGGTCGTCCGAGGACTCGTGTGAGGAATCTAGAAGGTAGCGTAGACCCCCCCCCAAACCCCACACAACTTACCACATCTGCCGTCGCAGATGTCCTGGCCCCGGGAAATTCTCCGGGAGGGGGCTGTAGCCCCTCCTACCCAGGAAGGGGCCTTGACCGCCTTTCCTTTCCTTTCGGCATCCCATCCTTAGAAGGGACCGCCTTCCCCGTTGAGGGGCCAATGGCCACCTCCCTCGAGCACTCCCATCCGTAATGGGTGATGCCCACTCATAGGGATCTTCCAATTAGTGCTCACCGATCATGACCTTACCGCCCGACCAAAATAAATACGACAGTTCTAAACTAAATGAGTTCTAAACTAAATGACTAAATTACTTAAAAGACAGTTAAAAGCAACAATTTTATTAAAAACATGCTACTGATCAACACTAGAGCAGGATTACTTTATTTGCAAAACATACCACAAATTGACCATTTCTTTATTGCATATTCAAAGTTATCACGATAATAATCCGGACCTGCAAACAAAAGAGTTACCACATCAAACTTTATTCAAAACCACTTGCTGTCCTCAGGGGCTGGTGGGTGGGTCAAAATTGGCTCTTCGTTCCATCTCGAGCTCACGTGCAGTGAGGTGGTGCAGCTTCAGAGCACAGGAACAAGAGGATGCTTCCTTGGCTTGTTGCTCCTTTTATCCGTCTTCAGGGCGGGCGTAAACCCGCCCCGGCCTGCCCCGAGGGCGTGGCCCGGCCGCGTCAGTGTCTAGGCCAGCCCACTCCAGGGCGGGAAAAAGGCGCGCCCCGGCTACACCGCTTCGGGCATACCAGCCGAGACTCGCCTCCCGCCCAAGATGGCTTCCCGGGGGGATCGTGGTACTCTACCATACGTTCGGGGGGACCGAATGGTCGCCCCTTTCCATATGGCTGAGATACCCGCCACCCCCTCTCAACACAATCCCCAAGGATGGGAAACCGGAAACAGTTCTGAACTTTTTGGAAGACGGGAGGGAGTGACCCTCCCTGCCGTATTTATTAAAATATGAAACAAAATTAAAACATTAAAATAACAGTTTCATATTATGTACAATTTCATTACCACATTGCGATGTTTGGCTAACCTTAACATATTCTCTAATACAAAGGTTCTCCTAGCCGAACTAACATCCTACAAAACATCTAACTTGAAATTTTGAAATTGTACATCCTAACGTTTAAGGGCCAACGGCAAGGTCGTAACCGGTGTCAAGATCCCTAACCAGAAATATCCCCCTCACTTGTGAGGGGCGACCGCACAGAGGTGTACCTCGAGTGCAACTACCAATTTCCCTTGACTTGACGGGGGCCCCAATAAACTCGACGCCACTTAAAGGTCGTCCGAGGACTCGAGTGAGGAATCTAGAAGGTAGCGTAGACCTCCCCCCCAAACCCCACACAACTTACCACATCTGCCGTCGCAGATGTCCTGGCCCCGGGAAATTCTCCGGGAGGGGGCTGTAGCCCCTCCTACCCAGGAAGGGGCCTTGACCGCCTTTCCTTTCCTTTCGGCGTCCCATCCTTAGAAGGGACCGCCTTCCCCGTTGAGGGGCCAATGGCCACCTCCCTCGAGCGCTCCCATCCGTAATGGGTGACGCCCACTCATAGGGATCTTCCAATTAGTGCTCACCGATCATGACCTTACCGCCACAGGCCGGATAGTTGACCGGCTATCCGGACCCCCCACAACACTCCTACCTAAAGGTCATGTCTTAAAGTCTTTAGCCAAGCTATACAGTCTCCTATGAGTAACTCGTTCCCCACCCGGGACAAATGAACACCATCCCCCAAATACATACTGTCACCAGTAATACAACCATGCGAAATAGAATGCAGTGTATTGGAACGGAACAATCTACTCATTTTGTTATTAATTTTTCTTACTGAATGATTCAGAGCAGAAACAGAAATCGCCCCCTGCCATACTTTTCGTGGGATCATATGTGACCATGCAATCGTGCACCCTGGAACTCTCCTCGCCAACCAACTTACAGTGGAAAGCATCGCCTCAAGAAGAAGTCGTCTACCAGTGGTGACCAAATCATTGCCCCCAAGATGTACTATGACTATAGACGGCGGTGACCTCGTCCGCCCTAGCAAACCCTCAAAAAATGATTGAAACTGGTCAATACAGAGTCCGCCCTTTCCGTAGAAGGACACACTGTACCCGTATTCCCCAGCCACGTGATTCATGTCACCTGCTTTGAATACGTCCGCGGCACGCCTCACGTATGAGTGGCCCACGACCCACACCTCCTTTTTCACAGCCGGTGAAGTCTGACCGCTGGCCCGGTGTTGGGTCGACTGCATAGTCCGCCCCGCCTCGTAGGCTTGCGCAACTGAAACCAAACAAAAACAAGAAGCGTGAGTACATCGTTACAGCTTCACAACATGTGCAACCGCACATACCTCTTATAACAATTGGAGGACCAACGCCCCACACGTTTAATTTGTTCAACATTCAGACCCCTGGCTGTAGCCTCTGTAGCAGCCCCTATCCGAAAGGAATGGGTCCCAAACTCGCCCGGGTTCAAGCCCGCAGCAGTAATCGACATCGCAAGCACCCGCTGAAACTGAAACCTCGTCAGTGGGGTGGCGTCAGCGTGTCTCAACAAGGTCCCCCCCCATGATGCCACCCTTTGTGCTAAATACTCCTCTACACAACTCACCGGGCACATGGAGGACCCGGGGATCCTTTGTATGATTATGCAATCACCCATCGCACCCTGATCGGTCTTGGACCTGACGAACGAGACAGTCATTGTCTCCCCTCTGATCTGAACGTGCTCTTGGCACAGTCCCCCCATCACGTCCTGCTTGTTCCTCGCCACTAGTTCGCTTACCCGCATAGCCCCATGGAATGCCAGCGTAAAAGCGGCTCGGAATAACACTGTTTCATACTGGGATAAACATGTTGCAGGGAGTCTAGATAATAACAGGGCCAACCTATCCAAACCTATCGGGCGCCTTTCATCTACTCTGCGACCCTCAAGGCGTTGCCACCCGCGTAGCGCTTTTTGCACAACGAAAGACGCTGTTGGGTCCTGGATCCCATGAGCCCTAGCCACAAAGGAAATGGCGGCCCGATGCCTCTGGGCCGTAGCCACTGATTTGCCTGCCTGACGTAAAGACAGCAGGAATTTCACTACCAACTCCTCCTGGCCCCAAAGCTCCCCTCTAGCTGCCCCCAAAAAGGCCCAATAGGAACGGAACGCCCCTTCATATGCCTTCCTCGTCCTGGGTGCTAAACTCTCTCCCACGAGGTTCTGTAGTTCGGGGCACCGAGAGACCAGAGAGCTTCGGGAAAGGGTGCTGCCACCGGGTCCGCTGTGGGCAGAAAACCCCAGAAGGCCTGTATACGAAAACGAGAAAGCGCATCAGCCGCCTGGTTCATCACCCCCGGGACATGTCTTGCCTTAAATAGTACATTCAATTGCATACACAATAACACAATTTCCTTGAGCAATCTCAGAATCCATTTGCATCGTGCTGCCTGGCTATTGATACACTCAACAACGGTCATGTTATCAGACCAGAATACCACAGAGTGATCTCTGAACCCCTCGGGCCAAGTTCTCAGGGCCACCAGAATGGGAAAAAGTTCTAGGAAAGCAATGTTACTTGTCAGACCACTATCATGCCACCATGACGGCCATTTTTGTGCCGACCACTGAGTGCCGAATATGGAACCAAAACCAATGCTCCCTGCCGAATCCGTCCACAGCCCCAGCTCCTCAGAGGACACGGCCGGTTTGTTCCAGACAATTCGGCCATTGAAATCCGCCAGAAATGCCAACCAAATGCGCATGTCCTGGCGAACCTCTGCCGAGAGCCTTGTGCGATGATGACCCTCCTTCAGGCCGACCATGGCTTGAGCGATCGAGCGAGAAAAGGGGCGGGCCATCGGTATAACTCTTAGGGCAAAATTCAACTGTCCCACCAATTGCTGTAATTGATGTAGCCTAACCTTAGACGCACTTATACACATTTGCAGGGAGGCCCTGAATCTTAACACTTTGTCACCTGGTAAACGAAAACAACCTTCTTCGGAATCGAGCTCGATCCCCAGAAACTCGAGGCAAGTCGAGGGACCCACAGTCTTACCTGGTGCCAATGGCACGCCAAACTGATTCATCAAGACACAAAATGCAGTCAAAGCCTGTCCACATTCCGGATCCCCGGCTGCCCCCAGAAACAAAAAGTCATCGAGATAATGCATAACATGTTGAAACCCCGTTTTCTTTGTGAAGACCCATTGCAGGAAGCAACTGAACTTTTCGAAATAGGCACAAGATATAGAGCACCCCATCGGCATACACCTATCCATGTAATAATGACCCTGAAACATGAAACCAAGGAGACGCTGATCGTCTGGATGTACCGGGAGCAACCGGAACGCTGACTCGATATCAGATTTTGCCATCAGCGCACCGGGCCCTAGGCGATTCAATATGGCTGCGGCCTCATCGAAGGATGCATACCGCACCGAACACACTTCCGGGTCTATCGCATCGTTTACGGAAAGACCACGTGGGGCTGATAAATTATGTATCAGCCGAAACTCACCCGGGTCCTTCTTGGGGACCACCCCTAAAGGGGAACAAACAAAGTTAGCAACTGGTGGCACATTAAATGGACCGGCGACTCGACCTCGAGCCACCTCCTTCCCGATCTTTTCCTGTACCACGGTCGTATGCTGTAAGACCGATATCTGGTTTCTACATTTTGCTATACCCTGAAACTCCCCCACTGGGATGCGGAAACCATATGAAAATCCGCTCCGCAACACCCCAGCGGAAGCGTGATCCGGGTATTCGCTGAGCCAGGGAATCATTGCCATGGTATCAATCGGGGTAGGTAAAGGCGCCCCTCGGACTATGTCAGACCTGTTTTGCGCCTCCTCTACCCCCGTTATCACCCGTTTTGGCTCTGCACATGGACTCAGGATGGGATGATTGCCCACACCCCCCACATTCGTGCCTAAATTTGCATGACCCCTGGGGCCTAGTACATTTCCCCCTGTTAAAGTTCCAACAAACCCCCCTTTTACCTGCGTTGCCGGTTGGCCTCGAGTGATTGTCGTTACTCGTACCTGATCAAAAGGGCGTCCCCGCATATTGGCGGGAGGATTCACCAACGTTACTCCCTACCAACGGCACCTTCAACATACCAGAGTCCTCCATTTTGGACCAGGACACAGAATCATAACAATCCCAAGTTAAGTTTTTATCATGCTCTTTCGCTTTTCTGAAAATATTACCGTAACAAAACCAATGATTGCCCCCGTGAGATACTGAATACCCCATGATCCGTGACTGATAAATCGGCAATTCGGGCAGCAATTCGGGCCTACGTTCACCCAAGATGGATGTAAAAACCCCCCATGCTTTGCCCCAATTACCAATGGTTTCATTTACCTTAAAGGCGGCCATCTTTGCGCGCCAAACACTCGGATGCATGAGCTCCTTCTGGCTCTTAACATGCTCCATTTCATAATGATCGGTAAGCAACGAGAAGATGTTTATATACTCCCCTGCCCATATCTTCTCTTTGATAGCCAGAGGGACATGTTGACCCAATTTTTCCCTTCGAGAGGGTGCCGACTCATCCCTCGCAATCGGCAATGGCCGCTTACCTGAACCGGAAGCTGTATCTGCGACTGGAACTGACGGCGATGGTGCCTTCGTCGCTTCCCTTGTTTCCCGCAGCTGCTTCATCAACACCTGCGCGTCGTCAGCCGTGGCGCCCTTGCTACCTTTACCCAACCACGCTGCTAATTGTGCTGCCAGCTCGGGCGGCATATCCTCCCCGGACACGGGGGTGACCACTACGGGAATCGGATTCCCTTCCTCCGGCACAGGAGTGGGTGCTTCGAGTGGGGTACAGGGAACTGGGACGTCTCCCCCAGCTGCTCCCCTTCTGGGCCTCTTGCCTTTTCCTCCTGGAGCTGCTCCTGCCAAAGG
Organism: Lissotriton vulgaris; assembly: GCF_964263255.1. NCBI lineage: Eukaryota > Metazoa > Chordata > Amphibia > Caudata > Salamandridae > Lissotriton > Lissotriton vulgaris. The sequence goes on along the minus strand of NC_141696.1, from coordinate 459,485,421 downwards.
ACGTTTCGGCCCCCCTTCCTCGTCTTTCTCCGCCATTCGCTTCTTTAGGTCGGTCACCTCCTTCATGAGAACACGCAGCATCTGGTCGGTAGTCATTCGCTTTCCCGCCTTCTTAGGCATTCTCCGACAGAGTATCTGCAAAACAAACAAGAAAGATTACAACGCTCAAAATTGGCTCTTCGTTCCGTCTCGAGCTCACGTGCAGCGAGGTGGTGCAGCTTTAGAGCACAGGAACAAGAGGATGCTTCCTTGGCTTGTTGCTCCTTTTATCCGTCTTCAGGGCGGGCGTAAACCCGCCCCGGCCTGCCCCGAGGGCGTGGCCCGGCCGCGTCAGTGTCTAGGCCAGCCCACTCCAGGGCGGGAAAAAGGCGCGCCCCGGCTACGCCGCTTCGGGCATACCAGCCGAGACTCGCCTCCCGCCCAAGATGGCTTCCCGGGGGGATCGTGGTCCTCCGCCATACGTTCGGGGGGACCGAATGGTCGCCCCTTTCCAAATGATCTGCAGTTGAATCTGTGGAAAAATATAATAAAAAATGTTATTAACCACTATTACCAAACAGTAAATGAATAACAGTCATCAAAAACTTAACACCCTACTTATTATTTAACATAGCAAATCTTTTGCACCACCACTGCGTCACAAAAGTGACGCACAGTGGTACAAAACAGGCATACACCTATCATAAATCTCTCCCTAACATTTTAAATGATTGATTCAGGATGACGATAAGGTGTGGCCTATCTAGAGGTTTGTTTGGGCCCAGATCTTTGGACTGGGGTGAATGTGTGACATTGATCCACATTCGGTCCATCACCTGTTTTGTTTGTTTGAGGTGAGGCCAACACACGGTTGCAGATGAGATTTTCGCTTGTTGAAGAAAACAAAGGAAATAATACATGTGAAGGCCTACCAATGAAGTAAGTCATGTCCACTTCACTCTTGAACAAAGGGCAGACCTCTTTTGAATCTGTGGTCAGACCTAAACTTCATCTGCACAATGTCATTCATAAACTTAGGAAACACTAGTGATGTAATTGAAAAATGTGGAGTTTCTTTTCCTCATTTCAGAATTACATCACCTGTGTTTCCTCATTGACTTAAAATGTCCTTAAGACACATGAAAGCGTTTTTTTGATTGCCCTTGCACCATTTTTGGGTCATTTTTAACATGGCTATGTAACTCCCATAATCAAAATCTAAATTTGCCAAGCACAGGTGGGAGCATATTTACAAGAAACTTGCCCCATGGAGAAAGCTCTTCAATTTAAATGGGAAAAATAACATCATAGACACTCAAATGCCTTTTAAATATGCTCCAAACAACCTATGAAGCTCTAGCAGTACATATCCAGAAATGTAATTGATTTCAAAAAACGTTTTTGAACACAACATATAAATCAATTGTATACCTACATTCAAGAGGAAATGACTGAAAATGTCCTTAAGACACATAAAAGCGTTTTTTTTGATTGCCCTTGCACCATCTTTGGGTCATTTTTAACATGGCTATGTAACTCCCATAATCAAAAACAAAATTTGCCAAGCACAGGCGGGAGCGTATTTACAAGAAAGTTGCCCCATGGAGAAAGCTCTTCAATTAAAATGGGAAAATTAACCCCTTCGATGCTGATGACGAGCTCAGCTCGTCATCACCCACGGGTGGCGTGTGCTGATGACGAGCTGAGCTCGTCATCTAACGCGATAATTAGAAAATAGCCGCACAGCGCAAAAATCGCCGCAGCACCGATGCGGATAACATCATAGACACTCAAATGCCTTTTAAATATGCTCCAAACAACCTATGAAGCTCTAGCAGTACATATCCAGAAATGTAATTGATTTCAAAAAACGTTTTTGAACACAACATATAAATCAATTGTATACCTACATTCAGTCGGAAATGACTGAAAATGTCCTTAAGACACATGAAAGCGTTTTTTTGAATGCCTTTGCACCATTTTTGGGACATTTTTAACATGGCTATGTAACTCCCATAATCAAAATCTAAATTTGCCAAGCACAGATGGGAGCGTATTTACAAGAAACTTGCCCCATGAAGAACGCTTTCCATTTAAAAAGGGAAAAATAACATCATAGACACTCAAATGCCTTATAAATATGGCCCAAACAACCTATGAAGCTCTAGCAGTACATATCCAGAAATGTAATTGATTTCAAAAAATCGTTTTTAAACACAGCATATAAATCAATTGTATACCTACATTCAAGAGGAAATGACTAAAAATGTCCTTAAGACACATGAAAGCGTTTTTTTGAATGCCCTTGCACCATTTTTGGGACATTTTTAACATGGCTATGTAACTCCCATAATCAAAATCTAAATTTACCAAGCGCAGGGGGGAGCGTATTTACAAGAAACTAGCCCCATGAAGAAAGCTCTTCAATTAAAATGGGAACAATAACATCAGAGACACTCAAATGCCTTATAAATATGGCCCAAACAACCTATGAAGCTCTAGCAGAACATATCCAGAAATGTAATTGTTTTCAAAAATCGTTTTTAAACACAACATATCTGTTTCAGCTTACATGAGAGACCATGGAATGGGCTCCATGTATAACAATAATTTGCGTTACTGCATGCCAGATTTCTACACAGAATATGCATTTACAATTTCTCAAAGAAACAAAATCTATTTGTATATCACTTGAGACAAAGCCACATTTTAAAAACACAGCTTTCTTCATCATTTTCTCCTTAAATTATACTATTCTCTATCTAAATTAAATAAATCTTTTCTCACCTTAGCAAATACTTTTTGTGTTTCAAAACAGTCTCAAAAATACACCAAATTGTCATCAGCAGAACAAAGAGGATGCACTCCAGAGGCTGCAGCTATAGAAAGCACAGAAATGCTGATATTCATTACACATATCTCTCATATTAGCCAATCATAACTCTTCCCTCACTTTTTTCAAATCAAAACCCTTCCCCCCTCTGCCCTCTCTGCCTTTTTTGCTTAGCAACCACCTCCTGAAAGACCTCTCATGTTTGCAAGTTCACACAACAATGTTTCAATTGAACTCTGAACTCTCAGTGCACCTGCGTATCCAGTGCAATCTTTCATTAAATGTTTTTTCCTTGACCATTCAAATTACATCTTTCAAAGAACACATCCATGCACCGGAACATTCTGTTTTCAGAAATGGAAATGCACCAATCACTGCTAATGAATCATTAGCACTGGAAATCCACAGTTTTTTATCTTTACAAACTCCTACTGTTTCAACTGCCCTTTCATTACCACACTTCATCTGACTGCAGCCCAACCTTCTCTCACCATGTTTAATGTCTGGATTGTTGGACATAGTTACATCTACTGGGCTCAAAGGTATGCTGAGAACAGAAATTTACCTAACCTCAATTTACAAGATGTGGAAATTAAGTGGTTGGGCCAAAGAGGATTAAAATGTCACCAATTGATACCATTGGTGAAAACCTTTATGCATTTGCCAAAACCTGACCTGTTAATTGTGCACTGTGGAGGTAATGATTTGGGCACTTTGACTGGGGTAGGTCTGGAAATGCTTTTAAAGGACACCTTTGAGCAATTAATGGCACTTTTTCCTCAAACTGCCTTGGTATATTCCAATATATGCCAAAGACAGAAATGGAGGTGGTCCAACCAATTTTGTCCACAAATTGAGAAGTCGAGGAAGCATGTAAATGCTTACTGTTTCAGCTTACATGAGAGACCATGGAATGGGCTCCATGTACAACAATAACTTGCGTTACTACATGCAAGATATCTACAGAGGAGATGGAGTTCACTTCTCAGATGAGGGCAACAGAATTTTCATTTTGAATTTAGGACTGTGCATTGGTACCTACTTATAAGTACCAAAATGTACCATAAACTCAAAAGCTCTTCTCAGAGCTACCCTACATCTGATCACTCACAATTATTATTTTTCTCTAACTTTTTTCTCTAATTTTCAACAAACTACGCTCCCCGGAGCGCTACCCGGTACGCGAACTGGAAGCTAACCGCGCAAAATTTAAAAAAAAAATGTTTTTTTCCCGCACATATGGTCCTCCTCAGCCACGCTCAGAAAACCTAGGGGGTCAAGATACATCTACCGTGCCCCCTTCTACCCATTCTGAACATTATTTGCCCTCCATCTTGTATCTTGATTCGACCGAAACACAAAATGGTGGACTCCCGTAACGCTGCTGGTTCGCGGACCGGGACTCATACCGGGAAGCGGTCCAATAAAAAAGGTGGGAAAGTAATTCACAGAAAAACGACTGGAGACACTCTCACCAAATATACATTAGCTCATTCTACATAACAATCCCTTTCATTTTCACAAATTTGATTGAAATTCCATTTAGCCATTAAGCCTGTAGACCTCTCTAAATACCGTGAGGTTAATTACTTCACAAAACACATCTAAAGTGTTGGAATTGACAAGCAATGAAAATGTTACTTTCATTTTCTACTTTTATTACCTGACATTTGATTGGTTATATACCTGAATATATATAAAGGAAGAGAAGGAAACACAGCCATTTTGGGTGCTACTTCTTGTTGTACATTACAATTGAATTATCACTAAACTCTTCAACTTGTTTGTAAAGGTAAGTTGATATTTTTAAAACTGAAGTATATTGTGCACTATAAGTTAATATGGTAAACTTTTTCTGATAGTTATATACTATCCCTCTGTAGTAGTTATAGATTTAGATAGACTTCTCTGTTATAGTTATGGATGGAGTTAGGCTTCTCTTGGTTAAATCACAGACACTTTTTTATATTCCTACTTCCACTCTGATACTATACACTGCCAAAAGATAAATTCACTGATAAAAACTGCCTATCTAAAATTAATCCCAACAGTGCCCTATCTCTACTAATATATATTTTTTTTATCCAAATTTCAGGCAAAATGGAAGGAGAACAGAAAGTTGAATTTAAAATTGTCCTGCAAGAGAGCAGCCAAGAAATCATTGATCAAAATGAAAATGAATTTATGGATGAAAGTAGGGACCAGGAACTACTGCAATGTGTGAAAGCAGTAGATAACCTCCTTAAAAATGAGGACATTTTACACCCTCAAAGACTACAAAGTATATTCAATGAGAATTATGAAATTTCTGACAGTGAAATGTTAGAAAGTTTAATAAATTATGAAACACAATCACAATAAAAAAAATGCTTGAAAAATAAAGAAAATAAAAAATAATCAACAAAAACAACAAACAATTAACATACAGTATTTGAAAAGTCTATCATTCTTTTTTCCTTATAGTATGCTGCCGGTTCGCGGACTGGGCGCTCCCCACGCAAAATTTTTTTTTTTTTTTTTTTTTTGCCCTGCTGGGTCCTTTTAAAACCTCCACATAAAACCTAGGGGGTCAACGAGGATCTACTATGCCCCCTTATGGTAATTTCCCCCTTTGTTTTGGCCTCCTCTTGTCTCTCGATCCTACCGAGAGACAAGATGGCGGCCGCTCCGGACTGTTTAGAATGTTGACCGACACCGGAGAGCCAATCAGCTTCGCATCGCAAAGTTCCGTTACGCGAAAAGTACGCGAACCGGAGCGCTACCCGGAGCGCTGTTACAGATATATATCTTTTTTTGAACGTTAATTTCAAAATTTTGATTAATTTTCACGTATTTGGTAGCACTTTTTTGCCATCGGTTAATGTTGCATTAACAGCATATTTGCACAATACTTTGTTTACTTCTCAGGTTATGGCACTCGCCCACTAGGGCTTTATTACATATTGTGTTGTTTCCTTGTCAATAGAACAACACAATTCAATTAATTTTGTATAAGAATATACTATACTTTTAATGGTTATATTTTAATATTTATATAACAATTTATTTGGCTTTTAACTTTTATAACAGTTTTAAAAGTTTTTTGTAGCCGTTGCCATGTAATTTTCTATGTATTAACATGAAATCTTCCTGAGTGTAATAATGTTTACGTTTTCATAGTGTATGGTATTAACCAAGATTTATGATTAATGTGTGACAGTTTGTGAAATACGGGCATTTATGCCGTAATGTTATACCTGCAAGATTAGAAACATTGAAAGTATTTTGTCTGTTTCTATCACACGTGATGGCACTCTTGCACTTTAAATGGGTGATCAGCCCTCGTGACGTTGTCATGTGATCAAGGCTATCTCTAGCCGAACCGCGTCATGGCGGACTGGTGCTAGGCTAAAAATTAAATAAAAATAATTGCACCAATATATGGGTCTTGCTGGTTCCTGTGTTGCTGATTGGCTGATTTGCTGTGTTGGTATATCTGCGGGAGCGCCACGTACCTCGTATCTCGGCTGGAAAAGCTTCCCCGGCTTTGCGAGACCCCTCCACGCTTTGGGCAAGCTGCAGCTAGAGGTGACTTTCCTTCTGGAAAATTTTCAAAAGCTCCGTGTTCGGAGAAGCTGCCACGCCCCAGGGCACATCGTATCCGTTTGCTGGCCGCGTTCGTGAGGACAACTCGGAAGTGGTTCGGAAGCTTCAGACCGGCGTCGGTTGGTCCCGACATCCTGAGCCCGCCGAGCGAGTACCAGGAGCGGCTGCTTCATCGGACTGCAATATCCCCTGTGTGGAGTTCCAGAAACGTCTTCCCGCAGCATTGCCGGTAGGATACGCTTCTGAGTGTGCCTGTGTATTAACTGTGCCCACTGCAGTACCATGTCCGCAGACACGTTAAAGGGGCGCATGGAGGCGTCTAAGGGCATGTTTACGGACCCCCCGGCTGGGGAGTCCGTCGTTCATCCCAGTTCTAACGCTGCACCTGAGAAGAGCTCTGGAATTAAAGAACTTTTCAAAAGATTGGAAAAATGCAGCAAGAGCGAACAATCTAAGTGGTGGGAGCATACATCGCTGTCAGGCTACCCAGAGGTAGGACGCGTGCCGAGGGGTCTGCGCATTCTACTAGCCCCCTCATACGAAAAACCTGACCCCCAAATGCTAGCGGATTGGGCGCAATGCAACTTGGAGAATTCCAAACGCCTGATGGGCATCTTAATCCAATATGCCGAGAGCGATAGGGTCAAACTGCTTGAGGAAATAGACACTATCAACGCAGAAATAGACAAATTTCCTCCCTCTGCTGAGATAACAAAGTAAAGAGATGAAATGGCGGTTAGACTCAAACGTGATGAAGACATAATTAAAAAGAGGAAGGCATATAAATTCCAGCGTGACCGACTGGATTATGAGAACGGCCAAATCTTCATGTTTGCCAAGCGCTACGACAAAATCAAACAGCGACATGGAAAAGAACTTTCAAACACTGCTCCCACCACAAACTCTGACAAAGGTGCAACCTCATCAACACGACAGACTGAAATATCCTCAGTTTCAGGGGACAGTTCACAATATGAGAGTGAGTCAGACTCGGAGATTAGGCGTCAACAAATGCTGGGGTTTTGCAAGTTCACTTCGGGACAAGAAATGGAAATGGTCCAACAGGAACGAAAGCTTACTCTTCGTTCCGGAGCACAAGCTGCCGCCGCCAGCGCAAAAACAGGAAACGCGCAGAAAGGCGGGCCAGCAACAAACGCCGCAAACACAAGTGGCAAACCGAAAAAACAGCGCACCAGAAAACAGTGGAACAAACCGCAAGTAGCTCATCAACAGTAGTTACCTTAGAGGTCCCCTATCCTAACTCTCAAGCTGTTATCAATCTTTCGGACATGACTCTAAATCCCAAGGAAACTTCAATACTCTCGTTGGGGTTATCGTATAGTCCCAAAGAAAATTTCGATTATGCAACTACAAAGATTGATGTATTTAAGTTTGTTCGTAAACTTAAATTACGGAAACATTTTGCATCTCGTACTGGTTCCAATGACAATTCTGTGGATATAAGTGAAGTTATAGCTCCCACCATGAACTCATCTTGTAGTGAAGGCGATACTACTGTTTTAGGAGCAGCTTTGACGCAAGAATTTTTGGAACTTCAACAAGAGGAATTTGGTCCCAATACTGAGAGTCAAACAGCGCTGGGGGGTGAACCCTTACCTACATCTTGTGTAACCAACTTTAAGGTAAAATCTAAATTCTGCCCCCTAATGCCAAAAGACAATATAGACATATTTCACAATCGTGTTGCCTCACAACTCAAGGAGCTACAGATCAGGACTGTCAATCAAACTAAACGCTACGACCATAGAGACAGAGAATATCACACCTTGATTAAGAAGCTGAGAGCAAATAAGAACTTGGTGATCAGACAATCTGATAAAGGGGGCAACGTGGTCCTTTGGCCACGCAAAATGTTCTTAGAGGAAGCCCACAAACAACTAAATGATAGAGAATGCTATCGTCGCATTTCCATGCAAGAAGCGTTGAAATCCAGGAATGAAATATACCTCAAATTATCTGCGTGGAGAAGCAAGGGCTTAATCACGATGGATGAATACAAGTTTCTTAAAAAAGATTATCCGGTTATGCCGGTGATCTATTTCATCCCTAAAGTACATAAAAATTTACAACAACCCCCTGGCAGGCCTATAATATCTGCTTGTAATAGTTTATTGGAGAATATGAGCAGATATATTGACTTTTTTCTACAGGACTATGTGAAAGGCCTGCCATCTTTCATTATGGACACCAGTGACTTACTGAGAAAGATTCAAGATTTCATATGGTGCCCCAACTATGTTCTGGTATCCATGGATGTAACCTCGCTCTATACCAGCATATTCCACATTGATGGTTTGAGGGCCGTACAACATTTTTTGGGGAAAAGAGATTCTTGTTACCGGGACCATTCTAAAATGTTGTTGGATATGATTAATATCTGTCTTGAGAACAATATCTTTCTATTTGCCAATCAGCTATTCATACAGACCAGGGGGGTGGCAATGGGGGCCTGCTTCTCTCCCAGTTACGCCTGTCTGCATATGGGGTACTGGGAGGAGCAGGTCCTGATGAATCAATTTGCTGCCATCATGAATACCAAAGTAAAACTTTGGTTAAGGTATATAGACGACCTGGTTTTTGTATGGGATGGGTCTGAGGCAGGGGTGACTCAGTTCATTGAAGAACTGAATAACAACAACTTGAATGTACAATTCACGAGTACCCTGAGCAAACAGTCCATTGTATTTTTGGATGTGGAAATATATGTCCATGAGAGTAGCTTACACATTAGATTATATCGTAAGCCCACAGCAGGGAACACACTGCTACACGCTGAGAGTCACCACCCAGCACATCTGATATGCAGCATCCCCTACGGGGAGATGCTTCGTATTCGAAGGATATGTAGCAGTGATGATGAATGCCGGCTGGCACAATCTGCATGTAGGGCCCGATTTGTAGAGCGAGGCTATAAAGCAGATACTATAGATAATGCTACTAAGAGAGCCAACAAGATCGATAGACTTACACTCCTGGGCAGTATTCAAACTAGATCCACTCCTGTGAATACTGGTGAAGAGACGAGACTAATTATGGCATACAATAACCAGCACAGGAGTATCCATAAAATAGTGAAAGATAACTGGTTCCTGGTCTCTTGTGATCCGGTTATCGGATCTATCATCAACAAAAATCCTAGCATTACCTACCGTAAAGCCCGCTCCATGAAAGACAGTCTAGTGTCTAGTAGCCCTGAGGTGGTTTCTGGGTCATGGCTCAATGAGAGCAAAGGCTTTTTAAGATGCTCTACCTGTAAAGCCTGTAGACATGGCATTGGCAAAACAGAGGTTACCACTCTACTTTCGCCCTTTCCAATTAAAATCAAACTAAAGCTAAACTGCAAATCAGAGTTTGTAGTTTACGTCTTGGAGTGCCCGTGCGGCCTGAGATATGTAGGCAGCACCCGTCCACAAGTGCATAAGCGAATATTACAGCATCTGCGAGCAATCACACATGCAGATGCAGCTTACCCAGTAGCTAGGCACTTTGAGAGCGATCATGGAAAGGATGCGTCCCTGCTAAGATATTTTGCGATAGATTGTGTTCCTCCCCAAAGGAGAGGCGGTGATAGAGAGTCTCTGTTACGGAAACTTGAGACCCGCTATATAATACTTACATACCAAGGCACCGCAAGGTCTTAACATTGGGGAGGACTGCCACACCTATCTCTGAATTTCTCTGCGAATTCTATATTGCTAGCCACCCATGAACCCACTGACCCGGTATGTTCTTCCAAAGTTGCACTTTTAAAATGTTGAACTGTGGATCTTAAAATCTGTATAAACAACTTGATCCCTTTTACCCTCCATGACCAATATACATTTTCAAAATTTTGATTAATTTTCACGTATTTGGTAGCACTTTTTTGCCATCGGTTAATGTTGCACTAACAGCATATTTGCACAATACGTTGTTTACATCTCAGGTTATGGCACTCGCCCACTAGGGCTTTATTACATATTGTGTTGATTCCTTGTCAATAGAACAACACAATTCAATTAATTTTGTAAAAGAATATACTATACTTTTAATGGTTATATTTTAATATTTATATAACTATTTATTTGGCTTTTAACTTTTATAACAGTTTTAAAAGTTTTTTGTAGCCGTTGCCATGTAATTTTCTATGTATTAACATGAAATCTTCCTGAGTGTAATAATGTTTACGTTTTCATAGTGTATGGTATTAAACAAGATTTATGATTAATGTGTGACAGTTTGTGCAATACGGGCATTTATGCCGTAATGTTATACCTGCAAGATTAGAAACATTGAAAGTATTTTGTCTGTTTCTATCACACGTGATGGCACTCTTGCACTTTAAATGGGTGATCAGCCCTCGTGACGTTGTCATGTGATCAAGGCTATCTCTAGCCGAAACGCGTCAAGGCGGACTGGAGCTGGGCTAAAAATTAAATAAAAATAATTGCACCAATATATGGGTCTTGCTGGTTCCTGTGTTGCTGATCGGCTGATTTGCTGTGTTGGTATATCTGCGGGAGCGCCATGTACCTCATATATATATATATATATATATATATATATATATATATATATATATATATATATATATATATACATATATATATATATATATATGTATATTCAATGAAAAAACCATAGGTTATAGACCATATATAGTTAGGGATTAGCATTTAAAAAACCTTATTTTATTTGCACAAAACCATTGAAATTCCATATATAGTTAGAAGCGCTAACTATATATCGCGCACCCGCAATCCACTGCTGATGATGTCACATATTACATCATTCATGACATGGTCAGTGACATCACTGATGACATCACTGATGACATCTCAAATGACATCACTGATGACATCACTGATGACATCACTGATGACATCTCATTTGACATTACTGATCACATCACTGATGATATCATTCATGTGATAATACGATGAACCTCTTCAGACTCTAATATAACCTTAGATACAATCAGTGTAAACAGACACTCACAGACTGTCACTTATCCATGGAGTTACTCACACACCTAGTCAGTCATGCAAAGAATCAATCACACCTCCATTTCCTCAACTATACAGTTATACACATCTTACTTATTCAAACATATAATAACACATATTTACTCTCTTATATAATCCCTGATACAAGCTCACAGTGATCGATACAGCCACTCACACATTCACTGGCTCTTATGTTCAGTTATTTATATATCTCAACTCTCACATGTATTGTGTTTTACATATGTACTTACTTTGACATGTAGAACTGAGATATCATTCACTCACCAATACACTCATGCACACAGTCAACCGCCCATACAGCTGTTTCCACATGCACTTTTGAAACCATACATCTAGTGAATCAACTGCTCACACATCTATGCACAGAGTCATACACCTCCCTGCCACCCACACACACACTCAGTCTCCCATACAAATACTTGGGCAACCAATCAATAACCCATATAGTTACTCATATAGCTACTTATCAACACATGCAACAGTTTACAGAACAACAGACATAATGATGCACAAATTAAGACAGTTTAGTCACTAACCCATGCACTCAGTGAGACACATTTAATCACTCACTCATACAGTCAGTCATGCACCTACTAAATCCTTCATCCAGACACTTATACATCCACTCATTCTTCAATATGTAAGACATATTTTACCTTTACAGAAACATACAGTCACTGGATGTTGTCATCAGTGATGTCATCAGTGATGTCATTTGAGATGTCATCAGTGATGTCATCAGTGATGTCACTGACCATGTCATGAATGATGTAATATGTGACATCATCAGCAGTGGATTGCGGGTGCGCGATATATAGTTAGCGCTTCTAACTATATATGGAATTTCAATGGTTTTGTGCAAATAAAATAAGGTTTTTTAAATGCTAATCCCTAACTATATATGGTCTATAACCTATGGTTTTTTCATTGAATTTCAATGGTTTTTTAAAAGCTAATATCTGTAGCTGTACAATGTATTGTTCTTTAAATTTTGAAATATATTTTTCATGTTCTTTAGACAATTTTTTTAAAACATTTTTTTTTGTTCCGCTCCCAGTCCGCGAACCGGTCTGCTTCCCGTTAGCTCAATTCAAAGCCGCGGCTTAGTACGCGAACCGGTCAACGTTCCTTTAGCGTAACTGTTACGTTTGCATGACGTTTTGCGTTATCGCGTAATACGTCGTTGGACGCGCCAAGTTAGCGGACCCGGAAGTGGACCGGAAAGCGGAGCAAAGCGCGAAACGTAAACACAGCAGGTCATGTGACTCGAAAATAACACTTTTCATTGGTTCATTTCACTTTTGGTTTCCTAATGATGTAATACTTGGTCATGTGATATAAAATTAACACTTTTCATTGGTTTAGAATTTTTCCTTCTCCCAAATGATGAAAACCCCTCCTTCTTTCCTCACTCTGACTTTCATCTTGGTGAGAGAAAGACCTTTTTTGATTCATCAGCAATGGCTTCAATGGTTGCTTCTGCCAGTGTGCCCCCACCACCTCCTCCACCTCCTCATGGGAAGAAAAGACTACCTGCTTCACTAATTATAGAAGAGGAGGAAAATCAAGAAGAGGAAGAACAGCAAGAAAATGACGAGTTTTTGCCAGAGGAGCCCAGAAGATATAATAGGAAAGAAAATTATATCTGGCAATTTTTTAAATTTCCTGCTGACCAAAAGAAAGTAAATGCCAGATACGTCTTTTGTCGCATTTGCGACGAACGACTTTCAAGGGGCACAGACAAAAAGTACAGTTTTGGCAATCATACAATGCACAGGCACATGAGTCGATGGCACCCTAACAATTACAGCAATGCACAACTTCGCGACCAACAACAAAATCCGCCAGAAATGGCAAGAAGATCTGTTGTTCAGGAGGTATCGGGACCGGAGGCGAGGGAGGTGATCCCGAACATCCAAATCAACATGGGAGAAGTGAAGCAAGTCTGTGTGTGGTGCAACCAGACACTTTGCTACCGCGAAAGTAGCATTACCCTGATAATGAGAGCCATCACCAATCATGTGTGCCCAAAACGCCCCAAAAAGTAAATTCTTTTTTTTTTGTTGCTCCTGTTGAGCCGTCTTCGATGAATCATTTTTGTTTCCCCCCTCCCCCCCAAAAATAAAAAAAAATACAAAATGTTCAGAAAAAAACAAAAAAATATAAAAAATGTTCAGAAAACTAATAAAAAAAAATTAAAACAACAAAAACAAAAAAAAACAGTTCTTTTCAGAACTACCTCCCCATTATTAAAAAAATTGGTAGAATTCTTTGAACTCTGCCAAGCTCTATTTCTATTAGTTCGCTACCAGTTTGCACTCCGGTACGCGTACTTTGAGCGTACCCAAAAATTTTTTTTTAGAAAAAGGAACAGTAAGTATAAGGAAAGGAAACAGACAGTTATGTTACAAAAAAAGACAGCTATAGGGAGTAAAGAAAAGATACTGTTACCCGCAATTCACTTCTGATCATGTCATATATTACATAATTTTTTACATGGTCAGTGAGATCATCAGCAGTGGATTGCGAGTAACAGTTTTTTCTGTTTACTTCCTATAGTTGTCTTTCTTGTAACATAAATGTCTTTTCCTATCCTTATACTTACTGTTCTTGTTTTTAAAATTTTTGGAGATCATTCAGAAACAGTAACATGAATAGAGACAGAATTAGTGAATAATAATGAAGAAGTATGAGAAGAGAGGGACTGAGAAAAATACTGAAAGGAATAGAAAAATTAAGTAATAGAGAAAGGAAGGAGAGAAGTAGCAAACACAGGAAAGTAAAGATTAAAGAAATGAAGCAGTAGAACTAATAGATGTTAAATGTGATAGATTAAATGATTGAGTGAGGGTGACGATAAGGTGTGTCCTCTCTAAAAGTTTGTTTAAGGTGAACCGTACTCTGGGTTGCATATCAAATTTATGCTTGTTGAAGAATACAGAGGAGATAATAGATGTGAAGACCTACCATTGCAGTAAAACATGCCCATTTATTACATCAATCATAACATAGTCAGTGACATCATCAGCAGTGGAATGTAGGTTAAAAAAGTAGAAAACATTTACCTTATAATTCATGTTAACTTTTCAAGCAAATTTTTCATACATTCAATCTGTAAAAGAGAGAACAAACATTTCCAAAAATATTAAAACATGTATTTAAAAATTAGAAAAAAGAAGGGAAAAGGTTCAAGAAGAAACAGTTTTTAAACAACTTTGACATTTACAGAAACCTCTACTTCCCTACGACCCCTACACAATCCTAAAGATATTTATTTTAAAAAAACAGTATCTTCATGCTGATGAAATGAGGCCTATTTTGAAACATGATGCTTCTTTTGCATTGCTTATGTCTCACAATAGTGATGCAATAACAGCGCAAAAAAGATGTAAAGCCATCATAAAATTGTGTCAAACATTTTAAATGATTGTTTTAGGATGCAAATAAGATGTGTGCTTTCAAGAGCTTTCTTTGAGGTGAGGCCTATTTCTTTTTTTAAAAAAAAAACAATACCTAGAAGTACAGCACTGTAAGCATTAAAATTGACACTTACAGAAGACTCTGCTTCTCCATATCTACCTCACATTTCTAAATATATATCATAATTTCAAAAAGCATAACATTAATTATACATGTTAAATGGTTTATTTTTGCTGTTCTCAGAATGTATCAAATTTCACTTAAATCAGTGACTTGAAGGTATTCATCATGTAACAGCGGGAAAAAAAAAACACAATCAAAATGACTGTGTTTAAAAAACCCATACAACCTTCGAAATCTGATTTCAAAACTCCTTAAAATTAACTTACTTTCAATGACGTCGAACGATCTCCTATGAACAGCATCCACTCTGTTGTGCTACAAATATTTTCAGCCCGCCACTTTCTGAAAGAAAACCTCCATCGATACGTAAAATATGTTACATAGAAAAAAAGACTTCTCTCATTATATCACATGTTTCCACTAGGCCAAATCATGTTGCCGCGATTCGCAAGTCTTGTTATTCTTCCAATCAAATCCCGACATTTTCTATTTTCGCAACTTTCAAAAATAAAATATTTGAGATTATTTTCACAATCCTGGACTACTAATAACTTACTCTTCTTTGTCACTCATGTTCTCCTTTTCCTATGACACTGATACTGCTTACTATGAAGCAGACTTACTTGCATTAGGTTTATATAGTTGGATTTTTAATCTAGACAGCATTGCAGACTTACATTCCCTCTACTTAAAATTTTGGTTTTAAAAACACCAGGTAAGAATTTTTAAGGTCAAACGGCAATTTTTTTTTGAACGTTACAACGGAATCATTACAGAATGACCAGCCGTTTCCAGACTTTAAGTAAGCTGTATAATGTCCTGATGTTGTTGATGGACCATCGTGATAGATAATTGCTACAGTAACAAAAGTCCTCCCTGATATTGACAGCTGAGAAGCCACAAAATTTTTTATTAAAGTTGACAATTTTGATCCATCAGGCCTACAACGTTGGATCATTAAAATGACATACTGGCCATATCTACGTATAAATAATGTTGACATCATATCACATTTACATTGGCTACACTCCATGTTGTGATCCGCTGCATTTACTAGCTTATTAAAGGAGACTGATTTACTGTCTGGCAAAGTTAAATATATAAATCTTTCTGAGTCTACACTAGTAGTACTTGATACCATACAGTTCTCGCAGTCATGCTGCCATTGATAAGAAAGCCCAAACAGGTGATCTACATCTACACCCTCAACTTGCAATATATCAAGCATATACATTAAAAACTCCTGACAATCTTGCTGATTATTTTCAGAGAAGTCTGTTTGACCTGAACATTCATCTAACAGATAACGAACTTCAGACACACTTTCTACTTTTGTTCGATCAGTGCTACATTTCTCGAAAACAGAATTCAACAAACAGCATAAAATTTGTTCAGAATTCAACAGAATCTGTTCTTTTAAACTCTCTAGTGAAAAGAGAACATTAACCACTACATTTGCATAGCAGTTGACACCAGAACTGTTTTCAAATTGAAAACCGACAACATCTTCAACAGAATCCACTTTCTTTCTGCTAACAATTTTCGGTTCATTGACTTTTAGTCTTTTTGCAACAACCTCCCTACTATTACTGCTATTTCTACGTTTGCGGCCTACCACACGTTTCTCAAACAAAGGATATTGAGGCAAATGTGGCGCATACTCTCTTCTTAACCTATTGTATTCCTTAACACAATCTAGATCCGCACAAATGTTTGTGACATCACAGTCAATCAAGTACAATCCCGATAAAGTTCTAACTCGTGACAATGCCACATATGCCATACCCTCCTTGAACACAGAACTGCCAATATTCACCAATGCACAGTCTACACTTAAACCTTGCGATTTATGGATTGTCACCGCATATGCCAAGCAAACAGGAAACTGTTTACGGCGAACATATAAATCTTTAACAAGCAAAAACCTAGCAGAACAACGACCAATTTGCTGTACTTCCTCAATGCCATCAAATTTAATTTTTAAAAATTCTATTCCATCTCTATTTCTGTATTTCTCAAAATCAACAACATTACCCATTGATCCATTTACCAGACCTCTTTCTACATGTAAATTCCTTCTCAAAATAATTCGGCAATTTAAACACACATTCAAAGTCTTTTCAAAACCCGCTGTTTTAGATATAGTCTTCTCTAATGAATCCAATTTTGATTTCAAATTGTCTGACAAAATAATTGTTGATCCCATATGCTCTAATTTGTCGATAGCTTCAAGTTTCACAATCTCTTGCTTTTCTAAATTCAACATTTTGTTGTTGAAGATGGCACATTCTGCAAGAGTTGGCATGAGACATATCCCGGATTTCTTCTCAGTAATTTTCTGAAAAATATTCTCAGGCACAATCTCTTGTTTGGGATATAAATTTGACAGTAATCGTGCATTTAAAGCTTCTTTCCCATGCTCGGTCACTTTTCCAATTCTAATATCTTGTAGAATATTCTTGTAATCTTCATCCTTTGCCTGACGCATATTTTGATGCAGTTCTGCATAATTGAAGTTTAACCATATATTGACGTTGCCAATGCTCCCTAGGCACTTCCTGGTATCTTCATGCGTGAGTATTTTGAACACAGGTTGACCTTTTACTGGTGTCAGCTGCAGAAGATCTCCGAAAACAATGATGTGTTTCCCACCAAATAACACATCATATTCAGTTTTAAGTACTTCTTGCATTCTCAAATGCACAAAGGCAAGCATGACATTGGAAACCATGCTTACTTCGTCAATGATAAGTAGTTTCATTTTCCTCAAGACTCTTGAAACTTCACAGCAAGCATCTCCAGATAACTTGTTGTATTGTAATTTGTTGTCATGCTCCACCGGCAGCATCAGTAGACGATGCAAAGTAATACCTTTAATGTTATGTGCTGCCAGTCCAGTAGGAGCGGTGACAACACAAGACAGCGATGACTCAGTCCTTTCCTGCAAATAACAAGAGATTGCTTTAATGAGGAAACTTTTTCCAGTTCCCGCTTCTCCACTCACGTACAGTCGGACAGGCTTCAACGATGTACATGAGCACTTGTTCTTCTCATGACTTAATCCGTGCTCAATTTCCGTGGTAACTTCATCATATATTTTCCTCTGCTCAACGTTGAGTTGTTTTTCCAAGTCTTCTAAGTTAACTGAATCCTCCTGAGCATGTGCCATGGCTCTTTCCACTTCATTCATAACAGTGGCAGCTTCATTTTCGATAATAGGTCCTCCAAGTGGATCTTGACTCAATGAAACAGAACTCTGACTGTCCTGAGAACTGTCTCTGGCAATCTCGGCTGCAATCGTTGCTTCCTGCTCAATTTCCAAAGTTAGCATTTCTTGATATTTAGAAAAAGCAGGACATTCTATGGACTCCTTGGCTGCATTGAAAGAGTCTTCGTAACAGAGGAAATCTCCAAGCAGTTCCTCTTCTGCACGCCAAGGCTTGAAAAGTTGCAAAAGTGCTAAATAAAAAAACTCCTTTTTTTCTGGAGATTCACCACTCAATTTTCGATGGTTTACTAATTGGCATTTTCTTTGCTTGACCAGGCATCCCTCACTTCCAATTACAGCATACACTCCTTTCTCAATATCTTCTTTGATGTTCCTCTTGAATATATAATTTTGGAGAACCTCATATAGACAAACATTCTCAAGGTGACTGCTTCGATTTGGATAATATGTATCCAACATGTTGGTCTTCAAAATGTCGGTACTGTTTGGTTCCTTTTCTGCCAAATACTCAATTTCCCGGACAGGTTTTAGAACTCGATTTCGCGTTGCAGCAAGACCAAGACTCGCCCAAACGAGACTCCTGGATTTGGCATAGAGACTTGCTGAAGACAACCGGTCAGAACATTCGTAAGCTCCGATTTCTCGATGCGACAACATCTTCAGACTGAAACTGTACAACTTCTTGCTGAGGCTCTTTTCATGAGAAATGTCCTCCTACATATCCTTCAGTTCGGTCTTTTCTTTTTTGGTGATGTAAGATGTCACACACCGAGCCACAGCCATACAGTTGTCAGCCACAAACTGTATATCCATGTTAGCATTCCACATGGACAAAATCACTGGGTTGTAGTCATTGATGTACTTGGACTCTTCGTTCCTTTTCAAATTGTATGTATTCTTGGGTGATTTCCTCGTCACATTATGTCGCAGCGAAGACATCAAACTGTTCACTCTTCCTTTAGAAATCACCGGTCGTGGAAAGTTGAAACGACATTTGGTGTAGAACTTGTCCTTGTTTCTGAATTTACGACGACAGTACTTTCCACAACGATGGCTTTGGAAACGTAGAACTTGTTCTCTTAGACTTTTCTTCTCCGTTGCGTTTGGAACAGCACACGTAGAATACTGTTCGATGAAATTCATCACTAAGTCATCCGGATCTGTTCCAAATTTAGGTGCATCCTTGATCCACAACAACATATGTATATGAGGGGCACCTCTTGCTTGGTACTCCTTTCTCCAAAAGAAATCCAACACCTGTCCAAGAGGTGGATTCTTTTTATTTGTGATGAAAGACATCATAGCTTCAAATCTATGATTGAAGTACCTGCATACATTGACTGGATCCAAAGAGCACAGTTCTCCGGGTGTCTTGAATTCGATGTTTTCAATGTTACCATTTGCCTCTCGTAAAAATTCAAGTAAGTCTTCCCAGCCATACTCGGCACAGCTCAGAGTGAGGAACCATGTTGGAGTTCCTAAGTTCCTCAGCATACATTTTAAATCACCATGACGACGGTACCAGTACTCATTAGTACCACGCTGACACGCCATGAGATTAATTAAATGAGAATCCAAAATACTGTCTTGGACATTGACTTTATCCATAAAGTCACTTGCCGAGATGTTTCGCATCTGTATACCACTTTTTAAGATGTGGTTCACTGCATATGACAGTCCAGACAGATCGCTTTCAAACAGGAGATGAAACAAATAGGGAATGCATTGCCGAAACCTAGGATCTGCTGCATACAATCGTAAAGTCCGGTATTCAGACGCAGGAATTTGATGAGGTCGCTCATCATATCTTCCTCCTTGACCTGTGGGAAATAGCTGTGGGAAACACCGAGCTTCCAAACTTTCCTCCCAAACACTAATGGGACTCCCTTTGGCTTGTTTCATTTGAAACAACTCAATAGCATTCCCCATGACTTCCTTGGAATGCAAAGGATGAACACTATAATGTTCATATATTTCTTCACTTTTAGAGGCCTCTACTTTCTCAATTTGGCCAGCACACAAATCGCTATCCTCTTCATCACTTACTTCCTCTTCTGCAACATATACATTCTTATAGTAATTATTATTTTTCTTCAAATACACTGTTGCCTTTTTGACTTTCCTAACATCCACTAAATCTTGCCATATTTTCTTATTCTTTGTCGGAACCCCATTAACCAAGATAACCAGAGGTTCCTCTTCCACTTTTTCTATTCCAATTGTGTTAATGTTTTTCTTCAAATCTAGAGGCAAATAAACAACTCTTCCCTTTAATCCTCTCTGTAAATCTGCTGGAGGCAACTTCCCTGTCTTTGGCTCCATTCTTACAATAGCCTGAAAGGGATGGATACTTTGAATCAAAATAGATTCATAAGTATTTAAATCCTTCAATTCAGAAGGAATCTCAACCAATTCCAGATTATTATGAACTGCCCTAGCAGGCATCTGGGTTTGGTTTAATTTATTACAACAATAAGTACACACACGTTGATCCGATCCCAAATCAAAATAATTTTCTACCATCAAGTATGTGGCAAAATCCTTCCATTCACTATTATTTTCCCTTTCACTTTTTGCATATAAATCCACTACCTTAGTCTGATTCTTATAATAAGTGCGTCGACAACATACACAAGTGAAATTAGGCCTCTCACTTGATTTCATCTGAAACGTGGCAATTTCCTTCTGAAAATTATCTGTACTGGAAACCTGTACATTATCTTCCACATTACCCTCTACTTCAGGGTCAATTTGAACATTCTCATCTTTACTACCAAAGTAACAAAACTCAATTTCTTCACAAATATTCTTCACATCTATTTCAGAACCATGCAAAAGAGCAGCACATAATTGTTTAAGCATATTTGCTGGACTCTTAGCATAATACAACATTCTCCCTAATTTTCTCACTTTATTATGATGCACTGCTAGCATCCTGAAATGATGAAAAACACTCTGGCATACTCTCCTGGAAAGACAAGCCAGTGAATGACCAAGCAAACCTGTCACTTGTCTCACTCTGCAAGGATCTAAATCTTGCAACAACTTCATTTTCTGCTTCAAACTTTTCTTATTAAATGTCCGTATAAAATCACAAAGCAAATTGATGGAAACCTGTCGCACACTGCAAATAGAACTACACTTCCAAATGTACACAGGACCCTTAGGACGTCTTCCTAAAACCTCATCACTTAGCGCCTCTTCTGTCTCTGTTGTCACAAGTTGTTCTTTTTCAACTGGACAACCATCCTTCACTTCATAAGCTCGACCACTGGTGTCAACTGCAAACACCAAATCATTATCCTGAAAATAACTCTCCTCATTAAAAAATGCCTCACAACTAGAACTATGCATCCATTCTCCGGAAAAAACTTCACAAAAGTTAGTACGATTTACTACTCTCTTCCATCTACTTTTAGTTTTGAAATCAGAAATTACCTTGCTTAGTTTCCTAATTCTATTGATTACCAAAATAAACAACTTTCGCTTAATTTCAAAAGCATGATCAATAATTTTCTCTACATTTTTCTTCTTCTTATAAAATGCCGCTTTCTGTTGGCCTTTTTTTTAATATTTTTCAATAAATTAACTATTATCCTATTACGGAACATTCGATGTCGAATGTCCCTAAACTGTTGTTTCCTTCTACTATCATGCACAGAGTTATCTCTTCCTCTACCAGTAACATTTTTGATGGGTCTCTCCTTTCCATTTAAATTGCTTTTCTTTTTGAGGACTGAAACATTTTTTGGAGAAATACTTTTTTTATGACATATATTTCTTAAGAATGATTTCGTGCTCTTACCCGGACCTTTCTTGGTGTTTTGACAAGTATTTGGGGAAGAGGACTGCTGCAATAAAACATCATCCTGCTGTCTTTGACGTTTTCTAGCCTTTTGTATTCGACTTTTGGAAGGCATTTTCCAAACTATTAAAGAATCTGCAGTTGAATCTGTGGAAAAATATAATATAAAATGTTATTAACCACTATTACCAAACAGTAAATAAATAACAGTCATCTAAAACTTAATGCCGTACTAATTATTTAACATAGCAAATGTTTTCCACCAGCACTGCATCACAAAAATGACACTCAATGGTGCAAAAAAGGCATACAACACTCATAAATCACTCCCTAATATTTTAAATCATTAATTCAGGATGACGATAAGATGTAGCCTATCTAAAGATTTGTTTAGGCCCTGATCTTTAGACTGGGGTAAATGTGTGTCATTGATCCACATTCAGTCCATCACCTGTTTTATTTATTTGAGGTGAGGCCAACACATGGTTGCAGATAAGATTTTCACTGAAAAATATCAAAATAAAAAAACATGTGAAGGCCTACCAATGAAGTAAATCATTAAATGAAAACCAATACATTTCTGGAAATATGCACTACTAGTGCTTCATAAGATGTTTTGGGTCATATTTATAAGGCATTTGAGTATCTAGTATGCTATTTTTCGTTCTTCCTGGTGCAAATTTATTGTAAATATGCTCCCACCTGCGGTTGGCAAATTTAGATTTTGATTATGGGAGTTAGATAGGCATGTTAATAATTTCCCAAAAATGGTGTATAACCCCAAACAACCTTTGAAGCAAATGCTCTTAGCCATGTTATCCACCTCCCATTGGATAACATGGCTAAGAAGTGCTCAGAGCCCCATGAGGAACGCTTTCCATTTAAAAAGGGAAAAATAACATCAAAGACACTAAAATGCCTTCTAAATATGACCCCAAACAACCTATGAAGCTCTAACAGAACATATCCTGAAATGTAATTGATTTCAAAATTCGTTTTTAAACACAGCATATAAATCAATTGTATACCTGCATTCATGGAGAAATGACTAAAAATGTCCTTGAGACACATGAAAGTGTTTTCTGGAATGCCCTAGCACCATTTTTGGGACACTATTAACATGGCTACGTAACTCCCATAATCAAAATCTAAATTTGCCAAGCGCAAGTGGGAGCGTATTTACAAGACACTTGCCCCAAGAGGAACACTTTCCATTTAAAAAGGGAAAAATAACATCGCAGAAAAGTCAGCAATATTCATGCCCTTTCCAGCAAATGCTCTTAGCCATGTTATCCACTTCCTATTAAATAACATGGCTAAGAACTGCTCAGGGCCCCATGAGGAACGCTTTCCATTTAAAAAGGGAAAAATAACATCAAAGACACTAAAATGCCTTCTAAATATGACCCCAAACAACCTATGAAGCTCTAACAGTACATATCCTGAAATGTAATTGATTTCAAAATTCGTTTTTAAACACAGCAAATAAATCAATTGTATACCTGCATTCATGGAGAAATGACTAAAAATGTCCTTGAGACACATGAAAGTGTTTTCTGCAATTCACTAGCACCATTTTTGGGACACTATTAACATGGCTAGGTAACTCCCATAATCAAAATCTAAATTTGCCAAGCACAAGTGGGAGCGTATTTACAAGACACTTGCCCCATGAGGAACACTTTACATTTTAAAAGGAAAACATAACATCTTAGACACTCAAATACCTTATAAATATGGCTCAAAACAACCTATGAAGCTCTAGCAGTACATATCCAGAAATGAAATTGATTTCTTAAATCGATTTTAAAAGCAACATCTCTGTTTCAGCTTACATAACAGACCATAAAAAGGGCTCCATGTACCACAATAACTTGTGTTACTGCATGCCAGAATGTTACACCAAATATGCAATTACAATTTCTCTATGAAACTAATTCTATTAGTATATCACTAGAGACAAAACCACATTTTATAAACACAGCTTTCTTCATCATTTTCTCCTTAAATCATACTATTCTCTATATAAATTAAATAAATGTTTTCTCACCTTAGCAAATATTTTTTGAGTTTTGAAAACAGTCTGAGAAATACACCAAATTGTCTTTAGCAGAAGAAGAAGGATGCACTCCAAAGGCTGCAGCTATTGAAAGCACAGAAATACAGATATTCTTTTCACATATCTCTCATATTAGCCAATCATACCTCTTCCCTCACTTTTTTCAAATCAAAACCCTTCCCCCCTCTGCCCTGTCTGCCTTGTATCCATAGCAACCACCTCCTGGAAGACCTCTCATGTTTGCAAATTCACACAACAATGTTTCAATTGAACTCTGAACTCTCAGTGCACCTGCGTATCCAGTGCAATCTTTCATTAAATGTTTCTTCCTTGACCATTCAAATTACATCTTTCAAAGAACACATCCATGCACCCTAACTTTCTGTTTTCAGAAATGGAAATGCACCAATCACTGCTAATGAATCATTAGCATTGTAAATCCACAGTTTTTTTTCTTTAGAAACTCCTACTGTTTCAACTGCCCTTTCATTACCACACTTCATCTGACTACAGAACAACCTTCAGCCACCATGTTTAACGTCTGGATTGTTGGACATAGTTACATCCACTGGGCTCAAAGGTATGCTGAGAACAGAAATTTACCTAACCTCAATTTACAAGATGTGGAAATTAAGTGGTTGGGCCAAAGAGGATTAAAATGTCACCAATTGATACCATTGGTGAAAACCTTTATGCATTTGCCAAAACCTGACCTGTTAATAGTGCACTGTGGAGGTAATGATTTGGGCACTTTGACAGGGGTAGGTCTGGAAATGCTTTTAAAGGACACCTTTGAGCAATTAATGGCACTTTTTCCTCAAACTGCCTTGGTATATTCCAATATATGCCAAAGACAGAAATGGAGGTGGTCCAACCAATTTTGTCCACAAATTGAGAAAGCGAGGAAGCATGTAAACAAATCTGTGTCAGCTTTCATGAGAGACCATGGAATGGGCTCTCTGTACAACAATAACTTGCGTTACTACATGCAAGATATCTACAGAGGAGATGGAGTTCACTTCTCAGATGAGGGCAACAGAATTTTCATTCTGAATTTAAGACTGTGCATTGGTACCTACTTATAAGTACCTAAATGTACCATAAACCCAAAAGCTCTTCTCAGAGCTACCCTTCATCTGATCACACACTTTTATTATTTTTTTTCTAACTTTTTTTCTGTAATTTTCAACAAACTACGCTTAAAGAGCGCTATCCGGTACGCGAACTGGAAGCTAACCGCGCAAAATTTCAAAAAAAAGTTTTTTTCTTCGCAAATATAGTCCTCCTCAGCCACCCTCAGAAAACGTAGGGGGGCAAAATACTTGTACCATGCCCCCTTCTACCCATTCAGAACATTATTTACCCTCCATTTTATACCTTGATTCGACCGAAACACAAAATGGTGGACTCCCGTTACGCTCCAAGTACGCGGACCGGACCGCTATCCGGGAAGCGGTCCAAAAAAAAGGCGGGAAAGTAATTTACAGAAAAACGACTAGAGACACTCTCACCAAATATAAATTAGCTCATACTACATAACAATCCCTTTCATTCTCACAAATTTGATTGAAATTTCATTTAGCCATTTAGCCTTTAGACCTCTCCAAATACCGTGAGGTAAATTACTTCACAAAACACATCTGAACTGTTGGAATTGACAACCAATGAAAATGTTACTTTCATTTTCTACTTTTATTACCTGACATTTGATTGGTTATATACTTGAATATATATAAAGGAAGAGAAGAAAACACAGCCATTTTGACTACTACTTCTTGTTGTACAACACCTTTTAATAGCTTCCAAAAACTTCAACTTCTTTGTGAAGGTAAGATATAATTTTTAAAAACGAAATATATTGTGCACTATAACTTAATATAATAGAATTTTTCTGCTACATATACACTATCCCTCTGTAGTAGTAATGTATTTAGATAGACTTCTCTGTTATAGTTATGAATGGAGTTAGGCTTGTCTTGGTTAAATCACATACACTTTTTTATAGTCCTATTTCCACTCTGATACTATACACTGCCAAAAGATAAATTCACTGATAAAAAATGACTATCTAAAATTAATCCCAACAGTGCCCTATCTCTACTAATATATATTTTCTTATTCAAAATTTCAGACAAAATGGAAGGCGAACAACAAATTTCATTTTCGATTGAACTGAAGGAGAGCAGCCAAGACAAACTTGATGACTTTATGGATGACAGTAGAGACCACGAACTTCTACAATGTGTTGAAGCAGTAGACAACTTGCTTGAAAATGAAAAACAATTACACCCTATAATAAATTATGACATTTCTGACAATGAAATGTTAGAAAATTTAATAAAGTATGAAACACAATCATAATAAAAAAAATGAAAATAACAAAAATAACTTTAAAAATAAAAACAACAAAAAAAAAAAAGAAAAAAAAACAATTAACATACAGTCTTTGAAAAGTGTATCATTCTATTATCCTCATAGTACGCTGCCCAGAACGCTTTCCGGTTCGCGTACTAGACGCTCATCGCGAAAAAAAAAAAATATATATTTTTTTGGACCCTGCTGGGCCCTTTTAAAAACACCACATAAAACCTAGGGGGTCAGGGAGGATCTACTATGCCCCCTTATGGAAATTTCCCTCTTTGTTTTGGCCTCCTCTTGTCTCTCGATCCTACCGAGAGAGAAGATGGCGGCTGCACCGGACTGTTTAGAATGTTGACAGACACCGAAGAGCCAATCAGCTTTCCGTGCGCAAAGTTCCGATAAGCGAAAAGTACGCGAACCGGATCGCTGCCCGGACCGCTGTTACAGATATATATCTTGATTTAAACGTTAATTTCTCAAAATCCACTGAAGCACATATATTGAGACCTAGCAAAGGCACATCGGGCTAACAGTCCCTACAATTTTCCCAAGTTTCGTGGAAATCCATTCAGCCGTTCGGGCTAAAAGTGAGGCCAACCGCCCTATGGAAATTAACATGGGAAAAACGCGTTTTGGGACCCCCCTTTTATCTCAGCCCCCCCTTGCCGAAACCCCCCCAAATTTCCAGGAGCTGCTCAGAAACAAAATGTGCCATTTTCCAGAAAATTTCAGCCAATTCCGTCCACAAACGCCAAAGTTATTAGACATAGAATTTTCAGAAATCCCATAGGGAAAACATCCTAACTATATATACCTACTGGCGACCGCCAGTAGGTAATATATATATATATATATATATATATATATATATATATATATATATATATATATATATATATATATATATATATATATATATATATATATATATTACCTACTGGCTATCGCCAGTAGGTATATATAGTTAGAATTTTTTCCCTATGGGACTTTTGAAAATTCTATGTCTAATAACTTTGGCGTTTGTGGACGGAATCGGCTGAAATTTTCAGGAAAATGGCACATTTTGTATCTGAGCAGCCCCTGAAAATTTGGTGGGGTTTCGTCAAGGGGGGGCTGAGAAAAAAGGGGGGTCCCAAAACGCGTTTTTTGCATTGAGTTTTCCATAGGGCGGTTGGACTCACTTTTAGCTCGAACGGCTGAATGGATTTGCACGAAACTTGGCAAAATTGTAGGGACTGTTAGCCCGATGTGCCTTTGCTAGGTCTCAATATATGTGCTCCAGTAGTTTTTGAGAAATTAACGTTTAAATCAAGATATATATCTGTAACAGCGCTCCGGGCAGCGATCCGGTCCGCTTACTTTTCGCTTATCGGAACTTTGCGCGCAGAAAGCTGATTGGCTCTCCGGTGTCTGTCAACATTCTAAACAGTCGGGAGCGGACGCCATCTTGTCTCTCGGTAGGATCGAGAGAGAAGAAGAGGTGGAAAACGAAGGGGGAATTTAATGAAAGGGGGCAAGGTATCCCCCTCTTGACCCCCTAGGAATGTTGTTGGGGTTATTAAAGGGTCCCGTGGGGAAAATAAAAAAAAAATGATTTTTCACGGTAGAAGCGCGGCCGCGAACTGGTAGCGAAACGGGAATTCGCCATTTTGTGCTTCGTAAATTAAATTACTAGTTATAAGTGGGTGCGGGAGACGTATCCTAATCCCCTATGTTTCCTGAGGGTGGGTGAGGAGGCTGATATATGTTGATACATATCTTCCAGCGGCTGTGCGTCAGCTTTTTTTTTTTTTTTGCTGCGTGACAGTCCGGAGCGGCCGCCATCTTGTCTCTCGGTAGGATCGAGAGAGAAGAAAAGGTGAAAAACTAAGGGGGAATTTAATGAAAGGGGGCAAGGTATCCCCCTCTTGACCCCCTAGGAATGTTGTTGGGGTTATTAAAGGGTCCCGTGGGGAAAATAAAAAAAAAATGATTTTTCACGGTAGAAGCGCTTCACGGGCCGCGAACTGGGCCGCAAACTGGTAGCGAAACGGGAATTCGCCATTTTGTGCTTCGTTAATTAAAGTACTAGGTATAAGGGGGTGCGGGAGACATATCCTAATCCCCTATGTTTCCTGAGGGTGGCTGAGGAGGCTGATATATGTTGATATATCTCTTCCAGCGGCTGCGCCATCTTGCCTTTTTTCGAATGCCACAATTTTGTCGTGCACGGCAGCCATTTTAGATGCCAGGCTGGTTCCAGGCTATCACCTAACCCTGCGGATGTAGTTTATGGCCCCAGCTGTAGAGAATTCAGACATGCCAATCCTCCTGATTCAGGCGTGTGAGTACTGATTTCAGTGCTAGTCTCCCGCCTCCCGATTTCTGCAAGCAAAAACCCGGGGGCATATTACGAACAACTAGCGATAATTTTTGTCTATAACTTGTTTAGAGACAAAAATTATCGCCGCACATCGGCGATTTTTATCGCAGATAAACCTTGCTATTATCGCAGAAAAGTCAGCGATATTCATGTATTATCGACCTAATGCTCTTAGCCATGTTATCCACCTCCCATTGGATAACATGGCTAAGAACTGCTCAGGGCAGGTGTTAGATTTTGGAGATATTCGCGCTTAGCGCGAATATCTCCAAAAGTTGGTAATAGAAGGTAGCGATGTTAGGGACTGTTTCCAGTCGCTAACATCTTGGCACGCCACTTTGCATGTCATTAGTGATAAGTATCACTGACATGCAAAGCGGGGCCCAAGATGGTCGCTATCTCCTTTTAGCTGTCACTAACTGGTGTTAGCGACAGCTTGATAATAGGGAAATAATTTTATCTCCGCTTTCATGGTTTTTAAAGCCAAAAAAGCGGAGATAAACCCCCTTGATAATATGCCCCACGATTCCTTGGGGGTTTCAGCTGACAGGGCTTGGTATTGTGTTACATGGTAATTTTTCCATGAAACGTCAGAGGGTCGATGTAGGGGTTCTAGAAGAGGTGATAAACCATTTAAGCCTCATGAACAAGCGCATGGTCTTTTAAAGATTTGTGAAGTACTCGGGGCGGCGGTGTGTGTGTGCCCTCTTTCAGGAGCGGGCGGGGGGGCACTGCCAGCAACTTGCCAGGTCAGGTAGTGTTCAACACGTGCATCACCCTTTCTCTGCCTGCTATTGCGCTCCATGCTTCGGAAAGGTAAGAAAAAGAACGTGCATTTGAGTTTGAAATGTCCGATCCTGCAGCAGCACACTTCCAAAGCCCACACATGACAATAACCCGAATCAAGGCCCCATTCACCCGTTTTTAAAAAATAGATAACACTCCAACAAAGTAAGGTTATAAAACTTTATTAACTACTAACTTTAACAAACGGAACAAAAACTAAAAACATTTAAACATTTCTCAACACAAAAAGCAACAATGGTTAGAAGCTGTCTTTTGTGCGAATAGTCCCAAGGCAGCACAACGTGCAGAGTTCTGGACGGCACCCAGGTGATGTCGCCTGGGTGCCGCACTGGTTTAGGGATCCTACAATGCTGCTCCGAAAATTGGCGTGGGGCGTCCCTGGTGGGGCGGGGGGAGGCCTCGTCAGTAGCGGTCTGTTGTGCGAATAGTCCCAAGGCAGCACAACGTGCAGAGTTCTGGACGGCACCCAGGTGATGTCGCCTGGGTGCCGCACTGGTTTAGGGATCCTACAATGCAGCACAGAAAAACAGCGTGGGGCGTCCCGGGTGGTGCGGGGGGAGGCCTCGTCAGTAGCGGTCTGTGTCCAGTGTCACATGGCTGACACAACATGTACGTCAGGCACCCAGGTGATGTCCAGTAAACTGCCGCACTGGTTTTGGTATCCTACAATGCTGCTCCGAAAATTGGCGTGCGGCGGCCCGGGGGGGGGGGGGGGCGTGGGGGAGCCGGCGTGAACGGGCCTCCCCAGGTGGCGGCCATCTAGCTGAGTTGCGCTCGCTCTTGCGGCCACAGCGTCTCGCTCACCATGTTGTTGAGTTGCTCCCACTCTTGCAGTGCAGCGATAGGCGGCTGCCACATGGCTCTTAAAATGGCGGACGGCTCCTCGGTTTTGGGCCTGGTCCACTGAAATGGCCCTGGGACACTTTGGAACTCGGACGCTTGCCTGCTAGGGCTTGGGCTCCATTCTCGAAAAGCGTCCCCTCAGCCGTGAAGATTGTATAAAAGTCTTGGGGGCCCCCGACTCCCGCAGGCTTCCGGTGGGGAGCGGCTGCCATGATTGCTCGCGGAATGACCGCGACGGAGCCACGAGATGGTGGTGCTCTCATGCTGACGCCAGCTTCAGTCTGAATGATCCAGAAACAAGGTGGGGCTTTCATCGTTTGGGAAAAAAAAATGTTCTAAACCAATGAAAAGTGTTATTTTTAGGTCATATGACCAAGCCTTCCATCTTTAGGAAACCAAAAGTAAAATGAACCAATGAAAAGTTTTATAAACAAGTCACATGACCTGTTATGCGACATAGGGCTACAAAAAGCGTAGAAAATCCGTTGGCACGTGAGGCAGCGTCAGTAGCGGACCGATGTGCGAATAGGCCGAAGGCAGCACAACGCGCCGAGATCCGGATGGCACCGAGGTGGTGTCCAGCAAATTGCCGCACTGGTGTGGCCATCCTACAATGCTGCGCCGAAAGACGGCGTGTCCAGCTGAGTTGCGGTCACTGTTGCGGTACAGTGACTCGAACGCGCCGAGATCCGGATGGCGCCGAGGTGGTGTCCAGCAAATTGCCGTACTGGTGTGGCCATCCTACAATGCTGCGCCGAAAGACGGCGTGTTCAGCTGAATTGCGGTCACTGTTGCGGTACAGTGACTCGAACGCGCCGAGATCCGGATGGCACCGAGGTGGTGTCCAGCAAGTGGCTGCACTGGTGTGGCCATCCTACAATGCTGCGCCGGAAGTCGGCGTGGGGTGCCCCGTTGGCTTATGAGGTGATGTCAGTAGTGGACTGATGTGTGAATAGGTCGGAACCAGCACAAGGCGCCAAGATCCGAATGGCAAGTCCTGGATGTTGAGTGCCTCAGTTGAGATTTCTGAGCAGTGCTTGTAGGACTGTCTGAAGCTTATTTGCACCTGCTGCAGCTTCACTAGGTCCGGCGGAACTTTTTGCCTTTTCCTTTCTGCTTCTTTTCCTACAATGCGTTTCTTCTGAAGACACGACCAGGTCCCTGAATGTGTGCAGGGGGACGCTATTGATTGAATGAACGCGCCGAGATCTGGATGGCACCGAGGTGGTGTCCAGCAAATTGCCGCACTGGTGTGGCCATCCTACAATGCTGCGCCGAAAGTCGGCGTGGGGTGCCCCGTTGGTTTATGAGGTGATGTCAGTAGCGGACCGATGTGTGAATAGGTCGGAACCAGCACAAGGCGCCCTGCACTGTTGAGCCTTTTTCAATGTCTGTTTTTTGTTGTTTCCCCTCCATCAAAAACAAAACAAAAATACAAGGCGCCAAGATCCGAATGGCAAGTCCTGGATGTTGAGTGCCTCAGTTGAGAGTTCTGAGCAGTGCTTGTAAGACTGTCTGAAGCTTATTTGCACCTGCTGCAGCTTCACTAGGTCCGGCGGAACTTTTTTCCTTTTCCTTTCTGCTTCTTTTCCTACAATGCGTTTCATCTGAAGACACGACCAGGTCCCTGAATGTGTGCAGGGGGACGCTATTGATTGAATGAAAATGGCGGCTTGACACAAAGCTGACTCAAGCGTTACTGTTGGTGCTATACAGACAAAAATTGGTTTTCAGTTTGTACATTCTTCAGGTTTTTTTTTTCCATCCAAGTCTGATTGAGAGTTTGTAGAAAAATGGCTTCAGATTTTCCACATACTACTCTTCAACATTCTTCCTAAATGTAACAATGTGAAACTCACTAGGAGAACGGCTGTTTCTGTTTCCTTTCAAAATGCTGCCACCAATATTTTCTGAATGGAAGACACCATCTTGTAGCATAAAGGGCCGAAAGGGGTTCTGGTCTGGCCGATGGTTGGTGGAGACATTTTGACTATATCTTGGACCTGCCCGGCCTCGCCCAAAATGGCGCCGGTATAAATGGGACTCGTAACTCTTTGCCCGCAAATGTATATCTAGAAAATGTTATTGTAAGTGGCCCTGTCGTATTTTAATTACAAAATGTACGTCCACCGATTCCGCAACTGTTAGACACCTTTGTTCTTGTCACCTAATGGCCCGCTCGTTACGTTCTTCTACAGTGTAAATGTCTCCTCATCATATACGATTTCAGTTTGCTCCGTGGCCGGCCCACGTGGTTATAGGCCCGTATTTGTATACTGACATTTTCACAATAAAGGTTTTTAAAACAAAACACGGTAGTAGTATTTTCATTTGTAAAGTTTTTACTTTTAGTGACTGTTTTCGAATCAGTAAAAGGCAAGTGAAATAAAGCAGTCCAATTACATGACGGATAAAAGGTATAATATGTAGGAACGCAGTAAAGATAAATGGTCAAGGGCAGTTGTGTTTTTCATGTCTGCAACATAAAGTGATCGATAAGAATCTGATAATCAGGCGTATCGGCGACTAAGACAGCAGGCCGAATCTCTTTTACTCAACGGCTCCGTCATGGAAGGAAGAAACGCCCTTTTTCTCGAAAAAGGAATATATTTTACTTGCAAGACAGTTGTAAATTTTCCGGGAAAGTACATTAGCCTGGAATATTATAACATATGTTTGAAAAAAAAATATTGTTCGAAAATAATAAAAAGCGTAATTTTTAGGTCATATGACCAAGCTTTTCATCATTAAATTAACAAAAGTAAAATGAACCAATGAAAAGTTTTATTAACAAGTCACATGACCTGTTATGCTTACGTTACGCGCTGCGCGCCGCGCCTCGGATCACTTCCGGGTGCGCTAACGCGGCGTGTCATAAAACGCATTACGCGACAACGTAGGTCAAGAATATAGTCTAAATGTCTCCACCAACCAGCGTTCAGAACACAACCCCTTTCAGCAGTCCAAAAAGTTCTGTTAAATGACAACAGAGGGGACAGGCAACAAGAACCATCAGTCAAAGAGGGGAGGGCAAGTTCTTCTCTTCCGGGTCATGTTGGGGCGCTACCGGAACTGATCGAATTGGTAGTCTACAGTGTTTCTGGATGTTTCAGACTAAAGCTGGCGTCAGCATGAGACCACTACCATCTCGTAGCTCCGTCGTGGCCATTCCACGAGCAATCATGGCAGCCGCTCCCCACCAGAAGCCTGCGGGAGTCGGAGGCCCCCAAGACTTTTGTAGAATCTTCACGGCTGAGGGGACGCTTTTCGAGAATGGGACCCAAGCCCTAGCAGACAAGCGTCCGAGTTCCAAGGTGTCCCAGGGCCATTTTAGTGGACCAGGCCCAAAACCGAAGAGCCGGCCGCCATTTTGAGAGTCCTGTGGCAGCCGCCTATCGCTGCACCGCAAGAGCGGGCGCATCTCAACTACATGGTGAGCGAGACGCTGTAGTCGCAAGAGCGGGCGGAAAACAGCTGAATGGCGGAAGAGGCACAGTGTAGCAAAAGCGGGCGGAATGGCAACTAAAACGATAAAGGGGCGCCCCACTACAGCTTGTCTTCAGGTCAAACGGATTGTGGGACAAGGTCCAGAATTGAAGAGTCATCAAAAGGCAAAAAGTTCCGCCGGACCCCGGGAGCCGGCCGCCTATGTCGGGGGCGATCTCAGGCTACACCAGTGCTATAAGACTTGGGGAGGGTGTCGGAGCCAAGCGTCTTCTCCGAGTCCATGGCCATCACACCGCCCCTCAGGGGCCTCCGTCAAGCTGTTTAGGAAGGTAACATATCACATTGTTTTCTAATGCAGTCAGGTCCACAAACGACACTCACTTACTTTGAGAATAGTGAAGCTGCAGTAGGTGGAAATAAGCTTCAGACAGTGTTACAAGCGCTGCTCAGAACTCTTAACTATGGCACCCAACATCCAGAACTTATGCTATTTGAGAATGGTAGTGACATCGAAGCATCTCAGGGACCAAAACCATTAACGTACTTTCACGTATGAAAATCTTACTTGGGGAGGGGGCAGGAGCGAAGCGCCCCCTCCCAGTCAGCGCCACCACACCGTATGTTGAAAATCTGAAGCCATCGTTCTACAAAGTCAACCAAACTTGGATTGAAAAATCTAGAAAAATGTACAAACTGAAAACCAGTTTTGGTCTGCATAGCATCAGTAACAACGCTTGAGTCAGCTTTGTGTCAAGCCGCCATTTTGATTCAACAAAGCACAGGCATTGAAAAAGGCTGAAATTCAGAACTCTAAACTATGGCACCCAACATCCAGGAGCTTGCTATCCGGATCTTGGAGCCTTGTGCTGTTTTCGATCTATTCACACATCGGTCCACTACTGACATCATCTTATAAACCAACGTTATGTAAATAGTTTTTTAATAAAATGTTTTACCCTGTTTCTTTGCTGGTGTGTTGTCTATATTTTTAATATTTGCATAGGGTTTGTCATTATTTTGTGCGGGATGGGTGATGGAGCCGAGCTGTCTTGCAGCCCTCATGGTGTGGAGCTCAGTTCATCTCACTATTTTCGTATTTCTCAAGAAGGGTTGTTCCTAATATTTCTATTTTAGCGAGGTCAAAAAGAGATCCAATTAGTTGGCCTACTGATTTTGCTCGATTACTTTTATTTTTTTACACGATTTTTCACTATCTGCAAAGACTAAACAGAGTATTGCGACTTTGTGCTTGTTTGTAAATAGAGAATGATCCAAAGAGAACCAATTCTAAAACAGTAAATGCTTGGACAACAATCAATCAAATGGAGAGACAAGGAGGCACGACGGATTACAACGGGGGTAAAGGCCTGCGTTAACTACCCTTCAGTATCTGCAAAGAGAGAGTACTACTAAGGCAAAAGAGGGGAGGGGTGGGGGGGCAGCGTTCAAAGCACATCAGCGTGCATAAATACG
The DNA here is from genome assembly GCF_964263255.1 of Lissotriton vulgaris. Classification (NCBI taxonomy): domain Eukaryota; kingdom Metazoa; phylum Chordata; class Amphibia; order Caudata; family Salamandridae; genus Lissotriton; species Lissotriton vulgaris. The sequence goes on along the minus strand of NC_141696.1, from coordinate 459,450,068 downwards.
AAAATGTTTTTATCTATCACGTACTTGACATTTTAAAGCTTTTCATATTTGCTATTAAAAAACCAATGAAATTCACAGAAAAAACCATAGGTTATAGTGGATATATAGTTAGGAATTTGCATTTACAAAACCTTGAAAATTCAATGAAAAAACCATAGGTTATAGGCCATATATAGTTAGGAATTAGCATTTACAAAACCTTATTTTACTCGCATAAAACCATTGAAATTCCATATATAGTTAGCTAACTATAAGCGCTAACTATATATCGCGCACCCGCAATCCACTGCTGATGATGTCACATATTACATCATTCATGACATGGTCAGTGACATCACTGATGACATCACTGATGACATCTCAAATGACATCACTGATGACAACTCAAATGATATCAATGATGACATCTCAAATGACATCACTGATGACATCACTGATGACAACTCAAATGACATCACTGATGACATCTCATTTGTCATCACTGATCACATCACTCATGTGATAATACAATGAACCTCTTCAGACTCTAATATAACCTTACATACACTCAGTATAAACAGACACTCACAGACTGTCACTCATCCATGGAGTTACTCACACACCTAGTCAGTCATGCAAAGAATCAATCACACCTCCATTTCCTCAACTATACAGTTATACACATCTTACTTATTCAAACATATAATAACACATATTTACTCTCTTATATAATCCCTGATACAAGCTCACAGTGATCGATACAGCCACTCACACATTCACTGGCTCTTATGTTCAGTTATTTATATATCTCAACTCTCACATGTATTGTGTTTTACATACGTACTTACTTGCACATGTAGCAATGAGAAATCCATTCACTCACCAACACACCCATGCACAGTCAACCGCCCATATAGCTGTTTCCACATGCACTCTTGAACTCATACTCCTAGTGAATCAACTGCTTACACATCTATGCACAGAGTCACGCACCTCCCAGCCACCCACACACACACTCAGCCTCCCATTCAAATATTTGGGCAACCAATCAATAACCCATATGGCCACTCTTATAGCTACTGATCAACACATGCAGCAGCTTACACAACAACAAACATACTGATGCACGAATTAAGACAGTTTAGTCACTAACCCATGTACTCAGTGAGACACATTTAATCACTCACTCATACAGTCAGTCATGCACCTACTAAATTCTTCATCCAGACACTTATACATCCACTCATTCTTCAATATGTGAAACATATTTAAACTTTACAGACACATACAATCACTGGTTGTTTTGATCAGTGATGTCATCAGTGATGTCAATGACCATGTCATGAATGATGTAATATGTGACATCATCAGCAGTGGATTGCGGGTGCGCGATATATAGTTAGCGCTTATAGTTAGCTAACTATATATGGAATTTCAATGGTTTTATGCGAGTAAAATAAGGTTTTGTAAATGCTAATTCCTAACTATATATGGCCTATAACCTATGGTTTTTTCATTGAATTTTCAAGGTTTTGTAAATGCAAATTCCTAACTATATATCCACTATAACCTATGGTTTTTTCTGTGAATATATATATATATATATATATATATATATATATATATATATATATATATATATATATATATATATATATATATATATATATATATATATATATTTATATATATATATATTCACTGAAAGAAACCAGAGGTTTCACACCAGTTATAGTTAGCTGGAAATTTTACTGACATAAAACCATTGAAATTCCCACGTTATAGTTAGTTGGACTCACTATAACTTGCGCGTGCAATGCACTGCTGATGACGACACATATTACATCACTCATGACATGGTCAGTGACATCACTCATGACATCACTGATGACACCATCCAGTGAATGTGTGTGTTTCTGAAAAAGAAATATTAGTGAGTAATGTTTAAATATTTAAATATATGTATTAGTTTTTCACTTTGTGTATAAGTGGCTGCATGGGTTGGTGAGTAACTACATGTGTATGTATATGAGTTATTAGATTTTTTTTAGTATCAGTATGAGTGTCTGTATTGTTTAGTGTGGGTATTACTTACAAAATTGATGCATGAGTGACTGACTCTCTGTTTGTATGTATTTTGAAGACTGCATATGTGCAGGACTGTATGGTGGAATAGTGTGTATATATGTATGTTAGTGAGTGAAGGACTGTCTCACTATTGTCTTTATCAGTAACTACATATGTTTTAATCTAGAATATATGAATATTGATGCATATAAGTGAGTATATGTGAGAGTAGGAGATTGTAAGAGTTCCTGTTTAAATAAGTATATGTTTCTATAAGTGATTGTTTAAGAGAATAAATATGTGTACATTTCCATAGAAGTAAGGTGGTAGTGTGTGTACAGCTCTATATGCAAATAAATATATGGCCGGGATGCCCGTCACCCCCTCCCAACACAATCCCCCAAGGATGGGAAGTCGGACGCAGGCTTGAACTTTTGGAAGGCGGGAGGGAGTCACCCTCCCGGCCGTATTTATTAAAATATGAAACAAAATTTAAAACATTAAATAAAAGTTTCATAATCATGTACAAGTTTACATTTATTACATTTCGATGAAGACATGTTCTTTGGCTAACCTTAACAAATCTCTAATACAAAGGTTTCCTAGCCGAGTCTAACATCCTGCAAATGCATACATTCTAAATTAAAATTGTACATCCTAGCATTAACGGCCAACGGCAAGGTCTTAACCGGTGTCAGATCCCTACTACCAAAACTCTCGCCCTCACGGTGTGAGTGGCGCATGAGCAGAGGACTCTACCCTCATTGCCAACTGTAATTTCCCTTGTCGTGGTGGGGGGCCCCTTTCCACTCGACGCCATCTTAAAGGTCGTCCGAGTTCCCGTGTGAGGTATCTGTAAGAAGGACAGCGTGGACTCCCCCCATCCCCACACTCTCTATCCGCCGTCGCGGATGTCCGGCCCCCGGGAAATTAGTAGGAGGGGCATATAGCCGCCTCCTCCCCTGGGAGGGGCCTATGGCCGTCTCCCCTTAGGCGACCCATCCTTAGTGGGTGCCGCCTCCCCGTGGGAGGGGCCAATGGCCTCCTCCCCCCGGGCGCTCCCATCCATTCTGGGTGGCGCCCCCCTCGGGGGACCTTGAAATTACTGCTCACCGATCATGACCTTACCGCCACAGGCCGGATAGTTGACCGACTATCCGGCCCCCCCAAACTCCTCCTAAAGGTCATGCTTCCTCAAACCCCTTAGCCATGCTATGAAGTCTCCTATGAGTAAGTCATTCCCCTCCCGGGACAGGTGAACCCCATCATTCAGATACATGTGATCACCCCGAATACACCCATGAGGAATACTATGCAACTGCGCAGAACGAAACAATCTACCAATTTTATTGTTTACCCTCTTCACCGAATGGTTCAGTGCTGACACCGAAAGGCCCCCCCACCATACTTTCCTGGGAATCATGTGGGACCAGGCAATCGTGCACCCCGGGATTCTTTTCGCCAACCAACTAACAGCAGACAAAACTTGTTCAAACAGCATTCGTCTACCCAGTGTCACCAAGTCATTGCCCCCCAGGTGTACTATGACTACAGATGACGGTGACCTTTCCGCCCTAAGAGACCCTCAACAAATGACTCGAATTGGTCAAAACAGAGCCCGCCCTTCCCATGGAAGGCCACTCTGTACCCGTATTCCCCAGCTGCGCGAGTCGCGTCACCTGCTTTGAATACATCCCCGGCGCGCCTCACGTATGAGTGGCCCACGACCCATACCACTCTCGCTCTAGACGGTGATCCATGACCGCTGGTCTCCTGGTACTGGGTCGACTGCAAATTCCGCCCTGCGTGACAGGCTCGCGAAACTGTAATTCAAACAAAAGACAAGAAGCGTGAGTGCATGTCAATTGATCTTTACAACATGTGCAATCGCACATACCTTTTGAAGCAATTCGAGGACCATCGTCCCAACTTCTTCACTTCGTCCGCACTCTAACCCCTGGTTGTAGCCTCAGTAGCAGCCCCTATCCTAAAGGAGTGGGTCCCAAAATCGCACGGGTCCATGCCCGCCGCAGCGATTGTCAGTGCTAGCACCCTCTGGAACTGAAACCTCGTCAGTGGGGTGCCATCCTTGTGCCGCAGCAAACTCCCCCCCATGTAGCCGCCCTCAGTGCCAAGTATTCCTCTATACACATTATCGGGCATGTGGGGGACCCTCGCGCACGCTGCACAACAAAATTATCTCCCATAGCCCCTTGGTCGGTCTTGGACCTGGCTATCGTGACCACCATCGAATCACCCCTAATTTGGACGTGATCCCTGCACAAGCCCCCCTCAACGTCTTTCTTGTTCCTTGCGACCAGTTCGCTCACCCGCATAGCCCCGTGGAACGCTAATGCGAAAGCTGGCCGGAAAAGAACTGCTTAGAATTGGGAGGAGCATGTCTCGTCTAGTTTTGTTATGAGTAAGGACAACCTATGTAAGCCAATCGGGCGCCTCTCATCTTGCTTGCGGCCCTCGAGGCGCTGCCAGTCGCAAAGGGCTTTTTTCGCCAAAAAGGAACCTGTCGGGTCTTTTATGCCACGCACCTGTGCCATGAATGAAATGGCCACCCTGTGCCTATTGGCCGTTGCCGCTGATCGGCCTTCCCTGTGCAGTGCTACCAGGAACCCCAGGAAGGATTCCTCCTGACCCCAGCTCTGATTCCCTGCCGGACCCAAAAATGTGCAATAGGAACGAAACGCTCCTTCGTATGCCTTCCTTGTCCTGGGGGCTAAGCTTGCTGCCACGAGGTCTTGTAATCCGGGGCACCGATTAGCCAAAGTGCTTCGGGGAATGGTGCCACCACTAGGTCCGCTGTAGGTAGATCACCCCTGAACGCCTGCTTGTTCCGTCGAGGGCTCACGAGCAACGAGGGGCTGCAGCCTTCAGAGCACAGGAACAAGAGGACGCTTCTTCGGATTCCCGCTCTATTTATTCTTCTGCAGGAGGGCGTGTACCCTCCTCCGGTACGCCCACTGGGCGTGGTCTTCGGTGTAGGTGTCTAGGACAACCCCTCTTGGGCGGGAAAAGGCGCGACCCAGATACGCCGCTTCGGGCATACCAGCCGAGGCACGCCCCCGCCCAAAATGGTTTCCCTGGAGGATCGGGGCACCCAACCATACGTTCGGGGGGACCGAGTGGTCGCCCCTTTCCAGATGTTCAATAGTGTAGTTGCATGTGTGAGTATGTGTGTGAGTAACTTATGGATGACAGTCAGTGTGTAACAGGATGTATAGGTGTATCACTACATATGATGAGTGAGTATACGTATGAGTGATTATATAGAACTGTTGGTGAATGAGTGGATGTGTATATAGATGGTGGAATTACTGAATTGGTTGTTGTACCTGATATGGGTATGTCCATTTTTTGTAAATTTAAGTTTCTATTTTCGAATGTGTGTTTCAAGAGTTACATTACAGTGAAAGGAAGTCTGTCACTCTGTCACAAGGATGGTGTCATCAGTGATGTCATGAGTGATGTCACTGACCATGTCATGAGTGAAGTAATATGTGACGTCATCAGCAGTGCATTGCACGCACAAGTTATAGTGAGTCCAACTAACTATAACATGGGAATTTCAATGGTTTTATGTCAGTAAAATTTCCAGCTAACTATAACAGGTGTGAAACCTCTGTTTTTTTCAGTGAATTTACTAGGTTTTTTAAATGCTAATTCCTAACTATAACTGGTGTGAAACCTATGGTTTTTTCAGTGAATTTCAAAGGTTTTTTAAATGCTAATTCCTAACTATAACTGGTGTGAAACCTATGGTTTTTTCAGTGAATTTCATAGGTTTTTTAAATGATAATTCCTAACTTTATATAGGGCCTCATACCTAAGTGTTTTTTAGTGAATTTCTAAGGTTATTTAATAGCAAATGTCTATAGCTAAGAAAGGTATTTTTTTCTAAAAATGAATCCTATATAGTATATTAATATGATACTATTTTTGTTGAAGTATGTTCCTTTTTTTTATGTTTTACCCTGGAGCGCTCCCGGTACGCGTACCGGTGAGCGCACAAGTAAGCGCAGCACTTCGGCGCGCCCCAATGCGCGTACCGGGGCGCGTCCCGTAAGCGCACCCCCCAAAAAAAGAAAAAAAAAGAATGAAGGAGTGAGCATGAGGAAAGGGGACAGAGAGAGTGGTGTAAAGAGAAAGAGAGCTAGAGGGAGGAACATAGAGGGACTGTGTATTAGATAGTAAAACAGAGAAAAGGTGTAAAAGGAAGTAACTGAGAAAAGGAAAATGAATAAGGGAGCAAAAGAACAGAAGAAAGAGGAAGAAGACTAAAGCACATGTTCTGAGAGAATGTGAATGGGTGATGAAAGTAAAAGGAAGGAGAGTAAAGGATGAGGAATGACAGGTAGTGACGGAACCAGAGAAAAGGAACAGCGGTGACGGAGGGAAAGAAAAGAGCAGTGAGTGTAAGTAAAGAGTGGTGAAAGAGTGTTGATAAAAATAAATAAGGGTAAGACATGGAGGGTGACAGAGAGAAAGAACAGAGAGAGTAAAGGAAGGAGTGACAGAAAGGGACTAAGTGAACCAGAAAAAAAAGGTAAGTGAGGGAGTGTGGGTGAGCAGGGGCACTGAAAGAAGTTGAATGTGGTAGGAAAGTAAGGAAAAGCGAAGTAAACATGGAGGATAAGAATAAGTGAGGGAAGCAGAGTAAGGAAACACGGGTGAGGTAGGCTGAGAGAAAAGTAGTGAGGTTAAAGCAAAGGGTGATGACAAACTAAATTTTTTAGTCACACTTACCATATAATTAATGTAAACTTAATTGCTTGTTTAAACTACACTTTGTATCTGTGAAAGACAAAAGAAAAAAAAAGTTATAATTAGTAAAATATATGTTTTAAAATAGAAGAAACAGGTCAAGAGGTAAAAAAATCAAAAAAAATGTACTAAGAAATAAAACAAGAGTGAAGGATACAGAAACGGAAATAAAGAAATGTACAAGGACAAAAAAAAGGAAAAAGAAATAGAAGGAAAGCAAATTACTGAAGGTAAGTAAGATACTAAAAGAATGTGAGATACCAAAACGAAATCAGGAAAGAGAAGTAAGTAAAAAGAGAATGAGTGAAAGGGAAAGGAGTCTAAATTAGGATCCATTTACAAGAAAGAGGAATGGAAGATAACTGAGAGTGAGTGAAGGGGAGTCACGGAGTGCAGGGATGAAGGGAATGAGGTTAATATAGAATGATAGAGGAAAAAGGAGTGAGGAAGTAAGTACACAGAAAGACTAAGAGAAGGACTGAGTGAAGTGCAGTACAATGAGTGAAGAAATGAAAAAGAGTAAAGGAGCAAAAGAAAGAAAGAGAGGGGAAGAGAACTAAAACAGTGGTACTGAGAGAATGTGAGAAATATGAAAAGTGGTGCAAGTGAGAGAGGAAATGCAGACAGTTGAACTTGGATTGAGGGGTTATGAAAGAAGTGGAGTAAAGGAACAGCGATGAAACAATGTGAAAGAAGGCAGTGTAAGTGAGTAAAGAGATCTGAAAAAGGATGGAAAAAGGAAAATGAGTGTGAGACAATGGGAATACAATATAAATTACACAATGCAAACTATACAATATCTTCTACAACATGTTACATAGTTTATTTTTGCTGTTCTTAGAATATATTGAATTTCACTAAAAACAGTGAGTTCAAACTCTCCATCATATAACAGCAGGAAAAAAAAACCCAATCTAAAAGATTGTGTTTAAAAAAACCCATATAAAGTTACAAATCATATATGTACACTAATCTTTGATTCACTTACTTTTCCTTGAGGCCAAATAGTAGATCGTGAAGGTCCTTTTTTGTTGAAAAATACTCTGCTGTTCTTCCAATTTCCATTTCATCGACTTTTTATAAAAAAACATCTAAGAACATCTGAAATAATCCTCAACGTTTTCATTTTCCTCCTTGTGTTAAGTTACGATTCAATAATCATACCTTACACTTTCCTTACGGCTAAATAGTGTCAGATAAATGAGTATATTTTTAAATTTCTCTAATGAAACTCTGAAATTACCGTTTACCCGAAGTTTTCAAAGAAAAGCTCATATGACATTTTCACAATCTTTAAATATTCATATTCCCTTTTTTGATCACTCATGTTCAACATTTCCTATAAAACTGATATCACTTACTATAAGATCCACTTACAGTACCTATATGAGATAAATAATTTTAAACATCAGACTAACTAACTAATTACCTTTTATTAACTGCTTCCGTCTTCATAGGCCAATTACCTTTACTAAAACTTTGGTTGTAAAAACACTAGGTAAGAATTTTTTAGGTCAAATGGCAAACGTTGTTTATAAGTCAAATGAGAATCATTGCAGTAACTCCAACCTTTTTGACATTTTAAGTAGCATGTATAATGCCCTGATGTTGTCGAAGGACCGTCATGATAAATAATAGCTACAGTTGAAAAGGTTCTTCCTGAAATTGATAACTGAGAAGCCACGAAATTTTTGATACAAGTTGTCAATTTAGTTCCATCAGGTCTACATCGTTGGAAAACTAAAATAACATACTGACCATAAGTTCGTATAAATAATGTGGACAGCATTGGACACTTACATTGGGTACACACCATATTATGATCAGCTGCTTTACCTAGATTATTAAATGACACTGATTTGCAGTCTGGTAAAGTCAAATATATAAATCTTTTAGTGTCCATTCTAGTAGTACTTGATAAACTACAATTGTCGCAGTCATGTTGCCATTGATAAGAAAGGCTAAAAAGATTTTCTACATCTACACCTTCATCTTCCAAAACACCAAACATATACATTAAAAACTCCTGACAACCCTGCTGAATTTTCTGTGAAAATTTATCTTGACCAGAACACATGTCTAAAATATTTCGAATTTCTGTTACACTTTCTATTTTTGCTCTATCACTGCTACATTTCTCAAACACAGAATTCAATAAACCGCAGAATCTTTGATCCCGATTTTCAACAATCTGTTCTTGTGAAGTTTTTAGAAAAAAAACAACATTAACCACTACATTAGCATAGCAGTTGACAACAGAACTGTTTTCAAATTGAAATCCAACAACATCTTAAACAGAATGCTTTTTCTTTCTGCTTACAATTACAGTTTCATCTACTTTTTGTCTTTTTGCTACTACCTCACTGCAATTATTTTATTTCTTCTTTTTTGGCCTACCACAAGTTTTTCAAACAGAGGATATTGAGGCAAATTTGGAGCATCCTCTCTTCTTAACTATTGTATTCTTTAACACAATCTAGATCTGCACAAATCTTTGTCTCATCACACTCAATCAAGTACAATCCTGATAAAGTTCTGACTCGTGATAATGCCACATATGCCATACCCTCTTTAAACACAGAACTTCCAATGTTCACCAAAGCACAATCTACATAAAAACCTTGAGATTTATAAATTGTCACCTATATGCCAAACAAACAGGGAACTGTTTTCGGCGAACATATAAGTCTTTTACAAGCAAAATTCTAGCAGCACAATTTGTTGTACTTGCTCAATGTCATCAAATTTTATTTTTAAAAATTCAATTCCATCTCTATTTCTATAATTCACAAAATCAACAACATGACCCATTGCTTCATTTACCAGACCTCTTTCAACATTTAAATCCCTTCTCAAAATGATACAACAATTTAAACACACATTCAGTCTTTTCAAAACCAGATGTTTTAGATATACTCCTCTCTAATGAATCCAATTTCGTTTTCAAATTTTCTGACAAAGCAATTGTTGCACCCATATGCTCTATTTTATCTATTGCTTCCAGTTTCACAATCTCTTCATTTTCTAACTTTAACATTTTGTTGTTGAAGATGGAACATTCTTGCAGAGTTGGCATCAAACATATCCCAGATTTCTTCTCAGTAATTTTTAAAAAAATATTCTCTGGAAGAATGTTTTCATTTGGATACAAATTTTAAATTAATCGAGCATGTAAAGCTTCTTTCCCAAGCTCACTTACTTTTCCGATTCTTACATCTTGTAGAATATTTTTATAATCTTCATCCTTTGCCTTTCTCATATTTTGAAGCAGTTCTGCATATTTGAAATTTAACCATATATTAACGTTTCCAATGCTTCCAAGAGAATTCCTGGTATCTTCATGCATGAGCATTTTAAACACTGGTTATCCTTTTACTGGAGTCAACTGCAGTAGATCTCCAAAAACAATAATGTGTTTTCCTCCAAATAACACATCATACTCTGTTCTAAGAATTTCTTGCATTCTCAAATGCACAAAGCCATGCTTACTTCATCAATGATAAGAAGTTTCATTTTCTTCAGGACTCTGGAAACTAATGTCGATTCTGGAATATTGATATTTTATATCTGCCATCGAGATACAACGGGAAGAACTTCTCTCTCCCCCATTACTTTCTTGGAATGCAATGCGTTCTCTCTGAGAATTGGTTTCTTGAGTTCATTATTTACAAAAAATGCGATCATTTGACAGCTCCCCTAGGCTCAACTCCTAAAAGACGGGACCTTTTGCCCCACTCCCTAAGACCAACTCGATTACTCTCTGGTGATTGGCTGTCCAACGACTAGCCTTCGAGAAGTATCCAGCGCCTGCACCTCGCAGAAGCTTAGAAACCCATCGGCTGCCGTCAGAGTGAGATGCATTCGCACACCTCTCAGTGGAGATTAGGTAAGAACCGAACATTTCTCTCATCATTTAAAAGAGTTTCCACTACCAGGCGCGACACGATTTCCGCATCGAGTCAGCCTTTAACGGCAATAGCCAGTTTTGAATGCCCCCTGCTTTAAAACTATTCTTGACAGATTGCCATTAGTGATTAGCGCGAGCTACATGGGCCGAGTAAACGGACTTTGTTTGAGTCAGTCGCTCTCCTACCCACAGCCCTCATGCGTTTTTATATTTAACACACATGTTTGGGCTCTAGATCATGCCCGTTTTACTTTGATATTTGACCTCTCACTATCTACCTTAATTATTGGTGTGGCCCTCGTCCTTAGCACAATACGGGCAGGACCATTCCTATCTAATTTCTAAGCAATATAACTGACTGACCCATGTCACTACTCTATTCTTTAGAACCATCGGGTCAGTGAGTCTTTCCACGTACCCCCATGACCAGCGGTGGACAGACGATGACTTTGAAATATACCGATTAACTATCTAGAAAGCAACCACGTCCCAGTAAGTGCCCCCTTTGTATTTTCCTCATTCATTAGGGAGTCAAGGAACCCCCTTGTACATCCTATTGTAACTTTGATCCTTTTAAACAATTGCAGGCTATTTCCCACAACATAGGAACCCAGGAAGGTCCTATCTGTACGACCATTGAACTGGCCCCACGCAAAGTATGTACTTCATTTCCATTCTAGTCCTAGTGCAAGATTATTCTTCCTCAGTTGGTAGATACATTCATTGTAACTGTATTATTTGTAGGCGCTCCTGTTCCTGTTGTGTCCTGAAGAAGACCCCATCATGAGGTTCCCAACAACCCTTACAACCAGGGGTCGAAACGTAGACAACTAGCCCATGGCATCTCTCTGAGCAAGGAATAACCAATGGATAAATACAGATCCTGTGCTTAAGAGTAATATGGAACCACTGATCTAAACCAGACTGTAAAGGCTGCATTGAATTTCACTGTGATTGTTTCATGGTCACAACACCTTTACCCTGTCCCCACTTTTTTCCCATCACACCCATCCCCTCTAACTACCTCTTTTTCTTGTTCACTAAAGAGCGCGTTGATATACCAGAATGTAATTGGCTCTGAACCTGATGAGCACACTTATTTTTTTTCAATTTGTCTTTTCTAATTTTTCCTGGATCAAATGAAGTAATTGATATGCTTTAAGTTTTGATTTCTCAAACTGTGTTACTCAATGACTGATACCTAGTATCTTATGACGTGCTAAAATAAAATATGCACTGCACTTATGGACTATTCATGATTTAAGTTGCATAATCTTGATATGTGATATTTGTTGACATTTGATATCTATGAAAGCAATAGACTCTGACCACCTTCATACGTTCCTGATTGACTGACCCAGGTCAGAGAGTTCTTAGGGTTTACCCCGTTATAACTCATTACTCTGGAAACTTCAGAACACGCATTTCCAGATAGCTTGTTGTAATGCAATTTATTATCATGCTCAACTGGCAGCATCAATAAACGATGTAGAGTAATCCCTTTAATGTTAAGTGCTGCCAGTCCAGTTGGAGCGGTTACAACACAAGACAGCGGTGATTCAGTCCTTTTCTGCAGATAAGTTGCTATTGCTTTAATCAGAAAACGTTTTCCTGTTCCCGCTTCTCCACTTACGTACAGTCGGACAGGCTTAAATGATGTACATGAGCACTCTTTTTTCTCATGTCTAAATCCATGTTCAATCTGTTCTGTGACTTCGTCATATATCTTTTTCTGCCCAACGTTTAGTTGCTTTACCAAATCTTCTAAGTTAACTACATCCTCTTGAGCTTGTTCCATAGCTCTTACCACCTCATCCGTGGCAGTGGCAGCTTCATTTTGGATAATTGGTCCTCCTAGTGGATCCTGACTCAATGAAGTGGAACTCTGACTGTCTTGAGAACTGTCTCTAGCAATCTCTTCAGCAATTGTGGCTTCTTGCTCTATTTCTTCGTTCAACATTTGCAGATAATTTGGAAAAACAGGACATTCTATGGTATCCTTGGTTGCATTAAAAGAATCTCCAAGTAGTTCCTCTTCTGTACGCCATGGCTTAAATAGTTGCAAAAGAGCTAAATAGTAAAATTCTGTTTTGTCTGGAGATTCACAACTCAATTTTCGATGATTAATCAAATGGCCTTTTCTCTGCTTCACTAGACAATCTTCATTGCCAATGACATCATATTTTCCATTATTGACATCTTCTGTGATGTTCCTCTTATAACTATAGTTTTGCAGAACTTCATACCAACAAGTGTTCTCAAGGTGAATACTTCTATTTGGATAGTATGTATCCAACATGTTTGTCTTCAAAATATCTGTACTGTTTGGTTCTTTCTCCTCCAAATACTCATTTTCTTGTACAGATTTCAAAACTCGGTTTCCTGTTGCAGCAAGACCTAGACTCACCCAAATGATTGTTCTAGATTTGGCATAGAGACTTGCTGATAATAACCGATCAGAACATTCATATGCTCCAATTTCTCGATGCGACAACATCTTCAGACTGTAACTGTATAATTTCTTGCTTAGACTCTCTCCATGTGAAATGTCCTCCCACATTTCCTTTAGTTCTGTCTTTTCTTTTTCTGTGATGTAAGATGTCACATATCGAGCCACAGCAATAGAGTTGTCAGCAACAAACTGAATATCCATGTTAGCATTCCACATGGACAAAATCACTGGGTTGTAGTCGTTGATGCACTTGGACTCTTCATTTCTTTTTAAATTGTATGTATTTTTGGGTGATTTCCTCGTCACAGTATGTCGTAGAGATGACATCAAATTATTTACTCTTCCCTTAGAAATCACTGGTCGTGGAAACGCAAAACGACATTTTGTGTAGAACTTTTTCTTGTTTTTGAATTTTCGACGACAGTACTTCCCACAACGATGGGATTGAAAGCGTAAAACTTGTTGCCTTAAATTGTTTTCTTCAGTAGTTTTCGGAACAGCACATGTTGAATACTCTTCAATGAAACTCATCACTGTTTCATCCGAATCTGATCCAAATTTGGGTGCATCTTTAATCCACAACAACATATGTATATGAGGAGCACCTCTCGCTTGATTCTCCTTTCTCCAAAAGAAATCCAAAACCTCTCAAAACCTCTCCAAGAGGAGGATTTTTTTTATTGGTAATAACAGACATCATAGCTTCAAATCTATGATTGAAATATCTGCATACATTCACTGGATCCAAAGAACACAGTTCTCCTGGTGTTTTCAATTCTATATTTTGTATATTTGCATTTGCCTCACGTAGAAATTCAAGTAAGTCGTCCCATGCATACTCTGCACAGCTAAGAGTGAGGAACCATGTAGGAGTTCCTAAGTTTCTTAGCATACATTTCAATTCCCCATGACGACGGTACCAATACTCGTTTGTACCACGCTGACATGCCATGAGATTGATTAGATTAGATTCCAAAATATTATCTTGCAGATTGACTTTCTCCATAAAGTCCCTCGCCGATACATTTTGCAGATGTGCTCCACTTTTCAATATATGGTTTACTGCATATGAAAGTCCAAACAAGTCACTTTCATACAGTAGATGAAACAAATATGGTATGCATTGACAAAACCTTGGATCTTCAGCATATAATCTTAAAGTCCAGTATTCAGAAGCAGGAATTTGAACTGGTCGATCGTCATATCATCCACCTCGACCTGTTGGATATAGCTGTGGAAAACAACGAGCTTCCACACTTTCTTCCCAAACACTAATGGGACTTCCTTTTGCTGCTTTCATTTGAAACAAGTCAATTGCATTCGCCATTACTTCTTTAGACTGCAAAAGATGAACAGTATAATGTTCATATATTTCTTCACCTCTAGATACATCAACTTTTTCAATTTGGCCAACTGAATAGTCACTGTCTTCTTCTGCAGCTATTTCCTCTGCTCCAACACATACATGTTTGTAGTACTCATTGTTTTTGACCAAATACAACGTTGCCTTTTTGACATTCCTAACATCCACTAAATCTTGCCAGATTTTCTTACTCTTTGTCGGAACCCCATTAACTAGAATAACTAAAGGTTCCTCTTCCACTTTTTCTACACCAATTATATCAATATTTTTCTTGAACTCTAGAGGCAAATAAACAACTCTTCCCTTTAATCCTCTCTGTAAATCTGAAGGAGGCAATTTCCCTGTCTTAGGCTCCATGCGAACAATTGCCTGAAAAGGATTGGCACATTGAATCAAAATAGATTCATATGCATTTAAATCCATCAATTCAGCAGGAATGTCTACCAGCTCAAGATTATTATAAACAGCTCTAGCAGGCATTCTGTTTTCTTTTAATTTATTATAACAATATTTACAAATATGCTGATCAAAAGAATTCTCCACCAACAAATAAGTTGCCAAATTCCTCCATTAACTATTATTTTCCATTTCACTTTTTGCATATAAATCAACTAACCTAGTCTGAATCTTATAATGAGTCCATCGACAGCACACACAAGTAAAATTAGGCCTTTCAACTGAAACTTGATAATTTCCTGGACAAACTTTTCTGTACTTGAAATCTGTACATTGTCTTCCACATTAACTTGTATTACTGTGTCAATTTCTACACTGTCCCCTTTTTCACAAAAATAACAAATCTCAATTTCTTCACAAATCTTCTTCACATCTAATTTAGTTACATGCAAAAGAGCACTGTTTAACTGTTTAAGCTTAAGTGCTGGACTTTTTGCATAATACAACCTTCTCACTAATTTCCTCATTTTGTTATGATGCACAGCTAACATCCTAAAATGATGAAAAACACTCTGACATACTTTTCTTGAAAGACAAGCCAATGAATGTCCATGCAAACCTGTGTATTCTCTCAGTCTGCAAGGATCTAAGTCTTGCCAACATCTTCATTTTCTGTTTTAGACTTTTCTTACTATATGTACATAAGACATTAAGAAGCACATCAATGGAATCCTGTTGCACGCTACAAATACTACTACACTTCCAATTGTACACTGGACCCTTAGTACGGCTTCCTAAAACTTCCTCACTTAATACCTCTTCTACATCTCTAGATACACGTTTCTCTTTTTCAATCGGACAACCGTCTATCACCTCATATGCTCGACCACAGGTGTCAACTGCATTCACCAAATTATTCTCTGGGAAGTAACTCTTCTCATTAAAAAATGGCTCACAACTTGAACTATGCATCCATTCTCCAGAAAAAACTTTACAAAAATGAGTTCGATTAATTACTCTTTTGCATCTACTGTTAGATTTGAAAACATCAATTGTCTTGTTAAGTGTCCTAATTCTATTGATTACTAAAATAAATAATTTGTTCTTAACTTCAAAAGCTTGATCAACAATCTTCTCTACATTTTTCTTTTTCTTGTAAAAAGCAGCTCTCTGTGTACCTTTCCTAATGTTTTTTAATAAATGTAAAACTACCCTATTGCGAAACATTCGTTTATGAATGTCCCTAAATTGATTTTTCCTTCTATTCCTATACATAATATTGTCTCCAGCTGCAGTAGTAAGATTTTGGGGGGGGCCTCTCCTTTCTCTTCAAATTTGGTCTCTCCTTCTCTAAATTCACATTTAGATTATCATTTTTTTTTATGTACATATGTTCCGAAAAAAAGACTACGTTGTCTTACCAGGAGCTTTTTTCGCGTTTTTTGTAGTATTTGTTGTAAAAGATTGCTTTAATTCCGTTGCTGTTTTTCTTTTTTTCCGATAACCATCTTTCCTTCTCCTCTGCCTTGAGGGCATATTTCTTTACTATTGAAATGTTGATTTAAATCTGTGGTAAACAAAAAAAAAAAAAAAAACACATTATAGACCACTATTACCAAACAACAAAGCAATGACAATAAGTAAACAATATAAACACTATAATGCTTATACATATGACCTTATCTCTGTTTTTTAAATGTTATTCTAAAAAAAATGTTTTGGACACATGAATTGGTTTTACATTATTGACAAGGATTAGATAGTACCTGCATGAATAAACAAATATTAGCACATTTCACAAACATATCACCTGTGTTTCCTCAGATTAGTAAGCAGATTGTGCACATGAGGTGAAGCCTGTCCTCGGAAGCATAGGTGATGAAGCCAGTGTCTAAGACAGCACTGGACTGGACTTCATGAAGCCTATCCCCCACTGCACTCTTAAACACAGCCCTCACCTACTTTGTACCCCTGGAAAGACCTCTCTTACAGTACACTGTTCAACACAAGCATCACCTCCTCTCCACCCCTGGACAATCCTCACCTCGTCGGCAACCCTGAATAGACCTCAACTCATCTGCACCCCTAGACAGGCCTCAGTTCATATACAGCCCCGGACACGCCTCATCTCATCTGCACCCTGTTACCATCAATTATACCCAATATATTGAGGCCTGTCCAAGGGGCCCAGATTAGATAAGGCTTGTCTAAAGGTATATTTATTTATTCTTTCAAACACTATTTATTCCTTCTCAAAAATGTAAAAACCATTCATTTACCCCAAAATCGTTTTTTGAATAACATTTTAGAAACACAGCGCAGGTCCTATGTAGAAGCATTCAATTTCACTACTAAAACCTCACTATTTCACAAAATACAAATCCTCTATCTCACAAATGTTGATAGCTAGCATTAACAAAAAGCAAGACCCAAACCCACAGCAAAGAAACTCAGGGCCTTATTTATGAAGGCCTTGCGCCACCGGTGCGTCACTTTTTTCCCATGTTAAAAGTGACGCACCAGCGGCACAAGGCATTCATAAATAAGATCCAAATGTAAATACCATTGATTTGCCCCTAAAATCGGTTTTTGAATAACATTTTAGAAACACAGCGCAGGTCCTATGTACAAGCATTCAATTTCACTACTAAAACCTCACTATTTCACAAAATACAAATCCTCTATCATGCAAATGTTGATAGCAAGCATTATCAAAAAGCAAGACACGAACCCACAGCAAAGAAACTCAAGCTTTATTTCTGAAGGTCTTGCGCCACCAGTGCGTCACTTTTTCCCATGTTAAAAGTGATCCACCGGCGGCACAAGGCAATCATAAATAAGGCCCAAATGTAAATACCATTGATTTGCCCCCAAAACGTTTTTTTAATAACATTTTAGAAACACAGCGCAGGTCCTATATAGAAGCATTCAATTTCACTACTGAAACCTTACTATTTCACAAAATACAAATCCTCTATCTTGCAAATATTGATAGCAAGCATTATCAAAAAGCAAGACACAAACCCACAGAAAAGAAACTCAGGGCCTTATTTCTGAAGGTCTTGCGCCCCCAGTGCGTCACTTTTTCTCATGTTAAAAGTGACGCACCGGCGGCACAAGGCAATCATGAATACTGCCCTCAGTGTGCGTCCTAACCTAAGATAACACAGGTGACAGGCTTTTGAAAGTTTCAAATATTTTTAATTAATCAGACAAACACTATTTATTCCTTCTCAAAAATGTAAAACCCATTGATTTGCCCTAAAATCTTTTTTTATTAACATTTTAAGAACAGAGCACAGCTCCTATGTACAAGCATTAATTTTCACTACTCAAACCCATTGATTTACCCTAACATCGTTTTTTAATTAACATTTTAGGACAGAGCACAGATCCTATGTACAAACATTCAATTTGACTACTCAAACTCATTGTTTTACCCTAAAATCGTTTTTTAATTATTATTTTATTAACAGCGCGCAGGTCCTATGTACAAACATTCATTTTCACTACTGAAACCCATTGATTTGCACTAAAATCGTTTTTTAATTAACATTTTAGGAACAGAGCACAGCTCCTATGTACAAGCATTCATTTTCACTACTCAAACCCATTGATTTGCCCTAAAATCGTTTTTTAATTAACATTTTAGGAACAGAGCACAGGTCCTATGTACAAGCATTCAATTTGACTACTCAAACCCATTGATTTGCCCTAAAATCGTTTTTTCATTAACATTTTAGATACATAGCGCAGGTCCTATGTACAACCATTCAACTACACTACTAAACCTCACTATTTTTCAAAATACAAATCCTTGATCTTGCAAATTTTGAAACCATGCATTTTCAAAAAGCATCACACAAACCAACAGCAAAGAAAAGCAATGTGCTTCTTAATCTGAACTCTCTATCTATATCAAATGAATCATAACTCACCTTTACAAATGCTTTTGGAGATTGAGAACAGTGTCAGATACACACACCAATATTTCTTTAGCCAATCAAAAGGTATGTTCTCCAGGCATTGCAACCATTAATGGCACTGATAAACTCAAATTCTACACACATATGCCTCATTTCAACCAATCAAAACTCTTCCCTCACTATTTTCAAACCAACACCCTTCCCCCTCTCAGACCTTTCTACCTGTTACCATAGCAACTCCCTCCTAACTGAACTCTCAGGTTCAAAAGTTTATTCTACAATGTTGCAAATTAAGTCAGCAAGGATGTTTGACCTATCAATACACCAGCTTATCCAGAGCATTATTGCTTTACTTGACTTTTTCTTAACCATTCAAATTGCTTCTTTCACACAACACAACCATGCACCCTAACTTTCAGTTTTCAACTATCTGAATCCACCAATCATTGCAGGCAAACTCCACAATTTTTTTGTTGTAAACTTCTACTGTTCCAACTGCCATTTCATTCCCACACTTCATCTGACTGCACCAGTACCTTTTCTCATCATGTATTCTGTGTGGATTATTGGACATAGCCACATCCACTGGGCTCATAGGTATGCAGCAAGCAGAAATATTCACAACCTTGATTTATCAAATGTGGAAATCAAGTGGATTGGCCAGAGAGGATTGAGATGTCACCAATTGATACCATTGGTGAAAACCTTTTTGCATCTGCCAAACCCTGACCTCTTAATAGTGCACTGTGGTGGAAATGACTTGGGCACTTTGGCTGGGGTTGGTCTGGAAATGCTTTTAAAGGACACCTTTGATCAATTGATGACACTTTTTTCCACAAACTGCCTTGGTATATTCCAATATATGCCAAAGACAGAAATGGAACTGGTCTAACCAATTTTGTCCACAATTTGAGAAAGCATGGAAACATGTGAATAAATCTGTTTCTGCTTACATGAGAGACTGTGGAATGGGTTCAATATACAATAATAACTTGCGTTACAACATGCAAGACATCTACAGAGGAGATGGTGTGCACTTCTCAGATGAGGGGAATAGAATATTCCTCCTGAATTTAAGACTGTGCATTGGAACCTTCTTGTAGGTACCTAAATCAGCCACAGAATCCAAAAGCTCTTTTCAGGGCTACCCTACCTCTGATCACTCCAAATGATTATCTTTTTCTAACTTTTTTACTATTTTTCACCAAAGTACGCTCCCCGGTACGCTCCCCGGTGCGCGTACCGGGCGCTTCCCCCGTGAAAATAAAATTAAAAAAAATGTTGGCCTATGTGACCCTCCTAAGCCCCCCTCAGAAAACCTAGGGGGTCAGGGGCTGTCTACCGTGCTCCCTTGTGCCCATTCCCAATGTTGTTTGTCCTCCATCTTGTGTCTCGATTGTACCGAAACACAAAATGGCGGACTCCCGTAACGCTGCCGGTGCACGTACCGGGGCGCGCACCGGTAAGCGCTCCCTAAAAAAAGGTGGGGAAGTAATTTACAGAAAAACCACTGCTGACACTTTCACCAAATATAGAATAGGCATACATAGCAGTCCCTACCATTTACCCAAATTTGGTGGAATTCCATTGAGACATTTAGGCTGTAGGCCTGTCCAAATATCCTGAGGTAAATTACATGACAAAAACACATATGAAGTGTTAGAATTTACAACCAATTAAAAAGTTACTTTCATTTTCTACTATTATTTCCTGACATTTGATTGGTTATGTACATGAATATATATAAAAAAAAAGAGAGGGAAACACAGCCATTTTGACTACTACTTCCTGAAGTACATTTGAAAAGGAATTACACTGAGAACTTCAACTGCTTTCTCAAAGATAAGTTGTTATTTTGGAAAGTGAAGTATGTTGTGCACTTTAAGTTAATTTGAGAAAAAATATTCTGATAGTTATATACTATCCCTCTGTAATAGTTATAGATTGAGATAGGCTTCTCTGGTATAGTTATGGATTGAGTTAGGCTTCTCTGGTATAATTATTAATTTACTTATGCTTTATCACATACACTTTTTTAGATTTCTAGTTCCAGCCTGATACCATACACTGCCCAAAGATAACTTCACTGTTAAAAAATCAAAACTACCTGTCTGAACTTAAACCCAACAGTGCCCTATCTTTTTTTCATTTTTTTTTATTTAAGTACCAAGATGTAGGTACCAATGCAGAGTCTAAAAATAAAAAAACACTGTTTTCTTTTTTATTTTTTTATTTTTATTAGGTGATTTACAATTGCAGATACATAAAGAAAGAGAGAAGAAAAATAAAACAACAAAAATGATATAACGAGAGTTCAGTAAATATCATACACATTTCAAAGAAAGAAAGATATTAAGGATAAAACATAAAGAAGGAACAACAGATGATTAAGGCAGTGTAGTCCTGGTTACATACGTTTAGCCACAATCTCTATTGTCATTGCTCCAATTTTCAATTGGTTTCCAAATCTCAATACCACGTGCTCTAGACTTTATCCCTTTACAGGCAAAAATCGCTTTTTCTTGATTGTACATACCTAAGAGCCTAGACAGCCAAATTTGAAAGTTAGGGGATCAGCATCCTTCCAACGGGCTGTTAATATAATTCTATATATAGCTGTGCTCAAGAAGAGTGATACTTCTTCTGCCTTAGTATGATTCAGAGTGTTATAGTAGCCCAAAATATAGAGGGTGGGAGATTCGGCTACTAAATGCCCGAACACCTCCTGCCAAAACCCAGCAATCATTGTTCGCAGTGCTAGTAATTTATCACATTCATAGAGCATATGTAGTAGGTTTGCCGCTGCTTTGCCGCACCTTGGACACTCTGAAGTAGGCCTTATCCCCCAAGCGAAGAGTTTAGCTGGAGTAAAATACAAATCAAAAATAGTTTTATATAGTTGGGCTTTCAAATTGGAGGATATAAACAGCTGTGACGATAGTATAAGAGACATGTCGATGTCTACATTGGGATTATTTAGTTTCCTTGACCAGCCCACTTCGGTAGATTCTAAGTCATCTTGTTGGTTTTCAATTAATGTGTCGTAAATGGTACCTATCCTAGTTGAGGGTTTAGACAGACAATCAATTAGAGGGATATTATCCAGACAAATATTAGCAAGTTTTGAATTTATAATTGTGTTGATTTGTATAAATTTGAAAACACTGTTATTTGTGATAGCAAATTTAGATTGAAGTTGTTGAAATCTATTACCATTATTGGGGAGCATAAAATCTCCTATTGTTAATACTCTTAAAGTTTCCCAACGTCTGGAAATAGCGTCATATATTTGAGGTGGTAGTATTAAGGAGTGCCATAATGAGATATATATCTATTATATTTGGGAATTTTCATATATCTCGAGATTTTTTTCCACGCTGCCCATGCGTTTGTTATAACCTTAAATTTTATTTTCTTATAATACGAGGGTTCAATCTGTTTCAGTAGCAGGCCATTAGCAATATCACCGATAGACAACTCATAGACTGAGGGTATATGATTAGCCCCCACCTCATTTCCCAGTGGTTTAACATGAAATAGTAACATCATCTGTTGCAGAAAAGCAGCCCATGAATAAAGTCCCAGATCAGGTATAGCCAAACCTCCTCTAGTGATGGGTAGGGAGAGCTTCCGGATAGATCTCCTAACCTTACCATAACCCCACACAAATTTGCTCATTTGGGATTCCAATCCCCTTAGAATGTTGTCTTCCACAAGAAGGGGAATCGCTCGAAACAGATATAACACCCGGGGTAGAATATTCATTTTGAGAAAATTGCCTCTTCAGATGATTGAGAGATGTAGTCCATCAATCCTTTTGAGTTCTTTCTTTATTTTTTGGAGCAGTGGTTCGTAGTTAATTTTTACAATCTCATCTATTTTGGCAGATATTTGAACTCCCAGATACACAGCGGATTCTACCCTTCTAGGATCAGTAAAGTGGACATTATTTGTGCAAATTACCATCGTTTTATCACTATTTAAGGAATAGCCTGATAATTGACCAAAGGCTTGAGTAATTTGTTCTATTTCTAATATAGCCTCCGTGGGCTGTGGTGTTATTACAGCCACATCGTCGGCATAAGCTAATATTTTGGTTTGGTAGGGGCCCAGTATAGCTGGTTTAATTGCCTCAGCCTGTAAAAGTTTTAGAATAAGAGGATTTATGTAGAGGGCAAAAAGAATCGGAGAGCAAGGACATCCCTGCCTAGTCCCCCGAGATATGTTGAAAAATCCAGATGCCTGGCCCATTACCAATACCCTAGCCTTCGGTGAGAAATACATTGCCTTAATTGATCTCATAAGGCAAGGTCCAACATTATTCAGATCTAGTATTGCCCATAGGAATGCCCATGAAACCCTGTCGAAGGCCTTCTCGGCATCCAGGAGGATCATTGACATCTGGCCCCCCGTAGTATTTGCGGCATCGAATAGTGCAACAACGCGTCGGGTATGGTCCGTAGTATCCTTGCCTGGAATAAAACCATGTTGCCAGGGGGAGACCAGACGTTCGATGATCCCCCTGAGCCGATTAGCCAAGATCTTTGAGTACAGTTTTGAGTCAGAATTTATTAAAGAGATAGGTCGATAAGATGAGGGCAGCTGAGGAGGTTTATCTTTCTTTTGAAAAATTACAATATTAGTTTCCTGCCAAGACCTGGGAGGGATGCCAAAAGATTGAATTCCAACAATTAAGTCGTGAAGTAGAGGCGTTACTATATTACCCAAAATTTTATAAAACTCGAGTGGTATTTTATCAGGCCCTGCGGCTTTTCCCGCAGCTAACTCTGCAAGAGCAGTTTCTTCTATTTGAGTTATTTCTCTTTCTAGATCTAGCCTAGTAACATTATCCAATCCTACACCATCTTCTTGTTCGGTTGCCCATTTTGATAGTGTTTCTTCGATTACGTTTGAATTTAAAGAGTCCTCATTTTTGTACAATTTCCCATAATAATTTTGAAACATTTCTAAGATAGTTTCAGGTGTTGTAAATACTTGACCTTCTGATTCAATGCGCGTAATTGAGTTAAGAGATTGACTTTGACGAGTTCGAAGTGCCAATTGCTTACCCACCCTATCTCCCATTTCGTAGATCTTATTTCGGTGGGATTGGTATAATTCAGCCATATTTTGGGTAATTTTACTGTTTATCTCTGCTTTTAGTATCGCCATATCTCTTAAAATTGAACCACCATCCACATTTTGTGCTATTAGCCTAGTATGCTTCTCTTCTAATTCAGCTAGTTTTTGTAGTTGTAATTCATTAAGCCTTGTCTACTCTTTCCTATGTCTGGCTACGTAACTGATTGTCTCCCCACGGACTGCAGCTTTAAAGCAATCCCATACCATTTTTCTGCATGTGCTATATCGGTTGGAGTCAAAAAAATCCTGTGACCATTTTTTTAATATGTTCTACGTATTCATTATTCACAAGCAGTCTTTTGTCGAAAGACAAGCTAGAGTGAGGTCTAGACATGTCACTTAAGTAAAAAGTGAGAGATAGGGGATTATGGTCCGAAATAATTTTTGGTAGTTTACTTATTTGAGCCAAACTTGCCCGGTTATTTGACATTAAAATATAGTCGATTCGGACATATTTATTGTGAGGGTGTGGGAAATATGTATAGCCGGGGTCGTGACCCTGTTTTAGATCCCATAGATCAACCAGACCTAAACTTTCACTTAATTGGGAGACAGCATCAAAAACTTTTGGCTTGCGACCAGCATATTTAAATCGCACTTGTTTCTGTGGTGCACTAGCTCTGGGTAGAGAAATGTTCAAGTCCCCACATAGGATCATTACCTGAGGCCAGGATACTAATTCTATCTCCAGAGAGTGCGGAAGCTCCATTGAAACTTTTAAAATCAAGATGGCATCGGTGTGAGAGGTCGCCTGCAGAGCTTGCTCCTGCCTGTTGCCTGCTTGATGATTTTGTCAACCTATCCACGAGCCTATTCATGAGTTAATCAAAGCCTAAAGCCTAAAGCCTAAAGCACCTCATTGACGGCGAGCAGCTACGGTGGTGATATGGAACTGCACAGACGGCCGTGTAATCTAGAAACTATCGCCTGAATCGCCTGAATTGCTTGAGCGCTGAATATTGGTCTGTCAGGTCTGGCAGGCTGGCAGGCTGATCTTTGAGGTGCAAAGTGGTAGCTGATCTCTGAGCAGCTTGGTTTGTAAACTCTACGGATGCACAGGATGCGGGACATGGATTCTAGAGCCGCTTTGATTCATGCTGTGGGCTGAAAAAGTGCAGAGAGGTGTGGGGGAAGCGGAAAAAATAAACGTAACGTAAAGTGAACAGCGAGTGGGAGAGGGAAGGCACCTGGTTTGAGCAGTATCTCCATCTTCACGCCAGGTCAGAGCCCCGGACTCCGAACTCAAACTTTGTTTGTTTGGACCTGTGTCAGCGTGTCAGCGTGTTCAAGTGCTCGAAGGGCCCCGATATCACGGCTGTCATCAACTTCACAAATAAACGTGTAGCCCCGCGTAGCTCCGTGGGGACTCTCAAGGTTTTTCTGCAGCCTTGTTATCTGATGCTTCCTACTTGCTGCCATCTGCTCTCTGCTATCCGGCTACCCAGTAGCTACTTTACTACACTACACTACGATGTGCCTAAAAAAAATGTGAGTAATCCATGAATCCTTGAATCCATGTATCTACACTCCTGATTCCTGGGTCGTGAAGCGTAGACTCTTAAGCCTTAAAACTCCAAACCATCCAGCTATTTGTGCGATCGTAGCAGAGGCTTAGAGCTTAAGCGAGAGACAAGCGGGGAGCGCTGGGGAGAAAGGAGGAAAAAGGCAGTCTTACCCGATATACGAGCCTGTCTATTGCATCTCGACCACTCTTCTCTCCCTGCATCTGCGCCCGTACACGCTCGTACTCGCTCCGGATCCTGTGCTCTACTCCTCTCCTCTCCTCCACCTCTCGACATCTGCGAACCCTGCAGGCACAGAATAAAAAGGGCAATAGAGCGCGGAGCACGCAGAGCACGCATTACCAAGGGAACGGCGCCGACAGCTCAGTCAGCTGAGATTCAGCAGTGGGTTTAGCACTGGTAACCTAGGAGACTTAATGAGACTCTCGTAGCTGGAGTATAGCTGGAGTTTAGCTCGGGTCCAAAACCAAAACCAAAACCAAAACCAAAACCAAATGAGAATGAGAATACTGAGAATACTGGATACTGGATATGCTAAGTTGATTTAAAAAAAAAAAAAACTTTGTCAGTACTTTGATGCATATATCTGAACCAAAAGCAATAAGGAAAGAGACTATATATGGGTCATCTGGTAGTAATCCAAAATGGTATATGGCTTCTGTGGTACAGATAGAAATAGGTAAAAGTGCCAAGATCTTTGGGAGAAAAGGAGAAAATATTGGAGTTTTGTGTTCACTCACTGCTCTAAAAGGAACCGGCGGAGCTGGAGTGTACAATACTAAAACAGAAGCCTGGACATCACAAAGACAAAGAGCTTCTACATGGGTGTTAACCATAGCTGGAGCGAACCTAAGAGCTAAAGGATACAAGGTTCAAGCAGTGCAGCCCCCTCAACCGCTACCAGTAAAACAGACCGGACCCTTAAAGCTGTTGCTACTTCCAGTATTTGCAGTCCCTATATCGACAACAAATATGGCTGGTAATAAATCAAAGACAGGAGCCACAAGTTTTAACAGCAATGATAACGGCCCAATAGCTGTCGGAAATGGAGCATCTGGGGTGCCCGATGAGCCAGGCGAATTGAATATCATCATGGGTGAAGGTACTTTAAATACATTAGACTCATCGGGATCACAAATTATAGCAAAGCAAGCGCAAACTCAAATTCAAACCCAAGAAACAAAAGCCCTGGCTCAGGGAGATCAAGAGAAATTTGAAAGTCAAGAGAGCTCGAATGCTAGAGGAAATCTTAAAGATAACCCACAAGGACTTCAGAAAGTAAAAGAGACACAGCGACGACCCGAAACCAGGGGTTACAAGGCAATGGAAAGCTACGATGAAAATAACGAAGGCAACATTAGAGCCAGCAAACCAGATGGGAGAGATAGAGTCGTCAATAACGAACAGAAGCTCCATAAGGAAACCGAAAAATCGAAAAAGAAAACAAAGGAAAAAGAGATAGTAAAATTGGCAGAAAAAGAACCAGTATGCAGGGAGAACCTAGATCTCTTGGAAAAAAAGGCAAAAAGATTACAAACCATTAAGAATTTAAAAGCTGCAGCTAAAAATACGGGTCACTCGATGGATTCACAACCAAGAATCTCAAATATATTCAGTCCAGCAATCAAAAATAGACTTCAGCCCTACTCTCCTAATGAAATAGCTACAACCATGATGGATCAACAAGGTGCTCAAAAAGATGCGGATGCGGATGCTAATGCAGCCTGATCAAGTCAAGCAGCACTCTCAGCAGTATCGTCAACAGTAGACCAAGAGCAGACCGATATAAGGGAAGAAGTTAAATTGGTTTCTAAAATGGTCTCTGTCTCTAATACAAACCCAGCGACGGAGGGGTATCTCCCAGCAGAAATCTCGGATGGTTCTGAGTCCGAGATTTACGAGACTGGAGTGTCAATCTTCAGTGAATCTAGCGAATCAAGTGAAGAAAGTGTTCCGAGTGAGGAGCCGAGAGCGGAGGAAAATCCCATAAGGCACCGTATTCACCAGATATTGGAACTAAAAAAGCTCTGATACATGACTCCACATCATTCAAAAAACAGGGGAAAAAAAGAAGTAGACACAAGAGACACCCAAAAATAATTAACTACGAAATTACTGACCCTGGAAGCAACCCAGAGTATATCATAGGGAGAGCTAAACTTTCACGCAAAAGTCCCCACCGAAAAGCAACCTTGGAATCCGAAAGGAACAAGAATATTACTGACACTCCGGGTGAAGACGAGAATTTGAGGCACAGTTAGCCCTCACTGAGTAAAGTTCTCAATTCAATTAAAACTTTCCACCAAGATGTGAAAAAAGATAGTGAAAGGAATCATGCCGCTATCCAAAAATTGGAAGGTGCTATTAATAAAGTAGGCAGTACATGTTTGGAGATCTCAGACAGAATGTGTTCTGTGGAAGTCAGGGCGGAAAATCTGGAATCAGACGTTAGTAATCTACAAACGCAGGCAAAAGACCATGAAGGATTAATCAAGGACCTAATGACAAAGGTCGAAGATCAAGAGAATCGAGCAAGAAGAAATAATCTTCGATTTCTTGGAATTCCCAAGGGCTCAGAAGGAAGCGATCCAAGAGGCTTCATGTCCAACATCTTAAAATCATCTTTCCCGGAACTCAAATCTTGGGATATGGACACGGAAGTATGTCGTGCACACCGCTTCCCTCTGTCATTACCTAAACGTTCGGACAAATCACCACAATACCCCAGAGCATTTCTAGTCAATTTCGGAAATTATCTAGTACGCAACACTATATATGACCTGGCTAGACCCACAGCTCAAAGAGAATACAAGGGATTTAAATTCTTTGCAAGACCGGATTTAGCGCACGCTACTGTAGAAAGACGATGGAGAATGAGACAACTGTTCGCTCCCTTTGAAAAACTAGGAGCAACGGTCTTTCATCAAAACCCGGCATGATTAAAAGTAATTTACAAAGGTGCAACAAAGAGCTTTACAAGCGAAATCCAGGCAGAGGCCTACCTCAAGGATGTCGCAGAGAAAGCAAAACAAAATAATGGCAAATAAACGAAAGAAGAAAATTAGAATGGATTGGATATGATACAAACTGCCTAGTAAAATCATATGAATGCTTTATAGAGCAAATATGACTTGAATATTTGGCAATTGAATACTTATATATAAAGAATATGATAGTCCTGACCAGCTATTTTCATTTGTTATATGGTTGACTTTTTCTAGGATTGTAAAATAACAGGCTAGGTTCAAGCTTAGGCGTTCGGACCACACTGCCATCAACACCTGGGTGAGCCAAAACCCAGGTTGCCTTGAAGGGTGGTAGGGGGGGGAGTTTAGGGGTTGGGGTCAAGAGGGAGGGAGGGGGAAGAAAATTCACAAATATGGTGATTACAGTTCCAGATGCATTATGAGGAACATAAATGATGACACTAATGTCAATGATGTTAAGGATTTGTTTGATTTACTTCTATTCTTTTTTCCGTATATTAGATGTGTCAATGATGTTAAGGAGCTGATTGATTTGTTTCTACTCTTCTTTACGCATAACAGATGTGGAGCAAAATATAATAACACACTGATATGGCTAGGATAAAAATGTGCTCCTGGAATGTGGCTGGACTAAATGATAGGAGCAAAAGGGAAAGAATGTGGGGACTAATAAGGACAAATGCATTTGATATAATATGTCTCCAGGAGACCCACATTCCATGGGCAGAGCGGGATGTACTGAAGATCTCAGGGTTTAATTTACTGGTCTGTACTAGTCAAACTACGAGGACCAGGGGGGTCGCTATAGTAGCAAGATCCTTTTTGGGTGAGGCAACACGTAAACTAGCTGATCCACTAGGCAGGTGGGTGATTGTGGAGCTCAAGTGTGGAATTACAATATGCTCCATCTACACCCCTAATCAAGATGATCCCGCAATCTTTAACGACCTGGAGATAGAATTAGCATCCTGGCCTCTGGTAATGATCTTATGTGGGGAATTGAACATTTCTCCATGTCTGTATCCTTTTCAAGCTATTGTTCGTATGGAGCCTAAGACAGGGAAATTGCCTCCTTCAGATTTACCGAGAGGATACAGGGGAGGGTTGTATATTTGCCTCTAGATTTAAAGAAAAATATTGAAACAATTGGTGTAGAAAATGTAGAAGATGAACCTTTAGTTATTCTTGTTAACCCCTTCGATACGGCCGCTTTTTTTCCCGTGTGCGGCCGCCGGCCGAACACGGGCGGGCCATGACGAACCCCAGCCGTCATCAGCACACGAGCACCGTAGTGCATGACGGCTGGGGTTCATCCACAGCATGGAAGGGGTTAATGGTGTTCCTACTAAGAGTAAGAAAATCTGGCAGGAATTAGTGGATGTTAGGAAAATGAAAAAGGCAATGTTGTATCTGTTAAAAAATAATCAATATTATAAAAATGTGTTTGTGAGAGAAGAAAAAATAACTGTAGAAGAAGATAGTGACTTGCCATCTGGACAAATTGAAAAAGTGGAATTGTCTAGAACTGAAGAAATCTAAGACTATAACGGGTTCATCTACTTCATTCTAAAGAAGTGATGGGGAATACTATACAGTAATTCCAAATGAAAGAAGCAAAGGGAAGTCCCATTAGTTTATGGGAAAAAAGCTTGGAAGCACGTTGTTTCCCTCATTTGTTTCCCACAGGAAAAGGAGGATGATATGATGACCGACCTGTGCAGATTCCTGCATCTGAATACCGGACATCAAGATTGTATGCAGAAGATTCAAGATTTCGACAATGTATTCCGTATATGTTTCATATTTTGTTTGAGGGTGATTTGTCTGGACTTTCCTATGCAGTAAACCATAAATTGAAAACAGGTGTACATCTGCAAAATGTTTCGGCAAAGGAATTTATGGATAAAGTACACCAGAAAGATAATGTTTTGGAATCTCAGCTAATTATTCTCATGGCATGTCAGCGTGGTACTAATGAGTACTGGTACCGTTGTCATGGAGAACTTAAATCTATGCTAAGTAACTTAGGCACTCCTACATGGTTCCTTACTATTAGCTGTGTTGAATATGCTTGGGATGATTTACTTCAATTTCTTCGAGAGGCAAATCCAAGTATACTAAACATTGAATACAAGACACCTGGAGAATTGTGCTCTTTGGATTTAGTTAATGTATGCAGGTATTTCAATCATAGATTTGAAGCTATGATGTCTTTTATCACCAATAACAAAAAAATCCTTCTCTTGGAGAGGTTCTGGACTTCTTTTGGAGAAAGGAGTATCAAACAAGAGGTGCTCCTCACATACATATGCTAATATGCATCAAAGATGCTCCCAAATTTGGAACAGACTCAGATGATACTGTGTTGTCTTTTATTGAAGAAAATGCTACATGTGATATACCCAAAAGTACACAAGATAATGACTAAAGAAAACAAGTTTTACGATTCCAAAGCCATCGTTGTGGAAAATACTGTTGTCAAAAGTACAAATCTAAGGACAAATTCTACACCAAACGCCATTTTGGATTTCCACGTCCAGTCATATCGAAAGGGAGAGTGAACATTTTTATTTCATCTTCGCGACATACTGTAACAAGAAAGTCTCCAAAAAATACCTACAACTGAAAAAGAAATTAAGATTCAAAATACATAATTGACTATAACCCAGTAATTTTGTCCATGTGGAATGCTAATATAGATATTGAATATGTTGCAGAGAAATCCATTGCTGTTGCTTAATATGTAACATCCTACATAACAAAATCAGAAAAGACGGAATTGAAGGAAATGTAGGAAGAGATTTACCACGAGAAGAGTCTAAGTAAGAAATTATATACTTTCTATTTGAAGATGTTATCTCATCGAGAAATTGGAGCGTATGAATGCTTGGATCGGGTATCATCTGCAAGTCTATACTCCAAATCTAGAAGAATCATTTGGATGAGTCTAGGTCTTGCTGCAACACAAAACCGAGTACTTAAATCTGTACAAGAAATTGAATATTTAGCAGAAAAAGAGCCAGAAAGTACAGATATTGTGAAAACAAATATGTTGGATACATATTTTCCAAATAGAAGTCATCCTCTTAAGAACATTTGTCTCTATGAAGTGCTGCAAAACTATATTTTTAAACAGAATATTACAGAAACATCAATAATTGTATAAATGCCATGATTGGTTCTGAAGGATGTTTGGTGAATCAAAGAAAAGAACATTTGATGAATCCCCATAAACTGAGTTGCGAAAGACCTGACAAAAGGGAATTTTACTATTTAGCTATTTTGCAACTTTTCAAGCCATGGTGTTCAGAATTGGAATTACTTGGAGATTTTGAGATCTATGAAGATTGCTTCAATGTAAGTAAAGATACTGTAGAATGTCCAATTTTTGCTAATTATGTGAAAATGTTGAATGACGAAATTGAGCAAGAAGCTACAATTGCAGCTGAGATTGCTAGAGACAGTTCTCAAGACAGTCAAACTTCTGCTCTGTTAAGTCAGGATACATTAGGAGAACCAATTATTCAAAAGGAAGCAGCAATTGCTATGAAAGAGGTGGAAACAGCAATGTATCAAGCTCAAGAAGATGTAACAAACTTAGGAAACTTGGAAGAACAACTAAATGTTGAGCTGAAAAAAATATATGAGCAAGTGAGAGAACAGATTAACCATGGATTACTTCATGAAAAGAAAGAATGCTCTTGCTCATCATTTCAACCTATCCAAATGGATGTGAGTGGACAAGCTGGAACAGGAAAACATTTTTTAATTAAAGTAATTTTAATGTATCTACACAAAACAACTGAGTCGCATTTGTCTTGTGTTGTCACTGCTCCAATTGGGTTGGCGGCACACAAAATTAAAATAATTACTTAACATTGTTTATTAATGCTACCAGTAGAGCAGGAAAACAAATTGGAATACCACAAGCTATCTGGAGAAGCTTGTTGTGAAGTTTCAAGAGTCTTGAAGACAATGAAACTTCTCATTATTGATGAGGTAAGCATGGTATCAAACTTAATGCTTGCCTTTGAGCATTTAATAATGCAGCAAATTCTTAAAGCAGACTATGACGTATTCTTTGGAGGAAAACACGTCATAGTTTTTGGAGATCTACTGCAAATTACTCCTGTGAAAGGACAACCAGTGTTTAAAACACTGGTAAATGAAGATCCCAAAAAATCTTTGGGAAGTATTGGAAATGTTAATATTTGGTCATATTTTCAGTATAAGAAACTTATTACAAATATACGTCAGGCAAATGATGCAGATTATGGAAACAATCTTCAAGATATAAGAATTGGAAAAGTGACAGAACATGGCAAACAAGCTTTACAGAGACGATTACTTCCCAATTTGTTTCCAAATGAAAATATTGTTCCTGAGAAAATATATATGAGAATTTGAGAAAACAAATCTTTAATCTCCTCAATGCCAACACTGCGTGAATGTTCTATATTAAATGAAGAAATGCTAAACTTGGAAAATGAAGAAATTATAAAATTGGAAGCTATTGATAAAATAGAACATGAAGGAATCACTATTATTTTGACTGAAATGTTGAAGAGGAAATTGGATTCTTTAGAGAAATCGATAAGTAAAACTGCTGGTTTAGAAAAGAATTTGTATGATTGTGTAAACTGTTGGGTAATTTTACGATGTAATTTGAATGTGGAAAAAGGTTTAGTAAATGGAGCAATGGGTAAAATTGTTGATTTTGTTAGTTATATAAATAGAGATGGGATTACATTTTTGAAAATCAAATTTGATGAAATTGCTGAAGTACAACAATTTAGTCATTGTTCAGCTCGGTTTTTCCTTGTAAAAGATTTGTATGTACGCAGAAAACAGTTTCCTATTTCTTTGGCATATGCGGTGACCATTCATAAATCTCAAGGTTTAAGGGTAGATAGTGCTTTAGTGAATATTGGAAGTACCATGTTTAAAGAGGGTATGGCATATGTTGCTTTGTCTCAAGTGAGAACTTTATCTGGATTGTACTTGATTGATTTTGATGAGACAAAGGTTAGTGCAGATGCAAATTGTGTGAAAGAGTATAATAGGTTAAGAAGAGAATATAAACCTAATGTAGGTCAATATCCAGTATTTGAAAAGCGTGTGGTAGGTAGAAAAAGAAGATTTGAGAATATCTGTAGTGAAACTGTAGAGAAAGAAAAAAAACAAGATGAAGTTGCGCCTGCAAGAAAATAGAAATAGGACAGTTTTGAAGAGAATGTTGGTTATCGGTTTGAAAATAGTTGTGGTGTCAATTGCTATGCTAATGTAGTTGTTAATGTTGTTTTTTTTCTTGAGAGTTTGCAACAGCAAATTGTTGAAAATCGGGACGAAAGATTCTGTTCATTGTTGTATTCTGTTTATGAGAATTGTAGTAGTGATAAAAGTAAAATACAAAGTGTTTCTGATATTCAAAATGTTTTGGACATATGTTCTGGTTCTACTCAATTTACGCAGAATATTCAGCAAGATTGTCAGGAATTTTTAATGTTTATGCTTGGTTATATTGGAAGATGAAGATATAGATGTTGAAAACCTTTTTGGCCTTTCCTATAAATGGCAACATGACTGTGAAAATTGTTTGTTTACCTGTAGCACTAACATAGACACTGAAAGATTCATATATTTGACTTTACCAGACTGTGAATCAGTGTCTTTTAACAATCTAGTTAGAGGAGGAAGTCAAAACATGGAGTGTAGCCAATGTAAATCAGAAATGTCATCAACATTATTCATACACAGATATGGACAGTATGTAATTTTAATGCTGCAACGTTGTAGAGCTGATGGAAGAAAATTGGAAACTTTAATTAAAATTTTTGTAGCTACTCAACTATCAACATCAGGATGAACTTTTGTAGCTGTTGCAATTATTTTTCATGATGGACCTTCTACAACATCTGTACAGTACGCTGTTTATTTAAAATGTCTGAAAGGTTGGATACATTGTAATGATAGTCAATCGGTTTTTAAGCAACGTTTGCCTAAAGAGTTACCAAATTCTTACCTAATATTTTTAAAGCCAAGAATTTAAGAACAAAATTTGGCCTTTCAGGATTACTGCTGTTAAGGTAGATTAGTCTGGTGTTGTAGAGTATTTTGTATGTGAGGGTTAGGAGCTTGAAGGTGATCCTCTTGTTGATTTTGAGGCACTATTGGTGTATCAGATTCTCGCTGCAGCAGGGGACATTGAAGATCAGTCAGATGGAGATGTTTTGGATTTGTTGTAGTCGTTGTAGGTGTTTGACTGGAATTCCTGTGTAGAGTGTGTTGCCACAGTGTAGTCTGCTGCTGATGAGGGCTTGTATTACTGTTCTTCTTCTTTTGGTTAGGATCCACTTGTAAATGTTGCGGAGCATGTGGAGGGATGATAGCAGTATGAGGAGATGCTGTAGACTTGCTTACACATGGAGAGGGAGGACTTGAGGATGAATCGTAGGTTGTGTACATGGTCGGTAGGTGTTGGAACTGTTCACAGTGTCGTTGGCCAGCAGGAGTCATCAGAGGCTGAGGGGGTGGATCTGAGGAAGAGTACGTCCATGTTGTGCGAGTTCAGGTTTAGAGAGCTGTTCCTTAAGCAGTTGATGATGTCCTAAATTGCAATTTGGAGTTTTTTTTGTGGTTTTTGTGGCTCCTTGGTCAGGAAGAGGATGAGCTGGGTGTCGTTGGCGTAGGAGATGATGTGGAGGTTGTGATGGCGCACCACTTGTGTGAGGGTGGCTATGGAGATGTTGAATAGCATCGGGCTGAGGGATGAGCACTGGGGGACGGTGCAAATGATGTCAGTTGATATGGATCAGAAGGCTGAGAGGCAGACGCTCAGGATTACTATTGAACACATTTCAAAATATTAATTTCACACATGCTATTTGGCCATGAGTATAAGTATCTAAAACCATTAAGGACTTTTTGTTGTATATTTTGTCAGCATATATTTGTAAGTAACATTATTTACAGTGTATGAAAATTAATGATAGTGTTTTGTTATTTTAAGATTGTTTGACATACCTCATAGCTATGTAAGAAATTGGTCCTAGAAAAAAACATTTAACATATGTTTTATTTCTATTTTTTAGATTGTTATTGAGAATGTTGAATGTTTTTTTAAGATAATCTTCTTGATTGTCTTTTTTTTGCCCGCTGTTATCTGATGAGTACTATTGAACTCACTGTTTCTATGGAAATTCAATATATTCTGTGAACAGCAAAAAAAGCAAATACAATGCATTATAAATTATTTTGTGTTGTAAAAGATATATGCAGATGCTAAGTTTATAAAATTATTTTTAGATGTATTATTGTGAAGGTAAGTATAAGTAACTGTTAAAAATGATCGATCCAATGTACTTCTACAGAGCTGAAGTAACAGAACGTGGATGAAGTACATAATTGTGTCAAGATGGTTTGTATCTTTTAAACTCATTTGAATAAATTAAAATATATATACTGAGTGTACCTGTATTCTTTGCAATTTACTACAACACATCTACTACTTTGGAACTGGTAAGGTGAATAGATATATTTTAATTTTTTTAGTACTGCATGTACTAGCCTTAGTTTATTCCTATAGTGAAATGGAGTGACTGGTTTGAAAATGTAAGAACATTTTATTACTAAAAATTCATATAAGTGATTTTATTTATATAATCCTATAAAGTAGTTGAGAATGGTATTAGTATAATATTTTTTAAAGGGCAAAATAGTTGATAAAGCTAGTTTTGTATTATGTAATAGGAAAAACGATAAGATTAAGTGTTTATGTTTTTGTGCAAGGATCAACAACATAAAAAGAAGAACAGAACAATATAGAAGACGGTTTCGAAATAAGTAACACTCTCATAGAAGAGCTGAATATACCTTTCATGGGCAGCGAGATTGAAGATGAAAATATTAGTGCTGCATATATCAGCTGTGATTTTTTAGCTGAAACCTTGGATGCTGATTGTGTGCAAGCATTAGAGGACATTGAGTTTGACCATATGACTTTTGAAATTGATGATCAAGAAAATGAAATACCTGATGAAATTATTTTAGAAGTTCTAATAAATTATGAAATGTTACAAGAATACATTTATTATTATATAATAACAATAGTTTGAGAGACTCTTCTTGCATAATCGTAATCATTCAGCTAGTACCCAAGTACTCATGGTGCAAAGTGGGCCTTAAGGCATGGACTGCTTCAAACCCCTATAGATTATGTATGCACTTTTCTATGCACGAGCAAACTTGTCTTTCATAGCTTTTATTTCCCAGTCTATATCCATTCACTTCCAGCAAAGTCTCTGTGATTGCTGATTCCGTATTGTACTGAGCTATTCAACAGAATGTCCTTATCTATGCACTATGCTAAAAATTAAGCTATTTTAAATTCAGTCAGACACTCTCCTTGCAGAACTGTAATTATCCAGTTAGTACCCAAGTAATCTTAGACCATGGACCGCTTTAAACCTGTATAGAGTCTTCTATGTACCTTCTATGTATCTATGTAAACTTGTTTTTTATACATTCAATTCCCCAGTCTGTATCATTAGACTTTCAGGAATCACTCTAACTCTACTGTTTCAATATTGTAGTGAGCCATTTAGAAGTATTTCATTATGTATGTACTGTGGTAAAACTGAAGCTCTTATAAAGTGAGTAAGGGATATTATTTGCAGAGTTGTAATTATATACTCAGTATCTAAGTATTCATGCATTAAAATAGGGCTTAGGTCATAGACTGCTTCAAACTCCTATAGACTTTACATGCAGTCTTTTATGTACTGGTAAACTTGTCTTTTATACCTTCAATTTCCCAGTCCGTATCCTTACACTTCCAGCAAACACTATCATACTACTGTTTCAGTATTATATTGAGCCATACAGCACTATGTGCTAATCTATAAACTATTTTAAAAGTGAAGCTGCTATACATTCAGCCAGACAGTTCCTTGCAAAATTCAAATCATTCAGCCAGTACCCAAGTACTCATGAGGCATAGTGGGCCTTAAGGCATGGACTGCTTAAAACTCCTTTTGACTATGCACGCACTGTTCTATGTACCGGCAAACTTGTGTTTTATACATTAAATTCCCCAGTCTTTATCCTTACACTTCCAACAAACACTCTGTCATTGCTGATTCAGTATTGTACTGAGGTATTCATAAGAATGTCCTTATCTATGCACTGTGCTAAAAAATGAAGCTCCTATAAATTCAGTCATGCAGTGTCTTTGCAGAACTGTAATCATACAGTCAGTACCCAAGTATTTATAGAACAAAGTAGGCCTTAGGCCATGGAGTGCTTTAAAGCCCTATAGACTATGCATACAGTCTTCTATGCACCTGCACACTTGTCTTTTATACCTTCAATTCTTCACTCTATATCAATATACTTACAGCAAACACTCTGGCATTGCTGTACTTATCTATACACGGTTCTAAAAGTGAAGCAGTTACACATTCAGCTTGACACTGCTTGCACAAGTCTTATCATCCAGTCAGTACGCAAATATTCATGTAGTAAAGTAGGCCTTAGTATATGGACTGCTTCAAACTCTGGTTTACTATGCATGTACTCTTCTATGCACCTGAAAACTTGTCTTTTTTTTTCAAAACACTTTTTATTGAAGGATCACAATATAATCACGGCACTCCAACCCCCGGAGGCACTGCAAACAAGTCATTCTATCAGCAATATCGATCCATAAAATATATAGTTACATGCCCCCTCCCCAACAGCCCACCCCACCAGGACCCCCCCAAAACTCCCACCTCACCCCAGACCTCCCGCCGTGCACAGTGTTGCCATGTCCCCATACAATACAGAAATGAAAAGAAAACAAATGCTTAGTGTACTATATCGCCCCCTGGCCCCATCCCGCTGACCCTTCATCAGCCCTAGATTGTGGCCACAGCTCCAGCCATATCCCCCGGTAGTCTGCCCACCTTTTCCATATTTTGTAATGTTTCTTAGGGCATCCTCTGGCCTCATAGATAGGACGTTCCAATCCCATACAAAAGTCAATTCCCTGTTTCCATATTGTCAATCTAGGCGCCCGAGGGTCTTTCCAGGCTTGTGCTATGTCCCGTTTCGCTAGCGTGAGGCCCAGCAATAGCAAATGTAGATATTGCCCCCCACTCCCTCAAGGACATGAAGTAGTCCCAGTTTGGGGGTGCACTGGAGTTCCCAACCCAGCACCTCCGACAAGCAGTCCCACACATTTTCCCACCACTGCGCCAACCTATCACAGCTCCACACCGTGTGCAGGAATGTGCCCACTTCTCGTCCGCACCTCAGGCAATCAGGGGACGCGATCAATCCTGCCTTCCACAATCGTTCTCTGGTGTAATAAGCCCTATGCAAATATTTCAATTGAATAAAACGCAGGCACACAGCGATAGCCACTCCCCTGGTGGCCTCAAGCGCCTCCCGCCAATCTTCTTTCTCCAATCCTCCCACGTCCCCTGCCCAGACCTCCCGCAGATGTTGCAGGGACGATGAACAATGCACCAATAGGGTCTGATAAATACGGGAGATCTTCTTGCCTTCCAGATCCCCCATGAACACTTTAGCTTCTATGAGGCTGAATTCGGGCAAGGAGTCCAGGCCTTCCAATGCTGGCATGATAGCATGGCGAAACTGCAAATACCTAAAGAACTGTGTCTTAGGCATTTCGTATTCATGACTGAGGTACTGGAACGATTTAAGGGACATGCCCCTCATAACATGGCCCAGGGTCGAGATTCCAATGGAATCCCACCACCCAAAACCTTGCAAGGACGCCAACGCCGGAAGGTGGCCATTACCCCAAAGCAGGGTTTCTGCAGTGAGTTTGCCCCACCACCTCATTCTGTGGAGAGCCTGGCACCAGACCTGAAAGACCACCTGTGTGGAACTGGGCAACCCTTTCCTCAGCTGCGCCGAGTACAGTATAGTGTGGATCGGGTGCAGCTCCATTAAGTAACGCTCCAGGGCGTAGGCCGGGTCCCCTCGATCCCCGTACCACCATTCATTGAGGACGAGGAGGTGGGACGCCTGATGATATGATAGAATATCCCATGTGGCCAATCCCCCGCAGTAGGTAGACAAAAAACAGGTACGACGAGCCACACGCACGGCCCCCCCTGCCCACAAAAACTGGCCCAGGGCAGAGTTCACTTGCCGGAACCAACGCGGCGAAATTGGGAACGGGTGGTTCTGCAGCTGATATAGGAGTCTCGGGAGGGCAACCATATTAAATATCGCCGACCTGCAGTATAGATTAAGGGGCATATGGGCCCAGGACTTCATTTTGAACTGCACCCGATCCACACCGGCACCACGTTACGTTCCCAGGAAACATCGGGCGAAGCTGTCATGAACACCCCTAGGTATTTAAGGCCTCCAGCAGCTATTTGCAATGGCGACGCCCATTGGCCCAACTGCAGTCGATCTCCCAGAGTCCAAATAGTGAATTTCCGCTGATTTAAAAACAACCCAGTCTCTATCGTTATACTCTGTCCAAACAGTTTGCCACACTGTTTCAGTATTGTAGTGAGCCATAGAGCAATATATGCTTGTCTATACACTGTACAAAAAGTGTAGCTGTTATACATTCAACTCTACACTCTCCTTGAAGAAGTGTAATCATTCTGCCACTATCCAAGTAGTCATGCAGTAAAGTAGGCCTAAGGTCATGGACTGCTTCAAAGAGCTATAGATAATAAATGCACTTTTCTAAACATCCGGAAACTTGGCTTTTAAACTTTGAATTGAACAGTCTCTATCCTGACACTTCCTCCAAACATTTTACTACTACTATGTTAGTATTGTAGTGCGTTATACATCAGTATGTTCTTATGTATGTACTGTTCTCAAAGTGAAGGTGCTATATATTCTTCTAGACAATCTCTTTGTAGAAGTGTAAACATTCAGTCAGTTTCCAAGTAGTCATGCACTAAAGTAGGCCTTTGGGCTTAGACTGGTTCAAATCGCTATAGACTATGCATTCACTGTTTCATACACCAGAAAACTGGCCTTTTATACCTTCAATTGCCTAGTCTGTATCATTACACTTTCACTAAACATTCTCACACTACTGTTTTAGTATTGTAGTGATCCATACAGCTGTATGTGCTTTTCTATACACTGTTGTAAAAGTAATACTGCTATACATTCAGCCACACACTCTCCTTGCAGAATTGTAATAATTCAGCTAGTACCTAAGTACTTATGGTGAACGTGGGCATTCAAGCATGGACTGCTTCAAACTCCTATAGACTATGCATGCGCTGTTCTATGCACCTGCAAATTTACCTTTTATATGTTCAATTCCCCAGTCTTTATTCTTCCACTTCCACCAAACACTCTGTCATTCCTGTTATAGTTTTGTATTGACTCATTGATCAGTGTGTAGTAATCCATTCACTACATTCAAACAGTAATCAGCAGATGTACAATATGGGGTACATCCGCTGAGATATGCCAGTTATTGTGCACTGTGACATCACCACAATGAAAGCACTGTATTTACAATGTGGTGTATTATGGGGCAAAAACAGCACAGATATGTGATGTGTTTGTG
The DNA here is from genome assembly GCF_964263255.1 of Lissotriton vulgaris. Classification (NCBI taxonomy): domain Eukaryota; kingdom Metazoa; phylum Chordata; class Amphibia; order Caudata; family Salamandridae; genus Lissotriton; species Lissotriton vulgaris. The sequence goes on along the minus strand of NC_141696.1, from coordinate 459,408,988 downwards.
GTGTGTAGGTGGCGCATTGTTTGACTTGCATTGCAAGCACAACGCAGCTCCAGCAATGCTCTTTTGGGCCCTCTGCTTAGAATGCATAAGCCTATAAGTGACTGAATTAAATCTTGTAGATTTCACTCAGTCACTTTTAGGAGGCGTTCCTGCGCCAGAACACGTCCACCCTCCCCTGTACGTTGGAAAGCCTCCTTCTGGCACAGGGCTTTACAATGTGATGCACCTCCCATATGCATCTCATTGTAAATACCGCACACCATGGCACATCTTCTGCACCACCGCTGATTAACAAAAGTGATGCAACAGATGTGTAAAAGAGACACAAGGGGTTTTTAAATCCGCTCCTAAAACATACCAATTCACCCAGGCAGTTCCACCAGTAGTGCAAATTGAAGCATAGATTTTTAACATATTTATATGCATATGTTACTTTCAAGTGCTTTGGAGGTACTACATTATACTATAGGTAAACACCTTATAGATTTATGCTGTAGCACTTCCTCATAGTTCTGTACCTTCACATTCACCATACACTAGTAATGTATTGATTCATTCATTTATGCACTACACATTCATTCAGACAAAGCTTTACATACTATCATAAAAATGTAGCTCTTTGTTTGACCAGTGGAGGTAGTTCTGAGAAGAACTGTTTTATTGTCTTTGTAGTTTTCTATTTTTTTTGTACTTTATAAAAAAGTCTTTGTTTTGTTTTTGTTTTTAAAAACAATGAAACTAGAACCCAAAAAAGTGTGCAACATCAACAAAACAGTAAAATAAAAATTATTGACGAGAACAACAGTGGTTCCTTTTCTTGCGGAGAATAAGTTAAATGGATTGTTCTCCATAGCTCAGTAGTTCGCTGCAAATCTTACAACGAATAGTTAGGTCTCCAAATTCAGGTTGTATATTTGCAACCATACCGCTCGGTGGTGGTTGTGGTGGTGGTGCTGCACTGGATGTACAGGGAAGAGCAGATCCCTGGTCCTCCTGCAACCTTATAGTTTCAGCTCTAGCGTAACTATTTCGATGTAGAGTCTTGAAATGGCGCACCATGCTTGCAGTGCCGAAAGAGTATTTCTTGGTCTGGTCAACTCTTGAAAGAGTAACTTCACAAATGTTGCACGTCACCTTGGGAGCATTGACCTTTTTTTGTTCTTGGGGAAATGCTTCCTTTCGCTTTTTCTGAGGCTCCTCAGGTACAAAATGTTCCTCAGAGGAATATTCTGAAGAAGAGTCATCCCGTGCAGTCATGGTGGTTACATCTTCCAAATGACTGGAGATCTACAGAGCAGATCCTTCTCCTGGGGAAGTCGAAGTAGAATGATAAAAATGAAAGGAGTCTTTCAACAGATGGAATAGAAAGTCTTATGAACCAATCAAATCTTTTCTTTTAAAGTCACATGGCTTTGCTTATGGTAATGGTGGTCTTACGGAGCTCTTAGCCGCACTTACTGTGCTCTTATGATGCGAGTACGTACAACATACCACTGAGATTTGCGTAATTCCTTTTAAAAGTAATATACGCTTATTAACACCTTGGCTGCTAAGCAGATTTCCTTCCTGTGCTGAAATTTTCAGAATGCCATTGATCATGACGAGCTCAGCTCGTCATGAGCACACGAGAGGTGTACCTCATGACGAGCTGAGCTCGTCATGAGCATCGAAGGGGTTACAAGTAAAAAGAATCTTGTTTCACGATTATTCCATATAATGTCTTCCCGTGATATGTACATTAAAAATATAAATATATATTTTTTGAACAATTAAAAACTTTGGCGGCGTGGGCGTACAGGGTGCCGTACATGACGTCATGTGAAAGCGTTGATGCGACACACAACGTCAAAGCGTATCCGTAACGTACGCCAGAGGGCGATTTACCGTGAAAAAGTATGGTGCGAACACGATACGCGTATGAGGTTATTACCAAAAAAAAATTAGAAAGGATATATAATTTTTTTGATAAAAATGTAAGAAATTAGTATAAAAAGAAGGAAATATAATAATTAATTCATTTAAAAATTATCATTTACAAAACCTTTCAAATTCACTGAAAAAAACATAGGTTTCAGCCACGTTATAGTTAGGAATTAGCATTTAAAAAACCTTAGAAATTCACTGAAAAAAACATAGGTTTTACATATGTTATAGTTAGGTGGACATTTCACTCATACAAAACCATTAAAAATCCCCCGTTATAGTTAGTTCAGATAACTATAACTCGCGCGCCCGCAATGCACTGCTGATGACGTCACATATTACATCATTGATGACATCTCAAATGACATCACTGATGACATCACTGATGACATCATCCTTGTGACAGAGTGGCAGATCTCCTCTCAGCATAATATAGCCTTTGATACACACATTCAAAAATAGAAACTAAAATTTTCTAAAAAATGGAGATACCAATGCCAGTTACAACAATCCATTCAGTAATTCCCACATCTACATACACATCCACTCATTCACCAACAGTTCTATATAGTCACTCATACATGTACTCACTCATCATATGTACTCATACACCTATACATCCTGTTAAACACTGATACTCATCCATAGAGCTACTTACACACATACTCACACATGCAAATTAACTATCACACATCCATGTACTTGCATATACAGCTATACACACAACACTATACTTACTTCTACAGAAACGTACATGTGAGAAGTTGGCCTGATATATGATGTTTCCAATTCTGGAACCACCTTGTATCAGTCCAAACAATCCCTTATGGTGTCTGGTTGTAAGTCAACCTTACAGACAAGCTATCCTAATGGGCGCATGGACTAAGCAGCCTTAAAGGCTTAACTCTAGAGGTCGTGTTAAGCAAGCTGTTTTACCAATCACAATCCTGTAATCTTATCTTATCTTATCTTATCTTAGGGGATTCTTGTATAGCGCACTGACACCAAAAGGTTTCCTGGCGCTGGCTGAGTGCCAATCAGATGGAGAGACAGGGGTCTAGCCAGTCTGTGTGAAGAGGAGAGTTTTACAGGAGTTTTCTGAAAGCTAGAAGGGAATTGGCAGATTTAAGAGGGAGAGGTAACTGGTTCCAGAAGGCGGGGGCAAGGTAGGCAAATCTGCGACCGCCGTTTCTTTTTAGTTTGGTAGCAGGGACAGCTAGCAAGAGGCGATGGGAGGAGCGAAGATTGTGTACGGGACGGTAAGGAATGACCAGTGATTTGAGAAAGGCAGGGGAGGTCCCGAACACAGCTTTGAAGGTCAGGCAGCCGATCTTAAATGCAGTCCTCTGGAGTCTGAGAAGCAGTGGTCTCGCGGATTGCCACTTCGGGGTTTTATAGGCCAGCCTTGCCGCTTGGTTCAGTACAATCTGGAGCCTATTAAGGAGGAATTTAGGTAGGCCGTAGTACAGGGAGTTTGAAAAATCCAGGTGGGAGAGCACCAGAGCAATCAGGACTTGTATCAGGGCCTCTGGTATCAGGAGGTGGGAAACTTTCCTGATTATTCTGAGCTGGAACATACATGAGGACACAACCGTGCCAACCTGAGGCTTAAGAGAGAGCTCCGAGTCAATTATGACCCCGAGGCTCTTTGCTGACTTAGCCGGGATGGGCGGGGAACCGAGCTCAGTTGGCCAGAACTGTGGGCCCCAGTGAGTGAGACTGTTTCCTGGAAGGATTAACTCGGTCTTCCCCGGTTCAATTTAAGCTGGTGGGAGTTCATCCAATGTTGGATGTGGAGCATCACTGCTTGACAATTGAGGGCTGCATTGGGGGTGTTAAGCGGGAAAATGATTTGCAGATCGTCTGCATAGTTGAATATGGTGATATTCCACCTCTTCAAGGAAAAAATGAGCGGCTGAAGATAGAGATTAAAAAGCAGAGGGGACAGGGACGATCCCTGAGGCACTCGGCAGATGGATGGGACCTGTGCGGCTGTGAAGGGACCAAGCTGGACCGCCTGCATTCTGCCCGACAAGAAGGATTTGAGCCAGGCAGAAGCCAGGCCTCGGATGCCGGCTTGCTCGGCACGGTGGATAAGGATGTTGTGGTCCACCGTGTCGAACGCAGCCAACAGATCCAATAAAACGAGCGCCTGTGATGTCCCCTTATCGGCATTAGCCCTAAGCGTATCCATGACTGCCAAGATCACAGCCTCGGTGGAATGGGCTGGTCTGAACCCAACCTGATTAGGTTCGAGAAAGTTGGAACGCTCGATGAATTCAGATAGGCAGCTAGTAACATGTGCCTCCAGGAGTTTGGTAATATCAAATGAAAGGACACCACACAAGTATATATTATAAAAATATATGTATTTATTAGTAGAATAATCCTCTGTACTCTTTATGAGTGCAGAGGTACAAGCGTTTAAACAAAAGCACAGTTAAACATATGAAAGTTGCACAATTATGGATGAGGCCGGGGGCCACGCAAACCATATATTAAAAAAGTGGTATAAGAGATACCAATTGAACAGTGGTTAGGCCTAGGGCCTAGGAAATCGCTAGGAGCAGTCGGGACTAGCAATGCTGAAGTCGGGAAAAGCCAGCGGGATTCGGGTGCAGCGCTTAAAGCACAGGCATGCACCAATGTAAAGTCAATGGTGAGTAAAAGTTATAAAGTTATATTTTAAGAATACTTTCGCTCAACCTAGAAGGACGAAACTTAAGACACATACACTAGAGGTGTGTACCAGTGTGGGAACACCGGCATTGCTGAGTTACCTCACCCACAGGAAGTGGGTGCACAGGTGTGAAGTAGTGTCGGGTTTTGTCACGCAGGTTGCTGGTGCTTGGAGCTGAAGATTCTGCAGGCGTCAAGACGAGAAGTGTCCGGTGTGATCCAAGGGTGGATCGAAGTTAAAGATGATCTGAAAGCAGAGGGGACAGAGTCTGGGTCACTTAGCAGTGACCAGGGTGGAACCAGAAAGAACCAGGCTATGTCGGGCGCTTTCAGGTCGCTGTCAGGTCACTTCTCTCTGCTGCCACGTGGACTCTGGGGCACCGAGGATGTCCAGGAGTAGATCACGAGCTGTCCTATGCAGGCTCTCGCTGTCAGCTGTGTCAGCTTCCGGATTGGAGTGAACAACCCTTGGCAAGGGCAACCCACGCAGGATTTGAAGATGGCGTTACACTCGAACCAGGAGGGTCAGAGCGGGTGCTCCTTTTCAGAAGAGCGAGTGCAAGTCTGGAGCAATTAGAATCACAAGTTAGATTTCAAGGTTCATTGGCACAGGGGCCACAAGCCAACGGGTAAGTGACCTGGCCAATGCGTTGAGCCAAAAGATACAGAAGGGCCCCACGCAGCACTCGGTAAGTGTAGAGGGGTGAGCTTTGGTGCAAGAGTGCCTCAGTCCTGGGGCTTCTGAAACCCCAATGCACAGCTTCAAGGGTCACTTGTGGGCTTCACGGTCAGCGTCTCTTGTCTTTCCAAGATGACAGGCCCCACACTTCCGGTCACCTCCATGGGTCTCAGCTCTGCAGGGACTGTGGATCGGGCTGGTAGAAGGCAGGCACCCTTGGTCTTGTTGAACTCTGTTGCTCGAGTTCCGGCGGGAACTGCAACAAAGCAAACAACAAGGTGCTGGATGGTGCCTGTTTGCACAGAGTGGTCGATCCTTGACCACAAGGGATATTCTTCAGTCTTCTACGTCAAGTAGGATGTCGAAGGGTCTAGAGTTTTCTTTCAAGTTTCAGTTAGGATCATCTGAGTGCTTTGACACTGCTCCAATTCTTATACCAATCTAGGGGGCTGGATTACCTGCTAGGTCCCTCCTATGGGTGGGACCCAGGAAGGAGGTGGTTATACCCCTTTCCCTTTGTCCAGGGTCACGCTGGGACTGGGGCTGGTGTGCCCCAGAACCGGTTTGACCGGAACATGCGAAGGGAAGCCTTGTGCTCCCCAGGCAGTGTCTGGTTTCTTTCAAACCTCCCTGCTACAATCCACTATTTCCTGTCTGGGGTGGTGTGACACCTCCCTGTGACAGGAAACCCTTTGTCCAGGCCTCTTCTGCTGAGTTTCAGTCAGCAGCAGGAGGTCAGACTTGTGTCTGTGGCAGAAGCGTCCATTTTGTGATGCTGAGGCTCTTTTGTAATCAACCGCGTTTTAGCAAAGTAACATGTCTTCTCCCTCTAGAGGGGTGGAATGCTATCCCCGTCAACAGGACTGTCGAGGGGATAGTATTCCAAATTGTATGACACCTTACACGACATGTTTTGATAAAGCCAAACCAAAGATAACATATAACCGTGATGGATTATAATGCACTTATTAGTATATGCTATGGCAATATCCCGGAACAGCTTAGGAAATTGGTCCCGACAGCTGCAGACAGGCTCAGCTCATGCTAGAGCACCATCTCACATAAAACCAAGCACTCTGCCTCCAGGATTGTTAAGGCCTGCCATAGGAGTGACTTATAGGTATATATGTGTCCAGATAGGTTTAGATATAGGCATACTATATCTAAGCAAGGGGTGATTACACCACCTTGCCCCAGCTGAGTGATCATCCAGTTGTGTCAATTTTGGATAGCCAGCCAGGGGTGGCAAAAGATATGATGCAGCCCCTGGTAGGCCCTGGATGCACCTATGCCCTGGGCACCTATAGTGCACTGTACAGGGGCTGATAAGATGACCCAAGCCAATTTAGTTATGCACCTAGGGCACATGGAATCCATTTTAAGGAGAGAGCAGATAGCCTGGGGCCCTGATTAGCAGGGAACCAGGCCAACTAAGTCGAAAACCAGCTAAACACAAGGCAAAAAATCTGGGGTAACCATAGTCAGGTATCCACCTTCCTACAGTACATATACTTACTCTCTTAAACAATCACTTATAGAAACAAATACCTATTTATACAGGAACTCTTCCAATCTCTCACTCTCACATATACTCACATATATACATCAATACTCACATATACTAGTTTAAAACATATGTAGTTACTCATAAAGATACTATTGAGAGAGGCATTCACTCACTAACACACCCATACACACACTTATCTACCCATACAGTCCTGCACACATGCTGTCTTCAAAACACATACAAACAGTGAGTCACTCATTCATGCATCCGTGCGCTAAGTAATACCCCCACCAAACCATACAGCCACTCATTCTGATACTCAAAAAACCAACTTATAACCCATATACACACTCATGTATCTACTCACCAACCCATGCAGCCATTTATACACAAAGTGAGACACTGATACAGATATTTAAATATTTAAATGTTACTCGCTAATACATGTATTCAGTAGGATACAATTAATAAGTCCGTTATACAATTAATTTTACAAAAAAAAACATCCATTTAGACACCTATTTAACCGTTTATTCTTCCATCGACGTTTAGGTATACATATATAAAAAATATTTATTTTTCAGAAAGACACACGTTCACTGGATGATGTTATCAGTGATGTCATCAGTGATGTCATTTGAGATGTCATCAGTGATGTCATGAGTGATGTCACTGACCATGTCATGAGTGATGTAATATGTGACGTCATCAGCAGTGCATTGCGGGCGCGCGAGTTATAGTTAGCCGAACTAACTATAACAGGGGAATTTCAATATGACTGAAATATCACGCTAACTATAACATGTGTGAAACCTATGTTTTTTTCAGTGAATTTCAAAGGTTTTTTAAATGCTAATTCCTAACTATAACGGGTGTGTAACCTATGGTTTTTTCAGTGAATATCAAAGGTTTTGTAAATGATAAGTATTAAATGTATTAATAATTATATTTATTTCTTTTCATAACAATTTCTTACATTTTGTATTTAAATATTTATATGTATTTCATTTTTTACATTAGATTTCATATTCTTAATGTACAATAATAACAAAACTAAATTGAAAAATATTCTTTTTAATTAATTATTTTTTTCCAATATATGAAAATTGAATTCTATATAATTCCTTTACCATTTTTTTTATCATCGTACCATACGCATACACTAATGTAATTACACCAAATTTGACAGAGAGGTAGAGTTTGGTTTGCAGATTGTGCTTTTTGTTAAATGGAGTAAATCTGTAGTTCATGAGAAAACCCCAATAGACAATGCATGTAGTCTTCTATGCACCGGCAAATTCATCTTTTATACCTTCAATTTTCCAATCTGTATTCTTACACTTCCAGTAAACACTATCACACTTCTGTTTCAGTATTGTACTGACCGTACAGCACTGTCTGCTTATCTGTACACTACTCTAAAAGAATCCATTCAGTACATTAAAACACTAATCAGCAGATGTACAACAAGTGGTACATTCCCAGAGATATGACACTTATTGTGTACTGTGATATCACCTCCTTCTGGCGCATGGATTTATAATGTGATGCACCTTCCACACACCAGGGCACATCTTTTACACTACCAGTGCATCACAAAAGTGATGTAATGGCTGTGTTAAAAGAAGCACAAGGGGGTTGTATATCTACCCCTAACACATACAAATTCACCCAGGCAGTTTCACCAGCAGTGCAATTCGAAGCATAGACTTGTAACATATTTATATGGATATGTTACATTCAAGTACTTCAGAGGTACTACAGTATACAAGAGGTAAACACCTTATAGTTGTATGCTGTAGCACTTCATTATAGTTCTGCACTTTTACATTCACCATACACTAGTAATGTTCATTCATTCATTCTGACAAACTTTTATACACTAACATAGAAATATAGTTCTTTCTTTGACCAGTGAAGGTAGTTCTAAATAGAACAGTTTTTGTTTGTGTTTTTAGTTTTCTTTTTTTTTGTGTTTTGTCAACAAGTTTTTTTAAAACCAAAAAAAATGGAACTGGAACCCAAAAAGTGTCCAACTGGAACAAAAGAATGCAAAAAAAAACTAATGTCTAGGACAGCGATGCTCCTGCATTCTGCGTTTTATCGGATCAATAGACTGTTCCCTATAACACAAAAGTTTATCGCAATGAATGCACACAATTTTAACGTCAGCAAAACCAGGATGAATTTGTGGGTGTGGACTGCTTGCTGAAAATTCTGCTGCAGTAGTTGATGTGCTTGGTACAGAAACAGGTGGGTTCTCCTGCAACCTCTGTGTTGCAGCTCGAGCAAAGTTTAAAAAAAAACAATTTTCATAACTATTCTACATAATGTATTTTGTTAGTATGTTCATTAAATACATAAATATATGTTTTTAAACAATTAAAAACATTTGCGCCTTTTGCGTACGGAGCGCCGTACATGACGTTACACGAAAGCTTTGATGCGATGCGTAACATTGAAGCGTATTCGTAGCGCATGCGCGAGTACGCGCTGAGAGTGATTAGCAATACAAACTATGGTGCAATCACTCTCGCATGTCAAATCAGAGGACAGGGCGCACTACGAGTATAGTTACAAGTGGTCACTCATTGGAGATCGAATTCTGGGTCTGCTTCTGAGCACTATTTGTTGTTAATTATTGGTGCACACACTCACACTTGCGCAGTGCACGCCCGCCCACACTTTCCCACATATCACCACATACCTTTCTTGCTATTACTAAGCCTGCAACCCAATACATTAGCCAATGGGAGGTCCCCCTGGTCCGTCATTCTTCTAGACCGCGAAAACGCTACCAATAATGATCCTGGACTTACTTTGGTCAGCCCCCGCTGTTTCCATATAAAATGGATAGTGACCTAACCATGCTCCCTTTTGGCTCCTCTGCCGTGACAGACAGACTCTCATCGTCATTGATTGTACTACGAATTGTTTGCTCGAACGGAGGAGGACTCGTGACACTCGATGTGGTGTCACTGCTGCTGCCTTCCAGCCAGGCCATCATAGCCAAAGTGCCGGTGTCGCCCGCGCCCACCCACACAGGCCCAGTCAAAGCCCCAGCCTTTAAAGACAAGACAAGAGACGACAAAAGCAAAGGTAGGAGAAGCCACTGTAAATTGTACCTGCATGATAGTATATTTTGAAATTTTTTTTACTGTCACATGGCCCTCGAAGCTCTGGTTTGCTTTTTTTTTTGTGCGACACATACTTTGTACTTAATTGTATATGCTCCCTCCTAATCCTCCCGTGACTTTTGATATTTATTGCTACCTCACGTGGCCTTCCCAGGCCTCTATTAATATTTATCATATATAATTGATCATAATATTTCCTTCTGCATCAAGAAGCCCTCCTTAGCCTTTTCTAAATAAATTGTACATGCATGAATTTCTGTGTCGTATTTTTAAAGTGTCACATTCTTTAGCCTGTATTCTTATGAATTGTGCGTTCATATTGGTATTATTTTTTGAGTGCGTCATGTGGCCCTCCCAGCTCTGTTTTGCTTTGTTTTTTTGCTCCATTTGTTTTGTACTTCATCGTATTTCTTCCCTCCTAATCGTCCTGTAACTTTTAATAATTATTGCTACCTCAGGTGGCATTACCGGGCCTCTATTGTTATTGATCGTATATGGTTGATCGTAAAATTTCGTTCTGCGTCACGGGTTCCTACTAGGCCTTTTCTAAATAAATTATGCGTCCATGAATTTCTGTGTAATATTTTTTAACTGTGCCCCGTGCTTTAGCCTGTATTGGTCCAATTTGTGCATTCACATTAGTATTATGTTTTTTTACTGCGTCATATGCCCCTCCCAGTCGTTTTGCTTTACTTTTTCTGTGGCCCATGCTCTGTGCTTCATCGTATTTGCTCCCTCCTAATCCTCCTGTGACTTTTAATATTTATTGGTACCTCAAGTAGCCTTCCCAGGCCTCTATTACTATTCATCATATATAATTGATCATAATACCACCTTTTTTTTTTATCTTCCACTCAATCAACACTTTATCTACACATAACACACACCAACTTGCTACCGTTTTTGTCTGGGGTTATCAATTATTCCTGAATTTCATATTCTGAACCAAACTCAAGGCCCTTTATTGAACATTTTTGTTGTAGCTACTACCCCAGCCGAAGGCAGTGGGAAATTTGCACACTTGCTGCCTTTCTTGGCTGGGGTTATCAATTAATCGTGAATTTCATATACTGATTCAATGTACTTGCCAAAGGCAGTAGGATATTTTTACACTTGCTGCTTTTCTTCACTGCTGTTCTCAATTATTTTAAAAGTAGCTACCAGCTTAGGAACAGTATTTTCCTATGGGAACAAATTTCAAAGTAATCGTCTCTGTAAAACTTCTTTGCCATGTTCAGTCATTTCTCCAATTTTTATTTCTTGTAGAATAGTTCCATATTCAACATAATTTCCTTGTTGCACATTTGTCATAAGTTCCTTATATTCAAAATATGACCGAATGTTAACATTTTCAATGCTACATTACATCGTTTACTTATACTACCTGTGGAACATGACAACAAATTGGAATACCACAAGCTATCAGGAGAAGCTTTTTGTGAAGACAGTTGAAGAAAATGAAACTTCTCATTATTCATTACCTAAGCATTGTATCAAACTTAATGCTTGCCTTTTTGCATTTAAAAATGCAACAAATTCTTAAAATAGAGTATGACATATTACTCTCAATGTATTTAAACCCAAAACAATTGTACTATGCCCTCAGATTCTTTTAACTGTACTAAATAGCATTCTTCGATGTTTGTGTTGAGTAGTACCTTCAATCTACATTGCAGACAGCAGGGTTCACAACTTCAAATCAGCTTTGGATGCAAATTTTCTCTTCAGCATCTGTGCTGACAACGGCTTTCAATCATTTCAGCACGGAGTACAGTTAACAACTAGATACCAAGACCGCCAGCACTGCAGAAAACATTCAATACAATCTTGATTTATTTCAAAAGGAGAAAATTGCACAAAGACCTCAGATTTTCTTAAATTTTGAAGAGTAGGAAATTCAGACTTCATTTAATGCAGAGGGAATTCTACTATATGTCTTCACATTTTCTTAAAATAACTGACAAAAAGCATTCGTCTATCTCTGTGTCAACTGTCTTCAATCTACATTGCGCAAGGAACGTACAAGCTCAGCGCCAAAGATACTACTTACTAACTCCACCATAAATAATCACCAAGAAGAGTGAACACTTTTATGTTATACTGAAGCATACTAATCCATTTAAATGGAATTGATGCAGAATTCAATCAACAGAAGACATTACTTTAATTACTGTTCTTCCCCCAATCATGTATCATCAGAGGATTACGTTCAACCTCAGCACCAAAGGTATTACTAACTCAGTGCACCAGAAATCATCAACACAGGACCATATTGAATAGCATGACTTATTTACAAAAAAAACATATCCTACTTTTTGGAGATATAGTTCAACTTACTTCTGTGAATGAACAACCAATATTGAATTAAAAAACTGGATTTTAAAGACTTTGCTACCAATACGTCATGCTTGGACCACGCATAGTCACAGACTTCACAAAACTTTGTTCCTTCAGGTGCCACTAACTCCTTCCACCACTTATCATCGCTGCATTCACGCACAAAAAATTACCAATATTGTGCAGCTGTAATCAATGACACTTAGTCATGAAGTCTTGGTAACCGCCACCTCCTACCATCGCCACAAGTCCATATTTAGCCAGGATTGAACTGATTCTTCGTTCATTACGTATAAAGTACAGTACCAAATAAAGTAATCTACCTCAAACCTACACAAAATCGCCAATTGCCTTTACTAAGCCAGAATTCACAAGACCAATAAAAATTACTATTAGTACATCCTGCCCAGACCACACATCTTCGCAAGCTCCACAAACCTTGTTGTTTCAGGTACCACTAACTCAGTGGAAACTAAACTAAGTATAACACCTATTTCATATTCTGATTCAAACTCAACACCATTTATCGAGCCTTTTTGGTGTAGCTACTACCCCGGCCGAAGGCAATGGCAAATTTGCACACTTCCTGCCTTTCTTGGCTGTGGTTATCAATTACTCCTGAATTTCATATTCTAATTCAAAATCATGTCCCTCTATCAAGCCTTTTTCACGTAGATACTGCACTGGCAGAAAGCAGTGGGAATATTTGCGCACTTCCTTCCTTTCTTCGCAGGGGTTATGAACTCTTGTACAATTTCATATTCCTATTCAAAGTGCAGGCCCTTTATCAAGCCCTTTTTGTTCTACCAACTACCGTGACCGTAGGCAGTTACAAATTTGCATACTTGCTACCTTTCAGAGACAATTTCTCAATGTCCTCAGATTTTCTCAAACTTTGAACAGTAGGAAATTCAGCCTTCATTTTTTCAATTTAGAGATGTTTCTACTGCATGTCTTCAGATTTTGTTTAAATAAGTAACAAAAAGCATTCCTCCATGTCTCTGTCAACTACTGCCTTTGATCCACACTACGGACAGCAGGGTTCAAAACTTGAATTCAGCTTTCCATCTACACTATCCACAGTATTCAAATTAGCCTTCATTTATGTAAGGCAGACACAATTTTAATTAATGGATGGCACAATAAACATTCCTCAATGTCTATACGAAGTACTTCCTTCAAATGTACACTACGACAACAGAGTTTACCTCTTCATACCACAAGCACATCAGTACCACAGAAAACATTGAATCCAGCCTTCCTTTATTTAAGGTAGAAACTAATGGATTCTATATCTTCCGACTTTGTAAAACAATCTCACAAATAGCACTCATCTATAACTTTGCTCACTAGAGCCTTCAATCTACACTGCGGACAGTAGGGTTCACAACTTGAATTCACCTTTCCATCTACACAAAGGACAACACAGAATTTAGCCTTGCTTTACTTAGGACAGACAGTTGTACTGTGTCCTCAGATTCTGTTAACTGTGATGTCGATCTTTGTGTCAACAACTGCCTTCAATCTACACTGCGGACAGCTGGGTTCACAACTTGAATTTAGCTTTGGAACTAAATTTGTCTTCAATAACTGTGCTGACAACTGCCTTCAATATATTCTGTTGCCACTAAAAATCAAAACTTGATAGCAGGAGCTCCACTACTACAGAAAACATTCAATTCTGCCTTGCTTTATTTAAAGTAGAGACTAATGGATTTTATGTCTTCCGATTTTGTAAAAGAATCTCACAAATAGCATTAATCTATAACTGTGCTCACTAGAGCCTTCAATCTACACTGCAAACAGTAGGGTTCACAACTTAAATTCACCTTTCCATCTACAATAAGGACAACATTGAATTTAGCCTTGATTTATTTAAGACAGACAATTGTAGTCTGTCCTCAGATTCTGTTAACTGCGCCAAAAGAGCACTCATTGATCTTTGTGTCAACAACTGCCTTCCATCTACACTGCGGACAGCTGGGTTCACAACTTGAATTGAACTTTCCTTCTACATTAAGAACAGCATTGTATTCAGCATGGCTCTACTTAAGGCAGAGACAATTATACTGTACCCCTCACATTCTCTTAGCTGTACAAAATAGCACAGCATTCATCGATGTTTGTGTCAATTAGTACCTTCGATGTACATTATGGACAGCAGGGTTCACAACTTCAATTGAGTTTTGCTTGTAAATTTCTCTTCATTATGTGTGCTTAGAAGTGCCTTCAATCAATTCTACACTCAGAAAAGTTCACAACTAGATACAAAGAACGCCAGCACTACAGAAAACAATCAATACAATCTTAATTTACTTAAAACAGCGACAATTGTACAATGTCCTCACATTTTCTTAAAGTTTGAACAGTAGGAAATTCAGCCTTCATTTATTTAATTCAGACACAATTCTACTATATGTGTTCGCATTTTGTTTAAATAAGTGACAAAAACCATTTGTCGATGTCTGTCAACAACTGCCTGCAATCTACACTGCACAGGAAACGTACAAGCTTCACACCAAAGGCACTACTTACTCAGTGTACCATAAATCATCACAAAGAAGAGTAAACAGTTTTATGTCACAGTGAGACATACTGTCTTTTTAAATGGAATAGATACAGTATGCAATCAACAAAAGACATTACTTCAATTACTGTACCTTCCCCCGACCACAAATCATCACAAGGTACATTCAAGTTCAGAGCCAAAGGTATTACTAACTCAGTGCACCACAACTCATCACCATGTGACCGTATTAAATGAGATGACTTATTTAGAAAAAGATATATCATACTTTTTAAAGATCTACTTCAACTTCTGTGAATGGACAACAAATATTTATTAGAAAACTTGATTTTAAAGACTTTGCTACCAATGCTTTGTGCTTGGACCACGCATCAACACACTCCATAGAACTTTGTTGCTTTAGATACACACTTGCTGCCCTTCTTGGCTAGGATTATCAATTATTCCTCAATTTCATATTCTAATAGAACATCAAGGCCCTTTATTGAACCTTTTTGTCATAGCTACTACCCCAGCCGAAGGTTAAATATTCCAAAAGTAATCTGTAAAATTTGCCAAACAACTCTTTCAAAGGGTGATCCAAACAAAAAATACTGCTTTAGCACAGCAAATATAAAGCTACACATGAAGAACTTGCACCCCAACAACTTTGCTTGAGCTGCAACACAAAGATTTAAGGTCAACCCACCTACTGCTCCACAAAGCAAATCAACTGCTTCAACAGCATCTTCGGCAACCAGTCCATAGTTGCATATTAATCTTGATTGTGATAAACTTAAATTATTGTTCAATTTCATATTCTGATTCAAAGTCAAGGCCCTTTATCAAGCCTTTTTCATATACATACTACCCCGGCAGAAGGCTGTGTGAAATTTGCACATTTACTGCCTTTCTTCGCAGACTTATGAACTATTGTCCAATTTGATATTCTGATTCAAAGTCAAGGCCCTTTATGTAGCTTTTTTGTTGTAACTACTTCCCCACCTAAAGATACTGATTAATGTGCACACTTGCAGCTTTTCTTATTTTTGACATAATTCATCTTCCACTCAATCAACACATCATCTACACTTATACACACCTACTTGCTACCTTTCTTAGGTACCGTTATCAACTATTTTTCTATTTCTATTTCATACCAGTATTCAAAGTACACGCCCTTTATCAAGCCTTTTTCAATGTACCCCACCCGAACACCGTATACCATTTGTACACTTACAGCCTTTCTTGGCTAGGGTTATCAATTTGTATTTTATAATACAGTTGTGACGAATTTAATTAAGAAAGTGATTTTTTTTAAACACATTTTATAAGGAAAACAAAACTAGAAAAACTACTTGACAAGGTTTTCAAATTGAATTTTTTTTATTTCTTATAGTAATCAATACAATTCGATTACTAGATAAACTAATCCCTTTAATGAAGGGCAAAAGTAAGTGGAAAAGAGTAACTAACAGAAGTAATTTTTCAGAGTTTTTTTTGGGTGAATGGAACCATAGTTCAAATTCGGAGCCTTTTTTTAACAATAACAGCTATCTTCAGAGTAATGATTTCTTACATGCAGTTGACACTAATGGTTGTGCCTATAAGCTTAGAAATGGTTTTGGAATTGTGAAAGACAACATTGTTCCTAGAATTTCAAAACAGGTGTTAGCTGAGGAAGTTTTAGGGAAACGTCCTAAAGCTCCAGTGAACATTTGCAATTGTAGTAGTATTTATACTGTAGCTCAAGAATCTATTGATTTTTTAATGCAATTTCTTACATAACTATATTGAGAAAAGTGTTAAATAAAAGATTTAGATGTTGCAAGGACTACAGACTTGTAGGTTGATAGAAAAAACTGGTTTGCAAGGTCATTCTCTAGCTTGTCTTTCTAAAACAGTATAGAGAAGTGTTTTTCACCAACTCAGAATGTTACCAGTACATCAAACTCAAATGAGGAAATTAGTCAGAACATTGTATTATGCAAAACTTCCAGCACTAATGTTAAAAAAATTAAACAGTACTCTTTTCCGTGCATCTGTTTCAGATGTAACGAATGTCCTCCATGAAATTCACCTTACTTACTTTGCTCCTCAGGAATGTTCTACTGTAGAAATTTTTTAGCAATATATTACAAAGTTTAAGGTGATTTCACTTTAAACGCCAAAATATTCTTCTGTTTATTTTCAACGAACTCATTATAAAAATTAAACCAGGAATGTTCATCTGTATTTAAAAAGGAGAATAATAATGAATGAAAGAATTTCGCAACTTATTTGTTGGTAGAGAATTCTTTTGATTTGGCTTCTGATTAGTGTATTTGTAAATATTGTTATAACAAATTAGATGAGAACAAAATGCCTGCTAGAGGTGTTCATAATCATCTTGAGTTGGTAATTATTCCTTCTGAACTAATGGATTTAAATACCTATGAGTCTAGTCTTATTCAATGTGTGCAACCATTTCAGGCTACTGTTCGCATGGAGCCTAATGCAGGAAAATTGCCTCCTTCAGATTTACAAACAGGATTAAAGGGAAGAGTTGTAGATTTGCCTATAGATTTTTTTAATAAAAAATTGACACAATTGGTGTAGAAAATATAGAAGATCAACCTTTAATTATTCATGTTAATAGCGTTCCTACTAGGAGTACGAAAATGTAAAAGGCAACATATCTACTAAAAAAAAAAATCAATATTATAAAAATCTCTATGTGAGCTATGCCGAGTACACTTGGGATGATTGACTTCAATTTCTTCGAGACACAAATCCAAAGACAATAAGGGGCAAATTTGCAAGCCCATTGCGCCTCTTTGCGCCGCTGTCGCGTCACTTTTGTGACGCAGCGGTGGCGCAAAAGATGCGCCATGGTGAGGGGTATTAACAACGTGACGCATCTGGGCGATGCGTCATGTTGTAAAGCCCTGCGCCATAAGGAGGCGTTCCTGTGCAGGCGGGGGCGTTCCTGCGCAGGAATGCCTCCTAAAAGTGGCTGCGTGAAATCAAGAAGATTTCACTCAGTCACTTTTATGCGTCATGTTGTAAAGCCCTGCGCCATAAGGAGGCGTTCCTGTGCAGGCGGGGGCGTTCCTGCGCAGGAATGCCTCCTAAAAGTGGCTGCGTGAAATCAAGAAGATTTCACTCAGTCACTTTTAGGCCAATGCTGAGTCAAAACCCTGCGCCTGCTTGAAGCAGGCATAAGGCTTGAGGCAGCATTGAAAGAATAGGCCCCCCCAGAGCTTTTCTGAAGCTGCGTTGCAACTCCAGCAATGTGCCGCATTTACAACACAGATGTGTGACACATCTGTGCCGCTTTGGCCCCATTGTGGTACAAAAGGGGGTGGTGATGGACGGAGCATCTGAATCAATCAAACACTCACACCGAGTCAAAAGATCTGGGTTTAATCCATCACTGTTCTTTAGCCCACTCTGCCACCTCAGTTCAGACATGGCTGTATGCAAATCAGTGTGACCCTGTGCCTCATGGGAACAGTCCAGGCCGAACTGCCAAGCCTTGTCTTCCCAGGACCGGAAACAAGCTTCCAACGACCGGTTTCTGGCATTCCAGCCGTCTTCAGCCCGGCTTGCTTGAATCCAGTGGCAAAGTGAGCAAGGGACTCACGTCTGAGCATACCCTGCCAAACTTATGGTGGCCAAAAGCGGTACAAAAGGGGGTGGTCATGGACGGAGCATCTGAATCAATCAAACACCCACACCCAGTCAAAAGATCTGGTTTTAATCCATCACCGTTCTTTAGCCCACTCTGCCACCCCAGTTCAGACATGGCTATATGCAAATCAGTCTGACCCTGTGCCTCATGGGAAAAGTCCAGCCCGAACTGCCAAGCCATGTCTTCCCTGGACCGGAAACAAGCTTCCGAGGACCGGTTGCTGGCATTCCAGCCGTCTTCAGCCCGGCTTGCTTGAATCCAGTGGCAAAGTGATCAAGGGACTAACATCTGAGCATACCCTACCCCTCTTATGGCGGCCAAAAGCGGTACAAAAGGGGGTGGTGATGGACGGAGCATCTGAATCAATCAAACACTCACACCCAGTCGAAAGACCTGGGTTTAATCCATCACCGTTCTTCAGCCCACTCTGCCACCCCAGTTCAGACATGGCTATATGCAAATCAGTCTGACCCTGTGCCTCATGGGAACAGTCTAGCTCGAACTGCCAGCCATGTCTCTCCTGGACCGGAAACAAGCTTCCGAGGACCGGTTTCTGGCATTCCAGCCGTCTTCAGCCCGGCTTGCTTGAATCCAGTGGCAAAGTGAGCAAGGGACTCTAGTCTGAGCATATCCTGCCACACTTATGGCGGCCAAAAGCGGTACAAAAGGGGGTGGTGATGGACGGAGCATCTGAATCAATCAAACACTCATACCCAGTCTAAAGATATGGGTTTAATCCATCACCGTTCTTTAGCCCACTCTGCCACCCCAGTTCAGACATGGCTATATGCAAATCAGTCTGACCCTGTGCCTCATGGGAACAGTCCAGCTCGAACTGCCAAGCCTTGTCTTCCCTGGACAGGAAACAAGCTTCTGAGGACCGACTTCTGGCATTCCAGCCATCATTAGCCCGGCTTGCTTGAATCCAGTGGCAAAGTCAGCAAGGGACTCACGTCTGAGCATACCCTGCCACACTTATGGTGGCCAAAAGCGGTACAAAAGGGGGTGGTGATGGACAGAGCATCTGAATAAATCAAACACTCACACCCAGTCAAAAGATCTGGGTTTAATCCATCACCGTTCTTTAGCCCACTCTGCCACCCCAGTTCAGACATGGCTATATGCAAATCAGTCTGACCCTGTGCCTCATGGGAACAGTCCAGCCAGAACTGCCAAGCCATGTCGTCCCTGGACCGGAAACAAACTTCCGAGGACTGGTTTCTGGCATTCCAGCCGTCTTCAGTCCGTCTTGCTTGAATCCAGTGGCAGAGTGAGCAAGGGACTCACGTCTGAGCATACCCTGCCACACTTATGGCGGCCAAAAGCGGTACAAAAGGGGGTGGTGATGGACGGAGCATCTGAATCAATCAAACACTCACACCCAGTCAAAAGATCTGGGTTTAATCCATCACCGTTCTTTAGCCCACTCTGCCACCCCAGTTCAGACATGGCTATATGCAAATCAGTCTGACCCTGTGCCTCATGGGAACAGTCCAGCCCGAACTGCCAAGCCATGGCTTCCCTGGACCGGAAACAAGCTTCCGAGGACCAGTTTCTGGCATTCCAGCCATCTTCAGCCCAGCTTGCTTGAATCCAGTGGCAAAGTGAGCAAGGGACTCACGTCTGAGCATACCCTGCCACTCTTATGGCGGCTACTTTGCCACTGTATTCAAGCAAGCCGGGCTGAAGACGGCTGGAATGCCAGAAACCGGTCTTCGGAAGCTTGTTTAGATGCTCCGTCTATTACCACCCCCTTTTGTACCGCATTGTAAATTCGGCGCATCATGGGTGGCGGAGCTGCGGTGCACAATAACTGGCTCATCCTTGCTAATTTGCAGGGATGCGTCAGAAATTGTAAATCTGCTCCGAAATATTGAATACAAGACACCTGGAGAATTGTGCTCTTTGGATCCAGTTAATGTATACAGGTATTTCAATCATAGATTCGAAGCTATAATATCTTTAATCACCAATAAAAAAATTCTCCTCTTGGAAAGGTTTTGGATTTCTTTTGGAGAGAAGAGTATCAACCAAAAGATGCTCCTCACATACATATGCTATTATGGATCAAAGATGCTCCCAAATTTGCAACTGAGTCAGATGATACTGTGCTGTCTTTTATTAGAAAATATGCCACATGTAATATACCCAAAAGTACACACGATAAAGACTTTAATCAACAAGTCTTACAATTACAAAGTTAATATTTAACTGAGAAAAAGCCATAAAGTATACGTATTATAGTGTATTAGTTCATAACACTTCCTATTCCAACTGGTAAAAGATCCCCCCCTTTTTATTCATTCTACTTTGAGTTCCTAAGAAGGACCACCTCTCATGAGAATCCTGTCAAATAGAAAGAAAATCACCATAATAACAGCAATGCTCTCATCTTCCACCTTTTCTTCAAAAGGAGATTTCATTCCTAAACACCCTCCAAATAAGAAGAAAAAATGTCTTATTTGGAACTTATTTACTATCCCTGAAGAGCAAAAAAAGGGTAATGCTCCGTTAGTAACCTGTAAAATTTTCCAAACAACTCTTTAAAGGAGTGATCTATCCAAAAAATACTCCTTTGTCACGCCAGGTTTGAAACAATATATCAAGAACTTGTACCCCAATAACTTTGCTAGAGCTCCAACACGGACGTTACAGGAAAACCCACCTGATGCTACACCAAGCACATCAATTGCTGCAGCAGCATATTCAGCAAGCATTCCACACCCACAAATTGATCCTCATTTCAGTGAAATTAACATTCAATGCATTTATTATGATTAACTTTTGTCTTACGGGAAAATAAAATGCAGGGAGCAGGACATCACTATGCTCAACATTACTATTTTTTTAAATCATCTTGTAATTGGTACCAACTACCCCAGCCGAAAGCAGTGCTTAATTTGCACACTTTCTGCCTTTCTTGAATGGAATTATCAATTATTCTTCAATTTCATATTCTGATTGAACGCAAAAGCCCTTTATTGAACCTTTTTTGTCATAGCTAATACCCCAGGCGAAGGTTAATGCTCCAAAGGTAATCTGGAAAATTTACCAAACAACTCTTTCAAAGGTTAATCCATCCAAAAAAGACTTCTTTCACACAGCAAATATAGTGTGACACTTGAAGAACTTGCACCACAACAACTTTGCTTGAGCTGCAACACAAAACTTGCAGGGCAACTCACCTGCTGCTGCACCAACCACATAAACTGCTGCAACAGCATCTTCGGCAAGCAGTCAATACTCACATATTAATCTTGATTTTAGCAAACTTACATTTCTATACATTTATTGCAATTAACTTTTCTGTTATGTGAAATTCATAAAAAACAGAAACATATCTGTCCGCAACATTACTCATTAGACATTTATCAACCTTTTTTGTTGTAACTACTTCCACCAAAATCAGTTAGAAATATGCACACTTCCTGCCTTTCTTGACTCGGGTTATAAATTATTCTCCTTCTAATAAAAATTGAAAGTACCCACCCTTTATTCAACCTTCTTGTTAACTTCTTTCCGTAAATTGCAGTGCGTAATTTCTACACTTGCATCCTTTTTTCCGACGCACAGTCTCTAATGAGTTTGGTATCCAAATATCTACTTCCATGATAAGACTATGCTTACTTTGTGCATCTTCAACATTTCTAACTTTTTACCTTATTCATCTTCCAATCAATGAACACATCATCCACATGTACACACACTTACTTGCTGCCTTTCTTGGCTGGGGTTATCAATTATTCTTGATTTTCATATTCTGATTCAAACTCATGGCCCTTTATCAAGCCTTTTTGTTATAGCTACTACCCCAACCAAAGGCAGTGGGAAATGTGCACACTTGCTGCCTTTCTTGGCTGGGGCTCTCAATTATTCTTCTTGTAATACAAATTCAAAGTACAGGCCCTTTATTGAGCCTCCTTGCTAACTATTACTCGTAAATGGCAGTGGGTAATTTGCACACTTGCGTCCTTTCTTACATCCTTTCTACCGCACAGTGTGTGTACTTTCTGCACTTCCATTGCTTGCTTAGATATGGTACCCATTTGTCAGGCTCCCACTGCGGAGTCCAACGCGTAGTCTGTGTAATGGACTTGAAATCCAAACATCCACATCCTTGACAACACAGTGGGTACTTTGCACAGCTGCAGCCTTTTTTATTTTTCACCTTTTTTATAACCTCAGAAAGGGGCCAATATTGTTATTTTTCAACACTACCACCCAGTGTCGGGAGTGTGTACTTTATGCACTTCCTTGCTTACTTACATGTGGAAGCAGTTTCTCAAGACTCTCACTGCAGAATGCAACTCCCACTCTATGTAATGGACTGGAAATCATAAGTTCATAAGTTCAAGTTTATTATGATATCGGAACTCTTACGAGATCCACATAAAGGACATAAAATACATACAATAAAATCTTTAAAATAAAATATCGACCGGTACATAGAATAGGAATACACAACAATTAGGACCTTTGAATTACCAAATTAATACAAATCCAGGAAACATTTAAAAAATTTGTACAGTTTGAAACAAAACATTTCATTAGGGGGATTAATCATAGCTGCACTAAAAGAAGGAGCAGACAAAATGTTCAATTGAAGGCAGATGGGTCTAAGCCATCTTCGCCTAAAAGACATCAGGGCTTGACAAACAAAAATTACATGAGACAAATCTTGATCATACATATGACAAAAATCACAGACCGCTGAAGAGCCATGCCATCTGGATAAGAGCGATTTCAAAGGAAGTAAATCCTGTCTTACTAAAAACAGTAGGCGTCTAACGCCATGAGGAATGTTCCATTGAACGTATGGTTGAGCTTTCCTCAACAGACAGGAATCAATAACTGGGGTAATGCCCTTTTTCAAAATCCGAAGATCTCTATACAGTCTAAACCCTAGTTCCCACGAGGAGGACTTCAAAAGGGTTTTTAACTGATAAGATGACAAAGAGAATAACACATCTTTATCCAGTTGTAAGTGACCCACAGCATATCTAAAAATGTTTACGATTAATGAATAGTCATTAAAATTTCCCAACAACTCATTTTTTATAAGATGTCTTAAGGTACTAGGTTCACTCCTTGCAAGGCTGACAACCCAGCGCACAATTCCCGCTAGACCTTGGACCCAGCTACTACGTAAGCCGAATTCCTGTTTAAAGACAGCAGTAGAACTAGCTGTATTGACAGATACTAGGCTACGTAGAATTTTTCCTTCCGAGGAATTTAAGAAGCTCCAGAATGCAACTCCCACTCTATGTAATGGACTGGAAATCCAAACATCCACTTCCCTGACAAGGCAGTAGGTATTGTGCGGGTCTGCTGCCTTTATTATTTTTCACCTTATTCAACTTCCACTCAATTAACACAGCATCCACACATACACACATCTACTTCCTGCCTTTTGACAGGGGTTATTAATTATTATTTAATTTCATATGCCTATTCAAAGTGCAGGCCCTTTATCGAGCCTTTTTGTTGTAGCTACTACCCCGGCCGAAGGCACTGAGAAATTTGCACACTTGCTGCCTTTCCTGGATGGGGTTATCAATTATTCTTCTTGTAATACAAATTCAAAGTACTGGCCCTTTATTGAGCCTTCTTGGTAACTATTACTCGTGAATGGCAGTGGGTAATTGGCACACTTCCAGCCGTTCATGTATAATAAAAAGCCTAATAAAAGTCTACCAATATTAAAAAAGGGCCAGTATGGTCTATGGTTATCAAATATTCTGTTATTCTAATTCAAGGTACAGACCTTTTATTGACCCTTCTTGGTAACTACTACCCGTGAATGGCAGTGGGTAATTTGCACACTTGCAGCTTTTCTTATTTTTTACATTATTCATCTTCCACTCAATCAACACACCATCTACACGTACACACACACCTACTTGCTGCCTTTCTTGGCTATAGTTATCAACTATTCTATTTCATATTCGTATTTAAACTGCAGGATCTTTATCGAGCCTTTTTGTTGCAACAACTACCCCAGCCGAAAGCAGTAAGAAATTTGCACACTTACTGCCTTTCTAGAAGTGTATTAGTTTTTCCTGGAAGTGTAAGGGAACAGACTGGGCGATTAAAGGTATAAAAGAGAAATTTGCCGGTGCATAAAAAACTGCATACATAGTCTATAGGAGTTTTAAGCAGTCCATGCCCTAAGGCCCACTTTGCAACATGAGTACTTCAGTACTAGATGAATGACTACAATTCTGCAACAAGAATGCCTCAAACAACTTTAATAAATGTATTCTTATACCATCTCATAACTTAATAGAGCTTCTGAAATATTTTCATCAAGTATTTCATATTCCTGATTATCAATTTCAAAACTCATATGATCATACTCGATGTCATCTAATGCTTCCAGAAAATCAACATCTAAGGTTTAGTCTAGGAAATCACAGCTAATATATGCAGCATTTATATCTTCCTCTTCATTCTCGCTACTTGTAAAAAGTATGTTATGCTCTTCTATAACACTGTTACTAATTTCGAAACTGTCTTTCAAATTGTTTTGTTGATTCTCCATGCTGAATTTCTTATGTGTAGGTCCTTGTACAAAAGCATAAACACTTCATTTTATTTTTACTTTAATATCAGCATATGTGGTGATTCATATGAATTATATTAGATATTTATCTTACAAATTAAACAACAATATTTTGTACATGAGTGTATTTTATTTTGAAAACATTTGAAAATTAAATAAAATAAATAGTGTCACTCTGCATTGTGTCAAGGTCTTTATCCTACCTACTGTGTTGCAAACTTAAAACAGTGACAACACCAGTGCCATGCTTTGTCAATTAGGGTGGAGGGAAGCAAAGAAAGGGAGTAAAGTACATGTCTACACATTTACTGCTATATTCAGAGCACTGGATGAAGCCTTCTACTCAGATTCAAAAAAACATACGCAATAGAAGGCTGCACAAAAGATACACAAAGGATAGCTACACAAATAGGACACCGAATCTTGAACACAAACTGGTAAGTAAGCAAAAGAACAAAAAAGCTAAAAACACTGCAACGGACGCTATGCTGGGGAACTCATTCTTAAGAGAGGTAGAAACGTACTGTAAATAAAACGGAATTCAAATAAAGAAAAAGTAAAAAACATAAATGGATGACAAAGTCACTAGAGGAATACTCTGTTCCCCAACATAAAAAAAGGATTTTCCAGAAATTGAATGTACCAATGTTTAAGGAGCTGCAAAGGAACCCATTCCCCGGGACATAAAAAATATCATTAGGGACCGTGTGGAGAACACCAATACCCCCACGGTCCCAGCCGGCTACCCGCGTCCTCCGAGAGCCGGCATTGCTTTGTCAGATACAGCAGTTTATATGCTGCTCTCTCTAACGAAAAGCAATCTACTTTCCTACTTGAAAGACTCAGCAGCTGAACGTGCTCTCTCTTTCAAATAGGGAAACCGGTTTGCTGTGCTAAAGTGGGAGTCGCGACACTCCCACCCTACCATACCAAACAGCAGTCTCCCGGGGGTAGACACCCCGGGACACTGCAGGAGCCAGCCCTGAGAGATGGTGGACCCCAGAGCCATCAAGAGTTCCAGGACTGAGACCGCGCCACCCCCTCCCAACATTAAAAAGCCCTGAAAAGTGGTCATCCCTGGGGCTTGGAGGTCTCTGCCATCACGGACCCCCCCTTTTTAAGTATTACTGCCCAAGGAAGGTGGCGGTCCCTGGGGCATGTACGAGGGCCATGAGTCCCCCTGCATACTTCAAAATAAAAGATAGCTGCCAACACTTACTAGTTTGGAGCATTGACAGCCAATCAGCATGCAGCTCGTGCTTGTAATTGTATGGATTCCGTATACATATGTCACGTTTTTTCTATTCTTTAAAAAAAATAGAATATATGGCCTAAAAATCCATCAACTATCCCCTGAGAAAGCCTAGAGGTTCAGGATTTTTCTACCCTTCCCCTTCCCCTATTTCTCAACTTTGTTTTCCTATTTCCTTATTACTCAGTTCTTGGGGGCCAACAACATGACTGCAAACCCTTCCTAGTTTGCACTGTTGACAGACAGTTGACAGACAATCAGCATGCAGCTCGTGCTCGTAATTCTACTGATTCCCGTACGCATACTCCGTGATTTTTCTATTTAAAAAAAAAAAATAGATATAGCCTAAAAATTCATGAACGACCCCTGAGCAAGCCTAGATGGTCAGGATGGTTCTACCCTGCACCCTTTCCTTATTTCTCAACTTTGTTTTACTGTTTTCTTGTTACTCAGTTCTAGCAACGAACAAGATGGCTGCCAACACTTCCTGGTTTGGAATGTTGACAAACAGTTGACAACCAATCAGCATGCAGCTCGTGCTCGTAATTGTATGGATTTCCGTACGCGTGCTGTACTCCGTCTCTGAATATCGCTATGATTTTACTTGTAATTTTCTCAGAAACTACTGAATGAATTTACACCATTTAACAAAAAGCACAATCTGCGAACCAAACTCTACCTCTCGGCCAAATTTGGTGTAATTCCGTTCAGCCGTTCAGGCCAGTAGGTAGTTCTAGTTAGGACCTAGTTTCCATAGGAAATCCGCAACATTTTGTTGGAAATAACTTTGGCGCCGGTGGACGAATCTTCGCAAATTTCTCAAAGAAGATGGCCCGTTCTGCTTCGCTCCTTCCCTGGAAATTTTGGGGGATTCGTCAAGTGGGGGCTGAGAAAAAAGGGGGGGTCCCAAAACGTGTTTTCCCCATGTTTTTTTCCATAGGATGATTAGACACGGCTACAGCTCGAACAGGTAAACGGAATTCCAAGAAATTTGGCAAAATAGTAGAGTCTGATTCGCAGATCACACTTTTGATCAAATGGTGTAAATCCATCCAGAAGTTTCTGAGAAAATCCAAAGAAATCTATCTATAAGCGCGCACCGTGGACACACAGTGAGAGAATCGGGTGTGCGCGAGCGGAATTCTGATTTGATGTTAGACATCTGTCAACATTCCAATCGGTGGAAACCAGGAAGTGGTGGCCGCCATTTTGTGTCTCCGAGGCAGAATAGAGCCCAAAACAAAAGTGGAGAACGTGAAAAGGGGGCAGGGTAGAGACTCCGTGACCCCCTAGGCCTTCTCAGGGGGTTCCTGAAGGACCCCGAAGGGCAAAAAAAACTTGTTTTAAAAAAAAAAAAAAATTACGAGGTGCGCGCACGTTGCTTGCACCCTTGAGGCAGAAGTGAGTCAAAAAGAAAAGTGGAGAACGTGAAAAGGGAACAGGGTAGAGACTCCCGGAACCCCTAGGCCTTCTCAGGGGGTCCCTGAAGGACCCCAAAGGGCAAAAAAAACTTGTTTTCAAAAAATAAAAAAAATTGCGAGGTGCGCGCAAGTTGTTCGCACCCTCGAGGCAGAAGTGATTCAATAGGAAAAGTGGAGAACTTAAAAAATGGGCAGGGTAGAGACTCCCTGACCTCCTAGGCCTTCTCATGGGGTCCCTGAAGGACCCCGAAGAGCAAAAAAAAAATATATATTTTTTTTTTAAAACACGAGGTGCGCACACGTTGCGTGCACGTTGGAAATAAAACAACAAAAAAAAGTTCAATAACAAATTTGGGTGTTTATATGATGATTGAAGATGTAGACTATACTGTTCAACTTTATCCAAATCATAAAAACTAGCTGTGCCGTTTTATATTACAGGATACAGTCAATGTATTACAATATAGAAAGGCAGTTTTTGGAAAAATAATTATATAAAAATGTATACAGAAATTCGCATTTTAAGGAATTAGAATTTAAAAAAACTTAGCAAATTCAATGAGTTAGGTATTAGCATTGAAAAAACCTTTCAAATTCACTGAAAAAACCATAGGTTTCACACACGTCATAGTTAGGAATTAGCATTAAGAAAACCTTGCAAATTCACTGAAAAAACCATAGGTTTCACACACGTTATAGTTAGGAATTAGCATTTAAAAAACCTTGCAAATTCACTGAAAAAACCATAGGTTTCACACATGTTATAGTTAGCTGGACATTACACTCATACAAAACCTTTGAAATTCCCCTGTTATAGTTAGTTCAGCTAACTTTAACTCCGGCGACCGCAATGCGCTGCTGATGACATCACATATTACATCACTAATGACATGGTCAGTGACATCACTCATGACATCACTGATGACATCTCAAATGACATCACTGATGACATCACTGATGACATCATCCTTCTAAAAGAGTGGCAGACCTCTTTTCACCCTAATATAACCTTTGATAAACACATTAAAAAATGGAAACTACTATTTTAAAAAAAATGGAGATAGCAATACCAATTACGACAACCTATTAGGTAATTCCAACATCTACATACACATCCACTCATTCACCAACAGTTCTATATAGTAACTCATACATGTACTCACTCGTCATATGTACTCATACACCTATACATCCTGTCACACACTAATACTCATCCATATAGTTTCTCACACACATATTCACACATGCAAATAAACTATCAAAAATCCATTTGCTTGATTATACTGCTGTATACACACCACTGCACTTACTTCTACAGCAACGTACACATATTTACTCTCTTCAAACAATTAATTATAAAAACACATACTTATTTATACAGGTAGTCTTTCAAACTCTCACTCTCACATATACTCAATTATATACATCAATACTCACATATACTAGTTTAAAACATATGTAGTTACTCCTGAATCCACTATTGAGACAATCATTCACTCACTAACCCACCCATACATACAATCATCCACCCATACAGTCTTGCACACATGCTGTCTGCAAAACACATACAAACAGTGAGTCACTCATTCATGCATCTGTGCGCTAAGTAATAACCCCAACCGAACCATCCAGACACTCATACTGATAATAAAAAAAACAACTAATAACTCATATACACACTCATGTAGCTACTCACCAACCCATGCAGCCACTTATACATAAAGTGAGACACTGATACAGATATTTGAATATTTAAACATTACTCGCCAGTATACGTATTCACCTAGATACACTTAATAAGTCAGTTAACCAATCAATTTTACAAAAAAAACTTCCATTTAGACACTTATTTACACATGTATTCTTCCATCGACCTTTAGATATACATATATAAAACATTTATTTTTCAGAAAGACACGTTCAGTGGATGATGTCATCAGTGATGTCATCAGTGATCTCATTTGAGATGTCATCAGTGATGTCATGAGTGATGTCACTGACCATGTCATGAGTGATGTAATATGTGACGTCATCAGCAGTGCAATGCGGTCGCGCAAGTTATAGTTAGCTAAACTAACTATAACGGGGGAATTTCAAAGGTTTTGTATGAGTGTAATGCCCAGCAAACTATAACATGTGTGAAACCTATGTTTTTTTCAGTGAATTTGCAAGGTTTTTTAAATGCTAATTCCTAACTATAACGTGAGTGAAACCTATATTTTTCAGTGGATATATATATATATATATATATATTCAACAAGGAGCAAGGGATTGTTTACCGGGATCCATATCCCTTAGTCAGGTGGCGTGTCACGCTCGGCTAATCCCATCGCCGAGTATTAACCATGTCCAGAAAAATGCTTTCAAAAGCAAAAACACGCACTCGGAAAGGTGCAGCAAACAAAGGGTTTATTCACGAGGTAACGCTACGCGTTTCAGCACAAGGGTGCCTTGATCACACGTTTGACCTTAACCAATCATGACCAGATTATGTACAAACAAGAATGACCGTAATGTTTGGTAAACATAGAAAAAGGACACATTCAATACATGAGTCGCGTCGGCCATTATTAACTAGTCATTTCACGTTGTATGTCTATTGCATCATAGAGTTATAAACATGAATAAATGACTTTCAACCGAATCGTGAAAAGGAGACATAAACTCATTATACTTAAGCATTATGAATTCTATAGTGCCTGTATAGTATATGACAATTGTATTCAGGGGTAATCTGTGCCTCTAAAATCGTATCTTTTTCACATAATATCGGGGAAATAATGAGGGAAATTTTAACACAAATTTCAGTGTCCTACTGTATTATTAGGTTAAAAAAGAAAAAGCTGCATTACGAGGCTCTGATGTACAAGATAGCTGGAAAGTACCAGTAAGAGGTCATCTCTCGAAAGGCATACGAATGCTTCACTCATATATGAATTACATTGCTAATATATGTTAATATCACATAATTAGAGTAAAACTATTGAACATAAGACCCAACATTAAATTTGCATGTCATGTCCGGATCTGGTAGCCCAATGGCTAGTGGTACCTTCATGGACAATTCCTCACAGGGGTATGACTCTGCTGCTTAAGACAGGACAATTCTACCTCATGGGCACCCTCGTGTAGGATATGCATTAAGCTATGCAATGACTGTAATGTTTACAAATTGTCCATGAAGGTACCACTAGCCATTGGGCTACCAGATCCGGACATGACATGCAAATTTAATGTTGGGTCTTATGTTCAATAGTTTTACTCTAATTATGTGATATTAACATATATTAGCAATGTAATTCATATATGAGTGAAGCATTCGTATGCCTTTCGAGAGATGACCTCTTACTGGTACTTTCCAGCTATCTTGTACATCAGAGCCTCGTAATGCAGCTTTTTCTTTTTTAACCTAATAATACAGTAGGACACTGAAATTTGTGTTAAAATTTCCCTCATTATTTCCCCGATATTATGGGAAAAAGATACGATTTTAGAGGCACAGATTACCCCTGAATACAATTGTCATATACTATACAGGCACTATAGAATTCATAATGCTTAAGTATAATGAGTTTATGTCTCCTTTTCACGATTCGGTTGAAAGTCATTTATTCATGTTTATAACTCTATGATGCAATAGACATACAACGTGAAATGACTAGTTAATAATGGCCGACGCGACTCATGTATTGAATGTGTCCTTTTTCTATGTTTACCAAACATTACGGTCATTCTTGTTTGTACATAATCTGGTCATGATTGGTTAAGGTCAAACGTGTGATCAAGGCACCCTTGTGCTGAAACGCGTAGCGTTACCTCGTGAATAAACCCTTTGTTTGCTGCACCTTTCCGAGTGCGTGTTTTTGCTTTTGAAAGCATTTTTCTGGACATGGTTAATACTCGGCGATGGGATTAGCCGAGCGTGACACGCCACCTGACTAAGGGATATGGATCCCGGTAAACAATCCCTTGCTCCTTGTTGAATATATATATATATCGCCAGTAGGTATATATAGTTAGGATTAATTCCCTATGGGATTTCTGAAAATTCTATGTCTAATAACTTTGGCGTTTGTGGACGGAATCGGCTGAAATTTTCAGGAAAATGGCACATTTTGTTTCTGAGCAGCCCCTGAAAATTTGGTGGGGTTTCGTCAAGGGGGGGCCGAGAAAAAAGGGGGGTCCCAAAACGCGTTTTTCCCATTCATTTTTCCATAGGGCGGTTGGACTCACTTTTAGCTCGAACGGCTGAATGGATTTGCACGAAACTTGGCAAAATTGTAGGGACTGTTAGCCCGATGTGCCTTTGCCAGGTCTCAATATATGTGCTTCAGTGGATTTTGAGAAATTAACGTTTAAATCAAGATATATATCTGTAACAGCGCTCCGGGCAGCGATCCGGTCTGCTCATTTTTCGCGTTTCGGAACTTTGCGCGCAGAAAGCTGATTGGCTCTCCGGTGTCTGTCAACATTCTAAACAGTCCGGAGCGGCCGCCATCTTGTCTCTCGGAAGGATCGAGAGAGAAGAAGAGGTGAAAAACGAAGGGGGAATTTAATGAAAGGGGGCAAGGTATCCCCCTCTTGACCCCCTAGGAATGTTGTTGGGGTTATTAAAGGGTCCCGTGGGGAAAAGAAAAAAAAATGATTTTTCACGGTAGAAGCGCTTCACGGGCCGCGAACTGGGCCGCAAACTGGTAGCGAAACGGGAATTCGCCATTTTGTGCTTCGTTAATTAAATTACTAGGTATAAGGGGGTGCGGGAGACGTATCCTAATCCCCTATGTTTCCTGAGGGTGGCTGAGGAGGCTGATATATGTTGATACATCTCTTCCAGCGGCTGCGCCATCTTGCCTTTTTTCCAATGCCACAATTTTGTCGTGCACGGCAGCCATTTTAGATGCCAGGCTGGTCCAAGGCTATCACCTACCCCTGCGGATGTAGTTTATGGCCCCAGCTGTAGAGAATTCAGACATGCCAACCCTCCCGATTCAGGCGTGTGACTACTGATTTCAGTGCTAGTCTCCCGCCTCCCGATTTCTGCAAGCAAAAACCCGGGGGCATATTACGAACAACTAGCGATAATTTTTGTCTCTAACTTGTTTAGAGACAAAAATTATCGCCGCACATCGGCGATTTTTAGCGCAGATAAACCTTGCTATTATCGCACAAAAGTCAGCGATATTCATGTATTATCGAGCAAATGCTCTTAGCCATGTTATCCACCTCCCATTGGATAACATGGCTAAGAACTGCTCAGGGCAGGTGTTAGATTTTGGAGATATTCGCGCTTAGCGCGAATATCTCCAAAAGTTGGTAATAGGAGATAGCGATGTTAGGGACTGTTTCCAGTCGCTAACATTTTGGCACGTCACTTTGCATGTCATTAGTGATAAGTATCACTGACATGCAAAGCGGGGCCCAAGATGGTCGCTATCTCCTTTTAGCTGTCACTAACTGGTGTTAGCGACAGCTTGGTAATAGGGAGATAATTTTATCTCCGCTTTCATGGCTTTTAAAGCCAAAAAAGCGGAGATAAACCCCCTTGATAATATGCCCCACGATTCCTTGGGGGTTTCAGCTGACAGGGCTTGGTATTGTGTTACATGGTAATTTTTCCAGGAAACGTCAGAGGGTCGATGCAGGGGTTCTAGAAGAGGTGATAAACCATTTAAGCCTCATGAACAAGCGCATGGTCTTTTAAAGATTTGTGAAGTACTCGGGGCGGCGGTGTGTGTGTGCCCTCTTTCAGGAGCGGGCGGGGAGGCACTGCCAGCAACTTGCCAGGTCAGGTAGTGTTCAACACGTGCATCACCCTTTCTCTGCCTGCTATTGCGCTCCATGCTTCGGAAAGGTAAGAAAAAGAACGTGCATTTGAGTTTGAAATGTCCGATCCTGCAGCAGCACACTTCCAAAGCCCACACATGACAATAACCCGATTCAAGGCCCTATTCACCCGTTTTTAAAAAAATAGATAACACTCCGACAAAGTAAGATTATAAAACTTTATTAACTTTTAACTATAATGAACGGAACAAAAACTAAAAACATTTAAACATTTTTCAACTCAAAAAGCAACAATGGTTAGAAGCTGTCTTTTGTGCGAATAGTCCCAAGGCAGCACAACGTGCAGAGTTCTGAACGGCACCCAGGTGATGTCGCCTGGGTGCCGCACTGGTTTTGGGATCCTACAATGCAGCACAGAAAAACAGCGTGGGGCGTCCCGGGTGGTGCGGGGGGAGGCCTCGTCAGTAGCGGTCTGTTGTGCGAATAGTCCCAAGGCAGCAGAACGCGTTGAGATGTTGATGGGACTGTGTCCAGTGTCCCATGGCTGACACAACATGTACGACAGGCACCCAGGTGATGTCCAGTAAACTGCCGCACTGGTTTTGGTATCCTACAATGCTGCTCCGAAAATTGGCGTGCGGCGCCCCGGGGGGGGGGGGGCATGGGGGAGGCGGCGTGAACGGGCCTCCCCAGGTGGCGGCCATCTAGCTGAGTTGCGCCCGCTCTTGCGGCTACAGCGTCTCGCTCACCATGTTGTTGAGTTGCTCCCACTCTTGCAGTGCAGCGATAGGCGGCTGCCACATGGCTCTTAAAATGGCGGACGGCTCCTCGGTTTTGGGCCTGGTCCACTGAAATGGCCCTGGGACACCTTGGAACTCGGACACTTGCCTGCTAGGGCTTGGGCTCCATTCTCGAAAAGCGTCCCCTCAGCCGTGAAGATTCTACAAAAGTCTTGGGGGCCCCCGACTCCCGCAGGCTTCCGGTGGGGAGCGGCTGCCATGATTGCTCGCGGAATGACCACGACGGAGCCACGAGATGGTGGTGCTCTCATGCTGACGCCAGCTTCAGTCTGAATGATCCAGAAACAAGGTGGGGCTTTCATCGTTTGGGAAAAAAAAATGTTTTAAACCAATGAAAAGTGTTATTTTTAGGTCATATGACCAAGCCTTCCATCTTTAGGAAACCAAAAGTAAAATGAACCAATGAAAAGTTTTATAAACAAGTCACATGACCTGTTATGCGGCATAGGGCTACAAAAAGCGTAGAAAATCCGTTGGCACGTGAGGCGGCGTCAGTAGCGGACCGATGTGCGAATAGGCCGAAGGCAGCACAACGGGCCGAGATCCGGATGCTACCGAGGTGGTGTCCAGCAAATTGCCGCACTGGTGTGGCCATCCTACAATGCTGCGCCGAAAGACGGCGTGTCCAGCTGAGTTGCGGTCACTGTTCCGGTACAGTGACTCGAACGCGCCGAGATCCGGATGGCACCGAGGTGGTGTCCAGCAAATTGCCGCACTGGTGTGGCCATCCTACAATGCTGCGCCGAAAGATGGCGTGTCCAGCTGAGTTGCGGTCACTCTTGCGGTACAGTGAGTCGAACGCGCCGAGATCTGGATGGCCCCGATGTTGTGTCCAGCAAGTTGCCGCACTGGTGTGGACATCCTACAATGCTGCGCCGAAAGTCGGCGTGGGGTGCCCCGTTGGCTTATGAGGTGATGTCAGTAGTGGACCGATGTGTGAATAGGTCGGAACCAGCACAAGGCGCCAAGATCCGAATGGCAAGTCCTGGATGTTGAGTGCCTCAGTTGAGAGTTCTGAGCAGTGCTTGTAAGACTGTCTGAAGCTTATTTGCACCTGCTGCAGCTTCACTATTGCCCTGGTGTGGCCAAAGGTGGCACATGACATAGGCGGCCAGCTCCCGAGGTCCGGCGGAACTTTTTGCCTTTTCCTTTCTGCTTCTTTTCCTACAATCCGTTTCATATGAAGACACGACCAGGTCCCTGAATGTGTGCAGGGGGACGCTATTGATTGCATGAAAATGGCGGCTTGACACAAAGCTGACTCAAGCGTTACTGTTGATGCTATACAGACAAAAATTGGTTTTCAGTTTGTACATTCTTCAGGTTTTTTTTTTCCATCCAAGTCTGATTGAGAGTTTGTAGAAAAATGGCTTCAGATTTTCCACATACTACTCTTCAACATTCTTCCTAAATGTAACAATGTGAAACTCACTAGGAGAACGGCTGTTTCTGTTTCCTTTCAAAATGCTGCCAACAATATTTTCTGAATGGAAGACACCATCTTGTAGCATAAAGGGACGAAAGGGGTTCTGGTCTGGCCGATGTTTGGTGGAGACATTTTGACTATATCTTGGACCTGCCCGGCCTCGCCCAAAATGGCGCCGGTATAAATGGGACTCGTAACTCCTTGCCCGCAAATGTATATCTAGAAAATGTTATTGTAAGTGGCCCTGTCGTATTTTAATTACAAAATGTACGTCCTCCGATTCCGCAACTGTTAGACACCTTTGTTCTTGCAACCTAATGGCCCGCTCGTTACGTTCTTCTACAGTGTAAATGTCTCCTCATCATATACGATTTCAGTTTGCTCCGTGGCCGGCCCACGTGGTTATAGGCCCGTATTTGTATACTGACATTTTCACAATAAAGGTTTTTAAAACAAAACACAGTAGTAGTATTTACATTGGTAAAGTTTTTACTTTTAGTCACTGTTTTCGAATCAGTAAAGGCAAGTGAAATAAAGCAGTCCAATTACATGATGGATAAAAGGTATAATATGTAGGAACGCAGTAAAGATAAATGCTTAAGGGCAGTTGTGTTTTTCATGTCTGCAATATAAAGGGATCGATAAGAATCTGATAATCAGGCGTATCGGCGACTAAGACAGCAGGCCGAATCTCTTTTACTCAACGGCTCCGTCATGGAAGGAAGAAACGCCTTTTTTCTCGAAAAAGGAATATATTTTACTTACAAGACAGTTGTAAATTTTCCGGGAAAGTACATTAGCCTGGAATATTATAACATATGTTTGAAAAAAAAATATTGTTCGAAAACAATAAAAAGCGTAATTTTTAGGTCATATGACCAAGCTTTTCATCATTAAATTAACAAAAGTAAAATGAACCAATGAAAAGTTTTATTAACAAGTCACATGACCTGTTATGCTTACGTTACGCGCTGCGCGCCGCGCCTCGGATCACTTCCGGGTGCGGTAACGCGGCGTGTCATATAACGCATTACGCGACAACGTAGGTCAAGAATATAGTCAAAATGTCTCCACCAACCAGCGTTCGGGACACAACCCCTTTCAGCAGTCCAAAAAGTTCTGTTAAATGACAACAGAGGGGACAGGCAACAAGAACCATCAGTCAAAGAGGGGAGGGCAAGTTCTTCTCTTCCGGGTCATGTTGGGGCGCTACCGGAACTGATCGAATTGGTAGTCTACAGTGTTTCTGGATGTTTCAGACTAAAGCTGGCATCAGCATGAGACCACTACCATCTCGTAGCTCCGTCGTGGCCATTCCACGAGCAATCATGGCAGCCGCTCCCCACCAGAAGCCTGCGGGAGTCGGAGGCCCCCAAGACTTTTGTAGAATCTTCACGGCTGAGGGGACGCTTTTCGAGAATGGAGCCCAAGCCCTAGCAGGCAAGCGTCCGAGTTCCAAGGTGTCCCAGGGCCATTTTAGTGGACCAGGCCCAAAACCGAAGAGCCGGCCGCCATTTTGAGAGTCCTGTGGCAGCCGCCTATCGCTGCACCGCAAGAGTGGGCGCAATTCAGCTGGATGGTGGGCAAGACGCTGTAGCCGCAAGAGTGGGCGCAACTCAGCTGGATGGGACAAGGTTCAGAATTGAAGAGTCATCAAAAGGCAAAAAGTTCCGCCGGACCCCGGGAGCCAGCCGCCTATGTCGGGGGCGATCTCAGGCTACACCAGTGCTATAAGACTTGGGGAGGGTGTCGGAGCCAAGCGTCTTCTCCGAGTCCATGGCCATCACACCGCCCCTCAGGGGCCTCCGTCAAGCTGTTTAGGAAGGTAACATATCACATTGTTTTCTAATGCAGTCAGGTCCACAAACGACACTCACTTACTTTGAGAATAGTGAAGCTGCAGTAGGTGGAAATAAGCTTCAGACAGTGTTACAAGCGCTGCTCAGAACTCTTAACTATGGCACCCAACATCCAGAACTTATGCCATTTGAGAATGGCAGTGACATCGAAGCAACTGAGGGACCAAAACCATTAACGTACTTTCACGTATGAAAATCTTACTTGGGGAGGAGGCAGGAGCGAAGCGCCCCCTCCCAGTCAGCGCCACCACACCGTATGTTGAAAATTTGAAGCCATCGTTCTACAAAGTCAACCAAACTTGGATTGAAAAATCTAGAAAAATGTACAAACTGAAAACCAGTTTTGGTCTGCATAGCATCAGTAGCAACGCTTGAGTCAGCTTTGTGTCAAGCCGCCATTTTGATTCAACAAAGCACAGGCATTGAAAAAGGCTCAAACTCAGAACTCTGAACTATGGCACCCAACATCCAGGAGCTTGCCATCCGGATCTTGGAGCCTTGTGCTGCTTTCGACCTATTCACACATCGGTCCACTACTGACATCATCTTATAAACCAACGTTATGTAAATAGTTTTTTAATAAAATGTTTTACCCTGTTTCTTTGCTGGTGTGTTGTCTATATTTTTAATATTTGCATAGGGTTTGTCGTTATTTTGTGCGGGATGGGTGATGGAGCCGAGCTGTCTTGCAGCCCTCATGGTGTGGAGCTCAGTTCATCTCACTATTTTCGTATTTCTCATGAAGGGTTGTTCCTAATATTTCTATTTTAGCGAGGTCAAAAAGAGATCCAATTAGTGGCCTACTGATTTTGCTCGATTACTTTTATTTTTTTACACGATTTTTCACTATCTGCAAAGACTAAACAGAGTATTGCGACTTTGTGCTTGTTTGTAAATAGAGAATGATCCAAAGAGAACCAATTCTAAAACAGTAAATGCTTGGAGAACAATCAATCAAATGGAGAGACAAGCAGGCACGACGGATTACAACGGGGGTAAAGGCCTGCGTTAACTACCCTTCAGTATCTGCAAAGAGAGAGTACTACTAAGACAAAAGAGGGGAGGGGGGGTGCAGCGTTCAAAGCACATCAGCGTGCATAAATACGAAAATGTTTTTATCTATCACGTACTTGACATTTTAAAGCTTTTCATATTTGCTATTAAAAAACCAATGAAATTCACAGAAAAAACCATAGGTTATAGTGGATATATAGTCAAATGAGATGTCAGTGATGTCATCAGTGATGTCATTTGAGATGTCATCAGTGATGTC
Source organism: Lissotriton vulgaris (assembly GCF_964263255.1). Classification (NCBI taxonomy): domain Eukaryota; kingdom Metazoa; phylum Chordata; class Amphibia; order Caudata; family Salamandridae; genus Lissotriton; species Lissotriton vulgaris. The sequence goes on along the minus strand of NC_141696.1, from coordinate 459,370,170 downwards.
ATCAGTGATGTCACTAACCATGTCATGAATGATGTAACTCACCAACACACCCATGCACAGTCAACCGCCCATATAGCTGTTTCCACATGCACTCTTGAACTCATACACCTAGTGAATCAACTGCTTACACATCTATGCACAGAGTCACACACCTCCCAGCCACCCACACACACACTCAGCCTCCCATTCAAATACTTGGGCAACCAATCAATAACCCATATAGCCACTCTTATAGCTACTGATCAACACATGCAGCAGCTTACACAACAACAGACATACTGATGCACAAATTAAGACAGTTTAGTCACTAACCCATGCACTCAGTGAGACACATTTAATCACTCACTCATACAGTCAGTCATGCACCTACTAAATCCTTCATCCAGACACTTATACATCCACTCATTCTTCAATATGTAAGACATATTTTAACTTTACAGAAACATACAGTCACTGGATGTTGTCATCAGTGATGTCATCAGTGATGTCATTTGAGATGTCATCAGTGATGTCATCAGTGATGTCACTAACCATGTCATGAATGATGTAATATGTGACATCATCAGCAGTGGATTGCGGGTGCGCGATATATAGTTAGCGCTTATAACTATATATGGAATTTCAATGGTTTTATGCGAGTAAAATAAGGTTTTGTAAATGCAAATCCCTAACTATATATGGCCTAAAACCAATGGTTTTTTCATTGAATATATATATATATAACCTAGCAAAGTTTCGCAATTGCAAATATCCACTGGAGGATTTAACTAACTTTAAATGCAAACCATAAGCTCCTGCATGCATCATAACTATTTTCACCAGGAAGAGCACACCAGAGGCTCATTAAGCAAAGTAAAATGCAGGCCTGGGCGGCATATTCCGTTCCGCTCGCGGAATTTGGGTAATTTAACGCTCCACGGGGAAGGCGAAATTGCCCAAAAATGTATGTTCTGCGGCTTCGCGATTTTTTTTGCTTGTTCGCGTTCTCAAAATGCATGTGTTTGTGAGATATTTACCCCGAGCACGCAAACAGCGATTGCGAACAGTAAAAAAGCATCGCAAACAAGCAATTCCATGAGTTCGTGGAATATCTGCCTGCTCAATGAGATTTTTTACCGTTTCCCAGAGATTTACGTAACATGATTAACCAAATTCCACCCAACCCTAGTAAAATGCAGGGAAGTGTTGGAGAGTAACATGTGCACACTCTAACTGCCTCTGAGGAAAGAGCTTATAAGCTGTGAAACGCGTCAGTCAGCGGGACAAAGGTATTGGAGTGAGGATTCCTCTTCCTTTCGCATAAAATGATTTTGTTTTAAATCACCAGCCGGAGGAGTGCGTGTCCGAATGCAAGGGCATTGTTTGGAAAGATAAAATCATGGCAGGTCCAAGCCATGGGAAGGTCGCACCATCCTTCAGAAAGATCACGAGGGACCACTCTTACCTGAACTTTTTGGGGAAAAACACAGCGCAGCTGGTTCCCTATACTACACAAACAGGATTTTAACTCTGAGGCCCACTGGAGGGCTAAATTTGGGTCCTGGCAAAGTTTTGAAAATGCACATATCCACTGGAGAATTTAACTAACTTTAAATGCAACCCACAAGCTCTGGCATGCATCGCAACTATTTTTATCAAGAAGAGCACACCAGAGGTTCATTAAGCAAAGTAAAATGCAGGGAACTGTGGGAGGGTAAAATGTGCACACTCAAACTGCCTCTGAGGAAAGAGCTTGTAAGTTTTGAAATGCATCAGGCAGTGGGACAAAGGTACTGGAGTGAGGATGTCTGTTCCTTTTGGATAAAATGATTTTGTTTTAAATCACCAGCTGGAGGAGTGCGTGTCCGAATGCAAGGCCATTGTTTGGATATATATATATAAATATATTATCTACTGGTGGTCGCCAGTAGATAATTATAGTTAGGACCTATTTTCCATAGGAAAGTCGCAACTTCTATTTCCAAGAACGTTGGCGCCGATTGAGGAATCTTTGCAAAATTTTCAAAACTCGTGGTCTGCTCCGGTCTGCTCCAATCTTAAAAGTTTCGGGGTGATTCGTCAAGGGGGGGGAGGGAAAAAAGGGGGTCCAAAACATGTTTTCCCCATGAAATTTCTCATAGGAAACTTTAGACACGGCTACAGCCAGAACTGCTGAACGGATTTACACCAAATTTGGGAAAAAGGTAGCCCTTGGTTCAGAAGAATCCCTTTTTGTTAAATGGTTTAAATCCATTCAGTAGTTACTGAGAAAATAAAAATTAAAAAAATAGTGATATCTAGGGCTGCAAACCCTCCCAACCACGATCTGTATTCTAATTGGCTGTCAACACTCCAAACCAGGAAGTATTGGTAGCCATCTTGTGCCTCGGCAGAACTGAGGCACAAGAAAAAAAAGGAAAACAAATGCGAAAAAAGAGAAAAGGGGGCATGGTAGAAACACCCTGACCCCTAGGCCTGCTTAGGGGCTCCCACAAGGACCCCCAGGGCCCCAAACATTTTTTTAAACAAATCGGTGAGATTTGCACACCCAGAGTGAATTTGAGCCAAACAAAATGAAGCACAGTCTTATGAGCTTTGTTTAATTTGGCCCCTTGGGTGGGCCAGGTCCCGGGGACAGGAAAAAATGTGTGGTGGGACCCATTCCCCCCACACTGCCTGTGGACCACTGCCCCAAGACTTTGCGTACATATTTGCATGGGGCACATGTCTCCCCATAGCCCCCAGGACTGCCACCCCCTGGGGCTTGTTTTGTCAAAGTTGACGGGCATCCAAGACCCCCAAGCCCCAGGGACCATCACCCCCAGGGCTCTTATTAAGTATATTCATGGGGGCACACTGCCCCCTGCAGCCCCAGGGACCGACACCCCCCGTCTTTTTAATTTTTTATATAATAATGCCTGTGTGGGGGCTCGAGCCCCCCCATATGCCCCAAGGACTGCCATCTCCCCAAGCCACTAATTATTCAAATTCAAGGGTCCTTCCAGGGCTGTATACATGTTGGGAGGGGGGCTGTGCGGCACCCCTCCTGAAGCCTGTGATGGCCCTGGGGACCGCCACCCACCAGGGTCAATCAATCAATCAATCAATCATAACATTTGTATAGCACGCTACTCACCCGGAGGGTCTCAAGGCGCTGGGGAATGGGGGGTCCGCTACTTCTCGAAGAGCCAGGTCTTGAGTTGCTTCCTGAAGGAGAGGTGGTCTTGGGTCAGTCGGAGGTGGATGGGGAGGGAGTTACATGTTTTGGCTGGCAGGTAGGAGAAGGATCTTCCTCCGGTGGTGGCTCTGCGGATGCGTGAAACGGCAGCGAGGGCGAGGCTGGTCGATCGTAGCTGGCGGGTGGGAGTGTAGAAGGTCAGGTGGTTGTTGAGGTACCTGGGGCCCAGGTCGTGGAGGGCCTTGTGTGCGTGGGTGAGGAGTCTGAACGTGATCCTCTTGCTGACGGGGAGCCAGTGCAGGTCTCTCAGGTGTCCGGAGATGTGGCTGTGTCGGGATGTGTCCAGGATGAGTCGTGCGGAGGTGTTCTGGATGCTTTGGAGTCTTTTCTGAAGATTGGCTGTGGTTCCGGCGTAGAGGGTGGTTCCTTAGTCCAGTCGGCTGGTGACGAGTGCTTGGGTGACCGTCTTTCTGGTTTCGGTGGGGATCCACCGGAAGATCTTTCGGAGCATGCGCAGGGTGTTGAAGCACGAGGATGAGACGGCATTGACTTGTCTGTTCATCGAGAGGGAGGAGTCCAGGATGAAGCTCAGGTTGCGGGCATGGTCAGTTGGTTTGGGTGCGCTGCCCAGGGGATGAGGCCACCAGGAGTCGTCCCAGGCAAAGGGCGATGAACCCAGGAAGAGGACTTCCATCTTGTCTGAGTTCAGTTTCAGGCGGCTGTTCATCATCCACTCGGCCACGTCTTTCATCCCTTTGTGTAGGTTGGTTTTGGCGTTGGCGGGGTCGTTGGTGAGAGCGAGGATCAGCTGGGTGTCGTCGGCGTAGGAGATGATGTTGAGGTTGTGTTGGCATACGATGGCTGCGAGGGGGCTCATGTAGACGTTGAAGAGGGTGGGGCTGAGTGATGATCCTTGTGGTATGCCGCAGATGACTTCGGTGGCCTCGGATCTGAACGGGGGAGGCAGCCTCTCTGGGTTCTTCCTGCGAGGAATGAGATGATCCACTCCAGTGCCTTCTCTTGGATTCCAATGTTGCTGAGGCGATGCACTAGGGTGCGGTGGCAGACAGTGTCGAACGCTGCAGAGAGGTCCAGGAGGATGAGGGCCGCTGTTTCCCCGTTGTCGAGCAGGGATCAGATGTCGTCGTTGGCTGCGATGAGGGCGGTCTTGGTGCTGTGGTTGGCTCGGAAACCGGACTGCGAGTGGTCGAGGGATCCGTTCATCTCGATGAAGGTGTCAAGCTGTCCGTTGACGGTCTTCTCGATGACTTTGGCAGGAAAAGGGAGGAGCAATATGGGTCGGTAGTTCTTGAGGTCGGTGGGGTCCGCTGATGGTTTCTTCAGGAGGGTGCTGAGTTCGGCGTGCTTCCAGCTCTCCGGGAAGGTGGTGGTGTTGAAGGAGGTGTTGATGATGTCCCAGACTTGGGGTGCGATGATGGAGTCGGCCTTGTTGAAGACGTGGTGGGGGAATGGGTCGATCGGTGATCCGGAATGGATGGTGTTCATCGTCCGGATGGTGTCTTCAGTGCTGACCGGGGTCCAGGCGCAGAGGGTGGTGGTGGGGGGCGTTGGTTCGGTGGTGGGGTGCATGGTCTGTGCGCCAAAGCTGTTGTGTATGTCTGCGATCTTGCTGTGAAAGAACGAGGCGAGTGAGTCGCAGAGGTCTTGTGAAGGAATGATGTTGCTGTTTCCGGCGCTGGGGTTGGAGAGCTCTTTGACGATGCTGAAGAGTTCCTTGCTGTTGTGGGCGTTGTTTTCTAGTCGGTCGTTGAATGCAACCTTCTTGGTGGTGTGGATCAGCTGGTGGTGTTTGCGGGTGGCTTGCTTGAGGACGGTCATGTTGTCTGTAGTCGGGTCGTTGCGCCAGGCTTTCTCGAGGGTGCAGCAGTTCTTCTTGGAATTCTTGAGTTTGTCGGTGATCCTAGAGGCTTTCTTGCTGCCGGGTCTGCTGGGAGGGGTCTTCAGTGGTGGGAGGTCGTCTGCGCTGTTGGTGATCCACTGTGTGAGGTTGCTGGCTGCTTCGTTGGGGTTCGTTGTGCTGGCGGGGGGGTTCTGGCTGAGGGAGGTGTTGAGCTGGTCGGTGGTGATCTTGTTCCAGCTCCTGCGGGGAGCCTGTGGCAGGTGGTGGTGGGTCGTGGTTCTTCTGAAGCTAAAGTGGACGCAGCTGTGATCTGTCCAGTGAAGGCCGGTGGAGTGGCTGAAGGAGATGTACTTGCTGCAGGAGAAGACTGAGTCAAGCGTGTGGCCGACGCAGTGGGTGGGGGTGGTCACCAGTTGCTTGAGTACGAGGTTGGCAAGGTTGTCCAGCAGGGTGGTGGTGTTGCTGTCCTTGTTGTTCTCCAGGTGGAAGTTGACATCCCCTAGGAGGATGTAGTCAGCGGAGGGGAGAGCATGCTGGCTGATGAAGTCTGCGATGTCTTTCCTGAATTGAGTGCGAGGTCCTGGGGGTCTGTAGATCCAGCTCCTGCAGTGTCCCGGAGTGCCCACATCCGAGACACTGCTGTTTGCAATGACAGAGCCTTGCAGCTCCGGCCCTGCCATAGCAAACTCTGCTTTGCTTCATTGAAGCAAGAGCAGGGAAACCTGCGCTTGCTTCAATGAAGCAAGCAGACTGCTTTTCCACATGGGGAGCTGCATCTTAGCAGCTTCCCATGTGGAAAAGCAATGCCGGCTCCCGCAGGAGGCAGGGAGCCAGCCCCTTAGCAATGCAGCTCCCTGGTGCATACTGGAGGTACCTGGTGGACTAATTGGCCCCCAAAGATCCTCAGGATTGAAGAGGAATTAATTCCCAAACTTAAAACGCACCACAAGGCATGTTTGCACACATGTTACCTCAAGCACCGCCCCCTTCTTTCACCACTGTGCAAACTCGCCCCCTGGTGAGTGGTAAGTTGGGTAATTAATTCCCCTTGAATACTGAGGGTCCCTGAGGGCCAACTAGCCCACCAGGTATCTCCAGTATGTGCCAGGGAGCTGTGTTGCAGAGAGGTGTTCAAAGGCTCTGCCCTTTTTACACCTCTCTGCAACGCAGCTTTGTGGTGCTTACTGAAGGTATCTGGTGAGCTAGTTGGACCCCAGGGATACTCAGGATTCAAGGGGACTTAATCCACCAAATTAAAATGGACACAGGGCGTGTTTACACAGTGGGGAAGGGAGTGAACGGGCCTGAGGTGACGTGTGCGAACACGCACTGAGACACGTTTTAAGTTGGGGAAATAATTCCCCTTCAATCCTGAGGGCCCTTAGGGGCTGACTAGCCCACCAGGTGCTTCCAGTAAGTTCCACTGCGCTGCATTGCAGAAAGGTGGTCCAGGACGTGCCCCTTTTTACACCTCTATGCAATACTGCTCTCTGGTGCTTACATGAGGTACCTAGTGGGCTAGTTGGACCCTAGGGACCCTCAGGATTCAAGGGGACTTAATCCACAGGGCGCGTATACATGGTGGGGAAGGGAGGGAATGGGGCCTTAGGTGACGTGTGCAAACACGCCCTGTGGCGCGTTTTAAGTTGGAGAAATAATACACCTTGAATCCAGAGGGCCCCTGGGGGCCAACTAGTCCACCAGGTGCTTCCGTTAAGCGCCATTGCGCTGCATTGCAGAGGTGTACCTTTTTACACTTCTCTGCAACGCAGCTCTTTTGCGCTAAGTGGAGATACCTGGTGAGCTAGATGGACTCAAGAGACACTCAGGATTCAAGGGGACTTTATCCCCCAAAATAAATTGGTCAGATGGCATGTTTGCACACGTCAGCTCAGCCCCCCTCCCTTCACCAGTGTGCAAACATGCTCTGTGGCGTGTTTTAAGAAGTAGTTTTTATCCGCCTGCCCTATTATGTACTAGGGTCTTACGGAGGAGGCCATGGTAATCACAGGGGTTTCCCAACCCATAGTGTTCCCTAGTGTATATAGGTGTTTAAACTGTATTCTAAATGTCTTTTAGCATAGCATTGGCTGTAGGACTGGTTAGTCAGAGTCAGTTACCACCAGTACCCAGCTGAAATTTTTTTAAAAACTGCACCAAAATTTAAACAATTATAAATTCACCTAGGCACTCCCCTTGCAGTACTCTAATCTTTCAGTCAGTACCCAAGGACTCATGCAGTGACCCAGGCTTTAACACATGCACTGCTACAAACCCCTGTATACTACGCATGCAGTCATCTAACCACCCAAATACTTGTCTTTCACACCTTCAATTACCCATTCAGTACCTATACATCCAGCAATTACCCTGTCACTCTCCATGCACTCCTCCAGTCAGCCATCTAGCACATATACTAATCCATTCACTGCGTCAAAACCCAAACACTTATAAATTCACCCAGTCACTCTCCTTGCAGTTCTCTAATCATTGAGTCAGTTCCCAAGTACCCATACAATGACCCATGTCGTAGCACATAGACTGCTACAAATCACCCCAAAAACTTCAGGGAAGGAGCGGAGCAGTGCGCCCCATCTTCTTTGAGAAGATGGGGCCCCCCAGCCCGGGGGATTGTCACTCTCCTGGGCTAAAAAAAAAATGGTGGGGGGAGGAGTCTAAGGTCCCCAAAGCAGCGGGGGGCTGCAATGTCTCCAAAGCCCCATGGACCACCACTCCCCGGGATTTATGTATCGTGGGAGGGCCGGTTCTAGCAGTGTCCCAGGGTGTCCATCCCCCCCTCCTATAGCAAGGAAATCTGTTCTCTCTTTCAAAATCTAAATCAGATTGCTTATTCACATGGGGAGCTGCATGTTAGTAGCTACCCATGTGGAAAAGCAATGCTGGCTCTCAAACGCTTAGAAGTTATGCACCAAAGGCGCTGGAGTCATGCACCCTACAGATCATGAGTCATGCATTTAGCACGTGCACATCAGGGGGCTACACTGAGTGCTGGCTGGGAGCGCGACTTCAAATTTTACCGTAAAAAATAGCCCCTATCAGTAGGGACCCCTTTTCCTTGGGTATTATAAAAAAATGTTGGGGACTGGGGAAAAGCCACAATGCCCCCACGGTCCCGCAGGCTCCCCGCGCCCTTTGGGAGCTGGCATTGGTTTTCCACATGGGGAGATGCTAACTTGCATGTGGAAAAGCAATCTGGTCTGGATTCTGAAAGTGAGAACAGTTTTCACTGCTCTGTGTTTCAAAATCCAAACCAAGTTTGCTATGGGAGGGGCGGGAGCCGCAAGACTCCTGCCCTCTCACAGCAAACAGCCGTGTCCCGGGGGTAGGCACCATGGGACACTGCAGGAGCCGGCCCTGGAGCGTGGCGGTCTCCAGGGCCCTCGAGGGCTCCGGGCGAAGGGCCGCACAGCCTGCCTCCCACAATACACAATATAGTGGCTTGAGGGGGGCCGTTGAGGCCCACACACTTCTAATTTTGCAGGGGGGGCCTTGGACACAAAAGTGGTACACGGGGGTTGGAAATCTGGTACACAGTGTTTTAATTTGCTTTCCTTTCTGTCATGTAGATGATATTGGGTAAATATATTGGTTTCTGTACAGCCAGTACCTTTCAACCCTACCCCAAACTGCTAACTGCCTGTTACCAAAGTAAATGTTCATGGAACACTAAAGTGAGTACAGAGGTTAGAAGTTGACCACAAAATGTTGCTAATCGAAACAGTTACTGTGCTAGAGTTTTAAAATATTTCCACCGGAACCGTTAGTCATAGCTTTAGACTTTGGTAAAGAGCTGGTAAAGAGTTAGCCTCAGTACTATACTTTTAATTATAAATGTAATTTCTATATTTAAATGTTTTATAACTATATGATTATCACTCTAAATAATAGAGAAATGTTGTCAGAAAAAGAAGACATATACTTTTTTATTAACTTTTATTAAAACAACAATAAATAACTAGACACATAACTTTGAGATAACAATATAATAAATAACTAGAAACATAACTTTTCACATAACAATATAATAAAAAAATGTGATATGGACTCAAATGGAAGTAGGGTAGGTAATATGCAAAACAAAAATGAAAATAAGTGTTCAAAATTAGATCAATATAACTAAATGAGGTCAAACATTAAAAGTTAAGGTAATACTTTGTGATATTTTGTAATTTGCACGTCTGCAGTGTGCCTGATACATTCTACCTTTCTTATAGGCTCGCATTCAAAAGGGGTCTGTTTTACAGTATGGATCAACAGGTCTTTAAAATGATTCAGAGATGAGACAGAATTAGGTGAGAGATCAAGACATTATGGAGGATAATATTCTTTGGGGCTTATTTACAAGTCCCTTGTACCAATTATGCATTACTTGACCCCTGTTAAAAGTGACACAAAATTAGCGCAAGGGGCTTGTAAATAAGCCCTTTTATTTCTAACGCTTTTAATCAGAGGCATTGTATATTTAGGCCACTATGCTTACCATGAGTAAACACAGTGCCCAACAGAGTTCACAACTTAAACTCAGCTTTGGTTGTACACAGCAGAATGGACAGCAGCATCCATAACTTTAAAGGAGAAAGAGAAATGATGTGAGAGAGAGTGAGAGAGAGAGAGAGATAAAAACAACATTAAAACATGAGAGAGAAAGTTATAGATGGAGCAGTTAATACTGGAGAAAATCTTTGTAGCTCAACTTTTGCCTTCGTTGGGTGTTCAAGCACGTGCTGGTTCATAGTGCACCCTCCAGTTTAGTGATCTGAAAGATAGTATATAGAGTTAGTAATAGCATAGTACATACACCTGCACAAGTATATTTTTGGTTTATTTATTTGTACACTCAGGATAATGTATTTAATCAACTTCCACTGTAAGGAGGTGTATGTGTGCTGTTTTTCTTCCAAAGTACTACATCCCATGCACTCCCACTACATAGCAGTGATCTCGCAATATTGTGTACCTAGATTATTGTACCCCATTGACTCGCTGAGCCCGGAGGTGGGTGCTTTTTTTGCGAACTCAGAGGCAGTTTTATAAGCTCCTTGCACCACTTTTCCAATGTTAAAAGTTAAAAGTGACACAAAAGTGGTGCAAGGGGCTGGTAAATCTGCCGCTTAGACTGTTGTAACCTATCTATTCTCACTGCTCTGAGGTAATTTTACATTCCTACGCAGTGAAGCTAATGCACACTACCTACTCTCTTCTTTCACAGATGACTTGTTGTTCTTTTTGAAACAAGCTTCTTTGCTCACCTTATGCTCACCTTGTGCCATTGGCATGATTCAAAGAGGATGCACCACGCACCACGCATCGAAGCAGCTTTCTCAGTCGTTGTTACGATGGCCACGCATCATTGCAGAATCTACGAATGTAGAGCTTTTGAGGTGTTTTGGGGGAATGATGTCAATTTGTGAAACACAACCTGTAAGATAAAAAGGAAGATAAGATTGTGCGTCATTTGTTCATGAAAGAAGAGTGGAAGTGAGAGAGTGTTGAAAACAATATTCGCAGATCACCTTTCTGTCACCGGTGTGTTTTTAACCACATTGCGGGACATAATGCACCCTGAAGCTCTACATCTAAAAGATAGTTAAAGAAAGATGTTATGATTGGTATTTGTTACTATCTTAATGTGGAGTAGAATTACATCACCCTTTCACACACCTTCCTTCCCTCATTGAAAGACAACAATTTGTACATTTTATATACCGGACATTAGACCAATTATAAAAACATTCCAGCTATTGGATTTTTAAAAAAAAAATGCAATAAGATACGGTATATAGGACTGTGTTTGCCTAAATCGCTGCATCGCTTTTTTGTATCCTGTCTGCTACACTCCATCAACTCCCTCCGATGCACACCCAGGACTCACTGCTCACCTTTTCGTGGACAGGACACTTTCTACATCATGCAGTCCCGCTCTGCCACCAAGAAATCTTATATATGGTGCTGAGTCTTGATATGGGTATGGCAGTCCTTGCGGTACCACTAACTCAGTGACCAAAGAGGCCACGCACGTAGTGGTGTGCCCTTGTACTTAGTAGTTTGGGCTTACATGAGGCATCCAAACAACCAGGACGGACCATCACAGTGCTTGGGATGGTAGCAACTCTAAAATGGATTAGAGCAAGTGCGCTCCGTCTTTTTTATTGGTAGGGTCACGCGTGTAGTGACGCATGTGCTAGATGAGTGTGGTGTGGTACCAGCCATGAGAGAGTGTGTGTGTGTACCATTTTGACAACTAGACCTAGAAATAAGAAATCAGTACAATGGAAATCTGGGCAATGTTGTGTTTTTGTTTTTCCTGGAAGCGTAAACTAAGTGGGCTAGTCTGACGTATGCCAGTGCTGCTTCAGAATCTAAACCATAATGCCGGAGCTATGGGCATGGTTCCGTTGTGAATTATATGAAACATCAAGTGAATCGGGTGTCCGCTTTGTAGTGTTGATGTCACCCGGGTCTTAAATGCAAATGTACTATTATTTCGGTAAATTTCCACAACATGGCCAATATGAAAGGTACAAAGTATCACTGTGTTGTACCTTCTGTTATATTACTCTGCCATATCTTTTACCTTATTGCCTTTATTGTTGTATTAGCACTGTTGTATTTCTTCCCTTTCTGTACTGCGAAATCCACGTCACTATGAGTCACTATGGAACTCCCATCTTGTGTAAATGTGTATGGGGTATCACTGACTCTATATTCATTCATAGTTGAATACATATAAGATGGTAGACATGACGCATTTCTGTGATTATGAATGTTTGTTGTACATTCAGTTGAGTGTTGTAGCTGTAGTAATACAGGGCTGTGAAAGGTTTAAGTTGCAGTTTCTTGAAAATGAAGGGCAGCTAATATATATATATACATATGTGGTCATTCAGGTATACTTTCAAACTTGGTGCTGTAAATCAGTGTTTGAGGATTGGAATTGTGTCCACATCCTGTTATTGTAAACTAATGACGTTATCTACACATGCCTGAAAAAGTACTGTAAATACGGTGCTCATGTAAATTGCTGATATAATTTTGGGTTGATTTTGTGGTATTTAAAGATGCTAAAAACTAAAAATCAAAAAAGGAGGAATACTCCTCACTTACTGTCACAGGTGAGATGGGTGCATACGCTATTTATAGCACAATATAATGTGGTAGAGCATAGAAGCAGCATTTTAGAAGCATAATAAATACACAGATACAGATATAATTGAAGTAGGTACAGGCACATGCGCTCAACTCCATTTTATTACATTGCAGTTTGTAGCGAGTAAAATAGCAATCATGATATCATACACTGACTGCTCCCCATAACAAATACAATTATTGCATTACACGCAGTGCATTCTAACTTACTCAAAATGGGGACGTATATCTGGTGGCAATGTTAAAGGTGATACCCCAGAGGTACTTGGCATTACCAGTGCTGGAGGTACATTTTTGCACTGTGTTGTACTTTCTTTGTAAACATAGTTCACAGGATGTAGGGATTAAAGGTGCTTGTACATACTAGCAGTGCTACAGGAGTATTTTTTGTGTGGGCCTTAACTAAATCAAAGCTAAATTCTGTACTGTCTGTAGTATAGATACAAAGCTGAATTTGAGTTGTAAACCCTGTTGTCCTCAGTGTGGATCTTAGGGGGGACTGCATCATCTGCAATCATGATTGAAGTGGAAAATAGAACATATATGCAGCGTAAATGTTATTATTCAACTAAAACTATAAGTGATAAAAAATAAGTTGTTGAAGGAAGCATAATAAAGGGATATTGTGTAGGGTTTGATAGGTGTTGAACTTAGTTTTGTTTGCACTGAGTTAGTGGTATCTGAAACAACAAGGTTCTGTGGAGCCTGCAATGATGCGCGGTCCGTGCAGGCCAAACTGATAGTTATGTTTTTTGTCTTGTAAATTCTGCCTTAGTAAGGCCATGTGATAATGATTTTTGGTGCACTGAGTTAGTAGTACCGTTGGCACTTAGCATGTACGTATCCTGCTATGATGCATTGTCGGGGGGTACAGTAATTGGACGTATGTGTTTTGTCGATTGAATTTTACATGAATTCCATTTAGAAGGGACAGTATGTCTCACTGCGACATAAAACTGTTCACTCTTCATTTTGATGATTTATGGTGCACTGAGTTAGTAGTATCTTTGATGCTGAGCTGACACATATCCTGCAATAATACATAGTGCAGAGGGGCCACACTGGGAGCAATGTTTTTTGCTCAGTGAATTCTGCTTTAATAAGGCTACTGGGAGATGACTTATGGTACATTGAATTAGTGGTACCGAAAGAACTCGTGTGTGCGTACCCTGCGATGATTCGTGGTTCGAGGGGGGTCGCAGTGGTATAATATCTCTTATCTACTGAAATGCGTCATGTACAATCGCCATTCTACCTTAACCGTGAGCTTTCACAATGTAGATCTAACGTAATAGTCATCACTGACATCAAGAACTTGCATTTGTCGTATCCTTTAACAAAACTGTTTCTGACTTACATAAATCAAGGCTAACTTGAATGGTGTACGTAGTGTAGATGGAAAGCTGAATTCAATTTGTGAACCCTGCTGTACACAGCGTAGATCGATGGCAGTAGTCACACAAACATCGAGGAATGCATTTTTGTCTCATACGTTAACAAAATCTGAGGACACAGTACAATTGTCTCTGCCTTAAAGAAATCGAGACTGAATTTAATGTTGTCCTTAGTAATGATGCGCCACTGGTATCAAGTCGTAAACTCTGTTGATCGCAGTGTACATTTGAAAACTGTACTCAGTACACTAATTGAGGAATGTTTTTTGTGGCATCCTTGAACAAAATGGTCTCTGTCTTACATAAATCAAAGATAACTTGAATGCTGTCCGTAGTGTAGATGGAAAGCTGAATTCAAGTTGTGAACCCTGCTGTACACAGTGTAGATCGAAGGCAGTAGTGACACAAACATCGAGAAAAGCTTTTTTGTCACATACGTTAACAAAATGTGAGGATACAGTACAATTGTCTCTGCCTTGAATAAATCTGGAATTAACGTAATGTTGTCTATACTGCTTAAGCACTTCTGGTATCAAGTGGTGAACTCTGTTGATCGCAGTGTATATTGGAAGGCAGTACCCAGTACAGTTATTGATATTACACTTCCCAACCTGGTACTGTTAGACTATACTAAAATTGGCTTACAAAAAGCACTTACGGCCCTTGCAACCAACCCATCAAAATTCAAAACAGTAATTTTTGGGCAATACCCTAACAAATACCTGGCAAAATGGATGTTCGGTCAGCTGACTTTGGACTGTATACAACAGTAGAAATACTTGGGGGTTTGGTTTAGTGAAACAGGCTACCCAGGAGTCCATCTACACAAAATGAAGATGAAAGTGAAAATCATTATTTACGCCCTCTGCAAACTATAAGCTACCTTACATAGCCCCACAACAATGGCTATCCAAAGAGTCCTGAGGGCAAAACTAATACCATCTCTTAATTACGCACAACAGGCATTCCCAGGAAAACTCGCAAAAAACCTAGAAAATTCCACTGCACAGCCTATAAAAAGCTATTTCACCTACCCGCCTGCACGAGGAGCAATCTAGTTCATTGGGAATTCAACGTCAACCAGCAAAAACTTTTTGAAACTTGCAACAGAGAATTAGGACCCCAAGACAGTCAAGTACACTGCTATAAAAAGTGCAATAAAAAAAAACATTTTTGCTCTCACACCTTGGACATGGAATCGCTGGTAACAAGAGGTTTCCATGAGTCCCAAAGCCTCCCACATACAAAGCATAACTCCAAACTTTACCTTATGCATGCCGTGGAGAAACAAGCCTTACATAGGATCTTAGCGTATAGACTACACCCTCTCCCCCTTAAAAAATTATACCCAAATGGGACAGCAAGACCGGTGATCGTGGAGTGCCGGCTCTGTAAATATAAACATGAGTCTTTGCCCCACATCCTATTTTGTTGGCCGGCCTTGCGCTTAGCTCGCAGAATTTATCTCAGGCCCATCTTGCTACAATTGGGCACTCGAACGGTAAAGGAGGCAGTTCATCAACTCATACTCTGGACATAATGAAGCATAGGGCTATGTTTGGCAAATTTGTTCAACACACTTGCACAAAGCTGATGGACACTCACCGCTAAGCGATCAGGCAAGCACTTGTGCCGAGGTCACCTATCATCTTTTATTACCTGATTAGCTTAATTGAAGCATGTACAACTATTTGCTGAGTACAAAGAGTTATCATGGTTTAAAAGATCTTTGAATTGTATACCTTTAGATTTTAATTACACTGTCTATCTTTTAAAATGTAGTGCTCTTCTTTTTTATTGTAATGGTTTTGAGTAACCACACAAATAAAAATTAATTCAGTCATTCATTCATTCATACAGACATTGAGGCATGTTTTTTGTCGCATCATTTAACAAAATTGTCTCTGTGTTACATAAATCAAGGCTAATTTCAATTCTGTCCGTAGTGTTGCGCAAAGTTGAATTCAAGTTGTGAACCCTGCTGCCCGCAGTGTAGATCGAAGGCTATAGTCATCACAGTGATAGATGAATGCTTTTTGTCACATCCTTTTACTAAATCAGAAGACATAGAGTACAATTGTCTCTACCTTAAATAAAGCAAGGCTTAATTCAATGCTGTCCATCGTGCAGATGCAAAGTTGAATTCAAGTTGTGAACCCTGCTGCCTGTAGTGGAGATATAAGGCGTTGAGTTCAGAATGGGCCTGTATTGAGGAGGCATGTGGTCATGGCGGCAGCCACGTGGCAGGGTCCGGACCTTCGCTGTGGCAGAGTCTCTTCTCTTTTCAGAAGTGAACCGCGCCTCCGTGATGTCATCAGTGATGCCATTTGAGATGTCATCAGTGATGTCATCAGTGATGTCACTGACCATGTCATGAATGATGCAATATGTGACATCATCAGCAGTGCATTGTGGGCGCGCAAGTTATAGTTAGCAGAACTAACTATAACAGAGGAATTTCTATGGTTTTGTACGAGTGAAATGGTCAGCTAACTATTACACCCCTAAAACCTGTGTTTTTTTCTGTGAATATATATATATATTCAATGAAAAAACCATAGGATTTAGGGGTGTTATAGTTAGTTGGACATTTCACTCGTACAAAACCATTGATATTCCCCCATTATAGTTAGTTTTACTATCTGTAACTCGCGCACCCCAATGCACTGCTGAAGATGTCACATATTACATCATTCATAACATGGTCAGTGACATCACTGATGACATCTCAAATGACATCACTGATGACATCACTGATTACATCATCCAGTGAATGTGGTTTGGTTCGATATTTAAATAAGTAATATATATATATATATTCACAGAAAAAACCATAGGTTATAGACCATATATAGTTAGGAATTTGCATTTACAAAACCTTGAAAATTCACTGAAAAAACCATAGGTTATAGACCATATATAGTTAGGGATTAGCATTTAAAAAACCTTATTTTATTTGCACAAAACCATTGAAATTCCATATATAGTTAGTTGCACTAACTATATATCGCGGACCCGCAATCCACTGCTAATGATGTCACATATTACATCATTCATGACATGGTCAGTGACATCACTGATGACATTTCTGATGACATCTCAAATGACATCACTGATGACATCACTGATGACAACACCCAGTGACTGTATGTTTCTGTAAAGTTAAAATATGTCTTACATATTGAAGAATGAGTGGATGTATAAGTGTCTGGATGAAGGATTTAGTAGGTGCATGACTGACTGCATGAGAGAATGATTAAATGTGTCTCACTGAGTGCATGGGTTAGTGATTAAAGTGTCTTAATTTGGCAATCATTATTTATGTTCTTCTGTAAACTGCTGCATGTTTAAATCAGTAGCTATATCAGTAACTATATGGGTTATTGAATGGTTGCCCAAGTATTTGTATGGGAGACTGAGTATGTGTGTGGGTGGCTGGGAGGTGTATAACTCTGTGCATAGATGTGTGAGCAGTTGATTCCCTAGGTGTATGGCTTCAAAAGTGCATGTAGAAACAGCTGTATGGACAGTTGACTGTGTGCATGAGTATATTGGTGAGTGAATGGATATCTCAGTTCTACATGTCAAAGTAAGTACATATGTAAAACACACTCCATGTGAGAGTTGACATATATAAATAACTGAACATAAGAGCCAGTGAATGTGAGAGTGGCTGTATAAATCATTGTGAACTTGTATCAAGGACTGTATAAGAGAGTAAATATGTGTTAGTATATGTTTGAATAAGTAAGGTGTGTATAACTGTATAGTTGAGGAAATGGAGGTGTGATTGATTCTTTGCATAACTGACTAGGTGTGTGAGTAACTCCATGGATGTGTGACAGTCTGTGAGTGCCTGTTTACACTGAGTGTATCTAAGGTTATATTAGAGTCTGAAGATGTATTATCACATAAATGATATCATCAGTGATGTAATCAGTAATGTCAAATGAGATGTCAGTGATGTCATCAGTGATGTCATTTGAGATGTCATCAGTGATGTCATCAGTGATGTCATTTGAGATGTCATCAGTGATGTCATCAGTGATGTCACTGACCATGTCATGAATGATGTAATATGTGACATCATTAGCAGTGGATTGCGGGTCCGCGATATATAGTTAGTGCAACTAACTATATATGGAATTTCAATGGTTTTGTGCAAATAAAATACGGTTTTTTAAATGCTAATCCCTAACTATATATGGTCTATAACCTATGGTTTTTTCAGTGAATTTTCAAGGTTTTGTAAATGCAAATTCCTAACTATATATGGTCTATAACCTATGGTTTTTTCTGTGAATTTCATTGGTTTTTTAAAAGCTAATATCTATAGGTGTAAAATATATTCTTTATTAGGTGACGTATCACGTAGCCCGTGAGATGCCTCATGATGCATCGCATAACCGTGACGTATCGTCTCTGCAGCGCAAACCAAACCCAAAACGTAAGCGCGCCAAAACACGCTTAAAGATATATATATATTTTTTTAACCTTAATTAGACAAAATCCACACGTGCACATATCACAAACGTTCAAAAAACACAATATGTCGGACTCCCGTTACGCTGCCGGTTAGCTGCCCGGTTAACGTACCAGGAAGCACCTTTACCGCGAAAAATCGCATTTTTTTTTTCACCCCCCAGGGAACTTTTATAGCCCCCTCATCAATCCTAGGGGTTCAGGAGGGGTCTGCCTTACCCCTTTCATTCATTTACACCTTTTTTCCACCTCTCGTCTCTCGATCCCACAGAGAGACAAGATGGCGGCCGGTTTACAATGATAACAGCCAATCAGCTTCTCCTCAGACTCCCGTTACACTGCCGGTTAGCTGCCCGGTTCGCGTACCAAGACGCGTCTCTACGGCGAAAAAATCGGAATTTTTTTTTTGGGCCCAGCGTGGCTCTATAATATCCCCTCATCAATCCTAGGGGGTCAGAAGGGGTCTACCTTGCCCCCTTTCCTTAATTTCCTCCTTTGTTTTGGCCTCCTCTTATCTCTCGATCCTACCGAGAGACAAGATGGCGGCTGCACCGGACTGTTTAGAATGTTGACAGACACCGGAGAGCCAATCAGCTTCGCTTCGCAAAGTTCCGATAAGCGAAAAGTACGCGAACCGGATCGCTGTTACAGATATATATCTTGATTTAAACGTTAATTTCTCAAAATCGACTGAAGCACATATATGGAGACCTAGCAAAGGCACATTGGGCTAACAGTCCCTACAATTTTGCCAAGATTCATGCAAATCCATTCAGCCGTTCGAGCTAAAAGTGAGTCCAACCGCCCTATGGAAAACTCAATGTTAAAAACGCGTTTTGGGACCCCCCTTTTTTCTCAGCCCCCCCTTGATGAAACCCCCCCAAATTTCCAGGAGCTGCTCAGAAACAAAATGTGCCATTTTCCTGAAAATTTCAGCCGATTCTGTCCACAAACGGCAAAGTTATTAGACATAGAATTTTCAGAAATCCCATAGGGAAAAAATCCTAACTATATATACCTACTGGCGACCGCCAGTAGGTAATATATATATATATATATATATATATATATATATATATATATATATATATATATATATATATATATATATATATATATATATATATATATATATATATATATATATATATATATATATATATATATATATATATATCAATCTGCATTAAAGACTGATTTTATGCCTAAGTGTCTGGATGGAGGATTTAGTAGCACTATAATTGACTGCCTAATTGACCATTTTAAAGTGTTTCACTAAATATATGTGATAGTAATTAAACTGTGTGAATACCTGTATCACTCTATCTCTTGTTGTGTAAACTACTATATAAGTTGGTTAATAGCTATGTGTAAATCTATATTAGTTATTCATTAGTTAAGTGAGTATTTGTATGGGATAGTGAATGAATGTCTGTGTGGTTGGCTGGGGGGTAGTTGACTGTCCAAAGATGTGTAAAAAGATGATTTAGTAGGTATATGAGTTTAAGACTTTATGTGGAAACAGTTGTTTGGGTGAATGAATCTCTTTATGGGTGTAGTGATGAGTAAATATATTTCTCAATCATACATGTCCAACGAACTAGAAATACAAATGGCTGTGGTATGTGACAGTTGTTGTATATAAATAAGTATACCTAAGACTCAGTGATTGTATGAGTGACTGTCTGAATAACTGTATAATAGAAAAGTGATTTTATAACACACTAAGTATGTCTTTCTAACTATATGAATAAATAAAATGGTGTTTGTGTAAGTGAGTAGCTTAGTAAATATAAATATGATCAATTGTTTGCATAAGTGAGTAAGATTTCTGCATAAGTGAATAGGATGTGTGCTGATATTTAATAGTATTCTATTGATCTTTGTTAGCATGTATGACTGAATGTATACGTAAATGTTTAGATGTGTGTGTAGATGTAGGAATCACTAAGTGAGAATTTAGAAACTTGTGTTGGTGTGTCACTGGTTTCAAACATGATACTCCATATTTTATAATATGTGTTGAAAGGTTATGCTACTGTATGATGAGGTGTATTAGCTTGTCACATGGATTATGTCATAAGTGATGTCATCAGTGATGTCATTTGAGATGTCATCAGTGAGGTCACTGACCATGTCATGAATGATGTAATAAGTGACCTCATCAGCAGTGGATTGCAGGTGCGCAAAATATAGTTAGTACAAGTAACTATAATGGGGGAATTTCAATGATTTTGTATGAGTAAAATGTCCAACTATCTATACCACCCCTAAAACCTATAGTTTTTTTCTGTGAATTTCTAAGATTTTATTTGAATGCTAATTCCTAACTATAACTTGTCTGAAACCTATGTTTTTGTCAGTGAATTTCAAAGCGTTTTTAAATGATAATTTAAAAATATATTTACTTTTTTTATATTTTCTAACTACATTTTTTAAATATTTTAATGTTTAGATGTTATTTTTCAAATTACATTACACATTTTTTTATAATTTTTTTACATAAAAATATATTTTTTTCATTATTTTATACTGTTAATAATATACTTAAATATATATATATTTTTTTGTGTTGTGCACCCTACAAACACCCTGCTTCTTTACTGCGCGAAACGTGTACACCATTTTAGGGTCGCTGTCTAGGATCAGCGTAGGGTGTGCGACGGGTACGACTATTCCGACGTGGTTGCTATGCGACATGTGCACGACGCCTGGCGCATTTGCGCGCTATATGTACAACGCAACATGACGAATGCGCAATAGCGCGTTACATCATATGCATATCGGACGCGGTGGGTGTGCGACTTCCGCGATTTTTTTAATGTTGAAAAATGTATTTATATATATTTCATATAAATATTAAGACAAGAGATTATATGAGGTTATTATAAAAATAATTTTGTTTAACTTTCTTAAAAAGTCCATCCTTTTTAATTTAATTTCGCGAAGTTGCGCTGGGCGCGAGCACGGTGCGAGCAGGGTGTGTGCTGAGTGGCTGCATCCTACGTGCATCCTATGCACACCACATGCGACTTCAAAAATAGAGATTTGATTGGTTCATTACACTTTCTATTGAAACTATTGAAGGACCCCACCCATTTCAATCACTCTTCTTAGAACTTTTCCTAGGGAAAGACCTCCTGAGAAGATCTGCTGCTCTTTCTTTTTTGGATGAGAGATTAATTTAAAGATACCAAGGCTGCTAATCCACCATCATCCTCTGATTCTGAGAACTCATCAGAGCAAGAATTTGTTCCTTGACCTCCACCAAGCTAAAAATATACCAGCGTTGTCTGGAAATGT
This sequence comes from Lissotriton vulgaris, assembly GCF_964263255.1. NCBI lineage: Eukaryota > Metazoa > Chordata > Amphibia > Caudata > Salamandridae > Lissotriton > Lissotriton vulgaris. The sequence goes on along the minus strand of NC_141696.1, from coordinate 459,348,806 downwards.
TTCACTTTTCCACCAGGTTAAAAAAAGGTGAATGCAACAAAAGTTACATGCCGCATATGCAAGGAAGTGCTTTCAAGGGGAGACCCCAACAAAAAGTACTCGTGCAGAACTGCAAGTATGCAGAAGAACTTGCAATCTAAACATCCGGTCTACTTTGCAAGGGAGGAGTTAAAGAGATTGAGAGAGGCTTCTCCTGCTTCATCAGATGGCCCAAGTACGAGTGGAGCAACACCATCAACCTCTACTGCACACTCTGATAATCGCCAACAATTTGGGAAACTTAAAATGAGCTGTGTAAAATGTGGACAGCTAATAGCATACGGAGAGCAGTCAGGTATCTGGTGTGTTGAGCTGCTGACCACCACCATTGTTAGATTTCTTTTCGCCTCTCTTCCCAGTTTTTAGTTCTCTTTTCCCAGTTCTAAATTTTTCCCATTGTTTTAAAAAACCAAAATAAAATACAAAATCGTTCAAAAAATCCCCCTAAAAACAAAACTACAATAAGAAAAAAAAAGTTATTTTCAGAACTAACTACTCTGGTTAAAGAAAAATCTAAACTAGTATGCTAGTGTCTGAAAGTTGAGATGAATGTATGTGTAGTGCATAATTGACTGTAAAAATACATTTCTGATGTGTGGTGAATGCATAAGTGCAGAATTATAAGGAAGTGCTGCAGCATGATACTGTAAACTGTTTAACTACAGTGTGCTGTGGTCGTTCCGAAGCACAGAGATGTAACATATGTACATAAATATGTTGCAACTCTGTGCTTCCCTCTGGACAGCTGCACAAACTGCAGCCATGTGGTGACACAGACACCCTTGCACCATGGTACAACGATGTCTGTGTCATGTGGAGATTGTTTTTGAACAAGAAGGGACACCTTCCTGCACAAAAACAATCAGTAAAGGCATTTTTCTCCTTCAATATATGCTGAAAAAGAGAAAATGAGGAGAAGTGAAAACAATTTTCCTCGTTATGTTTTGCTACATCAATAGGCGGATGGTGTAGCATTCACAAACATATCAAGATTTAAGATTTCTGATTAAAATGGATATGTGCCTTGTTCTATGAGTGTTCTGTGCAAATAAGCACAGCAAAACGTATAGAACATCTATTCAACGCAAAGTACTGTGTATGATGATATTATATTTACATGGAAAAGAAAAGGTATACAGAATGCCTTTTCCTCACCTTATAAATAAGAAAGAGAGTTAATGGCTAGGCCAATTGTTATTATAGGACTAAATTTGTGTTCTGATAACAAAGAACAAGATACATTTACAACTACTTACGTTTTAGGAAACTGATAGGACATTATTATATATTACTGAAGGGAAGTGATGCGATTTAATAAGACATGTGCAAAAACACTCACTGATGTTGTTTAAGTTAAAGAGTTTCATTTCTTTTAATTCTGAAATTATCTAGACCCGCAAAACAACCATATTAGTCTATTCTGTACTATACCATATATCTTACAGACAGGTGTTCTGAAGCTGTCCTCTATTTTATACCTTTTTGCACTGCAATGTTCTGACAGAAATCTAATCCTCCCACCTTCCTTTTCTTCAACTGTGTAGAAACACAGTCCATTGTGCATTTTAAGACTTAATAAAACTTACCGCAACAGAAATACACGTTAAAAATGGTACACATTTTATTCACTTGTTTTTTATAATCTAGATGGTGGTAAATTTGATAACTTAAAATTAAGATTGGTAAAAAATAAGAAAAAATAGTTATAACATATAATAATACATTTTTAACAGCACCGCATCATTTTTACATTTTACAAAGTAATTTCTTTGCCTTTGTTGCTGTTCTCAGAATATATTGAATTTCACTAGAATCCGTGATTTCAATCGTACTCATCACATAACAGCGGACAAAAAAAAAAATCAATTAGATTGTTAAAAAAAAACAATAAACCATCTATAGTAAAATACTAGATAATACAAATCAAACGTATATACAATTATTACTGCTAAGAAAATGTTATTGCAAACGAAACAGGTTATGGACAGAATGTGGATCAATGTCACACATTCACCCCAGTCCAAAGATATTCCGCCCTAAGTGCGCTGGGGATGCCCAGACGTGGGTCCCAGGCACTCCACACCACTGGAGTCAAGCTAGCAAGGCTGATGAGAGGTGTTACCTCGAAACCGGTCCGGTCCTCGTATGCTTGATCCCGTTCTGGGAAGGACATGGCTTTTGTAAGTTCGGACTGTACTGTTCCCATGGGGCACAGGGTCAGAGCTGATTTGCATATCGCCATTGTCTAACCCAGGGTGGTGTGGAGTGCAAAAAAACTATGGATTTGGGCCCAGGTCTTTGGACTGGGGTGAGTGTGTGACATTGATCCACATTCGGTCCATCACCTGTTGTGTTTGCATATTCCGCCCTAAGTGCGCTGGGGATGCCCAGACGTGGGTCCCAGGCACTCCACACCACTGGAGTCAAGCTAGCCGGGCGGATGAGAGGTGTTACCTCGAAACCGGTCCGGTCCTCGGATGCTTGATCCCGTTCTGGGAAGGACATGGCTTTTGTAGTTTGGACTGGACTGTTCCCATGGGGCACAGGGTCAGAGCTGATTTGCATATCGCCATTGTCTAACCCAGGGTGGTGTGGAGTGCAAAAAAACGATGGATTTGGGCCCAGATCTTTGGACTGGGGTGAGTGTGTGACATTGATCCACATTCGGTCCATCACCTGTTGTGTTTGCATATTCCGCCCTAAGTGCGCTGGGGATGCCCAGACGTGGGTCCCAGGCACTCCACACCACTGGAGTCAAGCTAGCCAGGCTGATGATAGGTGTTACCTCGAAACCGGTCCGGTCCTCGGATGCTTGATCCCGTTCTGGGAAGGACATGGCTTTTGTAGTTCGGACTGGACTGTTCCCATGGGGCACAGGGTCAGAGCTGATTTGCATATCGCCATTGTCTAACCCAGGGTGGTGTGGAGTGCAAAAAAACGATGGATTTGGGCCCAGATCTTTGGACTGGGGTGAGTGTGTGACATTGATCCACATTCGGTCTATCACCTGTTGTGTTTGCATATTCCGCCCTAAGTGCGCTGGGGATGCCCAGACGTGGGTCCCAGGCACTCCACACCACTGGAGTCAAGATAGCCGGGCTGATGAGAGGTGTTACCTCGAAACCGGTCCGGTCCTCGGATGCTTGATCCCGTTCTGGGAAGGACATGGCTTTTGTAGTTCGGACTGGACTGTTCCCATGGGGCACAGGGTCAGAGCTGATTTGCATATCGCCATTGTCTAACCCAGGGTGGCGTGGAGTACAAAAAAACGATGGATTTGGGCCCAGATCTTTGGACTGGGGTTAGAGTGTGACATTGATCCACATTCGGTCCATCACCTGTTGTGTTTGCAAGAAAATGTTATAACTTAAATTTATAAACACTATAAATAATGCTAGTTAAAATTATACATCGAGACAATGTGCCACAAAAAGTCGATAATTCAAAGAAATATATATCCTGGGGCCTAATTGTGTTCTTGCTGTAATTTTTATGTAAATTGTCCAATGGTAATCCTTTGAAATGATAACAATAAATTCCTCAAAGGATGAACTATCTTCCTAAAATGTTGGCTTTAAAAATAATCGGTAGGAATTTACTCATTCAAAAGGCAAACGTTGTTTGAAAACCAACTCAGTATCATTATAAAGACTCCAGCCTTTCTCACTTTTGAGTTAGGCAGTGTAATGTCCAGATGTTATTGAAGGACCATCGTGGAAAATTATTGCTACTGCTACAAAAGTTCTTCCTGATATTGATAGTTGTGTAGCTACAAAATGCTTTATTAAAGTGTCCAATTTTCTTACGTCAGCTGTACAACATGGCATCATTAAAATTATATATTTTCCATATCTTTGTATAAATTATGTTGATAACTTTTCTGATTTGCATTGCCTACACTTCATGTTTTGGTTTTCAGCATTAACTAATTTACTGAAAGACATTGATTTACAGTCCCGTAATGTCAAATATAAAAAATCTTGCAGTGTCTACATTACTGCTACATGTATACATACAAATTTCACATTGATGTTCCCATTTATAACAAAAGCCAAAATATTCTCTATGTCTACACCTTCATTTTCCAATTCTGTAAGCATATACATTAGAAACTCACATTAGAAACTCCTGTGCATCTTGTTGGATATGTTGTGTAAATTGTGTAGAACCAGAACATCCATCTAAACGGTTACGAACATCAGAAACGCTTTGTCTTTTACTTTTATCTGTTCTCAATTTTTCATAAAGAGCATGTAACAAGAAACAAAATCTTTTTTCACGATTCTCCATAATTTGTTGTTGCAAACCTTCAAGAAAAAAATAACATTGACCACAACATTAGCATAGCAGTTGACACCAGAACTATTTTCAAACTGAAAATCAACAATCTCTTCAAAAGTGTCCTTTTTCTTTTTGCATGCAATCACAACATTATCTTGTTTTTTCACTTCTCTACACCTTCAGTACAGATATTCTCATACCTTCTTTTTCGAGCAACCACACGCTTTTCAAATACAGGATATTGACCTAAATTAGGAGCATATGTTCTTCTTCACCTATTGTAGTCTTTGACACAGTTGGCATCTGCAATAATCTTAGTATCATCAAAATCAATCAAAAATAAACCAGATAATAATCTGACTCTGGATAAAGCAAAATATGCCATACCTTCTTTAAACACAGAATTTACAATGTTCACCAAAGCACTGTCAACACTTAAACCTTGAGATTTATGAATAGTCACTGCATATGCCAGAGAAAATGGAAACTGTTTTCAACAGACATATAATTCCTTAACAAGCAAAAAATGAACAAAATAACAACCAATTTGTTTCACGTCTTCAATCTGATCAAATATAATCTTTAAGAATTCAATACCATCTTTATTTTGATATTTCACAAAATCCACAACTTTGCCCATTGCTCCATTCACTAAACCTTTTTCTACATCCAAATTACGCCTTAAAATGACCCGACAGTTTCTACATGCATATAGATTCTTTTCTAAACCAGCAGTTTTAGATATTGATTTTTCTAAAGAATCCAATGTTGTATTTAATGTTTAGTCGTTTCAAAATGCTTTATTCGGTTTGTACAAGTACAACCATGTAGCAACATACATAAATACAGTTTCAAATTCATATTTATGTAGTTAGATAATGAAACAGTTAAAATTACATCAATATCCATACCAGTCTTGTTTCAGTTCAGTAATAATATAAAGTGTGTCTCATTTGAGTACAAAGTTAGATTTGGTCACTATATACGTTTTAGCAGCAGTTGTTATAGAAAGAGTTAGTGCAAAAGACGCCAATGTAAAGTGCAAAATCAAAAAGACCTATTATATGCATAAAGTGCTATTGACATGTGCAAATATGCAGAATTAAGAATAAAGTACAAAGTCTGTTTGATCACTTTTAAACATTTTAGCAGCAATTTGTTTACGATAAAGGTTTGTGCAAAAACGCCAGTGCAAAAAATGCAAAAACCGGGAGACAATCATTACCATAAGGTACTTATGGCAGGTGCAAATATGCAGTATAAAGTATAAAGTGCATACAAATAGATACACGTGTAAACAATGTAACTCGAACAATAAGTCATAGATACGGTAGGACACATAATGTTTAGTCAAAATAATAGTGATTCCTTCATGTTCAATTTTATCGATGGCTTTCATTTTTAATATTTCTTCATTTTCCAGTTTCAAAAGTTGTTCATTGAATATAGAACACTCCTGCTGTGTTGTCATTAAGCAGATTACATATTTCTTATCTGCAAATTCTATGTATATTTTCTCAGGAAATGTATTTTCGTTTGAAAACAAATTGGAAAGTAATCAAGTCTGCAAAGCTTGTTTGCCATGTTCAGTCAGTCGTCCAATTCTTATATCTTGGAGAATAGTTCCATAATCAACATCATTTGCCTGTCTCATATTTGTAATGATTTCTTTGTATTCGAAATATGACCAAATATTCACGTTTCCAACACTACCCAGAGTTTTTCTGGTGTCTTCATGTGCAAGTGTTTTAAAAAATTGTTGTCCTTTTACAGGAGTCAGATGCAGTAGATCTCCAAAAATTATGACGTGTTTTACTCCAAATAACAAGTCATACTCTGTTTTAAAAATTTGCTGCATTCTTAAATGCGCAAAGGCAAGCATTACGTTTGATACCATAGTTACCTCATCAATAATGAGAAGTTTCATTTTCTTCAAGACTCTTGAAACTTCACAACAAGCATCTCCAGATAGCTTGTGGTATTCCAATTAGTTGTCATGCTCCACTGGTAGCATCAGTAAACCATGTAAAGTAATTCCTTTAATGTTGTGTGCTGCCAACCCAGTTGGAGCAGTGACATTACAAGACAAATGCGACTCAGTTGTTTTCTGTAGATAACTTGTAATTACTTTAATTAAAAAACGTTTTCCTATTCCAGCTTCTCCACTCACACACATTCAGATAGGTTGAAATGACCTGCATGAGCACTCTTTCTTTTCATGAAGTAATCCATGGTCAATCTGTAAGTCTCACTTGCTCATATATTTGTTTTTGCTAAACATTTAGATGTTCTTCCAAGTTTCCTAAGTTTGTTACATCTTTTTGAGTTTGATACATTGCTGTTTTCACCTCATTCATGGTGAATGCTGCTTCTTTTTCAACAATTGGTTGTCCTAGTGGATCTTGACTCCGCGCAGCAGAACTTTGACTGTCTTGAGAACTGTCTCTAGCAATCTCAGATGCAATTGAAGCTTCTTGATCAATTTCATTGTTCAACATTTTTACATAATTTGCAAAAGCACTGCATTGTATAATCTTTACAAGCATGAAAGGAGTCTTCATAGCTCTGGAAATCTCCAAGTAAAACCAGGTCTGAAAGCCATGGTTTGAATAGCTGTAAAAGAGCTAAATAGTAAAATTCCCTTTTATCAGCACTGCCACAACTCAGCTTTCTGTGATTAATCAAATTTCCTTTTTTTTGTTTCACCAAACATCCTTCTCTGTTCTCTGTAGTATTCTGTTTAAAAGTGTAGTTTTGCAGCACTTCATTTGGAACCAATTAATAGTGTTCCCCATCACTTCTTTCGAATGAAGTGGATGCACACTGTATTGCTCTTAGATTTCTTCACATCTTAACATATCCACTTTTTCAATTTGTCCACTTGACGTTTCAGTATGTTCTGCTGGAACTATTTCTGCTTCTTCCATATAAACATTCTTATAGTATGTATTGTTTTTATTCAAATACAATGTTGCCTTTTGCACTTTCCTAACATCCACTAACACCTGCCAGATTTTCTCGTTCTTAGTTGGCACACCATTAACAAAAATAACTAGTGGTTCACTTTCTACACTGTCTAGACGAATAGTTTCAATATTTTTCTTTAAATGTAATGGTAAATACACAACTTTTACTTTTAATTAACCCTGGGCGAAGGACTTCGCTACGCCCACAAACTGGGCGTAGTGTTGTCTACTTCGCCCTTTGCAAAGTAGGTGAAGCAGGCAACACTACGCCAACTCCTTGGGTGTAGCGAAGCTACCCACCACCTGCCTCCCTCCTGCCCTCCCAAACATACCTACATTTCCTAAATGGGCAATTAAAAAGAAATAAAAGGCACTTACCTTGTCCGCGCCATTCTGGGGCACCCTCTGCTCGTTCACGCCGCAGTTTTGATAACCATTGGTTATCAAAACTGCGGCGTGAATGAGCAGAGGGAGCCCCGGGACGCCGCGGACAAGGTAAGTGCCTTTTATTTCTTTTTAATTGCCAATTAAGGAAATTTAGGTATGTAGGGGAGGGGGGCATGCGGCGCGTAGTGGGGCTATGCGAAGTGCATGGGTGGGTGTAGTTTCTCGCTCACTTTGCGTAGCTTCGCGTAGCCCCACTATGCACACTACGCCCAGGGTTACTTTTAATCCTCTTTGTAAATCTGAAGGAGACAATTTACCTGTTTTAGGCTCCACACGAACAGTAGCCTGGAACGGGTGCCTACATTGAATGAAAATAGACTCATAGGTATTGAGATCTGTCAGTTCTGGAGGAAGAGAAATGAACTCTAAATTATTATGCACAGCTCTAGCAGGCATTCTATTCTCATCTAGTTTGTTATAACAATATTTACAAATACGCTGATCAGAACCCAAATAAAAACAATTATCTACCAACAAATAAGCTGCAAATTCCTTTCCTGTATCATTATTTTCTTTTTCACTTTTTAAATACAGATCAACACTTCCAGTCTGATTTTTGTAGTGAGTTCATCAACAACAAATAAAAGAAAAATAGGGCCTTTTACCTGAAATTACCTTAAACTTTGTCATTTCATTTTAAAAAATTGTTGTACAACTATGTTCAACATTCTCTACAACATTTTCTTCTCTTAATGCAAGAGTTTCTTCACTCTCTTCTTCAGGACAAAAGTAACAAAACTCAATATCATCACACACTTTTATTCACATCTGATACTGACCATCACAAAAGAGCACTGTTCAACTCATTTAACTTTAGTGCTGGACTTTTTGCATAATACAATCTTCCCCCTTACTTCAGTATTTGAGCTTGATGTACTGCCAACATCCTGAAATGGTGAAAAACACTTTGACATACTTTCCTAGAAAGAAAAGCAAGAGAATGACCTTGCAAACCAGTATGTTTTCTCACTCTGCAAGGGTCAAGTCCTTGCAACAGCTTAATCTTTTGTTTAACACTTATTTTACAATATACTTGTAAGAAATTGCATAATTTATCAATAGATTCTTGTCGTACACTACAAATACTACTACAGTTTCAAGTGTACACTGGGGCTTTAGAACATTTGCCTAGACCTTCATCAGCTATCACTTCTTCTGCATTTATGGGAAACAAATTATTTTTCTCAATTGGACGACCATCTCTAACCTCATAAGCTCGACTACTGGTGTCAACTGCATGCAACAAAGTATTGATCTGTAAATATCTCTCTTAATTAAAAAAGGCTCAGAATTTGAACTATGTTTCCGATGCCCTAAAAAAAATATCACAAAAGTTTGTAATTACTCCTTTCCTCTTACTTTTGGCCTTCATTAAATGGATTGGTTTATCTAGTGATCAAATTCTTTACAATACTAAAATGAAGAGTTTCCTCTTTACTTCAAAATCCTTTTAAACAATAGATTTGATATGCTTCTTTTTTTATAAAATTGTGTTCTCTTTCTATATTTCTTTGTGTGTTTCAGTAAATTATAGACAACTTCGCTGTAAAATAATTTTTGGTGAATTTCTTCATAATGATTTTCTCTTCTTTTACTATAAGCTGTATCCTTTGTTTTTACATTGCCTTTTTTGCCTTTCCTATTCTTTGCACTTTTTTTGTGCTTGGAACATTTTCACTGCTTTACACATTTGCATTTTTTTTCTGAATCAAGTCATGTTTTTTATGAAGTCTTTTGTAGTCTTACCAGAAATTGTTCTCTTTTTAGTCACATTATGTTGTTCTTCCAATACTTTTGTTTGAGTTTTTTTCAAGTAAGTATCCTTTTTCTGTCTTTTTCTTCATTTTCTTTCTGTGGCATGATAACTTTATTTTAACAATGATAAACAGTATCTGTAAAAAATAAACATAAATAAGTATTTATTAAAATCTTCAAAAAAGTATACATTTGTATTACTATACAAAAACATTTCATACAAATTCTGACTAAAAAAACTGTAGGCCTGAAGCAGAACTGTGAGAAGTGTGGCTCAATGGTGCAGAGGTCTGGCCCGGGACCAGGGTTCAATTCCCGCCTCGGCGGGTCTTCGGCTCAATTTCCTCGGACCTGATAATTCTCGCCTCGGTGTCTAATCTAATCATGGGTCCCACGCTGCAACTCTGAGCAATAGCTTGCTTAATCTTCACAACGGCCCCAACAGAGCTGGGATGCCTGGCTTCACCTTTGGGGTGCCCAGGAGTGGACATCTCACAGGGAAAAGCCAGGAAGGGTTCCACAGCGGTATGAGTACAGCGCCAGGACATCACAGCTGGGGTAGCGGTGTGCTATACAAGTACAATATTTCATTACATTTCATTTCATAAGAGCACTACATACATAATGCATAGCAGTTTGAAGCACTCCATAACACTAGAACCTGAAGCACTGCATGTCTACATGCATATTTACTAAATGATCAGAATACTATAAGGAAAGACACTGAGTGAATTCATAATTGGATCACTTTTACTTTATTAAATAGATTACTACATGGGGCATAAACAGTCAGTATGGTTTTGCAAAAGTACAGATTTAGAATTTACAGTAGTGTAGTGTTGTTTCTCTAATGTAGGGAGTTGTGCTGAGGTAGTGTTATAGGGTAGTACAGTGGTATTTCAGTAGTGTAGGATGTCCTGCTGGCATAGTTGTAAGGTTTAAGGTAGTGTACCACTGTTTCATTAGTGTAGGGGGTAGTGCTAGGGTAGTGTTTTAGAGTTTAGGGTACTACACTGGTGATTCAGTAGTGTAGGTGGTTGTACTGGGGTAGATTTAGGGTTTAGAGTAGTGCAGTGGTCTTTGAGTATTATAGGGGATCCTGCTGGGACAGTGTTCTAGGATAGTTTATTGGTGTTTATATAGTGTACAGGGTCATACTAGGGACAGTTTTTTAGTTTTTAGGAATTAAGATAGTGCAGTGTTGTTTGTGTAGTATAGGGGGTCATGCTGGGTAGTGCAATGGTGTTTGAGTAGTGTAGGAGTTTGTGCTGAGGTACTGTTCTAGGGTAGTGCAGTGGTGTTTATGTAGTGTGTAGGGTTATCATAGATATAGTGTTTTAGACTTTAAGGTAGTGTAGTGATGTTTGTGTAGTGTATGGAATCATGCTGGAGTAGTGTTTTATGGTAGTGCAGTAGTGTTTGGGTAGTGTACAGGGTCATGCTGAGGTAGTGTTCTAGGATAGTGAAGTTGTGTTTGGGTAGTGTAGGAGATTTAATGTTTACGGTAGTGCAATGGTGTTTGAGTAGTGTACAAGGTCGTGCTGTGTAGTGTTTCAGTGTTTAGGATTGTACAGCAGTGGAAGCAACAACAATATCTTTATTTGGATATAAAATATCCATAAAAGTACACTTTAAAAATAAATACCAGCAGCAGTACAGATTATTATAAAAGAGCGAGACATAAAAACAGTGAATAGATAAAAACTTCTAAGTTGCATTGTACAGCAGTGTTTATGTAGTGTAGGGGGTCATATTAGGGGTATATTTAGCGTTTAGAGTAATGCACTGGCTTGTGTGTAATATAGAGGGTCGTGCTGTGGTAGTGTTTTAGGGTAGTGCAGTAGTGTTTCTGTAGTGTAGGGGGTCATGCTGGTGTAGATTTAAGGTTTAGGGTAGTGCAATGGTTTTTGGGTACTGTAGTGGGAGGTGCTGTTATAGTGTTTTAGACTTTATGGTAGTGCATTGATAAATGCGTAGCGTAGGAGGTCGTGCTGGGGTAGTGTTCTAGGGTAGTGCGTTGGTGTTTATGTAGTGTACAGGGTCATTGTAGGGATAGCGTTTTAGGCTTTAAGATAGTGCAGTGGTGTTTCTGTAGTGTAGGGGGTCTGGTAGGGTAGTGTTCTAGGAAATAAACTGGTGTTTGGGTAGTGTAGGAGGTTTTGCTGGTGTAGATTTAGGGTTTAGAGTAGTAAAGTGGTGAATAGGTAGTGTAGGTAGTCATGCTGGAGGTAGATTAAGGGTTTACTGAAGTGCAGTGGTGTTTGGGTAGTGTAGGAAATCATACTTGTGTGATTCTAGACAAATAACAATATTTCTTATAAATACAGTAGTCGGATACTATAGTGCTGTTTGGGTAGTGTAAGGGGTCCAGCCGTTATAGATTTAAGCTTTAGAGTAGTGAAATGGTGATTAGGTAGTATAGGGAGTCATACTGGAGTAGTGTTCTAGCATAGTGCAGTGGAGTTTATGTGCCATAGGAGATCATGCAAGGGATAGCGTTTTAGGCTTTAAGGTAGTACAGTAGTGTTTGTGTAGTATAGGGGGTTGTGGTAGGGTAGTGTTCTAGGAAATATACAGGTGTTTGGGTAGTGTAGGAGGTTCTGCTGGGGTAGATTTAAGGTTTAGGGTAATAAAGCAGTGAATATGTAGTGTAGGTAGTCATGCTGGAGGTAGATTAAGGGTTTACAGTAGCACAGTGGTGTTTAGGTAGTGTAGAAAATCATACTGGGGTAGTGTCACTGCAAGACTACTTATACTTATTTCTCTGCAAAAACATCAAGCATGCATTCCATATATTTCAGAACTGCATTTTACTATTATTAATAAACTCATTTTGGAAACACATAACCAATGACTATTTTCTAATTCTACCAAAATGTGAGAACACAATACGTTTTCAACCAATTACATGTCGGGAAACACATCAACTACCAAAATGCTTCTCTCAGAGTGATTCCTAAATGCACAGACTCCCTTCTATTTTACCAAAACACATTTCATAGTGTAGAATATGTACTACATTTCAATGTAGAAACGTCACTCATTTTGCAAATACATAAAAAATAACTGGTTTCTAATTCTACCAAAACATTAGAACAGCATATTTACCTGTGTGCAAACACATAAAATAAACAAATGCTTATCTCAAAATACTTTCTAAATGCACACACACTCACAATAAATTCTAGAGAAAAAAAAGTATACCCTGCCCTTTAGCAGGACAAACACATTACTCTGATTAAAATCAAAATACACCACATACTCACCTTTCCAATTGTTTTGTAGAATAAGAAGTATGTCAGTCATACAGCAGATTTTCTTATTCAGAATCTCTGTTTTCAACACCTCTCACCAGAACAATAGAATGGCTGAGTTTCCGTCTCATTTTGAACACATATACACCTTCACATCAAATCAAATGCATTCCCACATTAATTCAAAACCAAACACACATTTCTATTGGTTAAACATTTCAATCCTTTCCAAACAACATACATTTGAACTCTACCACCATTCTGCCTTCTGCTTGTTACCATAGAAACATTTCATGGAACACATAACTGAGTACACAGGTCAAAAGTTCATCACACAATGTTACTAATCAAACAGCAAGTGTGCTTGACTTTTCAATATACCAGCTTAATTTATGTAACATTCTTTTCTAACAGTTTTTGTTAACCAATTGGAATCAGGCTTTTAAAAAACAGAAACATGCACCCTAGTTTTCTGTGTAGAATGTTGTCAAACAACAAATCATTTATTTTCTTTTTTCAACACTACATATTATCCACCATTTTAGAAAAATCTTATTTTCAAACTGCCAGTTCATTTTACAGACACCATCTGAGTGCATCCAAACCTCCTTTCAAGATGCTTAGTGTGTGGATTTTGGGACACAGCCATATTTTCTTGAGCCAAAGGTATGCAGAACACAAAGGAAATCACAAAGACCTGGGTTTACCAAATGTAGACATTAAATGGATTACACAGAGAGAGTTAAAGTGGCACCTATTGATACCATTGGTGAAATCCTTTTTGCATCTCCAACACTCTGACCTCATTTTGTGCACTGTGGTGGCAATGACCTAGGCATTTTGACTAGGGTAGGTCCGGAAATGCTTATAAAGAACACCTTTGGAGAATTGATATCACTTTTCCCTCAAACTGCCTTTATGTATTCTAACATATGCCAAAGGCAGAAATGGAAATGGTCCAATCAATTTTTTTCACAGATTGAGAAAGCTAGGAAGCATGTGATTAAATCTGTTTCTGCTATTCTCCGAGACTATAGAATGGGGTCCATATGCCACAACAATCTGCGTTTCAATATGGATGGCATCTATAGGAGAGTTGGTGCACATTTTACAGATGACGGAAACACAGTCTTGCTCTTGAACTTTAGACTCTGCATAGGTACTTACTTGTAGGTACTAAAATCTCTCAATAAACACAAGGGCTTTTTTTAGAGCCACCCAAGATCTAAACACATAAGATTGATGTATATCTCAAAAATATATGCTTCTTTTTTGCCATCGGCGAAACGCTCTGATCATACGCGCATCCCGTGATTTAAAAAAAAAGTTTTTAATTTCTTTGCCCTAGTGGTTCTTATGGGACCCCCTGAGCAGGCGTAAGAGGTCAGGGTGTGTCTACCCCTTTTCCATTTTGCACACATATTTCACAGACTTCTTCAGCCTGGCTTATACCGAGGAATAAAATGACTGCCAATAGTTCCTGGTTTTGAATGTTTACAACCGCTTAAAAGCCAATTAGCATTGAGCACGTGATCGGGACAGTGCGCTTATGCTACATGCCAATCCTCGCACAATCCGCGGATACACCGCACCCATAGATATATAAAGGAATTTAACAGTAATTTTCTCATGAACTACTGAACAGATTGACACCATATAAGCAAACAGCACCAGTCAGAATTGAGGACTACCTCTCTGCCAAATTTGGTATAATTCCGTTAAGCCGTTCGGGCTGTAGCCATGGCTAAAGGTCCTAAGGGAATTTGCATGGGAAAAGCACATTTTGGGACCCCGTTTTTTCTCGACCCCCCACTTGACCAATCATCCCCAAACTTCAAGGGAAGGAGCGGAACTGAGCTGTCCAAAAGTTTGGAAAATTTCAAGAAGATTCATCATTTTCCTCTGCATACTAGGTCCTAACTATAACTACCTACTGGCGACCGCCAGTAGGTAAAATATATATATATATATATATATATATATATATATATATATATATATATTACCTACTGGCGGTCGCCAGTAGGTATATATAGTTAGGATTTTTTCTCTATGGGATTTTTGAAAATTCTATGTCTAATAACTTTGGCGTTTGTGGACGGAATTGGCTGAAATTTTCAGGAAAATGGAACATTTTGTTTCTGAGCAGCCCCTGACAATTTGGGGGGGTTTCATCAAGGGGGGGCCGAGAAAAAAGGGGGGTCCCAAAACGCATTTTTACCATGTTAATTTCCATAGGGCGGTTGGCCTCACTTTTAGCTCGAACGGCTGAATGGATTTGCACGAAACTTGGCAAAATTGTAGGGACTGTTAGCCTGATGTGCCTTTGCTAGGTCTCAATATATGTGCTCCAGTGGATTTTGAGTAGTTTAGGTTCAAAAAAATATATATATCTGGGCGGAGCCTAACCACACATCTGATCTGATTGGCTGTCAGCACTTCATCCAAGAAGTGTTGGCAGCCATCTTGGGACCAATTTACATGATAGCACCTCATTAAAAAGCATTGTAGTTAATAGAGGGTTTTAGGACTTTAGTTACATTATCAATCATTTGTTGATGGTACCATACTCGTTTTAGGAATTGTGGTGGGTTCTAAGGTGATTTTACCATGTGAAAAAACCTTCTGCTGTGATATCATGAATATTGTTTGAAAGAAAACTAATATCTCATGATTTTCCCACAGTGGTTTGGAAGGGGATCTATAAGCTAAACTGAAAGCATATTTTCTGTAAATTCACATTATCTTTCTCAGTCATGTGAAAATGAAGTCTGACATTCTCAGTAAAACATGTACATCCAACAAGGACAGAGACTGTCAGTTGATTCCTTTGTGTTCTACTGCAGCCTCCTAGAGTGTTCTAAAGAACAACTAGAGCGCTAACAGTCCTACTTATTACAAAGGTATGGCACACCTGAAGCCATCTTGATTGGAATAAAGTGGTAACTCTTAAAACATTTAATTTAAAAAGAAACAACATGAAGGGGTATATTTTGCCATAGAAAGTATGATTAGTGCTGCAGAATGAAAAATTAGGGCACATTTTGAGTGACTTCTCAAATCCTTTTCTATTTCATTAAAACATTCTGACATGCAGTCTCCCAAAATGGCCACCAGAGACAAAAGAGCCCAAATGTAGCCCAAATATCACCCAGATGTAGCCCAAGTATAGCCCAATGACAGAATGTCCCAGAGTGTTCTAAAGAACAACTAGAGCGCTAACAGTCCTACTTATTACAAAGGTATAGCACACCTGGAGCCATCGTGATGGGAATAAAGTGGTAACTCTTAAGACATTTAATTTAAAAAGGAACAAAATGAGGGGGTATATTATGCAATAGAAGGTATTATTAGTGCTGCAGAAAGAAAAATTAGGGCACATTTTGAGTGACTTTTCAAATCCTCTTCTATTTCATTAAAACATTCTGACATGCAGTCTCCCAAAATGGCCACCAGAGACAAAAGAGCCCAAATGTAGCCCAAATATCACCCAGATGTAGCCCAAGTATAGCCCAATGACAGAATGTCCCAGAGTGTTCTAAAGAACAACTAGAGCGCTAACAGTCCTACTTATTACAAAGGTATGGCACACCTGAAGCCATCTTGATTGGAATAAAGTGGTAACTCTTAAAACATTTAATTTAAAAAGGAACAAAATGAGGGGGTATATTTTGCCATATGAATTATGATTAGTGCTGCAGAAAGAAAAATTAGGGCACATTTTGAGTGACTTCTCAAACCCTCTTCAATTTCATTAAAAAATTCTGACATAGTCTCGCAAGATGGCCACCAGAGACAAAAGAGCCTAAATGTAGCCCAAATATCACCCAGATGTACCCCAAGTATAGCCCAATGACAGAATGTCCCAGAGTGTTCTAAAGAACAACTAGAGTGCTAACAGTCTTACTTATGACAAAAGTATGGCACACCAGAAGCCATCTTGATTGGAATGAAGTGGCAAGTCTGAAAACACTCAATTTAAAAAGGAACAACATGAGGGGGTTAATTTTGCCATAGAAAGTATGATTAGTGCTTCAGAAAGAAAAATTAGGGATCATTTTGAGTGACTTCTCAAATCCTCTTCTATTTCATTAAAAAAATTCTGACATGCAGACTGAAACATGCACTTTGAATACCAGCAGCAGACGTCCCTGGTGAGCAGTAGCTTTACTACAGTGATCTAATGTGCAACTAGAGTGCTAACATTCAGAATTTATGGCAAATGTGTGACACATCTGAATGCCTTCTTGATGGAACCAAAGTAAACAAGCATTGAAAATGCAATAGATCTCGCCCTCATTTAAGTTAAAGCCATTCTGTTTGTAATGAGGTGGCTTTTTAGCTTTGCTTTTATTAGTGTTTTTTCAACTTCCATGTAAATAACGCACCGTTTTCACCAAATCGACTTTGCCCAAGCACACCCTTCCCTTTGGCCAACAAATCCCAAAAATTCGGCACACCTGCCGATCCACTCTCCCTACAGCTCACCCAAGCCCCGTCCCTCTAGCGCAACTGGAACACCCCAAATTCACCTTCTCCATGCGCACCAAAAACTCCCATTGAATAACATGACAATTCGCTACTCCGCACAAAAATTGCTCTTTAAAGCACTTCCACTGCTCCGATCCGCTTCAAACTTGGCTAGACACTAGTTCCAGCAATTCCCTAACATCTCACCAAAAATCAGCCCAATCCATCCACTGGAACGGGGACGAATTTCAACCCGAATACGCGCCCCCCGCAAACACAAAAAAAGCCATAAAACGGCCAAATCTCGACCAAAAACCGCCAAAATCCCTCAAAACCTTGCCAACACCAATACGCACGAAACTGAACCGGCCCCTCAGCCCTAGGCTCCGGGAA
This sequence comes from Lissotriton vulgaris, assembly GCF_964263255.1. Classification (NCBI taxonomy): domain Eukaryota; kingdom Metazoa; phylum Chordata; class Amphibia; order Caudata; family Salamandridae; genus Lissotriton; species Lissotriton vulgaris. Next base: position 459,331,201 of record NC_141696.1, on the reverse strand, counting down.
CCCTACTTAATTGACCCAAAAGCCCTAAAAAAGCAACATAATACACACGAAAACGCCCTAACAACCCTAAAATGCATATAAGTATATGTATGCATGCATTTATGTTTGTATTTATATGTAGATATACAGATGATATATGTTTATATATGTATGTATATATATATATTCACTGAAAAAACCATAGGCTATAGACCATATATAGTTAGGAATTAGCATTTACAAAACCTTGAAAATTCACTGAAAAAACCGTAGGTTATAGACCATATATAGTTAGGAATTAGCATTTACAAAACCTTGAAAATTCACTGAAAAAACCATAGGTTATAGACCATATATAGTTAGGAATTCGCATTTACAAAACCTTATTTTACTCACACAAAACCATTGAAATTCCATATATAGTTAGTTGCACTAACTATATATCGCGCACCCGCAATCCACTGCTGATGATGTCACATATTACATCATTCATGACATGGTCAGTGACATCACTGATGACATCACTGATGACATCTCAAATGACATCACTGATGACATCACTGATGACAACATCCAGTGACTGTATGTTTCTGTAAAGTTAAAATATGTCTTACATATTGAAGAATGAGTGGATGTATAAGTGTCTGGATGAAGGATTTAGTAGGTGCATGACTGACTGTATGAGTGAGTGATTAAATGTGTCTCACTGAGTGCATGGGTTAGTGACTAAACTGTCTTAATTTGTGCATCATTATGTCTGTTGTTCTGTAAACTGTTGCATGTGTTGATAAGTAGCTATATGAGTAACTATATGGGTTATTGATTGGTTGCCCAAGTATTTGTATGGGATACTGAGTGTGTGTGTGGGTGGCTGGGAGGTGTATGACTCTGTGCATAGATGTGTGAGCAGTTGATTCACTACATGTATGGTTTCAAAAGTGCATGTGGAAACAGCTGTATGGGCGGTTGACTGTGTGCATGAGTGTATTGGTGAGAAATGGATATCTCAGTGCTACATGTCAAAGTAAGTACATATGTAAAACACAGTACATGTGAGAGTTGACATATATAAATAACTGTGCATAAGAGCCAGTGAATGTGTGAGTGGCTGTATGGATCATTGTGAACTTGTATCAGGGATTGTATAAGAGAGTTAATATGTGTTAGTATATGTTTGAATAAGTAAAGTTTGTATAACTGTATAGTTGAGGAAATGGAGGTGTGATTGATTCTTTGATTGACTGACTAGGTGTGTGAGTAACTCCATGGATGAGTGACAGTCTGTGAGTGTCTGTTTACACTGATTGTATCTAAGGTTATATTAGAGTCTGAAGAGGTTCATCGTATTATCACATGAATGATATCATCAGTGATGTGATCAGTAATGTCAAATGAGATGTCATCAGTGATGTCATCAGTGATGTCATTTGAGATGTCATCAGTGATGTCATTTGAGATGTCATCAGTGATGTCATCAGTGATGTCACTGACCATGTCATGAATGATGTAATATGTGACATCATCAGCAGTGGATTGCGGGTGCGCGATATATAGTTAGTGCAACTAACTATATATGGAATTTCAATGGTTTTGTGTGAGTAAAATAAGGTTTTGTAAATGCGAATTCCTAACTATATATGGTCTATAACCTATGGTTTTTTCAGTGAATATATATATATATATATATATATATTCACTGAAAAAACCATAGGTTTCACACCAGTTATAGTTAGCTGGAAATTTTACTGATATAAAACCATTGAAATTCCCACGTTATAGTTAGTCGGACTCACTATAACTTGCGCGTGCAATGCACTGCTGATGACATCACATATTACATCACTCATGACATGGTCAGTGACATCACTCATGACATCACTGATGACACCATCCTTGTGACACAGTCACAGACCTCCTCTCAGTGTAAAGTAACCCTTGAGACACATATTCAAAAATAGAAACTGAAATTTTTAAAAAATGGACATACCTATATCAGTTACAACAAGCAATTCTGTACTTCCACTATCTATATACACATCCACTCATTCACCAACAGTTCTATATAGTCACTCATACATATACTCACTCATCATATGAAGAGATACACCTATACATCCTGTTACACACCGACATTCATCCAAAAGTTACTCACACACATATTCACACGTGCAAATAAACTATTGAACAACCATTTATTTGAATATAGAGTTATACACACACTTCCACCTTACTTCTACTGAAAATAACACATATTTATTCTCTTAAACAATCACTTATAGAAACACATACTTATTTAAACAGGAAATCTTACAATCTCTTACTCTCACATATACTCACTTATATACATCAATATTCATATATACTAGATTAAAACATATGTAGTTACTGATAAAGACACTAGTGAGACAGTCATTCACTCACTAACAAACACATATAGACACTCATCCACCCATACAGTCCTGTACATATGCTGTCTTCAAAACACATACAAACAAAGAGTCAGTCACTCATGCATCTATGTGCTAAGTAATACCTCCACCAAACCATATAGACACTCATACTGATACTACTAAAAATATCAAATAACCCATATACATACGCATGTAGCTACTTATCAACACATGTAGCCACTTATACACAAAGTGAAACACTAATATATGTATTTAAATATTTAAACATAACTCACTAATATTTATTTTTCAGAAAGACACATATTCACTGGATGGTGTCATGAGTGATGTCATGAGTGATGTCACTGACCATGTCATGAGTGATGTAATATGTGATGTCATCAGCAGTGCATTGCACGCGCAAGTTATAGTGAGTCCGACTAACTATAACGTGGGAATTTCAATGGTTTTATATCAGTAAAATTTCCAGCTAACTATAACTGGTGTGAAACCTATGGTTTTTTCAGTGAATTTAATAGGTTTTTTAAATGCTAATTCCTAACTATAACTGGTGTGAAACCTATGGTTTTTTTCAGTGAATTTCAAAGGTTTTTTTAATGCTAATTCCTAACTATAAGTTTCACTTTATAAATAAGACTGTTAGCACTCTAGTTGTTCTTTTTAACACTCTGGTACATTCTGTCATTGGGCTACAGTTGGGCTACATCTAGTTGAATTTTGGGCTACATTTACAATTTTTGATCTCTGGTGGCCATCTTTGGGCTACATTGGGCTACTTTGGGCTACATTTGGGCTACATTTTGGCTCTAACATATATTAAGCCCAATGTAGCACAATACATATTTTTATCAAGTTAATTTTTTTACAAACCACTTCAGAATAGGGCTACCTGTCTCTACAATTATCCCATTTTTTTTTTTTTGGGGGGGGGAGCGCTCCCAGAGCGCGCCCCGGAGTGCACCCCGAAAAGCGTATTTCTGAAAAGCGCCCCCGGGCGCGCTCCGGGGAGCATCTCGTGAGCGCCAATATCGCAAACGAAAACATGATCGTGACGTATCGCGTAGCCGCGACCGCGTGATACGCACGGCGTAAGCGCACCCGGAAGTACTCGAGCGAATACGATCGCACAACGTAAACTTCCGACGCGCTTACGCTGCGCGCCCCCGTGCGCGTAGCGTAAGCGCGTCGGGTCATGTGAGCAGAAAATAACACTTTTCATTGGTTCATAACAGTTTTAGTTTCATAATGATGAAGCCCCTGGTCTTGTGACCTGAAAATAACACTTCTCATTGGTTCAGGACAGTTTTTTTTTCTAAATGATGAAAGACCCCACCTTTTTTCCTTATTCTGACTTTGTCCTTTGACTGAGGAAGACCTGTTTGTTGCTCTCTCTACTTTTTTGCTCCAAATAATGGCTTCAGTAGTAGCATCAGCTGGTGCATCTGCCCCACCACAACCACCACCACCACCAAGAGGACCAGCTCCAAATTATATTGGTGGTCGAGAACAGGAGGAGGAGGAAGAGGAAGAGGAGGAGGGGAGAAGAAGATGGCTGCCAGAAGAAAATACACCTTATAAACCCAAACCACACATTGTTTGGCAGTTTTTTTCAATTCCAGAGAGGAAAAAAAAGGTGAATGCTCCCAAGGTGACTTGCCTCATCTGCAATGATGAACTTTCACGGGGCAACCCAAACAAGAAATATTCTTTTGGTAACTATACCATGATTCGGCACATGACAAGAAAGCATCCAAACAACTACTCTCGTGCAGAGTTCCGGGAACTGGCCAGTAACCTCCCCCAGTCATCAAGGACCCCCTCCCAAAGAAACCAACCCACTTCCTCGCAACCAGAAACATCTGAGGTGATGCCTTGCATTCAGCCGAGATTTGCTGATTTTAAAATTACTTGTACTGCTTGTGGCAAGCTTATCTCCTATGGGGAACAAAGTGTTAAGCTCATCGTCCTTGCAGGTGATAATCACAAGTGCCCCAAAAAGAAATCATTTTTTGTTTTTTTTGTTTTTTTGCTCCAGTTGAGCCAGTTTCAATTCCCTTTTTTTGTTTCTCCCCCTAAAAAATACAAAAAAAAATATAAAACTGTTTTGAAAAGCCAAAAAAAGTTCAAAAAGTTCCAAAAACACAAAAAAAATATTAAACAACAAAAAGAAGAAAAAAAAAGTTCTTTTCAGAACTACCTCCAATTTCTAAATAAAAACTTCATTTTTTAAAAACTCTGTCATCTTTTTCCCTCATTTTACGCTCTCCGGTGCGCTACCTGGTGCGCGCACCGGGCGCTTCCCCCGCGCAAAACGAAAAAAAAAAAATATTTTAAATGCCCCGCGGGGCCCTTATATAGCCCCCACATCAAACCTAGGGGGTCAAAGGGGTCTATCCCTGACGCCTTATGGTCAGTTCCCACTTTGTTTTAGCCACCTCTTATGTCTCGATTTTACCGAGACACAAGATGGCGACCGCTCTGGACTGTTTACAGACACCCGAGAGCCAATCAGCTTTCCATGCGCACCTCGCGTCACGCGCCCGGAGCGCTCCCTGGTGCGCGCACCGGTGCGCTGCTATAGATATATATATTTTTTTGAACCTAAATTACTCAAAATCCACTGGAGCACATATCTTGAGACATAGCAAAGGCACATCGGGCTACCAGTCCCTACAATTTTGCCAAGTTTGGTGTAAATCCATTCAGCCGTTCGGGCTAAAAGTGAAATCGACCGCCCTATGGAAATTAACATGGGGAAAACGCGTTTTGGGACCCCCCTTTTATCTCGGCCCCCGCTTATTGTATCCCCCCCAAACTTTTAGGGAAGGACCGGAGCTCGACGAGGCCATTTTCATGAAATTTTCAGGCAGATTTGTCAACCGGTGCCAAAGTTATTCCAAATAGAATTTTGAGATTTAACATTGAAAAAAATCCTAACTATAACTACCTACTGGCGACCGCCAGTAGGTAATATATATATATATATATATATATATATATATATATATATATATATATATATATATATATATATTACCTACTGGCGGTCGCCAGTAGGTATATATAGTTAGGACCTAGTTTACATAGGAAATCCGCAACATTCTATTGGGAATAACTTTGGCACCGGTTGATCAATCTATGTGAATTTCTCAAAGAAGATGGCGCGTTACGCTCCGCTCCTTCCCTGAAAGTTTCAGGGGGATTTGTGAAGCGGGGGCCGAGAAAAAAAGGGGGGTCCCAAAACGTGTTTTCCCCATGCAATTTTCCGTAGGACCCTTAGACACGGCTACAGCCCAAATGGCTGAACGGAATTACAAGAAATTTGGCAAAATGGTAGAGTCCGATTCGCAGATCACGCTTTTGCTTAAATGGTGTAAATCCCTCCAGTAGTTGCTTAGAAAATTCAAGTTGAAATCAATTATATATCTATAAGCGCGCACAGTGCGAGCACCGTGCGCGCACCGTGCGAGCACCCCGCGATTTTTCCCCCAAAAAATAATAATTTTTAGGGGCCTTGGGGGTCCTTGTGGGACCCCCTGAGCAGGCCTAGAGGGTCAGGGTGCTTCTACCCTGCCCCCTTTTTGAGTTCTACGCATTTGTTTTCCTGCTTTCCTGTGCCTTAGTCTACTGAGGCACAAGATGGCTGCCAACTGTTTCTGTTTTGGAGTGTTGATAGACAGTAGCAGCCAATCAGCATGCCTTCCAGAGAAAGTTGCATGCTCATTGGCAGTCAACACTACAAACCAGGAAGTGTTGGCATCCATATCGTGGTAGGTAGACCGAGGCACAAAAGAAGCAGAGCTCAAAGCCCACACAGCTCTCACAGCCCACACAGCTCTCACAGCCCACACAGCTCTCACAGCCCACACAGCCCTCACAGCCCACACAGCCCACACAGCCCTCACAGCCCACACAGCTCTCACAGCCAACACAGCCCATACAGTTCTCACAGCCCACACAGCTCTCACAGCCCACACAGCTCTCACAGCCCACATGGCTCACACTCTCACAGCCCAAACAGCTCTCACAGCTCTCACAGCCCACAGAGACCTCACAGCCCACACAGTCCTCACAGCTCACACAGCTCTCACATCCCACACAGCTCTCACAGCCCACACAGCTCTCACAGCCCGCCTAGGTAGACCGAGGCACAAAAGAAGCAGAGCTCACAGCCCACACAGCTCTCACAGCCCACACAGCTCTCACAGCTCACACAGCTCCCACAGCCCACACAGCCCTCACAGCCCACACAGCCCTCACAGCACACACAGCTCTCACAGCCGACACAGTTCTCTCAGTGTACCGACAGGATTTTCGGACCAGATGGGATCAGCTCCTGAGAGCCCCTCTAACCCAGTCGGAACGTAACCACCTCCCTCCTCAGGACCATCTATCCAGGCACCTGGGTACCTACCTGAGGATGGGGAACTCGCAATATACAAGCTCATATTATCAGAAACACCACTAAATCTATAGGGATACTAAGAATACTCACTGATTACTAAGGACATCCATGCCCTACACCACACTCATACCTCATAGTCTTGCGACCACATGGGTCCAGACTAATCTACCCAGGGGCAGTTCTGATTATCTACCATTACACACTGCTCTGACTCAGTGCTCACTCGACACGCAATCCGGCGTGCCTACTCACATGGGCCTGCAGTCCCAGTGCTCTCATTTATACCCGGTCTGCAATCCGGCAGACCTACACACCCCTCTGTCTTAGGTGCTCTCATTAACGCCTCTTTCTCTGGAGACGATCTCATTACACACCAGTGTCCTCCCTGGTGCTCTCATTTACAAGCCACAATCCTGTGGATATACACACTGACCACAATCAGTGCTCTCACTAACGCCACTTACCAATGACGACCACTTTCCTATGAATACCTTTAGCTCTCTGTCTCTCTATGTTGGGAAGTCTCTCTCTCTATTCACTAAGGGCTTGCTACTACAATAATACAAATTGGTATGGCTTTCCAAATTGCAATATGTATAAACTTTATCCCTTAGTTACAGGTTTCCTATCTCCCTAATTATTCACTATTACTTACCTGATCAGGGGTAACATCTGTTCAAACAGTAATACCTGACTAGGAGACAAGGTTACCTCCACTGTATGGGGACAAAAGATATACACACTATGTGATTGAGTTATTCCTTGATTTAAGCGCTCCTACTCCCTTTTGATCCATCTGTTGCTCAACAGCAACTGGTTAGAAGACAGGCTAGCTTTATCATAACAAAAACTCATGCACACTAGTTCACTAAGAACTGGGGTGTTTTATTTTAACAATGATAAAATACACATACATAAATCTGCGGGGTCTCTATGACCAACAGGAACTTTAACACACCGCTGAAAGAAAAGGATTAGACATACAATAGCCTAGGGAATAAGAACAAGATTAAGGTATAAATATAAAGGGGACTAGTTCAGACTACCTCACATATTAGAAGGAAGATTTCTCTCTGACTCTGGTGGGATCAGGGCTCTCTCTCTGTCTCTGGTGGGATCAGGGCTCTCTCTCTCTGTCTCTCCCTCCATCACCACATCACCACGCCTCTGGTTCAATTGCTCCAGCTGACAGCCTTCTTTGATGCTCTCTGCACTGCTCTCTCTCTTCAGCTTCAGCAATCATCTGCCTTCTTTCTCCATTCCAGAACTGCACTGCATTCTGCAGCTCCAGCAGACATCCTGTTCTCTCCTCTGCAATAACCACACTGCTCTGACTCCAAGCTGAACTGACCACTCCTCCTCTCCTGCAGTTCGCTAATATGGATTCCTCTCCCCTCATGGAAATTTCCCCAACAAAGGGCTGCCTCCCACTGAATTCCTGTGCCAGCTCCAGAGCTCTTTACGCAACTGCAGTGGCCAGCTGCTTGTTACGTCTGGGCCCAAGAGACAAACACATTCCTCGGATAAGAAGCAGTCCTAACTGGTTTTCCTCTAGAACACAACAGCCTCAACTATAAACTTTACCTTTACCCCTGAAGCCTCTCAGCTCCATCAAAATGGAGTCCCTCTAGTTCTGGGCCTGTACGCCTGAGAAGGATGAAATAACTCTTAGCTCTGTCAGAGTGCCTACATAAACCATACCAATGTGTAATATAAAGTCAGGACCACAGGATCCAACCTCTAATATAAGCAAAAATGACAGGCCAAAGCCAATAGGCAATAGATGGCCTCTTCTAGGTCTGGAAGAAAGGGCTTAAAAGGCCCAACACAAGCTAGGAATACATATCCTAGATGTGAGCAAGATTAAAGTCTATATCACTGCCCACTAGGGCCAAAAAGCCTGTCTGTACACTCAGCCCCACAGGTCTCACAGCCCACACAGCTCTCACAGGCCTCACATCCCACACATCCCTCACAGCCCACACAGCTCTCACAGCCCACACAGCTCTCACAGCCTTCACAGCCCACACAGCCCACACTCTCACAGCCCGAACAGCTCTCATAGCCCACACAGCTCTCACAGCCCAAACAGCTCTCACAGCCCACACAGCTCTCACAGCCCACACAGCTCCCACAGCCCACACAGCTCTGGCAAAGATACTACCAGCAGAGAACAAGCACTGGCAAAGACAATAACGGCAGCAAACAAACACTGGCAAAGACAATAACGGCAGAAAAAAAAGGCAAAGACAATAACGGCAGCAAAAAAAAAAACACGGACAAAGGCAATACCAGCAGCGAACCAACACTGGCAAAGATAATACAATCAAGGGGGCAGGGGCACAAAAAACGGCACAATCAGGGGACAGAAGGCCCGACAAACGGCACAATCAGTGGGCAGAAAGCAAGAAAAAACAGCACAATTAGTGGGCAGAAGGCAACAAATACGGCACAATCAGGGAGCAGAAGGCAAAAAATAAAGCACAATTAGGGTGCAGAAGGCAAGAAATACGGCACAATCAGGGTGCATGAGGCAGGAAATACAGCATAATCAGGGGGGCAGAAGTCAAGAAATACGGCACAATCAGGGGGGCAGAAGGCAAGAAATACGGCCCAATCAGAGAGCATCTTGCTCCGGTCCAAAAATCGGATCCCTAGGGCTGCATAGGTGGTCCCACAAGGATATTAACATATTTAAACGTTATCCGCTAATAGAATTTGCATTTTCAAAACCTTGCAAATTCACTGAAAAAAACATAGGTTTCAGGCCTTATTCAGGTAGGAATTGGCATTTAAAAAACCTTTGAAATTCACTGAAAAAAACATAGGTTTTAGGCCTTATATAGTTAGGAATTAACATATAAAAAACCATTGAAATTCACTGAAAAAACATAGGTTTTAGGCCTTATATAGTTAGGAATTAGCATTTAAAAAACCTTGAAAATTCACTGAAAAAACCATAGGTTTCAGGCCCTATATAGTTAGGAATTAACATATAAAAAACCACTGAAATTGCTCCTATATAGTTAGTTGAACTAACTATATATTTCGCGCATTCGCAATCCACTGCTCATGATGTCACATATTACATCATTCATGACATGGTCAGTGACATCACTGATGACATCTCAAATGACATCACTGATGACATCACTGATGACATCATCCAGTGTCTGTGTGTTTTTGTAAAGCTTAAATATCTTTTACATATTGAAGAATGAGTGGATGTATAAGAGTATGGATGAAGGATTTGATTGTATAAGTGAGTAAGTATGTGTTAGTATATCTGTGAAAATGTAAGCTGTTCTGTGTTTAACTGTATAGATGAAGAAATCAAAGTGTGATTGATTCTTCACAGGACTGACTAGGTGTGTGAGTAACTCCATGGATGAGTGGCAGTGTGTGAGTGTCTGCATAGGTGTATGAGTGCATATGATAGTGTTGTAATAATGAGTGACTGCATGTACGAGTGATTGTATGGCTGAATGGGTGAATGTGTGTGTAGACGTAGGAATCAGTGAGTGCGTATGTAGTAACTGGTACTCGTGTGTCAATGGTTTCAAAAATGATACTCTGTATTTAACACTAGGTGTAACAGAGGTTATATTAGAGTGTAAGGAGGAGCATTGTATTATCACATGAAGTATATCATCAGTGGTGTGATCATTGATGTCAAATTAGATGTCATCAGTGATGTCATCAGTGATGTCATTTGAGATGTCATCAGTGATGTCACTGACCATGTCATGAATGATGTAATATGTGACATCATCAGCAGTGGATTGTGAATGCACGAAATATATAGTTAGTTCAACTAACTATATAGTAGCAATTTCAGTGGTTTTTTATATGTTAATTCCTAACTATATAGGGCCTGAAACCTATGGTTTTTTCAGTGAATTTTCAAGGTTTTTTAAATGCTAATTCCTAACTATATAAGGCCTAAAACCTATGTTTTTTTCAGTGAATATATATATATATATATATATATATATATATATATTACCTACTGGCGATAGCCAGTAGGTATATATAGTTAGGACGGTTTCCCATAGGAAATCCCTAACATTCTATTGGGAATAACTTTGGCCCTGGTTGATGAATCTTCGCAAATTTCTCAAAGAAGATGGCTCGCTCCGCTCCGCTCCTTCCCTGAAAGTTTGGGGGGGATTCGTCAAGTGGGGGCTGAGAAAAAAGGGGGGTCCCAAAACGTGTTTTCCCCATGTTAATTTCCATAGGACCTTTAGACTCAGCTACAGCTTGAACCGCTGAAGGGAATTACACCAAACTTGTTAAAATGGTAGTGTCTGGTATGCAGATCACGCTTTTGGTAACATTGTGTAAATCCCTCCAGTGGTTCCTGAGAAAATTAGAAGAGAAATCAATTATATATCTATAAGCGCGAACGCGTGCGCGCACCCCGCGATTTTTCGCGATTTTTTTTTGGGGGGGGGGGGCTTGGGGGGTTTCTCTCTTTCATTTTAACGTTTTTATTTTAATTTCGAGGGTGCCCACCCCTCGTTTTAGCCCCCGAGATCACCGCCGCCGCCCGAGCTGCCTTAAGATGGCCGCCGCCTGGTTGTGGGCGGGGCCGGCGAAGGAGCCGCGCTCCGATTGGTCAAGGAGCTCTGACGGCGCGCACTCCACCCAAAAAGCTTACCTTTGTTGTCCTGATTTTTGTATTTTTCCTGTGTCCCACGTCGCAAGTAGTCAGATTTCAAAAAGGAATTTCTGATTGGCCTGCTGCTTCCCCTTTCTCCAATCAGCACGCAGGAACACGTTCCACCAATGAGACTGGAAGGAGCTGAGATTGCAGGAAGTGCCGCGAAATGTGCAGCCACAAAGCCCCTGCATTCTACTTTTGCTGCCTTTTCTTCCTGCTTTTATTTGAACGTTTTCCCGTAGTCTTGCTGAGAAGGACTGCTGGAATCTGCATGTGCCCCTCATCGCCGGGAAGGACTGTGTGCCCCTCATCGCCTCTCCTCGCTGAGAAGTGCTGCGGGTAAGAGGGCTTCTCGTAGGCAGGGGGGAGGAGAGGGGGGTTGTACTGATGTTCGCCCGTATTTATTTGTTCATTTGCAACCGAGGCGATATGTTGAGTGTAATAATGAGTCGCGTTTATGTAAATCCGCCACGTTTGGAAGGTCGCATTCCGAGGTGTAATCGCTCGAATATGGCGCTGGCTGGCTGCTTTGCCTGTGTTTATGTATGCCGCTGCCTGGGTGATATATTGCCAGTTGCAGGGGCATAAACAATGCTGGCTCGCATTAGCGCTCCACAGATGCTTCTTAGTTATATATAAAGGTAATTGATGCGCATTTCGGCCTCATCTCACACCCACAATCCCCAGTGCAAGATCCTGGAGAAGGAATCTATCAATAAAGCACGAGGGTACAAGAGCTTCCCTTTGCATGCCCGCCCTGCCCCCCTCCTTGCACTAACCTTTTTATTTACCAAGTGCACTTATGATCACACTTGCTGCCTTCACAGAGAACCGGGCGCTTCTTGTGAGCAGAGCACAAACTCGTCCTGGCTGCTGCTCTTACTTAACACATACAATTATATTTTATTTCATGTGTAATTGTTCAGCAATACTGGGGCTGATTTATAATTGGCTATCGAGTTTTGCCTGTGCTTCCACCTATGTACAGTGCTGGTGTTTTATTGATCGCAGCTTTCATTATTTCAAAGTGTTGGCACATAAAGCAGTAAGTAGTTGAAGGGCTCTCTAGACAAGACAGGTAGGCCATCTTGTGTCACCTCCTCAGAGCACTGAGGGCCGGACTGCACATCACTGAAGCCAGGCAGCTGAAATGTTGGGACTCTGACCAATACATAATTTTAGCCACATTCCAGAGGGCAGATCTTTGTATTACCTCTTTCTCATTCGTGAACATTATGATGCTGCGAGACTTAAACTACTTGTCAGACCCATGAAGTCGTCTTTCTGCAGCCACGCCAGCAGAACCCATTCCAGGACAGGAAATTTATTCACTTCTGCAAGATCACACAGACTGTTAGGAGACAACGAGGAGTCAAATTATCATCTAGCTAAAAAGTCTTGGTCATTGACCACCACTGCACCATTCCCAAGTGGTATTTGCCGTTTGAATAATGAAGACTGCAGTCTCAATGCAATTTCTTTTGCCTCAAATATAGCAATGTTTTGTGAAATAATAATTGTCTTACAAATAATGTTTACTCCATGGGCACTCTGAGCACATAACACAGGCATTACACCCAAGAAATGCAGGCTAGAATTGGTTCAGCATATACCCCACATACACCATGGCCAATGGTCCCACTTGTGGGGTGCTATAGTCTTTCAGTATTTCGCTGCAGGTCTGGAGTGGCTTCACAGATAAAGTGTGTGGGGAATGCACAAAGTACGTCAACATAAGGCACCAAAGACCCCAGGTTTTCCTTTGCACAGTTTTCACTTTTTCCCCTACAAAATTCTTCAAAGTAGCTGAACATATACTTTTTTTTCCACAACATAAATCTACGTATGTATCACAAATCTGTAGCCCACATGATATGCACCCATTGTGTTGGACGGGCCCTGTGGCACTGGCTTCTCTAAGAATGTAGCGTGAAACTCTCCTACTCAAGTAGGTTTAGAAAGAATTGTACTTCTTCACTTTGTATTTCCTATTTGAAATGGCAAAGACAAGACGGTATTAGTAAGCTGCTCTCTTAGCCCTGCAGGCAGGGGCAGCCATGTTACAGAAGAAACTAGAGCAGCAGGACCATCATCGTCGCGGGCCACACATCCTCCTGGGTCCTGGCCTTTCTTCTCACTATGTGTACATGGCGCCTGGCCATTGTGTCACTGGGGGCCGGCGGGCATGTCAGCCACTGGCGGGTTGCACCACTGCCAGACAAGGCAATGTGGAAGTATCAAAAGCAAACAAAATGCAATAGGTAGCAAACAGTACATTACAAGAGGAAAAAGTGACGTGTGCAAGTAACAAAAGCATACAAAGTACAATACAATGTGGCGAAAAAGAGGCACACCCGTAACATTAATGTTGGTGGTGTTATTATCAATCTGTCATGTGTAAAACAAAGCATCCTAGTAAAAACAATTTCCGCACATTTTATCTTGGAAAATTTTGTTATGCGACGCGTCATATAATAAAGAATATATTTTACAGCTATAGATATTAGCATTTAAAAAACCAATGAAATTCACTAAAAAAACCATAGGTTATACACTATATATAGTTAGGAATTAGCCTTTAAAAAACCAATGAAATTCACTAAAAAAAACATAGGTTTTAGGCCTTATATAGTTAGGAATTAACATATAAAAAAACCATTGAAATTCCTCCTATATAGTTAGCTGGACATTTTATTGACATAAAACCCAATGAAATTCCATATATAGTTAGTTGCAATAACTATATATCGCGCACCCGCAATCCACTGCTGATGATGTCACATATTACATCATTCATGACATGGTCAGTGACATCACTGATGACATCACTGATGACATCATCCAGTGACTGTGTGTTTCTGTAAACTATATAGGAGGAATTTCAATGTTTTTTTTATATGTTAATTCCTAACTATATAAGGCCTAAAACCTATGGTTTTTTTTAGTGAATTTCATTGGTTTTTTAAAGGCTAATTCCTAACTATATATAGTGTATAACCTATGGTTTTTTTAGTGAATATATATATATATATATATATATATATATATATATATATATATATATATATATATATATATATATATATATATATATATATATATATATATATCCACACAACCTCCAGCAGAACTGTAGGAAGAGGCACACGCGGGGAACTCAGGAAATAAGCCTTTAATTGGTCACGCATTTAAGGCATTATGCATTTCGACATTGAAGTCTTCCTCAGACGCCCCTGCTGCACTAACAAACAGTCCCGCGCTTCCACCTAAAATCCACCTGCATGCCTCCTATTGGTGAGAGGAAGCACCTCCCCTGCCATGTGGTCGCTCACCTGCTGTAGTGCTGTTGGTACTACAGCACCCAGGATACAATATCCCTGGGTTGGTGCTGCGAGGGAAATGAAATTTTATGGAAACAACAGTGGTCCCATGCTTATGTGATGCAACAAACAAAATAAATATAGACGAAATCGCTTCTATATTTTCAGAAGGACATGTCCAGCCGGACAGAGGTCTTCCAGGTTTACTTAATAAACACAGTATTTCAACAAATAAGATGTCAGGAGTACCTTCCACACTGCCCCTGTGTGGTACACAGCCTGTGCCCGACACTAACGGGGTGAACACAAGTGGAGATAGTAGGAAAGGTTCAAGGCAAAACAAACGTTTTTTCTGTTTACATATAAATTTGTACAGAAAATATCACGCTGCACCATTACATAAAATCAAACAATCAGATTTGTATCGGGTGCATAAGCAAGTCGACGGCGTTTCGGTTTCATCAAAAAGTCATAGAAACCATCATCAGGACATTTAAATACTTTGCCTTTACATTAAACCTCAATTTTGCCTATGAAGAAGAAGATAAAGATATACTTTAGAAAACAGAATACATACAAGAATAAGTGAAGTGACTCTACGTGCGCTGTGCACATGCTGGATCGTCAGGGAGTGATGTTATACATAACCTTGCTATTAAGGTAGTGACACAATTACCAAGTGTATGGTCATGCGTCCAAAATTGCTATAATGTGCCTATAGGGCATTAGTGATTATAAGGGGATGTTGACCGCAGTGCTAGTGACCTAAATTCGTGGTGATATCGTGTATCAAGCACTTGCCGGAAACTGGGGCTACTTCAGAGTGAAGGGTGCCTTGCAATGCTTACCGAGGTATAGCATGTTTGGGCATCGAAAGTCAGTACCGTCAAGATGCCCGTTTTTAAACTTGGCCAGTCACCCTATAAAACGAAGGAATTAAATTAGAGCAGGCCGATGGTTGGGGACAGCCCGGCGGGCGAAAAAGGAAATAGTCTTACCACAATGGAGCGTCAGGTAATGCCGGTTTACACAGTCGTAAACGGGCGACGCCAGGACAAGCCTAAGAAAGGATCAAAGTAGCGTCTATCAAACACAGGTCTTTACAAATTAAAACGTGGCAACAGATTGAAGCCCGAGGACAGAGCAGGACGCGGAGTGAACACTTACCGATAGTTACGGTCATGGAGTGTATCCCTGGCGTGCTCGTGTCTTTGAACCAGGAAGTAATGAAGGGAGTGGGGAGCGCTGTGATTGGAGCAATGCACCGGAGTGAGGGGCATAAGAATAAAGGAAGGACTTAGTTCCAGGGGCCATATTAAAGTGAACCTTAAGTGAATACCATGCAGAGTGACATTAAAATATAAAACCATTTCAGCAATTTTAAAATAATTCCAAGAAATAATTATAATTAAACATCAATTTCTGAATGGCATGAAAGAGGGGTTATTCCAAGACAAATAGTGTTTAAGGAAACAATAACAAGGGAGCACTTGTTTTTGAACAGCATGTAGAGGAGAAAAGGTCAATTCAGATTAATGATGTCCAGTCCTCTTGCAGATTCAGCCCGGAATTTAGGCTATCAGTCTTTAATATCCATTTTAGTTCCTCCTTGTTGAGCAACCGGCTCAGGTCACCACCTCGAGGTGGAACGATAACCTGTGTGATGACAGTCCAACGGATATCATTCTCAGTGTGTCCCTTGTCCAGAAAATGTTCGACCAAGGGAGCGTTTGGGGTTTTACATCGAATGCGGCTCCGGTGTTGGGAAATCCGTAATTTGATCTTTTGCTTTGTCTGACCAACATAAATGCAATTGCAAGGGCATAAAATAGCATATACAAGATTACAGCTGTTACAGTTAGTAAAAGTGCATAAAACATTTTTTACATCCCTATAAACAAACTCTTTTCCTTCTATTGTATACTCACAGACTATGCATGAGCCACATTTAAAGTGACCCCTTACAGGTGGCAATGACCAGTGGTCATGTAGTGTTACATTCTTTCCAGCTGTGGCAGGTAGTGCCGCCCTCACTAACTGGTCCTTCAGGCTTTTATTCTTCTTGAAGGCAAAGAGAGGGATTTCCCAGTCAAGGGGGCCTGAATTCAAAATGTGCCAGTTTTTTCTGATGCACTGCGTTACCCGGTGAGAAATGGTAGAAAAAGTGGTTACACAAACTATTTTCACATCAGTGGTTTTCTGTTTAGGTTCTAACAGGGTGTCACGGGGGCAATACCAGGCCCTCTTCATAGAGTTCTTAACCAGGCGCTTGGGGTACCCTCTGAACCTAAGTTTCTCTGATAAAGTATTTGCCTCTAGAAAATAGTCCTCTTTCTTGTAACAGTTTCTTCTAAGCCTCAGGAACTGTGAGTAGGGAAGGCTGTCCCTAAGAGCTCTCGGGTGACAGCTCCTGTAACTGAGCAGAGTATTCCTCTCTGTGGGTTTACGGAAAAGGGATGTGTATAAAGCCCCTTCCTGATGTTGGATGTTCAAATCTAGGAAAGGGATACAGTTTTTATCAGAGGTTAAGGTAAATGTAAGCCCATTGCAATTATTGTTGAGCCAGTGCGTCAGTCCTGAAAGATCTTCCATGGACCCACCCCAGATCAACAAAATGTCGTCTATGTAACGTTTCCAAAGTAGTAACCCTTGGTGGAATGGGTTACTACTAGGGAGGATAATGTGAGTTTCCAACCAATCCATATACAAAATTGCCAAAGTCGGTGCGAAAATGGCTCCCATGGAGCAGCCACGTACCTGCTGGTAAAAATCTGAGTCATAGAGAAATTTTTTTTGAGTCAAACAAATTTCCAAAAGCTGGATAATGAATAAAGTGGGGACCCTATGGGGACGTTCCCTGGTATCCAGAATACTTTGCATTACAAATAATGAATCCCTTTGGGGTATATTTGTATACAGAGACTCTGCGTCCAGTGTACATAGAGTCTCATGTATAGGGTCGAAAGGGTAGTTCTCAATCAAGCTGATTATATGCATACTATCCCTAACAAAGCAAACAGTATTGGGCACAAAATCCTTCAGAAAATAGTTCACATAGTGGCCCAGTGGTTCCAGGACCGACCCGCATCCAGAAAGAATTGGCCTCCCTGGAGGGTTGTCAACCCTTTTGTGGATTTTGGGTAGTGTGTAGAGGACAGGGGTTCTGGGGTTAGAGATGTTAAGAAAATTGTACTCATGTTTACTTATAATACCATTTTCCAACCCTTCCATGGTGATGGTTTTAACAAGCTTTTGGATATCCTTGGTGGGGTTACATGGAAGTCTAGCGTAATGATCAGTATTAGATATCTGCCTCTGGAGCTCATTCCTGTAACTACCAATATCTTGGAGGACTATACCACCCCCTTTGTCCGCAGATTTAATAATCAGGTTGTCATTATTCTTGAGGGAATTGATCGCTTCTCTCTCTTCAAGGGAGATATTGTATGGTATGAAGATATGGGATTTTTCTATCTTACATATTTCCTTCAGAATAACCTTTTCAAAAGTCACAATCTCTTTGGCTTTTTCAGAAAGTTAAGACTGCGCTCATATTTTGAGCTTAACCCGTCTGAAACTAAGAGTGTTACTACACCATTTCGACCCCCTTCTACATTTTCCCCTACTGCAAACATGATCCCAAAAGAGATTGTGACCCCACCAAGGATATCCAAAAGCTTGGAATAACCCCTCTTTCATGCCATTCAGAAATTGATGTTTAATTATAATTATTTCTTGGAATTATTTTAAAATTGCTGAAATGGTTTTATATTTTAATGTCACTCTGCATGGTATTCACTTAAGGTTCACTTTAATATGGCCCCTGGAACTAAGTCCTTCCTTTATTCTTATGCCCCTCACTCCGGTGCATTGCTCCAATCACAGCGCTCCCCACTCCCTTCATTACTTCCTGGTTCCAAGACACGAGCACGCCAGGGATACACTCCATGACCGTAACTATCGGTAAGTGTTCACTCCGCGTCCTGCTCTGTCCTCGGGCTTCAATCTGTTGCCACGTTTTAATTTGTAAAGACCTGTGTTTGATAGACGCTACTTTGATCCTTTCTTAGGCTTGTCCTGGCGTCGCCCGTTTACGACTGTGTAAACCGGCATTACCTGACGCTCCATTGTGGTAAGACTATTTCCTTTTTCGCCCGCCGGGCTGTCCCCAACCATCGGCCTGCTCTAATTTAATTCCTTCGTTTTATAGGGTGACTGGCCAAGTTTAAAAACGGGCATCTTGACGGTACTGACTTTCGATGCCCAAACATGCTATACCTCGGTAAGCATTGCAAGGCACCCTTCACTCTGAAGTAGCCCCAGTTTCCGGCAAGTGCTTGATACACGATATCACCACGAATTTAGGTCACTAGCACTGCGGTCAACATCCCCTTATAATCACTAATGCCCTATAGGCACATTATAGCAATTCATGACGCATGACCATACACTTGGTAATTGTGTCACTACCTTAATAGCAAGGTTATGTATAACATCACTCCCTGACGATCCAGCATGTGCACAGCGCACGTAGAGTCACTTCACTTATTCTTGTATGTATTCTGTTTTCTAAAGTATATCTTTATCTTCTTCTTCATAGGCAAAATTGAGGTTTAATGTAAAGGCAAAGTATTTAAATGTCCTGATGATGGTTTCTATGACTTTTTGATGAAACCGAAACGCCGTCGACTTGCTTATGCACCCGATACAAATCTGATTGTTTGATTTTATGTAATGGTGCAGCGTGATATTTTCTGTACAAATTTATATGTAAACAGAAAAAACGTTTGTTTTGCCTTGAACCTTTCCTACTATCTCCACTTGTGTTCACCCCGTTAGTGTCGGGCACAGGCTGTGTACCACACAGGGGCAGTGTGGAAGGTACTCCTGACATCTTATTTGTTGAAATACTGTGTTTATTAAGTAAACCTGGAAGACCTCTGTCCGGCTGGACATGTCCTTCTGAAAATATAGAAGCGATTTCGTCTATATTTATTTTGTTTGTTGCATCACATAAGCATGGGACCACTGTTGTTTCCATAAAATTGTTCCCCGAGGTCCCTGTTTGACTTGATTGGGGTCCCTTGTTGTTTAAGAATTGCGAGGGAAATGAAGGAATAACGTCCATGTGGCTGTGGTGCACTGCAGAGTGGAGCGCACTGTTGTTGATGCAAATTGAAGTCCTCGGGCTTCCCTGGGTCCCCGCCAGTAGGTAATATATATATATATACATATATATACATATATATATATTCCGCTCCGTGGGGTTGTCCAAAAAGCGGGTAGCACTCGAGCCTGCGTGCGCCTTCCCCAAGGCGTTAGTTGGTATGGGCAGTTGCGTGCTTGTAATAGGCCCGACGCGTTTCGGAAATTTATTTTCCTCATCAGGGGCCAGCAGTAAAGTGCACGACGTCTACCATCTCCCTTTATGAAACCAAGCAAGTGCTTGTGGGAGATGTAGTCCATATTATCCTGGATGGATGCACTTTCAAATTACTGCTCGTTGCAAAGGCTCTAACATGAGCCCCCAAACATCACTCCTGTCCTCATCCATCGCGCAGCTCCACATGTGAGACTCCTTGGATAGAGGGTCTCGTGGCCCCCGTTTCTTCGGGGTGATGCAACCCAGCGGCAGGACCACCGCTAATATATTCCGCTCCGTGGGGTTGTCCAAAAAGCGGGTAGCACTCGAGCCTGCGTGCGCCTTCCCCAAGGCGTTAGTTGGTATGGGCAGTTGCGTGCTTGTAATAGGCCCGACGCGTTTCGGAAATTTATTTTCCTCATCAGGGGCCAGCAGTAAAGTGCACGACGTCAACCATCTCCTTTTATGAAACCAAGCAAGTGCTTGTGGGAGATGTAGTCCATATTATCCTGGATGGATGCACTTTCAAATTACTGCTCGTTGCAAAGCCTCTAACATGAGCCCCCAAACATCACTCCTGTCCTCATCCATCGCGCAGCTCCACATGTGAGACTCCTTGGATAGAGGGTCTCGTGGCCCCCGTTTCTTCGGGGTGATGCAACCCAGCGGCAGGACCACCGCTAATATATTCCGCTCCGTGGGGTTGTCCAAAAAGCGGGTAGCACTCGAGCCTGCGTGCGCCTTCCCCAAGGCGTTAGTTGGTATGGGCAGTTGCGTGCTTGTAATAGGCCCGACGCATTTCGGAAATTTATTTTCCTCATCAGGGGCCAGCAGTAAAGTGCACGACGTCTACCATCTCCCTTTATGAAACCAAGCAAGTGCTTGTGGGAGATGTAGTCCATATTATCCTGGATGGATGCACTTTCAAATTACTGCTCGTTGCAAAGGCTCTAACATGAGCCCCCAAACATCACTCCTGTCCTCATCCATCGCGCAGCTCCACATGTGAGACTCCTTGGATAGAGGGTCTCGTGGCCCCCGTTTCTTCGGGGTGATGCAACCCAGCGGCAGGACCACCGCTAATATATTCCGCTCCGTGGGGTTGTCCAAAGAGCGGGTAGCACTCGAGCCTGCGTGCGCCTTCCCCAAGGCGTTAGTTGGTATGGGCAGTTGCGTGATTGTAATAGGCCCGACGCGTTTCGGAAATTTATTTTCCTCATCAGGGGCCAGCAGTAAAGTGCACGACGTCTACCATCTCCCTTTATGAAACCAAGCAAGTGCTTGTGGGAGATGTAGTCCATATTATCCTGGATGGATGCACTTTTAAATTACTGCTCATTGCAAAGGCTCTAACATGAGCCCCCAAACATCACTCCTGTCCTCATCCATCGCGCAGCTCCACATGTGAGACTCCTTGGATAGAGGGTCTCGTGGCCCCCGTTTCTTCGGAGTGATGCAACCCAGCGGCAGGACCACCGCTAATATATTCCGCTCCGTGGGGTTGTCCAAAAAGCGGGTAGCACTCGAGCCTGCGTGCGCCTTCCCCAAGGCGTTAGTTGGTATGGGCAGTTGCGTGCTTGTAATAGGCCCGACGCGTTTCGGAAATTTATTTTCCTCATCAGGGGCCAGCAGTAAAGTGCACGACGTCTACCATCTCCCTTTATGAAACCAAGCAAGTGCTTGTGGGAGATGTAGTCCATATTATCCTGGATGGATGCACTTTCAAATTACTGCTCGTTGCAAAGGCTCTAACATGAGCCCCCAAACATCACTCCTGTCCTCATCCATCGCGCAGCTCCACATGTGAGACTCCTTGGATAGAGGGTCTCGTGGCCCCCGTTTCTTCGGGGTGATGCAACCCAGCGGCAGGACCACCGCTAATATATTCCGCTCCGTGGGGTTGTCCAAAAAGCGGGTAGCACTCGAGCCTGCGTGTGCCTTCCCCAAGGCGTTAGTTGGTATGGGCAGTTGCGTGCTTGTAATAGGCCCGACGCGTTTCGGAAATTTATTTTCCTCATCAGGGGCCAGCAGTAAAGTGCACGACGTCTACCATCTCCCTTTATGAAACCAAACAAGTGCTTGTGGGAGATGTAGTCCATATTATCCTGGATGGATGCACTTTCAAATTACTGCTCATTGCAAAGGCTCTAACATGAGCCCCCAAACATCACTCCTGTCCTCATCCATCGCGCAGCTCCACATGTGAGACTCCTTGGATAGAGGGTCTCGTGGCCCCCGTTTCTTCGGGGTGATGCAACCCAGCGGCAGGACCACCGCTAATATATTCCGCTCCGTGGGGTTGTCCAAAAAGCGGGTAGCACTCGAGCCTGCGTGCGCCTTCCCCAAGGCGTTAGTTGGTATGGGCAGTTGCGTGCTTGTAATAGGCCCGACGCGTTTCGGAAATTTATTTTCCTCATCAGGGGCCAGCAGTAAAGTGCACGACGTCTACCATCTCCCTTTATGAAACCAAGCAAGTGCTTGTGGGAGATGTAGTCCATATTATCCTGGATGGATGCACTTTCAAATTACTGCTCGTTGCAAAGGCTCTAACATGAGCCCCCAAACATCACTCCTGTCCTCATCCATCGCGCAGCTCCACATGTGAGACTCCTTGGATAGAGGGTCTTGTGGCCCCCGTTTCTTCGGGGTGATGCAACCCAGCGGCAGGACCACCGCTAATATATTCCGCTCCGTGGGGTTGTCCAAAAAGCGGGTAGCACTCGAGCCTGCGTGCGCCTTCCCCAAGGCGTTAGTTGGTATGGGCAGTTGCGTGCTTGTAATAGGCCCGACGCGTTTCGGAAATTAATTTTCCTCATCAGGGGCCAGCAGTAAAGTGCACGACGTCTACCATCTCCCTTTATGAAACCAAGCAAGTGCTTGTGGGAGATGTAGTCCATATTATCCTGGATGGATGCACTTTCAAATTACTGCTCGTTGCAAAGGCTCTAACATGAGCCCCCAAACATCACTCCTGTCCTCATCCATCGCGCAGCTCCACATGTGAGACTCCTTGGATAGAGGGTCTCGTGGCCCCCGTTTCTTCGGGGTGATGCAACCCAGCGGCAGGACCACCGCTAATATATTCCGCTCCGTGGGGTTGTCCAAAAAGCGGGTAGCACTTGAGCCTGCGTGCGCCTTCCCCAAGGCGTTAGTTGGTATGGGCAGTTGCGTGCTTGTAATAGGCCCGACGCGTTTCGGAAATTTATATATATATATATATATATACCCCAACAAAGTTGCCTGTGTAAAGAGAGCCCACGAACAGGTAATTGTCAGTCGCCACATTTATTCATGAAGGAAGCATCGAAGACCAGCCGCCATGCCTCACATCTTTGTTCCAGTCTAGCCGACGCGTTTCGTGTTATACACACTTCTTCAAAGGCCAGGTAACCGCTGAGAGAGCAGCGCAGCAGTTTCAGTGATGGCACCGATGTATTTGATACACCGCCCCAAAGGGGGCGTGGCCGCGACTGCGGCCCGATGGTCGTTGTAGTGCCCACAATGTTTCTGCAGTGAGAAGCCACGCTTGTTCACCCAAATAAGCTTGCATTATCCCCAAGTGGGTGGTAGGACATGGCTTGAGTCTTCGATGCTTCCTTCATGAATAAATGTGGCGACTGACAATTACCTGTTCGTGGGCTCTCTTTACACAGGCAACTTTGTTGGGATGTTTAGCGGCTAGCCTGAGCCGTGGAGTGGCCCCGGTGTTGTTGAGACACCCATGCGGTGACGCCAACCGACGCCACCGTTTATGGAACAGAATGCCGATTTTTTGAAGGACAATAACGTGCCGCGAGGACTCAAGCCATGTCCTACCACCCACTTGGGGATAATGCAAGCTTATTTGGGTGAACAAGCGTGGCTGCTCACTGCAGAAACATTGTGGGCACTACAACGACCATCGGGCCGCAGTCGCGGCCACGCCCCCTTTGGGGCGGAGTATCAAATACATCGGTGCCATCACTGAAACTGCTGCGCTGCTCTCTCAGCGGTTACCTGGCCTTTGAAGAAGTGTGTATAACACGAAACGCGTCAGCTAGACTGGAACAAAGATGTGAGGCATGGCGGCTGGTCTTCGATGCTCCCTTCATGAATAATTGTGGCGACTGACAATTACCTGTTCTTGGGCTCTCTTTACACAGGCAACTTTGTTGGGATGTTTAGCGGCTAGCCTGAGCCATGGAGTGGCCCCGGTGTTGTTGAGACACCCATGCGGTGACGTCAACCGACGCCACCGTTTATGGAACAGAATGCCGATTTTTTGAAGGACAATAACGTGCCGCGAGGACTCAAGCCATGTCCTACCACCCACTTGGGGATAATGCAAGCTTATTTGGGTGAACAAGCGTGGCTGCTCACTGCAGAAACATTGTGGGCACTACAACGACCATCGGGCCGCAGTCGCGTTCACGCCCCCTTTGGGGCGGAGTATCAAATACATCGGTTCCATCACTGAAACTGCTGCGCTGCTCTCTCAGCGGTTACCTGGCCTTTGAAGAAGTGTGTATAACACGAAACGCGTCGGCTAGACTGGAACAAAGATGTGAGGCATGGCGGCTGGTCTTCGATGCTTCCTTCATGAATAAATGTGGCGACTGACAATTACCTGTTTGTGGGCTCTCTTTACACAGGCAACTCTGTTGGGATGTTTAGCGTCTAGCCTGAGCCGTGGAGTGGCCCCGGTGTTGTTGAGACACCCATGCGGTGACGCCAACCGACGCCACCGTTTATGGAACAGAATGCCGATTTTTTGAAGGACAATAACGTGCCGCGAGGACTCAAGCCATGTCCTACCACCCACTTGGGGATAATGCAAGCTTATTTGGGTGAGCAAGCGTGGCTGCTCACTGCAGAAACATTGTGGGCACTACAACGACCATCGGGCCGCAGTCGCGGCCACGCCCCCTTTGGGGCGGAGTATCAAATACATCGGTGCCATCACTGAAACTGCTGCGCTGCTCTCTCAGCGGTTACCTGGCCTTTGAAGAAGTGTGTATAACACGAAACGCGTCGGCTAGACTGGAACAAAGATGTGAGGCATGGCGGCTGGTCTTCGATGCTTCCTTCATGAATAAATGTGGCAACTGACAATTACCTGTTCGTGGGCTCTCTTTACACAGGCAACTTTGTTGGGATATATATATATATATATATATTCACTGAAAAAACCATAGGTTTTAGGCCTTATATAGTTAGGAATTAGCATTTAAAAAACCTTGAAAATTCACAGAAAAAAACATAGGTTTCAGGCCCTATATAGTTAGGAATTAACATATAAAAAACCACTGAAATTGCTCCTATATAGTTAGTTGAACTAACTATATATTTCGCGCATTCGCAATCCACTGCTAATGATGTCACATATTACATCATTCATGACATGGTCAGTGACATCACTGATGACATCACTGATGACATCTCAAATTACATCACTGATGACATCTAATTTGACATCAATGATCACACGACTGATGATATACTTCATGTGATAATACAATGCTCCTCCTTACACTCTAATATAACCTCTGTTACACCTAGTGTTAAATACAGAGTATCATTTTTGAGACCATTGACACACGAATACCAGTTACTACATACGCACTCACTGATTCATACGTCTACACACACATTCACTCATTCAGCCATACAATCACTCGTACATACAGTCACTCATTATTACAACACTATCATATGCACTCATACACCTATGCAGACACTCACACACTGCCACTCATCCATGGAGTTACTCACACACCTAGTCAGTCCTGTAAAGAATCAATCACACTTTGATTTCTTCATCTATACAGTTAAACACAGAACAGCTTACATTTTCACAGATATACTAACACATACTTACTCACTTACACAATCAAATCCTTCATCCATACTCTTATACATCCACTCATTCTTCAATATGTAAAACATATTTAAACTTTACAAAAACACACAGACACTGGATGATGTCATCAGTGATGTCATCAGTGATGTCATTTGAGATGTCATCAGTGATGTCATCAGTGATGTCACTAACCATGTCATGAATGATGTCATATGTGACATCATCAGCAGTGGATTGCGAATGCGCGAAATATATAGTTAGTTCAACTAACTATATAGGAGCAATTTCAGTGGTTTTTTATATGTTAATTCCTAACTATATAGGGCCTGAAACCTATGGTTTTTTCAGTGAATTTTCAAGGTTTTTTAAATGCTAATTCCTAACTATATAAGGCCTAAAACCTATGGTTTTTTCAGTGAATTTCAATGGTTTTTTATATGTTAATTCCTAACTATATAAGGCCTAAAACCTATGGTTTTTTCAGTGAATTTCAAAGGTTTTTTAAATGCCAATTCTTACCTGAATAAGGCCTGAAACCTATGGTTTTTTCAGTGAATTTGCAAGGTTTTGAAAATGCAAATTCTATTAGCGGATAACGTTTAAATATGTTAATATCCTTGTGGGACCAACTGAGTAGCCCTAGGGATCCGATTTTTGGACCGGAGCAAGATGCTATCTGATTGGGTCGTATTTCTTGCCTTCTGCCCCCCTGATTGTGCCGTATTTCTTGGCTTCTGCCCCCTGATTATGCCATATTTCCTGCCTCATGCACCCTGATTGTGCCATATTTCTTGCCTCCTGCACCCTAATTGTGCCGTATTTTTTGCCTTCTGCTCCCTGATTGTGCCGTATTTGTTGCCTTCTGCCCACTAATTGTGCAGTTTTTTCTTGCCTTCTGCCCACTGATTGTGCTGTTTGTCGGGCCTTCTGTCCCATGATTGTGCTGTTTTTTGTGCCCCTGCCCCCCTGATTGTATTATCTTTGCCAGTGTTGGTTCGCTGCTGGTATTGCCTTTGTCCGTGTTTTTTTTTTGCTGCCGTTATTGCCCTTGCCTTTTTTTCTGCCGTTATTGTCTTTGCCAGTGTTTGTTTGCTGCCGTTATTGTCTTTGCCAGTGCTTGTTCTCTGCTGGTATTATCTTTGCCAGAACTGTGTGGGCTGTGAGAGCTGTGTGGGCTGTGAGAGCTGTTTGGGCTGTGAGAGCTGTGTGGGCTATGAGAGCTGTTTGGGCTGTGAGAGTGTGGGCTGTGTGGGCTGTGAAGGCTGCGAGAGCTGTGTGGGCTGTGATAGCTGTGTGGGCTGTAAGGGCTGTGTGGGCTGTGAGGCCTGTGAGAGCTGTGTGGGCTGTGAGACCTGTGGGGCTGTGAGAACTGTGTTGGCTGTGAGAGCTGTGTGTGCTGTGTGTGCTGTGAGGGCTGTGAGGGCTGTGAGGGCTGTGTTGGCTGTGTGGGCTGTGAGGGCTGTGTGGGCTGTGAGAGCTGTGTGGGCTGTGAGAGCTGTTTGGGCTGTGAGAGCTGTGTGGGCTGTGAGCTCTGCTTCTTTTGTGACTCAGTCTACCTAGGTGGGCTGTGAGAGCTGTGTGGGCTGTGAGAGCTGTGTGAGCTGTGAGGTCTCTGTGGGCTGTGAGAGCTGTGAGAGCTGTTTGGGCTGTGAGAGTGTGAGCCATGTGAGCTGTGAGAGCTGTGTGGCTGTGAGAGCTGTGTGGGCTGTGAGAACTGTATGGGCTGTGTTGGCTGTGAGAGCTGTGTGGGCTGTGAAGGCTGTGTGGGCTGTGTGGGCTGTGAGGGCTGTGTGGGCTGTGAGAGCTGTGAGCTCTGCTTCTTTTGTGCCTCGGTCTACCTAGCACAAGATGGATGCCAACACTTCCTGGTTTGTAGTGTTGACAGCCAATGAGCATGCAACTTTCTCTGGAAGGCATGCTGATTGGCTGCTACTGTCTATCAACACTCCAAAACAGAAACAGTTGGCAGCCATCTTGTGCCTCAGTAGACTAAGGCACAGGAAAGCAGGAACACAAATGTGTAGAACTCAAAAAGGGGGCAGGGTAGAAGCACCCTAACCCTCTAGGCCTGCTCAGGGGGTCCCACAAGGACCCCAAGGCCCCTAAAAATGTATTATTTTTTTTTAAAAATCGCGGGGTGCTCGCACGGTGCGCGCACGGTGCTCGCACTGTGCGCGCTTATAGATATATAATTGATTTCGACTTGAATTTTCTCAGCAACTACTGGAGGGATTTACACCATTTAAGCAAAAGCGTGATCTGCGAATCAGACTCTACCATTTTGCCAATTTCTTGTAATTCCGTTCAGCCGTTTGGGCTGTAGCCGTGTCTAAAGGTCCTATGGAAAATTGCATGGGGAAAACACGTTTTGGGATCCCCCTTTTTTCTCGGCCCCCGCTTCTTTGAGAAATTCACATAGATTGATCAACCGGCGCCAAAGTTATTCCCAATAGAATGTTGCGGATTTCCTATGGAAACTAGGTCCTAACTATATATACCTACTGGCGACCTCCAGTAGGTAATATATACATATATATATATTCAATGAAAAAACCATAGGTTATAGACTATATATAGTTAGGGATTAGCATTTAAAAAACCTTATTTTATTTGCACAAAACCATTGAAATTCCATATATAGTTAGTTGCACTAACTATATATCGCGCACCCGCAATCCACTGCTGATGATGTCACATATTACATCATTCATGACATGGTCAGTGACATCACTGATGACATCACTGATGACATCTCAAATGACATCACTGATGACATCTCAAATGACATCACTGATGACATCACTGATGACAACTCAAATGACATCACTGATGACATCTCATTTGACATCACTGATCACATCACTCATGTGATAATACAATGAACCTCTTCAGACTCTAATATAACCTTACATACACTCAGTATAAACAGACACTCACAGACTGTCACTCATCCATGGAGTTACTCACACACCTAGTCAGTCATGCAAAGAATCAATCACACCTCCATTTCCTCAACTATACAGTTATACACACCTTACTTATTCAAACATATACTAACACATATTTACTCTCTTATACAATCCCTGATACAAGTTCACAATGATCCATACAGCCACTTACACATTCACTGGCTCTTATGCACAGTTATTTATATATGTCAACTCTTACATGTAAAGTGTTTTACATATGTACTTACTTTAACATGTAGCACTGAGATATCCATTCACTCACCAATACACTCATGCACACAGTCAACCGCTCATACAGCTGTTTCCACATGCACTTTTGAAACCATACATCTAGTGAATCAACTGCTCACACATCTATGCACAGAGTCACACACCTCCCAGCTACCCACACACGCACTCAGTCTCCCATACAAATACTTGGGCAACCAATCAATAACCCATATAGTTACTCATATAGCTACTGATCAACACATGCAACAGTTTACAGAACAACAGACATAATGATGCACAAATTAAGACAGTTTAGTCACTAACCCATGCACTCAGTGAGACACATTTAATCACTCACTCATACAGTCAGTCATGCACCTACTAAATCCTTCATCCAGACACTTATACATCCACTCATTCTTCAATATGTAAGACATATTTTAACTATACAGAAACATACAGTCACTGGATGTTGTCATCAGTGATGTCATCAGTGATGTCATTTGAGATGTCATCAGTGATGTCATCAGTGATGTCACTGACCATGTCATGAATGATGTAATATGTGACATCATCAGCAGTGGATTGCGGGTGCGCGATATATAGTTAGTGCAACTAACTATATATGGAATTTCAATGGTTTTGTGCAAATAAAATAAGGTTTTTTAAATGCTAATCCCTAACTATATATAGTCTATAACCTATGGTTTTTTCATTGAATTTCAATGGTTTTTTAAAAGCTAATATCTGTAGCTGTACAATGTATTGTTCTTTAAATTTTGAAATATATTTTTCATGTTCTTTAGACAATTTTTTTAAAACATTTTTTTTTGTTCCGCTCCCAGTCCGCGAACTGGTCTGCTTCCCGTTAGCTCAATTTAAAGCCGCGGCTTAGTACGCGAACCAGTCTACGTTCCTTTAGCGTAACTGTTACGTTTGCATGACGTTTTGCGTTATCGCGTAATACGTCGTTGGACGCGCCAAATTAGCGGACCCGGAAGTGGACCGGAAAGCGGAGCAAAGCGCGAAACGTAAACACAGCAGGTCATGTGACTCGAAAATAACACTTTTCATTGGTTCATTTCACTTTTGGTTTCCTAATGATGTAATACTTGGTCATGTCATATAAAATTAACACTTTTCATTGGTTTAGAATTTTTCCTTCTCCCAAATGATGAAAACCCCTCCTTCTTTCCTCACTCTGACTTTCATCTTGGTGAGAGAAAGAACTTTTTTGATTCATCAGCAATGGCTTCAATGGTTGCTTCTGCCAGTGTGCCCCCTCCACCTCCTCCACCTCCTCATGGGAAGAAAAGACTACCTGCTTCACTAATTATAGAAGAGGAGGAAAATCAAGAAGAGGAAGAACAGCAAGAAAATGACGAGTTTTTGCCAGAGGAGCCCAGAAGATATAATAGAAAAGAAAATTATATCTGGCAATTTTTTAAATTTCCTGCTGACCAAAAGAAAGTAAATGCCAGATACGTCTTTTGTCGCATTTGCGACGAACGACTTTCAAGGGGCACAGACAAAAAGTACAGTTTTGGCAATCATACAATGCACAGGCACATGAGTCGATGGCACCCTAACAATTACAGCAATGCACAACTTCGCGACCAACAACAAAATCCGCCAGAAATGGCAAGAAGATCTGTTGTTCAGGAGGTATCGGGACCGGAGGCGAGGGAGCTGATCCCGAACATCCAAATCAACATGGGAGAAGTGAAGCAAGTCTGTGTGCGGTGCAACCAGACACTTTGCTACCGCGAAAGTAGCATTACCCTGATAATGAGAGCCATCACCAATCATGTGTGCCCAAAACGCCCCAAAAAGTAAATTCTTTTTTTTTTTGTTGCTCCTGTTGAGCCATCTTCGATGAATCATTTTTGTTTCCCCCCTCCCCCCCAAAAATAAAAAAAAATACAAAATGTTCAGAAAAAAACAAAAAAATATAAAAAATGTTCAGAAAACTAATAAAAAAAATTTAAAACAACAAAAACAAAAAAAAACAGTTCTTTTCAGAACTACCTCCCCATTATTAAAAAAATTGGTAGAATTCTTTGACCTCTGCCAAGCTCTATTTCTATTAGTTCGCTACTAGTTCGCACTCCGGTACGCGTACTTTGAGCGTACCAAAAATTTTTTTTTTAAAAAAGGAACAGTAAGTATAAGGAAAGGAAACAGACAGTTATGTTACAAAAAAAGACAGATATAGGGAGTAAAGAAAAGATACTGTTACCCGCAATTCACTTCTGATCATGTCATATATTACATAATTTTTTACATGGTCAGTGAGATCATCAGCAGTGGATTGCGAGTAACAGTTTTTTCTGTTTACTTCCTATAGTTGTCTTTCTTGTAACATAAATGTCTTTTCCTATCCTTATACTTACTGTTCTTGTTTTTAAAATTTTTGGAGATCATTCATAAACAGTAACATTAATAGAGACAGAATTAGTGAATAATAATGAAGAAGTATGAGAAGACAGGGACTGAGAAAAATACTGGAAGGAATAGAAAAATTAAGTAATAGAGAAAGGAAGGAGAGAAGTAGCAAACACAGGAAAGTAAAGATTAAAGAAATGAAGCAGTAGAACTAATAGATGTTAAATGTGATAGATTAAATGATTGAGTGAGGGTGACGATAAGGTGTGTCCTCTCTAAAAGTTTGTTTAAGGTGAACCGTACTCTGGGTTGCATATCAAATTTATGCTTGTTGAAGAATACAGACGAGATAATAGATGTGAAGACCTACCATTGCAGTAAAACATGCCCATTTATTACATCAATCATAACATAGTCAGTGACATCATCAGCAGTGGAATGTAGGTTAAAAAAGTGGAAAACATTTACCTTATAATTCATGTTAACTTTTCAAGCAAATTTTTCATACATTCAATCTGTAAAAGAGAGAACAAACATTTCCAAAAATATTAAAACATGTATTTAAAAATTAGAAAAAAGAAGGGAAAAGGTTCAAGAAGAAACAGTTTTTAAACAACTTTGACATTTACAGAAACCTCTACTTCCCTACGACCCCTACACAATCCTAAAGATATTTATTTTAAAAAAACAGTATCTTCATGCTGATGAAATGAGGCCTATTTTGAAACATGATGCTTCTTTTGCATTGCTTATGTCTCACAATAGTGATGCAATAACAGCGCAAAAAAGATGTAAAGCCATCATAAAATTGTGTCAAACATTTTAAATGATTGTTTTAGGATGCAAATAAGATGTGTGCTTTCAAGAGCTTTCTTTGAGGTGAGGCCTATTTCTTTTTTTAAAAAAAAAACAATACCTAGAAGTACAGCACTGTAAGCATTAAAATTGACACTTACAGAAGACTCTGCTTCTCCATATCTACCTCACATTTCTAAATATATATCATAATTTCAAAAAGCATAACATTAATTATACATGTTAAATGGTTTATTTTTGCTGTTCTCAGAATGTATCAAATTTCACTTAAATCAGTGACTTGAAGGTATTCATCATGTAACAGCGGGAAAAAAAAAACACAATCAAAATGACTGTGTTTAAAAAACCCATACAACCTTCGAAATCTGATTTCAAAACTCCTTAAAATTAACTTACTTTCAATGACGTCGAACGATCTCCTATGAACAGCATCCACTCTGTTGTGCTACAAATATTTTCAGCCCGCCACTTTCTGAAAGAAAACCTCCATCGATACGTAAAATATGCTACATAGAAAAAAAGACTTCTCTCATTATATCACATGTTTCCACTAGGCCAAATCATGTTGCCGCGATTCGCAAGTCTTGTTATTCTTCCAATCAAATCCCGACATTTTCTATTTTCGCAACTTTCAAAAATGAAATATTTGAGATTATTTTCACAATCCTGGACTACTAATAACTTACTCTTCTTTGTCACTCATGTTATCCTTTTCCTATGACACTGATACTGCTTACTATGAAGCAGACTTACTTGCATTAGGTTTATATAGTTGGATTTTTAATCTAGACAGCATTGCAGACTTACATTCCCTCTACTTAAAATTTTGGTTTTAAAAACACCAGGTAAGAATTTTTAAGGTCAAACGGCAATTTTTTTTTGAACGTTACAACGGAATCATTACAGAATGACCAGCCGTTTCCAGACTTTAAGTAAGCTGTATAATGTCCTGATGTTGTTGATGGACCATCGTGATAGATAATTGCTACAGTAACAAAAGTCCTCCCTGATATTGACAGCTGAGAAGCCACAAATTTTTTTATTAAAGTTGACAATTTTGATCCATCAGGCCTACAACGTTGGATCATTAAAATGACATACTGGCCATATCTACGTATAAATAATGTTGACATCATATCACATTTACATTGGCTACACTCCATGTTGTGATCCGCTGCATTTACTAGCTTATTAAAGGAGACTGATTTACTGTCTGGCAAAGTTAAATATATAAATCTTTCTGAGTCTACACTAGTAGTACTTGATATCATACAGTTCTCGCAGTCATGCTGCCATTGATAAGAAAGCCCAAACAGGTGATCTACATCTACACCCTCAACTTGCAATATATCAAGCATATACATTAAAAACTCCTGACAATCTTGCTGATTATTTTCAGAGAAGTCTGTTTGACCTGAACATTCATCTAACAGATAACGAAGTTCAGACACACTTTCTACTTTTGTTCGATCAGTGCTACATTTCTCAAAAACAGAATTCAACAAAGAGCATAAAATTTGTTCAGAATTCAACAGAATCTGTTCTTTTAAACTCTCTAGTGAAAAGAGAACATTAACCACTACATTTGCATAGCAGTTGACACCAGAACTGTTTTCAAATTGAAAACCGACAACATCTTCAACAGAATCCACTTTCTTTCTGCTAACAATTTTCGGTTCATTGACTTTTAGTCTTTTTGCAACAACCTCCCTACTATTACTGCTATTTCTACGTTTGCGGCCTACCACACGTTTCTCAAACAAAGGATATTGAGGCAAATGTGGCGCATACTCTCTTCTTAACCTATTGTATTCCTTAACACAATCTAGATCTGCACAAATGTTTGTGACATCACAGTCAATCAAGTACAATCCCGATAAAGTTCTAACTCGTGACAATGCCACATATGCCATACCCTCCTTGAACACAGAACTGCCAATATTCACCAATGCACAGTCTACACTTAAACCTTGCGATTTATGGATTGTCACCGCATATGCCAAGCAAACAGGAAACTGTTTACGGCGAACATATAAATCTTTAACAAGCAAAAACCTAGCAGAACAACGACCAATTTGCTGTACTTCCTCAATGCCATCAAATTTAATTTTTAAAAATTCTATTCCATCTCTATTTCTGTATTTCTCAAAATCAACAACATTACCCATTGATCCATTTACCAGACCTCTTTCTACATGTAAATTCCTTCTCAAAATGATTCGGCAATTTAAACACACATTCAAAGTCTTTTCAAAACCCGCTGTTTTAGATATAGTCTTCTCTAATGAATCCAATTTTGATTTCAAATTGTCTGACAAAATAATTGTTGATCCCATATGCTCTAATTTGTCGATAGCTTCAAGTTTCACAATCTCTTGCTTTTCTAAATTCAACATTTTGTTGTTGAAGATGGCACATTCTGCAAGAGTTGGCATGAGACATATCCCGGATTTCTTCTCAGTAATTTTCTGAAAAATATTCTCAGGCACAATCTCTTGTTTGGGATATAAATTTGACAGTAATCGTGCATTTAAAGCTTCTTTCCCATGCTCGGTCACTTTTCCAATTCTAATATCTTGTAGAATATTCTTGTAATCTTCATCCTTTGCCTGACGCATATTTTGATGCAGTTCTGCATAATTGAAGTTTAACCATATATTGACGTTGCCAATGCTCCCTAGGCACTTCCTGGTATCTTCATGCGTGAGTATTTTGAACACAGGTTGACCTTTTACTGGTGTCAGCTGCAGAAGATCTCCGAAAACAATGATGTGTTTCCCACCAAATAACACATCATATTCAGTTTTAAGTACTTCTTGCATTCTCAAATGCACAAAGGCAAGCATGACATTGGAAACCATGCTTACTTCGTCAATGATAAGTAGTTTCATTTTCCTCAAGACTCTTGAAACTTCACAGCAAGCATCTCCAGATAACTTGTTGTATTGTAATTTGTTGTCATGCTCCACCGGCAGCATCAGTAGACGATGCAAAGTAATACCTTTAATGTTATGTGCTGCCAGTCCAGTAGGAGCGGTGACAACACAAGACAGCGATGACTCAGTCCTTTCCTGCAAATAACAAGAGATTGCTTTAATGAGGAAACTTTTTCCAGTTCCCGCTTCTCCACTCACGTACAGTCGGACAGGCTTCAACGATGTACAGGAGCACTTGTTCTTCTCATGACTTAATCCGTGCTCAATTTCCGTGGTAACTTTATCATATATTTTCCTCTGCTCAACGTTGAGTTGTTTTTCCAAGTCTTCTAAGTTAACTGAATCCTCCTGAGCATGTGCCATGGCTCTTTCCACTTCATTCATAGCAGTGGCAGCTTCATTTTCGATAATAGGTCCTCCAAGTGGATCTTGACTCAATGAAACAGAACTCTGACTGTCCTGAGAACTGTCTCTGGCAATCTCGGCTGCAATCGTTGCTTCCTGCTCAATTTCCAAAGTTAGCATTTCTTGATATTTAGAAAAAGCAGGACATTCTATGGACTCCTTGGCTGCAT
Source organism: Lissotriton vulgaris (assembly GCF_964263255.1). NCBI lineage: Eukaryota > Metazoa > Chordata > Amphibia > Caudata > Salamandridae > Lissotriton > Lissotriton vulgaris. Next base: position 459,295,331 of record NC_141696.1, on the reverse strand, counting down.
TGAAAGAGTCTTCGTAACAGAGGAAATCTCCAAGCAGTTCCTCTTCTGCACGCCAAGGCTTGAAAAGTTGCAAAAGTGCTAAATAAAAAAACTCCTTTTTTTCTGGAGATTCACCACTTAATTTTCGATGGTTTACTAATTGGCATTTTCTTTGCTTGACCAGGCATCCCTCACTTCCAATTACAGCATACACTCCTTTCTCAATATCTTCTTTGATGTTCCTCTTGAATATATAATTTTGGAGAACCTCATATAGACAAACATTCTCAAGGTGACTGCTTCGATTTGGATAATATGTATCCAACATGTTGGTCTTCAAAATGTCGGTACTGTTTGGTTCCTTTTCTGCCAAATACTCAATTTCCCGGACAGGTTTTAGAACTCGATTTCGCGTTGCAGCAAGACCAAGACTCGCCCAAACGAGACTCCTGGATTTGGCATAGAGACTTGCTGAAGACAACCGGTCAGAACATTCGTAAGCTCCGATTTCTCGATGCGACAACATCTTCAGACTGAAACTGTACAACTTCTTGCTGAGGCTCTTTTCATGAGAAATGTCCTCCCACATATCCTTCAGTTCGGTCTTTTCTTTTTTGGTGATGTAAGATGTCACATACCGAGCCACAGCCATACAGTTGTCAGCCACAAACTGTATATCCATGTTAGCATTCCACATGGACAAAATCACTGGGTTGTAGTCATTGATGTACTTGGACTCTTCGTTCCTTTTCAAATTGTATGTATTCTTGGGTGACTTCCTCGTCACATTATGTCGCAGCGAAGACATCAAACTGTTCACTCTTCCTTTAGAAATCACCGGTCGTGGAAAGTTGAAACGACATTTGGTGTAGAACTTGTCCTTGTTTCTGAATTTACGACGACAGTACTTTCCACAACGATGGCTTTGGAAACGTAGAACTTGTTCTCTTAGACTTTTCTTCTCCGTTGCGTTTGGAACAGCACACGTAGAATACTGTTCGATGAAATTCATCACTAAGTCATCCGGATCTGTTCCAAATTTAGGTGCATCCTTGATCCACAACAACATATGTATATGAGGGGCACCTCTTGCTTGGTACTCCTTTCTCCAAAAGAAATCCAACACCTGTCCAAGAGGTGGATTCTTTTTATTTGTGATGAAAGACATCATAGCTTCAAATCTATGATTGAAGTACCTGCATACATTGACTGGATCCAAAGAGCACAGTTCTCCGGGTGTCTTGAATTCGATGTTTTCAATGTTACCATTTGCCTCTCGTAAAAATTCAAGTAAGTCTTCCCAGCCATACTCGGCACAGCTCAGAGTGAGGAACCATGTTGGAGTTCCTAAGTTCCTCAGCATACATTTTAAATCACCATGACGACGGTACCAGTACTCATTAGTACCACGCTGACACGCCATGAGATTAATTAAGTGAGAATCCAAAATACTGTCTTGGACATTGACTTTATGCATAAAGTCACTTGCCGAGATGTTTCGCATCTGTATACCACTTTTTAAGATGTGGTTCACTGCATATGACAGTCCAGACAGATCGCTTTCAAACAGGAGATGAAACAAATAGGGAATGCATTGCCGAAACCTAGGATCTGCTGCATACAATCGTAAAGTCCGGTATTCAGACGCAGGAATTTGATGAGGTCGCTCATCATATCTTCCTCCTTGACCTGTGGGAAATAGCTGTGGGAAACACCGAGCTTCCAAACTTTCCTCCCAAACACTAATGGGACTCCCTTTGGCTTGTTTCATTTGAAACAACTCAATAGCATTCCCCATGACTTCCTTGGAATGCAAAGGATGAACACTATAATGTTCATATATTTCTTCACTTTTAGAGGCCTCTACTTTCTCAATTTGGCCAGCACACAAATCGCTATCCTCTTCATCACTTACTTCCTCTTCTGCAACATATACATTCTTATAGTACTTATTATTTTTCTTCAAATACACTGTTGCCTTTTTGACTTTCCTAACATCCACTAAATCTTGCCATATTTTCTTATTCTTTGTCGGAACCCCATTAACCAAGATAACCAGAGGTTCCTCTTCCACTTTTTCTATTCCAATTGTGTTAATGTTTTTCTTCAAATCTAGAGGCAAATAAACAACTCTTCCCTTTAATCCTCTCTGTAAATCTGCTGGAGGCAACTTCCCTGTCTTTGGCTCCATTCTTACAATAGCCTGAAAGGGATGGATACTTTGAATCAAAATAGATTCATAAGTATTTAAATCCTTCAATTCAGAAGGAATCTCAACCAATTCCAGATTATTATGAACTGCCCTAGCAGGCATCTGGTTTTGGTTTAATTTATTACAACAATAAGTACACACACGTTGATCCGATCCCAAATCAAAATAATTTTCTACCATCAAGTATGTGGCTAAATCCTTCCATTCACTATTATTTTCCCTTTCACTTTTTGCATATAAATCCACTACCTTAGTCTGATTCTTATAATAAGTGCGTCGACAACATACACAAGTGAAATTAGGCCTCTCACTTGATTTCATCTGAAACGTGGCAATTTCCTTCTGAAAATTATCTGTACTGGAAACCTGTACATTATCTTCCACATTACCCTCTACTTCAGGGTCAATTTGAACATTCTCATCTTTACTACCAAAGTAACAAAACTCAATTTCTCCACAAATATTCTTCACATCTATTTCAGAACCATGCAAAAGAGCAGCACATAATTGTTTAAGCATAATTGCTGGACTCTTAGCATAATACAACATTCTCACTAATTTTCTCACTTTATTATGATGCACTGCTAGCATCCTGAAATGATGAAAAACACTCTGGCATACTCTCCTGGAAAGACAAGCCAGTGAATGACCACGCAAACCTGTTATTTGTCTCACTCTGCAAGGATCTAAATCTTGCAACAACTTCATTTTCTGCTTCAAACTTTTCTTATTAAATGTCCGTATAAAATCACAAAGCAAATTGATGGAAACCTGTCGCACACTGCAAATAGAACTACACTTCCAAATGTACACAGGACCCTTAGGACGTCTTCCTAAAACCTCATCACTTAGCGCCTCTTCTGTCTCTGTTGTCACAAGTTGTTCTTTTTCAACTGGACAACCATCCTTCACTTCATAAGCTCGACCACTGGTGTCAACTGCAAACACCAAATCATTATCCTGAAAATAACTCTCCTCATTAAAAAATGCCTCACAACTAGAACTATGCATCCATTCTCCGGAAAAAACTTCACAAAAGTTAGTACGATTTACTACTCTCTTCCATCTACTTTTAGTTTTGAAATCAGAAATTACCTTGCTTAGTTTCCTAATTCTATTGATTACCAAAATAAACAACTTTCGCTTAATTTCAAAAGCATGATCAATAATTTTCTCTACATTTTTCTTCTTCTTATAAAATGCCGCTTTCTGTTGGCCTTTTTTTTTAATATTTTTCAATAAATTAACTATTATCCTATTACGGAACATTCGATGTCGAATGTCCCTAAACTGTTGTTTCCTTCTACTATCATGCACAGAGTTATCTCTTCCTCTACCAGTAACATTTTTGATGGGTCTCTCCTTTCCATTTAAATTGCTTTTCTTTTTGAGGACTGAAACATTTTTTGGAGAAATTCTTTTTCTATGACAAATATTTCTTAAGAATGATTTCGTGCTCTTACCCGGACCTTTCTTGGTGTTTTGACAAGTATTTGGGGAAGAGGACTGCTGCAATAAAACATCATCCTGCTGTCTTTGACGTTTTCTAGCCTTTCGTATTCGACTTTTGGAAGGCATTTTCCAATCTATGAAAGAATCTGCAGTTGAATCTGTGGAAAAATATAATATAAAATGTTATTAACCACTATTACCAAACAGTAAATAAATAACAGTCATCTAAAACTTAATGCCCTACTAATTATTTAACATAGCAAATGTTTCCCACCAGCACTGCATCACAAAAATGACACTCAATGGTGCAAAAAAGGCATACAACACTCATAAATCACTCCCTAATATTTTAAATCATTAATTCAGGATGACGATAAGATGTAGCCTATCTAAAGATTTGTTTAGGCCCTGATCTTTAGACTGGGGTAAATGTGTGTCATTGATCCACATTCAGTCCATCACCTGTTTTGTTTATTTGAGGTGAGGCCAACACATGGTTGCAGATAAGATTTTCACTCAAAAATATCAAAATAAAAAAACATGTGAAGGCCTACCAATGAAGTAAATCATTAAATGAAAACCAATACATTTCTGGAAATATGCACTACTAGTACTTCATAAGATGTTTTGGGTCATATTTATAAGGCATTTGAGTATCTAGTATGCTATTTTTCGTTCTTCCTGGTGCAAATTTATTGTAAATATGCTCCCACCTGCGGTTGGCAAATTTAGATTTTGATTATGGGAGTTAGATAGGCATGTTAATAATTTCCCAAAAATGGTGTATAACCCCAAACAACCTTTGAAGCAAATGCTCTTAGCCATGTTATCCACCTCCCATTGGATAACATGGCTAAGAAGTGCTCAGGGCCCCATGAGGAACGCTTTCCATTTAAAAAGGGAAAAATAACATCAAAGACACTAAAATGCCTTCTAAATATGACCCCAAACAACCTATGAAGCTCTAACAGAACATATCCTGAAATGTAATTGATTTCAAAATTCGTTTTTAAACACAGCATATAAATCAATTGTATACCTGCATTCATGGAGAAATGACTAAAAATGTCCTTGAGACACATGAAAGTGTTTTCTGGAATGCCCTAGCACCATTTTTGGGACACTATTAACATGGCTACGTAACTCCCATAATCAAAATCTAAATTTGCCAAGCGCAAGTGGGAGCGTATTTACAAGACACTTGCCCCAAGAGGAACACTTTCCATTTAAAAAGGGAAAAATAACATCGCAGAAAAGTCAGCAATATTCATGCACTTTCCAGCAAATGCTCTTAGCCATGTTATCCACTTCCTATTAAATAACATGGCTAAGAACTGCTCAGGGCCCCATGAGGAACGCTTTCCATTTTAAAAGGGAAAAATAACATCAAAGACACTAAAATGCCTTCTAAATATGACCCCAAACAACCTATGAAGCTCTAACAGTACATATCCTGAAATGTAATTGATTTCAAAATTCGTTTTTAAACACAGCAAATAAATCAATTGTATACCTGCATTCATGGAGAAATGACTAAAAATGTCCTTGAGACACATGAAAGTGTTTTCTGGAATGCCCTAGCACCATTTTTGGGACACTATTAACATGGCTACGTAACTCCCATAATCAAAATCTAAATTTGCCAAGCGCAAGTAGGAGCGTATTTACAAGACACTTGCCCCAAGAGGAATACTTTCCATTTAAAAAGGGAAAAATAACATCGCAGAAAAGTCAGCAATATTCATGCACTTTCCAGCAAATGCTCTTAGCCATGTTATCCACTTCCTATTAAATAACATGGCTAAGAACTGCTCAGGGCCCCATGAGGAACGCTTTCCATTTTAAAAGGGAAAAATAACATCAAAGACACTAAAATGCCTTCTAAATATGACCCCAAACAACCTATGAAGCTCTAACAGTACATATCCTGAAATGTAATTGATTTCAAAATTCGTTTTTAAACACAGCAAATAAATCAATTGTATACCTGCATTCATGGAGAAATGACTAAAAATGTTCTTGAGACACATGAAAGTGTTTCCTGCAATTCACTAGCACCATTTTTGGGACACTATTAACATGGCTAGGTAACTCCCATAATCAAAATCCAAATTTGCCAAGCACAAGTGGGAGCGTATTTACAAGACACTTGCCCCAAGAGGAACGCTTTACATTTTAAAAGGAAAACATAACATCTTAGACACTCAAATACGTTATAAATATGGCTCAAAACAACCTATGAAGCTCTAGCAGTACATATCCAGAAATGAAATTAATTTCTGAAATCGTTTTTAAAATATGCAATTACAATTTCTCAAAGAAACAAATTCTATTTGTATATCACTAGAGACAAAACCACATTTTAAAAACACAGCTTTCTTCATCATTTTCTCCTTAAATCATACTATTCTCTATCTAAATTAAATAAATCTTTTCTCACCTTAGCAAATATTTTTTGAGTTTTGAAAACAGTCTGAGAAATACACCAAATTGTCTTCAGCAGAAGAAAAAGGATGCACTCCAAAGGCTGCAGCTATTGAAAGCACAGAAATACAGATATTCTTTTCACATATCTCTCATATCAGCCAATCATACCTCTTCCCTCACTTTTTTCAAATCAAAACCCTTCCCCCCTCTGCCCTGTCTGCCTTGTATCCATAGCAACCACCTCCTGGAAGACCTCTCATGTTTGCAAATTCACACAACAATGTTTCAATTGAACTCTGAACTCTCAGTGCACCTGCGTATCCAGTGCAATCTTTCATTAAATGTTTCTTCCTTGACCATTCAAATTACATCTTTCAAAGAACACATCCATGCACCCTAACTTTCTGTTTTCAGAAATGGAAATGCACCAATCACTGCTAATGAATCATTAGCATTGTAAATCCACAGTTTTTTTTCTTTAGAAACTCCTACTGTTTCAACTGCCCTTTCATTACCACACTTCATCTGACTACAGAACAACCTTCAGCCACCATGTTTAACGTCTGGATTGTTGGACATAGTTACATCCACTGGGCTCAAAGGTATGCTGAGAACAGAAATTTACCTAACCTCAATTTACAAGATGTGGAAATTAAGTGGTTGGGCCAAAGAGGATTAAAATGTCACCAATTGATACCATTGGTGAAAACCTTTATGCATTTGCCAAAACCTGACCTGTTAATAGTGCACTGTGGAGGTAATGATTTGGGCACTTTGACAGGGGTAGGTCTGGAAATGCTTTTAAAGGACACCTTTGAGCAATTAATGGCACTTTTTCCTCAAACTGCCTTGGTATATTCCAATATATGCCAAAGACAGAAATGGAGGTGGTCCAACCAATTTTGTCCACAAATTGAGAAAGCGAGGAAGCATGTAAACAAATCTGTTTCAGCTTTCATGAGAGACCATGGAATGGGCTCTCTGTACAACAATAACTTGCGTTACTACATGCAAGATATCTACAGAGGAGATGGAGTTCACTTCTCAGATGAGGGCAACAGAATTTTCATTCTGAATTTAAGACTGTGCATTGGTACCTACTTATAAGTACCTAAATGTACCATAAACCCAAAAGCTCTTCTCAGAGCTACCCTTCATCTGATCACACACTTTTATTATTTTTTTCTAGCTTTTTTTCTGTAATTTTCAACAAACTACGCTTAAAGAGCGCTATCCGGTACGCGAACTGGAAGCTAACCGCGCAAAATTTCAAAAAAAAGTTTTTTCTTCGCAAATATAGTCCTCCTCAGCCACCCTCAGAAAACGTAGGGGGGCAAAATACTTGTACGATGCCCCCTTCTACCCATTCAGAACATTATTTACCCTCCATTTTATACCTTGATTCGACCGAAACACAAAATGGTGGACTCCCGTTACGCTCCAAGTACGCGGACCGGACCGCTATCCGGAAAGCGGTCCAAAAAAAGGCGGGAAAGTAATTTACAGAAAAATGACTAGAGACACTCTCACCAAATATAAATTACCTCATACTACATAACAATCCCTTTCATTCTCACAAATTTGATTGAAATTTCATTTAGCCATTTAGCCTTTAGACCTCTCCAAATACCGTGAGGTAAATTACTTCACAAAACACATCTGAACTGTTCGAATTGACAACCAATGAAAATGTTACTTTCATTTTCTACTTTTATTACCTGACATTTGATTGGTTATATACTTGAATATATATAACCGAAGAGAAGAAAACACAGCCATTTTGACTACTACTTCTTGTTGTACAACACCTTTTAATAGCTTCCAAAAACTTCAACTTCTTTGTGAAGGTAAGATATAATTTTTAAAAACGAAATATATTGTGCACTATAACTTAATATAATAGAATTTTTCTGCTACATATACACTATCCCTCTGTAGTACTAATGTATTTAGATAGACTTCTCTCTTATAGTTATGAATGGAGTTAGGCTTGTCTTGGTTAAATCACATACACTTTTTTATAGTCCTATTTCCACTCTGATACTATACACTGCCAAAAGATAAATTCACTGATAAAAAATGACTATCTAAAATTAATCCCAACAGTGCCCTATCTCTACTAATATATATTTTCTTATTCAAAATTTCAGGCAAAATGGAAGGCGAACAACAAATTTCATTTTCGATTCAACTGAAGGAGAGCAGCCAAGACAAACTTGATGACTTTATGGATGACAGTAGAGACCACGAACTTCTACAATGTGTTGAAGCAGTAGACAACTTGCTTGAAAATGAAAAACAATTACACCCTATAATAAATTATGACATTTCTGACAATGAAATGTTAGAAAATTTAATAAAGTATGAAAAACAATGAAAATAACAAAAATAACTTTAAAAATAAAGACAACAAAAAAAAAGAAAAAAAAACAAACAATTAACATACAGTCTTTGAAAAGTGTATCATTCTATTATCCTTATAGTACGCTGCCCAGAACGCTTTCCGGTTCGCGTACTAGACGCTCATCGCGAAAAAAAAAATATATATATTTTTTTGGACCCTGCTGGGCCCTTTTAAAAACACCACATAAAACCTAGGGGGTCAGGGAGGATCTACTATGCCCCCTTATGGAAATTTCCCTCTTTGTTTTGGCCTCCTCCTGTCTCTCGATCCTACCGAGAGAGAAGATGGCGGCTGCACCGGACTGTTTAGAATGTTGACAGACACCGAAGAGCCAATCAGCTTTCCGTGCGCAAAGTTCCGATAAGCGAAAAGTACGCGAACCGGAGCGCTGTTACAGATATATATCTTGATTTAAACGTTAATTTCTCAAAATCCACTGAAGCACATATATTGAGACCTAGCAAAGGCACATCGGGCTAACAGTCCCTACAATTTTGCCAAGTTTCGTGAAAATCCATTCAGCCGTTCGGGCTAAAAGTGAGTCCAACCGCCCTATGGAAATTAACATGGGGAAAACGCGTTTTGGGACCCCCCTTTTTTCTCGGCCCCCCCTCCACAAACCCCCCCCAAATTTTCAAGGGCTGCTCAGAAACAAAATGTGCCATTTTCCTGAAAATTTCAGCCAATTCCGTCCACAAACGCAAAAGTTATTAGGCATAGAATTTTCAGAAATCCCATAGGGAAAAAATCCTAACTATATATACCTACTGGCGACCGCCAGTAGGTAATATATATATATATATATATATATATATATATATATATATATATATATATATATATATATATATATATATATATATATATTACCTACTGGCTATCGCCAGTAGGTATATATAGTTAGGATTAATTCCCTATGGGATTTCTGAAAATTCTATGTCTAATAACTTTGGCGTTTGAGGACGGAATCAGCTGAAATTTTCAGGAAAATGGCACATTTTGTTTCTGAGCAGCCCCTGAAAATTTGGTGGAGTTTCGTCAAGGGGGGGCTGAGAAAAAAGGGGGGTCCCAAAACGCGTTTTTTCCATTCATTTTTCCATAGGGCGGTTGGACTCACTTTTAGCTCGAACGGCTGAATGGATTTGCACGAAACTTGGCAAAATTGTAGGGACTGTTAGCCCGATGTGCCTTTGCTAGGTCTCAATATATGTGCTCCAGTAGTTTTTGAGAAATTAACGTTCAAACCAAGATATATATCTGTAACAGCGCTCTGGGCAGCGATCCGGTCCGCTTACTTTTCGCGAAACGGAACTTTGCGCGCAGAAAGCTGATTGGCTCTCCGGTGTCTGTCAACATTCTAAACAGTCCGGAGCGGCCGCCATCTTATCTCTCGGTAGGATCGAGAGAGAAGAGGTGAAAAACGAAGGGGGAATTTATTGAAAGGGTGCAAGGTATACCCCTTTTGACCCCCTAGGATTGTTGTTGGGGTTATTAAAGGGTCCCGTGGGGAAAATAAAAAAAAATGATTTTTCACGGTAGAAGCGTTTCCCGGGCCGCGAACTGGGCCGCAAACTGGTAGCGAAACGGGAATTCGCCATTTTGTGCTTCGTTTTAATTGTTTAGAGACAAAAATTATCGCCGCACATCGGCCACAATGCATGAATATCGTTGAAAAGTCAGCGATATTCATGCATTATCCAGCAAATGCTCTTAGCCATGTTATCCACCTTCCATTGGATAACAGAAAGCTGATTGGCTCTCCGGTGTCTGTCAACATTCTAAATAGTCCGGAGCGGCCGCCATCTTATCTCTCGGTAGGATCGAGAGAGAAGAAGAGGTGAAAAACGAAGGGGGAATTTATTGAAAGGGGGCAAGGTATACCCCTCTTGACCCCCTAGGAATGTTGTTGGGGTTATTAAAGGGTCCCGTGGGGAAAATAAAAAAAAAAATATTTTTCACGGTAGAAGCGCTTCACGGGCCGCGAACTGGGCCGCAAACTGGTAGCGAAACGGGAATTCGCCATTTTGTGCTTCGTTTTAATTGTTTAGAGACAAAAATTATCGCCGCACATCGGCCACAATGCATGAATATCGCTGAAAAGTCAGCGATATTCATGCATTATCCAGCAAATGCTCTTAGCCATGTTATCCACCTTCCATTGGATAACAGAAAGCTGATTGGTTCTCCGGTGTCTGTCAACATTCTAAATAGTCCGGAGCGGCCGCCATCTTATCTCTCGGTAGGATCGAGAGAGAAGAAGAGGTGAAAAACGAAGGGGGAATTTATTGAAAGGGGGCAAGGTATACCCCTCTTGACCCCCTAGGAATGTTGTTGGGGTTATTAAAGGGTCCCGTGGGGAAAATAAAAAAAAAATTATTTTTCACGGTAGAAGCGCTTCACGGGCCGCGAACTGGGCCGCAAACTGGTAGCGAAACGGGAATTCGCCATTTTGTGCTTCGTTTTAATTGTTTAGAGACAAAAATTATGGCCGCACATCGGCCACAATGCATGAATATCGCTGAAAAGTCAGCGATATTCATGCATTATCCAGCAAATGCTCTTAGCCATGTTATCCACCTTCCATTGGATAACATGGCTAAAAACCGCTCTGTGCGTGAGCTTTTTTTTTTTTTTTTTTTTTTTGCTGCGTGACGTTTGTTAACGTTCGATTCGATGGAAATCAGGAAGTGTTGAACACCATTTTGTCACTGCGAGTAAATATTTTGTTATAAATGAATCCTTATTGATAAACATTGTCTGCGCCATCTTGCGTTTTTGTCCAATGCCACAATTTTGTCGTGCACGGCAGCCATTTTAGATGACTTGACCAGGGCCACTCTCTGCACGCCGTCGATTCTCAGCATGGCTCCCCACCCTCGCACGCATCTCCCCCACGCAATGGTCACCCCCGCTCTCTCTCTCATGCATGGGCCATATACTTCCCCCATCTGCGCTGCTCTTCTCTGAGAATCACACCCTGTGCCCGTTCGACACCTCCCTTTCACCCTATTCACTACCGCACCCTCTGACACTTCTCTTCCTCTGTGTCCGATTGTCCAGGCCGGACCTAGGCTATCACCTAGCCCTGCGGATGTAGTGTATGGCTCCAGCTGTAGAGTATCCAGACATGCCAACCCTCCCGATTCAGGTGTGAGACTACTGATTTCAGTGCTAGTCTTTCGTTTCCCGATTCCTGCAAGGAAAAACCCGGGGGCATATTTCCAACAACTAGCGGTAATTTTTGTCTCTAACTTGTTTAGAGACAATAATTATCGCCGCACTTCGGCGAATTTCATCGCACATAAACCTTGCTATTAGCAAGGTTTATCGCAAATGCGATAAAAAACGGCCGCAATGCATGAATATCGCTGAAAAGTCAGCGATATTCATGCATTAGTCAGCAAATGCTCTTAGCCATGTTATCCACTTCCCATTGAACAAGCGCATGGTCTTTTAAAGATTTGTGAAGTACTCGGGGCGGCGGTGTGTGTGTGTCCTCTTTCAGGAGCGGGCGGGGGGGCACTGGCAGCAATTTGCAGGCCAGGCAGTGTTCAACACGTGCATCACCCTTTCTCTGCCTGCTATTGCGCTCCATGCTTCGGAAAAGTAAGAAAAAGAACGTGCATTTGAGTTTGAAATGTCCGATCTTGTAGCAGTACACTTGCAAAGCGCACACATGACAATAACCCGATTCAAGGCCCCATTCACCCGATTTTTTAAAAAAATATAGTACTCCAAGACAGTTACATTTTAAAACTTTATTAATATTTAAATATAACGAACGCAACAAAAACTGTAAATATATTTAACCATTTTTTGAAATTAACCAGAACTATAACGATAACAACAACAACAACAATAATATAACTTTTATGCCTAAATTACGCAAACATTTAGCTAATCTGCTAAAGGGGGGAGTCGCCATTTCTTTACAATAATCAATAATGAAAAATCCACATCAATAGGGTTGCCCGTTTTCTCGATGCAGCACTATAGTGCAATATACACAGCACCTGGGGTGTCAAGAGTGAACAGGTCTTTCTTTGTTCCTTAAGATTCTCCGAGAATGCTGATGCATTGGTGTCTGTACACTTCTTTGTCAATTCTGTCAAGATGATAACTGCTTTATAAACAGACGATATCTTTGTTTCGTCATTAGTGTTAAGTGTGTCTGAAACTACAGTGCCCTTCTGTTTTTTTTTCTTCAGGCTCTACAGAGTTTTGTGTGTTGTTCTTTTGAGCGACAATTATTCCAGAGGTTTCAGGTTCACTTGTTTTGTTCTGCAGTGAGTTAACAGCTTTAGAGAGTTCATGTTTATTTGCTATGTCCTGCTGTTCGTGAACTGCTTCAGAGACGTCAGCCTCATTTTTTATGTTTCAGTAGATCCTGGACCTGCCCGGCCGCGCCCAAAATGGCGCCGGTGTAAATGGGACTCGTAACTGCTTGTTCTGTACTGGTTGCCCAACCTTGATATCACGAGATACATATGCAGTTTTGAAGCACATGGCGGAGGCTTGTCTGCTGTAGTGGGGCGCCCCTTTATCGTTTCAGTCGCCATTCCGCCCGCTTTTGCTACACTGTGCCTCATCCGCCATTCAGCTGTTTACCGCCCGCTCTTACGGCTACAGCGTCTCGCTCACCATGTAGTTGAGTTGCTCCCACTCTTGCGGTGCAGCGGTAGGCGGCTTCCACAGGACTCTTAAAATGGCGGCCGGCTCTTCGGATTTGGGCCTGGTCCAGTAAAATGGCCCTGGGACACCTTGGAACTCGGACGCTTGTCTGCCAGGGCTTGGGTTCCATTCTCGAAAGCGTCCCCTCAGCCTTGAAGATTGTACAAAAGTCTTGGGGGCCCTCGACTCCCGCAGGCTTCCGGTGGGGAGCGGCTGCCATGATTGCTTGCGGAATGGCCACGACGGAGCTACGAGATGGTGGTGCTCTCATGGTGACGCCAGCTTCAGTCTGAAACATCCAGAAACAAGGTGGGGCTTTCATCGTTTGGGGAAAAAAAATGTTTTAATCCAATGAAAAGTGTTATTTTTAGGTCACATGACCTAGTCTTACATAATTAGGAAAAGAAAAGTAAAATGAACCAATGAAAAGTTTTATTAACAAGTCACATGACCTGTTATGCTTACGTTACGCGCTGCGCGGCGCGCTCTGGATCGTTTCCGGGAAGCTGCGCCTTGCGCACCGGAGCACATCCGGGTGCGCTAACGCGTCGCGTCATATGACGCATTACGCGACAATGCAGGTGCAGAATATAGTCAAAATGTCTCCACCAACCAGCGGTCGGAATTCCACCGCTTTCAGCAGTCCAAAAAGTTCGGTCAAATCTTAAGAGCGGGAGCAACTCAACTACATGGTGAGCGAGACGTTGTAGTCGCAAGAGCGAGCGGTAAACAGCTGAATGGCGGAAGAGGCACAGAGTACCAAAAGCGGGCGGAATGGCAACTAAAACGGTAAAGGGGCGCCCTACGACAGCGTGTCTTCAGGTGAAACGGATTGTGGGACAAGGTCCAGAATGAAAGATTCTTCAAAAGGGAAAAAATTCCGCCGGACCCCGGGAGCCGGCCACCTATGCCGGGGGCGATCTCAAGCCTCACCAGGGCAACACGACTTGGGGAGGGGGCAGGAGCCAAGCGCCCCCTCTCAGTCCGCGCCATCTCGCCGCCCCTCGGGAGCCTCCGTCAAGCGGTTTAGGGAGGCACCGTATCACATTGTTTTCCAATGCAGTCAGGTCCACAAATGGACCCCACTACTTTGAATAGTGAAGCTGCAGCAGGTGCAAATAAGGTTTAAACAGTGTCACAAGAACTGCTTAGAACTCTGAAGTATGGCACTCAATAACCAGGACTTATGCCATTTATGTAAGGCAGTGACATGGAAGCAACTCAGGGACAAAAAGCATGAACGAACATTCACGTATGAAAATCTTATTTGGAGAAGGGGTAGAATCCAAACGCCCCCTGCCAGTTCGCGCCACTACACTGTATGTGGAAAATCTGAAGCCATCATTCTACAAACTCTCAACGCTTGTTATCAGTGCATGACTTTCATGCTCGATCGATTGAGCTAGCCGGATCGGGCAATAAAAAGTATAAAATAGTTATGTAAATAGTTATTTAATAAAATGTTTTATTCTGTTTCTTTGGTGGTGTGTTGTGTATATTTATAATATTTGCATAGGGTTTGCCGTTATTTTGGGCGGTGTGGGTGGCGGAGTCGAGCTGTTTTGCAGCCCTCATGGTGTGGAGCTCAATTCATTTCACTATTTTCGTATTTCTCATGAAGGGTTATTCCTAATGTTTGTATTTTACCGAGGTTAAAAAGAGATCGAATTAGTGGTCTACTGATTTTGCTCGATTACTTTTATTTTTTTACACGATTTTTCACTATCTGCAAAGACTAAACAGAGTATTGCGACTTTGTGCTTGTTTGTAAATAGAGAATGATCCAAAGAGAACCAATTGTAAAACAGTAAATGCTTGGATAATAATCAATCAAATGGAGAGACAAGCAGGAACGACGGATTACAAAAGGGGTAAAGGTCTGTGTTAACTACCGTTCACTATCTGCAAAGAGAGAGTACTACTAAGAGAAAAGAGGGGAGTGGGGGGGGGGCAGCGTTCAAAGCACATCAGCGTGCATAAACACGAAAACGTTTTTACCTATCACGTACTTGACATTTGACAGCTTTTGATGTTTGCTATTAAAAAACCATTGAAATTCACAGAAAAAACCATAGGTTATACTCCATATATAGTTAGGAATTTGCATTTACAAAACCTTGAAAATTCAATGAAAAAACCATTGGTTTTAGGCCATATATAGTTAGGGATTTGCATTTACAAAACCTTGAAAATTCAATGAAAAAACCATTGGTTTTAGGCCATATATAGTTAGGGATTTGCATTTAGAAAACCTTATTTTACTCGCATAAAACCATTGAAATTCCATATATAGTTATAAGCGCTAACTATATATCGCGCACCCGCAATCCACTGCTGATGATGTCACATATTACATCATTCATGACATGGTTAGTGACATCACTGATGACATCACTGATGTCATCACTGATAACATCTCATTTGACATGACTGATCACATCACTGATGATATCATTCATGTGATAATACCATGAACCTCTTCAGACTCTAATATAACCTTAGATACAATCAGTGTAAACAGACAGTCACTCATCCATGGAGTTACTCACACACCTAGTCAGTTATGCCAAAAATCAATCACACCTCCATTTTCTCAACTATACAGTTATACAAACCTTACTTATTCAAACATATACTAACACATATTTACTTTACTCTCTTATACAATCTCTGATACATGTTCACAATGATCCATACAGCCACTCACACATTCACTAGCTCTTATGCACAGTTATTTATAGATGTCAACTCTCACATGTACTGTGTTTTACATATGTACTTAATATGACATGTAGCACTGAGATATCCATTCACTCACTAATACACTCATGCACAGTCAACCGCCCATACAGCTGTTTCCACATGCAGTTTTGAATCTATACATATAGTGAATCAACTACTCACACATCTATGTACAGAGTCACACACCTCCCAGCCACCCATACACACACACTCAGTTTCCCATACAAATACTTGGACAACCAATCAATAACCCATACAGTTACTCATATAGCTACTGATCAACATATGCAGCAGTTTGTAGAACAACAGATATAATGATGCACAAATTAAAACAGTTTAGTCACTAACCCATGCACTCAGTGAGACACATTTAATCACTCACTCATACAGTCAGTCTTGCACCTACTAAATCCTTCATCCAGACACTTATACATCCACTCATTCTTCAATATGTAAGACATGTTTTAACTTTACAGAAACATACAGTCACTGGATGTTGTCATCAGTGATGTCATCAGTGATGTCACTAACCATGTCATGAATGATGTAATATGTGACATCATCAGCAGTGGATTGCGGGTGCGCGATATATAGTTAGCGCTTATAACTATATATGGAATTTCAATGGTTTTATGCGAGTAAAATAAGGTTTTCTAAATGCAAATCCCTAACTATATATGGCCTAAAACCAATGGTTTTTTCATTGAATTTTCAAGGTTTTGTAAATGCAAATCCCTAACTATATATGGCCTAAAACCAATGGTTTTTTCATTGAATATATATATATATATATATTACCTACTGGCGGTCGCCAGTAGGTATATATAGTTAGGATTTTTTTTAATAGGAATTTCTGAAAATTCTATGTTGAATAACTTTGGCGTTGAAGGACGGAATTGGCTGAAATTTTCAGGAAAATGGCACATTCTGTTTCTGAGCGTCCCCCTAAAGTTTGGGGGGATTTCGTCAAGCGGGGGCCGAGAAAAAAGGGGGGGTCCCAAAACGTGTTTTTAACATTGAGTTTTCCATGGGGCGGTTGGGCTCACTTTTAGCTCGAACGGCTAAATGGATTTCCACAAAACTTGCCAAAATTGTAGGGACTGGTAGGCCGATGTGCCTTTGCTATGTCTCAAGATATATGCTCCAGTGGTTTTTACAAAAATTACCTTTGAAAAATATATATTGGGCTACATTGGGCTATATATATGTTGGAGCCCAAATGTAGCCCAATGTAGCCCAATGTAGCCCAAAGATGGCCACCAGAGACAAAAAAAACAAATGTATCCCAAATATCAGCCAGATGTAGCCCAACTATAGCCCAGTGACAGAATGTCCCAGAGTGTTCTAAAGAACAACTAGAGCGCTAACAGTCTTACTTATGACAAAAGTATGGCACACCTGAAGTCATCTTGATTGGAATAAAGTGTTAACACTTAAAACATTTAATTTGCAAAGGAACAAAATGAGGAGGTTCATTTTGCCATAGAAATTATGATTAGTGCTGAAGAAAGAAAAATTAGGGCACATTTTGAGTGACTTCTCAAATACTCTTATATTTCATTAAAAAAATACTGATATGCAGTCTCCCAAGATGGCCACCAGAGACAAAAGAGCCTAAATGTAGCCCAAATATCAGCCAGATGTAGCCCAACTATAGCCCAATGACAGAATGTTCCAGAGTGTTCTAAAGAACAACTAGAACGCTAACAGTCTTACTTATGATGAATGAATGAATGAATGAATGAAAATTGCACTTGTATGGTGCTAACTACCCGGAGGCCTCGCAGCACTTGTGACTGATTGCTTAGTGCGAGCTCAAGGTAGTTCAGCAGGTTTTAACATACAGGTGCGTTTTCAGGGCTTTCCTGAAGGACATGTGGTTACTGTTTCCTCGAAGAGATGTAGGGAGGGAGTTCCAAAGTTTGGTCGCAGTGTGGGAGAAAGAGCGACCTCCCCAGCGGGCTTTCCTGACTCTGATGGAAGTGGCCAGCTGGAGGGTGCAGGAACGAAGGGAGCGGGACGGGACATAAGGAGTAGCCAAGGAATGTAGGATTGCAGGACCTGTGCGATAGAAGGCTTTGTGTAAGATACATATGGCCTTGAATTGTACTCTTGCCACTACAGGGAGCCAGTGAAGCTCCTTTAGGGCATTTCTCGCTGACTGCCAGCGAGGGAGGTTATAGAGTAGGCGGGCCGCACTGTTTTGTGTGACTTGGAGCTTCTGGGTGACGAAAAACGGGGCTCCCATATAAAGAGCATTCCCGTAGTCCAGGCGAGAGAGTATAAGGGCCTGGAACAAGACCCTTCTTGCCTGAAATGGGAGCAGCGGGAGCACCTTCCGCAACATCCTCATAAGCCCGAAGCAGGTGGCGGCGGTCTTAGTAGCTTGGACCGAGCAGCCCAAAGCTTTGTCGAGCCAGATCCCGAGGCTCTTTATTTGGGGCTTGGGGACGGGGGGCGGGCCCAGACATGGTGGCCAGATGGATGCAAGGGCCAAGGGAGAAGGGTTGCCCAGTAGGATGATGTCTGTCTTCTCCCCATTGAGTTTTAGGCAGGAAGATTGCATCCATCTAGCGACAGCCTCTAGACAGGGGCCTAAGGTGTGGGACGATCCCTCAGGGTGGTCTAAGGAGACCACCAGTTGGGTATCGTCCGTGTAGGTGACAATACGCACCCCCAAGGGGTGGACTATCCTGTCTAGGGGTTCCATGTAGGCAATAAAAAGGGTGGGCCTCAGGGAGGAGCCCTGGGGGACCCCACACCTGAGTGGGTGTTTGGGAGACACCGTCTCACCCTCAAAGACCTGGAAGAAACGGTCAGCAAGGAAAAATGTCAGCCATTCCAGGGCCGCGCCCGACACGCCCATGCCCGCCAGTCGTAACAGCGTGACATGGTTGACCGTGTCGAACGCGGCGCTGAGATCGAGTAAGATAATGGCGACTTTTCCACCCTGGTCTACCACGGCTCTCACCTCTTCCGTTTTCGCTAAAAGGGCGGTTTCGGTCCCGTGCAGAGGACGAAACCCTGTCTGAGAGGCACGCAGCAGGCTGTTGGACTCCAAGTAGTCCACCAAGGTGTTATTTACGTGCCTCTCAAGCAGTTTGCTCAGCCAGGGGAGTAAGGAGATGGGACGGTAATTCGCCAAGTTGTTCTGGTCGAGATTGGGCTTCTTCAATAGAGCCCTCACAATCGCACACTTCCATGGAGGTGGTACGGATTTGGAGGTGATGGATGTATTGAGAACGTCCAATATGACCGGGCGAATAACGTCCATGACCTTAGTGAGGGTCTGAGGGGGTGCTGGGTCGTTGGGGGAGCAATATGTGATCTTGGGGATTAGTCTATCCAAGCCAGGAGTGTCCAAGAGTGGAATAATATCAAGTGTACAAGAAGCACAGGGGTCAGAGGTTGTGGGCACGAGGGGTTCCGTATCGTTATTAGCGTCCCAGAATGAGGAATATATAGCCTGGATTTTTTGGGAAAAGAAGACGGCCAAGTCATTGCAGCGATTTTGGGCGCCTTCATCAGAGGGACGCTCCGCAGGGATTGAAATGAGGGATTTAAGAATTTTAAAGATTTCCTTTGGGGCATTCGCGGCCACGTTGATTTTCCCTCCATAAAAGGAAGCTTGTGCCGCCTTTATTTCCTGTTTATAGAGCTTTATAGCAGCTCTGTACTCGGCCTTTCTGATTTGAGAGTGATCCTGCCTCCAGGCTCTCTCACGTTTACGGCAAGCTAATTTCATGGTTCTGAGGGCGGGTGTATATCATGGGGCGGCTTTGGGTCTTTACGGGGTTACAAGAGTGTTTGGGAAGGACCAAGTCAAGAGTGCTGGAGATCCAGTAGTCAAAATTGTTGGTGGCCATATTGGGGTTCGTTACCTTCCTGGGTGGGTGAGGGCCACTTCCTTCCTCGATGCCTAGCGAGGTGGTGGGAGGAGGAAGGGGGGTTAGTGTGCCAAGTAAAAGGTATTAAAAAGTGGTCCGTCCAGGGTAATGGTATAGGGGTCTCCACCGTAAGATTGTCTACATTACTGTAGATGTGATCAAGAAGGTGACCCTTATTGTGGGTTACATGAAAGCCCTTTGGGTATAGATCCATGGCTTGTAGATTGGTGCGAAGATTATTAGCTGGGGTGTCGTGGGGATCATCTAGATGTAAATTAAGATCCCCCAGCAAAGTAAAGTTAGGTGAGGACAGCACGAAACTTGCAGTAAGGTCTGTAATTTTAGTGATAAAATTGTTGAGGGTGCCAGCTGGACGATAGTCTAGGATGCCAGAAAACGTGGTAGTGGGGGAGAATTCTAGCGAGAAGTGGAGACTCTCGCAGGTTGGTGAGGTGGTAGGGGTGATACGGCATTTATAGCTGTCTCGATATATGATGGCCAGTCCACCCCCTCTCCCGGACTGGTGATCCAGTCTTTTTAGCGTGTATCCTTGGGGGGTGACCCATACAATAGTCGGGTCATTATCTGCCTAAAGCCACGTTTCTGTTAGAAAAAGAGCATCGGGATTGAGCTCTTCAATACATATATATGCAGTTCGGTGTGATGTTTGGGTAAGGACCGACAGTTGAGGAGAAACATTCTCCAATCCTGAACAGGGGGCGAGTGACAGATGCGTAGGGGGAGTGGGCTCCAGTTACAGTTTTTACAATGATACTCGGTATGAGATGGGAGGAACGAGTGACAACAAATCAAAATCATAGGAGGACGTAGGGCGAGGAGCGTTGAGGAGTTATATGAAAGCGTGAGCCTTACCATGGTGAAGGATCCTGACCGCGAGCAAGCAGGAAGCGTCTGGACGCGGACTGGCGCAGACTGGCTTCTCTTTGGCGCCTCTTCGGCGCGTCTACTGCGCTACCGCTGCACGTCACCGCTGCGCGGGAGAATAAGGGGCTATATAGATTAGGCGAAGGGGGAGACTAGCGCGTCAACCCTCCTAAGATGGCCGCCTAAAATGGAGCAACCAGGAAGTGGTACCGCTTGCCTCCCTCCACAACAAACAGCACTGGTTGCTGTGGTGGACCGGGGAGTAAGAGAGCTAAATGCAGGTAATACAACACAAATTTTAAAAAGTCAGGATAAAACAATGAAAGCGCTTGTAGCAGTCCTGATCACTGCCAAGCGCTAGCGCAGCGATGTTATCAGGTCAACTATCGAGCGCGACTGGTTCAGACCCTTAAGTAGTGAGGGCGAAGGGGGAGACTAGCGCGTCAACCCTCCTAAGATGGCCGCCTAAAATGGAGCAACCAGGAAGTGGTACCGCTTGCCTCCCTCCACAACAAACAGCACTGGTTGCTGTGGTGGACCGGGGAGTAAGCGAGCTAAATGCAGGTAATACAACACAAATTTTAAAAAGTCAGGATAAAACAATGAAAGCGCTTGTAGCAGTCCTAATCACTGCCAAGCGCTAGCGCAGCGATGTTATCAGGTCAACTATCGAGCGTGACTGGTTCAGACCCTTAAGTAGTGAGGGCGAAGGGGGAGACTAGCGCGTCAACCCTCCTAAGATGGCCGCCTAAAATGGAGCAACCAGGAAGTGGTACCGCATGCCTCCCTCCACAACAAACAGCACTGGTTGCTGTGATGGACCGGGGAGTAAGCGAGCTAAATGCAGGTAATACAACACAAATTTTAAAAAGTCAGGATAAAACAATGAAAGCGCTTGTAGCAGTCCTAATCACTACCAAGCGCTAGCGCAGCGATGTTATCAGGTCAACTAAAAGTATGGCACACCGGAAGTCATCTTGATTGGAATAAAGTTGTAACACTTAATACATTTAATTTGAAAAGGAACAAAATGAGGGGTTTCATTTTGCCATAGAAATGTTATATATATATATATATATTCAATGAAAAAACCATTGGTTTTAGGCCATATATAGTTAGGGATTTGCATTTAGAAAACCTTATTTTACTCGCATAAAACCATTGAAATTCCATATATAGTTATAAGCGCTAACTATATATCGCGCACCCGCAATCCACTGCTGATGATGTCACATATTACATCATTCATGACATGGTTAGTGACATCACTGATGACATCACTGATGACATCTCAAATGACATCACTGATGACATCACTGATGACAACATCCAGTGACTGTATATTTCTGTAAAGTTAAAACATGTTTTACATATTGAAGAATGAGTGCATGTATAAGTGTCTGGATGAAGGATTTACTAGGTGCATGACTGACTGATTGAGTGAGTGATTAAATGTGTCTCACTGAGTGCATGGGTTAGTGACTAAACTGTTTTAATTTGTGCATCATTATATCTGTTGTTCTACAAACTGCTGCATATGTTGATCAGTAGCTATATGGGTTATTGATTGGTTGTCCAAGTATTTGTATGGGAAACTGAGTGTGTGTGTATGGGTGGCTGGGAGGTGTGTGACTCTGTACATAGATGTGTGAGTAGTTGATTCACTATATGTATAGATTCAAAACTGCATGTGGAAACAGCTGTATGGGCGGTTGACTGTGCATGAGTGTATTAGTGAGTGAATGGATATCTCAGTGCTACATGTCAAATTAAGTACATATGTAAAACACAGTACATGTGAGAGTTGACATCTATAAATAACTGTGCATAAGAGCTAGTGAATGTGTGAGTGGCTGTATGGATCATTGTGAACACGTATCAGAGATTGTATAAGAGAGTAAAGTAAATATGTGTTAGTATATGTTTGAATAAGTAAGGTGTGTATAACTGTATAGTTGAGGAAATGGAGGTGTGATTGATTTTTGACATAACTGACTAGGTGTGTGAGTAACTCCATGGATGAGTGACTTTCTGTTTACACTGATTGTATCTAAGGTTATATTAGAGTCTGAAGAGGTTCATGGTATTATCACATGAATGATATCATCAGTGATGTGATCAGTCATGTCAAATGAGATGTTATCAGTGATGTCATCAGTGATGTCATTTGAGATGTCATCAGTGATGTCATCAGTGATGTCACTAACCATGTCATGAATGATGTAATATGTGACATCATCAGCAGTGGATTGCGGGTGCGCGATATATAGTTAGCGCTTATAACTATATATGGAATTTCAATGGTTTTATGCGAGTAAAATAAGGTTTTCTAAATGCAAATCCCTAACTATATATGGCCTAAAACCAATGGTTTTTTCATTGAATTTTCAAGGTTTTGTAAATGCAAATTCCTAACTATATATGGAGTATAACCTATGGTTTTTTCTGTGAATTTCAATGGTTTTTTAATAGCAAATATCAAAAGCTGTCAAATGTCAAGTACGTGATAGGTAAAAACGTTTTCGTGTTTATGCACGCTGATGTGCTTTGAACGCTGCCCCCCCCCACTCCCCTCTTTTCTCTTAGTAGTACTCTCTCTTTGCAGATAGTGAACGGTAGTTAACTCAGACCTTTACCCCTGTTGTAATCCGTCGTACCTGCTTGTCTCTCCATTTGATTGATTATTATCCAAGCATTTACTGTTTTACAATTGGTTCTCTTTGGATCATTCTCTATTTACAAACAAGCACAAAGTCGCAATACTCTGTTTAGTCTTTGCAGATAGTGAAAAATCGTGTAAAAAAATAAAAGTAATCGAGCAAAATCAGTAGACCACTAATTCGATCTCTTTTTGACCTCGGTAAAATACAAACATTAGGAATAACCCTTCATGAGAAATACGAAAATAGTGAAATGAACTGAGCTCCACACCATGAGGGCTGCAAAACAGCTCGACTCCGCCACCCACACCGCCCAAAATAACGGCAAACCCTATGCAAATATTATAAATATACACAACACACCACCAAAGAAACAGAGTAAAACATTTTATTAAATAACTATTTACATAACTATTTTATACTTTTTATTGCCCGATCCGGCTAGCTCAATCGATCGAGCATGAAACTCATGCACTGATAACAAGCGTTGAGAGTTTGTAGAATGATGGCTTCAGATTTTCCACATACGGTGTAGTGGCGCGAACTGGCAGGGGGCGTTTGGATTCTACCCCTTCTCCAAATAAGATTTTCATACGTGAATGTTCGTTCATGCTTTTTGTCCCTGAGTTGCTTCCATGTCACTGCCTTACATAAATGGCATAAGTCCTGGTTGTTGAGTGCCATACTTCAGAGTTCTAAGCAGCTCTTGTAACACTGTTTAAACCTTATTTGCACCTGCTGCAGCTTCACTATTCAAAGTAAGTGGGGTCCATTTGTGGACCTGACTGCATTGGAAAACAATGTGATACGGTGCCTCCCTAAACCGCTTGACGGAGGCCCCCGAGGGGCGGTGAGATGGCGCGGACTGAGAGGGGGCGCTTGGCTCCTGCCCCCTCCCCAAGTCGTGTTGCCCTGGTGAGGCCTGAGATCGCCCCCGGCATAGGCGGCCGGCTCCCGGGGTCCGGCGGAATTTTTTCCCTTTTGAAGAATCTTTCATTCTGGACCTTGTCCCACAATCCGTTTGACCTGAAGACACGCTGTCGTGGGACGCCCCTTTACCGTTTTAGTTGCCATTCCGCCCGCTTTTGGTACTCTGTGCCTCTTCCGCCATTCAGCTGTTTACCGCTCGCTCTTGCGACTACAACGTCTCGCTCACCATGTAGTTGAGTTGCTCCCGCTCTTAAGATTTGACCGAACTTTTTGGACTGCTGAAAGCGGTTGTATTCCGACCGCTGGTTGGTGGAGACATTTTGACTATATTCTGCACCTGCATTGTCGCGTAATGCGTCATATGACGAGACGCGTTAGCGCACCCGGAAGTGCTCCGGTGCGCAAGGCGCAGCTTCCCGGAAACGATCCAGAGCGCGCCGCGCAGCGCGTAACGTAAGCATAACAGGTCATGTGACTTGTTAATAAAACTTTTCATTGGTTCATTTTTTCTTTTCTTTTCCTAATTATGTAAGACTAGGTCATGTGACCTAAAAATAACACTTTTCATTGGATTAAAACATTTTTTTTCCCCAAACGATGAAAGCCCCACCTTGTTTCTGGATGTTTCAGACTGAAGCTGGCGTCACCATGAGAGCACCACCATCTCGTAGCTCCGTCGTGGCCATTCCGCAAGCAATCATGGCAGCCGCTCCCCACCGGAAGCCTGCGGGAGTCGACGGCCCCCAAGACTTTTGTACAATCTTCAAGGCTGAGGGGACGCTTTCGAGAATGGAACCCAAGCCCTGGCAGACAAGCGTCCGAGTTCCAAGGTGTCCCAGGGCCATTTTACTGGACCAGGCCCAAATCCGAAGAGCCGACCGCCATTTTAAGAGTCCTGTGGAAGCCGCCTATCGCTGCACCGCAAGAGTGGGAGCAACTCAACTACATGGTGAGCGAGACGCTGTAGCCGTAAGAGCGGGCGCTAAACAGCTGAATGGCGGAAAAGACACAGTGTAGCAAAAGCGGGCGGAATGGCAACTGAAACGGTAAAGGGGCGCCCTACTACAGCAGACGAGCCTCCACCTGGGGAGGCCCGTTCACGCCGTCCCCCCCCCCCCCCGGGGCGCCCCACGCCGTTTTTCAGAGCAGCATTGTAGGATACTGTCCCGGGGGTGCCGGGTTCACAGGGGTATCGACCACCTGAGGGGGGTCTGGAGGTTCAAACAGAAATACCGGTGCCTTTAATAGTGGTTTTAAGGAAGGTTTTATTGGGATAAAGGTTCTTTTCATGGGAGTCACAGTAAGGTCTGTTGCTTTGTGGTTCCGTCGCGGTGCCTTGTGGTCTTCGTGGTTCCACTTCCGGAAAGGATCTGCCCCGGTTGACTCACGTTGGACCCAGAAAGGAAAGAAAGCAACGAGTTACACCCTGAACTCAGGGAATGAGGATAAACGGGCCGGGAGTGAGGGAACGCACCCAGTGCTCAGTGCTCAAGAGAATGGTATTGGCAGGAAGTGCTCGTGCTCGGGGAAAGGGTTTCTTTGCGGGAGATATCTACGGGGGTGGCTGCCTCCGCCTCCCAACCCAACCCGCGACCCGGCCCCGTACCTCTCGAAGCCACGCTCCTCCCATGGGCGCGTGGCAGGGCGAAGTGTCCAACCGTGGGCCTCCTGGCTTGTCGTCTTCTTCTCTTCCTCATTCTCGTCCTGCGTCCTCCTCGTTCTCCGCCGCCTGGGAATCGCCGTCCGTCTTCGTGTCGGAACTTCCTCCTTTTGACGTCATCAGGGGTGGCGTCCCGCGATCCAGGTCCCAAGCCTTAAAGGAGCCGCACTCATTTTCCTCCTCGGACCAGTCCTTCACGCCGTCATCGGGATTCCCATACCAAGTACCGGTTGGTGGCTGTGGGGAAAAGGCGCAGGGTGAATGGGGGGTGGCGGACCACCAGTCATTGATAACAGGCTCGTGTGAGTCGGCTCCGTGACACACCTCCCCCCCTGGATTCTCCCGTTCGGGGAGAGGAAACACGTGGGAAAGGAAGTCCGCATTCGCATTGTCCTTCCCCTTACGGTGTTGGATCGTAAATGAATATTGCTGCAAGGACAAAAACCATCTCAAAACCCGGGGGTTATGAGCGCTATTTTGATGCATCCATTTCAGCGGGGCGTGATCAGTATGTAGGATGAATGGTTTGCCCTCCAAGTAATATCTCAGTTTGTCAATGGCCCATTTGATGGCCAAGGCCTCCCTTTCAATGGTAGAGTACCTACACTCCCTGGGGAATAGCTTCCTACTGACAAATAGGACAGGATGTTCCACCCCCCCCCTGATCTGCGACAGTACTGCGCCTATTCCCTGATTGGAAGCGTCCGTGGCCAGCAGAAAAGGCTTCTCATGGTCAGGCGATACCAGAACGGGAGCGGTGGTCATGGTGGTCTTCAGGGTTTGGAACGCCTGTAATGACTCCGCAGAGGGTTGACTAAATTCCCTACTCCTGGTGTCCTTCCGGAGCATGTTGGTTAATGGGGCTGCTAGTTCCGCAAAACCGGGTATGAATCGTCGGTAGTATCCGACCAACCCCAGGAATGCTCGAAGGTCTCTTTTAGAGCTGGGAAACGGGACTGCTGCTATTGCTCTCACTTTTTCACTCTGTGGAGCAATGGTTCCCTCGCCGAGTACATACCCTAGGTACTTTACACTCTGGTACGCTGCTCTCGATTTCTTCGCATTGATATGGAGTCCTGCTCTGCGAAGAGCTGAAAGGATGGTCTGTAAATGAAGAAGGTGTTCCTTCCACTCTCGACTATAGATGACAATGTCATCTAAGTAAGCCGAGCTGAAGTGGGTGTAAGGTTGTAAAACTCGGTTCATCAGACGTTGGAACGTCGCTGGCGCTCCATGCAGGCCGAACGGAAGAACTGTGAATTCGAACACCCCGTCGTCTGTCACAAAGGCCGTTTTCTTCCTATCTTCCTCACGGAGGGGAACCTGCCAATACCCCTTCGTGAGGTCGATGGTGGTGATGTATTTAGCCTCGCCAATTTTCTCGATCAAATCATCGACCCTAGGGATAGGGTAAGTGTCGAAATTGGAGACGGCGTTCAGGGCACGAAAGTCCATACAGAACCTTTTGGTTCCGTCCGGTTTCGGGATCATGACAATCGGGGAGGACCAATGGCTCTGGGAGGGCCGGATGACCCCCATCTTGAGCATGTCTTGGACTTCTTGGCGTACAGCTTCTTTTCGTGCGGCGGGGATTCTGTATGGCCTCAGCTTTACCACTTCACCTGGACGTGTTTCGATGCGGTGTTCGGCTAGCTTCGTCTTACCCGGCACATCTGAGAACACGTCTGCATACGGTGACAAGGTTTCTGTCAATTCCTTCTTTTCTTTGGCACTTAACTCAGGGTTCACAACCAGTTGTTCCAGAGTGGAGGGGCTCGGGACATTGTCCTGTCCCACAAAATGGCCTGCCCGGGGAACCGCACCCAACCACTCCTTCAATAGGTTGATGTGATATGTCTGGGTTTTGGTAGGAGATAGACGCAGGCGGTATGTGGTGTTTCCGATTGTTTCTATCACCCTATAGGGCCCTTGCCACTCGTTTTTGGTTTTATTACTGATAGAGGGCAACAACACCAGAGCCCATTTGCCTACCGCTAAGGTTCTCAGCCTCTTGCCCTTGTCGTAGACCTTTTTGTACCGCTCCTGGTGGTGCTCCATAGAGGAATACGCCAATTCTCTGAGTTTCCCTAGTCTGGTTCGGAGATGCGTGGTGTATTCCAGCATGTTCTTCTGGTCTTGGGATGCCTCGTTTTCCCACATCTCTTTGGTGATGTCTAGGAGACTCCTGGGTAGTCTCCCATACAGAAGCTCGAAGGAGGAACACCCTAAACTGCTCTGCTTCTGTGCCCTTATAACATACAGGGCAATGGGTAGGAGACGATCCCAGGTGGGTCCTTCTGTAGTCAGCATTTTCTTCAAGGTGTGTTTTAGCGTTTGGTTGTACCTCTCCACTAAGCCATCCGTTTGTGGATGATACACCGAGGTTTTGATGTGTTTGATATCCAAAGAGGCACACACCTCTTTCATTAGTTTAGACGTAAAAGGTGTCCCTTGGTCAGTCAGCACTTCTTTGGGAAAACCCACACGTGAAAATAATTCCACGAATTTTTCGGCAATGGCGGCTGTAGTGGTGTTTTTCAATGGGAAGGCTTCTACGAATCGGGTCGCGTAGTCCACTATTACCAAGGCATACAAATACCCCCGCCCTGTCTTTGGCAAGGGTCCGATGAGGTCCATACCGACTCTTTCGAACGGCACTCCTATGAGGGGCATCCGTTGTAATGGTGCGGCCGGTGGTCTCTGGGTGTTTCTTCGTTGACAAACCTCACACTGGGCGCAGAACTCCTGTACGTCTTTATATAGTCCCGGCCAATAGAAGTTTCTTACAATGCTGTCAGTGGTCTTTTCCTTGCCTGCATGTCCGGCCGTTAGGTGGGCATGCGCAAAAAATAGAACTTGTTCTCTAAAGGACTGGGGAACCAACAGCTGCAGGTCACCCTCGGATTTGGCTTGTCTGTATAACAACTCATTTCTGATCAGGAACCGGGGGTAGGTAGGGGAGGAGAGACCATCGGACTGGTGGGCGGCCTCCCATGCATGGAACAGGGTTCTATCCTCACTCTGCGCGAAGCGAAAGCTCCGGTCTATGACCCAGGGTTCTGGTGATAAGTAAGCCGGGACGTTCTCCCTATTCTCAGGGTTGGAAAGGTGTTCCCTAAAAATGGATATAAACTCAGAATTGTCAGTTCCTAGGATCATATCTTCAGGCAGGGAATCCACCACCCCCACCTGTACTGTATAGGGTTCTCTGTCTGGTAAAGTGATGGTGATAGAAGCTACAGGGTAGGGTTTTACATCCCCGTGAACACACCTAATGTATACGGGAGTCTGGGGAATAATCTGGTCAGCGGTGACAAATCGTGTCTGTACAACGGATTGTCGGCACCCGGAGTCTAAGAGAGCTTTTAATTTGTAACCATTCATCCACATACTCACGTAAAACGTGCTGCCCATTTCCGCTGAATACATTACTGTCCGGGGAAGATAACCAACTTCCATTGGTTCCTCTGGACTCTTTCTTTTAGGACACATCCGTGCTATGTGGCCCCATTCACCGCACTCAAAGCACTGCGGGCCCTTGGTCGGAGGAGCCATCAGTCCGGGTGGTTTGAAAATCCTCGGTATCTCAGGGGCTACTTTCGGTCTCTTGTCCGTTTTGGAGGGGAGTGGCACCGTCTTGGAGGTTTTCTCCGCTTCCCATAGGGGGGTCTTTGGCTGGGCTCTGGCGTACTGCGAAGCCATTTCTATAGCTTGTTCTACAGATAGACCGACGTGTTGTTTAAGCCAGCGTTGGGTGGCATAAGGTAACGCCTCCATGAATTGTTCTAAGTAGATTTTCTTCATGATGTCCTCCTTAGTACATACATCCGGACGCAGCCACTTGTCGGCCGCCATTTTTAATCTAAAGAACAAGGTTTTAGGGTTTTCCCCTTGAACCCCTCTTTCCTTTCGGAAGCGTACCCGGTAGGCCTCTGGGTCTAGTCCTAAATGATCCAGGATCACCATTTTTATAGTTACATAGGGGGTTGTCCCTAGGGGATTAGCTGCCTGATAGGCTGCTTGAGCATCGGCTGTGAGAAGGGGAGCCAGAAAAAACGGCCATTTTTCCTCGGGCCAGCTCATTGCCCGCGCCGCCCTTTCAAAATTCAAAAGAAAAGCGTCAGGGTCTTCCCCTGGCACATACTTCTGGAGGGCCATCCCTGGGGGGTGAGGGGTGTGTACCCGTCCTTCTCCGGTAGTCACCTGGGACACCACAGGTATAGACTTGAGTCCTTCTACGTGGGCAGTCATGGTTTTAGTGAACATCTCTCGGTCCGCCTGGGCGATTGACAGCTGGTTTTCTACAGCCCATTCCAGTTTTTCCTGCCCCTTAATGAGATGGTCGATAAGGGTCTCCATCGTAGCCTGACAGATGGATGATGTAGGGAATCCCACTTCTGACACCAGTTGTCCCGGGGGTGCCGGGTTCACAGGGGTATCGACCACCTGAGGGGGGTCCGGAGGTTCAAACAGAAATACCGGTGCCTTTAATAGTGGTTTTAAGGAAGGTTTTATTGGGATAAAGGTTCTTTTCATGGGAGTCACAGTAAGGTCTGTTGCTTTGTGGTTCCGTCGCGGTGCCTTGTGGTCTTCGTGGTTCCACTTCCGGAAAGGATCTGCCCCGGTTGACTCACGTTGGACCCAGAAAGGAAAGAAAGCAACGAGTTACACCCTGAACTCAGGGAATGAGGATAAACGGGCCGGGAGTGAGGGAACGCACCCAGTGCTCAGTGCTCAAGAGAATGGTATTGGCAGGAAGTGCTCGTGCTCGGGGAAAGGGTTTCTTTGCGGGAGATATCTACGGGGGTGGCTGCCTCCGCCTCCCAACCCAACCCGCGACCCGGCCCCGTACCTCTCGAAGCCACGCTCCTCCCATGGGCGCGTGGCAGGGCGAAGCGTCCAACCGTGGGCCTCCTGGCTTGTCGTCTTCGTCTTCTTCTCTTCCTCGTTCTCGTCCTGCGTCCTCCTCGTTCTCCGCCGCCTGGGAATCGCCGTCCGTCTTCGTGTCGGAACTTCCTCCTTTTGATGTCATCAGGGGTGGCGTCCCGCGATCCAGGTCCCAAGCCTTAAAGGAGCCGCACTCATTTTCCTCCTCGGACCAGTCCTTCACGCCGTCATCGGGATTCCCATACCAAGTACCGGTTGGTGGCTGTGGGGAAAAGGCGCAGGGTGAATGGGGGGTGGCGGACCACCAGTCATTGATAACAGGCTCGTGTGAGTCGGCTCTGTGACAGATACCAAAACCAGTGTGGCACCCAGGGGCGCATACGGTGCATACGTATCTCGTGATATCAAGGTTGGGCAACCAGTACACAACAAGGAGTTACGAGTCCTATTTATACTGGCGCCATTTTGGGTGCCGCCGGGCAGGTCCAGGATATAGTCAAACATAACAAATGAGGCTGATCTCTCAGAAGCAGTTGACGTACAGCAGGACATAGCAAATAAACATGAAGTCTCTGAAGCTGTTAACTCACTGCAGGACAAAACAAGTGAACCTGAAACCTCTGGAATAATTGTCGCTCAGAAGAACAACACACAAAGCTCTGTAGTGTCTGAGTAAAGTAAAACAGAAGGGCACTGTAGTTTCAGACACACTTAACACTAATGACTTAACAAAGATAGTGTCTGTCTATGAAGCAGCTCTCATGTTCACAGAATTGACAAAGAAGTGTGCAGACACCAATGCTATTAAGAAACACAAGGAAATCCCTAACGCATCAGCATTCTCGGAAGAGGTTGACACAGATGACATCTTAAGGAACAAAGAAAGAGAAATTAAGGATGAGGAAGTTGAAACATTTGTGAGTTTTAAATTTCCGGAGAAGTATAATTCACCAATAGTTTTCTCTGTAGATGTTTTTCCATTAACAATCCCAGTTCCATCACCCGCCCAGGATATCACTACTGTTCCCCATGTCATAAAACCTTAGGATGTTCAATAACTGAAACAGCTAATATGGGTTTACTTACAGGGGACATCTTTTGTTCTGTTTTGTAAAGTATAGTTGGTCACCATGGGGTTTAAAGAAGGGATGGTTCTTCACCTGGGTGCCGTCCAAAACTGAGCACGTTGTGCTGCCTTGGAACTATTCGCACAACAGACCGCTACTGACCATTGTTGCTTCTGTTTTAATAAAAAATTTTTAAGGTGTTTACTGTTTTTGTTGCGATGTATATAATTATAAGTTATTAAAGTGTTATAATCCTACTACTTTGTTGGAGTGCTATATATTTTTAATGTGACACATAATTGTGAAGACTTTGATGTACAAAATGGCATCCCTGGAATCTTCCGCTTCAGGCTCGGTCCCACACACCCTTACAGTGAGAATCCCCTCCCCAATCACAATACAGGATCGTTATCAGATAGTAGGAACGCGTGTGGTGTGACGGTTCTCATGGGGTGGGGGGCCTTGATCTACTGTAACTCCTTTGAAGAGGGGTAATTCTTTACAGTTGGGACCATAAACTACATCCGCAGGGCTAGGTGATAGCCTGGGACCGGCCTGGACAATCGGACACAGAGGAAGAGGAGTGTCAGAGGGTGCGGTAGTGAATAGGGTGAAAGGGTGGTGTCGGGCGGGCACAGGGTGTGATTCTCAGGGAAGAGCAGCGCAGATGGGGGGAGGTTTATGGCCCATGCATGAGAGAGAGAGCGGGGGTGACCAGTGCGTGGGGGAGATGCTTGCGAGGGTGGGGAGCCATGCCTAGGATCGACGGCGCGCAGAGAGTGGGTCTGGTCAAGGAATCTAAAATGGCTGCCGTGCACGACAAAAGTGTGGCATTGGAAAAAAAGCAAGATGGCGCAGACAATGTTTATCAATACGGATTAATTTATAACAATTATTTTTAACAATATATTTACTCTCAGTGTCAAAATGGCGGTCAACACTTCCTGATTCCCTTCGAATCGAACGTTAACAGACGTCACGCAGCAAAAAAAACAAAAAAAAAGCTCACGGGCAGCCTCTGGAAGTCAAGTATCAACATATATGAGCATCCTCAGCCACCCTCAGAAAACATAGGGGGTCAGAATACGTCTCCCGTACCCCCTTATACCCATTTCTCACATTGTTTTTCCTCCATCTTGTAATGTAATTAAAACGAAACACAAAATGGCGAATTCCCGTTTTGCGACCCGGTTCGCGAACCGGGAAGCGCTTCTTCCGCAAAAAATGAAATTTCTTTTATTTGCCCCACGGGACCCTTTAATAACCCCAACATCATTCCAAGGGGGTCAAGAAGGGTCTACCTAGCCCCCTTTCATTAAATTCACCCTTCGTTTTTCTCCTCTTCTTGTCTCTTGATCCTACCGAGAGACAAGATGGCGGCCGCACCGGACTGTTTAGAATGTTGACAGACGCCGGAGAGCCAATCAGCTTCGCTTCGCAAAGCTCCGTTACGCAAAAAGTTCGCGAACCGGAGCGCTACCTGGGACGCTGTCACAGATATATCTGTTTTTTAAAACGTTAATTTCTCAAAATCCACTGGAACACATATATTAAGACCCAGCAGAGGCACATCGGGCTAACAGTCCCTACAATTTTGCCAAGTTTCGTGCAAATCCATTCAGCATTTGGAGCTAAAAGTGAGGCCAAACGCCCAACGGAAAAATGAATGGGAAAAACACGTTTTAGGACCCCCCTTTTTTCTCGGCCTTCCCTTGACGAAACCCCCCCAAATTTTCAGGGGCTGCTCAGAAACAAAATGTGCCATTTTCCTGAGAATTTCAGCCGATTCCGTCCACAAACGCCAAAGGGGGCTTAGGACGCTCATATAGGCAAGTTATTGTTGAATATTAAACCCATTCTAAAGTCTCTCATATAAGCAGAAACAGATTTATTCACATGTTTCCGTGCTTTCTCAAATTGTGGACAAAATTGGTTGGACCAGTTCCATTTCTGTCTTTGGCATATATTGGAATATATCAAGGCAGTTTGGGGAAAAAGTGCCATCAATTGATGAAAGGTGTCCTTTAAAAGCATTTCCAGAATAACCCCAGTCATAGTGCCCACATCATTTCCAGCACAGTGCACTATTAAGAGGTTCAGGGTTTGGCAGATGCATAAAAAAATTATATTAAAAACATATCAAATATATTTTTCCTTCAAAAGAATAATACATTTTACAGCGTTTGATATTTGCTATTTAAAAAACATTGAAATTCACTGAAAAAACCATAGGTTATAGACCATATATAGTTAGGAATTAGCATTTACAAAACCTTGAAAATTCACTGAAAAAACCATAGGTTATAGACCATTTATAGTTAGGGATTAGCATTTACAAAACTTTTATTTTACTCACACAAAACCATTGAAATTCGCATATATAGTTAGTTGCACTAACTATATATCGCGCACCCGGAATCCACTGCTGATGATGTCACATATTACATCATTCATGACATGTTCAGTGACATCACTGATGACATCACTGATGACAACTCAAATGACATCACTGACAACATCACTGATGACATCATTCATGTGATAATACGATCAACCTCTTCAGACTCTAATATAACCTTAGATACACTCATTGTAAACAGACACTCACAGATTGTCACTGATCCATGGAGTTACTCATACACCTAGTCAGTCATGCAAAGAATCAATCACACCTCCATTTCCTCAACTATACAGTTATACACACCTTACTTATTCAAACATATTCTAACACATATTTACTCTCTTATACAATCACTGATACAAGTCTTTAATGATCCATGCAGCAACTCACACATTCACTGGCTCTTATACACAGTAATTTATATATGTCAACTCTCACATGTACTATGTTTTACATATGTACTAACCTTGACATGTAGCACTGAGATATCCATTCACTCACCAATACACTCATACACACAGTCAACCACCCATACAGCTGTTTCCACTTGCAGTTTTGAACCCATACATCTAGTGAATCAACTGTTCACACATCTATGCACAGAGTCACACACCTAGACACCCACACACACACACTCACTCTCCCATACAAATACTTGGGCAACCAATCAATAACCCATATAGTTACTCATATAGCTACTGATCAACACATGCAGCAGTTTACAGAACAACAGATATAATGACGCACAAATTAAGACATTTTAGTCACTAACCCATGCACTCAGTGAGACACATTTAATCACTCTCTCATACAGTCATGCACCTACTAAATCCTTCATCCAGACACTTATACATCCACTCATTCTTCAATATGTAAGACATATTTTAACTTTACAGAAACATACAGTCACTGGATGATGTCATCAGTGATGTCATTTGAGTTGCCATCAGTGATGTCATCAGTGATGTCACTGACCATGTCATGAATGATGTAATATGTGACATCATCAGCAGTAGATTGCGGGTGCGCGATATATAGTTAGTGCAACTAACTATATATGCGAATTTCAATGGTTTTGTGTGAGTAAAATAAGGTTTTGTAAATGCTAATCCCTAACTATATATGGTCTATAACCTATGTTTTTTCAGTGAATATATATATATATATATATATATATATATATATATATATATATATATATATATATATATATATTCACAGAAAAAACCATAGGTTTCAGTCATGTTATAGTTATGAATTAGCATTTAAAATACCTCAGAAATCTACTGAAAAAACCACAGGTTTCAGTTATACTAGTAGATGATAAAATGTCACGTGGATGATGTCATCACTGTTGTCGTTAGTGATGTTTTAAATGTCATCGGTGATGTCATGACTGATGTCACTGACCATGTCATGACTGATGTAATATGTGACATCATCAGCAGTGGATTTTGGGCGCGTGAGTTATAGTTAGTACAACTAACTATAACAGGGAATTTCAATGGTTTTGTACAAGTGAAATGTAACCTAACTATAACACCCCCTGAAACCTGTCATTTTTTCAGTGAATTTCTGAGGTATTTTAAATGCTAATTCCTAACTATAACATGTCTGAAACCTATATATCATCAGTAAATAGTTTTGGTTAGGACCATGTTTCCAAAATAATTTTTTTTTTTTACTTGTCTAACTCTTTTGCACCAATGTACTACCTTATACTTTTTCGGCAGCTAGTAGGTTTCCTTAACCATAACATTTAGTTGTGGGACAATGACTAAGGTAACAGCTAACGGGGTTTATTCATGGCTATTTAACTCTGTACGTGTGATGCCCACTTGGCATGTCATCAGTGATGTCATGAGTGAAGCCACTGACCATGTCATGAGTGATGTAATATGTGACGTCATCAGCAGTGCATTGCGGGCGCGCAAGTTATAGTTAGCTGAACTTTCTATAACGGATGAATTTCAAAGGTTTTATATGAGTGAAATGTCACATTAACTATAAAATGTGTGAAACCTATGGTTTTTTCAGTGAATTTCTAAGGTTTTGTAAATGATAATTGTTATCTGTATTAATTGTTAAATGTATTACTTTTTATACTTTTTTTCTTCATTTTTATAATAAATATTGACATATTATTTTTTGTATTTATATTTCATATTTTAAGGTAAAATAATACCAAAACTAAATATATTTTTTCATCTATTAATTAAAAAACAAATATATAAAAATGTAATTCTATATAATTCCTTTTTTTTGGGGGGGGGGGATAATCGCACCGTAAGAGTACGGTTATCGCACAGTCGTTTGTAAGGTTTTGACGTTACGCGGCGCATCAGTGCTTCCGTGTGACGTCATCTACGTTTGTACGACGCACCGTGCGCGTACTCCACAAAAGTTTTATAATGTTTAAAACAATATATCTATGCATTTATTGTAAATTTTAAAGGTAGACATTATCTGGGATAATCATGAAAATAGTTTTTTTTAACTTTTAATAAGCGTATATTACTTTTCAAAGCAATTACGCACATCGCGACGATACGTCGTACGTACTCGCATCATAAGAGCAACGTAAGTGCAGCGTAAGAGCTCCGTAAGCGCACTGTAAGAGTACACACAGCCATGTGACAATAAAAAAAGAGATGTCATTGGTTCATAACACTTCCTACTCCAACTGTTGAAAGACCTCTCCCATTTTGATCATTGTTATGTTATGTTATGTTATCCGGATTTATTGAGCGCACATCATTCTACTTGGACATTCTCAGGAGCAGGATATTTTCTTGTAAGCTGCAGTCCTTTAGAACAATTATCATCAATATGGCTGGTCTTCCTCAAACACCTTCTGACCCTTCATCTGATGATAATACATTTTTGAATGAACCTTCTCAGAAAAAAGGAAAGAAGCCTTTATATGGAATTTTTTACTTTTCCAGAATTACAAAAAAAAGTGAATGCGTCTGAGGTCACATGTAAAATCTGTGACGTGACAATATCTAGAGGTGACACATCAAAAAAGTACTCTTTCGGTACTGCAAGTATGGACCGTCACGTCAAAAACTTGCATCCCAATAATTATGCAAGGGAGGCAACGCGCAGCCTACAGGAGAATCCTTCACCTGCAGTGGCTAGCACCTCAAGTGCACCACCACCTCCTGGAAGCAGTCCAACTCCTATTATTGTTCCCCAGTTTTCAGAGCTCACTTTCCACTGCAAACATTACAAAGAAATGCTTTGCTATGGTGAGCAATCTATGGACCTGATCGTTAAGAGGCAAGAGCAGCACCGTTGCCCTAAGAAATATATATTTTTTAACTTTTTTGTTCCTGGTGCACAGTTTTTTGGTTTCAAAAGTTCAATTTTTCCGGTTAAAAGAAAAAAACTTGTTTGAAAACTACAAAAAATATATAAAACAACAAAGACAAAAAAAACAGTTCTTTTCAGAACTACCTCTACTGGTCAAAAAAAATAACTATATTTCTATGTTAGTCTGTAAAAGTTTGTCAGAATGAATGTGTAGTTCATAAATGAATGAATGAATACATTAGTAGTGTCTGATGAATGTGAAAGTGCAGAACTATAAGGATGTGCTACAGCATAATTCTATAAGGTGTTCACCTATAGTATACTGTAGTACCTCGGAAGCACTTGAAGGTAACACATGCATATAAATATGTTACAAGTCTATGTTTCAATGTGCACTATTGGTGAAACTGTCTGGATGAATTTGTATGTATTAGGGGCGGTTTTATAACCCCCTTGTGCCGCTTTTACACAACCGTTGCATTTGTGATGCAGCGGTGGTGCAAAAGATGTGCCATAATGTATGGTATTTACAATGTGACGTTCTTGGATGGTGCGTCACATTGTAAAGCCCTGCGCCAGAAGAAGGCTTTCCTGCACAGGTGGGGGGTGTTTTGGTGCAGGAATGCCTCCTAAAAGTGACTAAGTGAAATCTAAAAGATTTGATTCAGTCACTTTTGGGCTTATACTGCGTAAAACCCTGCACCTGTTTGAAGCAGGTGTAAGGATTGGCACAGCATTATGAGCATAGGGCCCAAGGAGCATTCCTGGAGCTGCATTGCACTTCCAATGCAACTCAAGCATTGCACCATCTTCACAGCACAGATACATCACATATCTGTGCCATTTTTACCTCATAGTGCACCACATTGTAAATACAATGCATCCATGGTGGTGATGTCACAGTGCACAATACTTGTCATATCTCTGGAGATATACCACTTATTTTACAACTACTAATTACTGTTTTAATGTAGTGAATGCCTTACTACACACTGATCAATGAGTCACTAGAAATCTATACCAAGAGTAATAGAGTGTTTGGTGGAAGTGAAAAGATAGAAACTGCGAAATTTAACGTAAATAAGGCAAATATGCAGGTACATAGAACACTGTATGTAAGTGGAGAAGTGTTGGTCACTGGTTGGAGGAGGCATACCCTGAAGCAGAGGTCAGACCCGGGACCAGGGTTCAATTCCCGACGCAACAGGGTCCTGAGCCCAATTGTCCACGGACTCGATAATTCTCTCTTCGGTGCCCACTCTAATCACGGGTTCACACTCTGCAACTCTGGGCATTAAGCTTGCTTAATCTCTACTACGGCCCCCCCCCCCCGCGGCTGGATGCCTGGCTTTCACATTGGGGATGCCCAGTACGGGTTATCTCACAGGGAAAAGCTAGGACGGGTTCCCAAGGCAAGCGCCGAGATGCCCTAGGGTAAGTCGAGCGCTATATAAGAACACACATACATACATACATACATACTGTATGCACAGTCTGTAGGGGTTTGAAACACTCTATGCCCTAAGGCACACTTTGCTCCATGAATACTTGACTACTGACATAGGCCTCATTTATGAAATGTTGCCATAGAAAAATGCAGCAGGCCTTCCTACTACGCTTCCCTAGGGCATAAGAAAATGGCAGGAATGCACCATATCTATAAGATACAGCTCATTCCTATCCTTTTCGCTTCCACAAGTGCACAATGGTCTGCCTGCACCAACGCAGGAACCTTGATGCCGTGAATGATTACAATTCTGCAAGGAGAGTGTCTAGATGAATGTATAGCAGCTTTACTTTTAGAACAGTGTGTATATAAGCACATAGTGCTGTATGGTTCACAATAATACTGAAAAACTAGTATGAGACTGTTTGGTGTAAGTCTAAGAATACGGACTGGGGAATTGAAGGTATAAAAGGCAAGTCAGCCGGTGTATAGAAAAGAGGATACATAGTCTATAGGGATTTAAAGCAGTCCATGCCCTAAGGCCTACTTTGGTGCATAACTACAAGGGAACCGACTGAATGCTTACACCTCTACAAGGAAATTGTCTAGCTAAATGCATAGCACCTTCACTTTTAGAACAGTGCATACATCAGAACCTACTGCTGTATGACTCATTACAATACTAAAATAGCAGTAGCAGAATGTTTGCAGGAAGTTTCACGATACAAACTAGGCAATTCAAACTTTAAAAGCCAAGTTTGCAGATGTTTAGAAAAGTGCATTTGGTATATATAGGTGTTTGAAGCAGTGCATACCCTTAGGCCTACTTTGCTGCATGACTACTTCGAAAGTGGCAGAATGATTACACTTCTCAAAGGAGACCGTAGGGCTGAATGTATAACTGCTTAACTTTTTATACAGTGTACAGACAGGCATATATTGCTATATAGCTCAGTACAATACTGAAACAGTAGTAGCAAAGTGTTTGGAAACAGTATAAGGATAGAGACTGGGTAATTAAAAGTTTAAAAGACAAGTTTTCAGGTGAATAGAAGAGTACATGCATAGTAAACCGGAGTTTGAACCAGTCCATATACTAAAGCTTACTTTAATAGACAAATATTTTGGTACTGATTGGATGATACGACTTCTGCAAACAGTGTCAACCTGAATGTGTAACTGCTTTAAGTACAGCAATTTCAGAGTGTTTGCTATAAGTATAATGATATAGAGTGCGGAATTGAAGGTATAAAAACAAGTGTGCAGGTGCATAGAAGACCGATATAAGCTTGACCAGGAGGTGTCTAAAGACCACTCACTGGTGAACTGTAATCCCCCAGGGAATAGTACATAAAGTACACAGGGATTTTCTGGAAGTAGCTCCTTCTTTATTTCTCCTTGAACGGTGCAAAGAGCCCAGGGAGGTCTACGTCCCCCTCTCTCAATTCAACCTCCTCTAAGCACTCTAACGGACATCCATCTCTTGCAAGAGGGAGTCTTACTTAGAGAGGGAATACCACATGTTCAAGCTTGAGAAAGCCATGCTCAGAACCAAGAAGGAGCAGTTGGCCCTTGATAAGAAGACCCTGGAAGTTCATAGGGCAAGGAAGAATTTGGGATTAGGATCCCATGGTGGCAGCACTAGCAAACCTAGGGCTACAGAACACTCCTTTGACACTAAGGATCTGGGCAGGATAGTCCCTCTTTACCAGGAGGGGAATGACATCCATAAATGGATCACTGCTTTAGAGAGGGCCAGTAAAGTTCAGAAGTCCCCTCAAGGGCAGTGGGCAGCTATCCTTTGGCTCTGCTTTGATAACAGAAGTAGAGACAAACTTCTCGCTGTTTGAAAGGAAGATTCAGATAATTACTCAGTCTTGAAGAGTGCCCTCATAGATGGGCTTGTTTTAACCTCTGAACAGTACATGGTTACGTTTTGGGACACACAGCAGACTCACACCCAAGACTGGGTAGATTTTGTAGACAGCGTCATTAAGGCTCTGAAAGGCTGGCTTCATGGAAGTAATGTGCATGAATATACAGGACTGTGCAATTTACTAGTGAGGGAGCACATCCTTAATAATTTAACACAATCTGTTCTTTAGTCTGAGTCTTTTAGAGTATTAGTTTCTAATGCCTCAACCCAGCTAATCACACCAGTCCTAACGGCTGTAGTATTGCCCTGTCCCTTGTGATGTAGGTATGAAACAGAGTCCATATCATGTCAAATTTGGGCAATGTATCTCTTAGGGTGTCTGTGAGGTTCTCCATTGCATATATAGTGCATAACTTCAACACTGGTTTATCTTTGGTAAAGAGGAGTTCCACCATTTCTGGGCTATCCCTGTAAATGGGACTGGGCTATTCAATTTTGTCAGCTCAAGATAGGGAGTGAAGTTTGTTCAGCTCCATATGGCCTAAAAGAGTTATTTATTGTGTCAATCAAGGTAGCTCAATGTTTGTGATTCCCTTTATGCGTTCCTAAATATAGCCTCAACATGGCTGGATTTTTTGGAAATCTCCCTACATGTGAATAGAAGTCCTTCATGATCACAACCCCTACTGCATCCGTCAGGAGCATTAGACATGACTTTCAGACAAACCGGGGTCAGATACCACAGTACATTAATTTGAAACCATTTGCACTGTGTTAGAGATATAGGGAGGATTTATTTTCTGTGCCACAGATTGGAATCCTGTCAGCCTCGCTCAATGTGAGGGAAAGGGTTCATTAACCATTGTCCTGTGTATGCTAATTGCATTAGGGGGTAGGTCTGTCTAGGGAGTGATAAGGATGCAAGAGTGGTTTGCTGGTTTCCCTATTTGTGATCATATCCTCCACTCCTGTCATCTCCCTCCACCAAATACTCTCAATTCAAGGTCTATAGCCCAGTTTAGGAGTTGTGAGATATGGTAGAGGTCTTTGGGTCTTAACTTAAAATCATTGGCATTTTGGTATCTCGTCTTCAGAGTGTTGTTAGAATAGTGGTGGTCAAGACAGAGTGACTCACTTCACTGTGGAAAAACTCTTGTAACACCAACTATCTCACAGGCTTTGAACAAGCAAGCCTGATGTATCAAAGACCCTTTTGTTAAAAAAGGTCACTGGAACTAGTACTATCTTAACCATCAGAGAGAGGGATGTGGACATGAGATCATGTGGAATTTGAATGTGAATATCCATCTGGTCTGGTGTTCCACTGAAGGTCTGAGCGACTTCATATTTAATCAACAAACAGCTGAAGTTACTGTGTGAAATCAATGGAAACCCATGTGCAATCATATACATGCCTGTCTCCCTTAAACCTATTCACATAAACAGCGGAGAGCCACCTGTTGGCACATTGAGGTTATTGCAGTGCATGAGGAAAAATGGTATAGAGTACCAAGCAGGTCACTCGGTAACCCCCAATTTTTTTAAATGCCAGACCCTCTTCCCTCCTGTTAGAATTGGGGGTGTATAGTTGGCACAGGTAGGTACTTGTGACAAATATGGACCCTCTATTCCAGTCAGAGTAAGGGGGATTACACTCCTAAAATAACCCCTGCTCACCCTCTAGGTAGCGTGGCGCAAGCAGCCAAGGATTATTTCAGAGGTGGTGTAAGTTAAGCATTTATGACCACATACAGTAACCCAGTGACAACACTACAAATGGACTCCACACAGGTTTTATATAAAAAATAAGTCATACTTTATATAGCGTTATCAAAATACCAATAAACGACAAAAAGAACCCACAGTACTATTAGCTTTCAAGAGTTCTTGTTAAATAGGCTCAAATCAAGGTTCTGCGCAAGTCGATAGCCCGGACGGGCTACAGCATCGTTGAAAATAACAGAGTGTAGTAAATCCAGCAAACCGCGTCGGTACAGGCCCACTCAGTGGTCAACAGACTCAGTCAGAGTACCTTTTACTTGGGGCGGCCGGCACGGACGTGGGAACCGGGGCCGGTGAGCGTCGCGTGCAGAAAGGAAGCGTTGCAGGATGCGTTGTCCCTCGATGCGGTGCAGGCAGAGGCCGGTTGAAAGAGTCGGTGGATCCAAGACTTACATTGCAGGGCAAAACGGTGCTTCGATGTGGTGCTTGCAGCTTGCGGTGCGGCGACAGAGCCGGATTACGGGAGCGGGCGTTGATCAGTCCGGACTGCGGTGCAAGTTGGGCGGTGCGTTGCGAAGCGTGCAAGGTGGTGCCCAACTCTGGTGCAGTCACAGGACTCGAAGTCAGCAGCAGTGACTGCGTTGGTCAGACCAGTTCAATTCGGTGTAGCGAGGCATTGCATGTCGTGCTGTCCTTCCAGTCGCGGTGCAGGCTACGGCTCGGTGACGGTTCCAAGACGGAGTCAATGAGCGCAGAGCTTGCATTGTTCGAGGCGGACGTTGCTTGATGCAGTGCCTAGAGGACACCGGGCCGGTCATGAGAGTCGGTTACAGCACCCTACCTATGAAGCCACTTATTTTCAGCAGCAATTCACAAAGGCTGGTGAAGTCTACTGGTCATGGGACTTCGGTCAGGGGGCAAGCTCTCTTCCAAGCCCTTGGAGATCTTTGCACAAGTTGAAAGAAAAGTCCACAAATGTCATTCTCCTCTCTTTGGCATTCAAGCAACCACTGCAGGCCAATCCCCCAAGCAGCACTTCAGCTTGGGAATAGTATCACCTCAGTGTCTTCAGGTTCCTTTTCCACAGCAGAGGTTTTGTCTTGTAAGTCCAGGAGTGATCTACTTTTATGGGATCAGGGTCCCAATACTTATACCCCAAAATCCTTTGTTCTCTAAGGGGAGAAGGGCCTGTGCCAAGTTCAAGCCAGTTATGAAGCACTCTGTTTTACAGACTTCTCCTTTCCTTTCACCACGCAGGGCAGGCACATCAGACGCCCCAAAGGAGGTGGAGCCAGAATTGTGGAAGGCAAGTACAGCCCAGGAGCCCTTTGTTGACAGTCTTCCTTCTCTTCTTTCAGTGTGCAGGGCAGAGACATCAGACACACCACAGGCGGTGGAGCCAGCATTGTGGAGGGAAGGCTTAGCCCTATTCAGGTCCCAGGTGTAACTCCTCCCTCCCATCTAGATGCAGATCTCCTGATTCACCACCGGACTGCCCCAGTCTATCTCCTGGAATACCCCAGCCCTGTCCAGTCTGTCTCCTGGAATCCCCCAGCCCTGTCACACACAAACCCAAACAAGAAATACACAAAGTCGCAGAGGCAGGCTCAAATGGTTAGGCAAGCAAATACCTACTTTCTAAAAGTGGTATTTGCAAACACAGAATATTAAAATAAACTTTACTAAAAGATGTATCTTATTATTCTGAGTCCAGGCATTATAAACTTGAATTTCTACCATGTTCTCTGAGTCTTCTAGCATTATTAAGTGTAATAATTCTAACAGCCCA
The DNA here is from genome assembly GCF_964263255.1 of Lissotriton vulgaris. Lineage (NCBI taxonomy): Eukaryota > Metazoa > Chordata > Amphibia > Caudata > Salamandridae > Lissotriton > Lissotriton vulgaris. The sequence continues at coordinate 459,250,918 of NC_141696.1, read as the reverse complement.
TTATGGCCCATGGAGAACAGGTAGCCTTGCAATAGTGAAAAACGAAAATGGATGTAATTCACTATTAGGACAGGCAACACACATCAGGGCTTGTCCTACCTTATACTTACAATGCACCCTGACCTTGGGCCTACCATAAGGGTGATAAATATGAAGAAAAGGGAAGGTTTAGGGACTGGCAAGTGGTTGCACTTGCCCAGTCAGCAAGACAGTACCAGACTGCATGCAGGCTATACAATGGCAGACCTTAAACACATTTTACAAGGCCGATTCTGTGGGTGGCACAATCAGTGCTGCAAGCCATCTAGCAGCATTTGGATTTACACGCCCTGTGCACACTCAGTGCTTTGTACTAGGGTCTGAAAGTAAACCAAATTTCCAATCATGGAACCACCAATCAATTCATCAATTTACAGTTGGGAGCACTCGCACAGTGGCCCTGGACAGCAGTGGCACAGTACCCAAAGCTTCTACCACCCGAAAAAAAACATGAGGTAACAGAAAAAATGGAAAGGAGACCCACGCCAATGGTGCCAGGTCTAACACCTCCTATCTGTTATGTTATGTTACTAGTATTTGTTGAGCGCACATATCCCGGGACGTTTTCTAGGCACTTGGATAACAGAAGTACTAAACACTACTCACAGGAAATATTTTATTTATTTATTTATAAAACTTATAGAGTGCAACTATCACCTTGCAGGTATCCTGGTGCTAAAAGCTCCAAGAGGGGTGGGAAAAAAGGTGTGACATAGGCATTAGAGAACTAGGCCTTCGGGAACAGCCAGGTTTCACGCAGTTTCTGAACGGGAGAACTTTCTCCAATTGTCTGATCTCCCAAGGTAAACTGTTCCAGAGTTTAGCCGCAGCAACCCCAAGCGATCTTACCCCTGCCCTGACTTTCTTGAAATTAGTCAAATCCTTAATTAAAAAGCTATGTTTTTAGTAATTGACTGAATCTTATGTAGCTAGGTGTGGTTCTTATCACAAGAGGTAGAGAGTGACAGATACGAGGGGGCTGAACTGAAAATCTGGTACTTCACATTTTCTACTTTTTAAATTTGGCAATTGTGAGAATGTTCATGTGGATGGACCTTAGATTATGGTTTTAGGTCTATTTTTTATTTAGGGCTTATATGAAAGCTGGGCTTCTTCCATGGAGGGATTTAAAAATGATGCAGCCCGTCTTGAAGACGGTCCTTTGTTCTACAGGAAGTCAGTGTAATTTTATCATCAAAAAGGTAATATGACAGCATCTGGGTTGATGGAAAGTTAACCTGGCTGCCTGGTTCTGACTTCTGAGCCAATTGGAGTCTGCCATTGAGGTTTTTTGGGGGCCCAGATAGAGAGAGTTTGCGTAGTCTATGCTAGAGATAACCAGGGCAAAGGCTTCAAAGGTAAGGAGTTTCCAGATTATCATGATTATTCAGAGTTGCAAGAAACTGGAAGAAGTAACTACTCCTATTTGTGGCTTCATAGAGAGATCCTCATCAATGAGGACCTGAGACTTTTTACTGATTTCTTGGGCTGTGGGGGAACGCCCAACGCTGGCGGACAAAATGAGGGACTCCAAACTTATCCTTTTTTCTGGTTATGACAAGTTCCATTTTTTCATAATTTACCTTTAGATGAATGCTGTTCATCTAATCACAGATGAATAGCATTGTATTTTGAAAGGCTTCCTGAGACTCAGATGAGCTGTTAATCTTAATGAGTAGTTGCATGCCATCTGCATAGTTGTAGATTCTGAGGAAGGGAGCAATCAGCATTTGCTGAAGGGTGCAATCAGCAAAAAACAAACTCATATGTTCCACGGCACGTTCTCTCACCACACTCTCCAGAGATGACTGAGAAAATAGAGACCATCTGAATTCACCATAAAGGTCTAAAAGGACCAGGATGGATGTACGTTTATTGTCCAGAATAAGCCTGAGGTTATGAAGAAAAGAGAAAGAGACCAGAATGGCAGTAACCCCTTGTGCAGACCTGCTTTGGCAACATCTAGTAGGCCACACTCTTGAATAAATGTATACATTTTCAAATGTACAGTGAGTTGGTGAGTTTAGAAATTAAATGCAAAAGGTATATTAGGAGCAGGTTAACCAACGGTGTCGGAAAAGCCTTAGGTTTTTTCAGAGAGTTATGACAGTTGCATGCCCATTCGCACTCTGGAAGCCAACATGGACAGGCAGTACATGTTTCATGCCCCTTTCTTCTGGGGAAAGCAATTAGATCAGGACAAGGTACAAGAATACCCTCCATAAATTGTGGCTAGTCAATACTGTCTCAGCAGCATTGGAGTAACATTGGAGCAAAGGTCGCTCTCCACCTATATAAGAAATAGAGCAGCCTGCACTCTGTAACAGGATCATTATTTAATCATTTAAAAAACTAATTGTGTGTTAAACAAACCTGCGGAGAATTAATCATGTTTATGTCTGTGCTTCATTTACTTTTAATTGTAGGTGGAATTGCTGCATATGATGCTGGCGCTGGAAACATCAACGACTACGAACAAGCGGGCAACAGTGACTTTTCCAATGATGTAATTTCTCGTGCCCAATATTTTAAACAACAAGGATATTGAATAATTATGTGGATCACTTTCCTTTCCAAATGTTTACAGTATGACTTTTTACATGAAATGTTTTGAAACTAATAGTCATACTTATGATCCATAAAATACTAGACAATGTAATCTTTAAATATTAACTTTCTCCATAATAAACCTTCTATTTGCATTATTGATGTTGTGGAAAAACGGAATTCAATGATATCTCTGTATGTTTCAGCAGTGTCGGTAAGTTATTTTAAAATAATGGCTACAGAAAAAGTTAACATCCTGCGACATGCGTACAACTATCACTCTGCAATCTAACCTCAACATTTCTTTATTAACAAACACTTTTGGAACAGCAGTGTCTGCAGTGATTCAAATGATTTACTGAAATACATAATCTTTCAGCCGGGCCCCTGGAACTGGTTACCCACAAAGGAACAATAAGAAAAAGATTATCATTAGAAAAAAACAGCACATCGAGAAAGACTTTTTCCCAATGATTTGCCCCTACAGGTGAGCCACCACTGGCACAGTTTCTTTGAACATTTGGAAAGTGGCATTGGTTCAGGTCTTTTGACATTTCACAAAACATTCCTCCGTTTCACATTCATGCATGGTTCACAACACTTCCAATCATTTAACTCGGAGAAATTTGAGTCACTTAAATACATCTAATTCATCAGGTTCACTTCAAAAGACAATATAACAAAATGAAATCATTTTGCATTAATAATACATCCACTATTGTACTCTCTATGAAATTCTTTCATATATCCTTCATTTACAATGCCCTCACAGAACCGACATCATTTGCCGGATATAGGGCAAATTATGTGAAATGTTTTGGTGCTGTTGGGTACCTGGGATATCAGGGCACCTTGAGACCATAATCAGGGATTGGATCAAAATTTGGTGACAAATTCTCACGCTCCAAAATAGCTCATTTTGAGTCATTACCACATTGACCACATTCAATTGTCCCTGATCCGTTCAAGAGTGAGTGTCTCACTGACAGCAAGAGAAAACAAGACAAACTAAGTGACAGAGTAATAGAACAAAAAAGTGAAAAGTGCATTTTAGTTCAATGTATATTTTAAATTGCCAACATTTCTTAGAGAGCTTGGGTTCTATAATATTAATGGACAGTATCAGCACTTTTCATTAATTGTTGAGTGACTAGGTAATTGCCAATGTCTCCCATGTACATTACCTTAATAGGCAAATCATGCACAGATACTGCATTATTTAATATGAAGTTGCATATTCAAAGCTGCCAGCAAAAGGCATGTAGTGTAAACAGTCGTCTGTACAAAGCCAAGATGCATTTATTCATAATTGACATTTTCTCAAGAAAATCAGGGAATCTAAAAACTGTAAGACTAATACTCACAACAGCTCTCTCTCTCATTCCTTTTTATTACTCTTCTACCAGGGATACCCTGCAGATACTAAAACTACCTCAGCTGAACATTAGCTCCTTGTGACAGTACCTTACTGCCTGGGCTTAATTTACACTACTCACCTCCTTATGACTCCACACTCTTCGTTACACCTTCACCTCACAGGTCTCTAACCGCAGTAACATTCCCATTTGTTGCACCCTCAACTGGAAACCAGCCACACTTATGGTGATTACAATGCTCCCCCTTAATCCTTTCAACACAACACTGGCCAGATATGGTCCATAGACTTCTGAAACAGCACCCTGAAACTCTAATTGCAGATACCTACCACAATTTGTTCAATGGCTCCAAGAAAATTAATTTAGTCATCCCTATTCAAGCGACTGACCCACACCTCTCCTTATTTGATCATCACTTTCTGTTTTTTTTCAAACTGCTATCCCCACAAGGAGATCTGGATCATTTGCCTTTATTCCCAGGACCTATGACTCGCTCCCCTGAATCACCCTGACTTCTTCCACCCTCCAATTCACCTACTGGCCCAGCGCTACCCAGGGACCTGACTAGTATCCTTACTTCCTCATCCAACACTCACAGCACACATACATCTTCCGGGAGGTAGACACCTCTGCCCTCCCTAACCAGCAATCTCCCGGTTTTGAATCGCAATGTGGGGCACCTCAATTCTAGAAAATCAGACCTCATTGAGAGACCTGCTATTCATATACCCATAGCCGACACACCCCTCCCAACCATTGACTTCTCTACTTAGCCCATACGGGCTAACCACAAGCATAGGCCCAATGATAAGGAACTCACACATATTTAATCATGGTCTGCTCGGAGTCTCCAAGGACTTGACTCTCATCCTCTCTCGTGCATTACTGACAGTGTCAAAATTAAGTATGGGCAAAATTTGCGAATTCGCCGTCCGCGAATTCGTGCGAAATGGCAAAAAAATCTGCGAGTTCGCGAATTTCCCCGCAAACTCGCGGATTTTTGTGCCATTTGCACAAATATGTGACCACGTTTGCCTGTAACTTTGCTAGCACGCCAAAAGGCGTCGAGGTCCCTTGAGTGAGCTGGCCATTATATAGGGGATGGGCAGGAAGACGTTTCATACTGCTAGTGTGTGGTGGACGGGACCAAACGGGCGGGGCTTTTTTTGCGAGTTCACATGCATCTTGTTAATAAAAGGTCAGAGACCGAGCAGAGCAGCAGATGAGGAGAAAGCAGCCTCCTGGTCACAGGAGCTACACGGGGATGGCGCTTGGGAAACTCATGGATGCAAAAATATGTTTGGCACAGGACCCCAGAATCCCTCAGCTCTGCTGCACATGTTGGTACAAAACCATTGTGATCCTGCTCAGTGGGTTCAGGCGCATGCAGCTGCTGCTGCTGGACAATGTCCCATCTCATACTAAACTGCCCCATACAAGCATATGCTGGCGCTGGGCAGTATGATGCAGTGGCATGGGGGTGCTCCATGCCTGGTACATGCGCAGACCGGTGCAAGGGGCGACAAGTGTTTATTGGTGCTGTGTAGCAAGTTATGATTTTACATTTTGACTGCACCAGATGGTGGTACCACCTACATGGATCAGGAGCATCCAGGCACCAGACTTCATGGTTCAAGAGCATAATGGTGCTGTGCGGTACAGGTATATATGTACTGGGGGCTGGGGGGCCCTTAGCACAATGTGTGCTTACACCAAGAGGGCTCCCACGCAATTGAGCATAAATAATTTTCACACTGAGAGGGCTCCGGGGCAGTTCAGCAGCATGGGGGTCACACCCACTGGGCCTCAGGGCAGTTCAGTAGCGTGGGGGCTCACAACCCCTGGGCAACTCAGCAGTGCGGTGGCTCACAACCACAGGGCTCCCGGGCAGTTTAGCAGTGCCACCCTCTGGTTAATCACTGCCACCCTCTGATTCATCACTGCAATCCTCTGGTACACCACTGCCACCCTCTGGTTCATCACTGCCACCCTCTGGTTCACCACTGCCACCCTCTGGTTCACCACTGTCACCCTCTGGTTCATCACTGTCACCCTCTGGTTCATCACTGCCATCCTCTGGTTCATCACAGCATCCACTGGATCACCACTGCCACCCTCTGGGTCATAACTGTCACCCACTGGTTTATCACTGCCACCCTCTGGTTCATCACAGCACCCTCTGGTTAACCACTGCCACCCTCTGGTTTATCACTGCCACCCTCTGGTTCATCACTGTCACTCTCTGGTTCATCACTGCCAGCCTCTGGTTCACCACTGCCATACTCTGGTTCATCACTGCCACCCTCTTGTTCACCCCTGCCACCCTCTGGTTGATCACTGACATCCTCTGGTTCATCACAGCACCCTCTGGTTCACCACTGCCACCCTCTGGTTCCTCACTGCCACCTTTTGGTTCATCACAGCTTCCCCTGGTTCACCACTGCCACCCTCTGGTTCATCACTGCCACCTTCTGGTTCATCACAGCACCCTCAGGTTCACCATTGCCACCGTCTGGTTCATAACAGCCACCCTCTAGTTCATCACTGCCACCCTCTAGTTCACCACTGCCACCCTCTGGTTCATCACTGCCACCCTCTGGTTCATCACAGCTCCATCTGGTTCACCACTGCCACCCTCTGGTTCATCACTGCCACCTTCTGGTTCATCACAGCACCCTCAGGTTCACCATTGCCACCATCTGGTTCATCACTGCCACCCTCTAGTTCATCACTGCCACCTTCTGGTTCACCACTGCCACCCTCTGGATCATCACTGTCACCCTCTTGTTCACCACTGCAACCCTCTGGTTGATCACTGCCATCCTCTGGTTCATCACAGCACCCTCTGGTACACCACTGCCACCCACTGGTTCTTCACTGCCACCCTCTGGGTCATCACAGCTCCCTCTGGTTCACCACTGCCACCCTCTGGTTCATCACTGCCACCTTCTGGTTCATCACAGCACCCTCAGGTTCACCATTGCCACCGTCTGTTCATCACAGCCACCCTCTAGTTCATCACTGCCACCCTCTGGTTAATCACTGACACACTCTGGTTCACCACTGCCACTCTCTGGTTCATCACTGCCACCCTCTGGTTCATCACAGCACCCTCTGGTTCACCCCTGCCACCATCTGGTTCATCACTGCCACCCTCTGGTTCATCACTGCCACCCTCAGGTTCACCACTGCCATCCTCTGGTTCACCACTGCCACCCTCTGGTTCACCACTGTCATCCTCTGGTTCATCACTTTCACCCTCTGGTTCATCATTGTCACCCTATGGTTCATCACAGCCACCCTCTGGTTCATCACAGCTCCATCTGTTTCACCACTGCCACCCTCTGGTTCATCACTGCCACCTTCTGGTTCATCACAGCACCCTCAGGTTCACCATTGCCACCATCTGGTTCATCACTGCCACCCTCTAGTTCATCACTGCCACCTTCTGGTTCACCACTGCCACCCTCTAGATCATCACTGTCACCCTCTTGTTCACCACTGCAACCCTCTGGTTGATCACTGCCATCCTCTGGTTCATCACAGCACCCTCTGGTTCACCACTGCCACCCACTGGTTCTTCACTGCCACCCTCTGGTTCATCACAGCTCCCTCTGGTTCACCACTGCCACCCTCTGGTTTATCACTGCCACCTTCTGGTTCATCACAGCACCCTCAGGTTCACCATTGCCACCGTCTGTTCATCACAGCCACCCTCTAGTTCATCACTGCCACCCTCTGGTTAATCACTGACACACTCTGGTTCACCACTGCCACTCTCTGGCTCATCACTGCCACCCTCTGGTTCATCACAGCACCCTCTGGTTCACCCCTGCCACCATCTGGTTCATCACTGCCACCCTCTGGTTCATCACTGCCACCCTCAGGTTCACCACTGCCATCCTCTGGTTCACCACTGCCACGCTCTGGTTCACCACTGTCACCCTCTGGTTCATCACTTTCACCCTCTGGTTCATCATTGTCACCCTATGGTTCATCACAGCACCCACTGGTTCACCACTGCCACTCTCTGGTTCATCAGTGCCACCCTCTGGTTCATCACTGTCACCCCCTGGTCCATCACTGCCACCCTCTGGTTCAACAATGCCACCCTCTGGTTCGTCACTGCCAACCTCTGGTTCATCACTGCCACCCTCCGGTTCCTCACAGCTCCCTCTGGTTCACCACTGCTACCCTCTGGTTCACCACTGCCACCCTCTGGTTCATCACTGCCACCCTCTGGTTCATCACAGCGCCTTGAGACCCTACGGGTATGTAGTGCGCTTTATAAGTGTCACTGATTGATTGATTGATCACTGTCAACCCCTGGTTCATCACTGCCACCCTCTGGTTCACCACTGCCACCCTCCGGTTCATCACTACCACCCTCTGTTTCACCACTGCGACCCTCTGGTTGATCACTGCCATGCTTTGGTTCATCACAGCACCCTCTGGTTCACCACTGCCACCCTCTGGTTCATCACTGCCACCCTCTGGTTCATAACTGCCACCCTCTGGTTCATCACGGCACCCTCTGGTTCACCACTGCCACCCTCTGGTTCATCACTGCTACCCTCTAGTTCATCACTGCCTCCCTCTGGTTCACCACTCCCACCCTCTGGATAATCACTGTCACCCTCTGGTTCATCACTGCCAGCCTCTGGTTCATAACTGCCACCCTCTGGTTCATCACAGCACCCTCTGGTTAACCACTGCCACCCTCTGGTTTATCACTGCCACCCTCTGGTTCATTACTGTCACTCTCTGGTTCATAACTGCCAGCCTCTGGTTCACCACTGCCATACTCTGGTTCATCACTGCCACCCTCTTGTTCACCACTGCCACCCTCTGGTTGATCACTGACATCCTCTGGTTCATCACAGCACCCTCTGGTTCACCACTGCCACCCTCTGGTTCCTCACTGCCATCTTCTGGTTCATCACAGCTCCCTCTGGTTCACCACTGCCACCCTCTGGTTCATCACTGCCACCTTCTGGTTCATCGCAGCACCCTCAGGCTCACCATTGCCACCGTCTGGTTCATAACAGCCACCCTCTAGTTCATCACTGCCACCCTCTAGTTCACCACTGCCACCCTCTGGTTCATCACTGCCACCCTCTGGTTCATCACAGCTCCATCTGGTTCACCACTGCCACCCTCTGGTTCATCACTGCCACCTTCTGGTTCATCAAAGCACCCTCAGGTTCACCATTGCCACCATCTGGTTCATCACTGCCACCCTCTAGTTCATCACTGCCACCTTCTGGTTCACCACTGCCACCCTCTGGATAATCACTGTCACCCTCTTGTTCACCACTGCAACCCTCTGGTTGATCACTGCCATCCTCTGGTTCATCACAGCACCCTCTGGTTCACCACTGCCACCCACTGGTTCTTCACTGCCACCCTCTGGTTCATCACAGCTCCCTCTGGTTCACCACTGCCACCCTCTGGTTTATCACTGCCACCTTCTGGTTCATCACAGCACCCTCAGGTTCACCATTGCCACCGTCTGTTCATCACAGCCACCCTCTGGTTCATCACTGCCACCCTCTGGTTAATCACTGACACACTCTGGTTCACCACTGCCACTCTCTGGTTCATCACTGCCACCCTCTGGTTCATCACAGCACCCTCTGGTTCACCCCTGCCACCATCTGGTTCATCACTGCCACCCTCTGGTTCATCACTGCCACCCTCGGGTTCACCACTGCCATCCTCTAGTTCACCACTGCCATCCTCTGGTTCACCACTGCCACGCTCTGGTTCACCACTGTCACCCTCTGGTTCATCACTTTCACCCTCTGGTTCATCATTGTCACCCTATGGTTCATCACAGCACCCACTGGTTCACCACTGCCACTCTCTGGTTCATCACTGCCACCCTCTGGTTCATCACTGTCACCCCCTGGTCCATCACTGCCACCCTCTGGTTCAACAATGCCACCCTCTGGTTCATCACTGCCAACCTCTGGTTCATCACTGCCACCCTCCGGATCCTCACAGCTCCCTCTGGTTCACCACTGCTACCCTCTGGTTCACCACTGCCACCCTCTGGTTCATCACTGCCACCCTCTGGTTCATCACTGTCAACCCCTGGTTCATCACTGCCACCCTCTGGTTCACCACTGCCACCCTCCGGTTCATCACTACCACCCTCTGTTTCACCACTGCCACCCTCTGGTTGATCACTGCCATGCTTTGGTTCATCACAGCACCCTCTGGTTCACCACTGCCACCCTCTAGTTCATCACTGCCACCCTCTGGTTCATCACTGCCACCCTCTGGTTCATCACGGCACCCTCTGGTTCACCACTGCCACCCTCTGGTTCATCACTGCTACCCTCTAGTTCATCACTGCCACCCTCTGGTTCACCACTCCCACCCTCTAGATAATCACTGTCACCCTCTGGTTCATCACTGCCACCCTCTGGTTCATCACTGCCACCTTCTGGTTCATCGCAGCACCCTCAGGTTCACCATTGCCACCGTCTGGTTCATAACAGCCACCCTCTAGTTCATCACTGCCACCCTCTAGTTCACCACTGCCACCCTCTGGTTCATCACTGCCACCCTCTGGTTCATCACAGCTCCATCTGGTTCACCACTGCCACCCTCTGGTTCATCACCGCCACCTTCTGGTTCATCAAAGCACCCTCAGGTTCACCATTGCCACCATCTGGTTCATCACTGCCACCCTCTAGTTCATCACTGCCACCTTCTGGTTCACCACTGCCACCCTATGGATCATCACTGTCACCCTCTTGTTCACCACTGCAACCCTCTGGTTGATCACTGCCATCCTCTGGTTCATCACAGCACCATCTGGTTCACCACTGCCACCCACTGGTTCTTCACTGCCACCCTCTGGTTCATCACAGCTCCCTCTGGTTCACCACTGCCACCCTCTGGTTTATCACTGCCACCTTCTGGTTCATCACAGCACCCTCAGGTTCACCATTGCCACCGTCTGTTCATCACAGCCACCCTCTGGTTCATCACTGCCACCCTCTGGTTAATCACTGACACACTCTGGTTCACCACTGCCACTCTCTGGTTCATCACTGCAACCCTCTGGTTCATCACAGCACCCTCTGGTTCACCCCTGCCACCATCTGGTTCATCACTGCCACCCTCTGGTTCATCACTGCCACCCTCGGGTTCACCACTGCCATCCTCTAGTTCACCACTGCCACCCTCTGGTTCACCACTGCCACCCTCTGGTTCACCACTGTCACCCTCTGGTTCATCACTTTCACCCTCTGGTTCATCATTGTCACCCTATGGTTCATCACAGCACCCACTGGTTCACCACTGCCACCCTCTGGATCATCACTGTCACCCTCTTGTTCACCACTGCAACCCTCTGGTTGATCACTGCCATCCTCTGGTTCATCACAGCACCCTCTGGTACACAACTGCCACCCACTGGTTCTTCACTGCCACCCTCTGGTTCATCACAGCTCCCTCTGGTTCACCACTGCCACCCTCTGGTTTATCACTGCCACCTTCTGGTTCATCACAGCACCCTCAGGTTCACCATTGCCACCGTCTGTTCATCACAGCCACCCTCTAGTTCATCACTGCCACCCTCTGGTTAATCACTGACACACTCTGGTTCACCACTGCCACTCTCTGGTTCATCACTGCCACCCTCTGGTTCACCCCTGCCACCATCTGGTTCATCACTGCCACCCTCTGGTTCATCACTGCCACCCTCAGGTTCACCACTGCCATCCTCTGGTTCACCACTGCCACCCTCTGGTTCACTACTGTCATCCTCTGGTTCATCACTTTCACCCTCTGGTTCATCATTGTCACCCTATGGTTCATCACAGCCACCCTCTGGTTCATCACAGCTCCATCTGTTTCACCACTGCCACCCTCTGGTTCATCACTGCCACCTTCTGGTTCATCACAGCACCCTCAGGTTCACCATTGCCACCATCTGGTTCATCACTGCCACCCTCTAGTTCATCACTGCCACCTTCTGGTTCACCACTGCCACCCTCTAGATCATAACTGTCACCCTCTTGTTCACCACTGCAACCCTCTGGTTGATCACTGCCATCCTCTGGTTCATCACAGCACCCTCTGGTTCACCACTGCCACCCACTGATTCTTCACTGCCACCCTCTGGTTCATCACAGCTCCCTCTGGTTCACCACTGCCACCCTCTGGTTTATCACTGCCACCTTCTGGTTCATCACAGCACCCTCAGGTTCACCATTGCCACCGTCTGTTCATCACAGCCACCCTCTAGTTCATCACTGCCACCCTCTGGTTAATCACTGACACACTCTGGTTCACCACTGCCACTCTCCAGTTCATCACTGCCACCCTCTGGTTCATCACAGCACCCTCTGGTTCACCCCTGCCACCATCTGGTTCATCACTGCCACCCTCTGGTTCATCAATGCCACCCTCAGGTTCACCACTGCCATCCTCTGGTTCACCACTGCCACCCTCTGGTTCACCACTGTCACCCTCTGGTTCATCACTTTCACCCTCTGGTTCATCATTGTCACCCTATGGTTCATCACAGCACCCACTGGTTCACCACTGCCACTCTCTGGTTCATCACTGCCACCCTCTGGTTCATCACTGTCACCCCCTGGTCCATCACTGCCACCCTCTGGTTCAACCATGCCACCCTCTGGTTCATCACTGCCAACCTCTGGTTCATCTCTGCCACCCTCCGGTTCCTCACAGCTCCCTCTGGTTCACCACTGACACCCCCTGGTTCATCACTGCCACCCTCTGGTTCATCACAGCACCCTCTGGTTCATCACTGCCACCCTCTGGTTCATCACTGTCAACCCCTGGTTCATCACTGCCACCCTCTGGTTCACCACTGCCACCCTCCGGTTCATCACTACCACCCTCTGTTTCACCACTGCCACCCTCTGGTTGATCACTGCCATGCTTTGGTTCATCACAGCACCCTCTGGTTCACCACTGCCACCCTCTGGTTCATCACTGCCACCCTCTGGTTTATCACTGCCACCCTCTGGTTCATCACTGCCACCCTCTGGTTCATCACTGTCAACCCCTGGTTCATCACTGCCACCCTCTGGTTCACCACTGCCACCCTCCGGTTCATCACTACCACCCTCTGTTTCACCACTGCCACCCTCTGGTTGATCACTGCCATGCTTTGGTTCATCACAGCACCCTCTGGTTCACCACTGCCACCCTCTGGTTCATCACTGCCACCCTCTGGTTCATCACTGCCACCCTCTGGTTCATCACGGCACCCTCTGGTTCACCACTGCCACCCTCTGGTTCATCACTGCTACCCTCTAGTTCATCACTGCCACCCTCTGGTTCACCACTCCCACCCTCTAGATAATCACTGTCACCCTCTGGTTCATCACTGCCAGCCTCTGGTTCATAACTGCCACCCTCTGGTTCATCACAGCACCCTCTGGTTCACCATTCCCACCCTCTGGTTCACCACTGCCACCCTCTGGTTCATCACTGCCACCCACTGGTTCATCACCGTCACCCCTGGTTCATCACTGCCACCCTCTGGTTCACCACTGCCACCCTCTGGTTCATCACAGCACCCTCTGGTTAACCACTGCCACCCTCTGGTTTATCACTGCCACCCTCTGGTTCATTACTGTCACTCTCTGGTTCATCACTGCCAGCCTCTGGTTCACCACTGCCATACTCTGGTTCATCACTGCCACCCTCTTGTTCACCACTGCCACCCTCTGGTTGATCACTGACATCCTCTGGTTTATCACAGCACCCTCTGGTTCACCACTGCCACCCTCTGGTTCCTCACTGCCATCTTCTGGTTCATCACAGCTCCCTCTGGTTCACCACTGCCACCCTCTGGTTCATCACTGCCACCTTCTGGTTCATCGCAGCACCCTCAGGTTCACCATTGCCACCGTCTGGTTCATAACAGCCACCCTCTAGTTCATCACTGCCACCCTCTAGTTCACCACTGCCACCCTCTGGTTCATCACTGCCACCCTCTGGTTCATCACAGCTCCATCTGGTTCACCACTGCCACCCTCTGGTTCATCACTGCCACCTTCTGGTTCATCAAAGCACACTCAGGTTCACCATTGCCACCATCTGGTTCATCACTGCCACCCTCTAGTTCATCACTGCCACCTTCTGGTTCACCACTGCCACCCTCTGGATCATCACTGTCACCCTCTTGTTCACCACTGCAACCCTCTGGTTGATCACTGCCATCCTCTGGGTCATCACAGCACCCTCAGGTTCACCATTGCCACCATCTGTTCATCACAGCCACCCTCTGGTTCATCACTGCCACCCTCTGGTTAATCACTGACACACTCTGGTTCACCACTGCCACTCTCTGGTTCATCACTGCCACCCTCTGGTTCATCACAGCACCCTCTGGTTCACCCCTGCCACCATCTGGTTCATAACTGCCACCCTCTGGTTCATCACTGCCACCCTCGGGTTCACCACTGCCATCCTCTAGTTCACCACTGCCACCCTCTGGTTCACCACTGTCACCCTCTGGTTCATCACTTTCACCCTCTGGTTCATCATTGTCACCCTATGGTTCATCACAGCAACCACTGGTTCACCACTGCCACTCTCTGGTTCATCACTGCCACCCTCTGGTTCATCATTGTCACCCCCTGGTCCATCACTTCCACCCTCTGGTTCATCACTGCCAACCTCTGGTTCATCACTGCCACCCTCCGGTTCCTCACGGCTCCCTCTGGTTCACCACTGCCACCCCCTGGTTCATCACTGCCACCCTCTGGTTCATCACAGCACCCTCTAGTTCACCACTGCTACCCTCCAGTTCACCACTGCCACCCTCTGGTTCATCACTGCCACCCTCTGGTTCATCACTGTCAACACCTGGTTCATCACTGCCACCCTCTGGTTCACAACTGCCACCCTCCGGTTCATCACTGCCACCCTCTGTTTCACCACTGCCACCCTCTGGTTCATCACTGCCATGCTTTGGTTCATCACAGCACCCTCTGGTTCACCACTGCCACCCTCTGGTTCATCACTGCCACCCTCTGGTTGATCACTGCCACCCTCTGGTTCATCACGGCACCCTCTGGTTCACCACTTCCCCCCTCTGTTTCATCACTGCTACCCTCTAGTTCATCACTGCCACCCTCCAGTTCATCACTGCCACCCTCTGTTTCACCACTGCCACCCTATGGTTGATCACTGCCATGCTTTGGTTCATAACAGCACCCTCTGTTTCACCACTGCCACCCTCTGGTTCATCACTGCCACCCTCTGGTTCATCACTGCCACCCTCTGGTTCATCACGGCACCCTCTGGTTCACCACTGCCACCCTCTGGTTCATCACTGCTACCCTCTAGTTCATCACTGCCACCCTCTGGTTCACCACTGCCACCCTCTAGATGATCACTGTCACCCTCTGGTTCATCACTGCCACCCTCTGGTTCATCACAGCACCCTCTGGTTCACCACTGCCACCCTCTGATTCACCACTGCCACCCTCTGATTCATCACTGCCACCCTCCTGTTCATCACTGTCACCCCTGGTTCATCACTGTCGCCCTCTGGTTCACCACTGCCACCCTCTGGTTCTTCACTTCCACCCTCTGTTTCACCCCTGCCACCATCTGGTTCATCACTGCCACCCTCTGGTTCATCACTGCCACCCTCAGGTTTACCACTGCCAACCTCTGGTTCACCACTGCCACCCTCTGGTTCACCAGTATCACCCTCTGGTTCATCACGTTCACCCTCTGGGTTATCACTGCCACCCTCTGGTTCATCACAGCATTCATGGTTCACCACTGCCACCCCCTGGTCCATCACTGCAACCCTCTGGTTCACCACTGCCACCCTCTGGTTCATCACTGCCACCTTCCGGTTCATCACTGTCACCCCCTGGCTCATCACTGCCACCCTCTGGTTCACCACTGCCACCCTCTGGCTCATCACTGCCACCCTCTGGTTTACCACTGCCACCCTCTGGTTCAACACTGCCATCCTCTGGTTGATCACAGCACCCTCTGGTTCACCACTGCCACCCTCTGGTTCATCACAGCCACCCTCTGGCTCATCACAGTTCCCTCTGGTTCACCACTGCCACCCTCTGGTTCATCACTGCCACCCTTTGGTTCATCATGGCAGCCACTGGTTGACCACTGCCACCCTCTGGTTCATCGCTGCTACCCTCTAGTTCATCACTGCCACTCTCTTGTTCATCACTGCCACCCTCTGGTTCATCACTGCCACCCTCTGGTTCATCACTGCCACCCTCTGGTTCATCACAGCACCCTCTGGTTCACCACTGCCACCCTCTGGTTCATCACTGCTACCCTCTAGTTCATCACTGCCACCCTCTGGTTCACCACTCCCACCCTCTAGATAATCACTGTCACCCTCTGGTTCATCACTGCCACCCTCTGGTTCATCACTTCCACCCTCTGGTTCATCACAGCACCCTCTGGTTCACCATTCACACCCTCTGGTTCACCTCTGCCACCCTCTGGTTCATCACTGCCACCCTCTGGTTCATCACCGTCACCCCTGGTTCATCACTGCCACCCTCTGGTTCACCACTGCCACCCTCTGGTTCATCACTGCCACCCTCTGGTTAACCACTGCCACCCTCTGGTTTATCACTGCCACCCTCTAGTTCATCACTGTTACTCTCTGGTTCATCACTGCCAGCCTCTGGTTCACCACTGCCATACTATGGTTCATCACTGCCACCCTCTTGTTCACCACTGCCACCCTCTGGTTGATCACTGCCATCCTCTGGTTCATCACAACACCCTCTGGTTCACCACTGCCACCCTCTGGTTCCTCACTGCCACCCTCTGGTTCATCACAGCTCCCTCTGGTTCACCACTGTCACCCCCTGTTCCATCACTGCCACCTTCTGGTTCATCACAGCACCCTCAGGTTCACCATTGCCACCGTCTGGTTCATCACAGCCACCCTCTAGTTCATCACTGCCACCCTCTTGTTCACCACTGCCACCCTCTGGATCATCACTTTCACCCTCTTGTTCACCACTGCCACCCTCTCGTTGATCACTGCCATCCTGTGGTTGATCACAGCACCCTCTGGTTCACCGCCGCCACCCTCTGGTTCATCACTGCCACCCTCTGGTTCATCACAGCTCCCTCTGGTTCACCACTGCCACCCTCTGGTTCATCACTGCCACCCTCTGGTTCATCACAGCACCCTCTGGTTCACCCCTGCCAACATCTGGTTCATCACTGCCACCCTCTGGCTCATCACAGCTCCCTCTGGTTCATCACTGCCACCCTCAGGTTAACCACTGCCACCCTCTGGTTCACCGCTGCCACCCTCTGGTTCACCACTGTCACCCTCTGGTTCATCACTTTCACCCTCTGGTTCATCACTGCCACCCTCTGGTTCATCACAGCACCCTCTGGTTCACCCCTTCCACCCTCTGGTTCATCGCTGCAACCCTCTGGTTCATCACTGTCACCCCCTGTTCCATCACTGCCACTCTCTGGTTCACCACTGCCACCCTCTGGTTCATCACTGCCACCCTCTGGTCCATCACAGCTCCCTCTAGTTCACCACTGCCACCCTCTGGTTCATTGCTGCCACCCTCTGGTTCATCAAAGCATCCTCTAGTTCACCACTGCCACCCTCTGGTTCATCAATGCTACCCTCTAGTTCATCACTGCCACCCTCTGGTTCACCATTGCCACCCTCTAGATAATCACTGTCACTCTCTGGTTCAGCACTGCCACCCTCTGGATCATCTCATAACCCTCTGCTTCACCACTCCCACCCTCAGGTTCACCCCTTCCACCATCTGGTTCATCACTGCCACCCTCTGGTTCATCACTGCCACCCTCTGGTTCACCACTGCCACCCTCTGTTTCATCACTGCCACCCTCTGGTTCATCACTGAAACCCTCTGGTTCACCACTGCCACCCTCTAGTTTATCACTGTCATCCTCTGGTTCATCACAGCACCCTCTGGTTCACAACTGCACCTTCTGGTTCATCACGGCATCCTCTGGTTCACCACTGCCACTCTCTGGTTCACCACTGCTACCCTCTGGTTCATCAAAGTCACCCTCTGGTTCATCACTGCCACCCTCTGGTTCATCACAGCACCCTCTGGTTGACCACTGCCACCCTCTGGTTCACCACTGCCACCCTCTGGTTCATTACAGCACCCTCTTGTTCACAACTGCACCTTCTGGTTCATCACAGCACCCTCTGTTTCACCATTGACACCCTATGGTTTACCAATGAAACCCTCTGGTTCACCACTGACACCTTCTGGTTCATCACTGCCACCCTCTGGTTCACCACTGCCACCCCCTGGTTCATCACTGTCACCCTCTGGTTCGTCACTGCCACCCTCTGGTTCATCATTGCCACCCTCTGGTTCATCACAGCACCCTCTGGTTCACCACTGCCACACTCTGGTTCATCACTGCCACCCTCTGGTTCATCACTGCCACCCTCTGGTTCATCACCGCACCCTCTGGTTCACCACTGCCACCCTCTGGTTCATCACTGCTACCCTCTAGTTCATCACTGCCACCCTCTGGTTCACCACTGCCACCCTCTAGATAATCACTGTTACCCTCTGTTTCATCACTGCCACCCTCTGGTTCATCACAGCACCCTCTGGTTCACCACTGCCACCCTCTGATTCACCACTGCCACCCTCTGGTTCATCACTGCCACCCTCTGTTTCACCCCTGCCACCATCTGGTTCATCACAGCCACCCTCTGGTTCATCACTGCCACCCTCAGGTTTACCACTGCCAACCTCTCGTTCACCACTGCCACCCTCTGGTTCACCACTGCCAGCCTCTGGTTCATCACTGCCAACCTCTGGTTCATCACTGTCACCCCCTGGCTCATCACTGCCACCCTCTGGTTCACCACTGCCACCCTCTTGTTCATCACTGCCACCCTCTGGTTTACCACTGCCACCCTCTGGTTCATCACTGCCATCCTCTGGTTGATCACAGCACCCTCTGGTTCACCACTGCCACCCTCTGGTTCATCACTGCCACCCTCTGGCTCATCACAGCTCCCTCTGGTTCACCACTGCCACCCTCTGGTTCATCACTGCCACCCTCTGGTTCATCATGGCACCCACTGGTTCACCACTGCTATCCTCTGGTTCATCGCTGCTACCCTCTAGTTCATCACTGCCACCCTCTTGTTCACCACTGCCACCCTCTAGATAATCACTGTCACCCTCTGGTTCATCACTGCCACCCTCTGGTTCATCACAGCACCCTCTGGTTCACCCCTGCCACCATTAGGTTCATCACTGCAACCCTCTGGCTCATCACAGCTCCCTCTGGTTCACCCCTGCCACCATCTGGTTCATCACAGCCACCCTCTGGTTCATCACTGCCACCCTCAGGTTTACCACTGCCAACCTCTCATTCATCACTGCCACCCTCTGGTTCACCACTGCCACCCTCTGGTTCATCACTGCCACCCTCTGGTTTACCACTGCCACCCTCTGGTTCATCACTGCCATCCTCTGGTTGATCACAGCACCCTCTGGTTCACCACTGCCACCCTCTGGTTCATCACTGCCACCCTCTGGCTCATCACAGCTCCCTCTGGTTCACCACTGCCACCCTCTGGTTCATCACTGCCACCCTCTGGTTCATCATGGCACCCACTGGTTCACCACTGCCATCCTCTGGTTCATCGCTGCTACCCTCTAGTTCATCACTGCCACCCTCTTGTTCACCACTGCCACCCTCTAGATAATCACTGTCACCCTCTGGTTCATCAATGCCACCCTCTGGTTCATCACAGCACCCTCTGGTTCACCCCTGCCACCATTAGGTTCATCACTGCCACCCTCTGGCTCATCACAGCTCCCTCTGGTTCACCACTGCCACCCTCTGAATCATCACTTTCACCCTCTTGTTCACCACTGCCACCCTCTCATTGATCACTGCCATCCTCTGGTTCATCACAGCACCCTCAGGTTCACCATTGCCACCATCTGGTTCATCACAGCCACCCTCTAGTTCATCACTGCCACCCTCTTGTTCACCACTGCCACGCTCTGGATCATCACTTTCACCCTCTTGTTCACCACTGCCACCCTCTCGTTGATCACTGCCATCCTCTGGTTCATCACAGCACCCTCTGGTTCACCACTGCCACCCTCTGGTTCATCACTGCCACCCTCTGGTTCATCACAGCTCCCTCTGGTTCACCACTGCCATCCTCTGGTTCATCACTGCCACCCTCTGGTTCATCACAGCACCCTCTGGTTCACCCCTGCCAACATCTGGTTCATCACTGCCACCCTCTGGCTCATCACAGCTCCCTCTGGTTCACCACTGCCACCCTCTGGTTCATCACTGCCACCCTCTGGTTCATCATGGCAACCACTGGTTCACCACTGCCACCCTATGGTTCATCGCTGCTACCCTCTAGTTCATCACTGCCACCCTCTTGTTCACCACTGCCACCCTCTAGATAATCACTGTCACCCTCTGGTTCATCACTGCCACCCTCTGGTTCATCACAGCACCCTCTGGTTCACCCCTGCCACCATCTGGTTCATCACTGCCACCTTCTGGTTCATCACTGCCACCCTCAGGTTAACCACTGCCACCCTCTGGTTCACCGCTGCCACCCTCTGGTTCACCACTGTCACCCTCTGGTTCAACACTTTCACCCTCTGGTTCATCACTGCCACCCTCTGGTTCATCACAGCACCCTCTGGTTCACCCCTTCCACCCTCTGGTTCATCGCTGCAACCCTCTGGTTCATCACTGTCACCCCCTGTTCCATCACTGCCACCCTCTGGTTCACCACTGCCACCCTCTGGTTCATCATTGCCACCCTCTGGTTCATCACTGCCACCCTCCGGTTCATCACAGCTCCCTCTGGTTCACCACTGCCACCCTATGGTTCATCACTGCCACCCTCTGGTTCATCACAGCACCCTCTGGTTCACCACTGCCACCCTCTGGTTCACCACTGCCACCCTCTGTTTCATCCATGCCGCCCTCTGGTTCATCACTGTCACCCCCTGGTTCATCACTGCCACCCTCTGGTTCACCACTACCACCCTCTGGTTCGTCACTGCCACCCTCTGGTTCATCAAAGCACCCTCTAGTTCACCACTGCCACCCTCTGGTTCATCAATGCTACCCTCTAGTTCATCACTGCCACCCTCTGGTTCACCATTTTCACCCTCTAGATAATCACTGTCACTCTCTGGTTCAGCACTGCCACCCTCTGGATCATCTCATAACCCTCTGCTTCACCACTCCCACCCTCAGGTTCACCCCTTCCACCATCTGGTTCATCACTGCCACCCTCTGGTTCATCACTGCCACCATCTGGTTCACCACTGCCACCCTCTGTTTCATCACTGCCACCCTCTGGTTCATCACTGAAACCCTCTGGTTCACCACTGCCACCCTCTAGTTTATCACTGTCATCCTCTGGTTCATCACAGCACCCTCTGGTTCACAACTGCACCTTCTGGTTCATCACGGCATCCTCTGGTTCACCACTGCCACTCTCTGGTTCACCACTGCTACCCTCTGGTTCATCACTGTCACCCTCTGGTTCATCACTGCCACCCTCTGGTTCATCACAGCACCCTCTGGTTGACCACTGCCACCCTCTGGTTCACCACTGCCACCCTCTGGTTCATTACAGCACCCTCTTGTTCACAACTGCACCTTCTGGTTCATCACAGCACCCTCTGTTTCACCATTGACACCCTATGGTTTACCAATGAAACCCTCTGGTTCACCACTGACAACTTCTGGTTCATCACTGCCACCCTCTGGTTCACCACTGCCACCCTCTGGTTCATCACTGTCACCCTCAGGTTCGTCACTGCCACCCTCTGGTTCATCATTGCCACCCTCTGGTTCATCACAGCACCCTCTGGTTCACTACTGCCACACTCTGGTTCATCACTGCCACCCCCTGGTTCATCACTGCCACCCTCTGGTTCATCACCGCACCCTCTGGTTCACCACTGCCACCCTCTGGTTCATCACTGCTACCCTCTAGTTCATCACTGCCACCCTCTGGTTCACCGCTGCCACCCTCTAGATAATCACTGATACCCTCTGTTTCATCACTGCCACCCTCTGGTTCATCACAGCACCCTCTGGTTCACCACTGCCACCCTCTGATTCACCACTGCCACACTCTGGTTCATCACTGCCACCCTCTGTTTTACCCCTGCCACCATCTGGTTCATCACAGCCACCCTCTGGTTCATCACTGCCACCCTCAGGTTTACCACTGCCAACCTCTCGTTCACCACTGCCACCCTCTGGTTCACCACTGCCACCCTCTGGTTCATCACTGTCAACCTCTGGTTCATCACTGTCACCCCCTGGCTCATCACTGCCACCCTCTGGTTCACCACTGCCACCCTCTGGTTCATCACTGCCACCCTCTGGTTTACCACTGCCACCCTCTGGTTCATCAGTGCCATCCTCTGGTTGATCACAGCACCCTCTGGTTCACCACTGCCACCCTCTGGTTCATCACTGCCACCCTCTGGCTCATCACAGCTCCCTCTGGTTCACCACTGCCACCCTCTGGTTCATCACTGCCACCCTCTGGTTCATCATGGCGCCCACTGGTTCACCACTGCCATCCTCTGGTTCATCGCTGCTACCCTCTAGTTCATCACTGCCACCCTCTTGTTCACCACTGCCACCCTCTAGATAATCACTGTCACCCTCTGGTTCATCACTGCCACCCTCTGGTTCATCACAGCACCCTCTGGTTCACCCCTGCCACCATTAGGTTCATCACTGCCACCCTCTGGCTCATCACAGCTCCCTCTGGTTCACCACTGCCACCCTCTGGTTCATCACTGCCACCCTCTGGTTCATCATGGCAACCACTGATTCACCACTGCCACCCTCTGGTTCATCGCTGCTACCCTCTAGTTCATCACTGCCACCCTCTTGTTCACCACTGCCACCCTCTAGATAATCACTGTCACCCTCTGGTTCATCACTGCCACCCTCTGGTTCATCACTGCCACCCTCAGGTTACCCACTGCCACCCTCTGGTTCAGCGCTGCCACCCTCTGGTTCACCACTGTCACCCTCTGGTTCATCACTTTCACCCTCTGGTTCATCACTGCCACCCTCTGGTTCATCACAGCACTCTCAGGTTCACCCCTTCCACCCTCTGGTTCATCGCTGCAACCCTCTGGTTCATCACTGTCACCCCCTGTTCCATCACTGCCACCCTCTGGTTCACCACTGCCACCCTCTGGTTCATTATTGCCACCCTCTGGTTCATCACTGCCACCCTCCGGTTCATCACAGCTCCCTCTGGTTCACCACTGCCACCCTCTGGTTCATCACTGCCACCCTCTGGTTCATCACAGCACCCTCTGGTTCACCACTGCCACCCTCTGGTTCACCACTGCCACCCTCTGGTTCATCCATGCCACCCTCTGGTTCATCACTGTCACCCCCTGGTTCATCACTGCCACCCTCTGGTTCACCACTACCACCCTCTGGTTCATCACTGCCACCCTCTGGTTCACTATTGCCACCCTCTGGTTGATCACTGTCATCCTCTGGTTCATCACAGCACCCTCTGGTTCACCACTGCCACCCTCTGGTTCATCACTGCCACCCTCTGGCTCATCACAGCTCCCTCTGGTTCACCACTGCCACCCTCTGGTTCATCACTGCCACCCTCTGGTTCATCATGGCAACCACTGATTCACCACTGCCACCCTCTGGTTCATCGCTGCTACCCTCTAGTTCATCACTGCCACCCTCTTGTTCACCACTGCCACCCTCTAGATAATCACTGTCACCCTCTGGTTCATCACTGCCACCCTCTGGTTCATCACTGCCACCCTCAGGTTACCCACTGCCACCCTCTGGTTCAGCGCTGCCACCCTCTGGTTCACCACTGTCACCCTCTGGTTCATCACTTTCACCCTCTGGTTCATCACTGCCACCCTCTGGTTCATCACAGCACTCTCAGGTTCACCCCTTCCACCCTCTGGTTCATCGCTGCAACCCTCTGGTTCATCACTGTCACCCCCTGTTCCATCACTGCCACCCTCTGGTTCACCACTGCCACCCTCTGGTTCATTATTGCCACCCTCTGGTTCATCACTGCCACCCTCCGGTTCATCACAGCTCCCTCTGGTTCACCACTGCCACCCTCTGGTTCATCACTGCCACCCTCTGGTTCATCACAGCACCCTCTGGTTCACCACTGCCACCCTCTGGTTCACCACTGCCACCCTCTGGTTCATCCATGCCACCCTCTGGTTCATCACTGTCACCCCCTGGTTCATCACTGCCACCCTCTGGTTCACCACTACCACCCTCTGGTTCATCACTGCCACCCTCTGGTTCACTATTGCCACCCTCTGGTTGATCACTGTCATCCTCTGGTTCATCACAGCACCCTCTGGTTCACCACTGCCACCCTCTGGTTCACTATTGCCACCCTCTGGTTGATCACTGTCATCCTCTGGTTCATCACAGCACCCTCTGGTTCACCACTGCCACCCTCTGGTTCACCACTGCCACCCTCTGGTTCATCAATGCTACCCTCTAGTTCATCACTGCCACCCTCTGGTTCACCACTGCCACCCTCTAGATAATCACTGTCACTCTCTGGTTCAGCACTGCCACCCTCTGGTTCATCTCATAACCCTCTGCTTCACCACTCCCACCCTAAGGTTCACCCTTTCCACCATCTGGTTTATCACTGCCACCCTCTGGTTCATCACTGCCACCCTCTGGTTCACCACTGCCACCCTCTGTTTCATCACTGCCACCCTCTGGTTCATCACTGAAACCCTCTGGTTCACCACTGCCACCCTCTGGTTCATCACTGCCATCCTCTGGTTCATCACAGCACCCTCTGGTTCACAACTGCACCATCTGGTTCATCACGGCATCCTCTGGTTCACCACTGCCACTCTCTGGTTCACCACTGCTACCCTCTGGTTCATCACTGTCACCCTCTGGTTCATCACTGCCACCCTCTGGTTCATCACAGCATCCTCTGGTTGACCACTGCCACCCTCTGGTTCATCACTGCCACCCTCTGGTTCATCATTGTCACCCTCTGGTTCATCACAGCACCCTCTGGTTCACCACTGCCACACACTGGTTCACCCCTGCCACCATCTGGTTCATCACTGCCACCCTCTGGCTCATCACAGCTCCCTCTGGTTTACCACTGCCACCCTTTGGTTCATCACTGCCACCCTCTGGTTCATCATGGCAACCACTGGTTCACCACTGCCACCCTCTGGTTCATCGCTGCTACCCTCTAGTTCATCACTGCCACCCTCTTGTTCACCACTGCCACCCTCTAGATAATCACTGTCACCCTCTGGTTCATCACTGCCACCATCTGGTTCATCACAGCACCCTCTGGTTCACCCCTGCCACCATCTGGTTCATCACTGCCACCCTCTGGTTCATCACTGCCACCCTCAGGTTAACCACTGCCACCCTCTGGTTCACCGCTGCCACCCTCTGGGTCACCACTGTCACCCTCTGGTTCATCACTTTCACCCTCTGGTTCATCAGTGCCATCCTCTGGTTCATCACAGCACCCTCTGGTTCACCCCTTCCACCCTCTGGTTCATCGCTGCAACCCTCTGGTTCATCACTGTCACCCCCTGTTCCATCACTGCCACCCTCTGGTTCACCACTGCCACCCTCTGGTTCATCATTGCCACCCTCTGGTTCATCACTGCCACCCTCCGGTTCATCACAGCTCCCTCTGGTTCACCACTGCCACCCTCTGGTTCATCACTGCCACCCTCTGGTTCATCACAGCACCCTCTGGTTCACCACTGCCACCCTCTGGTTCACCACTGCCACCCTCTGGTTCATCCATGCCACCCTCTGGTTCATCACTGTCACCCCCTGGTTCATCACTGCCACCCTCTGGTTCACCACTACCACCCTCTGGTTCATCACTGCCACCCTCTGGTTCACTATTGCCACCCTCTGGTTGATCACTATCATCCTCTGGTTCATCACAGCACCCTCTGGTTCACCACTGCCACCCTCTGGTTCATCACTGCCACCTTCTGGTTCATCACAGCTCCCTCTAGTTCACCACTGCCACCCTCTGGTTCATTGCTGCCACCCTCTGGTTCATCATAGCACCCTCTGGTTCACCACTGCCACCCTCTGGTTCATCAATGCTACCCTCTAGTTCATCACTGCCACCCTCTGGTTCACCACGGCTACCCTCTAGATAATCACTGTCACTCTCTGGTTCAGCACTGCCACCCTCTGGTTCATCTCATAACCCTCTGCTTCACCACTCCCACCCTCAGGTTCACCCCTTCCACCATCTGGTTCATCACTGCCACCCTCTGGTTCATCACTGCCACCCTCTGGTTCACCACTGCCACCCTCTGTTTCATCACTGCCACCCTCTGGTTCATCAATGAAACCCTCTGGTTCACCACTGCCACCCTCTGGTTCATCACTGCTATCCTCAGGTTCATCACAGCACCCTCTGGTTCACCACTGCCACCCTCAGGTTCACAACTGCCACCCTCTGTTTCATCGCTGCAACCCTCTGGTTCATCACTGTCACCCCCTGTTCCATCACTGCCACCCTCTGGTTCACCACTGCCACCCTCTGGTTCATCATTGCCACCCTCTGGTTCATCACTGCCACCCTCCGGTTCATCACAGCTCCCTCTGGTTCACCACTGCCACCCTCTGGTTCATCACTGCTACCCTCTAGATAATCACTGTCACCCTCTGGTTCATCACTGCCACCCTCTGGTTCATCACAGCATCACAGCACCCTCTGGTTCACCCCTGCCACCATCTGGTTCATCACTGCCACCCTCTGGTTCATCACTGCCACCCTCAGGTTAACCACTGCCACCCTCTGGTTCACCGCTGCCACCCTCTGGTTCACCACTGTCACCCTCTGGGTCATCACTTTCACCCTCTGGTTCATCACTGCCACCCTCTGGTTCATCACAGCACCCTCTGGTTCACCCCTTCCACCGTCTGGTTCATTGCTGCAACCCTCTGGTTCATCACTGTCACCCCCTATTCCATCACTGCCACCCTCTGGTTCACCACTGCCACCCTCTGGTTCATCATTGCCACCCTCTGGTTCATCACTGCCACCCTCCGGTTCATCACAGCTCCCTCTGGTTCACCACTGCCACCCTCTGGTTCATCACTGCCATCCTCTGGTTCATCACAGCACCCTCTGGTTCACCACTGCCACCCTCTTGTTCACCACTGCCACCCTCTGGTTCATCCATGCCACCCTCTGGTTCATCACTGTCACCCCCTGGTTCATCACTGCCACCCTCTGGTTCACCACTTCCACCCTCTGGTTCATCACTGCCACCCTCTGCTTCACTATTGCCACCCTCTGGTTGATCACTGTCATCCTCTGGTTCATCACAGCACCCTCTGGTTCACCACTGCCACCCTCTGGTTCATCACTGCCACCCTCTGGTTCATCACAGCTCCCTCTAGTTCACCGCTGACACCCTCTGGTTCATTGCTGCCACCCTCTTGTTCATCATAGCACCCTCTGGTTCACCACTGCCACCCTCTGGTTCATCAATGCTACCCTCTAGTTCATCACTGCCACCCTCTGGTTCACCACTGCCACCCTCTAGATAATCACTGTCACTCTCTGGTTCAGCACTGCCACCCTCTGGTTCATCTCATAACCTTCTGCTTCACCACTCCCACCCTCAGGTTCACCCCTTCCACCATCTGGTTCATCACTGCCACCCTCTGGTTTATCACTGCCACCCTCTGGTTCACCACTGCCACCCTCTGTTTCATCACTGCCACCCTCTGGTTCATCACTGAAACCCTCTGGTTCACCACTGCCACCCTCTGGTTCATCACCGCCATCCTCTGGTTCATCACAGCACCCTCTGGTTCACCACTGCCATCCTCTGGTTCACCACTGCCACCCTCTGTTTCATCACTGCAACCCTCTAGTTCATCACTGTCACCCCCTGTTCCATCACTGCCACCCTCGGGTTCACCACTGCCACCCTCTGGTTCATCATTGCCACCCTCTGGTTCATCACTGCCACCCTCCGGTTCATCACAGCTCCCTCTGGTTCACCACTGCCACCCTCTGGTTCATCACTGCCACCCTCTGGTTCATCACAGCACCCTCTGGTTCACCACTGCCACCCTCTGGTTCACCACTGCCACCCTCTGGTTCATCCATGCCACCCTCTGGTTCATCACTGTCACCCCTGGTTCATCACTGCCACCCTCTGGTTCACCACTACCACACTCTGGTTCATCACTGCCACCCTCTGGTTCACTATTGCCACCCTCTGGTTGATCACTGTCATCCTCTGGTTCATCACAGCACCCTCTGGTTCACCACTGCCACCCTCAGGTTCATCACTGCCACCCTCTGGTTCATCACAGCTCCCTCTAGTTCACCACTGCCACCCTCTAGTTCATTGCTGCCACCCTCTGGTTAATCATAGCACCCTCTGGTTCACCACTGCCACCTTCTGGTTCATCAATGCTACCCTCTAGTTCATCACTGCCACCCTCTGGTTCACCACTGCCACCCTCTAGATAATCACTGTCACTCTCTGGTTCATCACTGCCACCCTCTGGTTCATCTCATAACCCTCTGCTTCACCACTCCCACCCTCAGGTTCAGCCCTTCCACCATCTGGTTCATCACTGCCACCCTCTGGTTCATCACTGCCACCCTCTGGTTCACCACTGCCACCCTCTGTTTCATCACTGCCACCCTCTGGTTCATCACTGAAACCCTCTGGTTCACCACTGCCACCCTCTGGTTCATCACTGCCATCCTCTGGTTCATCACAGCACCCTCTGATTGACCACTGCCACCCTCTGGTTCACCACTGCCACCCTCTGGTTCATTACAGCACCCTCTTGTTCACAACTGCACCTTCTGGTTCATCACAGCACCCTCTGTTTCACCATTGACACCGTATGGTTTACCAGTGACACCCTCTGGTTCACCACTGAAACATTCTGGTTCATCATTGCCACCCTCTGGTTCACCACTGCCACCCTCTGGTTCATCACTGTCACCCTCTGGTTCGTCACTGCCACCCTCTGGTTCATCATTGCCACCCTCTGGTTAATCACAGCACCCTCTGGTTCACCACTGCCACACTCTGGTTCATCACTGCCACCCTCTGGTTCATCACTGCCACCCTCTGGTTCATCACCACACCCTCTGGTTCACCACTGTCACCCTCTGGTTCATCACTGCTACCCTCTAGTTCATCACTGCCACCCTCTGGTTCACCACTGCCACCCTCTAGATAATCACTGTCACCCTCTGTTTCATCACTGCCACCCTCTGGTTCATCACCCTCTAGTTCATCACTGCCACCCTCTTGTTCACTACTGCCACCCTCTAGATAATCACTGTCACCCTCTGGTTCATCACTGCCACCCTCTGGTTCATCACAGCACCCTCTGGTTCACCCCTGCCACCATCTGGTTCATCACTGCCACCCTCTGGCTCATCACAGCTCCCTCTGGTTCACCACTGCCACCCTCTGGTTCATCACTGCCACCCTCTGGTTCATCATGGCAACCACTGGTTCACCACTGCCACCCTCTGGTTCATCGCTGCTACCCTCTAGTTCATCACTGCCACCCTCTTGTTCACCACTGCCACCCTCTAGATAATCACTGTCACCCTCTGGTTCATCACTGCCACCCTCTGGTTCATTACAGCACCCTCTGGTTCACCCCTGCCACCATCTGGTTCATCACTGCCACCCTCTGGTTCATCACTGCCACCCTCAGGTTACCCACTGCCACCCTCTGGTTCACCGCTGCCACCCTCTGGTTCACCACTGTCACCCTCTTGTTCATCACTTTCACCCTCTGGTTCATCACTGCCACCCTCTGGTTCATCACAGCACCCTCTAGTTCACCCCTTCCACCCTCTGGTTCATCGCTGCAACCCTCTGGTTCATCACTGTCACTCCCTGTTCCATCACTGCCACCCTCTGGTTCACCACTGCCACCCTCTGGTTCATCATTGCCACCCTCTGGTTCATCACTGCCACCCTCTGGTTCATCACAGCTCCCTCTGGTTTACCACTGCCACCCTCTGGTTCATCACTGCCACCCTCTGGTTCATCACAGCACCTTCTGGTTCACCACTGCCACCCTCTGGTTCACCACTGCCTCCCTCTGGTTCATCCATGCCACCCTCTGGTTCATCACTGTCACCCCCTGGTTCATCACTGCCACCCTCTGGTTCACCACTACCACCCTCTGGTTCATCACTGCCACCCTCTGGTTCACTATTGCCACCCTCTGGTTGATCGCTGTCATCCTCTGGTTCATCACAGCACCCTCTGGTTCACCACTGCCACCCTCTGGTTCATCACTGCCACCCTCTGGTTCATCACAGCTCCATCTAGTTCACCACTGCCACCCTCTGGTTCATTGCTGCCACCCTCTGGTTCATCATAGCACCCTCTGGTTCACCACTGACACCCTCTGGTTCATCAATGCTACCCTCTAGTTCATCACTGCCACCCTCTGGTTCACCACTGCCACCCTCTAGATAATCACTGTCACTCTCTGGTTCAGCACTGCCACCCTCTGGTTCATCTCATAACCCTCTGCTTCACCACTCCCACCCTCAGGTTCACCCCTTCCACCATCTGGTTCATCACTGCCACCCTCTGGTTCATCACTGCCACCCTCTGGTTCACCACTGCCACCCTCTGTTTCATCACTGCCACCCTCTGGTTCATCACTGAAACCCTCTGGTTCATCACTGCCACCCTCTGGTTCATCACTGAAACCCTCTGGTTCATCACTGCCACCCTTTGGTTCACAACTGCACCTTCTGGTTCATCACGGCATCCTCTGGTTCACCACTGCTACCCTCTTGTTCTTCACTGTCACCCTCTGGTTCATCACTGCCACCCTCTGGTTCATCACAGCACCCTCTGGTTGACCACTGCCACCCTCTGGTTCACCACTGCCACCCTCTGGTCCATTACAGCACCCTCTTGTTCACAACTGCACCTTCTGGTTCATCACAGCACCCTCTGTTTCACCATTGACACCCTATGGTTTACCACTGACACCCTCTGGTTCACCACTGACACCTTCTCGTTCATCACTATCACCCTCTGGTTCACCACTGCCACCCTCTGGTTCATCACTGTCACCCTCTGGTTCGTCATTGCCACCCTCTGGTTCATCATTGCCACCCTCTGGTTCATCATAGCTCCCTCTGGTTCACCACTGCCACACTCTGGTTCCTCACTGCCACCCTCTGGTTCATCACTGCCACCCTCTGGTTCATCACCGCAACCTCTGGTTCACCACTGCCACCCTCTGGTTCATCACTGCTACCCTCTAGTTCATCACTGCCACCCTCTGGTTCACCACTGCCACCCTCTAGATAATCACTGTCACCCTCTGTTTCATCACTGCCACTCTCTGGTTCATCACAGCACCCTCTGCTTCACCACTGCCACCGTCTGATTCACCACTGCCACCCTCTGGCTCATCACTGCCACCCTCTGGTTCATCACTGTCACCCCTGGTTCATCACTGCCACCCTCTGGTTCACCACTGCCACCCTCTGGTTCATCACTGCCACCCTCTGTTTCACCCCTGCCACCATCTGGATCATCACAGCCACCCTCTGGTTCATCAGAGCCACCCTCAGGTTTACCACTGCCAACCTCTCGTTCACCACTGCCACCCTCTGGTTCACCACTGCCACTCTTTGGTTCATCACTGCCAACCTCTGGTTCATCACTGTCACCCCCTGGCTCATCACTGCCACCCTCTGGTTCACCACTGCCACCCTCTGGTTCATCACTGCCACCCTCTGGTTTACCACTGCCACCCTCTGGTTCATCACTGCCATCCTCAGGTTGATCACAGCACCCTCTGGTTCACCACTGCCACCCTCTGGTTCATCACTGCCACCATCTGGCTCATCACAGCTCCCTCTGGTTCACCACTGCCACCCTCTGGTTCATCACTGCCACCCTCTGGTTCATCATGGTACCCACTGGTTCACAACTGCCACCCTCTGGTTCATCACTGCTACCCTCTGGTTCATCACTGCCACCCTCTTGTTCACCACTGCCACCCTCTAGATAATCACTGTCACCCTCTGGTTCATCACTGCCACCCTCTGGTTCATCACAGCACCCTCTGGTTCACCCCTGCCACCATCTGGTTCATCACTGCCACCCTCTGGCTCATCACAGCTCCCTCTGGTTCACCACTGCCACCCTCTGGTTCATCACTGCCACCCTCTGGTTCATCATGGCAACCACTGGTTCACCACTGCCACCCTCTGGTTCATCGTTGATACCCTCTCGTTCATCACTGCCACCCTCTTGTTCACCACTGCCACCCTCTAGATAATCACTGTCACCCTCTGGTTCATCACTGCCACCCTCTGGTTCATCACAGCACCCTCTGGTTCACCCCTGCCACCATCTGGTTCATCACTGCCACCCTCTGGTTCATCACTGCCACCCTCAGGTTACCCACTGCCACCCTCTGGTTCGCCGCTGCCACCCTCTGGTTCACCACTGTCACCCTCTGGTTCATCACTTTCACCCTCTGGTTCATCACTGCCACCCTCTGGTTCATCACAGCACCCTCTGGTTCACCCCTCCCACCCTCTAGTTCATTGCTGTAACCCTCTGGTTCATCACTGTCACTCCCTGTTCCATCACTGCCACCCTCTGGTTCACCACTGCCACCCTCTGGTTCATCATTGCCACCCTCTGGTTCATCACTGCCACCCTCCGGTTCATCTCAGCTCCCTCTGGTTCATCACTGCCACCCTCTGGTTCATCACAGCACCCTCTGGTTCATCACTGCCACCCTCTGGTTCACCACTGCCACCCTCTGGTTCATCCATGCCACCCTCTGGTTCATCACTGTCACCCCCTGGTTCATCACTGCCACCCTCTGGTTCACCACTACCACCCTCTGGTTCATCACTGCCACCCTCTGGTTCACTATTGCCACCCTCTGGTTGATCACTGTCATCGATAAATAAACAAGAAGAATCCTACTACCAGTGTGAAACAGAAAGGGGAGCACTCAGTGTTGTGTAAAATACCCCTCACACACCAACAGGCCCCTTGGTGTCATGCTTCATCATCGGGGTCTTCGCACCCCGCTAGAGGGATGCGGCACGCTGCGACCTACGGCTACGCGGGAGCGTTGACAAATTTAGACTATATGTGGTGTGTGTTGAGTGTGAGTGAAAAGAGGATTAAATGTGAGTGGGAGATGTGGTGAGAAAATTAAAAAGTACCTGGCTAGTGGGTAAAATGAAAAAAACTTTATTCCGTACCCCTAGCTGGTGCTATTAAAAAGGTGTGCAAAGAAAACGAGGTTTTTTGTCTTAATTAGGGACAGAACCTCTGGTGTGCGTCGACATGTTTCGGTACGTGTGTACCTTCTTCAGGACGGGGCACAACTTCCCAACCCTACTCACGTTTTTCTAAAAAAAGGCGATTATTTTGCTAAAAAGTGAAAATCACTCATTTGAAGTTGGCTACAATGTGCCTACAGCGGTTCTCTGGATCATGTAATTACATGTCCTAGAGAAAAAGAAAAAACCATTAGGTTTGGTTACCATATGGTATTGTCTCAGACAGGTGCAGTCACCTGGAGCCCCAAACAGTTAAACAACCTGTAAAGAAAAAGACATACTAAACACACAACATATAAGACACAATTAGGTTTTTTGTACTTATTGTTTTTTTGGACATACTCGTGGTCTTTGATGTCTACTGCACCATGAGCAAGTCCTGAGCATCAAGGTAGGTAGGTGGATCCACAATCTATAAGGATAGAGAGGTGGACTCAGTGCTGTTGCTTTTATTTACTTCTTACCTCCTCCATACACCTAGAAGGGCTGGATTCTGTTTGAAAAGAATACTCACGAAATCCGCCTATATTGGCCTCCTTCTACCACCCTGTGCAGCTTCGCCGTGAATGAAATGCGGACGAGTCCGGTGGTATATAGAGGGAGACTGGGTGTGTTCCTATTGGTTAATTGTCGGAAATACCAGGGACCATGTATGAAGAATACTTGTTTTAGACTCTGTACATGTGATCTGATCACATGAGACATGTGACCCTTTGTTATTTGTTCATTGCCGGAATGCCCATATATGGTCTTTCCGCTCAATAGCCACTCACGGACTGATGTTAAGTCTAGCGTTAAATGGGCACGGCTGTTGCACGGCCGGGTGTCATGCGTGCACGCGCATGAGTAGTTTCCCACTTGTGTCTTTGCGCATGCGTGATAGTGGGATGAAGGTAGCGCATGTGCAAAGATGTCTTTTTGTAGCGCTGCTCCTTGTTGGTACCATTTACTCCTTTGACAAACGGTGTATGAGGGTTTGTGGACAGATTCCAACCGTAAGATCAAAAATGGTAATCAAGTGATTTGGCTCCACGGTATATCATCGTTTAGTCCCGTGATGTGGGTTCCCAGACGGAACACCCAACGTTGTTCCTTCTGGAACAGGCCTGTTTCTGAAGGCAGTCGTTCAATGACAGTCCAGCGGAGATCGTTGATGCAGTGCTGTTGTGACAGAAAATGCGATGCCATCTTTGTTGTTGTCTTTTTACAGCGTATGTTTGATTTATGTTCACCTATCCTTATTTTGACGGGTCGGGTGGTCATGCCTACATATTCCAGGCCGCATGGGCAGTTTATTAGGTATACCACATTTTTCGTATTACAGTTTGAGAAAAGGCGCTGTTCCCAAGTCATGCCATTCCTGAAGGTGAGATTCTTGCTTTTCTGAGTTTGGTGGCAGGAGTTGCAATCACCAAATGGGAAGTGGCCCTGTATACTGGTCACATTTTGTCTCGCAGCCTGGTTTTCCCGTGGTCTAGTGTGGACCACGATGTCTTTTACTCCACCATATCAAACCAGGTATCAAAGGTTATCGATAAACACTGGGGTATACTAAATTGTATGGACCTTAATTTTGAGAAACCGATGCATGCACATCGAAGGGGCAAAAACATAAAAGACATCGTGGTCCACACTAGACCACGGGAAAACCAGGCTGCGAGACAAAATGTGACCAGTATACAGGGCCACTTCCCGTGTGGTGATTGCAGCTGCTGCCACCAAACTCAGAAAAGCAAGAATCTCACCTCCAGGAATGGCATGACTTGGGAACAGCGCCTTTTCTCAAACTGTAATACGAAAAATGTGGTATACCTAATAAACTGCCCATGCGGCCTGGAATATGTAGGCATGACCACCCGACCCGTCAAAATAAGGATAGGTGAACATAAATCAAACATACGCTGTAAAAAGACAACAACAAAGATGGCATCGCATTTTCTGTCACAACAGCACTGCATCAACGATCTCCGCTGGACTGTCATTGAACGACTGCCTTCAGAAACAGGCCTGTTCCAGAAGGAACAACGTTGGGTGTTCCGTCTAGGAACCCACATCACGGGACTAAACGATGATATACCGTGGAGCCAAATCACTTGATTACCATTTTTGATCTTACGGTTGGAATCTGTCCACAAACCCTCATACACCGTTTGTCAAAGGAGTAAATGGTACCAACAAGGAGCAGCGCTACAAAAAAGACATCTTTGCACATGCGCTACCTTCATCCCACTATCACGCAAGCGCAAAGACACAAGTGGGAAACTACTCATGCGCGTGCACGCATGACACACGGCCGTGCAACAGCCGTGCCCATTTAACGCTAGACTTAACATCAGTCCGTGAGTGGCTATTGAGCGGAAAGACCATATATGGGCCGGCAATGAACAAATAACAAAGGGTCACATGTCTCATGTGATCAGATCACATGTACAGAGTCTAAAACAAGTATTCTTCATACATGGTCCCTGGTATTTCCGACAATTAACCAATAGGAACACACCCAGTCTCCCTCTATATACCACCGGACTCGTCCGCATTTCATTCACGGCGGAGCTGCACAGGGTGGTAGAAGGAGGCCAATATAGGCGGATTTCGTGAGTATTCTTTTCAAACAGAATCCAGCCCTTCTAGGTGTATGGAGGAGGTAAGAAGTAAATAAAAGCAACAGCACTGAGTCCACCTCTCTATCCTTATAGATTGTGGATCCACCTACCTACCTTGATGCTCAGGACTTGCTCATGGTGCAGTAGACATCAAAGACCACGAGTATGTCCAAAAAAACAATAAGTACAAAAAACCTAATTCTGTCTTATATGTTGTGTGTTTAGTATGTCTTTTTCTTTACAGGTTGTTTAACTGTTTGGGGCTCCAGGTGACTGCACCTGTCTGAGCCAATACCATATGGTAACCAAACCTAATGGTTTTTTCTTTTTCTCTAGGACATGTAATTACATGATCCAGAGAACCGCTGTAGGCACATTGTAGCCAACTTCAAATGAGTGATTTTCACTTTTTAGCAAAATAATCGCCTTTTTTTAGAAAAACGTGAGTAGGGTTGGGAAGTTGTGCCCCGTCCTGAAGAAGGTACACACGTACCGAAACATGTCGACGCACACCAGAGGTTCTGTCCCTAATTAAGACAAAAAACCTCGTTTTCTTTGCACACCTTTTTAATAGCACCAGCTAGGGGTACGGAATAAAGTTTTTTTCATTTTACCCACTAGCCAGGTACTTTTTAATTTTCTCACCACATCTCCCACTCACATTTAATCCTCTTTTCACTCACACTCAACACACACCACACATAGTCTAAATTTGTCAACGCTCCCGCGTAGCCGTAGGTCGCAGCGTGCCGCATCCCTCTAGCGGGGTGCGAAGACCCCGATGATGAAGCATGACACCAAGGGGCCTGTTGGTGTGTGAGGGGTATTTTACACAACACTGAGTGCTCCCCTTTCTGTTTCACACTGGTAGTAGGATTCTTTTTGTTTATTTATCAGTGCCCGTGGAGTAGGAATCCTACGTTGTACTCTACCTCCCTTCTTTGTTAAAAATATGATCACTGTCATCCTCTGGTTCATCACAGCACCCTCTGGTTCACCACTGCCACCCTCTGGTTCATCACTGCCACCCTCTGGTTCATCACAGCTTTCTCTAGTTCACCACTGCCACCCTCTGGTTCATTGCTGCCACACTCTGGTTAATCATAGCACCCTCTGGTTCACCACTGGCACCCTCTGGTTCATCAATGCTACCCTCTAGTTCATCACTGCCACCCTCTGGTTCACCACTGCCACCCTCTAGATAATCACTGTCACTCTCTGGTTCAGCACTGCCACCCTCTGGTTCATCTCATAACCCTCTGCTTCACCACTCCCACCCTCAGGTTCACCCCTTCCACCATCTGGTTCATCACTGCCACCCTCTGGTTCATTACTGCCACCCTCTGGTTCACCACTGCCACCCTCTGTTTCATCACTGCCACCCTCTGGTTCATCACTGAAACCCTCTGGTTCACCACTGCCACCCTCTGGTTCATCACTGCCATCTTCTGGTTCATCACAGCACCCTCTGGTTCACAACTGCACCTTCTGGTTCATCACGGCATCCTCTGGTTCACCACTGCCACTCTCTGGTTCACCACTGCTACCCTCTGGTTCATCACTGTCACCCTCTGGTTCATCACTGCCACCCTCTGGTTCATCACAGCACCCTCTGGTTGACCACTGCCACCCTCTGGTTCACCACTGCCACCCTCTGGTTCATTACAGCACCCTCTTGTTCACAACTGCACCTTCTGGTTCATCACAGCACCCTCTGTTTCACCATTGACACCCTATGGTTTACCACTGACACCCTCTGGTTCACCACTGACACCTTCTGGTTCATCACTGCCATCCTCTGGTTCACCACTGCCACCCTCTGGTTCATCACTGTCACCCTCTGGTTCGTCACTACCACCCTCTGGTTCATCATTGCCACCCTCTGGTTCATCACAGCACCCTCTGGTTCACCACTGCCACACTCTGGTTCATCACTGCCACCCTCTGGTTCATCACTGCCACCCTCTGGTTCATCACCGCACCCTCTGGTTCACCACTGCCACCCTCTGGTTCATTACTGCTACCCTCTAGTTCATCACTGCCACCCTCTGGTTCACCACTGCCACCCTCTAGATAATCAGTGTCACCCTCTGTTTCATCACTGCCACCCTCTGGTTCATCACAGCACCCTCTGGTTCACCACTGCCACCCTCTGATTCACCACTGCCACCCTCCGGCTCATCACTGCCACCCTCTGGTTCATCACTGTCACCCCTGGTTCATCACTACCACCCTCTGGTTCACCACTGCCACCCTCTGGTTCATCACTGCCACCCTCTGTTTCACCCCTGCCACCATCTGGTTCATCACAGCCACCCTCTGGTTCATCACTGCCACCCTCAGGTTTACCACTGCCAACCTCTTGTTCACCACTGCCACCCTGCCACCCTCTGGTTCACCACTGTCACCCTCTGGTTCATCACGTTCACCCTCTGGTTTATCACTGCCACCCTCTGGTTCATCACAGCATCCTCTGGTTCACCACTGCCACCCCCTGGTCCATCACTGCAACCCTCTGGTTCACCACTGCCACCCGCTGGTTCATCACTGCCAACCTCTGGTTCCTCACTGTCACCCCCTGGTTCATCACATCCACCCTCTGGTTCACCACTGCCACCCTCTGGTTCATCACTGCCACCCTCTGGTTTACCATTGCCACCCTCTGGTTCATCACTGCCATCCTCTGGTTGATCACAGCACCCTCTGGTTCACCACTGCCACCCTCTGGTTCATCACTGCCACCCTCTGGCTCATCTCAGCTCCCTCTGGTTCACCACTGCCACCCTCTGGTTTATCACTGCCACCCTCTGGTTCATCATGGCACCCACTGGTTCACCACTGCCACCCTCTGGTTCATCGCTGCTACCCTCTAGTTCATCACTGCCACCCTCTTGTTCACCACTGCCACCCTCTAGATAATCACTGTCACCCTCTGGTTCATCACTGCCACCCTCTGGCTCATCACAGCACCCTCTGGTTCACCCCTGCCACCATCTGGTTCATCACTGCCACCCTCTGGCTCATCACAGCTCCCTCTGGTTCATCACTGCCACCCTCTGGTTCACTATTGCCACCCTCTGGTTGATCACTGTCATCCTCTGGTTCATCACAGCACCCTCTGGTTCACCACTGCCACCCTCTGGTTCATCACTGCCACCCTCTGGCTCATCTCAGCTCCCTCTGGTTCACCACTGCCACCCTCTGGTTTATCACTGCCACCCTCTGGTTCATCATGGCACCCACTGGTTCACCACTGCCACCCTCTGGTTCATCGCTGCTACCCTCTAGTTCATCACTGCCACCCTCTTGTTCACCACTGCCACCCTCTAGATAATCACTGTCACCCTCTGGTTCATCACTGCCACCCTCTGGCTCATCACAGCACCCTCTGGTTCACCCCTGCCACCATCTGGTTCATCACTGCCACCCTCTGGCTCATCACAGCTCCCTCTGGTTCATCACTGCCACCCTCTGGTTCACTATTGCCACCCTCTGGTTGATCACTGTCATCCTCTGGTTCATCACAGCACCCTCTGGTTCACCACTGCCACCCTCTGGTTCATCACTGCCACCCTCTGGTTCATCACAGCTCCCTCTAGTTCACCACTGCCACCCTCTGGTTCACTATTGCCACCCTCTGGTTGATCACTGTCATCCTCTGGTTCATCACAGCACCCTCTGGTTCACCACTGCCACCCTCTGGTTCATCACTGCCACCCTCTGGTTCATTACAGCACCCTCTTGTTCACAACTGCACCTTCTGGTTCATCACAGCACCCTCTGTTTCACCATTGACACCCTATGGTTTACCACTGACACCCTCTGGTTCACCACTGACACCTTCTGGTTCATCAATGCCACCCTCTGGTTCACCACTGCCACCCTCTAGTTCATCACTGTCACCCTCTGGTTCGTCACTGCCACCCTCTGGTTCATCATTGCCACCCTCTGGTTCATCACAGCACCCTCTGGTTCACCACTGCCACACTCTGGTTCATCACTGCCACCCTCTGGTTCATCACTGCCACCCTCTGGTTCATCACCGCACCCTCTGGTTCACCACTGCCACCCTCTGGTTCATCACTGCTACCCTCTAGTTCATCACTGCCACCCTCTGGTTCACCACTGCCACCCTCTAGATAATCACTGTCACCCTCTGTTTCATCACTGCCACCCTCTGGTTCATCACAGCACCCTCTGGTTCACCAATGCCACCCTCTGATTCACCACTGCCACCCTCCGGCTCATCACTGCCACCCTCTGGTTCATCACTGTCACCCCTGGTTCATCACTGCCACCCTCTGGTTCACCACTGCCACCCTCTGGTTCATCACTGCCACCCTCTGTTTCACCCCTGCCACCATCTGGTTCATCACAACCACCCTCTGGTTCATCACTGCCACCCTCAGGTGTTCCACTGCCAACCTGCCACCCTCTGGTTCACCACTGTCACCCTCTGGTTCATCACGTTCACCCTCTGGTTTATCACTGCCACCCTCTGGTTCATCACAGCATCCTCTAGTTCACCACTGCCACCCCCTGGTCCATCACTGCAACCCTCTGGTTCACCACTGCCACCCGCTGGTTCATCACTGCCTACCTCTGGTTCATCACTGTCACCCCCTGGTTCATCACTGCCACCCTCTGGTTCACCACTGCCACCCTCTGGTTCATCACTGCCACCCTCTGGTTTACCATTGCCACCCTCTGGTTCATCACTGCCATCCTCTGGTTGATCACAGCACCCTGTGGTTCACCACTGCCACCCTCTGGTTCATCACTGCCACCCTCTGGCTCAACACAGCTCCCTCTGGTTCACCACTGCCACCCTCTGGTTCATCACTGCCACCCTCTGGTTCATCATGGCACCCACTGGTTCACCACTGCCACCCTCTGGTTCATCGCTGCTACCCTCTAGTTCATCACTGCCTCCCTCTTGTTCACCACTGCCACCCTCTAGATAATCACTGTCACCCTCTGGTTCATCACTGCCACCCTCCGGCTCATCACAGCACCCTCTGGTTCACCCCTGCCACCATCTGGTTCATCACTGCCACCCTCTGGCTCATTACAGCTCCCTCTGGTTCATCACTGCCACCCTCTGTTTCACTATTGCCACCCTCTGGTTGATCACTGTCATCCTCTGGTTCATCACAGCACCCTCTGGTTCACCACTGCTACCCTCTGGTTCACCACTGCCACCCTCTGGTTCATCACAGCTCCCTCTAGTTCACCACTGCCACCCTCTGGTTCATTGCTGCCACCCTCTGGTAAATCATAGCACCCCCTGGTTCACCACTGGCACCCTCTGGTTCATCACTGCCACCCTCTGGCTCATCTCAGCTCCCTCTGGTTCACCACTGCCACCCTCTGGTTCATCACTGCCACCCTCTGGTTCATCATGGCACCCACAGGTTCACCACTGCCACCCTCTGGTTCATCGCTGCTACCCTCTAGTTCATCACTGCCACCCTCTTGTTCACCACTGCCACCCTCTAGATAATCACTGTCACCCTCTGGTTCATCACTGCCACCCTCTGGCTCATCACAGCACCCTCTGGTTCACCCCTGCCACCATCTGGTTCATCACTGCCACCCTCTGGCACATCACAGCTCCCTCCGGTTCATCACTGCCACCCTCTGGTTCACTATTGCCACCCTCTGGTTGATCACTGTCATCCTCTGGTTCATCACAGCACCCTCTGGTTCACCACTGCCACCCTCTGGTTCATCACTGCCACCCTCTGGTTCATCACAGCTCCCTCTAGTTCACCACTGCCACCCTCTGGTTCACTATTGCCACCCTCTGGTTGATCACTGTCATCCTCTGGTTCATCACAGCACCCTCTGGTTCACCACTGCCACCCTCTGGTTCATCACTGCCACCCTCTGGTTCATTACAGCACCCTCTTGTTCACAACTGCACCTTCTGGTTCATCACAGCACCCTCTGTTTCACCATTGACACCCTATGGTTTACCACTGACACCCTCTGGTTCACCACTGACACCTTCTGGTTCATCACTGTCACCCTCTGGTTCACCACTGCCACCCTCTAGTTCATCACTGTCACCCTCTGGTTCGTCACTGCCACCCTCTGGTTCATCATTGCCACCCTCTGGTTCATCACAGCACCCTCTGGTTCACCACTGCCACACTCTGGTTCATCACTGCCACCCTCTGGTTCATCACTGCCACCCTCTGGTTCATCACCGCACCCTCTGGTTCACCACTGCCACCCTCTGGTTCATCACTTTTACCCTCTAGTTCATCACTGCCACCCTCTGGTTCACCACTGCCACCCTCTAGATAATCACTGTCACCCTCTGTTTCATCACTGCCACCCTCTGGTTCATCACAGCACCCTCTGGTTCACCAATGCCACCCTCTGATTCACCACTGCCACCCTCTGGCTCATCACTGCCACCCTCTGGTTCATCACTGTCACCCCTGGTTCATCACTGCCACCCTCTGGTTCACCACTGCCACCCTCTGGTTCATCACTGCCACCCTCTGTTTCACCCCTGCCACCCTCAGGTTTACCACTGCCAACCTGCCACCCTCTGGTTCACCACTGTCACCCTCTGGTTCATCACGTTCACCCTCTGGTTTATCACTGCCACCCTCTGGTTCATCACAGCATCCTCTAGTTCACCACTGCCACCCCCTGGTCCATCACTGCAACCCTCTGGTTCACCACTGCCACCCGCTGGTTCATCACTGCCTACCTCTGGTTCATCACTGTCACCCCCTGGTTCATCACTGCCACCCTCTGGTTCACCACTGCCACCCTCTGGTTCATCACTGCCACCCTCTGGTTTACCATTGCCACCCTCTGGTTCATCACTGCCATCCTCTGGTTGATCACAGCACCCTCTGGTTCACCACTGCCACCCTCTGGTTCATCACTGCCACCCTCTGGCTCATCACAGCTCCCTCTGGTTCACCACTGCCACCCTCTGGTTCATCACTGCCACCCTCTGGTTCATCATGGCAACCACTGGTTCACCACTGCCACCCTCTGGTTCATCGCTGCTACCCTCTAGTTCATCACTACCACCCTCTTGTTCACCACTGCCACCCTCTAGATAATCACTGTCACCCTCTGGTTCATCACTGCCACCCTCTGGCTCATCACAGCACCCTCTGGTTCACCCCTGCCACCATCTGGTTCATCACTGCCACCCTCTGGCTCATCACAGCTCCCTCTGGTTCATCACTGCCACCCTCTGGTTCACTATTGCCACCCTCTGGTTGATCACTGTCATCCTCTGGTTCATCACAGCACCCTCTGGTTCACCACTGCCACCCTCTGGTTCATCACTGCCACCCTCTGGTTCATCACAGCTCCCTCTAGTTCACCACTGCCACCCTCTGGTTCATTGCTGCCACCCTCTGGTAAATCATAGCACCCTCTGGTTCACCACTGGCACCCTCTGGTTCATCAATGCTACCCTCTAGTTCATCACTGCCACCCTCTGGTTCACCACTGCCACCCTCTAGATAATCACTGTCACTCTCTGGTTCAGCACTGCCACCCTCTGGTTCATCTCATAACCCTCTGCTTCACGACTCCCACCCCCAGGTTCACCCCTTCCACCATCTGGTTCACCACTGCCACCCTCTGGTTCATCACTGCCACCCTCTGGTTCCCCACTGCCACCCTCTGTTTCATCACTGCCACCCTCTGGTTCATCACTGAAACCCTC
Organism: Lissotriton vulgaris; assembly: GCF_964263255.1. Taxonomy (NCBI): domain Eukaryota; kingdom Metazoa; phylum Chordata; class Amphibia; order Caudata; family Salamandridae; genus Lissotriton; species Lissotriton vulgaris. The sequence goes on along the minus strand of NC_141696.1, from coordinate 459,207,214 downwards.
TGGTTCACCACTGCCACCCTCTGGTTCATCACTGCCATCTTCTGGTTCATCACAGCACCCTCTGGTTCACAACTGCACCTTCTGGTTCATCATGGCATCCTCTGGTTCACCACTGCCACTCTCTGGTTCACCACTGCTACCCTCTGTTTCATCACTGTCACCCTCTGGTTCATCTCTGCCACCCTCTGGTTCATCACAGCACCCTCTGGTTGACCACTGCCACCCTCTGGTTCACCACTGCCACCCTCTGGTTCATTACTGCACCTTCTGGTTCACAACTGCACCTTCTGGTTCATCACAGCACCCTCTGTTTCACCATTGACACCCTATGGTTTACCACTGACACCCTCTGGTTCACCACTGACACCTTCTGGTTCATCACTGCCACCCTCTAGTTCACCACTGCCACCCTCTGGTTCATCACTGTCACCCTCTGGTTTGTCACTGCCACCCTCTGTTTCATCATTGCCACCCTCTGGTTCATCACAGCACCCTCTGGTTCACCACTGCCACACTCTGGTTCATCACTGCCACCCTCTGGTTCATCACTGCCACCCTCTGGTTCATCACCGCACCCTCTGGTTCACCCCTGCCACCCTCTAGTTCATCACTGCTACCCTCTAGTTTATCACTGTCACCCTCTGGTTCACCACTGCCACCCTCTAGATAATCAGTGTCACCCTCTGTTTCATCACTGCCACCCTCTGGTTCATCACAGCACCCTCTGGTTCACCACTGCCACCCTCTGATTCACCACTGCCACCCTCTGGCTCATCACTGCCACCCTCTGGTTCATCAATGTCACCCCTGGTTCATCACTGCCACCCTCTGGTTCACCACTGCCACCCTCTGGTTCATCACTGCCACCCTCTCTTTCACCCCTGCCACCACCTGGTTCATCACAGCCACCCTCTGGTTCATCACTGCCACCCTTAGGTTTACCACTGCCAACCTCTCATTCACCACTGCCACCCTGCCACCCTCTGGTTCACCACTGCCACCCCCTGGTCCATCACTGCAACCCTCTGGTTCACCACTGCCACCCTCTGGTTCATCACTGCCAACCTCTGGTTCATCACTGTCACCCCCTGGTTCATCACTGCCACCCTCTGGTTCACCACTGCCACCCTCTGGTTCATCACAGCCACCCTCTGGTTTACCACTGCCACCCTCTGGTTCATCACTGCCATCCTCTGGTTGATCACAGCACCCTCTGGTTCACCACTGCCACCCTCTGGTTCATCACTGCCACCCTCTGGCTCATCACAGCTCCCTCTGGTTCACCACTGCCACCCTCTGGTTCATCACTGCCACCCTCTGGTTCATCATGGCACCCACTGGTTCACCACTGCCACCCTCTGGTTCATCGCTGCTACCCTCTAGTTCATCACTGTCACCCTCTGGTTCATCACTGCCACCCTCTGGTTCATCACAGCACCCTCTGGTTCACCCCTGCCACCATCTGGTTCATCACTGCCACCCTCTGGCTCATCACAGCTCCCTCTGGTTCACCACTGCCACCCTCTGGTTCATCACTGCCACCCTCTGGTTCATCATGGCAACCACTGGTTCACCACTGCCACCCTCTGGTTCATCGCTGCTACCCTCTAGTTCATCACTGCCACCCTCTTGTTCACCACTGCCACCCTCTAGATAATCACTGTCACCCTCTGGTTCATCACTGCCACCCTCTGGTTCATCACAGCACCCTCTGGTTCACCCCTGCCACCATCTGGTTCATCACTGCCACCCTCTGGTTCATCACTGCCACCCTCAGGTTAACCACTGCCACCCTCTGGTTCATCATTGCCACCCTCTGGTTCATCACTGCCACCCTCCGGTTCATCACAGCTCCCTCTGGTTCACCACTGCCACCCTCTGGTTCATCACTGCCACCCTCTGGTTCATCACAGCACCCTCTGGTTCACCACTGCCACCCTCTGGTTCACCACTGCCACGCTCTGGTTCCTCCATGCCACCCTCTGGTTCATCACTGTCACCCCCTGGTTCATCACTGCCACCCTCTGGTTCACCACTACCACCCTCTGGTTCATCACTGCCACCCTCTGGTTCACTATTGCCACCCTCTGGTTGATCACTGTCATCCTCTGGTTCATCACAGCACCCTCTGGTTTACCACTGCCACCCTCTGGTTCATCACTGCCACCCTCTGGTTCATCACAGCTCCCTCTAGTTCACCACTGCCACCCTCTGGTTCATAGCTGCCACCCTCTGGTTCATCATAGCACCCTCTCGTTCACCACTGCCACCCTCTGGTTCATCAATGCTACCCTCTAGTTAATCACTGCCACCCTCTGGTTCACCACTGCCACCATCTAGATAATCACTGTCACTCTCTGGTTCAGCACTGCCACCCTCTGGTTCATCTCATAACCCTCTGCTTCACCACTCCCACCCTCAGGTTCACCCCTGCCACCATCTGGTTCATCACTGCCACCCTCTGGTTCATCACTGCCACCCTCTGGTTCACCACTGCCACCCTCTGTTTCATCACTGCCACCCTCTGGTTCATCACTGAAACCCTCTGGTACACCACTGCCACCCTCAGGTTCATCACTGCCATCCTCTGGTTCATCACAGCACCCTCTGGTTCACAACTGCCCCTTCTGGTTCATCACGGCATCCTCTGGTTCACCACTGCCACTCTTTGGTTCACCACTGCTACCCTCTGGTTCATCACTGTCACCCTCTGGTTAATCACTGCCACCCTCTGGTTCATCACAGCACCCTCTGGTTGACCACTGCCACCCTCTGGTTCACCACTGCCACCCTCTGGTTCATTACAGCACCCTCTTGTTCACAACTGCACCTTCTGGTTCATCACAGCACCCTCTGTTTCACCATTGACACCCTATGGTTTACCACTGACACCCTCTGGTTCACCACTGACACCTTCTGGTTCATCACTGCCACCCTCTGGTTCACTCCTGCCCCCCTATGGTTCATCACTGTCACCCTCTGGTTCGTCACTGCCACCCTTTGGTTCATCATTGCCACCCTCTGGTTCATCACAGCACCCTCTGTTTCACCACTGCCACCCTCTGGTTCACCACTGTCACCCTCTGGTTCATCACAGCACTCTCTGGTTCACAACTGGACATTCTGGTTCATCACAGCACCCTCTGGTTCACCACTGCCACCTTCTGGTTCACCACTGCTACCCTCTGGTTCATCACTGTCACCCTCTGGTTCATCACTGCCACCCTCTTGTTCATCACAGCACCCTCTGGTTGACCACTGCCACCCTCTGGTTCACCACTGCGACCCTCTGGCTCATTACAGCACCCTCTGGTTCACAACTGCACCTTCTGGTTCATCACAGCACCCTCTGGTTCACCACTGCCACCTTCTGGTTCACCATTGCCACCCTCTGGTTCATCACAGCACCCCTTGGTTCACAACTGCACCTTCTGGTTCATCACAGCACCCTCTGGATCACCACTGTAGATTATGGGGAGAAATCACACCTACCCAGCCTCAACCGGGGGGTGGTTAATGTGTTACTGAATTTGAGATTCAAGTCTGGCAACTGCTTCCTTATCTGTAAGTGCTTCCTGTTGTGGTTTAATTTTCGTGACAGCCTGGAGCATTGTGCCATACTTGTAACTATTCTCTGACCCTGCTTCGAGGGTCAGAGCAGGATCAGAGAATAGTTGCAAGTAGGCAACAACTCTTTAGGCGCTGCTCAGGAAGCACTTACAGTGTTACAGCAGGTGCCCAAGTTGAAGTTAATTTCTTTGTAACCATTTTGTAAATGGTTGCAAAGAAATTAGCTTCAACTTGGATACCTGCTGTAACCCTGTAAGTGCTTCATGTACTTCAGTTTTTGAAAATCCGCCCGCACGCGATTTTGCGGATTTTTCAGCAATATGGCAAGATTTGCAGACCGCGAAACTTCAGAAAATCCGCAAATTCCGCGAACGGAACCTTGACTCACAGGCTAATGACATAGCTCACCTAAGCCATGATAGCTCTTAACAGACCAAGCTACTGAGTTATCACACTCAATAGTTCTAAAGTACCCCACTCACTTGCATGCCCACCTCAGCCCACCTCAGCCATGCATTATATCACCTGGGCCTTTACTCCTTTAGTCATATGGCCCTCAGACCTCATCGTGCCCAACACACCCTTTCTGATCTTGAAGCCACTTCTCTCAGTGAATCCTACATTACTAATCACCCGACTAATCACCTGACTAAATCTCCCCAACCCCCTCCACTATTCCAGTAATTGTCAGCACAAATAGATTACCCTTACCAATAAATGAGCCAAGATCACCAGCTCAACTCAACTCCATTCTAACTCTTCCTTCCTTGAAGGCAAGGCCTTGCCCTTTCTGATGCCTGCTCCTCAACTGTAGATCAGCAGCAAATCATGCTACTGATATCGCTGAATCTATCATAAGAGAAGAAATAGATATTGCTTTCCTCACGGAATGCTGGCTTATTGACAATACCACCTTCTAAACCCACCAGGTTACACCATCATTAGGCAGGACAGACCTAAAAGATTGGGTGGGGGTCTAGCCATCATTCACAAAATAAGTATTCAACTCTCCACTTTAAGTAAGGCAGAATACTCAACCTTTGAATACTTCCGGGTAGAACTTATAAACAAAGGCTTCCATCCTATCAAATTCAACACCATCTACTATCCTCCTGGTAAACAAGCACTCTTTGTAGAAGAGTTCTCAGACCTACTTACTCGGTTCTCCCTAACAGACAAAAAGGATGTGTTCTTGGGAGACTTAAACATCCATTGCAAAAAACACAGAAGACACCTCAATATGATCACTTACAAACCTCCTTGAAATTAACAACATAAACCAACTCTGTAAGGAACAAGAGCTAGATTTACAACCCAATTTTTGCATGCGCAAACAGGTTTACGAACCAGTTTGTCGTGAAAAAACATCATAGGCCTTGTACAAAGCCTTTATTTGGTTCACAATTTATTTGTGACTTGTTAAATAGGTTTTGCGACTCGCTAGTTGGAAGGGTCATTTCCTTCCTAATAGCGAGTCTCAAAACCATGTCCTAATGTTTTGCAACCACAATTGTGGTCGCAAAATACTCGCAAATACCACCAACTTCAAGTAGGTAGTAATCCATTCACAAATGGTAGGGGGTCTCTGGGGGACCCCTTCCCCTTTGCTAATGCATGCAAAAAAAACATTTAAGGACAGACAGTGGTCCCAGGGACCAATGCCTGCCCTTGAAAAAAAAAATAATAATATATTTTTTAAATGCATCCTGTTTTCCTTAAATAAAACGGGCTGCATTAAAAACAAATACTTTATTTAAAAGCAGTCCAGGCATGGTGGTCTGCTGAGCCCAGCAGGCCACCATCCCTGGGAGGTCCTGTCATTTCCAATGGGCTTGCAAATTGTGAGAGATTCATTAATATTAATGAGCCTTGCAATTTGCAAGCCCTATGGGAATCACACTGTGTTGAAAACACTGCTGTACAATTTATTTTGTGCCTCGCAATTATTCGCAAATTGTGAGGCGTAAAATAAAATGACCATACATCTGGCCCCAACTCAATTATACCAAAAAATGACCTTATCTCCATCAGCTCCATCTCACCTATTGACTGGTCTGACCACCATCTAATTCTTTTCAACATCAATACCCCTTCTAAACCCTGCCCTGATGTTAGGAAGAAACCTAAGCTGTTAACCAGAAATATCAAACAAAACCCAATTCTTGAACCTGAATCCAAATTTTGTGATCAACTACAGCGTCTCCCCTTCTTGTCTACCGCAAAAGAGCTTACTTCACACTACAACTCCACTATATTGGATGTTCTTGACCAAGTGGCCCGCCTAAATTAAAACAATTTAGATCTTCAAAATCAAAAGCTTGGTTTAATTCCAATCTCAACAGCAAAAGATGAAAACTCATACAAGCAGAAAGGACTTGGAGACAAATTCCCTCAACTTGTCACCCAGCACTACTTAGGCAGTCATACAAAAAACACATCTTTAGAGAAAAAGCATCCTTCTACTGCAACCAACTGGCCGTGCAAAAAGCAGACCTAGGCAGCTCTTCAACATTGTTAAACAACAAACTACATCATCAGCTCCTCTTGCTATAATCGCCACAAACGATCGATGTGAAGAAATCACTAGCTTTTTTGCTGAAAAAATTGCAAAAATTGAGCATCGTTCTTACAAGTCTCCTCTCCGCCCTCCATCCTTACAACCTTCACCATCCCACATCCCAAAATGGCTGGTCCAAATCCAGATCCTGTTGCCGACCAAACAACAAAGAAAGGAACTAATGACTTCCTGAATCTCGCTAAACTGAAAAACAGCCCCAAATGGCCAGACTTCAAACCATTGATTAAAAGGAAGTCTGCAATATAACCATGAATCTAAAGCCAACAACCCACACCAAGGATCCCCTCCTATCCATGATGGTGAAAAATCTCAACCACATCATCACCCCGTTCTGTACTCTCATCATCAACACATCTATCACCACAGGTTGTGTGCCGATCTCTCTCCAACTAGGATAAATCACAACCATTCCCAAAAATACCAGCATTGACCCCAACGACCTCAACAAGCTCCTACCTATATCCAGTCCAGTGCTTGAAATGGGAAAAAATAAGTGCAGGTACTCATTAAAATTCGCAAGAGGTGTAGTGAGTGGGTGGGGCTAGGGGCGGGGCTAAGGGCAGGACATGATGATACTTAACGGCTTCTATAATAGTTGCAGAACACACCAAAACACATGATAAATGTGTTTATATAAACAAAGCAGGTTAACTCATTACACAAAATGAAAGAGAAATGCAATAATATGTTAACATTTCCTTTTTGTTGCAATGGTTGCACCTTCCTAATGCCATACTGTTAATTGCTGTTGTTTAGCACAATACTATATATTTTTGAGCAAGTGAGTAGGAAGAAACTGAAAATATCCCCACTTCGAACCAAAGCTCTTATGGCACCAAGCAAATCATCATGACCCTCCCCAGAAGACATCTCTTGTCTCTTCCATCGATGTATCCATTCAACCTTTCATCCAACCATTTACCTTCTGTTGTTCACCATTTACATTCTGTTGTCTATTCAGTTTTCCATCCATCATTCAGTTGATTTTCACCATTCCGTTCTATCCACCCTTCATATCCAAACCTATCCATCCTTCCTTAAACCTATCCATTAATCTTTTCACTTATCCATCTCTTTATCCACCTTTTCACTTATCCATCAATCCTTTCGCTCAACTATCCATCAACCCTTTCACTCCTTAATACCTATACCATCCGCCCTTTCATTTCATCCACCCTTTCACTCAATCCCTCCTTTCACTCATCCATCATCCACCCTTTCATCCATCCTCTCTACCTTTCATTCATCCATCCAATATTTAACTTATCCACCCATCATCGGCCCTTATATCCAATCATCCACCCTCTTTCACCCATCCATTCACTCATCCATCCATTCATCTGCACATCCACCCTGGCTCACTCATCCACTCATCCACTCACTCACTCACTCACAAACCCTCCCTACTACGTTATTTATGAACCTTTGTCGCCGAGCAGACATGTACACACAAAGGACCACCCATTTTCTTTAAAATACCTCCTGAGAGTTTCTTGATTCTTTCTCTCTCACTTTTTTTCTTAAAAATAACAGGCTTACAAATTCAGGCAAACAGACAAACATAAGCAGACACAAAAGATTTTGGTATGTTAAAAACCATGTTATACTCTTCGGTATGGCTTTTTTAATTGCCACTGCCAAGGGATTGCCAGGATTTCTATGTTTATGCAAATGCAGAGGATAGTGTGAATGTGTTGACAGCACAAGGCCAGAATGGACCCCAGAGCTGCCAAGGTTTCAGATTGCTATTTGTGACATTTTTATATTTTTATTGTAATAATGAGTGACATTTCAACGATATGAGTGACACTTTTTCAAGGCAAAATGAGGGAATTGTATAAATATAAAAAAATTACACATTTGAGTCGAGCTGCTAATGTTTCAGATTGCGTATGTGTGACATTTTCATAGATTCAGTGGATTTACGAGAGTCAGGCAACAACTAGATGTGTAACACTTAGAGGGGCACATTCTTGCGAGCATAACCATGGTATGAAGTCAATGGAAGTAGACACATATCAGAAATTGCACTCATTTGAGCAACAAGGAAGTCAAACTCGGCAGCAGGTGCTTTTGAAGCTATTATTTAATTTCAATAAAAATCAGCACCCTCCACCTCAACCTCACCTTCAGGTGCGGCCAAACCACATATAACAAAGGGATCTCTGTGACAAAAACATCAACTTAATGAGCTATCTACATAGAATACAGTACAATACAATATGCCTTTTTGAAGGCACATTAACCATCTACGCTACTTAATGGTCATAGTGCAAACTGTCAGTAGAGAAAACTCTGACTTCTCGACAGCGGCAACAATAATGCCATGAGTTAGCTCTGATTTATCAAGTCTAGCTGTGCTGGGAAAATAAAGGGTGCTGCTTTGTAGTGTCACTGTCAAGCAGGGATGGTAAACACTTTGCACTACCAATAAATCAGCAAAACTGCTAGTTCAGACAAAACGTAGCGCATATTCAGCCCAGACAGACATCTCTAGTGTGCCCATTTGCAAGGCCCCCTGCCGTGCTGGAACCCCATAATCATTTTCGTAACAAACATTTTAAATGTCAGCAGCAGAAAATTATTAAATTATCTCGTAACAGCTGTCAGAACGATCCACGAGGAACTGCTGGCCTGGCACCGCATGGATCTCTAGCCTGTCTCTTCTTCAGGGAGTCAGACAGCGAGCCCTGCTGCAGTGTCTCTGCCTGTGCCTTCTGCTCCCACCATGAGACTCATAATGGCGTGGTGAGTCTGGGGCAGAGGTCAGGAGGAGGTGTGCAGGTGATGGATTCTCGAACACCGGCCTCCTCCTTCAACTCCATGCAGCAGGGGAATTTCATGGGTGCACTGGGGCCGGCTGGCAGGCAGGAAAGGCAACATCCTGCCACAAGCTGGGCATATAAGAAACATACCTTGAGGCATTTTGTGTTAGGAATGTGGGCGCCTCAGTGCAGAAAACAGTTAGGTTAGCGCTCCAGGGGCCTCTTCGATCGCATTGTCTGGGCATTAACCCTCAGATCAAGAGAAAGGACGTCTGAAATTCCGCCACCCTTTTGTCTAATAACATTTCTTATGTTCAAAGTATTACCCTGCACTGACTTTTCACTTTTAACTTCCTGAAGTGCTGCGCTTTGAAAATCACAAGCGCACACACTAGCAGGTAAAATTCATCTCCACCCAGCTCTGTCAAGCACAGCATGACAGCGAGCATCGGACATTATTTAAAAGAGCCCTGCTGAATAACTCAGCTGGGGCTCTGATGGGCGGGAGGGGGCTGCAGAAGCGGCGACTCGGCTGCCAGTGACATGTCCCACTCCGGCTCACCAGCACAGCCATGAGCAGACCTTTTCATGAGTACAGGTACTCTCCTCAGGCAGTAAAGAAGTGCCGGTACTCAAAGTGATACATTTAGGAAGTGCCGGTACTCAGTACCGGCCCGTTTAAAGCACTGCCAATATCCAACCTCCCGTTCCTTGCCAAGACTTTGGAAAAATGTGTCTTACAGTAACGTAATCGTCATATACGAAAATTCTCCCTCCTTAACACTTTCCAATCTGGGTTTAGGAAAGGCTGTAGTATTGAAACGGTCATGCTGAACAAATCTGATGACATCCACAGAGCCTTAGACGAGGATGACGCCTGCCTAATTATACTACTTGAACAATCAGTGGCGTTGAGTACAATTAATCATTTAGCCCTACTTGAATCTTTTAAGTTGTGTTTTGATTTGAACGGTCCCTTACTAAAATGGTTCTCTTCCTACCTTCAACACTGCTTGCAAAAACATCAAAATCAACTCTTGCCTGCCCAAACCCACTCAGATCTATCTTGGAGTCGCTCAGGGCTCTAATCTATCCCCCTCAATTTTCAATCTGTTTATGGAACCTTTAACGGTCATCTTGAAACAGGCAGGGATCTAATACCACCTATATGCTGAAGACTCTCAACTTTATCACAAAATCAAATCACCCAGTGACACTCAACATCTCAACGACACACAGAACAAATTACAATACTTGTTTTGCACTAATCTCTTACAGCTAAACCCCATCAATACAGAAGTAATTCTTTCTCCCCCCAAAGTAACTACCTTCCAATGCACAAATGGCTCATCGACCTAAATTCTTTAAGTTGCTCTCTTACTCTATCCAATTTTGCAAAATCCCTTGGCTTTTTCCTGGACAGCAACATGTCAATGAAAGGGAATATTAAGAATACAGCAAAAGGAGCTCTGTACTAGGCCTGAGTGGTAAATTTCATTCCGCTCACGGAATTTGTGGAGTTTGGGTAATTTTGCGTTCCACGGAGTTTGCTGAATTGCCCAAAAAGTCAGCGATTCGCGACTTCATGGAATTTTTTGCTTGTTCGCGCTTTCAAAATGTGTGTTCACGAGATATTCCCCTCAAGCACGCAAACAGTATTTGCGAACAGTAAAAAAGAATTGCGAACTGGCGGAACATGCAATTCTACCGTTTTGCATAGCTTTACGAAACGCTACTACGCAAATTTTGCCCACCCCTACTCTGTACACAATTAAAAACCTCAATAAACCTAAACCATTTTTTTTCGCTGATGATTTCAAGAATGTCGTGCCATCTTTGGTCCTCTCTAGAGTAAACTATGGTAAGGCCATTCTCACAGATCAATTATACGAAAATATGTTTGCTTACATAAGGTGTCTTCTCATATTAGTCGTTCTGAGAGGTGTTATTGGTAATTCTTGAAAATATGTATCACTCTGCGCACCACAGTCAGGCACTCAAACAAGGGCTGGGAGGATGTGCATGTTCTCCACCCAGTCTGTGCAATACAGCCCGCTGGAGAACATGATAAGTGCGCAAGACGATTTGGTCTGCCCAAGATACACTTAAAAATGCCCGAAACTTCTCTCCTTACTCTGTGGACAGCCCAGCCCCGCCCTGTAGCTACAGATCCACTAGGGAAAAATAAAATGAAAATAACATCGTGTTAGTATCATTTTATTTTTCCTGTGGCGTGACGCTCCTCTGCCTTAGCAGATGACCCACTGCTGCAGACATGCAGGCCAGGCTGTGACATTTGCTGCTGTGACCTCCTGTTTGCAAGCTGCTGCTCAACACTACAACCCAACGATTATTACCAGTAACATCAGATCTGTCCCTGGGAGGGTACAAGAATCATCATTTGACTAGACTACCAGGTGATCAAGATAAAAGATGCGGGCTACCAAAGGTATAGCTTGCCTTCTCGCCTTTTTTTTATGTCCCAGATAAGCAACTTCTTGCATTTTGACTTGAATCGCTTGGCACTTGACACTGCTGGGAACTAGCTGGGAACAAACATGCCATCACCCTGCCTAAAGATCCTCCTCTGTTTTAGTGGTGAGTGGCCTCTCTACCTTCCTTGCTGTCCTAATTTATATACTTAAAGTATTCATATGCAGCTCATAAACAATTTCAGGATAGACCAAAATGCTGTAAGTTGCGTTTGTGTCATGCTTTAAACCAAATAAAGCACTGAACAACTTTCCAAGGAGTGACAGGGCATATATATATATATATATATATATATATATATATATATATATATATATATATATATATATATATATATATATATATATTCACTGGCAAAACCATAGGTTTCACACACGTTATAGTTAGGAATTAGCATTGGAAAAAACTTCGAAATTCACTGAGATGTCATAAGTGATGTCATGAGTGATGTCACTGACCATCTCATGAGTGATATAATATGTCACGTCATCAGCATTGCATTGCGGGCGCGCAAGTTATAGTAAGCTGAACTAACTATAACGGGGGAATTTCAATGGTTTTGTATGACTGAAATATCACGCTAACAATAACATGTGTGAAACCTATGTATTTTTCATTGAATTTCTTAGGTTTTTTAAATGCTAATTCCTAACTATAACTTGTGTGAAACCTATAGTTTTTCAGTGCATTTCTAAGGTTTTTTAAATGCTAATTCCTAACTATACCGTGGTTGAAACCTACATTTTTTTTCTGTGAATTTCAAAGGTTTTGTAAATGATAATTGTTAATTGTATTTATTTTTAAATTTGTTTCTTTTTAAACTTTTTTTCTTTCATTTTTATAATAAATGTTAACAATTTCTTTTTTTTAATTTATATTTCATATTTTAATCTAAACTATTAACAAAACTAAATACAATAATATATTTTTTAATATAAAAATTAAATGCTATATAATTCTTTTTTTTTAATATTCGCACCGTACGCATATGGTGAACGCACAGCCCTTTGTACGGTAAGTCGTACTCAGCGTGTACGCGTACCTACGTCACAAATATGTTTTGACGTTACGTCGTGCATCAGCGCTTCCGTGTGACGTCATTTCCGTTTATACGACGCACCGTGCGCATACCTCGCAAAAGTTTTATAATGTTTAAAATGATATATCTATGTATTTATTGTAAAGTTTTAAGGGAGACATCATCTGGGATAATCAAGAAAATAGTTTATTTTAACTTTTAATAAGCGTATATTACTTTTCAAAGCATATACGCACTTCGCGACGCTAAGTCATACGTACTCGCACCGTAAGAGCTCCGTAAGTGCACCGTAAGAGTACACACAGCCATGTGACTTTAAAAGAAGAGATTTCATAGGTTCATAATACTTCTTACTCCAACTGTTGAAAGACCCCTACCATTTTGATCATTCTACTTGGATTTTCTGAGGAGCAGGATCTTTTCTAGGAGCTGAAGTTAGGTAGAAAAATTGTCATCAATATGGCTGGTCTGCCTCAAACACCCTCTGACCATTCATCAGATGAAAATGAATTTTTAATTGAGCCTCCTCAGGAAAAAAAAGCCTTTATATGGAAATGTTTCACTTTTCCAGAGGGTAAAAAAAAGATGAATGCACCTAAGGTCACATGCAAGATCTGTGATGTGACATTATCGAGAGGTGACCCAACGAAAAAGTACCCTTTCGGTACTGCGAGTATGGACCGTCACGTTAAAAACTTGAATCCGAACAACTATGCAAGGGAGGCAACACGCAGCCTACAGGACAATCCACCACCTGCAGTGGCAAGCACTTCAAGTTCACCACCACCTCCTGGAAGCAGTCCAACCCCTATTATTGTTCCCCAGTTTGCTAACTTAACATTCAACTGCAAACATTGCAATCCATTGCTTTGCTATGGTGAGCAATCTGTGGACCTGATTGTCAAGAGGCAGGAGCAGCACCGTTGCCCGAATAAATAATTTAAAAAAAAAACTTTTTTGTTCCAGTTCCATAGTGTTTTTGTTTCAAAAGTTCAATTTTCCTGGGGTTTATTTAAAAAAAAAGAACATTTTAGAACTACCTCTACTGGTCAAAAAAAAGAACTATATTTCTATGTTAATCTGTAAAAGTTTTTCAGAAAGAATGTGTAGTTCATAAATTAATGAATAAATGAATGACTACATTAGTAGTGTATGGTGAATGTGAAAGTGCATAACTATAAGGATGTACTACAGCATAACTCTATATGGTGTTTACCTATAGCATACTGTAGTACCTCTGAAGAATTTGAATGTAACATATGCATATCAATATGTAACAAGTCTATTCAATTTGCACTATTGGTGAAACTGCCTGGATAAATTTGTATGTATTAATGCGGTGTTACACTCCACTTGTGCCTTTTTTACACAACTGTTGCATCACATTTGTGATGCAGTGGTGGTGCAAAAGATGTGCCATAATGTATGATATTTACAATGTGACGTAATTGGAAGGTGCGTCACATTGTATGCCCTGCTCCAGAAGGAGGCTTTCCTGTGCAGGTGGTGGGTGTTCTGGCACAGGAACGCCTCCCAAAAGTAACTAAGTGAAATCTAAAAGATTTGATTCAGTCCCTTTTTGGCTTATACTGCGTCAAAATCCTGCACCTGTTTGAAGCAAGTGTAAGGATTGACACAGCATTATGAGCATAGGGCCCAAAGAGCATTCCTGGAGCTGCATTGTGCTTCCAATGCAAGTCAAGCACTGCACCATCTTCACAGCACAGATACATCACATATCTGTGCCATTTTTGCCTCATAGTGCACCACATTGTAAATACGATGCATCCATGGTGGTGATGTCACAGTGCACAATAACTGTCATCTCTCTGGGGATACACCACTTATTGTACAAGTACTAATTACTGTTTTAATGTAGTGAATGCCTTATTACACACTGATTAATGAGTGAAAAAATAGAAACTGTGAAATTCAACATAAATAAAACAAATATGCAGGTACACAGAACAGTGTAAGCACAGTCTGTAGGAGTTTAAAACACTCTACGCCCTAAGGCCCAATGTGTACCATGAATACTTGACTACTGACATAGGCCTCATTTATTAGATTTTGCTGTACAAAAGTGCAGCAGGCCTTCCTACTACCCTTCCCTATGGCAAAAGAAAAGGCAGGAATGCACCATATCTATAAGATACAGCGCATTCCTATTCTTTTCCCTTGCGCCAGCGCACAAATTTCTGCCTGCACCAACGCAGGAACATTTGCACAATGGTGCAAAGCTGCCTGCGTTGCAAGCATGATTATTTTTGTACAGGTAGGGAAACCTTTCTGTAGAAAAATAATCACAAGAGACTTTTCCTTTTTCTATGTGTGCTGCAGAAAGCAGCACACATTGAAAAAGAAAAAATGAAGAGTAATACAACTATTTTTCCCTGTTGCACCTTCCTTACGCCTCCCCTTGGGAGGCATACATTTTTGGCAGTGCCTCAGATTTTCGATTTATCATAAATGTGGGGCAGTGTAAAAAGGCCATGGGTGTTGCTGGGAACACCCTCAGCAACACCCATTGCACACCCCTTTAACGCACAACACTGCATTAAAGGGGCTGATATTTATCAGGCAACAGTACATCAAAAAAAGTGCCTTAGTGCAGCCTGATAAATATCACGCTGACATCTGTGCTACGGAACATCTCAAAAAGTGACATTCCAATGGTGCAAGAAGTCTCATAAACGAGGCCGTGAATGATTACAATTCTGCAAGGAGAGTGTCTAGGTGAAAGAGTGTTTTCAGCAAGTGTAAGGAGAGAGACTAGGGAATTGAAGGTATAAGACATAAATTTGCCGGTACAAAGAACAGTGCATGCATAGTCAAAAGGGGTTTGAAACAGTCCATACCCTAAGCCCACTTTACTCATAAACACTTTTATAGAGGTGCGTCAAAACCCTGCACCTGCTTTAAGCAGGAGTAAGGATTGACACAGCATTATGAGCATAGGGCCCCAACAGCATTGCTGGAGCTACGTTGCGCTTGGAATGCAAGTCAAGCAATGCACCACCTTCACAACCCAAATATATCACATATCTGTGTTGTTTTTGCTCCATGGCATACCACATTGTCAATACGGTGCATCCATTGTGGTGATGTCACAGTGCACAATAACTAACATACCTCTGGGTATGTACCACTTATTGTACATCTGCTGATTACTGTTTGAGTGTAGTGAATCGATAACGGCACATGCCTCTCCTTTTCCCCTCCACCATAACTCAATGGTGTGCCTGTGCCAACCTGTGAAGTGCAGCAGTGCTAACAGCTCTGATCTCCAGGCTAGATGAAGGGAAATGTCGCCTGCCTATCAGCTACAATAAAAGCACACTAAAAACTTTCAGTGTTAATCGGGGCTCTGCAATTCCTTTTGTGAAATTTCCTTCGGTGTCTCGAACTTGCTGAACAAAGCCTTAACCTTGGCCTTGGCTGCCTGCGCACAGCGAAGCCAGGGAAGCCTCTTTCAGAGAAGCTGGATTTACAATATGCATGCCAAGTTAAAAATGTGTGTGCATGTTTTCATAGTTTATCTTCACTTTTGGTGCACGCCATTAGAGAGACGTTCCATGGCTACTCTCTGAACATTTAAGGCATGTGCTCTCCACTTGCTCTCTTATTTATTGATGGTAGAATATTCATGATGTGTTATAAGCTAAAACTGTGCACAATTTAGCAAGAGTAAACCCTATTGAAGAAGTGCTCTGTTTTTGGATCAAGGCTTGGCGTTTCTTGTGTTGGCTTCCCCCTCTGCGGACTTGTAGCAACAGAGTTCAAGTTCAAGTTCAGAAATTTGTATAGCGCACTACTTACCCATAGGGTCTCAAGGCGCTTGTGGGAGGGGGTGTATTATTTATCGAATAGACATGTTTTAAGTTCCTTTCTGAAGGAAATGTGGTTCTGTGTGAGGCGGAGGTGGGTGGGGAGAGAGTTCCAGGTCTTGGCTGCCGGGCAGGAGAAGGATCTTCCTCCCATGGTGGATCTGTGGATGCGCGGAACTGCGGCAAGCGCTTGGTTGGAGGATCTTAGTTGGCGGGTGGGTGTGTAGAAGGACAGTCGTGTGTTGAGGCATTCGGGTCCTAATTTGTAGAGGGCCTTGTGAGCGTGGGTGAGGAGACAGAAAGTTATTCTCTTGTTGAAGGGAAGCCAGTGGAAGGCTTTCAGGTGGCCGGTAATGTGAGCTTGGCGAGGGATGTCCAATATGAGTCTGGCAGATGCGTTTTGGATGCGTTGGAGTTTTTTCTGTAATTTGGCTGTGGTTCCGGCGTAGAGGGTGTTTCCATAGTCCAGTTGGCTAGTGACCAGTGCATGGGTGACCGTTTTTCTTGTTTCGGTGTGGATCCAACGGAAGATTTTGTTGAGCATACGGAGTACGTTGAAGCAAGAGGATGAGACAGCGTTAACTTGTCTGGTCATCAAGAGGGCGGAGTCTAGGATGAAGCCCAGGTTGCGTGCGTGGTCTGTGGGTATGGGTGCTGTGCCCAGGGCCGATGGCCACCAAGAGTCGTCCCAGGCAGAGGGTGAAGATCCTAGGATGAGAACTTCCATTTTGTCTGAGTTAAGTTTTAGGTGGCTGTTTTTCATCCATTAGGCTACTTCTTTCATCCCTTCGTGTAGGTTGGTTTAGGCGGTGTTAGGGTCTTTGGTGAGGGAAAGGATCAGCTGGGTGTCGTCAGTGTAGGAGATGATGTTGAGGTTGAGTTGTCGCGCGATGGATGCGAGGGGACTCATGTAAACGTTGAAGAGGGTGGGACTGAGTGATGATACTTGTGGGACTCCGCAGATGACTTCGGTGGCCTGTGATTTGAATGGGGGGAGTCGGACTCTCTGGGTTCTCCCGGCGAGGAACGAGATGATCCAGTCCAAGGCTTTTCCTTGTATTCCAACGTTGCTGAGGCGTTGTATGAGGGTGCTATGACAGACTGTGTCGAAGGCGGCGGAGAGGTCGAGTAGGATGAGGGCAACTGTTTCTCCGTTGTCCAGAAGCGTTCGGATGTCATCTGTCGCTTCAATGAGGGCAGTTTCGGTGCTGTGTTTGGCTCAAAAGCCGGACTGTGAGGGGTCGAGGGAGTTGTTGGATTCAAGGAAGGCGGCGAGCTGGCTATTAACGGCTTTCTCAATGACTTTGGCAGGGAATGGGAGGAGAGAAATGGGGCGGTAGTTCTTAAGTTCAGAGGGGTCAGCTGTGGGTTTCTTCAGGAGGGCACTGAGTTCGGCGTGTTTCCAGCTTTCTGGGAAGGTAGCGGAGTTGAAGGCGCAGTTGATGACATCCCGGAGATGGGGTGCGATGATGGAGTCTGCTTTGTTGAAGATGTGGTGGGGACAGGGGTCGGTTGGCGAACCTGAATGGATGGAGTTCATTAGGCGGATGGTGTCTTCAGTGGTGACTGGGTTCCAGGCGCTAAGGTTGTTAGAGAGCGGTTCGGGTTTGGATGTGGGTGGGGTGGGCTGTTCTTTCGAAATGTTCTTAAAGCTGTTATGTATGTCGGCGATTTTGTTGTAGAAGAAAGAGGATAACGAGTCGCAGAGGTCTTGGGAGGGAGTAATGTCGTTTGAGGCTGAGGTGGGGTTGGTAAATTCTTTGACGATGTTGAATAGTTCCTTTCTGTTGTGGGCGTTGTTGTCGAGTCGATCCTTGAATGCTGATTTCTTGGTGGATCGGATCAATTGGTGGTGTTTGCGGATGGCTGCCTTGAAGGTGGTCAGGTTGTCAGTGGTTGGGTTTTTTCTCCATGTTTTTTCGAGAGTATGGCATAGTTTCTTAGAATTCTTAAGGTCATCGTTGAACCAGGGGGCCTTTTTGCTACCTTGTTTGATCTGGTGGTTATTTAGGGGTGCTAATTCGTCAGCGCTGCGGGTGATCCATTGTTTGAGTTTGGTGGCAGCTTCGTTTGGGTCCGATGAGAGGGCTGGTGGGTTTTGGTCGAGCGATGTGAGGAGTTGGTTAGTGGTGATTTTGTTCCAGTCTCTTCAATGAGCAGGTTGTGGTGGGTTGTGAGTTGTGGTAGTTTTGTAGCTGAAATTAACACAGCTGTGGTCCGTCCTATGGAGAGCTGTGGTATGATTGAAGGAGATGTGTTTGCTGGAGGTGAAGATAGGGTCGAGCGTGTGTCCGGCTAAGTGGGTGGGGGTGTCAACAAGTTGTTTGAGTCCGAGATTGGCCAGGTTGTCCAGAAGGGTGGTGGTGTTGCAGTCGTTTTTCTTTTCTAGGTGGAAGTTGAAGTCTCCCAGTAGAATGTAGTTTTCTGAGGGGAGGGTATGTGGGCTGATGAAGTCGGTGATGTCTTCGCTGAATTGTTTATGGGTTCCTGGTGGTCTGTAGATGAGGGTGCCTCTAAGTGTGGTCCTGGGGTCGGTGTGGATCTGGAAGTGGAGGTGTTCGGCGGTTGTAAGGTAGTTGTCGAAGCTGGTCGTGATTCTGATGGTGTTCTTATGCACGATGGCGATGCCGCCTCCTGTTTGGTTGGTACGGTCACCTTACAACCAGAGCGGAAAGGATTTAACATGGTGGTGGTGTCTAATACATACCGCCAGACATATCATAATGGGCCTCTACAGATGCCTTTCCGTAGTAGCGATGCCGCCACGGAAAAGCAAGCGGTCTTTACTGTGAGGGCCCCCTGCAGGCCCCCGGAGTGAAAGTGTGATTGAGGATGCACACGGGGGGAACCTGTGGTATCCACCAGATTTTGCATAACCAAAGCGGCAGGCACCACACGTTGCCTGCCGCATTCGGTATGCAAATGCATTGTGGCAGGCGAACCTGAGAGCACCACCCACCACAATGTTAAAAATGCAGGATGCATCCGCCACTGTGGCGGGAGCATCCTACTACCCCCCATGGGACTCCCACCCTTATAGCGGGAAATCCCAAATACCGTGAGGATTGCAGGCGAACTACGACCCCCTAAGAGTACAGAAGACACTGACAACAAGCAGCACAATAAGAAAATACAAATTAAAATAAAGAAAGAGGGAAAATATCACAAGAGAGGAGACACCACAAGCAGAGAGAGGTAGACTGTGAGAGAGACAGCGGACAATATGGAAAAAGGTGAAAGAGTAAATCTTGAATTTTCACAGAGGCTCAGTGTGATTCTAGACAAAAAAATTTAAACTATACATTTCACCAAAGCACATTTACCACACTAAAACATTTTAGTGACTAAACACATTCTATGTATATGACCACTATATTTCAATAGACAATCCTGACTCCTTTTGCAAATACATCTCCAATTTGCACCATTATATTTTTGCCAACATTACATCCAAATATGAAACACAATAGAAGAAGAAAGAGGCCCAAGGGGCTTGTAAATCTGCACATGAATGTATGCAGCAGTCTTTGTATACTGACTGGAGGATTATTAGGAGGGAGATATGATGGGAGAGAGAGGAATAAGAGGTCAGAGGAGAGACTATAAAAAGAAGGGGCATTATTAGGAAACAAAAGGAAACAATAAAGACAGAGTGGGGCTAAAAGGATAGGAGGCAGTATGAGAAGAAGTGGCACTGTGAAGAAAGACAAATTAAAATAAGGAAATAAATGAAAATATCAGAACAGAGAATCCTTTATGCATCTCCAACACCCTAACCTCATAATTGTGCACTGTGGTGGCGAGGACCTACGTACTTTAACTAGGGTAGGACTGGAAATGTTTATGAAGGACACCTTTACAAAACTGATGTCACGTTTCCCTCAAACTGCCTTTGTCTATTCTATTATATGTCAAAGGCAAAAATGGAACTGGTCCAATCAATTTTGTCCACAATTGAGAAAGCTAGGAAACATGTGAATAAATCTGTTTCAGCTTTTCTCCGAGACTATAGAATGGGGTCAATTACAACAACAATCTGCGTTTCAATATGCAAAACATCTTTAGGAGAGACAGTGTACAATTTCCAGATGAAGGGAACAGAGTCTTCCTCATGAACTTTAGACTCTACATCTGTACTTACTTGTAGGTACTAAAATCTCCCAATAAACACAAGGGCTCTTTTTAGAGCAACCCAACATGTAAACACATACACTTCATAAATATCAAAAAATATTTTACTTTTTCTAGCTTAGGTACGCTTATGGGACGACTTACAGACTTTGCACCGTACGTTGTACGTACGAGCATTGGTACGCGTACCTTAAATCTATTGTAAAAAAAACTAGCGTCTATTACACATTTTTTATAATCCTTGGGGACCCTATCCCCAGGGGCTAAAATATAATGTTGGGGACCGTGGGGGGAGCCCCAATGCCCAGTCCCAGCTGGCTCCCTACGTCCTTTGGTAACCGGCATTGCTTTTCATCAGAGAGAGCAGCTAATATGCTGCTCTCTCTGATGAAAAGTAGTTTGCTATGGTAGACCTTGCGGCTCCCGCCCTACCATAAAAACCAGCAGTGTCCCGAGGGTAGGCACCCCAGAACACTGCAGGGTCTGGGAAGGTAGCAGTCCCCAGGGCCACCACAAGGCCACGCAGCCCCCTCCCAACATCTACAAAGCCCCGGGGGGTGGTAGTCTCCTGGGCTGGGGGGTCCATCACGGACCCCCCTATTTTACATATTAGTGCCCCAGGGAGGTGGCAGTCCCTGGGGCATGTGGAGTGTTAGGCACCCTCCACACAGTTCTTTTTTTAATTGAAGCCCCGGGGGTGGAGGTCCCCGGGGCTCCGGGGAGGCCGTGAGCCCCGCCACATACTTAGAAAGAGAGCCCTGCAGGGTGGCGGTCCCCGGGGCTGCAGGGGGGCTGTATGCCCCCGCTATCATACTTACTTTGACCCAGTGGTGGTGGTCCCTGGGGCAGTGTGGGGGGAATTAGGACACCCACCACACTATTTTCTCATTTTGCCCTCAGGATTTGGTCCCCCAGGGGGATAATATTTTAAAAAGCAGAATGGGTTTTTTTTCTCATGGAGTTCACGTACGTACATGTACCCTGCAATTTAAAAAAAAATAATAATGTTTTTTGGGCATTAGGGGTCCTTGTGTGACCCCCTGAGCAGGCCTAGGGGGTCAGGTCGTTTCTACCCTGCCCCGTTTAGCATTTTCCACGTTTATTTCTCTGCTTTCTTGTGCATCAGTTCTACTGAGGCACATGATGGCTGCCAACACTTCCTGGTTTGGAGTGTTGACAGTCATTTAGCATTCAGCTCATGCCCGGGAAGGAACAGAGTACTGTAAGCTTACGGTAAGCTCCTATAGATATAGTTATGGTTTTACTTATGATTTTCTCAGGAACTACTGAACCGATTTACACCATTTAACACAAAGCGTGATCTGCGAACAGAACACTACCTTTTTGCAAAATTTGGTGTAATTCGGTTCAGCCGTTCGGGCTGCAGCCCTGGCTAAAGGTCCTACAGAAAATTGCATGGGGAAAACATGTTTTGGGACCCCCCTTTTTTCTCATCTCCTGCTTCACAAATCACCCCCAAACTTTCAGGGAAGGAGCGGACTGGATCAGGCCATTTTCTTGGAGAAATTTGTGAAGATTCGTCCACCGGCGCCAAAGTAATTCCAAATAGAATGTTGCGGATTTCCTATGGAATCTAGGTCCTAACTTTAACTACCTACTGGCGACCGCCAGTAGATAATATATATATATATATATTACCTACTGGCGGTCCCCAGTAGGTAGTTATAGTTAGGATTTTTTTCAATGCAAAATCTCAACATTCTATTGGGAATAACTTTGGTGCCGGTTGAGGAGTCTGCCTGGAAATATCCTCAAATTTGCCTCGCTGCGCTTCGGTCCTTTCCTAAAAGTTTGGGGGGGATTTGTCAAGCGGGCCAAGATAAAAGGGGGGTCTCAAAACGTGTTTTCCCCATGTTAATTTCCATAGGGCGGTCGATCTCACTTTTAGCCCGAATGGCTGAATGGATTTCCACCAAACTTGGCAAAATTGTAGGGACTGGTAGCCCGATGTGCCTTTGCTATGTCTCAAGATATGTGCTCCAGTGGATTTTGAGTAATTTAGGTTAAAAAAATATATATATCTATGGCCGCGCTTCGGGACGCGCACCGGGGAGCGCTCCGGGCGCGCTACGCGACTTGAGTGCGGAAAGCTGATTGGCTCTTGGGTGTCTGTAAACATTCGAAACAGTCCGGAGTGGCCGCCATCTTGTGTCTCGTAAGATCGAGACAAAAGAGGAGGCAAAAACAAAGGGGGAAATGACCATAAGGGGGCAGAGTAGACCCCCCCTGATCCCCTAGGTTTGATGTGGGGGCCATAAAAGGGCCCCTCGGGGCACAATTTTTATTTTTTTTGTTCGATTTGCGCGGGAGGAGCGGCCGGTACGCGCACCGGGGAGCGGACCGGGGAGCATACCTTGGGGAAAAAAGAATGACAGAGTTTTAAAAAAATTTAGCCTTTTTTATAAATTGGAGGTAGTTCTAAAAAGAACTGTTTTTTTCTTCTTTTTGTTGTTTTCTATTTTTTTTATGTTTTTTGAACATTTTGTACTTTTTTTGGCTTTTATGAACTATTTTATATTTTTTTTGTTATTTTTATGGGGAGAAACAAAAAACGGGGAATTCAAAATGGCTCAACTGGAGCAAAAAAAAATTCAGGAAACAATTAGGGTTTTTTGGGGCAATTGTGGTTGTTACCAGCAAGGAGGATGAGCTTTATGCTCTGTTCACCATAGGAGATGGTCTTACCACAAAAAATACATGTAATTCTGAATTCCCCAAACCGTGGTTGTATGCAAGAGATCGTCTCCCTTGTCTCTGGTCCCAATGGAGTGGGTTGCTTTCTTTTGGAGGTGGTGGTTGAAGATTGGGGAGGGTTACCGGCCAGTTCTCTCATCTCTGCAGCAGAATAGTTTTTCGGATGCTTGCGCTGCATGTGTTTAATCATGGTATTATTACCAAAAGAATATTTTTTGTTAGGGTTCCCCCTTGAAAGTTCCATGCCACAGATTAGACAAGTCACCTTGGGCGCATTGACTTTCTTCTTGCCCTCTGGTATAGAAAAAAAATCCCATACAATGTGCTGCCTTGGCTTGTATGGGGTATTGTTGTCTTGCAGCCACTTTCTCCCCTCCTCCTCCTCCTCTTCCTCCTCCTCCTCTTCTTGACCACCAATGTAATGTTGTGGTGGTCCTCTTGGTGGTGGTGGTGGTGGTGGTGCAGATGCTCCAGCTGCTGCTGCTACTGTAGCCAGGTCTTCCTTAGTCAAAGGACAAAGTCAGAATAAGGAAAAAAGGTGGGGTCTTTCACCATTTGGAAAAAAAAACTGTCCTGAACCAATGAAAAGTGTTAATTTCAGGTCACATGACCCGGGCTTTCATCATTTGGAAACCAAAACTGTTCTGCACCAATAAAAAGTGTTATTTTCAGGTCACATGACCCGACGCGCTTACTCGACGCGCGCCCGTGGCTGCGCCCCGGGTCGCGTCGCATAAGCGCGTCAGATGTTTACGTTGTGCGATCGTATTCGCTTGAGTGCTTCCGGGTGCGCTTATGCCGTGCGTATCACGCGGACGCGGCTACGCGATACGTCACGATGATGTTTTCATTCGCGGTATTGGCGCTAACGGGACGCTAACCGGTGCACGCCCCGGGGCGCTCTGAAAAACTGTGCTTTCCCGTGCACACACCGGGGCGCGCACCGGGAGCGCACCAAGGCAAAAAATATATATATATATATATATTATTATATAAGAATACAATATAGGATTCATTATACCAAATATTACATTTCAGAAGTTTGAGGCCCTATATATTGTTAGGAGTTAGCATTTAAAAAACCTATGAAATTCAGTGAAAAAACCGTAGGTTTCACACGAGTTATACTTAGGAATTAGCATTTAAAAAACCTATTAAATTCACTGAAAAAACCATAGGTTTCACACCAGTTATAGCTAGGAATTAGCTTTTTAAAAACCTTTGAAATTCACTGAAAAAACGATAGGTTTCAGACCAGTTATAGTTAGGAATTAGCATTTAAAAAACCTATGAAATTCACTGAAAAAAACGTAGGTTTCACACCAGTTACAGTTAGCATGAAGTTTTACTCGGATAAAACAATTGAAATTCCCATGTTATAGTTAGTTGGACTCACTATAACTTGCGCGTGCAATGCACTGCCGATGACGTCACATATTACATCACTCATGACATGGTCAGTGACATCACTCATGACATCAAAGAGGTACATCACCTTACACAGACATGCACTCTGATCTCCTTGGTCTCAGTCAAGCATCAATAGTAAGATTTTCATAGGTGAGTGTAAGTGGGAGCTGTTTGAGGACCTGACTGCATTGGAAAGTAATGTGATGCGGTGCCTTCCTGAACCACTTGACGGAGGCCCCCGAGAGGCGGTGTGGTGGTGCGGACTGGGAGGGGGCGCTTGGCTCCTGCCCCCTGCCCAAGTGTTGTTGCACTGGTGTGGCCTGAGATTGCCCCCGACATAGGCGGCCGGCTCCTGGGGTCCGGCGGAACTTTTTGCCTTTTGGTGACTCTTCCATTCTGGACCTTGTCCCACAATCCGTTTGACCTGAAGACACGTCCTGCGGCCTGGTCCCTGAATGTGTGCAAGGGGACGTTATTGATTGGATCAAGATGGCGGCTTCACATAAAGCTGACTCAAGTGTTGCTGCTGATGCTATGCAAACAAAAACTGGTTTTCAGTTTGTACATTCTTCAGGATTTTTCCATCCAAGGCTGGTTGAGAGTTTGTAGAACGATGGCTTCAGATTTTCAACATACTACTCTTCAACATTCTTCATAAATGTAACAATGTGAGACTCACTAGGAGAACGGCCGTTTATCTTTCCTTTCAAAATGCTGCCAACAATATTTTCTGAATGGAAGACACCATCTTGTAGCATAAAAGGCTGCGTCAAGGGTGGTATTGGCCAGAATGTCTTGTTTTCTAGTGCTCGTAATGACGAAGCCAGAACTGCCGAAAAGGATTCTGGTCCTGCCGCTACTTATTGGAGACATTGAACTATACTCTGAACCTGCCTGACCTCGACCAAAATGGCGCCAGTATGGGAGCGACTTGCAACTCCTTATGACGTTCTAGTTACTTAGCCTTGACGTTATGGGGGATGTATGCGGTCTTTGTGCACATGGCGGGCGGGGAAGGGTACTGACTGGGAATACGGACAACACTATTGATAACGCAAAAAAAACGAGGCCCCTTTTAAAGCCTCCACATCAAACCTAGGGGGTCAGGGAGGATCTACTATGCCCCCTTATGGTCATTTCCCCCTTCGTTTTGGCCTCCTCTTGTCTCTCGATCCTACCGAGAGACAAGATGGCGGCCGCTCCGGACTGTTTAGAATGTTGACAGACACCGGAAAGCCAATCAGCTTCGCTTCGCAAAGTTCCGTTACGCGAAAAGTACGCGAACCGGGGCGCTACCCGGGACGCTGTCACAGATATATATATTTTTTTGAACGTTAATTTATCAAAATCCACAGGAGCACATATATTGAGACCTAGCAAAGGCACATTGGGCTAACAATCCCTACAATTTTGCCAAGTTTCATGCAAATCCATTCAGCCGTTCGAGCTAAAAGTGAGGCCAACCGCCCTATGGAAATTAACATGGGAAAAACGCGTTTTGGGACCCCCTTTTTTCTCGCCCCCTTGACAAACCCCCCCAAATTATCAGGAGCTGCTCAGAAACAGAATGTGCCATTTTCCTGAAAATTTCAGCCAATTCCGTCCACAAACGCCAAAGTTATTAGACATAGAATTTTCAAAAATCCCATAGAGAAAAAATCCTAACTATATATACCTACTGGCGACCGCCAGTAGGTAATATATATATATATATATTCACTGAAAATACCATAGGTTATAGACCATATATAGTTAGGGATTAGCATTTACAAAACCTTAATTTACTTGCACAAAACCATAGAAATTCGCATATATAGTTAGTTGCAATAACTATATATCGCGCACCCGCAATCCACTGCTGATGATGTCACATATTACATCATTCATGACATGGTCAGTGACATCACTGATGACATCACTGATGACAACTCAAATGACATCACTGATGACATCACTGATGACATCTCAAATTACATCACTGATGACATCACTGATGACATGTCAAATGACATTACTGATGACATCTTAAATGACATCACTGATGACATCACTGATGACATCATTCATGTGATAATACGATGAAGCTCTTCAGATTCTAATATAACCTTAGATCCACTCAGTGTAAACAGACACTCACAGACTGTCACTCATCCATGGAGTTACTCACACACCTAGTCAGTCATGCAAAAAATCAATCACACCTCCATTTCTTTAACTATACAGTTATACACACCTTACTTATTCAAACATATACTAACACATATTTACTCTCTTATACAATTCCTGATACAAGTTCACAATGATCCACACAGCCACTCACACATTCATTGGCTCTTATGCACAGTTATTTATATATGTCAACTCTCACATGTACTGTGTTTTACATATGTACTTACTTTGACATGGCAGCACTGAGATATCCATTCACTCACCAATACACTCATGCACACAGTTAACCGCCCATACAGATGTTTCCACATGCACTTTTGAACCCATACATCTAGTGAATCAACTGCTCACACATCTATGCACAGAGTCATACACCTCCCAGCCACCCACACACACACTAAGTCTCCCATACAAATACTTGGGCAACCAATCAATAACCCATATATTTACTCATATAGCTACTGATCAACACATGCAGCAGTTTACAGAACAACAGACATAATGATGCACAAATTAAGACAGTTTAGTCACCAACTCATGCTCTCAGTGAGACACATTTAATCACTCACTCATACAGTCAGTCATGCACCTTCTTAAATCCTTCATCCAGACACTTATACATCCACTCATTCTTCAATATGTAAGACATATTTTAACTTTACAGAAACATACAGTCACTGGATGTTGTCATCAGTGATGTCATCAGTGATGTCACTGACCATGTCATGAATGATGTAATATGTGACATCATCAGCAGTGGATTGCGGGTGCGCGATATATAGTTATTGCAACTAATTATATATGCGAATTTCTATGGTTTTGTGCGAGTAAATTAAGGTTTTGTAAATGCTAATCCCTAACTATATATGGTCTATAACCTATGGTTTTTTCAGTGAATTTTCAAGGTTTTGTAAATGCTAATCCCTAACTATATATGGTCTATAACCTATGGTTTTTTCAGTGAATTTCAATGGTTTTTTAATAGCAAATATCAAAAGCTGTCAAATGTCAAGTACGTGATAGGTAAAAACATTTTCGTGTTTATGCACGCTGATATGCTTTGAACGCTGCCCCCCCTCCCCCCTCCTCTTTTCTCTTCGGAGTACTCTCTCTTTGCAGATAGTGAAGGGTAGTTAACGCAGGCCTTTGCCCCCATTGTAATCCGTCGTGCCTGCTTCTCTCTCCATTTGATTGATTGTTATCCAAGCATTTACTGTTTTAGAATTGGTTCTCTTTGGTTCATTCTCTATTTACAAACAAGCACAGAGTCGCAATACTCTGTTTAGTCTTTGCAGATAGTGAAAAATCATTTAAAAAAACAAAAGGAATCAAGCAAAATCAGTAGGCCACTAATGGGATCTCTTTTTGACCTCGCTAAAATAGAAGCATTAACAACAACCCCTCATGAGAAATACGAAACTAGTGAGATGAACTGAGCTCCACACCATGATGTCTGCAAGACAGCTCGGCTCCGCCACCCACCCCACCCAAAATAACGACAAACCCTATGCAAATATTATAAATATATACAACACACCAGCAAAGTAACAGGGTAAAACATTTTATTAAATAACTATTTACATAACTATTTTATACTTTTTGTTGCCCGATCCGGCTAGCTCAATTGATCGAGCATGAGACTCATGCACTCTGATCTCCTTGGCCTCAGTCAAGCATCAATAGTAAGATTTTCATACATGAGTGTACGTTCATGGTTTTGGTCCCTGAGTTGCTTCGATTTCACTGCCTTGCACAAATGGCATAAGTCCTGGATGTTGGGTGCCATAGTTCAGAGTTCTGAGCAGCGCTTGTAACACTGTCTGAAGCTTATTTACACCTGCTGCAGCTTCACTATTCTCAAAGTAAGTGGGGGCCGTTTGTGGACCTGACTGCATTTGAAAACAATGTGATGCGGTGCCTCCCTAAACTGCTTGACGGAGGCCCCCGAGGGGCGGTGTGATGGCGCAGACTTGGAGGGGGCGCTTGGCTCCGACCCCCTCCCCAAGTCTTGTTGCCCTGGTGTGGCCTGAGATCGCCCCCGACATAGGCGGCCGGCTCCCGGGGTCAAGCGGAACTTTTTGCCTTTTGGTGACTCTTCCATTCTGGACCTGGTCCCACAATCCGTTGGACCTGAAGACACGTCCTACGGTGCCCTAGTCCGACCATCACATATTCCTGCACCAGGAAACGGCGCACGAATGAGCCTCCCCCACCTCCCCAGGTGGATGTTTTTCAGGTACACCCCAGCGCTTTACGCAACCAGCTGAGTTGCGCCCGCTCTTGCGGCTACAGCGTCTCGCCCACCATCCACTTGAATTGCGCCCACTCTTGCAGTGCAGCGATAGGCGGCTGCCACAGGACTCTCAAAATGGCGTCCGGCTCTTCGGATTTAGGCCTGGCCCACTAAAATGGCCCTGGGACACCTTGGAACTCGGACGCTTGACTGCTAGGGCATGGACCCCATTCCCAAAAGCGTCCCCTCAGCCTTGAAGATTCTAAAAAAGTCACCGGGGCCCCCGACTCCCACAGACTTCCGGTGGTGAGCGACTGCCATGATTGCTCGCGGAATGGCCACGACGTAGCCACGGGGTGCTCTCATGCGGACGCCAGCTTCAATCTGAAACATCCAGAAACACTGTAGACTACCAACTCGATCAGTTCCAGTGGAGCCCCAACGTGACCCGGTAGAAAAGAACTTGCCCTCCCCTTTTTTGAGTGATAGTTCTTGTTGCCTGTCCCTAAAGTTGTAATTTTACAGAACTTTTTGGACTACTGAAAGGGGTTGTGTTCCGACCGCTGGTTGGTGGAGACATTTTGACTATATTCTGGACCTACGTTGTCGCGTAATGCGTCATATGACGCGTCGCGTTAGTGCACCCGGAAGTGCTCCGGTGCGCGAGGCGTAGCTTCCCAGAAGCGATCCAGAGCGCGGCGCGTAACATAAGCATAACAGGTCATGTGACTTGTTAATAAAACTTTTCATTGGTTCATTTTACTTTTGTTATTCTAATGATGAAAGGCTTGGTCATATGACCTAAAAATAACGCTTTTCATTGCTTTCGAACATTTTTTTTTCCCAAATGATGAAAGCCCCACCTTTTTTTTTCTCACTCTGACTTGTAAAGCAAAGGACACAGATGCATTTACAGTTCATCACTAACAATGTTCCAGGCTAATGTATTTTCCCGGGAAATTTACAACTGTCCTGCAAGTAAAATATTCTTATTTCGAGAAAAAGGGCATTTCTTCGTCCCATGAGGGAACCGTTGAGCAAAAGAGGCTCGGCCTGCTGTCTTAGTCACTGATAGGCATTAATATCAGATTCTTATCGATCACTTTATGTTGCAGGAGTAGAAAACACAACAGCCCTTGACCATTTATCTTTACTGCGTTCCTGCGTATTATACCTTTTAACCAACATGTAATTGGACTGCTTTATTTCACTTGCCTTTTACTGATTCGAAAACAGTGGCTATTATTCAAAACTTTACCAATGTAAGTACTACTACCATGTTTTGTTTTAAAAACCTTTATTGTGAAAATGTCAGTATACAAATACGGGCCTATAACCACGTGGGCCAGCCACGGAGCAAACTGGAAACGAATATGATGAGGGGACATTTACACTGTAGAAGAGCGTAACGGGCGGGCCCTTAGGTTGCAAGAACTAAGGTGTCTAACAGTTGCGGAATCGATGGACGTGCATTTTATAATTAAAATACGACAAGCCAGTTACAATAAAATTATCTAGATATACATTTGCGGGCAAGTACCATGGGTGACGTTAATTCGAACTTTCAATAGTACAGTAATTAATAACACATCAGAACTTAATATCAATAGGGATGTCGAAATGTTCAATCAATTCTCGTCCCCGCCCGCCATGTGCTTCAAAACTGCATATGTATCTCGTGATATCAAGGTTGGGCCACCAGTACACAACAAGGAGTTACGAGTCCCATTTATACCGGCGCCATTTTGGGCGAAGCTGAGCAGGTCCAGGATATAGTCAAAATGTCTCCACCAACCATCGACTATGATGATGTTCATAAGCTCTATTGATTAGACTAACACTCCTCTCTCCACATGAAATTAATTTGCTGCAAGTTAAACATGTCATTTTAATTTGTCCAAAGTTCTTCTGAAGATTTAGAACCATTTCCCTTGCCTCTGATGCTGTCATTGCCACTTCATTGGTGGATGTACTGGCAGGTCGGGGGTTATCCACCAAATCTCGAATTTGGGCAGCACTATAATTAATCTGGTGCCACTTCTCCATACGACGATGCATGGTATAATTACCATAACTATATTTTTTTTCGGTTCCTCTGGAGAGTACATCGTGGCAGATGAGGCAGGTAACGTACCGGGCATTTACCTTTTTTTCATGTGGAGGAAAGGAAAAAAATTTGAGCGTCCGAGTTCCAAGGTGTCCCAGGGCCATTTTAGTGGACCAGGCCCAAATCCAAAGAACAGGCTGCCATTTTGAGAGTCCTGCTGCAGCCGCCTATCGCTGTAGCAGCAAGAGCGGGCGAAACTCAGCTAGACGGCGCCCCACTGCAGATGAAGTGCCTCCACCTGGAGAGGCGGGAGAGGCTCATTTGCGCCGCCCCCCCCGCAGCATTGTAGGATGGCCACACCAGTACGGCAACTTGCTGGACACCACCTCGGTGCCATCTAGATCTCGGCGCATTGTGCTGCCTTCGGCCTACTGTAGCCGCAAGTGCGGACGCAACTCAGCTGGATAGCGAGTGAAACACCAAGGGGCGCCCCACTGCAGCCGAGGAGCCTCCATCTTGGGGGCGAGGCACCGCATCCCATTGCTTTCCAATGCATTCAGATCCTCAAACAGCCCCCACTTACTGACGCCACCTCACAGGCCAACAGGGCACCCCACGGCGACTTTCGGCGCAGCATTGTAGGATGGCCACACCAGTGCGGCAACTTGCTGGACACCACCTCGGTGCCATCCGGATCTCGGCGCATTGTGCTGCCTTCGGCCTATTCGCACATCGGTCCGCTACTGACGCCGCCTCACGGGCCAACGGATTTTTTTGGCTTTTTATAGCCCAAAGCCGCATAACAGGTCATGTGACTTGTTTTTAAAACTTTTAATTGGTTCATTTTGCTTTTGGTTTCCTAATGATGGAAGGCTTGATCATATGACCTAAAAATAACACTTTTCATTGGATTAAAACATTTTTTCCCAAACAATGAAAGCCCCACCTTTCTTTTTCTCACTTGGCAATCCAAAAAGGTTCTGTTAGATGACAACAGAAGGGACAGGCAACAAGAACCATCACTCAAAAAAGGGGAGGGCAAGTTCTTCCCTACCGGGTCACGTTGGAGCTCCACCGGAACTCATTAAATTGATAGTCTACAGTGTTTCTGGATGTTTCAGACTGAAGCTGGCGTCAGCATGAGAGCACCACCATCTCGTAGCTCCGTCGTGGCCATTCCGCAAGCTATCATGACAGCCGCTCCCCACCGGAAGCCTGCGGGAGTGGGGGGCCCCCAAGACTTTTGTAGAATCTTCAAGGCTGAGGGGACGCTTTCGAGAATGGGGCCCAAGCCCTAGCAGACAAGCGTCCGAGTTCCAAGGTGTCCCAGGGCCATTTTGTGGACCAGGCCCAAATCCGAAGAGCCTGCCGCCATTTTGAGAGCCCTGTGGCAGCCGCCTATCGCTGCACCGCAAGAGTGGGCACATCTCAGCTGAATGGCGGATTTTGGCACAGTGTACCAAAAGCGGGCGGAATGGCAACTGAAACGGTAAAGGGGCGCCCCACTACAGCAGACGAGCCTCCACCTGGGGAGGCCCGTTCACGCCATCTCCCCCCGCCCCCCTCCCCGGGGCACCCCACGCCGTTTTTCGGAGCAGCATTGTAGGATACCAAAACCAGTGCGGAAACTTACTGGACATCACCTGGATGCCATCAACATCTCAGCGCGTTCTGCTGCCTTGGGACTATTCGCACAACAGACCGCTACTGACGAGGCCTCCTCCCCCCGGGGCGCCCCACGCTGTTTTTCGGAGTAGCATTGTAGGATACCAAAAACCAGTGCGGCACCCAGGTGACATCACCTGGGTGCCATCCAGAACTCAGCACGTTGTGCTGCCTTGGGACTATTCGCACAAAAGACAGCTACTGACCATTGTTGCTTCTTTTTTCAAATTTTTTTTTAAATGTGTTTACTGTTTTTGTTGCGTTGTATATATTTATAAGTTATTAAAGTTTTATAATCCTACTACTTTGTTGGAGTGCTATATATTTTTAATGTGACACATAATTGTAAAAACTTTGATGTACAAAGAGGCATCCCTGGAATCTTCCGCTTCAGGCTCGATCCCACACACCCTCACAGTGAGAATCCCCTCCCCAATCACAATACAGGATGGTTATCAGATAGTAGGAACGTGTGTGCTGTGACAGGTCTCATGAGGTGGGGGCCTTGATCTACTGTAACTACTTTGAACAGGGGTGATTCTTTAAAGTTGGGGCCATAAACTACATCCGCACGGCTAGGTGATAGCCTAGGACCGGCCTGGACAATTAGACACAGAGGAAGAGGAGAGTCAGAGGGTGCGGTAGTGAATAGGGTGAAAGGGAGGTGTCGGGCGGGCAGAGGGTGTGATTCTCAGGGAAGAACAGCGCAGATGGGGGGAGGTTTATGGCCCATGCATGAGAGAGAGAGCGGGGGTGACCAATGCATGGGGGAGATGCTTGCGAGGGTGGGGAGCCATGCTGAGGATCGGCGACGTGCAGAGCGTGGGTCTGGTCAAGGCATCTAAAATGGCTGCCGTGCACGACAAAAGTGTGGCATTGGAAAAAAAGCAAGATGGCGCAGACAATGTTTATCAATACGGATTAATTTATAACAATTATTTTTAACAATATATTTACTCGCAGTGTCAAAATGGCGGTCAACACTTCCTGATTTCCTTCGATTCGAACGTTAACAGACGTCACGCAGCAAAAAAAAAAAAAACAGCTCACGCGCAGCCGCTGGAAGACATGTATCAACATATATGAGCCTCCTCAGCCACCCTCAGAAAACATAAAGGGTCAGGATACGTCTCCCGTACCCCCTTATAACCTGTAATTTAATTAAAACGAAATACAAAATGGCGAATTCCCGCTTCGCTACCTGTTCGCGACCTGGGAAGCGCTTCTACCGTGAAAAATGATTTTTTTTTTTCCCACGGGACCCTTTATTAACCCCAACATCATTCCTAGTGGGTCAAGAGGGGTCTACCTTGCCCCCTTTCATTAAATTCCCCCTTCGTTTTTCTCCTCCTCTTTTCTCTCGATCCTACCGAGAGACAAGATGGCGGCCGCTCCGGACTGTTTAGAATGTTGACAGACACCGGAGAGCCAATCAGCTTCGCTTCGCAAAGCTCCGTTACGCGACAAGTTCGCGAACCGGAGCGCTACCCGGGACGCTGTCACAGATATATCTGATTTTTAAAACGTTAATTTCTCAAAATCCACTGGAGCACATATATTGAGACTCAGCAAAGGCACATCGGGCTAACAGTCCCTACAATTTTGCCAAGTTTCGTGCAAATCCATTCAGCCGTTCGAGCTAAAAGTGAGGCCAAACGCCCTATGGAAAACTCAATGTTAAAAACGCGTTTTGGGACCCCCCTTTTTTCTCAGCCCCCTTGACGAAACCCCCCCACATTTTCAGGGGCTGCTCGGAAACAAAATGTGCCATTTTCCTGAAAATTTCAGCCGATTCCGTCCACAAACGCCAAAGTTATTAGACATAGAATTTTCAAAAGTCCCATAGAGAAAAAATCCAAACTATATATACCTACTGGCGACCGCCAGTAGGTAATATATATATATATATATATATATATATATATATATATATATATATATATATATATATATATATATACATCTATATATATATATTCATTCACTGAAAAAACCATCGGTTTGACACCAGTTATAGTTAGCTGGAAATTTTACTGACATAAAACCAATGAAATTGCACGTTATAGTTAGTTGGACTCACTATAACTTGCGCGTGTAATGCACTGCTGATGACATCACATATTACATCACTCATGACATAGTCAGGGACACCACTCATGACATCACTGATGACACCATCCTTGTGAGAAAGTGACAGATATCATTCCAGTGTAATGTAACCCTTGAAACACATATTCAAAAATAGAAACTATCATTTTCAAAAAAATGGAGATACCTATACCAGTTACAACAACCAATTCAGTAATTCCAACATTTATATACACATCCACTAATTCACTAACAGTTCTTTATAGTCACTCGTATATATAATTACTGATTATATATAGTGATACAGCTATACATCCTGTTATATACCGACAGACATCCAAAAGTAAATCACACACATATTCACACTTGCAAATAAACTAATAAACATCCATTTATTTACATATACAGATATACACACACTACCACCTTACTTCTAAGTAAACTTTCACTTACTTACTCTTTTAAACAATCACTTATAGAAACACATACTTATTTAAACAGGAACTCTTTCAATCTCTCACTGTCACATATACTCAGTTACATATATCAATACTTACATAAACTAGATTAAAACATATGTGGTTACTAATAAACACACTAGTGAGGCAGGTATTCACTCACTAACACACACATATACACACTCAGCCATCCATACAGTCCTGCACATCCATTAAGACACTTATTTAAACATTTATTTTTCCATCGACCTCTACATATACATATATAAAACATATTTATTTTTTAAAAAGACACACATTCACTGGAAGGTGTCATCAGTGATGTCATGAGTGATGTAATATGTGATGTCATCAGCAGTGCATTACACGCGGAAGTTATAGTGAGTCCAACTAACTATAACGTGGAATTTCATTGGTTTTATGTCAGTAAAATTTCCAGCTAACTATAACTGGTGTCAAACCTATGGTTTTTTCAGTGAATTTCATAGGTTTTTCAAATGCTACTTCCTAACTATAACGTGTGTAAAACCAATGGTTTTTTCAGTGAATTTCATAGGTTTTTCAAATGCTACTTCCTAACTATAACTTGTGTAAAACCTATGGTTTTTCAGTGAATTTCATAGGTTTTTTGAATGCTAGTTCCTAAGTATGAAGGATATACCTGAAATAAATATCGACATACCAATCTTACGTGCACAACCGAGTGCACGCACCCACCTATTTATTTCATGAAGCTTTCCAATTTAAACCTAATGAATTTCTTCATAGACCAATGAGAAAAATTGTAGTACGTTAAAGACACTGAACCGGGGCTTTTTTTTCTCATATAAACCTTTTAATTAAATGGACCTGATTTTTTTTTAATCATTCATGCGTGACTGATTGTACACACCTTAATATTTATTTTGAAAAATATAACAGGTTTTATAATTTATTAATTGTATACTTAAATCGAGCTGTAAAAATATGTGAAATCCGTATGTGTTTGAATTCACTTCTTTTCACGTTTTTAAACTTCAGTAAAGAACATCGCTACTTCCAAATCACGTTCGTAACTAGATAGTGTCACCGCCTACACGTCCTGAGATGCGCATGTAAAGTCATGTGACTTGAAAACAAGACTTCCAATTGGTTCTTAGTAGTTTCTGTTCTGGAATTTACACAAAGCACTCCACCCATTTTCCTCACAATCTTTTCTGCTCTGAAGAGACAACAACGTCGAGCATCTTCCGGAAAACTTTGCTGAAATGGCTGCCGTTCCGCATTCATCTTCCGAATCTGAAGGAAATGAGCGACCACCGTTAAGAAGAAAAAAGGAATCTTTCATTTGGCAATTTTTTACTTATCCTGAAGATCAAAAGAAAGTGAATGCGCCAAAAGTAACCTGCACGATATGCAATTCGGAGCTCTCAAGGGGAAATCCAAATAGAAAATATTCCTTTTCTATACACACCATGCTGCGGCATGTTAAACAAAGGCACCCTGAGCATTATGCAAAAGCATCGACAAGTGCCCTGGCAACGCTATTACCATCAGAGGTCGCCAGCACATCTTCTGTTGGAGGACCTGTATCTCCATCGAGTGCTGAGATGGACTTGAGACCATATCTTGCGAAGGTGCACATGAAATGCAACGAGTGTGGAGAAATTCTTTTGTATGGAGAGCAGAGCCTCGTTCTTATTAAACTCAAAATTGAAAGTCATAAATGCCCCAAGAAAAAATAAATTTCTTCACTTCATTTTCATAGTATTACATACTGAAAAATGTAGTACCAACTTTAAGAAATCGAAAGCATCATAACACTTGTTTCCAAAAAAAAAAAAAAAAAGTTATTTTCAGAACTAACTATTTCTACCAAAACATGCTCCAAGAGCATCTTATGACATGTTTTTTCGCCGCTTTATTTTAGTGCGCGACCGGGTGCGCGCACCCTCCTATCGCGTACAGGACCTGAGACTTGCATGTGAAGTCATGTGACTTCAAAACAACACTTCTAATTGGTTCTTGGTAGTTTTTATTCTGGAATTTACACGCAGCACTCCACCCACTTCCATCACTTTCTTTTCTACTCTCTAGAGAGAACAATGTCGAACATCTTCCCGAAGACTTCACTGCAATGGCTACCGTTCTGCATTCATCTTCCGAATCTGAAGAAAATGAGTGACCACCTTTCACAAGAAAAACGGAGGCCACGCTATTACCATCAGAAGTAACCAGCACATCTTCCGATGGACGACCTGTATCTCCATCGAGTGCCGAATGGACTTGAAACCCTGTCTGGCGAACGTGCACATGAAATGCAAGAACTGTGGAAAACTTCTTGTATACGGAGAACAAAGCTTTATTCTAATTAAACACAAAATTGAGAGTCATAAATGCTCCTAGAAAACTTAAATTTCTTCACTTTATTTGGATAGTATGACATACTGAAAAATGTCGTAGGAACTTTAAGAAATCAAAAGCATCATAACACTTGTTTCCCCAAAAAAAAAAAAAAAAAAGGTCTTTTCAGAACTAACTCTTTGTACCAAAACGAGCTCCAAGAGCATATTAGCTGATATTTTCTCGCCGCTTTCTTTTAGTGCGCGACCGGGTGCGCGCACCCACCTATCACGTAGAAGCAGCGACACACGCATATGCAGTTATGTGACTTTAAAACAACACTTCCAATTGGTTCTTACTAGTTTCTATTCTGCAATTTACACGGAACACTCCATCCACTTCCCTAGAAAACCAGCTTATCGAAAAACTTTTAAAGCCTCCCCTTATGAAACATTCGACATCGTTCACATAGCAGTGTAGTAAATAGCACTAGATACACTCCGTCCCTTAATTATAAGAGACTTATCAGTATGTGAGAAAAACTTTTGTTTTCACGTGATAATGTGAAATGCTGAGTCTGTTACAGAATTTTTTTTCACATATATGTTACTATTCTCCTTCGACCACTAACACCATAGAAAATACCACCAATAGCGGTGATATTTTGTACACCGACAACGGGCGATTTCTATCGCTTAGAGCCCTTGCTATTATAAAGTTTTATTTCCTAAGTCTCTGATCTCCAACTGTGCAACGTGACTCCCCTGTGTGTCGTAATGAGGTGCTAAGAGCAGCACGTACACTATACTGTGACTAAGCATCCATAAATTCCGCGGACATTTCTACCCTGCTATCTGCAATTATAAACATCAAAAGGAGCTATGCTGCCCCCCTTGGAGAGGCCTCACTCCCACTGCTACAAAGGCTTGGCAGTCGCCAAGATGCACAAAAACAGCGTCTCGGATCCATTGAACTTCTGTGACGGTCTCAATGAAAATAAGCACTAAACAATATTCAAGTATGTAGTATTCCTTCTACTTGGTTAGAGACTAAACATTTACTGCAGCGCTGCAGCGATTTCTTCCGCAAATAAACCTTGGTATTAATGAGGTTTAACGCAAATGCGGTAAAAATCGTTGCAAAGCATAAGTATCACAAAAAAATCAGGATTATTCATGGATAGCGACCTAATGCTATTAGCCATGTTATCCACCTCCCATTGGATAACATAGCTAAAAACTACTCAGGGCAGGTCTTAGCTTTTAGAAATATTCCCGCCTAGCGCAAATATCTCCAAAAGCTAGTAATAAGAGATAGCGATGTTAAAGACTATTTTCAGTCGCTAACATCTTGGCAAGCCCACTTTGTATCTCATTAGATATAAATGCAACTGACATGCAAAGTGCGGCCCAAAATGTTCACCATCTTCTACTAAGTGTTGCTAACTGGTGTTAGCAGCAGCTAGGTAATAGAGAGATAATTTTATCTCTGCTTTCTTGACGTTTAAAGCAAAAAAAACACAGATAAACACCCTTCATAATATACCTCTATATTCAAATTGAAGTAGGCGTGGCCCAGAAAGTCACTGAGTAAAATCTCATAAATGACAGTCAACCAATTTCAATACGTATTACTTCAGAAGAACATTCTTTATGATACAGGGCTCTAGAATGACAGACATATCTCGTCTTTATAAAAACCCTTCAGGTTTTTTTAACAGCTGTTAAATGCTTCCATACTCATCACAAACCTGCTCCATCATGAACATTGCCTGATCTGTCCTCAGGACGGACAACATTTGTGATGAACTTGCCGCTGTGCATGCAGAACACTAACATTGTGCTTCCTTAACACGTTCTATTCAGTAAGCAGGACCATGACGGAACCACTCTATCATAAACACACTTGAACCATGACTCATAAAAGGAGTAGCTCAATCATGACCATGCAAGTCCCACTAAGCCCCCCAGCC
This sequence comes from Lissotriton vulgaris, assembly GCF_964263255.1. Classification (NCBI taxonomy): domain Eukaryota; kingdom Metazoa; phylum Chordata; class Amphibia; order Caudata; family Salamandridae; genus Lissotriton; species Lissotriton vulgaris. Next base: position 459,167,732 of record NC_141696.1, on the reverse strand, counting down.
CCCTAATCTTCAGTCAGAATTGGAACTGCAACACAGGATTTAAAGTCCTGCAAAGAACACCATGTAACATTTAATATCATATACACCATTGTTTTCATATATCACTTTTGCTAAACTCACTCAGTGAAATATCGCTCATTTTATTAAATCACTTTTAAAGCATACCTTCTAACAATGCACCCAATCCTATGTGGAAGTGTTCAATATAAAAGATGACATTGCTTTAAGAAGGATAGAGAAATAAATAACACAATGTTGTAAAAATTTCTTTATTATATATACTTACCTAATAAAAAGAAAAAAACAAGTAAATTTCTTATGAAAACGTAGCACCTGTTGAAAGAAATTAAAAATAAAAATATAAAGTATATTATTTATAGAAAAAACAATACGAAACAATAAGACAGATGCAAAGAAAACTGTCAGATATTATTAATTAAACTTACCTTATAAATATAATATCTGTGGAGGAGAGTAAAAAAAAAATCTGTTATAATACATATTTCTGAATGTAATGTAGCAAAATAAGTAAACAACATATTAAATGATTTATTTTTGCTGTCCTCAGAAAACATTGATTTTCAATATCAAGAGTGATTTCAATATTAATCATCATATAACAGCGGGGGAAAAAAACACAATCAAAATGATTGTGTTTAAAAAACCCATACAAAATCTGCATACATATTATAAATACTTGAAAAAAACATGTCTTAAATGTTTTTCTCAAATTCACAATTTCTTGAGTAAGCACACTACATCTTCCACAGTTACAACCTAATTAAAGTATACCACTTATTTTTCAAGATATCTCAACAAAATCCCGTGCAGCAATCTCCTATAAAAAATGTATTTGAAAGACACAGTTTCTTCTCTCATACCTTTCCGCGTGGCCAAATTGTATAAGCTAACTCATTATCTTTTAAATACCTCTCCCAAACACTTACGTCCATATAAGTTTCTAAATAATTCTCAAAAGTACTCATTTTCTTCTCTCATATTTTTCCACGTGGCCAAATACTATGAGTTAAGTAGTTTTTTTCTGAAATTTTGTAATCTTAGTCTTATCTATTGTTTTCTGTACTTTCACAATCAAAATTTGTACCATATTTTATACCATCAAACATTAAGTAAATTTGTACCTGATGTTATCAATATGCAAAACACAAATTTCATTTATAGATTTGAACACCCTTATTTACATGATATTTCTAAACTAGTAAGTTTCAGATCTTTATAGTATAAATATTCCTACAGCAAATCATTCTACTGAAATTTGGGTTACAAAAATAACAAATAAGAGTTACTTAAGGCAAAAGGCAAACGTTTTTTAAAAGTCAATTGGCTATCATTGCAAAGTGTCCAGCCAGTAGCACACTTCAAATAAGCCGTATAATGTCCTGATGATGTAGAATGCCCTACATGATAAATAATGGCTACAGTTACAAATGTTCTTCTAGAAATAGAAACTTGAGAAGCCACAAAATATTTAATTAAAGTGGATAATTTACTCCCATCAGCTCTGCATCGTTGAAACATTAAAATTACATATTGTCCGTATCTATGGATAAATAAAGTTGATAACATTTCAGACTTGCATTGAGAACAGACCATGTTTTGATGTGCATCTTTAACTAGTTTATTAAAAGGCACTTCTTTGCAGTCTGGTAATGTCAAATATAAAAATCTTTCACTGGGTATCTCAGTACTACTTAAAAATGAGCAATTATCACACTTATGTTCCCATTTATAAGAAAGCCCAAAAAGACTATCAATATCTACACCTTCATCTTCCAAAGCTGTAAACATATACATAATAAATTCCTGACAATCTTGCTGTATATTCTGAGAAAACTGATTTACTTCTGCACATATATCTAAAACATTCCTTAATTCCGAAACACTTCCTACTTCATTATCACCACTACTACACGTTTCAAATATAGAATTTAAAGAATGACAAAAGGTATGCTCCTGATTTTCTATAATCTGTTCCTTAACATTTTTCAGAAAGAAAACAACATTAACTACTACATTTGCATAGCAGTTGACACCACACCTATTTTCCAACTTAAATCCAACAATCTCTTCAATACTAACAGTTTTGCTAGAGCTACCAACAACAGCTACATCTTTTTTTCGTCGTTTCTGGACTACTTCAGCACATTTGTCCTCATTTTTCCTTTTCTGACCAACTATACGCCTTTCAATTAAAGGATATTGAGGTAAACTTGGAGCATATTCTCTTCTTAACCTATTGTACTCCTTCACACAATTTAAATCTGCACTAATCTTTGTCTCATCATAATCAATTAGATAAAGTCCACATAAAGTTCTAACACGCGACAGAGCAACATACGCCATGCCCTCTTTAAATACAGTACTTCCAATATTTACCAAAGCACAATCTACACTTAAACCTTGAGATTTATGTATAGTCACTGCATATGCCAAGCAAATTGGAAATTGCTTACGACGGACATATAAGTCTTTCACAAGCAAAAAACGAGTTGAACATCGACTAATTTGTTGAACTTCCTCAATCCCATCAAATTTTATCCTCAAAAATTCAATCTCATCTCTATTGGTATAATTCACAAAACCAACAACATTACCCATTGCTCCATTTACCAATCCTCTTTCTACATGTAAATGTCTTCTTAAAATTATCCGACAATTTAAACATACATACAGATTTTTCTCTAAACCAGCAGTTTTAGCTATAGTTTTTTGAAGAGAATCCAATTTCAATTTCAACTTTTCAGACAAAACAATAGTACTACCTTCATGCTCTATTCTATCTTTAGCTTCAAGTTTCTTAATTTCTTGCTTTTCTAAATTAAACATTTTCTCATTAAAAACTGAACATTCTTTCAGAGTTGGCATCAAGCATATCACTGACTTATCTACAACCTCTTTACTATATATTCTCTCAGGAACATTGTCTTCATTAGGAAACAGCTTGGAAAGTAATCGCGTTCGTAGAGTCTGTTTTGCATCTTCAGTTAATTTTCCAATCCTAATATCTTGAAGAATACTTCCATATTTAGTATCCTTTGCCTGTCGCATATTTTGAATCAGTTCAGTATATTTGAAATGTGACCATATATTTACATTTCCAATACTGCCCAGGCACTTTCTGGTCTCCTCATGTGTAACAGTTTCAAATACAGGTTGTCCTTTCACAGGAGTCAGCTGCAGTAGATCTCCAAAAACTATGACATGTTTACCTCCAAATAACACATCATACTCTGTCTTAAGTGTCTGTTGCATTCTTAAATGCACAAAAGCAAGCATTAAATTGGAGACCATGCTTACTTCATCAATAATAAGAAGTTTCATTTTTTTAAGGACTCTAGAAACTTCAAAACAAGCTTCTCCAGATAGCTTCTGATATTGTAATTTATTTTCATGTTCAACTGGCAGCATCAGCAAACGATGTAAAGTTACACCTTTTATATTATGTGCTGCCAATCCAGTTGGAGCAGTAACAACACACGACAGTGTTGACTGAGTTGTTTGCTGTAAATATGTAGTAATTCCTTTAATTAGGAAACTTTTACCAGTCCCAGCAACTCCACTTACATATAATCGAATAGGCTCAAATGACATACATGAGCAATCTTTTCTCTCATGAAAAAAGCCATGCTCAATGTGCTCTGTCACTTCATCATATATCTGTCTTTGCTCAACATTAAACTGCTTCTTTAATTCTTCTAAGTCGATTATTTCCTCTTGACCTTGCTGCATTGCGCTTTCCACCTCATCCATGGCGGTGGCTGCTTCATTTTGAATAATTGGTTGTCCCAGTGGATCTTGACTTAATGATGCCGAACTTTGACTATCTTGTGAACTATCTCTAGCAATCTCTGCTGCAATTGTTGCTTCTTGCTCTATTTCGTCATTCAACATTTGGAGATAATTGCTGAAAACAGGGCATTCAATACTACTTTTAGATGCTTGAATGAATCTTCATAACTATCAAAGTCTCCAAGTAGTTCCTCTTCTCTACGCCATGGTTTAAAGAGTTGCAAAAGAGCAAAATAGTAAAATTCTCTCTTATCAGGTGTTTCGCAACTCAGTTTCCGATGATTTATCAAGTGTCTTTTTCTTTGTTTTACCAGACATCCTTCATGTCCAATTACAGCATGTACACCTTTATCAATATTCTCGGTAACATTTCTCTTAAAAGTATAATTTTGAAGTATTTCATACAGACAAATGTTTTCAAGCAGAGTACTTCTATTTGGATAGTATGTATCCAACATATTTGTTTTCAAAATGTCTGTACTGTTTGGTTCTTTCTGCGCTAAGTACTCAATTTCTTGCACAGGTTTTAGAACACGGTTTCGTGTTTCTGCTAGGCCCAAACTCACCCAGAGAATAGTCCTTGACTTCGCATAAAGACTTGCTGATGATAATCTATCACAACATTCATATGCTCCAATTTCTCGATGAGACACCATCTTCAAACTGTACGTATATAATTTCTTGCTCAGGCTCTTTTCATGAGAAATGTCTTCCCACATCTCCTTCAGTTCCGTCTTTTCAGATTTCGTGATGTAAGACGTTACATATCGAGCCACAGCAATAGAGTTGTCTGCAACATATTGTATGTCCATGTTAGCATTCCACATGGACAAAATGACTGGATTATAGTCTTTAATATATTTCGATTCTTCACCTCTTCTTAAATTGTACGTATTTTTAGGTGACCTCCTTCTGATATTATGTCGCAAACATGACATCAAATTGTTGACTCTTCCTTTTGAAAGTACCGGTCGTGCAAATCCAAAGCGACATTTGGTATAAAATTTGCTCTTTGATTAGAATTTTCGCCGACAATATTTTCCACAGCGATGACTTTGGAAACGTAAGACTTTTCCTCTTAAGTCCTTATCAGTGGTACTATTAGGTATGTCACAAGTGGCATACTGTTCAATAAAAGACAGTACAGTCTCATCTGAGTCTATTCCAAATTTAGGAGCATCCTTGATCCATAGCAGCATATGAATATAAGGAGCACCTCTTGCTTGATATTCTTTTCTCCAAAAGAAATCCAGTACTTCACCAAGAGGCGGATTTTTCTTGTTAGTAAGGAAAGACATCATAGTTTCAAATCTATGATTAAAATACCTGCAAACAATAACTGGATCTAATGAACACAGTTCTCCAGGTGTCTTGTAGTTTATATTTTCTATATTTGCATTCGCCTCCCGAAGAAATTCAATTAAATCTTCCCAAGCATACTCTGCACAGCTTAGAGTTAAAAACCATGTTGGTGCTCCTAAATTTCTAAGCATACACTTTAAATCTCCATGACAACGGTACCAATACTCATTAGTACCCCGCTGACAAGCCATTAAATTAATTAAATGAGAATCCAAAACACTATCTTTCTGATGCACTCTATCCATAAATTCCTTTGCTGAAATATTTTGCAGATATACACCACTTTTTAAGATATGATTTACTGCATAAGACAGACCAGATAAGTCACTCTCAAACAAAAGATGAAACAGATATGGAATACATTGGCGAAACCTTGGATCTTCTGCATATAATCTAGTTGTCCAGTACCCAGATGCAGGAATCTGCATAGGTCGATCATCATATTGTGTACCTTCACCTGTAGGAAATAACTGTGGGAAACAACGACCTTCCAAACTTTCTTCCCAGACACTAATAGGATTTCCTTTCGCCTTTCTCATCTGAAATAATTCAATAGCATTCCCTATTGCTTCTTTGGAATGCAGTGGATGAACACTGTAATGTTCATAAATTATTTCAGTTCTAGATACATCAACTTTTTCAATTTGTCCACTACACAAATCACTATCCTCTTCTTCACTTACATCTTCTTGTTCTACGTATACATCTTTGTAATACTTATTATTTTGCACTAAATACAACGTTGCCTTTTTCACTTTCCTTACATCCACTAAATCTTGCCAGATTTTCTTACTCTTTGTGGGTACACCATTCACTAGAATAACTAGAGGTTCCTCTTCTACATTTTCAACACCAATTGTTTCCATATTTTTTTTAAGATCAAGAGGCAAATACACAACTCTACCCTTTAATCCTCTTAGTAAGTCTGAAGGATTTAATTTACCAGTCTTAGGCTCCATTCAAACAATAGCCTGAAAAGGATGTACACATTGAATCAGAATCGTCTCATAAGTATTTAAATTCATCAATTCAGATGGAATATTTACCAACTCTAAATTATTGTGAACAGCTCTAGCAGGCATTTTATTTTCATCAAATTTATTATAACAATATTTACAAACACGTTGCTCAAAACCCAAATCAAAATAGTTTTCCACCAACAAATAAGTTGCAAAATCTTTCCATTGACCATTACTTTCATCTTCACTTTTTAAATATAAATCAACTAAACTCGTTTGACTTTTGTAATGAATTCGTCGACAACAGACACAAGAAAAATTTGGTTTCTCACCTGCAATCACCTTAAACTTTATTATTTCTTGTTCAAAGTTTTCAATATTTACATTCCCAACATTTTCTAACACATTTCCTTCTATAATTATATCACCTTCTGCATTATCTTCCTCGGGACCAAAATAACTTACCTCAATTTCTGCACAAATCTTCTTAACATCTAATTCACATCCATACAAAAGAGCACTATTTAACTGTTTAAGTTTAAGTGCTGGACTTTTTGCATAGTACAACTTTCTCACTAATTTTCTCATTTTAATGTGATGCACTGCTAACATCCGGAAGTGATGAAACACACTCTGACATATTTTTTTAGAGAGACAAGCCAGAGAATGGCCTTGCAGACCTATTTTCTCACGCACTCTGCATTCATCTAATTCTTGCAACATTTTAATTTTTTTCTTTAGACTTTCTTTAGTGTACTTACGTAAGAAATTGCGAAAGAAATCAATTGAATCCTGTCGTACACTACAAATGCTACTACAATTCCAACTGTAAACAGGAGCATTAGGACGTCCCTGTAAAGCTTCTCTAGCCATAACATCTTCTGCATTTCTAACCACAATTTTCTCTTTCTCAATAACACAACCATCCTTCACCTCATACGCTCGACCAGTGGTGTCAACTGCATGCAACAGATCGTTACTTTGAAAGTAACTCTCTTCATTAAAAAATGGCTCAGAAGTTGAAGTATGCATCCACTTCCCAGAAAACACTTTACAAAAATTACTCCTATTTATATGTCTCTTCCATTTACTTTTACTTTTGAAAACTCGAATCGCCTTATTTAAAATATTTATTCTATTAAGTATTAAAATAAATAACTTTCATTTTGTCTCAAATGCGCGCTCAACAAAAGCCTCTATATATAGTTTTTTTTAAAGAAAAACAGATCTTTTTTTAGAAACTTTTTCCTTTTGTAATAAATTTGCAACGACTCTGTTGTAAAACATACGCTTCCTGATTTGGCTAAATTGATTGGTCCGGGTTTTACTGTACTGACTTTCATCTTTCCTAATTCTAGTAATAGAAGTTTGTTTAACTCCAGATGTCTTTTTAGATGATGAAATCGTTTTCTCCTTCTGAACTTCAATATTTACATTTTTCCTTCCCAAAATGCTTTTGACAAACTTTTTAGTTTGCTTACCAGGAGTACTCTTCTTTATATCCGTCCTCTCAGTCTTTGAAAATAATTCTGTACTTTTCTTCTTTAAACTGTACGTCCATTTGTAGAGTTTCTTTTTTTAAATTCTGGTCGGCATCTTAATTTAAAATTTTGATGAGATTGTGAACCTGTAAGACACAAAAATAACAAATATTATAGTTCAGTACTACCATATACCGTACAAATTAAAACCACACATTCATTTTTTAATAAAATACACATAATAACAGAAAATCTCCGAACAAAGTAGTAAATCCTGTAGTGAATTTTCCTTGTAAATTTATCACACTATATATTTCTTTAAACTTCATAGACAATTTTGAATTTTTTTTTTAAAAGCATACAAACAGTACACTTTTTTCAAAAACTATCGGTCATCATAAGTGTTTTAATCTTTTTTTCTACAATCTCTTTTACACTTCATGAGAACATATCTTATCACTCTCATGAAGCACTTTATCGACGAATATATGAAGAAAACTATCATCATGAATGGTTTGCTATCACTTTTTTTTATTTATTTAAAAGTTCATAATTTAAAAGAACTTCTAACATCAGTTCATCAGAAACTTCTTCAACTTCATTGTCCTCCTCTTCTATCAGCTCTAAATATGCTGAATCTAATGAAATGTCCATAAAATAGTCATTTTCATCTTCTTCCTCTCCAACAACCGCGTCTAATATTTCCTCCATTAGTTCATTTATAATTTCAAAATTCACTTCAAATTCTTCCCCAAAAAATTCCATTGTATTTTTTTCTATAAATTCTTCTTTTTCCTTTTAAAAAATATAAAGACTAAATTATATCTTTGTCCATAAGTGTATAATTAAAAACGACCTTTACTGATTTTTAAACTACAGATAATTTTATAATCTCTAACTTATTTACTCTATAATTGTAAGATACCACATTCCTCTTGTTTTGAAAAAGAAATTGGCAATATAACTCTAAACATTGACACTGTGTTTTTTTAAAAATTAAATAATTACTGTTGATAAAAGACATTTCACTGTAAAATTTATTTTTAGATTTTCTACATATTTGAAATATTTATTACCTGTACAATAATTTTTAGAGACCCATTTCTTTTATTTCATCACTACAAAGTGCAATATGAATATATGCACTCTAAACAAAAGAATCACACTATACAAACCATTTAATTCACTTTACAGATTACTACTTCCCACAGAGACAGTTCCATTTATATTACAACAGTATACTCACCATGTCAATGTCTTACCATATGCAAAATGTCATACTTACCATGAACAACCACCTCATAATAAAACTCTACATTAATATTTAAAAAACTGCCTATACATAGTATATTCACAGATATGCAGGAAAATGAGCATTTAATTTAGATCCATATCATAATACCTCTCTCTAATTAAAAATGGAACACTGCCAAACATAATACAACAAGATTTTAAAAATAATGAGCACTTCACAAGTATTACTAAAACAAACCTGAAAGAATTATACTCCAATGATTTCTAAATCTCAACTCCTTGCAAAAGATCACATATCCCAAGCTCATTAAAACATAATTTGAACTGTCAATGGAGAACATCTCAAAAAACATATGTACTATAAGCAGATAGAACCACATGTAAAAAATTTGAGATAAAATCATGTTCAAAACATTTACAAATTATTCTTTATTATTTTCATCACCACCCACAGAACTTGCCAAAGCATAAAAAGAAACTCACCTGAAAAAAAGAATATATATTCTCAATATATAACTTCGACAGGTTAATCCTTACAGGCACCAAACACTCTAAAAATTGAAAAAATAAAAGTGTATTAACTTATAACAAACTTATTTCCTACACAATATACAATCATTATAGCATTGAACAAGCATAAGTAATAAGATTCCCAAAATACTCTCCATTAAAAATAAATACAAAATTTCTCATTTATAAAAGCATTGTGCCACAGATATGTCACTTTTCCCTATGTTAAAATTCATGCACCTACAACAGTAGGCTTTCAAAAGTAAAAGGCCAACTCACAAAACAAAAAAAGCCTTATTAATGAAACATTGCGCCGCCACTGCGTCACTTTTAGCATGGGAAAAGTGACGCACAGGTGGCGCAAGGCCGTCATAAATAAGGCCCCATGTCCATAGAGAAAAACTACAGAGCCAGCATTATACACATGCAAGCAATACACTTGCACAGAACCACAAAACACCAAGAGCCACCATGTTAATATATATCCTCAATATAATAAACCTCTGAGAATGGATACATATTTCCGTGGCAAACTCCTTAGCAATATTTAAGTGACTAGACTCCTAGAAAATTTATCAAGTCATTATGCTCCTCTCCGCTGCATAGCCGGCGACCTAATTCTTTGGAGTTCCTATATGACCGGCAGTACTGCGCCGTTTCCTTTACCACCTTGGTAAATTCAAAATGGATATCCCTCCTGCCTTCGCAAACGAGCCAGACCACATACAACTATTTTGACAGAGAATGCTTCTGTACTACGGCACCTTAACACTCTCATCTTCGAATACTTCATATCGATTATCATTTCCATATTCGTATTTCACTTGTGTGCAGCCTGTATTTCATTGCTTCAGCTGTGATTTCACATGGGCCCTGCATTTATGTCTCTGCAATTTGGTTCCTCCTGAAGCTAATTACAATCACCTCATGAATCCGTTAATTGATCATGAACAGCTTTGTTACAACAGAGGGTTTATGGCCTTTGCAGCGATACAAGGAGTTCTGGGTAATTGGAATATATTCGCAGCGGCGCAAGATTTCCTAACAGAGAGCTACATCGAAAACCCACCGAGCTGCCCTATGATGGTAAAAGACGCTCCAATAATGACAGATCATGAATACTCCTTTCCTCTTCTCAATTGGATGGCTGACATGTTTTCAGATAATAACAGTGATTTCTTGTTACAAGCACTTGCTGCCTATTTTGCCTACACAATGGACGGTTAACTCTTTCCTAACAGCGAGCTACATCGAAAACCCACCGAGCTGCCCTCTGAAAATATAAGAGGCTCCGATTTTAACAGATCATAAGTACTGCTTTACTCTTTACCATTGGATAGCTGACATACTTTCAAATGATAAAAGTGATTTCCTGTTACAAGCAGAAGCTACCTATTTTGCCTAAACAATGCTTCAATAACTCTTATATAAGCCATTGACGTCCTCATTTCCTTTTGCTTCCCTATATTCTTCACGTTCTTTTCCATATTTTCTTTTGAAGAACAGACCTCTTGGCTTTACTAAAAGTGGACATTATGATTTCGTGCTGGCTAAATTTTGATCTTTTATATGAACTACATTTGTTTCTTCAGCTACTCGATTTTCAACTTTATTTTTTTACAGTGTAATCTCAATAATTCTATTGCATATCTTATCTAAGGTTATTTCAAACATACTCGATGCAAAACTCGCTAATATATGCTACATGTGCCCTAATTAATGTGTAAATTTTAAACGAGTTTTTTATAACTGTAAACGCCATTTCGCATCTCAACTGCTTATTTCCGCCTCACACGCCTCTGCTCCTTTAATTTCCTATAAAATTATATTTTTAAAAAACTTTACAGAAAAATATGTTCTTTCAACAATATTTCCATTATTACTAGTGTTGTATTTCAAATGCAATACTGCAACCTTCAAAACATATCTCAATACAGTAGTTCTCCTCAATGGTGATTTGTGCAGCATCCAACAGATTACATACATGCACCTCTCGCCATTTTGTCGCTTTTGGCGCCTTTTTTTCCCCTCACACTGTCACATAACACAAACTTGATAGTGCTTTGCATGTAGACAGCTGATTGATAAAGTAAAGATGTATAACAACTTGCATTTTCATATATCCTTCCTAAACTAAAAGACCAGAGACCTTCTTCCACTTATTAAAATATAATATACTTCCTTTTAAGAGTGTACAATGTTTTTTTCCAACTATATTCATTTTTCTTCAACTATAGCGTTTGTATTCCATGTACTACTGACAATACCAATTACAGTGTTTTTTGCAATTTCTGTACTCATATTACATAATGATTTGCCTTTAAAACAGTAAATTTCCAAATAAACATTTAAAATATTCACGGTTTCTCTTTTAATCCATAATGTCAACTGAAATGATTTCATATTGAAAAACTATTCATGGGTTCCACATAACCTTAACTGTAGACACTGAGGACCTTATTTATGAAGACCTTCCGCCTCCGGTGCCTCATTTTTTAAAATAAGAAAAAGTGACGCACCGGTGGCGCAAGGTCTTCATAAATAAAGTCCTGAATGTTTTCTTTTCTCGACCTCACTTACTGATACTAGAACCTGCAAGCCAATTACGGCCCGTGAACTCTTTCTTAGTAGGTTGCGCACCGTAAAGACAGTTATACCACTGTTAACATTTTTTTTTACTGTTACCAAGCACCGACAGAGTTCCGCTTCACTCAGAGTTAATCACTGCTCCCACTCTTCTACAGGCCAGACGCTATGTCGTATTTCTCTCCTTATCACCCTTTCATCTCCACAATAACAAACAGTTCTCCGCCTGCCACCAGAGAACAGACTCAGATGCAGAGGCACCAAAGAGTGAAATACGACATACCCTCTGCTCTGAGAAAGCAACCAAGCCGTAATTGTGAAACAAAACATTCAGTAGCTCTTTAAAAATACAAATGCAATTATATAATTATTTTTTTGAAAACGTTCCAATCACTTTAATAGGACTATCTGTGTGTGCCTCCACAGCAAACTTCCTCAGCCCGGATTGAAGGCAAACACACAGACAATAAGATAACACAGGGCAACGGAGATGGAAAACAGAAGGGACATAAAGATGGAGTCAAACAGCAGAACTGAGAGAGATATTTTTATGCTCCGTTTCCAACCTCAATGTACGAACACATTTACTACACAAATCTCTATACAACCTCATGGTCAAAACTTTTCATTTTATTTCACTCGACCACCTCCCTCACCCCACCAGTGCAAACGACAACCAGAAACCGCACTATAATTTTGACGTCTAACAGAAACTTTGTGAATACCTTCATCATTACCACTTTAGCCCCCTTCCCCGACCCTCTCGCCCCACCTCCACCAGTGCAGGCCACGGCCACCAACCAGCCTGAAATTTTGTTGACTGACAAAAAGTTTACGAATTCATTAACCATTACCATTTTTTCACAACGGTATCACTAGTAATTTACCATTTCTCTCTCTTTCTGCATTGTCTGTGTCTCTGCTAATATTATTTCTTCATATCCTCAACAACTTCTCTCATTATATATAAACGCTTCAAAATTTCAAAAATAATTACTCTATATTAAAAATATTTTTTACTGCGTATTCAACTTTTAAATGGAAGAAATTACTTTTAGAAATACAACACATTATGACAGCCATAAATTAGTTTTTACATGGAAAATCAATCATTGTTTCTGATTAAACTATATTATACGGTACATGACAAAACAAACAGTTACGCACTTACCTTTACCAATGCTTTGAACGATGTAGAACAGTGAAAGTCACAAAACAGATATTCGTTAGCGGAACTCTGAATATTGTTTCTATCACTGCAACCAAAATTCAATGGCACAGATATCCAGTCAATACACACTCATATAACTCTCTTCAACCAATCACATTTCCTGACGCAAAATTGTAAAATCAAATTTACATTTCAATTGGTTGTCCTTCACAATATTTTCAGACTCACGTGAGAGACACCCATCACCAACTGCCATCTCCGGCTGTTTCCATGGTAACACCTCATTCTGCACCTTGCTGAAGGCACAGGTCAAAAGTTCATGTCTCAACGTTCTACAACAAACTAAGAAGACTGTTTTCCCTCCAGAAGCACCTGCCAATCCACAACTCAGTTACATGTATTTTTTTCACACCCAATAATACTTTTCGTTTAACATAAACATTAACATGCAACATACTCTTCAATCTCCACTTATTATAATCAACCAATCATTTTTATTTTATTAACCACACCCAGCCTCTTCCTTTTTTTTTATTTAGAATTTCAACTTCTAACTACCATTCCACTTCCAGAACCGATCGGACGACGACTACAAATCCATTGAAAATGAAGGTCTGGCTAATAGGACACAGTTATATTCACTGGAGTGAAAATATGCAGTAAGCAGACGAATTTGCAACCTCGGCTTACCAAATGTACACATAACATGGATTGGCAAAAGAGGATTGAAATGTCACCAATTGATTCCATTGGTGAAAACTTCTAAGCATCTCCCAGAACCAGACCTTATAATTGGGCACTGTGGTGGGAACGATCTAGGCACAATCACTGGGGTAGGTCTGGAAATGCTTCTAAAAGACACCTTTCGACAATTGATGACACTTTTTCCTCGATCTGCCTTGGTATATTCCAATATATGACAAAAAGACAGAAATGGAATTGGTCCAATCAACATTGTGCACAATTTGAGAAAGCAAGGAGACATGTAAATAAATCTGTTTCTGCTTTCCTCAGAGATTATAGCATGGGTTCTATTTACCACAACAACTTGCGATACCACATGCAAGACGTCTATAGGAGAGACGGTGTTCATTTCACGAATGAGGGAAACAGAATCTTCCTCTGCAACATCAGGCTCTGCATCGGTACTTACTTATAAATGCAGAAAACACTCAATTAACATAAGGGCTCTTTTCAGAGCCACCTTATATCTGAGCACTCAAACTTCTAATTTATCTCCATTTTCACACTCTTGTGAATAGGTGTGCGCGACCGGGTGCGCGCACCCGGTTATTTTTTTTCCGAAAAAATATATTTTTTCGCGTTTAAAGGCCTTACTACACACCCCGAGAAAACCTACGCAGCAAGACAATCTCTACCTTCTCCCCTTTCCATGTTTCAACGCTTTGAAATGAACAATATATTTACTTAAAGTGACAAAATGGCGGACAAAACTTCCTGATTTCCTTCGAATCGAACGTTAACAGAAGTCAGGCAGCAAAAAAAAATTCCGCTCGCGCGCGGCCGCTTGGGTGCGCGCACGTGTGCGCGCCTATAGATATATAATTGACTTTAACTTTAATTTTCTCAACAACTACTGAACGGATTTACACCATTCCAAAAAAAGCGTAATCTGCGAACAGGACTCTACAGTTTTGCCAAATTTCTTATAAATCCATTCAGCCGTTCGACCTGTAGCCGAGTCTAAAGGTCCTATGGAAAATAACATGGAGAAAACACGTTTTGGGACCCCCCTTTTATCTCAGCCCCCACTAGACCAATCCCCCCCAAACTTTCAGAAAAGGAGCGCAGCGGACCGAGCCATCTTCTTTGAGAAATTCACAAAGATTCATCCACCAGGGCCAAAGTTATTCCAAATAGAATGTTGAGGATTTCCTAAGGAAAACAATCCTAACTATAACTACCTACTGGCGACCGCCAGTAGGTAATATATATATATATATTACCTACTGGCGGTCGCCAGTAGGTATATATAGTTAGGATTTTTTCCCTATGGGATTTCTGAAAATTCTATGTCTAATAACTTTGGCGTTTGTGGACGGAATTGGCTGAAATTTTCTGGAAAATGGCACATTTTGTTTCTGAGCAGCTCCTGGAAATTTGGGGGGTGTTCGGCAAGGGGGGGCTGAGATAAAAGGGGGGTCCCAAAACGCGTTTTTCCCATGTTAATTTCCATAGGGCGGTTGGCCTCACTTTTAGCCCGAACGGCTGAATGGATTTCCACGAAACTTGGGAAAATTGTAGGGACTGTTAGCCCGATGTGCCTTTGCTAGGTCTCAATATATGTGCTTCAGTGGATTTTGAGAAATTAACGTTTAAAACAAGATATATATCTGTAACAGCGCTTCGGGCAGCGCTCCGGTTAGCGAACTTTTCGCGTATCGGAACTTTGCGATGCGAAGCTGATTGGCCCTCCGTTGTCTGTCAACATTCTAAACAGTCCGGAGCGGCCGCCATCTTGTCTCTCGGTAGGATCGAGAGACAAGAGGAGGCCAAAACAAAGGGGGAAATTACCATAAGGGGGCATAGTAGATCCTCGTTGACCCCCTAGGTTTTATGTGGAGGTTTTAAAAGGGCCCAGGAGGGTCAAAAAAAAAGAATTTTTTTTTTTTGCGTGGTAAGCGCCAAGTTCGCGAACCGGAAAGCGTTCTGGGCAGCGTAATATAAGGATAAAAGAATGATAGACTTTTCTAATACTGTATGTTAATTATTTGTTGTTTTTGTTCGTTTTTATTTATTTATTTATTTATTTTGATTAAAAAAAAATTTATGAGTCAGAATTTTCATAGTTCATTAAAACTTCCAGCATTACATCATCTGGAATCTCCTCAAACATGCATGTTTCTATGTCTTGTAAGCTTTCAATAAATTGTTCATCAAAAGATTCATCCATAAAATCTTCATCCAAAATTTCTTCAGTTAAAATCTCTTCTGTTGTAATGTCGAAGGAAACATTGATTTTTTTGTGCTCCCCTTCCATTTTTTTGCTGTAAATTGCATAAAAAAATAATTATATTAGAAGAGTTAGGGCACTGTTGGGTTTAAGTTCAGACAGGTAGTTCTGTTTTTTTAACAGTGAAGTTAAAGTAAATAAATTCATAATTATAGCAGAGAAGTGTAAGTCAATCAATAAATATAACAGAGGAGCCTATCTGTATCTATAACTATAGCAGGGGGACAGTAAATAATTATCAAAAAACGTTTTTACAAATTAATTTAAAGTGCCACTTACAAATTATCAATTTACTTTACAGGGAGGTGAAAAGGCTCTTGAAATGTAGTTCAGGAAGTAGTAGTGAAAATGGCTGTGTTTCCTTCTCTTCTTTTATATATATTCAGGTACATAACCTATCAAATGTCAAGAAAAAAATAATTGAAAATGAAAGTAAAATTTTCATTGGTTGTCAATTCCAATACTTTAGATGTGTTTTGTGAAGTAATTTACCTCAGGGTATTTAGATAGGTCTACAGGCTAAATGGCTAAATGAAATTTCAATCAAATTTGTGAGAATGAAAGGGATTGTTATGTAGTATGAGCTAATCTATATTTGGTGAGAGTGTCTCTAGTCGTTTTTCTGTAAATTACTTTCCCACCTTTTTTTAGGACCGCTTTCCTGAAAGCGGCCCGGTTAGCGAACCTTAAGCGTCACGGGAGTCCACCATTTTGTGTTTCGGTCGCATTAAGATACAAGATGGAGGGCAAATAATGTTTAGAATGGGTAGAAGGGGTCATGGTAGACTTATCTTGACCCCCTAGGTTTTCTGAGGGTGGCTGAGGAGGCTTATATGTGCGGAAAAAAAACATTTTTTTAAAAAATTCCGCGAGGTTAGCTTTCGGTTAGCGAACCGGGTAGCGCCCCGGGGAGCGTATTTTGTGGAAAATTAGTGAAAAAAGTTAGAAAAAAATAATAATTGTGAGTGATCAGATGAAGGGTAGCTCTGAGAAGAGCTTTTGGGTTTATGGTACATTTAGGTACTTATAAGTAGGTACCAATGCACAGTCTTAAATTCAGAATGAAAATTCTGTTGCCCTCATCTGAGAAGTGAACTCCATCTCCTCTGTAGATATCTTGCATGTAGTAACGCAAGTTATTGTTGTACAGGGAGCCCATTCCATGGTCTCTCATGAAAGCTGAAACAGATTTGTTTACATGCTTCCTCGCTTTCTCAATTTGTGGAGAAAATTGGTTGGACCACCTCCATTTCTGTCTTTGGCATATATTGGAATATACCAAGGCAGTTTGAGGTAAAAGTGCCATTAATTGCTCAAAGGTGTCCTTTAAAAGCATTTCCAGACCTACCCCTGTCAAAGTGCCCAAATCATTACCTCCACAGTGCACAATTAACAGGTCAGGTTTTGGCAAATGCATAAAGGTTTTTACCAATGGTATCAATTGGTGACATGTTAATCCTCTTTGGCCCAACCATTTAATTTCCACATCTTGTAAATTGAGGTTAGGTAAATTTCTGTTCTCAGCATACCTTTGAGCCCAGTGGATGTAACTATGTCCAACAATCCAGACATTAAACATGGTGAGAGAAGGTTGGGCTGCAGTCAGATGAAGTGTGGTAATGAAAGGGCAGTTGAAACAGTAAGAGTTTGTAAAGAAAAAAAACTGAAGATTTCCAATGCTAATGATTCATTAGCAGTGATTGGTGCATTTCCATTTCTGAAAACAGAAAGTTAGGGTGCATGGATGTGTTCTTTGAAAGATGTAATTTGAATGGTCAAGGAAGAAACATTTAATGAAAGATTGCACTGGATACGCAGGTGCACTGAGAGTTCAGAGTTCAATTGAAACATTGTTGTGTGAATTTGCAAACATGAGAGGTCTTCCAGGAGGTGGTTGCTATGGAAAAAAGGCAGAGAGGGCAGAGGGGGGAAGGGTTTTGATTTGAAAAAAGTGAGGGAAGAGTTATGATTGGCTAATATGAGAGATATGTGAAATGAATATCTGTATTTCTGTGCTTTCAATAGCTGCAGCCTCTGGAGTGCATCCTTTTGCTTCTGCTGAAGACAATTTGGTGTATTTCTGAGACTGTTTTCAAAACTCAAAAAGTATTTGCTAAGGTGAGAAAAGATTTATTTAATTTAGATAGAGAGTAGTATGATTTAAGGAGAAAATGATGAAGAAAGCTGTGTTTTTAAAATGTGGTTTTGTCTCAAGTGAAATACAAATAGATTTTGTTTCTTTGAGAAATTGTAATTGCACATTCAGTGTAGCATTCTGGCATGCAGTAACACAAGTTATTGTTGTACATGGACCTCATTCCATGGTCTCTTATGTAAGCTGAAACAGATATGTTGTTTTTAAAAACGATTTTTGAAATCAATTACATTTCTGGATATGTACTGCTAGAGCTTCATAGGTTGTTTTGGGTCATATTTATAAGGCATTTGAGTGTCTTTGATGTTATGTTTTCCTTTTTAAATGGAAAGCGTTCCTCATGGGGCAAGTGTCTTGTAAATACGCTCCCACTTGCGCTTGGCAAATTTAGATTTTGATTATGGGAGTTACATAGTCATGTTAATAATGTCCCAAAAATGGTGCTTGGGCATTCCAGAAAACGCTTTCATGTGTCTCAAGGACATTTTCAGTCATTTCTTCTTGAATGCAGGTATACAATTGATTTATATGCTGTGTTTAAAAACGATAATTTGAAAACAATTACATTTCTGGATATGTACTGCTAGTGCTTCATAGGTTGTTTTGGGTCATATTTATAAGGCATTTGAGTGTCTATTATGTTATTTTACCCTTTTTAAATGGAAAGCGTTCCTCATGGGGCAAGTGTCTTGTAAATACGCTCCCACTTGCGCTTGGCAAATTTAGATTTTGATTATGGGAGTTACATAGTCATGTTAATAATGTCCCAAAAATGGTGCTTGGGCATTCCAGAAAACGCTTCCATGTGTCTCAAGTACATTTTCAGTCATTTCTTCTTGAATGCAGGTATACAATTGATTTACATGCTGTGTTTAAAAACGATAATTTGAAAACAATTACATTTCTGGATATGTACTGCTAGTGCTTCATAGGTTGTTTTGGGTCATATTTATAAGGCATTTGAGTGTCTATTATGTTATTTTACCCTTTTTAAATGGAAAGCGTACCTCATGGGGCAAGTTTCTTGTAAATACGCTCCCACTTGCGGTTGGCAAATTTAGATTTTGATCATGGGAGTTACATAGGCATGTTAATAATGTCCCAAAAATGGTGTAAGGGCATGATCAAAATCTAAATTTGCCAACCGCAGGTGGGAGCGTATTTACAAGAAATTTGCACCATGAAGAACGCTTTCCATTTAAAAAGGGTAAAATAACATAATAGACACTCAAATGCCTTATAAATATGACCCAAAACAACCTATGAAGCTCTAGCAGTACATATCCAGAAATGTAATTGATTTCAAATAATGACTTACTTCATTGGTAGGCCTTCACATGTATTTTCTCCTTTGTTTTCTTCAGTGAAAATCTTATCTGTAACCATGTGTTGGCCTCACCTCAAATAAACAAAACAGGTGATGGACCGAATGTGGATCAATGACACACATTCACCCCAGTCCAAAGATCTGGGCCTAAACAAACCTTTAGATAGGCCACACCTTATCGTCATCCTGAATTAATCATTTAAAATATTAGGGAGTGATTTATGATTGTTGTATGCCTGTTTTGTACCATTGTGTGTCATTTTTGTGATGCAGTGCTGGTGCAAAAAATTTGCTATGTTAAATAATAAGTAGGGCATTAAGTTTTAGATGACTGTTATTCATTTACTGTTTGGTAATAGTGGTTAATAACATTTTTTATTATATTTTTCCACAGATTCAACTGCAGATCTTTTTTTAATTTGAAAAATGCCAACGAAAAATCGTATTAGAAAGGCTACAAAACGTCAAAGACAGCAGGATGATGTTTTATTGCAGCAGTCCTCTTCCCCAAATACTTTTCAAAACACCAAGAAAGCTCCGGGTAAGAGCACAAAATCATACTTCAGAAATATTTTTAGAAAAAAAAGTATTTATCCTAAAAATGTTTCAGTTCAGAAAAAGAAAAGCAATTTAAATGGAAAGGAAAGACCCATAAAAAATGTTACTGGTAGAGGAAGAGATAACTCTGTGCATGATAGTAGAAGGAAACAACAGTTTAAAGACATTCGAAATCGAATGTTCCCTAACAGGATAATAGTTAATTTATTAAAAAATATTAAGAAAGGCCAACAGAAAGCGGCATTTTATAAGAAGAAGAAAAATGTAGAGAAAATTATTGATCATGCTTTTGAAATTAAGCGAAAGTTGTTTATTTTGGTAATCAATAGAATTAGGAAACTAAGCAAGGTAATTTCTGATTTCAAAACAAAAAGTAGATGGAAGAGAGTAGTAAATCGTACTAACTTTTGTGAAGTTTTTTCCGGAGAATGGATGCATAGTTCAAGTTGTGAGGCATTTTTTAATGAGGAGAGTTATTTTCAGGATAATGATTTGGTG
Source organism: Lissotriton vulgaris (assembly GCF_964263255.1). Lineage (NCBI taxonomy): Eukaryota > Metazoa > Chordata > Amphibia > Caudata > Salamandridae > Lissotriton > Lissotriton vulgaris. The sequence goes on along the minus strand of NC_141696.1, from coordinate 459,147,087 downwards.
TTTGCAGTTGACACCAGTGGTCGTGCTTATGAAGTGAAGGATGGTTGTCCAGTTGAAAAAGAACAACTTGTGACAACAGAGACAGAAGAGGCGCTAAGTGATGAGGTTTTAGGAAGACGTCCTAAGGGTCCTGTGTACATTTGGAAGTGTAGTTCTATTTGCAGTGTGTGACAGGTTTCCATCAATTTGCTTTGTGATTTTATACGGACATTTAATAAGAAAAGTTTGAAGCAGAAAATGAAGTTGTTGCAAGATTTAGATCCTTGCAGAGTGAGACAAATGACAGGTTTGCGTGGTCATTCACTGGCTTGTCTTTCCAGGAGAGTATGCCAGAGTGTTTTTCATCATTTCAGGATGCTAGCAGTGCATCATAATAAAGTGAGAAAATTAGTGAGAATGTTGTATTATGCTAAGAGTCCAGCAATTATGCTTAAACAATTATGTGCTGCTCTTTTGCATGGTTCTGAAATAGATGTGAAGAATATTTGGGAAGAAATTGAGTTTTGTTACTTTGGTAGTAGAGATGAGAATGTTCCAATTGACCCAGATGTAGAGGGTTATGTTGAAGATAATATACAGGTTTCTAGTACAGATAATTTTCAGAAGGAAATTGCCACGTTTCAGATGAAATCAAGTGCGAGGCCTAATTTCACTTGTGTAAGTTGTCGACGCACTTATTATAAGAATCAGACTAAGTTAGTGGATTTATATGCAAAAACTGAAAGGGAAAATAATAGTGAATGGAAGGATTTTGCCACATACTTGATGGTAGAAAATTGTTTTGATTTGGGAGTGGACCAACGTGTGTGTACTTATTGTTGTAATAAATTAAACCAAAACCAGATGCCTGCTAGGGCGGTTCATAATAATCTGGAATTGGTTGAGATTCCTTCAGAATTGAAGGATTTAAATACTTATGAATCTATTTTGATTCAAAGTATCCATCCCTTTCAGGCTATTGTAAGAATGGAGCCAAAGACAGGGAAGTTGCCTCCAACAGATTTACAGAGAGGATTAAAGGGAAGAGTTGTTTATTTGCCTCTAGATTTGAACAAAAACATTAACACAATTGGAGTAGAAAAAGTGGAAGAGGAACCTCTGGTTATCTTGGTTAATGGGGTTCCGACAAAGAATAAGAAAATATGGCAGGATTTAGTGGATGTTAGGAAAGTCAAAAATGCAACTTTGTATTTGAAGAAAAATAATAAGTACTATAAGAATGTATATGTTGCAGAAGAGGAAGTAAGTGATGAAGAGGATAGCGTTTTGTGTGCTGGCCAAATTGAGAAAGTAGAGGCGTCTAATAGTGAAGAAATATATGAACATTATAGTGTTCATCCTTTGCATTCCAAGGAAGTCATGGGGAATGCTATTGAGTTGTTTCAAATGAAACAAGCCAAAGGGAGTCCCATTAGTGTTTGGGAGGAAAGCTTGGAAGCTCGGTGTTTCCCACAGCTATTTCCCACAGGTCAAGGAGGAAGATATGATGAGCGACCTCATCAAATTCCTGCGTCTGAATACCGGACTTTACGATTGTATGCAGAAGATCCTAGGTTTCGTCAATGCATTCCCTATTTGTTTCATCTCCTGTTTGAAAGCGATCTGTCTGGACTGTCATATGCAGTGAACCACATCTTAAGAAGTGGTATACAGATGCGAAACATCTCGGCAAGTGATTTTATGCATAAAGTCAATGTCCAAGACAGTATTTTGGATTCTCACTTAATTAATCTCATGGCGTGTCAGCGTGGTACTAATGAGTACTGGTACCGTCGTCATGGTGATTTAAAATGTATGCTGAGGAACTTAGGAACTCCGACATGGTTCCTCACTCTGAGCTGTGCCGAGTATGGCTGGGAAGACTTACTTGAATTTCTACGAGAGGCAAATGGAAATATTGAAAACATTGAATTCAAGACACCTGGAGAACTGTGTTCTTTGGATCCAGTGAATGTATGCAGGTAGTTCAATCATAGATTTGAAGCTATGATGTCTTTCATCACAAATAAGAAGAATCCACCTCTTGGAGAGGTGTTGGATTTCTTCTGGAGAAAGGAGTACCAAGCAAGAGGTGCTCCTCATATACATATGTTGTTGTGGATCAAGGATGCACCTAAATTTGGAACAGATCCGGATGACTTAGTGATGAATTTCATAGAACAATATGCTACGTGTGCTGTTCCAAACGCAACGGAGAAGAAAAGCCTAAGAGAACAAGTTCTACGTTTCCAAAGCCATCGTTGTGGAAAGTACTGTTGTCGTAAATTCAGAAACAAGGACAAGTTCTACACCAAATGTCGTTTCAACTTTCCACGACCGGTGATTTCTAAAGGAAGAGTGAACAGTTTGATGTCTTCGCTGCGACATAATGTGACGAGCAAATCACCCAAAAATACATACAATTTGAAAAGGAACGAAGAGTCCAAGTACATCAATGACTACAACCCAGTGATTTTGTCCATGTGGAATGCTAACATGGATATACAGTTTGTGGCTGACAACTGTATGGCTGTGGCTCTGTATGTGACATCTTACATCACCAAAAAAGAAAAGACAGAACTGAAGGATATGTGGGAGGACATTTCCCATGAAAAGAGCCTCAGCAAGAAGTTGTACAGTTTCAGTCTGAAGATGTTGTCGCATCGAGAAATCGGAGCTTACGAATGTTCTGATTGATTGTCTTCAGCAAGTCTCTATGCCAAATCCAGGAGTATCGTTTGGGCGAGTCTTGGTCTTGCTGCAACGCGAAATCGAGTTCTAAAACCTGTCCGGGAAATTGAGTATTTGGCAGAAAAGGAACCAAACAGTACCGACATTTTGAAGACCAACATGTTGGATACATATTATCCAAATCGAAGCATTCGCCTTGAGAATGTTTGTCTATATGAGGTTCTACAAAATTATATATTCAAGAGGAACATCAAAGAAGATATTGAGAAAGGAGTGTATGCTGTAATTGGAAGTGAGGGATGCCTGGTCAAGCAAAGAAAATGCCAATTAGTAAACCATCGAAAATTGAGTGGCGCATCTCCAGAAAAAAAGGAGTTTTTCTATTTAGCACTTTTGCAACTTTTCAAGCCTTGGCGTGCAGAAGAGGAACTGCTTGGAGATTTCCTCTGTTACAAAGACTCTTTCACTGCTGCTAAGGAGACCATAGAATGTCCTGCTTTTCCCAAATATCAAGAAATGCTAACTTTGGAAATTGAGCAAGAAGGAACGTTTGCAGCCGAGATTGCCAGAGACCGTTCTCAGGATAGTCAGAGTTCTGTTTCATTGAGTCAGGATCCACTAGGAGGACCTATTATCGAAAATGAAGCTGCCACTGCTATGAATGAAGTGGAAAGAGCCATGGCACATGCTCAGGAGGATTCAGTTAACTTAGAAGACTTGGAAAAACAACTCAACGTTGAGCAGAGGAAAATATATGATGAAGTTACCAAGCAAATTGAGCACGGATTAAGTCATGAGAAGAAAGAGTGCTCATGTACATCGTTGAAGCCTGTCCGACTGTACGTGAGTGGAGAAGCGGGAACTGGAAAAAGTTTCCTCATTAAAGCAATTTCTTGTTATTTGCAGGAAAGGACTGAGTCATCGCTGTCTTGTGTTGTCACCGCTCCTACTGGACTGGCAGCACATAACATTAAAGGTATTACTTTGCATCGTCTACTGATGCTGCCAGTGGAGCATGACAACAAATTACAATACCACAAGTTATCTGGGGATGCTTGCTGTGAAGTTTCAAGAGTCTTGAGGAAAATGAAACTACTTATCATTGACGAAGTAAGCATGGTTTCCAATGTCATGCTTGCCTTTGTGCATTTGAGAATGCAAGAAGTACTTAAAACTGAATATGATGTGTTATTTGGTGGCAAACACATCATTGTTTTTGGAGATCTTCTGCAGCTGACACCAGTAAAAGGTCAACCTGTGTTCAAAATACTCATGCATGAAGATACCAGGAAGTGCCTAGGGAGCATTGGCAACGTCAATATATGGTTAAACTTCAATTATGCTGAACTGCAAGAAAATATGCGTCAGGCGAAGGATGAAGATTACAAGAAAATTCTACAAGATATTAGAATTGGAAAAGTGACCGAGCATGGAAAAGAAGCTTTAAATGCACGATTACTTTCAAATTTATATCCCGAACAAGAGATTGTGCCTGAGAATATTTTTCAGAAAATTACTGAGAAGAAATCTGGAATATGTTTGATGCCAACTCTTGCAGAATGTGCTTTCTTCAACAACAAAATGTTGAATTTAGAAAAGCAAGAGATTGTGAAACTTGAAGCTATTGACAAAATAGAGCATATGGGATCAACAATTATTTTGTCAGAGAATTTGAAATCAAAATTGGATTCATTAGAGAAGACTATATCTAAAACAGCGGGTTTTGAAAAGACTTTGAATGTGTGTTTAAATTGCCGAATCATTTTGAGAAGGAATTTACATGTTGAAAGAGGTCTGGTAAATGGATCAATGGGTAATGTTGTTGATTTTGAGAAATACAGAAATAGAGATGGAATAGAATTTTTAAAAATTAAATTTGATGGCATTGAGGAAGTACAGCTAATTGGTCGTTGTTCTTCTAGGTTTTTGCTTGTTAAAGACTTATATGTTCGCCGTAAACAGTTTCCTGTTTGCTTGGCATATGCGGTGACAATCCATAAATCGCAAGGTTTAAGTGTAGACAGTGCATTGGTGAATATTGGCAGTTCTGTGTTCAAGGAGGGTATGGCATATGTGGCATTGTCACAAGTTAGAACTTTATCAGGATTGTACTTGATTGACTGTGATGTCACAAACATTTGTGCGGATCTAGATTGTGTTAAGGAATACAATAGGTTAAGAAGAGAGTATGCGCCACATTTGCCTCAATATCCTTTGTTTGAGAAACGTGTGGTAGGCCGGAAACGTAGAAATACCAGTAATAGTAGGGAGGTTGTTGCAAAAAGACTAAAAGTCAATGAACCGAAAATTGTTAGCAGAAAGAAAGTGGATTCTGTTGAAGATGTTGTCGGTTTTCAATTTGAAAACAGTTCTGGTGTCAACTGCTATGCAAATGTAGTGGTTAATGTTCTCTTTTCACTAGAGAGTTTAAAAGAACAGATTCTGTTGAATTCAGAACAAATTTTATGCTGTTTGCTGAATTCTGTTTTCGAGAAATGTAGCACTGATCGAACAAAAGTAGAAAGTGTGTCTGAAGTTTGTTATCTGTTAGATGAATGTTCAGGTCAAACAGACTTCTCTGAAAATAATCAGCAAGATTGTCAGGAGTTTTTAATGTATATGCTTGATGTATTGCAAGATGAGGGTGTAGATGTAGATCACCTGTTTGGGCTTTCTTATCAATGGCAGCATGACTGCGAGAATTGTAGGGTATCAAGTACTACTAGTGTAGACTCAGAAAGATTTATATATTTAACTTTGCCAGAGAGTAAATCAGTCTCCTTTAATAAGCTAGTAAATGCAGCGGATCACAACATGGAGTGTAGCCAATGTAAATCTGAAATGATGTCAACATTATTTATACGTAGATATGGACAGTATGTCATTTTAATGATCCAACGATGTAGGCCTGATGGATCAAAATTGTCAACTTTAATAAAAAATGTTGTGGCTTCTCAGCTTTCAATATCAGGAAGGACTTTTGTAACTGTAGCAATTATCTATCACGATGGTCCTTCAACAACATCAGGACATTATACAGCTTATTTAAAGTCTCGAAACGGCTGGTCATTCTGCAATGATTCCGTTGTAACTTTCAAAAAAAAATTGCCGTTTGACCTTAAAAATTCTTACCTGGTGTTTTTAAAACCAAAATTTTAATGAAAGAATCTCGGGATTTCCTGTGAAGAATTGCAAAAGGTTCATCAAGTAGAGGGAATGTAAGTCTGCAATGCTGTCTAGATTATTGGTCCAAAACTTTTAATTATAATGTCAATTTAAAAATCCAACTATATAAACCTGATGCAAGTAAGTCTGCTTCATAGTAAGCAGTATCAGTGTCATAGGAAAAGGAGAACATGAGTGACAAAGAAGGGTAAGATATTAGTAGTCCAGGATTGTGAAAATAATCTTAAATGTTTTCTTTTTGAAAGTTGCGAAAATAGAAAATGACGGGATTTGATTGGAAGAATTACAAGACTTGTGAATCGCTGCAACATGATTTGGCCTAGTGGAAACATATGGTAGAATGTGAGAAGTCTTTTTTTGTATGTAACATATTTTTCAAAACGATGGAGGTTTTCTTTCAGAAAGTGGCAGGCTGACAATATTTATAGCACAACACAGTGGACGCTGTTCATAGGACATCCTTCGACGTCATTGAAAGTAAGTTAATTTTAACGAGTTTTGAATTCAGATTTCTTACGTTGTATGGGTTTTTTAAACACAATCATTTTGATTGTGTTTTTTTTTCCCCGCTGTTACATGATGAATACCTTCAAGTCACTGATTTAAGTGAAATTTGATACATTCTGAGAACAGCAAAAATAAACCATTTAACATGTATAATTAATGTTCTGCTTTTTGTACTTATGATATACATTTAGAAATGTGAGGTAGATATGGAGAAACTGAGTCTTCTGTAAGTGTCAATTTTAATGCTTACAGTGCTGTACTTCTGGGTACTGTTTTTTTTAAAAAAAAAGGAATAGGCCTCACCTCAAAGAAAGCTCTTGAAAGCACACATCTTATTTGCATCCTGAAACAATCATTTAAAATATTAGACACAATTTTATGATGGCTTTACATCTTTTTTGCGCTGCTATTGCATCACTATTGTGAGACATCAGCAGTGCAAAAGAAGCACCATGTTCCAAAATAGGTCTCAGTTCATCAGCATGAAGATACTGTTTGTTTAAAATATATATCTTTAGGATTGTGTAGGGGACGTAGAGAAGCAGAGGCTTCTGTAAATGTCAAAGTTGTTGAAAAACTGTTTCTTCTTGAACCTTTTCCCTTTTCTTTTCTAATTTTTAAATACATGTTGTAATATTTTTGGAAATGTTTGTTCTCTCTTTTACAGATTGAGAGTATGAAAAAATATTTAAAAAAGGTAACAAGAATTATAAGGTAAATGTTTTCTACTCTTTTTACCCGCAATGCACTGCTGATGATGTCACTGACCATGTAATGAATGATGTAATAAGAGGACATGACTTACTTCATTGGTAGGCCTTCACATGCTTTATCTGCTCTGTATTCTTCAACAAGTGTAAAATTGATCTGTAACCCTGAGTAGGTCTCCCCTTAAACAACCCTCAGGAGACATCACACCTTATCGTCATCCTGAATTAATAAATAGATCTATTAAACAGTATCTCTGGTTTACTCCCTATAGCTGTCTTTCTTTTTACATTACTCTCTGTTTACTTCCCTTATACTAACTCTTCTTTTTTTAAAAAAAATATTTTTTTGGTTCGCTTCAAGTTCGCGAACCGGGCAGCGAACTGGAAAGCGAACCAAAAGAAATAGAGCTTGCCAGAGTGCTAAACATTCTAGCAATTTTATTTGAAAGGGGAGGTCGTTCTGAAAAGAACTTTTTTTTAATGTTTTTGTTGTTTTATTTATTTATTTATTTTCTGAACATTTTTTGGTTTTTTTGTATTTTTAGAACAGTTTTATGTTTTTTTTGTGTTTTTCATGGAGGGGAAACAACAAAAAAACAGGCATTGAAAAGGGCTCAACAGGAGCAAAAAAAAAATTACTGCTTGGGTGGGTTAGGGCAGTTATGGTTTTCAAACACCAAGTTGATTAAGTTCACGCTCATGTTGCCACATGAGAGCATAGCACCACAATGAATGCACGTAAACTTCATGTGCTTGAAGTTTGGCTGTATGTTTGGCACAGTTTCCTGTGCCTCTCTTGCAGTCAAAGATATACTTGATGTTGATCTGGCCACAGGAGTTGTCGGGGGATTATCTTGAAGGTCCCTTAACTCTGCCCGGCTGTAATTTAATGGATGCCACCTGACCATATGGCGATGCATAGTATAGTTGCCCATACTATACTTTTTGTCTGTGCCTCGAGATAATCTGTATTTGCAGATTAGGCAGGTGGCATATTTGGCATTAACCTTCTTCTCCCCTCGAGGAATTGAGAAAAACTGCCATATAAAACTTGTTTTCCTTCGGGAAACACGGGGCAACTCCTGAATAAATTTAGGTTCATCTGTGTCCTCTTCTTCTAGGTCCTCCTCTTCCTCCTCTCTGTTGGAAATGAATTGTGATGGTGGTCCTCTCTTGTCATGAGGAGGTTGAGGTGGGGGTGGGGGTCCACCAGCTGAAGCAAGGATAGAAGCCATTGCAATCAAATTGGAAAATGGTCTTTCTCTCACCAAGATGAAAGTCAGAGTGAGGAAAGAAGGAGGGGTTTACATGATTTGGGAAAAGCAAAAGTTCTGAACCAATGAAAAGTGTTATTTTTAGGTCACATGACCTAGTCATACATCATTTGGAAACCAAAAGTGAAATGAACCAATGAAAAGTTTGATAAACAAGTCACATGACCTGTTCCGCTTACGTTACGCGGTGCGCGCCGCGTCCCGGATCGCTTCCGGTTCGCTGTCCGGAGCACTTCCGGGAGCGCTAACGCGGCGCGTCATAAGACGCATTACGCGACAACGTGATACGTCGCGCTTCCGTGACGCATCACAGTTCCGCTAACAAAACGTTTACCAGTTCGCGTACTAGATCGCGGCATCAAGATGAGCTAACGGAAAGCTTCCCGGTTCGCTTACCGGAAGCGAAGAAAAAAAATATTTAAAAAAAAATTATCAATAAACATCTAAAATATATTTTGGGTTTTAAAGAAGAATACATTTTACAGCTACAGATGTTAGCTTTTAAAAAACCAATGAAATTCACAGAAAAAACCATAGGTTATAGACCATATATAGTTAGGAATTTGCATTTACAAAACCTTGAAAATTCACAGAAAAAACCATAGGTTATAGACCATATATAGTTAGGGATTAGCATTTACAAAACCTTATTTTACTTGCATAAAACCATTGAAATTCCATATATAGTTAGTTGCGCTAACTACATATCGCGCACCCGCAATCCACTGCTGATGATGTCACATATTACATCATTCATGACATGGTCAGTGACATCACTGATGACATCACTGATGACATCTCAAATGACATCACTGATGACATCACTGATGACAACATCCAGTGACTGTATGTTTCTGTAAAGTTAAAATATGTCTTACATATTGAAGAATGAGTGGATGTATAAGTGTCTGGATGAAGGATTTAGTAGGTGCATGACTGACTGTATGAGTGAATGATTAAATGTGTCTCACTGAGTGCATGGGTTAGTGATTAAAGTGTCTTAATTTGGCAATCATTATTTATGTTCTTCTGTAAACTGCCCCATGATTTCTCAGGGGTTTCAGCTGACAGGGCTTGGTATTGTGTTACGTGCTAATTCTTCCAGGAAACGTCAGAGGGTCGATGCAGGGGTTCTAGAAGGGGTGATAAACCATTTAAGCCTCATGAACAAGCGCATGGTCTTTTAAAGATTTGTGAAGTACTCGGGGCGGCGGTGTGTGTGTGCCCTCTTTCAGGAGCGGGCGGGGGGGCACTGCCAGCAACTTGCCAGGCCAGGCAGTGTTCAACACGTGCATCACCCTTTCTCTGCCTGCTATTGCGCTCCATGCTTCGGAAAGGTAAGAAAAAGAACGTGCATTTGAGTTTGAAATGTCCGATCTTGTAGCAGTACACTTGCAAAGCCCACACATGACAATAACCCGATTCAAGGCCCCATTCACCCGATTTTTTAAACATATATAGCACTCCAACAAAGTTAGATTTTAAAACTTTATTAACATTTAAATATAACGAACGCAACAAAAACTGTAAATATATTTAACCATTTTTTGAAATTAACCAGAACTATAACGATAACAACAACAACAACAATAATATAACTTTTATGCCTAAATTACGCAAACATTTAGCTAATCTGCTAAAGGGGGGAGTCGCCATTTCTTTACAATAATCAATAATGAAAAATCCACATCAATAGGGTTGTCCGTTTTCTCGATGCAGCACTATAGTGCAACATACACAGCACCTGGGGTGTCAAGAGTGAACAGGTCTTTCTTTGTTCCTTAAGATGTTATCTGTGTCAACCTCTTCCGAGAATGCTGATGCGTTAGGATTTCCTTGTGTTTCTTAATAGCATTGGTGTCTGTACACTTCTTTGTCAATTCTGTCAAGATGATAACTGCTTCATAAACAGACGATATCTTTGTTTAGTCATTAGTGTTAAGTGTGTCTGAAACTACAGTGCCCTTCTGTTTTTTTTTCTTCAGGCTCTACTGAGTTTTGTGTGTTGTTCTTTTGAGCGACAATTATTCCAGAGGTTTCAGGTTCACTTGTTTTGTCCTGCAGTGAGTTAACAGCTTTAGAGAGTTCATGTTTATTTGCTATGTCCTGCTGTTCGTCAACTGCTTCAGAGACGTCAGCCTCATTTGTTATGTTTCAGTAGATCCTGGACCTGCCCGGCCGCGCCCAAAATGGCGCCGGTGTAAATGGGACTCGTAACTGCTTGTTGTGTACTGGTTGCCCAACCTTGATATCACGAGATACATATGCAGTTTTGAAGCACATGGCGGAGGCTTGTCTGCTGTAGTGGGGCGCCCCTTTATCGTTTCAGTCGCCATTCCGCCCTCTTTTGCTACACTGTGCCTTTTCCGCCATTCAGCTGTTTAGCGCCCGCTCTTACGGCTACAGCGTCTCGCTCACCATGTAGTTGAGTTGCTCCCACTCTTGGGGTGCAGCGATAGGCGGCTTCCACAGGACTCCTAAAATGGCGGTCGGCTCTTCGGATTTGGGCCTGGTCCAGTAAAATGGCCCTGGGACACCTTGGAACTCGGACGCTTGTCTGCCAGGGCTTGGGTTCCATTCTCGAAAGCGTCCCCTCAGCCTTGAAGATTGTACAAGAGTCTTGTGGGCCGTCGACTCCCGCAGGCTTCCGGTGGGGAGCGGCTGCCATGATTGCTTGCGGAATGGCCACGACGGAGCTACGAGATGGTGGTGCTCTCATGGTGACGCCAGCTTCAGTCTGAAACATCCAGAAACAAGGTGGGGCTTTCATCGTTTGGGAAAAATAATGTTTTAATCCAATGAAAAGTGTTATTTTTAGGTCACATGACCTAGTCTTACATAATTAGGAAAAGAAAAGTAAAATGAACCAATGAAAAGTTTTATTAACAAGTCACATGACCTGTTATGCTTACGTTACGCGCTGCGCGGCGCGCTCTGGATCGTTTCCGGGAAGCTGCGCCTTGCGCACCGGAGCACTTCCGGGTGCGCTAACGCGTCGCGTCATATGACGCATTACGCGACAATGCAGGTCCAGAATATAGTCAAAATGTCTCCACCAACCAGCGGTCGGAATACAACCGCTTTCAGCAGTCCAAAAAGTTCGGTTAAATCTTAAGAGCGGGAGCAACTCAACTACATGGTGAGCGAGACGTTGTAGTCGCAAGAGCGGGCGGTAAACAGCTGAATGGCGGAAGAGGCACAGAGTACCAAAAGCGGGCGGAATGGCAACTAAAACGGTAAAGGGGCGCCCCACGACAGCGTGTCTTCAGGTCAAACGGATTGTGGGACAAGGTCCAGAATGGAAGATTCTTCAAAAGGGAAAAAATTCCGCCGGACCCCGGGAGCCAGCCGCCTATGTTGGGGGCGATCTCAGGCCTCACCAGGGCAACACGACTTGGGGAGGGGGCAGGAGCCAAGCGCCCCCTCTCAGTCCGCGCCATCTCACCGCCCCTCGGGGGCCTCCGTCAAGCGGTTTAGGGAGGCACCGTATCACATTGTTTTCCAATGCAGTCAGGTCCACAAATGGACCCCACTTACTTTGAATAGTGAAGCTGCAGCAGGTGCAAATAAGGTTTAAACAGTGTTACAAGAGCTGCTTAGAACTCTGAAGTATGGCACTCAACAACCAGGACTTATGCCATTTGTGTAAGGCAGTGACATGGAAGCAACTCAGGGACAAAAAGCATGAACGAACATTCACGTATGAAAATCTTATTTGGGGAAGGGGTAGAATCCAAACGCCCCCTGCCAGTTCGCGCCACTACACCGTATGTGGAAAATCTGAAGCCATCGTTCTACAAACTCTCAACGCTTGTTATCAGTGCATGAGTTTCATGCTCGATCGATTGAGCTAGCCGGATCGGGCAATAAAAAGTATAAAATAGTTATGTAAATAGTTATTTAATAAAATGTTTTACTCTGTTTCTTTGCTGGTGTGTTGTGTATATTTATAATATTTGCATAGGGTTTGTCGTTATTTTGGGCGGTGTGGGTGGCGGAGTCGAGCTGTTTTGCAGCCCTCATGGTGTGGAGCTCAGTTCATTTCACTATTTTCGTATTTCTCATGAAGGGTTGTTCCTAATGTTTGTATTTTACCGAGGTCGAAAAGAGATCGAATTAGTGGTCTACTGATTTTGCTCGATTACTTTTATTTTTTTACACGATTATTCACTATCTGCAAAGACTAAACAGAGTATTGCAACTTTGTGCTTGTTTGTAAATAGAGAATGATCCAAAGAGAACCAATTGTAAAACAGTAAATGCTTGGATAATAATCAATCAAATGGAGAGACAAGCAGGTACGACGGATTACAACAGGGTTAAAGGTTTGCGTTAACTACCGTTCACTATCTGCAAAGAGAGAGTACTACTAAGAGAAAAGAGGGGAGTGGGGGGGGGCAGCGTTCAAAGCACATCAGCGTGCATAAACACGAAAACGTTTTTACCTATCACGTACTTGACATTTGACAGCTTTTGATATTTGCTATTAAAAAACCATTGAAATTCACAGAAAAAACCATAGGTTATAGTCCATATATAGTTAGGAATTTGCATTTACAAAACCTTGAAAATTCAATGAAAAAACCATTGGTTTTAGGCCATATATAGTTAGGGATTTGCATTTAGAAAACCTTATTTTACTCGCATAAAACCATTGAAATTCCATATATAGTTATAAGCGCTAACTATATATCGCGCACCCGCAATCCACTGCTGATGATGTCACATATTACATCATTCATGACATGGTTAGTGACATCACTGATGACATCACTGATGACATCTCAAATGACATCACTGATGACATCACTGATAACATCTCATTTGACATGACTGATCACATCACTGATGATATCATTCATGTGATAATACCATGAACCTCTTCAGACTCTAATATAACCTTAGATACAATCAGTGTAAACAGACAGTCACAGACTGTCACTCATCCATGGAGTTACTCACACACCTAGTCAGTTATGCCAAAAATCAATCACACCTCCATTTTCTCAACTATACAGTTATACACACCTTACTTATTCAAACATATACTAACACATATTTACTTTACTCTCTTATACAATCTCTGATACATGTTCACAATGATCCATACAGCCACTCACACATTCACTGGCTCTTATGCACAGTTATTTATAGATGTCAACTCTCACATGTACTGTGTTTTACATATGTACTTAATTTGACATGTAGCACTGAGATATCCATTCACTCACTAATACACTCATGCACAGTCAACCGCCCATACAGCTGTTTCCACATGCACTTTTGAATCTATACATATAGTGAATCAACTACTCACACATCTATGTACAGAGTCACACACCTCCCAGCCACCCATACACACACACTCAGTTTCCCATACAAATACTTGGACAACCAATCAATAACCCATACAGTTACTCATATAGCTACTGATCAACATATGCAGCAGTTTGTAGAACAACAGATATAATGATGCACAAATTAAAACAGTTTAGTCACTAACCCATTGTAGGAGAGTAGGGTCTGCTATCCTATGGTCACCCCAAATTTTTGCTTTTTGCTTCACTGGTTTCTGACTTAATGTGGCTGTGGGCCTGCTAATCAGACCCACAGCCTGCTGTTCTCTCTCTAAATTGATGCCAATGCACTCTAGGTGCATTACGAATTGGAACTGGTTCACCTTATGAGCCCCTGTAATAGTGCACCCTAGGTGCCCAGGGCATAGGTGTATCCAAGGCCTACCAGGGGCTGCAGCACGTATTGTGCCACCCCTGGCCTGGCCTCCATCTTTGACACAACTGGCTGAACACTCAGCTGGGGTAAGTCGGTGTAACCACCTCTTACTTAGGTACAGTATGCCTGTGCCTAACCCTAAACTGGACACATATGTTCCTATCAGCCACTCCTATGGAAGGCCTCATCAATCCTGGAGGCAGAGTGCTTGGAAATATGTGAGATGGTGCTCTAGCATGAGCTGAGCCTGTCTGCAGCTGTCGGGAACCACTCCCTAAGCTGTTCCGGGATATTGCCATACCATATACTCTTAAGTGCATTATAATCCTCGCGGTTAAATGCTATCTTTGGTTTGGCTTTATCAAAACATGTCGAGTAAGGTGTCATACGAATTGGAATACTATCCCCTCGCCAGTTCTGGCGACGGGGATAGCATTCCACCCTTCTAGAGGGACACGACATGTGTGTAGCCTTAACCCCGGTTAAAGTTAAACAGAGCCTCAGCTCCACAAAATGGACGCTGCCACCACAGACACAAGTCTGGCCTCCTGCTGCTGACCGAAACTCGGCAGATGGTGGCCTGGACAAAGGGTTTCCTGCCTTGGGAGGTGCGAGCACCACCCCAGACAGGATTTTGTGTATTAGGTAGGACAGGGCTGAAAAGAATCAGACATGCCCGGGGCACACAAGGTGTCCCCGTGCATAGGCCAGTCCAAACCGGTTCTGGGGCCTTCCAGCCCCAGTCCTGGCGCGGAGCTGGACAAAGGAAAGGGGGTGTAACCACCCCCCTTCCTGGTTCCTCCCAGAGGAGGGACCTAGTAGGTGATCCACCCCCTAGATTGGAATAAGAGGGGGAGCAGTGCCATTGCACAGCAGATCATCCCGAAATCAACTTAAACTAAGAAGAAGACTGGACTTCGACATTCTGCTGCACAGAAGACTGAAGAAGAATCTCCCTTGTGGCCAAGGAGTGACCACCCTGTGAACACAGGTACCAACCAGCAACTCGACGTCTGCTTTGCCGCCGCCTCCCGCCGGAGCCCGAGCCCAGAGCCCGACAAGAACCAGATTCCCAGACCTCTCAGAGCCCGATCCACAGTCCCTGCAAAGAAGGGACCCGTGGAGGCACCGAGTGACGTGGGACCGGACCTCTTGGAAGACACTCGTAAAGCTGACTGCGCAGCTTCTGAGGCATCCTCGACGTTGTGCTTTGGGGACTGAGAACCCCCACCACCGAGCAGCCCTTGCACCGAAGATCAGCCCCCCAGCATCTCCACGATCTGCGTGGGGCCCTTTTGCACTGTGCCACTCGACGCGCCATCCCGGCCACTAGCCACGCGGCCAGCGGCCATCTTGGCGACGAACCCGAAGATTTAAACAGCAGGTCTGGTTGCTCCAGACCTACCCAAGCTCCTGTGAAAAGGAGCACCCGCTCTGACCTTGCTGGTCCGAGTGAACAGCATCTTTCGACTTCTGCGTGGCTTGCATTTGCCAAGGCCTGTTTGCTCCGATCAGGTCGCCGACACCGCCAACAGCGAGAAGCCTACGTGGGACAGCTCGTGACCGACTCCTGGACGTCCTCGACCCCGGGTATCCACGTGGCTGCAGAAAGAAGCTACCCGACAACGCCTGTTTGCACCCGACATCACCTGGTTCCACTCTGGTTCCACGGCAGTCACTGGCTAGTGACTTTGAACACTGTCCCCTCTGCTTTCAGGTCTTCACATCTACAGATCCACCCTTGGATCCACCGGAACTCTTCTCATCGAGCCGCCTGCAGCATCTCCTGCTCCAAGCACCATCGACCAGCGTGACGAAACCCGACACATCTTCGACCCTGTGCACCCGCTTCCTGTGGGTGAGGTAACTCAGCTCCGCCGGTGCTCCTGCACTGGTACACATCCCAAGGGCCTGTGTTTTAAGTTTCAGCTCCGTAGGTCACTCGGAAGGTTCCTAACTTTCTAACTTTGTGCTTTTTACGCACCATAGACTTTGTATTGAGAAGTGCGTGCACTTTGAACACTGCACCCGAGTCCCGTGGGCCTTTCCCGACTTAGTTATTTCCAGTCTCGAATAGCTCCAGCGATTCCCAAGGCCCTAGGCCTCTTCACTTTCCTCCTGGTATCTCTTATACCACTTATTTAGTATATGGTTTAGGTGGCCCCTAGGGCTCATCCATATTGTGCAACTTTTGTGTATTTTAAACTGTCTTGTGATTTTACGCTTGTGCTTCTGTGCTCATAAAGAGTCCAGGGGATTTTATAGTTAATAAATCAATATATATTTTCAATATATATCTGTGTGGTGTCCCTTTCATTTGGTATTCAAGGGGGTTGTGTATGGTATAACAGCTGGCTTCACATGCCTTTCAGAGTTTAGCCTAAGACTGCTTTGTCCACGTTACCATTAGGATAACTGGTCTACAAGGTTGAATTACAACCAATCATCATAAGGGTTGCTTGGCATGGTACAAAGTGATCACTAGAATTAGTGAGCATTATATACCAGGCCAACTTCTCACATTGGTGAGCAGCGGATTGGGATCTGAGCTTGCTGTTGTTTTACCATTACAATCTTTGAGATTATCATTTGAAAGATCATACAGGTACCTGCTAGGTACATATAAAACAAGACTAGTATACTTAAGTTCTACTGAACTTAGTTGTTGTAGAGCAAAGGGAGTAGCACACCCTAGCTACAACTACTAGATAGGTTTAGTAGGAAAACACCAGTGTAGGTAGATTGCAACACATCCACCCACACTAGAGCAATGTCTGGAACAGAGGGGTCCAGTGGACTTACTCCTGTTGAGAGTGACCCTCCAAGGGCACCATCCCAGTTTGCTATTTTTCCCTTTAAGGAATTAAGACAGCTTTGTGTCTTAAGGGGTCTGAAGACAGGGCCTACCCCTACTACAGACCACCTAAGAGAGCTCTTGGATCAGTCTGAGGCTCTAAAGACCTCTAAAGCAAACCCCACAGGGAATGCTGAAGGAGGCCATCCTTCAGAGGATGACACTGTAGACACCCCTACCCCTATCATCCTAGTAGATGAGGAAGCCTCCACCACTGGAGCTCCTCAGGTAGATGAAGAGGAAGAAGAAGAAGAGGAGGAGGAGGTGGAAAGCAGTGAGTCAGATGATGACAGAGATAGTCAGGTGCTGGTCAGTAGACTGAACCAGGCTAACTTAAGTCAACTTGGGAATGAATCAGGTAACAACCCATTCAGACCCCCAGGTGGACTTAACCAGGGCCATAGGAGGAGAAGGCATCACTCAGGTGAATCCAACACCTCCCATGTCTCTAGAGGCTCTCATGGTCACTCCAGAAAGGAGATGACTAGCCCTCAGAGAAGGGAACATGAGGCCAAGATGAGAGAGGCTGAGCTTAGGATCCAGAGGCAAGAGTTAGAGGTTGCCCTGGCTAAGGAGAAACTTGCTAGAGCAAGACAGCCTAGAGAGAGTGGGGTAATAGAACCCACTGGTGGCAGCAATATCCACAAGGATAAAGACAGGTCTTTTGATAATAGAAACCTGAGTAAGATTGTGCCCCCCTACAAAGCTGGGGATGACATCCATAAATGGATTACTGCAATGGAGAGAGCCTGCAGAGTACAGCAGATCCCTCAGGAGCAGTGGGCAGCAATCTTGTGGCTCTCCTTTGAAGGTAGAGGCCGAGACAGACTCCTCACAGTTAGTGATGGGGATTCTAGAAACTACCTGGTCCTGAAGAGTGCTCTGATTGATGGGTTAGGCTTAACCACTGAACAGTACAGGTTAATGTTCAGAGATACCCAGAAGACACAGACTCAGGACTGGTCTGAATTTGTTGAGTGTGCCACTAAGGCTCTGGAGGGATGGTTGCTGGGAAGCAAGGTTACAGACTATGAAGGATTGTACAATTTGCTGATGAGAGAACAAATTTTAAATAATTGTCAGAACCAGCAGTTGCATCAACATTTGGTTGACTCAGATTTGACCTCTCCCCAAGAATTGGGAAAGAGGGCAGATAAATGGGTAAGAACCAGAGTTAAGCAAAAGAACCAGAACCAGAACCAGGGTGGTGACCAGAAGAAAACAGACCAGAAGGGTGGGGAGCAGAAAGCTAAAGACCAGAAGTCTTCAACAGGGCCCCAAACTGAGACAGAGGGTGGGTCCCAAACTTCCAAGAAGAAGAAGAAAGAAGGTCAGAAGAAACCCTGGTGTAAAACTTGTAAGAACACCTCTCACTGGACAAGTGAGTGTAAAAAGGGTGGAGCCCCCAACACTGCAGCCCCTAAGGCACCTGCACCCACTAGTACAGTTAGCAGTGTTGGTCCTCAAGCCAAGGGTTTAGTGGGAATCACTTTGGGAACTGAAGGAGATTCTGACCTAGTCAGAACCCTTACACAGGCTGTTCTGGTTTGTGAAGGGGACATAGATTTGACCCCTGACATAAGTCCCAGTAACCTGGGCAAATACAGACAGACACCTTTGATTAACGACAAAGTGGCTCAAGCTTACAGGGACACATGTGCCAGTGTCACTATGGTGACACCTAACTTTGTGGACCCTGGACAATACATGCCAGGCGATGATTACCTGGTGACCAATGCCAGCAATGTCACTACTACACATAGTGTGGCACTTGTTAACTTTTCCTGGGGAGGGGTAACTGGCCTAAAGAAAGTTGTGGTTAGTGCTGATCTCCCAGTAGAATGTTTGTTGGGCAATGACCTGGAGAACTCTCTATGGTCAGAAGTTGAGTACAGGACTCATGCAGAGATGTTAGGGATATCATCACATGTCCTTGCTGTGACCAGGTCACAGGCCAAAAAGTGCCTCTCTGAACCTCAGGTCTTGGATCCTGGAACAATGGACCAAGTACCTCCCAAGAAGAAGAACAGGAGGGTTAAGGCTGTGCCTTCCCAACTGCCTACAAGTGAGGATCAGGCTTCACAGGAAACTGATCTAGAGACCCCTGAAGGAACTGTCCCTGAAGAACTTGAACCTGATCAGGTTGAGTTTCTGGGGACAGGGGGACCTTCTAGGGCAGACTTGGGGCAGGCTCAGTTAACCTGTCCTTCTCTTGAACCCCTCAGACAGCAGGCTGCTGCTGAGGCTGCTGGGAATGCTCAAGGTGCCCATAAAGTATATTGGGACGATGGACTCCTTTATTCAGAGGCTAGAGACCCCAAGCCTGGTGCTACCAGGAGGTTGGTTATACCTCTGCAATTTAGGGGCTTCCTACTCACCTTGGCCCATGATATTCCTTTAGCAGGACACCTAGGCCAGAACAAGACTTGGGACAGGCTTGTCCCTCACTTTCACTGGCCTCACATGTCTGAAGACACCAAGGAGTTTTGTCGCTCCTGTGAAACCTGCCAAGCCAGTGGTAAAGCAGGTGGAACAACAAAGGCCCCCCTGATACCACTACCTGTGGTGGGGGTTCCCTTTGAGAGAGTGGGGATTGATATTGTTGGTCCAATGGATCCCCCTACAGCATCTGGGCACAGATTCATACTGGTGGTAGTGGATCATGCCACCAGGTACCCAGAGGCAATTCCCCTTAGGACCACAACAGCTCCTGTTGTGGCCAGGGCCCTACTTGGAGTTTTCTCCAGAGTGGGGTTTCCTAAGGAGGTAATATCAGATAGAGGTACCAACTTCATGTCTGGATATTTGACAGCTATGTGGAAGGAATGTGGTGTAAACTACAAGTTCACCACTCCTTATCACCCACAATGCAATGGGCTTGTTGAGAGATTTAACAAGACCCTAAAGGGCATGATTAAAGGATTACCTGAAAAGCTCAGGCGAAGATGGGACATCCTTCTGCCCTGCCTTTTGTTCGCTTACAGAGAGGTCCCTCAAAAGGGGGTTGGCTTCAGCCCCTTTGAATTGTTGTTTGGGCACCCTGTAAGAGGACCCCTGTGTCTTGTGAAGGAAGGATGGGAGTTACCTCTCAAAAAGCCTAAACAGGACATAGTGGACTATGTACTTGGTCTCCGCTCCAGGATGGCAGAGTACATGGAAAAGGCATCCAAAAACCTTGAGGCTAGCCAAGAATTACAAAAAGCTTGGCATGACCAAAAGGCTGTCCTTGTTGAATTTCAGCCTGGACAGAAGGTATGGGTGTTGGAGCCAGTGGCCCCAGCAGCACTCCAAGACAAATGGTCTGGACCCCATACAATTCTGGAAAAGAAGGGAGAGGTTACCTACTTGGTGGACCTAGGAACTCCCAGGAGCCCCCACAGGGTGCTCCATGTGAACAGATTGAAGGCATATGTCAGCAGGGCAGACATGGGCTTGCTCATGGCTACAGATGAGGGACAGGAGGAAGAGAGTGACCCTCTCCCAGACCTGCTCACTCAGAACCCTGAGGATGGCTCAGTTGATGGTGTGGCCTTAGGTGGCAGCCTCACTGAACATCAGCAACATGACTGCAGACAAGTTCTACAGGCATACAGGCATATGTTCTCCTTGACCCCCAGTCAGACTAACTGGTGTACCCATGTGGTGGACACTGGTGACAGTCTTCCTGTAAAGAGCAAGATTTACAGGCAACCTGACCACGTCAGGGACTGTATAAAGACTGAGGTGCAAAAGATGCTGGAATTAGGTGTCATTGAGCCTTCAGAGAGCCCCTGGGCTAGCCCAGTGGTTCTGGTCCCCAAACCTCACACCAAAGATGGCAAGAGAGAGATGAGGTTCTGTGTGGATTACAGAGGACTCAATGCTGTCACCAGGACAGATGCACACCCTATTCCAAGGGCAGATGAGCTCATTGACAAGTTGGCTTCTGCCAAATATTTGAGCACATTTGACTTAACAGCTGGCTACTGGCAAATCAGGTTAGCTGAGGAGTCTAAAGCCAAGACAGCATTTTCTACCCCTAGTGGGCATTATCAGTTTGTGGTGATGCCCTTTGGTTTGAAAAATGCACCTGCCACCTTCCAAAGGTTGGTGAACCAAGTCCTCACTGGGTTGGATGACTTTTGTGCAGCTTATCTGGACGATATTGCTGTCTTTAGCTCCACCTGGGAGGATCACCTGATCCACCTGAAGGAAGTGCTTGAGGCTCTGCAGAAGGCAGGCCTCACTATCAAGGCAACAAAGTGCCAGATAGGGCAGAGCAAGGTTGTATACCTGGGCCACCTTGTAGGTGGAGGCCAAGTTCAACCACTGGAGAGTAAGATCCAGACCATCAAGGACTGGTCCCCTCCAACTACCCAGACTCAGGTCAGAGCTTTCTTGGGCCTGACTGGGTACTACAGGAAGTTTGTTAAGAACTATGGGTCCATTGTGACTCCTCTTAATGATCTGACATCCAAGAAGATGCCCAAAAAGGTTCAGTGGACAGAAATCTGTCAAAAGGCATTTGATGACCTGAAGAAGGCCATGTGCTCTGCACCTATCCTGAAGAGTCCTGACTACTCAAGAGAGTTCATTGTCCAAACAGATGCTTCTGAGTTGGGAGTGGGAGCAGTGCTTTCACAGCTTAATGTAGATGGCCAGGACCAGCCCATTGCTTTCATTAGCAGAAGGCTGACCCCCAGAGAGAAACGTTGGTCAGCTATAGAGAGGGAGGCCTTTGCTGTGGTGTGGGCCCTGAAGAAGTTGAGACCATACTTATTTGGCACTCACTTCAAGATTCAGACCGACCACAAGCCCCTCCTATGGCTTAATCAGATGAAGGGTGAAAACCCCAAACTACTCAGGTGGTCCATTTCCCTACAGGGGATGGACTTTACAGTGGAGCACCGCCCAGGGACTGACCATGGCAACGCAGATGGTCTCTCCAGGTACTTCCACTTAGAACATGAAGACACAACTGGTCAAGGTTAGTCTAATGTCCCTGCGTTTGGGGGGGGGTTATGTAGGAGAGTAGGGTCTGCTATCCTATGGTCACCCCAAATTTTTGCTTTTTGCTTCACTGGTTTCTGACTTAATGTGGCTGTGGGCCTGCTAATCAGACCCACAGCCTGCTGTTCTCTCTCTAAATTGATGCCAATGCACTCTAGGTGCATTACGAATTGGAACTGGTTCACCTTATGAGCCCCTGTAATAGTGCACCCTAGGTGCCCAGGGCATAGGTGTATCCAAGGCCTACCAGGGGCTGCAGCACGTATTGTGCCACCCCTGGCCTGGCCTCCATCTTTGACACAACTGGCTGAACACTCAGCTGGGGTAAGTCGGTGTAACCACCTCTTACTTAGGTACAGTATGCCTGTGCCTAACCCTAAACTGGACACATATGTTCCTATCAGCCACTCCTATGGAAGGCCTCATCAATCCTGGAGGCAGAGTGCTTGGAAATATGTGAGATGGTGCTCTAGCATGAGCTGAGCCTGTCTGCAGCTGTCGGGAACCACTCCCTAAGCTGTTCCGGGATATTGCCATACCATATACTCTTAAGTGCATTATAATCCTCGCGGTTAAATGCTATCTTTGGTTTGGCTTTATCAAAACATGTCGAGTAAGGTGTCATACGAATTGGAATACTATCCCCTCGCCAGTTCTGGCGACGGGGATAGCATTCCACCCTTCTAGAGGGACACGACATGTGTGTAGCCTTAACCCCGGTTAAAGTTAAACAGAGCCTCAGCTCCACAAAATGGACGCTGCCACCACAGACACAAGTCTGGCCTCCTGCTGCTGACCGAAACTCGGCAGATGGTGGCCTGGACAAAGGGTTTCCTGCCTTGGGAGGTGCGAGCACCACCCCAGACAGGATTTTGTGTATTAGGTAGGACAGGGCTGAAAAGAATCAGACATGCCCGGGGCACACAAGGTGTCCCCGTGCATAGGCCAGTCCAAACCGGTTCTGGGGCCTTCCAGCCCCAGTCCTGGCGCGGAGCTGGACAAAGGAAAGGGGGTGTAACCACCCCCCTTCCTGGTTCCTCCCAGAGGAGGGACCTAGTAGGTGATCCACCCCCTAGATTGGAATAAGAGGGGGAGCAGTGCCATTGCACAGCAGATCATCCCGAAATCAACTTAAACTAAGAAGAAGACTGGACTTCGACATTCTGCTGCACAGAAGACTGAAGAAGAATCTCCCTTGTGGCCAAGGAGTGACCACCCTGTGAACACAGGTACCAACCAGCAACTCGACGTCTGCTTTGCCGCCGCCTCCCGCCGGAGCCCGAGCCCAGAGCCCGACAAGAACCAGATTCCCAGACCTCTCAGAGCCCGATCCACAGTCCCTGCAAAGAAGGGACCCGTGGAGGCACCGAGTGACGTGGGACCGGACCTCTTGGAAGACACTCGTAAAGCTGACTGCGCAGCTTCTGAGGCATCCTCGACGTTGTGCTTTGGGGACTGAGAACCCCCACCACCGAGCAGCCCTTGCACCGAAGATCAGCCCCCCAGCATCTCCACGATCTGCGTGGGGCCCTTTTGCACTGTGCCACTCGACGCGCCATCCCGGCCACTAGCCACGCGGCCAGCGGCCATCTTGGCGACGAACCCGAAGATTTAAACAGCAGGTCTGGTTGCTCCAGACCTACCCAAGCTCCTGTGAAAAGGAGCACCCGCTCTGACCTTGCTGGTCCGAGTGAACAGCATCTTTCGACTTCTGCGTGGCTTGCATTTGCCAAGGCCTGTTTGCTCCGATCAGGTCGCCGACACCGCCAACAGCGAGAAGCCTACGTGGGACAGCTCGTGACCGACTCCTGGACGTCCTCGACCCCGGGTATCCACGTGGCTGCAGAAAGAAGCTACCCGACAACGCCTGTTTGCACCCGACATCACCTGGTTCCACTCTGGTTCCACGGCAGTCACTGGCTAGTGACTTTGAACACTGTCCCCTCTGCTTTCAGGTCTTCACATCTACAGATCCACCCTTGGATCCACCGGAACTCTTCTCATCGAGCCGCCTGCAGCATCTCCTGCTCCAAGCACCATCGACCAGCGTGACGAAACCCGACACATCTTCGACCCTGTGCACCCGCTTCCTGTGGGTGAGGTAACTCAGCTCCGCCGGTGCTCCTGCACTGGTACACATCCCAAGGGCCTGTGTTTTAAGTTTCAGCTCCGTAGGTCACTCGGAAGGTTCCTAACTTTCTAACTTTGTGCTTTTTACGCACCATAGACTTTGTATTGAGAAGTGCGTGCACTTTGAACACTGCACCCGAGTCCCGTGGGCCTTTCCCGACTTAGTTATTTCCAGTCTCGAATAGCTCCAGCGATTCCCAAGGCCCTAGGCCTCTTCACTTTCCTCCTGGTATCTCTTATACCACTTATTTAGTATATGGTTTAGGTGGCCCCTAGGGCTCATCCATATTGTGCAACTTTTGTGTATTTTAAACTGTCTTGTGATTTTACGCTTGTGCTTCTGTGCTCATAAAGAGTCCAGGGGATTTTATAGTTAATAAATCAATATATATTTTCAATATATATCTGTGTGGTGTCCCTTTCATTTGGTATTCAAGGGGGTTGTGTATGGTATAACAGCTGGCTTCACATGCCTTTCAGAGTTTAGCCTAAGACTGCTTTGTCCACGTTACCATTAGGATAACTGGTCTACAAGGTTGAATTACAACCAATCATCATAAGGGTTGCTTGGCATGGTACAAAGTGATCACTAGAATTAGTGAGCATTATATACCAGGCCAACTTCTCACACCCATGCACTCAGTGAGACACATTTAATCACTCACTCAATCAGTCAGTCATGCACCTAGTAAATCCTTCATCCAGACACTTATATATCCACTCATTCTTCAATATGTAAAACATATTTTAACTTTACAGAAACATACAGTCACTGGATGTTGTAATCAGTGATGTCATCAGTGATGTCATTTGAGATGTCATCAGTGATGTCATCAGTGATGTCACTAACCATGTCATGAATGATGTAATATGTGACATCATCAGCAGTGGAGTGCGGGTGCGCGATATATAGTTAGCGCTTATAACTATATATGGAATTTCAATGGTTTTATGCGAGTAAAATAAGGTTTTCTAAATGCAAATCCCTAACTATATATGGCCTAAAACCAATGGTTTTTTCATTGAATTTTCAAGGTTTTGTAAATGCAAATTCCTAACTATATATGGACTATAACCTATGGTTTTTTCTGTGAATATATATATATATATATATATATATATATATATATATATATATATATATATATATATATATATATATATATATATATATATATATATATATATATATATATATCCTACTGGCGGTCGCCAGTAGGTAGTTATAGTTAGGACCTAGTTTCCATAGGAAATCCTCAACATTCTATTTGGAATAACTTTGGCCCTGGTTGAAGAATCTTTGCGAATTTCTCAGAGAAGATGGCTAGGTCCGCTGCGCTCCTTCCCTGAAAGTTTGGGGGGGATTGGTCAAGTGGGGGCTGAGATAAAAGGGGGTCCCAAAATGTGTTTCCTCCATGTTATTTTCCATAGGACGTTTAGACTCGGCTAAAGGTCGAATGGCTGAATGGATTTATAAGAAGTTTGGCAAAACTGTAGAGTCCGGTTCGCAGATTACACTTTTTTTGGAATGGTGTATATCCGTTCAGTAGTTGCTGAGAAAATTAAAGTTAAAGTCAATTATATATCTATACGCGCCCAAGCGGCTGCGCGTGAGCGGAATTTTTTTCTACTGCGTGACGTCTGTTAACGTTCGATTCGAAGGAAATCAGGAAGTGTTGACCGACATTTTGTCACTGCGAGTAAATATATTGTTCATTTCAAAGCGTTGAAACATGGAAAGGGGAGAAGGTAGAGATTGTCTTACTGCGTAGGTTTTCTCGGGGTGTGCAGTAAGGCCCTTAAACGCGAAAAGATATATATATTTTTTTTCTAAAAAGTTGCGGGGTGCGCGCACCCGGTCGCGCACACCTATTTACAAGATTGGTAGATTTGGTTGGGCTGAGTGTGTGTGTGCGCGGGCGCCATCTTGGAGCGTCCCGACGCTCGAGTGGATGTGGGAGACGCCTATTTAAAGTCGTCCTCTTCCGCGCAGCGGTATCGCGCAGCGGGACGCCGTCGCTTAGCCGGAGTCGTGCCAGAGTCCTGCCCGTCTGCGCCCGTCAGCGTCCCGGAGGCGTTCGAGGCGACGGGCAGGACGCGGCCATTCGGCTCGAGTTAGCCCGCATTTGTGAGCATCATGCTACACTACTCGGGTTCGGAACTTCGGTCTTGGCAGTACATAAATGGTCTCTGCCGGACGGTTTTTCCTGCTCGCCACAAGGGCAAGCATTGCTGCCCTGAGTGTGGCTGGCGCCCGCAGAAACATCTTGGCGATGCGCCACAGAAGGCGGCGGCTAGCGCTAAACATCTGGGCCTACTGCTCAACACTAGATCTCTTGGCCGGCACGCCCTGGATATTTTTGATTTGTTAGAGTCAGAAAAACCCCTGTTCCTAATGCTCACCGAGACGTGGCTTGGCGAGGCGTCCAACCCAGATATTGACACTGCTATCCCGCCCGAGTATAACATCTTCAGGCAGGATAGGCCGAAGGGGCGTGGAGGTGGGGTGGCATTAATAGTCAACAAAATGGCCACCTGTACCATCATCCCATCGGACGCGATCAAGGATTGCGAATCCCTTGCTTTCGCCATTGTCTTTTCACCACACCAATCGATGAAGGGTCTCCTAGTCTATCGGCCGCCGGGGCCCACGGGCTCTTTTTTTGAAGAGTTCCAGTCAGTGACCTCTTCTTTGTTACTTACATCAGAGCATTGCATTGTCGCCGGGGATTTCAACGTCCATATGGACGTGGAAACGGATGCCGATGCGATGAAAATGTTGGAGGTCACAGCCCCTATGGGCCTGGTTCCCTATCATGTTGGGCCGACCCATGAGAAGGGACATACCCTTGATTTGACCTTCTCTACGACCCCTATTGAGATGTTGGCCCCCACCCAGGTGCTTTGGTCTGACCACAGGCAGGCTGGTGAAATTTTATTTCTCAGTAGCTGGGAAGCCTTCCGGTGTCCCTCGGCAGACTTCCGTGGGATTCAGGGCACTTCACCGGATTACTCCGGAATTGTTGGCACAGTCCTGCGCCGATCACCCCTGTGCTTTAACGGGGAACTTAGAGGAGGATGTGGAGCGTTTACAGGTCTGGCTCTCAGAGAGGCTTAATGATCTTGCTCCTCTGAGACCTCTCCGCAAACCCGAAAAAGGTGCTTCTGCCCCTTGGTTTACGGAAGCATTGGCGGCCTCTCGTCGGCAATGCAAGGTAGCGGAAAGAGCATGGCGCGTGAAATACGACGCGACGGCGAAACTCACCTACAGGTCTCTGGCGAAAGCGTACCATCGGAACATCCTCGCGGAGAAGAAGGCTTATTTTGCTAGAAAAATTGAAGCCGCTTTCAACTCCTGTAAGGAGCTTTTCGCCATTGTGCGGGAGTTTACAACCTCTCGCGCAGCACCTACCCAGGCCCCCCCTCCTGCGCCTTGGGTCAGGGCGATTGCGGACTTCTTCACCTCTAAGATCCAGCGGATCCAGGACTCCTTCCTTGTGCTGGAGCCTGAGGTGCCAGGTCGGGCGGAGAATGCCGCTGTTACCCGACCGAACGCCGGGGTGGCCCTGGCAGCGTTTCCTCCTCTCTCGCTGTCAGCTTCATTTGACCTGATGGCGGGACTAAAGTCAGGTTCCCCTCGGGATGCCTGCCCCGCAAAATTTCTGGCTAAAATGGCAGCGGTCATTAATCCACTCGTGAACCCCCTGTTGAACTGTTCTCTTGCACAGGGTGTGGTTCCCCAGTCCTGGAAGCAGGCAATGATTATTCCCCTGCTAAAAAAGCCTGGTCTGGATGTGGAGGTGTTAGCGAATTATAGACCTATCTCGCTCCTGCCGGCTTTTGCGAAGGTCATTGAAAAACACGTGCATAAGGTGCTTGCCGATTACCTGGAGTCCCACGACCTACTGCACCCTACCCAGTCGGGTTTCCGCGCCAATCTTAGCACCGAAACAGCCCTCCTGGAAGTCTCGGAGGCGATAAAGGAGGTGCTGGATTCGGGTGGGAGAGCGATGCTGGTGATGCTAGACCTGTCGGCGGCTTTTGACACCGTCCCTCATGAGGGTCTGCTTGCTAGACTCTCAGAGATCGGTCTTCGAGGGACGGTGCTCCAGTGGTTTCGATCTTTCCTGGCAGGCCGTCGACAAACGGTCTGGGCTTCTGCTTGCTCCGCCGAGATGTCGCCATTGGGTGTCGGAGTTCCTCAGGGCTCTGTCCTGAGCCCAACTCTATTTAATATCTTCATGACCCCTCTGGCGGCTCTGGCGGAGTCCTTCGGGGCCCAGATCGTTTCTTACGCCGATGACACCCAGCTCCTCTTCACCTGTGAGAGGGGTGCGGATTTCGATGGAGGTAGGATCCAGGGTTGCCTTGAGGCTGTGTTTCAGTGGTTCCATCATAACAGCCTCAAGTGCAACTCGGATAAATCCGAGGTCCTCCTTTTTGGGTGCAGTGCGGACCCGGATTGGAAAGAGTGGTGGCCTGAGAACATGTTTCCACCAGCAAGTTCGTCCCAGGTAGCTAAAAACCTTGGGATTAAGATCGACAATGGCCTCACTCTACGCTCGCAGGTAATCGGTCTCACTGGCACCTGCTTTGGCTTACTCCGGATGCTTCGCAAGTTCCTTCCCTTGTTATCGGAAGAACACAGGAAGATCACGGTGCAGGCGATTATAGGCTCGAGAATAGACTATTCCAACGTCCTCTATCTCGGCCTGCCAGAATACCTGCTTCAACGATTACAGGTTGTTCAGAATTCGGCAGCACGTGCTATCTTTGGACTATCTCGCCGTGCCCGAGCCTCGGGCCTCTTGGAGGCTCTGCACTGGCTTCCCGTCCGGAAGCGGATAGTTTGCAAAACTCTCACCCTGGCACACAAAGCCTTGCACACCTCCGGAGCAAAATATCTTCAGAAAAGGCTGTCCTTTTACCTTCCTGCCAGGTCTCTTAGGTCTGAAGCCTTGTTTCTTGCTGTAGTGCCCCGTGTGAAGAGAGCTCGCATCGGTGGTCGCTCCTTTAAATTATTAGCGCCTCAGCTGTGGAACAAACTGCCTGTGTCCTTGCGCAGCACTCCTAACTTGCTGGCCTTTAGGAAGGGGCTTAAAACTTGGCTTTTTACTTCTTAGTTTCAGGTCCTATTAGGTTTCCTCTTTTTTCTGTTTCTGTTCATTTTTCCCTGTTGTGTTATGAGATTAGTGTGCAATTCAAAGCGTCGGGACACTCTTTCGAGTAGCCGCACGCTATACAAAAAAACCCGTATAACATAACATAACATAACATAACAAGAGTGTGAAAATGGAGATAAATCAGAAGTTTGAGTGCTTAGATATAAGGTGGCTCTGAAAAGAGCCCTTGTGTTAATTGAGTTTTTTCTGCATCTATAAGTAAGTACCGATGCAGAGCCTGATGTTGCAGAGGAAGATTCTGTTTCCTTCATCCGTGAAATGAACACCGTCTCTCCTATAGACGTCTTACATGTGGTAACGCAAGTTGTTGTTGTAAATAGAACCCATGCTATAATCTCTGAGGAAAGCAGAAACAGATTTATTTACATATCTACTTGCTTTCTCAATTTGTGCACAATGTTGATTGGACCAATTCCATTTCTGTCTTTGGCATATATTGGAATATACCAAGGCAGTTCGAGGAAAAAGTGTCATCAATTGTCGAAAGGTGTCTTTTAGAAGCATTTCCAGACCTACCCCAGTGATTGTGCCTAGATCGTTCCCACCACAGTGCACAATTAAAAGGTCTGGTTCTGGGAGATGCATAAAAGTTTTCACCAATGGAATCAATTGGTCACATTTCAATCCTCTTTGGCCAATCCACGTTTTGTGTACATTTGTTTAACCAAGGTTGCAAATTTTTCTGCTTGCTGCATATTTTTCACTCCAGTGAATATAACTGTGTCCTATGAGCCAGACCTTCATTTTCAAGGGATATGTAGTCGTCCTCTGATCGGTTCTGGAAGTGGAATGGTAGTTAGAAACTGAAAGTCAGGATAAAAAAAAAGGATGAGGCTGGGTGTGGTTAAAAAAATAAAAATGATTGGTTGATTGTAATAACTGGAGATTGAAGACTACGTTGCATGTTAATGTTTATGTTAAACGAAAAGTACTTTTGGGTGTGAAAAAAATGATATGTAACAGAGCTGTTCATTGGCAGGTGTTTCTGGAGGGAAAACAGTCTTCTTAGTTTGCTGTAGAACGTTGAGACAGGAACTTTTGACCTGTGCCTTCAGCCAGGTGCAGAATGAGGTGTTACCATGGAAACAGCCAGAGATGGCAGTTGGTGATGGGTGACTTTCACGTGAGATTGAAGATATTGTGAAGGACAACCAATTGAAATGTAAATTTGATTTTACAATTTTGCGTGACGAAATATTATTGGCTGAAGAGAGTTATATGAGTGTGTATTGATTGGATATCTGTGCCATTGATTTTTGGTTGCAGTGATAGAAGCTTAATAGACAGTTCCGTCAAACGAATATCTGTTTTGTGTCTTTCACTGTTGTACATCGTACAAAGCATTGGTAAAGGTAAGTCTGTAACAGTTTGTTTTGTCATGTACCGTAAAATATAGTTTAGTCACAAACAATGATTGATTTTCCTTGTAGCCTGAAAGAAAACTAATTTTTGGCTGTCATAATGTGTTGTATTTCTAAAAGTAATTTTTTCATTTAAATGTTGAATACGCAGTATAAAATACTTTTAATATAGAGAGTAATTATTTTTGAGATTTTGAAGCGTTTATATATAATGAGAGAAGTTGTTCAGGAAGTGAAAAAATGATATTAGCAGAGAGACAGATAATGCGGAAAGAGAGAGAAATGGTAAATTACTAGTGATACCGTCGTCAAAAAATGCTAATGGTTAATGAATTCGTAAACTTTTTCTCAGTCGACAAAATTTCAGGCTGGTTGGTGGCCGTGGCCTGCACTGGTGGGGGTGGGGCGAGAGGAAGGGGGCTAAAGTGGTAATGATTAAGGTATTCACAAAGTTTCTGTTAGACGACAAAATTATAGTGCGGTTTCTGGTCGCGGTTTGCACTGGTGGGGTGAGAAAAGGAGGGGGTCGAGTGAAATAAAATGAAAAGTTTTGACCATGAGGTTGTACACAGATTTGTGCAGTAAATGTGTTCATACATTGAGGTAGCAAACGGAGTATATAAATATCTCTCTCAGTCCTGTTGTTTGACTGCATCTTCATGTCCCTTCTGTTTTCCGTCTCCGTTGCCCTGTGTTATCTTATTGTCTGTGTGTCTGTCTGTGTCTGCCTTCAGTCCGAGCAGAGGAAGTTTGCTGTGGAGGCACACACAGATAGTCCTATCAAAGTAATTGGAACGTTTTCAAAAAAATAATTATATAATTGTATTGCTATTTTTAAAGCGCTACTGAATGTTTTCTTTCACAATTACCGCTTGGTTGCTTTCTCAGAGCAGAGGGTATGTCGTATTTCACTTGTTGGTGCCTCTGCATCTGTAGTCTGTTCTCTGGTGTTTGGCGGAGAACTGTTTGGTATTGTGGAGATGAAAGCGTGATAAGGAGTGAAATACGACATAGCGTCTGGCCTGTAGAAGCGTGGGAGCAGTGATTAACTCTGAGTCAAGCGGAACTGTGGCGGTGCTTGGTAACAGTAATAATTTTTTTTTTAACAGAGGTACAACTGTCTGTACGGTGCGCGACCTACTAAGAAAGAGTTCACGGGCTGTTATAGGCTTGCGGGTTGTAGTATTAGTAAGTGAGGTCGACAAAAGAAAACATTCAGTTAGTACAGCTGAGGTTACGTGGAACACATGAATAGTCTTTCAATATATAATCATTTCAGTTGAGATTATGGATTAAAAGAGAGAACGTGAATATTTGAAATGTTTATTCAGAAATGCACTGTTTTGAATGTAAATCATTATGTAATATGAGTACAGACATTGCAAAAAATACAGTAATCGATATTGTCAGTAGTACATGGAAATCAAACGCTATAGTTGAAGAAAAATGAATATAGTTTGCAAAATTAATTGTACACTCCTATAAGGAAGTATATTATATTTTAATAAATGGAAGAAGGTCTCTGGCCTTTCAGTTTAGGAACCATATATGAAAATGCTAGTGGTTATACATCATCACTTTATCAATCAGCTGTCTACATGCGAAGCACTATCAAGTTTGTGTTCTATTACTGTGTGAGGGGAAAAAAAGGCGCCAAAAGCGACAAAATGGCGAGAGGTGCATGTATGTAATCTGTTGGATGGTGCGCAAATCCCTATTGAGGATAACTACTGTATTGAGATATCTTTTGAAGGTTGCAGTATTGAATTTAAAATACAGCACAAGAAACAATGGAAATATTATTGAAAGAACATATTTTTCTGTTATGTATTTTAAAAAAATATTTTTATGGAAAATTAAAGGAGCAGAGGCGTGTGAGGCGGAAATAAGCAGTTGAGAGGCGAAATGGCGTTTACAGTTATAAAAAACTTTTTTAATATTTACACAATAATTAGGGCACATGTAGCATATATTAGCGAGTTTTGCATCGAGTACGTTTGAAATAACATAAGATAAGATATGCAATAGAATTGTTGAGATTAGAGTTTAAAAAAAAAAGTTGAAAATCGAGTAGCTGAAGAAAAAAATGTAGTCCACATAAAAGACCAAAATTTAACCAGCACGAAATCATAATGTCCACTGTTAGTAAAGCCAATAGGTCTGTTCTTCATAAGAAAATATCCAAAAGAACGTGAAGAATATAGGGAGCCAAAAGGAAATGAGAACGTCAATGGCTTGCATAAGAGTTATCGAAGCATTGTGTAGGCAAAG
This sequence comes from Lissotriton vulgaris, assembly GCF_964263255.1. NCBI lineage: Eukaryota > Metazoa > Chordata > Amphibia > Caudata > Salamandridae > Lissotriton > Lissotriton vulgaris. Next base: position 459,114,219 of record NC_141696.1, on the reverse strand, counting down.
TAGGTAGCTTTTGCTTGTAACAGGAAATCACTGTTATCAATTTTAATTATGTCAGCTATCCAATGGAAAAGAGGAAAGCAGTATTCATGATCTGTTATTATCGGAGCCTGTTTTAGCATCAGAGGACAGCTCGGTGGGTTTTCAATGTAGCTCTCTGTTAGGAAAGAGTTATCCGTCCATTGTGTAGGCAAAGTAGGCAGCAAGTGCTTCTAACAGGAAATCACTGTTATCATCTGAAAACATGTCAGCCATCCAATTGAGAAGAGGAAAGCAGCATTCATGATCTGTTATTATCGGAGCCTCTTTTACCATCAGAGGACAGCTCGTGGGTTTTCGATGTAGCTCTCTGTTAGGAAATCTTGCGCCGCTGCGAATATATTCCAATGACCCAGAACTCCTTGTATCGCTGCAAAGGCCATAAACCCTCCGTTGTAACAAAGCTGTTCATGATCAATTAACGGATTCATGAGGTGATTGTAATTCGCTTCAGGAGGTACCAAATTGCAGAGACATAAGTCCAGGGCCCACATGAAATCACAGCTCAGGCAATGAAATACAGGGTGCACACAGGTGAAATACGAATATCGAAATGATAATCGACATGAAGTATTCAAAGTTGAGAGTGCTAAGGTGCCGTAGTACAGAAGCATTTTCTGTCGAAATAGTTCTAAGTGGTCCGGCTCGTTTGCGAAGACAGGAGGGACATCCATTTTGAATTTACCAAGATGGTAAAGGAAACGACGCAGCACTGCTGGTTGAATAGGAACTCCACAGAAATAGGTCGCCGGCTGTGCAGTGAAGAGGAGCAGAATGACTTGATACATTTTCTAGCAGACTAGTCACTTAAATATTGCTTAGTAGTTTTAAAAAAAATAGCCTGTCTTGAAGTGGAGGATGCGTTAAAAAAGACGGGAGTCATTTGAGCAAATTGTAAAGGAAGGTCAATTTTTTTTACGCGAATGCTGTTCTCTGTGAATATTTGCTAAGTGAAAGATATGTGTGTGAGCTGATGCTACGTTAAGTTTTAAATGTGACAATGGAGCTCTTGTTCATGTCTTCCGATTCAAGGTCGGTATTCGCTGCCAAATGCAAATATCAAGAATCGCATGCGTGGGGTAGATAATCTACATTCTTAAAGGAAAGCAAATGGAGAGTTATTTTTACCGCGTTAGCTTTGTCGCTTGTAAAGTTACAGTGATTTTCATTATATGTTAAGAAAGTATCACTGATGAAGAATGAAAAAAAAACCTTATAAATAACAGGTCTGGTGTATTTTAGAAAAGGTGTGTAACATTACAGGAATTGTAAATAAATAAAAAATGTAATTGAAAGTGTATGGTTTAAAAATGAAATGTAAAGGTTTAAAGCAGGAGTTTTGAAAGCGGTTCTGGAGGGCTAGTTGCATGATAGATTTAAAAAAAATACTACATGTTTTTCAATGGGATTATGTAAAAAATATGTGTCTTTATGTACTATTTAGTTTATCTGCCTGTTGCCTATTCTTTGAGTTTTAGTAATGCTGTGTCTTATAACTTTACCAGGGGCAGTTCTAGGCTCATGGTGGCCTTGGGCAGGGAGGGTAGGTAGGGGGTTTGTAATAGGGGGTCCGGGTGTTTGGTAGTGGAGCAGAGTCACAGGACGCCAAATTTCAGGTATGGGCTGCCACGCAAATATGTATCCATTGTCAGAGGTTTATTATATTAAGGATATATATTAACATGGTGGCCCTTGGGGTTTGGTGGTTCTGTGCTAGTGTACTGCTTGCATGTGTATAATGCTGGCCCTGTATTTTTTGTCTATGGACATGGGGCCTTATTTATGACGGCCTTGCGCCACCCGTGCGTCACTTTTCCCATGCTAAAAGTGACGCACTGGCGGCGCAAGGTCTTCATAAATAAGGCTTTTGTTTTTTTGTGACTTGGCCTTTTAGTTATGAAGGCCTACTGTTGCAGGTGCATGAATTTTAACATGGGGAAAAGTGACATATCTGTGGCGCAATGCTTTTATAAATGAGAAATTTTGTATTTGGTTTTAATGCAGAGGATTTTGGGGAACTTATTAGTTATGCTTGTTCAATGCTATAATGACTGTATATTGTGTAGGAAATAAGTTTGTAATAAGTTAATAACATTTTATTATTTCCATTTTTAGAGTGTTTGGTGCCTGAAAGCAACAACCTGCTTTTGAATTATATAATTTGAGAGAATATATTCTTTTTTTCTGGTGAGTTACTTTTTTTGCTTTGGCAATTTCTGTGGGTGGTGATGGAAATAATAAAGAATATTTTTTGAAATGTTTGGAACATGATTTTATCTTAAATATTTCACATGTGATTCTATCTGCTTATACTACATATGTATTTTGAGATGTTCTCCATTGACAGTTCAAATGATCTTTTAATGAGCTTGGTGCATGTGTTCTTTTGGAAGGAGTTGAGATTTTGAAATCAGTGGAGTATAATTCTTTCAGGTTTCTTTTAATTAATTCTTGTGAAGTGCTCATTATTTTTGAAATCTTGTTATATTATGTTTGGCAGTGTTTCACCTTTATTTACAGAGAGGTATTATGATATGAATCTAAATGTAATGCTCATGTTTCCTGCATATCTGTGATTATACTTTGTATAGGCACTTTTTTACATATTAATGTAGAGCTTTATTATGAGGTGGTTCTTCATGGTTAGTATGACATTTTGCATATGCTAAGACATTGGTGAGTATGCTGTTGTAACATAAATGGAACTGTCTCTGTGGAAAGTAGTAATCTGTTAAGTGAATGATATGGTTTGTATAGTGTGATTCTTTTCTTCAGAGTGCATACATTTATATTGCACTTTGTAGTGATGAACTAAAAAATAGGTCTCTAAAAATTATTGTACAGGTCATAAATATTTCGGATATCTAGAAAATCTAAAAATAAATTTTACCGTGAAATGTCTTTTAACAACAGTAATTATGTAATGGAAAAAAAAGCTCAGTGTAAATGTTTAGAGTTATATTGCCAATTTCTTTTTCAAAACAAGAGGAATGTGGTATCTTACAATATATAGAGGTAATAAGTTAGAGATTATAAAAATATATGTAGTTTAAAAATTAGTAAAGGTACTTTTCAGTTATACACTTATGGAAAAAGATATAATTTAGTCTCTATATTTTTTTAAAAGGATACAGAAGAATAAAAACAAACTATGGAGAATTGGTCAGAAGAGAATCAAATTCATTTTGACATCATTAATGAACTGATGGAGGAAATTTTAGACACGGTGTTTCAAGAGGAAACTGATGAAAATAATGATTTCATGGACATATCTTTAGATTCAGCCTATTTAGAGCTGTTAGAAGAAGATGAGGACAATGGACTTGAAGAAGTCCCTGATGAACTAATGTTGGAAGTACTTCTAAATTATGAACGTATGAATAAATAAAAAAAATTGATAGCAAAGCATTCGTGACGACAGTTTTCTTGATATATTCGTCGATAATGTGCTTTATGAGAGTGATAAGATATGTTCTCATGAAGTGTAAAAGAGATTGTAGTAAAAAAGATTAAAACACCTATGATGACCGATAGTTCTTGAAAAAAGTGTACTGTTTGTATGCTTTAAAAAATGTAAAAAAAAATTGTCTATAAAGTTAAAACAGATATGGAGTGTGATAAATTTACAACAAACATTCACTACAGGATTTACTACTTTGTTCAGAGATTTTCTGTTATTATCTGTATTTCATTAGAAAATGAAACTGTGGTTTTAATTTGTACGGTATATGCTAGTAGTGAAGTATAATATTTGTTATTTTTGTGTTTTACAGATTGACAATTTCATCAAAATTTTAAATTAAGATGCCGACCAGAATTGAAAAAAAGAAACTCTACAAACGGACTTACAGTTTGAAGAAGAAAAGAATTGAAATATTTTCTAAGAAAGAGAGGACGGATACAAAGAAGAGTGCTCCTGGTAAGCAAACTAAAAAGTTTTTGAAAGGAATTTTGGGAAGGAAAGAATTTAATATTGAAGTCCAGAAGGAGAAAACGATATCAGTATCTAAAAGGAGATATGGAATCAAAGATAAAAATGTTTCTGGAATTAGGAGAGATGAAAGAGTGTACAGTAAAACCCGGAGTAATCAATTCAGCCAAATCAGGAAGTGTATCTTTTACAACAGAGTTGTTTCGTATTTATTACAAAAGGAGAAAGTTTCTAAAAGAAGATCTGCTTTTTTTAAGAAGAAACAATATATAGAGGGTATCGTTGAGCGCGCATTTGAGACAAAAAGAAAATTATTTATTTTAATACTTAATAGAATAAATATTTTAAATAAGGCGATTCGAGTTTTAAAAGGTAAAAGTAAATGGAAGAGAAACATAAATAGGAGTAATTTTTGTAAAGTGTTTTCTGGGAAGTGGATGCATACTTCAACTTCTGAGCCATTTTTCAATGAAGAGAGTTACTTTCAAAGTAACGATCTGTTGCATGCAGTTAACACCAGTGGTCGAGCGTATGAGGTGAAGGATGGTTGTGTTATTGAGAAAGAGAAAATTGTGGTTAGAAATGCAGAAGATGTTATGGCTAGAGAAGCTTTACAGGGACGTCCTAATGCTGCTGTTTACAGTTGGAATTGTAGTAGCATTTGTAGTGTACGACAGGATTCAATTGATTTCTTTCGCAATTTCTTACGTAAGTACACTAAAGAAAGTCTAAAAAAAAAATTTGAATGTTGCAAGAATTAGATGAATGCAGAGTGCGCGAGAAAATAGGTCTGCAAGGCCATTCTCTGGCTTGTCTCTCTAAAAAAATATACCAGAGTGTCTTTCATAACTTCCGGATGTTAGCAGTGCATCATACTAAAATGAGAAAATTTGTGAGAAAGTTGTACTATGCAAAAAGTCCAGCACTTAAACTTAAACAGTTAAATAGTGCTCTTTTGTATGGATGTGAATTAGATGTTAAGAAGATTTGTGCAGAAATTGAGGTAAGTTATTTTGGTCCAGAGGAAGATAATGCAGAAACTGATATAATTATAGAAGGAAATGTGTTAGAAAATGTTGGAAATGTTAATATTGAAAATTTTGAACAGGAAATAATAAAGTTTAAGGTAATTGCAGGTGAGAAACCAAATTTTTCTTGTGTCTGTTGTCGACGCATTCATTACAAAAGTCAAACTAGGTTAGTTGATTTATATTTAAAAAGTGAAGATGAAAGTAATGGTCAATGGAAAGATTTTGCAACTTATTTGTTGGTGGAAAACTATTTTGATTTGGGTTTTGAGCAACGTGTTTGTAAATATTGTTATAATAAATTAAATGAAAATAAAATGCCTGCTAGAGCTATTCATAATAATCTAGAGTTGGTAAATATTTCATCAGAATTGATGGATTTAAATACTTATGAGACTATTCAGATTCAATGTGTACATCCTTTTCAGGCTATTGTTCGTATGGAGCCTAAAACTGGAAATTAAATCCTTCAGATTTACAAAGAGGATTAAAGGGTAGAGTTGGGTATTTGCCACTTGATTTGAAAAAAAATATGGAAACAATTGGTGTTGAAAATGTAGAAGAGGAACCTCTAGTTATTCTAGTTAATGGTGTACCTACAAAGAGTAAGACAATCTGGCAAGATTTAGTGGATGCTAGGAAAGTGAAAAAGGCAACGTTGTATTAAGTGCAAAATAATAAGTATTACAAATATGTATAAGTAGAACAAGAAGATGTAAGTGAAGAAGAGGATAGTGATTTGTCTAGTGGACAAATTGAAAAAGTTGATGTATCCAGATCTGAAGAAATTTATGAACATTACAGTGTTCATCCACTGCATTCCAAAGAAGCAATAGGGAATGCTATTGAATTATTTCAGGTGAAAAAGGCGAAAGGAAATCCTTTTAGTGTGTGGGAAGAAAGTTTGGAAGGTCGTTGTTTTCCACAGTTATTTCCTACAGGTGAAGGTACACGATATGATGATCGACCTATGCAGATTCCTGCATCTGAGTACCGGACAACAAGATTATATGCAGAAGATCCAAGGTTTCGCCAATGCATTCTATATTTGTTTCATCTTCTGTTTGAGAGTGACATATCTGGTCTGTCTTATGCAGTAAATCATATCTTAAAAAGTGGTGTACATCTGCAAAATATTTCAGCAAAGGAATTTATGGATAAAGTGCAACAGAAAGATAGTGTTTTGGATTCACATCTAATTAATTTAATGGCTTGTCAGCGGGGTACTAATGAGTATTGGTACCGTTGTCATGGAGATTTGAAGTGCATGCTTAGAAACTTAGGAGCACCAACATGGTTTTTAACTCTAAGCTGTGCAGAGTATGCTTGGGAATATTTACTTGAATTTCTTCGGGAGGCGAATGCAAACATAGAAAACATAAACTACAAGACAACTGGAGAACTGTGTTCATTAGATCCAGTTAATGTTTGCATGCAGATATTTTAATCATAGATTTGAAGCTATGATGTCTTTCATTACAAACAAGAAAAATCCGCCTCTTGGTGAAGTACTGGATTTCTTTTGGAGAAAAGAATATCAAGCAAGAGGTGCTCCTCATATTCATATGCTGCTATGGATCAAGGATGCTCCTAAATTTGGAATAGACTCGGATGAGACTGTACTGTCTTTTATTGAACAGTATGCCACTTGTGACATACCTAATAGTACAACTGATAAGGACTTAAGAGGAAAAGTGTTACGTTTTCAAAGTCATCGTTGTGGAAAATATTGTCGGCGAAAATTCAAATGAAAGAGCAAATTCTACACCAAATGTCGCTTTGGATTTGCACGACCGGTACTTTCAAAAGAAAGAGTCAACAATTTGATGTCATGTTTGCGACATAATATCAGAAGGAGTTCATCTAAAAATACGTACAGTTTAAGAAGAGGTGAAGAATCCAAATATATAAATGACTATAACCCAGTCCTTTTGTCCATGTGGAATGCTAACATGGACATACAATATGTTGCAGACAACTCTATTGCTGTGGCTCGATATGTAACGTCTTACATCACGAAATCTGAAAAGACGGAACTGAAGGAGATGTGGGAAGACATTTCTCATGAACTGTCGTGGGTTGTTACTGCTCCAACTGGATTGGCAGCACATAATATTAAAGGTGTTACTTTACATCGTTTACTGATGCTGCCAGTTGAACATGAAAATAAATTACAATATCAGAAGCTATCTGGAGAAGCTTGTTTTGAAGTTTCTAGAGTCCTTAAAAAAATGAAACTTCTTATTATTGATGAAGTAAGCATGGTATCCAATTTAATGCTTGCTTTTGTGCATTTAAGAATGCAACAGACACTTAGGACAGAGTATGATGTGTTATTTGGAGGTAAACATGTCATAGTTTTTGGAGATCTACTGCAGCTAACTCCTGTGAAAGGACAACCTGTATTTGAAACTGTTACACATGAGGAGACCAGAAAGTGCCTGGGCAGTATTGGAAATGTAAATATATGGTCACATTTCAAATATACTGAACTGATTCAAAATATGCGACAGGCAAAGGATACTAAATATGGAAGTATTCTTCAAGATATTAGGATTGGAAAATTAACTGAAGATGCGAAACACACTCTACGAACCCGATTACTTTCCAAGCTGTTTCCTAATGAAGATAATGTACCTGAGAAAATATATAGTAAAGAGGTAGCAGATAAGTCAGTGATATGCTTGATGCCAACTCTGAAAGTATGTTCAGTTTTTAATGAGAAAATGTTGAATTTAGAAAATCAAGAAATTAAGAAACTGGAAGCTAAAGATAGAATAGAGCATGAAGGTAGTACTATTGTTTTGTCTGAAAAGTTGAAGTTAAAATTGGATTCTCTTCAAAAAACTATATCTAAAACTGCTGGTTTAGAGAAAAATCTGTATGTATGTTTAAATTGTCGGATAATTTTAAGGAGAAATTTACATGTAGAAAGAGGATTGGTAAATGGAGCAATGGGTAATGTGGTTTTGTCAATTATACAAATCGAGATGAGATTGAATTTTTGAGGATAAAATTTGATGGGATTGAGGAAGTTCAACAAATTAGTCGATGTTCAACTCGTTTTTTGCTTGTGAAAGACTTATATGTCCGTCGTAAGCAATTTCCTATTTGTTTGGCATATGCAGTGACTATACATAAATCTCAAGGTTTAAGTGTAGATTGTGCTTTGGTAAATATTGCAGGCACTGTATTTAAAGAGGGTATGGCGTATGTTGCTCTATCGCGAGTTAGAACTTTATGTGGACTTTATCTAATTGATTATGATGAGACAAAGATTAGTGCAGATTTAAATTGTGTGAAGGAGTATAATAGGTTAAGAAGAGAATATGCTCCAAGTTTACCTCAATGTCCTTTAATTGAAAGGCGTATAGTTGGTCAGAAAAGGAAAAATGAGGACAAATGTGCTGAAGTTGTCGAGAAACGACGAAAAAAAGATGTAGCTGTTGTTGGTAGCCGTAGCAAAACTGTTAGTATTGAAGAGATTGTTGGATTTAAGTTTGAAAATAGGTCTGGTGTCAACTGCTATGCAAATGTAGTAGTTAATGTTGTTTTCTTTCTGAAAAATGTTAAGGAACAGATTATAGAAAATCAGGAGCAAACATTTTGCTATTCTTTAAATTCTATATTTGAAATATGTAGTAGTGGTGAAAGTGAAGTAGCAAGTGTTTCAGAACTAAGGAATGTTTTAGACATATGTGCAGGAGTAAATCAATTTTCTCAGAATATTCAGCAAGATTGTCAGGAATTTATCATGTATATGTTTACAGTTTTGGAAGATGAAGGTGTAGATATTGATAGTCTTTTTGGCCTTTCTTATAAATGGGAACATAAGTGTGATAATTGCTCATTTTTAAGTAGTACTGAGAGGCACAGTGAAAGATTTTTATATTTGACATTACCAGACTGCAAAGAAGTGCCTTTTAATAAACTAGTTAAAGATGCGCATCAGAACATGGTCTGTTCTCAATGCAAGTCTGAAATGTTATCAACTTTATTTATCCATAGATACGGACACTATGTAATTTTAATGTTTCAACAATGCAGAGCTGATGGGAGTAAATTGTCAACTTTAATTAAAAATGTTGTGGCTTCTCAAGTTTCTATTTCTAGAAGAACATTTGTAACTGTAGCCATTATTTTTCATGAAGGGCCTTCTACATCATCAGGACATTATACAGCTTATTTGAAGTGTGCTAGTGGCTGGACGCTTTGCAATGATAGCCAATTGACTTTTAAAAAACGATTGCCTTTTGCCTTAACTAACTCTTATTTGTTATTTTTGGAACCCAAATTTCAGTAGAATGACTTGCTGTAGGAAGATGTATACTGTGAAGATCTGAAACTTACTAGTTTACAAATATCATGTAAATGAGGGTGTACAAATCAATAAATGAAATTTGTGTTTGGCATAGTGATAACATCAGGTACAAATTTACTTAATATTTGATGGTATAAAACATGTTACAAATTTTAATTGTGAAGGTTCAGAAAACAATTGATAAGACTAAGATTAAATAATTTCAGAAAAAAACTACTTAACTCATAGTATTTGGCCACGTGGAAAAATATGAGAGAAGAAAATGAGTACTTTTGAAAATTATTTTAAAACTTATATGCATGCAAGTTTTTGGGAGAGGTATTTAAAAGATAATGAGTTAGCTTATACAAGATAATGAGTTAGCTTATACAATTTGGCCATGCGGAAAGGTATGAGAGAAGAAACTGTGTCTTTCATATAGATTTTTTATAGGAGATACCTGCACGGGGCTTTGTTGAGATATCTTGAAAAATAAGTGGTATACTTTAATTAGTTTGTAACTGTGGAAGATGTAGTGTGCTTACACAAGAAATTGCGAATTTGAGGAAAACATTTAAGACATGTTTTTTCAGGTATTTATAATATGTATGCAGATTTTGTATGGGTTTTTTAAACACAATCATTTTGATTGTGTTTTTTTTTCCCCCGCTGTTATATGATGATTAATATTGAAATCACTCTTGATAGTGAAAATCAATGTATTCTGAGGACAGCAAAAATAAACCATTTAATATGTTGTTTGACTTATTTTGTTACATTGCATTCAGAAATATGTATTATAACAGATTTTATTTTATTCTCCTCCACAGATATTATATTTATAAGGTAAGTTCAATTAATAATATCCGAGAGTTTTCTCTGCATCTCTCTTATTGTCTCCTATTGTTTTTTCTTTAACAAAATGTACTTTATAATCTTATTTGTAATTTTCTTCCACAGGTGCTACGTTTTAAAAAGAATTTTTTTTTTATTTCTTTTTTTTTAGGTAAGTATATAAAATAAAGACATTTTTACATCATTGTGTTATTTCTTTGTCTATCCTCGTTAAAGCAATGTCATCTTTTATATTAAACACTTCCACATAGGATTGGGTACATTGTTATAAGGCATGCTTTGAAAGTGATTTAATAAAATGAGCGACATTTCACTGAGTGAGTTTAGCAATACTGATATATGAAAACAATGGTGGAAAATGATATTAAATGTTATATGGTGTTCTTTGCAGGACTTTAAATCCTGTGTTGTAGTGCTAATTCTGCCTCAAGATTAGGGGGCTGGGGGTCTTAGTGGTACTTATATGGTCATGATAGAGCTATTCCTTTCTGAGCCATGGTTGAGGTGTGTTCATGATAGAGTGGTGCCGTCATGGTTCTGCTTAGTGAACAGAACGTGTCAAGGAAGCGCAATGTTAGTGTTGCGCAAGCACAGCGGCAAGTTCATCACAAATGTCGTCCGTCCTGAGGACAGCTGAGGCAATGCTCGTGATGGAGCGGCTTTGTGATGAGTATGGAAGGATTTAAGAGCTGTTAAAAAAACCTGAGGGGTCTCTATAAAGAGGAGATATGTGACATTCTAAAGCCCTGTATCATAAAGAAGTGTTCCTCTGAAGTAATGCGTCTTGAAAGTGGCTGACTGTAATTCATGAGATTTTACTCAGTGACTTTCAGGCCCATGCTGTTTCAAAACTGTGCATGTGCTTGAGGCAGGCGTAGGTCTTGACGCAGCAATTTGAATACAGGGGTATATTATCAAGGGGGTTTATCTCTGTTTTTTGGCTTTAAAAGCCAAGAAAGCAGAGATAAAATATCTCTCTATTACCTAGCTGCCGCTAACACCAGTTAGCGACAGCTAGTAGGAGATAGCGACCATTTTGGGCCCCACTTTGCACGTCAGTTATATTTATCACTAATGAGATGCAAAGTGGGCGTGCCAAGATGTTAGCGACTGAAAATAGTCTCTAACATCGCTATCTCCTATTACTAGCTTTTGGAGATATTTGCGCTAAGCTGGAATATCTCTAAAAGCTAACACCTGCCCTGAGCAGTTCTTAGCCTTGTTATCCAATGGGAGGTGGATAACATGGCTAATAGCATTAGGTCGGTATTGCATGAATAATGCTTACTTTTCTGCGATATTCATGCTTTGCAATCATTTTTACCGCATTTCCGTTAAACCTTGTCAATACCAAGGTTTATTTGCGATAAAAATCGCCGCAGCGCTGCGGTAAATTTTTAGTCTATAACCAAGCAATAGAGATAATTATCGCTATTGCTTCATAATATGCCCCAAAGTGCACTGGTGAGCCTTGCTGTAGCTGCATTACATTTGCCATACAACTCTAGTAATGTATTGTTTTTTCTGCACAGATATGTTACGCATGTATGCTGTCTTTCTGCCATGGTGCGCCTCATTTTAAATGTGGCACACCATGGGTTACGGAGCAACAGCATACTGTGGTGTACGTTAACTGTTAGATATCTGGGTAAGAAGTATTTAACATAAATGTGCCCTTTATGTTACAAATCTGCATTTAGTAGAGATGTCGGCCTTTACAGTGTTATGTTTTTTTTTCTGTTATTCTATGTAGATATATAATGTTGCAAGATTGTGGCGTGGGTGTTTCCCTGCTTTATATCTAACAGAATGCATTCTGTATGCTGTAGCAGGAGGACTACTACATACTTGAATATTCTACAGTGCTTATTTTCATTGAGACCGTCACAGAAGTTCAATGGATCCAAGACGCTGTTCTTGTTGATCTTGGCGACTGCCAAGCCGTTGTAGCAGTGGGAGTGAGGCCTCTCTAAGGGGCGCAGCGTAGCTCCTTTTGATGTTTACAATTGCAGATATCAGGGTAGAGATGTCCGTGGAATTTATGGATGCTTAGTCAAAGTAGAGTGTTCGCGGCGCCCCTAGCGCCTCATTACGACACACAGGGGAGCCGTGTTGCACAGTTGGAGATCAGAGACTTAGGAGATAAACCTTTATAATAGCAAGGGCTGTAAGCGATAAAAATCGCCCCTTCTCGGCGTTAAAAAATATCACCGCTATCGGTGGTATTTTTTACGGTGTTAGTGCTTGAAGAAGAATGGTAACATATATGTGAAAGAAAATCCTGTAACAGGCTCAGTATTTCACATTATCGCGTGAAAACAAAAGTTGTTTTCACACAGCAATATGTCCCTTGTAATTAAGGGACGGAGTGGATCTAGTTTTATTTACTACACTGTTATGTGAACGATGTCGAATGTTTGATAAGAGGAGGGTTTAAAAGTTTTCCGATAAACTTTTTCTCCAGGGAAGTGGGTGGAGTGTTACGTGTAAATTGGAGAATAGAAACTACTAAGAACCAATTGGAAGTGCTGTTTTCAAGTCACATGACTTCACATGCGCGTCTCAGGTCCTGTACGCGATAGGTGGGTGCGCGCACCCGGTTGCGCACTAAAAGAAAGCGGCGATAAACTTTTCTTTATAATATTCTCTTGGAGCTCGTTTTCGATCAAAGAGTTAGTTCTGAAAATATTTTTTTTTTTTTTTTTTTTGGAAACAAGTGTTATGTTGCTTTTGATTTCTTAAACTTGCAATGACATTTTTAAGTATGTCATACCATCAAAATGAAATGAAGAAATTTATCTTTTCTCGGAGCATTTATGACTCTCAATTTTGAGTTTAATTAGAATAAGGCTCTGCTCTCCGTATAGAAGAATTTCTCCACAGTCGTTGCATTTCATGTGCACCTTCACAAGATATGGTCTCAAGTCCATCTCAGCACTCGATGGAGATACAGGTCGTCCTGCAGAAGATGTGCTGGCCACTTCTGATGGTAATAGCGTGGCCAGAGCTCTTGTCGATGCCTTTGCAAACTCTATAGGGTGCCTTTCTTTGACATGCCGCTTCATGGTATGTATGGAAAAGGAATATTTTCTATTTGGATTTCCCCTTGAGAGCTCCGATTTGCATATCGTGCAGGTTACTTTTGGCGCATTCACTTTCTTTTGATCTTCAGGATAAGTGAAAAATTGCCAAATGAAAGATTCCTTTTTTCTTCTTAAAGGTGGTCGCTCATTTCCTTCAGATTCGGAAGATGAATGCGGAACGGCAGCCATTTCAGCAAAGTCTTTTGGAAGATGTTTGACGTTGTTGTCTCTTGAGAGTAGAAAAGAAAGTGAGGGAAGTGGGTGGAGTGCTTCATGTAAATTCCAGAATAGAAACTACTAAGAACAAATTGGAAGTGTTGTTTTCAAGTCACATGACTTCACATGCGCGTCTCAGGTCCTGTATGCGATGGGTGGGTGCGTGCACCCGGTCGCGCACTAAAAGAAAGCAGCGATAAACTTCTTTATAATATGCTCTTGGAGCTCGTTTTGGTACAAAGAGTTAGTTCTGAAAAGAACTTTTTTGTTTTTGTTTTTTGGAAACAAGTGTTATGTTGCTTTTGATTTCTTAAACTTGCAACAACTTTTTTAAGTATGTCATACCATCAAAATGAAATGAAGAAATTTAACTTTTCTTGGAGCATTTATGACTCTCAATTTTGAGTTTAATTAGAATAAGGCTCTGCTCTCCGTATAGAAGAGTTTCTCCACAGTCGTTGCATTTCATGTGCACCTTCGCAAGATATGGTCTCAAGTCCATCTCAGCACTCGATGGAGATACAGGTCGTCCTGCAGAAGATGTGCTGGCCACTTCTGATGGTAATAGCGTGGCCAAAGCTCTTGTCGATGCCTTTGCAAACTCTATAGGGTGCCTTTGTTTGACATGCTGCTTCATCGTATGTATGGAAAAGGAATATTTTTTCCTTGAATTTCCCCTTGAGAGCTCCGATTTGCATATCGTGCAGGTTACTTTTGGCGCATTCACTTTTTTTTGATCTTCAGGATAAGTGAAAAATTGCCAAATGAAATATTCCGTTTTTCTTCTTAAAGGTAGTCGCTCATTTTCTTCAGATTCGGAAGATGAATGCGGAGTGGCAGCCATTTCAGCAAAGTCTTTGGATAATGTTGGACGTTGTTCTCTCTTGAGAGTAGAAAAGATACTGAGGGAAGTGGGTGGAGTGCTGCGTGTAAATTCCAAAATAGAAACTACTTAGAACCAATTGGAAGTGTTCTTTTCAAGTCACATGACTTCACATGCGCTTCTCAGGACGTGTACGCAGTGACAGTATCTAGTCACGTACATGATATGGAAGTAGCGATCTTCTTCAGCGCAGTTTGAAAACGTGAAAAGGAGTGAATTCAAACACATACGGATTTTACATATCTTTAGAGCTCGATTTAAGTATACAATTGTTAAACTATAAAACCTTTTATATTTTTAAAAAAAATATTAAGATGTGTACATCCAGTCACGCACGAAAGATTAAAAAGATATTCGGCTCCATTTAATTAAAAGGTTTATATGAAAAAAAAGAAGCTTAGGTTCAGTGTCTTTAACGTACTATAAGTTCTTTCATTGGTCTATGTAGAAATTCATTAGGTTCAAATTGCAAAGCTTTCACGAAATATATAGGTGGGTGGGTGCACTCGGTTGCGCACGTAAGATTGGTATGGCGATATTTATTTCAGGTATATCCTTTATAGTTAGGAACTAGCATTCAAAAAACCTATGAAATTCACTGAAAAAACCATAGGTTTTACAAACGTTATAGTTAGGAAGTAGCATTTGAAAAACCTATGAAATTCACTGAAAAAACCATAGGTTTTACACACGTTATAGTTAGCAAGTAGCATTTAAAAAACCTATGAAATTCACTGAAAAAACCATAGGTTTGACACATGTTATAGTTAGCTGGACATTTCACTCATATAAAACCAATGAAATTCCCCCGTTATAGTTACTTCAGCTAACTATAACTCGTGTGCCTGCAATGCACATATATATATATATATATATATATTACCTACTGGCGATAGCCAGTAGGTATATATAGTTAGTATTTTTTTTCTATGGGACTTTTGAAAATTCTATGTCTAATAACTTTGACGTTTGTGGACGGAATTGGCTGAAATTTTCAGGAAAATTGCACATTTTGTTTCTGAGTAGGCCTTAAAAATTTGGGGGGGTTTCGTCAAGGGGGGCCGAGAAAAAGGGGGGGCCCAAAACGCGTTTTTCCCATGTTAATTTCCATAGGGCATTTGGCCTCACTTTTAGCTCGAACAGCTGAATGGATTTGCACGAAACTTGGCAAAATTGTAGGGACTGTTAGCCCGATGTGCCTTTGCTGGGTCTCAATATATGTGCTCCAGTGGATTTTGAGAAATTAACGTTTTAAAAAATTTTGATATCTGTGACAGCGTCCTGGATAGCGCACCAGATCGCGTACTTTTCGCGTAACGGAGCTTTGCGTAGCGAAGCTGATTGGCTCTCCGTGTCTGTCAACATTCTAAACAGTCCGTAGCGGCCGCCATCTTGTCTCTCGGTAGGATCGAGAGACAAGAGGAGGAGAAAAACAAAGGGTGAATTTAATGAAAGGGGGCTAGGTAGACCCCTCTTGACCCCCTAGGAATGATGTTGGGGTTATTAAAGGGTCCCGTGGGGCAAATAATAAAAATTAGACTTTTCGCGGTAGAAGCGCTTCTCGGTTCGCGAACCGGGTCGCAAACTATTGGCTGAATGGATTTGCACGAAACTTGGCAAAATTATAGGGACTGTTAGCCCGATGTGCCTTTGCTGGGTCACAATATATGTGCTCCAGTGGATTTTGAGAAATTAACGTTTAAAAAACAGATATATCTGTGAAAGCGTCCCAGATAGCGCTCCAGATCGCGTACTTTTCGCGTAAGGGAGCTTTGCGTAGCGAAGCTGATTGGCTCTCCGGTGTCTGTCAACATTCTAAACAGTCCGGTGCGGCCGCCATCTTGTCTCTCGGTAGGATCGAGAGACAAGAGGAGGAGAAAAACGAAGGGGGAATTTAATGAAAGGGGGCTAGGTAGACCCCTCTTGACCCCCAAGGAATGATGTTGGGGTTATTAAAGGGTCCCGTGGGGCAAATAATACAAATTTGATTTTTCGCGGTAGAAGCGCTTCTCGGTTCGCGAACCGGGTCGCAAACTGGTAGCGAAACGTGAATTCGCCATTTTGTGTTTTGATTTAATTAAATTACTAGGTATAAGGGGGTACGGGAGACGTATCCTGACCCCTTATGTTTTCTGAGGGTGGCTGAGGAGGCTCATATATGTTGATACATGTCTTCCAGCGGCTGTGCGTGAGCTTTTTTTTTTTTTTGCTGCGTGACGTCTGTTAAGGTTCGATTCAATTGAAATCAGAAACTGTTGACCGCCATTTTGTCACTGCGAGTACATTTTTTGTTAAAAATAATTGTTATAAATTAATCCTTATTGATAAACATTGTCTGCGCCATCTTGTCTTTTTTGCAATGCCACACTTTTGTTGAGCACGGCAGCCATTTTAGATGCCTTGACCAGACCCACTCTCTGCACGCCGCCGATCCTCAGCATGGCTCCCCACCCTCGCAAGCATCTCCCCCACGCACTGGTCACCCCCGCTCTCTCTCTCATGCATGGGCCTGAAACCTCCTCCCATGTGCGCTGCTCTTCCCTGAGAATCACACCCTGTGCCCGCCCGACACCACCCTTTCACCCTATTCACTACCGCACCCTCTGACACTCCTCTTCCTCTGTGTCCGATTGTCCAGGCCGGTCCTAGGCTATCACCTAGCCCTGCAGATGTAGTTTATGGCCCCAGCTGTTGAGAATCACCCCTCTTCAAAGGAGTTACAGTAGATCAAGGCCCCCACCCGATGGGATCCGTCACACCACACGCGTTCCTACTATCTGATAACCATCCTGTATTGTGCTTGGGGAGGGGATTCTCACTGTGAGGGTGTGTGGGACCGAGCCTGAAGCGGAAGATTGCAGGGATGCCTCTTTGTACATCAAAGTTTTTACAATTATGTGTCACATTAAAAATATATAGCACTCCAACAAAGTAGTAGGATTATAACACTTTAATAACTTATAAACATATAGAACGCAACAAAAACAGTAAATACATTTAAAAAAAAAATTGAAAAAAGAAGCAACAATGGTCAGTAGCTGTGTTTTGTGCGAATAGTCCCAAGGCAGCACAAATTGCTGAGTTCTGGACGGCACCCAGGTGATGTTACCTGGGTGCCGCACTGGTTTTTGGTATCCTACAATGCAGCTCCAAAAAATGGCGTGGGGCGTCCTGGGGGGTGCGCGGGGAGGCCTCGTCAGTAGCGGTCTGTTGTGCGAATAGTCCCAAGGCAGCAGAACGCGCTGAGATGTGGATGGCACCCAGGTGATGTCCAGTAAGTTGTCGCACTAGTTTTGGCATCCTACAATGCTGCTCCGAAAAACGGCGTGGGGCGCCCCGGGAGGGGGGGGGCGGCGTGAATGGGCCTCCCCAAGTGGAGGCTCGTTTGCTGTAGTGGGGCACCCCTTTACCGTGCCATTCCGCCCGCTTTTGCTACACTGTGCCTCTTCCGCCATTCAGCTGTTTATCGCCCGCTCTTACGGCTACAGCGTCTCGCTCACCATGTAGTTGAGTTGCGCCCACTCTTGCGGTGCAGCGATAGGCGACAGCCACAGGACTCTTAAAATGGTGGACGGCTCTTCGGATTTGGGCCTGGTCCACTAAAATGGCCCTGGGACACCTTGGAACTCGGACGTCCCCTGAGCCTTGAAGATTTTACAAAAGTCTTGGGGGCTCCCGACTCCTGCAGGCTTCCGGTGGGGAGCGGCTGTCATGATTGCTCTTGGAATGACCACGACGGAGCCACGAGATGGTGGTGCTCTCAGGCTGACGCCAGCTTCAGTCTGAAACATCTAGAAACAAGGTGGGGCTTTCATCATTTTGGAAAAAAAAATGTTTTAATCCAATGAAAAGTGTTATTTTTAGGTCATATGATCAAGCCTTCCATCATTAGGAAACCAAAAGTAAAATGAACCAATGAAAAGTTTTATAAAGAAGTCACATGACCTGTTATGCTTAAGTTACGCGCTGCTATAAAAAGCGTGGAAAATCCGTTGGCACGTGAGGCGCGTCAGTAGCGGACCGATGTGCGAATAGGCCGAAGGCAGCACAACGCGCCAAGATCCGGATGGCACTGAGGCGGTGTCCAGCAAGTTGCCGCACTGGTGTGGCCATCCTACAATGCTGCGCCGAAAGTCGGCGTGGGGCGCCCCGTTGGTCTGTGAGGTCGCGTCAGTCAGTGGGGGCTGTTTGAGGATCTGACTGCGTTGGAAAGCAATGTGATGCTGTGCGTCGCCCCCAAGATGTAGGCTGCTCGGCTGCAGTGGGGCGCCCCTTGGTGTTTCACTCGCTATCCAGCTGAGTTGCGTCCGCACTTGCGGCTACAGTAGGCCGAAGGAAGCACAATGTGCCGAGATCTGGATGGCACCGAGGTGGTGTCTAGCAAGTTGCCGCACTGGTGTGGCCATCCTACAATGCTGCGCCGAAAGTCGGCGTGGGGTGTCCCGTTGGCCTATGAGGTGGTGTCAGTAGCGGACCGATGTGTGAATAGGTCGGAACCAGCACAAGGCGCCAAGATCCGGATGGCACGGAGGTGGTGTCATAGTTGAGAGATCTGAGCAGCGCTTGTAACACTGTCTGAAGCTTATTTGCACCTGCTGCAGCTTCACTATTGCCCTGGTGTGGCCAAAGATCGCCCATGACATAGGCGGCAGGATCCCGGGGTCCGGCGGAACTTTTTTCCTTTTCCTTTTTGCATCTTGTCCCACAATCCGTTTGACCTGAAGACACGACCAGGTCCCTGAATGTGTGCAGGGGGACGCTATTGATTAAATCAAAATGGCGGCTTCACACAAAGCTGACTCAAGCGTTGCTGCTGATGCTATACAGACAAAAACTGGTTTTCAGTTTGTACATTCTTCAGGATTTTTCCATCCAAGGCTGGTTGAGAGTTTGTAGAACAATGGCTTCAGATCTTGCCCTCCTCTCTTTTGACTGTTGGTTCTTGTTGCCTATCTCTTCTGTTGTCATTTAACTGAACCTTTTTTGACTGCCGAAAGGGGTTCTGGTCCGAACGCTGGTTGGTGGAGACATTTTGACTATATCCGGGACCTGCCCGGCCTCGCCCAAAATGGCGCCGGTATAAATGGGACTCGTAACTCCTTGTTGTGTACTGGTTGCACAACCTTGATATCACGAGATACGTATGCAGTTTTGAAGCACATGGCGGGCGGGGACGGGTACTGAATGAACATTTGGACATCCCTATTGATATTAAGTTCTGATGTGTTATTCATTACTGTACTATTGAAAGTTCGAATTAACGTCACCCATGGTACTTGCCCGCAAATGTATATCTAGATAATTTTATTGTAAGTGGCCCTGTCGTATTTTAATTACAAAATGTACGTCCACCGATTCCGCAACTGTCAGACACCTTAGTTCTTGCAACCTAATGGCCCGCTCGTTGCGTTCCTCTACAGTGTAAATGTCTCCTCATCATATACGATTCCAGTTTGCTCCGTGGCCGGCCCACGTGGTTATAGGCCCGTATTTGTATACTGACATTTTCACAATAAAGGTTTTTAAAACAAAACATGGTAGTAGTATTTACATTGGTAAAGTTTTTAATTGTAGTCACTGTTTTCGAATCAGTAAAAGGCAAGTGAAATAAAGCAGTCCAATTACATGACGGATAAAAGGTATAATACGCAGGAACGCAGTAAAGATAAATGGTCAAGGGCTGTTGTGTTTTTTACTCCTGCAACATAAAGTGATCGATAAGAATCTGATATTCAGGCGTATCGGCCACTAAGACAGCAGGCCGAGCATCTTTTGCTCAACGGCTCCGTCATGGGACGAAGAAACGCCCTTTTTCTAGAAAAAGGAATATATTTTACTTGCAGGACAGTTGTAAATTTTCCGGGAAAATACATTAGCCTGGAACATTATAACATATATGTTTAAGAAAAAATAATGTTCGAAAGCAATAAAAAGCGTAATTTTTAGGTCATATGACCAAGCCTTTCATCATTAGAATAACAAAAGTAAAATGAACCAATGAAAAGTTTTATTAACAAGTCACATGACCTGTTATGCTTACGTTACGCGCTGCGCGCCGCGCCCCGAATCCCTTCCGGGAAGCTGCGCTTCGCGCACTGGAGTACTTCCAGGTGCGCTAACGCGGCTTGTCATATAACGCATTACGCGACAACGTAGGTCCAGAATATAGTCAAAATGTCCCCACCAACCAGCGTTCGGAACACAACCCCTTTCAGCAGTCTAAAAAGTTCTGTTAAATGACAACAGAAGGGACAGGCAACAAGAACCATCAGTCAAAGAGGGGAGGGCAAGTTCCTCCCTACCGGGTAACGTTGGGGCGCTACCGGAACTGATCGAATTGGTAGTCTACAGTGTTTCTGGATGTTTCAGACTGAAGCTGGCGTTAGCATGAGAGCACCACCATCTCGTATCTCAGTCGTGGCCATTCCACGAGCAATCATGGCAGCCGCTCCCCACCAGAAGCCTGCGGGAGTCGGGGGCCCCCAAGACTTTTGTAGAATCTTCAAGGCTCAGTGGACGCTTTCGAGAATGGGGCCCAAGCCCTAGCAGACAAGCGTCCAAGTTCCAAGGTGTCCCATGGCCATTTTAGTGGACCACTCCCAAATCTGAAGAGGCGGCCGCCATCTTGAGAGTCCTGTGGCAGCCGCCTATAGCTGCATCGCAAGAGCGGGAGCAACTCAATTACATGGTGAGCGAGACGCTGTAGTCGCAAGAGCGGGCGGTAAACAGCTGAATGGCGGAAGAGGCACAGTGTAGCAAAAGCGGGCAGAATGGCAACTGAAACGGTAAAGGGGCGCCCCACTACAGCGTGTCTTCAGGTCAAACGGATTGTGGGATAAGGTCCAGAATGGAAGAGTCATCAAAAGGCAAAAAGTTCCGCCGGACCCCGGGAGCCGGCCGCCTATGTCGGGGGCGATCTTAGGCCACGCCAGAGCAACACGACTTGGGGAGGGGGCAGGAGTCAAGCGCACCCTCCCAGTCCGCACTACCACACCGTATGTTGAAAATCTGAAGCCATCGTTCTACAAACTCTCAACCAGCCTTGGATGAAAAATCTTGAAGAATGTACAAACTGAAAACCAGTTTTTGTTTGCATAGCATCAGCAGCAATGCTTGCTATCAGAGTGCTTGAGTTTCATGCTCGATCGATTGAGCTAGCCGGATCAGGCAACAAAAAGTATAAAATAGTTATGTAAATAGTTATTTAATAAAATGTTTTACCCTGTTACTTTGCTGGTGTGTTGTATATATTTATAATATTTGCATAGAGTTTATCGTTATTTTGGGTGGGGTGGGTGGCGGAGCCGAGCTGTCTTGCAGCCATCATGGCGTGGAGCTCAGTTCATCTCACTAGTTTCGTATTTCTCATGAAGGGTTGTTCCTAATGTTTCTATTTTAGCGAGGTCAAAAAGAGATCCCATTAGTGGCCTACTGATTTTGCTCGATTATTTTTTTTTTTTTACACGATTTTTCACTATCTGCAAAGACTAAACAGAGTATTGCGGCTTTGTGCTTGTTAGTAAATAGAGAATGAACCAAAGAGAATACATTCTAAAATATTAAATGCTTGGATCACAATCAATCAAACGGAGAGACAAGCAGGCACGACGGATTACAACGGGGGCAAAGGCCTGCGTTAACTACCCTTCACTATCTGCAAAGAGAGAGTACTTCTAAGAGAAAAGGGGGGGGCAGCGTTCAAAGCACATCAGCGTGCATAAATACGAAAATGTTTTTACCTATCACGTACTTGACATTTGACAGCTTTTGATATTTGCTTATAAAAAACCATTGAAATTCACTGAAAAAACCATAGGTTTGTAGACCATATATAGTTAGGAATTAGCATTTACAAAACCTTGAAAATTCACTGAAAAAACCATAGGTTATAGACCATATATAGTTAGGGATTAGCATTTACAAAACCTTATTTTACTCGCATAAAACCATTGAAATTCGCATATATAGTTAGTTGCGCTAACTATATATCGCGCACCCGCAATCCACTGCTGATGATGTCACATATTACATCATTCATGACATGGTCAGTGACATCACTTAGTTATTCTAAGTGAATGAATAACTGTTTTAATAGTGTATTTCTGAGTAAGTACATATGTTTTAAACTAGTACATATAAGTTATGTGTGAGTAACTTTATGGTTGAGTGTCGGTGTGTAACAGGATGATCAGGATGTATATAATATATGATTGACTGTATATATCTGTTGATGAATAAGTGGTTGTGTATATAGATCTTCAAATTACTAAATAGGTGTGTTCTAAGTGGCATTGCTATGGGTATTGTATTGAAAATGTTATTTTCCATTTTTGAGTGTGTGTAATAAAGGTTATATTAGGGTGAGTGAAGGTCTGCCACTCTTCCACAAGGATGATGTCATCAGTGATGTCATTTGAGATGTCATCAGTGATGTCATGAGTGATGTCACTGACCATGTCATGAGTGATGTAATATGTGAAGTCATCAGCAGTGCATTGCGGGTGCGCAAGTTATAGTTAGCTGAAGTAACTATAACTGGGAATTTCATTGGTTTTATGTGAGTAAAATGTCCAGCTAACTATAACATGTGTAAAACCTAGGGTTTTTTCAGTGAATTTCATAGGTTTTTCAAATGCTACTTCCTAATTATAACGTGTGTAAAACCTAGGGTTTTTTCAGTGAATTTCATAGGTTTTTCAAATGCTACTTCCTAACTATAACGTGTGTAAAACCTGAATTTTTTTCAGTGAATTTCATAGGTTTTTTAAATGCTAGTTCCTAAGTATGAAAGATATACCTGAAATAAATATCGACATACCAATCTTACGTGCACAACCGACTGCACGCACCCACCTATTTATTTCATGAAAGCTTTCCAATTTAAACCTAATGAATTTCTTCATAGACCAATGAAAGAACTTATAGTACGTTAACACACTGAACCTAGACCTTTTTTTTTCTCATATAAACCTTTTAATTAAATGGAGCCGAATTTCTTTTTAATCGTTCGTGCGTGACTGGTTGTACACACCTTAATATTTTTTTTAAAAAATATAAAAGGTTTTATAATTTAATAATTGTATACTTAAATCGAGCTCTAAAAATATGTGAAATCCGTATGTGTTTGAATTCACTTCTTTTCACGTTTTTAAACTTCAGTGAAGAACATTGCTACTTCCAAATCACGTTTGTAACTAGATAGTGTGACCGCCTACACGTCCTGAGAAGCGCATGTAAAGTCACGTGACTTGAAAACAAGACTTCCAATTGGTTCTTAGTAGTTTCTGTTCTGGAATTTACACGAAGCACTCCACCCACTTTCCTCACAATCTTTTCTACTCTCAAGAGACAACAACGTCGAGCATCTTCCGGAAAACTTTGCTGAAATGGCTGCCCTTCCGCATTCATCTTCCGAATCTGAAGGAAATGAGCGACCACCGTTAAGAAGAAAAAAGGAATCTTTCATTTGGCAATTTTTCACTTATCCTGCAGATCAAAAGAAAGTGAATGCGCCAAAAGTAACCTGCACGATATGCAATTCGGAGCTCTCAAGGGGAAATCCAAATAGAAAATATTCCTTTTCTATACATACCATGCAGCGGCATGTTAAACAAAGGTACCCTGAGCATTATGCAAAAGCATCGACAAGAGCCCTGGCCACGCTATTACCATCAGAGGTGGCCAGCACATCTTCTGGTGGACGACCTGTATCTCCATCGAGTGCTGAGATGGACTTGAGACCATATCTTGCGAAGGTGCATATGAAATGCAACGAGTGTGGAGAAATTCTTTTGTATGGAGAGCAGAGCTTCGTTCTTATTAAACTGAAAATTGAAAGTCACAAATGCCCCAAGAAAAGATAAATTTCTTCACTTCATTTTCATAGTATTACATACTGAAAAATGATGTAGCAACTTTAAGAAATCGAAAGCATCATAACACTTGTTTCCAAAAAAAAAAAAAAAAAAGTTATTTTCAGAACTAACTCTTTCTACCAAAACGAGCTCCAAGAGCATATTCCGAGATGTTTTTTCGCCGCTTTCTTTTAGTGCGCGACCGGGAGCGCGCACCCACCTATCGCGTACAGGACCTGAGACTCGCATGTGAAGTCATGTGACTTCAAAACAACACTTCCAATTGGTTCTTGGTAGTTTCTATTCTGGAATCTACACGCAGCACTCCACCCACTTCCATCACTTTCTTTTCTACTCTCAAGAGAGAACACCGTCGAACATCTTCCCGAAGACTTTGCTGCAATGGCTACCATTCCGCATTCATCTTCCGAATCTGAAGGAAATGAGCGACCACCTTTGACAAGAAAAAAGGAGGCCACGCTATTACCATCAGAAGTGACCAGCACATCTTCTGCAGAACGACCTGTATCTCCATCGAGTGCTGAGATGGACTTGAAACCATATCTGGCGAACGTGCACATGAAATGCAAGAACTGTGGAAAACTTCTTGTATACGGAGAGCAAGGCTTTATTCTAATTAAACTCAAAATTGAGAGTCATAAATGCTCCAAGAAAAGTTAAATTTCTTCACTTTTTTTGATAGTACGACATACTGAAAAATGTCGTCGCAACTTTAAGAAAACAAAAGCATCATACCACTTGTTTAAAAAAAAAAAAAGTTCTTTTCAGAACTAACTCTTTGTACCAAAACGAGCTCCAATAGCATATTAGCTGATATTTTCTCGCCGCTTTCTTTTAGTGCGCGACCGGGTGCGCGCACCCACCTATCGCGTAGAGGCATCGAGACACGCATGTGAAGTCATGTGACTCTAAAACAACACTTCCAATTGGATCTTACTAGTTTCTATTCTCCAATTTACACGGAACACTCCACCCACTTCCCTGGAAAACCAGTTTATCGAAAATCTTTTAAAACCTCCTCTTATGAAACATTCAACATCGTTCACATAGCAGTGTAGTAAATAGCACTAGATACACTCCGTACCTTAATTACAAGAGACTTATTGCTATGTGAGAACAACTTTTGTTTTCACGCGATAATGTGAAATGCTGAGCCTGTTACAGAATTTTCTTTCACATATATGTTACTATTCTCCTTCGAGCACTAACACCGTAGAAAATACCACCAATAGTGGTGATATTTTTTACACCGAGAACGGGCGATTTGTATTGCTTAGAGCCCTTGCTATCATAAAGTTTTATTTCCTAAGTCTCTGATTTCAACTGTGCAACGTGGCTCCCCTGTGTGTCGTAATGAGGTGCTAAGAACACCACGTACACTCTACTGTGACTAAGCATCCATAAATTTCACGGACATCTGTACCCTGCTATCTACAATTGTAAACATCAAAAGGAGCTACGCTGCGCCCCTTGGAGAGGCTTGACTCCCACTGCTACAACCTTGGCAGTCGCCCAGATGCACAAGAACAGCGTCTCGGATCCATTGAACTTCTGTGACGGTCTCAATGAAAATAAGCACTAAACAATATTCAAGTATGTAGTAGTCCTTCTACTTGGTTAGAGACTAAAAATTTACTGCAGCGCTGCAGCGATTTCTACCGCAAATAAACCTTGGTATTAATGAGGTTTAACGCAAATGCGGTAAAAATCGTTGCAAAGCATTAGTATCACAAAAAAGTCAGCATTATTCATGCATAGCGACCTAATGCTATTAGCCATGTTATCCACCTCCCATTGGATAACATGGCTAAGAACTGCTCAGGGAAGGTGTTAGCTTTTAGAAATATTCCCGCTTAGCGCAAATATCTCCATAAGCTACTGATAAGAGATAGCGATGTTAGAGACTATTTTCAGTCGCTAACATCTTGGCACGCCCACTTTGCATCTCATTAGATATAAATGCAACTGACATGCAAAGTGGGGCCCAAAATGGTCACTAACTCCTACTAGGTGTCGCTAACTGGTATTAGCAGCAGCTAGGTAATAGAGAGATAATTTTATCTCTGCTTTCTTGGCGTTTAAAGCAAAAAAAACACAGATAAACATCCTTGATAATATACCTCTATATTCAAATGACTGCGTCAAGACCTACACCTACTTCAATCACATGCACAGTTTTGAAACAACATGACCCAGAAAGTCACTGAGTAAAATCTCATAAATTACAGTCAGCCACTTTCAAGACGCATTACTTCAGAGGAACACTTCTTTATGATACAGGGCTTTAGAATGACACACATATCTCGTCTTTATAGAGAGCCCTCAGGTTTTTTTTAACAGCTGTTAAATGCTTCCATACTCATCACAAACCTGCTCCATCATGAGCATTGCCTCAGCTGTCCTCAGGACGGACAACATTTGTGATGAACTTGCCGCTGTGCATGCACAACACTAACATTGTGCTTCCTTGACACGTTCTATTCAATAAGCAGAACCATGTCGGAACCACTCTATCATAAACACACCTGAACCATGGCTCAGAAAGGAGTAGCTCTATCATGACCATGCAAGTACCACTAAGCCCCCCAGCCCTCTAATCTTGAGGCAGAATTGGCACTGCAACACAGGATTTAAAGTCCTGCAAAGAACACCATGTAACATTTAATATCATATCCACCATTGTTTTCATATATCACTTTTTCTAAACTCACTCAGTGAAATGTCGCTCATTTTATTAAATCACTTTTAAAGCATACCTTCTAACAATGCACCCAATCCTATGTGGAAGTGTTCAATATAAAAGATTACATTACTTTAAGAAGGATAGAGAAATAAATAACACAATGATGTAAAAATGTCTTTATTATATATACTTACCTAAACAGAAGAAAAAAAAAAACTAAATTTCTTATTAAAACGTAGCACCTGTGGAAGAAAATTAAAAATAAGATTATAAAGTATATTATTTGAAGAAAAAACAATAGGAAACAATAAGAGAGATGCAAAGAAAACTGTCAGATATTATTAATTAAACTTACCTTATAAATATAATATCTGTGGAGGACAGTAAAAAAAAGAATCTGTTATAATACATATTTCTGAATGCAATGTAACAAAATAAGTAAACAACATATTAAATGATTTATTTTTGCTGTCCTCAGAATACATTGATTTTCACTATCAAGAGTGATTTCAATATTAATCATCATATAACAGCGGGGAAAAAAAACACAATCAAAATGATTGTGTTTAAAAAGCCCATACAAAATCTGCATACATATTATAAATACTTGAAAAAAACATATCTTAAATGTTTTCCTCAAATTCGCAATTTCTTGAGTAAGCACACTACATCTTCCGCAGTTACAACCTAATTAAAGTAACCACTTATTTTTCAAGATATCTCAACAAAGCCCCGTGCAGCAATCTCCTATAAAAAATGTATTTGAAAGACACAGTTTCTTCTCTCATACCTTTCAGTGTGGCCAAATTGTATAAGCTAACTCATTATCTTTTAAATACCTCTCCGAAACACTTGCGTCCATATAAGTTTTGAAATAATTTTCAAAAGTACTCATTCTCTTCTCTCATATTTTTCCACGTGGCCAAATACTATGAGTTAAGTAGTTTTTTTCTGAAATTATTTAATCTTAGTCTTATCTATTGTTTTCTGTACTTTCACAATCAAAATTTGTACCATATTTTATACCATCAAACATTAAGTAAATTTGTACCTGATGTTATCACTAAGCAAAACACAAATTTCATTTATAGATTTGTACACCCTCATTTACATGATATTTGTAAACTAGTAAGTTTCAGTTCTTTACAGTCTACATCTTAGTACAGCAAATCTTTCTACTGAAATTTGGGTTCCAAAAATAACAAATAAGAGTTACTTAAGGCAAAAGGCAAACGTTTTTTAAAAGTCAATTGGCTATCATTGCAAAGCGTCCAGCCACTAGCACACTTCAAATAAGCTGTATAATGTCCTGATGATGTAGAAGGCCCTTCATGAAAAATAATGGCTACAGTTACATATGTTCTTTTAGAAATAGAAACTTGAGAAGCCACAAAATTTTTAATTAAAGTTGACAATTTACTCCCATCAGCTCTGCATCGTTGAAACATTAAAATTACATATTGTCCGTATCTATGGATAAATAAAGTTGATAACATTTCAGACTTGCATTGAGAACAGACCATGTTTTGATGTGCATCTTTAACTAGTTTATTAAAAGGCACTTCTGTGCAGTCTGGTAATGTCAAATATAAAAATCTTTCACTGGGTATCTCAGTACTACTTAAAAATGAGCAATTATCACACTTATGTTCCCATTTATAAGAAAGCCCAAAAAGACTATCAATATCTACACCTTCATCTTCCAAAACTGTAAACATATACATGATAAATTCCTGACAATCTTGCAGAATATTTTGAGAAAATTGATTTACTCCTGCCCATATGTATAAAACATTCATTAGTTCTGAAACACTTGATACTTCACTATCACCACTACTACACATTTCAAATATAGAATTTAAAGAATAGCAGCATTTATGCTCCTGATTTTCTATAATCTGTTCCTTAACATTTTTAAGAAAGAAAACAACATTAACTACTACATTTGCATAAAAGTTGACACCAGACCTATTTTCAAACTTAAATCCAACAATCTCTTCAATACTAACAGTTTTGCTACGGCTACCAACAACAGCTACATCTTTTTTTCATCGTTTCTTGACTACTTCAGCACATTTGTCCTCATTTTTCCTTTTCTGACCAACTATACGCCTTTCAATTAAAGGATATTGAGGTAAACTTGGAGCATATTCTCTTCTTAACCTATTATACTCCTTCACACAATTTAAATCTGCACTAATCTTTCTCTCGTCATAATCAATTAGATAAAGTCCACATAAAGTTCTAACTCGCGATAGAGCAACATACGCCATGCCCTCTTTGAATACAGTGCTTCCAATATTTACCAAAGCACAATCTACACTTAAACCTTGAGATTTATGTATAGTCACTGCATATGCCAAACAAATTGGAAATTGCTTACGACGGACATATAAGTCTTTCACAAGCAAAAAACGAGTTGAACATCGACTAATTTGTTGAACTTCCTCAATCCCATCAAATTTTATCCTCAAAAATTCAATCTCATCTCTATTGGTATAATTGACAAAACCAACAACATTACCCATTGCTCCATTTACCAATCCTCTTTCTACATGTAAATTTCCTCTTAAAATTATCCGACAATTTAAACATACATACAGATTTTTCTCTAAACCAGCAGTTTTAGATATAGTTTTTTGAAGAGAATCCATTTTAATTTCAACTTTTCAGACAAAACAATAGTACTACCTTCATGCTCTATTCTATCTTTAGCTTCCAGTTTCTTAATTTCTTGATTTTCTAAATTCAACATTTTCTCATTAAAAACTGAACATTCTTTCAGAGTTGGCATCAAGCATATCACTGACTTATCTGGTACCTCTTCACTATATATTCTCTCAGGAACATTATCTTCATTAGGAAACAGCTAACAGTAATCGGGTTCGTAGAGTGTGTTTCGTATCTTCAGTTAATTTTCCAATCCTAATATCTTGAAGAATACTTCCATATTTAGTATCCTTTGCCTGTCGCATATTTTGAATGAGTTCAGTATATTTGAAATGTGACCATATATTTACATTTCCAATACTGCTCAGGCACTTTCTGGTCTCCTCATGTGTAACAGTTTCAAATACAGGTTGTCCTTTCACAGGAGTTAGCTGCAGTAGATCTCCAAAAACTATGACATGTTTACCTCCAAATAACACATCATACTCTGTCTTAAGTGTTTGTTGCATTCTTAAATGCACAAAAGCAAGCATTAAATTGGAGACCATGCTTACTTCATCAATAATAAGAAGTTTCATTTTTTTAAGGACTCTAGAAACTTCAAAACAAGCTTCTCCAGATAGCTTCTGATATTGTAATTTATTTTCATGTTCAACTGGCAGCATCAGCAAACGATGTAAAGTAACACCTTTAATATTATGTGCTGCCAATCCAGTTGGAGCAGTAACAACACACGACAGTGTTGACTGAGTTGTTTGCTGTAAATATGTAGTAATTCCTTTAATTAGGAAACTTTTACCAGTCCCAGCTTCTCCACTTACATATAATCGAATAGGTTCAAATGACATACATGAGCAATCTTTTCTCTCATGACGAAAGCCATGCTCAATGTGCTCTGTCACTTCATCATATATCTGTCTTTGCTTAACATTAAACTGCTTCTTTAATTCTTCTAAGTCGATTACTTCCTCTTGACCTTGCTGCATTGCGCTTTCCACCTCATCCATGGCGGTGGCTGCTTCATTTTGAATAATTGGTTCTCCCAGTTGATCTTGACTTAATGAAGCCGAACTTTGACTACCTTGTGAACTATCTCTAGCAATCTCCGCTGCAATTGTCGCTTCTTGCTCAGTTTCCGATGATTTATCAAGTGTCCTTTTCTTTGTTTTACCAGACATCCTTCATGTCCAATTACAGCATGTACACCTTTATCAATATTCTCCGTAACATTTCTCTTAAAAGTATAATTTTGAAGTATTTCATACAGACAAATGTTTTCAAGCAGAGTACTTCTATTTGGATATTATGTATCCAACATATTTGTTTTCAAAATGTCTGTACTGTTTGGTTCTTTCTGGGCTAAATACTCAATTTCTTGCATAGGTTTCAGAACACGGTTTCGTGTTTCTGCTAGGCCCAAACTCACCCAGAGAATAGTCCTTGATTTCGCATAAAGACTTGCTGATGATAATCTGTCACAACATTCATATGCTCCAATTTCTCGATGAGACAACATCTTCAAACTGTACGTATATAATTTCTTGCTCAGGCTCTTTTCATGAGAAATGTCTTCCCACATCTCCTTCAGTTCCGTCTTTTCAGATTTCGTGATGTAAGACGTTACATATCGAGCCACAGCAATAGAGTTGTCTGCAACATATTGTATGTCCATGTTAGCATTCCACATGGAAAAAATGACTGGGTTATAGTCATTAATATATTTCGATTCTTCACCTCTTCTTAAATTGTACGTATTTTTAGGTGACCTCCTTCTGATATTATGTCGCAAACATGACATCAAATTGTTGACTCTTCCTTTTGAAAGTACCGGTATGCAAATCCAAAGCGACATTTGGTGTAAAATTTGCTCTTTGATTTGAATTTTCGCCGACAATATTTTCCACAGCGATGACTTTGAAAACGTAACACTTTTCCTCTTAAGTCCTTATCAGTGATACTATTAGGTATGTCACAAGTGGCATACTGTTCAATAAAAGACAGTACAGTCTCATCCGAGTCTATTCCAAATTTAGGAGCATCCTTGATCCATAGCAGCATATGAATATGAGGAGCACCTCTTGCTTGATATTCTTTTCTCCAAAAGAAATCCAGTACTTCACCAAGAGGCGGATTTTTCTTGTTAGTAATAAAAGACATCATAGCTTCAAATCTATGATTAAAATATCTGCAAACATTAACTGGATCTAATGAACACAGTTCTCCAGGTGTCTTGTAGTTTATGTTTTCTATGTTTGCATTCGCCTCCCGAAGAAATTCAATTAAATCTTCCCAAGCATACTCTGCACAGCTTAGAGTTAAAAACCATGTTTGTGCTCCTAAGTTTCTAAGCATGCACTTCAAATCTCCATGACGACGGTACCAATACTCATTAGTACCCCGCTGACAAGCCATTAAATTAATTAGATGTGAATCCAAAACACTATCTTTCTGTTGCACTTTATCCATAAATTCCTTTGCTGAAATATTTCGCAGATGTACACCACTTTTTAAGATATGATTTACTGCATAAGACAGACCAGATAAGTCACCCTCAAACAGAAGATGAAACAGATATGGAATGCATTGGCGAAACCTTGGATCTTCTGCATATAATCTTGTTGTCCGGTACTCAGATGCAGGAATCTGCATAGGTCGATCATCATATCGTGTACCTTCACCTGTAGGAAATAACTGTGGAAAACAACGACCTTCCAAACTTTCTTCCCAGACACTAATAGGATTTCCTTTCGCCTTTTTCATCTGAAATAATTCAATAGCATTCCCTATTGCTTTTTTGGAATGCAGTGGATGAACACTGTAATGTTCATAAATTTCTTCAGATCTGGATACATCAACTTGTTCAATTTGTCCACTAGACAAATCACTATCCTCTTCTTCACTTACATCTTCTTGTTCTACGTATACATGTTTGTAATACTTATTATTTTGCACTAAATACAACGTTGCCTTTTTCACTTTCCTAACATCCACTAAATCTTGCCAGATTTTCTTACTCTTTGTAGGTAGACCATTAACTAGAATAACTAGAGGTTCCTCTTCTACATTTTCAACACCAATTGTTTCCATATTTTTTCTAGATCAAGAGGCAAATACACAACTCTACCCTTTAATCCTCTTAGTAAGTCTGAAGGATTTAATTTACCAGTCTTAGGCTCCATTCGAACAATAGCCTGAAAAGGATGTACACATTGAATCAGAATCGTCTCATAAGTATTTAAATGCATCAATTCTGATGGAATATTTACCAACTCTAGATTATCATGAACATCTCTAGCAGGCATTTTATTTTCATTTAATTTATTATAACAATATTTACAAACACGTTGCTCAAAACCCAAATCAAAATAGTTTTCCACCAACAAATAAGTTGCAAAATCTTTCCATTGTCCATTACTTTCATCTTCACTTTTTAAATATAAATCAACTAACCTCGTTTGACTTTTGTAATGAATGCGTCGACAACAGACACAAGAAAAATTTGGTTTCTCACCTGCAATTACCTTAAACTTTATTATTTCCTGTTCAAAATTTTCAATATTTACATTTCCAACATTTTCTAACACATTTCCTTCTATAATTATATCACCTTCTGCATTATCTTCCTCTGGACCAAAATAACTTACCTCAATTTCTCCACAAATCTTCTTAACATCTAATTCACATCCATACAAAAGAGCACTATTTAACTGTTTAAGTTTAAGTGCTGGACTTTTTGCATAGTACAACTTTCTCACTAATTTTCTCATTTTACTATGATGCACTGCTAACATCCGGAAGTGATGAAACACAGTCTGGCATATTTTTGCAACATTTAAAAAATTTTTTTTAGACTTTCTTAAGTGTACTTACGTAAGAAATTGCAAAAGAAATCAATTGAATCCTGTCGTACACTACAAATGCTACTACAATTCCAACTGTAAACAGGAGCATTAGGACGTCCCTCTAAAGCTTCTCTAAACATAACATCTTCTATGCAGAAGATGTTATGTTTAGAGAAGCTTTAGAGGGACAATTTTCTCTTTCTCAATAACACAACCATCCTTCACCTCATACGCTCGACCAGTGGTGTCAACTGCATGCAACAGATCGTTACTTTGAAAGTAACTCTCTTCATTAAAAAATGGCTCAGAAGTTGAAGTATGCATCCACTTCCCAGAAAACACTTTACAAAAATTACTCCTATTTATATGTCTCTTCCATTTACTTTTACCTTTGAAAACTCGAATCGCCTTATTTAAAATATTTATTCTATTAAGTATTAAAATAAATATTTTTCTTTTTGTCTCAATTGCACGCTCAACGATACCCTCTATATATATATTTTTTTTAAGAAAAACAGATCTTTTTTTAGAAACTTTCTCCTTTTGTAATAAATTCGCAACGACTCTGTTGTAAAACATACGCTTCCTGATTTGGCTGAATTGATTGCTCCGGGTTTTACTGTACTGACTTTAATCTTTCCTAATTCCAGTAATAGTACTTAGTTTAAGTCCAGATCTCCTTTTAGATGGTGAAATCGTTTTCTCCTTCTGAACTTCAATATTTAAATTTTTCCTTCCCAAAATGCTTTTAAAAAACTTTTTAGTTTGCTTACCAGGAGCACTCTTCTTTCTATCCGTCCTCTCAGTCTTTGAAAATAATTCTGTACTTTTCTTCTTTAAACTATAACTCCGTTTGTAGAGTTTCTTTTTTTTTAATTCTGGTCGGCATCTTAATTTAATATTTTGATGAAATTGTGAATCTGTAAGACACAAAAATAACAAATATTATAGTTCACTACTAGCATATACCGTACAAATTAAAACCACACATTCATTTTCTAATAAAATACAGATAATAACAGAAAATCTCTGAACAAAGTAGTAAATCCTGTAGCGAATTTTCCTTGTAAATTTATCACACTCTATATTTCTTTAAACTTTATAGACAATTTTTTAAAAAAAATTTTAAAGCATACAAGCAGTACACTTTTTTCAAGAACTATCGGTCATCATAAGTATTTTAATCTTTTTTTCTACAATCTCTTTTACACTTCATGAGAACATATCTTATCACTCTCATGAAGCACTTCATTGACGAATATATCAAGAAAACTATCATCACTAATGCTTTGCTATCATTTTTTTTTATTTTTTTAAAAGTTCATAATTTAAAAGAACTTCCAACATCAGTTCATCAGGGACTTCTTCAAGTCCATTGTCCTCATCTTCTATCAGCTCTAAATACGCTGAATCTAATGAAATGTCCATAAAATAATCATTTTCATCTGCTTCCTCTCCAACAACCGCGTCTAATATTTCCTCCATCAGTTCATTTATTATTTCAAAATGTACTTCATTTTCTTCAGAAAAATTCTCCATTGTATTTTTTCAATAAAATCTTCTTTATCCTTTTAAAAAAATATAAAGACTAAATTATATCTTTCTCCATAAGTGTATAATTGAAAACTACCTTTACTAATTTTAAAACTACAGATAATTTTATAATCTCTAACTTATTAACTCTGTATATATTAAGATACCACATTCCTCTTGTTTTGAAAAAGAAATTGGCAATATAACTCTAAACATTGACACTGTGCTTTTTTTAAAATTAAATAATTACTGTTGATAAAAGACATTACACTGAAAATGTATTTTTAGATTTTCTACATATTTGAAATATTTATTACCTGTACAATAATTTTTAGAGACCCATTTCTTTTATTTCATCACTACAAAGTGCAATATAAATTTATGCACTCTAATGAAAAGGATCACACTATACAAACCATTTAATTCACTTTACAGATTACTACTTCCCACAGAGACAGTTCCAACAACCACCTCATAATAAAGCTCTACATTAATATGTAAAAAAGTGCCTATACATAGTATATTCACAGATATGCAGGAAACATGAGCATTACATCTATATCCATATCATAATACCTCTCTGTAAATAAAAATGGAACAGTGCCAAACATAATACAACAAAACTTCAAAAATAATGAGCACTTCACAAGTATTATTAAAAGAAACCTGAAAGAATTCTACTCCAATGATTTCTAAATCTGAACTCCTTGCAAAAGAACACATATCCCAAGCTCATTAAAACATAATTTGAACTGTCAATGGAGAACATCTCAAAAAACATGTAGTATAAGCAAATAGAACCACATGTGAAAAATTTAAGATAAAATCATGTTCAAAACATTTACAAATTATTCTTTATTATTTTCATCACCACCCACAGAAATTGCCAAAGCATAAAAAGGAACTCACCTGAAAAAAAGAATATATACTCTCAATATATAACTTCAAATAACAGGTTGATCCTTACAGGCACCAAACACTCTAAAAATGGAAAAAATAAAATTTTGTTAACTTATTACAAACTGATTTCCTACACAATATACAATCATTATAGCATTGAAAAAGCATAAGTAATAAGATTTCCAAAATACTCTCCATTAAAAATAAATACAAAATTTCTCATTTATAAAAGCATTGTGCCACAGATATGTCACTTTTTCCCCATGTTAAAATTCATGCACCTACAACAGTAGGCTTTCAAAACTAAAAGGCCAAGTCACAAAACAAAAAAAGCCTTATTTATGAAAACATTGCGCCGCCACTGCGTCACTTTTACCATGGGAAAAGTGACGCACGGGTGACGCAAAGCCGTCATAAATAAGGCCCCATGTCCATAGACAAAAACTACAGGGCCAGCATTATACACATGCAAGCAGTACACTTGCACAGAACCACAAAACACCAAGACCCACCATGTTAATATATATCCTTAATATAATAAACCTCTGAGAATGGATACATATTTGCATGGCAGCCCATAACAGAAATTTGGCATCCTCCGAGTCTGATCCAGTACCAAACACCCTAACCACCCCCCCTCCCTCTTCACTAAACTCCACACTCTACCCCACCAAGACCCCCTATTACAAACCCCCTACCTACCCTCCCTGTCCAAGGCCACCATGAGCCTCAAACCGCCCCTGGTAAAGTTATTGAACAAGCATACCTAATAAGTTTCCCAAAATCCTCTCCATTAAAAATAAATACAAAATTTCTCATTTATAAAAGCATTGTGCCACAGATATGTTACTTTTCCCATGTTAAAATTCATGCACCTACAACAGTAGCCTTTCAAAACTAAAAGGCCAAGTCACAAAAAAACAAAAGCCTTATTTATGAAAACATTGCGCCACCACTGCGTCACTTTTAGCATGGGAAAAGTGACGCACAGGTGGCGGAAGGCCGTCATAAATAAGGCCCCATGTCCATAGACCAAAACTTCAGGGCCAGCATTATACACATGCAAGCAGTACACTTGCACAGAACCACAAAACCCCAAGAGCCACCATGTTAATATATATCCTTAATATAAAAAACCTCTGAGAATGGATACATATTTCCGTGGCACCCCATAACAGAAATTTGGCGTCCTCTCACTCTGCTCCATTACAAACACCCTAACCCCCCGCCCCCCTCCCTCTTCACTAAACTCCGCACTCCACCCCACCCGGACCCCCTATTACAAACCCCCAACTTACCCTCCCTGCCCAAGGCCACCATGAACCTCAAACCGCCCCTGGTAAACTTATAAGACACAGGATTACTAAAACTCAAAGAATAGGCAACAGGCAGATAATCTAAATAGTACATAAAGACACATATTTTTTACATAATGCTATTGAAAAACATGTAGTATTTTTTATAAATCTATCATGCATCTTACCCTCTAGAACCGCTTTCAAAACGTGAATTATAAACCTCTACATTTCATTTTTAAACCATACACTTTCAATTACATTATTTTTTTATTTACAATTCATGTAATGTTACACACCTTTTCTAAAATACACCAGTCCCTGTTATTTATAAGGATTAATTTTCAGTCTTCATCAGTGATACTTTCTTAACATATAATGAAAATCACTGTAACTTTTTAAATGACAATGCTAACGCGGTAAAAATAACCCTCCATTTGCTTTCCTTTAAGAATGTAGCCTATCTACCCCACGCATGCGTTTCTTGATATTAGCATTTGGCAGCGAATACCGACCTTGAATCGGAAGACATGAACAAGAGCTCCATTGTCACATTTAAAACTGAACGTAGCATCTGCTCACACACATATCTTTCACTTAGCTAACATTCACAGAAAACAGCATTGGTGTAAAAAAAAATTGACCTTGCTTTACAACTTCCTCAAATGACTCCCTTATTTTTGAACGCATCCTCCACTTCAAGACAGACTACTTTTTTGATAACTACTAAGCAATATTTAAGTGACTAGACTGCTAGAAAATTCATCAAGTCATTCTGCTCCTCTCCACTGCATAGCCGGCGACCTAATTCTGTGGAGTTGCTATACAACCGGCAGTGCTGCGCCGTTTCCTTTACCATCTTGGTAAATTCAAAATGGATGTCCCTCCTACCTTCGCAAATGAGCCGGACCACTTAGAACTATTTCGACAGAGAATGCTTCTCTACTACGACACCTTAGCACTCTCAACTTTGAATACTTCATATCGATTATCATTTCGATATTCGTATTTCACCTGTGTGCAGCCTGTATTTCATTGCCTGAGCTGTGATTTCACGTGGGCCCTGGATTTATGTCTCTGCAATTTGGTACCTCCTGAAGCGAATTACAATCACCTCATGAATCCGTTACTTGATCATGAACAGCTTTGCTACAACGGAGGGATTATGGCCTTTGCAGCGATACAAGGAGTTCTGGGTCATTGGAATATATTCGCAGCGGCGCAAGATTTCCTAAGAGAGAGCTACATCGAAAACCCACCGAGCTGCCCTCTGATAATAAAAGAGGCTCCGATTTTAACAGATCAAGAGTATTGCTTTACTCTTTTCCATTGGATAGCTGACATACTTTCAAATGATAAAAGTGATTTCCTGTTAGAAGCAGAAGCTACCTATTTTGCCTAAACAATGCTTCAATAACTCTTATGCAAGCCATTGACGTCCTCATTTCCTTTTGCTTCCCTATATTCTTCACGTTCTTTTCCATATTTTCTTTTGAAGAACAGACCTATTGGCTTTACTAACAGTGGACATTATGATTTCGTGCTGGTTAAATTTTGGTCTTTTATATGGACTACATTTGTTTCTTCAGCTACTCGATTTTCAACTTTATTTTTTTACAGTCTAATCTCAACAATTCTATTGCATATCTTATGTAAGGTTATTTCAAACGTACTCGATGCAAAACTCGCTAATATATGCTACATGTGCCCTAATTAATGTGTAAAGTTTAAACGAGTTTTTTATAACTGTAAACGCCATTTCGCATCTCAACTGCTTATTTCCGCCTGACACGCCTCTACTCCTTTAATTTTCTATAAAATTATTTTTTTAAAATACTTTACAGAAAAATATGTTCTTTCAACAATATTTGCATTATTACTTGTGCTGTATTTCAAATGCAATACTGCAACCTTCAAAAGATATCTCAATACAGTAGTTCTCCTCAATAGTGATTTGCGCAGCATCCAACAGATTACATACATGCACCTCTCACCATTTTGTCGCTTTGGGCGCCTTTTTTTTCCCCTCACACAGTGACATAACACAAACTTGATAGTGCTTCGCATGTAGGCAGCTGATTGATAAAGTAATGATGTATAACCACTTGCATTTTCATATATCGTTCCCTAACTGAAAGGCCAGAGACCTTCTTCCATTTATTAAAATATAATATACTTCCTTATAAGAGTGTACAATGTTTTTTTCCAACTATATTCATTTTTCTTCAACTATAGCGTTTGTATTCCATGTACTACTGACAATACCAACTACTGTGTTTTTTGCAATTTCTGTACTCATATTACATAATGATTTGCCTTTAAAACAGTACATTTCTAAATAAACATTTCAAATATTCACGGTTTCTCTTTTAATCCATAATCTCAACTGAAATGATTTCATATTGAAAAACTATTCATGGGTTCCACAGAACCTTAACTGTAGTAACTGAGGACCTTATTTATGAAGACCTTCCGCCGCCGGTGCCTCATTTTTTAAAATGGGAAAAAGTGACGCACCGGTGGCGCAAGTCCTTCATAAATAAAGCCCTGAATGTTTTCTTTTCTCGACCTCACTTACTGATACTAGAACCTGCAAGCGAATTACGGCCCGTGAACTCTTTCTTAGTAGGTCGCGCACCCTACAGACAGTTATACCACTGTTAAAAAATTTTTTTTACTGTTACCAAGCACCGCCACAGTTCCGCTTCACTCAGAGTTAATCACTGCTCACACGCTTCTACAGGCCAGACGCTATGTCGTATTTCTCTCCTTTTCACCCTTTCATCTCCACAATAACAAACAGTACTCCGCCAGCCACCAGAGAACAGAGTCAGATGCAGAGGCACCAAAGAGTGAAATACGACATACCCTCTGCTCTGAGAAAGAAACTAAGCGGTAATTGTGAAAGAAAACATTCAGTAGCGCTTTAAAAATACCAATGCAATTATATAATTATTTTTTTGAAAACGTTCCAATTACTTTGATAGGACTATCTGTGTGTGCCTCCACAGCAAACTTCCTTATCCTGGACTGAAGGCAGACACACACAGACAATAAGATAACACAGAACAACGGAGATGGAAAACAGAAGGGACATGAAGATGCAGTCAAACAGCAGGACTGAGAGAGATATTTATATACTCCATTTCCAACCTCAATGTACGAACACATTTACTACACAAATCTCTGTACAGCCTCATGGTCAAAACTTTTCATTTTATTTCACTCGACCACCTCCCTCACCATACCAGTGCAAACGGCGACCAGAAACCGCACTATAATTTTGACGTCTAACAGAAACTTTGTGAATACCTTAATCATTACCACTTTAGCCCCCTTCCCCGTCCCTCTCGCCCCACCCCCACCAGTGCAGCCACGGCCACCAACCACCCTGAAATTTTGTCGACTGACAAAAATTTTACGAATTCATTAACCATTAGCATTTTTTGACAACGGTATCACTAGTAATTTACAATTTCTCTCTCTTTCTGCATTATCTGTCTCTCTGATAATATCATTTCTTCACTTCCTGAACAACTTCTCTCATTGTATATAAACGCTTCAAAATTTCAAAAATAAATACTCTCTATATTAAAAATATTTTTTACTGCGTATTCAACATTTAAATGCAAGAAATTACTTTTAGAAATACAACACATTATGACAGCCAAAAATTAGTTTTTACATGGAAAATCAATCATTCTTTGTGATTAAGCTATATTATACGGTACATGACAAAACAAACAGTTACACACTTACCTTTACCAATGCTTTGAACGATGTATTATACTGATTTATGTGAGGGTATTTTTTAGTTTTCTTTCACGTGCACTTTGCACACTATAGCTTTGGCCCTGAAGAAGCGCCAACGATCCTTATGGCAATACAGGCGCGAAACATGTTGACCTATGTTGTTCTATGCCCGGGCCAATCTATTACCCTCAATTGAACATGGAAAACCCATTCCCCACACCCCACACACGCACATGCATCAACCGGCAGTCCTATAAAAAGATCTCAGATAAAGAGACCCTTCGGGGGACCCGTAGGGAATTGCAGCGCCGGCCCTAGGAGAAGCAACTGCCCAATGATGAAGCATGTCACCTTTCGGGGTGTGTGAGAGCAACAGAGGACAACAAGATGGTCCAATCAACATTGTGCACAATTTGAGAAAGCAAGGAGACATGTAAATAAATCTGTTTCTGCTTTCCTCAGAGATTATAGCATGGGTTCTATTTACCACAACAACTTGCGATACCACATGCAAGACGTCTATAGGAGAGACGGTGTTCATTTCACGAATGAGGGAAACAGAATCTTCCTCTGCAACATCAGGCTCTGCATCGGTACTTACTTATAAATGCAGAAAACACTCAATTAACACAAGGGCTCTTTTCAGAGTCACCTTATATCTAAGCACTCAAACTTCTGATTTATCTCCATTTCCACACTCTTGTAAATAGGTGTGCGCGACCGGGTGCGCGCACCCCATAATTTTTTTTCGAAAAAAATTACATCTTTTCGCGTTTAAGGGCCTTACTGCACACCCCGAGAAAACCTACGCAGCAAGCCAATCTCTACCTTCTCCCCTTTCCATGTTTCAACGCTTTGAATTGAACAATATATTTACTCGCAGTGACAAAATGGCGGACAAAACTTCCTGATTTCCTTCGAATCGAACGTTAACAGACGTCACGCAGCAAAAAAAAATTCTGCTCACGCGCAGCCGCTTGGGTGCGCGCACGCGTGCGCGCCTATAGATATAAAATTGACGTTAACTTTAATTTTCTAAACAACTACTGAACAGATTTACACCATTCCAAAAAAAGCGTAATCTGCGAACCGGACTCTACAGTTTTGCCAAATTTCTTATAAATCCATTCAGCCGTTCGACCTGTAGCCGAGTCTAAAGGTCCTATGGAAAATAACATGGAGAAAACACGTTTTGGGACCCCCCTTATATCTCAGCCCCCACTTGACCAATCCCCCCCAAACTTTCAGGGAAGGAGCGCAGCGGACCGAGCCATATTCTTTGAGAAATTCGCTAAGATTCTTCAACCAGGGCCAAAGTTATTCCAAATAGAATGTTGAGGATTTCCTATGGAAAACAATCCTAACTATAGGTAATATAGATATATATATATATATATATATATATATGTATATATATATATATATATATATATATATATATATATATATATATATATATATATATATATATATATATATATATATATATATATTTCAAATCCTTGCTCGGCGTAGAAAAAGAACAGGCACCGACTCCGTGGATGAAGATCAAAGGTTTTTATTCACCAATATAGACGATCAGACGCTTTTCGGCAGACAAGTCATCCTTGTTCACTACATATATATATATATATCTTCAACAACACGTGCAACTTCTGTCACGTAATCCAGGCCACACCAGCAATACCGTAAGAAATGTTCTTTATTTAAAAAAGGTTTTCTGGGCATGACGCGTTTCGAGTACAAGACTCTTTATCAAATGCCAGTTGCTGCACCAAGGTGGGTTCGTTAGGTTTATATAATGGAACTCTTAGACATTGAAAAGGGGCCAAGTCCATTACTTCCCAGATCTTAAAGGAGCAGTTCATTTTCAAGTTTTTCTTGGTCTCATTTCCACTTGTTTGTTCAAACCTAATGGCAAAGTCTTTAGTACCAATTCTTAATGAATTTCTTCAACCCATAGTGGTTTACTTACTGGTTACCTTGTCACTTTGTTCAGGTTAATGTTCGATTTTCAATGCTGGGACTTCAATACCCACAATGCTCCACAGCTGCTCCAAATTCATTGCTGGTTTTCAATGTTGATCGTGGTGAAACCTCACTTAGTGCATCTTGATCTGGGTGCAATTAATGCCTTTAAAGGGAATTTTCCGTATCCCAGTCATGGTGCGCCGGTAATTATTTCACTACCACCTGGGCAGTTAAAATCCTTCAAGGCTCCTGCCTTCGGTATGCCGTGCTTAGGTCAATCCCACTGCACATCCTGGCTGCTGGAAAAAGTTCAGTCATTTCGTTTTCGAGGCGGGCCATCAATCGTAGCCTCTTCCATCATGCACTCCATTCCTGTGCCTTTCGCAGACACCAAAATTGAAAGTAAAATCATAGTGATATCTAGAGACGAAGTACTGCATGCATATGGAAATCCCTATAATTACGAGCACAAGCTGCATGCTGATTGGATGTCAACCGTCTGTCAACACTCCAAACCAGGAAGTGTTGGTAGCCATCTTGTGCCTCGGTAGAACCGAGTCACAAGAAAACAGTAAAACACAGTTGTAAAATAAGGAAAGGGGGCAGTGTAGAAACATCCTGACCCCCTAGGCCTGCTCAGGGAGTCCTACATGGATCTTTAGGCCCAAAATATATGTATTTTTACAAATACAAAATCGTGGAGTACAGGTATGGTACTCGTACGTGGTGGAAAAGAAAAAAAAAATAGAAGTCTGTTTTATTCTTAATTAGCTCCAGGGAGGGGTCAAATCCTGGGGGCAATATTTTTCCATAATTGGGGGCTTGTAAGGTCTCTTGAGCCCCAGGAAACGCCACTCCCTGGGGTTTTATTTTGAAGTATGCGAGAGGGCTTACGTCCCCCCTCCCCGCAGCCTCGGGGACCGCCACCCCCTCAGGCATTTAATATATATTTTTTTAATAAAAAGTATGTTTTCAGCTCCCCCTTTGCGTACAGTAAGTATACCGAAAACCGTACAATTACGAGCACAAGCTGCCTGTTGATTGGATGTCAACTGTTTGTCAAC
The DNA here is from genome assembly GCF_964263255.1 of Lissotriton vulgaris. Lineage (NCBI taxonomy): Eukaryota > Metazoa > Chordata > Amphibia > Caudata > Salamandridae > Lissotriton > Lissotriton vulgaris. Next base: position 459,070,301 of record NC_141696.1, on the reverse strand, counting down.
ACTCCAAACTAGGAAGTGTTGGCAGCTATCTTGTGCCTCGGTAGTAAAATAAAGTTGAAAAATAAGGAAAGGGGGCAGGGTAGAAACATCCTGACCCTCTATTCCTGCTCAGGGGGTCCCACATGGATCTTTAGGCCCAAAGATTATTATTCTTTTTAAATAAATAATCAGGGGGTACTCATATGGCACGCGTAAGGGGCGGCAAAGGAAAAAAAGCTAGAAGTTTGTTTTATTCCTAACTAACCCCCGGGGGCGATTTTTTTCCATAATGGGGGGCTTGTAAGGCCATCCAAGCCCCAGGGAATGCCACCATCTGGGGTTTTATTTTGAACTATGCGGGGGGCTCACAGCCCCCTCATAGCAGTGGGGACCGCCACCCCCCCAAGCTTTTCCAGGGACCTTGTCTTGCCATCGTCCTGTGTAGGCTCCTACCAGCAGCCCACACAGTTTAATGGACCTGACAACAAGTTCCACAGCGTAGCGTCTGTTGCAGTGTTCTTAGCCTTTTTGTTCTTTTGCTGACTTACCAGTTTGTGCATCTTTCATGCAGCCTTGTTTTGTATATTTTTTTTGTATCTGACTTTGTTTATTCAGTGCTTGATCCAGTGTCCTGAACATAGCAGTACATCTGTAGACATGTAGTTTAATCCTTTCCTTTCCCTCCCTCCACCCTAATTGACAACATAATGGGGGAGTCAAAGTAAGGCAATCCTGTCGTGACTGTTTTAAGTTTGCAACACAGTAGGTAGGACACAGGTTAAGAAACCCAGCCTCCACCACTCTTGGACCCTCCTGGCTCTTGTTGCCACCTTGTTTGCTATGTCTTAAGTATTTAATGTTTGTACTTGACCGTGGTCCTCCTATAGTGTATTCTCATCATAGTCCAAGCACATACAATCCATAATTTTATCTGTTCTTGCCCATTCTGTGTGGTGGTATTGTCAGCACGTATTGCACATTATAGAATTCCTTGAGTGTACCCGCCCTCAAAATGCCTCCACTGGCCATTGTACATGCAGACCTTGGACCACCCTTTTCATCCATTCTTGCATCCTGATATGTAACCTCTTCCTCTGTTCTTCACCTCCTACTTTACCCTTTTAAATATTCAAATCTTCTTGGAAAGACATTACTAATCCTTATCATCGAAAAAGTAACAAGTTTCTGAAATCATTTTATATGTGAGTTGTGTATGTTATCCTAATACCCAACATTCCAATGACATGCTTTGTGCCATTATGTAATGTGCTTTAGTTGCAGTGTTCTTTTTTTTTTTTTTAGTAGTAGTAGTATTCTTTATTTAGATATAAAAAACATATCTTTAAAAGATTGCACATATCACATTGTGTACAGTTGTATGAGCAAAAGATGATAAAATAATAAAATGTGACCGTAAGCATATTAATTAAAACCTTCCAATTTGTGAATTAGCTCTCCCCGTTATTGCAAGGTCTATTAAAGTGCAGGTTTCCATTTTATCAATCAGCTATATGGCCTCAGCAATGTCAATATTATCTAGGTTGCGGTAAGCGTGCTGAATGAATTTGGACAGATTTATGTTTAAAACAATGTTATCTGGAGACATAGCAGCGATGATGGCGTGCCTGCAGGTCCGAATACCAAGCCTTTTCCATTCTGTCTTGAGGAGGCATCGCAACTGGAAATTGAATGAGGGACAGATGCAGAGCACGTGCAAGATTGTTTCTGTTGCTGACCCGCATCCTCTACATGTTGTGTCTTCTTTCTTACGACGCCAGGTGGGAAGATTTTGGAGAAAGCGCCAATCTCCCAGTCTTAGAGCAATCAGACAGCGCTTTAGATGAAGTGCAAATGTCGTGGAGAGGTAGGCAGCAGGGGCCAATCGTTTGTAGGAGTTAACTACCGCCCAGGAGTAACTGCGTTTCGTGACAAGAGCTTTGTCCGAAGCCAGAGATTTCAGTCTTACACATTTTTTGATTATGTTTTTAAAAACAGTCTGACTGGGGTTAAGAGCTCAAAGATCGGCAGCTGACATTTGATGGATGTAATCATTCAAAAGGCGCCCAAATGTTCCCCCTGGATTAGTCTTGTTGATTTCTATCCATATTGGGGATTCTAGTGTGCCCGGTTTGGCCTGTCTTAATTTATGACATAGCTTAAGGTAAGTACCAACGTTAGTGGCTTCATAGTTGGTTAATCCCAGCTCTAATCTGATCTGAGCCGGGGAAGCAGCGCTCGGTAAATGAAGTACCTTCCTGTAGATTTTAGTTGTATATTTGTTAAGGGCAGTGTTCATTTTGCCTTTGAAGATCTCTATGCCATAAGAAAGTGTTGGCCCAATTTTTGCTCTGAGGACTTCTAATAAAGGGGCAAAGGTTGGGCCTGAGAGTTTCTTCGATAGCTTGGCTAAGGATACCACTAAGGCCGTAGTTTTAGCTGCGATCACACTGCTTTGCTTTGAGAAGCTACCCCTTGCGTCCAGATGGACGCCTAAATATTTGTATGATTGGCCGATCGAAAGGCTTGTGTTATTAATTGACCAACCACCGCCGCTGTAGTGTTTCTTGCCAAATGGGACTATCAGGGTTTTCTCCATGTTAATTTCTAGCTGGTTGTCGGACGTGTATTTTGATAGTTCAGCAAGGAGCCGTTGTAACCCTACTCTAGTGAGGCTAAACAAGGCCAAATCGTCAGCTTATAAAAGGTTACATAATGCTGCACCTCCTATTTTGGGTGGATGGCTATTTACCTTGTCTAGAGTGCTTGACAGGTCGGCTATGAATAGGTTAAAGAGAAGAGGGGCCAGCACGCATCTCTGCTTGACACCTCGTGAGGTCATGATTTTTCGCGAGAGATGCGAGCCGGACCCTAGCTTCAATTGGACCCATGTGTTGGAGTAGAGTTGGATAATTGGGTTCAATATTTCATTTGGAATGCCCCACTGAGTCAATTTTTTCCAGAGGGCCGCCCTGGGTCATCTATCAAACGCTGCTTTAAAATCGACAAAGCAGCAAAAGACCATCTTGTTTGTTGATAAGGCTTTGTCGATTATCGTGGAAACTGCCAGTAGATTTATCATGGTTCCTGAATTGGCAACGAACCCTGTCTGGTTTAGAGGAATCAGATTGTGGTCCTTTGCCCATTGCCTTAGATCCTCTAGAATGAGTCCTGCAAAATGTTTTGCCTCTATGTCCAGTAGGGCGATTAGTCTGTAGTTGTTGGGCGTAGCTCGTGAACCAGATTTGTAGATGGGATGAATTATTGCGCCCCGCCATGAGTCCGGGATTGTCAGTGTTCGCAGGGTGTAATTAAAAAGATAAAAAAACACCATGGTCCAAAAAGGAATGTCCAATTTAAATAGCCTTTGTGGCAGGTCATTAGGGCTTGGTGCTCCATCTTGCCTCCCTTGTGTCACTGCTTTGGCAACTCGATCCTCGGTTAATGCGTAAACAGGGGTAAGTCCCTGATTTTTATCCAAGGAGGTGTTCAGTGATTCATCATCTGCAGTCCCGCGTCCCATGAGTGGTCTGGTACTATCGGGATTATCTTGTGCCTGGAAGTGAACTGTTAGATATGTTACCCATTCTCCTTCCTGGATATTTGCAGAGCCAGAGTTTGTCAGGTTTAGATGGGTGCGGTTAACAAGGGACCAGAATTTCCTTGTGTTTTTTTGCTTGCTTTCCCACACCAATTTTACCCAGTATTGGTTTGCCTGGGCCTGTTTCTCTTGGGAGACTGCCCTCCTGAATGCTTTTTGGGCATGATGATATATGGCAAGGAAGGCGCTGTTCCACTGGAATTTTAAAATTAACCTCAGTGTGACGTTCCTTACTTTCTTTAGTGGCTTAATGGCGGCTGAGGTTGCGGCCCCTACTGGAGACAAACGGTTTGTGCTCTGAGCCGTCGCAGGATATGAGTTGATCAGGTGGAGGCACAACTGCGACCATTTCCATATCGGGTTGGCTTTGTTATCAAGACTGCCTGTTATGTAGTCCTTGCTTGCTTTTAGAACACTCAGACTGTTGGTTTCATTCCATTTAAGGCGCTTGAGGTTTTCCTTGTGAATTCCCTTGTAGGTTGTGGGGGCCGCTTTATGGAGTTCCGGGTTTGCAGTGAGAGTGATGGTCTGGGGCCTATGGTCGCTTTCAGACCGTGGGTAGATGCAAAAACAGTTTAGTTTAAACAGTAGTTCAGAATTGCAGATAGTGAAATCTAAGTAAGATTTTTTTCTTCCGTTCGACCAGGTCCAGTTTGGGGTTGAATCGCTTGATGTCCTTCCGTTCACTACTAGGTAGCCTGCGTTGTAGAATCTTGTCACGGAGAGCTCACCTAGTATGTTTGGGGCTTGCTTCGGGGGTTTGGATTGAGTCAGAGCCTCAATAATATTAGTCATGTCCGGCCCTTCCGTGTCTGCTGCAATCCCCTGGAATAGATTTGTGTTGAAATCTCCCGTAAAGATGCGGTCTGAGTTGGGATATTCAGTAGCGATGTCGTTCATGATTTCGCACAATCGGACCAGGTGGTCTTTTTTTGTACGGGTGCTGGGATTAATATACACATTGACAAGGAGAATTGGACACTGCCTCCCACAGGGGTTGATTTTAACCCCAAGTAACCAGTCTTTGTTGAGGGGGATTTGGTTGAGAGCGCCTTTTAGGTTATTTGTGATGTATGTGGACAAACCGCCTTTGGGGTGGCCAAATCGGTTGTCCCTGAGAGCTGGTTTCCAGAACTCGATGTATCCTTCTATGGGCCAGCCCTCTGTCACCCAAGTTTCCTGTAGGTCGATTGCTGTATGTGTGCACAGAAAAGCCACAGTGTCTTCGTTTGAAGTTTTTTGGTGGAGTCCACTGATATTCCATGAGCACAGTGAGAATGGAGACTGTCCCTGCTTGGTGTGTCTTTTGTGCCATGTATCTGCCGCTAAAAGGGGTTTTCTAGTGGGATTGTGTATTTCTGCAAGTATTTCCCCCGCTGGCGGTCAGTATGAATGTTTTGATGACAGGATTGCTGGTAGCCACCCCCAGCTGTAATTGGATTCTTCTTTGACCCCAACTTTTTCGGGCCCTTTTGGTTTAGCATCGGCCCCTGAAGCATTTTTTAAGACCGAGTAGGGTCTTGCGCCTCCTGTTGTTTTAGATGTTGACAGGTGGCTGGGTGAGGTCGGCCTTGTTAACAGGGTTGGGGGGTACCCGGGGGTGGAATAAGGATACACTCTAATTCCCCAGTTCCGCAGCGTCGGCTTCTGTTCAAGAAAAGCTCCTGCCCAGCTGGGCGATGAGAAAGTCACCACAGTGACCTTAGAGGGTTGATTTCCTCGGGGGGAGAGTAATTCGATGGATTCAATATTGTTCGTGGCCAGTCCAGCTAGACCCGGGATTCCTTCTGCTAGTTTTAGCAGATTAGATCTGTTAAGAATGTCATGCCAAACTTTTGATTTATATTTGGGGGCCAGTAGAATCTGATGGCAGGGTGGATCATTATTGGTTGACTCCGGAACACCTGTAGGCTTAATCTTGGAGTTTTCGACTGTACTGTCTAGTTTGGTTTCATATAACTGTTGTGACAGTGGTTGTGGGGCCTTGGCAAATGTAAATTTTGACTGATCGCAACTTTGGAATTGTTGCAGATGGTTTTGGAGTAATTGGTTCTTGGCTTTACGTTTTCTTTTCCCGGGGAGGTGAAAGCCATCGATGGACTTGGGTTTTCTGGTGTCATCTCTGAAGTCATCTTGGGCCCTATTACACTTGCCGTATCTGAGCTCACCCTTAAGAATTCTGTGTGGTCCCTGCCCACGGCTGTTTCTGGAGCCGTTGTTTGTATGCTTCGGACCTTTGGGCTGTTTGCAGATTCTTGGGTGGGTTTATCCGGGGTGACTCCCTTGAGGGTGGTTGTTTGTTCTGCGGCACTGTTTATGATGGGGGATCTTTTGTTTTCAGCTTTTTTAAAGATAGGGAAGAGTTCCTGGTGGGTGATGTTGGAGTTTTTCCTTAGTTTATTTCTGGCTTTGCGCTGCCGTTTACGCTCTCTTTTGCTGCATGGTAATGCTGGCCCCGGATGGGCCGCCGCTGTTAAGTCACTTTGAGAAATGGGGATGTAAGTTTGCACAGGCTCTAGATGATCTTGCCTGGAAGTGGGTCCAGTTGGTGGCGATGGCGGACCGTTTTCTGCCGTTGAGTTTGGTTTTGAGTGGGTGATCTGAGTGTGACCATTCAGCTTTAATTGGCCAGTGGTTGTTCCTATGTTTGGAGCCTCACCTTCTTTTAGGTTTATGTTCTGCTTAGCAGGAGGTTCAATAGGTTCGAAGTGATCTTGCTGTGAGGGGAATGGTGGTGTGGTATGAACGTTTCCTCCTCTCAGCAACTTTACTTCCCTTATGACTGTGGTTAGGCATTCTGGGAGCAAAGAAAGAGAATCTATAATTGGGGAACAACAGCAGGTTGATTCGTCGAGGTTCGTGGAGGCTTGCCCCCGTAAAATGAGGGCATTGAGTTTATCTAATTTACTGTCGATCCCAGACGTGAATAGGGCCAGGGTGTTTAATAGGTCAACCTGCACCTCAAGTTTTATTGAATGGTAATTGAGTGCGTTAACTGTTTGCTGCAGGGTTTGTAAAAGTTGTGGCCAATCACTGGTCCCGGTGTTTTCTTCAGTGTTTTGTTTTTCGTTTGGGACCGGGCTGGACCTGGGTGAATTCTCAGACGTCTTGAAAAAAAGAGACAGGTCCTTCGTAAGCTGATCGTTCTGGGCGGGCAATGCTGGCTGGCTTTGCTGTGTATCCTTTGTGTGTCCAGGTGGCGAGAAAATCATGTATGGGGGCTCAAAGCTAGTGGTGCTGTTGTGAAGATTGTTGTTTGTGAGATTGGGGATTGTTGACTGCTGTTGGGGTACTCGGGGTTGGCTTGCCTGTGAATTTGTGCCGTCGTTGTTTGATGACGGGAGGCCACAAGAGGCGTTGTCGTGTCCGCTGCATTAGTTGCCGTTGGTTGAGGTGGCATTACTTGGGCCTCAGTTGGGCATATAGTGTTCTCCAGTTGGATTTGTGGCACTTGAAAGGGCAAGCGATCCTCTACTGGGGACACTGAAAGCTTATCCAATGGGAGGTGGTCAAGTTGAAAGTTTTTGCTATTTTGGTCGTTACAGGAGGACCCAAATATGTAAACCTCTGATGGCTCGATTGCCTTCGCGGTATCAGGTGCCCAATGCTGCGCCAGGGCCAAGTTATGCGACCAGGATTGGGCCAAGTTAATCGAGCCTAGTTGCGCCAGAGGAATGGTGGTTAATGCCTCCGAAGACTGCGCTCTCGGTTGAGGTGATTCCGCGCTCTTAGATGGCGTTTTTTTTAAGAAGTCCCGGATGCTTAGCGGTTTTTGTGTATTTAAAATGTGGCTGGCATTGGCCGAGACCTCTGCGACATCGGGTTGTGTGGCTTTCCTTCTTTTGGGTGCTGTATACTTTCTCACTTTTCCTGATCTCATTGTCCCCCGAGGCTTTGGGATATGGCTCTCGGCCCAACACCAGTGGTACTTTGTCACAGCTTTATTGCAGCAGCAATTTTCCAGAGTTATAGCTTCTGTTTTTCTGGCTTCTAGGATTGTGTGCAGGTTTGAAACATTGAGTGCTAGTCGTTAGGCGTTAGAGCATCTGTGTTGGTGTATGGCACCCCCCTGCTCACCACAGCCAATCTCTGACAACAAACTCTCTCTTACATAATACGGCTGTTATGGCTGTTGTAGGACTGTTGAACCAGGTGTACAATGGAGCCCAGACAGAGCTCAATCAAGCTGGCCTTGGCTGATAAATTGCTGTTAATTTATTATTTAGTTAGTTTTGCTAGTGTAGTTGTTTGTTGTTTATAGTCTTTAGCTACGGGGTGCAGTGGGCTGGGCTTGGCTGGACTCTGCACTTCCTTATGCTGATCTGCAATCACCGTCCTCTGCCATTGCTTCAAGCCCCCGCTTTCACCGCCAGATCCCAGACCCCTCGGGCAACTAGAGGGGGACCCTTGAGACCCTTGAGACCCCGGTTACAGTCTCAGGGCGGCGTGTATTATCTGGTGAGCATTGGCGGTGAACACTGTTCCCCTGTCAGCTGCGGCACTCTGCTAGCCACAAGCCACAAGCCACAAGCAGCGGTGAGTCAGTGCGCCCCCCGCGACACCCCCAGCGGCTCTCACCAGTTCTCTGCCGCAGCAGAAGCAGGTCTCGCGCTCGCCACTCGCCATCGGTGTTAGGACGCTGCTCTCGCTGCTCTCGGCCTCACTGTGGGCCGCCGTGGGTGTTGTGCTCATATCTCGGGGCTCATCGCATGGGAATCGCATGGGAACCGCCGCTATGGGTGTCTCTTTTAGCCCCGCTCACGCTCACAGCGTCTGCGAAAGGGGAGGCAGCTGCCCGGCTGCGGTCTGACTGTGGGTCTCGGGTCTCGGGCCGCTCTCAGACCGCTCTTGCTCTGCACCGCTATAGCTCCGTTCAACACTGTTCTGCCGTCAACTCGCTGCTCTCTAGCTCTCTAACGCCACCTGCAGACCCCGGATAGGAACTGAAACATGCATGCATGGGAACTCTATCTTCTTTTGGTTTGTATGTCATTACAATCAAAGGTAACATATTCCTGTATATCCTAAATAAAGCACTTGACACAATGCATAGTGACACTGTATTTATTGTATTTATTTTTTGAATGTTTTCAAAATAATATACACTCAAGTACAAAATATTGTTGCTTCATTTCCAAGATAAACATTTAATTTATTTTATGAGAATCACCACATATGCTGATATTACGGTAAGGATGTTTATGTTTTTGTACAAGGACCTACGACATAAGAAATATAGTATGGAAAATCAACAAAACAATTTGGAAGACGGTTTTGAAATTAGTAACAGTGTCATAGAAGAGCTGAACATACTTTTTTGTAAGTAGCGAGAATGAAGAGAAAGAAATGAATGGTGCAGATATCAGTTGTGATTTTAGACAAAATCTTGGATGCTAATTTTGTGGAAGCTTTAGATGACATCGAGTATGATCATATGACTTTTGAAATTGATAATCAGGAAAATGAAATATATGATGAAATTATTTTAGAATCTCTATTAAATTATGAAATGTTACAAGAATAAATTTATTATTCTATAATAAAAATGGTTTGAGACATTCTTCTTGTAGAATTGTAATCATTCAGCTAATACTGAAGTACTCATGATGCAAAGTGGGCCTTAGGGCATGGACTGCTTCAAACCCCCATAGACTATGTATGCACTCTTCCATGCACCATCAAACTTGTGTTTTATACCTTCATTACCCCAGTCTGTATGTTTACACTTCCAGCAAACACTATCAAACTTCTGTTTTAATACTGTAGTGGCCACACAGCACAATGTATCACATTTATTTTCTGTTACCACCTCAAACACTGATATTACTGTAAAGAATTTTTTAGAAGAGTTGCAATGTATCCAAAAATGTTTTATGAAAGCAGTTGAAAGACTGATATTATAGTACACAAGTTTTATAAACAATTTCAAGGTATCACAAAATATTTTATGTGAGCATCACAAAACTTGAAATTACAGTAATGAAGTTGTTAAAATAGTTGCAGTGTAGCTTAAAATATTGAACGTGAGGAGCAACAAAACACTGTAAAAACAAAGAACAGTAAAGAAGTTGTGAAAATAGTTTCAATATATAACAAAAACTCATTTCACTTCACGGAGAACATGTTTTTTTCCTATTGCCAGATGTTATATCTTACAGATGGGAAATGTCACTTACACAGTAAGTACACAGTAAGTATTTCTTTTTGGCATGTAGAGCTGTAGATTTAAATGTTTTTCATAGCCTTGCCATGTTATGTTGTGTTTGGCCGAGTTAGTAGCTATAACAAAAAGGCTCGATAAAGGGCCTTGACTTTGAATCAGAATATGAAATTCAAGAATAATTGATAACCCCAGTCAAAAAAGGCAGAAAGTAGGTGCGTGTATGTGTAGATGATGTGTTGATTGAGTGGAAGATGAATAATGTAAAAAATAAGAAAGGCTGCAAGTGTGCAAATTATCCACTGCCTTTAGCCGGGGAAGTAGTTACAACAAAAAGGCTCGATAAAAGGGCCATGTGTTTGTATCAGAATATTAAATTGAATGATAATTGATAACTCCAGCCGAGAAAGGCAGCAAGTGCGCATATTTCCCACTGCCTTTGGCCTGGGTAGTAGCTACAACAAAAAGGCTCGATAAAGGGCCAGGACTTTGAATCAGAATATGAAATTGAACAATAATTGATAACCCCTGCAAAGAAAGGCAGCAAGTGTGCAAATATTCCACTGCCTTCGACTTTGAATCAGAATATGAAATTCAAGAATAATTGATAACCCCAGCCAAGAAAGGCAGCAAGTGTGCAAATTTCCCAATGCCTTCGGCCGGGGTAGTTGTTACAACAAAAAAGCTCGATAAATGTCTAATGACTAATGTTGCCCTGCTTCAACTGACATGAATTAATTTGGGGTTAGTTTATTAACAACACCTGCCCTGCCCTAACTGACAATAAGGAATTAGGGGCTAATTAATGTGTCACTGAATTTGAAGTTCCAGCCTGGCACCTGCTTGTCTGCTCCCTTACCTGTAAATCAGGACCTTTGTGGCATACAGTTAAGGTCAGAGCAGGGTCACACAATAGTTGCAAGTAGGCAACCGAATTCTGGAGGGCCCCCTCAGGAAGCAAAACAGGGAATCGTTAAAAATCATGAGATTGACCTTTTGCACCTGCTCATTGGTTTTGCTTTTGCAAAAATCGTTTTTCGGTAATTTCGCGCTATTCGCAAGGCTCGGCGTCGTGGGAAACCGACCGCGGAAGCCGCCAATTCGTGCGAATGAGCTTTATATTTTTTTGCGGCGTGTTATTTCGCGATGTTTTTTGCAGTATTCGCGAGCCGCTTGCAGTGCAACACACAAATTTACCCCAAGGTCGAGTACGGGCGTGGCCATTTTGTTTGCGTGACGTATTTCCGTTTCCGCCCGCTATGTATAATCTCGCGAAGTAAGCGCATTGCGAGTACAAGTTCGCACGAGATCGCGAGGAAAATCGCGTGCGAACTTACTTTCGCGCTCGTGAACGGGCGGCCATCTTGTTTTTCATTCATTTCCTGTGTCTGGCCATGGTGTTTATCCTCTTGCTATCTTTGCCATCCTTTGCTTGTTGTCAGTTTTTTTTCGAACGAGTTTGCTTCTTATCTATCCCTCTCTTTTCCTAGCTGTATATTTTTGTCTTTTCTGCTATTTTTGTTTACTTTTAAACTACTTCTTTAAACTCTTTTCTTTTCTTCTTCCCTATCCTATTCCTTCTTAATTTTCTACTTCCTACCTTACCTGCCCAGACCATGGTGAAACCAGGGGCCGTGAAGCTGCCCAGGCACTTGAGGGCCGCAGCGGCGGCGGGCAGGAGGAGTCCAGGACCCCGTGCCAGGACAGCATGCGGGCGATTGAGGGGGGAGCAGGTGATGCGACGGGAGGTCTTCTTCGTCCAGCGCCGCCTGCCCAGGACCATCGCGGGAGGCGGCAGGATCGCGGCCGGCTACAACATCCTGGAGCGCCGGAAGCGGTGGCAGAAGGTGTGCTGGGCCATGTCCCAACTCTCCGGGGTCCAGCACACCTACAGCCAGGCCACCCATCGCTGGACGGACCTACTGGACCGGGAGCGCGACCTGCTGGACCAGCTCGGCTTGGAGATCCCCGGGCTTGGTGAGTAGTAGTAGCTATTTCATCACTCACTACTATGTTTTCTCCTGCTCTGTGTTGTTGTATTGCAAATATTTGTTTTTTACATGGAGCAAGCCAATAATGCTGCTGACGATTACATTGTAGTTACATTATATTTCAAAATCTTCTGTGCATTTCAGGTGCACTGCTCTCCTTCTCAGTGGCGTTGCTACTATGCTTATTTGTTTTCTATTTTGTGGTCTCATTGGCCTGAGTAACTATTATGTATGGGTGTACTTTACAGAACTGCGTAATGCTAGACACTAGGGGGCAGATTACATTTACAAGCCCCTTGCGCCACGTTTACGTTGCCTTGCGTGACGCAACAGCGGCGTAAACGTGGCGCATCCCTGCAAGTCATTTACAGCGTGACGCATCTAGGGAGATGTGTCACGTTATAAAGCCATGGGCCTGCGCCACAATGGGTGCGATCCTAGTACGCAAGGTGGGCGGTCCGGTGGCTGTGCGCCTCGCAAAAGTGCCTGCGTGAAATCTACAAGATTTGACACAGGCACTTCTGCGACGCTGCTACGTCAATTCAATTCCTTATGCCTGCTTGAAGCAGGCGTAAGGACTGACACAGCATGTTAAGTATTGGGTGGCCCTGAGCATTACTAGAGTTGCATTGCGTTGGCGACGTGACTCCAGCGATGCACCGCTCTTACGTTACGAGATGTGTCACGCAAGTGCCTACCCTTGCGCCAGGGTGCGCTGCATTGTAAATGAGGCGCATCTGCCGTGTCGCAAGGGTAGTTTTGCGTGACGCATTTAATCTGGCGCATCTCTGGAGATGCGCCAGAATGCGTAAGTAAGTATGCCCCTAAGGGGCAGAATTGCAATTACCGTTGCATCCCTGCAAAGTAGCAGGGATGCGCCAGTAATTGTGCGGCCCGCTACCACCACCAAACATGGTGGGCCATATTTGCAATGCGGCGCACCATGGGCCCAAAACGTCACCGAAGCTTTACTGCTGGAGTTGCGTCGCAACGATGGCGCAGCTCCAGCAATGCTCTGGGGTACCCTATCTCCCCAATGCTGGGTCAAGCCGTACGTCTGCTTCAAGCAGGTGCAGGGTTTGTGTGATGCATCATTGTCCTACAGGTGACTCATTGAAATTTTGTAGATTTCCCTCAGCCACTTTTAGGATGTGTTCCAGCGCAGGAATGCCTTCCCTTGCGCCGGAACGCCCCCTGATGGCGCAGGGCTTTATAACGGGATGCATCTCCCAAATGCGTCACGTTGTTATAATATTATACGCCGCACCATGGCGCCTCTTTTGTTCAGCTGCTGCGTCACAAAAGTCACGCAAGAACGGAGCAAAAGAGTCGCAAGGGGCTAAAATCTGCCCCTTTCTTTGTACCCCTGACAATAAGAAAAATAGTGGCGTTGGATTGATAGTTTGACTATTTAAATAACTGGTTATGTAGCAGGCAACTCACTGATCTGATTGAAATCACAATGGAGTTTGTCTGTCACTTTGCGTCTTGCCTGTGGACTGCTGCCTGCCAGTCCTAGGTGAACCTTTCAGTACTTTGTTTAGTGAGTTACGTGACTTAAGAAGTCGCAGGTCCGCAAATCAATGAAAACTAACCCTAATCAATATAATTTAGCAGAAATATTTTGTTGTTGTTTTGAAATGTTTGATTTGGTTGACATTGACAAGCAACAATCATCCATGTTTTCTGTTCTTTCTTTCATGTTGTACGTCAGCTCCCCCCAGGGGCGAGGGGACACAGGAGCAGCAGGCGGCGGTGGATGCTGTTGAACAGGGCCAGGATCGGGCAAGCGAGGTCTCCTTTGCTGGCCCCAGTAAGTTTTTATTTTAGACTAGTACCTATTTTTCCTAGCGTTCCTCATTTGATTTTTTCAAAATCGTCTTTGATCTTCTTGTAGACTGTATCTAAATTCTTATCCTGCCTCTACTATGACTCCCTGTGGTATTACTAGATTATTCTTATTAGTCTGTCTGAGTAGCTAACTAAGATTGCACGGTTGGCGAAACTCCCATTCTAGTCAGCAATAGCTCTCTATACATTTTATTTAAACTAGATACTCCGGGTATTCCTGGGTAGTGTGCCTTGTGTGGATCCCTTGTGTGGATGCCTTAGTGCAGTCCTCTGGAATTGTCCATAATGTCTTTTGAAGTGTTCTATCTGTTTTGAAAATTCCCAACTATAAAATGTGAATGACCACCAAGAAAGAATAAGATACTACCTTTTGGTTTGGATAGGAGGACAATCCATACCACTACTGTTGCAGGGACAATTCTTCTGCAGAAACAGAACTATGGACAATAAATAGTACATTGCTTATCAATTATAATAGGCGCTGTTAGAGTTTCCACATACCTCTGTGATAACAGACTTTGAATCCCCAATGTCCTTACTGACTGACTACATAGTGTGGCACAGTCATTTACCTCCCAAATTCATCGATGATTGATGCCCAATGATGATTATCCAACGTAGCTCAAGAGTACGGAGTCAGAGTCAAGAAGTGTCAGAGGCACGGACTCATGCTTGCAAAAATTGCAAAACCTTTCGCTCAGTCACTCTAGTCTGGACCAAAAAACACAGAGTCTATTTAAGTTTAAAAGCTTTATTAAAAGTAAACACATTTATTAAAATGAAGTCATAATAAAACTAAACGTTTAACTGATAATGGAAAAGTGGTTAGTGCTGACGATTAATTGAAGAGATTTCTTGTGGTTGAGCCGAGCTCTCACCTGGTTTCAACTTGATCTTGTTGTTAGAAGTCCATCTTCTGTCTGTGTGGAGAAAAATGGTGTCTGTTAAAAAGCCAGCCTTCATCAGTTGTGCCAAAAAGTGCAGCAAGACAACACCCTTCCCTGGAAAATGGGACATTTTTTTTTACTTTAGAGTAGACAGTCACAAATTACATTGTTTTCACATGTCTTCATTCCTAGACCAAATACTAGTGAGTGGTTTTTTCTAACATTCTTAAATGTACTTTGTAGGTGGAACATCTAGTGGCGGGGCCAGCGCGGAGGTGGTTGTGCTCGACACGGAGGCGGAGGGCAATTCTTCAGAGGAGGAGGCGGCGGCTGTAGTGCCGGCTGTGAGAGTTGAGACGGTGGTGGTGGCGGGCAGAGGTAAGCTCTTATATATTCCTTACTTATTGAGATTGCAGACGTGGCTGGGAAGAAAAGAATATGAGATGCATGGCTGGGTGAATGATGAAGCAATGATGGGTGGAAGGACAACAGCCTGGGTGGGTGACACAGAAACTGTATGTGTCCATATACCTGGATCATGCTACGATCTGACTCTTAGATAGCATATGTGTATCTAAAGCAGGGGTACTCATAGTACGGCCCGCGGGCCGGTGACAGCCCGGCAAGCCTTCCTTGGCGGTGCGCAGACCATGCAGACAATCACTGCTCCACCGGCCCCCACAGAGCAGAGGCTTTGTTGTATTTCACCTGTTATCACCCCTGCATCTCCACTCTGACAATCACTGCTCCCCCGGCCCCCACAGAGCAGAGTGCAGATGCAGGGCCACAAAGAGGTGAAATAGAACAAAGCCTCTGCTCTGTGGGGCCGGGCGAGCAGTGATTGTCAGGGTGGAGATGCAGGGGCGCTACAACAAACAAAGCCTCAATAATATGTTAATGGTCTTTTAAAGACCTGTTAAGTACTTTGGTGTGGCTGTCTGTGTGTGCGCATTGAGGAAGCTGTCTCTGCCCGGGCTGAAGGCTGACACAGACAGACACACACACAGTGAGATGACAGAGGGGGAGGGAGAGGGAGGGCAGGAGGGAGAGAGAGATGGAGAGGGAGGGCAGGAGGGAGAGCAGGAGGGAGAGAGATGTATGTAAATGCTGGGTCTGGTGGCTCAGTGAATGAAGGCATCTGCTGCAGGGACCTGTGTGCAACCTCATGGTCACAAGTTTTCGTTTTGCTTTGGCCCCGCCCCCTCTGACTCCGCCCCCACCAGTGCGGCCCTCGGCAACAAACTACACTGTAAATTTAGCCCCGAGAGAAAGTTTGTGAGTACCCATGATCTAGAGAGAGTAGACGGTCAGTGGATGAACTAAGTGTAACTTTGAAGAGCATGTAACACTGCACCCGCACGTCCGTTCCAGTGTAGGAAAGGCAAGGAAAAGAAGTCGTAATTTTGTCCAAATACTACCATCAATAGTAGCAGTAGTTTGTATTGCAAGCACAGCATAGATCCGGTTATTACGGTGGCCACTCCCTACCTCTCTTAATAAGTTTGGTAGTACTCAGTCATTCATGTGTGGATGTATCACAGGTCACTCAATAAAAAGCAAAGCACCTAAAGTCATCCCATATGTAAGCAAAAACATCCCATGTGAAGTGATAGATAATCAGATTATTTATCTTCTTCATTTTCCATTTCTAGTACTCATTTGCACTGTAGGGTGAAAGTTAAATTAATTAAGCAGTAGCCCTTGTAACAGAGTATTCTCAGTGCCACCCTTAATAGAAAAGTAAGAGCTTCACCACCTGCATGTACTGGACCGGTACAGTAACGCAAGTCTAGGTCACTCATCATGGTGTGCGTCTCTTTTTCTCGGGTGCAAGTTCACTGTGCTGGCATTATGCCAGCTTGCAGAAGATAACGTACCAATTTTCCTAAACAAGAGACAAGAAGAAGAGTAAGACTGGTGTACTTTCATAGTCGACTCCAATGGAAGTCCATAGTGCTCGTAGAATTTGTTCCTTAAACTCCCACTAATGTTAGAGCAAGGATGAAGAAGTGGGAGGGTAGATAGATACTGGCCTCAATAGTTATGTAATGCGCTTGCAAGTTGCTAGTTGTTCTGTAACACAAATTTCTGCTGAATGATTGAGTTAATCTTAAAGAGCATTGGTTACAGTCTATATCTTTCTTTCTTCATATAGATGCTCCTTCCAAACCAACCAGGAGGAAGGAGCTGGCTAGAACGGCCCGGCAACGGAGGATCGATGCCACTGTTGCTGAATATTGGCGGCTGGTGGCCCTGGAGGACGACGAAAGTGCGCAGTCGACCACGACAACAACGTCGGCTGCATCGGCCTCCGTGCCCCCACGGGCTGCCACCCAGCACAGTGCTCCAGCCAGACCGAGCCGGGCTGCCAAAGCCAAACGCCGAGCAGCAAGGACAACAGCTGCCTCTCACAGCCATTGCAACTACAAGGCATGCCTGCGCCGCAGTACCCTGAGGGTGCCCCGCCTTCAGCAGGAACTCCACCACTTTACCAACGTGTTAGAAGGTCTCCGCTTAGAGCACGCCTTGCTCCGCGAGGAGTTTGATGCCCTGGCCCAAAAAGTCAACAGCATCCACCCATAGTGTCCCTTGCCCCTTTTTTAGAGAATTTTGGGGGGTGGGAATTGGGAGTTTGGTTTGGGACTTTTAAAGGACAACCGTTGGGGTTAGGGAGGGTTTGCGGGAGATTATTTTGTTAGGGATATAAATATACTTTTTCAAACTTTATCTGAGCATACCTGTTTTTTACTGCTTTTGAGTCTGGTGGGTGGGGGTTTAACAGTAAGTTTGTTTTCCTGAATAGTCCTAGGACTTTAGAAGTACTACCGTCAATCTCTCGTCTCTCCTAATACTCCATTATATCTTGTTGTTAGAAGTCCATCTTCTGTCTGTGTGGAGAAAAATGGTGCGTGTTAAAAAGCCAGCCTTCATCAGTTGTGCCAAAAAGTGCAGCAAGACAACACCCTTCCCTGGAAAAAGGGACATTTTTTTTTACTTTAGAGTAGACAGTCACAAATTACATTGTTTTCACATGTCTTCATTCCTAGACCAAATACTAGTGAGTGGTTTTTTCTAACATTCTTAAATGTACTTTGTAGGTGGAACATCTGGTGGCAGGGCCAGCGCGGAGGTGGTTGTGCTCGACACGGAGGCGGAGGGCAATTCTTTAGAGGAGGAGGCGGCGGCTGTAGTGCCGGCTGTGAGAGTTGAGACGGTGGTGGTGGCGGGCAGAGGTAAGCTCTTATATATTCCTTACTTATTGAGATTGAAGACGTGGCTGGGAAGAAAAGAATATGAGATGCATGGCTGGGTGAATGATGAAGCAATGATGGGTGGAAGGACAACAGCCTGGGTGGGTGACACAGAAACTGTATGTGTCCATATACCTGGATCATGCTACGATCTGACTCTTAGATAGCATATGTGTATCTAAAGCAGGGGTACTCATAGTACGGCCCGCGGGCCGGTGGCGGCCCGGCAAGCCTTCCTTGGCAGTGCGCAGACCATGCAGACAATCACTGCTCCGCCGGCCCCCACAGAGCAGAGGCTTTGTTGTATTTCACCTGTTATCGCCCCTGCATCTCCACTCTGACAATCACTGCTCCCCCGGCCCCCACAGAGCAGAGTGGAGATGCAGGGCCACAAATTATACTACCTCCAACCAAACGCTTATCTTACCTGTAATTTGTGTTTAAAAGTAGGGCTAGGCCCAGGGCTGGCTCCACGGGAAACAGCAAATAAGGTTGGCAATCCAGGGCGGATGAAATGTCCTCACTGCGGTGGTACTAGTGGTGTGACACAATGGCAGTTGCATGCCTATGGAAAAAAAGAAAATGAAACCTGGTTTGTCCTTACTGTAGCATTACAACGGTACGATAGAGAATATAGCAGGTGACAGTACACTAGACTACAACAGTGCCACAATGTAGCCTAACAAATGGTAAAGTATTTATGGTATAACTTGTACTTGCATAGGATTTCTTTGACATTGGCTAATACTACAAGAATTAGTACTGAAGCTGAGTAAGTCTAGAATATATCCTCGGATTCATTCACCAGCCTGTTGCTATGACCTTATCCTCCCCAGCAAATGTGTGGAATTATTGATGTCAGTTAGTCACACATCAAGCAAAACCACACAACCCGGGGGAAGAGGGTTAGGGTTTGTAAAATGGATAGGAAGGGTAGGTTTTGTTGAGAGAAAAAAAAAAGCACAGCATGGACAAACAATAATTGAACATAAAGAAATTTTTAGTTACAAAGCTAACCATAAATCTTTTACGTGACATAAAGGAAGTGCATGCACTACTGAATGCTTTGTTACAGAAAAGTAAGTAGTACTTTCGACAACCGTGAATGCCAGAATGAGACAGTACAGGGCTACATTAAATTAGGTTAAAAAAATAGCCGAAGTAAAACATATAGAATGGCTGTAGGGATCAATTTTAGAAGCTGAGAGAGATCCAAGAAATGCAGTCACACACACTCAATGAATAAAATAATGGATACTGTATCTGTATTGTTGTAGTTGTCCTGTTGAATTTGGTAAGTAAGTTGCATGCAGCAAACAATTCCTCTTATTAGCGGCACTCCTCCATTCCAGCTGACGCTTCGTCCATCAATGTTGGTGAACAGAAGACACTCTGTACACTGCCTGCCTGGCGGATGCTGAATTGCGGCTCGCTAATATGAAGCCTGACTCCATCCTTTTTTCCCCATTGCAGACTGAAACCCGGCCTGTAATTATTGAACGAAAAACAGCACAGATAAATAAATATAAGGCATGTACGCTGTGTAGTGCAAAAAGTCACACTTTGATTTTCCTAATAGACAGTACAACATTTTTGAAAGTGCGTACTCTGTCTGAGTCACTTTTTCAAGGATAAATAAGTATGGGCGAATTAATTTAGCGGATCTTTCCTCTCAAGCTAGGTGTACTGTAAACTGTGTTTTAGAGCAAAATTAGACCTTACCAGCAGTGCTTCCACACAGACCCTTACTAAAGCCAGTTGCAAAAATGTAGAACACCCCCAATCAGATCTCATAAAACGAGGCCTAGCAGAAAACTGGTGACAAAACGTACTTCAAAAGTAAAAGTAGGCCCAAATACTCCCTTACCCACCGTGGATTGTATTCAAACCACTTGCAAGCAAGCAAAAGTATCCATAGCCAGCATCGCTCCAAGACTCGAAAACCCCTACACCCAAACACATGCAATAGAAATACTGCTAACCCTAACGAGCCCTAAGTTAAGAATAGTGGCAGAGGCTTTCTTTAACTATGCCAAATCCCCCCTTTCCTACCATGGATTTTCTTCAAATGACTTGCAACCAAAATTACACATTCTCACGAGTGCTCTAAGACCCCAGAACTCAGTTCCAAAAATCTAGAACACCCCAAAACACATGCAATCCTGCTGCTAGGGCTAACCCTAACGAACCCTAAGTTACAAAAAGTGCCAAAAGGCTTTTCCTTATGGATTTTGTCCCAACCACTTCTATCCGGTATTGGACCTTCCCAGGAATGCCCCAAGACCCGCCAACCCACCCGCCAAAAAGCACAACACCCCCAAACAGCCCAAAAGCAAAATCTCATACTTACAATATTTCTCGGCCTTCGGTCCAAACGCGCTGTGTAGCTAGGCCATAACTCCGGTTTACCACCACGGATTTCCTGAAAAGCAAATGCAATCAAGATTAGAGTGTTCCAGCAGTGCTCCCAGACCCTGAAACTCACCCACAAACAGCCGGAATCCACCCAAAGAGCTCCTCAAAGGCAAGCAAGTCAGCAAAAACAGAAAATAATTCCGCCTCCGATTTGGTCCAAACCACTTTAATCTGGTATTAGAGCTTCCCAGCAATGGCCCCAGAGCCGTCAACCCAGGAGAAAACGAGTAGAAGACCCCGAAACAGCCAAAGAGCAAAAGTACAAAAATGGGGACTTAGTCATTTTTTGGCCAATTTCCCAAATCACTCCGCACGCGCTCTGCAGCTAGGCCCTAACTCCCCTCTGCCACCATGGATTTGCTTCAAACCTCTTGCAAAGTAAAGTATCCATAGCCAGCAGTGCTCCCAGACCCCAAAACCCACCCACAAACACCAGGAAGCCCCTCAAACAGGCCCCTGAAAACACTACATTGAGCAAAATGTCAGAAATAGCAACAAAAAAAATCCTTATGGATTTTGTCCCAACCACTTCTATCCTGTATTAGACCTTCCCAGGAATGCCCCAAGACCCGCCAAAAAGCACAACACCCTCAAACAGCCCAAAAGCAAAATCTCATACTTACAATATTTCTCGGCCTTCGGTCCAAACGCGCTGTGTAGCTAGGCCATAACTCCGGTTTACCACCACGGATTTCCTGAAAAGCAAATGCAATCAAGATTAGAGTGTCCCAGCAGTGCTCCCAGACCCTGAAACTCACCCACAAACAGCCGGAACCCCCCTAAAGAGCTCCTCAAAGGCAGGCAATTCAGCAAAAACACAAAAAAATTCCGCCTCCGATTTGGTCCAAACCACTTTTATCTGGTATTAGAGCTTCCCAGCAATGGCCCCAGAGCCGTCAACTCACCCACAAAGAAGTAGAACACCCCCACAAGTGCTGAGTCTTTCTTCATTGGGCGTAAACCAGCCCTCTGCTTTGATGGAAATAGGAGTCTGGAGGAGGAGGATAGAGGAGCATGTTCTTCTGAACTTGTGAACCTGAGGAATGCAGACTGCAGCACCTTCAAATCAATAAGCAAACAAGTGAAGACAGTTCTGCTGATGGGCTTGTTTTTGTGATTTGTTGATTAAAGTTTGAATTATAATAACTGTGCACAACAAAGAAAGACAGACACACAGGAATAAAAGTGAGTAAGGACGAAAAAGAAAGTTATTGATTCATTGTCTCATTTTCAGGGCTCGGTGTCACGGTCCACGAATAAGAATAAGGCTTCGTCATCATACTCTGCGAATTCAGGCTGGGTGAGCTCAGTGTCACCTGACAGAGAAGAAATTCCCTCATCTATGTTGCTGTCCACCTCGTCTTCATCCGGCGTGCTTTCTCGTACTCTGTAATCTGGTGGTATGAGGTGCTGATTCATCTTGATCATTGTTAACCTCTCCACATTTTTGGGCGAGAGGCGGCTCCGTTTGGAAGTTACAATGCCACCAGCAGCACTGAAAACATGTTCAGAAGACACGCTTGCGAGTGGGCAAGACAAGTAGTTTAAAGCCAGGTTGGAGAGCTGTGACCACAATTCTTTTTTCCCATGCCAATACGCCAATGGGTCAGCATTAACATACACCTCTGTTGAGTCATTCAGATGGTCCTTCACCATCGACTCAAGGTGCTCCTCCAAGGTTCCTCCACTTTGCTTAGCTGTTGCTGTGACCTTTTGAGAACCAAACCCAAGCCGAGCTAGCCAATCATCTTCAGCCTCCAATGTTACTGTTGTGTCTGGTGGTGCAGATGATCCGGTTGCCGGTGTCTTTAACGGCTGAGAGGTCACTTGTGCCGCAGCCACAGGTGCAGAAGTGGATTGTTGTGACTGGGGATGGCCTGCTGATGCTCATGTACTGCCTTTTCCTTCAATTTTCTGCCGTTCTCTTTCAAACCTCTTGGCTGAGGAGGCTAGCCACTGTTTGTACTTTGTAACATCTTCATCAGCAAAAGGAAAGAATGCTTGGCCTGCCAGCGCCTTTTTCTAGCGTGGATCCAGAATAATAGCACAAATGTAATGCTGGTTTGAGTGGATCATTTTAAGACGTTCATCACCTTGTAGGCGCTCTAATAATTTCTCCGCCAGAACAAAAGGGTCGTGGTTTTTTTCATCTTTTTGAAACACAGAACACACCTCCTTCAGTTGGTGCTCCAGCATGTTAAACAATGGGATAGCTTTTCCCAAATTACAGTCCTCCTTGCTGACTGCACGCGTGAAGAACTCAAAAGGACGGAGCATGCGTGTCAGGCTTTTAACTATGTCCCATTGCGCCGCACCCATCCTCAGGTCCTCCTTCTGAGCTGTACCCTGTGTTAAGAAATAGTGATCGAGTACCGTATACTGCTCATACAGATGCTCAAGCATGTAGAAGGTTGAGTTCCAACGTGTTGCCACCTCCTGGATTAGTGCTTTCACTGGCATTCGACGTTCATATAGCAGGCTCCTCAGATGCTTCCGGGCCTTAAAAGAATGGCTGAAATGTTTGCACATTTTTCAGCAGGTGTCCACTACCCTGTACGCTGCACTGTCTTTATCACTCAAGAATTTTTTGACAACCAGGTTTATACAGTGCGCCAAACACGGCACTCTGAAATAGTCACCCAGCTCCATGGCCTTAACTACATTGGCGCCATTATCCGTGGAAACATAACCAACCTGGCGTTTTTTTGGGGACAGCCAGTCAAGGACCTTTGTGTTAAACACATCCAAAATGTTTTTTGCTGTGTGACGTTTCTCCAAACCAAACATGGCTAGTGTTGCATGTTTCCGAGCAGCTTTAAAAACTTGGTCGAGTCAACACCTGCTTTTAGCTTTGCTTTAACCCCTGAAAAAGAGACCCAGTGTGCAGTGATGCACATGTAATCAGCGCCTGCGCCACTGGTCTACATGTCTGTTGTCAGATGTATAGTGTGAACAGCACTCTTCTGCAAAGCTGCCCCAATCACCTCCAGAACATCTTCATGTAGTGCTGGAACCGCAACTCGGGCCAAATAGATTCGGCTAGGAACCTTCCATTTAGGGTAGAGCGCTGCCACTAATTCTAGAAAACCAACCCCTTCTACAAAAGAAAAATGGAGAAGGTCCAGAGCTAGCATTTTAGCCAGCTTAGTGTTATACAGACGCGTCAGTGGGTGGTTGCATTCATATTGCGTTTCTGTAAACAACATCTTTTTAATGTTGCCCTGGACAAAGGATTTACGGGATGATGATGATGATATCTTCGACCCAGTTACGCTCGCTGATGAACTTTTTCGCATTGGTGTATCATTCTCTCCCACACTCTTAGTGTGGCTCACATGGGGTGTGCTGCTGACAGGGGTACTGGGTGTAAGTGAAGTGTTTGACACGTCTTCTTCCTCCTCGTCATCATCAGATGAAACATCAACGTTTTCATTACGTGCAATTTGGGCTTCCTTGATTGCCTGTAGGTGCGCAAACCATTGGACAGTGTGCTGCCTCCTAAGATGACCTCTCTGGCCTCCGGTACCATAGTTGGTACCAAACTTACCACGACTAACTCGAAGCTTACAAATGCTACAAATGGCTACATTTTCCTTTTTTGGGCAAACACTAAAGAAGTCCCAAACTGCAGACTTGAAATGTCTTTGGGGGCCGGAGGAGGTGGCGATACTGGTGGTGGTGGTCCTGCTGCTAATGCCAGATGAAGTGGAGGATGTGGATTGCCGAACTTCAGTATGTTTTGCACTTTCACCACCACTAATTGAGGTCGAGGTGGATGGAGGTCCCTTCTTGCGAGGAAGAAATATGGAAGCGGTAGGTGTTGGTGTACTAGTTAACTCCAATGATTGTTGTGTTTCCATTGCCTCCTCGTCGACATCATCATCACGCTCAGCAGCTTCTCGGGATAGGGTCAAAATGTCTCTTTGCTGCATGCCCGCTGGGGCTGCAGTGACCTTTATGATGACTGGCTCGTCGTCGTGGGAGGCTTCATCAGCAGCAGTATCCGTCACTTCTTGTTGAGCCTCATCACACTCCATAGCTATGAGTTTTTCGACGACCTTCCTTTTACGCTTAGGTACCTTTGTCAGATCATGGTGTGCCTCACTCTCAGACTGCCGTGATGGTTCCCAATCTTCATCCAGATCATCAGAAGGAGGTGGGCTTGAAGAAGATGTAGACACCCCCCTTGATATTTTCCTTGCTAGGGATGTGGAAGACAATGAATGATCATCAGGAGGAGTGGCTTCCTCAAATGATACCTCGGTTTGATTGTCAATTTCCTGATGTGCCCCTACTTCGGGAGGAACAACTATTGTGGGCACTTTTGACCCTCCCTGCACCTCTGCTTGCGCATCTCCTTGCGCTGCCTCTCCTTCCACATGTACTGGGGCTTGTACTTGCACATGTTGTTGCGGCTGTGGTTGTTCAACACTTGTCAGATGAGTTACAACAACCTGTGTTGATTCAGGGACATTGCTGCTACTTTCTTGCGATGAGCCAACATCACTGGTCGATGGTGATTGAAGAAGTACACTGACTGCCTCTGCAGCACTCAAGGGCTTTGACTTAAGTTGGTGTGGTGGTGGTGGTGGAGGCACTGAGCCCAATGGAGTGGGGGTGCTGCTCCCAGCTTGGTCCCCAGCAGATCCCGCTGCTGCTGCAGGCATACTTTTTTTTACTCCCAAAAAACGCGGCGGAAGGCACACCAGCCTCCTTGGTAACTTGCTTCTTCTGCTCCTTACTGGCAACTTTCTTGCTAGAGGAGCTACAGAGAACTTTTTTTGGGGCCACTTCTTCAGAGCAGGTCAGAACAGCAGGCCGCAGTTGCACGAGTTGCAGAGTTGTCTGAGGCCAGACGTGACGTTGCGTGACGTTATGCTGCACACACACACCGCTGCAGGACTTCTTCCTGGCACTGGTGGTTCTCTTGAGTCTTGTGCACCTAAAAGCAATGGAAGACAGAGGAACATCAGTTCAGTTATACACCCCAAAATTTTTTAAAAAAAACAGAAAAATCAGCACAATCCCATGCCCTCCATGATGCTTAAATTCAAGACACCCCACAGAAAGACTAGGCCCATGCAACACTCACTAGTCACTACCCCTGGTAAAAAGGCCACAACAACAGGCCAAAAAAACAAAAATCACAGAAAAATCAGCACAATCCCAAGCCATCCAGCCCCTCCATGATGTTTACATTCAAGACAACCCACAGAAAGACTAGGCCCATGCACCACTCACTACCCCTGGGCATAATGGATAAAAGCTAGACAAAATGGGTGCAGGCCTGAGAACACTGCCTGCATTCAAAATGGCCCCCTCCCTCACAGCACATGGCCAGGGCCTGTAGCAGCACTCAAAATGGCCCCCAACCACATGGCCTGTCCACAACAGGCCAAAAAAACGAAAATCACAGAACAATCCACACAATCCCAAGCCATCCAGCCCCTCCATGATGTTTAAATTCAAGACAACCCACAGAAAGACTAGGCCCATGCACCACTCAATACCCCTGGGCATAATGGATGAAAGCTAGGCAAAATGGGTGCAGGCCTGAGAACACTACCTGCATTCAAAATGGCCCCCTCCCTCACAGCACATGGCCAGGGCCTGTAGCAGCACTCAAAATGGCCCCCAACCACATGGTCTGTCCACAACAGGCCAAAAAAACTAAAATCACAGAAAAATCAGCACAATCCCAAGCCATCCAGCCCCTCCATGATGTTTAAATTCAAGACAACCCACAGAAAGACTAGACCTATGCACCACTCACTACCCCTGGGCATAATGGATGAAAGCTAGGCAAAATGGGTGCAGGCCTGAGAACACTGCCTGCATTCAAAATGGCCCCCTCCCTCACAGCACATGGCCAGGGCCTGTAGCAGTACTCAAAATGGCCCCCAAACACATGGCCTGTCCACAACAGGCCAAAAAAACGAAAATCACAGAAAAATCAGCACAATCCCAAGCCATCCAGCCGCTCCATGATGTTTAAATTCAAGACAACCTACAGAAAGACTAGGCCCATGCACCACTCACTACCCCTGGTGAAAAGGCCACAACAGGCCAAAAAAACGAAAATCACAGAAAAATCAGCACAATCCCAAGCCATCCAGCCCCTCCGTGATGTTTAAATTCATGAAAACCCACAGAAAGACTAGGCCCATGCAACACTCACTACCCCTGGTGAAAAGGCAACAACAGGCCAAAAAAACGAAAATCACAGAAAAATCAGCACAATCCCAAGCCATCCAGCCCCTCCATGATGTTTAAATTCAAAACACCCCACAGAAAGACTCAGTGCACCCACCACTGAGTACCCCTGGGCAAAAGGCCCCAAAACAGCCCAAAAATCAAAAATTCCAAAATTGTAGTTGCAGCAACTGTAATGCCCCAAACAAACTTACTTGTGAAATTTCTAACCCAAAAGTGATCCAAAGAAAGTCAAAAAGGCCTCAAATCCAAATATCCAGCAGCATCCACAAAAAGTAATCCTTCCAGCTCCAGATCCAAATGAAAAGTGACCAGGAGATGGACAAAGCACTGGGAGGAGCCTGCTGGACAGGAACAGGAAGTTGAAGACTGTGGGGCACTTACTTCCTCCCAGCCCCCCTCCCCAGTTCAGCTAACTATAACTCACGCCCCCCAATGCACTGCTGATGATGTCACATATTACATCACTCATGATATGGTCAGTGAAATCACTAATGACATCACTGATGACATCATCCAGTGAATGAACTGTGTAGCTGAACTAACTATCACGGTGGAATTTCAATGGTTTTGTATGAGTGAAATGTCCAGCTAACTATAACATGTGTGAAACCTATGGTTTTTTCAATGAATTTGCAAGGTTTTTTAAATGCTAATTCCTAACTATAACGTGTGTGAAACCTATGTTTTTTCAGTGAATTTATATATATATCAATCAATCAATATAAGCTGTATTTCAATACAAGAAATATCTTAAAAGCTATACATAATCGCAGGAAGTATTAGGAAATTCATGGATACATTTAGGGCACAGTATGCAAAAAAACAATTGATTGAAGAAACAATTAAAAACATAAAAGGATTAAAACATTGCATAGGCATTATACTTAAAAGTGAGAAAGTGCTTGTGCTAGAGAGCAAACGCCACTTGAGCTTTATAATTATTTAGGAGTTAATGCTCAATTTTCTCGCTCTGATACTCCATGCCCATCTAAGAAATTTGGCTATTGCAGAGGCATAGAGGTCCCTTGGATCGGATCTTAAAATGCGTAATGCTGTTTGGTGACTGCGAGTGCCTAATTCCCTGCAAAGTGGTTTCAGCCAGTGCCTCCTTGGAGCTTTTTAAGCTGGGCAAGTGAACAAAAAATGTGAAATTGACTCAGTGGCGGCATCGCAACTTGGACAGGAGGCAGAGGTTTAGTAAAGTGGCTTCCACTGGACAGTCAAATCGTGCAAAGGGAGTATGCCTACCCTGAACTTAAAATACAGTATTCTGTCATAAGGTTTTTGTATTAGGTCCAGGTAGGGTTCCAGGTGCATTGCATGCTTATGCTGCATAAATTCCTCTGTTAACCTTCCAAGTCTAGGATTAAGGAGGTCGCTCGTGGCAACCCACCGCCAGTATACCTTTTAATTTCTGCCTTTGGTGGGGAGGTTCTATTAATCCAAGCCTCCTAAAAGCCGAGATCATATAGAAGCTTTTTCACACCTGTTAACCAGTTAATCTTGTGCCACCCATCCATATCCATTACCTCGCTAAGCCCTGCTGCGTAGTTGGCTAGTTCAGGTGTCCGCCACAAGCGAGCCCATAGCAAAAGAGGACATAATTTTACTATGTCTCCTAGCGAGTGGCAGCCAAGATCATATAGAAGGGGCTTGGTAGGTTTTGTCTGGGGGAGCATCATTAGATCCTTCAGGAATTTGTTTTCCAATCTGCAGATTTGGTCTGTGTTAGAAAGACCCCATAATTCGGCTCCGTAGAGTGCCGAACTTACGGCTCTGGCCTTATAGATTGTTAGGGCAGGGGCAATGGGTTTGCTTGTTGAGGAGCGATGCTCTTTCGAAATTGCCCCCACCACCCTTTAATGGCTCAAGAGCATTTTCTGCACATGCGACCTCCATAGCATGGAATCAGAAATACAAATTCCTAAATAATCAAATGCCGTAACCCTCTCCAGAGGGACACTGTTATGTGTGGGAGGGTTCCTTAATGATTTAGGTGGATTTCAGATTAGTAATTTTGTTTTTGGGTATTGATTGACAGCCCTCCACTGTGAAAAACCTGGTCAAAGCTGTTTAAAAGAGTCTGCAGGCCCTTTGGCGTTTTTGAGATGAGGAGGGTATCGTCTGCAAACAGGAGAGTGGGGATTTTTTCCCCCGCCAGGGCTGGGGCATCAGATGGTATTTGCTGTTGGTGCTCAACCACCCCATTAACATACAAAGAAAATAGGGTGGGAGCTAACACACAGCCCTGGCGGACTCCCCTGTTCACTGGTATCCGTGCAGTTGTTTGGCCTTGGGAACCCCATCTTACTTGGGCATAATTATCCTCATGCAGATGGATTAGCATGTTGAAAATATACCTGGGAATCCCCTGCTCTGACAAAACTTGCCACAGGCGCTCACGAGGGACCAGGTCAAAGGCAGTCTTTGAATCGATAAATGGGAGATAAAGACTGCCTTTTCCCAGCTTAACCACCTTCCAATATAGGAGTAATAACCTGAACGCCTGTTCAATGGTTCCAGTACCTGCCCTAAAGCCGGCTTGGTAGTCGGAAAGGATCCTATTTTCGTCAGCCCATTCAAGGATCCTCTCCAGCAATACCGACCTACTACTTTCTATGTTGAATCGATCAAGCTGATCGGGTGGTAATTGGCAGGGTCTTCCCTACCCCCCTTTTTGAAGATGGGCACAACTTCTGCTCCCTTCCAAGAGGCTGCGATAGGCAGCCGCAATCAATAGCATTAATGAGTAGTGCAATAAGTTTTGCCCATTTCACTGGATTGGCTCGGAAAAGATCCCCTGGCAGGCCATCAGGTCCTGCTGCCTTAGCCAGGACTTTTCGCTTGATAGAAGCCTCGACCTCCAGCTCAGTAAAAGGATCTTGGTTTACTTCATGACCCAAGGCCCTTGGGTAAATAGTTGGGCCATCCGAGATGGTTTCCTGTGAACCGGAATATAAGTTGAGAAAATGGTCATACCATCTCTTGTCCTGGATGTTATTCGTTATTAATTCACTGTCGGGACGGGCCTTTTTCCTGACCAGATTCCAAAAGAGACTAGCATTCTTCCCCATGCTGGCTTCTTTTAATGCTTGCCAGTGCTGTTCCTCCCACTCACTCTTGGCTTTGAGGACTGTCAACTTGTATTCCCTTCTGACGGACTTAATCCTGTCAGGGGACTTGCCTGTAACAGCCATAATTAGTGCAGATTTTTTACGTCTGCAGGTCCACGTATACCACGAGTTGGTAGTATCCCTGCTCAGGGTGCATCGTTTGCTGTCAGAGAAATAAGGATCCCAGAGTGTTAACCAGCCCCTCATAAGTTGAAGAAACTTTCTGAGTACAATATAGATCAATATTAATCTCTTGCAAATCGCTTAGGGCCTCTGCCAGGGTCTCCCTTATAGTGGACAGTTTCCCCTTATCCATTGCTACCTTGTACCATTTAAGGCGTTTACCGCAATTAGAGGGGATTACTTCCCTTGTTGTCATATGGGCCTCTCTGCACGTGTTTTCTGGGTTAGGAAGCCATAGAGGTTTTAAGGACAGAGACAACGAGTTATGGTCGCTATCGGTGGTAAATACAACCTCCATGTCTATTAAATGTCTCCAGATATTTAGATTTAACAAGATGTAACCAATCATGAGGAGAAACCCACCATATTATAGGTATGGGCCCCTGAGAAATCGGATGGGGATCTTCCATTAGTGGCCCTAAGATCCTATTCCTGTGATATGGAATTCAGCTGGATGGCTAGCTGGGTCCACCTTTTTATCGGGGGTAAACTCAGCAGCTTTACATCATCCTCCTCCGAACCCAGTAGATCCTCAGTGGCGAGAGGTTCAAATGTACAGTTGAAGTCTCCAGCCACCAGGATGTTGGATTCATAGGGGCACCAGGAGAGCACCGCTTCCAAGCAGCTGATTATTGGGGATTGAGCTCCACCTTTTGTGCCACGTACATAGATGTTAAAAATTTCTAAAGTCCTCCCTCCTTTATTGTCCCTAAGGGTCAGTCTTAGAAGGTCTGGGCAGCTGCACTCAATCATTTGTATCGTGTAATCTAGTGTAATGCTAACCCAAATGAGGAGGCCGCCCGATGGCCGCCCCTTCCCTGATTCGAATAGTAATGCTTGGATGGAATAGGAAACAAAGCCAACTTTATGGTGGGGAATCGTGCTCCAAATCTCTTGCAAAATGCAAATAGTAAAGTTATTAATATATTTGTTCCAATCAGACATGGCTAAGTTCTTTAATAGGCCCGCTATATTCCAAGAGAGGATTTTGAAATTGGAAGTGCTGTCTCTGAGGCTCAACAGTTCGCCAATACTTGTGTCTAAATGCGAGGGATAATGGATAGTACTAGATATATGAGGTAATTCAATCGCAGGTGTTAGCGCCTGGTTGGCTAAACTGGGTCGTGCAATGGGAGCAATAGGTGGTTTGGCCGGTGTAGCAAATTCTTGGTTATATTAAGCCCAATGGAGCTTTGTGCAACTGAAGGTAGTCAGTCATTTTCATCTAGTTGTGATTCCCTAGTTGGTTTATATTTGGGAGCTGCGGCCCTCATGTTTGAGCTAGGAGAGAGAGGGTGGGTCTAATTTGAATATTGAATCGGCCAGGTCAAGATGTCCTGTATTCCAGGACTATTAGGTCCTCGGCCAGCTGAGGGGAAGTCAAAAGAATCTCTATTGTATCAAGTCGGGGGTCATGTGAGGGGTGCCTTTTAACCTTAACAATGTCTTCTCGTATCAGTGACCAGCACCCTCTAATGTGGTGAATCCAATGGATGACCTTATTTGTAAGAGAATCTTCGGGCTCACGGACCAGATATTTTGGAACATTAACCATGAACACTGTCTGCCTCTCTCGTGTGGTAGCAGGGCTGGGAGAATGCAGGGCTGATGGAGTTGGGGTTGGCAATAAGGGTCTAGGTCTTGGAATTGCGCAATTAGTGTCACTATTATTTTGTGTGGAATTAGCTTGCCTTTTGGCTTTGGACTGCAAAGATGCCACATTTTGCCCTACCGATAAATGAGATGGAGCAATTGGTGTAAATCTGGTATGCATGGAGGCAGATTTGTCTGCGATACCGACATTATCATGTCTCGATGCTAATGGAGCATGGGCATCTCGAGGTTTGTGGGTCGTGTTTTGGATGGTTAATTTCCTAACAGTGGCTGTTAGATCTAGGACTAAAGTCTTGAGGTCCCTCACCTGAGTCGTAAGTGAATTTATAATTGTTAACAGCGTCTGGCCAGTAGCATTAGAATCTATTTCGCTGTCTTGTTAAGGGAGGGAAGA
Organism: Lissotriton vulgaris; assembly: GCF_964263255.1. NCBI lineage: Eukaryota > Metazoa > Chordata > Amphibia > Caudata > Salamandridae > Lissotriton > Lissotriton vulgaris. Next base: position 459,038,649 of record NC_141696.1, on the reverse strand, counting down.
TGCTTCTGTTGGTAAGACCTGGGTGGCCAGGTCGTCAGGTGGAATTATTAACTCAGCCAAGGCAGTGTAACAGTTAGTACAAACTATACCGGTAGGCTCTAGGTGGCTCATTTCAGATTGAACCAATGGGGAGAGAGGTACATGAGCGGGCAAGTTAGTGGTCGACTCAGAACTAGATTGACTTGGTATTGTATCACTACTTCCAGTGGCGGAATTAATGACACAATTAGTGGAGGACACTTTACAGAACAACTCAGGTATATGGACCGACAGTAGTCGTTTACTAACTTCTGTGGATTGGATGGAATCTGCCATTATTATGCCCTCACACTCGTCAACTAGTGTTTCAATTCGACCCATAACCTGATCTTTAAGCATTCTCTTGCTTTTCTTATCTTTTTTAGATTTTCTAGCTCCCTGAACAACACTTGCAACATTTGACCCCCCTGTTCCCCCTGTTCCCTCCATAAGTTTATGTTTGCCCATAGTGAGGCCTCAAGAAGCTGCGTGCAGGTACGATGAAAATGGCCCCTTTAGTGTCCGTGAAGCGCCAAATGTATTTTGCTTAATATTTTGCTTAATTTCTTTGAATATAGCTCGAATATAGCTCTGCAAAAACATGCCGCTTAGCTCTAAGTCTCAGGCCCAGCTCAGTTCTCCTTTCCTCCTTTCCTCCTCAACTCCTTTGCTGACTCTGGGTCCCAAATCCAAAAGATCGAGCTCCCGTTTTTCCCCTCGCTGCAACGTGCTTCGAACAAGGATCTTTGCAGCTTTCTTTTTTTTCAACATAACAGGCGGCTACAAGGGGAGCCGCCAGGGAAGCCAGCCAGGGAAACAAACAGACCTCTCCCGGTCTGCAAAAACGTGCCGCTTATGCGCACTCCACCTGAGCAGCAAAAGTGGGACTCCTGCAGCTGCTCCTCACCTCCCCGGAGCCACTCACTGCCGGGATCGGCACCAAACCGCCGGACCTTCAACGCAGCTAAAATGTTCAAAAGGCTGTCTCTGAATAAAATCATGGTGGAGTGTCAGTTCTTTTGATGGAAGACAGTGATGCAAAAATATCTTAGAATGGTTTGAATATGAAGAAATCTATGAAAGCCTGGAAATACTGGTGCACGCCTCCAAACAACCTCTCTGCAGCGCTGCAGCGCTGCAGCGCTGGTTGGAGCGTCCGCCTCCTCAATGCAGATCGGGGGTGGTGGGCATTGGGCCGCGACTACTTGTTTGGCTCTGCACTGCCCCTGGAGCCGCTTGCTTCATGCCGGAGGTAGGCCTACACATATATTTTGATTACATCCTCTGCTGAGCTATACGTTCAGTAGGTCCGAGGTATCGTCACTTCCTGCGCAACCTTGCTGCAACGGAATGGCTTTCCTCCCTCTGATGTGTATATATATATATATATATATATATATATATTCACTGAAAAAACCATAGGTTTCACACCAGTTATAGTTAGGAATTAGCATTTAAAAAACCTATGAAATTCACTGAAAAAACCATAGGTTTCACACCGGTTATAGTTAGGAATTAGCATTTAAAAAACAAAGAGTCAGTCACTCATGCATCTATGTGCTAAGTAATACCCCCACCAAACCATATAGACACTCAAACTGATACTAATAAAAATATCAAATAACCCATATACATACGCATGTAGCTACTTATCAACACATGTAGCCACTTATACACAAAGTGAAACACTAATATATGTATTTAAATATTTAAACATAACTCACTAATATTTATTTTTCAGAAAGACACATATTCACTGGATGGTGTCATCAGTGATGTCATGAGTGATGTCACTCACCATGTCATGAGTGATGTAATATGTGATGTCATCAGCAGTGCATTGCACGCGCAAGTTATAGTGAGTCCGACTAACTATAACGTGGGAATTTCAATGGTTTTATATCAGTAAAATTTCCAGCTAACTATAACTGGTGTGAAACCTATGGTTTTTTCAGTGAATTTAATAGGTTTTTTAAATGCTAATTCCTAACTATAACCGGTGTGAAACCTATGGTTTTTTCAGTGAATTTCATAGGTTTTTTAAATGCTAATTCCTAACTATAACTGGTGTGAAACCTATGGTTTTTTCAGTGAATTTCATAGGTTTTGTTAATGCTAATTCCTAACTATAAGTTTCACTTTATAAATAAGACTGTTAGCACTCTAGTTGTTCTTTTTAACACTCTGGTACATTCTGTCATTGGGCTACAGTTGGGCTACATCTAGTTGAAATTTGGGCTACATTTACAATTTTTGGTCTCTGGTAGCCATCTTTGGGCTACATTGGGCTACTTTGGGCTACATTTGGGCTACATTTTGGCTCTAACATATATTAAGCCCAATGTAGCACAATACATATTTTTATAAAGTTAATTTTTTTACAAACCACTTCAGAATAGGGCTACCTGTCCCTACAATTATCCCATTTTTTTTTTTTTTTTTTTTTGGGGGGAGCGCTCCCAGAGCGCGCCCCGGAGTGCGCCCCGAAAAGCGTATTTCCGAAAAGCGCCCCCGGGCGCGCTCCGGGGAGCGTCCCGTGAGCGCCAATATCGCAAACGAAAACATGATCGTGACGTATCGCGTAACCGCGACCGCATGATACGCACGGCGTAAGCGCACCCGGAAGTACTCGAGCGAATACGATCGCAAAATGTAAACTTTCGACGCGCTTACGCTGCGCGCCCCCGGGCGCGTAGCGTAAGCGCGTCGGGTCATGTGAGCAGAAAATAACACTTTTCATTGGTTCATACCAGTTTTAGTTTCATAATGATGAAGCCCCTGGTCTTGTGACCTGAAAATAACACTTCTCATTGGTTCAGGACAGTTTTTTTTTCTAAATGATGAAAGACCCCACCTTTTTTCCTTATTCTACCTTTTTGCTTTGAGAGAGGAAGACCTTTACTTTTATCTATAGAAAATGGCTACATTAGCTGCAGCTGCTGGATCTTCTGGACCACCACCACCACCACCACCACAAGGACCTCCTCAACTTCACAGTGGTGCAGATCCAGAACAGGAGGAAGATGAGGACGAAGAGGACAGTAGATTCGTCCCAGAGGACAACATAACATACAAACCAAAAGAGCACATCATTTGGCAATTTTTTTCTATCCCGAGTGACAAAAAAAAAGTGAATGCACCTAAAGCAACCTGCCTTATCTGTCATCAGGAGATGTCAAGGGGGAATCCCAACAAGAAGTACTCCTTCGGCAACCACACAATGATTAGGCATATGCTAAGAAAACATCCCAACAACTATTCTAGGGCAGAGGTCAGGGAACTGGCCAAAAACCCTGTACAATCTTCTGCCAGCACCTCCAAAACTACTGTTCCCACCCCATCAGGACTGGAAGTTAGGGAGACATGCTCCATCATACAAACCAACTTTTCAAATTTTAAAATGGTTTGTAAATTTTGTGGTCAAATGATTTGCTATGGTGAGCAATGCATCACTCTTATTAATCGTGCTTGGGAAAACCACAAGTGCCAAAGGAAATATTAATTTGTTGCCCTTTTTTTTTTCTCCTGTTGAGCCCGTTTGAAATGCTTGGTTTTTGTTTCTCTCCTTAAAAAATACAAAAAAAACAAAAAATGTTCAGAAAAACCAAAAAAAGCAAAAAAAGTTTAAAAACTCCCAAAAAAAATATAAAACAACGAAAAGAATAAAAAAACAGTTCTTTTCAGAACTACCTCCCATTTATATAAAATGACTTAAATTTTAAAATTCTGCCATTCTCTTTTCTCCCAGGAGCGCTTCCCGGTGCGCGTACCATGCGCGCCCCCCGCGATAATCAAAAAAAATATATATATTTTTTTACCCCGCGGGGCCCTTTTATGGCCCCCACATTAAACCTAGGGGGTCAGGGGGGGTCTACCCTGCCCCCTTATGGTCAATTCCCCCCTTTGTTTTTGACACCTCTTGTGTCTCGATTTTACCGATAGACAAGATGGCGGCCGCTCCGGACTGTTTAGAATGTTTACAGACAACTGAGAGCCAATCAGCTTTCTGCGCGCAAGTCGCGTGTCGCGCCTGGAGCGCTCACTGGTGCGCGTACCGGAGCGCGGCTACAGATATATATATTTTTTTGAACGTTAATTTCTCAAAATCCACTGAAGCACATATCTTGAGACATAGCAAAGGCACATCGGGCTACCAGTCCCTACAATTTTGCCAAGTTTGGTGGAAATCCATTTAGCCGTTCGGGCTAAAAGTGAAATCGACCGCCCTATGGAAATTAACATGGAGAAAACGCGTTTTGGGACCCCCTTTTATCTCGGCCCCCGCTTAACGTATCCCCCCCAAACTTTCAGGGAAGGACCGGAACCCCGCGAGGCCATTTTCAGGAAATTTTCAGGCAGATTCGTCAACCGGCGCCAAAGTTATTCCAAATAGAATTTTGAGATTTAACATTGAAAAAAATCCTAACTATAACTACCTACTGGCGACCGCCAGTAGGTAATATATATATATATATATATATATATATATATATATATATATATATATATATATACATATAAAACCTACTACTGGCAGTCGCTAGTAGGTAGTTTTAGTTAGGACCTTGTTTCTATTCAAACAGCATTTTTTCTTTTCCACCTCATAGACCCTGCAGCACACCAAAGCAAAGTCACTGTAGAAATAGTCCGAAAAATTCAATGTTGTCCAATCATATGATGTTCAATATTATTGCGTCCATCAAAAAAGTGTGCAACATGACATCCTGCACTCCACAAGCGATCCGGATTCACGTTGAGATTCTAATCCAGGCATTCTGGGTTACATGACGCTTCGTGCAAAATATAACATTCGATTTTGCAGGAGATCAACCTAATAAAACAGGCTAATACAAATGTAGCACAATGTATGCCTTACGGTACATCATGGTGAAATTTGCTTTCACAGTTCTTTAATATGGCTGCTACATTTGATTATAACTGAGAACTTGGCATTTCCTAGTCCTCTGTCTATCACGACTTGTCTGAGAGTGGCTTGTGAAATAAAATGGCGCATTGGTGAAACGCAAGTGTTAAGCACATATGTAGAGAAGCTGTCGGGACGCGGGACAGCAGCTAAGGAGCTTTCTGCATACCAACTGTCCATTCCTCTCAAACTAGTGCTTAAATACCACATAGGGACTGTGTGGTGGGAGCGCAGTATCACTCATATACGGCTTTGTTATATAAATTCCAAGTTGTGCTTGCTTAAATATCAAACAAGGACTAGATTATTGGCGCTTAGTACAGTTCACACATTATTATGCTCGATGTACTTTAATGTCCCTTCCTTTATTCTTTGATACAATGGAACGCTGCGATAATACTGGGGGTGAGTGTGGTTAAAACGCATCACCGTTGTTGGAATATATTATTTACATTGGAATTTTTTTCTCTGCACTGGGATGTAAAGGCACGCAATGAATATGTGTGTATTAACAAGACATTAGGTTAATAGTACCAGCCCTCAATTGAATATGTTACGAGTGGGATGAATATGGTACAATGAGAATTCATACTAATGATGTTTGATACAAAATAGACAGGATTTGATAAATAACATTTTTATGCGATCAGGCCTACCCAACTAAACAAGAACTATGGGATGTTGTCCATTCATTGCCATGATAACATGGGGGTTATGTGCTTAACTTGGGTTGTAGTTATACTCATGATTAGCACTACCATGCTGTGGTTAAACTATAGATTAGGGTGTTGGCCGACCTGTATTTCTGCAGTGAGGACGTAATATGGTCCTATAAAGGAAGACCGGTTTTAACACAGAACTTTTTGGAACATACTAATTAATATTGACGGTGATTGGATCTTTTATTACACACAGTCTATTTTACATTTGGTAAGGCCCTGTACTCGCATTTGTTTTGTTAGTTATTGCTCATGCTTCTCTAGACTCATGATTTTGCTGCAATTTCATATGAATTTTGAATATTTGCATTTATGTGGATACCCTTGCAGAATCCTAAAGATATGTTTGTATAACAACAGATGCCCTATAGAAGACTGATTAATTTTCTCTATGAGAGAACGATTCATCTTCAAAGGTGAGGGATGTTCGTCTCATTTTACAAATGAATATGGGTGTTATATCTATTCTTACCACTACATGGATTTTGTGGTGAAAAATAACTATCTCCTGTGGGTTATAATAGGAACAATTTACTTTTGGACAACTTGAATTAATATTCTGCAGTGTCTAGCTGTATACTAATATGGTTCTTTGGTGGTGGTGAAGCTAGTTTTTATCACGCTTTCGGTGTATTTTTGACAAGACCCGTATGGGTCTATCCCCAAAAAATGATGTCTCTTCTTCCTTGTGTTGGTTGTTTTGGTGATGGTACCTTACACATATGGTTTTCAAGATATTGGAGATGTCAATATCTTAATATGTTATTGGCGTTTTTTTTTTTCACAACCACTTTTATTGAGCAAATGAGCAATGAGAACGTGGTATCTCCAACACCGAAGATCACCACGACAATATCAATACAGCAAATCACGTAGGCAGCAAATGATGAAGCAGACTCAAGAATAGGCTCAGTATAGAAACCCCGCAGTGACCCACCCTATCCCACAACTCCACCCCCCCAGCCCCAAACCCCCCCACTAACCCCCCCACCACACGTGTATAGAAAGCAATAAAGTAAAATAAGCAGGAGTAGTGCCACCAGAGCGTCGCCGCTTCGGGCCAACAATGTCACTGTGATCAAATGTCCTCCTCTCGCTCCGCCGGGGGATCCAGGGACAGACCCCGGTAGTCGGCCCATCGCTTCCATATTTTGTAGTGTTTGCGCGGGCAGGCCCTCGCTTCAAAGATCGGCCTCTCCAGACCCATGAAATAATCCAGTCCAGCCTTCCATGCAGACAGGGGGGGGGCCCTCACCGCTTTCCATGCCCGGGCCAGATCCCGCTTGGCCACGACCAGCCCCAAGAGCAACAAATGACGTTTATATATGTTACCCCCAACCCCTTCCATAATGTGCAGGAGTCCTAGCCGGTGGGTACGGGGAAGGTCCCAGCCCAGGACCTTGGACAGACAACTCCACACACCCCTCCAGAACCCAGTCAGCCGGCCACACGTCCACACAGTATGCATCAGGGACCCAGGCACCGACCCACAGCGCAAGCATTCCGGAGATGCAATCAAACCAGCTTTCCACAGTCGTTCATGCGTGTAGTAGGCGCGGTGCAAGTATTTAAATTGGATGAGCCGGAGCCGGACAGCAATGGCGGTTCCACATGGGGATTCCAGCGCCTCCCTCCAATCGTCCTCATCAAGAGGGCCAACGTCCACTTCCCACGCCGACCCGAAGAGAGTGCAGGGTAGAGGAGCAGTGGATAACTAGTGTCTGATATATCCTGGAGACCTTTCTGTCCCCCAGATCTCCCATAAACACTTTAGCTTCGACCAGGCTAAACTCTGGCAAGGAATCGAGACCGGCGATGCTCGGGGTGAGGGCATGGCACAGCTGGAGGTAGCGGAAGAACTGGGACTGAGGCATTAGGAACTCCGCGCGGAGCTCCTCAAAGGATTTGAGGGTGGTACCAGACATGACCTGGCCCAATTGTGTAACACCTATGGCTTCCCAGCCCTCAAAGACGGTCAGGGCCGCCAGCTCCGGGAGCAGACCATTATGCCAAAGCGGCGTTTCAGCCGTCAACTTGCCCCACCAGCCCATGCGGCGCAGTGCCTGTCGCCACACAGCAAAGACCACCCCGGTAACCAAAGGCAACCCACGGCGTAGGCGAGCCGAATATAGTATGGTGTGGAGCGTGTGGTCACCCATGAGCGATCGTTCCAGGGCGTATGCCGGATCTCCTCTATCTCCGTACCACCATTCGTTAAGAACCAGCAGCTGGGAAGCCTGGTAGTAGGAGAGAAGGTCCGAGGTGGCCAGGCCACCACAGTACGTAGACAAAAAGCACGTCTTCAATGCCACTCTGGCCGCACCGCCATCCCACAGGAAGCAGCCCAGCACTGAGTTGACCTGACGGAACCACTCCTGGCCAATGGGGTATGGGAAATTCTGGAGTTGGTAAAGGAGACGCGGAAGCGCCACCATCTTGAAGATGGCCGATCTCCCAAAGATAGTGAGCGGCATCCTGGACCAAGTCTTGACATCAGCCTGGACCCTTTCCCACACCGGCAGGACTCCACGTGCCCAGGCCATGACCCGTGACTCCGAGAGGAAAATGCCCAGATATTTCAGGCCATTCGTCGCCACTCGCAACCCGTCAGCCCAGGGGCCATCAACCACTCCGCCACCCAGCACCAATAAGGTCGTTTATTAAGGTTAAGTCAAAGACCCCTGACCTCGCCAAACGCTCGCATGATCTCCAGAACCCAGGGACCTGAGAGCCGCAGGTCGGTGAGAAAGAAGAGGACGTCATCCGCATACAGCGCGATCCTATCCACCAGGTCCTCATTCCAGACAAAACCACGCAGCTGGGCATCCGCTCGCACCCGCGAAGCCAGGGGCTCCATGGCAAGGGCAAATAGGTATGGGGACAGAGGGCAGCCCTGTCGAGTACCCCGACCTATATGGAAGCGCTCAGAGGTAGCTCCGGCCACTCGGACCGAGGCCGTTACGTTGGTGTAAAGCAGGCGGACGTACGACAAGAAAACCGGGCCTAGGTTGAGGCGGGCTAACAGGGTAAACAGGTATGCCCAGCTCACAGAATCAAAGGCTCTGTCCATATCCGCCAGTAGAAGTGCCGCCTGCTCATCTCTAGTACTCATAGCATCTACCGCCGCCTGCGCCCGTTGGATATTATGCCGAGTGGCCCTACGAGGCATGAATCCAGCCTGGTCGGGGTGGACCAGGTCAGCAATGTGGGGCAACAGGCGGTTCGCCAAGGCCTTAGCCAGAACCTTGGCCTCGATGTTTAAAAGGGAAATTGGCCGGTAAGAGTCGTGCCTGTCTGGCGCCCTGCCCGGCTTCAAGAAGACCACGATCTCGGCATGGCGCCAGTCCGGTGGCAGTTCCCCCTGGGTCCGCGCCGCCTCCAGTGCGCGCCGATAATGAGGCCCCAGTTGGAGGTGAAACTTTTTATAGAATTCGCATGGGTAACCGCTCGGGCCCGGCGCCTTTCCAGTATTCAATTGACCCAGGGCCTCCCCGAGTTCCTCAGCCATGAGCGGGGCGTCCAGAGCGGTCCTGGTCTCATCGGGGACGGCCTGCGGTAGCAGGTCATCAAGATAGGCGGAGATCTCACCCGTCTCCAGGTGATCACGGGGGGCGTATTGCGTCTCGTAATAGCGGGCAAAGCTAGCCGCGAGCAAGTCCGGGTCGGTCATAACCGAGCCGTCTTCCGCCGTAAGACCCGGCAACACAAGGGGCTGGAAGGTCGCCTGGCACAATCTGTGAAGCATAGTACAGGACTTGTCGCCCCACTGATACACCCTGCTGCGCGTGGCGAGCCACGCCTGTCGGGCTTCGTCGTAAAGGACGGAGGCGTACGATTGTTGGGCTTGCAGAAGCTGCCGTAGTATGCCGTCGTCGCCCCCAACACGGCCACGCTGCTTCAACTCTTCCACGCGGGCGGCGGCGGTCACAATGGCCTCCCGATGCTTCCGCCGAGCAGCCACGCACCAAGCGATATCAATGCCTCGCAACGTGGGTTTCAGCGCCTCCCACACCACCATTGCATCCACATCTCCAACCAGGTCTCTCGCCAATAGTGATCAATCGCCTCACGCAGGTGATGCACGTACTCAGGCTGTTGCAACTGCCAAGAAGACATCCGCCATCGAAACGGCTGTCTCTTTGAGGGGAGGGTTAAGGTAGCCAGAACAGGGGAGTGATCAGACAAACCTCTGGGGAGTATCACAGCATCCTTGACTCGACTCAGACAGGCACCCGGAACAAACAAATAATCAAGTCTCGAGAAGGACCCATGCACCGCCGACACATATGTGAATTCACGTGCAGCAGGATGAAAATGTCGCCACACATCGACCCAGCCCAGGCCACTCACAGTTGCACGCAGCTTGGTGGGAGCAGCAGCAGGGGGGATCCACAACAACCGGCACCCGCCTCAGGCGATCCAAGCTCGCATCCATAACCTCGTTCCAATCGCCTCCCACCAGGGTCAGCACCTCCGGAATCTCGTACCACAACGCAAACAGCCGCTCAGACAAGGCCCACTGCAGGGGGGGGGGGCGTACACGCTACGAAAAACCACCTGTTCGGTACCCAGCAGGCCCTTGATGAAAATTAAGCGGCCCTGAGGGTCAATCCATTGCTTTTCATGCACGTAAGCCACCCTGCGATGGACCAAGATAGCCACCCCCGCGAGCCCCTCGTAAAGCCCGCATGGTACACCTGTTGAAAGCCGAACCTCTGGAGGCTAAGGGCTAAGCATGGGCGGAAAATCCGTTTCGCTCGCGGATTTTTGGGAAATTCGCAATCCGCGAGATTTGCGAATTTCCCGCAAAATCCGCAAATTCGCACGCAGCGGATTTTTTTTGCGGCGCGCGGCGTTGGTGATACAATTTTTGCGGCGCGCGGCGTTTATCATCGTTTGCCGAGTTGTTTTTCTCGATAGTTTGCGAGTGCTGCGCCATTTTGGATCTTGCTGTGTGATCCCGCGGGAATTGGCGAGCGCGATTACGTCATCGCGGCTTGCCAGCGATAGTTTGTCAACGCAAGTACGGCGAGATCACGTCTCGCGGTACTTCGCAATTGCGAGATTTGAGATGCGGCGAGCGAAAATATAAAATTTGCAATTCTGCACAAGAAATCCACCAGCAAGCAGCATAAACCTTCTAGAAATGATGATTTTTATCTGAATAACTCCTTAGGTTGACATTTGCCTGCACTTTTTTAGCAAGGAGTCCATTTTGGGGAGGGGGGGAGGTGGGTGGGAGGAAGGAAGTGCCCCACAGTCTTCAACTTCCTGTTCCTGTTCAGCAGGCTCCTCCCAGTGCTTTGTCCATCTCCTGGTCACTTTTCATTTGGATCTGGAGCTGGAAGGATTACTTTTTGTGGATGCTGCTGGATATTTGGATTTGAGGCCTTTTTGACTTTCTTTGGATCACTGTTGGATTAGAAATTTTACAAGTAAGTTTGTTTGGGGCATTACAGTTGCTGCAACTAAAATTTTGGAATTTTCGATTTTTGGGCTGTTTTGGGGCCTTTTGCCAGGGGTACTCAGTGGTGGGTGGACTGAGTCTTTCTGTGGGTTGTCTTGAACTTAAACATCATGGAGGCCATGGATGGATTGGGATTGTGCTGATTTTTCAGTGATTTTCGTTTTTTGGGGCTGTACTTGTGGCCTTTTCACCAGGGGTATTTGAGTCTAGCATGGGCCTAGTCTTTCTGTAGGTTGTCTTGAATTTAAACATCATGGAGGGCATGGATGGATTGGGATTGTGCTGATTTTTCAGTGATTTTCGTTTTTTGGGGCTGTACTTGTGGCCTTTTCACCAGGGGTATTTGAGTCTAGCATGGGCCTAGTCTTTCTGTGGGCTGTCTTGAACTTAAACATCATGGATGGCATGGATGGAATGGGATTGTGCTGATTTTGCAGTGTTTTTCGATTTTTGGGGGTGTTCATGGGGAGGGACAGGCCATGTGGCTGGTGGCCATTTTGAGTGCAGCTACAGGCACTGGCCATGTGCTGGCAGGCAAGTGGGCATTTTGAATGCAGGCTTTGTTGTTAGGCCTGCAACCATTTTGCCTACTTTTCAACCTTTATTTATGCCCAGGGGTAGTGAGTCTTGCATGGGCCTAGTCTTTCTGTGGGTTGTCTTGAATTTAAACATCATGGAGGCCATGGATGGAATGGGATTGTGCTGATTTTTCAGTGATTTTCGTTTTTTGGGCCTGTACTTGTGGCCTTTTCACCAGGGGTATTTGAGTCTAGCATGGGCCTAGTCTTTCTGTGGGCTGTCTTGAACTTAAACATCATGGAGGGCATGGATGGATGTAAATTGGGATGCTATTCAAAAAAATAAACCAGCTGCTATACACATCTATCCCGCTTAAAGATGGAGTAGAAGCTAGTGAATGGGCACTGTTACAATTACCTGACCTAGAAGTTAACAAAGTTTTTATCTTGGAATTACTGATTTTCTGTCTCCAACACAGCTATCTTACCTGGCAAGATAGATTTTATCTTCAAGTAAGTGGAACCTCAATGGGTTTTTCAGGCGCACCAGCGTACGCCAATACCTTCATGGCGCAGTTTGAGGACATGCATATCTACAAGCAGGAAGCTTGGGCTTCAAATTTAGCCTTCTACATCAGGTTTATAGACGACATATTCCTTGTCTGGAAAAGCTCACGAGACTCATTAGAACATTTGATTGCTGAACTGAACAATAAGCATGCAAGGATCAAATTCACGCACGAGATAAGTCAGCAACAAATTCACTACCTGGACGTTCAGATAACTCAAAGAGCTAACAGACTGGAAACATCAGTATGCACAAAACCTACTGATAGAAACAATCTATTGCTATATTCAAGCTTCCACCCCCCTTCATTAAAGAATAATCTTCCATACTCTCAATTGTTAAGAGTCAAAAGGATCACTTCCAACTCCACAGATCTACAAGCAGCCTTAGATCAGCAATTAGAGAGATTCAAACAAAGAGGTTACCCTGCAGAGGTCCTAGAGATGGCTATGAGTAAGACTGAAACTAAACCCCGTGAGGAGTTGCTGACAACTAAATCCAAAGAGAAGACAAATAGACATGTGTTTGTGTCTAAATATTCATCGAGATCTCAGGCAATCAAACACATTATAAAATCCAGATGGGAACTACTGAGACATGAGCCTGACTTTAAGGGATTATTCGATGAAGAGCCTCTATTTGCGTACACAAGAAGCAAGAATTTCAAGGAAATTTTGAAAACCACAGTTCCTGAAGGTCAACTTTCATTTAATGGAATGCGCAAATGCTATAACTGTGTACATTGCAACAATGTAATAACAGGGAATACCATCCACCACCCACAATCGGGTAAAAGCATTTCATTAAAATACAATGGGGACTGCAACAGCATGAATGTAATCTACACCATCAGATGCCCATGCGGTCTACTTTATGTAGGCAAAATCTCAAGAAAACTAAAAATACGTATCTCTGAACATAAGAGTACATTCAGAACAAAGTCCACAAAGTCCTTCTTTGCAACACATTGGTTAGAACATCAACATACCAATGCACAGCTCAGGTTCACAATTCTAGAAATAGTCACAGTCAAACAAGATCACAATCATTCCATACATCTAGCTCAGAGGGAGGCCTGGTGGACAAAATTTTTGCAAACTATGGTCCCTAGTGGGCTTAATGACAGGATTGAATTGCAATGCTTTTTATAGTTGGATATTCATAACTACCTGCTTTGTTAATTGCACTGAGGAAACAATGTTACAAATGTTAATTAGCCTACCTGCTATGTAAATTGTTCTGAACAAATCAAATAATTTAAATGTCGTCATTATAATTGTTTAAGCAACTTTGCACTATTGTTAAGCAATATCCAACAACTCATATGTTTTAACGACATTTGGTTTCAAGCAATTAATAATTTACATGGTGACTTGTTTTGTTTCCACTTCATGAACTCTTATCCAGGTTTAACGCTACTTGAGGGAATCACACAGACTTGGCTGACTGGAGGTCACATTTATGATTCACGGTATCTCTCTTGTTTTGATAGCAGCTGGTTTATTTTTTTGAATAGCATCCCAATTTACTTCATTTTAGTAACAATTTTGTCCAGGACAGAAATATATAGGAAAAACCAAGCGTTCTATGCATTCTCGGCACACTAATATTGAGTAGTCACACACAGTGGACCTATTGTGTTTCGTGTTGGTGATTTTCATTTAGTTGAGTTTTTGCATTACTGGCAGTAGTAGATGAGATAGACATTACATCTATCTTTATCTAAACATGGATGGAAATTTCAAGCTTTGTGATTGCACCACATGATATATCAGCGTGAGATATCATACAATCTCAACGTTTCGGTCATTGTTGTTCACAGGGTCGCTACACGTTGGGTGCTTCCTACTATTTATCTGTTCAGATGAATGATTAACTGTCCGTTTCTTCACTTTATTTAGAGTGAGAACGAGGGTTCATATCAAAGCAACATATTAAGTGAAGGTAACAGTGTAGGACGCATTTCGCTTCTCTGCACCACTCGAAGATGGCCGAACATAACTGAGTCCTTTTGCTCTGTCGATGGTGGTCACATGGGCGCTTAGTAATGAATGCTACAATGTAGTCTCATTTCGGTTTCTAATTTTCTCTGGTATATAACAATGTAGCACACCATTAACAGGTTAATCCATGGTGGAGTGCGTCAGAGAATGACCGGGAACTGTTAGAAGTTAAGGTGAGCTGCAGTTGGCGGTGGTATTGTTAGTCTCGAGTTAGCAGATTTTAACCTGTTTAAAATAGACTCGCTTACTCTTTTCAGATTTAAAGAGAGAAGCTGATTGGTAATTTGGTGAGGAAGTGTACTACTGGGGTGAGTGTGAAAATATGAAAAGCAGAGCTTAACTGGTTAGCGAGCATGAACACGGTGTTTAGTTGTGTACGTTATAAAGCGCTGCATTTCGGAAACATGCCAATCATTACAACGTGAAGAGTAACAGTAAATTGGTTTCGCCGAGGGAAAACGATGTGCTTTGGTTTGGCAGGCAAACGGTTATAAGTGCGCATCTGGTGTTTAGAAATGCACGGTTTCATCTAGTGTTCTATTACGTAATTAGCCAAGTGCGATTTAACGTGAAGATTAACAGTTTACCAGTTTCGGTAAGGGGACACGATGCGCGGCATTAGGCTGTTTAAATTAACCTGCTTTCACATTAATGCCAAGAGCTTTGACATCCAGGGAAGAGTTTAAATGATCGGCTCAGCTTGTATTGTCATTTGGAAACCAAAAATGATGGCATTAACATGCGAGTATTAGAACTTCGCCGTGTAGATGTTTCAGAATGATTTTCAGTTTTTTACTTTAGAGTGTTTTCTGCAACTTTCAATAAATAAAGGAGAGTCTTATTTCTCTTTGTTTATTACACCACAGAAAAAGAGAGTATCGAGAATTCCTCGCAATGGTTGAATGCCGCTTAGTGCAGACGGACTAGGTGCTCACATACTTTAGACTACATCCAGCATTGACTAACCTCGCGGAATCCAATTTATTTATCAGCCACAGTCTGTAAAGATATTGAGTAAGTTGTGTTCTATCTGAATAGCAAACCTGGTTGGTCAGTGATCACTTAGATAACAAGTGGTTGATAAACATACATTTTGTTGTTTTCTGCCCTCAGTTTATAGGATCGTATTCGAAATTTCCACATGGTAGAAACATCCCTTAATCCATTATGTGACTCAGAATAGTTGAGATGTGAGTATATGAGTTATTTTATATTTCACACTTACAATAACATGACGTTTCTTTAGGAATGTTGCCACTTGTACAGAATTACTTTGTTCATTACAGTGTCTGTATCAAATCACTGCAATACAGTCTTCGCACTTTTTCTTCAGCAATTGGGGTTCTCCGTTGACCTGGATAAGATGTTCACAGTGCATAAGCTATACAACATGATGTTGTAATTTTTACGTTTATATCCATTTATGTATTAGCAACTGGTTGCCATGAACTGCCTCCGCATCGTAAATAATTCACTGTTGTATCCTTAGGTTTACCAAAAAAATGTAAATATGAATGACTTATACATTGTTTTATCTTTGCAGTGCCCCTGAAGAAGGGAATCCCCCCGAAATGCATTGGGCCTACTTCTCAACTATGTTCTCTAATGTATCAGTATATTTTTCTGCAGAGTGTTAATTGCAGAAACACAGCATTCTAGTGTTGTTGAGTTATTTTTTGTCATTTCTTTCATTAACTTTGCATTAATTGAATCTATCACTGACTTGTTGGAAAATGAGATTTACAAGTAAATGATTACATAAAAATTCTTAATCTTTGAAGAAGAAAACGTTCTTGTTGTGTGATTAATTGTAATACTTAGGCGTAAATTGTTTATAATTGTTGTCTTGAATTTAAACATCATGGAGGCCATGGATGGAATGGGATTGTGCTGATTTTGCAGTGTTTTTCGATTTTTGGGGGTGTTCATGGGGAGGGACAGGCCATGTGGCTGGTGGCCATTTTGAGTGCAGCTACAGGCACTGGCCATGTGCTGGCAGGCAAGTGGCCATTTTGAATGCAGGCTTTGTTGTTAGGCCTGCAACCATTTTGCCTACTTTTCAACCTTTATTTATGCCCAGGGGTAGTGAGTCTTGCATGGGCCTAGTCTTTCTGTGGGTTGTCTTGAATTTAAACATCATGGAGGCCATGGATGGAATGGGATTGTGCTGATTTTTCAGTGATTTTCGTTTTTTGGGCCTGTACTTGTGGCCTTTTCACCAGGGGTATTTGAGTCTAGCATGGGCCTAGTCTTTCTGTGGGCTGTCTTGAACTTAAACATCATGGAGGGCATGGATGGATGTAAATTGGGATGCTATTCAAAAAAATAAACCAGCTGCTATACACATCTATCCCGCTTAAAGATGGAGTAGAAGCTAGTGAATGGGCACTGTTACAATTACCTGACCTAGAAGTTAACAAAGTTTTTATCTTGGAATTACTGATTTTCTGTCTCCAACACAGCTATCTTACCTGGCAAGATAGATTTTATCTTCAAGTAAGTGGAACCTCAATGGGTTTTTCAGGCGCACCAGCGTACGCCAATACCTTCATGGCGCAGTTTGAGGACATGCATATCTACAAGCAGGAAGCTTGGGCTTCAAATTTAGCCTTCTACATCAGGTTTATAGACGACATATTCCTTGTCTGGAAAAGCTCACGAGACTCATTAGAACATTTGATTGCTGAACTGAACAATAAGCATGCAAGGATCAAATTCACGCACGAGATAAGTCAGCAACAAATTCACTACCTGGACGTTCAGATAACTCAAAGAGCTAACAGACTGGAAACATCAGTATGCACAAAACCTACTGATAGAAACAATCTATTGCTATATTCAAGCTTCCACCCCCCTTCATTAAAGAATAATCTTCCATACTCTCAATTGTTAAGAGTCAAAAGGATCACTTCCAACTCCACAGATCTACAAGCAGCCTTAGATCAGCAATTAGAGAGATTCAAACAAAGAGGTTACCCTGCAGAGGTCCTAGAGATGGCTATGAGTAAGACTGAAACTAAACCCCGTGAGGAGTTGCTGACAACTAAATCCAAAGAGAAGACAAATAGACATGTGTTTGTGTCTAAATATTCATCGAGATCTCAGGCAATCAAACACATTATAAAATCCAGATGGGAACTACTGAGACATGAGCCTGACTTTAAGGGATTATTCGATGAAGAGCCTCTATTTGCGTACACAAGAAGCAAGAATTTCAAGGAAATTTTGAAAACCACAGTTCCTGAAGGTCAACTTTCATTTAATGGAATGCGCAAATGCTATAACTGTGTACATTGCAACAATGTAATAACAGGGAATACCATCCACCACCCACAATCGGGTAAAAGCATTTCATTAAAATACAATGGGGACTGCAACAGCATGAATGTAATCTACACCATCAGATGCCCATGCGGTCTACTTTATGTAGGCAAAATCTCAAGAAAACTAAAAATACGTATCTCTGAACATAAGAGTACATTCAGAACAAAGTCCACAAAGTCCTTCTTTGCAACACATTGGTTAGAACATCAACATACCAATGCACAGCTCAGGTTCACAATTCTAGAAATAGTCACAGTCAAACAAGATCACAATCATTCCATACATCTAGCTCAGAGGGAGGCCTGGTGGACAAAATTTTTGCAAACTATGGTCCCTAGTGGGCTTAATGACAGGATTGAATTGCAATGCTTTTTATAGTTGGATATTCATAACTACCTGCTTTGTTAATTGCACTGAGGAAACAATGTTACAAATGTTAATTAGCCTACCTGCTATGTAAATTGTTCTGAACAAATCAAATAATTTAAATGTCGTCATTATAATTGTTTAAGCAACTTTGCACTATTGTTAAGCAATATCCAACAACTCATATGTTTTAACGACATTTGGTTTCAAGCAATTAATAATTTACATGGTGACTTGTTTTGTTTCCACTTCATGAACTCTTATCCAGGTTTAACGCTACTTGAGGGAATCACACAGACTTGGCTGACTGGAGGTCACATTTATGATTCACGGTATCTCTCTTGTTTTGATAGCAGCTGGTTTATTTTTTTGAATAGCATCCCAATTTACTTCATTTTAGTAACAATTTTGTCCAGGACAGAAATATATAGGAAAAACCAAGCGTTCTATGCATTCTCGGCACACTAATATTGAGTAGTCACACACAGTGGACCTATTGTGTTTCGTGTTGGTGATTTTCATTTAGTTGAGTTTTTGCATTACTGGCAGTAGTAGATGAGATAGACATTACATCTATCTTTATCTAAACATGGATGGAAATTTCAAGCTTTGTGATTGCACCACATGATATATCAGCGTGAGATATCATACAATCTCAACGTTTCGGTCATTGTTGTTCACAGGGTCGCTACACGTTGGGTGCTTCCTACTATTTATCTGTTCAGATGAATGATTAACTGTCCGTTTCTTCACTTTATTTAGAGTGAGAACGAGGGTTCATATCAAAGCAACATATTAAGTGAAGGTAACAGTGTAGGACGCATTTCGCTTCTCTGCACCACTCGAAGATGGCCGAACATAACTGAGTCCTTTTGCTCTGTCGATGGTGGTCACATGGGCGCTTAGTAATGAATGCTACAATGTAGTCTCATTTCGGTTTCTAATTTTCTCTGGTATATAACAATGTAGCACACCATTAACAGGTTAATCCATGGTGGAGTGCGTCAGAGAATGACCGGGAACTGTTAGAAGTTAAGGTGAGCTGCAGTTGGCGGTGGTATTGTTAGTCTCGAGTTAGCAGATTTTAACCTGTTTAAAATAGACTCGCTTACTCTTTTCAGATTTAAAGAGAGAAGCTGATTGGTAATTTGGTGAGGAAGTGTACTACTGGGGTGAGTGTGAAAATATGAAAAGCAGAGCTTAACTGGTTAGCGAGCATGAACACGGTGTTTAGTTGTGTACGTTATAAAGCGCTGCATTTCGGAAACATGCCAATCATTACAACGTGAAGAGTAACAGTAAATTGGTTTCGCCGAGGGAAAACGATGTGCTTTGGTTTGGCAGGCAAACGGTTATAAGTGCGCATCTGGTGTTTAGAAATGCACGGTTTCATCTAGTGTTCTATTACGTAATTAGCCAAGTGCGATTTAACGTGAAGATTAACAGTTTACCAGTTTCGGTAAGGGGACACGATGCGCGGCATTAGGCTGTTTAAATTAACCTGCTTTCACATTAATGCCAAGAGCTTTGACATCCAGGGAAGAGTTTAAATGATCGGCTCAGCTTGTATTGTCATTTGGAAACCAAAAATGATGGCATTAACATGCGAGTATTAGAACTTCGCCGTGTAGATGTTTCAGAATGATTTTCAGTTTTTTACTTTAGAGTGTTTTCTGCAACTTTCAATAAATAAAGGAGAGTCTTATTTCTCTTTGTTTATTACACCACAGAAAAAGAGAGTATCGAGAATTCCTCGCAATGGTTGAATGCCGCTTAGTGCAGACGGACTAGGTGCTCACATACTTTAGACTACATCCAGCATTGACTAACCTCGCGGAATCCAATTTATTTATCAGCCACAGTCTGTAAAGATATTGAGTAAGTTGTGTTCTATCTGAATAGCAAACCTGGTTGGTCAGTGATCACTTAGATAACAAGTGGTTGATAAACATACATTTTGTTGTTTTCTGCCCTCAGTTTATAGGATCGTATTCGAAATTTCCACATGGTAGAAACATCCCTTAATCCATTATGTGACTCAGAATAGTTGAGATGTGAGTATATGAGTTATTTTATATTTCACACTTACAATAACATGACGTTTCTTTAGGAATGTTGCCACTTGTACAGAATTACTTTGTTCATTACAGTGTCTGTATCAAATCACTGCAATACAGTCTTCGCACTTTTTCTTCAGCAATTGGGGTTCTCCGTTGACCTGGATAAGATGTTCACAGTGCATAAGCTATACAACATGATGTTGTAATTTTTACGTTTATATCCATTTATGTATTAGCAACTGGTTGCCATGAACTGCCTCCGCATCGTAAATAATTCACTGTTGTATCCTTAGGTTTACCAAAAAAATGTAAATATGAATGACTTATACATTGTTTTATCTTTGCAGTGCCCCTGAAGAAGGGAATCCCCCCGAAATGCATTGGGCCTACTTCTCAACTATGTTCTCTAATGTATCAGTATATTTTTCTGCAGAGTGTTAATTGCAGAAACACAGCATTCTAGTGTTGTTGAGTTATTTTTTGTCATTTCTTTCATTAACTTTGCATTAATTGAATCTATCACTGACTTGTTGGAAAATGAGATTTACAAGTAAATGATTACATAAAAATTCTTAATCTTTGAAGAAGAAAACGTTCTTGTTGTGTGATTAATTGTAATACTTAGGCGTAAATTGTTTATAATTGTTGTCTTGAATTTAAACATCATGGAGGCCATGGATGGAATGGGATTGTGCTGATTTTGCAGTGTTTTTCGATTTTTGGGGGTGTTCATGGGGAGGGACAGGCCATGTGGCTGGTGGCCATTTTGAGTGCAGCTACAGGCACTGGCCATGTGCTGGCAGGCAAGTGGCCATTTTGAATGCAGGCTTTGTTGTTAGGCCTGCAACCATTTTGCCTACTTTTCAACCTTTATTTATGCCCAGGGGTAGTGAGTCTTGCATGGGCCTAGTCTTTCTGTGGGTTGTCTTGAATTTAAACATCATGGAGGCCATGGATGGAATGGTATTGTGCTGATTTTTCAGTGATTTTCGTTTTTTGGGCCTGTACTTGTGGCCTTTTCACCAGGGGTATTTGAGTCTAGCATGGGCCTAGTCTTTCTGTGGGCTGTCTTGAACTTAAACATCATGGAGGGCATGGATGGAATGGGATTGTGCTGATTTTGCAGTGTTTTTCGATTTTTGGGGGTGTTCATGGGGAGGGACAGGCCATGTGGCTGGTGGCCATTTTGAGTGCAGCTACAGGCACTGGCCATGTGCTGGCAGGCAAGTGGCCATTTTGAATGCAGGCTTTGTTGTTAGGCCTGCAACCATTTTGCCTACTTTTCAACCTTTATTTATGCCCAGGGGTAGTGAGTCTTGCATGGGCCTAGTCTTTCTGTGGGTTGTCTTGAATTTAAACATCATGGAGGCCATGGATGGAATGGGATTGTGCTGATTTTTCAGTGATTTTCGTTTTTTGGGCCTGTACTTGTGGCCTTTTCACCAGGGGTATTTGAGTCTAGCATGGGCCTAGTCTTTCTGTGGTCTAGTTTGAACTTAAACATCATGGATGGCATGGATGGAATGGGATTGTGCTGATTTTGCAGTGTTTTTCGATTTTTGGGGGTGTTCATGGGGAGGGACAGGCCATGTGGCTGGTGGCCATTTTGAGTGCAGCTACAGGCACTGGCCATGTGCTGGCAGGCAAGTGGCCATTTTGAATGCAGGCTTTGTTGTTAGGCCTGCAACCATTTTGCCTACTTTTCAACCTTTATTTATGCCCAGGGGTAGTGAGTCTTGCATGGGCCTAGTCTTTCTGTGGGTTGTCTTGAATTTAAACATCATGGAGGCCATGGATGGAATGGGATTGTGCTGATTTTTCAGTGGTTTTCGTTTTTTGGGCCTGTACTTGTGGCCTTTTCACCAGGGGTATTTGAGTCTAGCATGGGCCTAGTCTTTCTGTGGGCTGTCTTGAACTTAAACATCATGGAGGGCATGGATGGAATGGGATTGTGCTGATTTTGCAGTGTTTTTCGATTTTTGGGGGTGTTCATGGGGAGGGACAGGCCATGTGGCTGGTGGCTATTTTGAGTGCCGCTACAGGCACTGGCCATGTGCTGGCAGGCAAGTGGCCATTTTGAATACAGGCTTTGTTGTTAGGCCTGCAACCATTTTGCCTACTTTTCAACCTTTATTTATGCCCAGGGGTAGTGAGTCTTGCATGGGCCTAGTCTTTCTGTGGGTTGTCTTGAATTTAAACATTATGGAGGGCATGGATGGATTGGGATTGTGGTGATTTTTCAGTGATTTTCGTTTTTTGGGCCTGTACTTGTGGCCTTTTCACCAGGGGTATTTGAGTCTAGCATGGGCCTAGTCTTTCTGTGGGCTGTCTTGAACTTAAACATCATGGAGGGCATGGATGGAATGGGATTGTGCTGATTTTGCAGTGTTTTTCGATTGTTGGGGGTGTTCATGGGGAGGGACAGGCCATGTGGCTGGTGGCCATTTTGAGTGCAGCTACAGGCACTGGCCATGTGCTGGCAGGCAAGTGGGCATTTTGAATGCAGGCTTTGTTGTTAGGCCTGCAACCATTTTGCCTACTTTTCAACCTTTATTTATGCCCAGGGGTAGTGAGTCTTGCATGGGCCTAGTCTTTCTGTGGGTTGCCTTGAATTTAAACATCATGGAGGCCATGGATGGAATGGGATTGTGCTGATTTTTCAGTGATTTTCGTTTTTTGGGCCTGTACTTGTGGCCTTTTCACCAGGGGTATTTGAGTCTAGCATGGGCCTAGTCTTTCTGTGGGCTGTCTTGAACTTAAACATCATGGAGGGCATGGATGGAATGGGATTGTGCTGATTTTGCAGTGTTTTTCGATTTTTGGGGGTGTTCATGGGGAGGGACAGGCCATGTGGCTGGTGGCCATTTTGAGTGCAGCTACAGGCACTGGCCATGTGCTGGCAGGCAAGTGGCCATTTTGAATGCAGGCTTTGTTGTTAGGCCTGCAACCATTTTGCCTACTTTTCAACCTTTATTTATGCCCAGGGGTAGTGAGTCTTGCATGGGCATAGTCTTTCTGTGGGTTGTCTTGAATTTAAACATCATGGAGGCCATGGATGGAATGGGATTGTGCTGATTTTGCAGTGTTTTTCGATTTTTGGGGGTGTTCATGGGGAGGGACAGGCCATGTGGCTGGTGGCCATTTTGAGTGCAGCTACAGGCACTGGCCATGTGCTGGCAGGCAAGTGGCCATTTTGAATGCAGGCTTTGTTGTTAGGCCTGCAACCATTTTGCCTACTTTTCAACCTTTATTTATGCCCAGGGGTAGTGAGTCTTGCATGGGCCTAGTCTTTCTGTGGGTTGTCTTGAATTTAAACATCATGGAGGCCATGGATGGAATGGGATTGTGCTGATTTTTCAGTGATTTTCGTTTTTTGGGCCTGTACTTGTGGCCTTTTCACCAGGGGTATTTGAGTCTAGCATGGGCCTAGTCTTTCTGTGGGCTGTCTTGAACTTAAACATCATGGAGGCCATGGATGGAATGGGATTGTGCTGATTTTGCAGTGTTTTTCGATTTTTGGGGGTGTTCATGGGGAGGGACAGGCCATGTGGCTGGTGGCCATTTTGAGTGCAGCTACAGGCACTGGCCATGTGCTGGCAGGCAAGTGGCCATTTTGAATGCAGGCTTTGTTGTTAGGCCTGCAACCATTTTGCCTACTTTTCAACCTTTATTTATGCCCAGGGGTAGTGAGTCTTGCATGGGCCTAGTCTTTCTGTGGGTTGTCTTGAATTTAAACATCATGGAGGCCATGGATGGAATGGGATTGTGCTGATTTTGCAGTGTTTTTCGATTTTTGGGGGTGTTCATGGGGAGGGACAGGCCATGTGGCTGGTGGCCATTTTGAGTGCAGCTACAGGCACTGGCCATGTGCTGGCAGGCAAGTGGCCATTTTGAATGCAGGCTTTGTTGTTAGGCCTGCAACCATTTTGCCTACTTTTCAACCTTTATTTATGCCCAGGGGTAGTGAGTCTTGCATGGGCCTAGTCTTTCTGTGGGTTGTCTTGAATTTAAACATCATGGAGGCCATGGATGGAATGGGATTGTGCTGATTTTGCAGTGTTTTTCGATTTTTGGGGGTGTTCATGGGGAGGGACAGGCCATGTGGCTGGTGGCCATTTTGAGTGCAGCTACAGGCACTGGCCATGTGCTGGCAGGCAAGTGGCCATTTTGAATGCAGGCTTTGTTGTTAGGCCTGCAACCATTTTGCCTACTTTTCAACCTTTATTTATGCCCAGGGGTAGTGAGTCTTGCATGGGCCTAGTCTTTCTGTGGGTTGTCTTGAATTTAAACATCATGGAGGCCATGGATGGAATGGGATTGTGCTGATTTTTCAGTGATTTTCGTTTTTTGGGCCTGTACTTGTGGCCTTTTCACCAGGGGTATTTGAGTCTAGCATGGGCCTAGTCTTTCTGTGGGCTGTCTTGAACTTAAACATCCTGGAGGGCATGGATGGAATGGGATTGTGCTGATTTTGCAGTGTTTTTCGATTTTTGGGGGTGTTCATGGGGAGGGACAGGCCATGTGGCTGGTGGCAATTTTGAGTGCTGCTACAGGCACTGGCCATGTGCTGGCAGGCAAGTGGCCATTTTGAATACAGGCTTTGTTGTTAGGCCTGCAACCATTTTGCCTACTTATCAACCTTTATTTATGCCCAGGGGTAGTGAGTCTTGCATGGGCCTAGTCTTTCTGTGGGTTGTCTTGAATTTAAACATCATGGAGGCCATGGATGGAATGGGATTGTGCTGATTTTTCAGTGGTTTTCGTTTTTTGGGCCTGTTCTTGTGGCCTTTTCACCAGGGGTATTTGAGTCTAGCATGGGCCTAGTCTTTCTGTGGGCTGTCTTGAACTTAAACATCATGGAGGGCATGGATGGAATGGGATTGTGCTGATTTTGCAGTGTTTTTCGATTTTTGGGGGTGTTCATGGGGAGGGACAGGCCATGTGGCTGGTGGCCATTTTGAGTGCAGCTACAGGCACTGGCCATGTGCTGGCAGGCAAGTGGCCATTTTGAATGCAGGCTTTGTTGTTAGGCCTGCAACCATTTTGCCTACTTTTCAACCTTTATTTATGCCCAGGGGTAGTGAGTCTTGCATGGGCCTAGTCTTTCTGTGGGTTGTCTTGAATTTAAACATCATGGAGGCCATGGATGGAATGGGATTGTGCTGATTTTGCAGTGTTTTTCGATTTTTGGGGGTGTTCATGGGGAGGGACAGGCCATGTGGCTGGTGGCCATTTTGAGTGCAGCTACAGGCACTGGCCATGTGCTGGCAGGCAAGTGACCATTTTGAATGCAGGCTTTGTTGTTAGGCCTGCAACCATTTTGCCTACTTTTCAACCTTTATTTATGCCCAGGGGTAGTGAGTCTTGCATGGGCCTAGTCTTTCTGTGGGTTGTCTTGAATTTAAACATCATGGAGGCCATGGATGGAATGGGATTGTGCTGATTTTTCAGTGATTTTCGTTTTTTGGGCCTGTACTTGTGGCCTTTTCACCAGGGGTATTTGAGTCTAGCATGGGCCTAGTCTTTCTGTGGGCTGTCTTGAACTTAAACATCATGGAGGCCATGGATGGAATGGGATTGTGCTGATTTTGCAGTGTTTTTCGATTTTTGGGGGTGTTCATGGGGAGGGACAGGCCATGTGGCTGGTGGCCATTTTGAGTGCAGCTACAGGCACTGGCCATGTGCTGGCAGGCAAGTGGCCATTTTGAATGCAGGCTTTGTTGTTAGGCCTGCAACCATTTTGCCTACTTTTCAACCTTTATTTATGCCCAGGGGTAGTGAGACTTGCATGGGCCTAGTCTTTCTGTGGGTTGTCTTGAATTTAAACATCATGGAGGCCATGGATGGAATGGGATTGTGCTGATTTTGCAGTGTTTTTCGATTTTTGGGGGTGTTCATGGGGAGGGACAGGCCATGTGGCTGGTGGCCATTTTGAGTGCAGCTACAGGCACTGGCCATGTGCTGGCAGGCAAGTGGCCATTTTGAATGCAGGCTTTGTTGTTAGGCCTGCAACCATTTTGCCTACTTTTCAACCTTTATTTATGCCCAGGGGTAGTGAGTCTTGCATGGGCCTAGTCTTTCTGTGGGTTGTCTTGAATTTAAACATCATGGAGGCCATGGATGGAATGGGATTGTGCTGATTTTGCAGTGTTTTTCGATTTTTGGGGGTGTTCATGGGGAGGGACAGGCCATGTGGCTGGTGGCCATTTTGAGTGCAGCTACAGGCACTGGCCATGTGCTGGCAGGCAAGTGGCCATTTTGAATGCAGGCTTTGTTGTTAGAACTGCAACCATTTTGCCTACTTTTCAACCTTTATTTATGCCCAGGGGTAGTGAGTCTTGCATGGGCCTAGTCTTTCTGTGGGTTGTCTTGAATTTAAACATCATGGAGGCCATGGATGGAATGGGATTGTGCTGATTTTTCAGTGATTTTCGTTTTTTGGGCCTGTACTTGTGGCCTTTTCACCAGGGGTATTTGAGTCTAGCATGGGCCTAGTCTTTCTGTGGGCTAGTTTGAACTTAAACATCATGGATGGCATGGATGGAATGGGATTGTGCTGATTTTGCAGTGTTTTTCGATTTTTGGGGTGTTCATGGGGAGGGACAGGCCATGTGGCTGGTGGCCATTTTGAGTGCAGCTACAGGCACTGGCCATGTGCTGGCAGGCAAGTGGCCATTTTGAATGCAGGCTTTGTTGTTAGGCCTGCAACCATTTTGCCTACTTTTCAACCTTTATTTATGCCCGGGGTAGTGAGTCTTGCATGGGCCTAGTCTTTCTGTGGGTTGTCTTGAATTTAAACATCATGGAGGCCATGGATGGAATGGGATTGTGCTGATTTTTCAGTGGTTTTCGTTTTTTGGGCCTGTACTTGTGGCCTTTTCACCAGGGGTATTTGAGTCTAGCATGGGCCTAGTCTTTCTGTGGGCTGTCTTGAACTTAAACATCCTGGAGGGCATGGATGGAATGGGATTGTGCTGATTTTGCAGTGTTTTTCGATTTTTGGGGGTGTTCATGGGGAGGGACAGGCCATGTGGCTGGTGGCCATTTTGAGTGCCGCTACAGGCACTGGCCATGTGCTGGCAGGCAAGTGGCCATTTTGAATACAGGCTTTGTTGTTAGGCCTGCAACCATTTTGCCTACTTATCAACCTTTATTTATGCCCAGGGGTAGTGAGTCTTGCATGGGCCTAGTCTTTCTGTGGGTTGTCTTGAATTTAAACATCATGGAGGCCATGGATGGAATGGGATTGTGCTGATTTTTCAGTGATTTTCGTTTTTTGGGCCTGTACTTGTGGCCTTTTCACCAGGGGTATTTGAGTCTAGCATGGGCCTAGTCTTTCTGTGGGCTAGTTTGAACTTAAACATCATGGATGGCATGGATGGAATGGGATTGTGCTGATTTTGCAGTGTTTTTCGATTTTTGGGGGTGTTCATGGGGAGGGACAGGCCATGTGGCTGGTGGCCATTTTGAGTGCAGCTACAGGCACTGGCCATGTGCTGGCAGGCAAGTGGCCATTTTGAATGCAGGCTTTGTTGTTAGGCCTGCAACCATTTTGCCTACTTTTCAACCTTTATTTATGCCCAGGGGTAGTGAGTCTTGCATGGGCCTAGTCTTTCTGTGGGTTGTCTTGAATTTAAACATCATGGAGGCCATGGATGGAATGGGATTGTGCTGATTTTTCAGTGGTTTTCGTTTTTTGGGCCTGTACTTGTGGCCTTTTCACCAGGGGTATTTGAGTCTAGCATGGGCCTAGTCTTTCTGTGGGCTGTCTTGAACTTAAACATCATGGAGGGCATGGATGGAATGGGATTGTGCTGATTTTGCAGTGTTTTTCGATTTTTGGGGGTGTTCATGGGGAGGGACAGGCCATGTGGCTGGTGGCCATTTTGAGTGCCGCTACAGGCACTGGCAATGTGCTGGCAGGCAAGTGGCCATTTTGAATACAGGCTTTGTTGTTAGGCCTGCAACCATTTTGCCTACTTTTCAACCTTTATTTATGCCCAGGGGTAGTGAGTCTTGCATGGGCCTAGTCTTTCTGTGGGTTGTCTTGAATTTAAACATTATGGAGGGCATGGATGGATTGGGATTGTGGTGATTTTTCAGTGATTTTCGTTTTTTGGGCCTGTACTTGTGGCCTTTTCACCAGGGGTATTTGAGTCTAGCATGGGCCTAGTCTTTCTGTGGGCTGTCTTGAACTTAAACATCATGGAGGGCATGGATGGAATGGGATTGTGCTGATTTTGCAGTGTTTTTCGATTTTTGGGGGTGTTCATGGGGAGGGACAGGCCATGTGGCTGGTGGCCATTTTGAGTGCAGCTACAGGCACTGGCCATGTGCTGGCAGGCAAGTGGCCATTTTGAATGCAGGCTTTGTTGTTAGGCCTGCAACCATTTTGCCTACTTTTCAACCTTTATTTATGCCCAGGGGTAGTGAGTCTTGCATGGGCATAGTCTTTCTGTGGGTTGTCTTGAATTTAAACATCATGGAGGCCATGGATGGAATGGGATTGTGCTGATTTTGCAGTGTTTTTCGATTTTTGGGGGTGTTCATGGGGAGGGACAGGCCATGTGGCTGGTGGCCATTTTGAGTGCAGCTACAGGCACTGGCCATGTGCTGGCAGGCAAGTGGCCATTTTGAATGCAGGCTTTGTTGTTAGGCCTGCAACCATTTTGCCTACTTTTCAACCTTTATTTATGCCCAGGGGTAGTGAGTCTTGCATGGGCCTAGTCTTTCTGTGGGTTGTCTTGAATTTAAACATCATGGAGGCCATGGATGGAATGGGATTGTGCTGATTTTTCAGTGATTTTCGTTTTTTGGGCCTGTACTTGTGGCCTTTTCACCAGGGGTATTTGAGTCTAGCATGGGCCTAGTCTTTCTGTGGGCTGTCTTGAACTTAAACATCATGGAGGCCATGGATGGAATGGGATTGTGCTGATTTTGCAGTGTTTTTCGATTTTTGGGGGTGTTCATGGGGAGGGACAGGCCATGTGGCTGGTGGCCATTTTGAGTGCAGCTACAGGCACTGGCCATGTGCTGGCAGGCAAGTGGCCATTTTGAATGCAGGCTTTGTTGTTAGGCCTGCAACCATTTTGCCTACTTTTCAACCTTTATTTATGCCCAGGGGTAGTGAGTCTTGCATGGGCCTAGTCTTTCTGTGGGTTGTCTTGAATTTAAAGATCATGGAGGCCATGGATGGAATGGGATTGTGCTGATTTTGCAGTGTTTTTCGATTTTTGGGGGTGTTCATGGGGAGGGACAGGCCATGTGGCTGGTGGCCATTTTGAGTGCAGCTACAGGCACTGGCCATGTGCTGGCAGGCAAGTGGCCATTTTGAATGCAGGCTTTGTTGTTAGGCCTGCAACCATTTTGCCTACTTTTCAACCTTTATTTATGCCCAGGGGT
The DNA here is from genome assembly GCF_964263255.1 of Lissotriton vulgaris. Taxonomy (NCBI): domain Eukaryota; kingdom Metazoa; phylum Chordata; class Amphibia; order Caudata; family Salamandridae; genus Lissotriton; species Lissotriton vulgaris. The sequence goes on along the minus strand of NC_141696.1, from coordinate 459,009,280 downwards.
AGTGAGTCTTGCATGGGCCTAGTCTTTCTGTGGGTTGTCTTGAATTTAAACATCATGGAGGCCATGGATGGAATGGGATTGTGCTGATTTTGCAGTGTTTTTCGATTTTTGGGGGTGTTCATGGGGAGGGACAGGCCATGTGGCTGGTGGCCATTTTGAGTGCAGCTACAGGCACTGGCCATGTGCTGGCAGGCAAGTGGCCATTTTGAATGCAGGCTTTGTTGTTAGGCCTGCAACCATTTTGCCTACTTTTCAACCTTTATTTATGCCCAGGGGTAGTGAGTCTTGCATGGGCCTAGTCTTTCTGTGGGTTGTCTTGAATTTAAACATCATGGAGGCCATGGATGGAATGGGATTGTGCTGATTTTTCAGTGATTTTCGTTTTTTGGGCCTGTACTTGTGGCCTTTTCACCAGGGGTATTTGAGTCTAGCATGGGCCTAGTCTTTCTGTGGGCTAGTTTGAACTTAAACATCATGGATGGCATGGATGGAATGGGATTGTGCTGATTTTGCAGTGTTTTTCGATTTTTGGGGGTGTTCATGGGGAGGGACAGGCCATGTGGCTGGTGGCCATTTTGAGTGCAGCTACAGGCACTGGCCATGTGCTGGCAGGCAAGTGGCCATTTTGAATGCAGGCTTTGTTGTTAGGCCTGCAACCATTTTGCCTACTTTTCAACCTTTATTTATGCCCAGGGGTAGTGAGTCTTGCATGGGCCTAGTCTTTCTGTGGGTTGTCTTGAATTTAAACATCATGGAGGCCATGGATGGAATGGGATTGTGCTGATTTTTCAGTGGTTTTCGTTTTTTGGGCCTGTACTTGTGGCCTTTTCACCAGGGGTATTTGAGTCTAGCATGGGCCTAGTCTTTCTGTGGGCTGTCTTGAACTTAAACATCCTGGAGGGCATGGATGGAATGGGATTGTGCTGATTTTGCAGTGTTTTTCGATTTTTGGGGGTGTTCATGGGGAGGGACAGGCCATGTGGCTGGTGGCAATTTTGAGTGCTGCTACAGGCACTGGCCATGTGCTGGCAGGCAAGTGGCCATTTTGAATACAGGCTTTGTTGTTAGGCCTGCAACCATTTTGCCTACTTATCAACCTTTATTTATGCCCAGGGGTAGTGAGTCTTGCATGGGCCTAGTCTTTCTGTGGGTTGTCTTGAATTTAAACATCATGGAGGCCATGGATGGAATGGGATTGTGCTTATTTTTCAGTGGTTTTCGTTTTTTGGGCCTGTTCTTGTGGCCTTTTCACCAGGGGTATTTGAGTCTAGCATGGGCCTAGTCTTTCTGTGGGCTGTCTTGAACTTAAACATCATGGAGGGCATGGATGGAATGGGATTGTGCTGATTTTGCAGTGTTTTTCGATTTTTGGGGGTGTTCATGGGGAGGGACAGGCCATGTGGCTGGTGGCCATTTTGAGTGCAGCTACAGGCACTGGCCATGTGCTGGCAGGCAAGTGGCCATTTTGAATGCAGGCTTTGTTGTTAGGCCTGCAACCATTTTGCCTACTTTTCAACCTTTATTTATGCCCAGGGGTAGTGAGTCTTGCATGGGCCTAGTCTTTCTGTGGGTTGTCTTGAATTTAAACATCATGGAGGCCATGGATGGAATGGGATTGTGCTGATTTTTCAGTGATTTTCGTTTTTTGGGCCTGTACTTGTGGCCTTTTCACCAGGGGTATTTGAGTCTAGCATGGGCCTAGTCTTTCTGTGGGCTAGTTTGAACTTAAACATCATGGATGGCATGGATGGAATGGGATTGTGCTGATTTTGCAGTGTTTTTCGATTTTTGGGGGTGTTCATGGGGAGGGACAGGCCATGTGGCTGGTGGCCATTTTGAGTGCAGCTACAGGCACTGGCCATGTGCTGGCAGGCAAGTGGCCATTTTGAATGCAGGCTTTGTTGTTAGGCCTGCAACCATTTTGCCTACTTTTCAACCTTTATTTATGCCCAGGGGTAGTGAGTCTTGCATGGGCCTAGTCTTTCTGTGGGTTGTCTTGAATTTAAACATCATGGAGGCCATGGATGGAATGGGATTGTGCTGATTTTTCAGTGATTTTCGTTTTTTGGGCCTGTACTTGTGGCCTTTTCACCAGGGGTATTTGAGTCTAGCATGGGCCTAGTCTTTCTGTGGGCTGTCTTGAACTTAAACATCATGGAGGCCATGGATGGAATGGGATTGTGCTGATTTTGCAGTGTTTTTCGATTTTTGGGGGTGTTCATGGGGAGGGACAGGCCATGTGGCTGGTGGCCATTTTGAGTGCAGCTACAGGCACTGGCCATGTGCTGGCAGGCAAGTGGCCATTTTGAATGCAGGCTTTGTTGTTAGGCCTGCAACCATTTTGCCTACTTTTCAACCTTTATTTATGCCCAGGGGTAGTGAGACTTGCATGGGCCTAGTCTTTCTGTGGGTTGTCTTGAATTTAAACATCATGGAGGCCATGGATGGAATGGGATTGTGCTGATTTTGCAGTGTTTTTCGATTTTTGGGGGTGTTCATGGGGAGGGACAGGCCATGTGGCTGGTGGCCATTTTGAGTGCAGCTACAGGCACTGGCCATGTGCTGGCAGGCAAGTGGCCATTTTGAATGCAGGCTTTGTTGTTAGGCCTGCAACCATTTTGCCTACTTTTCAACCTTTATTTATGCCCAGGGGTAGTGAGTCTTGCATGGGCCTAGTCTTTCTGTGGGTTGTCTTGAATTTAAACATCATGGAGGCCATGGATGGAATGGGATTGTGCTGATTTTGCAGTGTTTTTCGATTTTTGGGGGTGTTCATGGGGAGGGACAGGCCATGTGGCTGGTGGCCATTTTGAGTGCAGCTACAGGCACTGGCCATGTGCTGGCAGGCAAGTGGCCATTTTGAATGCAGGCTTTGTTGTTAGAACTGCAACCATTTTGCCTGCTTTTCAACCTTTATTTATGCCCAGGGGTAGTGAGTCTTGCATGGGCCTAGTCTTTCTGTGGGTTGTCTTGAATTTAAACATCATGGAGGCCATGGATGGAATGGGATTGTGCTGATTTTTCAGTGATTTTCGTTTTTTGGGCCTGTACTTGTGGCCTTTTCACCAGGGGTATTTGAGTCTAGCATGGGCCTAGTCTTTCTGTGGGCTAGTTTGAACTTAAACATCATGGATGGCATGGATGGAATGGGATTGTGCTGATTTTGCAGTGTTTTTCGATTTTTGGGGTGTTCATGGGGAGGGACAGGCCATGTGGCTGGTGGCCATTTTGAGTGCAGCTACAGGCACTGGCCATGTGCTGGCAGGCAAGTGGCCATTTTGAATGCAGGCTTTGTTGTTAGGCCTGCAACCATTTTGCCTACTTTTCAACCTTTATTTATGCCCGGGGTAGTGAGTCTTGCATGGGCCTAGTCTTTCTGTGGGTTGTCTTGAATTTAAACATCATGGAGGCCATGGATGGAATGGGATTGTGCTGATTTTTCAGTGGTTTTCGTTTTTTGGGCCTGTACTTGTGGCCTTTTCACCAGGGGTATTTGAGTCTAGCATGGGCCTAGTCTTTCTGTGGGCTGTCTTGAACTTAAACATCCTGGAGGGCATGGATGGAATGGGATTGTGCTGATTTTGCAGTGTTTTTCGATTTTTGGGGGTGTTCATGGGGAGGGACAGGCCATGTGGCTGGTGGCCATTTTGAGTGCCGCTACAGGCACTGGCCATGTGCTGGCAGGCAAGTGGCCATTTTGAATACAGGCTTTGTTGTTAGGCCTGCAACCATTTTGCCTACTTATCAACCTTTATTTATGCCCAGGGGTAGTGAGTCTTGCATGGGCCTAGTCTTTCTGTGGGTTGTCTTGAATTTAAACATCATGGAGGCCATGGATGGAATGGGATTGTGCTGATTTTTCAGTGATTTTCGTTTTTTGGGCCTGTACTTGTGGCCTTTTCACCAGGGGTATTTGAGTCTAGCATGGGCCTAGTCTTTCTGTGGGCTAGTTTGAACTTAAACATCATGGATGGCATGGATGGAATGGGATTGTGCTGATTTTGCAGTGTTTTTCGATTTTTGGGGGTGTTCATGGGGAGGGACAGGCCATGTGGCTGGTGGCCATTTTGAGTGCAGCTACAGGCACTGGCCATGTGCTGGCAGGCAAGTGGCCATTTTGAATGCAGGCTTTGTTGTTAGGCCTGCAACCATTTTGCCTACTTTTCAACCTTTATTTATGCCCAGGGGTAGTGAGTCTTGCATGGGCCTAGTCTTTCTGTGGGTTGTCTTGAATTTAAACATCATGGAGGCCATGGATGGAATGGGATTGTGCTGATTTTTCAGTGGTTTTCGTTTTTTGGGCCTGTACTTGTGGCCTTTTCACCAGGGGTATTTGAGTCTAGCATGGGCCTAGTCTTTCTGTGGGCTGTCTTGAACTTAAACATCATGGAGGGCATGGATGGAATGGGATTGTGCTGATTTTGCAGTGTTTTTCGATTTTTGGGGGTGTTCATGGGGAGGGACAGGCCATGTGGCTGGTGGCCATTTTGAGTGCCGCTACAGGCACTGGCAATGTGCTGGCAGGCAAGTGGCCATTTTGAATACAGGCTTTGTTGTTAGGCCTGCAACCATTTTGCCTACTTTTCAACCTTTATTTATGCCCAGGGGTAGTGAGTCTTGCATGGGCCTAGTCTTTCTGTGGGTTGTCTTGAATTTAAACATTATGGAGGGCATGGATGGATTGGGATTGTGGTGATTTTTCAGTGATTTTCGTTTTTTGGGCCTGTACTTGTGGCCTTTTCACCAGGGGTATTTGAGTCTAGCATGGGCCTAGTCTTTCTGTGGGCTGTCTTGAACTTAAACATCATGGAGGGCATGGATGGAATGGGATTGTGCTGATTTTGCAGTGTTTTTCGATTTTTGGGGGTGTTCATGGGGAGGGACAGGCCATGTGGCTGGTGGCCATTTTGAGTGCAGCTACAGGCACTGGCCATGTGCTGGCAGGCAAGTGGCCATTTTGAATGCAGGCTTTGTTGTTAGGCCTGCAACCATTTTGCCTACTTTTCAACCTTTATTTATGCCCAGGGGTAGTGAGTCTTGCATGGGCATAGTCTTTCTGTGGGTTGTCTTGAATTTAAACATCATGGAGGCCATGGATGGAATGGGATTGTGCTGATTTTGCAGTGTTTTTCGATTTTTGGGGGTGTTCATGGGGAGGGACAGGCCATGTGGCTGGTGGCCATTTTGAGTGCATCTACAGGCACTGGCCATGTGCTGGCAGGCAAGTGGCCATTTTGAATGCAGGCTTTGTTGTTAGGCCTGCAACCATTTTGCCTACTTTTCAACCTTTATTTATGCCCAGGGGTAGTGAGTCTTGCATGGGCCTAGTCTTTCTGTGGGTTGTCTTGAATTTAAAGATCATGGAGGCCATGGATGGAATGGGATTGTGCTGATTTTGCAGTGTTTTTCGATTTTTGGGGGTGTTCATGGGGAGGGACAGGCCATGTGGCTGGTGGCCATTTTGAGTGCAGCTACAGGCACTGGCCATGTGCTGGCAGGCAAGTGGCCATTTTGAATGCAGGCTTTGTTGTTAGGCCTGCAACCATTTTGCCTACTTTTCAACCTTTATTTATGCCCAGGGGTAGTGAGTCTTGCATGGGCCTAGTCTTTCTGTGGGTTGTCTTGAATTTAAACATCATGGAGGCCATGGATGGAATGGGATTGTGCTGATTTTGCAGTGTTTTTCGATTTTTGGGGGTGTTCATGGGGAGGGACAGGCCATGTGGCTGGTGGCCATTTTGAGTGCAGCTACAGGCACTGGCCATGTGCTGGCAGGCAAGTGGCCATTTTGAATGCAGGCTTTGTTGTTAGGCCTGCAACCATTTTGCCTACTTTTCAACCTTTATTTATGCCCAGGGGTAGTGAGTCTTGCATGGGCCTAGTCTTTCTGTGGGTTGTCTTGAATTTAAACATCATGGAGGCCATGGATGGAAAGGGATTGTGCTGATTTTTCAGTGATTTTCGTTTTTTGGGCCTGTACTTGTGGCCTTTTCACCAGGGGTATTTGAGTCTAGCATGGGCCTAGTCTTTCTGTGGGCTAGTTTGAACTTAAACATCATGGATGGCATGGATGGAATGGGATTGTGCTGATTTTGCAGTGTTTTCGATTTTTGGGGGTGTTCATGGGGAGGGACAGGCCATGTGGCTGGTGGCAATTTTGAGTGCTGCTACAGGCACTGGCCATGTGCTGGCAGGCAAGTGGCCATTTTGAATACAGGCTTTGTTGTTAGGCCTGCAACCATTTTGCCTACTTATCAACCTTTATTTATGCCCAGGGGTAGTGAGTCTTGCATGGGCCTAGTCTTTCTGTGGGTTGTCTTGAATTTAAACATCATGGAGGCCATGGATGGAATGGGATTGTGCTGATTTTTCAGTGGTTTTCGTTTTTTGGGCCTGTTCTTGTGGCCTTTTCACCAGGGGTATTTGAGTCTAGCATGGGCCTAGTCTTTCTGTGGGCTGTCTTGAACTTAAACATCATGGAGGGCATGGATGGAATGGGATTGTGCTGATTTTGCAGTGTTTTTCGATTTTTGGGGGTGTTCATGGGGAGGGACAGGCCATGTGGCTGGTGGCCATTTTGAGTGCAGCTACAGGCACTGGCCATGTGCTGGCAGGCAAGTGGCCATTTTGAATGCAGGCTTTGTTGTTAGGCCTGCAACCATTTTGCCTACTTTTCAACCTTTATTTATGCCCAGGGGTAGTGAGTCTTGCATGGGCCTAGTCTTTCTGTGGGTTGTCTTGAATTTAAACATCATGGAGGCCATGGATGGAATGGGATTGTGCTGATTTTGCAGTGTTTTTCGATTTTTGGGGGTGTTCATGGGGAGGGACAGGCCATGTGGCTGGTGGCCATTTTGAGTGCAGCTACAGGCACTGGCCATGTGCTGGCAGGCAAGTGACCATTTTGAATGCAGGCTTTGTTGTTAGGCCTGCAACCATTTTGCCTACTTTTCAACCTTTATTTATGCCCAGGGGTAGTGAGTCTTGCATGGGCCTAGTCTTTCTGTGGGTTGTCTTGAATTTAAACATCATGGAGGCCATGGATGGAATGGGATTGTGCTGATTTTTCAGTGATTTTCGTTTTTTGGGCCTGTACTTGTGGCCTTTTCACCAGGGGTATTTGAGTCTAGCATGGGCCTAGTCTTTCTGTGGGCTGTCTTGAACTTAAACATCATGGAGGCCATGGATGGAATGGGATTGTGCTGATTTTGCATTGTTTTTCGATTTTTGGGGGTGTTCATGGGGAGGGACAGGCCATGTGGCTGGTGGCCATTTTGAGTGCAGCTACAGGCACTGGCCATGTGCTGGCAGGCAAGTGGCCATTTTGAATGCAGGCTTTGTTGTTAGGCCTGCAACCATTTTGCCTACTTTTCAACCTTTATTTATGCCCAGGGGTAGTGAGTCTTGCATGGGCCTAGTCTTTCTGTGGATTGTCTTGAATTTAAACATCATGGAGGCCATGGATGGAATGGGATTGTGCTGATTTTGCAGTGTTTTTCGATTTTTGGGGGTGTTCATGGGGAGGGACAGGCCATGTGGCTGGTGGCCATTTTGAGTGCAGCTACAGGCACTGGCCATGTGCTGGCAGGCAAGTGGCCATTTTGAATGCAGGCTTTGTTGTTAGGCCTGCAACCATTTTGCCTACTTTTCAACCTTTATTTATGCCCAGGGGTAGTGAGTCTTGCATTGGCCTAGTCTTTCTGTGGGTTGTCTTGAATTTAAACATCATGGAGGCCATGGATGGAATGGGATTGTGCTGATTTTGCAGTGTTTTTCGATTTTTGGGGGTGTTCATGGGGAGGGACAGGCCATGTGGCTGGTGGCCATTTTGAGTGCAGCTACAGGCACTGGCCTTGTGCTGGCAGGCAAGTGGCCATTTTGAATGCAGGCTTTGTTGTTAGGCCTGCAACCATTTTGCCTACTTTTCAACCTTTATTTATGCCCAGGGGTAGTGAGTCTTGCATGGGCCTAGTCTTTCTGTGGGTTGTCTTGAATTTAAACATCATGGAGGCCATGGATGGAATGGGATTGTGCTGATTTTTCAGTGATTTTCGTTTTTTGGGCCTGTACTTGTGGCCTTTTCACCAGGGGTATTTGAGTCTAGCATGGGCCTAGTCTTTCTGTGGGCTAGTTTGAACTTAAACATCATGGATGGCATGGATGGAATGGGATTGTGCTGATTTTGCAGTGTTTTTCGATTTTTGGGGGTGTTCATGGGGAGGGACAGGCCATGTGGCTGGTGGCCATTTTGAGTGCCGCTACAGGCACTGGCCATGTGCTGGCAGGCAAGTGGCCATTTTGAATACAGGCTTTGTTGTTAGGCCTGCAACCATTTTGCCTACTTATCAACCTTTATTTATGCCCAGGGGTAGTGAGTCTTGCATGGGCCTAGTCTTTCTGTGGGTTGTCTTGAATTTAAACATCATGGAGGCCATGGATGGAATGGGATTGTGCTGATTTTTCAGTGATTTTCGTTTTTTGGGCCTGTACTTGTGGCCTTTTCACCAGGGGTATTTGAGTCTAGCATGGGCCTAGTCTTTCTGTGGGCTAGTTTGAACTTAAACATCATGGATGGCATGGATGGAATGGGATTGTGCTGATTTTGCAGTGTTTTTCGATTTTTGGGGGTGTTCATGGGGAGGGACAGGCCATGTGGCTGGTGGCCATTTTGAGTGCAGCTACAGGCACTGGCCATGTGCTGGCAGGCAAGTGGCCATTTTGAATGCAGGCTTTGTTGTTAGGCCTGCAACCATTTTGCCTACTTTTCAACCTTTATTTATGCCCAGGGGTAGTGAGTCTTGCATGGGCCTAGTCTTTCTGTGGGTTGTCTTGAATTTAAACATCATGGAGGCCATGGATGGAATGGGATTGTGCTGATTTTTCAGTGGTTTTCGTTTTTTGGGCCTGTACTTGTGGCCTTTTCACCAGGGGTATTTGAGTCTAGCATGGGCCTAGTCTTTCTGTGGGCTGTCTTGAACTTAAACATCATGGAGGGCATGGATGGAATGGGATTGTGCTGATTTTGCAGTGTTTTTCGATTTTTGGGGGTGTTCATGGGGAGGGACAGGCCATGTGGCTGGTGGCCATTTTGAGTGCCGCTACAGGCACTGGCAATGTGCTGGCAGGCAAGTGGCCATTTTGAATACAGGCTTTGTTGTTAGGCCTGCAACCATTTTGCCTACTTTTCAACCTTTATTTATGCCCAGGGGTAGTGAGTCTTGCATGGGCCTAGTCTTTCTGTGGGTTGTCTTGAATTTAAACATTATGGAGGGCATGGATGGATTGGGATTGTGGTGATTTTTCAGTGATTTTCGTTTTTTGGGCCTGTACTTGTGGCCTTTTCACCAGGGGTATTTGAGTCTAGCATGGGCCTAGTCTTTCTGTGGGTTGTCTTGAACTTAAACATCATGGAGGGCATGGATGGAATGGGATTGTGCTGATTTTGCAGTGTTTTTCGATTTTTGGGGGTGTTCATGGGGAGGGACAGGCCATGTGGCTGGTGGCCATTTTGAGTGCAGCTACAGGCACTGGCCATGTGCTGGCAGGCAAGTGGGCATTTTGAAGGCAGGCTTTGTTGTTAGGCCTGCAACCATTTTGCCTACTTTTCAACCTTTATTTATGCCCGGGGGTAGTGAGTCTTGCATGGGCCTAGTCTTTCTGTGGGTTGTCTTGAATTTAAACATCATGGAGGCCATGGATGGAATGGGATTGTGCTGATTTTTCAGTGATTTTCGTTTTTTGGGCCTGTACTTGTGGCCTTTTCACCAGGGGTATTTGAGTCTAGCATGGGCCTAGTCTTTCTGTGGGCTGTCTTGAACTTAAACATCATGGAGGGCATGGATGGAATGGGATTGTGCTGATTTTACAGTGTTTTTCGATTTTTGGGGGTGTTCATGGGGAGGGACAGGCCATGTGGCTGGTGGCCATTTTGAGTGCAGCTACAGGCACTGGCCATGTGCTGGCAGGCAAGTGGCCATTTTGAATGCAGGCTTTGTTGTAGGCCTGCAACCATTTTGCCTACTTTTCAACCTTTATTTATGCCCAAGGGTAGTGAGTCTTGCATGGGCCTAGTCTTTCTGTGGGTTGTCTTGAATTTAAACATCATGGAGGCCATGGATGGAATGGGATTGTGCTGATTTTTCAGTGATTTTCGTTTTTTGGGCCTGTACTTGTGGCCTTTTCACCAGGGGTATTTGAGTCTAGCATGGGCCTAGTCTTTCTGTGGGCTGTCTTGAACTTAAACATCATGGAGGGCATGGATGGAATGGGATTGTGCTGATTTTGCAGTGTTTTTCGATTTTTGGGGGTGTTCATGGGGAGGGACAGGCCATGTGGCTGGTGGCCATTTTGAGTGCAGCTACAGGCACTGGCCATGTGCTGGCAGGCAAGTGGCCATTTTGAATGCAGGCTTTGTTGTTAGGCCTGCAACCATTTTGCCTACTTTTCAACCTTTATTTATGGCCAGGGGTAGTGAGTCTTGCATGGGCCTAGTCTTTCTGTGGGTTGTCTTGAATTTAAACATCATGGAGGCCATCGATGGAATGGGATTGTGCTGATTTTGCAGTGTTTTTCGATTTTTGGGGGTGTTCATGGGGAGGGACAGGCCATGTGGCTGGTGGCCATTTTGAGTGCAGCTGCAGGCACTGGCCATGTGCTGGCAGGCAAGTGGCCATTTTGAATGCAGGCTTTGTTGTTAGGCCTGCAACCATTTTGCCTACTTTTCAACCTTTATTTATGCCCAGGGGTAGTGAGTCGTGCATGGGCCTAGTCTTTCTGTGGGTTGTCTTGAATTTAAACATCATGGAGGCCATGGATGGAATGGGATTGTGCTGATTTTTCAGTGATTTTCGTTTTTTGGGCCTGTACTTGTGGCCTTTTCACCAGGGGTATTTGAGTCTAGCATGGGCCTAGTCTTTCTGTGGGCTGTCTTGAACTTAAACATCATGGAGGCCATGGATGGAATGGGATTTTGCTGATTTTGCAGTGTTTTTCGATTTTTGGGGGTGTTCATGGGGAGGGACAGGCCATGTGGCTGGTGGCCATTTTGAGTGCAGCTACAGGCACTGGCCATGTGCTGGCAGGCAAGTGGCCATTTTGAATGCAGGCTTTGTTGTTAGGCCTGCAACCATTTTGCCTACTTTTCAACCTTTATTTATGCCCAGGGGTAGTGAGTCTTGCATGGGCCTAGTCTTTCTGTGGGTTGTCTTGAATTTAAACATCATGGAGGCCATCGATGGAATGGGATTGTGCTGATTTTGCAGTGTTTTTCGATTTTTGGGGGTGTTCATGGGGAGGGACAGGCCATGTGGCTGGTGGCCATTTTGAGTGCAGCTACAGGCACTGGCCATGTGCTGGCAGGCAAGTGGCCATTTTGAATGCAGGCTTTGTTGTTAGGCCTGCAACCATTTTGCCTACTTTTCAACCTTTATTTATGCCCAGGGGTAGTGAGTCTTGCATGGGCCTAGTCTTTCTGTGGGTTGTCTTGAATTTAAACATCATGGAGGCCATGGATGGAATGGGATTGTGCTGATTTTTCAGTGATTTTCGTTTTTTGGGCCTGTACTTGTCGCCTTTTCACCAGGGGTATTTGAGTCTAGCATGGGCCTAGTCTTTCTGTGGGCTGTCTTGAACTTAAACATCATGGAGGCCATGGATGGAATGGGATTGTGCTGATTTTGCAGTGTTTTTCGATTTTTGGGGGTGTTCATGGGGAGGGACAGGCCATGTGGCTGGTGGCCATTTTGAGTGCAGCTACAGGCACTGGCCATGTGCTGGCAGGCAAGTGGCCATTTTGAATGCAGGCTTTGTTGTTAGGCCTGCAACCATTTTGCCTACTTTTCAACCTTTATTTATGCCCAGGGGTAGTGAGTCTTGCATGGGCCTAGTCTTTCTGTGGGTTGTCTTGAATTTAAACATCATGGAGGCCATGGATGGAATGGGATTGTGCTGATTTTTCAGTGATTTTCGTTTTTTGGGCCTGTACTTGTGGCCTTTTCACCAGGGGTATTTGAGTCTAGCATGGGCCTAGTCTTTCTGTGGGCTAGTTTGAACTTAAACATCATGGATGGCATGGATGGAATGGGATTGTGCTGATTTTTCAGTGTTTTTCGATTTTTGGGGGTGTTCATGGGGAGGGACAGGCCATGTGGCTGGTGGCCATTTTGAGTGCAGCTACAGGCACTGGCCATGTGCTGGCAGGCAAGTGGCCATTTTGAATGCAGGCTTTGTTGTTAGGCCTGCAACCATTTTGCCTACTTTTCAACCTTTATTTATGCCCAGGGGTAGTGAGTCTTGCATGGGCCTAGCCTTTCTGTGGGTTGTCTTGAATTTAAACATCATGGAGGCCATGGATGGAATGAGATTGTGCTGATTTTTCAGTGGTTTTCGTTTTTTGGGCCTGTACTTGTGGCCTTTTCACCAGGGGTATTTGAGTCTAGCATGGGCCTAGTCTTTCTGTGGGCTGTCTTGAACTTAAACATCATGGAGGGCATGGATGGAATGGGATTGTGCTGATTTTGCAGTGTTTTTCGATTTTTGGGGGTGTTCATGGGGAGGGACAGGCCATGTGGCTGGTGGCCATTTTGAGTGCCGCTACAGGCACTGGCCATGTGCTGGCAGGCAAGTGGCCATTTTGAATACAGGCTTTGTTGTTAGGCCTGCAACCATTTTGCCTACTTTTCAACCTGTATTTATGCCCAGGGGTAGTGAGTCTTGCATGGGCCTAGTCTTTCTGTGGGTTGTCTTGAATTTAAACATTATGGAGGGCATGGATGGATTGGGATTGTGGTGATTTTTTTCAGTGATTTTCGTTTTTTGGGCCTGTACTTGTGGCCTTTTCACCAGGGGTATTTGAGTCTAGCATGGGCCTAGTCTTTCTGTGGGCTGTCTTGAACTTAAACATCATGGAGGGCATGGATGGAATGGGATTGTGCTGATTTTGCAGTGTTTTTCGATTTTTGGGGGTGTTCATGGGGAGGGACAGGCCATGTGGCTGGTGGCCATTTTGAGTGCAGCTACAGGCACTGGCCATGTGCTGGCAGGCAAGTGGCCATTTTGAATGCAGGCTTTGTTGTTAGGCCTGCAACCATTTTGCCTACTTTTCAACCTTTATTTATGCCCAAGGGTAGTGAGTCTTGCATGGGCCTAGTCTTTCTGTGGGTTGTCTTGAATTTAAACATTATGGAGGGCATGGATGGATTGGGATGGTGCTGTATAACTGAACTGATGTTCCCCTGTCTTCCATTGTTTTTAGGTACACAAGACTCAAGAGCACCACCAGTACCAGGAAGAAGTCCTGCAGCGGTGTGTGTGTGCAGCATAACGTCACGCGACGTCACGTCTGGCCTCAGACAACTCTACAATTCGTGCAACTGCGGCCTGCTGTCTGACCTGCTCTGAAGAAGATGGCCCCAAAAAAAGGTCTCCGCAGCTCCTCTAGCAAGAAAGTTGCTAGTAAGGAGCAGAAGAAGCAAGTTACCAAGGAGGCTGGTGTGCCACCCGCCACGTTTTTTGGGAGAAAAATAAAAAGTACGCCTGCAGCAGCAGGATCTGCTGGGGACCAAGCTGGGAGCAGCACCCCTGCTCCATTGGGTTCAGTGCCTCCACCACCACGCCAACTTAAGTCAAAGCCCTTGAGTGCTTCAGAGGCAGTCAGTGTACTTCTCCAATCACCATCGACCAGTGATGTTGGCTCATCGCAAGAAAGTAGCAGCAATGTCCCTGAATCAACACAGGTTGTTGTAACTCATCTGACAAGTGTTGAACAACCACAGCCGCAACAACAACACCATGTGCAAGCACACGCCCAAGTACATGTGGAAGGAGAGGCATCAAAAGGAGATGCGCAAGCAAAGGTGCATGGAGGTTCACAAGTGCCCACAATAGTTGTTCCTCCCGAAGTAGGGGCACATCAGGAAATCGACAATGAAGCCGAGGTATCATTGGAAGCCACTCCTCCCGATGATCATTCATTGTCTTCCACATTCCTAGCAAGGAAAAGATCAAGGGGGGTGTCTACATCTTCTTCAAGCCCACCGCCTTCTGATGATCTGGTTGACAAATGGGTACCGCCACAGCAGCCTGAGAGTGAGGCACACCATGATCTGACACCGGTACCTAAGCGTAAAAGGAAGGTCGTCGAAAAACTCAGGCCTATGGAGTGTGATGAGGCTCAACAAGAAGTGACAGATACTGCTGGTGATGAAGCCTCTCACGATGACGACGAGCCAGTCATCACAATGGTCACTGCCGCCCACCGGGCATGCAGCAAAGAGACATTTTGACCCTATCCCGAGAAGCTGCTGAGCGTGATGATGATGTCGACGAGGAGGCAATGGAAATGGAATCATTAGATTTGGAGTTAAGTAGTACACCAAAACCTACAGCTTCCATATTTCTTCCTCGCAAGAAGGTACCCACCTCGACCTCAATTCGTGGTGGTGAAAGTGCAAAACGTACTGAAGTTCGGCAATCCACATCCTCCACTTCATCTGGCATTAGCAGCAGGACCACCACCACCAGTATCGCCGCCTCCTCCGGCCCCCAAAGACATTTCAAGTCTCCAGTTTGGGACTTCTTTAGTGTTTGCCCAAAAATGGAAAACGTAGCCATTTGTAGCCTTTGTAAGGTTCGAGTTGGTCGTGGTAAGCTTGGTTCTAACTATGGTACCGGAGGCCAGAGAGGTCATCTTAAGAGAGCGCACCCTGTCCAATGGTTTCCGCACCTAAAGGCGTTTATGCAAGCCAGAATTGCACGTAATGAAAGCGTTGATTTTTCATCATCTGATGACGAGGAGGAAGAAGACGATTCAAACACTTCACTTACACCCAGTACCCCTGTCAGCAGCACACCCCATGTGAGGCACACTAAGAGTGTGGGAGAGAGTGAGACATCAATGCGGAAAAGTTGATCAGCGAGCGTAACTGGGTCGAAGATATCATCATCATCCCGTAAATCCTTGGTCCAGGGCAACATTAAAAAGATGTTGTTTACAGAAACGCAATATGAACGCAACCACCCACTGGCGCGTCTGTATAACACTAAGCTGGCTAAAATGCTAGCTCTGGACCTTCTCCCTTTTTCTTTTGTAGAAGGGGTTGGTTTTCTAGAATTAGTGGCAGCGCTCTGCCCTAAATGGAAGGTTCCTAGCCGGTTCTATTTTGCCCGAGTTGCGGTTCCAGCACTACATGAAGATGTTCTGAAGGTGATTGGGGCAGCTTTGCAGAAGAGTGCTGTTCACACAATACATCTGACAACAGACATGTGGACCAGTGGCGCAGGCGCTGATTACATGTGCATCACTGCACACTGGGTCTCTTTTTCAGGGGCTAAAGCAAAGCTAAACACAGGTGTTGACACGGACATTGTTTTTAAAGCTGCTCGGAAACATGCAACACTAGCCATGTTTGGTTTGGAGAAACGTCACACAGCAGAAAACATTTTGGATGTCTTTAACACAAAGGTCCTTAACTGGCTGTCCCCACTAAAACGCCAGGTTGGTTATGTTTCCACGGACAATGGCGCCAATATAGTTAAGGCCATGAGGCAGGGTGACTATTTCAGAGTGCCGTGTTTGGCGCACTGTATAAACCTGGTTGTCCAAAAATTCTTGGCTAATAAAGCCAGTGCAGCGTACAGTGTATTGGACACCTGCCGAAAAATGTGCAAGCATTTCAGCCATTCTTTTAAGGCCCGGAAGCAGCTGAGGAGCCTGCTATATCAACGTAAAATGCCAGTGAAAGCACTCATCCAGGAGGTGGTAACATGTTGGAACTCAACCTTCTACATGCTTGAGCGTCTGTATGAGCAGTATATGGAACTCGATCAATATTTCCTTACAGAGGGTACAGAGGAGCTGAGGATGGGTGGGCCGCAATGGAACATAGTTCAAGGCCTGACACGCATGCTTCGTCCTTTTGAGTTCTTCACGCGTGCAGTCAGCAAGGAGGACTCTAATTTGGGAAAAGCTATCCCATTGTTGTACATGCTGGAGGACCAACTGAAGGAGGTGTGTTCTGTGTTTGAAAAAGATGACAAAAACCAAGACTCTTTGCTTCTGGCTGAGCAATTATTAGAGCTCCTACAAGGTGATGAACGTCTTAAAAAGATCCACTCAGAACAGCATTACATTTGTGCTACTATTCTGGATCCACGCTACAAAAAGGCGCTGGCAGGCCAAGCATTCTTTCCTTTTGATGATGAACATGTTCCAAAGTACAAACGTTGGCTAGCCTTGTCAGCCAAGAGGTTTGAAACAGAACGGCTGAAAATTGAAGGAAATGGCAGTACATCAGCAGGCCATCCCCAGTCAAAACAATCCACTTCTGCACCTGTGGCTGTGGCACAAGTGACCTCTCAGCCGTTAAAGACACCGGCAACCGGATCATCTGCACGAGACACAACAGAAACATTGGAGGCTGAAGAGGATTGGCTAGCTCTGCGTGGGTTTGGTTCTCAAATGGTCAGAGGCACAGCAAGAGCTAAGCAAAGTGGAGGAACCTTGGAAGAGGACCTTGAGTCGATGGTGAAGGACTATCTGAATGACTCAACAGAGGTCTATGTTAATTCTGATCCATTGGCGTATTGGCATGGGAAAAAATAATTGTGGCCACAGCTCACCAACCTGGCTTTAAACTACTTGTCTTGCCCACTCGCAAGCGTGTCTTCTGAACGGGTTTTCAGTGCTGCTGGTGGCATTGTAACTCCCAAACGGAGCCGCCTCTCGCCCAAAAATGTGGAGAGGTTAACAATGATCAAGATGAATCAGCACCTCATACCACCAGATTTCAGAGTACGAGAAAGCGTGCCGGATGAAGAGGAGGTGGCCAGCAACATAGATGAGGGAATTTCTACTCTGTCAGGTGACACTGAGCTCACCCTGCCTGAATTCGCAGAGTATGATGACGAAGCCTTATTCTTATTCCTGGACCGTGATACCGAGCCCTGAAAATGAGACAACGAATCAATAACTTTCTTTTTCGTCCCTATTCACTTTTATTCCTGTCTGTCTGTCTTTCTTTGTTGTGCACAGTTAATATATTTCAAACTTTAATCAGATAATCACAAAATCAAGCCCATCAGCAGAACTGTCTTCACTGGCTTGCTAATTGATTTGAAGTTGCCTTAGTCTGCACAAGGTTCACAATTTCAGAAGAACATGCTCCTCTATCCTCCTCCTCCAGACTCCTATTTCCATCAAACCAGAGGGCTGGTTTACGCCCAATGAAGAAAGACTCAGCACTTGTGGGGGTGTTGTTGTACCTCTTTGCAGGTGAGTTGACGGCTCTGGGGCCATTGCTGGGAAGCTCTAATACCGGATAAAAGTGTTTTGGACCAAATCCCAGGCGGAAAATTATTTGTGTTTTTGATGACTTGCTTGCCTTTGAGGTGCTCTTAGGGGGGCTTCCTGGTGTTTGCGGGTGAGTTTCGTGGTCTGGGAGCACTGCTGGGACACTCTAATCTTGATTGCATTTGCTTTACAGGAAATCCGTCGTGGCAACCCCGACTTATGGCCTAGCTACGCAGCGCGTTTGGACCGAAGGCCAAGAAATATTGCAAGTATGAGATTTTGCTTTTGGCCTGTTTGGGGGTGTTATGCTTCTTGGCGGGTGGGTTGGCGGGTCTTGGGGCATTCCTGGGAAGGTCTAATACCGGGTAGAAGTGGTTGGGACAAAATCCAGGCCGATTTTTTTTTTGGCTATTTCTGACATTTTGCTCAATGTAGCGTTTTCGGGGGCCTGTTTGGGGGGCTTCCTGGTGTTTGTGGGTGGGTTTCGGGGTCTGGGCGCACTGCTGGCTATATATACTTTACTTTGCAAGAGGTTTGAAGCAAATCCATGGTGGCAGAGGGGAGTTAGGGCCTAGCTGCAGAGCGCGCGCGGAGTGATTTGGGAAATTTGTGAAAAATTGACTAAGTCCCCATTTTTGTACTTTTGCTCTTTGGCTGTTTGGGGGTCTTCTACTCGTTTTCTCCTGGGTTGACGGCTCTGGGGCCATTGCTGGGAAGCTCTAATACCGGACAAAAGTGTTTTGGACCAAATCCCAGGCGGAAATCTTTTTGTGTTTTTGATGACTTGCTTGCCTTTGAGGTGCTCTTAGGGGGGGTTCCGTCTGTTTGTGGGTGAGTTTTGTGGTCTGGGAGCACTGCTGGGACACTCTAATCTTGATTGCATTTGCTTTTCAGGAAATCCGTCGCAGCAACCCCGACTTATGGCCTAGCTACGCAGCGCGTTTGGACCGAAGGCCGAGAAATATTGCAAGTATGAGATTTTGCTTTTGGCCTCTTTGGGGGTGTTATGCTTCTTGGCGGGTGGGTTGGCGTGTCTTGGGGCATTCCTGGGAAAGTCTAATACCGGGTAGAAGTGGTTGGGACAAAATCCAGGCCGATTTTTTTTTGGCTATTTCTGACATTTTGCTCAATGTAGCGTTTTCGGGGGCCTGTTTGGGGGGCTTCCCGGTGTTTGTGGGTGAGTTTCGTGGTCTGGGAGCACTGCTGGGACACTCTAATCTTGATTGCATTTGCTTTTCAAGAAATCCGTCATGGCAACCCCGATCTATGGCCTAGCTACGCAGCGCGTTTGGACCGAAGGCCGAGAAATATTGCAAGTATGAGATTTTGCTTTTGGCCTGTTTGGGGGTGTTATGCTTCTTGGCGGGTGGGTTGGGTTGGCGGGTCTTGGGGCATTCTGGGGAAGGTCTAATACCGGGTAGAAGTGGTTGGGACAAAATCCTCGCGGAAAAGCCTTTTGGCACTTTTTGTAACTTAGGGTTCGTTAGGGTTAGCCCTAGCAGCAGGATTGCATGTGTTTCGGGGTGTTCTCTCTTAGAGCACTTGTGAGAATGTGTAATTTTGGTTGCAAGTCATTTGAAGAAAATACATGGTGGGAAAGGGGGGATTTGGCATAGTTAAAGAAAGCCTTTGCCACTATTCTTAACTTAGGGTTCGTTAGGGTTAGCAGTATTTTTATTGCATGTGTTTGAGTGGGGGGGATTTCGAGTCTTGGAGCGATGCTGGCTATGGCTAATTTTGCTTGGTTGCTTGCAAGTGGTTTGAATGCAATCCACGGTGGGTAAGGGGTAATTAGGAAGGGGGTACTTCGGCCTACTTTTACTTTCAAAGTAAGTTTTGTCACCAGTTTTCTGCTAGGCCTCGTTTTTTGAGATTTGATTGGGGGTCTTCTACATTTTTCCGACTGGCTTTAGTAAGGGTCTGGGTGGGAGCACTGCTAGGAAGATCTAATTTTGTTCTAAAACACAGTTTACAGTACACCTAGCTTGAGGGGAAAGATCCGCTACATTAATTTGCCCATACTTATTTTTCCTTCAAAAGGTGACTCAGACAGAGTACGCACTTTCAAAAATATTGTACTGTCTACTAGGAAAATCAAATTGCGACTTTTTGCACTCCACAGCCTACATACCTTATATTTATTTATCAGTGGTGTTGTAATATTATATTAATTCCTGTTTTTCGTTGAATAATTACAGGCCGGGTTTCAGTCTCTGCAATGGGGAAAAAAGGATGGAGTCAGGCTTCACAGTAGCGAGCCACAATTCAGCATCAGGCAGGCAGTGGACAGGGTGTCTTCTGGTCACCAACATTGATGGACGAAGCTGCAACTATACCTTCCAGACCAACCCCACTGAGTGTTGTTGTGAATGGATTTATAGTGACCAGCAAGGCTCTCGGGTATCTGGCTACAGAGACCTTATGTTGAATATCGTTATCAATAATTCCACACAGGCCCTGTACTGTCGCATTCTTTCTTCCACAGTTGTCAAAAGTACTACTTACTTTTCACTGGCATGCATGCAGTAGTGCATGCACTTTCAAAGATTGATGGATAGGTTTGTACCCAAAGAATTGTTTATGTTCAGTTGTTTGTCTATGCTGTGCTTTTTTTTACAGGGTGTCTTCTGGTGACCAACATCGATGGACGAAGCGTCGGCTGCAATGGAGGAGTGCCGCTAATAAGAGGATTTTTTTTCTGCAGGCAACTTACTTACCACTTCCAACAGGACCACTACAACCAGATAGATACAGTATCCCTTGCCTTTTTCTCTGACTGTGACTGCATTTCTTGGATCTCTCTCTGCTTCTAAATTGATCCCTTAACACATCACTTACTCCACTCCACTATCACATCTGCACCACACATAGTCATTTGTAAGTGCTCCTACGTAATTCGCAAGTCGCAGCACACCCCAGGCCGTAGAGGACTGGGACGGCCCCAATGATGAAGCATGTCACCAAGGGGCAACCCTGGTGAGTGAGGGGACACCTAGAAAAAAAGCAATTTCTCCTTTTCTATCTACTATACCTTCCAGACCAACCCCACTGAGTGTTGTTGTGAATGGATTTATAGTGACCAGCAAGGCTCTCGGGTATCTGGCTACAGAGACCTTATGTTGAATATCGTTATCAATAATTCCACACAGGCCCTGTACTGTCGCATTCTTTCTTCCACAGTTGTCGAAAGTACTACTTACTTTTCACTGACATGCATGCAGTAGTGCATGCACTTTCAAAGATTGATGGATAGGTTTGTACCCAAAGATTTGTTCATGTTCACAATTGTTTGTCTATGCTGTGCTATTTTTTCTTGTCTCCCAAAACCTTTCCCAAAAACCCCCGTACCCATCCATTTTTCAAACCCTAACCCTCTTCCCCCGGGCTGTGTGGTTTTGATTGATGTGTGACTAAATTACAGCAATAAATCCACACACTTGCTGGGGAGGATAAGGTGATAGCAACAGGCTGGTGAAGAAATCCGAGGATATATTCTTACTCTGCTTGACAAAGAACCATTGCTAATGTGAAAGAACTTCAACCGAATTAGTAGTTATACTTTACCATTTGTTAGGCTACAATGTGGCACTGTTCTACTGTACTTCTGTCACCTGCTATATTCTCAGTTGTACCGTTGAATTGGTCAGGAGGACAAACCAGATTTCATTTTCTTTTTTTTCATAGGCATGCAACTGCCACTGTGTCACACCACTAGTACCACCGCTATGAGGAAATTTTATCGGACCAAGATTGCCAACCTTATTCGCTGTTTCCCGTGGAGCCAGCCCTGGGTCTAGCCCTACTTTCAAACACAAATTACAGGTAAGATAAGCGTTTGGTGGTTTGGGGGTATAATGGAGTATTAGTAGGAGAGACAAGAGACTGAAGGTAGTACTACTAAAGTCCTAGGACTCTTGGATTCACTTCACTTAGTCTGTGAGAGGCACTTAGTGTTGAAAACATTTGGGCATTTACACTTAAAGGAAGAAAATGGAACTAAACTTTCAGGAAAACAAAGTCACTGTTAAACCCCCACCCACCAGGCAAGCAGTAAGAAATGGGTATGCTCAGATAAAGTTTGAAAAAGTATATTTATATCCCTAACAAAATAATCTCCCGCAAGACCCTCCCTAACCCCAACGATTGTCCTTCAAAAGTCCCCAAAAACCCAACTCCCAATTCCCACCCCCCGAAAGTCTCTAAAAAAGGGGCAAGGGACACTATGGGTGGATGCTGTCTACTTTTTGGGCCAGGGCATCATGCTCCTGGCGGAGCAAGGCGTGCTCTACGCGGAGCCCCTCCAACTGGTTGGAAAAGTGGTGGAGCTCCTGCTGGAGGCGGGACACCATCAGGGTACTGCGGCGCAGGCGTGCCTTCAATGCCTTGTAGGTGCAACGGCTGTGAGAGGAAGCTGTAGCTGTTGTCCTTGCTACTCGGCGGTGGCGTTTGGCTTTGGCAGCCCGGCTCAGTCTGGGTGGACCACTGTGCTGGGTGGCACTGGCAGCCCGTGGGGGAACGGAGGCCGATGCAGACGACGTAGTTGTTGTGGTCGACTGCACACTTTCTTCGTCCTCCAGGGCCACCAGCCGCCGATATTCGGCCACAGTGGCATCGATCCTCCGTTGCCGGGCCGCTCTAGCCAGCTCCTTCCTCCTTGTTCGTTTGGAAGGAGAACCTATATGAAGAAAGAAAGACATAGTCTGTAACCAATGCTCTTTAAGATTAACTCAATCATTCAGCAGAAATTTGTGTTGCACTACAACTAGCAACTTGCAAACGCATTACATAACTATTGAGGCCAGTATCTATCTAACCTCACAATTCTTCATCCTTGCTCTAACATTAGTGGGAGTTTAAGGAACAAATTCTACGAGCACTATGGACTTCCATTGGAGTCGACTATGAAAGTACACCAGTCTTATTCTTCTTCTTGTCTCTTGTTTTGGAAAATTGGTACGTTATCTTCTGCAAGCCGGCATAATGCCAGCGCAGTAAACTTGCACCCGAGAAAAAGAGACGCACGCCATGAGGAGTGACCTAGACTTGCGTTGCGTTACTGTACCCGTCCAGTAAATGCAGGTGGTGAAGCTCTTACTTTTCTATTACGGGTGGCACTGAGAATACTCTGTTACAACTCAAGGGATACTGCTTAATTAATTTAACTTTCACCCTACAGTGGAAATGAGTACTAGAAATGGAAAATTTAACAAGATAAATAATCTGATTATCTATCACTTCACATGGGATGTTTTTGCATATATATGGGATGACTTTAGGTGCTTTGCTTTTTATTGAGTGACCAGGTATACATCCACACATGAATGACTGAGTACTACTAAACTTATTAAGAGAGGTAGGGAGTGGCCACCGTAATAACCGGATCTATGCAGTGCTTGCAATACAAACTACTGCTACTATTGATGGTAGTATTTGGACAAAATTAAAAGTTCTTTTCCTTGCCTTTCCTACACTGGAACGGATGTGCGGGTGCAGTGTTACATGCTCTTCAAAGTTACACTTAGTTCATCCACTGACCGTCTACTCTCTCTAGATCATGGGTACTCACAAACTTTCTCTCAGGGGCTACATTTACAGTATAGTTTGGGGCCGAGGGCCGCACTGGTGGGGGCGGAGTCAGAGGGGGCGGGGCTAAAGCAAAACGATAACTTGTGACCATGAGGTTGCACACAGGTCCCTGCAGCATATGCCCTCATCCACTGAGCCACCAGACCCAGCATTTACATACATCTCTCTCCCTCCTGCTCTCCCTCCTGCCCTCCCTCTCCATCTCTCTCTCCCTCCTGCCCTCCCTCTCCCTCCCCCTCTGTCATCTCACTGTGTGTGTGTCTATCTGTGTCAGCCTTCAGCCCGGGTTGAGACCGCTTCCTCAACGCGCACACACAGACAACAACACCAAAGTACTTAACAGGTCTTTAAAAGACCATTAACATATTATTGAGGCTTTGTTTGTTGTAGCGCCCCTGGTTCTCCACCCTGACAATCACTGCTTGCCCGGCCCCACAGAGCAGAGGCTTTGTTCTATTTCACCTCTTTGTGGCCTTGCATCTCCACTCTGCTCTGTGGGGGCCGGGGGAGCAGTGATTGTCAGAGTGGAGATGCAGGGGCGCTAACAGGTGAAATACAAAAAAGCCTCTGCTCTGTGGGGGCCGGGGGAGCAGTGATTGTCTGCAAGGTCTGCGCACCGCCAAGGAAGGCTTGCCGGGCCACCACCGGCCCGCGGGCCGTACTATGAGTACCCCTGCTCTAGATACACATATGCTACCTAAGAGTCAGATAGTAGCATGATCCAGGTATATGGACACATACAGTTTCTGTGTCACCCACCCAAGCTGTTGTCCTTCCACCCATCATTGCTTCATCATTCACCCAGCCATGCATCTCATATTCTTGCCTTCCCAGCTAGTCTTCAATCTCAATAAGTAAGGAATATATAAGAGCTTACCTCTGGCCGCCACCACCACTGTCTCAACTCTCACAGCCGCTGCCTCCTCCCCTGAAGAATTGCCCTCCGCCTCCGTGTCGAGCACCACCACCTCCACACTGGCCCCGCCACCAGATGTTCCACCTACAAAGTACATTTAAGAATGTTAGAATAAAGCACTCACTAGTCTTTGGTCTAGGAATGAAGACATGTGAAAACAATGTAATTTGTGACTGTCTACGTTAAAGTTAAAAAAAATGTCCCTTTTTCCAGGGAAGGTTGTCTTGCTGCACTTTTTGGCACAACTGATGAAGGCTGTTTTTTTAACACGCACCATTTTTCTCCACACAGACAGAAGATGGACTTCTAACAACAAGATCAAGTTGAAACCAGGTGAGAGCTCGGCTCTGACGTAAATATATAATTTACTCTCTTAATTTCTATGCAGGTAAGTACTTAATCAATAATAACTCAATCGGAAAGAAAGAAACCAGAGTCCGTGGTGTTAGAGTTTCTAAGGGGTTTTATTCCTCAAAAAGGAATGGTCATGACCAAGATATCATGTTCTTCCCACCACTGGGGTGGAAGAAGGGATAGTAAGAGCGCGCCACATTTTATTGACTGTACATAGCTTATATACTTAATTCATGTCATAAGAAAAATGGTATAGTAGCCGTAACAGCTGAGAGAAGACAAGATAACAGTATACACGTGTTACTAGTACGTAATCAGAAGGCGTGGACTAGGCGTGAACTAGAAAACGTCACAGATGGGTGTCACTAACAGAAATGTTGCAATGTCAGCAGAAATCGGAGGCTTGGATGCGCGCGCAGCTGCATGACGTGTGATTGACGTGGAACTGGAGGGTGCAGGGACTTGACATTTACACTAACGGAAAGAGACAGAAGTCTGGCATGTCAGATCAACTTGTACTTCTATCATATCTGATATCTGATGTTTGGGAACCATATTATCTGGACGGAAAGGTCTCTAGGGCAGAAGCTATTCTATACTGACTGTGAATGCGTGTATATGCGCCTGAGTGTCTGCATGAGAAGCGTGGGGGCACGGGGCCTTCCATGGAAGCATGGTAACAGAAGCTATTAATTACTTGCACTGAGACAGGTCGGCCCTTTGGCTCTGCAGCTGGGGAGGATGTTTACTGAAGCTAGTAGGCAGGAATGTATTTTCGAGGAGCGGAACAGATAACTCGAAGGTTATAGTCAGTCTTGGCAGAAAGCAGGCTGAGCTGAGCGCGAGGGGCCGCGCTGGAAGTAAGTCAGAGTTCACGGGTACAGAGGCAGCCTGGGCTGAGGCTGTCAGAGTCAGAAGCCAGAAAAGAGGCTCGATGGCAGAAATTCAGGGCCTACTCCGCTAGAGCAGGAAAACATGTAAAGTACACTACAAAAAGACGGTGGCATAGCATACTTAGGAACGGACTATTCAACCCATTCAGGGTGGATCTGAAAGAGGACATATTAACGTTGGACGCAAATGTATTTGCGTCTTCATAGCTGACACAGGAGGGAAGTTACATGCACTTTAAGCTGGTACATGGAGTTGGTGGGGTACGCGCTAGGGAACACAACTTGACCATAAAATTTATATTTCCTCATTCCCTCCTTGTTCCCTACGGACCCTTCATGATATATCGATCCTCATGAATCGATCAGTTTGTTCTTGTAACATCATTTGTTCTTCTTTCTTTCGTTTACGTTTTGAGAGAAAACTGGAATGTTCAATACAAGAGGTGGCACACAGCCCACAAATCGCTGGCCCGCACTGCAGGCACAGGCAGCAACTGAATACTAGGACTAGGCCAATGCCTAGGAAGGATAGGATCTTCCATCCCCAAGCGGTTAACGTTGTCCAGAACCAACCGGACCAAGTCCAGGTGCCTGGATTCTGATGTATCTGATTTGCAATTTTATGGAGGCGTGTAATAGCTTGATATACAGATGGTGCGTTTTGTGGAATGAAAACGCAGCAACTTGACCCGATGACCTTACAGGCTCCACCTCTATCTGCCAAGATGACGTCAATAACAAGACGGTTCTGAAGGACAACAACCCGCATGGCGGACTGCTCTTCGGTTAAGTTACCTAGAGCGGAGGCAGTTTCATTTACTACTGCTTCAAGTGTTCTAGTTAACTATTTTGAACAGGTCCTAAAAAGAAAAAGAATCCTTTATTAAAATCGGTATACTGTTCCCATGCCGTTTCTGTGTAGTCGACAAGTGGGATATCTCTTCTGGGTCTATTCTTTACTAGATTTGTATTTCTGTGGTAATCAGGAGGAGCTAGAAAGACAGGTGGCAGAAGGAATGCTATATAACAGGTACCATCCCAATCTGGAGGCAGGCGTATGTATGCGGTATGACCACAAACAAAATAAGAATGACGGATAGCTTTGAAGGACGATTTTCCATGATCACTGAATTCGATCACAGTAGTGCATTTACTATGACCTAAGTGTACTGAACCTTTCTTCCTGATACATAATTCACCAGTAACTGGTAATACTGACATAATGGGTAGAACTGGTGCAGCTTCCGCTTCAACAGTGAGAATCATGAGGCTAATTGTATAATTACCTAATCCATATACTTCATTTTCCAGATCAGTTCCTATTCTAGTGGGGAGTCCCTCCTTATCAGGGTAACAGACGTCGAGCAGGACCAAGTTCAAGTTTCCCCAAACCCAGCCCCCGTCGAAAACAGCAATCTCAGGATCTAAGGAATTAATTATTTTAAACCATGCACCGCAGGAGCCATTGTGAGTGAACGGGTACGGAAAGAGGGGCAGAGCTCCCTTGTAATTCTGGTAGGGAGGGAGTCGGCCACATATCCAGCAGTTTGTAGCATTGTTAGTCTGATGGGAATGATGTAGCATACTAATGAAAGTGTTGTTGCGCAGCGCAAGTCTGTAGGAGAGTTCGTGTGGAGGTAACTCGCTAAAAGTATGTTCAGCAGAAACATTGTAAGCAGATTGTTCACGCTTGAAAATAGGGTAGTAGATAGGTATTAAGATGCTAGCAACAATAATTAAAATACTCAGAATAAACATGATTAATAGTGTCACTATACAGTGACTACGCAGTGATTTACAATATGCATGTTTCTTAATTCGTCTCTCTCTCTCTCTATCTCGATCTAGGGGATACATGTCAGAAACTATTTAACCGATTCACCTAGGGGAGGACTTAAACAATTAAACTGTCTGACTTGCTAGATCGGAGTTTTAATTTAAACTCCTCTTGGGGAGTTTTTTCTCGTTCAGATACTGTAAAGTCTTTTGGCTCAACACAGTCTTTGATGGGGGTGGACGAGTCTCGGTCTGGTTTCAGTTCATGGAATTTTTTCACATGACTCGTATGCACCCACCCCTTTCTCCCTTCGATCTTCACCGCGGTCCTCGTGGTGAGAAGGACGGTCTTCGGCAATTTCCAGCGGGGCTCCAGCGGACTCTTTCTATCAAAATTGCGCACCAATACCAGGTCCCCAGGACGGACATCATGTGGCTTTACATCAGTGTTGTCGGGGAAGGCTGCGGCAACCTGTGAACGACATGATTGGAGTGCAGACATCAAGGAGGCAAGGTAATCTGTCAACATGTTACAATCAACATCAGTAATCTTTTTCGGAATGGGCGTCCCCCACATATTCGGTGGTCTGCCAAAAAACCACTTCGTACGGGGATAGCCCTGATCTCGAATGGGCAACCATTCTCATATAGAATAGTGCCACTGGCAGGGCGACTATCCAGTCGACCCCTTTCTCTTGACATATTTTTGCAAGGCGTGTCTTTAATGTCTGATTATGCCTTTCTACAAGGCCTGCGGCTTCTGGATGTCTGACACAATGGAATTTCCACTGGTACCCTAGCAATAAAGAAACTTCTTTCATTAATGCGGATGAGAATGGCTGACCGTTATCTGAGTACACGACACGAGGCAAGCCGTACCGTGGGAAGAATTCACGAACCAACTGCCTGGCAGTGGTCGGAACAGTGTAATCTGGGACTGGGTATGCTTCGGTCCAACGGGACAGAGCACAAACAACTACGAGAACATATTTGAATCCTCGACAACGGTCCATCTGGATATAATCCATCTGGAGGACTTCAAAAGGGTGATCGGGAGGATGAAATCCACCTTGCTCTACAGGGACGCTTTTACCTGGATTGAACTGACAACAGATCATGCAAGTACGCACTTTCTGTTTTGCTGCTGCTCGTAAGTGTTTATTGTTCCAAAGATTTTGCAAACTGTCTAACATCGCTTTCTCTCCTAGATGTGCTGGACTATGTGCTGTATTAATCATGACTTGAACCATCGAGTCAGGGAGAAACCATGTAGATTTTCCCTTCGTCATCCAACCTTGATCTGTCTGGATCCCTCCTAGTTCAATCCATTTCTTTATTTCTTCTGGGGTAGCATGTGTCTGAATATCGATAACATCTAGTGCAGGATCCCTGACTGTCATGCAATTTGTCGGTCCTATTGTCTTTGTCACGTCAGTTGTCTGAGTGTGAGTCAATGCTGTATGTTTTGCTGTCTGGTCTGCCAGGTCGTTACCCTGGGAAACAGAATCTGTAACTTTGGTATGTGCTTTACACTTCATGACGGATATGCCTGAAGGCAGATGTATTGCTTCTAGTAGTGCTTGAATGAGGGGACCGTGTTGGATCTTGGCACCGTGAGAGGTCAAAAAACCTCGTTCTTGCCATAACATGCCGAAGTCGTGTACAACTCCGAACGCATAACGGGAATCAGTGTATATGTTGACATTTCTGTTCTTGGCTAGAATACAGGCTCGGGTCAGAGCAATAAGCTCTGCCGCTTGAGCAGACAGTGTGTCAATACGATGTGTTTCTTTAACTTTGGTTTCAGTGGTCACTGCGTATGCGGCCACTAATTCTCCTGTACTTGTTCTCATACATGAACCATCCACATAAAGTGTCAGGTCTGGATTTGTCAATGGAACATCTGTTAAGTCTCGTCGGGGCTTTGTTACTGCATTAATGATCTCTATGCAATCATGCGGGGCTGGATCTGTCATACTTGTAGGTAACAGTGTTGCGGGGTTCAGAATGCTGCAGCGTCTTATTTCTATGTGTGGCTGGAATGGCGTTAATTCATAACCTGTCAGTCGTGCTATAGTCAAGTGTTGGGTCTGAGTTCTGTTTAAAAGAACTTCTACAGAATGTGGAACTTGTACTGTTAACTGATGGCCTAGAACAATTGAATCGCTCTGTCTTATTGCTAACGCTGTTGCTGCTACTGACTTTAAGCACGCAGGTAGTGCCTGGGCTACTGAATCCAATGTACTTGAAAAATAAGCGCAAGGCTTATGTGAACCTGCTTGATCTTGAGTGAGGACAGACAATGCTGTACCATCACGTTCTGTAACAAAAAGTGTAAACGGTTTGCTGTAACATGGTGTCGCTAAAACTGGTGCTTGGCATAATGCTTTCTTTAATTCCTCAAAGGCTTGTGTATGTTCCTGGGTCCAAGGGAGGGCAGTCGAAGTCGCTGCCTCCTGCGTCGTTAACTGGATGAGTGGTTTAGCTAGAAATGCATATTGAGGAATCCATTGTCTGCAGTACGAGGTGAGGCCTATGAAGGCCCGCACTTCCTTTTGTGTCTGGGGTTGTGGCATATTTACAATTAACTGAATGCGATCGGGAGTGAGCTGTCTCCCCACTTTGGACAGCAAGTGACCCAAGTACACAACTTGCTGAACACAGAATTGTAGCTTCGAAGGAGACACCTTGTGTCCCTTGTCTGCCAGGAAATGTAAAACTGTCAATGATGCTTGTTCACATTCGGGCTCACTTCGTGCGGTGATCAGTAGATCATCGACGTATTGCAGTAAAGCGGTGTTAACTGGCATTTGAATACAATCTAGTTGTCTTTTCAGTGCTTGACTATAGATGCTGGGGCTTTCTGTGAATCCTTGAGGTGCGCGGGAAAATTTGAAACTTCGTCCATTTAAACTGAATCCGAAGAGATATTGGCTCTCCGGATCAATGGGTACACTGAAGAAAGCGTTCTTGAGATCAGTTACAGTAAAGAACGTTGCTTCTGAATCAATAGCTGTCAATAGGGAAGAGATATCGGGGACCACAGGGTACTGTGGTACAATACATTTATTCAGCTCTCGAAGATCAATCACCAGCCGATATACTGGCGGTGCATTGGGATCAGTACGTTTAAGAATTGGAATGATGGGTGAATTACAGATATTGGAGTCGGTCTCTACGACCACTCCTTGGGTAATGAGCTCTTCAATGATTTCCAGTAAAGCCACTACAGCATCAGGCGGTAACTTGTATTGTCTGATTCGGGGTAGAACAACTCCTGTCTTGAGTGTAACACGGTATGGTGTGATATGCATACAACCTACATCAGTTGGGCCTTTTGCCCACAAGTAATCTGGTACATTTTTCAATCTGACATCGAATTCTCGCAACACATAATGACCCTTGAAATCCCGTAGAAAGAGTCTAACTCCCTCCGGGGAACAGCAGATTATAGCTCCTAGAGCCTTCAGTGTTTTAATTCCTAACAGATTTTCTGGGCATGAGTTCGTAAGTAACAAATCTGTAACTCGTGATAATGGACCCACAGCCAATGGTACTGGTTCCGATACTTCATTTACAATAGGTTGTCCTGAAAAACCAAGGGAAACATTCTGTGAGCCTGAGAGGGGTGCCCCTGGGACTTCATTATGGCTGATTGTGGTGCGGCTTGCCCCTGTGTCAATTAAAAACTTTCTGTCTTTTCCCAATACTTGACTGTGTACATAAGGACCTTCTTGATCTACAGGAATTTCAATAAGAGGCAAGCCAAATTCCCTCTCTAGGCTGTTTCATGTATATCGGGGGTAATCTGGATATGCAGATTGGGCATACTGGTACATCTGTTGTGAAACTTGCTGAGTCGCGGCAATGGGCTGTGGTACTGCTACTGTCTGTGCTGTATGAGATGGGGCGTGCATAGGCTGTGTATTCTGCATGTGCTGTGCATTCTGTGAGGTCTGTTGCTGGACCTGATCTTGTCTAGGTGGATGCGGTCTTTCTTTAGTTTTCCCTGTTGCTATGTTATGTTTCAGAACTGGACATTCATGAACGTAGTGACCTGGCTGCTTGCAATAATTGCACGTTCCCTTAACGGGAGCTATAGTGTGACTTGTCTGGGTCCCACCCTTTCTTTGACCGTCGGCTGGGACCGTCTGAGCTACTAACATTTTCATCTTTGTGTCTTTCATACGTTTCTGTTCTTGATCCTGTTCTTCTCTAATTCTATTCTGATGGTATTGTAACATTTGTAACATCTGGGATGGCGTATTTGCCTGCCAAGTACTTTCAACTTTGTACACTCTGTTTTTAACTAATGGTAGGAAGTTCTCAACTAATTTTGATACAAAAAGGTGCGGATATGATTCGCTACTTGGTTTTAGGCCACTATTAATAATGAAACATTTCTCGAATCTTGAATAGAAGTCACTAGTATCTTCATCATGTTTCTGTTTACAGGACGAGATGGCGTCCCAATCTTCCTTTCTAGTTGTCAATAATCTTGGCAGAACCTGTACTATCAAACCTGGTAATGCTTTAGTTCTGTCCCCAAGGCCTACCCCTGGGACACGTTTGCTTTCTTCGTCTTCTATTTCTGCCCACACAATCTTTTTCTCTCCCACCTCCCATTCCTTTTCTTTTAGTTTCTCGTAGATGCCCGTGGGCAGCAGTACCTTTAACATTTTCATAATATCATCATACGTGTAATCCCCCATCAGTAACATGTCTTTAAGCTCTCTGTGAAAACCTGCAGGGTCTTTATCATGACTCGGGACTAGTTTCTTCATTTCTAACAGCTCTAACTTAGTCAGTGGCGTGTGTACATATACACGTTTCAAGGCATGATCCGCACCCATAACTGGGTGTACTTCTCGTAAAGGGTTCTGGCTTTCAATGCCACTCCCGCATTGCATGTGGTACATTTTCCTTTCTGGAGGCGGGGCTGGAACATATTCAGGGCTTATGAAAGTGTTATATTTATGTCGTTGTTCTAGAATTATTTGTATTAACTTGGTACTGAAACCTCTCCATCTATCCATGAGAAGTGCTTCTAATGTTTCGTTTAAGGGACCTGGATCGGAATGTTGGTTTCTGTATTTCGTGAGGAGGTGCTGTATCATGTATACACCTGCTAATTTCTGTTCGTCTGGGGAAAGGTTCAGAAATGTCTGTGCTAAGGTGTCATCATTGTATATGTCTGGATTTTCGGCCCATAATATGGCTGACCGGGCTAGTTCTTGTTCATCCATCGAATTGAGTACATGGTACCCCATTCTTTCTCGTAGTCTTTTATCAGTCTCCTGGAACTGATGTTCAGAAGAGTTCGGATTTGTTAAAGCAGAGAGAAAAACTCTCTTGCTTTCTGGACGGATGCCTTTCCTAAGGTAAGTTCCCTTACCTACATACGCTATAGTATCTGGAGTCCTTTCTAGTTCTTCAAGTTCTTCTTCCTCCTCGGAGGAAGCTTTTTCTTTCTGGTGTACTGTTATCACTGCTTTTCTAATTTTCTTGTACATACTGGCTATGCAAGTCCCCTTGTCATTTTTTCCTTCAGCTATATTTTGACCCCACTTGTTCAGTGCATCTAATTCACTTTGATCTGTTCCAGGCCTGTCTCGTTCTCTTATTAGACAATTTATGAAAAATCGTAGTATCTGTGCTTGAACGTCAACTTTCTGTTTCTCCATGGCATCCTTGATACTGTCAGGGTCTTTCCCTGTCTGAACAAACTCATATATTCTATCTAGACGGTCCTTCATTCCTACATAGCATAGCAAGATATCAGTAGCAGATCTTAACCGTAGTGATGCCAATATCATTAGATCGTCTTTTCCGGGTACTGGAATATATCTGCAAACTGAAATGTTTTCTTTTAATGCATCAAGGCGGGGTGACCTGAACGTGAGAGGACTCTGCATGTCCCTGAGATTGAATCTGGGTGTTAATGGCGGGGTCCGAAGACCCGCGGTCGCACCTCCTGAAGCGGATGCTTGGGCATTATCTCCCTGTGGAGTCTGTATCTGAACTTGAATTTGTCGTTTTGTAGGATCAGGTAGATGTTGTTTCGGTAGGTCAATTTTGGGTGCGGGAAGTGGCGGGGCTGGCGGAACGGGGGAGGTCTGTCGCGGTACCGGCGGAACATGATCTGGGGGCGGAGTGCCACCCCCGTCCCTGTCAGTAGGCAAGGCACGAACAGGCAGATTGGTGTAAGCCGGTGCTACGTCCTCTAGATAAGAATTTAGGAATATGTCTTTAGTAGTCTTATGCATTACTTTAGTTGGAACTAATGGTGGCGGTAGGTTTTTCGGTATTTCTGATAGGGCCTCAGATGAACCCTCAGCCGCGAGATACATACCGTTTACGAGATTGTTTCGGGCACGGTCTATTTGTTCTGTTTTTACTCGGATCCCTTCAGTAACTAACTCGTTTTCTTGGGCCTTGTCTGATTCTTTAAGTCTGTCCTCTCTACGGAGTGCTTTCTCAGCACGCTTATGTGATTCCTTACGCCAGAATTCTATGGCGTCTTTCTGAGATTGTCTAGCTTTCTTTTTCCATAATACTTCTTCTACCTTCATGATGCACTCGGCATCCCATGTTCCGGTACCAGGCCATCTGTGTCTTTCGTCTAGGTGTTTAGTATAGTCGGCCCATAAGTCTAGATATAATATGGCATCTATGCCGTGTTTGTGGTACATAAAGTTGCCTGGAGTGTCCCTAGGGGGAATAGGAATTTCTTCCTCTAGTATCCCTTTCCTAGTTCCTATCTGCTTTAGCTTGTTGAAAAACGGCATCTTGTTTACTTATTACTGAATGCTCAATCCTTACTACCTAATACTGGATGCAACTAGTTTATACAAGAAACACAATAATGCACATTAAAACGGTCACATTCATACCACGACATTAATCACATGAAAAGACATTTGAGACATAGATGACTACCCTCTATACTGGATGTACTGCTCAACAGTACAGATACACTGGTGTAACAGTGCAGGAATTCAGAAATTCAGAATACTAGATATACTGCTAAACAGTACAGATACACTGCCTAAAAACAGTGCAGACCGGACTTGTGTACCCAAACCCATCTAGATACGTCCCAGCAATGGTACTCACCGGGAAGCACGGAAACAGAAGGCCTCGGAAAACTCGACTGGACTGGACTCGACTCGGCTCGACTCCGGGAAACTTCGGAAAACTTCGGAAAACTGGTGGGCCTCTTGACACCTCGGACCTTGCTTCTTTCGGCTAGGCTCTGGTCGGGATCCTCCGCACTCCTCACCGCCTCGTCTGGGCACTGATCGCAGTCTTCGCCACCTCCGTGGGTCAGAGGGAGATGCAGGAAATCCTGCCGGTACGCGTAGGTTCCATCTAACTGATGGCAGGGGACATAGCTTGCAACGCACCAACCGGCGCGTGAGGTGGGGGAGGGGTCCCTGTTCGGGCGCCAAAATGACGTAAATATATAATTTACTCTCTTAATTTCTATGCAGGTAAGTACTTAATCAATAATAACTCAATCGGAAAGAAAGAAACCAGAGTCCGTGGTGTTAGAGTTTCTAAGGGGTTTTATTCCTCAAAAAGGAATGGTCATGACCAAGATATCATGTTCTTCCCACCACTGGGGTGGAAGAAGGGATAGTAAGAGCGCGCCACATTTTATTGACAGTACATAGCTTATATACTTAATTCATGTCATAAGAAAAATGGTATAGTAGGCGTAACAGCTGAGAGAAGACAAGATAACAGTATACACGTGTTACTAGTACGTAATCAGAAGGCGTGGACTAGGCATGAACTAGAAAACGTCACAGATGGGTGTCACTAACAGAAATGTTGCAATGTCAGCAGAAATCGGAGGCTTGGATGCGCGCGCAGCTGCATGACGTGTGATTGACGTGGAACTGGAGGGTGCAGGGACTTGACATTTACACTAACGGAAAGAGACAGAAGTCTGGCATGTCAGATCAACTTGTACTTCTATCATATCTGATATCTGATGTTTTGGAACCATATTATCTGGACGGAAAGGTCTCTAGGGCAGAAGCTATTCTATACTGACTGTGAATGCGTGTATATGCGCCTGAGTGTCTGCATGAGAAGCGTGGGGGCACGGGGCCTTCCATGGAAGCATGGTAACAGAAGCTATTAATTACTTGCACTGAGACAGGTCGGCCCTTTGGCTCTGCAGCTGGGGAGGATGTTTACTGAAGCTAGTAGGCAGGAATGTATTTTCGAGGAGCGGAACAGATAACTCGAAGGTTATAGTCAGTCTTGGCAGAAAGCAGGCTGAGCTGAGCGCGAGGGGCCGCGCTGGAAGTAAGTCAGAGTTCACGGGTACAGAGGCAGCCTGGGCTGAGGCTGTCAGAGTCAGAAGCCAGAAAAGAGGCTCGATGGCAGAAATTCAGGGCCTACTCCGCTAGAGCAGGAAAACATGTAAAGTACACTACAAAAAGACGGTGGCATAGCATACTTAGGAACGGACTATTCAACCCATTCAGGGTGGATCTGAAAGAGGACATATTAACGTTGGACGCAAATGTATTTGCGTCTTCATAGCTGACACAGGAGGGAAGTTACATGCACTTTAAGCTGGTACATGGAGTCGGTGGGGTACGCGCTAGGGAACACAACTTGACCATAAAATTTATATTTCCTCAGCTCGACCACAAGAAATGTCTTCAATTAATCGTCAATTTTGTTGCAGTAACAAATCACTCCCCCGCTGCGTGCTTTACAGCACTGACGGTAAAATCCACTTTGTTTGTTAAAAATCGTATTTGCTAAACCTGCCAATAACGGCCCGCTGACAATTTGTCATGTTATATTACTGCAGGACCGCCGAATTGTTTGAACGCTGGTAGCCGCGTCTGGCGGACTACGCCCTTCGTCACTAAACCACGGTAAGCCGCTGCGTATTCTCCAACGTGTACGCAATTAAACGGCCAGCAAGATTTCGAATAGCACTGACAGGCGCCCTGTTGGCTTTCTTGCAGGTACTTCTAAGTCTAGTGTTGGTTACATCATATTGCCACACTACGTGTTTACCTCTGCCGGTAAGATATCCAAGCAGTTTGTTATTGCGCTAAAAGTTTGAGGCAACCCTATACAACTGTAAATCGTGCTTACTCTTGTTTTGTAGGGCACGAAATTAATCTACTTCTACCCTAATGGCGACAGCGATCTAAAAGATAGAGGCTCTAGAATATTGGGTAAGGCCATTTGCTGCCTTTCCATTCCTTTCTCGTGCAGTAGCTGCAAGAAATCTGCCCTAATGCCTTGCATGTCCACTACTTTTTAGGTATCACCATTGCCCCTCCAAGCGATCACCGCCTCAGGTACAGCACGTCTGTGTTTATCTCAGCAGGTAACATTAAAAGTCCTTGTCCCAGTTCTCTCAGCCACCTCCATCCAAGTCCTGTATATAATTTAGGTCTGCTTTCGGTCATTTTCAGGTACAAATCATTCCCCAGCCTTGATGCTGTGAAAAGCTATATTTGAATGCATTTGCTCCTCTTCTTGGTAAGCTGTGCAGGAGGGGGTGTTAACTGAGTTTAGATTCTGATGTTGATCAGTCAAATGCACATTTGGTAAAACCTCTTTTTTCTCACTATCTTTTTTCTTTCTGTAGAATCAAAGGCCCTGATGAGAATCCTCTTAGACCAGCAGGATTCGAAACGCGTAGGCCCATTACCACTCTCAAGTCTGCGTGGGTGATAAGTCTATCTGAATTGCTCTGCTGCTTATCATCCGTTGTACATTACCGTGTTTATTTTGTCACTTTATCCCACCAAAAAAACTGTGATTATTCAAATTTTGATTAGGAATGTACATTTTTATGTAAATAATTTTTCAGTTAAAACTTTTCGAAATATATTGCAGACTGTGGCCTTTTCCAGCATCTTTGTGTTCACTGTAAATATTGTTCACTGTAAATATATCACTTCTTATTCTCCCCATTGTTCCTGAATGGTTGATTGTTGTATGCTTGTGATATGTCTGACATAATGAAAGATTGTTTCTTCCCTTAATTTTGTACCTAGCATGTAATATTGTTTACTTTTGAACCAATTCGTTTTTTGATAACATTAAGCAAATAATAAAAGCTACTAAGCAGCTCCAAGCCTTGAATCTTACTTCAGGTTTAGCGTTTTAATAAGTATTCATGTGTATCAGTACTGGCATCCTCATTTTGTTGTTCTAGATACCGGCTCAGCCATACTGATTAGAGCCACCCCTTTGTAGTTTTCTGGTGTTAATAGCGGGCGCGGGCTCGCGAGGCTTTGTGGTTCATTCGTTTGAAATAAGGATAGACCTTAGGCTACCCTTATATGTCACATTAATTGAGAAATTGCGTTTCATGTACATGCTAATTTTCCAACTTTTCCCTATATAGGTTTTTAAACCTTTTCTTTTTTCCACTATTTTCCTCAGAGTAATGGCAGAAAAAGACACCTTTGCCTATACGGAGGATCACATCAGAAACTTCCTCAGTGACCCACCTGTCTTCTCCTCAGTTACCCTAAGTGAAACAGCCACAACATCTAATGAATCTGACAAACTAATCCGCCTTAAGAAGAAGCAGATAAGGACTGACCTCCATGGTCACTTCCTGTTGCAACACCTCGGGAAGGCACCATTCCTGCCGGTTTGCAAATTAAAAACATACCTGTAATCTTCACAGAGGATCCGATATTCAAGAAAGGTTTCTCTATGATTGAAACCAAATGCAGTAGAGATTTGATGGTTCTAACAGTAGAGACAGCTGCTCGTATATCAAAAGAAGAATTGGCTGAAATCTCCAAACTAGAGTCAGATATTAGTATTAACCCCACCATAGCTGATGCTAAGGCTCTCTTGGACAAAGTTAATAAAGAAGTCCAAGAGTTTAAAGACTATACGATAACTCAAAAATCAAACCAATTTGAGAAGGATAAAAAGGGTTTCTCATTAGATCATATATACCCCTACTTGCAGGCTGATTTTTATTCCAAGGCAGAATCGAGACGTTTCCTTCAAGGAAACCAGGGGAGATCACGTAAGCAGTTTATTTCCTTCAGTGATACATCTTCATCAGGAACTGACAGTGAGTCCACCAGTAATTATAACCGTCCAAATAGGAACCGCAACTGGAACGCCAACCAACAACAATCAAATCAAACATCAAATCCTCATTTTTTAGGGAGAGGTCAATCACTACCCAGGGGTCGAGTGAGAATCAACACCCCTTGGGAGATGAAAACCAGACGACAGCATTACAAAAACTAGACATGTCGCCGATTTTCAATTTATCCAAGAGAGTATTGACAGCTGACGAGGAAAACGTGTTGGCTAAAGGCCTGTCATTTGTCCCTTCCAAAAAGACTGACTTCGTTAAAATGAAGTCAGAATTTATTGAATTCTGCAGGAAATTAAGACTGACTCTGTTTTTCAAAGATGCCCCCAGTAACCAGTCCATGGAGGTAACTGGCCTTAGGAACAAATCCACTTTTTGTCCCCCGGCCAGCAAAGTCCCAAAAAACCTTCTGACATTTGAGAAGAGTGTATTGTCAGCGATATCAGCTATGGAAAAGGAAAGGAATTACGTTAAATTTAATACCTCTAAGGCACAGATGACAGCACTGAACAATCTCAAAACTGACAGTACTGTCATAATAAAACAGGCCGACAAAGGCGGAGCGATTGTAGTATGGGATATCAATGACTACACTACCGAAGTCATGAGGCAGCTGGCTGACAGCAGCTGTTATCGTAAAATAAATAAAGACCCAACCTCTGAGCTTCAAAATCAACTTTTTACCATCATACAAGAAGGTTTTGACCTTGGCTTTGTCGGACCTAAAGAGGTAGAATACCTTAAAAATTTACATCCTAGGGTGCCGATGTTTTACGTATTGCCTAAGGTTCATAAGGATCCACATCACCCCCCTGGCAGACCCATCGTTGCCGGATGTGGCTCTTTATTGGAGCCGGCAGCTAAATATGTAGACTGTTTCTTAAAAGAATTCATGATCAGTGTCAAGTCCTACCTTCAGGACACCACTGACTTTATCAACAAACTCGAAAGCATTGCGTTTCGTGAAGACAGAGACAGACTAGTGACGCTGGACGTTACTGCGTTATACACCCAGATCCCTCAAGATGAGGCGATAGCAGTTCTGACACACTATCTTGATTCCAGAACAAGACCCATGCAGGTGCCCACCAAATTCATTGTTGACTTAGCAGCATTTTCCTTAAAGAAGAATTATTTCTGCTTTAATGGAGATTACTACTATCAGACCAAAGGAGTAGCCATGGGCTGCCCCTTTGCGCCTGATTTGGCGGTACTATTTATGGCAATGTATGAAGAGGCGTACATCTATCATAACAACCCTTTCATTCAATACATC
The DNA here is from genome assembly GCF_964263255.1 of Lissotriton vulgaris. NCBI lineage: Eukaryota > Metazoa > Chordata > Amphibia > Caudata > Salamandridae > Lissotriton > Lissotriton vulgaris. Next base: position 458,970,076 of record NC_141696.1, on the reverse strand, counting down.
GGAGCATGGCTCCGGTTTATTGATGATGTTTTTATGACGTGGACGGGTGATAGTAACACCCTTGATCAGTTCTATCAATGGTTGAATGACAGAACTGCGGACATAAAGTTCAGCATTTCTAGCTCAACCACAAAGATTGCGTTTCTGGACGTGGAAGTCTTCCCTTCTGAAGGTAAATTGGCAACGACCCTATACAGCAAGCCGACTGATAGAAACAAGTCGCTCATGTTTTCAAGTAACCACCCTAGGAACCTCAAAGAGAACCTCCCATATGGGCAGTTCCTGCGAGTCCGTAGGAACTGCACATTTAAAGAGGACTTTCAAAATCACTCAGCCAAATTGACATCGAAATTGTGCGAGAGAGGTTATCCAAAAAAACTCGTGAAGAGCTGTATGAGGAGAGCACAATGGACACCACGTGAGACCACCTTAGAACGTAAGATCAAACCTGAATTAAAAAGACAGGTTTGTGTTACGACATATTGCCCTAATGCCAACCATCTGAAGAAAGTCATAAAACAGAACTGGCATCTAGTGAAAGATTTGGATAATAGCCTAGCAGATATCCCCTTATTTGCCTTCAAAAAGGAAAACAACATTGCGAACTATTTAGTTCGGGCTGCCATGCCAACATCTAAACCTGCCACGTTGCGCCAAATGATGGGGATGACCCCCATCCTTGGACATCACAAATGTGGCACATGCCTCTGTTGTGAATCCTCGATTGAGGGCTCACTGTTTCAGCATAACGGAATTTTCTGGAAACATGAATCGTTCAGCAACTGCAAAAGCAAGTTTGTTGTCTACGGTATCACATGTCCTTGTCACCTATTGTATATAGGTAAAACCAATCAAGAAATCCGGCAACGGATCTCTCAGTATAAATCGAGAATTAAAAGGAAGGTTGAAAATGCCCCTTTGGTGCTCCACTGGGTGGGCGCGGATGCAACACTCTGTAAGTGACCTGAAATGGACAGTAATTTCCAAAGTGGAAAGAAATCCACGAGGTGGCGATCAGAACTTAGCCTTGTCAAAACGAGAAGCTCTTTTAATAGTGAAATTCGACACTGCGGTGTCAGGCTTGAATGAACTAAGTGAGATATTCAAGTTATAACCATTCTCATCCTGACCCTCTATGCTTGCTGAATCCGGGCACATTATAAACCTTTACAAGTTACCATGGACTTCCCACTCCGGCCCTGGTTTTCCAGTTCTCTTTTCCAAAACCGGCCAGGTTAATTGGTGGGTGTGGACTTTTCCATGACCTGTATATAAGGGCGTGTGTATGGCAGCTCATTCAGCTAAGGTGCTCACCAGAGTGCAACCGCTTCGTTTCCCTGTCGCCAAAAGTTCCCTGATTGAAGCTTTTAAAGTGAGTATTCCAACAATGCTTGCCCTGCGTTAGCAGTTCGCCTAAGTCTATGGTTGCATAACTAATTACTATTCTCCTGCTTTTGTTGCAGTAACAAATCACTCCCCCGCTGTGTGCTTTACAGCACTGACGGTAAAATCCACTTTGTTTGTTAAAAATCGTATTTGCTAAACCTGCCAATAACGGCCCGCTGACAATTTGTCATGTTATATTACTGCAGGACCGCCGAATTGTTTGAACGCTGGTAGCCGCGTCTGGCGGACTACGCCCTTCGTCACTAAACCACGGTAAGCCGCTGCGTATTCTCCAACGTGTACGCAATTAAACGGCCAGCAAGATTTCGAATAGCACTGACAGGCGCCCTGTTGGCTTTCTTGCAGGTACTTCTAAGTCTAGTGTTGGTTACATCATATTGCCACACTACGTGTTTACCTCTGCCGGTAAGATATCCAAGCAGTTTGTTATTGCGCTAAAAGTTTGAGGCAACCCTATACAACTGTAAATCGTGCTTACTCTTGTTTTGTAGGGCACGAAATTAATCTACTTCTACCCTAATGGCGACAGCGATCTAAAAGATAGAGGCTCTAGAATATTGGGTAAGGCCATTTGCTGCCTTTCCATTCCTTTCTCGTGCAGTAGCTGCAAGAAATCTGCCCTAATGCCTTGCATGTCCACTACTTTTTAGGTATCACCATTGCCCCTCCAAGCGATCACCGCCTCAGGTACAGCACGTCTGTGTTTATCTCAGCAGGTAACATTAAAAGTCCTTGTCCCAGTTCTCTCAGCCACCTCCATCCAAGTCCTGTATATAATTTAGGTCTGCTTTCGGTCATTTTCAGGTACAAATCATTCCCCAGCCTTGATGCTGTGAAAAGCTATATTTGAATGCATTTGCTCCTCTTCTTGGTAAGCTGTGCAGGAGGGGGTGTTAACTGAGTTTAGATTCTGATGTTGATCAGTCAAATGCACATTTGGTAAAACCTCTTTTTTCTCACTATCTTTTTTCTTTCTGTAGAATCAAAGGCCCTGATGAGAATCCTCTTAGACCAGCAGGATTCGAAACGCGTAGGCCCATTACCACTCTCAAGTCTGCGTGGGTGATAAGTCTATCTGAATTGCTCTGCTGCTTATCATCCGTTGTACATTACCGTGTTTATTTTGTCACTTTATCCCACCAAAAAAACTGTGATTATTCAAATTTTGATTAGGAATGTACATTTTTATGTAAATAATTTTTCAGTTAAAACTTTTCGAAATATATTGCAGACTGTGGCCTTTTCCAGCATCTTTGTGTTCACTGTAAATATTGTTCACTGTAAATATATCACTTCTTATTCTCCCCATTGTTCCTGAATGGTTGATTGTTGTATGCTTGTGATATGTCTGACATAATGAAAGATTGTTTCTTCCCTTAATTTTGTACCTAGCATGTAATATTGTTTACTTTTGAACCAATTCGTTTTTTGATAACATTAAGCAAATAATAAAAGCTACTAAGCAGCTCCAAGCCTTGAATCTTACTTCAGGTTTAGCGTTTTAATAAGTATTCATGTGTATCAGTACTGGCATCCTCATTTTGTTGTTCTTCAATTAATCGTCAGCACTAACCACTTTTCCATTATCAGTTAAACGTTTAGTTTTATTATGACTTCCTTTTAATAATTGTGTTTACTTTTAATAAAGCTTTTAAACTTAAATACAATCTGTGTTTTTTGGTCCAGACTAGAGTGACTGAGCGAAAGGTTTTGCAATTTTTGCAAGCATGAGTCCAGATAGAACACTTCAAAAGACATTATGGACAATCCCAGAGGACTGCACTAAGTTGATAGAGCTATTGCTGACTAGAATCATGGGAGTTTCGCCAACCGTGCAATCTTAGTTAGCTACACAGACAGACTAATAAGAATAATCTAGTAATACCACAGGGAGTCATAGTTGAGGCAGGATAAGAATTTAGATACAGTCTACAAGAAGAGCAAAGACAATTTTGAAAAAAGTCAAATGAGGAACGCTAGGAAAAATAGGTACTAGTCTAAAATGAAAACTTACTGGGGCCAGCAGAGGAGCCCTCGCCTGCCCGATCCTGGCCCTGTTGAACAGCATCCGCCGCCTGCTGCTCCTGTGTCCTCCTCTCGCCCCTGGGGGGAGCTGACGTACAACATGAAAGAAAGAACAGAAAACATGGATGATTGTTGCTTGTCAATGTCAACCTAATCAAACATTTCAAAAGAACAATAACAAAATATTTCCGCGAAATTATATTGATTAGGGTTAGTTTTCATTTATTTGCGGACCTGTGACTTCAAAAGTCACGTAACTCACTAAACAAAGTACTGAAACGTTCACCTAGGACTGGCAGGCAGCAGTCCGCAGGCAAGACGCAAAGTGACAGACAAACTCCATTGTGATTTCAGTCAGATCAGTGACAAAACTAACAGTTGCCTGCTACATTACCAGTCATTTAAATAGTCAAACTATCAATCCACCGCCACTATTTTTCTTATTGTCAGGGGTACAAAGGAAGGGGCAGATTTAAGCCCCTTGCGGCTCTTTTGCGCCGTTCTTGCGTGACTTTTGTGACGCAGCAGCTAAACAAAAAAGGGCGCCATGGTGCGGCGTATAATATTATAACAACGTGACGCATTTGGGAGATGCATCCCGTTATAAAGCCCTGCGCCATCAGGGGGCGTTCCGGCGCAAGGGAGGGCATTCCTGCGCTGGAACACATCCTAAAAGTGGCTGAGGGAAATCTACAAAATTTCAATCAGTCACCTTTAGGACAATGATGCGTCACACAAACGCTGCACCTGCTTGAAGCAGACGTACGGCTTGACCCAGCATTGGGGAGATAGGGTACCCCAGAGCATTGCTGGAGCTGCGCCATCGTTGCGACGCAACTCCAGCAGTAAAGCTTCGGTGACGTTTTGGACCCATGGTGTGCTGCATTGCAAATACGGCGCACCATGTTTGGTGGTGGTAGCGGGCCGCACAATTAATGGCACATCCCTGCTACTTTGCAGGGATGCGACGGTAATTGCAATTCTGCCCCTTAGGGGCATACTTACTTACGCGTTCTGGCGCATCTCCAGAGATGCGTAAGATCAAATGCGCCACGCAAAACTACCCTTGCGACACGGCAGATGCGCCTCATTTACAATGCAGCGCGCCCTGGCGCAAGGGTAGGCACTTGCGTGACGTATCTCGTCACGTAAGAGCGGCGCATCGCTGGAGTCACGTCGCCAACGCAATGCAACTCCAGTAATGCTCAGGGCCACCCAATACTTGACATGCTGTGTCAGTCCTTTCGCCTGCTTCGAGCAGACATAAGGAATTGAATTGACGTAGCAGCGTCGCAGAAGTGCCTGCGTTAAATCTTGTAGATTTCACGCAGGCAATTTTGCGAGGTGCACAGCCGCCGGACTGCCCACCCTGCGTACTAGGAACGCACCCATTGTGGTGCAGGCCCATGGCTTTATAACGTGACGCATCTCCCTAGATGCGTCATGCTGTAAATGACTCGCAGGGATGCGGCACGTTTACGCCGCTGTTGCGTCACGCAAGGCAACGTAAACGTGGCGCAAGGGGCTTGTAAATGTAATCTGCCCCCTAGTGTCTAGCATTACGCAGTTCTGTAAAGTACACTCATACATAATAGTTACTCAGGCCAATGAGACCACGAAATAGAAAACAAATAAGCATAGTAGCAACGCCACTGAGAAGGAGAGCAGTGCACCTGAAATGCACAGAAGATTTTGAAATATAATTTAACTACAATGTAATAGTCATTAGCGGCATTATTGGCTTGCTCCATGTAAAAAACAAATATTTGCAATACAACAACACAGAGCAGGAGAAAACATCATAGTAGTGAGTGATTAAATGGCTACTACTACTCACCAAGCCCGGGGATCTCCAAGCCGAGCTGGTCCAGCAGGTCGCGCTCGCGGTCCAGGAGGTCCGTCCAGCGATGGGTGACCTGGCTGTAGGTGCGCTGGACCCCGTAGAGGTGGGAGATTGGCCCAGCACACCTTCTCCCACCGCTTCCGGCGCTCCCGCATGTTGTAGCCGCCAGCCGCGATCCTGCCGCCTCCCGCGATGGTCCTGGGCAGGCGGCGCTGGACGAAGTAGACCAGCGCGCCCACTTCCTCCGGGCTGAATATCTCCCGTCGCGTCACCTGCTCCCCCCTCAATCTCCCACATGCTGTCCTGGCACTGGGTCCAGCACTACTCCCCGCCGCCGCTGCGGCCCTCAAGTGCCTGGGCAGCTTCACGCCGCCTGGCTTGACCATGGTCTGGGCAGGTAAGGTAGGAAGAAGTAGAAAATTAAGAAAGAATAGGATAGGGAAGAAGAAAAGAAAAGAGTTTAAAAAAGTAGTTTAAAAGTAAAGAAAAATAGCAGAAAAGACAAAAATATACAGCTAGGAAAAGAGAGGGATAGATAAGAAGCAAAATCGTAAAAAAAAAACTGAAAACAAGCAAAGGATGGCAAAGATACCAAGAGGATTAAACACCATGCCCAGACACAGGAAATGAATGAAAAACAAGATGGCCGGCGCCCGTTCACGAGCGCGAAAGTAAGTTTGCGTGAGATTTTCCTCGCGATCTCGTGCGAACCTCTAGATTTCCCGTGCGATCTCGTGCGAACCTCTACTCGCAATGCGCTTACTGCGCGAGATTATACATAGTGGGCGGAAACGGAAATACGTCACGCAAACAAAATGGCCGCGCCCGTACTCGACCTTGGGGTAAATTCGCGTGTTGCGCTGCAAGCGGCTCGCGAATACTGCAAAAAAACTCGCGAAACAACAAGCCGCAAAAAAATAAAATGCTCATTCGCACGAATTGGCGACTTCCGCACGACGCCGCGCCCCGCGAATAGCGCGAAAAAAACGAAAAACTATTTCAGCAAAAGCAAAAGCAATGAGCAGGTGCAAAAGGTCAACCTCATGATTTGTAACGATTCTCTGTAGTGCTTCCTGAGGGGGCCCTCCAGAATTCGGTTGCCTGCTTGCAACTATTGTGTGACCCTGCTCTGACCTTAACTGTATGCCACAAAGGTCCTGATTTACAGCTAAAGGAGCTGACAAGCAGGTGCCAGGCTGGAACTTGAAATTCTTTCAGTGACACATTAATTAGCCCCTAATTCATTATTGTCAGTTGGGGCAGGGCAGGTGTTGTTAATAAAAAAAAAAAAAAAATTAATTCATGTCAGTTCAAGCAGGGCAGGTGGGCTTGCTTTTCCCCCCCCCCATCTTCTACAGTGATGATGAACCAGAGGGTGGCATTGATGTAACAGAGGGTGGCATGGGTCAAAGAGTGGGTGCCAGTGGTGAAACAGAGGGTGCTGGGAGGCTGTGATGATGAACCAGACGTAAAAACAACATAGTCGCGACCGTTGCGAGCCGACAAGTAAGTTCGCAATTGCGAACTAGTACCAAATCGTCGCGAACTGGTAGAAACACTTGCGAACACAAAAAAAAAAATCTGCAAATTCGCGAGAATTCGCGGATTTTGCGGATTGCGAATTCGCAAATCCGCAAAATTCGCAAACGCGAGATTCGCAAAATTCGCCCATGCTTTCTAAGGGCCTTAGAGCCCAGCAAGTGGGTCTCCTGAAGCACCAGCACATACACCATCTCTCTTTTCCCCCAGCGTAGCACGGCCCCAAGCTTGATTTTATCCAGAATCCCTCTCACATTCCACGTCACAACACGAAGGGTCTTATGAGGAGACACAGTCGTATGATCAGCCATTATCATCACAGTGCCCAGCACCCGGCCCTCCGCACCACCCCGGCGCACCCCACAAACTAACAAAAGCAAAAGCAATATACATGTGTGGTCCCACGCCCCCAACCCCAACACTCAGCAGACCCTTCCAGACCCAAACCCCCCCAAACATCAGCAACAGAAAAACACCCCCCCACGCCCCACTCCCCCCACCCCAATACCTCAGAGAACATTGAAGTATCTGTCGCGGCATGGAGAGACCCGGGTTCAAAACGGAGAACCCAGGGCCCGCCATACCAATGGATCCCAACACCCCGATTAGCACACACTCACCACCCCCCCACAACACCCACAACCGTGAGGGTCTGAGGCCCACAGAAGGCGCCTCCCGAGCCCCATTGCGTTCCCGCTAAATGTCATAGGATTCCTCAGATGTGTACAGACTGGCATAAAGAAGTCATAACAGAACAGTCTCACCAGCCAATGTAGGGCAACTCAGTAACCGGCAAACAAGGTCCAGTCTCCATCTATGTTCAGCTGCCGGTATCAGAATGTTCCGAGTCCCTCGCACCATCCATCTGCGATGCACTGGCGGAGGCCGACCTCTTCCGCGATCGAGACCTCCGGTGTCGACCCTTCCGGTTTGGGCGGTTCGTCCGCTCCGGCGACGATCCCTGGGACCTACCCGGGTCCAGCCCCGGCTGGGCATGTGGCCTGAGTCGCACCGCCTCGTCGGTCCAACGGAATACCTCCTCGGGCGAATCAAAGAAATGTGTCCGGGACTGGTACACCACTCTCAGGCGGGCCGGATACAGGAGGGAGTATTGGAGCTTCAGGCCCCGCAACTTGGCTTTAGTGGCCACAAAGGATTGTCTCTGCTGCTGCACCAACTTCGTGTAATCGGGAAAGATCATGATGGTATGATTTTCAAAGGTGAGCGAGCCTTTGTTCCTCGCCTCCCGCAGTATAACATCGCGGTCATGATAGTTCAACAGCCGGGCGATGACTGGGCTAGGACGCTCACCCTCCGGCGGCTGCTGGGTCAGGGCCCTGTGCGCCCTCTCGATCACAAAGCACGTGGACAGTGCCCCTTCGGGGAGCCAGCCCTCCAGCCACTGGGTCAAGAACCGCTCCATGTCGTCCTTCTCGCACCGCTCCGGAAAACCAATGAAGCGGAGGTTGTTCCTCCGTGCGCGCCCTTCGGCGTCCTCCACTCGGGCCGCCAGCGTCTTCTGGACACACTCCACCTCCACCATCCTCTTCTTCAGGGCGCCAATGTCCGTTTCGGTCACCCTGATTCGGGATTCGGCCTCGGTGATCCGCTCCACCGCATTGCGGAGGTCCTGGTGCAGCAGTGTAACGTCCGCTCCTACCGCCCCAATTTTAGCATCAAGCATGTCCCGGGATTGGGTGATGGCCGCCAGGATCGCTGCATTATCCGGCCCAGGAACGCCGCTGCCACCAGCCGCCCCAGAGCCACCGCTAGGCCCCGTGAATTTATCGATAGGGCCATGCTTAGGCGGGCCACCTCCTCCAGCCCTGGTCATGGCCGATCGCGGGCTCGCCGGGACCGCACACTGGGCAGGGCGGGCACCACTCCCGACAAGGCTCAGGAACCCCTGGGAACTGCCACGAGCACTGGAGGCCCCAGGCCCCGGGATGGAACGTCGATATAGGAGTCCCCAAGAAGGAAGTGGGCAGGCCGGCACAGGCCCGAGGTCGCGAAACTCGAGGTCCCGGCTTCACCAGGGCGGGATAGGCCTCCACCACGCCTCGTCGCCCACGAGTGTCCGCTCAAGGTGCAGGAATGAGTGGCGTCGCTGTGATCCGTGGGCAGCCGCAGCAGTAGAGCTGAGCCAGGAGCTGCGCAGTGGATGCCACCACCACCTGCGAACCCGCAACCGCCACCGGGCGTCTCGAAACTCGAGGACCCCGGTCTCCAGCCGGTCACTAGGCCGCACGTCGCCTCTTCTTGGTCTCAGGAGAGATAAAAGCGCAGGATCGATACACCGGAGCAGGCAGGGGACTCCACCGGATCGGTGCCAGACACTGGGTACCAACTGCGGGCTCGGGGGCCAGGATATGAAATGAACGGATTAAGTCCGGGCCGACGGGAGCTCTACAAAGCTGCGACCGCCATCTTTGCCCGCCAAGCCACGCCCCCCGGTTTTTGGCGGTTTTATAAGATATGAACTTAGAATGATTAGGCATAAATATAATGTTTTTATATGTAATTTTTACAGCTTTGAGGAAGCCTTGCTGAGTGAAACGCGTGCCAGCTGCTGTGCAATATTTAAATAAATCTCAACATGAATTGGGATCGCTTTGTGGAATGCAGTGTGTCATTTAGCACACTTGTTTAATGGCCGTAATAAGATTGAACAATGTATGCTTGGACAACAATTGAATTTATCGGACTATTTCTACAGTGACTTTGCTTTGGTGTGCTGCAGTGTCTATGAAGTGGATTTGAATTTGGACTACTTTGGAGTTTCAATAGTTAATACTCTAGTTGGATGAGTATTAAGCACTGTTTTAGCACCCAATATCCAATGGTTGGAGAATGACATATTGAATCCTACATGACTTCTGTACACATGGTGATGTGCAGATCAAGAAAGCATATCCACCCTTTCGTTCTTTGTATAGTGTTTTTGTATAGTGTTATTCCCCTGACCAGTGTCTTTGGCACCGTTTGATGAATCTCCGCAAAATTTTCGAAACTAGTGGGGCACTCCGTCAGCTCCTGTATTGTAAGTTTTTGGGTGATTCTTGAAGAAGGGGGGGACAAGAAAAAAGGGTGGTATCAAATTAGATTTTTCCCCATGTTAATTGACATAGGAAACTTTAGCCAAAGCTTCAGCCCGAACTGCTGAATGGAACTACACCAAATTTGGCAAAAAGGTAGCTCTTTTTTTCTGAAAGAGCCCTTTTGTTAAATGGTGTACAACTGTTCAGTAGTTCCTCAGAAATTAGAAAAAGAAAAATATCGATATCTGAGCACCGAGAGGAGTCACGACCCGTCCCGGCACAAGCTTCTCTCTGATTGGCCGCCAACACTCCAAACCAGGAAGTGTTGGCAGCAATCTTGTGACTTGGTTTAACTGAGTCGCGGACTCCTGTGCTTTGTTTTTGAAAGCCGCCGGGTCCCGGGGGCACTCACCAATTATGGTGCGGGGTCCACAGAGCACCCACAGCCATGGGGACTGCCACCTCCCCGGGGCTTTATTTATGATGTGCAGGGGGCATGCGGCCACCCCGCAGCCCTGGTGACGCCACCTCCCTAGGGCATTTTGTTAAATGAGGCCTCGCAGGCCCCCCAAGCCCGGAGACCATCTCCTCCCACGGGCATTATGAAATAAGTGTGTCAAGGCCCCCCAAGCCCCAGGGACCATTACCTCCCTGGGGTTGTACTAAATATTGACTGTAGGGGTCTCAAGCCCCCCACACTGCCCCGGGAACCACCTACTCCCCTGGGCACTTTGTATTTAAATACAGGGGTCCATTACGGAGTCCTGGGTACTGGGGACCACTATCTCCCCAGGGCACTTTGTATTTAAATACAGGGGTCAGTTACGGAGTCCTGTGTACCTGGGACCACCACCTATCCTTGGCTTTGCAAACATTGGGAGGGGAGCCACGTGGCCCTCCCCCTGTAGCCCTTGGTGGCCCTATGGACTGCACACCCCAGGGCTGGCTCCTGCAATGTCCCAGGGTCCTCACCCCCAGGACATTGCTGTTTGCTATGGCAGGGCGGTAGCCACATGCCATAGCAAACTCTGCTTTGGGTTTTGGAAGCTAGAGCAGGAAACCTGCTCTCGCTTCTGAACACCGAAGAAAAATTTATTTTCCACAAGGGGAGCTGCATGTAAGCAGCTCCCCTTGTGCAAAAGCACTGCCAACTCCCTCAGAGGTGGGGAGCCAGCAGGCCCATGGGGGCATTGGGGCTCCCCCCACAGTCCTCAAAATAAAGGGCTGGCCCCAGGGAAAGGGGTCTGTGAGGCCAGAAGTGGCCGGGAAGGGGGCCACACAGCCCCCTCACCCTAATTTAAAAAAGAAAAATGTCCAGGCCAAAGGGATGGGTCCCCCAATGTCAATAGTAGCCTGAGGAGGGGGGCCAAGCAGCCCCCTCTAGAATTAAAAATGAAGGGTGGCCAGGCCTCAGAAGATGGGTTCCCCAGGGCCAGAAGTGGCCTAGGAAAAGGGGGCCACACGACAGGCCATGCCCCAAGAATGGGGTCCTCACAGCCAAAATTGGCCAGAGGAGGGGGTTCCTTAATGTTTTTTTGTAAAACATTTTAAATGTGGTAGGCCCTGGGGATCGGGTCCCCAGGGCCCAAAAATAGATTAAAAAAAGGGGGCCGCACAGCCCCCCTTCTAACAAAAATACATTTAAAAAGCCGGCATCTCGCCAGAGGCCCACCCCCTCCTTGCCCCACTCTGCAAACATGTCCCCAGGTGCTTGTAAGCTGGGGGATTAAGTTACCTTGAATACTGAGGGTCCATGGGGGCCAACCAGCCCACCAGGCACCTCCAGTAAGCCCACCAAGGTTGTGTGAGGCCACACCCCTTTTTACACCTCTCTGCAACGCAGATCTGTGGTGCTTACAGGAGGTACCTGGTGGGTTAGTTGGCCCCCAGGGACCCTCAGGATTCAAGGAGAATAAATCCCCCAACTTACAACATGCCAGGGGGCACGTTTGCCTGGTGGTGCAGAGAGGGGCAGGCCTGATATATAACAAGTGTGCAAACACGCCACTTGGCACATTGTAAATTGGGGGATTAAGTCCCCTTCCATCCTGAAGGTCTCTGTGGGTCAACTATCCCACCAGGTACCTCCAGTAAGTGCCACAGAGCTGAGTTGCAGAGAGTGGTCCTAGGTCACATCCCTTTTTACAACACTTACCAAACGCACCTCTCTTGCCTCTTTCTGCATTTCTGTTGCTTCTTTCTATATGTTTCTTTCATTTTCTGCACTTCTCTTGACCTCATTCTGTAAATCTCTAGTACTTTCTGCACCTCTCTTCCCTCTTTTTGCATGTCTGCTGCCTCTTTCTGCAAGTCAATTGCTTCTTTCTTCACCCCTGTTGTCTCTTTCTGCACTTGTCTTCCCTCGTTCTGTACCATTCCTGCCTGTTTTTGCATCTAACTTGCCAATTGCTGCAATTTTCTTGCTTCTGTCTACACCACTATTCTATTGCCTATTTTGAACTTCTCTTGCCTGTTTCTGCACCACTCTTGCCTTTTTTTTACCTCTGTTGGCTCTTTCTGCACCGCACTTGCTCCTTTCTACACTTCTCTTGCCTCTTTCTCCACCCATGTTGCTTCTTTTTGCACTTTCCTTTTTCTTTCTGTACCCCTGTTGTCTCTTTATGTACCTCTTTTGCCTCTTTTTGCACTTTTCTTGCCTATTTCCGCACCTCTCGTCCTTCCTTCTGCAGGTCTGTTGCTTCTTTTTGCACCTCATTTGCTTCATTCTGCACCCCTGTTGTCTCTTTCTTCACTCGTCTTCCCTCTTTCTGTACCTTTCCTGCCTGTTTTTGCATCTCACTTGCACCTCTCTGCCCTTTTTTGCTTCTGTCTACACCTCTGGTGCTTATTTCAGCAATTATCTTGCCGCTTTGTGCACTTCTCTTGCTATTTCAACACCTCTCTTGCCTCTTTTTGCACCCCTGTTGGCTCTTTCTGTACCTCACCTACTCCTTTCTATACTTCTCTTGGCTCTTTCTGTACCCCTGACAGTCACTGTCAACATATGTGCCTTGGCAGGCAGCCTCACTGCCCAGCAGCAAGCTGATTGTAGACAGGCGCTACATCAGTTCAGACATATGGTCTCTCTGACTCCAAGTCAGACTACCTGGTGAACTCATGAAGTGGACACTGGGGACAGTCTGCCTGTTAAAAATTTACAGGCAGTATGTCTTACTTCTGTCAGTTCTGAACTATTGAAATAAAGTATAAAGTGCGGAACATAATCTTTTTTCCTGGCTATCCAGAATTTAACCATAAAAATCTTCAACATAAAATATAACGTTTAGAATAACATTACCATAGCAGTTGACACCAGCAGCATTTTGTAATTGGTATCCCACAACATCATCACTTGTTTGTATTTTCTGTTTCTTTACATCTTTTCTTTTCTCTTGAATTTTTTTCTGCTTTTGAATCATAATTTATTCATCAACATGTTTGTGTTTTGGACACACAACAGGTTTTTCATAAATAGGATATTAACCTAAAGTTGGTGCATAAAGTCTTCTTAAACAATTATATTCTCTTACACAATTTTTATCAGCACTAACCTTGTTTTCATTGAAATCAATTCAATTTGAATACAAACCAGACAGTGTTCTAACTTGAGATAATGCAATATATGCCATTCCCTCTTTAAACACAATTCTTCCGACATTTACTAAAGGATTATCTACACTTAAACCTTGAGATTAATGAATGGTTATTGCACATGCTAAACAGAAAGAAAATTGTTTTCTTCTAACATACAAGTCTTTTACCAGCAAAAAACATACAGCACAATGCCCAATCTATTTTACCTCTGTAATCTGATCAAATTAGATTTTCAAGAATTCATTTGCATTTCTGATTTGATATTTGACATATTCAACAACTTTACCCATTGCTCCATTCACAAAACCTTCTTCTATATTCAGATTACACCTCAAGATTTCCTGACAGTTTATACATACATCTAAAAAAAATTCTAAGCCTGCAGTTTTTGATACATACTTTTCCAAAGAATCACATTTAGTCTGTAGTTTATTTGAAAGAAGAATTGTTATTCCTTGATGCTCGATTTTATCAATAGCTTCAATGTGAACTATTTCTTGATTTTCCAATTTCAGAAGCTCTTGATTAAATGTAGAACACTCTTCCACTGTAGGCATTAGGCAAACTATTGGCATTGGGTCGGGGAACTTTAAAAACCTGGGACCCGCAATAGCCGTTGTTCTTGGGATGAGATACGGTCCCGGTTTCCTAAATGTACGGTAAGGAGTAGAGGGTGGGAGGTTTTATCTTTGCCCAATTCACCTCGACGTTTCCGTTTCGGTCCATACACGGGAGCGCTTCGACTTTAAGGTTTATTTTGGTTTTGCCGATTTCATTTCAAGTGGGTGCCGTAAGAATGAGTTAAGTCATGCACCCGGCTTTTTAAAACCTGGATAATGTACATAGCAGGTGCTAGCTATGTGTAGCGATGTGAAGTTTTAGATAATAGTAGTGCGGTGATATTTTATTTGTTACCGTGACCACAATCCGAGCGTCCATACATTTGGCATCATTGCATGTGAGTGTTGAAGCCCATATTGACATCCGAACACTCACCATGCCGTAAGAACGAGTTAAGTGATGCACCCGACTTTTAAAACCTGGATAATGTAAAGAGCAGGTGCTAGCTATGTGTAACGATGTGAAGTTTTAGATAATAGTAGTGCAGTGATATTTTATGTGTTACCGTGACCACAATCTGAGCGTCCATACATTTGGCATCATTGCATGTGAGTGTTGAAGCCCATATTGACATCCGAACGCTCATCGCATTACACACACAGCTTGGGAACAAGCATGGTTGATATATACAGCCAGTGTTTTGACTTTTGAGGATTAGTGGTTCATTTGGGATGCTACTATATAACAATGGCAGAAGGAGAGTTAGATAACATAAACTCTAATCTTTTATTTTATTTGCAGATTGATATAACAATCTACAACAGGGCGGAGAATTGTTCTGACCAGCTGGTATGAATGGACATAGCTGGTTGAGGGTAATGACCCCATTTTCTTATGAGTGGGTATGTAGGGAAGATGTATTTGGTCCAGAAATTAATTTTATGCTGGGTTTGTTTTTCAACTCAACAGTTTCCTATTTAAAGATGTCCGAAACTAGTGCGGTGACTAAGTGGTGAACCCTGATGAATCTGCCATAAAGTCTACCGGTCAGTGAAACATGTCGGTTACAGTAGTGGTATGCGACAGTAAGCTACCAGCCTTTTTAACTCACCAGTGCACACCAGAGTTAATAATAAAAGTACTACAATTGGTGTGTCTGTTGATTTTAATCTTCACTTTCCTTTGTTTGTCACTTCAGGCAGCTATTTGCTTGAGCTTCCTGTTCAGCACCTTTAATTTTGCTTTGACACTTTTCTTTTCTTGGAAAAGGAATGGCAACCAATGATGAGAAAGGGAGCTGAGTATTGGTAACATCTGCCAAGATCCCCGAGGGTTGTTCGCCCGTGAGGTGCCTTCCTCTCCGCCACACATTTTTTCATTTTGTATGGTTTGATTGTGGATGGATGGACTGTTTCAGTGGGACAGACATCAATGGATTTATCGAGTTGAATCCTACCCGGAGGCTCCTGCTTACATTTACAAACAGTGGTTTGATGTGGATAGTATGACATTAGAGAACGTACACCTAATCCTAAAATTGAAAGGAGGTGTTGTTGGAATCTAAGCAATGGTCCATCATTTACTGTTCTCATGTCGACCAGACGGTTGCTAACTCAAATCCAGGGTACAGGGATTTTTTGTTATTGAATCTCGTTGAGTGGAGGGCTATCCCGTAGGTACCCTTGGTTTCCCCTCTGAGCTCCTGTGTGATTATATATAATTAAGCAACCTATAGACTTTTTTCTGCAATTTATTGTATATCACTGCTGCTGGTGTGCTTTCAGTTGTAAGCAAGTACTTTAGTAGACAACTTTGTAAAGCTTGTTTACCATGTTTGCTTAGAACACCAATTCTTACATCTTTCAGAATATGTCCATAAACTTCATCACTTGCTTATCACATATTCTGAGTGAGTTCTTTATAATCAACATTTAACCAGAGATGGATATTTCCAATACTTCCCAAAGATTTCCTAGTGTCTTCATGTTGAAGAGTTTTAAAAACTGGTTTTCCTTTTACAGGCGTTAGTTGTAGTAGATCTCCAAATACAAATAAATGGTTTCCTCCAAACAGAACATCATAATCTCTTTTTAATACCTGTCGCATTCGTAAATGTTCAAAAGCAAGCAAAAAGTTTGAGACCTTCCTCACCTAATTCATAATTAAAATGTACATCTTCTTCAGCACTCTTGACACTTCTTAAGAAGCTAATCCAGACCACTTATGATATTCTAATTTATTATCATGCTCAACTGGTAAAATCTGCAAAAACAACATTTGATGGACAGAGTGCAGAACAATGTCATACATTCACCCCATTACAGAGATCTGAGCCTAAATCCATTGTGTTTTGCACCCCACACCACACCAGTTCAGACATGGCCATATGCAAATCAGCCTTGACCCTGTGCCTCATGGGAACAGTCTAACCCGAACTGCCAAGCCATGTCTTTCCTGGACCGGAATCAAGCATCCAAGGACCGGTTTCTGTCTATCAGCCGTCTTCAGCCAGGATAGCTTTACTTCAGTGGTGTGGAGAGCATGGGACTCACGTCTGAACATACCCATCCCACTCGGGGTGACAAATGCAAAAACAACATTTGATGGACAGAATGCAGAACAATGTCATACATTCACCCCAGTACAGAGATCTGGGACTAAATCCATCATTTTTTTGCAATCCACACCACCCCAGTTCAGACATGGCCATATGCAAATCAGCCTTGTCCCTGTGCCTCATGGGAACAGTCCAGCCCGAACTGCCAAGCCATGTCTTTCCTGGACCAGAATTAAGCATCCTAGGACCGGTTTCTTATTGGTAACATCAATAATCTATGCAAAGTAATTCCTTTAACATTGTGCACAGCTAATCCGGTTGGAGCTATTACCACACAAGATAAATGTGAACCAGTAGTTTTTTGAAGATAACTGGTCAAAACTTTGAACATGCAATGCTATCTTTACATGAATTAAAAGAATTGTCGTAGCAGTCGAAATCCCTAAGTAATTCACTTTTGCCACGCCATGGTTTGATGAGTTGGAGAAGTGCTAAATAGTAAAATTCTCACTTATCTGGAGTTTCACAACTGAGTTTCTTGTGGTTGATAAGATTACCTTTTTGTGTGTATCACAAAACATCCATGACATCCAACTATTGCATATTTTCCTTCTTTTAAATTCTGTTTAACATTTCTTTCAAAGCTGTAATGTTGAAGTACTTCATACAGACATAGCTGTTCCAGATGTCAACTCCTTTTAAGATAGTATGTACCCAACATATTAGTTTTAAGAATGTCTGTACTGTCTGGTTCATTTGCTGTTAAGTATTCAATGTATTCTAATGATGTCAAAACTCTATTTCGTGAGCAGGCAAGACCTACACTTACCCAAATGATCCCTTATGATTATGAATATAAACTTGAAGAGCACAAGCGGTCTGAACAGCCGTAGGATCCAATTTCTCTATGGGAAAGCATTTTCAAAGTAAAGCTGTACAATTTTTTGCTAAGGCTCTTCTCCTGTGCAATTTCTTTCCACATTTGTTCCATCTCATTTTTAACTGATTTCGTTATATGTGATGTAACGTAGTGTGCAACAGCAATTGAGTTGTTTGCATCATACTGGATGTTCATGTTTGCATTCCACAATTTTTAAATAACAGGATTGTAGTCATTGATATACTTTGACAGTTGTGTTCATTTTAAGTTATAGGTATTCTTTAGAGATTTGCAAGTTTTTGTTTGCCTTACAGAAGAAAAAAAAGAATTTACTCTTCCTTTAGAAAATGTTGGACGTGGAAATTCAAACCAACACTTGGTATAAAATGTTCCTTTAGACTAGTATTTTTGTCTGCAGTATATTGGAAACATAAAACTTGCTGCCTCAAGCTTGTATTTCCTCCTTCTCTTGGAATTTCACATGTCACATACTGTCAATGATAGGCAATACTATTTCATCTGAATCAGTTCTAAATTTAGGTGCATCCTTGATCCCTAATAGCATATGTATATGAGGATCAACTCTTGCTTGGCACTCCTTTCTCCAAAAGAAATCGGTAACTTCTCCAAGAGGTGGATTATTTTTATTGCAGATCAAATACATCATAGCTTGAAACCTATGATTAAAATATCTGCACACATTTACAGGATTCAAAGTAGACAGTTCTCCAGGTATCTTCATTTCAACATTTTTTATATTGGAAATTGCTTCTCATATAAATTCAAGCAAATCTTCCCATGCATACTCCACACAGCTAAGTGTCATAAACCATGTTGGTGTACCTAACTTCTGTAACATACACTTCAGTTCTCCATGACGATGATACCAATACTCATTTGGTAATCGTTGACATGCCATCAAATTAATTAACTGTGATTCTAAATTTTCATCTGTTTGTTAAAATTCTCCACAAGTTGATTGATAAACTCCAGTTTTCAGTATGTGGTTCACTGCATAGGACAACCCGCTGCATTAAGGGTGCCACTGAACTTTGCTTTGGGGAGAAATGCATCAACGTAATTTCAGCAGCCCTTGTTTTTGTCCAACAGTTCATTTCCTGTTCTTCATTTTTTGTTGTTCTTTTTAAAATAAAAATACAAAAAAGTAAAAAACGTTAAAAAAATAAAAAAAATTAAACTGTTAAAAAAAATAAAAACGGTGCTTATGGAACCACATCTACTGGTTAAAAAAAATAAAATTGCCTGAATGATTGAATGAGAGTATGGCTAGAGCGTATGGATAATATGTGGAGTGATTGGAGGAATTTAAGTGTAGTGCATGGTTATTTTATGAATGTTTGAGAAGTGGCAATGTGATTCAATGAGTTCAAGGATAATAGCACAATAATTAGAGGAGTGCATCAGTCCTCTGTAAGTGATTAGATGAGTGCAAGCGTGGTGCACAAGTTATTGTAGTAGTGGATAGTTACTGCCTGGTTCATTGCATGAGTACATTGCTACTGACTGGATGATTAGACTACTGAAATTAAAGTGTGTGGTGAATTTATAAATGCTTGCATATTGGCACATTGATTAGTTAAGTAAATGGTGCAGGATGGGTGATTAGACAAGTGCATGGGAATGACAGGGGTATTGCAGGAGTGCATAAGTACTAGCTGAGTAATTTGAGGAGTGACTCAGTAGTGCGTAGGTGGTTAGAGTTCTGCATGAGTAGTGTATGGAGGATTGTAGCAGTGCATGAGTTAGTGCCTGGGTCATTGTATGAGTACATGGGTAGTGACTGGATAATTAGAGTATTGCAAAGAGAATGTATGGTTAATTTATGAGTGATTGGGTATCGGCGGAGTGATTGGATAAGTACATGATGCTAGATGGGTGATTATAGAAGTGTACAGGAAGTGACAGTGTGATTGCTGGACTTTATTGGTACTACCTGAAAAAATGAAGGTGTGAATGAGGAGTGTGAACATAGTTACAGGACTGCATGTCTAGTAAATGGTACTGGCTGGGTGACTGGAGGTGTGCACAGGGAGTGGCAGTGTGATGGCAGGACGGTATGGCTACTACCTGGGAAAATTAAGATGTGAATGAGCACTGTATGTGTGGTTAGAGGACTGCATGAATTGAGCACATGTGTTTGTAGCACTATATGTGTTAGTATCTGGGTCATTACATGAGTACATGGGTTGTGAGTGAATGATTACAGTGCTGCAAACAGACTGCATGGTGAATATATAAGTGTTTATGTATTGGTGGAGTGTCAGGATAAGTATTTAGTGCTGGATGGGTGATTGGAGAAGTGCAAGGGACAGACAGGGGGATTCCCAGACTGTATAGGTACTTACTGGCTATTTAGAAGAGTGTATCAATAGTATGTAGCTGGTTAGATGTCTACATGCATAGTGCACAGAATATTATAGCTGTACGTGTGTTAGTGGCTAGGCCATTCCATAAGTATATGACTAGTAACTCAGATAATTACAGTGCTGGAAAGAGAGTGCATGGTTAATTTATAAGTACTTAGGTATTGGTGGAGTGACAGGATAAGTAGATAGTGCTGGATGGGTGATTGGAGTAGTGCATGTGACTGACAGGAGGATTTATAGACTGCATGGATACTAATTGGGTATTTAGAAGACTGTATCAATAGTATGTCGCTGGTTAGAGGTCTGCTGGATAGTGCACAGAAAATTGTACTTGTGTTACTGCATAGGCCATTCCATAAGTACATGACTAGTAACTGGAATAATTGCAATGCTGCAAACAGAGTGCATGGTGAATTTATAGGTGCTTAGGTATTGGCGGAGTTATACGATAAGTATACCGTGATCGATGGGTGATTGGAGAAGTGCATGGGACAGACAAGAGGATTCCTAGACTGCATAGGCACTAACTGCGTATTTAGAAGAGTGTATCATTGCAAGGTAGCTGGTTAAAGGTCTACATGCATAGTTTAAAGAATATTATACCTGTACTTGTGTTAATGACTAGGCCATTCCATAAGTATATGACTAGTAACTGAAATAATTACAGTGCTGCAAAAAGAATGCATGCTGAATTTGTAAGTGCCTAGGTATTGGCTGAGTGATAGCATAAGTAGATAGTGCTGGATGTGTGATTGGAGAAGGGCATGGGACTGACTGGAAGATTGGAAGATTCCTAGACTGCATGGATACTAATTGGTTGTTTAGAAGAGTGTATACATAGTATGCAGATGGTTAGACGTCTGCATGGATGCTGTACTTGGGTTACTGGCAAGGCCATTCCATAGGTAAATGACTAGGAACTGGAAGAATTACAAACAAAGTGCATGGCGAATTTATAAGTGATTAGGTATTGGCAGAGTGATAGGATAAGTATATAGAGCTTGATGGGTGATTGGAGTAGTCCATAGGACACGCATGATAATTCTTAGACTGCATGGGTACTAGCTGGGTATTTAGAAGAGTGTATAAATAGTATGTAGCTTAGAGCTCTGCATGGATAGTGCACAGAATATTGTAGCTGTACATGTGTTAGTGGCTACCCCATTCTATAAATACATGACTAGTAACTGGAAAGATTGCAGTGCTGGAAGCAAAGAGCATGGTGAATGTATAAGTGCTTAGGTATTGGCAGAGTGACAGGATAAGTACATAGTGCTGGATGGGTGATTGGAGAAGTGCATGGGACTGACAGGAGGATTAATAGACTGCACAGGTACTATCTGGGTATTTAGAAGAGTGTATCAATAATATGTAGCTGGTTAGTGGTCTGCACGGATAGTGCACAGAATATTGTAGCTGTACTTGTGTTAGTGGCCAGAGCATTCCATAAGTACATGACTAGTAACTGGAAAGATTACAGTGCCTTCTGAAGTTATAACTGCTTAGATATTAGCTGAGTGAAAGCATAAGTAGATAGTGCTAGATGTGAAATTGGAGAAGTGCATGGGACTGACTGGAAGATTTCCAGACTGCATGGGTACTAACTGGGTATTTAGAAGAGTGTAACAATAGTATGTAGCTGGTTAGAGGTCTGCATGCATAGTGCACAACATATTGTAGCTGTACTTGTTTTAGTGGCTAGGCCATTTCATACGTAAATGACTAGTAACTGGATTGATTACAGTGCTGCAAACAGAGTGCATGGTGAATTTGTAAGTGCTTAGGTATTGATGGAGTGACAAGATAAGTATATAGGGGCATATTATCAAGGGGGTTTATCTCCGCTTTTTTGGCTTTAAAAGCCAAGAAAGCGGAGATAAAATGATCTCCCTATTACCTAGCTGTCGCTAACACCAGTTAGCGACAGCTAGTAGGAGATAGCGACCATCTTGGGCCCCACTTTGCATGTCAGTGATATTTATCACTAATGACATGCAAAGTGAGCTTGCCAAGATGTTAGCGACTGGAAACAGTTGCTAACATCGCTATCTCCTATTACCAACTTTTGGAGATATTCGCGCTAAGCGCGAATATCTCCAAAAGCTAACACCTGCCCTGAGCAGTTCTTAGCCATGTTATCCAATGGGAGGTGGATAACATGGCTAAGAGCATAAGCTCGGTAATGCATGAATATCGCTGACTTTTCAGCGATATTCATGCATTGCGGCCGATTTGTATCGCATTTGCGATAAACTTTGGTAATGCCAAGGTTTATCTGCGATAAAAATTGCTGCAGCTCAGCGGTAAATTTTTGTCTCTAACCAAGCAATAGCGATAATTATCGCTATTGCTTGGTAATATGCCCCTATATAGTGCTGGATGGGGGATTAGAGAAGTGCATGGGACAGACAGGAGGATTCCTAGACTGCTTAGGTACTAACTTGGTATTTAGAAGAGTGTATCAATAGTATGTGGCTGGTTAGAGGTCTACTTTCATAGTGCACAGAATATTATAGCTGTAGTTGTGTTAGGAGCTAGGTCATTCCATAAGTACATTACTAGTAACTGAAATATTGACAGTGCTACAAACAGAGTTCATGGTGAATTCATAAGTGCTTATGTATTGGTGGAGTCATAGGATAAGTATATAGTGCTGGATGGGTGATTAGAGAAGTGCATGGGATAGACAGGCGGATACCTAGACTTCATGCGTACTAACTGGAATTTGTTATAGAAGTGTACCAATAAAATGTAGCTGATTAGAGGTCTGCATGGATAGCGCACAGAATATTGTCGCTGTACTTGTTTTAGTGGCTAAGCCATTCCATAAGTACATGACTAGTAATTGGAATCATTACAGTGCTGCAAACAGAGTGCTTGGTGAAATGATAGGTGCTTTGGTATTGGCAGAGTGAGTGATAGGATAAGTAGATAATGCTGGATGGGTGATTGGAGAAGTGCATAGAACTGACATGACACATTCTTGACTGCATAGGTACTAACTGGATATTTAGAAGAGTGAATCAATAGTATGTTGCTGGTTAGAGGTCTGCATGCATCATGCAAAGAATATTGTAGCTGTATTTGTCTTAGTGGCTAGGCCATTCTATAAGTACATGACTAGTAACTGGAAAGATTACAGCGCTGGAAACAGAGTGCCTGGTGAATTTATAAGTGCTTAGGTATTGGCGGCGTGATAGGATAAGCATTTAGTGCTGAACGGGTGAGTAGAGAAGTGCATGGGACAGACAGGTGGATACCTAGACGACATGCATACTAACTGGGTTTTAAGAGAAGTGTACCAATAGAATTTTGCTGGATAAAGCTCTGCATGGATAGTGCACGTAATATTGTAGCTGTACTTGTGTTAGTGGCTACCAATGTTCCCTCTAATTTTTTTCCTCTGTGTGCAGCAATGGAGGGTCCATGTGCGCTGCAACCATGGCTATGTGCACCAGGAACCAAAACGCACGTGTCTGTGGCGCGAAATGGCACTCAAAAAGTTTACTTTACAAAGTGAAAAGATGGTGCATTTTCACACATACAGCGCCACAATAAGGGTCTTAAGGGCAGTTTGCAAATTGGATAAGCACGCCATGACATGATTTGGTTAAACTGGCCCATTCTGCCCACTGTTCCACTCGTTTTAAAAAAAAAATGTAAACGTTTACTTTACAAAGTGAAAAGATGGTGCATTTTCACACATACAGCACCACAAAAAGGGTCTTAAGGGAAGTTTGCAAATTGGATAAGCACGCCACGACATGATTTGGTTAAACTGGCCCGTTCTGCCCACTGTTCCACTCGTTTTCCCCTAATTTTTGTTCCCGTCTGCTCTCTGTTGCACTCTTTTTTTGGGCCTTTCTTCCCTCTGTTCCACTTGTTTTCCCCTCGTTTTTTGCGCCCTTCAGCCCTCTGTTTCACTCGTTTTTTGTGCCTCTCTGCCCTTTGTTCCACTCATTTCCCCCTCGTTTTTTGTGCCCTTCTGCCCTCTGTTTCACTCATTTCCCTCTTTTTTTGTGCCCTTCTGTCTTCTGTTTCACTCGTTTTCCCCTTTTTGTTGTGCTCTTCCGCCCTCTGCTCCTCTCGTCTTTTGTGCCCTTCTGTCCTCTTTTCCAATAGTTTTTTGTGCCTTACTGCCCTCTGTTCCACTCGTTTTTCCCTTGTTTTTTGTGCTCTTCTGCCCTCTGTTCCACTCGTTTTTTTGTCATTCTGCCCTGTGTTCTACTTGTTTTTGTGCCTTTCTGCCCTCTGTTTCACTCGTTTTCCCCTTTTTTGTGCCCTTCTGCCCTCTGTTTCACTCGTTTTCCCCATTTTTGTGCCCTTCTGCCCTCTGTTTCACTCGTTTTCCCCATTTTTGTGCCCTTCTGCCCTCTGTCCCACTTGTTTTTGTGCCTTTCTGCCCTCTGTCCCACTCATTTTTGTGCCCTTCTGCCCTCTGTCCCACTCGTTTTTTGTGCCCTTCTGCCCTCAGTTTCACTCATTTCCCCCTTTTTCTTGTGCCCTGCACCAGCCCCCCGCCTTCTTACCTAGGCTCGTCATGTTCCCTCCGCTCGCTTCTTCAAAGTGGCCGGCGGCGACTCTCTCGCGCGATGTCCTGTGTGCGTGCTCCTAGCGAGTCGGTGCGCGGGGATGTCAGGAGAGGTGGGTGCGCACACGTGCGCTAGAGGGAACTGTGGTGGCTACACCATTCTATAAGTACATGACTAGTAACTGTAATGATTACTGTGCGGGAAACAGAGTGCATGGTGAATTTATAAGTGCTTTGGTATTGGCAGAGTGATTGGAAAAGTACACGCTGCTCCTTGGGAGATTGGAGGAGTTCATGGGTTGTGACAGGGCTATGTCTGGTCTGCATGGGTACTGCTCACAGTATTATAGCAGTGCATGAGTTAGTGCATGGGTCATTGCATGAGTGCATGGGTAGTGACTGGATGGTGTGAGTGCAACAAGGAGAGTGCATGGTAAATGTATAAGTGCTTGGGATTTGGTGGAGTGATTGCATGAGTATACACATGTCATATCAGGCTCCAGCCCCTCCCTTCACCACTGTGCAAACATGCCCCCTGGCGGGTTTTGATTTGGGGGATTAATTAACCTTGAATCCTGAGGGTCCCTGGGGGCCAACTAGCCAGCCAGGTACCTCCAGTAAGTGCCACAGAGCTGCATTGGAGGGAGGTGGTTCAAGGCTATGCCCCTTTTTGCACCTCAACTCTGTGGCAATTACTGGGCCTACCTGATGGGCTAGTTGACCCCCAGGGAGCCTCAGGATTCAAGGGGACATAATTCCCCTACTTAACATGTGCCACAGGGTGCATTTGCACAGTTGTCACATCAGGCCGTGCCTCCTCCCTGCACCACTGTGCAAACGCTCCCCCTAGAGCGTTGTAAATTGGGGAATTAAATTCCCTTGACTCCTGAGGGTCCCTGGGGGCCAGCTAGCTCACCAGCTGCCTCCAGGAAGTGCCAAAGAGCTACAGTGTAAAAGGGGCAGGCCGCTGAACACCCTTGTGGGACCCCCTGAGCAGGCCTAGGGGGTCAGGGTGTTTCTATCCTGCCCCCTTTTCTTTTCTTTTTTTTCACCTTTTTTTCTGTTTTCTTGCGACTCTGTACTACTGAGTCACAAGATTGCTGTCAACATTTCCTGGTTCGGAGTGTTGACAGCAAATTAGCCTAAAGCTTGTGGTTGGGAGGGGTCGTGACTCCACCGCAGCCATAAATATCGAAACTTTTATTTGTTTTATTTCCCAGCAACTACAGGACGGATTTACACTATTTAAAAAAGGTCAATTTCTGATCTAAGCACTACCTTTTTGCCAAATTTGGGGTAATTCCGTTCAGTAGTTTTGGCTGTAGCCTTGACCAAAGTTTCCTATGGGAAATTGATTTTTTGACTCTTATTTTTTTAATTTCTCAGCAACTACTGAATGGATTTGCACCATTTACAAAAAAAAGGTTGCTTTCTGAACCAAGCTCTTACTTTTTGCCAAATCTGGGGTAATTCCGTTCAGCAATTCGGGCCGTAGACTGTCTCAAAATTTCCAATGGAAATTAACATGGGGAAAACGCGTTTTGAGACCCCCCTTTTTTCTCAACCCCCGCTTTACGAATCACCCCAAAACATTCAGGATAGGAGCTGACCTGGATAGATTCATTTTGGGGTGAATTTTGCCAACTTTCATAAAACAACGCCAAAGTTATTAGCAAATCAAAAAATAATTTTCCTATGGAAACTAGGTTTATATATATATATATATATATTCACTGAAAAAACCATAGGTTTCACCCATGACATTTCTCTCATACAAAACCATTGAAATTCCTCAGTTATAGTTAGTTCAGCTAACTATAACTTGCGCGCCTGAAATGCACTACTGATGATGTCACATATTACATCACTCAAGACATGGTCAGTGGCATCACTCATGACATCACTGATGGCATCTCAATTGACATCATCCAGTGAATGTGTCTTTCTGAACAATAACTATTTTTATATATGTATATCTAAAGTTCGATGGAAGAATAAATGGATAAATAAGTGTCTAAATGGATTTTTTTGTTGTAAAAAAAATGATTTTATAACTGACTTATTAAGTGTATCTTAGTGAATACATGTATTAGCGAGTAATGTTTAAATTTTTAAATATCTGTATCAGTGTCTCACTTTGTGTATAAGTGGCGGCATGGGTTGGCGAGTAGCTACATGAGTGTGTATATGGGTTATTAGTTGTTTTTTTGAGTATCAGTACGAGTGTCTGTATGGTTCGGTGGGGGATATTCCTTAGAGTATAGATGCATTAATGAGTGACTCACTGTTTGTATGTGTTTTGAAGATAGCATGTGTGCAGGACTGTATTGGTGGATATGTGTGTATATTGGTGTGTTACTGAGTGAATGACTGCCTCAATAGTGTATTTATGAGTAAGTACATATGTTTTAAACTAGTATATGTGAGTATTGATGTATATAAGTGAGGATATACGAGAGTGACAGATTGGAAGATAAATAAGTATAAATAAGTATGTGTTTCTATAAGTGATTGTTTAAGAGAGTAAGTATGTGTACATTTCTGTAGAAGTAAGGGTAGTGGTGTGTGTAAAGCTGTATATGCACGTTTGATAGTTTATTTGCATGTGTGAGTATGTGTGTGAGTAACTCTATGTGTGAGTGTAGGTATGTAACAGGATGTATAGGTGTATGAGTACATATGATGAGTGACTACATGTATGAGTGACTATATAGAACTGTTGGTGAATGAGTGGATGTGTATGTAGATTTTGGAATTGCTGAATAGGTTGTTGTAACTGGTATTGGTATCTCAATTTTTTCAACATTTTTGTTTTTATTTTGAAGATCTGTATCAAGGGTTATATTACGCTGAGAGGAGGTCTGCCACTATTTCACAAATAAAAATATCAGAAACACTTTGTATTTTACTTTTATCACTACTACATTTCTCATAAACAGAATTCAACAATGAACAGAATCTTTTGTCCCGATTTTCTACAATTTGCTGTTGCAAACTTTCAAGAAAAAAACAACATGAACAACTACATTAGCATAGCAGTTGACACCACAACTATTTTCAAACCGATAACCAACATTCTCTTCAACACTGCCTTTCTCTTTTTGCTTGCAGGCGCAACTTCATCTTGTTTTTTTTCTTTCTCTACAGTTTCACTACAGATATTCTCAAATCTTCTTTTTCTACATACCACACGCTTTTCAAATACTGGATGTTGACCTGAATTAGGTGCATATTCGCTTCTTAACCTATTATACTCTTTCACACAATTTGCATCTGCACTAACCGTTGTCTCATCATAATCAATCAAGTACATTCAAGATAAAGTTCTGATTCGAGACAAAGCAACATATGCCATACCTTCTTTAAACACAGTACTTCCAATATTCACTAAAGCACTACACTTAAACCTTGAGATTTATGAATAGTCACCGCATATGCCAAAGAAATAGGAAACAGTTTTCTGCAGACATACAAATCTTTTACAAGCAAAAATCAAGCTGGACAACGACTAAGTTGTTGTACTTCAGCAATTTCATCAAATTTGATGTTCAAAAATTCAATCCCATCTCTATTTACATAATACAAGCTCATGTCTGCCCTGTCAACATATGGTTTCAGTCTATTAACATAACGCACCCTATGGGGGCTTCTCAGAGTACCAAGGTCTACCAAATAGGTAACCTGTCCCTTCTGTTCAACAATTGTATGGGGGCCACTCCACATGTCCTGGAGGACTGCTGGGGCCATATGCTTCAACACCCTCACCTTCTGCCCTGGCTGGTAAACATTCAGCCCAGCCTATTGTTCATGTCAGGCCTTTTACAAATCCTGGCTAGCCTCAAGGTTTATGGTTTCCTTTTTCATATACTCTGCCATCCTGGAGTGGAGACCAAGTACATAGTCCACTATGTCCTGTTTAGTTGGTTTGAGATGTAACTCCCATCCCTCCTAAACCAGACACAATGGACCTCTTACAGGATACCCAAACAGAAGTTCAAATGTACTGTAACCAACCCCTTCTGAGGAACCTCCCTATATGCAGATAAAAGGCAGGGCAAAAGGATGTCCCATCTGTGCCTAAGCTTTTCTGGGAGACATTTGATCATGCCCTTCAAGGTTTTGTTGAACCTTTCAACTGAACCATTGCATTGTGGGTGATAGAGTGTGTTGAACTTGAAATTCACTCTACACTCCTTCCACATTGCAGTCAAGTAACTAGACATGAAGTTAGTACCTCTGTTTGATACTACCTCCTTAGGAAAACTCACCCTTGAGAACACTCCCGAGAGGGCCCTTGTTACCACAGGATCTGTGGTGGTTCTAAGTAGAATAGCTTCTGGGTACCTAGTGGCATTGTCCACCACCACCAGTATAAACCTGTGCCCAGAGGCTGTCTGAGGATACATGGTACCAACTATGTCAATCCCCACTCTTTCAAAGGGAACCCCCACCACAGGTAGTAGTATCAGGGGGGCCTTAGTTGTACCACCTCCCTTACCACTGGCTTTAAATAACAAAAAAGAGCTCCAGTACTGCAACTACCTTCAGATTCTGTTTTAAGTGCATTGAATGAAACAAATGTCACCACAACGGCTTTTTCCGTTGGATTTAATCCAAAAACCTTTTTTTTAACAATTCACATTACATTTTCAGCATTGCCTATAGCTTTGCCTTTTTTCTAGACTTTGTTTTAACACGTAAAATATCCCCCAAACTTTTCCTTTTTCCATTCTTAAAAGACTCTGTTTTGCTTCCAACTCTCATACTCTAGTGCACACTCCAAACAAACCAATCATTCTGTCATATCTCCAAACTCACTCAATACCTAGCCACACTGCCCCAAAACAATGTTCACTTCCAAACATACACCCACCCAAACCTGCTTCTACATATTATTTCTCTGAGAAGACACTTTGTACAACAAAATTAGTACAAGAAGCTTAATACAAAAAGCAGCAAAGGTCATCAACCAAAATATATAAAGCTAAATTGTCAATATTTCCTAAAAAGGTTTTATTTTTGATTAGCCTAAACGCTATGGTCTACGCATTTCGAATCCCTCCCGATCTGGGGATTCTCCTCAGGACCAGAATAGCTATAAAACATGAAAAAGGAATATCCTTGTCTTAATCAATGATCTCAAAAAGTCCCCTCACTCATAATACCTCCAGTGGACATGGGCTCTTACCTTCTAAAGTACTCAAGAACCAATCATTATTTTTATCAACCGTCACTCCAGAAAAGAATAAATAAAACTGTCACAGCCCTGTCCCTTTAGTCAACCAAGAAAGTATATATGACACTTTGTATCAGAAAGATCTTACTTGTGACAAAACGACAGGGGTGTGAGGCCAGTAGCGCTTCCAAACGCTCGCTACGTATCTGAAAAGCAGATGTCTGTCATTAAAAACAGTAAAAAGGATTGTTTATCTTGATGACATACAGATATAAAGGCTGCTAATCGTACCTGAATAAATGTTATTCTTTCAATTGGAGGCACCAGCTGTACGGGCACGCTTGGCGGCGGTTTGCTGCAAAGAAACGGATTTCATTGGAATGTATCATTGACGTGACGGGTATCTCAGTGAATCTTACAGACCAGTGTCTGGTCACATTAAGCTAGGGGACCTTGAGAAGACTTCTGATCTTTACCCTTTCCCCCACCCTTATCAGAGTTCTTGGAATATTGCTTCTTTGGGTCACCACCTTGGTTAGGTGTGGTTATGCTTTGCTGAAAGGCTGCTCTTAGCTCAAGACTTTTCTTTAATGTCTTCACGGGGGAGTCTATCTGTTTATTCTGTCTCCGGCATTGTTTGTCCAAGACGCATCCCTTCTCGTTGTTTAAGCGTGTCACGAAATGACGTCATAAATCCTGGGCCTCTGGGAGTTTCAGTTGTCATTCTTTCCATGCTCAGCCAAAGCATAGCACTTTATACTTTTCCTCAGAGCCTATCTGTCTGTATTTCCATGTCACTGTATTTGAGTCAAAAAAGCGTTATAACAATGTGCCTAGATTTTTGCATTATGGGACTTGTGGTTCAAGAGTGCTTCCAATCATGTTGTTTGTTTAGTGTTTGCTATGTCTCGATGGAAGTCTATGCCCTGCCAAATCGCCTATAGATGTCATCTGGTCTGCTGCATCAATTGCCTCATCTGTAGTGTCTCTGTGGCTTTGCGTATTAACTGAGGGACAGAAGGAAATTGGAATGATCACAGTTTGTAAATCTATGAAAGCTCATTGAGCCCATCTTCTGCTGTGTTGAATCTGATGATCAACATTGCCTCTCTCTTTGTTAGTTTTGCATCCAGGTCACTACATCTGCAGTCTTGATCAACTTTAGAAATCACAGTCCATCTTAAGTCTTTTTCTGTGTGTATGTGTCCATGCCAGTTATTGACAAGGGGTGCCGTTTGCCTTTTCGATTTATCATTCGTGACAGAGGAGTGAAAAAACTCCTTGTTGTCTTCAGACATACGGGGCCAATGAAAGTGAGGGACAATCCTGTCCCAAGTCTTGTTTTGGCCCAGGTGACCTGCTAAGGGTATATCATAGGCTAGTGTTAATAGGAAGCCCCTAAACCCGAGAGGTATGTATAACCAACCTCCTGGCTGTACCACGCTTGGGGTCTCTACTCTCTGAGTATAGGAGTCCATCATCTCAATAGATTCCCAGCAGCCTCAGCACCAGCCTGCTGTCTGAGGGGTTCAAGAGAGGGACAGCTAAGCTGCTCCTGGCTCAGATCTGCCCTGGAAAGGCCCGCTGTCCCCAAGAACTCAACCTGATCAGGCTCAAGCTCATCTGGGACAGTTCCTTCTTCAAGACTAGGATCATCTCTCTCAATAGACTGATCTGTACTCTGAGTCAGGGGGGAGGAAGGCACTGCCCTAACCCTACTGTTCCTCTTCTTGGAAGGCACCTGGTCCATTCTTCCAGAATCCAGGGCCTCTTCAGTTTTAGATATTTTAGCCTGTGACCTGGTCACAGCAGACGGATGTATGACATTACAACGCATGCTTTTACATCGCATGCTTTTACATCACAGGTTTTATAACGCAAGTCGTTACAACGACTTGCGTTGGGGGGCGCTGGATAGTGAATAGTTTAATTTACTATTCCAACTCCAGTCCCCGTGGATAGTAGGGAAGGTGTTGGATAGTAAATTAAATCTATTCCCTATCCTAGAGCGCCCCCCAGCGCAATGTGTTGTAATGACATGCGTTGTAAGGCTTGCGATGTAAAGGCATGCGTTGTAAAAGTTGCATTTGAAAGGATGTTCCCCCAGCAGACACATGGGCAGGGATTCCTAACATTTCTGCATGGGTCCTGAGGTCCACTTCAGCCCAAGCTGAGGCCTCTAAATATTTGCCAAGCAAACATTCAACAGGGAGGCCTGCACTTACCATATCCTTCTAAAGGCCAGTTACCCCTCCCCAGTAGAAATTAACAACTGTCAGGGCATGGTCAGTCCTGACATTGTTAGCATTGGTCACTTGGTGCATTTCACCAAGTATTATCTACTCAGGAGCAACAAGGTCTTTTGTCACCATTGTGACACTTGCCCCTAAGTCCCAAAGCCCCCTTTCCATTAATCAAAGGCTGCTGTCTGTATTTGCCCAGAATACTGGTACTGACAAAGTAGGACATATCCATGCATCCATCACAGATCAGTACAGCCTGAGTTGGAACTCTGACTAGGCCAGAGTCCATCTCAGAATCCAGGGTTAACCCAATATACTCTTATTCTGAGTATAACCATCTGGAGCTGTACTAAGGGGAACAGTTCCCTTAGTGGCAATGGCGGCTGGAGTTGAGTCTTTTGACTTATTACAATCACTAGTCCAATGGGTTTTCTGTTTACAGCTTTTACACCGTGGTTTCTTTTGGCCTTTTCCTTTAGTTGATTGGGACTGCCCACCAGATGCAGATTTTTGGGGAACTTGAGAAGACTTCTGGTCTTTACCCTTTTCCCCACCCTTATCAGAGTTCTTGGAATCTTGCTTCTTTGGGTAACCACCTTGCTTTTGAACCTTCTGCTTCACCCTGGTTCTGACCCATTTGTCTGCCTTATTTCCCAATTCTTGGGGAGAGGTCAGATCAGGGTCCACCAGGTACTGATGCAATAGCTGATTTTGATAATTATTAAGGATCTGCTCCCTCATCATTAAGTTGTACACTCCTTTAAAATCACACACCTTACTGCCAAGTAACCATCCCACCAGAGCCTTAGTAGCACAATCAACAAAGTCAACCCAGTCCTGAGTCTGCGCCATTTGGGTATCTCTGAATTGTATCCTGCATTGTTAAGTGGTTAGGCCAAACCCTTCAATGAACACACTCTTCATGACTTTGTGATCATTAGCATCCTCCTCTCTAACAATGAGGAGCTTATCTGTACCTTTGTCTGCCAAGGAGAGCGACAAGATTGCTGCCCAGTGCTCATGGCGGAGCCTCTGAACTTTACTGGCCCTTTTCAGTGCAATTATCCATTTGTGGATGTCTTCCCCACTCTGGTAGGGAGACACAATCTTGCTAAGGTTCCTATGGTCATGAGATCTTTCTCTACCACTAGGGAAGTTGATGCCTCCATGGGCTCGGCCCCAGCTTCTGTCTAGTTCTCTGAAACTTTAGGGCCTCTCTTTCTAAGGCCATATGCTCTCTTCTGATTTTAAGCTGAGCTTTCCTCTCATGGGATGATTCCCTCATTTGAGAACACACTGAGGTCCCTATAGATGTGTCAGAATAGATAGACTAATGAGAAGGAGATCTTGACCTTCTAGGCATACCTTCAACTCTTCCAGGTGGAGTAAAGAAAGGGCCATCATGGCCACCTTCCTCATCTCCAGGAGGAGTTGCTTTTTCCAGGTTAATAACATTGTCATATTCCTGCCCAGCTACAGAGGACAGGTCCTGGGTGTTTCCACCCCTGACCCTTTCCTTATCTGCTGCCCAAGCCACTCTGTCTACCTTTCTGAGAACATCTAACAGCAGTACCTCAAAGAAGTGTTGGGTGTTTGCACTTTTTCCTGTTTTCAATGTCCTAGTAGTACACAATGCTCTCAACTACAAGAATGGGAGTTTCTCATGATTAGATGCCAGTAGCCTAGTGACATCTGGCAGGGACCCACTGTTTCCTGGCCTTGAAGACATCACTAATGAGGTGCACCTACCTACTCTAGTGTGGCCTACTAAACTCTCTTGAGTCATAGAAAGGGTGTGCTAAGCCCTTGACACACAACTCCAAGTTCAGTAGAACTTACAGTAGATTAAGCTTGAATTATATGTACCTCAGGTACCTTGAGTGGTTTTCAGTTAGTCACTCACTTGAGATTATCTGGTAAAACAATGGCAAGCTTGAATCCCAACCGCTGCACACAACATGAGAAGTTGGCCTGTCATATGCTGTACGCTAGTTATAGTGGGCCCTACTCTCCTACACCCAGCCAGCACCATGTGCTTATCCAATCACTCTGCCAAAGCCCAAGCACTTACAAATTCAACATGCACTCTACTTGCAGTACTGTAATGATCCAGTCAGTACCCATGTACAAATGCAACAATCCAGGCACTAACACATACACTGCTACAATCCCCTGAGCACTACTGATGCAGTCCAGCCATCTCCTTGTCACTACCCATGCACCTGCCAATCACTGAGACAACTCCATGTCCATATCCAATCAGTGCGCCAAAACACAAGCACTTATACATTCACCATGCACTCTCTTTGCAGTACTCTAGTCATCCAGTCTAAGCATGTGCGGAAAATCCGTTTCGCTCGCGGATTTTGCGGATTTTCGGTAAATTCGCAATCCGCGAGATTCGCGAATCTCCCGCAAAATCCGCACATCCGCGAGCAGCGGATTTTATGGCTTGCTCGCACTGTTCGCGTGAGTTCGCGGCTTCCCAGTTCAACTTCGCGCCCCGCGAATAAGCGCTAAATTGCAGAAATACGATCTTAGCAAAACTGAAACTACTTACCAGGTTCAAAAGTTCAGGCTCATCATTAGTAGCCATTTCCTGTAGTGCTTCCTGAGGGGCCCCTCCAGAGTTCAGTTGCCTACTTGCAACTATTATGTAACCCTGCTCTGAACCTCAGAATAGTTACACATATGCCACAAAGGTCCTGAATTACAGCTAAGGGAGACAAGCAGGAGCCAGGCTGGAAGTTCAAATCCATTAATCAGCCCCTAATTCATTATTGTCAGTTGGGGCAGGGCAGGTGTTGTAACTAATTTTGCAACAATGAAAGCACTTAGCAAGTGCAAAAGATCACTAATCAGGAAGCACTAAGGAAGCAGGTGCCAGCTAAAAAAATATTCTGTGACACATTAATCAGCCCCAAATTAATTCAGGTCACTTGAGGCAGGGAAGGTGTGCTTTGCTTTGCCACAATAATGTACACTGACTGGACAACCAGAGGGTGCTGTGATGAAACAGAGGGTGGCATGGGTGGGCCAGAGGGTGGCATGAGTAGTCAGAGAGTGGCAGTGGTGACAGAGAGTGGCAGTGATGAAGAAGAGTGTCCCAAACAGGCTGGACACGTAGAAACAACAAGTTTGCAAAACTTGCGACCTGACAGGTCAGTTCACGTTTGCGAAATTGTACAAAACCCTCGCGAACTGGCAGAAACCCGCGCGAACACAAAACAAAAAAAATCCGCAAATTTGCGAGAATTCGCGGATTTTGCGAATTGCGAGTTCGCAAATCCGCAAAATTCGCGAACGCGAGATTCGCAAAATTTGCCCATGCTTAATCCAGTCACTACCCATGTACTCATGCAATAACCCAGGCACTAACACATGCACTTCTATAAACCCCTGAGCACTATTGATGCAATCCTGCCATTTCCTTGTCACTACCCATGCACTCCTCCAGTCACCCAGCCAGTTCCATATCCTTATCCAATCACTGCGCTAAAACACAGGCACTTATACATTCACCATGCACTCTCTTTGCAGTACTCTAGTCATCCAGTCACTACCCATGTAGTCACGCAATCATCCAGGCACTAACACATGCACTGCTACAATACCCTTAGCACTACTGATGCAGTCCAGCCATCTCCTTGTCATAACCCATGGACTCCTCCAATCAACCAGCAAGTTCCATGTCCTTATCTAATCACTGCACCAAAATACAAGCAATTATAATTCACCATGCACTATTCTTGCAGTCCTCTAAAACTCTTGTCACTACCCATGTACTTATGCAATGGCCCATGCACTAACACACGCACTGCTACAATCCCCCAAGCACCACTGATGCAGTCCAGCCATCTCCTTGTCACTACTCATGTACTCCTCCAATCACCTAGCCAGTTCCATGCACTTATCAAATCACTTTGCTAAAACCCCAGCATTTACAAATTCACCATGCACTCTTCTTGAAGTACTCTAATCATCTAGTCACTACTTATGTACTCCTGCAATGACGCAGGCACTAACACATGCACTTCCACAATCCCCTGAGCACTACTGATGCAGTCCAGCCATCTCCTTGCCACTACCCATGCACTCCTCCAATCACCCAGCCAGTTCCATGTCCTTATCTGTTCACTGCGCCAAAACACAAGCACTTATAAATTCACCATGCTCTCTCCTTGCAGTACTCTGATCATCCAGTCACTAGCCATGTTCTCAAGCAATGACACAGGTACTAACACATGCATTGCTACAATTTCCTGATCACTACTGATGTGATCTAGCCATCTGCTTGTCACTAGCCATGTACTTTTCCAATCACCCATCCAGCATCATGTACTTATCCAATCACGCCACCAAAACCCAAGCACTTATAAATTCACCATGCACTGTCTTTGCAATAGTCTAGTCAGCCAGTCACTACCCATGTATTCATGCAATGACCCAGGCACTAACACATGCACTCCTAAAATCCCCTGAACACTACTGATGCAGTCCAGCCATCTCCATGTCACTACCCAAGCACTCCTCCAATCACCTATCAGAACCGTGTACTTATCCAATCACTCAGCTAAAACCCAAGCACTTATAAAGTTACCATGCACTCTCCTTGCAGTACTCTAATCATCCAGTCAGTACCCATGTACTTATGCAATGACCCAGGCACTAACTCATGGCAAATATAGAGGAGGTCATGCTAATCACAGGGGTACCTCAACGCATAGTGTTCCCTAGTGTATGTAGGTGTTTTCACTGTATTCTAAGTGTCTTTTAGCATAGCACTGGCTACAGGCCTGGTTAGTCAGAGTCAGTTATATCCAGTACCCGTCAGTAAAAAGTTGGGGCATGGGAGTACTTTCTACTCCTCTGTTGGTTCTTTCTGCACATCTCTTGCTTCTTTCTACACTTTTCTTAATTTTTCTGGACTTCTGTTGCCTCTTTCTGCATTTGTCTTACTTCTTTCTGTGCTTTCCTTCCTCTTTCTTCACATGTCCTACCTTTGTGGGCATAGTTAGAAATTAGCGTTGAAAAACCCTTGACATCACTGAAAAAACATAGTTTTCAGGGACGTTATAGTGAGAAATTAGCATTTAAAAAACCTTTGAAATTAACTGAAAAAAGAACAGGTTTCAGGGACTTTAGAGTTAGTTGGACATTTTACTCATACAAAACCAGAGAAATTCAGCAGTTATAGTTAGTTCAGCTAACTATAACTCGCACCCCCGAAATGCACTGCTGACAACGTCACATATTACATCATTCATGACATGGTCAGTGACATCACTGATAAAATTATCCTAAAAAAGGTCTATCCAGGCCAGCTCCTTAACTGAAAGTTTGGGGGTGATTCGTCAAGCGAGGGCTGAGAAAAAAGAGGGGTCCCAAAAAGTATTGTCTCCGTGTTAATTTCTTTTTTTTTCTTTTGGGGGGGTTCCTCATATACCATTATTGGAATCTTGAAGGGAACTAGCTACCTCTTAGTAATTGGTCATCCTGATCCAGCACTGATGATACAGACCAATAACATAGTGGTGAAGCCCGATCCTTCAAGTTGCCACTGCTTTCCCAATCCACTCCATTTCACACCGTCGTTGGCACCCTGTGTTTCTTTGAAGATAAGGGGACAGGGCCCAGGATAAA
Source organism: Lissotriton vulgaris (assembly GCF_964263255.1). NCBI lineage: Eukaryota > Metazoa > Chordata > Amphibia > Caudata > Salamandridae > Lissotriton > Lissotriton vulgaris. The sequence continues at coordinate 458,932,652 of NC_141696.1, read as the reverse complement.
TCATAGGAAGACCTTTCACCTGTTTTTCCAGGCCACAAGGGCCGCCCAGATTTGAACAAGACTTGTGGAGTCGCATGCCATGTCAGATTCACTTGTAAACATGATATGTTTTAGACAATTTGAAAAAATGGGGGGGTTGTATCCTTCCAGGCTCTACTTATTCCGCGCCTTGCAAGAAGGATAACATAGAAAATTAATCTTGTAGAGGGATCATTTATGTTATAGTCAGAACCCAAACCAGAGAAAATAGTTCTTGTGGTGATTTCCAAAGATAGTTGAAGGACATCTTCCAAAAAGTCCTGGATCTTGACCCAGTAGTTTCTTATCTCAGGGCAATCAACAAACATATGGACATCATCCGCGGCAGGGTGTCTACATCTAGGGCAATAATAATCTAAATTGGAAAATGTAGCTAGTTTTTGACGAGTTATATATGCCCTGTACATAGAATAGAGATGGTTTCTTTTTAGTGTAGCAGGGTTAAACACTGCCTGCAGGATGGTAAAAGAATCAAAGCACAGTTCCTTAATATTTCCACTGTTCAGATTTAAAGCATTACCCCAGAGTTTTTGTAGCTCTAGTTCTGTGACATTCTCAACGACTAGCATAGCCGAGTACCAGTACGAAATTTGGTTTTTCCACTTGCCACTCTTAGATATTAGATCAAACTTCGGATTGGGTTCATAAAAATTCCATGATCTAGTTGACCACCATCCGGACAGCTGGTAGTATTAGAATCTAGTGAGTGTTCCCCCAGTCAGATTAGATAAAGCCTCCCAGCTTAAAAGCTGCAAGTCTTCCTGAAGGTCTCCCCAATGTTCTAACCCTGCCATCCTCAGGGGCCAAGATAATCGATCATCAAGACAAGCGGGTGTACCAGGGGAATCCCAAATTGGGGCTTGACCAGCATAATAGGGGATATCAAGCCTTTTCCTAATATATACCCAATTTCATAAGGCTGCCCCCAAAGTCTTTAGTCTAACCTTTTAAAAAAGCTTCAGACCCCCAAACTTAAAAATAAAAAAGTCTTGTCCCTGTGGTATGTCTTGCAGTAGTGCTTTAAAGAGTATGCCTAGGGAGGATACATCAATATTGTTGACCAATAATGTAAGATTTTTAAAGTGGAATGCATGGCAATAGACAAATAAATCTGGAAAAGCCAGCCCTTGTGTTCTTAAACTTCTCCTGAGCTTTTTTTCCAGGAGATTATTGGGGTTTTTGAATTCCAGATGAAGGATCCTAGTTTCCCTTGTAGTTTTTTAATAGCTGGTGTGTAGAAAGATAGAGGGATGGAATTAAATAAAAACGTTATTTTTGGAAGGATGATCATCTTGATCAAATTAACTCTCCCAAAGATATTTAATGGGAGGGATGACCACCGCTGAAGGAGGGCACAGAAATCCTTTGAGACTCTGTCCAAGTTGATTTTTGGTATCTCCTCAATTTTTTGGGCCAGATGTACCCTCAGATATCTCATTCTAGTCTTTGATCCCACTGTCGCTACCACTTGATTCCACTCCATAATCTCAGTTTTGCCTTTGTTAATGGTATATCCTGAGATCTCTCCAAAAGGACTTCAGCTGGATTTGAGGTGAACATAAGTGGATCATCAGCGTATAACGCAAATTTTAATTCCAAATTAGAGATCTTAAAAGGCTTAATTACCGGGTCAGACCTAAGCAGGCAAACAAAGGGCTCTATGTACAAGTTGAACAACAGAGGCGATAAGGGACATCCCTGCCTAGTTCCATGGGCAATAGTTACCCAATCAGTGAGGGATCCATTGACTAAGATTTTTACGCGCAGAGAGCAGTAGAGAGACCTTATAGCTGTTATGAAATTGTTTGGGAACCCAAAACCTGTCAGTGCTTGCCACAAATATGACCAATCTACTTGATCAAATGCCTTAGCGGCATCAACCGCTACGAGAGTCAGAGGGAGCTTCTTGTCAACGGCAACATCAATCGCTGCGATGGCTTGAAACGTTAACTCATTAAGTTGCCTTTCGGGAATGAAACCCCTCTGATCATGATGGACAATGGATTTGATTACTCTGGCCAGTCTCGCTGCTAACACCCCCGCAAATATCTTGTAGTCCGAATTTAATAAAGAAATCGGTCTGTAGGATTCGATTTTTAATAGGTCTTTATTTGGCTTCAGTATTAGGGTAACAGTGGCTTCTGACCACGAATTTGGGGCCCTCTCCCCCCACAGAAGGATTTTGTTAAACAGTGTTGTTAAAACAGATATTATTTGGTCCAGAACTATCCTGTACACCTCCTCAGGAAGTCCATCTGGACCGGCTTATTTTCCTTTAGCCATTTTCATAATCTGGGTTCTTACTTCACATTCTCTGATGTCAGAGGTAAGATAGATTTTGTAGCCCTCAGACACATTGGGGAGCTGTATCTTGCTTAACCAGCCTTCCACCCTCTGTGGAGAGTGACAGTTGTTGGCTTTATATAAAGTTTGTATAAAGGATTTAGCCTCCTCCCTGATTAGATCATCATCATGGGTAATAACTCCTGTGCTAAGAAGCGATAGGCTGTTGATCTGGTTTCTAATACTATCTGCACGGGATTTCCATGCAAGAAGGCGGCTGCATTTCTCCCCATACGAACATTTTTGGAGCTTACTAGCAACCCATCTATCTTTTAAGATCTTGTCAAGGCTTGCTTGATACTCCTCCCGCAAACCATCAAGCTCTTTTTGTAGGCAAAATTTAGTGTTTAACTGGTCTGCTGATGCTCTCTGAAGCTCCTGTTCTTTTATTTAAGCTTCAGGAGACCCTCTTCCTTCTTCTTCCTGCTGAGTTTATTTCTTCTGATCATCAGGGTGCTCAGAGAACCTCTAATAAATGCTTTGAATGTCTCCCATATCACCTGCTGACTTGTTGAGCCATTATTATGCCTGAAGAAAATCCTCTGTCTGTGTCGCTAAATGAAGCCTTACCCCCTCTTGGAGTAGCAGGGCCCTATCCAGAGTCCAACTCCTCTGCTGTTCCTTCTGCTTAAAGTGAATTATAAGCTCAACAGTCGAATGATCTGACAATATAGCAGGAATATAAGAAATAGATTCCACTGCAGAAAAAAGTGATTGATCTAGGAGAAAAAAATCGATTCTGGAGTGGTGTCCATATCTTTGACTGTAGAAATAATAATCTCTTTTTGTACCATTTTTAGCTCTCCAGACTTCTATAAGATTAAAATCTTTCATAATATTCTTGAGCTCCATTTGGGATCTTTTTGGGGGTGTAAATTTCACCCTGGATGTGCGATTCTTTTTTTCATCAAAAATCAAACTGAAATTACCCCCTAATATGACGGGTCCAGCGGACTCCACCAAACTAACTTTTAGCTTCATGAGAGCACCCAGAGCATCTTGATTGGGCCCGTAGTAAGCTGCACATATGAAGGGAGTATTACCCAATAATAATGATGCCACCAGCCACCTCCCAGTATGATCTGTCTCAGACTTCTCCAGCCTGATCCCAGCATTTGCTCTAATCACTATTGCCACTCCTCTTGTACTACCGCTTTGGTCCAAACAGAGGATATCTTGGACCCACCCACGTTTACCAAACACTGACTTACACTCTCTCATCTCTAAATGAGTATCCTTGAGTAGGCAAACATGTGCTCCAGAATTGTACAGATATTCATTTACCCTAGACATCTTCCTCCTATCTCTCAGGCCATTGACGTTCCAACTAATGATCTTAATTTTATTGGTCATGTTGGCCATGTCAACATATCCTTGGATGAATCACTTCCCAGCTCCCATCCAAGAAATCTGTAATTCTTCATATGTATATGAGGAATATTTTTTTCCCTTTTTACCCCTGCCACCCAACTGACTACCCACCTCCCATGAGGAACCCCACCATACCTGCTTTAGCGATCTTGTCACCTATTGAGGGTTCACAATGTCTGGTGGGGATTACCCCCATTATGAAAAAGAAAGTAGGCATCTAAATGTGATCACTAATACATTTATTTTTATTTTATTTTATGTTTTCTCCCTTCTCCTTTTTTATTGATTTTCTCTCCCTTTTTTTATAGTCCTCCCTCCTTATCTAGTTTCCCCCCCCATTATTTTCATTTGTGTATTTATTTATTTTTTTCTATGAATTGTGATCAATAGATATGAGATGCTGAAAAAAGACAAACTATATTCTACTACAAATTCGGCTAAGAAATGTCTCGCATTAGAGTGAGCGACGCTTCTTCAAGGGGGAATTAAGAGGAGACAAGCGATATTCTACTGAGAATTTTCTCTCATTAGGGTGAGGAACGTGTCCACTTCTTGAGGTGATAGAAAGTTATGAGTATTAGTCCTCCAAACTACTTTTAAGAATGCTGGAAATTTCATTTGGACCTGTGCGCCCATACTTCTCAGATCAGGCATCCTATTCCCCAACTCCAACTGCTTTTGCGCCGTAGCCTTTCCCACATCCGAACGAATTAGATATTTAACAGAGTTTATCCGAAGTGTGGTGTCTGACAATGCTCTTCCCAGTATTAACTCCTTTGTTGTATATGTTAGAAAGTTCACCAAGATCTTCCTGGGGGTTTTCCTCTCAGTATGTAATCTAAAAGGATCCCTGTGAGCTCTCTGAATTTCTGACTTTAAGACTCCCTCTCGAAGGAGTTTATATATCAGCGACTTGACGTCCCCATTCTCCGCCCCCTCCAGAATCTTTAGGAATTTCAAAATATTTCTTCTGGACTGGATCTCAAGTCTCTCAAAATCCATCTGGAGGGTTTTGTTCTGGGTTTTAAGAGTCGCTAAGTCTCTCTTGTGTCGTTGCGAGGCCCCCGAGAGCGAGGCCACATCATCTTCCAATACACAGGTTCCTTTACAAACATCGTCAGGTTTATCTTGGATGCTTTTTTGATTCACCTCCGAGGTTTAAAATTTAGATAGGTGATCCCCTCTTAGGCTATGTAAGAGTGACTCCAACTGTGAGAGTCCGCTACCTGATGCTATCTCCAGGGAGCTACCATCTTTTTTTTGTTTTTTTTTCTTTTTTTTAGAATATTTTTATTGAGGGTTCATAAAAACAAGATCAACATTTCAGAATACATTTGTAAGAGTTTTAGTACAGTACATGGCATGTAAATATAAATAAGTAATTAATCGGCATTCAAGTATCCACAGCATAATTATAAAGTGCAACATAGAGTTATAAAGTGCAAAGTGCTTAAAAGTGCATAGAAGCAGACTGGTTATTATGAAGATATACTTTACAAATCAAACACACTCCAAAACTTTTCATATTTCTTGAGCGCCCCTGATCTAAGCACATATTTTCGTTCCCTGCCCTGGATTCGTAATAGTTTAGCCTTCCAAGCCTGGAAGGTCGGTTTTCCAGGACTGCAGAACAAGCAATTTAGCTATTAGAGAGGCTATAAAAAGAAATTTGTTGTATTGGGTGTTGGTCGCTGAACAGCCTAGAATAGGGACTAAATCATCAAATATTATAGAAGCTTTAAGCTCAAGGGAGAGGTATTTTTTTATTTCCTTCCAGAGTGGCTTGATTTTGGGACATTCCCAGACAATGTGCTTCCAATTCCTTTTTCCTCACAACGGAAACATTTGTCGGCAACAAGGGGGAAGATATTATGGAGATAGGAGGGAGTTCTGTAAATCATCCATTTATTGTAAAATTGCATGCGTTTAAAGTTTGCCCCGGGGAAGATTGTTTTGTTAAATTTATTTATTTTATCCCATACTTGTTGATTGATTTCAATGTCCTCCTTATTTTTCCACCTCTCAATAATCTTACTAGGAAATTCTTGCTCCTTGTCCTCTTGTAGTATTTTAATCCAAATACTCATCTTTTTTTGAGTTTTATTATTCATCGCTGTAGAGATAGTTTCGTTAAAATAAAGATTTCCTATATCTAGCTCCCTGAGTATTGGATTAAACATAAGAAAATACCAATTCAGGATGGAATGAGAATGGTGCACCTGTCTGGCTATTTGGTCCCATGACTTCCACCTGTTGCCAACCAGGAAGTCTTCAATTTTCTCAAAGCCATTGTCTTTCCAGAGATTTAAAATTTTACTGTCCATACATCCCTCTTCCCCTAGGTTAAAATTGTTCAAATCCGGTGTATTAGATATTCTAGGAATAGAGTGGAATTTCAAAAACTGGATTTTCTGTCTGAAAACCCACTGGATGGACTTATAGCGAATTTTCTTTGGATCTTTAGTGACTCTAATCGGATCAGTTATTTTTACCTCTGGCAGCATCTTCTTCATAAAAAAATTTGTCTGCCTCGTTAGTGTCTAGAAAGAAAAACCTAATGCTGTGGTGAGTAAAAGACGCAAAATAATATTCTCTAATATTTGGGAGGGACAGCCTTCCTTCTGTTGATGAAAGATGTAAAGTGCTAAGTGCGAACCTAGGAGACTTTCTGGCCCAGAGAAATGAGGAAATCAGGGCATCTACTTTTTTAAAGAAGGAGACCTGGATAACACAGGGTGCTGCATTAAATAAAAAATTAAAAAGAGGTAAAATCGACATTCGTATCAGTGCTGTTCGGCCTATTAAAGACAGGTGTAATAAATTCCAACGATCTAAAAGGGACTCCACCTTTTTTAGCAGCAGTGAATAATTAAGTGAAAACAGGTCGTCTAAATTGTCCGATAAAAATATTCCCAGGTATCTCTTCGGCGTTGGATTGTAAATTTGCCTAAATTCTGGTACTAAAGTGTCTACAGTGCAGTTTATTAAAATAATTTCCGTCTTGTTAACATTCATTTTGTAACCCTCTAGTTTTTGAAAGTCAGAGAATATTTTTAAAATTTTCGCTTGACTTAAGGGGTTAGAATCTAGAAATAGGGCAATATCATCGGCGTACAATTTTATATTAGTCATGCCAGCTACCGGGGCTGTATTTGTTCGTGTATTGCTAATTGCAATCGCCAAAGGTTCAATAAACAATGCAAATAATATTAGCGACAGTTGGCAGCCTTGTCCGGTACCTCTAGTAACCTGGCACGTCCCAATATTGGAATTGTTGATGATAATATGTGCCCTAGAATTCATATATAGTTGTTTTAAAAGAGAGATAAAAATATTTGGGAAACTAAAACTATGTAAAATAGCAAACAGGCAGTCCCAGGACACTAGATTGAAGGCTTTCTCCGCGTCTAAAAAACTGATTTGGGCCTTCACTTTATTAGTTTAAAAAAAATCTAGTGCCTCCAATACGAACTTTGTATTTGTATGGAGGTGCCTGCCTGCAAAAATACGCAATGATCGTTGACTACCAGACCTCCCACTATTTCATTCAGTTGGTTTGCTAAAAGCTTTGTAAACATTTTATAGTCCGTGTTAAGTAGACTTATGGGTCGGTACACATTTATGTTCTCCCTGTCCTTTCCTTTTTTTAGAATACTAATCACTACAGCTGAGCAAAAAGAGTCGGGGGGGATCCTCCTTGGAGTAAATCATTTACTAAGATTAAAAGTTCTTTACTTAAAGAGTTCCTCCAAATTTTTTAAAGAATTCGATCGGAAGGCCATCGTCTCCGTTGGCCTTACCATTAGGGAGGGAATCAATCACCTCATTTAATTCAGACTCTGAGAAGGTTGCAGTGAGGGATTTCTTGCCCTCATCGTCTAGGAATTGTAAGTTGAGCTAAAAACTCCCCTATTGAATCAGATGCGGCCTCTTCTGTTATTTGATAGACCCCCTCATAATGTTTCAAAAACCACTCCCCAAATGAGGCTGTGGTCTTATTTATTTATTTATTTATTTATTTATTTATTTGCTTCTATAGCGCAGGACTCGACCCCCTGAGGGGTATCTCCGCTCTTCATTAGCGTGCATTTTAGTGTTTGGGTCGGTTAATTGATCTATTCTATTGCGAGTCTGTTTTTCTTTGGCTTGCCAGGCCAGGAGCTTCCCTGTGTACTCGGTCTCCTTGTGCTAGCATTGCCATTTCTAACCAATTCGGCGTCCCCAGAGGCGGGTGAACCATTCGCTATCAAAGGCAGGCTTTGATGATTAGATGTCTCCTTTCCTAGTGGGACCTGCTCCTCTACTGCAGGACCACACGTTAAGACAGTGTATCTATTTTTCAAAGTTACAGGTTGGGTTGCTATGTCCGGGGCTGTAGTTTGTGTAGCGAGAATAGGAGTAAAAGAGAGGGAGGGAGACTTACCCCCTTAGGCGTCCACCACCTGCTCCATGATTTTAAAATAAGATTTTAATGAAGGAGTAGGTTTTGGCTGAGGGGGACAATTTTTCAGTAATCTCCATTTTTTAGCTCCCCCGACCTTAAGGTTTTCTCCTTCTTCTCTTTTCTTCTCACCCTAGGAGAAAGTGTGACTATCTCAGAACACACCAAAGCATTCAATAGAAAAAGACCAGTCTTTTGTAAGTCAGAGTTAAACCGAAGCTGATCCTATTCTTGGCGGATGGCGCTGAAAGTGCAGGCACAGGTGTCGCTCCCTTGCTACTTTCGGGGTCTGAAGGCGAGGATGCCTCTTCTACTCTGGCACAAGCTATTTTCAACAAATTAGGGGCTTGTTGTGTAAGCAGGTCCATCTCACTGCACTGCAGCAATTGTAGAGGGGCAGAGACAGTATCAGACCCAGGTATCTTATGATGACATCCAATAAAGGCACCTAAACAGCAATCACCTACAGAACTTGCGGTATCCACAGCATACACAGCATTTTCTCAAGACCTGTGACAAACAGCCCCGCCCTCCCTTGACTGACCGTATGAAGTAGTATCCGAAGGGTGCACGGAAACTAATCCTAGCTAGCACCGGCCTTGTCTTCCGCCAAAGCCCTGCCCGACATTCTTGCCATTTCTCCTGCTCCTCTCCAGCGCTGACGCCATTCTCTGCTTTTGCCTCCACCGACTCCATGACAGACGCCACTCCCATTGGAAGAAAGCCACTACTCCCTCAGGGTCCTACCGCCGGGCGCTCCCAATCCCCCGTGAACGGACAGGAATGAGTTGTGGCAAAAAAACGAGAAAAAAGGAAAGAAATGAGGGAAAGAGAATTAAAAGAGAGCTGCTAGAATGGTGAGAAGAGTTTCAGGCATCTGCTCACCGTTTAATTGCCATTTGTGCTACATTAAAGCGAGGGAATCTCTCGACCAGACTGGAGCTCCCTGCAGCCGGCGTCAGCCTGCCGCCATGTTCCTCCGGACGACTTCAATATGAAGGTAACTCAATGTTAATTTCCATAGGAAATTTTATTACAGGCTACAGCCCGAAATGCTAAATGGAATTACACCAAATTTTTCAAACATGTAGAGCTTCGTTCAAAAAGCGCCCTTTTTTAAAATGGTGTAGGTCTGTTCAGTAGTTGTTAAGAATTTCAAATAATAGAAGTCAAAAAATCAATTTCCCATTGGATACTTTGACCAAGGTTGCAGCCCGAATTGCTGAACGGAATTACACCAAATTTGGCAAACAGGTAGTGCTTGATTCAGAAAGCGACTTTTCTTTAAATGGTATAAATCCGTTCAGTAATTGCTGAGAAATTAAAAAAAGAAAAGTTTTGCTATCTGGGGCAGCAGTGAGTTTGCACACCCTCCCGGCCACGAGCTTCACTTTGATTGGCTGCCAACATGCCAAACCAGGAAGTGTTGGCAGCCATCTTACGACTCTAGAACCGGGTCGAAAAAAGATTAGAAAAGAACAAAAGGGAGCAGAGTAGAAACACCCTGACCCCCTATTCCTGCTCAGGGTCCCCGAGGCCCAAAACCGCTTTTTTTTTTTTAAACGCCTGAATGTGCTTGGTGTGCAAATACAGATGAACAAACAAAATTGAAGCAGGGCCTCCCCCACTTCATTTAAATGAGCCCCCCGTTGGGCCAAGTACCGGGGGCAATCCTATAATTATATTGTGGGGCCTGTGGGGCCCCAGCAGCCTAAGGACTGCCACCTTCCTAGGGCTTGTTTTGCAATTATTGTGGGCCTCCAAGGCCCCCCATGCTACCTCATGGGGCTTTACTTAAAAATGCAGGGGGGGTTTTGGGCTCCCAGAATCCCCAGGGACCACCACCTCCCTGGGGCTTTGAAAATAGAGGGAGGAGGCCGCACGGCCCCCTCCTGAAGCCCTTTATGGCTCTGGGGACCTCTACCTCCCAGGGCCAGCTCCTGCAAAGTCCTGGGGAGCCCACTCCTGGGACATTGTTGTTTGCTATGACAAGGTGGAATCAGGTCTGCCACCCTGTCATAGCAAACCTTGGTTTGCTTTGTTGAAGCGAGAGGAGGAAAACCTGCTCTAGCTTCAATGAAGCAAAGCAGGATTGCTTTTGGGCAAGGGAAGCTGTATTTCAGCAGCTCACCTTGCCCAAAAGCAATGCTGGTTCCCGTAGGAGGCGGGGAGCTGGTGGAAGCATGGGGGCATTGGGGCTCCCCCCACATCCCTTATGAAGAGGCCAGGCCCCAGGGGATGTTGTCCCCAGGGCCAGAAGTAGACAAGGGAAGGGGGTCCATGTGGCCCCCCTTCCTAATGATTAATAAAAACATTCAAGAATTGGGCACGCCCCGGGAGATGGGGTCCTCCGGGCGAATATAAATTAATGGAAGTGGACCGTTTTTTTTTTAAAGTTTGGAGTCGTGATCCTAATGCTGCGCTCGGCATGGCCCCCTAGTGTGAACGCACTAGGTGCGTCGCTTTTAGCTTGACCCCCTAGAGTGAACACGATGGGTGCACGATTCTCAGCATGGCCCCCTAGTGTGAATGTGCTGGGTGCACAGCTTTCAAGGTTGCCCCCTAATGTGAACGTGAGGGGTGCACTGCTCTCAGAGCGGCACATGAGTAATTCACAGGTCTTTAAAAGACCATGTACCTGTAAATGGGTCTTTGTTGTGTTTTCACCTCTCCTTAGAGCCCCTGCATCTCCACTCTGCCTATGACTGGAAGAATTAGCCCCCCGACATTTTTATCAGCCTCCCCCAAAATTTGGCTCTAGTTGCGCACCTGACTGACGTATGCAGGTTCTGCCCACTCCGCTTACACTCACAAAATTCCGTAGATTCTGTCTGCCGTACGTCAATGATTCAGCTGTGTGGCTGGGATTCTGGGCATTTTAATACCGGTGCTCCATGAACTCAGCAGCTCGCTTTAGGGGATCCAGTAAAAGGGACTCCAGAGATCCAACAGTCAGAATTCCTTGTTCCAGAGATCAACGACCTGGGAGGGTATCCACTGAATGATAATGGAGTATTCCACAATGAGAATTCCAAGCTCTGGACTCGGTTTTCCAGGCATCTGTGTGGTATTCCTGCTAGCCAGTGGCCCAGATTTTAGTGGGCGGGACCCCAGGGTACTAGAGCAAAGGCTATGGGGATCCCGTAGCAAAGAAGGCAGTTGCCTCAGGAACCGGTGCAGCGCCTACTCACGCTCCATGCGTAGCGTTGGCTCTCCTGAGGCTTGGTTTGTAATCCTGATGCTCCACTGGGGTTGGCACTGTTTAGCAGCCAATTAGAGCCAAGCTCATGCTCAGGGGTTAGGCTCCGCCAATAGATGTACTTATTCAATCACTCTCCCAATCCCCAACCACTTATAACTTCACCATACACTCTTCTTGCATTACTCTAATCATCCAGTCTCTACCCATGTACACATAGAATGACCCAGACAATGTTACATAACTGAAGTCTTCCTCACTGCCAGAGGTAACATGGTTGCATGTGCAGTAAACAGCACAATGTAATGTGGTAGGGCCCAGAGCCATCATGCATACTTAATGAACAAACAGACACAGTTAGATAGATAGTGGAAATGGCTACGGGCATGTGTGCCAGGGCCCCTTTTTATTACCAGGGTCACATGTCCAGTGACGCCTGTGCTGGATGCGTGTGCAGTGAGTGAAAGCCAGCCCTAAGGGAATGGTTGGTGCTGGCAACAACTACAACAGTGATCATCGTATCACACAGAGATAGAGGGGCACCAGATCTTTAATGATACACAAAATATTGTATCGTAAAGGGTCCATGACTTGTGGTGCACTGAGGTAGGGGAACCAGAGATGAGCGTTAATGTTAATGTCCTTTCGGTATATTCCTACTGCCTGATGTGACATTGCTGCGTCTGGTGTATACAGCACAAAAGTCAATCATAAACGAAACCTTGAGTTGTGATGCACAGAGTTAGTGGTACCTGCAGAGCTCAGCGTGTGCGCAGCCAGCGATGATGACGTTTCCTTGCAGGTTAGGATTGGATTGGATATGTCTGAGACCTGCTGACCTCAGTGTAGGCTGGAGGCAGCAGTCAGCAAGGGCACACAGCCAAGTGGCATTGACTTGAGCGGACAGAGTTAGTGGCACCTGAAGCACTCAGTGTGTGCACAGCCACTGATGATGAGTCATTCGGGCGGGCCGCACCTTATGCAATGTCTTTTGCCTACTGGACTCTGCAATTAATAAATGAAGATTCAATTTTAATTGTGAGTCCTGCTGGCCGCAGTGTAGGCTGGAGGCAGCGGTCAGCAAGGGCACCCAACCACATGGCATTGACTTGAGCTGCACAGAGTTGGTGGCACCTGAAGCACTCAGGTTGTGAGCAGGCAGCATCTCTGAAATTAATGAATCAAAACTACATTTAAATTGTGAGCCCTGCTGACCTGAGTGTAGATGTGTGGAGCAAAAGATGAAATAAATATGGAATACATTGTCAAAATATTCGATCTTCTGAGTACAATCTTGTTGTATGATATTCTGATGCTGGAATCTGTACTGGTGGTTTGTCATATAATCCACATTTTCCAGTGGGGATGAGCTGTAGAAAACAATGAACTTCCAAACTTCTTTCCCAAACACTCATGGGAGTTTCCTTTGCTTTTTTCATTTGAAATATTTCAATAGTATTTCCAATCACTTCCTGTGACTGTAAAGGATGTACACTATAATGTTCATACATTACTTCACTTTTGGAGATGTCCACTTTTTCAATTTGGCCACTTGAAATTTCACTATCATTAACTCAATCGATTTCTTCTTCTACCACATATACATTTTTGTAGTAAACATTGTTTTTTGTGAGATATAACATAGCCTTTTGCCCTTTGCTGACATCTGCTAATTTTTACCATGTTTTCTACTCTTCGTAGGAACACCATTAACTAGAATAACTACAGTTTCAGTTTCCTCTTTCTCTTCGGCAATAGTTTCAAGATTTTGTTTTTTAAATCTAAAGGTAAATACACAATTCTTTCTTTTAAGCCTCTTTGTAAATCTGATGGAGGCAGCTCACCTGTTTTGGGCTCCATACGAACAATAGCATGAAATGGGTGTACTTTTGCCTAAATAATTCTGCCTCAATAAGGCCACATGGTGGTATCTTGTGGTGCACTCAGTTAGTGGCACCTGAAGCACTCAGTGTGTGCAGCCAGCGATGATGCGTGGCCCGAGCTGGCTGCACTGGGAGCAACGTCTTTTACTACTGTACCTCGTCATCTTCAATCGTGACTCAATCTGCATTTTGAGCCCTGCTGACTGCAGTGCAGGCCGGAGGCAGCAGTCAGCAAGGGCACACAGCCACGTGGCGTTGACTTGAGCTGCAGAGAGTTAGTGGCACCTGAAGCTCTCAGTGTGTGTGCACCAAGCGATGATGCGTGGCCCGAGCGGGCTGCAATGGGAGCAATGTCGTTTGCTACTGTACCTCGTCATCTTCAATCATGATTCAATCTGCATTTTGAGCCCTGCTGACTGCAGTGTAGGTCGGAGGCAGCAGTCAGCAAGGGCGTACAGCCACGTGGCATTGACTTGAGCTGCAGAGAGTTAGTGGCACCTGAAGCACTCAGCGTGTGCGCAGCCAGGGATGATGCGTTGTGCGGGCAGGCCGCAGTGGATGCAATGTCTGTTGCCTACTGGACTCTGCTATTAAGGAATCAAGACTGAATTTGAATTGTGAGCCCTGATGTCCGTAGTGTAGGCAGGAGGCAGTGGTCAGCACGGGTGCAGAGTCACGTGGCATTAAATTGAGCTGCACAGAGTTAGTGGCACCTGAAGCACTCAGCGTGTGTGCAGCCAGTAATGATGTGTGGTCCAGGAGGGCCGCACTAGGAGCAGTGTCTGTTGCCTTCTGGACTGCATCATCTGCAATCGCGACTCCATCTGAATTGTCAGCCCTGCAGACTGCAGTTTAAGCCGGAAGCAGCGGTCAGCAAGGGCCAACAGCCTATGTCCGGCCCTCGAGATGATGTATTTGATGTTCCTGAAGTGTTGAGACCAGCTCCCTGGTCACCTTGTTGCATATTTTGTTGTGCACATCACATCTTCTCCCAAGCAAAAAGTTTGTGATGGATTGTCTGGAGGTGCTTTTAAATGCTCAAAGTGCCACAAGAATATTTTTTCTCAGTACCTCTAGACAAAATCGTGGACAGAGAATAAAACTGACCTTCGTTGCGCTGACTCTCTTTTGACAACCTAGGATGGTAAAAAATGTCCACATGATGCATTTTGTCTTTTATTTGGGAGGGGTTTCATCTATCTTTTCTTCATCAGAAGTATGTTCCTGCTGAGGATTGGAAGAAACAGTTTCCAAATCTTTCCAATAAACACCCAAATATTTACAGACTAGCTGCAAAAACACAACAGGTTTCTCTACTGTGAAGCTACAGAGAGAATGACTAAAATGGGCTTTGTCCTTCAAGTGTTATAGTGGGAAACCTTATGAACCAATCAAATGCTCTCTTTTAAAGTCGGATGGGAGTCAGCCCTGCTGACCACAGTGTAGTCAGGAAGGGACGACAGCCATATAACGTTCACTTGAGCTGCCCAGAGTTGGTGGCATCTGAAGCACTCAGAGTGTGCACAGCCAGCAATGATGTGTGGTCCGGGAGGGCCACACTGGGAGCAGTGTATGTTGCCTACTGGAATACGTCATCTGCAATTGTGACTCAATCTGAATTGAGAGCCCTGCTGTCTAGAGTGTAGGCCGGAGGCAGCAGTCAGCAAGGGCCCACAGCCACGTGGCATTGAGTGGAGCTGCACAGTAAGTGGCACCAGGAGCATTCAGCCTGTGTACAGCCTGCAATGATGCATGCTCTGGGTGGGCCGCACTGGTAGCAAATATCTGTTGCCTACTGGACTGCGTCATCTACAATAGCGACTCGATCTGAATTGTGAGCCCTGCTGTCCGCAGAGTACATCAAAGGCAGTAGTCTGTGCAGACATAACTCTGCAGTGCTGTGCTGTTGGGTTCACAGGGGACCTGTGTCGAGGAGGAGGGCGGTCATGACAGTGGCCTGGTGGCAGGGTGCGCGCTGCCGCCCTGGCAGACACATTGGCCTTCTTAGAAATTAACCATGCCCAGAGCCCCGGCCTGTTTATTCGCACTTCTACGCTGGAGTGGTATACGTTGGGTCAGCCCACTCCACTTCCGCTTCTGCTTTAAGGGGGGATGACACAGCTACATGACCGAGATCTTCTCCACTGCCTGAGGTAACATCGTTGAGTCAATGTCCACAACACTACAAGCACCGGCAGTATATGTGCACATGAAGAGGTATGTGCTCTGCATAGTGAGGTCTGTCCAGCACATCACCGCTACACTTGGCATTGTGTGCATTGTCATTGATGGGTGACTTGCCTCCTTCATATATACTTGGTTCCCACCTCTACCAACATTCTGCTATTGTGTGGCTGCGGGGCCATGCCGTTTTGGGAAGATCCACTGTCCTGTTCTGCGCTGCCTTCATGGGAGTAGTGGGGGTGGTCCATGGGGAGGTCCTGGGTGTGGTGGTGGTGGGTGTTGTGGCCTTTTTGGGTGTCAGAGCTGCATGATCAGTAGCTCTATGACGTGTTGGTCTTCAGATGTGGCTCTGGGCTGGGCTCCCTTTCATACTATAGGTAGTCATCTTCTTTACACTAGTAAAATTATACATAAAACAGGTAAACCCAATGGTACTGGCACCTGGGTGAAATAGTAGTACAATATATGGTGGTCCCAGTAATTTAGGACTAGCTGAATATTATATATGGAACAACATAAACATCCAAATAGCAATACTCTGCAAAAAATGATTATGTAGCGAATGTTATTTAATCACATATATGTCGAAATTCAAATCTCATATGTACAAAGGTGCCCAGCAGGACAGGGAAAGGAAGAGGGGTTAGTGAATTTGGTGAGGTTACGTGATAATGAGGAAAGCATGGAAAACAGTGGAATCATATGCCAAATTTAGAACAAATCAGGCTTTCAGTATCAAGCCAAGGGTACATAATCTATCCATAAAAATTGAGTAGCAAAACCCCATTGATAAAACACAATTAATATAATCTCTGTTGTTTCCAAGGTTGGCGTAAAGAAGGAAGGGTTTCGACCCCAAAGTTTTAACGTAGGCCGATTAACACCTTACACAGGGGTCTTCATCAGGACAGTGATGAAGGGAGGGCACAAGGATCCTGCAATGAGGACTCAAATAGAGGTTGAGGGCCAGTAAGCTCCTAAACGTAGAGTGCGACAGCAACACACATAACGCGGATCCTGCGTGTTCCTTCTGAAAATGCACCATTCAAATAATATAATTCGTGCCACACGTGTCACTACTAGAGAGACTTTCAGTGATTAATATCTGATCTATAACAAGCCAGCACTCAGTGTTGACAGCTCGTTTCCCTCGGTAATACATTGATGTTTGGAATCAGCGAGTAGCGATAGAGCACCATTTAATCATTAAGACGATTTTTCCACCGAAGATCGATACAGTGCTTCTTGCACCACGAATTTCCGATACAGATCTGATAATAATTAGCCAGCCCTAATCAACTTCCTCACACATCTTGGATGCATGTCTACAAATGCAACGTAGGGCCCCCAGGTATCCGCACATCCTGCTCGTCCCAATTCGTAGTAGTATAGAAATAACTGTAGATCCTCCTGGAAATCCCAAAACTCCGTTTTCAGAAACCTGTTGGATAAATGAAGACAATGGTCAAGCGTTAGTATGGTCACAAATGTAATATGGTGCAATGTATTGCACTTGGACAAACTGTAATGCTTACAGGTATGACCAATCCTGCACGAAATGACTGTAACAGAGGTTTGTGTGGTCATAACCTTCGAAGGAAAGAAAAGGAATGTTCCAACCACACAAACTTCTGTTACAGTCTCATTATGCAGGATTTATCACACCTATAAGCATCACGGTTTGTTTCAGCTTGATACACCTGCATGTTCACTTCACCCACACTGCGCAGGAACAGCTTGAGACCAAGCAAGGGAGCCATGCCATAGCAACTGACTGCACACATGTACTACTTGTCCCCCCTGCTGATACTGCACACTAGCACTGCAACAGAAACCACATGCATTCCAACAATGTGCAGGCAAAACTGGACCACCGGGGCCTGTACACTAATGTGGTCGCAAAATTCTCAGGCAAAGTGCATGATTCCAACATCTTTCAAAAGTATCCCAGGCCTGGTCCCCAGACTAGTCCACCCCCCAGCGATTACTGCCTGACCCTGCGCACCCAGACCTCAAAGCTCACCTGCCGCCACTGGTGTGTTTCCAAGAGGGCCAACCACATGCAAGAGCAACCTCCTCAGCCATCGCTGGATTCCACAGCACAGGCTCCCAGCGCATCCTGCTGTACCACGTCGAGGAGTCTTGTCTGTACAGTCAGCTGCTTTGGCATACGCGCAGTCCAGCCGAGTTCACAATTCAAATTGTGCCTTGATTGCTAGGATGATGTACCAAGGCCTACGCATCATCACAGGCTGCACATCAACACAGTTCTGGTGGCACTAACTCAGTGCAGCTCAAGTCATCGCCAGGTGGTGGGAGACCGTGTCGGCCAAAATGTCTCGGCTGCCACCAACTGTGCACCTCATGTCATTGCCATGTGGCAGAAGGCCAGATTCAGACAAAGTGCCTTGGCTTTCACCAACATAATAAGTACATGGATACCTCCATATAGAGAGTGGAATTGGCATTGAGCATGTGTGCCGAGCCCTTTTTATTGGCAGGGTCACATGTCCTCTGATGCCTGTGCTGCATGGGTGTGGTGTGGGTGTAAACCAGCTGTTAGAGAGTGGCTGTGGCAGGCTGACAACAAGACCTGTAATCAGCAGATCACTACCGGGAAGACCTGGGACATGTAGCATCGCAGTTCCCTCCTTGTAAGCGTAAGCGGAGTGGGCTGGCTAAATTGCACATCCATCACAACTTTACCAATATGGGGGTTTAAATCCGCACACCCATCAAGATAGGTATACAATGGGTGCGCGACTCCACTTAAAAAAAAAAAATATATATATATATATATATTCACTGAAAAAACCATAGGTTTGACACATGTTATAGTTAGCTGGACATTTCACTCATATAAAAACCAATGAAATTCCCCCGTTATAGTTACTTCAGCTAACTATAACTCGTGCGCTCGCAATGCTGTGAATTTCATAGGTTTTTTAAATGCTACTTCCTAACTATAACGTGTGTAAAACCTATGGTTTTTTCAGTGAATTTCATAGGTTTTTCAAATGCTACTTCCTAACTATAACGTGTGTAAAACCTATGTTTTTTTTCAGTGAATTTCATAGGTTTTTTGAATGCTAGTTCCTAACTATAAAGGATATACCTGAAATAAATATCGCCATACCAATCTTACGTGAGCGACCGAGTGCGCGCACCCACCTATATATTTCGTGAAAGCTTTGCAATTTGAACCTAATGAATTTCTTCATAGACCAATGAAAGAACTTATAGAAAGAACTTATAGTACGTTAAAGACACTGAACCTAGGCTTCTTTTTTTTCAAATAAACCTTTTAATTAAATGGAGCCGAATATCTTTTTAAACTTTCGTGCGTGACTGGATGTACACACCTTAATATTTTTTTAAAAAATATGAAAGGTTTTATAGTTTAACAATTGTATACTTAATTCGAGCTCTAAAGATATGTAAAATCCGTATGTGTTTGAATTCACTCCTTTTCACGTTTTCAAACTTCGCTGAAGAAGATCGCTACTTTCAAATCACGTACGTGACTAGATACTGTCACTGCGTACACGTCCTGAGGAGCGCATGTGAAGTCATGTGACTTGAAAAGAACACTTCCAATTGGTTCTTAGTAGTTTCTATTCTGGAATTTACACGCAGCACTCCACCCACTTCCCTCACTATATTTTCTACTCTCAAGAGAGAACAACGTCCAACATTTTTCCAAAGACTTTGCTGAAATGGCTGCCACTCCGCATTCATCTTCCGAATCTGAAGAAAATGAGCGACTACCTTTAAGAAGAAAAACAGAATCTTTCATTTGGCAATTTTTCACTTATCCTGAAGATCAAAGGAAATTGAATGCGCCAAAAGTAACCTGCACGATATGCAATCGGAGCTCTTAAGAGGAAATTAAGACACAGGTTATAGGATATAGGCTGGGTTATAAGTTGAGGCATGGACACAGACAAGGACATTTCTAACACTGAAATACCTAGCTTTGCTCTTTTTTTTTTTCTATTTTAACACATTTAGTCACCAATTTTGATGAAGCATAACAATAACACTAGTTGGCATTTTGGGTGGAGGTGGAGGGAGCTCTATGGCTCCGGCCGCAGGCGCCGCCTTGTCAGCGGCAGCAGTAGGTAGGGGGGGAGGGGCGGGTGGGTCTTCGCAGGCTGGGATGGGTGGGGGGTGTGGGAGTTGGGGGAAGGGGAAGGGGGAGGGAGGGTTGGGGAAGAAAAGGAAAAAAATATTTTCAACCTGGTAGAAAAACTTGATGAGTGTCTTTTGTTATTAAAATGTATTCTTTATTTTGAACTGCATATAATAATGCTGAATTTCGACAATATCTTTTTTATTAGAGATGTATAACATCCGATGTTTGGCTTGGAATGTTTCAGGGCTGAACAACAAGCGCAAGAGACAGTTAGTGGCTGAATAATTAAAGCTATATAATCCTCATCTAGTATTTTTGTCAGAAACCCACATTATAGACAAAGATAAGAAGCTGTTAAGTCAACTGGGTTTTGAGATGATAATTAGTTCAGCAGCTACGTCCTCTATTAGAAGGGTAGCTATTCTAAAAGACAAAAGGTTCAAGGCAGAAATAATTAAAACACAGGGCGACAAATGGGGGAGATGGGCAATAGTCCAATTGTGTTTCGATAATATGAAGTTTGTGGCATGTGTTATATATGGACCGAACAAAGAAGATCCTAGAATATTTGAACAACTAAACATAGCGTTATTAGTTTGGGAGGGAGAAATAATAATTATGGGAGATTTGAATTGTATCCTGAACTGTCAGACGGATACAACACGCCCGTGCAATTATAAACGAATGCCTAAAAATAGAGCATCCATTTTAGATCTATGTAAATACACAATATTAAAGATGTATGGAGCTCACTATACCCAAACTCTCCAGGTTATACATTTTATTCAGCTCCCCACAGACTATGCTCACGCTTAGATATGGCCTTTATATCAAACACTCTGATGAGATCCACAAATATGGTAATATATCCACGTATTACATCTGACCACAATCCTATTATGACTGAATTTGTTTTGTCTTTGAAACATAAACCTCCAAGAGCTTTCACCTTCCCTAGGAACTTAGTATCAGATACGAATTTTTATCTCACAATTAAAACAACACATTATAGAATTCTTGACATTCAACAGAAATACAGCTTCATGTTTAACAGTGTGGTATACTTGTAAAGCCAGTATTCGAGGGTTTACACAAACCTTTGTCTTAAAACAAAATTATGAAAGAAGCAATTATAAATTAATTTTGACTTCTGATATTGTAGCTGAGGAGATAAAAATTGTAAAAGCTTTAAGAGATAATCTCCCAACCCTGGATATTAGTGCAAATCTTAGCCAGTTAAAATGTAAAACCAAAGAAACTCTTTTAAAAAAAGAAGTGCACAAGTTCATAAATATAAATTTTCACAATATGAAGGTGGCGATAACATTGGAAAAATGTTGGCATTTAAAGTAGCAGAGGATAGAGCACAGTCTATGATTTCCCAAATTACGGGGGTTGATAACAAGAGATATAATCAGCCTGAAGATATAAATCAACAATTTGCTAAATATTATGAAACCTTATATACACCAGAGAATATGTCTAATGCTAAAATAATTGAAAATTATTTAAAAGAAAATTTAACAAATAAATTAACAAGAAACGAGACAGAGGAATTGACCTCAGAAATAACTAATGAAGAATTAAAAGAGGCCATAAAATCACTCCCATTAGGAAAATCTGCTGGTGAGGATACCATCCCTTTGGAAATTTACAAATCATGTTTGGAAGAGCTAACACCTTTTCTTTTAGAAGTAATTACCTATATCAGCAGAACCGGGTCAGCTCCCCATTCTTGGAATAAAGCAAAAATCATCTTCTTTCATAAAAAGGGTAAACCTAAAGAGGAGATGGGCTCATATAGGCCAATCTCCCTGATCAATGTTGATGCAAAGATTTTCGCAAAATGTTTGGCCAGAAAATTAGCACCACTAATGCCTAAAATCGTAAACACGCAGCAACATGGATTCATAACAGGGAGAGATACATCAGCTCATGTCAATACGGCTATAACTGCGTTCGATATAGCAGAAATAGAGGCTACCTCCCTGGCTATGATAATGCTTGATGCTGAAAAGGCATTTGATCGGGTGGGGTGGGACTATTTATGGCACGTAATGGGATCAATGGGGTTTGGTGGAAAATTTTTAAATGGGATTCGGGCACTTCATGACAATCCAATAGCATACACTAGTTACGGCGGTCTTACCTCACAATGTTTTCCAATCAAGAGGGGCACACGTCAAGTGTGTCCCCTATCACCTTTATTGTTTGCCCTTTCATTAGAACTGTTTTTAAAGGCTTTGGATACTCAGGCAGGAATAATACCCTTCAAGACTGGCAGTCAAAGTTTAAAAATTACTGCGTATGCGGACGACATTGCTATATACTCTATTGAAACAACTGATACTTTAAAAGCTATCAAATTTGAAGCATTAAAATTTGGCAATGCTTCTGGTTAAATTAATTGCTCACAAAACTCAAATAATAGCTAACTTTGCTCCCCCTCAACCAACGCCTGAAATATGCAAGACCGCGACATATCTTGGAATTAAAATTACCTCAAACGTGAAAGAACTTAATAACATCAATTATAAAAACTTAATGAAAACTACCACTTCAAATTTAAAAAAATGGCACCGACTTCCATTAAATTTAATCGGTAGAATAAATCTGATAAAAATGAAAATAATACCAAAACACTTATATTTATTCAGATCAATTCCTCTGGCACAGAACAGACTTTTTTTCAAACATCTAGATAGGAACTTCTGCAACTTTATCTGGGGCTATAAGAAGGCTAGAAGATCGCTAAAAATGCTGAAAAATCAAATAGGATCTGGCGGTCTTAATTTTCCAGACGTGAAATTATACTTCTGGGCTTCTTTTATAAGACGTATTCGATCACTACTAAATGAAGAGGACCTACTTTTCTTTCATTATTTATCATTAAAGGGAGATACTAAACAATTTTTTCTTCGCATTACAGACCCAAACTTTTACAAAAGGGTTAAGTTTAAGACCATACGAGATACAGTAAGGATATGGAAGGACTTACTTATACATTGTAAAACCACTATATTTCACTCACAATTAATCTTATGGGATAATCCCGGATTGCCTAGTATATTTGGCGACGGGATATTTCGTGAATGGCAACGGAAAGGAATTATGGTTTTGGGCGATTTATATAACTCTCGAGGTATACTGAATTTTCTAACTTTAAAGCAACTTTATGGTCTATCTGATACACATAGATTTAAATTTATACAAATACACAACTTTTTAATACGGAAGAAAAGAATCAACACGCTGTCGAACGGGGGTATATGGGACATTTTTAACTCTAAAAAAGAGAAATCAATATTTAGCTCGGCATATAAATTCTTTATAGGTTCCGACGATAATGACGCACTAGCAAATAAATGGAATTTAAAACTCGGAACTAATTTAACCGGAAAACAAATAAGTACATCCTACACTAACATTCATGACTATGTAAGATCATCCAGTTTACGACTACAACAGTAAAGAACTATATATATGCTATATTATACCCCGGAAAGATTTTCTAAATGGTCTTCGAACAACATTACGAGAGAAAAAACTAAATGCCCGAAATGTGACGAGTATGCGGCAGATCTTGTCCATATGCTGTTTTCATGTCCCAAATTAGGGAAATTCTGGGAAGAAGTGGGAAAAATTCTAACCGCAAAAAACATTTTTAGCTTACCACTAACTGCATCCATGGTAATATTAGGTCCACATATGATAAGTCAACCACATTGTATACTACTATCAATTTTATTTTCCTGTGCCAAATTAACTTTAGCCAGGGCCTGGATTAATCCCAACCCACCCAACGCTTTGGAATGGTGGTACCTGGTTAATAAAATAAAAATTATGGAATGTACGCTGGCAGAACTAAGGGGTGTCAGATCGCTCAAAAAATTTGAGAAAATTTGGGGGAATTTAGAAATGAACTGATGTACTCAAGACAATCATATTATACGTTCATCTGTGACTTTGATCTTATGTTAAGTTATTTTCAACAAAGTGAGAAGATTGTTCAATTTATGTTTAATTTGATATTTATTGGTGTAATGGCAACTTTGTCGAATGTTTTGTAATCTTATACCAGGTGAAAATAAAATAAAAAATATTCAACAAAAAAAAAGAAAACCAAAAAAAATTAAATAAAAAAAAAAAAAAGCAAATCGGAGCTCTCAAGAGGAAATTCAAGGAAAAAATATTCCTTTTCCATACATACCATGAAGCAGCATGTCAAACAAAGGCACCCTATAGAGTTTGCAAAGGCATCGACAAGAGCTCTGGCCACGCTATTACCATCAGAAGTGGCCAGCACATCTTCTGCAGGACGACCTGTATCTCCATCGAGTGCTGAGATGGACTTGAGACCATATCTTGCGAAGGTGCACATGAAATGCAACGACTGTGGAGAAATTCTTCTATACGGAGAGCAGAGCCTTAGTTTAATTAAACTTAAAATTGAGAGTCATAAATGCTCCGAGAAAAGATACATTTCTTCATTTCATTTTGATGGTATGACATACTTAAAAATGTCGTTGCAAGTTTAAGAAATCAAATGCAACATAACACTTGTTTCACAAAAAAAAAAAAAAGTTCTTTTCAGAACTAACTCTTTGTACCAAATCGAGCTCCAAGAGCATATTATAAAGAAAAGTTTCTTGCCGCTTTCTTTTAGTGCACTGAAATGGCTGCCGTTCCGCATTCATCTTCCTATCTGATGGAAATGAGCGACCAACTTTAAGAAGAAAAAAGGAATCTTTCATTTGGCAATTTTTCACTTATCCTGAAGGTCAAAAGAAAGTGAATGCGCCAAAAGTAACCTGCACGATATGCAAATCGGAGCTCTCAAGGGGAAATCCAAATAGAAAATATTCCTTTTCCATACATACCATGCATCCATAAATTCCACGGACATCTCTACCCTGCTATCTGCAATTGTAAACATCAAAAGGAGCTACGCTGCGCCCCTTGGAGAGGCCTCACTCCCACTGCTACAACGGCTTGGCAGTCGCCAAGATCCACAAGAACAGCATCTCGGATCCATTGAACTTCTGTGACGGTCTCAATGAAAATAAGCACTAAACAATATTCAAGTATGTAAGAGTCCTCCTGCTTGGTTAGAGACTAAAAATTTACCGCAGCGCTGCAGCGATTTGTACCGCAAATAAACCTTGGTATTAATAAGGTTTAACGCAAATGCGGTAAAAATAGTTGCAAAGCATGAATATCACAGAAAAGTCAGCATTATTCATGCATAGCGACCTAATGCTATTAGCCATGTTATTCACCTCCCATTGGATAACATCGCTAAGAACTGCTCAGGGCAGG
Source organism: Lissotriton vulgaris (assembly GCF_964263255.1). Lineage (NCBI taxonomy): Eukaryota > Metazoa > Chordata > Amphibia > Caudata > Salamandridae > Lissotriton > Lissotriton vulgaris. The sequence continues at coordinate 458,907,738 of NC_141696.1, read as the reverse complement.
TGTTAGCTTTTAGAGATATTCCCGCTTAGCGCAAATATCTCCAAAAGCTAGTAATAGGAGATAGCGATGTTAGAGACTATTTTCAGTCGCTAACATCTTGGCACGCCCACTTTGCATCTCATTAGTGATATATATAACTGACATGCAAAGTGGGGCCCAAAATGGTCGCTATCTCCTACTAGCTGTCGCTAACTGGTGTTAGCGACAGCTAGGTAATAGGGAGATCATTTTATCTCCGATTTTTTGGCTTTTAAAGCCGAAAAAGCGGAGATAAACCCCCTTGATAATATGCCCCTATATACTTATCTTGTCACTCCATCAATACCTAAGCACTTACAAATTCACCATGCACTCTGTTTGCAGCACTGTAATCAATCCAGTTACTAGTCATTTACGTATGAAATGGCCTAGCCAATAAAACAAGTACAGCTACAATATGTTGTGCACTATGCATGCAGACCTCTAACCAGCTACATACTATTGCGATATTCATGCATTACCGAGCTAATGCTCTTAGCCATGTTATCCACCTCCCATTGGATAAAATGGCTAAGAACTGCTCAGGGCAGGTGTTAGCTTTTAGAGATAGTCCCGCTTAGCGCAAATATCTCCAAAAGCTAGTAATAGGAGATAGCGATGTTAGAGACTATTTTCAGTTGCTAACATCTTGGCACGCCCACTTTGCATCTCATTAGTGATAAATATAACTGACATGCAAAGTGGGGCCCAAAATGGTCGCTATCTCCTACTAGCTGTCGCTAACTGGTGTTAGCGGCAGCTAGGTAATAGAGAGATATTTTATCTCAGCTTTCATGGCTTTTAAAGCCAAAAAACAGAGATAAACCCCCTTGATAATCTACCCCTATATTCAAAATGCTGGGTCAAGACCTACGCCTGCTTCAAGCACATGCACAGTTTTGAAACAGCATGGGCCTGAAAGTCACTGAGTAAAATCTCATGGATTACAGTCAGCCACTTTCAAGACGCATTACTTCAGAGGAACACTTCTTTATGATACAGGGCTTTAGAATGTCACATATCTCCTAGATTCATTAATGTTGTATATATGATACATTATTTCCACTGTCATTATAAAAAATAAAGTGACAACATTCTAGTGCAAAGAGACGCAACATCAACATAAAGGTGCCACAATCTGTTTTAAAGTACCCTTTACATTACACCAACACTCTCTTTATAAAGAGCCCTCAGGTTTTTTTTTACAGCTGTTAAATCCTTCCATACTCATCACAAAGCCGCTCCATCACGAGCATTGCCTCAGCTGTCCTCAGGACGGACAACATTTGTAATGAACTTGCCGCTGTGCTTGCGCAACAGTAACATTGCGCTTCCTTGACATGTTCTATTGACTAAGCAGAACCATGACGGAACCACTCTATCATGAACACACCTCAACCATGGCTCAGAAAGGAGTAGCTCTATCATGACCATACAAGTACTACTCAGCCCCCCAGCCCCCTAATCCTGAGGCAGAATTAGCACTGCAACACAGGATTTAAAGTCCTGCAAAGAACACCATGTAACATTTAATATCATTTTCCACCAATGTTTTCATATATCAGTATTGCTAAACTCACTCAGTGAAATCTCGCTCATTTTATTAAATCACTTTTAAAGCATGCCTTATAACAATGCACCCAATTCTATGTGGAAGTGTTTAATATAAAACATGACATTCCTTTAACGAGGATAGACAAAGAAAAAACACAATGATGTAAAAATTTCTTTATTTTTATATACTTACCTAAAAAAAAGAAAAAAAAAGTAAATTTCTTTTTAAAACGTAGTACCTGTGGAAGAAAATTAAAAATAAGATTATAAAGTACATTTTATTAAAGAAAAAACAATAGGAGACAATAAGAGAGATGCAGAGAAAACTCTCAGATATTATTAGTTGAACTTACCTTATAAGTATATTATCTGTGGAGGAGAGTAAAAAAAAATCTGTTATAATACATATTTCTGAATGCAATGTAACAAAATCAGTCAAACAACATATTAAATGGTTTATTTTTGCTGTCCTCAGAATACATTGATTTTTATTAAGAGGGATTTCAATATTAATCATCATATAACAGCGGGGAAAAAAAAAACACAATCAAAATGATTGCGTTTAAAAAACCCATACAAAATCTGCATACATATTATAAATACCTGAGAAAAACATGTCTTAAATGTTTTCCTCAAATTCGCAATTTCTTGAGTAAGCACACTACATCTTCCACAGTTACAAACTAATTAAAATATACCACTTATTTTTCAAGATATGTCAACAAAGCCTCGTGCAGGTATCTCCTATAAAAATCTATTTGAAAGACACAGTTTCTTCTCTCATACCTTTCCACGTGGCCAAATTGTATAAGCTAACTCATTATCTTTTAAATACCTGTCCCGAAAACTTGCGTCCATATAAGTTTTAAAATAATTTTCAAAAGTACTCATTTTCTTCTCTCATATTTTTCCACGTGGCCAAATACTATGAGTTAAGTAGTTTTGTTCTGATATTATTTAATCTTAGTCTTATCTATTGTTTTCTGAACCTTTACAATTAAAATTTGTAACATGTATTATACCATCAAACATTAAGTAAATTTGTACCTGATGTTATTACTATGCCAAACACAAATTTCATTTATAGATTTGTACACCCTCATTTACATGATATTTGTAAACTAGTAAGTTTCAGATCTTTACAGTATACATCTTCCTACAGCAAGTCATTCTACTGAAATTTGGGTTCCAAAAATAACAGATAAGAGTTAGTTAAGGCAAAAGGCAAACGTTTTTTAAAAGTCAATTGGCTATCATTGCAAAGCGTCAAGCCACTAGCACACTTCAAATAAGCTGTATAATGTCCTGATGATGTAGAAGGCCCTTCATGAAAAATAATGGCTACAGTTACAAATGTTCTTCTAGAAATAGAAACTTGAGAAGCCACAACATTTTTAATTAAAATTACATATTGTCCGTATCTATGGATAAATAAAGTTGATAACATTTCAGACTTGCATTGAGAACAGACCATGTTCTCATGCGCATCTTTAACTAGTTTATTAAAAGGCACTTCTTTGCAGTCTGGTAATGTCAAATATAAAAATCTTTCACTGTGTATCTCAGTACTACTTAAAAATGAGCAATTATCACACTTATGTTCCCATTTATAAGAAAGGCCAAAAAGACTATCAATATCTACACCTTCATCTTCCAAAACTGTAAACATATACATGATAAATTCCTGACAATCTTGCTGAATATTCTGAGAAAATTGGTTTACTTCTGCACATATGTCTAAAACATTCCTTAGTTCTGAAACACTTGCTACTTCACTATCACCACTACTACATATTTCAAATATAGAATTTAATGAATAGCAAAATGTTTGCTCCTGATTTTCTATAATCTGTTCCTTAACATTTTTCAGAAAGAAAACAACATTAACTACTACATTTGCATAGCAGTTGACACCAGACCTATTTTCAAACTTAAATCCAATAATCTCTTCAATACTAACAGTTTTGCTACGGCTACCAACAGCTACATCTTTTTTTCGTCGTTTCTCGACTACTTCAGCACATTTGTCCCCATTTTTCCTTTTTTGACCAACTATACGCCTTTCAATTAAAGGATATTGAGGTAAACTTGGAGCATATTCTCTTCTTAACCTATTATACTCCTTCACACAATTTAAATCTGCACTAATCTTTGTCTCATCATAATCAATTAGATAAAGTCCACATAAAGTTCTAATTCACGTTAAAGCAACATACGCCATACCCTCTTTGAATACAGTGCTTCCAATATTTACCAAAGCATAATCTACACTTAAACCTTGAGATTTATGTATAGTCACTGCATATGCCAAACAAATTGGAAATTGCTTACGACGGACATATAAGTCTTTCACAAGCAAAAAACGAGTCGAACATCGACTAATTTGTTGAACTTCCTCAATTCCTTCAAATTTTATTCTCAAAAATTCAATCTCATCTCTATTTGTATAATTGACAAAACCAACAACATTACCCATTGCTCCATTTACCAATCCTCTTTCTACATGTAAATTTCTCCTTAAAATTATCCGACAATTTAAACATACATACAGATTTTTCTCTAAACCGGCAGTTTTAGATATAGTTTTTTGAAGAGAATCCAATTTTAACTTAATTTTTTCAGACAAAACAAAAGTACTACCTTCATGCTCTATTCTATCTTTAGCTTCCAGTTTCTTAATTTCTTGATTTTCTAAATTCAACATTTTCTCATTAAAAACTGAACATTCTTTCAGAGTTGGCATCAAGCATATCACTGACTTATCTGCTACCTCTTTACTATATATTTTCTCAGGTACATTATCTTCATTTGGAAACAGCTTGGAAAGTAATCGGGTTCGTAGAGTGTGTTTCGCATCTTCAGTTAGTTTCCCAATCCTAATATCTTGAAGAATACTTCCATATTTAGTATCCTTTGCCTGTCGCATATTTTTAATCAGTTCAGTATATTTGAAATGTGACCATATATTTACATTTCCAATACTGCCCAGGCACTTTCTGATCTCTTCATGTGTAACAGTTTCAAATACAGGTTGTCCTTTCACAGGAGTTAGCTGCAGTAGATCTCCAAAAACGATGACATGTTTACCTCCAAATAACACATCATACTCGGTCTTAAGTGTCTGTTGCATTCTTAAATGCACAAAAGCAAGCAATAAATTTGATACCATGCTTACCTTATCAATAATAAGAAGTTACATTGTTTTAAGGACTCTAGAAACTTCAAAACAAGCTTCTCCAGATAGCTTCTGATATTGTAATTTATTTTCATGTTCAACTGGCAGCATCAGTAAACGATGTAAAGTAGCACCTTTAATATTATGTGCTGCCAATCTAGTTGGAGCGGTAACAACACACGACAGTGTTGACTGAGTTGTTTGCTGTAAATATGTAGTAATTCCTTTAATTAGGAAACTTTTACCAGTCCCAGCTTCTAAACTTACATATAATCGAATAGGTTCAAATGACATACATGAGCAATCTTTTCTCTCATGACGAAAGTCATGCTCAATGTGCTCTGTCACTTCATCATATATCTGTCTTTGCTCAACATTAAACTGCTTCTTTAATTCTTCTAAGTCGATTACTTCCTCTTGACCTTGCTGCATTGCTCTTTCCATCTCATCCATGGCGGTGGCTGCTTCATTTTGGATAATTGGTTGTCCCAGTGGATCTTGACTTAATGAAGCCGAACTTTGACTACCTTGTGAACTATCTCTAGCATTCTCCGCTGCAATTGTCACTTCTTGCTCTATTTCATCATTCAACATTTGGAGATAATTACTAAAAACAGGACATTCAATATTACTTTTAGATGCGTTGAAAGAATCTTCATAACTATGAAAGTCTCCAAGTAGTTCCTCTTCTCTACACCATGGTTTAAAAAGTTGCAAAAGAGTAAAATAGTAAAATTCTCTTTTGTCAGGTGTTTCGCAACTCAGTTTCCAATGATTTATCAAGTGTCCTTTTCTTTGTTTTTCCAGACATCCTTCATGTCCAATTACAGCATGTACACCTTTATCAATGTTTTCCGTAACATTCCTTTTAAAAGTATAATTTTGAAGTATTTCATACAGACAAATGTTTTCAAGCAGAGTACTTCTATTTGGATAGTATGTATCCAACATATTTGTTTTCAAAATGTCTGTACTATTTGGTTCTTTCTGGGCTAAATATTCAATTTCTTGCACAGGTTTCAGAACACGGATTCGTGTTTCTGCTAGGCCCAAACTCACCCAGATAATAGTCCTTGATTTAGCATAAAGACTTGCTGATGATAATCTGTCACAACATTCATATGCTCCAATTTCTCGATGAGACAGCATCTTCAAACTGTACGTATACAATTTCTTGCTTAGGCTCTTTTCATGAGAAATGTCTTCCCAAATCTCCTTCAGTTCCGTCTTTTCAGATTTCGTGATGTAAGAAGTTACATATCGAGCCCCAGCAATAGAGTTGTCTGCAACATATTGTATGTCCATGTTAGCATTCCACATGGACAAAGTGACTGAATTATAGTCATTTATATATTTGGATTCTTCACCTCTTCTTAAATTGTACGTATTTTTAGGTGACCTCCTTCTGATATTATGTCGCAAACATGACATCAAATTGTTGACTCTTCCTTTTGAAAGTACCGGTCGTGCAAATCCAAAGCGACATTTGGTGTAGAATTTGCTCTTTGATTTGAATTTTCGCCGACAATATTTTCCACAACGATGACTTTGAAAACGTAACACTTTTCCTCTTAAGTCCTTATCAGTTGTACTATTAGGTATGTCACAAGTGGCATACTGTTCAATAAAAGACAGTACAGTCTCATCCGAGTCTATTCCAAATTTAGGAGCATCCTTGATCCATAGCAGCATATGAATATGAGGAGCACCTCTTGCTTGATATTCTTTTCTCCAAAAGAAATCCAGTACTTCACCAAGAGGTGGATTTTTCTTGTTTGTAATGAAAGACATCATAGCTTCAAATCTATGATTAAAATATCTGCAAACATTAACTGGATCTAATGAACACAGTTCTCCAGGTGTCTTGTAGTTTATGTTTTCTATGTTTGCATTCGCCTCCCGAAGAAATTCAAGTAAATCTTCCCAAGCATACTCTGCACAGCTTAGAGTTAAAAACCATGTTGGTGCTCCTAAGTTTCTAAGCATGCACTTCAAATCTCCATGACGACGGTACCAATACTCATTAGTACCCCGCTGACAAGCCATTAAATTAATTAGATGTGAATCCAAAACACTATCTTTCTGTTGCACTTTATCCATAAATTCCTTTGCTGAAATATTTTGCAGATGTACACCACTTTTTAAGATATGATTTACTGCATAAGACAGACCAGATAAGTCACTCTCAAACAGAAGATGAAACAAATATGGAATGCATTGGCGAAACCTTGGATCTTCTGCATATAATCTTGTTGTCCGGTACTCAGATGCAGGAATCTGCATAGGTCGATCATCATATCGTGTACCTTCACCTGTAGGAAATAACTGTGGAAAACAACGACCTTCCAAACTTTCTTCCCACATACTAATAGGATTTCCTTTCGCCTTTTTCATCTGAAATAATTCAATAGCATTCCCTATTGCTTCTTTGGAATGTAGTGGATGAACACTGTAATGTTCATAAATTTCTTCAGATCTGGATACATCAACTTTTTCAATTTGTCCACTAGACAAATCACTATCCTCTTCTTCACTTACATCTTCTTGTTCTACGTATCCATCTTTGTAATACTTATTATTTTGCACTAAATACAACGTTGCCTTTTTTACTTTCCTAACATCCACTAAATCTTGCCAGATTTTCTTACTCTTTGTAGGTACACCATTAACTAGAATAACTAGAGGTTCCTCTTCTACATTTTCAACACCAATTGTTTCCATATTTTTTTTTAAATCAAGTGGCAAATACACAACTCTATCCTTTAATCCTCTTTGTAAATCTGAAGGATTTAATTTACCAGTCTTAAGCTCCATACGAACAATAGCCTGAAAAGGATGTACACATTGAATCAGAATAGTCTCATATGGCTGAGATACCCGCCACCCCCTCTCAACACAATCCCCAAGAATGGGAATACGGAAACATTTCTGAACTTTTGGAAGGCGGGAGGGAGTTACCCTCCCGGCCGTATTTATTAAAATATGAAACAAAATTAAAACATTAAAATAACAGTTTCATATCATGTACAATTTCATTTCCACATTACGATGTTTTGGCTGACATTAACACATTTCTAATACAAGGGTTCTCCTAGCCGATACTAACATCCTACAAATGCATTTTCAAATTGAAATTGTACATCCTAACGTTAAGGGCCAACGGCAAGGTCGTAACCGGTGTCAGATCCCTAAACCAGAACTCCCCCCTCACTTGTGAGGGGCGGCCACACAGAGGTCTGCACCTCATGTGCACATACCAATTTCCCTTTTCTTGACGGGGGCCCCAATTAACTCGACGCCATTTTTATGGTCGTCCGAGGACTCGTGTGAGGTGTCTAGAAGGTAGCGTAGACCCCCCTCCCCACCCCAAACAACTTACCACATCTGCCATCGCAGATGTCCTGGCCCCGGGAAATTCCCAGGAGGGGCCCGTAGCCCCTCCTATCCAGGGAGGGGCCTTGACCGCCTTCCCTTTCCTTTCGGCGTCCCATCCTTAGAAGGGACCGCCTCCCCGTTGAGGGGCCAATGGCCACCTCCCCCCGGGCGCTCCCATCCATAATGGGTGACGCCCCCCCCCTAGGGATCTTCCAATTACTGCTCACCGATCATGACCTTACCGCCCGACCAAATAATAAATACGACACACTAAACTAGAGAGACTAATTACTAAAGAGGAAAAGACAAAAGATGTTCAAAGTATGAACTGTCGAAACATCACTGATCAACTCTGGTGCAAATACTTTATTCGATAAAGCATACTGTAAAGAATTATCCACTTTATTGCATAATGAATCACAACTTTCTTCATAGCAACCTGTAAGAAAATTGAGTTACCACGTCAAAAACTTTATTTCAAAACCACTTGCTGTCTTCAGGGGCTGGTGGGTGGGTCAAAATTGGCTCTTCGTTCCGTCTTGAGCTCACGTGCAGCGGGGAGGTGCAGCTTCAGAGCACAGGAACAAGAGGATGCTACCTTGGCTTGTCGCTCCTTTTATCCTTCTTCGGGCGGGCGTAAACCCGCCTCCGCCCGCCTCCGGGGGCGTGGCTGGCGGCTTCAGTGTCTAGGACAACCCACTAAACTAGAGAGACTAATTACTAAAGAGGAAAAGACAAAAGATGTTCAAAGTATGAACTGTCGAAACATCACTGATCAACTCTGGTGCAAATACTTTATTCGATAAAGCATACTGTAAAGAATTATCCACTTTATTGCATAATGAATCACAACTTTCTTCAGAGCAACCTGTAAGAAAATTGAGTTACCACGTCAAAAACTTTATTTCAAAACCACTTGCTGTCTTCAGGGGCTGGTGGGTGGGTCAAAATTGGCTCTTCGTTCCATCTCGAGCTCACGTGCAGCGGGGAGGTGCAGCTTCAGAGCACAGGAACAAGAGGATGCTACCTTGGCTTGTCGCTCCTTTTATCCTTCTTCGGGCGGGCGTAAACCCGCCTCCGCCCGCCTCCGGGGCCGTGGCTGGCGGCTTCAGTGTCTAGGACAACCCACTCTTGGGCGGAAAAAACGCGCCCGGCTACGCCGCTTTGGGCATACCAGCCGAGACTCGCCTCCCGCCCAAGATGGCTTCCCGGGGGGATCGGGGTACTCCACCATACGTTCGGGGGGACCGAGTGGTCGCCCCTTTCCATAAGTATTTAAATCCATCAATTCTGATGGAATATTTACCAACTCTAGATTATTATGAACAGCTCTAGCAGGCATTTTATTTTCATTTAATTTATTATAACAATATTTACAAACACGTTGCTCAAAACCCAAATCAAAATAGTTTTCCACCAACAAATAAGTTGCAAAATCTTTCCATTGACCATTACTTTCATCTTCACTTTTTAAATATAAATCAACTAACCTAGTTAGACTTTTGTAATGAATGCGTCGACAACAGACACAAGAAAAATTTGGTTTATCACCTGCAATTACCTAAAACTTTATTATTTCCTGTTCAAAATTTCAATATTAACATTTCCAACATTTTCTAACACATTTCTTTCTATAATTATATCAGTTTCTGCATTATCTTCCTCTGGACCAAAATAACTTACCTCAATTTCTGCACAAATCTTCTTAACATCTAATTCACATCCATACAAAAGAGCACTATTTAATTGTTTAAGTTTAAGTGCTGGACTTTTTGCATAGTACAACTTTCTCACTAATTTTCTCATTTTAGTATGATGCACTGCTAACATCCGGAAGTGATGAAACACACTCTGGCATATTTTTTTAGAAAGACAAGCCAGAGAATGGCCTTGCAGACCTATTTTTTCTCGCACTCTGCATTGATCTAATTCTTGCAACATTTAAATTTTTTTTTTAGACTTTCTTTAGTGTACTTACGTAAGAAATTGCGAAATAAATCAATTGAATCATGTCGTACACTACAAATGCTACTACAATTCCAACTGTAAACAGGAGCATTAGGACGTCCCTCTAAAGCTTCTCTAGCCATAACATATTCTGCATTTCTATCCACAATTTTCTCTTTCTCAATAACACAACCATCCTTCACCTCATACGCTCGACCACTGGTGTCAACTGCATGCAACAGATCGTTACTTTGAAAGTAACTCTCTTCATTGAAAAATGGCTCAGAAGTTGAAGTATGCATCCACTTCCCAGAAAACACTTTACAAAAATTACTCCTATTTATATGTCTCTTCCATTTACTTTAATCTTTTAAAACTCGAATCGCCTTATTTAAAATATTTATTCTATTAAGTACTAAAATAAATAATTTTCTTTTTGTCTCAAATGCGCGCTCAACGATACCCTCTATATATTGTTTCTTCTTAAAAAAGCAGATCTTCTTTTAGAAACTTTCTCCTTTTGTAATACATTTGAAACTACTCTGTTGTAAAACATACATTTCCTGAATTGGCTGAATTGATTAGTCCGGGTTTTACTGTACACTCTTTCATCTCTCCTAATTCCAGAAACATTTTTATCTTTGATTCCATATCTCCTTTTAGATACTGATATCGTTTTCTCCTTCTGGACTTCAATATTAACATTTTTCCTTCCCAAAATTCCTTTCAAAAACTTTTTAGCTTGCTTACCAGGAGCACTCTTCTTTGTATCCGTCCTCTCTTTCTTAGAAAATACTTCATTTCCTTTCTTCTTCAAACTGTAAGTCCGTTTGTAGAGTTTCTTTTTTCCAATTCTGGTCGGCATCTTAATTTAAAATTTTGATGAAATTGTCAATCTGTAAAACACAAAAATAACAAATATTATAGTTTACTACTAGCATATACCATACAAATTAAAACCACAGATTAATTTCCTAATGAAATACAGATAATAACAGAAAATCTCTGAACAAAGTAGTAAATCCTGTAGTGAATGTTTGTTGTAAATTTATCACACTCCATATCTGTTTTAACATTATAGACAATTTTTTTTTAATTTTTAAAGCATACAAACAGTACACTTTTTTGAAGAACTATCGGTCATCATAGGTGTTTTAATATTTTTTACTACAATCTCTTTTACACTTCATGAGAACATATCTTATCACTCTCATAAAGCACATCATCAACGAATATATCAAGAAAACTGTCGTCACGAATGCTTTGCTATCAATTTTTTTAAATTTATTTATAAGTTCATAATTTAGAAGAACTTCCAACATTAGTTCATCAGAGACTTCTTCAAGTCTATTGTCCTCATCTTCTTCTACCATCTCTAAATAAGCTGAATCTAAAGATATGTCCATAAAATCATTATTTTCATCTGTTTCCTCTTCAAACACCGCGTCTAAAATTTCCTCCATCAGTTCGTTAATGATGTCAAAATGAATTTCATTATCTTCTGACCAATTCTCCATAACTAGACTATTTGTATTCTTCTGTATCCTTTTAAAAAACATATAGAGACTAAATTATATCTTTTTCCATAACTGTATAACTGAAAAGTACCTTTACTAATTTTCAAACTACATATATTTTTATAATCTCTAACTTATTAACTCTATATATTGTAAGATACCACATTCCTCTTGTTTTGAAAAAGAAATTGGCATTATAACTCTAAACATTTACACTGAGATTTTTTTCCATTAAATAATTACTGTTGTTAAAGGACATTTCACTGTAAAATGTATTTTTAGATTTTCTAGATATCTGAAATATTTATTACCTGTACAATAATTTTTAGAGACCCATTTTTTTAGTTCATCACTACAAAGTGCAATATAAATGTATGCACTCTAAAGAAAAAGATCACACTATACAAACCATAGCATTCACTTAACAGATTACTACTTCCAACAGAGACAGTTCCATTTATGTTACAACAGCATACTCACCATGTAAATGTCTTAGCATATGCAAAATGTCATACTAAACATGAAGAACCACCTCATAATAAAGCTCTACATTAATATGTAAAAAAGTGCCTATACATAGTATAATCACAGATATGCAGGAAACATGACCATCACATTTAGATCCATATCATAATACCTCTCTGTAAATAAAGTTGAAACACTGCCAAACATAATACAACAAGATTTCAAAAATAATGAGCACTTCACAAGAATTAATTAAAAGAAACCTGAAAGAATTATACTCCAATGATTTGTAAATCTCAACTCCTTCCAAAAGAACACATGCACCAAGCTCATTAAAAGATAATTTGAACTGTCAATGGAGAACATCTCAAAATACATATCTAGTATAAGCAGATAGAACCACATGTGAAAAATTTAAGATAAAATCATGTTCCAAACATTTCAAAAAATATTCTTTATTATTTTCATCACCACCCACAGAAATTGCCAAAGCAAAAAAAGTAACTCACCTGAAAAAAAGAATATATTCCCTCAAATTATATAATTGAAAAGGCAGGTTGTTGCTTTCAGGCACCAAACAATCTAAAAAAGGAAATATTAAAATGTTATTAACTTATTACAAACTTATTTCCTACACAATATACAGTCATTATAGCATTGAACAAGCATAACTAATAAGTTCCCCAAAATCCCCTGCATTAAAACCAAATTAAAAATTTCTCATTTATAAAAGCATTGCGCCACAGATATGTCACTTTTCCCCATGTTAAAATTCATGCACCTGCAACAGTAGGCCTTCATAACTAAAAGGCCAAGTCACAAAAAAACAAAGACCTTATTTATGAAGACATTGCGCCGCCAGTGCGTCACTTTTAACATGGGAAAAGTGACACACCGGTGGCGCAAGGCCTTCATAAATAAGGCCCCATGTCCATAGACAAAAAATACAGGGCCAGCATTATAAACATGCACTTTTCCCCATGTTAAAATTCATGCACCTGCAACAGTAGACCTTCATAACTAAAAGGCCAAGTCACAAAAAAACAAAGCCCTTATTTATGAAGACCTTGAGTTGCCAGTGCGTCACTTTTAACATTGGAAAATTGACGCACCGGTGGCGCAAGGCCTTCATAAATAAGGCCCCATGTCCATAGACAAAAAATACAGGGCCAGCATTAAACACATGCAAGCAGTACACTTGCACAGAACCACCAAACCCCAAGGGCTACCATGTTAATATATCCTTAATATAATAAACCTCTGAGAATGGATACATATTTCCGTGGCAGCCCATACCAGAAATTTGGCGTCCTCTGACTCTGATCCACTACCAAACACCCTGACTCCCCCCCCCCTCTTCACTGAACTCCGCACTCCACCCCACCCGGACCCCCTGTTACAAACCCCCTACCTACCCTCCCTACCCAAGGCCACCATGAGCCTAGAACCGCCCCTGGTAAAGTTATAAGACACAGCATTACTAAAACTCAAAGAATAGGCAACAGGCAGATAAACTAAATAGTACATAAAGACACATATTTTTTACACAATCCCATTGAAAAACATGTAGTATTTTTTTAAAATCTATCATGCAACTGGCCCTACAGAACCGCTTTGAAACTCCTGCTTTAAACCTTTACATTTCATTTTTAAACCATACACTTTCAATTACATTTTTTATTTAATTACAATTCCTGTAATGTTACACACCTTTTCTGAAATACACCAGTCCCTGTTTTTATAAGGATTTTTTTTCATTCTTCATCAGTGATACTTTCTTAACATATAATGAAAATCACTGTAACTTTTTAAACGACAAAGCTAACGCGGTAAAAATAACTCTCCATTTGCTTTCCTTTAAGAATGTAGATTATCTACCCCACGCATACGATCCTTGATATTTGCATTTGGCAACGAATACCGACCTTGAATCGGAAGACATGAACAAGAGCTCCATTGTCACATTTAAAACTTAACGTAGCATCTGCTCACACACATATCTTTCACTTAGCTAATATTCACAGAGAACAGCATTCGTGTAAAAAAAAAAATTGACCTTCCTTTACAATTTGCTCAAATGACTCCCTTATTTTTTAACGCATCCTCCACTTCAAGACAGGCTATTTTTTTGATAACTACTAATCAATATTTAAGTGACTAGTCTGCTAGAAAATGTATCAAGTCATTCTGCTACTCTTCACTGCATAGCCGGCGACCTATTTCTGTGGAGTTCCTGTTGAACTGGCAGTGCTGCGTTGTTTCCCCTAACATCTTGGGAAATTCAAAATGGATGTCCCTCCTGTCTTCGCAAATGAGCCGGACCACTTAGAACTATTTCGACAGAGAATGCTTCTCTACTAGGGCACCTTAGCACTCTCGACTTTGAATACTTCATATCGATTATCATTTCGATATTCGTATTTCACCTGTGTGCAGCCTGTATTTCATTGCCTGAGCTGTGATTTCATGTGGGCCCTGAACTTATGTCTCTGCAACTTGGTACCTCCTGAAGTGAATTACAATCACCTCATGAATCCATCAATTGATCATGAACAGCTTTGTTACAACGGAGAGTTTATGGCCTTTGCAGCGATACAAGGAGTTCTGGGTCATTGGAATATATTCGCAGCGGCGCAAGATTTCCTAACAGAGAGCTACATCGAAAACCCACCGAGCTGTCCTCTGATGGTAAAAGAGGCTCTGATAATAACAGATCATGAATGCTGCTTTCCTCTTTTCAATTGGATGGCTGACATGTTTTCAGATGATAACAGTGATTTCCTGTTAGAAGCACTTGCTGCCTACTTTGCTTACACAATGGAGTGATAACTCTTTCCTAACAGAGAGCTACATCGAAAACCCACCGAGCTGTCCTCTGATGGTAAAAGAGGCTCCGATAATAACAAATCATGAATACTGCTTTTCTCTTTTCAATAGGATGGCTGACATGTTTTCAAATGATAACAGTGATTTCCTGTTAGAAGCAGAAGCTACCTACTTTGCCTACACAATGCTTCGATAACTCTTATGCAAGCCATTGACGTTCTCATTTCCTTTTGCCTCCCTATATTCTTCACGTTCTTTTGGATATTTTCTTATGAAGAACAGACCTATTGGCTTTACTAACAGTGGACATTATGATTTTGTGCTGGTTAAATTTTGGTCTTTTATGTGGACTAAATTTTTTTCACCAGCTACTCGATTTTCAACTTTTTTTTTTAAACTCTAATCTCAACAATTCTATTGCATATCTTATCTTATTTTATTTCAAACGTACTCGATGCAAAACTCGCTAATATATGCTACATGTGCCCTAATTAATGTGTAAATATAAAACGAGTTTTTTATAACTGTAAATGCCATTTCGCCTCTCAACTGCTTATTTCCGCCTCACACGCCTCTGCTCCTTTAATTTTCCATAAAAGTATTTTTTTTTAAATACATAAGAGAAAAATATGCTCTTTCAATAATATTTCCATTGTTTCTTGTGCTGTATTTCAAATGCAATACTGCAACCTTCCAAAGATATCTCAATGCAGTAGTTCTTCTCAACAGTGATTTGCGCACCATCCAACAGATTACATACATGCACCTATCACTATTTTGTCGCTTTTGGCGCCTTTTTTTCCCCTCACACAGTAACATAACACAAACTTGATAGTGCTTTGCATGTAGACAGCTGATTGATAAAGTGATGATGTGTAACCACTAGCATTTTCATATATCGTTCCTAAACTGAAAGGCCAGACACCTTCTTCCATTTATTAAAATATAATATACTTCCTTATAAGAGTGTGCAATTAATTTTGCGAAACTATATTCATTTTTCTTCAACTATAGCGTTTGTATTCCATGTACTACTGACAATACCGATTACTGTGTTTTTTGCAATGTCTGTACTCATATTACATAATGATTTGCCTTCAAAACAATGCATTTCTGAATAAACATTTCAAATATTCACGTTCTCTCTTTTAATCCATAATCTCAACCGAAATGATTATATATTGAAAGACTATTCATGTGTTCCACGTAACCTCAGCTATACTAACTTGATGTTTTCTTTTGTCGACCTCACTTACTAATACTACAACCCGCAAGCCTATAACGGGCCGTGAACTCTTTCTTAGTAGGTCGCGCAGCGTACAGACAGTTGTACCTCTGTTAAAAAAAAATGTATTACTGTTACCAAGCACCGCCGCAGTTCCGCTTGACTCAGAGTTAATCACTGCTCCCACGCTTCTACAGGCCAGACGCTATGTCGTATTTCACTCCTTATCACGCTTTCATCTCCACAATAACAAACAGTTCTCCGCCAGCCACCAAAGAACAGAGTGCAGATGCAGAGGCACTAAGTAGTGAAATACGACATACCCTCTGCTCTGTGAAAGCAACCAAGCGGTAATTGTGAAAGAAAACATTCACTAGCGCTTCAAAAAAGCAATGCAATTATATAATTATTTTTTAGAAAACGTTCCAACTACTTTGATAGGACTATCTGTGTCTTCCTCCACAGCAAACTTCCTCAGCCCGGACTGAAGGCAGACACAGACAGACACACACACAATAAGATAACACAGGGCAACGGAGACGGAAAGCAGAAGGGACATGAAGATGCAGTCAAACAGCAGGAGTGAGAAAGATATTTTTAAACTCCGTTTGCTAAGTCAATGTACGAACACATTTACAGCAGAAATCTGTGTACAACCTCATGGTCAAAACTTTTCATTTTATTTCACTCGACCACCTCCCTTTCTCACCCCACCAGTGCAAACCGCGACCAGAAACCGCACTATAATTTTGTCGTGTAACAGAAACTTTGTGAATACCTTAATCATTACCACTTAAGCCCCCTTCCCACTCCCTCTCGCCCCACCCCCACCAGTGCAGGCTACGGCCACCAACCAGCCTGAAATTTTGTCGACTGACAAAACGTTTACGAATTCATTAACCATTAGCATTTTTTGACGACGGTATCACTAGTAATTTACCATTTCTCTCTCTTTCTGCATTATCTGTCTCTCTGCTAATATCATTTTTTCACTTCCTGAACAACTTCTCTCATTATATATAAACGCTTCAAAATCTCAAAAATAATTACTCTCTATATTAAAAATATTTTATACTGCGTATTCAACATTTAAATGAAAAAATTACTTTTAGAAATACAACACATTATGACAGCCAAAAATTAGTTTTCTTTTAGGCTACGAGGAAAATCAATCAATGTTTGTGACTAAACTATATTTTATGGTACACGACAAAACAAACTGTTACAGACTTACCTTTACCAATGCTTTGTACGATTTACAACAGTGACAAACACAAAACAGATATTCGTTTGACAGAACTGTCTATTAAGCTTCTATCACTGCAACCAAAATTCAATGGCACAGATATCCAATCAATACACACTCATATAACTCTCTTCAGCCAATCACATTTCGTCACGCAAAATTGTAAAATCAAATTTACATTTCAATTGGTTGTCCTTCACAATATTTTCAATCTCACGTGAAAGTCACACATCACCAACTGCCATCTCTGGCTGTTTCCATGGTAACACCTCATTCTGCACCTGGCTGAAGGCACAGGTCAAAAGTTCATGTCTCAACGTTCTACAGCAAACTAAGAAGACTGTTTTCCCTCCAGAAACACCTGCCAATCCACAGCTCTGTTACATGTCATTTTTTTCACACCCAATAGTACTATTCGTTTAACATAAACATTAACATGCAACGTACTCTTCAATCTCAAGGTATTACAATCAACCAATCATTTTTACTTTTTCAACCACACCCAGCTTCATCCTTTTTTTTTATCCTGACTTTCAGCTTCTAACTACCATTCCACTTCCAGAACCGATCGGAGTACGACTACATATCCCTTGAAAATGAAGGTCTGGCTTATAGGACACAGTTATATTCACTGGAGTGGAAAATATGCAGCAAGCAGACGAATTTCCAACCTTGATTTAACAATTGATTCCATTGGTGAAAACTTTTATGCATCTCCCAGAACCAGACCTTATAATTGTGCACTGTGGTGAGAACGATCTAGGCACAATCACTGGGGTAGGTCTGGAAATGCTTCTAAAAGACACCTTTGGACAATTGATGACACTTTTTCCTCCAACTGCCTTGGTATATTCCAATAAATGCCAAAGACAGAAATGGAATTGGTCCAATCAACATTGTGCACAAATTGAGAAAGCAAGGAGACATGTAAATAAATCTGTTTCTGCTTTCCTCTGAGATTATAGCATGGGTTCTATTTACCACAACAACTTGCGTTACCACATGCAAGACGTCTATAGGAGAGACAGTGTTCATTTCACGGATGAGGGAAACAGAATCTTCCTCTGCAACATCAGGCTCTGCATCAGTACTTACTTCTAAATGCAGAAAAAACTCAATTAACACAAGGGCTCTTTTCAGAGCCACCTTATATCTAAGCACTCAAACTTCTACTTTATCTCTATTTTCACACTCTTGTGAATAGGTGTGCGCGACCGGGTGCGCGCACCCCGCAACTTTTTTAAAAAAAAAAAATATCTTTTCGCGTTTAAGGGCCTTACTGCACACCCTAAGAAAACGTACGCAGCAAGACAATCTCTACCTTCTCCCCTTTCCATGTTTCAACGCTTTGAAATGAACAATATATTTACTCGCAGTGACAAAATGGCGGTCAACACTTCCTGATTTCCTTTGAATCGAACGTTAACAGACGTCACGCAGCAAAAAAAAAATTCCGCTCACGCGCAGCCGCCTGGGTGCGCGCACCCGTGCGCGCGTAGATATATAATTGACTTTAACTTTAATTATCTCAGCAACTACTGAACGTATTTACACCATTCCAAAAAAAGCGTAATCTGCAAACTGAACTCTACAGTTTCGCCAAACTTCTTATAAATCCATTCAGCCGTTCGACCTCTAGCCGAGTCTAAACATCCTATGGAAAATAACATGGAGAAAACACGTTTTGGGACCCCCCTTTTATTTCAGCCCCCACTTGACCAATCCCCCCCAAACTTTCAGGGAAAGTTATTCCAAATAGAATGTTGAGGATTTCCTATGGAAACTAGGTCCTAACTATAACTACCTACTGGCGACCGCCAGTAGGTAGGTGTGTGAGTAACTCCATGGATGAGTGACAGTCTGTGAGCGTTTATTTACTCTGAGTGTATCTAAGGTTATATTAGAGTCTGAAGAGGTTCACCCTATTATCACATGAATGATGTCATCAGTGATGTGATCAGTAATTGCAAATGAGATGTCATCAGTGATGTCATCAGTGATGTCATTTGAGATGTCATCAGTGATGTCATCAGTGATGTCATCAGTGATGTCCCTGACCATGTCATGAATGATGTAATATGTGACATGATCAGCAGTAGATTGCGGTGCGCGATATATAGTTAGTGCATCTAACTATATATGAAATTTCAATGGTTTTGTGCGAGTAAAATAAGGTTTTGTAAATGCTAATCCCTAACTACATATGGTCTATAACCTATGGTTTTTTCAGTGAATTTTCAAGGTTTTGTAAATGCAAATTCCTAACTATATATGGTCTCTAACCTATGGTTTTTTCAGTGAATATATATATATATATACAGTGACAGCGACAATTTCATTTCTAAAACCGACTAGCAATTGAGTCATTGTTAGTCTGGGTTCCAATTTAGTTGGTTGTTGTCTGGTAAATCAGTCACAGTATTTGCACTTCTTTTGTTTACTCTAGTATTGGACTCTGCTTTACTGAGGATGAGTCAAAGCCCTTGTTTGTTGTTATATACACGTTCTGAGAAGCGCATGTAAAGTCATGTGACTTGAAAACAAGACTTCCAATTGGTTCTTAGTAGTTTCTGTTCTGGAATTTACACGAAGCACTCCACCCATTTTCCTCACAATCTTTTCTACTCTGAAGAGACAACAACGTCGAGCATCTTCCGGAAAACTTTGCTGAAATGGCTGCCGTTCCGCATTCATCTTCCGAATCTGAAGGAAATGAGCGACCACCGTTAAGAAGAAAAAAGGAATCTTTCATTTGGCAATTTTTTACTTATCCTGAAGATCAAAAGAAAGTGAATGCGCCAAAAGAAACCTGCACGATATGCAATTCGGAGCTCTCAAGGGGAAATCCAAATAGAAAATATTCCTTTTCTATACACACCATGCTGCGGCATGTTAAACAAAGGCACCCTGAGCATTATGCAAAAGCATCGACAAGAGCCCTGACAACACTATTACCATGAGAGGTCGCCAGCACATCTTCTGGTGGAGGACCTGTATCTCCATCAAGTGCTGAGATGGACTTGAGACCATATCTTGCGAAGGTGCACATGAAATGCAACGAGTGTGGAGAAATTATTTTGTATGGAGAGCAGAGCCTCGTTCTTATTAAACTCAAAATTGAAAGTCATAAATGCCCCAAGAAAAAATAAATTTCTTCACTTCATTTTCATAGTATTACATACTGAAAAATGTAGTACCAACTTTAAGAAATCGAAAGCATCATAACACTTGTTTCCAAAAAAAAAAAAAAAAAGTTCTTTTCAGAACTAACTATTTCTACCAAAACATGCTCCAAGAGCATCTTATGACATGTTTTTTCGCCGCTTTATTTTAGTGCGCGACCGGGTGCGCGCACCCTCCTATCGCGTACAGGACCTGAGACTTGCATGTGAAGTCATGTGACTTCAAAACAACACTTCTAATTGGTTCTTGGTAGTTTCTATTCTGGAATTTACACGCAGCACTCCACCCACTTCCATCACTTTCTTTTCTACTCTCTAGAGAGAACAACGTCGAACATCTTCCAGAAGACTTCGCTGCAATGGCTACCGTTCCGCATTCATCTTCCGAATCTGAAGAAAATGAGCGACCACCTTTCACAAGAAAAACGGAGGCCACGCTATTACCATCAGAAGTAACCAGCACATCTTCCGATGGACGACCTGTATCTCCATCGAGTGCCGAAATGGACTTGAAACCATGTCTGGCGAACGTGCACATGAAATGCAAGACCTGTGGAAAACTTCTTGTATACGGAGAACAAAGCTTTATTCTAATTAAACACAAAATTGAGAGTCATAAATGCTCCTAGAAAACTTAAATTTCTTCACTTTATTTGGATAGTATGACATACTGAAAAATGTCGTAGGAACTTTAAGAAATCAAAAACATCATAACACTTGTTTCCCAAAAAAAAAAAAAAAAAAAAAAGTTCTTTTCAGAACTAACTCTTTGTACCAAAACGAGCTCCAAGAGCATATTAGCTGATATTTTCTCGCCGCTTTCTTTTAGTGCGCGACCGGGTGTGCGCACCCACCTATCGCGTAGAAGCAGCGACACACGCATATGCAGTTATGTGACTTTAAAACAACACTTCCAATTGGTTCTTACTAGTTTCTATTCTGCAATTTACACGGAACACTCCACCCACTTCCCTAGAAAACCAGTTTATCGAAAAACTTTTAAAGCCTCCCCTTATGAAACATTCTACATCGTTCACATAGCAGTGTAGTAAATAGCACTAGATACACTCCGTCCCTTAATTATAAGAGTCTTATCAGTATGTGAGAAAAACTTTTGTTTTCACGTGATAATGCTGAGCCTGTTACAGAATTTTTTTTCACATATATGTTACTATTCTCCTTCGACCACTAACACCATAGAAAATACCACCAATAGCGGTGATATTTTGTACACCGACAACGGGCGATTTCTATCGCTTAGAGCCCTTGCTATTATAAAGTTTTATTTCCTAAGTCTCTGATCTCCAACTGTGCAACGTGACTCCCCTGTGTGTCGTAATGAGGTGCTAAGAGCAGCACGTACACTATACTGTGACCAAGCATCCACAAATTCCGCGGACATTTCTACCCTGCTATCTGCAATTATAAAAACATCAAAAGGAGCTACGCTGCCCCCCTTGGAGAGGCCTCACTCCCACTGCTACAAAGGCTTGGCAGTCGCCAAGATGCACAAAAACAGCGTCTCGGATCCATTGAACTTCTGTGACGGTGTCAATGAAAATAAGCACTAAACAATATTCAAGTGTGTAGTATTCCTTCTACTTGGTTAGAGACTAAACATTTACCGCAGCGCTGCAGCGATTTCTTCTGCAAATTAACCTTGGTATTAATGAGGTTGAACGCAAATGCAGTAAAAATCGTTGCAAAGCATAAGTATCACAAAAAAATCAGGATTATCCATGGATAGCGATCTAATGCTATTAGCCATGTTATCCACCTCCCATTGGATAACATAGCTAAAAACTACTCAGGGCAGGTCTTAGCTTTTAGAAATATTCCCGCTTAGCGCAAATATCTCCAAAAGCTAGTAATAAGAGATAGCGATGTTAAAGACTATTTTCAGTTGCTAACATCTTGGCAAGCCCACTTTGTATCTCATTAGATATAAATGCAACTGACATGCAAAGTGCGGCCCAAAATGTTCACTATCTTCTACTAAGTGTTGCTAACTGGTGTTAGCAGCAGCTAGGTAATAGGGAGATAATTTTATCTCTGCTTTCTTGATGTTTAAAGCAAAAAAACACAGATAAACACCCTTCATAATATACCTCTATATTCAAATTGAAGTAGGCGTAGGTCTTCACGCAGCAATCACATGCACAGTTTTGAAAGAATATGGCCCAGAAAGTCACTGAGTAAAATCTCATAAATGACAGTCAACCAATTTCAATACGTATTACTTCAGAAGAACAGTTCTTTATGATACAGGGCTCTAGAATGACAGACATATCTCGCCTTTATAAAAACCCTTCAGGTTTTTTTAACAGCTGTTAAATGCTTCCAGACTCATCACAAACCTGATCCATCATGAACATTGCCTGATCTGTCCTCAGGACGGACAACATTTGTGATGAACTTGCCGCTGTGCATGCAGAACACTAACATTGTGCTTCCTTAACACGTTCTATTCACTAAGCAGGACCATGACGGAACCACTCTATCATAAACACACTTGAACCATGACTCATAAAAGGAGTAGCTCAATCATGACCATGCAAGTCCCACTAAGCCCCCCAGCCCCCTAATCTTCAGTCAGAATTGGAACTGCAACACAGGATTTAAAGTCCTGCAAAGAACACCATGTAACATTTAATATCATATACACCATTGTTTTCATATATCACTTTTGCTAAACTCACTCAGTGAAATATCACTCATTTTATTAAATCACTTTTAAAGCATACCTTCTAACAATGCACCCAATCCTATGTGGAAGTGTTCAATATAAAAGATGACATTGCTTTAAGAAGGATAGAGAAATAAATAACACAATGTTGTAAAAATGTCTTTATTATATATACTTACCTAATAAAAAGAAAAAAAAAGTAAATTTCTTATGAAAACGTAGCACCTGTGGAAAGAAATTAAAAATAAAATTATAAAGTATATTATTTATAGAAAAAACAATACGAAACAAAAAGACAGATGCAAAGAAAACTGTCAGATATCATTAATTAAACTTACCTTATAAATATAATATCTGTGGAGGAGAGTAAAAGAAAAATCTGTTATAATACATATTTCTGAATGCAATGTAGCAAAATAAGTAAACAACATATTAAATGATTTATTTTTGCTGTCCTCAGAAAACATTGATTTTCACTATCAAGAGTGATTTCAATATTAATCATCATATAACAGCGGGGAAAAAAAAACACAATCAAAATGATTGTGTTTAAAAAACCTATACAAAATCTGCATACATATTATAAATACTTGAAAAAAACATGTCTTAAATGTTTTCCTCAAATTCGCAATTTCTTGAGTAAGCACACTACATCTTCCACAGTTACAACCTAATTAAAGTATACCACTTATTTTTCAAGATATCTCAACAAAATCCCGTGCAGCAATCTCCTATAAAAAATGTATTTGAAAGACACAGTTTCTTCTCTCATACCTTTCCGCGTGGCCAAATTGTATAAGCTAACTCATTATCTTTTAAATACCTCTCCCAAACACTTACGTCCATATAAGTTTCTAAATAATTCTCAAAAGTACTAATTTTCTTCTCTCATATTTTTCCACATGGCCAAATACTATGAGTTAAGTAGTTTTTTTCTGAAATTTTGTAATCTTAGTCTTATCTATTGTTTTCTGTGCTTTTACAATCAAAATTTGTACCATATTTTATACCATCAAACATTAAGTAAATTTGTACCTGATGTTATCAATATGCAAAACACAAATTTCAGTTATAGATTTGTACACCCTTATTTACATGATATTTCTAAACTAGTAAGTTTCAGATCTTTATAGTATACATATTCCTACAGCAAATCATTCTACTGAAATTTGGGTTCCAAAAATTACAAATAAGAGTTACTTAAGGCAAAAGGCATATGGCTGAGATACCCGCCACCCCCTCTCAACACAATCCCCAAAAGAAGGGAATCCGGAAACAGTTCTTGAAGTTTTTGGAAGTGGGAAGGAGTGACCATCCCTGGCCGTATTTATTAAAACAAAATATAAAAAATTAAACGTTTCATGTTATGTACAATTTCATTATCACATTGCGAAGTTTGGCTAACCTTAACATATTCTCTAATACAGAGGTTCTCCTAGCCGAACTAGCATCCTACAAAACATTCTCTAAAAATACTGAAATTGTACATCCTAACGTTTAAGGGCCAACGGCAAGGTCATAACCGGTGTCAAGATCCCTAACCAGACTTACCCCTCCCACTTGGGAGGGGCGACAGCACAGAGGCTTACCTCAAGTGCAACTACTAACAATTTCCCTTGACTTGACGGGGGCACTTAAGACTCGACGCCATTTAAAGGTCGTTCGAAGACTCGTGTGAGGTATGTAGAAGGTATCGTGGACCTCCCCCCCACCCCACACAACTTACCGCATCTGCCGTCGCAGATGACACTGGCCCCGGGAAATTCCCCAGGAGGGGGCTGTACCCCCTCCTACAAAGGAAGGGGCCTTGACCGCCTTTCCTTTACTTCCGGCGACCCATCCTTAGACGGGACCGCCTCCCCATTGAGGGGCCAATGGCCACCTCTCCCGAGCGCTCCCATCCGTGTTGGGTGACGCCCACTCATAGGGATCTTCTAATTAGTGCTCACCGATCATGACCTTACCGCCTACCAAAATAAATACGACAATTCTACTCAAACCTATGAAAACATTGGTCGCTACGACCGAAAAAACATGTTTAAAAATGCAACACTATATCAAATCATTTTAATCGTAAAAACATACACTATTCTTTATTATGATCAACATCAACTGATACCATCACAACCTGTAAACGAAACGGAAAACAGACATATAAATCACTTTATTATAAAACAACTGGCTGTCCTCAGGGGCTGGTGGGTGGGTCAAAATTGGCTCTTCGTTCTGTCCCGAGCTCATGTGTAGCGAGGAGGTGCAGCTTCGGAGCACAAGAACAAGAGGACGTCTTCTGGTCTTGCGTCCCTTTTTATCCGTCTTCAGGGCGGGCGTAAACCCGCCCCTGCCTGCCCCGAGGGCGTGGCTGGCTACGTCGGTGTCTAGGCCAGCCCACTCTAGGGCGGGAACAAGCGCGCCCCGGCCACGCCGCTTCGGGCATACCAGCCGAGACGCGCCTCCCGCCCAAAAATGGCTTCCCGGGGGGATCGAGGCACTCCGCCATACGTTCGGGGGGACCGAGTGGTCGCCCCTTTCCATATGGCTGAGATACCCGCCACCCCCTCTCAACACAATCCCCAAAAGAAGGGAATCCGGAAACAGTTCTTGAAGTTTTTGGAAGTGGGATGGAGTGACCATCCCTGGCCGTATTTATTAAAACTAAATATAAAAAATTAAACGTTTCATGTTATGTACAATTTCATTATCACATTGCGAAGTTTGGCTAACCTTAACATATTCTCTAATACAGAGGTTCTCCTAGCCGAACTAGCATCCTACAAAACATTCTCTAAAAATACTGAAATTGTACATCCTAACGTTTAAGGGCCAACGGCAAGGTCATAACCGGTGTCAAGATCCCTAACCAGACTTACCCCTCCCACTTGGGAGGGGCGACAGCACAGAGGCTTACCTCAAGTGCAACTACTAACAATTTCCCTTGACTTGACGGGGGCACTTAAGACTCGACGCCATTTAAAGGTCGTTCGAAGACTCGTGTGAGGTATGTAGAAGGTATCGTGGACCTCCCCCCCACCCCACACAACTTACCGCATCTGCCGTCGCAGATGAAACTGGCCCCGGGAAATTCCCCAGGAGGGGGCTGTACCCCCTCCTACAAAGGAAGGGGCCTTGACCGCCTTTCCTTTACTTCCGGCGACCCATCCTTAGACGGGACCGCCTCCCCATTGAGGGGCCAATGGCCACCTCTCCCGAGCGCTCCCATCCGTGTTGGGTGACGCCCACTCATAGGGATCTTCTAATTAGTGCTCACCGATCATGACCTTACCGCCACAGGTCCGGATAGTTGACCGGCTATCCGGACCCCCCACAAAACTCCTACCTAAAGGTCATGTTTCAACGTTTTTAACCAAGCCAAGAAGTCTCCTATGAGTAACTCATTCCCCACCCTCGACAAATGCACACCATCCCCCAAGTACATACTATCATCGTTAATACGACTATGCGAGATCGAATGCAATGTCTTGGAACGGAACAACCTACTCACTTTGTTATTAAGTTTTCTAACAGAATGATTCAAAGCAGGGATCGAGATAGCCCCCCGCCACACTTTTCGTGGGACCATATGAGACCACGCAATTATGCACCCCGGAACTTTCCTCGCTAACCAACTTACCGTGGATAGCATTGCCTCTAGGAGAAGTCGTCTACCGGTGGTGACCAAATCATTGCCCCCTAAATGTACTATGATTATAGACGGCGGTGACCTCGTCCGCCCTAACAAACCCTCAAAGAATGCTTGAAACTGGTCAATACAGAGACCGCCCCTTCCGTAGAAGGACACTCTGTACCCGTATTCCCCAGGTACGTGAATCATGTCACCTGCTTTGAATACGTCTGCGGCACGTCTCACGTATGAGTGGCCCACGACCCACACCTCCTGTCTCACAGCCGGTGATGTCTGACCGCTGGCCTGGTGTTGGGTCGACTGCATAGTCCGCCCTGCCTCGTAGGCTTGCGTAACTGAAAACAAACAAAAACAAGAAGCGTGAGTACATCATTACAGCCTCACAACATGTGCAATCGCACGTATCTTTTATAACAATCGGAGGACCATCGCCCCACTCGTTTCACCTGTTCTACATTAAGACCCCTGGCTGTAGCTTCAGTGGCAGCCCCTATTCGAAAGGAATGGGTCCCGAACTCGCCCGGGTCCAAGCCCGCTGCGGCAATGGCCATTGCAAGCACCCGTTGAAACTGAAACCTCGTCAGTGGGGTGGCGTCTGCATGCCTCAACAAAGTCCCCCCCCATGATGCCACCCTTCGTGCTAGGTAATCTTCTAAACACTGTACCGGGCACATGGAGGACCCGGGGATCCTGCGAATGATCGTGCAGTCCCCCCTCCCATCTTGGTCGGTCTTGGACCTGAGAAAGGAGACAATCATCGCATCACCCCTGATCTGAACGTGTTCCCGGCACAACCCCCCCACCACATCCTGTTTGTTCCTTGCAACCAGCTCACTTATCCTCATAGCCCCGTGAAATGCCAGCGTAAATGCAGTCCGGAACAAACACGTCTCGAAAGGAGACGAGCATGTGCTAGGGAGAGTGGTCAGCAACTGGGACAACCTATCCAGACCTATCGGTCGTCTTTCGTCTACTCTGCGACCCTCCAGACGTTGCCACCCACGCAGCGCCTTCTGTACTGCAAAATACGCTGTTGGGTCAAGGATGTTATGAGCCTTTGCAACAAAGGAAATGGCGGCACGATGCCTTTGGGCCGTAGCCACCGACTTCCCAGCCCTACGTAAGGACATCAGAAAATGTACTACCCACTCTTCCTGACCCCAAAGTCCCCCTCTCTCAGTCCCTAAAAAGGCTAAATAGGCCTGAAACGCCCCTTCATATGCCTTCCTTGTCCTGGGTGCTAGACTCTCTCCCACGAGGTGACGAAGTTCGGGGCACCGAGAGACCAGAGAGCTTCGGGGAAGGGTGCCGGCTCTGGGTCCGCTGAAGGAAGGAAACCCGAGAAAGCCTGCATGTGAAAACGAGACAGTGCATCAGCTGCCTGATTCATCACCCCCGGGACATGTTTTGCTCTGAATATCACGTTCAGTTGCATACACAGTAAGACAATTTCTTTGAGCAGCCTCAGAATCAGTTTACAACGGGCTGCCTGACTATTGATGCATTCTACAACGGTCATATTATCGGACCAAAACACGACAGAATGATCTCTGAACCCTTCAGGCCAGGTTCTCAGGGCCACCAGAATGGGAAATAGTTCGAGGAAAGCAATATTACTCGTCAGCCCCTTCTCATGCCACCATAGGGGCCACCTTTGTGCTGACCATTTTTTGCCGAAGATGGCGCCAAAGCCTATGCTTCCCGCTGAATCCGTCCATAGCCCAAGCTCTTCGGAGGACACGGCTGGCTTGTTCCAGACGACTCGACCATTGAAGTCCGCCAGAAATGCTAACCAAATACGCATGTCCTGGCGGACCTCGGCCGACAACCTCGTGCGATGATGACCCTCCTTTAGGCCAACCATCGCTTGGGCGATTGAGCGGGAAAAAGGGCGGGCCATTGGGATCACCCTCAAGGCAAAATTCAACTTCCCCACCAATTGTTGCAACTGATGCAGTGTAACCTTAGATGCAGTTAAACATACTTGGAGGGCTGCCCTAAATTTCAACACTTTGCTAGCTGGCAAACGGAAACACCCCTCCCCAGAGTCCAACTCGATCCCCAAAAACTCGAGGCAAGTCGTGGGACCCATGGTTTTACCTGGTGCCAATGGCACGCCAAAATGACCCATCAACACACAGAATTCGGCTAAGGCCTGGGCACATTCGGGATTTCCGGCAGGGCCAAGGAACAGAAAGTCGTCAAGGTAGTGCATTACATTTCGGAAGCCCGTTTTCTTAGTGAACACCCATTGCAGGAAAGTACTGAATTTCTCAAAATAAGCACATGATATAGAGCATCCCATTGGCATACACCTATCCATGTAAAATGACCCCTGAAACCCGAATCCCAGAAGACGCTGGTCGTCTGGGTGTACCGGGAGCAACCGGAACGCTGACTCGATATCTGATTTCGCCATCAACGTCCCGGGCCCCAGGCGATTCAAGATGGCTACTGCCTCGTCAAACGATGCGTATCGCACCGAACAAACCTCAGGATCAATTGCATCGTTCACCGAAAGACCATGTGGAGCGGACAGATTATGGATCAAACGAAACTCACCCGGGTCCTTCTTGGGGACCACCCCCAACGGAGAACAGACAAAAAACGGTACCGGGGGTACACTAAACGGGCCGGCGACCCGTCCCCGGCTAACCTCTTTCTTAATTTTCTCTTGTACTACAGAGGTATGTTGTACAACGGAAAGTTGATTTTTGCACGTCCCTACACCCTGAAAGTCCCCCACCGGGATGCGGAAACCATGTGTAAAACCGTTCCGCAGCACCCCAGCAGAAGTACGATCCGGGTATTCGCTGAGCCAGGGAATCATTGCCAAGGTATCAATCGGGGTTGGTAAAGGCGCCCCTCGGACTATCTTAGACCTGTTTGGCGCCTCCCTTACCCCCATTCTCACCCGTTCTGGCTCTGCACGATGACTCAGGATGGGACGACCCACAAGTGCTACATTCATGTTTGAATTTACACGATCCCGGAGGCCTGGTACATTTCCCTCTGTTGAAATTATAGCAGAAACCCTTTTTCCCTGTATTGCCTGCGGGTCTCGAATAATCGTCGGTGCTCGTATTTGGTCGAAAGGGCGTCCCCACATTTTGGCGGGAGTAATCAACAACATTGCTCCCAACCAATGGCATTTTCAACATTCCCGATTCTTTCATTTTATCCCATGTCACAGAATCGTAACAATCCCAAGTCAAACCCTTGTTATGTTCCTTTTCTTTCCTGAACAGATTGTCATAACAAAACCAATGGTTACCTTGATACGCTGTCGAGTAACCCATAATTCGTGATTGATAAATGGGAAACTCAGGAAGCAACTCGGGCCTACGTTCCCCCAAAATCGATGTAAAAATACCCCACGCATTGCCCCAGTTGCCAATATTCTCATTTACCTTAAAGGCGGCCATTTTTGCGCGCCAAACACTCGGATGCATTAGGTCCTTCTGACTTTTAACATGCTCCACCTCATAATGATCAACAAGCAAGGAGAAAATATTCACGTACTCCCCCGCCCAGATCTTTTCCTTTATAGCTAAAGGCACATGTTGTCCTAATCTCTCTCTACGAGAGGGTGCTGACTCGTCCCTTGCAATCGGCAATGGCCGCTTACCTGAACCGGACGCAGCTTCTGCCGCTTGCGGCTTGTCTATTCCCGCCAACGGCGCAGTCACTTTAGCTGCATCTCTCTTCTCACGCAGCCCTTTTATCAGCGCCTGTGCCTCGGCAGCCGTGGCGCCATCACTACTATCCCCCAACCATGCTGCTAGCTGTGCTGCCAGCTCGGGGGGCATGTCTTCCTTGGATGTCGGGGTGACGACAACGGGGGTTGGATTCCCCTCCATCGGTACTGGGGTCGGCGCCTCGAGCGGGGCAGAGGGAACCGGGACGTCTCCACCGGCTGGAACCCTTCTCGGCCTCTTAGGTCTCCCTCCAGCCGGCGCAGGGCCCGAACCCTCCTCCCCGTCTCGCTCCGCCAACCGTTTCTTTATGTCGGACACCTCTTTGCAAAGGGCCCGCACCATCTGGTCGGTCGTCATTCTCTTTGCGCCTTTCTTGGGCATCTCTCCAACGAAGTATCTAGAAGACAAAGAAAAAGATCAAAACGCTCAAAATTGGCTCTTCGTTCTGTCCCGAGCTCACGTGTAGCGAGGAGGTGCAGCTTCGGAGCACAAGAACAAGAGGACGTCTTCTGGTCTTGCGTCCCTTTTTATCCGTCTTCAGGGCGGGCGTAAACCCGCCCCTGCCTGCCCCGAGGGCGTGGCTGGCTACGTCGGTGTCTAGGCCAGCCCACTCTAGGGCGGGAACAAGCGCGCCCCGGCCACGCCGCTTCGGGCATACCAGCCGAGACGCGCCTCCCGCCCAAAAATGGCTTCCCGGGGGGATCGAGGCACTCCGCCATACGTTCGGGGGGACCGAGTGGTCGCCCCTTTCCAAACGTTTTTTAAAAGTCAATTGGCTATCATTGCAAAGTGTCCAGCTAGTAGCACACTTCAAATAAGCCGTATAATGTCCTGATGATGTAGAATGCCCTTCTTGATAAATAATGGCTACAGTTACAAATGTTCTTCTAGAAATAGAAACTTGAGAAGCCACAAAATTTTTAATTAAAGTGGATAATTTACTCCCATCAGCTCTGCATCGTTGACACATTAAAATTACATATTGTCCGTATCTATGGATAAATAAAGTTGATAACATTTCAGACTTGCATTGAGAACAGACCATATTTTGATGAGCATCTTTAACTAGTTTATTAAAAGGCACTTCTTTGCAGTCTGGTAATGTCAAATATAAAAATCTTTCACTGGGTATCTCAGTACTACTTAAAAATGAGCAATTATCACACTTATGTTCCCATTTATAAGAAAGCCCAAAAAGACTATCAATATCTACACCTTCATCTTCCAAAGCTGTAAACATATACATAATAAATTCCTGACAATCTTGCTGTATATTCTGAGAAAACTGATTTACTTCTGCACATATATCTAAAACATTCCTTAATTCCGAAACACTTCCTACTTCATTATCACCACTACTACACGTTTCAAATATAGAATTTAAAGAATGACAAAAGGTATGCTCCTGATTTTCTATAATCTGTTCCTTAACATTTTTCAGAAAGAAAACAACATTAACTACTACATTTGCATAGCAGTTGACACCACACCTATTTTCCAACCTAAATCCAACAATCTCTTCAATACTAACAGTTTTGCTAGAGCTACCAACAACAGCTACATCTTTTTTTCGTCGTTTCTGGACTACTTCAGCACATTTGTCCTCATTTTTCCTTTTCTGACCAACTATACGCCTTTCAATTAAAGGATATTGAGGTAAACTTGGAGCATATTCTCTTCTTAACCTATTGTACTCCTTCACACAATTTAAATCTGCACTAATCTTTGTCTCATCATAATCAATTAGATAAAGTCCACATAAAGTTCTAACACGCGACAGAGCAACATACGCCATGCCCTCTTTGAATACAGTACTTCCAATATTTACCAAAGCACAATCTACACTTAAACCTTGAGATTTATGTATAGTCACTGCATATGCCAAACAAATTGGAAATTGCTTACGACGGACATATAAGTCTTTCACAAGCAAAAAACGAGTTGAACATCGACTAATTTGTTGAACTTCCTCAATCCCATCAAATTTTATCCTCAAAAATTCAATCTCATCTCTATTGGTATACTTCACAAAACCAACAACATTACCCATTGCTCCATTTACCAATCCTCTTTCTACATGTAAATTTCTTCTTAAAATTATCCGACAATTTAAACATACATACAGATTTTTCTCTAAACCAGCAGTTTTAGATATAGTTTTTTGAAGACAATCCAATTTCAATTTCAACTTTTCAGACAAAACAATAGTACTACCTTCATGCTCTATTCTATCTTTAGCTTCCAGTTTCTTAATTTCTTGCTTTTCTAAATTCAACATTTTCTCATTAAAAACTGAACATTCTTTCAGAGTTGGCATCAAGCATATCACTGACTTATCTACAACCTCTTTACTATATATTCTCTCAGGAACATTATCTTCATTAGGAAACAGCTTGGAAAGTAATCGCGTTCGTAGAGTCTGTTTCGCATCTTCAGTTAATTTTCCAATCCTAATATCTTGAAGAATACTTCCATATTTAGTATCCTTTGCCTGTCGCATATTTTGAATCAGTTCAGTATATTTGAAATGTGACCATATATTTACATTTCCAATACTGCCCAGGCACTTTCTGATCTCCTCATGTGTAACAGTTTCAAATACAGGTTGTCCTTTCACAGGAGTCAGCTGCAGTAGATCTCCAAAAACTATGATATGTTTACCTCCAAATAACACATCGTACTCTGTCTTAAGTGTCTGTTGCATTCTTAAATGCACAAAAGCAAGCATTAAATTGGAGACCATGCTTACTTCATCAATAATAAGAAGTTTCATTTTTTAAGGACTCTAGAAACTTCAAAACAAGCTTCTCCAGATAGCTTCTGATATTGTAATTTATTTTCATGTTCAACTGGCAGCATCAGCAAACGATGTAAAGTTACACCTTTTATATTATGTGCTGCCAATCCAGTTGGAGCAGTAACAACACACGACAGTGTTGACTGAGTTGTTTGCTGTAAATATGTAGTAATTCCTTTAATTAGGAAACTTTTACCAGTCCCAGCTTCTCCACTTACATATAATCGAATAGGCTTAAATGACATACATGAGCAATCTTTTCTCTCATGACGAAAGCCATGCTCAATGTGCTCTGTCACTTCATCATATATCTGTCTTTGCTCAACATTAAACTGCTTCTTTAATTCTTCTAAGTCGATTATTTCCTCTTGACCTTGCTGCAGTGCGCTTTCCACCTCATCCATGGCAGTGGCTGCTTCATTTTGAATAATTGGTTGTCCCAGTGGATCTTGATTTAATGATGCCGAACTTTGACTATCTTGTGAACTATCTCTAGCAATCTCTGCTGCAATTGTTGCTTCTTGCACTATTTCGTCATTCAACATTTGGAGATAATTGCTGAAAACAGGACATTCAATACTACTTTTAGATGAGTTGAATGAATCTTCATAACTATCAAAGTCTCCAAGTAGTTCCTCTTCTCTACGCCATGGTTTAAAGAGTTGCAAAAGAGCAAAATAGTAAAATTCTCTTTTATCAGGTGTTTCGCAACTCAGTTTCCGATGATTTATCAAGTGTCTTTTTCTTTGTTTTACCAGACATCCTTCATGTCCAATTACAGCATGTACACCTTTATCAATATTCTCGGTAACATTTCTCTTAAAAGTATAATTTTGAAGTATTTCATACAGACAAATGTTTTCAAGCAGATTACTTCTATTTGGATAGTATGTATCCAACATATTTGTTTTCAAAATGTTTGTACTGTTTGGTTCTTTCTGGGCTAAGTACTCAATTTCTTGCACAGGTTTTAGAACACGGTTTCGTGATTCTGCTAGGCCCAAACTCACCCAGAGAATAGTCCTTGACTTTGCATAAAGACTTGCTGATGATAATCTATCACAACATTCATATGCTCCAATTTCTCGATGAGACAGCATCTTCAAACTGTACGTATATAATTTCTTGCTCAGGCTCTTTTCATGAGAAATGTCTTCCCACATCTCCTTCAGTTCCGTCTTTTCAGATTTCGTGATGTAAGACGTTACATATCGAGCCACAGCAATAGAGTTGTCTGCAACATATTGTATGTCCTGTTAGCATTCCACATGGACAAAATGACTGGATTATAGTCATTAATATATTTCGATTCTTCACCTCTTCTTAAATTGTACGTATTTTTAGGTGACCTTCTTCTGATAATATGTCGCAAACATGACATCAAATTGTTGACTCTTCCTTTTGAAAGTACCGGTCGTGCAAATCCAAAGCAACATTTGGTATAAAATTTGCTCTTTGATTTGAATTTTCGCCGACAATATTTTCCACAGCGATGACTTTGGAAACGTAAGACTTTTCCCCTTAAGTCCTTATCAATGGTACTATTAGGTATGTCACAAGTGGCATACTGTTCAATAAAAGACAGTACAGTCTCATCCGAGTCTATTCCAAATTTAGGAGCATCCTTGATCCATAGCAGCATATGAATATGAGGAGCACCTCTTGCTTGATATTCTTTTCTCCAAAAGAAATCCAGTACTTCACCAAGAGGCGGATTTTTCTTGTTAGTAATGAAAGACATCATAGCTTCAAATCTATGATTAAAATACCTGCAAACATTAACTGGATCTAATGAACACAGTTCTCCAGGTGTCTTGTAGTTTATATGTTCTATATTTGCATTCGCCTCCCGAAGAAATTCAATTAAATCTTCCCAAGCATACTCTGCACAGCTTAGAGTTAAAAACCATGTTGGTGCTCCTAAGTTTCTAAGCATGCACTTTAAATCTCCATGACGACGGTACCAATACTCATTAGTACCCCGCTGACAAGCCATTAAATTAATTAAATGAGAATCCAAAACACTATCTTTCTGATGCACTCTATCCATAAATTCCTTTGCTGAAATATTTTGCAGATGTGCACCACTTTTTAAGATATGATTTACTGCATAAGACAGACCAGATAAGTCACTCTCAAACAAAAGATGAAACAGATATGGAATACATTGGCGAAACCTTGGATCTTCTGCATATAATCTAGTTGTCCGGTACTCAGATGCAGGAATCTGCATAGGTCGATCATCATATCGTGTACCTTCACCTGTAGGAAATAACTGTGGGAAACAACGACCTTCCAAACTTTCTTCCCAGACACTAATAGGATTTCCTTTAGCCTTTCTCATCTGAAATAATCAATAGCATTCCCTATTGCTTCTTTGGAATGCAGTGGATGAACACTGTAATGTTCATAAATTTCTTCAGATCTAGATACATCAACTTTTTCAATGTGTCCACTACACAAATCACTATCCTCTTCTTCACTTACATCTTCTTGTTCTACGTATACATCTTTGTAATACTTTTTATTTTGCACTAAATACAACGTTGCCTTTTTCACTTTCCTAACATCCACTAAATCTTGCCAGATTT
This sequence comes from Lissotriton vulgaris, assembly GCF_964263255.1. Lineage (NCBI taxonomy): Eukaryota > Metazoa > Chordata > Amphibia > Caudata > Salamandridae > Lissotriton > Lissotriton vulgaris. The sequence goes on along the minus strand of NC_141696.1, from coordinate 458,871,793 downwards.
TCTTACTCTTTGTGGTTACACCATTCACTAGAATAACTAGAGGTTCCTCTTCTACATTTTCAACACCAATTGTTTCCATATTTTTTTTAAGATCAAGAGGCAAATACACAACTCTACCCTTTAATCCTCATAGTAAGTCTGAAGGATTTAATTTACCAGTCTTAGGCTCCATTCGAACAATAGCCTGAAAAGGATGTACACATTGAATCAGAATCGTCTCATAAGTATTTAAATTCATCAATTCAGATGCAATATTTACCAACTCTAAATTATTGTGAACAGCTCTAGCAGGCATTTTAATTTCATCTAATTTATTATAACAATATTTACAAACACGTTGCTCAAAACCCAAATCAAAATAGTTTTCCACCAACAAATAAGTTGCAAAATCTTTCCATTGACCATTACTTTCATCTTCACTTTTTAAATATAAATCAACTAACCTCGTTTGACTTTTGTAATGAATTTGTCGACAACAGACACAAGAACAATTTGGTTTCTCACCTGCAATTACCTTAAACTTTATTATTTCTTGTTCAAAGTTTTCAATATTTACATTCCCAACATTTTCTAACACATTTCCTTCTATAATTATATCACCTTCTGCATTATCTTCCTCGGGACCAAAATAACTTACCTCAATTTCTGCACAAATCTTCTTAACATCTAATTCACATCCATACAAAAGAGCACTATTTAACTGTTTAAGTTTAAGTGCTGGACTTTTTGCATAGTACAACTTTCTCACTAATTTTCTCATTTTAGTGTGATGCACTGCTAACATCCGGAAGTGATGAAACACACTCTGACATATTTTTTTAGAGAGACAAGCCAGGGAATGGCCTTGCAGACCTATTTTCTCACGCACTCTGCATTCATCTAATTCTTGCAACATTTTAATTTTTTTCTTTAGACTTTCTTTAGTGTACTTACGTAAGAAATTGTGAAAGAAATCAATTGAATCCTGTCGTACACTACAAATGCTACTACAATTCCAACTGTAAACAGGAGCATTAGGACGTCCCTGTAAAGCTTCTCTAGCCATAACATCTTCTGCATTTCTAACCACAATTTTCTCTTTCTCAATAACACAACCATCCTTCACCTCATACGCTCGACCAGTGGTGTCAACTGCATGCAACAGATCGTTACTTTGAAAGTAACTCTCTTCATTAAAAAATGGCTCAGAAGTTGAAGTATGCATCCACTTCCCAGAAAACACTTTACAAAAATTACTCCTATTTATATGTCTCTTCCATTTACTTTTACTTTTGAAAACTCGAATCGCCTTATTTAAAATATTTATTCTATTAAGTATTAAAATAAATAACTTTCGTTTTGTCTCAAATGCGCGCTCAACAAAAGCCTCTATATATAGTTTTTTTTTAAGAAAAACAGATCTGTTTTAGAAACTTTTTCCTTTTGTAATAAATTCGCAACTACTCTGTTGTAAAACATACGCTTCCTGATTTGGCTAAATTGATTGGTCCGGGTTTTACTGTACTGACTTTCATCTTTCCTAATTCCAGTAATAGTAGTTTGTTTAACTCCAGATGTCTTTTTAGATGATGAAATCGTTTTCTCCTTCTGAACTTCAATATTTACATTTTTCCTTCCCAAAATGCTTTTGACAAACTTTTTAGTTTGCTTACCAGGAGTACTCTTCTTTATATCCGTCCTCTCAGTCTTTGAAAATAATTCTGTACTTTTCTTCTTTAAACTGTACGTCCGTTTGTAGAGTTTCTTTTTTTCAATTCTGGTCGGCATCTTAATTTAAAATTTTGATGAGATTGTGAACCTGTAAGACTCAAAAATAACAAATATTATAGTTCAGTACTACCATATACCGTACAAATTAAAACCACACATTCATTTTTTAATAAAATACACATAATAACAGAAAATCTCTGAACAAAGTAGTAAATCCTGTAGTGAATTTTCCTTGTAAATTTATCACACTATATATTTCTTTAAACTTCATAGACAATTTTGAAAAATTTTTTAAAAGCATACAAACAGTACACTTTTTTCAAAAACTATCGGTCATCATAAGTGTTTTAATCTTTTTTTCTACAATCTCTTTTACACTTCATGAGAACATATCTTATCACTCTCATGAAGCACTTTATCGACGAATATATGAAGAAAACTATCATCACGAATGGTTTGCTATCATTTTTTTTTATTTATTTAAAAGTTCATAATTTAAAAGAAATTCTAACATCAGTTCATCAGAAACTTCTTCAACTTCATTGTCCTCCTCTTCTATCAGCTCTAAATATGCTGAATCTAATGAAATGTCCATAAAATAGTCATTTTCATCTTCTTCCTCTCCAACAACCGTGTCTAATATTTCCTCCATTAGTTCATTTATAATTTCATAATTCACTTCATTTTCTTCCCCAAAAAATTCCATTGTATTTTTTTCTATAAATTCTTCTTTTTCCTTTTAAAAAAATATAAAGACTAAATTATATCTTTGTCCATAAGTGTATAATTAAAAACTACCTTTACTAATTTTTAAACTACATATAATTTTATAATCTCTAACTTATTAACTCTATAATTTGTAAGATACCACATTCCTCTTGTTTTGAAAAAGAAATTGGCAATATAACTCTAAACATTGACACTGTGTTTTTTTTAAAAATTAAATAATTACTGTTGATAAAAGACATTTCACTGTAACATTTATATTTAGATTTTCTACATATTTGAAATATTTATTACCTGTACAATAATTTTTAGAGACCCATTTCTTTTATTTCATCACTACAAAGTGCAATATAAATATATGCACTCTAAACAAAAGAATCACACTATACAAACCATTTAATTCACTTTACAGATTACCACGTCCCACAGAGACAGTTCCATTTATATTACAACAGTATACTCACCATGTCAATGTCTTACCATATGCAAAATGTCATACTTACCATGAACAACCACCTCATAATAAAACTCTACATTAATATTTAAAAAACTGCCTATACATAGTATATTCACAGATATGCAGGAAAATGAGCATTACATTTAGATCCATATCATTACCTCCCGTCCCTCCCTCGCCTTCCTTCAGTACAATTGAGGCCCCGCCTCCCACCCAGACCCACCCCCAGCATAAAAACTCTGCCCGCCCCCACCTCCACCTGTTTTTTTCTGTCTCACTGGTGAGACTCACCCTTTCAGTTCCTCCCTGTGGCGGTGCCGGGGAGTCGTCGGTTTTGCTCTCTGCTGTGGCGGTGCCCTCTGCTGAGTTCTCCCGGCGGCGCCTCCTCTCCTCGTCTCCCTCGTGGTGTGGGGGCGGAGCGGTGGCTCAGGAATCCGCAGCGGTGCTTTGGCGGTCCTCCTGTGGCTGGGGCTGTGTTTCCGGGTCGGGCTGCGTGGCTGCCTCCTCCCGGTATGCTGTGTTCTCGGAGGCCAGGTAGGACGGGTTTTTGCCCGTTTTTTTGTTTCTTTTCCATTCCGGTTGGCCTTGAACATCCCCTTGGCCTTGTCCATGCTGGGCGACACGAGAGGGCTAGCTGCTGGTCCTGTGGAACGCGGTTGTCCGCTCTCCTGGATGTCGATTGCAAAAGCGGTCGGGCTGTGTTGATGTTATGGGACATGCCCGGCTGCACTTCCGCTTAGGCTTCTGGGGCGGATGCGACCCTACAGCCCATCGTGTCCAGCTGTGAGCGTGCTCCTCGAGGAACTGCTTGGGCGTTTCTCTTGCCCTGTGGTACTGGCCTTGGGGCTGTACTTAGGCGGCTGTTCTTGTGCCTTTGTTGGCGCTGTGTTCGCTGGCTGGGGTTCGTTTCCTGCCTGCGCTCCGTGATTCCTTTTGTGGTGGCCTTGGCGGTCGTCTTCCTCTGGGTCGCGTGGGGTTGTTGCTAGTGTCAGGGTCTCCGGTCCCCCTGGGGTGCCCTGGTGTCCTGGGCTCCGTGGGGGTTGTTCTGCCTCTCATGTCCGTGGATGGTGCTGGACTTGGTGGTGGCTGCTCTGTCCTGTTCTCAGGGGTTCTGTTGCTGCCTTCTGCGTCCCCTCTTCGTCCTGCTGTTCCTGTGGATAGCGGGTTCCCTTCTGGCATCTTTGGGTGTCTGGGTCCTCCTCCCGCCGCTGGTGCTGCCTGTGGCTCCGGGGTGGTGGGCGTTTGGGACGTGGGTCGCTGGTCTCCTGTACTGGTTGGCAGAGTTTTCCTCTTTCCTGCTGGTCGGGGCCTGTGGGTCTCTTTCCATGGTGTCCCCGGCCCTCCTGGTTGGGCTTGCCCCTTTGTGCCAGGGTGGGGGTTGGTGATGTGTGTGGCGTGCGTTGCTCATACTTGTTGTATGTGCGTGGTGCGTGTGGCTTTGTCCGCTGTGGTGCTGCCCTGCTTCCAGTTGTTTGGCGGTTTCCTGTGCGGCCTGCCGTTGGCGGTCTCTTCCCAGCCCTCCTTCCTTCTGCACTGTGTTGGTCCTGATTGGTTTCAGGTTTCTCTGCGCGCTCGGTTTGCGCTGGGGCGTTTGCTTCTGGGCTGCGTGTCCCTGTCTTCCTCCTGTGGCTGTGCTTCTTGGTGGGGGTCGCCCCTTTCCTCCAGTTGTGCAGTTGTCCTCTGTCCTGGCCGCGCTGCTTGGTGGGCCTGTTGTTCTGCTTGGCTGCTGCCGTGGCACTGGCTGGCCTGTTCTCTGCTTCTTCTGTGCCCTCCTTGGTGCTGGGTTTCGTGGAGTTTGCGGTGGCGGTTCGGGGTGGCTGCATGTCGCCACCTTGGGCCCTCTGCTTGCCTTGCCTTAGTTGGGGCGTCCTGCCTCTCACGTGCCTTGCACTGGGGCCTCTCCGTGGTCCCTGCTGTGGGTTTTCTCCTCTGTCTTTCGGGTGGGCGCGGTTTTGACCGTTCCTTTTGCCCTGGCTGACTGCCTCTTGGTCGGAGTGCCTTGCCCTGTTGGGTTCCTGTCACTGCTGTATGTTCTTGGTGCGGGTTCCTCCGGTTTGGTGAGGGTTGGGCTGTCTCCGGTGCCTGTCTACGGTTCCTGCTGGGTGGCTCTGCTGGACTGGGTGTCCTGTTTGCTTGCCATGTGTTCCGTCTGCTGGGTTCCTGTCGGTGGGGCTTGGGTCTTGGGCCCGCTCCTTTCTGGGGCTGGGGTGTCCGGCGGCTTTGTGCCTGTCCTGGTTCTCCTGGGGGTCTGCTCCTGGATTTGGCTGGTGCCCTTCCGTGTGTTGGCCCTTCGGGCTGCCTTTCCGCAGGCCCTGCCTGGTGGTTTTTGGCATGCCATGTATTTTGGGGTCGCTTCTCTCCACTTCCCGGTCACTGCTTCTTTTCTGCATTTCCTACGGTTCTATGTGGGGTATGCCCGCTTCTGCTTCCTTCCTCTTCAGCCTCGGGCCTTCGCCCTGGGTCTTCCCGCATGTCCGGGCGCTATTAGGTGGCTCTCGTTCAGTCTGAGCTCGGCCCCGTTCCTTTGTCCGGCGGTTGCCTGGCCTCTCTTCCTTCTTGGGTTCGGGCCTTGTGGCCCCGGGGGCTCCTCCGGCTTATCCTGTGGCTGCTTGTGCCGGGGTGCCTGGCTTCTGCGGTGTTCCCTGGGCTTGTTTTCTTCTTCTTGGCCTGTCCCTCTGGTTCCTGTTGGGTTGGTCTTCGGGGTCTGTTGTCCCTGCTTCCCTTGTCGGTCGGTCCACGGGGGGGGGGCTCTCCTGGTGGCTCGGCTGCTGTTGCCTTCTGGCTCGGTGTTCGCTGGCTCCTCTGGCTCCACTTGTGGTGGCTTCGGTTGCCGGCCTGTTCGGGCTTGGCTGGGTTCGGGTTCCTGTTCTGGTTCCTGCTGCTCTCCCGGGGGTCCGCTTGCTGGTTGCTGTTGCGGCCTTTTTGGCCTTGCCCTGGTGCCCTTTCGGGGCTCTCTGCGGGTCTGTGCGTGTTGGCTCCATCTGACACTCCGGTGGTGTTGTCCTTTGCCGCATCCTGGGTGGGTCCAGGTTCTGGTCCTTGTTCCTTGGTTGCCTGCGTCCTGTTTCTGGGGACTCTGGTCTGGGTGCTGGGGCTGTCGGCTCTCTGCCTCTGTGGGTGTCCTGTGTGCTGGCAGTTCTGTTATGCTGGGTCCTTCCTTCCCGGTGTCTGTACTGTTGGTGGGTCTTTGGGGCCTCCCTGTGGTGGTCCTGTTTGTGGCGCCGCGGTCGGCCTGGGTGGCCCGGTTAGGGTCTCTGGGCTGGGATCCCGGGTCTTGGGGGGGCGTCTGGCCCTCTCCTGGGCCTCTGGCTCTTCGGTGTGCCTTTCCCTGCCCTGCCTTTTACGTTGCTTGGGCCTTTCTGGTGCGGGCGCTGTGGGTCTGTGCTCGGGGGTTGTTGGTTGCCCCCCGTTGGCCTTGGGCTCCTTGTTTTCCTCTCCTGTCCGGGTTGTGTGTCGCTCGGTGGAGGTTCCTTCTGGTGACTTAGTGCCCTTTGGAGTTTCGTGTCCTTCCCCTGGGTTCTGTGCGGGGTTTGCCCTGCTGCCTGGCTGTTGTGCAGCTGGTCTTGGCTGTGTTGGGGGGTCCTGTTTCGTTGGCGGTGGCTGGCTGGCTTCCCCTCGGTCCTCCTCTTGGCTGTCCTCTGCTTGGTGTTTGCTGGCCTTTTTTGGTCCTGCTGTTCTGCTCTGGGTGTTGTTCCTGTGGTGCTGGCCTCCTTTTGGTGTGGAGGTTCCCTCCGGCTGGGGTCCTGCTGGGGTTGTCGGTGGCCCCTCTGCGAGTGCAGTGTGTTGCTTTCCAGCTTCTTGGTGCTCCTGGCTTCCTTGCGTGTTGCCTGGGGTCTGTTGCCTGGTTCTTTTTTTTTCCGGGTCTGGGTGTTTGTTCCCTGGCCTGTCGGGTCCTTCCCTTCGGGGTCTTTGCTGCTGGTGTTGGATGTCCTGTCCGGTCCTCCCTTTGGGCCCCTTGGGGGTCTGGGGTTGCGGCTTTTGCCTTTGGGCCTTGTTTTTTGGTTGCCATCGCCCCTGCGGGGCGCTTGGGGTTGTTCTGGGCCCTGTTTTTGGATGTTTCCTTTCTGTCTGGGCTGTTCGACTCTGTTGCTTTTGGGTCCGGTTCCTTTCTTTGTCCCTTCCGGTGGCTCTGCGTTTTGGCTCTGTCACAGGTTGCTTTTGCCTGTGTTCTGTCCTGCTCCTTTCTTGGCTGTGGAGTCTCGTTTGCTCGGTTTGGCTGTCCGGCATCTTTTGCTGTGGGGCCTGCTGGTTGTGGAGTCCTTCCGGGTGGGGGTCTCTTTGTCTGTTCGCTGTGGTCCAACTCTGGTTGTGGGTTTTGGTCCGCGTTCTTGATGGCTCTTCCTCTTGTGGGGGTAGTTCCTCCTTTGGGGGTTCGGGCCTCAGGGTCTTGTCCTCTTTGCGAGGCCGGGGATGTTGTTCTGCTGTGTTTTGGGCACTGTTTTGTGTTCTTTGTCACTCAGTTGTCCGTCCCTGTTTTCTTCTGCTTGCTATGTCCTCAATTGTACTGAAGGAAGGCGAGGGAGGGACGGGAGGTAATGCTTCCATTTCTAACGATAATGGCATTACTCCTAGTCCTACTCCCTCGCCTTCCTTCAAGGACCCTCCCTCCCTCCCGGTGCGGTTCAACTGAGTGCTAGCTCGGCTTGTTTATGTACAGGTGGAGGTGGGGGCGGGCAGAGTTTTTATGCTGGGGGTGGGTCTGGGTGGGAGGCGGGGCCTCAATTGTACTGAAGGAAGGCGAGGGAGTAGGACTAGGAGTAATGCCATTATCGTTAGAAATGGAAGCATAATACCTCTCTCTAATTAAAAATGGAACACTGCCAAACATAATACAACAAGATTTTAAAAATAATGAGCACTTCACAAGTATTACTAAAACAAACCTGAAAGAATTATACTCCAATGATTTCTAAATCTCAACTCCTTGCAAAAGATCACATATCCCAAGCTCATTAAAACATAATTTGAACTGTCAATGGAGAACATCTCAAAAAACATATGTACTATAAGCAGATAGAACCACATGTAAAAAAATTGAGATAAAATCATGTTCAAAACATTTACAAATTATTCTTTATTATTTTCATCACCACCCACAGAACTTGCCAAAGCATAAAAAGAAACTCACCTGAAAAAAAGAATATATATTCTCAATATATACCTTCGACAGGTTAATCCTTACAGGCACCAAACACTCTAAAAATTGAAAAAATAAAATGTTATTAACTTATAACAAACTTATTTCCTACACAATATACAATCATTATAGCATTGAACAAGCATAAGTAATAAGATTCCCACAATACTCTCCATTAAAAATAAATACAAAATTTCTCATTTATAAAAGCATTGTGCCACAGATATGTCACTTTTCCCTATGTTAAAATTCATGCACCTACAACAGTAGGCTTTCAAAAGTAAAAGGCCAACTCACAAAACAAAAAAAGCCTTATTAATGAAACATTGCGCCGCCACTGCGTCACTTTTAGCATGGGAAAAGTGACGCACTGGTGGCGCAAGGCCGTCATAAATAAGGCCCCATGTCCATAGAGAAAAACTACAGAGCCAGCATTATACACATGCAAGCAATACACTTGCACAGAACCACAAAACACCAAGAGCCACCATGTTAATATATATCCTTAATATAATAAACCTCTGAGAATGGATACATATTTCCGTGGCAAACTCCTTAGCAATATTTAAGTGACTAGACTCCTAGAAAATGTATCAAGTCATTATGCTCCTCTCCACTGCATAGCCGGCGACCTAATTCTGTGGAGTTCCTATACGACCGGCCGTACTGCGCCGTTTCCTTTACCACCTTGGTAAATTCAAAATGGATATCCCTTCTGCCTTCGCAAACGAGCCAGACCACATACAACTATTTCGACAGAGAATGCTTCTGTACTACGGCACCTTAACACGCTCATCTTTGAATACTTCATATCGATTATCATTTCCATATTCGTATTTCACTTGTGTGCAGCCTGTATTTCATTGCTTCAGCTGTGATTTCACATGGGCCCTGCATTTATGTCTCTGCAATTTGGTTCAACCTGAAGCGAATTACAATCACCTCATGAATCCGGTAATTGATCATGAACAGCTTTGTTACAACAGAGGGTTTATGGCAATTTACACGGAACACTCCACCCACTTCCCTAGAAAACCAGTTTATCGAAAAACTTTTAAAGCCTCCCCTTATGAAACATTCGACATCGTTCACATAGCAGTGTAGTAAATAGCACTAGATACACTCCGTCCCTTAATTATAAGAGTCTTATCAGTATGTGAGAAAAACTTTTGTTTTCACGTGATAATGCTGAGCCTGTCACAGAATTTTTTTTCACATATATGTTACTATTCTCCTTCGACCACTAACACCATAGAAAATACCACCAATAGCGGTGATATTTTGTACACCGACAACGGGCGATTTCTATCGCTTAGAGCCCTTGCTATTATAAAGTTTTATTTCCTAAGTCTCTGATCTCCAACTGTGCAACATGACTCCCCTGTGTGTCGTAATGAGGTGCTAAGAGCAGCAAGTACACTATACTGTGACTAAGCATCCACAAATTCCGCGGACATTTCTACCCTGCTATCTGCAATTATAAACATCAAAAGGAGCTATGCTGCCCCCCTTGGAGAGGCCTCACTCCCACTGCTACAAAGGCTTGGCAGTCGCCAAGATGCACAAAAACAGTGTCTCGGATCCATTGAACTTCTGTGACGGTGTCAATGAAAATAAGCACTAAACAATATTCAAGTATGTAGTATTCCTTCTACTTGGTTAGAGACTAAACATTTACCGCAGCGCTGCAGCGATTTCTTCCGCAAATTAACCTTGGTATTAATGAGGTTTAACGCAAATGTGGTAAAAATCATTGCAAAGCATAAGTATCACAAAAAAATCAGGATTATTCATGGATAGCGACCTAATGCTATTAGCCATGTTATCCACCTCCCATTGGATAACATAGCTAAAAACTACTCAGGGCAGGTCTTAGCTTTTAGAAATATTCCCGCTTAGCGCAAATATCTCCAAAAGCTAGTAATAAGAGATAGCGATGTTAAAGACTATTTTCAGTCGCTAACATCTTGACAAGCCCACTTTGTATCTCATTAGATATAAATGCAACTGACATGCAAAGTGCGGCCCAAAATGTTCACCATCTTCTACTAAGTGTTGCTAACTGGTGTTAGCAGCAGCTAGGTAATAGGGAGATAATTTTATCTCTGCTTTCTTGACGTTTAAAGCAAAAAAAACACAGATAAACACCCTTCATAATATACCTCTATATTCAAATTGAAGTAGGCGTAGGTCTTCACGCAGCAATCACATGCACAGTTTTGAAAGAATATGCCCCAGAAAGTCACTGAGTAAAATCTCATAAATGACAGTCAACCAATTTCAATACGTATTACTTCAGAAGAACAGTTCTTTATGATACAGGGCTCTAGAATGACAGACATATCTCGTCTTTATAAAAACCTCATACGCTCGACCAGTGGTGTCAACTGCATGCAACAGATAGTTACTTTGAAAGTAACTCTCTTCATTAAAAAATGGCTCAGAAGTTGAAGTATGCATCCACTTCCCAGAAAACACTTTACAAAAATTACTCCTATTTATATGTCTCTTCCATTTACTTTTACTTTTGAAAACTCGAATCGTCTTATTTAAAATATTTATTCTATTAAGTATTAAAATAAATAACTTTCGTTTTGTCTCAAATGCGCGCTCAACAAAAGCCTCTATATATAGTTTTTTTTTAAGAAAAACAGATCTGTTTTAGAAACTTTTTCCTTTTGTAATAAATTCGCAACTACTCTGTTGTAAAACATACGCTTCCTGATTTGGCTAAATTGATTGGTCCGGGTTTTACTGTACTGACTTTCATCTTTCCTAATTCCAGTAATAGTAGTTTGTTTAACTCCAGATGTCTTTTTAGATGATGAAATCGTTTTCTCCTTCTGAACTTCAATATTTACATTTTTCCTTCCCAAAATGCTTTTGACAAACTTTTTAGTTTGCTTACCAGGAGTACTCTTCTTTATATCCGTCCTCTCAGTCTTTGAAAATAATTCTGTACTTTTCTTCTTTAAACTGTACGTCCGTTTGTAGAGTTTCTTTTTTTCAATTCTGGTCGGCATCTTAATTTAAAATTTTGATGAGATTGTGAACCTGTAAGACTCAAAAATAACAAATATTATAGTTCAGTACTACCATATACCGTACAAATTAAAACCACACATTCATTTTTTAATAAAATACACATAATAACAGAAAATCTCTGAACAAAGTAGTAAATCCTGTAGTGAATTTTCCTTGTAAATTTATCACACTATATATTTCTTTAAACTTCATAGACAATTTTGAAAAAATTTTTTAAAAGCATACAAACAGTACACTTTTTTCAAAAACTATCGGTCATCATAAGTGTTTTAATCTTTTTTTCTACAATCTCTTTTACACTTCATGAGAACATATCTTATCACTCTCATGAAGCACTTTATCGACGAATATATGAAGAAAACTATCATCACGAATGGTTTGCTATCATTTTCTTTTATTTATTTAAAAGTTCATAATTTAAAAGAACTTCTAACATCAGTTCATCAGAAACTTCTTCAACTTCATTGTCCTCCTCTTCTATCAGCTCTAAATATGCTGAATCTAATGAAATGTCCATAAAATAGTCATTTTCATCTTCTTCCTCTCCAACAACCGCGTCTAATATTTCCTCCATTAGTTCATTTATAATTTCATAATTCACTTCATTTTCTTCCCCAAAAAATTCCATTGTATTTTTTTCTATAAATTCTTCTTTTTCCTTTTAAAAAAATATAAAGACTAAATTATATCTTTGTCCATAAGTGTATAATTAAAAACTACCTTTACTAATTTTTAAACTACATATAATTTTATAATCTCTAACTTATTAACTCTATAATTTGTAAGATACCACATTCCTCTTGTTTTGAAAAAGAAATTGGCAATATAACTCTAAACATTGACACTGTGTTTTTTTTAAAAATTAAATAATTACTGTTGATAAAAGACATTTCACTGTAACATTTATATTTAGATTTTCTACATATTTGAAATATTTATTACCTGTACAATAATTTTTAGAGACCCATTTCTTTTATTTCATCACTACAAAGTGCAATATAAATATATGCACTCTAAACAAAAGAATCACACTATACAAACCATTTAATTCACTTTACAGATTACCACGTCCCACAGAGACAGTTCCATTTATATTACAACAGTATACTCACCATGTCAATGTCTTACCATATGCAAAATGTCATACTTACCATGAACAACCACCTCATAATAAAACTCTACATTAATATTTAAAAAACTGCCTATACATAGTATATTCACAGATATGCAGGAAAATGAGCATTACATTTAGATCCATATCATAATACCTCTCTCTAATTAAAAATGGAACACTGCCAAACATAATACAACAAGATTTTAAAAATAATGAGCACTTCACAAGTATTACTAAAACAAACCTGAAAGAATTATACTCCAATGATTTCTAAATCTCAACTCCTTGCAAAAGATCACATATCCCAAGCTCATTAAAACATAATTTGAACTGTCAATGGAGAACATCTCAAAAAACATATGTACTATAAGCAGATAGAACCACATGTAAAAAAATTGAGATAAAATCATGTTCAAAACATTTACAAATTATTCTTTATTATTTTCATCACCACCCACAGAACTTGCCAAAGCATAAAAAGAAACTCACCTGAAAAAAAGAATATATATTCTCAATATATACCTTCGACAGGTTAATCCTTACAGGCACCAAACACTCTAAAAATTGAAAAAATAAAATTTTATTAACTTATAACAAACTTATTTCCTACACAATATACAATCATTATAGCATTGAACAAGCATAAGTAATAAGATTCCCACAATACTCTCCATTAAAAATAAATACAAAATTTCTCATTTATAAAAGCATTGTGCCACAGATATGTCACTTTTCCCTATGTTAAAATTCATGCACCTACAACAGTAGGCTTTCAAAAGTAAAAGGCCAACTCACAAAACAAAAAAAGCCTTATTAATGAAACATTGCGCCGCCACTGCGTCACTTTTAGCATGGGAAAAGTGACGCACTGGTGGCGCAAGGCCGTCATAAATAAGGCCCCATGTCCATAGAGAAAAACTACAGAGCCAGCATTATACACATGCAAGCAATACACTTGCACAGAACCACAAAACACCAAGAGCCACCATGTTAATATATATCCTTAATATAATAAACCTCTGAGAATGGATACATATTTCCGTGGCAAACTCCTTAGCAATATTTAAGTGACTAGACTCCTAGAAAATGTATCAAGTCATTATGCTCCTCTCCACTGCATAGCCGGCGACCTAATTCTGTGGAGTTCCTATACGACCGGCCGTACTGCGCCGTTTCCTTTACCACCTTGGTAAATTCAAAATGGATATCCCTTCTGCCTTCGCAAACGAGCCAGACCACATACAACTATTTTGACAGAGAATGCTTCTGTACTACGGCACCTTAACACGCTCATCTTTGAATACTTCATATCGATTATCATTTCCATATTCGTATTTCACTTGTGTGCAGCCTGTATTTCATTGCTTCAGCTGTGATTTCACATGGGCCCTGCATTTATGTCTCTGCAATTTGGTTCCTCCTGAAGCGAATTACAATCACCTCATGAATCCGGTAATTGATCATGAACAGCTTTGTTACAACAGAGGGTTTATGGCAATTTACACGGAACACTCCACCCACTTCCCTAGAAAACCAGTTTATCGAAAAACTTTTAAAGCCTCCCCTTATGAAACATTCGACATCGTTCACATAGCAGTGTAGTAAATAGCACTAGATACACTCCGTCCCTTAATTATAAGAGTCTTATCAGTATGTGAGAAAAACTTTTGTTTTCACGTGATAATGCTGAGCCTGTCACAGAATTTTTTTTCACATATATGTTACTATTCTCCTTCGACCACTAACACCATAGAAAATACCACCAATAGCGGTGATATTTTGTACACCGACAACGGGCGATTTCTATCGCTTAGAGCCCTTGCTATTATAAAGTTTTATTTCCTAAGTCTCTGATCTCCAACTGTGCAACGTGACTCCCCTGTGTGTCGTAATGAGGTGCTAAGAGCAGCAAGTACACTATACTGTGACTAAGCATCCACAAATTCCGCGGACATTTCTACCCTGCTATCTGCAATTATAAACATCAAAAGGAGCTACGCTGCCCCCCTTGGAGAGGCCTCACTCCCACTGCTACAAAGGCTTGGCAGTCGCCAAGATGCACAAAAACAGTGTCTCGGATCCATTGAACTTCTGTGACGGTGTCAATGAAAATAAGCACTAAACAATATTCAAGTATGTAGTATTCCTTCTACTTGGTTAGAGACTAAACATTTACCGCAGCGCTGCAGCGATTTCTTCCGCAAATTAACCTTGGTATTAATGAGGTTTAACGCAAATGTGGTAAAAATCATTGCAAAGCATAAGTATCACAAAAAAATCAGGATTATTCATGGATAGCGACCTAATGCTATTAGCCATGTTATCCACCTCCCATTGGATAACATAGCTAAAAACTACTCAGGGCAGGTCTTAGCTTTTAGAAATATTCCCGCTTAGCGCAAATATCTCCAAAAGCTAGTAATAAGAGATAGCGATGTTAAAGACTATTTTCAGTCGCTAACATCTTGACAAGCCCACTTTGTATCTCATTAGATATAAATGCAACTGACATGCAAAGTGCGGCCCAAAATGTTCACCATCTTCTACTAAGTGTTGCTAACTGGTGTTAGCAGCAGCTAGGTAATAGGGAGATAATTTTATCTCTGCTTTCTTGACGTTTAAAGCAAAAAAAACACAGATAAACACCCTTCATAATATACCTGTATATTCAAATTGAAGTAGGCGTAGGTCTTCATGCAGCAATCACATGCACAGTTTTGAAAGAATATGGCCCAGAAAGTCACTGAGTAAAATCTCATAAATGACAGTCAACCAATTTCAATACGTATTACTTCAGAAGAACAGTTCTTTATGATACAGGGCTCTAGAATGACAGACATATCTCGTCTTTATAAAAACCCTTCAGGTTTTTTTAACAGCTGTTAAATGCTTCCATACTCATCACAAACCTGATCCATCATGAACATTGCCTGATCTGTCCTCAGGACGGACAACATTTGTGATGAACTTGCCGCTGTGCCTGCAGAACACTAACATTGTGCTTCCTTAACACGTTCTATTCACTAAGCAGGACCATGACGGAACCACTCTATCATAAACACACGTGAACCATGACTCATAATAGGAGTAGCTCAATCATGACCATGCAAGTCCCACTAAGCCCCCCAGCCCCCTAATCTTCAGTCAGAATTGGAACTGCAACACAGGATTTAAAGTCCTGCAAAGAACACCATGTAACATTTAATATCATATACACCATTGTTTCCATATATCACTTTTGCTAAACTCATTCAGTGAAATATCGCTCATTTTATTAAATCACTTTTAAAGCATACCTTCTAACAATGCACCCAATCCTATGTGGAAGTGTTCAATATAAAAGATGACATTGTTTTAAGAAGGATAGAGAAATAAATAACACAATGTTGTAAAAATGTATTTATTATATATACTTACCTAATAAAAAGAAAAAAAAAAGTAAATTTCTTATGAAAACGTAGCACCTGTGGAAAGAAATTAAAAATAAAATTATAAAGTATATTATTTATAGAAAAAACAATACGAAACAAAAAGACAGATGCAAAGAAAACTGTCAGATATTATTAATTAAACTTACCTTATAAATATAATATCTGTGGAGGAGAGTAAAAGAAAAATCTGTTATAATACATATTTCTGAATGCAATGTAGCAAAATAAGTAAACAACATATTAAATGATTTATTTTTGCTGTCCTCAGAAAACATTGAGTTTCACTATCAAGAGTGATTTCAATATTAATCATCATATAACAGCGGGGAAAAAAAACACAATCAAAAT
Organism: Lissotriton vulgaris; assembly: GCF_964263255.1. Classification (NCBI taxonomy): domain Eukaryota; kingdom Metazoa; phylum Chordata; class Amphibia; order Caudata; family Salamandridae; genus Lissotriton; species Lissotriton vulgaris. Next base: position 458,855,825 of record NC_141696.1, on the reverse strand, counting down.
GATTGTGTTTAAAAAACCTATACAAATCTGCATACATATTATAAATACTTGAAAAAAACATGTCTTAAATGTTTTCCTCAAATTCGCAATTTCTTGAGTAAGCACCCTACATCTTTCACAGTTACAACCTAATTAAAGTATACCACTTATTTTTCAAGATATCTCAACAAAATCCTGTGCAGCAATCTCCTATAAAAAATGTATTTGAAAGACACAGTTTCTTCTCTCATACCTTTCCGCGTGGCCAAATTGTATAAGCTAACTCATTATCTTTTAAAAACCTCTCCCAAACACTTACGTCCATTTAAGTTTCTAAATAATTCTCGAAAGTACTAATTTTCTTCTCTCATATTTTTCCACGTGGCCAAATACTATGAGTTAAGTCGTTTTTTTCAGAAATTTTGTAATCTTAGTCTTATCTATTGTTTTCTGTGCTTTTACAATCAAAATTTGTACCATATTTTATACCATCAAACATTAAGTAAATTTGTACCTGATGTTATCAATATGCAAAACACAAATTTCATTTATAGATTTGTACACACTTATTTACATGATATTTCTAAACTAGTAAGTTTCAGATCTTTATAGTATACATATTCCTACAGCAAATCATTCTACTGAAATTTGGGTTCCAAAAATTACAAATAAGAGTTGCTTAAGGCAAAAGGCAAACATTTTTTAAAAGTCAATTGGCTATCATTGCAAAGTGTCCAGCCAGTAGCACACTTCAAATAAGCCGTATAATGTCCTGATGATGAAGAATGCCCTTCATGATAAATAATGGCTACAGTTACAAATGTTCTTCTAGAAATAGAAACTTGAGAAGCCACAAAATTTTTAATTAAAGTGGATAATTTACTCCCATCAGCTCTGCATGGTTGAAACATTAAAATTACATATTGTCCGTATCTATGGATAAATAAATTTGATAACATTTCAGACTTGCATTGAGAACAGACCATATTTTGATGCGCATCTTTAACTAGTTTATTAAAAGGCACTTCTTTGCAGTCTGGTAATGTCAAATATAAAAATCTTTCACTGGGTATCTCAGTACTACTTAAAAATGAGCAATTATCACACTTATGTTTCCATTTATAAGACAGCCCAAAAAGACTATCAATATCTACACCTTCATCTTCCAAAGCTGTAAACATATACATAATAAATTCCTGACAATCTTGCTGTATATTCTGAGAAAACTGATTTACTTCTGCACATATATCTAAAACATTCCTTAATTCCAAAACACTTCCTACTTCATTATCACCACTACTACACGTTTCAAATATAGAATTTAAAGAATGACAAAAGGTATGCTCCTGATTTTCTATAATCTGTTCCTTAACATTTTTCAGAAAGAAAACAACATTAACTACTACATTTGCATAGCAGTTGACACCACACCTATTTTCCAACCTAAATCCAACAATCTCTTCAATACTAACAGTTTTGCTGGAGCTACCAACAACAGCTACATCTTATTTTCATCGTTTCTGGACTACTTCAGCACATTTGTCCTCATTTTTCCTTTTCTGACCAACTATACGCCTTTCAATTAAAGGATATTGAGGTAAACTTGGAGCATATTTTCTTCTTAACCTATTGTACTCCTTCACACAATTTAAATCTGCACTAATCTTTGTCTCATCATAATCAATTAGATAAAGTCCACATAAAGTTCTAACACGCGACAGAGCAACATACGCCATGCCCTCTTTGAATACAGTACTTCCAATATTTACCAAAGAACAATCTACACTTAAACCTTGAGATTTATGTATAGTCACTGCATATGCCAAACAAATTGGAAATTGCTTACGACGGACATATAAGTCTTTCACAAGCAAAAAACGAGTTGAACATCGACTAATTTGTTGAACTTCCTCAATCCCATCAAATTTTATCCTCAAAAATTCAATCTCATCTCTATTGGTATAATTCACAAAACCAACAACATTACCCATTGCTCCATTTACCAATCCTCTTTCTACATGTAAATTTCTTCTTAAAATTATCCGACAATTTAAACATACATACAGATTTTTCTCTAAACCAGCAGTTTTAGATATAGTTTTTTGAAGACAATCCAATTTCAATTTCAACTTTTCAGACAAAACAATAGTACTACCTTCATGCTCTATTCTATCTTTAGCTTCCAGTTTCTTAATTTCTTGCTTTTCTAAATTCAACATTTTCTCATTAAAAACTGAACATTCTTTCGGAGTTGGCATCAAGCATATCACTGACTTATCTACAACCTCTTTACTATATATTCTCTCAGGAACATTATCTTCATTAGGAAACAGCTTGGAAAGTAATCGCGTTCGTAGAGTCTGTTTCGCATCTTCAGTTAATTTTCCAATCCTAATATCTTGAAGAATACTTCCATATTTAGTATCCTTTGCCTGTCGCATATTTTGAATCAGTTCAGTATATTTGAAATGTAACCATATATTTACATTTCCAATACTGCCCAGGCACTTTCTGATCTCCTCATGTGTAACAGTTTCAAATACAGGTTGTCCTTTCACAGGAGTCAGCTGCAGTAGATCTCCAAAAACTATGACATGTTTACCTCCAAATAACACATCGTACTCTGTCTTAAGTGTCTGTTGCATTCTTAAATGCACAAAAGCAAGCATTAAATTGGAGACCATGCTTACTTCATCAATAATAAGAAGTTTCATTTTTTAAGGACTCTAGAAACTTCAAAACAAGCTTCTCCAGATAGCTTCTGATATTGTAATTTATTTTCATGTTCAACTGGCAGCATCAGCAAACGATGTAAAGTTACACCTTTTATATTATGTGCTGCCAATCCAGTTGGAGCAGTAACAACACACGACAGTGTTGACTGAGTTGTTTGCTGTAAATATGTAGTAATTCCTTTAATTAGGAAACTTTTACCAGTCCCAGCTTCTCCACTTACATATAATCGAATAGGCTTAAATGACATACATGAGCAATCTTTTCTCTCATGACGAAAGCCATGCTCAATGTGCTCTGTCACTTCATTATATATCTGTCTTTGCTCAACATTAAACTGCTTCTTTAATTCTTCTAAGTCGATTATTTCCTCTTGACCTTGCTGCATTGCGCGTTCTACCTCATCCATGGCGGTGGCTGCTTCATTTTGAATAATTGGTTGTCCCAGTGGATCTTGATTTAATGATGCCGAACTTTGACTATCTTGTGAACTATCTCTAGCAATCTCTGCTGCAATTGTTGCTTCTTGCACTATTTCGTCATTCAACATTTGGAGATAATTGCTGAAAACAGGACATTCAAAACTACTTTTAGATGCGTTGAATGAATCTTCATAACTATCAAAGTCTCCAAGTAGTTCCTCTTCTCTACGCCATGGTTTAAAGATTTGCAAAAGAGCAAAATAGTAAAATTCTCTTTTATCAGGTGTTTCGCAACTCAGTTTCCGATGATTTATCAAGTGTCTTTTTCTTTGTTTTACCAGACATCCTTCATGTCCAATTACAGCATGTACACCTTTATCAATATTCTCGGTAACATTTCTATTAAAAGTATAATTTTTAAGTATTTCATACAGACAAATGTTTTCAAGCAGAGTACTTCTATTTGGATAGTATGTATCCAACATATTTGTTTTCAAAATGTCTGTACTGTTTGGTTCTTTCTGGGCTAAGTACTCAATTTCTTGCACAGGTTTTAGAACACGGTTTCGTGATTCTGCTAGGCCCAAACTCACCCAGAGAATAGTCCTTGACTTTGCATAAAGACTTGCTGATGATAATCTATCACAACATTCATATGCTCCAATTTCTCGATGATATTTACAACAAGGGGTGGTGAGGGACAGAGTCTCTGAATTAAGCAGAAAGCTCTCACCCAGTCAAGAGATCAGGGCTAGATCCAACACCGTTTTTTAGCTCACTGCACCATCCCAGTTTCAGAACCTGGCTGTATGCAAATTAGTCTGTTCCTGTCCCAGTGCATGATGGGAACAGGGCAAACCAAACTACAAAAGCCAATTCTTACACTGGGAAGGAAACAAGCTCCCGGGGACCGGTTTCTGGCATTACAGCCGTCTTCGGCCCGGTTTGCTTGAATCCTGATGGTGCAATGAGCAAGGGTCTCACATCTGAGAATACCCTTCCACGCTTAGGGTGGACAAAAATATTTACAACAAGGGGTGGTGAGGGACAGAGTCTCTGAATTAAGCAGAAAGCTCTCACCCAGTCAAGAGATCAGGGCTAGATCCAACACCGTTTTTTAGCTCACTGCACCATCCCAGTTTCAGAACCTGGCTGTATGCAAATTAGTCTGTTCCTGTCCCAGTGCATGATGGGAACAGGGCAAACCAAACTACAAAAGCCAATTCTTACACTGGGAAGGAAACAAGCTCCCGGGGACCGGTTTCTGGCATTACAGCCGTCTTCGGCCCGGTTTGCTTGAATCCTGATGGTGCAATGAGCAAGGGTCTCACATCTGAGAATACCCTTCCACGCTTAGGGTGGACAAAAATATTTACAACAAGGGGTGGTGAGGGACAGAGTCTCTGAATTAAGCAGAAAGCTCTCACCCAGTCAAGAGATCAGGGCTAGATCCAACACCGTTTTTTAGCTCACTGCACCATCCCAGTTTCAGAACCTGGCTGTATGCAAATTAGTCTGTTCCTGTCCCAGTGCATGATGGGAACAGGGCAAACCAAACTTCAAAAGCCAATTCTTACACTGGGAAGGAAACAAGCTCCCGGGGACCGGTTTCTGGCATTACAGCCGTCTTCGGCCCGGTTTGCTTGAATCCTGATGGTGCAATGAGCAAGGGTCTCACATCTGAGAATACCCTTCCACGCTTAGGGTGGACAAAAATATTTACAACAAGGGGTGGTGAGGGACAGAGTCTCTGAATTAAGCAGAAAGCTCTCACCCAGTCAAGAGATCAGGGCTAGATCCAACACCGTTTTTTAGCTCACTGCACCATCCCAGTTTCAGAACCTGGCTGTATGCAAATTAGTCTGTTCCTGTCCCAGTGCATGATGGGAACAGGGCAAACCAAACTACAAAAGCCAATTCTTACACCGGGAAGGAAACAAGCTCCCGGGGACCGGTTTCTGGCATTACAGCCGTCTTCGGCCCGGTTTGCTTGAATCCTGATGGTGCAATGAGCAAGGGTCTCACATCTGAGAATACCCTTCCACGCTTAGGGTGGACAAAAATATTTACAACAAGGGGTGGTGAGGGACAGAGTCTCTGAATTAAGCAGAAAGCTCTCACCCAGTCAAGAGATCAGGGCTAGATCCAACACCGTTTTTTAGCTCACTGCACCATCCCAGTTTCAGAACCTGGCTGTATGCAAATTAGTCTGTTCCTGTCCCAGTGCATGATGGGAACAGGGCAAACCAAACTACAAAAGCCAATTCTTACACTGGGAAGGAAACAAGCTCCCGGGGACCGGTTTCTGGCATTACAGCCGTCTTCGGCCCGGTTTGCTTGAATCCTGATGGTGCAATGAGCAAGGGTCTCACATCTGAGAATACCCTTCCACGCTTAGGGTGGACAAAAATATTTACAACAAGGGGTGGTGAGGGACAGAGTCTCTGAATTAAGCAGAAAGCTCTCACCCAGTCAAGAGATCAGGGCTAGATCCAACACCGTTTTTTATCTCACTGCACCATCCCAGTTTCAGAACCTGGCTGTATGCAAATTAGTCTGTTCCTGTCCCAGTGCATGATGGGAACAGGGCAAACCAAACTACAAAAGCCAATTCTTACACTGGGAAGGAAACAAGCTCCCGGGGACCGGTTTCTGGCATTACAGCCGTCTTCGGCCCGGTTTGCTTGAATCCTGATGGTGCAATGAGCAAGGGTCTCACATCTGAGAATACCCTTCCACGCTTAGGGTGGACAAAAATATTTACAACAAGGGGTGGTGAGGGACAGAGTCTCTGAATTAAGCAGAACGCTCTCACCCAGTCAAGAGATCAGGGCTAGATCCAACACCGTTTTTTAGCTCACTGCACCATCCCAGTTTCAGAACCTGGCTGTATGCAAATTAGTCTGTTCCTGTCCCAGTGCATGATGGGAACAGGGCAAACCAAACTACAAAAGCCAATTCTTACACTGGGAAGGAAACAAGCTCCCGGGGACCGGTTTCTGGCATTACAGCCGTCTTCGGCCCGGTTTGCTTGAATCCTGATGGTGCAATGAGCAAGGGTCTCACATCTGAGAATACCCTTCCACGCTTAGGGTGGACAAAAATATTTACAACAAGGGGTGGTGAGGGACAGAGTCTCTGAATTAAGCAGAAAGCTCTCACCCAGTCAAGAGATCAGGGCTAGATCCAACACCGTTTTTTAGCTCACTGCACCATCCCAGTATCAGAACCTGGCTGTATGCAAATTAGTCTGTTCCTGTCCCAGTGCATGATGGGAACAGGGCAAACCAAACTACAAAAGCCAATTCTTACACTGGGAAGGAAACAAGCTCCCGGGGACCGGTTTCTGGCATTACAGCCGTCTTCGGCCCGGTTTGCTTGAATCCTGATGGTGCAATGAGCAAGGGTCTCACATCTGAGAATACCCTTCCACGCTTAGGGTGGACAAAAATATTTACAACAAGGGGTGGTGAGGGACAGAGTCTCTGAATTAAGCAGAAAGCTCTCACCCAGTCAAGAGATCAGGGCTAGATCCAACACCGTTTTTTAGCTCACTGCACCATCCCAGTTTCAGAACCTGGCTGTATGCAAATTAGTCTGTTCCTGTCCCAGTGCATGATGGGAACAGGGCAAACCAAACTACAAAAGCCAATTCTTACACTGGGAAGGAAACAAGCTCCCGGGGACCGGTTTCTGGCATTACAGCCGTCTTCGGCCCGGTTTGCTTGAATCCTGATGGTGCAATGAGCAAGGGTCTCACATCTGAGAATACCCTTCCACGCTTAGGGTGGACAAAAATATTTACAACAAGGGGTGGTGAGGGACAGAGTCTCTGAATTAAGCAGAAAGCTCTCACCCAGTCAAGAGATCAGGGCTAGATCCAACACCGTTTTTTAGCTCACTGCACCATCCCAGTTTCAGAACCTGGCTGTATGCAAATTAGTCTGTTCCTGTCCCAGTGCATGATGGGAACAGGGCAAACCAAACTACAAAAGCCAATTCTTACACCGGGAAGGAAACAAGCTCCCGGGGACCGGTTTCTGGCATTACAGCCGTCTTCGGCCCGGTTTGCTTGAATCCTGATGGTGCAATGAGCAAGGGTCTCACATCTGAGAATACCCTTCCACGCTTAGGGTGGACAAAAATATTTACAACAAGGGGTGGTGAGGGACAGAGTCTCTGAATTAAGCAGAAAGCTCTCACCCAGTCAAGAGATCAGGGCTAGATCCAACACCGTTTTTTAGCTCACTGCACCATCCCAGTTTCAGAACCTGGCTGTATGCAAATTAGTCTGTTCCTGTCCCAGTGCATGATGGGAACAGGGCAAACCAAACTACAAAAGCCAATTCTTACACTGGGAAGGAAACAAGCTCCCGGGGACCGGTTTCTGGCATTACAGCCGTCTTCGGCCCGGTTTGCTTGAATCCTGATGGTGCAATGAGCAAGGGTCTCACATCTGAGAATACCCTTCCACGCTTAGGGTGGACAAAAATATTTACAACAAGGGGTGGTGAGGGACAGAGTCTCTGAATTAAGCAGAAAGCTCTCACCCAGTCAAGAGATCAGGGCTAGATCCAACACCGTTTTTTATCTCACTGCACCATCCCAGTTTCAGAACCTGGCTGTATGCAAATTAGTCTGTTCCTGTCCCAGTGCATGATGGGAACAGGGCAAACCAAACTACAAAAGCCAATTCTTACACTGGGAAGGAAACAAGCTCCCGGGGACCGGTTTCTGGCATTACAGCCGTCTTCGGCCCGGTTTGCTTGAATCCTGATGGTGCAATGAGCAAGGGTCTCACATCTGAGAATACCCTTCCACGCTTAGGGTGGACAAAAATATTTACAACAAGGGGTGGTGAGGGACAGAGTCTCTGAATTAAGCAGAACGCTCTCACCCAGTCAAGAGATCAGGGCTAGATCCAACACCGTTTTTTAGCTCACTGCACCATCCCAGTTTCAGAACCTGGCTGTATGCAAATTAGTCTGTTCCTGTCCCAGTGCATGATGGGAACAGGGCAAACCAAACTACAAAAGCCAATTCTTACACTGGGAAGGAAACAAGCTCCCGGGGACCGGTTTCTGGCATTACAGCCGTCTTCGGCCCGGTTTGCTTGAATCCTGATGGTGCAATGAGCAAGGGTCTCACATCTGAGAATACCCTTCCACGCTTAGGGTGGACAAAAATATTTACAACAAGGGGTGGTGAGGGACAGAGTCTCTGAATTAAGCAGAAAGCTCTCACCCAGTCAAGAGATCAGGGCTAGATCCAACACCGTTTTTTAGCTCACTGCACCATCCCAGTATCAGAACCTGGCTGTATGCAAATTAGTCTGTTCCTGTCCCAGTGCATGATGGGAACAGGGCAAACCAAACTACAAAAGCCAATTCTTACACTGGGAAGGAAACAAGCTCCCGGGGACCGGTTTCTGGCATTACAGCCGTCTTCGGCCCGGTTTGCTTGAATCCTGATGGTGCAATGAGCAAGGGTCTCACATCTGAGAATACCCTTCCACGCTTAGGGTGGACAAAAATATTTACAACAAGGGGTGGTGAGGGACAGAGTCTCTGAATTAAGCAGAAAGCTCTCACCCAGTCAAGAGATCAGGGCTAGATCCAACACCGTTTTTTAGCTCACTGCACCATCCCAGTTTCAGAACCTGGCTGTATGCAAATTAGTCTGTTCCTGTCCCAGTGCATGATGGGAACAGGGCAAACCAAACTACAAAAGCCAATTCTTACACTGGGAAGGAAACAAGCTCCCGGGGACCGGTTTCTGGCATTACAGCCGTCTTCGGCCCGGTTTGCTTGAATCCTGATGGTGCAATGAGCAAGGGTCTCACATCTGAGAATACCCTTCCACGCTTAGGGTGGACAAAAATATTTACAACAAGGGGTGGTGAGGGACAGAGTCTCTGAATTAAGCAGAAAGCTCTCACCCAGTCAAGAGATCAGGGCTAGATCCAACACTGTTTTTTAGCTCACTGCACCATCCCAGTTTCAGAACCTGGCTGTATGCAAATTAGTCTGTTCCTGTCCCAGTGCATGATGGGAACAGGGCAAACCAAACTACAAAAGCCAATTCTTACACTGGGAAGGAAACAAGCTCCTGGGGACCGGTTTCTGGCATTACAGCCGTCTTCGGCCCGGTTTGCTTGAATCCTGATGGTGCAATGAGCAAGGGTCTCACATCTGAGAATACCCTTCCACGCTTAGGGTGGACAAAAATATTTACAACAAGGGGTGGTGAGGGACAGAGTCTCTGAATTAAGCAGAAAGCTCTCACCCAGTCAAGAGATCAGGGCTAGATCCAACACCGTTTTTTAGCTCACTGCACCATCCCAGTTTCAGAACCTGGCTGTATGCAGGGTATACTCAGACATGAGTCCCTTTCTCACTGGTCCATCAGGATTCAAGCAAGCCGGGCCGAAGAAGGCTGAAATGCCAGAAACCGGTCCCCGGTAGCTTGTCTCCTTTCTGGTGAAGAATTGGCTTGGTAGTTTAGTCTGCCCTGTTCCCATGATGCACTGGGCCAGGGACAGACTGATTTGCATATAGCCAGGTTCTGAGCTGGGATGGGGCAGTGAGATAAATAACGGTGATGGATCAAGCCCTGATCTTTGGACTGGGTAAGAGTGGTCTGTTTAACTCAGACACTCTGTTCATCACCACCCCCTTTTTGTAAATCGATTTTGGCCACTATAGGTGTGGCAGGGTATACTCAGACATGAGTCCCTTTCTCACTGCTCCATCAGGATTCAAGCAAGCCGGGCCGAAGAAGGCTGAAATGCCAGAAACCGGTCCCCGGTAGCTTGTCTCCTTTCTGGTGAAGAATTGGCTTGGTAGTTTAGTCTACCCTGTTCCCATGATGCACTGGGCCAGGGACAGACTGATTTGCATATAGCCAGGTTCTGAGCTGGGATGGGGCAGTGAGATAAATAACGGTGATGGATCAAGCCCTGATCTTTGGACTGGGTAAGAGTGGTCTGTTTAACTCAGACACTCTGTTCATCACCACCCCCTTTTTGTAAATCGATTTTGGCCACTATAGGTGTGGCAGGGTATACTCAGACATGAGTCCCTTTCTCACTGCTCCATCAGGATTCAAGCAAGCCGGGCCGAAGAAGGCTGAAATGCCAGAAAATGGGCCCCGGTAGCTTGTCTCCTTTCTGGTGAAGAATTGGCTTGGTAGTTTAGTCTGCCCTGTTCCCATGATGCACTGGGCCAGGGACAGACTGATTTGCATATAGCCAGGTTCTGAGCTGGGATGGGGCAGTGAGATAAATAACGGTGATGGATCAAGCCCTGATCTTTGGACTGGGTAAGAGTGGTCTGTTTAACTCAGACACTCTGTTCATCACCACCCCCTTTTTGTAAATCGATTTTGGCCACTATAGGTGTGGCAGGGTATACTCAGACATGAGTCCCTTTCTCACTGCTCCATCAGGATTCAAGCAAGCCGGGCCGAAGAAGGCTGAAATGCCAGAAACCGGTCCCCGGTAGCTTGTCTCCTTTCTGGTGAAGAATTGGCTTGGTAGTTTAGTCTGCCCTGTTCCCATGATGCACTGGGCCAGGGACAGACTGATTTGCATATAGCCAGGTTCTGAGCTGGGATGGGGCAGTGAGATAAATAACGGTGATGGATCAAGCCCTGATCTTTGGACTGGGTAAGAGTGGTCTGTTTAACTCAGACACTCTGTTCATCACCACCCCCTTTTTGTAAATCGATTTTGGCCACTATAGGTGTGGCAGGGTATACTCAGACATGAGTCCCTTTCTCACTGCTCCATCAGGATTCAAGCAAGCCGGGCCGAAGAAGGCTGAAATGCCAGAAACCGGTCCCCGGTAGCTTGTCTCCTTTCTGGTGAAGAATTGGCTTGGTAGTTTAGTCTGCCCTGTTCCCATGATGCACTGGGCCAGGGACAGACTGATTTGCATATAGCCAGGTTCTGAGCTGGGAAGGGGGCAGTGAGATAAATAACGGTGATGGATCAAGCCCTGATCTCTGGACTGGGTAAGAGTGGTCTGTTTAACTCAGACACTCTGTTCATCACCACCCCCTTTTTGTAAATCGATTTTGGCCACTATAGGTGTGGCAGGGTATACTCAGACATGAGTCCCTTTCTCACTGCTCCATCAGGATTCAAGCAAGCCGGGCCGAAGAAGGCTGAAATGCCAGAAACCGGTCCCTGGTAGCTTGTCTCCTTTCTGGTGAAGAATTGGCTTGGTAGTTTAGTCTGCCCTGTTCCCATGATGCACTTGGCCAGGGACAGACTGATTTGCATATAGCCAGGTTCTGAGCTGGGATGGGGCAGTGAGATAAATAACGGTGATGGATCAAGCCCTGATCTTTGGACTGGGTAAGAGTGGTCTGTTTAACTCAGACACTCTGTTCATCACCACCCCCTTTTTGTAAACCAATTTCTCGATGATACAGCATCTTCAAACTGTACGTATACAATTTCTTGCTCAGGCTCTTTTCATGAGAAATGTCTTCCCACATCTCCTTCAGTTCCGTCTTTTCAGATTTCGTGATGTAAGACGTTACATATCGAGCCACAGCAATAGAGTTGTCTGCAACATATTGTTTGTCCTGTTAGCATTCCACATGGACAAAATGACTGGATTATAGTCATTAATATATTTCGATTCTTCACCTCTTCTTAAATTGTACGTATTTTTAGGTGACCTCCTTCTGATATTATGTCGCAAACATGACATCAAATTGTTGACTCTTCCTTTTGAAGGTACCGGTCGTGCAAATCCAAAGCGACATTTGGTATAAAATTTGCTCTTTGATTTGAATTTTCGCCGAAAATATTTTCCACAGCGATGACTTTGGAAACGTAAGACTTTTCCTCTTAAGTCCTTATCAGTGGTACGATTAGGTATGTCACAAGTGGCATACTGTTCAATAAAAGACTGTACAGTCTCATTCGAGTCTATTCCAAATTTAGGAGCATCCTTGATCCATAGCAGCATATGAATATGAGGAGCACCTCTTGCTTGATATTCTTTTCTCCAAAAGAAATCCAGTACTTCACCAAGAGGTGGATTTTTCTTGTTAGTAATGAAAGACATCATAGCTTCAAATCTATGATTAAAATACCTGCAAACATTAACTGGATCTAATGAACACAGTTCTCCAGGTGTCTTGTAGTTTATATTTTCTATATTTGCATTCGCCTCCTGAAGAAATTCAATTAAATCTTCCCAAGCATACTCTGCACAGCTTAGAGTTAAAAACCATGTTGGTGCTCCTAAGTTTCTAAGCATGCACTTTAAATCTCCATGACGACGGTACCAATACTCATTAGTACCCCGCTGACAAGCCATTAAATTAATTAAATGAGAATCCAAAACACTATCTTTCTGATGCACTCTATCCATAAATTCCTTTGCTGAAATATTTTGCAGATGTACACCACTTTTTAAGATATGATTTACTGCATAAGACAGACCAGATAAGTCACTCTCAAACAAAAGATGAAACAGATATGGAATACATTGGCGAAACCTTGGATCTTCTGCATATAATCTAGTTGTCCGGTACTCAGATGCAGGAATCTGCATAGGTCGATCATCATATCGTGTCCCTTCACCTGTAGGAAATAACTGTGGGAAACAACGACCTTCCAAACTTTCTTCCCAGACACTAATAGGATTTCCTTTCGCCTTTCTCATCTGAAATAATCAATAGCATTCCCTATTGCTTCTTTGGAATGCAGTGTTCATAAATTTCTTCAGATCTAGATACATCAACTTTTTCAATTTGTCCACTACACAAATCACTATCCTTTTCTTCACTTACATCTTCTTGTTCTACGTATACATCTTTGTAATACTTATTATTTTGCACTAAATACAACATTGCCTTTTTCACTTTCCTAACATCCACTAAATCTTGCCAGATTTTCTTACTCTTTGTGGGTACACCATTCACTAGAATAACTAGAGGTTCCTCTTCTACATTTTCAACACCAATTGTTTCCATATTTTTTTAAGATCAAGATGCAAATACACAACTCTACCCTTTAATCCTCTTAGTAAGTCTGAAGGATTTAATTTACCAGTCTTAGGCTCCATTCAAACAATAGCCTGAAAAGGATGTACACATTGAATCAGAATCGTCTCATAAGTATTTAAATTCATCAATTCAGATGGAATATTTACCAACTCTAAATTATTGTGAACAGCTCTAGCAGGCATTTTAATTTCATCTAATTTATTATAACAATATTTACAAACACGTTGCTCAAAACCCAAATCAAAATAGTTTTCCACCAACAAATAAGTTGCAAAATCTTTCCATTGACCATTACTTTCATCTTCACTTTTTAAATATAAATCAACTAACCTCGTTTGACTTTTGTAATGAATTCGTCGACAACAGACACAAGAAAAAATTGGTTTCTCACCTGCAATTACCTTAAACTTTATTATTTCTTGTTCAAAGTTTTCAATATTTACATTCCCAACATTTTCTAACACATTTCCTTCTATAATTATATCACCTTCTGCATTATCTTCCTCGGGACCAAAATAACTTACCTCAATTTCTGCACAAATCTTCTTAACATCTAATTCACATCCATACAAAAGAGCACTATTTAACTGTTTAAGTTTAAGTGCTGGACTTTTTGCATAGTACAACTTTCTCACTAATTTTCTCATTTTAGTGTGATGCACTGCTAACATCCGGAAGTGATGAAACACACTCTGACAAATTTTTTTAGAGAGATAAGCCAGGGAATGGCCTTGCAGACCTATTTTCTCACGCACTCTGCATTCATCTAATTCTTGCAACATTTTAATTTTTTTCTTTAGACTTTCTTTAGTGTACTTACGTAAGAAACTGCGAAAGAAATCAATTGAATCCTGTCGTACACTACAAATGCTACTACAATTCCAACTGTAAACAGGAGCATTAGGACATCCCTGTAAAGCTTCTCTAGCCATACCATCTTCTGCATTTCCAACCACAATTTGGAAAGGGGCGACCAATCGGTCCCCCCGAACGTATGGTGGAGTACCCCGATCCTCCCGGGAAGCCATCTTGGGCGGGAGGCGAGTCTCGGCTGGTATGCCCGAAGCGGCGTAACTGGGGCGCGCTTTTTCCCGCCCTAGAGTGGGTTGTCCTAGACACCGAAGCCGCCAGCCACGCCCCCGGAGGCGGCCGGAGGCGGGTTTACGCCCGCCCGAAGAAGGATAAAAGGAGCGACAAGCCAAAGTAGCATCCTCTTGTTCCTGTGCTCTGAAGCTGCACCTCCCCGCTGCACGTGAGCTCGAGACGGAACGAAGAGCCATTTTTGAGCGTTGTAATTTTGTCTTTGTTCTTTCAGAGAATCATCGTTGGAGAATGCCGGGCAAGAAGGTCGGAAAGCGGGTCGGTACCGATCAGATGCTCCGCATGCTCGTAAAAGACATGGCTGAGATGAAGAAGCAGATGGCGGCAATGAACGGTGTAGGGGGCCTTAAGCGAGTCGTCGGACCAGCATTGCCGGGAGTAGTCCCTAGCGGGAGAGGCAGAAAGTCCAAGAGGGGGGCAACTGGAGGAGCGGCCCCGGTTCCCGACGCGCCGCCGGCGCTCCCCGATGCACCAACTGAGGCGCCGATCCCGGTTCCGAAGGAGGGGCAACCAATTCCCGTCGTAGTCACCCCTGTGAACGGGGAGGATATGCCTCCCGAGTTGGCTGCACAGCTGGCAGCGTGGTTGGGGAAAGATAGTGAGGGCACCACGGCAGATGACGCCAGGGCAGTGATGAGGCAGTTGCGGCAATCGAGAGAGGCTGCAAAGGCACCATGTTCTTTTGTTCCCCCGCAGGCTCCAGTGGGTCAAACCGCAGCGGGCACGAGTGCGGCAGCGACTACGGTTACAGCTTCTAGTTCAGGTAAGCAACTACTGCCGATTGCGGGGGAGGGGTCCGTACCCTCGAGAAGGGAGAAAGTCGCGCAGCATATTCCGATTGAAATCAAGGAGAGGATATGGGCCGTAAGTATATAAACATGTTTTCTTTGCTAACTGATCATTACGAGATCGAGCATGTGAAGGGTCAAAAAGAGTTTCTGCACCCGAGTGTTTGGCGCGCCAAGATGGCCACTTTTAAGGTCGACGAGAACATAGGTAATTGGGGCAGAGCATTTGGCATATTCATTTCAATTATGGGGGAACAAAGGCCTGAACTGTTGGCCGAGTTACCCGTGTATCAAACACGTATTATGGAGTTTTCTCAGTCATATGAGGGCAATCAGTGGTTTTGTTATGATAATGTTTTTCGGAAGGCCAAGGAGTTCGACGCATCTCTGACGTGGGATTGTTACGACTCCATTTCCTGGCAAAAGATGGAGAAATCAGGCATGTTAAAGGCACCATTGTTGGGGGGAAACGGGGGTGAGTTTTCCCGCCAGTCATCTGGGACGCCCTTTCGAGCAGGGGCAGCTAACGAGCATCACTCAAGGTCGAGTGGTAACACAGGTAAAAAAGGGATCTGCTGGAATTTTAACAGGGGAAAATGTACAAGGCCCCAGGGGTCATGCAAGTTTAGGCACGACTGTGGGGGGTGTGGGCAGTCCTCTCATCCTGAGACCATGTGCAGAGCCAAAACGGGTGATAACGGAGGTAGGGGAAGCACCAAACAGGTCTGAAATAGTCCGAGGGGCGCCTTTACCTACCCCGGTTGATACCATGGCAATGATTCCTTGGCTCAATGAATACCCAGATCATGTCTCCGCTGGGGTGTTGCGAGACGGGTTTTCGTATGGTTTCCGCATCCCAGTGGGGAATTTTCAGGGTAAAGCACATTGTAGGAACCAACTGTCAGTCCTGCAGAATACGGCGGTGGTAGAGGCGAAGATTGGGAAAGAGGTGACCCGGGGTCGGGTTGCCGGACCATTCGACATGCCACCAGTTCCTAACTTTGTTTGTTCCCCCTTGGGAGTGGTTCCCAAGAAGGACCCGGGTGAGTTTAGATTAATACATAACTTGTCAGCCCCGCGAGGTCTTTCTGTGAATGATGCGATAGACCCGGAGGTGTGTTCGGTGCGGTACGCATCTTTCGATGAAGCCGTCGCCATGTTGAATCGCCTGGGGCCCGGAGCGCTGATGGCCAAATCAGACATCGAGTCAGCGTTCAGGTTGCTCCCGGTACACCCAGACGATCAGCGTCTCCTTGGTTTCATGTTTCAGGGTCGCTATTACATGGATAAATGTATGCCAATGGGATGCTCCATATCCTGTGCTTATTTTGAACAATTCAGTTGTTTTCTGCAATGGGTATTCACAAGAATGTTCCTGGGGGCAGCCGGGGATCCAGAATGTGCACAGGCCTGAAAAGAATTTTGTAGTCTGATGAGTCAATTTGGTGTGCCATTGGCACCAGGTAAGACTGTGGGACCATCAACTTCGCTCGAGTTTCTTGGAATAGAGCTCGATTCAGAAGAAGGTTGCTTCCGGTTGCCCAAGGAAAAGGTGGTGAAATTCAGGGCCTCCCTCGAAACATGTATTCGGGAGACCAAGGTGAACTTGCATCAATTACAGCAAACTGTGGGTCAGTTGAATTTTGCCCTTAGAGTAATGCCAATGGCCCGCCCTTTTTCCCGCTCGATTGCACAAGCCATGGTCGGTCTTAAAGAGGGACACCACCGCACGAGGCTCTCGGCAGAGATTCGCCAGGACATGCGCATTTGGTTGGCATTTCTGGCGGACTTCAATGGTCGGATTGTCTGGAACAAGCCGGCGGTGTCCTCCGAAGAATTGGGGCTGTGGACAGATTCGGCGGGGAGTATAGGCTTCGGCGCCATATTCGGGAATCACTGGTCGGCTCAAAAGTGGCCGTCATGGTGGCATGACTGTGGACTGACGACTAACATTGCCTTTCTCGAACTGTTCCCTATTCTGGTGGCCTTAAGAACATGGCCTGAAGGGTTTCGGGATCACTCTGTGGTGTTCTGGTCTGATAACATGACCGTGGTTGAGTGTATCAATAGTCAGGCAGCACGATGCAAATGGATTCTGAGATTGCTCAAGGAAATTGTGTTACTATGTATGCAATTGAACGTGCTCTTTAGGGCGAGGCATGTGCCCGGAGTACTTAATCAGGCCGCTGATGCGCTTTCTCGTTTCCGTATGCAGGCCTTCTGGGGTTTTCTGCCCACAGCGGACCCGGTGGCGGCACCATTTCCCGAAGCTCTCTGGTCTCTCGGTGCCCCGAACTACAAAACCTCGTGGGAGAGAGTTTAGCACCCAGGACAAGGAAGGCATATGAAGGGGCGTTCCGTTCCTATTGGTCCTTTTTGGGTTCTGCTAGGGGGGAGCTTTGGGGCCAGGAAGAGTCTGTCGTAAAATTTTTGCTGTCTTTACATCAGGCAGGCAAATCGGTAGCCACGGCCCAGAGGCATCGGGCCGCCATTTCCTTCATGGCGCGGGCTCATGGTATCCAGGACCCTACAGCATCTTTCGTAGTACAGAAAGCGCTGCGTGGGTGGCAACACCTTGAGGGTCGCAGAGTAGATGAAAGGCACCCGATAGGTCTGGAAAGGTTGGCCCTGTTATTGTCCGTACTCCCTGCGACATGTTCATCCCAGTCTGAAACAGTGTTATTCCGGGCCGCTTTTGCATTAGCATTTCATGGGGCTATGCGGATAAGCGAACTGGTGGCAAGGAACAAGCAGGATACGAAGGGGGGGACCGTGCCGAGAGCACGTTCATGTTAAGGAGGACACGATGATTGTCTTGTTTGCCAGGTCCAAGACCGATCAGGGTGCGATCGGGGACAGTGTAGTAGTCCATAGGATTCCCGGATCTCCCATGTGCCCCGTCGTATGCGTTGAGGAATATTTGGCGCAGAGGGCGGCATCATGGGGGGGGACCTTGTTGAGACACACTGATGCCACCCCACTGACGAGGTTTCAGTTCCAGCGGGTGCTTGCAATGGCAATTTCGGCCGCGGGCTTCAACCCGGGCGAGTTTGGGACCCATTCCTTCCGGATAGGGGCTGCTACAGAGGCTACAGCCAGGGGTCTGAGTGTGGAAAAAGTGAAACAATTGGGGCGTTGGTCCTCGAATTGTTACAAAAGGTATGTGCAGTTGCACATGTTGTGAAGCTGTAATCATGTACTCACGCTTCTTGTTTTTGTTTGGTTTACAGTTTCGCAAGCTTACGAGGCGGGGCGGACTGTGCAGTCAACCCGACACCTGGGAACCAGCGGTCAAAGATCACCAGCTGAGGAAAAAGTGGTGTGGGTCGTGGGCCACTCATACGTGAGGCGTGCCGCGGACGTATTCAAAGCAGGTGACATGATTCACATGGCTGGGGAATACGGGTACAGGGTGACATTCTACGGAAGGGGCGGGCTCTGTATTGACCAGTTTCAACCTTTTTTCGAGGGTTTGTTAGGGCGGACAAGGTCACCGCCATCTATAATCATAGTGCATCTTGGGGGCAATGATTTGGTGACCACTGGTAGACGACTACTTCTCGAGGCGATACTATCCACAGTAAGTTGGTTGGCGAGAAGGGTTCCAGGGTGCACGATTGCATGGTCCCATATGATTCCACGAAAGGTGTGGCGGGGGGCGAATTCTGTGTCTGCTATAAATCATTCAGTGAAGAATGTAAATAACAAATTGGGTAGACTGTTCCGTTCAAGTTCATTGCATTCGATTCCTCATGGTTGTATTAGGGGGGACAGTATGTATCTAGAGGATGGGGTACATTTGTCTTGGGTGGGGAATTCTTTACTCATAGGAGACCTCGTAGCATGGCTAAAGAGTTTACAGCATGACCTTTAGGTAGGAGTTTTGTGGGGGGTCCGGATAGCCGGTCAACTATCCGGCCTGTGGCGGTAAGGTCATGATCGGTGAGCAGTAATTGGAAGATCCCTATGGGGGGGCGTCACCCATTACGGATGGGAGCGCCCGGGGGGAGGTGGCCATTGGCCCCTCAACGGGGAGGCGGTCCCTTCTAAGGATGGGACGCCGAAAGGAAAGGGAAGGCGGTCAAGGCCCCTCCCTGGATAGGAGGGGCTACGGGCCCCTCCTGGGAATTTCCCGGGGCCAGGACATCTGCGACGGCAGATGTGGTAAGTTGTGTGGGGTGGGGAGGGGGGTCTACTCTACGCTACCTTCTAGACACCTCACACGAGTCCTCAGACGACCATAAAATGGCGTCGAGTTAATTGGGGCCCCTGTCAAGACAAGGGAAATTGGTATGTGCACATGAGGTACAGTCCTCTGTGCGGCCGCCCCTCACAAGTGAGGGGGGAGTTCTGGTTTAGGGATCTGACACCGGTTACGACCTTGCCGTTGGCCCTTAACGTTAGGATGTACAATTTCAATTTAAGAAAGTATTTGTAGGATGTTAGTATCGGCTAGGAGAACCTTTGTATTAGAAATGTGTTAAGGTTAGCCAAAACATCGTAATGTGGAAGTGAAATTGTACATGATATGAAACTGTTATTTTAATGTTTTAATTTTGTTTCATATTTTAATAAATACGGCCGGGAGGGTAACTCCCTCCCGCCTTCCAAAAGTTCAGATATGTTTCCGTATTCCCATTCTTGGGGGTTGTGTTGAGAGGGGGTGGCGGGTATCTCAGCCATATGGAAAGGGGCGACCAATCGGTCCCCCCGAACTTATGGTGGAGTACCCCGATCCCCCCGGGAAGCCATCTTGGGCGGGAGGCGAGTCTCGGCTGGTATGCCCGAAGCGCCGTAGCCGGGGCGCGCTTTTTCCCGCCCTAGAGTGGGTTGTCCTAGACACCGAAGCCGCCAACCACGCCCCCGGAGGTGGCCGGAGGCGGGTTTACGCCCGCCCGAAGAAGGATAAAAGGAGCGACAAGCCAAAGTAGCATCCTCTTGTTCCTGTGCTCTGAAGCTGCACCTCCCCGCTGCACGTGAGCTCGAGGCGGAACGAAGAGCCATTTTTGACCCACCCACCAGCCCCTGGAGACAGCAAGTGGTTTGAAATAAAGTTTTGATGTGGTAACTCAATTTTCTTACAGGTTGCTTTGATTAAAGTTGTGATTCATTATGCAATAAAGTGGATAATTCTTTACATTATATTTTATCGAATAAAGTATTTGCACAGTGTTGATCAGTGATGTTTCGACAGTTCATACTTTGAGCATCTGTTGTCTTTTAGTAATTAGTCTTTCTAGTTTAATGTCGTATTTATTTTTTCGGTTGGGCGGTAAGGTCATGATCGATGAGCAGTAATTGGAAGATCCCTATGGGGGGGGGCATCACCCATTACGGATGGGAGCGCCCGGGGGGAGGTGGCCATTGGCCCCTCAATGGGGAGGCGGTCCCTTCTAAGGATGGGACGCCGAAAGGAAAGGGAAGGCGGTCAAGGCCCCTCCCTGGATAGGAGGGGCTACGGGCCCCTCCTGGGAATTTCCCGGGGCCAGGACATCTGCGACGGCAGATGTGGTAAGTTGTGTGGGGTGGGGAGGGGGGTCTACGCTACCTTCTAGACACCTCACACGAGTCCTCGGACGACCATAAAATGGCGTCGAGTTAATTGGGGCCCCCGTCAAGACAAGGGAAATTGGTATGTGCACATGAGGTACAGTCCTCTGTGCGGCCGCCCCTCACAAGTGAGGGGGGAGTTCTGGTTTAGGGATCTGACACCGGTTACGACCTTGCCGTTGGCCCTTAACGTTAGGATGTACAACTTCAATTAAAGAAAGTATTTGTAGGATGTTAGTATCGGCTAGGAGAACCTTTGTATTAGAAATGTGTTAAGGTTAGCCAAAACATCGTAATGTGGAAGTGAAATTGTACATGATGTGAAACTGTTATTTTAATGTTTTAATTTTGTTTCATATTTTAATAAATACGGCCGGGAGGGTAACTCCCTCCCGCCTTCCAAAAGTTCAAATATGTTTCCGTATTCCCATTCTTGGGGATTGTGTTGAGAGGAGGTGGCGGGTATCTCAGCCATATTCTCTTTCTCAATAACACAACCATCCTTCACCTCATACGCTCGACCAGTGGTGTCAACTGCATGCAACAGATCGTTACTTAGAAAGTAACTCTCTTCATTAAAAAATGGCTCAGAAGTTGAAGTATGCATCCACTTCCCAGAAAACACTTTACAAAAATTACTCCTTTTTATATGTCTCTTCCATTTACTTTTACTTTTGAAAACTCGAATCGCCTTATTTAAAATATTTATTCTATTAAGTATTAAAATAAATAACTTTCGTTTTGTCTCAAATGCGCGCTCAACAAAAGCCTCTATATATAGTTTTTTTTTAAGAAAAACAGATCTTTTTTTAGAAACTTTTTCCTTTTGTAATAAATTCGCAACGACTCTGTTGTAAAACATACGCTTCCTGATTTGGCTAAATTGATTGGTCCGGGTTTTACTGTACTGACTTTCATCTTTCCTAATTCCAGTAATTGTAGTTTGTTTAACTCCAGATGTCTTTTTAGATGATGAAATCGTTTTCTCCTTCTGAACTTCAATATTTACATTTTTCCTTCCCAAAATTCTTTTGACAAACTTTTTAGTTTGCTTACCAGCAGTACTCTTCTTTATATCCGTCCTCTCAGTCTTTGAAAATAATTCTGTACTTTTCTTCTTTAAACTGTACGTCCGTTTGTAGAGTTTCTTTTTTTCAATTCTGGTCGGCATCTTAATTTAAAATTTTGATGAGATTGTGAACCTGTAAGACTCAAAAATAACAAATATTATAGTTCAGTACTACCATATACCGTACAAATTAAAACCACACATTCATTTTTTAATAAAATACACATAATAACAGAAAATCTCTGAACAAAGTAGTAAATCCTGTAGTGAATTTTCCTTGTAAATTTATCACACTATATATTTCTTTAAACTTCATAGAATATTTTGAACATTTTTTTTAAAAGCATACAAACAGTACACTTTTTTCAAAAACTATCGGTCATCATAAGTGTTTTAATCTTTTTTTCTACAATCTCTTTTACACTTCATGAGAACATATCTTATCACTCTCATGAAGCACTTTATCAACGAATATATGAAGAAAACTATCATCACGAATGGTTTGCTATCACTTTTTTTATTTATTTAAAAGTTCATAATTTGAAAGAACTTCTAACATCAGTTCATCAGAAACTTCTTCAACTTCATTGTCCTCCTCTTCTATCAGCTCTAAATATGCTGAATCTAATGAAATGTCCATAAAATAGTCATTTTCATCTTCTTCCTCTCCAACAACCGCGTCTAATATTTCCTCCATTAGTTCATTTATAATTTCAAAATTCACTTCATTTTCTTCCCAAAAAAATTCCATTGTATTTTTTTCTATAAATTCTTCTTTTTCCTTTAAAAAAAATATAAAGACTAAATTATATCTTTGTCCATAAGTGTATAATTAAAAACTACCTTTACTAATTTTTAAACTACAGATAATTTTATAATCTCTAACTTATTAACTCTATAATTTGTAAGATACCACATTCCTCTTGTTTTGAAAAAGAAATTGGCAATATAACTCTAAACATTGACACTGTGTTTTTTTAAAAATTAAATAATTACTGTTGATAAAAGACATTTCACTGTAAAATTTATATTTAGATTTTCTACATATTTGAAATATTTATTACCTGTACAATAATTTTTAGAGACCCATTTCTTTTATTTCATCACTACAAAGTGCAATATAAATATATGCACTCTAAACAAAAGAATCACACTATACAAACCATTTAATTCACTTTACAGATTACTACGTCCCACAGAGACATTTCCATTTATATTACAACAGTATACTCACCATGTCAATGTTTTACCATATGCAAAATGTAATACTTACCATGAACAACCACCTCATAATAAAACTCTACATTAATATTTAAAAAACTGCCTATACATAGTATATTCACAGATATGCAGGAAAATGAGCATTAAATTTAGATCCATATAATAATACCTCTCTCTAATTAAAAATGGAACACTGCCAAACATAATACAACAAGATTTTAAAAATAATGAGCACTTCACAAGTATTACTAAAACAAACCTGAAAGAATTATACTCCAATGATTTCTAAATCTCAACTCCTTGCAAAAGATCACATATCCCAAGCTCTTTAAAACATAATTTGAACTGTCAATGGAGAACATCTCAAAAAACATATGTACTATAAGCAGATAGAACCACATGTAAAAAATTTGAGATAAAATCATGTTCAAAACATTTACAAATTATTCTTTATTATTTTCATCACCACCCACAGAACTTGCCAAAGCATAAAAAGAAACTCACCTGAAAAAAAGAATATATATTCTCAAAATATACCTTCGACAGGTTAATCCTTACAGGCACCAAACACTCTAAAAATTGAAAAAATAAAATTTTATTAACTTATAACAAACTTATTTCCTACACAATATACAATCATTATAGCATTGAACAAGCATAAGTAATAAGATTCCCACAATACTCTCCATTAAAAATAAATACAAAATTTCTCCTTTATAAAAGCATTGTGCCACAGATATGTCACTTTTCCCTATGTTAAAATTCATGCACCTACAACAGTAGGCTTTCAAAAGTAAAAGGCCAACTCACAAAACAAAAAAAGCCTTATTAATGAAACATTGCGCCGCCACTGCGTCACTTTTAGCATGGAAAAAGTGACGCACTGGTGGCGCAAGGCCGTCATAAGTAAGGCCCCATGTCCATAGAGAAAAACTACAGAGCCAGCATTATACACATGCAAGCAATACACTTGCACAGAACCACAAAACACCAAGAGCCACCATGTTAATATATATCCTTAATATAATAAACCTCTGAGAATGGATACATATTTCCGTGGCAAACTCCTTAGCAATATTTAAGTGACTAGACTCCTAGAAAATTTATCAAGTCATTATGCTCCTCTCCACTGCATAGCCGGCGACCTAATTCTGTGGAGTTCCTATACGACCGGCAGTACTGCGCCGTTTCCTTTACCACCTTGGTAAATTCAAAATAGATATCCCTTCTGCCTTCGCAAACGAGCCAGACCACATACAACTATTTCGACAGAGAATGCTTCTGTACTACGGCACCTTAACACGCTCATCTTTGAATACTTCATATCGATTATCATTTCCATATTCGTATTTCACTTGTGTGCAGCCTGTATTTCATTGCTTCAGCTGTGATTTCACATGGGCCCTGCATTTATGTCTCTGCAATTTGGTTCCTCCTGAAGCGAATTACAATCACCTCATGAATCCATTAATTGATCATGAACAGCTTTGTTACAACAGAGGGTTTATGGCCTTTGCAGCGATACAAGGAGTTCTGGGTCATTGGAATATATTCGCAGCGGCGCAAGATTTCCTAACAGAGAGCTACATCGAAAACCCACGAGCTGCCCTATTATGGTAAAAGACGCCCCAATAATGACAGATCATGAAAACTCCTTTCCTCTTCTCAATTGGATGGCTGACATGTTTTCAGATAATAACAGTGATTTCTTGTTACAAGCACTTGCTGCCTATTTTGCCTACACAATGGACGGTTAACTATTTCCTAACAGCGAGTTACATCGAAAACCCACCGAGCTGCCCTCTGAAAATATAAGAGGCTCCGATTTTAACAGATCATAAGTACTGCTTTACTCTTTACCATTGGATAGCTGACATACATTCAAATGATAAAAGTGATTTCCTGTTACAAGCAGAAGCTACCTATTTTGCCTAAACAATGCTTCAATAACTCTTATATAAGCCATTGACGTCCTCATTTCCTTTTGCTTCCCTATATTCTTCACGTTCTTTTCCATATTTTCTTTTGAAGAACAGACCTATTGGCTTTACTAACAGTGGACATTATGATTTCGTGCTGGCTAAATTTTGATCTTTTATATGAACTACATTTGTTTCTTCAGCTACTCGATTTTCAACTTTATTTTTTTACAGTGTAATCTCAATAATTCTATTGCATATCTTATCTAAGGTTATTTCAAACATACTCGATGCAAAACTCGCTAATATATGCTACATGTGCCCTAATTAATGTGTACATTTTAAACAAGTTTTTTTATAACTGTAAACGCCATTTCGCATCTCAACTGCTTATTTCCGCCTCACACGCCTCTGCTCCTTTAATTTCCTATAAAATTATATTTTTTTAAAACTTTACAAAAAAATATGTTCTTTCAACAATATTTCCATTATTACTAGTGCTGTATTTCAAATGGAATACTGCAACCTTCAAAACATATCTCAATACAGTAGTTCTCCTCAATAGTGATTTGCGCAGCATCCAACAGATTACATACATGCACCTCTCGCCATTTTGTCACTTTTGGCGCCTTTTCTTTTCCCCTCACATACATGCACCTCTCACCATTTTGTCGCTTTGGGCGCCTTTTTTTTCCCCTCACATACATGCACCTCTCGCCATTTTCTCGCTTTTGGCGCCTTTTTTTCCCCTCACACAGTAACATAACACAAACTTGATAGTGCTTCGCATGTAGACAGCTGATTGATAAAGTAATGATGTATAACAACTTGCATTTTCATATATCCTTCCTAAACTAAAAGACCAGAGCCCTTCTTCCACTTATTAAAATATAATATACTTCCTTATAAGAGTGTACAATGTTTTTTTCCAACTATATTCATTTTTCTTCAACTATAGCATTTGTATTCCATGTACTACTGACAATACCAATTACTGTGTTTTTTGCAATTTCTGTACTCATATTACATAATGATTTGCCTTTAAAACAGTACATTTCCAAATAAACATTTCAAATATTCACGGTTTCTCTTTTAATCCATAATGTCAACTGAAATGATTTCATATTGAAAAACTATTCATGGGTTCCACATAACCTTAACTGTAGACACTGAGGACCTTATTTATGAAGACCTTCCGCCTCCGGTGCCTCATTTTTTAAAATAAGAAAAAGTGACGCACCGGTGGCGCAAGGTCTTCATAAATAAAGTCCTGAATGTTTTATTTTCTCAACCTCACTTACTGATACTAGAACCTGCAAGCCAATTACGGCCCGTGAACTCTTTCTTAGTAGGTCGCGCACCGTAAAGACAGTTATACCACTGTTAACATTTTTTTTTACTGTTACCAAGCACCGACACAGTTCCGCTTCACTCAGAGTACATCACTGCTCCCACGCTTCTACAGGCCAGACGCTAGTTCGTATTTCTCTCCTTATCACCCTTTCATCTCCACAATAACAAACAGTTCTCCGCCTGCCACCAGAGAACAGACTCAGATGCAGAGGCACCAAAGAGTGAAATACGACATACCCTCTGCTCTGAGAAAGCAACCAAGCCGTAATTGTGAAACAAAACATTCAGTAGCGCTTTAAAAATACAAATGCAATTATATAATTATTTTTTGAAAACGTTCCAATCACTTTAATAGGACTATCTGTGTGTGCCTCCACAGCAAACTTCCTCAGCCCGGATTGAAGGCAAACACACAGACAATAAGATAACACAGGGCAACGGAGATGGAAAACAGAAGGGACATGAAGATGGAGTCAAACAGCAGAACTGAGAGAGATATTTTTATGCTCCGTTTCCAACCTCAATGTATGAACACATTTACTACACAAATCTCTATACAACCTCATGGTCAAAACTTTTCATTTTATTTCACTCGACCACCTCCCTCACCCCCCAACCAGTGCAAACGACGACCAGAAACCGCACTATAATTTTGACGTCTAACAGAAACTTTGTGAATACCTTAATCATTACCACTTTAGCCCCCTTCCCCGACCCTCACGCCCCAACCCCACCAGTGCAGGCCACGGCCACCAACCAGCCTGAAATTTTGTCGACTGACAAAAAGTTTACGAATTCATTAACTATTACCATTTGTTCACAACGGTATCACTAGTAATTTACCATTTCTCTCTCTTTCTGCATTGTCTGTGTCTCCGCTAATATTATTTCTTCATATCCTCAACAACTTCTCTCATTATATATAAACGCTTCAAAATTTCAAAAATAATTACTCTATATTAAAAATATTTTTTACTGGGTATTCAACATTTAAATGGAAGAAATTACTTTTAGAAATACAACACATTATGACAGCCATAAATTAGTTTTTACATGGAAAATCAATCATTGTTTCTGATTAAACTATATTATACGGTACATGACAAAACAAACAGTTACGCACTTACCTTTACCAATGCTTTGAACGATGTAGAACAGTGAAAGTCACAAAACAGATATTCGTTAGCGGAACTCTGAATATTGCTTCTATCACTGCAACCAAAATTCAATGGCACAGATATCCAGTCAATACACACTCATATAACTCTCTTCAACCAATCACATTTCCTGATGCAAAATTGTAAAATCAAATTTACATTTCAATTGGTTGTCCTTCACAATATTTTCAAACTCACGTGAGAGACACCCATCACCAACTGCCATCTCCGGCTGTTTCCATGGTAACACCTCATTCTGCACCTTGCTGAAGGCACAGGTCAAAAGTTCATGTCTCAACGTTCTACAACAAACTAAGAAGACTGTTTTCCCTCCAGAAACACCTGCCAATCCACAACTCAGTTACATGTCTTTTTTTTCACACCCAATAATACTTTTCATTTAACATAAACATTAACATGCAACGTACTCTTCAATCTCCACTTATTATAATCAACCAATCATTTTTATTTTATTAACCACACCCAGCCTCTTCCTTTTTTTTTATTTAGAATTTCAACTTCTAACTACCATTCCACTTCCAGAACCGATCGGACGACGACTACAAATCCATTGAAAATGAAGGTCTGGCTAATAGGACACAGTTATATTCACTGGAGTGAAAATATGCAGTAAGCAGACGAATTTGCAACCTCGGCTTACCAAATGTACACATAACATGGATTGGCAAAAGAGGATTGAAATGTCACCAATTGATTCCATTGGTGAAAACTTCTATGCATCTCCCAGAACCAGACCTTATAATTGTGCACTGTGGTGGGAACGATCTAGGCACAATCACTGGGGTAGGTCTGGAAATGCTTCTAAAAGACACCTTTCGACAATTGATGACACTTTTTCCTCGATCTGCCTTGGTATATTCCAATATATGCCAAAGACAGAAATGGAATTGGTCCAATCAACATTGTGCACAATTTGAGAAAGCAAGGAGACATGTAAATAAATCTGTTTCTGCTTTCCTCAGAGATTATAGCATGGGTTCTATTTACCACAACAACTTGCGATACCACATGCAAGACGTCTATAGGAGAGACGGTGTTCATTTCACGAATGAGGGAAACAGAATCTTCCTCTGCAACATCAGGCTCTGCATCGGTACTTACTTATAAATGCAGAAAACACTCAATTAACACAAGGGCTCTTTTCAGAGCCACCTTATATCTAAGCACTCAAACTTCTAATTTATCTCCATTTTCACACTCTTGTGAATAGGTGTGCGCGACCGGGTGCGCGCACCCCATTATTTTTTTTCCGAAAAAAAATATATTTTTTCGCGTTTAAAGGCCTTACTACACACCCCGAGAAAACCTACGCAGCAAGACAATCTCTACCTTCTCCCCTTTCCATGTTTCAACGCTTTGAAATGAACACGACCCCTAGTTCCCAATCGCCCCCTTTAGTTTCTTCGGATACGTGGGCAGGTGATCTTGCCGGCTTCTTTACTACTAAGATCAAGGTGATTCAGGCCTCCTTTGTGGAAGGACCGGAGGATGGAAGCGGCGTCACCGGGGCTGGGTGCGGACTTCCGCACACACCGGCGGCGGTGCTGTCTGATTTTCCTGCTGTTTCTAGCGATGTGTCCAGGCAGCTGTTGGCCAATTTGAAATCTGGCTCGCCACTTGACCCCTGCCCGCCAAATTTTTGGCTGGGATGGCGGAGGTGGTGAATCCGCTGGTTAATCCCATCCTCAACGCCTCTTTGAGGGAGGGGGGTGTCCCTAGCTCTTGGAAAAGAGCGATGGTGATCCCCCTCCTAAAGAAACCGGGTCTCGACGCCGAGGCTCTGGCCAATTATAGGCCAATTTCACTTCTTCCGGCCCTCACGAAGATCACGGAAAAACACGTCCACGGTGTCCTGTCGCGCTTTCTGGAAGCTAACAATCTGCTCCACCCATCCCAATCCGGGTTCCGTCCTAATTTTAGTACGGAAACGGCATTGCTAGAGGTCACTGAGATCATCAGGGAGACTCTGGATGTCGGCGGGAGGGCCATGCTGGTCATGTTAGATCTATCGGCGGCCTTCGACACCGTCCCCCATAGGGCGCTCTTAGCGAGGCTTTATGACATCGGCCTTAGGGGGACGGCGCTCAGGTGGTTTACATCCTTCCTTGAAGGCCGCCGCCAGACGGTCTGGGTTTCCCAGAGCTCTGCCGAGATACCGCCATTGGGAGTTGGGATTCCACAGGGTTCTGTGTTGAGCCCCACGTTGTTTAACATCTTTATGTCCCCTTTGGCGGCCTTGGTGGAAGCATATGGTGCCCAGATAGTCTCCTACGCCGACGACACGCAACTCCTCTTCACATGCGGGAAAGACCAGGAGTTTGATGGAGGGAGAATTCGGGACTGTCTTACATTGGTCTTTGACTGGTTCCAACGGAACAGTCTAAGGGCCAACTCTAGTAAGTCCGAGGTTCTATTCTTCGGTTGCGTTGTCGATCCGGAGTGGCAGCACTGGTGGCCGTCCGACATGAGCCCCCCTGCACAGTCTTCCTTGGTGGCTAAAAATCTGGGCGTCAAGCTGGACAACCAGCTGTCGCTGCGAACACATATTCTGGGTCTGGCTGGCACCTGTTATGGAATTTTGAAAATGCTCCGTAAATTCCTGCCCCTGCTGTCTGAGGAGCACAGGCGTATTACTGTGCAGGCTCTCGTCGGCTCTAGGCTAGATTATGCTAATGCCCTCTTCCTTGGCCTCCCTGATTACCTAGTTCAGCGCCTATAGGTGGTACAGAACTCTGCCGCTCGGGCTATCTTTGGCCTGTGTAGATGAGCCCGAGCTTCCGGGCTGCTACAGGCGCTACACTGGCTGCCTATCCGGAAGCGGATCCAGTTTAAATCCCTGACTCTGATGCACAAAGCCCTGTTTAGATCAGGGGCTGGATACCTGCGGCGGAGACTAGCCTTCTATCGACCAGTCCGCTCCTTGCGCTCGGAATCCCTTTACAAAGCGGTGGTCCCTCGGGTGAGGAAGGCCCGCACGGGAGGGCGCTCTTTCAGCTGCAAAGCTCCACAGCTGTGGAACTCGCTTCCTCTTTCGCTACGCAGCACTGCCAATTTGTTCCAGTTCAGGAAGAGCCTGAAGACCTGGCTTTTTAATCTTTAGGCTGTTCTTATTGTTTCAGTTTCAGTTCTTTTTCTTATTCTTTTTGCTGTGTTGTGTTATTTTTATTCTGAGCTGCAGGTGGAAAGCGCCGGGACACTCTTTTCGAGTAGCCGTGCGCTATACAAGAGCGCTGTAACATAACATAACATAACAATAAATTTACTCGCAGTGACAAAATGGCGGACAAAACTTCCTGATTTCCTTCGAATCGAACGTTAACAGACGTCACGCAGCAAAAATAAATTCCGCTCACGCGCAGCCGCTTGGGTGCGCGCACGTGTGCGCGCCTATAGATATATAATTGACTTTAACTTTAATTTTCTCAACAACTACTGAACAGATTTACACCATTCCAAAAAAAGCGTAATCTGCGAACAGGACTCTACAGTTTTGCCAAATTTCTTATAAATCCATTCAGCCGTTCGACCTGTAGCCGAGTCTAAAGGTCCTATGGAAAATAACATGGAGAAAAAATGTTTTGGGACCCCCCTTTTATCTCAGCCCCCACTTGACCAATCCCCCCCAAACTTTCAGGAAAGGAGCGCAGCGGACCGAGCCATTTTCTTTGAGAAATTCACAAAGATTCATCCACCAGGGCCAAAGTTATTCCAAATAGAATGTTGAGGATTTCCTATGGAAAACAATCCTAACTATAACTACCTACTGGCGATCGCCAGTAGGTAATATATTAATATTTAAGGAACCAAAAGACATTATATTATTTTAAAAACAAACAAAAAAATACCAAAAACTATTTTTAGGATATTAAAGTTACAAAATATTACAAAAAAGAAAATTCAAAATGACTGAAAAAATTGATTTAATAAACATTAGAATTTCACAAAAAAAACTATAGGTTTCAGGGACGTTATAGTTAGTTGGACATTTCTCTCGTACAAAACCATAGAAATTCTTATATAACTCGAGCCCCACAATGCACTGCTGATGACGTCACATATTACATCATCCAGTGACTGTGAGTTTCTGTAAAGTTTAAATATGTTTTATATATATATATATATTCACTGAAAAAACCATAGGTTATAGACCATATATAGTTAGGAATTCGCATTTACAAAACCTTATTTTACTCACACAAAACCATTGAAATTCCATATATAGTTAGTTGCACTAACTATATATCGCGCACCCGCAATTCACTGCTGATGATGTCACATATTACATCATTCATGACATGGTCAGTGACATCACTGATGACATCACTGATGACATCTCAAATGACATCACTGATGACATCTCAAATGACATCACTGATGACATCTCATTTGACATTACTGATCACATCACTGATGATATCATTCATGTGATAATACGATGAACCTCTTCAGACTCTAATATAACCTTAGATACAATCAGTGTAAACAGACACTCACAGACTGTCACTCATCCATGGAGTTACTCACACACCTAGTCAGTCATGCAAAGAATCAATCACACCTCCATTTCCTCAACTATACAGTTATACAAACTTTACTTATTCAAACATATACTAACACATATTTACTCTCTTATACAATCCCTGATACAAGTTCACAATGATCCATACAGCCACTCACACATTCACTGGCTCTTATGCACAGTTATTTATATATGTCAACTCTCACATGTACTGTGTTTTACATATGTACTTACTTTGACATGTAGCACTGAGATATCCATTCACTCACCAATACACTCATGCACACAGTCAACCGCCCATACAGCTGTTTCCACATGCACTTTTGAAACCATACATCTAGTGAAGCAACTGCTCACACATCTATGCACAGAGTCATACACCTCCCAGCCACCCACACACACACTCAGTCTCCCATACAAATACTTGGGCAACCAATCAATAACCCATATAGTTACTCATATAGCTACTTATCAACACATGCAACAGTTTACAGAACAACAGACATAATGATGCACAAATTAAGACAGTTTAGTCACTAACCCATGTACTCAGTGAGACACATTTAATCACTCACTCATACAGTCAGTCATGCACCTACTAAATCCTTCATCCAGACACTTATACATCCACTCATTCTTCAATATGTAAGACATATTTTAACTTTACAGAAACATACAGTCACCGGACGTTGTCATCAGTGATGTCATCAGTGATGTCATTTGAGATGTCATCAGTGATGTCATCAGTGATGTCACTGACCATGTCATGAATGATGTAATATGTGACATCATCAGCAGTTTAGTTTAGTTTAGTTTAGTTTAAAGGAGTTTGTAAAGCACCTGGTGACGCCTCCCGGCATGTCCCCTCGCTGTGGAGAGAGTGAGTTTTAGGAGAGAGAGGATCCCATCACAGATTAAAGAGGCATGTTTTCAATTTCTTCCTAAAAGAGGCCTCATTCACCTCTAGTCTGGTGTCCAAGGGCAGGAGGTTCCAATGCCTCGCTGCCATCGTGCGGAAGGCTCTGCCTCCCATTCTGACCTTTTTAGGACGGGCAGTTCTGAGCAGACCTGTACCTTTGGATCTGAGGGTTCTGTTGGGTTCGTACAGAGATGCCAGATCCGACATATAGGCAGGTGCCTTGTTATGGATAATCTTGTGACACCATAGCAGAGCCTTAAAAATGATCCTTTTTTTGATAGGCAACCAATGGAGAGTTGCCAGAGAGGGTCGTGAAGGGGCTCTACGGGGCAGTCTTAATACTAAGCGTGCTGCCGAGTTTTGTAGGACCTGTAATTTCTTAATGTTTTTCTCTGATGTACCCAGGAGTAATACATTCCCGTAATCAATCCGGGAAGTTATTAATGCCTGCGTCATAGTCCGTCTGGAGTTGAGAGGCAGCAAGTCAAGGGTGCGATTGAGTGTCTTCATCACTCCGAAGCACTTGCCTACAGTTCTCTTTATATGGCTATCAAAGGATAGCTTGTTGTCAACCCAGACTCCCAGATTCCTCGCCGCCCGGCTAGGAGGGGGCAAAGGACCCAAGCAGGTGGGCCACCATTCTTTTGTCCAATTGGTCTCATTACCTCCAATGATGGTGACCTCCGTTTTGGTTCCATTCAATTTTAAACAGTGCTCTGTCATCCAAGAGGCCAGCTTGCTCATACAGTTATTAAAGTTATCAGCTTCCCTGGAGGGGGCTTGCGTCAGAGATATTAGAAGTTGCGTATCGTCGGCGTAAGAGACAAGCTCCACGCCGAACGATTGCACCACCTCTGCCAGGGGGGCCATGTATAGGTTAAACAGGGTGGGACTCAGGGCAGAGCCCTGAGGCACCCCCTGTTCAAGCAGCACGCTGTCTGAGAGGGAAGTCCCTCTTTGGACTTGGAAGCTCCTATTGATCAAAAAGGCTTTCAGCCATCCCAGTGCCTTGTTGGTTACTCCGGCTTTGTTTAGACACTGTAGCAAGATGGAATGTGCTACAGTGTCAAACGCGGCACTGAGGTCGAGCATGATGAGGGCCATGGTCTTGCCCTCGTCTGCTCCCTCTCGTAAGGTTTCAGTGGCCCTGAGGAGAGCCGTTTCCGTTGAGAAATTGGATCTGAAACCCGACTGGAATTTATGGAAGACATCATGTTCTTCAAGGTGTTCCATGAGTTGAATGTTAGCAATTTTCTCGGCTAGCTTAGCTAAATATGGTAGCAAAGAAATTGGCCAGAGGTTGTCCATAATGTCTTGGCTGATATTCGGCTTTTTTTTTGATCGGTAGCACTACTGCCTGTTTCCAATCCGCCGGCAAACAAGCAGTGGAGAATGAGATCTGGAGTAGATGTCTGTAATGAGGTTCTAGAGCAGGGAAGGCTTCAGCTAAAATTTTCGGAGGCGCCGGGTCTCGGGGAGAGCCCGATTTGATTTTATTGCAGAATTTAGACAGGACTTCGTACGGGGGAACTTCAAAAGATTTTAGGCACTTTGGAGTCTTAATAAGACTGTCATTTTCTGTGAAGTCAGAGGCCGACTCTACATGATTGGAGAAGCTTGTATATATTTTGTTGATTTTGCCTGAGAAGTACTGTGCAACTTTATTACAGGATTCCACAGAATCATTTTGGGCAGGAGCGGTCGTATCCACTACAGATATTTCTTTGTAAATCTGAAACAATTCCTTCGAGGAATTACCTGCTTCCATGATACGGGAGTGATAGTGCTCTGCCTTAGCCAGACGTACAGATTTGTAATACTCTCTTTGTGAGTTTTTATACTTCATTTTAGTTTCTGCACAGAAGTTCTGGCGCCAAGCTCTCTCAAGTTTTTTGCAAGTCGTTTTCATAGTCTGCAGTTCTTGGCTAAACCAGGGGGCAGCTTTTTTTAATCTCCTGGCATTGGTCATGGTACGGCTGGGGGCAGTAATATTGAGGGCCTTGATTACGATATTATTTAGGTTATTGCTAGCTGCCTCACAGTCTTCCCCTTTAGGAGGGCCTTCCTCCTGGGTAATTTGAATAAAAGATTCTATTGAAAAGCTCTTCCATTTTCTGCGTTTATACCGCAGAGATTGGTGTTGGAAATGCTCAGTTCTGTCTAATTGAATCGTGATCGGGATAATATAGTGATCCGACCAAGGTATGGGTATGGGCTCTAGGGTGTGAACTCCCTGCCAGTTTCCGAAGATAGGATCCAGTAAGTGACCTAATTGATGAGACGGTTCCTTGTTTTTTATTTCAAGTTGAACCGAATGAAGCTCTGTTCGAATCTCAGTGGCATCATTGTCTAATGGATCTTCAAAATGAGCATTGAGATCACCTAGCACTAGAAGTCTGGATTTTCTAAGTGCTAAGTGAGTGATAGCTTCCATTAAGGTAGAAGTAAAATCATACATTCTGCCAGGTGGCCGATATATCAGGATGCCCGATAAAGAGTGATTGGGGCCGGTATTTATTGTGAAGGATCCAGCTTCACTGTGATCAATCTGTATAGGAGCTAGGGAACAGACTAGAGGGGCTTTCGTAGCTATGGCAATGCCTCCCTCCCTTCCGTCTTTCCTATCCAATCTAGAGAGGGAGTAGCCGTGGGGCATAGCCTGGATAATGTCAGGGTCTGAGTACTCATCTAGCCAGGTTTCCATCAAGAATAGAATGTTAAGGTTTTGGTCCTCGAGTAGATGAAAAATTTCAAGGGCGTGCTTGCGGAGAGATCTGCAATTGAGTAGTGCTGCTTTCATGGTATGACCCGAGCTGGTTGTTGGAATTTGAATAATGGGTTCAAAGCTACATCCTGTGCATTTACTTAACGACTGTGCGGGCATGGCATGTTTACAAGCTGCAAGCGTGTCGGGTTGGAGAGCAAGCAAAGCATGTCTGCCATACCTTATAGTAGTTTGAGTCGAAGAACCAAGGTCTGTGGCCCCGGGCCCCGTCCGGCCGCGGACGGGCGCAGACGGGCTGGACTTTGGCTCGACTTCGGCCCGCTTCCGGCACGCCCGCTGCACGCGTCTGCTGCGCGGTCACTGCCCCAAGCACATTTATACTAGAGGGAGGGGTCGTTAGAGCGCTGACCTCTGCTCCCTGAGCCCGGATGTGCAAGGCTCCTCCTCGCCCTCCGCATCAAACGCCCATGATTGGACGCGGCGGACCGGGGCGGGAGTAGGAGAGTAACTAAACAGCTAATACAAATATACAGTTATTAACACACACTGAACGTTTTTAAAAAGATAGCCTCAGTCGCTACATTAAAAACTTTCGCTGTTACAACAGCGCGAGCAGTGCAGTGGAAAACAGCAGTTATGAGCGCTAAGTGAATGGAGGCTGCCTCTGCCACCGGCAACACTCTTCTCCACAGCGCGTGCTGTGTCACAGCTGACCTAAATAGACTTTTTTACCTTCAGCGTCGCTAGAGTGCTGACCTCTGCTCCCTGAGCCCGGATGTGCAAGGCTCCTCCTCGCCCTCTGCATCAAACGCCCATGATTGGACGCGGCGGACCGGGGCGGGAGTAGGAGAGTAACTAAACAGCTAATACAAATATACAGTTATTAACACACACTGAACGTTTTTAAAAAGATAGCCTCAGTCACTACATTAAAAACTTTCGCTGTTACAACAGCGCGAGCAGTGCAGTGGAAAACAGCAGTTATGAGCGCAAAGTGAATGGAGGCTGCCTCTGCCACCGGCAACACTCTTCTCCACAGCGCATGCTGTGTCACAGCTGACCTAAATAGACTTTTTTACCTTCAGCGTCGCTAGAGCGCTGACCTCTGCTCCCTGAGCCCGGATGTGCAAGGCTCCTCCTCGCCCTCCGCATCAAAAGCCCATGATTGGACGCGGCGGACCGGGGCGGGAGTAGGAGAGTAACTAAACAGCTAATACAAATATACAGTTATTAACACACACTGAACGTTTTTAAAAAGATAGCCTCAGTCGCTACATTAAAAACTTTCGCTGTTACAACAGCGCGAGCAGTGCAGTGGAAAACAGCAGTTATGAGCGCTAAGTGAATGGAGGCTGCCTCTGCCACCGGCAACACTCTTCTCCATCCAGCAGTGGATTGCGGGTGCGCGATATATAGTTAGTGCAACTAACTATATATGGAATTTCAATGGTTTTGTGTGAGTAAAATAAGGTTTTGTAAATGCGAATTCCTAACTATATATGGTCTATAGCCTATGGTTTTTTCAGTGAATTTTCAAGGATTTGTAAATGCTAATTCCTAACTATATATGGTCTATAACCTATGGTTTTTTCAGTGAATTTTCAAGGTTTTGTAAATGCTAATTCCTAACTATATATGGTCTATAGCCTATGGTTTTTTCAGTGAATATATATATATATACATACATATATAAACATATATCATCTGTATATCTATATAAATACAAACATAAATGCATGCATACATATACTTATATGCATACAGATGCATGTTATTTACATGAAAGTTGAAAAAACACTAATAAAAGCAAAGTTAAAAAGCCACCTCATTACAAACAGAATGGCTTTAACTTAAAAGAGGGCGAGATCTATTGCATTTTCAATGCTTGTTTACTTTGGTTCCATCAAGAAGGCATTCAGATGTGTCACACATTTGCCATAAATTCTGAATGTTAGCACTCTAGTTGCACATTAGATCCCTGTAGTAAAGCTACTGCTCACCAGGGACGTCTGCTGCTGGTATTCAAAGTGCATGTTTCAGTCTGCATGTCAGAGTTTTTTTTAATGAAATAGAAGAGGATTTGAGAAGTCACTCAAAATGATCCCTAATTTTTCTTTCTGAAGCACTAATCATACTTTCTATGGCAAAATTAACCCCCTCATGTTGTTCCTTTTTAAATTGAGTGTTTTCAGACTTACCACTTCATTCCAATCAAGATGGCTTCTGGTGTGCCATACTTTTGTCATAAGTAAGACTGTTAGCGCTCTAGTTGTTCTTTAGAACACTCTGGGACATTCTGTCATTGGGCTATACTTGGGGTACATCTGGGTGATATGTGGGCTACATTTAGGCTCTTTTGTCTCTGGTGGCCATCTTGGGAGACTGTATGTCAGAATTTTTTAATGAAATTGAAGAGGGTTTGAGAAGTCACTCAAAATGTGCCCTAATTTTTCTTTCTGCAGCACTAATCATAATTCATATGGCAAAATATACCCCCTCATTTTGTTCCTTTTTAAATTAAATGTTTTAAGAGTTACCACTTTATTCCAATCAAGATGGCTTCAGGTGTGCCATACCTTTGTAATAAGTAGGACTGTTAGCGCTCTAGTTGTTCTTTAGAACACTCTGGGACATTCTGTCATTGGGCTATACTTGGGCTACATCTGGGTGATATTTGGGCTACATTTGGGCTCTTTTGTCCCTGGTGGCCATTTTGGGAGACTGCATGTCAGAATGTTTTAATGAAATAGAAAAGGATTTGAGAAGTCACTCAAAATGTGCCCTAATTTTTCATTCTGCAGCACTAATCATACTTTCTTTGGCAAAATATACCCCCTCATGTTGTTTCTTTTTAAATTAAATGTTTTAAGAGTTACCACTTTATTCCAATCAAGATGGCTTCAGGTGTGCCATACCTTTGTAATAAGTAGGACTATTAGCGCTCTAGTTGTTCTTTAGAACACTCTGGGACATTCTGTCATTGGGCTATACTTGGGCTACATCTGGGCTATATTTGGGCTACATTTGGGCTCTTTTGTCTCTGGTGGCCATTTTGGGAGACTGCATGTCAGAATGTTTTAATGAAATAGAAAAGGATTTGAGAAGTCACTCAAAATGTGCCCTAATTTTTCATTCTGCAGCACTAATCATACTTTCTATGGCAAAATATACCGCCTCATGTTGTTTCTTTTTAAATTAAATGTTTTAAGAGTTACCACTTTATTCCAATCAAGATGGCTTCAGGTGTGCCATACCTTTGTAATAAGTAGGACTGTTAGCGCTCTAGTTGTTCTTTAGAACACTCTAGGAGGCTGCAGTAGAACACAAAGGAATCAACTGACAGTCTCTGTCCTTGTTGGATGTACATGTTTTACTGAGAATGTCAGACTTCATTTTCACATGACTGAGAAAGATAATGTGAATTTACAGAAAATATGCTTTCAGTTTAGCTTATAGATCCCCTTCCAAACCACTGTGGGAAAATCATGAGATATTAGTTTTCTTTCAAACAATATTCATGATATCACAGCAGAAGGTTTTTTCACATGGTAAAATCACCTTAGAACCCACCACAATTCCTAAAAAGAGTATGGTACCATCAACAAATGATTTATAATGTAACTAAAGTCCTAAAACCCTCTATTAACTACAATGCTTTTTAATGAGGTGCTATCATGTATATTGGTCCCAAGATGGCTGCCAACACTTCTTGGATGAAGTGCTGACAGCCAATCAGATCAGATGTGTGGTTAGGCTCCGCCCAGATATATATCTTTTTTTGAACCTAAAATACTCAAAATCCACTGGAGCACATAAATTGAGACCTAGCAAAGGCACATCGGGCTAACAGTCCCTACAATTTTGCCAAGTTTCGTGCAAATCCATTCAGCCTAAAAGTGAGGCTAACCGCCCTATGGAAATTAATATGGGAAAAACGCGTTTTGGGACCCCCCTTTTTTCTCGGCCCCCCCTTGATGAAACCCCCCCAAATTGTCAGGGGCTGCTCAGAAACAAAATGTTCCATTTTCCTGAAAATTTCAGCCAATTCCGTCCACAAACGCCAAAGTTATTAGACATAGAATTTTCAAAAATCCCATAGAGAAAAAATCCTAACTATATATACCTACTATATATATATATATATATATGCCAAGGTGTATTGAAGAATTAGTGGGTGTATAAGTGTCTGAATAGAGGATCTAGTAGGTGTGTGACTGACTGTTTAAGTGAGTGATTAAACGTTTCTTACTGAATGTATGCGTTAGTGATGAAACTGTGTGAATGTCTGTATCAGATTGTCTGTTGTTGTATTAGCTGCTTGTGAGTAGTTGGGCTGGCATATGCTGTCCACTAGTTTTTGAGGGCACCTTGCATAAGCAAAACAGCGTCTTAGAAGTGATAGGTTAAAGACAACCTTATTTGAAAGCTATCCTAGTGGTAGCTTATTTTACTAGTCTATAATCTCTTGAATGGCTAAACCAAAGGAGAACCACACCAGGTATATATAGATATAAAATATATGTAATTATTCTAAAAACACCCTACTAGTCTCTTTATGAGGCTAGAGGTTAAAGCACATATGTTACACTAAATGTATCACAGTAAATTAGCACAATATACCTTAGGCCCTAGGGGTGAACAAAACCATATATTAAGAAAGTGGTATAAGAACCACAACTTAACCCGACACAAGGCCTAGAGCCTCTAGAATCGCTGGGATAAAAAGGAACCACCCAAGGCAGTGACACAGGGGACGCACTGGGCATGGGCAGCGTGCAGTGTGAGAACACAGCTGCGAATCACCTTTAGCTTCCATGGGAAAAGTTGAGGTTGGAAATTTAAAGATTGAGGACACTAAGGCATGGACTTTGAGCAAACCCCTTTAGACTTAAGGGTTTCTAGGGACAACACCCATGGGAGCACCGGAGTTCTTGAGTTACCGCACCCAGGGAAGCCGGGTGCACAGGTGTCTTTTGGTGTCAGGAATCGCCGTTGATTTCAATGGTGATCTGCTGCAAAGTGCTGCTGCCACCAAGAATAAAAGTGTCCAGGGTGATCCAAGCCTGGATCGAAGATTGGAGGAGAGGGGACAGATTCTCGGTCACTTGCCAGTGACCAGGGGCATGATAGACAAACGCCCACCGATGTCGGGTGATTTTAGGTTGAAGAGGTGAAGCTTGACTCTGCAGCCACAAGGACCTGGAAGTGTTGATGATGACCAGGAGCTGGATTCGAGCTGTCCCACAAAGGATGTCAAGTGCTGCAGTGTTGGTGCCTGTATTCGACCCAACAAGCCTTGGCAACAGCAACCCGCGCAGGAAGAGAAAAGATGCTTTCGTTAACCCTGGGCATATTCTTACGTTACGCTCGTGGGGTGTGCGTAGTTTGCGCTAATACACACTACGCAAATTGCGTGTAGCACAGTGCAAAAAAAAGTTGCATAGCAGGCATTTTTTGCTAGCTCGTGGTCCACAACGTCAAGTTAGCGACCGTGAACGAGCAAATCAACATACCAGCAAGACTTTTTCCTTGTTTGCTATCAGTGACATCAATTTGCCAATCCCGAGCATGGAAAATAAACCTCCTGGTGAGATTTTCAATGCAGGGAGGTCAGGTTTCTCAATGTGAGTGGTCGTGTATGCTCGTAACCACTCACGATGAGAAACTACCAGTCCCCGTTGATAAAGCTGCTGCTCAAGTACAAATCTACTTGAGCGATAGAAAACAACCACTTGCACTGTGCAAGATGCCGTTTGCAATGATTACACAGTGCGTACAAGCATCCGGCACTGTGAAATTAGTGCAAACAGCTTTTTCCCTACCGCACTACGCAGCTCGCGTAGCTGCAAAGAGAGTGCGTAGCTAAGTTCACTTTGTGTAGCTACGTGTAGAGCTACTAAGCAAACTACGCCCAAGGTTACCTTCGGTGCAGACCAGCAAGGTCCGAGGGACTCACAAAGTGGTGGAGAGTCAGGGCACTTCTCGAGCAACCAGGGAAACCCTATGAAAGTCAAAATGGCCTTCTCAGGGATCCACCAGTTGACGGACCAGGGATCGCAAAGGTACCTCGAGTGAAAACACAAAGGGCCGGCTCACTGAACACTCTTGGAGTGTAGGTCATAAATCTTTGGACGAAAAGGTGCTTAGGGTCTGGGCTACAAGTAACCCAAATGCACAGCCTCAAGGAACGTCGAGAAGCTAATGCACTTGCAAATGTGTACATTGTCCAGGGGTTCTGGTTCCACAGTACCCACAAAGGTTACGGGTCTCAGCTTTGCTGGGGACTAAGGTCGGCCGCGGGAAAGTCTAGAAAGCTACCTCCTGTGTTGCAAATACTTTGGAGTCTGGCAGGAGCTTCAGAGATGCAAACAGGTCAGATGCGTCTTTGGTGCCTGCCAAGCAGGTGAGTAACTCATGTACTTCAAGGGAGATTCTTCAGTCATCTAGTGTCATGAAGATCATCAAATTTCCAGGATTCAGTATCAGAGATTCAACCAGGTGTAATCTAAAGTCCTGTAGCCAGGGGTTCCTTTCTTATACCCAAGGAAGGGGTTGGATATAATCTGGGGACCCACCCATGTGAGGGTCTGGAAAGAGGGGTTGCTACATCCATTTCCTTTGTCCAGTTTCACACCAGAGCAGGGAACCAGTTTGAACTGGGTTATGCAAAGAGACACCAAATGTGCCCCCAGTACAGACTTCAAAGCACTCTTGTAGTGCACCCACCCAGCCCCAATACACTAAAGCATGTCTTGGAGGTGGTTACACCTCCCTGTGAGAGGAAACCTATTGTCCAGGCCTTCCCTGCCGGAGATTCATCCAGCAGCAGGAGGCCAGAATCGTGTCTGTGGCATCCATTTTGTGATGCCAGGGTTCTTCTAAACTGGTACTGCGTGTACCGGTCTCAACATGTCTCTCCCTCTAGAAGGATGAAATCATACCCCTGCTGCCACACTTGTAGGGGGTATGTTTCCAAAGTTAGCATTTACTGCAAGGTTATAATGCACTTAAGAGTATATGGTCTGGCTGCATCGCAGAACAGCCCATGAGAATAGGTTCTGTAGGCTGCAGATAGGCCCTGCTCATGCATGGACACCATCACACAAAACCCAGCACCCTGCCTTCAGGATTGATAAGTCCTGCCACAGGGGTGACTGATAGGTTTATATGTGTAGTGGTTTAAGGTAGATTTAGGTAACCTATATCTAAGTAAGGGGTGCATGCACCACCTTACCCAGGCAGTACCAGTCCTGTGGTGTCATTTTCGAAGGCTTCCCTGGGGTGGCATAATACATGCTGCAGCCCCTGGTAGGCCTCTGGGATACCTATGCCCTTGGTACCTAAGAGGAAAGAAGATAGGCTGGGGCCCTGAATAGCAGGATCCCAGCCAAACTAAGTCAAAAAACATCAAAACACCAGGAGAAAAGTAGGGGAAACCATGTAGTCCGATTCCACCTTCCTACATTGCTGCATGGGTTAGCAAGAGAGATACAGAAAGAGGCAGTAGGGGTGCAGAAAGAAGGAAGAAAAGTGCAGAAAGAGGCAAGAAAAGTCCTGAAAGAAGCAACGGTAAATGGTCAAAATATTGATTCCAAAATATAG
Organism: Lissotriton vulgaris; assembly: GCF_964263255.1. Classification (NCBI taxonomy): domain Eukaryota; kingdom Metazoa; phylum Chordata; class Amphibia; order Caudata; family Salamandridae; genus Lissotriton; species Lissotriton vulgaris. The sequence continues at coordinate 458,812,721 of NC_141696.1, read as the reverse complement.
ACTAACCTAAATATCGACTCCAAAATATAGAATGGACAAAATATAGAATGGACAAAATATCGAATGGACAGAATATAGACATCAAAAATATCGTTTTGAAGGTAAGTAATGTAATATCGATTTTAAAAATATAGACAGTCAAAATATCGAAGTACATAATATAGTTTATTCAAAATATCGAATTTCTAATAATATTGAATTTTTTTAAGTGTTTTGTATGTTAGAATATGTGTGAAAAGAGTATATATTTTTGTAATTCATTTTAAGTAATTAATTTTATGTTATTCAATTTTTGCGTAATTTAATTCTGTAGCGGGCTGTAGGTTTATAGGGGAATAGGGTGGGAAGTCATTTAATTTTAATTAATTAAATATGTTAATTAAATAATTGGCATTTATTTAGAATACATTGTTAATTAATTTTTAATTGGTAATTAATTAATTCTTAATTGATAATTATTTTTTATTAATTGAATAATTGATAATTATGTGAATTAAATTAATTTATTTTCTGTAGCGGTTTGTGGGTTTATAGGGGAATTGGGTGGGAAGTAATTTAATTATAACTAATTAAATATGTTAATTATTGAATTGGTATTTATTTAGAAAAAATGATTAATTCATTTTTATTTGGAAATTAATTAATTCTTAATTGATAATTCATTTTTATTAATTGATTAATTGATAATTATGTGAATTAAATTAATTTATTTTCAGTAGCAGGTTGTGGGTTTATAGGGGAATAGGGTAGGAAGTAATTTAATTATAATTAATTAAATATGTTAATTAATTTATTGGTATTTATTTTGAATACCTTGTTAATTAATTTTTAATTGATAATTAAATAATTCTTAATTGATAATTAATTTTTAATAATTGATTAATTGATAATCATGTGAATTATTTTCACTAGAGTGGGAATAGTAAAATTTACCCCTATGCTATCCAAAGCTTTCCCTACTATTGCACTCTCTGGAGTGGGAATAGTAATTTTTACCCCTACGCTATCCAACGCTTTCTCTACTGTTGCACTCTCTGAAGTGGGAATAGTAATTTTTACCCCTATGCTATCCAACGCTTTCCCTACTGTTGCACTCTTTGGAGTGGGAATAGTAATTTTTGGGCCCGATGTAGGTAAAAGGGATTTTCCGATTTCAAAATACCGAGGCGGGCCGAATCGGTATTCTGAAATCGGAATACGAGATGTAGGAAAAAAACAGCGAAATAATACCGAATCGGTCGGCATCGGTATTGTGAATCGCTACGCACCGAATCGGCACAGACCGAATCGGAAAGTACCGAATCGGCACGGACCGAATCGGAAAGTACCGAATCGGCTACCACCGAATCGGAAATAGCCGAATCGGTAGAATCCGATTCGGCAATTACCGATTCGAAGGTTTGAAAACACACCCATGGCCAAAAAGCCCATAGGAATGCATTGAACAAACCGAATCGGTAAAATCCGATTCGGTAAAAGCCGATTCGGTAAAATCCGATTCGGTAAAAGCTGATTCGGTAAAATCCGATTCGGTAAAAGCCGATACAGCCAATGAGGTGGATCCCCCCTCCCCCACCCAAGCAGGGAGTGGCAACCCTGGCAGGTGAAGCTAATTAAGAACTTTCTGGAGAGCCAGCCTGAGCTGAACACTCACAGTGAGCAGCAGTGGGAGCAGGAGGCAGAGAACTGTTGAGAGCAAGATGGCAAACACCAGTGAGAGCCAGAAGGCCGGCCAGAAGAGAAAGCCAAAGTTCAGTAGCATGGAGCTGCAGATGTTGGTGGAGGAGGTGGTGAGGGTGCACAGGCAGCTATTCGGGAAGCTGTCCCTCACTGTGCCGGACAGCACTAAGAAGAGGCTCTGGGTTGAGATAGCAGAAAAGGTCAATGCTGTAGGTGTCACCCCCAGGTCCATTGATGACCTTAAAAAACGCTTCTACAATATCCGCAGCCTAACCAAATGAAAGATGGCTGAGATCCAGAGGCAAGCTGGAGGGACAGGTGGAGGCAGGAACCCGGCGCCACCCCTCACTGACCTGGAGGAACTGGTGTCCAGCACCATCGAGAGGGAGAGCGTGACCAGAATCGGGACCCTGGACAGCTCAGCCAGAGCCACAGCTACAGGTAAGAAGCATGCGCATCATGACACACCCTACCAGACACCTCCCCATTAGACACAATGCACAGCCAAACCCCAGCCCAGTACTGTAACCAACATACAAGAGAAAAGCATCATGGTATATGTAGTCAGTAGAAGTTAGCAAAATATGGCAGTGCAGAATCACAAGATAGGAAACAGTGGAACACACTCAAAGGAGATGCAAGGACATGTGCAATGCTTTAATTGTACTGACTGTAATACATCGGCACTCAATTTACAAATGCTTCTTTATACCTAGGGGCACCATCAGGCGGAGGACCACAGGCAACAGAGGCAGCACCACCAACTACCAGTGCAGTCGCAGGGCCTAGCACGAGTCAGGCTGCCGAGGAAGAGGAGGACAACACCATTGGGCTGGGTATTGAGGGAGACCTGGCAATTGACTATGACTTACTTCACTCCCCACAAATGCCAGGAACACCCCCCTTGCTGTTCTCCCCAGAGAACTCTCCCACAAGGGCCCACCCTGCACCTACACTACCTCCTGCCACGATTATGGCTGTGGCTCCAGTAAACCCTATCCTGGGAGCAGGGGGTCAGGCCCCGGCCACCGCCACACCCACACCAGTGGCACCCCAGCCCACACAGCAGGGCGGCAGCAGCTGTACCCGGCGGCATGCCATTCCCAGCACTGCAGCGCCGGCTCCGGAGGGCAGTGTCTTCCAGGGCCTTGAAGGGAACATGGTGAAAATCCAACGGCAGCAGGCGAAGTCCATCATGGCCTGCCAGTGCCAGCTCCGCCAGCACAACCTGCAGATGGGCGAAATGGTGAAAGGTTTCAAGGCCTTTGTGGACACTAACAAGGAGGTAGCAGCAGGTCTTGGCAGGCTGACCACTGCCATTACTCAGTTATGCGGCAGACTAGAGGAGCATGAGCTCTCGCGCAGGCGGGATGCCCGCGTGAAAAACCGCTCCATTAGCCGCCTTGCTGCTGCAACGGCCCAACTGTGTCAGCGCGGTGCCAATATGGAGTCAAGTTTAACCCAAAACACCGCCGAGATAGCCAGGGGAATGGCCCGCATCACTACAGCAATGGAGGCTATGATAATCTCAAACACTGCCGCCAATCCAGCCCTGGACCTGGGGGATGCTGGGGACAGCAGCAGCCGCAGCAGCCCGGCCAGTGCTGCGTCAGAGCCGCGCAGGAGCACCAGGCGCTCCGCAGAAGCCGCAGGACATTCTGAAGGGGGTGAGGGACACCCCAGTGGGGCTGCCAAGCGCTCCAAGAAGTAGGCTTGCAAGGGCGGGTGAGGCGACCCAGACCTTAGACTTTTGTTTTCTTAGCTTTTACATTTTCTTTTGTTGCACATCAGTGCAGTAACGGTGTTGCAACAGTATTAAAATTTGCTTTTCACCACAACCATTTACCTGTCTGTGCATCTGTACTCACTCAGAAATAGTTTTCTGTAATCTCCTCACGTCTGTCTCTGCCATCACTTGGCGTAGACACCCCAGCTGGCTGTGTTAGTGGCACAGCTTCGTCGTCGTCATGGTCCTCGTAGTCAGACAACTCCACCTCAGTGCCCTTCTTCACCGCAAGGTTGTGTAACATTGCACAGACAGATATGATCTTGCAGCAGGTGATGGGGGTATACTGCCTTGCACCTCCACTCTTGTGCAGGCATCTGAATCTACTTTTCCAGATGCCAAAGGTCCGTTCGACAACATTCCTTGTGCTTTTGTGGGCCCGGTTATACCTCCTTTGGCTGGGTGTGGAGGGGTTGAGGTAGGGGGTGAGTATGAAAGAGCGGAGGGCATATGCACTGTCGCCTGAAAGGAAAAGGGGTAACATTACAAACATGCATACATGTATTACACCTAGCTACTTTGTGTTATGGGGGTCTGATGATGTGTCTCACCTAGGAGGTATCCTTCACCAAATTCGCCAGCCATCAGCCGTGCATAGATGCCGCTCTGTTGGAAAATATAGGAGTCGTGGGTACTCCCTGGGAATTTTGCTACCAGGTCTGTGATCTTGCACTTCGCATTGCCGATCACCTGCACGTTGATGGTGTGCGTAGACTTCCGATTGCGGTATATGTATTCTGTGTCAGCTGGTGGGCAAATCGGAATGTGCGTGCCATCTATGCAGCCAATGATTTGGGGAAATTGTGCCATCTGGTAGAAGTCAGCTTTAGTTTGTAGCAGTTCTGCGTGGGTTGCAGGGAAAGAGATGTATTGGTCCATCCTGTGTATCATGGCGTCAAGGAATGTGTGGAAGAACCTTGACAGGCTGCTCTAGGTCACCCCTCCTACCGCTGCAACTCCACTTTGATAGCTGCCAGACGCAAGCAGGTGTAGGCTGCATAGCACCTGGACGTGTGCTGGGATGGCGTGTGCCCTTGGGGTGGGGTGGTCCAACAATGGTTTGAGGTCCCTGATGAGCTCAAGAATGGTGTCAGAGTCCAGCCTGTATCTCTGTAGGATCTCTGCCTCTGTGAGCATGAACAGGGTTATCCTCTGTCTGTAGACCTGTTCATTTCTTTGCCATTCCCTCTGTCCTTCCTGCTGTAGCCGTAGCCGCCTCGCAATGACATAAAAAGCTGCCATCCTGCAAGTTGCAATGCATTTTGGGGCTGTTTTTATGGGTTGGAGTTGGTTACCACCTGATTGTAATCCATGGTAAATACCAAGTGAATTCTACCGATTTTGAGCCGAGATCGGTGTTTCTGTGCCTCCCTACATCTCCCCATCTGTCCGAATCGGGGAATTTCCCGATCGGTGATTCTACAGAATCGGTAGGTTCTCCGATTCGGCTTATGTCCGAATCGGTGTATCTACCGATTCGGTACATGGACCGATTCGGCTTAATTCCGAATCGGTGTCACTACCGAATCGGTACATGGGCCGAATCGGTTATTTTCCGATTCGATGTCACTACCGATTCGGTACATGGACCGAATCGGTTATTTTCCGATTCGGTGTCACTACCGATTCGGTAAATGGACCGATTCGGTATTTGCATCCGAATCGGTGTGTTACCGATTCGTTAAATATCCGATTTTCGGTATGTACGTATCGGATTCTTTTCCATTCGGTACTCATTCCGAATCGGTTTTCGCTCCGATTTGGACTTTTTTCTTTGCCCTACATCTCGATGACAGTATACCGATCGGTAAGGGCCCAAAATCGGTAATTTCGGCCGTTACCGATCGGTAACGGCCTACCTACATCGGGCCCTATATCCCTATGCTATCCAACACTTTCCCTACTGCTGCACTCTCGGGAGTGGGAATAGTAATTCTTACCCCTAGCCTATCCTACGGTAATAATATTGTGTATTTTTTATTAATATTATGTTAATATATCTATATGTTTTAACATATATGATTGTATATGTTTTTTTATAAATTAAATTAGTTACTTAATGATTTTAAGGTAATTTAAGTATTTTTAAGTATATTTTAGCTATTTATTTTTAATATTTTTTTATTTTACATTATTTTTAAGAAAATCGATATTTTTACAAAGTATATATATATAAACGATATTTTGGGTTCGATATTTTGGTACTTACCTGTTTGTAGATAGGAATTCGATATTTTGTCTGTCGATATTTTGGAATCTATATTTAGGGTAGTCTATATTTTGTCCCTTGAAGTGCAGAAAGAGGCAAGTGAGGTGCAGAAAGAAACAAGAGAAGTATAGAAAGAACCTACTGAGGTGCTAAAAGAGACAAGTGAGGTGGAGAAAGAGACAAGAAATCTGCAGAAAAAAGCAACAGTGGTGCTGAAAGAGGCAAGTGAGGTGCGGAAAGAAGCAAGAGAGGTACAGAAAGAAGGAAGAGAAGTGCAGAATGAAGTAACAGAGATGCAAAAGGAGGTAAAAAGGGAACAGAAAGACATAAGAGGTATACAGAAAAAGGCAACAGAGGTGCAGAAAGAGAGAAGAAAGGTGCAGAAAGAGCCAAAAAGGGTACAGAAAGAAGTAAATGAGTTTCAGAAAGAGGCAACAGACATGCAGAAAGAGGGAAGAGAGGTGCGTAATGTAGAAGAGATTTGTAGAAAGAGGCAAGAGAAATGCAAAAAAAGAAAACAATGTGCAGAAACAAGCAATAGAAATGCAGAAAGAGGCAAGAGAGGCACAGAAGGAAGCAAGAGTGGCTTGCTCACAATTAGTACCAATGTAACACGCACATTTAGCAATAAGTAACAGAGACCATTCTAGGTTTGAAAAGTGCCTTCCACAATGCTGTAACACTTTTCACTCTATTTTTTGTAACGATTGAGCTTTTCGAGATAGAAACAAATGTGGTGTAGTTCCTTTCAGGAATTTGGGCGGTAACCTGTTTCAAAATTCCTTTGGAAATTTACATGGTGAAAACATGTTTTGGGACCCCCTTTTTCCTCAGCCCCCACTTGACGAATCACTCTGAAACTTGCAAAACAGGAGATGACAGGAGTGGGCAATTAGGTTTGAAAATTTGCAAAGATTCATCAAAGGCACTAAAGATATTGGCATAAGAAAAAACTTTATTTTTGAATAGAAACAAAGACCTAACTATAACTACCTACTGGCAGCTTCTGTTGTTCCATTTACAATGAAGCACAAAGCAACAAGGAGAGGGGATGAAAATGGTACAAGCAGTGTAGCAACACGCGGAGAAGCAAGAAATTAGTAAACTATAACAAACAACAGATAATCTCACGGTCATCAACCTAACACCACAGATTTTGACAACAGAAGAAAATGTCCTTAAACTAGAACTACATTTCTGCCCATCTGGCAAAATTAAGTATACCCAAATGGGAATAGATCTTTTTAAATTCTCGAAAAAAATATGAAACTTCAAAAATTATTCATAGGAGGAGAAGTCGAGCCAGCGACCAAGATGGCCGCTTCAGCATCGGCTCTGCCGGCTGCCACATCCTGACAACTATCCGGCATATTATCCTGAGCCCCGTCCCTACCATCGGGTGGGGGACTAGTACCTGAGTCGCTAGGTGAAATTATGGCACGTTTGGTGGCTGCGGCGACTGAATATCGTCGTCAAGAAAATTGGAGCCTGTGGTCTCGGAGACCGGGGACCCGAGTGTGGAGCCATCTGGGGCGGAGTGCAACAACATCGGCCGCAGAGACTGGATCTTGCTTTGTCGCATTCGGGTCGCGACTGCGAAGACGTGTGCCTCTCAACCTGACTTGGAAGTTGACCATCGCAGGATCGGCCTACACTCGACTGAGGAGTAGTGGGTTTCCCCTGCCTTTGCAATCGAGATGGCATCTAGAGACTCTGAGAAGCCTCAGCTCAAGACCTCGAAATCCAATCGACAGGTCCAGTGGAATCGTATTGATAAATATGCTATCTCCAAGGGGTCCCCAGTCGAAGCGAAACAACCTCCATCTAGAGGTACCGAATGGGACTCGGTCAGCGACGACCCCACTATGAAAGACCTAATGGCCGCTATCACTGGGGTCCAATCTTCCTTGGGCAAGATGGACATGAAACTGGACACTGTCACAATTGAGGTGGGCCTTCTCAGGGCTGACCTCACCAAAACTACTGAGAAGGTCAAGAGCCTGAAGGTTAAAACAACGAGAATCTTCAAGGATGTCTCTGAGCTCCAGAAGGAAGTGAGCGACCTCAAGGTGGCCCGACATCAATTTGATCGTAAGCTCGATGAGTATGGGGGTCGGGCACACGCAACAATGTCCACATTTTGGGGGTTCTAGAGAAATCCGAGGGGGAGACCCCAGACCTCTTTGTCGAGAACCTCATCCTGAACCATCTCAAGCCGACGGGTCTTAGTGATTTCTTTACTGTGGAGAGGGCACACAGGATTCCCGGAGGCCACCCGAAGGTTGGGGCATCTCCGCATCCCATCATTGCCCGGGTCCTGAATTTTCGCGACCGGGACACTATTCTGCAATCGGCGAGGTCCACTGGGCCGTTGGCCTATGAGAACGCTTTGCTGTTGTTTTTTCCAGACTTCACTCAGATGGTTCAGAGACAGCGACAAGGGTTTATGTCCGTTAAGCGGCGGTTGAGAGACAGGGATGTAAAGTACTCAATGCTGTATCCCGCGTGATTGAGGATCGAACATGATGGAAAGACTTGATTCTTCGATAACCCTGAGGTGGCCGTGGACTGGTTGGACCGAATTGAAGGATCGGACTCTGGGGCTCAGGCCTGAATGGACAGCGAAGAATAGCGTACTACTTGGGACTGTAAGCCGCACTCATCCTATCACTGGCGCAGGGGGTCTGGTTGGGGCTGTTCGTTTCCCCCCCTGGACAATTTTTTTGCACGAGACTCTTTTTATGTGATAATTTCAGTTGGGGGGAACTACGGTTGGTTTGGGGTGGTGGGGGGGCGGCCTGTTGTAAGGTCCTCTTCCGTTTTTCGACTTTTAGTTACTTGTTAGTGGGGGCGACAGGCGGTATTGCACTGTTACATCGCAACTTTTACAACAGACTTCTATTACAACGCAACTTTTACAACGCTGGTTCCATTACATTGCATGCCTTTACAACGCATGACAGTACATAGCAGATGCTATTACAACGCATGCCATTACAACGTAAGTATAGGTAAGTATATCATTTTTTTTAATTTTATTTAATAATATTTAATTAATTTATTTATTATTAATTATAAATAAATATATATATTTTTTTATATATTATAAATTAAATATATTAATTTAAGTAATTTTAAAAATAAGTATGAGTATAGGAGTATATGTTTTGGGGAACTGAGGTATATGTTTTGGGGTGTTTGGGTATTTTTAGGTTTCAGGGCTGGGTTTGGGTTTTGGGGTACAGGGGTATTTTTAGGTTTTAGGGCTGGGTTTGGGTGTTGGGGTACAGGGGTATTTTTAGGTTTCAGGGTTGGGTTTGGGTTTTGAGGTACAGGGGTATTTTTCGGTTTCAGGGCTGGGTTTGGGTTTTGGGGTACAGGGGTATATTTAGGTTTTAGGGCTGGGTTTAGGTTTTGGGGTACAGGGGTATTTTTAGGTTTCAGGGCTGGGTTTGGGTTTTGGGGTACAGGGATATTTTGAGGTTTCAGGGCTGGGTTTGGGGTTTGGGGTACAGGGGTATGTTTAGGTTTCAGGGCTGGGTTTGGGTTTTGAGGTACAGGGGTATTTTTAGGTTTCAGGGCTGTGTTTGGGTTTTGGGGTACAGGGGTATTTTTTGTTTTTAGGGTTGGGTTTGTGTTTTGTGGTACAGGGGTATTTTTAGGGTTCAGGGCTGGGTTTGTGTTTTGTGGTACAGGGGTATTTTTAGGGTTCAGGGCTGGGTTTGGGTTTTGGGGTACAGGGGTATTTTTAGGTTTCAGGGATGGGTTTGGGTTTTGGAGTACAGGGGTATTTTTAGGTTTTAGGGCTAGGTTTGGGTTTTGGGGTACAGGGGTATTTTTAGGGTTCAGTTTTTTAAAAGAAACAACTTTAAATAAATTAAATAAATTAAATAATTAAATTAAATTAAATTAATTAAATTATATTATTTACAATTTATAAATCAATTAAATTACAATAATTAAATTAAATTAATTAAATTAAATTAATTACAGTTTTAAAATTAATTAAATTAAATTAAATTAATTAAATTATATTAATTCCATTTTTTATTTAATTAAATTAAATTAATTTAATTAATTTAATTAATTTAATTTAATTACAATTTTAAAATTAATTAAAATACATTAATTAAATTAAATTAATTAAATTAAATTAATTACAATGTTTAAATTAATTTAATTACATTAATAGAATTAAATTTATTAAATTAAATTAATTACTATTTTAAAATTAATTAAATTAAATTATTTAAATTAAATTAATTAAATGTACTTAATTAATTACATTTTTTTAAAAAGATATACTTACCTATACTTACGATGTAATGGCATGCGTTGTAATAGTATCTGCTATGTAATGACATGCGTTGTAAAGGCATGCATTGTAATGGATCCTGCTGTTGTAAAAATTGCAATGTAATGGTCTGCGTTGTAAAATAACGCGTTGTAACATCATACATCCGCGACAGGCACACTGCAAGTTGGGGATGTGCATTTGCTACATGCAGGGGTGCAGGGTGGGGGGGTGGGGGTTTGGCTGTTGGGGATTTTTATGTGTTGATTTGTTTGTTGTAAGTGACCAGGGATTGCTAAGGGTGCCTTCGGATCTCCTGTTCTTTCCTGGAAGGATGCATGGCTTTTACTAGACTTGGCCTGGGGTTCTCCATCCTCAGCTGGAATGTGAATGGATTGGGTGATAAGATAAAACGTACTATGGTGAGTCAGCTCATCAGACGGCACATGCCGGATGTCGTTTTGCTGCAGGAAACGCATCTAATGGGGAAGCGATGTATGGCGCTGCACAGGGAAGGGTATAAGCTTGTTGCTCATGCTGGTTTCACTTCTAGTTCGAGGGGAGTGGGCATCTTAGTGAAGTACTCCTTTCTCCTCACAATCTGATCGACCTGGTCTGATAATCGTGGTTGTTATGTAGGCATATCGGGTCTCTGGGAAGGTAGGACGTTTACGTTTGTGTCTATCTATGTCCCCCCGGCGTTGCAGGCTGATACTTTTTGTGACCTAGGTTGGATGTTTCTCACAGTGCCCATTGGCATTATGGTGCTGGGTGGGGACTTTAATGCAGTCATGGATGGCAAACTAGATCGGCGCCCCTCCCGTGTGTTGTTGCCCTCTTGCAGGTGCCTACCCGACTTTATTTCTACGTCAGGGTTGTTAGATGCTTGGCGTCTCAGACATCCGAGTGCCACCGAGTATACACATGCCTCTGCGGCACACCATTCTCTCTCCAGAATTGATTATGTGCTTTTACCGGCGGCCCAGCCGACCTTAGTTAGTGAAGTGGCCCATCTGGCGAGGGGGTTTCTGACCACTCGCCGATCTGGCTTCGGCTGTGTTTGGGGCAGGGTGATACTGGTAGAATAGCTCCCATAAGTGCGTGGCGTCAGAAAGACCCTGTCGTGAAAAAGGAACCTATGTGGGTCACAGATAGTTTTTTCCGCGAAAATGAAGGTTTGGTCGCCTCAAGGTGTTCCCTCTGGGAAGCGTACAAGACTGTAATAAGAGGGGAGGCCCTCTCCCTTGTATCCAAGCAGAAGAAGAAGAGGAGGGAGGTATTGGATAGAGTGGAGGCGGAGCTTGTGGCCTTGGAAATCGCAGCTTCCTCCGGGAGTGACCCTGGGGTGGGCCATCGCCTCGGACTGCTCCGGGATGAATACAAGTCAATGACGTGGGACGGTGCCAAGGCGCAGCACCCCTCAACACAGAGTAGGATCTATGAGCATGGTGATAAGGCAGGGAAGTTGATCGCCTGGTTGGAAAAGGGTGACTGGGGGTCTCAACTGGTGCCAGAACTGAACGTGGGTCCCGCGGTCACGTCGGATCCTCAGTCGATAGTTCAGGAATTTGCGCGATATCATGAGGAGGTATACACCGCGGCTGGAACATTTACTGAGGTCGAAAACGTAGATATGATTCGTGATATACTGATGCCTGCCTTGTCAGATGATCATAGGAAATTGCTAGATTCCGACCTCACCAATGATGAGGTGGCAATGGCTATAAGGGGGGGTCCATTCTGGTAAGGCTTCAGGCCCCAATGGCCTCCCCATCGAGTTGTTTAAGTCACACGCAGGCCTTTTGGCCCCGTACTTGAAGGATATGTACATGGAAAGCCGGGATCAGGGGGTGCTGCCCTATGACCAACAAGTTGCCAACATTGTAGTCATTTATAAGGAGGGTAAGCCCAGACTAGACTGCTCTTTGTACCGCCCTATTTCTCTGTTGAACACGGAGCCCAAGATCTTGGCCAAACTGCTAGCCACCCGTTTGGTGAAAGTTATCTCGACCTTGATCCATCCAGATCAGTCCGGTTTTGTGCCCCGGTGTAACACTGCACTTAATCTCCGTCGGTTGCATGGTGTGGTGGCGGGCGAGTCTCACATCCATGAGCCAGCAGTTTTGTTGTCTCTTGACGCTACTATGGCCTTTGACCGGGTGGAGTGGCCCTACCTTTTTGCGGTTCTGATGAAGCTGGGGTATGGCCCTGTATTTCTTGGCTGGGTCAGTCTTCTATATTCGGCCCCCATGTCTTGCGTGGTCGTGAACATTCATAAGTCGCGCGACTTTTCTCTCGGACGGGGAACACGACAGGGATGCCCCCTCTTGCCTCTTTTGTTTGCTTTGGCTTTGGAGCCGCTTGCAGCCTGGGTGCGGTGGAACCGCTCGATCAGAGGGCTGCGTTGGACTGCAGACTGGAAGGACAAGATTTTGCCCTACGCTGATTATATTTTGCTATACTTGACCTCCCCACGCAGTTCCCTTATTGTTTTCATGGACGTCCTGGCCATCTTCGGCAGGTATTCGCGATTTGCGATTAATTGGGCAAAGTCAGTCCTTTTTGTATTGAGCGGAGACCCCCCTAGAGTGCCTGAGAATTGCCCTGTGAGACTGGAGTCGGTTAGCTTTCGCTATCTCGGGATCCAGATTTCTGGTGATCCCAAGATGCGCTTCTGGTTGATCCTGTTGCCCCCCTTAGCTAGAATCCGGTCAGATGTTGCGCGGTGGTAGATGCTCCCACTCTCCCTCTTGGGCCGGGCCATCCGTTTCAAAATGATGGCTCTGCCACGATTCCTATATGCCCTGCAGAACTCTTTTGACCCTGTGCCGCAGTCATACTTTAGCGAGATTGAGACTCTACAGCACAGCCTTCTGTGGGAGGGGAGGCCGCGCATTGCTCTGTCGAAATTGATGCTGCCATGGTACGACGGAGGCATTTGGTCTGCCTAACATTCTGAAATACTACTGGGCTTCTCAGTTGGCCCTCATAAACCATGCTATATACGGCTCACCGGTAGACCCCGGATATGCGATGGATCACGGTCAAGTGCCCGGGGGAGAGTATACTCGTGTTCTATGTGCAAATCGTGGTCGGTTCCCGTTGATGGGGCCTCCCTTGATCTCTACAAGAGTGTGGCATGAGGCCAACAGAGACCTCAAATGGGCTGGTCGCTTGACATTGGCCACTACCCTGTGGAGTTCTGAGATGTTGGGTTTGCTATGGAAAACCAAGGGGTTTGATCGTTGGGACTTGATTGGTGTAACACAGGTTCACGATATATGGGGTAAGGATAGGGTGCTGACATTTGAGGAATTGCAGGCTAAGTATCAGTTGAATGAGACAGAATGGTTTAGGTACCTTCTGATCAGTCATGCATTCAGCGCTGTTGTCCCCAGAGGTGAGACGCCTCCAGTGGCCTCCCCACTGGAGGATCGTTTGCTCGATGGACTAGTGCTCACCAGGGCGATCTCCTTAACGTATATTAAGTTGATCAATCATACCGAGGACCCCTTGGTGTTGTTGGGCAGACAGTGGGTTGCCGACGGCTTTGTTCTTGACAACGAGGATTGGAGGGAGGCGCTGGCGTCCCCCAAGGAAGTAGCAGTTCCCATGAGGCTCTGTTTGGTTCAACTTAGGATTTCCCATCGCTCCTACATCATGGGTCCGGGATTGCAGAGGATGGGCTTGGCTGGGTCTGCTGACTGCCGAAGAGGGTGTGGGCTGACTAGAACGTTCCTGCACACATTGTGGGAGTGTGAGGGGGTTCGTGACTTCTGGACCAAGATACATTAAAAAATGAGTGAAGTATGGGGAGTGAGGGTCGAGCTGGAGGCCAGGAGATGCTTGTTGAATGTGTGGGAGCCTACGGACCTGCCGAGCCATGGTAAGGTCTGGGTGGCTCTCACGTGTGTGATTGCAAACCAAAATATAGTGCAGCTCTGGGGTGCCTCTCGGGCACCTCGGATAAGGAAATGGATGGGAGAAGTCAGTTTATGTATCCAGGGGGCGGCCCCGCAAATGGGTCAAGATCTGGGGAACCTGGAATGCCTATTGTGGTGATATCTGTGAGCCGCCGGAACTGGAACCTACAGACATGGACCGGGAGGATGCCTAGGCCCGTTTCCTTCTTCTTAATCCCTCGCTGTTGTTGTTGGGAGCTTGCATCCGTAAATATGTAACAGCGGTCACCCGATACACCCTGGTCAATGTTTGTGTATTGGATTGTTGATTTCTTTTGTTAATAAAAAGAATTAAAAAAAATATATTCATGAATAAAGAAAAATCAAAACCCAGACAGACATCTAACAGTGATATAGACATTCTAAAACAACAAAAGATTCAGAAACCCTGGTTATATGCGAAGAACTAGAGGCAGAACCAATATTGGGTGATAAAAGTGAAAAACGCAATATGGACAGAATCACAGATTTGGGATTTGGGTGTAACAAAAGTGGGCGCATCCAGCCAGTTTAGACCGAATTCAAAATGTATCCCCCAACTACCAATAGATGCCATTGATGTTTTTGTAGACTGTGCTCTCCATGATTTACTGGCCCTCCGTGTTGCAAACAATAAAGCAACAAATAATAATTGCTCCCAAAAGCAGAGAGAAATACTAAGGAATTTACAGCAAGACCCATATATATTCTGTAAACCTTCTGACAAAGGGGAGAACATTGCTCTACAAACAAGAGAATACTATACAAGGGAGACCCGGCTACAATTGGGGGATGGTTCCAGTTTTTCATTAACAACACAAAAGGATTACAACCTGATCATCAATCAATATTATTCATTGATAAACAGATGGTACCATTAAGGAATGCTAACACTAGAGGAAAAACTATACCTCACAAACACACACCACTATATACTAACATTCTATCACCTACCAAAGGTTCAAAAGAATAGAACTCATCCACCGGGACGTCCAAATATTTTGTTAATTGGTAGATTAACTGAGAACATGTCATAATATATTGACCATTTGTTGTTTCCCTGTGTCTCTCACTTGGCATCCTACACCCAGGATACAAAGGACGACCTTAATCAGCTAGCAGGAATAAATTCGTAGCTGGACTTTAAGATGATTGTGATGGATGTTACAGGCCTGTACACTAGCATTGCTCATGCTGACGGATTACAGGTTATCAGATATTTCCTTGATGATCGTCCACTAAAGCTTTATGAACAAAGCCAGATGTTGTTGGAATTAGTTGATTTCTGCCTCAATAATAACATATTTACAATTGAAGACCAACTGTACAGACAGATTCAGAGTACAGCCATGGGCACCTGCTTTGCCCCAAGAAACGCAAACCTTTTTGTGGGCTGGTGGGAGAAGCGGGTGACCTAGTCATGCTCTAATGATGCCTGGGTTGGAAACGTCATCAGTTGGAGTAGATATATAGACAATCTTGTTATCATCTGGAGGAAGACAGAGGAGTCTGCGAGTCAATACATGGCATCCATCAATAATAACAAAGTCAATCTCAGTCTCACCTATGAGATTAGCCCCACCAGTGTTAACTCTTTGGATTTACAGGTTTTTGTCAGTGATAACAGAATGTGTACCTCATTGTATGGAAAACCAACTGCAGGTGGGTAATGCAGTCCTTCATATGAATAGCAGTCATCTGTGTAGATTGGTGAAAAGCATACTGTAATGTGAACTGTTATGGATTAAGAGAAACACTACAAGAGAGACAAATTATCAACAAGCAGCACAGAACTGCATAGAAAGATTCAAAGTGAGAGGCTACAGTAAGGTCACTTTAAAAGGGGCTAAAGAAAGAGCAAACATTAAGAAACAAAGTGACCTACTGCAGGGCAAGAAAGAAAGTAGACAGGGTGATATCACCAATTCAGTCAGGATGATCACTGACTTTTCTAACAAGGCCAATGTGGTGAGAAAGATTCTTTAGAAACATTGGGCAATCTTGAGATCAGACTCGGTTATAGGTAGAGACACACCGAGGTACCCATCAATGACATTTAGGAAAGTGGGATCTCTGAGAGACAACACAATGGATGGTAGTTGTTCCTAAGAAAAGAATTATACTCTACAACCTATTCTGGTTAAGATATAGTGTTTCCAGCTTGATAGTATAACGGTGTGATCTAAAAGAAGGTAGGGATGTCGCCCTTTTTATCATCATCATCATTGTATCTTTATTTCGACAAATTTGTCATAAAAGAATTCACACAAATTAAAAATTTTTAAAGAATCAAAACAGGTGACTCGAATTATCCAAGTAGTAAAAGCGAGTGAAGTACAAATAACCAAAGGGCCTAGTAATCATGAACGGTCAGTTATTGATTAAAAACATCCATAAGTTCATCCATTACGTCTTTGAAGTATCAATTCATTCATATAAACATCAGTACATCTATAAGTTATGAAATAAATAGATCTACAATGTTCAAAACAACTTTATTTTGATTCATAACGAATCATAAAAAGCACATAGACACAAAATGCATAATTAAGGGGTGCAATTACATAAAATTGATGTCACTGTTAAGATAGAGCAATTAAAATATTTTAAATTTTAAAAAATACAGCAATTTTTCAATAGTTCCATAAGGTGTCGCCAATACTGTTATATTATCTATTTCCAGAACGTTTTTTGAGGCGAAAAGCAGCTACCAGGAAGTTTGCGACACTGAACATTGTTAGTGGTGAATCTAACTTTTTTAAATAAAATAGAGCAGGCTTGGCTTGGACAAACCCCTTGTTTTTAAGCAACGGAACAATGCACTTTTTCCTAGGCAGGGCATATATACTGCAAAATAACATACAATGAATAGTGTCCTGCAGAGAAAAACTATCACATTTGCAGACCGCTAAATCCTCGGGCGTAGTCCATACCTTAGAGTCATTTAACAGGAAGTGAATCTGGTTAAGTCTTAGTTTGGTTAATAACCAGCGATGTAACGGAATTGACACTACCGTTAAATAGGGTTCGATGGCCAGTGTAGTTTTAGAAGTATAATGCTCCCTCACAGTGGGTTTCGCAAGCTCATAGCTCTCCCGCTCTATTTCTCTCATTTTGATAAAAGTCACTTTGAACCATTCCAGGTCATCTTTAACAATGCAGTCTGGTTTGTAGAAAAGATCTGGGCGGCCCAGGGAAGTTAGAATTTTTTTAATGTATGCAAGCCACGGGATGTTTTTCATATTGTCCAAAAGCAGGCAGTCCCTCATAATTGAGTGGTTCAGGGTTAAATTATAGTTCAGACACGTTTTTAACCACATCAGAATTGGGTACTGTTTGATGATGTCACTTATATACCCCTGGCCTAATTCCATATGAACGGAGACAGTGGCTGTAGATTGAGGCAGACCTAAGAGCATACGTAAAAATTTGTTTTCTTTCACCTGGATTGCTTCTACATTGTTGGTATAACCCCAGATGGAAGCCCCGTACCTTGCTACTGAGATTGATTTCGCTCTGTAAAGTGCCAGCATTGCTTCCGTGGGTTTACCACCCAGACGTTTTGAAAAACCGACAATGGCAGCCGCTGATCTTTTCATGGCGTTAATTTTGACAGTTATTTGAGGTGCCCATGTGCCCTTATCGTCATAAACTACCCCCAGATAGGTAAAGGTTTTGACGCTAGAAATTGGTGTAATGGCACAGAAAAAGGTCTTCAAATCCTTCTTTTTTCTCCAACCCACAGCCATAACATGAGACTTGTCTGTATTGATTTTTAAATCAAGTGAGGTCATAAAGCCATCAAAGGCTGTCAGTAGTCTTTGTAGCCCAAGGGGAGTGCGTGCCACGAGCACCGCGTCATCCACGTAAAGGAGGACCGGGGTGGACAGTCCACCAAAACGCGGGACGTCTAGTGTTGCCAACTCCAGTGTGGATTCAAGGTGGTTAATATATAGTGTGAATAACATTGGGGCGAGGATGCACCCCTATCGCACCCCTCTAGTGGACTTGAAGCCAGCTGTACAGGCTCCTTCCTGTGTCATCCTGATGGAGGCTTCTAGGTCCCGGTGTGCCTCGGCCAGAAAATAAACCAAGGAATGGTCCATCCCCAGGTCCAAGAGGATTTCCCACAGCCTAGACCTATTCACTAGGTCGAAGGCTGTGGACAAATCCATGAACCCTAAGTAGATTGATCCACTGGATGCCACTGTATATTTACCTAGGATCAGATGTAAGTTGAGGCACTGGTCCTCCGTCCCTCTTCCCCTTCGGAACCCATATTGGGCGTTTGATAGGATGTTATTACTGGCAGCCCACTCATCGATCCTTGCCAGTATCACTTTCCCCAGAATTTTGAACGACGAGTCAATAAGTGAAATGGGGCGGTAACACCTCGGGTCTCCCCTCTGGCCTTTCTTGAAGATGGGTATGATGGTGGCATGTGACCAGGAGGCAGGCAAGCTGTGTTTCATGGCGGCATTGAAGACGTTGGTCAAGATGTTAGCCCAAAAAGAAGCATTGGCCTTGAACATGTCGGCTGGGACGCCATCCGGGCCTGGCGCTTTCTTCCCTAATGTGTTGGTTATGGCCTTCTCTACTTCTTCCATGTTGAAGGAGAGTGCTGGCTTGGGAGAGTTACTTTTGAGGAGAGAAGGTGTTTTGCATGCTTGGTCACTCCCATAGATGATTTTGAAATGAGCTAACCAGTCCTCCTCACTAATATTAGCCTCCGAGATATCATTGGCTTCTCCAGAAAAAAGAGGATTGTTTATAATGGCCCAGAAGCTAGCACTGTCTCTTAAAGTGGCCTTTTCCATTAGTGAGGCCCAGGCATCCTTTTTGAGAGCGTCTTTGCTAGCATGAATGATGTTATAGTATTCTTTTCTTAGTCTGGCAACTTCCCCTCTGTCCCTTGGTGATTTTTTTAATTCTTCCAGGAGGCAACTGTGTGCTTTAGAGCAGGCTTTGTCAAACCAGCCCTTGGTCGGTCGTACCTTCTTTCTGGATTTGACTGTAAGTTCTTCAGAAATTAAAGCACACATGGTGGCAAAGGCGGTGATTACTTCCTCCCCCTGTTTTGAATTATCTTGGCAGATATCTAATTCATTGCGGGCTTTACGAGTTAAATTGTTAAAAAACTCAGCTGGAACTACTTTGGACCACTTCAGCCTTCTACCTTGGTCCGTGGGCCGCACAGCCAACTCGGGCATTTTGATTGTTCCCTCCTTGAGTAAGCCCACAGAGCTGGCGAGCTCAAGGATGACTGGGTTATGGTCACTGAACGCAGCCACAACTGCGTTATAAAAGAAGACCAAACTTAATAAACCAGGGGAAACAAAAATATAATCGATTATGGATTCGGAGTTTCTAGCGCTATAAGTCATGACCCGTTCACTATAGTCATTGAACCCCGGTTCGTAAAGATCCACGCTTGCTAAAAGATTTTCTAGTGCCAGACCTTTAGGGTTGTGTTCGAAATGTTGGTAGTGGGCTGAGATGGGGCAGTCAGTATCTTCAATGTGACAGGAAAGCCTACAAAGATGAATATTAAAATCCCCCATAATTATAATGTGCAAAAAAGTGGTTTGGCGTTCTTTATAATTAATCAGAAAGGACTACAGAATTATAAAAGTTAATGAGGATGAATTTGTGGCCATTGGCTAAGCTGATCTCTAGACACAGGAAATTGGGGGAGCCGGTGGTTATTTGTTTAGCGGTTCCCGCCAGTTGGACAGTGATCAGGATCATGAGGCCCCCTTTGTCCCTGCCACAGGGGGATCTGGTAGCTGGGACAAAATAGGATGTAAACCCAGGAACCCAGAAATTGATGTTACAGTCCCAGGTTTCTTGCAAGGCTATGATGTCATGTTGATTCAAGAGGTTCAGCCATGCACTATCCTCCCTTTTTGATCAGAGGCCGGCTATATTTCAGCTTATGATTTTAGGCCTTCTACTGGGTATTCCTAAAGGGGGACTGTCCTCTGTGGATTGTGTAAGCAAAGAGTTATTGATTACTGGGCGTCAATTTTGTTCAACCGCCCGAGCCAGGGGCGTGAGTCTATTATATAAGGTTATAGGACTGTTAGAGGGCATTGATGTATGTATCCCCGGCTTTTGGTTACTTATCCTATTAATCGTGGACCAGCTCTAATCATGTTCCAGACGAATGTTGGCGGGATGAGAGGGCAAGCTAGGAGTCCTGTCGTATCCCTTGCCTTGGTCATGACCCATGTTCGAGAATGGATAAGATTTAGGTTTGGGATAGAAAAAGCCCAAGGTACGGCGCGGGGCCCAGCGTCTAAACCCTCTAGGGGTGAAGCATCCCAGAGTAATCTGCGAGCCTCTCCGGGATTATTAAAGTTAATTATCAGGCAATCACCCTCTGTTGTTTTGGTTCTTCGCCCAATCCAGCCCACCCGCCGGACAGAAAGGATGGCATTAGAAACTTCATTATCTCCCGAGCAGGTCAAATTTGCCCAAGACTTGGCCCTGGCTAGCAGTTGGGGCGGTTGTTCATATTCGCCTGACTTGAGTGGGGGAACATTTACCAAAATGGCTACAAAAGGAGCAGCCTCGGGGGGTAAGTTAATGAAAGGTTGACGAACGGGTTTGGGTAAGATGGGTAGATTCTGTAGACCTATAGTTACAGGTGTAGCAGACCTATTTGTATCTCCTGTTGATCTGGAGACGACTGTCGGTGTGGTTGCTGGGTCAGAGGACAAGTTAGGTACCACACTCCTGGCTACTGGGGATTCTTCCCTTGGTCTTTTACTGCCACTGTTTGGTTGAGTACATATAGTGCCTAATACCGCCGGTGTATTTCCTTTAAAAACAAAAGTAGCAGGTTCAGCAGTTTTAAGGCATACATTCAGGCGCTCACATTTCCTTAAGATACCATCGACGCACTGATGTAAAACGTCAATGATGTCCGAGGCTATTTTTGTAAGTGTGGGCTCTATCTTGTCAGTGATTACTCTTTCCACCATATCTCTGATAGCCTTTTCAAGTGAGCCCACTGTGCCCTTTCCTCCCTTGGGTTTGTGTGTGTTCCTTTTTTTGTACTGTCTTTTCGTTTGCTTTGAGCATGTAGCTCTGATTGCTCCAGCTGAACTAAGGAGTTTAGAAGTTGCCCCATTAGAGTCATCAGTAGTAAGAGTGGAAGGTAACGCAGACTCCTGAGGCGGGCAATAACAATTTTTGGTTCAAGGGGAATAGGTGTAGTACCAGATTGCGGTGGGCTTATGCTCTCCTTGCTAGTCAGTGATGGTTCTAACTCAGTTTGCGTTCAGTTCTTGCAATTTCAGTGGTCAACTTCCCCACCTCCGAGGTCAAAAAGGAGAGAATGCTGTTAGATTTCTTGGGGGCCTTATCCTTGGGTGTACCACCAGCAGTAGGGGAGGGTAACTTTCTCTTACCCATTTTGAGCTTGAGTCCTGAATCCTGGGTCCTAGGCGTAAGGGGGGTGGCCCATCCTGTCCCTCGTCGTCCCTAGATGGCCACAGACGGCCGCGCGCGTCCGCGACGCGGAGGAAGCTGTTCCCTTTTGTGCGCCTCCTGGTGCTTTCGGCAGGAAGAGGAAGCTGTGTGGGTGCAGAGCAAGCTGGGAGCTGTAGTCCAGTCACAGCGTCAGGAACCCAGCGGCGCTGCGAGGTTTTGCAGTCAGTGCAGCATGCAGTCAAGCGCTGTGACCCCTCCTGGAGCCGGTGTGCGCTTAGCGAGGTTTTGCAGGTCAGTGCAGCATGCAGTCAAGTGCTGTGACCCCTCCTGGAGCCGGTGTGCG
This sequence comes from Lissotriton vulgaris, assembly GCF_964263255.1. Taxonomy (NCBI): domain Eukaryota; kingdom Metazoa; phylum Chordata; class Amphibia; order Caudata; family Salamandridae; genus Lissotriton; species Lissotriton vulgaris. Next base: position 458,791,031 of record NC_141696.1, on the reverse strand, counting down.
CTTAGCGATGTCCATTCAGATAATGTTAATTAGGAGCCTTCTCTTGTTCCACATGGCTGCCAGGTATTTAGCTACCGCAAACACAGTCACAGTTGAGAGATCTGTTTTAAAAATTCTGTAGGATTGCATGCAGTGTGTAAAGCCCAGGTTTTTGCATAGAGGAATGATCCAGTACCTTCTATTCTTTTTGTAAGCTGGGCAAAAAAACAATACATGCAAGTCGTTTTCCTGCTCGCTATTACAGCCTGGACAATTTTTTGGAGAAGACGGACACCACTTGCTCCTTTTAGAATTGGTACCCTCACACACCCTTGCGGGTGTCTTGCTTCATCATCGGGCTTTGCTCCTTGTGGGGGTGGTGCTGCATTTCCCTATTGGCCCTGCGAGAGGTCTCTTTCTTGGAGATCTTTTTTAGGAGGTACCGCAGTTGTGCATGCAGGTGTGTGGGCCTTGTTCAAGTCGGTATGTGTGATGATAAAATTATCTAACAAGATCCCCAAAGCTATTTTATTCTGGGATCCAGAAGATAAATAAAAACCTTAGGGACTGGAGCTAATTCTGAACAACAAATAAGTAGGGGGGATAAATATGCTCCCACTGCTCTCAGTCCGTGAAAATGATGTGCAAGTGAAATGTGGTCAACATGTTTCACACATATGGCGGAACCCTAGTGGATCCTCTGCCTCTGTGCGCTTTGTCAGGACTGTGAATAAAGTGATGTAAAACCATGGTAGTCAGGAACAGACACCCTGTACTACCAGCATACCTATGTTAAGGTCAACATGCCTCTGAGCGCTAGGCGATACGTATTATTTGTATTCTCGTGATCCCAACCTGGGGTAGACATAAAATAGAAGAAAAAAATAAAGAAATGACACAGTACAAAACATAAAATGGAGTACAGTATCATCAACAAAATACAAATTCAACTCTCATAGTGGTTCATCTCTGACACGAGAACTTTACTGCAAGTACAATGTGACTAACTGCAACCTTAGTAATGAGGCACTTCTGTGTAAAATGAAAATTCTCAACAGAGTAAGGGTCAGTTCTCACGGCGGGCTCACAAGAACCGTGTTATAACTAGCCCAGATATTTATTACTCAACTTATAGTTACAGTGGATAAGCATGTGTACTACATAGACATGTGGGCAACTTGGCACATGTAAAAAATTTGCAACAGTGGTAATTGTCGTCAGCACTAGTGCAGTGATGATAGTAAGTTATTCTCATTCACCTCATAGTGCTTGCACCAAAATCCTGAATTTATGCTTGTCTTAATAGCGGATGAATCAGTTTGATTAAGAAGTCATTTAAAACAATGCGCCAAGACATGTAAAATTAGTAGTTTTTACATGGTGTGTGGCATGGAGGTGCAGTGTGGTAGAATTGCAGAATAGAGAAACACCTACCCGTCTGTCAGTAAGGGATGGCCGCACCGGCGAGTACTGCGGGTTAGAGAGGAGACCGGAACTAAGAAGGCAAGTGAGAGAGAATGTCTCCATTAGTTCATAGTCATCGAGCATAAAAAGTGTACCTCGGCTGGAGCAGCTGGAGCCTACTTACTTTCTACCCTACTCGTGACCACCTCTATACCTGCCATTCCGATCAGGATCGCCGGTAACAGTTGAGAAAAGCTGAATGCTACTTATAGCCGGCTAGTTTCCGTACCGGTCGTGGTGGAATGGACGTGACCCTTGACGTGATCTGGGTCAAGCGAGATCACTGGAGACTTAGGCAGCCATGATGGAATGGTGTCTCCGCGCCTAGTCAAACTATATGTATTCAAGTATATTTAAGTTACAGCACAAACAAGTGTCAGAAATCGATGAATTCCCATAGTAGTAAACAAGAACGCTTTATAGGTACATGGACTGTGTACCTAATCAGCCTTTTCTTGCGTCTCTCTATGGGAACAGAAAGTATTGGTTCACATTACTTTTTAGGCACCATGTTGGAAAAGGAAATAGATTATTATTCTTTAACAGTGATATGTATGACTTGCTATCAATTGTCAATAAACAGTGTTCAGATCCTCGTATTAATAGCCAGTGGCATGGAAAGAACTCATACTGCAAAGGTTATAGGCACAGATAATAGCAGGAATTGAGTTATTGGTGGTTAAGACAGAACACAAGATGGATTTTTCTGCTAGTAGGGAGTGATGAGAAAGTGTGACATGCAGGAAGGTGTCCTGAAAACGTGGATCTCACTCACAGTTCGTATGGAGAGAGCAATAAGTAGGTAGAGTCAGTGTTGTTAGCCCAGTTCTACCCACAGTATATTGTCATTCAACCCATCCTTGTTACTTTTTAGATGAAAAATCCACTCTTGTTCCTGTCTAATGCAAATGGTTTACCTCAGATTTGAAGAATATAAAGCTTCAGGTATGCCAAAAAGAAAGGAAATGAAGAACAACCTACCAACTACAAGACAAAGACGCCTACTGCTCTGCTCGGAAAAACGATCAAAAGACCATTTTAAAACATAAAACAGACTACTTTTCAGCAAAAATGTTAAATTCCCAGAATAAATCAAAAGATGTTTTTAACATAGTAAACGATCTTTGCAACAATAAAAGGACAACTCTTCTCGTAACCCCCACGCAAGAACTATGTGATTCTCTGAATCATTTTTTTATAGATAAGATTGTCACCATAAAACAGAGCATACACAATCCTTTAAACCAGGCTTCTATGGATGACACCTATTTTAACCCCATTACACTAGAAAGCCTCCCTCCCATTGACACAAAATCCTTTGCAGAACTTCTTTCTCATGTTAAATCAGGTTCACCTAATGATATTTGCCCACCACATATTTTTAAAGAGTTAGGATTATCCATCCCGCAAGGTATTCTTCCTTTGCTAAACGAATCACTCCTGCAAGGCAAGGTGCCCAGCAGCTTTAAGAATGCCTTGCTCATTCCCCTATTAAAGAAACCAGGCGCAGACCTGCAGGACCCGACCAGCTATAGGCCTATTTCCCTCTTGCCGTTCCTGTCCAAAACCTTGGAGGCCCATGTCTCTAGCTACCTGTCGAACTTTATTGAAATCTCTGAGTACTTGGAGCCAAATCAGGCAGGCTTTCGTCCTTGTCATTCCACAGAGACTGTGATTCTAGCAGTCCAAGATACTCTAAGGTCGAACACGGACAGGGACATCCATCAGGCCTTGGTGCTCCTTGATTTGTCGGCCTCGTTCGACACAGTTGATTATGACATTCTTATCAACAGTGTCGAGCAGGCCAGCCTCAGGGGCCCCACATTGTGTTGGATAGCCTCTTTTACTGAAGGTCGTACTCAATCAGTGAGATTAGGGACTTTCACAGTTTCCAGTTTCTCTGCTACCTGTGGGGTCCCTCAGGGATCCTCACTCTCACCTTTATTGTTCAATTTATACCTCCGTCCATTATTACACTCCCTAAAGAATCCTAAAGTTACCATGTTTAACTATGCTGACGACCTCCAGCTCGTTTTTCCCTTGAATACCGAAGACTCAGTGGCTGAATTCCAAAAAACTATGATACACATACAGAGATGGATGAATCTCAACCATCTTAAATTGAACCCGGGCAAGACAGAACTGATGTTGTCCGGGAAAAGTGAACTCAGCTGGGGCACTCACTTTTGGCCATCTGATTTGGGTGTCCCCCCTAATAAATCTCTGACGGTCAAGAGTCTGGGGGTCAGGCTCAGTGCAGATTTATCCCTTAAAGCACAGGTAGGAACTGTCGTTTCTGCCAGTTTCTTCCAGCTCATAAAGATAAAAAAATAGCTCACCTGTTAACGCACTCTGCACTCATCCAGGTAATCATCGCCCTTATTCTGTCATGCCTAGATTTTTCAAACAGCCTTTATTTAGGACTTCCAGCGGGTATTTTAAGAAGACTACAACTGGTCCAGAATCAGGCGGCTAGACTTATCTGGGTGACGAGACGCTTTAATAAATCCAGGAGCCTGAAGGAGCAGAACGCGCAAACGAGGAATAAAACCTTGGCCAAAGATCTCTTTACGGACTTTCCTTATTCTGCCAGCAGCGTCCCCCTGCCGCCGCCGCCACTGACCAAGAGTAGCGGCCGCCGAGCAGAGGGGGGCACGAAATCTAACATACTCAGCAGGCTTTGCGCCAACAGGCGCCCAATTCAGCACGCCAGGTGGCGCATAAAGGCTGCGTCACCCCGGCAGAGCGGGTGACGAGACGCTTTAATAAATCCAGGAGCCCGAAGGAGCAGAACGCGCAAACGAGGAATAAAACCTTGGCCAAAGATCTCTTTACGGACTTTCCTTATCCTGCCAGCAGCGTCCCCCTCCCGCCGCCGCCACTGACCAAGAGTAGCGGCCGCCGAGCGGAGGGGGGCATGAAAACTAACATACCCAGCAGGCTTTGCACCAACAGACGCCCAATTCAGCGCACCAGGCGGTGCATAAAGGCTGCGTCACCCCCGCGGCGCGGGAGCGCGCGGGGCTAAGCCCGGGCAAAGGGCGGGCCCTCTGTGGCCCTCAGGGGACTGAAGGAGACGGGACGGGCCACCCCACTAACATCGCCAATATCCTGGGCTAAAGAACAAGGTGAATTTGTGATAAAAGTATCTTTACATGAAGTCTCAATAACTGTATAAGTTTTCAATTTTAATGTTTCATTATTTGACTTTCCGGTTATCTCTTACATAATGACTAAAGTCAGAAAGACTCCTGTGGCCACAAGATCATCCACCAGGAATACGACTCTGCCAACCACACCCTTACCGACACTTACAGCTATTGACCTAATGTTACAAAAGACTATAGGTGTAGTTGCGGACGCAATTCAAAATACGGAGAGGCGTCTTTCACTGACCCCGAACTTGTGCTTTTCTAACCTCTCACAGCATACCACCGCGAATAATAATACTGTGGACTCCTCGTCTAACCTAGAGGAATCTCTTTTGATGCAGTCTTTTACAGGGCTGCAAAGTGGACAAAAAAGCTGCAGGAAAACTGTACAATTTACCTCGCCTATAATAGTAAAGAGTCTAGAAGAAAGCCCTTTGCTTGTTCCCAACTCGGGGGGCAATATATGTTCATCTCAATTTGGAATTATTACACCAAACTTATCAAGGGGTATTTGTGCTGAAAGTTCACCAATTGTTAATGTAACAACTGTAGACAAAACACTATCCCCGAATAAGACAAAGCGTCGACAAAGGAAACACCTAAAAACCAAATCAATAGTGAGGAAAATATATAGACCATTAGGCCCTTATAAGCCCTCGGCAAAGGAGGTTTGGCTTAATTTTAGGTTGGCAAAACCACTTACTGGAATACCAAACTCCTCTACTACACCCCCAACCCAGAATGCAATAACACAAAATGATACACAGGCAGAGCATACTAAAACTTACTCAGAGCAGACGTGCCAGACTGAAAGAGTTAGTACACTGGATAAACCGAACCCAACTAATTTGGAATACTTAATTAAATCCCTACTGCAACCTTTGTGTGACAAAATTACCTGTATAGAGCAAACCCTTGCCAAGTTTGAAAAATCCCAAGGAAAGGACACTTCAAGTATATTAAAGATCCTTACCGCACCAACATCAAAGGATAGCTCCTTACCACCTAAAAGTAATCTTAAGCAATCGAAGATCGTGAAGACACAAGCTAAGATTAACAATCAAAGTGACAGTTCTAACTTGACACCTTCTCCTTCTGCAAATATTGCAGTGCAAAACACTCCAACACTACCTACACAAAATAATAATGACACAACTGCAGTACTGACCCTGCCCACCTCTTCTGAGAGTCTTATAACTGGCAATGATGACAGTGAATGGGCTGCGGAAGGTTTATCCCCTGAACCACTTGACGGCCAGACCGAGCCTCAAAGGCCAACAACTACACAAAATGCAACATTAGACACACGCCCAGTGCGAACACCTAAAACGTTACATCCGAAAAAAGTTACCCACATTCATCTCCCACCTGATTCTCACCGGCACACCATAGTAATGATTGGTGTACCACAACTTGAAGCGGGTAAAACAGAGAGCTATGGGGACTTGAAAAACAAAGTAAGCCACTGGCTAACCGCTCATAGACCGATTCCCCCCCACATCAGCGGTAAAATAACAAATGTTAGGAGGGTCGATTGGGTGGGAAACAGATTTAAATCCACAGAGGGCGATTGTGTTGTAGTTAACTTTCAGGATGGTCGTTTGGCAAGGTATATAACTGGCTGGAAGGATAGTTCGATCAGTAGCCTGATCCGTACTATGGATCTGAGCTATTTCTACCCCCCGAACGACCATTCCTTAAAATCAGTGGATTCATATTCCACTGCTGAGCAGGAAAGAACTCCAGATAATTATAATCCATATCATAATGGAGTAGCATCCAGAAATCATGGCCATTATACAGTTGGAGAACAAAGGCAGTTTAGGAGGAACATACCTTGGGAGTCCAGAGAGGCTAGCTATCAAGGAATCTATCCAGAGAATTGGGAGGCTGCTCATGGACTGTACTACCACCAAGAACACTCCCAACTTATATACCCAAATACCTACTACAACGTACCCATCACAAATAGGTTTGACGCCTTTTATAACCAGAGTGACTTGGAGGGGGTCGACTGACTTCATGCTGGCTCAGTCACACCAATGCCTGATGATCTTATACAAAGTAATTATGCACAAGGGGAGATTAGGGTGGTACATAAACAAATCACAACCGTTCCCTCCTTGATGATCAAGCCAGATAACACTAGTAAGATAGCGACAAATATAGATTATCCAAAGAACAACAGTACATCGCCTGATTTGTCTGAGGCCCATAATTATCTTCCAATTCATACAGAATTAAACACGTCTAGCACTGAAAACTTGGGGGCTATACATGCAGAACAAACTAACCCGATGCCAGACCCAATCATCAGAGAATCTGTCTTAGAAATAGCGCCAGGTGATTGTAGCTTGAGTTTAGTCTCCTGGAATATTGCAGGTTTGGCTGATAAAATATGTGATTCCGCTTGGTTAGCATTTGCTAAAAAATACACAGTTATATGCCTCCAAGAGACATGGATGGAAGATAAAAATGCCTACATTGAGGGCTATCAAAGCTTTGTTATAGCTGCAGCTCCATCAACTAGGGGAAGAGCAAAGGGGGGCCTGGCTATTTTCATTAATCTGGGGTTATGTTGTAAAATAAGTACCTGTAATAATGCCAACCGGAACATTCAAATGCTTGAACTGAAGAGAGGCAAACATGCTTTGACCCTGATTAATTTTTACAATGCTATTAACGGCAGTGGTGAATGTAATATCTTAACCCTAAAAGAGATATTGAGAAAGGGTGCAAGTACTCTGTCACGGAAGATGTTGATTGTAGGTGATTTTAATTTACACCCATGTGGTAATCCAGGTATAACCCCCATGGGATCTTTGGGATGTAATAGTGTTGAAGGATTTTATTTTGTCCATAGCAGGGGTGGAGTTAATTTGAAGGACCTGGTGAACAAAAATAATTTAACTGTAGCCATGTCCATGGTCCCTGAGACAAAGGTCTATGATGTTCCCACATTTAAAGGTTTAGGACAGGGGTCCTTTATAGACCACATATTATTATCTGCAGACCTTGCAAATTGGGCCTCGAGATTTACCATTCACATGAGTATCTACAGTGATCGTAACCCCCTAATTATCAACTTGGGTGGGGCTTTATTTGAACAGCGAATGACCCGCGAAGATCGGGGAACGTTGAGCTGTATAAATGGTAAACGCCGATTAAAGTGGTCAATGGTCAACCAAGTAAATTTGTACACTGAAATAAATAAGCTACGTGAAGAGGATCTGGTAACCTGTATATCACTATATACACCCCCTGAGTAAATCTTGTCTGGCTTTGAGGCCATGGTATCAAAAATAGGCTCCATGCTAACAGTACCGATTAGGGGTAAAACCAGAAATAGCTCTAAATGGTTTGATCATAACTGTTCTAAGGCAAGCAGAGACCTGAAAAATGCGTTAAAAATTAAACCAAGAGATCATGACCAAATTAAAAATTTGCGCACAATTTATAATAAAACACTAGCAGCTAGGAAAAAAGAAATTAAGGCTAGTACTATGGAGTCTCTTCTTGACCCATCAGTGTTGGGGAACAGTAACAAATTCTGGCAAATTATTAACAAACCTTTGTTTGATAACCCTAATGATACAGTCCTTGGCACTAATATCTCAGAGGAGGATTGGGTTACTCACTTTAGTGCAATCTTCAAGAGTAATGAGCAACGGGCAGAAAATGTTATTTTAATTTCATCTGAGAATTCTCTGTGCTTTTCAGTTAATGAGGTTGAAAGGGGCATCCAAGGACTAACCAGTAATAAGGCCCCAGGTCCGGATGGCTTGCCACCGGACCTTTTTAAGTCCAGCATCTCCTTTTGGGACCCCATCCTCACAGCTGTAGTAAATGCAGCTGTGATCTTGGGGTGCCCAAGGTCGTGGGGGTTATCGACCATAGTCCCTGTATTTAAAAAGGGCGACCGCAGCAGCCCTTTATGCTACAGGCCAATATCTTTAATTAACTCTGTAGCTAAGGTGGTAGGTGGTATAATTCTGAATAGGTCATCCACATGGGCAACTGAAAATAATATTATATCCCCCATACAATATGGCTTCAGACCTGGGCATTCGACAATTACACAATGTCTGAACCTATATTTGATTTTAAGCAAATATACCCTGGCCAAACAAGAAACTGTCCACATGGCCTTTATGGACTTATCGTCCGCTTTTGACTGCGTGGACAGAGGTAAACTATGGGTCACCCTGATAAAGATGGGCGTAGAGAAAAATTTAATTACTTTTCTGGCTGATTTGCACTCCGATACAAGAGCCAATGTTCGTTACACCCAAGACCTGAAAGTAACGAGTGAATTTAGAATAAACAGGGGTGTTCGACAGGGGTGCATTCTGGCTCCATTCCTCTTCAACTTGTACATTAATGAGTTGGAGTAATACTTGCTAAAAACAGGAGCCGATTGCCCCTTTGTGGGCCGCAAGGGGGTCCCTGTGCTGCTTTACGCAGATGATGCTGTCCTAATTTCTAGGACAGCAAATGGTCTCCAGAAACTCTTAAACTCCTTCTTTGACTTTATGGAGTCCCGCGGCCTAAGCATCAATAACTCCAAGTCCTATGTCATGAAAACAGGCCAGGGTTCTCGAAAAACCAATCTTTTCTGTATAAATGGGGAAAAAATCCCTACCACTAATACTTTTTCATACCTTGGGGTCCTCCTAGACCACAAATTATCCTGGGGCCCGCCGTCACTAAAAAGAAGGGTGAGGTAACACGTGTCAATGCGGCCATACTTGGCTTTGAGAAAAAAATTGGCAATAGCCCGATGGCCGCTTTACTCAAACTATATCAGGCAAAAAGTGTTGCTGTCGCCTGTTATGGAAGCGAGCTCTGGGGTTATAGCAAGATGAGGGACCTGGAGGTTACAGAAAATAACTTTTTGAAGAAAATATTGAGGCTGCCAAGGGGAACTGGAAATTTCTCGGTACATGAGGAGTTGGTTGTTCCCTATCTAAGTGATAGAATAGCAGTGAACCCTGTATTGTGCTGGTTGAACTGCTGGCTTAACAACGATATACCCCTCACTCATGAAATATTAAAAGAAGCCTTAACATTGGATGGAAGGTTTAAGGTCCCGTGGCTGAAGTATATCAATGACTGCTTGACTGCAATTGGTCGGCCTGATTTATTTTTAACCCCAAACTTTATCACCAAATCCGATGTCACTTTTGTAAAAAAATGCCATGCTGACAACTAGGTATACTGCTAGGGAGGAGGTTGAGTTGCAGAAGGACAGTGTTAGGAAACATGTACTACTTAAAACCTGTCTACAAATGGAACCATATCTATCTTGGCCTATGACCGGCTATGAACGCTACCTGTTAACAAGGTTCCGTTTTGATCTGTTCCATCTCCTACTGGCGGTACTAAGTGGGGCTCATCGGGGAGAGGTGTTGCCAGCTTGTGGCTGCGACGGGAAGTCTCCGCAAGATCTGGCACACTTTTTATTCATTTGTCCTTATCACATAACACCCCAGAGACTATATTTAAAGCCCTGCCTTAAAAAACTGAATTTCGCACGGATAAAACCTGCACTTTATTACCTTCAACTATTGAAATGCGATTGCACCTTATTTGTTTGTAATTTTCTGAAATTAGCAATCCCTTTCAAGAAAAGCATGGAGGGATAAATACGCTGTTAATGCCTTCGGGCATTTTTTAATCTTTTATTGTATTGAAATTATTTATATATTTTACATACTTTTAAATGTTTATGCTGCCCGCTGCTTTCACTTCTTACATTGTCTAAAGAAATTTGTACTTTATAAATGAAATATCCGGACTGTTTTTTAACTGTTTGTTGATGAATTGTACTTTTATGATTGTAATGTTTACAATCGAATAAAGATATTTGAATTGAATTGACTTATCTGGAAACAACCAAAGAGGCAATCTATTAAATTTGGCCTCAAAAAACTTCACTGGCTGCCGGTGGCTCAAAGAGTAGCTTTTAAAACTGGTTGCATCACCTTCAAGGCTCTACAGAATAAAGCCCTAAATTTATCAGGAAACTGGTGTCAAAATATGTCCCCTCACGCAACCTGCGCTCTGCTCACATGGACCTTGCAATTGTCCCCCGGTTTAAGAGGAAACGTCAGGGCGGCAGCTGTTTTCATCTTCTAGCGGCCTCCTTTTGGTAACTCTGTATCGGTATCGCTGTCACTAAGACAATGCCAAGATCTCTTGGCCTTTAGACAAGCCTTAAAGACCTGGCTCTTCAAACAGGCTTATCAATAGAGTGTTATGATGTGTTGTGTTATTCCCATTGATAGCGCCATGAAGCCCACGGGCGTACGAGCGCTTTAGAAATGTATATTAACATCTAAACAATGTTTGTGTGGACCAGTTGGGATTGGATTCAATTATGGTCCAACGTAGACTATCAGGGGAGTGATTCTCCTCTAGGCAGTGGATGTCAAGTTTCGTGGGTGGTGCTCTCTTTGTGGCTGGGTTGCCGCTATCACATTCTGCTCATGGGTTTGCCACACACTTAGGGAGCACTCAGACAGCTGAGAAGGTTTAACCCTTAACCTTTAATCACTGGTATGAATGGCACACGCACACAGGAAAAATTCAAGCAGTTACGTCGTCTTGCCTTACGCATTTTGAAATCCTTCTTCCTCAGAGGCTTATCAACGAAGATTGAGTGTACACTCCCACATGCTGCCTTAATAAACCTTGCCATGCCCCTCAATGGGCTGCCCAGATGGGACAGTGTCTGTAGTATTGTGGGGTTAGGTAGTTATAGTTAGGACCAAGTTTCCATAGGAAGAACATTTTTTGTTTTGCGTATAACTTTGGCATTGTTTAATGAATCGTCATGAAATTTTCCAAACTAATTCTTTGTTCATATCAGCTCATATGTTGGGGGGGGGAGGGTAAGAAAAAAGTGGGGTCCCAAAGACAAGGCTACAGGTCGAACTGGTTAACTGAATTACCCTACATTTGGCATGGAGAAGGGTCTTGGTCTAGAAAGCAGGCTTTTGTTCATTTGATGTAAATCCATTCGGTGGTTTTGAAGAAATATTGAAATTTACAGATATCAATATTTGGGAATTATTCCATCTGATTGGCTGAGGCGTTATGAGCACGAGCTTGCTGCTTATTGGCTGCGAGCGGTGCAAGCAATTACAACTAGAAAGTGTTGGCAGACATTTTGTGATTCTGTTGAAGCGAGTAAGGGGAAAAAAGGGTGAAAAAAGTAGGAAAGAGGAGGGTTGAAGCACTGTAACCTCTGAGGGGTGTTTAGGGTGTGCTATATAGGGGGTGCAAAGTGAACTACTCATACCTACCTGCCTGAAAGTGCTGGGCTATGGAAATTAAGTGAGGTATTGCCTAGAGTCTGATGCTGCTAAGGTGAGCTGCTGCAGGACTCAGGGATTAAACCGTGAACATAAACCATGAGCTCATTCCTGTAAAGTGATGTGCTCTGGGCGCTGTAGCATACCTGTGGAAATAGTGATAGTTTGCGTTATACAATACAGGGAGTGGGAAGCGAACTACTCACCCCTACCAGTCCCAAGACTTGTGGATGAAACCATGAGCTCATTGCTGTAAATTCATGTGATGTGTGTAGTATTCCAATGTAAGTCATAGTAGAATGTTAGTATGTAATGCTACAAGAACGTAAGTATGTAATGTTAGAACGTGAGGCTGTCATGAGGGGAATCCTGGGGAGTTTGTACACAGTGCTGGAGAAGGTGGTTGCCTTGCTGTCTGCTCCTGTTGGTGGCAGTTTAAGCTATCTTCTTTTCCTGCAATACATCTACTTATTGGATCCACTACTGTCTGCCTCTTCACTACATAAATTGGGGGATGAGCCTGAGAAGGTAAAAATAAGGGAGCACTCACCAATATTTCGAGATTCCTTGCGTTCTGCTGAAGACCCGTTTTCTTCGTGAAGCTGTTTCTACTCATCCCAAGGTTGTCTGCTCATCGAATTATATTATGCGACCTCTGGTAGGATTTATATTTTTTTATTTTGGGCTTCCTCTACCTCTTTACTACATTCTGGTCACTGTTGTACACATGTGCAAGTAGTGTTAGTAGGCGTTTATACTAATTTTGAAGTTATGCAGTAACAAATGCATCATGGGCCTATGGAGCACCACCTCCCAGGCGCAGCTCATACAATGTCCCGGGGTGTGCATCCGTGGGCCATTTATTTTTGCTATTACAGGGCGGGAGCATGGCTTCCACCCTGTGATAGCAAATCCTTGTTTGCCTCATTGAAGCGAGAGGTGGAAAACCTTGTATCGTTTCAATAAAGCGGATCCGGATGGTAAAAATGAAGAAAAAAAATTAAGCGGGGTCTCACTCATTCATTTAAATGAGTCCCCTGGTGGGTAATGTTCCGGGGCCAATCCTACTATTATATTGCGGGGTCTCTGCAGCTCTGGGGACCTTAACCTCACATGTAAATTAGATCGCAGGGGTTACAGAGACGTTTTGCAGCCTAGGGGATTGCCACCTTCCCGGGTATTGTTTACTAATTGTTTGGGTGGCTTCAAAGCCAACTCAAGTCCGGGGATCCCCACCCTTCGGGGCTTAACTTAAATTTGCAGGGCGCCCTCACCAGTCCCTGAAGCCTCAGTGGCCCTAGGCAGTGCCTTATTGGTTCTGTAATCACACAGGCAGTACTCATGGTGTTATAAAGTGATACACTCATAGAACCCTTGCAGTTGTAAAATACTCAGGCTTTAATTATGTAATAGTCTGTTGGTTTATATTTGGTAGTTGCCCCGCAAAATTACAAATGTTTTCCCTCATAATCTCCTATCAGCCGCCAATTTTCACAATAAATTACAGTATTGTCAGACAAAGAAGACCCATACACTCACTTATTTACTTGTAAAAAAATAACCTTTATTAAAAAACACCAGTAAATGGAAACAGAACTTTATTCGAACAAACAACAGTATAACATGAAATAAGTAGGTGGGACTCCTCCGGAAGCAGCGTACAAAACTTGCAAGACAAAAGAGAAATATAAGTATGTGTGCCATGTCCAAGAGAAAAAGAATGGTAGTCGAAATGAAAGGAAGAAAGTGAGAATGGGACAGTGAGTGAGTGGGTGGAAGGGAGAGTCAAGTGAACAGAGGGAGTAGGAGACAGAGGGTCGACCTACTACACCCAGCCCTCACTGTTCACCTCCCATCACCCGTGTGTCTGGGACGTTGGGGTCCGCGAGAAAGAGTGTGGTCCAGCAAGTCCTTAAAATTAAACAGAGATATGAATGAGGCCAGAGATTACATGATTATCTATGGAAAGATCACGTGCCTGCACCTGTGCACCCAGGCTGCTGCAACCCAGCCCCTTCCCCCGCACTGTGCTCAATTGCAGCTGCTGCATACCAAGGTTTCACTGCTCACCTGCCACCACTGGTGTGTCCAACGACGTGCCAGTGCAAGCTCTGACTTCTGGGTGCCTCTCACAGAGTGGCACATCAGATCTCCGGTCGGGGACGGTGCCTTGATATCACGATGGAAGGCATCAGAATGCCCAGGGCATCCTCATGAGGTGTGCACCCGCTCTGTCCATTTTGGTGCCACCAACTCAGTGTCTGAAAAGGGAGAAATAATATAATTCTGGAAACGTCTTGAGGTAAATGAAGGTTTATTTCAAGCTTAATAGAGAATACCCATGTTTCGATTCACTGACTGTGTGTTGCTGAAGGGTCCTGTATTTGCTGCTGACCTCTGGGACGACTGCTCTTCCCGCATAATTCGGGGGCTCTGCTGCTGACCGGCACAAAGTGCCTGAAGACCGCCATTGCCCGCCTACCTACAAACTACACTACCCAGTACTCCGTGCGGTGTGCACATCACGCACTGCGCACAGCATTTTCGAGTGCCAGGAGGAGTTCAAAAAGAGGCCAGGGCCGTGCCCGGTTGAAGCCTGGGCAAAGGGCGGGCACACCTGAGCCCGTCTGAGCCCATCAGAGACTGGCAGAGGCTGCGCTGGGCCACCTTATATTCATATGCCTCTCAGACTATCTTTTACAAGGTACTGTGCTGGTATATCTGACTCTCAGCAATGCCTCCCGTGGGTGCTGGTTTTAGCAAACGCAAGGTTGAGGTGGGTGGGGGGGTGGTGGGAACGCTTGATGCCTTCCTTTCTAGAGCTGAAACAGTATTGATCCACGAGATTCAGTTAACTGAGAAGAGGCTTTCCTTAGAACCTCTGCCGCCTTCGCTCAGTGACTGTTCTGGTTCTATGCCCGCTCTAGCACACGCTGATATCCCCCTGCCCCTTTGCCCTCCCTTTTAAGTCAGCCTAGTTAGGGCCCTTGCACTCTATCACCAGGTATTTCAACTAGCCCAGAGAATAATGTATGTACTTTGATGGTTTTGACTAGGGGGAGGACTGCCAAACATGCTGAGAAACAGGAAGCACAATGAAAGAAAAGGAAAGGTCAGGGACCCACCATGGCCACCCAACAACCTCATCGTGGGGCAAAATGGAAAGTAGTAGCAAGGGTTAATGGAGGTAGCAGACAAACCATCATGGTACCAGCTGACGCTGCCAGCTTACCCATATTTTCTGAGGAATCACTCCATACTTGGATAGTGGAGGGAATGTCTAATCTTTTAGACACTTTGATGCAAAAATTGTGCCAAATAGAGGACAGACTCACAAAATTAGAGCAGGCCCTATCTCTTCCCACACCAATCTGTATTGGAGCACGGTTGGATGTTGGGGCCAGCAGCACCCAGGGGGTAGGGGGGAGAATAGGGGGGACAGCACCAAGGACCGGACTCCCACCAAACTATCCCATATTGCTAATCCCTGTGCACCCTCGACTCAGGGTATCATTAGTACTCAGGGGCTGCAGCAAGATATGAGAGAAACACACATACTCACACATTACCCAATCGAATGGCGCACGGAAGGGGCACTATATGCCCCTAACTACTTACACCTACCACCGGAAGCAGCCCCCTACACTGTAGTTTTAGGTAAGGTTCCCGGGCTTGCCCCACAGGCAAATGAGGATTAGTCCACCATGAGAAATAAGGCTCTCCATCTACTGAGTACAAGGATGGGGATCAAGGATGGATTATTTAGTGAATTTAAAATGGCCCGCAGAATACCCTGGGTAGGGAAGTCCGCAAAGTCACTCAGGGGTGACTGTGTGGTACTAAGCTTCCGGACACCTGGCTTAGTTTGTCAAATTTTGGAGAAAGCTGTGGATTTTGGTGTTGGGGATAATATCTCTGTTCTCCAATTGGGCTATTTTTATCGACCCTATAATATTCCCTGTATGGTTGGAAGGAGCAGGTTTTCACATACACCTGGTCACCCTGTTTCCCTTAACAACTGTTTTGATGTTCTCACCTCCTTAGAAGACATTGACTGACTAACTAAGTAAAACTATTTGGCTCCAATTGGGTCCACCTTGTCCAGGGAGCCTAGTAATTGCTCTCCCACATGCCTGCCTCCGTACTCCCCAATAGGAATACAGGTTGATATGGCAGAGGAGGATGCCCCATGTAACAATTTAAGCCACCTCGGAGGAGGTTGCCTCCCACAAGGGAAAAATAGAACGGAAGGGTGGTAAGACTTGGGTGACATCCACTCAGCATGTCCAGCTGTATCTAACTACCACTATGGCCCTGAAGTGCCGGTGGGCATTACATTCTCCCTTCACCGCCCTTGTGGTAGCCTGCTCCAAAGACAGGCCATGTCTGTTATAACAGTAGGCTCCTGGAACATTGCAGGGCTTAGGCAGAAAACAGTATCCTATGACTGGGCGGGGTGTATAGATCAGTTTGATCTGTTGGCCTTTCCGGAAACTTGGGCTACTGACCCGGTCTCTCACCCAGGTATTTTGAATTTTTCCAAACATGCCCAACGGGGTCCGGCAGGCAGACACATAGGTGGCCTTACTTGCTGGGTGAGACAGCAATAGGGGTGTAGGTATGAGATGGTGTCTTTTGATAGTCCAGCCATAATGGTATTACGGTTAGGCACGGATCATGACTGGGTTACATTGATAATTAACATTTATGCCAGAGGGCAACCTGGAGGGAGGCGTTCGGACACAGTTGCACTTTTAGATAGCTTCATAGATAGCCAGAGGGGTGGGTGTTCTTTGAATATTCTGGGGGATTTTTTTGCACTTTCGAGCCGCTTGATCAGGAGGACGGTAATTTAACCTCTGATGAGGATTTGTAGTGGCATATTCCGTCCCTAGATCTATGCCCTATAAAAAAATGCAAGGAAGCTGCCTTGAAACTTAATAGGCTATGCCTGGAAAGGGGGTGCAAGCGGTTAACGGGAGGTCTCAATCAGATAGGGAAGGTGCCCACTCATTTAAGAATGGGCTGAGGAGTAGCCGTATTGATTTTATCATGCTTAACATCAAATCATGGCATTCCCTTCTCGACTTGTAGGTCCAGAAACACACTGAAAGTGACCATGACCCCCTTATTATGACAATTAAGGCTGCAGGTACGTTAAACATCCCTCACAAGACTACGGTAGATATACAAACTTAAATCTTGCTTTATAATGATATGAGGCGGGTCAGAGGGTCCTGGCTTATTGAGAAGGAAGGGGATCTGGGCGCAATGAAGGCTTTGATAGCCCATTCTATAACGTGTCTCCAAAGCTGTTTCTCACAGGAAGATATCAACCAGATTATTCCCCAGGTTCACAGTGATCTGTTTACAAACCTTAAAACCTTTTTTATCAAGTCCAGTAAAAAGATGGCAAAGGATGGGGTCCCGATGGCCTCTTGGTATAATAAACCTTGTAGAGATGCTTACTGAGAATTGGCAAAGGTGATAAGGTTAAAGGATTTAGGGAACATTAAATATGCCAGGGTCAATTATAAATCAACCCAAGTGATAGCAAAAAAGGAGTGGGATAACAACCACTGGCAAGACCTGCTTTTGCCAAGTAATGATAAAAATATGGCCAATTTTAGGCAGCTAGTGAAGCGGGGAAGTGGTGGGCCACCTAATTCACCTGTAAATTTTGCCCCACTGGATCAGTGGGCCCAGTATTTTAAGGCCCAATTCTCCTTGCACATTACCAACCTGGTAGCTTTTAAAATCTCCACACTGATACCCACTCTAACATTTAAGTAAACTGAGGTAGTGACACGCCTTTCTCTGGCCCCGAGTGAAAGGGCCCTGGGCCTTGACTGTGTCCCTGCGGATTTATTCGCCAATGATAAAGATAACTGGGTGACTTACATTACTTATCTAGCAAATGCCATTGCTAGTGGTGGGAGTCATCCTGCTACCTGGTCTTGTGCTGTTATAGTTCTGGTGTATAAGAAGGGGGACCGTGCATTACCCGGTAACTACAGACCCATTAGCCTCATAGACTCTATCCAGAAAATAGTTGCAATGCTAGTACTGAGCCGAGTGCAGCAGTGGATAGAAGAATATAACATATTATCACCTATGCAGGCAGGGTTTCAACCCCCATACCAGCACAATCGACCAAGTTCTCAGATTTGTAATGATATTCTGACGGGTTGTTACTTTAGGTGGGGGTACGCTATATGCGGCCTTCATCGACTTGAAGTCTGAATTAGAGCTTGTCCCTCGTAACAAAATGTGGTGAGCTTTTTTTAAGGTGGGGATCCCGAAGGAGTTGCTAGCTATGATTTGACTACTTGAACAAAAACTCATTAAATGTCAAACTTACAATTGATTACAGCAAGGAATGTATCAGTTCCCTCAACCTCTATTTCTATGTGAAAGATGGTCATATTCATAGCACCTGCAGCTAGCCCACATGGCAGTTCAACCATGAAAAATATTCCCTATGGAGAAATGGTGCAGGTAAGATGCAATTGCAACGAGGATTACACGTTTAGTGCTAACATCGCCAGGTCAAAAACAGATTTGCATCGAGGGGATATGACAGGAAGGTTCTTGGTGTAGCAGAAACAAGGGCACGCTTGATTACAAGACAATCCACTCTAACAAAAAAAGTCAGACCCAGATCTCTAAGTAATGACTCCAATGTGAGGTTTGTTAAGCAATTAGGATTCTAAAAAACAATTGACATCTCTTGTGCGAAATACCCAATCTGCAAATTGTGATCAGATCCAACCCCTCGGTGGCGTACAGGAGAGGGAGTACATTGAGAAATGATTTCTGTCCTAGTTACGTGACGTCAACTACAGAGAAAGCTACCACTTGGCTACCAGCTAAACCAAATGGGTTTTACAGATGTAACATTTGTGATCTGGGCATAGACAAAATAAAGACCTTCTCCTATGATGGATCAGTGAACTATGCTATTTGAAAGTTCATCAACTGCAACACCACTTATGTGATCTACCTAATTGGCTGCCAATGTGGGCTAATCTATGTTGGCACTACCAAACGCAGCCTAAAAATCCGAGTACTGGAACACTGAAGAGCAGTGATTAATAATGACCTCAGATATCCCCTTACTTATCACTTCATGAAAAATCATGGGGGCAAACCCAACTTCTGGTTTCTTGCCCTGGAACATGTGGAGGTGGCAGCAAGTGGTGAAAACCGAGAACTCCATCTCAGACAAAGAATCCAAATGGATATGCAAACTTAAAGCATACAAAATGGATTCAGTACCGATCATGAGATGCAAATTTTTTTAACAAACTCTTGTAACACACTGTCAATTGCTGTGGTTGGTTCAAGAAGCCACTTTGGTCAGTTAGTTACATCTCAATATTCTACTTATATAAATGGATTTATATGACAGGAGGCCATAGGCTGAATGTGTATTATAGATCGGTGAACTGATAATGTCTGCGAACTAGTTGTAACTTGCTCTGCTAAGCCATTATTCCTTTTATCTCCAATGTGGCTCATAAAGACTTTTGCTGTTAGTTGCCTGTGCTCCGTTTGAGCTTATACCTATGAAACGGATATTCTTAACATTTTTCCCATTGACTTAATGTCAAAAATGTTTTACTAATAATTTTCTTTTTGTTGTTTTCAAAAAACTGTTTGTCTTCTAATAATTCTGTCCTTTTCAAAAATGTTTTTCTTGATATCCCTTTTGCTTCTTTCCTACTTACTTTCAACCTCCCTCTTTTGTGTTCATTGTTCTGAGTATTCCGACTTTTTTCCAGCTTTTTTCTTCATTTCTATACTTACGACTTTCATCCTCATGTTATGCCTCATTTTTTGGCTCATAACAAACTATCAAATACACTATTGCCAAGCCATGGATCAATTTTTATAACTCAAGCCATGGATTTTCTAGCGGAGAATTCAAGAACTTCTGCCGCGGCAGGGCCTAAACGTGCCTCGCTGCTTCTCTTCGTATTGTTTACATTTGGGGCCATATCGAATCGAACCATGATTTTTGTGTCTTTGGACATTGCGCGTGCACGTTTTTCTGAATCGTCTCCATGGTTACGACCATGATGCACTCATCCGTCACATTAATTGTGTAGAACTAGGCTAATTAGTACAGTGATTCTTCTTACGAAATGACAGCGGTATGAATGACCATATAGTTACTTTCTTACATATACTTTGGACTAAATCAACACTAGACCCGGAGCATTTTTATCAACCAATATACAGAGGTGTCTCATGACTACCGCCCTAACCACAATACGATGCGATCTAATTGTCACTTATTTTTCAGCCCTTGTAGGGATGCTAAAATGTTTTTATGAGTTCCCCTTCTGACATCGAGCTGCTTAAAAGCTTTGTATGGGACTTTTTTAGTCTTTGCTCTTACAGATATTCACCAAGGATTTAGAACAAATTGACCATTTAAAAAAGGGCCCCTTGACTATGAGCCGCAGACATACGTGGTGATAGGCTAGTTTCCAAGCACAGTGCTATTTAAACCCAGCGGTGTACAATGCGGGTTGCATCAGAATTCGGCGGTTCTGGACACAACGTACTTTAAGGTAACAGGGGTGATAGTATGTTCGGCGCAGCTCTGTTCCCCTCGCCTTGAAGTGGGTTAGGTTTAATTTTGTTTGTATTTCTTAAATTGGTAATAGTATACTGTGGAACACGAGACTGCCTCACGGACATGACTATGTCCCTTCCCTCTTTTTAAAATATGTTAACCATATTCTTTAAATATGCACACCTTTTGCTACTTGATGGAACATATATTCATCCATGTTTCGATTGGTATCATGGCAGGTTCTTCCTGGAATCTGTTTTGACTTTGGGTGAGTCGAATCGATTTGACAATGAGCTAAATGTGGGGTACCTGTGGTTGAATTATGGGACATGTAGTTTGGGCGACCCAACATGCTTCTCTTTATATGCTGTAGACATTCCCTCGTCTTCTTTTGTAATTGAAATACGAAGTGTGCTCTGGGGTTTTTTATTTTATATATATATTTGTCTATAAAGTTCTATTTTGAAACTAATTGGAGGCAATGTCTGTTCTGAATTTTGATCTGAGCTTTGCATGTACAGATCAATTTTGCGACAGGACACGATGCAATACAAGTGCCTTTTCTGATTTGTATGCGCCGTCGGGAGGGGCTTTACGAACCTGTTATAGGTAGGTGATGGGTTAATATCGTTCCTAGTCACATCAGTACACCTAAAGAGAGATTTGCTCTGCCATTGGGCATTTACAGCCTGATTCATGAAGTGAAATTGCGCCCGCAATCGCTGCGAAAACGCAAATGCGGGCGCAATTTCCGTAATCGGCATTCAACAACAAAATAGCGAAATCGCAAACACATATTTGCGAATTCGCTAATATAATCGCAGAATCCCTGCCGCTGAGCATTAGCGATTCGGAAATAGCGACACACCACGGAATCTGCGAAAATAATAGCGAATTCGCAATAGAAAATCGCAATCGGCATTCAAGAAAAATCGCAATTTGCGAAAAACCCAAAAATCGCTATTTGCACGGCGCAAAATAAGGACAACTCAAAGCAGGTGGTAACCATGAAAGGCATAGAATTTTTTTTTCGAAAAACCGTTGTCCTATCACCAACAGGGCCAGGCCTGACCAATCACACATAAGGACATTCAGCAGCAGCATTAGGCTTTCCACAATGCCTGGGATGTACATGGTGGTGAGGCGGCGAAGGCTACAGCGAGCAGCACGGAGGAGACGCATGAGGCAGGCAAGGATTTACCGGCTGCGGGTCACCTTGCTGGGCCAAACCAGAGAACAGATTTATGCTAAATACAGGCTGAATGGGGAAATGATCACCTGGCTGATACAAGAAGTCGACCCCATCATGCAGCACCCAACAAGGCGAAACAATTCTGTGCCCACACATGTGCAGGTATTGTGTAGCCTGCACCTCCTGGCCTCCGGAAGCTTCCAGGGGGTAGTAGCGGCCGCTGGGGGAATATCCCAGCCCACCATGTCACGCTGCCTCAACAGTTTTGTAGACGCCATGCTCACCCAGCTACACCGTCACATCAAATTCCCCGCCAGCCAACAGGAATTGGACATGACAAAGCTACAATTCTACAATGTAGCCCATTTTCCACATGTGCTCGGATGTATAGACTGTACCCACGTCGCGGTCTGCCCACCAGCTGGCATGGAGTATATGTTCCGCAACAGAAAGTGCTACCACTCCCTCAACATCCAGATGGTCTGCAATGCCAAGACATACATCACTGACATTGTCTCACGGTACCCAGGGAGTACCCATGACTCCTTCATCTTCCGGCACAGCGCACTCCACACACGGCTGGTCAGGGGAGAGTTTGGGGAAGGACACCTACTTGGTAAGTACACTTTGATTGAAATGTCACATTGCAAAGATGTAACAGCGCAGCACAGGCAATCACCATCTGCTCCTCTCATTCAGGTGACAGTGGCTATGCCCTCCGTGAATACCTCCTGACCCCATACCTCAACCCTGCTACACCCAAGCAACGGCGCTACAATATTGCTCACATACGGACAAGAAATTGCATAGAAAGGACATTTGGCCTGCTCAAGAGCAGGTTCCGCATACTGCACAAGACAGGTGGGGCCATGTATTACAGTCCTGCAAAGTGCTGCCGCATAGTGGCTGTCTGAGCAATACTACATAACTTTGCAACCAAGCGCCGGATACCTGTTGACATCTCTGGCAGTGAATCTGAGGGGGACAACCGGCCACCTGCACATGCGCGCCATGCACAAGGGGAGACCCCAGCAGAAGGGCACAGACGTCGCAACCACATCACAGTGAACAGTTTCTAGTACAACCACTGCCATCACCCCACTAATCAACAATGCATGCAAAATGTAAAGAAGACACAACGCTAATGTGTGTAGGAAAATAAATGTATTTGTTCAATTCACAAATGTCAATATAAGGGTCTGTGCCAAAGGTCAAAATAAAAGTACCTGTTCAATTCACAAAAGTAAATGTAAGGGTCCGTGCCAAAAGTCAAAATAAAAGTACCTGTTCAATTCACAAAAGTAAATGTAAGGGTCCGTGCCAAAGGTCAAAATAAAAGTACCTGTTCAATTCACAAAAGTAAATATAAGGGTCTGTGCCAAATTAGTCCCACAAACAGTATTACGCCATACTGCTGTGCTTGCCAGGCTTGACCTCAGCCTGTGCCAGTGGTGATTACAGTTCTCTAGGTGTGCCTAGAGCGTGTCCCTCCACAACGCCTCTGAGGGCCTTCCTCCTCCGGGGCGTCAGGCAATGGGGGGGTCCTGGTGCTGCGGGTGGGTAGTGGGGCCTGTGAGGCTGATTGCGAGCTCAGGCTGGACGCCCCCTCACTCGCATCATCACCCCCCACAACAGATGGAATGGGTGGAGGGTGAAGAGCCACGACAGCCGTGGTGAGGGTCTCCAGCACCCTCGTCATGTCCACACTGCACTGGATGACAGTGTGCTGCTGTGTCAGACAGCGCCTCGCCAATAGGGATGTGGCATTTGTCGACACATAGCTTGCCCTGCTGTAGGTGCCAAGCTGGGTCAACAGTTGGCGGTGGTGCCGGCGTTGGCCACCGTACATTCTATTCATGGCACGGGTGTTGGCCTCCACGGCTGCAGCAATGCGGGCCATTCCATTGCCCACACCGGCCAGGTCGGCCCTCATGCCTTCAATCTGGGTAGCAACACATGCCACGTTGCGGCCAATGTTGCATAGTTGGAGGTGAATTGCCCCCTGCTGCAGTGCCTGGCGCTGGTGTATGTGCAGCATCCGTCGCTCGATGCTGAGCCGCGCCTGTCCATCACCATTGGCCCGCCTGGTAGCAGCTGCGGATCGCTGGCGTGACCTGCCACGCCTGCCCTGCTGGCCGGATTGTGAGGCTGGGGGCTGACTGGACAGTGGCGCAGCCCCGGATGTTGAGGTGCCAGCTGCTGGGGGTGAGGCCACCGGTGTTGCAGGTGTGCTCGTCGCTGGGGGTGTGCCTGCTGGTGTGGCTGTGGCAGTCGCTGCGGGGGCCACAGGAGTGACTGACCTGGCTGCAGCTCTGGGAGGAGCAGCGGTGGCAGGGAGCACAATGGGGGCTGCGATGGCAGCAGATGAGGGCGCTGCAGCAGTTGCAGGTGGGACGCTGCTGGTGATAGTTGCTGGTGGTACAGTTGCAGCGGTAGGGGCTGGTGCCTGGGTATGTGTTGGCACCTCCAGGACGCTGTCGTCGATCACCAGCCTGTCACTGTCACTGGTATCTCCACCTGTGGGGGTAAGTGGAGGACCATTAGTTGTATGCATCTGGCAGACGTGCAGTTGCTACATGCATGCTGGGTGACATTCCCTGAATGGCAGTGGCTTTGTGTGCATTGGGACCTGACTACATCTCCCACAATGGCTGCATTGTGGTACTACTACATTGTGGCCAGACTACATCTCCCACAATGCTTCAGGACAATCCTTGATGTGCAACAATTACATGCCTATGGGACATTGGGGGGGCCTATTTGGTCATGGACATCCATAGGGGGCAGGGTCGCAGTCGCATGCCACTTACCTTGGGTGTCTTGTGTGGGGGCGGATGAGTCCAGTGCAGTGAAACCCACAACGGCCTCCATCTCGAGGGTGTTTTCCACCTGGTCCTCCAGGGCGGTGTTCGGTGGTACCGTCGGACCTCCTCCTCCTGTGCCCGAGGACTCCCCAAGGCGCGCCGCCACCTTCTCCTTGGCACGGCCTCGGAGGTCGTACCACCTCTTTTTAAGTTCTTCCAGGGACCTGGCCGCCACTCCCACCGAGTTAACTGCAGAGGCTATCCCCTGCCAAATGCGCCTCTTCTCCATTTCTGGGACCCTCCTGGAATTGGCACCGAACAGTTGGTCGTGGTTAGCCACAACTCCCTCGATAAGGTGCTCCAGCTCCTGCTCGCTGAATTTGAGCTTTCGCTTCCTCCCAGCCGAGCTGCTGGTCCCTGGTGCAGTTTCCTCAGCCATGTTATGGGTTGTGGCTCTGTGGTTCACTCTACAAGCCAAAATGTGCAGCAGCTCTTCTATCTGCTCCCTGTCTCTCTGCCTCAATGTGCAAAATGGTGCTGGGAACCGGCAGCTTCCTGGTTGTGATGTCATCATTGGGCTCGAAATGCGACTTCCCGTTTTCCCGATCTCGCGAGTTTGCGATCTCGCAAATAGCGATATCGCTAATAGCGATATCGCTATTTGCGAGATCGCAGTCCAGCCGCGGGTAGGCCGAAATAGCGATTAATCTGCGATTAATCGCAATTTCGATCGGATCGCTATCGGATTTTGCGATCGCTTGCGAATCGCTTTTTTTTATCGCAATTCTTCATGAATTCGGATTTGCGATTTCTGAATAGCGATTCGCTATTTTTCGCTATTTCAGAATCGCAAATGCCGATTTTCATGAATATGGCGGTTAGGACTGTCTCTGCGGCCCCGCAAGTTACTGTTGAACATCTTTATTGAGATTGGCTAAAACCCTCCTTTCTTGTTTTTTTCTTTTTACCACCTCAGACACTGGTTCCCGTTTGCTTCCATCACAGTTCTAAATATCAATTGCAGCCCTGACCACCCCGAATTCACTCTTTGGACCGATTTTGTGACATTCTCAGGTACGTGCCAGGGGAAGACACATCCTCATGGTTTGTCTAAGTATGAGTCTGAGCATTTGTGAAACAAAATTTCCACCTGTTAAACATTGGTGTCGTTTTTCAGCTTTAATTAGCGATGCCGAATTGATGGGACTCTCTGTTCATTATCTCACAACCACTGCTGCATTCTACCTCGCGGCGGACGCATAGACATAACAGGTGTGTCATCACTTGATATCTTGTTGGACCGTGAACAGTGTAGACCTTGTGTTCTTCGCCCTCGTTTATTTCATTTTTGAGTTTATTCTATTTTATTTATTTTTTAAATACCTGCGCTCACTGTCCCCTGGTTTCTTTTAAGGAAACCTGGAAGTTACCACAGCTGACCGCCCCAAGGCTGTTTACTACGAATCGAGTGCGTATTCCAGGGGAGGCCTCATAGTCACTACAGGTATTTCCAGAATGCCCTATCTGTGCCCCCATTGCCTCATTTTTCAATGCAAGAACCATGTTGTAAATCCTAATATGATATTTTTATTTTTTGCCTTAATCCTATGGCATCACCCTAGTGTTATATCTATCCCACTGCCTGTGGCTTTCCATGTCCGTGGACCTAACAATAAAGTATTCCTTTGATCAATGGGAATTTCGAGTAACTGAGGACTATTTGCCCTCTGTTTTTACATGAATTATTAGGAGACTACAGATATCCTCGAAAGGTCCAAATACGGCGTCTGACACATTGCGGCACAACGAGCGCAGGCACATTCTGCATACATACACGCGGCGACTTGAGATTGATTTACCCTGATTTTTTTCAGTAAGTAAGTGTGCAATGATGATCTCTTTTTGAGAACAGGTCGCCCCCTCCTGTTCTCTTCAACCACCCCTCTTTCGTTTTTTCATGTATTGAATTCTTTTTTAATATTTTCTTTACATTGTTTTTTTCTTCTACCTTTCTCCCTTTCTTTCCCTCTTCTATTTGTGCCACTAATTGTGGTGATTAGGATCTGACGCAATGCACATACTGAATACGATTGTGTATGGTGCTGGATTATAAATTGAAAGTACCTGCCTTTGATAGGATTATGCAGCTACGATGACTCTATTTGTTAATTTTTTCTAACCAATGTTTTTTTTTTTAACCAATGATGTTTCCAATGGATTGTTTGGCCAGTTAGAATGATTAGTCCCTAATAGATTTTAAACAACTCTAAGTGTATGTTTTTCGGTTCAGAATAATTTGGTGTATGATGTATATTGTATGTGATGATATATATTCTTTATTTTCTGTCTATATCAAATATTGGTGTTAGTTGTAAGCCTCAATGTTTTGTATGATGTTTTTCAGTGCTGTCTTTTGCTAGTTAGTTTTGTTATATTTATGTCAAATTGTGTATTTGATTGTCCTATATTTTTTATTTAGTTTCAGCCCTGAGGAAGCTCTCCACATGAGAGCGAAACGCATTGGCTGATTAATAAAATTGGAATGTTCTTAAAATCAATCTATTTCTAAAATAAAGAAGTGATTTTTCTCATCTAGTCTGACTCAATGGACTTTTTGTGCTGTGCACCCCCATTGGACCAAAACATCCCTTGATCTAGAGCACAGATACGTTGCTCACCGGCTGGCCTAGGGGTTCTCTGCACAGCGATCCAACATGTGGGAACTGGCATGAGGTGCGGCATCTAGGGTCTGCCGTTGCTGTTTTGTACTCTGTTTTTTTTGCCAGCTATGACAGTTAAATTGCACGTGTGTTATCAAAAGAGACTAGCTTAAATATGACCAATATTGTTAGGACACTGATTAGATTTGTCATGGGCACCTCGTTGGTGAGTTCATGAAGCCCTCACCCACCAACCTGGTTGGTGGCATGCTTCATCATCGGGCCCACCCAGTGACACCTAATGTGTCCTAGGGATGCAGCGATGCCTGATTACAGCGGAGCTGGTATTTTACTGAGAGTGCAGTGTGAGGTGTAAAGTGAAGTGTGAGTTACAACGGCTTGGCGAGGGTCCCAGTACCCGAGGGTAAATTACATTTTATTAACTTGACCACCGTCAGTGGATAAAATAAGGCTTGGGGATGTTTAAGGGAGGCGAGTTACTACCTCGTACATCCATCAGTTTGTCGACATGTTTCAGCCAGTGCCTTAAACTAGATCTGGCTTTCCTCAGGACCTTTTTAAAATAGAGTTTAGTGCAGGATAAAAAGAAGTGTAATCCAGGCTATGTGTTACACTCACTAAGATGTTTCTCTAAGTGTGAGAGGGGATTCCCTTCTCATATATGCCTGTACCGACAACATTGAAGATATAGACAAAACATCTAAGAAGAGGAGAGTCAAATAGGCGTCTTCGCAACATAGTCATATACATAGAATGCCGAATCTACAGTGCTCAGTGGGTAGACTACATTCGGCAAAAGTGTAATGGAACTGGTGGTACCATTATTGTGATTATCGCAAATAATTAGGGGTGGTGTCGCTAAACACGGGTATCACACAAATGCATGAGATGCAAAGTGTGAAGGGGCGTAAGTAAACACTCTTACGCTTAGATTTTGCAGCCAATGCTTCCAGGAGTGAAGCAGTAAGGAGTTGACCCTGTAGGGAAATAATGTTGGCTACTGGGAGTTAGAGACCAGTAAGGAGGGAAAAGCGCTTACCCAGAGATTGTTGCTTGGAGGTTGTCATACTCACAGCTTTTCTGGTCAGAACCTGCCTTTTAACTGTTGCACCGTCCTCGTACTCCGGTAGAAAGAGCTGGAGTTTCTTGTTCGCTTTTATATGCTTGGTAAGTGGATTAACTATCGGCACCTGTAGCTGGGAGTAAGAGTAGGTTTAAAGTTTAAGGTTTAGGTTTATTGTACTGTTAATAAAAACTCACAATTTTAAAACGTACAAACATTAAAAGTCAATAACTTCTTTTAAAACAGAGGGGAGCTTTGGCTCCAGTATTTAAGAGCATAAAAAGTCTCAGCTTAAGTTGCATAAGAACCAGTAGGGTTTACGTGGCCATGATGCTTCCAGATTTCGAAGGCGAGGATAGTCAGGGGTGTTTACTTTGTTATTGTTTGGCTAATGCTTTGAGTAAACCCTCTGGATTTTTCATTTAGTCTTGTGGCCACTATGTCGAAGTATTTTGTTGTTCTGCAATTTAGCTGAGTTTCTTCGGGATTAAAACAAAGCATCACGGCCTGCCTGCAACTCGTTATGCCGTTCTGGTTCCATAGGGCCCGAAGCAGAGAGCGCCTTATGTCCTGGAGATTTGTGCAGATGCAGATAATGTGTATGAGGTCCTCTTTCTCAGAAAGACAAAGGCGGCATTGATTTGCAGGGTTTTCCCTTGTCCATGGTGCAAGGTGCGGAGCTATAGGAATTTTGCCCAGGCGAATGTTAAGGAACTTGTTTTTTGTCTTCTGTGTGAGGCCCGTTGTTAAGTACTCCTGTGGTTTTAGAGCGCTGTAACCTTTCAGCACGACCCATCCATGCGCTCTTTTGGCTAAGGTAGCTTTATCCTCAATTGATGAGACCATCTAGGTGACTTTCAACACCACTTTTTTGAAGGTGCCAGGGTCAGTTGCCGACTCCCATAGGTCTGTTAGTCCTAAAGTTTTCAGTGATCCAATAAATAGGTCCTTGCAGGTGAGTTATCTCTGCCGATCAGTTCGGTCCAGAGGTGGGCGTTTAGGGATCCGTGATCGGCATCTCTGATTTTCCGCCAGCTTTTTATATATGCGCCTCTTCTCTCCACCGCTTGTTTCTGCAGGCCGAATTCGAGGCGGATTTGTGCGGGCGATGAGTTGGTGGGGAGATGAAATATTGCCCTGTATGCTCGACTGATAGTTTTGTCTTGTGTTTTTGCGTCTTTGCCTCGCATGGACTCGCTGCCGTAGGTGAGCATGGGCTGTAAGCGAGCTCTTAGTACCTGCAGGAGAGGGCCCAGTGACCGGTCAGGGAGTGCTTTCTGCAAAGGCTTTATCGATAGGTGGAATGTCGTGCCCATTCGACGTATGGCCTCTAGTTGATGTTTGAAGGAGCCATTGCTGTCTCATATAAAGGTTTTGTCAAGAAGGTGTTGGAGACCGAAGGGGGACCGGCTGATGAGGACTAGGTCATCTGCATAGAGGAGGTTTGAGAGCGTGATGTTGCCTAGTCCAGGAGCGTGGGTTTTTACTGTCTCCAGTTCGCCAGGGAGGTCTGCAAGAAAGAGATTAAACAACATGGGGGCTAGGACGCAGCCCTGTTTCAGACATTTGCTGGTCTTGATTTGTCTCGAGAGGTGCGTACCGGATCCCGGTTTAATCCTGACCCAAGTGTCGGTGTGTAGCATTACCAGCTGTTGTAGGAGTGGGCCTGGAATTCCCCATCTGTCCAACTTCCGCCAGAGTTTTTGCCAAACTACATGGTCGAACGCGGCGCTGTAGTCAATGAAGCACATAAAGAGGGAACTCTTGGAAGCTTTTGCTGCGTCGGACAAAAGGGTTAGCACCATGATATTTGTCGAGGTGCCCTGGCCGCTGCGGAATCCGGTTTGGGTTGCTGGGATGATGTTATTTGCTGTTGCCCAAGATGTTAAATCCTCCAAGATGAGGCTGGCATAATATTTTGCCTCTGTATCAATTAAGGCTATAAGACGGTAGCTGCTTGGATCGTTCCTGGCACCCTTTTTGTAGATCGGGCTTATTATCGAGCCACTCCAGGATGTTGGTGTTTTTGCTGTTTCCCTTATTGCGTGGAATACTGGTGTCAGGATGTTGCTCCAGAAGGCAGGGTCTTGCTTATATAGTATCGGCGGGATCCCATTGGGACCGGGCCCCCCTCGAGTTTGCCCTTAAAGATTAGTTTTCTTAACCTGTCTGGTATATCCAGGGATGAATTTTCTTCTCCAATTACAGGTGGGTCCAATGTTGGTGGTCGACCTTTAGCTTCAATTGAGATTTGGTCCTGGGTTGGTTTCCACCTGTGGGCTTGGTTCTCTTTGTGATTGAGTGTGCCGAAATTGTCAGAGCTCTGGCGCGCTCCATCTGACCTGTCTCCCCCTGTTGATTCGACCGTTGCTGGGTCAGCTGTATTGAAGTGAGCTGATAAATAGGTAGCCCAGTCGGATTCGGATATGTTGGAGTTGATGCCTTTGTGACCTGGCTGTTGGAGGCTATGAATGATCTTCCAAAAGCCAGAGCTGTTCTTCTGTTTGGAGTTATGAAGGATTTTTATCTAGAGATCCTCATTCAGTTGCCTTTTCCTTTCCCAAGTCTTCTTTTTTAACAGTGATTTTAGTGTGCGGAGTTTCTTTTGAATGTCCTCGATGTTAGGGTATTTTCAGAGTTGTTTGAGAGTCTTTTTTATTTCTCGCTTTATATTTTTTGTCTCTGCAGTTGTTAATTTGTCATGTGTAAACCTGGTGGTGATTTTGCCTTTTTGAATTTTTATCTCTGTAGCGTGTTTGGCTCCTAATTCCGTTACAAAGTCTACCCAGGCATCAAGTGAGTTATTGTTTGAGCTGGATGTCTGGTGTATGATTGTTTTTGCGCTGGTTTATAGTTTATCAGGCTCACCGGGCTTGCATCTTATTCTTCTGTAGTTGATTGTATGTTCTGTGGCGATGTATCTTCTTTCAACTGCTTCGTTCACGCAGGTCAGTCCAAGATTGGCTTCTAGCGGCAAATGGTCGCTTTGGGCACTTTCTCATATCTTGAATGAGTTTATTTTCTCTTACAGTGGAGGTGACACAAGCATGTAGTCAAGGTGTGAAGAAGTGCTT
The DNA here is from genome assembly GCF_964263255.1 of Lissotriton vulgaris. Taxonomy (NCBI): domain Eukaryota; kingdom Metazoa; phylum Chordata; class Amphibia; order Caudata; family Salamandridae; genus Lissotriton; species Lissotriton vulgaris. The sequence continues at coordinate 458,759,722 of NC_141696.1, read as the reverse complement.
GATGAGAAATATGCTGGTGCTGGAGGGATGTCCTCTGTAAAACGTCCGTTGAGCACTCTTAGGTTTAGTTGTTCAAGTTATTTTACTAGCTGGGTTGAGGTTTTAGTGTGTTTGTTTCGGGAGGGGATGGATTGGCTTGGGATTTTCCAGATGGTGTCCATTTCCTTTGTCATATCGTCCTTAGTTTTATCTCCAAAGAGGTTAAGGTTAAAGTCTCCTGCCACAAGTATGTTCTCCATATCCCCATCGACCATGAGCCTTGTCAATTCTTTGACGAGTTCCCTTGACCCAGATTTCTTGTGCTTCGGATGGATGGATGTGTTTATGACATGTAGCTGTTGAGTGACCTGGTTGTTTTTGACTGTAAACGATATAGACTGTATTTCATTTGGTGGAGTAAGAGTAGAAAGACTACCCCGGATGTGTTCCTAGCTGTCTGCTCATGGGCGGTGGAAAGACACTAGTCTCTAGCACATGACCGGTGCTGCTTGTGTCTATTGCGCACGCATGAGCGGGGGTGAGACACTAGTTGGTGGAAAGACACTAGTCTCTAGCACATGTGCGGTGCTGCTTGTGTCTATTGCACATGAGCGGGGGTGAGACACTAGTTAAAAGTACAGGTGCATCTGCGGGTCTAACACGGTAGAGTATGTGTTCTGTAGAAGTATGCAATCTGCCACTATCAATAGTGCGGGCATGGAGTTACAAGGAGGTGCATTTAGCTCAGGCATAGTGTAATGAATCATCACAGGTTGCTGTAGGAGCAGGAGACTATGGCTGGGTATGGCAACTAGTCACAACCCGATATGGGTTGGGCACGATTAGGGGTGGTAGCCTCAGTTGAGTTGGAGTTCATAGGTCAACTGGGTTGAATGGGTACTAGTAAAGACCGCTGTATAGAGGTTTACGTCAGCATGTGACTGAGTTCCAAGGGATTGCATCGTTCAGGCCATTGATGTGTGAGGATAGGGGATAGATCCAACGCTGTTCTTTGCTCATCAGTCTTCTTTCATTGTTTAATGCCTGCTCAGGGATTTGTTCGATGACGTCCAGGTGAGGTCATTGGGGGTATGGCCATGGGTGATGAAGTGGTTGTTTAATTTACTGATGCTTTTCTTACACCTAATGGTGCTTCTGTGCTCAGTGACCCTAGTACGTATTTTGCGGGTGGTCATGCCGATATAGCGGAGACCACAGGAGCAGGTGAGAAGGTAAATCACATTACGTGAATTACAGTTGGTGTGGCTGCATTGTGTCCACACCTTGTTAGGTTCTAGGGTTAGAGTTTTGGCGTGGGTGGTTAAGTGACACACACTGCAATCATTGCAGGGGTAGTGTCCAGTTACTTTTAGTAGGCCCCATGCATTCAGAATGGTGTTCGGTTCTTGTGTGTTATGCATTTTAGGATGGGTGTTAACTAGTTTGTCTCTTTCTACAGGAGTACGAGGACGGTGCAACAGGTACAAGGCAGGCTCTGACCAGAAAAGCTGTGAGTATGACAACCTCCAAGCAACAATCTCTGGGTAAGCGCTTTTCCCTTCTTACAGGTCTCTAACTCCCAGTGGCCAACATTATTTCCCTACAGGGTCAACTCCTTACCGCTTCACTTCTGGAAGCATTGGGTGCAAAATCTAAGCGTAAGAGTCTTTACTTATGGCCCATCACACTTTGTATCTCATGCATTTGTGTTATACCCGTGTTTTAGCGAAACCACCCCCAATTATTAGCAATAATCACAATAATGGTACCACCAGTGCCATTACACTTTTGCCAACCCAGTCAGTCAGTCAAAATACTCTTTATTCGATTTTTGTTAAAATCATAAAAGGACACAATACAAATACAATTTTTTTTAAAAACATCACATGATCTCATTACAAAAATGTTCTACTTATTGACTTCATTTCATCAGGTTGTTACAAAAATTAACAAAATATACAAGTATATTTACAAATGTTAAAAATGTCTCCATTTAAGATCGAATTTATATTAAAATAGGTCTATCTGGGGTAATCTTTTCTTCCTTGATCTAAATGCAGCAGTTAAATAGCAAGCAACACTAAACATAGTGTGAGTATCTGCCAGCATTTGGAGGAAAATTAAAGCTGGCCTTATTTGAGTAAAACCCGCCGCTTTCAGGACAGGGAGTAGATATTTTGCCCTTTCACTACTATAGAACCCACAGAAAAATATAAAGTGGAGGGTATCTTGGACTGAAAATTGATCACATCCACATGGCGGACCATCTTCAGGTTTTGACCACACAGGGAAATTTCCTAAAGAGTACTGAATTAAGTTCATCCTGAATTTTGTGAGTAAGAGTCTATGGAGTGGATTGGTCACAACTTTTAGGTATGGTTCCAAGGCGGGCGAGGTCGTTAGAACTATGTGTGCCCTTACCATGGGTTTCCTCAATTCCAACTCTCAAACGCCTGCTTAATCCATCTGATAGCCTCCCTTCTGATGTTGGTTGGGTCGTTGAAAAGTTCCGGTCTCCCCAGCATAAATAAAGTGGATTTAATATATTTCAGCCAGGGAATTCTCATGGCATTGTCCCTTGCAAGAACGTCTTTAAGGATGGCATGATTTAGCGTTAGTTCAGGGTTCAGCCATGTTTTGGCCCAAAAAAGAAGGGGGGCTAGTTTTAATTTATCAGTGATGTGGGGTAAGTCTATTTCCTCATGGATCGAGAAGGTGGGTGTGGAATTAGGAACAGATAGAATGTTCCTAATGATACCATTTTCCACCCTCTGTATTTTTACCATGTCTGCATACCCCCAAATTGCAGACCCATACATGGCAATTGGTACACACTTACTATTATATATTTTAATCACCGCCTCCATTGGTTTAGCTCCTAGTCTTTTTGTAAAGGCCAACAGGGCTGATGATGATCGTGCTAAACTAAGACTCTTTGCTTTAATCTGGGGGACCCAGGACCCTCTTTGGTCAAAAAGGACTCCCAGATAAGGAAAAACTGGTACCCTAGAGAGAGTCTCCCCCTTACAAATAAATGTTTTTTTATGCAGCGTATTGATTCTATGGCCGATAATCATAGTATGGGACTTAGAAACATTAATTTTCAAATCTAGGTTCTCCATAAAGGAGCCAAAGCGGTCCAGAAGGATCTGTAGGCTGATGCCTGTTCGAGCTATTAGGACGGCATCGTCCGCGTATAGGAGGGCTGGAATCTGATCTCCTCCTACACGCGGTACGTCAGCCAGTCCTGTTTCTAGGTGTTTCCCCAGCCCATTTATATAGATGGTAAAGAGAAGGGGGCCAGGATACAGCCCTGGCGCACCCCCTTCTCGGATTTAAAACTTTCCGTGCACCTTCCGTCCCTGGTAACTCTTATTTTTGCATTAAGATCCTGGTGTAACCTTGCCATAAATGCCACCAAGGATTCTTCAATGCCTAGCTCTAGGAGAAGAGTCCATAACTTACTCCTGTTCACCAGGTCGAAGGCCGAGGAGAGGTCCATAAAGGCCAAATAAACTGACCCCTCCCCGGCCACCGTATACCTGGAAACCAGGAGATGGAGATTGGAACATTGTTCCAGCGTCCCCCTATTTTCACGGAAACCGTATTGGATGTTCGAGAGCCCCCCAATCTGTTCTAAATTTTCCCTTAATTTAACCAATAAGACTCTACCTAGAATTTTAAAAGTGGAGTCAATAAGGGAGATTGGGTGGTAACACCCAGGGTCCTCCCGGTTTCCCTTCTTGAAGATGGGTACGATTATAGATGTTGCCCATGTTTCGGGTAGGGATCCTTCATTTGCTACTCTGAACACTCTGGTCAATACTTTACTCCAGAGTGCTGGGCAGTATTTGAAAAAGTCAGCCGGCACACCATCAGGGCCTGGTGCCTTGTTTTTAGTGGTTTCCATAATGGCTTTGAGAACCTCCTCTTCCGTAAACACTACTGTGGCTGAACAGTGGTCCACCACAGTAACACCTGAACAATCTGAAAGGTCACCCCCATAAATATTGCTAAAATGCTGTACCCATCTCTCATCAGGAATTACACAATCTGTAATCGAATTGTCCTCCCCTGAGAAAAAGGAATGATTAATGATCTCCCAAAATTGTTTACTGTTTTTCAGGACATCTACGTTAAGTAGATCATTCCATGCGTTGTTTTTAATTTCATTTTTCCTTGCCTTCACATTGGCTTTATAGGCCCGCCTCAAGTGAGAAATTAATTCTTTATCCCTATCCTTAGCCTTAAGGGCCAATTTCAGTTCTCTATGTGACCTTGAACATTTGCTGTCAAACCATTTGTGGGGCTTTATAGGGTACTGTGATTTAGGTTTTATAAGATCCCTGGAGGTTTTTGCCAACCCTCTAAGCACTGTAGATTCGGCATTCTATATATATGACTATGGGGCGAAGACGCCTATTTGACTCTCTTCTTCTTACATGTTTTGTCTTTGTCTTCAATGTTGTCGGTACAGGCATATATGAGAAGGGAATCCCCTCTCATACTTAGAGAAACACCTTAGTGAGTGTAACACATAGCCTGGATTACACTCCTTTTTATCCTGCACTACACTCTATTTTAAAAATGTCCTGAGAAAAGCCAGATTTAGTTTAAGGCACTGGCTGAAACATGTCGACCAACTGATGGATGTAGGAGGTAGTAACTCGCCTCCCTTAAAACATCCCCAAGCCTTATTTTAACCGCTGACGGGGGCCCAGTTATTAAAATTTAACTTACCCTTGGGTACTAGTACCCTCGTCAAGCCGTTTTAACTCACACTTCACTTTACACATCACACTGCACTCTCAGTAAAATACCAGCTCCGCTGTAATCAGGCGTTGCAGCACACCCTGGACACATTAGGTGTCACTGGGTTGGCCCGATGATGAAGCATGCCACCAACCAGGTTGGTGGGTGAGGGCTTCTTGAACTCATCAACGAGGTGCCCATGACAAATCTAATCAGAGTCCTAACAATATTGGTTATATTTAAGCTAGTCCCTTTTGATAACACATATAAACTACGGGGACTCGGACTAGCTTTCCAGTCCTCTCTCTCTCTCTCTCTCTTGATACGCGCACAGTTAAATTGTACGATCAAAACTATGCTCAGGTCCGATGGGGTACACACGGAGAAGTTACAGATAGATTCCCGGTAAACAAGGGTGTGTGCCAGGGTTGTGTCCTTGCCCCTACCCTGTTACCTCTATTTATCAACAGTGTGGTACAGTATTATTCCACATGCCCCACCGATGCTCCAAATTTGGGGGGCCTGAAAACACCCCTGCTCATGTTTGCGGACGGCACCCTGATTTTATCTAAGACCGAATCTGGCTTACAGGTAGCTCTGTCCAGATTTGAAGCGTTTTGTCGCGATAATGAGTTGGTAGTCAACATGGATAAGACAAAGTCTATGGTGCTCCACTCCCTAAAGGTTATGAGGGGCAAGGTCTATATGAATAATGTTCTTTTAGAGCAGACTGAGATATTTACATATCTGGGGGTAACTTTAAACAGGAAATTGCAATGGAAGCCCCAAATCGATGTGGTCGCCCTGAAACATGCGCAGCTAGCAGGTGCTCTTTTGAAAGAGCACAGGCTTTCCTTCACTAAACCCCTTGCTCCTGCATTAAAAATATATAATTCCAAAGCTACAAGCACAATCCTATATGGAGCAGAATTGTGGGGCCAGGAAGACATTACACCTATAACCACAGCCCAAAACAAAATTATGTGGACACTGACAGGTCTGCCACAATCCACCCCTTGGTGCCCCTGTTTTTCGACTTGGGATGTTTTAGTATTGAGGATTTGGCCCGATTTAGACATATAAAAAATACTTAGATAGATATGGGGATGGGAACATTGTGGGAGAATCCAGAAACGTCCCCCCTCCCAACAAAAAATGAGCTTAAAGCAGCCAACATGGACATGGGGAAGTCCAAACAGTTTTCCTTTACTACTAGGCCTACCTTGACTAGGGATTTTTTGTCATAGAAACATGAAGCTGGGTTTGAACAATATTGGGACACCATCTTAAAACCTTTGGATAGGAAGCTTTACCATCAGTTTAGGTTAGGTTCCCTTCCTACCAAAGTTTTTTCTGGTGTGTTTAGGCCCGCCAGAATCAGTTGCCCATATTTTATCTGTATGTCCAGCCTACAAGCCACCAAGGATGAAATGGCTTAAACCCATTTGTTCCAACTTAGTCACGAGAGATTCTGCAGTTGCTCTAAGGATCCTACAGACCTGCACACAGGAACCCATGGTCATTGTCATTGCAAAATTCTGGAGTTGGGCCTGGGTAACAGGGGCAAATAAAATTAAGGGCATATTATCCTAACTCATCCTTTTTGGGATAGATTTGTAGTGGGACGTGTGACAGCCATGTCTACCATGCTGCTGGGTACTAAATGTTTTTTTTGGGGGGGGGAATTTGATAGCATATAGGTAGTCCCTTCCCCAGAGTGTAGGTGTCTTGATTTTATTCTTCCTGCTCCCCCATAAAATTGTAAGTGGGCTGAGAATGCATTCCATAACTTTTTAATTAGATGTTTTAACTGTCATCAGTGCTGAGAATTAACTGTTTAATGCTTTTTTTAGGTAATTTATTGTGTGATCTAGTTATGTGTAATTTTTTTATTGTCAATGTTTATGTAACCATAGTTTGTATTCGTTTATTTTTTTGATAGTATGTCTTTTATGGTTTTACAATCGAAATAAAGACTGATGAAACTGAAACTGAGAACACCAGTTGAGTGCATCCTTCCTTCTTGTAGTATGATCTACCAACTGTTAGTTGTAATCGTGGTTCAAAGAGGATTTGGAGTGTAGGAGAATACACAGGGTTGAATAATAATAAGTTATGCCAACGTTATGCCAACATTCACATACAATGGAACAGAGCGCATGCTAGAAGCATAATGTGTGCATGTAATGCAGTGGCTCAAGCCTGTGTTCATGTACACGTAGTAATCAGCTCAGTACAGTGTCCCAAAAGTCAATACCATGTGTCTGTAGGGCAGCACTGCCCGCTGGCTCAGGCCTACAGTACGGTCCGGCAGGTTCTTAAAATGAGACAGAGATGTGACTGAATGAGGTCAGAGACCACATCATTATGGACGGCAACTTCGTTTGTTTGCACCTGCGCACCCAGGCTGATGCACCCCACCCCTCCCGCAACACGCTCTCAATTGCAGCCCCTGAGCTCCCAGGCCCCACTGCTCACCTGCTGTCATTGTCTGTAGAAGTATGCAATCTGCCACTATCAATAGTGCGGGCATGGAGTTTCAAGGAGGTGCATTTAGCTCAGGCATAGTGTAATGAATCATCACAGGTTGCTGTAGGAGCAGGAGACTATGGCTGGGTATGGCAACTAGTCACAACCCGATATGGGTTGGGCACGATTAGGGGTGGTAGCCTCAGTTGAGTTGGAGTTCATAGGTCAACTGGGTTGAATGGGTACTAGTAAAGACCTCTGTATAGAGGTTTACGTCAGCATGTGACTGAGTTCCAAGGGATTGCATCGTTCAGGCCATTGATGTGTGAGGATAGGCGATAGATCCAACGCTGTTCTTTGCTCATCAGTCTTCTTTCATTGTTTAATGCCTGCTCAGGGATTTGTTCGATGACTGTCCATGTGAGGTCATTGGGGGTATGGCCATGGGTGATGAAGTGGTTGGTTAATTTACTGATGTTTTTCTTACACCTAATGGTGCTTCTGTGCTCAGTGACCCTAGTGCGTATTTTGCAGGTGGTCATGCCGATATAGCGGAGACCACAGGAGCAGGTGAGAAGGTAAATCACATTACGTGAATTACAGTTGGTGTGGCTGCATTGTGTCCACACCTTGTTAGGTTCTAGGGTTAGAGTTTTGGTGTGGGTGGTTAAGTGACACACACTGCAATCATTGCAGGGGTAGTGTCCAGTTACTTTTAGTAGGCCCCATGCATTCAGAATGGTGTTCGGTTCTTGTGTGTTATGCATTTTAGGATGGGTGTTAACTAGTTTGTCTCTTTCTACAGGAGTACGAGGACGGTGCAACAGGTACAAGGCAGGCTCTGACCAGAAAAGCTGTGAGTATGACAACCTCCAAGCAACAATCTCTGGGTAAGCGCTTTTCCCTTCTTACAGGTCTCTAACTCCCAGTGGCCAACATTATTTCCCTACAGGGTCAACTCCTTGCCGCTTCACTTCTGGAAGCATTGGGTGCAAAATCTAAGCGTAAGAGTCTTTACTTACGGCCCATCACACTTTGTATCTCATGCATTTGTGTTAAACCCGTGTTTTAGCGAAACCACCCCCAATTATTAGCAATAATCACAATAATGGTACCACCAGTGCCATTACACTTTTGCCGATCCTCTAAGCACTGTAGATTCGGCATTCTATATATATGACTATGTGGCGAAGACGCCTATTTGACTCTCTTCTTCCTACATGTTTTGTCTTTGTCTTCAATGTTGTAGGTACATGCATATATGAGAAGGGAATCCCCTCTCATACTCAGAGAAACACCTTAGTGAGTGTAACACATAGCCTGGATTACACTCCTTTTTATCCTGCACTACACTCTATTTTAAAAATGTCCTGAGGAAAGCCAGATTTAGTTTAAGGCACTGGCTGAAACATGTCGACCAACTGATGGATGTAGGAGGTAGTAACTCACCTCCCTTAAAACATCCCCAAGCCTTATTTTAACCGCTGACGGGGGCCCAGTTATTAAAATTTAACTTACCCTTGGGTACTGGTACCCTCGTCAAGCCGTTTTAACTCACACTTCACTTTACACATCACACTGCACTCTCAGTAAAATACCAGCTCCGCTGTAATCAGGCGTTGCAGCACACCCTGGACACATTAGGTGTCACTGGGTTGGCCCGATGATGAAGCATGCCACCAACCAGGTAGGTGGGTGAGGGCTTCATGAACTCATCAACGAGGTGCCCATGACAAATCTAATCAGAGTCCTAACAATATTGGTCATATTTAAGCTAGTCCCTTTTGATAACACATATAAACTACGGGGACTCGGACTAGCTTTCCAGTCCTCTCTCTCTCTCTCTCTCTTGATACGCGCACAGTTAAATTGCACGATCACAACTATGCTCAGGTCCAATGGGGTACACACGGAGAAGTTACAGATAGATTCCCGGTAAACAAGGGTGTGCGCCAGGGTTGTGTCCTTGCGCCTACCCTGTTACCTCTATTTATCAACAGGGTGGTACAGTATTATTCCACATGCCCCACCGATGCTCCAAATTTGGGGGGCCTGAAAACACCCCTGCTCATGTTTGCGGACGGCACCCTGATTTTATCTAAGACCGAATCTGGCTTACAGGTAGCTCTGTCCAGATTTGAAGCGTTTTGTCGCGATAATGAGTTGGTAGTCAACATGGATAAGACAAAGTCTATGGTGCTCCACTCCCTAAAGGTTATGAGGGGCAAGGTCTATATGAATAATGTTCTTTTAGAGCAGACTGAGATATTTACATATCTGGGGGTAACTTTAAACAGGAAATTGCAATGGAAGCCCCAAATCGATGTGGTCGCCCTGAAACATGCGCAGCTAGCAGGTGCTCTTTTGAAAGAGCACAGGCTTTCCTTCACTAAACCCCTTGCTCCTGCATTAAAAATATATAATTCCAAAGCTACAAGCACAATCCTATATGGAGCAGAATTGTGGGGCCAGGAAGACATTACACCTATAACCACAGCCCAAAACAAAATTATGTGGACACTGACAGGTCTGCCACAATCCACCCCTTGGTGCCCCTGTTTTTCGACTTGGGATGTTTTAGTATTGAGGATTTGGCCCGATTTAGACATATAAAAAATACTTAGATAGATATGGGGATGGGAACATTGTGGGAGAATCCAGAAACGTCCCCCCTCCCAACAAAAAATGAGCTTAAAGCAGCCAACATGGACATGGGGAAGTCCAAACAGTTTTCCTCTACTACTAGGCCTACCTTGACTAGGGATTTTTTGTCATAGAAACATGAAGCTGGGTTTGAACAATATTGGGACACCATCTTAAAACCTTTGGATAGGAAGCTTTACCATCAGTTTAGGTTAGGTTCCCTTCCTACCAAAGTTTTTTCTGGTGTGTTTAGGCCCGCCAGAATCAGTTGCCCATATTTTATTTGTATGTCCAGCCTACAAGCCACCAAGGATGAAATGGCTTAAACCCATTTGTTCCAACTTAGTCACGCGAGATTCTGCAGTTGCTCTAAGGATCCTACAGACCTGCACACAGGAACCCATGGTCATTGTCATTGCAAAATTCTGGAGTTGGGCCTGGGTAACAGGGGCAAATAAAATTAAGGACATATTATCCTAACTCATCCTTTTTGGGATAGATTTGTAGTGGGACGTGTGACAGCCATGTCTACCATGCTGCTGGGTACTGAATGTTTTTTTTTTTGGGGGGGGGGGATTTGATAGCATATAGGTAGTCCCTTCCCCAGAGTGTAGGTGTCTTGATTTTATTCTTCCTGCTCCCCCATAAAATTGTAAGTGGGCTGAGAATGCATTCCATAACTTTTTAATTAGATGTTTTAACTGTCATCAGTGCTGAGAATTAACTGTTTAATGCTTTTTTAGGTAATTTATTGTATGATCTAGTTATGTGTAATTTTTTTATTGTCAATATTTATGTAACCATAGTTTGTATTCGCTTATTTTTTTGATAGTATGTCTTTTATGGTTTTACAATCGAAATAAAGACTGATGAAACTGAAACTGAGAACACCAGTTGAGTGCATCCTTCCTTCTTGTAGTATGATCTACCAACTGTTAGTTGTAATCGTGGTTCAAAGAGGATCTGGAGTGTAGGAGAATACACAAGGTTAAATAATAATAAGTTATGCCAACGTTATGCCAACATTCACATACAAAGGAACAGAGCGCATGCTAGAAGCATAATGTGTGCATGTAATGCAGTAGCTCAAGCCTGTGTTCATGTACATGTAGTAATCAGCTCAGTACAGTGTCCCAAAAGTCAATACCATGTGTCTGTAGGGCAGCATTGCCCGCTGGCTCAGGCCTACAGTACGGTCCGGCAGGTTCTTAAAATGAGACAGAGATGTGACTGAATGAGGTCAGAGACCACATCATTATGGACGGCAACATCGCTTGTTTGCACCTGCGCACCCAGGCTGATGCACCCCACCCCTCCCGCAACACGCTCTCAATTGCAGCCCCTGAGCTCCCAGGCCCCACTGCTCACCTGCTGTCATTGTTGTGTGTCCAAGCACAACGGCCAGCAGGGTTCACAATTCATATCCAGTGTTGATTGCCAGGATGGTGTCCACCTCATGGATCCCTTTTTTAAATTGCGCATTGTGATATGTGAGATGGATGCTGCCATATCACCTGAGGCAGTCTGGAAGAACTGGGACATGTGGTGTCGTCGTTATCCTATTTATACGTATGCAAAGTGGACTCGGCTTGTGCATGCCAGACCAGCGTAGGGGTGTGAATAATGATTCCAGTGACCTGGGCATTGTTCAGTTCCTGCCTGGCCAGGAAGTGTACTTATGTGTGTGTCCCTGTTTCAGTTTTGATGTCGCACAATCCACAATTTACATTAATGTAGCATGTACTGGGAGGGCAGCAACTATCGCTAATGAGATGCTGTCCGAAAACATTGAATGGCCAACATCACATGTCATTGTCAAGCTTTTAGATATGCGCAGACACGCATTTCAATGGTGTGCAGTATTATTGAAAGTGTTGCTATCGCGAAGCGCACACATGTGAATGTGCTCGGGTGGATCAGCAGTTAGGCTACGTCATACACAGTGATAACTCTCATTACAGTCAAGCAATGCATGTCAAATGCGAATCTGAACGTCTCACATATGACACACTACTATACTGGTAAAGCCTGACAACAGAGCATCCTGCAATACACATCTACACATTACACTTTACTGTTTGTCACATGTGATCTAGGATGTGCACTCTACCCATGGCTGATGATACCCCTTCAAGCCAACAATACCCAGGCTGAAAGCAGCACAATAATGTGCACTCACACACACACACCAGGGGTATCGTGTAACACACATTTGTTTTTTGATGTAACGTTTGAGATGGCAATCATACGTAGAAGGTTAATGTACTGACCATGAATATTGATCAAGATGATCGTTGCATGTTGTGTGTAGTATAAGATATGTGTACACGGCAAAAAACTTAAAAAAAATCTCCCTAAGCAGGTGTCTCTCATCAAACGCTGCAGAGAGAATGAGTAAAATGGGTGAGGTCCTCCAACTGTTACAACGGAAAATGTTATGAAACAATCAAATGCTTTTTTTTTAAGGTCACATGGCAATTGCGCACCGAGCCTGCAAGGACGCCGCACCCGAAGCGATTTTGAGAAAGTAGGTTTACCATAGTATACGTTTATTACAGTTAGAAATATATAAATGTTTGAAATATTTTAGATTATAGCTTGCTCTCATATACATTCCAAACCTATTGAGATATAGTTTTGAGACATAAAAAAATGAGGGAATGGTGTAATTAGTGCAACACCTTAAGTCTATGACGTAACACAGGGCCTGGCAGCGTGCCTTTGTCGTATACGTACATGATGTAACGCGCGGCTTGGTACTGCGTACCCGTCGCATACCAAAGTAGCGGCTTGCGTGACCTCATACATATATGATGTTACGCGGGATGCGGTGCCACAAACCCGTTGGATACGAAATGCGCATCATTTATGAGTTTAGCAATATGGGGGAGAGGATTCGTGTACTGAGGGAGCTTGGTACACTTTTTTGAAGATATAATACATTAGATAATTTTTAAAGGTAAAAAAAGGATAATAGAGTTCCAAAATATTACAAAAAAAATAGAACAAATATACGTTTTATAAATATTAAAATATGAAATTAACATTTAAAAAACCACTGAAATTCACTGAAAAAAACATAGGTTTTGCAGACGTTATAGTTAGGAATTAGCATTTAAAAAACCTTTGAAATTTACTAAAAAGCCATAGGTTTCAGGGACGTTATAGTTAGTTGGACTTATGACTCATATAAAACCAGAGAAATTCGCCAGTTATTGTGAGTTGAGCTAAATATAACTCGCGCGCCTGCAATGCACTGGTGATGACGTCACATATGATATCATTCATGACATCGTGAGTGACATCACTGATTACATCTCAAATGACCCGTGATATCTCGTGTACTGTAATGCACATGCACCTTATTCGATTTTTAAAATATTAACTATGCTTTAGATTAGTACTAAAATAAAATTCTTTTGGTCTATTGGCAGAGTCAGAGACGGAATTTGACTTAATTGGGGGCACTGGCCAAATATTCTTTTGCAAATGAATACTGAGACTAACACAAAACTGGATTGGATGTGCTGATTTGAAAAATACCACAAAGGACATTTGGAAATATGTTTGCTCCATTGAGACTTTATTAAGGAAAAGCAACAGAGAGTTAAAAATTATCTTTTAGCTATGCCATAATAGTGAAAATCTGTCTCTGGTATTTCTGGTATGGATTTTGTAAATAATTAATTTGAGCACATTCAAAATGTATATTATACATTGTGGTCTGGTAGTGATGTTTTAACTACTAGATAAATGAGGTGGTCTTAGTGATACATAGTGATAATGCATAAACATGCCCAGTCTGTCTTCCGTATCTATCAGGCAATAACCACCTGATTTTGACTCCTCTGTTTAAAAATGCTTGATTTTATGTGACTTCCCATTGTGAGAAAGGCAGGTGTGCGGAAATGCGTCAAGAGGATCAAATAAATAGACCTTAATGTTGAAGCTTACCCCTGTGTCGGAGTCCGATTACTGCAGAAGGAGTCGGGAGTGGTTGAAATATATATATATGCCGCTCCAGTATTTACACCAGCGGCGGGGCACTCGCGATACGGGAGTCTGATGTAACAGTGGTGCACAGCTCAATATTGTTGTCCAACTTCCCTTCTGGTTCATAGAAGAAAAACTGCACTCTCGGGGCTTGTTTGTGGCAGTAGCGATGTTTACTTACAGACGCGTTTCGGAGTGGTCTCCATCGCCAGTGTCAGTTGCCACGAAGGCGCTGATGGCCACCATTTTTAAAATACACAATGTAATGAAATGGAGATCGACAGGGGACTAGTACGCAAGTACAGAATAACAAGAGCCATGTTTAAAGAAGTCAATCCTGCATTTCAAAATGCACACTTTGTAACTAATCTATGAATCATAGATATAGAAACATTTGACTTTTCATACGATTAAGTAATGTGTGATTCAAGTACAAAATACTCACAATAATCTTGCCGTGTGGATTGGCAGAGGCAGCCCATTTTAAAGGGCAGACAAAAAAGACCCCCTCGGTATCGCCATAATTATGCCGTGTATCGGCCGTTTGGTGGGCGTTCATCAGAAAAATACATTTTACCTCAAGTAAAACAAAATTTGACCAGGTTTGACAAAACAAATCATGCACTTCAAATTATAATTCAGATAGAGTACAGCAAATAAATCAATTGCCCAAATGAACAGTCAATTCCTCCCCATTATTCAGTCCATTGGGAGATTTTGTCTGCCAGTCCATGATATATCGAGACTCCCGTCTCCTTAGTTTGATAACTCTGTCTCCGCCTCTTACACTGGATGGTACACAATCTAAGCTAAAGTACTGTGACAGGTCCCTGTTACTGTTGTGTCTGATCGCGAAATGTCCCGCCACTGGATAGTTTAAATCCGTCTTTGTGATGGCGCGCATGTTTTCTAAAATTCTCAGCTTTGAGCCCCCCAACCAATTATGTTTGAAGCCCTAAAGGGGGGCGGTCCCCGGGACTGGGGGTGCTGTGCCCCGCCCACCCGCGCACTTGGCCTTAAATGGCGACCGTGCGACGCAGGTGAGTGTGACCCACTTGTGGGACACCCCCGCGCCGCACGGCCACCAGCTGCTGCGTGTGCCCCTTGCCTCGCTGCTGCCTCCTTTTTGCCTCGTTCGCCGGCTGCCGCCGCTGCAAGCGCTTTTTCCCCTTGTTTTGGTTGTTTTGTCAGGTATTTGTGCTTGTCTCACTGATCTGTTGTTTTCTCTGCTTTTTCCCCGTTTTTGTCGCTATTTTGTGCCTGTTCAGTATTGTATCGTGTGTACCCTCCTTCCTGGTTGTCCGCCTACCGCTCCGCCCCCCGCCCTCCCTTCCCGCCACCGCCGCTTGTCCCCGCCCCTTTTTCTTCTGTAACCCTCCCCGCTCCCGCCTCCCAGCTGCCCCGCCCACCCGCGCACTTGGCCTTAAATGGCGACCGTGCGACGCAGGTGAGTGTGACCCACTTGTGGGACACCCCCGCGCCGCACGGCCACCAGCTGCTGCGTGTGCCCCTTGCCTCGCTGCTGCCTCGTTTTTGCCTCGTTCGCCGGCTGCCGCCGCTGCGAGCGCTTTTTCCCCTTGTTTTGGTTGTTTTGTCAGGTATTTGTGCTTGTCTCACTGATCTGTTGTTTTCTCTGCTTTTTCCCTGTTTTTGTCGCTATTTTGTGCCTGTTCAGTATTGTATCGTGTGTACCCTCCTTCCTGGTTGTCCGCCTACCGCTCCGCCCCCCGCCCTCCCTTCCCGCCACCGCCGCTTGTCCCCGCCCCTTTTTCTTCTGTAACCCTCCCCGCTCCCGCCTCCCAGCTGCCCCGCCCACCCGCGCACTTCGCCTTAAATGGCGACCGTGCGAACGCGCAGCGGTCACGCGCAGCGGGCGCGCCGATTGTGCGCCGAAGGCGCGCCAAAGGTAAGCCCGTCTACGCCCGTCCGCGCCTGGACCGCGCCCAGTGCCAGGACCCCTGGCCCCCATAGAGCCCGACCGACCCGCCTGACGTACTCAGCCGCCACCCTCACCGCTCTCAACACCGGCCGACACCCAGAATGCCACCAAGCCACTCCAAGACGCACCCACGGACCATTCAGCTGCCACGCCTGCAAGTTCTCCTGCAGCCGGACCAGCCCCGCACCAGCACCCGCCAAGTCGAACTCCAGCAGCACCCACCTCAAGTGCATCCTCCTCAACACCCGCTCCGTCCACAGACACGCCATCGAACTCTGGAACCTCCTCGACACCACAGCCCCAGACGTTGCCTTCCTCACGGAGACCTGGATGAACGCCTCTTCAGCTCCCGACATCGCCATCGCTATCCCAGAGGGCTACAAGATCGTCCGGAGGGACCGAAACGCCAACCAGATGGGAGGAGGCATCGCCATCATCCACAGGAACACCATCCGCCTCACGACCAGCACCGACAACACCCTGACCAGCGCCGAACACCTGCATTTCCAGATCCACACCAACCCGAACACCACCCTCAGAGGCACCCTGATCTACCGACCCCCTGGACCACGCACGCAATTCAGCGACGACATCGCCGACTTCGTCAGCCCGCATGCCCTCACCTCGGCTGACTACATCCTCCTGGGAGACCTCAACTTCCATCTGGAGAACAACAACGACCACAACACCAGCACCCTGCTCGACAACCTCGCCAACCTGGGACTCAAGCAACTGGTGTCCACCCCCACCCACCTCGCCGGACACACACTCGACGCCGTCTTCTCATCCAGCACAGACATCGACTTCAGCCACGCCACAGAGCTTCAATGGACGGACCACAGCTGCGTCCACTTCACCTTCAAGAGAACAACGACCCACCAACACCAGCAACACACCGCCCGCAGAAGCTGGAACAAGATCACAGCAGACCAGCTCGCCACCTCCCTGAGCCAACACCCTCCTGCCAGCTCAGCGAACCCCAGCCAGGCCGCCGATAACATCACGAAGTGGATCAGCAACTGCGCGGACGAACTCGCCCCGCTGAGGACCCCGCCTAGCAGACCCGGCAGCAAGAAGGCCCCATGGTTCACCGACGAACTCAAGAGCTCCAAGAAGAACTGCCGAGCCCTCGAGAAAGTCTGGAAAAGGGATCCGACACCGGACAACAGGACCTCCTACAAACTTGCCACCCGGAAACACCACCAGCTGATCCGCGCCGCCAAGAGAACAGCATTCAAGGACCGGTTGGACAACAACGCACACAACAGCAAGGAACTCTTCAACATCGTGAAAGAGCTTTCCAACCCCAACGCGGGAAACAACGACATCACCCCATCGCAAGACCTCTGCAACTCCCTGGCTTCATACTTCCACAACAAGATCGCGGACATACACAGCAGTTTCAACAACCAACCAACGCACACCACGACCGACCAGCCAGCCCCCCCCACCACCACCCTCCACGCCTGGACCCCGATCAGCACAGAAGACACCATCCGCACGATGAACTCAATCCACTCCGGATCACCAACCGACCCCTGCCCCCACCACATCTTCAACAAGGCCGACGCTGTCATCGCACCCCACCTGCGAGACATCATCAACACATCCTTCGACACCGCCATCTTCCCCGAGAGCTGGAAACACGCCGAACTCAGCGCTCTACTCAAGAAACCAACAGCGGACCCCACCGACCTCAAGAATTACCGCCCCATCTCGCTTCTCCCGTTTCCAGCCAAAGTCATCGAGAAGACCGTCAACAAGCAGATGGCCGCCTTCCTCGAGACGAACGGATCCCTCGACCCCTCACAGTCCGGCTTCCGAGCCAAACACAGCACCGAGACCGCCCTCATCGCCGCCACCGATGACATCCGAGCCCTGATGGACAATGGAGAAACAGCGGCCCTCATCCTCCTAGACCTCTCCGCGGCATTCGACACGGTCTGCCACCGCACCCTAATACGGCGCCTCAGCAACATCGGAATCCAGGACAAGGCGCTGGAATGGATCATCTCCTTCCTCGACGGAAGAACACAGCGAGTCCGCCTACCACCTTACAAGTCAGAGGCCTCCGAAGTCATCTGCGGCGTCCCCCAAGGATCATCCCTGAGCCCCACCCTCTTCAACGTCTACATGAGCCCCCTCGCGGCCATCGTACGCAAACACCACCTCAGCATCATCTCCTACGCCGACGACACCCAGCTGATCCTCTCCCTGACCAACAACCCCGCCGCCGCCAGAGCCAACCTACACGAAGGGATGAAAGAGGTAGCCGAGTGGATGACGACCAGCCGCCTGAAACTGAACTCGGACAAGACGGAGGTCCTCATCCTGGGCTCCTCTCCCTCCGCCTGGGACGACTCCTGGTGGCCTCCCGCCCTGGGCACCGCACCCAAACCGACAGACCATGCACGTAACCTGGGCTTCATCCTGGACTCCTCCCTCTCCATGACCAGGCAAGTCAACAGCGTCTCCTCGGCGTGCTTCAACATCCTACGCATGCTACGGAAGATCTTCTGGTGGATCCCCACAGAGACCAGGAAGACCGTCACCCAGGCCCTCGTCACCAGCCGACTGGACTACGGCAACGCCCTCTACGCCGGGACCACCGCCAAGCTCCAGAAGAGACTCCAGCGGATCCAAAACGCCTCAGCCAGACTCATCCTCGACATCCCACGATCCAGCCACATCTCCGGACATCTGAGAGACCTTCACTGGCTCCCCATCAACAAGAGAATCACCTTCCGCCTCCTCACCCACGCACACAAAGCCCTACACGACCAAGGCCCGAGCTACCTCAACAGCCGAGTCAACTTCTACGCTCCCAAACGCCACCTCCGATCAGCCAACCACACCCTCGCCGCCGTCCCCCGCATCCGAAGAGCAACTACAGGAGGAAGGTCCTTCTCCTACCTGGCCGCCAAGACCTGGAACTCCCTCCCGTCCGACCTGCGCCTGACCCAAGACCACCTCTCCTTCAGGAAGAAGCTGAAGACCTGGCTGTTCGAGCAGTAGCGGCACCCCCCCCCCCCCCCAGCGCCTTGAGACCCTACAGGTATGTAGCGCGCTTTACAAGTGTCACTGATTGATTGATTGATTGAGTGAGCCCCCCTGCATATATTGTATTGAAGCCCCAGGGGTGGTGGTTCCCAGGGCTGGGGGGCTGTGATCCCCCCGCACATATATTGAGAAAGCCCCGGGGGTTGTGGTACCCTGGGCTTGGGGGAGCCTTTGAGTCCCCCAATCATTTATGTTTGAAGCCCCAGGGGGTGGCGGTCCCCAGGGCTGGGGGGGCTGTGAGCCCCCTGCATATATTGTATTGAAGCCCCGGGGGGTGGCGGTCCCGGGCTCTGAGGGTCCCCTCTGGGCCCCCCATGATGTTAAACATATTGCCCCCGGGATTTGGCCCGCCGGGGGCTAAATAGCAATGAAGCGTGGGAGCCTGAGCTTTGTTTTTTTTTCTCCCTGCAGGATCGTTGATCCTCCTGGATGTTCTAATTTTTAAGTCCTTGTGGGAACCCCGAAGCACGCCCTTTTTGCGTTTTTTTATCGCACTTGTATGACTGATTTCTTGTGCCTCAGTTCTGCCGAGGCACAAGATGGCTGACAACACTTCCTGGTTTGGAGTGTTGACAGCCAATTAGCATACAGCTCGTGATCGGGAGGGTACGTGGATCCTGCGCAGCCATAGATATATATATGATTTTACTTTTGTTTTCTCAGCAACTACTGAACAGATTTACACCATTTAACAAAAAGGCTTCTTTCTGAAGGGGTAATTCCGTTCAGCAGTTTGTAGCCGTGTCTAAAGTTTCCAATTGAAAATTGCATTTGGAAAACATGTTTTGGCACCCCCCTTTTTTCTCGGCCACCGCTTGATGAATCACCCCAACACTTTCACGATAAGGGGGGACCAGAGTGCCCCAAGAGTTTTGAAAATGTTGTGAAGATTTGTAAACCAGCGCAAAAGTTATTGCGAATAGAATTTTGCGTATTTCCTATGGAAAATAGGTCCTAACTATAACTACCTACTGGCGACCTGGCGACCACCAGTAGGTAATGCCAAGATGTATTGAAGAATGAGTGGATGTATAAATGTCTGGATGGAGTATTTAGTAGGTGGTGTACAAGTGAGTAAGCGTGGGCGTAAAATCAGTTTCGTTCGCGAATTTGCATATTTTGGGAAAGTTTGTGGTCCGCGAATCGCGCAAATCTGCCCAAAAATCCACAAATTCCCAAGCTGCGAATTATTTTGCTTGGTAGCGCTTGAAAAATACAATATCGCGTGTGCGGCGTTGACTTACCGTGATTCTGA
The DNA here is from genome assembly GCF_964263255.1 of Lissotriton vulgaris. NCBI lineage: Eukaryota > Metazoa > Chordata > Amphibia > Caudata > Salamandridae > Lissotriton > Lissotriton vulgaris. The sequence goes on along the minus strand of NC_141696.1, from coordinate 458,739,632 downwards.
GTCCGCCGAGTTGTTTTTCTCCCGGTTTACGTGTGCTGCGCCATTTTTGATCTTGCTGCGTGATCGTGCAAGAGTTTTTCGACCACAATTACGTCATCGCGGCCCGATCATGCACAGCAAGAGTTTGACAACGCGAGTACGTCATAAGGGCCTGCGATCACGCATCACGGGAGAAAACAATGCCGAACACGTAGATGCGACGCACGCAGCTGACTTCCGGCGGGAGATCAGAATAACTCCTCAGGTTGACATTTGCCTGCACTTTATTTTGCAAGGTGTCCATTTTGGGGGGGTGGGAGGAAGGAAGTGCCCCAGAGTCTCCAACTTCCTGTTCCTGTCCAGCAGACTCCTCCCAGTGCTTTGTCCATGTCATGGTCACTTTTAATTTGGATCTGGAGCTGGAAGAATTACTTTTTGTTGCTGCTGCTTGTAGGAGAGTAGGGTCAGCTGTCCTATGGTCACCCCAAATTGTTGCTTTTTGCTTCACTGGTTTATGACTTAATGTGGCTGTGGGCCTGCTAATCAGACCCACAGCCTGCTGTTCTCTCTCTAAATTAATGCCAATGCACTCTAGGTGCATTACGAATTGGATCTGGTTCACCTTATAGGCCCCTGTAACAGTGTACCCCAGGTACCCAGGGCATAGGTGTATCCAAGGCCTACCAGGGGCTGACGCATGTATTATGCCACCCCTGGCCTGGCCTCCATATTTGACACAACTGGCTGATCCATCAGCTGGGGTAAGTTGGTGTAATCACCTCTTACTTAGATGTAGTATATCTATATCTAACATATCTGGACACATGTTAACCTATAAGCCATTCCTATGGAAGGCCTCGACAATCCTGGAGGGAGAGTGCTTGGTTTCATGTGAGATGGTGCTCTGGCACGAGCTGAGCCTGTCTGCAGCTATCAGGAACAACTCCCTTAGCTGTTCCGGGATATTGCCACCCCATGTACTCTTAAGTGCATTATAATCCTCGCGGTTACTTGCTAACTTTGGTTTGGCTATATCAAAACATGTCGAGTAAGGTGTCATACAAATTGGGATACTACCCCCTCACCAATTCTGGCAACTGGAGTAGCATTTCACCCTTCTAGAGGGACATGACATGTACATAACCTGAACGCAGGTTAAAGTTAAACTCGAGCCTCAGCATCACAAAATGGATGCTGCCATCACAGACACAAGTCTGACCTCCTGCTGCTGGGAGTCCTTCCAGAGAGGGAGGTTTGGACAAAGGATTTCCTGCCTTCTGAGGTGCGAGCACCACCCCAGACAGGATGTTGTGTATTGAGTAGGACAGGGCTGAATGGAATGAGACATGCCTGGGGCACACAAGGTGTCCCTGTGCATAAGCCAGTCCAAACCGGTACTGGGGCTTTCCAGCCCCAGTCCTGGCACGGAGCTGGACAAAGGAAAGGGGGTGTAACCACCCCCCTTCCTGGTCCCACCCAGAGGAGGGACCTAGCAGGTGATCCGGCCCCTAGATTTGGAATAGGAGTAGGAGCTGTGTCCCAAGACTTCAGATCATCCTGAACTTGACTTGAAACTAAGAAGAAAACTGGACTTCGACATTCTGCTGCACAGAAGACTGAAGAGCATCTCCCTTGTGGCCAAGGAGTGACCACCCTGTGAATGCAGGCACCATTCATCAACTGGACATCTGCTTTTCCGCCGCCTCCCGCCGGAGCCTGAGCCCAGAGCCCAACAAGACCCAGATTTCCAGACATCTCAGAGCCCGATCCACAGTCCCTGAAAAGAAGAGACCCGTGGAGGCACGGAGAGACATGGGACCGGCCATCTTGGAAGATTCACGAGAAACTGACTGCACAGCACCCGAGGCACCCTCGATGCTGTGCTTTGGGGTTTTAAATGCCAAACCACCGAGCAACATTTGCACTGAATATCAGCCCCCCAGCATCTCCACGATCTGCGTGGGGCCCTTTTGCATTTTGCCACTCGACACGTTATCCTGGTTACTGGCCTGTTGGCTAGTGGCCATCTTGGCAACAAAATCTGAAATCAATACTGCTGGTCTAGTTGCTCCATACTGGCCCTCGCTCCTGTATAAAGGAGCAGCCCGTCTGACATTGCTGGTCCGAGTGAGAAGCTTGCATCATTTCCTGTGTGGCTTGCATTAACCAAGGCCTGTTTGCTCCGATCAAGAAGCCGACACTGCCATCAGCTAGAGCCTTTGTGGGACAGCTCGTAATCGACGCCTGGACATCCTCGACCTCTTCGTTTCCACGTGGCTTCAGAGACAATCTTCACATCTTCGCCTGTTTGCACCCAACATCGCCTGGTTCCCTCCTGGTTCCACAGTAGTCACGGGCTAGTGGCTTTGAACATTGTCCCCTCTGCTTTCAGGTCTTCATCTCTTCAGATCCACCCTTGGATCCACCGGAACTCTCCTCGACGACCCGCCTGCAGCATCTTCATCTACAGGCTCCATAGACCAGCGCGACGAAACCCGACACACTTTGAGACTCATGCACCCGCTTCCAGTGGGTGAGGTAACCCTGGCACTCCGGTGCTCCTGTGTAGCAATACACCTCTAGTGTCTATGTTCCAAGTTGCTAGGTTCTAGGTCACCCGGAAGGTTCCCTTTTCAGTAACTTTGTACTTTTTACGCACCATTGACATTGCATTGTTGTATTTGTGTGCTTTAAGCGCTGCAACCGAGTCCCGCGGGCCTTTCCTGACTTAGTCACTGCTAGTCCCGGACAGCTCCAGTGATTCCCAAGGCCCTAGGCCTACTTCCTTTTCGATTAGTGATACTTATACCACTATTTTAGTATATGGTTTAGGTGGCCCCTAGGGCTCATCCATATTGTAAACTTTTGTATATTTAAACAGTTTTTTGTTTTAACGCATTTGCTTCTGTGCTCATAAAGAGTATAGGGGATATTTGTAGTAAATAAATATATATATATTTTCAATATATATCTGTGTGGTGTCCTTTCATTTGGTATTCAAGGGGATTGTATATGGTAAAACAGATTGCTTCACATGCCTTTACAGAGTTTAGCCTAAGACTGCTTTGTCCACGCTACCTCTAGAATAGCTGGTCTATAAGGTTGACTTACAACCAATCATCATAAGGGTTGCTTTGCATGGTACAAGGTGATCACTAGAACTAGCGAGCATCATATACCAGGCCAACTTCTCTCACACTGCTGGATATTTGTATTTGAGGACCTTTTAGACTTTGGAGTTTGGATCACTTTTGGACTTGAGATTTTACAAGTAAGTTGATGTTGTTTGTTTGGGGATTTGCAGTTGCTGCAACTACAGTTTTAAAACTTTTTTCACAACTTAAAAAATATATATTGTGTGTAGCCACAGTATCCAGTAGGCCCAGGGTTAGTCATGGGTGCATGATACAACTGTTTCTGTGATTTTTTTTTAACTTAAATCTCATTTATGTCATGGAATTTTAGCTCACTGTTATATGTTCATTTTCTTTTAATTTTGAGGTGCCTGTAAAGCCTCACTACCCAGTAGGCCAAGGGGTATTGAGTGGTTTATGGACCTAGTCTTTCCATGGGATGTCTTTAATTTAGACATCATTGAGGGCGTGGATGGCATTGGATTTTGTGATGTATGTGTATTTTTCTACTTTTTGGGGTGTTGTTAGGGCCGGGCCATGTGGCTGGGGGTCAAAGGACCATTTTGAAGCCAGGCAGTGTGCCCAGGCTTGCATCCAGTTTGCCTTGCTTTCTTCCATTTGGCTCAGGGGTACTCAGTGGTGCATGGACCAAGTCTTTCAGTGGGGTGTCTTGAATTTAAACATCATTGAGGGCATGGATGACATTGAATTTTGGTGATTTGTGGGTGTTTTTCAACTTTTTGGGGTGTTGTTGGGGCCTGGCGATGTGGGCGGGGGCCATTTTGAGGCTGGTCCAGGCAGGGCCTGGCCATGTGGCTGGTGGTCAAGGGCCCATTTTGAAGCAAGGCAGTGTGCTCAGGCCTGCACCCAGTTTGCCTTGCTTTATTCCATTAGGCCCAGGGGTACTCAGTGGTGCATGGACCAAGTCTTTCTGTGGGAAGTCTTGAATTTAAACATCATTGAGGGCATGGATGGCATTGGATTGTGGTGATTGTTGTGTGTTTTTTTACTATTTGGGGTGTTGTTGGGGCCTGGCCATGTTGTTGTAATTTGATGATGGCTGGTTAGCGCTTAGCTTTGCTACACAATTATTTCCCTTAACTTGACCTTATTCGAAAACGCCATTTTGTATGTTACGGTGGCCATTTTAGAGAATGAGCTGCCTCGTGGTCAGCATGCCCTTTAGTCCTTTGTCCGTGCCACTGACCGCTCGAGTTTGCCCAGCAACAGGCTATTTATAGTAACGGTCAAGCCTGTACATGCGCAGTTCCAACTGACCAGTCACCTCTTAGGAATCTCCCGCCAAACTGACCAGTGGAGTTGTAACCCCTCCCATGAGTTGGCTGTGTTCCAAAAATGACCATATATGTACCTAAACTCTGTAACCATGTACCGCCTACCTTTTTATTACTGTAAATCTGTATAAAAGAAGGACTCGCACCGAAGTTCGGTGTGATACTTCTTGCATTGCCGAAGGGTGCTGTAGGAATGTACCACCACCCCATGGGGTCTTAATAAACTTGTCTTTTGTACTTTTCAGTTTCCGTGCCAACAGTTCTTTCGGTGTAATGGGTATTCTGTGGAGTATGTAGGCCTTGGGAACCCAATACCACAAATTGGCGACCACGAAGGGACTCATCGGCGACTCGGACGCCCGAAGCAGAGGTCGTGACGAAGGATTGGAAACTCGCCATGGACGCGTACACTGCCACTGAGTGACCCGAGTCTTGGCACCCACGGTGTTTTCTTCCCTTCCTTCTGATCTGACCTTCCAGGTGGCGCCGGTCCCCGACTGAGATTCTGCTCGTCTGTGTTGCTGTACAGTGCCCGTTTGGCTGATTCGATCAAAGACCTTGGCAGTTGGAATCTGGATATTTGAGAATCGGGTAAGATTTGTGATCGGTAAGGTAGTCTTCGGACGCTTACTGAAGTTCTATGACTGTGATTATGATTTGAGTTAGCTAACATTTTGACTTTGTGAATTTGAATACATATGTGTAGTGCACTTCACATAGGCAGGCATGTAGAGATGTTTCTCTAACTTTGTTCGTACTTTGAGCGGCACATTTGTGTGAAGTACTGTAAGTGCCATTTTTTACGGTATCACGCTTTCATGGTACCTTTTTGAACATGCCTGTTTTAAGCCCACTCCGAGGGATGTGCTGCCTTGGAAATGGTACCACATATAGGTTAAATGAATCTCAGCCGGCTCCCCCAGAGGGAACTCCTAATCGTGAGATGTATGTAAAATGTGGCCTTCCCCCTATACTGTACAGTAAATTATGGCATAAATACACTAGGACCGATCCTGAATTGCAATGGCCACTACATGGGTCGTTTGATTTACGAAAGGTTCAGTTTGTGGAGCAATGTTTGTTTCAGCGCAGGTCTAGACAGGATATGTATGATTGTGTGCGAATGTGGGAGAAAGCAGTGCGTGAACGTATGAAGCGTGAGGTTGCCTTGGCGGACAAGGAGCAGCGCAAGGCTGCTCGAGATAAAGCTTTACAGCTTGAGGAGAAGGAGGCGCAGGAGAAGAAAGAGAGGGAGACCCGGGAACGTAATTTGCAAACGACCGGTCAATTTCCTATTCGACGTCTTCTTTATCCTGTCCTTAATAATGAAATTGATGATTTTTGGTTATTAGATCGATCTCCGCCTCTGTATGTTCAGCCTACGGCCCCGTCTGAGGATTCCGGTGATGAAGGTCGGGATAAGTCGAGTACCAGGTTAACTGCTGAGAGAGGCGCGGAATTGCGTAGTTTTGCTAGGAAACTGAATTTGAATAACATAACTGTGTCAGAAGTTATAGCTGAAAAGGATAAGTGGTCGGATCGAGAATTGATGTGTTTTTTAACTACTTTTGCAGATGAAGTTATTGCTCGATTTCGTAAGAATTCAGTGGAATTAGAACCCAAAGGATATGTCAGTTCATCATGAGAATATGCGTAAAGGTTTATTTGTTCTTGCAGATGCAGATGGGTTTTTCACACGATTGCTCCAGCTACGGGATGAGGCGTCCAGATTGCGGGAAGCACGAAAAGCAGAAAAAGAGTCCATGCCGGGGTCGATGGAGCAGTCCAAACAGTGTTCTATCCTGGGTTCAGATAAGAATTCTAAAGTGCATGTTATGCCTATGCGTGAAGCTGCCCCTCTGTATGTTCCCCCTAAAGGGGACGGTACAGATGAAGATAAAATGTCGGCAAATTCAAAGGGGTATTTTATATATAATTGGGTGTATACGCCTTGGAATAGAGCAGATGTTATGGCATTGAAAAACGCTTTACCTGATCTCCGTAAGAATCCGGCAGCATTCTATGAAGGGGTGGAGGGGGCCATTTCCTCTTGTGTTATGACTCTTGTTGATATAGATCTTTTCTTTGGCTTAATACTTCCCCCTGATATGTGGAGATCGATTCGTAAGACTAATGATCAAACGATGTTTGGGGCAACTTGGAAGGAGATAGGTCAGGCTGACTTAGACAGGGAACCTGCATGCAAACCATGTGACTTAATTTTAGACCTTCCAACGGCTATTTTGAATAAACTAAAAACGCTTGTTCCTCCTAAAAAGATCGATTGGACTATGTTAGCTTCGTGCAAACAGAAGCCAGACGAATCGGTATCTGATTTCTTTACACGTTTCGAAGAAGCGTTTCATGATTACAGTGGTCAATCATTAACAGACGATATGGGTAGGCATCTGTTTGTTGATAAGTATGTGGATAATCTCCTACCGGAGATTGCAAAACGGTTGAAAACAAGTGAAAGTTCCTGGACCACGGCGACCCCTGCGTCTTTGTTAACTATGGCTCAGTATTACGAGCGGCAGGAATTAGAGGCTAAAGAAAGTGTTGATAAGAAAGCGAAGGAATTGAAAACGAAGGTGATGTTGGCACAGGTTCGTGGTGCGCAATCTAGAGGGAATGATAGAGGCAGACGAGGAGGGGGTAATGCGTCGTACGGTCGTACCGATATTGCTGAGGACCAATGTGCATATTGTAAAGAGTTTGGGCATTGGGCTGAAGATTGTCCAGTGCTTCATGAGCAACGTAGCCAGCGTGGTCGAGGAGGTGGAAGGTCGAGGAATAGTTATTCGGGAGCGAGAGGTGGCGGAAGTGATCGTGGTAGGCTTGAAGCGAGGGGTCGTGGACAGGATGAACGAAATACCTTTGATAGACGGAACCAGTATCAGATATCGGAGGGCATCAGGATTATGTGCATGTATAGGATTGCGTAGGATGGGGTGTGGAATTGGTTGAAGTGCCAGTAGATCAAAGAGGTCCATATGTATCAGCGGGCATTTTGGGTTCTACTGATCAGTTTTTAGTTGACACCGGAGCTACTCGTAGTGCTTTGTCTAAAAACCTGGTTCCAAGGGCTCCCCTGTCTGGCGAAATGGTAACATGTATAGGGTTTGATGGCACACCCTCTCCTAGCACATTATCACAACCTCTTGCACTTTGTATTGACAAATTTTTTAGCTTCTGCCCATTTTTGTTGTCGCCACACACTCCAGATAACATTATGGGCATTGATTTGCTTAAATATTTTCGAGCAACGATACGCTGTGCTCCTGAAGGAGTGCGGGTTAGTTTGAATGACAATCACCCAGATTCAGACAGATTTTGTACAATGAAGGAAATTGAAGCATTAGCCTCTCTCCCGCACACGTTATGGGCGACCTCAGATACGGATGTGGGACAGATGCTCATCCCGCCTATTCGAATTACTGTCAAGGAGGGAGTACCTCTGCCACGAGTACCACAGTATAATATTTCTAGGGAAGGTGAAATTGCCTGACGCACATCGTTCAGGATTTGATTATTGCAGGAGTAGTGGAGGAAGTTCCTCACAATGTCTGTAACAGCCCTATTCTTCCGATTCTTAAGAAAGACACTGACGACAAAGTCTATCGATTTTTTTATTGATTTGAGAGAAATTAACAAAATTGTCATTCCCCAATACCCGGTGGTGTCTGACATCACGACCTTGCTTACATTGGTACCCCCAACTGCAACGACCTTTACTGTTATTGACCTTAAGAACGCATTCTTTTCCATTCCCATTCATCCTGACAGCAGATACTTATTTGGCTTTACGTTAAATAATAAATCGTACAGATTTTGTTGTGTTCCCCAAGGTTACACAGAGAGTCCTAGTATCTATAGCCAGGATTTAAAAAGACAGCTTGACTCTTTTGAATTACAATCCGGAGTAGCCCTTATACAGTATGTTGATGATCTCCTATTGGCTGCAGACACCTATGCACAATGTGAGGAGAGTACATTTGCTTTACTTTCCTTTTTGGCTCAGAATAATCATAAAGTCTCAAAGAAAAAGTTACAATACTGTAGACCCAAGGTGACCTACCTCGGTCATCTTTTGTCTAAGGAGGGGTGTGCATTAACATCAGATCGAATTCAAGCGATTTTAGATACGCCAGTTCCCCGCACTCAGAGAGATGTACGCGCCTTCATAGGATTAACGTCCTTTTGCAGACAGTGGATCATGGGGTTTTCACACATTATCAAACCTTTGTTAGCGTTATTGTCCAAAACTACACCAATGCCCCTTGAATGGACAGAGGAATATCAGAACGCTTTTGATCAACTGAGACAAGCTCTTTGTTCTGCACCCGTGTTAGGTACACCAGATTACACAAAGATTTTCACGTTGTACGTGCACGAGAAAGATGGGTGCGCGTTATCAGTGTTAGTGCAGACACACGGGGATAAGCAGAGGCCATGTGCATATTTCTCAGCCATTCTTGATCCTGTAGCGCGAGGGTTACCTGGGTGTTTCCGAGCAGTTGCAGCGACAGCAGTAGCTATACGGCAGAGTTATTTTGCTTGGTAGCGCTTGAAAAATACAATATCGCGTGTGCGGCGTTGACTTACCGTGATTCTGAGTCCGCCGAGTTGTTTTTCTCCCGGTTTACGTGTGCTGCGCCATTTTTGATCTTGCTGCGTGATCGTGCAAGAGTTTTTCGACCACAATTACGTCATCGCGGCCCGATCATGCACAGCAAGAGTTTGACAACGCGAGTACGTCATAAGGGCCTGCGATCACGCATCACGGGAGAAAACAATGCCGAACACGTAGATGCGACGCACGCAGCTGACTTCCGGCGGGAGATCAGAATAACTCCTCAGGTTGACATTTGCCTGCACTTTATTTTGCAAGGTGTCCATTTTGGGGGGGTGGGAGGAAGGAAGTGCCCCAGAGTCTCCAACTTCCTGTTCCTGTCCAGCAGACTCCTCCCAGTGCTTTGTCCATGTCATGGTCACTTTTAATTTGGATCTGGAGCTGGAAGAATTACTTTTTGTTGCTGCTGCTTGTAGGAGAGTAGGGTCAGCTGTCCTATGGTCACCCCAAATTGTTGCTTTTTGCTTCACTGGTTTATGACTTAATGTGGCTGTGGGCCTGCTAATCAGACCCACAGCCTGCTGTTCTCTCTCTAAATTAATGCCAATGCACTCTAGGTGCATTACGAATTGGATCTGGTTCACCTTATAGGCCCCTGTAACAGTGTACCCCAGGTACCCAGGGCATAGGTGTATCCAAGGCCTACCAGGGGCTGACGCATGTATTATGCCACCCCTGGCCTGGCCTCCATATTTGACACAACTGGCTGATCCATCAGCTGGGGTAAGTTGGTGTAATCACCTCTTACTTAGATGTAGTATATCTATATCTAACATATCTGGACACATGTTAACCTATAAGCCATTCCTATGGAAGGCCTCGACAATCCTGGAGGGAGAGTGCTTGGTTTCATGTGAGATGGTGCTCTGGCACGAGCTGAGCCTGTCTGCAGCTATCAGGAACAACTCCCTTAGCTGTTCCGGGATATTGCCACCCCATGTACTCTTAAGTGCATTATAATCCTCGCGGTTACTTGCTAACTTTGGTTTGGCTATATCAAAACATGTCGAGTAAGGTGTCATACAAATTGGGATACTACCCCCTCACCAATTCTGGCAACTGGAGTAGCATTTCACCCTTCTAGAGGGACATGACATGTACATAACCTGAACGCAGGTTAAAGTTAAACTCGAGCCTCAGCATCACAAAATGGATGCTGCCATCACAGACACAAGTCTGACCTCCTGCTGCTGGGAGTCCTTCCAGAGAGGGAGGTTTGGACAAAGGATTTCCTGCCTTCTGAGGTGCGAGCACCACCCCAGACAGGATGTTGTGTATTGAGTAGGACAGGGCTGAATGGAATGAGACATGCCTGGGGCACACAAGGTGTCCCTGTGCATAAGCCAGTCCAAACCGGTACTGGGGCTTTCCAGCCCCAGTCCTGGCACGGAGCTGGACAAAGGAAAGGGGGTGTAACCACCCCCCTTCCTGGTCCCACCCAGAGGAGGGACCTAGCAGGTGATCCGGCCCCTAGATTTGGAATAGGAGTAGGAGCTGTGTCCCAAGACTTCAGATCATCCTGAACTTGACTTGAAACTAAGAAGAAAACTGGACTTCGACATTCTGCTGCACAGAAGACTGAAGAGCATCTCCCTTGTGGCCAAGGAGTGACCACCCTGTGAATGCAGGCACCATTCATCAACTGGACATCTGCTTTTCCGCCGCCTCCCGCCGGAGCCTGAGCCCAGAGCCCAACAAGACCCAGATTTCCAGACATCTCAGAGCCCGATCCACAGTCCCTGAAAAGAAGAGACCCGTGGAGGCACGGAGAGACATGGGACCGGCCATCTTGGAAGATTCACGAGAAACTGACTGCACAGCACCCGAGGCACCCTCGATGCTGTGCTTTGGGGTTTTAAATGCCAAACCACCGAGCAACATTTGCACTGAATATCAGCCCCCCAGCATCTCCACGATCTGCGTGGGGCCCTTTTGCATTTTGCCACTCGACACGTTATCCTGGTTACTGGCCTGTTGGCTAGTGGCCATCTTGGCAACAAAATCTGAAATCAATACTGCTGGTCTAGTTGCTCCATACTGGCCCTCGCTCCTGTATAAAGGAGCAGCCCGTCTGACATTGCTGGTCCGAGTGAGAAGCTTGCATCATTTCCTGTGTGGCTTGCATTAACCAAGGCCTGTTTGCTCCGATCAAGAAGCCGACACTGCCATCAGCTAGAGCCTTTGTGGGACAGCTCGTAATCGACGCCTGGACATCCTCGACCTCTTCGTTTCCACGTGGCTTCAGAGACAATCTTCACATCTTCGCCTGTTTGCACCCAACATCGCCTGGTTCCCTCCTGGTTCCACAGTAGTCACGGGCTAGTGGCTTTGAACATTGTCCCCTCTGCTTTCAGGTCTTCATCTCTTCAGATCCACCCTTGGATCCACCGGAACTCTCCTCGACGACCCGCCTGCAGCATCTTCATCTACAGGCTCCATAGACCAGCGCGACGAAACCCGACACACTTTGAGACTCATGCACCCGCTTCCAGTGGGTGAGGTAACCCTGGCACTCCGGTGCTCCTGTGTAGCAATACACCTCTAGTGTCTATGTTCCAAGTTGCTAGGTTCTAGGTCACCCGGAAGGTTCCCTTTTCAGTAACTTTGTACTTTTTACGCACCATTGACATTGCATTGTTGTATTTGTGTGCTTTAAGCGCTGCAACCGAGTCCCGCGGGCCTTTCCTGACTTAGTCACTGCTAGTCCCGGACAGCTCCAGTGATTCCCAAGGCCCTAGGCCTACTTCCTTTTCGATTAGTGATACTTATACCACTATTTTAGTATATGGTTTAGGTGGCCCCTAGGGCTCATCCATATTGTAAACTTTTGTATATTTAAACAGTTTTTTGTTTTAACGCATTTGCTTCTATGCTCATAAAGAGTATAGGGGATATTTGTAGTAAATAAATATATATATATTTTCAATATATATCTGTGTGGTGTCCTTTCATTTGGTATTCAAGGGGATTGTATATGGTAAAACAGATTGCTTCACATGCCTTTACAGAGTTTAGCCTAAGACTGCTTTGTCCACGCTACCTCTAGAATAGCTGGTCTATAAGGTTGACTTACAACCAATCATCATAAGGGTTGCTTTGCATGGTACAAGGTGATCACTAGAACTAGCGAGCATCATATACCAGGCCAACTTCTCTCACACTGCTGGATATTTGTATTTGAGGACCTTTTAGACTTTGGAGTTTGGATCACTTTTGGACTTGAGATTTTACAAGTAAGTTGATGTTGTTTGTTTGGGGATTTGCAGTTGCTGCAACTACAGTTTTAAAACTTTTTTCACAACTTAAAAAATATATATTGTGTGTAGCCACAGTATCCAGTAGGCCCAGGGTTAGTCATGGGTGCATGATACAACTGTTTCTGTGATTTTTTTTTAACTTAAATCTCATTTATGTCATGGAATTTTAGCTCACTGTTATATGTTCATTTTCTTTTAATTTTGAGGTGCCTGTAAAGCCTCACTACCCAGTAGGCCAAGGGGTATTGAGTGGTTTATGGACCTAGTCTTTCCATGGGATGTCTTTAATTTAGACATCATTGAGGGCGTGGATGGCATTGGATTTTGTGATGTATGTGTATTTTTCTACTTTTTGGGGTGTTGTTAGGGCCGGGCCATGTGGCTGGGGGTCAAAGGACCATTTTGAAGCCAGGCAGTGTGCCCAGGCTTGCATCCAGTTTGCCTTGCTTTCTTCCATTTGGCTCAGGGGTACTCAGTGGTGCATGGACCAAGTCTTTCAGTGGGGTGTCTTGAATTTAAACATCATTGAGGGCATGGATGACATTGAATTTTGGTGATTTGTGGGTGTTTTTCAACTTTTTGGGGTGTTGTTGGGGCCTGGCGATGTGGGCGGGGGCCATTTTGAGGCTGGTCCAGGCAGGGCCTGGCCATGTGGCTGGTGGTCAAGGGCCCATTTTGAAGCAAGGCAGTGTGCTCAGGCCTGCACCCAGTTTGCCTTGCTTTATTCCATTAGGCCCAGGGGTACTCAGTGGTGCATGGACCAAGTCTTTCTGTGGGAAGTCTTGAATTTAAACATCATTGAGGGCATGGATGGCATTGGATTGTGGTGATTGTTGTGTGTTTTTTTACTATTTGGGGTGTTGTTGGGGCCTGGCCATGTTGTTGTAATTTGATGATGGCTGGTTAGCGCTTAGCTTTGCTACACAATTATTTCCCTTAACTTGACCTTATTCGAAAACGCCATTTTGTATGTTACGGTGGCCATTTTAGAGAATGAGCTGCCTCGTGGTCAGCATGCCCTTTAGTCCTTTGTCCGTGCCACTGACCGCTCGAGTTTGCCCAGCAACAGGCTATTTATAGTAACGGTCAAGCCTGTACATGCGCAGTTCCAACTGACCAGTCACCTCTTAGGAATCTCCCGCCAAACTGACCAGTGGAGTTGTAACCCCTCCCATGAGTTGGCTGTGTTCCAAAAATGACCATATATGTACCTAAACTCTGTAACCATGTACCGCCTACCTTTTTATTACTGTAAATCTGTATAAAAGAAGGACTCGCACCGAAGTTCGGTGTGATACTTCTTGCATTGCCGAAGGGTGCTGTAGGAATGTACCACCACCCCATGGGGTCTTAATAAACTTGTCTTTTGTACTTTTCAGTTTCCGTGCCAACAGTTCTTTCGGTGTAATGGGTATTCTGTGGAGTATGTAGGCCTTGGGAACCCAATACCACAAATTGGCGACCACGAAGGGACTCATCGGCGACTCGGACGCCCGAAGCAGAGGTCGTGACGAAGGATTGGAAACTCGCCATGGACGCGTACACTGCCACTGAGTGACCCGAGTCTTGGCACCCACGGTGTTTTCTTCCCTTCCTTCTGATCTGACCTTCCAGGTGGCGCCGGTCCCCGACTGAGATTCTGCTCGTCTGTGTTGCTGTACAGTGCCCGTTTGGCTGATTCGATCAAAGACCTTGGCAGTTGGAATCTGGATATTTGAGAATCGGGTAAGATTTGTGATCGGTAAGGTAGTCTTCGGACGCTTACTGAAGTTCTATGACTGTGATTATGATTTGAGTTAGCTAACATTTTGACTTTGTGAATTTGAATACATATGTGTAGTGCACTTCACATAGGCAGGCATGTAGAGATGTTTCTCTAACTTTGTTCGTACTTTGAGCGGCACATTTGTGTGAAGTACTGTAAGTGCCATTTTTTACGGTATCACGCTTTCATGGTACCTTTTTGAACATGCCTGTTTTAAGCCCACTCCGAGGGATGTGCTGCCTTGGAAATGGTACCACATATAGGTTAAATGAATCTCAGCCGGCTCCCCCAGAGGGAACTCCTAATCGTGAGATGTATGTAAAATTTGGCCTTCCCCCTATACTGTACAGTAAATTATGGCATAAATACACTAGGACCGATCCTGAATTGCAATGGCCACTACATGGGTCGTTTGATTTACGAAAGGTTCAGTTTGTGGAGCAATGTTTGTTTCAGCGCAGGTCTAGACAGGATATGTATGATTGTGTGCGAATGTGGGAGAAAGCAGTGCGTGAACGTATGAAGCGTGAGGTTGCCTTGGCGGACAAGGAGCAGCGCAAGGCTGCTCGAGATAAAGCTTTACAGCTTGAGGAGAAGGAGGCGCAGGAGAAGAAAGAGAGGGAGACCCGGGAACGTAATTTGCAAACGACCGGTCAATTTCCTATTCGACGTCTTCTTTATCCTGTCCTTAATAATGAAATTGATGATTTTTGGTTATTAGATCGATCTCCGCCTCTGTATGTTCAGCCTACGGCCCCGTCTGAGGATTCCGGTGATGAAGGTCGGGATAAGTCGAGTACCAGGTTAACTGCTGAGAGAGGCGCGGAATTGCGTAGTTTTGCTAGGAAACTGAATTTGAATAACATAACTGTGTCAGAAGTTATAGCTGAAAAGGATAAGTGGTCGGATCGAGAATTGATGTGTTTTTTAACTACTTTTGCAGATGAAGTTATTGCTCGATTTCGTAAGAATTCAGTGGAATTAGAACCCAAAGGATATGTCAGTTCATCATGAGAATATGCGTAAAGGTTTATTTGTTCTTGCAGATGCAGATGGGTTTTTCACACGATTGCTCCAGCTACGGGATG
The DNA here is from genome assembly GCF_964263255.1 of Lissotriton vulgaris. Lineage (NCBI taxonomy): Eukaryota > Metazoa > Chordata > Amphibia > Caudata > Salamandridae > Lissotriton > Lissotriton vulgaris. The sequence continues at coordinate 458,724,481 of NC_141696.1, read as the reverse complement.
AGGCGTCCAGATTGCGGGAAGCACGAAAAGCAGAAAAAGAGTCCATGCCGGGGTCGATGGAGCAGTCCAAACAGTGTTCTATCCTGGGTTCAGATAAGAATTCTAAAGTGCATGTTATGCCTATGCGTGAAGCTGCCCCTCTGTATGTTCCCCCTAAAGGGGACGGTACAGATGAAGATAAAATGTCGGCAAATTCAAAGGGGTATTTTATATATAATTGGGTGTATACGCCTTGGAATAGAGCAGATGTTATGGCATTGAAAAACGCTTTACCTGATCTCCGTAAGAATCCGGCAGCATTCTATGAAGGGGTGGAGGGGGCCATTTCCTCTTGTGTTATGACTCTTGTTGATATAGATCTTTTCTTTGGCTTAATACTTCCCCCTGATATGTGGAGATCGATTCGTAAGACTAATGATCAAACGATGTTTGGGGCAACTTGGAAGGAGATAGGTCAGGCTGACTTAGACAGGGAACCTGCATGCAAACCATGTGACTTAATTTTAGACCTTCCAACGGCTATTTTGAATAAACTAAAAACGCTTGTTCCTCCTAAAAAGATCGATTGGACTATGTTAGCTTCGTGCAAACAGAAGCCAGACGAATCGGTATCTGATTTCTTTACACGTTTCGAAGAAGCGTTTCATGATTACAGTGGTCAATCATTAACAGACGATATGGGTAGGCATCTGTTTGTTGATAAGTATGTGGATAATCTCCTACCGGAGATTGCAAAACGGTTGAAAACAAGTGAAAGTTCCTGGACCACGGCGACCCCTGCGTCTTTGTTAACTATGGCTCAGTATTACGAGCGGCAGGAATTAGAGGCTAAAGAAAGTGTTGATAAGAAAGCGAAGGAATTGAAAACGAAGGTGATGTTGGCACAGGTTCGTGGTGCGCAATCTAGAGGGAATGATAGAGGCAGACGAGGAGGGGGTAATGCGTCGTACGGTCGTACCGATATTGCTGAGGACCAATGTGCATATTGTAAAGAGTTTGGGCATTGGGCTGAAGATTGTCCAGTGCTTCATGAGCAACGTAGCCAGCGTGGTCGAGGAGGTGGAAGGTCGAGGAATAGTTATTCGGGAGCGAGAGGTGGCGGAAGTGATCGTGGTAGGCTTGAAGCGAGGGGTCGTGGACAGGATGAACGAAATACCTTTGATAGACGGAACCAGTATCAGATATCGGAGGGCATCAGGATTATGTGCATGTATAGGATTGCGTAGGATGGGGTGTGGAATTGGTTGAAGTGCCAGTAGATCAAAGAGGTCCATATGTATCAGCGGGCATTTTGGGTTCTACTGATCAGTTTTTAGTTGACACCGGAGCTACTCGTAGTGCTTTGTCTAAAAACCTGGTTCCAAGGGCTCCCCTGTCTGGCGAAATGGTAACATGTATAGGGTTTGATGGCACACCCTCTCCTAGCACATTATCACAACCTCTTGCACTTTGTATTGACAAATTTTTTAGCTTCTGCCCATTTTTGTTGTCGCCACACACTCCAGATAACATTATGGGCATTGATTTGCTTAAATATTTTCGAGCAACGATACGCTGTGCTCCTGAAGGAGTGCGGGTTAGTTTGAATGACAATCACCCAGATTCAGACAGATTTTGTACAATGAAGGAAATTGAAGCATTAGCCTCTCTCCCGCACACGTTATGGGCGACCTCAGATACGGATGTGGGACAGATGCTCATCCCGCCTATTCGAATTACTGTCAAGGAGGGAGTACCTCTGCCACGAGTACCACAGTATAATATTTCTAGGGAAGGTGAAATTGCCTGACGCACATCGTTCAGGATTTGATTATTGCAGGAGTAGTGGAGGAAGTTCCTCACAATGTCTGTAACAGCCCTATTCTTCCGATTCTTAAGAAAGACACTGACGACAAAGTCTATCGATTTTTTTATTGATTTGAGAGAAATTAACAAAATTGTCATTCCCCAATACCCGGTGGTGTCTGACATCACGACCTTGCTTACATTGGTACCCCCAACTGCAACGACCTTTACTGTTATTGACCTTAAGAACGCATTCTTTTCCATTCCCATTCATCCTGACAGCAGATACTTATTTGGCTTTACGTTAAATAATAAATCGTACAGATTTTGTTGTGTTCCCCAAGGTTACACAGAGAGTCCTAGTATCTATAGCCAGGATTTAAAAAGACAGCTTGACTCTTTTGAATTACAATCCGGAGTAGCCCTTATACAGTATGTTGATGATCTCCTATTGGCTGCAGACACCTATGCACAATGTGAGGAGAGTACATTTGCTTTACTTTCCTTTTTGGCTCAGAATAATCATAAAGTCTCAAAGAAAAAGTTACAATACTGTAGACCCAAGGTGACCTACCTCGGTCATCTTTTGTCTAAGGAGGGGTGTGCATTAACATCAGATCGAATTCAAGCGATTTTAGATACGCCAGTTCCCCGCACTCAGAGAGATGTACGCGCCTTCATAGGATTAACGTCCTTTTGCAGACAGTGGATCATGGGGTTTTCACACATTATCAAACCTTTGTTAGCGTTATTGTCCAAAACTACACCAATGCCCCTTGAATGGACAGAGGAATATCAGAACGCTTTTGATCAACTGAGACAAGCTCTTTGTTCTGCACCCGTGTTAGGTACACCAGATTACACAAAGATTTTCACGTTGTACGTGCACGAGAAAGATGGGTGCGCGTTATCAGTGTTAGTGCAGACACACGGGGATAAGCAGAGGCCATGTGCGTATTTCTCAGCCATTCTTGATCCTGTAGCGCGAGGGTTACCTGGGTGTTTCCGAGCAGTTGCAGCGACAGCAGTAGCTATACGGCAGAGTGAGGGAATAGTTTTGTCACACAAACTGTTGGTGTTAGTTCCCCACGCAGTAGATGCCCTGTTAAATCAAACGAAGACACAGTACCTCACGAGCGCACGTTTAACAGGATATGAGCTCACAATTCTGGCACCACATATCACACTGAAAAGATGCGCTACCCTGAACCCTGCCACTTTATTGCCATATCCGGTTGAAGAGGGCCAGGAGGAAAAACACCATGATTGTGTTTTTCTGACTGAGGAACAAACAAAGGGTCGTGTCGACTTACAGGATATGCCACTTCCAGATGTGGATGGGGAACTGTGGGTTGATGGATCGTGTTTGAGGCTGTCAGATGGCACAACTTCTGCAGCATATGCGATCACGACACTTAAGACTGTGGTAGAAACAGCACGAATACCCCAGAAATCAGCCCAAGCAGGGGAGCTGATAGCTTTGACAAGAGCCTGCGAATTGAGTGCTGGCTTATGTGTGAACATCTACACAGACAGCCCTTACGCCTTCAGAGTAGCGCATGACTTCGGCCTACTCTGGAGAGAGCGTGGGTTTTTAACTTCGCACGGAGTACACATTATGCATGGAGAACTAGTGCGTGATCTCCTAAACGCGTTACTTTGTCCAAAGAAAGTGGCGATATTCAAATTCAGTGCACATAAAAAAGTCACTGACAAAGTGGGACAAGGCAATGCTTTTGCGGACAGTATAGCAAGACAAACGGCTATGTCACGAAACGACTCCCCCATGTATGTAGTGAAGTCGCAGGCCGAGCGATGGCATGATGCTCGAGCAGAGATATTAGACATTCAGAAAACAGCGACTGAAGTGGAACTTGTAACATGGGCAGCAGAAGGGGTGTGCGATGATGAGGGTTGTTGGAGGAGCAAGGATATGGAACGATGGAAATTGCCTGCAGCTTACTTGCAAGCGATGGTCCAGATGACACATGGGTTGGCACATGTTGGAGCTCTTGCGATCACTCGATTGTTAACACGAGTTTGGGAGCATCCTGAGATTGCCAACACTGCTAAGAGAGTAGAGCAGACCTGTTTGATATGTTTACAGCACAATCCTGAGAAAGGGACGCATACTCCGAAAGGAGGGTTCGTTCCACCTTCTGCACCATTCGAGGTACTTCAAATGGATTATATCCAGCTTGAGCGTTGCAATAACCTTAAGTATGCCTTAGTGGTGGTATGTGCTTTTAGCAAATGGGTTGAGGCCTTCCCCACGAAAGATAATACGGCTTTGACAACGGCTAAGGTTTTGCTCAAAGAGTACTTCCCTCGATATGGAGTTTGCAAATTTTTGTGGAGCGATAATGGTCCCCATTTTGTTGGGAAAATTGTGGAATATGTGCTAAAGGGATTGGGGATTCATCAAAAGTTCCATGCTGTGTTCCATCCTCAGTCAGCAGGTCTTGTCGAGCGGTACAATGCCACGTTGAAACTAAAGTTGGCTAAGATTGTGGCGTCCACATCTTTGAAGTGGCCGGATGCCTTGCCGTTAGCATTGCTCTCTATTAGATCAGTGCCCCACTCTCGAACTGGCCTCACACCTTATGAAGTGGTGTTTGGAAGGCCAATGAATATATGGGGAGTTCCTAAGCCGCGATTGTTACATGATGTGCCTTGTATAATGATGAACGATTATTTGGCACAATTAACAAATGATTTACTTTCTATTCAACAACAGGTTCAAGAAGCGCTCCCTGACAACTCCATTGGAGAGGCTCACAATCTTCGTCCTGGCGATTATGTTATGGTGAAGTCTTTTGAGAGAGCGAACAGCTTGGAACAGAGGTGGCGTGGCCCGAGCAAGTCCTGCTTGCAACTCGAACGGCTGTACGAGTGACCAACAGGAAGCGGTGGGTGCATTCAACTCACTGCAGTCGCGTCTCTCCGGACCTGGTGAATCCTACTGTGCTGTCTGACTACAGAGACATCTTGGACGAGGAAAAGAGCCCAGCTGTGACGTCGGCCGAATCTGAGGGAGCCTTCCCGGACCACACCGTTTCTGGACAACAGCGCTACAATCTGCGGCCACGATAGGAAGAAGATTTTTATTTGGGGCGAGACTGGTTGGTTACCGCTCTGGGGTTTGTGAAACGGAAGCCGGGAATCTCAAGGGGGAGGGATCAGTTCTGCCAAGAGTAGCGACACCCGTCTTGACCCCGGAGAAGAAAACAACGGCTACCTTGGAGCTCAGCACTCACATTTTAATTTTTTTAGTTGCATATTTGAGACATTGTACACTCTTTTGAACTATGGCGTCTTCTGCATCACGAGACAAAAGTATTCTTGGTGCTATATTGTTTGTACTGACAATTGTGGTGATAGCAGTGATAGCCTGGGTAGTAGAACTCGTGGTACCTGTACAAGAACATTTGCTGCCGACTACCCCAGCTCCATCTGAACATTTTCATTTCACCTTACCCTACCATGAAGAACGGCATCGACAGACTTATTTGAACAATAGCTTCATTCAAATCTTGCATCATACTCACAATATGACGAACACTTCTAACTGTTGGGTGTGTGGGATGTTGCCTGGGCATCAGAAGAAAGGAGGCACACCGCTTATCCCACTCCTGTTTTCCCACAATGGTTCCTGCAATGCTTGGTATACTCTTCTATTCACTTTGCGCTGGCCAACAAAAGGGGGGTGCTTTTCCATTTAAACAAGATATGCTATCATGATCGGGACGGCTACCCACAAGCTGAGGGTACTCGGTTCGAATGGGAGGAGTACCGCCCCGACAACATATCTGCACCCCGGATCTACAGTAACCAACGGAACATTAATATGTCTAGCTCTCATGTTATTAATGTTATCGATGCTAAGGCTGATCTCTGTATACGAAATAAAGGTACAATCCCGGTTGGAAAAAGTGAATGTAACACCACACTTACATTTGACAGTCCGAATGGCATAACATTTGTGGCATCCTGAAATACATACTTCATCTGTGGTAATAAAGGTTATCATCGTCTCCCGTTAGGGTGATTGGGTACATGTTATATCTCTTTTGTATAGCCCCCTGTATTCATTGCCCCACCAATGTACCATAATGACTATATATTGTATCATGATTTTGTGTTAAATAGAGTCAAACGTGCTGTGGTTCTGGAAGACATTGATCAAACCGATACTGCACTACAACAATACGTGGATTTTAATTTGGGTTTGTTTTCCTTTGTGGGAGCTGCTCTGAACAGTCAAAAGATACAACGACTAACCCGAGTTGTTGAGGCTGTAGCTAATGATACCGCTTTTGCATTGGGGAATATAAACGAAGAGCTTCAAATATCTAGAATTGTTACGCTCCAGAACCGGATGGTTCTAGATGTAGTTCTAGCTGATCGAGGGGGGGCATGTAGAATTATCGGAAGTAGCCATTGTGTTTACGTTCCTGACAACTCACCATCTGTATATGATGCCATATCTAAATTGCATAAAATTGCTGCTGAGATACATCCGGACAATGGTACATGGACCTTTTCGGGGTGGTTCTGGTCAATGCTTAGTACATGGGGCTGGAAGCTACTGACAATTTTATGTATTATAGTTGGGATATTATTCTTCTTGTGTTTATGTATACAATGTGGCCCTGCATAATGTTCCATGTGTTTATCAGCCTGTATTCCATCTAGATGAGCTCTTGCCCAAAAAGAATTGGTGCTTCATAAAGAAGTGGCTCAAATTATGTCAATTGATATAGAAGATGAGGGTGGGGAGGCAAGATGGCGGCCGTGTGAGACGGTCGGAAAGCAGCTCGTGTGAGGAGGAGTGCAATGTCGAACAATGTCGAGCTATGATCCTGTATTCCCCTAGCAAAGGTTGAATTAGGGTGCTTGATGTAAACCGCGAGTGATTTGAAACACCAGACGGAAGAAAACGGGTAAAAAGAACTCGTACCGAGGCAGACGCGGCTTGATGAAATTGACGTGCAGCCAGCCGCTGAAGCGGCTGCTACTGGAGGTGGTTCAGCTGACGCGGCGGTTCAGAGGCGGAGCTTTCATCAGACTGCAAGCGGAGGCGGCGGAGCTCGCGGAGGTAACATTCAGGGAAGAAGCTTCGCGGAGCCGGTTTCAAAGACGGCGATTTCAGCAGAGAAGGAAGTCCCGCGCTGATAAACAATTGAAGCAGGATATTAACCTCCCGAGAGACGGGGGGGGAGCAGAGATCCTACATTCTGGAGGGTGCTGGAGTTTTGCAGACGGAGATTACCGAAAACGGAGACACTGTAGGCGGTAAGGAGGCATTTGGGCCAGAGGAAAGGCGGAGGGCGATTATGGCTCCCAAGATGAGCGCCAGCGCTAAAGCAGCGGCTAGGAGAAAAGCAGCAGCGGAGCTAGCGGAATCAATGGCGGACAGTGATGGTAGTAAAAGGAAGAAACAAGGCTCCCCTCTAGTTAAAAAAACGGCACAGCAGGGTGCTAGTAAAGGGAACTCGGACAATTTGGGCACCATTCCAATATCAGATATCTTCCAAAAGATGAATAAGAATAAGGATATGAAAGATCAGAAGGAAGATAACATACAGGTTCCCCCGGATAACGGTAATGAAGAGGTATCTCCTGGCATTACAGCGGATGATCTTGCTGAACAATTAAAGACTGTAGTAATGGTGGAAGGGGAAGAGCAGCAAGCGGAGATTCCGGCAGCAGATCAGTTGGGCGACAGTAAAACCCTACACTATGGCTTAGAAGAGATCTTGGAGGATGACACAGGGGGGAGTAGCTGCAGTAAAAAAGAAGCCCCAAGCGAGGCATTCTTCTCGGTATCTGAGGGCGGTGAATGGTCTGAGGAAGGAGATGATAGCCTAGGTCAAGAAACCAGCGATATAGGGACCGGCAGCGATTTAGAGCCTGAGGAAAGCAGCCCCCCAAGCACAGCGGTAAAAATGGTGGTGAGAACTAAAGTATTTAATAAAAAAAAAGAGCTACCACCATCAAATGCTTCTGTAGATAGCCCAGAGGGGGATTCAGCACAAATGTCGCTCCTGGGGATTATTCACCAGGAGATACTGGCTCATAGAGAGGAAGCAAGGCAAGAGAGTCGGAAATCCCAGGCGGTTGTTAGAAAAATGCAAGGGGTGGTGAGAAAGCTGACTAAGGCCTGTGTGAACCTGGGTGAGTGAGTGACTAATCTGGAAGACAGAGTGGTTTCCACAGAAGCTGATTCAGCAGCAGCAGTTAATAAAGTCGATACTCAAGCAAAACAGCTTACCGATATCCAGTGGAAACTGGAGTCGTTAGAAAATAGATCACGGCAAAATAACCTTCGTATCCTTGGAATCCCCGAAGGGGCTGAGGGGACAGATATGAAATCATTTATCATCAAACTTTTTGTATCTGCCTTCAAGGAGTTGAAAGATTGGGATTTTGATAGGGAGATTCAGAGAGCAATCTTAATTTTTCTGGGCAACTTTAATTTGAGACAAGCAATCTCTGAGAGGGCAAGACCTGATAAAAAAAAGACAGTTGATGAATATACCTTTTTCGTTCGCCCTGATTTCTGCCATATTACAGTCGAGAGACGCTGGAGACTACGGCAGATGATCAAACCTTTTCAGGACAAGGGTATGCAGGCCTATTTGATCAACCCCGCCCAGCTGAAAGTAATACAGGACGGAAAAACATTTTATTTCTCTTCAGAGATTAAAGCAAAAGAGTTTTTGATGTCGTGGAGGGGGTAATTGGAGTGCTAAAATGTTGTGCTAAAATGTTGATTTAAGTTGGAGATTCTAACCCGGTAGTTAGGATGTGAGGTGAGGGGCCTGAAAAAGGTGGGGGATTACAATGGGATCATAATGTAAATTTGGTGGGGGGCAAACTAAGGGAAAAAAAGAAAAAAAAAAAAGGGTAGAGCAGTGGTCGCTTCTCCTCACGCTAAGCTGTAACCATCACGTGCACAGACCAGCGGTCTGAGTGCCTCTAGACAAGGGGGGGGGTTGAGGGGGGGCTCCATTCCGGAGCCCAACAGGGGGAGGGAGAGAGTGCAGAGGGAGGAGTGGGTGGGGGTGGGGAGGGAAGGGGGGGTGAAAATTTTGAAAATGTATGAGATGGAAAGGAATAGTCTTCAGGTTGATATCAGTTATCTGGATAAGAGTCAATGTAGGAAAGGTAAACATGTAAAATATGTCAGACATTAGAATTTGTAGTATTAATACAGGGGGTTTAAATGATTGGAAGAAGCGGCAGAGATTGAGCCATATGGTCAGATCAAACAATATTGATATAGTTTGTGTTCAGGAAACCCATATTCCCTGGAATAAAAGGAAGATCTTGGAAATGTATGGGTTTACCTTGATTGGATGCTCCACTCAATCATCAATGATAAGGGGAGTGGCCATATTAGCTAAAAACCATCTGGGCGGAGCAAAACGTATTAAAACGGATGGCTCAGGTAGATGGCTATTAGCGGAAATGAACATAGGGATCACACTATGTGTAATATATGGTCCGAATGAGGATGAGCCTATGATTTATGATAAGCTGGAAGAGGAAATGGCCAATTGGACGGCCCCAATGATAGTAAGTGGGGATATGAATATCTCTGCAGACTGGCATCAGGGGAATAAATACACAGGCCGCAAACGAAAGGTTAACGCAGCTATAAGCTCCCTGATGCAGTCTCATGGCCTGTTAGACGTATGGGGAGATAAGATGCCAGGGGATCGTGGTTATACATATTTCTCCCATCCAGCACAAAAGTATTCTAAGTTAGATTATTTTTTTATTACAATAGGGGAGATAGATAAGGTTAACATTCAGAAATTACCAAGAATAATTTCTGATCATAATCCCCTGATACTCTCTTATAAAGCTCCCAGTGTATCAAGGAAATCTTCTAGATGGACTTTTGATAGGAAATTATTAAATGATGAAAGGTTTTTAATGCATATGAAAAGATGGTCAAAGGAATTCTTTGATTGTAATAGATATAGCGCCTCCAGAAATGGAGTTTGGGATTCGTTTAAAGCCGCATTAAGGGGGGAGACGATCAGCTGTTCAACAAGAATTAGGAAAGAGGATAAAAGCAAGATAGATAAACTTACAGCAGATCTGGCAGAAATAGAGAGATATCATATTGACGAAATAACAACCGGCAAAGACAGTAGGGAGACCACTAGAAATATGGCCAGGATCAAGGGTGACCTCTTAAAAATAATCACCCAGAAAGAGATTTGCGAATATCAGACACAAAGAGCAAGGCGCTATGAGACAGGGGAACAGGCTGGCAGAGCATTAGCACTGCGTATAAGACAAGAAGTGAATAGAAACAAAATCAGTAAGATAAAATATAATGGAAGAGAATATAATGACCCAAATTCTATAATACAGGTGTTTCAAGAATTCTATCAAAAACTTTATGATCAAGAGCCAGGAGTGGTATTTCCTATGCAAGATCAATTTCTTATAACACCTAGGGTGGAGGAGGAAGATAGAGATCGACTGGAATTGGGTATAACAAGTGAGGAGATAAAAAATGCTTTGAGTGAACGGGCATTTGGTAAAGCAGCAGGTCCAGATGGGATCCCTATCGAGGTCTATAGGGCTTTGAGTGAAGAAATCCTTCCTATACTGGAGGATCTTTTTAATGGAGTCATATGTTCAGGTGTTATTCCGGATACTTGGAAGCAGACCAATATTGTGGTATTTCACAAAAAGGGAAAGCCAGAGGAGAACCCCGGCTCATATAGGCCGATCTCTTTAATAAATACAGATGCAAAACTTTACTCAAAAGTTTGGGCCAAAAGACTAGCAGGGATTATAGGTCAACTCGTATCACCCTGGCAGCATGGGTTTGTCCCAGGGCGAGGCACCACCGAACATACAGCCAGGGCTATTTCATTATTTGATGGTGTTACTGCTTCAGGGAGTGACATGGCTATGATCTTATTGGATGCCGAGAAGGCGTTTGACCGTGTTGTTTGGGATTTTATGTGGGAGGTGTTGGAGAAAAGGGGTTTCGGAGAAAATTGTAGGAAAGGTATTAAGGCTATGTATGCAGACCCGGTTGCCAGAATTACCACCATGGGGTTTCAATCAGAGGAGGTAACGATCAAAAGAGGTACACGCCAGGGGTGCCCCTGCTCACCCATATTGTTCGCACTATACATAGACCCGTTGATCAGGAAAATTTTGTCTTCAGATAAAATATCACCTGTTATATCTCATGGTTACACTACTAAGATATTAGCATATGCGGACGATCTGGCAATTGTTACAAATAAACCGGAGATAGCAATACAGGAATTAAATAATTTGGCTCAGCAATTTGGGACATATTCAGGGTATAAACTTAATACCGAGAAAACTATAATAATTTGTACAAAGAATATTCAGAAAAGAGATCAAAGATATGTCGATGCAGCAATTTATCTAGGAGTTAAAATTAATGCTGACGTGGGTAAAATAATTCAGGAAAATTATTCAACAGTATTAGCGGCGATGGAAAAAGATTTGAGGAGAATCGATGTTTTACATCTGTCTTTGATTGGACGAGTTAACGTTCTTAAAATGACAATGTTTCCGAAACTGTTGTATTTATTCCGTACTATTCCCTTATTAATCGATGAAGCCCTGATGAAAAAAATGGAATCAGTTTTCTCACAGTTTCTCTGGCAATATGGTAAAGTAAGAAGATCACTAGCTAAATTGTCATGACCTTTAGAGAGAGGAGGGCTAGCAGCTCCCAATCTCAGACTATATCACTGGGTATGCTTATTGCTGCATATGAAACATCTATTAGGATCCAATACTCCCGTATGGTTGCCTGGCTCTCCCAGAATCCCCACAATCTATGAATTAGTAATAGGTGAAAAAGCCAAGGGGATTATAACTCGGGAAGTGAATGTGCAATTTTACAAGAGGAGTAAAAGTAAAGTGATGTTAGGTGTATGGGGTGTATGGAATGCAATGTTGAAATTTCTTAAGATCCCTAAGATTAATGGAATTTTAGACCTTTGGGACTCAAGCCCATTCATACATCTTGGACAGAATAGGAATAGTGCCCTTTGGAAAAGGTTGGGTATCCGGTATTTGGGTGATGTTATGAGTAAGGAAGAGTTGCTAGGGTTCGAGATCTTGCAACAAAGATACGGTATCTCAGCGAATCACTGGATGCTGTATAACCAGTTAGAACAATCAGTGAAATCCATAAGACCTAGGATTTCTATCCAGGAGATGAATCCGATTGTTCAGTATATAAGGAATGGGGGTAGGAAGATCAAAATAGGTTATGGTCTTCTGTTACAGGGCCTGGAAGAGGATGTTGTGCAAGTGGAGAACGCCTGGGCCCTTAGAATTGGGGATCCAAATGTAGATGTGGACTATGCACTGGCATTGAACAAGAAAACATTAAGAGCAACCAACTTAAAAGCACAACATTATAAGATGATCTTTAATTTATACTACACCCCGCTAAGTTGTTTTCATGGGGTAAAAGGGATACGGATAGATGTCCAAGATGTGACCAAGGCCCAGCAGATTTAACCCATATGTTTTATTCCTGTCCAAATCTGAAACCTGTCTTAACTGAAATTGAGAAATTTTTATCGGGGCTGCTAGAGGGCCAAATCTCTCTATCCCCAACGACTGTGTTGATTGGCAGGGATGAAAATCTTAAAATTACATATGAAGCGGAAGCTTTTGTCTTTCTGTGTGTTGCAGTGCTAAGAATTTTAATAGCGGCGGCCTGGAAAGATCCAGTAGCCCCTTCATTTCAGATCTGGTTAACTAGATTGCTTGGGATTCACAATATTGAGGAATGTTTATATAATTTTAAGGGACAAAAAAAGAAAGAATATGGAGAAAAAATCTGGGCACCCTTAAGTAAGTGGAGAGAAACAAGAGGATGAAATTGTCGAATTTATGCCTGTTTGTAAAGCACTTTTAGATAGTGTCTTGTATCTCCTTTTGTAATCCTAAATGTATTCTATTTTAATCTGAACGTTTTATAGCTTATAAGGAAGAGGCAATTATGTATATAGGAATTGTTTTAAACCCTCGTGTATTTTGTATCTTTCTCTTTTATCCAGCTGATATTCCAACTGTATGTATGAATGTATTCACTTTTTTTTTATTTTCTTCCTAATCCATCTCAAATAAAAAAAAAAAAAAGATATAGAAGATGAGTATCCCGACTATGTCCATTATGAGGTAGCTTCAGCTAAACGCTAAAAGGGTCGTCTGTCGTAATTTGATGATGGCTGGGTTAGCGCTTTGCTTTGCTACACGATTATTTCCCTTAACTTGACCTTATTCGAAAACGCCATTTTGTATGCTACGGCGGCCATTTTAGAGAATGAGCTGCCTCGTGGTCAGCATGCCCTTTAGTCCTTTGTCCGTGCCACTGACCGCTCGAGTTTGCCCAGCAACAGGCTATTTTTAGTAACGGTCAAGCCTGTACATGCGCAGTTCCAACTTACCAGTCACCTCTTAGGAATGTCCCGCCAAACTGACCAGTGGAGTTGTAACCCCTCCCATGAGTTGGCTGTGTTCCAAAAATGACCATATATGTACCTAAACTCTGTAAACATGTACCGCCTACCTTTTTATTACTGTAAATCTGTATAAAAGAAGGACTCGCACCGAAGTTCGGTGTGATACTTCTTGCATTGCCGAAGGGTGCTGTAGGAATGTACCACCACCCCATGGGGTCTTAATAAACTTGTCTTTTGTACTTTTCAGTTTCCGTGCCAACAGTTTTTTCGGTGCAATGAGTATTCTGTGGAGTATTTAGGCCTTGGGAACCCAATACCACAATGTGGGTGGGGGCCATTTTGAGGCCTGGTCCAGACAGGGCCAGGGCATGTGGCTGGGGGTCAAGAGCCAATTTTGAAGCCAGGCAGTGTGCTCAGGCCTGCACCCAGTTTGCTTTGCTTTCTTCCATTAGGCCCAGGGGTACTCAGTGGTGCATGGACCAAGTCTTTCTGTGGGGCGTCTTGAATTTAAATATCATTGAGGGCAAGGATGGCATTGGATTGTGGTGAATTTTGTGTGTTTTTTTACTTTTCGAGGGTGTTGTTGGGGCCTGACCTTGTGGGTGGGGGCCATTTTGAGGCCTGGTCCAGGCAGGGCCTGGGCATGTGGCTGGAGGTCAAGGGCCCATTTTGAAGCCAGGCAGTGTGCTCAGGCCTGTACCCAGTTTGCCTTGCTTTCTTCCATTAGGCCCAGGGGTACTCAGTGGTGCATGGACCAAATCTTTCTGTAGGGTGTCTGAATTTAAACATCATTGAGGGCATATATGGCACTGGATTGTGGTGATTTCTTGTGTGTTTTTTTACTTTTTGGGGTGTTGTTGGGGCCTGGCCATGTTTGTGGGGGCCATTTTGAGGCCTGGTCCACGCAGGGCCTGGCCATGTGGCTGGGGGTCAAGGGCCCATTTTGAAGCCAGGCAGTGTGCTCAGGCCTGCACCCAGTTTGCCATGCTTTCTTCCATTAGGCCCAGGGGTACTCATTGGTGCATGGACCAAGTCTTTCTGTGGGGCGTTTTGAATTTAAACATCATTGAGGTCATGGATGGCATTGGATTGTGGTGATTTTTGTGTGTTTTTCAACTTTTTGGGGTGTTGTTGGGGCCTGGCCATGTGGGTGGGGGCCATTTTGAGGCCTGGTCCAGGCAGGGCCTAACCATGTGGCTGTGGGCCAAGGGCCCATTTTAACCCTTTCGATGGCCATGACAAGCTCAGCTCGTCATGAGGCACGGTTGAGCTGTGCTTATGACGAGCTGAGCTCGTCATGAAACTATAGTATTCAAACAAGTTCAGCACAGGAGGGGAAAAGTCACAGCAGCCAAGGTGTTAAAGCCAGGCAGTGTGCTCAGGCCTGCACCCAGTTTGACTTGCTTTCTTCCATTAGGCCCAGGGGTACTCAGTGGTGCATGGACCAAGTCTTTCTGTGGGACGTCTTGAATTTAAACATCATTGAGGGCATGGATGGCATTGGATTGTGGTGATTTATGTGTGTTTTCTTACTTTTTGGGGTGTTTGTTGGGGCATGGCCATGTGGGTGGGGGACATTTTTAGGCCTGGTCCAGACAGGGCCTGGGCATGTGGCTGGGGGTCAAGGGCCCATTTTGAAGCCAGGCAGTGTGCTCAGGCCTGCACCCAGTTTGCCTTCTTTCTTCCATTAGGCCCAGGGGTACTCATTGGTGCATGGACCAAGTCTTTATGTGGGGCGTCTTGAATTTAAACATCATTGAGGGCATGGATCACATTGGATTGTGGTGATTTTTGTGTGTTTTTTTACTTTTTGAGGTGTTGTTGGGGCCTGGCCATGTGGGTGGAGGCCATTTTGAGGCCTGGTCCAGGCAGGGCCAGGGCATGTGGCTGGGGGTCAAGGGCCCATTTTGAAGCCAGGCAGTGTGCTCAGGCCTGTACCCAGTTTGCCTTGCTTTATTCCATTAGGCCCAGGGATACTCAGTGGTGCATGGACCAAGTATTTCTGTGAGGTATCTTGAATTTAAACATCATTGAGGGCATGGATGGCATTGGGTTGTGGTGATTTTTGTGTGTTTTTCGACTTTTTGGAATTTTGTTGGGGCCTGGTCATGTGGGTGGGGCCATTTTGAGGCCTGTTCAAGGCAGGGCCTGGCCATGTGGCTGGGGGTCAAGGGCCCATTTTGAAGCCAGGCAGTGTGCTCAGTCCTGCACCCAGTTTGCCTTGCTTTCTTCCATTAGGCGCAGGGGTACTCAGTGGTGCATGGACCAAGTCTTTCTGTGGGGCGTCTTGAATTTAAACATCATTGAGGACATGGATGGCATTGGATTGTGGTGAATTTTGTGTGTTTTTTTACCTTTTTGGGGTGTTGTTGGGGCCTGGCCTTGTGGGTGGGGGCCATTTTGAGGCCTGGTCCAGGCAGGGCCTGGAAATGTGGCTGGGGGTCAAGGGCCCATTTTGAAACCAGGCAGTGTATTCAGGCCTGCACCCAGTTTGCCTTGCTTTCTTCCATAAGGCCCAGGGGTACTCAGTAGTGCATGGACTAAGTCTTTCTGAGGGGCGTCTTGAATTTAAACATCATTGAGGGCATGGATGGCATTGGATTTTGGTGATTTTTGTGTGTTTTTCGACATTTTGGGGTTTTAACTGATGTTCCTCTGGCTTCCATTGCTTTTAGGTGCACCAAAGAACCACCAGTGCCAGGAAGAAGTGTGCAGCACAACGTCACGTGACGTCACTTGTGGCCTCAGACAAGACAACTCTGCAACTCGTGCAACTGCGGCCTGCAGTTCTGGCATCTGAAGAAGATGGGCCCAAACAAAGGTGGCCGTAGCACCTCAGCGAAAATTGTTGCCAGTGCCACTGCCAGTAAGAAGGAGCAGAAGAAGCAAGTGGCACCACCTTTAAAGGAGACTGCTGTGCCAACTGACACCTTTTTTGGGAAAAAACTACACCTGCAGCAGCAGCGGTGTCCGCGGGTGACATCCCTAAAGTACATCTGATATGATTTGGCTTCACGATAAAAGTTTGCCACCTGAGGTGAAGTCAAATAGAGGGGGCCATTGCTTACCCGAGAAGTACTGCCGCTAATGCTATTATAAGTCAAGGTTGACTGTCTTCTCCGTGATAGCCAAAAAAGTAGTTCTAAATTAATAACTGTTCTTAACAGTACAGTGTACTTGTACTAGTGTACTGTGTACTTTACAGTACATCATAAACTCCTTTGCGAGCCTACTCAAAAATTTCTATAAGTAAGGAGTATAGTAACTTACCACCTTCCGCCACCGCTGAGCCTTCCCCCCCAGCTCCTCCTGGTGGCGCCGCCGCATCCGCCCCTAAAGTGGACCCCTCCGCACTGCTGGCCCCGGCACTGGTGGTCATCTGTGCCTCATCAGATATAGTGACGTCTAGAAAAAACATGTCATATTTTCAGATGCCATACACAACCCCCTATTTCGTCTCGTAATGGAAGAAAATGTTACATAACACATTTTTTATTACTGGGATTGAAAAAAAGTAACGGTTTTGGGGAGGGTGTTAGCTTTTTATATGCTTATTCAATTAAATGCTACACTTCTTAGGACAACTGATGAATGCTTGCTTAACGTGCACCATTTTTCTAATTACAGAAAGAAGATTACATTGCCCTTCTGCCAACAGGACGATTCACCAACTACTAGTAAGTCATCACCAGCAGTACTTTAAGTACTTTAAAGACGGTGGGGGCTCACGCACAGTTATTCTAATAATTTCATGTGTCTGTTACCTATTACATTAAAGTAATTTGATTCATGGGAATGTTGTTTAAACTTTAACGTAATCTATCAGCAGTGCTCGTTCCGAATACTACGCTATTAAAAATAAAGAAATAATTTTTTCATTTATTTATTCAAAATTAAACTTTAGAGATAACAAACACTGTGTGGTTTTTGTTCACGAGTGAGTGAGCGGAAGGGTTTGAACTACTGCACTTGGCAGTCATGTTTCAGTGACTCAGATAGGCCGGGACTCGGCGGTAGTCTTCTTCTGTGCTTCTGGGTCGTAAAATTATTGGTCAGACACACTAGATAGTCGGTCAGGGGGTTGGGGGGTTCAACTTCTGTTCGGACTGAGGTATGTGGAAAGTTGAACTGCACCTATCATCAATAATGTCCTATTCCTCTTGTCCATACTTCTGTATGTGCAGAATAGTCCCTGAATCACTAGTGGTATGGTATGTGCTCCTAGTAAATTAAAAAGGCAACTGCTACCTTTTTCTTGGTGTAAACATTGACATTTTGTTGTTGGAAATTGTCAAAGCATTTACATTAAGAAGAGTGGAATAGACAGCAAGGGCAACGCAGATGACTGCACGCATTGCCCAGAGCTATTGCTGGATCAGAGTTTTGTTTAACACCGTTTGCCAACTGGGCAAGCTTAGCTACCTACACAGACCGACTCATAATAGTAAATAGTAGTAACACAGAGAGTGACGGTAGAGGCAGGATAAGAATGTAGAAAGTAGTCTAGAATAAAAGAAGATCAAAGACTATTTTGTATACAATTGAATTGGGAAACAGTTTGTAATGAATAGGAGATGTAAAAGGTAGGGAAGTATAAGTATTAATATAACAATAGAACAACTTACTGGGGCCAACAGAAGAGCCTGCAAGGGACAGATCCTGTGACTGTCCACCTTTTTCCACCGGAGTCTCAATGGTGCTAGTCGCCTTGCCCCTGGGAGGTGCTGATGATCCTGAAATAAAGAAACATAACATGGATGATTGTTTTTTTGAAATATTTGATGTCTCTGAACACAATCTAAAATTATCTCAGGCAAACAAATTAACAACAATTGCACTACATGTATTGACCTATCTGATCTGGTCAACTAGGAGGATAGTACAGTATTGCAGGATTTGCAGACCGTCTAATAGGATAGTTATATAATTCACTAACTACACCAACAACAAAAAGGTTCTACTACGACTGCCATCCCTCAGCAGCACGAGATGTCAGGTGACAGACACATTCCGTCATCATGATTGCAGACCACTAACAAATAAAAAATATACTCAACGTATCAATCCACCACTATCTCTTCTTAGTGGCAGCAGGAGTATAAAGAAGGACTAGACTTTATTCTCTACAGTCTCTAGCATTACGCAGTTATGCTCTCAAATGAGCAAAAAGTTGCAAACAAGTAAGCATAGTAGCAACGCAAATTACCAGGCCAGCAACTGCAATGACAGAAGCTATTTAAACATTAGTTTACCTGCAATGTAATCGAATCAGCAGCATTCGTGCTCTCCAGGAAAAAAATAGATCAGCAATATAACACAGAGCAGAAGAAAACAAAGTAGTTAATAAATACCTACTCACCAAGGCCAGGGGTATCCACACCTAGCAGGTCGAGCACGTCATGCTCACGGTCGAGGACACGGCCCACTGGTGCGTCGCTTGGTCGTAGGTGCACCGGACCCCCGACTCCCTCCGCATGACCTGGCAAACCTTATCCCACCGCTGGCAACGATCCCGGAGGCCATACCCTTGACCGGGCCTGCCCCCTGCTGCCACGGTCTTAGGGAGGTGGCGCAGAACAAAAAATATAAGGGCGGTCACCTCCACTGCGTTGAAAATCTCCCTGGCCACCACTTGCACCCCCCTCAAATGCCCGCATGGGAGCCGGGTGCGGGGTGCGGGACCCTTCCCCTTACTCTTCTCGGCTCCCTTTGGCATGGTCCTGGACAGCTGAAGAAAAAAAAAATAGGAAAGACTAGGGAAAAAGTAATGAAAAGAAAAGAGTTTTAAATAGTAGCTTTGAAAGCAACGAAAAGTAAAAAAAAACACAAAATATAGATGTAGAAAAATAGAGGGATAGATAATGAGTAAAAAAGATCAAAGAAACAAAGGATTGCAGAGATTAGGGGAGAATAGGAAAAGCATGCCCAGAACCATACCAATGAATGAAAAACAAGATGGTCGCGCCCTTAAAGGCCTGCGTGGGTAAGTTCGCTGGATATTTCCCCCTCGAGCACGCAAAAACACACGCAAACTCGTAATAGCGCGCCGCACACAATGCGAGCTTGCCAATAGCGCCCGGAAACGGAAATACGCAACGCGCACAAGAAGGCAGTGCCCATGTACGACCACATGGGTAACTTTGCAGTCGGTGCTCTGCAAGCGGCCCGTGAATACGCAAAAAACCTGCGAACACGCAAAAAAATCCGCAAATTTGTGAATTTTGCGGATCGCAAATTTGTTTTCGCACGAATTCGCGGACCGCAAATTCGCAAATTTTGCCCATACTTACAAGTGAGTGATTAAATGTATCTTACTGAATACATGGGTTAGTGACTAAACTATGTGAATGTCTGTATGAGTCTATCTATTGCTGTGTAATTTGCTGCATTGGTTGGTGAATAGCTACATGAGTGTCTATATGGATCATTGATTGGTTTTGTGAGTATTTGTATGGGTACCTGAGTGTTTTTGTGGGTGGATGGGAGGTGTGTGATGCTGCGCATAGATGTGTGAGTGCTACATTCACTGGGTGTATGGGTTCAAGAGTGCATGTGCCAACACCTGTATGAGTGAGTGAGTGTGTGTATGGGTGTGTTGGTGAGTGAATGCATATCTCAGTGCTACATTTCCAAGTAACTACATATGTAAAACACAGTGCATGTGAGAGTTGGAGTATATAAATGACTATACATGAGAGCCAGTGATTGTGGGAGTGGCTGTATTTGATCAGTGTGTACTTGTATCAGTGATTGTATAAGAGAGTAAGTATATGTTAGTATGAATAAGTGAGGTTGTGTGTGTATAACTGTTACCGGTGAGTAAATAAAAGTTTGATTGATTCTTTGCATGACTGACTACGTGTTTGAGTAATTCTGGATGAGTGGTGGTGTGTGAGTGTTTGTATAGGTGTATGAGTGCCTATTATAGTGTTGTATTGAGGTGTCACTGCATCTATGAGTGACTGTATGGATGAATGAGAGGATTTGTGTGTAGACCTAGGAATTAGTGAGTGCGTACATAGTAACTGGTATTGGTGTCTCTATTCTTTCGTAAATGGTAGTCTGTATCTTAGTGTGGGTGTATCAAAGGTTTTTTCTGTGAATTTTTATGCTTTTTTAAATGCTAATTTCTAATTATAATCTTTAAAACTATAGTTTTTTCAGATATAGTTAAATTATCACTCCATTCTAAACCCAGTGAAAACAGCCAACATCCCCAGTTTTCCAGCAATAGCTTCCCCAAAAATAAATTTGCCACAAATGAGAGCAAGAACTAAAGGTTATAATATGCAGAGTAGACGTTCCAGTGCAAAAATAACACAAAAACACCACTTCCCGATATTTTCAATGAGCAGCAAATTCTGGGGTTCGATCCAAAAACAGGTAATAAGCCATTTTAGCAGTAGGAATCTAACATTTGCCTTTTACTGGTATAAACCAGGATGTCTACCTACAATGTGAAAGGGAGCCCAGCCCAGAATCACATCTGAAGATCAACACATGTCATAGTTATTGATAATGCAGCTCCAATACCCATGAAGGCCACAACACCCACTGCCACCAGCCTCAGGACGTCCCCCTGGACCACCTCCCTCCCTACTACCACAAGGCAGAACAGAACTGGACAGCGGACCTTCCAAAAATGCCATAGTGCCACATCCACACAATACTTGAATGTTGGCCGATGTGGCAACCAAGTATGTGATGGACGCAAGTCACCCGTCAATAACGATGTACACAATACCAAGTGTAGCGGTGATATGCTGGACATACCTCACTATGCAGAGCACAAAACTCTCCATGTGTACATATACTGCTGGGGCTTGTAGTTTTGTGGATGATAGATGCAACCATGTTACCTCAGGCAGTGGGGAATATCTCGGTCATGTAGCTGTGCTGTCCCCCATGGAAGTGGAAGCGGCGGTTTGGGCTGGTCCAAAAGTACACCACTCTTGCTTAGAAGTATGAATAAATAAGCTGGGACTTTGGGCGTGGTTCACTTGTGTGAAGGCTAATGAGTCTGCCAGAGAGGCGGAGCTCACCTTGTCATGTGGCTGCCACCATGACCGTGGGCCTCCTCGACACAGGCCCCCTGCGAACCCAGTGGCATAGCACCGCAAACCTATGTCTGTACAGACTACTACCTTCGATGTACACTGTGGACAGCAGGCCTCACAATTCAGATGGAGTGGCGATTGCAGATGATGCAGTCCAGTACGCAAGACACATTGATCCCAGTGCAGCCCCCAGACCACAAATCATCGCAGGGTGCACACACACTGAGTGCTTCAGGTGCCATTAACTCAGTGCACCATAAGTCATCACCACATGGCCTAATTAAGGCAGAATCAATAGACAAAAGACATTGCTCCCAGTGCGGCCCCTGCGGACCATGCGTCATCGCAGGTTACATACACACTGAGCGCCAATGGTACTACTAATTCAGTGCACCAGAAGTCAGCACCAAATGGCCTTAATAAGGCAGAATTCATTAGACAAAATACATTGCTCCCAGTGCGGTCCATCCGGACCACGCATCATCGCAGTTTGCATGCACGCTGAGTATTTCAGGTGCCACTAACTCAGTGCACCAAAAGTCATCGCCACATGGCCGAATTAAGGCAGAATTTAATAGACAAAATACATTGCTCCCAGTGTGACCCCCAGACAACGCATCATCGCAGAGTATGTACACGATGAGTGCCAAAGGTACTACTAACTCACTGCACCATAAGTCATCGCCATGTGGCCCTATTAAGGTGGAATTCAATAGACAAAAGACATTGCTCTAAGTGCAGCACGCCCCGACCACGCATCGTCGCAGGGTGCCCATACAGTGGTTGCTTCAGGTGCCACCTCCTAAGTGCACCACTTATCATCGCTGGTTGCACACACGCTGAATTGCCAATACCATGCAGCTCTACTCAACGCAATGTGGCGGTGGGCCCTTGCTCACCGCTGCCTACTGTCCATACTGTGGTCATCAGGGCTCACAATTGACATTGTATTTTCAGTAATTACAGAGTGGAGTAGGCAACTAACTACAACGTCCCTAAAACCTACATATTATCCTTTTAGTATCCTTGCTTCAAGAACTTTTTTGATATCAATTATAGCATCATCACAGTGTACACACACACTGTGTGCTTCAGGAGCCACTAACTAAATGCAGCACACCTCATGGAACCTTTATGATGAAATATTTTGTTATTTTCAACAAAATAGATTACTGCATGCAGTTGATACCTGTGGTGGTTCTTATAAAGTAAAAAATGTCTCTCCAATTGAAAAAGAAAAGATAGTTCCTTGAAATGTTGAACAAGTAATAGCTGAAGAACTTCAAGAGAGACGTACCCAGGCACCAGTGTTTACATGGGATTGTAGTAGTATTTGTAGTATACGTCAACAATCTTTTGATATTTTACTAAATTTCTTAAAACAATATAGAAAAAAAATTGTGAAAAAGAAGATTAAGATATTACAAGAATTAGATCCTTCCAAAGTGAGAAAAAATACAGGGTTGCAAGGTCATTCTCTGGCTTCTCTTTCTAGGAAAGTGTGTAAGTCGTTTTAATCATTTAACAATGTTAGCAGTTCATCATTCCGAAACGCAAAAGTTAGTGAAGACTCCTGCAGTATGTCTAAATGAAATTAGTACAGCTCTTTTGCATGGTTATGTGTTGGATGTAAAACAGGTTTGTGATGATATATAGTTAGGTTTCTTTGCTATTCAAGAGGAGTGTACAGAAAATAAGAGTTGATAAATGTACGTGTTGAAAAAGAGATGGGAGATAGTACTGATGTGAAGTTTGAAAAAGAAATAACAAAATTTATAGTAGTTTCTGGTGAAAATCCCATCTATGTTTGTATTTATTCCTGATGAACTGATGTGTTTATAAAAAGTGAAAGGGAAAACAATGCTAAGTAGAATGAAGTTACTGCTTATCTATTTGTGGAAGATCGTTTTGAGTTACGTACTGTACAATGAATTTATTAATATTGATACAATAAATTAGAAGAAAACAAAATGCCAGCTCAAGCTGTCAATAACGACTTAGAAATAGAAGCTATAACTCCTAAACTTACAGATTTAAATATATATGAGGCCATCCCTATAAAATCTGTGCACCCTTTTCAGGCTATAGTTCGTATGCATCCTGAAACAGGTAAGCTGCCTCCAACAGATCTACAAAGAGGTTTAAAAGAAAGAGTTGTGTATTTACCTTTAGATTTTAAGAAAAAGGTTGAAACTATTGGTGTAGAAAGGGAGGATACAGAACCTGTAGTCATTCTTGTTAATGGTGTACCCAAAGAGTCGGAAATTATGGCAAGAGTTAGTACATGTCACGAAGTCCAAAAGGCTACGTTATATCTGGTGCAAAACAATATTTACTATAAAAATTGTAAATGTAGATAACAAATATATGACTTTAAAAGATGAAACACATATTTCAAGTGGAGAAATTGAAAAAGTGGACAATTCTAGAAAAGGAGAAATGTATGAACTTTATACTATACACGCTCTACATTCAAAAGTACTGATAGGAGATATTATTGAATTGTTCCAGATGAGCAAAGCATAAGGAACCCCCATGAGTGTGTGGGAAACAAGTTTGGAAAGTAGTTGTTTTCCACAGATGTTCCCTACTGGAAAAGGTGGACGATATGATGAACGACTAGTCCAGATTCTAGCTTCAGAATACCGTACTTTATAACTGTACTCAAAAGAACCAAGATTTCTTCAGTGTATTCCATAAATGTTTCATCTTTTGTTCCATACACCTACACTACTGTCAGCAGAGCTCAAAATTTAAATTGAGACATTATTTATTTATTACAGAGAGAATTGTACTCTATGTCCTCAAATTTTGTCAAGAGGAAGTGACTAAAAACATGCCTCAATGTCTGTGCTGACTACTGCCTTCGATGTACACTACCGATAGCAAGGCTCACAATTCACATCAAGTCGCAATTGGACATAACGCAGTCCAGTAGGGAGCAGGTATTGCTTCCAGTGTGGCTCGCCTGCACCATGCATCATCACTGGTTGCGGGGATGCTAAATGCTTCTGATGCCCCTATCTCAGAGCAGCACAACTCAAGGACCCTTTATGATACAATATTTTGTGTATAATTTCACATCTGCTGTCCTACCTCAGTGTACCACAAGTCATGAACCTTTTATGATAGAATATTTTCTGCATTATTTCACATCTGGTGCCCGTACCTTAGTGCAGCACAAATCATTGACCCTTTATGATTGAATCTATGTGCCTGATCCTATTATTACTGTTGTACTTTTTGCCAGCAACAACCATTCCCGGAGGGTTGGCTTACAATCGCCCCACACGCATCCAGCACAGACGTCACTGGACATGTGACCCTGGTAATAAAATGGAGTCAAACTACGTGCCCGACCCAGTTCCACCATCTATCTGTGTCCGTTTGTTCATTATTTGTGCAGCATGCTGACCCTGGGCCCTACCACATTACATAGTGCTCTGGACAGCATATGCAACCATCTTAGCTTTGACAGTGGGGGAAAACTTTAGTTATGTAACTTTGTCTCAGTCATTGTACAAGTACGTACGTAGAGACTGGATCACTAGAGTACTGCAAGGAGAGTGTATAGTGAAGTTATAAGTGTGTTGGATTGGCAGAGTGATTGTATAAGTTCATATGTTGGCGCAGCCTAACTCCGACAACAAGCTTGTCTCTAATTGGCTGCCCTCCATGTTCCAAAAACAGAAACTTCAACTTTCCATATCTCTGTATTGCTACAGCTGTAACACCCCACTGAATGTGCAATACACATTCATTTCCACACATATGTGGCATGCCCACCATCTTTCTTGTGTGGAACTGTGAATGAATATATGGTGAGTGATTCTCTGTACCTTCCATGTTGGCCATGTTGTGATACTTGGCTCACAGAGTGACACTTTGGCTTTTGCAACCCGGGTGACATAAGCAGTCCAACACGGACACCCTCATCCAGTGTTGTAAGATTTTTTAAGCATTCTGTAGCCCAAAGCCAACCAAAAAGTAGACCGAAGTAGCCTAATATTGCTTCTTTAAGGAAGGAAGGGCAGGGACAGCGTCAAGCAGGTGGTGAATTCATTGGAATAGATGTTGCAGCAGGCTGCCAAGTAAATATTTGTCTAATAAAACACTTTAAAATACGAATTTGCTGGAGCACTGTATATACATTTGTAATCTGGCAAATAGCACAACCCAATATGTTTCCACACAACTGGAAAAAACATAGCCCAATTGTGTGTGATCTAGCCCAATCTGGCAACACTACCCGCATCAGTTTATTCCTCATAGAACTCAGGACGGAGCCACACGCATAGCTCCACAGTCATTCTTTACAGCCTCATGCTGGAAAGGCATACGCCAGGCCAGCCCACTCCGCTTACACTCACAGGGAAGGATAACAATGCTACATGGCCCAGACTTTCATTGTAGTGATCTGCTGGTCACTAGTCTAGTTGTTAGTATGCCACAGCCACTCCCTCAAGGCTGATATACACCCAAACCACACCCATCCAGCACAGGTGTCACCGGACATGTGAACCTACTTATAAAAAAGACCGGGTGCACGTGCTCTACACCATTTTAGAGTTGTTCGCACTGCATGCACTGCAGCCGGCACAGTTACACTGCCATGGTGATGGCCCGTCTTGGTAGTCCGGACACCTTGTTTTGTGTGCCCTACTGCACTGCAGTGTAGGCCTAAGCCCAACTGCGAGGGCATACCGCCAAGGGGATAGGCCTCACTTATCACTGAGTTAGTAGCACTGCAAGGACTGAGCGGGTGTACAACTTGTGATGATGATATGTGCACTAGTATGTCCTCTGCCATGGCGATATCAAGACTCAGCACCAAATGGGAGACTTGTTGGCTTGCAGAGCAGAGCTGCATGATGTGAAGGGTGCCCTGTCTGCGAAAAGGTGAGCAAAGAGGCCTGGGTGCGCAGCGGCGGGCAGATACCTCTGGGCGCTGGGAGTGGATGGGGTACAGCAGCTTGGATGCAGGAAGACGGCACAGCAATTTAGGTGTACACAGTCGTGTATACTCTGCCATTACTAATTCTGTACTGTGCTTCAGATGTGAGAGCTTGAGAATTCAACTAGGTCCTGGCAAGTGGTTGGAGACAGAGTGATGGCATAAAGGTGAGCTGTGAGTGTTTTTTCCACAGTGTGGGCACTCAGTGTCCCTAATCATCTCTTCCTTTCTCTACCTTACACTCTTTCACTCTGCCTTTTCCTCTTATGCTGTTTGTCTCTCTTTCTCTCTTCCTCTTTCTATCTCTCTCACTCTTCCTCTGTTCCTCTGTTCCTCTTTCTCACACTCTTTCCTTCTTTCTCTCTCTCTCTCTATATATATATATATATATGTTAGAGCCCAAATGTAGCCCAATGTAGCCCAAAGATGGCCACCAGAGACAAAAAAAACAAATGTAGCCCAAATATCAGCCAGATGTAGCCCAACTATAGCCCAGTGACAGAATGTCCCAGAGTGTTCTAAAGAACAACTAGAGCGCTAACAGTCTTACTTATGACAAAAGTATGGCACACCTGAAGTCATCTTGATTGGAATGAAGTGTTAACACTTAAAACATTTAATTTGCAAAGGAACAAAATGAGGGGTTTCATTTTGCCATAGAAATGTTATATATCACCTACTGGCGGTCGCCTGTAGGTATATATAGTTAGGATTTTTTTTTAAAGGGATTTCTGAAAATTGTATGTTGAATAACTTTGACGTTGATGGACGGAATTGGCTGTAATTTCCAGGAAAATGGCGCATTTTGTTTCTGAGCGTCCCCTAAAAGTTTGGGGGGGTTTCGTCAAGCGGGGGCCGAGAAAAAAGGGGGGTCCCAAAACGTGTTTTTAACATTGAGTTTTCTATAGGGCGGTTGGACTCACTTTTAGCGCGAACGGCTGAATGGATTTCCACAAAACTTGGCAAAATTGTAGGGACTGGTAGCCTGATGTGCCTTTGCTATGTCTCAAGATATATGCTCCAGTGGTTTTTACGAAAATTAACTTTGAATAATATATATTGGGCTAAATTGGGATATATATATGTTAGAGCCCAAATGTAGCCCAATGTAGCCCAATGTAGCCCAAAGATGGCCACCAGAGACAAAAAAAACTAAATGTAGCCCAAATATCAGCCAGATGTAGCCCAACTATAACCCAGTGACAGAATGACCCAGAGTGTTCTAAAGAACATCTAGAGCGCTAACAGTCTTACTTATGACAAAAGTATGGCACACCTGAAGTCATCTTGATTGGAATAAAGTGTTAACACTTAAAACATTTAATTTGCAAAGGAACAAAAAGAGGGGTTTCATTTTGCCATAGAAATGTTATATATTACCTACTGGCGGCCGCCAGTAGGTATATATAGTTAGGATTTTTTTGAATAGGGATTTCAGAAAATTCTATGTTGAATAACTTTGGCGCTGAAGGACGGAATTGGCTGAAATTTCCAGGAAAATGGCACATTTTGTTTTTGAGCGTCCCCTCAAAGTTTGGTGGGGTTTCGTCAAGCGGGGGCCGAGAAAAAAGGCGGGTCCCAAAATGTGTTTTTACCATTGAGTTTTCCATAGGGTGGTTGGACTCACTTTTAGCTCGAATGGCTGAATGGATTTCCACAAAACTTGGCAAAATTGTAGGGACTGGTAGCCCGATGTGCCTTTGCTATGTCTCAAGATATATGCTCCAGTGGTTTTTACGAAAATTAACTTTGAAAAATATATATTGGGCTACATTGGGCTATATATATGTTAGAGCCCAAATGTAGCCCAATGTAGCCCAATGTAGCCCAAAGATGGCCACCAGAGACAAAAAAAAACCAAATGTAGCCCAAATATCAGCCAGATGTAGCCCAACTATAGCCCAGTGACAGAATGTCCCAGAGTGTTCTAAAGAACAACTAAAGCGCTAACAGTCTTACTTATGACAAAAGTATGGCACACCTGAAGTCATCGTGATTGGAATAAAGTGTTAACACTTAAAACATTTAATTTGCAAAGGAACAAAATGAGGGCTTTCATTTTGCCATAGAAATATTATATATTACCTACTGGCGGTCGCCAGTAGGTATATATAGTTAGGAGGGTTTTTTGAGTATGGATTTCTGAAAATTCTATGTTGAATAACTTTTGCGTTGATGGACGGAATTGGCTGAAATTTCCAGGAAAATGGCACATTTTGTTTCTGAGCGTCCTCTGAAAGCTTGGGGGGGTTTCGTCAAGTGGGGGCCGAGAAAAAAGGGGGGTCCCAAAACATGTTTTTAACATTGAGTTTTCCATAGGGCGGTTGGACTCACTTTTAGCTCGAACGGCAGAATGGATTTCCACAAAACTTGGCAAAATTGTAGGGACTGGTAACCCGATGTGCCTTTGCTATGTCTCAAGATATATGCTCCAGTGGTTTTTACGAAAATTAACTTTGAAAAATATATATTGGGCTACATTGGGCTATATATATGTTAGAGCCCAAATATAGCCCAATGTAGCCCAATGTAGCCCAAAGATGGCCACCAGAGACAAAAAAAAAAAAATGTAGCCCAAATATCAGCCAGATGTAGCCCAACTATAGCCCAGTGACAGAATGTCCCAGAGTGTTCTAAAGAACAACTAGAGCGCTAACAGTCTTACTTATGACAAAAGTATGGCACACCTGAAGTCATTTTGATTGGAATAAAGTGTTAACACTTAAAACATTTAATTTGCAAAGGAACAAAATGAGGGGTTTCATTTTGCCATAGAAATGTTATATATTACCTACTGGCGGTCGCCAGTAAGTATATATTGTTAGGATTTTTTTGAATAGGGATTTCTGAAAATTCTACGTTGAATAACTTTGGCGTTGATGGACGGAATTGGCTGAAATGTTCAGGAAAATGGTACATATTGTTTCTGAGCGCCCCCTGAAAGTTTGGGGGGGTTTCATCAAGCGGGGCTGAGAAAAAAGGAGGGTCCCAAAACGTGTTTTTAATATTGAGTTTTCCTTAGGACGGTTGGACTCACTTTTAGCTTGAACGGCTGAATGGATTTCTGTGAAACTTGGCAAAATTGTAGAGACTGTTTGCCCGATGTGCCTTAGCTAGGTCTCAAGATATGTGCTCCAGTGGATTTTGAGAAATTAACGTTAAAAAAATATATATATCTGTGACATCGTCCCGGTTAGCACCCCGGTTCGCGTACCAGACGCGTAACGGAACTTCGCGAGGAGAAGCAAACTGGCTCTCCGGTGACTCTCAAATTTCTAAACAGTCCGGAGCGGCCGCCATCTTGTCTCTTGGTAGGATCGAGAGACAAGAGGTGGAAATAAACGAAGGGGGAAATTAATGAAAGGGGCAAGGTAGACCCCTCCTGACCCCCTAGGATTGATGTGGGGGCTATTAAAGGGCCACGCAGGGCAAAAAAATAAAATACATTTATTTTTCGATTTTTCGCGGTGGAAGCACTACCCGGTACGCGAACCGGGTAGCTCACCGGTAACGTAACGGGAATACGCCATCTTGTGTTTCGGACGAATTTAGTCACAAGATGGAGGATAAACAATGTTGGGAATGGGTATAAGGGGGCACGGGAGACATATCCTGACCCCCTAGGTTTTCTGAGGGTGGCTGAGGAGGCCCATATATGTAAAAAAAAAACACCTTTTTTTTTCAAATTTTCGCACGGTTAGCGCCCGGTCCGCGCACCGGGTAGCGTTCCGGAAAGCGTAACAAGGGGAAAACCAAGGGAAATACTAAAATAATATTTTAGAGTGCTTTGAGGTAGGGTAGCTCTGAATAGAGCTGTTGTGTTGTGTGGGTGATGTAAGTACCAACATGTAGGTACCAATGAAGAGTCTAAAATTCAATGTACACCGTCTCCTCTGTAGATATTTTGTATGTTCTAATATGGGTTATTTAAATGTAAATGTGTGGAAAAGCACCTCATGCTTTAAAGCAATTGTATTTTTGAACTGATTATTCTTTCCTCTTAATCCTCCTCTTTGATTTTTTTCCCCACACTCTTCTTCAGCATGATAGTTGATAAATTCGTTCCCTCAAAAAATGTATTTACATAAAAAATTATATTAAATACATATAAAATATATTTTTCCTTTAAAAGAAGAATACATTTTACAGCTTTTGATATTTGCTATTAAAAAACCATTGAAATTCACTGAAAAAACTATAGGTTATAGACCATATATAGTTAGGAATTAGCATTTACAAAACCTTATTTTACTCACACAAAACCATTGAAATTCGCATATATAGTTAGTTGCACTAACTATATATCGCGCACCCGCAATCCACTGCTGATCATGTCACATATTACATCATTCATGACATGGTCAGTGACATCACTGATGACATCACTGATGACATCTCAAATGACATCACTGATGACAACATCCAGTGACTGTATGTTTCTGTAAAGTTAAAATATGTCTTACATATTGAAGAATGAGTGGATGTATAAGTGTCTGGATGAAGGATTTAGTAGGTGCATGACTGACTATATGAGTGAGTGTTTAAATGTGTCTCACTGAGTGCATGGGTTAATGACTAAACTGTCTTAATTTGTGCATCATTATGTCTGTTGTTCTGTAAACTGCTGCATGTGTTGATCAGTAGCTATATGAGTAACTATATGGGTTATTGATTGGTTGCCCAAGTATTTGTATGAGAGAGTGAGTGTGTGTGTGGGTGGCTGGGAGGGTTATGACTCTGTTCATAGATGTGTGAGCAGTTGATTCACTAGATGTATGGGTTCAAAAGTGCATGTGGAAACAGCTGTATGGGCGGTTGACAGTGTATTGGTGAGTGAATGGATATCTCAGTGCTACTTGTCAAAGTAAGTACATATGTAAAACACAGTACATGTGAGAGTTGACATATATAAATAACTGTGCATAAGAGCCAGTGAATGTGTGAGTGGCTGTATTGATCATTGTGAACTTGTATCAGGAATTGTATAAGAGAGTAAATATGTGTTAGTATATGTTTGAATAAGTAAGGTGTGTATAACTGTATAGTTGAGGAATGGAGGTGTGATTGATTCTTTGTATGACTGACTAGGTGTGTGAGTAACTCCATGGATGAGTGACAGTCTGTGAGGGTCTGTTTACACTGAGTGTATCTAAGGTTATATTAGAGTCTGAAGAGGTTCATCGTATTATCACATGAATGATGTCATCAGTGATGTGATCAGTAATGTCAAATGAGATGTCATCAGTGATGTCATCAGTGATCTCATTTGAGATGTCATCAGTGATGTAATCAGTGATGTCATTTGAGATGTCATCAGTGATGTCATTTGAGATGTCATCAGTGATGTCATCAGTGATGTCACTGACCATGTCATGAATGATGTAATATGTGACATGATCAGCAGTGGATTGCGGGTGCGCGATATATAGTTAGTGCAACTAACTATATATGCGAATTTCAATGGTTTTGTGTGAGTAAAATAAGGTTTTGTAAATGCTAATTCCTAACTATATATGGTCTATAACCTATAGTTTTTTCAGTGAATATATATATATATATATATCCTCAAACAAAGCCCCCAAGCTTCAGGGATGCACTCCACGAGAGATCGCTCACCAGAGCCTTTATTGTACAAAACAGCATTCCGAACCCAGTCAATTATTGTCCCTACGCGTTTCGGTGCTCCTGCACCTTAATCATGGGATGGTCGACGTTAAAACACACAGAAATGGACTGCCACATTTATTACCCGTGAGGCATGTGTTCTCATGTGAACAGCATGCTGGGAGCAGTAGTCCTAATTTTTCCCCTTGGTGAGGTCTGTATTTCAGCGAAATTAAAACTGCCCAATTTAATGTTCCTGCATTCCTTTCAGCCCTCCAGTGGCCCCCAGGTTCAAAGCGCTGTTTCCAATTGTCAAACTCTCGTGCTGGAACAGGCTTTAATCAGGTTTACAGCCACACAGAACTTCTTCCGGTATTGAAGGCGGGCAAACTCCCAAGGCTTGAGCAGCCGTGTATAAACATCCTCAAAAAAAGCCCCCAAGCTTCAGAGATGCACTCCATGAGAGAGCGCTCACCAGAGCCTTTATTGTACAAAACAGCATTCCGAGCCCAGTCAAATATTGTCCCTACACGTTTCGGTGCTCCTGCACCTTAATCATGGGCTGCCTGCCCCGCTTTCCAGCAGTGAAATGTGCTGCAAGACAGCACCATCCTGCACTGGTGCCGCACTCCTTTATTCTGTAACTGCAAGCAACAACTTTGAGCCTGCAAGGACCCGCATCCAGGTGGTGGGTGTCACTTCAGGGCTGGGCAACAGCCATTCGTAATTCCAACAAAGCGGGTAAGCCCCAAGAAACAAAGTGAAGCCACATAAAGTCAATAGGCACTC
Organism: Lissotriton vulgaris; assembly: GCF_964263255.1. Lineage (NCBI taxonomy): Eukaryota > Metazoa > Chordata > Amphibia > Caudata > Salamandridae > Lissotriton > Lissotriton vulgaris. Next base: position 458,691,797 of record NC_141696.1, on the reverse strand, counting down.
ATATCTTAATCTATTTAATTGCCAGCAGACAACTCACAAATGCAGTCTTCAAACAGTTAAAATCTGTCTGACGCGTTTCAGGATTATCTCATCCTTTCTTCAGAGGCAATATTCAGAAAGGATTTGGAAGAAGTTTTTAATGGGGTGACCAAAACAAGCAGCACTCGCACACAACACGCTTTTCCCCAGTAAAAGCGTGATGCGTTTAGTATTTTAACTTCCTCAGAGGCACAGCATTCTAAGGAAGAACCGGGCCACATTTGCCTTCTATATTCCCATCACATGCTGATATGCAGCTGCTCTCAATGAGTCAATGCACCATGATCTGTGGGAGATGTAGTCTGTCTCTTACTTCCTTAAATAGTTGCCATATTCATAGCTCTTCATAAGCCCCAAGGAATTCAAGCCTCGCTCAATCCATGCGCCATGTTTCACTTCAAGCCCCGCACATTCGAGGCTATTGGCCCCCTTCCATAGGGTGGCGCTCACTCAGCAGCTGGTCTGACGATTTAATATCAAAGCTCAGTGGGGTGACCAAAATGAGCAGAACTCGCACACGACCCGCTTTTCCCCAGTAAAAGCAATTTATTGGTATGCACAGCTTGATTCCTCTGTTGTTACAAGCATACGGCTGCCGCCTGACGCATTTCGTATTTTAACTTCTTCAGAGGCACAGCAGTCGAAGGAAGCACCGGGCTGCTCTCAATGAGTCAACGTGCCATGATATGTGGGAGATGTAGTCCATCTATTACTTCCTTAAATAGTTGCCAGATTCTCAGCTCTTCATGAATCCCAAGGAATTCAAGCCACGCTTAATCCATGCACCGTGTTCCACTTCAAGCCCCGCATGTTCGAAGCTAATGGTCACCTTCCATGGGGTGGTGCTCCCTCAGCAGCTGGTCTGCTGCTTTAATATTAAAACTCAGTTGGGTGACCAAAATGAGCAGAACTCGCACACAACACTCTTTTCCCGAGTAAAAGCAATTTATTTTTATGCACAGCTTGATTCCTCTGTTGTTACAAGCATAGGGCTGCCGCCTGATGCATTTCATCTTTTAACTTCCTCAGAGGCACAGCAGTCGAAGCAGGCACCAGGCCACACATGCCTTCTATAACCCCATTGCACGCTGATATGCAGCGTCTCTCAATGAGTCAATTTTCCATGATCTGTGGGAGATGTAGTCCGTCTCTAACTTCCTTAAATAGTTGCCAGATTCTCAGCTGTTCATGAGCCACAAGGAATTAAAACTAAGTATGGGCGAAATTTGCGAATTCGCGGTACACAAATTCGTGCAAAAGCAAATTTACGGGGGTTGCAAAATCCTCGTATTTGTGCGAATTAGTGGATTTTTTTATTTATGCGTGTTCGCGGGGCGCTTTGCATGTTCGGGGGGGTTTTTCAGCACGCCTACCGCGAATCTACCCATGCGGTCGTACATGGGCGCTGCCATCCTGTTTTCAGTGTTTGTATTGCGTATTTCCATTTCCGGGCACTAGTTGCATGCTCACGTTGGGCATTTCCTACGTGCGGGGTACAATTACGTCATTGCATCAGTTTTTGTGTGCTCGTGGGGGAAATATCACGCAAACTTACCCACGCAGTCCTCACTGGGCATGGCCATCTTGTTTATCATTCATTTCTATGGTTCTTGGTAAGCTTTTTATATCCTGCATTCATCTTTGCAATCCTTTGTTTGTTTGAACTTTTTTTGGATCTTTTTTACTCATTATCTATCCCTTTTTTTTCTACATCTATATGTTGTGTTTTTTTCTACTTTTGGTTGCTTGAAAACTACTTTTTTAACTGTTTTCTTTTATTTAGTTTTTCCCTATTCTCTTTCCTAATAATTTCCATGTATGTTGTGTTTTTTTCACATTTGCCTTCTATATTCCCATCACATGCTGATATGCAGCTGCTCTCAATGAGTCAATGCACCATGATCTGTGGGAGATGTAGTCTGTCTCTTACTTCCTTAAATAGTTGCCATATTCATAGCTCTTCATAAGCCCCAAGGAATTCAAGCCTCGCTCAATCCATGCGCCATGTTCCACTTCAAGCCCCGCACATTCGAGGCTATTGGCCCCCTTCCATAGGGTGGCGCTCACTCAGCAGCTGGTCTGACGATTTAATATCAAAGCTCAGTGGGGTGACCAAAATGAGCAGCACTCGCACACGACCCGCTTTTCCCCAATAAAAGCAATTTATTGGTATGCACAGCTTGATTCCTCTGTTGTTACAAGCATACGGCTGCCGCCTGACGCATTTCGTATTTTAACTTCTTCAGAGGCACAGCAGTCGAAGGAAGCACCGGGCTGCTCTCAATGAGTCAACGTGCCATGATATGTGGGAGATGTAGTCCATCTATTACTTCCTTAAATAGTTGCCAGATTCTCAGCTCTTCATGAATCCCAAGGAATTCAAGCCACGCTTAATCCATGCACCGTGTTCCACTTCAAGCCCCGCATGTTCGAAGCTAATGGTCACCTTCCATGGGGTGGTGCTCCCTCAGCAGCTGGTCTGCTGCTTTAATATTAAAACTCAGTTGGGTGACCAAAATGAGCAGAACTCGCACACAACACTCTTTTCCCGAGTAAAAGCAATTTATTTTTATGCACAGCTTGATTCCTCTGTTGTTACAAGCATAGGGCTGCCGCCTGATGCATTTCATCTTTTAACTTCCTCAGAGGCACAGCAGTCGAAGCAGGCACCAGGCCACACATGCCTTCTATTACCCCATTGCACGCTGATATGCAGCGTCTCTCAATGAGTCAATTTTCCATGATCTGTGGGAGATGTAGTCCGTCTCTAACTTCCTTAAATAGTTGCCAGATTCTCAGCTGTTCATGAGCCACAAGGAATTAAAACTAAGTATGGGCGAAATTTGCGAATTCGCGGTACACAAATTCGTGCAAAAGCAAATTTACGGGGGTTGCAAAATCCTCGTATTTGTGCGAATTAGTGGATTTTTTTATTTATGCGTGTTCGCGGGGCGCTTTGCATGTTCGGGGGGGTTTTTCAGCACGCCTACCGCGAATCTACCCATGCGGTCGTACATGGGCGCTGCCATCCTGTTTTCAGTGTTTGTATTGCGTATTTCCATTTCCGGGCACTAGTTGCATGCTCACGTTGGGCATTTCCTACGTGCGGGGTACAATTACGTCATTGCATTCGTTTTTGTGTGCTCGTGGGGGAAATATCACGCAAACTTACCCACGCAGTCCTCACTGGGCATGGCCATCTTGTTTATCATTCATTTCTATGGTTCTTGGTAAGCTTTTTATATCCTGCATTCATCTTTGCAATCCTTTGTTTGTTTGAACTTTTTTTGGATCTTTTTTACTCATTATCTATCCCTTTTTTTTCTACATCTATATGTTGTGTTTTTTTCTACTTTTGGTTGCTTGAAAACTACTTTTTTAACTGTTTTCTTTTATTTAGTTTTTCCCTATTCTCTTTCCTAATAATTTCCATTTCTGTCCAGGACCATGGCAAAGGGAGCCAGGAAGAGCAAGGGGAAGGGTCCCTAACCCCATACCCGGCTCCCTTGCGGGTGCTTAAAGGGGGAGCAAGTAGTAGCCCAGGAGATTTTCAGCGCGGTGGAGGTGGCCACACTTATCTTTTATGTTCAGCGCCACCTCCCGAAGACCGCCGCAGCAGGCGGCAGACCCGTTGCAGGGCATGGCCTCCGGGAGCATCGCAAGCTCTGGGATAAGGTGTCCTGGGCTATGTTTAGGGAGTCGGGGGTCCGGCGCACCTACCATCAGGCGACGCACCGGTGGGATGACCTCCTTGACCGGGAGCAGGACCTACTCGACCTGTTAGGCATGGAGATCCCTGGGCTTGGTGAGTAGCTATTTAATAACTACTTTGTTTTCTTCTGCTCTGTGTTATTATTATATTGCTAATATATGTTTTTCCCGAAGAGCACGAATGCTGCTGATTCGATTACATTGCAGGTAAATTAATGCTTATAGCTTCTGTGATTGCAGGTGCACTGCTCGCCTGCTCAGTGGCGTTGCTACTATGCTTACTTGTTTGCCACTTTGTGCTTATTTGGCCTTATTATGTATGAGTGTAGTACTTTAGAGAACTGTGTAATGCTAGAGAGACTAAAGACTCAAGTCTACTCCTTGCTTTGTACTCCTGCTGCCACTAAAAAGAAGAGATAGTGGTGGATTGATAGGTTGAGTGTATTATGACTTGTTATTAGTAGTAGGACATTTGTTAGTGGTCTGCAATCATGATGACAGACTGTGTCTGTCACATCGCGTGCTGCTGAGTGCTGGCAGTTGTAGTATGACCTTTTTGTTGTTCGTTTAGTTAGTGATTTACATAACTTTTCAAGTAGATGGTCTGCGAATCCAGCAATACTATACTAGTATCCTCCTAGTTGACCAGGTCAGATAGGTCAATACATGTAGTGCAATTGCTGGTAATTTGTTTACCCGAGATCATTTTAGAATGTGGTCAAAGAAATCAAATATTTCAAAAAAACAATCATCCATGTTTGTGTTTATTTCATGATCAATTCAGCAACCCCCAGGGGCAAGGGGATGACAGCGATGCCGGCGGAACAAGGTGGGCAGGATCAATCCTCTGCGGTCTCTTCTGCTGGCCCCAGTAAGTTGTTCTGTTGTTAATATTAATAATTATACTTCCTTAACTTTTGCACCATCTATTCATTCCAAACTGTTTCCTAATTCTATTTTTTACAAAATAGTCTTTGATCTTCTTGTAGACTGTTTATACATTCTTCTCTTGCCTCTACTATCACTCTCTGTGCAATTACTATTTACCAATATTATGATTCGGTCTGTGTAGGTAGCTAAGCTTGCCAAGTCGGAAAACGGTGTTAAAAAAAACTCTGATCTAGCATTAGCTCTAGGCACTGAGTGCTGTCCTTTTGGTTGCCTTTGCAGTCTATTCCAGTATTCTTAATGTAAGTGCTTTGACAATTTCCAACAACAAAATGTCAAGTGTCCACCAAGAATAAGCTAGTAGTTGGCTTTTTTGATCTGATAGGAGCACATACCATACCGCTAGTATTTCATGGACTATTCTGCACATACAGAAGTATGGACAAGAGAAATAGGACATTGTTGATGATAGGTGCAGTTCGACTTTCCATATACCTCAGTCCGAACAGAAGTTGAACCCCCAATCCCCTGACCAACTATTTAGTGTGTCTGACCAATGATTATACGACCCAGAAGAACAGAAGAAGACTACTGCCGAGTCCCGACCTATCAGTCATGGAAGCATGCCTGCAAAGTACAACAGTGCAAACACTTCCGCTCACTCACTCATGATAAAAAACCACAGTGTTTTTTAGTTTTAAAGTTTTATTTTCAAATAAGAAATACATTGATTTTTAACAGTGCAGTATTCCGAGCGAGCAGTGGTGATAGATGATGTTAAAGTTTAAACACCCTTTCCTAGAATCAATATACTTCAACTTAGCACACCTAATTATTAGAATAACTGTGCGGGAGCCCACCTTGTTTGAAGTTGACTTCAAGTACTGGTGGTGATGAGTAAAGGACAGAAGTAGGTGGTAAATTCAAAAGCTCTTGTTGGCAGAAGGACAATGGAATCTTCTGTCTGTAATTAGAAAAATGGTGCATGTTAAAACGAAAGCATTCATCAGTTGTGCCAAAAAGTGTAGCATGTAATAGCTAAGCATAAAAAAGGTTAACATCCTCCCCAAAATTGTCATTTTTTTCATTCCCAATAAATAAATTGGTTATGTATTAACATTTTCTTCCATTACAAGACGAAATAGGGGGTGGTGTATGGCATCTAAAAATATGACATGTTTTTTCTAGGCGTCATCACAACATCGGATGTGGCACCTCCCACCACCAGTGCCTGGGCCAGAAGCGCGGAGGTGTCCACTACTCCAGGGGGTGATATGGCAGAGCCACAAGTGCAACCAGGAGGAGCTGAGGGGGATTGCTCAGCAGCGGCAGACGGTGGTAAGTTATTATACTCCTTACTTATTGACATTTTAGAGTAGACTCTCAAAGGAGTGTTTGATGTACTGTACAGTAGACAGTACACTAGTACAAGTACACTGTACTGTTAAGAACAGTTACTAATTTAAAACTAAATTTTTGCCAATCACGGAGAAGACAGTCACCCTTGACTTAGCAATACCATTAGCGGCGGTAGTTCTCGAGTAAGCAATGGCCCCCTCTATTTGACTTCAACTCAGCTGGGAAACTTTTATCGTGAAGCCAAGTCATATCAGATGAACTTGAGGGATGTGATGAATGAAAAGGGAAAAAACTTAGGGTGAAAGGAAGGACAAGCGAGTCGTAACATTTATGACTATAAAGAATGACATGTGTTTTTGAATGCAGGCAGAGGTTGCTGATAGGAAGGAATCAGATGCATGGCTGCTTGAAGCAAGGATAGATGGAGGAGAAAGAAAAGGTGACTGCCTGTGTGGGTGAATCAGAAAATGCATGTGTGGTGTGCATTACAATATATCATTTGGGTGAAACTCACATGCAAGTCACGACGGTGGTTTACCAAATAAAATAAAAAGGGTGTTAGTTGGTTGTTGAGATAAAGTAAAGTTGGTACAGTTGAGACATTAAGAAGAATGATAGATGTGTACTTTGGAAGCCTGGATGGTATCTTCTTCCTCATAGATAGCAGAGGTGTATGTGTAGAGCAGACTCTCAGTGTATGAAGAGTGTTACTTTAAGCAGCATGTCTGTGCCAGAGTAGCAAAGCAGAGGAAATCCAAATACTAGAAGTTGTGATTGTTCAGAAATACTCCTTTGACTAACAGTACAGTAGTTTACTTTGCAAGCACAGCATATATTGGGTATTGTATAGTTGACATTATAACAAGTCAAGTCCCTTCCTCCGGCAATTATGGGTACCACACTCACTCCCCATGTTAATAATTTTCTTTCAGTAGTGTCATTGGTGGACTATCGCTGTTGTTCACTCAATCTACCAAAAAAAAGCACCTAAAGTCATCCATCATATAAGCAAAGATCATGTGATCGGCAGACTATATATTCAGAAATGAATAAGCTTCATTTTCCTTTTGTAGTAGTCAAGGCCCGGGGGGGGGCAGTGCGAAATATAAATTACATTGAGAAGTAGCCCTTGATGTAACCCAGTATGGCCAGTGCCACCCCTATAGAAATGTAAGAGCTTCCCTATCCCCACCTGCATGTACTGCTTAAAGTAATGCGAGTCTGCGTCATCATGGCTTGTGTCTGTTTTTCCTGGGTGCAAGCTGACTGAGCTGGCATTCTGCCGGCTACCACAACATCACGTACAAGTAATTTCTTTTGCAAAACAAGAGAAAAAAAGAAGAAGACTGGTGTACTCTCTGACTCTCTGACTACGAAGTGAGTCCATAGTGCTGCTAGTAGAATTCCTGAAACTCACACTAATGTTAGAGGCCTACAAAGACAGCGGAAAGATACATGCCAAAACCTTATACTGTGCTTGCAAGTTGCTAGTGTTACTGTGAGACAACTTTCTGTTGAACTATTTTGTGTTAATGTTAAAGAGTATTGGTTACAGAATTTTTCTGTCTTTCTTCATACAGATGCTCCACAAAAGCTCACCAGAAAGTAGATGGCTGTCTGGGCCAGGGCCTGGAAGCTGGAGGCCATTTGCGCTGAATATTGGCGGCTGTGGGCTCGGGAGCAGGAGGAGGAGGCGGCAACAACTGCATCCTCCTCCAGTGCCTTCGGGACCACCAGCCAGCAGCCTCCAGTAGTATGGCACCGTGGTTCGACAGCCTCCCGCCGCTGCCGCACAGCAACAAGCAAAACACCTGCTGCCCCCCCAGAGCCTGGATGGCACATCAGCGCCGCCTCCGCAGGAGAGTGGACTCCCTGGAGCGCGTGGTGGAGAAGCTCCAGCGCCAGCTCCGGGACCTCCGCAAAGAGATGCAGGACCACCTGTCCACTGGACACTGCCTTTAGAAGTGACTGTCCCTTGTTTAAAGTCTTTTGGGGGGGTTGGGAATTGGGCGTTGTGGAAAGGGACATTTTTTTTAAAGACATTTGGACATTGGTTGGGGTTAAGGAGGGGGGTGGGTTGGGCCTTCTTGTGGGATAGCTTATTTTTGTTAGGGCTCCAATAATTATTTATTTCTCTACTTAAACATAGCATACGTGTTTTTTTTACTGTTTTGTGGGGGAGCGGGGGGGTTAACTGTACGTTTGTTTTCCTGAAACTTAACTGGCTGGTTGATTCAAATTGTCTAATGCCGAAATTTGTATGAAAATACCACTGACAGAGTTAGTGGATTCAATTGTCTGACTACTTTACTAGTACTACCATCAGTCTCTCCTCTCCTCCTACTCCATTATTCTTTCTCCCCCAAAATGCTTATCTTACCTGTGATTCATGTTTGAGAATAGGGGTAGGCACAGGGCTGGCTGCATGGCAACTGGCGATTAATGTTGGGTTTGGAATCCTTGACGGATGAAATGTCACCGTTGTGCTGGTTGTAGTAGTGGTACACACTGGCAGTAGCAGCATATGAAAAAAAAGGAAATGAAACATTGAGTGGCCTGAGCGTAGCATTAGAACAGTACAATAGATAGTACGGTAGAGAACAGTACTAGTTGCGTGGAGTAAGGCTACTATAAGAAATAGTATTGAAGGCGAAGGACACAGCAGCGTAAGCATTAAGCATTTGATTTGTCACATGTAGGAGGAGGATGTTGTTGAAGATCAATCCACAATGGAGCACATGAAATTCTGATTTCAATGATTTTTCTGTTGCTTTGCCCTTATCCTCCCCAGCAAGTGTGTGGAATTATTGTTGTCATTTAGTCACACCTCAATGAAAACCACAGAGCCCGGGGGAAGAGGGTTAGGGTTTGAAAATTGGATGGGAATGGGGTTTGGGACAGTTTTATGGAGAGAGGAAAAAAGCACAGCATGGAAAAACAACAAATGAGGATAAAAGAAATCTTTGGATACGAAGATATCCATATTCTTTTAAGAGACATAAAGGAAGTGCATGCACTACTGCATGCATGAAGTTGTTTGCTAAATGGATGGTTAGGTTACTGAAAAGTAGTTCTACAACTTACTAACTATGAAGAAACAATGTGACAGTACAGGGCTTCAGTAATTACGCAATTGCGCTTGCCTATCTGCCCTCAGAGAGAATAAACACTTAGTAGTACATTAAATTAGTTTTAAAAATAGCAAAGAAAAACTTATTAAATAGCTGGAGGGATGAATTTAAAGCAGAGAGCACACAAATGCACAGATTCACAATCATAGAAGTTCACAACAATAACATTATTTAAAAGATAAGTAGCAGTGAAGAGGATACTGTAACTGTATGTTGTAGTTGTCCTGTTCAATTTGGGAAGTTGCTTGCATCCATCCATTCCTCTTGCTCGCGGTACTCCTCCATTCCATCTGAAGCTCCGTCGATCAATTTTGATGACCAGACACGCTCTCCACTGCCTGCCTGGCGGATGCAGAATTGTGGATAAATAATGGTAAGCCTGAGTAATTTGTTTTTCCCATCGCACAGGGTAAAAGCCGGCCTGTAATTGTTAATGGAAAAATAAAAGAGGAAGTGAAATTAAAACACCACAGAGAAAAAAATATAAGGTGCAGTGTGCTGTCGTGCAAAAATAACAGTTTCAGTTTCAGAGGCAACAGTATTACATACAAGGATCATCATTTCTAAAGTGCGTACTCTGGGTCTCCTTTTCATGGATAGTAATTAGCACACAGCAGGCTGGGGCCATGCAGACGTTCAAGGCAGGCACCACTGAGTGAAGCAACCTGATGTAGCATACCTCTTTGACACAGACAGACAAAGAATATCTAATTGTATGCAGCAAGCCACATAGTCGCAATTTTACATGAACTGCTTTCTGGACTCTGGCATAACAACACTGCACTGGCTTGACCACTCCGTACCATGACTAGACAGACATGTAGTTCTGCTGTAGTTGTTGTTGACTGGTTTACCTGTTTGCCACTCATGAAATGGCCATAGTTCTTCCGTAAACTGACGATGATGATCCATCCATCCCAGTGAGTGACTGTAAAGAAAAAATATATTTTATTTAACTTTGATCATCAACACTCATCATCATCATGGTATATTGGCAAACTCAATGTTGTTCATGCATTCGCAGTCTACACACACAGTGAGTCCAAGGACATTTTGCATATTAAAAAATGCAACGTAGAGACCCCTGCAGTAGAAGAATTTGATTTAAACAAGGTAAAAAAACACAGAGTAGACTTGAGTTACATTTAGTGTGTAAAAGATTAAATATTAACAGAAGACATATGATGATTCATTTCATGTACAACAAACAAACAGCAATTGCTTTTATCAGAGCCAGACAGCCAGTGCTGTGCACTGCAGTGCATGCCATCTCATTATTCATTACCTGTTCCACTTTTTGTCCACATCTTGTTGTTCTTAAAGTGGAGGCCCACAGTGCAGCCTCTCGTGTGTGTCAATCAATTTCAGAAGTAACTGTCAGCAATCAGCATATAGGCAGTAATTCCAGTCCCACTTCTTTTGATGGGACTCATCTACAAAGTGACAGTTTCTTCATTCTGCGTAATCCAGCCATCTGCCTTGAGGGAAATGGAAAGGTGGAGTCTGGAGGAGGAGGATAGAGGATCATGACTGAGTTGTGAACTTGTGAACTTCAGGATGGCAGACAGTGGCACCTTCAATAAGGAAATAAGATGAAGACAGTGCTGCAGATGGATTTGTTCTGATTAGGTGATTAGAGTTTTGTTGTGGTAAAAGTTGCAAAACAAAGAAAGACACACAGGAATAAAAGTGAATAAGGATGGAAAAAAGGAAGTAATTTTCAGGCCTCAGTGCCAGGGAAGTAGAGCTCGCCCTCAAACTCTGTGAATTGAGACAGGAGTAGGTCAGCTAACTGAGAAGAACTTCCATCAACTAAGTCGGTGTCCTCTTCTTCCTGGGTGCATTCATGTATTTTGTAATCTGGTGGTATGAAGTGCTGATTCATATTGATCATTGTTAACCTCTCCACATTTTTGGGCGAGAGGCAGGTCCTTTTTGAAGTTAAAATGGCAAAAGCAGCACTGAGAACACGTTCAGAAGACACGCTTGCGAGTGGGCAGGACGAATAATTTAGAGCCAGGTTGGTGATCAGTGGCCATAGAAGCCTTTTCCCATACCAATACAGTATTGGGTTCTGATTAATGAAGACCTCTGTTGGGTCAACCAGATAGGCTGGCACCATACACTCAAGGTTCTACAGGGGTGCTCCACATTGCATACCATCTATGGCCTTTTCATCACTGGAATGAGCAAACCTTTGATGAGTTAGCCAATCTGCTTCCGAAAATATTATGGCTGGGCCTGGTGCAGGTGAGGATGATGATACGGTTGCTGGTGTCATTAACCGCTGTGAGGGAAAGTGACTGATATTCGGCAACAGATTCAGAGTGGACCTGGAATCTGGATGGCCTGCTGATTCAGTTGTACTTCTGCCGGCTCCTTCAATTTTCTGCCGCTCTTTTTCGAACCGAGTGGCTGACAGAGTTAGCCAATGTTTGGACTTTGAAACCTCTGCTTCATTAAAAGGAATGAATGCTTTTCTGGCAACTGCCTTTTTGTACCGTGGATCCAGAATAGTGACACAAATGTAATGTTGTTCTGTATGTATTTTTTTAAGCCTTTCATTGTCAACTAGGTGGCTTAATAATCTCTCCGCCAACTGATATGCGTCTTGCTTTTCAGCATCATCTCGGGACATTGAAGACACCGCCTTCAGTTGGTGGTCTAGCATGCGCAACAATGGGATAGCTTTGCACAAAGTACAGTCCTCCTTTTCTGACTTCACGTGTGAAGACCTGTTGAAAGACATACTCATTGATTACAATGCACATGCTCAAGCATGTAGAAGGTTGAGTTCTAACGTGTTACCACCTCCTGGATGAGTCCTCTGACTGGCAGTCTAAGTTCATGTTTCATGTTCCTCAGCTGCTTTCGGGCCTTAAAAGAATGAATGAATGAAATGAAATGAAAAAAATATTTAATAAAGCGCACTGCGGCCAAGCGGCTTCCTGGCGCTAGGGACCTGTTCAGAGCTCACAACGGGAAACCAGGAGAACTAAGAGGGAAAAGCCTGAGAAAAAAGGAAAGTTTTAAGGGCCTTACGAAAGTGAGTGTAGATGGGAATGGAGCGAATAGAAAGTGGGAGGCTATTCCATAACTGGGGGGCCAGGACAGAAAACCGAGTACCGCCAGTTCTGGATTTGCGAAAACGGGGGATGTGCAAGAGAGAGAGAGAGGAAGATCGAAGAGTGCGACTAGGGGCGTGAGAAGAGATGAGAGAAGTGATGAAAGAGGGAGCAGAGCGGGAATGAGCTCGAAAAGCTAAGCAAGCCAGTTTGAAGAAGGATCTGAATCGGATAGGGAGCCAATGAAGAGATTTGAGAGCGGGAGTGATATGGGAGGATTTGGGGAGAGACAAAATGAGGCGGGCGGCCTGATTTTGTATGGCCTGGAGGCGGCGAGTTTCGTAAGCAGGTATGCCCACGTAGAGGCCATTCCCATAGTCGAGGCGGGAGATGATTAAAGCCGCGACTATGGTTTTGAGTGTGTCGGTGGAAAAGAAACGCGAGATTTTCCGGATGAGACGGAGGGACAGAAAACAGGAGGACACGACGGAACTGATCTGGTTGTGCATGGATAAGTCATGACTGACTTTAATACCAAGAGTGCGAACGGAGGATACAGGTGAGGGAGGGGGTCCAAAAGATGGGGGCCAGTGTGCAGGGGACCAAGGGTAAGAGGGACCACCAGTGAGGACAAGTTCCGTTTTGTCAGGATTGAGCTTAAGATGATTAGCGCTCATCCACTCGGAAATGAAAATTAAAGTGGAACAAAATTTAGGAAGAGAGTCAGGGGAAGAAGAGAGATCAAAGACGAGCTGCAGGTCGTCGGCGTAATTGTACACAGAGACCCCCAGCTCGAGAAGGGAAGAGATGAGAGGACAGATATAGAGATTGAAAAGGAGGGGGGAGAGGGAGGAACCTTGGGGAACACCACAAGAGACCGAGCGGGGAGGGGCAGAGAAACCAGAGAGGTGAACAGCCTGGGACCTATCCCGAAGGAAGGACGCGAGCCAAGAAAAGGCCGCGCCCCGAATGCCCGCTGCGCTGACACGGTCGAGAAGAATGGAGTGGTCAACCGTGTCAAACGCAGCGGACAAATCGAGGAGGACCAAGGCTTGGGGAAGGTTAGAATCGGCTTTCCCCTTGAGTTCATCCAGAACTGCAATGACCACTGCCTCCGTGGAGTGGCCCGGACGGAAACCCGCCTGATGGGAAGCCAGGAGGCCATTCTCCTCGATATACGAGGAGAGGCAGGAGGTGACATGGGTCTCAAGGATCTTGCCGAGGTAGGGAAGAAGGGAAATGGGTCGAAAATTAGAGGGGAGAGAGGGATCCAGACCAGTTTTTTTTTAAATGGGGAGGACGATTGCAGATTTGAAAGATAAGGGGACGGAGCCAATAGCCAAAGAAGAGTTAAGTAGAGCAAGAGGGGGAGCAGGACAGTTGGTGAAGAGGGTTTTAAGGATGCGTGCAGGTGCACAATCCGCAGGAGAGCCAGACTTAACTTTGATCAGATATTTGAGAAATAAATCAGGTGAGATAGGAGGAAAGAGAGTAAAGGAGGACGGGGAAGTGCGAAGGGACGGGTGCGTCTGGGTTGAGACACGGTAGGGATGTTAGCTTTGATCTTCACAATCTTGTCAATGAAAAAGTCATTGAGTGACAAACAGAGGGACTGAGAGGGAACCAGAGAAGGGGAGGAGCGTTCAGAAGTGGCAAGATTGTGAACCAGGGAGAAGATTTCACGAGGTTTATTGACGGAGAGAGCTACTTTCTCAGTGAAATAGGAAGTTTTGGCCGTTAAAATGGCTTTTTTATATTCGGTGAGAAGTTGTTTATATTTGGCGCGCAGAGAGGGACAGTACTTCCGTCTCCAGAGGCGTTCCGACCGTCTAAGGTCGAGTTTTAGCGCTTTGAGTTCTGGGGAGAACCATTTGTGCGCGTCATAGGGGCGAACTGCTTTGATCTTTCTAAGCGGGGCCACTAGGTCACACGAAGAGGACAGCCATGTGCTGATGGCATAGGCCTGGGATTCAAGGGGGAGATCAGTGAGGTCCGGGGCGGATGAAGCCAAGTAACTGAGGAAAATTAAATTTTGGCCATGTTGTGTTCCCTAACGCGTACCCCACCGACTCCATGTACCAGCTTAAAGTGCATGTAACTTCCTTTCTGTGCCAGCTATGAAGACGCAAATACATTTGCGTCCAACGTTAACTTGTCCTCTTCCAGATCCACCATGAATGGATTATATAGTCCGTTCCTAAGTATGCTATGCCACCGTCTTTTTGTAGTACACTTTTCACTTTTTCCTGCTCTAGCAAGAGTAGGCCCTGAATTCCTGCCATCTGAACCTCTTTTGTGGCTCCTGACTTTGCCCAGGCTGCCTCTGTACTCGTGAACTCTGTCCTACATTCAGCGCGGCCTCTCGCGCTCAGCTCAAGCCTGCTTTCTGCCAAGACTGACTATAACCTTCGAGTTATCTGTTCCGCTCCCCGAGAATACATTCCTGCCTACTAGATCCTGTAAACCTCCTCTCCAGCTGCAGAGCCAAAAAGGGCCGACCTGTCTCAATGCAAGTAATTCATAGCCTCCGTTGCCATGCTTCCATGGAAGGCCCCGTGCCCCCACGCTTCACATGTAGACACTCAGGCGCTCATACACGCATCCACAGTTAGCATAGAGTAGCTTCTGCCCTAGAGACCTTTCCGCCCAGATAGTATAGTTCCTAAACATCAGATATCAGATATGATAGAAGTACAAGTTGATCTGACATGCCAGACTTCTGTCTCTTTCCGTCAGTGTAAATGTCAAGACCCCTGCACCCCGTCAATCACACGTCATGCAGCTGCGCGCGCATCCAAGCTTCCGATTTCTGCTGACATTGCAACATTCTGTTAGCACCACCCCTTGGTGCCACCCACTTGCGTCACCTATCAGTGACGTTTCTAGCACACACCTCTAGTTCACGCCTAGTTTACGCCTCTTGATGATGTATTGGTACCACGTGTATAGTGTTATCTTGTCTTCTCTCAGCTGTTACGCCTCTTACATTGAACCTTATGATGTAAATCAAGTATATAAGCTATGTATTGTCAATAAACGAGGGCGCGCTCATCTATCCCTTCTGACACCCCTGTGGTGGTCAGAACATGATATCCTGATTCCTGTATGAGGAATAAAACCCTTAGAAACTCTAACACCACGGACTCTGTTTTCTTTCATTCTGATTGAGTTATCATTGATTAAGTACTTACCTGCATAGAAATTAAGAGAGTAAATAATTATTTACGTCATTTTGGCGCCCGAACAGGGACCCCTCCCCCACCTCACGCGTCGGTAGGTGCGTTGCAATCCGTGTCCCCTGCCATCAGTTAGACGGACTACACGTGTACTGGCAGGATTTCCTGCATCCCCCTCTGACCCACGGAGGTGACGAAGACTGCGATCAGTGCCCAGACGAGGCGGTGAGGAGTGCGGAGGATCCCGACCAGAGCCCAGCCGAAAGAAGCAAGGTCCGAGGTGTGAAGAGGCCCACCAGTTTTCCGAAGTTTTCCGAAGTTTTCCGAAGTTCCGAGTCGAGTCCAGTCGAGTTTTCCGAGGCCTTCTGTTTCCGTGCTTCCCGGTGAGTACCATTGCTGGGTCGTATCTAGATGGGTTTGGGTACGCAAGTCCGGTCTGCACTGTTTTTAGGCAGTGTATCTGTACTGTTTAGCAGTATATCAAGTATTCCGAATTTCTGCACTGTTACACCAGTGTATCCGTACCGTTGAGCGGTACATTCAGTATAGGGGGTAGGTAGCTATGTCTTCAATGTTTTTATGTGATTAATGTTGTGGTATGAATGCGACTGTTTTATTGTGTATTATTGTATTTCTTGTATCAACTAGCAACTCGTATCAAGGAATAAAGATCTAGCGTTCAGTAATAAGTAAGCAGGATGCCGTTCCTCAGCAAGTTAAAACAGATCGGAACTAGGAAAGGGTTACTAGAGGAAGAAATTCCTATCCCCCCTAGGGACACTCCAGGCAATTTTATGTATCAAAAACACGGAATAGATGCCATATTATATCTAGATTTATGGGCCGATTACACCAAGCACCTAGACGAAAGACACAGATGGCCTGTTACCGGAACGTGGGATGCCGAGTGCATCATGAGGGTAGAAGAAGCATTATGGAAAAAGAAAGCTAGGCAATCCCAGAAGGACGCCATAGAATTTTGGCGTAAGGAATCACGTAAGCGTGCTGACAAAGCACTCCGTAGAGAAGACAGACTTAAAGAATCAGATAAAGAACGAGAAAACGAATTAGTTACTGAAGGGATCCGAGTAAAAACAGAACAAATAGACCGTGCCCGAAATAATCTTGTAAATGGTATGTATCTTGCAGCAGATGGCACATCTGAAACTGAATCAGAAATACCGAAAAACTTACCGACACCATTAGTCCCAACTAAAGTAATGCATAAAACTACTAAAGACATATTCCTAAATTCATATCTAGAGGATGTAGTACCAGCTTATACCAATCTGCCTGTTCGTGCCCTGCCTACTGACAGGGATGGGGGTGGCACTGCGCCCCCAGATCCAGTTCCGCCGGTACCGCAACAGACCTCCCCTGTTCCGCCAGCTCCGCCACTTCCCCCACTCAAGACGGACCTACCGAAACCAGTGCTACCTGATCTTACTAAAAGACAAATTCAAGTCCAGATACAGACTCCGCGGAGAGATAATGCCCAAGCATCCGCCTCAGGAGGTGCGACCGCGGGTCTACAGACCCCGCCACCGACACACAGATTGCATTTAAGGGACACACAGAATCCTTTCCAGTCTCCCTACTCATCCCGGCTTGACGCATTCAAAGATAGGATGTCAGTTTGCAGATATGATCCGGTACCCGGAAAAGACGATTTGATGGTATTAGCATCACTCCGATTGAGATCTGCCACCGATAACTTGCTATGCTATGTAGGAATGCAGGACATTCTCGACAGGCTATATAAGTTCGTACTGACAGGGAAGGACCCCGAAAGTGTCAAAGCTGCCATGCATAAACAGAAAGTTGGCATCCAAGCACAGATATTACGATTTTTCATAAATTGTGTGATAAGAGAACGAGACAGGCCCGAGACAGATCAAAGTGAGTTAGACACATTAAACAAGTGGGGTCAAAGTATAGCAGACGCAAGGCATGATAAAGGGACTTGCATAGCCAGTATGTCCCAGAAAATAAGAAAGGCAGTATTAACTGCACATCAGGAAGGAAATGATAAAACTTCCTCCGAGGAGGAAGATGAAGATGAAACATCAGGAAAGTCCACAGATACTATAGCGTATGTAGGTAGGGGAGCCTACCTTAGGAAGGGCATCCGTCCGGAGAGCAAGAGAGTCCTTTTCTCTGCTTTAACAAATCCGAATTCTTCAGAACATCAGTTCCAGGAAACTGATAAAAGGCTTCGAGATCGAGTAGGGTACCATGTACTCAATTCTATGGATGAACAGGAACTAGCCCGGTCAGCCGTGTTGTGGGCCGAAAACCCAGACATATATAATGATGACACATTAGTGCAGACATTCTTGAACCTTTCCCCGGAAGAGCAGAAAATAGCAGGTGTATACATGATTCAGCACCTCCTCATCAAGTTCAGAAATCATCATTCTGATCCAGGTCCCTTACACGAAACATTAGAAGCACTACTCATGGATAGATGGAGAGGTTTTAGTACCAAATTAATACAAATAATTCTAGAACAACGACGTAAGTATTACAACTTCTTAAGCTCTGAATATGTTCCCGCCCCGCCTCCAGAAAGAAAAACGTACCACATGCAATGCGGTGGTGGCATTGAAAGTCAGAATCCCTTACGAGAAGTGCACCCAGTTATGGGTGCGGACCAACGCTTGAAGCGTGTGTATGTTCACACACCACTGACTAAGTTAGAACTGTTAGAAATGAAGAAATTAGTTCCGTGCCATGATAAAGACCCTGCAGGTTTTCACAGAGAGCTTAAAGACATGTTACTGATGGGAGATTACACGTATGATGATATTATGAAAATGTTAAAAGTACTGTTGCCCACGGGCATTTACGAGAAATTAAAGGAGAAGGATTGGGAAGTGGGAGAGTCAAAGATAGCATGGGCAGAAATAGAAGACGAAGAAAAGAAACGAGTCCCAGGGGTAGGCCTTGGGGATCTGACTAAAGCATTACCAGGTTTAATAGTACAGGTTCTGCCAAGATTATTGACAACTAGAAAGGAAGATTGGGACGCAATCTCGTCCTGCAAACAGAAACAAGATGAAGATACTAGTGACTTTTACTCAAGATTCGAGAAATGTTTCATTATCAATAGTGGCCTAAAAACTAGTAGCGAGTCATATCCACACCTTTTTGTAACAAAATTAGTAGAGAACGCCCTACCACTAGTTAAAAATAGAGTGTACAAGGTTGAAAGTACTTGGCAGGCAAATACGCCATCACAGATGTTACAAATGTTACAATATCACCAGAATAGAATTAGGGAAGAACAAGACCAGGAACAGAAACGTATGAAAGACACGAAAATGAAAATGTTAGTAGCTCAGACAATTCCAGCCGAAGGTCATAGAAAAGGTGGGGCCCAGACCAATCATTCTGCCGCTCCCGTTAAAGGAACATGTAATTATTGCAAGCAGCCAGGTCACTATGTACATGAATGCCCAGTCCTGAAACATAACATCGAGACAGGTAAAACTAAAGAAAGACCGCGTCCGCCTAGACATGAACAGGGTCATCAACAGACCTCACAGAATGAACAGCCAATGCAGAATACACAGCCTATGCATGATCAGTCCCATACAGTACAGACAGTAGCAGTACCGCAGCCACAGCATGCTCAGACACAGCCCGCTGCCGCAACCCGACAAGTATCACAACAGATCTACCAGTATGCCCAGTCGGCATATCCAGATTATCAGCGTTATACATGAAACAGCCTAGGGAGGGAAAGTGATTTGCCTCTTATTGAAATTCCTGTAGATCAAGAAGGTCCTTATGTACATAGTCACGTATTAGGAAAAGACAGAAAGTTTTTAATTGACACAGGGGCAAGTCGCACTACTATAAGTCATAATGAAGTTCCAGGGGCACCCCTCTCAGGCTCACAGAATGTTTCCCTTGGTTTTTCAGGACAGCCTATTGTAAATGAAGTATCAGAACCAGTACCACTAGCTGTGGGTCCATTATCTCGAGTTACAGATTTGTTACTTACGAAATCATGTCCCGAAAATCTGTTAGGAATTAAAACACTGAAGGCTCTAGGAGCTATAATTTGCTGTTCCCCGGAGGGAGTCAGACTCTTTCTACGGGATTTCAAGGGTCATTATGTTCTACGTGACTTTGATGTCAGACTGAAAAATGTACCAGATCACTTATGGGCAAAAGGCCCAGCTGATGTAGGTTGTATGCATATCACACCATACCGTGTTACACTCAAGACAGGAGTTGTTCTACCCAGAATCAGACAATACAAGTTACCACCCGATGCTGTAGTGGCTTTACTGAAAATCATTGAAGAGCTTATTGCCCAAGGAGTGGTCGTAGAGACCGACTCCAATATCTGTAATTCACCTATCATTCCAATTCTTAAACGTACAGACCGCAATGCACCGCCAGTATACCGGCTGGTGATTGATCTTCGAGAACTGAACAAATGCATTGTACCACAGTATCCTGTGGTCCCCGATATCTCCTCCCTGTTAACTGCTATTGATTCAGAAGCAACGTTCTTTACTGTAATCGATCTCAAGAACGCTTTCTTCAGTGTACCTATTGACCCGGAGAGCCAATATCTCTTCGGATTCAGTTTAAATGGACGAAGTTTCAAATTTTCCCGCGCACCTCAAGGATTTACAGAAAGCCCCAGCATCTATAGTCAAGCACTGAAAAGACAACTAGATTGTATCCAAATGCCAGTTAATACCGCCCTACTACAGTACGTCGATGATCTATTGATCACCGCACGAAGTGAACCCGAATGTGAACAAGCATCTCTAATAGTTTTGCATTTCCTAGCCGACAAGGGACACAAGGTGTCTCCTTCAAAGCTTCAATTCTGTGTTCAGCAAGTTGTGTACTTGGGTCACTTGCTGTCCAAAGTGGGGAGACAGCTCACTCCCGATCGCATTCAGTTAATTGTAAACATGCCACGACCCCAGACGCAAAAGGAAGTGCGGGCCTTCATAGGCCTCACCTCGTACTGCAGACAATGGATTCCTCAATATGCATTTCTAGCTAAACCACTCATCCAGTTAACGACGCAGGAGGTAGCAACTTCCATTGCCCTCCCTTGGACTCAGGAACACACACAAGCCTTTGAGGAATTAAAGAAAGCTTTATGCCAAGCACCAGTTTTAGCAACACCATGTTACAGCAAACCGTTTACACTTTTTGTTACAGAACGTGACGGTACAGCATTGTCTGTCCTCACTCAAGATCAAGCAGGTTCACATAAGCCTTGCGCTTATTTTTCAAGCACATTGGATTCAGTAGCACAGGCACTCCCTGCATGTTTAAAGTCAGTAGCAGCAACAGCGTTAGCAATCAGACAAAGCGACTCAATTGTTCTAGGTCATCAGTTAACAGTACAAGTTCCACATTCTGTAGAGGTTCTGTTAAACAGAACCCAGACTCAACACTTGACTATAGCACGACTGACAGGTTACGAATTGACATTATTCCAGCCACACATAGAAATCAGACGCTGCAGTATCTTGAACCCAGCAACATTGTTACCTACAGTTATGACAGATCCAGCTCCACATGATTGTATAGAGATTATTAATGCAGTAACAAAGCCCAGACGAGATTTAACAGATGTTCCATTGACAAATCCAGACCTGACACTTTATGTGGATGGTTCATGCATGAGAACAAGTACAGGAGAGTTAGTGGCCGCGTATGCCGTGACCACTGAAACTGAAGTTAAAGAAACACATCGTATTGATACACTGTCTGCTCAAGCGGCAGAGCTCATCGCTCTGACCCGAGCCTGTATATTAGCAAAGAACAGAAATGTTAACATATACACAGATTCCCGTTATGCGTTCGGAGTCGTACACGACTTCGGTATGCTCTGGCAAGAAAGAGGGTTTCTGACCTCTCATGGTACAAAGATACAGCATGGTCCTCTCATCCAAGCACTGCTAGAAGCAATACATCTGCCTTCAGCCATTTCAGTCATGAAGTGTAAAGCACATACTAAAGTCACAGATTCTGTTTCCCAGGGTAATGACCTGGCAGATCAGACAGCAAAACATACAGCACTGACTCACACTCAGATAACTGACACGATAAAGACAACAGATCCGACAAATTGTATGACAGTCAGGGATCCCACACTAGATGTTATTGACATTCAGACACATGCTACTCCAGAAGAAATAAAGAAATGGATTGAACTAGGAGGGATCCAGACAGATCAAGGTTGGATGACGAAGGGAAAATCTACATGGTTTCTCCCTGACTCTATGGTTCAAGTCATGATAAATACAGCACATAGTCCTGCCCACCTAGGAGAGAAAGCAATGCTAGACAGTTTGCAAAATCTCTGGAACAATAAACACTTACGAGCAGCCGCAAAACAGAAAGTGCGTACTTGCATGATCTGTTGTCAGTTCAATCCAGGTAAAAGTGTCCCTGTAGAGCAAGGTGGATTTCATCCTCCCGACCACCCTTTTGAAGTCCTCCAGATGGATTATATCCAGATGGACCGTTGTCGAGGATTTAAATATGTTCTCGTAGTTGTCTGTGCTCTGTCCCGCTGGACCGAAGCATACCTAGTCCCAGATTACACTGCTCCGACCACTGCCAAACAGTTGGTTCGTGAATTTTTCCCACGGTACGGCTTGCCTCGTGTCGTGTACTCAGATAACGGTCAGCCATTCTCGTCTGCCCTAATGAAAGAAGTTTCCTTGTTACTGGGATACCAGTGGAAGTTCCATTGTGTCCGACATCCAGAAGCAGCAGGCCTTGTAGAAAGGCATAATCAGACATTAAAGATCCGCCTTGCCAAAATATGTCAGGAAAAAGGGGTCGACTGGATAGTCGCCCTGCCAGTGGCACTATTCTATATGAGAATGGTCGCCCATTCGAGATCAGGGCTATCTCCGTACGAGGTGGTCTTTGGCAGACCACCGAATATGTGGGGGACGCCCATTCCTAAAAAGATAACCGATGTTGATTCTAATATGTTGACAGATTACCTTGCCTCCTTGATGTCTGCACTCCAATCATGTCGTTCACAGGTTGCCGCAGCCTTCCCTGACAACACCGATGTGAAGGAGCATGACATCCGCCCCGGAGATGTTGTCCTAGTTCGAAACTTCGACAGGAAAAGTCCGCTGGAGCCCCGCTGGAAGTCTCCGAAGACCGTTCTACTTACTACAAGGACCGCAGTCAAGTTGGAAGGCAGAAAGGGGTGGGTCCACATATCAAAACATTCCCAGGACTGAAACCGGAACAAGACACACCCACCCCCACCAAAGACTGTGAAAAAGACTTTTCCGAATCCAAACGAGAAAAAACTCTTCAAGAACAATACCGTATGAAATTACGATCTAGCAAGTCAGACAGTTTAATTGTTTAAGTCCTCCCCTAGGTGAATCGGTTAAATAGTTTCTGACATGTATCCCCTAGATCGAGTTAGAGAGAGAGAGGAAAAGAAAAGAACATACTGCAAATCACTTCGTAGTCACTGCATAGTGACACTAATAATTATGTTTATTCTCAGTATATTAATTATTGTTGCTAGCATCTTGTTACCTATATACTATCCTATTTTCAAGCGTGAACAATCTGCTTACAATGTCTCTGCTGAACACACTTTTAGTGAGTTACCTCCTCATGAGCTTTCCTACAGACTCGGGCTGCGCAACAATACATTCATTAGTATGTTACATCATTCTCATCAAACTAACAATGCTACAAATTGCTGGATATGTGGCCGACTCCCTCCCTACCAGAATTACAAGGGAGCCCTGCCTCTCTTTCCGTATCCGTTCACTCACAATGGCTCCTGCGGAGCATGGTTTAAGATAATTAATTCTTTAGATCCCGACATTGCTGTTTTCGATGGGGGTTGGGTTTGGGGAAACCTGAACTTGGTCCTACTAGACGTCTGTTACCCGGATAAGGAGGGACTCCCCATTAGAATAGGAACTGATCTAGAGAATGAAGTATATGGATTAGGTAATTATACAATTAGCCTTATGATTCTTACTGTCGAAACCGAAGCCACACCAGTTCTACCTATTATGTCAGTACTGCCAGTCACTGGTGAATTATGTATCAAGAAGAAAGGTTCAGTACACTTAGGTCATAGTAAATGCACTACTGTGGTCGAATTCAGTGATGATGGAAAATCATCTTTCAAAGCTATCAGTCATTCTTACTTTGTTTGTGGTCATACCGCATACATTCGTCTACCTCCAGATTGGGATGGTACCTGTTACATTGCATTCCTTCTGCCACCTGTTTTTCTAGCTCCTTCTGATTACCATAGAAATAGCAATCTAGTAAAGAATAGACCCAGAAGAGATGCCCCCCTTGTCGACTACACAGAAACGGCATGGGAACAGTACACTGACTTTAATAAAGGATTCTTTTTCTTTTTAGGCCCTGTCCAGAATAGTAAATTAATACGCAGATTAACTAGAACACTTGAAGCAGTAGTAAATGAAACTACCTCCGCCTTAGGTAACTTAACAGAAGAGCAGTCCGCTATGCGGGTTGTTGTCCTTCAGAATCGTCTTGTAATTGACGTCATCTTGGCAGATAGAGGTGGAGCTTGTAAGGTCATCGGGTCAAGCTGCTGTGTTTTCATTCCACAGAATGCACCATCTGTATATCAAGCTATCACCCGTCTTCATAAAATTGCAAATCAGATACATCAGAATCCAGGCACCTGGACTTGGTCCGGTTGGTTCTGGACAACGTTAACAGCTTGGGGATGGAAGATCCTATCCTTCCTAGGCATTGGCCTAGTCCTAGTATTCAGTTGCTGCCTGTGCCTACAGTGTGGGCCAGCGATTTGTGGACTATGTGCCACTTCTTGTATTGAACATTCCAGTTTTCATTCAAAACGTAACCGAAAGAAAGAAGAACAAATGATGTTACAAGAACAGACTGATCGATTCATGAGGATCGATATTTCATGAAGGGTCCGTAGGGAACAAGGAGGGAATGAGGAAAATTAAATTTTGGCCATGTTGTGTTCCCTAACGCGTACCCCACCGACTCCATGTACCAGCTTAAAGTGCATGTAACTTCCTTTCTGTGCCAGCTATGAAGACGCAAATACATTTGCGTCCAACGTTAACTTGTCCTCTTCCAGATCCACCATGAATGGATTATATAGTCCGTTCCTAAGTATGCTATGCCACCGTCTTTTTGTAGTACACTTTTCACTTTTTCCTGCTCTAGCAAGAGTAGGCCCTGAATTCCTGCCATCTGAACCTCTTTTGTGGCTCCTGACTTTGCCCAGGCTGCCTCTGTACTCGTGAACTCTGTCCTACATTCAGCGCGGCCTCTCGCGCTCAGCTCAAGCCTGCTTTCTGCCAAGACTGACTATAACCTTCGAGTTATCTGTTCCGCTCCCCGAGAATACATTCCTGCCTACTAGATCCTGTAAACCTCCTCTCCAGCTGCAGAGCCAAAAAGGGCCGACCTGTCTCAATGCAAGTAATTCATAGCCTCCGTTGCCATGCTTCCATGGAAGGCCCCGTGCCCCCACGCTTCACATGTAGACACTCAGGCGCTCATACACGCATCCACAGTTAGCATAGAGTAGCTTCTGCCCTAGAGACCTTTCCGCCCAGATAGTATAGTTCCTAAACATCAGATATCAGATATGATAGAAGTACAAGTTGATCTGACATGCCAGACTTCTGTCTCTTTCCGTCAGTGTAAATGTCAAGACCCCTGCACCCCGTCAATCACACGTCATGCAGCTGCGCGCGCATCCAAGCTTCCGATTTCTGCTGACATTGCAACATTCTGTTAGCACCACCCCTTGGTGCCACCCACTTGCGTCACCTATCAGTGACGTTTCTAGCACACACCTCTAGTTCACGCCTAGTTTACGCCTCTTGATGATGTATTGGTACCACGTGTATAGTGTTATCTTGTCTTCTCTCAGCTGTTACGCCTCTTACATTGAACCTTATGATGTAAATCAAGTATATAAGCTATGTATTGTCAATAAACGAGGGCGCGCTCATCTATCCCTTCTGACACCCCTGTGGTGGTCAGAACATGATATCCTGATTCCTGTATGAGGAATAAAACCCTTAGAAACTCTAACACCACGGACCCTGTTTTCTTTCATTCTGATTGAGTTATCATTGATTAAGTACTTACCTGCATAGAAATTAAGAGAGTAAATTAATTATTTACGTCATAACACGAAAGAGAATCAAGATCGGTCTTATTCCAGTTGCGGGCTAGAATGTTTTTGGGAAGGGGGGGCTTGTCAACCACACCCAGGTGAATAGAGAAGGAGATGATAGAGTGATCCGACCAAATGCAAGGAGATATAGAGGGAGGTGAAGCGAGGGGACAAGAGGACCAAATTTGATCTAAAATGTGGCCTTGAACATGGGTGGCAGCTGTGACATGGGATGTGAAGTTCAAGCATTGGAGGGTAGCGGAGAAGTCTTTAGAAGAAGGATCTTCCCTAGGATCACCCGGCCAGAAATTAAAGTCGCCGAGGAGTAGGACGGAGGAATTATTGACCACCAAGGTGGCCAGAAGGTCCTGAAGGGAAGCTACAAAGGAGGGCATAGATTGAGGGGGACGATAGACGAGGACAACAGTGAGGGGGGCAGGAAGATTGAGAGAGCGGGCCACTAGGTAGTCCACATTAGGTATAGGGGGATGAGGAAGAAGTTGGAATTTGAGGGTCGACCGAATGATCATTGCCACACCTCCCCCAGCCTTGCCATCCGGGCGATCAGCTCGGAGGGCATAGTAGGAATCGGGGAGAATGGCTAGAAGATCAGGAAGGGAGTCAGCTGTGAACCAGGTTTCGGTCAGGAAAAGAAAATCAGGGGAATCGGTGGTCAAGAGGTTAAAGAGTGCTGTCTGGTGTTTGACTGCCGAGCGGGTATTAAGTAAATGAGCAGAGGCTACAGTAGGAGCAGGGGAAGGACGGGAGACAGGGGGAGATTTAACAGATAAAGGAGTAGGGCTATGGGAGGCCCGTGTCAGGTGAGATGGGGGAGAGGTGAGGATACCAAAAGAGTCTAAATGATGCAGTAGGGAGAGTGAGGGAGGAGAAGTTACGGAGAGAGCAGTGAGTTGGGAGGAAGAGTAAACCAATGAAGGGGCAGAGTGGATGGTCCCTGGTCCCGGACTGTCGCGGACGGGCGCAGACGGGCGCAGACGGGCTTAACTTAGGCGCAACTTCGGCGCGCCTTCGTCGTGCCCGCTGCACCCGTCCGCTGCGCCGCGGGAAAAGAGGAGCCATAATATAGGGGCACATGGGGAAGGAGGGTCAGGGGGGCGTGGCAGGAGGGGAGGAGCCAGAGAGCTGCAGCGCGGAGCCCAGACCCGCCCAAGATGGAGGAGCCGCCCGTCCCACTCCGAGAGTCAGGCAAGGAGGGGGCGGTCAGCGGAGGCGGTCTGGGTCCCGTACAGTGAGGGGCAGCCAGGAGGATCTGAGCGCTGGGTCCGAGGCGCTTGAAGGCAGGCAGTGCAGGCGAGCAAAGTTTAAAAATCCAGGAACTAAAATCCGCGTTGCTCCCGGAGAAGCCTCGGGAGATCTGAGGAAGAGCGTTGCTCCCGGAGAAGCCTCGGGAGATCTGGCAACAGGTGTGGACGTGCGAGCAGGTGAGTGCCTAAAGTGCTTGCCAGGAGGGGAGGAGCCAGAGAGCTGCAGCGCGGAGCCCAGACCCGCCCAAGATGGAGGAGCCGCCCGTCCCACTCCGAGAGTCAGGCAAGGAGGGGGCGGTCAGCGGAGGCGGTCTGGGTCGCGTACAGTGAGGGGCAGCCAGGAGGATCTGAGCGCTGGGTCCGAGGCGCTTGAAGGCAGGCAGTGCAGGCGAGCAAAGTTTAAAAATCCAGGAATTAAAATCCGCGTTGCTTCCGGAGAAGCCTCGGGAGATCTGAGGAAGAGCGTTGCTCCCGGAGAAGCCTCGGGAGATCTGGCAACAGGTGTGGACGTGCGAGCAGGTGAGTGCCTAAAGTGCTTGCCAGGAGGGGAGGAGCCAGAGAGCTGCAGCGCGGAGCCCAGACCCGCCCAAGATGGAGGAGCCGCCCGTCCCACTCCGAGAGTCAGGCAAGGCGGGGGCGGTCAGCGGAGGCGGTCTGGGTCGCGTACAGTGAGGGGCAGCCAGGAGGATCTGAGCGCTGGGTCCGAGGCGCTTGAAGGCAGGCAGTGCAGGCGAGCAAAGTTTAAAAATCCAGGAATTAAAATCCGCGTTGCTCCCGGAGAAGCCTCGGGAGATCTGAGGAAGAGCGTTGCTCCCGGAGAAGCCTCGGGAGATCTGGCAACAGAATGGCTGAAATGTGTGCAGATTCTTCGGCAGGTGGTCAGTATCTTGCTGAGTGCACAACAATGTTAATACTGTGCACCAAGCACGGCACTCTGAAGTAGCCACCATAATGCATGGCCTTAACTATATTACTGCCATTATCCATGGAAACACAACCAATCATGCGCTTTCTTAGATGCAGCCATTCATAGACCTACCTCTGAAATTCATCCAAAAGGTTTTGTGCAGTATGAGATTTCTCCATGGCAAACATGGCTACAGTTGCATGTTTCCAAGTAGCATGAAAAACTGTGTCCGGGTCAACACCTGCATATAACTTGTCTCTAACCCCTGCAAAAGAGACCCAGTGTGCAGTGATGCACATGTTATCAAGGGCGTGGCAACCAACCCACATGTCTGTTGTCAGGTGAATAGTGTGAACAGCACTCTTCTGCAAAGTGTAGCTCCATATTTGCTGTGCCAAAGGAGTCTTTTTTCGATGGATCACCTCTTGAAAGAGTTGTTTGGCACATTTTACAGGTTTCTTTTGGAGCATTAACCATTTTTTGCCCTGCAGGAAAAGTAAAAAACTTCCAAATTAGAGCTTCTTTCCTCTTCTTTGGAGGTTCTTCATTAATGAAATCACTGTCTGAAGAATGGCTGGAAGATGAGTCCATTGCTGTTATTATGGTAAACTTCGATCTATTTGACAAGATTCTCAGAAGAGATGCTTCTTCTTAGAAAGTGAAAGTAAAATTATTAAAATAGGATGGAAGATTCAATAGTTGTGATAGGAAGTGTTATGAACCAATCAAATTTCTTCTTTTAAAGTCACTTGGCTTTGCGTACGCTTAAGCTGTGCTTACGATACTGTTACAATGCGAATACGCATGACGTTTCACTGCGATTTGTGTAATTGCTTTTAAAAGTAATATAGGATTATTGGAACTGAATTTTTTTTTCATAATTATCCTAGATAATGTCTTCTGTTAGTATGTAGTCAGCTAATCCATCTATACACTATATACAAATCCTTGTTTGGACAGGTATGAACCAAACGGTGTATATGCGTCGACGTTTCGGTCTCTATAGTATGTATTTCACCGAGACCATCCTCAGGACTAAGCGTTGCACATGGAATCTACAAAAACATATACAATATATACACAGTCAGTATAACCGAACCAGCTACTCATGTCCAATATTTGATCGTCTGCTTACATTAAAATACCATCACCACACCCAAAGTGTCCAAAAATCTTATACACATATATACAACCCTACATTCCTTAGCACCTCATGCCGAGATTCTTTATACTCACTAGACAGGTTGTCTTCCTAAGCCTCAATCCGCTATTACTTTTAGGGTACTTGAAACCACTCCTAGGTAAACAATGCATAGGTTCAGAATATATTCCTTCCCCTCAAGTAGTCGAACATGGTAAAAACCATACTGGAGCTTACCTCCACCGTAATTCAACTTGACACTCGATGGTCGTTATTTAATAATTACGTGCACCGGGACACACCTCAGGTTTTTCAAACGTCTGCCAACCATACAGACTATAGGGAAAATAAACGTGCAAACTCCAATTACTAAAATGATCCACGACTAATATACCAGCTCTTTAATCCGTCCTAGATATAGGGCAGGGAACCTACTTGGTGAGCTTCACGGACGCGACCGTATCATTCCAGTCTCCGTCGGCGTCTAGAGGAAAAGTTCATCAGCGTCTATACAAACTGTCGCGTCTGGGCGCCAATAATAAATAGACACTCTACCTGGTACAATGGCAGACAATCCCTTGTTAGAAGTAGTCCCTATCTTCAATCTGTCCAAACACGAGTTGAGTAGACAGGAACTAGAACTCCTGAGCTATGGGTTGTCCTTTGTTCCTACGAGCCGTAATGATCATTTTAACACCCAAATGGAGATCCATAGATTTTTCAGGACACTTCGGCTTAGACACTATTTCAACAAAAATCCTACTCAAAATCTGCCCCATAACGTCACAGGTCTTCGATGTCCCTCGACATTTTATCCAAGCAACAATCTTATGCCCAAAGAACTACTGACCTTTGAAAATGTAGTTCTCATTGAACTAGATCAGTTATTCAAAGGGAAAAGAAAATATGTGAAATATAATTTCACTAGAGAGCAACATCTAACTCTTGATGCCCTTGCCAAACGGGATGATATTTATATCAAACCTGCAGACAAAGGAGGGAGTATAATAGTGCAGGACAAACTTGATTATGACATGGAGGCCATGTCGCAACTGAATAATAGCCTATACTATACCAAACTGAGGGGTGACCCAACTGAAAGAATAAGAACAGAAATATTGCCTATCACCAAAGAGGGTCTGGATGGCATGTGGTTAAGCCAAAAAGAATTTGGCATGTGGTTAAGCCAAAAAGAATTTACCCGAATTGCCGATTTATCAATCACGAATCATGGGGTACTCGGTATCACACGAGGGTAATCATTGGTTCTGTTATGATAATCTGTTTAGAAAAGCTAAAGAACACGATAAAAACTTAACGTGGGATTGTTATGATTCTGTGTCATGGTCCAAAATGAAGAAGACTGGTATGTTAAAATTGCCATTAGTGGGGAGTATCGTCGGCGAATCTTCCCGCCAGTATGCGGGGACGCCCTTTCGGTCAGGTGCGGGTACAGACAATTACTCGAAGCCTGCCGGTAACACTGGAAAAAAGGGGGTTTGTTGGAACTTCAACAGGGGTATATGTACTAGGCCCCAGGGATCATGCAAATTTAGACATGAATGTAGTGGGTGTGGGCAATCATCCCATCCTGAGTCCACGTGCAGAGCCAAAACGGGTGATAACGGGGGTAGAGGAGGCGCCAAACAGGTCTAACATAGGCCGAGGGGCGCCTTTACCTACCCCGATTGATACCTTGGCAATGATTCCTTGGCTCAGTGAATACCCGGATCGTGCTTCTGCTGGGGTGTTGCGGAACGGGTTTTCTTATGGTTTCCGCATCCCAGTGGGGGACTTTCAGGGTGCATCGAAATGTAAAAATCAGCTATCGGTCTTGCAGCATACGACTGTGGTACAGGATAAGATCAGGAAGGAGGTCGCTCGAGGTCGAGTCGCCGGTCCGTTTAGTGTACCACCAGTTCCTAATTTTGTTTGTTCCCCGTTAGGTGTGGTCCCAAAGAAGGACCCGGGTGAGTTTCGGCTGATACATAATTTATCAGCCCCACGTGGTCTCTCCGTCAATGAAGCGATAGACCCGGAAGTGTGTTCGGTGCGGTACGCATCATTCGATGAGGCCGTAGCCATTTTGAATCGCCTGGGGCCCGGGGCGCTGATGGCTAAATCTGATATCGAGTCAGCGTTCCGGTTGCTCCCGGTACATCCAGACGATCAGCGTCTCTTAGGTTTCATGTTTCAGGATCATTATTACATGGATAGGTGTATGCCGATGGGGTGCTCTATATCTTGTGCCTATTTCGAAAAATTCAGTAGTTTCCTACAATGGGTCTTCACAAGGAAGACAGGTTTCCGAAATGTGATGCATTACCTGGACGATTTTTTGTTCTTGGGGGCAGCCGGGGACCCGGAATGTGGGCAGGCTTTGGCACAGTTTTGTGACTTGATGAATCAGTTTGGCGTGCCATTGGCACCAGGTAAGACTGTGGGGCCTTCCACGTGCCTCGAGTTTCTGGGGATCGAGTTAGACTCCGCAGAAGGTTGTTTTCGTTTACCGGCTGACAAAGTGTTAAAGTTCAGGACATCCCTGCAGATGTGTATAAGGGGACCTAAGGTTAAGCTGCTTTAATTACAGCAGTTAGTTGGCCAGTTGAATTTTGCCCTGAGGGTTATACCAATGGCCCGCCCCTTTTCCCGTTCGATCGCTCAAGCCATGGTCGGCCTGAAGGAGGGCCATCATCGCACGAGGCTCTCGGCAGAGGTCCGCCAGGACATGCGCATTTGGTTGGCATTCCTGGCGGATTTCAATGGTCGAGTCGTCTGGAGCAAACCAGCCGTGTCCTCTGAGGAGCTGGGGCTGTGTACAGATTCGGCAGGGAGCATAGGTTTTGGTGCCGTATTCGGCACGAGATGGTCTGCACAAAAGTGGCCGACATGGTGGCATGACAGTGGACTGACAAGTAAAATTGCTTTCCTGGAACTTTTCCCCATTTTAGTGGCCCTGAGAACTTGGCCCGAAGGGTTCAGAGATCACTCGGTGGTATTTTGGTCTGACAATATGACCGTGGTCGAGTGTATCAATAGTCAGGCAGCACGATGCAAGTGGATTTTGAGACTGCTCAAAGAAATTGTTTTACTTTGTATGCAATTGAATGTGCTATTCAGAGCAAGACATGTCCCAGGGGTAATGAACCAGGCGGCTGATGCACTGTCTCGTTTTCGTATACAGGCTTTCTGGGGTTTCCTTCCCACAGCGGACCCGGAGCCGGCACCCTTTTACGAAGCTCTCTGGTCTCTCGGTGCCCCGAACTTCGTAACCTCGTGGGAGAGAGTTTAGCACCCAGGACGAGGAAGGCATATGAAGGGGCGTTCCGGTCCTATTTGGCCTTTTTGGGTACTGATAGGGAGGAGCTTTGGGGCCAGGAAGAGTGGGTGGTGGATTTCCTGATGTCCTTACATCGGGTCGGGAAATCGGTGGCCACGGCTCAGAGACATCGGGCTGCCATTTCCTTTGTTGCCAGGGCTCACGGGATCCAAGATCCGACAGCGTCTTTCGTTGTACAGAAAGCGCTACGGGGGTGGCAACGCCTTGAGGGTCGCAGAGTAGATGAGAGGCGCCCGATAGGTTTGGATAGGCTGGCCCAGTTATTATCCAGTCTCCCTGCTACGTGTTCATCTCAGTTTGAGACGGTGTTATTCCGAGCCGCTTTTACGCTGGCATTCCATGGGGCTATGCGGGTAAGCGAATTAGTGGCGAGGAACAAGCAGGATGTGACAGGAGGATTGTGCCAGGAGCACGTCCAGATCAGAGGGGAGACGATGACGGTCTCATTTGTCAGGTCAAAGACCGATCAAAGTGGGATGGGTGACTGCGTAATCATACGCAGGATTCCCGGGTCCTCCATGTGCCCGGTGAGGTGTCTAGAAGATTATTTAGCACGAAGGGTGGCATCATGGGGGGGGACCTTGTTGAGACACGCTGACGCCACCCCACTGACAAAGTTTCAGTTTCAGCGGGTGCTTGCGATGTCGATTGCCGCTGCGGGCTTGAACCCGGGCGAATTTGGGACCCATTCCTTTCGGATAGGGGCTGCTACAGAAGCAACAGCCAGGGGTCTGGGTGTTGAACAAGTTAAACGGGTGGGGCGTTGGTCCTCCAACTGTTATAAGAGGTATGTGCGGTTGCACATGTTGTGAAGCTGTAACAATGTACTCACGCTTCTTGTTTTTGTTTGGTTTTCAGTTGCGCAAGCCTACGAGGCGGGGCGAACTTTGCAGTCGACCCTACACCGGGCCAGCGGTCAGACATCACCGGCTGTGAAAAAGGAGGTGTGAGTTGTGGGCCACTCATACGTGAGGCGTGCCGCAGACGTATTCAAGGCAGGTGATATGATTCACATAGCTGGGGAATACGGGTACAGTGTGTCCTTCTACGGAAGAGGCGGGCTCTGTATTGACCAGTTTCAATCATTTTTTGAGGGTTTGCTAGGGCGGACGAGGTCACCGCCGTCTGTAGTGATAGTACATCTTGGGGGAAATGATTTGGTCACCACTGGTAGACGACTTCTTCTTGAGGCGATGCTTTCCACTTTAAGTTGGTTAGCGAGGAGAGTTCCAGGGTGCACAATTGCATGGTCCCATATGATCCCACGAAAAGTGTGGCGGGGTGCTATTTCGGTTCCTGCTCTAAATCATTCTGTTAGGAAGCTTAATAACAAAGTGAGTAGGTTGTTCCGTTCCAAGACACTGCATGCTATTTCCCATGGGTGTATTAATGATGACAGTATGTATTTGGGGGATGGGGTGCATTTGTCTCGGGTGGGGAATGAGTTACTCATAGGAGACTTCTTAGGATGGCTAAAAACGTTACACCATGACCTTTAGGTAGGAGTGTTGTGGGGGGTCCGGATAGCCGGTCAACTATCCGGCCTGTGGCGGTAAGGTCATGATCGGTGAGCACTAATTGGAAGATCCCTATGAGTGGGCGTCACCCAGCACGGATGGGAGCGCTCGGGGGATGTGGCCATTGGCCCCTCAACGGGGAGGCGGTCCCTTCTAAGGATGGGTCGCCGAAAGAAGAGGAAAGGCGGTCAAGGCCCCTTCCTGGGTAGGAGGGGTTACAGCCCCCTCCTGGGGAATTTCCCGGGGCCAGGACGTCTGCGACAGCAGATATGGTAAGTTGTGTGGGGTTTGGGGGGAGGTCTACGCTACCTTCTAGATACCTCACACGAGTCCTCGTACGACCTCTAAGTGGCGACGAGTTTTATTGGGGCCCCCGTCAAGTCAAGGGAAATTGGTAATTGCACTTGAGGTACGCCTCTGGGCCGCCCCTCACAAGTGAGGGCGATATTTCTGGGTTAGGGATCTTGACACCGGTTACGACCTTGCCGTTGGCCCTTAAACGTTAGGATGTACAATTTCAAAATTTCAAGTAAATGTTTTGCAGGATGTTAGTTCGGCTAGGAGAACCTTTGTATTAGAGAATCTGTTAAGGTTAGCCAAACATCGCAATGTGGTAATGAAATTGTACATAATATGAAACTGTTTATTTAATGTTTTAATTTTGTTTCATATTTTAATAAATACAGCCGGGGGGGTTACTCCCTCCCGTCTTCCAAAAACTTCAGAAATGTTTCCGGTTTCCCATCCTTGGGGATTGTGTTGAGAGGGGGTGGCGGGTATCTCAGCCATATGGAAAGGGGCGACCACTCGGTCCCCCCGAACGTATGGCGGAGTACCACGATCCCCCCGGGAAGCCATCTTGGGCGGGAGGCGAGTCTCGGCTGGTATGCCCGAAGCGGCGTAGCCGGGGCGCGCCTTTTCCCGCCCTAGAGTGGGTTGGCCTAGACACTGACGCGGCTGGCCACGCCCTAGGGGAAGGCAGGGGCGGGTTTACGCCCGCCCGGAAGACGGATAAAAGGAGAAGCAAGATCCGAAGGCATCCTCTTGTTCCTGTGCTCTGAAGCTGCACCTCCTCGCTGCATGTGAGCTCGAGACGGAACGAAGAGCCAATTTTGACCCACCCACCAGCCCCTGATGACAGCAAGTGGTTTTGATTAAACTTGATGGACAACTCTGATTTTCGTTTACAGGTCGTGGTATTATCGTGATGATTTTGAGTATGTAATAAAGAATGTCGATTGGTGTTTTGCAAATAAAGAAATTCTACTTTAGTTTTCATTGGTAAGCATGCTTTGAATAAAGTATAGTTGCTACTGTATTTTAGTTTATTCATTTAGTTAGCATTTGTCGTATTTATTTTGTCGGGCGGTAAGGTCATGATCGGTGAGCACTAATTGGAAGATCCCTATGAGTGGGCGTCACCCAGCACGGATGGGAGCGCTCGGGGGAGGTGGCCATTGGCCCCTCAACGGGGAGGCGGTCCCTTCTAAGGATGGGTCGCCGAAAGAAGAGGAAAGGCGGTCAAGGCCCCTTCCTGGGTAGGAGGGGTTACAGCCCCCTCCTGGGGAATTTCCCGGGGCCAGGACGTCTGCGACGGCAGATATGGTAAGTTGTGTGGGGTTTGGGGGGAGGTCTACGCTACCTTCTAGATACCTCACACGAGTCCTCGTACGACCTCTAAGTGGCGACGAGTTTTATTGGGGCCCCCGTCAAGTCAAGGGAAATTGGTAATTGCACTTGAGGTACGCCTCTGGGCCGCCCCTCACAAGTGAGGGCGATATTTCTGGGTTAGGGATCTTGACACCGGTTACGACCTTGCCGTTGGCCCTTAAACGTTAGGATGTACAATTTCAAAATTTCAAGTAAATGTTTTGCAGGATGTTAGTTCGGCTAGGAGAACCTTTGTATTAGAGAATCTGTTAAGGTTAGCCAAACATCGCAATGTGGTAATGAAATTGTACATAATATGAAACTGTTTATTTAATGTTTTAATTTTGTTTCATATTTTAATAAATACGGCCGGGGGGGTTACTCCCTCCCGTCTTCCAAAAACTTCAGAAATGTTTCCGGTTTCCCATCCTTGGGGATTGTGTTGAGAGGGGGTGGCGGGTATCTCAGCCATAACTGTTTTACAATTGATTCTCTTTGGTTCATTCTCTATTTACAAACAAGCACAAAGTCGCAATACTCTGTTTAGTCTTTGCAGATCGTGAAAAATCGTGTAAAAAATAAAAGTAATCGAGCAAAATCAGTAGGCCACTAATTGGATCTCTTTTTGACCTCGCTAAAATAGAAATATTATAAACAACCCTTCATGAGAAATACGAAAATAGTGAGATGAACTGAGCTCCACACCATGAGGGCTGCAAGACAGCTCGGCTCCGTCACCCATCCCGCCCAAAATAACGACAAACCCTATGCAAATATAAAAAATATAGACAACACACCAGCAAAGAAACAGGGTAAAACATTTTATTAAATAACTATTTACATAACGTTGGTTTATAAGATGATGTCAGTAGTGGACCGATGTGTGAATAGGTCGGAAGCAGCACAAGGCGCCAAGATCCGGATGGCAAGTCCTGGATGTTGGGTGCCATAGTTCAGAGTTCTGAGTTTGAGCCTTTTTCAATGCCTGTGCTTTGTTGTTTCCCCTCCATCAAAAACCAAAAAAAAATATAAAACTGCAAAAATACAAAAAAATCAAAAAATGTTTACAAAAGCAGTGCTTGTAAGACTGTCTGAAGCTTATTTCCACCTACTGCAGCTTCACTATTCTCAAAGTAAGTGAGGGTCGTTTGTGGACCTGACTGCATTTGAAAACAATGTTATATGGTACCTCCCTAAACCGCTTGATGGAGGCCCCCGAGGGGCGGTGTGATGGCACGGACTCGGAGAAGACGCTTGGCTCCGACCCCCTCCCCAAGTCTTATAGCACTGGTGTAGCCTGAGATCGCCCCCGACATAGGCGGCCGGCTCCCGGGGTCCGGCGGAACTTTTTGCCTTTTGATGACTCTTCTATTCTGGACTTTGTCCCACAATCCGTTTGACCTGAAGACACGCTGTAGTGGGGCGCCCCTTTACCGTTTCAGTTGCCATTCCGCCCGCTTTTGCTACACTGTGCCTCTTCCGCCATTCAGCTGTTTAACGCCCGCTCTTGCGACTACAGCGTCTCGCTCACCATGTAGTTGAGTTGCTCCCGCTCTTGCGGTGCAGCGATAGGCGGCTGCCACAGGACTCTCAAAATGGCGGCCGGCTCTTTGGTTTTGGGCCTGGTCCACTAAAATGGCCCTGGGACACCTTGGAACTCGGACGCTTCCCTGATAGGGCTTGGGTCCCATTCTCGAAAGCGTCCCCTCAGCCGTGAAGATTCTACAAAAGTCTTGGGGGCCCCCGACTCCCGCAGGCTTCTGGTGGGGAGCGGCTAGCAGGCAAGCGTCCGAGTTCCAAGGTGTCCCAGGGCCGTTTTAGTGGACCAGGCCCAAAACCGAAGAGCCGTCCGCCATTTTAAGAGTCATGTGGCAGCCGCCTATCGCTGCACTGCAAGAGTGGGAGCAACTCAACAACATGGTGAGCGAGACGCTGTAGCCGCAAGAGCGGGCGCAACTCAGCTGGATGGCCGCCACCTGGGGAGGCCCGTTCACGCCGCCTCCCCCACGCCCCCCCCCCGGGCCGCCCCACGCCAATTTTCGGAGCAGCATTGTAGGATACCAAAACCAGTGCGGCAGTTTAATGGACATCACCTGGGTGCCATCAACATCTCAGCACGTTCTGCTGCCTTGGGACTATTCGCACAACAGACCGCTACTGACAAGGCCTCCCCCCGCACCATTCGGGACGCCCCACGCCAATTTTCGGAGCAGCATTGTAGGATACCAAAACCAGTGCGGCACCCAGGCGACATCACCTGGGTGCCGTCCAGAACTCAGCACGTTGTGCTGCCTTGGGACTATTCGCACAAAAGACAGCTTCTGACAATTGTTGCTTTTTTTGGTGAAAAATGTTTAAATGTTTTTACAGTTTTTGTTCCGTTCATTATATTTAAAAGTTAATAAAGTTTTATAATCTTACTTTGTTGGAGTGTTATATATATTTTTTTAAACGGGTGAATGGGGCCTTGAATCGGGTTATTGTCATGTGTGGGCTTTGCAAGTGTACTGCTACAGGATCGGACATTTCAAACTCAAATGCACGTTCTTTTTCTTACCTTTCCGAAGCATGGAGCGCAATAGCAGGCAGAGAAAGGGTGATGCAAGTGTTGAACACTGCCTAGCCTGGAAGTTGCTGGCATTACCCCCCCCCCCCGCCCGCTCCTGAAAGAGGACACACACACACCGCTGCCCCGAGTACTTCACAGATCTTTAAAAGACCATGCGCTTGTTTATGAGGCTTAAATGGTTTATCACCCCTTCTAGAACCCCTGCATCGACCCTCTGACGTTTCCTGGAAGAATTACCACGTAACACAATACCAAGCCCTGTCAGCTGAAACCCCCGAGGAATCATGGGGCATATTATCAAGGGGGTTTATCTCCGCTTTTTTGGCTTTAAAAGCCAAGAAAGCGGAGATAAAATTATCTCCCTATTACCAAGCTGTCGCTAACACCAGTTAGTGACAGCTAAAAGGAGATAGCGACCATCGTGGGCCCCGCTTTGCATGTCAGTGATAGTGCCCTGAGCAGTTCTTAGCCATGTTATCCAAAGGGAGGTGGATAACATGGCTAAGAGCATTTGCTCGATAATACATGAATATCGCTGACTTTTCTGCGATATTCATGCATTGCGGCCGTTTTTTATCGCATTTGCGATAAAAATTGCTAATAGCAAGGTTTATCTGCGATAAAAATCGCCGATGTGCGGCGATAATTTTTGTCTCTAAACAAGTTAGAGACAAAAATTATCGCTAGTTGTTGGTAATATGCCCCCGGGTTTTTGCTTGCAGAAATCGGGAGGCGGGAGACTAGCACTGAAATCAGTAGTCTCACGCCTGAATCGGGAGGGTTGGCATGTCTGGATTCTCTACAGCTGGGGCCATAAACTACATCCGCAGGGCTAGGTGATAGCCTGGGACCGGCCTGGCATCTGAAATGGCTGCCGTGCACGACAAAATTGTGGCATTGGAAAAAAGGCAAGATGGCGCAGACAATGTTTATCAATAAGGATTCATTTATAACAAAATATTTTATCGCAGTGACAAATTGGCGGTCAACACTTCCTGATTTCCATCGAATCGAACGTTAACAGACGTCACGCAGCAAAAAAAATAAAAAGCTCATGCACAGCCGCTGGAAGAGATGTATCAACATATATGAGCCTCCTCAGCCACCCTCATGAAACA
This sequence comes from Lissotriton vulgaris, assembly GCF_964263255.1. Taxonomy (NCBI): domain Eukaryota; kingdom Metazoa; phylum Chordata; class Amphibia; order Caudata; family Salamandridae; genus Lissotriton; species Lissotriton vulgaris. The sequence continues at coordinate 458,652,738 of NC_141696.1, read as the reverse complement.
TAGGGGATTAGGATACGTCTCCCGCACCCCCTTATACCTAGTAATTTAATTAAAACGAAGCACAAAATGGCGAATTCCCGTTTCGCTACCAGTTTGCGGCCCAGTTCGCGGCCCGTGAAGCGCTTCTACCGTGAAAAATCTTTTTTTTTTAATTTTCCCCACGGGACCCTTTAATAACCCCAACAACATTCCTAGGGGGTCAAGAGGGGTATACCTTGCCCCCTTTCATTAAATTCCCCCTTCGTTTTTCACCTCTTCTTCTCTCTCGATCCTACCGAGAGATAAGATGGCGGCCGCTCCGGACTGTTTAGAATGTTGACAGACACCGGAGAGCCAATCAGCTTTCTGCGCTCAAAGTTCCGTTTCGCGAAAAGTAAGCGAACCGGAGCGCAGCCTGGAGCGCTGTTACAGATATATATCTTGTTTTAAACGTTAATTTCTCAAAAACTACTGGAGCACATATATTGAGACCTAGCAAAGGCACATCGGGCTAACAGTCCCTACAATTTTGCCAAGTTTCGTGCAAATCCATTCAGCCGTTCGAGCTAAAAGTGAGTCCAACCGCCCTATGGAAATTAACATGGGAAAAACGCGTTTTGGGACCCCCCTTTTTTCTCGGCCCCCCCTCGACAAAACCCCCCCAAATTTTCAAGGGCTGCTCAGAAACAAAATGTGCCATTTTCCTGACAATTTCAGCCGATTCCGTCAACAAACGCCAAAGTTATTAGACATAGAATTTTCAAAAATCCCATAGGGAATAAATCCTAACTATATATACCTACTGGCGACCGCCAGTAGGTAATATATATATATATATATAGAGGGTACTTACACTTAAACACACTATTTAAACAAGGTCTAGACCTAGGGACTCTATGGTCCAGTGGAAGGCAGGAGCCGAAACGCGTAGGGTGAGGCACTGTGCCACAAGAGCGGGTGGAACTCAGCTGGAAGGCGAGTGAAACGCTAAGAGGCGCCCCACTGCAGATGAGGTGCCTCCACCTGGGGAGGCGGGAGAGGCTCGTTTAAGCCGCCACCCCCCCCCGGGCACCCCACGCCATCTTTCGGCGCAGCATTGTAGGATGGCCACACCAGTGAAACTTGCTGGACACCACCTCGGTGCCATCCGGATCTCGGCGCGTTGTGCTGCCTTCGGCCTACTGTAGCAGCAAGTGCAGGCGCAACTCTGCTGGACGGCGAGTGAAACGATAAGGGGCGCCGCACTGCACATGAGGTGCCTCCACCTGGGGAGGCGGGAGAGGCCCGTTTAAGCCGCCTCCCCCCCCCCCCCCGGGCACCCCACGCCGTCTTTCGGCGCAGCATTGTAGGATAGCCACACCAGTGCGGCAACTTGCTGGACACCAAGAAAAAAGGGGGTTCCTTTCTGTGGTTCTTAGATATGAGTGTAATGTACTTTGTAGAGTAAGACACCAGAACTTTTCTGTCCTCAAATGTATACTATACGTCCCACAAATTATATCAAGAAAACTAAATTATCATTAAAATCATGTTTATTAAAAGAAACAAACTTGCTCAAATAGCATTGTATAAGCAAAAATTATACACACAAAACATTACACAGATCATAGTTATTCACATTACAATGTACTTCATCACAATTACATATAAAAAAGTTAAAAGTAGCCAAAAATGTCGACGCGTTTCGGTGTTTTAGATCGATGGCACACCTTCCTCAGGACTACATTAAAATTCTTGAATCTATAAAGTATATGGTCAATAGATTAGTATACATTCAGTGAGGAATTTAAGTTACATTACAGAAAAGTTTTTTTTGAATTCTAATGGTGTCTATATTACAAGTAACAAATTTCTTACATCTTTCGCAGTTTTCAATTAGCGGTACCAGTCTTAATCCTGGGGATAGAGTAACCTTATCCACTAGTATGGGTCTTTGTATTCCCTTGATCAACCTGTGTATAAAGAGTGATAGAGTGGTATACGTTCTATGAATATTTTCTATATGAACAACCAACTACTGTTGAGCTACTCGCAGGACATTGAAATTTCATGCTTACTTTGTATTTATGATTGTGGAGTTGTAAATCGTTCTGCATATAAGTCAGAAGACTGAGATTATTGCCAGCTCAGTAGGTTTTAGGGCGTCTTTCCACTCCTCAGTTTCAATTGAGCGTAGTTAGAACGGAATGCTTCTTATTTGAATTGAAGACAGTTCTTTTCTCTAAATAAACAGTAGATATAGTGTACAGGTATTAGGCGTCACCCTGTTTATTTGAGCAATTTTAACTACTTAGAATTAGCAATGAGAAAGAACCCCATATATGGATTCTGAATTAGAGGCACACCATGACTTTTTAATGATAGTTAGTTCAGAGATAGATCAATAAAACTGACATATAGCAGAAGCATAGTTAGAACGGAATGCTACTTATTTAAATTGAAGACAGTGGGAAAGACTGGTCAGATAATAGTCTACTACCATTAAAAGCTCCCCTAGGCGCACCCTAGGTTTTCTGGAAAGATGTTTGTTAGGATGTCTTAAGAATATCACACCAACTGTTAAAACCAGTAAAACCATAAGAGATATAAATTGTATGCACCCAAGTATGTATATTTGTCTCCATAAAAGATATAAAATGTATGCACCTAAGTATGTATATTTGTTTGCATATAATGATGAATTCTGTAATTGGATTTTATATAAATATGAATATGTAGAAATGCGAAAGGGCCAACACTAGGTTTGAAATTCACACATTGGGTACTCAAGATACCAAGCACTGACAAATATAGAAACAATTAATTTCTATGTGCTTTAATGTATTCATGAGAATGTAAAAGGACGCTTCGTTGTGATAACCATGAGCATTTTTTTAAAATACATATCTCCCTCATCATCTCCTATACAATTGGTTTTTACAAATTGTCACCCCCTAAATTTTATTATGCTAAAAATAATACATTCATGCTCTAAGTTCCACGACATGAGCGTTCCTTAAACGCAGAAATGTATAGCAATACCATTAGCGATACGCTTTACCGGCATATAAATTTAAGGCAGACAATCTTGAAATGACTAAAAGTAGGCTTATGCTAACCAATGTGCGGGAGCACCATATAGTATCTCTATCTAAATCAAAACCACATAGAAATGTGAAAAGAACTACCAAAATGGCGCGATAATAAATAGATCGAGAAATGATAAAAGTCCTCGAAACAAAATAACACAATATAGTGTCGAATGTATCGCGCTTTTTCTTTAATTTGATAAAAACAAACGACTAGTAAACAGTTAAACGTGTCTTTTTATCATAAATCAATTTCGCTATATGCGTGGGGTCCGTCTTCAATTGTATGCATACTCAGATGCGCAGGGGCGGTAAAAACTACCAAAATGGCGGCCCATTAATGTGCAAGCTCGTATAATCACGGCTCAGGTGTTGGGAATTGTTCAATAATGCAACACCCTCCTAACATATAAATTGACCCGCGCTGCTCTGGCCCTTGATCTGACGCTGGAGATCAGGTGACCAGGCAGGCGGCACGCTGCTCCGACCGCGGAGGTAAGACACATGGGGCAAATGGGCTGGCGCGCGTCTTAGGCAATAATCAGACACCTGTCCACAACGCAGTATTTAGACCGATCTGGTTATGCCTAACATGGGTCCCTACATTACGGCACTCAGACCATGCGTACAGCGCTTTAAATGGGTGCATTTTACTACCTTAGCCCCTATTTAATATGCTTTGTGCATATGTCAGTTCTATTGATCTATCTCTAAACTGACTATTACTAAAACCTCATGGTGTGCCTCTAACTAAGAATCCATATTTGGGGTTCGTTTTCAATGCGAATTTTAAGTTGCTAAAAATTCCTTAAAATAGTGTGATGTTTAATACCAGTAGACCATATCTACTGTTTATTTAGAGAAAAGTACTGTCTTCAATTTAAATAAGAAGCATTCCGTTCTAACTATGCTTCTGGTATATGTCAGTTTTATTGATCTATCTCTGAACTAACTACAGACCGCTACGGACGCCACCTCACAGCAGCCCCTTGTTGCTTTGTTTAAAAAATGTTTTTACCGTGTTTACTTTGTTGCAGCGTTGTATATATTTATAGGTTATTAAAGTGTTATAATCCTACTACTTTGTTGGAGTGCTATATATTTAATGTGACACATAATTGTGAAGACTTTGATGTACAAAAGGGCATCCCTGGAATCTTCCACTTCAGGCTCGGTCCTACACACCCTCACAGTGAGAATCCCCCCCTCAATCACAATACAGGGTCGTTATCACATAGTAGGAACGCGTGTGGTGTGACGGATCTCATGGGGTGGGGGCCTTGATCTACTGTAACTCCTTTGAAGAGGGATGATTCTTTACAGTTGGGGCCATAAACTACATCCGCAGGGCTAGGTGATAACCTGGGACCGGCCTGGACAATCAGACACTGAGGAAGAGGAGTGTCAGAGGGTCCGGTAGGGAATAGGGTGAAAGGGAGGTGTCGGGCGGGCACAGGGTGTGATTCTCAGGGAAGAGCAGCGCAGATGGGGGGAGGTTTATGGCCCATGCATGAGAGAGAGAGCGGGGAAGACCAGTGCGTGGAGGAGATGCTTGCGAGGGTGGGGAGCCATGCTGAGGATCGGCGGCGTGCAGAGAGTGGGTCTGGTCAAGGCATCTAAAATGGCTACCGTGCATGACAAAAGTGTGACATTGGAAAAAAAGCAAGATGGTGCAGACAATGTTTATCAATACGGATTAATTTATAACAATTATTTTTAACAATATATTTACTCGCAGTGTCAAAATGGCGGTCAAAACTTCCTGATTTCCTTCGAATCGAACGTTAACAGACGTCACGCAGCAACAAAAAAAAAAACGCTCACGCGCAGCCGCTGGAAGACATGTATCAACATATATGAGCATCCTCAGCCACCCTCAGAAAACATAGGGGGTCAGGATTCGTCTCCCGTACCCCCTTATACCCATTTCTCACATTGTTTTTCCTCCATCTTGTAATTTAATTAAAACGAAACACAAAATGGCGAATTCCCGTTTCGCGTCCCGGTTCGCTACCCGGTTCGCGAACGGAAAAGCGCTTCTACCGCAAAAAATCAAATTTTTTTTATTTGCCCCACGGGACCCTTTAATAACCCCAACATCATTCCTAGGGGGTCAAGAGGGGTCTACCTTGCCCCCTTTCATTAAATTCCCCCTTCGTTTTTCTCCTCCTCTTGTCTCTCGATCCTACCGAGAGACAAGATGGCGGCCGTTCCGGACTGTTTAGAATGTTGACAGACACCGGAGAGCCAATCAGCTTCGCATCGCAAAGTTCCGTTACGCGAAAAGTTCGCGAACCGGAGCGCTACCCGGGACGCTGTCACAGATATATCTGTTTTTTAAAACGTTAATTTCTCAAAATCCACTGGAGCACATATATTGAGACCTAGCAAAGGCACATCGGGCTAACAGTCCCTACAATTTTGTCAAGTTTCGTGCAAATCCATTTAGCCGTTCGAGCTAAAAGTGAGGCCAAACGCCCTATGGAAAAATGAATGGGAAAAAACGCGTTTTGGGACCCCCCTCTTTTCTCAGCCCCCCTTGACGAAACCCCCCCAAATGTTCAGGGGCTGCTCAGAAATAGAATGTGCCATTTTTCTGAAAATTTCAGCTGATTCTGTCCACAAACGCAAAAGTTATTAGACATAGAATTTTCAAAAGTCCAATAGAGAAAAAATCCTAACTATATATATATATATATATATATATATATATATATATATATATATATATATATGTCATGAGTGATGTAATATGTGATGTCATGAGTGATGTAATATGTGACGTCATCAGCAGTGCATTGCACGCGCAAGTTATAGTGAGTCCAACTAACTATAACGTGGAATTTCATTGGTTTTATGTCAGTAAAATTTCCAGCTAACTATAACATGTGTCAAACCTATGGTTTTTTCAGTGAATTTCATAGGTTTTTTAAATGCTACTTCCTAACTATAACGTGTGTAAAACCTATGGTTTTTTCTGTGAATTTCATTGGTTTTTAAAATGCTAATTCAGAAAAATGTCGTGTATGCAACCTATACTTTTGGCAATAAAGTTCCGGCAAATTTTTTTTCGAAAACAAGCCGTTTTCTTCACTGTTCAAGTTGCATAGAGACTCCTTGTAAAGCAATACAGAATTCGAAAGTCTGTACCTTGCCTTTTTTTAAACACATTAAAATTTGTCTGTAAATAAAAATAGCCTTACTAAACTTTCGTGCGCGACCCGGTGTGCGCACTCTCGGCAACAGTTGTCAATTAAATGGATATCGCATTTCCAGGCTTTCGTGCGCGACCGAGTGCGCGCACAAACCTATATATTTCGTAAAAACCTTGCAATTTGAACTTATTGAATTTCTTCATACACCCCTCAAAGAACTTATAGTACGTCAAAGAGACTGTACCTAGACTTCTTTTTTATTCTTATGAAACTTTTCAGTAAATGGAGCCGAATTTAAACTTTCGTGCGTTACCGGATGTACACACCTTGGTATTTTTTTTAGAAATATAAAACGTTTCATACTTTAACAGTTGTGTGCTTAAATCCAGCTCAGAAGATATACAAAATCATGATGGTAGTTGGTTCAACCCGGACCGTTTATTAGAGGTAGATCGTCCGACTCCACCGGAAGACACCCCTAATAAAAAGGACATATATGTAAAATGCGGACTAGCCGCTGTATCGTGCTAGCAAACTATAACATATAAATCGTTAGAAAAAACAAAAGGAATCGAGCAAAATCAGTAGGCCACTGATGAGATCTTTTTTTGACCTCGCTAAAATAGAAAAATTAGGAACAACCCCTCATGAGAAATATGAAACTAGTGAGAGAAACCGAGCTCGACGCCATGATGGCTTCAAGACAGTTCGGCTCCGCCGCCCACCCCACCCAAAATAACGACAAATATTATAAAGATACAGAACACACCAGCAAAGTAACAGGGTAAAACGTTTTATTAAATAACTATTTACATGGCAGCCTACTGCAACATGAAAACAACACTTTCAATTGGTTCTTAATAGTTTCAATTCTGGAATTTACACACAGCACTCCAACCACTTCCCTCACTATCTTTTCTACTCTCAAGAGACAACAACGTCCTACATCTTTCGGAAGACTTTGGTGAAATGGCTACCGTATCTCATTCATCTTCCGAATCTGACCAAAATGATCGACTACCTTTAATAAGAAAAAATAGATCTTTCATCTGGCAATTTTTCACTTATACTGAAGATCAAAAGAAAGTGAATGCACCAAAAGTAACCTGCACGATATGTGACTTGGTTCTCTCAAGAAGAAATCCAGCAAAAAAATATTTCTTTTCCATACATACCATGATGCGGCATGTCAAACAAGTACACTCTCTGCAATTTGCAGAGGCAACAACAAGAGCCCTGGCCACGCTATTACCATTAGAGGTGGCCAGCACATCTTCTGATCGACGACCTGTATCTCCATGGAGTGCAGAGATGGACTTCAGATATTTAACTATATATGGTCTATAACCTATGGTTTTTTCAGTGATTTTCTTTGGTTTTTTAATAGCAAATATCAAAAGCTTTTTTGTGGAAAATGACTAAAATTAGGTATACATAAGCGGCGTTCATTTATGTTCACCACAGCCATTGTTAAAAGTAAAGTGAAAGTCGCGAAACAGTGGCCACGCCATCTAGTCCCTTTTAGGCCCCATCATGCACGTAAGTAACAGCCATTTTCTGTGTCATGGCCTCTCTGCCCACTGCCAATAGCCTATGATTGTTCGAAATTGGTTCTCTTTGGGTCATTCTCTGTTCACAAATAAGCATAAAGTCGCAATATTCTATTTAGTTTTTGCAGATAGTGAAGGATAGGTAGTGCACACTTTTGTCCCCTTTGTAACCCATCATGCCTACCTCTGCCCCGTTTGTTGGTAGTTGGTTCAACCCGGACCGTTTATTAGAGGTAGATCGTCCGACTCCACCGGAGGACCCCCCTAATAAAAAGGACATATATATAAAATGCGGACTATCCGCTGTATCGTGCTAGCAAACTATACCATATAAATCGTTAGAAAAAACATGAAACTAGAGTGCGGAACCGAGCTCGATGCCATGATGGCTGCAAGACAGCTCGGCTCCGCCACCCACCCCGCCCAAAATAACGACAAACACTATGCAAATATTATAAATATATACAACACACCAGCAAAGTAACAGGATAAAACGTTTTATTAAATAACTATTTACATGGAACCTACTGCAACATGAAAACAACACTTCTAATTGCTTCTTAGTAGTTTCAATTCTGAAATTGAACACCCAGTACATCCAGAGGTCATGTCCGACAAGTTGTGTGGGGGGATGCCTTGCTAATGCCGCCACCCCCACCACCTTCTGTAGGAAGGACTCTGGATATCCTTGGTCCCTGAGAGGCTTCGATGTCCCTGCCTTGCACAAATGTCATAAGATCTGGATGTTGAGAGCCATACTTCAGGGTCCGACAAGTTGTGTGGGGGGATGCCTTGCTAATGCCGCCACCCCCACCACCTTCTGTAGGAAGGACTCTGGATATACTTGGTCCCTGAGAGGCTACGATGTCCCTGCCTTGCACAAATGTCATAAGTTCTGAATGTTGAGTGCCATACTTCAGGGTCCAATAAACGCGGACTCGGAGGGGGCGCTTGGCTCCTGCCCCTCCCCAAGTCTTGTTCCCCTGGTATGGCCTAAGATCGCCCCCGACATAGGCGGCCGGCTCCCGGGGTCAGGCGGAACTTCTTGCCTTTTGATGCCTCTTCCATTCAGGACCTTGTCCCACAATCCGTTTGACCTGAAGACACGTCCTGCGGTGCCCTGGTCCAACCATCACATTTACACCGTCTCACCCGCCATCTGGCTGAATTGCACCCACTCTTCCGATACAGCGACAGGCGGCTGCCACGGATCTCAGGAAATGGCGGTCGGCTCCACAGACTTGGGCCTGGCCTGCAAGGATGGCCCTGGGCAACCCTGGAACTCGGACGCTTGACTGCTAGGGCATGAGCCCCATTTCCAAAAGCGTCCCGTCAGCCTTGAAGATTCTACAAGAGTCACAGAGGCCCCCGACTCCTGCAGACTTCCGGTGGGGAGCGACTGCCATGATTGCTCACGGAATGGCCACGACGTAGCCACGGGGTGCTCTCATGCTGACGCCAGCTTCAGTCTGAAACATCCAGAAACACTGTAGACTACCAATTCGATCAGTTCCGGTGGAGCCCCAACGACGTATCGCGTTCTTGCGTAATCCGTCATATGACGCGCTGCGTTAGCGCACCCGGAAGTGCTCCGGTGCGCGAGGCGCGAAGCGCAGCTTCCCGGAAGCAATGCGGAGCGCGTAACGTAAGCAATTACATTTCAGTTGGTTCTCCCTCACAATATTTTCAATGTCACATAAAAGTCACCCATCACCCACTGCCATCTCTGGCTGTTTCCATGGTAACACCTCATTCTGCACCTGGCTGAAGGCACAGGTCAAAAGTTCATATCTCAACGTTCTACAGCAAAGTAACAACACTGTTTTCCCTCCAGAAACACCTGCCAATCCACAGCTCTGTTACATGTCTTTTTTTTCACACCCAATAGTACTTTTCGTTTAACATAAACATTAACATGCAACGTACTGTTCAATCTCCACTTCTTACAATCAACCAATCATTTTTATTTTTTAAACCACACCCAGCCTCTTCCTTTTTCTTTATTTAGAATTTCAACTTCTAACTACCATTCCACTTCCAGAACCGATCGGAGGACGACTACAAATCCCTTGAAAATGAAGGTCTGGCTAATAGGACACAGTTATATTCACTGGAGTGAAAAATATGCAGTAAGCAGACGAATTTGCAACCTCAGCTTACCAAATGTACACATAACATGGATTTCCAAAAGAGGATTGAAATGTCACCAATTGATTCCATTGGTGAAAACTTTTATGCATCTCCCAGAACCAAACCTTATAATTGTGCACTGTGGTGGAAACGATCTAGGCACAATCACTGGGGTAGGTCTGGAAATGCTTCTAAAAGACACCTTTCGACAATTGATGACACTTTTTCCTCGATCTGCCTTGGTATATTCCAATATATGCCAAAGACAGAAATGGAATTGGTCCAATCACCATTGTGCACAATTTGAGAAAGCAAGGAGACATGTAAATAAATCTGTTTCTGCGTTCCTCAGAGATTATAGCATGGGTTCTATTTACCACAACAACTTGCGATACCACATGCAAGACGTCTATAGGAGAGACGGTGTTCATTTCACGAATGAGGGAAACAGAATCTTCCTCTGCAACATCAGGCTCTGCATCGGTACTTACTTATAAATGCAGAAAACACTCAATTAACACAATGGCTCTTTTCAGAGCCACCTTATATCTAAGCACTCAAACTTCTGATTTATCTCCATTTTCACACTCTTGTAAAAAGGTGTGCGCGACCGAGTGCGCGCACCACGCAACTTTAAAAAAAATATATATATATATATTTTCGCCTTTAAGGGCCTTACTGCACACCCTGAGAAAACCTACGCAGCAAAACAATCTCTACCTTCTCCCCTTTCCATATTCCAACGCTTTGAAATCAACAATATATTTACTCGCAATGACAAAATGGCGGTCAACACTTCCTGATTTCCTTCGAATCGAACGTCAACAGACGTCACGCAACAAAATTCCGCTCGCGCGCGCAGCCGTTTGGGTGCGCGCACGTGTGCGCGCGTATAGATATATAATTGACTTTAACTTTAATTTCCTCAGCAACTACTGAACGGATTTACACCATTCCAAAAAAAGCGTAATCTGCGAGCCGGACTGTACAGTTTTGCCAAATTTCTTATAAATCCATTCACCCGTTCGACCTGTAGCCGAGTCTAAAGTTCCTATGGAAAATAACATGGAGAAAACACGTTTTGGGACCCCCCTTTTATCTAAGCCCCCACTTGACCAATCCCCCCCAAACTTTTAGGGGAGGAGCGCAGCGGACCGAGCCATCTTCTTTGAGAAATTCGCTAAGATTCTTCAACCAGGGCCAAAGGTATTCCAAATAGAATGTTGAGGATTTCCTATGGAAACTAGGTCCTAACTATAACTACCTACTGGCGACCGCCAGTAGGTAATATATATATATATATATATATATATATTTTCTCCAATCCTGTCGTTTACATTAGTAAACAGGCGCTGACTCCGTGGGGTCTTGTTCAGAAACAAGTTTATTTTCTCAAGTGCTCAGATTGACGCGTTTCGACCGATACAACCGTCTTGCTCACAACAAAGAATATCATTACGTGAGTGCATTTAAACATGTCAAGTGCTCATTGGTTCGTGTGACGGCTTCCTTGTAGTCATAGCAACCAGTTTTCCGTAATCACTGGGAAGTTACAACCATTCATTTTACAAAACCACGCTGTCTATTGCTTTGCTTATATGCTAATTAATTTAAAAAGCACATTTACCTTAAGCTACATTTATAAGACAATTATAATAGCATTGTCACAATTTTATACCTTTGAATCTGCCAATTCAGTATTACCAATTATTTGTAGCTACCACCTTTATATTCAAGATGGCTCAGCGCGAAATTTATATCATCATTGCTAAAATTATTTTGCTGAGTATATACACATTTATACTTTTGTCTAGTTTTTTGTACATTGATACTTCTTAGAACATAGAGTTTACACAATTATTACTGCAATACATTTAGTATTTTGTACTTAAGTTGGATTTTGGCTTGAGGGTCTAGTGCCCGTTTAACCACATTTAATAATATTAAACGATCCTCCTTATCGTGGGGTTTTCTTCAATGAAGCCCATGTGGGCAAATAAATAATTATCCAAATGCACTATTAGACCCAACAGAGTTAGTTTGCCCAATGTACAGTTGCTCTACTAGATAACTCTACATTATTGCAATGATTAGTCAGCTTTGACATTACGAAACCACCAATAAAACATTGTGAACGTGTTTTGATTTCTATATGTTGCATGACATGTATCAAATTAAGTGATACTGATGTTTACTATTCTCTTGCGAAAGAGTGGGTTGGGATTGCTCAGAAGTCTCTTTACATTGTTTGACCTGTGCTTATTATAAGTGTACACTTAATGCTTCATCGGCATTCAAACCTTGTGGGGCCTTAGTGTCCAGGAGAATGATATATTGTGACTCAAGTCTTCGGAGGGCTAATTGTCTATTTCCTCCTCTAATGTTCTTCTTCACATGATCGATAACGAAGTACTTGATGTTCTCCGCTTTTCCCTCATGTTTGGAATTAATGTGCCTCGCCACTGGATATGAGGGGTCATTGTTTTTTATAGCCCTGAGATGTTGTAGCACCCTCACGTGGGCAGGGTGTATTGTGCTGCCTGCGTATCTTTTCTTGCAGCTACATTGCAGGATGTAGACTGCAATGTCTGTCATGCATGTGTAGTTTGCACTTATTTCCAGTGGTTTCTTCCTATATGGAACGTCAACTGTGGTGACATTTACTCCATATTGGCATGCCTTTCACTTTGTGCATTTATAAAAGCCATTCTTTGTTTTCAGCCATGGTGACTCTTTTTTCTTTAACACTGGGGCATTCTCTACTAATTCTTCCTTCATACTTTTCGATTTCCTAAAAGTAAGTTGGGGGATTTTGTTGCAACTTATCCCTATCACTGGGTCATTTCGGACTATGGGCCAATATCTATAAATGATGCTTCTTAGTTGTTTGTGATATGCATTGTACCCTGTGATTAGGCGTGGGGTTCCTGTATTTTGTTTAGACCTTGGAGTTTCTGTTTTGGGGGAGAATAGTAAGTCCTTTCTATCTCTAAGATCACATTTTTGTTCCGCTGTTTTTAATGTGTTTTCGGGATAGCCTCTAAGCCGCAGTCTGCTAAACAGATTTGTCTTAGAATTTCTGTAGCTTGTGTTTATGCTGCAGTTTCTTCTCATTCTCAGGCATTCGGCATAGGGGATGCTTTAAATTTGGGGGATGGAAACTGGAGGCATGTAGGATGGTGTTTCCTGCGGTGGGTTTGCGATAGGTGTTGGGCTGAATTCTGCCTTCTACCACTGATAATTCTAGATCTAAGAAATGTATCCTACTTTTGCTGGTTTCACAGGTGAATTTAAGATTCAGGCTATTCTGGTTAAGTTGTTCTGCAAACTCCCTTGCACTTTCCTCACTTCCCTTCCAAATTGTGAAAATGTCATCAATGTAACGACTATAGTGCGCCAGATTTTGTGACATTTCCGCAGTGTGTGTCTTCATGAGTACTTGCTCCTCCCACCAGCCCATATGCAAATTAGCATAGCTGGGGGCGAAGCAAGTACCCATGGCAGTCCCCTGTGTTTGTCTGTAGAGCAATTTGTTGAAGGTAATGGTGTTATTTTCCAAACACCACTTGGTCATTTGGAGCAGCATCTGCGTGTGTTGGTACAGATCAATGCTTCTACCTCCTAAGTAATGCTTGATAGCATTCAAACCGTCTCTGTGTCTTATACTTGTATAGAGGCTTTGTACATCCAAAGTCATAAAAACAAAATCTGATTCCCATTTTATATCAAAGATTTTTCTCAGAAAATCCCCACTGTCTCTTGTATAGGATGGTAGAGTTTTTACATAGGGTTGTAGGAAAGAGTCCACAAATCGACTTGTATTTTCGAATAGTCCACCTATGGCGGAAATTATCGGTCTTCCTGGAGGGCAGGCTGGATTTTTATGCACCTTAGGAATGAGGTACAAGTTCGGAGTTACTGGGTAGTTATTTTAAAAAAAATCAAATTCATTCTTTGAAATTGTTCCAGCACTTTTCCAGTCATATAGACTCCTGTGATACCTTTCTTGTATATTAAAGATGTTTGTCTCACTGATCCTCTGATAACATTCTCTGTCGGATAACTGAAGTAGAGCTTCTGAGTTATACATATCAAGAGGCCAAAGGACCACATTTCCTCCTTTGTCGGACCAACGCACAACCACATCACTTCTTTCCTTAATTTTAGCCATAACCTTTTCATATGCTGAATATAAATATTGCGATCCAAGGATTCCACAGGGTAGGAATTCAGTCGAGCCCACAGCATTTGCAGCAAGTAAGTTTTATTTTCGACAGATAAAATGACGCGTTTCGACCACGTCCGACTTGGTCGTGGTATATATATTACCTACTGGGGGTCGACAGCAGATAGTTATAGTTAGGTCCTACTTTCCATAGGAAATCCACAACATTTTATTTGGAATAACTTTGGCATCGGTGGATATATCTTCGCAAATTTCTCCAAGAAAATGGCCTTGCCTGAAAGTTTGGGAGTGATTTGTCAAGTGGGGACCGAGAAAAAGGGGGTCCCAAAACGTGTTTTCCCTATGCAATTTTCCATAAGGGACCTTTAGCCAGGGCTACAGCCCAAACGGCTGAACAAAATTACATCAAATTTGGCAGAGAGGTAGCGTTCGGTTCTCAGATTGTGCGTTTTGTTAAATGGTGTAAATCCATTCAGTAGTTCCTTAGAAAATTAAAAGTAAATTCATAGCGACATCTAGAGACGAAGTACAGCATGCGTACGGAAATCCGATTACGGAAATACAATTACGAGCTGCATGCTGACAGCCATCTTGTTCGTTACTAGAAGCACCTCACAAGAAAACAGTAAAACAAAGTTGAGAAATAAGAAAAGGGGGCAGGGTAGAAACATCCTGACCCTCTAGGCTTGCTCATGGGGTCGTACATGGATCTTTAGGCTCAATTTTTTTTCCGTTTTATTCATTAGGTCTCGGGGGGAAATTCCAGGGGCAATTTTTTTATAGTGGGGGCTTGTAAGGTGCCCCAAGCACTGGGGAACGCCACCCCTCTGTGGTTTTATTTTGAAGTATGAAGGGAGGTTACGGTCCTCTTCCCCTCAGTCTCGGGGATCGTCTCCCCGACGAGGCCTTTTTAAATAAATATATATTTTTTAAAAGTGTGTTTTCATCTCTCCCTCTCTCTCTCCCCATACATGTCGCAGGGACCACCACCTTCCTGGGGCAGTAATATGTAAAATGACCTTCCAGCCCCGGGTACCTGCACTCCCGGGGGTTTTTTAATGTTGGGAGGGGGTCGCGATGCCCCCTCCTGGAACCCTTGGTGGCCCTGGGGCCACCATCTCTAAGGGTCGATTCTTTCAGTGTCTCGGGGTGCGTACTTCCAAGACACTGTTGTTTGGTATGGTAGGGCGGTACCGTCGCTGCTCCCACCTTACCACAGGAAACTGCGTACCCATTTGAAAAAGAGAGCAAGTTAATCTGTTCTCTCTTTCAAGAAAACAGATTGTTTTTCAAAAGAGAGAATAGCATATAAGCTGATGTCTCTGATAAAGCAATGCCGGTTCTCGAAGGACGCGTGGAGGATCGTGGGGGAATTAGGGCTAAAAAAAAAAAAAGTTATTTTTAAGAACTAACTTTACTGGTCAAAAAAAGAGCTTTATTTCTATGATAGTATGTAAAACTTTCCAGGTTTTCTTTGCACCATTTGTACTCTCTACGCATGCACAGCCTCGTTTCCAAGCCCACTTTTTTTAGTTTTCTTCAAGTTCGCCAAGCAAACCTCTCCTTATTTCAGGTATTAAATTTGCCGCTTTCTGTTCCCGGGCCGTGTGCGTCATTCGCTGCTATACTTTTGTAATACATTAATAAACATATTGTATCTATGTTTATTTGAAATGTAGTCTTGAGGTGCCAAACGTTGATTACGTGCTCCGTCCACTGCCATTTTCGTAGTTTTTCTCTGTTATTTTTATTATACCTGTTACATTCATTTTACTCTCCACTTATCTTCGCTAAGATCCATGAGATTTCCTGGCACAGACACCACAGTGTTTGTCCTTGGCCTCCGATCTTATAACTGGTCACACGTATACCTAAAAACTGATTTGAAGGACCTAAGCCAGAGCTATTACAACGCGTGTTCGTCAACACAAAAATATTATTAAGATTATGCGTTTATCATGCGTGGTAAATGTATACTAGTTGTAAAATCATGTGTGGTAAAGCCATATGTGTGCTAATGGCTTCGTGGTAATGATCACGCATGGTTATGACCGCGTTGTAATGGCTGGTCCCCCCCAGGACACTGCAAGAAGCTGGTCTGGGCATGGTGGACTCCAGGGCACCAGGCGGAGGGCATGCAGCCCCTCTCATACAATATAGAAATCTTTCTGGGGTGATTGTTTCCGTGGTTTGAGGGGCGTTATTGAGGTCCACACTTAATTTTGTAGGGTGGTAGGTTTGCATGGAAAATGTCGCAAGAGGTTTGTAAATGTGGTACACATTGTTTCGTAATAGTTTGATTTCTTTACCATGTTGTAGTGTATCCAGAGAAAATATAAGTCAGTACTTTTCAATATTACTCTTGAACATCTTACTATAGTACTTCAACATTATAAATATTTTTATTGTGGACCGTCAACCCCCCACAAAAAAAAGAAGTATGTCGTTTTTTTATTAACTTTTATTATATGAATAACTGTAAACGAAACTTAATGATAACTATATTATAAAGAACTAGAAAAATAACTTTAAAAAAAACAATATTATAATCAAATTGTGAAGTGGACTCCAATTGACGTTGGATTGGTAATCTGCAAAATAAAAAAGAAAATTTGAGTTAAGAATTATGTAGATGTGAGTAAATGAGATGAAGCATTACAAGTCAGGGTAACAGTACGATTTTACGTGTGCAGTGTGCCTGGTACATTTTACTTCTGTTATAGTGCCGCATTCAAGTTGTGTCTATGTGGAAGTGCCTACTGCGTCACTGACACAAAAGTGGCACAACAGGATTGTAAATATGCCGACTTATTTCTAATGCATTGCAGGAAGGCATTGTATATCTTTGCCTTTGTGCTTACCGTTGTATAACCACTGCGGCCAGTGGAATTCCAAACTTCTCTGCTTTTACATGTGAAAGCAGACAGCATTTTCTATAACTTTAAAAGAGAAAGAGAAATGATGTCACAGAGAGTGAGAGAGATAAAGACAGAGAAAACAACATTAAAACTGTCTCTCAGAGTCTAGAGTTGAGATTTGTTCTTGAAAAGTTAGACGTAGATTTACAAGCTGTTTGCGTCACTTTTCCCATGTTAAAAGTGACACAAAAGAGGCGTAATAAGCTTGTAGATCTGTTTGTTAGACTGTTGTAACCTATCTGTATCACTGCAGGTAGTTAATTATATATTTTACACAGTGAAGCTGGTGCACACTTCCCACTCACTCCTTTCATAGATAATTTGTTGTTTCGGAAGCAAAATTCTTTGTCACCTAGTGCCATTGGTGTTATCGAAAGAAGGTGCTCTATGTGTGGAAGAAGCCTTCACTCTAATTAAGAGAGTTAATCATTTCAATTCAGATATGGTTGTGGAGGTAGCAGCGTCCAAATCTTTAAATAAGAAAGAGAAATGTTGTGAGAGAGTAAGAAAGAGAAAGGGAAAAAAGGACATTAAAACGTGGGAGAGACACACACGGCAGGGGAGGGGTACGTGAAGCCAGAGGTGCAACACACAGTCAAAAATATCGGGGGTGGGGGGGCTAGAAAGAATTTGGGGTGGGGGCTTTAGTTCAAGCAAAAAGAAGAGTGGAGCTGCAGGGGCCTGTAAGCGGGGGGGATTATGAAAGCCTCATTAACAAGCAAAATGTCTTTAAAAGACCTGTGACGTACTCGGGTGCGACTGTGTGTGGGCCCAGGAAGCTATCTTATCCTAGCTGATGCCCCGGTAGCCCAATGTTTTTTTTCCGCCTGCTGCATACTACATATTCTCTCCTTTGACAGATAACTTGTTGTTGTTTCAGAAACAAGCTTGTTTTCTCACCTTCTGCTATTGCCTTTGTCTGTGTTACATAATCCATCCTGAAGCTGTACATCTAAAAGATATTAAAAGAAAGATGTTATGATTGGTATTTCTTGCTATATTAATTTAGAGTTAGATAATATTACGTTTTTATAGACTGATTGTCAGATTTCTACGAACTGTTTGTATTGTGAATATATTCCGGACATTTCAGCGATTATAAAAATGTTTCTGCTATTGGGAAAAAAAAATAAACATGTAAATTAATACATCATGTAGGAGTGCATTCGTCTAGAATACTAAGTCGCATTTTTGTATGTAGTCAGCTACAACCCTCTGACTCCTTCTGATGCATACTCAAGCCTCATTGCTCACCTTTTCGTGGAAAAGACACCTTCTTCATGAGGTAGTTTCGATCTCCAACAAAGAAGTCTCACATGGTGCTGATTCTTGATATCTCTATGGCTAACGACATATTCGTGCTACCATCATCATCATCACAGGTTCTTCACCCGCTCAGTGCTTCTGGCACCACTAACTCAGTGACCAAAGAGGCCACGCATGTGTTAGTGGGCCCCTTGTTCGGTGCTTTGGGAACAACTCTAAAATAGCATACAACATGTGCGCTCCATCTTTTTTATACATAGGGTCACATGTGTAGTGACGGATACGCTGAATGGGTGTGGTGTGGGTGTATACCAGTCATGAGAGAGTGTGTGTGTCGATCCGACAACTAGACTTACAACTAAGAAATCACTACAATGGAAATTTGGGCTTTATAGTGTTGTTGTGTTTACCTGGTAGCGTAAGAGTGCCTTTCTTTTTTCTATGTGACGTTACAATACAGTCACTATGTAGCATATTTTGTGATGCATTTTATTGTATAATGCGTTTCAAAATCTAGTTGTGGTAGCGTGCTTTTAAATTAAGCTGTCAAGTCTGCTTACGAGTTTGTTGAGTGTGAAAGTGTTTTTTTTCTATTTTCTATTCTATTATAATCGTGCTGACTTTTCACCTTTAGCGTGCAGTACTATATTATTTTATAAAAGTGTTGAAATCATTTTTGAAAGTAGAATTTAAGCATGCAAGCTGCTGTCTGTGACGAAAAGCAATGCCGGTTCCCACAGGAAGTGGGGAGCCGGCTGGGACCATGGAGGCCTTGGGGCTCTTCCCACAGTCCGCAACATTACATTTGAGCCCCGGGGGATGGGGTCCTCAGGGATTATGAAAAATTTGTGGTAAAGGCTATTTTTTAATGGTTAATTTATCGTACGAGTACAAAGCTTGGAAGATTGGAAGTCGTCCCATAAGCGTACTGAAGGAAGAACAATACGAATATTTTTCAGATATTTATGAAGTGTATGTGTTAAGATGCTGGGTGGCCCTAAAAAGAGCCCTTGTGTTTATTGGGAGATTTTAGTACCTACAAGTAAGTACCTATGCAGAGTCTAAAGTTCAAGAGGAATACTCTGTTTCCCTCATTTGTAAAATGTACACCGTCTCTCCTATAGATGCCATCCATATTGAAACGTAGATTGTTGTGGTAGATGGACCCCATTCTATAGTGTCGTAGAAAGACAGAAACAGATGTTTTCACATGTTTCCTAGCTTTTTCAATCTGTGGATAATAGTGGTTGGACCACTTTCAATTCTGCCTTTGGCATATATTAAAATATACAAAGGCAGTTTTGGGGAACAGTGTCATCAATTGTTTATAGGTGTCCTTCATAAGCATTTGCAGACCTATCCCTGTCAAAGTGGCTAGGTCATTGCCACCACAGTGCACAATTATGAGGTAAGGGTGTTGGAGATGTAAAAAGGATTTCACCAATGGCATCAATTGATGCCACTTTAATCCTCTCTGTCCAATCCATTTAATGTCTACATTTGGTAAATGTAGGTCTTTGTGAATTCTTTTCTGTTGTGCATACCTTTGGCTCCAGAAAATATAGCTGTGTCCCACAATCCACACTGTAAACATCTTGAAGAGAGATCTGGATGCACTCTGAGGGTCTCTGTAAATGAAATGGCAGTTTGAAAAGTAAGATTTTTCTAAAATGGTGGACAACATGCAGTTTTGAAAAAAGAAAAGAAATGATTTGTTGCTCGACAATATTCTACACTAAGCTAGGATTCATGTTTCTTTTTTTTTAAAAGCCTGATTTTTATTGGTTAAGAAAAACTGATAGAAAAGAATGTTACATAAGATAAGCTGGTATACTAAGTCAAGCACACTTGCTGTTTTAATTTGCAACAATGTATGATAATACGCTCTTGTTAATTTTTATAGAAGCCCATGTTCTGATGTTAACATGGGCTTCGATGGGAATTAAGAAGGACGTATTATCAAGCCAATTATCACTGTTTTATCGGCAGTTTCCGCATATTCCGGTCCTTGATAATATGCCCCTTCGTTTTTTTTATTTAATAGTGGCAGAAAAAATGTGTTAAATTGCATACGTATTTGGAATAGGAGTTAGTGCTGTTCACTGAACAGTTTTAAGTGTATATATATATATATATATTCACAGAAAAAACCATAGGTTATAGTCCATATATAGTTAGGAATTTGCATTTACAAAACCTTGAAAATTCAATGAAAAAACCATTGGTTATAGAACATATATAGTTAGGAATTTGCATTTACAAAACCTTATTTTACTCGCATAAAACGATTGAAATTCCATATATAGTTAGATGCGCTAACTATATATCGCGCACCCGCAATCCACTGCTGATGATGTCACATATTACATCATTCATGACATGGTTAGTGACATCACTGATGACATCACAGATGACATCTCAAATGACATCACTGATGACATCACTGATGACAACATCCAGTGACTGTTTGTTTCTGTAAAGTTAAAATATGTCTTACATATTGAAGAATGAGTGGATGTATAAGTGTCTGGATGAAGGATTTAGTAGGTGCATGACTGACTGTATGAGTGAGTGATTAAATGTGTCTCACTGAGTGCATGGGTTAGTGACTAAACTGTTTTAATTTGTGCATCATTATATCTGTTGTTCTACAAACTGCTGCATATGTTGATCAGTAGCTATATGAGTAACTGTATGGGTTATTCATTGGTTGTCCAAGTATTTGTATGGGAAACTGAGTGTGTGTGTATGGGTGGCTGGGAGGTGTGTGACTCTGTACATAGATGTGTGAGTAGTTGATTCACTATATGTATGGGTTCAAAAGTGCATGTGGAAACAGCTGTATGGGCGGTTGACTGTGCATGAGTGTATTAGTGAGTGAATGGATATCTCAGTGCTACATGTCAAAGTAAGTACATATGTAAAACACAGTACATGTGAGAGTTGACATCTATAAATAACTGTGCATAAGAGCCAGTGAATGTGTGAGTGGCTGTATGGATCATTGTGAACATGTATCAGGGATTGTATAAGAGAGTAAAGTAAATATGTGTTAGTATATGTTTGAATAAGTAAGGTGTGTATAACTGTATAGTTGAGAAAATGGAGGTGTGATTGATTTTTTGCATAACTGACTAGGTGTGTGAGTAACTCCATGGATGAGTGACAGTCTGTGACTGTCTGTTTACACTGATTGTATCTAAGGTTATATTAGAGTCTGAAGAGGTTCATGGTATTATCACAAGAATGATATCATCAGTGATGTGATCAGTCATGTCAAATGAGATGTTATCAGTGATTTTATCAGTGATGTCATTTGAGATGTCATCAGTGATGTCATCAGTGTTGTCACTAACCATGTCATGAATGATGTAATATGTGACATCATCAGCAGTGGATTGCGGGTGCGCGATATATAGTTAGCGCATCTAACTATATATGGAATTTCAATGGTTTTATGCGAGTAAAATAAGGTTTTGTAAATGCAAATTCCTAACTATATATGTTCTATAACCAATGGTTTTTTCATTGAATTTTCAAGGTTTTGTAAATGCAAATTCCTAACTATATATGGACTATAACCTATGGTTTTTTCTGTGAATTTCAATGGTTTTTTAATATCAAATATCAAAAGCTGTCAAATGTCAAGTACGTGATAGGTAAAAACGTTTTCGTGTTTATGCACGCTCATGTGCTTTGAACGCTTCCCCCCCCACTCCCCTCTTTTCTCTTAGTAGTACTCTCTCTTTGCAGATAGTGAAGGGTAGTTAACGCAGACCTTTACCCCCGTTGTAATCCGTCGTACCTGCTTGTCTCTCCATTTGATTGATTGTTATCCAAGCATTTACTGTTTTAGAATTGGTTCTCTTTGGATCATTCTCTATTTACAAACAAGCACAAAGTCGCAATACTCTGTTTAGTCTTTGCAGATAGTGAAAAATCGTGTAAAAAAATAAAAGTAATCGTGCAAAATCAGTAGACCACTAATTGGATCTCTTTTTGACCTCGCTAAAATACAAACATTAGGAACAACCCTTCATGAGAAATACGAAAAAAGTGAAATGAACTGAGCTCCACACCATGAGGGCTGCAAGACAGCTCGGCTCCGTCACCCACCCCGCCCAAAATAACGACAAACCCTATGCAAATATTATAAATATAGACAACACACCAGCAAAGAAACAGAGTAAAACATTTTATTAAATAACTATTTACATAACTATTTTATACTTTTTATTGCCCGATCCGGCTAGCTCAATCGATCGAGCATGAAACTCATGCACTGATAGCAAGTGTTGAGAGTTTGTAGAACGATGGCTTCAGATTTTCTACATACGGCGTAGTGGCGCGAACTGGGAGGGGGCGTTTGCATCCTTCCCCAAATAAGATTTTTATACGTGAGTGTTCGTTCATGCTTTTGGTCCCTGAGTTGCTTCGATGTCACTGCCTTACACAAATGGCATAAGTTCTGGATGTTGAGTGCCATACTTCAGAGTTCTAAGCAGCGCTTGTAACACTGTCTAAACCTTATTTGCACCTGCTGCAGCTTCACTATTCAAAGTAAGTGAGGTCCGTTTGTGGACCTGACTGCATTGGAAAACAATGTGATACGGTGCCTCCCTAAACCGCTTGACGGAGGCCCCCGAGGGGCGGTGAGATGGCGCGGACTGGGAGGGGGCGCTTGGCTCCTGCCCCCTCCCCAAGTCGTGTTGCCCTGGTGTGGCCTGAGATCGCCCCCAACATAGGCGGCCGGCTCCCGGGGTCCGGCGGAATTTTTTGCCTTTTGATGACTCTTCCATTCTGGACCTTGTCCCACAATCCGTTTGACCTGAAGACACGCTGTAGTGGGACGCCCCTTTACCGTTTTAGTTGCCATTCCGCCCGCTTTTGGTACTCTGTGCCTCTTCCGCCATTCAGCTGTTTACCGCCCGCTCTTGCGACTACAGCGTCTCGCTCACCATGTAGTTGAGTTGCTCCCGCTCTTAAGATTTAACAGAACTTTTTGGACTGCTGAAAGCGGTTGTGTTCCGACCGCTGGTTGGTGAAGACATTTTGACTATATTCTGGACCTGCGTTGTCGCGTAATGCGTCATATGACGCGCCGCGTTAGCGCACCCGGAAGTGCTCTGGTGCGCAAGGCGCAGCTTCCCGGAAACGATCCAGAGCGCGCCGCGCAGCGCGTAACGTAAGCATAACAGGTCATGTGACTTGTTAATAAAACTTTTCATTGGTTCATTTTACTTTTGTTTTCCTAATGATGTAAGACTAGGTCATGTGACCTAAAAATAACACTTTTCATTGGATTAAAACATTTTTTTTCCCAAACGATGAAAGCCCCACCTTGTTTCTGGATGTTTCAGACTGAAGCTGGCGTCACCATGAGAGCACCACCATCTCGTAGCTCCGTCGTGGCCATTCCGCAAGCAATCATGGCAGCCGCTCCCCACCGGAAGCCTGCGGGAGTCGAGGGCCCCCAAGACTTTTGTACAATCTTCAAGGCTGAGGGGACGCTTTCGAGAATGGGACCCAAGCCCTGGCAGACAAGCGTCCGAGTTCCAAGGTGTCCCAGGGCCATTTTACTGGACCAGGCCCAAATCCGAAGAGCCGGCCGCCATTTTAAGAGTCCTGTGGCAGCCGCCTATCGCTGCACCGCAAGAGTGGGAGCAACTCAACTACATGGTGAGCGAGACGCTGTAGCCGTAAGAGCGGGCGGTAAACAGCTGAATGGCGGAAAAGGCACAGTGTAGCAAAAGCGGGCGGAATGGCGACTGAAACGATAAAGGGGCGCCCCACTACAGCAGACGAGCCTCCGCCATGTGCTTCAAAACTGCATACGTATCTCGTGATATCGAGGTTGGGCAACCAGTACACAACAAGAAGTTACGAGTCCCATTTACACTGGTGCCATTTTGGCCGCGGCCGGGCAGGTCCAGGATCTAGTCAAACATAACAAATGAGGCTGACGTCTCTGAAGCAGTTGACGCACAGCAGGACATAGCAAATAAACATGAAGTCTCTAAAGCTGTTAACTCACTGCAGGACAAAACAAGTGATCCTGAAACCTCTGGAATAATTGTCGCTCAAAAGAACAACACACAAAACTCTGTAGAGCCTGAAGAAAGAAAAACAGAAGGGCACTGTAGTTTCAGACACACTTAACACTAATGACTTAACAAGGATATCGTCTGTTTATGAAGCAGTTATCATGTTCACAGAATTGACAAAGAAGTGTGCAGACACCAATGCTATTAAGAAACACAAGGAAATCCCTAACGCATCAGCATTCTCGGAAGAGGTTGACACAGATAACATCTTAAGGAACAAAGAAAGACAAAATAAGGATGAGGAAGTTATCACTTTAGTTTTTTCATCAGCTAGCGACAGCAAGAAACACATTGTAATGGAGATTAGAGAGGCTACGGATGGGTGGCCCAGGATATCACCACTGTTCCCCATGTCATAAAACCTTAGGATGTTCAATAACTGAAACAGCTAATATGGGTTTACTTACAGGGGACATCTTTTGTTCTGTTTTGTAAAGTAAAACTATTGTGAACGCAAGTATTATACATAGTAAGTGTTTAATATAGCATTTGTCAGTCATTGGTTAAGCAGCTAGGACCTGTTCACTCTTGACACCCCAGGTGCTGTGTATGTTGCACTATAGTGCTGCATCGGGAATACGGACAACCCTATTGATGTTGATTTTTCATTATTGATTATTGTAAAGAAATGGCGACTCCCCCCTTTAGCAGATTAGCTAAATGTTTGCGTAATTTGGGCATAAAAGTTATATTATTGTTGTTGTTGTTGTTATCGTTATAGTTCTGGTTAATTTCCATTCAGAGTGTCCTACACAGCACCACTCTAGGTAAACACTACTTTATGTAAAACCTGGGACATAGCACTCATTGAAACTATAGTTGGTCACCATGGGGTTTAAAGAAGGGATGGTTCTTCACCTGGGTGCCTTCCACAACTCAGCACGTTGTGCTGCCTTGGGACTATTCGCACAAAAGACAGCTTCTGACCATTGTTGTTTTTTTTATCAAAAAATGTTCAAATATATTTACAGTTTTTGTTGCGTTCGTTATATTTAAAAGTTAATAAAGTTTTATAATCCAACTTTCTTGGAGTACTATATATTTTTTTTAAAATCGGGTGAATGGGGCCTTGAATCGGGTTATTGTCATGTGTGGGCTTTGCAAGTGTACTGCTACAGGATCGGACATTTCAAACTCAAATGCACGTTCTTTTTCTTACCTTTCCGAAGCATGGAGCGCAATAGCAGGCAGAGAAAGGGTGATGCACGTGTTGAACACTGCCTGGCCTGGCAAGTTGCTGGCAGTGCCCCCCCGCCCGCTCCTGAAAGAGGGCACACACACACCGCCGCCCCGAGTACTAAACAAATCTTTAAAAGACCATGCGCTTGTTCATGAGGCTTAAATGGTTTATCACCCCTTCTAGAACCCCTGCATCGACCCTCTGACGTTTCCTGGAAGAATTAGCACGTAACACAATACCAAGCCCTGTCAGCTGAAACCCCCGAGGAATCGTGGGGCATATTATCAAGGGGGTTTATTTCCGCTTTTTTGGCTTTAAAAGCCCAAAAAAAGGAGATAAAATTATCTCCCTATTACCAAGCTGTCGCTAACACCAGTTAGTGACAGCTAAAAGGAGATAGCGACCATCTTGGGGCCCGCTTTGCATGTCAGTGATATTTATCACTAATAACATGCAAAGTGGGCGTGCCAAGATGTTAGCGACTGGAAACAGTCCCTAGCCATCGCTATCTCCTATTACCAACTTTTGGAGATATTCGCGCTAAGCACGAATATCTCCAAAAGCTAACACCTGCCCTGAGCAGTTTTTAGCCATGTTATCCAATGGAAGGTGGATAACATGGCTAAGAGCATTTGCTGGATAATGCATGAATATCGCTGACTTTTCAGCGATATTCATGCATTGCGGCCGTTTTTTATCGCATTTGCGATAAACCTTGCTAATAGCAAGGCTTATCTGCGATAAAATTCGCCAATGTGCGGCGATAATTTTTGTCTCTAAACAAGTTAGAGACAAAAATTATCGCTAGTTGTTGGTAATATGCCCCCGGGTTTTTCCTTGCAGGAATCGGGAGGCGGAAGACTAGCACTGAAATCAGTAGTCTCACACCTGAATCGGGAGGATTGGTATGTCTGGATTCTCTACAGCTGGGGCCATAAACTACATCCGCAGGGCTAGGTGATAGCCTGGGTCCGGCCTGGACAATCGGACACAGAGGAAGAGGAGTGTCAAAGGGTGCGGTAGTGAATAGGGTGAAAGGGAGGTGTCGGGGGGGCACAGGGTGTGATTCTCAGGGAAGAGCAGCGCAGATGGGGGGAAGTATATGGCCCATGCATGAGAGAGAGAGCGGGGGTGACCAGTGCGTGGGGGAGATGCTTGCGAGGGTGGGGAACCGTGCTGAGAATCGACGGCGTGCAGAGAGAGGGTCTGGTCAAGGCATCTAAAATGGCTGCCGTGCACGACAAAATTGTGGCATTGGACAAAAATGCAAGATGGCGCAGACAATGTTTATCAATAAGGATTCATTGGGCCCCGCTTTGCATGTCAGTGATATTTATCACTAATGACATGCAAAGTGGGCGTGCCAAGATGTTAGCGACTGGAAACAGTCCCTAACCATCGCTATCTCCTATTACCAACTTTTGGAGATATTCGCGCTAAGCGCGAATATCTCCAAAAGCTAACACCTGCCCTGAGCAGTTTTTAGCCATGTTATCCAATGGAAGGTGGTTAACATGGCTAAGAGCATTTGCTGGATAATGCATGAATATCGCTGACTTTTCAGCGATATTCATGCATTGCGGCCGTTTTTTATCGCATTTGCGATAAACCTTGCTAATAGCAAGGTTTATCTGCGATAAAATTCGCCGATGTGCGGCGATAATTTTTGTCTCTAAACAAGTTAGAGACAAAAATTATCGCTAGTTGTTGGTAATATGCCCCCGGGTTTTTCCTTGCAGGAATCGGGAGGCGGAAGACTAGCACTGAAATCATTAGTCTCACGCCTGAATCGGGAGGATTGGTATGTCTGGATTCTCTACAGCTGGGGCCATAAACTACATCCGCAGGGCTAGGTGATAGCCTGGGTCCGGCCTGGACAATCGGACACAGAGGAAGAGGAGTGTCAGAGGGTGCGGTAGTGAATAGGGTGAAAGGGAGGTGTCGGGCGGGCGCAGGGTGTGATTCTCAGGGAAGAGCAGCGCAGATGGGGGGAAGTATATGGCCCATGCATGAGAGAGAGAGCAGGGGTGACCAGTGCGTGGGGGAGATGCTTGCGAGGGTGGGGAGCCGTGCTGAGAATCGACGGCGTGCAGAGAGTTGGTCTGGTCAAGGCATCTAAAATGGCTGCCGTGCACGACAAAATTGTGGCATTGGACAAAAAGGCAAGATGGCGGAGACAATGTTTATCAATAAGGATTCATTTATAACAAAATATTTACTCGCAGTGACAAAATGGTGGTCAACACTTCCTGATTTCCATCGAATCGAACGTTAACAGACGTCACGCAGCAAAAAAAAAGCTCACGCACAGCCGCTGGAAGACATGCATCAACATATATGAGCCTCCTCAGCCACCCTCAGAAAATATAAGGGGTCAGGATACGTCTCCCGCACCCCCTTATACCTAGTAATTTAATTAAAACGAAACACAAAATGGCGAATTCCCGTTTCGCTACCAGTTTGCGGCCCAGTTCGCGGCCCGGGAAGCGCTTCTACCGTGAAAAATATTTTTTTTTTATTTTCCCCATGGGACCCTTTAATAACCCCAACATCATTCCTAGGGGGTCAAGAGAGGTATACCTTGCCCCCTTTCATTAAATTCCCCCTTCGTTTTTCACCTCTTCTTCTCTCTCGATCCTACCGAGAGATAAGATGGCGGCCGCTCCGGACTGTTTAGAATGTTGACAGACACCGGAGAGCCAATCAGCTTTCTGCGCGCAAAGGTCCGTTTCGCGAAAAGTAAGCGGACCGGAGCGCAGCCCGGAGCGCTGTTACAGATATATATCGTGTTTTGAACGTTAATTTCTCAAAATCCACTGGAGCACATATATTGAGACCTAACAAAGGCACATCGGGCTAACAGTCCCTACAATTTTGCCAAGTTTCGTGCAAATCCATTCAGCCGTTCGAGCTAAAAGTGAGTCCAACCGCCCTATGGAAATTAACATGGGAAAAACGCGTTTTGGGACCCCCCTTTTTTCTCGGCCCCCCCTTGACGAAACCCCCCCAGATTTTCGGGGGCTGCTCAGAAACAAAATGTGCCATTTTCCTGAAAATTTCAGCCGATTCCGTCCACAAACGCCAAAGTTATTAGACATAGAATTTTCAAAAGTTCCATAGACAAATAATCCTAACTATATATACCTACTGGCGACCGCCAGTAGGTAATATATATATATATATATATATATATATATATATATATATATATATATGTGTATATATATATATATATATATATATATATATATATATATATATATATATATATATTACCTACTGGCTATCGCCAGTAGGTATATATAGTTAGGATTAATTCCCTATGGCATTTCTGAAAATTCTATGTCTAATAACTTTGGCGTTTGTGGACGGAATCGGCTGAAATTTTCAGGAAAATGGCACATTTTGTTTCTGAGCAGCCCCTAAAAATTTGGGGGGGTTTCGTCAAGGGGGGGCCGAGAAAAAAGGGGGGTCCCAAAACGCGTTTTTCCCATGTTAATTTCCATAGGGCGGTTGGACTCACTTTTAGCTCGAACGGCTGAATGGATTTGCACGAAACTTGGCAAAATTGTAGGGACTGTTAGCCCGATGTGCCTTTGCTAGGTCTCAATATATGTGCTTCAGTGGATTTTGAGAAATTAACGTTCAAATCAAGATATATATCTGTAACAGCGCTCTGGGCAGCGATCCGGTCCGCTTACTTTTCGCGAAATGGAACTTTGCGCGCAGAAAGCTGATTGGCTCTCCGGTGTCTGTCAACATTCTAAACAGTCCGGAGCGGCCGCCATCTTGTCTCTCGGTAGGATCGACAGAGAAGAAGAGGTGAAAAACGAAAGGGGAATTTAATGAAAGGGGGCAAGGTATCCCCCTCTTGACCCCCTAGGAATGTTGTTGGGGTTATTAAAGGGTCCCGTGGGGAAAAAAAAAAAAAAAAGATTTTTCACGGTAGAAGCGCTTCACGGGCCGCGAACTGGGCCGCAAACTGGTAGCGAAACGGGAATTCGCCATTTTGTGCTTCGTTAATTAAATTACTAGGTATAAGTGGGTGCGGGAGACGTATCCTAATCCCCTATGTTTCCTGAGGGTGGCTGAGGAGGCTGATATATGTTGATACATCTCTTCCAGCGGCTGTGCGTGAGCTTTTTTTTTTTTTGCTGCGTGACAGTCCGGAGCGGCCGCCATCTTGTCTCTCGGTAGGATCGAGAGAGAAGAAAAGGTGAAAAACTAAGGGGGAATTTAATGAAAGGGGGCAAGGTATCCCCCTCTTGACCCCCTAGGAATGTTGTTGGGGTTATTAAAGGGTCCCGTGGGGAAAATAAAAAAAAATGATTTTTCACGGTAGAAGCGCTTCACGGGCCGCGAACTGGGCCGCAAACTGGTAGCGAAACGGGAATTCGCCATTTTGTGCTTCGTTAATTAAAGTACTAGGTATAAGGGGGTGCGGGAGACGTATCCTAATCCCCTATGTTTCCTGAGGGTGGCTGAGGAGGCTGATATATGTTGATACATCTCTTCCAGCGGCTGCGCCATCTTGCTTTTTTTCCAATGCCACAATTTTGTCGTGCACGGCAGCCATTTTAGATGCCAGGCTGGTCCCAGGCTATCACCTAACCCTGCGGATGTAGTTTATGGCCCCAGCTGTAGAGAATTCAGACATGCCAATCCTCCCGATTCAGGCGTGTGACTACTGATTTCAGTGCTAGTCTCCCGCCTCCCGATTTCTGCAAGCAAAAACCCGGGGGCATATTACGAACAACTAGCGATCATTTTTGTCTCTAACTTGTTTAGAGACAAAAATTATCGCCGTACATCGGCGATTTTTATCGCAGATAAACCTTGCTATTATCGCAGAAAAGTCAGCGATATTCATGTATTATCGAGCAAATGCTCTTAGCCATGTTATCCACCTCCCATTGGATAACATGGCTAAGAACTGCTCAGGGCAGGTGTTAGATTTTGGAGATATTCGCGCTTAGCGCGAATATCTCCAAAAGTTGGTAATAGAAGGTAGCGATGTTAGGGACTGTTTCCAGTCGCTAACATCTTGGCACGCCACTTTGCATGTCATTAGTGATAAGTATCACTGACATGCAAAGCGGGGCCCAAGATGGTCGCTATCTCCTTTTAGCTGTCACTAACTGGTGTTAGCGACAGCTTGGTAATAGGGAGATAATTTTACCTCCGCTTTCAAGGCTTTTAAAGCCAAAAAAGCGGAGATAAACCCCCTTGATAATATGCCCCACGATTCCTTGGGGGTTTCAGCTGACAGGGCTTGGTATTGTGCTACATGGTAATTTTTCCAGGAAACGTCAGAGGGTCGATGCAGGGGTTCTAGAAGAGGTGATAAACCATTTAAGCCTCATGAACAAGCGCATGGTCTTTTAAAGATTTGTGAAGTACTCAGAGCGGCGGTGTGTGTGTTTCCTCTTTCAGGAGCGGGCGGGGGGGGCACTGCCAGCAACTTGCCAGGTCAGGTAGTGTTCAACACGTGCATCACCCTTTCTCTGCTTGCTATTGCGCTCCATGCTTCGGAAAGGTAAGAAAAAGAACGTGCATTTGAGTTTGAAATGTCCGATCCTGCAGCAGCACACTTCCAAAGCCCACACATGACAATAACCCGATTCAAGGCCCCATTCACCCGTTTTAAAAAAAATAGATAACACTCCAACAAAGTAAGGTTATAAAACTTTATTAACTATTAACTTTAACGAACGGAACAAAAACTAAAAACATTTAAACATTTCTCAACACAAAAAGCAACAATGGTTAGAAGCTGTCTTTTGTGCGAATAGTCCCAAGGCAGCACAACGTGCAGAGTTCTGGACGGCACCCAGGTGATGTCGCCTGGGTGCCGCACTGGTTTAGGGATCCTACAATGCAGCACAGAAAAACAGCGTGGGGCGTCCCGGGTGGTGCGGGGGGAGGCCTCGTCAGTAGCGGTCTGTTGTGCGAATAGTCCCAAGGCAGCAGAACGCGTTGAGATGTTGATGGGACTGTGTCCAGTGTCACATGGCTGACACAACATGTACGACAGGCACCCAGGTGATGTCCAGTAAACTGCCGCACTGGTTTTGGTATCCTACAATGCTGCTCCGAAAATTGGCGTGCGGCGGCCCGGGGGGGGGGCGTGGGGGAGGCGGCGTGAACGGGCCTCCCCAGGTGGCGGCCATCTAGCTGAGTTGCGCCCGCTCTTGCGGCTACAGCGTCTCGCTCACCATGTTGTTGAGTTGCTCCCACTCTTGCAGTGCAGCGATAGGCGGCTGCCACATGGCTCTTAAAATGGCGGACGGCTCCTCGGTTTTGGGCCTGGTCCACTGAAATGGCCCTGGGACACTTTGGAACTCGGACGCTTGCCTGCTAGGGCTTGGGCTCCATTCTCGAAAAGCGTCCCCTCAGCCGTGAAGATTGTACAAAAGTCTTGGGGGCCCCCGACTCCCGCAGGCTTCCGGTGGGGAGCGGCTGCCATGATTGCTCGCGGAATGACCACGACGGAGCCACGAGATGGTGGTGCTCTCATGCTGACGCCAGCTTCAGTCTGAATGATCCAGAAACAAGGTGGGGCTTTCATCGTTTGGGAAAAAAAAATGTTCTAAACCAATGAAAAGTGTTATTTTTAGGTCATATGACCAAGCCTTCCATCTTTAGGAAACCAAAAGTAAAATGAACCAATGAAAAGTTTTATAAACAAGTCACATGACCTGTTATGCGGCATAGGGCTACAAAAAGCGTAGAAAATCCGTTGGCACGTGAGGCGGCGTCAGTAGCGGACCGATGTGCGAATAGGCCGAAGGCAGCACAACGGGCCGAGATCCGGATGCTACCGAGGTGGTGTCCAGCAAATTGCCGCACTGGTGTGGCCATCCTACAATGCTGCGCCGAAAGACGGCGTGTCCAGCTGAGTTGCGGTCACTGTTGCGGTACAGTGACTCGAACGCGCCGAGATCCGGATGGCACCGAGGTGGTGTCCAGCAAATTGCCGCACTGGTGTGGCCATCCTACAATGCTGCGCCGAAAGACGGCGTGTCCAGCTGAGTTGCGGTCACTGTTGCGGTACAGTGACTCGAACGCGCCGAGATCCGGATGGCACCGAGGTGGTGTCCAGCAAATTGCCGCACTGGTGTGGCCATCCTACAATGCTGCGCCGAAAGACGGCGTGTCCAGCTGAATTGCGGTCACTGTTGCGGTACAGTGACTCGAACGCGCCGAGATCCGGATGGCACCGAGGTGGTGTCCAGCAAATTGCCGCACTGGTGTGGCCATCCTACAATGCTGCGCCGAAAGACGGCGTGTCCAGCTGAGTTGCGGTCACTGTTGCGGTACAGTGAGTCGAACGCGCCGAGATCTGGATGGCCCCGATGTTGTGTCCAGCAAGTTGCCGCACTGGTGTGGCCATCCTACAATGCTGCGCCGAAAGTCGGCGTGGGGTGCCCCGTTGGCTTATGAGGTGATGTCAGTAGTGGACCGATGTGTGAATAGGTCGGAACCAGCACAAGGCGCCAAGATCCGAATGGCAAGTCCTGGATGTTGAGTGCCTCAGTTGAGAGTTCTGAGCAGTGCTTGTAAGACTGTCTGAAGCTTATTTGCACCTGCTGCAGCTTCACTAGGTCCGGCGGAACTTTTTTCCTTTTCCTTTCTGCTTCTTTTCCTACAATCCGTTTCATCTGAAGACACGATCAGGTCCCTGAATGTGTGCAGGGGGACGCTATTGATTGAATGAAAATGGCGGCTTGACACAAAGCTGACTCAAGCGTTTCTGTTGGTGCTATACAGACAAAAATTGGTTTTCAGTTTGTACATTCTTCAGGTTTTTTTTTTCCATCCAAGTCTGATTGAGAGTTTGTAGAAAAATGGCTTCAGATTTTCCACATACTACTCTTCAACATTCTTCCTAAATGTAACAATGTGAAACTCACTAGGAGAACGGCTGTTTCTGTTTCCTTTCAAAATGCTGCCAACAATATTTTCTGAATGGAAGACACCATCTTGTAGCATAAAGGGCCGAAAGGGGTTCTGGTCTGGCCGATGGTTGGTGGAGACATTTTGACTATATCTTGGACCTGCCCAGCCTCGCCCAAAATGGCGCCGGTATAAATGGGACTCGTAACTCCTTGCCCGCAAATGTATATCTAGAAAATGTTATTGTAAGTGGCCCTGTTCTATTTTAATTACAAAATGTATGTCCACCGATTCCGCAACTGTTAGACACCTTAGTTCTTGCAACCTAATGGCCCGCTCGTTACGTTCCTCTACAGTGTAAATGTCTCCTCATCATATACGATTTCAGTTTGCTCCGTGGCCGGCCCACGTGGTTATAGGCCCGTATTTGTATACTGACATTTTCACAATAAAGGTTTTTAAAACAAAACACGGTAGTAGTATTTACATTGGTAAAGTTTTTACTTTTAGTCACTGTTTTCGAATCAGTAAAAGGCAAGTGAAATAAAGCAGTCCAATTACATGACGGATAAAAGGTATAATATGTAGGAACGCAGTAAAGATAAATGGTCAAGGGCAGTTGTGTTTTTCATTTCTGCAACATAAAGTGATCGATAAGAATCTGATAATCAGGCGTATCGGCGACTAAGACAGCAGGCCGAATCTCTTTTACTCAACGGCTCCGTCATGGAAGGAAGAAACGCCCTTTTTCTCGAAAAAGGAATATATTTTACTTGCAAGACAGTTGTAAATTTTCCGGGAAAGTACATTAGCCTGGAATATTATAACATATGTTTGAAAAAAAAATATTGTTCGAAAATAATAAAAAGCGTAATTTTTAGGTCATATGACCAAGCTTTTCATCATTAAATTAACAAAAGTAAAATGAACCAATGAAAAGTTTTATTAACAAGTCACATGACCTGTTATGCTTACGTTACGCGCTGCGCGCCGCGCCTCGGATCACTTCCGGGTGCGCTAACGCGGCGTGTCATAAAACGCATTACGCGACAACGTAGGTCAAGAATATAGTCTAAATGTCTCCACCAACCAGCGTTCAGAACACAACCCCTTTCAGCAGTCCAAAAAGTTCTGTTAAATGACAACAGAGGGGACAGGCAACAAGAACCATCAGTCAAAGAGGGGAGGGCAAGTTCTTCTCTTCCGGGTCATGTTGGGGCGCTACCGGAACTGATCGAATTGGTAGTCTATAGTGTTTCTGGATGTTTCAGACTAAAGCTGGCGTCAGCATGAGACCACTACCATCTCGTAGCTCCGTCGTGGCCATTCCACGAGCAATCATGGAAGCCGCTCCCCACCAGAAGCCTGCGGGAGTCGGAGGCCCCCAAGACTTTTGTAGAATCTTCACGGCTGAGGGGACGCTTTTCGAGAATGGGACCCAAGCCCTATCAGGGAAGCGTCCGAGTTCCAAGGTGTCCCAGGGCCATTTTAGTGGACCAGGCCCAAAACCGAAGAGCCGGCTGCCATTTTGAGAGTCCTGTGGCAGCCGCCTATCGCTGCACCGCAAGAGCGGGCGCAACTCAACTACATGGTGAGCGAGACGCTGTAGTCGCAAGAGCGGGCGGTAAACAGCTGAATGGCGGAAGAGGCACAGTGTAGCAAAAGCGGGCGGAATGGCAACTAAAACGATAAAGGGGCGCCCCACTACAGCTTGTCTTCAGGTCAAACGGATTGTGGGACAAGGTCCAGAATTGAAGAGTCATCAAAAGGCAAAAAGTTCCGCCGGACCCCGGGAGCCGGCCGCCTATTTCGGGGGCGATCTCAGGCTACACCAGTGCTATAAGACTTGGGGAGGGTGTCGGAGCCAAGCGTCTTCTCCGAGTCCATGGCCATCACACCGCCCCTCAGGGGCCTCCGTCAAGCTGTTTAGGAAGGTAACATATCACATTGTTTTCTAATGCAGTCAGGTCCACAAACGACACTCACTTACTTTGAGAATAGTGAAGCTGCAGTAGGTGGAAATAAGCTTCAGACAGTGTTACAAGCACTGCTCAGAACTCTTAACTATGGCACCCAACATCCAGAACTTATGCTATTTGAGAATGGCAGTGACATCGAAGCATCTCAGGGACCAAAACCATTAACGTACTTTCACGTATGAAAATCTTACTTGGGGAGGGGGCAGGAGCGAAGCGCCCCCTCCCAGTCAGCGCCACCACACCGTATGTTGAAAATCTGAAGCCATCGTTCTACAAAGTCAACCAAACTTGGATTGAAAAATCTAGAAAAATGTACAAACTGAAAACCAGTTTTGGTCTGCATAGCATCAGTAGCAACGCTTGAGTCAGCTTTGTGTCAAGCCGCCATTTTGATTCAACAAAGCACAGGCATTGAAAAAGGCTGAAATTCAGAACTCTAAACTATGGCACCCAACATCCAGGAGCTTGCCATCCGGATCTTGGAGCCTTGTGCTGCTTTCGATCTATTCACACATCGGTCCACTACTGACATCATCTTATAAACCAACGTTATGTAAATAGTTTTTTAATAAAATGTTTTACCCTGTTTCTTTGCTGGTGTGTTGTCTATATTTTTAATATTTGCATAGGGTTTGTCGTTATTTTGTGCGGGATGGGTGATGGAGCCGAGCTGTCTTGCAGCCCTCATGGTGTGGAGCTCAGTTCATCTCACTATTTTCGTATTTCTCATGAAGGGTTGTTCCTAATATTTCTATTTTAGCGAGGTCAAAAAGAGATCCAATTAGTGGCCTACTGATTTTGCTCGATTACTTTTATTTTTTTACACGATTTTTCACTATCTGCAAAGACTAAACAGAGTATTGCGACTTTGTGCTTGTTTGTAAATAGAGAATGATCCAAAGAGAACCAATTCTAAAACAGTAAATGCTTGGACAACAATCAATCAAATGGAGAGACAAGGAGGCACGACGGATTACAACGGGGGTAAAGGCCTGCGTTAACTACCCTTCAGTATCTGCAAAGAGAGAGTACTACTAAGACAAAAGAGGGGAGGGGGGGGGTGCAGCGTTCAAAGCACATCAGCGTGCATAAATACGAAAATGTTTTTATCTATCACGTACTTGACATTTTACAGCTTTTCATATTTGCTATTAAAAAACCAATGAAATTCACAGAAAAAAACATAGGTTATAGTGGATATATAGTTAGGAATTTGCATTTACAAAACCTTGAAAATTCAATGAAAAAACCATTGGTTTTAGGCCATATATAGTTAGGAATTAGCATTTACAAAACCTTATTTTACTCGCATAAAACCATTGAAATTCCATATATAGTTAGAAGCGCTAACTATATATCGCGCACCCGCAATCCACTGCTGATGATGTCACATATTACATCATTCATGACATGGTCAGTGACATCACTGATGACATCACTGATGACATCTCAAATGACATCACTGATGACATCACTGATGACAACTCAAATGACATCACTGATGACATCTCAAATGACATCACTGATGACATCACTGATGACAACTCAAATGACATCACTGATGACATCTCATTTGTCATCACTGATCACATCACTCATGTGATAATACAATGAACCTCTTCAGACTCTAATATAACCTTACATACACTCAGTATAAACAGACACTCACAGACTGTCACTCATCCATGGAGTTACTCACACACCTAGTCAGTCATGCAAAGAATCAATCACACCTCCATTTCCTCAACTATACAGTTATACACATCTTACTTATTCAAACATATAATAACACATATTTACTCTCTTATATAATCCCTGATACAAGCTCACAGTGATCGATACAGCCACTCACACATTCACTGGCTCTTATGTTCAGTTATTTATATATCTCAACTCTCACATGTATTGTGTTTTACATACGTACTTACTTGCACATGTAGCAATGAGAAATCCATTCACTCACCAACACACCCATGCACAGTCAACCGCCCATATAGCTGTTTCCACATGCACTCTTGAACTCATACTCCTAGTGAATCAACTGCTTACACATCTATGCACAGAGTCACGCACCTCCCAGCCACCCACACACACACTCAGCCTCCCATTCAAATACTTGGGCAACCAATCAATAACCCATATGGCCACTCTTATAGCTACTGATCAACACATGCAGCAGCTTACACAACAACAAACATACTGATGCACAAATTAAGACAGTTTAGTCACTAACCCATGCACTCAGTGAGACACATTTAATCACTCTTTCATACAGTCAGTCATGCACCTACTAAATTCTTCATCCAGACACTTATACATCCACTCATTCTTCAATATGTAAAACATATTTAAACTTTACAGACACATACAATCACTGGATGTTGTGATCAGTGATGTCATCAGTGATGTCATTTGAGATGTCATCAGTGATGTCATCAGTGATGTCACTGACCATGTCATGAATGATGTAATATGTGACATCATCAGCAGTGGATTGCGGGTGCGCGATATATAGTTAGCGCTTCTAACTATATATGGAAGTTCAATGGTTTTATGCGAGTAAAATAAGGTTTTGTAAATGCTAATTCCTAACTATATATGGCCTAAAACCAATGGTTTTTTCATTGAATTTTCAAGGTTTTGTAAATGCAAATTCCTAACTATATATCCACTATAACCTATGGTTTTTTCTGTGAATATATATATATATATATATATATATATATATATATATATATATATATATATATATATATATATATATATATATATATATATATATATATATATATATATATGGAATATGTATAGTCATTTAAACGTTTTTCAGTAGTAAATGGTAAAATGCATGGTCTCATTTGTTGTGTCTAATATCACACTGTGCATGTGTGCACTTAAAGGAGTTATATTGACACTTTTTTTTAACGTTTTACAGTAGTGAATGTGTTTTGGTAAAATTTATGGTTGTATAATTTATTGGGTAATATCATACAGTGCAGGTGTGTATATTAAGGAATTATGGGTCTCTTTATCAGCAGGAAACTGCAACTAAAGTGGTGATAATGGGCTTGATTATTTGCTCTATGGAATTCGAATTGAAGCCCATGTTAGATGTGAAGGACATCTAACATGAGTTTCAAATGGAATTCCATGGAGCCTATTATCAAGCCCATTATCGCCACTTTAGCGGCAGTTTCCTGCCGATAAACCAGCGATAATTTTATCGCCCAGGCTTGATAATATGGCCCTATATTCGAAAATGTTTGCATATTTTCTACGCTCTCTTGTTATACTCCCTCCTGTCTCGTCTTACTCCTTCCTCTATCATTATACTTTCTTGTTTTTCTTATTCTCTGCTCCGTATTTCATACTTGCTCCTCTTTATGCATTTTTCCCTCCTCTTTCTATACTCTCTTGTCTTTATATTCACCACTGTTGTCATAGTTCTTACTGTCTTATCATAGTACTTCCTCTCTCCTTATTCGTTCAGTCTTCCTTTATAAGTGTCTTTTGTCCACATTTTTGTGTCTGTATCTTTTTACAGTCTTTCCTCTTTCTTCATATATACTCTTCTGTTCTTATATTCTCTGTTTCTTGTTATTCTCGCTGTTCTTTGTAGGTACTCCCTATTGTTTCATCACACTTTTATTTTTCTCCTAATACTCTTCTCTCTGTACTCACATTTCTCCTCTCTTTTCTTATACTTTGCATTGTCTACTAATATTGCCGTCTTTTCTTATTGTCATATTTGTCTCCTCATTTTCCCCACTGTTCTTATACTCTCCCCTGTTTTCATATTCTCCTCTATTTTCTCTTACTTGTGCATGTCTCCTTGTATTACTGAGTGTAGGAGAGTAGGGTCTGCTATCCTATGGTCACCCCAAATTTTTGCTTTTTGCTTCACTGGTTTATGACTTAATGTGGCTGTGGGCCTGCTAATCAGACCCACAGCCTGGTGTTCTCTCTCTAAATTACTGCCAATGCACTTTAGGTGCATTACGAATTGGAACTGGTTCACCTTATTGGCCCCTGTAACAGTGTACCCTAGGTACCCAGGGCATAGGTGTTTCCAAGGCCTACCAGGGGCTGCAGCATGTATTATGCCACCCCTGGCCTGGCCTCCATATTTGACACAACTGGCTGATCACTCAGCTGGGGTAAGTTGGTGTAATCACCTCTTACTTAGGTACAGTATGCCTGTGCCTAACCCTAAACTGGACATATATGTTCCTATCAGCCACTCCTATGGAAGGCCTCATCAATCATGGAGGCAGAGTGCTTGGAAATATGTGAGATGGTGCTCTAGCATGAGCTGAGCCTGTCTGCAGCTGTCGGGAACCACTCCCTAAGCTGTTCCGGGATATTGCCATACCATATACTCTTAAGTGCATTATAATCCTCGCGGTTAAATGCTATCTTTGGTTTGGCTTTATCAAAACATGTCGAGTAAGGTGTCATACGAATTGGAATACTATCCCCTCGACAGTTCTGTCGACGGGGATAGCATTCCACCCTTCTAGAGGGACACGACATGTGTGTAGCCTTAACCCCGGTTAAAGTTAACCAGAGCCTCAGCATCACAAAATGGATGCTGCCACCACAGACACGAGTCTGGCCTCCTTCTGCTGACCGAAACTCGGCAGATGGTGGCCTGTACAAAGGGTTTCCTGCCTTGGGAGGTGCGAGCACCACCCCAGACAGGGTTTTGTGTATTGGGTAGGACAGGGCTGAATAGAATCAGACATGCCCGGGGCACACAAGGTGTCCCCGTGCATAGGCCAGTCCAAACCGGTCCTGGCACTTTCCAGACCCAGGGCTGGCAAGGAGCTGGACAAAGGAAAGGGGGTGTAACCGCCCCCCTTCCTGGTTCCTCCCAGAGGAGGGACCTAGTAGGTGATCCACCCCTCAGATTGGGAATAAGAGTGGGAGCAGTGCCATTGCACAGCAGATCATCCTGAATCAACTTTAAACAAAGAAGAAGACTGGACTTCGACATTCTGCAGCTCAGAAGACTGAAGACAATCTCCCTTGTGGCCTAGGAGTGGCCACCCTGTGAATACAGGCACCAACCAGCAACTCGACGTCTGCTTTGCTGCTGCCTCCCGCCAGAGCCTGAGCCCAGAGCCCGACAAGAACCAGACTCCCAGACCTCTCAGAGCCCGATCCACAGTCCCTGCAAAGAAGGGATCTGTGGAGGCACCGAGTGACGTGGGACCGGACCTTTTGGAAGACACTCGAAAAGCTGACTGCGCAGCTTCTGAGGTATCCTCGACGTTGTGCTTTAGGGACTGAGAACCCCCACCACCGAGCAGCCCTTGCACCGAAGATCAGCCCTCCAGCATCTCCACGATCTGCGTGGGGCCCTTTTGCATTGTGCCACTCGACGCGCCATCCCGGCCATTAGCCACGTGGTCAGCGGCCATCTTGGCGACGAAACCGATGATTTACACAGCAGGTCTGGTTGCACCCAACCTACCCAAGCTCCTGTAAAAAGGAGCACTCGCTCTGACCTTGCTGGTCCGAGTGTTAAGCATCTTTCGATTCCTGCGTGGCTTGTATTAGCCAAGGCCTGTTTGCTCCGATCAAGTTGCCAACACCGCCAATAGCGCGAAGCCTGCGTGGGACAGCTCGTGACCAACTCCTGGACGTCCTCGATCCCCGGTGTCCACGTGGCTGCAGAGAGAAGCCACTCGACAACGCCTGTTTGCACCCGACATCGCCTGGTTCCACGGTAGTCACTGGCTAGTGACTTTGAACATTGTCCCCTCTGCTTTCAGGTCTTCACATCTTCAGATCCACCCTTGGATCCACCGGAACTCTTCACATCGAGCCGCCTGCAGCATCTTCAGCTCCAAGCACCATCGACCAGCGTGACGAAACCCGACACTACTTCGACCCTGTGCACCCGCTTCCTGTGGGTGAGGTAACTCAGCTCCGCCGGTGTTCCTACACTGGTACACATCTCAAGGGCCTGTGTCTTAAGTTTCAGCTCCGTAGGTCACTCGGAAGGTTCCTAAATTTCTAACTTTGTACTTTTTACGCACCATAGACTTTGCATTGGAAAGTGCGTGGACTTTGAACACTGCACCCGAGTCCGCGGGCCTTTCCCGACTTAGTCACTGCTAGTCTCGAAGAGCTCCAGCGATTCCCAAGGCCCTAGGCCTGTTCCCTTTCCATTTGGTATCTCTTATACCACTTTCTTAGTATATGGTTTAGGTGGCCCCTAGGGCTCATCCATATTGTGCAACTTTTGTGTATTTTAAACTGTCTTGTGATTTAACGCTTGTGCTTCTGTGCTCATAAAGAGTCCAGGGGATTTTATAGTTAATAAATCAATATATATTTTCAATATATATCTGTGTGGTGTCCCTTTCATTTGGTATTCAAGGGGGTTGTGTATGGTATTACAGCTGCCTTCACATGCCTTTCAGAGTTTAGCCTAAGACTGCTTTGTCCACGTTTACACTAGGATAACTGGTCTACGAGGTTGAATTACAACCATCATCATAAGGGTTGCTTGGAATGGTACAAAGTGATCACTAAGAATTAGTGAGCATTATATACCAGGCCAACTTCTCACATTGGTGAGCAGCGGATTGGGATCTGAGCTTGCTGTTGTTTTACCATTACAATCTTTGAGATTATCATTTGAAAGATCATACAGGTACCTGCTAGGTACATATAAAACAAAACTAGTATACTTAAGTTCTACTGAACTTAGTTGTTGTAGAGCAAAGGGAGTAGCAAACCCTGACTACAACTACTAGATAGGTTTAGTAGGTAAACACCAGTGTAGGTAGATTGTAACACATCCACCCACACTAGAGCAATGTCTGGAGCAGAGGGTTCCACTGGGAACATCCCTGTTGAGAGTGACCCTCCAAGGGCACCATCCAAATTTGCTATTTTTTCCTTTAAGGAATTAAGACAGCTTTGTGTCTTAAGGGGTCTGAGGACAGGGCCTACCCCTACCACAGACCACCTTAGAGAGATCTTGGATCAGTCTGAGACTCTAAAGACCTCTAAAGCAAACCCCACAGGGGATGCTGAAGGAGGCCATCCTTCAGAGGATGACACTGTAGACACCCCTGCCCCTATCATCCTGGTAGATGAGGAAGCCCCCATCACTGGAGCTCCTCAGGTAGATGAGGAGGAAGAGGAAGAGGAAGAAGAGACAGAGGGGGGAAGCAGTGAGTCAGATGATGACAGAAATAGTCAGGTGCTGGTCAGTAGACTGAACCAGGCTAACTTAAGCCTATTTGGGACTGAATCAGGTAACAACCCATTCAGACCCCCAGGTGGACTTAACCAGAAGCCTAGAAGGAGGAGGACTCACTCAGGTGACTCTAACCACTCCCATGCTTCTAGAGGTTCTCATGGTCACTCCAGGAAGGAGAAGACTAGCCTTCAGAGAAGGGAACATGAGGCCAAGATGAGAGAGGCTGAGCTTAGGATTCAGAGGCAGGAATTAGAGGTTGCCCTGGCCCAAGAGAAACTTGCTAGAGCAAGACAGCCTAGAGAGAGTGGGGTAATCGAACCCACTGGTGGCAGCAATATCCATAAGGATAAAGACAGGTCTTTTGATAACAGAAACCTGAGTAAGATTGTGCCCCCCTACAAAGCTGGGGATGATATCCATAAATGGATCACTGCAATGGAGAGAGCCTGCAGAGTACAGCAGATCCCTCAGGAGCAGTGGGCAGCAATCTTGTGGCTCTCCTTCGAAGGTAGAGGCCGAGACAGACTCCTCACAGTTAGTGATGGGGATTCTAGAAACTACCTGGTCCTGAAGAGTGCTCTGATTGATGGGTTAGGCTTAACCACTGAACAGTACAGGTTAATGTTCAGAGATACCCAGAAGACACAGACTCAGGACTGGTCTGAATTTGTTGAGTGTGCCACTAAGGCTCTGGAGGGATGGCTGCTGGGAAGCAAGGTTACAGACTATGA
The DNA here is from genome assembly GCF_964263255.1 of Lissotriton vulgaris. NCBI lineage: Eukaryota > Metazoa > Chordata > Amphibia > Caudata > Salamandridae > Lissotriton > Lissotriton vulgaris. The sequence continues at coordinate 458,609,377 of NC_141696.1, read as the reverse complement.
AGGATTGTATAATTTGCTGATGAGAGAACACATTTTAAATAATTGTCAGAACCAGCAGTTGCATCAACATTTGGTTGACTCAGATTTGACCTCTCCCCAAGAATTGGGAAAGAGGGCAGATAAATGGGTAAGAACCAGAGTTAAGCAAAAGAACCAGAACCAGAACCAGGGTGGTGACCAGAAGAAAACAGACCAAAAGGGTGGGGAGCAGAAATCTAAAGACCAGAAGTCTTCAACAGGGCCCCAAACTGAGACAGAGGGTGGGTCACAAACTTCCAAGAAGAAGAAGAAAGAAGGTCAGAAGAAACCCTGGTGTAAAACTTGTAAGAACACCTCTCACTGGACAAGTGAGTGTAAAAAGGGTGGAGCCCCCAGCACTGCAGCCCCTAAGGCAACTGCACCCACTAGTACAGCTAGCAGTGCTGGTCCTCAAACCAAGGGGGTAGTGGGTATCACTTTGGGAACTAAAGGAGATTCTGACCTAGTCAGAACCCTTACACAGGCTGTTCTGATGTGTGAAGGGGACATAGATTTGACCCCTGACATAAGTCCCAGTAACCTGGGCAAATACAGACAGACGCCTTTGATTAGCAATAAAGTGGCTCAAGCTTACAGGGACACATGTGCCAGTGTCACTATGGTGACACCTAACTTTGTGGACCCTGGACAATACATGCCAGGTGATAATTACCTGGTGACCAATGCCAGCAATGTCACTACTACACATAGTGTGGCACTTGTTAACTTTTCCTGGGAAAGGGGTAACTGGCCTAAAAAGAGTTGTGGTTAGTGCTGATCTCCCAGTAGAATGTTTGTTGGGCAATGACCTGGAGAACTCTCTATGGTCAGAAGTTGAGTACAGGACTCATGCAGAGATGTTAGGGATATCATCACATGTCCTTGCTGTGACCAGGTCACAGGCCAAAAAGTGCCTCTCTGAAACTCAGGTCTTGGATCCTGGAACAATGGACCAAGCACCTTCCAAGAAGAAGAACAGGAGGGTTAAGGCTGTGCCTTCCCAACTACCTGCAAGTGAGGATCAGGCTTCACAGGAAACTGATCTTGAGACCCCTGAAGGAACTGTCTCTGAAGAACTTGATCATGATCAGGTTGAGTTTCTGGGGACAGGGGGACCTTCTAGGGCAGACTTGGGGCTGGCTCAGTTAACCTGTCCTTCTCTTGAACCCCTCAGACGGCAGGCTGCTGCTGAGGCTGCTGGGAATGCTCAAGGTGCCCATAAAGTTTATTGGGATGAAGGACTCCTTTGCACAGAGGGTAGAGAACCCAAGCCCGGTGCAACCAGGAGATTGGTTATACCTCTGCAATTTAGGGGTTTCCTTCTCACCTTGGCCCATGATATTCCTTTAGCAGGACACTTAGGCCAGAATAAGACCTGGGACAGGCTTGTCCCTCATTTTCACTGGCCTCACATGTCTGAAGACACCAAGGAGTTTTGTCGCTCCTGTGAAACCTGCCAAGCCAGTGGTAAAGCAGGTGGAACAACAAAGGCCCCCCTAATACCACTACCTGTGGTGGGGGTTCCCTTTGAAAGAGTGGGGATTGATATTGTAGGTCCAATGGATCCCCCTACAGCATCTGGGCACAGATTCATACTGGTGATAGTGGATCATGCCACCAGGTACCCAGAGGCTATTCCACTTAGGACCACAACAACTCCTGTTGTGGCCAGGGCCTTACTTGGAGTTTTCTCCAGAGTGGGGTTTCCTAAGGAGGTAATATCTGATAGAGGTGCGAACTTCATGTCAGGATATTTGACAGCTATGTGGAAGGAATGTGGTGTCAACTACAAGTTCACCACTCCTTATTATCCACAATGTAATGGGCTTGTTGAGAGATTTAACAAGACCCTAAAGGGCATGATTAAAGGATTACCTGAAAAGCTCAGGCGAAGATGGGACATCCTACTGCCCTGCCTTTTGTTTGCTTACAGAGAGGTCCCTCAAAAGGGGGTTGGCTTCAGCCCCTTTGAATTGTTGTTTGGGCACCCTGTAAGAGGACCCCTGTGTCTGGTAAAGGAAGGATGGGAGTTACCTCTCAAAAAGCCTAAGCAAGACATAGTGGACTATGTACTTGGTCTCCGCTCCAGGATGGCAGAGTACATGGAAAAGGCATCCAAAAACCTTGAGGCTAGCCAAGAATTACAGAAAGCTTGGCATGACCAAAAGGCTGTCCTTGTTGAGTTTCAACCTGGACAGAAGGTATGGGTGTTGGAGCCAGTGGCCCCAGCAGCACTCCAAGACAAATGGTCTGGACCCCATATAATTCTGGAGAAGAAGGGAGAGGTTACCTACTTGGTGGACCTAGGAACTCCCAGGAGCCCCCACAGGGTGCTCCATGTAAACAGATTGAAGGCATATGTCAGCAGGGAAGACATGGGCTTGCTCATGGCTACATATGAGGGACAGGAGGAAGAGAGTGACCCTCTCCCAGACCTGCTCACTCAGAACCCTGAGGATGGCTCAGTTGATGGTGTGGCCTTAGGTGGCAGCCTCACTGAACATCAGCAACATGACTGCAGACAAGGTCTACAGGCATACAGGCATATGTTCTCATTGACACCCAGTCAGACTAACTGGTGTACCCATGTGGTGGACACTGGTGACAGTCTTCCTGTAAAGAGCAAGATTTACAGGCAACCTGACCACGTCAGGGACTGTATAAAGACTGAGGTGCAAAAGATGCTGGAATTAGGTGTCATTGAGCCTTCAGAGAGCCCCTGGGCTAGCCCAGTGGTTCTGGTCCCCAAACCTCACACCAAAGATGGCAAGAGAGAGATGAGGTTTTTTGTGGATTACAGAGGACTCAATGCTGTCACCAGGACAGATGCACACCCTATTCCAAGGGCAGATGAGCTCATTGACTAGTTGGCTTCTGCCAAATATTTGAGCACATTTGACTTGACAGCTGGCTACTGGCAAATCAGGTTATCTGAGGAGTCTAAAGCCAAGACAGCATTTTCTCCCCCTAGTGGGCATTATCAGTTTGTGGTGATGCCCTTTGGTTTGAAAAATGCACCTGCCACCTTCCAAAGGTTGGTGAATCAAGTCCTCACTGGGTTGGATGACTTTTGTGCAGCTTATCTGGATGATATTGCTGTCTTTAGCTCCACCTGGGAGGATCACCTGGTCCACCTGAAGGAAGTGCTTGAGGCTCTGCAGAAGGCAGGCCTCACTATCAAGGCAACAAAGTGCCAGATAGGGCAGAGCAAGGTTGTATACCATGGCCACCTTGTAGGTGGAGGCCAAGTTCAACCACTGGAGAGTAAGATCCAGACCATCAAGGACTGGTCCACTCCAACTACCCAGACTCAGGTCAGAGCTTTCTTGGGCCTGACTGGGTACTACAGGAAGTGTGTTAAGAACTATGGGTCCATTGTGACTCCTCTTAATGATCTGACATCTAAGAAGATGCCCAAAAAGGTTCAGTGGACAAAAATCTGTCAAAAGGCATTTGTGACCTGAAGAAGGCCATGTGCTCTGCACCTATCCTGAAGAGTCCTGACTACTCAAGAGAGTTCATTGTCCAAACAGATGCTTCTGAGTTGGGAGTGGGAGCAGTGCTTTCACAGCTTAATGTAGATGGCCAGGACCAGCCCATTGCTTTTATTAGCAGAAGGCTGACGCCCAGAGAGAAAAGTTGGTCAGCTATAGAGAGGGAGGCCTTTGCTGTGGTGTGGGCCCTGAAGAAGCTGAGACCATACTTATTTGGCACTCACTTCAAGATTCAGACCGACGATAAGCCCCTCCTATGGCTTAATCAGATGAAGGGTGAAAACCCCAAACTACTCAGGTGGTCCATTTCCCTACAGGGGATGGACTTTACAGTGGAGCACCGCCCAAAGGACTGACCATGGCAACGCAGATGGTCTCTCCAGGTACTTCCACTTAGAACATGAAGACACAACTGGTCAAGGTTAGTCTAATGTCCCTGCGTTTGGGGGGGGTTATGTAGGAGAGTAGGGTCTGCTATCCTATGGTCACCCCAAATTTTTGCTTTTTGCTTCACTGGTTTATGACTTAATGTGGCTGTGGGCCTGCTAATCAGACCCACAGCCTGCTGTTCTCTCTCTAAATTACTGCCAATGCACTTTAGGTGCATTACGAATTAGAACTGGTTCACCTTATTGGCCCCTGTAACAGTGTACCCTAGGTACCCAGGGCATAGGTGTTTCCAAGGCCTACCAGGGGCTGCAGCATGTATTATGCCACCCCTGGCCTGGCCTCCATATTTGACACAACTGGCTGATCACTCAGCTGGGGTAAGTTGGTGTAATCACCTCTTACTTAGGTACAGTATGCCTGTGCCTAACCCTAAACTGGACACATATGTTCCTATCAGCCACTCCTGTGGAAGGCCTCATCAATCCTGGAGGCAGAGTGCTTGGAAATATGTGAGATGGTGCTCTAGCATGAGCTGAGCCTGTCTGCAGCTGTCGGGAACCACTCCCTAAGCTGTTCCGGGATATTGCCATACCATATACTCTTAAGTGCATTATAATCCTCGCGGTTAAATGCTATCTTTGGTTTGGCTTTATCAAAACATGTGGAGTAAGGTGTCATACGAATTGGAATACTATCCCCTCGACAGTTCTGTCGACGGGGATAGCATTCCACCCTTCTAGAGGGACACGACATGTGTGTAGCCTTAACCCCGGTTAAAGTTAACCAGAGCCTCAGCATCACAAAATGGATGCTGCCACCACAGACACAAGTCTGCCCTCCTGCTGCTGACCGAAACTCGGCAGATGGTGGCCTGGACAAAGGGTTTCCTGCCTTGGGAGGTGCGAGCACCACCCCAGACAGGGTTTTGTGTATTGGGTAGGACAGGGCTGAATAGAATCAGACATGCCCGGGGCACACAAGGTGTCCCCGTGCATAGGCCAGTCCAAACCGGTCCTGGGACTTTGCAGACCCAGGGCTGGCGAGGAGCTGGACAAAGGAAAGGGGGTGTAACCGCCCCCCTTCCTGGTTACTCCCAGAGGAGGGACCTAGTAGGTGATCCACCCCTCAGATTGGGAATAAGAGTGGGAGCAGTGCCATTGCACAGCAGATCATCCTGAATCAACTTTAAACAAAGAAGAAGACTGGACTTCGACATTCTGCCGCTCAGAAGACTGAAGAGAATCTCCCTTGTGGCCTAGGAGTGGCCACCGTGTGAATACAGGCACCAACCAGCAACTCAACGTCTGCTTTGCCGCCGCCTCCCGCCAGAGCCCGAGCCAGAGCCCAACAAGAACCAGACTCCCAGACCTCTCAGAGCCCCATCCACAGTCCCTGCAAAGAAGGGACCGGTGGAGGCACCGAGTGACGTGGGACCGGACCTCTTGGAAGACACTCGAAAAGCTGACTGCGCAGCTTCTGAGGTATCCTCGACGTTGTGCTTTGGGGACTGAGAACCCCCACCACCAAGCAGCCCTTGCACCGAAGATCAGCCCTCCAGCATCTCCACGATCTGCGTGGGGCCCTTTTGCATTGTGCCACTCGACGCGCCATCCCGGCCACTACCCACGTTGTCAGCGGCCATCTTGGCAACGAAACCGACAATATACACAGCAGGTCTGGTTGCTCCAGACCTACCCAAGCTCCTGTGAAAAGGAGCACTCGCTCTGACCTTGCTGGTCCGAGTGTTAAGCATCTTTTGATTCCTGCATGGCTTGCATTAGCCAAGGCCTGTTTGCTCCGATCAAGTTGCCGACACCGCCAACAGCGAGAAGCCTGCGTGGGACAGCTCGTGACAAACTCCTGGACGTCCTCGACCCCCGGTGTCCACGAGGCAGCAGAGAGAAGCCACTCGACAACGCATGTTTGCACCCAACATCGCCTGGTTCCAATCTGGTTCCACGGTAGTCACTGGCTAGTGACTTTGAACATTGTCCCCTCTGCTTTCAGGTCTTCACATCTTCAGATCCACCCTTGGATCCACCGGAACTCTTCACATCGAGCCGCCTGCAGCATCTTCAGCTCCAAGCACCATCGACCAGGGTGTCGAAACCCGACACTACTTCGACCCTGTGCACCGGCTTCCTGTGGGTGAGGTAACTCAGCTCCGCTGGTGTTCCTACACTGGTACACATCTCAAGGGCCTGTGTCTTAAGTTTCAGCTCCGTAGGTCACTCGGAAGGTTCCTAACTTTCTAACTTTGTACTTTTTACGCACCATAGACTTTGCATTGGAAAGTGCGTGCACTTTGAACACTGCACCCGAGTCCCGCAGGCCTTTCCCGACTTAGTCACTGCTAGTCTCGAAGAGCTCCAGCAATTCCCAAGGCCCTAGGCCTGTTCCCTTTCCGTTTGGTATCTCTTATACCACTTTCTTTGTATATGGTTTCGGTGGCCCCTAGGGCTCATCCATATTGTGCAACTTTTGTGTATTTTAAACTGTCTTGTGATTTAACGCTTGTGCTTCTGTGCTCATAAAGAGTCCAGGGGATTTTATAGCTAATAAATCAATATATATTTTCAATATATATCTGTTTGGTGTCCCTTTCATTTGGTATTCAAGGGGGTTGTGTATGGTATTACAGCTGCCTTCACATGCCTTTCAGAGTTCAGCCTAAGACTGCTTTGTCCACGTTACCACTAGGATAACTGGTCTACGAGGTTGAATTACAACCATCATCATAAGTGTTGCTTGGCATGGTACAAAGTGATCACTAAGAATTAGTGAGCATTATATACCAGGCCAACTTCTCACACTGAGTTTTTCTTATATTTCCTTTTGTCCTATACTCCTTCTCTCTGTGTTCAAATGTTCCTCTTTTTCTACATATTCCTTTTCTCTTTTCATGTTCTGTCCTCTCTGTTTATACTTCTGTTGTTATTGTTTGCTCTCTTCTCTTACTCCTCCTTGACTCCCTCCATACATTCTGCAGCACTTTCCTCATATTCTTCGTGTTTTCATACTGATCTCTCTCTTTATATTTGTTTCTCATGTCATACTTCTGCCTCTTTCCTCATACACTTTTCACTCTTCATAATATTCCATCTGTGTATACTCATTCTTTTCTCCTCAGACTGTATCCTCTGTTCTTGTACATGCCTTTTTTCCTTATGCTCTTCTTTTCTCCACATTCTTCGTGCTCTCTTCTGGTACTGTTCTGTCTGTCCTTATATACACTGTCCTTTGTTAAATTCGTTTTTTGTTCTAGTTGTGTGTCTTTTCACATATTCCTTCTTTTTTCTTTAGAGTCTTTCTCTGTCTTATTATAAGGCCCCCTTCATAGTCTCCCTTACCTATTGATTATTCATTATACAGTTTATTAATTCTTCCTTTATCCCTTTATATTGCAGTGTCTGTTTATACTCCCCTTTTTCATTATATTTTCCCTTGTTTCATACTTCTTCCTCTCTTGTTGTAAGTACTTTTATTTTCATAGTCTGATGTTTCTTGTCATAATCCTCCTTCTGTTCTTATAAGTAATATTATAGAATATTTCATATATTTATTTTTGTAATGTTATATATATTTTTTTAATAGATTCTCTTTATCAATACTGAAAAAACATTATCATGCCTACCAAATGTCAAAAGAAGAAACAATGAAAGAAAGGTGTTTATTTGAAGAGAAGTCATCCACAAGATTTACATGAAGAACCATGTGTGAAGAAAAAGAAAAAAAGTCCTGTAAGAGCAGGAACACTTTTCTGAGGAAAATAGTAAAGACTAAGAGTAGTGTGCACAAAGGAAAAAATGGTATTAGTGTGTCTGCAATGAAAAAGAAGAAGAATAATACAGAGAACCATCACAGAAAGTCAACTGCAGAAACAATTGTGTATAGTAAATGGAGGAAAAAACAATTTATGGAAATTAGGAAAAAATGTTTTTTAATAGAGTTCTGTTAAATTTAATTAAAGAAATTAAGGGATGTAAAAAAACAGTTTTTTATAAGAATAAGAAAGGTATAGAAAAAGTAGTTGAGAAAGCTTTCAATTGAAAATAAAATTATTTATTTTAGTAATCAATAGAATCTTTTAATGAAGGCCAAAAGTAAGTGGAGAAGAGTAATTAACAGAAGTAAATTTTTTGAGTTTTCTTTGGGTGAATGGAAACATAGTTCAAGTTCAGAGCCTTTTTTTAATGAAGAAAATTATCTTCAGAGTAATGATTTGTTGCATGCAGTTGACAGTAGTGGTCGTGCTTATGAGGTTAGAAATGGTTGTCCTATTGAGAATGAGAAAATTGTTCCTAGAAATGCAGAAGAGGTGTTAGCTGATGAAGTTTTAGGGAGACATCCTAATGCTTCAGTGTACACTTGGAATTGTAGTATTATTTGTAGTGTACGGCACAAATCTATTGATTTTTTATGCAATTTCTTACGTAACTATACAAAGAAAAGTGTGAAACAAAAGATTAAGATGTTTCAAGGACTAGACCCTTGCAGAGTAGGATAAAATACTGGTTTTGAAGGTCATTCTCTGGCTTGTGTTTTTAAAAAGTATGTTAAAGTGTTTTTCACCATTTCAGGATGTTAGCAGTACATCATTCTGAAATGAGGAAATTAGTCAGAAGATTGTATTATGTATGGGTGGTCGTAGTTTGCGAAGTAGCGCTACGCGGAGCTACGCGAAGTGCACTTCGCATTACGCGCACTTCACGTAGCACTACGCGAGCTGCGTAGTAGCATGTTCGTACTGTGCAAGATGCGTTTTCAATGATTGCACAGTGCGGACAAGCATCCGGCACTATGCAATCATTGAAAATGGCATCTTGCACAGTGCGAGCTGTAGTTTTCTGCTGCTCGAGTAGATTATTACTCGAGCGGCAGCTTTCTCAACGCGAAATGGTAGTTTCTCATTGAGAGCGGTCGCGAGCATTCGCAACCACTCACAATGAGAAACCTGACCTCCCCAAGTTGAGAATCTCGCCGGGATGTCCTTTTGCTTGCTCACGGTCGCAAACATGACGTTGAGGACCGCGAGCAAGCAAAAAATGACCGCTGCACTACGCTACGCTGCACTACGCGTGTTCGCACTGTGCTACGTGCAGCTCGCGTCGTGCGAAGTTGCGCAAACTTTGCAAACTCTGCGAGCGTAGCGTAGTGCTTCACCCAGGGTTAGTATTATGCAAAAAGACCAGCTCTACTGTTAAAAAGTTGAACAGAGCTCTTTTGCATAGATCTGTATCAAATGTAAAGAACGTTTGTGATGAAATTGAGCTTAGTTATTTTGGTCCTGAGGAAGACAGTGCAGAAATTGAGATAATAATAGAAGGAAATGTAGAAGAGAATGTACAACATTTTAGTACAGATAATTTTGAGCAACAAATTACAATGTTTAAGGTGATTTCAGGTGAGAGGCCAAATTATTGTTGTGTCTGTTGTCGACGAACTCATTATAAAAATCAGACCAGGAGTTTTGATTTGTATTTAAAGAGTGAAAAGGAAAATAATAATGAGTGGAAGGAGTTTGCAACTTATTAGTTGGTAGAGAATTTGTTATATCCTAAGGTTTACATTCATATGTGAATCAGCCTAGGTCCTCCTAGCTGCTCAGCCAGAGTGAGAGATGGTGACGGAATGTTGGTGTGACTGTGATGAATGGAATGCCTGTGTGCCTGTGTGGATGAGTGGTGACAGTTGGAGATGGGTTGAGCAGCTAGGCAGGCTGCTCTTGGTGGGGCTGGCGTAGGAGATATTGGAGCTGGGTTGAGAGCTGTTACATGGCTTATCCTTGTTTGATATCACTTGACATGGATTAATAAAGAAGACTTTAGGAACTTACAACCTGGCTACTACTGTCTTCATGTACTGAGTACAACATATTTTTGTCGACGAGCAGACCTGGACCCCAGCGTACATATGGATTGAACAGTAACCCAGAACCTACAAAGAAACCAATGTAACCAGTGCAACTACAAAGAAAAAAGAAAGAAAACGACATGAAGAAGAATGGAGTAAAAGGCAAGCCAGCCCCACCAGTGTCCTGTCATCGGATGGCCCCAACCTGTTTCATGCCTGATCTTACTCCATGGACAAGACCACAGGTATGGTCTGTATGTTAGTGTATGAATGTACTGACTTTCACCTTACCATTTCCCTTTGAGTCTGCTGTATGGATGTATCATCTGCGCAAGGGAACTGAGGCTGATCAAGATAAGAGTTATGGTCTAACGCTGTGAAGTGATTTCACAGGTGCCACATAGTAGCAGTGTGGTTATGCCAAGTTTTTGTGTCTTCATTACGGATGGGAAGAGAGTGGAGGTGTTGTTACAGTCCACCTTGGTAACACTCCATTGCACTTACAATTAGGATTGGTGAGTATACAAAAGGTTTGTTGTGTTTGCTGCACACTTCTGCCACATGTGGCTTATCTAGCCACAATGTTGGTCATCATCACTACTTCCATATTTTTCTTTGACTCTGGCAGAGCTGTCTGCTCTGCGTGTGTTTACATTAAGCGTAAGACACAGTGGGGCATATTATCAAGGGGGTTTATCTCCGCTTTTTTGGCTTTAAAAGCCAAGAAAGCGGAGATAAAATTATCTCCCTATTACCAAGCTGTCACTAACACCAGTTAGTGACAGCTAAAAGGAGATAGCGACCATCTTAGGCCCCGCTTTGCATGTCAGTGATATTTATCACTAATGACATGCAAAGTGGGCGTGCCAAGATGTTAGCGACTGGAAACAGTCCCTAACATCGCTATCTCCTATTACCAACTTTTGGAGATATTCGCGCTAAGCGCGAATATCTCCAAAAGCTAACACCTGCCCTGAGCAGTTCTTAGCCATGTTATCCAATGGGAGGTGGATAACATGGCTAAGAGCATTTGCTGGATAATGCATGAATATCGCTGACTTTTCAGCGATATTCATGCATTGCGGCCGTTTTTTATCGCATTTGCGATAAACCTTGCTAATAGCAAGGTTGATCTGTGATAAAAATCGCCGATGTGCGGCGATAATTTTTGTCTCTAAACAAGTTAGAGATAAAAATTATCGCTAGTTGTTGGTAATATGCCCCAGTGTTTTGTGAAAATTGTCCGGTCTAGTCGGCAAGAGTTGAACTTGGTGGTGTAACTATGGTTCTAGGTCATCCATTACAATATGCAGGCTTGGGGGAACGATTATTTGTACTTTATTGTGGTCTCTGGCTGCCCCCTGGTCTCTTGGCAGTTTAACCGCTGCTCTTTATTTAAAAATAAACAAATGGCACGAGGAAAGCAATCCCCGCGCCCACCTTTCTCCAGCTTGTTGGTGCGTGCAGTTCTTTGTGTCATTTTGGGAATCTTCAACATCTCGTTCATGGCTACTTGAACTTCAGGGATGCTTTGGGACATTTTGGTGCTCGGACGCACAGTGAGCCTCTCTGCATCAACGTGACATTGCATGCCTCCATTTTCGGATGTATGTTGCAGTGTAATCTATTCTGTGTGTGGTTTTTGTTATTCTGCAACCACAAGTCTCAGCACTATTTGAAGGTATAAGAATTGGTTTCTTTGTGGACTGCTTCATACCAACAAAGCTGCATCGTATTTGGACTACTGGAAAAGGACTCGTACATTTCTCTTCACATCGGAATGAACTAACCGCCCGATTCATCAATGAAAATAGCGCTTGCAAAAGGCCAGATTCTGAGAATCTGGCCCTTTGCGAGTGCGATTTTTGCATTTGGGATTCAACATCCCAAATGCAAAAATCGCTATTTGCTAATTCGCATATTTGCGAGGATTTACATTTAAGGAATCTCTATTTGAGATTCCTTAAATGTAATTCATCATCCATTTTACAATTGCGAAATCGCAATTTCGGGCCGCAATTTACCGCAAGGTCAAACCTCGTGGTAAATTGCGAAAACTCAGAAAAATGCATTTAAATGCCTTTTTCTGAGTTGCACGTTACACACACACATGTCCTTTGGACATGTGTGTGTGCAACACCTGTGTTAATTTCCATTGCAGGGGTGCTACAGGGTGTCCTTTGGACACCCCTGGCACCCTTGTACTCGCAATCTCATTTGCGATTAGCTAATTGCTAATCGCAAATGAGGAATGACTCCCCATGCATTCCTATGGGCCTTTTGGCCCATAGGAATGCATCGGGAGTTATTCCTTATTTGCGATTAGCAATTAGCTAATCGCAAATAAGGAATCAGTGGGAATCGCAATTAATATTGCGATTCCTACATGAATACCGTTTTGCGAGTCTCAAATAGCGATTCCTTATGATTCGCTATTTGAGCCTCGCAAAACGGCCTGTTCATGAATCAGGCTGCAAGCAACTTATGGTAATATTTTATATTACAGTGCCATCTAGTGGTAGTTTTCGTATTTTACATTTCTATTGACATTTCATTAATTTTACTTTTGTGCCTCTTACGCTCCATTATTCAACTATCTTGAAATTTCGAAAGTATTTTCTTTGTATCTCATCACGCTGCGAGTCAAGGCAGCTTATTTTCAAATGTAAACAGCTGTACCCGAAACCTCTGAACCAGGGTTGGACTCATCTTTGGGTGCCACCATGATGTCTTTTGCATGGAGGTTATTATATTTAACACAACTGTATTATATGTTTACAGTAAGTCGTTGATTTTGTACTCAACATGGTGAGGATTTGTTTGTGACAACTAAGTAACATGGTACATTTTTATCATACGAGTTTTAGTTACTATCTCTGCCATGTTTTGCTTTAAGTGTATCATTATTTTTAGGTATGTGCTCTATTTAGTTCCCTTACGCAAGGGTGTTGTTACCTAACATTTCATATTTTGTGTTGTAACAATTTTATCTTGGGACGTCTTATTCTTCTGTGGGTGGACATCACATGTTATTCCCACTTGAGGGTCATTCTGGTTTTGGTGGGTGGTTCCCATTTTCTTGTGTTGTGTTGGTAAGTCGACTTGCGCTGCACGTCTTATATGTTTGTATGTCTGTAAGTCGCCCTGCGCCTCACATGTTGTCCTGTGTAAGTCGTCCTGCGCTTCAGGTGTTGTCGTGTGTAAGTCGCCCTGCGCGTCACATTTTGTCCTTTGTAAGTCGCCCCGCACAGGCCGCACTTCAGATGTTGTCGTGTGTAAGTTGCCCTGCGCCTCACTGTGTGTACCCTCTATGTGGTCCATATTGTAGTACACATGTATTTGAGTGTTGGTTCACCCTTGTTGTCTGTTTCTGGCCTTGGGTGTTAGCTGTGGGGTGTGTGCATCCTTCACTATAACTTTCTTTTGTGTTATTGGAAAAGGATGTGGTTATTGCTAGTTTGAAATGTTTCATTGCTTGGGGGAGTGTGGGTTTGATAAACAGGTGTGGAGGCTGTTTGAGGGGTTTGCGATGGTGGCCCACCCCTTGAAGCAGGTTCGGTAAGCATTCTTCCCCTCGCTGTCTCCTCCTCACATTGCTGTTTTTCCTTCCAAATTTGACATTGTTTGATGGTTTAATAGCTAATTAATCTTAACACATTTTATGTGAGAGGATTTTGGATTTTGATACATGTTCTTAATATGTCGCATCTTGCCCATTTTTTTTGTTTGCTTTGTTCTCTCTCTGGTGATGTTTTGAATTCATTTTCATCCCTTAGTTATGAACATTATCGCCTTTTATGTATAGTTTCTATCTTTAAAATTGTAAGTTTTGTTTTCATTTTAAAAGGAAAGGGATAATGTTATATCCTAAGGTTTACATTCATATGTGAATCAGCCTAGGTCCTCCTAGCTGCTCAGCCAGAGTGAGAGATTGTGATGGAATGTTGGTGTGACTGTGATGAATTGAATACCTTGGTGCCTGTGTGGATGAGTGGTGACAGTTGGAGATGGGCTGAGCAGCTAGGCAGGCTGCTCCTGGTGGGGCTGGTGTAGGAGATATTGGAGCTGGGTTAAGAGCTGTTACATGGCTGATCCTTGTTTGATACCACTTGACAAGGATTAATAAAGAAGACTTTAAGAACTTACAACCTGGCTACCAGTGTCTTCATGTACTGAGTACAACAGAATTGTGTTCATTTGGGTTCTGATCAGCGTATTTGTAAATATTGTTACAACAAATTACACAAGATCAAAATGCCTGCGAGAGCTTTGCATAATAATCTTGAGTTGATAAATATTCCCTCTGAACTGATGGATTTAAATACCTTTGAGTCTATTCTTATTCAATGGGTGCATCCATTTCAGGCTAGTGTTCGTATGGAGCCTAAGACAGGAAAATTGCCTCGTTCTGATTTACAGAGGGGATTAAAGGGAATAGTTGTAAATTTGCCTCTAGATTTAAAGAAAAATATTGAAACAATTGGTGTAGAAAATGTAGAGGATGAGCATTTAGTTATTCTTGTTAATGGCGTTCCTACTAGGAGTAAGAAAATCTGGCAAGAACTAGTGGATGTTGTTGAAGCGCAGCAACTAAAATTCTTTAGAAATGATGACACAATCCACTATCACACTTACCAATCAATACCAGGCCCATAAAACATAGAGAATGAGGTAAATGGATCATTATGTTGTATGACTTTAAGCAATAAACTATCTACAATAAACAAGACCAGCTTGTCATTTTTAAAAGTTTATTAAAACATATTTAAGAAAACTTAAGTTTGGAACTTTATTAAGCAAGCATTAGAAAAAGTCATAAGAAAGTTTTATTCAGCTTTTATAAAGAGAGCTTAATTCAAGAAAATATTATTCATTAGCAGAAATAAGTGAAAAAGAGCATTTCCAAAACCTAACTAACTCTCTGTCTCTACCCTCATCGCCTGAAAACAAAATCTTAAAAAGTTACTTTCCTTACGTGTAATCATCGGACAGCAGAACACGTCCTTCTGGAATCAAGAGCGTAAGCCAAAAGTTTGCTCCTTGAGCTAATTTTTATACCCTAAAACTACAGCTAAACTAACTAATTCCACATTCCAACAGCTGAATTCTGGCTCTCCATTGGCTGAATCACCTCACGCCACAGTAAACTGTGACATCTTCCACCACGAGACCAGGCTTTACACAGAGTCATGGTTCATGTACAGAATCCTGGCGACAGTTCCTTAGTCTGCTACATTTTGTAGCAAAGATGTTCAAGCAATATGAAATCTGTCACGTCTCTTCCTTTCAACCTTGAGCCTGTCGGTTCTGAGCTTTCCGTGGCACATCCAAACCCACTCCACAGAGTTGTCTTTAGCAGTTCTTTTTAAACCATTTCACAATAAAAGGCTTTTCTTCCACTTCAAAATAAAGTTGTCTCATATGGCTTTCAACAACAGCAGGCCTTTTCTGCGCCGCTTCTGATTGCGTCACTGCGCCACTTTTAGCTTGCGCCACTTTTTCAGAAAACTATTATTTAAACAAACACAAAAGAATAATTAATTCAGGTAAAACAAACCATTCTGTACCACCCAGCCCTTGCTAATTATTAATTAACCCACTAATAAAAGACATTTAGCAAAAGCAAACAAATAAAGCAACACATAAAAAAACTACCATTCTTCATGTAATCCAGCTTTATGTCTCTGAAAGAGTAAAAAGATAATTAAATGATACACAGACAGACAAACACAACATAGGACATACATGTAAGCACATATAAAAAGCACAAGCCATGAGTGATCAGCCGCATATTAATAGTGACAAAGACAATAGGACAGACATAACAAACAAGACAATATTAATCATGTGTTACAAAACAGACTTGCAAATGCAACAAGGGCACATGTAATTAGTTTCCCGCGTGTTCATGTGTGGTGCAAACTTAATCTAGGTTGAGTTAATTAAACAAATCATGCAAACACTCATTATTATATTATTTCAAGTTATGAGAGTATGACATCACGAGCTAGAATAAAATATTTTCTAAAGCTTGCTCCATCAATGTTAAGAAAGTGAAAAAGGCAACGTCGTATCTGGTAAAAAATAATGAATATTACAGAAATGTGTATGTGCGAGAAGAAGAAATAACTTTAGAAGTAGATAGTGACTTGCCATCTGGACAAATTGAAAAAGTGATGTGTCCAGAACAGAAGAAATCTACGAACATTACAGTGTTCATCCACTGCATTCTAAAGAAGTGATGGGGAATACTATAGAGTTATTCCAAATGAAAGAAGCAAAAGGAAGTCCCATTAGTGTATGGGAAGCTTGTTGTTTCCCTCAAATGTTTCCCACAGGAAAAGGAGGACGAAATGATGACTGACCTGTGCAGATTCCTGCATCTGAATACCAGACATCAAGATTATATTTCGACAATGTATTCCGTATTTGTTTCATCTTTTGTTTGAGAGTGATTTTTCTGGACTTTCTTCTGCAGTAAACCATATATTGAAAACAGGTGTACATCTGCAAAATGTTTCGTCAAAGCAATTTATGGATAAAGTACTGTAGAAAGATAATGTTTTGGAATCTCAGCTAATTATTCTCATGGCGTGTCAGCGTGGTACTAATGAGTACTGGTACCGTCATCATGGACAACTCAAATGTATGCTAAGGAACTTAGGAACTCCTATATGGTTCCTTACTCTAAGCTGTGCTGAATATGCCTGGGATGAGTTACTTAAATTTCTTCGAGAGGCAAATCAAAATATACTAAATATTGAATACAAGACACCAGGAGAATTGTGCTCTTTGGGTCCAGTTAATGTATGCAGGTATTTCAATCATAGATTTGAAGCTATGATGTCTTTTATCACCATTAAAAAAAATCCTCCTCTTGGAGAGTTTTTGGACTTCTTTTGGAGAAAGGAGTATCAAGCAAGAGGTGCTCCTCACATACACATGCTAATATGGATCAAAGATGCTCCCAAATTTGGTAGAGTCTCAGATGATTGTTTTTTATTGAAGAATATGCTACATGTGATGTACCCAAAAGTACACTACATAAGGACTTGAGACAACAAGGCTTACAATTCCAAAGCCATCGTTGTGGGAAATACTTTCGTCAAAAGTACAAATCTAAGGACAAATTCTACACCAAATATCGTTTTGCATTTCCACGTCCAGTAATATCAAAAGGAAGAATGAACAGTTTTATGTTATCTTTGCGACATACTATCACAAGAAAGTCTCCAAAGAATACCTACAACTTAAGAAGAAATGAAGAGTCAAAATACATAAATGACTATAACCCAGTCATTTTGTCCATGTGGAATGCTAACATGGATATTCCATATGTTGCAGACAATTCCATTGCTGTTGCTCGATATGTAACATCGTACATAACAAAATCAGAAAAGACGGAATTGAAGGAAATGTAGGAAGAGATTTCCCACGAGAAGAGTCTAATTAAGAAATTATATACTTACAGTTTGACGATGTTATCTCATCAAGACATTGGAGCGTATGAATGCTAGCATCGCTTATCATCTGCAAGTCTATACTCCAATTCAAGAAGAATCATTTGGGTAAGTCTAGGTCTTGCTGCAACACATCACCGAGTTCTTAAATCTGTACAAGAAATTGAATAGTTAGCTGAAAAAGAGCCAGAAAGTACAGATATTGTGAAAACAAATATGTTGGACACATATTATTAAAATAGAAGTCATCATATTGAAAACATTTGTCTCTATGAAATGCTGCAAAACTATATTTTTAAACGGAATATTACAGAAAACATCAATAATGGTACATATGCCGTGATTGGTTCGGAAGGATGTCTGGTGAAACAAAGAAAAGGAAATTTGATTAATCACAGTGAACTGAGTTGCGAAACACCTGACAAAAGGGAATTTTACTATTTAGCTCTTTTGCAACTTTTCAAGTCATGGCGTTCAGAATCGGAATTACTAGGAGATTTCGAGAGCTATGAAGATTCTTTCAATGCAGCTAAAGATACTATACAATGTGCTGTTTTTGCTATTCATGTGAAAATGTTGAATGACGAAATTGAGCAAGAAGATACAATTGCAGCTAAGATTGCTATAGACAGTTCTCAAGAGTCAAACTTCTGCTCCGTTGAGTCAGGACCCACTAGGAGAACTAATTGTTCAAAATGAAGCAGCAACTGCTATGGAAGAGGTGGAAACAGCAATGTATCAAGGTCAAGAAGATGTTAGAAACTTAGGAAATTTTGAAGAACAACTAAATCTTGAGTGGAAAGAAATATATGAGCAAGTGAGAGAAAAGATTGACCATGGATTACTTCATGAGAAGAAAGAGTGCTCTTGCTCATCATTTGAACCCATCCGAATGTACATGAGTAGACAAGCTGGAACAGGCAAAAGCTTTTTAATTAAAGTAATCAGAAGTTTTCTACAGAAAACAACTGAGTCACATTTGTCTTGTGTTGTCACTGCTTCAACTGGATTAGCAGCCCACAATATTAAAGGAATTAGTTTACATCGTTTATTAATGCTACCAGTAGAGCATGAAAACAAATTAGAATACCAGAAGCTATCTGGAGAAGCTTGTTGTGAAGTTTCAAGAGTTTTGAGGAAAATGAAACTTCTTATTATTGATGAGGTAAGCATGGTATCAAACTTAAGGTTTGCTTTTGTGCATTTAAGAGTGCAGCAAATTCTTAAAACAGAGTATGAAGTATTATTGGGAGGAAAGCACCTCATAGTTTTTGGAGATCTTCTACAACTTACTCCTGTAAAAGGACAACCAGTGTTTAAAACACTACTGCATAAAGATACTAGAAAGTCTTTGGGGAGTATTGGAAATGTAAACATTTGGTTATATTTAGAGTATAAGGAACTTATTATAAATATGCAACAAGAAAATTATGTTGATTATTGAGCTATTTTTCAAGATATAAGAATTGGAAAAATGACTGCACATGGCGAACAAGATTTACAGAGATGATTACTTTCCAATTTGTTAGGAAATGAAAATACTGTACCAGAGAAAATATACATGACAATTGCAGAAAATAAATCTGTAATCTGCTTAATGCCAACACTATGTGAATGTTCTAAATTCAATGAAGAAATGTTGAAGTTGGAAAATGAAGACATTATAAATTGGAAGCTATTGATAAAATAGAACATGAAGGAATCACTAATATTTTGAGTGAAAAGTTGAAGAGGAAATTAAATTCTTTAGAGAAATTGATAAGTAAAACTGCTGGTTTAGAAAAGAATTTGTATGCATGTGTAAACTGTAGGGTAATTTTACGATGTAATTTGAATGTGGAAAAAGGTTTAGTAAATGGAGCAATGGGTAAAGCTGTTGATTTCGGTAATTAAGTAAATAGAGATGGTGTTGAATTTTTGAAAATAAAATTTGATCAAATTGAAGAAGTACAACAATTTAGTCGTTGTTCAACTCCGTTTTTGCTTGTAAAAGATTTGTATGTTCGTAGAAAAGTTTCCTGTTTCTTTGGCGTATGCAGTGATCATTCATAAATCTCAAGGTTTAAGTGTAGATAGTGCTTTAGTGAATATTGTAAGTACCGTATTTAAAGAGGGTATGGCATATTTTGCTTTGTCTCGAGTCAGAACTTTATCTGGATTGTACTTGATTGATTTTGATGAGACAAAGGTTAGTGCAGATGTAAATTGTGTGAAAGAGTATAATAGGTTAAAAAGAGAATATGCACCTAATTTTGGTCAATATCCAGTATTTGAAAAGCGTTTGGTAGGTAGAAAAAGAAGATTTGAGAATATCTGTATTGAAAATGTAGAGAAAGAAAAAAAACAAGATGAAGTTACGCCTGCAAGCATAAAGAAAAAGGACAGTGTTGAAGAGAATGTTGGTTATCGGTTTGAAAATAGTTGTGTTGTCAACTGCTATGCTAATCTAGTTGTTAATGTTGTTTTTGTTCTTGAAAGTTTACAACAGCAAATTGTTGAAAATCGGGACAAAAGATGCTGTTCATTGTTGTATTCTGTTTATGAGAAATGTAGTAGTGATAAAAGTAAAATACAAAGTGTTTCTGATATTCGAAACGTTTTGGACATATGTTCTGGTTCTAGTCAATTTACGCCAAAAATTCAGCAAGATTGTCAGGATTTTTTAATGTTTATGCTTGCTGTACTGGAAGATGAAGGTTGATATATTGAAAACCTTTTTGGCCTTTCTTATAAATAGCAACATGACTGTCAAAATTGTTTGTTTACATGTAGCACTAACATAGACTCTGAAAAATTCATATATGTGACTTTACCTGACTGTGAATCAGTGTCTTTTAACAATCTAATTAGAGGAGCATGTTAAAACATGGAGTATAGCCAATGTAAATCAGAAGTGCCATCAACATTATTTATACAAAGATATGGACAGTATGTCATTTTAATGCTGCAATGTTGTAGAGGTGCTGGAAGAAAATTGGAAACTTTAATTAAAAATTTTGTAGCTGGTCAAGTTTCAATATCAGGAAGAACTTTTGTAACTGGTGCAATTATTTTTCATGATGGACTTTCTACAACATCTGGACATTACACTGTTTATTTAAGATGTCTGAAAGGTTGGATACATTATAATGATATTCAATTAATTTTTAAGCAACGTTTGCCTAAAGAGTTACCAAATTCTAACCTAATATTTTTAAAGCCAAAATTTTAAGATCAAAATTTAGCCTTTCTGGATTATTTCTGTTAAGGTAGATTAGTCTGGTATCGTAGAGTATTTTGTAAGTGAGGGTGAGGAGCTTGAAGGTGAACGTCTTGTTGATATTGAGGCAGTGTAGGTATATCAGGTGGTGGGTGATGTGTCTGCAGCAGGGGACATTGATGATCACTCAGGTGGAGGTGTTTTGGATTTGTTGTTTGTTATTTCAGGTGTTTGGCTGGAATTAATGGGTAGAGTGTTTAGTCACAGTGTAGTCTGCTGCTGATGAGGGCCTGTGTCACTGTTCTTCTTCTTTTGGTTAGGATCCACTTGTAAATGTTGCGGAGTATGTGGAGTGTGTTATAGCAGTATGAGGAGATGGTGTAGACTTGCTTACACATGGAGAGGGAGGAGTTGAGGATGAATCCTAGGTGTTGGACATGGCTTGTAGGTGTTGGTATTGTCCATGGTGTAGTTAGCTAGCAAGAGTCGTCCAAGGCTGAGGGGGTGGGTCTGAGGATGAGTACCTTCATTTTGTTCGAGTTCATGTTTAGAGAGCTGCTTTTTATGTAGTCGGTGACGTCCTTCATTGTGCCGAGGAGGTTGCTTTTGGTGGTATGTAGCTTTTTGGTGAGGAAGAGGATGAGCTGGGTGTTGTTGGCGTAGGAGATGTTGTTAAATTGTGATGTTGGGCTACTTGTGTGAGGGTGGCCATGTAGATGTTGAATAGCGTCTGGTTGAGGGATGAAGACTGGCGGACAGCGCAATTGATTTCGGTGGTTTTGGTTCAGAAGGCTGGGAGGCAGATGCTCAGGATTACTATTGGACAGTTTGCAAAGTAAGAATTTGACGCATACTATTTGGCCATGCGGAAAAATATGTGAAAGCAATAACGAGTAGATTTTGTATATTTTGTCAGCATATATTTGTAAGTAACTAATTTACAGTGTATGGAAATTAATCATAATGCTTCGTCATTTTATGATTTTTTGAGATGTGTCATATTTACGTAAGAAATTGCTCTTAGAAAAAAACATTTAAGATATGTTTTATTTCTATTTCTTAGATTGTTATTGAGAATGTTGAACATTTTTTTTTAAAGATAATCTTTTTGATTGTCTTTTTGTTGCCCGCTGTTATGTGATGAGTAGTATTGAAGTCACTGTTTCTAGTGAAATTCAATATATTCTGAGAACAGCAAAAAAGGCAAACGTAATAGTTTACAAATTATTTTGTATTGTAAAAGATATATTGTAACTGTGTTAGTTTGTGTCTTCCACAGATGGTAATTTTATAATATACATTTTTTTATTATTTATTATGCTTAAGGTAAGTACTGTTGAAAATGGTCGATGGAATGTGCTTCAACCGAGCTGAAGTGACAAAACAAGGATTGGAGCACATTAGTGTGTAAAGATGGTTTGTATTTTTTAAAGACATTTCAAAAAAGTATATAAGGAGTGTACCTGTCAGAACCCGTAATTAATCAGTGGATACGATAATAGCTTATCTAAACCCTCGCTGGCGCAGGATAGATGAAGAAACTGCAAGTAAATAGACTTGGAGTACTTTAGTGCAACAGAGGAATTCAAATATGGCCGTGTCGAGGAAAGACGCAGTGGTGGTCTTGTCATTTACCACACACCTGTGTGGAATCCTTGGTGAGACCCGTGCTCCCTAACGAGTGCGCACTTCAACTATGACGTTCCGGAGTTCAGACCCGTTTTGAATTGCTTCAGAGATATTCCTGAAGAGAAAGCACAAAGGTTGCAGATAAACACTAGAGGAGAGGCTAGTAAGAAAGACGAAGGAGAAGTTAATAAGTAGCATTAGACTAAATTATAGATAAGGAGAAGGGATAGAGTGGGGTAGGTCATTAAATACTTGTTCTTTGTTATTTCCGTTATGTATGCATGTTAATGATACAAAGATGGTTATTTATATAGCAAACAGAGTAAATTACATCTTAAGTGGAGGGGTGATTGGGAGACGATCTACAAGATCAGGTACATCAAGTGGGAATTACACAAACAAACTCCACACTGCACATTTTACATTCTTTTAGGCACATTGCGATTAAATTGTTTACCCTGGATCACACAATTTTAAACTAAGGCCAAGACCGGGATTTGAACCTGGGTCCCCTGGTTTTAAACTTTGCAGCTCTAGCCACATCTCCTCTCTAAAGCATCAATAAGATTTAAACTATCAGCATATTTATATATCACTGGCTGCCATAGTACACATTATTAATATGTTAATAATAATGCTACATGATTAAGTGCTGGCTGATGCACGCTACACAATCTTGGAAGATGTTTTTGGATAGGATGAATCCCTGCAGATACTTTCTACCCAAGACAAAGGCATCTAATGCCCTTTTAACATACATGATGAAAAACAACCAGGGCCCCATGAAAATCTGAGTGTTTTGCTGCCTTGTAAGGGTTTTGATACATAAAAAGAGTTATGATGGACGGAACATCTGAACCAATCAAACACTCACACCCAGTCTACAGATCTGGGTTTAATCCATCACCATTCTTTAGCCCACTCTTCCACCCCAGTTCAAACATGGCCATATGCAAATCAGTCTGACCCTGTGCCTCATGGGAACAGTCCAGCCCGAACTGCCAGCCCATGCCTTCCCTGTACTGGGGTGAATGTATGACAATGTTCTACATTCTGTCCATCACCTGTTGTTTTTGCATTTGTAAGGGTTGTGAAGCACATTCTATAATGAAAGTTGGTCTCTAGTGTTTCCAAGTAAACTCTCATGAGGAGAGACAAAAGGAGACTGCCCTAACTGCAATATTTTTGTGACGTGTGACAGATTTGAACTATTAATTGCTGAGGCATAACTTTAGAAATAAAAACATTAAGGTTTGCAAGAGTGCGACTATTTAGAGTTTCCAAACTTGGAAGAGGACTACCTGTGCACTATAATTTTAAGAGCCCCAGTGGAAGTCTGGCAAATTAAAGATGGATGTATGCCAAAGTCAAACTCTTGGGAAAAATCTCATTCTAAGTCAAGAGCAGAATAAATCAGACTAGAAAGGAAGCAAGAGACTATTTGCTTTTGTGGTAACAAGGTGCAAGTTAAGATAGTCTCAAACTACACTCGATAACACTAAGCAGATTATTGTAATTGCACAAAGATACTGAGGATTCAGCTCAGCATTGTCCAAACACTATATTAAGTGCATGTTGCTTTTCTCTTGCAATGCATTTTCAGCTCAGCATGGTCTCAGACATTATTAGATCCTCACTGGAATTAAAGTCATACTATCCCATACTGACCAGCTAACAGAAGTAAGTCATCCAAAAGCAGAAAGGTTGCATCAAGATATGTGAAAAAGAGCAGTAAACAGACATACTCATGGGTGAAATTCCCGTACATGTGATTACCAATTGATCATAATAGGTGGAAAAGAAACTAATATCATCTGTTTCACATGATGAGAGTAGGCATTGTTCATCACAAGGGGTTGATCTACTCTAAAAGGTCTCACCTGGAGACAGACACCCAATGTGTGTTCTTAAAGAATATGAGCTCAAACCAGGTTAAGTTTTGTTTCTAAAATGGGATTTTAAAAGCTTCAACTCCTCTACTAAAGGACACAATATTTGGAAAAGTAGCAGAGATAGACAGAATTGTGTATGTCTTCAAGAGAACCACTCATTGCAAAAGATATGCACACCTGTTTGCTCAAATTTTTACCATTGAAATAATTCTCACTGAATAAATGTGCTTTGTTTGTGGCAATCCACATGGACATACAATTACAAATGACTGAGGCAGAAGACTAAAAGGGATATTTGTTCCTACTTAGGAGCCTGTTGGACAACAAAGAATCCTTCTTTACACAAGATCAAGGGCGAAAGACTTCAACATGATCACGGAGACAGACACCACATTCCCTGGATTGTGGCAAAAGAGCCATACTGCTGCTTGTGACCGTTCATCAGTCACTTGGGAGCTGATTACGAAATGCGCCCATGAAGGAATGATAAGAACCATCAAGAATAATGTTTAAAAGCGTAAGTTGCAGATCATGGAGTTTTTTATGACCAATGAGGAGAGAATGATCCTCAAGTTGCGTTGTAGATGCCTTCAACGCGATTATGAGGCATAAACGCTTTTCAAACATTGAACTCTCCATCTTTGCCCTTATGCAGTTGGAAGGGGAATTCACATAGGATATTTGTCATCAAAAGGAATCAGGATCACAACATCTCTAAGAAAGGCTGCAAAACATGTATACTCAAAGAAACACAGTCCTGGTCATATAAACATGTTGCTCTGTTAGACTAACGGGGGAACAAAACGTCGACGCCCAGCACGTATCTTATATCTGTTGATTATTCAGATTGTAATCATGTTTATGTGCTGTGTTTAAATTCCATCAATATGGTGTTTTGGATTACCCATAATTTATGTGAAAGGTGTTATAAATACTACTATTAACTGATGGGTGACTCTCAGTAGTATATTTGTTGTCAAATACTAATTGATGAAATTCCAAGTGGAATAAATATACCATTGTTTACACATTCAGGTATATGTGCATATATTCTCTGTGGTTCTATTGATTAATTGTTCATGTATGTGACATTATTACAAATTAGCAATATTTTTCGAATGTTTCCTCTAGGGACAATGTGTTTCTGTTATTGAATATACCCAGTCTGAGGGGATTATTGGGTGGCTCTGTGATTGTTGTCAGACTATGACATGGGAATCAGAAAAAGTGTAGCAGAAACAATATTCATAAGACAGCATTCGAAAGAACTTGAGGAAATGAAATATACATGTATTCACGGTTCAGGAAAAAGAGGCAACAAAGGAGCATGAAAAACACACAGAATAGGAGATGTGACTAAATCATTGTCAGGGCAACATTACAAGGTTTTTATGGCTAAAACAGTGACAACAATATGGGGGACTTCGCATCCACCATTGTTTTTTGGGAAATCTTGTTGAAGAAGTGATTTCCATCACTGCCAGCGAGCCTTCCATCATTTAATAGAGACACATCACTTATCATATATTACTACTGGGTTATACAAGTGGGGAGAAAATCATATTATGCTGCATCCCCCAGAAACCATGCTCCCCGGAAGTAGGCATATTGTACTCTCGTAACATGTTTATTTGTAAAGTCATGTTCAATACTTGGGGTATGATGTCACTGAATAACATATGTTTTTTGCTATTCAAATCAATAGTTCTAATTGTATCAATCCTGGAAGGATTATAGGTTGAGGGACCCTCCAGTCTAAGAACCTGTGGTTAACTGATCACAAACAGAGCCCTGGAATTGAGACTTTAGGTTGATGAATCCTACAGTTTTGCCTTGCCTCTTTGAGCTGCCTACACTGATATCCGACAAGGCTCTCTCCATTGTGGGAATGGAAGCATACTTGATTCTTGCACTCCATGTTTGATGCTCTGTGGTTCAGAGCTTGAGACTTCCATCCCATTCTTCTGAGTCTCAGGCACCCACATCCCCTGATAGCAATTTGCTGCAACTAAGGGTGTACAAATATCCTTTGTAACGCATGGTAAGCAGATGCTAACTTTTTAAAATGTTGCTGATTTTGTTTCCCCCTGCCTCCAATTTGAAACAAAAAGAACAAGAAATGCAGACAGAGTGCAGTTCATCATAGGAAAGCTTGGAATGAGGAATGTGTGTGCCTTCCAGCACTGTCAAGTCAAACAATATACATAATTGCTCATTACACTGTCCAGCACCAATCTGGGTGAGCTTACAAAAGCCCCTCCGTTCGATAAACCAGCCAACAGGGCTTCTCTCATGCCTGCTCTCAATCCTCACTGCAGCACAATGATACTGCTAGACTCACACATTTGAACTCCAGCAACAACTGACCTGGCAACCCTCTGCAGCAGTATGCAATGCATAAAACGAGGGTGATACCACAAGTTACATTTAAAACGTGGTCATTACCATGCACATAAGTAACACCATTGCATTGTATAGCAATTAGCAATGCAAGACTTTACCACACAGGTAAATGGCTATTTAAATTCCATTAAGTATGGAAATTATGGGGAAACCGGAGATGTCAGGATTTCTGAAGTTTCAGGGATTAGTACGAGTATGAAGTTTTAAGGGTTTTTGAGACTCATGGATGGATTACGGTAAAGGATTGTACGAGGCAATAAGGGATTTTTAGGGTTCATGGATAGGTAAGGGTAAGGGTAATGGGTATTAAGGTATTTTTTTTATTGTTGAGAGATGGGTAATAGTAGGGGGTAGTAATGGGTTTTCAGGGTTCAGCGATGGGTAAGGATACTGTGTAATAGGGCATTTGTATGATTTAGGAATGGGTTTTTCGAATGGGTAAGGAGGTGTAAGGGCATTTAGGTTCAGGGGTGTGTAACAATCCTGTTGCTAAAGGGTTTTAGGGTTCAGAGAAGGGTAAGTGTATGGGGTAGTAAAAGGTTTTAGGGTATCAAGGTTTGGAGGATGGGTAAGGCTAAATCGTTTTTAAAGGTAGCGAGATTGGAAGTTTAAAAGACTTGTGTGTATGTGTGTGTATTTATATCATTTGTTACCAAAAACAATGTGTGCTAAGAACTATTATGTAATACAATGTGTTATAAAGCTCAACGTGTGTACTTCATGCATGATAATAGGCATGCATGGTAACAATTTGTATTCCTCTGCAGCATCCCTCTCTCAACTGACTTTCTATTCCTAGGTGGACAGACGTATCTATATCTACTACACGCTGTAGGGCTCAATGATAAATTGAATCTGATTTTATCACTATGTGTGGCAGAAATGATCTATAAATCTTTCTCCACACAATGCCTTTGTTCAGCTCCATCAGACCCAGACACGAGTATACAATTTTGGCCAATCTCAGCACACAAGTCTAATATCTGTCATCCGTGTCCTTGGTTCTCATGGGCCTAATGTTACTCTTGCCTCAGAAACTCCAACTTGGGTACCTCTGGGACCAGATAACACATGTATGGAGCCATATCCACCTTGCATTGAAAGTAAATTCAGGATTTAATGTCAGTCAGTCAGTCAAAACAAGCTTTATTCAACAGTGTCATAAAAGCTTTAAAAAGATAAATTACATTTCATGATTTAAAAGGTTAAAATAGTTGGGTTGAGTTCATAAAATACATCGTAAGTACAATTTACAAAAAGTGCATGAGTTTTCCTAGTGGTTTTAGCCAAACATTTAGCAAGGTTTCAGTCCCGGTTCCAGTTTACTTCTGATGACCCATGCCCAGCCTATGAATTTGGCCAGGGCTATACAGATGGCAAGATTATTGCTGGTACAGATTATTCTAGCTGCTACTATGCCACTTCTGGTTCCCAGTAACTTGGCAATGGGGCATAGCCACTTCCTACGTGGGTCTAGATACGCTGGACATTCAAATAGTATGTGGTTTATCGATTCCAAAGCAGCAGGACAACCCTGGCAGGCAGCCTTATTTCCCTGGGCCCATTTTGATGTAAATGCTCTAACTGGTAAGCTGCCTATCCTTAGTTGGAAAAACAGCTTACAATCCAAAGGTTTGCTAATACTGTCCCAGAAAGCTTCAAACGTGGGTGTGTCTTTAAAACCCAGAAAGGTCTCTGTAAGTGAAAGGGGGGAAGCCTTCCTGTACACTTCTAGGGTGACAGCCTCCCAGTACAAGCCCTTGAGGTCCTTTTTTGAGTGGAACCTGGCATTCGCCGGATCTTCCCGGAGCGCACTAAGTCCCAGTTCAAGCAAGGTTTTGCCAATCCTGGATAACCATACGATTTTGTGGTGGGTGTCACTTCTGATTAAATCCTTCAGTCCCTCAGCATAGGTTTTCAGTTCAGGTGTTGTCCATAGACGCCTCCAATATAGAACTGGTCGAAGGGCAGCTATGTGGGCAATAGGTCTCATGGCCATATCGAGGTACAGGGGACACATAGGAGTACTCTGGGGTAGGCTTACAAGATTTCTTAGAAATCTATTCTCTGATGCTGTTAGTTTCCCCAGGTTTTCAAATCCCCATATCTCTACGCCGTATAAGGCTGAGCTAATCACCTTGCCATTGTAGACAGAAAGGGCAGGAGCAATTGGTTTAGTGTGTAACCTAGCATGTTCCCTATTTAATGCTCCTGCTAGCTGACGGTGCTTAAGAGTTCCCAATTCCACCTGCTGTTTCCAAGATAAGTCTTGTTGAATGCATACCTCAAGGTAAGTAAATGCTTGAACCTTCTCAAGGGGAAGATTGTTCATAAGCATTTTGCCCTTGAAAGATTTGTGCTGATTAAGGGCCATGTATTTTGATTTGGAAACATTTACTTCAAAAGCACGAGCGGTACAGAAGCTTTCAAAGATTCCTAATGCCTTCTGTAATCCACTCGGCGTTTTGGATATGATTAAACAGTCATCAGCAAACATTAGTATGGGTACTTTGGCTCCCGCTAGTGTTGGGGCATCTAGATTAGCTGCGATCAATATGTTTGCCACATGGTTTAAGTAGAGCGAAAAAAGGGTTGGCACAAGGACACAGCCTTGCCGCACCCCTCTTACCACAGGAAACTGGCTGGTGATGCTTCCAGGGCTACCCCACCTTATCTGGGCAAAGTTGTTTTCATGTAGTCTAATGATTAATGAAAGGAGGGCCCTGGGCATTCCCATGTGGTGAAGTTTCCCGGGGAACAAGGTCAAAGGCTGCCCTGAGGTCTATAAAGGCAGCGTAAAGACTGCACCCTCCTATTAGGACAGTCTTCAAGTATAGCATGGCAAATTGGAGGACTTGATCAATCGTACTGATTGAAGATTGAAATCCTGCTTGCAGTCGGGATAGGATGTTCCCTTCTTGTTCTCAAACCTGTATCTTGTTTAAAATCAGCCTGCCGAAGATTTTCTGAATGGTATCGATCAGGCTGATTGGGCGGTAGTTACTAGGTAAGGTCTTGTCCCCTTTCTTATATACTGGTATTATTTCTGCCCCTTGCCAGGTGGAAGGGATGGGAGCTCCTTTAGCTATACTATTTGCTATCAGGAGTATATAATCTCCCCAGGGATCTCTGTCATGTAAAAATTACATCTGCTGGTATTCCATCAATACCTGGGGCCCTGGCAGGAACTACCATGTCCAGTGCCTGATGTATATCCTCAAGATTGAAAGCGTCAACAGTGAAAAACAACATATTGGGAGCCTCCAAGAGGGTGCATAGTTCCATACTCTTGGCATATTGAGCCTTGAAGTATGATACCCATTCCTCTTTGGGCACCCAGTTTTGAGGCTTGTACTGTTTTCTCTCACTTCCCCATTTTAGTGTGTCCCAAAGCTTCCTGGAGTCTTTTTGCATGCCCGCTTCTTTTAGGTTCTGCCACCTTTGCTCGTCCCAAGCTCTCTTAGATTTAGGAATTATGCTCTTGTATGCTCCCCTTGCTGCGCGGACTCGTTCGCTCATTCCACATTTAAGGGCGCTGCCCAAATCTGTCCTTGCTTTCCTGCACTCACATGTGTACCATCGTGGCACATGACTTTTACTGTTATTGTTGGGCTTGTTGGGCTCAACAAATAGGCTTTTTAGGTCAGTAAAAAGTGATTCATGTATATTGGTAGCTGATTTCAGAACTGTGACCAGGTCTCCCTTCATATAGATTCATCCTTCATTTCCGGCAGAGCTAGCTTCATTTAGCTTAATATAAAGTCCAGATGCTCTTGGCTCTCCAGTACCTTAGCCCCTTTGACGTGGCGCATGTCATTTGTAATATCTGCGTCTTTAATTGTCTTCACGTTTGTTCCCCTTACTTCTGCTGGTGGCAACCAATAGTGAAGGGACAATGACAGGGGGTTATGATCGCTCTCTAACCTGTCTATGACCGACATCTCTTCCAGATATTGCCATAGGCTAAGACTCAACAGGATGTAATCAATTCTGCTTGTTCGTGGGCCCTATTAAATGTGTTGGCACCTCTCTTGTCTTGCTGGGTCCTACCATTTGTAGCACGTAGCCCCTTGTTCAGGCAAAGTGCATTGATCTGAATAGTTATTTCAGACCACCTTTTTACAGGCTCTAGTTCAAGTTTGGGTACACCCCATTGGCTGTCTTCCTCCTCAGAGATGTTCCACTCGCCTCCCAATAGGGGCTCAAAGGTTGAATTAAAATCACCACCTAAGATGATATGGGATTGCTGTGTGTAGCGTTCAATATGTTCTTCTAATGCCATTATAACTTCCGATTTTTTCCCTCCAGTGCTCCTCGCGTACAGGTTGTAAATATCAACCAGTTCATTGTTACTATTCTTTAGGGTAAGAAGCTGTAGGTCCCTGTGGTTTGTGTAGACAGATTTTACACTAACATCTAGATCCTGTTTAATCCAGATAGTTAATCCTCCCGATGGCCTCCCTCTAGCTCCCTTTACTGCTGGTATTCTGTAATTCAGAAACCCGGAAAAGAATGGTGGTTCTAATAACCATGTTTCCTGAAATAGGCAGATGTCATACAAATTAATGAATGAAGCCCAATCAGGTGTTTCAACCCTAGATTTCAGGCCAGCAATATTCCATGATAATATCAAGGTTGTTTGTGAAGTGGTGATACGGGGAATAGCCAGAATACTATGGGGTGTGTCGTCAGTAGGCCCGGGAATATCCGCTATATAAGGTTCGCCCAAGTTGCTAACTAAGGGTGGACTTTGCTCTACCAAGATGTGTCCCAATACGACACCTACTTGTGATAGTCAGTCGTTTTGGTCAAGACTAGAACTAGCTGGTTCCCTCCCGCCCACTTGTATGCCCAGAGGTTTAGTTTGGATGGGAGAGGGCCTAAATTTAATTTTGGAATGATCTGGGGAGCAGGTTCTGAACTCTAACAAAATTACATTTTCTGCCAAATAGCGTTTTTTAAGGACTAGCTCAATACAGTCTGTTTTTTCCTCTACAATGGAAATCCTATTAGCTAGGAGAATATCTTCTCTAAATAATGAACGGCATCCCCTTACAAACCTAGTCCAGTGGGTTGCCTTATTTATGAGAGATTCGCTGGGTTCCCAGCCACTATTCTGATTTCGTTTAGGGACATTCACCATATATACTTTTGGGGGGTTATTCGTACATCCTTTGGCTGGGAGGTCCGCTCTGGCATTGGGACTAATGCTAAACGGGAATTTACTTTGACTATTGGACCAACCCCTAATCCAATGCCCTCAGTGCCTGCCCCTGATTGACCCTCCCCTGCTATGGTGTTGACAGTCCTCGATCAGTTGGTCAATACGGTCCATTATACAATTTCCCCCTGCATGGGCATCTGGCTTATTCTGCTTAATTTTCCTTGCCTTTTTCCCCACTACCTCACTCCATTCCTCGGTATTTTTCCTTTTACACATTTTCTATGGTACTTAGTCCTGTTGACTTTTTATTCCCAGAAATAAGTTACCTTAGGGTAGCAGTAGTGAGAGGGGTGGCCCAGCCCCGCCACGTTCTGCCCCGGACGGCCACAGACGGCCCGCCCTCTGCCCGGGCTAAGCCCGCGTGTGTCCCGCAATGCAGGAGGAGCGGGACTGCCTTATGCGCCTCTGTGCGTGGGATAGTGACGCTGCAGGCAGCGTCCCCGTGTCCTGGTCTGTGGCCGCTGGGAGGTGTAGTCCGTCGTGTGGTGTCTCCCCCCTCTCTGCGGCTGCGTTATCAGGTGCAGCGTCGGGTTAGAGCAAGGCAAGGAGCGCGATGTCCGTGGGTCTGGTGAGTGACTTTCAGTCCGTGTTGCCCCCAACAAACAAACTTCTGACCCCGCTCGGCCGGAAGAGCGGGACTGCCTTATGCGCCTCCGTGAGCGGGATAGTGATGCTGCAGGCGGCGTCCCCGTGTCCTGGTCAGGGGCCGCTGGGAGGTGTAGTCGTGTAGTGTCTCCCCCCTCTCTGCGGCCGCGTTATCAGGTGCGGCGGCGGGGGAGAGCAAGGCAAGGAGCGCGATGTCCGTGGGTCTGGTGAGTGACTTTCAGTCCGTGTTGCTCCCAACAAACAAACTTCCAACTCCGGATTTAATGTATTTTTACCCTTGTTCTACTGCTATGCTACTGGGAAAAGAATGTTCTTGTCAACTATCACTGTGTGCAGTAAATTGTCGAATAAGAGTGGGGCCTGCAAAGCTAGGTTACAATATACATATGGAGAATTTCGAAAGCATGCACAATAAGGAGACTGTGCCCAGAGGACTGATACTTACTCTGTGTCATCTTAAACTAAGAAACCGTATTATAAAAATGCACTTATGTATGTTAATGCACTCACTCTAGATGTTAGTGTTAGAGTATGCAAGCAGGGATAATTAGGTCTAAATCTTTTCTACTTGTAGTACACTAGTTGGCATTGATGGAAGCGTAGATATTATCTGACATCTACCTTTATCAAGTCTCACCCGTAAAAGATCATTACGACAAATATTTTTTGATGAAGACATGTTAATCTGCTAAGTCAAAAAACTTTAGAATACATGCTGCATTGTAAAAGCATGCAATGGTTTCTAAAAGGATAACACAGAAATGTAAACATAATAAAATGATACAATGAGTAATATACATGAACGTATTTACATTTTGACAGAAAATAAAATATTGTTAACACAGAGGTTTGTGATAATAACATTCAAAATGTGTATCAGATCTGAAATATATACCCGCATAAGTTCTTGAAATGCAAAATTGCTTATATTTAGAGATATTTTAC
This sequence comes from Lissotriton vulgaris, assembly GCF_964263255.1. NCBI lineage: Eukaryota > Metazoa > Chordata > Amphibia > Caudata > Salamandridae > Lissotriton > Lissotriton vulgaris. Next base: position 458,576,264 of record NC_141696.1, on the reverse strand, counting down.
ATAGTGCAAATCTGAGCTTCTGTAGCATTTATACAAAACACATGTATTGAGAGTGACCCATTAATAATTTGCTTTGAAAATGATAACATACAAATAATGCTTATGAAAATTTTTGGTAGTGCCTAATATTGATATGCAGTACCTGACAGAAACTATAACTGGTATAATGGAGAGAATCTTAATTCATCCATGCATGAAAATGTGTGGTTTATGATGAAATTAAGCAGTAGCGATTCAGCTAATTTTCATGTAGGCCTCAAATGCTTCTCTTTCCCTGCGTATGAGAACTTTCTGTGAAGTTGCATTTCTGTATTATCTTACACCGGATTCACTTCTCGATAAGAGGTATATTCAATAGAACTGGAACAATATTGTTGCAAACCAGGGGATAGCCCAAAGTAAAGTTCCACAGATTTCTGTGGAAGAGCCAAAATGGGAATACAATCAAACTTAATGAATCTTAATGGAATTTGCAAAAAGGATTGTTTACTTCTTCTGGAGTTGTGTGATTCACTGATCACCCCACAACATCCTACTATGAGTGACCAATGAGAAACCCATGGACTGATGTAATTGATACATTAAGAGGTTTAAGCCAGGAACATTTGGAGGTATAATTGCCCCATCAGAGGAGTTATTGGGGTTGGCTGGCATTTTTCCTTTTTTTTCCTGGAATGCTGTCAGGCAGACTTTTGATCTCTACTGTCTTTTCTCTGTCCCTTTACATCCATACTAAGTGGAATAGACTTTAACGAACCAAACTATATCCACACTGCGACCTTGAATCCTGTGCTTTGCCAGAAAAATAACCTTTCGGCTAAGAGGTTATCTAAGTTCGACTGTGGTAACCTTTCGGCTAAGAGGTTATCTGACTCCGACTGTGGCATGTGGTGCTGCTGTTCAGACTTGACCAGATCTAACTGTGGGTTAACTTGAAGCAATCAGCTTGGATTTCCAGCTGTGTAATAATGCTCTGTTTTGTGTTGTCACTAAATCTGATTTTGAAATTTATTTTTTTGACTTGTCTATGCAATTAGATTAATGTTTCCTATGTATTATCTTTATAAATTCTGTCTCCTTCTTTTGATAATATTTTTTGTCTCAAGGCATTTGTATCAGTGGCTGAGAAAGGTATTGAAGTAGATTTGAGGTAACAATTATTTTATTCCAGGTCCTCGTAGAATAATTGTTCATGTTTCCTAGTATTCTAGTCCCTCTCAGCTCAACAAAAAGATTCATCAGAGGACCATGGATTGTAAAAATCTAAGAGATAGTTGAGACTATCAAGAGAAAGAGCGTTGTTTGATGAAATAGGCCTAGTAAGATAAGATTGTTGTAAGGGTAATTACAAATGTGGTAAGCTTCGCGCTGCCTCAGTTTTCTGGTAGTGTGTCGGATGTTTTTTTTGTCTGATTGAAACTAGGATATGAGGAGATGTGGTCATGAAGATTCCTTTGTAGTTGATAGGTTCAGTGAGTTTTCAGTCTATGATAAAAATTATCTTAATGAGATTAGTGTGGAATTGTGATCATAGAAGTGTCATGTCATATTGTGAAATTTCCATGTCTTTGCTGTACAGTTGTAAGTTGAGAACAGGTCCGTCAAGGCCTACCATCCTAAGATATGCACCTACGGGTGTGTCTTAGTGTAGCATACTCTAAATAAGTTTGTCTGCTGTTTAGAGGGTACTGTGAGTGAGATGTTGCCGCCAGTACTACCATTAAAGGAAACTTTTTGAAAGTGTATTGAGTTAAATCTTATTGGGGTTTCTTCTTGAGTGCACCAGGAGGAATTTTATGGATTTTTACTTAAAGGGTGAAATTGCGCTTGTTGAGATGTTACTGGAAGTGAATGGAAACTTTGGTTCTATGAGTATCTATAACTATTTTGAGTGGAGCAGACAAGAGTTTTTTTGTTTTGTGTTGTTTTGCGTGAAAATCGACTAAAAGAAAAAGACAAAAAGAATTCTAAAGGGAGCATTTGTTGCTGTGACGAGTTAGACTGACAAAATACACATGCCACACTGCGATTGGTTGGTTGGTGTGGGGCTGCGCTGGGATTGGTTATTGAAATCAAGTAGCGATTGGAAGTCGAAACAATAACACGGAAGAGAGTTCCTCCGAAATAAGATCAGACTGCATTGTAAGGAGTAAATCATGAAACTTTTTAATAGATTAAGAGCCTTAATGAGAGAGTAGAAACAAAAAAGAACTTTTTAATAGATTAAGAGCCTTAATGAGAGAGTAGAAACAAGAACTAATTCTAGTACATCTGGAGAAAGTAGAAATTATGCTGAAACACCAGTTCAGAGATATGAAATCCCAAGAAATGTAAAAAGAGCAGAAAGATTTGAGGATATTCCAGATATTTCAGAATACCTTCGATCAAAAGAAGAGTTAATACAGCAGTTAACTAAAGGCATGGAAGTAGTAACGATACCAGTAACAATTGGACCTGTTGTTCCAGTTTTTGACCAAAAAGAAATCAGACATTCAGCTCTGACTGTTCCTTTAAATGCAGAAATTCAGAAAGTGTCTGAAAATGTTTATTCAGATTTATCAGAAATTCACCAAGGGAAAAAGATGCCAGACTTAACTTTTAATCAAAGTTTTTCAAATGGTCAAACTCCATCTGTTGCAGAATCTGATTCTGGAACTCCAGAAAAGAGCATAAATAAAATAGATTTAACAAAAACTCCACAGCCCTTAGAATTTAAATTACTTGATGTTGCAAAATTGAAGGCGGATTTAGAGGAATTGTTTATTGGCTCAATTGGACCTGACCGTTTAAAGTTATATCAGGATGATGAATTATTGTTTATTTGTAAAAGCATACAATGGCAAACTAAAAACAAATATGATCAGTTAGAAGAAATGGCTGCTGAATTAGAAATAGATTTGAGTAGACAGAAAAATTTGTAGAAACATTACAGAGTGGATTTCTCTGAAAAAGATATTGAAAACATGAACACCATAGGAGCGTTAATCCATATAAAAGAATTATTGTGTTTCTAAAAAGATTAGGTAAATTAAGCAAATGGAGAGTGAAATGGACAAAGAAAAGAGAGGAAGACAAAAGAGAAAGAGGGGAAATTGCAACTGTGTTTCCTATGAGCGAAATAGCTGGCAGAGGGTATGTTCATGTTCCTTGGTCAAGACAGGACATTTTACTGCTTACAAATGATTTTCCTCGATTGAGAGAAAACCTGTGGAATAGTATCGTCAGGTAGAGAGATTTGCTAAGGTCTCAAAAGTTCTGTGGATTGATCTCGATGGATTCTTTGACAATGTTGTTCCTTCAGATCTTTGGACAGAATGTAAAATTTCTATAGATTGGCCCAAAGAAGAACCTATTCGAGATAAAGTAACAGGTGCACCTTCACCTGATGTTATGAAGCTGTATGATAAAGTGATTGTGTGGCTGAAAAACAAGATTCGCCCAAAAGAAGTTGATTGGGTTAAAATTGACAGAACAAATCAGGAGCCAAAAGAGTCAGTACATTCCTTCTATGAAAGACTATTGCTGGTATTTAAACAATACAGTGGTTATGAGAAGCTGAGTGAGAAGGATATGAGCCATTTTATATATAGATTTGTATATGGCGTGAAACCTGAAATGGGTGAAATGATCAGATCAGGAATAGTTGGTTGGCACTCACTCACAGTTGATGACATCCTGAGAAAAGCAAAATACGGCAGTGATGAGATAGATGCTAAGCAAAAGAAGCTGAAAGAAAAAGCAATGTGGGCACAGGTGAAAGTAGCTGGACAACAAATTGCAACTTTGGAAAATAAACATGTTCACCAGAATCAAGGGAAATTTAAGGGTAATTTCAATAAGCCAAAATTAACGGGTAATATTAAAGAATTAAAGCAGAAACTCCCATGTTTTAATTGCGGCGAAATTGGACACTGGAAGCATGAGTGTAAAAATCCGCCCAGAAATTTCAAAAATACATCATCAGCAGCCTGATTCATGTAGCTAAATTGCACTCGCAAAGGGCCAGATTCTCAGAATCTGGCCCTTTGCGAGCGCTATTTTTGCATTTGGTATTCATGATACCAAATGCAAAAATCGCTATTTAAGAATTCGCATATTTGCGTGGAATGGCATTTAAGGAATCTCTAATAGAGATTCCTTAAATGCTATTCATGACACACAACAAAATAGCGATTTTGGACTTTTGGGGCCGCTATTTACCGACAGGTCAGACCTGTCGGTAAAGAGCAAAAACTCTGAAAAATGCTTTTAAAAGCATTTTTCAAAGTTGCATGTAGCACACACACATGTCCTTTGGACATGTGTGTGCGCAACACCAGTCCAAAAGTGCATTTTAGGGGTGCTACAGGGCGTCCTTTGGACACCCCTGTCACCCTTAAAATCGCTATCTCAGTTGCGAGTAGCAAATTGCTACTCGCAAATCCCCATTCATTCCAATGGGCCTCTTGGCCCATAGGAATGAATGGGGAGTATTTGCGAGTAGCAAATTGCTACTCGCAAATAAAGAACATGTAGGAATCGCTATTTAAGTAGCAATTCCTACATGAATGCCGTTTTGCGTGTCCTCAATAGCGAATCGCTATGATTCGCTTTTAGGGACACGCAAAACGGCCGGTACATGAATCAGGCTGTAAATCCATAGATGCAGAATGAGGTAAATCAGCAGCAACAGCTACAGCAAAAGTTTAACGAAATAAATCAGCAGCAACAGCTACAGCGACAGTTAGTGAATCAGCAGAGTCAGATTCCACAACCGCCACTTCCAAATTGTGTTAATGTGCAAAGATACAATACAGAAACAGGATTCTGCGGAGGTGAACATGTAAACAGATCACCAAGAGTGAATGTGTGGAATGTTTCTCACAATATTGGTTGAAAGAGAATGATGGAAGCGAGTATGATGATTACTTATGACGGTGCCTGAGAGAGGAGGAAGAGTGTGTGGTTGGAGCCACTCTTGAGGTAGATCAGTCTGGTCCATTTGTAAATGGTAAAGTGAATGATGTAGAAATCACTTTTCTAGTGGACACAGGTGCTACCCGTTCTACTGTTAGATCAGTGGAAATAGAAAACCTGCCTCTCTCTGGTGACACTATCCAAGTAGTTGGTGTAGCTAATCAACAAATTAAAACAGATTCAACAAAACCAGGTAAAGTTGAAATTGGTAAATTTAAGGACAAACATAGATTTGTAGTCTGTGATAGAAGTCCTGTAAACTTGTTAGGGAGGGACATCCTTTGTAAAATGAATTGCAAAATATATTGCTCACCTGATGGTATTGAGCTTCAAACTCTATAAGAAGAGGATGGCCTTTATAAATTAACAATGTTAATGGTTGAAGCAGAAGAAAGTAAATTATTTCCTGCTTTTGACAAAAATGATTTACCTGAAGAATTAAAAGAGAAAGTCAATATAAAAATGTGGGACTTATCTGGAGACGAAATGGGTTTGATGAAACATGTAGACCCAGTACAAAAACAGTAAAACAAGGAGCAGATTATCCAAATATTCCTCAGTATAAAATGAAAGCTGTGACAATTGAGGGAGTAATTCCTGTAATTGAAAAAATTATAAAACAAGGTGTTTTAAAAGAAATTGAAAGCAGTCCATGTAATTCACCAATTATGAAAATCAAAAGGCCAATCAAAACTTTCAGAATTGTTCAGGACCTGAGAAAGGTTAATCAAATAGTTGTCTCATGTTGCCCAGTCGTACCAAACCCAGCTGTAATTCTTTACCAGATTCCGTATGATGCAGAATGGTATACAGTTATAGATCTTTGCAACGCATTCTTTTTTTTTTTTAATTCTTTATTGATACGAAGGCATATGATGTACATACAGAGTTACATTAAAATCTTATTCCATCAATCATGTATCTGTTTGGCTATGATGCAGTATATCCATATCACATTTGCTACATAAAGTGAGTTCGACCTAAACAGTAATGTTCAGGATTGCAACTATGTGTCCATAAGTCAATGTTTGAAGCACATTGTATATGTCTACTATTACCCGTGTTACATTATTCTAACCCTCATAGCATTAATACTTAAAACTAACATGAGTCATCACATTTTGATTTTCAACATACTCTTACATCTAGTTGGCAGCTATTCCATAAGTCCCTTTTCCTACCCATCAGTAAATCAGGAACAGAATGGTATCCTGCTCGGTCCCGGAAAATGAGCAATCCATCACCCAGTGGTCTATTCATCCTCCCCTTCTGAGTCCAGGTCTTCTCCTTCTGGTAAGGGTTCACAAAGTTCTCCCCTGTATACATTCCATGCTGCCCATACCTTGTTCCATTTGCGGGGGCATGCTCTGAGCACATATACCGCCCTTTCCGTGACCATCAGCATGTCCATATTTTTAGCCCACCTGCTTGCTGTAGGAAGTTCTGGTGCACCCCACCTCTGTGCAATATCTCGTTTAGCTACTGAAATGGCTAGTGTAGCCAATATCAATCCGTATCTATCCAGATTATTGGGGTCCCAAATGTTTAATAAGCATTTGCGAGGTTCAGGTAGTACTGAGATCTTAAGCGCTTGCGAGACAGTGCGCATAACCTGCTTCCAGAATTCCTGTATCTTTGGGCATTCCCACAATGTATGAAACAGTGTCCCTTCCTCCCCGCAACCTCTAAGGCAAAAGGGATGGGGTGCTCTATGCATTTTGTGAAGTAGCGTCCTAGTGTAGTAAATGCGGTGTAAAATTTTTAGTTGTACTAATCTGAATTTAGCGGAAATGCCTACTTCTCTCGGGGAGGCTAATGCTTCATTCCATTCTGACTCATCAACTTCGCCTATCTCTCCAACCCATTTCTCTTGTAGTTTCAATGTAGGGACTTGACCAGTTTTTTATATGTGAGGGAAGTTGCGCTCTGCTGTATAAAGTCAGTCAGTAGTCTATCCTCTAGTGGAGAGGATTCTGGTATGTCAGTGCCTGCTGGGATCGCCTGTAGTAGCGCGTGTCGAATTTGTACATATCGAAACGTTTCGGTGGGGCTCAGGCCATACTGTTGCTGGAGCTGTGGAAAGGAAATCACTGTTCCTTTGTCCCACAGGTCTCCTACTGTGGAGAGTCCTATGCAGTCCCATTGTGTAAACCCTTTATAGGATCTGAGGTTCCCTAGAGACCTCGTGTCCCACAGCGGTGTCATTTTGGTGATTTTCCCTTTCCAGCCTAACTGCGTTTGTGCAATATGCCACAGGGCCGCCGTGTGCTGCGTCGGTCCCACCAGTCTCTTGACGTGTGGCATTGTTGTATAGTACCGTAAGCATGCCTTCTGTCCCCAGCTGTGACCAGTCCGCTTTGTATGCCGAGTCGTTTCTCGGGCGTGGATCCACTGGTTAATTATTTTAAGCTGGGCTGCCCAGTAGTACAGTTGAACGTTAGGTAGAGCAATTCCTCCCTCATACCAACTTTTTATCAACTTGTCATAAGCTATACGTGCCGGGCCATTATTCCACAGTAGGTTCGAGACTAGTGCTGCTATTTGTTTGAAGTATCTTGGTGCGACAAGATACGGGGTGTTTTCTAGCACGTAGAGGAACCGGGGGAGCGCCATAATCTGTCTTGGGCACCTCTCGCTGCTCTCCTCCCAGGCCGGGACTGCTGCTGCTCCTGCGACCTTCTCGACCGTTGCCGGCCCCTCTGATATATTCCCTACGTCGTCTATAAGTTCTGCGGGACCCCGGGGGCACCAGTACTCACTGTTGATTGCTGGGTCCCCGCGTAGTTGTTCGTGTCGCCGCCGAAGGCGACAGGGGTCTGGTGGTTCCTGGCACGTAAGTGCTGCTTCTGTCTTGTTCTCACCCCCTCCGGGCCATTGCACGCTCATGCTGTGCGCCACTGGCAGTCCGGTCACCTGCACGGTATTGCAGCCACTTCAGCCCGTAGTCCTTATCTGCAGGCTTCGGTAGGTTTTCCCGCCTGTCTATGTTCCGGTGGCGTCCCAGAAGCTCGCTGTGTGCCGTGTGGTGCTCCCGCCGCACCTATCCAGTCAGGGGGGACGGAGGTGCCTCCGTGAGCAGGCCGACCAGCCCTCACTTCCGCCGGGGTCCAGCAGTCACTCGAGGCCGGTGCTGCACTTTCGTCTCAGGCCCAATGTCAGCAGGGTGCGCCGATGCAGTTCCCGGCCCCCGATTTCCACCTGGATTGGGTCGGACGGTGCCGCTCCGGCTACGGACCTGGTAGCCGCTCCTTCGGGTGGGGAATGTAGCGGATTAGTGTACCGGATTTCAAAAAAGGCTGTGACGCCTAAGGGAGCTCTTACTTTACGCTGCCGCCATGCTTGGCTGCTAGCCACGCCCCCTGTAATGCATTCTTTACTGTTCCATTGCATCCAGAGAGCCAACAAATCTTTGCGTTCAGATTTCAAGAGCGTATCTTAGCATGGTGTCGTATCCCTCAAGGGTATACAGAAAGTCCATTTATTTTTAATCAGTTGCTGAAGAAATCTTTGGAAAATCTAGATTTGCCTGGTAAATCGACATTAGTGCAATGCAATGACGATCTCCTTGTAGCTGCAAAAACATGTGACAGATACCATTACTCTTTTAAATCATTTGGCAGATGAGGGACATAAAGTGTCTCCAGCAAAATTACAGTTTTTCAAACAAGGAGTAAAATATCTTAGTCGCAGGATTGCAAAAGGAATTAGACAGGTAACTATTGAAAGAATAAAAATGATTCAAGCAATGCAACCTCCAAAAACACAGAGACAGGTCAGAATGTTTCTAGGAATGGTAGGGGTTTGTAGTCAATGGATTAGTGGATTTTCGGTAATTGCAAAACCATTACAGAGTCTGACAAAAGCAGACATAAAAGACCAGATTACCTTAACAGAAACTGAGTTAGAGGCTTTTGAGCAGTTAAAAAGAAGTTTGTGTGAAGCACCATTATTGGGAATGCCAGATTATGAAAAGGAATTTGAGCTGTATTGCAGTGAAAGGGAAGGACGTGCATTATCAGTTTTGATTCAAAGACATGGGAAACTGAGAAAGCCCATTGCTTACTTCTCAGCAGTTCTTGATCCTGTTGCAAAAGCATTACCATATTGCTTATATGGCTGAGATACCCGCCACCCCCTCTCAACACAATCCCCAATGATGGGAAACCGGAAACAGTTCTGAACTTTTGGAAGACGGGAGGGAGTGACCCTCCCGGCCGTATTTATTAAAATATGAAACAAAATTAAAACATTAAAATAACAGTTTCATATTATGTACAATTTCATTACCACATTGCGATGTTTGCCTAACCTTAACATATTCTCTAATACAAAGGTTCTCCTAGCCGAACTAACATCCTACAAAACATCTAACTTGAAATTTTGAAATTGCGCATCCTAACGTTTAAGGGCCAACGGCAAGGTCGTAACCGGTGTCAAGATCCCTAACCAGAAATATCCCCCTCACTTGTGAGGGGCGACCGCACAGAGGTGTACCTCGAGTGCAACTACCAATTTCCCTTGACTTGACGGGGGCCCCAATAAACTCGACGCCACTTAAAGGTCGTCCGAGGACTCGTGTGAGGAATCTAGAAGGTAGCGTAGACCCCCCCCCAAACCCCACACAACTTACCACCTCCTTCGAGCGCTCCCATCCGTAATGGGTGACGCCCACTCATAGGGATCTTCCAATTAGTGCTCACCGATCATGACCTTACCGCCCGACCAAAATAAATACGACAGTTCTAAACTAAATGAGTTCTAAACTAAATGACTAAATTACTTAAAAGACAGTTAAAAGCAACAATTTTATTAAAAACATGCTACTGATCAACACTAGAGCATGATTACTTTATTTGCAAAACATACCACAAATTGACCATATCTTTATTGCATATTCAAGGTTATCACGATAATAATCCGACCTGCAAACAAAAGAGTTACCACATCAAACTTTATTCAAAACTACTTGCTGTCCTCAGGGGCTGGTGGGTGGGTCAAAATTGGCTCTTCGTTCCGTCTCGAGCTCACGTGCAGCGAGGTGGTGCAGCTTCAGAGCACAGGAACAAGAGGATGCTTCCTTGGCTTGTTGCTCCTTTTATCCGTCTTCAGGGCGGGCGTAAACCCGCCCCGGCCTGCCCCGAGGGCGTGGCCCGGCCGCGTCAGTGTCTAGGCCAGCCCACTCCAGGGCGGGAAAAAGGCGCGCCCCGGCTACGCCGCTTCGGGCATACCAGCCGAGACTCGCCTCCCGCCCAAGATGGCTTCCCGGGGGGATCGTGGTACTCCGCCATACGTTCGGGGGGACCGAATGGTCGCCCCTTTCCATATGGCTGAGATACCCGCCACCCCCTCTCAGCACAATCCCCAAGGATGGGAAACCGGAAACAGTTCTGAACTTTTGGAAGACGGGAGGGAGTGACCCTCCCGGCCGTATTTATTAAAATATGAAACAAAATTAAAACATTAAAATAACAGTTTCATATTATGTACAATTTCATTACCACATTGCGATGTTTGGCTAACCTTAACATATTCTCTAATACAAAGGTTCTCCTAGCCGAACTAACATCCTACAAAACATCTAACTTGAAATTTTGAAATTGCACATCCTAACGTTTAAGGGCCAACGGCAAGGTCGTAACCGGTGTCAAGATCCCTAACCAGAAATATCCCCCTCACTTGTGAGGGGCGACCGCACAGAGGTGTACCTCGAGTGCAACTACCAATTTCCCTTGACTTGACGGGGGCCCCAATAAACTCGACGCCACTTAAAGGTCGTCCGAGGACTCGTGTGAGGAATCTAGAAGGTAGCGTAGACCCCCCCCCCAAACCCCACACAACTTACCACATCTGCCGTCGCAGATGTCCTGGCCCCGGGAAATTCTCCGGGAGGGGGCTGTAGCCCCTCCTACCCAGGAAGGGGCCTTGACCGCCTTTCCTTTCCTTTCGGCGTCCCATCCTTAGAAGGGACCGCCTTCCCCGTTGAGGGGCCAATGGCCACCTCCTTCGAGCGCTCCCATCCGTAATGGGTGACGCCCACTCATAGGGATCTTCCAATTAGTGCTCACCGATCATGACCTTACCGCCACAGGCCGGATAGTTGACCGGCTATCCGGACCCCCCACAACACTCCTACCTAAAGGTCATGTCTTAAAGTCTTTAGCCAAGCTATACAGTCTCCTATGAGTAACTCGTTCCCCACCCGGGACAAATGAACACCATCCCCCAAATACATACTGTCACCAGTAATACAACCATGCGAAATAGAATGCAGTGTATTGGAACGGAACAATCTACTCACTTTGTTATTAATTTTCCTTACTGAATGATTTAGAGCAGAAACAGAAATAGCCCCCCGCCATACTTTTCGTGGGATCATATGTGACCATGCAATCGTGCACCCTGGAACTCTCCTCGCCAACCAACTTACAGTGGAAAGCATCGCCTCAAGAAGAAGTCGTCTACCAGTGGTGACCAAATCATTGCCCCCAAGATGTACTATGACTATAGACGGCGGTGACCTCGTCCGCCCTAGCAAACCCTCAAAAAATGATTGAAACTGGTCAATACAGAGTCCGCCCTTTCCGTAGAAGGACACACTGTACCCGTATTCCCCAGCCACGTGATTCATGTCACCTGCTTTGAATACGTCCGCGGCATGCCTCACGTATGAGTGGCCCACGACCCACACCTCCTTTTTCACAGCCGGTGAAGTATGACCGCTGGCCCGGTGTTGGGTCGACTGCATAGTCCGCCCCGCATCGTAGGCTTGCGCAACTGAAACCAAACAAAAACAAGAAGCGTGAGTACATCGTTACAGCTTCACAACATGTGCAACCGCACATACCTCTTATAACAATTGGAGGACCAACGCCCCACACGTTTAATTTGTTCAACATTCAGACCCCTGGCCGTAGCCTCTGTAGCAGCCCCTATCCGAAAGGAATGGGTCCCAAACTCGCCCGGGTTCAAGCCCGCAGCCGTAATCGACATCGCAAGCACCCGCTGAAACTGAAACCTCGTCAGTGGGGTGGCGTCAGCATGTCTCAACAAGGCCCCCCCCCATGATGCCACCCTTTGTGCTAAATACTCCTCTACACAACTCACCGGGCACATGGAGGACCCGGGGATCCTTCGTATCATTATGCAGTCCCCCATCGAACCCTGATCGGTCTTGGACTTGACAAATGAGACAGTCATTGTCTCCCCCCTGACTTGGACGTGCTCTCGGCACAGTCCCCCCATGGTATCCTGCTTGTTCCTTGCCACTAGTTCGCTTACCCGCATAGCCCCATGGAATGCTAGCACAAAAGCGGCTCGGAATAACACTGCTTCATACTGGGATGAACATGTTGCAGGAAGTACAGATAACAACAAAGCCAACCTATCCAGACCTATCGGGCGCCTTTCATCTACTCTGCGACCCTCAAGGCATTGCCACCCACGTAGCGCTTTTTGCACAACGAAAGACGCTGTCGGGTCCTGGATCCCATGAGCCCTAGCCACAAAGGAAATGGCGGCCCGATGCCTCTGGGCCGTAGCCACTGATTTGCCTGCCTGACGTAAAGACAGCAGGAATTTCACTACCAACTCCTCCTGGCCCCAAAGCTCCCCTCTAGCTGCCCCCAAAAAGGCCCACTAGGAACGGAACGCCCCTTCATATGCCTTCCTCGTCCTGGGTGCTAAACTCTCTCCCACGAGGTTCTGTAGTTCGGGGCACCGAGAGACCAGAGAGCTTCGGGAAAGGGTGCTGCCACCGGGTCCGCTGTGGGCAGAAAACCCCAGAAGGCCTGCATACGAAAACGAGAAAGCGCATCAGCCGCCTGGTTCATCACCCCCGGGACATGTCTTGCCTTAAATAGTACATTCAATTGCATACACAATAACACAATTTCCTTGAGCAATCTCAGAATCCACTTGCATCGTGCTGCCTGGCTATTGATACACTCAACAACGGTCATGTTATCAGACCAGAATACCACAGAGTGATCTCTGAACCCCTCGGGCCAAGTTCTCAGGGCCACCAGAATGGGAAAAAGTTCTAGGAAAGCAATGTTACTTGTCAGACCACTCTCATGCCACCATGACGGCCATTTTTGTGCCGACCACTGAGTGCCGAATATGGCACCAAAACCAATGCTCCCTGCCGAATCCGTCCACAGCCCCAGCTCCTCGGAGGACACGGCCGGTTTGTTCCAGACAATTCGGCCATTGAAATCCGCCAGAAATGCCAACCAAATGCGCATGTCCTGGCGAACCTCTGCCGAGAGCCTTGTGCGATGATGACCCTCCTTCAGGCCGACCATGGCTTGAGCGATCGAGCGAGAAAAGGGGCGGGCCATCGGTATAACTCTTAGGGCAAAATTCAACTGTCCCACCAATTGCTGTAATTGATGTAGCCTAACCTTAGACTCACTTATACACATTTGCAGGGATGCCCTGAATCTTAACACTTTGTCACCTGGTAGACGAAAACAACCTTCCTCGGAATCAAGCTCGATCCCCAGAAACTCGAGGCAAGTCGAGGGACCCACAGTCTTACCTGGTGCCAATGGCACGCCAAACTGATTCATCAAAACACAAAATGCAGTCAAAGCCTGTCCACATTCGGGATCCCCGGCTGCCCCCAGAAACAAAAAGTCATCGAGATAATGCATCACATGTTGAAACCCCGTTTTCCTCGTGAAGACCCATTGCAGGAAGCAACTGAACTTTTCGAAATAGGCACAAGATATAGAGCACCCCATCGGCATACACCTATCCATGTAATAATGACCCTGAAACATGAAACCAAGGAGACGCTGATCGTCTGGATGTACCGGGAGCAACCGGAACGCTGACTCGATATCAGATTTTGCCATCAGCGCACCGGGCCCCAGGCGATTCAAAATGGCTACGGCCTCATAGAAGGATGCGTACCGCACCGAAAACACTTCCGGGTCTATCGCATTGTTTACTGAAAGACCACGTGGGGCTGATAAATTATGTATCAGCCGAAACTCCCCCGGGTCCTTCTTGGGGACCACCCCTAAAGGGGAACAAACAAAGTTAGCAACTGGTGGCACATTAAATGGACTGGCGACTCGACCTCGAGCCACCTCCTTCCCGATCTTTTCCTGTACCACGGTCGTATGCTGTAAGACCGATATCTGGTTTTTACATTGTGGCATACCCTGAAACTCTCCCACTGGGATGCGGAAACCATATGAAAATCCGTTCCGCAACACCCCAGCGGAAGCGTGATCCGGGTATTCGCTGAGCCAGGGAATCATTGCCATGGTATCAATCGGGGTAGGTAAAGGCGCCCCTCGGACTATGTCAGACCTGTTTGGCGCCTCCTCTACCCCCGTTATCACCCGTTTTGGCTCTGCACATGGACTCAGGATGGGATGATTGCCCACACCCCCCACATTCGTGCCTAAATTTGCATGACCCCTGGGGCCTAGTACATTTCCCCCTGTTAAAGTTCCAACAAACCCCCCTTTTACCTGCGTTGCCGGCTGGCCTCGAGTGATTGTCGTTACTCGTACCTGATCGAAAGGGCGTCCCCGCATATTGGCGGGAGGATTCACCAACGTTACTCCCTACCAATGGCACCTTCAACATACCAGAGTCCTCCATTTTGGACCAGGACACAGAATCATAACAATCCCAAGTTAAGTTTTTATCATGCTCTTTCGCTTTTCTGAAAATATTGTCGTAACAAAACCAATGATTGCCCTCGTGAGATACTGAATACCCCATGATCCGTGACTGATAAATCGGCAATTCGGGCAGCAATTCGGGCCTACGTTCACCCAAGATGGATGTAAAAACCCCCCATGCCTTGCCCCAATTACCAATGTTTTCATTTACCTTAAAGGCGGCCATCTTTGCGCGCCAAACACTTGGATGCATGAGCTCTTTCTGGCTCTTAACATGCTCCATTTCATAATGGTCGGTAAGCAACGAGAAGATGTTTATATATTCCCCTGCCCATATCTTCTCTTTGATAGCCAGAGGGACATGTTGACCCAATTTTTCCCTTCGAGAGGGTGCCGACTCATCCCTCGCAATCGGCAATGGCCGCTTACCTGAACCGGAAGCTGTATCTGCGACTTGAACTGATGGCGATGGTGCCTTCGTCGCTTCCCTTGTTTCCCGCAGCTGCCTCATCAACACCTGCGCGTCGTCAGCCGTGGCGCCCTTGCTACCTTTACCCAACCACGCTGCTAATTGTGCTGCCAGCTCGGGCAGCATATCCTCCCCGGACACGGGGGTGACCACTACGGGAATCGGATTCCCTTCCTCCGGCACAGGAGTGGGTGCTTCGAGTGGGGTACAGGGAACTGGGACGTCTCCCCCAGCTGCTCCCCTTCTGGGCCTCTTGCCTTTTCCTCCTGGAGCTGCTCCTGCCAGAGGACGTTTCGGCCCCCCTTCCTCGTCTTTCTCCGCCATTCGCTTCTTTAAGTCGGTCACCTCCTTCATGAGAACACGCAGCATCTGGTCGGTAGTCATTCGCTTTCCCGCCTTCTTAGGCATTCTCCGACAGAGTATCTGAAAAACAAACAAGAAAGATTACAACGCTCAAAATTGGCTCTTCGTTCCGTCTCGAGCTCACGTGCAGTGAGGTGGTGCAGCTTCAGAGCACAGGAACAAGAGGATGCTTCCTTGGCTTGTTGCTCCTTTTATCCGTCTTCAGGGCGGGCGTAAACCCGCCCCGGCCTGCCCCGAGGGCGTGGCCCGGCCGCGTCAGTGTCTAGGCCAGCCCACTCCAGGGCGGGAAAAAGGCGCGCCTCGGCTACGCCGCTTCGGGCATACCAGCCGAGACTCGCCTCCCGCCCAAGATGGCTTCCCGGGGGGATCGTGGTACTCCGCCATACGTTCGGGGGGACCGAATGGTCGCCCCTTTCCAAAAGCGGTGGCTGCAACAAGTGTGAGTCTGGAACAAAGTGAAGGAATAATAATGGGGTTTCCTGTAAAAGTATATGTACCCCGTTCAGTTGAAATTTTCCTTAATAGGAGCAAAACTTAACATTTGACGAGTAACAGATTGACAAAATATGAAAAAATTATTCTGGGATCAGATAATGTTTCTATTGCAAGATGTGTGAATTTGAATCCTTCCACATTGTTGCCTGATGGTGTTGTGACTGAAATTAGAAATGAGAATGACATTGATCATGAATGCCTGGATGTTTTAGAATATTGCACCAAACCTAGGCAGGACATTAAAGATGTTCCATTGCCTGAATCTGATTTTGTTTATTTCGTTGATGGCTCATGCTTGAGAATGAATCAAGGCATTTTGAGTGCAGCATACTCTGTCTGTGCAGTTGCAGATGTGGTTGAAGCTTCTTGTCTCAAAGTAATTCGTTCAGCTCAAATAGCAGAATTGATTGCTTTAATTTGTGCATGTGAAAGAGCAACAGGATTTAAAATTACCATAGTGACTGATAGTCAGTATGGGTATGGCGTAGTCCATGACTATGGCCAGCTTTGGTCTCAAAGAGGTAATTTAACTTCTGCGGGAACACCAGTCAGAAATGCAAAATTGATCAAAAGATTGATCGATGGCATTCAACTACCAGAGAAAATTTCTGTAGTAAAATGTACAGCACATAAAAGAGGGGATGACTATATGACCAAGGGAAATGCTTATGCTGATGAGATTGCTAAGTTTTGCGCGAAAAACAATATGTCTATTAATCGGGAAAAAGACAATGAACATGTTTTAAACTCACTTATGCTAATATCTGTAGTTGAGACATGGCAAGGAGTGAAAGATTTACAAGATGAAGCAGATGATGAGGAAAAAGACTCATGGCTAAAAGCAGGTTGCAGACAGCGAGAAGAAGATGAGATTTGGGTTTACAAAGATGACAGACCAGTAATGCCAAACTGCATGATTGCTGACATGGCACGAATGTATCATGGTCCAGGTCATTTAGGCAGAGATTTGATGATTAGGTTGTTTAGGCAGACATGGTACAACCCAAAATTCAGGATTGTTGCGGAATCTTTTTGCCAAAGATGCTTGATTTGTCAACAGATCAATCCGAACAGGAAAACAGTTGTAAGCTTGGGAACCATAGGACGGGAGGGTGGTCCTTTTACCAGGTTACAGATGGATTTCATTGATATGCCTCCTCATAACAGTTTGAGATATGTCTTGGTGATAATCTGTCTGTTTTCAAGATGGGTGGAAGCTTTCCCGACTTGTCACAATGATTCATTTACTGTGGCAAAATTGCTTCTGAGGGAGATCATACCTTGGTATGGATTTCCAGTGACGGTTGAAACTTATCGCGGCACACATTTTGAAACAGATTGTTAAAAATGATTTGTGAAGCACTTGGTATAAAACAAAAAAAACACTGTGCTTACAGACCAGAAGCATCAGGTGTTGTTGAGCAAGTCAATGGTACTATCAAAAATAGGCTTGCAAAAGTGTTTTTGGCTAAAGGAATGAAGTGGACTGACGCACTTCCACTTGTCTTAATGTCTTTGAGAAGTACTCCAGATAGAAAAACTGGTTTAAGTCCACATGAAATCATTATGGGCAGAGTAATGAGGCAAGCATGTGTTCCAGTTGAAAAAGTACTTAGCATTAATGATAGTGCAGTTATGGAGTACTGTAAAAATTGTTCTGACATAGTGACTTCTGTGTTCCATCAGGTGGGAACTGAGGTACTTACAAGAGAACAGGCTCATGATCTATTGCCAGGAGATTGGGTGAGGACAAAGGTTCATCGAAGGAGAAATTGTCTGGTACCCAGGTGGCAGATAGCAAGACAAGTGATTCTTGTAACAACAAACGCAGTAAAGTGTAGAGGTCTGAAAAGATGGTTACATGCTAGTCATACTATTCGAGTGCCACCACCTGAGAATTCAGACGAAGAAGGTGATACGACAACTGATCCAGATTCTGAAGAAGAACCTGAAAATCCAGATACTGAAGATCGACAAGAAAGTCGAGATCTGGAAGATGCAGATGTAAATCAGGCATCGAATGAAAAAGATCTAGGGAACTAGACTCAGAAAATGATGAAAATTTGCTAGACAACGTAGCAGAAAAAGAGTCTGATCAAGAAGTGATTCAAGATCAGGAAAGTATTGAAAAGCAGATTGGAAGCTCTGCAAGAAGGAACGAAAATTCTGAAACTGGTGGATTGGAAGTAATTCAAGAAGAAGAAGAAGACGAATTACCAAGTACCAGCTATAAGGATGATGTTCCTAACAGAGTGAAGCTGCAGAGTAAAGAAGTACCTGAATCTAAAGCTGATATCACAGAGAGCGAAACTGATGAGATTGATGATTAATCCAATGTGAAAAGATCAAGAAAAAGAGCTTGGAGAGTTGAGTGCAATCAAACTGAGCCAAAGAAGAAACTCTCGAGAAAAGGAGATAATTGGCCTGAAATTTAATTTAGTAAATAAATCAAAAGAACAAATTAATGAAATTTCGAGTCAGAAAAGTGAATTGGATAAGAAAAATCAGGCAGGAAAGAAAATAGAAGTGATTAGCAATAGAGCAAAAAGAGTGTTAAAACCTAATCAGAAGTATAAGTCTCCGGAGTGGACGTACATTATCATACCACCAGTGGTGGAAGTGAGCAGTAGTAGCCAAGAAGAAATAGATGACACAAGTGACATTGATTAAGTTTGTTTTCACATTAGGTTAAAATTGTAGGTGACATGAGGTCGAAGAAAATGTGTTAGGTGACATAAGGTCAAAGAAATTGTGTTAGCTGGAAAAATACATTGATGTGAGACGTAAGGTTGAAGAAAAGCTGTTAGAGGATTCTTTATTTAAAAAGAAGTAAATAAGGGGGTATATGATTTAAAAAAAAATTGTTTTGTTTTTTCTGAAAGGCTCTTGTCTCAAGTAAAAGATGCCTAATTCTAACAATAATTCGAGATGCTCTATTTTAAGAAGATGTTGCAAAATGTCTTCTATTTGTGTGATTTTAATAATTTTAGTTTGGTTAATTTTAGCTGTCATTTTTCCTTTTGGAATTGACAAAGAAATGTACAAAGCTAATATGTCTAGTAAAGTTGAGACTAAATAAGTTATTCATGATGTAGTGTGTAAGACTAATAGAGTTATTGAGCACAAACCAGAGATCCACCAAGATAGATCTGTTGGTGATTTTTCTAGTAATACGGTTTCTAGACTTCTATCTGAATACGTCAAAAGTGATGAATGTCAAGGATTGTTACATCTGTGTGAAATTACCTGCTTCTGTTTCGGAAGGGGTTACGTATAATATGCTTCCTCTTACTTATGGCATTACTTGCATTGTATTAACTAGTTTGTCTTATGAAACTGGACGGTTGGAATAATATTATTCTGACTTTGATGAGATTTTTGCAAATCTAAAAGTTGTAAATAGCTTAAACAAAGTGAGACCTGCCAAACAGATGAGGGGATTTTTCTTAGTGACTGGTGAACTTAATTATGAGTATGCCTTTAAAAATAATTTAACATGTAAGTTGAGAACAGAAGAAAAGACATTGTTAAATATGGTGGAAGAGAGAAGAGCAGTTTATAAGAGAAACAAGATGACAAAACATTCCAAGGCTAAGTTTTGTCAAGCAGAGGACGAGAAACCTAATGGAAGAAATGAAAATGTTGCTATTAACATAGATAAACCTGATAGTGGAAAGCTTTGCATTAGGAGAGATAATACACTATATGATAATTATTTTGAGGGTGCAAGTCAATGTGAAGATACCTATCGTATTATAGGGGGTTGGGGATTTAAATGGGGCAAAGATCCAATTTTTCCTGGAATTTATTTCATTTGTGGGAATAAAGCTTATTACAGTCTTCCCGACCATTGGTATGGGACCTGTTTTGTTGGTTTAGGTTTGCCAAAGATATTCCATGTAGATAGAAATTCAAAGGGTTCATTTGAAATTGGTAATCAGTAGATTTAAAAGAGAAAGCTTTTCAGAAATTATAGGAGATATATTTGGTGCAATAATACCTATGGTGGGAATTACCCTGAATGCAAATAAAATCAGAAAAGTATCTACAATTGTTGACAGATTGTCATTAGACACTGAAAGTGGATTTCAATTAGTTGATACTGAACTTGTTGCCATGAGATCCATGGTAATGCAGAACCGTCTTGCTCTAGACATTCTGCTAGCAAAAGAGGGAGGAGTTTGTGGGATATTGCATGTCCAACACTGCTATACTTTTATTCCAGATAAGAGTAGGGATGTAGAAATGTATATAAAGAATTTAACAGAATTACATGCTGAAATTGAACCTGTTGAAGATGAGAGTTTTAAAGAGCGCTTGGCTAAAAGATTCGCAACAATTAAACGCTGGTTCCAAGAGATTGGTAGTTCAATCATTGGGAAAATACTTTATCCTGTAATAGTTATAGTTATATTGATACTTTTGTTAAAAATTACTTGCATGATACACAAGAGAAAGAAATTTGTGAGGGAAAAGAGAAGAATTTATAAGCTCAGAAAAGAACAGGAGAAGGAAATAGATCTAGAAGAGTTTTGTAGAGCTCAATATGAGAGTAGTAGACAAAATGCTGAATCTAAGCTTTAGAAAAACTAATACAGTGAAAGTTCAAAACAGATTCATAAGATTAACATTTTTGCTGATATTTTTTGGGTGTTATTTGGTGATTTAGAAATCACCAGATGAGGGAGTTGATGGAGCGAGATGTTGAATGAAATTTCGTTCAAACTCGCAAAGTTAAACTTCCATAATAAATGTAACAATACTAATAGCATGTGTTGAAATAATTACCCAATCTAGTTTAAAATGCATACATTACACGCGGGACTAATGTGCTTTTATGTTGCATTTGCAAGTGTGTGAAAATAATAAACTAACCTTGTCTATTGTTATTGTCAGTATTAAATGCAGCTGTTTTATTAATAGCATGTGCTATATTCGTGTGCATATGTTTTGTCGTGTCTTTTCTGTGGCAAAAGCTTGAGGAGAATCCTGGTGGCCTGAAAGAAGAAGGTTATTATACATGCTGCTTTATGTGCTTTGCTAGGTACATAATTAATGAGTTAATAATTAGCACAGGGGAGGGTAACAGATTGGGTCTCAATTCTTTAATTACTTACTGTCTTTTGTTTGTTTAAATACTAGCTACCGTGAGAGGCCTTTTGGGCATACAAAAGATGGCGTTTTTGAAACCTGTCCAGAGAGGAGCCTTGCACACATGAGAAGTGGAAAGTTTTATCACGATGACAATTTTGTCAAAAGAAAATACTGTTGAAATAAGTCATGCATAATGTGCTCATGAAGATTGTCCAAGGACAGGAAGCGGCAGGATTGCCAAAGCAAGGAAGCTATGATTTGTAACTCAAAAGAACTTATTCTGATACATTTTCGAGGAAGCGAAATAACCCGAACAATAGGGCTAAAGAAGAGCCCATTCATAGTTTGAAAGCAGTGATGACATGGATGGTATACCATAAGTCAGCCAATGGAAACTCTGATGGCAAGGAAAAATGAACTTTTTGAGAAGATTAGCTAGTTAGAAAGGTATAAAATCTGGCCCTACTGATAGGAGGGGGCTCTTGCTTCCCGATTCCTGAATGACGTGATGTTGGACTCTTTGGCGCACGTAAGGACAGCAGTCTTTATTAAATATTCCTTAGGGGAAGAGAGTTTTAGACAGGGAAATAGAATTTAGGGAATGGAAACATTATTTTGCTTTAATTCATGCTAAATGATTTACTTTAAAATGTCAGACTAATAAGCCTTTCCTTGAATGAAGCTTTCAAACTGTTAATAAAATAATGATTACTGAATAAAAATGCTCTTTGAATTAAATAAAGTTAATAAATTAGATTTTTGAAATGACATGCTGGTCTTGTTTATTCATGGTCTAGTTATCATTATTAGATCCATTCACCTATATGACTTCATTAAATGTCATATGATCAAAAACCATGGTAAGAAATGATAAACTGCAGCTGTATTTAATTTTGTGAATAGTTTATGAATAGAGTGTTTTAATTAGGTCACATGATTCAGTCCCTCAAAAATTTGTCTTGTTAGTTTATGGGCCTTGGTAGTGATTCATGATTAATGGTAAGTATTGTGAAGATGGGTAGCGTTTGTGAGACAGTTTTTCATTAGGAGCACTGGATCAGCCTCAGTTCGCAAGGATGAGCTTATTCCTACCAAAGAAGGAATACCTTTAGCTCCGGAGGGTACACAAACTCTACATATTTCTCTAGAGAAGAGATATCACACTTGTACCTGGTGGCCAGCATGGGTAAGAGTGGTGGGGCAGGGGTGGGTTAGGGTGATAGTCAACAGACAACAGGATAGGTAAAAGTAATTTAAAAAACAAAAAACACTTACTTTGCGCTTGCTGCATCGCTGATGAGGCAAGCGCAAGGTAAGTGGTTTTATTTGATTTTTTATTTAATGTTACCTATTCCGTCATCTGCTGTATTCCACCCCTGCCCTGCCTCACCGCTCTTACCTGTGCTGGCCATCACTGCCGACTGCCAGCATAATCAGACCCTTATGCCGTAAGTCACAATTTTAAATCAATTTTGATTGACTTCCCTTTCCCATATCCTTATTCAATCCCCCAAGTAGTGCAAGTTATCTACAGTAATAGAGGGGGTAGTGGCTCTGACTGCCAAAATCATGAATATTAAATTCTAACCCATAGTCTACATCCCTCAAGGGCCCTGGATCCCAGATACAATGTCAAGGTAGTCCGTTGCTGAGAGGCTCATAGGTATAGATGGGTACTATGCAAGACAGTTACCCTAGAGACAACTCTACTAGACTTGTTCCCATCTTGTGCATCCCTTGTGACTTTTCGCTGAAGCTGCAGCATCTACTATGTCCACCTCAGTCTCTTCCAAGCCAGTGTGACTTTTTAGGTCTTGGCCTGAGGTGAACAGCGCATGCGCTGCTCTCGTCCTGTGAGACTGTGAGAGCTTCTTGGAATCTATACGATTCAAGAAGTTGTCTTGCGACTCGATTTGCGTCATCGCTGATGCAAAACACAGTGTAATGATTGCACCGGAGGCAATCATTATACTGAGGGTTGCCAACCTGTCCCCTTTTGGCCCCGCCCACCGGGTTTGGATCATTTGCGGTGGGAGACAGTGTCTCTCAATTAGCTGCTAAGCACTTTTTTTCATAGTACACGTTTGCTTTCAACAATGGCTGACACTCCAGTTGCCTGCGGGTTCCAGGGTTATGTACCAGGAGGCCCTAAGCTTGCAAAAGGGGTTGGATTAGCAGATCATCTTTCTGTTAACCAAACATCCTGCAGGGTCTCATAAAAAATTCTGACCGAAGGCCTGTGTGTTCTACCTTTGCTGTGGGCGCCTTAGAAAGTTCTTTCAGGTGGAATTATTTTACATGGCGCCTAGGCCCAGCATTTTGGACGGTACACAGACAAAATATCGAGTTTTAAATATCGATATACAATAATATCGAAGTTTAAATATCGATGGGACAAAATATCGAAGGTAAGTAATATCGACAGTCTTAATATCGATATTAGTATGATATCAGTAATATCGAAGTTTTAAATATCGATGTCAATAATATCGAAATAAATAACTTCGATGTTACTAATATCAATTTTTAAATTGATTTAGTGTATATTATATTGTATTTATTATGTTTTAATATTTATATTTAATGTAATTTAATTAAATATTGTCTTTTACTACTGTAGCGGGTTGTGGGTTTATAGGGGAATAGGGTGGGAAGTAATTTAATTATGTTAAATTAATTATTAATTAGTAGGAATTATTAATGAATTAATTGAGAAATAATTTTTAATTAATTTTAATTAATTGATTAATTGATAAATATGTTCTGTAGCAGGTTATGGGTTTATAGGGGAATAGGGTGGGAAGTAATTTAATAATAATTAATTAATTAATATATGTTTGTACATATTTTAATTAACAATTAATTGGTAATTAATTTATATTAATTAGTTAATTAATTAATATAATTTTGTACATATTTTTAAGTATTAATTAGTTGGTAATTAATTAATATTAATTTGTTAATTACATTAATTACAGTAATTTTTTATATATATTTTTTGTTATTCTTAATTAATTGATTGGGAAAAATAATATTAATTATTAAATTAAATTAATTACAGCTAATGTGCTAATATATTTACTTTATTGTTATTGTTAATTAATAATTAATTGGTAATTAAATAAGATTAATTAATTTTGGGTAAAGGAGTATTTTTAGGGTTCAGGGTCAGTTTTCAGTTTTTGGGTAAAGGGGTATTTTTAGGGTTCAGGGTCAGTTTTCAGTTCTTGGGTAAAGGGGTATTTTTAGGGTTCTGGGTCAGTTTTCAGTTTTTGGGTAAAGGGGTATTTTTAGGGTTCAGGGTCAGTTTTCAGTTTTTAGGTAAAGGGGTATGTTTAGGGTTCAGGGTCAGTTTTCAGTTCTTGGGTAAAGGGGTATTTTTAGGGTTCAGGGTCAGTTTTCAGTTTTTGGGTAAAGGGGTGTTTTTAGGGTTCAGGGTCAGTTTTCAGTTTTTGGGTAAAGGGGTATTTTTAGGGATAAGGGTCAGTTTTCAGTTCATGGGTAAAGGGGTAGTTTTAGGGTTCAGGGTCAGTTTTCAGTTTTTGGGTAAAGGGGTATTTTTAGGGTTCAGGGTCAGTTTTCAGTTTTTGGGTAAAGGGGTATTTTTAGGGTTCAGGGTCAGTTTTGGGTTTTTGGGGTACAGGGATATTTTTAGGGTTCAGGGTCAGTTTTGGGTTTTTGGGGTACATGTGCACAGGGTAAAAACAAAAAAATATTACATTAAATCAATTAAATAACATTAAAAAAAATAAAATTACATTAAATTATTAACTGTTTTATTATTTTAAATGTATATGTATTACTTTTAATTTTGTTTTAATATTTTTATTTAATATTTGTAGAATTATATGTATTTTAAAATTATTTTTACATTATTATTAATACATTATAAAAAACGATATTTTTAATTCCGATATTTTTGTACTACGATATTTTTTTTCTCGATATTTTTGTACTTACCTTTATGAAGATAGGATTCCGATATTTTTGATGTCGATATTTTTGTTCCGATATTTTTGTAGTTCGATATTCTGTCTGTCGATATTATGTCAGACATTCATTTTGGACAGCCTTTGGAGGAGGGTCAGTGCATTATTTGATTACAGAGGTAGTTTTTGGTAGTCAGTCACAAAAAGGGGCATCCAGTGGAGAGAAAAACAGTTCTGTTCCAAGGTCTGCATCCCTAGTCATCATCAACAGGCGCTCTAGATTGTTTGTTACTCTGGTGACATCAGCTGGGGGTTTGAGATGTATTGTTGCTTCATCCACTGATGGCTTTTTAAAGTTTAGCAAATCTATCTAGAGGGTGAGTTTCAAGGAAGCACTAATGAATGTGTCCCTTCTCACCTGATCAGCATGCTTGGGTATACTGATGACAATCATAAGTTTGTTTTATATAGTGCTTTATAACACATTTTCCAGCAGTTTCAAAGCACTGTAAATATCGGGTGTGGTGAGGCCAGGTAAACCGAGTACCAAATAGATGGTACTCAGTCTATAGGCCTGAGGGGTACTGATGCTTGCGACCTTTGTCAGGTTGCAAACTGGGACCCGCAGGTATAACCAGATGACAGCAGTGAGCATTTAAATCACTTAGCCGTCTTGCAGATTTTTAAGATGAGAACGAGTAATCACTCATCAACAGCACCATATGTACCAGGTTATACTCAGAAGTGACATATTAATCACGCAGAATAGTGCTTTGGGTGCTACTCATTGTAGGCACTAAAGGAGATTGTCAGGGAGTGAACCTGTGAGAAGTCTCTACTACTCTCTACTCACTCTCTACTACTCACTTTCTACTACTCACTCTCTATTACTCTCTACTACTCAATCTCTACTACTTACACACTCTACTACTCACTCTCTACTACTCTCTCTACTCACTCTCTACTACTCACACTACCACTCACTCTCTACTACTTCACACTCTCTACTACTCACTCTACTACTCTCTAGTACTCACTTTCTACTACTCTCTACTACTCACTCTCTACTATTTACTCACTCTCTAATACTCACACAACTACTACTCTCTACTACTCACTCTCTATTACTCTCTACTACTCTCTACTACTCACACTATACTACTCTCTACTACTCACTCTCTAATACTCACTCTCTAATACTCTACTACTCCCTCTCTACTACTCACTCTCTACTACTCACTCTCTACTACTCTGTACTACTCACTCTACTATTCTCTACTACTCACGCTCTACTACTCTCTACTACTCACTCTCTACTCTCTACTACTCACTTTCTACTACTCATTCTCTACAACTCACACTCTACTACTCACACTTTACTATTCTCTACTACTCACTCTCTACTACTCACAATCTACTACTCTCTACTACTTACTCTCTACTACTTACTATTTACTACTCACTACTACACTCTACTCTCTACTACTTATTCACTCTCTACTACTCACTCTACTACTATCTACTACTCACTCTCTAATACTCTCCACTACTCTTTCTACTCTCTACTACTCACTCCATACTACTCAATCTCTACTACTCACACTCTACTACTCTCTACTACTCACTCTCTACTACTCTCTGCTACTCACTCTCTACTACTCACTCTACTATTCTCTACTACTCATGCTCTACTACTCTCTACTACTCACTCTCTACTATCTACTACTCACTCTCTACTACTCACTCTCTACTACTCACACTCTACTACTCACACTTTACTACTCTCTACTACTCACTCTCTACTACTCACACTCTACTACTCTCTACTACTTACTCTCTACTACTTACTCTTTACTACTCACTACTACACTCTACTCTCTACTACTTATTCACTCTCTACTACTCACTCTACTACTATCTACTACTCACTCTCTAATACTCTCTACTACTCTTTCTACTCTCTACTACTCACTCCATACTACTCACTCTCTACTACTCACACTCTACTACTCTCTACTACTCACTCTCTACGATGCTCTACTCTCTAATCTTTCTCTACTTTTCACTATCTACTACTCACTCTGTACTACTCACTCTCCACTCTCTACCTCTCTATCTACCTCTCTACCTCTCTCTACTATATGCATTTATAAGGGGCAAATGACCAATACATGAGAATAATTCATTTATTTTATTGTAGGTGCCTGCATGAAAATTAACTAAACAAAATAAGGAGTGCTTATTAAGTCTTGATAAAGATGGATTTATAAGGTTTCTCCATCGAAACGCGTCAACGCTATTTCTTGACTCACAATTCGTCTATGGGACATTAGTGTGAAAAAGCCAATTAAAGAATGCTCTCTTCCATGCCCAGAATATGATATGAAAACGGATGTGGAATCTGCTGAGACTAAGTTTTCAGCCTAACCTCCGTTTCTCTCACTCTTTTCATTTCTTCATGCATTTTTTGTGACTAACATTTTAAATATTTTTTTTTAATGAATTGTTGTAATATCAAATGTGTTGATTGACGGGCTTTCCCGGCTTTTTATCGTGAACTTTGTAACAATAAATGTATGTGATATATTTTTCCAAAATAGTATACTCTGTGTGTTCCCTATTATGTATGGTTCAAGTATAAAAGGTGTGGATGGAGCTGTTAAATGGTAAGAGAATATTAAGGTACGCGTACTGGTAGACTGAATATAAATCTACCCAAAGGGATTCTTCTACTTTTACTTGGTTAGTGCCCTATTCCCTTTGGTGATAAGGGGCCCCTCTTTTTCCAAACATATATATACATATATAAACATATATATACATCAGCATATCTATATAAATACAAACATGAATGCATGCATATACATATATGCATACATATGCAGGTTATGTACATGAACGTTTGAAAAACACTAATAAAAAAAGCTAAAAGGCCACCTAATTACAAATAGAATTGCTTTAACTTGAATGAGGGCGAGACCTATTGCATTTTCAATGCTTGTTCTTTTTGTGACAAATGCCCACCCTCCTCCGTTCTGAGAGTTGGCCCGCCTGACCAGTCTCATGACCCAGATATTTGCAGCATTCCCTGCATGAGACAAGGGAAAGAAGTTTGCGTTCCCACTGGAAAATCACCCTGAAGATGGTGTGTGATTGGTTCGAATGACCTTTGTTTGGCTAGTGAGAGCAAGGAAAAGTCTTGAAAGAAGGAGTTGCATTTGCTCATCCCTGATGTGCATTAGACACTATTCCTTATTTATCTTCATATAAGTGAACTCTGGTTAGCACATCAGGGATCAGATCTCGCTTATGAGATAGCAGGCCCATCCTCCGTGTTCCATCCAGTCTTATTTGGTCACTCCCTGCACGCTCCACGATGAATCAATACATATCATCTCAGATCTTTGTGGTACACATCTGAAGGAATGCCCTGTATGTGGATATCATTCAGTCTCGAGCAATTATCCAGGTCTACACATATCCTGTTACTGCTTGAGGTCCAGCATGCGCCTCTGTAACTGCTCACAGCAGTCACCATGGCTCATTCAGTCCCATTCTCAATTTTTTCACCCCGTCTCCTAGATTGTTAAGTTCTTTCAATTTGTGTTGCAAGCTCAACATAACGATTTGTATTTCACCCCAATCGTCTCAGAATGACAAAAGGAGGAAATTTTTATTCAGAGTGTGATCTGAGTACTCCTGGGCATCTGCAGGCCTACAAGTGCCAGCCATGTTTGATATTATTGTTGCTGTTCGTTTTATACACAGCACTTTGATGGAGAAAGGTCCTTGGACTCTTTTATTCCCCTGCCTCCTGTCATTCAATCAGACGTATCTCAGTTGCCCCTGTTTTTAGGGATTTTCTGGGACTTCCCACCGGGTTGCCTCTATTTAAGGGGCTAGGACTTTGGGGCGTCAGCTGTCCAAGGGCTTCCAAAGCAGGTTGCTCCAGGACCTCCAAGTGATGCAAAGTGATATTTGCTTCTGTGGGCCAGGGATGCTCAGCGTAGGTCACAATTCTCATGTATCCCCCCTAGACAAAGTGGATCTAGTGTGACATTCACTTTGAGGGCAAGGGACAATTCTTAGCCTCTATCTTGTAATAAAGAAATTCTTACTCCCTAGGACAGAGAGTACAAGCAACCTTCCACTCCCAAGAGGTCATCTCGCAATAGAACACCATATGCAAGGGGGGAGGGAGGTACATCACCAGATACCATCAACCCGTCAACTTGCAGTTACCATCAGGATATCTCACAAGTCCTCCACCCCTATTTTGTCTTGTGGGAAATCTCCTGTGCCTGTGGTTGAGGAGAATTGTAGGCCACAGTTTCACCGCTATGGGTGGAGGAAGGTGGGTTCTCCTCAGACAGGTTACTGCATCTCCTTAGGGGTCTCCTGCTTCAGTGCTTCATAGCTTCTAACCAGAGGCTGGTGATGACACCCTGTGGCTAGCTGTCTCTGAGCTTGTTTACTCACATCAGCTTGACCCCTATGGTCTGTGATGAGGCCACAATGATCTGAGCTGTCAGTTCTATGGTACCGCTGCACCTTCAGACATGCCCCTATCTCTGCTACTTGCTCTCACTCTGGTGCTGAGTTGCTTGTATTTAGGGTAGTTTCTTGGAAGGGGTTAGCTCAGCCTGCATGGTCTGACTGTGGACTTCGCCATCTTAGGCCTCATCATGAGGCCCAGCGTTCACCTTAGTCATCGGGCGGCAAGACTTGTCTCAGAATCTCCAACTTAACTCACCAACCTCAGAATATTGTCCAGTTCGATGCCATGTACATGTTTTACTGGGCTGTCACTTTAGAGCAGCGCAACCTGTATTTTCCTTTCTTGCTTTACAGGAAATCCCACATGTGAATATGTAAAAGACATCAAGACAAATAATTGGAATAACTTTTTACTTCTGCAGCCAGTGGTTTAGTAGTTTCAAACGACTTAATTTTAAAATGGGCTTTTATACAAAAGTATTATCTAAATCACATTTGTTGACTGGTCTACAAAAGTATCCTTTGCTCTAAAATAATTTTCTGTCCATCTCTGATGACCCAACTAATGGGAGAAATCTCTCTGCATTGTTCAGTCTATCTTCTTGTATCCTTTTAAACCGAGGAGAGATGACAAGGCACAGAAAACAATGCACATTTGCAGGTATCACAATATGTACACGGCATTAGCAGTCATAGTAGAAAAAATGATATGTAAAGTATCGCAGAATAGTATAAGACACAAGCAGACATATATGTCAGTATTGCTATCTATATAGAAAACAGAGTGTTGTAAATTACGTCTTAAGGGGAGGGGTCATTGGGAGAAGATTGTAATGTTGCGATATGCAATGGCGTGACTACGTCGTGACGTAGTCACGCCATCGCATATCGCAACAGTCACAACACACGATGGCAAGTTAATAAAAGGGCAGGAGCACGTCCACGTCGGCCAGTTGGCGACGGAGACCGCGACCTGTAGTTACACTCCATCTAAGGCTCCTGTCATAATTTATGTGCTAGGCCCCCAGCACCTGCCCGTCACGCCCATTCATCCGGTGTCTGCACTACCCAAGTGTGCGACACAACACTGGCGATGAGGTTGGGCGTACCTTCGTGTGGTGGCGGCCGCGAGCGTGTCGTGCTGCTCGCGGTGCTCGTGCCCTTCGGCTGGCAGCTGGTGCGGCCCTAGCGTGTCGACTCCTGCTCCTGCTGCCCGTGGAGCGTAGTGCCCCTGTGCGACAGCCCGGCATGGCCCTGAGGTGAGGCTGCTGCAAGGGGGTGCCGCCGGTCACAGGCGCGATTCCCGGGCCTACCCCTGACACGCTCCTGTGCCCCGTGTGGTGCTTGGCCGGTCCGCGCATCCCCGCTTCTCTTCACCGGCCGAGTGACAGCCCAGTGCGGGTACGACAGCGCACATTATGGCAGCACGACAGCGTACACAGGAGCAGTATCCAGCGCTGCGCTCCTTGTGGCAGTGAAGTGAAGGCCTGGATCGGGCCGCGCATCAGCCCCGCCCACTTCTGGCCGGTACTTACTCAGGCATCTGGAGGACAGCCCAAGAGACATGTGGGGAGGAAGTGAAGAGCATTGTGCCCTGCCGGGGAGGGAGTGACACCAGCCAGACCCCGCACAAGGGAAGGTGAAACTGAGGGGACACACGCCAACACCAAGACATCGTGCCATAGAGACAGTGGGCCACAGTGCTCATCCCGGGCATCATCCGCTCCAACACAGCGGACACATAATCCATCCTAAACACAGGAAGGCGGCTCCTTGGACAGCACTCCGGGAAAAAACAAAATAGTGTGCGTGGGCAGAAGACATGTCACAAATTCCCCCCATTGAGCCCTTCATAGTCGAAGGCTCCCCGTCATCCATGGCGCCCAAATGGAAGGATTGGGTAGACCGCCTAACGATCTTCTTTGAAGCCACCAAAGTGCACAAAGAACAGAAAAGAGCCATGCTGGTCCACTTAGGAGGGAAAGACATTCACAATATTGCCAAAACGATTGTGGAGGCGACGCCAAAAAATCACCACACCTTAATAAATGCCCTCAATGCTCACTTCGAGCCCATGGCCAATCAGGACTATGAGAAATTAATTTTTCGTCAGGCCCGGCAACTTCCGAACCAGTCCCTAGACACCTACCATGCGCGGCTAAAAAATCTGGCCTCATCATGTGGGTTCCAAGACGAAACGGAGGAGATAAGAGGGCAGATCATTCAAGGCTGTGCTTCCGCCAAGCTGAGGGAACGAATCCTTGAGGAATCTGTAAAACCCTTGGCTGAGATTCTGACTCTGGGACGCACCAAAGAGCTATCCAAGGCTTGGGCGGCTCACATGGAGGCAGCCCTCCAAGTGCCGATAAAGACCGAACCGGTCAACGCAGTCACCACCAAGCCAGCGTCCAGAGGGAACAGGAGAGGCCAAAGCGGTGCAGCGGCGGCACCTTCCACCACCTGTGGGTACTGTGGAGGAACACCCCATCCATCGGCCGACTGTCCAGCGAAAGGAAAGAGATCATCAGGTTGTGGGCGATACAACCACTTCGAAAAAGTGTGTAGAGCCAAGAAATTTCGCAAACCGCGACCCCAGGCCAACGTGGTAATGGAGGATGACAAATCGCCGAGTGACATGGACGATGATGAAGAGGAAGAGAGAGTAGTGCACAAGGTGCACATGATTGGGACCACGACCCGCAAAGCCCAGCGTCTGCCCCAATGCCTCCTCCAGGTGGGGGACCAAGAGATCAATGCGGTGGTTGACACTGGGGCCACTATTAACATCATGGCAGCTGCTCTCCACCTTACCTTGCGACCGACACCTCCGCTTCAGCCCTCCACAATAGTGGTGTTCGTATATGGACAGGACACTTCGTTGAAAATCCTGGGGCGGTTCAAAATGGCCGTGACGCATGGAAACCAGAAAATCTACACCAACATCTACGTTACGGAGGATGGCCAAGGCATGCTCCTAGGATGCCGTGATGCCGAGGATCTGGGGATCGTATCTTTCTCTTTCAGGGTACACCAAGAATCCATACAACATCTCCTGGAGGAGTTTACAGAAGTATTTGAAGGGATTGGCAGATTCAAGGGGAAAGAGATACACCTGCATGTGGACCCCACTGTCCAACCAGTGGCCTTACGGCATCGGAGAATTGCATTTCATCTGAGACCCCAAGTGGAACAAGAACTGAAGAAACTCGAGGCTGCCGGTATAATTGAAAAGGTAACGGGACCCACTCCATGGGTCTCACCCATAGTGGTCACTCGGAAGCCCAAGCAGCCAGGGGCGTTGCGCATCTGAGTTGACATGCGCCTCCCGAACGCAGCTATAAAGCGTGAGCGGCACATCACCCCTACCATTGATGACCTCATTGGAGAAATGGCGGGAGCCTGCTGGTTCTCCAAGTTCGACTTACGGTCTGGATACCATCAATTGGTCCTTGATGAGGCGTCGCGCAACATAACCACATTCTCTACCCATGTAGGAGTGAGACGCTACACCCAACTAAGCTTTGGAGTATCCAGCGCCGCCGAGGTGTTTCAACATGTCATACAAGAGTTGATTGCTGACATTCCAGGAGTCATCAATGTCAGTGATGACATAATGATTCATGCCAAATCTCTACCTGAACACAATGCCCGTCTCACCCAAGTGCTCCGAAGGCTGCGCGGCGCTGGTCTCACGCTTCATCGTGAGAAATGTGAATTTCTGAGAACCAAGCTAGAGTTCCTTGGATACACTTTTTCCACTGAATGTGTCAACCCAGACCCCGAGAAAGTGCGTGATATCAAGAGCGCTGTCGCCCCAGCCAGTGTGACTGAGGTCCAAAGCTTTCTGGGCATGGTTAACTACTGCGGCAGATTCATTAAGGACTTGACATCGCTCACGGCGCCGCTATGAGAACTGATTAAGAAGTCCGTCCCCTGGGAATGGGGCCCCCCTCAGGAAAAAGCTTTCACGAATATCAAAAATGCCATCTCGGAAGCAACTACACTAGCATTCTTCGACCCGGAGAAAATGACCCAAATTGTGGTGGATGCTGGCCCTGTCGGCTTAGGTGCTGTCCTGCTACAGAAACGACGACCGGAGGAAGACTGGGCACCATTTTTCAAGCCAATCTCTAACGATGACAGAGCAAAGATATTCTCAAATAGAGAAAGAGGCTATCGCCATCCACTGGGGGTGTCGCCACTTTCACCTCTATGTATATGGAAAACCGTTCACTGTCACAACAGATCATAAACCATTAGTAGCCCTCTTTGCTGAAACATTTACCCAACCCCCACCGAGGTTCGAAAAATAGATGCTCCAATTGCAGCACTACAATTGCCGTGTGGAGTATCAGCCGGGATCCCGCAACCCGGCGGACTACCTATCCAGACACTCCCGAGAAGCCACTGACAAAGAAAGAGAGGATGCAGCGGACACAGAGGAATATGTCCGATACATCACTGCCAGATCCTGTCCTCTCCCCCTGTCGATGCAGAGCCTGGCGGAAGCTTTGGCGAAGGATGAGTGTCTTCAAAGGGCCAAAAGAATTCTACAACAGGGTAACTGGCACAAGGCCAAGGATGAGTGGAAAGTCTTGACTATCCCTACTCAAAGGATAATGGAAAGCTTGCATCATGTGAAGGACGAACTCACTGAAGACCCCACTGGTTGTCTGCTGCGAGGGCACCGTCTAGTTGTACCCACTGCACTTACTACTAGGTGTGTACAACTTGCACATGTCAGCCATCAGGGCATGGTCAAGACTAAATCACGTCTTTGTTCCAAAGTGTGGTTTCCACTCATGGATGAGCTGGTAGAGGGCATGGTCCGGTCATGTCCCGCCTGTCTAGTTACTGGATACTTACCTCACCCAGCCCTACCATAACTGAACCTCGACCGCAGGCTCCCTGGTCCTGTGTGAGCATGGATTTTGGAAATCAACCAGATGGCCGGCATACATTGGTGGCCATCAATGACTATTCAAAATATCCGGAAGTGGAGATAGTGGGGACTCTCAGTGCGGGTGAGGTGATACCCAAGATCGAAAAGATCATGGCCACCCATGGCTTGATGAAGGAACTATGGACTGATAATGGACCGCCATTTCACGGACAAGAACTGTCTGAATACCTCACCAGTCTTGGAATACAGCACCGTCGAATCACGCCCCGTTGGCCTCAAGCCAACGGTGAGGCTGAACGGTTCATGAGGACCGTCAACAAAGTCATACGAATTGCCCATGACAAAGGACAA
Source organism: Lissotriton vulgaris (assembly GCF_964263255.1). NCBI lineage: Eukaryota > Metazoa > Chordata > Amphibia > Caudata > Salamandridae > Lissotriton > Lissotriton vulgaris. The sequence continues at coordinate 458,541,566 of NC_141696.1, read as the reverse complement.
TCCATTGAGTTTGCCATTTTCACATTCCTGTACAGCTACTGGCAAACCCCGCACACCACCACTGGGGTGGCCCCTGCTCACTTGTTGATGGGTCGGGTCGTCATGGACACCATACCTCATCATCCCCAGTGGCAACCAGAGAGTCCCGATGATAGCCAAATTGATACACGGCGGAAGAAGTTCCACGCTCAGGCGAGCCATCGCCGTAATGCTCAAGACAGCCTGATCAAGGAAGGTGAACTAGTCCTGTTGAGAAATAGATGCCAAGGAGGAAAGTTCCAACTCCCTTATGAAAAGTTGCCCTGGACCGTGGTGAACATCAAGGGAACCCGAGTTGTGGCGACTCGGGGACGAGAGACTGTGACTCACAATGTTTCTCGCTTCTCTACGATTTTTGCCACGACAATGGATACTGTCGCAAGTCCCTGTGCTCCCACCATCTTGAGTGTCCCCGATGACAACCATGATCTGAATGAAGTCGGTGTTGGTGAAACTGAGGCGGAGGCGAGTACTAATATCCCCACCGCGTCTAGCTCTCCACCATCTGAAGAAGCTCCAGAGGAGGTCGGTCCAATGCTGCCTGGTCAAGGTCTGTCCCAGTACAACCTGCGAAGAAACCCCACACCCTCATCACGACTGTGAGGCTACGAAGTGTAAGACTGTTCCTTATTAATCATTCTAATCAGAAATTCGGTAACTGATACCACAATGCCTAATGTTATGTTGTTTTAAAACCTGGTTGGGGAGGAATGTAATGTCGCGATATGCGATGGCATGACGTAGTCACGACACGTGATGGCAAGTTATTAAAAGGGCAGGTGCACGTCCACATCGGCCAGTTGTTGAAGGAGACCGCGACCTGTAGTTGCACTCCATCTAAGGCTCCTGTCATTATTTATGTGCTAGGCCCCCAGCCCCTGCCCGTCACGTCCATTCATCCGGTGTCCGCACTACCCAAGTTTGCGACACAACAACGATCTACAAGATCAGGTACATCAAGTGGGAATTACACAAACAAATTCCACACAGCACATTTTACATTCTTTTTAGGCACATTGCGATTAAGTTGTTACCCAGAATAACACAATGTTAAACTAAGCGCCAAACCCGGGATTTGAACCTGGGCCCCTCGTTTAAAACTTTGCAGCTCTAGCCACATCTCTCTAAAGCATAAATAAGATTTAAACTATCGCATATTTATATAGCATTAGCTGCCATAGTACACATTATTAATACTTTAATATTAACGCTACATAATTAAGGGCTGCCTGATGCACCCTACAGAATCTTAGAAGTTGTTTCTGGATAGGATGAATACCTGCAGATACGTTCTACACAAGACAAAGGTATCTAATGCCCTTTTAACATACACGCTGAAAAATAACGCGGGCCCCCATAAAAATCTGAGTGCTTTGCTGCCTTGTAAGGGTTATGAAGCACAATCTATAATGAAAGTTGGTATCTACTGTCTCCACGTAAACTCTCATGAGGAGAGTCAAAAAGAGACTGCCCTAACTGCAGTATTTTTGAGACATGTGGCAGATTAGGAATATCAATCTCTGAGGCATAACTTTAGGATGAAAAACATTAAGGTTTGGAAAAGTGTGACTATTTACAGTTTCCAAACACCTTAGTCTGAGGCATTTTGGAAGAGGACTACCTGGGCACTATAATTTTAAGAGCCCCAGAGGAAGTCTGGCAAATGAAAGATGGACGTATGCCCAAGTCAAACTCTTTGGAAAAATCTCATTCAAAGGTAAGAGCAGAATAAATCAGGCTAGAAAGGGACTATTTGCTTTTGTGGTAACAAGGTGCAAATTAAGATAGTGTCAAACTATACTCGATAACACTAAGCAGATTATTGGAGATGCATGAAGATACTGAGGATTCACCTCAACTCAGCATGTACCAAACACTATACTAAGTACACATGGCATTTCTCTTGCAATGCATTTTCAGCTCAGCATGGCCTTAGACATTATTAGATCCTCAGTTGAATTAAAGTCATACTATCCCATGAAACAAAATTGGAATTAGCACCCATCAAAAATATCATATTAGTTCTTTTTAGATTTAGTAAGTTCAACTAGAGTGCTGAGAAAAGCAGGTCCAGGATCCACTTGTGAATAAGATGTATTCTTTATTAATTAATCCAAATAATTAAAATCCAAGTAGTACAAAATGATTATTTTTAGCCAACGCGTTTGATGGTTTGAGTATATCACACTCACAGCAGAATACAGTTCAATGAAATACATCAGTTACAGATCAGTAATATCAGGGTGTACTACCTGGTCTTGTGAGCACCATCAACATACTACAAAGCCACTTGTATTAACAGATGAAGTTTTTGCCTCAACTCTCTTGTGTTCTTGTTGGTCATACTGTCCCATGCTGACCAGCTAACAGAAGTAAGTTATCCAAAAGCAGAAAGGGTGCATCAAGATATGTGAAAAAGAGCAGTAAACAAACATACTCATGGGGGAAATTCGCATAAATGTGATTACCCATTGATCATAAAAGGTGGAGGGGAAACTGATATCATCTGTCTCACATGGTGAGAGTAGGCATTGTTCATAACACGAGGTTGATCTACTCTAAAAGGTCTCACCTGGAGACAGACACCCAATGTGTGTTCTTAAAGAATATGAGCTCAAACCAGGTTACATTTTGTTTTTAAAATTGGATTTTAAAAGCTTCAACTCCTCTATTAAAGGACACCATATTTGGAAAAGCGACAGAGATAGACAAAATTGTGTATGTCTCCAAGAGACCCACTCATTGCGAAAGATATGCACACCTGTTTGCTCAAATTTTTAGTATTGGAATATTTCTCACTGAATAAATGTGCTTTGTTTGTGGCAATCCACAAGGACATACAATTACAAATGACTAAGGCAGAAGACTAGAAGGGATATTTTATCCTACTTTGAGCCTGTTGGCAACAAAGGATCCTTATTTACACAAGATCATAGGGCGAGAGACTTCTACATGATCACGGAAACAGACACCACATTCCCTGAATTTTGGCAAAAGGGCCATACTGCTTCTGACCATTCATCAGTCACTTGGGAGCTAATTACGGTATGTGTCTTTGAACGAATGATAAAAACCATCAAGGATAAAGTATAAAAGCGTAAGTTGCAGATCAAGGAGTTTTTGATGACCAATGGGGACAGAATGATCCTGCAGTTGCGTTGTAGATGCCTTCAAAGCAGTTATGAGGCAAAAACGCTTGTGAAGCATTGATCTCTCCAACTTTGCCCTAATGCAGTTTGAAGGGGAATTCACAGAGGCTATTTGTCATCAAAAGGAAACAACATCACAACGTCTCTAAGAAAAGCAACAACATGTGTATAGTCATAGAAACACCATCCTGACCAAATTCATCAACAGAATGATATTGAATTTAATAAAATGATTTAATGAAAGAGACAGACATAATCCTTGTGCGTACAGACTGAGAAGAGCAAAACATGCCTAATGGTCACCATAATTGTTTTGGGTGAGGCGGGGATTTTCTCAGACAATATGGAATTGCAGTCTGTTAAATTTTAATCCAGGGTTTAATCAATGGATGGTGTTGCATTTACCTAAATTGTCTCACTACCTATACGCCCACTAATACATAGACAGAAGTTGTAGGACTTTGAGTGGATAGGGGGCCTATAAAGGATCTGAAAATGAATAAATCAACAGCAGCAAACTTCGTCACAGGGCATTTTTATAGGGCCGTTGGAGGCAGTGGGGCTCAATATACAGCCACTGCTTACTAAATGATTTCAACCATCAGGCATAATCACATACTTGATAGATGAAGAAGATGTTCATCTCTTATTCAAGGAGAGCAAGAAATTAATTGACGTCAAACTGACAAATTATACTACTTAAAATTGATGCTCACTGCACTCCTAGATTCTGGCCTTTAGGCAGGAAATGCAGAGGCAGTGTCCGATTCATACGGGCCAATTTAGTTTACCTAGATAAAATTTACATTGTTAATAACACTTTTACATCATAGGTCAGTCAGATGAATCCAGCACTGCTAAATGCACTTTTTGCCAAACTGAAGAGTTTTACTTTGGGCAGCAGATGTGACCGGGTTGCACAACACCCCTCTCATCCCAACCATATTTGTTTTGTCAGTAGAACCATAGGCTATGAGAAGATAGAGTGACAGTGCAATCTAGAAATCACATCTGGAATATGCACACAGCAGGTTGGAAGACATTATGATGGTATCATTGATGCCTAAGGATTCAAGGTGGAAGATAAGGGAAGATTAGTGTGTTGCAGTGTCAGGTTTCAAGATCAACTTCACAACGTTCAATAAGTGGAATAGCAAAGTTCTCATGCTGGGCGTGTTCATATTGGTATGTCCCTCCACTAACCCCTCTTTACATGCCTGTTAACCCCTCCTTACATTTTCTTAAACCCTTCTCATTTAGTAGAAAGTATTTCCACTTGGTCCCTTCGATATTTCCTGCAAAAACGTATGCACAGGTGGTGGAGACTGCTGCCCAGAAAAGGTAGGCAAGGAGGAGGTCTCTAGTCTTAGATTTGTTAATGGTGTTTTGTAGTTTGTAAGTACTGCTACTGTAGTACTACTTTACATATTACAAATGCGATTTGTGAATAGGCCCCATTGTTTTGAACAAATTAAAAGTTGCTGGAAAAGTACCTTTTTTGGAGAAAGACTATACACGTTTTGCGGTAGCATTACAGGACAGCTAGACAAACTAATTACACCACTGAGCTAAGGAAGAGATATACATGGTTACATAATGCAAGACAAATTATATACTGCAGATGTATATTGAGGTGTTTAGGTACAGGCTAGGCAGTGTGAAATGGTAACAGGCATAACAATAGTCTCCGGAATGTTCCCTTGGGTGTCTACAAAGAAGTGACAGAATTTTTATTAGCAATGATGGTCTTACAGTATAAGTGTATTCTTCAGTGTGTTTTTCTCTAATAGGTATCACCAAAACACATTTTGAGAGTATGTTTTTGTTGACCGTCTCCCTCTTACCAAAATATATGTAGTGTGAAAGAAACCAAAAAAGTAGTGATGGTACGACACCCGCCTGGTCAAACTTCTAGTTATTTCCACACTCGGAGGGATGTTTGCATGGTGGTTATTAGACCATGGACATTACTATGTGTCCTACCCTCCAATGATGCCAGACAGGTGTTGTACCATCACTACTTTTTTGGTGGCATTCACATTCCATATGGTCTCAGGATACGTGAAACCTTGGAAGTCTAAGATATACCAAACTAAGGACGTTTTAGAACATTTGCCATGAAGAATTTCAATCAACTGATGAACAAAACATGTTGGCTCGATGATGCTCTGTTTACATTATTCAAATAAAGTTTGAAGAACTTAATGGATCTTTCTCTGGACTTGATATTTGGACAATAGCGAATTTGTATATTGTCTGTAGTGCACCACTCCATTGATTCTATTTTGTGGTTATGCATTTGCCTTTGCACCCTATGACGTCAGGTACAGGAGTGTGCGTGCACTGTACTGTGCAAACAACAATAAGGAAACGGAAGAGCGAGGTACTGCATCTACATTCCGTCGTTAGCTTGTTTGGCTTTAAATATATGGAGTGATGGCCCAACTGGAGTGTAAACATTTTTCTGTACTGGGGATTCACACTACTTCTCAGGGTAAGTTACCATTAAGTGTAGTATACTAACTTTCTTTGGGACCCCAGAGGTGGCCCTTGAGTACCTTCAGTTGATGATTAAACTAATATCAGGGATGCTAATCTTCCAAATCTGAATACAAGCTTTATTCCATAAAAGCTAAGGGGTTATTGTATTCCCAAATGACATTTTGGTCTATGCAAAGTTCATTGTCGAGTGTAATATCATTTTGAAAGTTCTGCTGAGCATGTTTGTGATGTACAATTATATTATGGAGAAGTCTTGTATAATTTACTCACCATTTGAACAAACTCTAAAGCTCATGGATATGTAGAATTCTGTCATTTAATTACCATTGGAATTAAATCTACAGCTAATGGATATGTACTCTTCTGTAATTTACTTACCATTGAATCGAACTCAACAGCACATGAATATGCAGTCTTCTGTAATTTACTTACCATTAGAACACATTTTACAGCTCATTAATCTGTAGTCTCCTGTAATTTACTTACCATTAGAACAAATCTACAGCATCTTGGATATGTAGTCCTCTGTAATTTACTTACCATTAGAACACAGGTACAACTAATGTATATATAGTTTTGTTTAATGTTTTTGCCTTTAGAATTAATTCTACAGTTCCTGGAGATGTTCTTCTAATGGTTTCTGATTGCTTTTCTCGGTACCCCTACATATGTGTGTTATTTTGTAAAAATACATACATTGAATTCAATAGCTTTGTTTGTTTGCCTGTTTTTCATTAATTTTTCATTAATTGTGTTATCCATGATTGATTTTGTTTCTCCAATTCAAATGATTTGTGTAGTTACTTAAATATTGTTAAACGCTTGCATTTTATTTACATGTTTCGATTCAATGTGTGATATATCATACACACCCAAAAATCTGGACTAAGTGTACTTTTATGAATGACTCCTTTATGGGGCCATGGATTTCATTTGACTCTGTGGACTAAGCTTGCTAGGTGTTATTGGGTTGCTCTTCCTTTGCGACAGCAGCTCATGGGCAACACAGTGTGAAAAATATAGTCGTCAGAATAGAATGGACATGGTAAATAATATGTTTGCATTTATTAGCAGTGTAAACTACAAAACAGTTTCAGAATGGGCTATATAGGTTTGTAGAGACCCAGAAAAGGAAGGGACAGACATACACATATACACACACACGTTCGACAGACTAGACTATGACATGGGCATCAAAAAAACTGTAGCAGACACCATATTCATAAGACAACATTCAAAAACCCTTTAGAAAAGGAAAGATACATGTATTCAGGGCTCAGGAAAAGGATGCAACATAGGAACTGGAAAAAAACACAGAATAGGAGATGTGACTAAATTAATGTCAGGGGGACATTACAAGGTTTTTATGGCTAAAACAGTGACAAAAATATGGGGGACTTTGCATCCACCACAGTTTTTTGGAAAATCCTGTTGATGAAGTAATTTCCATCACTGCCAGCGAGCCTTCCAGAATTTATTAGCGATACATCACTTGCTATAGATTTCTAATGGGTTATACAAGTGGGGAGAACATCATACTATGCTGCATCCCTCAGAAACCATGCTCCCCGTGAAGTAGGCTTATTGTACACTCATAACATTTTTATTTGTAAAGTCATGTTCAATACTTTGGGTATCATGTCACTGGATAACAGATGTGTATTGCTACTTAAATCAATAGTAATAATTGTATCAATCTTGTAAGGATGAAAGGTTGAGGGACCCTCTAGGCTTAGAACCTGTGGTTTACCGATCATAAACAGAGCCCTGGAGTTGAGGCTTTAGGTTGAGGTACCCTACAGTGTTACCTTCCCTCTTCAAACTGCCTACACAGATATCTGACAAGGCTCTCTCCATTGTGGGGAAAAGAAACATAGTTGCTTCTTGCACTACATGTTTGATGCTCTGTGGTTCAGAGCGTGTGACTTCCATACCATTCTCCTCAGTCTCAGGCACCCACATCCCCTGATAGCAATTTGCTGCAACCAAGGGTGGACGAATACCCTTTTTAATGCATGGTAAGTGTTGTAATGATGAAACAATCCCTTGAATTTAATTATATTCCTTTATTAAGCATAACCCAGTTGCATAGGAATTGCGGGCGCAGCCGCTGCTCAGCTCTATCCACGATCAGTGCTCAAAACTTCTCTAGTTCTAAATGGAACAACCAATGCAAATTTGATTCATAATGTTGTAAATGAATCTAGGACCCTAGTGTAATTTTCCCGATTCATGCCCTAATATCGGAATAGATTATCTGATACTTATATAGGCATAGAAATCATTACCATATTTAGACTGAGCCAATGCAGCCCGAATACGGCATGGCTACTTCCACTAAGTTCCAAGAATCAACAACGATTTCTTAGAAAAACCCGCCTTCAGCAGCTAGGGACCTCCCCTTGCCTAAATACTAATTTAGCTTGGAAATCATGGAGTTTTCGAAGAACTGAGTCTTTGATGACGTTATTAAGTCCAATCATACGTCAAACTTGGCACCTTCAAAGTATAAATATGCCTAGGTTGGCCCAGACAAACACATGGTGGTTTGGAGCAGATCGACTAACTACTTGCCCGATGCCCTGCAGCAGCAAGTGCGGAAGGAAGCCGACCCTCCAGCTGACGCACTGAGAGACGTTGTCTTTTCTCCTGCTGAGAAATTCAGCTCCAGTGTTTCCAGGCTACCCTTGCTGGTTGCTGGGAAATCGAGTCCTGAGAGAGAGATACAAGACCTCCTTCATTCTAAACCAAGGTACGGAGCTGATTAGACCCTTTGAGAATTCTTGAAATAGATTCTTGGCAAAGAATACTAATCTTAAGCTACTCCTCACTTACTCCTTCCCTTGTACTAGACTTAGGTTAGGTACACTTGGGTATACATATTTCAGAAGCACCAGTTGAGTACTTTTAGTCAAAATGTTATTACTGTATGTATTTGATATGTTTTAGGCAATTTATGGCTTAGAAACCATATCTTGCTTTTACAGTACTACTTTATAATACTTTTGGTATTATATGCCCTGTACTTTAAAACCAGTATTACGATTGTAGCAGCACATTTCTTATGCTTGAGAAAGAAGACTGTTCAATAAATACTTTTTATTGAAAGCGCCCGTCTTGCTATTTTCTCAGCACCCCTGGTGAAACAAAGCATGCACGATTGACTGAGTAAAATAGCTATCTATTGTTTACGCGACTCTAGAGATTGATTTCTTATTCTTGGGAAACAAAGTTGTCATGTTTATGCGGTCGTCAGAAACTAATCCCTTCTTGTGAATTCGAGAAAGTTTCAAGTGACCTCTGAACTAGCTGGCACTCACAATTAAGTCTAATATTTGCGATCGAGACCTAGTCGACCTCAGTCGTACGTCTAAACTATAATATATGTTATTCCAATGCACAGAGCCTATTGGGAATATAGGAACTACACTACATGGCGCCCAACGTTTGATAAGGAGATAATTTAACGCAAAATACTAGAGTAACTCAGTCGTGCTTTTCACAGAGACCCCTTTTTCCTGTAAAATACTCCTATAGACGTCTGGAGTGGGCAAAAGTATAATATCTACCAAAACTGAGTAGGACGAAAATACTATGTATTCGTTTTTGGTTTCTTCAACATTGAAGGATACAGTGTTCCAAAATATTGTGCACCTAATCTTTGTTTCCTTGAAACCTATTCTGCAAACTCTTCAGTCAGTAAAATAATGAATAGTGATGAAGAATTAGCTGCAGCTGCAGCTCAAGCAGGTTTAGATGACAGAAATCTCCTACAGAATGACCCAGAGGTTATAATCCTCCCGGTAAATATAAGAAAAACTATAACTTACAAACTCATAAATAATGGAGTATCATCAGGAGGTGGTAAAGTAATCTTTGTTATAGAGGCACATGAATTTTGGCAGACAGAAGTATTCTATTCATGGATTCACTTTCCTCCAACAGATGGAGGGACACACGAGTTCCACTACTGCAAAGTAGAGGAACCTCCAATGGAATACGTTCCTTACGAGGACATTGAAATTCCATTAACTTACCAAAAGCATCAGCTCTGGTTTAAAGGCGCCCTACAACATCATAATCACATTACCGTGCTCGGTCCGCTAGGTAGACCAGGAGCTACATGGCTGGTACTAGCCAGCTATACACCACATTCTGACATTGAAAACATGACAGGTCGAGAACTGTTAGCTCAGCTGAAACAGTTAATTAAAATACATAGACAATTGGTTCAATATGTCATGCGGTCCTTAACAGTCCAACCTACTGTAAGGATTCCACAGCACACCCCTCATCAGGAGAACACAAACAAAATTACACCACAGACCATACAATCAGTCATTGGTAAATTGCCCGCCAAACGGGAAGAAATTCCGTTTTGCTTAGCACAAAAAATTACACAGATAGAGGCAGTATTTCCTGATAGTACAACTCATGGGAAACACAGAATTCTGAGAATCTGTTTACCAATGGGGATAGCACCACATGTGGAGGACTGTAACACTTGGGGTTCAGTCTTTGCTTCAATCTACACAAAAACACATGGTGTCCCGTCTATGGCGGTAATACCAGACGTTCTGAGACAGATTCAAAATGAATATGGCCCAGAACCGTCCTTGAATCTAGGTATGAAATTACTGAAAGATTTCAAACAGGTCTCAGCTATAATATTAGCTAACATTAAAGGTGAAGCAGTATCCGTGGCGATCTGCCAAAAACATAAAGAAACAGATATAACAGACCAACCATATGAGCTTGCAAGAATTACTGAAAAATCATATGAAGAACTAGGTAGAGGTAGTTTGGGTGGGAAAACATTAAAGCCAAAACTAACAGAAAATTCTGAACAAGTTTTATTAAAAATAATCTCACCACTCCTTAGAAGCAGTGGGAAAACACTAAACAAACATTTCCTAAAGAGAAACCTTCTCAGTCCAGGGAAAGATCTCCCCAATGGAAGCCCTCTGAAAAAAGGTATAACCTTAGGAATAGGGATACTTTAAGAAAACCTGATAGATATCAAGATACTGATACACATTCCTCTCGTATCTTTCAGACTTTCTCGCAGAAATCCGAAAGAAGAGGACGATCAGAACAGAAAGAGGGGGAACAGCTTTTACAACGCAACTTTTACCACGCAGTACCTTTACCACGCAACTTTTACAACGCAAGTCGTTACAACGACTTGCTCTGGGGGGTGCTGCAGGATAGGGAATAGTTTAATTTACTATCCAAAACCTTCCCTACTATCCACAGGGGCTGGAGTTGGAATAGTAAATTAAACTATTCACTATCCAGCGCCCCCAACGCAAGTCATTGTAATGACTTGCGTTGTAAAACCTGCATGGTAAAGGCATGCGTTGTAAAAGCATGCGTAGTAACGACATACATCCTCGAAAGAGGAACGTGCGAAGTCCAAAGAAGAGCAGCACGTTCCAAAAAATAAGAAACCTCAATTCACAAAAAAGAAGGTAGCAAGTGTAAAGATCAGACATGCCGAGGATCTTTAGGACACAACTCAAGAATGGGGAGTGGACTCAAACAATGCTAGACAGCGCAGCAGAAGTCAACATAGCTTGCAAGATCCTGATGGATCATCTGGAGGCAGTGGACCTCAATGATTGCATTCAAGTTAAAACTGCCGACACCAGGGTTATTGTACCCCACATGTTATATGAAGTAACACTCCGGATGGAGGGGGGCATACCGAAAAAAATAGAAACACTCTTTTTGGAAAAGCTTTCTAAGGGTTATGACATTCTTCTAGCTGAACAAGACTGGCCACCAGAATTTGTCAGGGAGTGCCCACATGGCAAAGAGATAATTATGCCAACCTTCTTAAATCATATTCCTATTCATAAAAAAACACCTATGCCAGAAAATGGGCTGTGGCCCAGGCTCCAGCATTATATAAACATCATAAGGGATTGGATGAGGACTCTCCTCACCATAAAATCCAGTTAAAAAATCAGCCTACTGCATAGAGGCAGTATCCAGTTAAGCAAGAAGCTAAAAAACAAGTCAGGGAGATTTTAAATCAACTTGAATACCAAGGGGTGATTGAAACATGCACCTTGTCAATGAACAATCCTTTGTTTCCTGTCTCCAAACCAGACAATTCATATCGTCTAGTTTTGGATTACAGACATCTAAACTCCTGTTGCTAAACATTTGCAGTACAAAATGCACATAGTGCAGCACTGATGAATAACATTGTGTGGAAAAAATGTAAAACCACATGAGATATTTCGAAAGGGTTTTTCTTTCAAAATATTGCACCTGAAAGCAGGCATTTGACCGCTTTCTCAATTATGGGGACACAGGGCCATTTTTGCCGTCTCCCCCAGGGACTCAAGAATGGCCCAGGGTTATTTTCAGCCAGAGTAACAGAGTTACTACAAACATACGATGATGAGGCATTATTTTATGTCGATGACATCTATCTTACAGATGACGACTTGGACAGGCACTTGAAAAGAGTGAACACCATAATACTTGGGTTCTCTTCTGAAGGGTATCAATTCAATTTTAAGAAATCACGAATTTCCTACCTCAACATCCTATTTCTAGGCTACGAGTTATCAAGTGAAGGCAAAAGCCTGGCAGCTAACTTTCTAGAGAAATGTGTGCTGCTCCAACCCCAAAAAACTCTGAAAAACTTACAGTCAATTCTAGGTTTCCTGAATTCTGGGAGAACTTATGTACTAAATTACGCATAAAGGGTTAAACATCTCTATGAACTAATCAAACCTGATTTCAAACTAACTAATTGGACTCAAACACACACAGAAATTGTGCGTTCAGTGAAAACAGACATGTTAGCAAAAACACAGTTAGAGACACGCGACAATGTGCACAACCTTGTGATCCGAATCATCCCAGGGAGATGCGGATTCATGTACCTATCATTTATTGAAGGTGAAAAGGTACTGATAGCTTACAAATCACACTGGTACACACAAGCCGAAGTGAACTTCACTTCTACAGAGAAGATTCTGACAGCGGTTCAAACTGCAGTAGCAAAGGAAAGAGCCTTAGCATAAGGTAAACGCATACTGATCATTACACCTGTACCTACTTTAGAAGCAGTGACAAAAACGAGCATTCTGAATGCTAAAGCTTTACATCCGAGATGGATACAATGGGTTTACTCTCTTGCTGCAACAGACGTTGAATACGTCTTTGACCCCTATTTGAAGACACAAGAATTAATTCCTACAATATGAACACGAATGTCCTCTGCCGACCGAAATTCTGCCTCTAGAACATCACAGATGTATAATCTATACAGACGGATCAGCACAGCCCGCATTTGGGGGTAAAGAAGCCTATAGTGCTGCGTGCGCGATTATAAAAGGTCGCTGGCGCGAAAGTAAATTTAGACCTATGGTCATTAAAATTCAAGCACTCGGAGACTGTTCAGCTCAGCGAGCTGAACTAAAGGCTTTCAAGATGGTGCCTGAAAATACCGATCGCGAATTCCCCACACTAATAGTGTGTGATTCATATTACTGCGTACAATCTTACAATGAGTATCTGCTGAACTGGGTTCAAAACGGTTTGAAAGACGCAAACGGTGGCACAATCAAGCATAACATGCTTTGGAAAAACAAGTAGTTCTTCTACAGAAAGAACTACAAAAGACTCACGTGATTCATACACTGAGTCATCAGCGTGATGGCGTTCACGTTGCAGGGAATTCATTGACTGATAAAGCCGCGAAGGCAGCTGTGCAAACGGCTTCCATAGCGGCAATCACTCGGTCAAAAACAAAAATAGACAGCAAAATAATGCAAGCTGTCACTGCTTCAGTCATGGACAGTGGTAGGACACTCCCAAAAGTCTTCCCAGTTAAGTACTCATATATAACTGATGCAAATAATGTTCCTTTTGCTCAAATCCCTGGAGTGGGGGATAGGGCAATTCCAAACATGGAACATAGGATAGGACTAATCTTAGCAGCACATGAAGTGCTCACCTCCGCACACACAGTAGTTTCCGCGACAGCATCATTATTAAAACAGAGATATTGGTGGCCTTGCATGAGGAAAAAAACTAGAAACTATGTTCTAGAATGTGAAATCTACCAAAAAATTAAAGTTTCTACAGTGAAACGCCCCTTCTGATTTCAGATAAACCGCTAGCATGTGTTTACCTAGACCACTGTGGTCCCTTAACAAGGGATGACAACTATAAATATATCATGGTCGCAGTGGATTCCTGCACAAGATTTATTTGGATGTGGCCCCAGCGCTCGGCTGACGCCAGAACAGTTATAAAGGATTTGCGAGTCTTTATCGGCACATACGTAATCGGCACGCGCCATTCTGACTTACTACTATTTGGTATTAGAATGATAATCGAAGACCTCGATTGTTAAACTTCAGTGGTGGAACAAAAACCCTTTGATGTCAAAGATCGTTTGGCTGTTTTACAGGACTTAAATGAAACAAGAAGAAATCTGAGTAACACGATACAGAAGCCAACAACTACTGAAGAAAAACCACCTGTCCCAGCAAGACCTGCATGGATTCCAAAGATTGGGGAACTAATCAGGGAAAAGATTGCTGTAAAGACAAGTTTCCGTACTTCTCAGGGTTCAATGTTACAAATCCAGAAACGTTTTACTTTAAAGATATGAATAAAACAGGAATGAAAACAATGCTGACCAATACTAAACAAATTTATTCTGCAAACTTTTATGCTCAGCTATCTACATTAGGTTTTGACTTTTGGAAAGACAACATTGAGACAAAAACTGTCTGGTGCACAAAAGACTGGCAGGTGCAAGATTTAGAAGCGCTGTTCAGAGCCTGCTTTAGACCAGAACAAATAATGTTTTTAAATGACACTGTACAACAAACTTCTTGTCTTGGCCTGGCTAAGATAAAAGACTTAAATAAACCGTCTATACCTAAACCCACATCGACAGTAATGGTATTACAGAAGAGGAGATAGACGTACCTTATATTTTAAAACGAAACAGAACTAATCCTGATATGAAAAAATGGTTAATCTGGCCCACAGACATGAATAACTGTTAAGATAGATTCCTGAACAAAACACAAGGGTTCACAGTGAATAGGCCAGATCCAAGATACTCCCAGAGACAACATCCAGGGATAGTAACTACTGTACAGTGTAGGACAACTATGCCTTGATTGGCTACATAAATCTACACTTCCAGAAATCAAACAACACTTATCTTTACTTAGAGGGCAATGATTTGCAAGATTTCTTAATGTGGCCTCGCAAACCACGTCAATAACGTTTCATATACACCGGTATATACGCAGCGTACATCGAAGCTTGGAAATAACGCAAATGGAAACTGCAGAAAGAATACGAGAAATTGATCGTATTCATTTAGAGAAAACTCTCTCTGTAGTGAATTAACGACTCTGTCCTCCAGAATACATTCTTTGGACTGCATTGTATCCTCTGCAATTGACATTATAGAGCAGGACTTGCTAATGTTACAACATGGCCAGTCTCAATTACGTTCTATAATGCAACTGGGCTGGACGTTGCAAAATCTTTGTTCAGGCTACGTGCCATGGCGTCTAATCGACATCACGTCATTGTTTTCTGTATTTACCCTTACAGATAAACAAATCTCTTTGGCACAAAAAGGAGCAGACTATAAGGTGGTGAGCATTGAAAAACTGGAAAGATTACCATTGACAGTTTCTGAGAAGCCTGTCATTGAATGGATAATACATGCACCATCACGATACCAGTGACGATTTTCCAATTTCAGTATTGTCTACAGCATATACCAGCGGGCCTGTATGAAAGGTTGGGTAAAGAATACATTAAGTCGACCTGGACTTTACCATACACACATAAATGTTGGAATGAGGGAAAGGAGGTTTCCTTAGTGGTAAAAATTGTAAGAACTCACTAAGCGTTACACTTTTGTGCCAAGGTATTAATTTACACGGAGCCTGCAAAGGTTCTGCAAATAACCTTTTATGCCACCTTCACGGGTCACCCTCCACAGTCATAGAACCCATTTTCAGGCAGCTATCCAATGGAAGCTACGTTATGCTCAATGACCACAGATGTTGTGGCATGTTGCCAGGAAATGCGTATCTAGTCAGTGTCTCATCCAGAGTCACTTGTTGTATGCAAGTATTGTATCCAAAAAGCAAGACAGACTGGGGGAAGGCATTATTAAGCATGGGCGGAAAATCCGTTCCGCTCGCAGATTTTGCGGATTTTCTGTAAATTCGCAATCCGCGAGATTTGCGAATTTCCTGCAAAATCCGCGAGCGGAACGGATTGGGTCAAAAGTTCAAGCTGACTTTTGTAACTCTTTTAGAATGGCGCCGGCAAGCT
Organism: Lissotriton vulgaris; assembly: GCF_964263255.1. Lineage (NCBI taxonomy): Eukaryota > Metazoa > Chordata > Amphibia > Caudata > Salamandridae > Lissotriton > Lissotriton vulgaris. The sequence goes on along the minus strand of NC_141696.1, from coordinate 458,525,535 downwards.
GCCAGAGCCATTCTAAAATAGTTACAATAGTCAGCTTCAACAGGAAGCTGTAATAGATAAAGTAAATCAGGTGCTCGAGTTGAAGCTCAAATTCAGTTACGCAATCATTAATCACCCCAAACTTGGGGTGATTAATGATTGTGTCACTTAATTTGACCTTCAACTCGAGCACCTGCTTTACTTTATCTATCAGTGCTTCCTGTTGAAGCTCTTTGTAGCTATTTTAGAATGGTGCTGGCAGCTTGCCAGCGCCATTCTAAGTGGGGCTGAGGGCAGAATGGCACATAGGTGGGACAGAGGGCAGAAGGGGGCAAAAAATGAGTGGGGCAGAGGGCAGAAGGGCACAGAAACGAGTGGTACAGAGGGCAGAAGGGCATAAAAAGTGAGAAGGTGGCAGTGATTAACCAGGCAAAAAAAAAATCCAGCGAACACGCAAAGCACCCCGTAGACACCCGCGAACACACAAAGCGCGCAAACACGCAAAGCACCCCGCGAACACGCAAAAATATAAAAATCCGCAAATTCGCACTAATTTGCAAATTTTGCGGATTGCGAATTCGCAAATCTGCAAATTCGCGGATCGCGAATTCACAAAATTCGCCCATGCTTAGGCATTATGGCCTTCACTGAATATCTCTCCTATACGAATTGATACTGTAAGCAGAATGAAAGTCATTCTGTTGCAAAGAACTGTGCCACTGACCTCGTCTAGAGAAATGTGTGATCTGCAAGTTGCAAGGACTTCTGCAGAGATACATGCATTATTATCAACAAACTGCCCAGTACATTTCACAGAAATGCTAAGTCAAATCTTAAACATGTCTGATACCAGTGGCATCGCACATGTATTTAAGACGATTTTTTCGGGACTGTTAACACCAGTGAAGCAGTCCTCGGCATTTTTCCAAATTTCGTGCACTCTGTGTTCGGTGGCCTGCCTCTCATCTTGGGCCTCGTACCAGGAATTCTTTTTTTATTCCTTCTGCTCCGGTATGGAAAGTTCAGTCACCGGCGATACCCAGAATACCATGGAAGGAGCCCTCCTTGCCAGAGGTATCGTGAAAGAATTACACAGATTCTTGGCTTGGCTCGTTTAAGAGACCTGAACACAACATGGTTTCTATCGTTCAGATCAATCTGGCAAGATTGCATCTTACCTGTTCCACAATGCCTGCTTTGCGGAGAAGAATGGGTGTTGGACATTTGTCTTACACTTCCATCAGTCCTGCCATCGGATATTGACGCCTTGCTAGGTCAGATAACGACTCATACATCGTGTTGCCCCCAACGGCTGCCAATTTTGATGACCGCATTCATTGAGGTCTCACGGGCAAGTCTAACTGAGGGTGAGATACGAGACACTACAGGCACACAGGTTCCACCTACTGCGGACATTGCTAATGCATCAAATGCTGACAGTGATTATCCACATTTATGAACATTTGACCTGCTACTGAGGTGGTTCCACTTTCACCTACTATGGTAGATGGTTTCTTTGCCAGCCTAGATTATCTGATGTTTTCTCCTGACACAGAGAATGACTTTTGATTCATGCACACAGCATTCCCTGAACTCTGAAATTCGGCCTTCATTGTTTAAAAACAAACCATCCAACTTGAGAACTTTTCTGCGATAAAAATTTGAACTTTTTCCAAAATAGAACTTTTTGGCACAGAGTAATCTCCTTAAAGTAGAACTATTCTTAGAGAACAAGATTTCTTTTGAAACCTTCCTAGATGACAATATTTGGCCTAATCATCATAACAAAAACGGTCTAGATATTATGCTATGGGATGATCTAGTTTTTTTTTTATTACTCTTTTTTTTCTGTACACTTCAGAGACATTTCATGAATGGAATTTTATATTTTATAAATGATAGAATGTACGCTCCCACACTATGCTTCATGTCTATAGAGAGCTGTTTGTTCATACAAGTCTATGCTTGTTACATTTAAACAAGCCTTTTTAAATGCAATGTATATTTTGTATTTTGGATGGGATTGTAAACACTAGCTTTAGATATGTTCCGTGCTTACACATTTAGTTTAATTGAACTGAAAATCGTGGAGTGGGTGTTGTAAAATAATCTAGGACCCTAGCGTAATTTTCCTGATTCATGCCCTTATATAGGTATAGATTATCCGATCCTTATATAGGCATAGAAATCATTACCATATTTAGATTGAGCCTATGCAGCCCAAACACGGCGTGGCTACCTCCACTAAGTTCCAAGAATCAACAACGATTTCTTAGAAAAACCTGCCTTCAGCAGTTAGGGACCTCCCCTTGCCTGAATACTAATTTATCTAGGAAATCATGGAGATTTCGAAGAACTGAGTCTTTGATGACGTTATTAAGTCCAATCATGCGTCAAGGTCGGCACCTTCAAAGTATAAATATGCCTAGATTTGCCCAGACAAACACACAGTGGTTTGGAGCAGATCGACTAACTACTTGCCCGACCCCCTGCAGCAGCAAATGCCAAAGGAAGCCGACCCTCCAGCTGACGCACTGAAAGACGCTGTCTTTTCTCCTGCAGAGAAATCCATCTCCAGTGTTTCAGGCTACCTTTGCTGGTTGCTGGGAAATCGAGTCCTCAGAGAGAGATACAAGACCTCCTTCATTCTAAACCACGGTACGGAGCTGATTAGACCCTTAGAGAATTATTGGAATAGATTCTTGGCAAAGAATACTAAACTTAAGCTACTCCTCACTTACTCCTTCCCTTGTACTAGACTTAGGTTAGGTACAGCAGGGTAGCCGTATTTAAGAAGCACCAGTTGAGTACTTTTAGTCAATATTTTATTACTGTATGTATTTTATATGTTTTAGGCAATTTATGGCTTAGAAACCATATCATGCTTTTACAGTACTACTTTATAATACTTATTGTATTATATGCCCTGTACTTTATAACCAGTATTATGAATGAAGCAGTACATTTCTTATGCTTGAGAAAGAAGACTTTTCAATAAATACTTTTTATTGAAAACACCCGTCTCTATATTTTCTCAGCACCTCTGGTGAAATGAAGCATGCATGATTGACTGAGTAAAATAGCTATCGCTGGTTTTCGCGGCTCTAGAGATTGATTTCTTTTTCTTGGGAAACAAAGTTGTCATGTTTATGCGGTTGTCAGAAACTAATCCCTTCTTGTTAATTTGAGAACGTTTCTAGTGACCTCTGAGCTAGCTGGCACTCACAATTAAGTCTAATATATGTGATAGAGACCTAGTTGACCTAAGTCCTATGTCTAAACTATAGTATTTGTTATTCCAATGCACAGAGCCTATTGGGAATATAGGAACTACACTACAATAACATTTACATACCAACATTGCGCGAGTAGTGCTCGAGCCGGATCTCGAGCCAGGGAAGATCTGGCTCAAGACACAACATTTCTCCCCCCTTATAACAACAGAATAAAATAGTATACTACAAGAATAAAAACTTAGAATTACAAGCAATATGAATTTTAATTGTACATAAGTAATATAATCATCAAATTTCTTTGGTTTGGTGCAAATACGTTTTGAGCGTGGAGTGATATAATAATTTTTTTTTCCACGATATTGCCTTGCATGGGCAAGGAGTCAAAATTAGTGGTAGATGAAGTACACTCCAATACATTTTTGCTGCAAGAGGTTTCTACCACATCACTCGTGTTTTGGGATGTTGAGGTGGTACCATCTCCATCTTCAATCCAATCATACCTCTTTCCTGTAGATTATGAATTATAATTACCTTTAAATAATGCAATTCTATTAGCATTCCATACTTTACAATCGCTCAATAGAGCAGAATTGCACAGAACTTTAATAACTTTGAGTGGCGAAAAGTACTTACTTTCACCCTTTGAAAAAATCCTCACTTTTTTACTTTAACAATATCACCTACTTTTAGTGCTATACCCCTTCTATTCTTTGTGAGTTTTTCTTTCCATTGTTTCTGTTTATATTCAAGAGAGTCATCTTGAACGGACCAATTGACTTTTTTAGTGCAACTTAACCAACCCATGTTGTCTGTAGTACGGGGAGAACAACCTCTCATCAATTCAAAAGGTGAAAACCTAGTGGAATCGCATTTTGTAATTCTGTGAGCGCAAACAGTTTTCCTAACTTATCTTCCCAGTCTTTGTTGTTACTGTTGCACAGTAAAATACTCCGCTTAATAACCCTATTAAAGCTCTCAACGCCACCATTACCTTCTGGGTGATAAACTGAAGTAGTTCTGTGGATAATACCAGAGTCATTTATGAATTTCTTAAACTGTTCTCCAATGAATGTCCTCCATTGTCTGAAATAAGGCCTTTGGGAAGACCTTCCCTACTAAATCTTCTCCTAAAAATGTTAAAACATTTTCTGAATCAGCCTTCTTAACACCCTTATACTTTTGCCATTTGGAAAAATGCTCTACAATCACAACAATGTATTTTAGCATTTCATCAATACCTCTAAATGGCCCAAATATGTCAACTCCTACTCTTTCCCACTGCATATTTGGACCCCAATGGTGTGTAGACTTGTCTTACACATGGTTAAACTTTTATCAGAATTAATACAGTCTTAACATTCTCGTACAACGTTCTCTATTTCCTTGTCAATGCCTGGCCACCAGTAGTCATGTTTAATTCTACTTTTTGTTTTTACAATTCCTAAATGTCCTTCGTTACAAAGGTTGATGACTCTCTCTCAGAAAGTTGAAGATGGAACCAGTTTGCCACCCCTGAGTAATAATCAATTTTCAAGAATTAATTCATGTCTTACTTCCCAAAATGGAGTTAAACTTTTGTTTAGACTATGCTTTTCTGGCCACCCTTTTTTAACAAATTGACATACATCTTGAATCTCGCGATCAGAGGTTATATTTTCTATCCACTCCTTGTGAGCTATACTCTTGATTTCATTGTTAAAGATACTGGAAACAAACCATTTATCCCACTTATTTTCACAGTTGTCAACTGCAGGAAGAGGACTCCGACTTAGAAAATCTGCGATTCTATTACGCACACCTGGTACATACACTACTTCATACATAAAGTCTAGGAGTTGCTCAGAAAAGCGTGAGATTCTCGGTGAAACATTATCAAGTCCAGAGGATATAAGGACCTTAGTTAGCGGCTTATGGTCTGTTCGTAATGTAACGCATGTCCCCCAAAGGAACTGTTTGAAATGTTTGAGACCCCACAAACAACCTAGTGCTTCTCTTTCTATCTGTGAGTAATTTTCTCAGTGACAGTTAAAGCTCTAGAAGTGAAAGCTACTACACATTCTGAACTGTCCCTCTGCAATTGTGAAAGGACAGCCCCTAGTCCTTTACCGCTTGCATCAGTAGTGATGAAGCTTTTAAGCTTAGGGTCGAACCCTTTTAATGCTTGTGCACAACAAATATCCTTTTTTTCCTTCCATACTCAATTAACATACATTGGACCATTGCAAACTACTACCCTTTTTTAATAACTGTCTAATACAGTATTTTTCTGCAAAGTTATTTACAAATTTTGAGTAGTACTCTGCAAGCCCAAAGAAGTATCTAACATCATCCTTATTTTGTGGAGTGGGAGCTTTGAGAATTGCGTCAACCTGATCAGATTTAGGACTAATAACATATCCACTAATTTTGTGGCCTAGATATGTTACGCTTCTTAGATTTTACAGCAGTTAGACCTTTTGTATCCAGTGCCTGTAAAACTTTAGTTAAAAGATTACCATGTTCAACTTTGTCTTTGCCGATGACAAGAATGTAATCTTGAAAAAATAACACATTTTTGATTTCCTTAGAAATAGAAAACATGATACACTGAAACATGACAGCGGCAGAAGCCAACCCATTTGAATTGGAATAACCCAAATGGTGTCACAAAACCTGTTAAATGTCTGCTCTCCATGTGAAGAGGGACCTGGTGGTAGGCAGAAGTTAAGTTGATTGTGGAAAATCATTTCATGTCTTTTGTGGAGGAGAGCAGTTCTGTAATTTTGGGTAAAGGAAAGACATCAAAAAAGCTGTTTTTATTGAGCGCCCTGAGGTCTACAAATAGATGAATTTTACCATTTGCCTTGCGTGCGACCACCAAGGGGGAGGCTCAATCAGAAGATTCTATTCACTCTAATATGTTCCTATCTACAAGTTTACGTATTTCATTCTGTACTTCATCTTTTACACCCGTAGGACTATTCCTAACTTTATGAATATGGGGTTTCGCGTCATCTTTAAGGATCATTTTATGTGAAAATCCTTTTAGTTCCCCTACATTTCCTGAAAAAACTTTAGGAAATCTCACATATACATCTTCACACACTTCCTTACGAGAGTGGTCATGGTCAATGCACAGGACCGGCTCTGGGCTATTAGGATTGAGACGTACGCCTAGGTCACCCTGATCCCACCAGCCCAAAACACCGGGTCCTACCTTGGAAACGTAAAGTTTACACATAACTGTCCTTCCTTTAAATGCAAATTTGAGTTTGCAAAAACCTACTTGGTCAATTGGTTCACCCCTGTAACTAACAGGGTGAATATCTGGCTTTTCTAAATTGTCATATGGTTACTACGTTTCTATATATTGTGTTAAGTTAGCATGAGCTTATTAAATGTTTAAACACTATATTTTCTTTCTGCTTCAGTTTGCACACGACACCTAATTGTTATTATAGCTTTCAACCTAGACGAAAGATGTGATTTATTTGAGACTAATATGTTATTGCTCTGGTATCAGTCGTGCTTGGTACACTTGGTACAACTGTCTGTACACCGAGCACTGCACACTCTAAGAATAACCTAACACAAGGTTGCTGAAGGCCTGATCCTCGCACCACGTTAGACATAACACAAATAATGTTGCTGCCCGCATTGGGCTCTACGTGGGTTTAAGATAGAGTTACAGGGAAGGAAACAACACACTTGATGCTTCGCATGCAGAGAGCTGGTAGCTGTTGATGTGATCTCCTCCTACTGAGAATTAGAGGTATGGGCCCGCCCTGCTAGAACCCAGATGAGACCTTCTTAGATATAATATAATATACTGAATAGGGTGCGCGAAATATAGGTGATACAGAATTCTATAGATTTTTGCATCATAACAAGCTATCACCTTTTGCTTATTATGGATTAGTGACTATGCTGCTAACTCTGATTTTTATAATATGTATGTTGATATTATACAAGATACTGTGTTTGAGAATGCTGCATTGAAAAATAAACATTTCAAACTTGCACGTGTGTTCTTTGCCTCCCAGTTTCGGTTTGTAATGATTATATAACAAAAGAGTGTTCATGTGTTCCACGATACCTGAGGTACCCTAAGTTCATGTTCTGGATTGTCTAAGTCATTGGTAAGTTATTACTACCGATGAGACACTGTAGCTACCTTGGTAAGGGGATTTCTGAAACAAAGGTGAGTTTTGGGTCATCCAAACTCACCCAGGTTCTAGATCTCTGTGCACAGTTCTGTGAGAGAACGGAAACCCTGCTACATGGCGCCCAATGTTGTTGGCCTTATATCATGACACTCGAGTAGTATATCATTCAAACCTTAACACCTTCATTCCCGTTTCCGGAAAACGTCAGTGTCGGAAAACCTACCTATTTTTGAAATAGGTCTTTTTCAAGCTTGAATCTATCTGTAAACGGTTTCTTTGAATTACTACCCAGTTGTGCTACAAAGTAATCTTTGTTTTTTCACTTTCCTGTGCTGACATGGCACAAGCCGTGGACATCCCGCAGCATAGTCGCATTGCGGTGCATGACCATTTGCGGGCTTATGATGTTCCTGTGGAAGGCTTGGCTGTCGTTCTGGTAGTGAGTGCGGAACATGCTTACCCGTATGAACTGTTTTATTCGTGGGTGACATTTCCGCCAGTGGACGCTAATTCTGGAGTGTTCCATTCATACACTGCTTCAGCTGTACCGGCTGCGTATGCTCCGTACAGAGCACTGGAGGTTCCTATTGATGCTTGGCAGCATGGAGTTTGGTTTGGTGGCGCCCTACCACACGCTTTAACCGCTCCGGGGTTAGGTCTTTTGTCCATTCCGGGCACACCTTGGCCCGCTTTGGCTGGATTCACTCCTCACCCTAATCGCGCCAATTGTAACGTGGCGGATCTGCGGCGGCTTCATGAAGTCGCGGTGGAAGTGATTAGAGCGCTTGTTCATTACACTAGCCGTAATGTTCAGGACGTAGCCCCTAGGGGTGCACAGCTTCGTGCAGAACATGCTGGTCTGAAAATCAATCCGGTCATGGTGAATTCCGTGATGGGTAAAAAAGCCCCAGGACAAGGATGATTTTCCGTTCTGGCTTGCTGAGAAATTCGGCCAGCTGGAAGCTGTGTTTCCCAACACGAGTCCGGGTGATAAACACCGGATTCTTACACTAAGTTTACCGAAAGATTTGGCACCTGAACTTGTTGACTGTGAGACCTGGGGTAAGACTTTTGCAGCGGTCTATTCGAGGTGCTATGGCACCCCGTCTGTGACCAATCTGGGTGCGGTCCTTAAACGTGTTCAAGACGAACACGGACCGGAGTCGGCGGTTGAATTGGGTATGCGCCTGTGTGGCACCTTTGATGTAGTTTGCGATCTGATCCTTGCGAATGTCAAGGGGGATGCAGTGAACTTTCAGGTTGCTAACACATTGGCGTTGGTTCAGGAGGCCGAGAGACCCCGACGGTTGGCAAGGATAATTGTGGCTGCTTATAAAATGGTTGGCCGCAATGCAAAGGGGCTTAAAGCTTTTCCTGATAAAGAGAAAAAGCAGCCCCAGAGTCAGACATCGGAAACTAGTGGTCAACAAAAGTCCAAGAAACAAAATTGGCCTAAAAAGCAGGATGAGGGTAAGCAACAACAACAACAAACACAGGTTTCTGCTCCTGCGTCTCGTTGCCTGCGCAGTCGGATCGAGTTTATGATTTGCGCGACCGCGCGATGATTAAATCGCCTGAGAGGTTTCAGGCTTCTGACCAAAGCTCTCCTCGTTCCTTTCAGGACTCATCGGCTCCGTCAATCGGTGGTGGAGGGAGCGGCAGGGGCCGGGTGGCCAGCAAGGACGTGGTCAGCCCCGCCCGCGTAACAGTGGAGAGCAGCAGGAAGGCTCTATGCCCAAGAGACCACAGTTTGCCACGAAGAAAGTCGCCCCCCTGACAGCGCATCGTTATGCCCCAGATAGTGAGAACGCGGCTTCGGAATCTGACGTGGGCTCTGACCTTGCTGGACAGCGCAGCAGAGATTACCATAGTGAGAGAGGCCCTCCGTCCACTGTTGAAGGTGACAGCGACTGATACTTATGTTGTGATTGAAACTGCTGATACGCAAGTTGCTCCCCCTGAACGTCTTTTTGAAATTGTCCTGTTAATTGAAGGTGACATGCAGCGAACGGTAAAAGGGGTATTTTGGGAAAATCTCTCGTCTACGTATGACATTTTGCTTTCGGAGGCTGACTGGCCCCCACCTTTTGTTCTCGCAGCTCCGCGAGGGGAGGAGGTGATCCACCCCAGTTTCGCGCACACTGTACCGAGAGTGGAAGCACTGCATTTTGCAGAAGAGTGGGCTCTGGCGCTTGCGCGGGCTGTGTACCGCAATCAGTGTGACTGGGATAAATTGTCACCAAGCCACGAGATTCCTTTACGGTCTCAGCCGCAGCCTCAACCTCAATATCCCATACGGCGTGAAGCCAAAGCTTCAGTCGCGGCTATCCTTGAACAATTGGAATATCAAGGTGTAATTGAAACGTGTGTGTCACCGATGAATAACCCCCTTTTTACTGTAAACAAGCCGGACGGCTCATATCGTTTGGTTTTGAATTATAGGCATTTGAACTCGCATTGCCGTAACTGCGCAGTACAGAATACTCATGGCTCTGCGTTAGTGAATAGTCTTGAGCGTAAACGGTTCAAAACCACGCTTGAAATTTCCAATGGTTTTTATGCCCATAGATTAGACGGTCTAAGTTCCCAATGGACCAGTTTTACATGCGGCGGTGTGCAAAAAATGTTTCGGCGTCTCCCAATGGGCTATAAGAACAGTCCTGGAGTATTCTCTGCCCGAATTGTCTCTCTTCTGGAGGGCATCGGCCCAGTTGCTTGTTCGTATGTGGATGACATTCATCTCACAGACGACGATCTTTGGGAGCATCTGTGTCGAGTAAATAGCATAATTTGTAACTTTGCTGATATAGGTTACAAGTTTAACTTTGCAAAGTCGCACATTGCAGAGTACACAGTGTTGTTTCTAGGTTACGAGCTTAACAACGAAGGGAAGGGTTTAGCACCCTACTTCCTGGAGAAGTGCGCACAGTTGCGTTCTCCGACAACACTGAAAAAATTACAATCTCTACTGGGCTTTTTGAATTTCGGGAGGACTTACATTCCGGAATATGCCCAGCGTATCAAGCCTTTGTATGCTTTGATACAACCATCTTTTTCCAAATCATGCTGGCTGCCTGAGCATTCAGCCATTTTACAGTCTTTGCAGGCTGATTTGCTCGCTTCTGAATACTTACAGACTCGTGATAACCAGACCAACCTGGTGATAAGAATTATCCCTGGGGCGGTGGGTTTCACATACCTGACTTTTAATGAGGGAGATACAGTACCTACAGCTTACAAGTCACACTTGTACACTTCGGCTGAACTGCGCTTTTCCACTGTGGAAATTTTTTTTAAGGGCTGTGCAGATGGCGATTCTTAAGGAACGTGCCCTGGCACAAGGAAAACGCATGTTGGTTGTTACCCCGTGTCCTGCCTTAGAGGCGGTTACGAAAGCCAGTGTACCTAATTCCAAAGCTTTGCACCCTCAGTGGATTCAATGGGCTGCGTCCTTGACGTCCCAGGATGTCACGTTTATTTTTGACGCCACTTTACGGTCGCAGGAGTATTTACAGTATGAATTTGTTCATCCTGCTCCATTAGCAATGCGGCCGTTGGAGGATTTCCATTGCATCATTTACACTGATGGTTCGGCGCAGGTTGGGCATGGCTCTAAACATGCCTACGTTTCCGCTTGCGCCATTGTGGTCGGTGCCATGGTGAACGATGAGTTCAAGTCCAGTGTCGTGCACACGCAGACGCTTGGGGACTGCACCGCACAATTAGCAGAGCTTCGTGCTCTGATGCTTGCATTGGAGTACGCAGATCCTAGTGTGACGACTTTAATCGTAAGTGATTCTTACTACTGTGTCCAGTCTTACAATGAGAACTTGTTCTTTTGGATTCAGAATGAATTTCGTGACTCCAAAGGTAGCACAATAAAACATAAAATTATCTGGGTCAGAGTGGCGGAACTTAAAGAGAAGCTGCCACTCGTGTTTGTGATTCATACTCTCGGTCATCAGCGCGTGGGGGTCCACGCTGTTGGCAATTCGCTTGCTGATGAAGCAGCGAAGTCAGCGGTATAAAAATACTTAGTTGCAGCAGTCACGAGGTCCAAAAGCAAAATAGATGATGACATCTTGGCAGCTGTTGCTGCAACAGAGAAGGGAAGTAAATATCCTGCGGGGTTCCCTTCTAAATACACATACCACTTAAGTCCCGATAAGGTTCCTTATGTGAAAATCCCTGAGGTTGGCGAACGTCTAGTTCCCAACTCGGATCGCAGGGCTACTTTGATTACAGCGGCTCATGAAGGTGTGGCGTCTGCGCATGTGGGCGTCTCAGCCACTGTAACTCAACTACAACAAAGGTTCTGGTGGCGGGGACTGTACAAACAGACGCACAAATATGTTCTTCAATGTGACATTTGCCAGCAGATTAAGCCTTCAACTGCTGCGCGTCCGCCTCAGACACAGTTGTACATCTCGAATAAACCGCTTGGATGCGTTTATTTGGATCACTGCGGTCAATTGTCTTCTGATACTGCATACAAGTACATCTTAGTAGCAGTTGATTCATGCACACGCTTTGTGTGGGTATGGCCACATCGGAGCGCTGATTCACGTACTGTCATTAAGGATTTGCGAGTCTTTGTGGGAATTTTTGCCTGTGGTACCTTCCATTCGGATCAGGGTCCGGCTTTCGCCTCTAAGGCGTATAAGGATGCTATGGTTTTGATGGGGGTCCAAGTCAAGTTTTCGAGTCCCTACAGGCCCGAGGGCAATAGTGTAGTTGAACGAATGAACCGCGACTTAAAGCAATCTTTGACAGCTCGAGTTATAGGCACTGGCAGAAACTGGTTAGCCCACCTCATGGGCGTGCAGCGTGCGCTTAATAATCTCCCTAGAAGGTCTCTGGGTGGGCGGACCCCGTACGAAATGCTCTTTGGTATCAAGATGTATGTCCCTGACCTCGATGGGCTAGACTGCAAGGCCCAGGCAACGGCCTTTGACGTAGATGAACATTGCAATGTTTTACAGAATCTACAAAAGACCAGAGACAGTCTTGCAAAGGAACATTTGCCCTCCACATCGGATGATGCGCTGCAGATCCCGGTAGTTGACCGGCTACCCCAAGTTGGAGAACTGGTTCGAGAGAAGATCGATAACAAGAAAGAGTTTGGTCCCTCATATCGTGCACCGGTTCGAGTTCTTGGAGTGAAGGGCACAAGAACAGTCATTTTACCACCACTTTCTGGTCGTAAGGAAAACAGATTTATTTCTATTGACAATGTCAAGACACACAGGGTGGCCTATTCTTCATAGCATGACACCGGCTGTATCCTGTCCTTCCATGGTGAGGCACTCTGTGCTGGCTATTACATCTGGTGCAGAACAGGAGGTGTTCCTCGAGATGCCTGCCATATCCAGTCCTTTATTAAATACTATTCCTGATGCTAACATTGATGAGCTAAACTACACCTATCCTGCTGATTTATTGATGCCTGATTTACAGACTCGTTTGGCTGACCAGTCCAGATTATCTTTTGACTCTGTTTCGGAACTTTCAAAGAAACCCTCAACTATTGCAAAATATGCCACGTTGTTTAAAAAACATTTTTTAATTCCCCTTTGGACATACATTTGGTTGATCTTATTTTCATTTTACCTTTTTATGTCAATTGGTTTTGTGTTTATATTTTCTGCCTGATCGATGGTCACTACGTTAAAGAAAGAACAGGAATTCGGTACCTTAATGGAACATTGGCCCCCTTTCCTCTTCACATTCAGCGCACAGACTGAAACGAAACTTGAATACAGTTAACATTACTGCTTGGCCTGTCCTTGATGGGATTGTGTGGGATGCGGTTAAGTTTCAGATACATGGGCCCACTGAAGTGATTAATGTTCCAAATGTGCTTAGAGTAAACATGGGAGATGTGATTAAACAAAATATACGTTCTGATGATTGGGATATTCAGGCCGTAGAAGCATTATTCTCTGATTTAAAATACTATGCGGCTTTTGATGCTGAAGACTTATATTTAGATTCTATTAATTATGGTGATTTGTTTTGCTTCCAACATTATGGTAATCATTTTCTCCATAAGACGAACTCCAGGAGGGTTGCTGTGAATTACACGCAGTGGGAGCACTGCCCAGCTCCTTTCATAGGAAGCTCAAGTACATTTCTGAAAAAATACAGTTATTTTACAGATTTTAATCAATCAAATCCTGAGTCATTTTACTTCAAAATGACAGAAAAATCCTTGTCCAAAGTTAGACTTACCGATACAAAGTTGCTGTATTGGAAGTCCTTTCTAGACAAGTTGGCTGTAGATGGCTACGAGTTCTGGAAGGGAATAATTGACCTTAAATCGGTTTGGGGTACCAAAGATTGGCAGGTACAAGGCTCTGAGGCTTTGCACCGTGCATGTCTCATCCCGAATCACATGTTGTTTTTAAATTCTACTATTTCCCAAACAACATGCTTTGGATTGGCTACTTCTAAAAAGTTAAATACACCAACTATCCCCGAATTAGAAGAATATTCAGGTTGGGGTAATTTTTCCGAATTGTCTATTCATGAGATACAATCTCTAATATCCAATTCGTCCTTTAATATATCCAGCTTGGATCCAAAAGGGTGGCTGTTGTGGCAAAAGGGTTCTGTTTCTTGCCAACGTCGTTTTCTGGGTTTGGCTGAAGGGTTCACACAAGTCAGACCTGATCCCCGTTTTGAAACTGATTATACTGTCACAACTTACTCTGTAGGGAAACTGTGTCAGAATTGGTTACAACATTCCACGTTAGCTGCAGTTAAGCTACATCTGTCTCAGTTAACTGAAAATGTGGATTTGAACGATTTTATAAAAGGCCCAGCTAAAGGTAGATCTAAAAGGTGGCTTTATGCGATTTACAATGACATTTGGAAAGTTTCTCAAAATGAGGCTGCTAAGCGCCTGAGAGCTATTGATCAAGCAAATTTAGAAAAAGTACTTGCAGTTGTCGATAACAGTATTAACACGCTTTCTTCCCGAATTTACACGTTGAACAATATTGTGTCTTCTGTTGTTGACATTGTACATGATGAAGTGTCCGTGTTATATCATGGTCAAAATCAATTGCGTTCTGTAATGCAGTTTGCTTGGACACTGCAGACTCTGAAGTCTGGTCGAGTGCCTTGGAGTTATATGAACGTCTCATCACTATTTGCCCCATTTAATTTGACTGAAAAACAGCGCATGCTTTCAATGAGAGATGCATCATTTTCTATGTTACACATTGAAAAATTAGGATCCTTGCCCTTTTCTGTGGCTGAGGTGACTGCTGCTACATGGCTTATCCATGGTATTATTACCTTACCTTTTGCTCTGTATAAATTTACAAATTGTATGAAATATATAGCTATAGGGCCATATGAACCATTAGGCAGTGCTTTCCTCCATGAGACATGGTCTTTACCATACACTTACAGATGCCTAAAGGAGGGGAATGAAGTGAATCTGAATGGTGAAGAATGTACACAGTCGCCTGACCGCTCACTAATATGCAGGCACATCCAGTTACATGGTTCTTGTAATCAGGACAAGCCTAATTTGGCCTGTGTTTTGAAGGGGACACCGGTTCCTGCAATAGTTCCCACATTCACTTTATTATCCAACGGTAGTTATTTACTTTTAAATAACGAAATGTGTTGTGGGTTTATGGTCGGTATCGCATATGTGGTTACTGTATCAGAACGGGTGGTTTGTTGCAAGAATGTGTTATATCCACCCACGCATGGGAATTCAGATGTTTAAATTTGGCCACGAATACCAACCTTGGGAACGGAGTTCAATGGTTTGAGCCGTATAAGAGCCCTATTGTCTCAGAAGCAAGTGGCCCTGAGCTCTGCCCGCGAAACTTATGTCCTTCACATAGCTAACACACGCACAGAGGTGCAGGCACTTTTAAATACTGATTTGCCGTTTTATTTCTCCGAGCTGGTTCATCAAATCTTTAATGCCTCCTCCACAACCGGCCTAGCACATTTTTTTAAATTGGTTAGCAGTGGTCTCGTGACGACGTTTGAAAAAGTATTTGGTATTATCCCTGCGTTCTTTCATTCTATATTCGCAAGCTTGTTTGGCGGATTCCCTGTTTTGCTGGCTTTGGCTGCAGGCGTTCTGGTGATATTTTGCTTTCTAAAACATGGATGCCCATCCTGCGCAAGGAAACGCTCAGCCCCTACTGATGCAGTTTCGCAACCGGATGCTTGATTACTATGGCTCCTTGCCGCTTGCGACTTTAAGCACGGCTTTTGGATTATCGTTCAGGTTTTCCTATTTCACATGTGTCCAGCCTGTGTTTCATTGCCTGAGCTGTGATTTCGACTGGGCCATTGATTTGTGTCTATGCTTACCGACTTCTCCTGACGTCAATTTTGATCAGCTGATGAGCCCCGTAGTTGCTCACGAGTTGGTTTGTTCTGGCGAAAGGGTTATGGCTGTGGCAGCGATGCATGGACTAATGGGTCAGTGGGACATATTCGCAGCGGCGCATGACTTTCTGGCACATAGCGTACTCGAGAACCCACTGAGTTGTCCTCTGATGTTGCTAGAGGAATCGGTGTTGGAAGAGCACGTATGTTCTTTCCCATTGCTTAACTGGATGGCTGAGCTGTTTTCGGATGATGACAGTGATTTCATGTTGGTAGCTGTAGCTACCTATTTTGCATATTCATTCAACCCATGAGTGACTTTGAAGACTTTCATTATTATGGCACGTGAATTTTTAGTAATTCTGAATGGTGCTTTTTTTTTAATACAAACATTCGACTTTCATATGTTCTGGGCCTATGAACTGGGAGTAGGCCTTAAGTTTGACTTTTTATATTTTTATGTGGCCACTATAGGCATTCATACATATTTTTGTTATTAAAATCTTATATACATTTACATACATTTAGCTTGGCTCAATATCATTGAACTCTGCTTTCATGTTTTGCCTCTCATAGAGTATTGGCTTATATTTTTTCTTTTTTTAACCGTTCTCGGATCATTGGGGGGGTGTCATATGGTTACTACGTTTCTATATATTGTGTTAAGTTAGCATGAGCTTATTAAATGTTTAAACGCCATATGTTCTTTCTGCTTCAGTTTGCACACGACACCTAATTGTTATTATAGCTTTCAACCTAGACGAAAGATGTGATTTATTTGAGAATAATATGTTAATGCTCTGGTATCTGTCGTGCTTGGTACACTTGGTACAATTGTCTGTACACCGAGCACTGCACACTCTAAGAATAACCTAAGACAAGGTTGCTGAAGGCCTGATCCTCGCACCACGTTAGACATAACACAAATAATGTTGCTGCCAACATTGGGCTCTACGTGGGTTTAAGATAGAGTTACAGGGAAGGAAACAACACACTTGATGCTTCGCATGCAGAGAGCTGGTAGCTGTTGATGTGATCTCCTCCTACTGAGAATTAGAGGTATGGGCCCGCCCTGCTAGAACCCAGATGAGACCTTCTTAGATATAATATAATATACCGAATAGGGTGCACGAAATATAGGTGATACAGAATTCTATAGATTTTTGCATCATAACATGCTATCACCTTTTCCTTATTATGGATTAGTGACTATGCTGCTAACTCTGATTTTTATAATATGTATGTTGATATTATACAAGATACTGCGTTTGAGAATGCTGCATTGAAAAATAAACATTTCAAACTTGCATGTGTGTTCTTTGCCTCCCAGTTTCGGTTTGTAATGATTATATAACGAAAGAGTGTTCATGTGTTCCACGATACCTGAGGTACCCTAAGTTCATGTTCTGGATTGTCTAAGTCATTGGTAAGTTATTACTACCGATGAGACACTGTAGCTAGCTTGGTAAGGGGATTTCTGAAACAAAGGTGAGTTTTGGGTCATCCTAACTCACCCAGGTTCTAGATCTCTGTGCACAGTTCTGTGGGAGAACGGAAACCCTGCTACAAAATCATGACCAATTTTACAACCAAATGATTCCTCCCATTTTTTCTTATTGATGATCGTGTATGGGGAGCCTGAATATGCTGTCAAAGTTACAATGATACCCCCTGCAGTGATATTGCATACTGTTTTTTTCCTTGTATTGCCTTGCTTTGATGATTCATCATCACTAATAAAACATACAACATCCTCACAATTTTCCTCCTCATTGTCATTATCCACTTCACATTCATCAACTATACACTTTACACTTTTACCATTTCTACAAGCACGTTCGAAATGTCCGGACATTTTACAGTAAGCACACCTTTGTCCAAGTGCTCGGCATTTCCTGTTGTTGGCGAGATGTGATGTGCTACCACACTGAAAGCAAACGCCTTTAACAACATTAGATTTGGTATTGGAGGCTTCTTTCCTTTTGATTTTCTCTTTAAATTTGGTTTATATTTGCTCTTTTCATAATTTTGTTGACTAAGAACTCTTACAATTTTGATTATTTCATCGCTATTATCACTTTTTACCTTATTAATAACAGTTTTTGCACACCTAGAGGTTAACTTAGCTTTGGAAATTATGGCAGAAATCTCCTTTAGACTGGAGTCTCCATTGATCCATAGTTTGTCTTGTAGGTTTTCATTATTGCCTTGCATTACCAACAGGTCACAAATCAATTCCTCTTCTATAGTGGCAAAGTTACATGACAAGGCAAGTCTCCTGAGTGAAGCTATGTAGTCTTCGATGTTTTCATTAGGTTCTTGTTCCCTAATCCTATGGTAAAAATTGAACCTGTGCACTGCCTTGTAAACTGTAGGGGCAAATTATGCATTAAGGTCATTTATAGCACGTACATTATCATCACTTCCACCACTTGTTTTTTGTCAATTCTGTTGTAGGCTCTTAATCCACCAGGACCTAGACAGTGTAAATGTATTTTCTTCTTTCTTTCTGTGGTTAATTCTTTACTTTCAAATGCCTCTAAGTAATTAATTAAATAAACTCTCCATTCCTCCCATATTTGGCTGGACACTTCTCCATCTTTAATCATAAATGCTTGGGGTGTAGGTAAGTTCATAATTGTGGTAGCCATATTATAGTCGTATTGTGGAACTATTGACTAATTAACTAGTAATGTATAATAATGTCACACAACCAAATAGAATGAGAGTACAGTAATATGTCTGACTCAATTTCAATTGACTTTTATTATATAATACTATGCAGAGAACTATAAAAAAACAAGCAATGAGTCAAAAACAAAATACAATATTATGAAGGCAATTGTATAAAAATGCAAAAGATACTGCTTTTTCTAATGTTGTTTAGGTGTAAATAAACAATTGACGATGGTGATTCACAGTGTGCATATCACTGAAAAATATAAAAATATATATGCACGAAAGGTACCTTGTAATTCGTAGTGACACACAGTGTGCGTGTAACTGATGAATAATCCTTAGCTACCCACAGTGTGCGTGTCACTGATGAATAACCTTCATGTTTTTCTCTTGTTATATAGTTTACTCTTTTACTTTTTCCTAATATAATGCTATGCTTTGTAATTTGTCAGGAGAGTTTATGCATGTCTTCTCTAATTAACTAGTAATTTCCATGCGTTGCTTTTAGGAAATCGGTTAAAATCCAACATGGAGTCATGTACCGTGACCTGTGTACGTGACCTTATGTAGTCTTGCGATATGCGTGGCTACGTGATGATGAACCTCAATCGTAAGGTACTCTGCAGTAGAACATTGTGAAAATCAGAAGATGCAGTTCCCAACATTCGTCTCCGCACAAAACACCCGCACTTGAAGGTAATTGAAATTTAAAAAGTCCTTTTGAAATTGCAATTTCACTCATACTAGCAATACAAGACTTTACCACGCAGGTAAATAGCTATTTAAATTCTATTAAGTATGGGAATTAGGGGGAGGCCAGGGATATCAGGAATTTTGAAGTTTCAGGGATGAGTACGAGTATGAAGTTTCAATGGTTTTTGGGACTCATGGATGGATAATGGTAAAGGGTTGTAAGAGGCAAAAAGGGGTTTTCAGTGTTCAGGGATGGGTAAGGCTACTGGGTAACAGGGTATTTTTATGACTTAGGAATGGGTATGGGTATTGGTAAGGAGTTGTAAGGGCTTTTAGGTTCAGGGATGTGTAACGATCCTGTTGCTTAAAGGTTTTAGGGTTTTGAGATGGGCAAGTGTATGGGGTATTAGAAGGTTTAAGGGTATCAAGGTTTGGGGGAAGGGTAAGGATAAGACGTTTTTAAAGTTAGTGAGATTGGACGTTTAAAAGAATTGTGTGCATGTCTGTGTATTTATATCAGTTGTTACCACAAACAATGTGTGCTAAGAACTATTATGTAATATGATGTGTTATAAAGCTCAATGTGTATATTTCATGCATGATAATAGGCATGCATGGTAACAATTTATATTCCTCTGCAGCATCCCTCTCCCAACTGACTTTCTATTCTTAGGTGGACAGATGTATCTATATCTACTACACGCTGTAGGGCTCAATGATAAATGGAATCTGATTTTATCACTACGTTTGGCAGAATTGATCTATAAATATTTCCCCACACAATGCCTTTGTTCTGCTCCATCAGTCCCAGACACCAGTATACAATTTTAGGGAATGTCAGCACACAGGGCTATTATCCATCATCTGTGTCCTTGGTTCTCATGGGCCTATTGTTACTCTTGCCTCAGAAGCCCAACTTGGTTACCTCTAGGACCAGATAACACGTGTATGGAGCCATAGCCACCTTGCATTGAAAGTAAATTCAAGATGTAATGTCTTTTTGTGTTTTTTCTACTGCTATGCTACTGGGAAAGGAATGTTACTGTCAATTATCACTGTGCAGTAAATTGTCTACCTGCAAAGCTCAGCTAAAATATACATATGGAGAATTTTGAAAAGCTGCACAATAAGGAGACTGTGTCCAGAGGACTGATACTTACTCTGGATCATCTTAAACTAAGAAACAGTATTATAAAAATGCACTTTTGTATGTTAATGCACTTACTCTAGATGTTAGTGTGAGAGTATGCAAGCAGGGCTAATTAGGTTTAAAACTTTTCTACTTGTAGTACACTAGTTGCCATTAATGGAACGTAGATATTATCTGACGTCTACCTTTATCAAGTCTCACCTGTAAAAGATCATTACGACAAATATTTTTTGATGAAGACATGTTAACCTGCTAAGTCGAAAAACTTTAGAATACATGCTGCATTGTAAAAGCATGCAGAGGTTTCTAAAAGGATAACACAGAAATGTAAACATAATAAAATTATGCAATGAGTAATATACATGAACGTATTCACATGTTGACGGAAAATAAAATATTGTTAACATAGAGAGTTTTGTGATAATAACATTCAAAAATGTGTATCAGTTCTGAAATATATACCCGCATAATGAAGTTCTTGAAATGCAAAATTGCTTATATTTAGAGAAATTTGACATAGTGTAAATCTGAGCTTCTGTAGCATTTATACAAAACACATGTCTTGAGAGTGACACTTTAATATTTTGCTTTGAAAATGATAACATACAAATAATGTTTATGAAAATGTTTGGTAGTGCCTAATTTTGATATGTAGCACCTGACAGAAACTATAACTGGTATAATGGAGAGAATCTTAATTCATTCATGAAAATGTGTGATTTACGATGAAATTAATCAGTAGTGATTGAGCTAACTTCCATGTAGGCCACAAATGCTTCTCTTTCCCTGCCAATGAGAACTTTCTGTGAAGTTTCATTTCTGGAGTAGCTTACAATGGACTCACTTCTCACTAAGAAGCATATCCGATAGAACTGGAACAGTTATTGCAAACCCAGGGGATAGCGCCTGGGAACAGACCGACTGTGAGCAAAGTAAAGTTTCATGCATTTCCGTGGAAGTGCCGAAATGGGAATACAATTGAACTTAATTAATCTTCATGGAATTTGCAAAAAGGATGGTTTCGTTCTTCTGGAGTTGTGTGATCTACTGTTCACCCCACAACATCCTACTATGAGTGACCAATGGGAACCCCATGGAATGATAGTTTTGATATGTTAAGAGGTTTAAACCAGAAACATTTGAAGGTATAATTGCCCCATCAGAGGAGGAATTGGGGGTTGGCTGGCATTTTTCCTTTTTTTGCCTGGCATGCTGTCAGGCAGACTTTTAGTCCCTACTTTGTTTTTTCTGCCCCTTTCCATCTTTACTGGGTGGAATAGACTCTAACGTACTGAACTCTATCCAAACTACGACCTTGAATCTTGTGCTTTGAGGGAAAAATAACCTTTCGGCTAATAGGTTTTCTAACTTTGACTGTGATAACCTTTCAGCTAAGAGGTTATCTGACTCCAACTGTGGCATGTGATGCTGCTGTTCAGATTTGACCAGATCTAACTGAGGTCAAACTTGAAGTAATCAGCTTTTTTTGCTTTGTATGACTAATAACTAAACTTCAAATCTATCCTGTTTCTCTCCACGGAGGATTTTCCAGCTGTGTAATAATGGTCTGTTTTGTGTTGTGAGGCTACTTGTAATAGTACACTGTCACTAAATCAGATTTTGAAATGTATTTTTTTGACTTGTCTATGCAATTAAATAAATGTTTCCTATGTATTATCTTTATCGATTCTGACTCCTTTTGGTCATATTTCTCGTCTCAAGGCATTTGTATCAGTGGCTGAGAAAGGTATTGAAGTTGATTTGAGGTAAAAATTATTTTATTCCAGGTCCTCATAGAATAATTGTTCATGTTTACTAGTATTCTAGTCCCTCTCAGCCCAACAAAAAGATCCATCAGAGGACCATGGTTTGTAGAAATCTAAGAGATAGTTTGGACTATCAAGAGAAAGAGGGTTGTTTGATGAAATAGGCCTAGTAAGATAAGATTGTTGTAAGGGTAATGACAAATTTGGTAGGCTTCGCGCTGCATCAGTTTTCTGGCAGTGTGTCGGATGGTTTGTTTGTCTGATTGAAACTAGGATATGGAAGATGTGGTTGTAAAGATTCCTTTGTAGTTTATAGGTTCAGTGAGTTTTTAATCTATGATAAAAATTAAATTAATGAGATTAGTGTGGAATTGTGATCATAGCAGCGTCATGTCATATTGTGAAATGTGTAAGTCTGTGTTGTACTGAAGTTGAGTACAGGTTCGTCAAGGCCTAACATCGCGGGATATGCAACTATGGGTGGCTCTTAGTGTGGCATACACTAAATATGTTTGTCTGCTGAATAGAGGATAATGTGCATGAGATGTCATCACCAGTACCACCAGTGAAGGGAACTCTTTGAAAGTGTATTGAGTTAAATAATATTGGGGTTTCCTCTTGAGTACTCCAGGAGGAATTTTAGGGATTTTTATTCAAAGGGTGAAATCGCGCTGGTTGAGATTTTACTAGGAGTCAATGGAAAACTTTGGTTCTATGAGTATTCATAACTATTTTTAGTGGAGCAGACAAGAGTTGTTTTATGTTTTGTGTTGTTTTGCGTGAAAATTGACTAAAAGAAAAAGACAACGAGAACTGTAAAGGGAGCGTCTGGAAAGGGGCGACCACTCGGTCCCCCCGAACGTATGGTTGGGGGCCCAGATCCTCCCGGGAAACCATTTTGGGCGGGGGGCGTGTCACGGCTGGTATGCCCAAAGCGGCGTAGCCGGGGCGCGCCTTTTCCCGCCCAAGAGGGGTTGTCCTAAACACCTACACCGATGGCCAAGCCCAGTAGGTGTACCGGTGGAGGGTACACGCCCTCCCGAAGAAGAATAAAGAGAGCGGGAATCCGAAGAAGCATCCTCTTGTTCCTGTGCTTGGAAGCTGCACCCACTCGTTGCACGTGAGCCCTCGACGGAACAAGGAGCAATTTTGAGAATTTATAATTCTTGTGTTTCTCTTTCAGCGACTTCAAGGCTAAACGACCTGGGACTGTTTCTGATCGTCTTAGAGTGAATACTCGAAAGGAATGCCGGGCAAAAAGGCAGGAAAGAAGTCCGAGACTGAACAGATGCTCCGGATGTTGGTTGGTAGAATGACGAAGATGGAACGAACCGTTGGACGCGATATGGCCATGAAGAAGCAGATGGCTGCAATGAACAATCCGGGTAAACCAAAGAAGGTAATAGGCCCAGCATTGCCGGGTGTTGCCCGGGAGGGTAGGGGGAAGCGGGTCAGGAATAGGGCCCCAGGGGGGAGGTCCCCGTCCCCGAGGTACCCCCGGTGAGCCCTGCCATTCCGGTCGAGGCCCCGATACTCCCAGACGCGGGTCAGCCGATACCGGTTGTGATTACGTCTGCTAGCGAGGAGGATATGCCGCCTGAATTTGCCGCCAAGTTGGCTGCATGGCTCGGCAAGAAAACAGGGGGTGCTACGGCACCTGGAGACATGTCCGAAGAGGCCAGGTTACTAATGCAGCAGTTGCGGCAGTCACGAGATGCCGCAAAGGCGAATCTCCCTCTTCTCCCCCCACAGGTAACCTCGGAAGGACCGGTAGCTGGCGTGGAAAAAACAGCGGGAACGTCAACCATACCGGGTAAGCAGGCATTGCCAATGGTGGGAGGGGCTCATTGCCCTCAAGACGGGAGAAAGTGGTTCCACATATCCCGTTGGCCACGAAAGAGTTAATTTGGGCTGACAAGTATGTTAATATGTTCTCTTTGTTAACTGACCATCAAGAGATGGAGTATGCTAAAACGCAGAAAGATTTGTGGCACCCGAGTGTATGGTGAGCCAAGATGGCGGGTTTCAGGGTGGATGAGACAATAACAAATTGGGCCAAGGCCTTTGCGATGTTTACTGCAATTATTGGGGAACGTAAGCCTGAGGTTTTGCCTGAATATTCTTGCTATCAGGCACGAATAATGGATTTTTACGAAACATATGAGGGTAATGCATGGATGGGTTACGACATGAAGTTCCGTAAGGCCAAGGAGTACGATTCATCTCTGACGTGGGATTGTCTCGACTCGATCTCTTGGCAGAAGCAGCTCCTGCCGGGCGCGACGAAGGCGCCCTCGCCTGGCGGGAATGGGTCGGGGTTTTCCCGCCAACAGCCCGTCGTGCCCTTTCGAGCGGGCTCCGGTGGCGATCACCAACCAAGGCCCGGTGGGAATGGGGGAAAGCGGGGGGTCTGTTGGAGCTTTAATAGAGGCAACTGCTCCAGACCGCAAGGGGCATGTAAGTTCAGGCATGCATGTGCGGGATGTGGGAATTGCTCGCACCCGGAAATTTCGTGCAGATCCAAAAATGGCGGTTCGGGAGGTAAGGGGGGGTCCAAACAAGACTGAGGAGGGTCACCGTGTACCGTTACCTACCCCCGTTGATATCATGGCAATAACCCCCTGGCTAAACGAATACCCTGATCATGTCTCCGCTGGAGTGCTGAGGAACGGATTCTTATATGGTTTCCGCATCCCGGCTGGGGATTTTTGTGGGGAATCACTTTGTAGAAACTAATTATCGGCCCGGCATAATCCGGCGGTGGTAGAGAAGAAAATTGAAAAAGAGGTTTTACTAGGTCGGGTGAGGGGCCCATACCAGCACCCTCCAGTGGCAAATTTTGTCTGTTCCCCGTTGGGAGTAGTCCCCAAAAAAGACCCAGGGGAGTTTAGGATGATCCATAACTTGTCAGCACCGAAGGGTCTCTCGGTGAACGAAGCGATTGACCCAGGAGTTTGTTCGGTGCGGTACGCATCCTTCGATGATGCCGTCACCATGTTGAATCGCCTGGGGCCCGGAGCGCTGATGGCGGAGTCAGATATCGAGTCGGCATTCCGGTTGCTCCCCGTACACCCACAGGACCAGCGTCTGTTAGGCTTTGTGTTTCAAGGACGTTACTACATGGATAGATGGTATTCACCTGTTACAACGCATTTTTTACTCCGCACTACCACTACAACGCGGGCATTACAACGCATAGCGTTACAACGCATTGCGCTGGGGGGCGCTCTAGGATAAGAGGTAAGTTTAATTTACTATCCAACACCTTCCCTAGGGTCCACGGGGACTGGAGTTAGAATAGTAAATTATACTTACCACTATCCAGCACCCCAAAGCGCTATGCGTTGTAGCGGTATGCTTTGTAAATACCGCGTTGTAATGGTACGCGGAGTAAAAGTATGCGTTGTAATGACATACATCCTGGATAGATGCATGCCAATGGGTTGCTCCATCTCTTGTGCCTATTTTGAGAAATTCAGCTGTTTTTTGGAGTGGGCGTTCACTGAGGCCACTGGGCATAGCCATGTTATGCATTACTTAGATGATTTTCTGTTCTTGGGGCCAGCCGGCGACACAACATGTGCGCAGGCTCTACAGGAGTTTTGTATCCTCGTGAGGGAATTCGGGGTGCCATTGGCACCAGGTAAGACGGTGGGACCATCTACTTCACTCGAGTTTCTGGGAATTGAGCTCGATTCTGTGGAGGGATGTTTCCGCTTGCCGGTAGAAAAAATAGCGAAATTTAGGGCTTCCCTGGAACTGTGCCTTGGTAAGGAGAAAGTGACCCTGCATCAGTTACAACAGGCAGTGGGTCAGCTTAACTTTGCCCTGAGGGTGATACCAATGGCCCGCCCCTTTTCATGCTCTATTGCACAGGCTATGGTCGGTCTAAAAGAAGGACACCACCGCACGAGACTGTCTGCAGAGGTTCGCCAGGACATGTGTATTTGGTTAGCATTCATGGCGGACTTCAATGGTCGAGTGGTGTGGAACAAGCCGCCAGCGTCTTCGGACGAGCTAGGTTTGTGGACTGACTCGGCGGGGAGCGTGGGATTTGGCGCCATTTTCGGCAATCGATGGTCGGCGCAAACATGGCCGACATGGTGGCACACCAGCGGTCTCACAGGTAACATTGGTTTCCTCGAGCTATTCCCTATATTTGTGGCTCTGAGGGCATGGCCGGACGAGTTCAGAAATCGCTCAGTGGTATTTTGGTCTGACAATATGACGGTTGTTAAATGTAGAAATAATCAGGCAGCACGCTGCAAGTGGATATTGAGATTGCTGAAAGAAATTGTACTCATTTGCATGAGACTAAATGTACAATTCAGGGCAAAGCATGTGCCGGGGGTACTGAATCATGCTGCTGATGCACTCTCTTGTTCACATATGCAGGCTTTCAGGGGTTATCTACCTACTGCGGACCTAGCGGCGGCACCATTCCCCGAAGTACTCTGGCTACTCGGTGCCCCGGATTACAAGACCTCGTGGCAGCAAGCTTAGCCACCAGGACAAGGAAAGCATACGAAGGAGCGTTTCGTTCCTATTGTGCATTTTTGGGTCCAGCAGGGGATCAGACATGGGGTCAGGAGGATTGCTTCCTGAGGTTTCTGGTAGCATTACATAGGGAAGGCCGATCAGTGGCAACGGCCAATAGGCACCGGGTGGCCATTTCATTCATGGCGCAGGTGCATGGCGTCAAGGACCCGACATCTTCCTTTTTGGCAAAGAAAGCTCTTCGTGGCTGGCAGCGCCTTGAGGGTCGGAGAGTAGACGAGAGGCGCCCGATTGGGTTAGAGAGGTTGTCCCTGCTCATGGCGATACTACCCACGACATGTTCCTCCCAATTCGAAGCAGTTCTGTTCCGGGCCGCTTTTGCATTATCATTCCATGGGGCTATGCGGGTGAGCGAACTGGTAGCAAAGAATAAGAACGATGTGGAGGGAGGTCTGTGTAGGAATCACATCCTGATTAGGGGTGATTCAATGGTGGTTACAATAGCTAAGTCCAAGACTGACCAGACATCTATGGGAGACAGTGTTGTGGTCCAGCGCATGCAAGGGTCCCCCATGTGCCCGGTAAAGTGCATTGAGGAATATCTGACGCTGAGGGCGGATATATGGGGTGGGAGTCTGCTGAGACACATCGATGCCACCCCACTGACGAGGTTTCAGTTTCAGAGGGTGCTAACATTGGCAATCGCAGCGGCGGGCTTGGACCCGGGCGATTTTGGGACCCACTCCTTCAGGATAGGGGCTGCTACTGAGGCTACAGCCAGGGGTCAGAGTGCCGAAGAGGTGAAACTGTTGGGACGATGGTCCTCGAATTGTTTTAAAAGGTATGTGCGGTTGCACATGTTGTGAAGTCAAGTTACATGCACTCACGCTTCTTGTCTTCTGTTTGATTTACAGTTTCGCGAGCATGTTATGCGGGGCGGAATTTGCAGTCGACCCGGCTCCTGGGGACCAGCGGTCAGAGATCACCTGCTGAGGAGAGAGTGGTGTGGGTCGTGGGCCACTCATATGTGAGGCGGGCCGGGGACGTATTCAAAGCAGGTGACGTGACTCACGCAGCTGGGGAATACAGGTACAGAGTGGCCTTCCACGGAAGGGGCGGGCTCTGTATTGACCAGTTCGAATCTTTTATTGAGGGTCTCTTAGGGCGGCAGAGGTCACCGCCATCTGTAATCATAGTACACCTGGGGGGCAATGACTTGGTGACACTCGGTAGGCGAGTATTACTCGAGCGAGTTTTGTCTACCGTTAGCTGGCTGGTGAAAAGGATCCCGGGGTGCACGATTGCATGGTCCCACATGATTCCCAGGAAAGTATGGCGGGGGGGCCTTTCGGTGTTAGCACTGAACCATTCAGTAAAGAAGGTCAACAACAAAATTGGTAGGTTGTTTTGCTCAGTGCAGTTGCACAGTATTCCGCATGGGTGTATTCGGGGTGATCACATGTATCTCGAGGATGGGGTTCACTTGTCCCGGGAGGGGAATGCCTTACTCATAGGAGACTTCATAGCATGGCTAAGGGGTTTAAGAAAGCATGACCTTTAGGAGGAGTTTGTGGGGGGGCCGGATAGCCGGTCAACTATCCGGCCTGTGGCGGTAAGGTCATGATCGGTGAGCAGTAATTTCAAGGTCCCTAGAGGGGGGCGCCACCCACTATGGATGGGAGCGCCGGGGGGAGGCGGCCATTGGCCCCTCCCACGGGGAGGCGGCACCCACTAAGTATGGGTCGCCTAGGGGAAGACGGCCATAGACCCCTTCCAGGGGAGAAGGCGGTTATATGCCCCTCCTACGAATTTCCCGGGGCCCGGATATCCGCGACGGCAGATGTGATAGACAGTGTGGGGTGGGAGGGGGAGTCCACGCTGCCTTCTTACAGACACCTCACACGGGTTCTCGGACGACCTTTAAGATGGCGTCGAGTTTAGATGGGGGCCCCCAAAAAGACAAGGGAAATTGGAGTTGGCACAGAGGGTACAGTCCTCTGCGCATGCGCCACTCACACCGTGAGGGCGAGAGTTTTGGTAGTAGGAATCTGACACCGGTTGCGACCTTGCCGTTGGCCCGTAATGCTAGGATGTACAATTTTAATTTAGAAAGTATGCACTTGTTTCATATTTTAATAAACTCCCTCCCGCCTTCCAAAAGTTCAGAGCTGCGTCCGTCTCCCATCATTGGGGATTGTGTTGGGAGGGGGTGACGGGCATCCCCGCCATAAGTTGCTGTGTGGAGTTAGAATGACAAAATACAAGTGCCACACTGCGATTGGTTGGATGGTGTGAAGCCTCACTTGGATTGGTTGTTCAAATCAAGTAGTGATTGGAAGCCGAAACAATAACACTGAAGAGAGCTTGGCAGAAATTAGATCAGACTGCATTGTAAGGAAGAAATCATGACACTTTTTAAGTGATTATGAGCCTTATTATGCGAAGGATGATCTTATTCCTACTAGAGAAGGAGTTCCTTAAGCTCCGGAGGGTAAACCAACTCTGCATATGTCTCTAGAGATGATATATCACACTTGTAGCTGTTTAGAGAATTGGGTAAAATTCACAGAAAAGGATTATCCCTTAGCTTTCCCACAATATTGAATATTTAACATACAGATTTAAGAAGACAGATGAATGATATGAAACCGACACCTATACCTACGAAATATAAAGCTCTCAAAGAATGAGAAGATGAGGCCCATCAGAGAGAGAAAGAGAAATATCAAGGCAGATATACGAATACAATAAATAGATATTCAGAAACCAAATGGAATTCACAGAAAAAGATGTGGAGGCAGGAATCTGTTGCCATGGATGCCCAAATGTTTCCGGTAATGATAGCTGAGAATAAGGAAGGAGAAAATGTGAACAGAAGAAAGAAACATATCAAGGAGCCACAAACACAGGTTCTCACATTAACAGAAGAGAATTGGGATGAAATAGATGACAAATTGTTGAATGAATTATTGTTGAATAGACCTCCACCTTGTAATGAAGAACAGAGTAATGCAGAAACAAACCCCTTTGTAGGTATGACCCCAGAACCACAACCTATAACCTTAGATTTGGCTCATCTAAATATACTTTTGTCCTGAGGACAACCTCTGAAAGGAGCAGGATTTCCAAAATTCCACTATAACGAATAGTCAGATGCATTATCCATTCCAGTTACCATACGTCCAATTGTCCCATTATATCAGTCAGGACGAGGAGTTTCACAAGTACATGCTATAACAATACCTGGTGGAACAATATTTAATGATCATTCCTCAACGAAGATAAATAGGAAGGTAGCAGATCAGGATCAGAATACACCATTTACACAAGAGAAAACTATGACACGAAGCAGTGATGAAGGAATGAGGGAGAGAGTGAACTCTACCATAGAAGAAGAAGTAGAATCATTAATTAAGATTTCAGAGAAACGTTTTGAAATGCAAAATAGAGGTCCCCAGGTAGTAATGGGAAAGGTTTTACAAATGGGAAGTCAAAACTTAAATGCTCATCTAACACGATGAACAGGAGAAACTAGTGGGAAGTCTCAAAGAGAGGAGATAGGTACATCAATAGGGCCATCATCAAAGACCCTTGATGATTGGATTTGGGACATTATTCCTACAGCTAGTACAAAGGGTAATGTGAGTTTAAAAGAAAAAATAGTGGAGAATTATGCCCATACTAAAATAGATTTAAGCAGACTAAAAGTGGAATAGGAACAAATGATTTTGGGAACAATTAGTCCTGAAAAGCTGGTGAATTATAGTGCCAAAGAATTTTGCTGAGGTAGCTCAAAAATATGGAGTGGATGTAGAGAAATCTAAGGCCTTACAAAAACATATTGATTGGATTTTAATGACAACATTCTTGGTAACCTAAACCCTTCAGGAAAGAGGTTACTGATTAAAGAACTGTTAATTATCTTAAATCAATGGGGAGAAGTACAAAGATGGGAAGGAATATGGGCCACAAAGAAAGAAGATGTGGCAGTGGTTTTGCCTCTATTCCGAATGATAGAAAAATGGATGGGAGAGGCAGAAGCAACAGCATATCTCATGAGAGAAGTGCCAGAAGTGGGATATTTTCATGTACCTTGGAGTGGACAGGATATTTTGTCCTTTAAAAATTACTTTCGAAAATTGAGGGAAAAGCCTGATGAATGGTACAAGCAAGTGGAAAGATTTGTAAAGGTTTCAAATGTTCTGTTGAAAGATTTAGACACTCTGTTTCATATTGAGGACTGAATGCAAAATTGCTGTTGATTGGCCAGAAACAGAGCCTGCAAAAGATTCAAAAATTGGTAGGCCATTGGTGGAAGTGATGGGAAACTATACTCAGGTTATTACTTATCTGAATGAATGATTTCGCAGAAAGAAATAAATTGGTTAAAAATAGACAGAACGACACAGGAGTTAAAGGAGACAGTGTATGCATATTATGAAAGGCTTTTGCAGGCATTAAAACAATATAGCAGAATTGAGAATGTGACCGAAAAAGACATGGAACATTTTGTGTATCTGTTTGTGTATGGCTTAAGACCTGAAAAAAGTGCCATGATACAACAACATTTGATCTGTTGGCAAAGTAAGCCCATTGATGAGATTCATAGTTATGCAAAATATTGTGGAGATGAAATTGATTTGTGTCACAAGAAATTAAAAGAGAAAATGATTTTGACACAAATGAGACAAGCGAAGAAAGGATATGTGGGTTTTGATTCTGATTTTTGAGGTATGGTGCAGGGAAATGGTGAGATGGCTACCAAAATGCGCTGTATAGCAGGAAGTCCGTTTCAGACTTTTGTGCCTCAGTGAAGAGGAAGGGGGGCACAAATAGATGTGTTATATAAGACTCATCCATGTCATATTTGAGGCAAGTTTGGGCATTGGAAATGCGAGTGTAAGTTTAACAGTGGAGTTGTGCAGTCACAAATAAATAATGAAATGCCAAATCACTCTGTACAAAGATCGAGAGGTCAAAATCAGAATATCCCACAAGCTCCTATGCCTCAATTGAGTGGAGAGGTACAGAGATACAAGGCTAACATGGGATTTCATACAAATGACCAGGTAAATTTGAATGTACTAGTGGCATCACAGTACTTGTTGTAGACTGTGACTCGGAAATGTCCCAATGATGGTGCCTGAGAGGGTAGGAAGAATGTGTGCTTAGAGCATCCTTAGAGGTAGGTCAGAATGGCCTCTATGTGGATGGCAAGGTAAATGGAACACCAATTTCATTCCTTGTAGATACTGTTGCTACCCGTTCCATTGTGAGAACTGTGGAAATTCCCAACCTACTCTTCTCTGGAGAAATAATCCAAGTTGTAGGAGCATCAAACCAATTGAAATTGACCCCAGTTACAGAACCTGTACATGTATAAATTGGGTCTTTTGAAGATTTACATTAGTTTGTGGTGTGTGATTCTAGTCCAATGAACTTTTTAGGGCGAGCTTTATGCAAAATCAATTCTTCCATTTATTGTATTCCAAACGGAATAGAATCCATATAAAAGATATAGTTGTGGTGTTTAAAATGACCAAGCAAAAGTCATAAGTAGACAGAGTATACCCTTTACTTACTAAAAACAATTTACCACTTGAGCTGCGAGATACAGTCTTACCGCAAGTGTGGGACTTTACAGGAAAGGATATTGGATTGATGAAATCAGTAGCTCAAATTCAAATCACAGTAAAGCCAAATGCAGAATTTTTCTAGAACTCCAGTATATAATCTGAGTCCAAAAACCATTGCAGATATATCCCCATTGATCTAAATCCCGATTGATTTAGGAATTTCGAGGAAGATTTTAGGAAATCCATGTAATTCACCTATCATGGAAATTTGAAAACCAAACTGGAAATATAGAATTGTTCAGGATTTAAGAAAATTAAATCAAATTGTGAAATCATGTTGTCTAATTGTTCCAAATATTTATGTGATTTCATCCCAGATTTCTGAATGGTTTTCCAGTAATTGACTTATGTCAAGGCTTTTACTCAATCCCTTTGCATCCGGATAGCCAATATTTGTTTGTGTTCTGGTTCGGAAAATCTGTCTTGGCATGGTGCCAAGTAAAACAAGGGTATACAGAGAGTCCTTCGATTCTGAACCAAATGTAGAAGAGAAGATTGGAATCATTGTAAATACCAAATCACTCTGTTCTGGTGCAATACGTAGATGATTTGTTGGTCACTACTGGTACTAAAGAGGCATGCATTTATGACACTATTACTTTTTTAAATAATTTGGCTAAAAGTTGACATAAGGTGCCACCTAAAAAAATCAAATTTTGCTAAAGAGAAGTTCTTTATTTGGGACACCATATTGAAAAAGGAGTCAGGATTGGATCGCTGTTTTTTTTGCAGATTAATCCACCAAGTACCCAAAAAGAGTTTTTCATTTTTCTGGGAATAGTTGGTTATTGCAGGCAGTGGATACCAAACTTTTTGCTGAGAGTCAAGCCACTTCAAAGTCTTACACACAAAGATATGTCTTATCTCATTCCATGAGTTGGGATCCCATTTCTTGGGATGAGGAATGCATGAGCTCTTTTCATGAACTGCGAGACGATTTGTGTTGAGCTCCAGCTTTGGGAATGCCCGAATTTAACAAGAGTTTTACATTGTTCTGCAGTGAGTGCAAAGGTTGTGCCTTATCAGTTCTAATGCTGTTGCATGGAATTGCTTGCAGACCTTTTGCATACTTTTCATCTACTTTAGATCCTGTAGCTGCTGCATTGCCTGAATGTTTGAAAGCTGTTGCTGAAACATGTGTGTGTGTTTGGAGCAGTGTGAGATCATTGTGATGGGTCACCCTTTGAAAGTTTATGTACTTCATTCTGTCGTGATTCTGCATACTCGAGCTAGAACAGAACATCTCACAAATAGTCGATTAACCAAATACGAGCAAGTGAATTTGGGAGCAGAAAATGTGACTGTGACAAGATGTAAGAGTTTGAATACAGCTACCTTGATGCCGTTGCCAGGCCATGAAGTTGTGATGGATGAAGCGGATCATGATTGTTTGAATGTGACTGAACTGTAAATCAAAACACATCCTGACAGCCAAGTTGCCCTATTGCCTGAGTCAGATCATGTTCTGTTTGTGGATGGATACTATTTGAGAGATTCCGGAGGTACCTTGCGAGCTGCATATGCTATCTGTAATGTGGCGGAATTGATTGCACTTACTAGGGCTTGCAGTATTACTGAACTAATGAGAGTAACCATATATACAGAGAGTCAATATGGTTTTGGAGTTGTCTATGATTTCGGGCAGTTGTGGTCTCAAAGTGGGTTCATGAGCTCTTTGGGTTCCCCATGCAAAATGTGGAGAGTGTGAAAAATCCACTGATGGCACTACAACTGCAAGAGCAGATTGCGGTGGTGAAGTGTTCTGCCCACCAAACTGGTTGTTATTATGTAATGGTTGTCAATCAATATGCAGATGAGACTGCATTCTATTCTGATCTTAATTCTTAAGCATTCAATGGAGAGTCCTTGAAGGAACAGTCTGATGACAGCCTATCCCACAAGATGCAATGATAGTCTAACAGTAACTAAACTACTTCTTAGATAGTTGATACCGCAATTTAGATTTCCTACCTCTTTGAAATTGTATATAGGTGCTCATTTAAATAATTAAGTAATATGAATGCTTTGTGCTGCATTGCAATTGAACAGAAATTGTGCAGTATCATGAACTGTGCCCAGGTGACTGGGTACTAATAAAAAAGCATGTGTGAAAATACTTCTTAGAACCTCGTTGGCGTGGGCCTTATCAAGTGGGCTGCACTATTAACAAAGAGATTTATAGACACAACACCTCTGAAACATCTAGACTGGGGGCAGAGAATGCAAGAGTTGCCCAAGGCATGTTTGGAACAACAAATCAATAAGAAGAAGGCGACACAAAGAACAAGCAGCTCCCTAACTTGTGGACGACACATAACTCACTGCACAGGAGAAGCATTCCTGAGAGAAGAATACGGAGCAGTTCAACCACCAGGTATGGGTCAAATGTCTACACTGCACTACTTAGAAGAGGCACAATCAACGGAGAACTATGTGATAGCAAACACACTCGGACACCCAGGTTTCAGTGAGGAAGATATAAGAAGAACACTTCGCCCTCCGCAACCTTGTGAGATGACCTCACCATCACCCTCTACAAAAGCGGCATTGTACTGATCCAAACCTCAAACAAATACCTTAATAAATTTAGGGACCATTTTACCCTCATCAGAAACCATGTGCTTGACAATGGCAAGGCGACCAACACCTGCCTTGACGATCTTATGATCCCCCTGCCCGGGACAACTAACCTCCCCCAAACCTCCTCTCTAAGGGTCTCCAACACAGCTCCTCCTAACCCCTCCAGCTCTGTTACTGGCCTTGCAAACACTACTGCCCTCGAACATTGGTCCCCTCCCCTCTATCACCCCTAGGGTCTCCATGGCTTCTAACACAGCCCATCCTAACCCCCTCCGTTCATGTACCGGCCTTGCTAACTCAATCGACACGAGACCCTGGGTCTCCTCCCGCCAAGCTCCCTACTTGGACTCTGAGTCCAGTACGCCTCAAACTACTTATGATGCAGGGCAATCTAGCCCTTTTAGCCCAGAATTCACACCTCCTATCTTCCCTAACTCAGCCCATCCTAACTATCCTAGCACCTCTGCCACCACCCCTCTTTTATGGACACCGATACTCTGCACTCCAAAGCCACCATACTAATTCAGAGCATCCATTACTCCATCCAGACTGTAACAAACCTCCTTCACCTCGCCGAACTCTCCTTTGCCAGCCTCAAGCCCCTGCTGAATCCCACTTCCCTCCTATCTAAGAGCTCCCCAAAATACTCACTACCGCTTTCAATGAGGCACCTTTGGCCGCGAAAGCAACCTTGCCACCTATCGGAGGAGAAAACCCTTGCTCTCGCCCTCTCCTATAACCCTTCCCTCACCACACCAAACCGTTATACCTCACTGAAAAGGAAATGCTCGCCATTCTCCAGGTCAATAAAGCAGCCCCAGTTACCCCTTGTCTAGCAGACGTGAGTGCAGAACATCCCATCCGCACGGTTGCTATCAACCCCAGCAGACCAGCTCCCCTCAGTAACAGATGTGTGATCAGAAGTAATTTAGCGCCTGTACACCTGTCTGCCCCGACTCCCGACACCCCCTCCTACACCTCCCTGACTGCTCTCTTAATTAACTGCCGATCGGCAGTAAAGCTGTTGCTGCTCTCATCCAGAACAACATCCTTGACTTATCAATTCTAACAGAATCATGGCTTCATGAGTCCTCATCCCCTTGCCTGGACATCGTAGTCCCCCCCAACTATAACATTGCTAGACTAGACAGACAACATAGCAAGAAAGGAGGTGGCGTCGCCTGCATCTATCGCTCTAACCTTCTTGTCACGGAGCTTCTGGCAGATACCACCGACTTCTGCGAATACCTCGCCCTCTCAATTTGCAGTAATGCCTCCCAATTGTGCAATCTGCATATCTTTTACCATCCCCAGGCATGAACAACTCCTTTACTGACTACCTCATGGAAATTCTCACAGCAAAGAGCTCCTCCAACGCCAAAGACATTTTCCTTGGCGATTTCAACCTGCACTGGAATGATCCTTATGATCCACATGTCAACGCCAATGAAGACCTCCTGACCGATCAAGCCTAGACTCAAGCTTGCTCACTCACAACACACTTGAAAGGGGCCACTCTAGACTGGATCATCTACAAGGAAGCAAACATTAAGCTTATCTCTATAGACCCTTGTGATTGATCTGACCACCACACCATTACTTTCCTTCTACCTGGCACCCACAAGACAAGGGCACCCCAACCGGTGCTTCCTAAATGCTGGGTCAGAGACACCAAGAACCTGGACCACAAGAAACTTGAGGTTCGTTGCAAATCTGACCTCTCTCCCCCCGCATATCACACCGGTCAGTGACCTCAACGATCACTACTCTGTAACTATGTTGTCTATTCTGGATGACCTAGCCGCACTAAAATTATAAAGAAGTCAAGTCAAAGCTAGACACCCATGGTTCACCTGGTCCCTCAACAATGAGAGGTGATCCCTCCGACAATCCGAAAGAACCTGGAGACAGCACCCCTCCGCCGCTCATCTAAAACTTCCCTGCCATGCCAGAAATACTTACAACAGAAATGTCCTCAACTGAAAAAAAGAATTCTTCAGTTCGGAACTAGGGAATGCCCAGAACAGACCCCGCAAACCATTTGAACTGATCAAACGCCAGTCTAAGAAACTGGCCAAAACATCGAAAGAAAACCCCAAGTCTCTAATTTCATCCGATGAATTCTCCTCGTTTTTTTAGAACACAATCAAAACATTGGGCAATGAACTGAGTTCCGCCTCACACTCTTTAACCCCCCTGCCTGACCTGCCTCCTCCACCCACGCCGCCTCAGCAGACCTCACCTAAGAATCAAGCACACTTGACCAACTTCACCCTCTACGATGAAGACTCTATCGACAAAATCCTTTCAACCTTAAACCCGAACAACCATTTCAAGGACCCGCTCCCCTCTAACTGCCTCGCTGCCGCCACCCATTCCTTTATTCCTAGCTGGACTGCAATAATTAATGCCTCTCTTCAGCAGGGATTAATCCCTGACTCCCTCAAAGTGGGCCAAGTCCTCCCCATTTTGAAAAAACCATCGCTGGATCCAGCCTCCCCTAACAATTTCTGACCTATTTCCAACATTCCTCTATAAGCCAAAGTTCTGGAGAAATGTGTGCAACAGCAGCTAAGTCATTACATCAGCAACTTCCACCTACTCAATGACTACCAATCCAGATTCCGTCCTGGACACAGCACTGAAACCACCATGCTCCACATCATTGATGATGCCCTCGAAGCCGTTGACCAAGGCAAAACCTGTCTCCTAATCCTCCTACATCTATCCTCGGCCTTCGACATGGTCAACCATGGGAAGCTACTCGAAAGCCTCAAATCTAGGATGGGATTAGATGACCGTGTCATCGAATAGTTTAAATCCTTCCTCCAAAACCCATCTCAGAGTTTCCTAATTAACGGTAACCTGTCTGCTCCCTCTTCGGTCACAGTTGGAGTCCCTCAAGGGTCAACGCTGTCCCCCACCCTCTTCAACCTTTATTTAGAACCCCTGGAGTTCTGGACTTTTTGGTTCCGTCCAGAGGTGTCAGGGAACAACACCCAAAGACCCCGGAGTTCCACCTGCCTTGGTGCACAAATGAACAGAAACACGGGCTTCTCGATGGTGGCGTCAAAGACCAAAGGTTTATTACTGCAGGGACACAGATGTCACAGATACTACACACGGGCAGAATCTAGGAGCCTGTTCAAATTGTACAAAGTGGGTTGCTCCTTATATACTAGTTTTTGGCCTTCAGGCGAATTCTTCACATGTTGGTACATTCCCAAAACCTTTGTGTCATAAACAATAAATATTTGGCGTACACAGGAACTGTTGATAAAATCTGATACGAAACATCTTACGAAGAGGGGTTCCCACTAGTTCATCACAATCCCTTGTCAATATTGCATTCAAGAGCCGGACCGCCTCGTCGTAAATTTCGTTACCTCCCCCTAATAAAGATTCAGAAAGAAAGGAACGGAGCCAGGTGTGGAAGATAGGAAAGCGGGATAAGAGATGATTGTGGGTTGTAAATGGGCAAGGCTACCGGCTTCGGCCGCCTAATCATGATCAGGACAATGGACACGAAGACCAGTTTAGTAAGACTGGCCTCGGGCAGAGGAGGCAGCCTTTGTCGAGTCATGCAGCTACAGCGTGATCTGGTTTAAGGTGCACGTGTCATGAAAGAGGTGAATCTCCGGCTAAGGCTACGTGTCCTTAATCGAAATGAAGTGATCAGAGGTTATTGCGTATGTGAGGGCAAGAAACACAAAATGGCTGCCATGATCTAAGATGGATGCCGTGGGTAGATCAGAAATGTGTTAATAAAAGGAGTGCTCTTGCTTGTAGCGTAGCGAAAACACCAAGGTATGCAAAATGGATCATTTGCGGTTCACTGATACCAATATTGTGTACTTCCGACAAACTTGAAAACACGGGTTCAAATCGTCACGGAACCGTCACGGAACCTCAGACCCTCCTTTTGCCCTTACATAGGCAATTACTCAGTCTATGTCAGAATCTAGTTCTATGCTCATCAGGTCAGTGACATGTTGTTGTATCATCATCCTTTCTCGTGCCTTTTCTCCAAACGCAGGTGGTTTTCTGAGACAAGTTGCAGCACAAAGACTACACAGAGCAGGACCACACTGGATAATCAGGCAGCATGAGAATAGGAATACTAAGATGACACCAATGACCATTAGAACCTTCCATCCCCACGCTGAGATCAGAGTCCAAAACCACTCCATGAAGGACCAGTTTCCCTTATCTACGTGAATAGAGTCGGAAATCTTGTGTAGCTTAGAGATCGCCTCATAGACTGTTGGAGCATTATTAGGAATAAAGACACAGCAGCTCGATTGGATCATTCTGCATACCCCACCTCGATCTGCAAGTATAACGTCTAGAACCATACGATTCTGCAACGTCATGAGTCTATCCGCCTGAAGCTCAGCTGTCAGATTGCTAAGGGCACCAGCAGTTTCGGTAATAGTAGATTCAACTACCCGTGTTAGCTGACGTATATTTCTACTATTGGCCATAGGCCCCCAGAACGGAAGGAAGCCTTTGAAGAAGTCTCCAGCTTCCTGACCAGCGGTATCTTCCTTGCTGAAGACACCTCTCGCTACTCTGGTTCTGTGGTAATCAGATGAAGCAGTGTATGTCGGAGGCAACAATCGAGCAATATAACATGATCCTGAAAAGTCGGCAGGCAACCATGTATAAGCTCTGTCTCGACAAATGAAGTAGGTACCCCTAGCAGTGAGGAAGGCAGGGGAAGAGTTAGCCGGAAACACATAAGTCTCTACGCACTCACTCCTCCCTAGCTGAGCTCTCGGATTTCTCCCATTACCTTGCAAACAGACCTGACCTCGGTGAGGTACGACCCAGATTGGAGTTGAGCTTTTACGCTTGCTTTCTCCTAAAATAAGGCGATACTCTGAAGTATTCCAACTTAAATATACTCGCAATTCGTCTCTAGGGTATGATGGAGTATTATTGACGTCCTTGACCATGTCAATAATTCCCTGGACTAAGGCTTTGTTGGCAGAGTTTTATTTAGTGGAACGTGGTGGACGTGGAGGATAGGTTTCAAGGGCATAAGCAAAGATGGTTTGAAGGGCCTGAAATGATCCATTGTAGCTGTAAGGCAAAACCAGATAGGGAATGCCTTTATCCATTGTGTGGGGTATCAAGCCACACACCCAGCAGTCTGTAGTGTTAACTACCAGTTGGTGTTGGTGCAAGAGCTGTACAAAAGTGTTGTTAATGAATTCTGAGCGTCGGGCTTGCTCATGTTCCGGAAACGAGTGAAAAGAGTGTATAGAAGAAACAGTAGAAATGGCAGGATCAAGGGGAGGTACTGTAGTAACTGGCACAAAAATCAGATTTATACTAAAGACGATTCCACCCACCAATGTTGCTAAAATAATCAAGAATGTAATGGCACATTGCATCAAAAAGCATTTGCTATGAAGAATTCTATGAAGTCTGTTTCTGCGAACATAAATCACATTTTTTCGTTGCAGCGCAGGAAGCTCCATCTTCTACAATCCGCTCGCGACCACTGATGATGTGTACGTAGATGAAAATGCCTCTATCAGCCCTGGGAGTTCCCAGAACTAACAGAAAGATCGACCTTGTGTCAGACCCCCGCAGATTCAACTAGGCACACAGCCACGACCCTACGGCTACCCAGACGGCAAGGCA
This sequence comes from Lissotriton vulgaris, assembly GCF_964263255.1. Lineage (NCBI taxonomy): Eukaryota > Metazoa > Chordata > Amphibia > Caudata > Salamandridae > Lissotriton > Lissotriton vulgaris. The sequence goes on along the minus strand of NC_141696.1, from coordinate 458,485,158 downwards.
ATTTTAAAAAACAATAAAACAATAGCAAACTTCCTGGCTGAAGGCAAAAGTTCAATATATCAAAATCACAATATGCAGTTGCCTGCTTTATTTGTCCATTTTACGGTTTCGTAAATTATATCTTTGCTTCGCAGGTACTGTTTGATCGGCAAATAGTGTATCACTAGCAGCTGTTGCAGTGTTTAAGTTCGCAGATGGCAAAGTTTCTTCTGATGCTGGAGACAAATGTTCAGTGTTCAAAGGAGTCTTTTCAGGAGGAGAGTCAGATTTCGGAGTGTCAGTAATCAATTCGGCATCGCTGAAAGGGATGAACTTCGGTGTGCTTTCAGATTCGGAGGCACCAATTCCCTTCTTCACCCAGTCGTCGTAAGGAAGCGGCAAAGGGACACGCTTAACATGGGACGCGTGCACCCAGTGCTTGCGGCCAGCTACACGAACTGCTGTCCTCGTTGCAAGCAGGACTTGGAAGGGGCCGACGAATCTCGGCTGAAGGTTCTTCGTCCTCGCGAAGTTCCTGATGACTACTTGGTCTCCTGGTTTCAGCTGATGCCCTGGACTCTCCGGAGGCTTTGGTAAAGCATTGAAAACCTGTTGATGAATAAGACTCAATTTAGCAGTCAAGTCGTAAAGGTAGTCTGTCAACATAGGATATTCTAAAGAGCAAAATTCCTTAGGCCTTGGCACACCCCAGATATTTGCCGGGCGGCCAAAGACTATCTCATAAGGGCTAAGCCCTACTCTAGAATGTACAGTTGCTCTCATTGATAACAAGGCCAAAGGAAGTGCGTCTGGTCAGGCTAAACCTGTGGATGCTTGTATTTTAGCTATTTTCAGCTTGAGGGTGCCATTGTAACCCTCCACTAAACCAGCAGACTGGGGATGGTTCGCACTGTGGAATTTCTGTTTCAGCCCTAGGCCGGCACACACACTCTGCATAACTTTCCCTATAAACTCACTTCCGTTATCTGACCATACAATCCGTGGCATTCCGTATCTAGGGAAATATTCTTTGAGAAGAATTTTGGCAGTTGATAGGGCAGTGTTGTCCTTTAGTGGGTATGCTTCTATCCACCTGGAAAAAGCACAAACCACCACTAGGACATATTTTAAATTATTACAGCGGTCCATGTGAATAAAGTCTAACTGAATCACTTCAAAAGGGCAGGAAGGAGGAGCGAAATGACCAGCTGGAGTTGGAGTTCCCTTGCCAGGATTATGCATCAAGCACACCATGCAATTTTTCACCACTCTCTCTGCACATTTACTGATTCCCTCATTTTTCCAGACCGGAGCCAACATCTTACAGATTCCTTTAGAACTTATATGCGCTACTCCACGCGCCATCGTCACTACTGCAAGCACATACGCATCAGGCAACATCCAACGCTGCTGTTCTGTCAAATCAATCCAACATCCATTCGAGTCCAACTTGCCCGTACTTTCTCTCCATACACGTTTCTCTTCCTCAGTTGCTTCTTTCTGAATCTCTTTCACACTTTCCATAGTATCCTCGCACATTCCAGACTCAGCAATCCATCTTGCAGACGTAGCAACATACATTCTGCTCATCGTGTCTCTAGCTGTCTGTTTAGCAATTTCATCAGCAAAAGCATTCCCACGACCAACATCATCCGTGATTGCTTTATGAGCACTGCACTTTACAATCGCAACTTCAGTCGGCAAGGTTAGAGATTCCAACAAGTCGTTAACTAGCTGACCATGTTGGATCTTGGTCCCATGGGACGTAATGAAACCTCTTTCTCTCCACAACCGGCCAAAACTATGGGCCACGCCAAATGCGTACTGACTGTCTGTAAACACATTCACTCTCTTTCCCTCAGCTAAAACACACGCTCTCGTTAGAGCTATTAATTCTGCAGCTTGGGCAGAATTCTGACTCACTCTTGCAGTCTCCACAATCGTCTTCAAAGTAGTTACTGCGTAAGCAGCAGTCACATCACCATTCTCCAATTTAAAACATGACCCGTCCACATACAGCGTACCATCCGGATCGGATAACGGAGTATCCTTCAAGCCGATACGTCCTTTTGTCTCTTCCTCCGTTTTAAAACAGCAATCATGTGGCTCGGAATCACTCGACTCTTGATCAGTCGGCAACAGTGTTGCTGGATTCAATACATTACATCTTTTGATCTGAATATGACTCGCTAGTAATGTCAGTTCGTAACCAGATAGTCTTGCACTGGTAAGGTGTTGTGTCTTCGTTCGGTTCATGAGTGTATCCACTGCATGAGGAACCATGACCACTAGCATGTTGTTCATCACCAAACCAGCAGATTGTCGAATGGAAGCCGCAGCTGCCGCTGTAGCTCTCAAACAACTAGGCAACGCTCTGGCTACCGAATCTAATGTTGATGAGAAATACGCACAAGGGCGTTGTTTATCACCAAACTTCTGTGTCAGAACACTCAACGCGCAACCGTCTTTCTCGTGAACGTAGAGCGTGAATGGCTTACTGTAATCAGGTGTACCCAATACAGGAGCTGAACACAATGCTTTTCGTAATTCAGTAAAACTCTCTTGACATTCATCAGACCATGGCACCGGACTCGGAACATTTTTCCCAGTCAAGGCTACCAATGGTTTCGCTAAAAGAGAAAAATTTGGGATCCACTGCCTACAGTAAGAGGTAATACCTAGAAAGGCACGTACTTCTCTCTGTGTGCGTGGAACACTCATCTGTGTAATTGCTTTTATTCTTTCTGGGGTCAACTTCCTTCCCTCCTTTGACAAGAGATGACCTAGGTAGGTCACTTCTTGGCAGCAATATTGCATTTTGGAAGGAGACACCTTGTGATTTAGTTTAGACAAATGATGCAATAAGGAAATTGTAGCTGCTTTGCAAGTTTCCTTGTCATCGGCAGCCACTAGAAGATCGTCTACGTACTGTACTAGGGCAGAACCTGGAGGAAGGACAAAAGAATCTAACTGGCTTTTTAATGCTTGACTATAAATAGATGGACTTTCACAATAGCCTTGTGGAGCTCGTTTAAATCTGAAACTTTGACCTCCTAAACAGAAGCCGAAAATATCTCTACTTTCTTCGGCTATCGGAATGCTGAAAAAGGCATTCTTTAAGTCGATAACTGAGAACCATGTGGCTGTAGCAGGAATCAATGTTAGCAAGGCAGTAATGTCCGGAACCACAGGAAACTGCGGAACCACAATTTTATTAACTTCTCTAAGGTCTATGACAAACCTGTACACTGGAGATTTTGTAGGATCAGTTCGTTTCAAAATCGGTAGTACAGGGCTGTTACAGACATTTCCTCTAGTTTCTTCAATCACATCTTTCTTAATCAAATCTTGCACAATCAATAAAAGTGCACGTTCTCCTTCACTAGATATTTTATATTGGGGAATTCTTGGAAATTTTACATTTGCTTTCAAGGTTACCACATACGGTGGAATTTCTAAGAGACCTACATCATTAGGACCAGTCGCCCAAAGAGAATCAGGGAGTGAGCGTAGCTCTGGCGGGAGTGCGTTTATTGACAAGTACATCGGAGAGGTGATATTTTTACCCAACGTGAGTTGTACTCCTTCCGGAGAACAGTACAATGTCGCATATAGTCGTTTTAACAAATCTAAACCAAGCAGATTTTCATTACAACCTGTTGTTAAAATCAGGGGTGCTTTCAATTGGCACGGTCCAACAGAAATAGACAAAGGACCAGATATCGGGTTGTAAACAGGGGCGCCTGAAAAACCTACGGAAACATTTGTTGAGCCGGACAAAGGTGCGCCAGGGAGTTTCGCATGAATGATAGAACTTTTTGCGGCACCAGTATCCAACAGAAACGGTTCGACTACACCTGATGTTGCTACTGCGACATAAGGCCCACTCTGATCCACTGGAACTGATACTACTCCCTCTCTTTGTCCATGGCTGTCCTAGTACCCATTTTGCTGAAAACCCTCATCTATTTCACAATAGTCTTCAACAAGATATTGTTGAGATCTATTTTGCTGAGTAGATTGTCCATTTCGTTGATCAAAGTGATTGGAGGGACGATCATTCGTTTGTGGAGGCATAGCACCTCGTCCTCGACCTCTAGAATTCTGCACAAAACCACCACGACCTCTCTGAGCTGCTGCTGCATTATTTTGCGCTAAGATCGGACATTCATTTTTATAGTGACCCTCTTTCTTACAATACGCGCACTGATTCCATTGATATTGAGGCCTTGATGTACTATAATCTGTCCTTTGGTACGAACCTTGCTGCGTATTAGATTGATTTGTGCGAGGCGGATACGCCTGCTGCAAGAGAACTTTAGTTTTTAAATCTTTCGTTTTCTTCTCTGATTTCTCCTTTTCTTCTTTATCCCTATTTTCGTAGTACTGTGCAGTCGCAAGTATTTGCGCAGTTGTGGATACAGCCCACGCACTTTCTGAGTCTTTTAGTTTATTGCATAATTCAGGTAACAAATTATGCACAAATTTATCGACAAACAGTCTTTGTCCTCCTTCTGTGCTCATGTCCTGACCACTATGATCTACAAAAGTTTCTTCAAACCTCGTGAAGAAGTCGGAGACACTTTCGTCTTTCTTCTGCCTGCATGCTGACAACTTGTCCCAATTAACACGTAATGCTGGCATTAGAGTCTTCATTAGATCAATTATTCTACCTGGAAGATTAGCAATTAGGGGTTCGGGTTTTGCACCACCTATTTGCTGACCATCTGCTGCAGTGATAGCTGCCCAATCACCACCTAAGGCAGCTTGATGATCCTCTCTACGAATTTTAGCCCAAATTGGTTGTGGAACTACATTGCCAAATAACATATCAATGTCCGCTAAGTTCATTATACAGGCCTCAACTGTCTGTGTTAATTCCTTGTAATATCCAGCAGGATTCTTACGTGGATCTGGCAAGGCCTGTTTCACCGCTAGCACTTCAGCTCGCTTCCATGGAATGTGTATCCACACTCTTTGGAACTGTGCTGGAACAGCTGCAATACCAGCATTATTATCAGCTGCCACTGCTTCGCGCCAAATTGGAGGAACCTCCCTCATAGGATATTGGCAACTTAGCTTCGTTTTTCCTCTTTCTAAATCTCTCGGCGAACGAAGAGATGGATCATTCCTAAAACTTAAAATAAGTTCCATCGCTTCTTTTATATTATCACCCACTATCATTCCTGCAGCAAACTCTTTCTGAACTTTAATTAAATCTTCCAAATCTGATTCAACATCATCTTCTTCTATTTCTTCACGTAACAACGAGCACATCTCATCAAAGACATACCGTTGCGTTGGTTCCTTCCACTGCATAAAAGTTTCTAGCACATCTCTCGTACTATATCTTCTACTCTTCGAAATCCATCTGAGAGCCGTGGAATCTAAAATTCCCCGTTCCTCAGTACTTGGAAGCTGACTACGTCTCTGAACAGAGTCAGGAGTAGGAGTCTTAATTAAAGTTTTATATAAAGGAGACAGCATATTAGTAACAGAATCAGTGATTCTTCGACGAACAGAAAGTGGAGTTAACACACTCGCAGACGTAGAGAACGCAGTAGAGGTAGGAATAGATAATGGAACAGTAGGAGTATCGAGAAAAATAGTTTGTGGAACAGTAGGTGCAAGTGACACAGATATAGGTATAGAAGTTGGCAATTCAGGAAGAGGAGGAGCTGTAGGAACATTCACATTGATCACAGGAGGTACGGGAACTTGATTCGGAGGGACAGGAGCAAGAACACCAGGTTGTCCAGCAACCGGCAATTGAACATTCGGGACAAGTGGAGCCGTAGCACCTTGTGCATACGGTGGAGGTGACCGTAACAGATAAGACAACAGAGGATCGTTTTCGGAATCCTCCAGTATCTTAGCCATTTTCGATGGCAAGGCAGGATAGCACTTGTCAATCGCTAAATTATGCTCTCTAATGGCCACATCTATGGCTTTCTCACACTCGTTAGCCTGCAACTGCTTAGCCGCTTGCTCTAGAGTCAACTCTTCTTGTTCTTTCTGTTCTTTCTTCAACCTTTTCATTTCTCTCTGTTTGGATTCTTTTCGCCAGTAACGGAAAGAATCAAGCATTGCCGGCCGGGCTTTCTTCCTAAACAATTTCGCTTCTAAGTTGTCGAGAATCTCGGGTTCAAAACTACCATGCAGTGGCCAACTAAGGACACCATCCTTCGCAGTGTAACGGACCAATACCTCATTATAAGATATAGGACCCACACCAAATTTACAATATAAATCATATAGGGGAGTCCCAATCGGAGGAACCAGACAGGAGTCCTCCAATCGTGAGTAACGGTTGCAGCCAAAGCAAGACAACATTTTCCGACTTACCATTTTTCAGTCCGGAACACAAAACAAACAAAACACAAAACAGATGTGTGCACTTAAACCAAGAATTTAGGCCTACCAAAACGAACTGTTGTATCGATACCCAAACTAAACCAAATAGATTATCGTAACCAGAACAACCTGTGATAATCCTACTAAGAACCAAACCAAACCGAACCAATCAAGGATTTTAACAATCCTCACAAAGTAACCAGCTAGCTATCACTAAATACTTAACTGAGTCACTGAAGACGTCACCAAGGAGAAACCCGTCACGTTTCGCCGTACTAAGGACTGCACCTCGGGTCCAAGACAGGGCGACGGTCAAGGCAACGGCCCACTGCAGCCGTCTTGAACGGGAACCCTCGTGGAAGAGAACTTCGGGCCACTTTTGCGATATGCCGGGATCGATGAAGTGGGGCGCCTCCCTCGGGAATCTTCACACGAAGCTTCTCGAACTCTTCAGGCTTTTGGACCGGTACCGAATGACGTCGCCCAACGTTGGGCGCCAATTGGAGTTCTGGACTTTTTGGTTCCGTCCAGAGGTGTCAGGGAACAACACCCAAAGACCCCGGAGTTCCACCTGCCTTGGTGCACAAATGAACAGAAACATGGGCTTCTCGATGGTGGCGTCAAAGACCAAAGGTTTATTACTGCAGGGACACAGAAGTCACAGATACTACACACGGGCAGAATCTAGGAGCCTGTTCAAATTGTACAAAGTGGGTTGCTCCTTATATACTAGTTTTTGGCCTTCAGGCGAATTCTTCACATGTTGGTACATTCCCAAAACCTTTGTGTCATAAACAATAAATATTTGGCGTACACAGGAACCGTTGATAAAATCTGATACGAAACATCTTACGAAGAGGGGTTCCCACTAGTTCATCACAATCCCTTGTCAATATTGCATTCAAGAGCCGGACCGCCTCATCGTAAATTTCGTTACCTCCCCTAATAAAGATTCAGAAAGAAAGGAACGGAGCCAGGTGTGGAAGATAGGAAAGCGGGATAAGAGATGCTTGTGAGTTGTAAATGGGCAAGGCTACCGGCTTCGGCCGCCTAATCGTGATCAGGACAATGGACACGAAGACCAGTTTAGTAAGACTGGCCTCGGGCAGAGGAGGCAGCCTTTGTCGAGTCATGCAGCTACAGCGTGATCTGGTTTAAGGTGCACGTGTCATGAAAGAGGTGAATCTCCGGCTAAGGCTACGTGTCCTTAATCGAAATGAAGTGATCAGAGGTTATTGCGTATGTGAGGGCAAGAAACACAAAATGGCTGCCATGATCTAAGATGGATGCCGTGGGTAGATCAGAAATGTGTTAATAAAAGGAGTGCTCTTGCTTGTAGCGTAGCGAAAACACCAAGGTATGCTAAATGGATCATTTGCGGTTCACTGATACCAATATTGTGTACTTCCGACAAACTTGAAAACACGGGTTCAAATCGTCACGGAACCGTCACGGAACCTCACCCCTTGCTGAAGTCCTTCGCACCGCAAATATCTCCTATCATATGTACGCCGACGACACTCAGATCTACATCAATATCTCATCTCTCCCTGAATGAGGCACTGAAGCTGGCCATCTAATGGCTCTCTTCCAATCAACTCAAACTAAACTCAAAGAAAACAGAATTTCTTCTAATTTCCCCTTCTTAAACCGCCCCTGAGATCCAGACATGGATTAAAGCCATCACAGCCTTAAAATGTGCACTGACCATCGTGGACTCGGCCAAATCGCTGGGAATAACCTTGGATTTCAACCTGAACATGCGAGACCACATAAATTCAATGGCCAAATCTGCCAGATTACACCTGAGCTATCTATGGAAACTGAAACCCTTCCTTGCCGTTCCCGACCTAAAACTGACAGTCCAAGCGCTAGTTATTTCTAGACTGGAATATGGCTGTTGCACCCTCTCTGGTTTACCCAAGATCTCCCTAGCACCTTTAAAAGCCTGCCTCAATGCAGCCGCCAGACTACTTACTGGCACTAGGAAATTTGATCATATTTCTCCACATCTGAAAGCACTGAACTGGCTTCCTCCCGAGGCCAGAATACAACTTAAGCTAGCATGCATCACGCACAAGGCCCTACACTCAAGCTCCCCTGCATATCTTACACAGAAACTTGTGGTATACGGACGAATCAGAAACTCACGGTCTGCCAGTAACCTCCTACTCAAGCCTGCACGCTTTCGGAATAAAAAAACTATAATCGGGTGTTTGCTGGGGCTGCACCAAGAATATGGAACTCCTTCCCACCCGCCATCAGAAGAATCCCCTCTCTTGCACGTTTCAGAAAGGAGGCCAAATCCTTCCTTATGGGTAAATTCCTCGGCTAAACCCCGTCCCCCCAACCATCACAGAGAATATTGCCGTCCTCCGTCAACCTTCGGGCCAACCAAGAAACTGTAATACTAACTGTACTGTATACTTCCATCCCCCTTGTACTCAGTACCGCCCTAATTTCTGTTACACTCTTGTGATCCCATGCCTCTTGTACAACTCTATGACTCTGTAAAGCGCTCTGAAACCCTAATCGGGTCAAGTTTGCACTCTATAAAACACATAAATAAATAAATACTTTTCAATGTAGACGCGAAGTATTATGCATCACTACTCCTTGAAGCTCTGACTAGCTGGTCCGACAGTACAAAATGAATTCCGGCTAAGCAAGGCTGTGTCCTGGCCCCTCATCTCTTCAATCTTTTCATGGCAGACCTCACGCCAAGGCTCAACAAGATCATATCTCATCCAACCAAATTAGGCACTTTACCTCTAACCCATTTATCCTACGTGGATGACGTCGTACTGATGAGTCTAACCAAGATCGGCCTACAAAGGTCACTTGTGGGATTGTCGGAATTTATAGCCAATAATAACTTGGAGATAAATACCACAAAAAGTAAAACAATGCTCATCACCAGACGTTGGGCGGTCAACCAACATATCCAATTGGAGGGTAAAAAGTTAGAAGCAGTGCCTAACTACAAGTACTTGGGATTTTACTTTGATAATCGGCACATTCACCAGCAGCATAAAGCCTACATCGCCTAGAGAGCTAACGCTTTATCGTTCACCTTCAGGTCCCTATCCAAAAAGCTTGAGGGTCCATCATTCAAACCCCTACTGGCAACAATAAAAGCCAAAATGCTACCTGAGATATCATATGGCTGCACAGCTCTATATGGAAAAGATGCGGTCCTGCTTAACAAAGTACAGATGGGAATCTACAAATCAGTCTTCCAAATTGATCAGGGAGCTTCATCAGCGCAGACTATATTAGAATTTGGAGTACCAAATGAAATGCTGGGAAGGAAGTATGCAACCATCAAGCATTGGTACAGCTTGAAACAAAACATAGCAGCCTCGGAACTGAATATGGCCTTGTGGGCCGATAGAAAATGATGCAAAGTCCCCATACAACCAATTCCCAAAAAAAGCCTTAACAGACACCTGCACAAGAGAACTCTGGGAAACCAATCTGCCTTGCCCGGCTTTTAAGGAAGCCATAAACAAATCAGCAAAATTCCACTTGCTGCTAGCAGACAAAACCACTTTTAGCACAAGAAAACATGCTTGGATGGTAGTATCCAATTACATATCACTTACTACAGCTCCATTCTTAACAATTACATTCCTGGTCCACAGAAAACTACTGCTAATGGCCCTACGTCTGGGTAAATTCCCATCCATCATGGACCAGCCAACTTGAGTCCATGACGGGGCCAAAGACTGCAGACTATTTGGGAGTTGCAAGGAGGACTTCCTCCATCTTGTCTGCATTTGTCCGGACTTATCCCAAGCACCAGGCATCTTTCTAAAAAAAAAGCCATGAACACCAGAGGCAAAGGAACGTGCAGATAGCCAATTATAGTGACCTTAGACCCAACTGACAATTGAATAGCCGACTATAAAAGTTCATCTTAGCTCATACACATGCACTAAAATGTAACCTTGTGCCCTGCTCACAAAAAGGAAACAGGACGGCCAACTCTGAAGTAGAGTGTACTCCCAAATACAACACAGAACAACACTAGAACATTGGGAGGAACACTTCAGATGGACGAACAAATGCTTCTTCTTTTTTAAAATAGTACATTGTGTATGTTAAAATGACTATATTTTAATATTAATCGCACTTGAGACAGAAAGTTTTATGGTTCACAAAAAGTAGGAAAACACTAAAAGTTTTATTTGTAGTGTCTGATTTTACAAAATGTATTGTTATGGTTTTAATTAACTGTAACTATACCAGCTGTGAAATGTGGTGGTCTGCCTAATTGGTTGCACGCTGCCCACACTCGTCGAGTCCCATGTCCTCTTGAAAGTGTAGGGCCTGTGGTGAATGAACCAATGGTGACAGAGAGACTTCCCATTCAGATCAATCACAGAGTAGATGGGGTACCAGCAAATGGGTCTTGAAACACTGGCTCAGACAAGAGTCAAGGAGGGTTGTTCCCAGTTTGTAACGAGGGTCAAATTGAATGGGATCTAACTAAGAAAAGTATTGACTCAGATAATGTGAACATTGTACCAGAAATAGTGGTGTGAAAAGGTGACTGTTAGCCAAGAAAATCTAAAAGGTTGAGACACATACTGACGCAGGAAGAATACCTTCAACTGTGACTGACGTTTTGGGTCTTTCTGAGCCAAGTGATACAAATGGAGACTACAGTGTGCAGAACAAAAAGAGCAAGAAAACCAAATAAAAAATATGCAGCTCCAGAGTGGACTTATTTCACAGCTGAAAACAACTGGGAAAAATGATTTTATGCTTTCTCCTTCAAAGATTGCAACTCACAAAAACCACCTTGAAAGAATGTTGTGAAAGAGCTGGAGAAGTAAAGGCTAGAAAGAACATTGAAGAGACAGAAAGAAAACCTGACGAGGTGATAATAAAACCACTTCTGCAAAACCTAACGATACAAAGCATTCCATAAAAAAATGAGTACCTCTAGATTTGAAATGAGAGATCCAAATCAGTCTTCACTAAGGTGTAAACATGTATGCTTGCTTTTCGACTGCTTTTGTTATAATACTTGTCTTGATATTGATAATACTACACCTACCTCATCAAGTTTATTCCAATTCTAACTTTCATGTAACTACAAGTACTGAAAAAACAAAAACACTAAACGTGTTTACTAGACTCCTATATGAGTATGTGGGCACTATGGATGCGAGAGACTGTTATAGGTAACCCTGGGTGGAGAACTACGCTCCGTTCGCGGAGTTTGCAAATTTTCGGCAACTTCGCACTTCGCGGAGAGCACGAAGCTGTCGACCACTTCGCAATCTACAGCGTAGCGTAGTAGTTTTTCTTCCTTGTGCGCTCAATAGCATTCTCGCGTGCACGGTAATGACTTACCGTGGTTCTGCGTTCGCTTTCTCGCCTTTCTCTCCCGGTCGCGTTTGCTACGATGTTCGAAATCCGGCCGCACAATCCCATGCGACTTTGAGAACGCGATTACGTCATTCGGACGTGCGAACATGTCATGGGACGCGCGATCCTTCTTACAGCGCCATGTTGGTAAGATCGCATTTCCGAACACGCAGAAACTGCAATCTGGGACAGAATATCTCTCGAGCATGTTAAAATCTTCTCACAAATTTTCATTTAACCCCTCAGATTGTGATTTGCCTGTATTTGTTTGGGCTAGGAGTCCTCTTTATGTTTCTACGCTTTTTTTTCAAGAGAAAGGAAGTGCCCTTGAGTCTCCAACTTCCTGTTCCTGTCAACCAGGCTCCTCCCAGTGCTTTGCCCATGTGGTGTTCACTTTCATTTGGAATTGGAGCTGGAAGGATCACTCTTTGTGTTTGTCTGCTGCATCATAGCATTTAATTGGATTTATTGAGGAATTTTGGATTTGAACTTTTCTTTCACAAGTAAGTTTGGGAATTGAGAATTGGTGTACTGTAAATGTTTTTTTGGTTTGGTTTCTTCTTTTAACTACAGTTTTCTGTGCTACTCAATCTTTCTAAAAAATTATTATTGAGGGAGGCCTGTACTGTTTTGGTAACTTTGCACAGTGCTACAACGCAACCTTACAGTTTTAGTCTTTTTCGCGCGCTCGATGTGCATGCTCGGGCGCGCATTAACAACGTTTTGTACAGTTCGCGCTGCTGAACATGTCGAATTTGCATTCTCTCGAGCAATCTCTCTTGAGTTGCCTAAAACGTTCCCGAAAATGTAGAGGCTGTTCATTTTGCTAAAATAAACTCCTCAGGTTGTCATTTGCTTGTACTTTTTGGAGCATGGACCATTTACTGTTTCTGTCCTCTATGTACTTTGTTGTTTGAGGGTGGCCTGACCATGTGGGCGGCTTGGCGGCCATTTTGTCAAGCCAAGCATTGTCCTTTTGCCATAGGAATGTATTGTCTGTCTTCTCTTTCTTTTCATGTTTTTGGGGGTGGCCAGGCCATGTGTTGGTGGCCATTTTAATTCCTGGTACTAGTAGTAACCTGTGTTTTTGCCATAGGCCTCCAAGCTTGTGGCCTAATGTGCCAGTAGGTAGGCCCAAGGGTACTACTAGAGTCATCATCATGGGTGCATGAAAGTTGTTCAACTGTTGTAGGGGTGTTTAAGTTGTAAGTGTAACATCATGTAGGTCATGGATGGCTTTGGATTAATTAGCAAAATGTGTTTTTGGTGTTGAATTGCAGGTTTTGGGTGTGTGTTGAATAATATGGCTTTTTCTGCGCACTAGGTAACCCTAGAATTCAACTCGGGTAGTTTTGGTAACTTTGCACAGTGCTACAACAAGACATTACAGTTTTTGTCTTTTTCGCGCGCTCAATGTGCGTGCTCGGGCGCGCGATCACGACGTTTTTTACAGTTCGTGCTGCCGAACACGCCGAATTTGCATTCTCGCGAGCAATATCTCTCGAGTTGCTTAAAACGTTCCCGAAAATGTAGATGCTGTTAATTTTGCTAAAAAAACTCCACAGGTTGCCATTTGCATGTACTTTTTGGAGCATGGACCACTTACTATTTCTGTCCTCTATGTACTTTGTTGTTTGAGGGTGGCCTGACCATGTGGGCGGCTTGGCAGCCATTTTGTCAAGCCAAGCATTGTCCTTTTGCCATAGGAAAGTATTGTCCGTCTGCTCTTTCTTTTTATGTTTTTGGGGGTGGCCAGGCCATGTGGGGGCGGCCATTTTGTGTGACCTTCCATCCTGGTTTAGTTTTTGCCGCAGGCCTGCAAACTTGTGTGATTTTTTCTGCTAGTAGGCCTGGAGTCCCAGAGATAGTCAGCGGGGATGCTTGATGTAGCGGTTTCCATTTTGTCTGTTGAATTTAACATCATGTAGGGCATGGGTGGCAATGCATTACATTTTCAAATGTGGTGTTTGGGGTGTAGTTAACTGTTTGGGTGAAAACTCCGAATGCCTTTGTTGTTTGTGTTGTTGTGTAACTTTCAAACCTTGTAGCCATGGGGATTTTCTTTTTTGCATTAAGCTGTGATGCAGGCATCCTCCTTTTTCTGGCCATATAAGGAGGGATATAGGTCTGCTTGAGTTTATTGTTTTCTGGCCTTTACCCATGTACCTGTGATGAGAGTACCCATTCAGTTATTAGGCAGCACCAGGACAATTCTCGGGGTTGCTAGCTTCCTGGTCGCCACTATGCGTACTAGGTCCAGGATGCTATCCCCGAGACAACTGGAAGGGTGATTTTATCATTATAATTCCCGGCTTCCTTTTTAACCTTCATGAATTTTACTGAATTGTTATGTTTTTATAACCCACATGACTTTATCAAATTGTAATGAATTTTATCAGATTGTAATCAATTTTTTAAATATATGTTGTTTGTTGCTTTTATGATTTTAAATGTAATCGAATAAAGCTTGTTTTGTTTTTTTGTTTTTTTGAGAGTACCTATGTGGAGATGTGGTGCTAGTAGTAGTGTGCTGTTTTGTTTTTGACAAATTGGCATGTGTCTTGCCATTGTTCCTGTTGGCTTACTACGGTTCACATCTCCATTGCTATCTGCTGCAGGTCACAGATGCTGCATCTATCCGAAATTATGCACAAATTATGGATAGACAAGTTCCACTTCTACTACATTTGCATTTTAGTTCTTTGCTATTCTTACTCTTACTTGTTGTAATAATACTTCTAGTAGTAATTAAAATTAAAACTAAAAAAATCCATATTCGACTGATGTTGCTCTGCCTTTGCTTGTAGGTGCACAAAAGACTGAAGAGGAGGTGTCTGTCATCATTCATCACCTGTTCTACTGCCAGACGGACGTCCTTCTGTACTATGTCACGTGTGGTGTGACTAACCTGACCAGACATCATTCTCAGCAACTTGTGCATTTGTGCAACTGAGTGCTGCAGCAGTGCCGGCATCTGAAGAAGATGGGCCCAAAGAAAGCAAATACCAGGTCCTCCAAGACCAAGAAAGTTGCTGAGAAGATAAAGGAACAGAAGAAGGAAGTGACACTTAAGTCTGGTGTTGACCCAAAAACCTTTTTGGGGAAAAAAACAAGTACGCCTGCAGCAGCAGTGACCGGGGTCCAAGCTGGGGCCAGCACCTCCACATCAGTGGGCCCAATCCACCAACCCAGGCCCAATCAGAAGAGTGGGGAAGAGGTAGCCAGCCTAATGGTGGAAAGCAGTGATACTAAGCCTGACCTGAACTTATCGCTATCTCAAAGTAGTACACATTCCACGCAAGAGGGAACACAGCAGAAAAGTGGTGAACAGCAACCAGCGCCCGCAATAGTAGATGTCCAACAACCACCGCCCGCAATAGTAAATGCTCAACGAAAATAACTACCACAACCACCGCCTGCAATGGTTGTTGTGCCAAGAACCACAACCAGCAATAGTAGTTGCTGTTCCTCCTGAAGTCGGGGCAGTTCAGGAAATTGAGCCTGATGCAAAGCAAGAAGACTTAGAAGAGGCAGCACCTCATGCAGGAGATCTATTGTTTTCCAAATCCCCACTAAGGAAAAGGAGGGTTAGTCCAGCGAGTTCTTCACCAAGCATCCCTTCTGATGATCTTGACCTCAATTGGGAGCCACAACAATCTGAGCATGAAAGGGAGAGACATCCCAAGAAGACCAGGCTAGTGAAAAGGAAGGTTCCAGGAAGCCTGCCACTTATGGAGTGTGATGTTGAGCAGCCGAATAATGATGGTGATGATGAGTCAGACCCAGTCATCACAAGCATTACTCCTGGCCCTGAGGACATGGAGACCAACATTTTAACCCTAGCAAGAATGGCTGCGACTAGGGATGTAGCACGCATATCACCAACACAGGCCACACCACACAGCAGGCAGCGTCCTACACCCAGCACAAGTTCCACCTCAGCAGAAGTAGGTAGTGGTACTACTGCGCAGCCACATAGTGAAATTCACAACACAACCTCCAGTTCATCCGGCATTGGAAGTGGCACCTCTTGCAGGAGGCAAATGTTAAGCTCCCCAGTGTGGGACTTCTTTACAGTTAGCGCATATGAGGAGAACATTGCTATATGCTCCATTTGTCATTCCTCTGTTAGTCGTGGTAAGCTTGGTACAAACTATGGTACCGGAGGCCAAATGACCCATATGAAAAAACACCACGCAATCAAGTGGGAGGACCACCTACGTATCATAAAAGCAGGAACTACTAATGTTGGTGGGGAAGCAGTAGAAGGTACACGGGTCGAACAGGAAGAAGAGGGAGACATTCTATCTGGTAGTAGTACACTAAGTACCCCTGTCCCACTCCCCAGCACTGCAGTGGTAGATCCCACATCCTCCGCATCAACAACATCTCTGTGGCACCAGAGTAAGAGTAGTAACCCGGAGACACCAAGAGTACGGGTGCGAAGTCTGCAACGCGAATGACAGCATCGGGCACATCTGAAAGAAATACCAGGCAGCGTACCATTGTTTGCATGTTTAGGCAGGAGGGAAAGTACGAGCGCAACCACCCAATAGCACGTTTGTACAATGCTAAGCTTGCTAAAATGTTAGCTCTGGACCTTCTCCCTTTTTCTTTAGTTGAAGGGATGGGTTTCCTGGAATTTGTGACAACCCTCTGCCAAAAATGGAATGTTCCCAGCCGCTACTATTTTGCCAGAGTTGCTGTTCCAGCACTACACTACAACGTCCTGGAATTGCTTGGAAAAGCCTTGCAGCAGAGTGCTGTGCATAGTATCCACCTGACAACAGACATGTGGACCAGTTGCCAAGCCACTGATTTCATGTGCATCACTGCACACTGGATCTCTTTTTCAGGTGTTAGAGAAAAGATATCTACAGGCATTGACACTACTGAGATTTTTAATGATACTCATAGACATGCTACTGTAGCCATGTTTGCTATGGAGAAATCGCATACTGCTGCAAACATTTTGGATGAGTTCAACAGCAAGGTCTTTGAATGGCTGCAACCAAGAGGCCTCAATATTGGTTTTGTTGCAACCGACAATGGAAGTAATGTAGTTAAGGGGATTGCGAAAAACAAGGACCCCCTGGACACCGATACCAGTGAACTCCTAGGGCAGGGACAACAATGTGTGAGTGAACACCGTAGGCAGTCAATAACAATGGCAAAACGAGTAATATCAAATGACAGTAAAAACTAAAGGTGGGCAAAGAAAATAATAAATAGTCAGAATTTTAATGTAGACAGTTAAAAATCATACAGATACATGGCATATTCATACACATACAAAATAGACATAACAATTATAAAACATATATTTCATTACTATTCATACATCTAAAAATAAAAATCATTTGATTAATAAAAATCACACTATGGCGAGTGCAACTCGACGCGCGTTTCGGCGTAAGGACGCCTACTTCAGGAGCCACCCAAACGTGTTGATATCTAAAACATACATTAGAAAATATCAAAACAATGTATTACATCTTATGTTACATCATAATCAAATTCATAAAGAAAACAATTTAACATTTATTCATAAATACAAAAAATGAAAATCACCTAAGTGATCAATGTCAAGAGAAATTCAATATCTTGTTGCCACAACAATTTTGATATAATTATAGAAGAAATTGTGCCATACTCAGAGAGAACAAATATCCATTATCTAACTTCAAGAATAGACAAACCTAACAAGCAGCAATTGTATATTCATGATGGAAATTAAGAATATTTATTTTATATATATATATATATATATATATATATTCACTGAAAAAACCATAGGTTATAGACCATATATAGTTAGGGATTAGCATTTAAAAAACCTTATTTTATTTGCACAAAACCATTGAAATTCCATATATAGTTAGTTGCACTAACTATATATCGCGGACCCGCAATCCACTGCTAATGATGTCACATATTACATCATTCATGACATGGTCAGTGACATCACTGATGACATCACTGATGACATCTCAAATGACATCACTGATGACATCACTGATGACAACACCCAATGACTGTATGTTTCTGTAAAGTTAAAATATGTCTTACATATTGAAGAATGAGTGGATGTATAAGTGTCTGGATGAAGGATTTAGTAGGTGCATGACTGACTGTATGAGAGAATGATTAAATGTGTCTCACTGAGTGCATGGGTTAGTGATTAAAGTGTCTTAATTTGGCAATCATTATTTATGTTCTTCTGTAAACTGCTGCATGTTTAAATCAGTAGCTATATCAGTAACTATATGGGTTATTGAATGGTTGCCCAAGTATTTGTATGGGAGACTGAGTATGTGTGTGGGTGGCTGGGAGGTGTATAACTCTGTGCATAGATGTGTGAGCAGTTGATTCCCTAGGTGTATGGCTTCAAAAGTGCATGTAGAAACAGCTGTATGGACAGTTGACTGTGTGCATGAGTATATTGGTTAGTGAATGGATATCTCAGTTCTACATGTCAAAGTAAGTACATATGTAAAACACACTCCATGTGAGAGTTGACATATATAAATAACTGAACATAAGACCCAGTGAATGTGAGAGTGGCTGTATGAATCATTGTGAACTTGTATCAAGGATTGTATAAGAGAGTAAATATGTGTTAGTATATGTTTGAATAAGTAAGGTGTGTATAACTGTATAGTTGAGGAAATGGAGGTGTGATTGATTCTTTGCATGACTGACTAGGTGTGTGAGTAACTCCATGGATGTGTGACAGTCTGTGAGTGCCTGTTTACACTGAGTGTATCTAAGGTTATATTAGAGTCTGAAGATGTATTATCACATAAATGATATCATCAGTGATGTAATCAGTAATGTCAAATGAGATGTCAGTGATGTCATCAGTGATGTCATTTGAGATGTCATCAGTGATGTCATCAGTGATGTCATTTGAGATGTCATCAGTGATGTCATCAGTGATGTCACTGACCATGTCATGAATGATGTAATATGTGACATCATTAGCAGTGGATTGCGGGTCCGCGATATATAGTTAGTGCAACTAACTATATATGGAATTTCAATGGTTTTGTGCAAATAAAATAAGGTTTTTTAAATGCTAATCCCTAACTATATATGGTCTATAACCTATGGTTTTTTCAGTGAATTTTCAAGGTTTTGTAAATGCAAATTCCTAACTATATATGGTCTATAACCTATGGTTTTTTCTGTGAATTTCATTGGTTTTTTAAAAGCTAATAACTATAGTTGTAAAATATATTCTTTATTAAGTGACGTATCACGTAGCCCGTGAGACGCCTCATGATGCATCGCATAACCGTGACGTATCGTCTCTGCAGCGCAAACCAAACCCAAAACGTAAGCGCGCCAAAACACGCTTAAAGTTATATATATATTTTTTTAACCTTAATTAGACAAAATCCACACGTGCACATATCACAAACGTTCAAAAAACACAATATGTCGGACTCCCGTTACGCTGCCGGTTAGCTGCCCGGTTAACGTACCAGGAAGCACCTTTACCGCGAAAAATCACATTTTTTTTTTCACCCCCCAGGGAACTTTAATAGCCCCCTCATCAATCCTAGGGGTTCAGGAGGGGTCTGCCTTACCCCTTTCATTCATTTACACCTTTTTTCCACCTCTTGTCTCTCGATCCCACAGAGAGACAAGATGGCGGTCGCTCCAGACTGTTTACAATGATAACAGCCAATCAGCTTCTCCTCAGACTCCCGTTACACTGCCGGTTAGCTGCCCGGTTCGCGTACCAAGACGCGTCTCTACGGCGAAAAAATCAGATTTTTTTTTTTGGGCCCAGCGTGGCTCTATAATATCCCCTCATCAATCCTAGGGGGTCAGAAGGGGTCTACCTTGCCCCTTTCCTTCATTTCCCCCTTTGTTTTGGCCTCCTCTTGTCTCTCGATCCTACCGAGAGACAAGATGGCGGCCGCTCCGAACTGTTTACAATGTTGACAGCCAATCAGCTACTCGTCAGACTCCCGTTACACTGCCGATTAGCTTCCCGGTTAGCTGCCCGGTTCGTGTACCAAGACGCGTCTCTACGGCGAAAAAAACTGATTTTTTTTTTTTTTTTTTGGGCCCAGCGTGGCTCTATAATATCCCCTCATCAATCCTAGGGGGTCAGAAGGGGTCTACCTTGCCCCCTTTCCTTCATTTCCTCCTTTGTTTTAGCCTCCTCTTGTCTCTCGATCCTACCGAGAGACAAGATGGCGGCCGCACCGGACTGTTTAGAATGTTGACAGACACCGGAGAGCCAATCAGCTTCGCTTCGCAAAGTTCCGATAAGCGAAAAGTACGCGAACCGGATTGCTGCCCGGAGCGCTGTTATAGATATATATCTTGATTTAAACGTTAATTTCTCAAAATCCACTGAAGCACATATATTGAGACCTAGCAAAGGCACATCGGGCTAACAGTCCCTACAATTTTGCCAAGTTTCGTGCAAATCCATTCAGCCGTTCGAGCTAAAAGTGAGTCCAACCGCCCTATGGAAAACTCAATGTTAAAAACGCGTTTTGGGACCCCCCTTTTTTCTCAGCCCCCCCTTGACGAAACCCCCCCAAATTTCCAGGAGCTGCTCAGAAACAAAATGTGCCATTTTCCTGAAAATTTCAGCCGATTCCGTCCACAAACGCCAAAGTTATTAGACATAGAATTTTCAGAAATCCCATAGGGAAAAAATCCTAACTATATATACCTACTGGCGACCGCCAGTAGGTAATATATATATATATATATTACCTACTGGCGGTCGCCAGTAGGTATATATAGTTAGGATTTTTTCTCTATGGGATTTTTGAAAATTCTATGTCTAATAACTTTGGCGTTTGTGGACGGAATTGGCTGAAATTTTCAGGAAAATGGAACATTTTGTTTCTGAGCAGCCCCTGACAATTTGGGGGGGTTTCATCAAGGGGGGGCCGAGAAAAAAGGGGGGTCCCAAAACGCATTTTTCCCATGTTAATTTCCATAGGGCGGTTGGCCTCACTTTTAGCTCGAACGGCTGAATGGATTTGCACGAAACTTGGCAAAATTGTAGGGACTGTTAGCCTGATGTGCCTTTGCTAGGTCTCAATATATGTGCTCCAGTGGATTTTGAGTAATTTAGGTTCAAAAAAATATATATATCTGGGCGGAGCCTAACCACACATCTGATCTGATTGGCTGTCAGCACTTCATCCAAGAAGTGTTGGCAGCCATCTTGGGACCAATATACATGATAGCACCTCATTAAAAAGCATTGTAGTTAATAGAGGGTTTTAGGACTTTAGTTACATTATCAATCATTTGTTGATGGTACCATACTCGTTTTAGGAATTGTGGTGGGTTCTAAGGTGATTTTACCATGTGAAAAAACCTTCTGCTGTGATATCATGAATATTGTTTCAAAGAAAACTAATATCTCATGATTTTCCCACAGTGGTTTGGAAGGGGATCTATAAGCTAAACTGAAAGCATATTTTCTGTAAATTCACATTATCTTTCTCAGTCATGTGAAAATGAAGTCTGACATTCTCAGTAAAACATGTACATCCAACAAGGACAGAGACTGTCAGTTGATTCCTTTGTGTTCTACTGCAGCCTCCTAGAGTGTTCTAAAGAACAACTAGAGCGCTAACAGTCCTACTTATTACAAAGGTATGGCACACCTGAAGCCATCTTGATTGGAATAAAGTGGTAACTCTTAAAACATTTAATTTAAAAAGAAACAACATGAAGGGGTATATTTTGCCATAGAAAGTATGATTAGTGCTGCAGAATGAAAAATTAGGTCACATTTTGAGTGACTTCTCAAATCCTTTTCTATTTCATTAAAACATTCTGACATGCAGTCTCCCAAAATGGCCACCAGAGACAAAAGAGCCCAAATGTAGCCCAAATATCACCCAGATGTAGCCCAAGTATAGCCCAATGACAGAATGTCCCAGAGTGTTCTAAAGAACAACTAGAGCGCGAACAGTCCTACTTATTACAAAGGTATGGCACACCTGAAGCCATCTTGATTGGAATAAAGTGGTAACTCTTAAAACATTTAATTTAAAAAGAAACAACATGAGGGGGTATATTTTGCCATAGAAAGTATGATTAGTGCTGCAGAATGAAAAATTAGGGCACATTTTGAGTGACTTCTCAAATCCTTTTCTATTTCATTAAAACATTCTGACATGCAGTCTCCCAAAATGGCCACCAGAGACAAAAGAGCCCAAATATAGCCCAAATATCACCCAGATGTAGCCCAAGTATAGCCCAATGACAGAATGTCCCAGAGTGTTCTAAAGAACAACTAGAGC
Organism: Lissotriton vulgaris; assembly: GCF_964263255.1. NCBI lineage: Eukaryota > Metazoa > Chordata > Amphibia > Caudata > Salamandridae > Lissotriton > Lissotriton vulgaris. The sequence goes on along the minus strand of NC_141696.1, from coordinate 458,463,154 downwards.
GCTAACAGTCCTACTTATTACAAAGGTATAGCACACCTGGAGCCATCGTGATGGGAATAAAGTGGTAACTCTTAAGACATTTAATTTAAAAAGGAACAAAATGAGGGGGTATATTATGCAATAGAAGGTATTATTAGTGCTGCAGAAAGAAAAATTAGGGCACATTTTGAGTGACTTTTCAAATCCTCTTATATTTCATTAAAAAATTCTGACATGCAGTCTCCCAAAATGGCCACCAGAGACAAAAGAGCCCAAATGTAGCCCAAATATCACCCAGATGTAGCCCAAGTATAGCCCAATGACAGAATGTCCCAGAGTGTTCTAAAGAACAACTAGAGCGCTAACAGTCCTACTTATTACAAAGGTATGGCACACCTGAAGCCATCTTGATTGGAATAAAGTGGTAACTCTTAAAACATTTAATTTAAAAAGGAACAAAATGAGGGGGTATATTTTGCCATATGAATTATGATTAGTGCTGCAGAAAGAAAAATTAGGGCACATTTTGAGTGACTTCTCAAACCCTCTTCAATTTCATTAAAAAATTCTGACATGCAGTCTCCCAAAATGGCCACCAGAGACAAAAGAGCCCAAATGTAGCCCAAATATCACCCAGATGTAGCCCAAGTATAGCCCAATGACAGAATGTCCCAGAGTGTTCTAAAGAACAACTAGAGCGCTAACAGTCTTACTTATGACAAAAGTATGGCACACCAGAAGCCATCTTGATTGGAATGAAGTGGTAAGTCTGAAAACACTCAATTTAAAAAGGAACAACATGAGGGGGTTAATTTTGCCATAGAAAGTATGATTAGTGCTTCAGAAAGAAAAATTAGGGATCATTTTGAGTGACTTCTCAAATCCTCTTCTATTTCATTAAAAAAATTCTGACATGCAGACTGAAACATGCACTTTGAATACCAGCAGCAGACGTCCCTGGTGAGCAGTAGCTTTACTACAGTGATCTAATGTGCAACTAGAGTGCTAACATTCAGAATTTATGGCAAATGTGTGACACATCTGAATGCCTTCTTGATGGAACCAAAGTAAACAAGCATTGAAAATGCAATAGATCTCGTCCTCATTTAAGTTAAAGCCATTCTGTTTGTAATGAGGTGGCTTTTTAGCTTTGCTTTTATTAGTGTTTTTTCAACTTTCATGTAAATAACGCACCGTTTTCACCAAATCGACTTTGCCCAAGCACACCCTTCCCTTCGGCCAACAAATCCCAAAAATTCGGCACACCTGCCGATCCACTCTCCCTACAGCTCACCCAAGCCCCGTCCCTCTAGCGCAACTGGAACACCCCAAATTCACCTTCTCCATGCGCACCAAAAACTCCCATTGAATAACATGACAATTCGCTACTCCGCACAAAAATTGCTCTTTAAAGCACTTCCACTGCTCCGATCCGCTTCAAACTTGGCTGGACACTAGTTCCAGCGGTTCCCTAACATCTCACCAAAAATCAGCCCAATCCATCCACTGGAACGGGGACGAATTTCAACCCGAATACGCGCCCCCCGCAAACACAAAAAAAGCCATAAAACGACCAAATCGCGACCAAAAACCGCCAAAATCCCTCAAAACCTTGCCAACACCAATACGCACGAAACTGAACCGGCCCCTCAGCCCTAGGCTCCGGGAACCCTACTTAATTGACCCAAAAGCCCTAAAAAAGCAACATAATACACACGAAAACGCCCTAACAACCCTAAAATGCATATAAGTATATGTATGCATTCATTTATGTTTGTATTTATATGTAGATATACAGATGATATATGTTTATATATGTATGTATATATATATATTCACTGAAAAAACCATAGGCTATAGACCATATATAGTTAGGAATTAGCATTTACAAAACCTTGAAAATTCACTGAAAAAACCGTAGGTTATAGACCATATATAGTTAGGAATTAGCATTTACAAAACCTTGAAAATTCACCGAAAAAACCATAGGTTATAGACCATATATAGTTAGGAATTCACATTTACAAAACCTTATTTTACTCACACAAAACCATTGAAATTCCATATATAGTTAGTTGCACTAACTATATATCGCGCACCCGCAATCCACTGCTGATGATGTCACATATTACATCATTCATGACATGGTCAGTGACATCACTGATGACATCACTGATGACATCTCAAATGACATCACTGATGACATCACTGATGACAACATCCAGTGACTGTATGTTTCTGTAAAGTTAAAATATGTCTTACATATTGAAGAATGAGTGGATGTATAAGTGTCTGGATGAAGGATTTAGTAGGTGCATGACTGACTGTATGAGTGAGTGATTAAATGTGTCTCACTGAGTGCATGGGTTAGTGACTAAACTGTCTTAATTTGTGCATCATTATGTCTGTTGTTCTGTAAACTGTTGCATGTGTTGATAAGTAGCTATATGAGTAACTATATGGGTTATTGATTGGTTGCCCAAGTATTTGTATGGGATACTGAGTGTGTGTGTGGGTGGCTGGGAGGTGTATGACTCTGTGCATAGATGTGTGAGCAGTTGATTCACTAGATGTATAGTTTCAAAAGTGCATGTGGAAACAGCTGTATGGGCCGTTGACTGTGTGCATGAGTGTATTGGTGAGTGAATGGATATCTCAGTGCTACATGTCAAAGTAAGTACATATGTAAAACACAGTACATGTGAGAGTTGACATATATAAATAACTGTGCATAAGAGCCAGTGAATGTGTGAGTGGCTGTATGGATCATTGTGAACTTGTATCAGGGATTGTATAAGAGAGTTAATATGTGTTAGTATATGTTTGAATAAGTAAAGTTTGTATAACTGTATAGTTGAGGAAATGGAGGTGTGATTGATTCTTTGATTGACTGACTAGGTGTGTGAGTAACTCCATGGATGAGTGACAGTCTGTGAGTGTCTGTTTACACTGATTGTATCTAAGGTTATATTAGAGTCTGAAGAGGTTCATCGTATTATCACATGAATGATATCATCAGTGATGTGATCAGTAATGTCAAATGAGATGTCATCAGTGATGTCATCAGTGATGTCATTTGAGATGTCATCAGTGATGTCATTTGAGATGTCATCAGTGATGTCATCAGTGATGTCACTGACCATGTCATGAATGATGTAATATGTGACATCATCAGCAGTGGATTGCGGGTGCGCGATATATAGTTAGTGCAACTAACTATATATGGAATTTCAATGGTTTTGTGTGAGTAAAATAAGGTTTTGTAAATGTGAATTCCTAACTATATATGGTCTATAACCTATGGTTTTTTCGGTGAATATATATATATATATATATATATATATATATATATATATATATATATATATATATATATATATATATATATATATATATGAACACTTCTTTTCAATCTATACAAATTAATGCATAGGTCATAGCGATCGCCATCAAATTGATAATTTTACATTTGACCATTGGTACTAATATAGAGGCAACCATGTGAAGTACAGTCTAGGTTACTCACTGTTGTCAGAAGAATCTCCTAAACCGTATATGTTGGAGAGACGATCAATTTATTGGATGATCAGCAGATGTACAGGTCACCACGTCAGAGATATTCCTAAAGTATATGAATTACCAAATGATCAGACGGAGTATTGTTTCTGGGCTCAATGAGCAAAAAACGTTTATAACAAAATGGCAACTAATCTCACATCAGATGACATAGACATGTGGAACATAGATGTTCAAATACAGAGACCAGTAAATAGATGATAGTAGCGGTCTGCCAAGTTCACTGGTAAGAAGAGATAATTCAATGATGGAACCAATTATGAAAAGGGGAGATATGACGGAACATAGGGCATGATAGTATTTCCTAATCACAAAGATACCTATAAATTACACCAAAGTGGTTCCTAGATTTGGAGTAATATGGCAAAATATGCAGATCAAGCCAGACAGATAACAGAGTTAGCATGCGTGGTCAACGAAGAAATGAAAAAATAAACAAACTTCTTTACGAACCTTTCGAAAATGTCTTCAGGGGGCTACAGGACGCTATATAGATGGAAAGCCCGCAGAGGTGGTAGGTGTGGAACCAATAAAATCTAGGAGCCAAGTGAACAAAGGGAGACGGAAAGCAAACCATAAATATATATGATATGGTCCGTATAGCAAAGCAGCATGGCGATCCTACATAGATGCAATGGGCACTGTAATTACCTTAGATTAACGTGATCTTGCAAATGGATATAGAAGGCCGCGGAAGAGTGGAGATATCTTTTTCGAGTGACCCGTCTGCTGATCGGCAAATGAAGGACTAGTGCCTGCATAACATAATAATATTATATTCAGATTTTTACAAGGGGCCAAGGTAAGAGGAAATTCCGAAAGCGGCGCTTGGAGGCGGCGCTCACCTTTCGAGATTCAATCTGGAATTTATAGATGACACGGAGAGGTGAGGGTATCCCTTTAAATGACACGGAGAGGTGAGGGTATCCCTTTAAACAAGCCGTCTGTCGATCGGCAACTAAAGGTTCAAGTAGAGGGAATTATCAGTTTAAGAACAAAAGTAACAAAAAATTAATTAAATAAGAGATCGGTGAGGTTTCCAGGGGCAGAGCTTACCTTAAAAAATCAAGATGAGAGCAGGATGATGCCCTTAGAAGCGCGACGTGGTAGGGTCTGTCTCCGCCGTGCAGTCCGTATGACTAGAAAGTGATCAAGGTCCCTTAACAAAACGGCTGTATAAATACTACAATTGTGGATTACTAAGCGGGCACACCTGTGGATCTATACGAAATAGACAGAAACGATACTCCGTCTGATCATTTGGTAATTCATATACTTTAGGAATATCTCTGACGTGGTGACCTGTACATCTGCTGATCATCCAATAAATTGACCGTCTCTCTAACATATACGGTTTGGGAGATTCTTCTGACAACAATGAGTAACCTAGACTGTACTGCACATGGTTGCCTCTATATTAGAACCAATGGTCAAATTTAAAATTATCAATTTGGATGGCGATAGCTATGACCTATGCATTAATTTGTATAGATTGAAAAGAAGTGTTCATATATATATATGTGTTTATATAAAATAAATAGTCTTAATTTCCATCATGAATATACAATTGCTGCTTGTTAGGTTTGTCTATTCTTGAAGTTAGATAATGGATATTTGTTCTCTCTGAGTATGGCACAATTTCTTCTATAATTATATCAAAATTGTTGTGGCAACAAGATATTGCATTTTCTCTTGACAGTGATCACTTAGGTGATTTTCATTTTTTGTATTTATGAATAAATGCTAAATTGTTTTCTTTATGAATTTGATTATTATTTAACATAAGATGTAATACATTGTTTTGATATTTTCTAATGTATGTTTTAGATATCAACACGTTTGGGTGGCTCCTGAAGAAGTCGTCCTTAAGCCGAAACGCTCGTCGAGTTGCACTCGCCATAGTGTGATTTTTATTAATTAAATGATTTTTATTTTTAGATGTATGAATAGTAATGAAATATATGTTTTTTAATTGTTATGTCTATTTTGTATGTTTATGAATATGCCATGTATCTGTATGATTTTCAACTGTCTACATTAAAATTCTGACTATTTTTAATTTTCTTTGCCCACCTTTAGTTTTTACTGTCATTTGATATTACTTGTTTTGCCATTGTTATTGACTGCCTAGGGTGTTCACTCACACACAGTAATGTAGTTAAGGCCATGGAAGATGGTCGCTATTTCAGGGTCCCGTGTTTGGCACATTGCATTAACATTGTGGTTCAAGACTTTCTGAAAAATGAAAGCAAAGTCACCAACTTACTGACCATTTGCAGAAGAATCTGCACGCATTTCAATCATTCTTTTAAAGCCCGGAAGCAGCTACGGGTCATTCAACGTGAGTATAAAATGCCAGTCAAAGCACTCATACAGGAGGTACCAACACGTTGGAACTCTACTTATTACATGCTTGATCGGCTGTTTGAGCAGTACATACCACTTAATGCTTATGTCATGACAGTGTCTAGAAGATCAGGGGATCCAATTGTTATTAAAGCCATGACAGTTGAGATGTGGCAATGGGACCACATTAAATGCCTTACAGAGATGCTACTTCCTTTTGAGGTCTTCACACGTGCAGTCAGCAGGGAGGACTGTATTATGAACCAAGTTATCCCATTGTTGTACATGCTGGAGCAAGAGCTGAAGGAGGTGTCTGAAACATACAAAGGTGTGGAAGGAAAACTTGAAGCATGTAATTTGGCGAAGTCATTAGCCGGCCGCTTATCTGAGAATACAAGGATTCAAAATAAGATTGTGTCACGTCAACATTACATTACTGCCACAATTTTTGATCCACTGTATAAATTATTTGTGAACAGTAATGCAGTAATTCCTTTTTCAGAAGGGGATGTTTCCAAGTAGAAAACTGTAATAGCCAAGGAAGCCACTGATTTAGAAAACAAACGGCTCTCAATTAGAGGCCTGCCAGTGCCAGCCCAGGACAGTGCAAGTACTACTGAGCATCCTACTGAGTCAAGTTCTCCTTCACAGCATGCGAGCAGTGCTTTTGCTTCCCAGCAGTCACCAACACAAACAATAACAACAACCGCACCACCAGGATCTGATTCATGAGACACAAGCAAAAAAATAGCTGCTTGGTTTCTACAGAAAGGGATGGGTACGTCCGTTGCTGTCGCAAAGCAAAAAGAGGACGAGCAAACCCGAGCACCAATGAACTTTGAGCGAATGGTCCAGGCCTATATGGATGACACAACAGAGGTGTTCATGGAGCAAAGCCCATTGGTGTATTGGTATAGGACAAGAAGCCAATGGCCAGTGCTCAGCAGGCTGGCGATAAAGTATCTAGCTTGCCCTGTTACAAGTGTCTCTTCTGAGCGTGTGTTCAGTGCTGCTGGTGCCATTGTGACTGAGAGAAGGACCAGTCTCTCACCCAAAAGCGTGGAGAGGTTAACCATGATAAAAATGAATCAGCACTTGATACCACCAGACTACAAAGTCTGTGAATCAGAGCTGGAAGAGGAGAGCGAGTCAGAAGAAATAAGTAGTGGGTTACAGGACCTACTTCTGTCAGAAGAACCACCAGGGTTTGAGGACAAGCTCCTCTTCCCTGACAACTAGGCTTTAAAATTGTTACATTCTCCCTTCCTTTATTTCTCCCTTGCTTATTTGTGTGTATCTGTCTTTCTGACTCAAACTTCAAAACCAACACCATCTTCCTTTCTCTTTTAATCACCTATTGAAGTTGCACATCTGAGCATTTACTGTGCACTCCACTCATCAGAGTCCTGCTTCATCTTCCTGACTCACCCTAAATACATTTCCATCTTGTCATACTTTGGATGGAGATGGACAATAGTGCAATAATGTAGCCTCTAACAGTCCCTCCATTACAAGTGAAATGTACGTGACTATAGCCATCTTCTGTTTTGTTTCCAATCTGAAATTCATCACTGTCTTAAGGCTACACCTCTGTCTGCAGGCATACACAACTCTTCAATGTCAGAATTTGAGCAGGGCTCCAAAATTAAAGTAAACTCGTCATCACTTTCAGAAGACTCTGCTGCATCTGTGATCTGACAGCCACAAAGAAGAGAAAGACAGGTATATGAAATGAATGATGCCATACATTTCATTGGCTACTTGCTGACTCAGAGCAAATGTGCATGAAGTAGAAATATAGTATACTAGTAGTTTAATATAATAACAAAGTACTTGTGTCTCAAGTGATGGTCAATGTTTCCATGTTGTTTAATAATATGTATCCAATTGTACTCCTACTATTGCAGGTGCAGTCTGGACTTAATCCTAGTCACTCACTACAGACTGAGTTGCTGTTGGTGGTCTTTTTTGGAGAACACGTACACCTGCCACACCGGATGATCACCACCATACCATCTTTGCACGCTGTCAGTCAGTTTGATCAGAGATGATTGATGGAATATGTTCAGGAAGTGGATAACAAGGTAAACACACAACCAATCAACAAGAAGCACAGCAGACCTAGGCTGCATGTGTGTGCAGTGGTGGAATGGAATAGTGGTATGATTGACTGACATTGGCGCGTTGATTTAAATTAATCACATGTTTTAGAAAATGCTAGGTTGATATATATGCCTTTTGTCATAAACTGTGAAAAAATGAAGGTAAATGGAGTTTGGGCCACAGTCTCACGGCCCGGTGCTGTGGTGTGGCCCTGTAACTGTGGAGAAGTGTGGCTCACTGGTTAGAGCAGGCAGACCCTGAAGCAGAGATCGGACCCGGGACCAGGGTTCGATTCCTGACGCGGCAGGGTGTTGAGCTCAAATGTCCACGGACTCGATAATTCTCGCTTCGGTGCCTGACCTAATCATGGGTTCACACTCTGCAACTCTGGGCATTAAGCTTGCTTAATCTCCACAACGGCCCCCCCCGCGGCGGGATGCCTGGCTTTCACCTTGGGGATGCCCTGTAGGGGCTATCTCACAAGGAAAAAAACAGGACGGGTTCCCAAGGCAAGCGCGGAGATACCACTTCGGGGGTCGATTCTGGCGCTATATAAGAAATGTAATAATAATAATAATAATAATAACTGTTCTGTGCTGGCTCCTATCTTGTTGTTCTTTTTGATGACTGCTGTGCAACTAGAAGAGTAGAGGTAATCAATGTATCCAAGCAGCCTCAGTCTGAAAATCTTCTCGCTCACGAGTCTTGTCTTTTTTGCACTACACCGTAATTGATTTTTATGTTTTCATTCTGTTAACTTATTTTGTAATACCCCATTTCTTCTTTCATCAACACTTACAGGCCGGCCTTTCACCCAGCGCTATCATACATGGAGCAACAACTCACACTTACCTTACCAATCCTCCTCCTCATCATCCAGCCAGAGGGGCCTTAGAATGATATAGTCAATCAATCAGTCACAACAGTGTCCATGGAAGGCAGGAAAAAAATGAATGACAAGATACAACTACACATTTGGCCCTGGATAATACATTAACTTTAGTATCATTTTCATATTTTTCTTTGATTCCTTTTTCCTCTTCATTTATTTTACGCTTGTGTTTGGTAATTGATTGTTCACCTAAACTATCTCTTAATTTTCTTTGCTAGCTTTCAGCCCGCTACATCATGTATTACGGTTTCTCAGAGGGCATACAGCCTAGGCAAAAGTCATATTCATGTCATATATAAGAAGTACTTCCTTTGAATTGTGTAGTAGTAGTTAAGTAATTACCACTTATTATTAACCATCAAGTTAATAATAAACCTTCATCATGCATCCATTTCGTTGTTCTTCTTACTTGACTTTACATTTATCGGAGAATTGTGGATCAGCAATCATCATCTTCATTGTTTTGCTTTTGTTGTCTCCATGCGTACTGTTTTTCTTTGTCAAGCCTTTCCCAAAACCCCCGTTCCCATCCATTCATCAAACCCTAACCCTCTTCCCCCGGGCTGTGTGGTTTTATATTGAGGTGTGATGTTACTACATTAAATCTACACCAACAATTGATCACACGCTTGCTGGGGCAGATGTGGTGAAACCAACACTAATGAAATCAAATGTCAACGAGGCAAGGCGAGGATCTTCTTCTGCTTGCCCACCCAAGCTCACTTTATGTACTAGTGTACAAGGCAATTAATTTCCCAAAATGACCCAACGAATAAATGTAAATGATTCCTGGCATTGTTTGAATTTAATTTTAGAGCATTTAAGTTCACGATTTGTATTGTGTTTTAATGACTCCAACGCAACTACAGTTATCTTCTTCTACTTGGCACAGTCCCCGACACCATTGATTTCTTTGAGTTCGTTTTGCAGTTGCAAAATTGTTTGTATTTTTTTGTCCGTATTATGTACTGTAATTTTCTACTTCTCTCACATTCTCTCTCAGGCAAATGACTGTCTCTTTGTTTTTGTTTGCCAATGCTAGTGCCAGTGTCTAGGACTAGTCTATTACTACTATCACACACACCACAGCATATTCTCCGTTGTCTTGGGAAACCATGCAGCCCTTGCGGTACCAAACGTAATCATCATCAATCACAGGTAAGAAGAGAAGTTTGCTGGGAGGTATAATGGAGGAGAGGCTGGTAGTACAAATAGGACAAATATAACTGAGTGAGGGGTACAGCATCTATCTGATTGCATGTTACACATGTGGTCAATTAATAAAGTATTTCAATCAAACACCGGCCATTGCCCTGCATCTAGAGTAAACCTTGTGACTTAAAACAGTAACCCCACCACAAAACAACATCATATCATATGTGTAAGTTGAAAATAAATAACATTTATTCATGTACAAAAAATATCCTCCTAGTCCTCCTATCCCACCCCTATCCCCACCCTAAACCCACCCAATGTACAAGTCCAAAGAATGTCCCACAAAAAAAACCCCAACACCCAATTCCCACCCACCAACAAAAGTATTAAAAAAGGGGCAAATCAACAGGGTCCATTTACAATTGGCGGGCTTTGAGGTGTTTGTCTACGATAATCTTGACGCGCTCTCTAATTGGTCCTCCAGCTTGGCCACCCCGAGGAAAAGTTGTTGCCGAAATGCACGCCATCTACATTTGCATTTACATCCATGCTGTGTGGGGGTGGCAGATGTTAATTGCCGGCGGTGAGCGGCTGCCTGGCCGCTGCGTCGTACTCCTGCAGGTCGGGCCTTGCTGGGGCCAGATGCATTGGAAGAGGCAGCAGCTGCTGCCGCCGCCTCTTCCTCCTCCTCTTCAGCCTCAGCCACCAGCTTGCGGTACTCCTCCACAATGGCCTGCAGTTTCCTTTACCGGGCCCTGGCTGCCAACTCCTTCAGTGATGGTTTTGGGGAAGGAGTATGAGTATCTATAAAAAAAGAAACAGATTTGTAACTGAAACTCTTCAAAATTAATTCAACAGTACATTGTGGCATAGTAGCACTACCAAGCGCAGTACATACAATTGGTGTCAACTTTTAGTATCTATCTAATCTATCCTCCTGCTTCCCCTGCCTGTAGCATTTGTTGAAGTTGTTTTCGGCATTATACTTGCCCTAGTACTGGGTGGTCTTGAGTACACATAAGAACAAAAGTCTTTTTTGTATCTCCTTGTATTTTTTCAAAGTAAGACTCTGCTTCCAGTGACAGTCTTCACCTATGATGAATACAATACATTTAGGGGGCATCCACCCATTAAAAGTAAATGTCTATCATTTTTTATAATCGGCTTAGCTGGTTTCACTTTCACCAGCAACCACCCATGCGTACACTTCTCCTTGCCTTGGGTTTCATTGACACAAACTCCGCTCATGATTCTTGCTATCCACTGTATCCATGCACCCATATTGTTTTGCCCAACCAGGCCTGCATTTTCTTTGACCTTCCAGTTCAACCCATCCTTCAACAACCCATGCATCGGATTCATATCAGCCACATGAATGAACCTTCCAAAGTATCCTTCTATGGTAGTTAGTCTTAATATTACATCTCTTTAGTCCTTCCTCCTTCCACCCTAGTTCACTTCTTTCCCTTTTTGTTCAACACATCCCTCAAGGTCACCTGATCTGACTTTTAGTCTTCTCCATAAGTTTCACAGCTGAGTTGGAGTCTGATGGAAGAGGCCTTGTTTACTCAACTCACACTGGTAATGCTACAAAGGGTGTCTTCTTCAACCATTGTATATTGTCCAGTACAACTTCAAATTCATATTTTCTTAATATGTCTCATAGCACAGTGAGGAAAAAAATGTCCCCGTTCCACCTAGTAATGCAAATAAGTAATGAATATAACTTACCACCGCCCACCGCTGCAGTTTCCTCCCCCACTTATGCTCCTGCAGGTGCCGCAGCCTCTGTCCCCTCCTGGATGGCAATCACATCGTCGCTGGCCCCGTCGGTACTGGTGGTTTGTAGGATTGTGCACCTATAAAAGCAAGTACACCTTTTTAGATGCCTGCACACCTCCCCCTATTTTACTAGTTGTACTTTTTTCACCAGCAAGGAAGATTGAAAAACCAGTTACGAACAAACATGAATCGTTGTGTAACTAGTCCAAATTGCGTCCTAATGTACAGCAGTCACATTAGACAGAGTTTAGTTTTAATTTATTAGATGGTCCCTAGGGTCATCTAATCTCTACTCCTACTCTAGTCTTTGGAAATTTAGCCTGAGCCATATAATCATTTTAGATCTGGGTCTACTGCTTTGCTCATGTTACCTCGCAGCTTGTTGCATAGTAAGAAAGACACCATTGAGGCCACATGAGTGTTGCATACAACTAAAGAGGTTGACAAACCAGTATTGTTAGTCCCTTTTGCTTATCCATAATGTTGCACTTTTTGCCATGACTGCTAAAAACTGGCATAGTTGTATTCACTGTCTAACGTGCAACATTTTTCTCATAGGCAGATGAGAAAGAGAAGATTGCCTTCTACGAAACACGGGATTTGCAGAGCTTTCGAAAGATGCATGTGTAACCACTAACAGTATACGTTCAATGGTGAGAGGTCTCCCACAGTTCACACATTTCTCTATTGTGCACTAGATGTACAAAATGAATAGTATTTATGTGAATCTTCTTCATTTTGCATGGTGGAGAAGGATGTTTTACATGAAAATACTTACAAGTTACAACAATACAAAGATTGTTATTAAAAAAAATAAGTTTTTGTACTTGCACATAGACTGTGGTATATTTTGAGTGTCTGGGGTGTTGTGGACTGAAACGAGTGAGTGAGCGAAAGGGTCTTCTTCTGTTCTGGCCTGGGTTGTGTAATCAAATCATTGGGTATATGGGGATGTGATCAAGGCCGCTTTTTGACGGCCGAAACGCGTCATGCCGATGGCGAGGGAAAAATAAAGCCACAATTTTGAAATCCACTCTTGGTGTTTTGTGAGATCTGTTCCGTGGTGGTGCGGGAAGACGCATTACAGGACTTTTGTTTCGATATATATATATATATATATATATATATATATATATATATATATATATATATATATATATATATATATATATATATATATATATATATATATATATATATATATATATATATATATATATATATATATATTCACTTTAAAAACCATAGGTTTTAGGTCTTATATAGTTAGGAATTAACATATACAAAACCATTGAAATTCCTCCTATATAGTTAGTTGGACATTTTATTGATATAAAACAAATGAAATTCCACATATAGTTAGTTGCACTAACTATATATTTCGCGCATCCGCAATCCAATGCTGATGATGTCACATATTACATCATTCATGACATGGTCAGTGACATCACTGATTACATCATCCAGTGTCTGTGTGTTTTTGTAAAGTTTAAATATGTTTTGCATATTGAAGAATGAGTGGATGTATAAGAGTATGGATGAAGGATTTGATTGTATAAGTGAGTAAGTATGTGTTAGTATATCTGTGAAAATGCAATCTGTTCTGTGTTTAACTGTATAGATTAAGAAATCAAAGTGTGATTGATTCTTTACCGGACTGACTAGGTGTGTGAGTAACTCCATGGATGAGTGGCAGTGTGTGAGTGTCTGCATAGGTGTATGAGTGCATATGATACTGTTGTATTGATGAGTGACTGTATGTACGAGTGACCTTATGGGTGAATGAATGAATGTGTGTGCAGACGTAGGAAGCAGTGAGTGCGTATGTAGTAAATGGTATTGGTGTGTCAATAGTTTCAAAAATGATACTCTGTATTTTACACTAGGTGTAACAGAGGTTATATTAGAGTGTAAGGAGGTGCATTGTATTATCACATGAAGTATATCATCAGTGGTGTGATCATTGATGTTAAATGAGCTGTCATCAGTGATGTCATCAGTGATGTCACTGACCATGTCATGAATGATGTAATATGTGACATCATCAGCATTGGATTGCGGATGCGCGAAATATATAGTTAGTGCAACTAACTATATGTGGAATTTCATTGGTTTTATATCAATAAAATGTCCAGCTAACTATATAGGAGGAATTTCAATGGTTTTTTATATGTTAATTCCTAACTATATAAGGCCTAAAACCTATGGTTTTTAAAGTGAATTTCCAAGGTTTTTTAAAGGCTAATTCCTAACTATATATAGTCTATAACCTATGGTTTTTTCAGTGAATTTCATTGTTTTTTTAAAAGCTAATATATATATATATATAAAGCACCTGCTTGTTTTTACATACGTTTAGTGTCCCACTTTTCTACACCACCTTACGCTCAGCTCCAAACTATCAACACTACAAGACAAAATTAGGTAAGAAAGAAGGGCTACAGTTCATAGCTGCTGGCTAATGCAATACGTGGTAGAATTGCCCAAAGAGACATTATTTTGACCCAACTGAGCTATCCTTTCGGAGGTACGTCATAAAACACTAATGCAGACTTCTCCTTATTGTTAAATATATGCACATAATATAAAATATATGAAAACTGTAACATTTCCTCACAACTGATGACACAAGGCACTGTTACAGCCCATGCCCACATTGGCCCCCCAAATACAACGATGCAGTTTACACTCTCCCAGTTTGTCAATGATATGCGGTGCAACTTGTGACAATACAAGCCAACGTCACAATCCCCTTTCTCCGAAAGATACTCGTCCCAGTCTCACTTGTAGATCCAACCAATGGTACAGTGGAGATACTCTAGTCCAGAGAGGTACGGCGCATGAAAACCAATCACTACCTCCAATCTCTCTAACATCCAAGCCTTCCTTCCATGTCGTACCTGCCTCTATCCATCTGAAAGTTTCAATGGGAGAAACGCTCTAAATTGAAGGCAGTTTAAAAATGTCTAGCGAGACGATCATGGGAATAGATGTCTGTAAGTGACATTTCCTAACCGAGAAGGTTCTGCTTAGGCAGAGCAGCAGGAAGATGAGTACCTCTATCGAAACCTCAAGAAGATGCTGGACAAAACAGCACAAACAAAAAGTCGCGGGCAGGGGAGATTAATGAAGCTAATCAATAAAAGCACTAGAAATGCAAAATGCCCCTCTTCCTGCGGTAGTGTGAGCTTTCTTTGCCTTTTTAGCAGCAGCCAATAGAGCTCAGAAGTGTTCTACCACTGAACTTCTGTGCTCCTAGAGGGGAAAGCTTACCCACTCCCCGTAAAATAAGGACAGGCCGGTTTGCTGTACATGAGGCGAAAGAACAACAATGAACAATGAACAATGAACTGCTGGCCCAGTGAAATGCACCCCTGAAATCCTTCGGCCTTGGCCCCCAGGGAGTGGAGTGGGGGTGTCCAAGTTGTCCCGGAGTAGGCACTGATCTCAGGCCGCAAACTATGAGCAGCGAAGGAAATACAGATACATGAAATGCATTGCCCATCATTTTGGACTTGGACAAAATGAACTTGCACATTTTTTGAAAAGTTAACCTCCTCCACAGAATATTTGGATAGCAATTGCTGTCAAGCCTGGTCCTGCTTAGAGATTATCCCTGGGCGTGTTTTCAGCAGCAGTTCAGTAAACTCGCAGAGACCCATCTCTGTGTTTGTCTCTCTGCTGTGTTTAGGATGAGCCTCCTTTTTAAATTTGCGCTGATGATTACCCTTTTATGCAAAGCGGTTACATTACTAGGGCCTAATCAGCCCAGTTCCTAAGCGCCGCGCCCCATGGAGCCCCATGGAGCTGAAAATTACCGTAGCACCCAGTAAAGTGTAAGTAACCAGTAACATTTTTAAATGACCAGCAATGGAGGGTCCCTACAGTCTAGAACTGCATATTAGTGCATTAGCTCTCAAGAAATATTTTGTGATTTAATTTAAAACTGTGCATAAATATTGTACATATATGTTGCACATGTTGTGCCGCCAAGATAGTTTTCTGCATTTGTGTACAAGTATTACTGTGGCTTATTGGGCCCTTTGTCTATGCACATGTTATTTGCTTCCAGACAAAAACGGGGTATTCGTTGGCCCATGAATTAAAAAATGGGTGTGCGATTATGCTACCCAGTGACAGAGCTAACTGCTGCAGTTGCCATGATAGCAACAGGGCAAAGTAACAAAAAAAACGCACTATTTAAAACAACAAAGTCCCTGCACTGAAAGCCCTTCATGTGGGGCTGCAAAATGTTAAAATGTTGCACCTATCTTGGTTATTGGTTATAAGGCATAAGGATAGTCTATTATGTAGCCTAGCCTATTGAGAACGCTAACCAGCAACTTTCATGTTCCGAATCTAATTCACGCCGCCTCTATCATCTGAACTGAAGGAAGACCTCCCATTATTGTAAATTCTATTGTCCTTGACTATGGAAGTGCCCCCCAGTGTGTTGTGGCAGTTTGAGTGTTTACCATTTACAGTAGTATTACCCTTGTACCGGTGTATGGTACCCTTTTGTAACTTGCACACGTCACTTTTCTCTGGCATCACACTGTACGCTACCTCTCACTTTTTGTTTGCTTTAGATACTTGCACAAGTGCCACCATTGCCTTCGTAACGTTTGTTCTTGTGCTGGAGTGTCTGCCACTTATTGCAGTATTACCTCTACTTGTAATGCTTTTGTAACCACGAGCTGCGCAGAACAAGTAGTAATACCCACTTCATTCATGCTTTGAGAATCGGCGGTGATTTCATGCAGAGCGCGGCTGCGAGAGAAGGGGTTTGAAGAGAGACACTGGACACTGAGCAAGCGGCGGGCTCCTTCTGGTGCCAGACCCCCCCCCCGAGACAGACCCCGGCGTAGAGCCCCCCCCCACCCACCTCCGGCGTTGCTGCCCATGAGACAGCGAGTCTACAGCCTGTCTTGATCATGCTGCCTGCACGCGCCAGTAGGCTCTCTAATTGGTTGACAAGGTCCACCAATCACAAAGCCTATTTGGTGGTTGCCAACCAATAGGAGAGCCAAATAGCCGGTGCAGACAGCGTGAACCTTGTAAATAAAACAAACAATATTTGAAACATGCAACTTTTATAAATAAAAAATATACGCTTCTTTTTAATACTCCCGCTCTGTGCTCCTGATATAAAATGAGGGGGAAGCGGAAACCACGTCCTTCTGGCCCCGCCCACAACCAGGCGGCGGCGGCCATCTTGAGGCGGCTTGGGCCGCGGCGGTGATCTGGGGGGGCAAAACGAGGGGTGGGCACCCTTGAAATTAAATTAAAAACATTAAAATGAAAGAGAGAAGCCCCCCAAGACCCCCCCCAAACCCCCCCCCAAAAAAAATCTCGTAAAATCGCGGGGTGCGTATGGTATATATAGTTAGGATTTTTTCTCTATGGGATTTTTGAAAATTCAATGTCTAATAACTTTGGCGTTTGTGGACGGAATTGGCTGAAATTTTCAGGAAAATGGAAAATTTTGTTTCTGAGCAGCCCCTGACAATTTGGGGGGGTTTCATCAAGGGGGGGTGAGAAAAAAGGGGGGTCCCAAAACGCGTTTTTCCCATGTTAATTTCCATAGGGCGGTTGGCCTCACTTTTAGCTCGAACGGCTGAATGGATTTGCACGAAACTTGGCAAAATTGCAGGGACTGTTAGCCCGATGTGCCTTTGCTAGGTCTCAATATATGTGCTCCAGTGGATTTTGAGTAATTTAGGTTCAAAAAAAGATATATATCTGGGCGGAGCCTAACCACACATCTGATCTGATTGGCTGTCAGCACTTCATCCAAGAAGTGTTGGCAGCCATCTTGGGACCAATATACATGATAGCACCTCATTAAAAAGCATTGTGGTTAATAGAGGGTTTTAGGAATTTAGTTACATTATAAATCATTTGTTGATGGTACCATACTCGTTTTAGGAATTGTGGTGGGTTCTAAGGTGATTTTACCATGTGAAAAAACCTTCTGCTGTGATATCATGAATATTGTTTGAAAGAAAACTAATATCTCATGATTTTCCCACAGTGGTTTGGAAGGGGATCTATAAGCTAAACTGAAAGCATATTTTCTGTAAATTCACATTATCTTTCTCAGTCATGTGAAAATGAAGTCTGACATTCTCAGTAAAACATGTACATCCAACAAGGACAGAGACTGTCAGTTGATTCCTTTGTGTTCTACTGCAGCCTCCTAGAGTGTTCTAAAGAACAACTAGAGCGCTAACAGTCCTACTTATTACAAAGGTATGGCACACCTGAAGCCATCATGATTGGAATAAAGTGGTAACTCTTAAAACATTTAATTTAAATAGAAACAACATGAGGGGGTATATTTTGCCATAGAAAGTATGATTAGTGCTGCAGAATGAAAAATTAGGGCACATTTTGAGTGACTTCTCAAATCCTTTTCTATTTCATTAAAACATTCTGACATGCAGTCTCCCAAAATGGCCACCAGAGACAAAAGAGCCCAAATGTAGCCCAAATATCACCCAGATGTAGCCCAAGTATTGCCCAATGACAGAATGTCCCAGAGTGTTCTAATGAACAACTAGAGCGCTAACAGTCCTACTTATTACAAAGGTATGGCACACCTGAAGCCATCTTGATTGGAATAAAGTGGTAACTCTTAAAACATTTAATTTAAAAAGAAACAACATGAGGGGGTATATTTTGCCATAGAAAGTATGATTAGTGCTGCAGAATGAAAAATTAGGGCACATTTTGAGTGACTTCTCAAATCCTTTTCTATTTCTTTAAAACATTCTGACATGCAGTCTCCCAAAATGGCCACCAGAGACAAAAGAGCCCAAATGTAGCCCAAATATCACCCAGATGTAGCCCAAGTATAGCCCAATGACAGAATGTCCCAGAGTGTTCTAAAGAACAACTAGAGCGCTAACAGTCCTACTTATTACAAAGGTATAGCACCCCTGGAGCCATCGTGATGGGAATAAAGTGGTAACTCTTAAAACATTTAATTTAAAAAGGAACAAAATGAGGGGGTATATTATGCAATAGAAGGTATTATTAGTGCTGCAGAAAGAAAAATCAGGGCACATTTTGAGTGACTTTTCAAATCCTCTTCTATTTCATTAAAAAATTCTGACATGCAGTCTCCCAAAATGGCCACCAGAGACAAAAGAGCCCAAATGTAGCCCAAATATCACCCAGATGTAGCCCAAGTATAGCCCAATGACAGAATGTCCCAGATTGTTCTAAAGAACAACTAGAGCGCTAACAGTCCTACTTATTACAAAGGTATGGCACACCTGAAGCCATCTTGATTGGAATAAAGTGGTAACTCTTAAAATATTTAATTTAAAAAGGAACAAAATGAGGGGGTATATTTTGCCATATGAATGATGATTAGTGCTGAAGAAAGAAAAATTAGGGCACATTTTGAGTGACTTCTCAAACCCTCTTCAATTTCATTAAAACATTCTGACATACAGTCTCCCAAGATGGCCACCAGAGAAAAAAAAGAGCCTAAATGTAGCCCAAATATCACCCAGATGTACCCCAAGTATAGCCCAATGACAGAATGTCCCAGAGTGTTCTAAAGAACAACTAGAGAGCTAACAGTCTTACTTATGACAAAAGTATGGCACACCAGAAGCCATCTTGATTGGAATGAAGTGGTAAGTCTGAAAACACTCAATTTTAAAAGGAACAACATTAGGGGGTTAATTTTGCCATAGACAGTATGATTAGTGCTTCAGAAAGAAAAATTAGGGATCATTTTGAGTGACTTCTCAAATCCTCTTCTATTTCATTAAAAAAATTCTGACATGCAGACTGAAACATGCACTTTGAATACCAGCAGCAGACGTCCCTGGTGAGCAGTAGCTTTACTACAGTGATCTAATGTGCAACTAGAGTGCTAACATTCAGAATTTATGGCAAATGTGTGACACATCTGAATGCCTTCTTGATGGAACCAAAGTAAACAAGCATTGAAAATGCAATAGATCTCGCCCTCGTTTAAGTTAAAGCCATTCTGTTTGTAATGAGGTGACTTTTTAGCTTTGCTTTTATTAGTGTTTTTTCAACTTTCATGTAAATAACATGCATCTGTATGCATATAAGTATATGTATGCATGCATTTATGTTTGTATTTATATAGATATACAGATGATATATGTTTATATATGTATGTATATATATATATTCACTGAAAAAACCATAGGCTATAGACCATATATAGTTAGGAATTAGCTTTTACAAAACCTTGAAAATTCACTGAAAAAACCATAGGTTATAGACCATATATAGTTAGGAATTAGCATTTACAAAACCTTGAAAATTCACTGAAAAAAACATAGGTTATAGACCATATATAGTTAGGAATTCGCATTTACAAAACCTTATTTTACTCACACAAAACCATTGAAATTCCATATATAGTTAGTTGCACTAACTATATATCGCGCACCCGCAATCCACTGCTGATGATGTCACATATTACATCATTCATGACATGGTCAGTGACATCACTGATGACATCACTGATGACATCTCAAATGACATCACTGATGACATCTCAAATGACATCACTGATGACATCACTGATGACATCTCATTTGACATTACTGATCACATCACTGATGATATCATTCATGTGATAATACGATGAACCTCTTCAGACTCTAATATAACCTTAGATACAATCAGTGTAAACAGACACTCACAGACTGTCACTCATCCATGGAGTTACTCACACACCTAGTCAGTCATGCAAAGAATCAATCACACCTCCATTTCCTCAACTATACAGTTATACAAACTTTACTTATTCAAACATATACTAACACATATTTACTCTCTTATCCAATCCCTGATACAAGTTCACAATGATCCATACAGCCACTCACACATTCACTGGCTCTTATGCACAGTTATTTATATATGTCAACTCTCACATGTACTGTGTTTTACATATGTACTTACTTTGACATGTAGCACTGAAATATCCATTCACTCACCAATACACTCATGCACACAGTCAACCGCCCATACAGCTGTTTCCACATGCACTTTTGAAACCATACATCTAGTGAATCAACTGCTCACACATCTATGCACAGAGTCATACACCTCCCAGTCACCCACACACACACTCAGTCTCCCATACTAATACTTGGGAAACCAATCAATAACCCATATAGTTACTCATATAGCTACTTATCAACACATGCAACAGTTTACAGAACAACAGACATAATGATGCACAAATTAAGACAGTTTAGTCACTAACCCATGCACTCAGTGAGACACATTTAATCACTCACTCATACAGTCAGTCATGCACCTACTAAATCCTTCATCCAGACACTTATACATCCACTTATTCTTCAATATGTAAGACATATTTTAACTTTACAGAAACATACAGTCACTGGATGTTGTCATCAGTGATGTCATCAGTGATGTCATTTGAGATGTCATCAGTGATGTCATCAGTGATGTCACTGACCATGTCATGAATGATGTAATATGTGACATCATCAGCAGTGGATTGCGGGTGCGCGATATATAGTTAGTGCAACTAACTATATATGGAATTTCAATGGTTTTGTGTGAGTAAAATAAGGTTTTGTAAATGCGAATTCCTAACTATATATGGTCTATAACCTATGGTTTTTTCAGTGAATATATATATATATATATATATATATATATATATATATATATATATATATATATATATATATATATATATATATATATTCACTGAAAAAACCAAAGGTTATATACTATATAGTATATATAGTTAGGAATTAGCCTTTAAAAAACCAATGAAATTCACTAAAAAAACCATAGGTTTTAGGCCTTATATAGTTAGGAATTAACATATAAAAAACCATTGAAATTCCTCCTATATATATATATATATATATATATATGTATATATATATATATATATATATATATTCACTGAAAAAACCATAGGTTTCACACCAGTTATAGTTAGGAATTAGCATTTAAAAAACCTATTAAATTCACTGAAAAAAACATAGGTTTCACACCAGTTATAGTTAGCTGGAAATTTTACTGATATAAAACCATTGAAATTCCCACGTTATAGTTAGTCGGACTCACTATAACTTGCGCGTGCAATGCACTGCTGATGACATCACATATTACATCACTCATGACATGGTCAGTGACATCACTCATGACACCATCCTTGTGACATAGTGACAGACCTCCTTTCACTATAATGTAACCCTTGAGACACATATTCAAAAATAGAAACTGAAATTTTTTAAAAAATGGAGATACCTATATCAGTTACAACAAGCAATTCAGTAATTCCACTATCTATATACACATCCACTCATTCACCAATAGTTCTATATAGTCACTCATACATATACTCACTCATCATATGAAGTGATACACCTATACATCCTGTTACACACCGACATTCATCCAAAAGTTACTCACACACATATTCACACGTGCAAATAAACTATTGGACATCCATTTATTTGAATATAGAGTTATACACACACTTCCACCTTACTTCTATTTAAAATTACACATATTTATTCTCTTAAACAATCACTTATAGAAACACATACTTATTTAAACAGGAACTCTTACAATCTCTTACTCTCACATATACTCACTTATATACATCAATATTCATATATACTAGATTAAAACATATGTAGTTACTGATAAAGACACTAGTGAGACAGTCATTCACTCACTAACAAACACATATAGACACTCATCCACCCATACAGTCCTGTACATATGTTGTCTTCAAAACACATACAAACAAAGAGTCAGTCACTCATGCATCTATGTGCTAAGTAATACCCCCACCAAACCATATAGAC
Source organism: Lissotriton vulgaris (assembly GCF_964263255.1). Classification (NCBI taxonomy): domain Eukaryota; kingdom Metazoa; phylum Chordata; class Amphibia; order Caudata; family Salamandridae; genus Lissotriton; species Lissotriton vulgaris. Next base: position 458,440,462 of record NC_141696.1, on the reverse strand, counting down.
ACTCATACTGATACTAATAAAAATATCTAATAACCCATATACATACACATGAGTGGATGTGTATTAGATGGTGATATTACTGAATTGGTTGTTGTAACTGGTATGGGTATATCCACTTTTTTGAAAATATTAGTTTCTATTTTTGAATATGTGTTTCATGGGTTACATTACACTGAAAGGAGGTCTGTCACTGTGTCACAAGGATGGTGTCATCAGTGATGTCATGAGTGATGTCACTGACCATGTCATGAGTGATGTAATATGTGATGTCATCAGCAGTGCATTGCACGCGCAAGTTATAGTGAGTCCGACTAACTATAACGTGGGAATTTCAATGGTTTTATATCAGTAAAATTTCCAGCTAACTATAACTGGTGTGAAACCTATGTTTTTTTCAGTGAATTTAATAGGTTTTTTAAATGCTAATTCCTAACTATAACTGGTGTGAAACCTATGGTTTTTTCAGTGAATTTCATAGGTTTTTTAAATGCTAATTCCTAACTATAACTGGTGTGAAACCTATGGTTTTTTCAGTGAATTTCATAGGTTTTTTAAATGCTAATTCCTAACTATAACTGGTGTGAAACCTATGGTTTTTTCAGTGAATTTCATAGGTTTTTTAAATGCTAATTCCTTTGTATATCGAGTTTCTAACCTTTTTTTTTTTTACAATTTGCTGTTTTTTTTTAAGTATTCATTTTTTCTTATAATTTTTTTCTTTTGCGCTCTGGGTGCGCGCTCCGGGAAGCTTTCAGCTAAGCTCTCCTGTAAGCTTCTCCGAGAGCTCATCTGAAAGCGCACCCAGAGCGCAACTGTCGTTCGTGAAAAAAAAATATGAATGAAAAGTTAATAATAATGCAAAACATTTCGTACCATACAAATAAAATTAGTTTTTTTTAATATGGAAAATGATTATGCATTTCTATAAAAGATTGATGACGTCACTTCGGCGCGCAACGTAAGTGCCCTCGGAAGCGCATACGTGCGCGGCGCATAAACGCACGGAAAAGCGCCTACGATCGCGCCACGTTTGCGCCCCGGAAGCGCCTACGATCGCGCTGCGTAAACGCACCCGGAAGTGCTCCGGAGCGCGCAGCGTAAACGCGTCGGGTCATGTGACCCTCAAATAACACTTTTCATTGGTTGCTAACAGTTTTTTTTTACAATGAATGAAATCCCCACCCATTTCCTTCACTTCTTCTTTCACTTTTGTGACTGAAAGACCTGCCTTTTTTGCTGCTCCATATTCCTGGATTCATCATGGCTGCCAGACCATCCAGCAGTGAAGATGACTTCATTGATGAAGAGCCTCCTACCCCAAAGGTGAAGGAACATTTCATTTGGAAATTTTTTAAGTTTCCAGAAGGCCAGAAGAAGGTGAATGCACCAAAAGTAGAGTGCAGGATCTGCAAACAGGTCCTGTCACGGGGTAACCCCCAAAAAAAATACTCTTTTGGGAACTTTACGATGATCCGACATGTGGAGAGGAGGCACCCCCAGAATTTTGCCCGGGAAAGTGTCAGGGCTCTGGCACAGGAGGTTCCCAGAGATGGGGCCTCTACATCAACAGGAGGAGCAACTTCTTCTGGAAGAGAACAATCTCAGGGGCAGGTAGCAAACATTCAACCTGCATTCAACCATGGGGTCGTCAAATGCAGATACTGCAATCAACTCCTCACCTATGGGGAGCAAAGTGTCCTGCTCATGGTTCGGGCATTGGAGAACCATCACTGCCCTTCCCACCCCTAATTTTTTTCTTTTCTTTTTGCTCCTGTTGAGCAGTTTCTATTCCCTGTTTTTGTTCCTCTTCAGTTAAAAGAAGAAAACCAAAAGTTCTTTTCAGAACTACCTCCAATTCTCATCAAAGAGCTATAATCTTAAAAAATGAAGAGTAAGTGAAATATAGTGCATTGATAATTGAAAGGAGAATGAGTAAGAAAGAACAGAAAGGTATGAGAGGTGAAAGGAAGTGAAGTAGGAGGAATGAAAGAAGGTGAGTGTTAGAAAAGAAAGTTATGACACAGTGAATAAACTGGAGTATTTCTGACATATCTGTAAACACAAAAGTAACGCATTGCAGGAGTGCGTCACAAAAGTGACGCAACTCCAGTAATGTGTCCTTTCACATGGAAAAAGCACCATGTGAAAGGTTTGCTGTGAAGCAGGCGCAAGATTTTGGCGCAACTGCATCCTAAAAGTGACGCACTGCGTCATTATTACCAAGCTTTTTGCAAGGAACACCCCCTCTGCATGCATTATACCTGACACTATTTTTTAAAAAGTGACGCATCTAGGTACATGGGTCACTTTTTAAAACTCTGCGCCATATTGTATCTGCATCAGGTATATTGTATGCAGAGGGGCAATCCCGCGCAAAAAGCTTGGTAATAACAACGTACTGAAATCTATGAGATTTCCCTGCGTCACTTTTAGGATGCTATTGCGTCAAAATTTTGCGCCGGCCTCGCATCACTTTTATGTTTACACATATGTCAGAAATACTGACGTATCTGTAGCTCCTTGCAACATGATTCGTCATACATTAAATATGACACATCTGGAATGTCATAAGGACTGTGGACAGAAAAGTGACGCATCACACCAGCAGTGTAATAAAATGTGCCTCGTTGCACTATATTTAAAGGATGCAACAGCATCCTAAAAGTGACGCAGTGAAATCTCAAACATTTCACTGCGTCGCTATTACAAAGCTTTTAGTGGGAGAACACCCCCTCTGCATGCATTATACCTCACGCAGATATAATGTGGCGCTTGATTTTAAAAAGTGACCCATCTACCTAGATACCTCACTTTTTAAATATAACGCAACGCGGCACATTTTTTTACACTACTGGTGCAATGCGTCACTTTTCTGTGCGCACTCCTTATGACATTCCAAGTAACGCATTGCTGGAGTGCGTCACAAAAGTGACGCAACTCCAGTAATGTGTCCTTTCAAATGGGGAAAGCAGCATATGAAAGGTCTTGCCTCAGTCTAACACCTGCTGTAAAGCAGGCACAAGATTTTGACGCAACAGCATCCTAAAACTGACGCAGTGAAATCTGAAAGATTTCACTGCGTCGCTATTACAAAGCTTTTTGCGGGAGAACACCCCCTCTGCATGCATTATACCTGACGCTATTTTTAAAAAGTGACGCATCTAGGTACATGGGTCACTTTTTAAAACTCTGCGCCATATTGTATCTGCAACATGATTCGTCATACATTAAATATGACACATCTGGAATGTCATAAGGAGTGCGCACAGAAAAGTGACGCATAACACCAGCAGTGTAATAAAATGTACCTCGTTGCACTATATTTAAAAAGTGACGCATCTAGATAGATGCGTCACTTTTTAAATATTGCATAACAATGCGCATTTTTTTACACCGCTGGTGCGTCACAAAAATTGACGCACAGGAAGCGCAAAACTAACAGCGCAAGGCCTTCATAAATATAATCCTGGATTTTCCCCGTGCTTCGCCGGTGCGCGTACCATGCGCTTCCCCCGCGCAAAACGAAAAAAAAATTTTAATGCCCTGCAGGACCCTATTTTAGTCCCTACATCAAACCTAGGGGGTCAGAGGGGGTCTACTCTTCCCCCTTATGGTCATTTGCCCCTTTTTTTTTCAAACCCCTTGTGTCTCGATTTTACCGAGACACAAGATGGCGGCCGCTCCGGACTGTTTAGAATGTTTACAGACAACTGAGAGCCAATCAGCTTCCTGCGCGCAAGTCGCGTGCCGCGCCTGGAGCGCACTCGGGTGCGCGCACGGGAGAGCGCCTATAGATATATATATTTTTTTGAACCTAAATTACTCAAAATCCACTGGAGCACATATCTTGAGACATAGCAAAGGCACATCGGGCTACCAGTCCCTACAATTTTGCCAAGTTTGGTGGAAATCCATTCAGCCGTTCGGGCTAAAAGTGAAATCGACCGCCCTATGGAAATTAACATGGGGAAAACGCGTTTTGGGACCCCCCTTTTATCTCGGCCCCCGCTTGACGAATCCCCCCCAAACTTTCAGGGAAGGACCGGACCGCCATGAGACCATTTTCCTGAAAATTTCAGGCAGATTCGTCAACCGGCGCCAAAGTTATTCAAAATAGAATGTTGAGATTTAACATTGAAAATTATCCTAACTATAACTACCTACTGGCGACCGCCAGTAGGTAATATATATATATATATATATATATATATATATATATATATATATTAGCATTTAAAAAACCAATGAAATTCACTGAAAAAACCAAAGGTTATACACTATATATAGTTAGGAATTGGCCTTTAAAAAAACAATGAAATTCACTAAAATAAACATAGGTTTTAGGCCTTATATAGTTAGGAATTAACATATAAAAAACCATTGAAATTCCTCCTATATAGTTAGCTGGACATTTTATTGATATAAAACCAATGAAATTCGACATATAGTTAGGTCCACTAACTATATATTTCGCGCATCCGCAATCCAATGCTGATGATGTCACATATTACATCATTCATGACTTCACTGATGACATCACTGATGACAGCTCATTTAACATCAATAATTACACCACTAATGATATACTTCATGTGATAATACAATGCACCTCCTTACACTCTAATACACCTAGTGTAAAATACAAAGTATCATTTTTGAAACTATTGACACATCAATACCATTTACTACATACCCACTAACTAATTCCTACGTCTATGTGATAATACAATGCACCTCCTTACACTCTAATACACCTAGTGTAAAATACAAAGTATCATTTTTGAAACTATTGACACACCAATACCATTTACTACATACCCACTAACTAATTCCTCCGTCTACATGCACATTCATTCATTCACCCATAAGGTCATTCGTACATACTGTCACTCATCATTGCAACACTATCATATGCACTCATACACCTATGCAGACACTCACACACTGCCACTCATCCATGGAGTTACTCACACACCTACTCAGTCCTGTAAAGAATCAATCACACTTTGATTTCTTGATCTATACAGTTAAACACAGAACAGCTTACATTTTCACAGATATACAAACACATACTTACTCACTTATACAATCAAATCCTTCATCCATACTCTTATACATCCTCTCATTCTTCAATATGTAAAACATATTTAAACTTTACAAAAACACACAGACACTGGATGATGTCATCAGTGATGTCACTGACCATGTCATGAATGATGTAATATGTGACATCATCAGCATTGGATTGCGGATGCGCGAAATATATAGTTAGTGGACCTAACTATATGTCGAGTTTCATTGGTTTTATATCAATAAAATGTCCAGCTAACTATATAGGAGGAATTTCAATGGTTTTTTATTTGTTAATTCCTAACTATATAAGGCCTAAAACCTATGTTTTTTTTAGTGAATATATATATATATATATATATATATATATATATATATATAAATATATATTACCTACTGGCGATAGCCAGTAGGTATATATAGTTAGGATTTTTTCTCTATGGGATTTCTGAAAATTCTATGCCTAATAACTTTGGCGTTTGTGGACGGAATTGGCTGAAGTTTTCAGGAAAATGGCACATTTTGTTTCTGAGCAGCCCCCGAAAATTTGGGGGGTTTCGTCAAGGGGGGGCCGAGAAAAATGGGGGGTCCCAAAACGCGTTTTTCCTATGTTAATTTCCATAGGGCGGTTGGCCTCACTTTTAGCCCGAACGGCTGAATGGATTTGCACGAAACTTGGCAAAATTGTAGGGACTGTTAGCCCGATGTGCCTTTGCTAGGTCTCAATATATGTGCTCCAGTGGATTTTGAGAAATTAACGTTCAAAACAAGATATATATCTGTAACAGCGCTCCGGGCTGCGCTCCGGTCCGCTTACTTTTCGCGAAACGGAACTTTGCGCGCAGAAAGCTGATTGGCTCTCCGGTGTCTGTCAACATTCTACACAGTCCGGAGCGGCCGCCATCTTATCTCTCGGTAGGATCGAGAGAGTAGAAGAGGTGAAAAACGAAGGGGGAATTTATTGAAAGGGGGCAAGGTATACCCCTCTTGACCCCCTAGGAATGTTGTTGGGGTTATTAAAGGGTCCCGTGGGGAAAATAAAAAAAAAAAGATTTTTCACGGTAGAAGCGCTTCACGGGCCGCGAACTGGGCCGCAAACTGGTAGCGAAACGGGAATTCGCCATTTTGTGCTTCGTTTTAATTGTTTAGAGACAAAAATTATCGCCGCACATCGGCCACAATGCATGAATATCGCTGAAAAGTCAGCGATATTCATGCATTATCCAGCAAATGCTCTTAGCCATGTTATCCACCTTCCATTGGATAACATGGCTAAAAACTGCTCTGTGCGTGAGCTTTTTTTTTTTTTTTTGCTGCGTGACGTTTGTTAACGTTCGATTCGATGGAAATCAGGAAGTGTTGACCACCATTTTGTCACTGCGAGTAAATAATTTGTTATAAATGAATCCTTATTGATAAACATTGTCTGCGCCATCTTGCGTTTTTTATCAATGCCACAATTTTGTCGTGCACGGCAGCCATTTTAGATGCCTTGACCAGGGCCACTCTCTGCACGCCGCCGATCCTCAGCATGGCTCCCCACCCTCGCAAGCATCTCCCCCACGCACTGGTCACCCCCGCTCTCTCTCTCATGCATGGGCCATATACTTCCCCCCATCTGCGCTGCTCTTCTCTGAGAATCACACCCTGTGCCCGCCCGACACCTCCCTTTCACCCTATTCACTACCGCACCCTCTGACACTCCTCTTCCTCTGTGTCCGATTGTCCAGGCCGGACCTAGGCTATCACCTAGCCCTGCGGATGTAGTTTATGGCCCCAGCTGTAGAGTATCCAGACATGCCAACCCTCCCGATTTAGGCGTGAGACTACTGATTTCAGTGCTAGTCTTTCGCTTCCCGATTCCTGCAAGGAAAAACCCGGGGGCATATTACCAACAACTAGCGATAATTTTTGTCTCTAACTTGTTTAGAGACAAAAATTATCGCCGCACTTCGGCGAATTTTATCGCACATAAACCTTGCTATTAGCAAGGTTTATCGCAAATGCGATAAAAAACGGCCGCAATGCATGAATATCGTTGAAAAGTCAGCGATATTCATGCATTATCCAGCAAATGCTCTTAGCCATGTTATCCACTTCCCATTGGATAACATGGCTAAAACTGCTCAGGGCAGGTGTTAGGTTTTGGAGATATTCGCGCTTAGCGCGAATATCTCCAAAAGTTGGTAATAGGAGATAGCGATGGTTAGGGACTGTTTCCAGTCGCTAAAATCTTGGCACGCCCACTTTGCATGTCATTAGTGATAAATATCACTGATATGCAAAGCGGGGCCCAAGATGGTCGCTATCTCCTTTTAGCTGTCACTAACTGGTGTTAGCGACAGCTTGGTAATAGGGAGATAATTTTATCTCTTTTTTTTTTGGCTTTTAAAGCCAAAAAAGCAGAAATAAACCCCCTTGATAATATGCCCCATGATTTCTCGGGGGTTTCAGCTGACAGGGCTTGGTATTGTGTTACGTGCTAATTCTTCCAGGAAACGTCAGAGGGTCGATGCAGAGGTTCTAGAAGGGGTGATAAACCATTTAAGCCTCATGAACAAGCGCATGGTCTTTTAAAGATTTGTGAAGTACTCGGGGCGGCGGTGTGTGTGTGCCCTCTTTCAGGAGCGGGCGGGGGGGCACTGCCAGCAACTTGCCAGGCCAGGCAGTGTTCAACACGTGCATCACCCTTTCTCTGCCTGCTATTGCGCTCCATGCTTCGGAAAGGTAAGAAAAAGAACGTGCATTTGAGTTTGAAATGTCCGATCTTGTAGCAGTACACTTGCAAAGCCCACACATGACAATAACCCGATTCAAGGCCCCATTCACCCGATTTTTTAAACATATATAGCACTCCAACAAAGTTAGATTTTAAAACTTTATTAACATTTAAATATAACAAACGCAACAAAAACTGTAAATATATTTACCCATTTTTTTAAATTAACCAGAACTATAACGATAACAACAACAACAACAATAATATAACTTTTATGCCTAAAATTACGCAAACATTTTGCTAATCTGCTAAAGGGCGGAGTCGCCATTTCTTTACAATAATCAATAATGAAAAATCCACATCAATAGGGTTGTCCGTTTTCTCGATGCAGCACTATAGTGCAACATACACAGCACCTGGGGTGTCAAGAGTGAACAGGTCTTTCTTTGTTCCTTAAGATGTTATCTGTGTCAACCTCTTCCGAGAATGCTGATGCGTTAGGATTTCCTTGTGTTTCTTAATAGCATTGGTGTCTGTACACTTCTTTGTCAATTCTGTCAAGATGATAACTGCTTCATAAACAGACGATATCTTTGTTTAGTCATTAGTGTTAAGTGTGTCTGAAACTACAGTGCCCTGTCTTCAGGCTCTACAGAGTTTTTTGTGTTGTTCTTTTGAGCGACAATTATTCCAGAGGTTTCAGGTTCACTTGTTTTGTCCTGCAGTGAGATAACAGCTTTAGAGAGTTCATGTTTATTTGCTATGTCCTGCTGTTCGTCAACTGCTTCAGAGACGTCAGCCTCATTTGTTATGCTTCAGTAGATCCTGGACCTGCCCGGCCGCGCCCAAAATGGCGCCGGTGTAAATGGGACTCGTAACTGCTTGTTGTGTACTGGTTGCCCAACCTTGATATCACGAGATACATATGCAGTTTTGAAGCACATGGCGGAGGCTTGTCTGCTGTAGTGGGGCGCCCCTTTATCGTTTCAGTCGCCATTCCGCCCGCTTTTGCTACACAGTGCCTTTTCCGCCATTCAGCTGTTTAGCGCCCGCTCTTACGGCTACAGCGTCTCGCTCACCATGTAGTTGAGTTGCTCCCACTCTTGCGGTGCAGCGATAGGCGGCTTCCACAGGACTCTTAAAATGGCGGCCGGCTCTTCGGATTTGGGCCTGGTCCAGTAAAATGGCCCTGGGACACCTTGGAACTCGGACGCTTGTCTGCCAGGGCTTGGGTTCCATTCTCGAAAGCGTCCCCTCAGCCTTGAAGATTGTACAAAAGTCTTGGGGGCCGTCGACTCCCGCAGGCTACGAGATGGTGGTGCTCTCATGGTGACGCCAGCTTCAGTCTGAAACATCCAGAAACAAGGTGGGGCTTTCATCGTTTGGGAAAAAAAATGTTTTAATCCAATGAAAAGTGTTATTTTTAGGTCACATGACCTAGTCTTACATAATTAGGAAAAGAAAAGTAAAATGAACCAATGAAAAGTTTTATTAACAAGTCACATGACCTGTTATGCTTACGTTACGCGCTGCGCGGCGCGCTCTGGATCGTTTCCAGGAAGCTGCGCCTTGCGCACCGGAGCACTTCCGGGTGCGCTAACGCGTCGCGTCATATGACGCATTACGCGACAATGCAGGTCCAGAATATAGTCAAAATGTCTCCACCAACCAGCGGTCGGAATACAACCGCTTTCAGCAGTCCAAAAAGTTAGGTTAAATCTTAAGAGCGGGAGCAACTCAACTACATGGTGAGCGAGACGTTGTAGTCGCAAGAGCGGGCGGTAAACAGCTGAATGGCGGAAGAGGCACAGAGTACCAAAAGCGGGCGGAATGGCAACTAAAACGGTAAAGGGGCGGCCCACGACAGCGTGTCTTCAGGTCAAACGGATTGTGGGACAAGGTCCAGAATGGAAGATTCTTCAAAAGGGAAAAAATTCCGCCGGACCCCGGGAGCCGGCCGCCTATGCCGGGGGCGATCTCAGGCCTCACCAGGGCAACACGACTTGGGGAGGGGGCAGGAGCCAAGCGCCCACTCTCAGTCCGCGCCATCTCACCACCCCTCGGGGGCCTCCGTCAAGCGGTTTAGGGAGGCACCGTATCACATTGTTTTCCAATGCAGTTAGGTCCACAAATGGACCCCACTTACTTTGAATAGTGAAGCTGCAGCAGGTGCAAATAAGGTTTAAACAGTGTTACAAGAGCTGCTTAGAACTCTGAAGTATGGCACTCAACAACCAGGACTTATGCCATTTGTGTAAGGCAGTGACATGGAAGCAACTCAGGGACAAAAAGCATGAACGAACATTCACGTATGAAAATCTTATTTGGGGAAGGGGTAGAATCCAAACGCCCCCTGCCAGTTCGCGCCACTACACCGTATGTGGAAAATCTGAAGCCATCGTTCTACAAACTCTCAACGCTTGCTATCAGTGCATGAGTTTCATGCTCGATCGATTGAGCTAGCCGGATCGGGCAATAAAAAGTATAAAATAGTTATGTAAATAGTTATTTAATAAAATGTTTTACTCTGTTTCTTTGCTGGTGTGTTGTGTATATTTATAATATTTGCATAGGGTTTGTCGTTATTTTGGGCGGTGTGGGTGGCGGAGTCGAGCTGTCTTGCAGCCCTCATGGTGTGGAGCTCAGTTCATTTCACTATTTTCGTATTTCTCATGAAGGGTTGTTCCTAATGTTTGTATTTTAGCGAGGTCAAAAAGAGATCGAATTAGTGGTCTACTGATTTTGCTCAATTACTTTTATTTTTTTACACGATTTTTCACTATCTGCAAAGACTAAACAGAGTATTGCGACTTTGTGCTTGTTTGTAAATAGAGAATGATCCAAAGAGAACCAATTGTAAAACAGTAAATGCTTGGATAATAATCAATCAAATGGAGAGACAAGCAGGTACGATGGATTACAACAGGGGTAAAGGTCTGCGTTAACTACCGTTCACTATCTGCAAAGAGAGAGTACTACTAAGAGAAAAGAGGGGAGTGGGGGGGGGGGACAGCGTTCAAAGCACATCAGCGTGCATAAACACGAAAACGTTTTTACCTATCACGTACTTGACATTTGACAGCTTTTGATATTTGCTATTAAAAAACCATTGAAATTCACAGAAAAAAACATAGGTTATAGTCCATATATAGTTAGGAATTTGCATTTACAAAACCTTGAAAATTCAATGAAAAAACCATTGGTTTTAGGCCATATATGGAAAGGGGCGACCACTCGGTCCCCCCGAACGTATGGCAGAGTGCCTCGATCCCCCCGGGAAGCCATTTTGGGCGGGAGGCGCGTCTCGGCTGGTATGCCCGAAGCGGCGTAGCCGGGGCGCGCTTTTTCCCGCCCTAGAGTGGGCTGGCCTAGACACTGACGCGGCCGGCCACGCCCTCGGGGCAGGCAGGGGCGGGTTCACGCCCGCCCTGAAGATGGATAAAAAGGGACGCAAGACCAGAAGACATCCTCTTGTTCCTGTGCTCTGAAGCTGCACCTCCTCGCTGCACGTGAGCTCGAGACGGAACGAAGAGCCAATTTTGAGCGTTTTAATCGTTCTTGTTTGTTTTACAGTTACTTTGTTGGAGGATGCCGAAGAAGGTGGGAAAACGCATGACTACTGACCAGATGCTGCGTGTTCTCATGAAGGAGATGTCCGAGCTAAAGAAGCGGGTGGACAAGAACGAGGAAGGGGGACCAAAACGTCCTTTGGCGGGAGCAGCCCCGGGAGGGAAAAACAAGAGGCCCAGGAGGGGAGCAGCGGGTGAAGACATCCCGGGTCCCAGTGCCCCGCTCGAGGCACCAACTCCCGTGCCGGAGGAGGGGAATCCGATTCCCGTTGTGGTCACCCCCGTGTCCGAGGATGATATGCCGCCTGAGCTGGCAGCACAATTGGCAGCGTGGTTGGGTAAAGGTAACGAGGGCGCCACGACTGTCGATGCGCAGGCGCTGATAAAGCAATTGCGTGAGAAACGGGAAGCAGCCAAGGTGTCCGTGCCGGCTGCAGTAGGGGACAAGACACCAGGGACGATTGCGACCACAGAGGCAGCGTCAGGTGCAGGTAAGCGGCCATTGCCGATTGCGAGGTATGAGTCAACACCCTCTCGGAGAGAAAAGTTGGGGCAACATGTTCCTTTGGCAATTAAGGAAAAGATTTGGGCGGGGGAGTATGTGAACATTTTCTCATTGCTTGTTGATCATTATGAGGTAGAGCATGTAAAGAGTCAGAAGGATCTCATGCATCCGAGTGTTTGGCGCGCAAAAATGGCCGCCTTTAAAGTGAATGAGAATATCGGCAATTGGGGCAATGCTTGGGGAATCTTTACATCAATTTTGGGGGAACGTAGGCCTGAGTTGCTTTCCGAGTTTCCAATCTATCAATCGCGAATCATGGGGTACTCGACATCGCACCAGGGTAATCATTGGTTCTGTTACGATAATCTTTTCAGAAAGGAAAAGGAGCATAATAAAAGTTTAACCTGGGATTGTTATGATTCCTTGACTTGGGATAAAATGAAGGAGTCAGGAATGTTGAAAATGCCGTTGGTGGGAAGTAATGTTGGCGAATCCTCCCGGCAATACGCGGGGACGCCCTTTCGATCAGGTACAGGTGCCGACGATTACTCGAAACCTGCCGGCAATACTGGAAAAAGGGGTTTCTGCTTTAATTTCAACAGAGGTAAATGTTCTAGACCCCAGGGATCGTGTAAATTCAAACATGAATGTAGTGGTTGCGGGTCGTCCCATCCTGAGTCCTTGTGCAGAGCCAGAACGGGTGATAATGGGGGGAGAGGAGGTGCCAAACAGGTCTAATATAGTCCGAGGGGCGCCTTTACCTACCCCGATTGATACCCTGGCGATGATTCCCTGGCTCAGTGAATACCCGGATCGTACTTCTGCTGGGGTGCTGCGGAACGGTTTTTCGTATGGTTTCCGCATCCCGGTAGGGGACTTTCAGGGTGTGGGGAAGTGCAAAAATCAACTATCCGTCCTGCAGCATACGCCCGTAGTTCAGGATAAGATCCGTAAAGAGGTTGCACGAGGTCGGGTCGCCGGCCCGTTCAGTATAACTCCGGTTCAGAATTTTGTTTGTTCTCCCTTAGGGGTAGTCCCCAAGAAAGACCCCGGTGAGTTCCGACTGATTCATAATTTATCAGCTCCACGAGGTCTTTCCGTAAATGATGCAATCGATCCAGAAGTGTGTTCGGTGCGGTACGCATCCTTCGATGAGGCCGTAGCCATTTTGAATCGCCTGGGGCCCGGGGCGCTGATGGCGAAGTCAGATATCGAGTCAGCGTTCCGATTGCTCCCGGTACACCCAGACGACCAGCGTCTCCTAGGATTCATGTTTCAGGGTTGTTATTACATGGATAGGTGTATGCCAATGGGGTGCTCTATATCCTGTGCTTATTTCGAGAAATTCAGTAGTTTTCTACAATGGGTCTTCACAAAGAAAACAGGTTTCCAATATGTAATGCACTACCTTGATGATTTTCTGTTTCTTGGGGCAGCCGGGGATCTTGAATGTGGCCGGGCCTTGGCCGAATTTTGTGTGTTAATGAAACAGTTTGGTGTGCCATTGGCGCCGGGTAAAACAGTGGGTCCTACGACTTGCCTCGAGTTTCTGGGGATCGAGTTGGACTCCATTGAGGGTTGTTTCCGTTTGCCAGCTGAGAAAGTGTTGAAGTTCAGGGCTGCGCTGCAAGTGTGTATAAATGCATCGAAAGTTACGCTGCAACAATTACAGCAGTTGGTGGGACAGTTGAATTTTGCCCTGAGGGTAATACCAATGGCCCGCCCCTTTTCCCGTTCAATTGCCCAAGCGATGGTCGGCCTTAAAGAGGGCCATCATCGCACGAGACTATCGGCCGAGATCCGCCAGGACATGCGTATTTGGTTAGCATTTCTGGCGGACCTCAATGGTAGAATCGTCTGGAATAAACCAGCCGTGTCCTCTGAAGAGCTGGGGCTATGGACAGATTCAGCAGGAAGCATAGGTTTTGGCGCCATCTTCGGCACAAAATGGTCGGCACAAAAATGGCCGACATGGTGGCATGAGAATGGTCTGACGAGTAATATTGCTTTCCTTGAATTGTTTCCCATCTTGGTGGCCTTGAGAACATGGCCCGATGGGTTCAAAGATCACTCTGTCATATTTTGGTCTGACAATATGACCGTGGTCGAGTGTATCAATAGTCAGGCAGCACGTTGTAAACTGATTTTAAGACTGCTTAAGGAAATTGTTTTACTGTGTATGCAATTGAACGTGCTATTCAGAGCAAAGCATGTTCCAGGGGTGATGAATCAGGCGGCTGACGCACTGTCTCGTTTTCAAATACAGGCTTTCTCGGGTTTCCTCCCCTCAGCGGACCCAGAGCCGGCACCCTTTCCCGAAGCTCTCTGGTCTCTCGGTGCCCCGAACTTCGTCACCTCGTGGGAGAGAGTCTAGCACCAAGGACGAGGAAGGCATACGAAGGGGCGTTTCGGGCTTATTTAGCCTTTTTGGGGACTGATAGAGAGCGGCTTTGGGGTCACGAGGAATGGGTAGTAAATTTCCTGATGTCCTTACGTAGGGCTGGGAAATCGGTGGCTACGGCCCAGAGGCATCGTGCTGCCATTTCCTTTGTTGCCAGAGCACACGCTATCCAGGACCCGACAGCGTTTTTCGTTGTACAGAAAGCGCTGCGTGGGTGGCAACGCCTTGAGGGTCGCAGAGTAGATGAAAGGCGCCCGATAGGTTTGGATAGATTGTCCCAGTTGTTGGTCACACTCCCGGCCACATGTTCATCTCAGTTTGAGGCGGTGCTGTTCCGAGCCGCTTTTACGCTAGCATTTCATGGGGCAATGCGGGTAAGCGAACTAGTTGCAAGGAACAAACTGGATGTGGCAGGGGGTTTGTGCCAAGAACACGTTCAGATCAGGGGAGAAACAATGACTGTCTCCTTTGTAAAGTCCAAGACTGATCAAGACGGGATGGGTGACTGCGTCATCATACGCAGGATTCCTGGGTCCTCCATGTGTCCGGTAAAGTGTTTAGAGGATTACCTAGCACGAAGGGTGGCATCATGGGGGGGGACTTTGTTGAGACACGCTGACGCCACCCCACTGACGAAATTTCAGTTTCAGCGGGTGCTTGCGATGTCAATTGCCGCTGCGGGCTTGAACCCGGGCGAATTTGGGACCCATTCCTTTCGGATAGGGGCTGCTACGGAAGCTACAGCCAGGGGTCTTAATATTGAGCAAGTGAAACGAGTGGGGCGTTGGTCCTCCAATTGTTATAAAAGATACGTGCGGTTGCACATGTTGTGAAGCTGTAATAATGTACTCACGCTTCTTGTTTTTGTTTGGTTTTCAGTTACGCAAGCCTACGAGGCGGGGCGGACTATGCAGTCGACCCTACACCGGGCCAGCGGTCAGACATCACCGGCTGTGAAAAAGGAGGTGTGGGTCGTGGGCCACTCATACGTGAGGCGTGCCGCAGACGTATTCAAAGCAGGTGACATGATTCACGTAGCTGGGGAATACGGGTACAGGATGTCCTTCTACGGAAGGGGCGGTCTCTGTATTGACCAGTTTCAAACATTTTTCGAGGGTTTGTTAGGGCGGACAAGGTCACCGCCGTCTATAGTTATAGTACATGTTGGGGGCAATGATTTGGTCACCATCGGTAGACGACTACTCCTGGAGGCAATGCTTTCCACTGTAAGTTGGTTGGCGAGGAGAGTTCCGGGGTGCACGATTGCATGGTCCCATTTGATTCCACGAAAGGTGTGGCGGGGGGCTATCTCTATTCCTGCTTTGAACCATTCTGTTAGAAAGCTTAACAATAAAGTGAGTAGGTTGTTCCGTTCCAGGACATTGCATTCTATTTCTCATAGCTGTATTAATGATGACAGTATGTATTTGGGGGATGGTGTGCATCTGTCTTGGGTGGGGAATGAGTTACTCTTAGGAGATTTCTTAGCATGGTTAAAATCGTTGATACATGACCTTTAGGTAGGAGTTTTGTGGGGGGTCCGGATAGCCGGTCAACTATCCGGCCTGTGGCGGTAAGGTCATGATCGGTGAGCACTAATTGGAAGATCCCTATGAGTGGGCGTCACCCAACACGGATGGGAGCGCTCGGGGGAGGTGGCCTTTGGCCCCTCAACGGGGAGGCGGTCCCTTCTAAGGATGGGTCGCCGAAAGAAGAGGAAAGGCGGTCAAGGCCCCTTCCTGTGTAGGAGGGGTTACAGCCCCCTCCTGGGGAATTTCCCGGGGCCAGTGACATCTGCGACGGCAGATGCGGTAAGTTGTGTGGGGTTGGGGGGAGGTCTACGATACCTTCTAGATACCTCACACGAGTCTTCGAACGACCTTTAACTGGCGTCGAGTTGATAGGTGCCCCCGTCAAGTCAAGGGAAATTGGTAGTAGTTGCACTTGAGTACGCCTCAGTGCTGTCGCCCCTCCCAAGTGGGGGGGGGTATGTCTGGTTAGGGATCTTGACACCGGTTACGACCTTGCCGTTGGCCCTTAAACGTTAGGATGTACAATTTCAATATTTCAAGAAAATGTTTTGTAGGATGTTAGTTCGGCTAGGAGAACCTCTGTATTAGATAATCTGTTAAGGTTAGCCAAACATCGCAATGTGGTATGAAATTGTACATTAATATGAAAATGTTTAATGTTTTAATTTTTTGTTTTAATAAATACGGCCGGGAGGGTCACTCCCTCCCACTTCCAAAAACTTCAAGAACTGTTTCCGGTTTCCCTCCTTTGGGGATTGTGTTGAGAGGGGGTGGCGGGTATCTCAGCCATATGGAAAGGGGCGACCACTCGGTCCCCCCGAACGTATGGCAGAGTGCCTCGATCCCCCCGGGAAGCCATTTTGGGCGGGAGGCGCGTCTCGGCTGGTATGCCCGAAGCGGCGTAGCCGGGGCGCGCTTTTTCCCGCCCTAGAGTGGGCTGGCCTAGACACTGACGCGGCCGGCCACGCCCTCGGGGCAGGCAGGGGCGGGTTCACGCCCGCCCTGAAGATGGATAAAAAGGGACGCAAGACCAGAAGACATCCTCTTGTTCCTGTGCTCTGAAGCTGCACCTCCTCGCTGCACGTGAGCTCGAGACGGAACGAAGAGCCAATTTTGACCCACCCACCAGCCCCTGAAGACAGCCAGTTGTTTTAATGAAATTGATCGATAATTCTATTTCGTTTACAGGTTGTTTTAGTGTTGTGTTGATGTTGAATGTGTAATAAAGATTGGTCTAATTTTACAAGTTTGGTGATTAAAGAAATTCGGATTTAAGGTCCATTTATAAACAGGCTTTTTCGGCCATAGTGGCCAATGTAGTTTCGTTTAGTTAGCATTTGTCGTATTTATTTTGGTCGGGCGGTAAGGTCATGATCGGTGAGCACTAATTGGAAGATCCCTATGAGTGGGCGTCACCCAACACGGATGGGAGCGCTCGGGGGAGGTGGCCTTTGGCCCCTCAACGGGGAGGCGGTCCCTTCTAAGGATGGGTCGCTGAAAGAAGAGGAAAGGCGGTCAAGGCCCCTTCCTGTGTAGGAGGGGTTACAGCCCCCTCCTGGGGAATTTCCCGGGGCCAGTGACATCTGCGACGGCAGATGCGGTAAGTTGTGTGGGGTTGGGGGGAGGTCTACGATACCTTCTAGATACCTCACACGAGTCTTCGAACGACCTTTAACTGGCGTCGAGTTGATAGGTGCCCCCGTCAAGTCAGGGGAAATTGGTAGTAGTTGCACTTGAGTACGCCTCAGTGCTGTCGCCCCTCCCAAGTGGGGGGGGTATGTCTGGTTAGGGATCTTGACACCGGTTACGACCTTGCCGTTGGCCCTTAAACGTTAGGATGTACAATTTCAATATTTCAAGAAAATGTTTTGTAGGATGTTAGTTCGGCTAGGAGAACCTCTGTATTAGAGAATCTGTTAAGGTTAGCCAAACATCGCAATGTGGTATGAAATTGTACATTAATATGAAAATGTTTAATGTTTTAATTTTTTGTTTTAATAAATACGGCCGGGAGGGTCACTCCCTCCCACTTCCAAAAACTTCAAGAACTGTTTCCGGTTTCCCTCCTTTGGGGATTGTGTTGAGAGGGGGTGGCGGGTATCTCAGCCATATAGTTAGGGATTTGCATTTAGAAAACCTTATTTTACTCGCATAAAACAATTGAAATTCCATATATAGTTATAAGCGCTAACTATATATCGCGCACCCGCAATCCACTGCTGATGATGTCACATATTACATCATTCATGACATGGTTAGTGACATCACTGATGACATCACTGATGACATTTCAAATGACATCACTGATGACATCACTGATAACATCTCATTTGACATGACTGATCACATCACTGATGATATCATTCATGTGATAATACCATGAACCTCTTCAGACTCTAATATAACCTTAGATACAATCAGTGTAAACAGACAGTCACAGACTGTCACTCATCCATGGAGTTACTCACACACCTAGTCAGTTATGCCAAAAATCAATCACACCTCCATTTTCTCAACTATACAGTTATACACACCTTACTTATTCAAACATATACTAACACATATTTACTTTACTCTCTTATACAATCTCTGATACATGTTCACAATGATCCATACAGCCACTCACACATTCACTGGCTCTTATGCACAGTTATTTATAGATGTCAACTCTCACATGTACTGTGTTTTACATATGTACTTAATTTGACATGTAGCACTGAGATATCCATTCACTCACTAATACACTCATGCACAGTCAACCGCCCATACAGCTGTTTCCACATGCACTTTTGAATCTATACATATAGTGAATCAACTACTCACACATCTATGTACAGAGTCACACACCTCCCAGCCACCCATACACACACACTCAGTTTGCCATACAAATACTTGGACAACCAATCAATAACCCATAGAGTTAATCATATAGCTACTGATCAACATATGCAGCAGTTTGTAGAACAACAGATATAATGATGCACAAATTAAAACAGTTTAGTCACTAACCCATGCACTCAGTGAGACACATTTAATCACTCACTCAATCAGTCAGTCATGCACCTAGTAAATCCTTCATCCAGACACTTATATATCCACTCATTCTTCAATATGTAAAACATATTTTAACTTTACAGAAACATACAGTCACTGGATGTTGTAATCAGTGATGTCATCAGTGATGTCATTTGAGATGTCATCAGTGATGTCACTAACCATGTCATGAATGATGTAATATGTGACATCATCAGCAGTGGATTGCGGGTGCGCGATATATAGTTAGCGCTTATAACTATATATGGAATTTCAATGGTTTTATGCGAGTAAAATAAGGTTTTCTAAATGCAAATCCCTAACTATATATGGCCTAAAACCAATGGTTTTTTCATTGAATATATATATATATATATCTTCGTTTGGGGGTCGGAGTGGGACAAATGACTATGACCGAGACACTTAGGTAGGTAGACGGTCATTGGATTATGGATTCTTCTGACTGAGTTCTGTGACTAGGGTGTAACGTCCAACTTCCCTATCACCAACATCAACATCCTATTTTCTTGTGCATAGTTCAGTATGTGTATGTGCAGAGAATATTAACCACAACAGTAGTAGAAGTATACTAACTGAACAAAAATTAGTAGGCAAACATCTGGTTGTGCATTTTTGTTGGTGGGAATTGACAAACACTGGATATTACAGAGGACAACACAAAAGACAGGAGTGGACCCAGTGGCTACAGCTATTCTATCACAAATTTATTCAAAAGAATAACTTATCTAAAGAGTGGCCAACAGGGCAAGCTTAGCTACACACAGTCTAATAGTAGTAGCACAGAGAGTCTTAGGGCAGAGGCAGTTTGAAGGAACTGAAAGTCAGGGATGGCATTGGATAGTTACCCAAAATGTGGAAAACAAATTTAAGACCAAAGAAGGTTTTTCTAACATTGAATTAGGAAGGATGCTTAATAGGTTGGAAAAAACAAGGTGCGTTAAAAAGTTAGGGAAATATAATTGTTAATAATATAAGCACTGTAGGACTTACTGGGGCCAGCAGCAGGATCCTCGGTAGAGGAGCACTCCTCTTGTGGTTGTCCTGCCAACACGGACCCAGTCTTCTTGCCCTTGGGTGGTGCTGATCATGTAAGAAATAATAAACAAAGAGAAACATTAAGTGCTGTGAAACAAAGACCTCATTCAAAAATCCTCTCAAACATTTTAGGGAACAACAATTCCAATAAAATTTACTTCAAAGTATAAATGACTACTGGCTTGCAGGATCCACAGACCGTCTACTTATAGAACACTAATCAAATGTTCCATAAACATTCTTATTGCAGAATATACTAACAAAGCCAGTACCACCTGACCTACACCACCTATTCAAGAATCCAGACGGGCCAATTGTTCAGTAAGTCGGCATTTCAATTTTATTTTTGCCCGTAAACATGCATAGATAATGAGATGGAGGACACATGCATAAATTTGTGCATACATGGAATTGTTGGTTGCTTGCGTCATATGAACTGCTACTGACTGACTCACCTGACCATGCTATTGCTGCTAAGCCTACCACTCAGTAAACAAACTTCAAACCGGTTCTATTGAGGGGTGGGGTAAATAAGAACTAACTAAGCATTCAGTGACAGAGGAGGCGTCATGCAGACCGTTAAAAAAATATGAACTAATACTATCTTTCCACCACTATTTCACTAAAGGACAATGTAAGGACTAGACTCTAGCAATAGCATTAACTAACTTCAGTTCTCTAAAAACTCTAACATCAATAATCAGCAGCCCAAGCTAGCGCTAAGTTACAAACCAGTAAGAGAAGTGGTGAGCAGCACCTCTGTCATACAATAACAGAAGATTTTGAGACAGAATTGATCTGCAATGTAACTAAGCGCACCAGTAACTGTGTTACTTATTCGTCCAAGAATTATATACAGTACTTATATTACTATAATATATATTACATTATTAATATCACTAGCTACTCACCAAGCCCCACGACTTTGACACCTAGCAGCTCCAACAGGTCCTGCTCCCTGTCCAGAATGTCTGCCCACCGGTGGGCCAGCTGCTGGTGGATGCGCCGGATTTCCGAGCGACGGTAGACTGCCCGGCGCACCTTCGCCCACTGGCAGTGACGCTCCTCTGGGAGGCAACCGGAGCTTGGCCTGCTGCCTGCTGCCAAGGACAAGGGGAGGTGGCGCTGGATGAAAAAAACCAGGGCGGCCACCTCCGCCTCCCCGAAAAGATTCTGGGCCTGCACCCCTGCAGATCACATTCTGCCGCAAGGCAGCCGGTGCTTGGGCGAAGGCGCCTTGCCCTTCGAGCTGTTTCTGCTGCTCCACTTTGCCATGGTTCTGGGGTGGAGGTGGAAAAGAAAAGTTAGAGCAAAAGGAAAAAAGTTAGGGGGAAGAAGTAGGAGCTTAAATGAAGAAGTAAAATAAAACAGTACAAAAGTTTAAAAAAAGGTGGATAAGTAGAAATAAAATGCTAAATATAAACTTAGGGACAGAGAGAGATAGATGATAAGTAAAAAAAGTAAGAAAAACTGTGAAAATAGGTAAAGATTGCACAGATGTAAGGTGGATAGAAAACTGGGCCCAGAACCATAGCATAGAGTGTGAAAAACAAGATGGCTGCGCCCATTGCGACCACGTGGGTAAGTTCGCGCGCGATTTCACGCAAACACGCACTTTGTCAGCGTGAACAAGTAGTTGTGTTCCCAAACAAAACGTGCACCGCACAAACACGTTATACGCGACCCGGAAGAGGAAATAGGGGACGCGGGCAGGCGGGACAATTGAAAAAACAAGATGGCCATGCCCATAGCCCACCACATGGGTAAGGTCGCACCCCCAAACAGGCAGACAGCGCCCCGAACACGCACAACGCGCTCCCGAGCAAGAAAAACGGCTCGCGAACGGGACCAGCAAGCTACTACGCATGCTCGCGAAGCTACGAGAAGCTCGCGTAGGTCGAGAACGTCTTCGTGTAGCTTTGCGCAGCTTCGTGTAGCGCGACTACGCGTACTACACCCAGGGTTAGTTATAGGTTCATGCAATTCCATCTTCTGTATCCGAGGGAGTGGCCTATCATCACTTAACTCTAACTTATGGCATTTCTTGCAGTATACTAACAAGTTTATTCTATTGTAAAGGACAATTTCAATATTATTATTCAAATTATGATTTGATCTTTTCAGAAATTCCAGTCAAGAAAAATTTCAATGTAGTTCCAGATGCACCAAATGCTGAAATAATTGGAGCATTTTTCCAAGGTACAATAACTATAGATACAGTATATGCGCAGCAACATAATCTGACCTGTGCTTTACATAGGGTAGAAGATTGGCGATGGGAGATATAAATGAAATCTGAATTGCAAACAAACATACCCCAATGGGCGCAAAGGGAGGGTTAATTGAAAAAGAGGGAGACACATGGATCCATGGCTCTGGATTGTCAACACAGAGGGAAGTTATGCATATTGTGAAGCAAAACAGACCATAAAAGAAAATGTTATGGTTTCAGTGAATGTGATCATACCTTCCTACTTGTAAGAGGTTATAGAAAATATTTAGCAGGAGCAGATCCTGTATTCCCAGAAGTCTATCACATGGGGAAAGCACCCTCCATTTGGTCCTTTGCGTGGTGGCCACATGAACTGGGGCCCAATCTAACCCCTCGGAGCAGGTGAAAAACCTGGGGGTTTGACTTGATGTCAACCTATCCTTCGAACACCACACTAGAGGGGTTGCCAGCAAATGCTATGGCATCTTAAAAAGCCTGCGCAAAACCCTGGACTCACTCCCCGCAACTAGCAGGAAAACTCTGATTCATACTCTCGTTGCGCCTCACTTAGACTACGGGAACTCGTTGTATATGGGTCTGAGTAAAAAAGGACTGCACCGACTGCAATGCGTACCAAGCGCGGTTGCTAGGCTGGCTTTGAATCTTTCCAAGAAGTCTTCAGGGAGCCGTGCTCTCGCTACGCTGCACTGGCTCCCCATCCGTGAGCGCATTGTATTTAAAACGATGTGCATGGCCCACCACTTCGTGCAGGGAAAGGGGACTATCTATCATCAAAAATTACTGACCGTGTACCAGCCCAAGCTGCATCTGAGGTCCCTTGGAAGTATGCTCTTCCAGGTTCCTCGTATCTATTGTGCACGGATGGGTGGTCGTTCTTTCTGATATTTGGTCAGTAAACAATGGATTGCCCTACCAATTAAGCTCCGTATGGAACCATCGGAGATAAGGTTCTGGGGTTCCATGAATTCTGAACCCGCTTTATAAAGGTCATGGTTTCGTTACGAATTTGATAGTAGAGAACCGTAACTAGTGAGTGCGGCAAGTACGAGTGTTTTCGCCATGTTAGACCGATGGATTTACTACGTATTTAGGGATTTCGTTCTGAACCCTTGGGTTCCATTTTGTGCATGGCAGCCATTTTGTGGCTGCCCTCACATAGGCCGACGACTACGGCCGAACGAGTCTTTAGCACATGTACACTTTACCTGACTTCTGAGTGACCTGAACAAACTGACCTCGTTGGCTGAAGCTGACCTTGTTAAGCCAGTTCCTTGTCCGGTAGCTGATCGAGATTAAAGATCAAAGCACAGGACATTGTTCAGTTTATTGCACACGTGTACACCCCTTATCCTACTTCTCATTTGTTTCTGTTCCTTCTTTCATGGTCTATTTATGATATGAGTTGTGGTCTTTTATTATGGGTTTGTCCGGCCTGTTCGAGAAAGAATGTGGGCTTTCCCGTGTAATTAATGATGGGCTGGACAACTGAAAAGTGGGTTTGTTGTCATGCGATCCCTTTTGCAATGTTACCTATGATTGGACAAATTGTAACTAGTGTGTGTTTGTTCAGAATGTGATTTTTAGTATAAAAGACGATGTCTCGCCTTACGAAAATTGAGCAGTCTCTGACGAATATACTTGTGTGGTACTTCGTAGACTTCTGTTCCTGGTTGCAGCCAATAAATTTGATCTTTGATGTCACCGAGAAGTACCAGTGTCTCTGTATTCTAAGACAGGCGAACCTGAAGACTTTGGGCGTGCCCCTGGCACCGCTGGGTTCTAAAACCCGGTTCTTCAGTTGGCGCCCAACGTGGGGCGACTTCAGCGTTACCGGTCCAAGCCTGAAGATCGTGAGGAGCTTTGTGAGGAAATTCTGGAAGAGGGCCCATCCACCCCGGCATGTCGAACGTGGACTGAAGGTTTTTGCTGTGAGGCTTCCCGCTTTCTGATGGCTACGAAGGACTGCTGCCCTGACTGACGCCCTGTCTTGGACCCCCTTTGTGACGATTTGTATGGCGAGACGATAGACGGGTCTTCTGGTGACGTGATTGATACTTCAGTTAAGTATAAGTGGGTCGCTCCCAGTCCTTTGTCTTGGTTCCTTAGTTTTGATTTGGTACTTGCAAGCGCCAAAGCCGAGGGACTCGTATATTTGCGAGACTATCGTTTTTGGTAATCCCTTGAAGCTAGATTAGTGAGCGAGATGCCTGGTCTTAGCAAACTTGGAAAGATATTTTGTTGTAGTTGTAATAGGGATTCCCGATTGGAGGACTCGTGTCCGATACCTCCGGTAGGAACTCCAACTTATGAGCTCTATTCAAAACATGGCGTGGGCCCCATTACGTATAATGAATTGTGGGTCCGTATACACTAGGAAAGACGGTGTCTTAAAATGGCCCCAACATGGTTGCTATGACACCGAGATTTTAGATAATTTGGAAGTCAAACTATTTAAGAAGAAAGCCGGGCCGGCGAAGTTTGACTCTTTCCGCCTTTGGCGTAAGGAAGCCAAACAGAAAGCAATTAAACAAGCGAAAAGAGATAAAAGAGAGAAGGGTATATCAATAATTCAAGCAGCTAGGCAGTTTAAAGATAATGAAGAAGATCGAGTGAGTGAAGAGTTGCATAGGCAACATAAAATGGCCATCGATAAATGCTATCCAGCTTTGTCACCTCTTCTACAAGGTGCAACGAAGGACCCTGAAAAGGATCCTTTGATGTCACATTTGTTGAGTTCACCACCCCCTTATGTGCATGGTGCTATGGCACCTCCGCAACCTCCAGTTGTTCGGCCTTCTGTTGTTGTTCAGCCGCCAGCTCCTTTTCAGCTGGTTCCTCCTCCTCTGATGCAGCCTTTTCTAGGGCGGCCCACTTTGCTATCAGTTCCGCCTCAAACTCCTATGACTTTTTCTCCTGTACTTGCTACTTCTTCTGCTACTACTCCAACGTTTGTTTCATCTCAGTCTGCTTTGTCTCCTGTCCTTCTGATAACTTCTCCTTCTGTTCGACAGAAAATGACTGATACTGTTGTTGGTCTTTTGTCTCCTTTCTTTGGGTCATTGAATGTGACCCCTGTTTCTGTGCGTAAACAGTTACGTAGTCAGTTTCCTGGTCCCGAAGAGCGGGCAGTGTTAGATCATTTGGCTCGTAAATGGGTTACTAATTCTTTGAGATATCATTTGGATTCGATTATGGATGTCTTCCGTCAATGGGAAGCACTGAAGCAGAGGTATGTCTTCGATATTATGTGTATTTTCCTCCGTGAGGAATGGGAAGATAGAGAGTTGGGTCAGACCCCATTGGAGTTGCTCGATGTACAGTCCGAGTTTGCGAAAGGAACGATAGTGAGTTAGGATGTTGAGAAAGCAGTTGCAACGTTGCTTGCGTTTAGGGGCGAGTTTCCTTCCCAGTCGTTGTTTGAGCCTGATCCTTCTGTTAGGAGAAAAGCGATATATTACCCTATGAGAGAGGTTCCTCCGGTATGGAAAGAGGCAGTTCAGGCTGATGCCGTTAATGGTATTCAAGCTGTACTGGCTCATTTACAGCGTGTTTGGGTACATGTTCCCTGGAAGAGAGCTGACGTTTTAGCCCTTAAGCAGACTCTACCTGACCCCGGCAAGAATCCCGCAGGGTAGTATAAGGAGTTGTCACAGACAGCTGATGCGTGCATCATGAATTTAGCCGATATAGGTATGTTGTTTGGTAATGTGGTTCCTCAACCTTTGTGGGGAAAGATTCGTCATGTGGATCATGCGCAAGAGTTAGGTGATACATGGGCGAATATTGTTCTTGCAGATGTTCTTCAAGTTGGAGGAGCTAAACCTGAGGCTTTAGTTGCGGAACTCCCCGGTAGGTTTTTTAATTATATGAAGACTTTAATGCCTGCTATGCGAGTGAATTGGGATAAATTGACTGCATGCAAGCAGAAGAAAGATGAAAGTGTATCTGATTTCTTCACTTGGTTTGAAGAGACGTTTATCGATCACAGTGGTCAAGATATGAGTATGGAAGGTGGCCAAAGGTTGTTCGTAGATATGTTTGTTCATAATTTGCTTTCCGAGTTGTGTAATAAGTTGAAGGATTCAGAGAGTTCATGGGCTGTTTCTTCGTCGGCCCAGATATTGGCTACTGCACAATATTACGAGAATAGAGATAAAGATGAGAAAGAGAAAGCAGAGAAAAAGACTAAAGATTTAAAGACGCAGGTTCTTTTGCAACAGGCGTATCCGCCTCGTTATAATCAGCGTGAATTTCAGCAACCTCAGCAGTTTCAGAGAGGATCACAAAGGCCTGAGTCTTTTCAACAGCGCGTTCCTGTAGGCCCTAATCAATGTGCATATTGTAAAGAAGAAGGGCATTTCAAGAATAGTTGTCCGGTTCTGCTACAGCGTGCGAATGGTGTATCTGATATGAGAACGTCGAGGCGTTCAGAAAGCTCCTAGAGGTAGAGGACGTGGTATGTTCCCCCAGAATGCACAATCCTTTCCTCCACAGACTTCTATGAATTGTTTTGATCAACAGAATGTTGCGTCCGGTCAGTCGACTCAGTATTATGCTGATGATTACTATGTTGAGAGTGAGAATGCTGGCGGTAATGATTTCTAGGACAGCCATAGACATAGAGAGGGAGTAGTGTCAGTTCCAGTAGATCAGAGTGGACCTTATGTTGAAGTGATTACATCAGGTGTGTCAGAGCCTTTCCTGTTGGATACTGGTGCGGCAAAGAGTTCTATCATGCACTCTAAACTCCCTGGCGCACCTTTATCTGGCTTAACGAATGTTTCGGTAGGTTTTTCTGGCGCCCGAGTTCAGTTTCTAGTTTCTAGTCCTTTGACTCTTTCGGTTGGACCTTGTGAATTGGAAGCACCCCTCATTCTGATGACAGGTTGTGGTGAGAATTTGTTGGGATTGGATTTGTTGAAGAGATTGTATGCAACATTGAATTGTTCTCCTTCGGGAGTACAGCTTACATTGGGTAAGAGAGTGATCTCTCCGATGTATTTGTCTAAAGATCGGCTTCCATTGGAATTGCGTTCTCTCCCTGATACTCTTTGGGCAACTGGTCCTAATGACGTGGGTCTTTTGGAGGTTCCACCATATGTTGTGACGCTTAAAGCGAATGCTAGATTGCCACGTATTCTCCAATACAGGATTTCTAGTGATGGTGAAAGAGCGCTTTTAGCGATCATCTATGATCTGATTGAGAAAGGTGTGATAGAAGAGCCGAGAGGTAATGTGTGCAATAGTCCGGTTTTGCCTGTTCTAAAGCGTACTGACTCTTCTCAGCCGCCTGTGTATAGGTTTGTGATTGACCCTCGAGAAGTGAACAAAATTGTTGTTCCACAGTTTCCGGTTGTTCCTGATAATACTGTTTTGTTGACTATGATTCCTGCTTCAGCTACCTGGTTTTCGGTGATAGATCTGCAGAATGCTTTCTTCAGTATCCCGATTGCTGAGGAGAGTAGGGACATTTTTGGCTTCTCTTTCGGAGGTTTAAGCGCGCTCCTCAAGGCTATTTTGAAAGTCCATTCATCTATAGTCAGGCTTTGAAAACACTGCTTGATACGATTGTCTTGCCTGATGGTGCTGCTCTTATTCAGTATGTAGACGATCTGTTAGTTGCTGCTGATGATGAGGAGACTTGTAAAGAAACTACTCTTTCTTTGTTGCGACATTTGTCTGACCTTCATCATAAAGTGTCACCTTCGAAGTTGCAGTATTGTCGACAGGAAGTGACCTACTTAGGTCATCTCTTATCGAAGGAGGGAAGAAGGTTGACCCAACAACGAATTCAAGCGATTGCGCAAATGAATGTGCCAACCACACAGAGAGAAGTGCGTGCTTTCTTGGGTATTACTTCGTACTGTAGGCAATTGATTCCGAACTTTCTCTACTTGCGAAACCTTTGTTAGCACTTACTCTTAAAGATACTCCGAATCCTCTTCCTTGGTCTGACGAATGTCAGAAAAGTTTTTCTGTATTACGTAATGCATTGTGTTTTGCTCCGGTGTTGGGAACCCCCGACTACAGTAAGCCTTTTACACTCTATGTCCATGAGAGAGAGGGATGTGCATTGTCAGTCCTGACACAGCAGTTCGGAGATATGCAGCGTCCATGTGCGTATTTCTCATCGACTTTGGATCTGGTAGCTAGAGCGTTGCCAAGTTGTTTAAGAGCTACAGCGGCAGCAGCTGTTTCTATTCGACAGTCTGCTGGTTTGTTGATGGATAATACATTGATTGTGATGGTTCCATATGCAGTGGATACTTTATTAAACAGAACTAAAACACAGCACTTGACTAGTGCTCGATTGTCAGGTTACGAGTTGACGCTTTGAAGAGTCATGTGCACATAAAGCGATGCAACACGTTGAATCCAGCTACGTTGTTGCCGATTTCTGTAGAGATGGATGTTCAAGAACAGCATGATTGCTTTCTCAGGACAGAGGAAGAAACGAAGGGTAGAATTGATTTGAAAGATACTCCTCTTGCGAAGTCTGATGGTACCTTATGGGTAGATGGTTCATGTTTTAAGCTTCCGAATGGCGATACGACTGCAGCATGTGCAGTTATGACTTTGCATACGATTGTTGAAGCTGCACGTGTCCCACAAAATTCAGCTCAAGCAGCAGAGTTGATTGCACTGACGAGAGCATGTGTGTTGTCGAAAGGAAAGAGAGTGACTGTGTATACTGATAGCCAGTATGCTTTTGGCGTTGCCCATAGCTTCGGGCGTTTGTGGAAAGAACGTGGATTTCTTACTTCTCATGGTACTAAGATCCAGCATGGTCAGTTGGTAAATGAACTTCTTGAGTCACTTACGTTGCCGACGCAAGTTGCGATCGTGAAATGCAGTGCACATAAGAAGGTTACCGATGACGTTGGTCGTGGTAATGCGTTTGCGGATGAAGTTGCGAAGGAGACGGCGAAAGATGTGACGAGTCGAATGTATGTTGCGGGTCCAGCGAGATGGGTTCCGGAAAGAGGAATGTGTGAAGATACGATAGAGAGTGTGAAGTCAATTCAGGCTGAAGCTACGGAGAAAGAATTGAATGTGTGGAGAGAGAGTACGGGAAAATTGGATTCGACTGGTTGTTGGGTTGAGTTGTCAGAGCATCGCCGATGCTTGTTACCTGATGCGTATGTGCTTGTAGTGGTTACAATGGCGCATGGAATGGGTCACATGAGTGCTAACGGGATTTGTAAGTTTTGGGCTCCAGTATGGCAGAATGCTGGAATTCCTAAGTGTGCAGAGAAACTGGTCAAGAATTGCATGGTTTGTCTGTTGTATAATCCTGGCAAGGGAACTCCAACTCCAGCTGGTCACATTGCGCCTCCGACGTATCCGTTCGAGGTGCTGCAATTGGATTTTATACACATGGAACTATGTAACAATTTAAAATACATCCTTGTAGTTGTTTGTGCCATTTCGAGATGGGTAGAAGCATACCCCTTGAAAGATAATACTGCCTTGTCCACAGCCAAAGCCCTACTCAAGGAATTCTTCCCTAGGTTCGGATTGCCAAGGATGGTGTGGAGTGATAATGCAAGTGAATTTGTGGGTCAAGTCATGAAGAGAGTGTTTGAAGGTTTGGGCATTAAGAATAATTTCCATGCTGCAAATCACCCCCAATCAGCTGGTTTGGTCGAATGTTACAATGGCACTCTGAAGCTGAAGTTAGCCAAGATTCAGGCGAGTTCTGGTCTCCAATGGCCCGATGCTTTGCCATTGGCACTTTTGTCAACTAGAACTACAGTGCATTCTCGAGTAGGCCTTATGAAATTATTTTTGGTCGCCTGGCTAATGTATAGGGAGTGCTGAGGCCGTCAAAGTTTCGCAAAATTGAACATCCTGTGCTGATGGACTATTTGCATGATTTGACGGTTAAATTGTGTGTCTTACACCAAAAGGTTTACGATACACTTCCACAAGCATCTGAAGATCCAGGACACGCTATTGATCCTGGTTAATGAGTGTTAGTACGCAACTTTCAGCGGACGAAGAATGACCAGCCCCGCTGGACTGGACCTCACCAAGTCCTTTTGTCGACTCGTACGTCAGTGAGAGTGCACGGCAAGAAGAACTGGATCCACAGCGTACATTTTAAGAGGGTCCCTTTGCCTCTGCCGTACGACTTGTGGGTCCAGGAGGGTGTTGGCGATTCAGAGACTGAAACTGTGCCAAGGTTCGTTCCATTCAGTGCCACGCGTTTAGTTGGGACAAGCACTGAGCGTGACGACGACGATATTTTGCAAGCAGCTGTGCCTCCTTCTTTGAGACTGGACACTACTGAGCCTGAGTTGTTGTTTCATGATCAGACATTGCCTGGTAAAGGCCGCTATAATTTGCGGCCAAGAAACAATGGACTAATAAAAAAGTAATTCCTTTTTGCTTTTGAAAACTGCGTTCTCTCATCCAAAAAGCTGTTTTGACCTATTTTTCTTTTTCGAACCGCCATCCGGGTTCAGCTGTAGGGTCGCGGTATAAAGCCTTGGAGTGTTCAGCCGTGTAGACACAAGCACAGTTAGAGGATGGAGATTTTTGAGATCGAGAGAACTGTTGTAGAAATGAACTTTAAGGGAAAAATGTGTAAATTGATGAGAAGAAAATGTTTTTTGATAACGTGTCTTTTAATGCTACTTAGCATGACGATGTTTCTGGTAGGATATGTTGTTTTCTCTTTCCAAGTGACTTTTGCACCCACCACACAACCTATGTCTTTTCCTACTACTACTTCTTTGCATTCTTTTCATCCTTTACCTGCTCTAGTGAAGGGAATAGTGGATATGATTATAGGTATTGATTCCTACGAGACTATTCCAAGAGATGAGACACTAGCTTATATTGGATGGAATGTGACTGGATATGGTGTTAGTCTGAGTGAAAAGCAGCGAGGGAAAAGGTCATCCCCAATTCGGATTGTACCCCATCGTGGTCATTTTTGTCTGCAAGGCAATGGCAAGAATTCGAGAGCTCAGTTAGGGAAGAGTGTTTGTACTGAGACGTATGTTTTTGCGTCCCAGACTCCCCCACCATTTTTAACAGCTAAGGGTACATATTTTGTCTGCTATGATAGAGCATATACATGGTAGCCCCTGATTATTTTCAGGAACATGTTATGTTTCGTATCTGTTGCCCCCTACATATACTGCAGCCGCAGATTACCACAGAACGAGAGCAGTTAGAGGTGTCTTCAGTAAGGAAGATACTGCAGGACAAGAATTGGGAGATTTTCTTAAGGGTTTCCTACCGTTTTGGGGAACTATGGTTAACAGTAGGAACATACAGCAATTGACGAGAGTGGTTGAGTCCACCATAGTTGAGACTGCCGGTGCCCTTAATAATTTGACTGCTGAGCTCCAATCGGATCGTCTTATGACGTTGCCGAATCGAGTTGCGTTAGATGTCATACTTGCAGATAGATGAGGGTTATGTAAATTGATTCAATAGAGCTGCTGCGTATTCATTCCAGACATGCTCCGACAGTGTATCAGGCCATTTCCAAGCTATATAAGATCTCCGAGTCTGTACATGTGGACGAAGGAGATTGGTCGTTGATGGGATGGTTTTGGGGATTGTTATCCACCTGGGGATGGAAGATTCTGGTGATCATTGGGATGGCTTTAGCTGTTCTTTTCCTGTTCTGTCTTTGTGTACAGTGTGCTCCTGCTATATGTGGCCGTTGTGTTACTATGTGTGCAAGGAGACCTCTCTCTAGAGAGTTACTAAGTAATAGGATTATGCTCCAGCAACATCTTGATGATCTGATGAATATAGACCTGGATTCAGATTGACGTGAGTTTAGGTTATTGCCTATGTAAGAGCAAAAGGAGAGTCTGAGGTTCCGTGAATTCTGAACCCATTTTATAAAGGTAATGGTTTCGATACGAATTTGATAGTAGTGAACCGTAACTAGTGAGTGCGGCAAGTACGAGTGTTTTCGCCATGTTAGACCGATGGATTCACTATGTATTTCATTCTGAACACTTGGGTTCCATTTTGTGCACAGCAGCCATTTTGTGGTTGCCCTCACATAGGCCTACGACTACAGCCGAACGAGCCTTTAGTACACGTACACTTTAGCTGACTTCTGAGTGACCTGAACGAATTGACCTCGTTGGCTGAAGCTGACCTTGTTAAGCCAGTTCCTTGTCCGGTAGCTGATCGAGATTAAAGATAAAAGCACAGGACATTGTTGAGTTATTGCACATGTACACACCCCTTATCCTACTTCTCATCTGTTTCTGTTCCTTCTTTTATGGTCTATTTATGATATGGGTTGTGGTCTTTTATTATGGGTTTATCCGGCCTGTTCGAGAAAGAATGTTGTTCTTTCCCGTGTAATTAATGATGGGCTGGACAACTGAAAAGTGGGTTTGTCGTCATTCGATACCTTTTGCAATGTTACCTATGATTGGACAAATTGTAACTAGTGGGTGTTTGCTCAGAATGTGATTTTTAGCATAAAAGACGATGTCTCGCCTTACGAAAATTGAGCAGTCTCAGACGAATATACTCGTGTGGTACTTCGTAGACTTCTGTTCCTGGTTGCAGCCAATAAATTTGATCTTTGACGTCACCGAGAAGTATCCCGTGTCTCTGTATTCTAAGACAGGTGAACCCGATGACTTTGGGCGTGCCCCTGGCACCGCTAGGTTCTAAACCCTGGTTCTTCATTTCCGACAGAAACTGAAAACCTACCTCTTCCCAAAATAGGATGAGGCTCTCTGTTTGCCCCTACTCATTACCTGACTGTCGTGGAGCTGGCTTGGTCTGTTTGTCTTCACAGCGCAGGGACATACTGTTTCCTAGTGTAACCAGGTGCTTTATAAACTTTGTTATTATTATTATTATTATTATTATTTGTGGGAGGAATTCTTATTACAGGTTAGCAAAACAATGGTATGGATGTTGTTATATGGGAATATTTCCAAAAATGTATCATGTGAATGAAAACAGTGGAAACAATGAGAAAGGACACACACGTTTAAGAAAGGGAATTAATGCTGCGGAAATCAATGGAGATATTTTTGGAGCTATAATACCCTCAGTGGGGGGTAATACTAAATTCACAAAGCTTTGGAAACTTTCAACTGTAGTAGATCGGTTGTCATCTGATACTGCTGGTGGATTTCTTGTCATAGATACAGAGATGGTTGCTATCTGATCTATAGTTTTACAAAACCTGCTTGCTTTAGATGTCCTTCTAGCCAAAGAATGCGGAGTGTGTTGCATGTTAAATGTTCAGCAATGTTGTACTTGTATCCCCGACAAAAGTAAATATTTGCGCGCATATATTAACAACATTACTAACTTGAGGAAATAACTAGCATAGCTAAAAGCTGATGTGCTTGGGAAACAATTGGGAAGGGATTCTCATCGGTGGGAAGTTTGTTTGCAGCACTGGGAGGAAGTCTAGTGGGAAACATAATTACATCACAAATACCTATTGCTATTGGCTTACTAATCATAGTATTTATATATTATTATTGTAAACGTAAAGGATTTGAAGAAGAACCTAAAGGAAAGAAAAGAAATAGAGCAGAAATTGAACTGGAAAACAGACAATGTGGATATTATGATAACATGAACAATTTGGAACAGGCTTACATGGAAACCTATGAAAACAACTGCGTTCTAAAGAGACATCAGAATATGATCAAATGATGATAAGATAAGATTTTGTGATGGCTTGATTTGCCAACAATGAGGGGATTGATTGAGCATAGATATTTTCTGACGTCTACCTTTATCAATGCACCTGTAAAAGATCGTTATGACAAATGTTTCTTGATGAAGAAATGTTAACCTGCTAAGTAGAAAAATGTGAGAATACATGCTGCATCATAAAAGCATGTAGAGGGTTCTAAAATGATGACACAAAAATGTTGGATAAATAAAAAGATACAATGAGAAATATAATGAACGTGCTAACGTGTTTTGAGAAAATAAAATAATGTTAACATAGTTATGTGATAATAACAATCAAAATGTGTATCATATCTGAAATATATAGCCACATAATGAAGTTCTTGAAATGGAAACTGTATTATATTTAGAGAAATTTGACATAGTGCAAATCTGAGCTTCTGTAGCTTTTATACAAAACACATGCATTGTGATTGACACGTTAATAATATGCTTTGGAAACAATAATTTAGAAATAATGCTTATGAAATTTTTTGGTAGTGCCTAATATTGATATGTAGCACCTGAAAGAAACTATAACCGCTATAATGGGGAGAAACAAAATTAATTCATGAAAATGTATGAATTATGATTAAATTAAACGGTGGTGATTCAGCGCATTTTCATGTAGGCCTCAAATGCTTCTCTTTCCCTGCTTATGGAAACATTACTGTGAAGCGTAATTTTTGTATTAGCTAACAATGGACTCACTTCTCGCTAAGAAGCATATTCAATAGAACTGGAATACTATTGTTGCAAACCCAGGGGAAAGCACCTGGGAACAGCCGGACTGTGAGCAAAGTAAAGTTCTACCCATTTCCATTAAAGTGCTGAAATGGGAATACAATTGAACCTAATGAATCTTAATGGAATTTGCAAAAAGGATTGCATAATACTTCTTGAGTTGTGCGATTCACTGATCACCCCATAACAACCCACTATGAGTGACCAATGAGAAACCCATGGACTGATATAATAGATATGTTAAGGGGTCTAAACCTGGAACATTTGGATGTATAATTGCCCAATTAGAGGAGGATTTACAAAAGGGGGTGGTGATGAACAGAGTATCTGAATTGAGCAGACCACTCTTACCCAGTCCAAAGATCAGGGCTTGATCCATCACCGTTATTTATCTCACTGCCCCATCCCAGCTCAGAACCTGGCTATATGCAAATCAGTCTGTCCCTGGCCCAGTGCATCATGGGAACAGGGCAGACTAAACTACCAAGCCAATTCTTTACCAGAAAGGAGACAAGCTACCGGGGACCGGTTTCTGGCATTTCAGCCTCTTCGGCCCGGCTTGCTTGAATCCTGATGGAGCAGTGAGAAAGGGACTCATGTCTTGATATACCCTGCCACACCTATAGTGGCCAAAATCGATTTACAAAAGGGGGTGGTGATGAACAGAGTATCTGAATTGAGCAGACCACTCTTACCCAGTCCAAAGATCAGGGCTTGATCCATCACCGTTATTTATCTCACTGCCCCATCCCAGCTCAGAACCTGGCTATATGCAAATCAGTCTGTCCCTGGCCCAGTGCATCATGGGAACAGGGCAGACTAAACTACCAAGCCAATTCTTTACCAGAAAGGAGACAAGCTACCGGGGACCGGTTTCTGGCATTTCAGCCTCTTCGGCCCGGCTTGCTTGAATCCTGATGGAGCAGTGAGAAAGGGACTCATGTCTGAGTATACCCTGCCACACCTATAGTGGCCAAAATCGATTTACAAAAGGGGGTGGTGATGAACAGAGTATCTGAATTGAGCAGACCACTCTTACCCAGTCCAAAGATCAGGGCTTGATCCATCACCGTTATTTATCTCACTGCCCCATCCCAGCTCAGAACCTGGCTATATGCAAATCAGTCGGTCCCTGGCCCAGTGCATCATGGGAACAGGGCAGACTAAACTACCAAGCCAATTCTTTACCAGATTTTTTTGTCCACCCTAAGCGTGGAAGGGTATGCTCAGATGTGAGTCCCTTGCTCATTGCACCATCAGGATTCAAGCAAGCCGGGCCGAAGAGGCTGAAATGCCAGAAACCGGTCCCCGGTACCTTGTTTCCTTCCCAGTGTAAGAATTGGCTTTTGTAGTTTGGTTTGCCCTGTTCCCATCATGCACTGGGACAGGAACAGACTAATTTGCATACAGCCAGGTTCTGAAACTGGGATGGTGCAGTGAGCTAAAAAACGGTGTTGGATCTAGCCCTGATCTCTTGACTGGGTGAGAGTATTCTGTTTAATTCAGAGACTCTGTCCCTCACCACCCCTTGTTGTAAATTTTTTTGTCCACCCTAAGCGTGGAAGGGTATGCTCAGATGTGAGTCCCTTGCTCATTGCACCATCAGGATTCAAGCAAGCCGGCCCGAAGAGGCTGAAATGCCAGAAACCGGTCCCCGGTACCTTGTTTCCTTCCCAGTGTAAGAATTGGCTTTTGTAGTTTGGTTTGCCCTGTTCCCATCATGCACTGGGACAGGAACAGACTAATTTGCATACAGCCAGGTTCTGAAACTGGGATGGTGCAGTGAGCTAAAAAACGGTGTTGGATCTAGCCCTGATCTCTTGACTGGGTGAGAGTATTCTGTTTAATTCAGAGACTCTGTCCCTCACCACCCCTTGTTGTAAATTTTTTTGTCCACCCTAAGCGTGGAAGGGTATGCTCAGATGTGAGTCCCTTGCTCATTGCACCATCAGGATTCAAGCAAGCCGGGCCGAAGAGGCTGAAATGCCAGAAACCGGTCCCCGGTACCTTGTTTCCTTCCCAGTGTAAGAATTGGCTTTTGTAGTTTGGTTTGCCCTGTTCCCATCATGCACTGGGACAGGAACAGACTAATTTGCATACAGCCAGGTTCTGAAACTGGGATGGTGCAGTGAGCTAAAAAACGGTGTTGGATCTAGCCCTGATCTCTTGACTGGGTGAGAGTATTCTGTTTAATTCAGAGACTCTGTCCCTCACCACCCCTTGTTGTAAATTTTTTTGTCCACCCTAAGCGTGGAAGGGTATGCTCAGATGTGAGTCCCTTGCTCATTGCACCATCAGGATTCAAGCAAGCCGGGCCGAAGAGGCTGAAATGCCAGAAACCGGTCCCCGGTACCTTGTTTCCTTCCCAGTGTAAGAATTGGCTTTTGTAGTTTGGTTTGCCCTGTTCCCATCATGCACTGGGACAGGAACAGACTAATTTGCATACAGCCAGGTTCTGAAACTGGGATGGTGCAGTGAGCTAAAAAACGGTGTTGGATCTAGCCCTGATCTCTTGACTGGGTGAGAGTATTCTGTTTAATTCAGAGACTCTGTCCCTCACCACCCCTTGTTGTAAATTTTTTTGTCCACCCTAAGCGTGGAAGGGTATGCTCAGATGTGAGTCCCTTGCTCATTGCACCATCAGGATTCAAGCAAGCCGGGCCGAAGAGGCTGAAATGCCAGAAACCGGTCCCCGGTACCTTGTTTCCTTCCCAGTGTAAGAATTGGCTTTTGTAGTTTGGTTTGCCCTGTTCCCATCATGCACTGGGACAGGAACAGATTAATTTGCATACAGCCAGGTTCTGAAACTGGGATGGTGCAGTGAGCTAAAAAACGGTGTTGGATCTAGCCCTGATCTCTTGACTGGGTGAGAGTATTCTGTTTAATTCAGAGACTCTGTCCCTCACCACCCCTTGTTGTAAATTTTTTTGTCCACCCTAAGCGTGGAAGGGTATGCTCAGATGTGAGTCCCTTGCTCATTGCACCATCAGGATTCAAGCAAGCCGGGCCGAAGAGGCTGAAATGCCAGAAACCGGTCCCCGGTACCTTGTTTCCTTCCCAGTGTAAGAATTGGCTTTTGTAGTTTGGTTTGCCCTGTTCCCATCATGCACTGGGACAGGAACAGACTAATTTGCATACAGCCAGGTTCTGAAACTGGGATGGTGCAGTGAGCTAAAAAACGGTGTTGGATCTAGCCCTGATCTCTTGACTGGGTGAGAGTATTCTGTTTAATTCAGAGACTCTGTCCCTCACCACCCCTTGTTGTAAATTTTTCAATTAGAGGAGGAGTCAGGGGTTGGCTGTAATTTTTCCTTTCTTGCCTGCCATGCTGTCAAACAGACTTTTGATCCCCATTGTCTTTTCTGTGCCCCTTTCAATCCATTCTGGGTGGAATAGACTCTAACGAACTGAACTATATCCAAACTGACACGTTGATCATTTGCTTTGAAAATGATAATGTACAAATAATGCTGATGAACATTTTCGGTAGTGCCTAATAATATTATCTAGTACCTGAAAGAAACTATAACTGCTATAATGGAGAAAAACGAAATTCATTTGTGAAAATTTGTGATTTATGATGAAATTAAGCAGTAGTGATTCAGCTAATTTGCATGTAGACCTCAAAAGCTTCTCTTTACCTGTATTAATGTAAAATTATGAGAGACAGTCACCTAAGCCCTATCAGAACTTTCTGGGAAGTTTAATTTCTGTATTAGCTTACAATGGACTCACTTCTCGCTAAGAAGCATATTCAATAGAAATTTAACAATATTGTTGCAAAGCCAGGGTAAAGAGCCTGGGAGCAGACGGACTGTGGGCAAAGCTAAGTTCCACCCATTTACGTGGGTTCCTTGAAATGAGAACACAATTGAACTTAATGAAATTTGCAAAAAGGATCACTTAATTCTTCCGGAGTTGTGTGATTCACTGATCACCACACAACAGCCCACTATGATTGATCAATGAGAATCCCTTGGACTGATGGAATTGATAGGCTAAGAGGTGTAAAAACTGGAACATCTGGAGGTATATTTGCCTCATTGGAGGAGGAGTTGTGGGCTGGCTGTCATTTTTACTTTCTTGCCTTTAATGCTGTCTGACAGACCTTTGATCCCTATTATCTTTTCTATGCCCCTTTTCATCCATTTTGGGTGGATTAGACTCTAACAAACTAAACTATATCCAATCTGCATCCTCAAATCCTATACTTTGCTAGCTGGTAAAGTTGTGCAGGAAAAATAACCTTTCAACTGACAGGTTATTTGACTCCGACTGTGGCACGTTGTGCTGCTTGTCAGACTTGGCCAGATCTAACTGAGGACAAACTTGAAGTGATCATCTTTGCTTTGGTTTGTATGACTAATAACTGAACCTCAAATCTATCCTGTTTCTCTCTATAGAGGATTTTCCAGCTGTCTAATAATGCTCTGTTTTGTGTTGTGAGGCTACTTCTAATAAGACACAGTAATTGAATATGACTTTGAAATGTATTTTCTTGACTTATCTATGTAACACGAGGCATTAGATAAATGTTTCCAATGAATTAGCTTTATCGATTCTGTCTCCTTCTTTTGGTCATATTTCTTATCTCACGGCATTTGAATCAGTGGCTGAAAAGGAATTGAATTAGGTGTGAAGTAATAACTATTTTATTCCAGGTTCACATAGAATTATTGTTCATGTTTCCTAGTATTCGAATCCCTGTCAGCTTATCAAAAAAATCCATCGAAGGACCATGGTTTGTAGAAATCTAAGGGATAGTTGAGACTTTCGAGAGAAAGAGGTTTGTTTGATGAATGGGCCTAGTAAGATAAGATTGTTTTAAGGGTAAAGACAAATTTGGTAAGCTTTGCGCTGCAGCAGCATTACTATAATGCAAATTAAATGGGTTTATTTTAGGGGTGGGCGTAATCTGCGTATTCGCAGTACGCAAACCTCCGCAAAATGGTAAAAAATCTCCGCGAGCATGCACAAGTTCAACGAACACACGGAATTGCTTGTTCTACCCGCGTGTGATGCTTTTTTCGTGTTGACGAATGCTAATTGCCTGCTCTGGGAGAAAAATCTTGCGAACGTGCATTTTGAAAGCGTGAACAAGCAATCCCAAAATTTTGACAATTTCATGTTCTCCACGGAATGCGAAATGACCCAAATTCCACAAATTCCGCGAGCGGAATAGAATTTACTGCCCAAGCCTAATTATATGACTTCCAGGAATCCTTCTTCAGTAGCAGGCAGTCACCAGGCCAGTATAGAAAAACATATTATTCACACTATCCTGGACCATAGCTGGACACCTGATAAAGTAGGCATAGATTAAAATGTTGCTCAATTACCCAGGCATTGTAGCAAAGAAGCAGAATCAGAGAGGGGATGAACCTAGACAACAATGCAACAGCAGCCACCTCCATTCGGCTGTAAAATAGTTTACAGTGGACAAATTCCTTTCCTATGTTAAGATGGCTCTAGATTCCTGAAAATGCTCTGTTTATACATGTTCACATACAGATCCAACCAGGCCTGTTTTGCTACATTGAAAAAAATCCTTTCAGCAACGAGGTTATAACTTGTAATGAAACAGATCCTTGCAGCTAGTGCTACCAGTCCTGCTGGGCACTACAACTCCCCTGTTCCAATCGATTAGTTTCCTCCCCCCTAACTCAGTTACCCACCCCAGTCACCCCTCCCCCATGGAAACCGCAGATCAACTACAGAGTCAAGCAAGGCCCAGAAAGCTGCACTTTGGTGCTTATATGGCCTTTGGTAATTGGAGCAGAAGGGGAGGGTGTGAGAAGGGACAGAAAGGAAAACTCTCAGGGTCCTTGCCTCTCCCATATTTTTACCTCTTTCATGTTTCACTTTGATAATGATACTAGCAATTGGTGAAACAAGTAGGGACTGGTGACTGCTACATATACCTGTGACCAGCAGTGACAAGCAGGTTCACTGACCGGCCCAGCTGGCAGCATCAACACCAGATAGGTGTAGTGTGGGCTGTTATGCAAATAACAGGTTATTGTTTTCTTCCTTGTCTAAGTTCTGGCTACATGCTAAAGCTATGTTTACAGATGGCCCATCAAACCTTGGCAAGGCCACAACTCTTGCCTTCATGCTTTACCAATTTTCCATGCTATTTTATAGTGCCTGCAAATGCGAAACATTATCATGGCCGATGGTGAAGAGCATCAGCAAAACAAAAGCAGCTCCATAGACCAAAGATGTATAAGTATGCATACATAATGACGCATGTGTACATATGCGTCATGATGTTTTGCAACCTCAGCATACTTTTCTATGTGCTTGCATGCATCACCGTGCATGTGCGCATATGCCATGACACGGTAACCATTTCATTGTTTTATTTAATTCACTGTTACAAGAAGGTGAATGGTTACCTTGGTGCGGCAAATACAAAAATTATAAAAGGTGGACAAAGTGAATGATGCCGTGATGGCAGTGAGCAGCAAGCACCAGAGGAGCAGTGCATGGATCCTAGGAGTAAAGGTGGGAGGGCAGCAGAGAGTGTGTAGGAATGAGTTAAGCAGCACACATTGGAGAGGGGCAACCATATGAAACCAAATGGGCTCCCACGGAGTGCTAAAAGTGAGAAAGAGAATGGATTGTGAAGAAGCTATGCTCTCTGGAAGGAACAAGCATGGCAGGTAAACTCTCATTTCTCCCACATCAGTTACCCACACCCTCTAACCTTACCCCTTTCACCTCTTATAGGTCTACTCAATGAGAGTGCACTATTGGTCCAACATACCTGTATAATGTTACTCTTAACTTTTTCCTCCCCTCTGTGTGTGGCTGCGTGGATGTATATAGCTTTATATATTCAGCTGATTTATGTAGACTGGCACCATGTTTTTCCTGCAAACAGAGCCGGTGAATGTTCTTTTAAGGTTATTGAAGAAATGCAAACATCAAATATGGATCTTGCTAAGAACACAAAAGTTTATCAACTATTTAGAAGAGACATTTATCAATACCAGTCTCAATGTAGAGTCTTTACTTACAGTCTGGAGCTGGGACTTTCCTCATACTCACACCACCTAGAGCTCTGAGAGTCAGGTCCTACTCCCCTGCCCTTCCATCATGCATTCTGAGAATGGGCGCACTGAATCAAGAGACTTCCCCGATGTTTTGAGATACATAGATATGGCGCCGCTACAACTGCTGCTTAGTTATATGTTCTATTCCATTACAGTGATTAGTATCACAGGAGAATTGTGGGTGGGTCAACTTTAAGGTGTAGACAAAATTAGTAAGATAGTGATGGCCCAGAAGCTTCCTGCCAAGTACCTCTGGCCAGCTACTACTATAAGTGAAAGTCCATGCTATTGTAAGTCCCTCGGGGGTAATACGGGGAAAGGCATATGTGCGCTTTTTAGTCCAGAATAATGGTCAGACTTGAAATCTCACATTAGTATATGGTTTCATCTATAGGGCCACAGCAGCAACTTGGCACTCATTCAACGAAACCATTCTATACATCGGTGATTGTGAGTTATTCTAGGATACTTGCAAGTCAAGTCAAGTCAATAGATTTATATAGCGCGCTACATACCCAGAGGGTCTCAAGGCGCTTGAAGAAGGGTGGGGAATTACTTGTCGAATATCCACGTTTTAAGTTGCTTTCTGAATGCTAGGACACATGAGACCAGCAGTGGTACATATGGGGTCCATAGGCTCCCTCTTCACTCCTATAGACCCGGAGCTCACAGACTGGAAGAGTCGCGATGTCCTTCCAGTGAGGCGGCAGACAGATATGTCTCTGAGACACTCTCTCTCTCACACCTCAGAGGACGACAAGTGCCCAGTTGAGACCGTGGGGCTGGACCCCCTGGAAGTCTGTGTGTGGGGGGGGGAACAGCAACCTCATGTACAGAACAAAGCTCTCACGGGTGGCATGGTGTGGGATTCAGTGGCGTCTGCCACGGTTGGCCTCTCCACCTGCAGATGGTTATCATTGGATATATGGCCTGTGTTGTATATTGATTCTTCTTGTAATATGGCTGACAGTAGTCTTGAGTGAAGAAACCATCTAACAAAGCCTGAGTTACACCTCTCGAAAAGAACCCACTGCTCTACACCTATGTGCTGCCAGTCTTGTGATCAGAGGAAACAAGAAAGAAGAAACCGCATGAATAAGAGATAAGTCAAATGATATTTGTGCAACTAAGAAAAGCTTATCTTTACAAGCGTGAGTTTATTACTGGCAGCGCTGCGCAACAAGAACTCAAGACTACAGCTAGATGACAGGATACTTCTAGTTGATTACATGTAGATTTATTGTAGGACACAGCTGAGTACATAAACCTCGCCAGCTGACCAGACCATCAACTGACACTGGTAGAACACTCTGGTACAGATTAGAACACTCACAGGTATTCTGGGAAGCTAAGGAGGTAAGAACACTAAGGAAGGGCTAAAGACTACTGTCAGCCATATTACAAGAAGAATCGATATACAACAGCCTGCCCGCCTATTTATTTGACCACAACGCTCTGCTACCAGTTGCATGTAGAGAGTGGTTATATTAACAGCTTATTTATCCTGTGGAACCACTCCCTTTTTGACGGGTACGTCTAGTAATATATGTCTAGCAAAATATTTATAAACCCACAAACCCAAAATAGAATCACTTGGAAGAATTATGCCCCCATATTAAGCACACACCATGAAACCTATTGTTTCCTGGAGTTCAGACAGTCGGTAAGTGCCGAGTCAACAATTACGTATTTAATTGACATGAGAAGAATAAAAGGTTGAGTCAGCCCCATCGAGAATGAATCATATGCCTTCTCTTGGTGGGTGCTCGACCCACCGAGCTACTGTGCTTCTAAAAACGTATTGTACCTGGTCAGCTGGACTTCCCAGCAGGCACCGGCGAGTGTTGCACAGCAGCAGCACTGCCCTAACTGATGGCAAGCGCTG
Source organism: Lissotriton vulgaris (assembly GCF_964263255.1). Lineage (NCBI taxonomy): Eukaryota > Metazoa > Chordata > Amphibia > Caudata > Salamandridae > Lissotriton > Lissotriton vulgaris. The sequence goes on along the minus strand of NC_141696.1, from coordinate 458,396,969 downwards.
CCCTTTCAGACTGCGGAACCTCAGACAAGTAGCTCGGCTGCCGCTCCACCCTCCCTGATTCCCAGCGATGCCCCCTCAGTTTTTAAAAGACTAGACGAGCAGCACAGCAGCACCACTGTTTCAGTGCCTTGGGCTAAAACAACTCTAGGCTGCGAGAGACCCCAAGCCAGGCGGCACGAAAGCCAATAGCAGAGTTAGGGCCCCGTGAACACCGAAGCAAGCATGGGAAACGGATCCCAGCTTGGTCGTAAAACAGAGCCACCATTGGGAAGCCGGAGGGCCCCATTGCTCACATATACCTTTGTGCCACTGCACCTGCTGCACCCCTGACAGCAGCAGCACTACCCTCTCTGGCTCCCAGCATGCCTCGTCCAGCCTGTGAGACCCAGCCCGCCTGCGGTGCTGGCAGCTCCATTCCAGTCAAGCGTCAGTTCGGTTTACTCTTCAGCTTTGCAGCGCTGCACAGAAAGAACAGTGCAAAGCGCTGTGAACAGAAGCCTAAGCACTGCCTTTTGAGTCGTACGCAGCTCTCGAGGATCCTAGATGGGTTGGTGGGATGGGGGCGACAAGACGCCATCCCAGGCTCCATAGCAGCCCTTCTCCAAATGAATGTTCATAAGAGGATTAGTCCAATAAATCCCTTCTCTCCTTCCACGGTTTTTCTTTTTAGTCCAAGAAAATATTTCTTCTACCGGACTAAACCCGCAGGAATTAAGGTTAAACAAGCATTTGCAATGCATTAGGTCTCGCATTTACAGAGTTTAAGCTATTGGCATTGTATATGACAATGGATTTTATTTATTGTTTAAAAACAACACATACATAAATGGCATTGTCATTTGCAATGCCAATAGCTCATTCTCTTGTAAATGCGAGACCAATTGCATTGCAAATGCTTGTTTTATTGTGCGGTTGCGACTTTTAAGTTTATTGGAAGGTTCAGCCAAGCGCACACTAACTGCTTGTGATGCAAAATGTTATAGCATGAGTAACATCAGTGCATATTCCTCTTGCATGCTCACTGGCCTTGTCTGCTTCAAAACTGCCAATGAAGGGAATCAGTGGCAACAACTGTACTGCACACGAGCCTTTTCAATCAATCAATCAATCAATCAATCAATCAATCAATCAATCAATCAATCATTTGTAAAGCGCACTACATACCAGCGAGTGTCTCAAGGCGCTGGGTTGTGGGGGCGCTATTCATCAAACAGCCAGGTCTTGAGTATGCTCCTGAAGGTCAGCAGGTCTTGGGTCTGTCATAGGCTCAGTGGGAGGGTGTTCCATGTCTTGGCGGTGAGGTGGGAGAAGGATCTCTCACCGATGGTTGTTCTTCGGATGCGCAGTTCTCATCTGCAGAGCACCTTTAAATCAAAAGAATCCTCAAGTCAGGTCTTTCTCCTCCCTGGGCCTGCTAGTCCAGTGTGGAAAGGGTAAGAGGGCACAGGAATTAAACTTAGAGGCTCAAAGCAAGCAGCATATGTTAAATGTATTTTTCCAATCTGTCTTTGAGATGGCCAATGGGATTGGTCAGTGGGATTGCAGGTTAGACCGACCATGGAAGGATGGGCGAAGTGGGGGCTGCAAAGTGAAGGTGTGTGTGCAGACCGCAAACAACAAATGCAGACCTTGGCATCCCCGAGCCACACCAGCTCCGAGAGTTGCATTTTGTAGGCTGCCCATGATTTCAGCTGAAACATTAACTATCACAAAGAGCATAATGTCAAATTTGAGTTTTACGTGCATATATCAGAAAATAGATACGCATCATTGGGCTTCGGTAGTTCAGACAGCGATCACGAGGAGTCTCTAACAATATTTGGGAGGCTGACTGATTTAATGTTTTATACAGCCATTGCATGAAAGCTACATTTTGGTTCCACAAACATGTTATTGAAAAGGGTAAATGTGTGAAATAATGTAAGCAACCTCTTTCATGTGTTGCATGCCAGTGCTCATGATTGCACCCTTCGTGGTCTCATATAGATGCTAAATGCTGCTTTGGCCTTGTTTCTTAGTGCAGAAATGAACGCACAATCTCGTTTTCACTTGGATCCATTTCAAAAATTAAACAATAGCTCCCTGGAGTAGTAACAAGACACTTTTTAATTGCTTTATATGCAGCGGAATAATGCCTCTACTTTTCTGTGAAATGCTAAAGGGGTATGTCCTTGCCAATAAATTAGCAGACATATTTCATGCTTTGTGTTGCATTGTTCCTCTGTATAATACATGGTACCAGTTGTCAGATTTGAGCATCATGTATTGTCCTTGCCATGTGGTGCAGTCAAATAAAGTATTGCACAGAGTCACTATTAAAAACCTCTATCTGAGTTATATGCTTAGTCAAAGTTGTAACAAGAATACCCAAGTCTTGCTTTGGACAACTGAACCTTTTCTCTTTCTCTGCTACATGTTAGGATACTTGGCAGTGGCTACCAGAGGCGACTCTGGCCTTGTCCCAATTTTTATTATGTAATGAGCTGTCAAAAATGATATGGATTTTCACATAACATGCTACTAGATATCTGAGTCTCATTGGTAGAGTTTTTAAGAAATACATACCATCAATTCAATAAAAAAATTGATTGATTAGGATCTCAGCTGGGATCAACTCCCCAAGATCCCCTGGGTAGGCGTAGCACTGACATGCATTTCCAGATTTACGATTGCTCGTAAATCTGGTAATGTGTTTTGTTTCATGGGTGTTGCGTGGGAACACCCACCGCAACACCAATGGAAAGCCCCTTCCATGTGAAGTGCTGCGTATGAAGGGGCCATATTTGCAAGGAGAGGAAAAGTCATGCAGGGTGGCTTTTCCTCTCCTTGTAAATATGAAGAAGTGAAATTTGCCTACAGAACGTCATAAAATGTTACGTTCTGCTGGCGCAGGGGGGGTTGCAAATCTGCCCCCCTGTGTGCGCTATGTAAATCTGCTGCAAGATGAAAAAGCAGACCGAGGCAAAACTTTATGTGAAAAGTTCCAGAAAAGTGGATGTTAACAGTATTTTCGGCTACAGGAAACAGACAAGAGAACACAAGGAGGAACAATCATTGGTAAATGCAGGAAAATATGCTATAGCCAATAGAATTGGAGGAAAAGTAAGTGGCAGCACTGGAGCCAATTGAAAGCCAGGAAAGAGAGGGGGTAGGATGAACTCTCCTTTTAAGTTTATAATAAGAGCAATAGGTTTCACAAGCTCAGCACAAGTCATGTGCAGGCGAAACCTAAAAATGGTGACTGTCATAGCTGAACAATATAACCAGAAACAGAACTCTGATGTTTACACTCATCCTTCTGCACACAATCCCTAACAAAAGGTCTTGTCAACAGTAGGTCTTCAATAACACGAACAAAGTATTCACAGGCACTCTCTAAAACTTAGTTTTATTGCGCTAAATGATTTCTCATTCCAGGCAATTTTGTTGCTGGAATTATTTTAAAGTGAAAAGTTTACTGTCAATATCAACCAACCTTATCAGTCAATAATATTTGAAGTCAAATTATTTTTTTTCAAAAACATGTTTTATTATTTTAATCATAACATCGGTAAAACAATTAGCTTGCACATAATCATAGGTTACAGTTAGTGTAAAACGTTCTTGACATATATTCTCAACTTTTCCCATCTGTCCCCAGCTGTCCAGAGTATAAACCGGATATATAGTCTTTCCAAATGAGGTCCCACACTGCTCGACAAATCAGCGTGTGACCCCGGAGTATGATGGTCGATGTAGTCGGTATCAGCGGGTGCGCTTCTACCCAAGTCTTGAGTCTTCAAGGTGTTCACTGGGGTGCTTGTCATCCCTGGACACGTGTTTCAAGGTCATTACCTCTCATCAGCAGGGATTAGGCGGGTGCAAGGGGTTGCTGCTTGGACTGCCGTAAATGTTCATAGGTCCAGATACCTCTTGTAGTGTGGAGGTGCGTTGCCTCGAGGTCGTCACCTCCACCGGCTCAAGGGAGCCTGTATAAATAGTCTTTCCAAATGAGGTCGCACACAGCTCATCCCATCAGCGTGTGACCCCGGAGCATGATGGTCGATGTAGTCGGTATCAGCGGGTGCGCTTCTAGCAGAGTCTTGAGTCTTCAAGGTGTTCACTGGTGTGCTTGCCATCCCTGGACACGTGTTTCGAGGTAATTACCTCTCATCAGCAGGGATTAGGCGGGTGCAAGGGGTTGCTGCATGGGTTGCCGTAAATGTTCATAGGTCCAGATACCTCTTGTGGCGCGCAGGTGCTTTGTCTCGAGGTCGTCACCTCCACCGGCTCAAGGGAGCCTGTATAAATAGTCTTTCCAAATGAGGTCGCACACTGCTCGTCCCATCAGCGTGTGACCCCGGAGCATGATGGTCGATGTAGTCGGTATCAGCAGGTGCGCTTCTACCCGAGTCTTGAGTCTTCAAGGTGTTCACTGGTATGCTTGCCATCCCTGGCGACCACCCCAAAGGAAACAAACAGGGAGTCAGTACGCCAAAAGGAACAAGTGCGATCCACATAGACCTTCAAAGCAAGGAAAACATATAGCAAGGACCAGGGAAGGTCGTCCTCATCGACCTGAACAGAATGCAGAGCAGGCAAGACCAACTCCTGAGAGCGATGGAACAGGGAGGAAACTTTAGGAACAAAAGAAGAAACCAAAAGAAGAACAACCCCATCAGCAGAAAAAGAAAGAAAAGGTTCCCGAGCCATCAACGCCCCCAGCTCCCCCAGGCGACAAGCAGAAGTAATAGCCACCATGAAGGTAACCTTATAGGTGACACACTTCAAATAAACCTCCTCCAAAGGCTCAAAGGGAGCAGCCACCAAGGCCCTCAAAATCAAAGGGAGGTCCCAAAGAGGAAAAGAAGGCCGAACCACAGAATGAGAATTCTCAAAACTGCGCAACAAATGGGAAACCAGGCAATCAACATCAGGCAGATTCCCCCAAGGGGCACGGAAAGCCCGAACAGCAACCCACTGAGCCCGCAGAGTCGAGACACACAAACGTTTCTCGAACCCATCCCAAAGTAACTGAAGAACATCATGCAAAGGACAATCCAAAGGAGACAAAACCAGACCGAGACACTAACGCTCGAAGTTCCCCCAATGCCTGCCATAGGACTGAAGAGTAGAAGGCTTCCGAGACTGCTGAATAGCCAAAGCTAAATGCTCGGGGAGACCCCTTTTCCTCCACCCCTGCCTCTCAACCTCCAAACCGACAGCCGAAGCCACCCGAGGGGCCACATCGGAGAAGACCGCAAGTGAGACGGAGGGAAGGGGAAGAACCAAGGACCCTGAACTGCCAACAACTTCAGAGTCGGAAACCACGACCGGCGGGGCCAGAAGGGCACCACCACCTCCCGATCCTCCATCACCAGCCAAGACAGAAAACGAGAGATCAGAGCAAGGGGAGGAAATGCATACAGAAGGTTAGAAGGCCAAGGGAGGGTCAGGGAATCGACCCCCCAAGACCCCTCCCGAGGAACCCAGGAGAAGAACCAGGGAAGCAGAGCATTGAGCCGGAAAGCAAAGAGGTCCAGAAAGGGTTTACCAAACCTCCCACACACCAGACGAAAGGCCACCGGAGTCAAAGCCAACTCCAGCGAGGCAGGAAAAAACTGACTGAGGGCATCCACCACCCCATTGTCCACCTCACCGGCCATGTACAGCCACCAGAGACAAAAGATGGCCCTCCGCCCAGCAAAGCAACGGGGATACCACAGCGTTCAGGGACCGAGACCGTATACCCCCCTGGTAGTTTAAGTAGGCCACAGTCACCGAGTTGTCCGACCGAACCAACACATGCTGGTGCAACAACAGGCTCCGAAATCCCATGACTGCCCGACACAACCCAGACAACTCTTGCCAGTTCGAGGACCGCCGACCCACCAGCATGGACCACTGACCCTGAAGGAACTCCGACCCCAAAGTCGCCCCCAGAGCACTGGTATCCATTGTAAGGACCAACGGAGGCGGAGACTGCAGAGGCAAGACCCTGGCCAGATTTTCTGACAGAGTCCAACAGCGCAGGGCAGGAAGGATGGACAGACACACCAGAACCAAAAGGGATAAATCCCGAGACAAAGGATCCCACTGAGCTAAAAGGTAGGACCAAAGAAGTCGAAGATGGAAATGCGCCCAAGGCACAGTGAACACCGTAGCCGCCATCAGACCTAGAAGGCGCAATCAAAGACGGACCAGGAAGGACTGACCCACCAGACACTGATGAGCCAGGGAACACAAGGTCACAACCTGAGCAACTGGCAGGAAGACCTGATTCAGATCCTTGATGAAATGCGCCCCTATGGAAGTCAGGTCCTGAGACAGCAGAAGTTGACACTTGGGAAGATTAAACAGGAACCCATGGTCTGCAAGGCACACCAACCCCCGATCCCTCAACAACTAAAACTTGGAGGGAGCAGGAAGGAGCCAATCGGCCAGATAAGGGTACACCAACAGTCCTTGAAGGTGCAAGTAAGCCACCAAGCGAGCCACTACCTTGGTAAACACCCGGGGGGCCAACCTTAGGCTGAATGGAAGAACCAGAAACTGGTAATGGACCCCCAAAAGACAAAACCTCAGGAAAGGATGAGAAAGGGGGTGGACCGGCACGTGATAATAGGCATGCTGAAGGTCCAGAGTGCACATGTAATGACCCCGGACAACCAGGGCAATCACCCGCTGAAGAGTCTCCATCTTGAACGGAACCCGTAGCACAAATTTGTTCAGGGCTTTCAGATCCAGGACAAGATGAAACCCCCCTGTCACTTTGGGAACCAGAAAAATAATGGAATAAAATCCCTGACCCCACTCCCCGTGAGGAACTACCTGCACTGCCCCCTTGTCCAGCAGAGACCTGACCCCACGAGACAGCTCCGCCTGTTTGGACGGACAGGACGGCCAGGGAGTTAGATGGACCCCCGAGTCTGGAGGAGGGGCTGAAAACTTTAAGCGGTACCTCAACCGGATAATGTCCAGCACCCACAAGTCTGCACAGAAGGACATCCATGCTGGAAGAAAGAACCGAAGCCGACCTCCGACCAAGGATCCGGCCTCGGACACCAGATAGACAGGAATGAGGCTTAGCAGGAAGGGACTTCTCCTTCATGTCACGACCCCTACCAGACTGAAAACGACCCCTGCCCCTGGTAAAATGCCTGCAAGAGGGAGGATGGAAGAAAGGCTTAGGCTTGGAAGAAGCCAGCACAGCGGAAGACTGCTTGAAAGAGGAAGAATGATTCTTCTCTTTAAACAGCTGATGTAACTTGCCCTCCAATTCCACACCAAACAACGTAGAACCCTGAAAGGGCAACCGCAGAGCAGCAGACTTCTGGGCCGAATCCGCTTTCCAGTCCTTCAGAACCAAGTTACGACAAGCAGCCACACAGGCACCCCCAGAGAGGGCGGAAGCACGCACCACATCAAATCAAATGTTCGACAGGAATTCAACCTGCCGCCCAACATGACTCAGAAGTTCCGACAGTCAGTGGCATCATCCATAGACCCATACAAAGACTTCAAGTCTGAAAGCAGAGACTGAGCCACATAAGTCCCGTAGATGCCAGTCCGGAGCGCCAGATGAGAACCAGAATAAACCTTCTGCATGGAAGCGTCTAACTTCTTGTCCACCGGATCCCACACAACAGCATCCTCAGCCAAAGAAGTGCACCCAACGAGACTGGCCACAAAAGAATCCACAGGAACAGAGTCCGGCAAGTCCTTGGCCATATCCTGAAGAGGATAGAGCTTAGCTATGAAGCAAGGGAGCAGGATGCGATCCTGATCCCTCCATTCCCAGTCTAGCACCTCCTTGACACAAGGATGAACCGGCATCACTACAGGAGCCGAGCACTGGAACTGGCGAAGCAAGGGACTCCCGGAAGTACTAGGGACATTATCAGCGGGAAATCCCATATCAGCCTTAACATGACCCAACAAGTCCGGCAACATGTCCTTGTCCACATACTTGCCCTTCTGAACATCACCCCCCAACCATTCATCCTCAGACTCAGCGGAAGAAGAAGGAGGTGGAGCTCTACTAGTTTACTTGGACCTGGGAGCAACCAGTGGTGTGGCTCACTGTGGTGTGGTGTGGCTCACTGGTTAGAGGCGGCAGACCCGAGGGCAGAGGACGGCCCGGGACCAGGGTTCAATTCCCGACGTGGCAGGGTTGTGGACCAGGGTCAGCGGACTCGATAATTCTCACCTCGGTGCCTACTATAACCAGGGATCACACTCGGCAACTCTGGGCATTAGCTTGCCTCATCTCCACAAGGGCCCCCCACATACGCTGGGGATGCCTGGTTTCACCTTGGAGATACCCAGTAGGGCCCATCTCACAGGGAAAGCCAGGACGGGTTCCCCAGCGGTCTACCGCGCAGAGAAATTCCTTCGGGAGTCGATTCTAGCGCATCACAAAAAAAAACCACAAACCCACAACCCCATCTCCAACAAAGTCTCTTTAATAAGCCTCTTCATCCTGGCATCACCACCCCGGGAACGACGCCTGGAACTCGCAGGAGAAGGAGATGAGGAAGACAAAGATGAGGAAGATGAGGATAATTCAACCACATATTTGCTCTTCTTGGCATGTTTACCCATGAGTGGAGAACCACAGGACAATGATGTGCAGCAAGCCACCCCAGGAGCCGGACTGAACGCCACTGAAGCACAGCAAGCCACCACAGGATCAGGACCTCAGGCTACCCAGGACAGAAGCCAGGCTGCCCATAAGCAGCCCAGGACCACCGGAAAGCGAAGACCCCACATGGATGCAGCCCAAACAAAATGCAGCAAAAGACCAAAAACTGCAGCACTGTGCACCAACCAGCCCCAAACAGAAATGCAGTGAAAGGTAGAAACAAGGACCACATAAATAGTGAAAAAATGCTACGCGTTACTCACAGGGAGGACCGGCCAGCACCCCATGCCACCGCTGCCACCGCTGCAAGTCGCAAACAGAAAACGCCTGACTTCCTGCACCAAAAAAGGAAGTCAAGCAAACTCCAGAAGGAAGCGCCTCAGCCACACGTAGGCCGCCACATTCCCGGAGAAGGAACAGGAACAGTTGCGTCCCCGACATGGCCGGCAAAGCGAAGATGCGGCAAAGACACCACCAGCGGGAGAAGAGACGTCCTCAGGATCCAGAGGAACTGCCAGGAAGCACCAACAAGGCTCCACCCAAGCCCGGCAGGGGGGGAGACTCAGAAGACCAGCACAAACCCAGAGCCCAGCCACAGGTAAGCCCCAGGACAATCCATACTGTCGGAAGACAGAAAAAAGAACAGGAGGAATGCTGGGAAATTTACCCTTATGTACTCCCAGTAGGGAGGAGGAGGGTTGTACCAGCATTCCTGCATTTATTTTTTCTGTCATGGAGATAGGTTATCTCACTTGTAAGTATGAAGGGGACGAGGACAGGAGGGACCTGAGGGTAATGTGCAGGTAGGAGAAGAAAGTGTCAAAATGCAGTTTCACCATTAGGTACCAGAATTATTTACATCGACATCTAATCTGGAGAAATGAATTCATCCTTATATTCAGTCCATTTTTCATTGACCTTGTTGCTTTTCCCTTGATAATAATGCCTCTTTCACCCCAGTGGACATTTTCCTGGTACACTCTTGATTTACCTCTCCCGCACCCCATGGCAACTGAAATCGTGTGGCAATGGACAACTAAATTAATGTAAAAAATGACTAAATTATGCTGTAATATGCAAATTACACTGTTCTTTTCTGCATGTTGTATGGCACTATAGTATCGCTTTATTGGCATTTTATACTACATTGATACAATTGATATTCCTAAGCTACGCAAAGAGCAAAGGCTCCTTAAAAAAAGAATGCACATTTTCCAGATACTATTAAAAATATTTTCACCAACAAATATATAACTTATGGGGCCAATTTATAGATTGACGGGTAGCAGGGAAAACGGTGGTGGTGGATATTCCCCCTACCACATTGACAGACAACAATCTGCCAAATTTACAGATAACCATAAGCCAAGCAGTCATCTCTGCACATTTAAAGGAACCTACATCACGGTGTCTCATGTCAAGGCACAAAAAGTTTGGTGAATAGCTGCCTTCGTTTGGTGTCCGTTCAACAAACTTTTAATATTTTTTGTTTTTCAAAAATAAACTGTCAAAGTGGGAGTCTGTTTTTGAAAAGAAAAAACCGAATGTTCATTTGGGGTAAATGGCCCATTTGGTCATGTTGGTCTATTGGGGATGAGCAAACAAATAGAGTACAAGCCTCAGGGGTGCAACATGACCTTTGAAGCTACCCTCTGGATGCCAGGACACCCCACACAGGATGTAACAAAGTCCCAACTTGCAGCTGACCCACAATGGAAGCAGCCCATTCTCAGAGGGAAAGGAAGAGCATTGCAGGCTGCCTGGGTGGCAAAAGTGGTTTGCCATGATGGTACCCTGATCTCTCTCCTCATGCTCTTGCCTCATACTGAGAGGTGTACACAACAGCCTCTGCTCTCTGTGATTATTTTCTTAAGCTGGGCTGGGCAGCAACATCACTCATACTCAATGATTCTGGTAGTGATCCTTGGGGGAGTCAGGAGCTACCCTGATATAATCCTGAGACTTGTAAGACATGCTTTCTTCACATACAACAGTCTACCTACTTGGAAAGTAATAATTTATTGCATCCATGTCAGTCTGGTTTTTGCACCAGTTGTATTACGGAGACAGCACTAATGGAGGTGATCGAGTTCATCAGGGGTACCTTAGATGACGGAGGCAGGGTTGTGCTGATCATGCTTAAATTGTCAGCAGCCTTAAACACGGTACCCAACTCCACACTCCTGGCCCGTCTCCATGCCAATGGGATCAGGGGGTGGAGTGGGAATGGCTGGCTTCTTTCCTGGAAGGAAGAGGTCAAGAGGCAACATGTTGTGGGGTTCATCTTTGCCCCATCAGGGCCTAAGGTGTGCTCAGAGCTATTTGTGTGTCTGGTTGAATGGAGCCACCAACGGAATGTGGTAAGCACATGGCTCACTTATGCCTTGTTTGTTTGTTGGCACTCAATGTTCGAGTTTAAAATTGAGGTTGCACAATGTTGTTGCACAGGGTGGTGTGCAACATGTAGATTCTATCATCTTCAGTGATGCTTTGCTTGCATATGATTGTTCTGTTGATGCCGAAAAACTGACCCTACATCTCTCTCATGCAGCATCTCCTGTGAGCAGAGAAGGACAGGGGATGGACGCGAGTGGTGGGGCATCAAGCACAACAGCTGGACACGAGCATAGTCAAACAGATGTGACCAGCGCCTCGGAGGGGTACAGGAGTCTGCTTGAGGAATCACAGCAAGAGACGCAAACCTCACCGTCATCTGACGCCAACGGTGACACATCCATGTTGGCAGGCATAGGGAACTGGGACTCTGCCTCCTCTTCCACTACACAGTGTACAGTGCCCACCCTCCCACCTACTTCCACTATTGCGGCCGGTGTTCACACCAGTAAGAAGGGAAGAGTGTCCTTCACCCAAGGTGTGAGACGTTGGCCTGGCATATGCTGTCCACTGTTCTAGTGGGCACCTTGCACCTTGCACCAGTCCAAAAGACCCTTGGGGATGGTAGGTTAAAGACAACTTTAATAGAAAGCTTTCCTAGTGGTAGCTGTGGAGAGCAGCCTTCAGGCTAAGTCTTGAAGGAATGTAAAGCAGCTTGTTTTACCAGTCTATAATCTCGTAAATGACCAAATGAAAGGAGAACCACACCATATATATATATATATATATATATATTTTTTTTTTTTTTTTTTTTTTTTTTACCAAGCACACTTCCTCACGATGAAGGACGGCACCGACTCCGTGAGTTACTTAAGAATGAAGTTTATTTTTCCAAAGCTGCTGAAGACGCGTTTCGGCTGAAGCCTCCGCCTTGCTCACTTCACCTACTAAGATGTACTATACAAACATATATACCTTATGACAAACACAGTTGCCTCACTGTGATTGGTGTCTAGTAACTCTGGTAACACAAAGTTTGGTCATGTGATAACGCAACAAACATAGAAAAGTTCCTAATGCACAAAAATGCTTTTTTAGATAAGAAAATGCATTTAGTCATCACCATTTAAATTCCAAATCATACTTTCATGTCATTGCATATTAAATAAAACAAAGTATTTACATTTATGTCTGTTTGCAAAAGTCGAAGTGTTGACTTTGCAGATACATGGCATAATCCATAAACCAAACACCAGGTGAAAACCAAAAAAGGAGTCATATCACAAATAATACAGTGACCAATCGGACATTCAGGGCATTCTGTATTATACCCTGTGACTGTAGTCAAACATAGTCCTGGTTACACGGCTGCTAGAGCATGTGGGTAATTCTCTCACTATAAAATGATAATATTTTTGAAACCAGGTCAGTACATGAATAACAGAGAAATTCTCTACCCCCATACAAGTTCATAACCAAAATTAAGGAAAAAACACAAACGTTGCTGCATAAACATCGTCTCCAAGTGGATTGGTGTTTGTGTGTCTTTGCATGGGGTTATGAACCATGGTCATACGCATATATTGAATTAACATCATACCATGCCTAGCCGTGTACATCTGTTCTTGGGACCCCAAAGTTTCACCTGGTTTGATAAGACCCTGACGTTACCAAACTAGATAGATACCAAATTGCTAAAATACTACAAGTTACAGAGGGAACAAAGTATTTACACAAGTGATGGTGTAGGTGTGTTACAAGCGGGAAAAGGGAAACTGTGGGAATCTGCTGCACTATTCTATAAATGTACTGTTAATGCTTCATCTGCATTAAGCCCATTCGGAATCTTAGAATCCAACAAGATGATGTATCTTGATTCCAGACGTCTGAGGGCAAGTCTGCGATTCCCCCCTCTGATACTTTTTGCAACGTTGTCAATGACAAAGTATTTAATGTCAGAACTGTTGCCAGCGTGTATCTTGTGTCAGTCAATTAGTCTTTATTTCGAATAAAAAATTCATAAAAGACACAGATAAAAACATTTCCAGTAAACAACATTGTACAAAGAGACCCCCATTACATTAAAATTGGTGTATAACATTAAAATTGATAAAACAGTTTACAGATTCTTTACACGGATAAGCCACATCCAACCCAAAAATTTTGCTACACAAACAACAGATTTAGCAGTGTGTAGATCTCTTAACTTGAGAAGGGCTGTGTGGCTACCCCCACAATTTAAAGTTTTACAAATTGGTCTCAACCATTTTAGTCTGGGCTGTCGATATGCAGGACATGCAAAAAATACATGGCCCAGACTTTCTGCGTGATCAGGGCAAAAGGGGCATTTATCCCTAGAATTCAATGCCCACTTAGCAGTAAAGGACTTGATCGGTAAGGTTCCCACTCGGAACTGATGGTACAGCTTACGATCAAGCGTCTTACAGATCAGGTCCCAGTATGGTTCCAGAAAAGGGGTTAATTTGTGCATCAGAAACTGACCAGTTAGATTGTTAGCAGCTGAGAGGGAGACCAGAGCGGATTTTTTAGCAGCCCAGAAGAGCTCTTTGAATTCAGCTTTTGATGGGAAGTTTGAGCATTCTGGGTGTAGCCATAGCTCTGGGAGGCCCATCAGATACAATATACGCTTTACCTCCCTAAGCCAAGGGATTTTCTGGGCACCCCACAATGCTCTGACTTCACCAAGTTCTTGGGCAAATAAGCTAAGTTCTTCGGTCGTCCAAAGGCGACGCCAAAGAGCGACAAGACGATACTGGGCCATCTCTCCCAGCGGTTTACATCCTAAGTCTAAAAGCAGGGGAGTAATGGGGGAGGATTGGGGGAGACCCACTAACATCCTGAGGAACTTGTTCTGAGCATTGGTAAGGGCAGACAAACCTATATACCCCCAAATATCCGCACCATACAGTGTAGCTGCATTCACTTTGGCATCGTATATTTTTAAAGCAGGTGTGATACGCTTCGTTAGTGATTTTTTCTGTTCCTTTAACAGGCATCCAGAAAGGCGAATAAACTTAAGGGCTATCACTTCCAGCTGGGGTTTCCAAGTGAGTTGATGGTCCAAGGTTACGCCCAAATAGGACATCACTTTAACTTGTTCTATAGGAACACCCTCTAGAGAGAATGAGCTGGTGATGGGCTTGTTTTTGTTAAAAATCATAAATTTGGTTTTGTCTGTATTAATTTGGAGGTCATTTTGTGTTCAAAACTCAGAAAATCTGTTTAAGGCCGCCTGCAGGCCACTACGGGTCCTTGAAAGGAGCAGGGTGTCATCAGCAAATATTAGCAGAGGATATTTTGTGTTTCCCAGGGTGGGTGCATCAGTGTGGATTCCGTTGAAGAAAGCAACCACCCGGTTGATAAACAAGAGGAACAAGGTAGGGGCTAGCACGCAGCCCTGCCGGACTCCTCGGTCTACAGGGAAGCTAGCAGTCACCTGTCCCTGGTTGCCCCATCTTACGCGCGCAAAGTTTTCCTCATGAAGGCGCTTCACCAGGTCTAAAAGGTCTGGGGGAAATTCCATGCTTTTTAGGGCATCCCAAAGTTTAGCCCTGGGAACCATATCAAATGCCGACCGAAGGTCGACAAAGGCCGCATATATGACCCCCCCCCCGCCCAAAAAAAACACCTTCCAGTGTAGCATGGTTAGCCGAAACACCTGATCTAGAGTGCTGGTGCCTGACCTAAACCCTGCCTGCAGGGGGGAGAGTATGTTGTTTTGCTCAATCCACCCCTGTATTCTAGCTAGGGCCATTCGTGCTACCACTTTTTGGATGGTGTCGATCAGGCTGATTGGACGGTAATGTTTTGGTAAGGATCGATCCCCCTTTTTAAAAACCGGTATTATTTCAGCCCCTTTCCATGACTGCGGTATTTTTTCCCCGGCTGCTATCGAATTGGCTAAGATAGTAATATAGGGGACCCACAGATCTAGGTTTAATTTGAAAAGGTCAGCTGGTACAGCGTCAATACCTGGGGCTTTCCCGGACTGGATGGAGCCTAAAGCATGTTTGGTGTCAGAGCAGCTAAAGATAAGTCTATTCTCATGTGATGCTGGTTGGGTTCCTGGTGAGTGCACTTCGGCCAACTGGGGAGCATTCTGGATGGCAAATTGAGCAGAAAAGAATTCCACCCATTCTACCGCAGAAACATAATTTTCAGGGGATGATGTGTCCGAACCCCTTCCTCGCCTGACTATCTCCCAGAATCTGATTTGGTTGGAAGACTCACACGCATGAAGAAGGTCATGCCAGTATGAGTCATCCCAGTCCCTTTTTGCTTCCCAAATGGTACGCTTATAGATCTGTCTCGCTGTTCTAATGGCCGGGGAGTTTCTAGATTTGACTGCAGCAATAAGTGTACCGTGGGCTTCCCTGCAGTTTTTATTATACCAGCCCTTGCTTTGCTTAGCCTTCAATTTCCGGCATGGTCTGGTAAGAAGATCTTTAATTGCCACAAAGCATGCTCGTGAAGGTCAACATTATTAGTCGTGGGCAGGTCGCTGGGGGGAGGTGCCAACATCTTTTCTTTGGTGTTAAGAGCTATTCTTCTATCTGGTTGACAAGCTCAGGGTCAGCTATCACCTTGGACCATTTGACCCGTCTTCTGTTGTCACACAAGACGAGGTCAGATGTAATACAGTCTGATTCCTCCTGCGGTGGCGCTATCCCTGGGACCTTAAGTACTAGAGAGAGGGGGTTGTGATCACTCTCCGGCCTGCTATCTATGATCATGTCAGCCATGGATGCCCAAGATTCGATGTTAATGAGTATGTAATCAATGCGACTTGCGCAAGACCCATTATCGAATGTTGGCTTCCCCTCCTTATCAGATGTGCTGCGACCATTTACGGCTCGGAGTCCCCATTCCAGACACAGCCCAAGCCAGTGGAAAGCAGCCTCCGTTCCCCTGACAGCCTTAGTAATTGTTAGCGGGGGGATGTTCCATGCAGAGTCCTCGTCTAAGCCAACATCTTCGGCAAGGTTCATGTTAGGCTCAAATGAGCAGTTCAAGTCCCCTGCCACTATGGTGAGTTGGTCACTTTTGTGCTCATTCAAGAGGGCTTCCAGATCATTAAGGATCGGTTGCTTCTTGCCACCCTGGCAGCCTCTAGCATAAATATTAATGAGGAGTATTTCTTTGCAGTTTGCCTTCCTTAATGAGATGCAAAGCAAGTCGGGATTTATCCCTGCTATTTCTCTAATGTTAAAACCCAAGCTGATTTTTATCCAGATGCAGAGGCCACCCGACGCCCTGCCCTTCATGCCCTGAGTAGCCGGTTTGTAGAAGTTAAGATAGCCTTGTCTATAGAGTGGGGCTACTGACCAGGTTTCTTGGAACAGGATGACATTGTGGGAGGAAATATAATCGGCCCAGTCATCATTGTCCAAGCGACCCCTAAGACCCGCAATGTTCCAGGATATTATTTTAAGTTGGCTATCTGGGCTATCAGTACAAGGGGAAACAAGGTGGGCCGGGGTTTCTATATGTGCTTGGTTAGAATAGTGGTCAGTGGGAACACATGTTAGTTCGGGTGGAGGCGACGTTTGGCAGCCTGTATTATCAGCTCTTGTGGTGTTCATACTAGAGACTGTCAGCTCCCCTGTAATGTTTGCCCCCCCGAGTCAGTCAACCTCCTCCAGGCAGCCAAACATATTAGACGTAGGAACTTCCTGCCACCAACTACTCTGATTTGGTCCCGCATACCTATAACCCCTATTTCTAGACTTTTAGATTGTGGACCAAGTCCCCCCTGTCCTATCCAAGTTTCTAGGGGGATAGAAAAAGGTAAGGGGTCTAACGACGACTGACTGGTCATTTATACAAGGAGACCATGAGCAAAGATGGTGTGCAGTATTGGGATCAGCAAATGTCACCACTATACAATCACCCAAGATGGATTTATGGCTCGGTCCATTCCACGGTACTCTTCGGACCATTAGAACCCGGCTTCTTAGATGGCTAGGGAGCTGTCTGCTTGTATTTAGCCAGTGTATGACCTTGTTTTTGAGGGACCAATGGTCCTCTTTTGTTAGTGGGTCAAGGGTCGGTACTCCGGCTAAGACAGCAACATATGGACTAGCTTCCGGAGGTAAATCTATATAGCCCCCACGGAAGTTTGGTCTACTAGGTTCAAGGGGTGGCTGAGCATTGGGGGCTGGCTGAATAGTTTGCCGATCTGCTAGAGGTTTAGGTTTTGGTCCTGCAGTATGTGATTCAGTCCCTGCTCGAGGCGCACTAGGTTTGGATTTGGGCGGTGCAGGGGGCGGTACAGGGGGCACATTGGTGGGGCCTGCTTTTGCAATTGGGATGATGGGGATACCATTCCCTATTATTGTACGTGGTTTGGGTACAGGTTTGGGTCGTTCGATAAGAGCAGCAGATGCATCTACTTCTAGGCATTGTAATGGTGAGCCCCCCCCCTGTGAGAGTCTAGCCTCCATTTGCTTGAGACTAAGGCTAGCCAGTGTTACTATTGTCTTGTCCATCTCAAGCAGATGGTTTTCTATTCTAGTAAGTTTGAGTTCCAAGGGGGTGAGTAATTTCTTAAGAGTGACCCAAACAGTGTGTATAAATACCTCGTCATCCCCATTGTCCCTCTCCGCCCCATCCGAACTTCCCTCCCTTGACCCCTCTACGCACAAGCCAGGGGATGCTGCCACCTTGATGACATTCGAAGCTCCATCTGGAGCATGGGTGGTGGCACAAGCGATGCTGTCAGTGTGGGTGTTATCGTTTGGTTCACCATGTGCTGAGGCAGACAAAGGGCGTCGGCAATTAAAGAACTGGGCTCCCGCAATTTTTGCCTTCTTGCGAGCAAAGGCAGATCTGGCCAAGCTCTTTTTTTGCTGTAGCGCCTTTTTATTCGCAATGGTGTTGGCCCTTGTTGCAACCCTAGGTGATTTGCTCTTCGCCTTTGAGCTTGTACTGACTACGGGTTTAACTGGCACTGCCTCCTCCGCCGGGTTAGATGGAGGTTCCCTAGCCAGGTCACTTAAAGGCTGAGAGGGGCAATGATGTATATCAGCTATAGTTAGCAAGGGGCGAGGGCCTGTTGTCCTCTCAGGGGTAAGTGCTAGGGCAAGGTTCCCAAGTGACGATTTTTTCGAGGAAGCAATATTAAGAGACAATTTACGGGCAGCATCAAGTTCAAGAGAGACTCTGTGTTGCATTTTGTTAATT
This sequence comes from Lissotriton vulgaris, assembly GCF_964263255.1. Classification (NCBI taxonomy): domain Eukaryota; kingdom Metazoa; phylum Chordata; class Amphibia; order Caudata; family Salamandridae; genus Lissotriton; species Lissotriton vulgaris. The sequence continues at coordinate 458,378,809 of NC_141696.1, read as the reverse complement.
TCGTGGTCAATCGCCATATTAGTCTTAAATAAAAAGTCATCCAGGGTCCCACTAGATCCACCAAGACCCCTTGCGGTTTTACTTCGTGTGGTTCGTGTGCACATGATGGTCAGTGGGGGGCTTTTCGTAAAATAAAGGTGACAGACTCATGTGCAATGGCTAATCGTGGGGCCAAATAACGTGGCCCAGCCCAGGCCTCTCAGGCCTCGAACGGCCTAAAACGGTCCCGCCCTTGTCCCGGGCTTCTCCCGGTCGCTCCCGCGAAGCGGAGATCCTGCACTCCTTCAGATGCTGCTACTATAAGTTGATTTGGTGATAGGCGGGGGGGCGTGGCCAGCGGGGAGAGCAGCCCAGGTGTTGCTGGTTGGGCGCGCAGGGGCTCCTGGTCGCTGGAGTCCCCTGCCTTGCTCGCAGCCCCGCTAGCTCACTTGCCTGACCCCGCGCTCCTCCTCAGCTCCTCGGTGCAGCCCCCAGGCAGATGACGCGCTGCGGGACCCGCGAAGCGGGTCCGGCGAGTCGTGGCTCCGATTTCAGGAAGAAGGGTCCGCTGGGCAGCAGGTCCACCGCGCTCCTCAAACAGGTGACTATCTCAGTGCAAAAGTGTCCCACAGGCGCAGGGGTTGAGGCAGCTTTTGACTCCGTTGGCGGGGGGCGTGGCCAGCGGGGAGAGCAGCCCAGGTGTTGCTGGTTGGGCGCGCAGGGGCTCCTGGTCGCTGGAGTCCCCTGCCTTGCTCGCAGCCCCGCTAGCTCACTTGCCTGACCCCGCGCTCCTCCTCAGCTCCTCGGTGCAGCCCCCAGGCAGATGACGCGCTGCGGGACCCGCGAAGCGGGTCCGGCGAGTCGTGGCTCCGATTTCAGGAAGAAGGGTCCGCTGGGCAGCAGGTCCACCGCGCTCCTCAAACAGGTGACTATCTCAGTGCAAAAGTGTCCCACAGGCGCAGGGGTTGAGGCAGCTTTTGACTCCGTTGGCGGGGGGCGTGGCCAGCGGGGAGAGCAGCCCAGGTGTTGCTGGTTGGGCGCGCAGGGGCTCCTGGTCGCTGGAGTCCCCTGCCTTGCTCGCAGCCCCGCTAGCTCACTTGCCTGACCCTGCGCTCCTCCTCAGCTCCTCGGTGCAGCCCCCAGGCAGATGACGCGCTGCGGGACCCGCGAAGCGGGTCCGGCGAGTCGTGGCTCCGATTTCAGGAAGAAGGGTCCGCTGGGCAGCAGGTCCACCGCGCTCCTCAAACAGGTGACTATCTCAGTGCAAAAGTGTCCCGCAGGGGTTGAGGCAGCTTTTGACTCCGTTGGCGGGGGGCGTGGCCAGCGGGGAGAGCAGCCCAGGTGTTGCTGGTTGGGCGCGCAGGGGCTCCTGGTCGCTGGAGTCCCCTGCCTTGCTCGCAGCCCCTCTAGCTCCCTTGCCTGACCCCGCGCTCCTTCTTAGCTCCTCGGTGCAGCCCCCAGGCAGATGACGCGCTGCGGGACCCGCGAAGCGGGTCCGGCGAGTCGTGGCTCCGATTTCAGGAAGAAGGGTCCGCTGGGCAGCAGGTCCACCGCGCTCCTCAAACAGGTGACTATCTCAGTGCAAAAGTGTCCCACAGGCGCAGGGGTTGAGGCAGCTTTTGACTCCGTTGGCGGGGGGCGTGGCCAGCGGGGAGAGCAGCCCAGGTGTTGCTGGTTGGGCGCGCAGGGGCTCCTGGTCGCTGGAGTCCCCTGCCTTGCTCGCAGCCCTGCTAGCTCACTTGCCTGACCCCGCGCTCCTCCTCAGCTCCTCGGTGCAGCCCCCAGGCAGATGACGCGCTGCGGGACCCGCGAAGCGGGTCCGGCGAGTCGTGGCTCCGATTTCAGGAAGAAGGGTCCGCTGGGCAGCAGGTCCACCGCGCTCCTCAAACAGTTGACTATCTCAGTGCAAAAGTGTCCCACAGGCGCAGGGGTTGAGGCAGCTTTTGACTCCGTTGGCGGGGGGCGTGGCCAGCGGGGAGAGCAGCCCAGGTGTTGCTGGTTGGGCGCGCAGGGGCTCCTGGTCGCTGGAGTCCCCTGCCTTGCTCGCAGCCCCGCTAGCTCACTTGCCTGACCCCGCGCTCCTCCTCAGCTCCTCGGTGCAGCCCCCAGGCAGATGACGCGCTGCGGGACCCGCGAAGCGGGTCCGGCGAGTCGTGGCTCCGATTTCAGGAAGAAGGGTCCGCTGGGCAGCAGGTCCACCGCGCTCCTCAAACAGGTGACTATCTCAGTGCAAAAGTGTATCTTGTGTATATGCCTGGCCACCGGATATGTTTCATCATTGTTTGTTATTGCTCGCAGGTGCTGCAATATACGAACATGTGCTGGATGGATGGTGCTGCCAACATACCGTTTGCCGCATTTGCAAACAAGGACATATACTGCATACTCCGTTTTACAAGAGTAGCAGCCTCTGATGGTGTATGGTTTGTTTCTAAATGGAACAGGGACCTCTCTGGTGTTGATGCCTTGTTTGCATGCTTTGCATTTTGCGCATTTGATGAAACCTCTTTGGTTATTTAACCAAATAGGTGGCTTTGTGATAGTCGGTGCACTGACTACAAGCTGGTTGCACATTGACTTGGCCCTCCTGAAGGTGATTGAAGGGCTTCTGTTACACCATTGCCCTATTACGGGGTCATTTTGTACCAGAGGCCAATGTCTCTGCAAGATCTTTCTGACATGATTATGATAGGTATTGTAACCCGTAATTAGTCTTGGCATGTTGGGGACAGTTTGTTCTCTTGAGTGCTCTTTTTCTTTTCTGAGAATAGAAGATCCCTTCTATTCACATTGCGGCATTTATTCTCTGCTTGTGACAACGTTTTAGCACTGTATCCTCTTTTGCTAAGTCTGTCAAATAAATTTGCCTTGGCTTCACTCACTCATTCCTGTGTACTACAATTTCTTGTCATTCGTAGACACTCTGCGTATGGAATGGACTCTTTGAGTTTGACTGGGTGGAAACTCTGCGCGTGTAAAACCGCATTTCCTGCAGTAGGCTTGCGGTATGTTTTGGTCTGAATTTTATTATTTTCTACGAACAGCTCTAAATCTAGAAATTGAATTCTTTCTTTGCTGGTAGAACAGGTGAATTTAAGATTAAGACTGTTTTCATTGATTTCTGATGCAAATTTCTCTGCACTCTCTTTTGACCCTTTCCATAAGATGAAAATATCATCTATATATCTCCTATAGATTATAACATTTTCCTCCATGTTGGATACATGGGTGACGGCTAATACTTGCTCCTCCCACCAGCCCATATGCAGATTCGCATAGCTGGGGGAGAAGCAAGTACCCATGGCCGACCTTGTAGCTGTTTGTAGTGTAGGCGATCAAAAATAAATTTATTGTTCGTTAAGCACCATTCTACCATCTGTAGGAGCATGATGGTGTGATCATGTAGTGCAATGGGTCTTTGATTGAGATAGTGTTTGAGTGCATTTAGCCCGTCTGTATGCCTGATGCTGGTATACAGCGACTGTACATCTAGGGTCATGAAAACATAATCGTCCTGCCATTCAAAATCATACATTTTTCGTAGAAAGTCACCACTGTCTTGCACATAAGCAGGAAGATCTTTGACAAATACTTGCAAAAAACTGTCCACATATACACTCGTTTTTTCAAATAGACTGCCTATTGCAGAGATTATAGGTCTTCCTGGGGGTTTCAGTGCATTCTTGTGTATCTTGGGTATTAGATACAGTTGAGGCATAGTTGGATAATCATTTTTAAGGAATTCAAACTCTGCTTTAGTGATCAGGTTGGCACTTTTCCATTTGTATAGTTCCGCATGGAATCGTTCTTGAATGCCTACATATATATTTATATATATATATAACCTACTGGCAGTCGCCAGTAGGTATATATAGTTAGGATTTTTTCTCTATGGAACTTTTGAAAATTGTATGTCTAACAACTTTACCGTTTGTGGACGGAATCGGCTGAAATTTTCAGGAAAATGGGACATTTTGTTTCTGAGCAGCCCCTGAAAATTTGGGGGGGTTTCGTCAAGGGGGGGCCGAGAAAAAAGGGGGGTCCCAAAACGCGTTTTTTCCATGTTAATTTCCATAGGGCGTTTGGCCTCACTTTTAGCTCGAACGGCTGAATGGATTTGCACGAAACTTGGCAAAATTGTAGGGACTGTTAGCCCGATGTGCCTTTGCTGGGTCTCAATATATGTGCTCCAGTGGATTTTGAGAAATTAACGTTTAAAAAAACAGATATATCTGTGACAGCGTCCTGGATAGCGCATTAGATCGCGTACTTTTCGCGTAACGGAGCTTTGCGAAGCGAAGCTGATTGGCTCTCCGGTGTCTGTCAACATTCTAAACAGTCCGGAGCGGCCGCCATCTTGTCTCTCGGTAGGATCGAGAGAAAAGAGGAGGAGAAAAACAAAGGGGGAATTTAATGAAAGGGGGCAAGGTAGACTCCTCTTGACCCCCTAGGAATGATGTTGGGGTTATTAAAGGGTCCCATGGGGAAAATAAAAATAAATGATTTTTCCCGGTAGAAGGGCTTCCCGGTTCGCGAACCGGGCCGCAAACCGGTAGCGAAACGGGAATTCGCCATTTTGTGTTTCGGTTTCATTAAATTACAGGGTATAAGGGGGTACGGGAGACGTATCCTGACCCCTTATGTTTTCTGAGGGTGGCTGAGGAGGCTCATATATGTTGATACATGTCTTCCAGCGGCTGTGCGTGAGCGTTTTTTTTTTTGCTGCGTGACTTCTGTTAACGTTCGATTCGATGGAAATCAGGAACTGTTGACGCCATTTTGTCACTGCGAGTAAACATTTTGTTAAAAATAATTGTTATAAATTAATCCTTATTGATAAACATTGTCTGCGCCATCTTGCCTTTTTTGCAATGCCACACTTTTGTCGTGCAGGCAGCCATTTTAGATGCCTTGACCAGACCCACTCTCTGCACGCCGCCGATCCTCAGCATGGCTCCCCACCCTCGCAAGCATCTCATCCACGCACTGGTCACCCCCGCTCTCTCTCTCATGCATGGGCCAGAAACCTCCTCCCATCTGCGCTGTTCTTCTCTGAGAATCACACCCTGTGCCCGCCCGGCACCTCCCTTTCATCCTATTCACAACCGCACCCTCTGACACTCCTCTTCCTCGGTGTCCGATTGTCCGGGCTGGTCCCAGGCTATCACCTAGCCCTGCAGATGTAGTTTATGGCCCCAATTGTAAAGAATCACTCCTCTTCAAAGGAGTTATAGTAGATCAAGGCCCCCACCCGATGAGATCCGTCACACCACACGCGTTCCTACTATCTGATAACCATCCTGTATTGTGCTTGGGGAGGGGATTCTTACTGTGAGGGTGTGTGGGTCCGAGCCTGAAGCGGAAGATTCCAGGGATGCTACTTTGTACATCAAAGTTTTTACAATTATGTGTCACATTAAAAATATATAGCACTCCAACAAAGTAGTAGGATTATAAAACTTTAATAACTTATAAATATATACAACGCAACAAAAACAGTAAATACATTTAAACATTTTTTTGAAAAAAGAAGCAACAATGGTCAGTAGCTGTCTTTTGTGCGAATAGTCCCAAGGCAGCACAACGTGCTGAGTTCTGGACGGCACCCAGGTGATGTCACCTGGGTGCCGCACTGGTTTTGGTATCCTACAATGCTGCTCCGAAAAACGGCGTGGGGCGTCCAGGGGGGTGCGGGGGGAGGCCTTGTCAGTAGCGGTCTGTTGTGCGAATAGTCCCAAGGCAGCAGAACACGCTGAGATGTGGATGGCACCCAGGTGATGTCCATTAAGTTGCCGCACTGGTTTTGGTATCCTACAATGTTGCTCCGAAAAACGGCGTGGGGCGCCCTGGGGGGGGGGAGGAGGCGTGAACGGGCCTCCCCAGGTGGAGGCTCGTCTGCTGTAGTGGGGTGCCCCTTTACCGTTTCAGTTGCCATTCTGCCCGCTTTTGGGACACTGTGCCAAAATCCGCCATTCAGCTGAGTTGCGCCCACTCTTGCGGTTCAGCGATAGGCGCCTGCTACAGGACTCTCAAAATGGCGGCAGGCTCTTTCCTTTTTGGAACAACAAGTATCAACAGAGGGAGGTAGAGTATGGAGATAGGATTCTCACTCCACGGGCACTGATAATTAAACAAGAAGAATCCTACTCAGGGTGTGCACCTCAGGGAGTGTGGGACACCCAGTGTTGTGTTTAATACCCCTCACACACCAACAGGCCCCTTGGTGTCATGCTTCATCATCGGGGTCTTCGCACCCCGCTAGAGGGATGCGGCGTGCTACGACCAGCGGCTGCGCGGGAGCACTAGAGTGGTTGACTATGTGTGGTGTGTGTTATGTGCTTGTGCTGGGGTATGTGGGAAAATGTGAGTGAAGGGTGTGGTGAGGATTAAAAAGACACCTGGCCAGTAGGTTGTAAGAAAAATTTATTCGAAAACTCTGGCTGGTGCTATTAAAAAAAAAAAAAAAATGGCAATGGCAATGAACTACCCACAGTGGAACCAAGAATATAATGAGGGTTTCTACGGCCAGCAACAGGCTTTCGGAGGTCAACAGCAGCCTTTTTTAGGCACACGCCAAATATCACGAGGGAGAAACCGGAAAGGCAACAACGTGGCATGGCAGGACCAGGAACAGCCCAACACACGAACAACCAGGAGCATGACCGGGTCCCTCCCCAACCAGCCATCGACAAGCAAGAGAGGAACCTAATAGTCAACTTAACACCGTTGAGTCTGACAACAACACAAGAGAGTGTGTTAAACAAGGGTTTGGGGTTCGTACCTACCCACAAACCGGACTTATTCAAACTGAACATGGAACTGCAGGAGTTCTTTCGAAAACTGAAGCTCCAAGCTTTTTTCAAGGATAAACCACCACCGGAGGACAACACAGACACCGGTTTGAGGTTAAAATCAACGTTTAGCCCACCAGACTCAGCGATACCGGTGGAAATATTAACATTTGAAAAAGCAGTCATTACGGAGGTTAATCAGATGAACCCCAATGACCGGAGCACTTTTCACAACACCAGCGGTGAAGAACATCGAGCCCTAAGGGAATTAACAAGTAACAACGAACTGATAATAAAACCAGCGGACAAAGGGGGAGCTATCGTCCTACAAACCCTTGAGACCTATGACATAGAATGCAAACGTCTATTAGCTGACGAGCGCAATTACAAAATCCTTCAAGAAGACCCTACAGAAAGACTACGGATAAAGATCGGAGGTATGGTAGAGGAAGGTCTAACCCATAACTGGCTAAGTAAGAAAGAGGCAGACTTCCTACAACAACCATCACCGAAGATACCGTACTTTTACTGTATACCCAAAATTCACAAGAACATCAGCAATCCACCGGGGAGACCCATCGTCTCCGGGATAGGGTCGATTCTCGAACCACTATCTAAGTTTGCTGACGCCTTCTTGCGCCCTCTGGTTCAATCCACCAGCACCTACCTCAAGGACACCAAAGCCGTATTACAACTCCTCGAAGACAAACAATTCGACCCGGCTAGACAGTTCCTACTAAGCCTCGATGTAGAGAGCCTATACACAAGCCTCCCGCATGACGAAACATTACAAATTATTGAAGAAGTACTTTTCAGCGAGAGATGGAAATATCAGACCCCACGCAATCTGGTCATGGAATGCATCTCCATAGCCTTACAAGAGAACTTTTTCCAATATGACCAAACGCTATACCTACAGACCCATGGGACAAGCATGGGCAGCACTTTTGCGCCGAGTCTGGCTGGTTTGTATGTGTACCATCTTGAACATACAAAAATCCTCAATATCGACAATCCATACCATTCCCAGATCAACACATGGAAGAGGTACATTGACGATATTTTTATTATCTGGGATGGAAATATGGAGAGTGCCCAAGAGTTCGTAACATGGCTGAATAATCAGAATCGATTTCTAAAATTCACGAGCACAATATCAAACACCAGCATGGTATTCCTGGACCTGAACATATACAGCGAGGGAGGGAGATTGAAAAGTCGAACTCATTTCAAACCCACCTCGAGGAACTGCTTACTGAGATACGACAGTTTCCACCCTAGGCACCTCAGGGAGAACCTGCCCTATGGGCAGTTCTTACGCCTCAGACGAAACTGTACGGAACTGAACCAGTTCAATAACCAGGCAAAGGACCTCAAGAAGAAATTGATACAGAGGCAATACCCAGTGAAAACAATAAACAGGGCATTGAAGAGGGCAAAGAATAATCACAGGGAAGCACTCCTAGAAGACAACCCCAAGTCAAAGGAAGGAGAGAAAAGACCAATATGTGTCACAACATACACGACCCTGTCAAATGAAGTGTCGAAAGTAATCGATAAACACTGGAGAATATTGAATTGTGGTCAGCTAAACTTTGAAAAACCGATGTATGCACACCGTAGAGGTAGAAATATCAAAGACATTTTGGTCCACACAAGACCTCGCCAAAACCCCACGGGCAGACAAACCAACATCGGGGTACAAGGACATTTCCCCTGCGGAGATTGCAGCAGCTGCCACCTCACACGCAAAAGCAAAGAAATACACTTCAGAAATGGCACTTCTTGGGAGCAAAGACAATTCTCGAACTGCAACACAAAAAATGTTGTCTATATGATTACTTGCCCCTGTGGCCTTGAATACATAGGCATGACATCCCGACCAGTGAAAGTAAGAATTGGAGAACACAAAAGTAACGTGCGATGCAAAAAAACAACTACAAAAATGGCATCACATTTTTTAGACAGACAACACTGTGTCAACGACTTGCACTGGACCGTAATTGAACGCTTGCCTTCTGAAAATGGCCTACTTCAAAAAGAACAGCGCTGGGTTTTCCGTTTGGGTACTCATCTAGACGGCCTGAATGATGACATTCCCTGGGGTCAATTATCCGGATAGAACAACGGAGAAGTAACAGAAATTGTCTTCTGATTCCGCAAAATAATGGTAGCCATGCTCCCCTTTCCCGCCCCCCACTTTATCAAGTACAAGTGGTTCTTTTAACAATACTCACAGGTCACATACTGTGTGCTCAGATCATGAACCGTGCCAGATCTATGTAAACAGAGGAGTAGTGTACCTAAATCACTCGCAACCTTTTACTCATGCGCATAACAGTCAAAACCCATCAAAACAACCTAACATGCGCATGCGCGATAAGTAAGTGAGTCACCAACCCATTTTACATGCCCAGATCGACACACGTCACTCCCTCCAACAGGTCAATGATCATGATAGGCACAGAGACGGATGTCCCATATATGGTCTTAAAATCACATCCGTTAATTAACGAATCATAGAGCGCCATAGGCCCCATATATACCACAAACCCTGCGCGCTAAACATTACCAGCGGAGTATAGCAGGGAGGAAAGAGGCCTACTTTGGCGGACTCTGTGAGTATGAGAGTAAAGATAGAAATTTCCTTTACAACGAAAATCCACTGAACATACTGAGAATAGTGAGGAAAGGACTAAATCCCCCTTTTTTTTTTTCAAACCTTTCACAGATTAGGAGTCCACCTACCTACCCTGGCTTTCTGGACATGCTCGTAAGGCAGAACATGACAGTCTAAATGAGTATGAGTTCAGAACTATTAGTAACAAAAAGTGTGTCTTTTATGTATTCTTTGTGTCTGTGTTTCTTTTACAGGTTTATTTAACCGTTTGGGGCTCCAAGTGACTGCACTTGTCTGAGCCATTCCCGAGTGGTAACCAAACTCAAAAACTTTTTTCTTTTCTTTTTCAGGACATGCAACTGCATGATCCCGACAAACCGCTGTAGGCACACTATAGCCTAGTCTCTCACTGTAAATAACTTTCACTTTTTTCTCAAATTTAGTAAACAACATTTTTTACTAAAAAAACACACGTGAGTAGGGTTGGGAAGTTGTGCACCCGTCCTGAAGAAGGAACACTGAGTTCCGAAACATGTTGACGCACACCAGAGGTATAGTCCATAATCAAGACTACTAACCTCGCCTTGCACTTTTTTTAATAGCACCAGCCAGAGTTTTCGAATAAATTTTTCTTACAACCTACTGGCCAGGTGTCTTTTTAATCCTCACCACACCCTTCACTCACATTTTCCCACATACCCCAGCACAAGCACATAACACACACCACACATAGTCAACCACTCTAGTGCTCCCGCGCAGCCGCTGGTCGTAGCACGCCGCATCCCTCTAGCGGGGTGCGAAGACCCCGATGATGAAGCATGACACCAAGGGGCCTGTTGGTGTGTGAGGGGTATTAAACACAACACTGGGTGTCCCACACTCCCTGAGGTGCACACCCTGAGTAGGATTCTTCTTTCCTTTTTGGGCCTGGTCCACTAAAATGGCCCTGGGACACCTTGGAACTCGGACGCTTGTCTGCTCGGTCTTGGACCCCATTCTCGAAAGCGTCCCCTGAGCCTTGAAGATTCTACAAAAGTCTTGGGGGCCCCCGACTCCTGCAGGCTTCCGGTGGGGAGCGGCTGCCATCATTGCTCGCGGAATGACCACGACGGAGCCACGAGATGGTGGTGCTTTCATGCTGACGCCAGCTTCAGTCTGAAACATCCAGAAACACTGTACTACCAATTCGATCAGTTCCAGTAGCGCCCCAACGTGACCCGGTAGAGAAGAACTTGCCCTCCCCTCTTTGACTGGAGGTTCTTGTTGCCTGTCCCTTCGGTTGTCATTTAACAGAACTTTTTAGACTGCTGAGTTTATCGTTATTTTGGGCGGGGTGGGTGGCGGAGCCGAGCTGTCTTGCAGCCATCATGGTGTAGAGCTCAGTTCATCTCACTAGTTTCGTATTTCTCATGAAGGGTTGTTCCTAATGTTTCTATTTTAGCGAGGTCAAAAAGAGATCCCATTAGTGTCCTACTGATTTTGCTTGATTACTTTTGTTTTTTTACACGATTTTTCACTATCTGGAAAGACTAAACAGAGTATTGCGACTCTGTGCTTGTTTGTAAATAGAGAATGAACCAAAGAGAATCAATTCTAAAACAGTAAATGCTTGGATAACAATCAATCAAATGGAGAGACAAGCAGGCACGACGGATTACAATGGGGGCAAAGGCCTGCGTTAACTACCCTTCACTATCTGCAAAGAGAGAGTACTACTAAGAGAAAAGAGGGGGGGGGGCAGCGTTCAAAGCACATCAGCGTGCATAAACACGAAAATGTATTTACCTATCACGTACTTGACATTTGACAGCTTTTGATATTTGCTATTAAAAAACCATTGAAATTCACTGAAAAAAAAATAGGTTTTAGGCCATATATAGTTAGGGATTAGCATTTACAAAACCTTAATTTACTCGCACAAAACCATTGAAATTCGCATATATAGTTAGATGCAATAACTATATATCGCGCACCAGCAAGCCACTGCGGATGATGTCACATATTACATCATTCATGACATGGTCAGTGACATCACTGATGACATCACTGATGACATCTCAAATGACATCACTGATGACATCTCAAATGACATCACTGATGACATCTCAAATGACATCACTGATGAAATCACTGATAACATCTCATTTGACATTACTGATCACATCACTGATGATATCATTCATGTGATAATACGATGAACCTCTTCAGACTCTAATATAACCTTAGATACAATCAGTGTAAACAGACACTCACAGATTGTCACTCATCCATGGAGTTACTCACACACCTAGTCAGTAATGCAAAGAATCAATCACACCTCCATTTCCTCAACTATACAGTTATACACACCTTACTTATTCAAACATATACTAACACATATTTACTCTCTTATACAATCACTGATACAAGTTCACAATGATCCATACAGCCACTCACACATTCACTGGCTCTTATGCACATTTATTTATATATATATCAACTCTTACATGTACTGTGTTTTACATATGTACTTACTTTGACATGTAGCACTGAGAAATCCAATCACTCACCAATACACTCAGGCAGACAGTCAACCGCCCATACAGCTGTTTCCACATGCACTTTTGAACCCATACATCTAGTGAATCAACTGCTCACACATCTATGCACAGAGTCACATACCTCCCAGCCACCCCCACACACACACTCACTCTCCCATACAAATATTTGGGCAACCAATCAATAACCCATATAGTTACTCATATGGCTACTGATCAACACATGCAGCAGTTTACAGAACTACAGAAATAATGATGCACAAATTAAGACAGTTTAGTCACTAACCCATGCACTCAGTGAGACACATTTAATCATTCTCTCATACAGTCAGTCATGCACCTACTAAATCCTTCATCCAAACACTTATACATCCACTCATTCTTCAAATTGTAAGACATATTTTAACTTTACAGAAACATACAGTCACTGGATGATGTCATCAGTGATGTCATCAGTGATGTCATTTGAGATGTCACCAGTGATGTCACTGACCATGTCATGAATGATGTAATATGTGACATCATCAGCAGTGGATTGCGGGTGCGCGATATATAGTTATTGCATCTAATTATATATGCGAATTTCAATGGTTCTGTGCGAGTAAATTAAGGTTTTGTAAATGCTAATCCCTAACTATATATGGCCTAAAACGTATGGTTTTTTAAGTGAATATATATATATATTTTTTTGCATGGGAAGCTCCCGGTTCGCGAACCGGGAAGCGGCCTGGGGAGCGTTCTATGAGGAAAAAAGAATGATAGACCTTTCAAATATTGTATGTTAATTGATTGTTTGTTTTGTTGATTTTTTTTTCTTTACTATGTAACACAAAAAAGTTGCACAGTATATTTTAAGTCTCATTTTATATAATATCTTTTGGGTACTTTTTCAGCATTTTCAAATAAAAAAGAATAATGTCTGAAACAATTTTAATTTATAAAATTTAAATTTATTGCTCCGATTTCTCAAAATCTAAAAGTATTTGCAACATTATTTCATCTGGTATGTCGTCCTTTTCATTCCATTCTTCAATTTCATCAACACATTTAATTAATTCTTGGTCTATAGTGTCATCCAAAAAGTCTATTTCATCCTTTTCTTCTTTAGGATTGTTATCCATATTTATTTCAAATGAAATATTATTTTCCTTTGGTTGGGCTTCCATTTTCTTGCTGTAAATTGCATAAAAAATAATTATATCAGTAGAGATAGGGCACTGTTGGGTTTAAGTTCAGAGAGGTACTTGTGAGTTTATAACAGAGAAGTTATTTTTGGGCAGTGTATGGTTTCAGGCGTGAAGTAGTACTATTAAAAAGAGTCTGTGAAGAAGCCTAAGTAAATTCATAATTATACAAGCCTTTCTCAATGTTTAACTGTTACAGAGGGACAGTATATAACTATCTGAAAATGTTTTTCCAAATTAAATTTAAAGTGCATAACATACTTCTCCTTTTAAATTTATAAAATAACATCTTACCTTTAAAAAGAAGTTGAAGTTATTAGTGAAAATCCTATTGAAATGTACACCAGGAAGTAGTAGTCAAAATGGCTGTGTTTCCTTCTCTTCCTTTATATATATTCAAGTACATAACCAATCAAATGTCAGGTAAAAAAAAATGAAAATGAAAGTAACGTTTTCATTGGTTGTCAATTCCAACACTACAGATGTGTTTTGTGAAGTAATTTACCTCAGGGTATTTACAGAGGTCCACAGGCTAAATGGCTAAATGGATTTCCAAATACATTTATGAAAATGGTAGGGATTGGTATGTAGTATCAGCTAATCTATATTTGGTGAAAGTGTTTCCAGTTGTTTTTCTGTAAATTACTTTCCCACCTTTTTTAATGGAGCGCTTCCCGGAAAGCGCCCCGGTACGCGAACCAGCAGCGTTACAGGAGTCCACCATTTTGTGTTTCAGTTGAATTAAGATACAAGATGGAGGGCAAATGATGTCCAGAATGGGTAGAAGGGGGCACGGTAGACGTATTTAGACCCCCTAGGTTTTCTGAGGGTGGCTGAGGAGGCCCATATGTGCGGGAAAAAAATTTTTTTAAAGAAATTTTGAGCGGTTAGCTTCCGGTTCGCGGACCGGGTAGCGTTCTGGGGAGCGTAGTTTGTTGAAAATTAGTGAAAAAGTTAGAGTAAAATAATAATTGTGAGTGATTAGATGTAGGGTAGCTCTGAGAAGAGCTTTTGGGTTTATGGTACATTTAGGTACTTATAAGTAGGTACCAATGCACAGTCTTAAATTCAAAATGAAAATTCTGTTGCCCTCATCTGAGAAGTGATCTCCATCTCCTCTATAGATATCTTGCATGCAAAAACGCAAGTTATTGTTGTGTTGTACATGGAGCCCATTCCATGGTCTCTCATGTAAGCTGAAACAGATTTGTTTACATGCTTCCTCGACTTCTCAATTTGTGGACAAAATTGGTTCGACCACCTCCATTTCTGTCTTTGGCATATATTTGAATATACCAAGGCAGTTTGAGGAAAAAGTGCCATTAATTGTTCAAAGGTGTCCTTTAAAAGCATTTCTAGACCTACCCCAGTCAAAGTGCCCAAATCATTACCTCCACAGTGCACAATTAACAGGTCAGGTTTTGGCAAATGCATAAAGGTTTTCACCAATGGTATCAATTGGTGACATTTTATTCCTCTGTGGCCAAACCACTTAATTTCCACATCTTGTAAATTGAGGTTAGGTAAATTGCTGTTCTCAGCATACCTTTGAGCCCAGTTGATGTAACTATGTCCAACAATCCAGACAGTAAACATAGTGAGAGAAGTTTCTGCTGCAGTCAGATGAAGTGTGGTAATGAAATGGCAGATGAAACAGTAGGAGTTTGTAAGGAAAAAAAACTGTGGAGTTTCAGTGCTAATGATTCACTAGCAGTGATTGGTGGATTTCCATTTCTGAAAACAGAAAGTTAGGGTGTATGGATGTGTTCTTTGAAAGATGTAATTTGAATGGTCAAGGAAAAAACATTTAATGAAAGATTGCACTGGATACGTAGGTGCACTGAGAGTTCAGAGTTCAATTGAAACATTGCTGTGTGAACTTGCAAACATCAGAGGTCTTTCAGGAGGGGGTTGCTATGCAAAAAAGGCAGAGAGGGCAGAGGGGGGAAGGATTTTGATTTGAAAAAAGTGAGGGAAGAGTTTTGATTGGCTGACATGAGAGATATGTGTGATGAATATCAGCATTTCTGTGCTTTCTATAGCTGCAGCCTCTGGAGTGCATACTCTTTGTTCTGCTGAAGACAATTTGGTGTATTTCTGAGACTGTTTTGAAACTCATAAAGTATTTGCTAAGGTGAGAAAAGATTTATTTAATTTAGATAGACTATATTATGCTTTAAGGACAAAATTATGAAGAAAGCTGTGTTTTTAAAATGTTGCTTTGTCTAAAGTGTTTTACAAATAGATGTTGTTTCTTTGAGAAATTGTAATTGAAAATAATGTGAAGTATTAGCACTGTCAGGGTGTTTTTGTACATAGGAGCTGTGCAGTGTTTTCAAATTATTACTTGAAAATCGTTTTTGAGGAAAAGGAATGCTTTTTAAATTTATCACAAGGAAAAAATGGTGTCTGTTTCTTTATAAGGCATTTGAATATCTCTGATGTTATTTTTCCCATTTTAAGTTAAGAGCGTTTGCTGTGGGGCTTGTTCCTTGTAAATATGCTCCCACCTGTGCTTGGCAAATTTAGATTTTGATTTTCTGAGTTACATAGCCATGTTAAAAGTGTCCCAAAAATGGTGCAAGGGCAATCAAAAACCCCTTTCATGTGTCTTAAGGACATTTTAAGTCATTTCCTCTTGAATGTAGGTATACAATTGATTTATATGTTGTGTTTAAAAACGTTTTTTTTTTAAATCAATTACATTTCTGAATATGTACTGCTAGAGCTTCATAGGTTGTTTGGGGCATATTTATAAGGCATTTAAGTGTCTCTGATGTTATTTTTCCCATTTTAATTTAAGACCTTTTCCCGTGGTGCACGTTCCTTGTAAATATGCTTCCATCTGTGCTTGGCAAATTTAGATTTTGATTATTTGACTTACATAGCCATGTTAAAAGTGATCCAAAAATGGTGCAAAGGCTTTAAAAAACACTTTCATGAGTCTTAGGGCATTTTAAGTCACTGAGGAAACACAGGTGATGTGATTGTCCAATGAGGAAAAGAAACTCCACATTTTTCAATTACATCACCTGTGTTTCCTAAGTTTATGAATAACATTGTGCAGATGAAGAGCTTTCGCCGTGGGGCGTGTTCCTTGTAAATATGCTCCCACCTGTGCTTGGCAAATTTAGATTTTGATTCTCTGAGTTACATAGCCATGTTAAAAGTGTCCCAAAAAATGGTGCAAGGGCAATCAAAAACCCCTTTCATGTGTCTTAAGGACATTTTAAGTAATTTCCTCTTGAATGTAGGTATACAATTGATTTATATGTTGTGTTTAAAAACGTTTTTTTTTAAATCAATTACATTTCTGGATATCTACTGCTAGAACTTCATAGGTTGTTTGGGGCATATTTATAAGGCATTTAAGTGTCTCTGATGTTATTTTTCCCATTTTAATTTAAGACCTTTCCCCGTGGTGCACGTTCCTTGTAAATATGCTTCCATCTGTGCTTGGCAAATTTAGATTTTGATTATTTGACTTACATAGCCATGTTAAAAGTGATCCAAAAATGGTGCAAAGGCTTTAAAAAAACACTTTCATGAGTCTTAGGGCATTTTAAGTCACTGAGGAAACACAGGTGATGTGATTGTGCAATGACGAAAAGAAACTCCACATTTTTCAATTACATCACCTGTGTTTCCTAAGTTTATGAATAACATTGTGCAGATGAAGTTTAGGTCTGTCCACGGACACAAAAGAGCTCTGGCCTTTGTTCAAGAGTGAAGTGGACATGACATACTTCATTGGTAGGCCTTCACATGTATTATCTCCTTTGTACTCTGCAGCGGTGGTGCAAAAGATTTGCTATGTGGCGACATATTTTCAACTTGATGTATCTAGACAGATGTGTCATGCTGTAAAGTCCTGTGCCACATGAAACTTGCGTCAGGTTTCATATAGGTGTTTTGTTGCAGGGTGGGCATTCATTTGCATGAAAGCCCTGTAAAAGCAACACAGTGAAATTTAGAAGATTTCACTGAGTCAGCTTTATAGCATTCCTGAATCAAATCCTTATGGCTGTTTGAAACAGGCATAAGGAGTGAAGCACCATGCAATGTGTGGCTTCCTCCTGTGCATTGCAGTAGACATGTCGTGTTTACGATGTGACTTGTGCAATGTGTTGCTTTTGCGGCCCTGATGCGTGACGCATCTGTGCTGTTTTTATTCAATGGTGTTCCACAATGTAAATGTTCCACACCAGGAGTAGCAGAGCAGTGGTGCACGTTAACTGGTGCATTCCCGGGGATGTGCCAGTTAATATAAATCTGTCCCTATACATTTAAGTATGTGCAGGGGACACAGAGTCGGTGAGGCTTATCCTAGGTTAAGAAGAGATGAGTCCTGTTTACTAAAGACTTAGACATAGGCCTCACCTCTTCAGCATCGTTGGACATGGCTAAATAATAGCTGCAAAATGATACTCTTGTTAAACAATTTTACTATTCTAGTCTGTGAGATTTGTGTCTTTGTATGCAACATCTCATTGTTGTTCTCTTTTTTTAAAGATTACGACAACATCAAGCATGAGTGATAATGAGCAATCGGTTGATCTCGATCTTTTCGTTGAACTTGTCATTGAAACGTCAGTGGAAGTAGATCCCTTAGATCATTTAAATCCTGAGGATGATGAAGAATATGATGAGAATGCTGATTTGTCAGAATTGTATGATGTAGGGTGGGAAGCTGATCTGCTTAAGCCTATGTAGTAAAAATGTAAACCGTTTCATTTAAAATTAAACAAAAGTTCAAAAATAGTTTATGTGTAGTGTCTTTATTAAAATAATCAAATATGCTTGTAAAATTAGTTCAGATTCACATATAAAACAACACAGGTAAAATGTAGAAGCATTTAATTTCTTTGCTACTATTTGTGATTTCTAAATTTGCCAATGCACTAAAAATTATTCTATGTTAAAATAACAAGCAGGGTGTTAAGTTTTTGATGACTGTTATTGATTTACTGTTTGGTAATAGTGATTAATAACATTTTTTATTATATTTTAGCACAGATTCAACTGCAGATTATTTCAAAATTTGAAAACGCCAACTAAGAATCGAATTAGAAAGGCTACAAGACGTCAAAGACAGCAGGTCCATCAATTACTGCAGCAGTCCTCTACAAAAAAAACTTGTCAAGTCACCAAGAAAGCACCGGGTAAGACCACGAAATCATTCATAAGAAAAATTTGTAGTAAAAAAAGTATTTCTACAGAAAATATTTCAGTCCAGAAAAAGAGAAGCAATTTAAACGGAAAGGAAGGGCCAATGAAAAATGTTACTGCTAGAGCAAGAGATAACTCTGTGCATGATAGCAGAAGGAAAGAACAGTTTAGGGACATTCGTAAACGAATGTTCCGCAACAGGATAATTGGCAATTTGTTAAAAATATTAACAAATGTCAACAGAAAGTGGTTTTTTATAAAAGAAAAAAAAAGTTGAGAAAGTTATTGATCAGGCATTTGAAATTAAACGAAAGTTATTTATTTTGATAATCAACAGAATTAGGAAGGTAATTTATGATTTCAAAACAAATAGTAGATGGAAGAGAATAATTAATCGTAGTAATTTTTGTGATGTTTTCTCTGGAGACTGGATGCATAGTTCAAGTTCTGAGGCATTTTTTAATGAGGAGAGTTATTTCCAGGATAATGATTTGGTGCATGCAGTTGACACCAGTGGTCGAGCTTATGAAGGGAAAGATGGATGTCCAGTTGAAAAAGAAAAACTTGTGACAACAGAGACAGAAGAGGTGTTAGGTAATGAGGTTTTAGGAAGACGTCCAAAGGGTCCTGTGTACACCTGGAACTGTAGTAGTATTTGCAGTGTGCGACAGGATTCAATCGATTTGCTTTGTGATTTTGTACGGACATTTAATAAGAAAAGTTTGAAGAAGAAAATGAAGTTGCTGCAAGAATTAGATCCTTGCAGAGTGAGAGAAGTGACAGGTTTACATGGTCATTCACTGGCTTGTCTTTCCAGGAGAGTATGCCAGAGTGTTTTTCATCATTTTAGGATGCTAGCAGTGCATCATAATAAAGTGAGGAAATTAGTTAGAATGTTGTATTACATTTTATCACCATCCCCTGCACAGAATGTACCTCAGGTCACTAAAAGCAACGTTGATAATTACCCAGAATATTATGTGTGTCCCCCCATGGAAACATCAACTCTGTATCATCTGCTTGCATCATGTTAAATGTTGTAGCAGGACTGCCTAGACAGTCCAAACAAAAAAAACAACAAAAAAAAGAATGTTGTATTACGCTAAGAGTCCAGCAATTATGCTTAAACAATTATGTGCTGCTCTTTTCCATGGTTCTGAAATAGATGTGAAGAATATTTGTGAAGAAATTGAGTTTTGTTACTTTGGAAGTAAAGAGGAGAATGTTCAATTGACCCAGAAGAAGAGGGTAATGTTGAAGATAATGTACAGGTTTCCAGTACAGATAATTTTCAGAAGGAAATTGCCACGTTTCAGGTGAAATCAAGTGAGAGGCCTAATTTCAGTTGTGTGTGTTGTCGACGCACTTATTATAAGAATCAGACTAAGTTAGTGGATTTATATGCAGAAAGTGAAAGGGAAAATAATAGTGAATGGAAGGATTTCGCAACATACTTGATGGTAGAAAATTGTTTTGATTTTGGATCGGATCAACGTGTGTGTACTTATTGTTGTAACAAATTAAACCAAAACCAGATGCCTGCTAGGGCGGTTCATAATAATCTGGAATTGGTTGAGATTCCTTCTGAATTGAAGGATTTAAATACTTATGAATCTATTTTGATTCAAAGTATCCATCCCTTTCAGGCTATTGTAAGAATGGAGCCAAAGACAGGGAAGTGGCCTACATCAGATTTACAGAGAGGATTAAAGGGAAAGGTTGTTTATTTGCCTCTAGATTTGAACAAAAACATTAACACAATTGGAATAGAGAAAGTGGAAGAGAAACCTCTAGTTATCATAGTTAATGGTGTTCCAACAAAGAGTAAGACAATATGGCAAGATTTAGTGGATGTTAGGAAAGTCAAAAAGGCAACATTGTATTTAAAAAAAATAATAAGTACTATAAGAATGTATATGTTGCAGAAGAGGAAGTAAGTGAGGAAGAGGATAGCGATGTGTGTCCTGGTCAAATTGAAAAAGTAGAAGCCTCTAAAAAGGAAGAAATATATGAACATTATAGTGTTCATCCTTTGCATTCCAAGGAAGTTATGTGGAATGCTATTGAGTTGTTTCTAATGAAACAAGCCAAAGGGAGTCCCATTAGTGTTTGGGAGGAAAGTTTGGAAGCTCGATGTTTCCCACAGCTATTTCCCACTGGTCGAGGAGGACGATATGATGAGCGACCTGTTCAAATTCCTGCTTCAGAATACCGGACTTTACGATTGTATGCAGAAGATGCTAGATTTCGACAATGCATTCCCTATTTGTTTCATCTCCTGTTTGAAATCGATCTGTCAGGACTGTCATATGCAGTGAACCACATCTTGAAAAGTGGTATACAGATGCGAAACATCTCGGCAAGGGACTTTATGGATAAAGTCAATGTCCAAGACAGTATTTTGGATTCTCACCTGATTAATCTGATGGCGTGTCAGCGTGGTACTAATGAGTACTGGTACTGTCATCATGGTGATTTAAAATGTATGCTGAGGAACTAAGGAACTCCGACATGGTTCCTCACTCTCAGCTGTGCCGAGTATAGCTGGGAAGACTTACTTGAATTTCTACGAGAGGCAAATGGTAACATTGAAAATATTGAATTCAAGACACCCGGAGAACTGTGCTCTTTGGATCCAGTGAATGTATGCAGGTACTTCAATCATAGATTTGAAGCTATGATGTCTTTCATCATGAATAAGAAGAATCCACCTCTTGGAGAGGTGTTGGATTTCTTCTGGAGAAAGGAGTACCAAGCAAGAGGTGCTCCTCATATACATATGCTGTTGTGGATCAAGGATGCACCTAAATTTGGAACAGATCCAGATGACTTAGTGATGAGTTTCATAGAACAGTATTCTACGTGTGCTGTTCCAAATGCAAAGGAGAAGAAAAGCCTAAGAGAACAAGTTCTACGTTTCCAAAGCCATCGTTGTGGAAAGTACTGTCGTTGTAAATTCAGAAACAAGGACAAGTTCTACACCAAATGTCGTTTCAACTTTCCACGGCCGGTGATTTCTAAAGGAAGAGTAAACAGTTTGATGTCTTCGCTGCGACATAATGTGACGAGGAAATCACCCAAAAACACATACAATTTGAAAAGAAACGAAGAGTCCAAGTACATCAATGACTACAACCCAGTGATTTTGTCCATGTGGAATGCTAACATGGATATACAGTTTGTGGCTGACAAATGTATGGCTGTGGCTCGGTATGTGACATCTTACATCACCAAAAAAGAAAAGACAGAATTGAAGGATATGTGGGAGGATATTTCCCATGAAAAGAGCCTCAGCAAGAAGTTGTACAGTTTCAGTTTGAAGATGTTGTCGCATCGAGAAATTGGAGCTTACGAATGTTCTGACCGGTTGTCTTCAGCAAGTCTCTATGCCAAATCTAGGAGTATCATTTGGGCGAGTCTTGGTCTTGCTGCAACGCGAAATCGAGTTCTAAAACCTGTCCGGGAAATTGAGTATTTGGCGGAAAAGGAGCCAAACAGTACCGACATTTTGAAGACCAACATGTTGGATACATATTATCCAAATCGAAGCAGTCACCTCGAGAATGTTTGTCTATATGAGGTTCTACAAAATTACATATTCAAGAGGAACATCAAAGAAGATATTGAGAAAGGAGTGTATGCTGTAATTGGAAGTTAGGGATGTCTGATCAAGCAAAGAAAATGCCACTTGGTAAACCATCGAAAATTGAGTGGCGAATCTCCAAAAAAAAAAGAGTTTTTCTATTTAGCACTCTTGCAACTTTTCAAGCCTTGGAGTGCAGAAGAAGAACTGCTTGGAGATTTTCTTTGTTACAAAGACTCTTTCAATGCCGCCAAGGAGACTATAGAATGTTCTGCTTTTCCCAAATATCTAGAAATGTTGACTTTGGAAATCGAACAGGAAGCAACGATTGCAGCTGAGATTGCTAGAGACAGTTCTCAGGACAGTCAGAGTACTGTTTCATTGAGTCAGGATCCATTAGGAGGACCTGTTATCGAAAATGAAGCTGCCACTGCTATGAATGAAGTAGAAAGAGCCATGGCACATGCTCAGGAGGATGCGGTTAACTTAGAAGACTTGGAAAGACAACTCAACGTTGAGCAGAGGAAAATATATGACGAAGTTACCAAGCAAATTGAGCATGGATTAAATCATGAGAAGAAAGAGTGCTCATGTACGTCGTTGAAGCCTGTCCGATTGTACGTGAGTGGAGAAGCGGGAACTGGAAAAAGTTTCCTCATTAAAGCAATTTCATGTTATTTGCAGGAAAGGACTGAGTCATCGCTGTCTTGTGTTGTGACCGCTCCAACTGGACTGGCAGCTCATAACATTAAAGGAATTACTTTGCATCGTCTACTGATGTTGCCAGTGGAGCATGACAACAAATTACAATACCACAAGTTATCTGGAGATGCTTGTTGTGAAGTTTCAAGAGTCTTGAGGAAGATGAAACTTCTTATCATTGACGAAGTAAGCATGGTTTCAAATCTCATGCTTGCTTTTGTGCATTTGAGAATGCAAGAAGTTCTTAAAACAGAGTATGATGTGTTATTTGGTGGCAAACACATCATTGTTTTCAGTGATCTTCTGCAGCTGACACCAGTGAAAGGACAACCTGTGTTCAAAATACTCACGCATAAAACAGGGGCGACGCCGCGACCCATTGTGGCGCGCCTTCTCAACTTCAGAGATCGAGATGCGATCCTCCAAGCGTCCAGATCGCACGGGCCACTACAATATCAGAACGCGGAGGTGCATTTTTACCCGGATTTCACCAGGCTGGTGCAACGCCAAAGACTGAGCTACGCGGGAGTCAAGAGACGCCTCAGGGACATGGGTCTCAAATACTCTATGCAATTCCCTGCGAAGCTCCGTGTGGAATTCAAGGGCCGTGCCTACTTCTTTGATTACCCGGACAATGTGAGCGAGTGGCTGGACACTGTAACACCAGAACGGGAAGAGCGTGAGGAAGATGTTGGAGGAGCCTCAGGCGGAGCGGAGCGGCAAGAATGAACTGGGGGCCGGGGCTACCACTGCCTCGAATGACCGCCGGACTGCTGTTTTGGTGTGATTACTCTCTCCTTTATTTTTATGGTGGGTGGCGGGACGATTCCACGGGGATTCCTTCCTCCTCTGGGTCTTCGGTAGAGTAGTTAATGGGGCGACAGGCACACTGCAGGTTGGGAGGGCTTTTTAGTCTTACGCAGGGGTGCAGGGTGGGGGGTTGGTTGGGTACAGTTTTGGTTTGTTTTGTGTTTCTCTTTTTCTCTTTCTTGTGGCACACAGACAATGGTGATCCTGGACTTTTTCTGATGCTGGTGTCTTTGGGTGGTGGGTGGGGCGGGTGGTGGAGGGATGAGGGGTAGGGTGTTGAAAATTCTTAGTTGGAATGTTAACGGGTTGGGTGATCGTATCAAGAGAGGGGTGGTTATTCAACTGGTTAAACGGCATATGCCGGATGTTGTACTTCTTCAGGAGACGCACTTGGTGGGCAATGCCTGTAAAGCCCTCAATCGCAAAGGTTATAAAATGGTGGCTCATTCGGGGTTCTCTTCCGGCTCCAGGGGGGCGGGGATTCTTGTGCGCGCATCCCTTCCCTTAGAGATAGGGACCACCTTGATAGATGATAGGGGGAGGTATGCCGCCGTATCCGGGAGATGGGAAGGGCGTTCCCTCACGTTGTTGTCTGTGTACGTCCCCCCAGGGCTTCAGTCTAGTACTTTTCAGGACCTTGGTGGTGCCATTTTGTCTATGCCGGCTGGTCGTTTGATTGTGGGGGGTGACTTTAATGCGGTTTGCTCTGGTCTCCTCGATCGCCAACCGCCTCGCGACCTACGTGGACCACAGATGTGGTTGCCGTCCTTCCTTGAATCTACTGGGCTGGTGGACGCGTGGCGGCTTTTGCACCCCACGCTTCGTCAATTCTCTTTCCTGTCGGGTGCGCACGGGAGTCTCTCGCGGATTGATTATGTCCTTACGCTGGCTTCGGATGCACTAGCTGTGTCGGAGGCCCGCTTCCTTGCCCGAGGCATTTCCGATCATTCCCCGTTATGGGTCTCCTTCGACTTTGGCGTGACTCTGTCGGAACGCCCGGCAGCGGTCAATCCTTGGTACTTTCGTGATTTTAAGACCCGCACCCTTTTGGCCGAATCTATTGACTTATATTTCACCGAAAATGTGGGCTCGTTGGAGTCGGCCGTTACACTGTGGGAAGCTTTTAAGACGGTGCTCCGTGGTGAGGCCCAGGCACTCATCGCGGCCACCCGCCGTGATAGGGACTCGGCTATGCTGGCCATTGAGCAGGAGGTGCTACACCTCGAGGCCCAGCTGCGCTCCGATCCGGACCCCCTGGCCCTCCACAATCTCTCGCTGAAACAAGCGGAGTACCACGACTTGACCACTAATGCCGCTCTTGTTCTCGCCAAAGAACAGCAAGGCCGCATCTACGATGTGGGCGATAAGGCCGGGAAACTGTTGGCTTGGCTCGATAGGAGGGAGATGGCCAGCCGAGTGGTGCCGGAGCTCCTTGGAGACGACGGTACGATCCTTACGGATCCCAGCGCCATTGTTGACTCTTTCGCGGACTACTTCCGTGGAGTCTATGAGTCTGCCTCGGAGTTCTCGGAGGCGGATGTTACGACCTTCCTCGCTGATATCGACCTGCCCAGTCTCTCCGAGGAGGAAAGGGAGGACCTGGATAGGGACATTACCGCGGACGAGATCGTCCTTGCGATCCGCTCCCTTAATTCAGGCAAGGCCTCTGGGCCCAACGGTATACCAGTGGAACTGTATAAAATCCGATCGGATGCGGTTTCCCCGCATCTCCGCAAGATGTTCCTCGAATCCTTTGAGAGAGGCTCCCTTCCCCTGGACCAACGACTGGCTACCATCGTGGTTATCCACAAGGAAGGTAAACCACGGGACGTTTGTCGCTCTTACCGTCCCATTTCCCTCCTTAATGTGGAACCCAAGGTCCTTGCCAAACTCCTGGCTAATCGGTTGACTGGAGTCATTAGTGACCTCGTACACCCCGATCAATCTGGATTCATCCCCCACCGTAACACTGCCCTGAACTTGCGCCGCCTCCATGGGGTTATGGCCCGGGCCCACACTCTTAAAGACCCAGCGGTGTTGGCGTCCCTGGATGCCACCATGGCCTTTGATTCGCTAGAATGGCCTTACTTATGGGCGGTTCTGGCTAAACTCGGATTCGGTCCGATCTTCATTAGTTGGGTGAAACTTCTCTATGCGGACCCGATGGCCAATGTGACGGTCAATGGTCGCCTGTCGGCGCCCTTCCCTTTGCGCCGTGGCACCAGACAGGGTTGCCCCTTGTCCCCCCTCTTGTTTGCCCTGGCTCTTGAACCCCTTGCGGCGCAGCTGCGTTCCCATCCCGACTTGAGAGGTATTGAATGGGCCCCCGGCTTTGAGGACAGGGTCTCTCTCTACGCTGATGACATACTACTGTACATGTCCTCACCGGGTAGCTCCCTCATTGTGGCCTGCGATGTCATCAAACTTTTTGGGCGATACTCCGGCCTGGTTATTAACTGGGCCAAGTCGTCCCTCTATGTCCTCAAAGGGGATACCCCGCGCCTCCCGGGGGGCTGCGGTATCCAGATTGCTTCGCGCGGCTTTAAATATCTGGGTATATACATATCCGGTAATGCCAAGCTCCGGTATGATAACAATCTGCTCCCTCCTCTTCAGCGGTTGCGGCGTGACGTCGAAAGCTGGCGCCACCTGCCACTCTCCCTCCTAGGCCGCGCTGCCCTTTTTAAGATGATGGCTCTTCCCAGATTCCTCTATGCACTACAGAATACGCAAGACCCTGTCCCGGCCCGCTACTTCCGCGACATCGAAGGCCTGCTTCGTAATCTTCTCTGGGAGGGTCGCCCTCGTGTAGCCCTCCACAAACTCACGCTCCCTTGGTATGATGGGGGCATAGCCCTCCCCGACGTGCGCCGGTACTATTGGTCGTCGCAGCTCGCTGCCCTGAACCATGGGTTTTACGGCCCGGTGGAGAACCCTGGATACGCCATGGATAGATGGCTGATGGGCGGCGGGAATTATTACCGTGCCCTATACTCCAAGTCCTTTGACCGCAAACTGACGGGCCCCACTCGCACGGCGGTTCGCATTTGGAAAGCGGTTACTAAGGCGCAGGGATGGCAGGGCAGGCTCACGAGGCTCACTCCCCTCTTTGACTCCGACATCCTGGGTAGGCTGTGGCACACCAAAGGTTTTGACAAGTGGGACCTCATTGGCATCAGCAGGGTTGAGGACATGCTTTCTAGGGGTTTGATTAAGACCTTCCCCCAGTTACAGGCTGAGTACCAGCTGGGCGCGACGGAGTTCTTCCGCTATGCACAGTTGAGACATGCGCTGGTTTCGGCCTCCCCGCCGGATGGCGTCATTCCTGAAAGTTCCCCGCTGGAGGATAGGATCCTGGATGGGCATGTGCCAGACAGTGCGATTTCCCTTTCGTACAAGAAGCTGATAAATGTACGCACAGACCTCCTCCTTGGCCTGAGAGATCAGTGGGTGGCGGATGGCCTTGAGCTGGACGACGAGGATTGGCAGAGTGCGGTTTCCTCTCCTAAGGAGGTTGCCATCTCTTCCCGTCTCCGCCTTGTGCAGTTTAAGATCCTCCACCGGGTGTACGTGACTGGGCCCCGATTGATGCGCATGGGTTTCTCCTCTGACGGCCTTTGCCGCAGGGGTTGTGGGGCTCCTGCCACCTTCCTACATATCCTCTGGGATTGCCCGGTGATCGCCTCCTATTGGAGGAGGATCCACCGCGTGATGGCGGAGGTTACTGGCGTGGCTTCCCATGCGGAGGCCCGTCGATGCCTCCTAAATGTTTGGGAACCGTCCGACCATAATGTTGCGCAGACTAGGTGGGTCACCCTTGGGAACATGGTGGCGAAGAGGGACATAGCCCAGCGGTGGGGTGCGACTGCGGCCCCTCTACTGGTGCAGTGGAAGGCCAACATGGACTGGTGTATGTTTAGGGAAAAGACAGTCTATGTAGCCAGGGGGAGGCCGCGGAATTGGACGAAAGTCTGGGGAGCATGGAACGAATATAGGGGGGGTGTGTGCCAACCACCTGAACCAATTGACCAACAAGATGCTGACTTTCCCTGACCTGTGACGCCAACTGAGCTTCGAAGTGACTCTTTCTCCTGATGCCCTCCCCCACCTCCCTCCATCCCATCCTGTATTCCTCCTTTCTTGATAGTATTCCTGCCTTATTCCCTACCCGTCCCCGGCACCCAGCGTCACGTTTTACTTACTGCCACTTTCGCGCCCACGGGCGCCAGTTGTTGTTTCTCTATCATAAAAATTAACCTTTGATGATTATGTTTCTACTGTTGAACACTACTGACCTCCTCCATTTTTGCTGCCTTGCCTCCGGGATGTTAGGCTAAATAGCTGTGTGTTCTGATCTCAAATAAAGGTTTTCAAAAATTTAAAAAAAAATAAAAAATACTCGCGCATGAAGATACCAGGAAGTGCCCAGGCAGCATTGGCAACGTCAATATATGGTTAAACTTCAATTATGCAGAACTGCATGAAAATATGCGTCAGGCGAAGGATGAAGATTACAAGAATATTTTACAAGATGTTAGAATTGGAAAAGTGACCGAGCATGCGAAAGAAGCTTTACATGCACGATTACTGTCAAATTTATATCCAAAACAAGACATTGTGCCTGAGAATATTTTTAAGAAAATTACTGAGAAGAAATCTGGAATATGTTTGATGCCAACTCTTGCAGAATGTGCCATCTTCAACAACAAAATGTTGAATTTAGAAAAACAAGAGATTGTGAAACTTGAAGCTATTGACAAAATAGAGCATATGGGAGCAACAATTATTTTGTCTGAGAATTTGAAATCTAAATTGGATTCATTAGAGAAGACTATATCTAAAACTGCGGGTTTTGAAAAGACTTTGAATGTGTGCTTAAATTGCCAAATCATTTTGAGAAGGAATTTACATGTTGAAAGAGGTCTGGTAAATGGATCAATGGGTAATGTTGTTGATTTGGAGAAATACAGAAATAGAGATGGAATTGAATTTTTAAAAATTAAATTTGATGGCATTGAGGAAGTACAGCTAATTGGTCGTTCTTCTGCTAGATTTTTGCTTGTAAAAGATTTATATGTTCGCCGTAAGCAGTTTCCTGTTTGCTTGGCATATGCGGTGACAATTCATAAATCGCAAGGTTTAAGTGTAGATAGTGCTTTGGTGAATATTGGCAGTTCTGTGTTCAAGGAGGGTATGGCATATGTGGCATTGTCACGAGTTAGAACTTTATCGGGATTGTACTTAATTGCCTGTGATGTCACAAACATTTGTGCGGATCTAGATTGTGTTAAGGAATACAATAGGTTAAGAAGAGAGTATGCGCCACATTTTCCTCAATATCCTTTGTTTGAGAAACGTGTGGTAGGCCGGAAACGAAGAAATGTGACCAATAGTAGGGAGGTTGTAGCAAAAAGACGAAAAGTCGATGAACCTGAAATTATAAGCAGAAAGAAAATAGATTCTGTTGAAGATGTTGTTGGTTTTAAATTTGAAAATAGTTCTGGTGTCAACTGCTATGCTAATGTAGTTGTTAATGTTCTCTTTTCACTAGAGACTTTCAAAGAACAGATTGTGAACAATTCGGAACAAAGTTTATGCTGTTTGTTGAATTCTGTATTAGAGAAATGTAGTGCTGATAGAATGGCAGTAGAAAGTGTGTCTGAAATTCGTTTTCTGTTAGACGAATGTTCAGGTCAAACAGAATTCTCTGAAAATATTCAGCAAGATTGTCAGGAGTTTTTAATGTATATGCTTGATGTATTGCAAGATGAAGGTATAGATATAGGTCACCTGTTTGGGCTTTCTTATCAATGGCAGCATGACTGCGAGAATTGTAGGGTATCAAGTACTACTAGTGTAGATTCAGAAAGATTTATATATTTAACTTTGCCAGACAGTAAATCAGTGTCCTTTCATAAGCTAGTAAAAGCAGCTGATCACAACATGGAGTGTAGCCAATGTAAATCTGAAATGATGTCAACATTATTTTTACGAAGATATGGCCTGTATGTCATTTTAATGTTCCAAAGATGTAGGCCTGATGGAACGAAATTGACAACTTTAATAAAAAAAATTGTTGCTTCGCAGTTGTCAATATCAGGAAGGACTTTTGTAACTGCAGCAATTATATATCATAATGGTCCTACAACAAAATCAGGACATTACACAGCGTATTTAAAGTCCAGAAATGTTTGGTCATTCTGCAACGATTCTGTTTTAACTTTCAAAAAGAAATTGCCTTTTGACCTTAAAAATTCTTACCTGGTGTTTTTAAAACCAAAGTTTTAGGGACAGAATCTCGGGATTTGTTCTGAGGAATTTCAAGAGATTCATGGAGTAGAGGAAATGTAAGTCTGCAATGCTGTCTAGATTATTTATCCAAACTTTTGATCATAATGTCATTTTAAAAATTCAAAAATATAAACCTGATGCAAGTAACTCTGCTTCATAGTAAGCAGTATCAGTGTCATAGGAAATGTAGAATATGAGTGAGCAACAAGGGTAAGATATTAGTAGTCCAGATTGTGAAAGTAATCGTAAACGTTTTCTTTCTGAAAGTTGCGAAAATAGAAAATGACGGAATTCCAAGAGTTGTAAATGGCTCTAACATGATTTGGCCTTGTGGAAACATGTGGTAGAATGTGAGAAGTCTTTTATCGTATGTAACATATTTTTCAAAACGATAGAGGTTTTCTTTCAGAAAGTGGCGGGCTGAAAATATTAACAGCACAACAGAGTGTAAACTGTTCATAGGACATCCTTCGACGTCATGGAAAGTAAGTTAATTTTAAGGAGTTTTGAATTCTGATTTCTTATGTTGTATGGGTTTTTTAAACACAATCATTTTGATTGTGTTTTTTTCCCCGCTGTTACATGATGAATACCTTCAAATCACTGATTTTAGTGATATTTGATACATTCTGAGAACAGCAAAAATAAACCATTTAACATGTATAATAATTCTCTACTTTTTGTACTTATGATATACATTTAGAAATGTGAGTTAGACATGGAGAAACTGAGGCTTCTGTAAGTGTCAAAGTTAATGCATACAGTGCTGCACTTCTGGGTACTGTTTTATTTTGAAACCTGAGTAGGCCTCACCTCAAACAAACCTCTGGATAGGACACATCTTATTTGCATCCTGAAACAATCATTTAAAATGTTAGGGACAATTTTATGATGGCTTTACATCTCTTTTGCGCTACCATTGCATCACTGTTGTGAGACATCAGCAGTGCAAAAGATGCACCATATTCCAAAATAGGCCTCACTTCATCAACATCAAGATACTGTTACTTTCAAATATATATCTTTAGGACTGTGTAGGGGGTCTAGAGAAGCAGAGGCTTCTGTAAATGTCTAAGTTGTTGAAAAACTGTTTGTCCTTCAACCTTTTCCCTTGTCTTTTCTAATTTTTAAATACATGTTTAAATATTTTTTAAATGTTTGTTCTCTCATTTACAGATTGAAAGTATGAAAAAAAAGTGAATAAGTTAACAACAATTATAAGGTAAATGTTTTCTACTCTTTTCGTTACATTTCTATCACATTCACCTAATATAGGGCTTCAGACTATAGAGCTTTAAACAAAGTTTAACTAAATGTGGCAATTTGGAGCTGTGCCCGTGGCTTTTAGGTCAATGCACAAGTGCATTGACCTAAAATGCGTGTGCACATTACCAAATCGCCGTCTGTTCCCTCAGCTGCACTCCTCCCACACCTTTGAAGTGAAGATTACCTTCACTTCAAACGCCCCGGCTGCTTTACATCCTCATTCTGCTCTCCCCGCTCCATCCCCTCCCCTGTCCGCCGTGTGCATTTCTTCT
Source organism: Lissotriton vulgaris (assembly GCF_964263255.1). Lineage (NCBI taxonomy): Eukaryota > Metazoa > Chordata > Amphibia > Caudata > Salamandridae > Lissotriton > Lissotriton vulgaris. Next base: position 458,347,605 of record NC_141696.1, on the reverse strand, counting down.
CCCCCCCTCCCCACAGTAACACCACTCATACACGCAACGCCACTCACACACGCAACGCCACTCACACACACTACGCCACTCACACATGCAATGCCACTCACACACGCAACGCCACTCACACACACAATGCCACTCACACACGCAACTCATCCACGCAACGCCACTCATCCACGCAACGCCACTCATCCTTTTGCAAAACCAAAAGGACAAACTTTTCTATTGTGAGACCTATTGCATTTTCAATGCTTGATTCTTTCACTTCCTTATCTATTTTGTTTTCCACAATTATATCCTCTTCTTTCTTTTCTTCAGTAAATAAATCTATTAAACAGCATCTCTGGTTTAGTCCCTATAGCTGTCTTTCTTTTAATATTACTCTCTGTGTACTTCCCTTGTACTTACTCCTTTTTTAAAAAAAATAAAATTTTGGGGTTAGCTCCCGGTTCGCGTACCGGCGAGTGAACCGGAAAGCGAACTAAAAAAAAAAATACAGCTTGCCAGAGTGTTACACTTTCTAGCAATTTTTGTATAAAGGGGAGGTAGTTCTGAAAAGAACTTTTTTTATAATGTTTTTGTTGTTTTATATTTTTTTTTCTTTTTTGAACATTATTTGTTTTTTTTGTATTTTTTGAACAATTTTATGGGTTTTTTTTGTTTTTTTGAAAGGGAAAGAACAAAAAACAGGCATTGAAAAGGGCTCAACAGGAGCAAAAAAAAAAAAAATTTTCTTGGGGCGTTTAGAGCATTGGTGTTTTTCAAATGCTAAATTAACTAACTTAATACTCATATTTGCACATGACAATAAGGTGCCGCAATATAAACAAACAATCTTCATATGCACAAAATTTTCTTGGATGTTTGGCATTGTTTCTCGTGCCTCTGGAGCCGACAAAGATATATCTGATGATGTCCTGGCCACAGAAGTTGGAGGATTGTCTTGCAGGTCACGCATCTCTGCCCGGCTATAATTCAGAGGATGCCACCTCTGCATATGACGGTGCATTGTATAGTTCCCATAACTATACTTCTTTTCTGTGCCTCTAGATAACTCATCCTTGCATATCAGGCACGTCACATAGCGTGCATTAACTTTTTTCTTTCCTGCAGGTATTGAAAAAAACTGCCAAATAAAACTATTTTTATAATGAGATACCCGGGGCAACTCTTTTAAAAATTGTGGTGCCTGTTCTTCCTCTTCCTCTTCTTGATCTTCTTCCTCCTCTGGGTTTGCAAGGAACTGTGGAGGTGGTCCTCTCTTCCTATGAGGAGATGGTGGTGGTGGGGGGGGGGGGGGGTCCACCAGCTGAAGCTACAACTGAAGCCATTTCTCACTGTACAAAATAGGTCTTCCTTTCTCAAAGTTGAAAGTCAGAGTAAGAAAAAAGGTGGGGGCTTTCATCATTTGGAAAAAAAATAGTTCTAATCCAATTAAAAGTGTTATTTTTAGGTCACATGACCTGATCTTACATCATTAGGAAACCAAAAGTGAAATGAACCAATGAAAAGTTTTATTAACAAGTCACATGACCTGTTCCGCTTACGTTATGCGCTGCGCGCCGCGTTCCGGATCGCTTCCGGTAAGCTGCGTTTCACTCCTCAGTTCGCGGTCCGGAGCACTTCCGGGTGCGCTAACGCGGCGCGTCATAAGACGCATTATGCGGCAACGTGATATGTCGCGCTTTCCCGATGCGTCACGATGTTGATTTCTAACGCGGCAGTTACGCAAACGGAACGTTTACCGGTTAGCGGACCGGGTCGCGGCATTAAATTGAGCTAACGGAAAGCTTCCCGGTTCGCGAACCCGGAGCGAAAAAAAAAAAATATTTAAAAAAATTAATCATAAACATATCATATATATTTTTGGATTTAAAGAAAAATACATTTTACAGCTACAGATATTAGCTTTTAAAAAACCAATGAAATTAACTGAAAAAACCATAGGTTATTGACCATATATAGTTAGGAATTAGCATTTACAAAACCATATTTTACTGACACAAAACCATTGAAATTTCATATATAGTTAGATGCACTAACTATATATTGCGCACCCGCAATCTACTGCTGATCATGTCACATATTACATCATTCATGACATGGTCAGTGACATCACTGATGACATCACTGATGACATCACTGATGACATCACTGATGTCATCACTGATGACATCTCAAATGACATCACTGATGACATCACTGATGACAACATCCAGTGACTGTATGTTTATGAAAAGTCAAAATATGTCTTACATATTGAAGAATGAGTGGATGTATAAGTCATTGGATGAAGGATTTAGTAGGTGCATGGCTGACTGTATGAGAGAGTGATTAAATGTATCTCACTGAGTGCATGGGTTAGTGACTAAAGTGTCTTAATTTGTGCATCATTATGTCTATTGTTCTGTAAACTGCTGCTTATGTTGATCATTTGCTTTATGATTAAGTATATTGGTTAATGATAGGATGCCCAAGTATTTGTTTGAGAGAGTGAGTATGTGTGTGAGTGGCTGTGAGGTGTGTGACTCTGTGTATAGATATGTGAGCAGTTGGTTCACTAGATGTATGGGTTAAAAAGTGCATGTGGAAACATCTATATAGGCAGTTGACTGTGTGCATGAGTGTATTGGTGAGTGAATGGATATCTCTGTGCTACATGTCCAAGTAAGTACATATGTAAAACACAGTACATGTGAGAGTTGACATATATAAATAACTGTGCATAAGAGCCAGTGAATGTATGAGTGGCTGTGTGGATCATTGAGAATTTGTATCAGGAATTGTATAAGAGAGTAAATATGTGTTAATATATGTTTGATTAAGTAAGGTGTGTATAACTGTATAGTTGAGAAAATGGAGGTGTGATTGATTCTTTGCATGACTGACTAGGTGTGTGAGTAACTCCATGGATGAGTGACAGTCTGTGAGTGTCTATTTACTCTGAGTGTATCTAAGGTTATATTAGAGTCTGAAGAGGTTCACCCTATTATCACATGAATGATGTCATCAGTGATGTCATCAGTGATGTCATTTGAGATATCATCGGTGATGTCATCAGTGATGTCATCAGTGATGTCACTGACCATGTCATGAATGATGTAATATGTGACATGATCAGCAGTAGATTGCGGGTGCGCGATATATAGTTAGTGCATCTAACTATATATGAAATTTCAATGGTTTTGTGTCAGTAAAATATGGTTTTGTAAATGCTAATTCCTAACTATATATGGTCTATAACCTATGGTTTTTCACTGAATATATATATATGTATTTATTCTAAGCACATCCCTCTAGTCTCTTCATGAGGCTAGAGGCAAAAGTACATTCAGTAAACTTAATAGCACACAGTAAATTAGCACAATATACGTTGAGCCCTAGGGGCGTACAGAACCATATATTAAGAAAGTGGTATAAGTACCACAACTTACATAGACACAAGGCCTAAAGCCTTCAGAACTGCTGGGGCCACCAGGAACCACCCAAGGTAGTGACACATGGGACCCGACGGGGACGTGTGCAGTGAACACAGCCGCAAATCCCCATTAACTTCTACAGGGAAAGTCTTGGTTGGAATTTTAAAGATAAAGGACACTTAGAAGAGGACTTGGAGCAAACCCCTTTAGAACTAGGAGGTTCTAAAGTCAACACCCACAGGAGTACCAGAGTACTCGAGTTAACTCACCCAGGAAAGCCAGGTGCATAGGTGTCTTTTTGTGTCAGGTTTCGTCGTCGTTTTCAATGGTGATCTGCTGCAAAGTGCTGCTGGCGCCCAAGTGGAAAGTGTCCGGTGTGATCCAAGCCGGGATGGAGGAAAAGAGGAACCTGAAAGCAGAGGAGACAGAGTCTGGGTCACTTGCCAGTGACCAGGAAGATGATAGGCGGATGCAGACCGAAGTCAGGTGATTTCAGGTGAAGAAGGTGAAGCTTGACTGTTCAGCCACGAGGTCCTGGCGATGTTGACGATGACCAGGAGATGGATTTGAGCTGTCCCACAAAGGATGTCGAGTGCTGCTGTGTCGGTGCACAGATTTGACCCAACAAGCCTTGGCAACAGCAACCCATGTAGAAAGCAGAGATAGGCTTCAATGCAGACCAGCAAGGTCTGGGTGACTCACCACTTGGTAGGGATTCAGGGCACATATGGAGAAACCAGGGAAGCCCAAAGAAAATCAGAGCAAAGGAGCCTCATGGGGAAATGAAAGAAGCTGGCTCACGGAACACTCGTGAAGTGTAGGCCCACAATCTTCAGTGCAGATAATGCTCAGGCTTAGGCTACAAGTAACCCAAAGCACAATTTCAGGAAAGATCAAGAAGTCAATGCACTTTGCAAATGTGCACAGTGTCCAGGGTTCCGGTTCCACGTCACTCGTGAGGGCTGCAGGTCTCATCTTTGCTGGGGACTCAAGTCAGCCTATAGAGAAGTCTGGAAATCCTCTTCCTGGGCTGCAGGTACTTCAGAGTCTGGCGGGAACTTCGAAGATGAGGACCCGCAAATGCTTTGTTGGTGCCTGTTTGAACAGGGAAGTCGCTCCTTACCCCAAGGGAGATTCTTCTGTCCTCTAATCATTAGCAGAGCGTTGAACTTTCAGGATTCTATTTCAGAGTTTTGTCCAGGTGTAATCTAAAGTCCTGTTGCCAGGGATCCCTTTCTTATACTAAGACAGGGGGTTGGACATACTCTGGGAACCCACCTATGGAAGGGTCTGGAAAGAGCGATAGTTACACCCATTTCCTTTGTCCAGTTTCAGGCCAGAACAGGGGCTGGCAGCCCCTGCAACCTGTTTGAACTGGGCTATGCACGGGGACACCAAATGGGCCCGCAGTGCTGTCTGAAAAGCACTCTCGGAGTGCCCCCACCTAGCCCCAATACACTGAAGCCTATCTGGGAGGTTGTTACACCTCCCTGTGATAGGAAAGCTATTGTCCAGGCCTCCCCTGCCGGAGTTTCATTCAGCAGCAGGAAGTCAGACCTGTGTCTGTGGCTGCAGCATCCATTTTGTGATGCTAGGGTTCTTTTAAACTATTACCGTTCAGACCAGTTTGCACATGTCTCTCCCTCTAGACGGATGGAATTCTATCCCCGCCGTGGGGGCGGGGAGGATTCCAAATTGTTTGACACCAAACACGACATGTTTCAATGCAGCCATTCAAAAGTTAGCATTTACCTCAAGGTTACAATGCACTTAAGAGTATATGGTCTTGCTGCATCACAGAACAGCTTCAGAAAATAGATTCCGAAAGCTGCAGAGGGGTCCTGCTCATGCATGGGCACCATCTCACACAAACCAAGCCTTCAGGATTGATAAGGCCTGCCATAGGAGTAACTGATAGGTTTATATGTGTCAGTGATTAAACAGAGATATAGGTGACCTATATATTAGAAAGGGGTGCATGCACCACCTTCCCAGGCTGCAGTAGCAGACCTGCGGTGTCATATTGGAAGTCTTCCCAGGGTTGGAATAATACCTGCTGCAGCCCCTGTTAGGCCTCTGGGGTACCTGTGCCCTTAGTAGCTAAGGTACCATATACTAGGGACTCACAAGGGTACCCCTGTAACCACACTGGAGTGTACCTAAAGTACATGCAATCATTTTAGAGAGGAAAAAGCTAGCTGGGGTCCTGAATAGCAGGGCCCCAGCCAGAATAAAGTCGAAAAACAGTGAAACACTAGCAAACAGTGGGGGTAACCATAGTAAACAGATCCTACTCTCCTACACTAGGCACCGCTGCTCTGCCCTTGTCCCCTCTGCTGCCATCAGTGCTGACTCTGTTGACCTTTTGTGCCAGCTGTGTGTGGGCCAGACAGCTCTCCACAATGCCTTTGTAGACCACAACAAAAAGTTGGTACAGGTGGTTGCTTTCATTCAGGGCATTCATTCAGACTAAGCATGGGCGTAAAATCCGTTCCGCTCGCGGAATTTGCGGATTTTCAGTAAATTTGCAATCCGCAAACTCTCGCGAATTTGCCGAAAATCCGCAAATTTGCACGCAGCGGATTTTTTTGCTTGGTGATACAATATTGCGGCGCACGGCGTTCACTTACCATCATTCAGCGTTTGCCGAGTTGTTTTTCTCGATATTTTGCGTGTGCTGCGCCATTTTGGATCTTGCTGCGGGATCCCGCGGGAGTTTGGTGACCGCGATTACGTCATCGCGGCTTGCCACCTTGCACAGCGAGAGTTTGTCAACGCGAGTACCCCATGATCAGGTATCGCAGGAGTTCACAATTGCGAACACGTAGATGCGGCGGTCAGCAACAATCTCGCACTCGCGAAATTGAAAAATTTGCAATTCTGCACAAGAAATCCACCAGCAAGCAGCATAAACCTTCTGAAAATGATGATTTTTATCAGAATAGCTCCTCAGGTTGACATTTGCATGCACTTTGTTTTGCAAGGAGAACATTTTGGGATGGGAGAAAGGAAGTGCCCCACAGTCTCCAACTTCCTGTTCCTGTCCAGCAGGCTCCTCCCAGTGCTTTCGTCATGTGCTGGTCACTTTCATTTGGATCTTGACCTGGAAGGATTACTTTTTGTGGATGCTGCTGGATATTTGGATTTGAGGCCTTTTTGACTTTCTTTGGATCACTTTTGGATAAGAGATTTCACAAGTAAGTTTGTTTGGGGCATTACAGTTGCTGCAACTACAATTTTGGAACTTTCGATTTTTGGGCTGTTGTTGGGGCCTTTTGCCCAGGGGTAGTGAGTGGTGCATGGACTGAGTCTTTTGGTGGGGTCTCTTTAATGTAAACATCATGGAGGGCATGGATGGCATGGGATTGTGCTGATTTTTGTGTGTTTTTCGATTTTTTTTGGCTGCTGTTGAGGCCTTTTGCCCAGGGGTAGTGAGTGGTGCATGGGCCTAGTCTTTCTGTGGGGTGTCTTGAATTTAAACATAATTGAGGGCATGGATGGCATGGGATTGTGGTGATTTTGATGTGTTTTTTGACTTTTTGGGGTGTTGTTGGGACTGGCCATGTGGGTGGGGGCCATTTTGAGTGCTGGTACAGGCAGGCCCTGGCCATGTGCTGAGGGGCAAGGGGCCATTTTGAAGGCAGGCAGTGTTCTCAGGCCTGCACCCATTTTGCCTAGCTTTCATCCTTTATGCCCAGGGGTAGTGAGTGGTGCATGGGCCTGGTCTTTCTGTGGGGTGTCTTGAATTTAAACATCATTGATGGCATGGATGGCATGGGATTGTGCTGATTTTTGTGTGTTTTTCGATTTTTTGGGCTGCTGTTGGGGCCTTTTGCCCAGGGGTAGTGAATGGTGCATGGGCCTAGTCTTTCTGTGGGGTGTCTTGAATTTAAACATCATTGAGGGCATGGATGGCAGAGGATTGTGCTGATTTTTGTGTGTTTTTGATTTTTTTGGCTGCTGTTGGGGCCTTTTGCCCAGGGGTAGTGAGTGGTGCATGGGCCTAGTCTTTCTCTGGGGTATCTTGAATTTAAACATCATTGAGGGCATTAATGGCATGGGATTGTGGTGATTTTTATGTGTTTTTCGACTTTTTGGGGGTGTTGTTGGGACTGGCCATATGGGTGTGGGCCATTTTGAGTGCTGGTACAGGCAAGCCCTGGCCATGTGCTGGGGGCAAGGGGCCATTTTGAAGGCAGGCAGTGTTCTCAGGCCTGCACCCATTTTGCTTAGCTTTCATCCTTTATGCCCAGGGGTAGTGAGTGGTGCATGGGCCTAGTCTTTCTGTGGGGTGTCTTGAATTTAAACATCACTGAGGGCATGGATGGCATGGGATTGTGCTGATTTTTGTGTGTTTTTCGATTTTTTTGGCTGCTGTTGAGGCCTTTTTTCCAGGGGTAGTGAGTGGTGCATGGGCCTAGTCTTTCTGTTGGGTGTCTTGAATTTAAACATTATTGAGGGCATGGATGTCATGGGATTGTGGTGATTATTATGTGTTTTTCGACTTTTTGGGGGTGTTGTTGGGACTGGCCATGTGGGTGGGGGCCATTTTGAGTGCTGGTACAGGCAAGCCCTGGCCATGTACTGGGGCAAGGGGCCATTTTGAAGGCAGGCAGTGTTCTCAGGCCTGCACCCATTTTGCTTAGCTTTCATCCTTTATGCCCAGGGGTAGTGAGTGGTGCATGGGCCTAGTCTTTATGTGGGGTTATTTGAATTTAAACATCACTGAGGGCATGGATGGCATGGGATTAGGCTGATTTTTGTGTGTTTTTCGATTTTTTTGGCTGCTGTTGGGGCCTTTTGCCCAGGGGTAGTGAGTAGTGCATGGGCCTAGTCTTTCTGTGGGGTGTCTTGAATTTAAACATCATTGAGGGCATGGATGGCATGGGATTGTGGTGATTTTTATGTGTTTTTTGACTTTTTGGGGGTGTTGTTGGGACTGGCCATGTGGGTGGGGGCTATTTTGAGTGCTGGTACAGGCAGGCCCTGGCCATGTGCTGGGGGGCAAGGGGCCATTTTGAAGGCAGGCAGTGTTCTCAGGCCTGCACCCATTTTGCCTAGCTTTTATCCTTTATGCCCAGGGGTAGTGAGTGCTGCATGGGCCTAGTCTTTCTGTGGGGTGTCTTGATTTTAAACCTCATTGAGGGCATGGATGGCATGAGATTGTGCTGATTTTTGTGTGTTTTTCGATTTTGTTTGGCCGCTGTTGGGGCCTTTTGCCCAGGGGTAGTGAGTGGTACATGGGCCTAGTCTTTCTGTGGGGTGTCTTGAATTTAAACATCATTGAGCGCATGGATGGCATGGAATTGTGCTGTTTTTTGTGTGTTTTTCGATTTTTTTGGCTGCTGTTGGGGCCTTTTGCCCAGGGGTAGTGAGTGGTGCATGGGCCTAGTCTTTCTGTTGGGTGTCTTGAATTTAAACATCATTGAGGACATGGATGGCATGGGATTGTGCTGATTTTTGTGTGTTTTTCGATTTTTTTGGCTACTGTTGGGGCCTTTTGCCCAGGGGTAGTGAGTGGTGCATGGGCCTAGTCTTTCCGTTGGGTGTCTTGAATTTAAACATCATTGAGGGCATGGATGGCATGGGATTGTGGTGATTTTTATGTGTTTTTCGAATTTTTGGGGGTGTTGTCGGGACTGGCCATGTGGGTGGGGGCCATTTTGAGTGCTGGTACAGGCAAGCCCTGGCCATGTACTGGGGCAAGGGGCCATTTTGAAGGCAGGCAGTGTTCTCAGGCCTGCACCCATTTTGCTTAGCTTTCATCCTTTATGCCCAGGGGTAGTGAGTGGTGCATGGGCCTAGTCTTTCTGTGGGGTTATTTGAATTTAAACATCACTGAGGGCATGGATGGCATGGGATTAGGCTGATTTTTGTGTGTTTTTCGATTTTTTTGGCTGCTGTTGGGGCCTTTTGCCCAGGGGTAGTGAGTAGTGCATGGGCCTAGTCTTTCTGTGGGGTGTCTTGAATTTAACCATCATTGAGGGCATGGATGGCATGGGATTGTGGTGATTTTTATGTGTTTTTTGACTTTTTGGGGGTGTTGTTGGGACTGGCCATGTGGGTGGGGGCTATTTTGAGTGCTGGTAGAGGCAGGCCCTGGCCATGTGCTGGGGGAAAGGGGCCATTTTGAAGGCAGGCAGTGTTCTCAGGCCTGCACCCATTTTGCCTAGCTTTAATCCTTTATGCCCATGGGTAGTGAGTGGTGCATGGGCCTAGTCTTTCTGTGGGGTGTCTTTATTTTAAACATCATTGAGGGCATGGATGGCATGGGATTGTGCTGATTTTTGTGTGTTTTTCGATTTTTTTTGGCCGCTGTTGTGGCCTTTTGCCCAGGGGGAGTGAGTGGTGCATGGGCCTAGTCTTTCTGTGGGGTGTCTTGAATTTAAACATCATTGAGCGCATGGATGGCATGGAATTGTGCTGTTTTTTGTGTGTTTTTCGATTTTTTTGGCTGCTCTTGGGCCCTTTTGCCCAGGGGTAGTGAGTGGTGCATGGGCCTAGTCTTTCTGTTGGGTGTCTTGAATTTAAACATCATTGAGGGCATGGATGGCATGGGATTGTGCTGATTTTTGTGTGTTTTTCGATTTTTTTGGCTGCTGTTGGGGCATTTTGCCCAGGGGTAGTGAGTGGTGCATGGGCCTAGTCTTTCCGTTGGGTGTCTTGAATTTAAACATCATTGAGGGCATGGATGGCATGGGATTGTGGTGATTTTTATGTGTTTTTCGAATTTTTGGGGGTGTTGTCGGGACTGGCCATGTGGGTGGGGGCCATTTTGAGTGCTGGTACAGGCAGGCCCTGGCCATGTGCTGGGGGGCAAGGGGCCATTTTGAAGGCAGGCAGTGTACTCAGGCCTGCACCCATTTTGCCTAGCTTTCATCCTTTATGCCCAGGGGTAGTGAGTGGTGCATGGGCCTAGTCTTTCTGTGGGGTGTCTTGAATTTAAACATCATTGAGGGCATGGATGGCATGGGATTTTGCTGATTTTTGTGTGTTTTTTGATGCTTTTGGCTGCTGTTGGGGCCTTTTGCCCAGGGGTAGTGAGTGGTGCATGGGCCTAGTCTTTCTGTGGGGTGTCTTGAATTTAAACATCATTAAGGGCATGGATGGCATGGGATTGTGGTGATTTTTATGTGTTTTTTGACTTTTTGGGGTGTATAACTGATGTTCCTCTGTTTTCCATTGCTTTTAGGTACACAAAAGAACCACCATTGCCAGGAAGAAGTCCTGCAGTGGTGTGTGTGCAGCATAATGTCACACAACGTCACGTGTGGCCACAGACAAGACAACTCTGCAACTCGTGCAACTGCGGCCTGCTGTTCTGACATCTGAAGAAGATGCCCCCCAAAAAAGTTCCCCGTAGCTCCTCTAGCAAGAAAGTTGCCAGTAAGGAGCAGAAGAAGCAAGTTACCAAGGAGACTGGTGTGCCGCCCGCCACATTTTTTGGGAATAAAAACAAAACTACGCCTGCAGCGGGATCTGCTGGGGACCAAGCTGGGAGCAGCACCCCGCACTTAGTCTAGTTGTTCAATCACCATCGACCAGTGATGTGGGCTCATCGCAAGAAAGTAGCAGCAATGTCCCTCAATCAACACAGGTTGTTGTAACTCATCTGACGAGTGTTCAACAACCAAAGCCGCAACAACAACCACATGTGCGAGTACAAACCCAAGTACATGTGGAAGGAGAGGCAGCACAAGGAGATGCGCAAGCAGAGGTGCATGGAGGGGCACAAGTGCCCACAATAGTTGTTCCTGCCGAAGTAGGGGCACATCAGGAAATCGACATTCAAGCCGAGCTATCATTTGAGGAAGCCACTCCTCCTGATCATTCATTGTCTTCCACATCCCTAGCAAGGAACAGATCAAGGATGGTGTTTACATCTACTTCAAGCCCCCTTCCTTCTGATGATATGGATCTAACTTGGGAACCACCACTACCGTCTGAGAGTGAGGCACACCATGATCTGACAAAGGTAGCTAAGCGTAAAAGGAAGGTCCCCGAAAGACTCATAGTTATGGGGTGTGATGATGTAGCTGAAGAAGTGGCGTATACTACTCCTGCTGATGAAGACTCTCACGATGACGACGCAGTCATCATACACGCCACTCCAGCCTCAGTGGGCATGCAGCAAACAGACATTTTGACCCTAGCCCGAGAAGCTGCTGAGCGTGATGTTGTCGACGAGGAGGCAATGAGACCACCATCATTGGAGTTAACTAGTACACCACCACCTACCGCTTCCATATTTTTTTCTCGGCAGAAGGGACCTCAATCCACCTCAACCTCAATTAGTGGTGGTGCAAGTGCACAACGTAGTAAAGTTCGGCAACACACATCCTCCACTTCATCTGGCATTAGCAGCATGACCAGTATCGCCTCCTACGCCCCCCACAGACATTTGAAGTCCGCAGTTTGGGACTTCTTTAGTGTTTGCACAACAAGGCAAAACATAGCCATTTGTAGCATTTGTAAGCTTGCAGTTAGTCATGGTAAGCTTGGTACCAACTATGGTACCGGAGGCCAGAGAGGTCATCTTGAGAGACAGCACACTGTCCAATGGCATGCGCAACTAAAGGAGATCATGGAAGCCCGAATTGGAAGTCAACAAACTGTATCCGTTGATGTTTCATCTGATGATGACGAGGAGGAAGAAACGTCAAACATTTCTTCAATTACACCCAGTACCCCTGTCAACAGCACACCCCCTGTGAGCCACACTAAGAGTGTGTGAGAGAATGAGACACCAATGCGAAAAAGTTCATCATCACCGAGCGTAACTGGGTCGAAGAAGTCATCATCATCATCCCGTAAAATCATGGTCCAGCCCACCATTAGAAGCATGTTGTTTTCCGAAGCGCCATTTGAACGCAACCACCTAATGACGCGTCTGTATAACACTAAGCTGGCTAAAATGCTAGCTCTGGATCTTCTGCCTTTTTCTTTTGTGGAAGGGGTTGGTTTTCTTGAATTAGTGGCAACGCTCAGCCCTAAATGGAAGGTTCCTAGCTGGTTCTATTTTGCCAGAGTTGCGGTTCCAGCACTACATGCAGATGTGCTGGAGGTGATTGGGGCAGCTATGCAGAAGAGTGCTGTTCACACTATACCTCTGACAACAGACATGTGGACCTGTGGCGCAGGCACTGATTACATGTGTCCCTTTTGGGAGGAATGGGCTACTCAGCGGATGCATCCTGCCTTACCTGCTGCCTTCCCAGAATCGGAACCGGACCCACGCCCCGCGGCCCCCGCTTCGCGGACGCCGCTCGTGTCCTTGGGCGATACCTGCATCAGTGAACTGAGGATTGAAGCCGTACTCCACCAAGGCTTGCCGCGGGACTGCGAGGACCAGCGGGCAGTGCGCTAACCTGCCACAGCTGGTCCTCTTCCCGCCGCCTCCTCCCTGTGCATTGAAATCAGGGGCCAGACCTGGGCTTTGCGTGTCCCTTTTGGGAGGAACGGGCTACTCAGCGGACGCATCCTGCCTTACCTGCTGCCTCCCGAGAATCAAACCGGACCCACGCCTCGCGGCCCCCGCTTCGCGGGCACTGCTCGTGTCCTTGGGCGATACCTGCATCAGTGAACTGAGGATTGAAGCCGTACTCCACCAAGGCTTGCCGCGGGACTGCGAGGACCAGCGGGCAGTGCGCTAACCTGCCACAGCTGGTCCTCTTCCCGCCGCCTCCTCCCTGTGCATTGAAATCAGGGGCGTGGTCTTACCCAAAGGAACTATATTGTTGGACCTTCTTCCTCGGCCTGCGGGACGCGCGCGGATGCGCACGGGCGAAGACCAGGCAAAGAGCGGGCCCGTTTGTGCCCGTTCGTGACCAGTAGTTACCGGACCGGGCCACCCCCCCAACTGTTTTGTATCTACTTGTCATCTGGACTATGGCTGGACGGGAAACACAGAGTAAGTCCCTGATAGCGGGAGGATCCTCTTCTTCTGCTGGAGGTATGGAAAAATTCCTGATTGGGGCAAATAACATTATTGACAAGGAAATTACTACTCTGGAGAAACGCTTATCTAAAGAACTAATGTCTTTAAAAAGATCATCTATGGGGACTTTGGCTAATGCTAAAACACCGGAAAGACTTATTGATAACTCTATCTCTGCGGCGGATATTCAACCTCCCCCTTCCGAGGTAGAACATCTGCCAAGAGCGGACCCTGATACCTTGGCAAATGTAATTGTAACTGTAGCTGAAATTAACCATGTCCCTGATAGTAATAATGTTTCCATCATCTCTGTTCCTGAAGAGAGTTCTATCAATTCCAAGTCCCAGGGGGAGAGAGAAGGTGCCTTTTAGGAAACGGAAAAGATCATACAATAAAAAAGATAAAAGGTCCTCTAAAACAGCTAAGCTACATAAAGAACCGACACCACCCAATATTATCCAAGAAATTATTCCCCCCAGATGTGAGGCTTTTATGGAAAGGATTGCTGCCTTATTTAAATCAATCGTATCACTGTTAGAGGCCAAACTAGATAGGTTGGATCTTAGAATATCCAACATTGAGAAAACCACAGCCACTATCTTAGCTAATTCCATTAAGCCCAACAGCTTATGCAACCCACATATTGCTCCCACCCCCCCAGTTCCCCACTCCACAAATGTGACCCAACTCCCCGTTTGCTCTATAGTAAGCGCCTTACCTGCTCCCTCTTTACATAGCAAAGACAATACTGCAATTTCTCAACATTTTCCGGGCAACCAACCCGGTATGCCCAACCCCCCTGGACCTATGGCCGAAGAGACACAAGGGTCTCCAATCAAAGAATATAAAACCCCTAGACCACGACGGCCTGATCTCCCGCCGGAAGCTAAGCGGTTTATGGTAGTTTTAGCTGGAGCCCCCCCTTAGAAAAATGGGAAACCAACACCTTTAGCTCCCTGAAAAGTAAAATCATTAAATGGCTTAATTGGAATAGACCCCTACCGGCCCATTTGCACAATGACATTATTATGGTAAGGAGGGTACCCTGGATTGGTAAGACGCCGAAATCCATTAATGGAGATTGCATTACTGTCAGTTTTAGAGACCCCCGTATGGTATCCCACATCTGTGCGGGATTCAACAGGTCTTTTGATTCTACTATCCAAACCCTCCCAGTTTCCTTCTTTTTTCCACCCAACAATGTCACCCATTATAATGGAAGAAATGACTGGACCAGGGTCGAATGTAGGGGCAGACAAAGATTATATGATACTAGACCTCCTATGCCACCCCAATATATGCCCTAGTACAATCCTTTTTCTGATTATAATCGGTATAGCTGCCTAGAGGGTCTTGAGGGAGTTGATTGACTATCCCCAATCCGCACCCCTGAGCCCTCCATCTCTCGAGACGGTTAACAATATTGCAGATGGGGAAGTCCCGGCCAAAGTCATATCTCCAGATGAATGTCTGGTAGCTCCACATATACCAGATATGAGTCCCCCGGCACCCGTCCCACTTGTTGAGCTGATGGACGCTCATCCTATACCACAAGCCCCGGGTCCATTTGACATGGGAAGTGCAAGTATAGTTAATCCCACTAAAAATGCACTCACAGAACAGATACTGGTTTCTAGTCAACCAGGTTATTCAATGGTGAGCTGGAACATTGCAGGGTGGCGACAGAGAGCTTAAGCCCTGGGATGGAGGAAACATATTGACATCTTATGCCTACAGAAAACCTGGTCTACTATTGACATCTATTATGACGGTTTTGTTTCTTATAATTGCACTGCACAAGAATCTGTTATGGGGAGGGCTAAAGGTGGTCTGTTGATTCTATTGTCTGTGCACCTCCCAATACATGTAAGATCTTGCCTCACAGTTGGTTCTCATTTCCAAATATTGGAATTAGAAATTAATAGGGGCCAGAACGTCTTGTTGATCAATCACTACAACAATACTTTTGATCCTACCAGCACCTCTGTTGTAGATGAACTTGAAGTAGCCCTGAACAAAATTTGTAATAAAACACCCAAACCTCTTGATATTATTTGGGGTGGAGACTTTAATATTAGAACCTGTCCGCATTCATATACCATTGCTTGTGGGTTTGATGGGGATACTGGGGAGAACCTAGCACATTTCTTTCACTCCCCCTATGGTGTCTCTCTTAATAATCTCTTGTTAAAGTATGACCTGGTTATTCATCAACCTGCCCCTGATAAAGAAGGTAATATCGCTCCAACCTTTACAGGGAGGAATACTGCCTCTGTTATCGACTATTTGTTGATCTCAATCCCGATTGTTCCATTCTGTACGGTCCCGATTATCATGGACCTTGGTATGAGCAACCATAATGCCTTAACTATGTTTATTCTTATATGGGGCTCAAGAAATGTTTTTACCGGCAGGGTTGTAGATGAAATTGCCCCATGTCGGCAAAACGGGATACGGATTAAATGGTGTGGAGAAAAACTGAGAACTTACACCGCAAAGTTGTGAGAGCTGGTACCAAAGTGATATCCCGTTGCCTCGAAATCGATGCTCCTCCTGAAAGTATCATAAACGATTTCGAGGAACTTGGTACTATAATTAAGAAATCCCTTACCATTAACAAGGGCACAACTAAACGGGAAACGCTAGGTTGGTTCGATCAAGCGTGCACTCCGGCGCTAAAAGCCCTTAAGAAGGCCCTATCTAATCTCCCAAGAGATAGGGAAGTGGTTAAACATCTGAGGGCCAAATACAACACCAAACTGAAGCGTAGGAAACAAGAACTAAGAGAGCAAGCCTGGGATGACCTGAATAAAGCTGCAGCCCTCCGGGATAGTAAACAGTTCTGGAGTACCATTAACAGTCCATTCCTCCAGAAGGAAGAATTCCCAGTTCTTACTGCCCAAGTAAGTGAAGATAGTTGGGTTCTACATTTTACAGGGATTTTCGACCCAATTAGGGAGACCCAAGATAATATCTGTAATAACCCCATTATACCACTCCAAACACTGGGAATTACCCTCCACGAAGTCGCCATGGCAATCAATATTAGCAAAGGGGGGAAGGCCCCAGGACCAGATGGTTTCCTGATTGACCTCTATTAATTTGATCTGGCCCTGTGGAGCCCGCTATTGACCCAAGTATTTAATGCTGCTGTCGACGACAGTACCCCTTCAACCCAGAGCGAATCCATAATCATACCAATCTACAAGAAGGGAGATAGAGGAGAGGCTAAGAACTACCGCCCTATCTCCCTTCTGGATTCCTCATTAAAAATCATGAGTAGGGTCCTATTGTTACCCCTGGAAGAATGGGCGGAAGGCAATAATATTCCTGCAGCTTCTCAATACGGCTTCAGAAAGGGTCTTGGCACTATAGAACAGTGTATTAACTTAAATCTCCTAATAGGAAAATACACTAAGGCCAAACCGGGTTCTCTGTTCCTATGTTTTGCGGACCTTTCTAGTGCCTTTGAATTGGTGGACCACACTTTGCTGTGGTCAACCTTACTTGACATGGGCGCACCTTCTGCTATCATTCACTTCTTAGCAAGACTTTATTCCAACTTATCGGCCCAGATCCGTTACGGACCAGAGGGGGAATGTACTAGAAAGATCAAGGTTAAATCCGGTATCAGACAGGGCTGCGTGCTGGCCCCGTTGCTTTTTTCCCTTTTTATTATTTCAATTGAGCAGGAATTAAAAAATGTTCAAGCTGATGCCCCGCAAGCAGGAGGTCAACCTATTCCGGTGTTGCTTTATGCCGATGATACTGTTCTACTATCAAGAACCCCAATAGGCCTCCAGAAGTTTTATGATTTTATACAGGGGAAGAAACTTAAAATTAACAACTCAAAAACATTTATTATGGCATGCGGTAAGAAGGTAAACCATCCTAAACCTTTTTATTTCAAGGAAAACCGTATTGAGGTTGTGGATAATTTCTGCTATCAGGGCATTACCTTTAATAATGGAGGGTCCTGGACCCCAGAGCAACATAATGTAAAAGCAAGGATGGGGAAGGCCTCTTTAGGTGTTTTCCATTTTGCCACAAAACTGGGAAGCCGACGTATTCCAGATATGTTGAATATTTATAGACACAGATGTGCTTCAATAGCACTATACGGCTCAGGGCTTTGGGGATATTGGACTTCAAGGGACCTGCAAATACTGGAAAATCTATTCCTAAAACGATTACTTTGCCTTCCACCCTCGGCATCCACCGATCTAACCCACAAAGAACTAGGGCTGGACTATATATCTGGCCTAATTGGATTGAGACCTCTAATGGTATGGAGATCTATTTGGACCAAGGATGAAACCAGCTTTACCAAGGAAATAATTAAAGACTGTTTGCACTTGGATAAAGTCTCCAAAATCAATGGTTAAAGTATGTGATCTCAACCTTCAATTAACTTTATGATATGGATGTATGTAAAGACCCTACAAGTGTAACTACTCTATCCAAACAGAAGGTTAAAGGTGAATTTCTGAGGGTCAAATATAATAAGAGTAAAGTAGAAACTAGAGACTACTCAACTCACGCCTTTTATTATTCCAATAAAGATGAAGGACTTGGTCTACCCATGTACCTCAAAGTCATTAGTAGACGGTCCCATCAATTTGTCCTTTCAAGATTTAGACTTGGCATTGTACATAATTTGGTGGCATTTCCAACGATGAAAAACCATTCTGCCACCCCTTGTCGTTGCGACGGATCAACTAAGCAAAGTACTCTGCATTTTTTGCTAATCTGTCCCTTGTATAAATCCCTGCGTATCTTTTATCTTAAACCATTGTTTAAGAAATATTCTGTGTTCACTACTTGAAATGCTATGAAACTAGTATTCTCACTTGCCACCCCAGATTTATGTTTTTTTACTGCAACCTTTATCCTAAAATCTATTACCGCAAGAAAAAGTATGGTTTTCCAGTAGCACGTTCATTTTAACTACTGCTGCTAGTCTATATTTTACCTATCAAGTAATGTTATGATATGTACATCCCCTGTTGAAATATTTACGTGTGCCATGTTTTAACTTGTAGACTTTTATGATGTTTTTACAAACAATCGAATAAAGATTATGAAATGAAATGAAACATATGCATCACTGCACACTGGGTGTCTTTTTCAGGAGTTACAGCAAAGCTAAGGGCAGGTGTTGACCCGGACAACGTTTTTAAAGCTGCTCGAAAACATGCAACACTAGCCATGTTTGGCATGGAGACAAGTCATACAGGAGAAAACATTTTGCAGGAGTTTAACACAAAGGTCTTTCAATGGCTGTCAGCAAAAAACGCAAGATTGGTTATGTTTCCACGGATAATGGCGCCAATGTAGTTAAGGCCATGGATATGGGTAAATATTTCAGAGTGCCGTGTTTTGTGCACTGTATAAATCTGGTTGTTAAAAAATTCTTGAGTGAAGAAAGTCCAGTGTGCGAGTTACTGACCACCTGCAGAAGAATGTGCACACATTTCAGCCATTCTTTTAAGGCCAGGAAGCATCTGAGGGGCCTGCTACATGAACGTCGACTGCCAGTGAAAGCACTCGTCCAGGAGGTGGCAATACGCTGGAACTCAACCTTCTACATGCTTGAGCGTCTGTATGGGCGATCAGTATTTCTTAACACTGGGTACAGCTCTGAAGGACCTGAGGCTAGATGCAGAGCAATAGGAGCTAGTTAAAAGCCTGACAGACATGCTTCGTCCTTTTGAGGTCTTCACGCTTGCAGTCAGCAGGGAGGACTGTAATTTGGAAAAAGAAATCCCATTGTTGCGCATGCTAGAGTACCAAATGAAGGCGGTGTCTTCTATGTTTCAAAAAGATGAAGAAAAGCAAGAAGCTTTTGATTTGGCGGAGATAATTATTACAGCGCCTACTTTGCGATGAACGTCTTCAAAAGATCCACTCAGAACAGCATTACATTTGTGCTACTACTCTGGATCCACGCTACAAAAAGGCACTGGCAGGCAGAGCATTCTTTCCTTTTGGTGACGCAGAAGTTTTAAAGTACAAACGTTGGCTAGCTGTGTCAGCCATGAGGTTTGAAAGAGAACGGCAGGAAATTGAAGGAAAAGGGAGTACATCAGCATCAGCAGGCCATCCGAAGTCAAAAGAATCCACTTCTGCACCTGTGGCTGAAGTAACCTCTCAGCCGTTAAAGACACCAGCAACCGGATCATCTGCACCAGACACAACAGTAACATTGTGTGAAGAATAGGATTGACTAACTCAGCTTGGGTTTGCTTCTCAAAAGGTTTCAGCAAAAAGTAAGCAAAGTGGAGGAACCATGGAGTACCTTGAGTCGATGGTGCAGGACTATCTGAATGACTCAACAGAGGTCTATGTTCATGATGACCCATTGGCGTATTGGCAAGGGAAAAAGAATTGTGGCCAGAGATCTCCAACCTGGCTATAAACTACTTGTCTTGCCCACCCGCAAGCGTGTCTTCTGAACATGTTTCAGTGCTGCTGGTGGCATTGTTACTTGCAAAAGGACCCGCCTCTCGCCCAAAAATGTGGAGAGGTTAACAATGATCAAGATGAATCAGCACCTCATACCACCAGATTACAAAGTACGAGAATACACGCCGGAAGTAGACGAGGAGGACACCAACTTAGATGAGGGAATTTCTTCTCTGTTAGGTGACCTACTCCAGCCTGAATTCGCAGAGTATGAGGAAGAACTCTTCTTCCCTGACACTGAGCCCTGAAAATGAGCTAATGAATCAATAACTCTCTTTTTCATCCTTATTCACTTTTATTCCTGTATGTATGTCTTTCTTTGTTTTGCAAAGTCAATATAAATAAAAAATGTATTCACCTAATCACAAAAACAAGCCCATCAGCAGAACTGTCTTCACTTATTTGCTTATTGATTTGAAGGTGCCACAGTCTGCATTCCTCAGGTTCACAAGTTCACAAGAACATGCTTCTCTATCCTCCTCCTCCAGACTCCTATTTTCCTCAAAGCAGAGGGATGGATTACGCCCAATGAAGAAAGACTCTGCACTTGTGGGGGTGTTCGACTTCTTTGCGGCTGAGTTGACGGCTCTGGGGCCATTGCTGGGAAGGTCTAATACCGGATAAAAGTGGTTTGGCGAAAATCAGACTTGAATTTTTTTTGCCTTTTTTCTCACTATCATGTTTTTGGGGGCCTGTTTAGGGGGCTTCCTGGTGTTTGTGGGTGGGTTTCAGGGTCTGGGAGCACTGCTGGCACAGTCTAATGTTGAATGCATTTGTTTTCTAGGACATCCATGGTGGAAAAGTGGAGTCATGACCTAGCTGCACAGAGCGTTTGGACAGAAGGCCGAAAAATATTGTAAGTATGAGATTTTCCATTTTTGCTTTTTGCCTGTTTGGGGGTGTTGTGCTTTTTTGCATGTCGGTTGGCGAGTCTTGGGACATTGCTGGGAAGGTCTAATACCGGATTAAAGTGGTTTGGACAAAATCAGACTTGAAAACGTTTTTGCCTTTTTTGCTCACCATCATGTTTTCGGGGGCCTGTTTGGGGGGATTCCTGGTGTTTGTGGGTGGGTTTCGGGGTCTTGGAGCACTGCTGGGTATGGATACTTTTGATTGCAAGAGGTTTGAAGCAAATCCATGGTGGCAAAGGGGAGTTAGGGCCTAGCTGCAGATCGCGCGCGGAGTGATACTGGAAATTTGCCTGAAAATTTCTAAGTGCCACATTTTTAAGTTTTGCTTTTTGGCTGTTTGGGGGTCTTCTACTAGTTTCCGCCTGGGTTGACGGCTCTGGGGCCATTGCTGGGAAGGTCTAATACCGGATAAAAGTAGTTTGGACAAAATCGGAGGCAAATTTTTTTTTGCTTTTTTGCTGACTTGCTTGTCTTTGAGGTGCTGTTTGGGGGGTTCCGGGTCTTTGTGGGTGGGTTTTGGGGTCTGGGAGCACTGCTGGCACAGTCTAATTTTGATTGCATTTGTTTTTCAGGAAATCCATGGTGGAAAAGGAGAGTTAGGGCCTAGCTGCACAGCGCATTTGGACAGAATTGAAAGAAGGCCGACAAATATTGTAAGTATGAGATTTTCAATTTTTGCTTTTTGCCTGTTTGGGGGTGTTGTGCTTTTTTGCGGATGCGTTGGCGGGCTTGGGGCATTGCTGGGAAGGTCTAATACCGGATAAAAGTGGTTTGGAGAAAATTCATGCTGAAAAGCCTTTTGGCACTTTTTGTAACTTAGGGTTCGTTAGGGTTGGCACTAGCAGCAGTATTCCATGTGTTTGGGGGTGTTCTAGATTTTTGCAACTGGGTTCTGGGGTCTTAGAGCGCTCGTGGGAATGTGTAATTTTGGTTGCAAGTGATTTGAACAAAATCCATGGTGGGAAAGGGGGGATTTGGCCTAGTTAAAGAAAGCGTTTGCCACTATTCTTAACTTAGGGCTCTTTAGGGTTAGCAGTATTGTATTGCATGTGTTCTGGGCGGGGGCTGTTTGCGGGGGGTTTGCAAGTCTTGGAGCAATGCTGGGTATGGATACTGTTGCTTGCTTGCAAGTGGTTTAAATACAATCCACGGTGGGTAAGGGGGAATTTGGGCCTACTTTACTTTCAAAGTACGTTTTGTCACCATTTTTCTACTAGGCCTTGTTTTTTGAGATCTGATTGGGGGTCTTCTACATTTTTGCGACTGGGTTTATTAAGGGTCTGGGAGCACGGCTGGGAAGGTCTAATTTTGTTCTAAAACACAGTTTACAGTACACCTAGCTTGAGGGGAAAGATCCGCTAAATTAATTTGCCCATACTTATTTATCCTTCAAAAGGAGACTCAGACAGATTACGCACTTTCAAAAATATTGTACTGTCTACTAGGAAACTCAAAGTGTGACTTTTTGCACTACACACCGTACGTACCTTATATTTATTTGTCAGTGGTGTTCTAATATCACTTCCTGTTTTTCCATCAATAATCACAGGCCGGGTTTCAGTCTGTGCAATGGGAAAAAAAGGATTAAGTCAGGCTTCACATTAGCGAGCCGCAATTCAGCATCCGCCAGGCAGTCAGTGGACAGGGTGTCTTCTGGTCACCAACATTGATGGACGGAGCATCAGCTGGAATGGAGGAGTCCCGCTAATAGGAGGAATGGTTTGATGCTTGCAACTTACCAAATTCAACAGGACAACTACAACAACATACAGATACAGTATCCGTTCTTTTCTAATTATCTTTTAAGTAATGTTATTGCTGTGAACTTCTATGAGTGTGACTCTGCATTTCTTTTATCTCTGCTTCTAAATTAATCCCTACAGCCATTCTATAGGTTTTACGTATTTTTTAAACCTAATTTAATGTAAGAAGTGTTTCTCTGAGTGCAGAGATAGGCAAGTGAAAAAGCATAATTAGCACTGCAGCCCTGTACTGTCTCATTCTTTTATTCACGGTTGTCGAAAGTACTACTTACTTTTCAGTAACCATGCATGCAGTAGTGCATGCACTTCCTTTATGTCACTTAAAAGATTTATGGTTAGCTTTGTACCCAAAGATTTCTTTATCTTCAATTATTGTTTGTCCATGCTGTGATTTTTTTTCTTCTCTCAACAAAACGTTCCCAAAATCCCCCATTCCCATCCATTTTCCAAACCCTAACCCTCTTCCCCCGGGCTGTGTGGTTTTGATTGATGTGTGACTAAATGACAGCAATATTTCCAAACACTTGCTTGGGAGGATAAGTTCATAGCAACAGGCTGGTGAAGGAATCCAAGGATATATTCTATTCTTACTCAGCTTGACACTCAGTCACTATTGGCAAATGAAAGCAGATTTTCATGTGCGCCATCAACTTGATTGGTCATCAAGAACATCCTCCTCACAGACGCGGCAAATTATTACGCTGCTGTGTCCTTCACCTTCGGTACTATTTCTTGTAGCAGGGGCCAATGTCAAAGAAATTCAACGCAAGTACTAGTTATACTTTCAATACTTTACCATTTGTTAGGCTACATTGTGGCACTGTTCTAGTGTACTGTCACCTGCTATATTCTCTAATGTACAGTTCTAATGCTACGGTAAGGACAAACAAGGTTTCATTTTCTTTTTTTTCAGATGCTGAAACTGCCACTGTGTAACTCCACTAGTACCACCGCAATGATGACATTTCATCCGCCCAGGATTGCCAACCTTAATCGCCATTTGCCGTGCAGCCAGCCCTGTGCCTAGCCCTATTTCCAAACACAAATTACAGGTAAGATAAGTGTTTGGGGGGAGGAAGTATAATGGAGTATTGGGAGAGACGAGAGACTGACGCTAGTACTAGTAAAGTCCTAGGACTATTGAATTTACTTACTCTGTGAGAGGCACTTAGTTTTGAAAACATTTGGGCAATTAATTACACAACTTGAATCAAGATGCCACTTAAGTTTCAGGAAAACAAACTTACTGTTAAACCCCCACCCACCAGACTCAAAAGCAGTAAAACACGTATGCTAAGATAAAGTTTAAAGTATATTTATATCCCTAACAAAAATAATCTCCCACAAGACACAACCCACCCCCACTCCCTAACCCCAACGAATGTCCGTGAAAAGTCCCAAAAACTCA
The DNA here is from genome assembly GCF_964263255.1 of Lissotriton vulgaris. NCBI lineage: Eukaryota > Metazoa > Chordata > Amphibia > Caudata > Salamandridae > Lissotriton > Lissotriton vulgaris. The sequence goes on along the minus strand of NC_141696.1, from coordinate 458,323,708 downwards.
ACTCCCAATTCCCACCCCCCAGAAGTCTTTAAAAAAGGGACAAGGGACAGTCTCCTCCTACTGCTGGCTGCTGCTGTTTACTTTCCGGGCCAGGTCGGCATGCTCCTTACGGAAGGTCCCGAGCAGGGTTTTGGTGTTGAGGAGCTCCTGCTCGAGGTAGGAGACCCTCAGGGAAAGGCGGTGCATCCTTTTTTTGTAACTGCTGTGGGGGGCAGCTGATTTCTTTGCTGCTCGGCAGTGGCAGGTGGCTGCGGTACCCCGGCTCCGTACCACTGGAGACCTGCTGCGCTGACTGGCTGACCCAGGGAGCATGGAGGAGGATGCAGGTGTCGCTGTAGATGTTGTAGACGTACTCTGCTTGCCCTCCTCCTCCTGGGCCACCAGCCACCGATATTCGGCGACAGTGGCCTCCAGCCTCCGTTGCCGGGCCCGTCTAGCCAGTTCCTTCCGTGTTGGTTTGGAAGGAGCATCTATATGAAGAAAGAAAAAGACATAGTCTGTAACCAATGCTCTTTAAGATTAACACAAAATGATTCAGCAGAAAGTTGTGTCACAGTAGAACTAGCAACTTGCAAGCGCAGTACATACCAATTGTTATCAGTATCTATCTAGCCTCCCACTTCTTCATCCTTCCTCTAACATTAGTGGGAGTTTAAGGAATCAATTTTATGAGCACTATGGACTCACTCCATTAGAGTCGACTATGACAGTACACCAGTCTTATTCTTCTTCTTCTCTCTTGTTTAGCAAAATTGGTACGTTAACTTCTGCAAGCCGGCATAATGCCAGCGCAGTCAATTTGCACCCGAGAAAAACAGATGCCCGCCATGATTAGTGAGACAGACTTGCGTTACTGTGCTATTCCAGTACATGCAGGTGGTGATGCTCTTACTTTTCTATTATGGGTGGCACTGAGAATACTCTGTTACAAGGGCTACTGCTTAATTAATTTAACTTTCACCCTACAGTGCCAATGAATACTAGAAAAGGAAAATGAAGAAGATAAATAATCTGATTATCTATCACTGCACATGGTATGTATTTGCTTACATATGAGATGACTTTAGCTGCTTTGCTTTTTATTGAGTGAACAGTGATACATCCACACATGAATGACTGAGTTCTACTAAACTTATTAACAGAGGTAGTGAGTGGCCATCGTATTAGCCGGATATAAGCTGTGCTTGCAATACAAACTACTGCCACTATTCATGGTAGCATTCAGACAAAATTACAACTTCTTTTCCTTGCCTTTCCTACACTAGGACGGGTGTGCAGGTGCAGTGTTACATGCTCTTCAAAGTAACACTTAGTTCATCCAGTGAACGTCTACTCTCTCTAGATACACATATGCTATCTAAGAGTCAGATAGTACCATGATCCAGGGATCCATCCATTCAAACTATATGTCAATCATTCTTCTTCATGTCTCTCATCTGGACAAACCTTACGTTTTCTCACGGGGAGCACACTATGCAGTCTGCAATCTCAATAAGTAGGGAATATAAGAGTTTACCACTGCCCGCCACTACCGTGGCAACGCGCACAGCAGTTTGGTCCAGCACTTGCACCGCCTCCTCCCCAGAGCTTTCCTCCTCCACCTCCGCGCTGGGCCCAGCACCAGATGTTCCACCTACAAAGTACATTTAAGAATGTTAGATGTCATAGACATACACCACTCACTAGTATTTTGTCTAGGAATGAAGAAATGTGAATACAGAAACCAATCTAATAATTTGTTACTGTCTACTCTAAAGTAAAAATGTCCTTTTTTCCAGGGAAGGGTGTTGTCTTGCTGCACTTTTTGGCACAACTGATGAATGCTTGCTTTTTAACACGCACCATTTTTCTCATAACAGACAGAAGCTTCACTTCTAAGAACAAATCATCATAACTAGGACATAGGGACCAATGATTCAGCACCAAAAAGAAAAATGAAAGTTCAAACCAGGTGTGGGCTCGGCTCGCCCACAATAAATGTGTGAAATAAATTACTATAAGCACTTTTCTATTTTTAATCAACCGTTTATGTTTTATGACAAGCTTGATTTTAATAAATATTTTTACTTTTAATAAAGCTTTAAACTTAAATAGACTCTGTGGTTTTTGGTCATGGGTGAATGAGCAAAAGGTTTTGCAATTTGCAAGCATGAGTCCGTGCCTCTGACACTTCTGGACTCAGACTCCATACTCTTGTCCTGCGTTGGGTAATCATCATTGGGGATCAATCATCGATGAATTCGGGAGCTAAATGACTCTGCCACACTATCTAGTCAGTAAGGAGATTGGGGGTTCTTCAAAGTCTGATATCACTGAGGTATGTGGAAAGTCTACCTGCGCCTATTTTAATTGATAAACAATGCACTATTTAGTGTCCATAGTTCTGTTTGTGCAGATTTGTCCTTGCAACAGTAGTAGTATGGATTGTCCTCCTATCCAAATCAAAAGTAAAGTAGTATCTTATTCAACTTTTTATTGTTGGTAATTGTCAAAGCATAAACATTTAGAAGACTTGAAAATACATTATGGACAATCCCAGAGGCCTGCACTCAGTGCATAGAGCTATTGCTGACTAGAATGGGAGTTTCGTTTTACACCTTTTGCCAAATGTGCAATCTTAGTTAGCTACACAGACAGACTAATAATAATAATCTAGTAATACCACAGGGAGTCATAGTCGAGGCAGGATAAGAATTTAGATACAGTCTACAAGAAGATCAAAGACGATTTAGAAAAAATCGAATTAGGAACGCTAGGAAAAATAGGTACTCTATATTAAAATTAAAACTTACCGGGGCCAGCAAAGGAGCCCTCGCCTGACCGATCCTGGCCTTGTTCAGCAGCAGCAGCAGCCTCCTCCAATGCCCTCTTGCCCCTGGGGGGAGCTGATGTACAACATGAAAGAAAGAAAGACCAGAAAACATGGATGATATTTGTCAACCAAATCAAACATTTCAAAAGAACAATAACAAAATATTTTGGCGAAATAGCAAATAGACAACTATTCCACGGGATATATTGACTTATCTCATGTGGTCTACTACGATATTAGTATTGCTTTATTTGCGGACCGTCGACTTGGAAAGTTATGTAACTCACTAAACAAACTACTAAAAAGGTTCGCCTAGGACTGGCAGGCAGCAGTCCGGAGCACGCGAAGTGACAGACAAAGACCATCGTGATTGCAGATCAGCGACAACACTAAAAAGTTTCCTACTACATTAACCAGTCATTAAAATACTCAAACTATCAATCCACCACCACTATTTCTTCTTATTTCCAGGTGTACAAAGGAAGGACTGGACTTGAGTCTGTTTGGGGCAGATTTAGAAGCCCCTTGCGGCTCTTTTGCTCCATTGTTTCGTGACTTTTGTGACGCAGCGGCAGAACAAAAGAGGCGCCATGGTGCGGCGTATATTAACAACGTGACGCATATGGGAGTTGCATCACGTTGTAAAGCCATGCGCCATCAGGGGGCGTTCCGGCACAAGGGAGGGCGTTCCTGCACAGGAACGCATCCTAAAAGTGGCTGAGGAAAATCTACAAGATTTCAATCAGTCACTTTTAGGACAATGATGCGTGACTCAAACCCTGCGCCTGCTTAAAGCGGACGTACGGCTTGACGCAGCATTGGGGAGATAGGGCACCCCAGAGCATTGTTGGAGCTGCGCCATCGTTGCGACGCAACTCCAGCAATGCGCCACCTTTATGGCACAGATGGGTAATGCTTCAGTGACGTTTTGGGCCCATGGTGCACCGCATTGTAAATACGGCGCACCATGGGTGGTGGTGGCGTGGCGCACAATTACTGGCGCATCCCTGCTACTTTGCAGGGATGCGCCGGTAATTAAAAATCTGACCCTTAGTGGCTAGCATTACGCAGTTCTTTAAACTACACTCATACATAATTTCTCAGGCCAATGTAATGAACACAAAATCGAAAACAAATAAGCATAGTAGCAACACTACTGAGAAGGAGAGCAGTGCACCTGAAATGCACAAAAGATTTTGAAATATAATTTACCTACAATGTAATCAGCAGCATTATTGCTCTTGGTAAAAAACAAAAATTTGCAATATAATAACACTCAGAGCAGGAGAAAACAGAGTAGTGAAGAAATAGCTACTCCTGCTCACTAAGCCCGGGGATCTCAAAGCCGAGCAGGTCGATCAAGTCGTGTTCCCGGTCCAGGAGATCCGTCCAACGGTGGGTGGCCTGGTTGTAGGTGCGCCGTACCCGAGAGTGTTGGTACAAGGCCCGGCACAGCTTCTGCCACCGCTTCCGGCGCTCCCGGATCCCGTACCCGCTAGCGATCTTGCCGCCTGCCATGATGGTCCTTGGGAGGCAGCGCTGAACATAAAAAACTAGTGTGGGTACATCCTCTGCGCTGAAGATCTCCCGGGCTGTGACCTGCTCCCCCCTCAAACGCCCGCACGGGAGCCGGGCACGGGGTGCAGGGCCCTTCCCCCTCTCAGGATGCTGCCCGGCTCCCTTTACCATGGTCTGGGCAGAAAGGAAGGTAAATAATAAAGAAGAAATAGAATAGGGAAGAAGAAAAGAAAAGAGTTTAAAAAAGTAGTTTAAAATTAACCAAAAGTAGCAGAAAACACAAAAATATAGAGCTAGAAAAATAGAGGGATAGATAATAAGTAAAATAGATTAAAAAAAACTTCAAACAAGCAAAGGATGGCAGAGATTCAGAGAGGATACAGAAAGCATGCCCAGAACCATAGCAATGAATGAGAAACAAGATGGCAACGCCCGTTCAAAACCGCGTGGGTAAGTTTGCGCTAGATTTCCCTCGTGATCACACGCGAACTTGTACTAGCGAGCCGCACACTTTGCGAGATTACACATCGCGCCCGGAAACCGAAATACGTCATGCAAACAAGATGGCCGCACCCGTGAACGACTGTGAGGGTAACTTCGCGCCGTTGTGCTACAAGCGGCTTGCTAAAACGCACAAAACCTTGAGAACTAACACGCCGCAAAAAAACAAATTGCATATTCCCACGAATTCGCAGCTTCCAAATTCGATCTCACGCAAATTTGCACCGTGCGAATCCCGGGAAATTGCAGAAAAATGAGTTTTGCAAAACTGAAAGTACTCAGCAGGTGCAAAAGTTCAAACTCATCATTAGTAATCATTCCATGTAGTGCTTCCTGAGGGGCCCCGCCAGAGTTCAGTTGCCTACTTGCAACTATTCTAGGACCCTGCTCTGACCCTCACAGCAGGCTCATAGAATAGCTACAAGTAGGCCACAAAGGTCCTGTGAAAAAAAATTGCACTGCAACAGAAAGCAAATTACAGATAAGGAAGCAGGTGCCAGACTGGAAGTTTAAATTCAGTGACACACTAATCAACCCCAAATTAATTCATGTCAGTTGAAGCAGGGCAGGTGTGCTTGCTTTTCCCCCCATAATCTACAGTGATGAACTAGAGGGTGGCAGTGATGTACCAGAGGGTGGCATGGGTGAACCAGAGGGTGGCAGTGGTGAAACAGAGGGTGTTGTGAACCTGTGATGATGAACCAGACGTAGAAACAACATAGTCGCAACCGTTGCGAGCCGACAAGTAAGTTCGCAATGGCAAACTGGTACAAAACTCTTGCGAACTGGCAGAAACCCTTGCGAACACAAAAAAAAGAAAAAATCTGCAAATTTGCGAGACTTTGCGGATTTTGCGGATTGCGAATTCGTGAATACGCAAATTTGCGAACCGCAAATTCGCAAAATTCGCCCATGCTTAATTCAGATGTGGGTGGGCTACACCGGACTTTCCAGTCTTTGTCCTCCACTGTGGCAGCAGCCATTTAACTGGCACAATCTCGGAGTACAGCTCCAGTCCGTTTGTCTACTCCCCTGCCAGTGGCCACATCTGACGATAGTGACCACACACCACAGACCTCAAGGGCAAGACACAGCACAAGCAGCACACAGTAGCAGTAGCCCAAGAGGTACAGGGCACAGACGCCATCCCCACAAAAAACTAAAGCCACCCTAGAGCGCAAAGACAAAAGCCGAACAGGTGACACCAAGGGCCACAAAGGCAAGAAGCAGCCCTCAGGGTCACAGGCCTCAGAGGCATCTGCAGCCCAGGACTCTCCTGTCCCAAAAGCGTCTCGCAAAGACAAGCAGAAAGTTTCCGTGCCTGCTGCGAAGGTGGTGCCTGCTAAAAGTACACATAAGAAAAGCCCCAAGGCAGATTCACCCACAACTTCAATTCCCTTCCAAAGCCCTGTGAAGCAGGGAAAGGAGGGCACTGTATGGGGTGCACCTGGTAAACAGGGGATGGAGGGGCATAGGCAAGGCCAGTCCAAGCATCCTGCTGGATCCAGCATGTCCCCAGAGGCAGGGCCACAGTCTGCACCTGATACAGCTTTGGTGGTAAGTGTGCCTGTTGTGTCCATACCACTTTCCATTAATACCCAGACAAGGAAGCCATTTTGGATCCCCAAGAAGTGGAAAGGCACTAAGCATGGGCGAATTTTGCAAATTCGGAATTTGCAAATTTGCGGATTTGCGAATTTGCTATCAGCAAAATTTGCGAATTTGTGGATTTTTTTTGGGCGTGTTCGCTGGGCGCTTTGCGTGTTCGCGGGGCGCTTTGCATGTTCTCTGGGTTTTTTTTGCGAGACCGCTCGTTGTTGTGCCCTTCTGCCCTCTGCCCCACTCGTTTTTGTTCCATTCTGCCCTCTGACCCACGGGTTTTTGTGCCAATCTGCCCTCTGCCCCACTAGTTTTTGTTCCATTCTGCCCTCTGCCCCACGGGTTTTTGTGCCCTTCTGCACTCTGCCCCACTCGTTTTTGTGCCCTTCTGCCCTCTGCCACACTCGTCTTTGTGCCCTTCTGCCCTCTGCCTCTCTTCTGTTTTATTTTAGAATGGGGCCGGCAAGTTGCCACAGCCATTCTAAAATAGTTACTAAGTTAGCTTCATCAGGAAGCACTAATAGATAAAATAAAGCAGGTGCTCAAATTCAGTTAAACTCGAGAGCCTGCCTCTATTAGTGCTTCCTGTTGAAGCTAACTTAGTAACTATTTTAGAATGGCGCTGGCAGCTTGCCGGCGCCATTCTAAAATAGTTACAAGCTTGAAGCTTGAACTTTTGCCCCCCGGATCCGTTCCGCTCGGGGATTTGCGGATTTTCGGCAAATTTGCGGGAGTTTGCGGATTGCGAATTTGCCGAAAATCTGCTAAATCCGCGAGCAGAACAGATTTTGCGCCCATGCTTAAAAGGCACCCCTCAACAATCTCCCACCCACACTGTGTCTCACAGCAGCATGACTCCACCTCCACCTGCCACTACACCACCTGATCCAAGCAGCCTTCCAGCTTCTCAGGCCACTGATGCCTCAGCCTCAGCTGACACTCTCTCTCCCCAGGTCCAGTCCTCTAACAGTCCCCAACACACAGCCACCTCCCAGTCAGACCGACAGCCGAGTCTGAGTGGAAGTCCCCCTCGCACACCTGTCTCGCCCACAGCGGTGCCTGTACTGCCCATTGTTGCCATCCTGACTGTTGCTGACCATGGCAGGGTATATCCACACACATTCCTGTGCAGGATCTCATTTTACTACTCTGCACTTTGTGCTGGCCACTGTCCTTGTTATTTCCTGCTGTTTGCCCCTTGCCTGTGCAGGATCTCCTGTACCTCAACTGCACTTTGTCCTGACCACTGGCCTTGTTGTTCAGAGGTTGTTTGCCACTTGCCTTTGCAGGATCTCATGGACATGCTCTGCACCTTGAACTGGCCACTGGCCTTGTTGTTCCCTGCTGTTTTACCCTTGCCTGTGCAGGATTTCAGGTACCTTAAATGCCCTTTTGTGCTGGCCACTGGCCTTGTTGTTCCCTGCTGTTTGCCCCTTACCTGTGCAGGATCTCATGTACCTCAACTGCACTTTGTCCTGGCCACTGGCCTTGTTGTTCACCTATGTTTGCCACTTGCCTGTGCAGGATCTCATTGACATACTCTGCACCTTGAACTGGCCACTGGCCTTGTTGTTCCATGCTGTTTGCCACTTGTCTGTGCAGGATCTCATGTACCTCAACTGCACTTTATCCTGGCCACTGGAATTGTTGTTCACTGATGTTTGCCACTTGCATGTGTAGGACCTCATGGACATACTCTTCACCTTGAACTGGCCACTAGCTGTGTGGTTCCCTTCTGTTTGTCCCTTGAATGTGCAGGATCCCATTTAAGTACTCTGAACATTAGACTGGCCACTGGCCTTGTAGTTCCCTGCAGTTCGCCCCTTGCCTGTGCAGGATCTCATGCACCTCAACTGCACATTTTCCTAGCCACTGGCCTTGTTGTTCACTGCTGTTTGCCCCTTACATGTGCAGCTTCTCATGGACATACTCTGCACCTTGAACAGGCCACTAGCCTTGTTGTTTCCTGGTGTTTGCCCTTTGCCTGTGCAGGATCTCATGTACCTCAACTACACTTTGTCCTGGCCACTGGCCTGATTGTTAACTGCTGTTTGACACTTGCCTGTGCAGGATCTCATGCAACTACTCTGAGCATTGGACTGGCCACAGGCCTTAATGTGTGCCCCTTACCTGTGCATCTTCTCATGGAAATACTACGTACCTTGTGCTGGCCACTGGCCTTAATTTTCACTGTTGTTTGCCGCTTGCCTGTGCTGGATCTCATGTAACTCATCTGCACTTTGTCCTGGCCACTTAGCTTGCTCTTGTCTACTTTTGGTGCCTATCTGTGTAATGTGTAAATAAAAACAGTTACTCCTGTTGTCTTCCTTGTCAGTGTCCTTGCTCAATAAAACATTTTCTGTGTGGGTATGATTGAATATGTCACATGCACTATATGCCACTTCAACATTGCTAATGGCTTGTTTCCTCTGATCTGTTTTATCCACTTTGGGGTCCCAGCCTTGTTCATCTGTGGGTGTTTGGTTAGCTGTATGTGTGTTTGCTGGTATACAGTCAAAATATCGAGTTCTTATTATTGATTTGCATTAATATCGATTAAGAAATATAGAATGGACACAATATTGACTGGACAGAATATAGACTACATAAATATCGAATATGATGCATTAATATCGAATTAAAAAATATAGAATGGACATAATATCGAATGGACAGAATATAGACTACAAAAATATAGAATGGACAGATTATAGACTACAAAAATATAGAATGGACAGAATATAGATTGCAAAAATATCGAATTTTAGGTAAGTAAGTTAATATCAATTTTTAAAGTTTTTTTATGTTAGCATATGTTTGAAAGTGTATATTTATTTTAATATTCATATTAATTAATTATTTTTATGGTATTCATTTTTTGCGTAATATAAGTCTGTAGCGGGTTGTGCGTTTATAGGGGAATAGGGTGGGAAGTACTTTAATTATAATTAATTAAATATGTTATTTTTTTTATTGGTATGTATTTTACATTAATTGTTAATAAACTATTAATTGGTAATTAATGAAATTATAATTGGTAAATATTTTTAAATAATTGATTAATTGATAATTATGGTAATTTTAGTAATTTATTTTCTGTAGGGGGTTGTGGGTTTATAGGGGAATAGGGTGGAAAGTAATTTATTATAATTAATTAAATATGATAATTTATTTATTGATATTTATTTTTTCATTAATTATTAATTGGTAATTGATTAAAATATAATTGGTAATTGATTAAAATTAATAGATTAATTGATAAATATTTTAATTGTAATCATTTATTTTTAGTAGCGGGTTGTGGGTTTATAGGGGGATAGGGTGGGAAGTTATTTAATTATAAATATTTACATATGTTAATTTATTTATTTGTATTTATTGTGAAATTATTGTTAATGAGTTCTTAATTGGTAATTAATTAAAATGTAATGGGTAATTAATTTTAATTAATTTATTAATTGATTATTATGTTAATTTTATTAATTTAGTTTCTGTAGTGCGTTGTGGGTTTATAGGAGAATAGGGTGGGGAGTAATTTAATTGTAAGTTATTCTATTTTTAAATAATTTTGTAATGTTATCAAATTTTTTAATATTTTCTAATTGTTAATTAATGTATTATTAATTGGTAAATAATTTGCATTAGTAGGTAATTATTTTTATTAATTAATTTGTATTTGCATGTTTAATTGATTAATTAATATATTATATAAAAGTGTTAAGTATTTTAATTATTTTGTAATTGGTATTATTATTTATTTTATTTTTATGAAGTATTTACTTTCCCTACTGTTGCACTCACTGGAGTAGGAATAGTAATTTTTACCCTCCTGCTATCCAATGCTTTCCCTACTGTGGCACTCTCTGGAGTTGGAATAGTATATTTTTGCCCCTACGCTATCTAACGTTTTCCCTAGTGTTGCACTCTCTGGAGTGGGAATAGTAATTTTTACCTCTACGCTATCCAAAGCTTTCCCTACTGTTGCAATATCTGGAGTGGGAATAGTAATATTTACCCCTACGCTACCCAACGCTTTCCCTACTGTTGCACTCTCTGGAGTGGGAATAGTAATTTTTACCCCTATGCTATCCAACGCTTTCCCTACTGTTGCACTCTGTGGAGTGGGAATAGTAATTTTTACCCCTACGCTATCCAGCGCTTTTCCTACAATTGAACTCTCTGGAGTTGGAATAGTAATTTTTACACCTACGCTATCCAACGCTTTTCCTACTGTTGCACTCTCTGGAGTGCGAATAGTAATATTTACCCCTAGGCTATCCAGCGCTTTCCCTATTGTTGCACTCTCTGGAGATGGAATAGTAATTTTTACCCTACGCTATCCAACGCTTTCCCTACTGTTGCACTCTCTGGAGTCGGAATAGTAATTTTTACCTCTATGCTATCCAACGCTTTCCCTACTGTTGCACTCTCTGGAGTGGGAATAGTCATTTTTACACTACGCTATCCAACGCTTTCCCTACTGTTGCACTCTCTGGAGTGGGAATAGTAATTTTTACCCCTACGCTATCCAGCTCTTTCCCTACTGTTGCACTCTCTGGAGTTGGAATAGTATTTTTTACCCCTACTCTATTCAACGCTTTCCCTACTGTTGCACTCTCTGGAGTGGGAATATTAATTTTTACCCCTACGCTATCCAACGCTTTCCCTACTGTTGCACTCACTGGAGTGGTACTAGTAAATTTTACCCTTTCCGCTATCCTATGGTAAAAATATTGTAATTCTTTTTATTAATATTACGTTTTTATATATATATATATATATATATATATGTATTAACAAATCAATTTGTATGTTTTTTTTTACTTTCATTAATAATTTATTAATTTAAAGGTTATTTAAGTATTTTAAGTATGTTTAAGTTCATTATATTTATTATTTCATTAATTTTTAATTAATTTAAAGCTTTTAAAAAAAATTGATATTTTGACTAACTATATTTTTTACATCGATATTTTTGATTCAATATTTTTGTACTTACCTGTTGGAGATATGAGGAAAATGAAATTTTACATGGCCAATGTGTCCCCTGTATGTACCCCAACGTTTAGTGTATGTGCATGTCTCCCATGCATTTTTCCCTCTATGACCTGCAATAATAATGCCTCTGCATTTGCGTCCTACATTGGGATGTCAGTTACCAAGTCTTCCATGAAAGAAACGTTAATTTCGCATTGAGGCCTATGTTGCCCATGTGTTTGCATTGTGCGCGTTTAAAATCGAGATGAACCCATTTAGTGGCTCAGCCTGAGCCAGTCTCCGAATTAAGGTTTTCATGCCTCCAGACACTCTGAAAGCTGCAGCTATGTATCCCTGACCTCTCGCATACTTCTGGCCAAGCCGAGAGGGGCCCAGCCCGGGGTGCCAAGACAGTATTGTGCATAACAGTTATCTGTTTGCTCTACAGAATCACATTCCTGCCTGGTGAAGAAGGTAAACAGAACCCGTCTGCAGAGATAGGGCCTAGCCTTTCTGTCTCCGTTTAAGTGATTTGCAGCACTCGCATCCATAGAAAGCCCAAGGCCCCCACGCAATGAACGAAGAAATATATGCCCACACTGGCTCTTGGTGATGAGCGACCTATGCTTCAGATAATACATCCCGGACCTAAGATATCAGATAATACCAGACGTGCTGGTCGTCCTGACACTGAAGGCCTCCCTGCTAGGCCGAAAGTCAGCTCTCCCCAGTCCCCGAAGTTAAACGTCAGTGCCAAGTCATGACAAAGTTGCGCACACAAGTAGGGTAAGGTTCAAGCTGGCCATACAACCTCCCCTTCAGGTATCCACCCACCTATGACTCCACAAGTGAACACCCATATGTACGCCCTCATGCACACCCACATGTTCTTATCTCTCTTTCTCTTGCTCTGCCTAGAGCGCTCCTCCTCTATGATGCGAATTGAATGTATAAATATTGTACTCTGTGAATAAAGTTTAGAAGACCCTTCCTGAACCTTAGTGGTGATGGAACCGATTCTCCCTTAGCTCGAGTTACTAAAATAAAGCCCTTTTAAATCGGACACCACGGACTCTGCATCTCATTATATGCATGATCCTTTGTTTAACTATAGAAATTATGACAGGGTAATATATTATTTACCACATAAATCTGGCGCCCGAATAGGCACAAATCCCTTTCCCCACGCGCCGGCGATGTAGGTCCAGCCCTTGCCCCCTTCTACAGCCGTGACGGACTTCAAAGTGTACACGCCAGCGGGACTTCCTGCTTACTCCCTCAGGCCCACGGAGGAGACGGACTGCGACCAGGCATCCACACGAGGCGGTGAGGATCGCGGATCATCCCAACCAGAGCCCAAGCCGTGAGAGAGCAAGGTCCGAGGCTTCCGAAGGTCCACCTGTTCCGAGGCGCATGCGCAGTATCAAGTTTCCCAGGCCTTCAAGTTCTGCTTCCCGGTGAGTACCACTATGGGGAACGCATAAAGTTCAAGACGGGTCCACTTTTGTGGACACGGTAAAGACGTGTTTCGTTCACACGAACAAGGTAAAGACGGGTTCACTAGCGTGAGCTCGGTAAAGACGTGTCTCATTTATGAGACCGGTATGGTTGTACTGTATTCCAGTGCATAAAGTTAACTGTTTTCAAGTACATGTTTTTCTAGTCTATGTATCAGTTAAAATGAATCTGTTTTAGTGTTTTAGCGTGTTGGTGTGAATGATTGTTTCAGTCAGTCTATTTTGGTGTATATTGTGTTTTCGTTAAGTTGGTTGGTAAAGTTGAAACTAACTTTTCAACATGCCACTATTTTCGATAGGGACCAGGAAAGGCATACTCGAAGAGTCAGTTAACATCCCGCCTAGAGACACACCTGGTCATTACATGTATAACAAGCACGGGCTAGATGCCGTATTGTTTTTAGACTTATGGGTAGATTACACGAAGGATTTAGAGGAGAAGTACAGATGGCCTGCCTCGGGAACGTGGGATTCTGAATGTATTATGAGAGTAGAGGAAGCGTTATGGAAAAGGAAAGCAAGACCCTCACAGAAAGATGCCATTGAGTTATGGCGGAAAGAGTCACATAGGAGATCAGAGAAAGAATTCCACCAAGCAGAGAGAAGTAAACAAGCAGCGGAAAAAGCCAAATAAAAGGAAATGCGGGAGGAGGGGGAACGGGTCAAGGCAGAACAGGTCGATAGAGAAAGAAATGCCATTGTTACTGGTATTTATCCCGTCCTCTCAAAAGAACTAGCTAGAGTGACCCCCTCAGAAACCCCCCGTAGGTCGCGAACGCCACCACCTGTACCCTATAGAGTACGTAGAACAAAGCCAACAGCATCAGAGGCTTTTATATCCTCCTATCTAGAAGAGTCCCCACCGGACTACGCAAACGCAGATTTCCCTCCGCCCCCATCAGCGGATCAGCTCCAACAGCTTCCGCTCCAGCAGGTCGTGAAAGACGACATAGGGCCCGGGCCGTAGGGGGAGGGGGGCCACCACCAACGCCATCAACGCCATATAAGTATTCTGTAGATGTAGCAATTCCACGTTGTATATACGATCCAGTACCAGGAGAGGGTTCAATGCTCGTGATTTCACTAAGATTAAGACAAGCCGTCGACTATTTGGTCACACTGCCTGACATGAAAGAACACCTGGATAAAATATACCGTTTCATTAGAACGGGGGAGGGACCCGAGTGTATAGAACAGGCCATGGAACACAGAAAGTTAGGGGTTAAGAACTACATTCTCCGCTTTATGATTAACTGCCTGATCAGGGAACAAGACTAAGGAGAAGGGGATGTAGAGCATGGTTTGATAGAATGGAGTGGTAACATAGATGCCGGCCGCCATGATAAACAGGGACAGACAGATAGCATGTACAAGAAAATACGAAAAGAAATATTAGAAATACACAGAGTATGGTCTGACGAGAAGAATGAGTCATCAACGGAAGAGTTAGAAGTGGAAAACGAGATGATAGACAAGATGAATTATGTAGGTAAAGCACGACAGTTTGACAGGCCCAAGTGCCTCGACTACCGTAAACAGGGCCAGGCTATAAAAGAAAGATATTCCCTTGAAAATATATTCCAAGCTACTGAAAAAGCACTGACCCGACGGATAGGGAACGAGCGATCTCACACCCCACACGAAATGGAATTGGCCCGGTCAGCCACCCAGGGGGTGTCCAATTCTAATATATATAGCAATGATATAGTGGCCCAAACTTTCTTGAGCCTTCCGCCGAACGAACAGCGTTTGGCCGGTATTTACATGGTCCAACATTTAATAACGTTGTATGAGAGTCAATATTCCGATCCTGGTCACCTGTATAAATTACTGGACGACATAATTCTAGAAAGATGTACAGGCCTAGGTACTGATTTAATTAACGTCATCCTGGATCAACGACATAAGTACATAAATTCTCTGACCACATGCATGCTTCCCGCCCCACACCACGACAGAAAGCACCTATACGTAGACAGACAGAACCCCCTACAAGAGGTACATCCCATCAAAAATGCAAACAATGAGCTTCAACGGGTGTATGTTTACACCCCCTTGACGAAATTAGAAATACTGGAAATGAAAAAGATGCTGCCGTCCCATGATAAAGACCCGGGGGGGTTTCACCGAGAATTGAAAGACATTCTCCGCATCGGAGATTATACGTACGCTGACATTCTGAAACTATTGAAAGTACTATTGCCAGCAGGTATTTTTGAAAAGCTTAAGGAAAAAGACTGGGAGGTGGGAGAGAAAAAGTTAAGCCGGGAAGCATTGGAAGCAGAGGATAAAGCCAGGCTCCCGGGGGTTGGTCTTGGTGACAAAGCTAGAGAACTACCTGAACTCCTAATACAGGTTTTGTCGAGACTATTGATTACTAAAAAGGAAGACTGGGATGCTATTTCAGCCTGTAAACAAAAACAAGACGAGGACACACGCAATTTCTATTCTAGATTCGAGAAATGCTTTGCTATTAATAGTGGCTTTAAGCCCAGTAGCGAATCATATCCACATCTTTTCGTGAGCAAATTAGTAGAGAATTCCCTACCCCAGATCAAGAATAGAGTACTGAAGGTTGAGAGTACTTGGCAAGCAAACAGCCCTTCACAAATGTTGCAGATGCTATAATATCACCAGAACAGGATTAGAGAAGAGCAGGATCAGGAAAAGAGTAAGCATGAGCGTGAAATCCGTTACGCTCGCGGATTTTGCGGATTTTCGGGAAATCCGCAATCCGCGAATTTTGCGGATTTCCTGCAAAATCTGCAAAAAAAAATCCGCGAACGTAACGGGTTCAAAAGTTGAACCCACACTCATTTAACTATTTTACAATGGCGCCAGCAAGCTGCCAGCGCCGTTGTAAAATAGTTACAAAGTTAGCTTGCACAGGAACCACTAGATAAAACGAAGCAGGTGCTTCCTGTGCAAGATAACTTTGTAACTATTTTACAACGGCGCTGGCAGCTTGCTGGCGCCATTGTAAAATAGTTACAGGGCAGCACAGCCTTACAGGTCACTCAAGGGACCCCTGCGCCCTTCAGGGCAATTTCATAGTAACACACACATGGTCGCTCAAACTAGTTAATGCTCAAATTCAGTGACTTATTCATTAGCCCAAAAACAATCATGTGCCTCTTCCCAAATGTACCGCGGAAAATCAGCTGTGATGCTGGATAGAGGCCTTTGCATCCTTGACTTTCACGAGCGCAATACCCGTGCTGTTCCTGTGACCAGGAGCTTCTTTTTCTTCATCTGCTGAACCGATCTTTCTCTGAACTTTTATACATACAAGAGGCATGTGAACTCGCATGGAAGCACCCCCCCCACCACAAAATCCGCAAATCATGGTCGCTCGAAGTGCTAGTTAATGCTCAAATTCAGTGACTCATTCATTAGCCCAAAAACAATCATGAGCATCTTCGAGGCTGGACAGGTGTGCCTCTTCCCAAATCTACCATGGAAAATCAGCTGTGATGCTGGGTAGAGGCCTTTGCATCCTTGACTTTCATGAGCGCAATCCCCGTGCTGTTCCTGTGACCAGGAGCTTCTTTCTCTTCGTGTTCGCACGGGTTGCTGCAAGTTCGCACGCGTTTTGTACAATTTCGCAATTTGCGAAATTGTACAAAACCCTCGCGAACTTGCAGAAACCCGTGCGAACATAAAAAAAAATCCGCAAATTCGCGAGAATTCGCGGATTTTGCGGATTGCGAGTTTGCAAATCCGCAAAATCCGCGAACGCGAGATCCGCAAAATTCGCCCATGCTTAGAAAAGAGACGCTTGAAAGAGACAAAAATGAAGGTGCTGGTTGCCCAAACGGTACCGGCAAATATGAACAAAAATGGCGCGATACCTGTCAAGGGGAACTCTAATTATTGCAAACAACCAGGTCACTATGTGAAGGAATGTGCTGTCCTGAAACACAATATAGCTACAGGCAGAACAAAAGAACGACCACACCCTCCTAGGCAAAATAACACTAGCACCCAACAGAGCACACAACAGACAGTAGCGACTTTTCCACCCCCACCACCGCCTGTTCATGCCACACAACAAATGTATCAGTACATGCAGTCAGACTATCCAGAATATCAAGCGTTCTCATGAAACAGCCTTGAGAGGAAAAATGGCTTGCCCCTTATTGAGGTTCCTGTAGATCAAGAGGGTCCCTAAGTACATAGTCGTGTATTGGGACAAGACAGAAAATTTCTGATTGACACAGGGGCGAGCAGAACTACCATCAGCCATGACGAGGTTCCAGGGGCACCCCTCTCAGGCTCACAGAATGTTTCCCTGGTATTTTCAGGAAAGCCTATTGTTAATGAAGTATCGAAACCAGTCTCCCTCGGGGTTGGTCCATTGTCACGTACCACAGACTTGCTACTTACTAAATCATGTCCAGAAAATTTACTTGGTATAAAGACATTGAAAGAACTAGGAGCAGTTATTTGTTGTTCTCCGGAAGGTGTGCGATTGTTCTTACGTGATTTTAAAGGACATTATGTGTTGAAAGATTTTGACGACAGACTCCAGGATGTACCACAGCACCTATGGGCACAAGGTCCGACTGACATAGGTTACATGAACATAACACCACACCGTGTCACTCTCAAAGCAGGAGTAGTGTTACCACGTATCCGACAATACAAGTTACCGCCTGAGGCCGAAGTGGCCTTATTGAAAAATATTGACGAACTCATTTCACATGGAGTGGTGGTGGAGACTGACTCGAATGTATGTAATTCACCTGTTAGTCCTATCCTTAAACGATCAGACCCTAATGCACCACCAGTTTACAGACTAGTTATTGACCTTCGAGAATTGAATAAATGTGTAGTCCCACAATACCCAGTAGTCCCAGACATTTCATCATTACTGACTGCTATTGATTCTGAGGCAACGTTCTTTACAGTCATAGACTTGAAGAATGCATTTTTTAGCGTTCCAATTCATCCAGACAGCCAGTATCTTTTCGGATTCAGTTTAAAAGGACGCAGTTTTAAATTTACGAGAGCACCACAGGTTTTACAGAAAGTCCTAGCATTTACAGTCAGGCTTTAAAAAGACAGCTGGACAGTATTAATATGCCTACCGACACAGCACTGATTCAGTACGTTGACGATATCCTGATTACAGCACGATCAGAAACAGACTGCGAACATGCATCACTGACAGTTTTACACTTTCTGGCAGACAAGGGGCACAAAGTGTCCCCTTCAAAGTTGCAATTCTGTGCACAGCAAGTGGTGTACCTTGGACACTTGCTGTCCAAGAGGGTTGACAGCTGACACAAGAACGTATCCAGTTAATTTCTAACCTTTCACAGCCCAAGACACAAAAGGAAGTGCGGGCTTTCATTGGCCTCACTTCATACTGCAGACAGTGGATTCCCCAGTATGCCTATCTAGCCAAACCACTCATACAGTTGACAACACAGGAGGCAGCGTCTTCGACTGTCCTCCCTTGGACACAAGAACACACCTTGGCATTTGAAGAATTAAAAAGAGCCTTATGTCAAGCGCCAGTTTTAGCGACTCCTTGTTACAGCAAACCCTTTATGCTTTTCGTAACTGAACGAGATGGAACAGCATTATCAGTCCTCACACAAGATCAAGCAGGAAAACACAAGCCTTGTGCTTATTTTTCTAGTTCACTGGACCCAGTGGCCCAGGCTCTGCCTGCGTGCCTGAAAGCAGTTGCAGCAACAGCCCTAGCCATAAGACAAAGTGACTCCATAGTGCTGGGACACCCCCTGACAGTACAGGTACCGCATGCAGTGGAAGTTCTCTTGAACAGGACACAGACTCAACACTTGACTGTAGCAAGACTGACAGGATATGAACTGACGTTATTCCAACCACACATAGAGATCAGACGATGTAACATTCTGAACCCTGCTACACTGTTACCCTCAAGTACAGTAGACACTGCACCACATGACTGTGTGGAAGTAATGAATACAGTGACAAAACCAAGACAAGACCTGACAGATGTTGCACTGCCAGACCCTGACCTGACACTCTATGTAGATGGATCATGCATGAGAAGGAGCACGGGAGAGTTAGTGGCAGCATATGCCATGACCACTGCTACTGAAGTCATAGAGACACAAAGAATAGACACACTGTCAGCACAAGCAGCAGAGCTCATCGCTCTGACACAAGCCTGCATTAGAGCTAAGCACTTAAAAGTGAACATTTATACAGATTCACAGTATGCTTTTGGCGTAGTTCATGATTTCGGAGTTCTCTGGAAGGAAAGAGGTTTCTTGACCTCTCATGGGGCCAAAATTCAGCATGGCCTGCTTATTCAAGCCCTGTTGGAAGCAATACATTTACCTACAGCCATAGCTATCCTGAAATGCAAAGCACACACCAAAGTTACAGACACCATTTCCCAGGGTAATGACCTGGCAGACCGAACTGCTAAACTTACAGCCCAGACACCAACAGACATGACAAAGACAGAGGTACCATTACTGACAAAAAGTATGACAGTCAGGGATCCTTCCCAAGAAGTACTCGACATACAGACACATGCCACTTCAGATGAAATAAAGAGATGGACTGAACAAGGAGGGCTCCAGACTGACCAAGGTTGGATGACTAAGGGCAAAGCAACATGGTTTCTTCCCGATTCCATGGTACAAGTGATCATAAACACAGCACATAGTCCAGCACACTTGGAAGAGAAGGCAATGATAGACAGCTTACAGAATATCTGGTTTAACAAGCACCTGCGTGCAGCAGCGAAACAAAAAGTAAAGACTTGTATGGTCTGTTGTCAGTTCAATCCAGGTAAAGGCATCCCGGTGGAACAAGGCGGATTTCATCCTCCTGACCACCCTTTTGAGGTCCTCCAGATGGATTATATCCAAATGGACAGATGTAGAGGTTACAAGTATGTTCTGGTAGTTGTGTGTGCACTATCTAGATGGACAGAAGCGTATCCAGTCCCAGATTATACTGCTGTGACAACCGCCAGGCAATTGGTGCGTGAATTCTTCCCTAGATACGGATTGCCCCGTGTCGTGTACTCAGACAATGGTCAGCCTTTTTCTTCTGAATTAATGAAACAAGTGTCCATTCTGTTAAGATATAATTGGAAGTTTCATTGTGTACGATACCCTGAAGCAGCAGGCCTTGTCGAAAGACATAATCAGACAATTAAGACGAAACTAGCAAAGATCTGTGCAGACAAAGGCGTGGATTGGATGGTAGCCTTGCCGGTTGCCCTCTTTTACATGTGTATGGTAGCTCATTCCAGAACAGGCCTATCTCCTTATGAAGTGGTTTTCAGTAGACCGCCGAATAAGTGGGGTACGCCTATGCCTAAGAAAATAACTGATGTTGACAGTAACATGCTGACAGATTACCTGGCTTCCTTGATGTCTGCACTACTCTCTTGTCGTTCACAGGTTGCCGCCGCCTTCCCTGACAACACCCAAGTCAAGGAGCATGCCATCGTCCCTGGTGACTTTGTTTTCGACCGGAACTTTGATCGATCAAGCCCCCTTGAACCGCGTTGGAAGACACCGAAATTAGTGTTACTGACCACGAGGACAGCCATCAAAGTCGAAGGAAGAAAAGGGTGGCTCCATGCCCATCACTGCAAAAAGTACTTTGGAGACTCTGGAACTTTGGTAAAGGACAATGGCATTACAGACTTTGAGCCCCCTTTGCTAAAAAAGACTCCACAGCAAGAATACAGGTCCAAGTTACGATCTAGAAAGTCAGACAGCGTTTAATTGTTTAAGTCCACTAGGTGGTGAATCGGTTAGGCAAGTTTCTGACATGTATAGGATCGCGGACCAGAATAGTAAAAAGAGCAAAATGAAAGCGAAATACTGCAAGATATTACGTAGTAGATGTATAGTAACTCTGATTTTTATGTCTCTTCTGTGCATCACTATAATATGTATCAGTTTAATACTACATGTTTTCTTTCCTCCTATTGCCTCACATATACACTCTTTCTTTAATGACACCGTAGAGCATACATTTAGTGATCTGCCACCCCATGAATTGTCATATCGACTAGCCCTGCGCAACAATACTTTTATTCGGATGTTGCACCGTTCCCATCAGACCAGCAATGTGACAGATTGCTGGGTATGTGGCCGACTACCACCTTATCAGAAAACGAAGGGAGTTCTGCCCCTCGTCCTTTTTCCGTTCTCCCACAATGGTTCGTGCGGAGCATGGTTTGCCTTAATGTCATCAATAGATAGAAAGTCCACAGTTTACAAGGGTGATTGGATATGGGGAAACTTGAATAAAGTAATGAATGAGGCATGTTATCCAGACGAAGACGGACTCCCCCAAAGGAAGGGAACCGATCTAGAAAATGAAGAGTACGAGCAAGGAAATGCTTCCCTTAGCTTTATGATTCTGAATGTTCAGCCCATGCAAAATGCAGGTCCACCGTTTATTACAGTCCTACCAGTAAAAGGTGATTTGTGCGTTAAAAAGAAAGGATCAGTACATATGGGACACAGTGAATGTAATACTGTAGTAGAGTTTACTGATAAAGGAAAGTCTTCTTTCAAAGCATATCGCTATACCTATTTTCATTTGCGGTCAGACAGCCTATGCACGTCTGCCCTTAGACTGGGGTAGAACATGCTATATATCGTTCCTGCTGCCCGCTGTCTTTCTAGCCCCATCCCATTATCATCGAGATTCACGCCTAGAGCATGTTAGACACAGGAGAGAGACCGATTCCTCCGTGATTGATCAGACTGAGACAGCCTGGGAGCAATATACAGATTTCAACAGAGGATTCTTTTTCTTCATAGGTCCCGTCCAAAACAGTAAACTCATACGCAGGTTAACAAGAACTCTGGAAGCAGTTGTGAATGAGACTGCATCTGCCCTGGCGAACTTGACCCAGGAGCAGTCTGCCATGAGACTTGTTGTTCTTCAGAACTGTCTTGTTCTTGACGTCATCCTGGCAGATAGGGTCGGGGCTTGTAGAGTGATCGGCTCCAGTTGTTGCGTGTTTATTCCAGATAACGCGCCATCTGTGTACGCAGCAATAACAAGGCTCCACAAGATTGCTCACGAGATACATCAAGACCCAGGCACATGGACTTGGTCCGGTTGGCTCTGGAGTGTAATATCGGCATGGGGATGGAAAGTGTTGTCGTTCCTAGGAATGATACTGCTTATGATATTCGGCTGCTGTCTCTGTCTGCAGTGTGGCCCGGCGATTTGCGGCCTGTGTGCCACTGCCTGTGTTCCACATCCACGTATACAAAAGATAAAAGATGAACAAATGATGCTGTATGATCAAATATACGGTCTCATGAAAATAGATATGTCCTGAAGGGTACAGTAGAGGACAAGGAGGGAATGAGGAAAATGAAATTTTACATGGCCAATGTGTTCCCTGTATGTACCCCAACGTTTAGTGTATGTGCATGTCTCCCATGCATTTTTCGCTCTATGACCTGCAATAATAATGCCTCTGCATTTGCGTCCTACATTGGGATGTCAGTTACCAAGTCTTCCATGAAAGAAACGTTAATTTCGCATTGAGGCCTATGTTGCCCATGTGTTTGTATTGTGCAGGTTTAAAATCGAGATGAACCCATTTTGTGGCTCAGCCTGAGCCAGTCTCCGAATTAAGGTTTTCATGCCTCCAGACACTCTGAAAGCTGCAGCTACGTATCCCTGACCTCTCGCATACTTCTGGCCAAGCCGAGAGGGGCCCAGCCCGGGGTGCCAAGACAGTATTGTGCATAACAGTTATCTGCTTGCTCTACAGAATCACATTCCTGCCTGGTGAAGAAGGTAAACATAACCCGTCTGCAGAGATAGGGCCTAGCCTTTCTGTCTCCGTTTAAGTGATTTGCAGCGATCGCATCCATAGAAAGCCCAAGGCCCCCACGCAATGAATGAAGAAATATATGCCCACACTGGCTCTTGGTGATGAGCGACCTATGCTTCGGATAATACATCCCCGGACCTAAGATATCAGATAATACCAGACGTGCTGGTCGTCCTGACACTGAAGGCCTCCCTGCAAGGCCGAAAGTCAGCT
The DNA here is from genome assembly GCF_964263255.1 of Lissotriton vulgaris. Lineage (NCBI taxonomy): Eukaryota > Metazoa > Chordata > Amphibia > Caudata > Salamandridae > Lissotriton > Lissotriton vulgaris. The sequence goes on along the minus strand of NC_141696.1, from coordinate 458,300,742 downwards.
CCCCCCAGTTACACGTCAGTTGCACGTCATGACCAAGTTGCGCACACAAGTAGGGTAAGGTTCAAGCTGGCCATACAACCCACCCTTCAGGTATCCACCCACCTATGACTCCACAAGTGAACGCCCATATGTACGCCCTCATGCACGCCCACATGTTCTTATCTTTCTTTCTCTTGCTCTGCCTAGAGCGCTCCTCCTCTATGATGCGAATTGAATGTATAAATATTGTACTCTGTGAATAAAGTTTAGAAGACCCTTCCTGAACCTTAGTGGTGATGGAACCCATTCTCCCTTAACTCGAGTTGCTGAAATAAAGCCCTTTTGAATCGGACAGCACAGACTCTGCCTCTCATTATATGCATGATCCTTTGTTTAACTATAGAAATTATGACAGGGTAATATATTATTTACCACAGATAGGAGGTCAATATTTTGGCATTCTATATTTTTACCTCGATATTTTGGTAGGTCAATATTTTGGCATTCTATATTATGTCAGTGATCCATGTTTGCTGAAGGACTGCTTATCTTTCTGGGTGTGGTGTTCTCTGTGTGCTATTTTGATTGTTGTTTTGGGTGCTCATGATGTGTCACTCATATCTGTGTGGAATTGGTATGTTTGTTGTGCACACACTGCCTGGTGTGCATGCAGTGCTGTGAATGTATGTTGCCTTGTCATTGCCTGCTGTGCATGCCCTGATGTACTGTTGTGTTTGCTATGTGATTTCTTAGCATGTGCATCAGTTGTGTGTCTGATGTGACTGTGTGCAGTGTTTGGGCTGTGTTGTCTCTTGCAGTTGACAGATGCTTTGTGTGTGGTGTTCCTTTTGTGTGTCAGTGTGTGTTTTTTGTTGGTGTGTTTCATTCAGATGTGTGTTGCCACTGTGTTGTGCCTTACCTGTGTGTCTGTCACATGAACGTAGGTCTATTCTAGTTCCTGTAGTTGTGTTTGGTGCTTCCTTGGTGTTTCCTACTCTCATATTTGAGTTGTCTCTTGTCATTCTTAAGCATGTGCAGGCTTTTAGTACATTATGACACCTTGTTGACTTGATGGGTGGTGTGGTATGCCTGTCTGTGTGTCACAGTAGGCCCTTTTCTCCCAGTTTGTGTCCATGATTGTTGTATGATGATGCATTTCTTGTCTGTATTGTACTATGTTGTCTGTGCATTGTTCCTGACTGATGAGGTTGTGTACCCCTGTTGTGTCTGTGCTCCCATTGCCTTTCCACAGTTTTGCTGCACAGGTCATGTCTGGTCCTGTGGTGGTTCTGTGTGTGTTTTCTTTTAGTTATGTGTTTGGCTGTTGTTTTTGTGCACACATCGGTTCAGGATTCCCTGTGTGTGTGTGATGTTTGCAGATCCCCCGGGGAGTGTAATTGTTTGTCAGTGTATTGACTGGACATTATTGCGACCCTTCTTTGTGTTTGACACTGGTGTTGTGTGCTGTAGGTGTGATGGGGGTTTGTGTGAAGGGTCATACTTGTTTTTGACAGTCATGGAGTGTTGCAATGGGCCCTGTGTGTTGTGCTGCTGACATACTCCTATCAAGTAGTTGGATACAGATGTGTGGCTGCCCATTGTTTGACTTCATACCCTTCCTTTCATCCCTGTGCCTATACATAGGTTGCCTTGCTGTCTCCCTGAGTTGTTGCACTGAAGTGACAGTGGTTTGACTTCACTCACTGTGCCAGCCATGTGTGATTTGATGGGCTGAGGGTGTTGTTATATGTTCCTTCTCCGGCATGAGATGTACACCTGCTTGGTGGTTGGCTCCCTGGCCTTCCATTTTTTGTGCACCTCACTTTGGCTTTCCTATATATTGTACTCCATTTCTGCTGGCATGTGGTCTGTGTATGTGGCTTTGTGTCAGTGTGGGGTATGTCTGTGTGACTTGGCCATCTGTGTGTCCAGTAGAGTGATTGTTAATTATCTGTGTATATGTTAATTTTGTGCTTGAACTCAGTTTTCTTGCCATTAGTGTGGTGTTGTTGTGGTGTGTGGGTTGCCCTGGCCATGTGCTTCTGTGCTTTGTGTTCCTCTGCAGCCACACCTACTGTGTCTGTCTCCCTAGTTGTTTGGTGTGTGGTGCATGGTATGGGTTACCCTGGCTGGTTATTTAGCATGGGGGAGCACAGGACGGGCACATGGTATGTCCCTTCATGTTGGGGGGGCTAGCATGTGGAGGGTGGATGTGTGGCCCTGTGGTCCTTGTGCACGGCCCATGCCTGGTGCTGGACGTGCCTTCTGCATTGTGCGCATGTTTTGACGCTTCTTCACCGCTGCGGTGTTGTGACCGGGACATTACATCATGATCACGGTAGATGGGTGACCATGATGCTGAGGGTAGATTTGGTTACAGGTAGGACATGTGTGGGTACACTTATGGATGTGTTCCTGTCCCCACCAGGGTGTCTGGTATGGACAGGAATCCCTATATCAGCCCATGAGTTGTGTGTTGTGGTTGTGTGCTGGATTTTGTGTTTGTGTACCTGCGGTGGCGTCCGCGACAGTCCATGAGTTGCTGGTAATGTATCAGGTACAGCACCGGGAAGACGCGTAGAGCTGGATCCATTACGGTCTGGACCGGGCCTCTGGTTTCACGCTACGCTGTCATGCTTCCACCATCTCTGGTTGGGCAGTTTCTTCGCTGCGATGCGACTGGATGTTTGGGCATCCTGATTTTTACAGCAGACGGAACGTCATTCCACACGGCAGTGAGTCTCCATTGGCTCCTACCGCCCCGGTGGCGGGCTCACTTTGATGGCGATTTGTGTCGCACCGTGGAGAACGGGACATATTTTCTTTCTTTATGTATCCTTCTCTTCTCCTTTGATGACTTAGAGAATAAAGAAGAGTGTGACTTTGAGGCTGACTTCAACTGTTCTGGCCTCCTGCCTGACACTCATCACGCGTACATGCTATGAAGAGTTTGGCCTCCCGATCCTTGCTGGCCTTAGCATAGCATGAAGCTTAATTTTTCCGCACTTCATCGAGTCATGCTCTGGCCTCCAGTACCATAAAGAGACCTCGTAGGCATCAGATATGGACATTTTGCCATGGAAGGAGCAGCAAGTCATCAATTCTTATTTCTTAGGTAAACCATCCTAAACACTTCACAAAATGAAAACATTTTTTGAAAAAAAAATAGTCTTTGGTAAAAATGAGAAGAATCATTGAGAACCATTCAGTGTGGAAGGGTATGGAAAAAATTAACTGACATCAGGGTGCCTGCTGGTGCTGTATGTCTCCAGTGATTGCTTCGGGTGCCAGGATAGAGCCAATACCACCTAGTGGAAAGTGTGATCTATTACAAAGTTTCTAGATTCAGCATTGTGCCTGGGGCTGTTGAAAAGGTGACGAAAGTGCTCATTGAAATATCTACCAGAAACCAGGAAATGGGGTGTCCCACTTTTTCATCTGTAAGTTCATTTCTTAAACCACTTTTCAGGTGCAAGTTCTGTTCTTGGCACCGACATGCCTGCGTCCTCAGTCTTAAAAAAATATACAAATATTAACCAAATATCAACTGCAAAATCAACAAATTAATGAACAAAGTAAGTAGAATTCTACATTGCAGGAATAAAGACATCATTATCATATATACACTGCATGCAAGATCAAATTAACGTAGGGTTGCTGCATATCACATTGAGGCTTATTTCAACTTATATATTAGAATAATATGGCTCAAAGAAGACAACTTAGTGAAGTATAATATTAATATTGCATGTAATTTTGAAATAATTATAACATTTCACACTTTATATTAAGTCAGTTTCATTAAAAGGATCTTTTTGAACTATCTTAAAATAGTGCAAAGTGCAAATGCAATGTGCAATGCCTACAGTCGGGAAAGCACTCTAATCTGAAAAATAATGGCCACAGAATTTTCTGCTATTCCCATAAAAACTTCACTATGCAAAAGAGAGTGAAATGCGTTACATTTAACACCTAGGGCACATGGACAATATCCACCATTATCTTAGATTTTTCTCATCAATCCTTTATCCTCCCTGCAGGCTTTATGCTAACTCAAAATAGTAAGTCCTATAGATGTTTATCAGAGAGCTTAAGGAAATCAAAAGGGGGGAGGAAGAGGTGGTGCTGTGTGAAACCGAGGTGGGCACGTCCTGCTCTTGCAAAAGTAACTGTAATCAAAAAGGTCCACCTCAAACAAAGAGGTTAGTGCGTATCTTGATGACCTTGGGATACACACATGTGGTTAAAATACCCCTCACACACCAAAAGGGCCCTTGGTGTCATGCTTCATCATCGGGGTCTTCCCGCCTGGCTGCCGGACGGGGCAATGCTGCGACAATCGACTACGTTGGAGCACCTTTTTAATTGTGGGTGCTATGTGAGTGAATGGAGTTAGTGTCAGTGGGGTCAGGGATGATAGGCAAGTGATGTTAAAAAATTCCTGGCCTAGTGATACAAAAAACTATTTAATAAGCACTGGCTGGTATTGTTAAAAAATGTGGTGTCGGAAAGAGTAAGCGGGTTTATGAGCATACTTTCCTGTGTGGGTCGTCATGTTTCGGGGCGACATGCCCCTTCGTCAGGACCGGGGTAAAAGATCCCCCTGTCACTCACTAGTGTGTCGCCACGTGGGTCTTATTTTTACAAAAAAGTGAAAATAAAGGGATCAATGTGTATGTATATATATTTTATATTACTAGAAACACATCCCTAGCTATGAAGTAAAATACTCATGTAGTATGCTCTTTACGATGAGGAACAGTGCCTCATGGGCCAGCGCTAGATCGAAGGGTATAATAGTGGTCCAATCAACCCCCAGCCTAGTTGTGCTTCCTCCTCCGTCCGTCGATTACCACGGAGGCCACGGACGGAGGAGGAAGCACAACGAGGCTGGTGTGTGAGGGGTATTTTAACCACATGTGTGTATCCCAAGGTCATCAAGATACGCACTAACCTCTTTGTTTGAGGTGGACCTTTTTGATTACAGTATCAGAGAGCTTAAACATGTACTAGAAGGTCTCTGAATGGTCTATCCAGAAGAGTATATACGATATAGAACGTTTAAATTGGAAATAGTCTATGTCTAATCTGTCACTAATTTCCATTATTTTTGAATTTAGAAATTTTCAAAATCTTTTTGAAGTCATAGTCTATTCTTAATTTGTGCTTAATCTAATACATTACTAGACATTTATCTCCAGGATTGCTTTGCCAAGCAAGAGATAAAAAGATGAGAAAGATCATTGATCCCACTAATTATGGCCTTCCAGACTATATTATAGAGTTTTATTGTATCTTTTGAAAGTCGTAAAGAGTATAGAATTCGAGGACACCAAGCTGAAGATAAAAGATCCCACGAAGTTAGATCCATCTCTATTATAAACTTTGGAGTCATAACACTAGAGCGTAGAGAGGAGTTTTCTTTTAAACAATTGCTTTCCAAGGCATTCCACTTCACCCTCCGCTCTTAAGCTATTAACTCATCTCCATTTAAGGTTTGGAGAACCATTTTCCCTGCATAGCTTCATTTATGGAGCAGAAGAAAGTCCTCCAAACCGTGACCCAAACCTTTTTAAATCACTTCTAGTGGCCATTAGATTTGCTTTAAAAGGAAAGATTAAGTATCCTGACATAGAAGTGGCTTCCTAAATACTTATAGGTATGTTTTAACTCTAAGAGAGTGTTCAGAATACACCAGGTGAACATTTTGGAAGTCCTACAAACAATTTATGTTTTTATTTTTTCCAATATTGATCATTAAACAGTGCATTTGACCAATGCTAAAAGCTAAAATGGTTATGTTCAGTTTAACCGGCCTGTAGTTAATTAGGACGAAATCTGCTGTAAAATTGGATTGTTGGTTGAATGAAGGGGTGCCCCCTGTTCAAGCAACAGCCTCAATTCATGTCAGGGTGAACTGAAAAAGCCCCTAAATTAACCTGTGCTTAACATGTCGTGTACCTTGTAACAAAAGCAGCCAGGCCTAACTCAGAGGCAATGCGTAAATTATTTATGCAGCACACAAACAATAATAAAGTAAAAACACAACACAAGAAAAATACCAAACCAATTTAGAAAAGTAAGAGTAACATTTTAGTAAAATATTCAACACAAAATGACAAAAATACCATCAATAGAATCATATTTATGAATTTTTTAAGTTTAAGGTAAAAACTAAAAGATGAAAGTGCAAACCGCAGATTTCTTTTCGCAAAAGTCTGGGTTGAAATAAAAAAATATGGGAAACCAAATTGGAGACTGGGTTGGATACAAAGAGTGGATTGGGCCCAGTCAGCACTTACCTTCGGACCTAGAAGAAATTCAGAGAACATTTTTTTCTGAGAAAGTAAAGTTTAGTGGGGCAAGATTGCTTTGGGTGTCCGAGGAGGAAGCATCATCATCGGGGAGCCACTGGATGAAGTCTCAGTGAAGATTTCTATGTTCAAGGTTGGTATCCTTTTTAGATGTTGAAAATCTCCAGAGAGATAAGGCTAAGAGGATAAAGGCAGTAGGTAACATGAGTTAAATGAGGCCAGATACTCCTTTGAAGAAGGAGCGCTGAACAGGATTTGCTGTTGCCCAGATGAATGTAGCCACTGCAAGGTATGCCTACCGGCAATGCACCTAGGGCGGATACATGGGCAGGTTGGTCCCCGCCTTCTCTAGGTTCTTAGAGCAGTTATTAAATAAAAGGTTCCTAAGTCCCAAATATTGGAATTTGGCTACCTGAGCACCATTAGCACTCCTACTAAGGGTTGGAAGGGCACCACCTGGGGGTTAGGAGATTATTTATTTATTTATTTATTTTGACTTATATAGCGCATTATCACCCTGGGGTCTCTAAGCGCTTTGTCGGGTACTTACCAGAATTCATACAGCCAATCATCAAATTACAACACACCCCATGCTTGCTGGAAAAGCACTGTTTTTAATTTTCTACGAAAAGGCAACAAATTGGATTCTTTGCGCAGTTCGATTGGTAAGCTATTCCAGACTGCTGGAAAGACATTAGAGAAAGCACGACCACCCAGGGTGGACAATCTAAAGCGCGGTTGGGTTAAAAGGGTGGCTTCCGATGAGCGCAACACCCTACCAGGCCTGTAAGGGGCCAAGCGAGCTTTCATATAACTTGGCGCCTTTCCATACAGAGCTTTATGCATAATGCAAAACCCTTTAAACTTACCCTCTGTTTGACTGGCAGCCAATGAAGTTCGCGCAAGAGAGGGGAGGCATGCGTTCTCCTCGGTTTTTTAAAAATCAATCTTGCAGCGTCATTCATGACGATTTGCAGTCTATTCAGATGTTTTTGAGGGAGCCCTGCATATAGCGAGTTGCCAGAGTCCATCCTGGCTTGGATCATGGCAGATACCGCGCGCCTCAAGGTAGAAAAGGACAAAAGCGAGGAGATTTTCCTTAGTTGTCGAAGGAGGCCCACGCAGGTGCCCACCACCGCAGAAACTTGCTTCTGCATTGTCAAATTACCATCCACATGGATAGCCAGGCTTTTTACTGCTGCTGCAGGTTCTGGGGGCGCCCCTAGTTCTCTTGGCCAGAACAGATCATTCCAAAGGGTTGCCAGCGATGGTGATTGGCAACACCTCGGTCTTGTCTGGGTTAATTTTCAGGGAATTCACAGACATCCAATTAGCTGTATATTTTAGGATGTTTTGCAGTCTCGCATGTGCGCCTGGACAATCTTCCATTTGGATGACGATCTAGGTGTCGTCGGCGTAGTTGTAAATTTGGCAGTCCATCTGGTTGAGGGCCGAAATCAGGGGCTGTAAATACATTTTAAATAAAAGAGGGGAGAGGGCAGAGCCCTGCGGCACACCACAAGTAATTGACGCTGTGGTTGAGACTAGGTCTGCAAGCAGCTACTCAAGCTGGACCCAGGTGTGTGTTCAAGATGGTTGGAGCCTTTTCTTTCCCTGTGGCTCTGATCAGGTTGTCAGTCAACTAGCCATTGGAGCCACTGTGGTAGTCCTGGGTGCAAGTAATGAAAATGGACTAGAGCAGCAAGGCGGACGCCTGCCTTGCTGCTTGAGTCCATTTTCATCAGAGGGTTCGAGGCAGGTTCCTGGCAGCAGAGCAGTCCTTCCAGGTGCAGCATAGCAGCCTTGTGGGGTACAGAGCAGGACACAACAGCAGGCAGTCCTCAAAGTCCTTCTACAGGTCCAGAAAGTGAGATGGAAAATGGGTCTGAGGGTCATATTTTCATACCTAGAGCTTTTTTTGAAGTTTCTAGAGAATTGCCATTGAAGAGATTGAAGTTTTGTGACTCCCCTGCCTTGGCTCCAAACTGGCTGCATGTGCATGAACTATGCAAGAATGACAAGTGCTTTGTGTGAAGGCAGAACACAGTCTATTCAGTTTGCAGGCGGGGCTGTGCCCAGCTCCCCCCAATCCAACAAGTTGAGGGCCCATTAAGGCACATCTAATACCACTACTTTGTGGCTGTCTGAGAGGAATACAAAAAAAGTCCAGCTGCCAACTACACCTAGTCCTGTGACCCAGGACCAGGTTGCAGGCACCAAAGGGTTATAACAGGAAAATGACTACTTGCCAAGAGTGATATTTTCAAAAACTGTAAGTTAAAATCTGACTTTACCATTAAAGAGGACTGCAATTTTTTAGACAACATGAACTGTTTTCCTATTCTTAATCAAAGTGTAGCAGTTAAGTGTAATAAGGAAACCCATAGTTTTACTATGTGATAGATAGGCCTCACTGAAATGAAAAACAAACTTAAGAGTTTTTCAATACCAGACATGTAAAACCTAAAAGCACATAATCATAATCAACCATTTACAATGCACCCTACCTTGTGGGCTACCCACTGCCCACCTTAGGGGTGACATATGCAACAAAAGGGGAGATTAAGACTTGACAAGAGGGTACTATTACCAAGGTAAATTGGCAGCCTAAAACTGCATTGAAAGACCTAGACATATAAAGGGGCTACTCAAGTGGGTGGTACAATAAGTGCTGCAGGCCCTCCTAATTTACAGTCCCAAAGTATATGATGATAATAATAATATTAATAATAATAATAATAATAATCATCATCATCATCATTAATCTTTATTGATTGGTTTAGCAAACCATTTACAATTTAAGACATAACTAAATCGAACAATAAAATGACAGTAATAAATTTAAAAAACTGTGGATTTGAAATTGTTAAAAATTCGGTTGAGCATTATGTGCTAGTAATGTTCTGCTGGATGGCATCGCACTGGCTTTCTGATGTTCTGGACTCCGATTTGAAAATTGAGTCTGTTAAATTCAACCGCCATACTAAGATGAGGAGGGTTGCGCTGTGGATATGGTTTCCAGTTGTTTTGACGCTTTGTAGATAAATTTCGTTAGCCCAATGTTTAGCTTGGTGTTGTCGTGGTTAAGATCAATCATTATTGCTTGGCGGCATGATCGAACTCCCAACTTGATAAATTGTCCTCGCAGCAATGACCGTCTGGCCTTAAGCAATGCAGAGCAACATTGGGGCACTGGATAGTACCCCTGGCCACAGCACTGTAGCTATAGTGGAAGCAGAAGTCAATATTCCATTTCTCAATTTAAATCCTTCTGTATCATGTACATGCCTCTTCATTCAAGAAGACGTAAAAACGCCAATTAAATCTGAAGCAGTTTATTTAAAAACCCAATGCATTTCGGGCATTACCGTATAATATGAGGTGATTATTACGGGGAATTTTGAGAATAAGTTGTAGGACAGCACTGCTGGCTGAATATGGAAAAAAATGTAAAATAACATGTTTTACTTCGACAAAACGTGATGTACTGTATATTAATTTTGTTTAATTGATCTTTCCAGTTACCCCTGACGAAGGGCCCATGGAGGCCCGAAATGCATTGGGTTTTTAAATAAACTGCTTCAGATGAAATTGGCGTTTTTACGTATTCTTGAATGAAGAGGCACGGATGGCCCATCGAGAGTATGAGAAGCACAGGAAATTGGCATTTCCTTGCAAGTGGATATAAGAATGGTGTAAGGATGAATACATGATCAAATGAGGAATAATAGTGAAAAACATGATACACAAGGATTTAAATTGAGAAGTAGAATATTGACTTCTGCTTCCACTATGGCTACAGTGCCGTGGCCAGGGGTACTATCCAGTGCCCCTATGTTGCTTTGTCTTACCCTTGCGTGTCTTGAGGGCTGGGCACGTTTAAAGACATTGAGCACGCTTGGACTAGTGAAGTAATATGACAATTGGAGTATAAAAAAGGTGTGCAACCTACTCTCACATGAATGTACTAAATACTGGCCCTATTAGGTTAGCACCCACTGAAAAATGGAATCCGAAATTATCACGTAGAAGGAGCTACGACCCACGAGCAAGGCGGAACATCTAATTTCAAGAGGCAAGTTTATTTTTGGAAAAGTCAGCAGTACGCTGGAGACGATTCATTTAATATGGGACTAAGCTCACGTTGTAAATTTATATTGTACTGAAAATGTTTCCAAAAAAGCAGTCTGGATTTTTAAGAACGTGCGTGTCCTGCTTTTGTAATAGAGTACCCTGGGAGTTGAAGTGTGGGAGGTAGATAGCAGTAATTGCATAATGTCAGGTGCGAGTGCTGTTGTGTTAATGGGCGGAACAGACTGGGAACCAGGGGCGGGCTGAGGGTTTAAATACCAGGTGTTTGTAGCATTACAAAAGATTTTCTCCGTTAGAGCGAGGGGAACACGTCGGCGTCAGTGGAGCAGGTATGCAAGGGTGTCAGCGGGCAGTTAAGCATAGCAGATGGGGCAGTAACAGAGAGTTTCAAGTATTCCGTGATTACTGTTATGGGCAGAATGTTTGAGAGAGCTTAGAAATGTAATTTCAGAGTTTATTCAATATGAAGAATTGCCTTAAGTAAATCATGTGAATGACAGTATAAAGTCGGCGCAACATGGGGAAATCTGTTTCTGTAATTGGGCATTGCAGCTGGGTACTACGAAGGAGTGATCTAACTGGAGGGACGTAGTGAGATGCAAACGGGATAGGAGGGGCGAGGACATGTGATGGGTTCACTGCCGGGATAACAGGAAAATGTTGTTTGCGCATAGGCGTATTTCTGAGACCTGAGTGATTTATATTACCGTATAATATGAGGTGATTATTACGGGGCCCTTTGAGAATACGTTGTAGGACAGCACTGCTGGCTGAATATGGAAAAAAAATTAAAATAACATGTTTTACTTCGACAAAACGTGATGTACTGTACATTAATTTTGTTTAATTGATCTTTCCAGTTACCCCTGATGAAGGGCCCATGGAGGCCCGAAATGCATTTGGTTTTTAAATAAACTGCTTCAGATGAAATTGGCGTTTTTACGTATTCTTGAATGAAGAGGCACGGATGGCCCATCGAGAGTATGAGAAGCACAGGAAATTGGCATTTCCTTGCAAGTGGATATAAGAATGGTGTAAGAATGAATACATGATCAAATGAGGAATAAAATAATAGTGAAAAACATGATACACAAGGATTTAAATTGAGAAGTGGAATATTGACTTCTGCTTCCACTATAGCTACCGTGCCATGGCCAGGGGTACTATCCAGTGCCCCTATGTTGCTTTGTCTTACCCTTACGTGTCTTGAGGGCTGGGCACGTTAAAAGCCATTGAGCACGCTTGGACTAGTGAAGTAATATGACAATTGGAGTATAAAAAAGGTGTGCAACCTACTCTCACATGAATGTACTAAAGCAATGCAGGGCATGCACAGACGATGTGTTCCATTGTTTCGGAATGGTAACCACACAACCTGCATTCAGTACTGCAACTTGGACGGCGCCATTCGGGGAGGTTCTTCAGAAAAGGCCAGTTGCCCATCCTCAGCTCTAAAAACTTGTTTTTCCAATAAAGTGCGTACGTGCTTGAAAGATAGAGTGGCTGAGCACCCACTTTGAAATTGGAAAGTACTGCCCAAGCGTGATTCCTCATTGACAGTGTAGCCCTGTCCAAGTTATAGGACCACAGTCTGAAATTTTTTTAATAGCAGTCTTTAACACCGGGAAGGAGGGGTTTAATTCCCAGAGATATTTTACTCCTAGTAACTGTAAACTGCGGTCTAGGCGTTGCTGATTCTTAAGGCTGGTCTGGGTTTTCTGTATTTCCTGCCAAATTCGGGCCTCCAAGGATCCCTCCCGGACATGGCGCAATCTATGACTTAGTTTGATAAATGCGCCGGCCTCCACTCCATGGTGATCTTGTAGACCAAGTTCGAGTCTCACTTGGACTGGTGAGTCAGGTCTTGGTAACCGAAAAGCTTTTTTACAAATGTTGGTTTTTAGATTATTATTAAAAACGTTGGTTGTGCCCTTAGTGATCTTGTGCCCATACGTGAAGGAGTTGATTACCTTAGCCTTCATCACTTGCAGCATGGGAGTTAAGCTGGGACCTAGTAACTGCTTTGCCAATTTTGCTGCAGCAGCTTCTAACGACAAAGCTTTAGTTTTCAGTGTTGCTTTATGCTTGGTAAAAGTACCTCTTGGTTCCAAAAAGATGCCCAAGTATTTATAACTGAGGGTTAGTTCAAGCTTTGTGTCGTTGAAGTACCACCTTTCTGTTGACTTTTTTCGCTTCCCGAAAGATATTGTTTTGGTTTTTGTAAGGTTCAATTCAAGGCAATTTCTTGTCCTGTAAGGTAGCAGTTCATTCAATAGCCTCTGGAGACCCACTTTTGTGTGGCTTAACAGCACCAAGTCATCGGCATACAGCAAGTTTGGTGGTACTGGTCCCATCTAATTGATGAGGATGGCAGTTTATGTTGTCGAGTACAGGGGAAAGGTCAGATATAATCAAATTAAAAAGTAGTGGGACCAATACACAACCTTGTTTGACGCCAGTTTCAGTGCGGATCTTCCTAGAGACATGGGAGCCATCACCCAGCTTGATTCTTATCCATGTTTCTGTATGAAGTTGGAATATTGCTTGAAGAAGCGGCGGGGATATGCCCCAAGATTTTAGTTTCTGACATAGCAGGTTGCTGGGCACGCGGTCGAAGGCCGCTTTGAAGTCTACAAAGCAGCAGTGCAGCTGGATCTGGTGGGCTGGTGCTTTCTCCATCAGGCGTGTTAGCGTTAACAAATTAGTTGTAGTACCGGAGTTAGCCACGAAACCCGTCCGTTTAAATGAGAGGCACGCGGTTGTTTCAGCCCAGGCATGTAGCTCCTCCAATAGATGTTTGCGTAGTACTTAGATTCCACGTCGAGAAGTGCAACTATTCTATAGTTTTTTGGCTCTTTTCTCTTCCCCCTTTTGTAAATTGGGTGAATGATTGCTCCTCGCCAAGACTCTGGTACCATGCTGTGTAGACTGCAATAAAGAAATAAAGGAGTCAGGTATTCAGACCATAGGGTGATGTCGGATTTGAACATGGCCTGGGGAAGGCCGTTCGGGCCTGGGGTGCCATCTGCTATGGCTTTTATTATGAGGCGTGAGATCTTGTATTTTAAAACATCCGGAGGCACAATGGGCTCTAGCAGTATATCCTTTGTTTTCGCCGGATCTTTATATAATGGATCTACACATGGAGTTTTTGCTGGGCGAGCTCGTCTTGGGCTCTCGATTCCCAGGGGGAGAACCTTTTGTGGCCTGGGCTGGCAGAAATAGTTTGAGCATCAGATGCATGAGGAGCCCCAGAGTGAAGAGATAAAAACTCGCTCCAAACAGCTTCGCTGATATTTGCACTACCGTACCCACTTGTGCTTTGTGTGCTCCTAATTACTAGGGACCAGAATTGATTTGGATTAGAGTTTTTACTTTCGTAGATGAGTTGCAGCCAGAAATGATCCGAGGCTGCCAGTTTTTCCTTTCGTGTCGAGGTCCTAAAAGCTACTTGGGCTTGCTTATAGTTATTGAACAAGGTTTATTTGCTGGGTTTCTTTCTTGATAATCGGAGTGCTTGGTTCCGCTCATATCTTAATTTCCTTGTGGTTTTAGAGATGCAAAATTGAAGGACTTGGTTTCCCGGGCCCCTCCTGATTGGCAGTTCATTGAGGAGGTGGTTTGTAAGGGAAGACCAGCCACTAACAAACGTGAGTATTTGAGTCTAGGGATTGATGTAATACGACACTGCATTTTTCCCTCAAGGAAGGGGAAGCGGAATCCGACCACTTTATCCACTTTAGGTGATCTTTGTAACTGACTGAGTGGGTATGGGCAAGTTCTTGATGGCGTGGAGTACTAGTGGATAGTGTTATAATTTGTGCCCAGTGGTCACTCTCACTTTGCGGTGCAATTTGATAACTCTTGATCAAGGGCAGTATTTCTCTACTCCCTCGAGAGAAGTCCAAAAACAAAAAGGATCTGCCATCTGACCGGGTCCATGCAGGTGGGATGTCGGTGGAGAAGCGCCCATCCAGTAAGGTGAATCCTAAGCTACTAAACTGTGCGACCAAGTAATCACCCAATGTCGAACGTTTGAACTTGGACTGCCTGATAGCCGGTGTCATAAACTCCAAGAAAACCACTATTGGGATGCTTTCTCCTGCCCCTGTTTCCTGTAAGAGGACAAAGCCATGTTATTTTAAAAGGGCCATGGTGGTAGTGGATTGTTTTTCCTGCCCAAAACCATTGATGTTTCAGGAGCATATTGTTAGACCGTGATTAGTGATGGTTCAATCGGTCCGATTTCTGGATAAAGTCCCCGGCAGCCATTGCCAATCTGCTCCATCAAGGTTTTGCTGATCGGTTGTGGGCTCTGGGATTACTGTTGGTGAGCTGCCTCTTGCAGACCTCAGTATTGAAAAGGGGGCTAAAGAGGAGTTGCAAGAGCGGGCCTGCTTGTTTTCCATTATTGAGGGGTTGCGAGGGGCGCTTGGCATTGTTGTTGTAATACCCCAGGAATTAAATTGGTCAATTTTCTTCAGGATCTGACCCCGGGTTGCCGGGGGTACCAATGTTACTTGCGAAGATTCACCTGTGTTAGATCAAGTAGATGGAATGAATTCAATAGCAGTTATATCTCTGGATTGTAGGTGGTTCAGTCAGGTAAAGATTTGAATAGTGTTAATATATTCCCTCGATTGAGGATATCATGGGGGCCTCTGGAGGCATATTATGGAGTGAGAAGCAGTTAGGTGCTTTGAGTGCTGCTTGGGAGCTCATAGAACTCATTACACTTTGCCGGCTCTATTTGCTGTGAATTTTCTTCGATGATTATTTTTTAGGTCGGTACGGTGAACAGTAAAAGAGGCAGTTCCGTTTGATGGGTGATTGGGGGGCTTTTATTTGTGGCCTCTAACATACAATAGCTTACTGGATTCATGAGGTTTTTACAACCGAGCTCTGCAGCTATCCTCTGTGTACGCGAATTGTTGTCCTTGATGAAAAAAGGACGGGAGGAACAAGGTTTGTGGGCTCTCATCTGGGAAGCTGCAGGACTCTGTTGTACTACTTCCAGTGCTGAGCGATTAATTGGTAGATGTGAGGGGCCAGGGTTTTGCTTGCATTAATGGCTGCAGACAGTGCTCCAGAGCTTTTGGTTGCCCTGACTGCTTACTGGGCTGGGGCAGGGCTTCTGTCTGTGAAGGTAACTGATTTGATACTAATTGTGGGCACGACTGTTCTCCATTCAACGGTGGTGTCGAGGGGGCGTTTCCTGGGAGCTCCATGTCACTCAATCCATGGTAACTCATATTTATTGCTGTGGTATCAGTTTTTAATTTGTTCCAGCTTTTTTGTTGTCTTTTCTTTTCTCTTTTCGACAGCTGATGAGAATTATGATTTTTAGGTGGTTCAATAGGGGATGATTTGCTGACTTGTCTCCTTAGGGGATATGGGGATGGGGCGGGGTTGTGCTTTTAAGTGAAGTAAACCCTGTATTGGGCTTGGGTCCTGGAGTGGGAGTCTGATGACCCGGACGTAGAAGGGGTCTTTATTTCCGTTAAGACTGCTGAGAGAAATTGAGGCAGAGATGATAAGGAATCAATTATGGGAGAACAGCAGCACACTGATTGTACCAGTTGGGTTTGGGATTGAGCTTTTTTGATGAGGGCCTTGAGTGCCTCCAGTTTTTATGCGATCCCAGGGGTGTAAACCGCAAGTGTACTTAGTAGATGCACCTGCAGATCCATCTTATCGGAATGATATGTTAGTGCTGCTGACATTGTTTGAAAGGTTTGTAATAACTGAGACCATAGATTGTTTAGGTTGTTCGATGGAGAGCTGTCCTGCGCTACTCAATTATTGTGATTAGTGATGAAGAACGATAAGTCTAAAAAGTTGTGAATTATATGTTGCTTGGCCCTTCTCTCATAACCATTGGGTCAGCTTGGGCCCCTTCGTCTACTTTGGCTAGAAATATTTCCAGCCCCTGTTGGACTGAATTATTAAAAGAAGCTTGCAGGTAGGCCACGACCTGTGGTATTAAAACTTTAGGGTTCTTTTGTTGCTTATCAGGATTAGTTTCCGTTGAGGAATTAAACACTGATGGGGAAAACGGGCTTAGGTTTAAAAATGGTTGAAAAGTTGACAGTTGGGAATCTTTTGGGGTAATTACATTTGTGGTAACTTGTTCTAGTTGAGCTGTGTGTTGAGGTGACAGTTGAGGGGAAGCCTGTTGCGATAAGCTGACATCCAAGGCTTTTTGGGCGCCTTTGCATAAAGATTCTGTTATTAATGAGGCGCTGACTTCCGTTGAATCATCCGAACCTCCTGTGACCCCATGGTTCAGTGGGAGAACCGTAATTTGATGTGGCAATAGCTCGGTGGCTGCGGGGGGTAGGGCCTGCTGGCTATGACCAGCTGGTTATCCAAAGTACTGGTTTTTTTTTCCCTGCAATAGCAGGTATTGCAGTCATTTAATGAAGCCTTGTTTTTTGTAATTTTTTTTATATTTCTATAGTGCCCAGTTTTGGCTCCTCAACAGTTGTTTTTTTCCCTGCAATAGCCAGTATTGCAGTCATTTAATGAAGCCTTGTTTTTTGTAATTTTTTATATTTCTATAGTGCCCAGTTTTGGCTCCTCAGCAGTTGGGTGGACATGTTTGAGCCCTGGATCTGAGGCTGTTCTTGAGTTTGGAAGTGTTTGGCGGGGCGAAGACGCCATTGGTGATTCTGCCAAACCATTGCGACGGTCCATTTTCTTTGTAACTTTTTTTGGAGGGATTTGATGGTGTTTTCCTTACTCGTCCTGATCTCACCCCAGAGATTATTTATTATTATTATTTTTTTTGTTTGGTTTTATTGTTAAAGAGCTGCGCAGCTTCCTAGTAGTTCCTAACAGTGGAATAAGCAGATGATCCAGGCCGGTTGGTTGGTTGGTTGATGAGGTGTTAAAGTAAGTAAATAAGGTTGAATAATACACCAATTGACTTAATTAATTGCTTGATTAGGTTGAACAATCCTTGGTTTCGTTTTTTACTGTAGCTTTGTTGTAAATATTTTTGATTGTTTCCTTGTCTTGCTGATTCCGGTGATTTTGCTGGATTTTTTTCTCTCCATTAGATTTGTTAGTTTGTTGATTGATTGGTTTGTGAAGAGATTTGTTATTTTTTTATGTTATTGATTATTTTTCATGTTTTTGTAAAAAAGCCTGCCCACCAATGCCTGGTGACTCTTGATGACTCTTGGATGACCCTTAATTGACTTTTGGAGGATCAATTTTCTAAACCCCCACGCAGTCTGATTAGCTGTGAGCTCCTAGAGGAACGGCCTAACTAGGCCTGACTAGGCTTGGCGTAAGCGGCTACTAATTCACTATGACTTTGACAAGTTTATTCTGGGTTTTTCCTTGCCCTCGCCCTTGTCCTTACCCATGTCCTTTTCCTCGTCCTTATCCTTATCCCTTTTCTTGACCTTCAGGTCTTGTCGGTCCCAGTACTGGAACTGGTGCGGATGTCCGTTCTAATAGAGTTTATTTTTATTTATATTTTAATTTGATTCTGACTTACAAGTGAGTTTTGGCTGGCAGTCTTTAAGGGACTTATGGATAGTCTGTAGAAATAAAAGATTAGGGCTAGGGCGGAGGATTGGTGGTTGGGGAGGGCTTGTGGGGTCAGCAGGGGGCTCTGGCTATATTGCTGGCTGCGCTTGTTGTGGACAGACAGACCACCTCTGTGGAGACACGCTGTGGTCTGTCTGTCAGACTTGCCTCATTTCAGTGGTCAGTTAGTCTGTCGGCAATCGGAAATGCCTCAATCGGCTCAATTCAGCTTAATTCAGCCTAGATCGCTGGCTCCCACTTACTGTTCCGCCGATGTGATTGAGGTTGTAATTGAAGTTGCAGTTGCCATTCTCCCCTTGACGTATTGAGGCCACCACTCCACTGTGCTTGTGTTAGCACATCTGCAGACTCCTCTCCGCACTGCTGACTCACACTGACTCATGCTGACCGGAGGTCCCACTGTGTCTCGCTTTGCAGGACCACTGCCGGGGCTCGACAGCAGTTCCTCAGCTCCCTTACCTTCACCCTCGCCCCGCCCACCTTAACCACCCTGCCTCACCGCCTATGCCGCCCAGGCCACAGCCTTGCAATAGCTGCTACTGGGAGGAAGGAGCGGAGGACTAGTGCAGCAGGTGGAAGCTAGGGGTCAGGAAGAGAGGGTGGGTTGGGCCGTGCCCCCCTGCTGCAAGTCACTAGCCTCCGGAGTCACTGTGGAGGGGGGTTGTCACTGTATATACCGCTGAAATCACCGCCGCAAGCACCGCAACCAGCTCAATATTCCGTGCCCTGTGCCAACCGCTAATGAGGGCGGAGGTCGGGGCTAGAGCAAGCGGAGTGCGGGGCAAATGCAATGTGAGCGGGAGTGGGGGACCGCTTGAGCGGGGACTGCAGATGCCGCAGACCGTGGCAGAAAAGCGTCTTCCCCTCGTCAATACTACAGGCTGCGGGCTGTCAACTCAAAGCGAGGGGGGCAGTGGCTGCCCGGGGCCGGGGCTGCGTCCTCGCATTGGCTGGGAGCTGGATGCCGGGCGCGTGAATGCACCGAAAACACCGACTGGCTGGCTGGCTGGATGGCTCAACTTCTCCGTTCACAATGCTTTAAGGAGTACTAGTATATGGTTTACCACTCGACAAGGAACTTGTAAGTAAATTAAATATGCCAATTGGCTGTTAGTCAATTTTACCCTGTTTAAGGGAGTTAGCACTAGCACTTTGGGCACTGGCTAGCGTGTTGTGTAGTTCCTATAAAACCTATACAGGATCTGCGCGTTTGGACAATGTACACTGTAGGATTGGTGTCAGACTGATTCTAAACACCCCCACTTGGTATGTTGGCCTTTCTGTTGACTGGGTGTGAGTGTTTGATTGGTTCAAATGCTCCATCCATCCCCACCCCCTTTTGTACCGCTTTGTTCGCCATAAGTTGGCAGGGTATGCTCAGACGTGAGTTCCTTGCTCACTTTGCCACTGGATTCAAGCAAGCCAGGCTGAAGACGGCTGAAATGCCAGAAACCGATCCTCTGAAGCTTGTTTCCAGTCCAGGGAAGGCATGGCTTGGCAGTTCGGGCTGGACTGTTCCCATGAGGCACAGGGTCAGACTGATTTGCATATGGCCATATCTGAACTGGGGTGGCAGAGTGGGCTAAAGAACGGTGATGGATTAAACCCAGATCTTTTGACTGGGTGTGAGTGTTTGATTTGTTCAAATGCTCCGTACATCACCACCCCCTTTTGTGCCGCTTTGTTCACCATAAGTTGGCAGGGTATGCTCATACGTGAGTCCCTTGCTCACTTTGCCACTGGATTCAAGCAAGCCGGGCTGAAGACGGCTGAAATGCCAGAAACTGGTCCTCGGAAGCTTGTTTCCGGTCCAGGGAAGGCATGGCTTGGCAGTTCGGGCTGGACTGTTCCCATGAGGCACAGGGTCAATCAATCAATCAATCACTGACATTTACAGAGCGTACTACATACCCGTAGGGTCTCAAGGCGCTGGGGGTGGGGGGGTGCCGCTACTGCTCGAACAGCCAGGTCTTCAGCTTCTTCCTGAAGGAGAGGTGGTCTTGGGTCAGGCGCAGGTCGGTCGGGAGGGAGTTCCAGGTCTTGGCGGCCAGGTAGGAGAAGGACCTTCCTCCTGTAGTCGCTCTTCGGATGCGGGGGACGGCGGCGAGGGCGTGGTTGGCTGATCGGAGGTGCCGTTTGGGAGCGTAGAAGTTGATTTGGCTGTTGAGGTAGCTTGGGCCTTGGTCGTGTAGGGCTTTGTGTGCGTGGGTGAGGAGGCGGAAGGTGATTCTTTTGTTGACGGGGAGCCAGTGAAGGTCTCTGAGATGTCCAGAGATGTGGCTGGTTCGTGGGATGTCGAGGATGAGTCTGGCTGAGGCGTTCTGGATCCGCTGGAGTCTCTTCTGGAGCTTGGCGGTGGTACCGGCGTAGAGGGCGTTGCCGTAGTCCAGTCGGCTAGTGGCGAGGGCCTGGGTGACGGTCTTCCTGGTCTCGGTGGGGATCCAACAGAAGATCTTCCGTAGCATGTGTAGGATGTTGAAGCACGCCGAGGAGATGTTGTTGACTTGCCTGGTCATGGAGAGGGAGGAGTCCAGGATGAAGCCCAGGTTGCGTGCATGGTCTGTCGGTTTGAGGTTCCGTGACAATTGTAAGTGGTGTTTTCGACTCGCACGAATATGGTCGAGTCTGGTATCTATGAACCGCAAATGACGAGTTTAGTAAGTGTGCGCAGTTTCGCTGTGCTAACTTAAACCGTTCGTTTGTTATGTGGGTTTTTCATCTGTACCCACGGGTTCCATCTTAGATACGGCATCCATTTTGTCTCTTGCCCTCAAGTAGCCAGCGAACGGACGCTGTCCGCTTCGCGACCCTGGGACTCCCAAGATATTTGCGGAAGACACATGTTCTTTGTAAGTGTCTTTTTGACGAGGGGGATGATACTGTAAGGCAGATGGCCCCGCTCGAGGCTCATCTCGCCGTGCCGGTTTATTGTCTCAGCCGTGCATCTCATTAGGCACGTCCCTTTGATGCCTGTATCTCGTGTTTCTCGATACCTCCCCTTTTACACCCTTTCCGATCTCCCCACTGTCTCCGTCTTCCTTTGCACCTGTCCTTGTTCCTATTTCGATCTGTTTTACTGCTGATTGGAATGCACTAATGTTGGGAAGATGGGTTTTTACAGTTGGGAACCGCCAAATGTTTCCGCACTTATGTTCCGGACCTTATGTGTATCAAAGTGACCGAAGCGACCCCTCTGGGGGATAATGGTGGGAACCGGGTTGTAAACCTTTGTGTACCATGTTGTCCTATGAGTAAAAACTGTATAAAAGGAGCGATCCACAGAACCAATTTGAAGCAGTCTCCCCAAGTTGCACGAGTTGTACTTGTCGTGATATCTGTGTTCCCTGCAGCAAATAAACCTTGAATCTTTGACGCCGAAGGAAGTGTCCCGTGTCTCTGTCATTCGTACGCTGGAGCAGGTTACCCACGAAGGTTTCAGGTGTTGTGCCCTGGCACCGCTGGGTCTTAAAGAACCCAGTCCTTCAGTTGGCGCCCACGTGGGGCTGCATCAGTGGTACCGGTCCAAGCCCGACGATCGTGAGGAACTTCGTGTGAAATCTCCGAGGGAAGGTGCACTCCGCTTCATCGATCCTGTTGTCGAAACAAGTGGCCCGAAGACTTTTCCCACGAAGATTCCCGCCTCCTGACGGCTGCGACGGACTGCTGCCCTGACTGTAGACCTGTTTTGGCGCCTGGCGTAGACCTTGGTAGAGCGAGACGATTGACGGGCCTTCCTGGAGACGCCATCGATCTTTGAGTTAAGTATTTGTGGGTCGCTCCCAGAGTTCTTGGTTGTGGTTGCTTAGTGGTTGCATGGTTCCATTGCATTTGTAGTTCTTGGTACTTTGTTGTGTTATTTGACGACTGCAGCCGCCAAAAACCGAGGGTTTTGTTCTTTGCTGGGACCTGGTAAATCCCGTAACCCTTGAAGTTTGTGAAACTCGGCTAGTGTGCAAGATGCCTGGTCGCAGTACTTTGTTTAGTTGTTTCAGACCTTGTGGTACGGATTCCCGACTGGAGGACTCGTGTCCGATACCTCCGGTTGGAACTCCCACTTATGAATTATACAGCAAACATGGGCTAGGCCGGATTACTTTTAATGAATACTGGATCAAATATACGAAGAAAGATGGTGACCTTCGCTGGCCACCACATGGTAGCTTCGAGGCCCCGATCTTAGATAATCTAGAGGTTAAATTGTTCGCGAAAAAGTCAAGGCCGGCCATGTTTGATGCCTTTCGGTTGTGGCGCAAAGAAGCCCGACAGAAAGAAATCAGACAGACTAAGCGAAATCAGAGAGATAGTGCTGGTACCATTGTAAAGAAAGCAGAGCAGTTCCAGCATGATAAGGAGGTTAGGGAAAAGGAAGTGGTTGACAGATTACAGCGTATGACTATAGATAAATGCTATCCTGCTTTGCCTACGGAGTCGGAAAAGAAGGATGAGGCAGTTGAGGATCCTTTAATGTCCTATCTTATGAAATCGCCACCTCCGTACGTACAGGGTACCACAGCCCCTGTGATTCCCCCTGTACCTGTTCCTGTACCTATTCTTCCTTTGCCTGTTCCTCAACCTGTACCCGTTCTTCCGACTGTTCCTGCTCCTTCATCTGTTGCTATTCCTACTGCTCCTCCGCTTCCACATACTCCTGCTCCCGCTACTGCTCCTGCTTTGTTAACCCCTGCTGTTGTTTCTGTTTCTACTCCTTCACTTGTTAGTCCTGTGTCCTATACTTCTCCCTCTACTCGTAGTCGTAATTCTCCTCTTGCGGCTAGCTTCTTTCATTCGCTCGGACCTGTTCTTGGGTCCGCTGGTTCAGATGGTCCTCAGAGACGTAGTCAGCTTCCAGGTAACAGAGAACGTGCTTCGCTATATAATATGGCGATGGGTTGGATGACGCACCCCCTTAGAAATCCACCCCGTATTGTACTCGACACGTTTTGTCAGTTCAATATACCAACCCAGAGATTTGTGTTCGAGGAAATGTGCAAGGTCCTTCGTGATCAGATATCGGCCGACGCACCTAACGAGGTGCTGACCGCTTTGTCTGATCTACAGCTTCAGTTTTCGGCTGGACTGATAGTGGATACCAATGTTCGACGTGCTGTTGAACGATTGTTATCTTTTCGTCCCACTCCTATAACTCAAGCCTTGTTTGTTGAGGATGTCGAAAGACAGCCAGACGAGTCTGGTCAGTTTCCTATGCGTGAAGTTCCACCCGTGTTGATGCCAGGTGATGCTGCTCACGTTCCACCTATCCTGCCGTATTTTCAGAGAGTATGGATACATCTCCCATGGAAAAGATCAGAAGTGTTGCAGGTGAAGCAATCTTTGCCTGACCCTCGCAAAAATCCTGCAGGGTATTACAAAGAGTTATCGCAGCTTGTAGATGCTACGATAATGAATCTTGCCGATATTGACATGCTGTTTGGCAATGTTGTACCGCAACCGGTATGGGCTAAGATTCGTCAGGATAATCACGCAAACTAATTAGGTGGTGATTGGGCGGCCATTATAGCGGCGGATGGGTTGCAAGTTGGTGGTGCTAAGCCTGAACAGTTGATTGCTGCTCTCCCTCAAAGAATAATAACGTTAATGAAAACTCTTATGCCAGCTATGAGGGTGAACTGGGACAAATTGTCAGCTTGTAAGCAGAAAAAGGACGAGAGTGTCTCCGACTTCTTTACGAGGTTTGAGGAGGCATTCATCGACCATAGTGGTCAGGATATGAGCACTGAGGGTGGTCAAAGGTTGTTTGTGGATAAATTTGTTTCGAACTTATTGCCCGACTTGAGCAATAAATTAAAGAATTCAGAAAGTGCATGGGCCGTTTCCACTTCAGCTCAGATATTGGCTACGGCACAATATTATGAGAACAGAGAGAAAGAAGAGAACGACTGTGCCGATAAAAAGACGAAAGAGCTTAAAACTAAAGTGCTGCTTCAGCAAGCATATCCTCCACGTTCGAATCAGAATACTTCCCAACAAAATAGATCGCAGCCGCAATCGAATAGATCCCAAACTCGTAATGACTCCTCTTCCCAAAGATCCTCGCTAGGATACAATCAATGTGCTTATTGTAGACAAGAGGGTCACATTAAATTCAATTGCCCTGTTCTAAATGAACGTAATAGTGGTAACTCATCTAGAGGAGGTCGTGGTGGTTCGCAGCAGGCATCACGTGGTAGAGGTCGTGGTGCCCAGAACGATCGCTCAGAAAACTCATCCAATTCCGATAATTGTTTTGATCAACATGGATCGTCGCAAGGACGATCTGCGCAGTACAATGTAGACGATTATTACGTCGATCAGGGAACTGACAACAGTAATTACTAGGACAGCCATAGACAAGGAGAGGGAGTGGTATCAGTTCCGGTTGATCAGAGAGGGCCTTACGTCGCAGTTGCTACATCGGGCGTCGTTGAGCCTTTTCTGTTGGACACTGGTGCAGCGAAAAGTTCCATTAAGCATTCGAAACTCCCTGGCGCACCTTTGTCTGGCTTAACAAATGTTTCCGTTGGATTCTCTGGCGCCCCTGTTAGCAATCCAGTTTCGTGCCCATTGCCCCTTAAAATTGGGCCTCGTAAGCTCGAAGCTCCGTTGATTTTAACCACGGGTTGTGGTGAAAATCTTTTGGGCCTGGATTTGCTCAAACGTTTGTATGCGACTTTGTATTGTTCTCCTGCGGGTGTAAAGCTTACGTTGGGAGAGAGGGTTGTCTCTCCCATGTACTTGTCTCTCGATAAGCTTCCACCGGAATTGAGTTCTCTTCCTGCGTCTTTGTGGGCGACAGGTCCCAACGATGTGGGCCTACTTGACATCTCCCCTTATGTTGTTCAGTTGAAATCTAATGTGCGGTTGCCACGTATTCCCCAATATCGTATCTCCCTTGATGGTGAACGAGCACTGTTAGCGATCATTTATGATTTGATCGAGAAAGATGTTATTGAAGAGACTCGGGGAAACGTGTGCAATAGTCCTGTACTGCCCATTCTAAAACGTACTGATCCTTCGAAACCACCTGTTTATCGCTTTGTTATCGATTTACGGGAGGTGAATAAAATTGTGGTTCCTCAATTCCCCGTTGTGCCTGACATCACGGCGCTACTGACTCTGATTCCAGCTTCTGCATCGTGGTTTTCGGTGATTGACTTGAAGAATGCGTTCTTCAGCATCCCGATTGCAGAAGAGAGCAGAGACCTTTTCGGTTTCTCTCTTGGTGGACGCAGCTTCCGGTTCAAACGCGCTCCTCAGGGCTACTGTGAAAGTCCATCGATTTACAGTCAAGCCTTGAAGGGTCAACTGGATGCGTTTAGGTTGCCGGCTGGTGCGGCCTTGATCCAATATGTCGATGACTTATTGGTAGCTGCTGATACTCAGGACATTTGCAAAATTGCTACTGTGTCGTTGCTGCAACATCTCTGTGAGTTGAATCATAAGGTGTCCCCTTCTAAACTCCAATATTGTTGTCAAGAAGTAACCTATCTAGGTCACTTATTGTCAAAGGAGGGAAGGAGGTTGACCCCAGAGAGAATTGCAGCGATTGCGCGAATGGCTGTGCCAACAACCCAAAGAGATGTGCGTGCCTTTTTAGGTATTACATCGTACTGCAGGCAATGGATTCCTAATTTTTCATTGCTAGCGAAACCATTAGTGGCTCTTACGTGCAAGGATGTTTCGACTCCTTTACCATGGACGGAAGAATGTCAGAAAAGTTTTTCTGAATTACGTGATTCATTATGTTCGGCTCCTGTGTTAGGTACTCCTGACTATAGCAAGCCGTTTACATTATATGTTCACGAGAGAGAAGGTTGTGCGTTGAGTGTCTTAACGCAACCTTTTGGTGGTAAGCAACGTCCATGTGCATATTTTTCCTCGACCTTGGACCCGGTAGCTAGAGCATTGCCGAGTTGTTTGAGAGCAACAGCGGCAGCCGCGGTCTCCATCCGACAATCAGCAGGATTGGTTATGGATAATATGCTTACGGTGATGGTTCCGCACGCAGTCGATACTCTCTTGAATCGTACGAAAACTCAGCACTTGACGAGTGCGAGGTTGTCTGGTTACGAGTTGACGCTGTTGGCAAGCCACATTCAAATAAAACGTTGTAATGTTCTGAACCCGGCAACTTTGTTACCAATTAGCACAGAGTCAGATGAAGTAGCAGAACATGATTGTTACTTGAGGACTGAAGAAGAAACAAAAGGTCGAGTGGACCTTAAAAACACCCCATTGGAAGATCCGGATGGTACACTGTATGTGGATGGGTCATGCTTTAAGTTGCAGAATGGCGATGTGACTACTGCTTATGCTGTTGTAACGTTGAATACTGTTGTTGAGACTGCAAGATTAAATCAGAATTCTGCCCAAGCTGCAGAGCTGATTGCTCTTACTAGAGCGTGTGTGTTAGCGAAAGGGAAACGTGTGAATGTGTTTACCGACAGCCAATATGCATTTGGCGTCGCACATAGTTTTGGACGATTGTGGAGAGAGAGAGGTTTCTTGACGTCGCATGGTACGAAGATTCAGCATGGACAGCTTGTGAATGATCTTTTGGATGCATTGACGTTGCCTAAGCAAGTAGCAATTGTTAAATGTAGTGCGCATCGTAAGGTGACGGATGATGTTGGTCGTGGTAATGCGTTTGCAGATGAGACTGCTAAGGAGACTGCCCGGAACCTTAGCACTCGAATGTATGTGACGAGTTCGGTTAGGAGGCCTACAGAATCGAGTATGTGTGAGGACACTATCGAGAGTGTGAAAGCAATTCAGAATGAGGCCACCGAGGCTGAAAAGACGAAGTGGAAAGAAAGTACGGGAAAGTTGGATGCGAATGGTTGTTGGATTGATTTGTCTGATCAGAAAAGATGGATGTTACCGGATGCGTATGTGCTGGCCGTTGTGACAATGGCGCATGGGTTAGCACATATTAGCACGAAAGGTATTTGCAAATTGCTGTCTCCTGTATGGAAGAATGATGGTATCACGAAGTGTGCTGAACGTCTGGTGAAGAATTGTATGGTGTGTATGATGTACAATCCTGGCAAAGGAACCCCAACTCCTCCTGGCAGTTTTGCTCCCCCTTCATGCCCCTTTGAGGTGATTCAATTGGACTTCATCCATATGGAGCGATGCAATAACCTGAAATACGTTTTAGTTGTGGTTTGCGCATTCTCCCAATGGATCGAGGCTTATCCTCTCAAAGACAATACTGCTTTGTCTACTGCGAAAATCCTACTGAAGGAATACTTTCCTCGGTATGGAATGCCTAGAGTCGTGTGGTCAGATAACGGAAGTGAGTTTGTGGGTAGTGTGATGAAGAGTGTGTGTAAGGGCCTTGGAATTAATCAGAAATTCCACAGCGCCAATCATCCCCAGTCAGCTGGTTTGGTTGAAGGGTATAACGGCACCCTTAAACTAAAGTTAGCGAAGATTCAGGCTACGACTGGTCTTTCGTGGCCTGACGCTTTACCTTTAGCATTACTGTCAACTAGGGCGACTGTACACTCCCGAGTAGGGCTTAGTCCCTATGAAATAGTGTTCGGTCGTC
Organism: Lissotriton vulgaris; assembly: GCF_964263255.1. Classification (NCBI taxonomy): domain Eukaryota; kingdom Metazoa; phylum Chordata; class Amphibia; order Caudata; family Salamandridae; genus Lissotriton; species Lissotriton vulgaris. The sequence continues at coordinate 458,273,247 of NC_141696.1, read as the reverse complement.
CTGCGAATGTTTGGGGGGTTCCTAGGCCAGGTATTTTCTGTGATCTTGAGTATCCAATGTTGATCGATTATCTTCATGACTTGACTGCTAAACTGAGGTTAATTCACCAACAGGTTCACGAAGCATTGCCGACGCAGACGGAGGGTCCAGGCCACCAGCTCCAGCCCGGAGATTGGGTGGTGACGCGGAACTTTTCGCGCAAGAACAACTTGGACCCGAGGTTCACCGGACCCTACCAGGTCCTCCTTGCCACGAGAACTGCAGTTCGTCTTGAGGGGCGGAAGAATTGGGTGCACGCCAGCCACACAAAGAAAGTCCCCATCCCGTTGCCGGCAGACTCGTGGGTGAGGAAAGGCATTGCATCAACTGAAACCGAAGGATTGCCGGCGTTTGTACCTTTTAGCGACGCACAACCTGTCGGACAATCCTCAGTGCAGCAGAGAGACACTGTTGAACAATTGTCAGCAAAAGACTCAAGACCAAAACATTCAGCTGATCAACAGGACGCTGTCCCTTCAACGGATCCTTTGTTTGACGAACAGACACGTCCTGGGAAAACTCGATACTTTTTGCGATCTAGCATTAAAGACTAATAAAAGATCCTGCTTTGCTGTATTGACAACTGCATTATCCCGTTTTCCGTGATCAGTTTTGAACATTCATACCATTGTAATTATTTTGTACATATTCATTGAGCTTCGTTCCTTACACTTTTTGCTTCCACAGCTGAGAGACATTGTTTTTGTATACATATATATTGTGCATTAAAGGCCGTAGGGCCGCGCGCGTACTTCCTTCTGGATAGTAGGTCTTGACGCTAGGTTAAAGGCCGTCGGTTCCTGGGAACTCCTAGGGATTGACTATTGCTACACAGAACGAAGTGCGTCAAGAAACGTTGCGGACGGTCGTAGGGAATGGCATTCTCGAAGCTGAATGATTTGGAAGGAGCTCAGGCTCATAGATTCAAGCTGCAGCAACTCAGTCGTACCAAATGTTTTATATTCCAACTATTCGTATTGTTTTTGACTGCTTCTGCATTATTGGCGGGTGGGGTGTATTACACGATGTCTTACTTCTTACCTTCTGCTACACCTACTCCTACCCCTGACCCTAAACTTACCTCCACTGCATCTCCCCATTCTTTCCATATCTTACCCGAACACGAACAGGCTAGACGTGCAGAATTCCGCAACAATTCCTTTATTCAGCTCCTTCATCAGCATCAGTTAGTGGTTAACACTACTAATTGTTGGGTGTGTGGGTTGATGCCACATACTACGGATAAGGGAATTCCATATCTGGTGTTACCGTATAGTTCCCAAGGGTCTGCTCGAGCATTTCAGACAATGTTTCGAAGCGCACTGGGTTTCCACCCCATTCGAGAACCACGTTCTCCCTACTCTGGTCCTACCTCGTATCAAAAACCTTTGTCGATAGCAATAGAGGATTTAGATAGCGATATCTATGATCCCTCACTTATTCCCGAAGAAGAGGTACAAGCCTATAGGGTCCTAAGTAGAGGCGAATATAGTGTGTTCACCAGTGAAAAGCAGCTTAAAAGCTCGCCTCCGATATGGGTCGTACCCCACATTGGTAATTTTTGTCTCATGGGTCGTGGCCGAAGATCGCAAGCCCGACTTGGAGCGAGTGCTTGCACTGAAAATTACATTCTGCCGATGGTCTCGTCCCCTGTGTTTCTGGCTGCCAAGGGTACATACTTTATCTGCCATGATCGTGCATACGCATGGTTGCCCGCTGACTTCATGGGCTCATGTTTCATTGCAAATCTGTTGCCTCCGACGTTCACTGTAGATGCCGATTATCATAAGACTAGAGTTGTGCGAGGCGTAATTAGCGAAGAGGATACTGCCGGTCAAGAGGCAGGAGACTTTTTCAAGGGTTTCCTCCCGTTTTGGGGACCTATGGTTAATAGTAGGAACCTGAGACAGTTGACTCGAGTGGTAGAATCGACTGCTAATATTACTGCCAGTGCCCTTGGTAATATCACCACTGAACTTCAGGCGGATAGGCTTATGACGTTACAAAACCGTATGGTTTTAGATGTTATCTTAGCAGATCGAGGTGGGGTATGTAAGGTGATCCATTCGAGCTGCTGCATTTTCATTCCAGATAACGCTCCAACTGTCTATCAAGCCATCTCGAAGTTGCATAAGATCTCCGAATCCATACACGTGGATGTAGGGGATTGGACGCTACTTGGATGGTTTTGGGGCCTGATGTCGACTTGGGGTTGGAAGATTCTGATGATCATCGGAGTTGTTGTGGTGTTCCTGTTCACGTGTTGCCTTTGTGTGCAGTGCGGTCCTGCCTTATGTGGCCTCTGTGCTACAACGTGTATGAGACAGCCACGTGTTACCAAGGGGACTCGGTTGGACAGAGCTATGCTACAGCAACATCTCGATGGTCTGATGAATATCGAATATGATTCCGACTAGTGCTTGCCTACATGAGGGCAAAAGGAGCGTCTGAGGTTCCGTGACAATTGTAAGTGGTGTTTTCGACTCGCACGAATATGGTCGAGTCTGGTATCTATGAACCGCAAATGACGAGTTTAGTAAGTGTGCGCAGTTTCGCTGTGCTAACTTAAACTGTTCGTTTGTTATGTGGGTTTTTCATCTGTACCCACGGGTTCCATCTTAGATACGGCATCCATTTTGTCTCTTGCCCTCAAGTAGCCAGCGAACGGACGCTGTCCGCTTCGCGACCCTGGGACTCCCAAGATATTTGCGGAAGACACGTGTTCTTTGTAAGTGTCTTTATGACGAGGGGGATGATACTGTAAGGCAGATGGCCCCGCTCGAGGCTCATCTCGCCGTGCCGGTTTATTGTCTCAGCCGTGCATCTCATTAGGCACGTCCCTTTGATGCCTGTATCTCGTGTTTCCCGATACCTCCCCTTTTACACCCTTTCCGATCTCCCCACTGTCTCCGTCTTCCTTTGCACCTGTCCTTGTTCCTATTTCGATCTGTTTTACTGCCGATTGGAATGCACTAATGTTGGGAAGATGGGTTTTTACAGTTGGGAACCGCCAAATGTTTCCGCACTTATGTTCCGGACCTTATGTGTATCAAAGTGACCGAAGCGACCCCTCTGGGGGATAATGGTGGGAACCGGGTTGTAAACCTTTGTGTACCATGATGTCCTATGGGTAAAAACTGTATAAAAGGAGCGATCCACAGAACCAATTTGAAGCAGTCTCCCCAAGTTGCACGAGTTGTACTTGTCGTGATATCTGTGTTCCCTGCAGCAAATAAACCTTGAATCTTTGACGCCGAAGGAAGTGTCCCGTGTCTCTGTCATTCGTACGCCGGAGCAGGTTACCCACAAAGGTTTCAGGTGTTGTGCCCTGGCACCGCTGGGTCTTAAAGAACCCAGTCCTTCAGTGCGGTGCCCAGGGCGGGAGGCCACCAGGAGTCGTCCCAGGCGGAGGGTGAAGAGCCCAGGATGAGGACCTCCGTCTTGTCCGAGTTCAGTTTCAGGCGGCTGGTCGTCATCCACTCGGCTACCTCTTTCATCCCTTCGTGCAGGTTGGCTCTGGCGGCGGCGGGGTCGTTAGTTAGGGAGAGGATCAGCTGGGTGTCGTCGGCGTAGGAGATTATGCTTAGGTTGTGTTGGCGTGCGATCGCAAGGGGGCTCATGTAGACGTTGAAGAGGGTGGGGCTCAGTGAGGATCCTTGGGGGACGCCGCAGATGACTTCGGTGGCCTCTGACTTGTACGGTGGTAGGCGGACTCTCTGTGTTCTTCCGTCGAGGAAGGAGATGATCCATTCCAGCGCCTTGTCCTGGATTCCGACGTTGCTGAGGCGCTGTACTAGGGTGCGGTGGCAGACAGTGTTGAATGCCGCGGAGAGGTCTAGGAGGATGAGGGCCACTGTTTCTCCGTTGTCCATCAGGGCTTGGATGTCATCGGTGGCGGCGATGAGGGCGGTCTCGGTGCTGTGATTGGCTCGGAAGCCGGACTGTGAGGGGTCGAGGGATCCATTCGTCTCCAGGAAGGCGGCCATCTGCTTGTTGACGGTCTTCTCGATGACTTTGGCTGGAAACGGGAGGAGCGAGATGGGGCGGTAATTCTTGAGTTCGGTGGGGTCCGCTGTGGGTTTCTTGAGTAGAGCGCTGAGTTTGGCGTGCTTCCAGCTCTCAGGGAAGCTGGCGGTGTCGAAGGATGTGTTGATGATGTCTCGCAGGTGGGGTGCGATGACAGCGTTGGCCTTGTTGAAGACGTGGTGAGGGCAGGGGTCGGTCGGTGATCCGGAGTGGATGGAGTTCATCGTGCGGATGGTGTCTTCGGCGCTGATCGGGGTCCAGGCGTGGAGGGTGGTGGTGGGGGGTGGTTGTTCGGTCTTGGTGTGCGTTGGTTGGTTGTTGAAGCTGTTGTGTATGTCCGCGATCTTGTTGTGGAAGTATGAAGCGAGGGAGTTGCAGAGGTCTTGCGATGGGGTGATGTCGTTGTTTCCTGCGCTGGGGTTGGATAGCTCTTTCACGATGTTGAAGAGTTCCTTGCAGTTGTGTGCGTTGTTGTCCAGCCGGTCCTTGAATGCAGTTTTCTTGGCGGCGCGAATCAGCTGGTGGTGCTTCCGGGTGGCCAGCTTGAAGGTGGTCCTGTTGTCCGGTGTGGGTTCCCTTCTCCAGACTTTCTCGAGGGCTCGGCAGTTCTTCTTGGAGCTCTTGAGTTCGTCGGTGAACCACGGGGCTTTCTTGCTGCCGGGTCTACTGGGCGGGGTCCTCAGCGGGGCGAGCTCGTCCGCGCAGTTGCTGATCCACTTCGTGAGGTTGTCGGCGGCCTGGCTGGGGTTCGCTGAGCTGGCAGGAGGGTGCTGGCTCAGGGAGGTGGCGAGCTGGTCTGCTGTGATCTTTTTCCAGCTTCTGCGGGCGGCCTGTTGCTGGTGGTGGTGGGTCGTCGTTCTCTTGAAGGTGAAGTGGACGCAGCTGTGGTCCGTCCATTGAAGCTCTGTGGCGTGGCTGAAGTCGATGTCTGTGCTGGAAGAGAAGACTGCGTCGAGTGTGTGTCTGGCGAGGTGGGTGGGGGTGGACACCAGCTGCTTGAGTCCAAGATTGGCGAGGTTGTCGAGCAGGGTGCTGGTGTTGCGTTCGTTGTTGTTCTCCAGGTGGAAGTTGAGGTCCCCCAGGAGGATGTAGTCAGCGGAGGGGAGGGCATGTGGGCTGACGAAGTCGGTGATGTCCTCGCTGAATTGTGTGCGTGGTCCCGGGGGTCGGTAGATCAGGGTGCCTCTGAGGGTGGTGTTCGGGTCAGAATGATTTGCATATGTCCATGTCTGAACTGGGGTGGCAGAGTGGGCTAAAGAACGGTGATGGATTAAACCCAGATCTGTTGACTGGGTGTGAGTGTTTGATTAGTTCATATGCTCCGTCCATCACCACCCCCTTTTGTACCGCTATGTTGGCCTTTGTACCAGCTAGCTCACAGTGCCACTAGAAACTCCTCTTACAAAGGAGAGAATAGTTCTTGGCAACCATCAAACATGACAACCCTTATCCCTCAGGACCGTCGAAACAGTGTACTACTTTTCACTCAGTCATTCGAGCTCATTTAGTCTCAGAGAGAAAACGGTATGGACATTTTCCAATAAGTATTTTTGAACAGTCGTTATTCTCATGTAAAATTGATGAGGTGCAACAACCACTATACAGTAGCCAATGTAAATGATTAGAAGCACTAAGAAAGTAAAAGGATGGTAGATCTCTACCATCATGCTAAAACTATAAATACAGGCAGGTATATAAAACAAATGACAGTAGTTTATGCGCACTCTTACTATGTAATCTTAATTAGATGTACCTACGTGTACCTAGCATGTCTGTAGGGGTTAAGCCAAGAATCCTTTTAGGATAAGGTCAACCCCCTTACCTTGAGTAAGAGACTGTGGGGCCCCATCCTGGTCTCAAGTTGGACACCCCACAAGGGATGCTAGACCTAAGCGATCTTGAGTACCTGCATGCTGGAATCTCAGTGTCTTGCTTCAGTGTGTCGGCAGGGAAGACCTGATCTCCCCTCCCTGTCTTAGCAAGATGTGATCTTTATATACCCATAGGTTTTCCTAGGGGTTCTACCTTTTAAAGACTTAGGATGATGTTGGGAATGAACTGTGTACATAGATATTATACAAGAGATGGTAGTCCTGCTGTGCATTCAAGAATCATCATGCATAATGTATGAGGCTTTACCAGGGAAAATCCAGTGTTCTGTGTGCAGGGTCGTATCTTGGTAAAAGGTCCATCCCTAAGAACCATTATGTATGTAATGTAGGGAATAATATAGGTGAAAGGTTATGATGTCACCTGAGCCTATATTAGGTACCTATATGGAATATAACAGCAGTAGTAAAGCACACATAGTCCTAAGGCCAACAAAAACGAATTTCAGCAAAAGCAAACAGTTTGTGGGCAGACCACGCTAACACTGACACGTTTAACAATCTTCATGCATTAGATAGGAAATATGAACATCACCTATTTTACCTATTTTCAGAGAAATATAATTTGTCTTTGAACTAGCACTTGCAAGGTCAGATAGAAAAGACGAAATAATGATGGAGCAAGAGTGCACTATGGCATAAGACCAGACCATTTTCAACCTGAATCTTTTTTGTAATCTTGATTTCTGAGACCACTTGGGATTCTTTTGCAGGCATGTATTCACAGTTATATCAACAGAAACACTTTGTAAGTGCCTAGAATGTCTTTGGAGATATTAAAAATCAAATCTAGAAACAACGTGGTGTAAATCCATCCTCAAATCGTATTACAAGAGTATTCACATGGCTCGCACAGATTTGTTCACCAAAAGAATTGGAAAAAAATGTCTTTGCAGTATCCCCAATCCCTGCCTTTCCTGATTTATGTACAACATTAGCATATTTTTTGGGGGAAAAGATCAAGAAAATCTATGACAGTTTTAAGCCACATCCAGTAATGAGTTCTCTGAATTATCTACGAGTCCTACACATCCAGTAGGGCTATGCAGCATAGGGGCTTTCAGTGACATTACCATCAGGGATGTTAAACAAACCATGTAGACCTTACATTCTAGTTCTCCAGACAATCCCTGTCTGTTTTACATTATTTCCACCTATTTGGCCCTGTTCAGTACCCATTTGGCAGAACTCTTCAACCTATCACTCTCCAGTCAACGTCCCAGCAGCTTGGAAGTACAGTAATGTTCTCCTTCTGCTAAAGAAGCCCCCTGCAAATACACTGGATTAATCTTCATTTGTTGGTAAAACTAATTGAAAAATTGATAAATTGACAATCATGAATATATTTGGAGGAAAATAGTCCGTTAGAATCATCAGTCTGGCTGCAGGGCAGAGCACAGTATAGATTTAGGTTCACATTTGCCCATGCCTATTACTTTTCTATATAAATTGAAAATAACAAATGGCCATTTAATTCTGTGAAGCAATGCTAGTGATATCTGGGATCAACTATGGTAGCTCACTGTGGTTGATGTCTGCATACTTCACCTTGCACACATGAATTCTGCCATTCATTCTGCTGCAAGATTGGTTTAAGCAATTACATGATCCAAGCGTATCACACCAGTCCTGGTCACCTTGAGCTGGCTCCCATTTGAAGTCAGAGTCTGTGCTTCAGGTAAAGCTATGCTCTGGACACCAGTATTCTGCTTTATATTTACCCCAACCTTATCATATGAGGAGGATCTAAATCCCTGTTGAAACAATCTACTTCTTGAAACCCCAGTTTTCAAGAATAAAACAACTCTCACACTGAACCTTCTCAGCAAAGGCAACTTAGGTATGGAACTCTACCTCCAGGAAATATTTTGACTGTGAAGCATTGACACAGTGTTACATTCCTTCTATTTCAAATGCAATGCCACCCCTAACCCACCTCACACACCTGACTGTACAGTACTGGTGCTTACAGCTAGTCCAGTCAGAAGTGCCTTGAAATTTTGCTTCTCTTAACCTCCACTGCTTATGTCCTATTATAGATTTTCTTTTTGTTATTACACATTTTATCCACCAATGGGATTTCTTTTGGTGTATACTCCCTGCTCTTGTTGCTATTGTTTTTCACCATTGTACTCTATCTAAAGAGCTATGCAACCTCATTTTGGTCTTATATGTGCTATATAAAACTAAAAAAACAAATTAATAAAACAGAGCTCCTTGAATCAGTTCTATCCACTCTAGCCAACCCAAACTATACTGCAATCCAAGACATGCAGTATGCATCTTAATCACTAATCTGTAGATCTTGAGATTGGGGTAAGAGACTCAGGGAAAATCTAGAAAGCAACCTTGGGAATACACAAGTGCTGTGTCTAGAGGAAGCCGCTGGTAAGTGACTGTGAGGGCCAGCAACCACAGCACTCTCATCCTGGCTCCCTTCCATAGTTCCCTTCCTTGAGTCTTTCCAGCGTTTTCCCAATTTTTTTGTTTATCTAACTGGTTCTTAGCAAATTCTAAGCAGACTTTATTTCACTTGAATATAGGAGCATGTTACTTTCAACTTGTGCAGCAACTTGTGTCATGAACTGATGTGATCTGCAGCAGTTGTCATGCCCTTCTACTCAGCCCTACATCCTCCTGAAGTCATTTGGGAGAGTGAAAATTGTCAGAGGAGAGCTGGTTAGTTGTTGCAGGGCTCAACTTTGCAGGTCCAGGAAACAAACTGCCCAGAGGAAGATTCCAGCCAGTTTAAAGGTTTTTGCACAAGGTTTCAGGTGCAAGAAGCAAGAAATAAAGTTGGTCCTAAGGTATGTGCTCTAGTATCCCCAACAAACACAAAAGTGATTGACAGATGTGACAGATACACTTGCAAACACCAAGCACAGTTCAGTGTCGGAATAAAGCTGTGTTTTGCGGGCAAATCATAGGCCTTATGCCCTTTACTGTTCCCTGACAATCACTGCCAGGCTAAGGAGGGGGCAGAGAATCACCTCAACGCCAAGTGGAAGTGACCAAGGATGCACATTCATGGACAAGGCTGCATGTCTCACTCTGGGATCTGGCTCCACTCTGCCCAAATATGCCTAAATACAATCACAGCTGGTATGCTTGTGCAGCCTACTGCTTTCTGGGTGTAACCTCCACCAGGGCAATAGCTTGACTCTCTTTTGGGGAGACCCCTCTGGTAAGCAGACTTCCAATTTTCCTTTCTCAGCCAACAGGCTGTCTCCTCATTCAAGGCAGATCTTCAGTTTTTCTCAAAGCAGATCTCAGGTGTTGTCACTAGAGGTGTTAAAAATGTGCAGGAATGGCTGGCGTCCTTGAGGGGAGCTGAAAATGACGTCTTCCATTTGTCCCCTTGGCAAAAACTTCATACCATACTATGGTGCCTATTGGACTCACTAGAACTTTGTTATGACCGCCTTAAGCCAACTGTCCCACAATATGCCTGTGACAACACACTGGTTATTCACGCCTGTACTGTGAGCTCGCAGTCTTCTCCTATTCATATTGTTTCATACCATGTTTCTGCTGCCTACCCCACCCTCACCTCTCCCACTATCTCTGCTCTACGGCTCCAATTTATTATGTACGGATGGTAAGAACATTGTTCTCAAATGACAAGTGTCCACTAAGGATCCATTATATGTACCTTTTAAGTGCTATTGTATCTTGAACACTTTATCACCCCACTGAAAGTGTTGTTTGTAGCCGCCAACACACTATTTTCTGTCTCCCATTGTCCCTTGGCTGCTAATGGTTTTCCCCTCCTGTGCTGATCCTCATCATATCCCATTGTTCATGACGAGCTCAGCTCGTCATAAGCACAGCTCCACTGTGCCTCATGACGAGCTGAGCTCGTCATGAACAGGGAAGGAGTTAATGAGCCATTCTTACACTCTATATTTGCTTATGTGTATGCCTGTAATTTTGTGATTATGTACTTTTTTGTCTTTTTATATTTTCGTATCTCTGTTTCTTCAGAATTTTCGTATTATTTATATTATTTGTATTCTCAAATAAAAAAGATTTGAAATAAAAAAAAGTGTGTAATTTGCTTTTGCAGAATAACAAGATTTGTTGTGAATTTTTTGCAAAATGACACATAATTATGCAAACTCCAATAGACTAGATCTCCATAAGTTTGTGCTATATTTAAGGTGAAAAAGTTATCTCATATCAGATTTTGGATCATGGATGCATTTAGCAAAAGCACCCGAACAACAGCCACAAACGTTCTGTTGTTGTTCTTGGTAAATTTTTACAGTGAATGCCATATTTTGCTTAAACGTTTACCACAAATGGGGCTGAATTACACAAAGTTATGTTATGGCTACCTTTGGGAATTTCAAGAAACAATTGTAATGCGAAATTTCTGAAATTACGTGAATTATACCTGCAAGAAAAAACTGTCTCCATTCTTCCAACAAATGAGTACAGAAATACAAGCAATACACTTTGCTTATCTGGCAGGCTACCTCATTTGCATTTTACAGCCAAAATGGACTCCACATGGACCACAGTTAAACCGGACCCAAGCTCCCTTGGCTCACACTACCACACACCAGTTCTACATACATGACACATACAAGCTGAATGTAGTAAAGGATCTGGTTATACAAGGCTTGGCAAACCGTTATCACTGTAAGGCCAGCGGCTATTCACCCTTCTGCAGGAAAAGGTACAAGGCATATCAATGTGTAACATTTAAACATTGCCACCACTGCCAGTCCCAAGTGATAAAGTGAGCTGATGGTAGTTGCACTCACTAAGTAGGGCCCCCAGGGCATGCTTGGTGCCCTCCTACAGACCACAGACACCCACTCTGGGTTGCAATGTCGCCAACTTGGAAGAGGATTTGGCCGACGGCCTGAGCTGGCAACTTTGTACTGGGAAACCAGGTTTTGAGTTTCAAAACTGTCTCAGCAAGATCACTGGCACAATATCGACTGACAGAATATTGTGTTCTCAAAATATCAGGACATAAAAATTGATGTCGAAAATATTGACATCTTATCTTTATAATAGTAAGTACTAAAATATCAAGAAAAAATATTGTTGTTAAGAATATCTAAGTACACAATATTGGTTTTTTTAAATGTATAAAAAATAATGTAAAATAAATTAATTAATACATATAACTTAAACATTTGTTAGAATTAAAAACATGGCGGTTTGTCAAATCCTCTGTACCCTAGCACCCCTTCCGTCACTTTCTGGTCATCTCAGCGCTTGGACGCCCATGGGCAGCAATCGCGCTCAACAAATACCGTTACAATACAATTATTAGAACATGTTAACAATTATAGGTAATATACACACACACACAACAGTCGGGAAAGTGTTGGATAGCGGAGGTGAATAAATTACTATTCCCACTCTAGCAAGTGCAATATTAGGGAAAGTGTTTGGTAGCGGAGGGGGATAATTAACTATTCCCACTCCAGCGAGTGCAACAGTAGGGAAAGTGTTGGATAACGGAGCTGTAAAAATGACTATCCCCACTTCAGCGACTGCATCAGTAGGGAAAGTGTTGGATAGGAGAAGGTAATAATTTACTATTCCCACTCCAATGAGTGCAACAGTAGAGAAAGTGTTGGATAACGAAGGGGGAAATATTACTATTCCAACTCCAACAAGTGCAACAGTAGGGAAAGTGTTGGATAGCGGAGGGGAATAATTTACAATTTGCACTCCAATGACTGTAACAGTAGGGAAAGTGTGGGATAGCGGAGGGGAATAATTTACTATTCCAACTGCAATGAGTGCAACAGTAGCGAACGTGTTGGGTAGCGCAGGGGCAAAACTTACTATTCCCACTCCAGCAAGTGCAACAGTAAAGAAATTGTTGAGTTGCAGAGGGGAATAATTTATTATTCCCACTCCAATGAGTACAACAGTAGAAAAACATTTAGATAGCGAAGGAGAATAAAATTACTATTCCCACTCGAGCAACTGCAACAGTAGGGAAAGTGTTGGATAGCGAAGACATAAAAATTACAATTCCCACTCCAGCGAGTGCAACAGAAGGGAAAGTGTTGGATAGCGGAGGAGAATAATTTACTACTGCCACTCAAAAGAGTGCAACAGTAGGGAAAGTGTTAGATAGCGTAGTGGATACAATTACTATTCCCACACCAGGGAGTGCAACAGTAGGGAAAATGTTGGATAACAGAGTGGTAAAAAATACTATTCCTACTCCAACTAATACAATGTGAAAGAAAGTGTTGGATAGTGTAGGGGTAAAAATTACTTTTCCTACTCCAGGGAGTGCAACAGTAGGGAAAGTGTTGGATAGCGGAGGGACTAAGGGCTAGATGTAGGTGGGCAAATACTGTCGATAAGAGTGAAATGTGTTAAATTTCACCGTTACCGACTGGTATTTAGCCATGTGGAATGTAGGGAAGGAATCGGTAAGAAGGAATTGGTAAATACCGATTTCCTAATACCGATTCCCTATTGGCCTTTCATTTAAGGAATCGTAATACTGATTCCTTAAATGCAATGTAGGTAGCACTTACCACAGTGTACCTCAGCCTTAAGGAATCGCTATTTACCACCAACTTCAAATTGGTGGTAAGTAGCGATTTCCTTTCAAAAAGCACTTTTTTGCTTGTTGAAATGTGCCATGTGACACCCATCCATGCCCTTAGGGCATGCATGTGTGGCACATATGCACACATGCACATTTCAGGGGTGCAACAGGGTGTCCTTTGGACACCCTGGCACCCTTGAAATCCCTCCTGGTATTACCGATTCGGTAATACCGAATCAGTAATACAGAATGTCTTCAAATTCATTCCTACGGGCCTCTAATCCCTTAGGAATGAATGGGTAGATATTCGTTATTACCGATTCTCAATTACAGATTCAGTAATAACAAATATTAAGAATTCGGTATTTTTTAGCGAACTCTTACCTACATCTGAAATACCGATTTCTAAATATTATACATATATTACCTCCCACCAAAGTCCCCTATAATTGGCATCACCAATGTTGTAGAAAGTACTCCAGTTGAGTAGAGTGCAAATCGCAAAAGAATCTGCAAGTTTGCGGGAAAATCTGTGAATTTGCAGATTTTTTTGCGATTTTGCGTGAATTTGCGGACCGCAGATCCGTAAAATTCGCCCACTGTTAGAACAGACCCTATTGATTGGGTTGCTGCTCAACAACTACAATAGACGCATTGAGACAATAGTCTACATATATTAGGATGGACAGTGTGTGTCAGTATGGCAGATCCGCAAGTGGGTGGAGGGAGGGGGGAGGAGTTGGTTCACTTTGCAACATTAGCACATGTTTTTATATACACAACCTTGGTTTTGAATACGTGCGTGTCCAATACGCACGTGTTTTTAATCGAAGGGCCGAACAGACCCTTTTGATTTGGTTGTTGCGCAACAAATATAAGGGATGAATATAGACAATAGTCTACATATAATAGGATGGACAGTTGGTATCAAGATGGCACATCGGGAAGTGGGTGGTGGAAGGTGGGAGGAGTTGGTTCACTTTGCGACCTGAACAGACCCTATCGAATTGGTTGCTGTGCAACAAATACAAGGGACGCATATAGACAATAGTCTACATATATTAGGATGGACAGTTGATGTCAGGATGGCAGACCAGGAAGTGGGTGGAGGGTGGGGGGAGGAGTTGGTTCACTTTGCAACGTTAAGAAAGGACGCATAAAGACAATAGTCTAAATAGATTAGGATGGACAGTTGGTGTCAGGATGACAGACCGGGAAGTGGGTGGAGGGAGGGGGGAGGAGTTGGTTCACTTTGCAACATTAGCGCGTCAGACCAGGAAGTGGGTGGAGGGAGGGGGGAGGAGTTGGTTCACTTGTCAACATTAAGAAAGGACGCATAGAGACAATAGTCTACATATATTAGGATGGACAGTTGGTGTCAGGATGGCAGACCGGGAAGTGGTTGGAGGGAGGGGGGAGGAGTTGGTTCACTTTGCAACATTAGCGCGTGTTTATATATATATACAACCTTGGTTTCGAATAAGCATGTGTTCAATACGCGTGTGTTTTTAATCAAAAGGCCAAATAGACCCTATTGATTTGGTTGCTGCGCAACAAATACAAGGGACGCATATAGACAATTGTCTACATATATTAGGATGGACAGTTGGTGAATATCTCCAGCAGCCCTGTGAAAAGGCCTCAGAAAGTCAAGTATTATTTTCATTGAGAGCAAACCTTTGACAGAAGGAATATTTAATCAAAAAAGTCACATGTATTGCTATTACTATGTTTTTGCTCATAGAACGTTGCAAGACATTTTAATTGTTGCAAGCTGAAAAACAGTTCCGAACTGGGAGCTTTGATGAAGGAGCACCTTTGTTCAGGTTTGTCAGCCTTATTTTGAATGCTTTTAGGGTCTCAAAGGATTTACACACCATGCAATCAACCACCTTTCAACTTTACAGAGGTTTTTTCTGTTGCAGCGAGTCCCATTCCCAAGTCACATAAGTCTTCACCATCTCCAGGCAGCGTCTGCATACTGGTGTCTTGTCATGCTAATGGCGCTATTGTAATGGCTGATTAGCATCTCCCTTGCTGCCACCCTGCTTTGGGTGTGTTCATAGTCAATAGCAGCAGTTGTGAGGAAAGAGCTCAGTTTTTAGGTCGAGCCTGAGTCAGCGCACATGTGCTACTCAATGAGACTGCTGTAATGGAGTATGGAAGAGAAGCCCGCCCTCTCTCCGCCCATGTTTGTCATTGATGTGTGTCAATGTCCTTCCTAAATGCTACCTTCTGATTACTTAAAAGGCTTGTTAGTCCCTCCTTAGTTCCGCCTTGTCTTCCTTTGTAAACTGCCATGGCTACTGTCCCCTTTACTGCAGTTGTTCTACGGTACATGTTATTTAGTGTTGTAAGCATTGTTTTCTTTATTGAGCTTCATGCTCTGCTTACATTCAGTGCGCCAAGCATGATTTCTGTTTTAAAACAGCCGGGACAATAGTGGCCGCTTCTTTGGAATGCCATAGTTCTCACATTTAAATGTGAGAGCTATTGCATGCAAATATTTTAATTCTTAGCAGCTGTTAAGAGCTCTAAACACGTTCCTCTTCATGAGAACGGTGCGAGCTTTATCTTTAAGCATGGCGGTTGCTTCGGGAGGCCGAATACCCACATAATACATTTTAATCGCTCAGCACTACTGCTGCCATGCTTCAGTGCCTTTGGTTTTATTTTTGAGTAGCCTCACCTTTATGCCTAGAATTAGTCAGGCTGCACGCTCATCCTAATCAGCAAAACCTATTGCATTGCAAATATTTTTTTCCTGCAGGCACAGAGCAGGAAACCAGGGGCTGATGTGAGAGCGGCTGTAGTGAAGCCTCCTGCCAAGAAGACCTGCAGAGCACCCCTCCTCCCTTTAACTTCTTTCTCTCACCAGCCCTCCTCGTCCCGATCGTCACACCTACTTCTACTGCTCTCACCTCATTCTTTCACCTCCACAGCTCTACCTGCTCCACCATGCCCTTCCTCTTCCTCTCACTACCATTGCCTCCTGTCACCTCCTCCTCTCTGCCTGGGGCAGCAGGTCACAATCAAGAGTCTGAAAATGGGCAGATAAGCCCCTTTCCACCTCCCGGGAGCTGCCAGCCCAGACCTGCTTTGAGTGGATGTGTCCGGAATTTGAAAAGGGGACCCCTGGGGGCTGAAGGATTGGGGTGAAAGTGGTGGAAGAGCTGGCAGGATACAGCATGGCGCTGCCTCTCACACATATACAGGATGATAACAACCCTTTCTCTGAACAGACATGCAGGAAATACATGAGTTGGGGCAGAGAAGTCTGGCAAGGAGGTCCCACATCCTCTCACTCATTACCCCGCAGTGTCTCCAGCTTTGCCCCAAGTGACTTGATACTGTTGCTAAGTGCCAGGCTGGTCTCAGGTCCCATGTAAAATAATTTATATTTAATGATGGATATGGTCTAATGTTACTTTTGACCCTCCACACGGCAACGAAACTAAGCTTTTCTAGAATAAATCCGCTTCCAATTTCCGGAGAATGGCATTCTCATCCTTGCCACACAGCCCCTTCCATTCCTTCTTCCTCATATTTCTAATTGTCCACGTTTTTTCTGCTTTTAGCTGTCCCTCCTTTCTCTCGATCTCCCCTTTAAAACAATAATATTGTCTCCTCCCTGCATTCATTGAACACACCCTGTCTTATTGCACTCTTCATCTCCTTTGACCTCTCCCTTCCATGCATGCATTCCACCCATGCTCTCTTTCCATCCATGCACTCCCTCCCTGCTCTCTCCATTCCAACTATGCACACCCTCCCTGCTCTCTCCCTCTCATCCATGCATTCCCTCCTTGCTCTTTCCCTCCTATCCAAGCATTCCTTCCCTACTCTCTCTCTCTCCCATCCATGCACTCCCTCCCTGCTCTCTCCCTCCCATCCATTCACTCTCTCCCTGCTCACTCTCTCCCATCCATGTACTCCCTCCTTGCTCTCTCTTTTCCACCCACACACTCCCTCCCAGCTCCCTCCTGTCCATGCAGTGGCTCCCTGCTCTCTCCATTCCATCCCTGCACACCCTCCCTACTCTATCCCTCCCATCCATGCCCTCCCTTCCATCCATGCACACCATCCCTGCTCTCTCCCTCGCATCCATGCACTCCCTCCCTGCTCTTTTCTTCCCATCCATGCACTCCCTTCCTGCTCTCTCTCCCATCCATGCACTCCCTCCCTGCTCTCTCCCTTCCATCCATGCACAACCTCCCTGCTCTCTTCCTTCCAGCCATGCATTCGCTCCCTGCTCTCTCTCTCCCATCCATGAACTCCCTCCTTGCTCTCTCTTTTCCACCCACACACTCCTTCCCAGCTCCCTCCTGTCCATGCAGTGACTCCCTGATCTCTTCATTCCATCCCTGCACACCCTTCCTACTCTATCCCTCCCATCCATGCCCTCCCTCCCATCCTTGCACTCTCTCCCTGCTCTCTCCCTTTCATCCATGCACACCCTCCCTGCTCTCTCCCTCGCATCCATGCACTCCCTCCCTGCTTTTTACTTCCCATCCATGCACTTCCTCCCTGCTCTCTCCCTTCCTCCCATGCACTCTCTCCCTGCTCACTCTCTCTCTCCCATCAAGGAACTCCCTCCCTGATCTCTCCCTTCTATCCATGCACTCGCTCCCTCCTTCCCATCCATGTACTCGCTCCCTACTCTCTACCTCCCATCCATGCAGTCCCTCTCTGCTCTCTCTCTCTCCCATCCATGCATTCCCTCCCTGCTCTCTCCCTTCCATCCATGCTCAGCCTCCCTGCTCTCCCCTCCTGTCCATGCACTCTCTCCCTGCTCTCTCTCTCCCATCCATGAACTCCCTCCCTGCTCTTTCCTTTCCATCCATGCACTCCCTCCAAGCTCCCTCCAGTCCATGCAGTCACTTCCTGCTCTCCCCCTTCTATCCATTCACTCCCTCCCTTCTCTTTCCCTTCTATCCCTGCACTCCCTCCATACTCTCTCCCTCCGCTCCATTCCCTCCCTCCCATCCTTGCACTCCCTCCCTGCTCTCTCCCTTCCATCCATGCACACCCTCAATGCTCTTTCCCTCGCATCCATGCACTCCCACCCTGCTCTCTCCCTCCCATCCATGCACTCCCTCCCTGCTCTCTCTCTCCCATCCATGAACTCCCTTCCTGCTCTCTCCCTTCTATCCATGCACTCCCTCCCTGCTCCCTCCTTCCCGTCCATGCACTCACTCTCTGCTCTCTCCCTTCCATCCATGCACACCCTCCCTGCTGTCTCCCTTCCATCCATGCACTCCCTCCCTACTATCTCACTCCCATCCATGCCTCCCTCCCTTCTCTCTCCCTTCCAAACATGCACTCCCGCCCTGCTCTCTCCATTCTATCCAGGCACTCCCTCCTTGATCTCCCCCTTCCATCCATGCACTCCCTCGCTGCTCCCTCTCTTCCAGCCATGCACTCCCTCCCTGCTCTCTCCCTCCCATCCATGCACTCCCTCCCTGCTCTCTCCCATCCACTTATGCACTCCTTCCCTGCTCTGTTGCTCCCATCCATGCACTTCCTCCCTGCTCTCTCCCTTCCATACATGCACTCCCTCACTGCTCCCTCTCTTCCATTCATCAACTCCCTCACTGCTCCCTCTCTTCCAGCCATGCACTCCCTCCCATCCATGCACTCCCTTGATGCTCTCTCCCATCCACTTATGCACTCCCTCCCTGCTCTATTGCTCCCATCCATGCACTCCCTCCCTGCTCTCTCCCTTCCATACATGCACTCCCTCACTGCTCCCTCTCTTCCATCCATGCACTCCCTCCCTGCTTTCCCCCTCCCATCCATTCACTCCCTTCCTGTCTGTTCTCTCCCTTACAGGTATGCATTCCTTCCCTGCTCTCTTCCTTCCAGCCATGCACTCCCTCCCTGCTCTCTCTCTTTCATCCATGCACTCCCTCCCTGCTCTCTCGCCATTGTCCCTTTCTGCTCCTCATACCTACTTGACAAGAGATGGTACACAATAAATGCTACTGGCGAGGAATGCTTTATTGGGACAAGTATATAGTAAGTAAGTCACCTTGAACCATTACAATGATAAGAACTATGCTCCAATAATACATCTAAAAAAACTGACCCCTCCAATCCTTAATCCGCCCACCCACATGTCCTCACATTCCCAAATTGTATATGTTTATCTTCAGGCTCAGCATTACTTCTACATCCCTGTAATCTTTACCCCCTCCTTTTTTCTGTCCTGTTTACTCCTCGATTTCTTTTTCCTTCCCACTCCATTTTTGCATGGGTTCCCCTCCGCCTCCAGCCTTTCTTGATCACTCACCTTCACCAGCTACCTTTCACCGATCTGAGTCCTTAATACCCCTTCTGCTTTTTTTTCTCTAATATCTACTCTCTCCATTCTTTTTCTCTTCCCTTTTACCCTCCACTGATTCCCTAGCCCTGTGATGTTTGGTGATAGGTCCTAGGCCCTCATGCACTCTAGGATGATGTGACACAGACACCAATAGTTATAGTGTAGTACTGGTAAGGAGCATGTGCGCTCGGCCCCTTTTATTGACAGGGTCACCTGACTGGTGACGCCTGTGAGGGGTGGGTGTAAAGTGTGGGTGCAGTACAAGGCTGAACACTAGACCAGTGATCAGGTAATCACTACATCCCACCCAAACTTTATTAAAAGTCAAAACAATAAAATCCAAACCTGTGGGAGAGAATATAATTTATAAAAAAAATACAACACTAACAAAAACTTCCTCAGAGTCTCTTTAGCTGTTTGCCAACAGCCGACAATGGTATACTTTCAGCCGGGATTATTAGTTCTCTTTGGCACGATGTCGGGCACCCCGTGGACCTAGTCCTCCTTGGACTCCAAAGTCTCTCTCTTCCTGTTCCACGTGCAGTGAAGGTACAGGTGGAGTGATGGTGGATCAGGCATATGTTCTTTCCACCACTCAGTCCTGGTGAATTTGTTTTCTCCATTTGGGTAACAGTGATTCTCTCTGCAAGTAGATTTGCAGTTGCAGGACATCCCCCTCATGGATGCCCCTCTCCCGATCTGTGTCCTTAATACCCCCTCTCCATGTTTTTCTCTAATATCTACTCTCTCCATTCTTTTTCTCTTCCCTTTTACCCTCCACTGATTCCCTAGCCCTGTGATGTTTGGTGATGGGTCCTAGGCCCTCATGCACTCTAGGATGATGTGACACAGACACCAATAGTTATAGTGTAGCACTGGTCATGAGCACATGCGCTCGGCCCCTTTTATTGACTGGGTCACCTGACTGGTGATGCCTGCAAGGGGTGGGTGTAAAGTGTGGTTGCAGTACAAGGCTGAAAACTAGACCAGTGATCAGTCAATCACTACATCGCACCCAAACTTTATTAAAAGTCAAAACAATAAAATCCAAACCTGTGGGAGAGAATATAATTTATAAAAAATATAACACTAACAAAATCTTCCACTGAGTCTCTTTAGCTGTTTGCCAACAGCTGACAAGGGTATACTTGCAGCCGGGACTACTAGTTCTCTTTGGCACGATGTCGGGTGCCCCGTGGACCTAGTCCTCCTTGGACTCCACAGACTCTCCCTTCCTGTTCCACATGCAGTGAAGGTACAGGTGGAGTGATGGTGGATCAGGCATATGTTCTTTCCACCACTCAGTCCTGGTTAATGTGTTTTCTCCATTTGGGTAGCAGTGATTCTCTCTGGAAGTAGATTTGCAGTTGCAGGACATCCCCCTCACGGATGCCCCTCTCGCATGTGTGTCGCCTGTCCCAGGATGACCCGGAGGCGGATGTATGACATCACAACGCATGCTTTTACATCGCATCTTTTACATCGCAACTTTTACAACGCATGCCTTTACAACGCATAGTGTTGAGGGGTGCTGGATAGTGAATAGTTTAATTTAATATTCCAACTCCAGTCCCAGTGGATAGTAGGGAAGGTGTTGGATAGAAAATTAAATCTATTCCCTATCCTAGAGCGCCCCCCAGCGCAATGCGTTGCAATGGTTTGCGTTGTAAAAGTTGCAATGTAAAAGCACTGCGTGGTAAAAGTTGCGTTGTAAAGGTGTTTCCCCCCGGAGGCCCTCTTCTGCCAGGCTTCCATTGGACTGGGTGGACTTCCGCCGTGTCACGCCAAACACATTGAAGGAATCGCTAAGAGCCACCTCTAGATGTCCCAAGCTTCACCTGAAAGGGTATTGTTGGCTCCTGCCATTTTGCACGCTACCTCCGTCCTCCCGGGATTTTCAGATCAAACCACAATAGTCCATCTCTCATGTCGGGACCCACTGCCACTGGTGGCCCTGAGGCCTTTGCTCCTTGGATATCCACGGTCTTGTGTCTGTTCCATCCCAACATTAGTTGTTCTCAATGGTCAAACCTGTTCGCCTCTGCAATCACCCCGAGTCTAAGGACTCGTGGGTGGATGTTGTCTCCAAATGATGTTGGTGTTCTCCAGGCCCTGTGCTCGGATGTTCATGCACTTTTCACCTTTGCCTTCAGGTGTTTCCCTTCTGGTGTGTGAGTTGACCTGTCACACACCTCTTTACACTTCTCCTCTGCTTTTCTTCTTTACCATGGCATCTTGCCACTCAACTTCTTTCTTCGTTTTTCCTTCCTTCGTGATGCAGTCTGGTCTTCTCTCATCCTTGTCTGCACTACCAAGGTCTCTCCGTGTAGCGTGCACTCCACATGTGGCTCCCTAGTCTTGTCCTGCCCCTAGGACAATGCCTTCTTTTCTTCCGCTGACCAGACCTGGCATTGCCACCTTCTTCTTGTCATTACTTCTGACTCCAGGTCAATATTCTCAGACCTCTCCTAGTTCCTGTTCTCAGAGTGCTCCTTGGTAATCTTCACTGACCTATTCTTGTGAGGTCAATTCTCTCCAACCCCTTCTTCGGTCCATGCTCTCTGATTTCTTCTGTCACTGGTCTCTGACCTCTTCTCCAGTTACTGCTCTGACCTCTTCTTTGGTCACTGCTCTCTGACCTCTTGTTCGGCCACTGATCCCTGACCTTTTCTCAGGTCACGTCATCACTGGGTAAGTCATGAAGTGTGACCACCTCTTTTCCTCGCTCTCAAGCTCTGTCCTTTACAATTCACATCCTGGTTACCTCGTCTGCGCTCTTTGCTCGTCTTTGTTGTTCACTTGTGGTGGGGTCCTTTTACCACTGGGCATGCAAGTAGTGCCCTGTCTTCAGTCTTCCACTGGTGGGTGCTTGTACTACAGGAGTGTTTATCACCCCTACTTTTCCTTTGCAGTGGCTTGCTTCTGCCACTGGGTGCACCTTTTGTTCTCCAGGCTTGATGCTTGTGTCCCATACTGCTTCTGCCAGTGTCTTAGTCTCTGATGTTATTCCTTCTGCAGTGACCTCCTGGCCAGTAGGTGTCACCGCATCTCACACAAACCTATCAGCTTGCCCTTTTTGAGTCTCCTTACAGGTGCACTTGTGGGGTCTGCCACCTCAGCCTATTCAGTTGTAAATTTCCCCTCATACACTTTACTGTGTAGCAGCTACCCCAGAGCTGCTGTTCATTCCACATGATACTTTTGTCTTGACTTTTGTTTTACTTCCTTTAAGCAGCCTGGAGCTGCCTCTCTCTCTGCATCATTTTTGTGCCTCAGCCAAATCTTTCCTTGTGTTCCTGTCATGTTGCACTCACTGGTCTCTCCTCCTCATTGTCCTTTGGTGCAATATTTCCATCGGCCACTAGATGACAGTGTTGCATTCTTTTTTTCACAGCCTCAGAAGCTTCCCACATGCTGCAGGCTTCGTGCTTCGTTCCAGGGACCTTGCTGCTTTACTCCTGTTCCTTCTTGCATGTTGCTGTGGTTCCTGCCATGCCTCCTTGGGTAAGCCCTTTCTACTTTAGTTTCTTTCCGTTTCTCTTGACAGCTGTGGTAACTTAGTAGTTAATCTTGTAGTAAGAATAGAATGTAAGTCGTTCATGGAATGTGTTGTGTGTTCTGTAGAATGCTGTTCAGACCTTAGTTGCATCTCAAGCTGGCAGCACCCTTATTCTAAGCATGAGCGAATTTTGCGGATCTCGCGTTCGCGAATTTTGCGGATTTGCGGATTCGCAATCCGCAAAATCCGCGAATTCCCGCGAATTTGGGGATTTTTTTTTGTGTTCGCCCGTGTTTCTGCCAGTTCGCGAGGGTTTTGTACACTTTCGCAAATTGCAAACTTACCTGTCGGGTCGCAAGTTTCGCGAACTTGTTGTTTCTACGTGTCCAGCCTGTTTGGGACACTCTTCTTCATCACTGCCACTCTCAGTCACCACTGCCACTCTCTGACTACTCATGCCACCCTCTGGCCCACCCATGCCACCCTCTGTTTCATCACCACACCCTCTGGTTGTCCAGTGTACATTATTTTCGGCAAAGCAAAGCACACCTTCCCTGCCTCAAGTGACCTGAATTAATTTGGGGCTGATTAATGTGTCACAGAATATTTTTTTAGCTGGCACCTGCTTCCTTAGTGCGCCCTGATTAGTGATCTTTTGCACTTGCTAAGTGCTTTCATTGTTGCAAAATTAGTTACAACACCTGCCCTGCCCCAACTGACAATAATGAATTAGGGGCTGATTAATGGATTTTAACTTCCAGCCTGGCTCCTGCTTGTCTCCCTTAGCTGTAATTCAGGACCTTTGTGGCATATGTGTAACTATTCTGAGGTTCAGAGCAGGGTCACATAATAGTTTCAACTGGCAACTGAACTCTGGAGGGGCCCCTCAGGAAGCACTACAGGAAATGGCTACTAATGATGAGCCTGAACTTTTGAACCTGGTAAGTAGTTACTTTCAGTTTTGCTAAAATCGTATTTCTGCAATTTTGCACTTATTCGCGGGGCGCGAACTCACGCGAACTCACGCGAACAGTGCGAGCAGTGCGAGCAAAATCCGCTGCTCGCGGATTTGCGGATTTTGCGGGAGATTCGCAAATCTCGCGGATTGCGGATTTCCCGAAAATCCGCAAAATCCGCGAGCGGAACGGATTTTCCGCCCATGCCTACCTTATTCTTTACTTGCTATCTTTATCAGTGATGTCATTTGAGATGTCATCAGTGATGTAATCAGTGATGTCACTGACAATGTCATGAATGATGTAATATGTGACATCATCAGCAGTGGATTGCTGGTGCGCGATATATAGTTAGTGCAACTAACTATATATGCGAATTTCAATGATTTTGTGCGAGTAAATTAAGGTTTTGTAAATGCTAATCCCTAACTATATATGGTCTATAACCTATGGTTTTTTCAGTGAATATTCAAGGTTTTGTAGATGCTCATTCCTAACTATATATGGTCTATAACCTATGGTTTTTTCAGTGAATTTCAATGGTTTTTTAATAGCAAA
Source organism: Lissotriton vulgaris (assembly GCF_964263255.1). Classification (NCBI taxonomy): domain Eukaryota; kingdom Metazoa; phylum Chordata; class Amphibia; order Caudata; family Salamandridae; genus Lissotriton; species Lissotriton vulgaris. The sequence continues at coordinate 458,249,420 of NC_141696.1, read as the reverse complement.
TATCAAAAGCTGTAAAATGTCAAGTACGTGGTAGATAAAAACTTTTTCGTCTTTATGCACGCTGATGTGCTTTGAACGCTGCCCCCCCCTCTTCTTTTCTTTTAGGAGTATTCTCTCTTTGCAGATAGTGAAGGGTAGGTAACACAGGCCTTTGCCCCCGTTGTAATCCGTCGTGCCTGCTTCCCTCTCCATTTGATTGATTGTTATCCTAGCATTTATTGTTTTGGAATTGGTTCTCTTTGGTTCATTCTCTATTTACAAACAAGCACAGAGTCGCAATACTCTGTTTAGTCTTTGCAGATAGTGAAAAATCGTTAAACAAACAAAAAGAATCAAGCAAAATCAGTAGGCCGCTAATGGGATCTCTTTTTGACCTCGCTAAAATAGAAACATTATGAACAACCCCTCATGAGAAATACGAAACTAGTGAGAGGAACTGAGCTCGACACCATGATGGCTGCAAGACAGCTCGGCTCCGCCGCCCACCCCATCCAAAATAACGACAAACACTATGCAAATATTATAAATATATACAACACACCAGCAAAGTAACAGGGTAAAACGTTTTATTAAATAACTATTTACATGGCAGCTTGCTGCAACATCGATCCAAACAAGCCTTTGTATTTTGGGCTCAAAATAAACCATCAATAGTAAGATTTTCATAGGTGAGTGTAGGTTCATGGTTTTCCATCCACAGACTAAAAGCCTGGAGTGGGAGTGAAAGAACAATAACTAGGTAAGAAGGAAGGCAGAGGTTGTGGGAAGGACTCTGGATATGGTATGTTGCTTGGTCCCTGAGATACTTCGATGTCACTGCCTTGCACAAATGGCATAAGTCCTGGATGTTGGGTGCCATAGTTAAGGGTTCCGAGCAACGCTTGAAACACTGTCTGAAGCTTATTTGCACCTGCTGCAGCTTCACTATTCTCAAAGTAAATGGGGCTGTTTGTGGACCTGACTGCATTGGAAAACAATGTGATGCGGTGCCTCCCTGAACCACTTGATGGAGGCCCCCGAGATAATTGCGCCTGCTCCACACCTTGTCCCACAATCCGTTTGACCTGAAGACACGTCCTGCGGTGCCCTGGTCCGACCATCACATATACCTGCGCCAGGAGACGGCGTGGGGTGCAGTAGAAGGGAGAGGCGGCGCGAACGAGCCTCCCCCACCTCCCCAGGTGGAGGTTTCTCAGCTACACCCCAGCGCTTCACTCAACCAGCTGACTTGCGCCCGCTCTTGCGACACAGTGCCTCGCTCGGCCAGCTGAATTGCGCCTGCTCTTGCTATTACAACGTCTCACCCGCCATCCAACGGAATTGCAACCAATCTTGCGGTACAGTGACAGGCGGCTGCTACGGAGCTCACGAAATGGCGGTCGGCTCAACAGACTTGGGCCTGGCTTGTAAAGATGGCTCTGGGCATCTGTAGAACTCGGAAGCTTGACTGCTAGGGCATGAGTCCCCTCAGCCTTGAAGATTCTACAACAGTCACCGGGACCCCCGACTCCTGTAGACTACCGATGGGGAGCGACTGCCATGATTGGTCGCGGAATGGCCACAACGTAGCCACGAAATGGTGGTGCTCTCATGCTAACGCCAGCTTCAGTCTGAAACATCCAGAAACACTGTAGACTACCAATTCGATCAGTTCCGGTGGAGCCCCAACGTGACCCGGTAGAGAAGAACTTGCCCTCTCCTCTTTGATTGATAGTTCTTGTTGCCTGTCCCTTCTCTTGTCATTTAACAGAACTTTTTGAACTGCTGAAAGGGGTTGTGTTCCGACGGCTGGTTGGTGGAGACATTTTGACTATATTCTGGACCTGCGTTGTCGCGTAATGCGTCATATGACGCGGCGCGTTAGCGCACCCGGAAGTGCTCCGGTGTGCGAGGCGCAGCTTCCCGGAAACGATCCAGAGCGCTGCGTGCAGCGGGTAACGTAAGCATAACAGGTCATGTGACTTGTTAATAGAACTTTTCATTGGTTCATTTTACTTTTGTTATTCTAATGATGAAAGGCTTGGTCAAATTACCTAAAAATAACACTTTTCATTGCTTTTGAACATTTTTTTTTCCCAAATGATGAAAGCCCCACCTTTTTTTTTCTCACTCTGACTTGTAAAGCAAAGGACCCAGATGCATTTACAGTTTATCACTAACAATGTTCCAGGCTAATGTATTTTCCCGGGAAATTTACAACTGTCCTGCAAGTAAAATATTCCTATTTCGAGAAAAAGGGCGTTTTTTCGTCCCATGAGGGAGCCGTTGAGCAAAAGAGGCTCGGCCTGCTGTCTTAGTCGCTGATAGGCATGAATATCGGATTCTTATCAATCACTTTATGTTGCAGGAGTGGAAAACACAACAGCCCTTGACCATTTATCTTTACTGCGTTCCTGCGTATTATACCTTTTAACCGTCATGTAATCGGGCTGCTTTATTTCACTTGCCTTTTATTGATTCGAAAACAGTGGCTATTATTCAAAACTTTACCAAAAAAGGTACTACTACCATGTTTTGTTTTAAAAACCTTTATTGTGAAAATGTCAGTATACAAATACGGGCCTATAACCACGTGGGCCGGCCACGGAGCAAACTGAAATCGTATATGATGAGGGGACATTTACACTGAAGAAGAACGTAACGGGCGGGCCATTAGGTTGCAAGAACTAAGGTGTCTAACAGTTGCGGAATCGGTGGACGTACATTTTATAATTAAAGTACAACAGGGCCAGTTACAATAAAATTATCTAGATATACATTTGCGGGCAAGTACCATGAGTGACGTTAATTCGCTCTTTCAATAGTACAGTAATCAATAACACATCAGAACTTAATATCAATAGGGATGTCCAAATGTTCAATCAGTACTCGTCCCCGCCCGCCATGTGCTTCAAAACTGCATACGTATCTCGTGATATCAAGGTTGGGCAACCAGTACACAACAAGGAGTTACGAGTCCCATTTATACCGGCGCCATTTTGGGCAAAGCCGGGCAGGTCCAGGATATAGTCAAAATGTCTCCACCAACCAGCGGTCGGACCAGAACCCCTTTTGGCAGTCCAAAAAGGTTCCGTTAAATGACAACAGAAGAGATAGGCAACAAGAACAATCAGTCAAAAGAGGGGACGCTTTCGTGAATGGGGCCCATGCCCTAGCAGGCAAGCGTCCGAGTTCCAAGGTGTCCCAGGGCCATTTTAGTGGACCAGGCCCAAATCCAAAGAGCTGGCCACCATTTTGAGAGTCCTGTTGCAGCCAGCTATTGCTGCACCGCAAGAGCGGGCGAAACTCAGCTGGATGGCGGGCCAGACGCTGTACCGCAAGAGCGGGCGGAACTCAGCTGCATGGAGGGTGAGGCACTGTGCCGCAAGAGCGGGCGGAACTCAGCTGGAAGGCGAGTGAAACGCTAAGAGGCGCCCCACTGCAGATGAGATGCCTCCACCTGGGGAGGCGGGAGAGGCCCGTTTGTGCCGCCTCCCCCCCCCCCCCCGGGCACCCCACGCCGTCTTTCGGCGCATTATTGTAGGATGGACACACCAGTGAAACTTGCTGGACACCACCTCGGTGCCATCCAGATCTCGGCGCAATGTGCTGCCTTCGGCCTACTGTAGCAGCAAGTGCGGGCGCAACTCTGCTGAACGGCAAGTGAAACGGTAAGGGGCGCCGCACTGCACATGAGGTGCCTCCACCTGGGGAGGCGGGAGAGGCCAGTTAGCGCCGCCTCCCCCCCGCCCCGGGCACCCCACTCCGTCTTTCAGCGCAGCATTGTAGGATGGCCACACCAGTGCGACAACTTGCTGGACACCACCTCGGTGCCATCCGGATCTCGACGCGTTGTGCTGCCTTCGGCCTATTCGCACATCGGTCCGCTACTGACGCCGCCTCACAGGCCAACTAATTTTGTAGGTTTTTTATAGCCCAAAGCCGCATAACAGGTCATGTGACTTGTTTATAAAACTTTTCATTGGTTCATTTTACTTTTAGTTTCCTAATGATGAAATGCTTGATCATATGACCTAAAAATAACACTTTTCATTGGATTGAATTTTTTTTTTTTCCAAACGATGAAAGCCCCACCTTTTTTTTCTTACTCAGCAATCCAAAAAGGTTCCGTTAGATGACAACAGAGGGGACAGGCAACAAGAACCATTAGTCAAAAAAGGGGAGGGCAAGTTCTTCCCTACCGGGTCACTTTGGGGCTTTACCGGAAGTCATCAAATTGATAGTCTACAGTGTTTCTGGATGTTTCAGACTGAAACTGGCGTCAGCATGAGAGCACCACCATCTCGTAGCTCCGTCGTGGCCATTCCGCAAGCAATCATGGCAGCCGCTCCCCACCGGAAGCCTGCGGGAGTCGGGGGCCCCGATGACTTTTGTAGAATCTTCAAGGCTGAGGGGACGCTTTCGAGAATGGGGCCCAAGCCCTAGCAGGCAAATGTCCGAGTTCAAATGTGTCCCAGGGCCATTTTAGTGGACCAGGCCCAAATCCGAAGAGCCGGCCGCCATTTTAAGAGTCCTGTGGCATCCGCCTATCGCTGCACCGCAAGAATGGGCGCAATTCAACTGGATGGTGGGCGAGACGCTGTAGCCGCAAGAGCGGGCGCAACTCAACTGGATGGTGGACGAGACGCTGTAGCCGCAAGAGCGGGCGGTAAACAGCTGAATGGCGGATGAGGCACAGTGCAGCAAAAGCGGGCGGAAAACCGCTGAATGGCAACTGAAACGGTAAAGGGGCGCCCCACTACAGCAGACTAGCCTCCACCTGGGGAGGCCCGTTCACGCCGCCTCCTCCCCCCCCCCCCCCCCCCCCGGGGCGCCCCACGCCGTTTTTCGGCGCAGCATTGTAGGATGCCAAGACCAGTGCGGCAAGTAAAGGACATCACCTGGGTGCCGTCCAGATCTCAGCGCGTTGTGCTGTCTTCGGACTATTCGCACAACAGACCGCTACTGACGCCACCTCACAGCAGCCCATTGTTGCTTTGTTTTAAAAAAAAAATTTTAACGTGTTTACTTTGTTGGAGCGTTGTATATATTTATAAGTTATTAAAGTGTTATAATCCTACTACTTTGTTGGAGTGCTATATATTTTTAATGTGACACATAATTGCGAAGACTTTGATGTACAAATAGGCATCCCTGGAATCTTCCGCTTCTGGCTCGGTCCCACACACCCTCACAGTGAGAATCCCCTCCCCAATCACAATGCAGGATCGTTATCAGATAGTAGGAACGCGTGTTGTGTGACGGATCTCATGGGGTGGGGGCCTTGATCTACTGTAACTCCTTTGAAGAGAGGTGATTCTTTACAGTTGGGGCCATAAACTACATCTGCAGGGCTAGGTGATAGCCTGGGACCGGCCTGGACAATCAGACACAGAGGAAGAGGAGTGTCAGAGGGTGCGGTAGTGAATAGGGTGAAAGGGAGGTGTTGGGCGGGCACTGGTGTGTTTCTCAGGGAAGAGCAGCGCAGATGGGGGGAGGTTTATGGCCCATGCAAGAGAGAGAGAGCGGGGGTGACCAGTGCGAGGGGGAGATGCTTGCGAGGGTGGGGAGCCATGCTGAGGATCGGCGGCGTGCAGAGAGTGGGTCTGGTCAAGGCATCTAAAATGGCTGCCGTGCACGACAAAAATGTGGCATTGGAAAAAAAGCAAGATGGCGCAGACAATGTTTATGGAAAGGGGCGACCACTCGGTCCCCCCGAACGTATGGCAGAGTGCCTCGATCCCCCCGGGAAGCCATTTTGGGCGGGAGGCGCGTCTCGGCTGGTATGCCCGAAGCGGCGTAGCCGGGGCGCGCTTTTTCCCGCCCTAGAGTGGGCTGGCCTAGACACTGACGCGGCCGGCCACGCCCTCGGGGCAGGCAGGGGCGGGTTTACGCCCGCCCTGAAGATGGATAAAAAGGGACGCAAGACCAGAAGACATCCTCTTGTTCCTGTGCTCTGAAGCTGCACCTCCTCGCTGCACGTGAGCTCGAGACGGAACGAAGAGCCAATTTTGAGCGTTTTAATCGTTCTTGTTTGTTTTACAGTTACTTTGTTGGAGAATGCCGAAGAAGGTGGGAAAACGCATGACTACTGACCAGATGCTGCGTGTTCTCATGAAGGAGATGTCCGAACTAAAGAAGCGGGTGGATAAGAACGAGGAAGGGGGACCAAAACGTCCTTTGGCGGGAGCAGCCCCGGGAGGGAAAAACAAGAGGCCCAGGAGGGGAGCAGCGGGAGAAGACATCCCGGGTCCCAGTGCCCCGCTCGAGGCACCAACTCCCGTGCCGGAGGAGGGGAATCCGATTCCCGTTGTGGTCACCCCCGTATCCGAGGATGATATGCCGCCCGAGCTGGCAGCACAATTGGCAGCGTGGTTGGGTAAAGGTAACGAGGGCGCCACGGCTGTCGAGGCGCAGGCGCTGATAAAGCAATTGCGTGAGAAACGGGAAGCAGCCAAGGTGTCCGTGCCGGCTGCAGTAGTGGACAAGACACCAGGGATGATTGCGACCACAGAGGCAGCGTCAGGTGCAGGTAAGCGGCCATTGCCGATTGCGAGGGATGAGTCAACACCCTCTCGTAGAGAAAAATTGGGTCAACATGTTCCTTTGGCAATTAAGGAAAAGATTTGGGCGGGGGAATATGTGAACATTTTCTCATTGCTTGTTGATCATTATGAGGTAGAGCATGTAAAGAGTCAGAAGGATCTTATGCATCCGAGTGTTTGGCGCGCAAAAATGGCCGCCTTTAAAGTGAATGAGAATATCGGCAATTGGGGCAATGCTTGGGGAATCTTTACATCAATCTTGGGGGAACGGAGGCCTGAGTTGCTTTCCGAGTTTCCAATCTATCAATCACGAATCATGGGGTACTCGACATCGCACCAGGGTAACCATTGGTTCTGTTACGATAATCTTTTCAGAAAGGAAAAGGAGCATAATAAAAGTTTAACCTGGGATTGTTATGATGCCTTGACTTGGGATAAAATGAAGGAGTCAGGAATGTTAAAAATGCCGTTGGTGGGAAGTAATGTTGGCGAATCCTCCCGGCAATATGCGGGGACGCCCTTTCGATCAGGTACGGGTGCCGACGATTACTCGAAACCTGCCGGCAATACTGGAAAAAAGGGTTTCTGCTTTAATTTCAACAGAGGTAAATGTACGAGACCCCAGGGATCGTGTAAATTCAAACATGAATGTAGTGGTTTCGGGTCGTCCCATCCTGAGTCCTCGTGCAGAGCCAGAACGGGTGATAATGGGGGGAGAGGAGGTGCCAAACAGGTCTAATATAGTCCGAGGGGCGCCTTTACCTACCCCGATTGATACCCTGGCGATGATTCCCTGGCTCAGTGAATACCCCGATCGTACTTCTGCTGGGGTGCTGCGGAACGGTTTTTCGTATGGTTTCCGCATCCCGGTAGGGGACTTTCAGGGTGTAGGGAAGTGCAAAAATCAACTTTCCGTCCTGCAGCATACGCCCGTAGTACAGGATAAGATCCGTAAAGAGGTTGCACGAGGTCGGGTCGCCGGCCCGTTCAGTATACCTCCGGTTCAGAATTTTGTTTGTTCTCCCTTAGGGGTAGTCCCCAAGAAAGACCCCGGTGAGTTCCGACTGATTCATAATTTATCAGCTCCACGAGGTCTTTCCGTAAATGATGCAATCGATCCAGAAGTGTGTTCGGTGCGGTACGCATCCTTCGATGAGGCCGTAGCCATTTTGAATCGCCTGGGGCCTGGGGCGCTGATGGCGAAGTCAGATATCGAGTCAGCGTTCCGATTGCTCCCGGTACACCCAGACGACCAGCGTCTCCTAGGTTTCATGTTTCAGGGTTGTTATTACATGGATAGGTGTATGCCAATGGGGTGCTCTATATCCTGTGCTTATTTCGAGAAATTCAGTAGTTTTCTACAATGGGTATTCACAAAGAAAACGGGTTTCCAATATGTAATGCACTACCTTGATGATTTTCTGTTTCTTGGGGCAGCCGGGGATCTTGAATGTGGCCGGGCCTTGGCCGAATTTTGTGTGTTAATGAAACAGTTTGGTGTGCCATTGGCGCCGGGTAAAACAGTGGGTCCTACGACTTGCCTCGAGTTTCTGGGGATCGAGTTGGACTCCAGTGAGGGTTGTTTCCGTTTGCCAGCTGGGAAAGTCTTGAAGTTCAGGGCTGCGCTGCAAGTGTGTATAAATGCATCGAAAGTTACGCTGCAACAATTACAGCAGTTGGTGGGACAGTTGAATTTTGCCCTGAGGGTAATACCAAGGGCCCGCCCCTTTTCCCGTTCAATTGCCCAAGCGATGGTCGGCCTTAAAGAGTGCCATCATCGCACGAGACTATCGGCTGAGGTCCGCCAGGACATGCGTATTTGGTTAGCATTTCTGGCGGACTTCAATGGTAGAATCGTCTGGAATAAACCAGCCGTGTCCTCTGAAGAGCTGGGGCTATGGACAGATTCAGCAGGAAGCAAAGGTTTTGGCGCCATCTTCGGCACAAAATGGTCGGCACAAAAATGGCCGACATGGTGGCATGAGAATGGTCTGACGAGTAATATTGCTTTCCTGGAACTGTTTCCCATCTTGGTGGCCTTGAGAACATGGCCCGATGGGTTCAAAGATCACTCTGTCATATTTTGGTCTGACAATATGACCGTGGTCGAGTGTATCAATAGTCAGGCAGCACGTTGTAAACTGATTTTAAGACTGCTTAAGGAAATTGTTTTACTGTGTATGCATTTGAACGTGCTATTCAGAGCAAAGCATGTTCCAGGGGTGATGAATCAGGCGGCTGACGCACTGTCTCGTTTTCAAATGCAGGCTTTTTCGGGTTTCCTCCCCTCAGCGGACCCAGAGCCGGCACCCTTTCCCGAAGCTCTCTGGTCTCTCGGTGCCCCGAACTTCGTCACCTCGTGGGAGAGAGTCTAGCACCAAGGACGAGGAAGGCATATGAAGGGGCGTTTCGTGCCTATTTAGCCTTTTTGGGGACCGATAGAGAGCGGCTTTGGGGTCACGAGGAATGGGTAGTGAATTTTCTGATGTCCTTACGTAGGGCTGGGAAATCGGTGGCTACGGCCCAGAGGCATCGTGCTGCCATTTCCTTTGTTGCCAGAGCACACGCTATCCAGGACCCAACAGCGTCTTTCGTTGTGCAGAAAGCGCTGCGTGGGTGGCAACGCCTTGAGGGTCGCAGAATAGATGAAAGGCGCCCGATAGGTTTGGATAGATTGTCCCAGTTGTTGGCCACACTCCCGGCCACATGTTCATCTCAGTTTGAGGCGGTTCTGTTCCGAGCCGCTTTTACGCTGGCATTTCACGGGGCAATGCGGGTAAGCGAATTAGTTGCAAGGAACAAACTGGATGTGGCAGGGGGTTTGTGCCAGGAACACGTTCAGATCAGGGGAGAAACAATGACTGTCTCCTTTGTAAAGTCCAAGACTGATCAAGATGGGATGGGTGACTGCGTCATCATACGCAGGATTCCTGGGTCCTCCATGTGTCCGGTAAAGTGTTTAGAGGATTACCTAGGACGAAGGGTGGCATCATGGGGGGGGACTTTGTTGAGACACGCTGACGCCACCCCACTGATGAAATTTCAGTTTCAGCGGGTGCTTGTGATGTCAATTGCCGCTGCGGGCTTGAACCCGGGCGAATTTGGGACCCATTCCTTTCGGATAGGGGCTGCTACGGAAGCTACAGCCAGGGGTCTTAATATAGAGCAACTGAAACGAGTGGGGCGTTGGTCCTCCAATTGTTATAAAAGATACGTGCGGTTGCACATGTTGTGAAGCTGTAATAATGTACTCACGCTTCTTGTTTTTGTTTGGTTTTCAGTTACGCAAGCCTACGAGGCGGGGCGGACTATGCAGTCGACCCTACACCGGGCCAGCGGTCAGACATCACCGGCTGTGAAAAAGGAGGTGTGGGTCGTGGGCCACTCATACGTGAGGCGTGCCGCAGACGTATTCAAAGCAGGTGACATGATTCACGTAGCTGGGGAATACGGGTACAGGATGTCCTTCTACGGAAGAGGAGGTCTCTGTATTGACCAGTTTCAAACATTTTTCGAGGGTTTGTTAGGGCGGACAAGGTCACCGCCGTCTATAGTTATAGTACATGTTGGGGGCAATGATTTGGTCACCACCGGTAGACGACTACTCCTGGAGGCAATGCTTTCCACGGTAAGTTGGTTGGCAAGGAGAGTTCCGGGGTGCACAATTGCATGGTCCCATTTGATTCCACGAAAGGTGTGGTGGGGGGCTATCTCTATTCCTGCTTTGAACCATTCTGTTAGAAAGCTTAACAATAAAGTGAGTAGGTTGTTCCGTTCCAGGACATTGCATTCTATTTCTCATAGCTGTATTAATGATGACAGTATGTATTTGGGGGATGGTGTGCATTTGTCTTGGGTGGGGAATGAGTTACTCTTAGGAGACTTCTTAGCATGGTTAAAATCGTTGAAACATGACCTTTAGGTAGGAGTTTTGTGGGGGGTCCGGATAGCTGGTCAACTATCCGGCCTGTGGCGGTAAGGTCATGATCGGTGAGCACTAATTGGAAGATCCCTATGAGTGGGCGTCACCCAACACGGATGGGAGCGCTCGGGGGAGGTGGCCTTTGGCCCCTCAACGGGGTGGCGGTCCCTTCTAAGGATGGGTCGCCGAAAGAAAAGGAAAGGCGGTCAAGGCCCCTTCCTGTGTAGGAGGGGTTACAGCCCCCTCCTGGGGAATTTCCCGGGGCCAGTGACATCTGCGACGGCAGATGCGGTAAGTTGTGTGGGGTTGGGGGGAGGTCTACGATACCTTCTAGATACCTCACACGAGTCTTCGAACGACCTTTAACTGGCGTCGAGTTGATAGGTGCCCCCGTCAAGTCAAGGGAAATTGGTAGTAGTTGCACTCGAGTACGCCTCAGTGCTGTCGCCCCTCCCAAGTGGGGGGGGTATGTCTGGTTAGGGATCTTGACACCGGTTACGACCTTGCCGTTGGCCCTTAAACGTTAGGATGTACAATTTCAATATTTCAAGAAAATGTTTTTTGTAGGATGTTAGATCGGCTAGGAGAACCTCTGTATTAGAGAATCTGTTAAGGTTAGCCAAACATCGCAATGTGGTAATGAAATTGTACATTAATATGAAAATGTTTAATGTTTTAATTTTTTGTTTTTAATAAATACGGCCGGGAGGGTCACTCCCTCCCACTTCCAAAAACTTCAAGAACTGTTTCCGGTTTCCCTCCTTTGGGGATTGTGTTGAGAGGGGGTGGCGGGTATCTCAGCCATATGGAAAGGGGCGACCACTCGGTCCCCCCGAACGTATGGCAGAGTGCCTCGATCCCCCCGGGAAGCCATTTTGGGCGGGAGGCGCGTCTCGGCTGGTATGCCCGAAGCGGCGTAGCCGGGGCGCGCTTTTTCCCGCCCTAGAGTGGGCTGGCCTAGACACTGACGCGGCCGGCCACGCCCTCGGGGCAGGCAGGGGCGGGTTTACGCCCGCCCTGAAGATGGATAAAAAGGGACGCAAGACCAGAAGACATCCTCTTGTTCCTGTGCTCTGAAGCTGCACCTCCTCGCTGCACGTGAGCTCGAGACGGAACGAAGAGCCAATTTTGACCCACCCACCAGCCCCTGAGGACAGCCAGTTGTTTTAGTAAAATTGATCGATAATTCTATTTCGTTTACAGGTTGTTTTAGTATCGTGTTGATGTTGAATGTGTAATAAAGATTGGTCTAATTTTATAAGTTTGGTGATTAAAGAAATGCGGATGTAAGGTCCATTTATAAACAGGCTTTTTCGGTCATAGTGGCCAATGTAATTTCGTTTAGTTAGCATTTGTCGTATTTATTTTTGGTCGGGCGGTAAGGTCATGATCGGTGAGCACTAATTGGAAGATCCCTATGAGTGGGCGTCACCCAACACGGATGGGAGCGCTCGGGGGAGGTGGCCTTTGGCCCCTCAACGGGGAGGCGGTCCCTTCTAAGGATGGGTCGCCGAAAGAAAAGGAAAGGCGGTCAAGGCCCCTTCCTGTGTAGGAGGGGTTACAGCCCCCTCCTGGGGAATTTCCCGGGGCCAGTGACATCTGCGACGGCAGATGCGGTAAGTTGTGTGGGGTTGGGGGGAGGTCTACGATACCTTCTAGATACCTCACACGAGTCTTCGAACGACCTTTAACTGGCGTCGAGTTGATAGGTGCCCCCGTCAAGTCAAGGGAAATTGGTAGTAGTTGCACTCGAGTACGCCTCAGTGCTGTCGCCCCTCCCAAGTGGGGGGGGTATGTCTGGTTAGGGATCTTGACACCGGTTACGACCTTGCCGTTGGCCCTTAAACGTTAGGATGTACAATTTCAATATTTCAAGAAAATGTTTTTTGTAGGATGTTAGATCGGCTAGGAGAACCTCTGTATTAGAGAATCTGTTATGGTTAGCCAAACATCGCAATGTGGTAATGAAATTGTACATTAATATGAAAATGTTTAATGTTTTAATTTTTTGTTTTTAATAAATACGGCCGGGAGGGTCACTCCCTCCCACTTCCAAAAACTTCAAGAACTGTTTCCGGTTTCCCTCCTTTGGGGATTGTGTTGAGAGGGGGTGGCGGGTATCTCAGCCATATCAATACGGATTAATTTATAACAATTATTTTTAACAATATATTTACTCGCAGTGTCAAAATGGCGGTCAACACTTCCTGATTTCCTTCTAATCGAACGTTAACAAACGTCACGCAGCAAAAAAAAAAGAAAAAACGCTCACGCGCAGCCGCTGGAAGACATGTATCAACATATATGAGCATCCTCAGCCACCCTCAGAAAACATAGGGGGTCAGGATACGTCTCCCGTACCCCCTTATACCCATTTCTCACATTGTTTTTCCTCCATCTTGTAATTTAATTAAAACGAAACACAAAATGGATAATTCCCGTTTCGCGTCCCGGTTCGCTACCCGGTTCGCGAACCGGAAAGCGCTTCTACCGCAAAAAATCTAATTTTTTTATTTGCCCCCTGGGACCCTTTAGTAACCCCAACATAATTCCTAGGGGGTCAAGAGGGGTCTACCTTGCCCCCTTTCATTAAATTCCCCCTTCGTTTTTCTCCTCCTCTTGTCTCTCGATCCTACCGAGAGACACGATGGCGGCCGTTCCGGACTGTTTAGAATGTTGACAGACACCGGAGAGCCAATCAGCTTCGCTTCGCAAAGTTCCGTTACGCGAAAAGTTTGCGAACCGGAGCACTACCCGGGACGCTGTCACAGATATATCTGTTTTTTAAAACGTTAATTTCTCAAAATCCACTGGAGCACATATATTGAGACCTAGCAAAGGCACATCGGGCTAACAGTCCCTACAATTTTGCCAAGTTTCATGCAAATCCATTCAGTCGTTTGAGCTAAAAGTGCGGCCAAACGCCCTATGGAAAAATGAATGGGAAAAACGCGTTTTGGGACCCCCCTTTTTTCTCATTTAACATCAATGATCACACCACTGATGATATACTTCATGTGATAATACAATGCACCTCCTTACACTCTAATATAACCTCTGTTACACCTAGTGTAAAATACAGAGTATCATTTTTGAAACTATTGACACACGAATACCATTTACTACATACGCACTCACTGATTCCTACGTCTACACTCACATTCATTCATTTACCCATACAATTACTCGTACATACAGTCACTCATCATTACAACACTATCATATGCACTCATACACCTATGCAGACACTCACACACTGCCATTCATCCATGGAGTTACTCACACACCTAGTCAGTCCTGTAAAGAATCAATCACACTTTGATTTCTTCATCTATACAGTTAAATAGAGAACAGCTTACATTTTCACAGATATACTAACACATACTTACTCACTTATACAATCAAATCCTTTATCCATACTCTTATACATCCACTCATTCTTCAATATGTAAAACATATTTAAACTTTACAAAAACACACAGACACTGGATGATGTCATCAGTGATGTCATCAGTGATGTCATTTGAGATGTCATCAGTGATGTCATCAGTGATGTCACTGACCATGTCATGAATGATGTAATATGTGACATCATCAGCATTGGATTGCGGATGCGTGAAATATATAGTTAGTGCAACTAACTATATGTGGAATTTCATTGGTTTTATGTCAATGAAATGTCTAGCTAACTATATAGGAGGAATTTCAATGGTTTTTTATATGTTAATTCCTAACTATATAAGACCTGAAACCTATGTTTTTTTCAGTGAATTTCAATGTTTTTTATATGTTAATTCCTAACTATATAAGGCCTAAAACCTATGGTTTTTTCAGTGAATATATATATATATATATATATATATATATATATATATATATATATATATATATATATATATATATATATATATATATATATATATATATATATATATATATATATATATATATTTTTTTTATTCTTATTTTTGTGCATTTTCACTTGCCTTCTACCAGTGACAGTGCCTCTAAAGAAACATCCTTACAGGGCATGAATCTAATGTCTCCAAGGGAATTTCTGACAGTTGCGGGTGATCCACTGATTGCTTGGTTAGATTGGAAAGACTATTTCCTCAACTACATTGCTAAACTGCAGCAAGATTAGGTAGTAGTGTTCACAAAGGAAATGTCCACACAATTCATTCAAATACAGTATTGTTATACATGCAAATAAATACGCGATATGTATAAACACAATAAAACTAAATTGGACATGAAATGGGTACTAAAGAAGCTCAGGGCACCTACTACCTCAATGTGCTATAGGCACACACAAATTGTGAAACCATAAGAACTATTCATAAATGAGATTCTAATTACAGCACACCTAATAATCAAAGATATTTTGGTCTTGGCTTATGTATTGAGCCCTTAGCAAAAACTCTAACTGTCATAGAGAGTTGTTAGAACTGGCTATTTCTGGTAGGCTAAGGCTGACGCCAAAGCCAGGCAGAAACCACCATTCTAGTCAGGGCAAGGAAGTCACACGCCAAGATAACCTCTGCTCACCCCCTTGGTAGCTTGGCACAAGCAGTAAGGCTAAACTCGGAGGCAATGTGTAAAGCATTTGCGCCAGCGCACAACAGCAACAACATACTAGGCACACCACAAAAGAGACTCCACACAAGGTTATTATAAAAATAACTTTTGTATTGTAAAAACACATCAGATAAAATCACACATATACATGGTGCCAACTGGCACGGGCAATATTCACAGGGATTATGTACACCAGACAGGGCCACAAGGGCCACTGTCATATTCAGATATAGAACTTCTAGATAAAATGTAGAGTATCAAATCACTTCTAGAATAAAGAATAAATGTAACATAAAATAATAATCAAAGATAACAACCAGTAACCACTGGTAACAGGAACCAGGACCTTACTAGGATCACCTGTACTAAGAAAGAAGAACCACCTAAGTATCACACAGCATTAGGGGTCTAAGAAAGAATACATTACTCATGATGCAATAAACCTACATTCAGAGGAGTAGAAAAGACAACCACCTAAGAATAACCACATTTAGGGGCATAAACCAGAACACCTTACCCATGATGCAGGAACACATTCAGAGGAGTAATAAGGAGAAACACATGACGCCATAAACATTCAGAGGTGTTAAGAATAGAGCACATGATGCAATAAAATACATTCAGGGGTGCAGCGCAAGAAGACACATGATGACTAAATATTCAGAGGTGCAGCGCATGGAAAGGAAGACACATAATGCATAAACATTCAGAGGTGCCTAATAAATCAGTAACGCAAAAACTCACACAAGCAATAACTATTAAAAAGCATAGAAATCACATTGCGCCTACACTACATAAGCCACTACCTGTGGCAGTCCCTAGGCCAACTGGCCTTGTGGGGCAAAGATGCCCTGGGTCCAAAGTCAGGGCGCGCTGCCATGCAGCGCCAGTCCAAAGTACAAAAAGCCTAAACGTGGCAGGTGCCCACAAAGTGCTGGGCACCTGGGCATCGCAATAAAATAAACTGCGACAGGGTCCTCACTGACCCTTGGGCGCAAACTGCGCCACGCTGGAGCCACACAGGCTCTGGGACACATACACTGTGCACGTTGGAGCCACACAGGCTCTGGCCAACACTGGTCAAACGTTGGAGCCACACAGGCTCTTAAAAACACATATGGCCCCTCTGAGCCACACAGGCTCTCTCAAAGCGTTGGGGCGACCCACTGCCAAACGGGGCCGCCCTTTGGGGACGGGCAACGACCATATGCCCCGATATGCCCCGAGCCCTCTTGCGCTCCAAGAATAATGTGGCCGACTCGGGAGCCTCTCACTCAATAATGGCCCCCCGGGCCTCTCAGGCTCTAAATGGCAACTGCCCCTTCGGTGGAGCGGCCCCCTATCAGGCGGGGGCCACTCAAGAACTAATGCGGGTGCGCTCCCGCACCCACGGGGACTCTCACTGATCTCCCCTTGGTGCTCTCTCCTCCCCCGCCTCCTCCTCAGCAGCGTCACTCACCAGCTGCTTCACCAGGGCGGGGGTTCGCACCACGCTTCACCCGGTCCCCCATCTCGGGACCGGGACTTCGGGAAGTGAAGCCCTCATGGCTCCAGGCTCCTCGCTCCTCTCTCGGGCGTCCATTCCGGGCCGCACCCTCTCGGCGCGCAGCACCTCCGGTCTCCCACTTCACACGGGAGACCGGCAACACAGCCATAGGCTTCCCCCAGGCAAGGGGGGGGGAAGCGGAAGTATCTTCCTCCCGGCCTCTTCTCTTCCCAGGCCCGGCGGTGATCACGAGCGATAGGCCAATCCCATCGCGGCTCTTGGCGAGCCTCCCAGTGACGTCGGAGCCTCTGCAGGCCAGGCGGCCAATCCCAGCGTGACTCTCGGGGGCAGGCCTCTTACAACGGCCAATCAGAGCGCGGCTCCTGTCGGCGAGGGACCAATCGGGTCCCGGCCCCTTCGTTCTCCTCTCCTCGGCTCCTGGTCGCCTTCAGGCCCCCGGGCCGCAGCGGTGACAACACGGGGCAATGCCGGGTGGGCACCGGCCTCCATTAAATGCAGAATAAAAGCGCTACTAAGCGCTTGGGCCAGAAAAGCGCTCCAAAGAGCTAAAGGGGGCAAAAACACGCGCCCTTCAGCCCAGGATTAAAGATAAAGCGCTATCAGCGCTAGGAATCCAACACCAGCGCCCTCCACAGAAAAATGCAGCTTCTCCATGCTGCAAAGGTCCCAGAGATTCCCAGGGGGCAAAGCAAAGTCCCCCCCATCAGCCCAGCAAGGCAGAGGGGTCCCCCAGGAGTCCAGGAAAGTCCATCAGGTGCCCAGGGCTGGGCAGAGCCAGGGATTCCCCTGAGCTCAAGCAGCAGCAGCCCCTGGCAGATTCAAGTTGAAAACAAGAACAATTTGGAAGGGGATACAACCCCTTTTTATACAGTGCAAAACCTTTGAAGTTCTTTGAAGTCCTTTGAAGCAGGCAGTGTGAGAACCAGCTGGACTGGTTTAGAGGGAAGTCCCCTTCAGTATCAGGGACAGAGGTGTCAGTCGCCCAGCGGGAGGTGGAGCCAGCTTTGTAGTTACACAGGAACAGCCCTTCACTATCAGGTGCCATCTCCTCCCACTTCCCTGGCAGCAGATGCTGCCTTTCATCCATGGGCTGACTTCAGACAACCTCCTGGGCTCTCCAGCCCCTGTCATCCTCAAACCAGACAGTCAATCCACAAGCAGGCCCATGCACTCTGGGCCAGGCTCACCAGCCAATCACACGCTAGCAACAACCTACACAAATATGCCAACTTCCAAAAGTAGTACTTCTAGACTAGACACAGTCATGCTGCATACATCATTTTGCAGCATTCATTCTCACGAGTTCTCTCAAACCAAACTCGCCCCTGCACTCCCCACGCATCAGGAACTACCATGGGCATACATATTCCCCATTCATTCCTATGGGAGGGCAGGTCACTCACCATTCATCCACAGAGAGCTCAAGCACTTTACACTGTACCACAGTGAAAAAGTGCGCAGAGGCCTAAAATCACCAATACCAGGTTCCATAAATAGGCTAGGAAAACGCAAAAAGTCTAGGGGTGAACCTGCCTAATGGGCCGGGTCCAACACAACCCCCTTCCAGCCAAAACGCAGGGTAGACCAATCACACCACTGATGGGCTTCACTGCTTTGGGCGACAAAACCACGGACACGGCCTCGCACAGCAGGGACACCGTCCAGTTTTTCGCCACTCTGAACCTACAAGGTTTCCTCCAAATAATAACTCTCTGACTCAACTAGGGTACCCCACTGGTACACACTAGTCATCCACAGCCAAGACCAGGCCATAGGCCATCCAAATCACAGGTCCTAACTAATCCACAGAGTGGGGGGTAGTAACCCCTGGCACACAATAGCCATGCTCCACTCTCTCTCTCAGTGTAGCTACAACCACCACTGATCCAACAACCTAGGGACCATACCCTCAGGCTGACCAGAGGTCACGGGCAAGAATGCCCCACCCTACCTCTACTTCTGGGTTTCCGCACCCTCACAGAAAAGCACTTCACCAGAACACAATTCTCCTACCAGATCAGGACCTCACTCCATCACTGGTCTACCACCTGGAAACTATTTCACTTCTGAGGTACAAAGCACACAGCACAGTCCCTCTTCAAGCAGGTGGGGGGACACTGCACACAGCAAAGCCCCCTTTCCTCTACCTTAGTGAAAACAACAAACTGCAGGTGAGCCCCAGAACACACAGCAAGGGCAGCCCCCTCAGTCTCTTCAGCTGATCCACTTTGGTAGAGATTCCTCTTGACCTAGAAGTTTCCTAATCTCCCAACCTAAGATCTAAACCCTCAGGTTACACCGGGGTCAGAAGTAAGGACACCGTCCCTCTGCACCCCCTTCCAGTTCCAGTATGACTCAGGCTAGACAGAGCACACGCCAGCGGCGTATCAGCGACACACTCTCCTCCAGTACTCCCTATCAGGTCAGGCCACACCCCAACCCGGCTTTCCCCCCTCCTCGGGGAACGACCTCCAGAGGCCCCACAAATGGTCAAGCACTCTAGACGGTCAAATGCTCAGCGAGCCAGGACTTCTGCACCCTCCACTTAGGAGCGGTACTGCCCAACACTAGGACCGCCGGAGTTCTGGTTACAGACACTCCCCGTCCTCTAGACACAGGAAGATCCTCCTCAAATGACCTATGTACAGCTTAGGCCCCTGACCTGGCGCTCCCTTAAGGAACCCTCCAGGCCCTGAGATAGGGTTTCAGGCCAACGTGGGACACACCGTCCCACACTCACTCCGCCTCCACTGAGACAGGGCGTGAGCCCCTACACCCCTACCATACTACTGGGACCAAGCTGGGTTACACATGAACCTCTTCCCCTTTACAGGATCATCAGATACACAAGCCACTCCTTTTGGAACCACTCCCTAATGCCTCTGCAAGACATCTAGCACACCGCCAGACATCCACCTTCTTGTCCAGTGCTTCTGCAGGACCTCCTGCACACCACCAGAGGTACACCTCTCATGCAAGCTTTTTAACAAAAAGAAAACTCACACCAACTCCTCCAGTTCAGCACATCACTCATTCGCACACTCCCCCCCCTCGGACTGGTAAGGCAGTTACTACCACCCCTGATCACTCAACCTGACCACACGTGACACAGGTACCAAACTCTGGGAGCGGGGAATGGGAATCAACACACTGGACACATTAAAGCTGCCACCACTGGATCCTACCACACTGGGGAATCCAGACACACACACTACACTCAGGGAACAACCACCCTCCTGAGCAAGTCATTTCTCCTCACACTCCCTCTCTTCCATCTACCCACACAGGGACAGGATTTGGGATTGGACACGGGACCCAGCAAGGGATTCCTAATCTATGGGAACCTCCCCTCTACTGGCATCCCGCCCTATCACTTTCTCTCATCTGCCACTAAACATAAAGCGCAGAAACACATTTGAAAATGACACTCTTGAGGAAAAAAATCAAAAACAATAATCCCAAACATGTGACTATCTGAAAAAAACAATTGCAGAGTTTTGTAATGAAGCCAGTTGTCGCTATGGCACTGCGCAAACACATGTCCAAATCCGCACCGCTGACCAACAATGTTAGAACTGGCTATTTCTGGTAGGCTAAGGCTGACGCCAAAGCCAGGCAGAAACCACCATTCTAGTCAGGGCAAGGAAGTCACACGCCAAGATAACCTCTGCTCACCCCCTTGGTAGCTTGGCACAAGCAGTAAGGCTAAACTCGGAGGCAATGTGTAAAGCATTTGCGCCAGCGCACAACAGCAACAACATACTAGGCACACCACAAAAGAGACTCCACACAAGGTTATTATAAAAATAACTTTTGTATTGTAAAAACACATCAGATAAAATCACACATATACATGGTGCCAACTGGCACGGGCAATATTCACAGGGATTATGTACACCAGACAGGGCCACAAGGGCCACTGTCATATTCAGATATAGAACTTCTAGATAAAATGTAGAGTATCAAATCACTTCTAGAATAAAGAATAAATGTAACATAAAATAATAATCAAAGATAACAACCAGTAACCACTGGTAACAGGAACCAGGACCTTACTAGGATCACCTGTACTAAGAAAGAAGAACCACCTAAGTATCACACAGCATTAGGGGTCTAAGAAAGAATACATTACTCATGATGCAATAAACCTACATTCAGAGGAGTAGAAAAGACAACCACCTAAGAATAACCACATTTAGGGGCATAAACCAGAACACCTTACCCATGATGCAGGAACACATTCAGAGGAGTAATAAGGAGAAACACATGACGCCATAAACATTCAGAGGTGTTAAGAATAGAGCACATGATGCAATAAAATACATTCAGGGGTGCAGCGCAAGAAGACACATGATGACTAAATATTCAGAGGTGCAGCGCATGGAAAGGAAGACACATAATGCATAAACATTCAGAGGTGCCTAATAAATCAGTAGCGCAAAAACTCACACAAGCAATAACTATTAAAAAGCATAGAAATCACATTGCGCCTACACTACATAAGCCACTACCTGTGGCAGTCCCTAGGCCAACTGGCCTTGTGGGGCAAAGATGCCCTGGGTCCAAAGTCAGGGCGCGCTGCCATGCAGCGCCAGTCCAAAGTACAAAAAGCCTAAACGTGGCAGGTGCCCACAAAGTGCTGGGCACCTGGGCATCGCAATAAAATAAACTGCGACAGGGTCCTCACTGACCCTTGGGCGCAAACTGCGCCACGCTGGAGCCACACAGGCTCTGGGACACATACACTGTGCACGTTGGAGCCACACAGGCTCTGGCCAACACTGGTCAAACGTTGGAGCCACACAGGCTCTTAAAAACACATATGGCCCCTCTGAGCCACACAGGCTCTCTCAAAGCGTTGGGGCGACCCACTGCCAAACGGGGCCGCCCTTTGGGGACGGGCAACGACCATATGCCCCGATATGCCCCGAGCCCTCTTGCGCTCCAAGAATAATGTGGCCGACTCGGGAGCCTCTCACTCAATAATGGCCCCCCGGGCCTCTCAGGCTCTAAATGGCAACTGCCCCTTCGGTGGAGCGGCCCCCTATCAGGCGGGGGCCACTCAAGAACTAATGCGGGTGCGCTCCCGCACCCACGGGGACTCTCACTGATCTCCCCTTGGTGCTCTCTCCTCCCCCGCCTCCTCCTCAGCAGCGTCACTCACCAGCTGCTTCACCAGGGCGGGGGTTCGCACCACGCTTCACCCGGTCCCCCATCTCGGGACCGGGACTTCGGGAAGTGAAGCCCTCATGGCTCCAGGCTCCTCGCTCCTCTCTCGGGCGTCCATTCCGGGCCGCACCCTCTCGGCGCGCAGCACCTCCGGTCTCCCACTTCACACGGGAGACCGGCAACACAGCCATAGGCTTCCCCCAGGCAAGGGGGGGGGAAGCGGAAGTATCTTCCTCCCGGCCTCTTCTCTTCCCGGGCCCGGCGGTGATCACGAGCGATAGGCCAATCCCATCGCGGCTCTTGGCGAGCCTCCCAGTGACGTCGGATCCTCTGTAGGCCAGGCGGCCAATCCCAGCGCGACTCTCGGGGGCAGGCCTCTTACAACGGCCAATCAGAGCGCGGCTCCTGTCGGCGAGGGACCAATCGGGTCCCGGCCCCTTCGTTCTCCTCTCCTCGGCTCCTGGTCGCCTTCAGGCCCCCGGGCCGCAGCGGTGACAACACGGGGCAATGCCGGGTGGGCACCGGCCTCCATTAAATGCAGAATAAAAGCGCTACTAAGCGCTTGGGCCAGAAAAGCGCTCCAAAGAGCTAAAGGGGGCAAAAACACGCGCCCTTCAGCCCAGGATTAAAGATAAAGCGCTATCAGCGCTAGGAATCCAACACCAGCGCCCTCCACAGAAAAATGCAGCTTCTCCATGCTGCAAAGGTCCCAGAGATTCCCAGGGGGCAAAGCAAAGTCCCCCCCATCAGCCCAGCAAGGCAGAGGGGTCCCCCAGGAGTCCAGGAAAGTCCATCAGGTGCTCAGGGCTGGGCAGAGCCAGGGATTCCCCTGAGCTCAAGCAGCAGCAGCCCCTGGCAGATTCAAGTTGAAAACAAGAACAATTTGGAAGGGGATACAACCCCTTTTTATACAGTGCAAAACCTTTGAAGTTCTTTGAAGTCCTTTGAAGCAGGCAGTGTGAGAACCAGCTGGACTGGTTTAGAGGGAAGTCCCCTTCAGTATCAGGGACAGAGGTGTCAGTCGCCCAGCGGGAGGTGGAGCCAGCTTTGTAGTTACACAGGAACAGCCCTTCACTATCAGGTGCCATCTCCTCCCACTTCCCTGGCAGCAGATGCTGCCTTTCATCCATGGGCTGACTTCAGACAACCTCCTGGGCTCTCCAGCCCCTGTCATCCTCAAACCAGACAGTCAATCCACAAGCAGGCCCATGCACTCTGGGCCAGGCTCACCAGCCAATCACACGCTAGCAACAACCTACACAAATATGCCAACTTCCAAAAGTAGTACTTCTAGACTAGACACAGTCATGCTGCATACATCATTTTGCAGCATTCATTCTCACGAGTTCTCTCAAACCAAACTCGCCCCTGCACTCCCCACGCATCAGGAACTACCATGGGCCTACATATTCCCCATTCATTCCTATGGGAGGGCAGGTCACTCACCATTCATCCACAGAGAGCTCAAGCACTTTACACTGTACCACAGTGAAAAAGTGCGCAGAGGCCTAAAATCACCAATACCAGGTTCCATAAATAGGCTAGGAAAACGCAAAAAGTCTAGGGGTGAACCTGCCTAATGGGCCGGGTCCAACAAGAGTGGATATGAAAATATAACATAATATTTAGGTGGTAAAGGGTCCAAATATTCCAAGGTGAATTCAAATAGAGTCCTCTTCAGATTTCATCAATTTTTTTCTTTATTAGTAGTCACATTTCATTAAAAGATTTTCCCAGCATGTAAATCGCCATTGCTAACATGGAAGATGTTGGTGGGTCATTCTCTCCGGAAAGGAAAAAGAGGATTCTTTTATTAGGATTGGGTCCTGAAGGATTACGAATTTACAATCAACACAGACAAGATAGAGACGGTGAAGACATTGATGTTTTCAAAGCAGCATTACTAGATTTGGATGACCATTTTTTCCAGAGTGTCTGTATTGCAGTCACTAGGCATGCAATTTTTTAACGGAAGCAAGAGAAAAATATATCTATTGACAATTACGTATCTGCATTGAAAAGTTGGCTATCAAATGTAGATTTGCTCAACTTCATGATGAGTTTGTGCGTAATCATGTTGTGATGTATGCAAAAAACAAATCTATTCAACATAGGTTGTGCGTTGACGGTGATAGTTCGTTGATGGAAATTATTGCGATGGTTCATTAAGCCGAGTTGTCTGAAAGATGTGCTAAAGCATCCTTAGCCAATGAAAGAAAGGATGTAGAAGTTGTCAATAAAATTTCGGATAGCAAGAGCAATTATAAAAGCAAGGGAGATGTGAAGGCAGGATTTAAAAAGGATAACAAAGAAACATAAAAAAGTATTCCGAGTTAGTTTGCTATAGGTGTGGCAGTCATTCACATTCGGCTCATTATCCAAAATGTCCTGCTAAAACTACAAAATGTTTAGTATGTGGAATTGTGGGACATTTTGCTAAGGCATGCAGAATTTTTTTTTACAAAAATTACAAAAAAAAGTTGCATGCATTCAAGAAACAGAACCAGATTGCAGCTCTTCATCCAGTGATGAGGGTGTTCAAGTGCAGGTTGCTACAAAGAAAAAAGTTGTCTTAAATATTTCTGTTGGGTCGTCCAAAAAAACCTTTGTGGCAAGGTTCTTACCCAGTTGGCTGCTGACTCAGATTCCCCCTTCACAATCATAGCTCAGCACATTTGGGATGAACAGTTTTTTTCCCAGAATGGAGGGTGGTTAAAACCCCCTGACATTGATCCAGAAAGTTACACTGGAGAAAGAATTGACATTTAGAGTTTTAGAGTATTAGTCTTTAGGTTTAAAGGAAGACATGCCACTTGCAAGTTGTACATTTCTAAAGATGGGCCATCCATTTTAGGAAGGAAGCACCAGAAAAGCTTGAATATCATCCTGGATCTGAATAGCAAGGAACAAGTGTTGATCTCCTGTGATGGTGAAGACACAAAAAAATGGGTACTTAATGAATTTCCATCTGTCTTTTCAAATGGTATGGGCAGGTTGAAAGGGTTTACCCATCATATCCGATTAAAGGAGGGTGCAGTCCCTAGGATTCTCAAACCAAGCAATATTCCAATTATCATAAGGGACGAAGTCAAATCTGAACTAGATAAATTATTAAATTCTAAGGTAATTGAGACTGTAGAAGCAGCCGAGTGGGTTTCCCCGTTGGTCGTTGCATGCAAGGCCAACGTAAAGGCCCGCTTGTGTGTGGATTTGAGGTGTTTGAACAGTCAAATACTGATTGATCAGTACCCACTTCCCCGAATTGACAAAATGCTGTCTTTAACCAGAGAGGCTAATTGGTTTTCCACCTTAGACCAGTAGGCAGCATATCACCAGATAGTTCTAGACCCCGAGATAGACATCTCATATCATTTTGTACCCCATTTCAGTGTTTTAGGTTTAAGCGTATGCCGTTCGGCTTAGCCTCGGCGGCTGCTGTTTTTCAGAGATTAATGTCTAGGTTATTTGGTCACATGTGTGGGGTGATTTTCTTCCAAGACAACATTTTAATAATAGGGAAAAGCAAGTCTCATCATGACACTGTGCTTACAGAAGTACTAAAAATCCTTTCCGATAATTAATTGGTTGCCGAGTTGAGTAAATGTAAATTTTCAGAAAAATCTGTTACATACCTTGGGCATGAAATATGTGATGGCGGTATCAAACCCAAAGCAAAACCAATGGAAGCGATTGTCAATCTCCTGAACCTAAATTCAAGGATGATCTCAGATCGTTTTCAGGTTTGGCAGAATTTTCCTCCAAGTTCGTAAAACAATTTTCACAGAAAACGTATGAAATGAGAGTTTTGATGACAAACAAATCACCATTTGTGTGGAGTGAAAGTTGTAGGAAAGCTTTTCACGACAACAAGTTAGCAATTTCCAATGCTCCTATGTTACAAGGCTTTGATCCGGCTGCTGAAACTTTCCTTACCACATATACAGTGGTACTGGTTTAGGTAGTGTCCTCTCACAAATGTCCCAGCAAGGCGTGGAAGTAGTAATAGCATTCGAATCTCGCTCCTTATCACTATGTGAGGAAAAGTATTCCGTTATTGAATGGGAAACTTTAGCCTGTATGTGGGCAATGGAGCATTTTCACAAGTTCATTTGGGGCAAAGAATTCACTCTCCGTTTTGATCATACACCTTTGATCAAGCTGTTGACAACTGAAGGTTTATGCAGAGCGTCAGCCAGGATTGTAAGATTATCCTTGAGACTTCAAGATTTTGTGTATACTATTGAGTATGTTCCAGGGATTAAGAATGTCATAGCAGATTTCTTAAGCAGGTTGTCTTTGCCTTTGAGAGAAGTTGAACATAACTCCTGGAATAATTGCTATGTGGCTGGAGTGTTTTCGGACTCACAAGCTTTGTCAAAAGATGAGTGGGTGAGTGAACGTATAATAGATGTGGTTCTTGAGGGGGTCAAAGAGAAAATTACTAGTGGTTGGCACACACATTTGAAAGTTGATCCCCAATTCAAACCATTTTGGAGAGCTAGAAACGAACTTGGGGGCTTATTAGGATGATGGGCAGAATTTGCCCGCCCACCACCCTCGCGGAAAATGGGAACACCCGCGAGCTGAGCGGCGGTCCCGCACTGCATATTAGGATGCGCCCGCCACAGTGGTGGGCGCATCATGCATTTTTAACATTGTGGCGGGCGGTGCTGAGAGCACCCCCCGCCACAATGCTAAAAATGCATGTATGCATTTGCATATACAAAGCGGCAGGCACCGCGCAGTGCCTGCCGCATTGTGTATACAAATGCCGGGGGTTCCATAGGTACCCCCCATTTGCACCCCCCACCCCCCTTCACCTTGGGGGCCTGCAGGGGGCCCACAAAGTTAAGTGAAGTGAAGACCGCAAACCTTTTCCGCCACGGAAAACCATCTGTTTAAGCCCATTGTAATATGGCTGGCGGTGTCTGATAGACATCGCCACCATATTAAACCTCTTGCGACCGGGGCGGAAAAGCGGCCGACGGTCACCGCGGTCCCCCGGCCATGCTAATATGGCGGGAGGAAATGGGTGGCAGTCGGACCTGGATGTCGGGCGGATCATCACCGCCTGCATGGCGGTGGCGATCTGCCCGATATCCTAATGGGCCCCCTAAGTGTGGATGGCACATTTGTTTGCCTTGGTGATAAGCTTGTTCCACCAAAGGGAGTTCCATCAAAGATCATTACTTTAGAACATGAGGGACATCCAGGTATTTCCAGAACCAAGAAGAACATTAAAGCTTTGTATTGGGGGACAGGGATTGATTTGGAAATTGAAAGGTCTGTAAGGGAAGGTATCATTTGTAAGTGTTCAGACAAAAGTCAGAAAATGCTTAATCCACCAATGTCTTCGCTGGGTTGTCCCAAATTACCGTGGGAAGATTTGGCATTGGACATTATGGGACCCATAACATGGCAAGATGATTCTTTGAAATATATTTTAGTTCTAGTTGATTTGTTTTCTAGATGGATAGAGTTAAAAGTTGCGAACAAAATTAACACGCAAATAGTTATCAGATTTTTGGATGAATGTTTCATCAGAGAAGGTCTCCCTGCTTCTATCTTGACTGAAAATGGAGTGTAGTTTAAATCTGATACTATGAAAGTATTCTTGGAGTCAACTTGTGTTAAGCAAAGGTTTTCTTCTTTATATCAACAGGGTGATTAAAGGAACTTTACAGTTTGCCAACAAGGGAAGAAAGAATTGTCGCAGTGAATTAGACAAAATGTTGTGGTCATATAGAATAACTTTACATGATACATGTGGCGAAAGTCCTTTTGGATTAATGAGAGGCATATTTCCTTATTGCAAAATAAATCCTGTTTGGATGGGCAGAAGTAGGAAATATTGTTGGGATGCAAAGGAAGTTAGGGAAAATATTAGTAAATCTCAAGATAAAATCAAAGTGTATTTTGACAAAAAACATGAAACCAAGGAGACACAAGTAGAGTTTGGCCAATTAGTTAGAGTCAAGTTGTCAAGGAAGGTTGGGAAACTTCAACCACGATTTTCAGATCCCAGAACAATCACCAAGGTTATGCACAATACAGTTATGTTAGATGATGGTACCATTCATCATATGTGTAAGATTGCCTTTGCCAGATGTTGTGGTTCGAGAAACAATTTCAAGGTGGGAGATGGGGGTGTTTGTGCTGGCGATTTAGTTGACTTCTGGTGGTTGAGTCTGGTTACCGCTTCAGAACTGAGTTCTGTTCAACTATCTCTAGTCCAATCTCATGATAACGTTGTTTCGGGTGATAATGCTACAGGTGTTGCAGATAATGTGGATTCGGGTCTTGAGGTTAATTCTGAGCCAGCTCTACATGTATCTGTACTTGAGAATTTTTCTAATGACATCAGTATGGAACAACAAATTTACACCAAGAGTGGAAGAACGGTTATTGCACCTAAATCTTTACAAGAATATGTTTGTAAGTAAAGTCATAATTTTATTTTGATAGCTCTTCACATTTCCTTCTGTCTTTACTTTATTAAGAAGGGAGATTTGTGGTAACTTAGTAGTTAATCTTGTAGTAAGTATAGATTGTATGATGTAGATTGTAGAATGTAAGTCGTTCATGGAATGTATTGTGTGTTCTGTAGAATGCTGTTCAGACCTGAGTTGCATCTCAAGCTGGCAGCACCCGTATTCTTTACCTGCTATCTTTATTTGAATAAAGAAGATCTTGAACATATCTTTGCATGAAGAGTCACTACAAAAGTACTGTCTTGTGCTTCCACAGGTCATCACTCCGAGCATTGCAGTTCCAGTCTCTTTTCTTTTTCTTGTGCACACATGCCCTGGGCACTTATGTTGCACTCATTTACATGCCTGGCAGCGCTCGGATCGGCTCCAGCAACTTCACACATGCTGCAGGCCTCGCTTTACTGCCTCTTTGCTCTTGCGGCCGCTCTTTCAGCTCCCCCAAAATCTTGTGTCTCCTGGATGCACCAGGACCTATCAGCATGTGGCGCAGCCTAGCTTCATTTAGTGCTTGCCGGACACATGCTCAAGCTTCTCTTTGTTCGAGACACTGGCGCCGGAGGCTGCTCTTCTACTATACACATCCAGAAGCGGCCAGCAGCACCTTCACCCACGACTGCCTCTCGGGACACACATAGGCAGCCGTGTGCCTCAGGACAACTCTGTCTATGCCTCAGTAAATTATCTTTTATTGCAACTGCTAGCAAGGCCCTCGCTGCTCAGTGGTGCTCCCGCTCACGTCATATGCTCGGCCACAAACTGTCTGTTCTCTCTTTACCTCAGACCTGCCACAGCAACCTCTCACAGAGCACATGCTGTGCGGGGTGGGGGGAAGGAGCTGCCACCAGAGACTGCGTAGCGTAGCTACGGGGCACTGTTCACTTTCAATGTTGGAGGCTCCGTTTCAGTTGGGGCTTTCGCAGGCCGGTGGCAGAGGCATGCCACGGCTCCCTTGTCATGCCCCGCAGTCGCTCACCTTCTGCCCACTCCTGGTCAGGCTTTACTCGGCCTCACGAAAGTCTTCGGCCGGCGTCTCAGCAGTCCGGCCCGCAAGCATGTTCTTCTGCCCTCACAGGGCCTTACGTCACCGGATACATGGGTAGCAGGCTCTTTGATGCGGGTTTGGCTCCTGCTCGGCTCTATCAACCCTGGGTCTCTTCACGCGCCTGCGGGCTGTTGGGCACCTCCGGCACTTCTTCATAGGGGTTGCATTCCCTGCAGGCATGTCAGGTGCGGGGTGAGCTCCTGAACACCTCCTAGTCACCCTGGGTCTCTTCACACGCCTGTGGGTCTTCTGCTGATTTCCTCAGCTGTCAAAGGGGGCACCCTCTACATGGGTAGTACTCTCCCTCTTCCACCACCTTCAACAAGGTGGCTGCACACGCAGGACTAGCCCGCTCATTGCCAATGTGATGTTTGGTGCCGGGCCCTAGGCCCTCATGCACTCTAGAATGACATGACACCGATACCGAAAGTTATAGTGTAGCACTGGCCACAAGCATGTGCACTCTGCCCCTTTTATTGAGAGGGTGACTTGACTGGTGATGCCTGGGAGGGGTGGGTTTAAAGTGTGGTTGCAGTACAAGGCTGAATACTAGACCAGTGATCAGACAATCAATACAAGCCTCTACGTTCTCGTGCTAATCCTTTCCTTCCTCCTTTACTTTCTGCTCCTCTCTTTCTGATTGTTTCTATCTCTATGTCTCATCTTTTCTTGTCAATCTCACTCCTCCTCCCAGTTTTGCTATTACCCCAGCCCTCCTTCTCGCCCACTCCAGTCTCCTGATTGTGGTCTTTGCTGTTACATCACGTCCGCAAACACCCCAGAAGCAGGTACGCTTAATTTATCGCATATAGTCCCTGCCTGTCCAAGCATATCCTCATGCTCCTCAGGAGCACTGTGTCATCTGGACATCAACAAGTCTTTACTACAGGTGTAAATCATATAGGCATTTTGTTTTGGAACCTCTCCTGCTCCCTCGAGAGAAAACCCAGCCATGTATTTGTGATAAAATCTTCCATTAGAAATCTCTGCATTTTGCTCATCTCTTTGTGGGGTTGGGTGCAGTGGAAGGAAATCAAATAATGCTCCTTTGTTGGCGTTGTGTAAAAAAATGTAGTACAGGTGTAATTACAAAGCCAACAGGAAATCTCCCAAAGCACTTGCTATGCAGTATTGTCCGTGTCAAAATGAAGTAAGGAATGCATTGTTTAATTTGTTTAATGAAGGAGTGTGCTCAATATTGTCATTTATACATTCCAAAGTGCTACCTAGGGACGATGGTGAAATAAGGATCAAAATATGAAAACAAGAAAAACAACGAAATAAAGCAAGGCAGAGTGGTCGCAAAAAGGCCAAATTAGATTTATTCACAAACACACACCTTAGCACCACTTTACAGACTTTGCCAGAGCACCACTTTACAGATTTTGCCAGTGGAGCGCTACTTTCCTTTTCTCGTTATTCTTTGAACAACATTTATTTCCACAGGTGTACCTGCACCATTCCTGAAGGTACTACAATACCTGATTGATGCATAGAATGGAAAACGTTTGATGTGAACCTTATCAGCTGTTTTCCTGATTTTAATTTAAAATATGTGTACCGCAGCACTGTGTGCAGGAATGTGGTCTTTTTAAACCAAGAAAACAATGGTAACGGTTATACAGGAGCGCACAGCGTGTGAAAGCAGTCTTATTTACGAATGTCCAAGTGGTGCTCAAAGCGGGCAAGAGTCCGTTACCAAGACCCTTATGTATAGCCAACAGGCTACAGGACAATGCACATTTCCACCAAGCACTCAAAAGTTATTCAAATAGTCCAAAAGTAAACTTCAGATCCATATATTTCACTCTTCTTCTTTATTACTTCATAAAGTTTTTCATAGTAGATTTCATGAACACAGCCAACACGTGTTTCGTCTTGTCAGTATGTGACAATTGACTTCTTCAGGGCTGTAATCATACAGAATAACCATGATTAGGTCTAAATTAAATTACTTATGAAATAGTATAGCCACTAAGTAAGTCTAAACTCATCACAAAACAGTCACCAAATAACTAGTGAATTTAAATAATAGTAGTAAAGCAGAAATAGGTACCCAACACCAAGAATAAAGCCAAAGTCTCCCAAGGGTGACATAACAATGTGCCAAGTCGGCAATACCAAAGTATGTATCCCATAGTCACAGAAAAGTATCATACAAAGGGCAAATCACTGCCTCACTAGAAACACTATCCAAAGAAATTCTTACTCTCAAGTAATAATAGCGTAGGTCATAAGCAACCCAACTAAATCCCTTCCTTCAGGACTAATTATAAGGCATACATAATTGTCTCCAAACTCACCAATAAAATTCCAAGTGGATCAGTAAATTCACTTCTCTCCAAATAGCGTATAGCTAAGCTCTGTCAACTCGAGCAAATGCAGCGTATAATTTCGCAGCTTAGAATGCAGTTCATCAGATTAACTACAAAAAATATACACAGTATGATTGTAAATATTAATTCCCTAACATGTAAACCATTACATATATACATATTTCAGCGGACCGCTGTATTACCTGTCCGTTGTTATTCACCAAGTCTGGCAACAAAATATCGACCATATGCGCAGTCCAATCCTGCAAATAATGAGGCACATTTTCAAAAAACGCGGTACCAGGCACTAAACGCGGCATCATCTCACAGTTACTTTTCTTTTTGCGCTATGCTCCGCAAAAACGCAATGCCAACCATTAAATTCAAACTTAATCTTAGAACAGACATCTCTGTCCGCGCTACACGTCAGGGCTTACCGCGTATCAGCTAGGACCCGTCCTCTTCGATTCCGGCGTGTTGCACAAGCGCCATCTTAGAGTGGCTTTAAATAGTGAACTATAACAAGCGCCATATTTAACTAACCAAACCCTCATTCTTAATTTCCAAGTAGCAACACACTCGTAATAGCACTAAAAAGCACTCCTAACCAAGTAGAAAAACCGCTCCGTCTTTTGCGAACCTCTTTATGGGGTGGTTCGAGGCGGAGAGGATCTGGGGCCCGTCAGGCAAGAAATGGATGCAGTTTATTTATTATTGGGGGCGCTATATAGACGATTGCCTGTTGATCTGGACTGGATCAACTGATGAACTCAAGGGTTTCTTTGATTATTTGAATGACAACAGGCTTAATTTGAAATTTACTACCAATTATGATAAGAGCAGCATCACGTTTCTAGATATTGAACTATACGTTAAAGAAGGTAATTTATGTAGTCGCATGTATCGCAAGCCTACCAGTTGCAATGCTATATTGCATGCCCATAGTTGCCATCCTGTGACGAAGGTGAACGCTATACCGTATGGTGAGATGGTGAGGGCCAGACGTAACTGTTCTGATGAAAATGATTTTCAACATAACCTCACAGACATGACAAGGAGATTCTTGAAACGTGGTTATCAGAGGAAGGTGATTGATGATGCTATATTGAGAGTAAACAAACTGAAGAGATCTAAGACATTGGACAAGAAAACAAGTGATGAGACAGTTAAGGATACTAACATTCG
This sequence comes from Lissotriton vulgaris, assembly GCF_964263255.1. NCBI lineage: Eukaryota > Metazoa > Chordata > Amphibia > Caudata > Salamandridae > Lissotriton > Lissotriton vulgaris. Next base: position 458,216,687 of record NC_141696.1, on the reverse strand, counting down.
CTTCATTACTAGCTATAGTAGTGAGAGTGCTCAACTGTACAATATTATGAGGAAGCATTGGCACCTGTTGAGGATGGATAAGGACTTGCTCCCCTTTATTGGGGATAGACCTGGTTTAACGTTCAGAAAGGGTCGTACGCTGTCTAGCTACATCAGCCCTAGTTACCCTATTAAAAATGTTGAGCCTAACTGGCTGACTGAGACAAAAGGTTTTTATAAATGTGGCAGGTGTAGTTCATGCAGACAGACAGAGATGTCTGTTCTAAGATTAAGTTTGAATTTAATGGTTGGCATTGCGTTTTTGCGGAGCATAGCGCAAAAAGAAAAGTAACTGTGATATGATGCCGTGTTTAGTGCCTGGTACCGCGTTTTTTGAAAATGTGCCTCATTATTTGCAGGATTGGACTGCGCATATGGTCGATATTTTGTTGCCAGACTTGGTGAATAACAACGGACAGGTAATACAGCGGTCCGCTGAAATATGTATATATGTAATGGTTTACATGTTAGGGAATTAATATTTACAATCATACTGTGTATATTTTTTGTAGTTAATCTGATGAACTGCATTCTAAGCTGCGAAATTATACGCTGCATTTGCTCGAGTTGACAGAGCTTAGCTATACGCTATTTGGAGAGAAGTGAATTTACTGATCCACTTGGAATTTTATTGGTGAGCTTGGAGACAATTATGTATGCCTTATAATTAGTCCTGAAAGAAGGGATTTAGTTGGGTTGCTTATGACCTACGCTATTATTACTTGAGAGTCAGAATTTCTTTGGATAGTGTTTCTAGTGAGGCAGTGATTTGCCCTTTGTATGATACTTTTCTGTGACTATGGGATACATACTTTGGTATTGCCGACTTGGCACATTGTTCTGTCACCCTTGGGAGACTTTGGCTTTATTCTTGGTGTTGGGTACCTATTTCTGCTTTACTACTATTATTTAAATTCACTAGTTATTTGGTGACTGTTTTGTGATGAGTTTAGACTTACTTAGTGGCTATACTATTTCATAAGTAATTTAATTTAGACCTAATCATGGTTATTCTGTATGTTTACGGCCCTGAAGAAGTCAATTGTCACATACTGACAAGACGTAACACGTGTTGGCTGTGTTCATGAAATCTACTATGAAAAACTTTATGAAGTAATAAAGAAGAAGAGTGAAATATATGGATCTGAAGTTTACTTTTGGACTTTTTGAATAACTTTTGAGTGCTTGGTGGAAATGTGCATTGTCTTTTTAAACCATACTGCAATAATGTGCTGCATCGCTAAATACTTATAAGGTCCCAAAGGTGAGACCGGTTGCATTGCAAATGCTTGCTACTTGATGCATGTGCATGGCTCTTCTAGACTTCTGATTAGCTTATATTACCGTTTTTCTCAGCTAACATGATGTGTTTCTCAGAAATCACATAGTTTACTTTGTCTGCCAAAATAGATGGCTTTAAGTGCAACTTAAAACTTGGGCACTGATATTTATAATCTGTTTTTTTATAAGTAGCGTGCCAAAGTTGTTTTTTCTTTGAAACTCTATTTTCTAACACAAACTTTTTTGGCGTCTACTATTTGGTAAGAGACAGAGATGTGTGGATAAGTCTGCTTTTGTCATGGTAATGTCTGTTAGGCGATTGCGTTCTCAGTCTAAAGTAAAATCTGTAAACCCCCTAGAAGCCATTGACCATAGTGTCAAGAGTGATAAGAGTGGCAAGAATTTGTGGAGTCCCCCAAATCCACAAAAGTTAATACGTAGACGCAGAATTGGTGCTCACCTAACTCTTTTAAAATCTTACCCATCAATATCATCAGTGTTCTTAAAAAAAGGAAGAAGTTATAAGAGCGGAATAGGGCAAAATAGTGAAGAACTTGGAGCTGTGGGAAATAAGGAGAATTCAATGGAGGTGATAATGGACTCAGAAATAACAGCTGAGAATGGTTTGGGTGGCCATATATCAAGACCAGAAGCACTCTTTCCTGTAGTAATAATAAACAAAAATCTAATGGGGAAGTAGGCAATGCAGTGCCTTCGTATATTGCGAGTCAAGCTGCTGTGTCATCTATGAAGGTGTGGAGAAAAATTCGGGCTCAGAGATGGAATTGGTTCTATCTAGGAATGAGGCGCCAGTTTCCAAGGGGAGGAAGGGTGGTGAAAGTGAGGACGTCACCCCTTCCTCCCCACTAGCAGATTTGATAACCCTCTTTGAAAAAGTACATGACAATGTAAGTGTATCTCAAAGGAGTTCACCGGACTGCTTTTCAATAAAAAGCAGTGAACCTTTTCCTAAAAGTGAACATCAGAAAGCCCATAGTGAACTTAATGGGCAGGCAAAAACAGAAGATCTCACTCTTCAGGATATTGCCATTCAATTGGAAAAGAACGCTGAACGAGTGAAGTAGTTAGAAAAATTGGGTGCTCAATTTTTGGCTACAGAGCCCCATTCGAATGAGGAAATACTGTCCCCTCAAGCAGGAATTCACTTACACATGCCAATTATGTATAGCAGTACACCTACTAAATCCTCTTTGACATCAGAATTTCACGATTCATTTATGCCCTGTGATAATCGGGCAGGGAATTCCGCATTTTCATTACCAAAAATGAAATTGCAGGTTCAGGGGGGCTAATGTATACATTTACTAAATTGGAATTTTTTTTAGCTGCAATTTCGTCCCTGATGGAGAAGAGCGCCTCTAACTCGGACCATATCCTCAAAGTCCTAACGCCCATTTTGGGAGGGGTCTTAGATCTTAAACATCATAGCCAAGTATGTGTGAAGTGTGCCTCCCCTATACGTAATAATCTTTGTCAAATTAATGGCAGACTACATGATACTGCTAATGGCTCAGAGTTAGGGGAACCAAAAATTCTGTTGGTGAACGTTGGATGTTTGCCGCCTGTAAGAAATCAAACTCCAAGCCCATCCCAAATTGTTGTTAATAACTCTGCCATTGACACCGCTGAGGAGAAAAGTGTAAATGTAAAGGTATCTCCAGTGATAGATACAGTGCGTGTCTTCCCAATCTTCAATAGGAGCAAGCCTAAAAAACCCAAACCTCATGATTCAGCTGAAATAATTAATATTTTAGAAGTCTCTGGGGTGGGGGAACATTCATTAGTAAGAGAGGGAAGTGTTAAAACCCATTGTAGGAGGAAAAGGAAGGGGAAAAATCGCCGGTTCCCAAAACGTAAACAGAGAAAGCTGCGGTTCCAAAGTGTAGTACAATCGGATCATTCTAATATCGCTCCTAACGATGAAAATAATACATCAACAGTGGCTAAACAGAGGATGAATTTGAGTGCAACTGAGGAGCAAGATAACATGCCCCTGCCGATTGGTCTGATTAGTAGGTCGAGTACTTCCCAGAATGAAAATGGGTTAGGTGAGGCCAGGAAAATAAGGGATTCCAATCTGGAGAGTGGCATAGGAGTGACAGTGGATACTATAAAAACCTTCGTACCAGCCCCGAGGATAGAACTAAGTGGGACCGCATGTGAATCAGTAGGTCCAGCCCTTATTTGCATGAAGCCTGAAGTAAGTAATGGTGGGGGAGTTAGTTAAAATATGATTATATCAGTTAATAACAACAAAGGAGGTAACTCCCCTGTTTTTTCGAGGAGATCTTATGATACGGATGTATTAAGGCCCCCAGAGTTAAGCCTTGGACATGGGAATAATGCCTTAATTTGTATCCCTCTTTTTGATGCTGAGCCTACGATTTTGAATAGAAGGGCCCTCCTTAGAATTCTATCAGAAATAAATGATCTAAAGTTAATTGCTTTTAAAGATATAGAACTGGTCCTTTTAGATTGGAGGCACAAACCTCAGGTCACCAAAGCAATTTTTACTTCAGGGGTGGTGTCTTCCCTCGTGTTAGCAAATGTGGATGGCTTTAGGAAAAGAGGAATAGATGTTATTGTTTGCCCCACTACCCAGGGTGCTTCGTTGAAGCGACTCGAAACTTCTTATTCTAGGCAAGAGGTAGAATTAAATGACCATGAGGGTGTGAATATGACCACTAAATTTGAGGGTTTGGAAATTACAGTTGGGGGGGAATTAGAAAAATAAAGGTAGTAGCACCCGAGGGTCATGAGGTCCTTGGCATTGATAGTGGAGATGAGGTGTCAAAATGGAGCTGGATCGCAGGCACTTTGAATGAGGCTAAATCTTCTACCACCATCCCCATAGAGCGGAGGTAGCCTACTAGAAACAATCGTATCCTGTAATTTGGCGGGGCTAGGAAAAGGAAATATTAAGCTTACTTCCCTAGCACACCTAGACCCCAAGATAATCTGCCTCTAAGAGACGTGGGCAACTGATGAGTTCCAGTTAGATAACTACTACGTGTATTGTAGTACAGCTAAAAAAATCTATAAAGGGGCATGCAAGTGGAGGATAAGCCATTCTGTTAAGCTGCGAGTTAGTATGGGACCCTGAGATATTCCTTTATTCATCAAATTGTTGTATCTGTGCAAAGTTAAAATTAGAACAAGGCAACCTGGGATCAGCAACGTTTCTGTATGTGGTAAATGTTTATATTCCTCCAGGGAAGGCGTCCACCCCACTGGTCGACTCAATTTGCACTTTTGTGCAAAAGTTTTGTAGCAATGATGAAAGAGTTTGTATCCTGATGGTAGGAGATTTTAATGCCAAAATCAATAATAGCTCAATCGCATCCTTTTCCAATCTGGACCAGGAGGAGGTTTGGTTTATCCCAGAGGCAGTATTCCCTTCCAATTTAAGATCTGATAAACGTGGCCTTTTACTTTTGCAAAATTTGAGAAATCTTGACCTTATAGTGTTAAATGGTAGATTCCCAGAGGACTCGCCCGCAGCCCTCACCTTTCACGCGTCACATAGAAATTCCCTTCTCGATTATATGGCAGTGTCATTTCAACTGCTTGGGGTATGATCCCAGTTTAAGGTTCTCCCTACTAATTTGAGTGACCACAACATATTGGCTGTCAAGATTTCTTTAAACTTCGAGAAACCTGAACTATGGAATCAGAGAAAAGAGACAGTAACATATTCTCGAAGTAATGGTCGCACTTGTTGGTCACATAAGAACCTTCCAAATCTACATTGGGTATTTAAGAACATTGCGTTCAGTTTAATCTGGGAGAATCCGATTGTGAGGTATGAAAGAGTCATGACCGCTGTCAGAAAGTTGGGAAGAAAGATGAAAGGTGAGAGTGCCGCCCCTAGAGTAACTCCTCTTAATGAAATTAAAACTCTTAATAATAAGATAAATGGGTTGATTAGATCCCAATTTTCAGACCCATGGGCATCAAGACAAAAAGAGATATACAGATTAAAACAGGTCCGGAAAAGAAAAATAGCTGCAGTTCGCAGGGCCTCTGAAGACGAAAAATGGGTTAACCTTCGGGAAGTGGCAGCCTCGGGGGATACTAGAAAGTACTAGGCATTGATTGCCAAATACTGTGACAGTAGAGTAAAATCCTTGCCCATGTTGATCCCTGAATCTGAATGGTCTACTTATATATCCCTATTGTACGCCCCCAATCCTACAGATGTTGGGGTTGAGGGGTTTAATGGGATTGCATCATCCGTAGAAGAGGTAGAAGCACCTATAACGAGCGAACTTGAGGGAAACATTAAGGGGGTGAGATACTCCGGGGCAATGGGACCGGATGATGTCCCTGTAGCGATAATAAAAAAAGTCTGCATTGATTGGGCAAAGGTATTACATCCAAACCAAAATGGGGGGCGTAGAGGTATTGATAGAGTCGTCCTCCAAACAGAGCTTAGTATAACCAAAGGGAGTCTATCAAAGAAAAGTGAAGTGAATTTTTTATTTATTTTAATTTTTCTAAACGGAGTGGTACTAGGCTCTCTCTTAGAGGTGCAAAGACGAGAGCACAATGTGCTTGTGAGCGGTATTTTAACAAGCACATTGTGCTCTCGTCTTTGCACCTCTAAGAGAGAGCCTAGTACCACTCCGTTTAGAAAAATTAAAATAAATAAAAAATTCACTTCACTTTTCTTTGATAGACTCCCTTTGGTTATACAAAGGTATTACATCCCCTGTTCGTCCATTGTTATAAGTTCGGGGATATCCCTAATTCCTGGAAGGGCAGTATAATAGTACCTCTATATAAAAAAGGCCCTAAAAACTCTCCGGCAAGCTATAGGCAAATTTCCCTTTTGGACGCAACGGGAAAACTGTTTGCAAAAAGCATCCTTGTCCACTTGCAAGAGTGGGTATTCGGTAGTAACTTGATTCCCCTTGAACAGTCTGGTTTTCGGAAGAATAGTGGCACCCTAGACAACATCTCTGTCCTGCAAACCTTAATCGATAAATATCCTGCGGGGCGGAGGATACCACTGTATACAGCATTCATTGACTTCTCCAAAGCATTTGATAGAGTAGATCGGGGGACGTTGTGGAGGAAATTGATAAGGATAGGGATCCCAGGGAATTTGTTAAGAGTAATAATTGCTCTCCATTCCTCTACGTGGACTCAAGTTCTGTTGAGGGGGACTCAAGGCCTATCAAAGAAAACCACTACCCACAATGGGTTGAAGCTGGGGTGCCTCTTGGCCCCTTTACTCTTCTCAATCTACATAAATGACCCCCCTAGCCGGGTAGGGGAGAGTAAAGGGGACCTTCCACAAGTGGGTGATCTAAAATTAAGTTGTTTACTGTATGCTGACGACGCAATCATCATGGACCTAACGCCAATTGGGTTGCAAAGGCGTCTGATGGAGCTGGTCAGGTACACTAAAGAATACTTTTTAAAAATAAACACTTCCAAGAGTAAGGTGATGATTTTTAGTCAGAAAGGCTGAAAGGTTAGACCAAATCTGAAATGGTTTTTGGGAGATGAAAATATGGAAATATTGACATTTTATCCCTATTTAGGAATTTTTTTTACAAATAGGTGCTCTGCTATCAGACATTTAGATCACTGCAAAAGTAAAGCTATTTCACAAGCTTTGGCAATTAACCGCTTGTATAAGCAATGCGGGAAAAGACACTTCTCACATACTATTGCAGTGTACAAAATAAAGATTCCGCCGACCTTGTATTATGCTAGTGAAACAATTGACGAATGTGAGTGGGCTAAGTTCGACAAAGTGGAAGGCAAAATCTGGCGCCAAATATGTAACCTGAGTCACGCAGCATTAATTGCGGCTCTGAGGCTTGAATTTGGCCTCCTCTCAACATATGTTTTGTCAATGGCAGGGTCTTTAAGGTGGTGTAACTCTTTGATAAATGGTTAAGAAAATCTATTAAGGCTAGCTTTGCACAAGGAAATGTTTGATAACTTATTGTGTAAAAGTGTAATTTTTAGAAACTATTTAAAAGCTTTAAGTACCTTTGGTTTGGACTTAAAAGGGGCAGCAGGTTTAAACAAAATAGAATTAAAGCACTTAATTAAAAAAAACATATATGTGATCTCACGAGAAAGAGATCTGGAAATATGCAGAGGGAATGGAAAACTGGACTGCTTAGCGAAGAGTTCAATTGTTAAAAATCCTCAGCCGTATGTTCTTTGGAACTTGAAACATGGGGTACGCAGAGTGATTTTACTCCTAAGAATGAATTTGTTGTCACTGAGGATAGTAACTGGAGCTTGGGAGGGTATCCCCAAAAATGAAAGAACTTGTGATTTATGCAATGGAGGTATCCAAGATTTTAATTATGTTTTGATTGTGTGCCCAGCACTTAGTTTAATGTGACGCAAATTTCTAAGGCATGGTTTTTTACATTATAATATTTCAACAGCAGATCAGGCACGCAACTTTCTTCTGCATCCCCCGTCAGAACAGATATGTTTTAAGATTTTAAATTTTTTAAAAGAATTTTTAAATGTATATAAGAAAGTTTATACGTAGGGGGAATAGTGGTTCATGTATAACTTCCCTTGTCTTAGCACTTTTCGAGCACTTTAAGAATTTTTAACTCATTGTAACATACGATAAGTAACAATTGTTTAGTAGTGTGTTTTAACAATCCTGTTTGTTACTTAACTTTTCTGTTCTTTGTTGCGAGTTAACTTGGCTAAATTGTTGCTAGATAATCATCCTGAGTTCTGTCCTGGATTAGGGTGTCAATGCACTAGCACTTTATCTTTATATATTTGCACTTTCAGTAGCATCTTGCATAAGTCATCTGCTGTTAACACTGTTCTCTGTCCTGGACAAAATAAATATTTTAATTGCTTTTGTTAACGACTGCCTGTATAATCTCGGGCTAAGCCAAAAGGGTTGAATCAGGTATAAGGCTGGATTAGGATTGTGGTTTCTTTGCGTCTGCACATTGTAGAGGGCATGTGCACTTTATACGGCACTTTATAAAACCTTCCGCTGCTTTCATTTAATATTCATCTCCCATAGATAAGATTTTAAGGGTGTAACTTTTCATGCTTTTTAATACTGTTTTTTATAAATTAATGTTTTATTGTAATGTTATGTAGAATTCCTTGGAATTCCAAATCATAATAAAATAAATTGAATTGAATTGTATGAAAAAACCTTTAAGGCAACTGGCACGCCCTACAGAAGGAGGTGAAATGGTCATGGTAGTCTGGTGCAAGTTTCACAGGGCTTGCTGAATTTGAGCATACATTGATTTTGCTGAAGTTCACGCCTTTTGAAATTGAAATTTGTCCTATACAGCAGTTATACTCTCTGTATTATCTTTAGCATTATCTTTGGCTGAGACACGGTGTAGGTTATCAAGGGGAGGGGTAATGGTGGTCATCGTAAGTGCCAAATAAAAAGACAAAATAAAAAAGATTTCTAAACAGAGCTTTTGGTGATGGAACCAATATACTCATGATAAATGAGTTTCTTCCTGACAAATTTTAGAGCAGTGCTTAAAATCCATAAGGCCTCTTTACGGGTGCTTATCCATGAGCCATTCTGTGATTCCAACTGCCCACAATGGTCACTATGCTAAGGGTGGTGTTAACTATATGGTACTATCAATTAGAGTAACAGAAAAGGATGATTGAGTGTTAATCGCGCTGAGTTGCAAGTTGTAAATTTCGCAGTGTCAGAATGCTCATAGGGATAAGGGTGATGTCCATCCAGCCATCATCAAATATGTAGAACAAGTCCACACAGTTAAAGCAAGGTTTGTTGTATCCCTAGCAATAAAGGTCCAAAGTATTTAGATAAAGTCCAAAATAAATATGTGTATGTTTTCCTCTTCTTTTATTTCTCAAAACAGCATTCAGTTGGATCCTAGCGAAAATGTGTTTTGTCTTTGAGTGAAATACGCCATAGACAGCGGACACAGAATCAGAGTTGGCTACTCAGAATTAGCATTGGATCTTTTAAGTGTGGAAATTGTAGCATGTGCAGAATGATGATACAAGGCATACGCAGTTTCAGCTATAAGGGCTAGCAAACGTTTCAGATTGTGATACATATTGACTGCAATACAACTTCTGTTGTATATGCTGTCATTTTTATATGTAACAAAGTTTACATTGGGAGCACTATCAGGAGATTCAGGGATCGTATATCGGAACACTTCAGGGCTCTGACGAATAGAGATATTAGATACCCTATTGCAGCTCATGCAGTTGAATATAGTGCACAGGATACTCATCTATCCTTTACATTTCATGGTATAAAGAACATCTTACCTGATATAAGAGGACGGAATCGTGAGTTGAGACTACGACAGAGAGAGGCTTTTTGGATTTTACATTTGCGGGCATTAGATAAGGGTTGAATTTTGACAATGAATTTCAATATTTCTTCGCGAGCTAGGCTGTATTTTGTATATTAAATTACTGTTGCTCCATTGTGTTTTTTAACATGTTACTAAATGCACGAGGTGTTCTTAACTCATTTCTCCCTTTATTTTCCCCCTGTTCTGATGTTTGAAAATGTTAATGTAAACTTGTGATTGGGATCACCTAATGTAACATGTGAAGTCTTGGACGGTGATACCTTCTAAGCATGGGCGGAAAATCCGTTCCGCTCGCGGATTTTGCGGATTTTCGGTAAATTTGCAATCCGCGAACTCTCGCGAATTTACTGAAAATCCGCAAATTCGCACGCAGCGGATTTTTTTTCTTGGTGATACAATATTGCGGCATGCGGCGTTCACTTACCGTCATTCAGCGTTTGCCGAGTTGTTTTTCTCAATATTTTGTGAGTGCTGCGCCATTTTGGATCTTGCTGCGGGATTCCGTGGGAGTTTGGCGACGCATCGCGAGAGTTCGCAATTGCGAACATGTAGGTGCGGCGGGCAGCAACAATCTCGCACTCGCGAAAGTACAGAATTTGCAATTCTGCACAAGAAATCCACTAGCAAGCAGTATAGACCTGAAAATGATGATTTTTATCAGAATAACTCCTCAGGTTGACATTTGCCTGTACTTTTTTGGATTTTAGCCCTTTTGACTTTCTTTGGATCACTTTTGGATTAGAAATCAACTTTCACAAGTAAGTTTGTTTGGGGCATTACAGTTGCTGTTCTGCAGAAAAACGAGTTTTGCCAAACTGAAAACACTCAGCAGGTGCAAATGTTCACTCATCATTAGTAACCATTCCCTGTAGTACTTCCTGAGGGGCCCCTCCAGAGTTCAGTTACCTATGTTTGTTTGGGGCATTACAGTTGCTGTTCTGCAGAAAAATGAGTTTTGCAAAACTGAAAGCACTCAGCAGGTGCAAAAGTTCAAACTCATCATTAGTAACCATTCCCTGTAGTGCTTCCTGACTGGGGCCCCTCCAGAGTTCAGTTGCTAGTTGCAACAATTCTATGACCCTGCTCTGACCCTCACTGCAGGCTCATAGAATAGCTACAAGTAGGCCACAAAGGTCCTAGAAAAAAAAATTGCACTGCAACAGAAAGCAAATTACAGATAAGGAAGCAGGTGCCAGACTGGAATTTTAAAACAGTGACACATTAATAAATCAACCTCAAATTAATTCATGTCAGTTGAAGCAGGGCAGGTGTGCTTGCTTTCCCCCCCATAATCTACAGTGATGAACCAGAGGGTGGCATTGATGTACCAGAGGGTGGCATGGGTGAAAGAGGGTGGCAGTGGTGAAACAGAGGGTGCTGTGAACCTGTGATGATGAACCAGACGTAGAAACAACACAGTCGCGACCGTTGCGAGCCGACAAGTAAGTTCGCAATTGCGAACTGGTACAAAACCCTCGCGAACTGGCAGAAACCCTTGCGAACACAAAAAAAATCGTCAAATTCGCGAGAATTCGCGGATTTTGCAGATTGCGAGTTCGCAAATATGCAAATTCGAGAACGCCAGATTCGCAAAATTCGCCCATGCTTAATACCTTCAATGTGGAGGTTCACATTTCATGAAAATGAGTTCTCACGGACTGGTTGAATATTTATTATGAATCAACTATTGATTTGTGTACTATCCTTTCTCCCTTCAATTATTCCTTGTTCTGATGATTGAAAATGTTAATGTAAACTTGTGATTGGGATCACCTAATGTAATATGTGAAATCTTGAATGGTGATACCTCCAATGTGAAGGTTCACATTGCATGAAAATGAGTTCTCACTGACTGGTTGCATTTTTATTATGTATCAACGAATGATTTTGTGTACTAATCTTATAATATTAACTTTAAGGTTTCTAGTCCCTATGGTGGTGGTGTACTTGGTTTTTTTGCCTCTGGCTTATTTCTTCCTTTTTTAATTCATTTGGTCTGTCCTTCTGTTTTTTGTTACTTTTGTTCTTTGTTAATATTTTCGTTGTAATTTATGGATTATACATCTTTTCGTTTCCATTTGGCCTTGTGAGTATCCCCCTTAATCTTGGCTGGTGTTGTGTTTAGTAGTATGTTTCATTGGCCGGTCTTCATTATGGAGATATATACTTATTATCAAGTTTGGGTACCAATAGAGCAGGCTTCACCTTAGAGTATTTGCCTACTTTGTCTAAATATATGGTGTAGATGCTTCTTAGTAGATTTCTAAATATTAATTGCTTTCGTATCAATACGTTCTGGATTACACAGCACTTTTTAACTCTTATGCCATAGATATCAGTCCACTGATGCACTGTGTTAAAATGGCAGACGTTTTGGTTTGGTCTCTCTTGGGGCTCATGTGCCCTACTTCTGTTTCTATTTGGGCTCTTTTTCATGTTAGCACAAAATGGCGCCCGTGCTAGACGCCACGTTTTGGAGTTCTTTACTTTTGACCTCGCCACTGGCAAGCGTTCTGCTATGCGATTCACGGGGCTAAATTTAACTGGATTAATGGCCTTCTGACAGATTATTTAATGTTTAGAACGAGAGGGCGTTCGTACTAGACGTCGCGCCGCTGAGCACTTTATTTTTTAAGTTACGATATTGGCAAGTGCACTCACGTGCATTTTCAAAATAGTTGGTTGAGATTTGTGCTGCGGTGTTCTAATGCTCAAATGCGCGTTGTGTATTTCTGTTATTTGATTTACTGGGGCTAGTTATGTTGGCTAATGGCTTTTCAAATGATTTTATCCCAACTACTGTTTGTGTGAATTATATTGGGAGTTTTTAAATACCCGACCACGTTAATGCTTTTGTTGGAGATACTGACTTAGAATATGAGATTACAGCTAAATGCATTGTGGAGGAGTACTCTCTGTTCTACTTGCTATCTGTTAATTTTACTATTTGTTTCTCACCCAATTAGTTGGCTGCGCTCTATACTGGAGTATTACCCACTGTATGGTCATGGATTGTTTTGCTTAGATCAGAGGCACAAATCATTTTCTTCCCCACTGCTTATTAAACAGGTTTTGCTATATGTGTCCGAGCAGCATTCTTTAATTAGGAGTTATTGGGCATATCCTTAATATATCCATGCAGCCGGTTTCTTCACTATTATGTGATAGGTTGGCTTTATCTGAACTTTTTGAGAGTAATGATAAATTACAATATGTTGTTCTCATAGTAGGCTATTAACTGTTGTCCTCATTTTGAGGATGACATTTTTATTTACGATTCCATACACAGATTGGTTTTATTGCATATCTCATGACTGTGAGGGCAGTCTTTTTACATGGGAAGATCTTCTGTGAATACGCGATGCACAGGAGTTTATTGGATGTTTGATGTTATCTGTATTGGACTTTTCCAATTAAAGTGAGTATTATTTTTATAATATGTATTCCTGGATAGGGATCTCTGAGAATTCTCATGGGAGAAGGTTAATGAGCTATTGATGGTGTATTTTTTATAATTTTAGATTTACTGACTTCTTCTTGAAGCCCTGTATGATACACTTTAGTATACAGTGCGCTTATTGCATTTTGGCCTATGGAAATACCTTGTGAGAACATCGGTGAGTCTTTGTTAGCTACTTACTGTCATTATGGTGGTAGTTGAAACTAATTTTTGTTCACATTACGTTTTGGGTGTTTGTTTAGTCTTGGCTTTCCTTTTCGTTTCTGGTCTTTTGGTATCTTCTGGTTTCTATACCTATTATTCCCATTTTCTACGTTTGACAAAAGTAATACTTTTTGGATCACTTAAAATATATCTACTTACTTACATATTACTTCCTTATCAAGCTTTGGTGGTTCATCTGTAGGCCTGGGCAGTAAATTCCATTCCGCTCGCAGAATTTGCGGAATTTCGCGTTCCGCAGAGAACGCGAAATTGCCCAAAATTCTGCGTTCCGCGACTTTGCGAAATTTTTTGCTTCTTCGCATCTTCAAAATGCGCGTTCACAAAATATTTTTTCCCGAGCATTCAAACAACAATTTCAAACATGAAAAAAGCATTGCGAACAAGCAATTCCGCGTGTTCGTGGAATTTCTGCGTGTTCGCCTAGATCTTTTACCGTTTCGTGGAGATGTGCGTAACGCGATTGCGCTAATTCCACCCACCCCTATTCATCTGTGGATATTTGGACGATAATGGGGAACCTCATCCTTCTTTAAATTGTGCCTACACATGTTATAGGTTACTTTGCCTCTTTTGAGTTAGTGTGTTGTCTCATTTGGAGGTTATAATATTTTTTTTTTGTTGCATATTCTAGCCCTGAGGAAGTCTATGGCGTATTTCTCTCAAAGACAAAACACGTGTTGGCTAGGACCCAATTAAATGCTGTTTTGAGAAATAAAAGAAGAAGAAAACGTACACTTGTGGACATATTTATTTTGGACTTTCTCTAAATACTTTGGACCTTTATTGATCGAGACACAACATATATGGTACCATCACTCGTTAACTTTATGCTTGTCTCTGAAACTGTTTATAGCTCCTCTTCCATTTGGCTAGGTTCTCCCTATCGAAATACCATATACATACATATATGAATACATACATACAAATGTACAGTGGTTCGTTGGGGATAGGAGTACAGCACGAGTTTGATGCTTTTTCTGTCAGTTACTGATTGTCAAGTACTGTTTGGGGAATAGCCCATTCTATTAAGCCGGAGACTTTCAGTTGTTGCTTCAGAGCGAGGTTCACACTAGATAAATGCCAATATATACACACATACACTGTTGACAGCTTACATTTATGTTGTACACCGACTATTCCCTAATGCAGAAAAGATAAACAAGGAATAGCAGACAGGTGATTTGTTTCCCCATCCGATTTTTAATTTTAGAGAAGCCTGAATGTTTGGGAAATTAAATCAAATTGTGCAAAATGGGGTTTGGCTTTATTGTGAGTGAAAACTTCGCACAGTGGAATATCTCACATAACTTTTTTTAATGAGTGTTTCAAGCATAAACTGTCTCTTGGGGACATATCTTTTGAGCAATTTTCCACAGCCGAATTTCACAACTTAGTGTAGCAAGAAATTCACAAATTTGGAGAATTCAATTGCTGAATTAGAATTTCCCAAAGACACAGATTTAACCAACTTTATATCCATTGTATAAACTACACAACGATTCACTGTTTCACTGCTAAAAGTAAACAATCATTGATAAAGGCAACAGTTTTGGCTTTTAAATACTGACATGATTTTCTTTGCCAAATAAGACATAAGAAGGAGATAAAATTCAGACGGAGTTGAGCAATGACACTCTAAAAAATGTAATTCTTAACAAGGGTGATCAAGCTGTTGCGATATCCAACCACTCAGACCGATAAAGAGAACTGAGGTACAGGAAAACCACATGATATTTCCTGGGTGTGTAGGTTTGAGATCCATTTTGTGGCTTGAGCAAAACATTAAGGGCAGATTTCATGCAGCTCAGCAACCAAATTAGCTCTACTGTGCTGGGAGAAAATGCAGAGAGCAAGCAGCTCCATATCTATAAGGAAATGGCTCTCCTGCTCCCTTGCTGGTGCACACATGCACTTCCCAACACCACACAAATGTTTGCACCATAGTGCAAAGGCATGCGCTTGATGCTTAGCATAGTATTTGTACTGGAAGGGTATCTTTCCAGTCCAAAATACTATGCTGAGGCATACTTTAATACTTTCCCTCCCATGCCCCACATTGTATGTGAGCTGTATAGTGCAGTACACATGCAATGTAAAAAACTTTGGAGAAACAAAAGCTTTTCTCCTTTTTAACGCCAGCCACAAAGTGCAAACTGCTTTGGGGCAGAGCCCTGTCCACCATTGTTAGTAGATAGGGCTTTCTGTGAAAAACCAGAGGTGGTTATAGCATGCGAACTTCCAAGAATCATCCATACGATGTTCCCTTGACACAAAGCACGGAGAAGCAGTGGAATTGCTACCTTGCTTTATTTTAGAGCTATTTTCCAGTGCAAATAAAGTTTTGCGCTGGTATGTAAACCCCATTTCAAAAAGTTATGATATTTTATGTCACTTTGCATCACTTTGAACTCGCAGAAAGTTTTAGTAAATCTGCCACATAGGTGCAGGTTTATCAAGCCTTTGCTACAGTGCACAGTCACAAAATGGGACAAAAACTAATGCACATTACTGATAAGCTATTTACTTTCTAGTGCAACGCCTGTTTTCACAAATGGTGCTTAATGCTCCTTTACATTACTTAGTGTCAAGGGGGCATATCATTTCTTGTACAAGAGCAGTCTTATGCAACCACCCGTTGAGTTTGATGCAAAGCCCTATCTATAAGCAATGATACACAGGGTTTTGTGCCAAGAAATAATGCCTTTCATGTGAGAAAATAGAATACATAAAATGTCTCAGGGGTTGCCAGTAGGAGACTCCCTTGAGCAGGAAATATTTATCAGCATGACATTGCAGCATGAGCCAGTATTCTTAGGCAAAAGTTATGTGGGACTGTGTGATACAAAATGATGAGGAATGTAGCATATTTCACTTAACTTGAAATTCAGGAACTTCTCCAGAATAATTCAAACCTCGCTCTAATCTAATTATGAAATGCATCTATTTATTTTATTTTATTTGCAAAGTTTTATATAGCGCTTTACATGTGAAACAGGGAGTTACAGGGTACATAGTTATATCAGTTGGATCAGGGAGTTAACGTTTACATAGTTACAACAGTTTGAATCAAAGAAACAGAGGGAGGAGGAGGGGGAGGGAAGGAGACACGAACGGGGAGATGAGGAAGACAATGTCAGATGTCAGGCTGGGTAGGGGACGGCCAAGGGGCCAGACTCCTCTATAGTTGCATAGGACAGCTCCACCGGGCATTGGCCAAAGTTGCTCAGGCTCCGCAGTAGGTATCAACATCAGTTGAATCAGTGAGTTACAGGATACATAAATACATCTGTTAGAATTCAGACAATCAGAGAGGAGGGAGGAGGGGGAGGGAAGGGGACCGAACGGGGAGACGAGGAAAACAATGTCAGATGTCCAACTGGGTAGGTGATGGCCAAGGGGGAGAATCAGTGCCAAACTCCTCTATAGCTGCAAAGGACAGCTCCACCGAACATCAGCCAAGGTTGCTCATG
Source organism: Lissotriton vulgaris (assembly GCF_964263255.1). NCBI lineage: Eukaryota > Metazoa > Chordata > Amphibia > Caudata > Salamandridae > Lissotriton > Lissotriton vulgaris. The sequence goes on along the minus strand of NC_141696.1, from coordinate 458,199,855 downwards.
CTCCGCTGTAGGTATCTACATCACTTGAAACAAGGAGTTACAGGATATATAGTTACAACAGTTAGCATCAAGAGAATCAGAGAGGAGGGGGAGGGAAGGAGACCAAACAGGAAGATGCGGAAAACAATGTCATATGTCCAGCTGGGTAGGTGATGGCCAAGGGGCCAGACGCCTCTATAGATGCATAGGACAGCTTCAGCAGGCATCCACTAAGGTTGTTCGGGCTCCACTGTAGGTATCTACATCTGTTAAATCCACAGGTAAGTACAAAACAGTATCCGTTTATTCCCATGGGGCGCCGTGCAAGATCAGACTCAGAGGACGCAAGGAGAGATCGAAGGAGATGGAAAAGGAAATTGCTACCTGGAGGAGGGTGATGTAGATTCGTCTCGCTCGGCTAGGTGCAACCACAAGGCACCAGGCACACAGTAGGCAGATGGGACGCTGTGCAAGCCGAATGGGATCCTGCTGACACATTGCATCAAATGCTGCTGGAAAGACCATGTCAGGTAAGGTATGACCTCAACAAGTGCTGTCACCGGTGGAGCTTTAATGCATGTGTTGGGACCTCTGGGGCCATTCCCCACCTTCCCTCTGTTCCCCTCATTGGTGTGTAGCTTTTGTTATTTTACCCTTAGGGAGAGGATTGCACTGCCCTTGTGTTTTATTCTGGGCCCTAGACTTGTAGTTGCTCAATCCCTCTTTATTATCTACCTCGCTGTCTCAGGCTCTCGCTGAGTTTTTGAAGCCTGTGATTGTCTCAACGGCCGCCATCTTGAAGTCAGGCAGGTCGCTTGAGGGCTTTCTTATTCATTCGGATGCCACTGGGGAGCCCTGGTCCTGTTGTCCCCTATGCCCTCAGTGCCAATGCTCGCGCCGGTGTGCCAGTGCTGGAAAAGCAAATGAAGCTGCCGATTTCAATAGGCACCATGACATAGTTGTGTCGATCAATCAGAATTTCTAAAGAGTGGCTAGTCACCCAATAGGGTATGCAGGCGCTTGCAGGCCTGGAGGCTTATTCAAAAAGCCAGGTCTTGAGGGCCAATCAGAATCCCAGAATTGAGGTGATGGTCCGGAGGTGTGTCGAGAGGCTGTTCCAGGTCTTTGCTGTGATATTGGAGAAAGAGCATATTCCACTTTTTCCTCGGTAGATGTGGGGAGTATGGGTAATCGAAAGGGAGGCAGAGAATTGTCTTCTCGATGGTTGGTGGAAGTTCAGGCAGTGGTTAATGTAGGTGAGTCCTTGGTTGTGAAGAGCCTTTTGTGTGTAGGTCAGCAGCTTGAATTGGCATTTCTTCTGCACAGTGAGCCAGTGTAGTTTCTTGAGGTGTGGTCTGATGTGGATTTGGTGGGGAAGGCAGAGGATGAGTCTGGCTGCGGCATTTTGTATGGTCTGAAGTTTCCAAGGAAGGTGTGAGGCAATTCTTATATAAAAGTCATTGGTGGGGGCGTGGCCAAGATGGCGGTGTGAGCGGACGTGCCTTGCCGAGCTCCCGCCGCCGGTCACCGAATTTAGCACTAACTTAGCACCTTCCCGGCCGAGAGTAGCCCCGAGGGGCTCCTTGCACCAGCGCCACAACAGCGGCAACCTTTTGGACCGGTTCTGAGACCGGGGGCGGCCTGACCCTTGCTGAATTCGGCCGCGGGGACAGCGGCAGTTGGGGCCTAGCGCACTCCACGAGTCGGGAGCGCGGACGACAGTGAGGCCGAGGAGGGAGGAGCCACAGAGCCGCCTGAGATCACCCGAGGCGGGCACCAGCAGAGGCGACAGGTCCGGCCCGCGCGGAGACGCGCGAGGCTTCTCACGGTCCCACGTGGAGGCTTCTGCGGACCTACCGCCCCCATCGGGAATCGGAGCGGCCGCTGCCCGGGCTGCCGCTGGCTCCCGCCACCGGACCTAGCGGCGACGCCTGGAGGACCCGTGCGAGCCCCTGGACCCGACTCGCAGCACAGTGGAGAAGAGGTACCGGGGGGGCGAGACAGTGACACCGCCCCCCCCCCTCGCAGAGCACCCACGTCCCGACTTGCCTGGCCGGGGAAGGGTCGGCGCGAGAGGAGCGATCCCCAGCAGTGACCCGCCATCTTAGGCGTCCAAGAACTGAAGCCGCTGTGGAGCGCAACATCGGCCTGGCCCGCGCCCTACGGCCGCTGACGCCGCGCGTTGATCAGCCACCATCCTGCCAACTCTCCCGCTCTGCTGCCCTGCGTGACGGCCCTCACGCCTGCACGGGATCCGCCCGGGGGCTGCGCCTGGGGGTCACGACGAGAGTGGAGCCATCGCGCCGTACACAGCGCCTGCCTGCACGAGGGGATCTTGACAACTAGCCCAGCCCTGCCCTCTCACTCACGCTGTGGGCCCGAGCGGCGGATCCAGCACTGGCCCGGATCCCGGCCGGAGGACACTCCTGAGCACCACGGCGAGAGGAGGACCACACCCCCCGGCTCAGCTCCTATCTGCGTGGAGAAACCCTAGCGGAGCCCTCACAACTGGGCCCTCACAGCGGGGGCCACATTGCGACGCCGACACCCGGCGGGACACATAGCCAACACACCAGACGCGCCACCCTCTCCGCTACCCACGTGCCGGAGGCCAAGAGACATAGCGGCATCTGCGGCCTGGGCCACCGGTACTGGTAGCGGCCAATTGCTGGGCAAGGGAAACCGTAGGGGCCATGTCCAACGCTAGGACAAGGAAAGACCGCTCCATTGCTGAGCTCTTCACCCCCGGCGCCGTGGGGAAGAAGGCGGATGTCGCAACGACCAGCCACCGCGCGGGCTCCGAGAAGAAAAGCCAGGCCTCACCAGCCCAGGGACAGACAGATCCAGAGGGCCCAGTCACGTGCTCCTTCCTGGAGTCGCTCTTCATGGGGCTGCGCGAAGACATTCAGGCGCTGAAGAAAGAACTTCAGGACGAGATAAAGGAGGTGCGCCGAGACACCGACGCCATTGGTGAGAGAGTAGCGGAGCTAGAGACGAAGAGCGATGCACGGGATACAGAAATTGAGGCGCTGCGACAGGAACTGGTGCGCATACACGACCAGCAAGTGGACCTCCAGACGCACGCCGAGGATTTGGAGAACCGCTCCAGGCGGCAGAACATCAGAATCCGGGGGGTGAAGCACTCCCCAGACACGGAAGACCTCTTTCAATTTACTCAGGGCTTGTTCAATCATATCCTAGGCCGACCGACAGACTCTCCCTTGGGCCTAGACAGAGTGCACAGAACGGGCCCACCTAGAGCGGCAACGGCCTACCCAGCGGACATCCTCGTCTGCGTACAGGACTTTTGGACCGAAGAGGAGATCCTCAACAAGGCGCGCCAGATGGCGCCGGTGTCCTATGGCGCACACTCCCCTGCTCTATATCAAGATCTTGCAGTGCTGACCCTGGAGAAGAGACGCATCTTCCGACCTGTCACAGCAGAGCTGCGGAAACGCCACATCTCCTACAGCTGGGGGCACCCCTTTAGACTTGTGTTCAAGATGGGCAACAATCTCCACCAGGTCCGCTCCCTCAGGGAGGCATGCAGCCTCCTGAACATCGAGGAGCCGACTGAGGCTGAGAACCCGGTGGCGGGGGGCACCCCCAGTGAGGAAGCGCCGGGACGATGGCGGCAGCAGCGGCGGCGACATAGACCGCTGCGTCCCGCCACCAAAGAAATAGCGGAAGGCCAACGAGCAGCATTGGAGACCGTCGCACAAGGCCTAGTGAATCAAGAAAACGACTGACCCCTGGCCGGGGACTCACAAACCTGCGGGGTTACGGCTCAGCCGGGACTGCTCACTCCGGCGGCGGGGGCGAAGCCTCGCTAGCCCGCACTATTTCTTCGCCATCCCATTGATGGCCGATCCGGACGGAGACGTGCACTGTCCGCCGTCACCGTCGCCATCGCCTACACTCCAAGTGTTTCCCTTACCACGGGTCCAGCGGACATTCACCTGGATCTGGGACTATGATGGTTCAGACTTCTTTATGGTTGAGTTGACATGGGCAGAGGGTGGGATTGGGGGGGGGAATTGCATCGGTGCTTGCACCCTTCTCAAGGTTCGAACACTGCTTCAACGGGGGCTGTGGGAGGGGGGAGTTGCACCAGTTGGGGTTGGGGTTGGGGGGGAGTTGGGGGAAGAAGGGGAGGGTTGGGGGGGGGGTTCTCCTTGTCCAAGGGATTCTACCACCACTAGCGGAGTCGGTAGGACTTCCAGCGCAGTGTCTTCCATGGTCCATCAGCCCGCGCCCGCCACCTCCAGGTGGGACCTGGCATCTCCCCTATTGCCTCGGACATGACTCGACACATAACAGTGCTCTCGCTTAATGTGCGGGGCCTCAACAGTCCGAACAAGCGCAAAGCAATACTGTCCTTCCTCGAGCGTTCCAAGGCAGACATCTGCCTCCTCCAAGAAACACACCTTGTCCGCAGCGACCAGCACAGACTCAAATCGCGCGCCTTTCCCTGGCAGTTCTTCTCCTCATCCCTGAAGAAAGCGGCTGGGGTAGCAATTCTAGTAGGTAAGTCATTCGAGGGGAGGGTCCTCCAGAAGGAAGCTGAAATTAAAGGGCGGCTTCTACTTTATAGCTTCCAGATTGCAGGCCATACTCTGCTTGTGGGTTCGGTCTATGCCCCGAATGAGGGGCAGGAAAGGTTCTTACACACGGCGCTGGAGGCCTCAACATCCACCACACACACACACTTATTACTGGGTGGAGACCTCAACATTGTATTTCATAACACAGCAGACCGCTCGGGTCAGAGGTTCGGGCAAGTAGGGGCACTCACAGCTGCAGGACACGCACACATAGCAGATTTGGGCCTCATAGACTTATGGCGACATACCCACCCCCAGACGACGGGCTACACATATTATTCGGCGGCGCGCAAGACTTACGCGATGCTGGACTATTTTTTATGCTCCTCTCAACTGGCGCTGCAGGTCAAAGAGGTAAAGATAATGCCAGCCGCGCTATCGGATCACTCCCCAGTGGTAGCGACATTTCGAGTGGGGGCCACGCCAGCTCTGCAACGACACTGGCGGCTGCGTGATGGCCTTTTGCAGCTGCCTGACACCCAACCGCGGCTCATGACCGCGATTGACCACTTTTTGGAACACAACGCCAATGACGACACCACCAAGGCCACTCAGTGGGCGGCCCTCAAGGCGGTCCTACGCGGTGAACTTATCTCCATTGCCACCGCCAACAACAGAGAAAGGGCTCTAAAGCGTGCGGAGCTCACCCAACGGGTGGCGGAACTGGAACAAATGCACCAGCGCACAGGAGCGGCACGGGCATGGCGCCAATTATGCGCCGAGCCGAAAATGTTGGCCGCTCTAGACCAGGACGTAGCGGAATACACCGCTATGCGCCTAAAGCACGCCTATTACACCGGAGGCGACCGCTGCGGGAAGCTTCTGGCGAGCAGACTGCGGGCGTAAACCCAACAACAGCAAGTGCGCTCCCTCCTATCTGCTAGTGGCGGCCAGATCACGGAGGACGCGGCAATAGCAGCGGCCTTCGGCAACTTTTACGCGGCGCTATACAATGCGGACCACTTGGACCCTGCTGCCGGACCGACCTATCTGCAGGGCGCGGAGCTCCCCACCCTTACCCAAGCCCAAACGGACTTTCTGGAACGGCCCATAGGCCTGGAGGAAGTCATCTCTGCAATTGCCCGCCTCAAAGTGGGGAAATCCCCGGGCCCCGACGGCTTTACTGCGGCCTTCTATAAGACCTTTTGTCAGCAGCTTGCCCCCCTCTTGCGCGACCTGTTTAACACCTTCAACACGCCTGGTGCCATACACCCGGACCTGCTAGAGGCGTCTATCTCTGTAATTCCCACACCGGGCCGCGACCCGACGGCTTGCGGCTCGTACAGGCCCATCTCGCTGCTGAATGTAGACCTGAAACTCTACACTGGAATACTAGCAGGCCGCATTGCACCATACATGCAGCAGCTGATAGACCCAGACCAGGCAGGCTTTATCCCCCAACGGCAGACCAGCGACAACACCAGGCGAGTGCTGCACCTCATTGAGGCCGGGTCGCACACTAAACCGGGCTGCATGCTCCTCACCATCGATGCAGAGAAAGCATTCGATAGGGTGCATTGGCCCTACCTCGACCAGGTTCTTCGACACTTCGGGTTTGGGGAGAAACTCCGCCACCGCATCTTCAATTGCTACCGCCAGCCCAACGCCACCGTGAGGGTGAACAGCCATACTTCCCCGAGATTCGATATTGGCAGAGGCACGCGCCAGGGCTGCCCACTATCGCCGCTCCTATTCGCACTGTACATGGAAACGATGGCTCAGAGGGTGCGACAACATGCGCTCATCTCCGGCATCAAATTTGGTGCTGACACGCACAAAATCAGCCTGTACGCTGACGACATTTTGCTGTCACTCACCGATCCGATGCAATCCCTGCGTGCTCTCTTTGTGGAGCTTCATACCTTTGCCCTGGCATCGGGTTTTAAAATCAATGAAGCTAAGTCCGAAGCCCTGAACATCTCCCTGCGCCCGGACGTAGTGGCCGAGATTAAGTCCGAATTCAAAATACTGTGGTCGGATGCAGCCGTCCCCTACCTGGGCGTCCGTCTGGCCCCTACTGTGCGGGGTACTGCGCGAGTCAACTATGAGGCGCTCACAATCAAGCTCCGGGAGCAGCTCCGGCGATGGAAGCCGCTTACACTTTCATGGCTAGGCAGAATTGCCGCAGTCAAAATGACACTGCTACCGCAGATCTTATATCTGTTCCAGACGCTCCCCTTGAATCTCCCGGCTGGCTGGCTTCAACAGACCCAATCGGAGCTGTCGCGATTCATTTGGAACGGCCGCCGACCGCGGTTTAAGCATACCCTCGCCGCTTTGCCCCCAGCAAACGGGGGAGTTGGTGTGCCCGACCTCACCCTGTACTTCCAGGCGGCGCAATTGCGCACCTTCGTGGAGTGGTTTCAACTGGAGTCCGGCAAACACTGGCTCTTCCAGGACCAGGCGGTGGCAGGTCGCACTCTTCAGGGTGTGCCTTTCCTGCCACGCCAACATCGGCCCCCTAATCTGTACGCCTCTGAAATCACAAGCACCGCCCTGAGAGTGTGGGATAGAGTGGCCGTGGCCAGGGGACTGACCACCTTTCCCTCGCCTATGACCCCCATTTTCGAAAATCCTGACTTCACACCAGGCTTGGATGTCGGAGCGTTTGTGACCTGGCGGTCGACGCCCTGTAGGGCGGCGGGCCACATGTTCGACCTCAAAGGGATCCTCCCGTTCCAGCAGGTCAAGGCAGACTACGGTGTGGCCGAATCGGAACGCCTACAGTACCTGCAGGTGCGGCACTGGGTGCTCCACCCCTCGATCCAGCCTGGTGCCCAACGGCACCTCACGCCTTATGAAAAGTGGCTGCTGACACGCACTTCGGATAAAAAATTGATTTCGGACCTCTATCAACAGCTGTTCCTCACTCAGGCACACACATACAACGCGGGACAGGTCAGGTGGGAGAGAGATCTGGGGCGGCAGCTCACAAGGAAAGAATGGGAGGGGGTGTACCACAGGGCCAGACATTCAGCACACCACACCGGGCTCACCGAGACACTAACTAAAGTAGCCACGTACTGGTACCACACCCCTGAGAGATTACACCAATGGGATGCCCGAGTTAGCGATAGGTGCTGGAGGGGGTGCGGGGAGCTAGGAACACTGGAACACTTGCTATGGAGCTGCGAGGCGCTTCGCCCCTATTGGGACCCTATCCTGGACCTCATAGACGCACATCTAGATACACAGCTGCCGCGCTTCCCAGCATACATTATACTAGGCCTCCCGAACGCCCTCATGTATCCTCTGAAGTCCTGGAGGGGGCGGCTGATCGCACTGGCTCTGGGGGCAGCAGTCCAGAACATTGTGGCCCATTGGAGAGCAGCCCAGGCTCCGCAACAGCTGGGGTGGCTCCACCGGCTCTGGGCGATCCTGGAAATGGAGAAACTGTCACTGGCAGCAGCAGGGAGGGGGACGGAATTTGCGGAGCTCTGGCGACCATTCCTCGCCCTACTTGCGGGGGAATTCCGTGAGGTGAGCTGCCCACGCTACCTGCGTCTGCTGCGCCTTGCGGAAACACCTCTCCCAGAGCCCAAGACACGCTCCCACAAGCGTACAGGCCAGACGAGCGCAGCGCCACCAGACCATTAATGGAAGACAGTGGCCAACAGATTATTCCCGGAAATGGACAAGGAGAGGGGAGGGTAAGGGTGGGAAGGGTAGGGGGGTTGTTCACAGTTCTATGTTTCTTTCCTGTTGCACTAGTACTACATAGCCTGCACCTTTGTAGCACCTCTTATGACGCGGCCGGCCCGGTTGGGTTGTAGGCGGCTTGCTGTGTTAACGAACAGTGTGCCCCGCTGGCCATGTCATGGGCATCAGTGGGGTCTCAGCCTTTGGCTTCCCCAGAGTGGTGCCGGCCCACATACCATCTTGAGGTGCATATTGTTTGCCTGTGCTCAATAAAAGATTTATTACATAAAAGTCATTGCTGTAGTCCAGTCAGCTGGTGAGTTTGGGTTTGTGTCATGGTGCGTCTCATGTGTACGGCTAGCTGCTTGAAGATCTTACGTAGCATGTACAGAGTGAAGAAGCAGGCGGAGGAGATGGTGCTGTTCTGTGATTTCATTTTGAGCTTGTTGTCAATGATGATTCTGTAGTTTCTGGCATGGTTCGACGGGAGAGTGCGGGTCATAGGTCTGATGGCCACCAGAAGTTGTTCCATGGTGTTTCTGCTGTTGCCAAAGATCAATACTTCCATCTTGTCTGTGTGATGCTGAAGGCAGTTGTTCTTCATCTAGTTGGCGATGTTTGTCATTCATCTGTGGAAGTTGGATCTGGTGGTGGGGGGGTTGACGGTGAATGAGAGGATGTGTAGGGTATTGTCTGAGTTGGAAATTATGTTGAGACAGTGGGATCTGATGATGTTGGGTAGGGCATCATGTAGGAGAGTAGGATCTGCTTCCTATGGTTACCCCCACTTTTTGCTGTGTTTCACTGGTTTATCAACTTTAGTCTGGCTGTGGCACTGCTAATCAGGACCACAGCCTAGTTGTTCTCTCTCTAAATGTATTGCATGTACATCAGGTACACTCCAGATTGGTTACTGGGTTAACCGTGTGAGTCCTTAGTATATGCTACCTTAGGAACCAAGGGCAATAGTAAAACAGAGGCCTACCAGGGCCTGAAGCATGTATTATGCAACCCCTGGGAAGCCTTCCAAAATGTCACCACAGGTCTGCACTTGCAGCCTGGGTAAGGTGGTGTAAACACCCCTTACTGAGATATAATTACCTATATCTACCATTTAAAACAGACACATATAAACCTATAAGTCACTCCTATGGCAGGCCTTGACAATCCTGAAGGCAGAATGCTTGGTTTTGTGTGAGAGGGTGCCCTACCATGAGCTGAGCCCTTCTGCAGCTTTCGGAATCCCTTCCTTATAGCTGTTCTGTGATATGGTCATGCCATATACTATTATGTGCATTATAATCCTCGCGGTTAATGCTAACTTTGGAATTGTTCATCAAAACATGTTGTGTTTGGTGTCAAACATTTTGGAATAATAGCCCTCCTCCACCAGTTCTGGCAGCGGGGGTAGAATTCCACCATTCTAGAGAGAGAAGACATTTACACACTTACCTTTCCGGTAATAGTTTTAAAGAGCCCCAGCATCACAAAATGGATGCTGCTATCACAGACACAAGTCTGACCTCCTGCTGCTGGATGAAACTCTGGCAGGGGAGGCCTGGGCAATAGGTTTCCTGTCCAGGGAGGTTGTAGCACCTCCCCAGACAGGCTTTAGAGTATTGGGGCAGGGTGGGTTGCATTCATTGAATGCTTTTCAGACAGTTCCCGGGGCAAACAAGGTGTCCCCGTGCATTTTCCAGTTCAAACCAGTTGCTGGGACACTCAGCCCCAGCTCTGGTTTGAAATTAGACAAATGGGAAGGGGTGTAAACACCCCCTCCCTAGGTCCTCCCATATGTGGGACCCTAGAGTTAGTGCAACCCCTACACTTAGTATAAGTATAGGAACCCAGTCCCTAGGACTTTTTATTACCCTGGACAAAACTCTGAAACGGAAATCTTGGACCTCCAACATTCCATATTGGCTCATAGACAGAAGAAATCTCCCTTGGGGTCAAGGAGTTAAACAGGCACCAAAGAAGCATCTTGCCAGTCTGCATTTTTGAAGCTCCCGCTGGATCCTGAAGAATCTGTGACAAGGGTCATGGACTACCAGACATCTCCAAGGCTGACATGAGTAGCCAGAGAAGCTGAGACCTGTAGCTATCACGAGAGACGTGGGACTGGAACTCCTGGACCTCCTGCATATTTGCTAGTGTATCAACTTCCCAAGCTTTCTTGAAGTTGTCCATTGGGCTACTTGTAGTCCAGGCCCTCAGCACATTTTGCATTGAAGATTGTGGGCTTACAATCCACGCGTGTTCGTGGGCCCACTTTCAGTATTTCTGCTTGATCCGCCTTTGTGATCCCTAGTCCATTGACTAGTGGGTCCACACAAAGGAATCTACAACATTTTTTGGGCTTCCCTGATTGCTCTGACTCCCCTCCAAAGGTTGAGTCCCTCAGACCTTGCTGGTCTGCCCGAAGCCATACTCTCCATTCTGCATGGTTTGCTGTTGCCAAGGCTTGTTGGGTCCAATCCAGATACCGATGCTGCAACACCCAACATCCTTTGTGGGTCATCTGAAATCCAGTTCCTGCTTGCCATCGACGCCTCCTGGTCCTCGTGGCTGAAGAGTCAAGCTTCACCTGCATCACTTGAAACAACCGAAATCGGCTGGCATCCTCTTGTCGCCATCCGGGTCAAAGGCTAGTGACCCAGACTCTGTCCCTTCTGCTTTCAGATTCTTCAGATCTCCGATCCACCCTTGGATTCATCCGGACACTTTTCTCCTGGTCGCCTGCAGCACTTCTGTTGGACCTGGGCCTCTTGGCAGGGTCATCCCTAAACTTTTTGCCTTCCTCCAATACTCTCTCTGACCTATTTTGTTTGGTTTAATGACTCTGGGCCCTTTACCACTGCTGACCAGTGCTAAAGAGCATATGCTCTCCCTTCTGTAAATTGTACATGTGATTGATGTCCATGATTGGTGCATTGGATTTACTGTTAGTCCCTAGTAAAGTGCACTAGGAGTGCCAGGACTTGTGAATGCCAATACTGCTAGTGGGCCTGCAGCGCTGGTTGCGCCACCCACAGAAGCAGCCTTAAGATGTGTCTAGGGTCCGCCATTGCAGACCCCGCGTGCAGTCTCGTACTGTCATGCCGGCTGGCCAAGTGCACCCACTCGCCAGCCCCTGAACCTTCCCTTAACTGCATATTAGTCACCCCTATGGTAGGCCTGCGGGCAGGGTGCATTGTAGGTGTAAGGTAGGACAAGCCCTGATGTGTGTGGCATGTCCTAGTAGTGAATTACAACTAAATTCGTATTTCACTATTGAAGGCTACCTGCTTCCGTTAGGCCAGAATGGGCTGCTGGAATTATTACACGCTATAATCCCAGCAGGCTCAGGGAGCATGGTAGAGAGTCATGTTTAGTATGCCTGAACTCAGAATAATAAAATATTTCTTTTAGTAAAGTTTATTTTAATATCCTGTGTTTGCAAATGCTACTTTTAGAAAGTTAGCATTTGCTTGCCTAACCATTTCAGCCCGCCTCTGCTGGTATGTGTATCTGACTGTCTGGGATGTGTGAGTGACAGGGCTGGGGGATGACAGGTGGTGAATGCGTAGATTGCACCTTAGTGGGAGGTAGGAGTGGCTCTTGACTCTGAATCTTGCTGTGCTCTGCCACCACAATGCTGGCTCCACCCTCCTGGGGAGCGACGGATGACTCAGCCGACACTTGGCCCAGGAAGGGGGAAGCCTCATCAGCAAGGTACTTCTGGCTGCCCCTGTCCACACAATGCTGGCTCCACCTCCTGTGGGGCGTCTGATGCGCCTGCTCCTCACACTGAAAGCAGAAGCCGGATTGCACCCACCAGAGTACTCAAGGACTGAAAGTGGCTATGCAAAGGCCCCCCTGGCCTGCAAGAACAAAAGAAATGCAGTATAAAAGTAGGAGCCCTGCTCCTTGTAAATTAGATCCTGTTTGTGCTACAGAAGGAACTCTGCCCGACGAGAAGGACCTGGAAGGACAAAGCGGAGTGCTGTCTCTGGCCTGTGTCTGGTGCCTTGCTGCAGAAGGAGAGGAAAAGAAAAGACTACAAGAAGACTTTTGCTTTGTGAAACTTTGTGCCAAACTCTGCTGAAGAGATCTCCAAGGGCTTGCTGCTGAACTTGCCCCCTGACCAGCGCCCCAGGACCAGTGGGCGCTACCCCCTGAAGAAAGCAACTGTGTGTGCTGCTTATCGCTGCAGTACTGACGGAGGAGTCTAATCCAAGGCATCGACATCCCCCAAAGTACCGTGACCGGGGCCCAAAGCAACAGCGAGAGCAAAGTGAGGTCCAGCCGCCGCTGGCCTGAACACCGTGACCGCCTCTGCACCGGGAGCCCGAGAGCAACGTGAAGGAGGACCCGTCCGGTCCAAGCTCCCGAATTGACTGCGCTTCGAGCCGTCAATCCACCTGCAAAGACGGACAGCCGCCCTGTGAGAACCCCCCTCTGGTCGGTATCCTGCCCGACAGCTCAGCTGTGAGCGAACAGCTGCAACCGGCACTTTGGCTGGGTACGTCCTGCACTTGGGGACCATACTGCCACTTGCCGCCACCACACAGCCGCCGCCTCCAGGGTCAGAGCGAACGACGAAGGAAGGACCCTGCCGCCACTGAACACCGCCGCCCCGGATGACCCGTGACCTGCCCGGCTGAGAGCCGCAGCGAACAGCGACCCCGGAAAAGCAACGCGACGTGGGACAGATCCCCTGGAAGCCGCCCGCTCCACAAGAATTTGAAAGGTACTGTGTTGTATCCTCACGGTGCGAGCGTCCTGCAACTCGAGCTCGCACCGCGCTATCTGCTCCCAACGCGAGCCGCCTCTGAAACCGAGGCTCGCACGGCTCCTGGTCCTCGGTGCCCACGCGGGAAGCGTGAACTCTGGCGGACCGGGCCCGATCTCCTCTCTGAAGCGAGCGGAGACAGCGGAAAGCGCATTGAGGCGCTACAAGACACTGAACCTTATTGAACCCGGGCAGAAGGCCCAAAAGATTGCTTATTGCTAAGAAAGAACTGTGGCAACCTGAACTTAAGTAACCTGGAACCGCTATTGAAAGTTTAACAACTGTATTTACAAGCCTGCTTGAAATTTATATAAAGATATATATTTTTACAAATACAGTTTGGTGTCATTGTGTGGTGGGTTGGTTGTGACGGTGTAATATTGCAAATGTTTAACCCTATGTGCCCCAGAGATTAGCCTAAGACTGCTTAAGCCGCACTACCTAGAGGGTAAGCAGAGGTTGTCTTGAAGGTAACCCTCAGCCCTGACGAGGAAGAGAGAGCCCCTGCTTGTCGCTAGTGTTGCACTGCGCCAACTAGAGACTCCCCCTTCCTACAACTTCTTTGCAGCTCTTCATTGGAAACGACGACGAAACCCGACACGAAAAGACACCTATGCAACCGGATTCCCTGTGTGAGGAAACACGAGTATTTTGGTGCTCCCATGGGTCTTGACTCTCAAAGTGTCCAGTACTGAAGAGGTTCTACTGTAGTCCACTCCCAAGTGTCCTTAATCTTTGTAACTTTAACTTTCGCCATTGAAGTCAATGGTGATTCGTGGCTTTGTTTAGACACTGCACGCATCCCCTGTTGGTCTCCTGTGTCCCTACCTAGGGTGGTTCCTGGTTGCCCCCAGTGGTTCTACAGGCCCTATGCCTAGCTTCTATCTCTCTCATGGTTCTTATACCACTTTCTTAGTATATGGTTTGTGAGGCCCCCAGGGCACAACATATTCTGTGCTAATTTACTGTGTGTTATTTAAATTCTTGTATTGGACTTTTTCCAATTCCAATTCCAAAAATTCTTTATTTCGGCCACTTGGACCATAAAAGATGCAGTAAAAATACATACAGGTAAAACACAATATATACAGTAAAAACCAACTGGGCATGCAATGTTGAAAGATACAGGATAGTATGTGTTAGCCAGACATTTTCTTCCTTATTACCCATGCTGCCATCAGAAATTTAGACACCGCAAAGACGATGTGGCCCAGGGTGTTAGTTTTCATAATCCTGTAGGCCTCTAAATAGTTACTGAAGCCCAGGTTCCGGCACAGGGGAGCTATCCAGCGCCTTCTCGGGCTCCGATAGGCAGGGCAACAAAACATTATGTGCAGGTCGTCCTCGTCCTTGACTTTGCAGCATGAGCAAAGCTTGTCACCCCCTTTCGACCATTTATAAGTAAAAACTTTAGTAGGGAGCGTACCAAACCTCCATTGCAGGAACAGTTTCCTCGCCAGGAGAGGATAGATAAAATCCATAAAAGGTTCAAAAGCGTAGGAATTTTTGGATACTAAAAAACGTTCCGTCAAGGTACCACTGTTGCATGCATTGTCCATACCAACAAGGTTTTTGTTCCTGTAAAGCTGTGCGAGTGTTTTACGCGAAATCCTTCTACAGCCCAGAGCTGGATCATCCCATAGATCTGGTAATTTCAGGCTAGACAATTCGGACTTGATAAATGCCAGCCAGGGGATCTTGCCATTTACATCCAGCCTCATTACATTTAGGAGATCCTGCCTGTAGTGATGCAATTCCTCTGTGGACCATAGACGATGCCAGAATTTCACAGGTTTGGACCGCAGGTCCTCAGCAATTGATGGAAGACCCAGATCTAACCTTAAGGGGAGGAGTGGGGTGCCCTGCGGAAGAGCAAGTAAACGTCTAAGAAAACAGTTTTCTACCCCTGCCAAGACCTTCCCGGCTTTGTAGCCCCACAGCTCACTGCCGTAAGAGGCAGCTGCCTTCACCTGGGTCCTATATGTTTCCAGGACCGGACTAACAGGCTTGAAGGTAGACTTGTTGGACACCCTCAGGAGTGCGCCCGATAGCTGGGAAAGTTTCAACCTGGATTTTGCCACCTGAGAGTCCCATGTCAGATTTTCTTGCAGTGATACCCCCAGATACACAAAGGTTGAAACCCTTTCAAGGCTAGTTTCCCCCAGCTTTGGGTTGGGTCTGGTTTTGGCGGGAGGGTTGAAGATCATGAACTTGGTTTTTTGCGTGTTCACCTCCAACCCATGTTGTTGGCAAAAATGGCCAAAACCATCCACTATCCTCTGAATCCCCATGGGGGACTTGGAAAGGAGGAGGGTATCATCGGCAAACATAATTGCCGGAACCCTCCTTCCTGCCAAAACCGGGGCATCATTGTCCCCAACAGCGTCAAGATGTTGGATGACGCTGTTGATGTACAGACAGAACAGTGTCGGGGCCAACACACAGCCCTGTCTGACACCTCGGGAGACCGGGAATTTGCCCGAGGGCTTGCCATCCCTCCCACACCTCACTTGCGCAAAGTTGTTCTCGTGCAGCCTTATGATGATTCTAAGGAGGTGGGGGGGGGCTCCTAGCTTCCGCAGAACCTCCCAAAGCTTCCCCCTCGGGACTAGGTCGAAGGCTGACCTCAGGTCCACGAAGACCATGTACAATCGACCTCCCTCCAGCGTGACCGTCTTCCAATAAAGGAGAAGGAGTCGAAAGATTTGGTCCATGGTCGACGTGTTCTTCCTGAAGCCAGCCTGGAGGGGGCTCATGATGTCATTATCCTCGACCCAGTCTAGGAGATGGTCCAAAATGAGGCATGCAAAGAGCTTTTGGGGCACGTCTATGAGGCTTATAGGCCTATAATTGGAAGGGAGCAGAGTAGAACCCTTCTTATGGATGGGTACAATCTCTGCCCCCAGCCACGAACCAGGGATCGCCATACCTCCAAGAATGGCATTGAAAAGGATGAGAAAGTATGGACTTTTACTTCAACCCTCATAAAGAGACTAGAGGGGTTGTGTTTAGAGTAAATACCTACATATTTGATATATAACTGGTGTGGATCTCCTTTCATTTGATCATTCAAGGGATTATAGACTGGTAAAACAAGCTGCTTTACATTCCTTCAAGACTTAGCCTGAAGGGTGCTCTCCACAGCTACCACCACTAGGATAGCTTTTTGTAAAGGTTGTCTTAAACCTACCATCAATAAGGGTTGTTTGGACTGGTGCAAGGTGCCCACTACAATAGTGGACTTCATATGCCAGGCCAACTTTTCAGAGATCATATATGCATTGAAGGGCATGGTACTGAGAGATGAACCCTGGGGGACACCGCTGGTGATTTCCTGGGTTCAGAGGTGAAATGTTGGGTGTGGATCCTCTGGGTTCTACCGGTGAGGAAGGAGATGATCCATCTGAATAAGTCTCTTTGGATGCTTAAGTGGTAGAGGTTTTCGATCAGTGTGTGGTGGAATATGGTGTTGAAGGCTGCTGAGAGGTAAAGGAGGATCAAAGCTGCTCGGTTGAGGAGGGTTTGAATGTCATCAGTGGCTGCCATCAGGACAGTTTTGATATGATATGATTTGAAGTAGCATTTATAGAGCGCATAGCTACCCATGGGCATCCCAGCGCTAAGAAGTGAAAGAAGCTTCTGAGACTTATCTGGGGAAGAGACAGGTTTTCAACAGCTTGTAAAAGATCAGATGGTTGGTTTCTTTCCGCAGCTGAAGGGGAAGAGAATTCCAGAGCTTGGCGGCGTTATAGGAAAAGACCCGACCTCCGCTTCTGGCTCTTTTGATCCTTGGCACAAAGGCCAGGTGCAGTTCATCTGAGCGTAAAGGCCTATTGGCTTGATAAGGTTTGGCTAAGGGGGAAATGATCTTGGGTCCATTCCCTTCAAGCAGTTTGTGAATGATACAATGAGCTTTGAAATGGACTCTCTCTCGAATGGGCTGCCAGTGTAGAGCTTTCATGGCAGGTTTGGCTGACTGTCGATAGGGAATTCCCATGAGAGTTCTTGCCTCGCAGTCTGGATCATTAGAAGTTTAGAAAATACTGCCTCTGGGGCACCTAGGTAAAGTACATAGCTAAAGTCCAAGCGTGATAAAATAAGCACTTGGACTGCAAGTTTCTTAGCTTGAAAGGGTAGCAGAGGAAGTAATTTTTGTAGCATTCTGAGCATGCTAAAGCAAGCAGCAACATTTCTGGTTTGGACTTTAAGATTAAGGTCTAAGTCCAGCCAGAACCCCAAAGTTTTTATATTTGATTTGGGGATGGGTACTGGTCCCATTGCAGTCGGCCACATCTTAATTGGTCTGGATAGTGACGGGTTACCAAGGAGCATGAGCTTTGTCTTGTCCCCATTTAGCTTCAGGTAGGAATGGTTCATCCATTTGGTCACTTCTTCAAGGCAAGTACAGAGGCAGGGTGTGGATGTATCAGGATGATTAAGTGAAACCACTAATTGAGTATCATCAGCGTATGTTACGATGTTCACTTCGTAGGGCTGAATGACCTCTGCCAGTGGAGCCATATAGGCATTAAAAAGTGTTGGGCTTAAAGAAGAGCCCTGTGGAACTCCACATAAAAGGGGACAAGGTTTGGAGGTGGCTTCACCCTCAAATACCTTGAATGATCACCCATACAGGAATGACATCAGCCTGGTTAGGGCTGTTACAGACACACCCAGATTTCTGAGACGGTCAATCAAGATATGGTGATTCACCGTATCGATGGTCAAGAAGGATCACGGCAGATGATCCTCCTGAATCGAGAATTTTTCTTGATTCTTCCATGACAGCTTGGAGAGCTGTCTCTGTGCTGTGACCGGGACAAAATCCTTTTTGTGTTGGGTGGAGGAGGTGGTTGGATGCTAAGTAGGCAGAGAGTGTAATATTTACATATTTCTCTAGGATTTTGCTAATTTCCTGGAGGAAGGAAATAGGACGATAGTTGGCAAAGCAGTCAGGGTGTAAGGTAGATTTCTTCAGAAGAGCTCTGATCATAGCTTTTTTTCCGGGAGGGGGGACAACTCCGGATGAGATGGATGAATTAATCAGGTCTAAAATGACCGGGCCACATGTCTCTGTTGCTTGTTTGAGAATCCTAAGTGGGGCAGGGTCATTAGGTGATCCGCTTTTTACTTGGTCAGCAGTAGCTAGCAGACAATTATAGTCCATTTTAGGACAAGCTACTAAGCACATTTCCTTATCCTCTAGACAGGGATTTTTGTAGTAGGTGCGAATGGGGTCTTTGGTAGAAGAGAAGGATCCGTAGATATTCCTAATTTTGTTGTGAAAATATTCCGCCGAGTCATTACAATGTAGGTCTGAAATAGCGGGGTAGTCGGGGAGAGAAGGAGCATTCATTAATTTCTTAACAATTTAGAATGTTTCAAGGGGGGAGTTGGGAGAAGAAGCAATGATCTTCTCGTACTAGATGGCTTGGGTATTTCTAATTTCAATTTGATAAGTTTTGATAGCATTCTTATATTCCTTCTTCTTATCTGGGGCAAAAATCCTACTCCAGGCTCTCTGTCTTTTTACAGATTTGTTTTAATTTTCGGAGTTTGGGAGTATACCAAGCCGCTTTATTAGGTCTTTTATGCAGCTGGATTGTTGTTTTAGGAAGGACTGAATCTAGTGAGCTGTTAATCCAGATGCCAAATTTCTCATTGGCCCCTATTGGATCGGAGTCAGGAGCAGGCCTAGATCTCTCTATGGTTGATATCCAGGTGTCTAATGGAAGTTTTGACCAGCATCAGGACTTAGTTTGTATGAGTAGGGTTGGGGGAGTAGCTTGGGTAGGAGACCAGGATAAGGGGATGAGAAAGCGATCTGACTAAGGAATGGGTATTGGAACTTGACAGGATAGCTCCTTCAGACCCGAGAAAATGGGGTCTAGGAGGTGTCCTTTTGAGCGTGTTGCGGGCAGTACTTTTCGAGTGAGCTGTAAGGCCGCTAGGTCTGAGATCAATTCGGTTGCAGTTTTAGAGGTTAAGTCATCAAAGTGAATATTGAAATCTCCAAGAATGGTGAAGTTAGTAGTAGAGCTTGCTAGTTTGGGAACCGTGTCTGCAAGTGAGTTAAAAAATTGGCCTATAGAGCCTAGGGGTGATAGATCAGGATCCCTGATAGAGTTATCATAGGTGTGAATCCTATTGAAAAACAAAGGTTTTCACAGTTTAGAAGAGGGCCCCCCAAAGGTTGTACAAATGAGGTGGTTCTTTAAAATGATGGCAATTCCACCCCCTTTACCATTAGTTTCTATCTAGCCTCTGTATTTTGTAGCCGGGAGGTAGAGCTTGAACTATGTCAGGATCAGCGGCTGTGTTTAGCCTGGTTTCTGTGAGGAAGAGAGCATCAGGGCTTTCCTCCATAAGGAGCAAGGACACTTCCTCAGCATGTTTTGGTAAGGAGCGACACTTTAGTGAAAATAGCTTAAAAACTTGGTGTGGTATAGCTGCATGTAGATTGATGGGAATAGGGTGCTTGAGTCTATAAGAGCAATGCTTACATTTGTAGTTCCAACAGTCAAGAACGATAAAGTGAAGACAAGGGGATCTGGGTGCTGTACCTCTGTTTTTCTAGTGGGAGACAGGCAGGGGTTCTCGCCCCTGGTCCCAGGTGGGCGTGGACGGGTGCAGACAGGCTTGCCTTTGGCGTGCCTTCGGAGCACCATCGGCGCGCCCGCTGCGTGCGTCCACTGCGCAGTCACGTCATCGGGCTTAATATAGCCCTGGTAGGCTCAGCGACTAGAGCGCTGACATACAAAGATGGTGGCCAAGTTATGCGGGCAAAAACTCCCCCCTCAATTCGCACACAGTGCAAAATGAGCACTCAGTGCAATAATACAGTTTTAAAACAGAGTAAAAACAATTTCAAATTTTTTGATGCTGTGAATGCTGTGGAAGTTGGATTGGGAGGCGTTGAATAGTGGGTTCTGCTACAGTTGTGTCAGGAGTTGATTTTTGATGATCTTTTCTGGAACTTTCGCTGGTAATTGGAGCAGGGAGATTTTCCAATAGTTTTTGAGGTTGCTGTTGTCGACGGATGGTTTTTTTGGTAGTGGTCTCACTTCATCATGTTTCGAGGCATCAGGAAATGTTGCTTCGGTGATAGAGGTGTTGAGTAGGGTTGTGAGTTACTGGCTGATCCTTTGGTTTCTGAGGTTGAAGATGTGGTGCAGGCATGGGTCTGTGAGAGCTCCAGAGTGGATGGATTTCATGGTGGAGAGGATGTTCCAGGTGGTCAGTATAAGGTTCATGCTGGTTACGGTGGTGGCGTATATGTTGAGAAAGTCAATAAGTGTGGGTTGGAGTTTGAAGTTTCTGTATATGGTTGCTATCTTAACATGTAAGAAGTGGGCAAGGTTTTCACACAGCTCCTGTGAGGGTGTGATGTTGTTTTCGCTGGCAGCCAGGTCGGAGAATTCCTTAACGATGTTGAAAAGTTCCTTGGTCTTGTTGGTACTGGTTTTAATGCATGCAGCAAGAGCTGTCTTTTTTGTTGCCCTCAGCAGTTGGTGGTAGAGGTTGAGGGAGGACTTGAAGGCTGCCCTTTCAGAGGTGTCCTTGGTGGCGTGCCATCTCCTCTCCAACTCTTCGCTGTCTTGTTTTGCTGTTCTGGGTTCTTGGGTGTACAAGCTGGCCTTTTTGGAGCCTTTATTCTGGATATTGCTCTTGATGGGGATGATGCTGTCTGTGCAATTGGTGATCCAGGCATTGAAGTTTTTCACTTACAGCTCAAGGTTGGTATAGGTAGCAGTGTTGGAGGTGTTGAGGGTGTTCACCAGCTGCTCTCTGAGATTTTTTTCCACCTTCGGTGTGGAGCGTTGGTTATCTTTGGGGTGGCGATGCGGGGGCTGTAGATGCTGAAGTGGACGATGGAGTGATCCGTCTGTGATATGGTTGATTTGACATGGTTGCTGGAGGTAAAAATTGGGTCCAGCATACGTCCTGTGGTGTGTGTAGGTTCGTGGAAAATCTGGGTCAATCAAATGCTGCTCATAATGTCACGGAGGTGCCAGTGTTTTTGTTTTTGGGTCGTCAATGTAGAAATATAGGTTTTTGGGGAAGATGTAGTCCTTGGAGTCTAAGGCCAGGGGCATAATGAAGTCTGCAATTGTGATGCAGAAGCTGGAGAGAGGCCTGGGGGGTCAGTATGCGAGGGTGCCTCTGATGGTTGTTTTGTCATCCATGTGGAGCTTGAAGTTGAGATATTACATGGGGGTGGCGCTGTTGTCAGTGGTCCACTTTATGGTCTTTTTGTGGATGATGGCTATTCCTCCTCCTGGCTTATTGGTGTGGCCCTGACAAGTGATTATATACCTGTCGGGGATCACTGTGGTAATGTCTGGGGCGGATGTGAGGGCGGGAAAGCAAAAAAAACTAGAATTGATGGATAGAAGGCAGAGCAAATCAAAACGTTCACCCAGAGTCAAGAGATCTGGGTTAAAACCTTCAATCTTTTGCACACCATGCCACCCCATTTTAGACCTGGCCATATGCAAATCAGTCTTGACCGTGTGCCTCATGAGAACAGTCAAGCCAGGTCCTCCCTGGACTAGAACCAAGCATCCTAGGACCAGTTTTGGGTTTTCAACCCTCAGCAGCCAGGATAGCTTGAATCTAGTGGCACAGTGAACCCGGGACCTACTTCTGGGCGGACCCGGCGCATTTAGGGCAAGAGAGCAAAGGACACAGAAGTGATGGACGGAATGCAGAACAAATCAAAGCATTCACCCCAGTAAAGAAATCTGGGTTCAAGCTATTCTGGCTGATTAGGGGTGAAACCCTGAAACTGGTCCTAGGATGATATGATTGCTTCCAGTCCAGGGAGGACCTGTCTTGGCAGTTCGGGCTGGACTGTTCCCTTGGGCGAAGGGTCGAGACTGATTTGCATATGGCTGGGTTCAAACTGAAATGGCATGGGAAGCAAAAAAATGATGGACTTTGGCCCAGATCTGGTTACTGGGGTGAATGTATGGCATTGCTCTGCATTCTGTCCATTAACTGTTCTTTTGCATTTGCCACCCGGAGTTGGAAGGGTATGTTCTGACATGGGTCCCGTGCTCTCCATGCCACAGGAGTCAAGCTATCCTGGCTGATGAGGGGTGAAACCCTGAAACCGGTCTGAGGATGCTTGTTTTCATTCCATGGAGGACCTGGCCTTGCCGTATGGGCTGGACTGTTCCCATTGGGCGCTGGTTCAAGACTGATTTGCAAATGGCTAGGTTCAAACTGGAATGGCATGGGAAGTGTTACATTTGGGGGTCTCTAGTTGGTACATGTAGATACTTGTGACAAATAGGGACCCTTGCCTCTAGTCAGGGTAGGGGGTACACTCCTAAAATAACTCTGCTCACCCCCTTGGTAGCTTGGCACGAGCAGACAGGCTTTACAGAGGCAGTGTGTAAAGCATTTGTGACCACATACAAATACCAAGTGACAACACTAAAGATGGACACCACACAGTTGTGTATTACAAATATTTATTCTTTATATAGACTTAACACAAGACCACAAATGACAAAAATCCACAAAACTATACTTAAGATGGTAGTTTTAGCTTAGTTCAGTTCAGTACTTAAGATGCCTCACTTTTCTTCAATGTACCTTACAATGCGCTGCGCTTCCACAAGAAGTAATGTTGCAGCGATGGAAATGTGCCGAAGTTCCGATGCAAAGAAATAAAGATGTGAAGATCTTCCAGATGCGCCACGCTTCTACGATGATGTGAGAAGTCTTGATTCGATGCGTCAGCTGCAGCGGCGACACCTTTGCTCAGCGATGCAACTGCAACAGCTTCAGCTGCGAAACTCTTCTCCGAGGTTTGCGAGAAGCTTCCACATGATGCAACAACTACAGCGGTGACATCCTTGTTCAGAAATGCGACGGCGACACACTTCCTCCTCATTGCAAGATACTTCTCTCGATGCGGTGCAATAAGACAGCTAAAGCAGCAGCACCCTTCCACAACGGTGACACGCTTCTTCTCCTTTGCGAGACGCTTCTCTTGATGCGGTGCAATACGACAGCTCCAGTCACGACACCCTCGTTCAGAGATGCGACGGCAGCAGCGATGGCGACATGCTTCTTCCTCTTTGAGTTGCGCTTCCAGCTCCTTGCGACACGCAGTCCCTCAGAAGGCCCAAAACAGCAGCAGGCACTTACAAAGAACTCTGGGGAGCTGGGGGGTGTAGTCTGTTGTTCCTGAGAAATCAGCAGGAGGCAAGCTCTTTTGCAAGCCCTTGGAGATCCTTCACAAGTTGAAAGTAAAGCACACAAAGTTCTTTCTCCTCTATTTGGCAGTCAGGCAACCACTGCAGGCCAATCCCCTAAGCAGCACTTCAGCTTAGGAATAGTCTCTCCTCAGTTTCTTCAGGTTTCTCTCCTCAGCAGAGGTGTCTTCTTGTAGTCCAAAAGTGATCTAAATTCTTGGGATCAGGGTCCCAATACTTATACCCCTAAATCTTTGTCATATGTGGGAAGAGGGGCCTTTGCCTAGTCCAAACCAGTTCTGGATCACTCTGTTCATAGGAATCCTTCTTTCCTTTCAAAGTGCAGAGCAGACACCTCAGACGCCCCATAGGAGCTGGAGCCAGAATTGTGGAGGAAAGGCACAGCCCTGGAGCACTCTGTTGACATGACTCCTTCTCTCCTTTCACAGTGCGGGACAGAGACATCAGACGCACCACAGGAGGTGGAGCCAGCATTGTGGAGGGAAGGCACAGCCCTATTTAGGTCCCTGGTGCAACTCCTCCCTCCCATCTAGATGCAGATCTCTCTATTCACCACTGGGCTGACTCATCCTGTCTCCTGGAATCCCCCAGCACTGCCACTCAAACTCCAGACAAGGAATACACAACCTAGCAGAGGCAGGCTTGGATAGTTAGACAAGAAAATACCTACTTTCTAAAAGTGGTATTTTCAAACACAGAATGTTAAAATCAACCTCACTAAAGGATGTATTTTATCATTCTGAATTTAGGCATACTAAATTCGAATTTCTACTGTGTTTCCTGAGTCAGTTAGGAATATAAGATGTAATAATCTAATTGCCCATTCTGGCCCATGGAGAACAAGTAGCATTGCAATAGTGAAAAACGTAAATGGCTGTAATTCACTATTAGGACAGGCCACACACACCAGGGCTTGCCCTACCTTATACTTGCAATGCACCCTGCCCTTGGGCCTACCATAGGAGTGTCTGACATGAATAAAAGGGAAGGTTTAGGGACTGGCAAGTGGGTGCACATGCTCAGTCAGCATGACAGTATCAGACTGCACACAGGCTCTGCAATGGCAGGCCTTAGACACATTTTACAAGGCTGCTTCTGTGGGTGGCACAACCAGTGCTTTCAAGCCCACGAGCAGTATTTGGATTTACAAGCCCTGGGCACACTCAGTGCTCTGTACTAGGGTCTGACAAGTAAACCAAACAAGCCAATCACGGAATCACTAATCAATACATCAATTTACAATAGGGAGAACATATGCACCTCAGCACTGGTCAGCAGTTGTAAAGTACCCAGAGTCATAAAACAGCCAAAAACAGGTCAGAAAAAATAAATAGAGGAGGAAGGCAAAAGGTTCAGGGATGACCCTGCAAAAAGAACCAAGTCCAACACAACTACCTTGTAGCCAAAACTCAGGGTAGACCAATCACTACCTTGATGGACTTACCTGCTTTGGTGATAGAACATGTACCTGGCCCACAACAGCTGGGGCATATTCCAGTTCTACGCCAATCTGAACCCATTTAAGTTCCTCTGTCCATACTCTCAGGGCCCACCATGCTAAACCATGTGAAACCCTTCTCCTCTATAGAAACCAACTCTGCAGCACCTAACCTTAGCTTGCTCACAGATGTGTCCAAACAGACAGAGAGGACGCCACAGTGGCCACTGACAGTAGTCAGTAATGAGACCCAGACCTTATGCTTCTCACTGACCAAACAGCCCCAGGCCTGTACCCGACGGCTGGACCAGAGACTGGGGTGGGCTCTCCCACACCCGGTCCTCCTCCTTGGGGCTGTGTACCCTCCCACCTGGAGTGGTACCCCCTTCCAGAATTGTCTGGGTGCCTGTAGCAGGTGTCCTGCACAATTTGCCCACCAGTTCAGGGGTTCTATCCTGCAACTGGGCTGCGAGGTCAGGGGGACACCCTGAACTGGCCCTTCAACCTAGGGTCTAAACCCCCCAGTTGAACCGGGGTCAGAGGTGAGGACTCCCTTCCTCTGTACCCCCTTCCAGGGCACTGCACCCTCCCAACTGGAGTGGTACTCCTATAAGCTACCTCGGTCAGGACACTGATTACAGTTGCCCCTTTCTCCGGGTCAGACAACACCTTACCCTGGCTTCCCAGCCCAGGGACCAAACCCTGCCATTAACACTTGCCTGTCAAACCAGGACTTCCTTGGGAGCATGCATGCTCTGCCGAGGGTGACAGATAACTCATGTGTCGTGTGACAGTCTGCCTGGTGCAGATCTCCCGACCCCTGTCCATCTGACAGTGCACGAAGACCCCCCAGGACAGAAGTGGTGTCACCATGGTCATTCACTGGTGACGCAGCCCTTCCAGCTGGCCCCTGACCCACTGGTTCCTCCATTGGGGACTCCTACCCCCTCTCATTCCTCAGTCTGGACCTCTGTACCCTCCCAACTGGAGCGGCACTGCCAGACACCAGAACCGATGGAGGTCTGATTACAGACACTCCCAGCTCACAAGACACTAGGGGATCCCACTCAATGGGCAGCCCATCGGGACAGCCTAGGCCCCCCACCTGGTATTCCCTTAAAGAACCATCCAGGCTCTGAGACTGGGTTTCGGGCACCTGGGGACTCGCAGCCCCACACACACTCCTTCTCCACTGAGACAGAACGTGAACCCCTACACCCCTCCCACTACAATGGGACCTAGCTGGGCTACTCTGCACCACTTACACCACCCTGGGTTGGAAGATACCGGAGTCACTCCCTACAGGGTCACTACCCAGTGCCTCTTCAGACCCTCTGGAATCCACCAAAAGGACTGCCTACAACATGAGCTCCCTGGAGTCAGAGAACTCACTCTCAAACAGGTGTTGGAATAGTTCTGGAAAACAGGGACTTACAATATGCACTCTCACAATTAGATCACACAGCCCCCTACAAGGGTTAACCAAACTATCCTTTCCCTCCCCATCCAGTGCCTCACACATGTACGCCACACCACTCTCCTGAGATTGGCAAGACAGTATCTCACTGTCTCTGTCATTCAACCGACACTCTTCTGGGGGTTTCACACTCACATACCGGAACTTCAACCTTGGGGAACCCCTCTCCCTGCACATCTCATCTAGAGTCAGTAAAGTGTCCCTCCCATCCCTAGGACCATGAACCCCTGCGCCAGTTACCCTATTCTACTCAGGGACGCTGAGCATCACTGGAGCTACCTCACGTCCTTCAACGCCCTGGTGTATGTTAACCCCCTCCTTCAAGTCAGACGCCGCATCTCTGGGTATGTGTACTACTCCCTCAGCACTGGAAAATTAAATTTTGCTGCCACCATTTGAGCTGAATTCCACCTCCAACTCAGCAGAGCTCAATCTCTGAGCTACACACATTTCTTGTTGCTGGGCTGAGACCCTCATGGCCTCAGGCCTGTCGAGCTCTAAATCAAGCTTCCTCATTATCAAGTAATGCTCAAACTGCATTTTCCTTTCTTCCAGGGCTAATTTCCTATTTTCCGTCTCCAGTTGCCTGTTCACCTTAAACTTGGTTATATCCAATTTGTGCCTCCAAGATCTTTGTCCTCCAGCTCCTCTGGGGACAGACTCTTGCCAGAAGCACTGCTACCTGTGGGGGAAGGTGTTTTCCTTTCTCCTGGACACACTGGCCCGTCCAGCTGTACATCTGCATGGTCATCCCCCTTCTCATTCTCAGGGGCTTCCCTTGCTTCTACCCAGGCCCTCAGTTCCTTGTAGAACTTCTCCTTTACTCTGAATCTAGCAGTGGAAACATTGAATTTCCTGCAGAAGTATGTTAGCTGTCTTACTTTGTAGCTTTCCAGCCTTTCCTCTTCCCAATCACAATCAATAGAGGCTATGGTATCTGCTCTCTCCAAGACAATTGCATTTGACATTTTTCAAAAGTAGAATATCCCCAAAAGGGAATCTACCAAAAAGTATGTGGTTGCGTTATGGTCTGCACTCACTAAGCAGTGTTCACCAATCACTGTACATAAGTTACAAATGCAATGCCAGAATCCTCACCGCTGACCACAAATGTTAGATTTGGGGGTCTCTTGTTGGCACAGGTAGGTACTTGTGACAAATAGAGACCCTTGCCTCTAGTCAGGGTAAGGGGATACACGTCTAAAATAACCCCTGCTAACCCCCTTTGTAGCTTGAAACGAGCAGGCAGGCTCATCTCAGAGGCACTCTGTAAAGCATTTGTGACCACATACAGTAACCAAGTGACAACACTACAGATGGACACCACACAGTTGTATATTAAAAATAAGTATTCTTTATATGGACCTAACACAAGACCACAAATGACAAAAATCCACAATACTATACTTAAGATGGTAGTTTTAGCTTAGTTCAGTTCAGTTCCTAAGATGCAAAACTTTGCGTCAATGTACCTTACGATGTTTTGCGCTTCCACAACAAGTAATGTTGCAGCAATGGAAATGCAGAAAAGTTCTGGTGCTAAGAAATAAAGACCTTTCAGATGCGGCACGCTTCTCCGATGATGCGAGAAGTCTCGATTCAATGCATCAGCTGCAGCGGCGACACCCTAGTTCAGCATTGCGACGGCAGCAGCTTCAGCTGCAAAACTCTTCTCCGACGTTTGCGAGAAGCTTCCGCATGATGCAACAACTACAGCAGCGGAATCCTTGTTCAGAAATGTGATGACAGCAGCTCCGACGGTGGCGCACTTCTCCGGGGATGCGAGGCGATTTCCTCGATGCGGTGCAATACGACAGCTACAGCGGCGACACCCTTATTCAGAAATGCGATATCAGCAGCAGCGACGGCGACACGCTTCTTCCTCGTTGCGAGACACTTCTCTCAATAAGGAGCAATACGACAGCTACAGCGGCGACGCCCTTGTTCAGAAATGCGACAGCAGAAGCCGTGATGGCCACAAGCTTCCTTTTTGTTGAGAGACGCTTCTCTCGATGCAGTGCAATACGACAGCTCCAGCGACGACATCCTTGTTCAGAGATGCGACAGCAGCAGACGCGACGCGCTTCTTCCTCGTTGTGTCGTCCTTTCAGCTCCATGCAACACTTAGTCCCTTAGAAGACCCAAAACAGCAGTAGGCACATCCAAAGAACTCTGGGGAGCTGGGGGGTGAAGTCTGTTGTCCCTGAGACTTCAGCAGGAGGCAAGCTTTTTCCAAGCCCTTGGAGATCCTTCACAAGTTGAAAGTACAGCACACAAAGTTCTTTCTTCTCTCTTTGGCAGTCAGGCAACCACTGCAGGCCAATCCCCTAAGCAGCACTTGAGCTTAGGCATAGTCTCTCTTCAGTGCTCAGTATCTTCAGGTTCCTCTCCTCAGCCAAGGTGTCTAGTCCAAAAGTGATCTGAAATCTTGGGATCTGAGTCCCAATACTTATACCCCAAAATCCTTTGTCCTCTGAGGGCAGAGGGGCCTTTGCTTAGTCCAAACCAGTTATGGTGCA
Organism: Lissotriton vulgaris; assembly: GCF_964263255.1. Classification (NCBI taxonomy): domain Eukaryota; kingdom Metazoa; phylum Chordata; class Amphibia; order Caudata; family Salamandridae; genus Lissotriton; species Lissotriton vulgaris. The sequence goes on along the minus strand of NC_141696.1, from coordinate 458,171,196 downwards.
CTCTGTTTACAGGACTCTTTCTTTCCTATCAAAGTGCAGAGCAGAAACATCGGACACCCCACAGGAGGTGGGGCCAGCATTGTGGAGGGAAGGCACAGCTCTATTCAGGTCCCAGGTGCAACTCCTCCCTCCCATCTAGATGCAGATCTCTCTATTCACCACTGGGCTGACTCATCGTGTCTCCAGGAATCCCCCAGCCCTGTCACTTAAACTCTACACAAGGAATACACTGTCAATATTACAAGCAATCTTACCTGCTGGTTGCTTGTTGGTAGATTTTGCAGAGACGTTACGGACAGATTTCCCTTTACTCTTAATTAACACCCTGTGATGGATCTTAAACACTAAGATAATTACTTAGGATTTAGGGAGGAGGGCTGGATCGGGAACGCTACCTGTTCCTGGTTGTCGACCTGCGAGGCAACAAGGAAAGAGGATTATAGTAACAATCTCCCTATCTATTTAGTTTCTTACACTAAGTTCAGTACAGGTATTGCTAATTATTCTCAGGAAGTGTACCCTACCTGCGATATTGGGAAGTCTGGCCTCGAGTCCTTGTTGTCGTTGTGAAGTGTGGATTGTCTTCTCTTGTAATCAGAGGAGAGTAGTTTGTAGAAGAAGTTATGTTCACCTATGCGGAGAATTAAACATTTGAATAAGTTACTGGTTTTTCTTATGTGGTTTCTGTGCCAAAAATGCTTATTACAGTCCACTTTTGTTTCACTTACTCCTTTAAATCTCCTATTTGCTTATCTTCACAACCTGTATTTTCTATAAGAAATAAATAAGAACATACACCAAATAATATCAACTAAGTTATGCTAATTTGTTCTCTAACTCATGCAAGAAATGTTATCTGCCAAGAAATCTTGCAAGTGCTAAGTACTTAAGTCTTTTAATGTCTTTTGTCTCTCAGATTCAGCTCCAAAGGTCTGCCTTCAAACATAAATGTCAAGTAAGTGTTCTAATCCTTGATTGTAGCTTGCCTGGGGTGGGTGCCTGAAATTGCATGAAAAGAAACGTTCACCTAGCTTCTTTTATTTCTTGCAGCTTCGTGAAGGAAGAAATCTTCAACTTCGGCAGGCTCCCGCAACATCCAAATAAAGAAAGGATCCTCCAACAGGAAACAGGAACTCAGGTAAGTCTTCTGGAGTGCGCGGTGTAAGGCAAAGCATTTTGGCATCGTTGGCTGTGGCTATTTATACCTTTGCCACACCCAAATTGCAGCTGATGCATCGCGTACATTTTCCTTACGTGCATTTTGCGTCTGTGTTTTTCATTATGCCTACCATCGTTCTGAAACAAAGGAGATTCTCCCGCAGCCGGCATTCAAACTGCAAACCTAAGGCCTGACACCAAACTATATTCTGCATCCTCTCAATCTCCAACCCAATACGAATTCACCAGTAGAGTCAAGCATCAATAAAACATTTCCATACACATTGGACATATCAATGGACAGTGCTAATTTAAATGTGTTCGAAACCCAAATCAGAACTGTATTCAAACATTACATATCTATTACATTAACAACTTTGGTGAGCAGGATGCACGGGACAGTGGTGGGTTTCATGATGGGGCAAGTTCTATTTGGAGCACTTCACTGCATCATTTTGATGATGCAGAGTCATGACAGTACTCCCCCTTACAATCCCCCTAAGACGTGGGAAACTGGTTTTGGTTTGTCTGGATATCTAGAGGGGAATTGTTTAACTAGACATGAAGCATGTTGTAAATTGGCAAGACGTTCCCAAGTGCGTTCTTCAGGACCGTAACCTTTCCAATGTACTAAATAAAAAACAATTTTCCACAAATTCTCTTTGAGTCTATAATTTTCTGTACCTCAAACTCTGGAGTCCCATCAATATGTTTTGCTGAGGCGATTTGCTTTTACTGAGTCATGGGGTTAAAGGGTTTAATCAATGAAACATGGAATACAGGATGACATTGATATTTGTGAGGTAGAGTAAATTTCACACTGACCAGATTTATAATTTTTTCTATGACAAATGGTCAAATGAAATGAGGACAGAATGTTTTACAAATTTTCATTTTTAAATGTTTTGTGGTTAACCACACCTTGTCCCCAACCAAATATTCAGGATGTTAAGATCAATGTGAATCAGAAATACGTTTTTGGGTTTCTTTTGCTTATGCTAAATGGTATTGCGCTCGTGTTTGAATGTGAATCAGATGTTTTATATGGTCATAGAGGGTATGAGAAAAGGAGAACTAACTGGTCTTTGACTGTGTTAATGATAAAAACCATAAGTACTAAGAAGTGGAGACAGACCAGTACAGGAGTTGTCCATGTTATTATAAGCAAACTCCAATACCCACAACACTTCTGACCATTGTAGTTCATCATCAACTAGTACACATTGTAAGAACTGTTCTATGGTTTGATTAGTTCTTTCTGTAAGACCATCAGTTTGAGGGTGATAGCTAGAAGAGGTGCGTACATCCATTTTTAAAATCTTTCCTAAATTTTGCCAAATAAATTGGGGGCCTCTATCTGAAATAACCACTGATGGAATTCTGGGTAAACAAATTACTTCTTTTGGAACTATGTGAGTTAATTCTTTTGCTGGGGGTAATTTTTTTAATGGAACAAAATGATCCATACGAGAAATGTGATCAACAACAGTCAAAATGGTAGTGAAACCATTTTTGGTTCTAGGAAGCTCGATTATAAAATCTAAAGGGATTTTGTGCCAAAGCTGGGGTGGTATTGGAAGTAGAAATAGGAGACCTCTAGGTGCTTGATGTTGTGATTTGCTGTGAGTACAAGTAACACAAGTTTCAACATATTTTTGCACATCTGATAACATAGAAGGCCACCAAAATTGTCTTTTGATTGAATGGTAAGTTTTTGTTATACTAGGATATGCTGACATAATGGCTGTGTGATGTAATTGTATAACTTGTGATTGTAAGGATGTAGTGGGTACAAAAATGTGTTCATTCATGAATAAAAAGTCATTTCTGTACTGTAATAAAGGATATTTCTTTTGCCATTCTTGCATTTGTTCTCCTTGTAATTCTTTTTAGGTCTCAGCCTGCGAAAGACTGCGCACATGCACAGTGTGCGCAGTCCAGCTGGGGAGACTTAATGACATAGAGGGATTTTCAATAGCGAGGTTAAGCCCCACCCCTTGCTTCCATTGACTGGCGTCCTAAACGGTGGCCATGTATCTAACAAAAATAGAGTGTCATGCGCAAAGGGAATTGTGTATGAACACTAAGAAGACTAGAAAGAGGTATCCCTTTAAAGAACATTAGAAATCTCCTAGGGATTGTATGGAAGCCCTCACTCACCAACCTGGTTGGTGACATGCTTCATCATCGGGCCCACCAGGAGAAGCCGAAGGCCTCCCTGGTGTGCTACAATGCCAGGTTACTGTGGAGCTGGCTGTTGTGACAGTGATGTGAAAAACGTGATTTAAAAATGTCTAAGCTGTACCAAACAAAAATTGTATTCACTGGTCAGCTCGACATGGTTAAAAGATATGTGTGGGAGAACTACCATAGATTATGATGGAAGTTTCCACTTTATAGTGGGGTCAACATGTTTCTGCCCTTCTAAGTGTATGATTTACCGGGCATTCTTTAGGACCGTGTTATGTGTACCTAGGCGGAATGGGCGCGCTAAGGCCCACCCTGACCTGAGGACGTGAAAGTTAAAATAGTAGAAACTAGTGTAAAAAATAGGTGCAAGAAAAACAAACCACAAGTTGTGGGAATTACCTCAGTTACGAGGAACCTGTGTAGTTTGTATTTTAAAAGATCCACGCCACATAGGTCTCGGGAGGGGGTGGAGGCTACAATGGCACACCGCCCGCAACGCCTGGCACCCGCTCAGCACCTAGCTTCTCCTTCTAAACGGTGGCCAGCCATTGCAGAAGAGGTTCTAGTGATGTTCTTCTTTCTCTCTAAGCCCCGTCCTTTTCAGACTGGGTTACTTCACTTACTGCTGGAGTAAAAGGTTTCTTATCTTCTTTTTGGGTCCAGATGGCCCAAAAAAGAAGATAAGGAACCTTTCATCCCAGCAGGAAGTCGGGGCACCCAGTCTGAAAGGTACGGGGATAAAAGAGAAACTTCTTTCATGTTAGTAGTAGTAGTAGTAAGCTTTATTTCGATATAAAAACATATCATAAAAGCAATCCATTACATCAGTAAAAACACAATTCAACAATTACACAGTATAGAAAAGCCTACAAATCAACAGTGGCATTTAAAAAGAGTGAATTATTAGCCAAAAATGTTAAAAGCCGGTACAGGTAAAAACACATTACTGTAACAACTGTTTCTTTGCGGTTCTTATCCGCCAAGCCCAGCCCAAGAATTTAGCCATACCACAGGCAAAGAAGGGGCGGGGATCTGAGCGCAATATGCGTAGGTCTTCCAAATGTGATCTAGTCCCCAAGGTCCTGCATAAAGGCTTCAACCATCTCAGCCTGGGCGCCGTATAAGCATGACACTCAAACAACAGATGAGCAATGGACTCGACCCTTGAGTCACAGAATGGGCAATAAGGTATGGTTTGGAATGGGGGTTTCCAGGTGGAAGTTAGCAACCCTAAGGGAAGTACTCCCACCCTAAACTTAAAGTACAATGCTCTGTCGCCCGAGTTGTGGATTGAGTCCAGATAAGGTTCTCTAAAAGGGAGCTCCTTAACTAGCAGGAACTGAGCAACAGATTTACAATTTTTTGGGTTGCACAATCTCTCGTTATCCGCCCATAGCCAGTAAGCCTTTTTTAGCATTTGTTTTGAAGGTGCTGTTCTGTTGTCCCAGGCGTCTCCTAGACCCAGCTCATAGAGAAGCCGCTTGACCTCCCTGAGCCAGGTTACCTTATGCCAGCCTGGTAGGGATAGCAGTTCACTTAGGGCATCTGCATAGCTACACAATTCAGGGACGTTCCAAATCCTGGCCCATAATAAGAGGGGGCGTAACCTGGCTTGCTCGCAAATTGGGCGCGTGCCTGCATCTAGCAAGAGGGGGATTGTAGGGGTGCTGTGGGGTAACTTCATAAGATCTTTATGGAAGTTGTTTTCGAGGTGGGATAAGGTGTCAGCTCTCTGTACACCCCACAGTTCCGCACCATACAATGCAGCGCGCACCACCCTTGCTCTATAAATGTCTAAAAGTGCCCCAATAGGTTTTAAAGATGAGGCACGTTGTTCTTTGAGCAGTGCCCCTGCAACCCTCTTGTGGGTCAGGAACACCTTCTGGTGGTGTGCCTTCCAACTCATGGTGTCACAGAGGCGGATGCCCAGGTAGTCAAATTCTTTGACTCTTTCCAGTGGAACAGAGTCTAAAGCGGGAGGGACAACAGATTTCCTGGGAGGGTTAAGGACAAGGAATTTGGTCTTGCTAATGTTTATGGACAGGCCCATGTTATCGCAGAAGGCCTTAAAACTAGAAAGCAACTTTTGGATACCTGCTGGTGATTTTGAAATTAGGAGGGTGTCGTCCGCAAATAGGAGCGTCGGTACTTTCCTGCCAGCCAGGGATGGTGCATCCGATGGATGTTGAAGCAGATGCTCCACCACTCCGTTAACATAAAGAGAAAACAGAGTGGGGGCAAGCACACACCCCTGGCGGACGCCCCTATCTACAGGGATACGAGATGTTTTTTCCCCCTGGGTACCCCATCTAATCTGAGCGAAGTTGCTGTCATGAAACTTTATGAGCAAAGCCAACAAATAAGGGGGGAATACCCAACCCTTTGAGGACATTCCACAATTGGACTCGTGGGACTAGGTCGAGGGCAGTTCACAAGTCTATAAAGACTAAATACAAACTGCCCCTTCCCAGCATGACCACTTTCCAATATATCATTAGAAGGCGAAATGTCTGCTCAATGGTGCCTGTCCCTGTTCTAAAACCTGCCTGGAAATCTGACAAAACCTGGTTTTCTTCAGCCCACTGCATGATTCTACCTAGTACCACCTTACCCGCAACCTTTTGTGTTGAGTCAAGCAGACTGATAGGGCGATAGTTGGCTGGGTCGTCCTGGCAGCCTTTCTTAAAAATGGGGACGACCTCAGCACCCCTCCATGAGTCGGGAAGAGAACCTCCCAGCAAAGCCTCATTCAAAAGTGAGGCAATTAATCTGCTCCATATTGGTGGATATTTCTTCAACAGATCCCCCGGAATTCCATCAGGGCCTGCAGCCTTATTGGTTACAATACAGCTGATTGCCCTTTCCACTTCCTCCGTGCTGAAGGGGCAGTCATTAAATGAACTACCGGCTGAGAAACTGACCAGGGAACCCATGCTTGGTTGAGGTGCCCCCCGTGGAACGGAGTATAGCTTAGAAAAGTGGGCAAACCAGACATCACCAGGAATATTACAGGTAAGCTGAAGATCAAGAGGCTTGTCCCTGGCTCTCAACAGGTCCCAAAACCCCTTGGAATCTTTCCTAGTGCTTGCCTCCACTAACTCCCACCAGAAACTATATCCATGAGCCTCCTTAGCCTCAGCTACAGTTTTTTTTATAGAGTTTCCTCGCAAGTCTGATATTGTCTGGATCCTTGCTTTTCACTGCGGAAATGAGTTCCCCCTTAACAACCGGACATTTGGAGGAATACCACTTATCTCTAGCCCTTGAGGCACCTTTCACTACGACCCTTGCACTGGATTGGGGTGAAGTAAACAGATCACTTAGTGCCACAATAGTTTCTGTAAATATCGGTAGAACAGCTTGGCTGGTGACACCTATGGCGTTGAGGCGCGACCCCACTGCTGACATAATGGTCCCTGCTTGAGCCATCCTTTCCTCGTCCGCTGCTGCTTTAGCCCACTTTAGGCGCCTGCCACAGTTTGAGGGTACAAGTTCATGGGAGGTTTTCCACTTGTATTCAAACGTGGCTCGGTTCCCAGCCTGCCAAGGCAGAGTGAGGGTTAACGAGAGAGGATTGTGATCGTGATATTATGGAGGCCATGGAACATCAGAAAGTTGACACTAAAGCATATATATTACGTTTTTTCATAAATTGCTTAATAAGAGAACGAGACAGGCCTGAGACAGAACAGGATGAAATGGAAGCACTAAACAAGTGGGGTCAAAATATAGCAGAAGGAAAACATGATAAAGTGAATTGCATATCTAGTATGTACAAGAAAATAAGAAAAGCAGTAATAGAAATACACAAAAAAGAAAAAGAAAATGCCTCCTCCGAGGAGGAGGAAGCACCTGAAGAACCAGAAAAGACTACAGATACGATAGCGTATGTAGGTAAGGGAACTTACCTTAGGAAAGGCATTCGTCCAGAAAGCAAGAGAGTTTTTCTCTCTGGCATATCAAAACCGAATTCTCCTGAACACCAGTTCCAAGACACTGATAAAATGCTTCGAGAACGAATGGGGTACCATGTACTCAATTCTATGGATGAACAAGAACTAGCCCGGTCAGCAGTACTATGGGCTGACAACCCTAATATATATAATGATGACACAGTAGCGCAGACATTTCTGAACCTATCTCCAGACGAGCAGAAATTAGCAGGTACATATATGATTCAGCACCTCCTCAAGTTATACAGAAATCAACATTCTGATCCAGGTCCCTTACACGATACATTAGAAGCACTACTCATGGACAGATGGAGAGGCCTAAGTACCAAGTTAATACAAATAATTCTAGAACAACGGCACAGATATAACACTTTCTTAAGCTCACAATATGTTTCCGCCCCGCCCCCAGAAAGAAAAATGTATCATATGGAGCGTCTTGAAAGACAGAACCCTTTACGAGAAGTACATCCAGTTATGGGTACCGATAATACCTTGAAACGTGTGTATGTACACACACCTCTGACCAAGTTAGAACTATTGGAAATGAAGAAACTAGTACCCTGTCACGACAAAGACCCTGCAGGTTTTCACAGAGAACTTAAAGACATGTTACTGATGAGAGATTACACATATGCAGATATCATGAAAATGTTAAAGGTATTGTTGCCCACAGGCATCTACGAGAAACTTAAGGAAAGAGAATGGGAGGTGGGAGACAAAAAGATTATATGGGCAGAAATAGAAGACGAGGAGAAACTTCGTACCCCAGGGCTAGGCCTTGGGGAGAAAGCTAAAGCATTACCAGGTTTGATAGTACAGGTTCTGCCAAGATTACTGACCACTAAAAAGGAAGACTGGGACGCAATCTCAGCCTGTAAACAGAAACACGATGAAGATACCAGTGACTTCTATTCAAGGTTCGAGAAATGTTTCATTATTAATAGTGGACTAAAACCAGGTAGCGAGTCGTACCCACATCTTTTTGTATCAAAGTTAGTCGAGAATTCCCTGACATCAGTCAAGAACCGTGTATATAAAGTTGAAAGTACATGGCAAGCAAATACGCCATCCCAGATGTTACAGATGTTACAGTACCATCAGAACAGAATCAGAGAAGAACAGGATCATGAACAGAAACGTATGAAAGACACGAAAATGAAAATGTTAGTGGCCCAGTCGGTTCCAGCCGACGGCCAGAGAAAGGGTACGACCCAGACAGGTAATGCAGCAGCTCCCGTTAAAGGGACATGCAACTATTGCAAGCAGCCAGGTCACTACGTACATGAATGTCCAGTCCTGAAACACAATATAGCAACAGGTAAAACTAAAGAAAGACCGCATCCGCCTAGACAAGACCAGGGTCAGCAACAGACTTCACAGAATTCACAACCTATGCATGCTTCATCACATACAGGACAGACCGCTGCGGTATCACAGTCGCAATCACAGCCACAGCCCACTGCCGCGACGCAGCAAGTTTCACGGCAGATGTGCCAGTATGCCCAATCTGATTACCCCGATTATCAGCGTTACACATGAAACAGCCTGGAGAGGGAGTTTGGCTTGCCTCTTATTGAGATTCCTGTAGATCAAGAGGGTCCTTATGTACACAGTCAAGTATTGGGAAAAGACAGAAAGTTCTTAATTGACACAGGGGCAAGCCGCACAACAATCAGTCATAATGAAGTCCCAGGGGCACCCCTCTCAGGCTCACAGAATGTTTCCCTTGGTTTTTCAGGACAGCCTATTGTAAATGAGGTATCAGAACCCGTCCCCCTGGCTGTGGGTCCATTATCACGTGTTACAGACTTGTTACTTACGAAATCATGTCCAGAAAACTTGTTAGGAATAAAGACATTGAAGGCTCTAGGAGCAGTGATATGTTGTTCTCCGGAAGGAGTTAGACTTTTCTTGCGTGACTTTAAGGGTCACTATGTATTACGAGAGTTTTATGTCAGATTGAAAAATGTACCAGAACACCTGTGGGCACAAGGCCCAACCGATGTAGGCTGCATGCACATTACACCATACCGTGTTACACTGAAGCCAGGTGTTGTTTTACCACGAATCAGACAATACAAGTTACCACCCGATGCTGTAGTGGCTTTATTGGAAATCATTGAAGAGCTCATTGCCCAAGGAGTGGTCGTAGAGACCGACTCCAATATCTGTAATTCCCCTATCATTCCGATTCTTAAACGTACTGACCCCAATGCACCGCCAGTATATCGGCTGGTGATTGATTTACGAGAACTAAATAAATGCATTGTACCACAGTACCCTGTGGTTCCCGACATCTCATCCCTACTGACTGCTATTGATTCTGAAGCAACGTTCTTTACTGTAATTGACCTCAAGAACGCCTTCTTCAGTGTGCCTATTGACCCAGAGAGCCAATACCTCTTCGGATTCAGTTTAAATGGACGAAGTTTCAAATTTTCACGCGCACCTCAAGGATTCACAGAAAGCCCCAGCATCTATAGTCAAGCACTGAAAAGACAACTTGATTGTATTCAAATGCCAGTTAACACCGCCTTACTGCAATACGTCGATGATCTGTTGATCACCGCACGAAGTGAACCCGAATGTGAACAAGCATCACTGACAGTTTTACATTTTCTGGCCGACAAGGGACACAAGGTGTCTCCTTCGAAGCTACAATTCTGTGTTCAGCAAGTTGTGTACTTGGGTCACTTGCTGTCCAAAGTGGGGAGACAGCTCACTCCTGACCGTATCCAGTTAATTGTAAATATGCCACAACCCCAGACACAAAAGGAAGTGCGGGCCTTTATAGGCCTCACCTCGTACTGCAGACAATGGATTCCTCAGTATGCATTTCTAGCTAAACCACTCATTCAGTTGACAACACAGGAGGCAGCGACTTCGATTGCCCTTCCTTGGACTCAGGAACACACACAAGCCTTCGAAGAATTAAAGAAAGCTTTATGCCAAGCACCAGTTTTAGCAACACCATGTTACAGCAAACCTTTTACACTTTTTGTTACAGAACGTGATGGTACAGCGTTGTCTGTCCTCACTCAAGACCAAGCAGGTTCACATAAGCCTTGCGCTTATTTTTCAAGTACATTGGATTCAGTAGCCCAGGCACTCCCTGCGTGCTTAAAGTCAGTAGCAGCAACAGCACTAGCAATCAGACAGAGCGACTCAATTGTTTTAGGACATCCATTAACAGTACAAGTTCCACATTCTGTAGAGGTTCTTTTAAACAGAACTCAGACTCAACACTTGACTATAGCACGACTGACAGGGTATGAATTGACGCTATTCCAGCCACACATAGAGATCAGACGCTGCAGCATTCTAAACCCCGCAACATTGTTACCTTCGATTATGACAGATCCAGCCCCGCATGATTGTATAGAGATCATTAATGCAGTAACAAAGCCCCGACGAGACTTAACAGATGTTCCATTGACAAATCCAGACCTGACACTTTATGTGGATGGTTCATGTATGACAACAAGTACAGGAGAATTAGTGGCCGCGTATGCAGTGACCACTGAAACTGAAGTAAAAGAAACATATCGTATTGACACACTGTCTGCTCAAGCAGCAGAGCTCATCGCTCTGACCCGAGCCTGTATACTAGCCAAGAACAGAAATGTTAACATATAGACTGATTCCCGTTATGCGTTCGGAGTCGTACACGACTTCGGAATGTTATGGCAAGAACGAGGTTTCTTGACCTCTCACGGTGCCAAGATCCAACACGGTCCCCTCATTCAAGCACTGTTAGAAGCAATACATATGCCTTCAGGCATATCCGTCATGAAGTGTAAAGCACATACTAAAGCTACGGATTCTGTTTCCCAGGGTAACGACCTGGCAGACCAGACAGCAAAACATACAGCGTTGACTCACACCCAGACAACTGACGTGACAAAGACAATAGTACCGACACATTGTATGACAGTTAGGGATCCCACACTAGATGTAATAGATATTCAGACACATGCTACTGCAGATGAAATAAAGAAATGGACTGAACTAGGAGGGATCCAGACAGATCAAGGTTGGATGACGAAGGGAAAATCTACATGGTTTCTCCCCGACTCTATGGTTCAAGTCATAATAAATACAGCACATAGTCCAGCACATCTAGAAGAGAAAGCGATGTTAGACAGTTTACAGAATCTCTGGTACAACAAACACTTACGAGCAGCAGCAAAACAGAAAGTGCGTACTTGCATGATCTGTTGTCAGTTCAATCCAGGTAAAAGCGTCCCTGTAGAGCAAGGTGGATTTCATCCTCCCGATCACCCTTTTGAAGTCCTCAAGATGGATTATATCCAGATGGACCGTTGTCGAGGATTCAAATATGTCCTCGTAATTGTTTGTGCACTTTCCCGTTGGACCGAAGCATATCCAGTCCCAGATTACACTGCTCCGACCACTGCCAGGCAGCTGGTTCGAGAATTCTTCCCACGATACGGCTTGCCTCGTATCGTGTACTCAGATAACGGACAGCCATTCTCATCTAAACTCATGAAACAGGTTTCCCTGCTGCTAGGATATCAGTGGAGATTCCATTGTGTCCGACATCCCGAAGCCGCTGGCCTTGTGGAAAGGCATAACCAGACACTAAAAACCCGCCTTGCTAAAGTTTGTAAAGAGAAAGGGGTCAACTGGATAGTCGCCCTGCCAGTTGCATTGTTCTATATGAGAATGGTCGCCCATTCGAGAACAGGACTATCCCCGTATGAAGTGGTCTTTGGGAGACCACCGAATATGTGGGGGACGCCCATCCCTAAGAAAATTACAGATGTTGATTGTAATATGCTGACAGATTACCTTGCCTCCTTGATGTCTGCACTCCAATCATGTCGTTCACAGGTTGCCGCAGCCTTCCCTGACAACACTGATGTAAAGCCACATGATGTCCGTCCCGGTGACACAGTGCTAATTAGGAACTTCGACAGGAAAAGTCCGCTGGAGCCCCGCTGGAAAGAGCCGAAGACCGTCCTTCTTACAACGCGGACCGCTATCAAGGTGGAAGGCCGAAAGGGGTGGATCCATACGAGTCATATTAAAAAATGTAATGAACTGTTGCCAGAAACAGACTCGTCCACCCCCTCCAAAGACTGCATCGAACCTAGTGACTTTAAAGTTCCCAAACAAGAGAAAACTCCCCAAGAGGAGTACCGAATGAAACTTCGATCTAGCAAGTCAGACAGTTTAATTGTTTAAGTCCTCCCCTAGGTGAATCGGTTAAATAAGTTTCTGACATGTATCCCCTAGATCGAGATAGAGAGAGAGAGAGACAACTCAAGAAACGTACATATTGTAAATCACTCCGCAGTCACTGTATAGTGACGTTATTGATTATGTTTTTTCTAAGTCTTCTGATTATTGTTGCTAGTATATTGCTTCCCATATATTACCCTATTTTCAAGCGTGAACAATCTGCTTACAATGTCATGGCCGAACATTCTTTTAGTGAATTACCTCCCCACGAACTCTCTTACAGACTCGTGCTGCGCAACAACACATTCATTAGTATGTTACATCACTCCCATCAGACTAACAACGCTACAAACTGCTGGATATGTGGCCGACTCCCTCCCTATCAGAAATACAAGGGAGTTCTGCCTCTCTTTTCGTACCCGTTCACTCACAATGGCTCCTGTGGTGCATGGTTTAGAATAATTAATTCCTTAGATCCTGATGTCCCTGTTTTCAAAGGGAATTGGGTTTGGGGAAACTTGAACTTAGTCCTGCTTAATGCCTGTTACCCTGACAAGAAGGGACTTCCCACTAGAATAGGAACTGATCTAGAAAATGAAGTTTATGGATTAGGTAATTATACAATTAACCTTATGATTCTTACTGTCGAATCCGAAGCTGCACCAGTCCTCCCTGCTATGTCAGTATTACCAGTCACTGGTGATTTATGTGTCAGAAAGAAGGGTTCAGTACACTTAGGTCATAGCAAATGTACTACTGTGGTCGAATTCAGTGATCAAGGCAAATCTTCCTTTAGAGCTACTCGTCATTCCTACTTTGTTTGTGGTCATACCGCATACATACGCTTACCTCCAGACTGGGATGGTACCTGTTACATTGCATTCCTTCTGCCACCTGTTTTCCTAGCCCCTCCTGATTATCACAGAAATACAAACCTAGTAAAGAATAGACTCCGAAGAGATCTCCCGATTGTCGACTACACTGAAACGGCATGGGAGCAATACACAGATTTCAATAAAGGATTCTTTTTCTTCACAGGTCCCGTCCAAAACAGTAAACTAATACGCAGATTAACTAGAACACTCGAAGCAGTAGTGAATGAAACGGCCTCCGCCCTAGGTAACTTAACAGAGGAACAGTCCGCCATGCGGGTTGTTGTCCTTCAGAATCGTCTTGTTATTGACGTCATCTTGGCAGATAGAGGCGGAGCTTGTAAGGTCATCGGGTCAAGTTGCTGTGTTTTCATTCCAGAAAACGCGCCAACGGTATACCAAGCTATTACACGTCTTCATAAAATTGCAAGTTTGATACATCAGAATCCAGGCACCTGGACTTGGTCCGGTTGGTTCTGGACAACGTTGACCGCTTGGGGATGGAAGATCCTATCCTTCCTAGGCATTGCCCTTGTCATAGTATTCAGTTGCTGCCTGTGCCTACAGTGTGGGCCAGCGATTTGTGGACTGTGTGCCACATCGTGCATTGAACATTCCAGTTTTCTCTCAAAACGTGAAAGGAAGAAAGAAGAGCAAATGGTGTTACAAGAACAGACTGATCGATTCATGAGGATCGATATATCATGAAGGGTCCGTAGGGAACAAGGAGGGAATGAGGAAATATAAATTTTATGGTCAAGTAATGTTCCCTAACGTGTACCCCACCGTCTCCATGTACCAGCTTAAAATGCATGTAACTTCCCTCCTGTGCCAGCTATGAAGACGCAAATATATTTGCGTCCAACGTTAACATGTCCTCTTTCAGACCCACCCTGAATGGGTTGAATATTCCGTTCCTAAGTATGCTATGCCAACGTCTTTTTGTGGTGTACTTTACACGGTTTTCAGCTCTGGCGAAGTAGGCCCTGAATTCTGCCATCGAGCCTTTCTCTGCCTTCTGACTCTGAAAACCTCAGCCCAGGCTGCCTCTGTACCTGTGACCTCTGCCTTACTCCCTGTGCGGCTCACGGCGCTTAGCTCAGCCTGCTGCCTGCCAAGACTGTATTCAACCTTCGAATTATCTGTTCCGCTCCTCGAAAATGCATTCCTGCCTACTAGTTTAAGTAAACATCCCCCCAGCTGCAGAGCAAAGGGCCCGGCCTCACTGTCTCCGTGCAAGTAATTCATAGCCTCTGTTACCATGGTAGGCCCATGCCCCCTCTCTCTCATGCAGACACTTAGACGCTTATACACGCACTCACAGTCAGTATAGAATAGCTTCTGCCCCAGAGACCTTTCCCTTTTAGATAATATGGTTCCTAAACATCAGATACCAGATATGATAGAGTACGAGTTGATCTGACATGCCAGACTTCTGTCTCTTTCCGCCAGTGTAAATGTCAAGTCCCCTGCACCCTCCGGTTTCACGTCAATCACACGTCATGCAGTTGCGCGCGCATCCAGGCCTCAGATTTCTGCTGACATTACAAGATTCTGCTTTGTTGCCACCCCTTGTGACACCTACCTGTGACGTTTCTAGCACACACCTCTATGTTCACGCCTAGTTCACGCCTTCTAATTAGGTATCACTACCACGTGTGTGTTTTATCTTGTTTCTCTCAGCTGTTACGCCTACTGTATTGGTTTCTATAATGTGACTTAAGTATATAAGCTATGTATTGTCAATAAAATGGGGCTCTATCCCTTCCTGCACCCCAGTGGTGGCAGGAACAAGATATCCGGTCTGGTACCATTCCTTTTTAAGGAATAAAACCCCTAAGAACTCTAACACCACGGACTCTGCCTCTTTCTTTCCGATTGAGTTATTATTGATTAAGTACTTACCTGCATAGAAATTAGGACGGTAAATCAAATATTTACCACAGGGTGTCGTCCGCAAATAGGAGCGTCGGTACTTTCCTGCCAGCCAGGGATGGTGCATCCGATGGATGTTGAAGCAGATGCTCCACCACTCCGTTAACATAAAGAGAAAACAGAGTGGGGGCAAGCACACACCCCTGGCGGACGCCCCTATCTACAGGGATACGAGATGTTTTTTCCCCCTGGGTACCCCATCTAATCTGAGCGAAGTTGCTGTCATGAAACTTTATGAGCAAAGCCAACAAATAAGGGGGGAATACCCAACCCTTTGAGGACATTCCACAATTGGACTCGTGGGACTAGGTCGAGGGCAGTTCGCAAGTCTATAAAGACTAAATACAAACTGCCCCTTCCCAGCATGACCACTTTCCAATATATCATTAGAAGGCGAAATGTCTGCTCAATGGTGCCTGTCCCTGTTCTAAAACCTGCCTGGAAATCTGACAAAACCTGGTTTTCTTCAGCCCACTGCATGATTCTACCTAGTACCACCTTACCCGCAACCTTTTGTGTTGAGTCAAGCAGACTGATAGGGCGATAGTTGGCTGGGTCGTCCTGGCAGCCTTTCTTAAAAATGGGGACGACCTCAGCACCCCTCCATGAGTCGGGAAGAGAACCTCCCAGCAAAGCCTCATTCAAAAGTGAGGCAATTAATCTGCTCCATATTGGTGGATATTTCTTCAACAGATCCCCCGGAATTCCATCAGGGCCTGCAGCCTTATTGGTTACAATACAGCTGATTGCCCTTTCCACTTCCTCCGTGCTGAAGGGGCAGTCATTAAATGAACTACCGGCTGGGAAACTGACCAGGGAACCCATGCTTGGTTGAGGTGCCCCCCGTGGAACGGAGTATAGCTTAGAAAAGTGGGCAAACCAGACATCACCAGGAATATTCAAAAAACACATGTACGGAGGGTCGAAAGGGGAAATAATTTAACGACCTGTCAGCTCATGCCCCTAATAACAACGTGAAAAACAAAGAGAGGTGACCAGGTCAAAGGTGGTGTTGTGTCCTGAATAGTGTGCGACAATCATACAAACACTAGTGTGAAAAAAAGCACAGAGTCTCACTGGGCTGGACAAATCCCATCAGACCACCCTTATGGCGGCATATCATCATGTGGGGATAAGGAGTCGCTCCATAATATCGCCTGAGCCATCACATGGTGATGCAAAAGATGGAGGGCAGTCAATATAGCCAAAGTGGTGCTCAAAGAAAAATATAGAAAATAGTGCAGTGCAATTGAGATAGTGATGACTAAAATTGGCTACCTAGGGAAAATTAATCTAGGTGTCAAGATTAAAAGAACGCCTAGTAGTGAGTGAGTAAGACTACATTATGGCGCGGTGTGAAGTGGTCAACTAGTTTCAGCTAGAAGGAGTATTGCTCCAGCTTTCATCAGGACCTTAAAAATGTATGATAAGCTACTGCAACTCATTTTGGGGGGTGTATCCACATGTAAAAGACAGTTATAACAGTAACATGTGGTATACTCAAGAGAATCATGTCTCCCCTTCAAAACTTGGAACCCCAGTGTCCGCTGATCACAGGAGAAAATCTTCTTCCTGTCAAAAGACAAAGAATAAAAAAATACACTGTATTCATTTCCACACATGAGTCTACATGACACCACACCCACCACCAAGACAGGGAACACCTGCAAGAACAATTTGCGTTCTGCCCAATATTTAAGCATATTAGCTTCGTCACCAAGAGGCATTTCCCCTTGGTGATACTCACCCAGCTTTGTGTGGGTGAAGACCTCATCTCGCCCGGCAACCGCTCGGGTGATAGAGGCCCCGCTCTGGTGTGCAAAGAAAAAAGACACAGTTAGCACACGCTCATCCTGTGTCCAGCCAAATTGCTATACACACACTAACCCAATGCAAGTGTGACAGTCTCCTATCCAAACCACCATTGCCCGCCAGCACTCTACCACCACCAGTTAATCTTAGAATAATGTACTGATGAGGGAACCTTAGATGACAAAAGTGTCTGCCAAATTCTGACATAGTACAAAAATTGAATATCTGTGGTGAAATAATTGTCCTTCAAGGGAACAATAAAATAATAATACCTATGACAAATATGTGTTAACCAATGGCCAATGATGTATATGACACAGAGTACTGTCTTGTATATTGACAAAAGAACAAAGTCTTGGGACTTTAACTAAGTGGTCCTGCAAGCGCCAAAATGGATAGCTACAGAGGGACCCTGGAGGACCAGAATGAAAAGCTATGCCAAGGTAGTATAAGAACCACTCACTGCCGCTACTGCTCAAGCCAAAAGAAGAGAGAGCGTCCCTAAATGATTTATGTACGCTCTGCAAGCTTACCTGTCCGTCGGTGCCCCGCGTTTGGATCCGAGCGGAAGGGGAGGCACAGGTGGATTCAATCGATTCATTTTTGAATCGGAGAAGAATCTCTCATCAACCAATAGGGGCGTGAAATGTGGCCATGTGGTCGCAAATCAAGTCTGTCCTGAGCCGCCTATGAGTGAGAAGGATACTCACTTCTCTTATCAAAAGCCGAGTTGATTAAGGGACCGGGCGAACCAGTTGCAATGTTAGCACTGATCTAAACGCGCATGCGCGATAGTGTCCAGAGAGAACACTATTCCCCCGCGCATGCGCTACACTAAATGGAGACAACTATTGTCATATGAAGAGTTTAAAGCGAAGAACCCCTCTAGTCGAAGTGGTTCAACAGTACCCCAGATATTAAATTATGTCTACATCATAAGTGGGAGCTGGATAGACCCCTTAATTTATTATATCAATATTGTGTGATCAAGCAACATTGAATTGTCAATGTATGTAAATTTGAAATGGGCCACCAATATGTGGATAGATGGTGTGGTGTCAATGCGTTTCATAAAGCAGTGCTATATAGAATGTGGTATGACTCTTGGTGCAATGAAGGTATATCCAATGTGGGCAAAGTATCCAAACTGGTACCATGTTAGGTAAAGTGGAAGATACTCTGAATCAGGAGAGTGTTAAAATATATTCGAATGCCGACTGGGGACAGGCAAACCAACTTGTTCGAATGGTAGGTGCCACGGGCGGCAGGCGGAAGGAGTCAAGCACAATCAAACTGGGTGAGCTAATTGATGTAAACAGAAGATGGGTTTACATCTAGCAAGTATAGACCCGCAACAAGACGTTGCTCTAAATACTCAAAAAACACATGTACGGAGGGTCGAAAGGGGAAATAATTTAACGACCTGTCAGCTCATGCCCCTAATAACAACGTGAAAAACAAAGAGAGGTGACCAGGTCAAAGGTGGTGTTGTGTCCTGAATAGTGTGCGACAATCATACAAACACTAGTGTGAAAAAAATCACAGAGTCTCACTGGGCTGGACAAATCCCATCAGACCACCCTTATGGCGGCATATCATCATGTGGGGATAAGGAGTCGCTCCATAATATCGCCTGAGCCATCACATGGTGATGCAAAAGATGGAGGGCAGTCAATATAGCCAAAGTGGTGCTCAAAGAAAAATATAGAAAATAGTGCAGTGCAATTGAGATAGTGATGACTAAAATTGGCTACCTAGGGAAAATTAATCTAGGTGTCAAGATTAAAAGAACTCAGTTGTGTATACAGAAGGACTTCTGATACATCCCCTCATGAGGCACACCATTGGCGTTCACAGAAAAATGATTCGCAAAGTAGGGTTGAATGAGTTTCAAAGTTTTTCAACGTTTTATTGACGCATAGTTCATGCTGATATTTACGTCATATCAGTTACGATGTGAGTACATTGGATTGATGTCAAACTTATTCCCAGGTTATTCCCAATGCATTTCGGGCGGGAAAGCCCTTGATCACGGAATCTGAAGAGGAAGAAAAACGGGGCGCGGTAAGTCGCTATGTTGGTGAAAATTAAAAGTAGAAAAGGGGTAGACTGTTTAACGTGAACTAGGTGAAAGGTTGTGCTCCATCACGTTCTCAGGTGCATAGGTGTGACGGATTTGGCAAGTGAGGGGAGGGTAGTGTGGGATTCTAACGCGTGTGCGTAATACAGCGCATATGGCGCATGTCGATAATAAAATTAACGTTAACAAAGTCAAAGGTCTGATGACTTACTTGGTGCTACGAGTAGCGTGCCTGGTGATTTACTCCATTCGCGGGTCGGTGACAGGGATGTGAGTGAGTTACTGGTATTCATGCAGTGCCTGACGGGCGCGTTTGCGTGATAATGGAAATAAAAAAGGGACCGGGTGTTTAAAGAGTGAGGTAAAGGGTTATAAAGCGGCGGCCATTTATAAACGGTAACAAAGTATTGGTGAAAATGGGTAAAGGCATAGCGGAGCAATGTAAACAGGGTACACAGTGTATATTGACAAAAGAACAAAGTCTTGGGACTTTAACTAAGTGGTCCTGCAAGCGCCAAAATGGATAGCTACAGAGGGACCCTGGAGGACCAGAATGAAAAGCTATGCCAAGGTAGTATAAGAACCACTTTTGTCAATATACAAGACAGTACTCTGTGTCATATACATCATTGGCCATTGGTTAACACATATTTGTCATAGGTATTATTATTTTATTGTTCCCTTGAAGGACAATTATTTCACCACAGATATTCAATTTTTGTACTATGTCAGAATTTGGCAGACACTTTTGTCATCTAAGGTTCCCTCATCAGTACATTATTCTAAGATTAACTGGTGGTGGTAGAGTGCTGGCGGGCAATGGTGGTTTGGATAGGAGACTGTCACACTTGCATTGGGTTAGTGTGTGTATAGCAATTTGGCTGGACACAGGATGAGCGTGTGCTAACTGTGTCTTTTTTCTTTACACACCAGAGCGGGGCCTCTATCACCCGAGCGGTTGCCGGGCGAGATGAGGTCTTCACCCACACAAAGCTGGGTGAGTATCACCAAGGGGAAATGCCTCTTGGTGACGAAGCTAATATGCTTAAATATTGGGCAGAACGCAAATTGTTCTTGCAGGTGTTCCCTGTCTTGGTGGTGGGTGTGGTGTCATGTAGACTCATGTGTGGAAATGAATACAGTGTATTTTTTTATTCTTTGTCTTTTGACAGGAAGAAGATTTTCTCCTGTGATCAGCGGACACTGGGGTTCCAAGTTTTGAAGGGGAGACATGATTCTCTTGAGTATACCACATGTTACTGTTATAACTGTCTTTTACATGTGGATACACCCCCCAAAATGAGTTGCAGTAGCTTATCATACATTTTTAAGGTCCTGATGAAAGCTGGAGCAATACTCCTTCTAGCTGAAACTAGTTGACCACTTCACACCGCGCCATAATGTAGTCTTACTCACTCACTACTAGGCGTTCTTTTAATCTTGACACCTAGATTAATTTTCCCTAGGTAGCCAATTTTAGTCATCACTATCTCAATTGCACTGCACTATTTTCTATATTTTTCTTTGAGCACCACTGTGTCTATATTGACTGCCCTCCATCTTTTGCATCACCATGTGATGGCTCAGGCGATATTATGGAGCGACTACTTATCCCCACATGATGATATGCCGCCATAAGGGTGGTCTGATGGGATTTGTCCAGCCCAGTGAGACTCTGTGCTTTTTTTCACACTAGTGTTTGTATGATTGTCGCACACTATTCAGGACACAACACCACCTTTGACCTGGTCACCTCTCTTTGTTTTTCACATCACCAGGAATATTACAGGTAAGCTGAAGATCAAGAGGCTTGTCCCTGGCTCTCAACAGGTCCCAAAACCCCTTGGAATCTTTCCTAGTGCTTGCCTCCACTAACTCCCACCAGAAACTATATCCATGAGCCTCCTTAGCCTCAGCTACAGTTTTTTTTATAGAGTTTCCTCGCAAGTCTGATATTGTCTGGATCCTTGCTTTTTACTGCGGAAATGAGTTCCCCCTTAACAACCGGACATTTGGAGGAATACCACTTATCTCTAGCCCTTGAGGCACCTTTCACTACGACCCTTGCACTGGATTGGGGTGAAGTAAACAGATCACTTAGTGCCACAATAGTTTCTGTAAATATCGGTAGAACAGCTTGGCTGGTGACACCTATGGCGTTGAGGCGCGACCCCACTGCTGACATAATGGTCCCTGCTTGAGCCATCCTTTCCTCGTCCGCTGCTGCTTTAGCCCACTTTAGGCGCCTGCCACAGTTTGAGGGTACAAGTTCATGGGAGGTTTTCCACTTGTATTCAAACGTGGCTCGGTTCCCAGCCTGCCAAGGCAGAGTGAGGGTTAACGAGAGAGGATTGTGATCGCTATCACAGGACGCTATGACCTCCATGTCCTGGTGGAACAACCACAGATTGTAGTTCAGCATGATGTAGTCTATTCTGGAGGTATGACCCATCCTGTTGTAGGTATGTGCACCCATAGAATCCGATTTGGATCGTCCATTAGTTGGTCTCAGGTCGTGTTCCATGCAGAGTGCATTGATGTCTACAGCACTCTGCGTCCATTTAAGGATCGGATCTAGAGTCAGGGTGGGGATACCTCTCCTTGTATCCTCATCCCAAGTGTCCAGAATGTCCTCCCTAGCCAATGGTTCGAAGCAGCAGTTGAAGTCGCCTGCAAGGAGAACATAAGAATCAATACTGCAGGCGGCTAGATCACTGATTAATCCTGTAGAGGGTAGAGATGATACCCCACCCCTGGCCCCCCTTAAATAAAGGTTAAACATTTCTAGCTTCCTTACCCCTGGGCATGATATGGATATCCTCTGAAGGTCAGGAGATTGAGTGGTCTTGTGGCTTGCACTTAAACCTAGTGCGATTTTGACCCATATAAGAAGGCCTCCGGACAGGCGACCTTTGCGTCCCTGCTGTTGGAAAGCAGGGACAAAGTAGGTTGTAAAGCCCACTCTGTGCCTGGGTTCTAGGGACCAGGTTTCCTGCAAAAGGCAGATGTCATAAGGGTCCAAGAAGGCGTTCCATTCGGGGGTTTCAAAGTTACGGGCAAGCCCTGCCACATTCCAGCTTATAATCTTTAGGAAATGATCGGCTGGGGTAATCCGCCTTGCAGGGTTGGCAGGTATAGACAGAATGGACACAGGGCCTGCCACCCCCGCAGCTGCTCTATTTAACCTTTGCGGTGGCTCGATCTGATGATGGTTGTGGGCCATTGCTACACCGGACAGCTTCGTGTCTATTGGGACCATCTGGGTGGGAGACAAGGGAATCATGCGAGGTGAATCAAGTCGTTCCACAACGGCTTGAGAATATAAAGTGCATGGAATGTTCGATCCCCCCTCCGTGGACAAGGCATGTAGCATTCTTACTGGGCCTAAGGGACTAGCAGCAGTAGGTTCAATCAGCACAGAAGAGGATTCTGTGTGCCCTAGGACCTGTGGTGATGGTACTATTTCCGCTGCTTGGAAGGCAAATTGCCTTGGACGTCAATCAACCTCCTCAAGACCACCAAACCTGTTGAAGGTTGGGAAGCCATTCTAGTTTAAGGGGAAATCTTGGTGGATCTTTGGTTGGCTCCTCCACGTGTGGTGATGTACTAATGACCAATCATCATCCCGAGTATGTTTAGGGCGTGGTGGATAGAAAAAGGACAATGGCCTAGGTATAACAGAGGAGCCTTCACCGCTGGGCCAGGAGCAAATGTGGTGTGCCGTATGTGGGTCCTCAAAAGTCACCACTATGCAGTCTCCGGAACTAGTTTTCCTTGTGGGACCCACCCAGGGGATTCTACGTACCATTAGAACTCTACTTCTCTGGCCATTGGGAATTGGTCTATTCACATTAAGCCAATGCATTATCTTATTCTTCAGAGACCAGTGGTTCTCGTATTGACCATCTGGGGGACGCCCGTCAACACAACCACGTAATCGTTGGCCTCTGGAGGAAGATCAATATAGCCCCCTCTAAAGTTGTTCTTAACAGGTGGAGGGCCCTGGGTTGGTTGTTGAGCCACTTCTCTGGGAGGGGGTCTAAGTGGGACAGCTGCATTGGGATTAACAGGAGGTTGAGGAATGAGGCGTTTAGAAGCCTTAGGTTAAAAAGCGTTGGTAATATGTTCCACACCCACGGTCCGCGGTTTGGGAACCGGCCGTACAAGAGCTGGTACTGCAGGGGGATGTTGCGGGGCTTGAGGTATTGGGATTTGAGATGGTGGGACAACTACAGGAAGGCCTTGGTTTTCTAGACTTCTCAGGCCGAGAGTGGCCAGGGCAATAATGCTCTTTTCCATCTCCAGCAAGTTATTCTCGATGCGTGAGAGTCTAAGATCGAGGGGGGGGAAGAAGTTTCTTAAGAGTTTCCCAAACTAGACCTATGAATTCCCCATCATTCCTTTCCAGACCCTCTACATGTAAGCCCGCGTCCTCTACCATGATGGGAGAAGAAGCAATGTCTGACCCTTCTTTGGCTCCCTCGCATTGTGACTGTTCCCTAGGAGCACACCCTCCTATAGCATTAGATACAGGAACGTTAATCAATTTCAACTGTTGTGCTACCGCAATTTTAGCCTTCTTACGAGAGTAAGCAGAGGGAGAATTGCGTTTCCTTTTGTGTTGTTTATCCTTAGTTGTGACTGACCTAGGTGAAAGCATTACAGGTGTGGTGAAATTGAAACTAACATCCTGTTTATGAGGAACGTTCGGTGGGTTCACTTCGCCTTTCTGGGACGGCGGTTCTGAAGCAGGGGAAAGAGGGGGAAGAATCGGGGTGTGGTGAACATCGACCTGTGTAACTACACAATGAGGAATGGCTGGGCGCTCCGGGGTAACCGCAGTGGCTATGTGGCCCAGGGAGGATTTTTTAGAGAATTTGATTACCTGGGACAATCTTCTGGCAGCTGCCAATTCCAGGGAGACACGAGTCTGAAGCTTAGAAATTTCTTGGTCTATGGCTATGTTAGTGCGGGTAATAAAAATCATCCATGGGACCATTGATTGGCGGGCCACCCTTGGCGGCCTTACTCCATGTTAACCTGGTGCACATGACTTATTTGCAACAACCAGGGCAACCCCCTAGCTTAACAGTGGAGATAGGCGGTAGTGTGGTTTACCGATTTGAACTCAGAGAAAGAAATATCGGGAATACGGGCGAAAGAAGAAGGCCCAGTCCAGTCCTCTCCGTCCTCGAACGGCCTCAAACGGCCCGCTCTTAGCCCGGTCTTCGCCCCGAGCTGCGTCCCGCGCTGCGGGAGTTAGGGGCTATATTATAGGGCCGTGATGGGCAGGGGGCGGTCCAGCAGGGAGAGCGGACTGGATGCTGGTATCCCTGGTCTCGCAGGGACTCCTGGTTGATTGAGTCCCCGCACGCTCGCAGCCCCGCCGTGCCTCTCGCCCTGTCTGCCTTGCTGGTTCTCCTCCTTGTGAAGAAGTAGTGATGCCCCACACACTCCTGGACGAAGCGGCACCCACGGAGCGGGTGCGGCAAGAAGTGGAGTGAGTCGCCCTGTGCAGGTACGCCTGAGAGTTCGCCTGTGCTGCGCCGCCTCCGTGGGTTCAAAGGAACGGTATCCCGGTGAGGAAAGGTGAAGGAAGCCTTAACAAGCTTCAGCTGGGCAGGGGGCGGTCCAGCAGGGAAAGCGGACCGGATGCTGGTATCCCTGGTCTCGCAGGGACTCCTGGTTGATGGAGTCCCCGCACGCTCGCAGCCTCGCCGTGCCTCTCGCCCTGTCTGCCTTGCTGGTTCTCCTCCTTGTGAAGAAGTAGCGATGCCCCACACACTCCTGGACGAAGCGGCACCCGCGGAGTGGGTGCGGCAAGAAGTGGAGTGAGTCGCCCTGTGCAGGTACGCTGAGAGTTCGCCTGTGCTGCGCCGCCTCCGTGGGTTCAAAGGAACGGTATTCATGTTAGTATAATCGCAGCACCTGTGCTTTACTTTTAAAATGTTATAAGTAAAGCGGGGGTGCTGCGATTATACCAACAAAAAGGAAATAGAAAAAACATCTATTTCTTTCATTTTAGAATAATAGCGGCACCCGTGCTTTACTTATAACATTTTAAAAGTAATGCAACGGGTGCCGCGATTATACCAATATGAAAGAAATAGATGTTTTTTCTATTTCTTTCATGTTGGTATAATTGCGGCACCCTATCATTACTTTAAAATGTTACAAGTAAAGCGTGGGTGCCGTGATCATAACAACATGAAAGAAATAGACAAAACATCTATTTCTTGCATTTTGGTATCATCGCGAGCCGGCAAAACACACACAGCACATTGAAAACAAATAGAACACACAGAAGTGGCAACCACTTAAAGCTGCAACCCTCTCACAAGCTTTCCATGCTCTCTCCGAGCTTCCAATGCTGTGTGTGACTTCAGCCTTCCGCACAGACAAACCAAGCCGTGTGAGCAAACGCAAGGCAACAATGAAACACCTTCAAAACCTGGGAGCAAGTTGCAGGGCACGGGTAGACAATAACAGCACCCTCGTCTCCAAGAGTGGACCAGCCCTTGATTTCCTTCCATATAAATCAGAACTCGACACTGACTGGCAGTAGAGAGGGAGGTCGGCGAGAGAGAGCGGGGGTCCCCTAGCCTGGCTGCACACCATGCTGCTTCACCCCCAGTCTCCTGCGGGCATGTGCCCCGTCCCTCTGCCCTGACCAGCACACACGCTCCCTCCATTGTCTCTGCAGCCGGATCCTGCCTTCACCTCCGCTCTCCCCCGCCAGCCAAGGTTGAGCAGCGGCAGACAGGCAGGCTGCAGGGGAAGAATGGAAGGCTTGCTCATGGATGTGAAACTTACCTTCCGAGCTCTCCAGGCCCCTCAGCGAGGCTCACAATCCAAGGGGGGCCTCCTCGGTGCTGCCAGGGGGTGCAGGGTCCGATCCAGTATTCCTGTCCAAATCAGGCCTGGATCCTCCCTACATCTGGATGGGAGAGGCGCACTACGCGAGGCCGGAGCCCTCCCTCTGCGAATATAAACACACATCCATGCCAAGAAAATGGAACTTAAGGAATACAGGCCACTGTTGCTTCTGATTTAAAGAAGTGTGTGGCCTTAAACGGCTAGTCATCTTTCATATTTTCTTTTCTTTCCATGGTGTCCTTCCAACCTATTTTGTTTATGATACCTTCATGTTTATTTTTATGTTTTGTTTTGCCCTTTTGTTTTTTTAAATTGCCAACGTGTATCAGTTTTTACTGAAAATGTGTCAGTGTTTGCTAAATATCGCCTTTAAGAAAGCAGTTAAAGAGCTGTTTTCGAATTCTAGCATTGTCTTCAAACATGAAAACATAAAATTTAAAATATTTACGGGCACAAGTCCTACAAAAAGAAGTGTGGGGACTGACAATATGCAAATAATGTCCCACGCTGAATGTGTCCCGCTGTCTGAAAATTATACCGGGACACGTTCAGCATATTTCTGTGGGGCCCAGCTTCTTGGCAGGGAGATGGCGTCCTCCCTGTGAAAAGAGTGGGGGGACGCCGTGTAAATGCGTCCCCCCACAAGCCCTGCTTTTCTGTCCACGGGTGAATGAAGTCTAATTGGATGCATGCTCTCTGTTCCCACGCTGCACATTTAGGCAAAAATAAGATAGAACCTGTGTACTTTCTTGGACTAGAAAAAGCACATTTGTTGTTGTCCGAAATTGCGAGAATCATTATTTTAAAGACATAATGAGGGCTCTAAAGTGAATGAAAGGCAATATGCCAGGATTATATGAAACAAGCAAATAAAATAAATCAGGACAAATGCCATGAGGCTTCGAATGAAATCAGAGCAGTTTTCAAGTTGGATTGGCATTGCATGGTAAAGCCTCTATTTTTATGTGGCAGCGAGGGACAACATTATGCGGCAAGTAATACAATTTATGTGTCAAGGAAATGCAGTTAATTGCCTTTCAAGACAATTTAAGGTACATTTTTAAATTTTGATGGTCTGCATAAATTGTCACAGGATGTCTAGCTCCTAACAAGTAATGACGCTGTTCTTCAAACACAGCTTTGATATCTAACAACTCTCTATACGTAATGGCATAATTTTGTTCGGTTGGGGTTAATTTTCTTGAGTAATATGCTATTTGATGCATCTGACAAGTATCCTTATGTCTTTGGGCTAAAATTCCTCCAATAGCAAATACAGAAACATCAGCTTCTACTATGAAGTGAATGGCGGGATCAGGATGCATTAGGATTGGTTCAGAAATAAACTTATTTTTTAGATTTTGAATAGCTGTTTCTGCTTCTTTTGTCCATTCAAATTTGACGTCAGGTAATAGGAGTAATTATCTGAGAGAAATTACGAATAAACCACCTATAAATATTGGTGAATCCAAGAAAACTCTGAACTTGTTTCACAGTGGATGAATTGGGCCAATCAAGAACTGCCTGAATCTTTTTCGGGTCCATTTCTAGTCCTTCAGGACTGAGAACATAACATAGGAATTCCACTTTTGTGGTGTGAAAAGTACTTTTCTCTAATTTAATGAATAGAGAGTATTTTAGAAGCTGTTGAAGAATTGCCCTTACTTGTTTTACATGCTCAGTAGTA
This sequence comes from Lissotriton vulgaris, assembly GCF_964263255.1. Classification (NCBI taxonomy): domain Eukaryota; kingdom Metazoa; phylum Chordata; class Amphibia; order Caudata; family Salamandridae; genus Lissotriton; species Lissotriton vulgaris. The sequence goes on along the minus strand of NC_141696.1, from coordinate 458,143,428 downwards.
CTCTTTGAATAGATTAGAATATCATCTATGTAAACTACACAACAAACATCTAGAAAATCTCTCAATACCTCATTTATAAAAAACTGGCATACTGCTGGAGCATTGCAAAGTCCGAAGGGCATAACTTGGTATTCATATAGGCTGAATTTATTACGAAAAGCTGTTTTCCATTTGTCGCCCTCGCGGACTCTCACTAGGTGGTACGCTCCACGCAGATCTAATTTGGTATATATGGTGGCATCTTTCAATTGGTCTAACAATGTCGGAATGAGTGGAAGGGGGTACCTGTTTTGATAGTTACATTGTTTAAGGCGCGATAGTCTATACACAAGTGCAAATCTCCCCCTTTCTTCAGAATAGAAAAATAAAGGGGAAAATACAGGTGACTTGGAATGTCAAATAAACCCATTGGCCAAATATTCATCTAGATATTCCCTCAAATGTTCGTTTTCCTTTTGAGTGAGAGCATATATTCTGCTACTTGGTAAAGTGGCTCCTGGCATTAAGTCTACTCGACAATCGAAATCCCTGTGTGGAGGTGATATGCTAGCCTTTTTTTATCAAATACATCAATAAGATCGGAATTTTCTACTGGGACTCCTTCCAAAAGTAAAACGCTGTTAGAGTCCTTTGGGAAATCATATCCTTGAACTAAAAGTTTGGACACCTGATGTTGTAGACAAGTAGAGTGACAAAAATCGGTATAAAATTGTCTTTTGCACCCAATCGATCTTTGGATTATGCTTCACTAGCCAAGCGACTCCTAAAATAAGTCGAAATTGTGGAGCGTTAATTATATCAAATGTGATGTTTTCTTTATGTATTGTAGAGCATGTCATTACTTGGTTTTCGGTATCATGTTATATCAGTCCGGAAGATCATTCTTTACCGTCAACTGCTCTAACGACCTCAGGATGAAGTTTGGGTTCTGTCTTTAAACCTAACTCTTGCAAAAAGTGAGTGTCAATAAAGTTTCCTGTGACTCCAGAGTCTATTAGAGCGTCAACTGACCATATGTTTCCCTCTTTAGATAGAGACTGTAATGTTACCTTAATACTGAGATGTTGAAATACTATGTCAGGAGTTATGGAGGCCAAACTAGTTAACTCACATGACAAATTAATATCTTGGTTTGTCGAGCACATCAGTTTTCCGACTGTTGAATTACACCTGCGTCATTGGATATACTTTTAGGTTAATTGGGACGGGTTGGACATTCCTTTATGAAGTGCCCTGCTTTTCTGCAGTAAAGGCATTGATTTAATTTTCTTCTTTTTTCTTTCTCTTCCTTAGAGAGAGGCCCTTTAATCATCCCTATCTGCATAGGTTCTTCTAAATCTAATTTTGACGTAGGTTGTGATTTAAAACTAGACCTTTCTTTGAATGAGAATACTTGATGGTCAGTTTATTCTTTTTCACCCTTTCGTTCGGCTAAACGGTGATTGAGCTTCACCACTAGATCAATGAATTATTCTATATCATTGGGGGGATCTAAGATTTTAGTAATCATGTCATTTAACTCTTCTCTTAACCCCTTGTAAAAAAGAGAAACTCTCTTTTCTTCTGGCCATTCTGCTTTGATTACTAATCTGTTGAATTGAGAAATATAATGCAGTATATCGGACGAACCTTGTTTTAGATTTAATAGTTCATGATCTGCATATTGAACAAACACATGTTTAGCGAAAAAATATTTCATGATACCTTTAAATCGTCTGAGATCATACAAAATTGGATAGTCTCGTTCTACAATTGGTAAAGGCCAAAGAACTGCATCACCTCCTAAATATGATAGTATAAAGGCAATTTCAGATTAATCATCTGGAAAGGCCATAGGTTTGGCAATAAAATGTAAATTAGATTGATTTAAGAAGATAGTGAACTTACTACTATCTCCATAAAATCTTTCTGTTTGTGCCAAGGGAACAGTTACAGGGGTCTCAACCTGAATTTGAGTGCGTGAAGTTGTAGTGCTGCTATGTAAAGTTTGAAATCCTAGCTGAAACGTAGGTGGTTTTGACAGAGGTTTTTGTGTGAGAAAGTCCAGGCGCTTGGACTTGGAACATTAGGGTTCTGTAAACTGGTTTGTATAGCTGTGATATCCCTCTGAAGGGCTGCATTTTCAGATTTTATGTCAGCCAAAATGGCTGCAATATCCTGTAAAGAAACTGGGGTTGTCTGATCCATAACGCCTCGGCGAAATTATGTATGTGGGCTTTGCCTTCTGTCAATATTACAAGCATTCTTACCTGCTGGTTGCTTGTTGGTAGATTTCGCAGAGACGTTATGGACCAACTTCTTTTTACTCTTAACTAACACCCTGTGATGGATCTTAAACAATAAGGTAATTAGGTAGGATTTACGTAGGAGGGCCGGATCGGGGACACTACCTGTTCCTGGTTGTCGACCTGTGAGGCAACAAGGAAAGAGGATTATAGTAACAATCTCCCTATCTATTTAGTTTCTTACACTAAGTTATGTACATTTATTGCTAATTATTCACAGTGTACCCTACTTGCGATCTTGGGAAGTCCGGCGTCGCGTCCGTATTGTCGTTGTGAAGTGTGGATTGTCTTCTCTTGTAATCAGAGGAGAGACGTTGTTAGAAGAAGTTTTTGTTCACCTATGCAGAGAATTAAACATTTGAATAAGTTATTGGTTTTTCTTATGTGGTTTCTGTGCCAAAAATACTTATTACAGTCCACTTTTGTTTCACTTACTCCTTTAAATCTCCTAATTGCTTATCTTCACAACCTGTATTTTTTATAAGAAATCAATAAGAAAATACACCAAAGAATATCAACTAAGTTATGCTAATTTGTTATCAAATAGTTTCAAATAATGTTATCTGCCAAGAAATCTTGCAAGCACTAAGTACTTAAGTCTTTTAATGTCTTTTGTCTTTCAGATTCAGCTCCAAAGGTCTGCCTTCCAAAATAATTGTCAAGTAAGGGTTCTAAACCTTGACTGTAGCTTGCTTGCGGTGGGCGCCTGAAATTCTATAAGAATTTTTTTTCACTTAGCTTCTTTTATTTTTTGCATCTTCCTGAAGGTAGAAATCTTCAACTTCGGCAGGTTCCCGCGAGGTCCAAACGAAGAACGGATCCTCTCAGAGGAACCAGGAACTCAGGTAAGTTTTCTGGAGTGCGCGGTGGAAGGTAAAGCATTTTTGCATTGTTGGGTGTGGCTATTTATACCTTTGCCACACCCAAACAGACGCTGACATATCGCGCCCATTATGCCTACAATCGTTCTGAATCAAAGGAGGTTCTTCCGCAGCTGGCATTCAAACTGCAAACCTATGACCTGACACCAAACTATACTCTGCATCGTCTCAATCTCCAACCCAATAGGAATTCATCAATAGAGTCAAGCATCAATAAAACGATTCCATACACATTGGACATGTCAATGGACAGTGCTAATTTACATATGTTCAAAACACAAATCAGAACTTTATTCAGACATTACATATCTATTACATTAACAACTTTGGTGTGCAGGATGCACAGGACAGAGGTGGGTTTCATGATGGGGCAAGCTCTTTTTGGAGCACTTTACTGTGTCATTTTGATGATGCAGAGAGCGTCATAACATACACAACCTAGCAGAGGCAGGCTTGGAAAGTTAGACAAGAAAATACCTACTTTCTAAAAGTTGTATTATCAAAAACAGAATGTTAAAATCAACTTCACTAAAAGATGTATTTTATCATTCTGAGTTCAGGCATACCAAACTCGAATTTTACTGTGTTCCCTGAGTCAGTTAGGATTATAAAATGTAATAATCTATCTGCCCATTCTGGCCTATGGAGAACAGGTAGCCTTGCAATAGTGAAAAAACGAAAATGGCTGTAAATCTCTATTAGGACAGGCCACACACACCAGGGCTTGTCCTACCTTATACTTACAATGCACCATTCCATTGGGCCTACCATAGGTGTGTCTGACATGAAGAAAAGGGAAGGTTTAGGGACTTGCAAGTGGGTGCATGTGCTCAGTCAGCATGGCAGTACCAGACTGCACACAGGCTCTGCAATGGCAGGCTTAGACACATTTTACTTCTGTGGGTGGCACAACTAGTGCTGCAATCCCACCCGCAGCATTTGAATTTACAAGCCTGGGCACACTCAGTGCACTGTACTAGGGTCTGACAAGTAAACCAAACAGGCCAATCATAGAATCACTAATCCATACATCAACTTACAATAGGGAGAGCCTATGCACTTTAGCACTGATCAGCAGTGGTAAAGTGCCAAGGATCATAAAACAACTCAGAAAAAATAGAGGAGGATGGCAAAAAGTTCAGGGATGACCCTGCAAAAAGGGCCAAGTCCAACAGGGAGCAAAAACCGATGGATTTAGTCCCAGACTGTGTCCTGGGGTGAATATATGAAATTGTTCTGCATTCTGTCCATCAATTGTTCTTTTTGCATTATGTCAAAAGACAGCAGTTTTACATTCAGTGAACTTAAAGACACAGGAAATTATTCATTGTATCAAAATTATGAAGACCAGTCTGTCTTTGTATATGTGTCAACAACGTTTTGCCCTTGATAGAATGAAAGGGTCTCATCAGGACTAGAGATGCCTGCGTTGGCTTAAAAAGCAGAACACTGACCTGCAGGGTGGGGACCAATAGTAGTAATCCTAGCTGATGAATCAGATATAGACTTGAGTGAGTTAGTAGTCCCCTTATAGATCCCTTGGCAGAATAACGAATATCTAGATAGGGCTCTCTTCAAAGGAAAAGGTCTTTTGTGCTAAGAAATTCAGATAGGGTATCAGCACAATTGAATAACCTATAGGGCAAACTAATGCTCCTAAGAAAGACCAATGAGCATTATTGATTGCCACCGTAATAAGGAAGCAGCCTCATCCAGTACCACTCGGTTGTCTTTCGTAGGAGCATTACTTTGTCCTATAGGATTAGGATGGAGTATCAGAACAATGGAAAATACATTTGGCAGAAACATGTTGATGACGATGACCATGGTGGTGACGGGGCATGAGTTTCCCCAGTCCCCACACTTAGATTTTAATAGCAAGTATATACCCAGCAAATCATGACACCTGGTGGTGTGTGAGGTCAGTCCTTTACATTTTTGGAGATGCCCAGCACTTCACTAATTAGTGATTAGTGCTTGTTAGTTTTTGCTCACTTGTCTCAAATGACTATTCCAATCAGGGTAGCTTCTTTTTGTGTGTGCATAAAAATGTATTCTACGTAGAAAGATCTGTGAAAAAAAGGTTTTCTAAAAATGAGTTCCATAGAGTGCATTAGTGCAGAGTAGTTGGCATAGAGTGCAGAGGCATAGATTGGATTGGTTTTGAGTAAAGTGAGGCAGACTGCATTTGTGTTTAGTGTAGTGGTTTAGAGTAGAGTGGCTTAGAGCACAGTGGCATAGAGTAGAGTTGTTCAGAGTAGAGAAGAGTGGTGTAGTATGGCGCGGCGTAGATTAAAGTGGTGTAGAATACAATAGTAGAAAGTGAATTGGTGCAGAGTAGAGTGGTCTAGATTGCAGTGGCATAGAGTGCAGTGGCGTAGAGTATATTGTTTGAGAGTAGAGTAAGGTGGGGTGGAGTGAAGAGTGGCTGGGTAGAGTGTAGTGACATATAGTAGGGGCAAAGACTGCACTGGCTTAGAGTAGAGTAGAATGGCATAGAGTGCAGTGGCATAGAGGGCAGTAGTATAGAGTAAATTGTTTCAAGTAGAGTGAAATGGTATAGAATGGTACAGGGTAGAGTGCAGTGGTGTATGGTGCATTGGCATAGAGTGGAGGGGTTCTGAGTAGAGGGCATTGGCCCATAGTGCAGTGGCATAGAGTGGTGTGGCATAGAGTGGAGTTGTGCAGAGTAGAGTTTAATGGTCTAGGGAGGAGTGGCATTGATTTCAGTGGCGATGCAGTGCAGTAGTGAATACCAGAGTGAGGTAGAAGGCACTGCATATAGTAGAGTGGTGTAGAGTACAGTAAAGAGGCTTAGAGTGATTTGGAGTAGAGTGCAGTATCATAGAGTGAAGTGGTCAACAGTAGATTTCTAGTGGAGAAGAGTCCATTGGCGTTAAATGAAGTGGCATAGAGTACAGTGGCATAGAATGTAGTGGAAGTGAATGTAGAGGAGTAGAGTGGAGTGTTGTAGAGTGTGGTGGCCTAGAGTGCACTAGCATGGAGTGCATTAGAGTGGTGCAGAGTAAAGTGCAGTGCAGTACAGCGGAGAGGCGCAGAGTGGAGTAGAATGACATAGAGCAGTGGTGTTGAGTAGATTGTTACAGAGTAGAGTGAAGTGGTGTAGAGCGGAGTGGTGGAGGGTATAACAGAGTGGTATAAAGTAGTGGCGTAGAGTGTACTGGTATAGAGTGGAATAGAGTGGTATAGGCTGCTGTGGGAAAGAGTGCTGTGAATAGAGGAATTTGTTTCTGAGTAGAGTGAAGTGGTGTGGAGTGGGGAAGGTTAGAGTGAAGTGGTGTAGAGTGGAGTGATGCAGATTAGAGTAGCACATAGTAGAGTGGAGCAGAGTACAGTGGCGTAGAGTGCATTGACGTAGAGTGACGTTGAGTGGAGTGGTGCAGAATTGAGTCAGTGGCATAGAGTAGAATGGCATAGAGCTCACTGGCCAAGAGTGCAGTGTTGCAGAAAAGCCTGTTGTAGAGTGCAGTGCTAGAATAGATCAGTAAAGAACAGTGGCACAGAGTACAGTAGTGCAGAGTACAGTGCACTGACCTAGTGTGCATTGACGTCAGGTGCAGTAACAGCGAGTGCAGTGGTAGGGATATTGCAGAGCCGAGTATAGTGCTGTAGAGTGCAGTGGTGTAGAGAAGATTGGCGTTGAGTGCAGTGGCAAAGAGTGCAGTGGCATAGACTGCAGTGTTTAGAGTAGAGTGAAGTTGCATTGAGTAGAGTTGCATAGGATATAGTAGAGTGGGAGACTGCAGTTTCTTAGAGTAGATTGTTTCAGAGTAGAGTGAAGTGATGTAGATTGGAGTGGTGCATGGTAGAGAGGAGTCATGCTTGGTTGAGTGGAGAGGGGTGGAGTTCAGTGGAATAGAATGTAGTGGAGTAGATTACAGTGGTGTACAGTGTACTGGTTTGGAGGGCAGTGGTGCAGAATAGATTAGAGTAGCAAGGAGTGATGCAGAGGGTAGTGGCATAGAGTGCGTTGGCATAGAATGCACTGAAATGGCGTTGTTTTGAGTGGTGCAGAGTAGAGTGCCGTGGCATTGAGTGCCTTGGTATAGAGTGCGCTGGCACAGAGGGGAGTGGTTCAGATTAAAGTGCATTAGTGGAAAGTGCAGTGTCATAGAGGGCATTGTTGCAGCATAGAGTACCATAGAGTGCAGTGGCTTAGAGTGGAGTGGTGCAAAGTAGAGTGGAGTAGACTAGAGTGGATTAGAATAGAGTGGAGTGTTGCATAGTGGAGTAGAGAGGCATAGAGTGAAGAGGCATAGAGTGAAGAGGCATAGAGTGGAGTGGAGTGGTGCAGAATAGAGTGCAGTGACTCAGTGTGGAGCGGCATAGGGTGGAGTTAAATAGTGTGAAGTGGTGCAGAGAACAGTGCAGTGGTGTGGAGTAGTGTAGAGTAGAGTGGAGTATGGTTAAGTGAAGTGTTTATAGTTGTGGTAGTGCACTGTCATTACAGACAACACATCTTGAAATGACCATTACATTTGCACAGACATACAGTTTTACTGATAAAAGTAGACAGCGCACAAATGATAGCGTGTGGAAATGGCATCCCCTAGTGCATTTCTTTGTTTGATCATATTAAAATACTTTTTTCCCACAACACTTCAGAAATGCCAAAAATTGTGCTTCATTTGTGCTTTGTTAATTCTGTTTTATTCTGAAATATCTGCACAGTTCATTTACAGACATTTACATTTTGTTGTGTGCTAGAAAAAAAAACATTGTATAGGTTTCTTGCAGCTCACCCTGAGTAGCCAGCATGATGGTCACATTAAACCTCTCACTTTGAAACCAGAGAAGGAAAGGTAAACACCAAGCTCCCTCGGAAGACGTAGCCTGACATTTGACCTCTGTATTGGAATGCACAGGAAATGCGACAAGAACAAGATTTAAAGGCCTGCAGCCTGCTTTCCAAATGTCTTCAAGATGTCATCACCAAACCAGACAGCCGTGCTGTCTGGTAGGCTTCAACATAATAATAGAGTATTGATCTGCCCCTCTTAGATTACAATACCACATAATATATTTAGGAGAAATAAACTATGAACTTCAGAAACCCCAGAAGAGCCAGAACCAAGGAGTGCAATTATTCTTGAACCTAAAAGCAGATGGCTGCAGCATTAAGACAAGTACACTGGCTGCTTACACTATACAAAAAATTGTTTAGCAGAACCAGCCAAATCTGCTTTCAGAAATGAACCCAACGCTTCATTCCTGGCCGCCTACTCAGATGAAACAAAACGCTCGAGCAGCGTGTGGATTCCTGTACTGTGCTGTGGCCGCTTTGGGGTAAAGAACTGTAGCGGAGCCCTTTATTTGAACTCTCTAGTGACCTGGGAGCATTTCGGCTCGGTCACCTCGGCAGGGGGAGAGTCTGAATCGTCATCTGCTTAGGGAGCGGGACTGCGTGGTCCAGAAGTGTTTGCCCGTCCACCGCTCGCGCCTGGTTCCTCTTCCCGCCCCCTTCTCCCTCTGACCTGCCTGGAAAGCCTTTAAACTCCTCGCGGCCCCCGCTGGCGCGGGAGCCGCTCGAGCAGCGTGTGGATTCCTGTACTGTGCTGTGGCCGCTTTGGGGTAAAGAACTGTAGCGGAGCCCTTTATTTGAACTCTCTAGTGACCTGGGAGCATTTCGGCTCGGTCACCTCGGCAGGGGGAGAGTCTGAATCGTCATCTGCTTAGGGAGCGGGACTGCGAGGTCCAGAAGTGCTTGCGCCGTCCACCGCTCGCGCCTGGTTCCTCTTCCCGCCCCCTTCTCCCTCTGACCTGCCTGGAAAGCCTTTAAACTCCTCGCGGCCCCCGCTGGCGCGGGAGCCGCTCGAGCAGCGTGTGGATTCCTGTACTGTGCTGTGGCCGCTTTGGGGTAAAGAACTGTAGCGGAGCCCTTTATTTGAACTCTCTAGTGACCTGGGAGCATTTCGGCTCGGTCACCTCGGCAGGGGGAGAGTCTGAATCGTCATCTGCTTAGGGAGCGGGACTGCGAGGTCCAGAAGTGCTTGCGCCGTCCACCGCGCGCACCTGGTTCCTCTTCCCGCCCCCTTCTCTCCTCCTCTATTTTAACCACGCCTTGAACGCGTACGCGGGACGCGCGCGGACGAGGAAGCGGGCGAAGACCGGGCCAAGAGCGGGCCCGTTTGTGCCCGTTCGTGACCGGACCAGGCTACCTCTCTAACCTGTGGAAGCCCCCTCTCACTATCGGGGGCCATGGCTGGAAGAGATACCAGGATCAAATCATCGCTAACTGGAAGTCTTTCTACCGCAGGAGGTATGGAGTTTTTTTTAATAAGGGCCAATAATATCATTGATAAGGAGATTGTCATACTGGAAAAACGCCTATCAACCGAACTTATCTCCCTTAAACGATCATCCATAGGGCCTCTTGCTAATGCCAAAACACCTAACAGAAATAATGAACAATCAGCTATCTTGGAGGTAACACCCCCGCCTAGAGAAGAACCTGGCACCTCGGCTACCATAATTGACACTGTCACGGACAGTAATTATGCCCTCGAAAGCAATAATGTCTCTCTTTCATCCCACCGTGAAGAGAGTATTATCCAAACTAAGAGTCAAGGGGAGAGAGAAGGCGCAATTAGGAAACGGAAAAGAGTGTATAATAAAAAAGAAACTAAAATGGGAAGGTCTGTAAAATCAGCCAAAGTACGGGACGAACCACCCCAGATTACCAACCCCCACGATGCTACTCCCCCGGGTAGAGAGGTGTCTATGGAGTGGGCAGAGGCCTTACTTAAATCAATTATATTACCACTAGAGTCAAAATTGGATAGGTTAAATTCTAGAATATCCAACTTAGAGAAAACCACTGCCTCTATCCTAGCAACTCTTAGTAATCCCCAACGCCAAAACATCCCACCCACTGTCCCAACTCCCCTGGTCTCCCTACCTCCTAAACCGAATCAATCTACCACTCCTTCATCATCTAACAGTCTACCGATCCCTTCCATGCCCAACAATATAACCGCTGTACATGTGGCGAGTCATCAATCCAGTCAATCTAACCCCCCAGTGCACATGGATGAGGTAAATCAGGGATCCCCGGTTAAGGAACAAAATACTCCTAGACCTAGACGGCCTGATCTTCCACCAGAAGCTAACCGGTTTACAGTTATCTTAGCTGGAGTACCACCATTAGAAAAAGGGGAGACAGAAACTTTCAGTTCCCTGAAAAGCAAGATAATGAAATGGCTTAATTGGAATAGACCCCTCCCGACCCATTTACATAACGAAATCATCATGGTCAGGAGGGTTCCCTGGATAGGTAAGACTCCTAAAAACATCAATGGAGACTGCATAACCGTTAGCTTTAGAGATCCCCGTACGGTATCCCATATATGTGCAGGCTTCAATAGATCCTTCGATTCCACTATCCAGACCCTTCCAGTCTCCTACTTCTTCCCACCGACCAACAACTACCATCAATCGAGAAGGGGGGACTGGACTGTTGTGGAACGTAGGGGCAGGCAGCGACCATATGATACCAGACCACCTAGACAACCCCAATACGCACCCCAATCCCATCCCTTTATGGATTATAATCGCTTTGGGTGCTTAGAAGGCCTGGAGGGAGTTGACTGACTACCCCCCGTTTCCTCTTCCCCGGAGCCGACTCTTGCCCCAGTTAACAATGAAGTTCCATCTACTGTCAAACCACCGACCCAGTGCATGGAAACCGCTCCCAGCTCGACTTCTACTCCACCTATTGTCCTGAAGACAGCTCTTCCTGTACCCCATGTGATGGGTACTACTGATGTGGGCTACGTAACTTCTTCCACCATAGCTACCCCCACTGATATGGTACAGGCTCCCACCGATGTGGGCCATGCAACTTCCCCTATTACAGCTACCCCTACTGATACGATACAGGCCTCTAGGTCAACAGGTTATTCCATGGCGAGTTGGAATATTGCAGAGTGGCGGAAAAAAGTTACAGCCCTGGGCTGGGGGGAGCACATCAGGGACTTTGACATTCTGTGTCTGCAAGAAACATGGTCAGTGGAAGATATTCACTTTGATGGTTTTGTTTCTTACAATTGTAATGCTGTAGGGTCTGTTATGGGGAGGGCTAAAGGCGGATTACTGATTTTATTATCTGTACACCTCCCTATACATGTAAGGAAAAGTCATTTTGTGGGGTATCACTCGCAGATACTGGAAATAATGGTTAGCAGGGATAGAAATATTCTATTGGTCAACCACTATAATAACACCTTTGACCCTTCCAGCACCACTGTTGTGGATGAGCTTGAAACTGTTATAGACTCAATTCTCTGTAAATCGGCCATATCCTATGATATCATTTGGGGGGGAGACTTTAACATCCGAACTTGTCCTCTCTCCTATACAACTGCATGTGGATATGATGGGGATAATGGGGAGTATTCACTACACTTTCTGCACTCCCCCTATGGTACTTCCCTTAACAACTTGATGCTAAAGTATGATGTGACCATCCACCAACATGCCCTTGACAACGAGGGTAATTTGGCCCCCACTTTTACGGGGAGGAATAATGTTTCTATTATTGATTTTTTGCTCATTTCCAACCGGATAGTTCCGCATTGTACGGTCCCGTATATCCTGGACCTTGGACTGAGTGACCACAATGCACTAACTATGTCCATCTTTTGCGAGATCACTAGGAAGGTATTTTCCGGTAGGGTTGTTGATGATATTGTTCCAAGTAGGCCAAATGGGATACGCATTAAGTGGTGCGGGGAAAAATCCGAGAATTTACACCGTAGTGTTGTGAAAGCCGGTTTAAAAGTGATACTTTGCTGTCTTGAAACCGATGCCCCACCTGATTATACCGTAAATAACTTCGAGAAATTGGGCGCCATAATTAAGCAAACCCTTACCACTAAGAAGACCCCAATTAAACGGGAAACACCGGGTTGGTTCAATCAGGCGTGCACTAAGGCGTTAAAAGCCCTTAAGCTTGCCCTTTCCATCAATCCTAGAGACAGGGAAGCAGTTAAACTCTTGAGGGCCAACTATAAAAATGAATTGAAACTCAGGAAACAAGAGCTAAGAGAACTAGCCTGGGAAGACCTGAATAAAGCTGCAGCCCTCCGGGACAGCACGCTGTTCTGGAGCACCATCAACAGCCCATTCCTCCAAAAGGAAGAATTTCCAGTCCTTACAGCCCAAGTAAGCGAAGACAGCTGGGTTTCACACTTCTCAGGGATTTTTGACCCAACTGGAGAGTTTAATGATAACTTCTGTAACTATCCTATTACCCCAGTTGAAACCCAGAGAATCACGATCCATGAGGTGGATATGGCAATAAAGAATAGTAAAGGGGGAAAGGCACCTGGCCCAGATGGGGTGCCAATTGATCTTTATAAATATGATCTGGCACTCTGGAGTCCATTATTAACCATAGCATTTAATGCTGCCGTGGATAACAAGACTCCCTCAAGCTGGGGTGAATCCATTATAATTCCAATCTACAAGAAGGGGGATAGAGGAGAGGCCAAGAACTACCGCCCTGTCTCCCTTCTGGATTCCTCATTAAAAATCTTGAGTAGGGTCTTGTTAACGCGATTGGAAGACTGGGCCACAGATAACCATATCCTCGCCCCATCGCAATATGGCTTTAGAAAGGGCCTTGGTACTAATGAACAATGTATTAACCTGAACCTTCTGATCGGTAAATACACCAAGGCCAAGCCGGGATCACTATACCTGTGTTTTGCGGATCTTTCTAGCGCCTTCGATTTGGTTGACCATGCTCTGTTATGGTCAACTTTATTGGGCATGGGGGCCCCCCCTGATATTATACACTTTTTAGCCAGACTTTATTCTAACCTTTCGGCCCAAATCCGTCATGGACCAGCGGGGGAGTGTACACGAAAGATCCAAGTAAGATCTGGCATCCGACAGGGATGTGTTTTGGCCCCGCTGCTTTTCTCGCTCTTTATTAATTCAGTGGAGCAAGATTTAAAGCAAATCCAAGCTGATGCCCCTCAAGTAGGAGGTCTTCCCATACCGGTATTACTTTATGCCGACGACACTGTTTTACTTTCCAGGACCCCTTTAGGCCTTCAAAAATTAATGAATGGGTTTTATGATTTTATTCAGAGGAAGAAACTTAAAATCAATAACTCCAAAACCTTTGTTATGGTGTGTGGTAAAAAGCAAAAACTTCTTAAACCCTTTTGTTTTAAGGAAAACCATATTGAGATTGTTGCTAATTTCTGTTATCTGGGCGTTACTTTTAATAACAGAGGTTCCTGGGCTCCAGAGCAGACAAATGTTAAAGCTAGAATGGGGAAAGCCTCCCTAGGCGTCTTCCGCTTTGCTTCTAAAGTGGGAAGCCGCCGTATTGTAGATATGCTGAATATCTACAAGCACAGATGTACATCGGTAGCATTGTACGGTTCTGGGGTTTGGGGACATTGCAATGTAAGGGCCCTGCAAATTATGGAAAACATTTTTCTAAAGCGGTTGCTCTGCCTTCCATCTTCGGCATCCAATGTTTTAACACACATGGAACTAGATCTGGACTACCTATCTGATCTAACCGGACTAAGGCCACTGTTGGTCTGGAAATCCATTTTTACCAAGACGGAAACTGCCTTTACCAAAGACATTATTAAGGACTGTCTATTACTGGAAAAAGTTTCAAATATTCCCTGGTTAAAATACGTGATTTCAAGTGTTAAGGATCTGTTTGATATGGATGTATGTAATGACCCCATTTGCATGAACTCTCTGACTAAACAGGAAGTTAAAAATGAATTTTTGAGGGTTAAATCTGATCTACGGAAAAATGCAACTAAAGACTATTCTACCCATGTTTTCCATTATTCCTTGAAAGAAGACAGACCTGGTATACCCATGTACCTTAATGTTATCCATAGACAGTCCCATCAATTTGTACTCTCAAGACTGAGATTAGGCATAGCGCATAACTTAGTTGCCTTCCCCATAATGAAATGTCACGCGGTTACCCCCTGTCCGTGTGACGGCTTAACCAAACAAAGCACACCGCACTTTCTCCTACTCTGTCCTTTGTACAAAGCCCAGCGTATTTGTTACCTTAAACCAATGTTTTTGAAATACTCCACGTATACTACAAGCAACGCAAGGAGGCTATTATTCTCACTTGCGAGCCCAGATTTATGTTTCTTTACTGCTACGTTTATTTTGAAATCTATCACAGCAAGACTAAGTATGGTTTTTCCATAAACTTACGTACAGTCATTCCTACACTTCATGCCAAAAGTTTTTTCCTCGCTCAACACTCTGATATGTATTCCCCCTTGGTGTTGTATTTTTTTATATGTATTTCTGAACGTGCAATGTTTTAAACTGTATACTTTTATGATGTTTTTTTTTAAACAATCGAATAAAGTTTATAAACTGAAAACTGAAACAAAACTAATTGGAATATCACAATGAACATCAAAACAAGAGATTTGAAATAAAAACTGTAAAAGGCAAGGAAATCTCTATTTGAAACGCCCTTGCATTCAAACTCTGCCATAGCTCCCAGAATTCAAAATAGTGCTAAAATCGAAATCTTCAAGGAGCCTTTTGACCACTAAAATCATGCCTTGGAAGTTTCTGAAAAAATAAATTCTTCAATGAAGAATTTGACCCCTATGCACCTGCACTGAGCTCCCCCATCTTCGGGAGGGGTCCACTCCCTCCCCCACTGCTCACAAAGGATTATCTCCCCTTACAAATCCCTTTTTAATGTGCTGTGAAGTGGCAAAATGTTGACACATTATAAATCATACAAATAAATACATTACCGTCTGTAGGGACATATCAGAGACATTATTCGCTTGGCGTGCCCCCAAAATAAAGACAGTATGTGTGTGGGACAGGGTGTAGGAAGCTGGCTCTGTATATAGTGCACGAAAACGTAGTACACTGTGTAGAGAGCCCAGGGAGTCCCCAATTGGTTTACAGAGGCAAACGTAGATAATAGTAAAGCTCTATTTGTGGGAGTGCGGGTGAGCAGTTAGGCTTATCATAGGGTAGTGCTAAACATATGTTGCACCCACAAAGGCAATAAATGAGACATACACTCAAAGAATCGATTGAGCCCAAGGTCTTAACAGTTAATTTGAGAAATCTGTAAATATTCGATCTATTAGAAAATAATCAACTAAAGGAAATTTTGGGATTCACTCTTGTCGACACTTATCGACAGAGTGGGATCAACAAATGCAAGGTATTTGCAAAGACGCAGACACACCGCTGATCCACCAGTGTAGAAAGGTGACTCTTTACAAAGTGCAATAAAACAAAGTACACTGCAGCGAGAGTCCAGGGAGTCCCCAATTGGTTTACAAAAGCAAAATTACATGATACTAATGCTCTTTAAGTGGTAGAATGGGCAAACAATTAGGCTTGTCAGAGGGTAGTGCTAAGCATTTGCTGTACTCACAGAGGCAATAAATGACTCACATTCAAAGAATAAATCGATACCAATTTGCAAAAATAACATGTATTTTATATATATTTTCTGTCAAAGAGCTTCGTTCAAAGGTAAGTACTCAATTTCTTATAAATTATTCAAGGTCGTAAAATAGTTCACAGTTGAGCGCAAATATGCACAGTGGATTCGTAAGGAAGAAAAAAGATGATATTCATTGAAATTAGCACAGGTAGATCTAGGCGTTCACCTTCTGGATTTGGAGGGTTAACCCACCAAAGTACATCAGGGGAGTCCCGGATTCAGCCCGCAGCAGGGTGCTGCCGACGTTGGTAGCTGGTGCGCTACGAAGTAAAGGGGGCAAAAGACAAGCAGTTGATGGACAGAATGCAGAACAAATCAAAACATTCACCCCCAGTCAAGAGACCTGGGTTAAATCCATCATTCTTTTGCTCACCATGCCACCCCAGGTTAGACATGGGACCCTAGAAACAGGCTGCAAAGGAGGCTTGTAGGCAAGTCAGAAGGCCCACAAATGGGGCTCAGGTCACAAGGGCCTCTAGAGCATGGGAGCACAACCAGTTTGTCGGTTCCCAAGCCGGCAGGCTGGGTGGAGAGCAGATTTTTCAGCCGGGCTCTGTGCGCAAAGGCAATCTTCGAGATTAGGGGGATGCAGTTTGCTGGGATGATTTAAGGATTGCTGACCCACTCATAGAATTGGTCTCTGGAGTTTTGATGTCCCTGGATGGGTGCTTGCTTCCTGGGCAGTTGGAGTGCAGTATGGTTTAGGGCCTCCTTTTGCATGCATGTTATGTTAGCATGGCTTATTTGAAATGTAAACACCATTTTACCTTTTGCTGCTTTTTGCACACAACACTGCATAGCTGTTTTTGACAGTTAGCTTTCACGATGGTCTATACATGAGAAAAAGTTTGTTTTTTGAACTCCCTAGACATACATCTTGCCCCCAGTCTGTACAGTGAGTGCAGAGCCGTCAAGGTTATCATAACATGTGAGCCTGTTTATCGGCATGTCCGTGTAACACATTCTAGACACAGCATTTTGGAAGCTGCGATCCAAGCAAGATTCTGGCGCCTTTATCATAGCACACTTGCCATAATTTCACACACTTGGAAGATTCCAGGTATACAGAGAGCTTTGCTGATCCAGATGTAGTTTACACTTACTGAGCGGAAAGGTAATGGGGTCCCGCAAAATAAGCCCAAGAGACCTTCTATAGTTCATAATACATAGTTCCTATATACAGAGGGTGTAAAAACTAGGCGATATATAACCTGTTTGCACTATCATTATAATATGATTCCTCCTTTTGTATTTTATGGAATTGTAACCATGCTGACCATAATATTCTTCATCATATGTCTGCTTATGTTGACTAAAATACTGCGCATGAGATCACGTTGTTTAAATAAATATTTTATCCTTACTGTGTCTCTATTGTACTCCTGTTGTGGACTGGTATGAGAGTATAGCAAGAGTGATCTCACTTCCCACCATTCCTGAGATGGTCCTAAGTCGCATGTTCTAGGTTGTCTAATCATTGGTTACTCTGCTATAGCTAGAGCTAATGTGACACTGATGCTAGGTGGTTGGGGTTTTCTAGGTCCTGAGGTGAGTTTCTGGTACACTAAAATTCACTAATGTCCTGGGTCTCTGTGCACAATTCTGTGTATGAGCAGAAATCCTTGCAACATGGTGCCGCCAATGAGTGTGGTCTTATTGTGAGACACTTGAGTAGTGCTTATATCAGTCTACAACCCCCTCAATATTGTTTCCGGTTGACAGTAGTGACGGATAAAATATACCTATAGTTAAATAGGTCTCTTCAAGCTTGATATTTTAAAACGGTTTTCTATTTTGAATTACTTCCCAGTTGTGCCTTATTTTATTGCATTGTACTTCTCTATTACTGTATCGATATGGCTGCAGTTGATATCCCAGCACACAGTTGTGTGGCTGTACGGAATCACTTGCAGGAATACCTCATTTCTTTAGAGGGACAGGCAGTGTTTTTTGTAGTCTTAGCTGACGCGGCGTACCTGTTTGAGTTGTTTTACTCATGGGTTACACTTCCCGCGGTAGATGCTGGTACTGGTGTATTTCACTCTTCCACTCCTGCTGATGCTCCTGCAGTGTATGCTCCATATCGGAGAGTGGAAATTCCAATTTCTGCTTGGCAGCATGCCGTTTGGTTTAATGGCGCCCTCCCACATGTAACAGCGGTCAGACAAGGGCCGTTGTCGATTCCAGGCCCTACTTGGCCTATTTTAGCTGCTTACACCCCGCATCCTCAGGAGGGTGCATTAACAACTCTGCAACTCAGACCCCTGTATGCCTCTGCAGTGTTAGTTATTAGGAGTCTGGTTAATTACATTGCTCGCAACCTCCTGGGTGGGGCCACGGGTGGTGCGGCGCATCCAGTTGGCGGGGGCAGGCTAAAGCTTAGTCCCGTCATGGTTAATGCGGTCATGGGCAAGCATTCTCAGGATAAGGATGATCTGCCTTTTTGGCTTGCCGAGAAATTCGACCAACTGGAACCAGTATTCCCGAATACCAGTCCTGTGAAAACACAGGATACTCACAATTAGTTTGCAGAAAGACTTAGTGCCAGACGTAAATGAATACAACTTGGGGTGTGACTGTCCTGCCCTCTGTGATCAAGCGTGTTCAGAATGAACACAGACCGGAGGCGGCTGTGGAGTTGGGAATGCATTCGTGGGAGCGTTTGACATGGTACGCGATCTAGTCCTTGCTAATGTCAAGGGGGATGCAGTAAGTTTCCGAGTCTCTAATGCTCTGCGCGATGTCCCCGACTCAACAAACCCCGTCAGTTACCGGAAATTATTACAGCGGCTTATAAGACCGTGGACGGTAATTGTTTGGGTGTTAAGCCTTTTGCTAAGAAAGAGAAGCAGCAAACTCAACAAGCGTCTTCTGATAAAGATGACCGCCCTAAGGTTCAGAAACAAAATTGGAGTAAGAACAAAAAACATAAACAGAAACAGGGGTCCTGTCCTGCTTCACCTACACCTGCCCCTGCTGAGAGTACATATGAGTTGCGCGACCGTAGTACTATTAAGTCACCTGATAGGTTTCAGTTTCCTGAACAACGTTCTCCTCACTCTTTGCAAGAAACATCGGTAACACCGACCGGTGGAGGAGGCTGGGGCAGAGGTCAAGGGGCCCAACAGAGCCGCGAGCAGCCACACAAGGTTGAAGGAAAAGGCAAGCAGGACGAGTCACCCCATCAAAGGCCCCAGTTTCAGAAGAAGAAAGTTCCTGCAGTAACAGCGAGATAGTGAGAACGCAGCTTCGGAATCTGACATGGGCGCTGACGCTGCTGGACAGCGCGGCGGAGATTACCATCATTCGAGAGGCGTTGGGCGCACTACTGAAGGTGACAGCGACTGACACCTTTGTTGTAGTTGAGACGGCTGACACTGGAGTGGCTCCCCCTGAAAGACTTTATGAAATCACCCTCATAATTGAAGGTGACATAGCACGTACCATAAAAGGGGTCTTTTGGGAAAATCTAACAACTGCCTATGATATTTTGTAAGGCGTACAAGGATTCAATGGCTTCATTGGGGGTCCAGGTAAAATTTTCGTCGACATAAGGCAATCCTTGACAGCGAAGGTGTTAGGTGCTGGCTGAGACTGGCTAACCCATCTCAATAGCGTTCAACATGCACTAAATAATCTCCCTAGAAGGTCTCTGGGTGGGCGGACCCCATACGAAATGCTCTTTGGCATCAAGATGTTTTTTGTGGACCTTGATGGTCTAGACATGGCGGCGGGAGCCGCATCCTTTGATGTAAATGAACATTCTAATGTGTTACAGAACCTACAAAAGACCAGAGACAGTCTTGCAAAGGAACACTTGCACTCCACGTCTGAAGCTGCGTGGCAGATTCCAGTTGCCGGCTAGCTACCACAAGTTGGAGAACTGGTACGAGAGAAGATCGACAACAAGAAAGAATTTGGTCCTTCCTATCAACCTCCAGTTGCCGTGCTTGGTGTGCAGGGTACAAGAAGAGTCATTTTACCGCCTCTTCCTGGGCGAAAGGGGAACAGATACATTTCCATTGACAATGTCAAACCACGCAGGGTGGCTGATTTTTTATAGTATGACGCCTGCAGTTTCATGTATATATGTGAATAAACACCCTAGGCAATCAATAATAGTGGCAAACAAGTAACAACAATTGACAGTAAAAACTAAAGGTGTACGAAAAAAGTTAAAATTGAAAAGATTTTAATGTAAACAGTTAAAAATCATAAACATACATAACATTTTCATAAACATACAAAATGAACCTAACAATAAAAAGCATACATTTCATTACTAATAACACATCTAAAAATAAAACTCATTCAATAGATAAAAATCACACTGTGGCAAGTGTAATTCGACGCGCGTTTCGGCGTGAGGACGCCTTCTTCAGGAGCCACCAAAACGTGTTGATATCTAGAATATACATTAAAAAAATATATTGTCAAGACCATATAATACATATTCCATTTCATCATTAATGATTCATAAGAAAACAGTCTAACATACATTTATAAAGACAAGCATGTGGACACCTAAGTGATCACTGTCAAGAGAAAATGAAATATCATGTTGCCACAACCATTTGATATAGTTATAAAAAAGAATTATGCCATACTCATTCGTGTCCAGCAATGGTGCGACACTCTGTTTTGGCCCCGGATCCTTTTCATCGGGCCTGATGTTGTCGTTGAAATGAGTCCACTTATGAATCCTTTATTGAATCTACCTGCTGGTGATCCTCTTAATGACACTGAATATACTTACCCCACTGACTTTTAATGCCTGTTTTGGGGACCCGTGTGGCTAATCAATCCCGTTTTTCATTTGACATTGGCTCTTCCACATCTAAGTCCCCTTCAAAAGTTTCAATTATTGCTACCTGGTTTAAAAAACATTTTTTGATTCCTCCTTGGACTTACATTTGGCTGATGCTTATTGCAATTTTTTTGTTCATGTCCATAGGATTTGTGATGTATTTTTTCTGTTTTATCAATGGACACTACGTTCAAGAAAAAAATTCAATTAGACTGATTGATGGAACTTTGGCTCCCCACTCCTCTTCCCACATCATGAAGAGGGACCAGACTTTTGTGAATATAACTAAGGGTGGGCGTAGTTCACGTAGTAGCACTACGCGAAGCTACGAGAAGTGCACTTTGCACTATGCGAACTTCACGTAGCACTACGCGAGCTGCGTAGTAGCATGTTTGCACTGTGCAAGATGTGTTTTCAATGATTGCACAGTGCGGAGAATTATCTGGCACTGGGCAACCATTGAAAACGGCATCTTGCACAGTGCGAGCTGTAGTTTTCCGCTGCTCGAGTAGATTATTACTCGAGCTGCAGCTTTCTCAATGCAAACTGATAGTTTCTCATTGAGAGCGGTCGCGAGCATGCGCAAGCACTCACAATGAGAAACCTTACCTCCTCGCGTTGAGAATCTCGCCGGGATGTAATTTTCCTTGCTCGCAGTAGCGAACATGACGTTCAGGACTGCGAACAAGCAGAAAATGAGCGCTGCACTACGCTACGCTGCACTACACGTGTTCGCACTGTGCTACGTGCAGCTCGCGTAGTGCGAAGTTGCGCAAACTTCGCAAACTCCGCTAGCGTAGCGTAGTGCTTCGCCCAGGGTTAAATATAACTGCTTGGCCCGTTTTACATAGGATTGTATGAGATGCTGTAAAGTTCCAGATACATGGCCCCACAGAGGTTATTAATGTTCCCAATGTACTCCGTGTTTCTATGGGGGATGTGGTTAAGCAGAATATATGCTCTAATGATTGGGATGTTAAAGCCGTAGAGGCTTTATTTTCTGATTTGAAAATCTATGCTCCTTTCGATGCTGAAGATTTATATTTGGAATCTGAGAATTATGGTGATTTGTACTGTTACCAGTATTATGGCAATCACTTTCTGCATAGGACAAATTCATTTAGAAATGAGGTTAACTACACACAGTAGGAGCACTCTCCAGCACCTGTGGAAGGCAGCTCAAAAACGCTTTTGAAAACGTTTTTTTTATTTTAGTGATTTTGATCAATCAAACCCTAATGCTTTTTTATTTTAAGATGACTAAGAAGTCCTCTTCCAAGGTTAGACTTACCCACACTAAATTACTGCATTCAAAGTCCTTTATTGACCAGTTGGCTGTTGGAGGCTATGAACTGTTGAAAGATACTATTGATATTTAATCTGTTTGGGGTTCTAAAAGTTGGCAAGTGCAAGACACTGAGGCTTTGCATCGTGCATGTCTCATCCCAAACCACATGTTATTTCTGAATGACACTTTTTCACAACCCACCTGCTTTGGATTGGCTACTTTCAAAAAGTTAAATGCTCCTTCATTTCCTGATTTGGGTGAATTTCCCCATTGGAATAATTATACCAGTACTTCCTTAAGTGACTTACAGGCACTGTTGAGAAATTCTTCTTTTCATGTTTCCAGCATTGATCCCGAAGGCTGGTTGCTATGGCAAAAAAGTGCAGATTCCTGCCAGCATCGTTTTCTGGGTCAGACCCCTGGCTATACAGAGGTTAGAGTTGATCCCCGCTTTCAGGCTCAACATTCAGTCACACCTATTCTGTAGGCAAATTGTGCCAGAGTTGGATCAAACATTCATCCTTGGTGTCTGTTAAGCTACATTTATCCAAACTCACTGACACTGTCGACTTAAATGATTTTGCCAAAGGTCCTGCAGCAGACAGATCGAAAAGATGGATATATGCTGCTTACAATGAGGTTTGAAAACTGTTGCAAATTAAAGCTGCTTCTAGGCTTAGATCTATTGATCAGGCCAATTTAGAAAAAGTGCTTGGCATTGTAGGTAATAGCATTAACACCCTTTCTTCCCAAATGTACACATTAGATAATATTGTATAATCTGTGGTTGATATTGTGCAGGAAGATGTTGCCGTGCTGTATCATGGGCAAAATCAATTACATTCTGTTATGCAGTTTGCATGGACTCTACAAACCTTGAAAATGGCTGAGTTCCATGGGATTACATGAACACAAGTTTATTATTTCTGCCTTTCAATTTGACTGTTAAACAGCAATTTATGTCAATGAAGGATGCTGTGTTTTCACCTTTGCATATTGAAAAGTTAGA
Source organism: Lissotriton vulgaris (assembly GCF_964263255.1). NCBI lineage: Eukaryota > Metazoa > Chordata > Amphibia > Caudata > Salamandridae > Lissotriton > Lissotriton vulgaris. The sequence continues at coordinate 458,120,650 of NC_141696.1, read as the reverse complement.
ACCTTTACCATTTTCAGTAGCAGAATCCAATTTGACAGATTTACTCATCCATGGGTTGATAACTCTACCTTTTGCCCTTTTCAAATTTAAATCCTGCATGAAACACTATGCAATAAGTAGATTTGAGCCCATTGGTGGTGCTTATCTACATGAAGTCTGGAATCTCCCGTTCACATAAAGGTGTTTGAGAGAAGAAAAGGAAGTTTATTTGAATGGCGAAGATTGCACCACCACACCAGATCGCTCATTAGCGTGCAGAAATCTGCAATTGCACGGTTCTTGTAATATACTTGCACCAAACCTTGCCTATGTTTTAAAGAGAACTTCAGTCCCGGCCATTACACCGACATTCACATTGCTTGCAAACAGTAGTTATTTGTTGTTAAATAAGGAAGATTGTTGTGGTATGCATGCAGGTATTCCTTATATCGTTACGGTTTCCCAGGGTGTAGTTTGCTGTAAGAATGTCTTGTTCCTCCTCCAAATGGGAGGCTCGATGTTTCCATCTGGCCTTCTATCCCTACCTTGAAAGCAGAGTTCAACAAGATGAGTTGAATAAGAGCGCTATGTCCCAGAAGGAAGTCTGCACATGAGACATTTGTCCTTCATATTGCAAATACTTGTACTGAGGTAAATGCCTTATTAAACAAAGACCCCGCCCCCTGCATTTTGGTGTTTTTATTCACACAATCTTAAATGCCTCGTCAACCACTGGCCTGGTACACATTTTAAAAGTAGTATGTTCTGGCCTTGTGACCTAATTTCAAACTATATTTGGTGTGATCCCGGCATTTTTTCATTCGATTTTTTTAGTGTCTAGTGTCTTTGGTGGTTTCCCTTTTCTCCTGGCTGTAGGCATGGGCATACTGCTGTTAATTTGTTTGCTTCGAAATGGATGCACAGTCTGTGCCCCATGATGATCTGTCCCGGCTGCTCCACCTTTCTAACCGGATGCTAAAATTAAGCATGGGCGTAAAATCCGTTCTGTTCGCGGAATTTGCGGATTTTCAGCAATTTCACGGTCCGCAAATCTCGCGAAATTGCAGAAAAATCCGCGAAATCGCGTGAGGGACGGATTTTCAAAAACTGAAGTACATGAAGCACTTACAGGGTTAGAGCAGGTGCCCACGTTGAAGCTAATTTCTTTGTAACCATTTACAAAATGGTTACGAAGAAATTAACTTCAACTTGGGCACCTGCTGTAACCCTGTAAGTGCTTCCTGAGCGGCACCTCCAGAGTTGCTGCCTACTTGCAACTATTCTATGACCCTGCTCTGACCCTCGAAGCAGGGTCAGAGAATAGTTAAAGTATGGCACAATGCTCCAGGCTGTCACAAACATTAAACCACAACAGGAAGCACTTACAGATAAGGAAGCAGGTGCCGGACATGAAACTCAAATTCAGTAACATATTAACCAGCCCCCGGTTGAGGCTGGGCAGGTGTGCTTTCTCCCCATAATCTACAGTGGTGAACCAGAGGGTGCTGTGATGAACCAGAAGGTGCAGTTATGAACCAAAGGGTGCTGTGATTAACCAGAGGGTGGCAGTGGTGAACCAGAGGGTAGTAGTGGTGTACAAGTGGGTGCTGTGTTGAACCAGAAGGTGCAGTTGTGAACCAGAGTGTGCTGTGATGAACCAGAGGGTGGCAGTGGTGAACCAGAGGGTGTCAGTGGTGAACCAGAGGGTAGAGGGTGTCAGTGGTGAACCAGAGGATGCTGTGATGAACTAGGGGGTGGCAGTGATGAACCAGAGGGTGACAGTAATGAACCAGAGGGTGGCAGTGATGAACCAGAGGGTGGCAGTGGTGAACCAGAGGGTGGCAGTGGTGAACCAGAGGGTGGCAGTGGTGAACCAGAGGGTGGCAGTGGTGAATCAGAGGGTGGCAGTGGTGAACCAGAGGGTGGCAGGGATGAACCAGAGGGTGGCAGTGGTGAACCAGAGGGTGCCAGTGATGAACCAGAGGGTGGCAGTGGTGAACCAGAGGGGGGCAGTTGTAAACCAGAGGGTGCTGTGATGAACCAGAGGGTGGCAGTGATGAACCAGAGGGTGGCAGTGATGAACCAGAGGGTGACAGTTGTGAACCAGAGGGTGACCATGTTGCACCAGAGGGTGATGTGATGAACCAGATGTTGGCAGGGGTGAATCAGAGGGTGGCAGTGGTGAACCAGAGGGTGGCAGTGATGAAACAGAGGGTGACAGTGATGACCCAGGGGGTGGCAGGGGTGACCCAGAGGGTGCTGTGATGAACCAGAGGGTGGTAGTGATGAACCAGAGGGTGGCATTGGTGAACCAGAGGGTGACAGTGATGATCCAGAGGGTGGCAGTGATGAACCAGAGGGAGGCAGTGATGAACTAGAGGGTGGCAGTGATGAACCAGAGGGTGGCATTGATGAACCAGAGGGCAACAGTGATCAACCAGCGGGTGGCAGGGGTGAACCAGAGGGTGCTGTGATGAGCCAGAGGGTGGTAGTGATGAACCAGAGTGTGGCAGTGATGAACCAGAGGGTGACAGTGATGATCCAGAGGGTGGCAGTGGTGAACCAGAGGGTGGCAGTGATGAACTAGAGGGTAGCAGTGATGAACCAGCGGGTGGCAGTGATGAAACAGAGGGTGGCAGCGATGAACCAGAGGGTGGCAGTGATGAACCAGAGGGTGGCAGTGGTGAACTAGAGGGAGCTGTGATGAACCAGAGGGTGACAGTGATGAACCAGAGGGTGACAGTGGTGAACCAGAGGATGCTGTGATGATCCAGAGGATGGCAGTGATCAACCAGAGGGTAGCAGTGGTGAACCAGAGGGTGGCAGTGATGAACCAGAGGGTGGCAGTGGTGAACCAGAGGGTGGCAGTGATGAACTAGAGGGTAGGGTGGCAGTGATGAACCAGAGGGTGGCAGTGATGAACCAGAGGATGGCAGTGGTGAACTAGAGGGTGCTGTGATGAATCAGAGGGTGGCAGTGATGAACCAGAGGGAGACAGTGATGAACCAGAGGGTGGCAGTGTTGAACCAGAGGGTGTTGTTATGAACCAGAGGGTGGCAGTGATGAGCCAGAGGGTGACAGTAATGAACCAGAGGGTGACAGTAATGAACCAGAGGGTGACAGTGGTGAACCAGAGGGTGGCGGTGGTGAACCAGATGGTGCTGTGATGAACCAGAGGGTGGCAGTGGTGAACCAGATGGTGCTGTGATGAACCAGAGGGTGGCAGTGGTGAACCAGATGGTGGCATTGGTGAACCAGAGGGTGGCAGTGATGAAACAGAGGGTGGCAGTGATGAACCAGAGGGTTGCAGGGGTGAACCAGAGTGTGCTGTGATGAACCAGAGGGTGGCAGTGGTGAACCAGAGGGTGGCAGTGATGAACCAGAGGGTGGCAGTGGTGAACCAGAGGGTGGCAGTGATAAACTAGAGGGTAGGGTGACAGTGATGAACCAGAGGGTGGCAGTGATGAACCAGAGGGTGGCAGTGATGAACTAGAGGGTAGCGGTGATGAACCAGAGGGTGGCAGTGATGAACCAGAGGGTGACAGTGATGAACCAGTGGGTGGCAGGGGTGAACCAGAGGATGCTGTGATGATCCAGAGGATGGCAGTGATCAACCAGAGGGTAGCAGTGGTGAACCATAGGGTGGCAGTGATGAACCAGAGGGTGGCAGTGGTGAACCAGAGGGTGGCAGTGATAAACTAGAGGGTAGGGTGACAGTGATGAACCAGAGGGTGGCAGTGATGAACCAGAGGGTGGCAGTGATGAACTAGAGGGTAGCAGTGATGAACCAGAGGGTGGCAGTGATGAACCAGAGGGCGGCAGTGATGAACCAGCGGGTGACAGGGGTGAACCAGAGGGTGCTGTGATGAGCCAGAGGGTGGTAGTGATGAACCAGAGTGTGGCAGTTATGAACCAGAGGGTGACAGTGATGATCCAGAGGGTGGCAGTGGTGAACCAGAGGGTGGCAGTGATGATCCAGCGGGTGGCAGTGATGGTCCAGAGGGTGTCAGTGATGAACCAGAGGGTGGCAGTGGTGAACCAGAGGGTGGCAGTGATGAACCAGAGGGTGGCAGTGGTGAACCAGAGGGTGGCAGTGATGAACTAGAGGGTAGGGTGGCAGTGATGAACCAGAGGGTGGCAGTGGTGAACCAGAGGGTGGCAGTGGTGAACCAGAGAATGCTGTGATGATCCAGAGGATGTCAGTGATCAACCAGAGGGTAGCAGTGGTGAACCAGAGGGTGGCAGTGATGAACCAGAGGGTGGCAGTGGTGAACCAGAGGGTGGCAGTGATGAACTAGAGGGTAGGGTGGCAGTGATGAACCAGAGGGTGGCAGTGATGAACCAGAGGATGGCAGTGGTGAACTAGAGGGTGCTGTGATGAATCAGAGGGTGGCAGTGATGAACCAGAGGGAGACAGTGATGAACCAGAGGGTGGCAGTGTTGAACCAGAGGGTGTTGTTATGAACCAGAGGGTGGCAGTGATGAGCCAGAGGGTGACAGTAATGAACCAGAGGGTGACAGTAATGAACCAGAGGGTGACAGTGGTGAACCAGAGGGTGGCGGTGGTGAACCAGATGGTGCTGTGATGAACCAGAGGGTGGCAGTGGTGAACCAGATGGTGCTGTGATGAACCCGAGGGTGGCAGTGGTGAACCAGATGGTGGCATTGGTGAACCAGAGGGTGGCAGTGATGAAACAGAGGGTGGCAGTGATGAACCAGAGGGTTGCAGGGGTGAACCAGAGTGTGCTGTGATGAACCAGAGGGTGGCATTGGTGGACCAGAGGGTGGCAGTGATGAACCAGAGGGTGGCAGTGGGGAACCAGAGGGTGGCAGTGATAAACTAGAGGGTAGGGTGACAGTGATGAACCAGAGGGTGGCAGTGATGAACCAGAGGGTGGCAGTGATGAACTAGAGGGTAGCAGTGATGAACCAGAGGGTGGCAGTGATGAACCAGAGGGTGACAGTGATGAACCAGTGGGTGGCAGGGGTGAACCAGAGGATGCTGTGATGATCCAGAGGATGGCAGTGATCAACCAGAGGGTAGCAGTGGTGAACCATAGGGTGGCAGTGATGAACCAGAGGGTGGCAGTGGTGGACCAGAGGGTGGCAGTGATAAACTAGAGGGTAGGGTGACAGTGATGAACCAGAGGGTGGCAGTGATGAACCAGAGGGTGGCAGTGATGAACTAGAGGGTAGCAGTGATGAACCAGAGGGTGGCAGTGATGAACCAGAGGGCGGCAGTGATGAACCAGCGGGTGACAGGGGTGAACCAGAGGGTGCTGTGATGAGCCAGAGGGTGGTAGTGATGAACCAGAGTGTGGCAGTTATGAACCAGAGGGTGACAGTGATGATCCAGAGGGTGGCAGTGGTGAACCAGAGGGTGGCAGTGATGATCCAGCGGCTGGCAGTGATGATCCAGAGGGTGTCAGTGATGAACCAGAGGGTGGCAGTGATGAACTAGAGGGTAGCAGTGATGAACCAGAGGGTGGCAGTGATGAACCAGAGGGCGACAGTGTTGAACCAGCGGGTGGCAGGGGTGAACCAGAGGGTTCTGTGATGAGCCAGAGGGTGGTAGTGATGAACCAGAGTGTGGCAGTGATGAACCAGAGGGTGACAGTGATGATCCAGAGGGTGGCAGTGGTGAACCAGAGGGTGGCAGTGATGAACTAGAGGGTAGCAGTGATGAACCAGAGGGTGGCAGCGATGAACCAGAGGGTGCTGTGATGAACCAGAGGGTGGCAGTGATGAACCAGAGGGTGGCAGTGATGAACCAGAGGGTGGCAGTGGTGAACTAAAGGGAGCTGTGATGAACCAGAGGGTGACAGTGATGAACCAGAGGATGCTGTGATGATCCAGAGGGTGGTAGTGATGAACCAGAGGGTGGCATTGGTGAACCAGAAGGTCACAGTGATGATCCAGAGGGTGTCAGTGATGAACAAGAGGGTGGCAGTGATGAACCAGAGGGTGGCAGTGATGACTGGCAGTGATGAACCAGAGGGTGGCAGTGATGAACCAGAGGGTGGCAGTGATGAACCAGAGGGCGACAGTGATCAACCAGCCGGTGGCAGGGGTGAACCAGAGGGTGCTGTGATGAGACAGAGGGTGGTAGTGATGAACCAGAGTGTGGCAGTGATGAACCAGAGGGTGGCAGTGATGATCCAGAGGGTGGCAGTGGTGAACCAGAGGGTGGCAGTGATGAACTAGAGGGTAGCAGTGATGAACTAGAGGGTAGCAGTGATGAACTAGAGGGTAGCAGTGATGAACCAGAGGGTGGCAGCGATGAACCAGAGGGTGCTGTGATGACCCAGAGGGTGGCAGTGATGAACCAGAGGGTGGCAGTGGTGAACTAGAGGGAGCTGTGATGAACCAGAGGGTGACAGTGATGAACCAGAGGGTGACAGTGGTGAACCAGAGGATGGCAGTGATGATCCAGAGGATAGCAGTGATCAACCAGAGGGTAGCAGTGGTGAACCAGAGGGTGACAGTGATGAACCAGAGGGTGGCAGTGGTGAACCAGAGGGTGGCAGTGATGAACTAGAGGGTAGGGTGACAGTGATGAACCAGAGGGTGGCAGTGATGAACCAGAGGATGGCAGTGGTGAACTAGAGGGTGGCAGTGATGATCCAGCGGCTGGCAGTGATGATCCAGAGGGTGTCAGTGATGAACCAGAGGGTGGCAGTGATGAACTAGAGGGTAGCAGTGATGAACCAGAGGGTGGCAGTGATGAACCAGAGGGCGACAGTGTTGAACCAGCGGGTGGCAGGGGTGAACCAGAGGGTGCTGTGATGAGCCAGAGGGTGGTAGTGATGAACCAGAGTGTGGCAGTGATGAACCAGAGGGTGACAGTGATGATCCAGAGGGTGGCAGTGGTGAACCAGAGGGTGGCAGTGATGAACTAGAGGGTAGCAGTGATGAACCAGAGGGTGGCAGCGATGAACCAGAGGGTGCTGTGATGAACCAGAGGGTGGCAGTGATGAACCAGAGGGTGGCAGTGATGAACCAGAGGGTGGCAGTGGTGAACTAGAGGGAGCTGTGATGAACCAGAGGGTGACAGTGATGAACCAGAGGATGCTGTGATGATCCAGAGGGTGGTAGTGATGAACCAGAGGGTGGCATTGGTGAACCAGAGGGTCACAGTGATGATCCAGAGGGTGTCAGTGATGAACCAGAGGGTGGCAGTGATGAACCAGAGGGTGGCAGTGATGACTGGCAGTGATGAACCAGAGGGTGGCAGTGATGAACCAGAGGGTGGCAGTGATGAACCAGAGGGCGACAGTGATCAACCAGCGGGTGGTAGGGGTGAACCAGAGGGTGCTGTGATGAGACAGAGGGTGGTAGTGATGAACCAGAGTGTGGCAGTGATGAACCAGAGGGTGGCAGTGATGATCCAGAGGGTGGCAGTGGTGAACCAGAGGGTGGCAGTGATGAACTAGAGGGTAGCAGTGATTAACTAGAGGGTAGCAGTGATGAACTAGAGGGTAGCAGTGATGAACCAGAGGGTGGCAGCGATGAACCAGAGGGTGCTGTGATGAACCAGAGGGTGGCAGTGATGAACCATAGGGTGGCAGTGGTGAACTAGAGGGAGCTGTGATGAACCAGAGGGTGACAGTGATGAACCAGAGGGTGACAGTGGTGAACCAGAGGATGGCAGTGATGATCCAGAGGATGGCAGTGATCAACCAGAGGGTAGCAGTGGTGAACCAGAGGGTGACAGTGATGAACCAGAGGGTGGCAGTGGTGAACCAGAGGGTGGCAGTGATGAACTAGAGGGTAGGGTGACAGTGATGAACCAGAGGGTGGCAGTGATGAACCAGAGGATGGCAGTGGTGAACTAGAGGGTGCTGTGATGAATCAGAGGGTGGCAGTGATGTACCAGAGGGAGACAGTGATGAACCAGAGGGTGGCAGTGTTGAACCAGAGGGTGGCAGTGTTGAACCAGAGGGTGGCAGTGTTGAGCCAGAGGGTGACAGTAATGAACCAGAGGGTGACAGTGGTGAACCAGAGGGTGGCAGTGGTGAACCAGATGGTACTGTGATGAACCAGAGGGTGGCAGTGGTGAACCAGATGGTGCTGTGATGAACCAGAGGGTGGCAGTGGTGAACCAGATGGTGGCATTGGTGAACCAGAGGGTGGCAGTCATGAAACAGAGGGTAGGGTGACAGTGATGAACCAGAGGGTGGCAGTGATGAACCAGAGGATGGCAGTGGTGAACTAGAGGGTGGCAGTGATGATCCAGCGGCTGGCAGTGATGATCCAGAGGGTGTCAGTGATGAACCAGAGGGTGGCAGTGATGAACTAGAGGGTAGCAGTGATGAACCAGAGGGTGGCAATGATGAACCAGAGGGCGACAGTGTTGAACCAGCGGGTGGCAGGGGTGAACCAGAGGGTGCTGTGATGAGCCAGAGGGTGGTAGTGATGAACCAGAGTGTGGCAGTGATGAACCAGAGGGTGACAGTGATGATCCAGAGGGTGGCAGTGATGAATCAGAGGGTGGCAGTGGTGAACTAGAGGGAGCTGTGATGAACCAGAGGGTGACAGTGATGAACCAGAGGATGCTGTGATGATCCAGAGGGTAGTAGTGATGAACCAGAGGGTGGCATTGGTGAACCAGAGGGTCACAGTGATGATCCAGAGGGTGTCAGTGATGAACCAGAGGGTGGCAGTGATGAACCAGAGGGTGGCAGTGATGACTGGCAGTGATGAACCAGAGGGTGGCAGTGATGAACCAGAGGGTGGCAGTGATGAACCAGAGGGCGACAGTGATCAACCAGCGGGTGGTAGGGGTGAACCAGAGGGTGCTGTGATGAGACAGAGGGTGGTAGTGATGAACCAGAGTGTGGCAGTGATGAACCAGAGGGTGGCAGTGATGATCCAGAGGGTGGCAGTGGTGAACCAGAGGGTGGCAGTGATGAACTAGAGGGTAGCAGTGATGAACTAGAGGGTAGCAGTGATGAACTAGAGGGTAGCAGTGATGAACCAGAGGGTGGCAGCGATGAACCAGAGGGTGCTGTGATGAACCAGAGGGTGGCAGTGATGAACCAGAGGGTGGCAGTGGTGAACTAGAGGGAGCTGTGATGAACCAGAGGGTGACAGTGATGAACCAGAGGGTGACAGTGGTGAACCAGAGGATGGCAGTGATGATCCAGAGGATGGCAGTGATCAACCAGAGGGTAGCAGTGGTGAACCAGAGGGTGACAGTGATGAACCAGAGGGTGGCAGTGGTGAACCAGAGGGTGGCAGTGATGAACTAGAGGGTAGGGTGACAGTGATGAACCAGAGGGTGGCAGTGATGAACCAGAGGATGGCAGTGGTGAACTAGAGGGTGCTGTGATGAATCAGAGGGTGGCAGTGATGAACCAGAGGGAGACAGTGATGAACCAGAGGGTGGCAGTGTTGAACCAGAGGGTGGCAGTGTTGAACCAGAGGGTGGCAGTGTTGAGACAGAGGGTGACAGTAATGAACCAGAGGGTGACAGTGGTGAACCAGAGGGTGGCAGTGGTGAACCAGATGGTACTGTGATGAACCAGAGGGTGGCAGTGGTGAACCAGATGGTGCTGTGATGAACCAGAGGGTGGCAGTGGTGAACCAGATGGTGGCATTGGTGAACCTGAGGGTGGCAGTCATGAAACAGAGGGTGGCAGTGATGAACCAGAGGGTTGCAGGGGTGAACCAGAGTGTGCTGTGATGAACCAGAGGGTGGCAGTGATGAACCAGAGGGTGGCAGTGGTGAACTAGAGGGAGCTGTGATGAACCAGAGGGTGACAGTGATGAACCAGAGGGTGACAGTGGTGAACCAGAGGATGCTGTGATGATCCAGAGGATGGCAGTGATCAACCAGAGGGTGGCAGTGATGAACCAGAGGGTGGCAGTGGTGAACCAGAGGGTGGCAGTGGTGAACCAGAGGGTGGCAGTGGTGAACCAGAGGGTGGCAGTGGTGAACCAGAGGGTGGCAGTGATGAACTAGAGGGTAGGGTGACAGTGATGAACCAGAGGGTGGCAGTGATGAACCAGAGGGTGGCAGTGGTGAACTAGAGGGTGACAGTGATGATCCAGAGGGTGTCAGTGATGAACCAAAGGGTGGCAGTGATGAACTAGAGGGTAGCAGTGATGAACCAGAGGGTGGCAGTGATGAACCAGAGGGCGACAGTGATGAACCAGCGGGTGGCAGGGGTGAACCAGAGGGTGCTGTGATGAGCCAGAGGGTGGTAGTGGTGAACCAGAGGGTGGCAGTGATGAACTAGAGGGTAGCAGTGATGAACCAGAGGGTGGCAGCGATGAACGAGAGGGTGCTGTGATGAACCAGAGGGTGGCAGTGATGAACCAGAGGGTGGCAGTGGTGAACTAGAGGGAGCTGTGATGAACCAGAGGATGACAGTGATGAACCAGAGGGTGACAGTGGTGAACCAGAGGATGCTGTGATGATCCAGAGGATGGCAGTGATCAACCAGAGGGTAGCATTGGTGAACCAGAGGGTGGCAGTGATGAACCAGAGGGTGGCAGTGATGAACCAGAGGGTGGCAGTGGTGAACTAGAGGGTAGGGTGACAGTGATGAACGAGAGGGTGGCAGTGATAAACCAGAGGGTGGCAGTGGTGAACTAGAGGGTGCTGTGATGAATCAGAGGGTGGCAGTGATGAACCAGAGGGAGACAGTGATGAACCAGAGGGTGGCAGTGTTGAACCAGAGGGTGTTGTTATGAACCAGAGGGTGGCAGTGATGAGCCAGAGGGTGACAGTAATGAACCAGAGGGTGACAGTGGTGAACCAGAGGGTGACAGTGGTGAACCAGATGGTGCTGTGATGAACCAGAGGGTGGCAGTGGTGAACCAGATGGTGGCATTGGTGAACCAGAGGGTGGCAGTGATGAAACAGAGGGTGGCAGTGATGAACCAGAGGGTTGCAGGGGTGAACCAGAGTGTGCTGTGATGAACCAGAGGGTGGCAGTGATGAACCAGAGGGTGGCAGTGGTGAACTAGAGGGAGCTGTGATGAACCAGAGGGTGACAGTGATGAAGCAGTGGGTGACAGTGGTGAACCAGAGGATGCTGTGATGATCCAGAGGATGGCAGTGATCAACCAGAGGGTAGCAGTGGTGAACCAGAGGGTGGCAGTGATGAACCAGAGGGTGGCAGTGGTGAACCAGAGGGTGGCAGTGATTAACTAGAGGGTAGGGTGACAGTGATGAACCAGAGGGTGGCAGTGATGAACCAGAGGGTGGCAGCGGTTAACTAGAGGGTGCTGTGATGAATCAGAGGGTGGCAGTGATGAACCAGAGGGAGACAGTGATGAACCAGAGGGTGGCAGTGTTGAAACAGAGGGTGTTGTTATGAACCAGAGGGTGGAAGTGATGAGCCAGAGGGTGACAGTAATGAACCAGAGGGTGACAGTGGTGAACCAGAGGGTGGCAGTGGTGAACCAGATGGTACTGTGATGAACCAGAGGGTGGCAGTGGTGAACCAGATGGTGCTGTGATGAACCAGAGGGTGGCAGTGGTGAACCAGATGGTGGCATTGGTGAACCAGAGGGTGGCAGTCATGAAAAAGAGGGTGGCAGTGATGAACCAGAGGGTTGCAGGGGTGAACCAGAGTGTGCTGTGATGAACCAGAGGGTGGCAGTGATGAACCAGAGGGTGGCAGTGGGGAACTAGAGGGAGCTGTGATGAACCAGAGGGTGACAGTGATGAACCAGAGGGTGACAGTGGTGAACCAGAGGATGCTGTGATGATCCAGAGGATGGCAGTGATCAACCAGAGGGTGGCAGTGATAAACCAGAGGGTGGCAGTGGTGAACCAGAGGGTGGCAGTGGTGAACCAGAGGGTGGCAGTGGTGAACCAGAGGGTGGCAGTGGTGAACCAGAGGGTGGCAGTGATGAACTAGAGGGTAGGGTGACAGTGATGAACCAGAGGGTGGCAGTGATGAACCAGAGGGTGGCAGTGGTGAACTAGAGGGTGACAGTGATGATCCAGAGGGTGTCAGTGATGAACCAAAGGGTGGCAGTGATGAACTAGAGGGTAGCAGTGATGAACCAGAGGGTGGCAGTGATGAACCAGAGGGCGACAGTGATGAACCAGCGGGTGGCAGGGGTGAACCAGAGTGTGGCAGTGATGAACCAGAGGGTGACAGTGATGATCCAGAGGGTGGCAGTGGTGAACCAGAGGGTGGCAGTGATGATCCAGAGGGTGTCAGTGATGAACCAGAGGGTGGCAGTGATGAACTAGAGGGTAGCAGTGATGAACCAGAGGGTGGCAGTGATGAACCAGAGGGCAACAGTGATGAACCAGCGGGTGGCAGGGGTGAACCAGAGGGTGCTGTGATGAGCCAGAGGGTGGTAGTGATGAACCAGAGTGTGGCAGTGATGAACCAGAGGGTGACAGTGATGATCCAGAGGGTGGCAGTGGTGAACCAGAGGGTGGCAGTGATGAACTAGAGGGTAGCAGTGATGAACCAGAGGGTGGCAGCGATGAACCAGAGGGTGCTGTGATGAACCAGAGGGTGGCAGTGATGAACCAGAGGGTGGCAGTGGTGAACTAGAGGGAGCTGTGATGAACCAGAGGATGACAGTGATGAACCAGAGGGTGACAGTGGTGAACCAGAGGATGCTGTGACGATCCAGAGGATGGCAGTGATCAACCAGAGGGTAGCATTGGTGAACCAGAGGGTGGCAGTGATGAACCAGAGGGTGGCAGTGATGAACCAGAGGGTGGCAGGGGTGAACTAGAGGGTAGGGTGACAGTGATAAACGAGAGGGTGGCAGTGATAAACCAGAGGGTGGCAGTGGTGAACTAGAGGGTGCTGTGATGAATCAGAGGGTGGCAGTGATGAACCAGAGGGAGACAGTGATGAACCAGAGGGTGGCAGTGTTGAACCAGAGGGTGTTGTTATGAACCAGAGGGTGGCAGTGATGAGCCAGAGGGTGACAGTAATGAACCAGAGGGTGACAGTGGTGAACCAGAGGGTGACAGTGGTGAACCAGAGGGTGGCAGTGATGAACCAGAGGGTGGCAGTGGTGAACTAGAGGGAGCTGTGATGAACCAGAGGGTGACAGTGATGAACCAGTGGGTGACAGTGGTGAAACAGAGGGTGGCAGTGATGAACCAGAGGGTTTTCTGGGGTGAACCAGAGTGTGCTGTGATGAACCAGAGGGTGGCAGTGATGAACCAGAGGGTGGCAGTGGTGAACTAGAGGGAGCTGTAATGAACCAGAGGGTGACAGTGATGAACCAGTGGGTGACAGTGGTGAACCAGAGGATGCAGTGATGATCCAGAGGATGGCAGTGATCAACCAGAGGGTAGCAGTGGTGAACCAGAGGGTGGCAGTGATGAACCAGAGGGTGGCAGTGGTGAACCAGAGGGTGGCAGTGATGAACTAGAGGGTAGGGTGAAAGTGATGAACCAGAGGGTGGCAGTGATGAACCAGAGGGTGGCAGCGGTGAACTAGAGGGTGCTGTGATGAATCAGAGGGTGGCAGTGATGAACCAGAGGGAGACAGTGATGAACCAGAGGGTGGCAGTGTTGAAACAGAGGGTGTTGTTATGAACCAGAGGGTGGTAGTGATGAGCCAGAGGGTGACAGTAATGAACCAGAGGGTGACAGTGGTGAACCAGAGGGTGGCAGTGGTGAACCAGATGGTGCTGTGATGAACCAGAGGGTGGCAGTGGTGAACCAGATGGTGGCATTGGTGAACCAGAGGGTGGCAGTGATGAAACAGAGGGTGGCAGTGATGAACCAGAGGGTTGCAGGGGTGAACCAGAGTGTGCTGTGATGAACCACAGGGTGGCAGTGATGAACCAGAGGGTGGCAGTGACAAACCAGAGGGTGGCAGTGGCAAACCAGAGGGTGGCAGTGATTATCCAGAGGGTGGCTGTGGTGAACCAGAGGGTGCTGTGATGAACCAGAGGATGGCAGTGATCAACCAGAGGGTGGCAGTGGTGAACCAAAGGGTGGCAGTGGTGAACCAGAGGGTGGCAGTGATAACCCAGAGGGTGACAGTGATGAACCAGAGGGTGGAAGTGATGAACCAGAGGGTGCTGTGATGAACCAGAGGGTGGCAGTGATGAACCAGAGGGTGCTGTGATGAACCAGAGGGTGGCAGTGATGAACCAGTGGGTGACAGTAATGAACCAGAGGGTGACAGTAATGAACCAGAGGGTGACAGTGGCGAACCAGAGGGTGACAGTGGTAAACCAGAGGGTGGTAGTGATGATCCAGAGGGTGGCAGTGCTGTACCAGAGGATGGCAGTTATGAACCAGAGGGTGGCAGTGATGAACCAGAGGGTGGCGCTGCTAAACTGCCCAGGAGCCCTGTGGGTGTGAGCCCCTGCGCTGCTGAGCGGCCCAGGGGTTGTGAGCCCATGCGCTACTGAACTGCCCCGGGGCCCAGTGGGTTCGAGCCCCCATGCTGCTGAACTGCCCCGGAGCCCTCTCAGTGTGAAATCATTTGTGCTCAATTGCCTGGGAGCCCTTTGTGTGTGAGCACACATTGTGCTAAGTGCCCCCCTCCTCCCAGTACATATAAACCCATACCGCACAGCACCATTATGCTCTTGCACCATGATGTCTGGTGCCTGGATGCTGCTGATCTGTGTAGATGGTACCACCGTCTGGTGCAGTCAAAATTTTAAGTCATAACTTGATACACAGCACCAATAAACATGTGTCCCCCCTGGCACTGGTATGCGACTGTACCAGGCGTGGAGCACCCGCATGCCACTGCACCCTACTGCCCAGCGCCAGCATATGCCTGTACGGGGCAGTTTAGTATGAGATGGGACATTGTCCAGCAGCAGCAGCTGCATGTGCCTGAACTCACTGAGCAGGATCAGAATGGCTTTGTACCAACACTCACAACAGAGCTATCTTAGACATCTGAAGGATTCTGGGGTCCTGTTCCAAAAGTATTTTTGCATCCATGAGTTTCCCGAGCGCCATCCCCGTGTAGCTCCTGTGACCAGGAGGCTGCTTTCCCCTCATCTGCTGCTCTGCTCGGTCTCTGACCCTTTATAAACAAGATGCATGTGAACTCGCATAGAAGCCCTCCCGTTTGGCCCAGCCCACCACACACTAGCGGTATGAAACGTCTTCCCGCCCGTCCCCACTATAATGGCCAGCTCACTCAAGGGACCTCGGCGCCTTTTGGCGCGCTGGCAAAGTTACAGGCACATGTGGTCACATATTCGTGCAAAAAGCACAAAAATCCACGAGTTTGTGGGAAAATTCGCGAACTCGCAGATTTTTTTTGCCATTTAACATGAATTCGCGGACCGCGAATTCGCAAATTTCGCCCATACCTAGCTAGAATACTATGGATCGCTGCCTCTGGCGACTCTGAGTGTGGGGTATGGTTTATCTTTCTGGTTCTTGTTCTTCACTTGCGTGCAGCCTGTTTTCCATTTCCTAGATTGTGGATTTGAATAGGCCCTGAATTTCTGTCTCTGCAACACGGTGTCTCCTGACCTGGATTTTAATCTACTAATGAGTCCCTTAGTTGCTCATGAACTAGATTGTTCTAGTGCCGGGATTATGGCCTGCGCAGTGGCTGATATGGTTCTAGGCAATTGTAACATTTGGACTGCGCCCAATGACTTTCTGGCAGGCAGTTATCTTGAAGTAAGCCTGAGTTGTCCTCTGATGGTACTAGAGGCTCCGGCAATCGAGGAACATGTATGTTCTTTCCCTTTACTTAATCGGATGGTTGAAATGTTCATAGACTATAACAACGACTTCCTATTGGAGGCAGTTGCAACGTATGGTGCTTATACGCTGTTGGATTGAAGTACAGATTTTTTTTCTGCTTCATAAACACGTACTGAACTTGTGAATATTTTTTTCTATTAATGTCTTAATTTTTCCTTAAATGTTTGAGGTCCTTTTTTCACACCATGGCTGCTATTGATTGGTTTCACTGACTTAGTTATTTTGATTCCGATTTTTTATTCCTAATTCTCAAGTTTGGCAAAATTCCAGAACTTGGTTCTGTCTCATTCGAAGTTGAACTCTGCGTTCTATGAAGTTTGCCCCAGTTATTGTGCATTCCCCGAACAAGGGAGGGTGTAGTATGGTTTAGGGCCTCCTTTTGCGTGCATGTTATGTTAGCATGGCTTATTAGAAGTTTAAACGAGATTTTACCTTTTGCTGCTTTATGCACACGACACTGCATAGCTGTTTTTGCCAGTTAGCTTTAACGAAGGTCTATACATGAGAAAAGGTTTGTTTTTCTGCATCTCTAGACATACATCGTGCCCCCAGTCGGTAAAGTGAGTGCTGAGCCGTCAAGGTTGTCATAACTTGTGAGCCTGTTTATCGGCATGTCCGTGTAACACATTCTAGACACAACATTTTGGCAGCTGCGAGCCAAGCAAGATTCTGGCCCCTGTATCATAGCACACTTGCCATAATTTCACACACTTGGAAGATTCCAGGAATGCAGAGATCCTTGCTGATCCAAATGTAATTTACACTTACTGAGCAGAAAGGTAATGGGGTCCCCCAAAATATGCCCAAGAGACCTTCTTTAGTTTATAATACATAGCTCCTATATAGGGAGGGTGTAAAAACTAGGCGATATATAACCTGTAGGCACTATCATTGTAATATGATTCCTCATTTTGTATTTTATGGAATTGTAACCATGCTGACCATATTATTCTTAATCATATGTCTGCTTATGTTGACGAAAATAATGCGCATGAGATCACGTTGTTAAAATAAATATTTTAGCCTTACTGTGTCTCTTTTGTACTCCTGTTGTGGACTGGTATGAGAGTATACCAAAAGAGTGTTCTCACTTCCCACCATTCCTGAGATGGCCCTAAGTTGCATGTTCTAGGTTGTCCAATCATTGGTTACTTTGCTATACGATGAAGAGATAATGTGACACTGATGCTAGCTTGTTGGGGTTTTCTAGGTACTGAGGTGAGTTCCTGGTACACCACAATTCACTAATGTCCTAGGTCTCTGTGCAAAATTCTGCGTATGAGCAGAAATCCTTGCAACCAGAGTCCAGATTGGACTCTGTCAGTCTTTGTTGGTTGCAGGTTGCCTGGTACCCTGGGATTTGTATGGCATATCTTCAGTCAGTCGTGGTGTCTTCACACTCAGTAGGGAGGCAGAGTTGACCTCCCAGAGCATGAGTACCTCTTCCAGCCGGTTGCAGCATTGGTTGGGCCAGGGAGCTGCATATCAATAAACCAGACTCTGCAAGTTTGGTGCCAGCGGTCTAAAAGGGAGTATCTCCTCTACTCCAAGGGAGTTCTTTGGTGATTAGCAATGGTCTGGAAATCTTCTGGAGTTTTTAGAGGGCTCACAGGGTCAGGACAAAAGAGTTCACTGCAATGATTGTGTCATGTAGCGGCAGACAAGTTTTTGTGCTAAAGGTCTACAGCAAGCATGCAGTTCTTGGGTTCAGCACCTCTTCTTTGTCAGTTTCTTCTTTAGGTCCATTGAATCTGAAGTTCTGGATCAAGGAGGGCCACTTAAATGCTCAATTTAAGGGATTTAAGGGGAGTTCCAATTTGGAGCCAATGGGCTACGTACCTTAGGGTGACTACACCCTCTATAAGACCAGTTCCTGTACGAAGTGGGCATAACCCTGACCCTAATAGGCTAAGTCTCTCCAACACAAGATGGATGATTTTGTAAATGTGGGGTCCACATCTGCTGCCCCTCCTTAGGGGTGGTGCTGGCCAAGCGTGGGCCCACCTTCCACCTGTGCTCCAAATAAAAGGTGGGTCAGGACGGGGGATTGGCATCTTCCACTATCTGGAGAAGCCTTGATCACATTTTGAAGGTGGCATGGCCTTTGCAGCTACCCACCCTGGAAGGCAGTTCCTGCTTAGATGAGGTTACCTATATCTCATGCAGTGTCTGTTGGCATATACAAAAAGGACACTTGATGGACAGAATGCTGAATAATGTCAAACATTCACCCCAGTACAGAGATCTGAGCATGAATTCATAGTTTGTTTGATCACCATGTCATTTCAGTTTAAACCCATCCATATGCAAATCAGTATTGACCCTGCTCCCCATGGGAACATTCCAGTCCGGTCCTCCCTGGATTGGAAACAAGCATCCCAGGCTCAGGTGTGGGGTACTGGCTGTGTGTGGGCTGTGTGTGGTCCCACTTTCTAATCTAACTGAGGTTTCCAGCTGTCCTCCCAGTGAAAAGTGGGGTGAGTACAAGAAAGCCGGCCTGAAGATGGCTCGAATGCCGGAAACCGTTCCTTGGAAGCTTTTTTCCGGTCCAGGGAAGGCAAGGTTTGGCAGTTCGGGCTGGACTGTTCCCATGAGGCACAGGGTCAGACTGATTTGCATATGGCCATGTCTGAACTGGGGTGGTGTGAAGTGCAAAAAAAGATGGATTTGGGCTCCGATCTCTGTACTGGGGTGAATGTATGACATTGTTCTGCATTCTGTCCATCACCTGTGGTTTTTGCATTTGTCACCCCGAGTGGGATGGGTATGCTCAGACGTGAGTCCCATGCACTCCACACCACTGGATTCAAGCAAGCCGGGCTGAAGATGGCTGGAATGCCAGAAACCGGTCCTCGGAAGCTTGTTTCCATTCCAGGGAAGGCATGGCTTGGCAGTTCAGCTGGACTGTTCCCATGAGGCACAGGGTCAGACTGATTTGCATATGTCCAAGTCTGAACTGGGGTGGTGTGGAGTACAAAAAAACGACAGATTTGGGCCCAGATCTCTGTACTGGGGTGAATGTATGACATTGTTCTGCATTCTGTCCATCACCTGTGGTTTTTACGTTGGAGTGGCATCTTCCACTAAACGTAAAGGCCTAGGCTGGATTTCAAAGGTAGCATGGCATTTGAAGCTTCCCGCCCTGGAGGGCAGTTCCTGCTTGGATGAGGTGTGAACTCCTCTTCCCAGAGCAGGCTTTGTTTCCTGCTTCCAAGAAAGAAGGCTCTCATCCCAGGAGGCCAGATACATGTTTAGTAATGGCAGGCCAGCTGAGCCTATCTAGCAACCCCACTAATTGTTGGTACATGTTCAGGAGGCACCTCTAAGGTGCCCTCCGTTTGCATTCCTTAATAAAATTGACACTGTCATTAGTGCAGGTTTATTAAGATGAGATGTTTGTTACCAAGCATCTTGGGGTACAGTGAGGCCATCATGGAGTTGGAGACTTCGTAATGACGAGTGTCCAGCCCATGTACACAGGTTGGCTTCCCTGTTAACTTTTAATGTCTTATTTTTTTTTTAAACACATTTTATTATTGAAGTTTTTGTATCAAGTTTCAACTAGTAAAGAAAATGCATATATTGACATCCAAACAATTCAAAATCATTTTACATAATACAGTTTCCAAAATTACTCAAAGAATGATTTCCAAATTTTATCAAATTTCCTTATCCCCCCAATTCGCTTTGCATAACGAAATTCGCTTGTTCTAACATTTCTCATTTTCTGAAGCCAGATATTAAACAAAGGAGCTTGAGTTGATTTCCAATTCTGTAGAACCAAAAACCTCGCAACTGCCATCACAATAAATAAAAATGTAACCGACTGTCCTAACAAGCCAAGATCACTATCATATCCATAAAGTATTAATTTAACATTATAATCAATCTGAATCCCACAAAACTTTTGTAAGTATTCGAATATATCAGTCCAAAAGGGAACGATTTTAGTACAGAAAACTGTAATGTGGACTCATTTGGCGGGACTATGTTGCTTACATCTAAAACAGACAGCATTAACGTTCGTAAACATTTTTGAGATGACAGCAGGAGTTTGATAAAGAAGCCATTTAGTAAAAAAAATCATTCTCCTCCAATTAGATCCACGAAGAACACTAAAATTCAATTTGTATATACACTTCCAAGTATTCATAGTAAGAGCATGATTTTCTTGTTCTTGCCATTTTTTAATGGCTCTTGTAGTAAGGTCTAAATCAGTGTATTGAGCCAAATAACGTTTCCATGCTCCTGGTTTCTTATTCTGAGAAATCTGAAATAGATCATCCCACAGCTGACAAGGAGAATCAATCATTTTTACTTCCACTTGTCCCAGAACTTTAAAAATCGAAACATGTGAGTTAAATAGCATAAACTTCCCTGGGATTAATTGTTGCATTTCTCTTGGTGACAGCCAAGTCCCTTCTCTTATAAAGTCAAATAAAGTACTAAACCCAGCTCGCTCCCATTGATAAACAATATCAGATCCGATTTTAATTCTCATAAAAATGAGAGCATTCCGTAGAGGAGTTCTAGAATTGAACTGCGGAAGAGAATATTTTTTCAGGAGAGCGTCCCGACGTTTAAAAAACTAATACATTATTTTATATCAAGTGAGTTTTGGCGATTTAGAGATGTGCAAAGGAACAGGGGTTTGAGCATCTTGACTAATTTTGTCAAAGAAAAAACTTAATAAAAAAATTTGGATTCTGTCTTTCTGATTTAAATCGTTCTAAATACTGAGCAAAATATGCGCTATAATATTCTCTGAGATTGGGGAGAGATAAGCCTCCCAATTCAGTATCTACGTAAAGTATCTTTATTGCTATCCTGGGGCGTTTTTTAGCCAGTATGAAATTCGAGAATAGGGATTCTACTTTAGAAAAAAACTACTGGGTAGAAAGCATGGGACAGCTGAAAATAAAAAATTGAATAGTGGTAAAACAGACATCTTTATCAGTGCCACCCGTCCCATAATAGAGAGTGGTAGTGATCCCCATCTGGTAAATAAGGATTGAACTTTTCGTACAAGTGGGTCAAAATTCAAAGTAAATAACTCAGCAACCAAGGTGGAAAACATAACCCCTAAAAATCGTTTTGGTCTTGGATTGATACAGCCAGCTAAATCCGCGTGTAAAACCACCTCCCCGCCACCACATACTAAAATTTCAGGTTTTTTTTTGTTAATTCGGTATCCTCCTAGATCCTCAAATTCTTCAAAGAGCTGCAAAACAGCAGTTTGAGATTGGATATCTGTCTTAGTTATCAACATGATATCATCGGCATAGAGTTTAATTTTTGCAAATAGATGTAATAGGTGGAGGGATATTTACAGATTCACGGATAGCAATGGTTAGCGGTTCAATAAAAAAAGCAAAAAGGATAGGGGATAAGGGGCAACACTGTCTGGTGCCCCGTTCGACCGAAACTGCGCCCACCATAACAGAATTTATAATTATATTTGCTCTGGCACCCATGTATAAATTTTGGATTAAACTAATAATTTGTGAAGGGATACCAAAGTGTTTTAAAATAACAAATAAAGTTGACCAAACTACTAAATCAAAAGCCTTCTCCGCATCTAATAATAAAATTAAGGCCGGGACTTTTTTAACTTGAAAATAATCTAACGCTTCTGTAAGAAAATGGGTATTAGTTGCTAATTACCAGCCTGCCACAAAACCATTCTGATCTGGGTGGATAAGATCTGTTGCAATTGAATTAAAACGTATTGCTAGTAATTTCGTAAGAATCTTATAGTCGGTATTAAGTAGTGTAATAGGTCGATACGAGTTAGGGTCTTTTGAATCTTTACCTTTCTTAGGAAAACTAACGGTCCCCTCCCCAAAAGAATCCGAAACTTGACCACCCATTAACATATGCTTGAATAATTGCAATAATAAATCAGAGAGCGGAGAGAAAAAACTCTTAAAAAATTCAGCCGGAAAGCCATCAGGGCCACAAGCTTTACCAATTGGTAAGTTTCTAACCACTAGTTCTAATTCTGGTTTGGTAAATAACCGTTGCATTGAATCACTATCTATGTGTGATAGAGAGGGCATATTATGCTTGGTTAAAAAATGTGAGAGCTTAGAATGGTCTATAATTTGCTGCTGACTATATATCTGTTTATAGTGGGACAACATAATGGAACCAACAGCATCCGTCTGTGAAACTTCAACTTGAGTGACAGGGCATTTTAAAGAATGGATTAATTTTGCAGCGGCTTGCTCTTTTGCCTGCCAGGCAAGGAGCTTCCCGGAGAAAATACTCTCCTCGTAAACCCTCTGACATTTTATTAAGAATTGCTGTTCACTCTGAGAAAAAAGGAGCGTGTTAAGTTCACGTTTATCCTCATTTAATTCTTTTTGCACATCACTCGAGGGGTTCACTTGACGCTGCAGAGTAAGTGAGTGGATTTTTTGATAGAGTAAGGTCTTAGTTTGTTTAATAATACGCCATTCTTCAGCATCTTTACTAATTATGATCCCACAAATAAAAGCTTTTAGTGAATCCCAAACAATATGAAGTGGGGCTGTCTGTAGATTGCAAGCTATAAATTCAGAGATTTCTAATTCTAAAAAAGAAATCCAGTTACTTTCCTGCAAGTGCATTTTATTAAATATCCATCTTTTTAATGATTTCATCTCTTCACCTACTTCAAATTCAATTAGCAACATTGCGTGGTCTGAAAAGCCATTATGACAGCATTTTTGATAGGAAATATTTAATACTCTTGAAACTAGAAAGAAATCTAATCGCGATGATGATTTATGTCTCCCAGACCAACACGTAAATTCTTTTTTCTGTGGAAATTTAACACGCCACGGGTCACAAAGATCCAGTAAAGATACATTCTGCATAATGGATCTTCTTGATTTTGGTTTAGATTGTTTTCTTGGCCTACTGGTGGAATCTTATTTTAAATCTATAAGGATATTGAAATCCCCACCTATCACTATGTCCCCCCTGACTAACAATAAGAATTGAAATAACTCGTCATAGATTGGGGCGCAGTCTTCCACGGGGGCATAGAAACCAACGAATGTAATTGGTCTTTTCCTACCTTTTATTAGGCACGTAACCCAACACCACCGTCCTGTCCCCCATCTTCATGCTGTACAATTTCTACATCTAAATTCTGATTAAGAAAGATAGCAACCCCACTTTTAGACTCTTGGGCACATGAAAAACCTCTGTATTCCGACCAGGTTTTAAACATAGAAAAAGAGTTGATTTTAGCCGCAGATATATGAGTTTCTTGAAGCAATACGACAGCTGGTTGTCTGACTTAACCTAGTGCTCAATTGCTTGCATTTTCTTTTTATTATTCAGCCCATTGACGTTGAAAGAAATCACTCTAAGCCCCCCGATAGACATATATATAACTCAATAATAGCTCAAAAAAACATGCATTTTTCCAACTTATTTTTCCATCAAAATCCAACAAAAACGTAAATTTTTTTTCTTTTTTTCCCCACCCCCCACCCCACAACCCTTCTCAGGTGCTCCCCTCCAGCACCGAGTCCTGTGGCCTTGCCCATCATCTTCACCCCACGCTGGCCACCTGACACTCACTCCTCTCATGGAGTCACCTTGTTGTTGCGCCTCTGACTCTGTGACCTCCTTGTTCCTCCCCTTCCCACCCCCTCGCATTTACATTAACTCTGCAGTTGATTAAGCATCTCATGTGCCTCATCAACATCCGTAAACAAATAGAATTTGCCTTTTATCAAGACTTTTAACTTTGCCTGCTGTGCCATTGATGCTTGGACACCTTTTTCTTTGAATAATTGCAACATTTTTACAAAGTCTTTTCTCCGTCTTGCTGTGGCCGCTGACATATCGGAGAAAATCCGAAATTTAGTGGTAGGATTTGCATGAAATTGTCTCTGCTTAAAGGCTTGTGATAGAATAGTTTCTTTGACCCTTACAGTAGCGAAGTTAACAATAATTGTCTGAGGAAAAGGTAAATTAAGAAATGGATGAGCTGGAACTCGATGCGCACGTGCAATTGTTAGATCTCCCTTAAAGTCTGGGATTACCTCTCGCGTAAAGAAGGAAGTAATCCATTGCACCAGGTCAGAGCCTTCAATATTTTCTGGCACGCCTACCACTCGAAGGTTTGACCATCTCTTATAGTTCTCTAACTCATCCAATTTAATTTCAAAAGCTTTGGAGGATTTAGAAATAGTGGATACCTCCTTTTGGATCATGGTCATATTGTCCTCCAGCCCTGAAATTCTAGATTCGGATTCTTGAAATCTATTTGTGAAAGAAGCCATTGAGTCTTCAATTTTTTCCAGGCTGTTACTGATTACTGTCAATTCTGCCTTTTGAAATTGCTTCATTTCTCTTATTTCTCCTAGTATCATATTTAACATATCTTTCACTGAAAACTGCGAGTCACCCGTAGTCATAGTGTCCATCTCCAAAATCGGGCTCTGAGTCGCTTCATATGCTTTCGTGTCATCTTTCAAATCTGATTTAGATTGTGACTTGACTGACAATCCAGCAAAGGGAACAGTCGTGGTTGAGACTCCATTTTTATTCAAGGAAACAATTTTTGGATCTGTGGGCGAAGAGTCTATTAAACTGATCACATTACTAGCAGATGTTGCTGAATCTATCAAATTGAAAGGGGTTGGGGTTGGAGCCTCTGTTGAAATCGCCCTGGTCTCAACTATATTGGTATTGGCATTAGTGACTTGTCCTGTGCCCTTTCGCTCAAATAACGGAAATTGTTTAGTGACTTTAGGAGTAGAAATTATCAAAGCATCTTTTGAAGTAGAAATCACCAGGGCATCTTTGGAAGCCAGCGGGGCATATGAAAATATAGAGTTCGCCTCTTGCACCATTCCTGCAGATTTAACAGCTGAGCTTGACAGGGCCGAATCTATCCTGACCACAGGTAGTCCTGAAACCTCCATCGGCTCTTTCCCCTTATTCCCCTCACTAGTAGTACAGGTACCGAGATCTTGCTGTTGAGCCTGTATTATATTCTCACTTAGAAGATTATTTTCACCCTCTCCAGAGCTCTCCGGGTTTTCAGCTGAAGAGTTCTCCCTCTCTGCAACTGATCCTGCCAGTTTAGCTTTTTGGAGGCATTGGTGGAGGCATTGGCGCTAGAAAGTAGAAGACTGCATAAAAAAAGAAAGGAAAAAAGAAACGAAAAAAGAAAAGAAGAGAGACAAGAGTTGGGACTGGCGGCTCATTATTCTTAATCTCCGGTCGCTGTAGAAGTGACTGCAGTGCAACGGAGCATATTGTCCTAAGTGGTGTAACAAATGGCGACTTTATCAGGAAGAAGCTTGGAGTCCGGGTTAGAACACATCAAACACCCTGAGCTCGGCTTTTCTTTTCCGGCAAAACCCTGGAAGAGTGATTGCCAGACCGGCAGAACATTTAAATGGTCTTTAATAAGCAGCACCCTACGCAGTGTCATTACAGATTGGTAAGAACTTTGAAAACTCTGTAATAAGGCGTAAGATGTAAAGATTGACAAGATCGTGGTCTACTTGCTGCTGGTAATAACAACGAGGTGAAAAAGATAAAACTACAAGTCCCAGCATTCCTAGCGCCCTAGAGATTACTGGACTTGTTGGACCTTTTTGGACCTTTTTTGGAGCACTCTGCCTTTTATGTTGCATTTGGTATAAGTAGCGTTGGGTCAAGGCAATAAATAAGAGGTATCTGCTAGTGATAAGAGATATCGTGATATCGTGATACATTGTCTTATAAAATTTCTGACGCTCCGGTTCTCTGGTTCTCTGGTTTCAAAGGCAACGATTTTGCCCGACTAAAAAATTCAAGACTACTGACTCTGAGGTGAGAGTACTTCGCCTTGTAATCTGATTATGGGCAAACAATTGACGGCTAGGACCAGGGCGATAAAAAAGCGTCAACAATTGAAAACTTATAATGTCTTAGAATGGACTTCTACATTACAGGGGCATATCTGCTAAGGCAGATGTGTCCACACACAGGATATAATGTACCCTGCCTTTGGGCTGTAAGGCCTGCTATAGGGGTGGCTTTCCTATATCTCATGCAGTGTCTGTCGGCATGGCACACAGGGCTGCGTGCCATGTCGACTCTTCGGTGTTGTCTACACCAAGACACACAGCATGTGATGGCAGTTTGCATGATCTTGGTGAGTGGTCCTTAGCCTGGGACAATTCGTGCTGCTGCCTTAGTGGACCTTCTTCAGTCCCAATTCCCTAGGAACTAGGGCTACTATTTACTAGGGACTTACAAGGGGGCTGAAGTCATGCCAATTGTGGAACAATGGTAATTTTTGGGAAAGAGTTCTGGCAGTACGGACAGGTTAGTAGGGATCCAGTGCATTTTCAATCAAAATCAAACCAGGTATCAGGCAAAATGTGGGGGTGACCATGTCAAAAAGGGACACTTTCCTACACAGAGTTATGCCCCCCAGAGCTGTTGCTTCATAACCATATATTCACATTCTGGCAGCAGCATTGCATATTTCCCAGTCTTTGGTCAGTAGCTTAGCAAGGATGCCATGTGCCCCGGTGCAATAAAAAAAATGCTCCCTTTGACTGTTGTTGGGGTAGAAAAAATAGAGAGTTTCTCAGGGTTCAATGATACCCCCATGGCTTTGGGCCCTGATGCCAGTGCAGCAGATGCACCAATGGAGCCATGCCCTTGGCTTTGATGTGAGGGGACCACTCAACACAATGTTGAGACAAATCTATGAAAACATGTTCTACTGCTTGCCCCCCAGCAAATCTGTATTGCTATGAAGGACCCCCAGAGATAGCAGAGAGAGTTTCCATGGCCTTCCCCTTGGCAGATTGTGCCCTTTACTTCTTCCTCACTACAGGTGTAGTGGCTAGGTGTTGCATGTCATGTCCTCTGCACAGGAGAATTTAAGAAGGCCTCAGCATGACCCTTAATATAACAAGGAATGCATCACCTTAATAATAGCCCAGGTACCACACCAGTCTTGTATTGGCAGAAGACGCAGGGCTTCTAGGATTCAGAAGTTCATGGAAGAGTGAGTGAGGCTACGCCTGGATGCTCTCACAGGTGTCAAGTAGCGCTCTACAAATCTACTGTGTGATTGATTGAGTGAGGGAGGGACAACTGTTTGTGTATGGATGCTCACTATACCGACGACAGACGAAAACCAAACCAGGCTTATGTGCATCTGACATTGGTCATTTTAGTGTGATCGAAATACTCACAGTAACAACCCTTAACTTATGACCCCCACCCTCTCAACATTGCAGTTACCAGTTCTATATCTGAGGTCTGACTCTGGCAGGCCTAATTGAATTAAAGGGGAAAAAATATATACTAGACACACCGCTAATTATCTAGCTCCATTTCTGAATGTGTTTTGCCCTGCATTAAAAATGTGAAAATGTTTAGGGACCCAATTTGCAGCCAAATTTCAGGACTGTTGTTCCCTGGTTAGCAGTACGTTATACAGATACCGCTACAGACATAGATACTGGACAACATGCTCAATGTGCATCCTTTGTCTTTGGAGCAGAACAATGGCCCTCATGTACATAGACTTCTGTTTGCGATGTCCTAATAGCGAAATTTTGAAATTCGCTATTAGAAAATCTCAAACAGCTATGTACAACAATGTATTTTACTCTGTTAGGGATTTCCTGTGGGTCGTAATTGACCTACCTCATTTATAATCATGAGGTAGATCGCAATTTGCAACCCATTGAGAATTGCTAAAAACACAGGGATGATGGCCTTCTGGGGACTGCTGACCACCATGTTGTTGTTTGCTTTTAGATAAAGCAAAAAATGCAGCCCTTTTTCATTAAAGGAAAACAGATGAGATTCAAAAACAAAAATGAAGAGCCCTGTTGTAATGGGGCGGTCAGACTGGTGTGGCAATTGCTGGACCACCACCTCCGTGCCACGATGAGTCTGGCTGTGCTCGGATCGCCAGACTCGTAATTAGGTCCTTAGTGGCTGGAATATTCAAATACCATTATGGCCCTTCTGCTTTGGGCTATACCAGTTGTTAAATGCCATCTCCCTTGTTTTACGCTTTCCCCTGTGACTCAGACATATATCTCAGAATAAGGGGCCTTAACAACCGGTATAACCCTCGTCAGTAGACTATATGTCAATTGTGAATTTGGCTACTGATACTGTGACACAGTGAATAGCTTGTCACGTTATCGGCTCAATCTGGCCCAGGAGGCAAATAGCTGTTTAATTGATAAAGTTTAAACCCTTTTAAACAGAGATGAAAACAAAATATATCAACTTTAAGCAATCCCGTTGTTCCCACGCTTATTTAAACGAAAACAGCAGTCTGATTTACAATAAGTTAAATGGACACTTCTAAACTGATGTGACTTCTTATGCACTAACTGGTTTGTTTTCAAAACTCCATCTCTCGCTCTCTTTCTCTCTCTCTCTTACGGAATTTACAACACAGGTGCAAGTGCTCAAGGCTTAGCACTGCTTATCTCTCTTAGACTGAGGCCTTCACCTGTCTTACTTCTCCTCACATAGGTAAATTCAAGGCCACTGGAATTATGCGGTAGGGAAGGATCACAATATGCAGCAGAGTTGAGTAAATTATGCAGCAAGAAAAGGCAAATTATGCTGCATTATGTGGCACATTTTGAGATGGTATTACTTTTTGATTTTGCCATTTAGAAACGTGTTAAGACTGCCTAGGCATTAGTTGCAGCTCATTAGTACCAGTTGAACACCCAAACACAGCTATAAGCAATGGAAAAGTGCCCAGTCAACCTTTGCATAGGGCCTTCCACTGCACAGCAACATGTGCTGCTGCATTTTTTGTTAAAATCTGCAGATTATGCAGCAGATGATGGATTATGTGGCAAATGTGGCAAATTTAAAATTATGCGAGAAACGCTGCAGATGAACAATCACATAATTCTAGTTGCCCTGGGTATATATAATTAGTTAGCTGTCGTCCATCAGACTTATCTCCTTCCACCACTGAAGTAGAGACATGCTGAATAAAATGGCCAACAGCAGTACTCTGCTAATTTGAAAATAAAATAAATTTAAAAGAACATTTTGGAACTTCTGAAATGTGAATGTGCTTCCCGAGCTCATGTTGAAAGAGCCTGAACTATGTGAAAACACTGATATATCAGAGCTCAACAATATGAGATGTTTCTTTAGTTTGCAAAGTACATAATAGGTTTAATAGTAGATACATTTCTGCAGTTGCCAAATTCCCTAAAAACTCTTCAGAAGTACACTTTGTTTATATTTAATAGTTTTATTTATAGGTGCATACAATTTAAAGTGACTAGTGGATAAACAAATCACCCAACTCTTTTTAAATCTAATTTTTTGAAGAATAGGTTACAAGACAAAAGCACACAAATTGATAAAACCAATACTTTAAAAGGGAAAAAATAGGAGCAGGTACTTATATAAATGAACTGGAGGTGTGGTGAGTGGGCTGGGGCTTAGGGCAAGACACATACCAAAACACATGAATCAATCAGGGAATTGTAAGCATCTCAAAGAGCTGGGCCGGGGGCGGGAGAATATTTCACAGATCTGTTTAGCCAAAGAGCCTGGTCTTGAGGGTCTTCCTGAAGGTGTTGAAGGAGGGGGCTCATCTGATGTCTGCCGGTAGCTCATTCCAGGTCTTGGCTGCAATGTGAGAGAAGGATATTCCGCCTGCTATGGCTCTCTAGATGCAATGGGTTTTCAGGCAGTGAAAGGTTGCAAGATCAGAGGTTTCTTTTGGGTACTTGGAAGTTGATTCTGTCATTGAGGTATTTGGGTACGTTGTTGTGTAGGGATTTTTAACCGTGAGTGAGGATTTTGAAAGTGACTCTTGCATTGGCTCCACGGTGGGATTCCTAAGGAATGTAATAAGGACCAGGAAAGCAAACAACCAGTGAATTCCGGGGAAAGTCTAATAGATAATATCTTGAATCGAAGAGTCATTTCTTTTTAAGTATAGCATGAATTTATCAAAATAATTGAGTGGACTATTGTATATAGATGTATTTTTTACTGTAATATTAGATGATGAACTTGTCCTTCTTTTATATGTATGCTTTTATGATTGTATTACTTGAAATTGAATAAAGCTTGTTTTGATTGATTGACTCTTTTCTCCACACGGAGCCAGTGGAGACTTCGTAGGTATTGACTGATGTGTTTGTGTCAGGGGATGCCGAGGACAAGTCTGGCATCGGTGTTCTGTATTGTCTGGAGTTTACGGAGTAGGGACTTGTTGATGCCGGCGTAGAGTGCATTTCCATAGTCCAGTCTGCTGGTGATGAGTGCTTGGGTGACTGTCTTCCTTGACTCAGGGGGGATTCATTTTAAGGTCTTACGGAGGATGCGGATGTGGGGTTAAAGCAGCTGGAGGAGACAGCATTGACCTGTCAGTTCATGGTGAGTGATGAGTCGAGTATGGTGCAGAGGTTCTTGGCGTGGTCTAAGGGGGTAGGTGGGCTTCCGAGGGTGGTTGGCCACTAGGTGCTGTCCCATGCTGAAGAGGTGGTACCGAGGATGAGGACTTCTGTCTTCTCAGTGGTGAGCTTCAGGCAGCTGTTGGTCATCCAGACTGCGACATCTTGCATTCCTTTCTGGAAGTTGAATTTGGCAGTTGTGTGGTGTTTGGTGAGGGAGAGGATGAACTGGGTGTCATCAGCGTAGGATACGATGTTGAGGCTGTGTTGTCAGGCGATGGTTGAGAGGGACGCCATGTAGATTTTGAAGAGGGAGGGGTTCAGAGATGAACTCTGTGGGACTCTGCAGGTGATTTTCGTGGGGTTGGAGAGGAAGGGTAGGAGTCTGATCTTTTGGCTTCTTCCGGTGAGGAATGATCAGATCCAGTCCAGAGCTGTTCCTTTTATGTCTGCGTCGTGTAGTCTGGCAACTAGTGTGTGGTGGGAGACGGTGTTGAAGGCTGCTGATAGGTCGAGTAGGATGAGAGCTGTGAATTGGCCTTCATCGATGATGGTGCAGATGTCATCTGTGGCGGCCAGTAGGGTGGTCTCTGTGCTATGGTTGCTTCAGAACCTGGATTGGGATGGGTCAAGGATGGTGTTCTCTTCAATTAATCAAGTCGGTTTCCTCTAGACTGTTTTCTTTGTACCTTTAGCTGCGAAGGGGAGGAGCGAGATGGGTCGATAGTTCTTGAGGTCTGTGGGGTCAGCTGTGGGCTTCTTGAGCAGAGGTCTGACTTTTGCGCGCTTCCAGTTGTCTGAGAACGTCCCTGTTTTGAAGGTGGTGTAGATGGTGCATTGTAGTTTGGATGCAATGGCGGCCATAGCTCTGTGGTAGATGTGAGGGGGTCAGGGGTCAGCAGGGGCCCCGAGTGGGTGCTTTTCATGGTCGAGGCAGTGTCTTCGGCCGTGATCGGTGTCCAGTTGGAGATGGTAGGCTGGCAGGTATTTATGGGGTGGGGGCGGGGGCCGTCTTTGGCGCATGGTGGATGGTCGATGAGGTTGTTGTAGAGTCTTTTGATCTTGAGGTGGAAATAGGTTCCCAGCTTGTCGCAGAGGTCTTGGGATGGGGTGATGTCTGTGGCTTCACTGCATGGGTTGGTGAATTCTTGAATGACACTGAAAAGTTCCTTGGAGTTGGTGCAGTTGGCCAGGATTTTGTTGTGGATGAATTTCTTCTTGGTGGCTCTAATCTGGTTGTGGTAGTCCGTCATGGCATCCTTGTATGTGGCGTGGTTTTTGGTTGGTTTGGTGTGTCTCCAATGCTTCTACAGGCGTCTGTAGGTGAGTCTGCCTTCTTGGACAGCGGTGGTGAACCAGGCGGCTTTCCTATGGCGTTGTCTGTCGGGGTTGCGTAGCGGGCCAGCTTGTCTGCACAATTGGAGATCCAGTTGTGGAGTTCTCTGGCTACGTCGTTTGCGTTGTGTGCCCAGTTAAATTGCTCGCCAGTAACCTTTCTCCAGTTCCTTTGTGGTGGGCGTGGAGCTAGTTTGGGTGCCTTGGGTTTGTTGATTGGGAAGTGTATGCAGTGGTGGTTGGTCCATGGCGGCTGCGTGGTGTGGCTGAATTGGACGCTGCTTCCGGCCGCAAAGATGGGGTCGAGGTTGTGTCCTGCTCTGTGGTTCGGTGTGTTGATGAGTGATTTAAGTCCGATGCTGGTGAGGTTCTCATGAAGGATAGTGGAGTTGGGGTCACTGGGGTTGTCAAGGTAGAAATTCAGGTCTCCAATGAGTATGTAGTTTGTTGAGGCAATGGCGTGTGGTGCGATGAAGCTGGTGATGGTGGTGGCAAAGGGTTTTCGGGGGCTGGGGGGTCTGTAGATGAGAGTTTCCTGGAGTGTGGCTTTGGGGGTGGTCTAGATCTGGAAGTGCAGGTATACGGCAGAGGAGAAGGTTTCTCTGGAGGTGGTGAGGTGGAGGGTGCTCTTGTGGGTGATGGCGAGTCCCCTTCCTGGGTGTTTGGGGCAGTCTTTCCTCTGGATCTTTTATCGGTCTGGGATGTCGGTGCTGATTTCGGGGCTGGAGGATGCCTTGGTCCAGGTCACTGTGAAGAAGGCAAGGTCTGGCAAGAGAGAGTTAAGTAGGTCTCAGATTTCCATGGCGTGTTTTGTGTAAAGAGCGTATATTGAGGAGTATGCGTTTTAGGGTGTCGCCGGTGTTGGCGTCTGAGGTGTTGGAGGCTGGGGTGGCGGTGAGGGTCGGGCAGCAGTGGAGGCATGAAAATTAGCCATGGGTCATGTTCGGCGATGCCTGTTGGCATTTCCCAAGTCTTCCAGGGTTGTGTCCGAGTAGGGTAGTGGTGTTGTAGCGATGGGTAGTGGGAGGTCCAGGGTTACTGGTGCTGGCCACGGTCAGGTTGTGGAGAGGCGCAGGACGGCTTGCCTTTGGTGAGCCTCCGGCACGCCAGCAGCGTGCCCGCTGTGCGCATCCACAGTGGCCACCATTAAGTGGTGGAGGTGGGAGGGTGGAGAGGCTGGGAGGCAGGAGCGGGGGAATTCTGGGAGGGAATTCTGGGGGGAATTCCTGGGGGGAATTCTGGGGGGGACGGGCCACAGGGGCATCAGCGGTGAAAGGCAAAAGGAACAGGCAGGCATGAGAAAATAAAAACAGTGGTGGATTTACAGCAAGACACAGATGGGCGCAAAACAGTGGCACAACAGTGAAAAATTAGGAAAAAAATGGATGAGAAAGGGTTATGGTGGTTGCAGCAAGTCCGGTCCCAGTTGGAGTAGGCAGTAAGCGCAGGAGTGGACAACAGCCTCAAACCTCCTAAGGAGGAGGTTGAGGTCTGGAGGCAAGAGATGGCAGAGCAGTGCTGCTGGGAGAGAGTGGACCTAAACCGAGGGTCGGAGGTCTAACACATGAGAAATGTGTTTAAATAAACAAAGCAGGTTAACTCATGTTACAGAAAATCATATCCAAACGCAATGATCTGTTAAAATCTTTTCCATGTTTTATAGTATTTGCAGCTTCTTAATTATGTACTGTTACTGATATATTCTTGAGCGTGCACGGACACAGAAAGAAACAAGCAGATATATGTACAAGGCATTCTGCACTTTTCCATTAAAATACCTCCTGAGAACGTCCCAATTCTTTCTGTCCTTCTCTTGCTTTTCTCTCTCACAAAAACATGCACACACAAGCAGGTCTAAACACAGACATACGTTTAGGTATAAGGGGTCCCAGTGAAGGAAAAGCATATAGTTATATAAATTGTTAAAATGATACTAATCAACAAAGAAAATACCTCTATAACGTTTTAATCACATTATAGGAAAGAAGCAATTTTGCATATTCACAAAGATTTCACATTCATAGTGATATTGGTGCCCCTGAGGGGGAAGGGGGGAAGAAAACGTGCAGTAGTGAAGGTATGGTGGGGGGAGGGTTTGGTGACAATAAAAACGTGATATTGATCAGATATTAATGGTCAAAATTCAAACTGTTCAATAGTAGACACATAAACAATTAATCAATGTCATGGTTTACAATAACATGCCCCAATGTCCATTCTATGTAGAAGTAGTGGGATGAGCGGGGCTGTTAAAGGGTAGGTGAGTATGTCGACGTTTCGACCCTAGAAAGCAGGATTGTTCAATTTCCTTGCACATGGGTCTTCTTCAGGACAGGCGGTTGGATAGGGGCAGCCAACCTAGTTATAGAGGATTATTTAATTAGTTTTATATATCGGACAAGTCTTTTTAAGTCTAGTCTGGGTGGGTAGGGTAAACAGTAGACGTACCTGTGTACATCCAGTTGATGATGGAGTTATTCCAGAGAAAGGTCCATGATGTGATTTCAAAACCTTAAAAATTAATTACACTAATCAGAAAGATATGCATCGGATTGGATCAGCCAAATTATTAAAAGAAATTACCAAGGGACTTACTATTGAAGAAAAGTCGGGATTCCCTGTTGGGTCCACGTGCTGAGCGGGTTACTGCTCGAACAATCTAACCAAAAAGGAGGGACAGCATTCAGAACTGACCTAGTTATGGCTAAAAATGCATTACAGAGTTCAACAAGGGCGGGGGGGGCGGAGCTTACCGGAGGCTTTGAAGTCCGCTGATGTAAATGATTTGGAGAGGGATCGCCGAAAAAATCAGGCGCGATTCCTGTGGGCCAAGGAGAGCATAGTACGCTGTTATTATAGTCAATAATAATGGTAAAAAAGGGGATTAGTCAATTGTATTGGGCATCAACAGGAAGAAGGGCTTACCGGTCGGCTCGAGAGCTCGGCGTTTCATGCGAGTTCCTCGCGGGCCGGGAACTTCCTGATACCTGGGTTGTTATGGAAACCGAGGTCACGGGGGATAGGTAGTGAGGAAAGACTACCGGAGCTTATCCGTTACCAAGGTTACGAGATTCGACAAAACACCGTGGACACGATTAACATAGACGGTGATTAAAAGGGGTTTTAGTGATAAGAGGATATGATTAGGTATGCCAGTGTGCGGCTCGACTGAAAGGCAGGAATTGACAGTGACTTCGCGTATGGGAGTCAGAGCGTAGTCTACCCCCCGAGTTAGAACGATATAATTGCTTGGTATATCATACCAGACACCAGATGGTATGTTGCCTTCACAATTGAAGGGGGCATATTAATACCTAATTGAATACATATCAGCAGACCATACAAATAATGGTGAAGGAAGGGGTGTATATAACACCAGATGGTAGTTCATATCATGAATAATGTTTGGTAAACATTACGTATGGTCACATAGCGGCCAGTTGTATGTCTATCGGTCACATATCATATCAAGTGCACTGCGTACCTGTCACACGACGGTATAGGCAGTGGCAATTTGTATATACATATCACAATAATTAGTTGTCTATACAGGGTCAGTGGTTATCATAAGGACAGTAGTGATACTTATTAAACCAAGGTAGCAAGCTGTGAGAAAGAACTGTCATGTTCATTAAGACCTGAATTTATAGAGTCAAAGTAAAACATCCATTTAAGTTCCCTGATGTTTAGTATGTTGGATAAATTACCTCCCCTGGGGCCCAGATTGATTTTTTCAATTACCACCCATTTTAGACTCTCAGGCGGATGTTGGGCTGATCTGAAGTGGTCAACCAATGGGGCACCGGACACCTCGCATCTAATGCGACTCATGTGTTGCAGGACCCGTTGTTTTATTTTTTGTTGGGTTTGTCCAATATAGATGAGGTTACAAGGACACACAATCGCGTAGATCACTGTGGAGGTGTTACAATTGCTTAGAGATCTCAGTTGAATTTTGTTCTGTTCATGTAGAAATTCTTTAGTTTGTAGGCAGCTATCACAGGCTTTACACTGACCGCATTTGAAGTGGCCCGTGATAGGTTGGAGATTCCAAAGTGATGTAATAGTAGGGTTTTCCTTGGTAGGGAGAAGCGAGCGTACTACATAGTCTTTTACGCTTTTAGATTTTTTGAAAGCATGTAGCGGGGTGCCAGGGTGCTGTATATCGTCTGCAACTAGTTGCCAGTGATGATTGACAATCTTTTTAATCTGGTTGCTCTTAGTTGAAAATGTCGTCACGCATACAATTCGATCCTGTTGAGTGTCGATAGAGTCTTTGATTTTTAAAAGTTCTTCCCGTGGGTAGTACCAGGCTCTTTTTTGGGCTTTCGTCACAAGTCTTCTTGGGTAGCCGCGAGTTTTTAAACGCTCAGCTAGTTCTCCAGACTGTTGAAAGTAATGTGCTTTAGTGGAACAGTTTCTACGCACACGTAAAAATTGGCCGAATGGCAGATTGTCTCGAAGTGCCCGGGGATGGTGACTATTGTATTGAAGTAGAGAGTTCCTCTCAGAAGGTTTCCTATACAGTGTAGTTAAAAGTTGACCCTGATGATGGTATATAGTAATATCTAGAAAATCTATGCTTTTGCTCCGGATGTAGCCATTTTATACATGGCAGCCTTGAGGACAACAACATATTAAACGTCAGCAATCCTTTTCGTAACCAACTGAACATCTGGGTTCGTTACATAGATGACATTTTAATAATTTGGAATGGGGACTCTGTTTCACTTAATGAATTCCATCAATGGTTGAACCGACAATCACCTCACCTGCAATTCACTATGCAATCTGACAATCACAGCATAGATTTTCTAGATATTACTAGTCACCATCCCCGGGCACTTCGAGACAATCTGCCATTCGGCCAATTTTTACGTGTGCGTAGAAACTGTTCCACTAAAGCACATTACTTTCAACAGTCTGGAGAACTAGCTGAGCGTTTAAAAACTCACGGCTACCCAAGAAGACTTGTGACGAAAGCCCAAAAAAGAGCCTGGTACTACCCACGGGAAGAACTTTTAAAAATCAAAGACTCTATCGACACTCAACAGGATCGAATTGTATGCGTGACGACATTTTCAACTAAGAGCAACCAGATTAAAAAGATTGTCAATCATCACTGGCAACTAGTTGCAGACGATATACAGCACCCTGGCACCCCGCTACATGCTTTCAAAAAATCTAAAAGCGTAAAAGACTATGTAGTACGCTCGCTTCTCCCTACCAAGGAAAACCCTACTATTACATCACTTTGGAATCTCCAACCTATCACGGGCCACTTCAAATGCGGTCAGTGTAAAGCCTGTGATAGCTGCCTACAAACTAAAGAATTTCTACATGAACAGAACAAAATTCAACTGAGATCTCTAAGCAATTGTAACACCTCCACAGTGATCTACGCGATTGTGTGTCCTTGCAACCTCATCTATATTGGACAAACCCAACAAAAAATAAAACAACGGGTCCTGCAACACATGAGTCGCATTAGATGCGAGGTGTCCGGTGCCCCATTGGTTGACCACTTCAGATCAGCCCAACATCCGCCTGAGAGTCTAAAATGGGTGGTAATTGAAAAAATCAATCTGGGCCCCAGGGGAGGTAATTTATCCAACATACTAAACATCAGGGAACTTAAATGGATGTTTTACTTTGACTCTATAAATTCAGGTCTTAATGAACATGACAGTTCTTTCTCACAGCTTGCTACCTTGGTTTAATAAGTATCACTACTGTCCTTATGATAACCACTGACCCTGTATAGACAACTAATTATTGTGATATGTATATACAAATTGCCACTGCCTATACCGTCGTGTGACAGGTACGCAGTGCACTTGATATGATATGTGACCGATAGACATACAACTGGCCGCTATGTGACCATACGTAATGTTTACCAAACATTATTCATGATATGAACTACCATCTGGTGTTATATACACCCCTTCCTTCACCATTATTTGTATGGTCTGCTGATATGTATTCAATTAGGTATTAATATGCCCCCTTCAATTGTGAAGGCAACATACCATCTGGTGTCTGGTATGATATACCAAGCAATTATATCGTTCTAACTCGAGGGGTAGACTACGCTCTGACTCCCATATGCGAAGTCACTGTCAATTCCTGCCTTTCAGTCGAGCCGCACACTGGCATACCTAATCATATCCTCTTATCACTAAAACCCCTTTTAATCACCGTCTATGTTAATCGTGTCCACGGTGTTTTGTCGAATCTCGTAACCTTGGTAACGGATAAGCTCCGGTAGTCTTTCCTCACTACCTATCCCCCGTGACCTCGGTTTCCATAACAACCCAGGTATCAGGAAGTTCCCGGCCCGCGAGGAACTCGCATGA
Source organism: Lissotriton vulgaris (assembly GCF_964263255.1). Lineage (NCBI taxonomy): Eukaryota > Metazoa > Chordata > Amphibia > Caudata > Salamandridae > Lissotriton > Lissotriton vulgaris. Next base: position 458,082,875 of record NC_141696.1, on the reverse strand, counting down.
AACGCCGAGCTCTCGAGCCGACCGGTAAGCCCTTCTTCCTGTTGATGCCCAATACAATTGACTAATCCCCTTTTTTACCATTATTATTGACTATAATAACAGCGTACTATGCTCTCCTTGGCCCACAGGAATCGCGCCTGATTTTTTCGGCGATCCCTCTCCAAATCATTTACATCAGCGGACTTCAAAGCCTCCGGTAAGCTCCGCCCCCCCCGCCCTTGTTGAACTCTGTAATGCATTTTTAGCCATAACTAGGTCAGTTCTGAATGCTGTCCCTCCTTTTTGGTTAGATTGTTCGAGCAGTAACCCGCTCAGCACGTGGACCCAACAGGGAATCCCGACTTTTCTTCAATAGTAAGTCCCTTGGTAATTTCTTTTAATAATTTGGCTGATCCAATCCGATGCATATCTTTCTGATTAGTGTAATTAATTTTTATGGTTTTGAAATCACATCATGGACCTTTCTCTGGAATAACTCCATAATCAACTGGATGTACACAGGTACGTCTACTGTTTACCCTACCCACCCAGACTAGACTTAAAAAGACTTGTCCGATATATAAAACTAATTAAATAATCCTCTATAACTAGGTTGGCTGCCCCTATCCAACCGCCTGTCCTGAAGAAGACCCATGTGCAAGGAAATTGAACAATCCTGCTTTCTAGGGTCGAAACGTCGACATACTCACCTACCCTTTAACAGCCCCGCTCATCCCACTACTTCTACATAGAATGGACATTGGGGCATGTTATTGTAAACCATGACATTGATTAATTGTTTATGTGTCTACTATTGAACAGTTTGAATTTTGACCATTAATATCTGATCAATATCACGTTTTTATTGTCACCAAACCCTCCCCCCACCATACCTTCACTACTGCACGTTTTCTTCCCCCCTTCCCCCTCAGGGGCACCAATATCACTATGAATGTGAAATCTTTGTGAATATGCAAAATTGCTTCTTTCCTATAATGTGATTAAAACGTTATAGAGGTATTTTCTTTGTTGATTAGTATCATTTTAACAATTTATATAACTATATGCTTTTCCTTCACTGGGACCCCTTATACCTAAACGTTAGCTACCCATGTCCCAGCGACTTTCTTGGGTTAACCCTGTTCTTACTCAAACGTACTTCGTGCAGACGATGTCTGCGAGGTTCTTCCTTCTTTAGAATTCATTTCTACATGCTAGGGTATTCACACAATTATGGTGGAACGTGAATTATTATCCTACTCTGAAGATTACATTGACAAGCTTCTTGAGGATCCAACCCATAACTTTTTGACAACTGATGTACCCACCTTAGACTTTAGTCTAAAGGACAAAATCCAACGGCTCGAACGCCTTGAAAAGAAATTGATCCGCACCCGCTGGCACGGACATCTGCTCACAAAATACCTTAAGGAGAACATCATTCCGATTGGCCTACAGATAAAGATCGAACCTGCCATCTTTGTTGAGGTTCCTAAGTTTAGGGAAGGCTTCAGTCATATATCTAACAACTGCTCTCGCCACTGGATGGTGCTTGGGGTAGAAACAGCTGCCCAACAGATCCAAGTACTGATTGGTGAAATCAAGACACTTCGCGCAGAGATCGCCGCAGATGCTAATCTGGAAGGAGCAAAGGACACATTGAATAATCTAGAAGCCACTCTAAAGGATTTTGACCTCACTACACAAAATCGAAAATTAGAGAAACTCGCTAGAGACGTAAGATTATATGACAAGAAAAAGACCTACCCTTACCTTCAAGACGATTATTATAAACAGGACCAACAAGGCAGATTCACTAACAGAGGACGAGGCAGTTTTCGTGGCAGGAGGAACTACTCAACCTTCTCTGATTCTTCATACAGCTCCGAAGGCGAACAGGAATTCGCTGGCCCCAGCCGCCAATACAACTACTCGGACTACGGATACCAGTCACCACAGTATCAACCTTTTTTAGGACAACGACCTGCACCATGGCGCCCCCCGAGAGGCAGAGGGAACTTCTCCAACAGAGGCCAACCCCGTGGACGGAACCAGAGCGACACCAACTGGGACACCGGACGAGGTCAAATGCCCAAACAGGTTCACTTCCAGCAGGAACAGCACGGAGAGAGAACCACGCGGAACAAAACTTACCGTTGGTAATCCAAACATCAGATATGAACCCAGTGGTTAATATATCAGACTACACCTTGAATGACCAAGAGACACGTGCATTGAGCAAAAGACTGTCATATGTCCCAACCAACAGACCTGACCCATTCACAGTTCGCACTGAACTGTATAAATTCTTCCGGAAAGTCAGACTAAAGTACTTTTTAGAAATACTGGTCCATACACGAACCCATCATGTACCGGTTTGAGGACCCCCTCCACATTTGTTCCACCGTCCTGCACCATGACCAATAAGATTCTGGCATATGAGGCTGTCGTATGGAGGGATGTGAACTCAACCTTAATGACCCACACCTATACTAGGTACAATACCAGCAAAATTGAAAAGGATGCTCTCCAATCATTGGCAAAGAACTCAGAGGTTGTGATTAAACCTGCTGATAAAGGCGGTGCCATTGTAATCCAGGATACCAAGAAGTACGAATCTGAGATTCAACGTCAACTGATGGATGGGATCAGTTATCATAAACTACGCTCAGATCCCTCACAAGCAATAGCACGTGAAGTTTTGGAAATTACACAACTTGGTCTGGAACTTGGTTTTTTATCTAAACACGAATTTGAATATCTTAACCAACCACACCCTCGTCTAGCTACGATATATACCCTTCCTAAGATCCATAAGGATATGTCCAATCCACCTGGACGCCCGATTGTTTCGGGGTGTGGCTCGATACTAGAACCCCTTGGAAGATATATTGACTTTTTCCTAAAACCCCTAGCTGAGGCTACCCAAACATATCTAAGGGATACCCTACAAACTATAAATCTAGTGGAAACATCACCATTTGATCCTGTGCAACAACTACTAGTTACGTGCGACGTAGTATCTCTGTATACATCCATCCCTCAAGAGGAAGCGTTATCAGTCATTATGAGATACTTAGAATCAAGACCAGCACCCATGCGAGTGCCATCCGAATTCATCATATCCCTACTCCGTGTGGCTATGACAAAGAACTTTTTTACTTTCAAGAATGACTTTTTTCTTCAAACCAAAGGTGTGGCAATGGGGGCGCCTTTTGCTCCGGATGTAGCCATTTTATACATGGCAGCCTTTGAGGACAACAACATATTAAACGTCAGCAATCCTTTTCGTAACCAACTGAACATCTGGGTTCGTTACATAGATGACATTTTAATAATTTGGAATGGGGACTCTGTTTCACTTAATGAATTCCATCAATGGTTGAACCGACAATCACCTCACCTGCAATTCACTATGCAATCTGACAATCACAGCATAGATTTTCTAGATATTACTATATACCATCATCAGGGTCAACTTTTAACTACACTGTATAGGAAACCTTCTGAGAGGAACTCTCTACTTCAATACAATAGTCACCATCCCCGGGCACTTCGAGACAATCTGTCATTCGGCCAATTTTTACGTGTGCGTAGAAACTGTTCCACTAAAGCACATTACTTTCAACAGTCTGGAGAACTAGCTGAGCGTTTAAAAACTCGCGGCTACCCAAGAAGACTTGTGATGAAAGCCCAAAAAAGAGCCTGGTACTACCCACGGGAAGAACTTTTAAAAATCAAAGACTCTATCGACACTCAACAGGATCGAATTGTATGCGTGACGACATTTTCAACTAAGAGCAACCAGATTAAAAAGATTGTCAATCATCACTGGCAACTAGTTGCAGACGATATACAGCACCCTGGCACCCCGCTACATGCTTTCAAAAAATCTAAAAGCGTAAAAGACTATGTAGTACGCTCGCTTCTCCCTACCAAGGAAAACCCTACTATTACATCACTTTGGAATCTCCAACCTATCACGGGCCACTTCAAATGCGGTCAGTGTAAAGCCTGTGATAGCTGCCTACAAACTAAAGAATTTCTACATGAACAGAACAAAATTCAACTGAGATCTCTAAGCAATTGTAACACCTCCACAGTGATCTACGCGATTGTGTGTCCTTGCAACCTCATCTATATTGGACAAACCCAACAAAAAATAAAACAACGGGTCCTGCAACACATGAGTCGCATTAGATGCGAGGTGTCCGGTGCCCCATTGGTTGACCACTTCAGATCAGCCCAACATCCGCCTGAGAGTCTAAAATGGGTGGTAATTGAAAAAATCAATCTGGGCCCCAGGGGAGGTAATTTATCCAACATACTAAACATCAGGGAACTTAAATGGATGTTTTACTTTGACTCTATAAATTCAGGTCTTAATGAACATGACAGTTCTTTCTCACAGCTTGCTACCTTGGTTTAATAAGTATCACTACTGTCCTTATGATAACCACTGACCCTGTATAGACAACTAATTATTGTGATATGTATATGCAAATTGCCACTGCCTATACCGTCGTGTGACAGGTACGCAGTGCACTTGATATGATATGTGACCGATAGACATACAACTGGCCGCTATGTGACCATACGTAATGTTTACCAAACATTATTCATGATATGAACTACCATCTGGTGTTATATACACCCCTTCCTTCACCATTATTTGTATGGTCTGCTGATATGTATTCAATTAGGTATTAATATGCCCCCTTCAATTGTGAAGGCAACATACCATCTGGTGTCTGGTATGATATACCAAGCAATTATATCGTTCTAACTCGAGGGGTAGACTACGCTCTGACTCCCATACGCGAAGTCACTGTCAATTCCTGCCTTTCAGTCGAGCCGCACACTGGCATACCTAATCATATCCTCTTATCACTAAAACCCCTTTTAATCACCGTCTATGTTAATCGTGTCCACGGTGTTTTGTCGAATCTCGTAACCTTGGTAACGGATAAGCTCCGGTAGTCTTTCCTCACTACCTATCCCCCGTGACCTCGGTTTCCATAACAACCCAGGTATCAGGAAGTTCCCGGCCCGCGAGGAACTCGCATGAAACGCCGAGCTCTCGAGCCGACCGGTAAGCCCTTCTTCCTGTTGATGCCCAATACAATTGACTAATCCCCTTTTTTACCATTATTATTTACTATAATAACAGCGTACTATGCTCTCCTTGGCCCACAGGAATCGCGCCTGATTTTTTCGGCGATCCCTCTCCAAATCATTTACATCAGCGGACTTCAAAGCCTCCGGTAAGCTCCGCCCCCCCCGCCCTTGTTGAACTCTGTAATGCATTTTTAGCCATAACTAGGTCAGTTCTGAATGCTGTCCCTCCTTTTTGGTTAGATTGTTCGAGCAGTAACCCGCTCAGCACGTGGACCCAACAGGGAATCCCGACTTTTCTTCAATAGTAAGTCCCTTGGTAATTTCTTTTAATAATTTGGCTGATCCAATCCGATGCATATCTTTCTGATTAGTGTAATTAATTTTTAAGGTTTTGAAATCACATCATGGACCTTTCTCTGGAATAACTCCATCATCAACTGGATGTACACAGGTACGTCTACTGTTTACCCTACCCACCCAGACTAGACTTAAAAAGACTTGTCCAATATATAAAACTAATTAAATAATCCTCTATAACTAGGTTGGCTGCCCCTATCCAACCGCCTGTCCTGAAGAAGACCCATGTGCAAGGAAATTGAACAATCCTGCTTTCTAGGGTCGAAACGTCGACATACTCACCTACCCTTTAACAGCCCCGCTCATCCCACTACTTCTACATAGAATGGACATTGGGGCATGTTATTGTAAACCATGACATTGATTAATTGTTTATGTGTCTACTATTGAACAGTTTGAATTTTGACTATTAATATCTGATCAATATCACGTTTTTATTGTCACCAAACCCTCCCCCCACCATACCTTCACTACTGCACGTTTTCTTCCCCCCTTCCCCCTCAGGGGCACCAATATCACTATGAATGTGAAATCTTTGTGAATATGCAAAATTGCTTCTTTCCTATAATGTGATTAAAACGTTATAGAGGTATTTTCTTTGTTGATTAGTATCATTTTAACAATTTATATAACTATATGCTTTTCCTTCACTGGGACCCCTTATACCTAAACGTTAGCTACCCAGGTCCCAGCGACTTTCTTGGGTTAACCCTGTTCTTACTCAAACATAAACACAGACATAAGCAGAGACTCTTGCAAAAGTCTCAGGTGAGATGAAAGCCATTTTTAGCTCCTCACCTTAGATGGTTCTCTTAGTTGCTGCTATCAGTGGGCTGCGTCAATTCCTGTGTTTGCACTAACCCTCACCAAAATGGAAGCTCTTCATTTAGTGTGATTTCAGTGTTTAAACATAGTATTCATTTAGTATGCATGAAGACTAAGTAGTATGCCCACAAGCCGAAATATGCTAATGAGGGAATACTAATTCTACTCAACTACCCTTCAAATACATGATGAACACTTCAATTGATTGCTAAAAGAAGACTGATAGTATTCTAGAAGAATAGTATTTGAAGCTTAGTAGTATTCTGTTAGTGTTTATCTGCAGCTCTTGTGCTATTTCAAGAGCAAAATGAAGGCTAGTCTCATTGACTGTGACCACTATTTGAAGACTAGTGGTATTCTTTGTGAGCAATATCTGAATACTAACGGACCACTATTGGAAAACTAGTGGTATTCTTTGTGAGCAATATATGAATACTAACGGACCACTATTTGAAGACTAGTGGTATTCTTTGTGAGCAATATCTGAATACTACCAGACCACTAATAACCTTACCTCCAGTAAGTCCCACACAGCGAGGTCTTCGGAGGCCATGTTCCCTTTCTCCACCACTTTGCAAACGGGACTCCTGGCACACTACTGGTTGGGGATGAAGTCCGCTTCACTCCTGAGGGACCTTTGGAGGCTAAGAAGCCCTCCTTGTACCTCCTGTAAGTCGTAGACAGCGGGATTGGTGAGAGCTGGTTGGAGGCCTATCCACCTTTCTCCACCACTCTGCAAACGCCATTACTGCTAAAAAAAACTATAGACATTCGCTGAAAAAAATAAAGGTTACAGGGGCGTTATAGCTAGGAAAAGGAGATTGAAAAAATGTTAGCAGTTCAATGAAAAAACCAAAGGTCACAGGAACGTTTTCGCTAGGCTCAGGTTTCACTTGAACAAAACCAGTGAAATTCAGCTGTTATAGTTAGCTGGGCTAACTATAACTTACGCCCCCGCAATATACCACCTATGACCTCATGTATTACATCACTCATGACATGGTCAGTGACATCACTGATGACGATCCACAAAATCACTAACGCATCCACTCATATCCCCATAGAACCTTTCATACACCCACTCCCACATAATTCACAAACCCATTTACAGAACTATACCACTACTTACACACCCACTCACAAATTCATATATGTACACACACATCCACTCACCCATACAGCCATGCATACACCCACTCATTCATACAGTCACTAATGTATTCACTCATTCACCCGTATTATCCCCCACACACTGGGTTTGTCAGCTGTAGAGCTACTGGCACTTACTCACCCATACAGTCAATCACACAGCCACTTACTCACCCATACAATTAAACCCCCCACTTCATATGCATACAGATACTAACAGGGACTGACTCACATATAGTTGCTGACACATGCACACACTCACCCATACAGCCACTTACATACCCCACTGCTCACCTATACTGCCCTTTACATACCCAGGTACTCACCCATATATCACTGGCACATCCATTCACTCACCCTCACAGCCATACACACAATCACCCATACAGCCCCTCACAAATGCATTCACTAACCCATACAGCTACTGACTCGCCCACTCATTCATCAATACAGGCAGTCGCACACACCCTCACACAGACAGGTACTCAGACAACTAATCCATCGCCCATACAGCCAATCATGTACCCACTCACAAACCCATACAACCACTTAGACACCAACTGACAGACTTATACAGTCAATCACACACTCATTGAATCATCCAGACAGGCACTCATACACCCATCGATTCACCATACACACCTTGGTCTTTATATTTAACACTTAAACTCTATAAAAACAGTCACTGAGTGGTGTGGTGGGATTGTGAGGCGTGCAGCAGTGGGAGGCGTGCAGCAGTGGGAGGCGTGCGGTAGTGTGAAGCATGCAACATGCAGCAGTATGAGTAAAGCAGCAGTGTTCAGCATGCAGCAGTGTCAGTAAACCAGCAGTGTGAGGCTTGCAGCAGTGTATGAAACACTAAACCAGTCGCGCAAGAAATCACTGTCCACACTTCTTCAAGGAGCAAAAAAGGCCACTTTATTTTAAGACAGGTGCATAATACATTTCTTGAACACATTCATTATTTATTTATATCATAAAATTCCAATCTACACATTATGCCTAAACTCCCTACCTAACAGAACCCGAAACTAACTCTTGACTAATACCCCCAGGATTACCCAACGAGCTACCCTTCAGGATGGCCAACCCGCTCCAGACTGCCCACCCCACTAGCAAAAACCGCCTCCTAAAAGAACAAAGACACCTGTCCTAAAAGTGGCAGGGCCCGAAGACCAGAGCAGCGCCTAGAGCACCGCCAAGTAAAATCTAACTAAGGAATAAAGGGAGGGTGGGTGGGGCAAAAAGAACCGCCCTTCCCTTGCCTCCCGCTAACGCCGTGCCCAACCGCCAGCCTGACTTCCTTTTATTACCTCCCCCCAATCAACCCCACCTGCTTACCTGATTCTCGCGCGAACGCACCCAGGGAGAGACCAGCTCGCGCCTGGCTCTCCCTGGGTCCCCCCTCACGCAAGAAATCACTGTCCACACTTCTTCAAGGAGCAAAAAAGGCCACTTTATTTTAAGACAGGTGCATAATACATTTCTTGAGCACATTCATTATTTATTTATATCATAAAATTCCAATCTACACATTATGCCTAAACTCCCTACCTAAAAGAACCCGAAACTAACTCTTGACTAATACCCCAAGGATTACCCAACGAGCTACCCTTCAGGATGGCCAACCCGCTCCAGGCTGCCCACCCCACTAGCAAAAACCGCCACCCAGGAAAACCTTTAGCGTTTTCCTGCCCCACCCAAAGAAGAAAGGGAAGGAGCACCCCACAACTGCACCTGAAGAACTGTGGCAATTAAATCTCTGAGCTCCCGAAGGAAAAAGAAATGCCTAATGTAGATAGATGGACCCCGTCCTCACATAATAAATGCTTCTCTGAAACTTTCCAATTATGATGAGCCAAACTGTAGATACATAAATGATTACAAAACGTCGTATTGTTCTCTTCACTTTGCGTCCTGCCTGCTCCATGGCGGAATAGCTCCTTGCCCCAGTCCATTGCAATCGAGGCACAAACTCAGTCCATATCACCATGGTGCTCACCCATGTGGTCCTGATGACTTCGAGATCATGTCCCCTTAACTGTAGCAAAGTCAAACCTGATAGAGAAACTAAGTCGTGTTCTCCAAGATGCAGCACCAGTAGATCCGAAGGGCCCCCCCAACCCTTTGAAACCATAGAAGCCAAGGCAGAAAGAGACCGCCCCAACGCATGCCCCCCCGCGCCATGCCAGGAGACTTCATGTGTCAGACTGCTGAAGCCAAGAGATCTCCCACAAAGCTGACGCGCAGCGACTACAGCAGCCCGTTTAACAAAAGAGTGCCCCAGGATCCACACCCTCCTTTTGTATCCAGCGACTGGGGGCCAAAGACCTAGGAGAAAAAGAGATGTCAGGCAAAGCAAAGGCGGACTACTTTCTCACATACTTTACAACATCTAGAACGCCAACTCCCAATACGACGAATTTGAGACCAATCCAACCCCAACCTGGCGGCCTCGTTCGCCGCGCCAAAACGTGAAGGAATGGGTGCCGAACCGAGAAGGATCCCTTCCCAGGCCCAACAAATCCTTGCGGAGGACAGCTGACAACTGAGAAACAAGGATGGGACTGCCATCAGCATGACAAAAAATTGCCCCCCCCCGAGATACAATGAGGAGAAGACACAAAAAACCTCCCAGTCCCCCACAGGGCAGCATGCATACACACCGCTGCTACCCAGAAACACCCACCTACCCCTCCCCATCTGATCAGTGTTGGACATCCTCAGCCACAGGCGTACCCTGTCATGTGCCACCACCACCACGCTGCTGGTCATTCCCACTCAACCCCTCAAACCCAGCAGTTCAGAGGCCCGAAATGCCCCAAAGAATAACCACACAAAGCACAAACGAAATTTTGTGGCACTCCAACGCATCATAGCAGCACACCTCCCAGTGCGATAAAAGCCACTGAAGCAAATCAAAGGTCACCGGCTGCCGTAGCTTCTAACCACCAGCCCGGAGCCTACCCACCCTTTCAGAACTTTACGCAACAAACCCCCCCCCCAACCGGATCCCTCTCCCACCAAAGCTGACCATAAAAAGACACCCCGGCCAACTTGCCCGGAATGCTCGGGAGGGAGAGGCCTTTGTCAGCTAAATGTAAAACAAACTGCAATAAAAAGTGTTCATCAGATAACCCAGGAATAGGGACCCTTGAAAGCGAGATAAAGAATCAGCGATACAAATAAAGTCTCCAGGAGCACGCCGAGCTTTAAAGACAATATTCAGTTTGTAAACACCGCAACATGAAGGCGCGCAGGAGCTTTGGTACCCGCAAATCGCGGGCCCTTTGTTTATGAACAAGGTCAACTACTGCCATATTAGGCCACGTGAAACAATACGGAGCGAATCTGAAAAACCCTCCCCCCAGATACACAGAGCAACCAACAACGGGAAGAGTCCCAAAAACGCAATGCTGCGACCTTGTACTTTCCCGCGCACTGGCCAGCCAGCCGCGCACCAATGACCTTCCCAAGATGCCGAAGCCGTGAGCTCCTGATGCATCCGTGAACAGCTGCACCTGCCACACCATGTCCTCATCCGCAAAAAACAAGGACACGCCATTGAAATCTTGCAGGAAACGCAACCAGATAATCACATCAGCACGAACAGCAGTTGTAAGGCGCACACGCAAGATGAGGAATGCCGGCGCCGGACATCAAGAGGCCCAGACGTCGACAAAAACGTCCTACCCGCCCGAACAACCCGACAAGCAAAATTGAGGCACCCCAAAAGTTTCTGGACTTTCCGCAGCCCCACTTTGTGGACTCCCAACACCAAGCGTATTAAATCAGTCATCTCCCGCACAGTAGCAGCAGGCAAGCGCGTCATCATAGCCGTGGTATCAATTTCAGTCCCGAAGAAAGTCAGTGATGTACAGGGACCTTCGGCCGTAACCGGCGCCAGAGGAAAGCCCAAATCCCTGGTCATAGCCTGAAAGATTGCCAAAGCCGCCTGATACTGCACCGGACTGACCCCCACCCCGGAAAAGAAAGTCATCAAGGTAATGGCAGACCAGGACGTGGCCGCTGACAAAAAATGAAGCGCCACTGCAGAAAGGTACTGAGGGTCTCAAAGAGGGAACATGACACCGAGCAGCCCATGGGGAATACTTTATTGACATAAAAAATCATCCCCCCCCCCAAAATGCATGCCCAAGAGACCCAAAAAACCCACTGATGGATAGGAAGGAGCCGGAAAGCCGACTGAATGTCACTCTTTGCCAGCAGAAAACCCCCAAAGCCTGCCCTGCGAACGAGCCGTAAGGCATCATCCATTGAAGCATATGGCACAGTTGAGGCAGCTGGGCAATGAAATCGGTGACGGATGCACCCTCAAGCCAGGACCGATGATGGATGAGGCGAAAACTCCCCCACCGCCTTTTTGGGACCACCCCCAGTGGAGAGACAATCCAATCAGGGAGAGGACAACTCAGAAAAGGACCAGCAATCCGATCCCTCATCATCCAACTTCTTCTGCACGAACCTGAGGGCACACCCTCGGAGACCTCAGAGTGTCAGACTACCAACCCACCCGGGGACCCTGATAACCAATCCGAAACCCAACCCTGAAAAAACCCCAGAACAAAGTTGCAGCAGCCTCAAAGTCAGGATAGTACACCAACCATAAAATCAGAATGTGCTGCGTAGTAGGAGTAGGAGGCCTCATGTACAAAGCGCAGAGGTTGTCACCTACCCCCTGAACCCCTCCCCTGCCCTCCAACCCGTTGTCCGTGAAAACACTGTGTGAGAGCATGCCGCCCCCCCCACACTGCGCACTCTCATGGCGATCGTTTTGGCAGGATACTATCCTCCGTAACCATGTTTGGAACAGCCACACCATCCCCAACTGTAGAAAACTTCCCCCGTAGGTTGCATAGTAGAAACATTCAAAAAACCACTGGCCGCTCAAGCCTCAGTGTCAGAGCGACTCGCTCACCAACAATCCCATCCCCCGCACCAATTAATCTTATACTCTTAACAGGGAGACTCTCCCTTGGTTTCCACACAGCCCCACCATCCATCCTTACCTCTTGGCAACTGTGCCGACTGCTTCTGAAAATCAACATGATCCCCTGTAGAAGGTCTAGTCCACGCGAGTACCGCTGCGTGACAGGTTTTTTAGCAGCCACCCCATCCCCAACTGTAGAAACATCCCTTGTAGGTTGCACATCAGAAACATTCAAAACTCACAGGCCGCTCAAGCCTTGGTGCCAGAGCGACTCGCTCACCAATAACCCCATCCCCTGTACCGATTGATCTGGTACCCTTAACCGGGAGACTCTCCCTTGATTTCCACACGGCCCACCAACCATCTTTACCTCTCGGCAACCGTGCCGACTTCTGCTGAACATCCACCTGATCCATTTTAGCTAGCCTACTCCCCCTGTCTCACGTACCGCTGCGTGGTCCGCCCATGACTCCTGCCAAATTACTAGAAACAGGGGGTTGCCCCAGCCCACCCCTCTGGGCCCGTGCTGCCAAAAGCCCAACCCCCACATCCCTCAAATTCCCCTCCTTCCAAGTCATCATCTTGTACATCCAACTAGAAAGCTTCCCCAGAAAATGAAACTTTTGCACTGCCACTTGGCAGCGCCCCATCACCAATTCCCCCATCATAAAACTGCCAATCGACATCATGAAAGCTCCGCGCGCGCAAAAACTTCCAGAAGAGATATCCGCTCCAGATAACTCTCCCGCGATCCACCACTGGAAACAGCCGTAGGGACAGCTCCCAAGCCCGAAGAACCAGTCAACAGCCGCTCAGCCGGAGGAACAACTCGAAAACTGCGGCCGCTCAAACCAGACTGTGAAGAATCCGCAAAACTACCTCCCCCCCCCACAGAGGCAAGGGAAACACCCCTCGAGGACCCAGCAACCGGCGCCAACCCAGGGACACCACCCAACCCGGTCGCCAAACCGCCCTGGGAAGCAGCAGGCTTCCCCCGGGGAGCCGGGAACAGCACCTGGCTGGTAACAGGGGGCACCCACCATAGGCCTAAGACTGGTGGGAAGCAAAGGGGGGGGCACCTCACTAGGGTGGGAAAGTCAGTGGCCGAGGGGATGGCCCGGGGGGGGGGGGGAAATGGGCAGTGCAGCGGGTGGGGGGGGGTCAATTCTGGGCAGCCCTGAGCCAACTTACTGGGTAAATGTTGGAGAGCTTGACCCCAGCACAGAGGTGGCGGGAGACAGCAGGGAGCGCTGCCCATTCACCCGCAAATGGGGCGAAACCCCACCTGCCAAACCAGGCACTGAAGGGTAAGGGGCCCCTGGTAAAAGGAGCAGGAACATGGGCCCGGGTGGGGCACTGAGGGTCGAGGCTCCGCCCTCGCTGACCCCCATAAACAACCGAAGACTTCCTGGTCTTGCCAGGAGGTGACCCAACCAAACACGGGGCCCGCCGGCCCGCAGAGCTCCCCCGCTTCCCCCCGGGCGCCCCACGCAATACAGCACCTCCCAAAGGCAAAGGCATACCTGCTGGTGGGCGCCCGGGTCACCGGCGGGGGCCCCGAGTCTGCGGGAACCTGGGCCGTCATCTGCAAAGCCGCCGGCATGGCGGCCTCTCCGTCGTCATCGTCGTCCAGGTCAGGTGACACAAGCAGACACCGCCCGCGGCCCGCCAGCAGCCTTGCCGGGGGGGGGGGCCAAACCAACCTACGCCTACCGCCGGCACTCCAGGCTGCCTGAGATCCTCGTGCCCAGCGGCGCAAAGCGTCTGGACAGCCCGCCCGACCTCCGCGCCTCCTCCATGGCCCCCTGACAGATTACCACAAGCTAGCAGGGAAAAAAGAACCTCCCTTCCCTTGCCTCCTGCTAACGCCGTGCTCAACCGCCAGCCTGACTTCCTTTTATTACCTCCCCCCAATCAACCCCACCTGCTTACCTGATTCTCGCGCGAACGCACCCAGGGAGAGACCAGCTCGCGCCTGGCTCTCCCTGGGTCCCCCCTTCTGGCATTTTAGTCAAAAGAAAATTATAAATATGGGCATAAAAATCCCAGCAGAGAGTGTGTTATTGGCTGGATATAAAAAAAAATAAACGAGTCACACTTGCACATGGCCTTCCTGGCAGCTGTGGTACCCACGGAGGCAACTGCACTACGGTTCAGAGCGACAGTAATGTCAGATACAGTGTGGACAAATTCTTTACTTTGCAACATCCTTGTACAACTAATAAAGGTCATGTGCGGGAATCGACATACTGATGCCTGATACCAGATAGACGTAATTGTGATCGAGCTTGATGACAAGCCTTGCATCAAATGACCCCATGATGTGACCAACCCAGGTGCAGAGCTAAAACAGAAAGGCTACCAGTAAGCCACCCTTCATTTCACTACAGCTGAAACCCATCTCAGGGTCATTTTCAGGAGTTTTAAATTGACCAAATATGCCATATGTTTGTCCAACATATTTGATATTTTTTTTCTGGATGAACCTTTGACATTCCCTATTTTAAGGGGTTTGGCGTACGGAAAATTGCCACTATGTGCAGACATGGGAGGGGGACAAACAGAGTAGCGCAAGAGGGCTTGCTATGCGGCCTCCGGGCTTTTAAACCCCACACTCCCGCCTCGTGCCTTCCCATATATGAACCTGGTTAAACTTATGCAAATGCCCCTGCCTCTCACAGGAGCCCCTACATATGGGAGCAAAGGATAGGTGTAGGGAGGGTGGAGGCTTCTGAAGAGATGTTTCCCTGTCAATGGATAAGAAAGAGAAGCTGTGTGTGGGATCTCCCTTGTGGCAGATTAAAGCCATTTCCATGTTCTAATGTGAAGGCCCATCACAATGGGAGGACAGAGGAGGTAGTATGCCCCAGGCCTGTGATTTTTCAGGGCCCCATGCTGATGGAAGGATGGATGGCTAAATGAAACAGGGATTGAGAGAGTAAGGGAGGATGGATGAATGACTGAAAGGGTAAATGGGTGGAAGGATGAGTGACTGGTTGGATGAACGAGTAAGTGAAAGGATGGCTGGACGGGTGAGAGGGTAGATGGATGGATGAGTGAATGGATGGATGAGTGGATGGATGAGTGTTTGGATGGATAAGGTGAAAGGATGAATGGAGGGATGGATGAGTAAAAGGGTGAATGGGTGGAAGAATGAGTGACTGGGTGGATGAATGAGTAAGTGAAAGGATGGCTGGATGGGTGAAAGGGTAGATGTCTGGATGGGTGAATGGATGGTTGAGTGGAAGAGTGGATGGATGAGTATACGGATGGATAAGGTGAAAGGATGAATTGAGGGATGGATGAGTGAAAGGGTGGAAGGAGGGACAGATGAGTGAAATGATAGATGATGGAAGGATAGATGATGTATAGGTTTGCAAATTGTTGAATATTGATATGGATGGACACATAGATGGAAGGACAGAGTGAATTTTGAAAGACTAATGATGGATGAAAGAATGATTACAATTTGCAACCCCCAGCATCTTAAGTACATTTCCTATAGATTGACTTTCACATTTATATGAGTCATTGTCTTTATATGTTATGTGTGTGATGTAACTCATTCCTACACCCTGTCCTTTTTACTTGGGCTGAGTAGAATTATGAAAGAAATTAAATAAACATGAGAGAGGGTCTATGTGAAGAGGAGGGTCACCATTGGAGGGTGGTAGCAAGGCGGACTGGGCATCGGGCGTTTCCCTGGGAGGGTGGAAAGTTGGGGGATCAATCAATCAATCAGAGAATTTGTAAAGCGCACTACATACCTGTGAGGGTCTCAAGGCATTGGGGGAAGGGGGGACGCCACTACTGATCGAAGAGCCAGGTCTTGAGAAGTCTTCTGAAGGTCAGCAGGTCTTGGGTTTGCCGAAGGTTGGTGGGGAGGGTGTTCCAGGTCTTGGCGGCGAGGTGGGAAAAGGATCTGCTGCTGGCGGTCGTTTTCCGGATGCGTGGGACCGCGGCGAGGGCGAGGCTGGCTGAGCCGAGGGTGCAGGTGGGGGTGTAGAAGCTGAGTCAGACGTTGAGGTATGCTGGTCCAGCGTTGTGTAGGGCTTTGTGTGCGTGGATGAGGAGTTTGAAGGTAATCCTCTTGTTGATGGGGAGCCAGTGTAGGTCTCTTAGGTGGGGGGAGATGTGGCTGCGTCTGGGGATGTCGAGGAACAGTCGTGCCGTGGCGTTCTGAATGCGTTGCAGCCGTCTCAGGAGCTTGGTTGTTGTTACTGCATAGAGGGCGTTTCCGTAGTCCAGTCTGCTGGTGACGAGGGCCTGGGTGAGTTTTTCATTTCAGAGGGGATCCACTTGAAGATCCTTCGTAGCTTTCGGAGGGTGTTGATGCAGGATGTGGAGTCATCGTTGACCTGCTTGGTCATGGAGAGGGAGGAGTCGAGGATGACCCCCAGGTTGCGTGCGTGGTTGGTGGGTGCTGGGGCTGTACCCAGCGAGGTAGGCCACCAGGAGTCGTCCCAGGCTGAGGGGGTGGAGCCGAGGATGAGGACCTCCATCTTGTCAGAATTCAGCTTCAGCCTGCTGTCCTTCATCCATTCGGCGATGGCCTTCATTCCCCTGTGGAGGTTGGCTTAGGCAGTGAGAGGGTCTTCAGTGTGGGAGATGATCAGCTGCATGTCATCGGCGTAGGCGATGATGTTGAGGCTGAGCTGGCCGGCGACATGGGCGAGTGGAAACATGTAGATGTTGAACAGCTTTGGGCTGAGAGAGGATCCTTGCGGAACCCCGCCAATGATCTCAGTGGTCTTGGAGCGGAAGGGTGGGAGGCGGACGCTCTGGGTTCTGCCGGAGAGGAAGGAGGTGGTCCAGGCCAGGGCATCCTCTTGGATTCCGGCGTCGTGGAGGTGCGCTGTTAGAGTGCGGTGGCAGACTGTGTCGAAGCGGGAGCGGTTTCGTTACCACAAAAAGACCTGCACATTTGCTCAAAGCTGCGCACATACTGAAAAACCATGAAGTGCACAATTATCTCAACCTAATATTACATTCTTTTTACTTGTACTTAAGTGGTGGTCTGTTCACTTAGAGCGACCTCTTCTGATGTGTCTGTAAAACGTAACTTTTGCCCTGAATTTTGACTTCCTGTCCGGAATTTTTGTCCTGAATTTTGACCCTTTGTCCTGAATTTTTACACTCACCGTCCTGAATTTACACCCATGCCAGTTGGTCACCCTATTTCTCATTCGCTATCGTAGTGCAGGATCAGACTGTGCGACTTTTATTGCACAACGCCTGCTCATTAATTAGACGTTTTATCAATCACTGAATATATTTCAACATATCTGATTTATTAAAAAAAAATATGAACACAAACACCATTTTTGATTTATTTATTTATTCATGCATTTTTATATAGCATGAACTTTACCCAGAAGTGCCAGAGCGCTTCACAATAGAGCAGCTTGTTTCTAAGAAGTGCCGCTACTCTCCCTCTGAAAATAAACAAAAAAGCGCTTGCGCAGCAACACTACCCTACACAAACACCGCAACACTAGCCTAAACCACTACCCCCAGCACGACCCTCCCCCGACCCCCAGTTCGGTCCCTACACTCAAACACTACCCTGCACGACCCCCAGCACTACCCTGAACCCTAAAACACGACCCTGCACTACACAGCACTACCCTAAACCCCAAAACACTACCCCCAGTCCGGTCCCTACACTCAAACACTACCCTGCATGACCACCCCCATCACTACCCTAAACCCTAACACACTACCCTACACTACACAAACACAACACTACCCTAAACCCTAAAACACCCCCCCCAGCACAACCCTCCCCAAACCTCCAGTCCGATCCCCACACTCAAACATTACCCTGTATGACCCCCGAACACTATACCCTAAAAGTTGAAACACTACCCTAAACACCACCACCACAATACTACCACAGCACGACCCTCCCTCAACCCCCAGTGCGGGCCCTACACTCAATCACTACCCTGAACGATCCCCCAGTACTACCCTAAATGCTAAAGCACTACCATACACTACAAAACACCACAACACTACCCTAAAACACTACACCCAGTACAACCCTCCCCGAACCCCCAGTCCAGTCCCTACACTCATTCACTAACCTACACAATCCCCCAGCACTACCCTAAACCCTAAAACACTACCCTACACTACACAAAGACCACAATAGTATAGTAAATAAGGCATAAAAATAGTGTAATACATAAGGCACCAATCTACCGTTCAGTATGCAGCTTGAATAGAATGCTAATAGTAGTCTGTTTAAAGTCCAGTAGTATTCAAATTGTTTGTATTCACGAAATGTTCTGCATTGTAAATGAAGACTATGCGATTACAAATAAGTATGTGCTTAGTATTCTGTTAGTATTCAAGAAGTACCACTAACATATCAGTAGTCTTCATGCAGTAGCCTTCCCAAAAAGAACACTATTGAATACTAAAATTGGCATAAAATAGTCTTCGAATGCTATAAAAAGACAGGTTAACCACTAAATGTAGTATTCCACTTCGGTAAGAGACACGGAAAGGGAAAAATTACCTAACTGCTGAACGTGGGCCTGGCGCCTTCTGTAAAACTGTATTACTGAAAAAAAGACTTGGGAAATAAATTATTTTGCACGGCAAGCACTCCATTGCAGTGGTGCATATAACAGAATTATGTGGGCGGGCTGGGTGTCAAAACAGCACACACACTTGATTACAGTGGTGGGTAAAACTCAATTATGCAGGCGGGCGGGGTGTCAAAACAGGACTCACCTCTGCTCGCAGTCAATGCCTCCATTCGAAGAAAGGGAACAGGAAGGCTCAGGGACAGCTGCTTAAATTAAGATGTCAATCATGCATGTTGGCAGCGAGAGTGCAGGCGCTAAATGCCTTGTGGCTTCAAAGTGATGGGTGGAGTCAGAGAAGAAAGACTCCCATCCTATTGCTAAAAACTAAGCCTCTCTTGGTGATAACAATTAAATGAGGGTAATGGACAGGTTGTAAAATTGGTGGAATCAAGCGCATCAGAGATGTTGCATTCAAGTATAGGAAAAGGCTCTAAAGGCTGTAATGTCAAAAACGGGGTCACCCGTGGGTCTGGGTTAAGGGAAAGGTTGCATATGACATTACTGTTATAATTCCTGACCAGACAGTTGTATTGTTGACACTTTAGGGAAAATAGTACCATGTTGGAAAAATACACCGGTTTACATTTGGCGTATTGTACAAGTTGACTTGCACACCTCTATACAGCAGTCCTCCAATTTAGAAACTTGGGAGGATCGGGACTAATCCATTGAGATGTAATGTTGGCTCTTAGAATGGCCATTGCAATGAAAACTAGACCTATTTCTGATCTGGTCCAACCCACCAAGTTCTGAGTCTGATCTATCCCCAGAACCACTAGACCGAAGGTTATTGATCTCACCTTGCCAAGGGTCTGGCCCTCGAATAATTCAATGTCTTGTAGGTATTTTGCAAGCTTAGGGCACCCAAAAAACATATGGATCGTAACAGCGGCCGTCGGCCGACACCTGCTGCATGAGTTCACCTGTGACCCAGACCACTTAAAGATTTTCCCTGGAGTGTAGTATAAGTGGAAGACAGACATATAATGCTGAGCTCTCAAGCTGCCAGTTATTAAAATCTGATTTGCCAATTCCAGAGAAGCCTCCAAGTCTGTGCTCTCCTGTACGAATTTTCTATCCCATCTATCATTCTGAGTAGCTAGATCACTAGGAAGAGCAGATAGCAGCATTTGGTAAATTTTCCCAATTCAGGACCTAGTCGCTATAATGCCCACCAAGAATGTCTTTCTGAAGTTGACACTGCCTTGTGAAATAGTTTTAACCAAAAAGCTTCTAATCTGTAAAAACTTAAAAAAGTGTCTCGTGGGGAGCCCAAATTTATATTCTAATTTAGAAAATGAGGTAATTTAACCCTCACAAAAGAAATCACCCAAAATATTAATTCTGCAAGCCCTCCAAATAGTAGTTATCTGATCCTGAAAGATTGGCGGTACACGCCCATATGAGAAGAAAGGGGTATACGAATTTATGTTCAAAATTCCAAGCCAATGCTGCATTTTTTTCATATAGAAAATGCAGATTGAATTATGGTAAACTTTGTTTTCTTGTAATAACAAAATTCAATAACTTTGGTTAAGCAATATTGAGTGTCCTCCCCTAATAGGACTTCATATGACTAGGTCTGACCAATTCAGGGACTACTGCATTACCCCCAACCAGCAATATCCCCATTTGTTGTAGTATTGCTACCCTGTGACATAGCCTTAGGGAAGGTAGTCCCCAGCCGACCCTAAATCTTGGAAGGATTAGCCATTTAGCTGCTCTTCTTGCTTTATGGTGACCTCATAAGAATCTAGTACAAACTCCTTCTGCTCTAGATATACAAGAAGCTGAAAATTCCGGAACAAATATAACATTTTGGGGAAAATAAGCATTTTAATAACGTTGCACCCTCCATACCATCAGAAATTAAAATGATCTAATCTTGAAAGTGTCTGATCAATGCTTTTTATGATCGGCAGTAAATTCATCTCCGGTATCTGCTCGACCATAGCTTTGATCTTTACACCCAAATATGTTGCTGCTGTGAATCTCCTGTGGTCTTGAGGTGTCCGAGTGTATGACCTGGGTTTTGTAGGCAATTAATTTGTAGCCAGAAACAAAGCCAAACTGTTTCGTGAGGTCATACACTGCCGGAAGAGCAGATCTTATGTTGGTTGTAAAAATGGCGACGTTGTCAGTATAAGCTAATATTTTATATGAGACCCCATATACCGTGGCCACTTCGATCCGTAGACTGGCATCCAGCTTAATAAGTAAAGGATCAATGTATATTGAAAATAGTAACGGAGACCAGGGACACCCTTGACGGGTTTCTCGGCTAATAGAGAATAAATTGGATTCTTGTCCAGATATCCAAACAGGGGTCTAAAACTGAAATGTTCAATAAAACAACTTAATTAACAAATCAATTAGGACAATAAAGTTAAGAAAATTGTACACAATTTATTAATATTACAAAATATATTAAGAAACACAAGTGGGCAAAAGCGCCACTGTACACAAATAAAAACAAATAAATTGGATGAAAAATTGTTAAAACGTTTTTTTGACATACATGGAGATCAAAATCGACCAGCAATATTGATACCAGGAGGGGGGAAAAAACAACAGTACGACATCCAATTGTTACAGTACTAGGTGTACATTCAAACTCAATGTGATACCCATGTGCTGTGCACAGTTTTTATATTGTATCAACACAGGTATCCGAGTCTAGGAATTGTACTTGAAAGTGCATTCAATAAATTGTGTACAATTTTCTTAACTTTATTGTCCTAATTGATTTGTTAATTAAGTTGTTTTATTGAATATCTCATTCAAGGGAACTTCTTCTCAGTATTGGTTGTTTAACCCTATTTCCCTTGAATTTATTTAAGGGGTACCTCTCACTTTGTTTCACTAAAACTGAAATGTACAAGGCCTGTATAGCTGTGATAAATTCCTGCGGGAACCCTTTGGTTTGCAGCATCAGCCAGAGAAACCCCATGAGACCCTGTCAAATGTTTCTCTGCATCCAAGAGGATCATCCCCTGGGATGACTTTGAGGCCTGTGCCCTGTCAAACAAAGCTATTGCCCACCTAACGCGGTCTGATGTATCACAACCAGGGATGAAACCGTGTTGGCGGATGGACACAAGGGGAGCTATAACCTTTCCGAACCTTAGCGCAATTATTTTATCGTAAATCTTGCTGTCAGCGCATAATAAAGAAATAAGTTGAGAGGATGAAGGACTTCTGGCTTATCCTTTTTTTTAAAGACTACAAAAGATGTTTTGTGCCATGAATCGGGAGTCTGGCCCTTCTGAGCTCTTAAAAATAAAGATTTGAGCTCCCCGTAAAGAATTCTTCTAAATGTGCGAAAAATTTCCAGAGTAATGCATCAGGGCCTGCAGCCTTGCCAGCCGCCAACGAGGTTAGGGCAGATTCAATTTCCTCCGCCAAAATCGGGGCAGAGAGCATATCCCTCTGTTCTAAGTAATCTGAGAGATTACATAATCATGGAGAAAGTCCTCACCCGACTTTACTGGGACATCCTTCTCCGTGGAATAAAGTCCCCAATAAAATTCCTGAAAAACCTCCAAGACGTTAACCAGGAGATCTGAATCAGTCCAACTTGATCTTTTATTCCACATATTCTGTTAGAGACCGCTCTTTGCTGTGTATGCTTGCCTAACAATCTGTCAGTATTATCTCCAAATTCGTAAATGTCGGCCCGATGCTGCGTGAATTTAATTGCTAATTCCTCCCCATAATGTTGGTGTATATTAGTTCTAACAGATGCGATCTGCCTTTGACAATCCTCTCTCTTTGTGCAGATCTCCAATTACCGGGATAAGCTCTTTCTCGGCCTCCCAGAGCTGGCCTACCCAGTCATTGATATTCTCTTTTATCTCTGTTGATGTAGAGAGAAACTGAGAGTTTCCCTCCTCACCGCTGCCTTAAAGGCGTCCCAGACTATTAACTAGGATGCGGTACACTTATTCCTGCCAAGAAAATCATTAATCCAATTTGCCATATATGTGCAATATACCTGATCAAGTAATAACTTTCTATCAAATGTGCAAGTTGCCAAAGCTTGTATCGAGTTTCCAGTTGGGAGTTGGATTACCAGGCCCGCGTTCAACAGCTAAGTTAATTTTTCCCTTGCTGTGTCATGCCCCCTCAGGTGCTGCACTCCTGATTTATTAATGCATTGCAGCCGCTTCTTACCAACTTTGATTTTCACACACTTGTTTTAGAGATGATTCATTAGGGTTAACAGCTAACTAAGGTTTATGCTCTTGAATAGCACATCGTATCCCTCATGTTCTGGTTACAATGCCGTATCAGTAGTTTTAATCGGATCAGATTAGTTCACTAGCGGTCCTGTTTCTTCTATTTCACAGATCCTTTCCATTGTGTCAGCAAACACGTGACTCATCCGGCATGACACCAGTAAAGTTTACCATTATAGAAAGTAAGAGACCCTTTGTTGCCTATTTTTTTCTTAATTCTTTTTATCGACCTTGGTCCCCACTGATCTCGCACCTTATTCCTTTCAGGTGCTTTGGTAACTCTCTCGCCATAGGAGCCAACAACGCACCCTTAAATGCCCTAGCCTTTGTGCAGAGGCTTCATGGTAATAGTGAGATTTGGATTTCATCTTCCGTTCTTAATAATTGAACCCTCCTTTACACTGTTTATTGTTCTAAGGCTATTTTCATGGCCTTCCTTAGATCACACCCTCACTAATCGCCACACCTTTGTCCTGAAGAAGACCCTGATGTAAGGGATACAACTGCCTACAGTTTCGTAGGGGTCGAAACGTCAACATTCTACTGCATAGCCTGCATAAATAACAGATATCCCATGCTGTGCTACAGTTGATAAGATGGCTGTATATTGTTTCTGCTGAATAGAGATTTCTAGGCTCGATGATTGAGTCACATGTGTTTCAAGTAAATTACTGTTTATGATTAACATTCTATCCTTCAATCACATACTTATCCTCACAAAAACACCATTTCCCAGTTCCCGCCTAGGGGCATTGTCACATGTAATAATACGTACATATTCTCATTAAGAGATCATTGCCCTATGTGAATTAAACACTGTGTATAACAAATACCTTGTGTTTTATGCTTTGTTTTGAATATTTGTTTTGACTCTTTACATTGTACTGTCACTTTCTGGGACCACTGTCCTCACGTACTGTTCTACACCCAGGTCCGAGAGACTAGTTTTGGGTACACCCTTCTTAGGTAATTGTTTAGTCCTCTGGTGATGCCATTGAAGACAGCTATCTTTTATGCTTCCTTTCTTAACAATGAAGCCTCAGCGTCACCCCCTCTTGGTGATGGTTTAATGACTGATAGCGCAGTCGTTTTTTTAACTCACGTTTGTGGTGCTTTGAGTCAACTAAGTGGTTCACCATAGGTGCTGATACATCTTATTTTTTAACCTTGATCAGTGTTGCTCTATGCGTTGACAAATCTCTTTTGTACTTCTGCCAATGTAAAATCTTGGGCCGGGACAAACAATTGCATAAATGAATTTTCTCGTCTTGCAGTTGGAAAATTGTTTCCTTGTCCACTTAATGTCATTGTGTATGAAGTCAATACCCACTATCATGTTACTGCAATTCATACAGGTACCACATATATGGTGGTCCATCAACGGCTTCATATTGAACATTGTTCTGAGGTCTTTCTTTGTACTGGAAGGGGATAAGCCCGCTCTAACAATTCTTTGTCCAGTGTTCACATTCTTCTTCATAGTGAATCAAGGACATCAATCTCAAGTTCAGGATCTGTGTAAGGTGACAATTATTCCGTATATTTAACAGGAATGCATTTTCACATTTACTTATCAAAAAAGGCAAACCCAAGATGGAGAGGTTGGTGTGTGTCTCGACAAATGGACCACACACAAATGCATTCCTGTCAATGGTCCAAAATACCTTTTAGAATTCCAGTTTTAAAAACCTATAGAAAGAGGTATACCTAATAAGTATAGGAGGCTAAGCCCCCTCACTACGGTCATCTCCAGGAATCGGTGAGAGGGTATTGTGGACAAGCACAAGCGCTACTCATGGGTCTCGTGAATAAGTACCAGACCAAACATTGGCAACGCCATGTTGCAGGGATTCTACCCAAAAACAGAACTATGTACAGGGTTATAGGACCGTGGTGTATAGGGACTAAGTCATCCTACCACCTTAGTACCCATGAGCCCAGGACCTACTAACTAGCTATACTTCCTCACTTGCTCTCCTACTCACTCACAGAGAAACAAGTGAATAGACACCCAGAACAAAACCCTCCGAGATCTAACAGGAATCGCTGCAGCAAGACACACCCTCTCATGCTCTTGTACTTGTCCACAATATGTTTTGACAGAGACACAAAATTGTTTCAAATATTTATTTTAACTAACGTGCCCTAACATACAGTATATGTGCTACAACAAGCAGAAAAATGCATAGTACAAATACGGTCAGCATAGCATCTATTCCATAAATCATTAAGGGATATGTCATCATGAAAAGACAATAGAGCCTAACCTCCCTCCCTTTGCTAAGAAATCGTATTATTATATATCAGAATATCTCTGGGCTTTGTCAGCTGCCTCAATACCTTAGCCTATGGATGGTTGATTTACATCACAGGTGCTATCTTGCTCTTCTCCCTTGTATGGTCCCACTCCAAGTGTGTACAAACTATTCATGCATCCCAATAGGACCTAAGTACATTGTCCAAACAACAGCTGCATTGGTATGTTTTGTCTAAGGGCTAAGCCCTGGCCAAAACAAAATAACAAAGGGCATTGTTGTCAGACCTTGCTCACATTCAGTCAAAATCCTAGGAACCTGCTGAATGTGAACCAGAGATGAGTTCCTTTGTGAAAACAGTCATAGAAATTATTGCAAAAATAAAGCTGTGTAGTAACGTGCACAAAGCAGTAGGCAAGCTGCAGCATGCTCATGGTAACTTAAAAAAGACAACAATGTCCCCATGGGCCACGTGACAATCTATCAATGGATTTTAATCTGTTACAGTTTTTCTCCTTACTAGTAATAGTGCAGACTGGACATGGTGTTTTCTGGTCTTATTAATTGTAAATAAATATTATTCCCAGAACATTACCATTTGTTTTGTGGCTAATTAACAAAGACATTTGAAACTTTGTAAAAGAAAGAATAGGTCAGGAATAATACCTAATTGAGTAGGCTTCATGGTGAACATTTGCAGTTTTCCAAGTAAAATGTAGGAATGTAATGCCCCAATAAGCAAACTTCACCACATAAAGCACAATGAAAGTACAACTTTTATTAGTATTTCATTGGAATACCCACTAATCATGCAAACAAACACATAATTACAATAAATCGCTGTGATAAAACATCAAATTTAGCAATTTGTGAGAAAATATTCCATGCTTTTTATGTACTGACCGCATACCCCTAACATTCCAGGTAATACTGTTATACTTTGTAGTCACAGTCAAAATAAGGGATTTGAAAAGTTTATAGTGTACACACTTTCCACTATCATTCTAACCCCCTCTGCACAAAGTCATTAAATGACTACCTCAAACAATTAGAATATTCCCAAAATACATGGTCCAGCTTTTCTCATTCCCTAGACCAAACCTTAAAGCAAGCAAGAACAATGTGAACTATGAAATAACATATGTATTTGCCTTAGGGGTTGGAAGCATTCTCCCAGCAAGGGGGTCTAGGTGGGCTTAGAGTATTTATGGAGAACCCCTAGTCTGCCAGATTCATGACCCTAGAAAGTGAGGCATCCAGGTGTGAAGCTACAGCAAAATAAAAGTAGTAATATGGAGAAACAGATATGGCATATTACTTCTCAACAATACAGAAAGAAGAGTCCTGCATGGTATAGGCATCAACTGGGTGCAAAATCACCCCAGCCACATCTGGAGGTCATCATAAAGGCATCACCCTGTCAATAAGAATTTGGTGAGTAGGCATGTGTGTGTTAGAGGTAGTCCCCTTGCATTTAACCCAAGTGATCATTGCTCACCTGGGGAGATATTGATGGAAACAGTGCCATGCGGCCAGTTCAGTCTGAGTGGGATACATTCTTCTGTTAGAAGCTGGAACTAATGTGTGGCCAAGCAATACCTCAGTGCCGACACCAAATGGATCGCTGCTATTTGGCCCTCCAGTGGCTGCTGTGGAGAGGAGGCACCCCTGTCATGGTCTGGAGCAAGGAGTCCTCACTGTCGCTGTCTAGGTGCACGTTGGAGCCTTGACGGGTTGTGTCTCCAGGGTTTTCACCTATTGGAGACTGGAAAATGTTGTTTCAGCCATTCCCAAGCACTTTCTGGGTTATCAAAAAAATGGGGCAGTTGAACGTGTATTGTTTAACTTTGGCTGGGAATAAACAAGCAGAAGTGAGGCCAGCAGTAGGTACGTATCTTTTTACTTCCTGGAAGGAGGCACGCTCACGCTGTACAGCGATTGCGTAGTCCAGCAATATGGAGATACTCGAGTCGTTGATGAGGATAGGTGATTTTTCACAAGCCTCTTGTAGTAGCACATTTCAGTCCCTAAAGTTGTGGACTTTTGAGATGATAGGTTGTGCTGATGCCCTGGGAATGTACTTCCTGGTGGGGAATATGTGCACTCCTTCGATGGTGAAAATGTCGGAGAGACCAGTCCTCAAAATGTATTGTGCTGCGCCAGGAACCTCCTTCCTTCAGGGAACCCCACGATTTGTACATAATTTCAGCTGGACTTCCCTTTGGCATCATCAGCTCATTCTTGGAGGTGTTCTACTAGGTGATGTAGATGTGAAATCTGTGCATTAGGATCCTTGTTGCTGGCGGATAGAGTGGCCAGTGTTGGTTTGTTAGCTTGACCCTGCCTGCAACTTCAGCTAGCGGCGAAACAATTTACAACGGTTCCCGAGGGGGTCGAGGGGGAGGACACTCACTCATACATGGTTGATCTGTTTCGGGATTCTATGCCAGAACTCATTGGTTGGAACTGGGCTCCAGATGTCCAACGTGCTCACCGCGTTCCTCTCTCTCAAAAACATCTAGCTAAAGACGGGGCATTTCCTTGCCCAATCCTAGTCTATTTTGGTAATTTCCTATTGCATCAGGCAGTTTGAGAGAACCCAAAAAATCAATTGGGGAAGTGTAGAGGAGATGATAGAATTACCCTCCTGAACTAGACTTGTAAACAATGGGATTCTATCAATGTGAGTGGTGGCAATTTGAAAATCAGGCCTCTCTGCGAGTGGCAGAATGAGGGCACTGTGTGTTTTTAAAATACCCCTCACACACTATGAATCCCATAGTGTCATTCTCCCATCATTGGGGTCTTCCCGTCCCTCTACGGGGCGGGGCGTGCTTCGACCTACGAGTGACGCAGGAGCACTCATATTTTTGACAATAGACTATGTGATGTGATGAGGATAGTGATATGTGTTAGGGAGTGTAGGGGCCTATTTACGTGAATGGTAGTGTAAAAAAAGGGTAAAAATTCCCTGGCTAGTCGAAAAAATTAGCTTTAATGGCTTCGCAAGCTGGGAACAATAAAAAGGGGGTTAGTAAGTAGAATTACAATGATGGGAGAATGACACTATAGGATTCATAGTGTGTGAGGGGTATTTTAAAAACACACAGTTTCAATTGGGAACTCAGCATTTATTATATAACAGTGTACTTTGCCAGTCGCAGTTATGATAGTACTTTGCCAGTCGCAGTTCCGATAGTACTTTGCCAGTCGCAGTTACACCAACGGCACCACCTTGTGCCCAAGGAAAGAAAGATCGAGTAAACAAGGATTATGGAGCAAGTCTGAGCATACTTAGCTGGAATGTGGCAGGTCTCCGATCCAAACTTGATAACACTGAATGGGTAAATTCAGTAAGGGAACATGATATTCTTCTGTTCCAGGAAACTTGGGCTACCGAAAACCTATATATCGAGAGTTTCCATTGTTATAGTGTCCTTTCAGAAACACCTAGGAAGGGGAGGCCATCGGGTGATTTGTTTCTGGGATTAAAAGTGGAAGCTGGGGGAAGTTTTAAGGTAATCCCAACACATAGTCTAGACCTCCAAGCAGTACTGTTTAAAAGAGGCATCCAATTTTACCTATTACAAATTTACAATAATGACTTTCAGTCAGTTCCGAACAAAAGCTTTTTAAAATTATTTGATTTTGTTTCAGACCTGGACAATCAATCTGTTAAGGGAGATTCTATGGGTATTTTAATAGGTGGTGAATTTAACGCCAACATTCAAGGTCAAGGCCCTGATATGGACTTAGTTCTCTGTGCACAACCCTCGTATATCAGAGGCAGAGAACTCAAAAGGCTGATTAAATCATATAATTTATCCAATATTATGGATCTAGTCGCAGGTTCCCATAGGATTAATCATCCGACATACAGGGGAAGGGGGAGGGGTTCTATAATAGACTATTTTTTTCTATGCTCTCTAATCGAAAAACTGGTGGCCTCTGCCGCAGTTATACCTTCCGACTTTGGGGATCATAACCCCATTAAGGTAACATGGAATACAATCAGATGGCCCATCTCGCACATTGAATGTGGGGCGGTAAACCTAACGGTTTCAACTGATAAACTAAGATTATGCTGGAAGGGGGCTGATAATGCAGAAATCTTTAGGACTTTGGCAAAAAACAACATGCCTCTTATTGACTCCTGCCTTTCCCTTGAATCACCACCTACGCAGAAAATTGAGGATTTTTGGAAGATATGCCAGACTATTAAAACCATCATATCTAAACCTGCCAAAAAGGTGGCTTCTGTCCCTAGTTGGTTGAATCATGATTGTTCCGTAGTAAATAGGAACTTACGTAGGGCACTAATTACTACCCCGAGATGCCCCATGACGGTTAAACAGGCAAGAAATGATTATAAGGTGGTAACCAGGAATAGGAAAAATGGACGTTTTGAAGGAATGTTGGGACAAACTGTCCAATGCTGCTAACTTAAAAAACAGTAAAATCCTTTGGGCGGCAGTGAGGGAAGTACGTTCCATGGGTCAGTCAATGACGCTAATTAGCTGTAACATAACTAGAGATGCCTGGGTGGATCACTTCTCAACTCTTTATTCTGTCTCATCTCCACCCAATTTAATCCCTTATATTGGTAACCTAACACCTATAGACATTGGCATCTCAGAAGTAATCGAAGCAATCAATCAAAGCCTAGGCAACAAAGCGCCAGGCCCTGATGGGCTGCCCATAGATCTAATTAAATGGAACCCTGCTTTTTTGGGCCAACCTACTTCTGAATATTTTTAATAACCCTTCTCTGGCAAAGGTTCCTGATACATCCAGAAGTATAATTGTTCTGATCTTTAAGAAAGGCGATAGGTCACTTCCGTGTAACTATTGCCCTATCTTCCTAATAGATAATACTCTTAAAATTTTAGGGACAGTTCTTTATAATAAAATGGTAGACAGGACAGAAGCAACTACAATCTTAGACCCTTGTCAGCTGGGTTTCAGAAGTGAAGTAGGAACCAGGAAACAATTCCTTAACCTGAATCTAATCCTTAGTAAATATGCCATCGCCAAGAAATCCCCGGTTTATATGGCCTTTATGTATTTGTCCACAGCTTTTGACCTAGTAAATAGGTCTAAGCTGTGGGCAATCCTTCTGGCCAAAGGTCCGGATGAAACTCTGGTTAATTTTCTGGCCTACCTGCACAGAGACCTTAAGGCCCAAATTAGAATTAGGGTGGGAGGTGAGGTTTCAGGATCCTTTAACATCGGCAGGGGGGTCAGAAAAGGTTGCATGTTGGCCACCCTGCTTTTTATTATATACATTAATGACCTGAATGCCTCTCTGAAATTGGCCACCCAAGATGTTCCATATATTAACAAAGTACCCATCCCTGTGCTGCTCTATCCTGATGATGCAGTACACCCAGGATGCGCAACAATCTCCGCATCCTGGGTGTTCCTGAGCGCCTTGAGGAGCCGGCTGCTGATCTCTTTGTGGAGAAACTAGTCCTGCAATACCTTCAGCCAAAGAAACTCTCCAATTACTTTTCCATAGAAAGGGCTCATAGGGTCCCTGGGGGCAAACCAAAGCCAGGCGCCCCCCCCCCCCCCACCCTATCCACCCTATCGTTGCCCGTGTCTTCAATTTCCGCGATCGAGATGTCATCCTCCAGACGGCACGGGCGGGACCCCCCCTACGGATGGATAATGCGCAAATCACGATCTTTCCGCACTTTACTATGAAAGTGCAGGCTCGTCGACAAAGCTTCCTGGAGGTGAAGAAGGCGCTCTGTGCACAGTCCATCAAGTACTCCATGCTGTTTCCTGCGAAGCTCCACATTGAATCAGATGGCAAGACCTGGTTCTTTGAATCTCCTGCTGAAGTGTGGAACTGGCTTGAGGGATGGCGCCAATCGGCGGCCACCCAAAACCGGCGCAGAAGATCCACAGACCGCTCAGAAGAAGTGGAGCCACCTGAGAGTCAGGACCTGTTCGTGGACATTACACAAGGCGAGCAGTGACCCTTCTGTTAAAGTCTGATCGCACACCTGGAGCACTGCTCCTATGAACCAACTGACTACACTTCGTTCATGTTGCTACTCCTACTCGCCATTGGGCTCCAGGCTGGCCTCTTCAATGGGGAGCCGCCCTTTCAATGGTCCGTCACTACACCAGTGCCGCTGGGTCTATTCAAGTTCATCAGGGCGGCTCTCAGCCACCTTATCCTGCCTCTACGGAAGTGACCTCCTCGCAGCTTCGGCCTTCATGATGTTCCTCCAGATCACTGCTATAAACGTACTCTGTATCTCGCTGACCCTCCACTCCGAATAGCAGTCCAGCTTGTCTTCTGCAACATGTCTGAAATCCTATGTATCCTTTTGCTGGTCTTTCATGCTTACACGTGTTGCTTCAACTTTTGTCCTCCTGTAATTTGGAAATAATACTGTACTAACAACCTACTCTGGGGTATGACAGACTTACTTACCAGGTATCTTTGCAGGGGGGGTGAGGTGCCTCAGTGGCACTGTACCTTGCCTGAACTGATACGGATGGAGCCATCGGAGTGAGGCGACCTTGGCCTACTAGTTAATAATTTCTACTATGTGAATGCTATCACAGATTTAAGTTGTTTCTAACAGCACTAGACAATCTTATCCTGTCATTATTTAGCGGGGGAACCCACAGCTCTCCATGCACCTCATCAATGTTTGGGAGGGCGACAGGCACTCTGTCTAGTTGGGGAGTTGATAGTTTCAAGTCCACAGGCAGGGGGGTATGGTGGAGGGTTGGAGGGGGGGAATGGTAGGGGGGGAGGGTGTGGGAGGGACAGAAGTTGTTTGGGAGTTGATGATGAAACTGGTATGGTTTCTGTTCTTGTTTCTGTTCATACACTGCAGAGGATTCTTGACCATGGAGCATGTTACACAGCAAAACACACACTCGCATAACAACTATTGCGATTTCTCAGACACAAGCCTCACTGCACGACACCATATGCTTCTACACAACGTCCATTGCTCAATGTCTGGCTACATTGGGCCTTTCAGATACTCCATCACAGGCCCCTCCACGGCCGTCATTTCCTACAAATCATATTTGATGGCCCCTAAAGCCACTGATCTGTGCACAATCTCAGTTCTTTAAGCCACCATGAAATACCCACTGACGGCGTCCCTCTCCATCATGACCTGGAACGTTAACAGCCTAGGCAGCAGAATAATAAGAGGGTTAGTCATGCAATATCTCAAACGCCACGCTCCAGACCTGGTTCTCCTCCAGGAAACGCACTTGATGGGCAACGCGTGCCAGGCACTACTCCGAGGAGGCTATAAACTACTCGTACACGCAGGCTTTACCTCTGGATCCAGAGGGACCGGAATCCTGGTTCGGAGAAATGTGGCGCTGACATGTACAAAAACGTGGGCTGACCCCCTCGGTCGCTTCGCTGTATTAGAGGCCACTTGGGAAGGCAAGCCTTTGAATGTCGTTTCGGTCTACATCCCTCCGACCCTATGCACAGGCGCTTTGCAGGCCCTACAGCGTATATTTTAGATCTCCCACAGGGACCCTTGCTTATTGGGGGCAATTTCAATATGATGATGAATGATGCCCAAGATCGGTACACAAGCCGGGCTCCGACCTATTTGATTTCACGCAGACAATGGGGCTCGAAGACCAGTGGCGCCTGTCTCACCCGACTACTCCTTACTATACACACTACTCCAATGTCCACAACAGCGGCTCCCGTATAGACTACCTGTTCTCTCCTACCACCGATCTTGAGTTTTTTCGCCAACCGGAGGGGCTACCTAGGGAAATCTTAGACCACTCCCCACTCACTGTAAAATTCACATACTGCCGCCAGAGGACACGTGGCCGTATAATCATAACGCCCTGGTTCCTAAAAATCCCTGACATAAAGGACTGCTTACAAGAGCATACCGAATACTACTTCGCGGAAAACGTGGGCTCTGTGACGTCGGCCATAACTGTATGGGAGGCGTACAAGGCAGTACTTAAGGGTAAGGCACTAGCGCCGAAAACTGGTTATACCCGCAAACAAAGTGAACACCTGTCTCAGGTAGAAGCAGACCTGACCAACCTGGAATCCCTCCACAATGCAAGCCCCACGGATGAATTGGCGACCCGCCTCCGCGTGAAACAACTTGAATACAAAGCATTAGCCAGCGAGAAGGTGCGAGCCAAGCTCTTAAAGACCCGTCTTTGCGTTTACGAACTGGGGGACAGGGCAGGTAAAATGCTGGCATTGCTTGAGAAACGCGACCTGGGGTCTCGTTGGATCCCTGAGCTGACCCTACCAGACCACTCTACCGTCACAGACCCAGGTGATAGCAGAGGCCTTTGCCACCCACCCAGAAGGTGTCTACACAGCCAGGGCTTACTATGGTGCTGCAAAATCAAAATTACTCCTGGTCGAGATGAGACTTCCCACTCTCTCTGAGCCTGAGGTACAGGAACTGGAGGCAGACCTTACGGCGGAGGAGATTGGCAACGCCTTGTTCGCTGTCCAATCGGGTAAGGCTATGGGCCCAACGGTGTCCCTATCGAGTTCCTGAAGGGCATGGCGGGCGAGATCCTTCCTCAACTCAAAGCAATGTTTGAGGAGAGCCGTGATGCCGGATGCCTACCATTGGACCAACGGTCAGCATCAATAGTAGTCATTCGTAAGCCCAACAAACCAACTAATGACTGCAGCTCCTACCGCCCAATCTCTCTCATAAATGCTGAAGTGAAATTCCTTGCAAAACTCCTTGCTACCAGACTAATAACAGTTCTCCCTGCCTTGATACATGAGGATCAGTCGGGCTTCTTGCCGGGCCGCAACACAGCGCTTAACCTCAGGCGGGTCCACAATGTTATGAGCAGGATACCGCATCTCCAAGAAGAAGCAGCCATTCTCTCCCTTGACGCCACTCTTGCCTTTGATTCTATCGAATGGTCGTACCTCTTTGAGGTACTACCCCGCTATGGCTTTGGTCCCAAATTCATTCAGTGGATTCAATTACTGTACACTGATCTTTGGGGTCAGGTTTACGTTAATGGACATACGCCCAGGCGATTTCCCGTACACAGAGGCACAAGACAGGGGTGCCCTCTAACACCCTTGTTGTTCACACTTACCGTTGAACCTCTGGCTCATTGGATCAGAACTGATAATTCCATCCGCGGCCTCCGTTGGAATGCCGAGACGATCGACAAGGTCTCGCTGTACGCGGACGACATCCTCGTCTACGTCTCCTACCCTAAGTCCTCCCTTAACAGCTTGCTACATGTTATCACTAACTTTGGCAAATACTCAGGATTCTCCATTAATTGGTCCAAATCCATATTGTATGTTTTACACGGCCCACCTCCTCCCGTCCCGCGAGGCTATTCAATCGAAATCGCCCGGGACGGATTAAAATTTCTGGGAATTTTTGTCACTCCTGACGCCAAACTGTTCCATGACCGCAACCTAAAAGGCCCACTCCAAAGACTTCGTAACGACATCTCTCACTGGAGAACACTCCCTCTCTCTCTCAGGTAGAGTGGCCCTATTTAAAATCCTTGCACTCCCTTGATTTCTGTATGCCCTACAAAATTTCCCATTTCCCATTGCCGAATCCTATTTCAATTTGCTCGAAGGAGAATCTTCGCCTCCTCTTATGGGACGGCGGTTCTCCACGCATTGCTCTCATTTCACTCACGCAGGGGTGGTACGATGGAGGTATTGCCCTTCCCAATGTTCGTCTTTACTACTGGGCTAATCAATTGGTTGCCACTAACTTGTGGATCTACAGTTCACCCACGAACCCTGCCTACCACTTAGAGAGGGGCCAGACTTGCCACAGGGGTTACCTTGAGTCCCTTTATGGCAAACACTCCCATGCCCGGTATATAGGCCCGATGTCTCACACAATAACGATCTGGCACCGTGCGAACAAGCGACTCAGATGGACTGACACCCTCACACTGTCCACCCCACTCTGGACTTTTTATAAGCTTGGCACCCTATGTCACTATTGAGGCTTCGATAAATGGGACACAATTGGCATTTCCACCTTGGGCGACATGCTTCGCAAGGGCAAATTGCTAACATTTGAAGAGCTTCAAAAGGCGCACGACTTGGCCCACTCGGAGGCTTTCCGTTACCTCCAAATTAAACATGCCATACTTGCCGGCGTCCCGGACCTCCCTCCTCTCCCTCACTCCTCGAAGACAGACTCCTGTCAGAACCCCTTCAGGCCAAAGCAATATCCCACACCTACCCTAAATTGTGTAATAACATGCCGGACTCTTTCCACCTCCTACGAGCTAAATAGCAGAACGACATCGGCATCTTGGATGAAGCCGAGTGGCAGGCGGCATTGATGTCCCCGCGCGAGTCGGCTATCTGCCACAGATTCAGACTTATACAACTTAAGATATTGCACAAAACATACATGTCTGCTCCTCTGCTGGCCAGAATTGGTAGACGCTCGTCTGTCCTCTGTCTCCGTAATTGTGGTCAAACTGGTACCTTCTATCACACACTGTGGGAATGCCTAGTTTTCAAAGCCTCTGGAATAGTGCCACTCAAAAAATGACTGATGCACTGGGAAAACCTGTCCCTTTGACCCCCAAATGTGAACTCTTCAATGTATGGGACCCCACTGACCTAACTGCAATGGAACAACAATGGGCGGCTCTGGGCTTTCTTTTACTGAAACGTGAAATAGCTATGCAGTGGGGCTCACCATCTACACCGTTCCTGATTAGGTGGTTGGCCGCTATGGATGTGTGCATGTTGTCTGAGAAAACGGTATATAAGATCAGGGGCTGTCCTGGTGTTTGGGATAAGAAATGGGGACCATGGAATATTTATAGAGGGGAACTGTGTACTTCCTCCTCAGTAGACATGAGATTGACCTGACCCAATCCCCCCTCGTACTCATGAATGTGGTGTACTGCTGTAATGTACTTGTTCTTTGGCAAAATTGTAACTCATGACTGTTTGCTACCATTATCTCTGCTTTTGTTCAATAAAATATTTTAAACAAAAATACTTTATTTGTTTTGGGCTATACCCCAGGTCATAGAAGATAACATTTTTAAACCATTTGAATCACTATTCTCAAATTTTATTTGGCAATATGGTAAAATCAGGAGATCTTTGAAATATTTAGCCCTACCTAAAAACAGGGGTGGATTAGCAATTCTTAACATCATGCTGAACTATTGGGTAGCCCTTCTTAATCAAATGATCCCTTTGTTTAATACTAGGATTGTAAATGGAACCAGACCTGATTTAGAAATACCCAATATATACGAACTCTCTATTGGAAAGAAAGCCCAAGGGCTCCTACTGAAACAAACAGAGCCAAGGTATTATAAAAAGGTCAAATTCAAAGTAATCACCAGTGCATGGAAAATAAGGAAGAAGGTCGCTAGATTTATGTTAATTCCGAAATACAATAGATACATACCCCTTTGGCATTCCTCACTATTGTCCCTTCAGGCTAATGACAATATGGCTAAAATATGGGAAAGTATGGGTCTGAGGACAATCGGGGATTTTTATAGAGAAGATTCGGACCTCCAGTTTTCAGTGCTACAGGGACTTTTGAAATCCCTATTAGTCATTATATTAAATTTATTCAGATTAAAAACATACTTAATGTAAAGACCCCCAATATCCTTTTAGAAAGGAGTCCACTTCTGGATATGTTAGCTAGGAATTTGACTAGAATTGGGAATTTGTATAGCCTGCTTCTCGATAACATACCCAATGATTTGGAACAAACAGAGTCATCTTGGGCTTCGAAGCTTGCTAATCCCAACATTAATATTGACACGAGTCTTTCTTTAACGTCAAAAATACTTCTATCCCCAAGTTTAAAAGCACAACTATGTAAAACAATTTTTAACTTATATTTTACCCCCGCTTACTTGGGGGAAAACGATAGATGAGTGTTATCCCAGATGTGGATTAGGGCCAGCTACCTTGACCAATATGTTTTATGATTGCAACAAACTATCCACACTTAAAAGGGAGGTGTCAACGTTTTGGGAAGCAGTATTCGGGCACAGTATAGCTGAAACATCTGCTCTGTTAATTCTTGGCTATGACAATACATTGGAGTTAAGTGCCGAGGAGGAATCTTGTCTATTGCTGGGGACAGAGCTTATCAGATACTATTAGCAGCTCGATGGAAAGATGATGATCCTCCATCTTTCCAGATATGGCTTGCCAGATTTCTGGGAGTCTAAAATCAGGAAAAAGCTATCTATTCCACTTGGGGTGGACATTGGAGAAGGCGCGGCCAGAAGTTCTGGTCACCTATTGCCGCCTGGACCAGAAATGTGCGGGGCCCATGAGCATATAAGATCTATCAAATTTATTGTTTGGTTTTAAAGGGGATAACTTAAAATTAGTTGATTTGAATGGATGTGCTTGTAAATATTTCTTATGCGTACCGCCCATTGTTTGTGATAAACTATGATCTTCTTGATTATCCCATTTAGTGCAGAATATTTTGCTTCTTGTTAATAATCTTTAATGTATTTATTTATGTACTGTTTTACACTTTGTACTATATGAAGTTCTGGTATTGCGTAGTAAAAAATAAAAAATGTTACACATTTCCCATTTAAAGGTGGCTTCTCCTTTGAAGATCACCTTTTGGGCTAACATTCATGTTTTATTTGATCTGTTTTATTAGTTTTTACAAAGTAATACAGATGACAAAAATGTCCACTGCTGAAATGAGACTTTATTACAGGGATATAGCAGATACATACAACTACAGTTCTCATTTTAGTTTATGAGAAAAGACAACAACTGCACATCCTCTTTTAGCCCATAAAGTAAATGTAAAAGAAAGAATACACCCCATTCTCTTCTTGCGAGCTCTTTCCTATGGGGCTAGTCACTTTTCTATATCATCCCCTTGGATATAACTAGAGACAACGCCTTTCCAGTAACCTTACATAGAAGCACCCCTACCAACCCCTCCACTTACCATTCTGCTGCCACTATCTACTTTTGGGCATCCAAGCCAAGTCTGGCCCTTCTCCTTTCCAGGGACAATCTTCTTTCAGCGGAGGATATTTCTCTTTCCTCTAGGTTCAGTGTTGCTAGGCTTTCATGCAGGGACCTCTGGCTAGTGAGAGAGCCTGCTGTAGAAGCCACCCTTGGTCTTGATTAGGGAGCAGGCTTCTACCTGCTCCCCAAAGACACTGTTGGCATAATCTTTCACATCATCCTCTTTCCCACTACTTTGGGGGAATTCTATCTCCAGGTATGGGGGTACTCTAAGGGCCTCCTCCCAAGCTTCGAGATCCTGATCAACTATGTTTCCTGGCCTTTGCGCCCATGTTGTTCTTCCCGTCCCTTTAAAAGTCTCTGAATACATCCCTCTTCTATGAGGACAGATCGGCTATATCCACCTGCATGTTTCGTTACTGGAAGAGGTAGCTTCTAAACTTTGCTAAAGCATTTTGAGCACTTTTTAAAAAATGTTCAACTCTTTAGAAAACTTTTCCACAACATCCCAAACTTGTTCTCCCTCCTTGTAGAAGTTTAATGCAAGCCTTTAGAACAGTCCTTTTTTAAGTCGAGTTTCACCCAACACCTGCTTGAATGGCACAAGAACCTATCTGTGGGTGTCCTGTCTAGGTGGATTCTTACTGTCTCAACTGTATGGCACTGTTAAACACAAGTAGTAGATTCCACCACTAGGCACCAAAGTGAGTAAATGTGGTGTAATGTATGGTGGGATTATGTAATACACTTGTCAACCCCTTTAACACCCTTAGGGCCTGATTCCAATGTTATTAGGAAAGGCTCCAGATAGGATTCGGTTGTGCAGAATCCAATTCAGAACCCTTGTTTCCGAACGAATTGTACAGATTTCGCAATGAACGACAATGATGCCTTGAAACCATAAGGGCAGTTTTATTTGGTCCCCGAAAGGCATTGAGATAGCCCAAGTCTTGGGGAGCCGAATTGTACAGCACTATGGACATGGTTTCTGGACGAGCAATTATGATGACTGATTTGGACAGCTGTTCTGATTTGGTTTGCCCAAGATGAAACAGCTGACGAAATCTGTCTTTGGAGGCCCATTGTGGGCCCCCCTTCACCTAGAGATGTACAAAAGTAGCCCCTGGGGTACCCAGGAACCCCTCTTCCCAATCATGTGCAATCTGGCAGGCACCATGAGGTGCATGCCACAGGGTGTCCACAAGGTTGTCCACGACCACCCCTTTTTTCAATTTGAGCCTGTGTTCTCATTCAGAATCCAGGCTCCCATTTAAATCAATGCAAGTCAGACCAAACAATGTTGGGAAGCATTGTAATCGGTTGTCCGGACTCACAGGACACGATTCGGTTGGAAACTAGTCTGGAACCAATTCGTTTGGGACATCTTCCTAACGACATTGTAATCTGGCCCTTAGATGGTATTTGTCAGACCTCCAGCTCAATCCTGGGTAGCTGTATCTCTGAGTATCAAGTCTCACACAAATTAGCAAATGTAAAGCATTTAAAAAGCAGCAGAACAATTAAAGAGGAAATCAGAAAACACACCAAAGTAGTCCAACACTAATTTATATAAAATAGACAGTAGTGCAATTGTTGGTAATTTGTTTCCTCGAGATAATTTTAGATTGTGGTCAAAGAAATCAAATATTTCAAAAAAACAATAATCCATGTTTGTGTTTATTTCATGATCATCAGCACCTCCCAGGGACAAGAAGACCACACCTGAGACACCGGCGGAAAAAGGTGGGCAGGATCGGTCCTCTGCAGGCTCTTCTGCTGGTCCCAGTAAGTTGTTCTGTTATTAATATTAATAATTATACTTCCCTAACTTTTACAGCTCATATGCATTCCAAACTGTTTCCTAATTCTATTTTTTACAAAATAGTCTCTGATCTTCTTGTAGACTGTTTCTACATTATTATCCTGCCTCTACAATCACTCTCTCTGCTACTACTATTTACTATTTTTATCATGAGTCGGTCTGTGTAGGTAGCTAAGCTTGCCCAGTCGGCAAACGGTGTTAAAAAAACTCTGATCCAGCAATATCTCTAGAGGCACTGAGTGCTGTTCTCTGGGTTGCCCTTGGTGTCTTATCCAGTCTTCTTAATGTTAGTGCTTTGACAAT
This sequence comes from Lissotriton vulgaris, assembly GCF_964263255.1. NCBI lineage: Eukaryota > Metazoa > Chordata > Amphibia > Caudata > Salamandridae > Lissotriton > Lissotriton vulgaris. The sequence continues at coordinate 458,042,294 of NC_141696.1, read as the reverse complement.
TTCCAACAACTAAATGTCAATGTCCACCAAGAATAAGCTAGTAGTTGGCTGTTTGATTTGATAGTAGCACATACCATACCGCTAGTGTTTCAGGGACTATTTTGCACATACAGAAGTATGGACAAGAGAAATTGCACATTGTTGATGATAGGTGCAGTTCGACTTTCAACATACCTCAGTCAGGACAGAAGTTGAACCCCCAATCCCCTGACCGACTATGTAGTGTGTCTGACCAATGATTATACAACCCAGAAGAACAGAAGAAGACACCTGAGTCCCGACCTATCAGAGTCACGGAAGCATGCTTGCAAAGTGCAATAGTGCAACTGCAAACCCTTCCACTCACTCACTCGTGAACAAAAACCACACAGTGTTTTTTTGTTTTAAAGTTTTGTTTTCAAATAATAAATAAAAAAACAATTTCTTTATTTTTAATAGTGCTGTATTCCCAGCGAGCAGTGATGATAGATGACATTAAAGTTTAAACACCCTTCCCTAGTATACACTTCAACTTAACACATCTAATTATTAATAGTAACTGTGCGGTACTCGGGAGCCCTCACCTTGTTGGAACTTCAAGTCCTCTTGGTGGTGATGAGGAGTAGGTGGTTCTGTCTGTAATTAGAAAAATGTTGCACGTTAAAAAGCAAGCATTCATCTGTTGTGCCAAAAAGTTTTGCATGTTTTGGCTATCCATATAAGTTAACACTCTCCCCAAACCCGTGACTTTTTTTCAGTCCCAATAATTAAAAATTGTTTATGTATTATCATTTCATTACGAGACGAAATAGGGGGTGGTGTATGGCATCTAAAAATATGACATGTTTTTTCTAGGCGTCATCACAACATCGGATGCGGCACTTCCCACCACCAGTGCCGGGGCCAGCACCGCAGAGGGGTGCCCACCAGGGGTGGATGCGGCGGCTCCACAAGTGCCACCAGGAGGTGTTGCTGCGGGGGGTGGCTGAGCAGTGGCGGACGGTGGTAAGTTATTATACTCCTTACCTATTGACATTTTAGAGTAGGCTCGCAAAGGGGTGTATGATGTACTGTACAGTAGACAGTATACTAGTAGAAGTACACTGTACTGTAATGAACAGTTACAAATTTAGAAATACCTTTTTGCCAATCACGGAGAAGACAGTCACCCTTGACCTAGCCATAGCATTAGCGGCGGTAGTTCTCGAGTAAGCAATGGCCCCCTCTATTTGACTTCAACTCAGCTGTGAAACTTTTATCGTGAAGCCAAGTCAGATCAGATGAACTTGAGGGATGTGATGAACTAAAAGGGATAGAAGGGTGTAAGGAAGGATATGCGAATTGTAACATTTATGACTGTAAAGAAAGATTTGTGTTTTTGAATGCTTGCAGAGAGGAAGGAATCAGATGCATGGCTGCTTGAAGCAAGGATGGTAGGAGGAGAAAGAAGAGATAACTGCCTGTGTGGGTGAATCAGAAAATGCATGTGTGGTGTGCATTGCAATATATCATTTGGGTGAAACTCAAATGCAAGTCAAGACGGTGGTTTACCAAATAAAATGAAAAGGGTGCTAGTTGGTTGTTGAGAAAAAGTTGGTACAGTTGAGACATTAAGAATGATAGACGTTTACTTTGGAAGCCTGGATGGTATCTTCTTCCTCATAGATACAGCAGAGATGTATGCAGAGCAGACGCTCAGTGGATGAAGAGTGTTACTTTGTTTGAACCGCATGTCAGTGCCAGAGTAGCAAAGCAGAGGAAATCTAAATACTAGAAGTTGTGATTGTTCAGAAATTCTCCCTTGACTAAAGTATCAGTACAGTAGTTTACTTTGCAAGCACAGCATATATTGTGTATGTATTGTATAGTTGACAATTATATCAAGTTAATGTTAATGTTAATGTTAGTTGGAATTTGTTAAGCGCTCGTACGCCCGAAGGCTTCATGGCGCTACAGGAGGAACCAGGCAAGGCAGTCAATGAATGAAGCTGTGCTATCAGTAATGAGCTTGAGAAAAAAGCCAAGTTTTCAGGGATCGTCTAAAGCTGAGGATGTTATCATTCAGCTTTATATGGAGGGGAAGAGAATTCCAAAGAGCAGCAGCAAGGTGGTCGAAACAGCTACCTCCGAGGCGCTTCCTTTTGAATGGAGGTACAATCAGGAGTGATTTATAGGTGGATCGAAGGTGACGGGAGGGGCAGTATTTTTTTAATAAATCTCTGATAAATGAAGGGCCAGAATCATTCAGAGACCTGAACAGAATACACCCGGCCTTAAAGGCCACACGTTGCTCGACTGGCAACCAGTGTAGCTGCTTAAGGCCAGATCTGATGGATTGCCTCCTGGGTATATTCAGAAGGAGCCTGGCGGCTTGGTTCTGAACAAGCTGGAGACGTTTAAGATCTCCAGTTTGGAGGCCAAGATAAAGGCTGTTAGAAAAGTCCAGCCTGGACAGAACCAAGGAGAGGACAATCTGTGTGAGGGCTGCTGAAGAAAAGAAGCGAGCAATTTTTTTTTATTTTCTCCAATTGGAAGATACTGGAAGATACCACCGCTCCGACCTGTCTTTTTAGCGAGAGATCCTCGCTGATGAAGATACCTAGGCTTTTAACCACGGATGACTTAGATGGAGGCGCTCCCATGTTAGTAGGCCAAAAGTTGGAATTCCAACTAAGTGAGCTCTGTCCGGGCAGGACCAACTCGGTCTTGCCCGGGTTGAGCTTCAGATGATTGCAGCTCATCCAACTCAATATGTGGGACATAGTTCTTTGGAATTCGCGCGCTGAGTCCATGGTGTTAAGAGGGAAGATGAGCTGCAAATCATCCGCATAGTTAAAGATAGTTACATTTGCATTCCGAAGGGAGTGCAAGAGAGGGCGTAGGTATACAATAAAGAGAAGGGGAGATAACGAGGAACCTTGTGGTACCCCGCAGGTGGTTGGTATAGTGGGAGCAGAGAAGGAGCCCAATCTGACCGATTGTGTACGGCCCGTAATGAAAGAACGGATCCAGGTCAATGCAGGGGCCCTGAGACCTGCCTGCTCGACACGGTCGACCAAGATGGTGTGGTCGACCGTGTCGAACGCAGCAGAGAGGTCCAGTAGCACAAGCGCCTGATGGATTCCTGCATCTGCATTCCGCCTCAAAGTATTTAGCACCGAAAGGATGACCGCCTCGGTGGAGTGGCAAGGTCGGAACCCTGCTTGATTCGGTGCCAAGTACTCAGATTTTTCCAAAAAGCTGGAGATAATTTCACAAACGTGTGACTCCAGCAGTTTGGCACAGTATGGCAGCAACGATATGGGTCTATAATTGATGGGATCTAGCGGGTTAGCTCCTGCCTTTTTTATGAGGGGAACGAGAAGAGCTTTTTTCAGGTTGCATGGAACTTTGCCCTGTACAAGTGACCCATTCAGTAAAGAAAGTAAGCACCCAGGAAGATTGGTGCCCACTTCTTTCAAGATGTGAGGGGGGCAAATGTCATCAGGGGAGCCAGTTTTAACTTTGGTTAATAGTTTGAGTAACTTGTCAAGTTCCTTCCTCCGGCAATTATGTGTACCGCACTCACTCCCTATGTTAATAATTTTCTTTCAGCTCTGTCAATCATGGGTGGACTATCGCTGTTGTTCACTCAATCTATCAGAACAAAGCACCTAAAGTCTTCCTTCATATTAACAGAGCATGTGATCGGCTCGATACATGATCAGAAATGAAAAATCTTTACTTTCCTTTTGTAGTACTGAAGGCCCGGGGGGGCAGTGCGAAATATAAATTACATTGAGCAGTAGCCCTTGATGTAACCGAGTATTGCCAGTGCCACCCCTATAGAAAAGTAAGAGCTTCCCTATCCCCACCTGCATGTACTGCTTAAAGTAATGCGAGTCTGCGTCATCATGGCTTGCGTCTGTTTTTCTTGGGTGCAAGCTGACTGAGCTGGCATTATGCCGGCTACCACAAGTTCACGTACAAGTAATTTCTTTCGCAAAACTAGAGAAAACAAGAAGAAGACTGGTGTACTCTCTGACTATGTAGTGAGTCCATAGTGCTGCTAGTAGAATTCCTGTAACTCCCACTAATGTTACAGGCCTACAAAGAGGGTGAAAAGATACATGCCAAAATCTTATACTGTGCTTGCAAATTGCTAGTGTTACTGTGAGACAACTTTCTGTTGAATTATTTTGTGTTATTGTTAAAGAGTATTTGTTACAGTATTTTTCTTTCTTTGTTCATATAGATGCTCCACAAAAGCTCACCCAAAAGGACATGGCTGTCTGGGCCAGGGCCCGGAAACTGGAGGCCATTTGTGCAGAATATCACCGGATGTGGGCTCGGGAACAGGAGGAGGAGGCGGCAACAGCTGCATCCTCCTCCAGTGCCCCGGGTCCACCAGCCAGCAGCCTCCAGTACGGCGCCGTGGTCCGACAGCCTCCTGCCACTCAGCTGCAACAACACCAGCAGCTGCCCCTCCAGAGCCTGGATGGCACGCCTGCGCCGACTACACCGCTGAGTGGAATACTTGGAGCGCACGGTGGAAAAGCAGCAGCACCAGCTCCGGGACCTCCACAAAGAGCTGAGGGACCACCAGTCCACAGGACACCGCCGGAAGTGACTATGTCATTGCCCCTGTTTTAAAGACTATTGGGAAGGGGGTGGGAATTGGGTGTTGGGGATTCTGAGGGACTTTTTGCAGAACATTGGAAAACTGTTTGGGGTTAGGTAGGGGGTGGTTTGGGTCTTTGGACTAGTTTATTTTTGTTAGGGTAAACATATATTTATTTATTTTACATATTTCAACATAGTGTACGCGTTAATATTATTTTGTGGGTTGGTGGGTGGGGGTTACTGCATGTTTGGTTCCCTCAAACTTACCAGCATAAATTATCTAAAACGTCCAAAAATGTACAAAATTGCCTCTAACAGAGTTAGTGAATTCAAATGGCCTACTAGTACTTTACTAGTACTACTGTCAGTCTCTCCTCTCCTCCGAGTCCTAGTCCATTATTCTACCTCCCTAAAATGCTTATCTTACCTGTGATTCGTGTTTGAGAATAGAGCTATGCACAGCGCTGGCTGCCTGGCAAATGGTGATTATGGTTGCCCATGAAATCCATCCAGTACACAAATTCCATTGTTGTGGTGGTAGTAGGAGTGGTACCGGTGGTAGTAGGAGTGGTACCACACCAGCAGTAGCAGCATATGAAAAACAAAGGGAAAAAAGAGACATTGAGTTGCCTAAGAGGAGTATTAGAAGGAACAGTATATTTGTAGCCTTAGCAATGCTGAAGATAAATATGGGGAAAATAAATGTGCATGGATGATTATGGCTACAACAAGAACAGTGACACAGCAGCGTAACAAGTCTTGACATGTAGAAGGATGATGTTGACGATGGATGCAATTCAGATTTGATTTGAAAATAGTAAAATGCTCATTTGTGTTTTTTTAAGCAGAATTACAATATCCTAGGATTCATCTAGCTGCCTTAAAATTGATTTGAGGAGGTTGCTTGCACCTTATCCTCCCCAGCAAGTGTGTGTAATAATTGCTGTCATTTAGTTACACCTCAATGAAAACCACACAGTCCGGGGGAAAAGGGTTAGGGTTTGAAAATTGGATGAGATGGGGTTTTTTAGGAAAGTTTTGTGGAGAGAGGAAAAAAAAACACAGGATGGACAAAAAACAAATGAAGAAAAACACATCTTTGGATACAAAAATATCCATACATCTTTTAAAGGACATAAATGAAGTGCATGCATGAAGTTGTTTGCTAAATGGATGGTTCGGTTTCTGAAAAGTAGTACTAACTACAACTTACTAAGTAGTACTAAACTATTAGACAGTGCAGGGCTGCTGTAATTACGCAATTTCACTCAGAGAGAGAATGATTTAATAGTACATTACATTACCTTTAAAAATAGCAAATAAAGTTATGAAATAGCTGTAGGGATGAATTTGAAGCAGAGTGTCGCACTCATAGAAGTTCCCAACAATAAGTTATTTAAAAAATAAGGAGAAGTGAAGAGGAAAGGATACTGTAACTGTATTTTGTTGTTGTCCTGTTCAATTTCGGAAGTTGCATGCATCCAGCCATTCCTCTTATTCGCTGTACTCCTCCATTCCATCTGACGCTCCGTCTATCAATCTTGGTGACCAGACACATTGTCCACTGCCTGCCTGGCGGATGCGGAATTGCGGATGATGTTGTTCCCATGGCACAAGGTAAAAGCCGGCCTGCAATTGTTGATGGAAAAACAGGAAGGGATATTAAAACAGCACTGAGAAAAAACATAAGGTACAGTGTGTAGTGCAAAAATAACACTTTCAGAGGCGACAGTATTACATACAGGCATAATTTCTAAAGTCGAACTCTGAGTCTCCTCTTCAAGGATAGTAATTGCACACAACAGGCCAGGGCCATGCAGACGGTCAAGGCAGGCACCACGGAGTGAACCACCCTGATGATGTAGCATACCTCTTTGACACAGACAGACAAAGCATATCTAATTTTATGCAGCAAGCCACTTTGCGACAATTTTACATGAACTGCTGTCTGGTCTCTGGCACACACTACACTGCCTCAACCACTCCCATACCACAACTAGACAGATATGTAGGTCCGCTGTGGTTGTTGTTGACTTGTTTACCTGTTGATTGCCACTCACGAAACGGCCATATTTCTTCCGTAAACCGACAATAATGATGATCCATCCATCCCAGTGAGTGACTGTGTAAAGAATAAAGATAACATGTAACTTTAATCATAAACACTCATCATCATCATGGTATGTTATGGGCAAACTCAATGTTGTCTACACACTGAGTCCAAGGACATTTTCCATACTGAAAAATGCAACATAGTGGCTGGCCCCTGCAGTAGAAGTACAATTTCCATTAAACAAGGTAACAGAGTACACTTGAGTTACATTTAGTGTGTAAAAGATTAAATAATATTAACAGAACACATAGATAGGATTCACTTCATGCACAACAAACAAACAACAATTGCTTTCATCAGAGCCAGACAGCCAGTGTTGTCCACCACTGCATGCCATCTCATCATTCATTACCTGTTCCACTTGTCATCATCTTATTGTTAAGTGAAGGGCCCCAGGGCAGCCTCTCGTGTCAATTTCAGAAGTTGCAGTCAGCACAGTGAGTCATTCCAATCCCACTTCTTTTGAGGGGACTTGTGTACAGACTGAAGTGACAGATTCTAGATTCTGCGTAATCCGGCCATCTGCCTTGAGGGAAATAGAAAGGGGGAGTCTTGAGGAGGAGGATAGAAGAGCATGGCTGAGTTGTGAACTTCAGGAATGCAAACAGCGGCACCTTCAATATGGAAAATAAGACGAAGACAGTGCTGCTGATGGATTTGTTGTGATTAAAGTTTTGTTGTGCTAAAAGTTGCAAAATAAAGAAAGACACACAGAAATAAAAGTCAAAAAGGATGGAAGAAAACAAAAAGTAAGTTTTTCAAGCCTCGTTGTCAGGGAAGTAGAGCTCGTCCTCAAACTCTGTGAATTGAACATGGAGTAGGTCAGCTAACAGAGAAGAGCTTCCATCACCTAAGTCGGTGTCCTCTTCTTCCTGCGTGGATTCACGTATTTTGTAATCTGGTGGTATGAAGTGCTGATTCATCTTGATCATTGTTAACCTCTCCACATTTTTGGGAAGAGGTGGGACCTTTTTGAAGTGACAATGGCACGAGCAGCACTGAACACTCGTTCCAAAGACACGCTTGCGAGTTGGCAAGACAAATAATTTATAGCCAGCCTGCTGAGCGGTGGCCAGTGAGGCCTTTTCCCATACCAATACACCAATGGGTCACGATCAATGTAGACCTCTGTTGGGTCATGCAGATAGGTCTGCACCATCCACTCAAGGGCCTCCCTGGTAGGTGCTCCAACTTGCGTACCATGTGTTTCCTTTGCATCAACACTGGAGCGAGCAAACCCTTGCCGAGTTATCCAATCCACTTCCGACAATATTATGGCTGGGTCTGGTGCAGGTGATGATGATGAGGATACTGTTGCTGCTGTCGGTAACGGCTGTGTGGGAAAGTGACTGCCTTCGGTCACAGAAGAGGACCTTGACACCGGATGGCCTGCTACTTCAGTAGTACTTGTGGTGTTTCCTTCAATTTCTTGCTGCTCTTTTTTGAACCGAGTGGCTGACACAGCTAGCCAATGTTTGTACTTCGAAACATCTTCTTCATCAAAAGGAAAGAATACTTTGCTGGTCAGTGCCTTTTTGTACCGTGGATCCAGAATAGTGGCACAAATGTAATGTTGTTCTAAATGTATTTTTTAAGCCTTTCATTGACAATAGGCTGCTTAATAAGCTCTCCGCCAACCGATATGCGTATTGTTTGTAAACATCAGCTCGGAACGTTGAAGACACCGCCTTCATTTGTTGCTCTAGCATGAACAACTATGGGATAGCTTTTCCCAAACTACAGTCCTCCCTGCTGACTTCACGGGTGAAGACCTCAAAAGGACGCAGCATGTCTGTCAGGCTTTTAACTAGGTCCCATTCCTCCGGCACTAGCCTCATGTCTTTCACAGCAGCAGACCGTATGTTAATGCTATTGACATACTCATTGATGGCCAAGTACTGCTAAAACAGACATTCAAGCATGTAGAAGGTTGAGTTCCAACGTGTTGCCACCTCCTGGATGAGTCCTTTGACTGGCACTCCACGGCTATGTTGAATGATCCTCATATCCTTCCGGGTCTTAAAAGAATGGCTGAAATGTGTGCAGATTCTTCGGCAGGTGGTCAGTAACTTGCTGACCATGTTTTCTCTTTTCAAGAAATCTTGAACAACAATGTTAATGCAGGGTGCCAAACACGGCACTCTGAAGTAGCCACCATCATGCATGGCCTTAACTATATTACTGCCATTATGTGTGGAAACATAACCAATCATGCAACTTCTTGGCACCAGCCATTTAGAGGCCTTAGTCTTAAACTCATCCAAAATGTTTAATGCAGTATTAGATCTCTCCATGGAAAACATGGCTACTGTGTCATGTTTCTGACTCGCTTGAAAAATTGTGGCATGGTCAACACCTGTAGACATCTTTTCTCTAACCCCTGCAAAAGAGACCCAGTGTGCAGTGATGCACATGAAATCCACGGCTTGGCAACTGGTCCACATGTCTGTTGTCAGGTGGATAGTGTGAACAGCACTCTTCTGCAAAGCTGACCCAATCACTTCCAGCACATCATCATGTAGTGCTGGAACCGCAACTCTGGCAAAATAGGACCGCTAGGAACCTTCCATTTAGGGCAGACTGTTGCCACAAATTCTAGAAAACCCACTCCTTCCACGAAAGAAAAAGGGAGAATGGTCCAGTGCTAGCATTTTAGCCAGCTTTGTATTACACAGACGTGCCATTGGGTGGTTATGTTCAAATGGCGCCTCCGACCAGAACATGCTTTTAATGGTGATCTGGACCATTTTCATATGTGATGATGATGAACCAGACTTCTTCAAACCAGGTAGGCTTATTGATGTACTTTTTCGCATTGGTGTCTCTCCCAGACTCTTAGTGTGCCTCATACATGTTTCTGGGGTAGAGGGTGTGGGCGCAACCTCTGCAGTGCTGCTGCCAGTGATACTGGGTGTACCACAAAAAATGTCTGCCGCTTCTTCACTTCCCCCCGCATGATAAGCCCCTCGTCATCATCACATTCAATATGAATGGATACATTTGGATTTGTTGTACTTGTGGATTCCCGGATCTTCCTCATGTGTGGCTCCCAAATGACAGTGTGGTGTTTTTGGAGATGACCTCTCTGGCCTCCGGTACCATAGTTGGTACCAAGCTTACCCTGACTAACTACAGCTTTACAAATCGAACAAATTACCATATTTTCCGCATTTTGGCTGACACTAAAAAAGTCCCAAACTGGGGACTGGAGATGTCTGCTGGTGGTGGAGGTGCTACTTTCAATGCCAGATGAAGTAGAGGATGGGCGTCCCTGCCGGCCCTTCTGACGAGAAAATATGGCAGCTGTAGGCCGTGTTGCTGTAGTAGTTACCTGCATTGGTGGTGGTACCAGTGCCACGCCGCCCACATCACGCTCAGCATCAATTCGTGATAGGGTCAAAAAATCTGTCTGCTGAATGCCCACTGGGGCTGGAGTGATAACTGTGATGACTGGGTCGTCTTCAGACTGTTTATCAGCAGCAGAATACACCACTTCTTGTTCGTCGTCATCATCAGCCAAAAGTGAAAGCCTTGCGGGAACCTTCCTTTTAGGCTTAGCTACCTTTGTCAGCTCATGGCGTGCCTCACTCTCAGACTGCATTGGTGGGTTCCAATCAAGATCAAGATTCACAGAAGGAAGGGGGTTTGAAGACGAACTTGTAGTAGTAGCCCTCCTTGACCTTTTTCTTGCTGGGGATCTGGAAGACAATGGATCATCATCAGGAGGAGTGGCTTCCTCGGATGATACCTCCACTTGAATCTTGATTTCCTGATGTGCCCCTACTTCTGGAGGAACAAGCATTGTGGGCAGTTGTGCGGCTCCATGCGACTCTAGTTGCACCTCTCCATGCGCCTATCCTTGCACCTCTCCTTGTGCATGTACTTGCGCTTGTACTGGTTGTACCTGTGGTTGTCGTTGCGGCTGTGGTTGTTGAACACTCGTCAGGTGAGTTACACCCTGGTTGATTGGATGCTACTTTCGTGCGATGAGCCAACATCACTGGTCGATTGTGATTGAGCAATTAAAGTGGCTGCCTCTGCAACACTCATAGTGGCCTTGGGCATAACTCGGCGTGGTGGCACTGAGCCCAATGAAGCGGAGGTGCTGCTCCCAGCTTGGTCCCAGCCGGACACTGCTGCTGCTGCAAGCATTTTTTTTTCTCAAAAAGGTGTCTGTGGGCACACCAGTCTTCTTGGTAAGTGGCGCCACCTGCTTCTTCTGCTCCTTCTTACTGGCAGTGGCAATGGCAACTTTTTGAGAGAGGAGCTAAGGCCACCTTTCATTGGGCCCATCTTCTTCAGATGTCAGAACAGCTGGCCGCATTTGCACAAGTTGCAAAGTTGTCTGTGGCCACATGTGACGTCACGTGACGTTGTGCTGCACACACTGCTGCAGGACTTCTTCCTGGCACGGAAGATGATGAACGATGACTGATGCGATTCTCTTGTGCACCAAAAAGGAAAGGAAGCCAAAAGAACATCAGTTAAATAAATGTTGCATATGTCGTGCTTCAATTAATATTTGCAACTGGGCATTGCATTTATTATTATTAGAACAGCACACCCAAAAACAGAAGGACACAAAATAAAAATTGCAATTCTAATCCAAAATGGATGTTTAAATTAATAGAAGAGAGACCACACAGAAAGACCAGGCAGTGAGCTCAGGCCTGCACCCTGTTTGCCTTGCTTTCATCCATTATGCCCAGGGGTACTCAGTGGTGCCTACACACAATATTAGCCCCCAATCCAATGCCATCCATGCCCTCAATGATGTTTAAATTCAAGGGACCTCACAAAAAGACTTGGCCCATGAACCACTGAGTTCTCCTAGGCATACTGAATGAAAGCAAGGAAAACTGGGTGCAGGCCTGAGCACACTGCCTGGCTTAAAAATGGCACCTTGAGCCTTGACCCCCACCACATGGCCAGGCCCTGCCTGTAACAGGCATCAAAATGGCCCCCACCCACATGGCCAGGACTCAACAACACCCCAAAAAAGTCGGAACACACAAAAATCACCCCAATCCAATGCCATCCATGCCCTCCATGATGTTTAAATTCAAGAGACCACACAGAAAGACTTGGTCCATGCACCACTCACTACCCCTGGGCATAATGGATGAAAGGAAGGCTAACTGGATGCAGGCCTGAGCACACTGCCTGGCTTCAGAATGACCCCTTGAGCCTTGACCCCAAAGACATGGCCAGGCCCTGCCTGAATCAGGCCTCCAAATGGCCCCCACCCACATGGCCAGACCCCAACAACACCCCTAAAAGTTGAAAAACACACAAAAATCACCCCAATCCAATGCCATCCATGCCCTCAATGATGTTTAAATTCAAGAGACTTCACAGAAAGACTTGGTCCATGCACCACTGAGTACCCCTGGGCATAATGGATGAAAGCAAGGCAAACAGGGTGCAGGCCTGAGCACACTGCCTGGCTTCAAAATGGCCCCTTGAGCCTTGACCCCCACCACATGGCCAGGCCCTGCCTGTACCAGGCCTCAAAATGGCCCCCACTCACAAATCTCCAGGCCACAACAACACCACAAAAAGTAAAAAAACACACTAAAATAACCCCAATCCAATGCCATCCATGCCCTCAATGATGTTTAAATTCAAGAGAACCCACAGAAAGACTTGGCCCATGCACAACTGAGTACCCCTGGTCATAATGGATGAAAGCAAGGCAAACTGGGTGCAGGCCTGAGCACACTGCCTGGCTTCAAAATGGCCCCTTGAGCCTTGACTCCCACCACATGGCCAGGCCCTGCCTGTACCAGGACTCAAAATGGCCCCCACCCACATGGCCAGGCCCCAACAACACCCGAAAAAGTCGAAAAACACACGAAAATCACCCCACTCTAATTACCATCCATGCCCTAATGATGTTTAAATTCAAGAGACCCCACAGAAAAACTTGGCACATGCACCACTGAGTACCCCTGGGCATAATGGATGAAAGCGAGGCAAACTGGGTGCAGGCCTGAACACACTGCCTGGCTTCAAAATGACCCCTTGAGCCTTGACCCCCACCACATGGCCAGGTCCTGACTGGACTAGGCCTCAAAATGGCCCCCACCCACATGGCTAGGACCCAACAACACCCCAAAAAGTAAAAAAAAAACACAAAAATCACCCTAATACAATTCCATCCATACCCTCAATGATGTTTAAATTCAAGAGACCTCACGGAAAGACTTGGTCCATTTACCACTCACTACCCCTGGGTATAATGGATGAAAGCAAGGCTAACTGGGTGCAGGCCTGAACTCACTGCTTGGCTTCAAAATGGCCCCTTGAACCTTGACCCCACCACATGGCCAGGCCCTGCCTGTATCAGGCCTCAAAATGGCCCCCACACACATGGCCAGGCCCCAACAACAGCCCAAAAAGTAAAAAAAAAACACAAAAATCACCCTAATACAATGCCATCCATGCCCTCAATAATGTTTATATTCAAGAGACCCCACAGAAAGACTTGGCCCATGCACCACTGAGTACCCCTGGGCATAATGGATGAAAGCAAGGCAAACTGGGTGCAGGCCTGAGCACACTGCCTGGCTTAAAAATGACAACTTTTGCCTTGACCCCCACCACATGGCCAGGCCCTGCCTGGACCAGGCCTCAAAATGGCCCCCACCCACATGGCCAGGCCCCAACAACACCCCAAAAAGCCGAAAAACACACGAAAATCACCCCAATCCAATGACCATCCATGCCCTCGTTGATGTTTAAATTAAATAGACCCCACAGAAAGACTTGGCAAATGCACCACTGAGTACCCCTGGGCATAATGGATGAAAGCAAGGCAAACTGGGTGCAGGCCTGAACACACTGCCTGGCTTCACAATGACCCCTTGAGCCTTGACCCCCACCATATGGCCAGGCCCTGCCTGGACCAGGCATCCAAATGGCCCCCACCCACATGTGGCTGAGGGGTTAGAGGCGGCAGACCCAGAAGCTGAGATCGGCCCTGGACCAGGGTTAAATTCTCCGCCTTGGCGGGTCTTGGGCTAAAAATTCCACGGACTTGATAATTCTTGCTCCGGTGCCTTCTCGACTCACGGGTTCACACTCTGCGACTCTGGGCAATAGCTTGCTTAATATCCACAACGGCCCCTCGCGGCGGGATGCCTGGCTTTCACCTTGTGGATACCCTGCCGGGGTTATCTCACAGGGGAAAACCAGGACGGGTTCCCTAAGCAAGCGCCGGGAAACCCACTGCGGGTAGCTGTGTGCTATAAAAGCTCAAATACACATTTACACATGGCCAGGACCCAACTACACCCCTAAAAGTTGTAAAAAACACAAAAAAACACCCCAACCCAAAGCCATCCATGCCCTCAATGATGTTTAACTTCAAGAGACTTGACAGAAAGACTTGGCCCATGCACCACTGAGTACCCCTGGGCATAATGGATGGAAGTAAGGCAAACTGGGTGCAGGTCTGAGCACACTGCCTGGCTTCAAAATGCCCCCTTGAGCCTTGACCCCCACCATATGGCCAGGCCCTGCCTGTACCAGGCCTCAAAATGACCCCCACCCACATGGCAGGCCCCAACAACACCAGAAAAAGTCGGAAAACACATGAAAATCACCCCAATCCAATGACATTCATGCCCTCAATGATGTTTAAATTCAAGAAACCCCACAGAAAGACTTGGCCCATGCACCACTGAGTACCCCTGGGCATAATGGATGAAAGCAAGGCAAACTGGGTGCAGGCCTGAACACACTGCCTGGCTTCAAAATGACCCCTTGAGCCTTGACCCCCACCACATGGCCAGGCCCTGCCTGAACCAGGCCTCCAAATGGCCCCAACCCACATGGCCAGACCCCAACAACACCCCTAAAAGTTGTAAAAAACACAAAAAAAAACACCCCAATCCAATGCCATCCATGCCCTCAATGATGTTTAAATTCAAGAGACCTCACAGAAAGACTTGGACCATGCACCACTGAGTACCCCTGGGCATAATGGATGGAAGCAAGGCAAACTGGGTGCAGGCCTGAGCACACTGCCTGGCTTCAAAATGACCCATTGATCCATAACCCCCACCACATGGCCAGGCCCTGCCTGCACCAGGCCTCAAAATGTCCCCCACCCACATGGCCAGGCACCAACAACACCCCAAAAAGTCAAAAAACACACACTAATCACCCCAATCCAATGCCATCCATGCCCTCAATGATGTTTAAATTCAAGAGACCCCACAGAAAGACTTGGCCCATGCACCACTGAGTACCCCTGGGCATAATGAATAAAAGCAAGGCAAACTGGATGCAGGCCTGAGCACACTGTCTGGCTTCAAAATGGCCCCTTGAGCCTTGACCCCCCACCGCATGGCCAGGCCCTGCCTGTACCAGGCATCCAAATGGCCCCCACCCACATGGCCAGGCCCCAACAACACCCAAAAAAGTCGAAAAACACACGAAAATCACCCCACTCCAATGACCATCCATGCCCTCAATGATGTTTAAGTTCAATAGACCCCACAGAAAGACTTGGCCCATGCACCACTGAGTACCCCTGGGCAAAATGGATGAAAGCAAGGCAAACTGGTAGCAGGCCTGAGCACAGTCCCTGGCTTCAAAATGGCCCCTTGAGCCTTGACCCCCACCACATGGCCATGCCATGCCTGGACCAGGCCTCAAAATGGCCCCCACCTACATGGTCAGGCCCCAACAACACCCCAAAAAGTTGAAAAACTCACATCAATCCAATGCCATTCATGCCCTCAATGATGTTTAAATTCAAGAGACCCCACAGAAATAATTGGCTCATGCACTACTGAGTACCCCTGGGCATAATAGATGAAAGCAAGAAAAACTGGGTGCAGGCCTTAGCACACTGCCTGGCTTCAAAGCGGTGCCTTGACCCCTACCACATGGCCAGGCCCTGTCTGTACCAGGCATCCAAATGGCCCCCACCCACATGGCCAGGACCCAACAACACCCCAAAAAGTTGAAAAACACACAAAAATCACCCCAATCCAATGCCATCCATGCCCTCAATGATGTTTAACTTCAAGAGACTTGACAGAAAGACTTGGCCCATGCACCACTGATTACCCCTGGGCATAATGGATGGAAGTAAGGCAAACTGGGTGCAGGTCTGAGCACACTGCCTGGCTTCAAAATGCCCCCTTGAGCCTTGACCCCCACCATATGGCCAGGCCCTGCCTGTACCAGGCCTCAAAATGACCCCCACCCACATGGCAGGCCCCAACAACACCAGAAAAAGTCGGAAAACACATGAAAATCACCCCAATCCAATGACATTCATGCCCTCAATGATGTTTAAATTCAAGAAACCCCACAGAAAGACTTGGCCCATGCACCACTGAGTACCCCTGGGCATAATGGATGAAAGCAAGGCAAACTGGGTGCAGGCCTGAGCACACTGCCTGGCTTAAAAATGACCCCTTGAGCCTTGACCCCCACCACATGGCCAGGCCCTGCCTGAACCAGGCCTCCAAATGGCCCCAACCCACATGGCCAGACCCCAACAACACCCCTAAAAGTTGTAAAAAACACAAAAAAAAACACCCCAATCCAATGCCATCCATGCCCTCAATGATGTTTAAATTCAAGAGACCTCACAGAAAGACTTGGCCCATGCACCACTGAGTACCCCTGGGCATAATGGATGGAAGCAAGGCAAACTGGGAGCAGGCCTGAGCACACTGCCTGGCTTCAAAATGACCCATTGATCCATAACCCCCACCACATGGCCAGGCCCTGCCTGCACCAGGCCTCAAAATGTCCCCCACCCACATGGCCAGGCACCAACAACACCCCAAAAAGTCAAAAAACACACACTAATCACCCCAATCCAATGCCATCCATGCCCTCAATGATGTTTAAATTCAAGAGACCCCACAGAAAGACTTGGCCCATGCACCACTGAGTACCCCTGGGCATAATGAATAAAAGCAAGGCAAACTGGGTGCAGGCCTGAGCACACTGTCTGGCTTCAAAATGGCCCCTTGAGCCTTGACCCCCCACCACATGGCCAGGCCCTGCCTGTACCAGGCATCCAAATGGCCCCCACCCACATGGCCAGGCCCCAACAACACCCAAAAAAGTCGAAAAACACACGAAAATCACCCCACTCCAATGACCATCCATGCCCTCAATGATGTTTAAGTTCAATAGACCCCACAGAAAGACTTGGCCCATGCACCACTGAGTACCCCTGGGCAAAATGGATGAAAGCAAGGCAAACTGGTAGCAGGCCTGAGCACAGTCCCTGGCTTCAAAATGGCCCCTTGAGCCTTGACCCCCACCACATGGCCATGCCATGCCTGGACCAGGCCTCAAAATGGCCCCCACCTACATGGTCAGGCCCCAACAACACCCCAAAAAGTTGAAAAACTCACATCAATCCAATGCCATTCATGCCCTCAATGATGTTTAAATTCAAGAGACCCCACAGAAATAATTGGCTCATGCACTACTGAGTACCCCTGGGCATAATAGATGAAAGCAAGAAAAACTGGGTGCAGGCCTTAGCACACTGCCTGGCTTCAAAGCGGTGCCTTGACCCCTACCACATGGCCAGGCCCTGTCTGTACCAGGCATCCAAATGGCCCCCACCCACATGGCCAGGACCCAACAACACCCCAAAAAGTTGAAAAACACACAAAAATCACCCCAATCCAATGCCATCCATGCCCTCAATGATGTTTAAATTCAAGAGACCCCACAGAAATAATTGGCTCATGCACCACTGAGTACCCCTGGGCATAATAGATGAAAGCAAGGAAAACTGGGTGCAGGCCTAAGCACACTGCCTGGCTTCAAAATGGTGCCTTGACCCCTACCACATGGCCAGGCCCTGTCTGTACCAGGCATCCAAATGGCCCCCACCCACATGGCCAAGACCCAACAACACCCCAAAAAGTCGAAAAACACAAGAAAATCACCTCAATCCAATGCCATACATGCCCTCAATGATGTTTAAATTCAAGAGACCACACAGAAAGACTTGGCCCATGCACCACTGAGTACCCCTGGGCATAATGGATGAACGCAAGCCAAACTGGGTGCAGGCCTGAGCACACTGCCTGGCTTCAAAATGGCCCTTTGAGCCTTGACCCCCACCACATGGCCAGGCCCTGCCTGGACCAGGCCTAAAAATGGCCCTCACCCACATGGCCAGGCCCCAACAACACCCCAAAAAGTCATAAAACACACACTAATCACCCCAATCCAATGCCATCCATGCCCTCAATGATGTTTAAATTCAAGAGACCCCACAGAAAGACTTTGCCCATCCACCACTGAGAACCCCTGGGCATAATGAATGAAAGCAAGGCAAACTGGGCACAGGCCTGAGCACACTGCCTGGCTTCAAATTGGCCCCTTGAGCCTTGACCCCCACGACATGGCCAGGCCCTGCCTGTACCAGGCATCAATATGTCCCCCACCCACATGGCCAGGACCAAACAACACCTCAAAAAGTCGAAAAACACAAAAATCACCTCAAGCCAATGCCATCCATGCCCTCAATGATGTTTAAATTCAAGAGACCACACAGAAAGAAATGGTCCATGCACCACTCACTATCCCTGGGTATAATGGATGAAAGCAAGGCTAACTGGGTACAGGCCTGAGCATACTGCATGGCCCCCACAACATGGTCAGGCCATATATGTACCAGGCCTCCAAATGGCCCCTACCCACATGGCCAGGCCCCAACAACACCACAAAAATCGAAAAACACACAGAAATCACCCCAATCCAATGCCATCCATACCCTCAATGATGTTTAAATTCAAGAGACCACACAGAAAGACTTGGCCCATGCACCAATGAGTACCCCTGGTCATAATGGATGAAAGCAAGGCAAACTGGGTGCAGGCCAGTGCACAATGCCTGGCTTCAAAATGGCCCCTTGAGCCTTGCCCCCCCCACCACACGGCCAGGCCCTGCCTGTACCAGGCATCAAAATGGCCCCCACCCACATGGCCAGAGCCCCAACAACACCCCAAAAAGTCGGAAAACACACGAAAATCACCCCACTCTAATGACAATCCATGCCCTCAATGATGATTAAATTCAATAGACCCCACAGAAAGATTGGGCACCACTGAGTACCCCTGGGCATAATTGATCAAAGCAAGGAAAACTGGGTGCAGGCCTGAACACACTACCTGGCTTCAAAATGACCCCTTGTGCCTTGACCCCCACCACATGGCCAGGCCCTGCCTGGACCAGGCCTCAAAATGGCCCCCACCCACATGGCAAGGCCCCAACAACAACCCAAAAAGTCAAAAAACACGTGAAAATCACCCCAATCCAATGCCATCCATGCCCTCAATGACGTTTAAATTCAAGAGACCCCACAGAAAGACTTGGCCCATGCACCACTGAGTACCCCTGGGCATAATGAATAAAAGCAAGGCAAACTGGGTGCAGGCCTGAGCACACTGCCTGGCTTCAAAATGGCCCCTTGAGCCTTGAACCCCACTATATGGCCAGGCCCTGTCTGTACCAGGCCTCAAAATGACCCCCACCCACATGGCAGGCCCCAACAACACCACAAAAAGTAAAAAAAACACACAAAAATCACCCTAATCCAATGCCGTTCATGCCCTCAATGATGTTTAAATTCAAGAAACCCCACAGAAAGACTTGGCCCATGCACCACTGAGTACCCCTGGGCATAATGAATGAAAGCAAGGCAAACTGGGTGCAGGCCTGAACGGACTGCCTGGCTTCAAAATTACCCCTTGAGCCTTGACCCCCAACACATGGCCAGGCCCTGCCTGAACCAGGCCTCCAAATGGCCCCCACCCACATGGCCAGACCCCAACAACACCCCTAAAAGTTGTAAAAAACACAAAAACCACCCCAATCCAATGCCATCCATGCCCTCAATGATGTTTAAATTCAAGAGACCTCACAGAAAGACTTGGCCCATGCACCACTGAGTACCCCTGGGCATAATGGATGAAAGCAAGGCCAACTGGGTGCAGGCCTAAACACACTGCCTGGCTTCAAAATGACGCCTTGATCCTTAACCCCCACCACATGGCCAGGCCCTGCGTGCACCAGGCCTCAAAATATCCCCCACCCACATGGCTAGGCCCCAACAACACCCCAAAGAGTAAAGAGACCACACAATATTCACCCCAATCCAATGCCATCCATGCCCTCAATAATGTTTAAATTCAAGAGACCCCACAGAAAGACTTGGCCCATGCACCACTGAGTACCCCTGGGCATAATGAATAAAAGCAAGGCAAACTGGGTGCAGGCCTGAGCACACTGTCTGGCTTCAAAATGGCCCCTTGAGCGTTGACCCCCACCACATGGCCAGGCCCTGCCTGTACCAGGCATCCAAATGGCCCCCACCCACATGGCCAGGCCCCAACAACATCCCAAAAAGTCGAAAAACACACGAAAATCACCCCATTCCAATAACCATCCATGCCCTCAATGATGTTTAAGTTTAATAGACCTCACAGAAAGACTTGGCCCATGCACCACTGAGTACCCCTGGGCATAATGAATAAAAGCAAGGCAAACTGGGTGCAGGCCTGAGCACACTGTCTGGCTTCAAAATGGCCCCTTGACCCTTGACCCCCCACCACATGGCCGGGCCCTGCCTGTACTAGGCATCCAAATGGCCCCCACCCACATGGCCAGGCCCCAACAACACCCAGAAAAGTCAAAAGACACACAAAAATCACCCCACTCCAATGACCATCCATGCCCTCAATGATGTTTAAGTTCAATAGACCCCACAGAAAGGCTTGGCCCATGCACCACTGAGTACCCCTGGGCAAAATGGATGAAAGCAAGGCAAACTGGTAGCAGGCCTGAGCACAGTGCCTGGCTTCAATGGCCCCTTGAGCCTTGATCCCCACCACATGGCCAGGCCATGCCTGGACCAGGCCTCAAAATGGCCCCCACCCACATGGCCAGGCCCCAACAACAACACCCCAAAAAGTTGAAAAACACACAAAAATCACCCCAATCCAATGCCATCCATGCCCTCAATGATGTTTAAATTCAAGAGACCCCACAGAAATAATTGGCTCATGCACCACTGAGTACCCCTGGGCATAATAGATGAAAGCAAGGAAAACTGGGTGCAGGCCTAAGCACACTGCCTGGCTTCAAAATGGTGCCTTGACCCCTACCACATGGCCAGGCCTGTCTGTACCAGGCATCCAAATGGCCCCCACTCACATGGCCAAGACCCAACAACACCCCAAAAAGTCGAAAAACACAAAAAAATCACCTCAATCCATTGCCATCCATGCCCTCAATGATGTTTAAATTCAAGAGACCACACAGAAAGACTTGGCCCATGCACCACTAAGTACCCCTGGGCATAATGGATGAAAGCAAGGCAAACTGGGTGCAGGCCTGAGCACACTGCCTGGCTTCAAAATGGCCCATTGAGCCTTGACCCCCACCACATTGCCAGGCCCTGCCTGGATCAGGCCTAAAAATGGCCCTCACCCACATGGCCAGGCCCCAACAACACCCCAAAAAGTCATAAAACACACACTAATCACCCCAATCCAATGCCACCCATGCCCTCAATTATATTTAAATTCAAGAGACCCCACAGAAAGACTTTGCCCATCCACCACTGAGAACCCCTGGGCATAATGAATGAAAGCAAGGCAAACTGGGTACAGGCCTGAGCACAATGCCTGGCTTCAAAATGGCCCCTTGAGCCTTGACCCCCCCCCCGCCCCCCACCACATGGCCAGGCCCTGCCTGTACCAGGCATCAAAATGGCCCCCACCCACATGGCCAGGCCCCAACAGCACCCCAAAAAGTCGGAAAACACACGAAAATCACCCCACTCTAATGACCATCCATGCCCTCAATGATGATTAAATTCAATAGACCCCACAGAAAGACTGGGCACCACTGAGTACCCCTGGGCATAATTGATCAAAGCAAGGAAAACTGGGTGCAGGCCTGAACACACTACCTGGCTTCAAAATGATCCCTTGTGCCTTGACCCCCACCACATGGCCAGGCCCTGCCTGGACCAGACCTCAAAATGGTCCCCACCCACATGGCCAGGCCCCAACAACACCCCAAAAAGTCAAAAAACATGTGAAAATCACCCCAATCCAATGCCATCCATGCCCTCAATGACGTTTAAATTCAAGAGACCCCACAGAAAGACTTGGCCCATGCACCACTGAGTACCCCTGGGCATAATGAATAAAAGCAAGGCAAACTGGGTGCAGGCCTGAGCACACTGCCTGGCTTCAAAATGGCCCCTTGAGCCTTGAACCCCACTATATGGCCAGGCCCTGCCGGTACCAGGCCTCAAAATGACCCCCACCCACATGGCAGGCCCCAACAACACCACAAAAAGTCAAAAAACACACAAAAATCACCCTAATCCAATGCCGTTCATGCCCTCAATGATGTTTAAATTCAAGAAACCCCACAGAAAGACTTGGCCCATGCACCACTGAGTACCCCTGGGCATAATGAATGAAAGCAAGGCAAACTGGGTGCAGGCCTGAACAGACTGCCTGCCTTTCAAAATTACCCCTTGAGCCTTGACCCCCAACACATGGCCAGGCCCTGCCTGAACCAGGCCTCCAAATGGCCCCCACCCACATGGCCAGACCCCAACAACACCACTAAAAGTTGTAAAAAACACAAAAAAACCACCCCAATCCAATGCCATCCATGCCCTCAATGGTGTTTAAATTCAAGAGACCTCACAGAAAGACTTGGCCCATGCACCACTGAGTACCCCTGGGCATAATGGATGAAAGCAAGGCCAACTGGGTGCAGGCCTAAACACACTGCCTGGCTTCAAAATGACGCCTTGATCCTTAACCCCCACCACATGGCCAGGCCCTGCCTGCACCAGGCCTCAAAATATCCCCCACCCACATGGCTAGGCCCCAACAACACCCCAAAGAGTAAGAAAAAAACACACAATATTCACCCCAATCCAATGCCATCCATGCCCTCAATAATGTTTAAATTCAAGAGACCTCACAGAAAGACTTGGCCCATGCACCACTGAGTACCCCTGGGCATAATGAATAAAAGCAAGGCAAACTGGGTGCAGGCCTGAGCACACTGTCTGGCTTCAAAATGGCCCCTTGAGCGTTGACCCCCACCACATATCCAGGCCCTGCCTGTACCAGGCATCCAAATGGCCCCCACCCACATGGCCAGGCCCCAACAACATCCCAAAAAGTCGAAAAACACACGAAAATCATCCCATTCCAATAACCATTCATGCCCTCAATGATGTTTAAGTTCAATAGACCCCACAGAAAAACTTGGCCCATGCACCACTGAGTACCCCTGGGCAAAATGGATGAAAGCAAGGCAAACTGGTAGCAGGCCTGAGCACAGTGCCTGGCTTCAAAATGACCCCTTGAGCCTTGACCCCCACCACATGGCCAGGCCATGCCTGGACCAGACCTCAAAATGGCCCCCACCCACATGGCCAGGCCCCAACAACACCCCAAAAAGTTGAAAAACACACAAAAATCACCCCAATCCAATGCCAACCATGCCCTCAATGATGTTTAAATTCAAAAGACCCCACAGAAATAAGTGGCTCATTCACCACTGAGTACCCCTGGGCATAATAGATGAAAGCAAGGAAAACTGGGTGCAGGCCTAAGCACACTGCCTGGCTTCAAAATGGTGCCTTTACCCCTACCACATTGCCAGGCCCTGTCTGTACCAGGCATCCAAATGGCCCCCACCCAAATGGCCAGGACCCAACAACACCCCAAAAGGTCGAAAAACACACAAAAATCACCTCAATCCAATGCCATCCATGCCCTCAATGATGTTTAAATTCAAGAGACCACACAGAAAGACTTAGCCCATGCACCACTGAGTACCCCTGGGCATAATGGATGAAAGCAAGGCAAACTGGGTGCAGGCCTGAGCACACTGCCTGGCTTCGAAATGGCCCATTGAGCCTTGACCCCTACCACATGGCCAGGCCCTGCCTGGACCAGGCCTCAAAATGGCCCCCACCCACATGGCCAGGCCCCAACAACACCCCAAAAAGTCAAAAAACACGCGAAAATCACCCCAATCCAATGCCATTCATTCCCTCAATGACGTTTAAATTCAAGAGACCCCACAGAAAGACTTGGCCCATGCACCACTGAGTACCCCTGGGCATAATGAATAAAAGCAAGGCAAACTGGGTGCAGGCCTGAGCACACTACCTGGCTTCAAAATGGCCCCTTGAGCCTTGAACCCCACCATATGGCCAGGCCCTGCCTGTACCAGGCCTCAAAATGACCCCCACCCACATGGCAGTCCCCAACAACACCACAAAAAGTCAAAAAACACACAAAAATCACCCCAATCCAATGCCGTTCATGCCCTCAATGATGTTTAAATTCAAGAACCCCCACAGAAAGACTTGGCCCATGCACCACTGAGTACCCCTGGGCATAATGAATGAAAGCAAGGCAAACTGGGTGCAGGCCTGAACACACTGCCTGGCTTCAAAATTACCCCTTGAGCCTTGACCCCCACCACATGGCCAGGCCCTGCCTGAACCAGGCCTCCAAATGGCCCCCACCCACATGGCCAGACCCCAGCAACACCCCTAAAAGTTGTAAAAAACACAAAAAACCACCCCAATCCAATGCCATCCATGCCCTCAATGATGTTTAAATTCAAGAGACCTCACAGAAAGACTCGGCCCATGCACCACTGAGTACCCCTGGGCATAATGGATGAGAGCAAGGCCAACTGGGTGCAGGCCTGAACACACTGCCTGGCTTCAAAATGACCCCTTGATCCTTAACCCCCACCACATGGCCAGGCCCTGCCTGCACCAGGCCTCAAAATGACCCCCACCCACATGGCCAGGCCCCAACAACACCCCAAAGAGTAAAAAAAACACACAATATTCACCCCAATCCAATGCCATCCATGCCCTCAATAATTTTGAAATTCAAGAGACCCCACAGAAAGACTTGGCCCATGCACCACTGAGTACCCCTGGGCATAATGAATAAAAGCAAGGCAAACTGGGTGCAGGCCTGAGCACACTGTCTGGCTTCAAAATGGCCCCTTGAGCCTTGACCCCCACCACATGGCCAGGCCCTGCCTGTACCAGGCATCCAAATGGCCCCCACCCACATGGCCAGGCCCCAACAACATCCCCAAAAGTCGAAAAACACACGAAAATCACCCCATTCCAATAACCATCCATGCCCTCAATGATGTTTAAGTTCAATAGACCCCACAGAAAGACTTGGCTCATGCACCACTGAGTACCCCTGGGCAAAATGGATGAAAGCAAGGCAAACTGGTAGCAGGCCTGAGCACAGTGCCTGGCTTCAAAATGACCCCTTGAGCCTTGACCCCCACCACATGGCAAGGCCATGCCTGGACCAGGCCTCAAAATGGCCCCCACCCACATGGCCAGGCCCCAACAACACCCCAAAAAGTTGAAAAACACACAAAAATCACCCCAAATCCAATGCCATCCATGCCCTCAATGATGTTTAATTGGCTCATTCACCACTGAGTACCCCTGGGCATAATAGATGAAAGCAAGGAAAACTGGGTGCAGGCCTAAGCACACTGCCTGGCATCAAAATGGTGCCTTTACCCCTACCACATTGCCAGGCCCTGTCTGTACCAGGCATCCAAATGGCCCCCACCCAAATGGCTAGGACCCAACAACACCCCAAAAGGTCGAAAAACACACAAAAATCACCTCAATCCAATGCCATCCATGCCCTCAATGATGTTTAAATTCAAGAGACCACACAGAAAGACTTGGCCCATGCACCACTGAGTACCCCTGAGCATATTGGATCAAAGCAAGGCACACTGGGTGCAGGCCTGAGCACACTGTCTGGCTTCAAAATGGCCCCTTGAGCGTTGACCCCCACCACATGGCCAGGCCCTGCCTGTACCAGGCATCCAAATGGCCCCCACCCACATGGCCAGGCCCCAACAACATCCCAAAAAGTCGAAAAACACACGAAAATCACCCCATTCCAATAACCATCCATGCCCTCAATGATGTTTAAGTTCAATAGACCCCACAGAAAAACTTGGCCCATGCACCACTGAGTACCCCTGGGCAAAATGGATGAAAGCAAGGCAAACTGGTAGCAGGCCTGAGCACAGTGCCTGGCTTCAAAATGACCCCTTGAGCCTTGACCCCCACCACATGGCCAGGCCATGCCTGGACCAGGCCTCAAAATGGCCCCCACCCACATGGCCAGGCCCCAACAACACCCCAAAAAGTTGAAAAACACACAAAAATCACCCCAAATCCAATGCCATCCATGCCCTCAATGATGTTTAATTGGCTCATTCACCACTGAGTACCCCTGGGCATAATAGATGAAAGCAAGGAAAACTGGGTGCAGGCCTAAGCACACTGCCTGGCATCAAAATGGTGCCTTTACCCCTACCACATTGCCAGGCCCTGTCTGTACCAGGCATCCAAATGGCCCCCACCCAAATGGCTAGGACCCAACAACACCCCAAAAGGTCGAAAAACACACAAAAATCACCTCAATCCAATGCCATCCATGCCCTCAATGATGTTTAAATTCAAGAGACCACACAGAAAGACTTGGCCCATGCACCACTGAGTACCCCTGAGCATAATGGATCAAAGCAAGGCACACTGGGTGCAGGCCTGAGCACACTGTCTGGCTTCAAAATGGCCCCTTGACCCTTGACCCCCCACCACATGGCCGGGCCCTGCCTGTACTAGGCATCCAAATGGCCCCCACCCACATGGCCAGGCCCCAACAACACCCAGAAAAGTCAAAAGACACACAAAAATCACCCCACTCCAATGACCATCCATGCCCTCAATGATGTTTAAGTTCAATAGACCCCACAGAAAGGCTTGGCCCATGCACCACTGAGTACCCCTGGGCAAAATGGATGAAAGCAAGGCAAACTGGTAGCAGGCCTGAGCACAGTGCCTGGCTTCAATGGCCCCTTGAGCCTTGATCCCCACCACATGGCCAGGCCATGCCTGGACCAGGCCTCAAAATGGCCCCCACCCACATGGCCAGGCCCCAACAACAACACCCCAAAAAGTTGAAAAACACACAAAAATCACCCCAATCCAATGCCATCCATGCCCTCAATGATGTTTAAATTCAAGAGACCCCACAGAAATAATTGGCTCATGCACCACTGAGTACCCCTGGGCATAATAGATGAAAGCAAGGAAAACTGGGTGCAGGCCTAAGCACACTGCCTGGCTTCAAAATGGTGCCTTGACCCCTACCACATGGCCAGGCCTGTCTGTACCAGGCATCCAAATGGCCCCCACTCACATGGCCAAGACCCAACAACACCCCAAAAAGTCGAAAAACACAAAAAAATCACCTCAATCCATTGCCATCCATGCCCTCAATGATGTTTAAATTCAAGAGACCACACAGAAAGACTTGGCCCATGCACCACTAAGTACCCCTGGGCATAATGGATGAAAGCAAGGCAAACTGGGTGCAGGCCTGAGCACACTGCCTGGCTTCAAAATGGCCCATTGAGCCTTGACCCCCACCACATTGCCAGGCCCTGCCTGGATCAGGCCTAAAAATGGCCCTCACCCACATGGCCAGGCCCCAACAACACCCCAAAAAGTCATAAAACACACACTAATCACCCCAATCCAATGCCACCCATGCCCTCAATTATATTTAAATTCAAGAGACCCCACAGAAAGACTTTGCCCATCCACCACTGAGAACCCCTGGGCATAATGAATGAAAGCAAGGCAAACTGGGTACAGGCCTGAGCACAATGCCTGGCTTCAAAATGGCCCCTTGAGCCTTGACCCCCCCCGCCCCCCACCACATGGCCAGGCCCTGCCTGTACCAGGCATCAAAATGGCCCCCACCCACATGGCCAGGCCCCAACAGCACCCCAAAAAGTCGGAAAACACACGAAAATCACCCCACTCTAATGACCATCCATGCCCTCAATGATGATTAAATTCAATAGACCCCACAGAAAGACTGGGCACCACTGAGTACCCCTGGGCATAATTGATCAAAGCAAGGAAAACTGGGTGCAGGCCTGAACACACTACCTGGCTTCAAAATGATCCCTTGTGCCTTGACCCCCACCACATGGCCAGGCCCTGCCTGGACCAGACCTCAAAATGGTCCCCACCCACATGGCCAGGCCCCAACAACACCCCAAAAAGTCAAAAAACATGTGAAAATCACCCCAATCCAATGCCATCCATGCCCTCAATGACGTTTAAATTCAAGAGACCCCACAGAAAGACTTGGCCCATGCACCACTGAGTACCCCTGGGCATAATGAATAAAAGCAAGGCAAACTGGGTGCAGGCCTGAGCACACTGCCTGGCTTCAAAATGGCCCCTTGAGCCTTGAACCCCACTATATGGCCAGGCCCTGCCGGTACCAGGCCTCAAAATGACCCCCACCCACATGGCAGGCCCCAACAACACCACAAAAAGTCAAAAAACACACAAAAATCACCCTAATCCAATGCCGTTCATGCCCTCAATGATGTTTAAATTCAAGAAACCCCACAGAAAGACTTGGCCCATGCACCACTGAGTACCCCTGGGCATAATGAATGAAAGCAAGGCAAACTGGGTGCAGGCCTGAACAGACTGCCTGCCTTTCAAAATTACCCCTTGAGCCTTGACCCCCAACACATGGCCAGGCCCTGCCTGAACCAGGCCTCCAAATGGCCCCCACCCACATGGCCAGACCCCAACAACACCACTAAAAGTTGTAAAAAACACAAAAAAACCACCCCAATCCAATGCCATCCATGCCCTCAATGGTGTTTAAATTCAAGAGACCTCACAGAAAGACTTGGCCCATGCACCACTGAGTACCCCTGGGCATAATGGATGAAAGCAAGGCCAACTGGGTGCAGGCCTAAACACACTGCCTGGCTTCAAAATGACGCCTTGATCCTTAACCCCCACCACATGGCCAGGCCCTGCCTGCACCAGGCCTCAAAATATCCCCCACCCACATGGCTAGGCCCCAACAACACCCCAAAGAGTAAAAAAAAAACACACAATATTCACCCCAATCCAATGCCATCCATGCCCTCAATAATGTTTAAATTCAAGAGACCTCACAGAAAGACTTGGCCCATGCACCACTGAGTACCCCTGGGCATAATGAATAAAAGCAAGGCAAACTGGGTGCAGGCCTGAGCACACTGTCTGGCTTCAAAATGGCCCCTTGAGCGTTGACCCCCACCACATATCCAGGCCCTGCCTGTACCAGGCATCCAAATGGCCCCCACCCACATGGCCAGGCCCCAACAACATCCCAAAAAGTCGAAAAACACACGAAAATCATCCCATTCCAATAACCATTCATGCCCTCAATGATGTTTAAGTTCAATAGACCCCACAGAAAAACTTGGCCCATGCACCACTGAGTACCCCTGGGCAAAATGGATGAAAGCAAGGCAAACTGGTAGCAGGCCTGAGCACAGTGCCTGGCTTCAAAATGACCCCTTGAGCCTTGACCCCCACCACATGGCCAGGCCATGCCTGGACCAGACCTCAAAATGGCCCCCACCCACATGGCCAGGCCCCAACAACACCCCAAAAAGTTGAAAAACACACAAAAATCACCCCAATCCAATGCCAACCATGCCCTCAATGATGTTTAAATTCAAAAGACCCCACAGAAATAAGTGGCTCATTCACCACTGAGT
The DNA here is from genome assembly GCF_964263255.1 of Lissotriton vulgaris. NCBI lineage: Eukaryota > Metazoa > Chordata > Amphibia > Caudata > Salamandridae > Lissotriton > Lissotriton vulgaris. Next base: position 458,012,899 of record NC_141696.1, on the reverse strand, counting down.
ACCCCTGGGCATAATAGATGAAAGCAAGGAAAACTGGGTGCAGGCCTAAGCACACTGCCTGGCTTCAAAATGGTGCCTTTACCCCTACCACATTGCCAGGCCCTGTCTGTACCAGGCATCCAAATGGCCCCCACCCAAATGGCCAGGACCCAACAACACCCCAAAAGGTCGAAAAACACACAAAAATCACCTCAATCCAATGCCATCCATGCCCTCAATGATGTTTAAATTCAAGAGACCACACAGAAAGACTTAGCCCATGCACCACTGAGTACCCCTGGGCATAATGGATGAAAGCAAGGCAAACTGGGTGCAGGCCTGAGCACACTGCCTGGCTTCGAAATGGCCCATTGAGCCTTGACCCCTACCACATGGCCAGGCCCTGCCTGGACCAGGCCTCAAAATGGCCCCCACCCACATGGCCAGGCCCCAACAACACCCCAAAAAGTCAAAAAACACGCGAAAATCACCCCAATCCAATGCCATTCATTCCCTCAATGACGTTTAAATTCAAGAGACCCCACAGAAAGACTTGGCCCATGCACCACTGAGTACCCCTGGGCATAATGAATAAAAGCAAGGCAAACTGGGTGCAGGCCTGAGCACACTACCTGGCTTCAAAATGGCCCCTTGAGCCTTGAACCCCACCATATGGCCAGGCCCTGCCTGTACCAGGCCTCAAAATGACCCCCACCCACATGGCAGTCCCCAACAACACCACAAAAAGTCAAAAAACACACAAAAATCACCCCAATCCAATGCCGTTCATGCCCTCAATGATGTTTAAATTCAAGAACCCCCACAGAAAGACTTGGCCCATGCACCACTGAGTACCCCTGGGCATAATGAATGAAAGCAAGGCAAACTGGGTGCAGGCCTGAACACACTGCCTGGCTTCAAAATTACCCCTTGAGCCTTGACCCCCACCACATGGCCAGGCCCTGCCTGAACCAGGCCTCCAAATGGCCCCCACCCACATGGCCAGACCCCAGCAACACCCCTAAAAGTTGTAAAAAACACAAAAAACCACCCCAATCCAATGCCATCCATGCCCTCAATGATGTTTAAATTCAAGAGACCTCACAGAAAGACTCGGCCCATGCACCACTGAGTACCCCTGGGCATAATGGATGAGAGCAAGGCCAACTGGGTGCAGGCCTGAACACACTGCCTGGCTTCAAAATGACCCCTTGATCCTTAACCCCCACCACATGGCCAGGCCCTGCCTGCACCAGGCCTCAAAATGACCCCCACCCACATGGCCAGGCCCCAACAACACCCCAAAGAGTAAAAAAAACACACAATATTCACCCCAATCCAATGCCATCCATGCCCTCAATAATTTTGAAATTCAAGAGACCCCACAGAAAGACTTGGCCCATGCACCACTGAGTACCCCTGGGCATAATGAATAAAAGCAAGGCAAACTGGGTGCAGGCCTGAGCACACTGTCTGGCTTCAAAATGGCCCCTTGAGCCTTGACCCCCACCACATGGCCAGGCCCTGCCTGTACCAGGCATCCAAATGGCCCCCACCCACATGGCCAGGCCCCAACAACATCCCCAAAAGTCGAAAAACACACGAAAATCACCCCATTCCAATAACCATCCATGCCCTCAATGATGTTTAAGTTCAATAGACCCCACAGAAAGACTTGGCTCATGCACCACTGAGTACCCCTGGGCAAAATGGATGAAAGCAAGGCAAACTGGTAGCAGGCCTGAGCACAGTGCCTGGCTTCAAAATGACCCCTTGAGCCTTGACCCCCACCACATGGCAAGGCCATGCCTGGACCAGGCCTCAAAATGGCCCCCACCCACATGGCCAGGCCCCAACAACACCCCAAAAAGTTGAAAAACACACAAAAATCACCCCAAATCCAATGCCATCCATGCCCTCAATGATGTTTAATTGGCTCATTCACCACTGAGTACCCCTGGGCATAATAGATGAAAGCAAGGAAAACTGGGTGCAGGCCTAAGCACACTGCCTGGCATCAAAATGGTGCCTTTACCCCTACCACATTGCCAGGCCCTGTCTGTACCAGGCATCCAAATGGCCCCCACCCAAATGGCTAGGACCCAACAACACCCCAAAAGGTCGAAAAACACACAAAAATCACCTCAATCCAATGCCATCCATGCCCTCAATGATGTTTAAATTCAAGAGACCACACAGAAAGACTTGGCCCATGCACCACTGAGTACCCCTGAGCATAATGGATCAAAGCAAGGCACACTGGGTGCAGGCCTGAGCACACTGTCTGGCTTCAAAATGGCCCCTTGAGCGTTGACCCCCACCACATGGCCAGGCCCTGCCTGTACCAGGCATCCAAATGGCCCCCACCCACATGGCCAGGCCCCAACAACATCCCAAAAAGTCGAAAAACACACGAAAATCACCCCATTCCAATAACCATCCATGCCCTCAATGATGTTTAAGTTCAATAGACCCCACAGAAAAACTTGGCCCATGCACCACTGAGTACCCCTGGGCAAAATGGATGAAAGCAAGGCAAACTGGTAGCAGGCCTGAGCACAGTGCCTGGCTTCAAAATGACCCCTTGAGCCTTGACCCCCACCACATGGCCAGGCCATGCCTGGACCAGGCCTCAAAATGGCCCCCACCCACATGGCCAGGCCCCAACAACACCCCAAAAAGTTGAAAAACACACAAAAATCACCCCAAATCCAATGCCATCCATGCCCTCAATGATGTTTAATTGGCTCATTCACCACTGAGTACCCCTGGGCATAATAGATGAAAGCAAGGAAAACTGGGTGCAGGCCTAAGCACACTGCCTGGCATCAAAATGGTGCCTTTACCCCTACCACATTGCCAGGCCCTGTCTGTACCAGGCATCCAAATGGCCCCCACCCAAATGGCTAGGACCCAACAACACCCCAAAAGGTCGAAAAACACACAAAAATCACCTCAATCCAATGCCATCCATGCCCTCAATGATGTTTAAATTCAAGAGACCACACAGAAAGACTTGGCCCATGCACCACTGAGTACCCCTGAGCATAATGGATCAAAGCAAGGCACACTGGGTGCAGGCCTGAGCACACTGTCTGGCTTCAAAATGGCCCCTTGACCCTTGACCCCCCACCACATGGCCGGGCCCTGCCTGTACTAGGCATCCAAATGGCCCCCACCCACATGGCCAGGCCCCAACAACACCCAGAAAAGTCAAAAGACACACAAAAATCACCCCACTCCAATGACCATCCATGCCCTCAATGATGTTTAAGTTCAATAGACCCCACAGAAAGGCTTGGCCCATGCACCACTGAGTACCCCTGGGCAAAATGGATGAAAGCAAGGCAAACTGGTAGCAGGCCTGAGCACAGTGCCTGGCTTCAATGGCCCCTTGAGCCTTGATCCCCACCACATGGCCAGGCCATGCCTGGACCAGGCCTCAAAATGGCCCCCACCCACATGGCCAGGCCCCAACAACAACACCCCAAAAAGTTGAAAAACACACAAAAATCACCCCAATCCAATGCCATCCATGCCCTCAATGATGTTTAAATTCAAGAGACCCCACAGAAATAATTGGCTCATGCACCACTGAGTACCCCTGGGCATAATAGATGAAAGCAAGGAAAACTGGGTGCAGGCCTAAGCACACTGCCTGGCTTCAAAATGGTGCCTTGACCCCTACCACATGGCCAGGCCTGTCTGTACCAGGCATCCAAATGGCCCCCACTCACATGGCCAAGACCCAACAACACCCCAAAAAGTCGAAAAACACAAAAAAATCACCTCAATCCATTGCCATCCATGCCCTCAATGATGTTTAAATTCAAGAGACCACACAGAAAGACTTGGCCCATGCACCACTAAGTACCCCTGGGCATAATGGATGAAAGCAAGGCAAACTGGGTGCAGGCCTGAGCACACTGCCTGGCTTCAAAATGGCCCATTGAGCCTTGACCCCCACCACATTGCCAGGCCCTGCCTGGATCAGGCCTAAAAATGGCCCTCACCCACATGGCCAGGCCCCAACAACACCCCAAAAAGTCATAAAACACACACTAATCACCCCAATCCAATGCCACCCATGCCCTCAATTATATTTAAATTCAAGAGACCCCACAGAAAGACTTTGCCCATCCACCACTGAGAACCCCTGGGCATAATGAATGAAAGCAAGGCAAACTGGGTACAGGCCTGAGCACAATGCCTGGCTTCAAAATGGCCCCTTGAGCCTTGACCCCCCCCCGCCCCCCACCACATGGCCAGGCCCTGCCTGTACCAGGCATCAAAATGGCCCCCACCCACATGGCCAGGCCCCAACAGCACCCCAAAAAGTCGGAAAACACACGAAAATCACCCCACTCTAATGACCATCCATGCCCTCAATGATGATTAAATTCAATAGACCCCACAGAAAGACTGGGCACCACTGAGTACCCCTGGGCATAATTGATCAAAGCAAGGAAAACTGGGTGCAGGCCTGAACACACTACCTGGCTTCAAAATGATCCCTTGTGCCTTGACCCCCACCACATGGCCAGGCCCTGCCTGGACCAGACCTCAAAATGGTCCCCACCCACATGGCCAGGCCCCAACAACACCCCAAAAAGTCAAAAAACATGTGAAAATCACCCCAATCCAATGCCATCCATGCCCTCAATGACGTTTAAATTCAAGAGACCCCACAGAAAGACTTGGCCCATGCACCACTGAGTACCCCTGGGCATAATGAATAAAAGCAAGGCAAACTGGGTGCAGGCCTGAGCACACTGCCTGGCTTCAAAATGGCCCCTTGAGCCTTGAACCCCACTATATGGCCAGGCCCTGCCGGTACCAGGCCTCAAAATGACCCCCACCCACATGGCAGGCCCCAACAACACCACAAAAAGTCAAAAAACACACAAAAATCACCCTAATCCAATGCCGTTCATGCCCTCAATGATGTTTAAATTCAAGAAACCCCACAGAAAGACTTGGCCCATGCACCACTGAGTACCCCTGGGCATAATGAATGAAAGCAAGGCAAACTGGGTGCAGGCCTGAACAGACTGCCTGCCTTTCAAAATTACCCCTTGAGCCTTGACCCCCAACACATGGCCAGGCCCTGCCTGAACCAGGCCTCCAAATGGCCCCCACCCACATGGCCAGACCCCAACAACACCACTAAAAGTTGTAAAAAACACAAAAAAACCACCCCAATCCAATGCCATCCATGCCCTCAATGGTGTTTAAATTCAAGAGACCTCACAGAAAGACTTGGCCCATGCACCACTGAGTACCCCTGGGCATAATGGATGAAAGCAAGGCCAACTGGGTGCAGGCCTAAACACACTGCCTGGCTTCAAAATGACGCCTTGATCCTTAACCCCCACCACATGGCCAGGCCCTGCCTGCACCAGGCCTCAAAATATCCCCCACCCACATGGCTAGGCCCCAACAACACCCCAAAGAGTAAAAAAAAAACACACAATATTCACCCCAATCCAATGCCATCCATGCCCTCAATAATGTTTAAATTCAAGAGACCTCACAGAAAGACTTGGCCCATGCACCACTGAGTACCCCTGGGCATAATGAATAAAAGCAAGGCAAACTGGGTGCAGGCCTGAGCACACTGTCTGGCTTCAAAATGGCCCCTTGAGCGTTGACCCCCACCACATATCCAGGCCCTGCCTGTACCAGGCATCCAAATGGCCCCCACCCACATGGCCAGGCCCCAACAACATCCCAAAAAGTCGAAAAACACACGAAAATCATCCCATTCCAATAACCATTCATGCCCTCAATGATGTTTAAGTTCAATAGACCCCACAGAAAAACTTGGCCCATGCACCACTGAGTACCCCTGGGCAAAATGGATGAAAGCAAGGCAAACTGGTAGCAGGCCTGAGCACAGTGCCTGGCTTCAAAATGACCCCTTGAGCCTTGACCCCCACCACATGGCCAGGCCATGCCTGGACCAGACCTCAAAATGGCCCCCACCCACATGGCCAGGCCCCAACAACACCCCAAAAAGTTGAAAAACACACAAAAATCACCCCAATCCAATGCCAACCATGCCCTCAATGATGTTTAAATTCAAAAGACCCCACAGAAATAAGTGGCTCATTCACCACTGAGTACCCCTGGGCATAATAGATGAAAGCAAGGAAAACTGGGTGCAGGCCTAAGCACACTGCCTGGCTTCAAAATGGTGCCTTTACCCCTACCACATTGCCAGGCCCTGTCTGTACCAGGCATCCAAATGGCCCCCACCCAAATGGCCAGGACCCAACAACACCCCAAAAGGTCGAAAAACACACAAAAATCACCTCAATCCAATGCCATCCATGCCCTCAATGATGTTTAAATTCAAGAGACCACACAGAAAGACTTAGCCCATGCACCACTGAGTACCCCTGGGCATAATGGATGAAAGCAAGGCAAACTGGGTGCAGGCCTGAGCACACTGCCTGGCTTCGAAATGGCCCATTGAGCCTTGACCCCTACCACATGGCCAGGCCCTGCCTGGACCAGGCCTCAAAATGGCCCCCACCCACATGGCCAGGCCCCAACAACACCCCAAAAAGTCAAAAAACACGCGAAAATCACCCCAATCCAATGCCATTCATTCCCTCAATGACGTTTAAATTCAAGAGACCCCACAGAAAGACTTGGCCCATGCACCACTGAGTACCCCTGGGCATAATGAATAAAAGCAAGGCAAACTGGGTGCAGGCCTGAGCACACTGTCTGGCTTCAAAATGGCCCCTTGAGCCTTGACCCCCACCACATGGCCAGGCCCTGCCTGTACCAGGCATCCAAATGGCCCCCACCCACATGGCCAGGCCCCAACAACATCCCCAAAAGTCGAAAAACACACGAAAATCACCCCATTCCAATAACCATCCATGCCCTCAATGATGTTTAAGTTCAATAGACCCCACAGAAAGACTTGGCTCATGCACCACTGAGTACCCCTGGGCAAAATGGATGAAAGCAAGGCAAACTGGTAGCAGGCCTGAGCACAGTGCCTGGCTTCAAAATGACCCCTTGAGCCTTGACCCCCACCACATGGCAAGGCCATGCCTGGACCAGGCCTCAAAATGGCCCCCACCCACATGGCCAGGCCCCAACAACACCCCAAAAAGTTGAAAAACACACAAAAATCACCCCAAATCCAATGCCATCCATGCCCTCAATGATGTTTAATTGGCTCATTCACCACTGAGTACCCCTGGGCATAATAGATGAAAGCAAGGAAAACTGGGTGCAGGCCTAAGCACACTGCCTGGCATCAAAATGGTGCCTTTACCCCTACCACATTGCCAGGCCCTGTCTGTACCAGGCATCCAAATGGCCCCCACCCAAATGGCTAGGACCCAACAACACCCCAAAAGGTCGAAAAACACACAAAAATCACCTCAATCCAATGCCATCCATGCCCTCAATGATGTTTAAATTCAAGAGACCACACAGAAAGACTTGGCCCATGCACCACTGAGTACCCCTGAGCATAATGGATCAAAGCAAGGCACACTGGGTGCAGGCCTGAGCACACTGTCTGGCTTCAAAATGGCCCCTTGAGCGTTGACCCCCACCACATGGCCAGGCCCTGCCTGTACCAGGCATCCAAATGGCCCCCACCCACATGGCCAGGCCCCAACAACATCCCAAAAAGTCGAAAAACACACGAAAATCACCCCATTCCAATAACCATCCATGCCCTCAATGATGTTTAAGTTCAATAGACCCCACAGAAAAACTTGGCCCATGCACCACTGAGTACCCCTGGGCAAAATGGATGAAAGCAAGGCAAACTGGTAGCAGGCCTGAGCACAGTGCCTGGCTTCAAAATGACCCCTTGAGCCTTGACCCCCACCACATGGCCAGGCCATGCCTGGACCAGGCCTCAAAATGGCCCCCACCCACATGGCCAGGCCCCAACAACACCCCAAAAAGTTGAAAAACACACAAAAATCACCCCAAATCCAATGCCATCCATGCCCTCAATGATGTTTAATTGGCTCATTCACCACTGAGTACCCCTGGGCATAATAGATGAAAGCAAGGAAAACTGGGTGCAGGCCTAAGCACACTGCCTGGCATCAAAATGGTGCCTTTACCCCTACCACATTGCCAGGCCCTGTCTGTACCAGGCATCCAAATGGCCCCCACCCAAATGGCTAGGACCCAACAACACCCCAAAAGGTCGAAAAACACACAAAAATCACCTCAATCCAATGCCATCCATGCCCTCAATGATGTTTAAATTCAAGAGACCACACAGAAAGACTTGGCCCATGCACCACTGAGTACCCCTGAGCATAATGGATCAAAGCAAGGCACACTGGGTGCAGGCCTGAGCACACTGTCTGGCTTCAAAATGGCCCCTTGACCCTTGACCCCCCACCACATGGCCGGGCCCTGCCTGTACTAGGCATCCAAATGGCCCCCACCCACATGGCCAGGCCCCAACAACACCCAGAAAAGTCAAAAGACACACAAAAATCACCCCACTCCAATGACCATCCATGCCCTCAATGATGTTTAAGTTCAATAGACCCCACAGAAAGGCTTGGCCCATGCACCACTGAGTACCCCTGGGCAAAATGGATGAAAGCAAGGCAAACTGGTAGCAGGCCTGAGCACAGTGCCTGGCTTCAATGGCCCCTTGAGCCTTGATCCCCACCACATGGCCAGGCCATGCCTGGACCAGGCCTCAAAATGGCCCCCACCCACATGGCCAGGCCCCAACAACAACACCCCAAAAAGTTGAAAAACACACAAAAATCACCCCAATCCAATGCCATCCATGCCCTCAATGATGTTTAAATTCAAGAGACCCCACAGAAATAATTGGCTCATGCACCACTGAGTACCCCTGGGCATAATAGATGAAAGCAAGGAAAACTGGGTGCAGGCCTAAGCACACTGCCTGGCTTCAAAATGGTGCCTTGACCCCTACCACATGGCCAGGCCTGTCTGTACCAGGCATCCAAATGGCCCCCACTCACATGGCCAAGACCCAACAACACCCCAAAAAGTCGAAAAACACAAAAAAATCACCTCAATCCATTGCCATCCATGCCCTCAATGATGTTTAAATTCAAGAGACCACACAGAAAGACTTGGCCCATGCACCACTAAGTACCCCTGGGCATAATGGATGAAAGCAAGGCAAACTGGGTGCAGGCCTGAGCACACTGCCTGGCTTCAAAATGGCCCATTGAGCCTTGACCCCCACCACATTGCCAGGCCCTGCCTGGATCAGGCCTAAAAATGGCCCTCACCCACATGGCCAGGCCCCAACAACACCCCAAAAAGTCATAAAACACACACTAATCACCCCAATCCAATGCCACCCATGCCCTCAATTATATTTAAATTCAAGAGACCCCACAGAAAGACTTTGCCCATCCACCACTGAGAACCCCTGGGCATAATGAATGAAAGCAAGGCAAACTGGGTACAGGCCTGAGCACAATGCCTGGCTTCAAAATGGCCCCTTGAGCCTTGACCCCCCCCCGCCCCCCACCACATGGCCAGGCCCTGCCTGTACCAGGCATCAAAATGGCCCCCACCCACATGGCCAGGCCCCAACAGCACCCCAAAAAGTCGGAAAACACACGAAAATCACCCCACTCTAATGACCATCCATGCCCTCAATGATGATTAAATTCAATAGACCCCACAGAAAGACTGGGCACCACTGAGTACCCCTGGGCATAATTGATCAAAGCAAGGAAAACTGGGTGCAGGCCTGAACACACTACCTGGCTTCAAAATGATCCCTTGTGCCTTGACCCCCACCACATGGCCAGGCCCTGCCTGGACCAGACCTCAAAATGGTCCCCACCCACATGGCCAGGCCCCAACAACACCCCAAAAAGTCAAAAAACATGTGAAAATCACCCCAATCCAATGCCATCCATGCCCTCAATGACGTTTAAATTCAAGAGACCCCACAGAAAGACTTGGCCCATGCACCACTGAGTACCCCTGGGCATAATGAATAAAAGCAAGGCAAACTGGGTGCAGGCCTGAGCACACTGCCTGGCTTCAAAATGGCCCCTTGAGCCTTGAACCCCACTATATGGCCAGGCCCTGCCGGTACCAGGCCTCAAAATGACCCCCACCCACATGGCAGGCCCCAACAACACCACAAAAAGTCAAAAAACACACAAAAATCACCCTAATCCAATGCCGTTCATGCCCTCAATGATGTTTAAATTCAAGAAACCCCACAGAAAGACTTGGCCCATGCACCACTGAGTACCCCTGGGCATAATGAATGAAAGCAAGGCAAACTGGGTGCAGGCCTGAACAGACTGCCTGCCTTTCAAAATTACCCCTTGAGCCTTGACCCCCAACACATGGCCAGGCCCTGCCTGAACCAGGCCTCCAAATGGCCCCCACCCACATGGCCAGACCCCAACAACACCACTAAAAGTTGTAAAAAACACAAAAAAACCACCCCAATCCAATGCCATCCATGCCCTCAATGGTGTTTAAATTCAAGAGACCTCACAGAAAGACTTGGCCCATGCACCACTGAGTACCCCTGGGCATAATGGATGAAAGCAAGGCCAACTGGGTGCAGGCCTAAACACACTGCCTGGCTTCAAAATGACGCCTTGATCCTTAACCCCCACCACATGGCCAGGCCCTGCCTGCACCAGGCCTCAAAATATCCCCCACCCACATGGCTAGGCCCCAACAACACCCCAAAGAGTAAAAAAAAAACACACAATATTCACCCCAATCCAATGCCATCCATGCCCTCAATAATGTTTAAATTCAAGAGACCTCACAGAAAGACTTGGCCCATGCACCACTGAGTACCCCTGGGCATAATGAATAAAAGCAAGGCAAACTGGGTGCAGGCCTGAGCACACTGTCTGGCTTCAAAATGGCCCCTTGAGCGTTGACCCCCACCACATATCCAGGCCCTGCCTGTACCAGGCATCCAAATGGCCCCCACCCACATGGCCAGGCCCCAACAACATCCCAAAAAGTCGAAAAACACACGAAAATCATCCCATTCCAATAACCATTCATGCCCTCAATGATGTTTAAGTTCAATAGACCCCACAGAAAAACTTGGCCCATGCACCACTGAGTACCCCTGGGCAAAATGGATGAAAGCAAGGCAAACTGGTAGCAGGCCTGAGCACAGTGCCTGGCTTCAAAATGACCCCTTGAGCCTTGACCCCCACCACATGGCCAGGCCATGCCTGGACCAGACCTCAAAATGGCCCCCACCCACATGGCCAGGCCCCAACAACACCCCAAAAAGTTGAAAAACACACAAAAATCACCCCAATCCAATGCCAACCATGCCCTCAATGATGTTTAAATTCAAAAGACCCCACAGAAATAAGTGGCTCATTCACCACTGAGTACCCCTGGGCATAATAGATGAAAGCAAGGAAAACTGGGTGCAGGCCTAAGCACACTGCCTGGCTTCAAAATGGTGCCTTTACCCCTACCACATTGCCAGGCCCTGTCTGTACCAGGCATCCAAATGGCCCCCACCCAAATGGCCAGGACCCAACAACACCCCAAAAGGTCGAAAAACACACAAAAATCACCTCAATCCAATGCCATCCATGCCCTCAATGATGTTTAAATTCAAGAGACCACACAGAAAGACTTAGCCCATGCACCACTGAGTACCCCTGGGCATAATGGATGAAAGCAAGGCAAACTGGGTGCAGGCCTGAGCACACTGCCTGGCTTCGAAATGGCCCATTGAGCCTTGACCCCTACCACATGGCCAGGCCCTGCCTGGACCAGGCCTCAAAATGGCCCCCACCCACATGGCCAGGCCCCAACAACACCCCAAAAAGTCAAAAAACACGCGAAAATCACCCCAATCCAATGCCATTCATTCCCTCAATGACGTTTAAATTCAAGAGACCCCACAGAAAGACTTGGCCCATGCACCACTGAGTACCCCTGGGCATAATGAATAAAAGCAAGGCAAACTGGGTGCAGGCCTGAGCACACTACCTGGCTTCAAAATGGCCCCTTGAGCCTTGAACCCCACCATATGGCCAGGCCCTGCCTGTACCAGGCCTCAAAATGACCCCCACCCACATGGCAGTCCCCAACAACACCACAAAAAGTCAAAAAACACACAAAAATCACCCCAATCCAATGCCGTTCATGCCCTCAATGATGTTTAAATTCAAGAACCCCCACAGAAAGACTTGGCCCATGCACCACTGAGTACCCCTGGGCATAATGAATGAAAGCAAGGCAAACTGGGTGCAGGCCTGAACACACTGCCTGGCTTCAAAATTACCCCTTGAGCCTTGACCCCCACCACATGGCCAGGCCCTGCCTGAACCAGGCCTCCAAATGGCCCCCACCCACATGGCCAGACCCCAGCAACACCCCTAAAAGTTGTAAAAAACACAAAAAACCACCCCAATCCAATGCCATCCATGCCCTCAATGATGTTTAAATTCAAGAGACCTCACAGAAAGACTCGGCCCATGCACCACTGAGTACCCCTGGGCATAATGGATGAGAGCAAGGCCAACTGGGTGCAGGCCTGAACACACTGCCTGGCTTCAAAATGACCCCTTGATCCTTAACCCCCACCACATGGCCAGGCCCTGCCTGCACCAGGCCTCAAAATGACCCCCACCCACATGGCCAGGCCCCAACAACACCCCAAAGAGTAAAAAAAACACACAATATTCACCCCAATCCAATGCCATCCATGCCCTCAATAATTTTGAAATTCAAGAGACCCCACAGAAAGACTTGGCCCATGCACCACTGAGTACCCCTGGGCATAATGAATAAAAGCAAGGCAAACTGGGTGCAGGCCTGAGCACACTGTCTGGCTTCAAAATGGCCCCTTGAGCCTTGACCCCCACCACATGGCCAGGCCCTGCCTGTACCAGGCATCCAAATGGCCCCCACCCACATGGCCAGGCCCCAACAACATCCCCAAAAGTCGAAAAACACACGAAAATCACCCCATTCCAATAACCATCCATGCCCTCAATGATGTTTAAGTTCAATAGACCCCACAGAAAGACTTGGCTCATGCACCACTGAGTACCCCTGGGCAAAATGGATGAAAGCAAGGCAAACTGGTAGCAGGCCTGAGCACAGTGCCTGGCTTCAAAATGACCCCTTGAGCCTTGACCCCCACCACATGGCAAGGCCATGCCTGGACCAGGCCTCAAAATGGCCCCCACCCACATGGCCAGGCCCCAACAACACCCCAAAAAGTTGAAAAACACACAAAAATCACCCCAAATCCAATGCCATCCATGCCCTCAATGATGTTTAATTGGCTCATTCACCACTGAGTACCCCTGGGCATAATAGATGAAAGCAAGGAAAACTGGGTGCAGGCCTAAGCACACTGCCTGGCATCAAAATGGTGCCTTTACCCCTACCACATTGCCAGGCCCTGTCTGTACCAGGCATCCAAATGGCCCCCACCCAAATGGCTAGGACCCAACAACACCCCAAAAGGTCGAAAAACACACAAAAATCACCTCAATCCAATGCCATCCATGCCCTCAATGATGTTTAAATTCAAGAGACCACACAGAAAGACGTGGCCCATGCACCACTGAGTACCCCTGAGCATAATGGATCAAAGCAAGGCACACTGGGTGCAGGCCTGAGCACACTGTCTGGCTTCAAAATGGCCCCTTGAGCGTTGACCCCCACCACATGGCCAGGCCCTGCCTGTACCAGGCATCCAAATGGCCCCCACCCACATGGCCAGGCCCCAACAACATCCCAAAAAGTCGAAAAACACACGAAAATCACCCCATTCCAATAACCATCCATGCCCTCAATGATGTTTAAGTTCAATAGACCCCACAGAAAAACTTGGCCCATGCACCACTGAGTACCCCTGGGCAAAATGGATGAAAGCAAGGCAAACTGGTAGCAGGCCTGAGCACAGTGCCTGGCTTCAAAATGACCCCTTGAGCCTTGACCCCCACCACATGGCCAGGCCATGCCTGGACCAGGCCTCAAAATGGCCCCCACCCACATGGCCAGGCCCCAACAACACCCCAAAAAGTTGAAAAACACACAACAATCACCCCAATCCAATGCCATCCATGCCCTCAATGATGTTTAAATTCAAAAGACCCCACAGAAATAAGTGGCTCATTCACCACTGAGTACCCCTGGGCATAATAGATGAAAGCAAGGAAAACTGGGTGCAGGCCTAAGCACACTGCCTGGCTTCAAAATGGTGCCTTTATCCCTACCACATTGCCAGGCCCTGTCTGTACCAGGCATCCAAATGGCCCCCACCCAAATGGCCAGGACCCAACAACACCCCAAAAGGTCGAAAAACACACAAAAATCGCCTCAATCCAATGCCATCCATGCCCTCAATGATGTTTAAATTCAAGAGACCACACAGAAAGACTTAGCCCATGCACCACTGAGTACCCCTGGGCATTTTGGATGAAAGCAAGGCAAACTGGGTGCAGGCCTGAGCACACTGCCTGGCTTCGAAATGGCCCATTGAGCCTTGACCCCTACCACATGGCCAGGCCCTGCCTGGACCAGGCCTCAAAATGGCCCCCACCCACATGGCCAGGCCCCAACAACACCCCAAAAAGTCAAAAAACACGCGAAAATCACCCCAATCCAATGCCATCCATGCCCTCAATGACGTTTAAATTCAAGAGACCCCACAGAAAGACTTGGCCCATGCACCACTGAGTACCCCTGGGCATAATGAATAAAAGCAAGGCAAACTGGGTGCAGGCCTGAGCACACTGCCTGGCTTCAAAATGGCCCCTTGAGCCTTGAACCCCACCATATGGCCAGGCCCTGCCTGTACCAGGCCTCAAAATGACCCCCCACCCACATGTCAGTCCCCAACAACACCACAAAAAGTCAAAAAACACACAAAAATCACCCCACTCCAATGCCGTTCATGCCCTCAATGATGTTTAAATTCAAGAAACCCCACAGAAAGACTTGGCCCATGCACCACTGAGTACCCCTGGGCATAATGAATGAAAGCAAGGCAAACTGGGTGCAGGCCTGAACACACTGCCTGGCTTCAAAATTACCCCTTGAGCCTTGACCCCCACCACATGGCCAGGCCCTGCCTGAACCAGGCCTCCAAATGGCCCCCACCCACATGGCCAGACCCCAACAACACCACTAAAAGTTGTAAAAAACACAAAAAAAACACCCCAATCCAATGCCATCCATGCCCTCAATGGTGTTTAAATTCAAGAGACCTCACAGAAAGACTTGGCCCATGCACCACTGAGTAACCCTGGGCATAATGGATGAAAGCAAGGCCAACTGGGTGCAGGCCTAAACACACTGCCAGGCTTCAAAATGACGCCTTGATCCTTAACCGCCACCACATGGCCAGGCCCTGCCTGCACCAGGCCTCAAAATATCCCCCACCCACATGGCTAGGCCCCAACAACACCACAAAAAGTTAAAAAAAACACACAAAAATCACCCTAATCCAATGCCGTTCATGCCCTCAATGATGTTTAAATTCAAGAAACCCCACAGAAAGACTTGGCCCATGCACCACTGAGTACCCCTGGGCATAATGAATGAAAGCAAGGCAAACTGGGTGCAGGCCTGAACAGACTGCCTGGCTTCAAAATTACCCCTTGAGCCTTGACCCCCACCACATGGCCAGGCCCTGCCTGAACCAGGCCTCCAAATGGCCCCCACCCACATGGCCAGACCCCAACAACACCCCTAAAAGTTGTAAAAAACACAAAAAACCACCCCAATCCAATGCCATCCATGCCCTCAATGATGTTTAAATTCAAGAGACCTCACAGAAAGACTTGGCCCATGCACCACTGAGTACCCCTGGGCATAATGGATGAAAGCAAGGCCAACTGGGTGCAGGCCTAAACACACTGCCTGGCTTCAAAATGACGCCTTGATCCTTAACCCCCACCACATGGCCAGGCCCTGCCTGCACCAGGCCTCAAAATATCCCCCACCCACATGGCTAGGCCCCAACAACACCCCAAAGAGTAAAAAAAACACACAATATTCACCCCAATCCAATGCCATCCATGCCCTCAATAATGTTTAAATTCAAGAGACCCCACAGAAAGACTTGGCCCATGCACCACTGAGTACCCCTGGGCATAATGAATAAAAGCAAGGCAAACTGGGTGCAGGCCTGAGCACACTGTCTGGCTTCAAAATGGCCCCTTGAGCGTTGACCCCCACCACATGGCCAGGCCCTGCCTGTACCAGGCATCCAAATGGCCCCCACCCACATGGCCAGGCCCCAACAACATCCCAAAAAGTCGAAAAACACACGAAAATCACCCCATTCCAATAACCATCCATGCCCTCAATGATGTTTAAGTTCAATAGACCCCACAGAAAGACTTGGCCCATGCACCACTGAGTACCCCTGGGCATAATGAATAAAAGCAAGGCAAACTGGGTGCAGGCCTGAGCACACTGTCTGGCTTCAAAATGGCCCCTTGATCCTTGACCCCCCACCACATGGCCGGGCCCTGCCTGTACTAGGCATCCAAATGGCCCCCACCCACATGGCCAGGCCCCAACAACACCCAGAAAAGTCGAAAAACACACAAAAATCACCCCACTCCAATGACCATCCATGCCCTCAATGATGTTTAAGTTCAATAGACCCCACAGAAAGGCTTGGCCCATGCACCACTGAGTACCCCTGGGCAAAATGGATGAAAGCAAGGCAAACTGGTAGCAGGCCTGAGCACAGTGCCTGGCTTCAATGGCCCCTTGAGCCTTGATCCCCACCACATGGCCAGGCCATGCCTGGACCAGGCCTCAAAATGGCCCCCACCCACATGGCCAGGCCCCAACAACAACAACCCAAAAAGTTGAAAAACACACAAAAATCACCCCAATCCAATGCCATCCATGCCCTCAATGATGTTTAAATTCAAGAGACCCCACAGAAATAATTGGCTCATGCACCGCTGAGTACCCCTGGGCATAATAGATGAAAGCAAGGAAAACTGGGTGCAGGCCTAAGCACACTGCCTGGCTTCAAAATGGTGCCTTGACCCCTACCACATGGCCAGGCCTGTCTGTACCAGGCATCCAAATGGCCCCCACTCACATGGCCAAGACCCAACAACACCCCAAAAAGTCGAAAAACAAAAAAAAATCACCTCAATCAATTGCCATCCATGCCCTCAATGATGTTTAAATTCAAGAGACCACACAGAAAGACTTGGCCCATGCACCACTAAGTACCCCTGGGCATAATGGATGAAAGCAAGGCAAACTGGGTGCAGGCCTGAGCACACTGCCTGGCTTCAAAATGGCCCATTGAGCCTTGACCCCCACCACATTGCCAGGCCCTGCCTGGATCAGGCCTAAAAATGGCCCTCACCCACATGGCCAGGCCCCAACAACACCCCAAAAAGTCATAAAACACACACTAATCACCCCAATCCAATGCCATCCATGCCCTCAATGATATTTAAATTCAAGAGACCCCACAGAAAGACTTTGCCCATCCACCACTGAGAACCCCTGGGCATAATGAATGAAAGCAAGGCAAACTGGGTACAGGCCTGAGCACAATGCCTGGCTTCAAAATGGCCCCTTGAGCCTTGACCCCCCCCCCCGCCCCCCACCACATGGCCAGGCACTGCCTGTACCAGGCATCAAAATGGCCCCCACCCACATGGCCAGGCCCCAACAACACCCCAAAAAGTCGGAAAACACACGAAAATCACCCCACTCTAATGACCATCCATGCCCTCAATGATGATTAAATTCAATAGACCCCACAGAAAGACTGGGCACCACTGAGTACCCCTGGGCATAATTGATCAAAGCAAGTAAAACTGGGTGCAGGCCTGAACACACTACCTGGCTTCAAAATGATCCCTTGTGCCTTGACCCCCACCACATGGCCAGGCCCTGCCTGGACCAGACCTCAAAATGGTCCCCACCCACATGGCCAGGCCCCAACAACACCCCAAAAAGTCAAAAAACATGTGAAAATCACCCCAATCCAATGCCATCCATGCCCTCAATGACGTTTAAATTCAAGAGACCCCACAGAAAGACTTGGCCCATGCACCACTGAGTACCCCTGGGCATAATGAATAAAAGCAAGGCAAACTGGGTGCAGGCCTGAGCACACTGCCTGGCTTCAAAATGGCCCCTTGAGCCTTGAACCCCACTATATGGCCAGGCCCTGCCGGTACCAGGCCTCAAAATGACCCCCACCCACATGGCAGGCCCCAACAACACCACAAAAATTCAAAAAACACACAAAAATCACCCTAATCCAATGCCGTTCATGCCCTCAATGATGTTTAAATTCAAGAAACCCCACAGAAAGACTTGGCCCATGCACCACTGAGTACCCCTGGGCATAATGAATGAAAGCAAGGCAAACTGGGTGCAGGCCTGAACAGACTGCCTGCCTTTCAAAATTACCCCTTGAGCCTTGACCCCCAACACATGGCCAGGCCCTGCCTGAACCAGGCCTCCAAATGGCCCCCACCCACATGGCCAGACCCCAACAACACCACTAAAAGTTGTAAAAAACACAAAAAAACCACCCCAATCCAATGCCATCCATGCCCTCAATGGTGTTTAAATTCAAGAGACCTCACAGAAAGACTTGGCCCATGCACCACTGAGTACCCCTGGGCATAATGGATGAAAGCAAGGCCAACTGGGTGCAGGCCTAAACACACTGCCTGGCTTCAAAATGACGCCTTGATCCTTAACCCCCACCACATGGCCAGGCCCTGCCTGCACCAGGCCTCAAAATATCCCCCACCCACATGGCTAGGCCCCAACAACACCCCAAAGAGTAAAAAAACCACACAATATTCACCCCAATCCAATGCCATCCATGCCCTCAATAATGTTTAAATTCAAGAGACCCCACAGAAAGACTTGGCCCATGCACCACTGAGTACCCCTGGGCATAATGAATAAAAGCAAGGCAAACTGGGTGCAGGCCTGAGCACACTGTCTGGCTTCAAAATGGCCCCTTGAGCGTTGACCCCCACCACATATCCAGGCCCTGCCTGTACCAGGCATCCAAATGGCCCCCACCCACATGGCCAGGCCCCAACAACATCCCAAAAAGTCGAAAAACACACGAAAATCACCCCATTCCAATAACCATCCATGCCCTCAATGATGTTTAAGTTCAATAGACCCCACAGAAAAACTTGGCCCATGCACCACTGAGTACCCCTGGGCAAAATGGATGAAAGCAAGGCAAACTGGTAGCAGGCCTGAGCACAGTGCCTGGCTTCAAAATGACCCCTTGAGCCTTGACCCCCACCACATGGCCAGGCCATGCCTGGACCAGGCCTCAAAATGGCCCCCACCCACATGGCCAGGCCCCAACAACACCCCAAAAAGTTGAAAAACACACAAAAATCACCCCAATCCAATGACATCCATGCCCTCAATGATGTTTAAATTCAAAAGACCCCACAGAAATAAGTGGCTCATTCACCACTGAGTACCCCTGGGCATAATAGATGAAAGCAAGGAAAACTGGGTGCAGGCCTAAGCACACTGCCTGGCTTCAAAATGGTGCCTTTACCCCTACCACATTGCCAGGCCCTGTCTGTACCAGGCATCCAAATGGCCCCCACCCAAATGGCCAGGACCCAACAACACCCCAAAAGGTCGAAAAACACACAAAAATCACCTCAATCCAATGCCATCCATGCCCTCAATGATGTTTAAATTCAAGAGACCACACAGAAAGACTTAGCCCATGCACCACTGAGTACCCCTGGGCATAATGGATGAAAGCAAGGCAAACTGGGTGCAGGCCTGAGCACACTGCCTGGCTTCGAAATGGCCCATTGAGCCTTGACCCCTACCACATGGCCAGGCCCTGCCTGGACCAGGCCTCAAAATGGCCCCCACCCACATGGCCAGGCCCCAACAACACCCCAAAAAGTCAAAAAACACGTGAAAATCACCCCAATCCAATGCCATCCATGCCCTCAATGACGTTTAAATTCAAGAGACCCCACAGAAAGACTTGGCCCATGCACCACTGAGTACCCCTGGGCATAATGAATAAAAGCAAGGAAAACTGGGTGCAGGCCTGAGCACACGACCTGGCTTCAAAATGGCCCCTTGAGCCTTGAACCCCACCATATGGCCAGGCCCTGCCTGTACCAGGCCTCAAAATGACCCCCACCCACATGGCAGTCCCCAACAACACCACAAAAAGTAAAAAAACACACAAAAATCACCCCAATCCAATGCCGTTCATGCCCTCAATGATGTTTAAATTCAAGAAACCCCACAGAAAGACTTGGCCCATGCACCACTGAGTACCCCTGGGCATAATGAATGAAAGCAAGGCAAACTGGGTGCAGGTCTGAACACACTGCCTGGCTTCAAAATTACCCCTTGAGCCTTGACCCCCACCACATGGCCAGGCCCTGCCTGAACCAGGCCTCCAAATGGCCCCCACCCACATGGCCAGACCCCAACAACACCCCTAAAAGTTGTAAAAAACACAAAAAACCACCCCAATCCAATGCCATCCATGCCCTCAATGATGTTTAAATTCAAGAGACCTCACAGAAAGACTCGGCCCATGCACCACTGAGTACCCCTGGGCATAATGGATGAAAGCAAGGCCAACTGGGTGCAGGCCTGAACACACTGCCTGGCTTCAAAATGACCCCTTGATCCTTAACCCCCACCACATGGCCAGGCCCTGCCTGCACCAGGCCTCAAAATGACCCCCACCCACATGGCCAGGCCCCAACAACACCCCAAAGAGTAAAAAAACCACACAATATTCACCCCAATCCAATGCCATCCATGCCCTCAATAATGTTGAAATTCAAGAGACCCCACAGAAAGACTTGGCCCATGCACCACTGAGTACCCCTGGGCATAATGAATACAAGCAATGCAAACTGGGTGCAGGCCTGAGCACACTGTCTGGCTTCAAAATGGCCCCTTGAGCCTTGACCCCCACCACATGGCCAGGCCCTGCCTGTACCAGGCATCCAAATGGCCCCCACCCACATGGCCAGGCCCCAACAACATCCCCAAAAGTCGAAAAACACACGAAAATCACCCCATTCCAATAACCATCCATGCCCTCAATGATGTTTAAGTTCAATAGACCCCACAGAAAGACTTGGCCCATGCACCACTGAGTACCCCTGGGCAAAATGGATGAAAGCAAGGCAAACTGGTAGCAGGCCTGAGCACAGTGCCTGGCTTCAAAATGACCCCTTGAGCCTTGACCCCCACCACATGGCAAGGCCATGCCTGGACCAGGCCTCAAAATGGCCCCCACCCACATGGCCAGGCCCCAACAACACCCCAAAAAGTTGAAAAACACACAAAAATTACCCCAAATCCAATGCCATCCATGCCCTCAATGATGTTTAATTGGCTCATTCACCACTGAGTACCCCTGGGCATAATAGATGAAAGCAAGGAAAACTGGGTGCAGGCCTAAGCACACTGCCTGGCTTCAAAATGGTGCCTTTACCCCTACCACATTGCCAGGCCCTGTCTGTACCAGGCATCCAAATGGCCCCCACCCAAATGGCTAGGACCCAACAACACCCCAAAAGGTCGAAAAACACACAAAAATCACCTCAATCCAATGCCATCCATGCCCTCAATGATGTTTAAATTCAAGAGACCACACAGAAAGACTTAGCCCATGCACCACTGAGTACCCCTGGGCATAATGGATCAAAGCAAGGCAAACTGGGTGCAGGCCTGAGCACACTGTCTGGCTTCAAAATGGCCCCTTGAGCGTTGACCCCCACCACATGGCCAGGCCCTGCCTGTACCAGGCATCCAAATGGCCCCCACCCACATGGCCAGGCCCCAACAACATCCCAAAAAGTCGAAAAACACACGAAAATCACCCCATTCCAATAACCATCCATGCCCTCAATGATGTTTAAGTTCAATAGACCCCACAGAAAAACTTGGCCCATGCACCACTGAGTACCCCTGGGCAAAATGGATGAAAGCAAGGCAAACTGGTAGCAGGCCTGAGCACAGTGCCTGGCTTCAAAATGACCCCTTGAGCCTTGACCCCCACCACATGGCCAGGCCATGCCTGGACCAGGCCTCAAAATGGCCCCCACCCACATGGCCAGGCCCCAACAACACCCCAAAAAGTTGAAAAACACACAACAATCACCCTAATCTAATGCCATCCATGCCCTCAATGATGTTTAAATTCAAAAGACCCCACAGAAATAAGTGGCTCATTCACCACTGAGTACCCCTGGGCATAATGGATGAAAGCAAGGAAAACTGGGTGCAGGCCTAAGCACACTGCCTGGCTTCAAAATGGTGCCTTTACCCCTACCACATTGCCAGGCCCTGTCTGTACCAGGCATCCAAATGGCCCCCACCCAAATGGCCAGGACCCAACAACACCCCAAAAGGTCGAAAAACACACAAAAATCACCTCAATCCAATGCCATCCATGCCCTCAATGATGTTTAAATTCAAGAGACCACACAGAAAGACTTAGCCCATGCACCACTGAGTACCCCTGGGCATAATGGATGAAAGCAAGGCAAACTGGGTGCAGGCCTGAGCACACTGCCTGGCTTCGAAATGGCCCATTGAGCCTTGACCCCTACCACATGGCCAGGCCCGCCTGGACCAGGCCTCAAAATGGCCCCCACCCACATGGCCAGGCCCCAACAACACCCCAAAAAGTCAAAAAACACGCCAAAATCACCCCAATCCAATGCCATCCATGCCCTCAATGACGTTTAAATTCAAGAGACCCCACAGAAAGACTTGGCCCATGCACCACTGAGTACCCCTGGGCATAATGAATAAAAGCAAGGCAAACTGGGTGCAGGCCTGAGCACACTGCCTGGCTTCAAAATGGCCCCTTGAGCCTTGAACCCCACCATATGGCCAGGCCCTGCCTGTACCAGGCCTCAAAATGACCCCCACCCACATGGCAGTCCCCAACAACACCACAAAAAGTAAAAAAACACACATAAATCACCCCAATCCAATGCCGTTCATGCCCTCAATGATGTTTAAATTCAAGAAACCCCACAGAAAGACTTGGCCCATGCACCACTGAGTACCCCTGGGCATAATGAATGAAAGCAAGGCAAACTGGGTGCAGGCCTGAACACACTGCCTGGCTTCAAAATTACCCCTTGAGCCTTGACCCCCACCACATGGCCAGGCCCTGCCTGAACCAGGCCTCCAAATGGCCCCCACCCACATGGCCAGACCCCAACAACACCCCTAAAAGTTGTAAAAAAACACAAAAAACCACCCCAATCCAATGCCATCCATGCCCTCAATGATGTTTAAATTCAAGAGACCTCACAGAAAGACTCGGCCCATGCACCACTGAGTACCCCTGGGCATAATGAATGAAAGCAAGGCAAACTGGGTGCAGGCCTGAACACACTGCCTGGCTTCAAAATGACCCCTTGATCCTTAACCCCCACCACATGGCCAGGCCCTGCCTGCACCAGGCCTCAAAATGACCCCCACCCACATGGCCAGGCCCCAACAACACCCCAAAGAGTAAAAAACCACACAATATTCACCCCAATCCAATGCCATCCATGCCCTCAATAATGTTGAAATTCAAGAGACCCCACAGAAAGACTTGGCCCATGCACCACTGAGTACCCCTGGGCATAATGAATAAAAGCAAGGCAAACTGGGTGCAGGCCTGAGCACACTGTCTGGCTTCAAAATGGCCCCTTGAGCCTTGACCCCCACCACATGGCCAGGCCCTGCCTGTACCAGGCATCCAAATGGCCCCCACCCACATGGCCAGGCCCCAACAACATCCCCAAAAGTCGAAAAACACACGAAAATCACCCCATTCCAATAACCATCCATGCCCTCAATGATGTTTAAGTTCAATAGACCCCACAGAAAGACTTGGCCCATGCACCACTGATTACCCCTGGGCAAAATGGATGAAAGCAAGGCAAACTGGTAGCAGGCCTGAGCACAGTGCCTGGCTTCAAAATGACCCCTTGAGCCTTGACCCCCACCACATGGCAAGGCCATGCCTGGACCAGGCCTAAAAATGGCCCCCACCCACATGGCCAGGCCCCAACAACACCCCAAAAAGTTGAAAAACACACAAAAATCACCCCAAATCCAATGCCATCCATGCCCTCAATGATGTTTAATTGGCTCATTCACCACTGAGTACCCCTGGGCATAATAGATGAAAGCAAGGAAAACTGGGTGCAGGCCTAAGCACACTGCCTGGCTTCAAAATGGTGCCTTTACCCCTACCACATTGCCAGGCCCTGTCAGTACCAGGCATCCAAATGCCCCCCACCCAAATGGCTAGGACCCAACAACACCCCAAAAGGTCGAAAACACACAAAAATCACCTCAATCCAATGCCATCCATGCCCTCAATGATGTTTAAATTCAAGAGACCACACAGAAAGACTTGGCCCATGCACCACTGAGTACCCCTGGGCATAATGGATCAAAGCAAGGCAAACTGGGTGCAGGCCTGAGCACACTGCCTGGCTTCGAAATGGCCCATTGAGCCTCGACCCCCACCACATGGCCAGGCCCTGCCTGTACCAGGCTTCAAAATGGCCCCCCACCACATGGCCAGGCCCCAACAACACCACGAAAAGTAAAAAAACACACGAAAATCACCCCAATCCAATGCTATCCATGCCCTCAATGATGTTTAAATTCAAGAGACCCCACAGAAAGACTTGGCCCATGCACCACTGAGTACCCCTGGGCATAATGGATACAAACAAGGCAAACTGGGTGCAGGCCTGAGCACACGGCCTGGCTTCAAAATGACCCCCTGAGCCTTGACCCCCACCACATGGCCAGGCCCTGCCTGGCCCAGGCCTCAAAATGGCCCTCACCCACATGGCCAGGCCCCAACAACACCCCAAAAAGTCATAAAACACACACTTATCACCCCAATCCAATGCCATCCATGCCCTCAATGATGTTTAAATTCAAGAGACTCCACAGAAAGACTTGGCCCATGCACCACTAAGTACCCCTGGACATAATGGATGAAAGCAAGGCAAACTGGGTGCAGGCCTGAACACACTGCCTGGCTTCAAAATAACCCCTTTAGCCTTGACCCCCACCACATGGCCAGCCCCTGCCTGGACCAGGCCTCAAAATGGCCCCCGCCCACATGGCCAGGCCCCAACAACACCTCAAAAAGTCAAAAACACACGAAAATCACCCTAATCCAATGCCATCCATGCCATCAATGATGTTTACATTCAAGAGACCCCACAGAAAGACTTGGCCCATGCGCCACTGAGTAACCCTGGGCATAATGGATAAAAAGAAGGCAAACTGGGTGCAGGCCTGAGCACACTGCCTGGCTTCAAAATGGACCCTTGAGCCTTGACCCCCACCACATGGCCAAGCCCTTCCTGTACCAGGCCTCAAAATGGCCCCCACCCACATGACCAGGCCCCAACAACACCCCAAAAAGTAAAAAAACACACTAAAATCACCCTAATACAATGCCATCCATGCCCTCAATAATGTTTAAATTCAAGAGACCCCACAGAAAGACTTGGCCCATGCACCACTGAGTACCCCTGGGCATAATGGATGAAAGCAAGGCAAACTGGGTGCAGGCCTGAGCACACTGCCTGGCTTCAAAATGGCCCCTTGAGCCTTGACCCCCACCACATGGCCAGGCCCTGCCTGTACCAGGACTCAAAATGGCCTCCAGCCACATGGCCAGGCCCCAACAACACCACAAAAAGTAAAAAAACATACGAAAATCACCCCAATCCAATGCCATCCATACCCTCAATGATGTTTAAATTCAAGAGATCAAAGACTTGGCTATGCACCACTGAGTACCCCTGGGCATAATGAATGAAAGTAAGGCAAACTGGGTGCAGGCCTGAGCACACTGCCTGGCTACAAAGTGGCCCCTCGAGCCTTGATCCCTACCACAGGTCCAGGCCTTGCCTGGACTAGGCCTCAAAATGGCACCCACCCACATGGGCAGGCCCCAACAACACCCCAAAAAGTCAAAAAACACTCACAAATCAGCCAATCCAATGCCATCCATGCCCTCAATGATGTTTAAATTCAAGAGACCCCACAGAAAGACATGGTCCTTGCACCACTAAGTACCCCTGGGCATAATGGATGAAAGCAAGGCAAACTGGGTGCAGTCCTGAGTGCACTGCCTGGCCTAAAAATAGCCCCTTGAACCTTAACCCCACCACATGGCCAGGCCCTGTCTGGACCAGGCCTCAAAATGGCCCCCACCCACATGGCCAGGCCCCAACAACACCCAAAAGTCGAAAAACACACTAAAATCACCCCAATCCACTGCTATCCATGCCCTCAATGATGTTACCCACAGAAAGACTTGGTTCATGCACCACTCACTACCCCTGGCCCTACTGGCTAGTGTGGCTTTACAGGCACCCCCAAATTAAAAAAAAAAATCCACATATAACAGTGAGCTAAAATTCCATGACATAAATGAGATTAAGTTCAACCAAACTCACAGAAACAGTTGTATCATGCACCCATGACTAACCCTGGGCCCACAATATATATTTTTTTAAGTTGTGAAAAAGCTTTAAAATTGTAGTTTCAGCAACTGCAATGCCCCAAACACACAACACCAACTTACTTGTAAAATATCAAATCCAAGAGTGATCCAAACTCCAAAGTCCAAAAAGTCCTCAAATACAAATATCCAGCAGCAGCCACAAAAAGTAATCCTTCCAGTTCCAGATCCAAATGTAAATTGACTAGGACATAGACAAAGCACTGGGAGGAGCCTGCTGGACAGGAACATGAAGTTGGAGAATCTGAGGCACTTCCTTCCTCCCAACCCCCCAAAAATGGACTCCTTGCACAAAAAAGTGCAGCCAAATGCCAATCTGAGGAGTTATCCTGATCAAAATCATCATTTTCAGAAGGTTTATGCTGCCTGAGATGGATTTCTTGTGCAGAATTGCAATTTTTGCAAGTTCGGGAAAGCGAGCTGTTCAAATTTCCCGCCGGAAGTCAGCTGCGCGCCGCATCTACGTGTTCGCAATTGTTTACTCCCGCTATACGTGATCGCATGCCCTTATGACGTACTCGCGTTGTCAAACTCTCGCTGTGCAAGATAGCGGGCCGTGATGACGTACTCACGGTCGAAAAACTCTTGCGCGATCACGCAGCAAGATGCAAAATGGCGCAGCACACGCAAACCGGGAGGAAAAACAACTTGGGGAATTCAGAATCACGGTTAGTCAATGCCGTGTGCACGATATTGTATTTTTAAAGCGCGACCAAGCAAAAAAAATCCGCCAGCTTGCGAATTGCGGATTTTTGGGCAAATTCGGGCGATTCGCGGAATGTGAATTTGCCAAAAATCCGCAAATTCCGCGAATTGAACGGATTTTATGCCCATACTTAATTTTGGGCCCTAGCTCGGCTGGCACATAGGGAACCCTAGCAAACCTGTACATTTTTTAAAACTAGACACCCAGGGGAATCCAGGATGGGGTACCTTGTTGGGCTCTCACCAGGTTCTGTTACCCAGAATCCCATACAAACCTCAAATGTTGTCCAAAAAAAAATATTTTCCTCACATTTATGTGGTGGAAATTTCTTTAATCTGCATGAATCCACAAAATTCTACCCACCCCGCATTCCCCAAAGTCTTCTGAGACAAATGTCACCTCTAGCTGTAGATTTTGTAATCCAACTCTACCGGCACTTAGGGAAACCTCAGAAATCTATACATTTTTTAAAACTAGACACCCAGTTGAATCCAGGACGGGGTCTCACCAGGTTCTGTTACCCAGAATCCCAAGCAAACCAAAACATTTGTCGAAACAAACACATTTTCCTCAGATTTCTGTGGTGGAAAGTTCTGGAATCTGAGTGGATTTACAAAATTCCACCCACCTCACATTCCACAAGGTCTCCCGATAAAAATGATACCTCACTTGTGTGTTTGGGTCAAGTACTCGCGACAGGAATGCACACAAAACCTGTTGAGGCGACATCAAAATTACCTATCACAAAAACAACCTGGTTTTGCAAGTGGGGTGCTAACACCAAGAGGGGTAGAGAGGAGAAAATCAATGACACATTTGTGTATGACTGAGGGCAGTTTTCCATAACACAATTTGTGCCACTGCATGTGAATCACTTGATTTTCTCCTCTCTACCCCTCTTAGTGTTAGCATGTTGAAGAAAGGGGTTTGGGGTAGATGAGCAGTTGACCCTCTCCCCTTTTTTGTGTTAAGTAGTTTGCAAGGGGGCTATCTAGGGAAACCTACTAAACCCACGCATTTCTGAAAATTAGACACCCGGGGTAGTCCAGCAAGGTAAGGCTTGCGTGCGTCCCCCAATATTTCCCTACCAAGAATACCCAGAGAACCTCAAATTTTGATGAAGAAATACATTTTTCCACATATTTCTCTGTGGAATCACCGCGCCGGCACAAATGTCCTACCCCACAGCGTTCTCCTTTGTGTCCCGAGTAAAATGATACCTCCAACTCCAAGGAATTCTTCATCATCATCCAGTAATTAACAAAGCTTCCCAGTGAAATCACAGACATCACGCCGTTCAAGAATCTCTGCAACAAGCTTGGCTCTTACTTCCATCTGAAAATCCATGGCAACTTCTATGACCTGACACCTGAATCTGAAACCACATCCTTCTCCAACAACACCAGCCAGCCTTCCATCTCCTCCTGGACTCCAGTCACCACTGAAGAGACCATTTCACTCAGGAGCCCCCAGGGATTCCTGACCCCCACACATCTTCCACAGAGCCGCCACCGCCATTGCTCCAGAACTACGATGCACCATCAACGCAACCCTCAAGACCGGCAGCTTTCCCTACAATTGGAAACACACATAAGCCAGACCCCTACTCAAGAAGCCATCAGCAGATCCCTCGGACCTCAAGAACTACAAACCCATCTCCCTCCTCCCCTTCGTGGCCAAAGTCACTGAGAAGACAGTCATCACCCAACTAACAAAATTCATCAAACAAAACTCCATCCTCGACCCCTCCAAATCCGGATTCCGCAGAAACCAAAGCACCAAGACCACTCTACTGGCCACCACTAATGACATCCGCACCCTCCTCGACCTAGTATACACCACAACCCTGATCCTACTCAACCTCTCTGCAGTGTTTTTCACTGTCTCCCTCTGCACACTCACCACTGGACTCCATGATGCCGGCATAGAGGAAACTGCCCTCGAATGGATCTGCTCCTTCCACACCGGTAGAACCTAAACAATCAGACTGCCTTCCTTCCTCTCTGAACCCACAGACACCAACTGCGGAGTACCCCAAGGACCGTTGCTCAGCACCATGCTCTTCAACATCTACATTGCCCCCCTCGCCATGTTCATCAAAGAGTATGGACTCTGTATAGTATCCTATGCTGATGAGACCCAGCTCATCCTCTCCCTCACCAAGTACCCATCACCACCAGACTCAACTTCCGTGAAGGAATGAAGGACATTGCATCTTGGATGAGGAACAGCTGCCTGACGCTAAATTCAGAAAAGACAGAGGTCCTCACCCTTGGACCCTCCCCTTCTGCATGGGACAACACCTCATGGCCCACCGCCCTTGGTAGTCACTCGACACCCATGGACCATGCCCAAAACCTTGGTATTGTACTCAACTCTGCCTTCTCCATGACCCAACCGGTCAACGCTATTGCCTCCAGCTGCTTCAACACCCTCTGCATCCTCCGATAGACCTTCAAATGGATCCCCCCAAATCATGAAGACTATCACCCACACACTCATTAGCAGCAGACTGGACTACTGAAACGCCCTCTACGCTGGGATCAACAAGTCTCTGCTCCACAAACTCCAGACCATACAGAACACAGCAGCCAGACTCATTCTCGGCATCCCTTGTCACTAACACACCACCCAACACCTGCAGAACCTCCAATAGCTCCCCGCTGTGAAGGAAGTAACCTTCAAGATACTCACCCATGCCTTGAAATGCCTCTACAACACCGGACCCTGTTACCTCAATGAGAAAATCTCCTTCCGCATACTCAAGAGAAACCTCTGATCCGCTGATCGCGTTGAAAGCCTGCGCATCCACAGAGCTAGAACAGGTGGAGGAGCCTTCTCCTACATCACGGCCAAGACCTGGAACGAGCTCCCTATCAACATTAGATGTGCCCACCCTCTGAACATCTTCGGGAAGACACTCAAGACCTTGTTCTTCAACTAAATAGAGCTGTTTGCCCCCCAGCACATTGAGACACTCACAGGTAAGTAGTGTGCTTTACAAACCACAGATTGATTGATTGAAAGGCTGTTATCTGGAGTACAAGGGGGTACCGTCGGGAGTCCCTGAGTACATGGGATAATACTTCCAACACTGGAATCGGTGTTGGGGTATGATTCCAACATGTTTGATACCAATCATGACCTGGTTAAGTGCAACCATTATATAGTTAGACATCTTGTAATGAGTGTTGTCCATTATATGTTGTAAAATGGCTGACCGCACCTATAAAGTCTGGAGAATTGACTCTAGTGTTTGTAGGGGTGTCC
The DNA here is from genome assembly GCF_964263255.1 of Lissotriton vulgaris. NCBI lineage: Eukaryota > Metazoa > Chordata > Amphibia > Caudata > Salamandridae > Lissotriton > Lissotriton vulgaris. Next base: position 457,982,375 of record NC_141696.1, on the reverse strand, counting down.
TGTCCATGCAGGGTCACCCTCACACTTATAACTGAGCACCCTACCCTCAGATCTGAAGAGCCTGCCATAACAGTAACTTATAGGTGTTAAGTGCAGTGACCTCAGATATAAGGACACGTTTATCTGTCATGAGAGGTGCAAGCACCAACTCACACAGGCTGGAAAGGTAGGCCTGTAATCCCAGTTAAATGGACTTCCATAAGTGGCACAAAACATGCCGCAAAACATTGTAGACCCCTGGTGTGCCTATGCCTTGGGTTCCTTGGTTACGTATACTAGGGACTTATAAGGGTATCCAGTAGCCAATTGTGGAGGTACTAAAGTACTTCCCATGTCAATTTAGGAGAGACTAAGTCAAAAACACACTGACACCAGGCAAAAAGTGGGGGTACCATGCCTGAAGGATCGTACATTTAAACAATGTGCTACTTTGCTCTTAGAGGGTGTTCCATGGGAAGGAAGCTGGCTCTTTATATAGCCAACTAAAAAAAGGAACTCTGTGTAAATAGTCCATGCAAATCTGAAGGGGATTACAGAGGCACAAATGACACCCCAAATGCTCCTTCTGTGGTAATGTGGGTGAGCAGTTAGGTGTAGAAGAGCGTAGTGCTAGGCATTTATTGCACATACAAAGGCAGTAAATGAGACACACTCAATAAAGAAATACAATAGGAATATTTTTAAATAACGTCCTTTTACATGAATTTAGATGCCAAGATCATCGGGATCAGGTAATTACTTTCCGAGTTATTAATTTTTAGAGTTTTCAAAAGCTGACAGGCATCTTTTGGGAGTGGTAATGTTATCAGATGGGGCAAAAACATATACTGCATTTGGGCACTTAACAGCGACTTACAGGACTGTACTTCCGGACTTAAGATCAGCATTGGGCAAGGTCCAATGCCACACCAAAAGGCCACCGTGGGAGGCTCTGGGGCATACGGGTGCAGAGGTGTGTTTCGGATTCGAGTGTCCCATTGTGTTGTAATTTAAAAGCGATTAGGTTGAGCGTTAGCGAAAGACATCTAAGTTCTAGCTATTATCTGGGCACTAAGCAAACTCCATTTTGTTTTCATGGCAGCCATTTTGTCTGCCACACACTACCTCGTGTCAATCATGTGCTTTGTCCTATCTTTCTGCCTATGACCTTTGAATATGCCCAGCAACAGGCTATTATTAGCGTCCCCTTGTTTTGCCTCTGACCGTTAGGGTCCACATCTGTTAGTGATTAACCCTAGATTGGAATGTGTTAGCCGAAACCCCAAGACTGTTAGCTCCTCCCATTGATCGATTGTGCCTTTCGATATTGCCTTATATGGACATAAAATATGCTCTTGTGCTTTGTACCGCCTTCTTTTGAGCCCCTGTGTGGGTATAAATGAACCACGCACTCCTACTTCGGGGTGCTACTTCTTGCAATGCCCCAGGGTACTGTTTGAATTGTAGCACCACCTCACGAGGTGTAATAAACGTTTATGTTTTGTATTTCCAGTTTCTGTGCCAACTTCTTCCGTGGGGTCTAAGAACTTTGTGCAGAGAAGGGCAAACCCCTTAAACTAGCTGGCCTGGCTGAGGCCTGCACGACAATTTACTGTAATAGAGATCATTCTGGTCAGAAATAGTCAGCAAGTTGAGATGGGGGGCCGGTCCAGTGGAATCCAAAAGGAGCTAGACCAATGAGATCCTCACACATGTGGAGACACCATTGGTCCACTTCTCCTCAGGCTGTGGGGCTCAGGTGCAGTGGTGTCTTTTGCCATCAGTTTTCTGGCTGAAGTCCCTTGCGGATGGAAGGCAGGGTGCTGCCCTATGACAAAGGGCAGGAATACACCGTATTTATGCAATATGATTAGGCTGTGGGGTTTTAGGTTTAAACCTATAATAACTGATAAAACCCCACTGAAAAAAAAATAGCCCTCACCGGTGAAAATATATAAACACTGAAAAAACACCTGGATAACCACAAACGAAATGCCATTCAAAGATAGGAAAAAAAGAGTGAAAGTCATTTTTTTCTTCCTGAAGGGGTCAATACAATGTAACTTTGTTATACAAGTAGCAGTAAGAAAGACTGGCTAACATTATTCTGCTTGAGTTTTGTTCTTTAAGGATGCCACTAAAATATTGTTTCTTCTTCCTTTTACTTTTTCAGTTTTGTGGCCTTTGGTCTAAAGATGCTGCGTTTAGTTTCATGTTTTAGGTCTAGTTTAATTATTTTATAAACTATAGAGAATCAGGAAATATCAAACTCATATTTGATATTTTGGCTGCATTTGATTCTTTGACCGATAGGTAAAATGGCTGGTTTCATAAAAATCTTTCCTAATAGGTGTCATCACATTTACCGACAGAGAATGGGTAAAACCCCTTAATACATCAGACCATAGTTTCTAGTTGGTCAGTATTGATAGTAGGTGAATTGACATTACCTCAGGCTTTAAACAGTCAATGCAAGGTATAGTGACAAAATATATCACCAAGCATTTTTGATAGTTGTTAAAACATGACACCAGACTTTTGGAAAACATGGAATGCAGTGTCACTTGTAATGCTCTGCAAAAAAAGGTTCTTTCCAAGTTAAAACAAGATTGGAGTGATATTGTTTGTATTTGCAGTGATTCAGCTACATATATAAAAACGTTGTGTGATGACCTGTCAAAATTGATACCCTAGCTGAAGTGATTCCATTTAGTAGATCCTTGACACTTGTTAGATGGTATGCTGAAAGCATCTTTACAATCTTAAGAGTTAATGAGGGATGCTATTGACTTTTTAGTCCATTCTGGTGCACTGGTTTCTAATGCACAGGAACAAAAATGCAAATATGTATTATTTCGTGCTTTATGGGGCATCAAAGGAAGAGTCATCCAGACTGTGTCCCTTAGCTGATGGTTCTCAGCCCAATGGGCTAAGAATGCTGAGAGGGCCGTTTCACAGAAGTTTACATGGGAAGGAAAGAGCGAGTGCACATGACCCAAAGACTCACTGAAGAAGTATTGTATGGTGTACTACAATAAGATTCATTTGCAAAAATCTATTTGGACCTCATATACACTATAAGTACACTGTCTAAATACCATGTTCTTTCAGAGCAGAAAGCAAGCAATAATAAATGCAAAGCGTTCCATAAACACCGGAAAAACACTTTTTCCGTTGTTTTTAGAGGCGCGAAAATGGGTAACCACTGATAACAACTGTTTTTAAGATATTGAAAACACTGAAAAAACCCCACCAGAATTTACCAAAAATAGAAACTGAAAACAGGAAAGCCTAAATATGATGCATTCCTGTCCTTTCTCCAAGCTCTGGTGCCATTTCAACTGCCATGATAGGGTGAAGGTACCTTCAAGGGAATTTAGTAAACACAAGAATTTAAAAATAGAATAAAATCATGTGGGCTTAGTTATTTGAACCCACTAGTGCTTGTTATGCAACAACAAAAATTCCATGTATTTAAAAACTGTCACTTGTTAGTAATCAGTGGAAGGAGAGAGCAAAGAACGGGTGTATATAGACAAAAAGTATGTAATCTTTTTTTGAATCAAGTTAAAATGTTGGGTACATGATAAGCAGCAATAACGCAGAAGGGTAAATACATTAATTTTCACAGCCCTTACTACATCAATTGCTAAAGCTTTTCTACCTAGCACAAAATTAATTGAGCATTCAATGGTAGATAAAGCCACAGTCAACGTTTCGGTCTCTATTCTTTCGTGTAGGAGACCATCCTCAGGACATGGATTTCATATCTTGAGTACCCTAAAAACGATAACAAATTAATAATTTAAAATACTGTTTCAACCCACTAAGGGGATGATCTACTTGATATATATAACACCCAAAGAGCTCTCAACTACTAAAAGATAAAGTTATTTTCAAAAATATCTACTGGCAAACATATAATCATAACAGTTGTGCCGCAATTAGGGAACCTTTTATTATTAAGGAGGACCCTTTTCTCTAAACCCGCAACTTCGGGAAGTGAACGACTAGAAAGGTACTTAGTGATTATTCAACTATCACTCATTCTTAATTTGACAATGTCTTAAAAATCTGACAGGCTTAGTTCGCTAGAATTTTGCCATATAGAATGGTTAGTCGAACTAGACCCAATATGTATTGTCACCAACAGCTATTAGTCAAGCTATACATCAACGCATTTGAACCGAGTGTTAACCACAGCAGACGGTATAAGGGTTTAAATTGATCTCCCTTCTTTTTCTGTACCGCAATTAGGTAACCCTCTAACAAACAACGAGGACCTTTTCTCTAATTTTTTGGCCTCTGGAAGCGAACGAATAGACAGGTATTCAGTTACTATTCTGCTATCATTCACCTTAAGCGTCACAATGTCTTAAAAATCTGACAACCGTAGTTAACTAGAGTTTTGTCATTCAAAATGTACAGTTGAATTTGATAATACAATATCAGCTCCATATGTATTAGTACACATAATCCGTTCTCTGGCCCAACCAGTCGGTTGGTTTGTTAGCAACACAAACAAAAATGAATGTTCAGTTAAAACGTCAATTCTCAAGCTCTGAATTCGAATTTTATGGGCTTATGACAGACAAATGGCAAATCTCATGCATGTAGTTTAAAATCACATGGGCGTATTTCTGACACTATTAGCTCACCACAACGTCTATCGCCTTTGTATCATTTACAAATACAGGCTTCCTCACGACAACTTCGAGTCTCTGCGGTGCAAATCACTCTACCTACCCTTCACACCTGCTGGCTCCTATAAGGTAAAAAGCAACGATTCAGTGTTTTATAAGAAAACACCTAATTTAATATATGGATATATAATATAACCTAAACTTGTGTTGTTTGACTGTCCTATCACAGAGTACTTTACTGAAAAACGTAAATCACTCGACCGGTAGCAGCGCTAGGCAATCGAGTTGTTGATCCGGGCACTTAGATGATTGAGGTATAAAAATATGTTATAAATAAGGGTAATTTTTATGCCAGCTTTCCCTTTATTCATGAATTATTCATAAACAACTTGAGAAATATATCCCTGTAAAAGGTTTGCCACTCTCTATAGGACAATATATCAAATAAGCATAGAACAATAACATTGGGTGTTAGCCTGAATATCTCTCTGGGTGAAAACTTACATCTTTATGTCAATACAGATGATGACAGATGCGATACGTATGACATAGAATTGATACTGTCTAGGATATGCATTATATGAGACTCAAGCACTTGTTAAACAATATGATTTTTCATTCGAATTTATTCACAGAATGTTTTCTTTAAATGTCATTCATGGTGCAAACAAGAGCTGAAATTTAAAAGCTTACAGTATGAATTGAATTTGTTATTTCACAACTGTTATGATTATATGTTTGCCAATAGGTATTTTTGAAAATAACTTTATCTTTTAGTAGTTGAGAGCTCTTTGGGTGTTATATATATCAAGTAGATCATCCCCTTAGTGGGTTGAAAAAGTAATTTTAATTATTAATCTGTTATTGTTTTTAGGGTACTCAAGATATGAAATCCATGTCCTGAGGATGGTCTCCTACACGAAAGAATATAGAGCGAAACGTCGACTGTGGCTTTATCTACCATTTAATGCTCATTTAATTTTGAGATAGGTAGAAAAGCTTTAGCAATTGATGTAGTAAGGGGTGTGTGAATTAATGTATTTACCCTTCTGCGTTATTGATGCTCATCTTGTACCCAACATTTTAACTTGATTCAAAAAAAGATTAAATACTTTTTGTCTATATACACCCGTTCTTTGCTCTCACCTTCCACTGATTACAAACAAGTGACAGTTTTTGAATACATGGAATTTTTGTTGTTGCATAACCAGCACTAGTGGGTTCAAATTACTAAGCCCACATGATTTCATTCTCTAAGTTATTTTTAAATTCTTATGTTTACTAAAATCCCTTGAAGGTACCTTCACCCTATCATACCCTTTGCCCAAACCCTCAAGGGTATACTGGGTTGCCCACTATCAATTCTCATTTAAACTGCCAAGCATCAACACAGGCACCCTTGCATTATGGTGCAAAGGTGCCTGTGTTGTCGGCAGATTATTTATGTGCAAGAATGGACACCTTTCTGCACAGAATCAATCCTAAGAAGTGTATTCCTCTTTCTCTGTGAGCTGCAGAATGCAGCACACATATAAAGAGTAAATATATCCCTCGGGAGGTCTAAGGATTTGGCACTTCCCAGGTTTACATGCTTATGTAAGTCTGGAGCAGCATAAAAATCCATGGTTTTGCGTGGTAAAACCTTCTGCAATGCCCATGGAATTCCTGCCGAGCACAGAGTAAGGCAACACAGTGATTTGTGCTGCCTTGCCATAATTCATATTTATGATGTTTTCAAAACCTGCATAGAGGTTTTACATGGGGCCATAGATATGACTTTGTAATCTGCACTACCGGGGAAAATGTGAGCTGTGACAGGGCGTACAGACTTGTAAAGAAGAATTTTGCGGCACACACATAAAGAGGAAAACACATCTCTACACAAAAAAATCTTGCCTGCAATGGGGGGACCCTTGCACCATGGTGCAAGGGGCCTACAATGGCGCTATGCAGCAAATTCTGTACCAGAACAGGGAGAAAGGACAGGAATGCACCAAATAAACAAGGTGCATTCCTGTCCTTTCCCATTGGTGTAGGGCAGTGCAGCAAGAGACCTGCAATACTGTACTACGTCAATTCCTCATAAATGAAGCCCTAAGGATCAATTTTTCTTCAAAATAGGCAATAGCTGCACTTCCCCCTCACTTCACAGGAAGGAGTTTGCATCCTGCCCTCATGCTTAAGTCGCCCCTGTGAAGTATGAGTATCTTATCCTACAGTAGTTTTTTGCCTTTTTAAGACTAACCGTTTTATACCTAAGATAAGCAACACCACAATAACTATAATATTAGAATGCAAAGAAGAAACAAACTTGAAAAAAATATACTTTCCTTGGTTATAGGTTATGGTCTACAGACATTGCATGCTGACTCATAGCAGAGGTATTACAACATAAATAGTTTCTGTCTCATAAGTGCAAGGCCTTAAAGGATTATTCCATTAACAATTGGAGCAGAGCGTCCTCTGGGGTTGTGGAAAGGGAAGTGACAGAAGCAGTCAGGGGTGCATGTTTTGGTGATGAAACTTTCTGTTTTCAGGGGGCGGGGCTTGCCGGCAACCAAGATGGCCGAATAAGCCCAGAGCTCCGTCCGGCAGTTTCATATAATCCTTAAATTATCCTGCGTCAGCGCAAGCTAAAGCACTAAAAGCCTGGTCCCCAGGCATCATACCGGCACCGGGACCCTGGCAAATGCGAGCATGGTGGAGTGGAGACGTGGAAGGCTAGAAAGCTGCGCCCTCGAGTGAGGAATCGGCCCACGCGGCATCATAGAGATACGGGCCAGATCGAGCAGACCCGAGCAGGTACGAGCCCTCAGCTGGAAACCGCCTGCGGGACAGCTCCCCACTGCTTCCTCCCCACCGCAACCCCCCGAGCCTGGGGTAATGATATGACCCATGAAACGTTTCGGAGGCAGAGTCACGGTCGCCTCACGAGGCGGCTGCCCCTATTGAAGACATGATGGAGCTCCAATGTGCGAGGTGGGCCTTTAGGGTGTGAACATCTGAGTGTGAGTGCTGGACTTATCGTGTGGTGTTGCCATAAGAGGTGCATATCAGCGGGAGCAGAGCTGCAACATTGCTGACCAGCTAAGGCGAGATACGCTCGAACGCTGGATCGCCTGCTGGAGTTGGAGGGCCATTTGTATTTCATTTACTGAAGGGAGGAGGTGGTGTAACGCTCCCACTGGAACAGCGCAGCGGAGGACCACGAGGGAGTCCAAGCTGGCACGCTTTGTCGCACATCAGAGAGAGTGCGTCTGGTGAGAGGTGCCATTGCGAGGGCCTACGCACGACAAAGCCTGTGGGGAACACACGTCGTGCAGAGCAAACAGAGTCACACCAGTCCTTGTTGTGGGCCAGTAAGGACAGACTTACTCCACTCCCCACGCAACCACTTGCACAGCTGGAGTACTACTCCACATTCAGAGTGCGATCCACGATACTCTCTGGAACAGTGGCCAAATCTGGGCAACGTAGGATGTCTGGCTGATGCGATTACTGTAGACACAGGGATCTCTCCATAGGAGTGAGCAACCCCGAAGTAATTTGGACAAATTAAGCACCACTGTGCTTAGACAGAAGTCCTGCCCAACTAGTACTCAGCGATACAAGGAGATCTACACGGCTTGGGGCTTGCTAGAACACAGTGTGCACTGCGCCCTGTGGGGTTGAGAGCTCCCGCTACCGCCTCACAAGATGGGCCGAGGTGACAAGACTCAAACCAAACTCTCATTCGAGCAGAGGCGCTCCAAGTCGCAGGAAGCCTCGAACTCGGACAAGCGCGCCATGCAAGAAGCCAATGGCGCCACAGAAGACGCCGATATAAAAACCATGCCCCAAGCGATGGATAAGTGTCTTCAGAACAGCATAACGGCCTTGGGCTCGAAAAAAGACGCCCTCACCTACAGAATGGACAGGATGGCGGAACGGATCGATAAGCACGCAGAAAGATTGGACATGTCTGAGAGGAGGTTGACGGAGGTGGAGGAGGCGCAAACAGAACTTGACTCAGATCACAAAAAAATTGAGAAATTAATGCAGACCCTGCAGGACAAGACTGAGGACTTGGAGGCGAGGTCTCGTCGCTGTAACCTGAGGATTACGGGCCTCCCGGAAATGACTCAGACGGGCAACATAGAGAGATTCATTGAAAAAATACTGGTCTCTCTACTGTGTGAAGAAACTTTCTCCCTGATGTTTGTGGAGGAGCGGGCTCACCGCTCCCTGGGTCCCCACCCACGGCCGGGTGCTCCCCCGCGGCCGATCATAGCCAAAGTGCTCAACTATGAGACAGATATGCAGCACTACGCCAAGCCAGAGACAAGAAATCGCTGCAGTGTGAGGGTTCGGAGATATCTCTATACCCTGATTTCACTGCCAGAGTGCAGGAGGCTAACAAGCACTTCACACCATTTAAGAGACAGCTTAGAGTTCTAGGCTTAGACTCCGCGATGCTGTACCCGGCAAAATTTACCGACCCTCAAGCATTACAACAAGGCCTTAAGGGCCGGGAGATGGACCATTGCAGAAATGCAAGTGGGCCAACAGACTAAGCAGGTGCGAGCAGCCAGCTCGACGGACAGGAGTAACTGAATTTACAACGCTGTCTTCAGGTGGCGGTGAGGTGCATGGGCTGAGATACTTAGGGAGTCTTATTCAGATGGACAGTTATGGGTTGAACTCCCTGGTGGGACGGGATGTCCCCCGTGAACAGTAGAGATAATGATGCTATGAGGGCTTGCCTAGGGGGCCGTGCACGACTAATGGTCTGAAGGTCATTCCAGTTTCACTGGCGCTGAGCTATAGCCATGGGGACTAGATCACAGTATGGTGCTGTAGAATTGTTATGATAATTAACATGAAAGGAGGATATTTTAGCTTTAGTATATCTTTATTCGGCAAATTGATCACCATAAAAGAATGCATATACAATATACATTTCCAATTCTCCGGTTAAAATTATTAAAAATGCAAATAAAAGAAAAGAGGTACACCACAGTCACTGATTTGCTACCAACAGCTACAGCATCAGACCCTAGGTCCCCCCGAATGCAATTTCAGTAAAAGGGAGCGCGTCATCCACGCACTGCCCAGAAATTTTGCCACCCCACATATCATGATGGAAGATGAAGAGTCCGTAGAAAGTACACGTAGTGCCTGGGTATGGCACCTCAACCCCAATTCCCTGCAAACAGGTTTCAGCCAAAATTTCCGCGCCCCTTTATAAGCTGGGCAGGCAAAAAATAGATGGGCCACAGACTCCTTTGGTGCTACACAGCCAGGGCATGAACGCAGGGGGCACCAGAGTTCGACCACCTCGCCATGAAGTCATGCACCGGAAGCGTCCCATATCGCAGTTTTAGATATAGTGCTCGATCAAGAGGTTTGGTTATCAGGTCAAGGAAGGGTTCCAGTTTTCTCACACATTTAAATAACAAAAATTGGTCCGTGAGTGGGCCCCCATCCGTAACCCTCAGTGCATTACTCTGCACCCAGTCCCAGTATAGCTTTTTAATCACTTCCTTGGGTGGCGGCGATTGTGACTCCCAAGCATCCCTTAGCCCCAAGTTAAGAACCAAGTCTCTCAATTTATTCAGCCATCCTATTTTTTTACCCGTGTCCAGTTGAAGAAGATCGTCCAACCCATCAGCATATTTTACAAGCTCCTCAGTTCTTCTTAAGCGAGTCCAGAAGAGCAACGGGCGTAGCCTTACCAAGTCCTTTAGTGCTCTTCTGCCCAGATCTAGTCTCAGGGGGATCAGTGGGGTGGAAGCAGGAAGAGCCACCACCTTCCTTAGAAAATTGTTTTCCGCTGTCGATAGTTCTGAAACATTTTCGAACCCCCAGAGTTCGGAGCCATATAGTGCCGCCGGAAGGATCTGACCCTCATAGATCACCATGGCCGGGGAGACAGGTTTGCTACTTGACTCACGGAGCTCCCTCAAAGTCACCCCGGATACCCTTTGGTAGCTGAGTAACATTTTGGCCAAGTGGTCCTTCCAAGTCATTCGACTATTTATCCGGACACCGAGATAGTCAAATGAATCAACCAACTCCAGAGGAACACCATTGAGCAGGAAATTATTTTTTAAATCTTTTAGCGGAGGAGAGTGCCATTAATTTGGTTTTCGAGGTATTGATGGTTAAGCCTCGGATGGTACAAAAGAAGCTAAACCGGTTCAAGAGTTTTTGCAGACCCACTGGGGATTTGGAGATTAATAAGGTGTCGTCAGCGAAGAGTAAGGTGGGGATTTTTTCCCCCGCCAGGGATGGGGCGTCCGTCTCTTCCCCCTTCAAATGGTCCACCACTCCATTCACGAATCGGGAGAAAAGGGTCGGAGCCATGACACAGCCCTGGCGTACTCCTCTCCTCACAGGGACCCTGTCTGTTAACTGTCCCTGGGATCCCCATCTGACCCTCGCGTAATTCCCCTCGTGGAGCTTTACGATTATATTCAGGAGACCACTGGGAAATCCCATCTCTCCTAGGATCTCCCATAATTTTGCCCGGGGGACCAGGTCAAAAGCCGTTTTGAGATCTATGAAGGCCATGTATAAACTGCCTTTCTTGATGGTAACTGCCTTCCAATAGATAACAAAAAAGCGAAAGTCTGATGTAAGTCTGACCATTGAGTGTGTATGATGTACTGAAATGTGTATGCTTGTCGGATGTTTGATGTCAAACCTGTTGGAGTGGTTGTGGGATATGTATTAAAAACTATAATGTGATGCTCGCTTTGATCTTAATTAATGTTGTATTGTTTTGAAATGATTTACTGAAATCTATAGAGAAAAATGAAAAAATTATGAACTTAAGATAAATAAAATGATTTTTGATATTTTTATAAAACTGTGGTCCAGTTTCTGGTGTCAGTGAGCTCTCATATGCATGGCCTAGATTAAGGACTCAGATTGAGCCTATATATTAAACAAATAGGGCAGCCTCTTTTTGTGCTTTGAGAACTTTTGCAGGCAGACCCTGGTGGCCGTTTTGTGATATCAAATTGCAAAGGTTTGGGGCTGGTACTGATAGTCATTAATGTTTACGGTCCAAATTATGACTCCCCAGAATTCTATCACAACCTGACGAATGTAGCTAGAACTTACCCCACTTCGCAACTAGTATGGGGAGGATTGCAATTTGGTCTTGAATCCAACTCTGGATAGATCAACAGGCCCACCGCGTAAACCCTCAGCAGCCGCACAAGCACTACTTACGGAGCTCACTGGTTTAGATATGGAGGATGTGTGGAGATACAGACACACTGCACAGGGATGAGGTTCTGTAATTCTTGAGACTGACTCCATTTTATACTGTGCCATTATTTTGTGTTGCCCTCACGTAGGCCTGTGAAGGTAGCCTGGCGAACAAAGAGGCCTGGCCTTCTTAGTCCATGTATACATTAACTAGGGTTCTTTCAGACTCTGGAATGAACTGTAAGAAACTGACCTCTTCACCTGAAACTGACCTCGCAAAGCCAATTTCCCTGATCGATCTTTGTCTGATATTGCCAATCAATGTTCAGGACATCGTTAACTTTTAGTTTCGTTGCATATGCTTTATCTTGTTCATCATCTGTTACTGTTTCTTTTTTATGTTTCTTCATTACATGGGCTATGCTTTCAATTATAGGTTTGTCCGGCTTTTGGAGATTGAATTTGAGACATTCCTAATGATTAACTTTTGGGTTGGGATACTGTACATGTAATCATGCCATGCCCTGCAGTGCCATCTAAATCAAATTAACCTTTGTGAACTATGTAATTATAATGTTTTGCCCATATCCTGCTAAAATCCCAAAGGCTACTCACCTGCTGACTCTCCAGATTTTCCATATGTTTAGGAATGTAATTGGTACAACTCCCTTACATGCCTGGGGCAGGATAAAGAGTGTAGAAGACGTGAAGTAAAACCATTTTAGCAGACTGCCTCATTCAGTTGCTAAGGCTTCTGTGTGACGTAGTCTAACCTCATTTAAGGTTAATAAAAATGTTCTTTTATATTTCAGCTTCATGTCCAAATTCTTTAATATTGGTTTGAATGAACTAAGTATCAGTGAGACCCCTGAGAATGAGTTCAGATTTCTTCAGGGAGGTTACACACACTATTCGGCATACCATGATATTCACACCAGAATTGATTATTGGCTACCCTCATCGTCCTTGATGGGTCGCATTAAGGCCTGCATAGTCCAGACATGCACTCTGTCACACCACTCTCCTCTTCTAATGGTACTTGAGGCTCCGGAAAAATCGATTTCTCCGTTTACATGGTGCTTTCCCCCATATTCACTGCTTGAACCGCTGTTTCGGGGAGAATTGGCGGAAGAGATTGATGTCTTTTTTTAAGCCAACATAGGCACGGTAGATAGCTTTCAGGTGGTGTGGGAGACATTAAAGTTTGCATACGGGGCATAGCTATGTCCAAACATTCGAGTGTTCTAAAAGCCATTCGGTAGAGGCTGTTGCTGTTAGAGGGGCAGCTGGAGACACTTGAGAGGAGGCAACAGAGCACTCCAGATCCAACCGTAGGGGAAGAAATAAAATCCCTGATCACTGAATATAATGAGGAGGCGGACAGGTAAGTCCAGCATATGGGGAAATACGCGACTGCGAGAACATATGGAGAGGGGGAACGACCTAGCTCACTCCTTGCTAGAATACTTAAGGGTAATAGGGGGAAGACACAAATTACTGAATTGAAGACTCCGTATGGCCAAGTGCTCTCTGACGAGATTGAGATAGCAAACAGGTCTAGGAACTATTACTCTGACCTTTAATCCTCCAAAAGCGGAGACCTCTCTGCAGAGACTGCGGAATACTTGGAACATATAGAACTGCCCATGCTTACTAACACGCACCGTGAATTCCTTATGCTACCCATAGAGAAAGATGAAATTATAGAAGCGCTGGCGATCATGCGGTCTGGAAGCGCTCCAGGTGCTGATGAACTCATGGTGGGATTCTATAAAGCTTTTCAGGAAAAGCTGATTCCCCACCTGTCCACGCTATTTGACGACATCTGTGAGGAGGGCAGCATGCTGCATTCCATGCGGGAAGCATTATTAGTCACCATACTCAAGCCTGGTAAGGTACATGACGAGTGCAGCTCATACAGGCCTCTATCCCTATTAAATGTTGACGTTAAGCTTCATGCGAAGGTATTGGCTACCTGACTGGCTCTCCTTGCCCCGAAACTGGTCTCCCCGGAACAGGCGAGATTCGTCCCCGGTAGAAATCTGACCTATAATATCCGCACAGTTCTCGGCACTTTGCAGCATGGTAAGCAGGATGCGAAGGCCATTGCAGTTTTCCTGGATATGGAGAAGGCTTTTGATTCCGTTGAGTAGCCATTCATGAGGCAGGTGTTACAGCAGCTGGGGTTGGGCGTACCGTTTCTTCAAATGGTAGGCGCCTTATATCATGCGCCGACTGCCAGACTCCGCATCGGCGATTGGGTGACAGACCCATTTCCGATTAGCGAAGGCACTAGGCAGGGCTGTCTTCTCTCCCCTTCACTGTATGCGCTAGTTGCTGAGCCACTTGCTTGCGCGTTGCAATAATATCACGCAAATGAGGGTGTAGGTTTCCCACCATATCGAATCGTGGTATCGACGTACGCAGATGACACCCTGCTGTATGTGCGGGACCCCGAAAATAACTTGTCATCTATGCTTAGAGAAGTGGTTCGATTTGGAGCTCTTTCTGGATTGAAGGTCAACTGGGGAAAGTCGCTAGCTTTTCCCCTTACCCCGGCTACCAGGAGGTTTGAAATGAAATTCCCTCTGCAACGGTCAATAGACCCGATTAGATATTTAGGAGTTCGCTTACACACGGACTCAGAGACACTGTTCAGAGAAAACTAAGGGGTAGCCTTCAGCAAACTGGAGGACGATGTGGAGGCCTGGTGTAAACTCCTGCTCTCCCTCATGAGATGCATTGCCATTATGAAGATGGTGGTATTACCTAGATGTCTATTCTTGTTCTGCGCCATTTCGATGGTGCTGTCGAGGGCCTTCTTCTGGACCTTGACACAACTTATGGTTAAGCTTGCATGGGCTGGCAAGCAACCCAGAGTGAAGTGGACCCTCCTTACACTGCCGTACGAAATGGGCGGTCTAGGCGCTCCTGATTTTGAGCTCTAGTATAGAGTTGCACAGGCCTCCCACCTGCACACGTGGATTCATGGAGATGCGCACATTCCGCATGTGCGCATGGAACGGGTATTCGCTGATCCAATATCTCTCCCGGCCACAATCTTCAGACCGGTAGATAGCAGAACGGGTATATTAGACACTATAACTGCTACGAAACATGCCTGGCATTCCCTTTTGCTGGCTCGGGGTGGCGCGTTGCTATATTCGCCTAGCATGCCTCTGGACTGGGCTTTGTGGCTATCGCCTGTTGGAGAGAAAGGCGTAGTTCAGGCATTATACAAACTGGGCTTCTGCACGGCGGTAGACTTATTCCTGGAAGGTACAGTGAAAACCTGTGAGATGGTGGTGGATGGTCGCGGAGTTGTCTCCCTGTTTAGCCGGTTTCAATTCCACAGAGTACGCAGCACCCTTTTGGACCTACTGGGTCCAGACTTGGCGGAACCGCCAGAAGTCCCGGAACTCACATATGTCATAAAAAAAGGGACTCCACGCAAGCTGCTGACAAACCTGTACAAGACAGCTATGTCAAACAGGGGGCAACAGCTTATGAAAGCCAGAGTGGCCTGACAGAGAGATTTACAGGTCACTATCGATGATGACATGTGGCGATACTGCTGTATAAATACTAAGAAACTATCCCTGAATAGTAGGCATAGGCTAGTCCATTTAAAGTTTCTCCAAAGAGTGTATTATACCCCAGAGAGACTTCATAGATATGGTCTTTGACAGTAGTCGGAATGCGAGAGTTGCCACGAGCCGGTCGCTGATTTTATGCATCTCGCGTGGGCATGTCCAGGGATTCAAAAATTCTGGGATAACATCTTCACTGAGATGAGCAAGATCCTGGAGCTTGAGCTGACTCCGGATCTGTCGCTCACACTTCTTGGCTACTCCAGGGGCTTACCAAAGGCGGTTAGACAGCTCACAGACATGGGACTACTTGTCGCGAGGCGCATGGTAGCGCTATGTTGGATGAGTGGACCACTCCCAATGAAGAAGCGCCGGGCACACGATATGCTTTATTGCTGCATGCAATACGAGCATTATAGCGAGTTGCTCCCCCCCACAAGCCACCCAAAGAACTTCTTGGGTTTGTATCAAACACATTTAAGAGATAGAGAATGAGAGGCTGCAGTGGCGGAGGGAACGGATACAGAGAGACAGTCGTCAGATGTAACAGCCACAGCAGAGAATGGCTCACAGATGAGCCAAGTGGACCCGCACAGTGGGGATGATATGGAGGTATAGCTGCTATACGGGAGGGAAAGAGGGCACTGGAAGGACGACGGGTTAGACAGATGAGAGCATTTGGCTGTCCCCCAGGGATCTAGCTAATCACCATGGGCCGAGTCACAGGTGCTTTTCAATCCCTTATAGGAAGCATAGTGCACGTCTGGTTTGCAGGTAGCTGTAGGAATGACTGGCTTCGAGTGTTTGGGGGGTATAAGATTTCGGGCTATGAAAGGGTATGATCTGTGTGTGCCATTATGGGTGAGGAAGGGGGGTAGTTGGAGATTGGGTCGGGCTTGTTAACTTTTTTTAGGCAAATTATCGTAACTGAAGAATCGCTACATCACTCAGCGTAGGGACGCAGACATCAATGTACCCTAGTTAATTGGGACAGGAATAGTATGTTACCTTTACAATTGCGTACCCACTGACTGTCTTAAACACCTATGCAAATACTTTGCCGCCGGATCCCTGGGTTGTCGGCTGAGGGGCTGTGTTATCCTTGCAGATATGTGATTGTTTTCTCTTAATTCTTTGCCTCCCCCGCTAGCCGTCCCAAGGGTTGTAGGCTTTCGGCAGTGTGATCCTTTTTACAATGAACAATAAAGGTTTAAAAAAATATATATATTTTTTTCTTTTCCTGATGAGCGGGATTCTACACGAAATAGAACCTAAAGTGGAGTTAGTTGAATGTAAATGTGTACATAGTGAGCCCTATGCCTCACTAGACAGAGTGTATACATCATTTAGACTGGTGTTGACAAAGAAGAAGACATATAAAGGTCACAATGGGCCATTATCCCTGTTTTAAATGTTAACTGCAATCCCTAACCCAGTTGAAATCCATAATTGTTTAGAAGTGAACATATCATGGCTGATCCCTGTCAATATTTCAAGCAGAGAACATGGAGGAGGAGATGTGTTTAATTAGGTTTGATGGAGAAACAGAGACTATCGGACAAGGAGAGGCCTTGTGGTGGATGACTAGCTTTCTTTGTGACCGTTTCCAGACAGTCAACCTAGGACCTTATAGGTCTAAGTTTAAGAACCAAGGGAGCTCCAACGGATCCTGCCTGAGCCCTACATTATTTAATATCTATGTCGCTCCCTTACCCAATCTTATGAGGACATATGGATGTGTACCAATATCCTATGCGGATGACTTACAGCTTACCTTCTCTTTTGCCCAGACCACCTTCTCTGCTGACATGCTAGCAATATGTCAGTGGATGTGTAACAAATTTCTCCAATTAAATGCTGGGAAAACAGAGATTATACTCTTTGGAGAGGCTGCACTGTTGTGAACACCAGAGTGGTGGCCAGGTGAGCTGGATGTCACCCCGCCTCTAAGGCATCTGTAAATAAATTAGGGGTGCACATTGAGCTGAGTCTGAGCATGAAGGAGCAAGTGACTCTCACAGTAAGCTCATGCTTTCATGTTTTGAGTCTGCTGAGACGAGTATTTCCATTTCTCCCAGACCATACACGGAAGACTCTTATTCAGATGCTAGTACTGGGTAATTTTGACTACTGCAATGCTCTATTGATTTTGGCCAATGAGGCCTTGTTAGATCGCCTGCAGGTTGTTCAAAAAGAGGCAACACGACTGGTACTGAATGCTCCCTATAGAACCCCTTTGAGTCCCCTGCTGCAGCAGCTTAACTGGCTTCTGGTGCGCAAATGAATACAATTCAGGTTCTGCTGCATCATTCAGAAGGCAGTGTATGGCAATGGGCCAACATATCTTGCGGAGAAGCTTAGCCAATATACTCCCTTTAAAGACCTTAGATCCAGCTCCAAATCCATTCCTAAAGTTCCTCGTATTACCAAGGCTAGGACTGGGGGAAGGCCTTTCCCTCCCTTGCCCCACAGAATTGGAATTCACTCCCTATCACACTGAGGTGGTGTATGGACCACCTTTACTTTAGAAAGTCCCTGAAAACATTTCTGTTCTAGATGCCTCCTTTAGTAGCAGCAATTTTTCACATGTCCGCCAGCGCAGAGATACCCCTGCGGGGGCGATTCAGGCACTATATAAGTAAATAAATACATAAGTACATTGTGCTGGCGAGGATGACTGCCGATTTTGGAGGATCGGGGCTTGGCGGCTGAGACACACACAGCAGGACTGCAAAAACATTCACTTCTGAGCTGAGGGCCAACGAGCCAGTAGAGAAAGCCCATTGTTTCCAGGTTTCCATAAATGGAGCCAAAATTAGCTATCATTGTTGAATTTGCCTGTTGGACAGCAGTGCTAGGCAGCATCACATTTTGTAGTAGGTTTCCTGCTCTCACTTGCTTTGTCACTGCTTTGCTTCCCGCACTTTTGTTATTTGAGTTTACTTACTCAGTTTGTCGTTCCTTTTGCTTACTCTTCTGCAGAGTTTCCACAGACTTTTGTATTTGTTTCCTTGACTCTAAGATTGCTACTTCAGGACTGCATCCTGTGGTCTAAAGGGCATCTTCAGTGTTGGTTCCTTTATGGTCCTAGGTGTATGTTGTAGCACTATCTGTATCCGAAAGATCATCACAAGAATCACTATCAGTACCAGATTTGTGTGCAGTATCAGCATTTTCATTTGCCTGTTTCCAATGTTTTAATGCTTTTCTGTTGCTAATGCAGGGTACAATCTAGCTCCCTTAACTACACATTTCCTCCATCTATGCTGTTCTTCATGCCATTTAGCATCAGCATAATCATGCCATGCTCTCTTAGCTCTTTTCTTATAAATGTCTCCTCTTTTGCATGTGTTGCACAATCCCAAACATTTAGTACTTCATATTGTGCAGGTCTAAGAGGCGGTTTCTTGTCATATAATATTCCCCTCAAATTCTCAATAACCTTCCGATCAAATGTGCCATATTGTGGAAATCTTCAGTGTTCGAGTGCCATTGAAGAAGCCACAAACACGTATAATGCCCTAGGCTTGTCGCCATATAATGACCTATCGTACCTCCTTACCTTTAATGCCAGCGACCCACACATCTCCCCTCATCAAAGCTCTAAAGGCTATGAAACATTTCATGATTACAGCCGTTCAACAAATGAAATGAGCAGATTCAATTCAAAATCATTTCAATGTTTTGTTCAAATCACATTTCTATACGAATTGATATTCACACCAAGTCTCAGCACAGTCCTTTCTTTTATAGACTCATCACAAGTCTGCACCTGATGACTCACCAACCAATCCTAGCACAATTATTCACACCCATTAAGCTATCTCGGTATGGTACTCTCTGACTCAACTCCCACTCCTCACTGCAGTTCACCCAAATTTACAATTTTCTTGTACAAAAAACAACTTTAGCAAGCATATTAAATAAATAACCTCTATCTGCTCCAATGAGTAATTCAAAGTAATCAATCACACAAGAATGTGCACCTTTTAACCTTCACAAACACACACACACAGATGGAATCTCAACCAGAAGAAATCACCCTGATTGACGTAGCTTTCCCTTTGCAGAATAGGATCTACTAGCATCAATCACTATTACTACAGTCACAACAGTCTGTTATGCTCCCTATCTCAATTGTGCGGTTGATGGTACCTCATGAGCCCACACTACAAAACCTTAGCAGACAAGTAAAATCATATGTCTTATGTATCCCGAGACCTTGGACTGCAATGAGCCCAATAACAACTTAAACTGCTCAGCATGAAATGCATATATATATTTACACAAGTAAACCCAAAACTTTAATAGAACACATACAAATTCAACACAGTACTCCAAGCTCAACATAGACAATTTTACTCATACCTCCACCACTACAAAAGGTTTCAGAACTGCCAAACTCCCTCAATCTTCAAGGTTGGGCCATGGACTGTAGGAAAATGGGCCTCGCTAAACTAGGACAATTTTATGCTCCTCTTCTCCTGTGATATTATCCGTCACTCTTCTACCACTTGATGAGGCAATGCTTTTTTTATCACAAGCATCAGCTGTAGTCATCAAATAACCCCAGCCATTTATTGTATCGATCTTTGTTTGTCGACTAGGAGAGGGAATAAGAGCTATCATTACATCAGTTGTCATGAACAGTGAAGTCCAATTGGGGCTTTAAATAAATCAACAAAGAGATTTTTGAGTGAGTTTAAGAGGATTTATTAAGAAAATGAATTCATATAAAATCATTAGTCACCATTGCTACAGAGTCAAATAATCCAAAAGTTGAGATTTTAAAATAAGAGGAAATAGCACTTTAGTAAGAATTAAAACGGGAATGCAAAATATGCAGCAAGTGTGTTCCATAAAGGAAAATATCTGAACTTAATGAATCAGGGTTGGGCATAAATTGCATTTATTTTAAGCAAGCAAGGTAACTTGTCAATGTCAGAAAGCCAAATGAAGGGTTCTGATGACATAATAGGAATGCACAGGCATGCAGCCTTACTACTCAAGCTGTGGAGATTAGCCAAGGCTGTAAGGAGCTAAAAGTCAGCAAGCATCACTAAGATCTGTCTCCTAAGTTCTACAGCAAGGTCTCCTCCCTGGACACATTGTAATATAATTCAACAAAACATTTTTTGCACGATGTTTTACATTCCTCATTCCTGCAAACAAAATCAGTCTTCAGAAAACATTGCGAGCAGGTAAAATCCCTGATTTCTCACAATGAATCCTACACAACCAGGCCTCTTAGCCATAATTTGTGAAATTGACATAGAAAATTACATCAACAGTTAAGCAAACGTAATTCCTTACAAAAGGTTAATTCAAGTGTTTGTTTTTAAATTTTATATGTGCTTACCTACTACCAATGTTATTTAAATGTGTGTATGTTATTTCGACATTGGGGTTAGCCGTTTAAAGTTAAATTCATTTAATTTGCAAAATGGGGATTTTTGCTCTGTCCCTCACAAGCCAGGGTTCATCACCTACTGCACTACCATACGTACCCCGTACCATATGGCTCACATAAAGTATTCCCTTGATATGATAAGGAGATTATGCAATGGCCTCCCTGGGTATTAAGAAGGCTTTGACAATGCATGACAGGAGTTAATGTTTCAGGTCCTTGAAAGGTTTCATTTTGCCATATGTGTCTTGGGATGGGTCAATCTTCTCTCTGCAAGACCTCTGAACCACGTTCGAACTGGAGTAACAATCTTGAAAGAGTGGACTCTGGAGAAGGGTACTTGCTAGAGCTTCCCTCAGTTAATGCTGGTATTTGCTGTGGTGATAGAGCCCAAAGCCAAATTGTTGAGGGTATTTGTGGAGACATTGGGGACTAAGGCTGATGCAGAGTCCAACACAGTGTCTTTGAATGCAAATGATTCTTTGACATACAGAAAGGATCCTGCTCTCGCTGTAACCAATGTCTTACATACAGTGGGTAGTTATGTAGATTTTTCCGGGCTCCTCTTAAACTAGTCTAAAACCTGGATTCCATCCTGGGGATGGGGCCTTTCTCTCAGATGGGAGCTAACAATGATAAACCAGTGATCTAAAATACACATTTGAATGTCATAATGGTGCATTATTGAGATGAGTACATTCAATTGACCATAGGGCGACTGCTTGATCACATATGTACAACGGTGGCTTTCTGTACAATGTTACAGCTTTCGGTAATCTATATTTGGAGCGCAGAATGCATTCAAAGCTGTTCTTCTCCTTCCTTGCATATCGCTACAAACGATAACTACACAAAAGATCCTCACAAACCTTCCTAAAGCAAGTTTTTTTTTAATTTTGAGGTGAAATCCTCAAAACATGGGTCATTCTCTATAAAATCACACTACACCTGTGAGTACGGATTTTACTTTTTTAAAAAATAAATATTTAATGATTCTACCGCCTCCTAATTTGTATTTGTTGTTTGTGGTACATTTTGCCAAAGTCATTTGTGTTGTCAGTCACAAGTCATTGAAGTGCTTGAAAAATGTCTGGCCATCAACATTTTCTTTATTTGGTTTTTCACTCCTTCAGTTTATGGAATCACATTTTGTGATTGTTGTTCTGAACTATCCCATCTCCAATAAAAAGTAGCAAAGGATTTCCCAAAGTTCTCCATATCCTGATTTTGTCTCATGCATACATGCACACAGGGTATGCTCCGGTGTGCAACGGGCCTTCAGTGCTCTGGTAACTCCTGGTGCAACAGCACCCAGAGTGCACTGTACTTTGAACGTCAGGGGCATTGCAGCTCCCTTTGAGGCCTGAACAAACAGGTAAGAAATCCCTGAAGTGAAAGTGCTACTCCCATGAAGACTGGTAGGAGTCCACGTTTCAACCGTGAAAAGTCTAAAAGGAAGCTCAAGGTTTTGAAGACCTAGGATCTGGCATGTCAGAAAGAATTTAGTGGCATAGACATACACCAACCAGGATGTCCATTGGGATGGCACTTTACATCGCTAAAATGGACACAATATACACCACAATGCAGGAAGCCATTTATAATGTCAGGGAGGATGACAGATGAGATGCCAACCAGGATGCTAGAGACAGAGAGGCTTATTTACAAGTCTATTGTGTTGCTGGTATGTAACTTTAATTGACGCACTGGCAGCGCAATGGGGTTCCCCATATTTAAAAGGCAATGTAAAATCACTCTGCATGACCGTTCATGGCCTTTTAAGTATTTTTCCATTTCACGCATAACTTTGCGTCAAATGGGCATAACATGGGTGTTTTTGTGGGTCTTCACATGCAATATCCATGGAACTTGACACATTCCCAGATTTACAACATTTTGTAGACCTGCAATGAGTCAGAATCCTACGCTTCAGGGAAGGTGTGAGGAGGCACAACAAGGAGAAATACTAGTATTTATTTCAGCGAGGAGAAATTCATTTCTCCTCGTTTTTTCCTCCTTCTACGTGTGCTGCATTCTGCAGCACACATAGAAAGAGAAACATACCTTCAATGATTGTTTCTGTGCAGGAAGGTATCCCTTCCTGCACAAAAAGCAATCATCCCCCCAGCGCAGGCACCCCTCAATAGGATGCAAGGGTGTCAATGCTGATTCATGGCTGCTATTTGAGTGCTGGTGCAGGGGAGAAGGACAGGAATGCACTGTATCTTGTAGATACAGCTCATTCCGCCCTTTTATTTAGATGCACAGCACCAGAGAAGGAAGGCTTGCTGCGATGCAATGCGTTAATAAATTGTAATTGAGGTCCAGCCAGGATGAATATTAGAAAGGACATCATACCAAGTGCCATACAGCAGATGCCAACCAGGATGCTCACAACTAAGCATGCCAGTCAGGATGGTATAAAGAATGTCATACTAAATGCCATAGAGTGGATGCCAACCAGGATGATGAACAGCATGCCAGTCACAATGTTAAAAAGTATGGCACAGCGAGTGCTATACAGCGGATGCTTACCTTCAAGCAAGCATTTGGCCTTGTAAAGTGGGTGGAGCAGGAAATAACCTTCAGCTCAGTAAGTTCTTCACACCCATTAAATTTGACCTGTAGTGCTTTTGGCTTGTTGGACATCTTTGTTTTATTGCTGTTCTTTCATGTAACAGGCCCCGTAATACATAAGGGAAAGAAGATGGAAGGCAGGGGTACTATAAAAGGGATCAATCACATGCCAGGAGTATCTACTGATAGGAACAGCTTGATTGTACGACATGCAGTGGTTACAATAAAAAACAACATGGCTTTCCATGTGGACACTCCGTTATTGGTACATGAATTCATGAAGATTATAATAAGTATTGTTTGCTTCGCAGCATCAAGTAAACAATGGGTCTCCTCCAATGCCTATAGCGAGAAATAGTGTCTAGCAGGAGCATCAGTAGGGCCTCTTTAGACATCAAGAGTACAATGCAAATTATTTTTATATCACGCAACAAGTGTGGTTAACAAATTTGCTGCACTGTATGAAAGGAAGAGAGCAGGACAAACTTACAGCACTGCTGCTCTCTTCCTTGTCATCGGCACACAGACAGACAGCTTAGTGCCACACACACGTTTAGGTTATTTAGATTAAGCCTTTAATGCTGTCAGCAGGACATTGCAAAATACCATGCTAAAACTAACTTTAAAATGTACCTACATTGTATGAGTACTGTACAGTGTAGCACACATGCAAAGTTTGGAAAAATAAAAAATATCTCTTTCACTTTGCACCTGCCTCAATGTATGGTAACTTTTTAGTGCAAAACCTGCCCACCATTGTTAGTAGATAGGTCTTCACATCAAAACTTTGGGTGATAGCCTGGTAATACCCATGTACCACCTATGTATGACCACCCTTGATGCAAAGTCAGGGAAAGGAATGCACAGTGTAAAACAAAAGTACATTACAAATCAGCACATTATGCTTGTTTGCATCACTTCTTGTGACAACACCGGCACAGTGTTGATTAATCTGGCCCCACTGCACTGATGGTATTACTGCAGTGGAAAAACAAACAACACTGAAGCATTGTCCATATAAATCAGTTCCCCGACGGGTGTATCTTTAGTGGGGTGCTTGCGGTGTTACACCCCACTTATCAGTGTCTTTTCTGGTAAATATTTGGGTGCAGGTGCTTTCATTCTGGTTTGGTGAGGTACACACCTGCTCTCCATATTTCAGTCTTGAAAGTCTGCAAAAATGTTGGTTATTTTATAAAATATTGGTATTTCTCTTATTAAGTACACCTTCAAATCCACATTCCTCTCCCTTTTTACTGCCTTCGAAGACACTCTCATGTGTCATGCTTGTTTTTATAACAAATTTAAATATTATATTGTTGGGAAATCTGTATCCCACCCCCCCCCCCCCAATCTTACTGACCAAGCTACACCCCTGAGTTCTCCTCATAAGTACTCCCCTTTGAAATGTGCACTCCTGAGCAGGAGAGGTGTGGCGCAGTGGCCAGAGCTGCTGACTCTGGAGCTCTGGGCTCAAGGTTCGATCACAGGCGGCAGCTCAGCTGAGCATTATGTGTCTCTGGGCAATAGCTTACTTTATCTCCCCAACGGCCTCCAGTGCGTTGAAACCTTAAGGGGTAATATGTTTGCACATCTGTCTGTGAGGCAGCAGTCCACAAAGTACCTATTTCAAGCCCTCAGCAAGGACTACAAAGAGCTGGACATGTTTTACTCAAAATAATATACTCCACATTTTATGTGTGTAATACTAGATGTGAATTTCAACTGTGTTGTTTCTAGCAAGCCAATAGGCTCAATTTCCAAGAAAACCATTATGTTTTAAAAGCATCAGCTGCATTAGCATGTGTTTTGCTCATGTGTGCAATCTATTTCTCCCACACTGAGAATCCAAAGGAGCATAAAAACACTTTTCATATGTATTCTAGCGAGTAGGTGTTTGTGAGGTTTATGGCGTTCACATAACTTTTCTTTTTTTCCTTTTTTTTTTTAAATGTGAGCATTTTGGTGATATAATATACAAGTTAAAAGTAAGAAACGGTCAAGAAACTATTGTTCACACATATAAAATGTGGTTCCAAGAGTTCTGAAAATCCAAAAGTTGAGATTTTAAAATGAGAAGAAATAGCACTTTAGTAAGAATTAAAACGGGAATGCAAAATATGCAGCAAATGTGTTCCATAAAGGAAAATATCTGAACTAAATTATCCAGGGTTGGGCATAAATTGACATTTTTTAAGCAAGCAAGGTAAGTTGTCAATTTCAGAAAGCCAAATGAAGGGTTCTGATGACAGAATAGGAATGCACAGGCATGAAGCTTTACTACTCAAGCTGTGGAGATTAGCCAAGGCTGTAAGGAGCTAAAAGTCAGCAAGCATCACTAATATCTGTCTCCTAAGTTCTGCAGCAAGGTCTCCTGCCTGGACACATGTTAATATAATTCAACAAAACATTTTTTGTAAGATGTTTTACATTCCTCATTCCTGCAAACCAATCAGTCTTCAGCAAACATTGGGAGCAGGTAAAATCCCTGATTTCTCACAATGAATCCTACACAACCATGTCCTTGGTTTATTAGTTTGACTACATTGTGTGATTCAGACAGTTCTTCCCAGAAGTCGTAGTTCCTGTCATCTCCTCTCCCCGCCAGTTGCCTAATACATAACGAATGACTATTTACTAGCTAATAAAAGGCTTCTTGAAAATTACATCCTCTGCAATGGGAAGAAAGAGAAGAACCTCTCATGCAACACAACAGTTTAAATGCAAAAACAGGACTCTTAGCCCTAATTTGTGAAATTGACATATAAAAGTACATCAACAGTTAAGCAAACGTAATTCCTTACAAAAGGTTAATTCAAGTGTTTGTTTTTAAATTTTATATGTGCTTACCTACTACCAATGTTACTTAAATGTGTGCTTGTTATTTCGACATTGGGGTTCGCCATTTAAAGTTAAATTCATTTAATTTGCAAAATGAGGATTTTTGCTCTGTCCCTCACCAGCCTGGGTTCATCACCTACTGCACTACCATACGTATCCGATACTATATGGCTCACATAAAGTATTCCCTTGATATGATAAGGAGATTATGCAATGCGTAACAGGAGTTAATGTTTCAGGTCCTTGAAAGTTTTAATTTTGCCATATGTGTCTTGGGATGGGTCAATCCTCTCTCTGTAAGACCTCTGAACCACGTTCGAACTGGAGGAAAAAACTTGAAAGAGTGGACTCTGGAGAAGGGTACTTGCTAGAACTTCCCTCAGTTAATGCTGGTATTTGCTGTGGTGATAAAGCCCGTAGACAACTTGTTAAGACTATTTGTGGAAACATTGGGGATTAAGGCTGATGCAGAAACCAACACAGTGTCTTTGAATGCAACTGATTCTTTGACATACAAAAAGGATCCTGCTCTCGCTGTAACCAATGTCTTACATAACGTGGGTAGTTATGTAGATTTTTCCGGGCTCCGCGTAAACTAGTCTAAAACCTTGATTCCATCCTGGGTATGGGACCTTTCTCTCAGATGGGAGCTAACAATGGTAAACCAGTGATCTAAAATAAATTTTTGAATGTCATAATGGTGCATTATTGAGATGAGTACATTCAATTGACCATAGGGCGAGTGCCTGATCACATATGTACAACGGTGGTTTTCTGTACAAAGTTACAGCTTTCCTTAATCTATATTTTTATTATTCTGTTTCTTTTTGCTACACAGCAATAATTGTTGAAAAACAAAATTGGTGTGCAGAATGCATTCAAATCTGTTCTTCTCCTTCCTTGCATATCGCTACAACCGATAACTACACACAAGATCCTCACAAACCTTCTTAAAGAAAGTTTTTTTTAAATTTTGAGGTGAAATCCTCAAAACATGGGTCATTCTCTATAAAATCACACTACACCTGTAGGTACGGATTTTACTTTTTTTAAAATAAATATTCAATTATTCTACTGCCTCCTAATTTGTAGTTGCTATTTGTGGTACATTTTGCCAAAGTCATTTGTGTTGTCAGCCACAAGTCATTGAAGTGTTTGAAAAGTGTCTGTCAAGCAGCATTTTCTTTATTTGGTTTTTCACTCCTTCGGTTTATGGAATCAGATTTAGCGATTGTTGTTCAGAACTATCCCATCTCCAATAAAAAGTAGCAAAGAATTTCCCAAAGTTCTCCATAGCCTGATTTTGTCTCATGCATACATGCACACAGGGTTTGCTCCGGTGTGCAACGGTCCTTCAGTGCTCTGGTAACTCCTGGTGCAACAGCACCCAGAGTGCACTGTACTTTGAATGTCAGGGGCATTGCAGCTCCCTTTGAGGTCTGAACAAACAGGAAATCCCTGAAGTGAAAGTGCTACTCCCATAAAGACTGGTAGGAGTCCACGTTTCAACCGTGAAAAGTCTAAAAGGAAGCTCAAGGTTTTGAAGACCTTGGATCTGGCATGTCTGAAAGAATTTAGTGGCATAGACATACACCAACCAGGATGTCCATTGGGATGGTACTTTACATCGCTAAAATGGACACAATACACACCACAATGCAGGAAGCCATTTATAATGTCAGGGAGGATGACAGATGAGATGCCAACCAGGATGCTAGAGACAGAGGGGCTTATTTACAAGTCTATTGTGTTGCTGGTATGTAACTTTAATTGACGCACTGGCAGCGCAATGGGGTTCCCCATATTTAAAAGGCAATGTAAAATCACTCTGCATGACCGTTCATGGCCTTTTAAGTATTTTTCCATTTCACGCATAACTTTGCGTCAAATGGGCATAACATGGGTGTTTTTGTGGGTCTTCACATGCAATATCCATGGAACTTGACACATTCCCAGATTTACAACATTTTGTAGACCTGCAATGAGTCAGAATCCTACGCTTCAGGGAAGGTGTGAGGAGGCACAACAAGGAGAAATACTAGTATTTATTTCAGCGAGGAGAAATTCATTTCTCCTCGTTTTTTCCTCCTTCTACGTGTGCTGCATTCTGCAGCACACATAGAAAGAGAAACATACCTTCAATGATTGTTTCTGTGCAGGAAGGTATCCCTTCCTGCACAAAAAGCAATCATCCCCCCAGCGCAGGCACCCCTCAATAGGATGCAAGGGTGTCAATGCTGATTCATGGCTGCTATTTGAGTGCTGGTGCAGGGGAGAAGGACAGGAATGCACTGTATCTTGTAGATACAGCTCATTCCGCCCTTTTATTTAGATGCACAGCACCAGAGAAGGAAGGCTTGCTGCGATGCAATGCGTTAATAAATTGTAATTGAGGTCCAGCCAGGATGAATATTAGAAAGGACATCATACCAAGTGCCATACAGCAGATGCCAACCAGGATGCTCACAACTAAGCATGCCAGTCAGGATGGTATAAAGAATGTCATACTAAATGCCATAGAGTGGATGCCAACCAGGATGATGAACAGCATGCCAGTCACAATGTTAAAAAGTATGGCACAGCGAGTGCTATACAGCGGATGCTTACCTTCAAGCAAGCATTTGGCCTTGTAAAGTGGGTGGAGCAGGAAATAACCTTCAGCTCAGTAAGTTCTTCACACCCATTAAATTTGACCTGTAGTGCTTTTGGCTTGTTGGACATCTTTGTTTTATTGCTGTTCTTTCATGTAACAGGCCCCGTAATACATAAGGGAAAGAAGATGGAAGGCAGGGGTACTATAAAAGGGATCAATCACATGCCAGGAGTATCTACTGATAGGAACAGCTTGATTGTACGACATGCAGTGGTTACAATAAAAAACAACATGGCTTTCCATGTGGACACTCCGTTATTGGTACATGAATTCATGAAGATTATAATAAGTATTGTTTGCTTCGCAGCATCAAGTAAACAATGGGTCTCCTCCAATGCCTATAGCGAGAAATAGTGTCTAGCAGGAGCATCAGTAGGGCCTCTTTAGACATCAAGAGTACAATGCAAATTATTTTTATATCACGCAACAAGTGTGGTTAACAAATTTGCTGCACTGTATGAAAGGAAGAGAGCAGGACAAACTTACAGCACTGCTGCTCTCTTCCTTGTCATCGGCACACAGACAGACAGCTTAGTGCCACACACACGTTTAGGTTATTTAGATTAAGCCTTTAATGCTGTCAGCAGGACATTGCAAAATACCATGCTAAAACTAACTTTAAAATGTACCTACATTGTATGAGTACTGTACAGTGTAGCACACATGCAAAGTTTGGAAAAATAAAAAATATCTCTTTCACTTTGCACCTGCCTCAATGTATGGTAACTTTTTAGTGCAAAACCTGCCCACCATTGTTAGTAGATAGGTCTTCACATCAAAACTTTGGGTGATAGCCTGGTAATACCCATGTACCACCTATGTATGACCACCCTTGATGCAAAGTCAGGGAAAGGAATGCACAGTGTAAAACAAAAGTACATTACAAATCAGCACATTATGCTTGTTTGCATCACTTCTTGTGACAACACCGGCACAGTGTTGATTAATCTGGCCCCACTGCACTGATGGTATTACTGCAGTGGAAAAACAAACAACACTGAAGCATTGTCCATATAAATCAGTTCCCCGACGGGTGTATCTTTAGTGGGGTGCTTGCGGTGTTACACCCCACTTATCAGTGTCTTTTCTGGTAAATATTTGGGTGCAGGTGCTTTCATTCTGGTTTGGTGAGGTACACACCTGCTCTCCATATTTCAGTCTTGAAAGTCTGCAAAAATGTTGGTTATTTTATAAAATATTGGTATTTCTCTTATTAAGTACACCTTCAAATCCACATTCCTCTCCCTTTTTACTGCCTTCGAAGACACTCTCATGTGTCATGCTTGTTTTTATAACAAATTTAAATATTATATTGTTGGGAAATCTGTATCCCACCCCCCCCCCCCCCAATCTTACTGACCAAGCTACACCCCTGAGTTCTCCTCATAAGTACTCCCCTTTGAAATGTGCACTCCTGAGCAGGAGAGGTGTGGCGCAGTGGCCAGAGCTGCTGACTCTGGAGCTCTGGGCTCAAGGTTCGATCACAGGCGGCAGCTCAGCTGAGCATTATGTGTCTCTGGGCAATAGCTTACTTTATCTCCCCAACGGCCTCCAGTGCGTTGAAACCTTAAGGGGTAATATGTTTGCACATCTGTCTGTGAGGCAGCAGTCCACAAAGTACCTATTTCAAGCCCTCAGCAAGGACTACAAAGAGCTGGACATGTTTTACTCAAAATAATATACTCCACATTTTATGTGTGTAATACTAGATGTGAATTTCAACTGTGTTGTTTCTAGCAAGCCAATAGGCTCAATTTCCAAGAAAACCATTATGTTTTAAAAGCATCAGCTGCATTAGCATGTGTTTTGCTCATGTGTGCAATCTATTTCTCCCACACTGAGAATCCAAAGGAGCATAAAAACACTTTTCATATGTATTCTAGCGAGTAGGTGTTTGTGAGGTTTATGGCGTTCACATAACTTTTCTTTTTTTCCTTTTTTTTTTTAAATGTGAGCATTTTGGTGATATAATATACAAGTTAAAAGTAAGAAACGGTCAAGAAACTATTGTTCACACATATAAAATGTGGTTCCAAGAGTTCTGAAAATCCAAAAGTTGAGATTTTAAAATGAGAAGAAATAGCACTTTAGTAAGAATTAAAACGGGAATGCAAAATATGCAGCAAATGTGTTCCATAAAGGAAAATATCTGAACTAAATTATCCAGGGTTGGGCATAAATTGACATTTTTTAAGCAAGCAAGGTAAGTTGTCAATTTCAGAAAGCCAAATGAAGGGTTCTGATGACAGAATAGGAATGCACAGGCATGAAGCTTTACTACTCAAGCTGTGGAGATTAGCCAAGGCTGTAAGGAGCTAAAAGTCAGCAAGCATCACTAATATCTGTCTCCTAAGTTCTGCAGCAAGGTCTCCTGCCTGGACACATGTTAATATAATTCAACAAAACATTTTTTGTAAGATGTTTTACATTCCTCATTCCTGCAAACCAATCAGTCTTCAGCAAACATTGGGAGCAGGTAAAATCCCTGATTTCTCACAATGAATCCTACACAACCATGTCCTTGGTTTATTAGTTTGACTACATTGTGTGATTCAGACAGTTCTTCCCAGAAGTCGTAGTTCCTGTCATCTCCTCTCCCCGCCAGTTGCCTAATACATAACGAATGACTATTTACTAGCTAATAAAAGGCTTCTTGAAAATTACATCCTCTGCAATGGGAAGAAAGAGAAGAACCTCTCATGCAACACAACAGTTTAAATGCAAAAACAGGACTCTTAGCCCTAATTTGTGAAATTGACATATAAAAGTACATCAACAGTTAAGCAAACGTAATTCCTTACAAAAGGTTAATTCAAGTGTTTGTTTTTAAATTTTATATGTGCTTACCTACTACCAATGTTACTTAAATGTGTGCTTGTTATTTCGACATTGGGGTTCGCCATTTAAAGTTAAATTCATTTAATTTGCAAAATGAGGATTTTTGCTCTGTCCCTCACCAGCCTGGGTTCATCACCTACTGCACTACCATACGTATCCGATACTATATGGCTCACATAAAGTATTCCCTTGATATGATAAGGAGATTATGCAATGCGTAACAGGAGTTAATGTTTCAGGTCCTTGAAAGTTTTAATTTTGCCATATGTGTCTTGGGATGGGTCAATCCTCTCTCTGTAAGACCTCTGAACCACGTTCGAACTGGAGGAAAAAACTTGAAAGAGTGGACTCTGGAGAAGGGTACTTGCTAGAACTTCCCTCAGTTAATGCTGGTATTTGCTGTGGTGATAAAGCCCGTAGACAACTTGTTAAGACTATTTGTGGAAACATTGGGGATTAAGGCTGATGCAGAAACCAACACAGTGTCTTTGAATGCAACTGATTCTTTGACATACAAAAAGGATCCTGCTCTCGCTGTAACCAATGTCTTACATAACGTGGGTAGTTATGTAGATTTTTCCGGGCTCCGCGTAAACTAGTCTAAAACCTTGATTCCATCCTGGGTATGGGACCTTTCTCTCAGATGGGAGCTAACAATGGTAAACCAGTGATCTAAAATAAATTTTTGAATGTCATAATGGTGCATTATTGAGATGAGTACATTCAATTGACCATAGGGCGAGTGCCTGATCACATATGTACAACGGTGGTTTTCTGTACAAAGTTACAGCTTTCCTTAATCTATATTTTTATTATTCTGTTTCTTTTTGCTACACAGCAATAATTGTTGAAAAACAAAATTGGTGTGCAGAATGCATTCAAATCTGTTCTTCTCCTTCCTTGCATATCGCTACAACCGATAACTACACACAAGATCCTCACAAACCTTCTTAAAGAAAGTTTTTTTTAAATTTTGAGGTGAAATCCTCAAAACATGGGTCATTCTCTATAAAATCACACTACACCTGTAGGTACGGATTTTACTTTTTTTAAAATAAATATTCAATTATTCTACTGCCTCCTAATTTGTAGTTGCTATTTGTGGTACATTTTGCCAAAGTCATTTGTGTTGTCAGCCACAAGTCATTGAAGTGTTTGAAAAGTGTCTGTCAAGCAGCATTTTCTTTATTTGGTTTTTCACTCCTTCGGTTTATGGAATCAGATTTAGCGATTGTTGTTCAGAACTATCCCATCTCCAATAAAAAGTAGCAAAGAATTTCCCAAAGTTCTCCATAGCCTGATTTTGTCTCATGCATACATGCACACAGGGTTTGCTCCGGTGTGCAACGGTCCTTCAGTGCTCTGGTAACTCCTGGTGCAACAGCACCCAGAGTGCACTGTACTTTGAATGTCAGGGGCATTGCAGCTCCCTTTGAGGTCTGAACAAACAGGAAATCCCTGAAGTGAAAGTGCTACTCCCATAAAGACTGGTAGGAGTCCACGTTTCAACCGTGAAAAGTCTAAAAGGAAGCTCAAGGTTTTGAAGACCTTGGATCTGGCATGTCTGAAAGAATTTAGTGGCATAGACATACACCAACCAGGATGTCCATTGGGATGGTACTTTACATCGCTAAAATGGACACAATACACACCACAATGCAGGAAGCCATTTATAATGTCAGGGAGGATGACAGATGAGATGCCAACCAGGATGCTAGAGACAGAGGGGCTTATTTACAAGTCTATTGTGTTGCTGGTACGTAACTTTAATTGACGCACTGGCAGCGCAATGGGGCTCCCCATATTTAAAAGCCAATGTAAACTCACTCTGCATGACCTTTCATGGCCTTTTAAGTATTTTTCCCTTTCACATATAACCTTGCGTCAAATGGGCGTTCCATGGGTGTTTCTGTGGGTCTTCACATGCAATATCCATGGAACTTGACACATTTCCAGATTTACAACATTTTGGTAAACCTGGCAATGAGTCAGAATCCTACGCTTCAGGGAAGGTGTGAGGAGGCACAACAAGGAGAAATACTAGTATTTGCTTCAGCGAGGAGAAATACATTTCTCCTCGTTTTTTCCTTCTTCTAAGTGTGCTGCATTCTGCAGCACACATAGAAAGAGAAACATACCTTCAATGATTGTTTTTGTGCAGGAAGGTATCCCTTCCTGCACAAAAACAATCATCCCCTCAGCGCAGGCACCCCTCAATAGGATGCAAGGGTGTCAACGCTGGGTCATGGCTGCTATTTGAGTGCTGGTGCAGGGGAGAAGGACAGGAATGCACTGATTCTTGTAGATACAGCTCATTCTGCCCTTTTATTTTGATGCAAAGCACCAGAGAAGGAAGGCTTGCTGCGATGCAATGCGTTAATAAATTGTAATTGAGGTCCAGCCAGGATGAATATTAGAAAGGACATCATACCAAGGGCCATACAGCAGATGCCAACCAGGATTCTCAAAACTAAGCATGCCAGTCAGGATGTTATAAAGGATGTCATACTAAATGCCATAGAGTGGATGCTAACCAGGATGATGAACAGCATGCCAGTCACAATGTTAAAAAGTATGGCACAGCGAATGCTATACAGCGGATGCTTACCTTCAAGCAAGCATTTGGCCTTGTAAAATGGGTGGAGCAGGAAATACCCTTCAGCTCAGTAAGTTCTTTCACACCCATTAAATTGACCTGTAGTGCTTTTGGCTTGTTGGACATCTTTGTTTTATTGCTGTTCTTTAATGTAACAGGCCCCGTAATACATAAGGGAAAGAAGATGGAAGGCAGTGGTACTATAAAAGGGATCAATCACATGCCAGGAGTATCTACTGATAGGAACAGCTTGATTGTACGACATGCAGTGGTTACAATAAAAAACAACATGTCTTTCCATGTGGACACTCCGTTATTGGTACATGAATTCATGAAGATTATAATAAGTATTGTTTGCTTCGCAGCATCAAGTGAGAAATGGGTCTCCTCCAATGCCTAGAGCCAGAAATATTGTCTAGCAAGAGCATCAGTAGGGCCTCTTTAGACATCAAGAGTACAATGCAAATTATTTTTATTTCACGCAACAAGTGTGGTAAACAAAGTTGCTGCACTGCATAAAAGGAAGAGAGCAGGACACAGATACAGCACTGCTGCTCTTGTCCTTGACATCGGCACACAAACAGACAGCTTAGTGCCACACACACGTTTAGGATATTTAGATTAAGCCTTTAATGCTGTCAGCAGGACATTGCAAAATACCATGCTAAAACTAACTTTAAAATGTACCTACATTGTATGAGTACTGTACAGTGTAGTACACATGCAAAGTTTGGAAAAATAAAAAATATCTCTTTAACTTTGCACCTGCCTCAATGTATGGTAACTTTTTAGTGCAAAACCTACCCACCATTGTTAGTAGATAGGTCTTCACATCAAAACTTTGGGTGATAGCCTGGTAATGCCCATGTGCCACCTATGTATGACCGGCCTTGATGCAAAGTCAGGGAAAGGAATGCACAGTGTAAAACAAAAGTACATTTCAAATCAGCACATTATGCTTGTTTGAATCACTTCTTGTGACAACACAGGCACAGTGTTGATTAATCTGGCCCCACTGCACTGATGGTGTTACTGCAGTGGAACAATAAACAACACTGAAACATTGTCCATATAAATCAGTTCCCGACGGGTGTATCTTTAGCGGGGTGCTTGCGGTGTTACACCCCACTAAACAGTGTCTTTTCTGGTAAATATTTGGGTGCAGGCGCTTTCATTCGGAATTGGTGAGGTATACACATGCTCTCCATATTTCAGTCTTGAAAATCTGCAAAAATGTTGGTTATTTTACAAAATATTGGTATTTCTCTTATTAAGTACACCTACAAATCCACATTCCTCTCCCTTTTTACTGCATTCGAAGACCCTCTCATGTGTCATGATTGTTGTCATAACACATTTTAATATTATATTGTTGGGAAATCTGAATCTCACCCCCCCAATCTCACTGACCAAGCTACACCCCTGAGTTCTCCTCATCAGTACTCCCCTTTGCAATCTGCACTCCTGAGCAGGAGAGGTGTGGCGCAGTGGCCAGAGCTGCTGACTTGGGAGCTCTGGGCTCACGGTTCGATCACAGGCGGCAGCTCAGCTGAGCATTATGTGTCTCTGGGCAATAGCTTACTTTATCTCCCCAACGGCCTCCAGTGCGTTGAAACCTTAAGGGGTAATATGTTTGCACATCTGTCTGTGAGGCAGCAGTCCACAAAGTACCTATTTCAAGCCCTCAGCAAGGACTACAAAGAGCTGGACATGTTTTACTCAAAATAATATACTCCACATTTTATGTGTGTAATACTAGATGTGAATTTCAATTGTGTTGTTTCTAGCAAGCCAATAGGCTCAATTTCCAAGAAAACCATTATGTTTTAAAAGCATCAGCTGCATTAGCATGTGTTTTGCTCGTGTGTGCAATCTATTTCTCCCACACTGAGAATCCAAAGGAGCATAAAAACACTTTTCATATGTATTCTAGCGAGTAGGTGTTTGTGAGGTTTATGGCGTTCACATAACTTTTCTTTTTTTTTTTTAAATGTGAGCATTTTGATGATATAATATACAAGTTAAAAGAAAGAAACGGTCAAGAAACCATTGTTAACCCATATAAAATGTGGTTCCTAGAGTTCTGAAAATCCAAAAGTTGAGATTTTAAAATGAGAAGAAATAGCACTTTAGTGAGAATTAAAACGGGAATGCAAAATATGTAGCAAGTGTGTTCCATAAAGGAAAATATCTGAACTAAATTATTCAGGGTTGGGCATAAAATGCATTTATTTTAAGCAAGCAAGGTAAATTGTCAATTTTAGAAAGCCAAATGAAGGGTTCTGATGACAGAATAGGAATGCACAGGCATGAAGCCTTACTACTCAAGCTGTGGAGATTAGCCAAGGCTGTAAGGAGCTAAAAGTCAGCAAGCATCACTAAGATCTGTCTCCTAAGTTCTGCAGCAAGGTCTCCTCCCTGGACAATCAGTCTTCAGCAAACATTGGGAGCAGGTAAAATCCCTGATTTCTCACAATGAATCCTACACAACCATTTCCTTGGTTTATTAGTTTGACTACATTGTGTGATTCAGACAGTTCTTCCCAGAAGTCGTAGTTCCTGCCATCTCCTCTCCCTACTAGTTGCCTAATACATAACAAATGACTATTTACTAACTAATAAAAGGCTTCTGGAAAATTACATCCTCTGCAATGGGAAGAAAGAGAAGAACCTCTCATGCAACACAACAATATAAATGCGAAAACAGGCCTCTTAGCCCAAATTTGTGAAATTGACATATAAAAGTACATCAACAGTTAAGCAAACGTAATTCCTTACAAAAGGTTAATTTAAGTGTTTGTTTTTAAATTTTATATGTGCTTACCTACTACCAATGTTGCTTAAATGTGTGTATGTTATTTCGATATTGGGGTTAGCCATTTAAAGTTAAATTCATTTAATTTGCAAAATGAGGATTTTTGCTCTGTCACTCCCCAGCCAGGGTTTATCACCTACTGCACTACCATACGTACACCGTACCATATGGCTCACATAAAGTATTCCCTTGATATGATAAGGAGATTATGCAATAGCTACCCTGGGTATTAAGAAGGCTTTGACAATGCGTGACAGGAGTTAATGTTTCAGGTCCTTGAAAGGTTTCATTTTGCCATATGTGTCTTGGGATGGGTCAATCTTCTCTCTGCAAGACCTCTGAACCACGTTCGAACTGGAGGAAAAATCTTGAAAGAGTGGACTCTGGAGAAGGGTACTTGCTAGAGCTTCCCTCGGTTAATGCTGGTATTTGCTGTGGTGATAGAGCCCATAGACAACTTGTTGAGACTATTTGTGGAAACATTGGGGATTAAGGTTGATGCAGAGTCCAACCCAGTGTCTTTGAATGCAAATGATTCTTTGATATACAAAAAGGATCCTGCTCTCGCTGTAACCAATGTCTCACATACCGTGGGTAGTTATGTAGATTTTTCCGGGCTCCGCGTAAACTAGTCTAAAACCTGGATTCCATCATGGGGATGAGGCCTTTCTCTCCGATATGAGCTAACAATCGTAAACCAGTGATCTAAAATACACATTTGAATATCATAATGGTGCATTATTGAGATGAGTACATTCAATTGACCATAGGGCGAGTGCCTGATCACATATGTACAACGGTGGCTTTCTGTACAAAGTTACAGCTTTTCGTAATCTATATTTTTATTCTTCTGTTTCTTTTTGCTACACAGAAATAATTGTTGAAAAACAAAATTGGTGCGCAGAATGCATTCAAATCTGTTCTTCTCCTTCCTTGCATATCGCTACAAGCGATAACTACACACAAGATCCTCACAAACCTTCTTAAAGCAAGTTTTTTTTAAATTTTGAGGTGAAATCCTCAAAACATATGTAATTCTCTATAAAATCACACTACACCTGTAGGTACGGATTTTACTTTTTTTTTAAATAAATATTCAATGATTCTACAGCCTCCTAATTTGTAGTTGGTGTTTGTGGTACATTTTGCCAAAGTCATTTGTGTTGTGAGCCACAAGTCATTGAAGTGTTTGAAAAGTGTCTGGCAATCAACATTTTCTTTATTTGGTTTTTCACTCCTTCGGTTTATGGAATCAGATTTTGCGATTGTTGTTCTGAACTATCCCATCTCCAATAAAAAGTAGCAAAGGATTTCACAAAGTTCTCCATAGCCTGATTTTGTCTCATGCATACATGCACACAGGGTTTGCTCCGGTGTGCAACGGTCCTTCAGTGCTCTGGTAACTCCTGGTGCAACAGCACCCAGAGTGCACTGTACTTTGAACGTCAAGGGCATTGCAGCTCCCTTTGAGGCCTGAACAAACAGGAAATCCCTGAAGTGAAAGTGCTACTCCCATGAAGGCTGGTAGGAGTCCACGTTTCAACCGTGAAAAGTCTAAAAGGAAGCTCAAGGTTTTGAAGACCTTGGATCTGGCTTGTCTGAAAGAATTCAATGGCATAGACATACACCAACCAGGATGTCCATTGGGATGGTACTTTACATCGCTAAAATTGACACAATACACACCACAATGCAGGAAGCCATTTATAATGTCAGGGAGGATGACAGATGAGATGCCAACCAGGATGCTAGAGACAAAGGGGCTTATTTACAAGTCTATTGTGTTGCTGGTACGTAACTTTAATTGACGCACTGGCAGCGCAATGGGGCTCCCCATATTTAAAAGCCAATGTAAACTCACTCTGCATGACCTTTCATGGCCTTTTAAGTATTTTTCCCTTTCACCTATAACCTTGCGTCAAATGGGCGTTCCATGGGTGTTTCTGTGGGTCTTCACATGCAATATCCATGGAACTTGACACATTTCCAGATTTACAACATTTTGTAAACCTGAAAAAGAGTCTGAATCCTACGCTTCAGGGAAGGTGTGAGGAGGCACAACAAGGAGAAATACTAGTATTTGCTTCAGCGAGGAGAAATACATTTCTCCTCGTTTTTTCCTTCTTCTAAGTGTGCTGCATTCTGCAGCACACATAGAAAGAGAAACATACCTTCAATGATTGTTTTTGTGCAGGAAGGTATCCCTTCCTGCACAAAAACAATCATCCCCTCAGCGCAGGCACCCCTCAATAGGATGCAAGGGTGTCAACGCTGGGTCATGGCTGCTATTTGAGTGCTGGTGCAGGGGAGAAGGACAGGAATGCACTGTATCTTGTAGATACAGCTCATTCTGCCCTTTTATTTTGATGCAAAGCACCAGAGAAGGAAGGCTTGCTGCGATGCAATGCGTTAATAAATTGTAATTGAGGTCCAGCCAGGATGAATATTAGAAAGGACATCATACCAAGTGCCATACAGCAGATGCCAACCAGGATTCTCAAAACTAAGCATGCCAGTCAGGATGTTATAAAGGATGTCATACTAAATGCCATAGAGTGGATGCTAACCAGGATGATGAACAGCATGCCAGTCACAATGTTAAAAAGTATGGCACAGCGAATGCTATACAGCGGATGCTTACCTTCAAGCAAGCATTTGGCCTTGTAAAATGGGTGGAGCAGGAAATACCCTTCAGCTCAGTAAGTTCTTTCACACCCATTAAATTGACCTGTAGTGCTTTTGGCTTGTTGGACATCTTTGTTTTATTGCTGTTCTTTAATGTAACAGGCCCCGTAATACATAAGGGAAAGAAGATGGAAGGCAGTGGTACTATAAAAGGGATCAATCACATGCCAGGAGTATCTACTGATAGGAACAGCTTGATTGTACGACATGCAGTGGTTACAATAAAAAACAACATGTCTTTCCATGTGGACATTCCGTTATTGGTACATGAATTCATGAAGATTATAATAAGTATTGTTTGCTTCGCAGCATCAAGTGAGAAATGGGTCTCCTCCAATGCCTAGAGCCAGAAATATTGTCTAGCAAGAGCATCAGTAGGGCCTCTTTAGACATCAAGAGTACAATGCAAAGTATTTTTATTTCACGCAACAAGTGTGGTAAACAAAGTTGCTGCACTGCATAAAAGGAAGAGAGCAGGACACAGATACAGCACTGCTGCTCTTGTCCTTGACATCGGCACACAAACAGACAGCTTAGTGCCACACACACGTTTAGGATATTTAGATTAAGCCTTTAATGCTGTCAGCAGGACATTGCAAAATACCATGCTAAAACTAACTTTAAAATGTACCTACATTGTATGAGTACTGTACAGTGTAGTACACATGCAAAGTTTGGAAAAATAAAAAATATCTCTTTAACTTTGCACCTGCCTCAATGTATGGTAACTTTTTAGTGCAAAACCTACCCACCATTGTTAGTAGATAGGTCTTCACATCAAAACTTTGGGTGATAGCCTGGTAATGCCCATGTGCCACCTATGTATGACCGGCCTTGATGCAAAGTCAGGGAAAGGAATGCACAGTGTAAAACAAAAGTACATTTCAAATCAGCACATTATGCTTGTTTGAATCACTTCTTGTGACAACAAAGGCACGTGTTGATTAATCTGGCCCCACTGCACTGATGGTGTTACTGCAGTGGAACGACTAACAACACTGAAACATTGTCCATATAAATCAGTTCCCGACGGGTGTATCTTTAGCGGGGTGCTTGCGGTGTTACACCCCACTAAACAGTGTCTTTTCTGGTAAATATTTGGGTGCAGGTGCTTTCATTTGGAATTGGTGAGGTATACACATGCTCTCCATATTTCAGTCTTGAAAATCTGCAAAAATGTTGGTTATTTTACAAAATATTGGTATTTCTCTTATTAAGTACACCTACAAATCCACATTCCTCTCCCTTTTTACTGCATTCGAAGACCCTCTCATGTGTCATGATTGTTGTCATAACACATTTTAATATTATATTGTTGGGAAATCTGAATCTCACCCCCCCAATCTCACTGACCAAGCTACACCCCTGAGTTCTCCTCATGAGTACTCCCCTTTGCAATCTGCACTCCTGAGCAGGAGAGGTGTGGCGCAGTGGCCAGAGCTGCTGACTTGGGAGCTCTGGGCTCACGGTTCGATCACAGGCGGCAGCTCAGCTGAGCATTATGTGTCTCTGGGCAATAGCTTACTTTATCTCCCCAACGGCCTCCAGTGCGTTGAAACCTTAAGGGGTAATATGTTTGCACATCTGTCTGTGAGGCAGCAGTCCACAAAGTACCTATTTCAAGCCCTCAGCAAGGACTACAAAGAGCTGGACATGTTTTACTCAAAATAATATACTCCACATTTTATGTGTGTAATACTAGATGTGAATTTCAACTGTGTTGTTTCTAGCAAGCCAATAGGCTCAATTTCCAAGAAAACCATTATGTTTTAAAAGCATCAGCTGCATTAGCATGTGTTTTGCTCGTGTGTGCAATCTATTTCTCCCACACTGAGAATCCAAAGGAGCATAAAAACACTTTTCATATGTATTCTAGCGAGTAGGTGTTTGTGAGGTTTATGGCGTTCACATAACTTTTCTTTTTTTTTTTTTAAATGTGAGCATTTTGGTGATATAATATACAAGTTAAAAGAAAGAAACGGTCAAGAAACCATTGTTAACCCATATAAAATGTGGTTCCTAGAGTTCTGAAAATCCAAAAGTTGAGATTTTAAAATGAGAAGAAATAGCACTTTAGTGAGAATTAAAACGGGAATGCAAAATATGTAGCAAGTGTGTTCCATAAAGGAAAATATCTGAACTAAATTATTCAGGGTTGGGCATAAAATGCATTTATTTTAAGCAAGCAAGGTAAATTGTCAATTTTAGAAAGCCAAATGAAGGGTTCTGA
Organism: Lissotriton vulgaris; assembly: GCF_964263255.1. Lineage (NCBI taxonomy): Eukaryota > Metazoa > Chordata > Amphibia > Caudata > Salamandridae > Lissotriton > Lissotriton vulgaris. The sequence continues at coordinate 457,940,324 of NC_141696.1, read as the reverse complement.
TGACAGAATAGGAATGCACAGGCATGAAGCCTTACTACTCAAGCTGTGGAGATTAGCCAAGGCTGTAAGGAGCTAAAAGTCAGCAAGCATCACTAAGATCTGTCTCCTAAGTTCTGCAGCAAGGTCTCCTCCCTGGACACATGTTAATATAATTCAACAAAACATGTTTTGCAAGATGCTTTACATTCCTCATTCCTGCAAACCAATCAGTCTTCAGCAAACATTGGGAGCAGGTAAAATCCCTGATTTCTCACAATGAATCCTACACAACCATTTCCTTGGTTTATTAGTTTGACTACATTGTGTGATTCAGACAGTTCTTCCCAGAAGTCGTAGTTCCTGCCATCTCCTCTCCCTACTAGTTGCCTAATACATAACAAATGACTATTTACTAACTAATAAAAGGCTTCTGGAAAATTACATCCTCTGCAATGGGAAGAAAGAGAAGAACCTCTCATGCAACACAACAATATAAATGCGAAAACAGGCCTCTTAACCCAAATTTGTGAAATTGACATATAAAAGTACATCACAGTTAAGCAAACGTAATTCCTTACAAAAGGTTAATTTAAGTGTTTGTTTTTAAATTTTATATGTGCTTACCTACTACCAATGTTGCTTAAATGTGTGTATGTTATTTCGACATTGGGGTTAGCCATTTAAAGTTAAATTCATTTAATTTGCAAAATGAGGATTTTTGCTCTGTCACTCCCCAGCCAGGGTTTATCACCTACTGCACTACCATACGTACACCGTACCATATGGCTCACATAAAGTATTCCCTTGATATGATAAGGAGATTATGCAATAGCTACCCTGGGTATTAAGAAGGCTTTGACAATGCGTGACAGGAGTTAATGTTTCAGGTCCTTGAAAGGTTTCATTTTGCCATATGTGTCTTGGGATGGGTCAATCTTCTCTCTGCAAGACCTCTGAACCACGTTCGAACTGGAGGAAAAATCTTGAAAGAGTGGACTCTGGAGAAGGGTACTTGCTAGAGCTTCCCTCGGTTAATGCTGGAATTTGCTGTGGTGATAGAGCCCATAGACAACTTGTTGAGACTATTTGTGGAAACATTGGGGGTTAAGGTTGATGCAGAGTCCAACCCAGTGTCTTTGAATGCAAATGATTCTTTGATATACTAAAAGGATCCTGCTCTCGCTGTAACCAATGTCTTACATACCGTGGGTAGTTATGTAGATTTTTCCGGGCTCCGCGTAAACTAGTCTAAAACCTGGATTCCATCATGGGGATGAGGCCTTTCTCTCCGATATGAGCTAACAATCGTAAACCAGTGATCTAAAATACACATTTGAATATCATAATGGTGCATTATTGAGATGAGTACATTCAATTGACCATAGGGCGAGTGCCTGATCACATATGTACAACGGTGGCTTTCTGTACAAAGTTACAGCTTTTCGTAATCTATATTTTTATTCTTCTGTTTCTTTTTGCTACACAGAAATAATTGTTGAAAAACAAAATTGGTGCGCAGAATGCATTCAAATCTGTTCTTCTCCTTCCTTGCATATCTCTACAAGCGATAACTACACACAAGATCCTCACAAACCTTCTTAAAGCAAGTTTTTTTTAAATTTTGAGGTGAAATCCTCAAAACATATGTAATTCTCTATAAAATCACACTACACCTGTAGGTACGGATTTTACTTTTTTTGAAATAAATATTCAATGATTCTACAGCCTCCTAATTTGTAGTTGGTGTTTGTGGTACATTTTGCCAAAGTCATTTGTGTTGTCAGCCACAAGTCATTGAAGTGTTTGAAAAGTGTCTGGCAATCAACATTTTCTTTATTTGGTTTTTCACTCCTTCGGTTTATGGAATCAGATTTTGCGATTGTTGTTCTGAACTATCCCATCTCCAATAAAAAGTAGCAAAGGATTTCACAAAGTTCTCCATAGCCTGATTTTGTCTCATGCATACATGCACACAGGGTATGCTCCGGTGTGCAACGGTCCTTCAGTGCTCTGGTAACTCCTGGTGCAACAGCACCCAGAGTGCACTGTACTTTGAACGTCAGGGGCATTGCAGCTCCCTTTGAGGCCTGAACAAACAGGAAATCCCTGAAGTGAAAGTGCTACTCCCATGAAGGCTGGTAGGAGTCCACGTTTCAACCGTGAAAAGTCTAAAAGGAAGCTCAAGGTTTTGAAGACCTTGGATCTGGCATGTCTGAAAGAATTTAGTGGCATAGAAATACACCAACCAGGATGTCCATTGGAATGGCACTTTACATCGCTAAAATGGACACAATACACACCACAATGCAGGAAGTCATTTATAATGTCAGGGAGGATGACAGATGAGATGCCAACCAGGATGCTAGAGACAGAGGGGCTTATTTACAAGTCTATTGTGTTGCTGGTACGTAACTTTAATTGACGCACTGGCAGCGCAATGGGGCTCCCCATTTTTACAAGGCAATGTAAAATCACTCTGCGTGACTTTTCATGGCCTTTTAAGTATTTTTCCCTTTCACGCATAACTTTGCGTCAAATGGGCGTTCCATGGGTGTTTCTGTGGGTCTTCACATGCAATATCCATGGAACTCGACACATTCCCAGATTTACAACATTTTGTAAACCTGGCAATGAGTCAGAATCCTACGCTTCAGGGAAGGTGTGAGGAGGCACAACAAGGAGAAATACTATTATTATTATTATTATTATTATTATTATTATTATTATTATTATTATTATTATTTTATTTTTTTTAGAGCGCATAGTCACCCTGAGGTATCCCAGCGCTAGGAACCCTGACTCCTCAGTTCAGCGGGCTAGGGGCAACAGAAGGGGAGGGGGGGCAGAGAATCAGTGTAAAGGGAGGGCATGAATCATTAGGGAAAAAGATGAGTCTTTAGCTGCTTCCTGAAGCACAGGTATTGTGATTCGAGTCGCAGGTCGCGGGGGAGCGAGTTCCAAAGGCGTGCAGCTTGGACCGAGAAACGTCTTTCTCCTGATCGGGCTTTCTTGAATCTGGAGGTGGTGATGACATTTTCTGTGTCCGACCGGAGGGATCATGTAGCTTTATAGGGAGTGATGAGTTTACTAAGGACTGGGGGGCCTTGATTTTGCAGTAATTTATGGGCTAGGCATAAGGCCTTGAATTTGACTCGCTCCCTTATGGGGAGCCAATTGAGGAGTTTGAGAGCAGGTTTAGCGGAAGTTCTGGCAGGGGTATTTCTGATAATCCGGGCAGCAGTATTCTGAATTCTCTGAAGCTTGTTGAAGGTCGCTTCAGGAGCGCCTAGATAAATCACATTGCTGTAATCAAGCCTCGATATTATTAGGCCTTGGATTAGCAATTTTTGGGAGTTGAAGGGTAAGAGGGGCAGGACTTTCCTCAGAGATTACAGGAGCCCGAAGCAGGCCCCAGCTACTTTCTTTGCCTGTACTGTGAATGAGAGGTCAGTGTCGATCCACACACCCAGACTTTTTACCTCTGCTTTTGGGTCGGGGGGGGCCCAGACAGGCTGGCCAGATGTTCGGAGAGAGTGAGATTCCTTTCGGGCCAAGAAGCAGGACTTCAGTTTTCGTTCCATTTAGTTTTAGGGCTGACCTATTCATCCAACAATGGACCTGAGTAAGGCAGTTGAATAGGTCAGCTGTTTGTTGTCTGGGGTGGGACAAAGACACCACTAAGTGTGTCGTCAGCATAGCTGACGACGCTCACTCCGAATGTGGTGATGACCTCCTCCAATGTGGACATATAGATATTAAATAATGTGGGGCTCAGGGAGGAGCCTTGAGGCACACCACATTGGAGGGGCATTTCGGAGGAGCGGGCGTTCTTCTCCCAGATCTGATAGGTCTGTTGAGCTAGAAAGGATGAAAGCCAGGATAGGGCTGAGCCTTCCACACCAACTCTTTTAAGTCTTTTGATGAGGAGTTGGTGGTTGACGGTATCGAATGCCGCACTTAGGTCGAGGAAGATCACTGCCACTGTTCCTCCTCCATCCAATAGTGCTCTGGCCTCCTCTACCGCTGCCAGGAGGGCGATGTCAGTGCCCTGCCCTGGTCGAAAGCCCGTCTGGGAACTTTTTAGTTTATTATTGACCTCCAGAAACTGCGAGAGTTTCCTATTGACCAATTTTTCAGCAATCTTGCTGACTCCTGGGAGTAGGGAGATGGGCCTGTAATTAGCCAGATTTTCAGGGTCGAGGGATGATTTCTTTAGTAGGGCTTTTACGACGGCCGTCTTCCAGCTCGGGGGTACAACTCCCTGTTGGAGTGAGGCATTGATCAGCTGGGTCAGGGGGGGAATGATCGTGGGGGCTACCTCCTTGAGGATCCGGAGTGGGGCGGGGTCCCTGGGGGATCCGCTCTTCATGGATTTGAGCGTGTTTCCTACTTCTTCCGCTGTAACTTGGCCCCAAGAAGAAAGACAAGTAGGAGATGGAGAGTACGAGAGATCGATTTCTTCGCACGGACTCGCGGGGGGGATTGAAACCAGAATTGTTTGAATTTTGTCATGAAAGAAATTAGCCAGTTGTTGGCATTTCTCCTGATCAGCTTTAGGATCAGTGGGGTGTCTCGGTCCCGGTTCTGGGGTTTTCAAAAGCTCTTTAAGGATGGCATAGGATTCCTTACTGGAGCAGCCAGCTTTCTCTATTCTCTTCTGGAAGAAAATGCTTTTGGTTTTTCGGATAGCGGTTTTATAGGTTAAAAGAGAGGTAGAGTAGATGTCTTTGTTAATTTCCGATTTGTTTCTTCTCCAGGAGCGTTCCGTTCTTTTGCACTCCTGGCGCAGGGCTTTGAGCTCTGGGGTGTACCATAGAGCAGAGGATAGTCTTTTAGGATGTTTAAGGGTCGCAGTTTTTGGGAGCAGTGTGTCTAGGGAGGAGGTAATCCACTCATTAAACTGCTTGTCTGCCATGGCAGGGTCGGTGGAGAGCTCGGGGATGGAGTCTGTAAGGGCGGCGGCCCATTCCTCGGGTGCGAGTTTGCGCCATCGTCGGTCGGTGACCTGAATTTTAGAGGTTAGGGGGTTTGTGGTTGGAATTTCCCAGGAGATAGGGACCAGAAAATGGTCCGTCCATGGAAGGGTCACGGGTAGTCTGGTGGCGATGGTTGCTATATTAGTGAGGATGGGGTCCAATAGGTGTCTCTTCTCATGGGTAGGCTCGTTGTTCACCAGTCGGATAGTTAGTGATGATAGGTCTTGCCGAAGGTCAGAGGCTAACCGATCCGAAGGGTCCATGAAGTGGAAGTTTAGGTCACCTAGCATAAGGAAGTTGGAGGTGGACGAGGCTAGTTGTGACACTGATTCGATGACGGCATTAATAAAATTCCCAGGAGCACCTGGGGGGCGGTAGATCAGTAGCCCTGCCAGGGAGTGAGCTGGGGAGGTTTGGATGGAGAATTGACAGCTCTCGCAATCCTCGATATGAGCGTTGGAGGTTCTACAGGTGAAATGTTCCCTGAAAATGATGGCTACCCCCCCTCCTCTCCCTTTGGGTCTGTGTAAGGCTTGGCAGAGATACCCTGGGGGGAGGGCCGTAACGATGTCCGAGTCGGTGCTATCTGATAGCCATGTTTCCGTTAAAAACAGTAGGTCGAGATCCTGATCTTAAATTAGCAGATTAGTTTCGATCGCGTGTTTAGGGAGGGAGCGGCAGTTAAAAAGTCCCATCTTCAATGCGGGTTTTGTCGAGTTCAGAGGAGTCGGATTGCAGCGCATACAATTAGAGAAGGTATTACCTTCAGTATGCGTGTGGTAGCAGGCAAGGATTTTCTTAGGTTGTAGAGCGCGAAGTGCATCTAACGTATACATCACCCGATCATGAGGGCCACCTGGCAGAGTCACTGGGCTTGGGGCCGTCTGGGCCTGGACGGGCCCAGACGGGCTTGCCTTTAGCGCGCCTTCGGCGCGCTGACGGCGCGCCCGCTGCGCCCGTCTGCTGCGCTCCCTGAACTGACACATTATTTATGGGCGGAAAGAGTATTAGCAGGAGGTGGGCGTGGCCACCCGGAGGGGGCGTGTCCTGGTCTCCTCGCGGCCGGTAATGGCGACGTGCGAGTGGGTCCTGTGTCACACAGCGTTAAGATCGGCTGTTACTAGTGACACAGGTGAGTGCAGGGGGAAAGGTGCAGCAGTGGTTTAAAAAACACAAATTCAGACAGTTTTAAAAAGAAGATTCAATTTTTGTGCTCAGCGTCGCTCCCGGCTTCCGCCTCAGGAGAATTAGGGTCAAAGTGCAGCTCTAGTGGTCAGAGCGCGCTTTTATCTGTTTTGGCAGGAGGTGGGCGTGGCCACCCGAGGGGGCGTGTCCTGGTCTCCTCGCGGCCGGTAATGGCGGCGTGCGAGTGGGTCCTGTGTCACACAGCGTTAAGATCGGCTGTTACCAGTGACACAGGTGAGTGCAGGGGGAAAGGTGCAGCAGTGGTTTAAAAAACACAAATTCAGACAGTTTTAAAAAGAAGATTCAATTTTTGTGCTCAGCGTCGCTCCCGGCTTCCGCCTCAGGAGAATTAGGGTCAAAGTGCAGCTCTAGTGGTCAGAGCGCGCTTTTATCTGTTTTGGCAGGAGGTGGGCGTGGCCACCCGGAGGGGGCGTGTCCTAGTCTCCTTGCGGCCGGTAATGGAGGCGTGCGAGTGGGTCCTGTGTCACACAGCGTTAAGATCGGCTGTTACCAGTGACACAGGTGAGTGCAGGGGGAAAGGTGCAGCAGTGGTTTAAAAAACACAAATTCAGACAGTTTTAAAAAGAAAATTCAATTTTTGTGCTCAGCGTCGCTCCCGGCTTCCGCCTCAGGAGAATTAGGGTCAAAGTGCAGCTCTAGTGGTCAGAGCGCGCTTTTATCTGTTTTGGCAGGCGGTGGGCGTGGCGACCCGGAGGGGGCGTGTCCTGGTCTCCTCGCGGCCGGTAATGGCGGCGTGCGAGTGGGTCCTGTGTCACACAGCGTTAAGATCGGCTGTTACCAGTGACACAGGTGAGTGCAGGGGGAAAGGTGCAGCAGTGGTTTAAAAAACACAAACTCAGACAGTTTTAAAAAGAAGATTCAATTTTTGTGCTCAGCGTCGCTCCCGGCTTCCGCCTCAGGAGAATTAGGGTCAAAGTGCAGCTCTAGTGGTCAGAGCGCGCTTTTATCTGTTTTGGCAGGAGGTGGGCGTGGCCACCCGGAGGGGGCGTGTCCTGGTCCCCTCGCGGCCGGTAATGGCGGCGTGCGAGTGGCTCCTGTGTCACACAGCGTTAAGATCGGCTGTTACCAGTGACACAGGTGAGTGCAGGGGGAAAGGTGCAGCAGTGGTTTAAAAAACACAAGTTCAGACAGTTTTAAAAAGAAGATTCAATTTTTGTGCTCAGCGTCGCTCCCGGCTTCCGCCTCAGGAGAATTAGGGTCAAAGACTAGTATTTATTTCAGCAAGGAGAAATACATTTCTCCTCGTTTTTTCCTCCTTCTACGTGTGCTGCATGCTGCAGCACCCATAGAAAGAGAAACATGCCTTTAATGATTATTTTTGTGCAGGAAGGTATCCCTTCCTGCACAAAACAATCATCCCCTCAGCGCAGGCACCCCTCAATAGGATGCAAGGTTGTCAACGCTGGCTCATGGCTGCTATTTAAGTGCTGGTGCAGGGGAGAAGGACAGGAATGCACTGTATCTTGTAGATACAGCTCATTCTGCCCTTTTATTTTGATGCACAGCACCAGAGAAGGAAGGCTTGCTGCGATGCAATGCGTTAATAAATTGTAATTGAGGTCCAGCCAGGATGAATATTAGAAAGGATATCATACCAAGTGCCATACAGCAGATGCCAACCAGGATGCTCAAAACTAAGCATGCCAGTCAGGATGTTATAAAGGATGTCATACTAAATGCCATAGAGTGGATGCCAACCAGGATGATGAACAGCATGCCAGTCACAATGTTAAAAAGTATGGCACAGCGAATGCTATACAGCGGATGATTACCTTCAAGCAAGCATTTGGCCTTGTAAAATGGGTGGAGTAGGAAATAACCTTCAGCTCAGTGAGTTCTTTCACACCCATTAAATTGACCTGTAGTGCTTTTGGCTTGTTGGACATCTTTGTTTTATTGCAGCTCTTTCATGTAAAAGGCCCCTTAATACATAAGGGAAAGAAGATGGAAGGCAGTGGTACTATAAAAGGGATCAATCACATGCCAGGAGTATCTACTGATAGGAACAGCTTGATTGTACGACATGCAGTGGTTACAATAAAAAACAACATGGCTTTCCATGTGGACTCTCCGTTATTGGTACATGAATTAATGAAGATTGTAATAAATATTGTTTGCTTCGCAGCATCAAGTGAGAAATGGGTCTCCTGCAATGCCTAGAGCCAGAAATAGTGTCTAGCAAGAGCATCAGAAGGGCCTCTTTAGACATCAAGAGTACAATGCAAATTATTCTTATTTCATGCAACAAGTGTGGTAAACAAAGTTGCTGCACTGCATGAAAGGGAGAGAGCAGGACACAGATACAGCACTGCTGCTCTCATCCTTGGCATCGGCACACAAACAGACAGCTTAGTGCCACACACACACGTTTAGGATATTTAGATTAAGCCTTTTATGGTGTCAGCAGGACAATGGTATGGCGCTGCTTCTCTCTTCCCAGCCATAAGGTGGGTGCACAAGTCCAGCATAGGGTTTGTACTGAAAGGCTAACCTTTCAGTGCAAAATACCATTCTAAAAATAACTTTCAAATGTACCTACATTGCATGAGTACTGTACAGTGTAGTACACATGCAAAGTTTGAAAAGTTTGGAAAAATAAAAATATCCTTTTAACTTTGCACCTGCCTCAATGTATAGTAACTTTTTAGTGCAAAACCTACCCACCATTGTTAGTAGATTAGTCTTCACATCAAAACTTTGGGTGATAGCCTGGTAATGCCCATGTGCCACCCATGTATGACCCCCCTTGATGCAAAGTCAGGGAAAGGAATGCACAGTGTAAAACAAAAGTACATTACAAATCAGCACATTATGCTTGTTTGAATCACTTCTTGTGACAACACAGGCACAGTGTTGATTAATCTGGCCCCACTGCACTGATGGTGTTACTGCAGTGAAATAACAAACAACACTGAAACATTGTCCATATAAATCAGTTCCCCGAGGGGCGTATCTTTAGCGGGGTGCTTGCGGTGTTACACCCCACTAAACAGTGTCTTTTCTGGTAAATATTTGGGTGTAGGTGCTTTCATTCGGGTTTGGTGAGGTATACACATGCTCTCCATATTTCAGTCTTGAAAGTCTGCAAAAATGTTGGTTATTTTACAAAATATTGGTATTTCTCTTATTAAGTACACCTACAAATCCACATTCCTCTCCCTTTATACTGCCTTCGAAGACCCTCTCATGTGTCATGCTTGTTGTCATAACACATTTTAATATTATATTGTTGGGAAATCTTAATCTCACCCCCCCCCCCCCATCTAAGTGACCAAGCTACACCCCTGAGTTCTCCTCATGAGTACTCCCCTTTGCAATCTGTACTCCTGAGCAGGAGAGGTGTGGCTCAGTGGCCAGAGCTGCTGACTCAGGAGCTCTGGGCTCACGTTCGATCACAGGCGGCAGCTCAGCTCAGCATTATGTGTCTCTGGGCAATAGCTTACTTTATCTCCCCAACGGCCTCCAGTGCCTTGAAACCTTAGGGGGTGATATGTTTGCACATCTGTCTGTGAGGCAGCAGTCCACAAAGTACCTATTTCAAGCCCTCAGCAAGGACAACAAAGAGCTGGACATGTTTTACTCAAAATAATATACTCCACATTTTATGTGTGTAAGACTAGATGTTAATTTCAATTGTGTTGTTTCTAGCTAGCTATTAGGCTCAATTTCCAAGAAAACCATTATGTTTTAAAAGCATCAGCTGCATTAGCATGTGTTTTGCTCATGTGTGCAATCTATTCCTCCCACACTGAGAATCCAAAAGAGCATAAAAACACTTTTCATATGTATTCTAGCGAGTAGGTGTTTGTGAGGTTTATGGCGCTCACATAACTTTTTTTTTTTTTTAAATGTGAGCATTTTGGTGATATAATATACAAGTTAAAAGAAAGAAACGGTCAAGAAACTATTGGTAACACATATAAAATGTGGTTCCAAGAGTTCTGGTATTATTCTTTGTTAAGTTCGAGAGGGCCTTTATTAGATTCAAGTGAGCCCTCTGCCACGAAGGCCGCCGACATGTGTCCCTTGTTCAGGCAGGGTACCAGGTTGTAGTTCAACGCTTGAGCATGAACCAGCAGGAACTTTATTAATAGGCAGTTCAGGCTGGTGTCTCTTGGATTTAAGACTGCCATAATCGCCGATCTGCACGTTCTGATCCCTCGTTCATTCATGGCCTTTTTTAGGAAGATGGCTCGAGCGCGGGCCAAATTCGGACAAATGCAAACAAGATGAAGGAAGTCCTCCTTGCTGCAACCACATAGTCTACAAGATTTGGGTCCGTCATGCTCCCAAATTGGCTGGTCCATGGTAGAGGGAAATTTTCCTAGATGTAGCGCCATTAGCTTTTGTTTTCTAGGGGCCGGAAATGTAATTGATAGGTCTGGGGCTGCAGTGAATGTTTTGTATTTGGATATAACCATCCAGGCATGTTTTCTTGTACTGAAAGTAGCCTTGTCAGTTACGAGTGAATGGAATTTTGTTGACTTATTTATGGCTTGCCTAAAAGCTGGATAAGGCAGGTTAATTTCCCAAAGGTTTCTTGTCCCGGTGTCAGTTAAGGCCTTCTCGAGAAACTGATTGTATGGAGACTTTGCGTCAGTCTTTATTTCGTCCAACAGGGCAATTCTGAAGCAAATATGTTCTGTTTCAGGCTGTACCAATACTTTATTGTTGCGTACTTCCTTCCCACTATTTCGTTTATTACCCCAAATTCTAATCTTGTCTGAGCTGGTGAAGCTGCCCGGTGAATTTGGAAAGTGGATTTTTACATAGCCGCTGTAATTTGTTCAGCAGATCCGCGTCTTTCCCATAAAGGGCTGCACTGCCGTAGGACAGCGTAGGAAGCACCTTTGCTTTTAATATTGCCAATAAAGGTTTGTATGTTGGCCCCGTAAGCTTTTTTGCAAGAGACATGAAGGCAAATGAAAGTGCGTTTGCTCTCTGGGCGATGTACATTTTTTGCTGCTGGTGGTTGTGCCGATTGTCAAATTAAAAGCCCAAGTACTTATAGGTGGACACAGCTTCTATGTTTTTTCCCTCTAGTTGGACGCGTTGGCTTAGTGTCCGTCGTCTGGTGATGAGCATTGTTTTGCTTTTTGTTGTATTTATCTCCAAATTGTTATTACTTATAAATTTCGCTAGCCCCTCCAGCGATCTTTGGAGGCCAATCTTGGTTAAGATCATCAATACAACGTCGTCCGCGTATGATAAATGAGTTAAAGATAAGGAGCCAAGTTTTGGGGGGTGGGATAAGATGTTATTTAGGCTCGGAGCTAGGTCTGCCATAAAGAGATTGAAGAAATGCGGGGCTAGAACACAACCTTGCTTGAGGCCTTTGCCGGTGTTGATTTTCCTTGAGAGCCGTGTTCCATTCCCAAATTTTACTTCCATCCATGTGCTGGAGTAAAGAAGAAGAATTCCTCTCAATGTTTTTTTCGGGATATTCCAGCTGTGCAGTTTCCTCCATAGGAAACTACGGTCTACGCTATCGAAGGCCGCCTTTAAGTCAATAAAACAGAGATGGAGGGGCTGTTTCCTTCGTAGACATTTGTCGGCTAACACTGAGAGTGACAAGACGTTTGTTATTGTCCCGCACCCCTTCCTGAAGCCCGTTTGATTCAACGGGATTCTCTTTGTGGCGTCAGACCAGCTTATCAGGTCTTCAAGGAGCAGGGATGCAAAGTACTTCGCCTCCACATCTAGGAGAGCGATCAATCTGAAATTTGCTGGAGATGTTCTATCTCCTCCTTTGAAGATAGGTGAAATTATTGAGCGTTGCCAGCTTGATGGAATTGAGGTTCTGTGATTTCGGGAACCAGACTTCATTTTGTTTGCATTGTTCGTGACTCCATTTTGTGTTGCCCTCACGTAGGCCCGTGGAGGTAACCGAACGAACAAAGTTGCATGGGCTTCGTTGTTCATGTACGTATTAACTAGGCCTTTTCTGACTTGTGAGTGAACTGAAGAACGCTGACCCCGTCACCTGAAACTGACCCTTTGCGAGGCCAATTTCCCTGGCTGGACGTTGTCTGAGATTGCCAATCAATGTTCAGGATATCGTTAACTTTTAGTTCGTTTTGAACATATCTTATCCTATTTAGCATCTGAATTGGTTTCTTTTCCTATGTCTTTTCATTACATGGGTAGTGCTTTCAATTATGTGTTTGTCCGGCTTGTGGAAATTGAATTTGGAACTGAATAATGTCACACTTGCACACTCTGTTTTACCTAAATATTCAATTCCAGCGTGCTCTAGGGTGCACTCTCCGTGCTGGAGTGCATCCAAATCAAATATCAACAGCGTGTCCCATCTGGGAGATGTCCCCTAGTCACAGCTCCTTCGCCCCAAAGGGGTATCTCAATTTATAATGAGTTCCAATTAATAACAACGTTGTTAAGTTCACATTCATTTCTTTTTTGTTATTTCAAGAATTACTTCATTCTCTTAAATGTATCTCAATTTCAAATCCAAACGAGTTATGTTCAATAGCATCCATATAGCATATCCATCCTCCAATGCATTTCGGCTGCTAATGAGCCTTCATCAGGGATATATGTCTATAATCAAAATAAAAAAAGTATAATACATGAGGTAACAGAAACTACTCATCCAAAATAGGAAAATTAAGTAGTGAATAGGCCAACACCCCCAGAAATAGGTTACAAGATAGCCCAAACCTAAATACCAAAAACTAAACCAAATCACCCGTGACAAAGTAAAAAATCAGTAAATGAATGAATTTGTTAAAATCAAGCATGTTCACATATTCCTATATTATAGATGACAGTTAGGTGGCATAGAGTTAAGTGGCAACTTTGAATGGCATAGAGTTCTAGCAGATCAATTACGCGCTCGTCGTATAACCATGAAGTAAAGTGACTTAAGGAAGTCGATTACGCGTTATTGCTATTACCACAAGTGTTGAAAGTCCATAAAGCAATCAAATTAGCGTACACAATATAAATTGGAACAAAATGTTCCTACAAACCTAGCGTTAAGTTGATAATCGTGGACTTACATAAGTAAGAAGCCGCAAGGCTTCAAGTGTCCGCTCGATAAACTGCTCGCATCTAAAGTTAATCGGCGTTTCTGCTCCCACTAAGATGTTACCCGTAAACATAAAGAGAGACCTAAAATATTCCAACCAAAAGTATAAGTGCCATTTTGGAACGGAGTTTAAAGCCTAGAAGGCCGTTCCAATATAGGAATGAGTATGAAAATCATAAGATCAAACCAACAAAAGATATTTCACCTTAATGAAGCAACCATAAATCATATTAAAATAAAAACATTAAAATAATAGAAAACAATCTGATCGTGGTCAATCAGAGGCATAGGTAGCAAGTACACTATCAATAAAGTTCATTGAAAGTTCAAAAGTAACAACTAAATTCGACCCTATCATTCATCCCATTGGGCTTTAAAGTGTCTAATTTGTAAATCCAAAAGTATTCGTGTTTCAAAAGTAGTTTGTTATTGTCAACTCCTTCTCGTTTTGAAACTGTCTCCAGTATCAAAAACCTCAATTGACTGATATTATGTGCAGCTTCCTGAAAATGGCTGGCAAGTGTGGATTTTGTGGATTTGTTGTGAATATTTGATTTGTGCTCATTTAAGCGAACCTTCATTTTACGCTCCATTTTACCCACATATCCTTCTCCACAGGGACATTTTAGAACATAAATGATGTTAGAACTGTCGCAGGTAGCGGTGACTCTCAACTTGATGTTATATCCTTTGCTTGGATGTGTCATAATGTTTCCTTTTATTACACAATTGCAGTGACTGCAATTATAGCAGGGCAATGTTCCTCTAAAATTTTAAATTTCAGTTGATTCTTTAGCCATGATTAAACTTCCTAAATTAGGAGCTCGCTGGTAGGCGAAAAGTGATAGTTCATTGAATATATTGTTAAAATCTGGTTCTTGGGATAACAGTATGCAATGTTTTTTGACAATATTTTTGAAGGTGTTACTCTTGGTAGTGTATTTCGACACTACTACCATCCTGGTGGTTTCTTTTCTCTTGTGAGTTTTTTGTAGAGGTTCTGTCCTACTATTTGCTGCACAACGTGTTCGAGCTTCCTCCAAAACTTTGACAGGATATTCTCTCTCTCTGAATCGTATTTACATCTCTTGAATTCTAGTTTCGGATTTGTCCACAGAGGAAACAATTCGCTTAACTCTAAGCATTTAAGAGTAAGGCAGGTGTTATACAGTTGGCAAAACACACCCAAGAAATAAATGACCGTAAAATTAGAAAGCTGCGCAGAGACACAATGGACTACAAACTCGGGGAGGTATACACCTGGGAAGAGGTGTATGCCCGCCGCCGACAGCAGAAACCCTAAACACAAGGTACAGACACATCTTCCTCTGATAGTGATCAGCATTCTTGACTGAGAACCACAGGAAAACCAAGACAACAACCTGCTACTGAACAAATATTAGTACCATCGGATCAACATGCCACAACATTTAGCTCTAGTACAGAACGACAACAACAACAAAGAAATGGGGAGTCTTTTTTAGAGAAGGGCCACTCAGAAAGAGATGAACCAGGAGGAGCAAAAGTAAAGGAGAAAGAAAAGGAGGCTCCAGCAACACGGAGTGTAACCAACAAGAAGAAGGACAAGCCAAAGAAAACCTAATGGAGACAAACCTGGTGATTAATATTTTGGATATTGCTTTGAATAAATTCACTGTTAAGGCATTACAAAAAGGATTATCATTCGTTCCAACAACTGAGGCAGATAAACTTGAAATGGAAGTGAGCTTCTATAAGCTGATGAGAAAACTTTGTCTTTGTCACTTTTTTGATAATGTGGTCACTGACAAAAAGGAAGAAAAAGAGGACCAACTGCTGGGTCTATCACCCCATAGCACTTACATTGCTCCAATTTCACTTAAAACCTTGGATACTTTTGAAAATTTGGTCAAACTTGAAATATCCGGAGTTAATTTGCCAGAAGGCAGACAAAGGAGGAGCTATTGTAATAATGAATACCTCACATTATGAACAAGAAGTTGAAGCTCACTTAAATGATAAAACTATTTATTTACCGTTGGATAACAATCCTACAGAACTATTTTCTAAACACCTGGAAAACATTGATTAACCAAGCTTATGAAAATGGTGTTATAAATGAGAGAACTAAAAAGTTTTTGATCACCTGTAACCCGAGAAGTCCGATAATATATATGTTGCCAAAAATCAACAAGTCCTTAGAAAATCCTCCCTTCCGACCGATTGTCTCAACTGCGAGCAGCATCCACCAACCTATCGGACAACTTTTAGACAGGTATCTGCAGCCCTGTGAGATGGGAATGAGAACTTATGTCAGAGACACGACCCACTTTCTAAAAATTCTTGAGCAAGTGAGCATTACTTCTGAAGAACAAATAGTACTGTGTAGTATGGATGTTAAATCCTTGTACACGTCTTTACCCCACCAAAAAGGCATAGAAGCCATTGAACGTGCCCTCTTAGAAACTGAACTAGAAGAGCAATTTAAAGTGTTTCTTATGGAACTTCTTTATTTTACCCTGTATCACATCTATTTTCACTGGAAGAACCAATTCTGTCTCCAACAGACAGGGACTGCCATGGGAAATTCGGCAGCCCCAGGATACACTAATATTTTTATGAAGTCTTTTGAGGAAGAACATATCCTGAACCAAGAACCATGGAAATCACAAGCTAGATTAATATTACGATACATTGATGATATATTCATCATTTGGACTGGCTCGGAAGAGTCATTATTAGAAGCCATCACTATTCTTAATTCCAAAGATGAACGAATCCAGTTTACCTCAGAGGTGAATAGAGAGAAAACTACATTTTTAGACGTGCAGATTTCTAAAACAGATTCTGGGTTCGAAACTGATATTTATAGAAAAGCTACTGATCGCAATAACCTCCTTCATCATAAGAGTTTCCATCAAGATAATCTTAAAAAACACCTGCCGTACTCTCAAATGCTTAGAGTTAAGCAAATTGTTTCCTCTGTAGACAAATCCGACACAAGAATTCAAGAGATGGAAATGAGATTCAGAGAGAGAGAATATCCTGTCAAAGTTCTGGATGAAGCTCGAACACGTTGTTTTATTTAATTTTTATTTATTTAATGGTTTTGTAAAGCGCGTAGTAACTCCGAAGAGCATCCCAGCGCTGATCTGCTTCTCCAGGGGGTTTTAGCCAACTAATGGGATTATATTTGCGGGAAAAGGAAGGTCTTTAAGGTCTTTCTGAACTGGAGGTAGTTCGGTTCTGTCCTAAGTTTTCGGGGTAGCTGCAGCAAAAAGTAGGACAGAACTTCTGCAAAAAACTCACAAGAGAAAAGAAACCACCAGGATGGTAGTAGTGTCGAAATACACTACCAAGAGTAACACCTTCAAAAATATTGTCAAAAAACATTGGATACTGTTATCCCAAGAACCAGATTTTAACAATATATTCAATGAACTACCCCTTTTCGCCTACCAGTGAGCTCCTAATTTAGGAAGTTTAATCAAGGCTAAAGAATCAACTGACATTCAAAATTTTAGAGGAACATTGCCCTGCTATAATTGCAGTCACTGCAATTGTGTAATAAAAGGAAACATTATCACACATCAAAGCAAAAGATATAACATCAAGTTGAGAGTCACCCCTACCTGCGACAGTTCTAACATCATTTATCTTCTAAAATGTCCCTGTGGACAAGGAGATGTGGGTAAAACGGAGCGTAAAATGAAGGTTCGCTTAAATGAGAACAAATCAAATATTCGCAACAAATCCACAAAATCCACGGTTGCCAGCCATTTTCAGGAAGCTGCACATAATATCAGTCAATTGAGGTTTTTGATTTTGGAGACAGTTTCAAAGCGAGAAGGAGTTGACAATAACAAACTACTTTTGAAACGCGAAAACTTTTGGATTTACAAATTAGACACTTTAAAGCCCAATGGGATGAATGACAGGGTCGAATTTAGTTGTTACTTATAGAATTTTGAACTTTCAATGAACTTTATTGACAGTGTACTTGCTACCTATGCCTCTGATTGATCACGATCAGATTGTTTTCTATTATTTTAATGTTTTTATTTTAATATGGTTTATGGTTGCTTCATTATGGTGAAATATCTTTTGTTGGTTTGATCTTTTGATTTTCATACTCATTCCTATATTGGATCGGCCTTCTAGGCTTTAACCACTTGGCTGCTAGAGCAATTCCTGCTGGGTGCTGAAATATTCAGATCCTCATGATTCATTACGAGCTCAGCTCGTCATAAGCACACGACCAGTGTGCTGCATGACGAGCTGAGCTCGTCATGAGCAGGGAAGGGGTTAAACTCCGTTCCAAAATGGCACTCATACTTTTGGTTGGAAAATTTTAATCCTCTCTTTATGTTTACAGGTAACATCTTAGTGGGAGCAGAAACGCCGATTAACTTTAGATGCGAGCAGTTTATCGAGCGGACACTTGAAGCCTTGCTGCTTCTTACTTATGTAAGTCCACGATTATCAACTTAACGCTAGGTTTGTAGGAAAATTTTGTTCCAATTTAAATTGTGTACGCTATTTTAATTGCTTTATGGACTTTCAACACTTGTGGTAATAGCAATAACGCGTAATCGACTTCCTTAAGTCACTTTACTTCATGGTTATATGACGAGCGCGTAATTGATCTGCTAGAACTCTATGACATTCAAAGTTGCCACTTAACTCTATGCCACCTAACTGTCATCTATAATATAGGAATATGGGAACATGCTTGATTTTAACGAATTCATTCATTTACTGTTTTTTTACTATGTTACGGGTGATTTGGTTTAGTTTTTGGTATTTAGGTTTTGGCTATCTTGTAACCTATTTCTGGGGGCGTTGGCCTATTCACTGCTTCATTTTCCTATTTTGGATGAGTAGTTTCTGTTACCTCATGTATTATACTTTTTTTTTTATTTTGATTATAGACATATATCCCTGATGAAGGCTCATTAGCAGCCGTAATGCATTGGAGGATGGATATGCTATAAGGATGCTATTGAACATAACTTGTTTGAATTTGAAATTGAGATACATTCAAGAGAATGAAGTAATTCTTGAAAAAAGAAAAAAGAAATTAATGTGAACTAAACAACGTTGTTATTAATTGAAACTCATTATAAATTGAGATACCCCTTTGGGGCGATGGAGCTGTGACTAGGGGACTTCTCCCAGATGGGACACGCTGTTGTTATTTGAAATTGAATTTGGGACATTCCTAATAATTAACTTGTGGGTTGGTACAATGTAAAGTGAGCTTTTTACGATGTGATAATGTGTGGGAAAATGTATTTCATTCGTCAGTGTTTGTCGCAGTGGGTGTACATTTGCAATGAGCAAATTAAGGATAAAAGGTGATGCCTTGCTCTACGAAAATTGAGCAGTCTCCTGAGTTGTACACCGTGTTGTATTGCTGGGATTACTGTTACTAGCTCTAGCTGCAGCTAATAAATTTGATCTCTGACGCCACCTAGAAGTATTCTGTGTCTCTGTATTCCAAGACAGGTGAATCCGAAGACTTCGGTGTGTCCCTGGCATCGCTGGGTTCTAAGAAAACCCGGTTCTTCAGTTGGCACCCAACGTGGGGCGACATAAGCGGTACCGGTCCAAGCCCGAGGATCGTGAGGAGCCACGTGAGAAAATTCTGGAGGAAGGCTGCCACTTCATTGACCCCTGTATGTCGACATGGACTGAAGGTTTTTGCTGCGAGGCTTCCGCTTTCGGACGGCTACGATGGACGGCTACCCAGACTGTCGCCCTGTCTTGGACCCTTGATTGATCCTTTGTAAAGCGAGATGATAGACGGTCTACTGGTGGCGTGACAGATACTTTGGTTAAGTATAAGTGGGTCGCTCCCACGATCTTTGTTTTGGTCCTTGGTTTTGATTTCGTTATTGCAATAGTCGAAGCCGAGGGGCTCGTATATTTATGAGTATATCGATAGTTGATAACCCCTTGAAGTGTGAAGCTAGATTAGTGAGCTATAAGATGCTTGGTCTTAGCAAAATTAGGAAATGGTTTAGTTGTGGTTGCAACAGGGATTCCCGATTGGAGGATTTCGTGTCCGATACCTCCGGTTGGAACTCTGACTTATGAGCTCTATTCAAAACAAGGAGTGGGTCCTATCACTTATAATGAAGTGTGGGTTCGCTATACAAAGAAAGATGGTGTTCTACGATGGCCCCAATATGGTAGTTTCGAATGAAATATTTTAGATAATCTGGAAGTTGCGCTATTTAAGAAGCCCGGCCGGCGATTTTTGACTCTTTCCGCCTTTGGCGTAAGGAAGCCAAACAGCGAGAAATTAAGCAAGCAAAAAGAGATAGGAAAGATAAGAATATGTCAGTACTACAAGCTGCTAGGCAGTTTAAGGAAGATGGAGAAGAGCGTGCGAGTAAAGTCTCAGATAGACAACGTTGCATGGCAATCGATAAGTGTTATCCGGCCTTACCCCCTTCTCTTTCAAATGTGAATGAAGACCCTGAAAAAGATCCTTTGATCTCTCATTTACTGAGATTACCACCCCCTTATGTGCAGGGTGCTACTGCACCTTCATTACCCCCGGTTGTTGCACCCCTTGTTGTTCAGCCTCCTGCTGTTGTTCAGCCACCCGTTGCTTCACAGATGGTTCTCCCTCCTACTGTGCAGCCTTCTCTAGGGCCGCAAGCTTTGTCACCAACTTTGCCTCAAACTCCTTTGCCTTCCACTTCTGAATCTTTGACTTCTGCTCCTCTTGTCCCTACGCCTCTTTTGCCTCAAAATACTCTTTCTCCTGTTGTCAAGATCCCTAACGTTCCAGAACCAAAATCCAGACCAGTTGATGATGCAGTAAAAGTGCACGGCACTAATTGGAAAAGAGGGCAGAAGAAAGATCCTCCTTGGTCAACCCTGTGGCATTTGCGTAACCTTAAGATGGCCTCCAGGGAGCTGGGGTCAGCTGTCTAGTTATCCGCGATAGTCGGCAGAGAGCTTACGTGACGCTTGCGCACCTGAGAAAGTGCGCACTTCACTGCGTTTTCCTGTGAAAGCCTGACCCTTTTTTGAGCGTTCGTAGTTTCTTAGTGTAAGAGTATAGAAAAGGTTATTAGACTGTAGGAGAGTAGGGTCTGCAATCCTATGATCACCCAGATTTTTTGCTTTTGTTTCACTGGTTTACGACTTTCTCTGGCTGTGGGCCTGCCAATCAGACCCACAGCCTGGCTGTTCTCTTTCTAAATTACGATATGTACCCTAGGTGCATTTACCAATTGGTACTGGGCCACCTTATCAGACCCTGTAACTCAGGGCATAGGTGTACCCAGGGCCGCCAGGGGCTGCAGCATGTATTATGCCACCCCTGGCTGGCATCCTAAATTTGACACAACTGGCTGCATGACAGCTGGGGCGAAGTTGTGTAATCACCCTTTGCTTTAGGTATAGTAGCTCTATATCTAACCATACAATGAACACCCGAGCTCCTATCAGTCACTCCTATGGCAGGCCTTGACAATCCTGAAGGCAGAGTGCGTGGGCTCGTGTGAACTGTGTTCTGGCCCGAGCCGAGCCCGGTTGCAGCTTGCGGAATCAAGACCCAATGGCTGTTCCATGATAACGCGTACCATATCGGTAACTTCGGTATCGCGTTATCAAGACATGTCGAGTAAGGTGTCATACGAATCGGGATGCTGCCCCCTCACCAATTCTGGCGACGAGGTTAGCATTCCGCCCTTCTAGAGGGACACGACATGTACGTAACTGTGAACCCCGGTTAAAGTTAACCAAAGCCTCAGCTCCACAAAATGGATGCTGCCACCACAGACACGAGTCTGACCTCCTGCTGCTGGGAGTCCTTCCAGCGAGGAGCGCTTGGACAAAGGGTTTCCTGTCGAGGGCGGTGTTCGCACCGTCCCAGACAGAGTTTGTGTATTCTGGGTAGGTAGAGCTTTTGCGAGAAGGTGACTGCGGAGTGGCACCCCGGTGCTCACTACGCATCTGCCGGTCAGAACCAGTTCCAGGGGCGCCAGCCCTGGCCTGGGGAAAGTCCGGCAGGGGAGAGGGGTGTAACTACCCCCCTTCCTGGTCCCACCCTTAGGGCAGGACCTAGTCATGTACCCACCCCTTTCTTTAGGATAAAGGCCGGAGCGGGGACCCTTCCAAATTAGATCATCTTTGAATCAAGAACTACTTTCTACGAAAGGACATTCGAGACTCTTCTCAAGATTTCTCCCTTGTGACTAAGGAGTAGTCACCCTGCATCAGCGGGCACCATCTAAGAACTCTGCGGTTTGCTGCAAGTCCTTCCTCAGGAATCCGACGGCCCAGCTCGACGAGAACCGGCTTCCCTGGCACCTCTGACCTCTACCCACGTCATCAGCTCAGCTGTGATCGGTGGGTGCGACGAGACCTCGAGGGACCGGCCATCATCAAAACCTGCACGCTCTTAACCAGCACGACCATCGAAGCCATTCTCTGGTGAGTGCTCTGGGGTCCGAGAAGCCCCGACCCTGAGCCGCTCCAGCACCGAAGTGCAGTCTCCCAGCATCTCCACGATCTGCGTGGGGCCCTTCTGCTCGCTGCTCAGCACGTTGTCCGGTCACTAGCCGCTGGCTTGTGCCCTTCCGTGACGACATCCGACAATCATCACTGCTGGTCTGGTTGCTCCAGACTGGCCCTTGCTTCCATCTTTGTGAGAAGCATCCCGGACCCTCCTGGTCCACTCAAGACGCCATTTTAGGCCCACCACGTGGCCCTGAAATCTGCCAAGGCTTGTTGCCCCAATCCTGGGCCCAGCGACGCCGAGAGCATCATCCTTCGTGGGACAGCTCGCACCTCCATCCTGGTCGCCGACAACGCCTCCTGGTCCGTGAGACTGCAGAGCCTAGCGTCGCCCACTCACCTAGTCGAGGTGACGGCCAACCGGTGCCCTCCTGGTACCCTCTGACTACTGGCTAGTAGTACGAACTTGGTCCCCTCTGCTTTCAGGTGTCAACGATCTCTGATCCAGGCTTGGATCTCTACAAACTATTCATCACTGGTCGCCGGCCAGCAACTCCTTTTCTTCCGGCTCCTGGCTCGTCAGCGAAGACCCCGACGCCTGTAAGACTTGTGCAGCCGCAGCCCTCGTGGCTAGGTAACTCGGCATTTCGGTGCCTGCATAGCCTCTTTACTCTAGGGTCCTGAGTCCCTCGCTTCCGACTTGCCTTATCGGGTCCGCCCGAGACCTCTAAACTTTCCGTGTCCTCGGACACTTATTTTAATTGTGCACTTGAAGTATTTTCCTAAGAGATTTGGTTTGTGCTTAGTACCCTGTCCTCATAAAGAGTCCAGGGCTGTTGTGAATCTTAATAAATATCCTGTTTATTTTCATAACACTTGTGTGGTGTCCTTTCACTGGGTGTTCAAGGGGTACATGTGTGGTAAACAGCTGGCTTAACACGCCCTCTCGAGTCTTTAGCCTTAGACTGCTCGTATCCACGCTACTAGGATAGCTGGTCTATAGGTTGACTTACAACCAATCACCATAAGGGTCGTTTGGAACGATACATAGCGGTCGCTAGAATAGCGAACGCTGCATATCGGGCCAACTTCTCACATTGGTGAGCAGCGGTTGGGATTTGAGCTTGCTGTTGTTTTACCACACGTATCCTAAGAATATCTTGTTGAAAGATCACATAAGTACTGTTAGTACATATAACTAAGCTTAGAATACTCTGAGTTCTACTGAACCAGCTGTTGCAGCTCCTCAAGGCTTAGCACACCTTGGCTGCAACTCTTAGCAAGGGACCAGTAGGTAAACACATAGTGTAGGTAGGTGCATCACTTACACCACACTAGAAACAGTATGTCGGACAAAGGAGGAAACTCTGAGTCTCCCCTTGTGTCAGTTGACCCTCCACAGGTCATCCCTTCAAGATATACTGTGCTTAGCTTCCGCGAGTTACGACAAGTATGTAACTCTAGGAAGATTAAGCAAGGGGCTAACCCCAACTTAGTTGGTACACTCACTCAGGCTGTCCTTGTCAGTACAGGGGATGTGGATATGTCCCCTGACGTAAGCCCCAATACTTTGGGCAAATACAGACAGACACCTTTCATAAATGGAAAAATGGCTCAGGCCTATAGGGACACTTGTGCCAGTGTCACCATGGTGACACCTAACTTTGTGGTCCCTGGACAGATCATGCCAGGTACATAATTCCTGGTGACCAATGCAAGCAATGTCACTACCAATCACAGTATGGCAATTGTAGCTTTCTCCTGGGGAGGGGTAACTGGCCAAAAGAAGGTTGTAGTTAGTTCAGACCTCCCAGTGGATTGTTTGTTGGGCAATGATTTGGGGTCATCACAATGGTCAGAAGTGGAGCACCGGACTCACATGGAAATCTTAGGCTTGCCAGCACATGTGTTCGCTGTGACCAGGCCACAGGTCAGAAAATGCCCCACTGAACAGGTGCTGGATCCTGGAACGACGGACCAGACACCTCCCAAGAAAAAGAGCAGTAGGGTTAAGGCTGCGCCTTCCCCCTTGCCCCAGGTCGTGGATCAAGTCTCAGAGGAGGCTGACCTACAGGAATTGAGGGAAACTGAGCCTAGAGAGTTCGAACTTGATCAAGTTGAATTCTTGGGTTCAGGGGGACCCTCAAGGGAAGACCTGGGGAAGGACCAGTTAGACTGCCCTTCTCTTGAACCCCTCAGGCAGCAGGCTCCTGCTGAGCTTGCTGGGAACGCCACAGGTACCCACAAGGTATACTGGGAAGATGGACTCCTGTACACTGAGTCAAGAGACCCCAAGCCTGGCATGACCAGGAGGCTGGTTGTACCCTTGTCTCAGCGAGGTTTCCTACTTACCTTGGCCCACGAGATTCCCTTAGCAGGTCACTTAGGCTAGACGAAGACGTGGGACAGGCTTGTCTCACACTTTCACTGGCCTCATATGAACGAAGATACCAAGGAGTTTTGCCACTCCTGTGTCACTTGCCAAGCCAGTGGTAAGTCAGGTGGCACGACAAAGGCCCCCCTTATACCAATGCCTGTGGTGGGGGTACCCTTTGAACGGGTGGGGATCGACATCGTCGGTCCCATGGAACCACCAACAGCATCAGGGCACAAGTTTATACTGGTGGTAGTGGATCATGCCACCAGGTATCCTGAAGCTATTCCCCTTAGGACCACTACAGCACCTGTTGTGGCAAGAGCCCTAGTTGGAGTATTCTCCAGAGTGGGCTTCCCTAAGGAGGTCGTCTCCGACAGAGGTGCAAACTTTATGTCGAGCTACTTAACTGCTATGTGGAAGGAATGTGGTGTCAACTACAAGTTCACTACACCCTATCATCCACAATGCAATGGGCTTGTTGAGAGATTCAACAGGACCCTGAAAGGGATGATTCATGGACTACCGGAAAAGCTTCGGCGTAGATGGGACGTCCTGATCCCCTGCCTTTTATTCGCTTACAGAGAAGTCCCGCAGAAGGGGGTTGGCTACAGCCCTTTTGAACTTTGGTACGGGCATCCTGTAAGAGGACCCCTGTGTTTGGTGAAGGAAGGATGGGAGAGACCTCTCAAAAAGCCTGCAGCCAACATAGTGGACTATGTGCTTGGCCTCCGCTCGCGGATGGCTGAATACATGGAGAAGGCATCTGAAAACCTTAAGGCCAGCCAAGAACTCCAGAAAGCTTGGCATGACCAAAAGGCTGTCTTGACTGTTTACCAGCCCGGGCAGAAGGTGTGGGTGTTGGAGCCAGTGGCCCCAGCAGCACTCAAGGACAAATGGTCCGGGCCCTACACCATCCTGGAGAAAAAGGGAGAGGTCACCTACCTGGTCGACCTGGGAACTCCCCGGAGCCCCCACAGGGTGCTTCATGTCAACAGGCTCAAGGCATATGTCGACAGGAAGGACATGAGTTTGCTCATGGCCCTAGATGAGGGACAGGAGGAGGAGAGTGACCCTCTCCCCGACCTGCTCACTCAGAATCCTGACGATGGATCGGTAGATGGTGTTGTCTTTTGTGGCAGCCTCTCCGAACATCAACAGAAAGACTGTAAACAGGTTCTTCAGTCTTTCAGACATATGTTCTCTCTAACACCCAGTCAGACCGATTGGTGCACCCATGAGGTTGACACTGGTGACAGCTTGCCCGTCAAGAGTAAAATCTACCGGCAGCCTGATCACGTTAGAGACTGCATCAAGAGTGAAGTGCAGAAAATGTTGGAGCTGGGAGTCATTGAACCCTCGGATAGCCCTTGGGCTAGTCCCGTAGTTCTAGTGCCGAAACCTCACACCCCGGGCGGTAAGAAAGAGATGAGGTTCTGCGTAGACTACAGGGGTCTCAATGCAGTCACTAAGACTGACGCCCACCCAATACCAAGGGCAGACGAGCTTATCGATAGATTGGCTTCGGCCAACTACTTAAGTACGTTTGACCTGACAGCTGGGTATTGGCAAATCAGGTTAGCTGAGGACGCCAAGCCTAAGACCGCATTTTCTACCCCTGGTGGGCATTATCAGTTCGTGGTGATGCCCTTTGGTCTGAAAAATGCACCTGCCACCTTCCAAAGGTTGGTGAATGAAGTCCTTACTGGGCTGGATGACTTCTGCGCGGCATATCTAGACGATATTGCTGTCTTTAGCTCCACCTGGGAGGATCACCTGGTCCACCTGCGGAAAGTGTTAGAGGCTCTGCAAGCAGCAGGCCTCACTATCAAGGCCACCAAGTGCCAGATAGGGAAGACACAGGTTGTATACCTGGGCCACCTTGTAGGTGGAGGGCAGGTTCAGCCACTGGAGAGCAAAATACAGTCAATCAGGGACTGGGCTCCTCCAACCACCCAGACTCAGGTTCGAGCTTTCTTGGGCCTGACTGGATACTACCGAAAGTTTGTCAGGAACTATGGTTCCATCGTGACACTATTAAACGAACTGACAAGCAATAAAATGCCAAAAAAGGTTCAGTGGACAGCGAGCTGTCAAAAAGCATTCGATGACCTAAAGCAGGCCATGTGCACGGCGCCTATCCTTAAGAGTCCAGACTACTCCAAACCATTCATTGTCCAAACAGATGCTTCTGAGTTGGGTGTGGGAGCTGTTCTTTCTCAACTGAATTTTGATGGTCAAGACCAGCCCATTGCTTTTATAAGCAGAAGGCTGACCCCTAGAGAGAAGAATTGGTCAGCTATTGAGAGGGAGGCCTTTGCTGTGGTTTGGGCCCTGAAGAAGCTGAGGCCATACTTGTTTGGCACTCACTTCAAGATTCAGACCGACCATAAGCCCCTCTTGTGGCTAAATCAGATGAAGGGTGAAAACCCCAAACTGCTTAGGTGGTCCATTTCCCTACAGGGGATGGACTTTACAGTGGAACATAGACCTGGTACTGATCATGGCAATGCCGATGGGCTCTCCAGATATTTCCACTTAGAACAAGAAGACTCACCTGGTCAAGGTTAGCTTATTGTTCCGACGTTTGGGGGGGGGGTCATGTAGGAGAGTAGGGTCTGCAATCCTATGATCACCCAGATTTTTTGCTTTTGTTTCACTGGTTTACGACTTTCTCTGGCTGTGGGCCTGCCAATCAGACCCACAGCCTGGCTGTTCTCTTTCTAAATTACGATATGTACCCTAGGTGCATTTACCAATTGGTACTGGGCCACCTTATCAGACCCTGTAACTCAGGGCATAGGTGTACCCAGGGCCGCCAGGGGCTGCAGCATGTATTATGCCACCCCTGGCTGGCCTCCTAAATTTGACACAACTGGCTGCATGACAGCTGGGGCGAAGTCGTGTAATCACCCTTTGCTTTAGGTATAGTAGCTCTATATCTAACCATACAATGGACACCCGAGCTCCTATCAGTCACTCCTATGGCAGGCCTTGACAATCCTGAAGGCAGAGTGCGTGGGCTCGTGTGAACTGTGTTCTGGCCCGAGCCGAGCCCGGTTGCAGCTTGCGGAATCAAGACCCAATGGCTGTTCCATGATAACGCGTACCATATCGGTAACTTCGGTATCCCGTTATCAAGACATGTCGAGTAAGGTGTCATACGAATCGGGATGCTGCCCCCTCACCAATTCTGGCGACGAGGTTAGCATTCCGCCCTTCTAGAGGGACACGACATGTACGTAACTGTGAACCCCGGTTAAAGTTAACCAAAGCCTCAGCTCCACAAAATGGATGCTGCCACCACAGACACAAGTCTGACCTCCTGCTGCTGGGAGTCCTTCCAGCGAGGAGCGCTTGGACAAAGGGTTTCCTGTCGAGGGCGGTGTTCGCACCGTCCCAGACAGGGTTTGTGTATTCTGGGTAGGTAGGGCTTTTGCGAGAAGGTGACTGCGGAGTGGCACCCCGGTGCTCACTACGCATCTGCCGGTCAGAACCAGTTCCAGGGGCGCCAGCCCTGGCCTGGGGAAAGTCCGGCAGGGGAGAGGGGTGTAACTACCCCCCTTCCTGGTCCCACCCTTAGGGCAGGACCTAGTCATGTACCCACCCCTTTCTTTAGGATAAAGGCCGGAGCGGGGACCCTTCCAAATTAGATCATCTTTGAATCAAGAACTACTTTCTACGAAAGGAGATTCGAGACTCTTCTCAAGATTTCTCCCTTGTGACTAAGGAGTAGTCACCCTGCATCAGCGGGCACCATCTAAGAACTCTGCGGTTTGCTGCAAGTCCTTCCTCAGGAATCCGACGGCCCAGCTCGACGAGAACCGGCTTCCCTGGCACCTCTGACCTCTACCCACGTCATCAGCTCAGCTGTGATCGGTGGGTGCGACGAGACCTCGAGGGACCAGCCATCATCAAAACCTGCACGCTCTTAACCAGCACGACCATCGAAGCCATTCTCTGGTGAGTGCTCTGGGGTCCGAGAAGCCCCGACCCTGAGCCGCTCCAGCACCGAAGTGCAGTCTCCCAGCATCACCACGATCTGCGTGGGGCCCTTCTGCTCGCTGCTCAGCACGTTGTCCGGTCACTAGCCGCTGGCTTGTGCCCTTCCGTGACGACATCCGACAATCATCACTGCTGGTCTGGTTGCTCCAAACTGGCCCTTGCTTCCATCTTTGCGAGAAGCATCCCGGACCCTCCTGGTCCACTCAAGACGCCATTTTAGGCCCACCACGTGGCCCTGAAATCTGCCAAGGCTTGTTGCCCCAATCCTGGGCCCAGCGATGCCGACAGCATCATCCTTCGTGGGACAGCTCGCACCTCCATCCTGGTCGCCGACAACGCCTCCTGGTCCGTGAGACTGCAGAGCCTAGCGTCGCCCACTCACCTAGTCGAGGTGACGGCCAACCGGTGCCCTCCTGGTACCCTCTGACTACTGGCTAGTAGTACGAACTTGGTCCCCTCTGCTTTCAGGTGTCAACGATCTCTGATCCAGGCTTGGATCTCTACGAACTATTCATCACTGGTCGCCGGCCAGCAACTCCTTTTCTTCCGGCTCCTGGCTCGTCAGCGAAGACCCCGACGCCTGTAAGACTTGTGCAGCCGCAGCCCTCGTGGCTAGGTAACTCGGCATTTCGGTGCCTGCATAGCCTCTTTACTCTAGGGTCCTGAGTCCCTCTATTCCGACTTGCCTTATCGGGTCCGCCCGAGACCTCTAAACTTTCTGTGTCCTCGGACACTTGTTTTAATTGTGCACTTGAAGTATTTTCCTAAGAGATTTGGTTTGTGCTTAGTACCCTGTCCTCATAAAGAGTCCAGGGCTGTTGTGAATCTTAATAAATATCCTGTTTATTTTCATAACACTTGTGTGGTGTCCTTTCACTGGGTGTTCAAGGGGTACATGTGTGGTAAACAGCTGGCTTAACACGCCCTCTCGAGTCTTTAGCCTTAGACTGCTCGTATCCACGCTACTAGGATAGCTGGTCTATAGGTTGACTTACAACCAATCACCATAAGGGTCGTTTGGAACGATACATAGCGGTCGCTAGAATAGCGAACGCTGCATATCGGGCCAACTTCTCACATAGACAACAGAAATCTTAGTTTGAACATTCCTAGAAATTCCCCGAGTGAGCAGGAAACGCGTCTTGAGAGGTTTTTCTCTTCACAACGGAGCTTCGTAGGACGACGCATTCCAGCGAGCTGACAAGAGAAAACATGAAAAGACAAAGCTAAGTGTCAAAAAGTTTTCACGAAAACAGAGAGCAATAACATAGAACATTTAAAATTGTTAAATGCTAAAGTAAGAAATGCTTACCATGAAGTACAGTATTCGCATCTAGAAAGAAAAAGAAGATAGAAACGCTTTTGAGTGAACAGTTGAAATACAGGGAAAAAGAAGAGACTTGTAAAATAAATTAAGAGAAAAGAGGACAACCTACCTAAGCTTCAGCCAGCAACTTGAGAACACTAAAAAGAAAAGCAAGAAGTTAAAGGCATAGAAGAATATACATACAGAATACAACAAACATTAAAAGAGAATCCAAATATAAGGCAACACACAGTATAGAGTCTGGTAGGTTCTTCTAATAATAATAAGACTGATTTAAATAGAGTAGAAAGGAAAAGGCAGGAATTAACCTTGTTAACTGTAATTACAGATGTGGATTTAACCAACTAGCAAAGAAGAAAAGAAAACACATCAGACTCCAGGAATAGTCGCAGGTCACTGTAGGATCTAGGATAGGTAATCATTTTAGAGAGATCAAGAAGAAAGAGCCAGAGTAGTGAGATAGGGAAAGACTCACCTTTTGTGTATGCTTAGTTTTCCTTAGGTTTCTTCAGTGGGCTGAACGAAAGCTGATGGAAGACTCTGACAGGAAACCCGAAGGGTCTGGACCAGTCTCTTCTGTTGTTCTTTATTATTTTATCCAATTTCCCCCTTCCCCCTTTCAAATGGATTAGCGCCATGATTTCACTCTGGCCCTGATTTATTGGAAGTGGGAGTCGGGAAGCTAGCATCTTCTGTTCCAGTGCAAGAATTAGAGAACCTTGCAGTGGTACCTGACACCTTTTCTTATGGCTACTTCCTCTCCTTCTGCTCGAAAATGAATGACTGAGACTGTTGCTAATCTTTTGTCTCCACTTTTTGGGTCATTAAATATGACCCATGTTTCAGAACATAGGCAGAGTCATAGTCAGTTTCCTAGTCCCGAAGAGCGAGCAGTGTTGGATCTTTTGGCTCGTAGATTGGTTTTAAATGCTTCGAGGTATAATTTGCAAGTGATTATGGATGTTTTCTTTCAGTGGGAACCACCGAAGCAAAGGTATGTGTTTGATGTAATGTGTACTTTTCTCCGTCAGGAATGGGAAAATAATGAGTTGGGTCCGATTCCGCAGGAAGTGCTTGATGTCCAGTCAGAATTTGCTAAAGGGACGATAGTGGAGTCCGATGTTACAGATGCCGTAGAGACGATACTTGTTTTCAGGTCTAGGCTACCACCTCAGACATTGTACGAACCTGACTCCTTTGTTAGGAGGAAAGTGAAGCAGTATCCCATGAGAGAAGTTCCTCCTGTATGGAGAGAAGCAGTTGCTGCTAATGTTAATTTGGGTATTCAGGCCGCAGAGGCTCATTATCAGCGAGTATAGGGACATGTCCCTTGGAAAAGAGCAGAGGTCTTGGCTCTTAAGCAGACCTTACCTGACCCCCGTAAAAATCCTGCTGGTTATTACAAGGAGTTGTCTCAGACAGTTGATGCGTGTATTATGAATTTAACTGACATGGATATGTTGATGGGTAATGTAGTTCCTCAACCTTTGTGGGCGAAGATCTGTCATGAGGATCATGCGCCAGAATTAGGAGCTACGTGGGCTAATATTACTGCTGCAGATGGTCGGCAGGTAGGAGGTGCCAAACCTGAACCCTTAGTTGCAGAATTACCTGGTAGGATTATTAATTTAATGAAAACGATGATGCCCCCTTTACGAGTAAATTGGGATAAGTTAGCAGCATGTAAACAGAAGAAAGACGAAAGTGTGTCTGATTTCTTCACTAGGTTTGAGGAAACGTTTATTGATCATAGTGGTCAGGATATGAGCACTGAAGGTGGTCAAAGGTTGTTTGTGGACAAATTTGTCTTTAATTTGCTTCCCGAACTTTGTAATAAATTAAAGGACTCTGAGAGTTCACGGGCTGTTTCTTCGTCAGCCCAGATATTGGCTACTGCACAATATTATGAGAATAGGGATAAAGATGAGAACAATAAAGTAGAGAAGAAGACCAGAGACTTAAAGACAAAATATATTTTGCAGCAAGCTTATCCGCCTTGTACGTATCAGCCTCAGTTTCAGCAACCCCCACAGTTTCAGAGATTGTTACAGAAGCCCGAGTATTTTGCTCCGTGATTTTTGCCAGGCCCTAATCAGTGTGCTTATTGCAGAGAAGGTCATTTCAAGAGTAGTTGTCCGACGTTGTTACAGCGTGCGAATGGAGTATCTGATCAGAGAGGTCGTGGTGGTTTCCAACAAGCTCCTAGGGGTAGGGGACGTGGTGTGTTTCCCCGGAATGAGCGTTCCTTTCCCCCTCAGAATTCTGTGAATTGTTTTGACAGACAGAATGTTCCGACTGTCCAGTCTGCTCAGTACTAGGTTGATGACTACTGTGTCGAGAGTGAGAGTGCTGGTTATAATGATAGTTAGGACA
The DNA here is from genome assembly GCF_964263255.1 of Lissotriton vulgaris. Taxonomy (NCBI): domain Eukaryota; kingdom Metazoa; phylum Chordata; class Amphibia; order Caudata; family Salamandridae; genus Lissotriton; species Lissotriton vulgaris. Next base: position 457,908,579 of record NC_141696.1, on the reverse strand, counting down.
GCCATGGGCAAAGAGAGGGAGTAGTGTCAGTTCCATTAGACCAGAGTGGACCTTATGTTGAAGTGTTTATATTAGGTGTGAAGAAACTTTTCTTTTGGATACTGGTGCGACGAAGAGTTCTATTATGCACTCTAAACTTCCTGGCGCACCTCTGTCTGGCTTGACCAATGTTTCAGTAGGATTTTCTGGCGCCCAGTTCGTCATCCAGTTTCTAGTCCTTTGCCTCTTTCTATTGGTCCTTGTAAATTGGAAGCTCCTCTTATTCTAACGACTGGTTGTGGTGAGAATCTATTGGGTTTGGACTTGCTGAAAAGATTGCATGCAACATTACATTGCTCTACTGCGGGAGTACATCTTACGATGGGTAAGAAAGGGATTTCTCCAATGTATTCATCCAAAGATTGTCTTCCACTGGAATTGCGTTCTCTTCCTGATACACTTTTGGATACAGGTCCCAATGATGTTGGTCTTTTGCAGATTCCACCCTACGTTGTTACCCTCAAATTGAATGCTAGGCTACCTCGTATTCCGCAATATAAAATCTCTAGTGATGGCGAGAGAGCTCTTTTGGCGATAATCTATGATTTGGTTGAGAAGGGTGTAGTTGAAGAAACGAGAGGTAATGTGTGTAACAGTCCTGTTTTGCCTTTCCTTAAGCGTACTGATGTTTCTCAGCCACCTGTGTACCGGTTTATAATCGACCTTCAAGAGGTCAACAAGATTGTCGTGCCACAGTTTCCTGTTGTTCCGGATTTCACTGGTTTGTTGACTCTGATCCCTGCTTCTGCTGCTTGGTTTTCAGTTATCAACTTGAAGAATGCTTTCTTTAGTATTCCGATTGCTGAGGAAAGTAGAGATATTATTCAAGCAGCAGAATTAATAGCATTTACTCGAGCGTGTGTGTAGTCAGAAGGAAAGCGAGTCAATGTATACACTGATAGCCAGTATGCGTTTGGTGTTGCCCATAGTTTCGGACGCTTGTGGAGAGAGAGAGGATTTCTTACTTCCCATGGTACGAAAATTCAGCATGGGCAATTGGTGAATGAACTTCTCGAATCACTTACTTTGCCAAAGCAGATTGCAATTGTGAAGTGTAGTGCGCATAAGAAGGTTGTGGACGATGTGGGTCGAGGGAACGCGTTTGTGGATGAAGTTGAGAAGGAAACGGCGAAAGACATGATGAGTCGAATGTATGTTGCGGGCCCTGCTAATTGGGTTATGGCAGGTGGAATGTGTGAAGACACAATAGAAAGTGTGAAGTTGATTCAGGCTGAAGCTACTGAGAAAGAAGTGAGTACGTGGAGAGAAAGTACGGGTATGTTGGATTCGACAGGTTGTTGGGTTGAGTTGTCGGAGCACCAGCGATGGTTGTTGCCTGATGCGTATGTGCTCCCAGTGGTTGCTAAATTACGTGTTCTGCACCAACAGGTCTATGACAGTTTGCCGACAGCGACTGTGGATCCAGGCCACAAGATTCAACCTGGAGAATATATCCTTATGAAGAATTTTCAACGAACTAAGAACTTGGAGCCGAGGTGGACTGGACCGCATTTAGTTTTGCTAGTGACTCGTACTGCAGTTAGAGTAGCTGGTAAAAAGAATTAGGTGCATGCCACCCATTGTAAAAAGGTTCTGTTGCCCTTACCGTATGACAAGTGGGTGAGGGGAGGTAGAGCTGATTCTGAATGTGAAAGAATTCCTAGATTCGTACCTTTTAGGGATGCATATTTGGTATGGACTCAGTCAGAACGAGCAGACGAGGAAATTCTGCAAGCTGCTGTGCCGCCACACCTAAGACTTGATACAACGGATCCGGAAACCCTTTTTCAAGAGCAAACTGTGTCTGGCAAAGAGCGCTACAACTTAAGACCGAGAAAGGACAAATAAATGGACACATAAAACTTGAATTTTTTTTGTTGTGAGTTACACCTTTTCATATCTAGAGACTATTTTTCTTTTTCTTTTTCGAGTCACCCTCCGGACTCAGCTGCAGGATCGTGGTACAGCCTTAAGGGGTGAGCCGCTAATTGACGAAAGGTCTGTGGTTCATGGTCGTTAGTACGATCTTGATGCACACTTAAGTGAAGAAGGTAATAGCCGTGAGCAGCACGTTAGAGGATGGAGTCTTTTGGATCTGATAAGAGTGTTGAGAAAATTGATGCTAAAATGAAAATGTGTACATTGGTCCTTAGCAAATGTTTTTTTGATATTGTGTTTCTTGATGCTTTTGAATATTATGTTGGCTTGTGTGGGTTGGGTTGTCTATATTACACAACAGACGCTTGCATCTACATTCCAACCAACTCTTTCTTTTTCTACTGTTTCTCCACATGAGTTTCATACGTTGCCTGAACATGAACAGACACGAAGATCTGCATTTGTTAACAATTAGTTTATACAGTTGTTGCATCAGCATCAGCTAGTAGTACATACTACGAATTGCTGGGTATGCGGTCTTATGCCGCATACAACAGATAAGGGGATGCCATATTTGGTTTTCCCTTTTTCGCCTAATGGGTCAGTGTGGGCACTCCAAGCGATGTTTATTTATGTGAATGAAGCATCTCCTGTATGTTCCGTCAAGGATAATGCGAGTAACAATGCCATGATACAGGGAATAGTAGATATGATTAGAGATATCGATGCGTATAATGCTATCCCTGAGGATGAGGTAAGAGCATATATTGGTTGGAACAAGACTGAATATAGCATTAGCCTGACAGAGAAGGAGAGAAGGAAAAGGTCTCCCCCTATTTGGATTGTACCCCACGAGGTCATTTTTGTCCGCAAGGTAATGGTCAGAATCAGAGAGCTCAGCTTGGTAAGAGTGTGTGTGTTCACACCTATGTCCATACATCCCAGAAATCTCCACCGTTCATGCCAGCTAAAGGCATGTATTTTATTTGTCACGAAAGAGCATATACATGGTTGCCATCTGACTTTGCAGGTACATTTTATGTGGCATTTTTGCTGCCCCCTACATACACTGCTGTTTTCAATTACCATAAGACAAGAAATGGTAGACGTGTCATTGATACAAAAGATACTGTTGCACAAGAAGCTGGAACTTCTTTAAGGGTTTTGTGCCCTTTTGGGGTCCTATGGCCAATAGTAGGAATATTCGTCAGCTTACGAGAGTGGTTGAGGCCACTATAAATGAAACTGCTGGTGCCCTTAGCAATATTACTGCCGAGCTTCAGGCGGATCGTCTTATGACGTTACAAAACCGTATGGTTTTAGACGTTATACTTGCAGATAGAGGTGGGGTATGTAAATTGATCGGGCCTAGTTGCCGTGTTTTCATACCGGATAACACCCCGACAGTGTACCAAGCTATCTTGAAGTTACACAAGTCCGCTGAGTCTATACATGTAGACGAAGGGAACTGATCATTGACTGGATGGATTTTGGGACTGTTGTCTAAATGGGGATGGAAGATTCCGATGTTCCTTCGTATGGCTTTAGCTATCCTTTTCTCGTGTTGTTTATGCATCCAGTGTGGTCCCGCCATTTGTAATCTTTGTGCTACGAAATGTGTGAGAAGACCCGTCCCGAGAGAAGTGAAGAATAATAAGATGATGCTACCGCAACACCTTGATGATCTGATGAGAATAGATATAGAGCTGGATTCAGATTGCCATGAGTTTAGGTTATTGCCTACGTAATGGCAAAAGGAGGGTCTGAGGTTTTGTGATTTCGCGAACCAGACTCCATTTTGTTTGCGTTGTTTGTGACGCCATTTTGTGGTGCCCTCACCTATGCCCGTGGAGGTAACTGAACGAACAAAGTTGCATGGGCTTCGTTGTTCATGTACGTATTAACTAGGCCTTTTCTGACTTGTGAGTGAACTAAAGGACACTGACCCCGTCACCTGAAACTGACCCTTTGCGAGGCCAATTTCCCTGGCTGATCGTTGTCTGAGATTGCCAATCAATGTTGAGGATATTGTTAACTTTTAGTTTGTTTTGCACATATCTTATCCTATTTAGCATCTGAATTGGTTTCTTTTCTTATGTCTTTTCATTACATGGGTAGTGCTTTCAATTATGGGTTTGTCCGGCTTGTGGAAATTGAATTTGGGACATTCCTAATAATTAACTTGTGGGTTGGTACAATGTAAAGTGAGCTTTTTACGATGTGATAATGTGTGGGAAAATGTATTTCATTCGTCAGTGTTTGTCGCAGTGGGGGTACATTTGTAATGAGCAAATTAAGGATAAAAGGTGATGCCTTGCTTTACGAAAATTGAGCAGTCTCCTGAGTTGTACACCATGTTGTATTGCTGGGATTACTGTTACTAGCTGCAGCTAATAAATTTGATCTCTGACGCCACCTAGAAGTATTCCGTGTCTCTGTATTCCAAGACAGGTGAATCTGAAGACTTCGGGTGTGTCCCTGGCACCGCTGGGTTCTAAGAAAACCTGGTTCTTCAGAATTTGGTTTTCGTTTTCTACTTCATCGAATAATTTTTTTAGGTTTCCACTCCAGTAGTCCGGGTCGTCTTTGAAAACTATCGGAGGGATGCCATTCGGTCCTGGCGCTCCACTGCCGCAAGACTTCCTTAAAATTCTTCTTATATCCTCATCGCGGAAACCTGTGCGTCTGGGCATCTCTGCTGTCTTGTTGTTCTCTGAAAATTGAGCCTCTTCTCTAAAGTGCCTTGCTGTCCTTTGGTCCCCATCTGACAATTGTGTTGCACTACTTTCTTCATTCAGGGGTTCTGCTTTTGTACAGTGCATTTTTTCTGTGCCAATAATTATGGAACTCACTTTGCTATGTTTGACCCTTTTGTTATTGTTTTGTTGCTCTGATGGTGTATTGGGCACGTCTTTTGTTGCGTCCGAGAATCTCTGTGTTAATAATGCCGCCCAGTCTGCTTCTTGGACATTTGATGTTATTGGGTTTAGATGATGGTTTAGACCGTTGATGATCTTCCAGAATGCATTTGAGTTGGTGCTCTTTGCAGTGCAGAGTAGTTTTGCCCAGAAATCATCCTTCAGAGATCTTTTATATTCCCACATTTTCTTTTTATACTCTCTTTCAAGATTTTGTCTTTGGGCCCAGTCTTTTGATGACATTGTTATCTTTTTTAGTTCTCTAGCATTTCTTCTAATTTCTATTTTGAGCTTTGCCAAGTTTTTTGGTAGTGGGTTTTTATAAGTTGAAGACTGTGCATTTTTTTTTGGAGTGGGCATAATTATTGTTCGCATTTCGGTGAAATTCTCCCATTTTTGTATCTGATTGCCTTTAGTTGTCTCACTTGCCGTTTTTAGTCTCTGTACTTTTATCTGCAACTCCTCAATGTTAGCTGTTGTTCCATTTAATCGATTCAGGTTGGTGGAGAAGGAACTCTCTCCAACTCGCTTGGTATTATGATGTTTGTTGAGTTTTAAATTTAAAAAGGTATGCTGATACGAGTGGTCACTTTTAGATGTGAATTCAATTGAAAATTGATGGACGAGGGGCAGTAGTGGCAGTGAGACTGCTGTGTAGTCGAGTCTTGAGGTGGTCAAAGTTCCTAGATAAGTGTGCTGTGGCGGGTTGTCCCCTGGAGTACTCCCATTAAGGAATCGCAGTCCAAGAAATTCCAAGGATGTTACTAGTTGTTGACCGATTGGATCGTAACGCTCTGTTTTCAGCTGATTTTGTGGTGTGACATTCCAAAATTCATTGTCTGCTGCTAACTTCTCATCCTCCTCTGGTATATAGATTAGGTTTGAGTTGAAGTCACCTGTTAGGATGATTTCCCAATTGGGGTTGTTGTTTCGAATATCCCTGATCATGGATACTAGATGATCCAGCTGGGCTTGTTTCTTTTTTACATTTTGAGGTACATAGGAATTCACTAATAGTGCCGGAGTGGCTCTACCAGGTAGAGACAACTTTATTAATTGTGTGTTTGGCCCATGCAGGGCTATTTCCTCTGATTTGATGTTGTGTTGTTATGTTATGCTATGTAGACTTTGTATAGAGTGGGCTTATCACCCAGTAGGGTACGACAACCATATATATTGCCTTGAACCACAGAGCCTTCTACAGAATATTTCTGGATGTAGAAATTGTTTACCAGTCTAACCTATATTCCTCATTTCATGGAGCTTTTGAAGGGTGAACGGCTAAGTTGACATGCCAGAATCCGAACAATTGCTGTTTGGTTTAAGCACAAATCCCAGCAATTAGTACTTAACTTATTTTCAATGCTATGATCATGAGGGAAAGCAATATACACTATCCATAATCATATTTATATATACGAATCCCATGGAAACAGAAACACTGCCAATGAAGCCAAGGGTATTATTGGATCATGGTGCCATTCCCTACCTGCAATATCATTGTGCATTGTGGGTGTTAATCAGGTTCCACAGAATTTGCTTGGTCATTGCTTCTTTTTAAAATGCACTCTCCACTGACCACCCTTTAACAATTTCTCAGGTGTAGCATGGCCGCACAGCTACTTATGATACACTGTTACCAATTGCTTATTAAATATGTAGAGTGCGCTTTGGCTGTCACTCCAACCAGAGGAATATTATTCTCTGAACTTATACTATTGGTGTATCATTCCTCCATCTAAGGAGTGCTTTAAGGGACTATTTTATATTCGTAAAATACACTCATTTATCACACATGCTACTTTTTGTAATCTCATGCAAACATAGTGTAGAGAAAGAAATCCTTTTTTGTAATTTTTCTTCACTGCTGCAAACCTTTTTAAAGTATTTTGGGCAGCACAAAAATGCGAGCCCATATCACCATTACAACCATCACCAATATTACCACCAGCACCATTACATTTACCCACAGCAGACCCCACCGAACTTAAGAACTACCGCCCCATCTCGCTTCTCCCTTTCCCCGCCAAAGTCATAGAGAAGACCGTCAACAATCAGCTCGCCGCCTTCCTCGAGTCTAACGGCTCCCTTGACCCCACACAGTCCGGCTTCCGAGCCAAACACAGCACCGAGACCGCCCTCATCGCAGCCACGGACGACATCCGAACACTACTCGACAAAGGGGAAACAGCTGCCCTCATCCTCCTGGACCTCTCCGCAGCGTTTGACACGGTCTGCCACCGCACCCTTTTACAACGCCTCAGCAACGTTGGGATACAAGGAAAAGCACTGGATTGGATCATCTTGTTCCTCGCCGGAAGAACCCAGAGAGTCCGCCTCCCCCCTTTCAGATCAGAGGCCAACAAAGTCATCTGTGGCATACCACAAGGATCATCGCTCAGCCCCACCCTCTTCAACGTCTACATGAGCCCCCTCGCATCCATCGCACGCCAGCACAACCTCAACATCATCTCCTACGCTGACAACACACAGCTGATCCTCTCCCTCACCAAAGACCCAAACACCGCCAAAACCAACCTACACGAAGGGATGAAAGACGTAGCCGAATGGATGAAGAACAGCCGCCTAAAACTGAATTCAGAAAAGACGGAAGTCCTCATCCTAGGATCATCCCTCTCTGCATGGGACGACTCATGGTGGCCACCGGCCCTGGGCAGCGCACCTAAACCAACGGACCATGCACGCAACCTGGGAGTCATTCTAGACTCCTCCCTCTCAATGACCAGACAATCAACGCCATCTCATCATCATGCTTCAACATCTTACGTATGCTCAGAAAGATCTTCCAATGGATCCCCACCGAAACAAGAAAGACGGTCACCCAAGCACTTGTCACAAGCCGACTAGACTACGGAAACACCCTCTACGCCGGAACCACAGCCAAATTACAGAAAAAACTCCAACGCATTCAGAACGCCTCCGCCCGACTCATCCTAGACATACCCCGCCACAATCACATATCCGATCACCAGAGAGACTTTCATTTGTTCCCTGTCAACAAGAGAATAATGTTCCGTCTCCTCACCCACGCACACAAATCCCTCTACAACCTAGGACCCAAATACCTCAACACACGCATGACCTTTTACACCCCCACCCGCCAACTACGATCGTCCAATCAAGCCCTCGCCACAATCCCACACATCCGAAGAGCCACCATGGGAGGAAGATCATTCTCCTACTTAGCAGCCAAAACCTTGAATTCTCTCCCCACTCACCTCCGCCTCACTCAGAACCACCTCTCCTTCAGAAAACAACTCTAAACCTGGCTATTTGATAAGTAACTAACCCCCCCACCGCAAGCGCCTTGAGACCCTCTGGGTGAGTAGTGAGCTATATAAAATTATTGTGACTTTGACTTTGACTTTGACATTACTTCCATCACCATTATCACCACTAAAACATATGTGCATGCTTTTGGTTGTTTGATTTATCATATGAACACCACAGCCTTTGGCGTTGCCAGTGTTTGTTTTGAAGGTGGTGAATTCCTCCACATTTAACTACCAAATAATGTTTATAACCAGCTTCAAAAAACACCATTCACAAATATAATGTCAATTTAGAATGATCACAATTTAATAACTAGCCTATCCGTTCCAGATTGCTGAGAAATAAAAGGAAGAATTGGTTATTTTACGGATTACACTACCGCAAATGTATTGTTGAAACTGGCATACCTCCATTTGTTAAAGAAATAGAAGGAAAAAACGTTCATACGTTCAAAATAAAAAAACAAACAAAAAAAAAACAGTTGGGCTAGATCCCTTTACGCTCACTACAATATGTAGCATACTCATGCATGTCAACATTTTAGAAGTGGAAAATGGGATATTTTCAAAAACAATTCAGGAGGATGTATTTCCGCTATTGACTTCCATTGAAGTGGAGGCAATTTCATGGGGGGAACACCCGAAACAATGTAATTTTTGGCTTAAAAACTGGGGAGTCATCCGCCTGCGAAGGATCTTTTGGCACCAATGCATACTCTAGTACAATATAGGTGGTTAGTTACAACATTTCTGATAGAGCATTATTCAACAGAGGCTCGTTCTAAAATAAGGTCTGAAAAAGGGAGTAGTGGAAGACTTTGAAAGACTAGGTTTCAAGATCCCATTTGGAGAACAAGATGTTACCTTCAGCCCGCAAGATAGCAGACTCAGCACTTCAGAGAAGTACAGTTCTCTGCTAGCATGGGAGATTGGAGACAGGACGACAAAACATTTGGGCTGGTGCGATGACACATGCCAGATGTTTTGTGGTGCTTTATTGTGTAATTTGTTTGTGTAGTTGTTGATTTGTGCATTAATATTGCATTGTAATATTGTGTTGTACGGTTGTTGATGTGTTCTGTTTTGATTTATTGTATTGTACTCTGATAGTTTTATGTTGTGCTGGTATCATGCTTTGTGCTATATTTGTGTGATGTGTTCTGTTGTGTTAAGTAAAAGTAATTACTTTAGAAATGTTCACAAAGTCTGCTACATTTCCAGCTAACTGTAATCCATTCCTTAAAACATCCAGTTCAAATAGGCATTTACCATATACATTGCCAATAATTCTTTATTTCGGTTATTCACCATAAAAGAACAAACATATACAAACAGTTAAAATATCAAAAAAGTTTACAAGAAAAAACCCAATGTATCTTAGATAATACATTTTGAGTTAAAAAGACGATAAAAAAAGTCAGCCACAGTCAAATCTTTGATTTCACATATTAAGGGAATGTCTCCTAACACACCGCATGGTATTTACCATATGGTAGGATGATGAAATAACTGCTGCAGAACTATATAAGACACCAGTTTGTTCAAAGTTGTGGCAGAGACGTCTCTTTAATTGGCACTCCAAGTTGTGTTTCACTGCCCATGCACTCTATTCTTAAGTCCCTGCGCCAGCTGGAACCCTGCATTCTTGAGGCATGTAAAAAGTGTAAAATTGCGTGAAATCTTCATCTTATAAATGGATAGAATGTAGACATATATATTTTTTTTAAATTGTATTTTTAAGTGCAAACGGTTGGAAAGACTTTGATGTAATTATCTGAGTTCTTTCCATCTTTTCTTTCAGCTACCATGGGGCTTAGTTACAAGCCCATTGCATTGCCGGTGCGTCATTTTTAATATGGGAAAAAGTACCTTACCGGCTGCGCAAGGGGTTCTTAAATACACATTTGAACCAAGAGCTCTAAGCACATTCACTCTTTAGTCCAAAAGAAAGTACTCCAGCTGTCTTCAGATTCATTGAATCTTGTCTTTAATCGATTAGCACCTCTTACCACCTAATATGTGTTTCGTCTTTGGGCAAGTCACCCTAAGACTTCCTCAGGGCCGGCATAATAAATTAACATAGGATTATTTTACGGTTACATACAGAAAACTAGAATTACTGCTCCCCACACTGTAAACCATAGGAGTAAACATGATTACGATTTGAAAATAATGCTCACTTAACAGTCCATTATTATGCAGAGTAAAAAACCATCAGTGACAGAACATTTGATGAATCACCATTAGTGACAAAGTGACTCCATTGTCCTAGCCTTCAATTGGCAAAACCACCATAAGATATTGTGAAGTATGTTTTGAATATAGCCTGTGTACAAGCAACACGTATCTCAATGCAGTTTAACCCGAATAAGATCATGCTCCGAAGCACTTAAAGTTACCTATAGTCATAAAATTACCTGTAAACTCAAAATTCTTTGCTCCGATGAAAAAAAGCAGAACTCAAAATATAACCCATTTGAGTAAATATTTGTCCAGTGTAAAGATTATATAAAAAGTTATATGATAACAATTATATCAAAAACCACGTACCTTCACAAAGTATATCTCTGAATCATGTGTACCCTGGGGCAGATCTACAAGAAAGTGCTGCAGCACGGCACCGCAAGCCCTTTGGCTTCGCCATGCTGCAGCACTTTCAGAGCATAGGAATGCAACATATCTACAATGATATGTCACATTCCTGTGCTCTCTGGCGCACAAACAGCTGCCATGAGACGGCACAGGCACCCTTGCACCATGGTGCAAAGATGCCTACGCCATGGGGAGAATGTTTTTGTGCAGGAAGGGGCATCTTCCTGCACAAAAACAATCACTATGGACATTTTCCTCTTTCAAAGCGTGCTGTAGAATGCAGCAAGTATTGAAAGACGAAAAAACGAGGATAAATGAAAATATTTCTCCTAGTTGCACCTGGCTATGTCCCCCCTAGGGTGGCAAAGCAAACGGATGCATTTCCAGGTTTTCAATTTCTGGTAAGTCTGGAAATGTGTCTGGTTCCATGGGTGTTGCGTGGGAACACCCACAGCAGCACCCAAGGAACGCCCCTTTCACGCAAAGTGCGGCATGTAAAGGGGAAATATTTACAAGGACAGGAAAAGCCGTGCAGGGTGGCTTTTCTTGTCATTGTAAATAAGGGGCAAAAAATGCGCTGCCAGTGCATCACAAAAAGTGACATACTGGCAGCGCGAGGGGCTTGTAAATCTGCCCCCTTATATTTGCTATTTATACCTGTGATGAACCTCTCACTATCAAATGTAATCTCTAGGAGTTATTGGTTTCAAGTAAAATCTGGCTTGTGCCTCCTATAAACAATAGAGAACGGCCATTGAAGTTCCAAATATACACTCAATAATAACAAGTCAGCAAATTATATGTAAATATCTCACTAATCGATCATCTACTCGGGGCAACATCTATAATTGTTTCTCTAACACAAGTACAGGCTAAATAAAGGCTTTTTGCATTATAATCTTGCAGCAAAATTAATTGTCACCTAAACATGAACAAAAACTAAAACAAAGTACATAATAACTACGTAGAGTTGTTCGTGTTATCAACAAATTGCAGCTATCAGCACAAATAAATACAAGTGCAGAAATGAGCCGCTAGCCAAGCATAAACAAGTCTGTACATAGGAGCAATGTATAATTCTTTCTAATATCGGCAAAATGCAGCTATCTGCATAACGTGGCCAACTCTTCAAGTGCAGAAATGAACCGCCAGCTAAGCGAGAACAGAGCTGTCACCAATTGCATGAATTTAATTCTCCATCAATCGAAAGTGAAATCTGAGAATCAGTACATAGGAGCAGTGCCAAATTGAGTACAATAACGGCAAGCTGCAACTATCGACATGAGATGAGCTACCCCTAGCTAGGTATAAATAAAACCAGCACTTAAGAACAATGTTGAATTGTTCGTAATATCAGCAACATTGTAGCCGTCAGCATACAGCTGAGGGGGGGGCAAGATGGCGACCGCTCAGTAGCGGCCGAAGCAGCAGAGCAGTGAGGACGTATGGCCACAAGCTCCAGGTTATGAGAGCTGGTTGAGACTGCTGATTATGTTGATTGTGCTTCACGGATCTATCGGAATGAGAATAGAAACATCATCGACAATTTGAGCGGCAGTAGATAATCTACAGGCGATTTAAAGTAATGCTAGTCGCGCAGCCGGTATTTTCTGTTCTCTCTTGCCGTGGGTCAGCAAATTGCCTGTTACGGGAGCTAGCTGGAGTTTTGACCTACCTGCAGCCCAGGTGGAGACGACGAACGGCGTACAGAGGGCGGGTCAATTTCCGATGTGCTAACCGCGATCAGTGGAACTACAGCGGCGTCTCGCAGGTTACTGAAACTGATCACCAGAGTGGTTCGCCGGAGTCCAACCGTTCCGTGTGGCGGAAAATATCGTATAATATGGCTCCGAAAGTGAACGCCGCTAGCAAGGCTGCCCAGGGTCGGCGGAGGGCGCAAGAGGCGGCGCTTGCCAAGGGAATACAAAACCCGGAGATAACGCACACCCCACCTGCAGAACAGTGTGTAAGGAGAAAACACCAGCAGCAGACTGACACCCGTACCCTACCCCCGTTAAACCCAATTGCTGAAATGTTTGCAAAATCCGGTAAGGAGAAGGGGGTCGGGGGGGTGACAACGGTGAACAGTAATACTCCCGAGAAGAGGAATGATATTTTATCGATTATAGAAATAATAAAAGATGATGACTCCATAACAGGGGATACTGGAATAACATTGATCACAGATGAAACAGTTAAATTGAGCGAGTATGTTGAAAATCCCTTAAAAGAATCTGTATCAATGAGTGATCCACAAGAGGCAGAAACAGAGTCAGTAACTTTAGATAAGCCGGCGGTAATTCTAGTAAATGAAGATGAAAAACAGGTCAATAGTAATCGCGTAGAAACTCAGAGCGACAAGTGCAATGAAGACTTGCCTACTACTAGTAGTAAAGGGCCCGCAGTTGATGTTGGTGATGGCAAAGACGGTAAAGAAGGTAAAGAAAATGCTTCAAATGAGGATTTTTTTTCAGCATCGGATGGGCAAGAGTGGTCCGAGGAAGAAGATGAGGTATGCTCTTCATATCTGGACTCAGAGAGAGACCCTGAGATAGACCAACCTGCTACAGCCATGAAAGCACCTGGAGCACTGAATAATGACCTACAGACCGCACGTCGTGAGTTAAACTGGGAACTGCCCTCGGATCACCAACATAATGATAATTTGGACAATGAAAACATACAAATATCATTATTAGAATCAATACATCAGGAAATCATAGCCCATCGGGAGGAGACTCGTAGAGATAATCAAAAAGCTCACTTAGCGATGAAAAAGATGCAAGGAGTAGTGCGAAAATTGTCAAAGGCATGCTCTAACACCAACGATAGGGTAGCAAACTTGGAAGATCGATAGTAGCGGCAGAATCCGAAGTGGCTGTGGCTGTTTCTAACACCAAACTACAAAACGCGCAATTAGTGGACATACAATGGAAACTTGAAACCATGGAAAATCAACAGCGTAGGAATAATCTACGAGTTCTGGGAATTCCGGAAGGGGGCAAAGGGTCTGATATAAAAACTTATGTGATCAAGATATTTAGATTGGCATTCCCGGAATTAAATGACTGGAACTGGGCTAATGAAATTCAAAGAGTCCATCGGACACCACAAAGACTAAGGAGAGGTGCTAAGGAAGGAGAATTTCCAAGAGCTATCCTGATCTATCTTGGGAAATTTGTATTAAGACAAGCCATTTTTGACAAAGCAAGACCTAATGCTAAACGAACTGTGGAAGGAATTTCATTTTTTGTAAGACCAGACTTTTGCCACACTACGCTGGAGAGACGTTGGCGGCTGAGAGGCATGATCAAACAATTTCAGGACTTAAAAATACAGGCATACCTGGTTAACCCAGCTCAACTAAAAATCATTCATAACGAGAAGACTTTTTATTTCTCTTCGGAGATTAAAGCAAAAGAATATTTAGAGTCAACTGGGGCTACTAATTAGAAATGGCTTGATATTTTGTATTAATCTGTCCTCACCGCTCACACTGCATTCCATCCTACACTCAGTTAGGACTGAGTGCCTCGCATTACAGGGAAGGGGGGGTCACTTGAAAGGAGGGGGTGTGGGGTGGGGAGCACGTTTTGGGTGGTGGAGGGGATTGGGGGGGTCGAGAGGAAAAGGGAGAAAATGGAAAATGGTACAGGACAAGACAAATTATGTGGTTGCTATTAAGAGGTAAAGTTTGGAGCATTATTCATGATATTATAGATCAAAAGTGCAAAGGCAAGCAAAAATGCTGGTTGTGGTTATTTAAAATAAGACTGGATTTATTAGATGAAACACTGATTCAAGCAAATGGCAAATGTTAAGATCTGTACTATAAATGTGGGGGGTATGAATAATTGGAAAAAGAGGCAGAGATTGGCCTATTTAGTAAAGCATGAGAATATTGATATTTTGTGTATACAAGAGACCCATCTTCCTTGAGCTAAGCGTAACTTGCTCTTTCTCAATGGCTTTGAAATGGTAGCATGCTCAACCCAGACTTCCACAATTCGGGGAGTAGTAGTCATGATTCGAACCTCACTGGGGAAGGCAAAAAAAGTATTGGCAGATGCCAACGGTAGATGGGTAATAGTAGAACTGGAACTCGGAGTCACACTTTGCGTAATCTGTAGATCAAATCAGGATGACCCTGAGATATTTGACTTTTTAGAGACAGAACTAGTTGGATGGCCCACCCCTTTAATAGTTACAGGTGATTTTAATATCTCTGCATATTGGGGTACCGCAAAAATATATACAGGACGGAAACCCAAGGTGTATCGATCAGTTGAATACTTTATAAATTCCCATGGCTTACAGGATATATGGGTAACTAAACATCCACAGCTATCGGGATACACATATTTCTCCAATCCAGCCCAGAAACATACAAAATTGGATTATGCCCTTATTACCTCCTCAGAGATGTCAAAAGTTAACATTAAGAAATTACCAAAGGTAATTTCGGACCATAATCCCCTATTAATAACATATGAAATGAGCTGTTTGAAAAGAAAAAGAAATCCCTGGTCTTTTGAAAAAAAATTATTAATGAATAAAAGATTCACTGATCATCTTAAAAAATGGGTAACAGAGTTCTTTGATATCAACAGATATAGTGCCCCACGGAATACAGTATGGGATACATTTAAGGCTGCACTAAGGGGGGAAACAATAAGCTACTCTGCAAGACTCAGGAAAATTGATAAAGAACAAATTGATAATTTAATGGTGAATCTAGGGAGAGCAGAGGAGCAACTTATAAAAGATATAGCAATGGGGAAAGAATGTGTAGAGAGTTTAAAAACTTTAACGGTTGTGAAGGCTGACCTACAGAAAGAAATAACTCAGAAAACAACTAGGGAGTTCCAATCATCAAGAGTAAAGAGATATGAGACTGGGGAACAGGCAGGTAGGGCCTTAGCCCTTCGGCTAAGACAAGGGAAGGCAAAATCCACTATCACCCATATTGAAGAAGCTGGCATAGAATATACGGAAGAAACGGATATACGCAAAGTGTTTGAAAACTTTTATCAGAAGCTGTATGAATACGAAAAACCTGGTAGTAATGAAAGAGAAACAATTTGTGATAGAGACCCTAAATTAGATAGAATACAAAAGGAGGATTTAGATAAAGATATCACAATGAATGAGATCCTTGTTGCACTTCAGGGATTGGCCTCAGGGAAGGCCTCTGGACCAGATGGTATACCTTTGGAAGTTTTTAAAACAATAGAGGAGGAGGTTTCTCCTCTATTACTGGATTTATTTAATCGGATTTTCTATTCAGGTCAGGTTCCACAGTCCTGGAGAGAAACGAACATTATAATTTTTCATAAAAAAGGGAAACCGGCGAGTAATCCAGGTTCCTATCAACCTATAACATTAATAAATTCAGATATCAAATTATACTCCAAAATATTAGCTAATCGGTTGAGCAGGATCATTGGTGGCCTTGTGTCCCCGTGGCAGCACGGTTTTGTCCCGGGTCGTGGCACGACGGACCATGTAATTAGAGCCATCAGCTTATTTAATGCTTGTGCTGCGGCGGGGAGGGAGATGGCAATGATCCTGCTCGACGCAGAGAAAGCTTTTGATCGTGTCACTTGGAGCTTTCTTTGGGATATACTAGAAGGTAGAGGATTTGGCCCTAAAATTATTGAAGCCCTTCGGGCAATGTATGTGGAACCAAGTGCTAGAGTGATGATTAATGGCGAGAAATCGGGGATAATAAACATCAAAAGAGGGACGCGTCAAGGCTGCCCCTGCTCCCCGATCCTCTTTGCCCTGTATATTGATCCCCTTATTCAGGAGATTTTAGCTAATCCAGGAATTCAACCAATTGTATATAATGGGTATTCTAATAAAATTCTGGCGTACGCCGATGACCTCGCTGTGATCACCACCAATCCACAGCAGGCACTACCTGTCCTGGTTCAGTTAGCAAAAGTTTTTGGCTCAAAATCTGGATACCTGTTAAACGATTTAAAAACCCAGATTATTTGTTCTAAAAATATCCTTAGGACAGAGTACAGATTTGTCGAGTTAGCAATTTATCTTGAAATTAAGATTAACGCCTCAGTGGATAAAATTGTTGAAGAGAGCTATATCCCCTTAACTGATTCTATTGATAACGAACTAAGGAGAATTGATGTACTTCACCTTTCCCTGATTGGTAGGGTTAATGCTCTCAAAATGCTAATGTTTCCGCGTGTGTTGTACCTATTCAGAGCAATCCCATTACTAATTGATGCAAAAATCCTGAAAAGACTGGAGTCCACATTTATAAGATTTGTATGGCAGTATGGTAGGATAAGGCGTTCCACCAATTTTATGCCTCTTCTGCAAGAAAGGGGGGGTATGGCTTTACCGAATTTACGGCTATATCACTGGTCATGTCTATTGCTTCAAATGCACATATTATTCCAATCAAAAGTAGAGACAGGAATTGAACCCCTACGAGAAGATAATCCAACCCCAATCTTTAGAATGCTAATGGGTGATAGAGCTTTAGGGTTGTTTCGGGGGGAATTAGAACGGAGATTTGATAAAAACACTCGATTAAAGACTCTGCTAAATATGTGGCAGACTTGGAATGCAGTTTTAAAATTTTTCCATGTCTCAAGAATTAATCCCCATTTATTGTTACGTAACTCTAGTATCTTTTTTCAGCTAAAAGGTGATAGGAAACTTATGATATGGGACAGAATGGGAATAACCACTTTAGGAGATATTATGAAAGAAGGCAAAGTTTTGGGATTTGAGGTACTCCAGAGGAGATATGGCATTCCCAGAAGCCATTGGCTTCTCTATGGCCAATTGGGCCGAACTATACAAGGTTAAGACCTAGAGCTTATTCTTCACAGGAATCCCCTTTGATTAAGCTTTTAGAAAGGGACAGAAACAAGATTAATACTGTATATAGATGCTTATTAGAAGCTGTCCCTGATGATCTGGAAAAGATGGAAACCAACTGGTCCGCCAAATTAAATGACCCAGAAGTGGATTTAGATTTAGCCTTGTTTATGAATAAACGGGTATTAAGAGCATCAAATCTACGTGCGCAGCACTATAAAACAATTTTTAATTTGTATCACACGCCTTCGAAACTATATGCTTGGGGTTTGATAGAAAATTATAAATGCCCCCGTTGTAATGAGAGTCAAGCAGATTTAATGCACATTTTTTTTCTTGTAATTGTCTTGAGTTTATAAAAAAAGAGATTGAGAATTTTTGGGAAGGCCTGACCGGTCAAAACATTTTACTAACCCCGACACTGATGATTACCGGTATTGATGCAAGCCAGAAATTGGGGAAAGATAAAACAGCCTTGTTGTTTATTTTTGTTGTAGTTCTCCGTATACTGATCTCAGCCGGGTGGAAAGATGTGAATCCCCCATCTTTTCAGATGTTGCTTAATAGACTGTTGGGGATACACAATATTGAAATATGCCTATATGAATCCAAAGGTATCAGTAAACGGGCTAAGGGAGAACAGATATGGTCCCCAGTAACAAATTGGATAAACAAGAATGTAGCTAATGTAACACTGAGTTAATGCGTCTGCTGATCTACAAATTGCCCAAAACCTATTGAATGAAATATTTGTATATATGTACTTATAAGTATTTGTACATCATGAAGCTTATTTTTACTTTTTGTCTTGCCTGGTACACAATTTCCAATAAAAAAAAAAAGTAAATATGGGAAAATAAATGCGCTGCCAGTGCATCACAAAAAGTGACATACTGGCAGCGCGAGGGGCTTGTAAATCTGCCCCCTTATATTTGCTATTTATACCTGTGATGAACCTCTCACTATCAAATGTAATCTCTAGGAGTTATCGGTTTCAAGTAAAATCAGGCTTGTGCCTCCTATAAACAATAGAGAACGGCCATTGAAGTTCCAAATATACACTCAATAATAACAAGTAAGCAAATTATATGTAAATATCTCACTAATCGATCATCTACTCGGGGCAACATCTATTAATTGTTTCTCTAACACAAGTACAGGCTAAATAAAGGCTTTTTGCATTATAATCTTGCAGCAAAATTAATCGTCACCTAAACATGAACAAAAACTAAAACAAAGTACATAACTACTACGTAGAGTTGTTCGTGTTATCAACAAATTGCAGCTATCAGCACAAATAAATACAAGTGCAGAAATGAGCCGCTAGCCAAGCATAAACAAGTCTGTACATAGGAGCAATGTATAATTGTTTCTATTATCGGCAAAATGCAGCTATCTGCATAACGTGGCCAACTCTTCAAGTGCAGAAATGAACCGCCAGCTAAGCGAGAACAGAGCTGTCACCAATTGCATGAATTTAATTCTCCATCAATCAAAAGTGAAATCTGAGAATCAGTACATAGGAGCAGTGCCAAATTGCGTACAATAACGGCAAGCTGCAACTATCGACATGAGATGAGCTACCCCTAGCTAGGTATAAATAAAACCAGCACTTAAGAACAATGTTGAATTGTTCGTAATATCGGCAACATTGTAGCCGTCAGCATACAGTAGCCGCTGCATGTATGAAACTGACTAGCCAGTAATCAAAACACAACTGAAAGTGATCAAATACCGACTACACTCAGCTTACTTGTGATACAATTAATAGAACTACCACATAAATGATATCTCTTACACAAAATCTCTTCTCATCTTAGAACAGCAATACCTCTAACTTTTTTAAATGGAAAACGTGCTATTGTACTCTTACTTAAGCATTAAAACACTGATTCAAATAACAAATGTGAGTATAACCAGTATTAGAAAACAAACCAACAATAATTTCCTATTACTTACCGGTAATCTTCATTACTCCTGGTCCCGTTGACCTCGTCCCATTCCTTAAAATATGGAGATAACCATCTCCACAACAGAAAAAAAGAAAAGGAGCATGCTGGGATACCCTACCTGCTCCCTCCCACTGGGAGTACATAAGCGGTACCAACCCAGCATGCAGCCTGAAAACACCAAGCCAACAACAGGAAGGCTGGTCGCAAGGGAGGGAGGGAGGGAAGTAAGGAATGGGACGAGGTCAACGGGACCAGAAGTAATGAAGATTACCAGTAAGTAATAGGACATTACTCCCAGGTCCCTCCTGACCTCGTCCCATTCCTTAAAATATGGAGAATACCAAAGCAGAGAACCCGGGCTTCCGGAACCCCACCAACAACAAGGGCACCAGACCAAAAACCAGTACCCCACAGGCCCGAACCAAGACCCCAAAGGCCAGAAAGGGACCGTCACGCAGAAGGGAGGCACAGAAGCAGAGCCAAGCCCCCAAGGGAGCAAGCAGAGGGGCCAAAACCAAGGACCCCCTCCCCCACAACCAAAGGAAGCCCAGGAGAAGCGCACACGCCCCAAAAGAGAACGGAGCCAGGAAAGGGCAACCCACCAGCGAGAAACCCCTAAGGGCGAAGCCCCCAGACCCAGGCCGCCAAACAACCAGGGACCAACAGGCCAACAGGCCAACCCAGCCCAAAGGACAAGGGCAGAAAAGAACAGCCCGTACAGGGCGGAGGAGCTGAAGGAACAGGAAGGAACAAAGCAGAGGGACGACCCCAACAATGCACGGGAAGCCCCCAGCAGAACCGAAAAGAAGGCAGCAACAGGGAACCACAGAGGAACCAGGCCACAGGGCAGGACCAACCAAAGGCCAACCCCCGCAGAGACTCCGAAGAGCAGTAGCACCCAAAAGGCCAACCAACCGGGAGAAAAACCCGGCGCCCCAGAAACTACCAAGACCAGGGCCAAAAACGAGGGCGCAGCAAAGAAAGACCACAAAGACCCACACGGAACCAGGGAAACCAAAACTCCAGAACCGGAAAGGAGGAACCGACCCCCAGGAGGGAAAAAAAAGGGAGACACCCCGGAACGACCGAAGGTGAAATCCCAAAGGCAGAAGGCCAACAACAAGGCCCACAGCCCAACCCCAAAAAACCAGCCGAAGAACAAGCAGGCCAGCCAGCCAGGAGGCACAAAAGACAGCACCACCAGGACCCAGAAGGAGAGGCCAAAAGAAACCCCCAACCAGGAAGGGGCACAGAAAAGGCACAAAAGCCAACCACAGCCAGACCTCCCCGAGAAAGGAGAACCATAGGAAGGAAGCCCAGAGCCCACACAATGGACCCAGCACCACAGCCAACCAAAGGGAGCGGACCCAGAAAGGGCCGAAGACCAACCCAGGACCGAGACAAAGTCCAAGAGAAGGAGCAGTCGGGAAAGGAACCCAGCAGGGACCCAAAAAAAAGGACCCGAAGCAAAGAAGGGCCCCACAGCACAAAGCCCAACAGAAGCAAGCCAAGAGGCGCAACATGGACCCAAACGCAAAGCAAACGGGACGCCAAAACAGGGACCGGGAAGGCAAAACTAACAGAGGCAGAGCCACGGCCCCCAGAGCACACGGGAAAAAAACCCCGGCACCGAAGGCAAAGGATAGGAGCCCGAAGAAGCCCAAGGCACACCACCCAACCAGGGAGCGGGAAGGGACAACCCAGCACCAACGAGAGAGCCAAGGGCACAGGCCGAAAACAGGCCGCGCTGGAGCACAGGGCAAACGTCAGGCCCCCCAAAGCCCCAAACCCGAAGCAAAGCCAACCACAACCTAAGGCAGAGCGAGAGGGGCGGGAAGCAGAAACCCGGCCACACACCAGGGGAGGCAGACACCCAAACCCCACAGGGAGCGAAAAGGCACAGCCAACAGGGCAGAGCACAAGAGGGGAAACAGGGCAGCAGGCAAGAAGAAACCTGAGCCAAGACCACCAAAAAAGCCAAGGCCCACCAGCACAGAGGAAGGGCACCACAAACCCAACCCCCCCCCCCCCCCCCGGAAACCAGGGGTGGAAACCACCAGAAGGCAGACACCCCGAGCACGGGCAAGCAAAAACACCCGAAGGGAGCAAGAAGCGCCCAACAGGGACAACCATAGGCAGGCAGGCAGGCAGGCAGGCCGGCACCCAGACAGGCACCCACCCCGCTCGAACCAACAGAAGGGCAGGAACCAAGGGGTGAAAGAAAGGCGCAGAGAGGCCACACAACCAGGGAGACCGACACCCAAAACCCACCAGCAGGGAAAGGGCACAGCACAGCCAGGACCGGCAGACAGGGCGGGGCACAGGAGCCCAGCAAATGAAGAACAAGCGCCCACCTAAGGCAGAGCCAACGACCCAGCCACCACCGGAGGCAACAGCGGCCAGCGAAGCAAAGCCCCAGAGAACAAACACCAACCAGAGAAACAAGAGGGGAGAAGGAAACCACAACAGGAAACCAAACCCCACCAGGCAGAATGCGGGAAACAAATCCCACAACAACAGGACCCACCAGGATCACAACCAGCCCGGCCCAGAGCCGACCCAAACCAGCACAAGGACCCCCCAGGAACGTGGAAGGGCCCAACGCCCCCCCCCCAACAAGGAAACAAGGGGAGGACACAGGAACCCCCGAAAGCCAGAAAGCCCGAGCAGGGCCCAGGAAAAGCACCCGATAGGAATCAAGAAGCGACCAGCAGCGGAACCGCAGGAATCCGACAGACACGCACCAGGACCGAATCCACACGAACGCCAGGAACCAAAGGCCAGAAGGCCACAGAAAGAGAGCCACGGCCCAGCAGGAAGACACCCCACCAGGGACGGCCAGGCAGCAGGAGGACCCGAAGCCAAAGCAACAGGGCAACACAGCCGCAGAGCACAGCACAAGCGGCAAACGACCAACTCCAAGCGCTAAGCGCCCAAGGGAGAGGCCAGACGGGAACAGCAAAGAAAACCAGCAAGAACCCTGGAACAGAAAGAACAGGGAGCCGCAGCAGCAGGCGAAAGACAGAACACAAGCCCGACAAGGCCCAACCAGAACCCCCAAAACAGCACTCAGGCCAGGGGAACAGGAAGAAAAAGCCCAAACGAAGGCACAAGGGCAAGCCACCCAAAAAGGCACGCCAAAGGCACACAGGAGAAAATAGAAGCGACCCCGGAACACAAAGAACACAGGGAAGCAGGGCGTAGGTAGTAAGAGAGAACATCCCAACCCCAAAAGAAAAAAAGGGGGCACGCACACCCTACCAAGGGCACAAGCGCACCCACCAGGGGCGAGGCAACAGCAGAGCAGGGGGGCCCGAGCAACAGGGGACCCCCACCCCAGCAAAAAGGACGGAGAACTGCAGAGAGAGCAAAAAGGAGGAGAAAAGGACCCGAAGGTGGCAGGAAGCACCACCAGCCCACCGGCCCGACCAACAGAACAAAACCCCCGAGGAGGCACGGGGAAGGCAAACCAAAGGCAGCAAGATGCAACAGCAACTCCAGCAGCAGAAGAGCCAAGGCAGCACAGGAGACAAAACGACCTGCGGACACGAGCGGATGAAACAGCGCACGAAAAACAGCACACACCCCACTCAACCGGCAGGGAGACGCCCAGAGGACGACACCCACCGGCAACAGGCACGGATAGAACACCAGCGCCGGGCAGAGAAGTCCGCCCTGCCGAGGCCAAGGCAAGACCCACACTGGCCACAGACAGGGAGCCAAGGACCAAGATGAGGAACCTGCAAAATAAATACAGCAGGAAAGCCGGACCACAAAAAAGAAAGAAACAGGAACCGCTACGCGGTACTCACCAGGAGGGTAGGAGGAGCGCCCCAACAGCTCATCGCCCCCCAAGAGACGGCCCAGGCGCCCTCCAGGACATCAGGGCCAGGCAGAGCAGACCACCCCACCGCGACATCAGGGGAAGACGCCTGGGGAAGACACACGGCAGCCAGGCAAACACACTCACCTGAAGCGGGGCACAGTGGCCAACATAGCAGAGGACACAGACAGCACAATGAGAAAGTGTGGGAGACACAGCAGTACCAACCCTAAAGAATCTCCCCAACATGAGAGTCAATTGAACATATAGGCAAAAAGCACACAGAATCGCTCAATGCGGGGCACGAACCTACGACCCTACAAGTGCATCCTAGCCCCGAACAACAGATGTGAAAGTATCACAACGGTATCCATGCAATCAACCCCAGAAGCACGAAAGACTGAGTGGACACGCGGGGATTCGAGCCCGTGACCATGAGGACCTGAGAGGAAGAGGCACACACTCAACCGACTGAGACAGCCAGGCTCCCCCAAACGGAAAGCACACGGCCAAACAAGGCGCTACATCGCCATAGAATGAGGTCGGCATCGAGACCCCGGGTCACCAGGGAACCGAGCCCCAGTCAGCCCGCAACCAACTTATTGGCGAAGTGCCGGTCCCCACATCCCCGCAAAGCACAGCCACCAATGCGAGCGAGGGCAGCGACCAAGCGGAGGAAATGGACAGTGTGGCAACAGCAGCCCAGCACACACATCAGAATCTGCACGTAGGGTACAGAGAGAAACAACACCGCAAAGCTTGAGTCACCCGTAGCGGGGGCCACAGCACCACGAACAAGGCCCCCACTCACCCAGCCGGCACCTGAATCCATCCAGCGCCGCGCCGCCAACAACAGGAGCAGCGTGTCTCCCACCCGGCCAAGCTCGGGGAGACGCGCACAGGCGACCCGGAAGATCATCGGGAGACGGCGCACCAGCCGCAAAGGGCCAGCAATCCGGAACACCAGCCAGGGAGAAGCCATGCAACCCAGCAAGCCCGGCAGGCCGGGAGGCAGACACACCAGGAAACAGCACCCCAGCCCACGAAGCCAGGCAGCCGGGCAGGGGGAGCAGAGAAGGACCAGCACGCCACCGCAGCCCAGCAGGAGCAGGTGCAGGTGAGTAACATCACAGCATCCAGGCAAACATTCTGTCGGAGACAGAAAAAAAGAACAGGCTGCATGCTGGGTTGGTACCGCTTATGTACTCCCAGTGGGAGGGAGCAGGTAGGGTATCCCAGCATGCTCCTTTTCTTTTTTTCTGTCGTGGAGATGGTTATCCGTTTATTTTAAGGAATGGGACGAGGTCAGGAGGGACCTGGGGGTAATGGAAAATCTGTCCAAAGTATTTATAAGTACTTCATTGCCCCACTAAAGGAAGGGTGTTTGTTTGTTTCCGTATAATAAAAAACCTAAAAGGTAAAATGTATATATATATATAAAAGTATAATGAGTCTTTAAGTGCAGATGAAGTTGCCCAATGGGGTATTCCTCAATTAGAAATCCCACCCATTAAAAAATGGACTGAAGCTGCTTCGCAGCTGAAAGCCTTTAGCCTTGAAAGGGGTGTGAGAGCAGTAAATGGCCGCACAACATCAGACCGCTTACGCTCGCACACCTACAATAATGGCCTGAGGAGCAGCCGAATTGATTACATCCTTATAAACTTAGAGTTTTGGTCATCAATAGTGGATATGAAGGTTTGTCCAAGGTTCGAAAGCGATCATGATCCGCTATTGTTAAAAAAAAAAGGCCCAGCTCTAGCGGCACACATTCCTGTAGCTGAGGTAATTTCGACCGCTGATGCAATAATTAGTAATGATATGAGGCGGGTCAAATTGTCCCGTGCAGTTGAAAATGATAGCTCTCTAATAAGCATGAATGTTGAGGTTTCAAATACATTAGCTCTCCTCGAAAATTTTAAAAGCGAGGTTGAAATTATTGGAAATGTTACACACATTCGTGAGACTATGTTCAAAAACAGTTTTTTCACTAAACCTCATAAAACGGCTAAGAGACCATTTATAAAGCCTGACCACTGGTATAATAAGGCATGTAAGGTGGCATATAAGCAACTGGCTGGGGCTGTAAAATCTAATGCTGTAGACAGGATAAGAACGGCCGGCAAGCAGTATAAAACCATGAAAAATATGGCAAAAAAAGCATGGGAGGAACAAAGGTGCTGGGAACTTTTACAAGCTAGTAAGGGGACCAACTCACAAGCATTCTGGCCAAGGAAGTGCTCCGTCAAATCATATTGCCTCAGACCAATGGGTATCCTTTTTTTGAGCAACAAGTTGCTGTTTCTGAGAATACACTCCCATTTATAGCTCCAAGTGTAGTGACCCCGGCAAAATCCTCTTTAAAGGAAGTTGAAATCGCAGTGACCTCTGCTCCAAAAGGTAGGGCAGAAGGTCCAGACTGTGTACCAGTGGATTTATTTTTATGTGACAAGGGAAACTGGTTTAGGTACATTTTGTTTTATGTTAATGCAATTGCCGGTGGAGCATCTATTTCTGACTCATGGCGTGGGGCGAAAATTCTCCCTATTTACAAAAAGGGGGACCGTTTCAGTCCTAACAATGACAGGCCTATCAGCCTGATCGATTGTACTTAAAAGATCATGGCTAGATTGGTCCTGAATAGAATTCAGATATGGATAACAGAGAACAACATATTCTCCCCTTTTCAAGCAGATTTTAGGGCCTCTGTAAGCACGATAAATCAAGTTTTTTATTTTGTTCTAATCTATTGGCGTGTTGTATTGTTAGCGGGTAGAACTATCTATGCTACTTTTGTAGATCTCAAAGCAGCTTTTGATCCGGTCCTGAGAAATAAGCTTTGGGCCGTATTGAAAATCTAGGCGTCCCCTCCGCACTTTTGCAGTTGGTGGTTAAATTGCACGAATCAAACTATTCGCAAGTTCGATGGGGTGCTCAAGGAAATACCACCCCCAAATTCCCAATTTCTAAAGGGGTTTGCCAAGGATGCGTGCTGCCCCCAACCCTGTTTTCACTTTTTATAAATGGTGTGGTTAGTTATTTTTCTGATTGTCCAACTGATGCCCATTCCGTTGCAGGCATTACAGTACCAATACTCATGTTTGCAGACGATATTCTAATTTTGCCCAAAACGCAAACCGGGCTGCAGAAAGCACTGTTGCGTTTTGAAACATTCTGCAGTGATCATGAGTTATTGGTAAATGTCGAAAAGACAAAGTTTATGGTGTTACATAACCATAAAGTTATTAAGTCAAATGTGGTTATGAGCAATGAGTCTCTGGAGCGAACCGATTTGTTTACCTATCTCTGAGTAAGTATCAACCGTAAGTTAGATTGGAAGCCCCAAATAGAAATAATGGTGCTTAAATATTCACAGATAGCAGGGTTGATTGTGAAATAACATAGGCTTTCACTGACAAAGCCTATAGGCCCTGCACTCAAGATTTATCATGTCAAGGCTATGGCGTCCATTTTTTATGGAGCAGAAATCTGGGGGTATGAAAATCTGTCATCAGCCCAGGCCCAGAAAAGTTTTCTTCGAGGCTTGGTTGCTTCCCCAGAGTACTCATCTTACACCATTATATTTTGACATGGGGAGCCATTCACTGACTGAGGTTGCTAGGTTTAAAACATTGGCCTACTGAGGAAGGCTATGGTCCACTCTGGAGTTAGCCCATTATGCCTCAGCCCGTATGGACATCGGAGGACTTGATATTTCCCATAAGATATGCTGGTTATATCAGGTCAAATGATCCCTGGTGGACATGGGCATGGGGCATCTTTGGGAGGACCCAGCCCACAATACCTTTCCATCCAAAAAAGCATTTAAAGATGCATACTGATCTATGATCAGATTTAGTATTCTGAGCCAATCTGGGTCTTCTTCACTGACCAATTCCTTTTTGGAGCATAATCCAGAACCACTATATGAGGAATTTTGGGACTTCATAACGATGCCACTTGACAGAATACTTTATTTTCAGTTCTGTATAGGAACATTGCCAACTAAAGATTTCACCAAGACCTGGCATCCTTTCCAAGATAGTAAATGTCAATTTTGTCAGAATAAGCACGAAACAATATCCCATATACTTTTTGTATGTCCAGCTTACTGTTCGCCATGGAGTAAATGGCTTAAACCATTGTGTCGGAATCTTGGAACTAGGTCGAGTGACACCGCGCTAAGAATACTTAAGACTAACACCCAAGAGGCTATTGTGATAAATATAGTGAAGAACCTTGGCTGGGCGAGGATATTACGTTAAAAGACCAATAACTAGCAGACTGAGACAGTGCCTATTGCTACTCTGTCTTCTGCTTAGTTGTTTTATAATATTGTTTTACACTGTTTTATAAATATTTATACATTTTAATATCGGTGTATTTGAACTGGGACCAGCCTTTGTTGATTATTATATGAATTGTCTTCTTAGCCCATATGCTTTTTTAAATCTTTTTAATTCGATGTATTTTAACCTCACACAATCATATCATTTGTATAGTCTTTGACAAGAAATGGGTTCTATGTATCATGTGTTGATGTACATATTCTTGTCTTTTATGATCAATTCGGTCGAAATAAAGATTAATAAATGAAATGAGTCATATAACAGTAAACGGCCACCATCTTGATGTGCCAAAGATAGTAAAGTCTGGTGTTACTCAAGAAGAGTAAAGTTTGTGTAAAAAAAAAGAAGGCAGTGACATAGTAGTGCTAATCTGGTTGCAATATATTCTTAATTCCAAAATGATCTAATCTTTCAAGGTGAGTAGTGGCAATTGAGTAAAATATAAATAAATAAGTTACATATTACACAAATTATTTATATTTTGACACTATTGCTAAAAAATATCAACAATTAGAAAATTATTTCAAAATATAATGACGTCCCATTGAAGGATCAATAGGGTGAAACTAACTGAGCAAAAAGGTAAATGGCGTTGTAAGTACGCGTTCATGTCTTTGGGAGGGAGAGAGGGAGGCAAGCACTACCGACTACCATTTTGTGTGTGTAAAAGGCCGCTTTATTGAAACAGGTGCACATCACATTTTTTCCCTCAAACTGGCAAACCGCCTTACAAAACTAGAACCTCTCTAAACATCGAGTTACTTGACCCCCTTTTTGTTTTTCTCCCTCCACCCCTACGATCCCACATGATAATATCCCTCCACCCCGCAACATAACAATATATATAACAGCATTACATCCTATGAATATCCAAATTTCTCCCCTACCTATTAACTCCAAGACCTCACAATAGCTACATTCCTGTGTGTCCTCTTGCAACTGTAACCAAACTGCCCTCTAATGTAACCCCCAAACTATTTACCACTTTCCCCACTCCCGGTCCCCAAGTCCCCAAACTTAACGCCAAAATACCGAACTCCAGCCAAACTTGGCTAACATCCCAACCAAACTCCACCACCCAGGGAAAGGTGGATTGCAGGTGAATACACCGCCTCCCCCTTTCCCTGCCCCCCCCCAAAACCCCCAACTCTGACCCGCGCCGCGCAACAGCATAAAACATGACAACCAGCTCCTAATTGCGGCGCACTCCTAACAGGCGAGTCAATACCTCCCGTAGCTCCAACAGGTACAAGTCCATCCCCATCCTCGAGAGGTGCACCCCATCACCCCTGAACATTTCCGGTGCATCATAATGGATACCTCTGTGCCAAATCCTCGCAAACCCCAAATGCCGACAGAAACGCACCATTTCCACGTTGATCTTTTTCCGTGCCTTGTCCACTGCCTGCGGCCGTCTCGCCCCACGCCAAACCCTCCGTGGAACCAGCTCTGTCCACACCACCGAACACCCGGCCCAACTTCGCCGCAATTCGGCCAGATCCCGCCGCATCGCTCTCATCAAAACCAGGCCCGTCTCCTGAACCATTTCGTTCTCCCCCAAGTGGAGAACCAAAACATCTGGGCACCGCCCCCCTTGCACCATACTGTTCAAAGTGGACATCAGTTCTTTCCAACGCATGCCCCCCCTCCCCAGTAACACCACCTGAAACAGTGCCGGATTGAAGCCTAAGTTCTCCCCGAAATAGCTATCCTGGGCCTGTAACTTCGCCCTCTTCACAAAAGAATGGCCCACAATCCAAATGAACATTCCTTGTGCCGCAGGGCCCGCCACCAAACCTGAAACAAAAAACAGATGTAAGAAAAATTGTCCCCCCCCAACCTTCAGCGTACATTTACGCTAACTCAGAGCTACACACATACTGCCTGTAGCAAGCCGAGGACCACCTCCCCAAGTGCATGTTGACCCCTCTCCTGCACCCTCGCCGATGCACTTCCGACACCGCCCCAATTCTGAAAGAGTGAGTGCCATACTGTCCGCCATCGACCCGCAGCCTGTCCAGAGCCTTCCTCAACAACCCCAGCAACTGCGTCCCCGTCGCCCGAGTACCATCCGCATGCTGAAAAACCAACCCGTCCCCCAGCCGAACGCTGTTCCAGTTCCGCACCCAGCGCACCAGGCACGCCAATCCACCCCCCTCCTGCAACATCACACAGGCTCCCACCCTACGCTGGTCCGTTTTCGACTGTCTCAGCCAAATGCACACGTCCCGGTGCCCCAAACGCACCTCTACCCAAACCAGACCCTGGCCCATTCTACCTCCTACCAATTCCGACACCCGAAAAGGCCCCGTAAACATCCACACCATCAGTGTCGCAAACAAACACCTCTCCCGTTCGTCCAAACACACCAAATGTAACACCTCCAGCACTCTCCCCAACAGGTCCTCCGACAACGGCTGCCGCAACGCCCCTGCCCACCCACATTCCCGGGCCCATCCTTCCAACATCCATGACCCGAGCTCTCCCACGGATGGTGCGTAGCCCCAGTACAGCTTCCCCATGAATGCTATCCCTGCCAACTTGCCCACTATGGTCACTTTCCTGAAGCCCTTATCTATCAGTGAGAGCATAAATCTCACCACATCTTCACGCCTCACAGCTCCCGGCGGCCTCCTGCGCGCCCCGGATGCCAGAAACTCCCCCCAAGCCGCCACATACATTGCTCTGGTCGAGTCCGCCAACGATCTTAGAACCAGCTGTAGCATCCAGTGTTGCCCACTCGCCACAGCTGCGCCGGCATGGGCGTCGGGTCCTGTTCCACGTCCTCGGCCAACCCACGGAATCTCCCCCACTGCGAACGAGACAAGGCATCCGCAATGTCATTGTCGACTCCCGGGACGTGCACCGCGTGAAAAGCAATGTCATGTCGCAATCAGCCAAGCACAAACACACGCAACAGCTTCAACACTTGTTCGTCCCTGGCCGACTGACGGTTCACCACCTGTACCACAGCCATATTGTCCACATGAAACGTCACCCGCCGGTGTGCGAGCACCTCTCCCCACAACCAAATTTCCACCACCAGAGGGAAAAGCTCCAGAAAAGCGATGCTCCGGCCCCCTCCTCTCCACTTTATGGGCCAACTCACCGCACACCATTTTCCGTTCCAGTACAAACCGAAACCGTCGCTGCCTGCCGCATCCGAGAAGATCTGCACTTCCCAAACCATGTCCACGTCCCACTGTAAGAGCACACCGTTGAACTGGTTCAAGAAAAACCGCCACATCCGCAAATCCTCCCGCAAGCCCGCCGACAAACGCACGCGGTGGTGTAGCGGCCTATTGCCCGCCAGTGCCCTACCCAAACGCCTACAGAATGTCCTCCCCACGAGCACCACTCTGCATGTAAAATTCAAGTGACCCAACAGCACCTGAATGTCCAGTACTGCCACCTTGTTCTTGGCCACCATCGCTTCCAGCAACCCCAACATCTGCCTCTTTTTGTCCTCGTATTACAGATATGGTGGTCCTAGACATAGAATTCCACACACAAATCTTCAAACAATTTTTAACTCAGTTATTATTCATACCGGAAATTAATTCCTAAAGTGAAAAAACAAAAGCATAAGAGCCCAAAAACACAGGTGTCCAATATACATACACACAAACAGATTGTCGTTATTATTGCTCAGATGGTTTCTGAGCGAGGGTGAGTCCAATTAGCTAGTTTCACAGTGTTCATTTTTGTCTTTGTCTAGTCCATGTTTTGTATTTGAAAATCACCGCGTAAGAAACACAGCACTGATGGCTTCATGTTTCTTATTTTCCCTCCTAGTACTCGAGAGCAAATTGTTTGAAGATTTGTGTGTGGAATTCTATGTCTAGGACCACCATATCTGTAATACTTGATACCCAGGTCCTAGGACTCATTTCGGGTTACCCCATATATAATAACGATCTTTTTGTCCTCGGGCAACCGTGCCTCCATCCGCACTGAGTCAATCTCAATGCCCAAAAACGACAGCGCCGTGCCTGGTCCCACTGTCTTTTCTGGTGCCAAAGGCACCCCTAGGTCCTCCATGAGCTCCTGAAACCTGTCCAGCGCCACTTGGCAGTCCGTGGAGTCTGGGGCCCCGACCAAGAAAAAGTCATCCAGGTAGTGAGTCACTCCCTGGTGACCCGTGGGTTCCGTAAAGAACCATTAGAGGAACGTGCTAAAACACTCAAAAAGGGCACAAGACATTGAGCAGCCCATCAGCAGCGCCTTGTCCACATACCAGCAGCCGCGAAACTGGATCCCCACTAGGCACCAGTCGTCTGGGTGAACCGGCAACAGCCGGAAAGCCAATTTGATATCGCACTTAGCCATTTCCACGCCGGGGCCTGCCTGCACCACCAAATCCATAGCCGCCTCCACCGAGGAGTACGACACCGTGGCCTCCTCTTCAGCAATGAAGTCGTTCACCGACCCCCCCTCCGGCCAGGAAAAATGTTGTATGAGGCGAAACTGCCCTACCTCTTTCTTTGCAAAGGGGACTGTGGGAGCACCCACAGCCAAGGAGGTGCACAGCTAAAGGACAGAGGTGTCTCAAAACAAACTGATTCTATACAATTTCAATAAGTATTCACAATAGCTCAAAGGCAAAAAGACTTTTATCCAATTTATCAAGTGTCAAATCAATATTTTCAAAACAGAATGTAAACGGATTGTTTCAAGCATTATATGCATGCTAATAATCGTGTAACATTCCCAAAAAGAATCTTAATCAATGTGATCAATTGCAAAACAAAACATTATACATAAGCATGTAAATGTAAAACTGCGAAATGAACTTTAAAAATCCCAATGCATTTTGGGTTCATGATTGGAACCCTTCGTCAGGGGGAAATCAATTCCGTGGGTAGAGATGTTTTTCCAAATTTGATGTGATCCACAGTAATCTAAAACACAACAGGACGCAGTAAGTTTACTGCATCCAAGTTATAGGATTTGCACTCAAATATGTGACAAAGTGCTCATGATAAAAGAGGAGTGATTGGTTCTGTGTTGTGGTAATTAAATAATTAAAATCACCAAGGATATGTGTTAAGAGTTGTGAATAATCGGTGATAAAGATACCACGCCCCAGAGTTTTCAAACGTTAGAAAGAGATTGCCTGTAATGTGCGTGACTACCGTGAATTCCAACCACAACAATGTGAGGAAATACACAAGATCCTGCCAGTTCAACAATTGTCTGTGAAATATAAATGTAGCCATTGTAAAAATAAAGAGCTCAAATAGAGTGAAAAAATGCAAGATCGAGTAAGTGCTCGACGCTCACCTGGGAAAGGAGAAGTGTAGAAGTATTCTCGTCCGTCGATACTCGGGACGAGAGCTTCTCACAAACCTGAAAGAGGCAGTGTCAAATAATGAGTGAAATAAAACTCAATAGTATTGATGAAAGATCGAGTGCAAGAGCACAAAGTTTAACATACAGAAAGATGCAGGATCGTAGGAGTTGTCTACCACCGCCGGAGCTTGAGAACGCCAAAGTAGCGTTGTGTGCAACGAATCCCATGTTGCATAGCGGTTTTAAAGGGGCAGTTTTGTTTTTGTGGTAACACGTAAAGTTAACAATGCGTGTTAAATGCATCCGTCGGACTCATACTTAAAAATAATAGGATTGCCGGTCTGGTGCCTCCATATAAAAGAACGGGATGTATAATATGCCTGCCGAAAAAATTGTAAAGGCTGAGCATTATGTGCACTGTATTCGAAGCGCGAGGCTTGGAAAAAGCGTGGGGCTTTGAAAAAACTTTATTGAGTGAGCAATGTTGCACAATACATGAAAAGTGTGGGTCATCAGAGTGTAAGAAGTTTACAGGAACACCCGTGAGAATGTAAAAAATATGCCAATGATGACATAATGAAGAGATGTGCTCTTTCTTGGGCACCACTCCGATGGGGGAACCTATCAAGTGTTCCAACGGCCACTCCGAAAACGGGCCTGCCATGCGGCCCTCCTGCACTTCCCTGTCCAACTTGCCCTGCACCACCTCCGGGTGTTCCCTTGCTGACCGCAGATTGTCCGCCCAACGCCTCTGACGCGGCCCCACGTAACCTAAGCGAAACCCCACCGGGAAACCGTCTCACAAGCACTCCGCGGTCCCCACATCCGAGTAGGTACTCAAGGCCGCCGTCAGTTGTTCCAACTTAACCGGAGTATGAGCCCTGGGTCCCAGAGCCCCTACCCCCTCGCCTGCCGCCCGCCTGCGGGGCGGTTCCCGGGCACGCGCCTCCTCCTGGCGCCAGGGCTCCCCCACGTGTGGGGCCCCAGCAATGCACCACTGGGTGTCCGTACCTGCCACAACCCGAGCATTCATGCTTAAAACGGCAATGCTCCCTGGCACACGCCCCCCGGTTAAAGTCCCAGCAGGCGCCTGCTGCTCTGGGTTGGCTCTGGGCCCCTGCCCCCACCCCCCACGGGTGGGGCGCCCCTGAAAGGGCTGGTAGACTATCGGCAAGCCGCTGGCGGTGAAGATAGCCTTCGCCGACCCCGCCAGCCCCATCGTGTGCTGCCAGAGGTCGCAGTCTAACTCACCCCACTTTGCCTCTGGATCCCACGCCATCCAAGCCTGAAATTCCTCGTCGTACTGAGCCCACGCAAACACCCCCCACCCGTGATCTGCGCCTTCCGTACAACGTCCATGTACTTAAACATGGACACCGACCGCTCCGGGAACTTCTTGCAATAGACACTCGCGAAAATCAGAAACGCCGCCTTCCAATTCTCAATTGTCAAGGGCACCCTTAGCCGCTTCTGCAGCTCATATTCCTCCTCCTTTGACCCTTCCTTTGACCTGACCTCACGGTGCAGCAATTTCAACAGCTCCACATACTCCCCTTTCCAAATCCTTTCCTTAGTGGACGCCATTAAGTGCGCCCCCAGCGGCTTCGTGACCCACATATAAGGGAGCCGCTTTATCTTCAGCTCCTTACTCTCTACCTTTTCTCTGCTGCCAACTGCCCCTGGATCTCCCGCCGCACTTCCCGATGTCCCGGGCGTTTCCCCGGCCGCCGGCCCCTCCGCACCCGGCGTAGTGTTCCCCGCCGGGGCCAACAACAGCTCCTCGGAACCCACCCCTTTATCTGTCACATACTTGCCCTTGCACAACCGATCTCCTCCCTCTGCCCCCCCCATCCACCACCCCCACTGACACCGTGCGCGCCGCATTGCTTTTACCTGGCACCAACGCCTCCTCGTGTCGCTCCACACCTCTCCGCTCCATCGCTGACCCGTCCCTGTTCTGTGTCCGGGCCGCTGTCGCACCCAGGCCCCGTGACACCTGTAAAAAAGAGCTCAAACCATTAACAGACCCCCGTCCGCCCTCACCCTCCCGTAACTCTCCTTCCTCCAAACTCTCATCATCACCCTCACGTAACTCTACCCCACCCCATCTATACACTTGGCGAGCCAGCGGAGGCGCCGACTGCACCCTATTAGCAACCCACTCTCCTCCTCTACCACCAGACCACACAAAACAGTCCTCCTCCGTGCTGCTCTCTGTCCGCCGCTGGACCCTAAGCCTTGGGGGCCCTGTGGGGTGAGGCGCCAGCGAGCCCGCCAGGGGCCTTTGTGTGCCAGCCATAACGAGTTCCCTTGCAGCCTCCGCGCCTGTTGCAAGAAACACGGCCCTCCCTTCACCTTGGTGCCGATCCGCCGCACCAAGCCTGGCCAAGTCTGCAACCCCGCGCTGACGATCCCCCTGCAATAAAAACGGCACTGCTGAAGTGCTGGGTCCCTGCCACTGCCCGGCATCCCTGCCTTCCTGCCGCCTGTCTCGCAACCCCCAGGCCTCCCCCTCCACCTCTTCATCGCTCCATGCCAGTTCCCCCACCCCGGACCCCCCTGCCTCCGGGGATACTTCCGCCACATCCCTTGCACCCGACCCTCCATCTGCCCAACCCGGGGGACCGCCCCCCCTTCCCTCCCTGTCCTGCCCACTGTCGCCCCCTGGCCCTCTCTCAACCCCTCCTCCCAGGACTCGAACACATTGAGGCCCTTCCAGTCCTGCTTTCCCTCCCCCGCTTCTATCAGTAGTGGGGAAACCCAACCGCTCCCACTCAGCTCCTCCCTCCACCCCCGTCCCCCCCTCTCCCCTACCTGCTGCCTACCTGCCCCCCCTGCCTCACACCCCCAGGTACCCCCCTTCTGGTCTCCGGCCTTGCCCCCTGCCTACCCCTCTCACCTACTACGCTGCCACCGTGTTTGGCTAGTAAAGGGCTCCCCTCCTCCCCCCCTATAGGACTCCCCAACCTGCCCTCTTTCGGGAGGGCCTACTCTCTTCTGGGCCTTCCTGCCTCCTCGCCCTGTGCCTGCCATGCCCGTCGGAATGCCCTCCCCCCCTTTACCCCGCCCCCCCTGCATTCTTCTCCTGCCGTCGCCCAGCTCCTGTGTCTAATTCTGCCTGGATCTCCCCGCCGCCAGCCGACATGCTGGGGAGATCCGCGTGCCATCCCGCCTGCCTAACCGGGGTCTTCTTCCCTCTCAGCTTGTCCCCTTGGCCCGCTCATCCTCTCGCGTCCCGGCACTCCCGCAGCGGAGCGCCCTTGGCCGCACGCTTCACACCCGTTGGCTGCCCCGCCCCCCTGACACCACGTGGGCCGCGCTCCTGACATCGGCGCGGCCCCCAACACCCACCTGCAATTTTGGTGACTTTCGCGGCGACGAGCAAGCCAGGATCGCCGCCCCCACTCCCGCCGCAGCGCGCCTCGGCGGGCGCGTCGACAGCACCGTGCCATCCAGGAGGTCCATCTGCCCTTCCTCGCCAAGCAGGTGGATTGGCTCTAGCACTCTAAAATCCCCGTTCTCCACCATGATCGCCTCCTGTAATCCTGCACCGCAAGAAAAGAGTCAAAAGGCCGCCCTAATCTACCCCCACAGACACAGAAAGTCCTAACCACAAAAAACACCTTGCTCCGCTCCCAGCCACCAGGTTCAGATACCTAAAATGGTGGCTGGGTCACGCGGGAAGCCCTATTTATCCTTGGGCTGTAAAACTTGAGCTTGGGCTGCTTTGGGGCTATAAACCAAAGCAGCCCAAACGGCAAAATGGCCGCGCCCATGCTTCGCTCCCTCCCCCTCCCAAAACTGCCCGGGGACAGACCTCACGGCTCGGCTGCCCCCCAAACCCCTCTTTATCTTTTGGCACCCACAGAAAAACCCTACTTTGACACTGCAAGGACAATAAGACATTTTTGGAAGCCAAGTTTTAACTATGTCTTTTGAAGGTGAATACTTTGCAAATTTTCCCCAGTAGCTCACAGTCAAAATAGTTTGTAATGTACATTGATATTTACTAATTACAGGTAAGACTGCCATTTGCCTTTCACAATTCCTAAGTATACAGTGATAGGCCTGCCAACTTTAAATCTGGCGTTAACAATAAAATACATTTTATTTGAAAGTGGGTTATTTTTCTCAAATGTAGCCAGTGGTTGGAAACAACTAAATGTGGGCACAATTTTATTCTGATCCTTGAAAATGTGTCCATACTTGACAAAAGCATTTATCAAAAATTAATTTAGTGTTTGTTATCAAACAATATAACCATATAGTCATTGTGGTTGATTGCAATGAAACCTCATTCTTTCCAAAATTGTCGAGGAGGGTTACTGTCCAACTCCTGTTGAGGAGCAGGGTTCTCACCATCTGTGGCATACAGTACTGTTAAGTAGCAACTTTTTTCTTCTGAAATGGGGCACGATATTGAGGTGGTTCCTCCTGCTTGACTTTCACATCAAACTGGTACTGCGGGTCACATCTTACCTGTGTAGACTCACCTTGTCTGCAATCCTGTCGGCCTCCTTTGCCGAACTGTTGATCCAATGAGTTCTGAAAGGAATGGATAGAAGGAGGATCACGGTCTAGGAACCTCTTTGGTGTCTTAATTTTAGAGCAGTCACGCTAATCAGATCTACGTTCAGAAGCATGATGTGGAGGCTAACCAGCACGAGAACCAGGATTCTGCTGCTGCTGCCGTTGGTTCTTGTTCAAGCCTTTTTAGGAAATACTGGATGATCCTCCTTATCAGGAAGGAGTTTACTATGTGCCTATTTAAATGATTGAATTCCCAAGCTAGTGCAACCTTAAGATGTATACACATAAGCAATATTAACCGTCAACTGTTGCTGTCGATCCACTTCTGCCCCTGCTGCCAGGCGATGACGCACTTGTAGGCAAACTGCCTCACCTTTAATGTTGGTCAGAATAATATTGGAGACAATAGGGAACATTCCCACTAAGTTCATCCCAAAATCCGGGGCTATACCAGCCCCAAGTTTATCCAGTGCCTCCTTCAGAATTCTCATGGAGGGAAGGGCAAAGCACAGCGTATAACCTGTGCAAACACCATTCCACAGCTGGTGCAGTCAGCCAAAGAAGGAACCAGCCCACTCAGCATACTCATTGTAAGGATCCAGTGTTTTTCAACAGTAGTCATATGTGGAAAAACGGCCTCAAGGTGCTCTATTTTGTGTGCGAGTCAAAACAAAAAGTCATCCCGATTTTAAGGAAGTTTACTCATCACTGAGTTGATCATGCCGGGACTAATCACAAGTCCATCTCTGTGTCCTGGTGGTGGAGGAGCAGCTCCAGCCAGAGCTGCCTGTAGGCCATGTGACATAAACTGTATGACAAGTCTATGAAGATGAACCACTTGGGTATATAGTATATGAAGCTCTGCAAAAGTAACATTAAGATAATTGGGATGTGATGTAAACCTCCCGAAACAGGCCAATTGGCCCCATCGATAGATGAGGGACCCATTCGAAGAAAAGAAAGAGGGTAAGGAAGGGTACCATTAAACCAAATGGTATGTTTCCAGGATTTCAACTAAACTTCAATTAATGCATAAGGTCATTACGCTGCCAGAGGAGCAGCAGGCGTATATTCATGAAACAAATTGTCATTGGCATCTACTGCTGGAAATGTAACCCAACAATAAAATACCTCAAATGAGTATGCTGGATCAGCCTTAATCATGAAAGTAATGTTTGCCCCTGCATTGGGGACTCTGTGTTGAGTTAAATATGCTTAACAGCTTTGAGGTTAGGTGCAGCAATAGCGACCCTTTGTAACATGATGATAAAGAATAAAAGCAACAAGGGGTTTTTCCCTAGGCAGCTGGACTGGGCTGTAGTAAACTAAGAAAAAAAGGGGGTTGTCCTAGCTGTCACATTCAAATTCTGCTAAACCAATTTAACAGACTAAAGGCCATCAATTCAATTGATATGGGCATGAAGCATTTATTTGCTACTTCATTCTGTACACTTTAATCAACATGTAATCATTGGTCAGGAAAGTGTGGATGTGTTTCAGTAAAGAGCTAATTATACATTTTAAAACAACAAATAAACAAAGACATAAAGAATCTGTGATGAAGTAATGTGATGTAACAAACAATACATGAAGCGTGATACATAACAACAATTATCTAAACATTATATCGCCAGTTTTAGTTCACAAACGGAGAAGCTACTAGGACAACCTTTAGCATCCACATTGTGTAAGAAATTCAAGGAGCTGCTACCCACAGGGAAAATAGACATTTGGCCCAGTACTGAGACAATTCAAATAAAATTTCTACTGGGGGAAACCTAATTAAAAGCAAAATTACTCAGGTTGGGTAATGCCAATGCGCTTCAATTCCCAAGGTGGTTTGTGGGATTCTCTTCCGGGTGTGGAATGGTTTATCTAAGAAACAAAAAGGGGGTATGAACAATAGACGAGGAGGGACTCTAAACTTTCCAATTACTCAAGTTATGTGGTGATTTCTCAAAAGTACCTGATTGAATAGAGAAATAAAATCACATGTTGCAGGCAAGAAGAGGCAGGTTAAAATGAGGATGGCATGATATAAAGAACGGATCAACCATCAGTCATACACATGGTTTGGTATATATAAATATTTTGTAACTGGAGGAACAAGAAAAGGATCTTACTTGCACCATACAGGCGCTGCTTTTAAAAAAGGTATAAGCGTGCTAGCTGTCGGTTGAATGGAAACCTAAGTTGTACTTTGGTTTCACAACCTATAAACAGAAATGAGTGCTACATCAATAGAGTATCTAAATAGATACATTGTAGTTGTGTGGGCTAAATGCAACACTCATTGTTGCCATGCTGGTGATGTTTTCTTTGATGCTGCCTTTTAGCTCTCAGTAGGTTCAAAAGCTGACCATATAGCTTGAACAGCGCCGCTCCACTGCAAATTTCACAAAGCGGTAAAAAAAGTTGCTTCCTTTAAAAGGTCACACGGAAATGGACCACATCGTGTCTCTCTGTGTAAACAGAAAAGGATGTGTCAATGCGTGTCTTTTCTACAAAAAGAATTTAGCGCACCAGTGTAGTAAAAGTTGGTATTGTCTTTCTTGCAATCGGATGTGAAGGTCATCTAAGGGTGTCTCATTCCCATTTTCACTTTCGTGAATGCTTCCAGGTCACTGGAAGTTAAAGAGTGACCTGATACCATTGCATTTTGGTTAAGTGAGTTTGTAAAGCTATTGAAAATTAGCTGTACTTTAAGTTCAGTACGTGGTGTCAGTGGTCCCAGAAAGTGAAAAAACAATGTAAAGAATCAGAACAAATTTTCAAAACAAAGCATAAAAGACAAGCTATTTGTTACACAGTGTATAACTCACACTGGGCAATGATCTCTTAATGACAATATTTACGTATTATTACATGTGACAATGCCCCTAGGCGGGAACATGGTGAAGTAGAGGAAAAGGGAGGGTTGGGTAATGGTGTTTTTGTAAAGATAATGAAGTGATTGAAGGATAGAGTGTCAATCAGAAACAGTGCATTACTTAAAACAAATGTGGCTCATTCATCAAGCCTATAAATCTCTATTCATTAGAAACAATATACAGCCATGTTATCAACAGTAGCACAGTATGAGATATCTGTTGCTTATGCCGGCTATGCAGTAAAATGTCGATGTTCGATCCCCTATGAAACTATAGGCAGTCATTCTTCAGGACAAAGGTGTGGGGTGAGGGAGGGCGTGATCTAAGGAAGGACATGAAAATAGCCTTAGAACCACAAATAGTGTAAAGCAGGGTTCAATTAATAAGAAAGGAAGATTAAATCCAAATCTCACTATTACTATGAAACCTCTGCACAAAGGTTAGAGTGTATAAGGGGACGTTGGCTCTTATGGCGAGAGAGTGACCAAAGCACCTGAAACGGATAAGGTTGATAAAAAGAATTAAGAAAAATTCAGCCAAACAAAGGGTCTCTTACTTCCTATAATGGTAAACTTTACTGGTGTTATGCTGGATGAGTAGAGTATTTGCTGACACAATGGAAAGGATCTGTGGAATAGAATAAACGGGACCGCTAGTGAACTAAACTGATCAGATTTAAACCACCGAAATGGCATTGTAGTCAGAACATGAGGGACAAGATGCGCGAGTCAAGAGCATGAACCTTAGGTAGCTGTTAACCCTAATGCATCATTCCTAAACCAAGTATGTGAGAATCAAAGTTGGTAAGAAGCGGCTGCAATGCTTTAATAATTCAGGAGTGCAGCACCTGAGGGGGCATGACACGGAAAGGGAAAAATTACCTTGCTGGTGAATGCAGGCCTGTCTCCTTCTGTAAAACTGTATGACTGAAAACAAGAAGTGGGAAATAAATTAGGATGCACAGCAAGCACTCAATTACAGTGGTGCATATAACAGAATTATGCGGGCAGGCCGGGTGTCAAACCAGCACACACACTTGATTACAGTGGTGCGTACAACGCAATTATGCAGGCGGGCCGGGTGTCAAAACAGGACTCACCTCTGCCCGTAGTCAATGCCTCCATTCGAAGAAAGGGAACAGGAAGGCTCGGGGGACAGCTGCCTAAATAAAGATGTCAATCACGCATGTTGGCAGCGAGCGTGCAGGCCCTAAATGCCTCGTGGCTTCAAAGTGACGGGTGGAGTCAGAGAAGAAAGACTCCCATCCTATTGCTAAAAACTAAGCCTCTCTTGGTGATAACAATTAAATGGGGGTAATGGAGAGGTTGTAAAAATGGTGGAATCAAACGAATCAGAGGTGTTGCTTTCAAGTATAGGAAAAGGCTCTAAAGGCTGTAGTGTCAAAAAAACGGGGTCACCCGTGGGTCTGGGTTAAGGCAAAGGTTCCATATGACATTACTCTTTTAATTCCTGACCAGACAGTTGTATTGTTGACACTTTAGGAAAAATAGTACCATGTTGGAAAAATACATCGGTTTACATTTGGCGTATTGTACAAATTGACTTTCTACACCTCTATACAGCAGTCCTCCAAATTAGAAACTTTGGAGGATCGGGACTAATCCACTGAGATGT
This sequence comes from Lissotriton vulgaris, assembly GCF_964263255.1. Lineage (NCBI taxonomy): Eukaryota > Metazoa > Chordata > Amphibia > Caudata > Salamandridae > Lissotriton > Lissotriton vulgaris. The sequence continues at coordinate 457,866,556 of NC_141696.1, read as the reverse complement.
AATGTTGGCTCTTAGAATGGCCATTGCAATGAAAACTATTTCTGATCTGGTCCAACCCACCAAGTTCTGAGTCTGATCTATCCCCATGACCACTAGACCGGAGGTTATTGAGCTCACCTTGCCAAGGGTCTGGCCCATGAATAATTCAATGTCTTATAGGTATTTTGCAAGCTTAGGGCACCCAAAAAACATATGGATCGTATCAGCGGCCAGTGTCACTACACCTGCTGCATGAGTTCACACGTGACCCAGACCACTTCGAGATTTTCCCTGGAGTGTAGTATAAGTCGAAGACAGACATATAATGCTGAGCTCTCAAACTGCCAGTTATTAAAATCTGATTTGCCAATTCCAGAGAAGCCTCCAAGTCTGTGCCCTCCTGTACGCATTTTCTGTCCCATCTATCATTCTGAGTAGCTAGATCATTAGGAAGAGCAGATAGCAGCATTTGGTAAATTTTCCCAATTCGGGACCTAGACGCTATAATGCCCACCAAGGGTATCTTCCTGAAGTTGACCCTGCCTTGTGAAATAGTTTTAACCAAAAAGCTTCTAATCTGTAAAAACTTAAAAAAGTGTCTCGTGGGAAGCCCAAATGTTTCTTCTAATTTAGGAAAAGAGGTAATTTAACCCTCACAAAAGAAATCACTCAAAGCATTAATTCCGCAAGCCCTCCAAATAGTAGTTATCTGATCCTAAAAGATTGGCGGTGCAAGCCCATATGAGAAGAAAGGGGTATAAGCATTTATGTTCAAAATTCCAAGCCAATGCCGCTTTTTTTCACATAGAAAATGCAGATTGAGTGATGTTAAACGTTGTTTTCTTGTAATAATAAGATTCAATGACTTTGATTAAGCAATATTGAGTGTCCTCCCCTAATAGGACCTCACATGACTAGGTCTGACCAATTCAGGGACTACTGCATTACCCCCAACCAACAATATCCCCATTTGTTGTAGTATTGCTACCCTGTGACATAGCCTTAGGGTAGTCCCCAGCTGACCCAATATCTTGGAAGGATTAGCCATTTAGCTGCTCTTCTTGCTTTATGGTAACCTCATAAGTATCTAGTACAAACTCCTTCTGCTCTAGAAATACAAGAAGCTGGAAATTCTTGGGGTATTGTACGGAACAAATATAACATTTTGGGGAATATAAGCATTTTAATAACGTTGCACCATCCGTACCATCAGAAATTAAAATGATTTAATCTTGAAAGTGTCTGATCAATGTTTTTTATGATCGGCAGTAAATTCATCTCCGGTATCTGCTCGACCATAGCTGTGATCTTTACACCCAAATATGTTGCTGATGTGAATCTCCCGTGGTCTGGAGGTGTCCGAGTGTATGACCAGGGTTTTGTAGGCAATTCATTTGTAGCCAGAAACAAAGCCAAACTGTTTCGCGAGGTCATACACTGCCGGAAGAGCAGATCTTATGTTGGTTGTAAAAATGGCGACGTTGTCAGCATAAGCTAATGTTTTATATGAGACCCCATATACTGTGGCTGCTTCGATCCGTAGACTGGCATCCAGCTTACTAAGTAAAGGATCAATGTATATTGAAAATTGTAATGGAGAGCAGGGACACCCTTGACTGGTTTCTCTGCTAATAGAGAATAAATTGGATTCTTGTCCAGATATCCAAACACGGGCCTCAGGTGAAATGTACAAGGCCTGTATAGCTGTGAAAAATTCCTGCGGGAACCTTTTGGTTTGCAGCATCAGCCAGAGAAACCCCATGAGACCCTGTCGAATGTTTCCCTGCATCCAACAGGATCATCCCCAGGGATGACTTTGAGGACTGTGCCCAGTCAAAGTAAAGCTATTGTCCGCCTAACGTGGTCTGATGTATCACAACCAGGGATAAAACCGTGTTGGCGGATGGACGCAAGGGGAGAAATAACCTTTCTGAGCCTTAGCGCAATTATTTTAGAGTAAATCTTGCTGTCAGCACATATTAAAGAAATAGGTTGAGAGGATGAAGGACTTTTGGCTAATCCTTTTTTTTAAGACAATAGTTATTTTGTGCCATGAATCTGGAGTCTGGCCCTTCTGAGCTCTTAAAAATAAAGATTTAAGCTCTCCGTAAAGAATTTCTCTAAATGTGAGAAAAATTTCCAGAGGTAATGCATCAGGGCCTGCAGCCTTGCCAGCCGCCAACGAGAAAAGGGCAGATTCAATTTCCTCCTCCAAAATCGGGGCAGAGAGCATATCCCTCTGTTCTAAAGTAATCTGAGAGATTACATAATCATGGAGAAAGTCCTCACCCGACTTTACTGGGACATCCTTCTCCGTGGAATAAAGCCCTGATGAAATTCCTGAAAAACCTCCAAGACGTTAACCAGGAGATCCTGAATCAGTCCACTTTGATCTTTTATTCAACATATTCTGTTAGAGACCGCTCTTTGTTGTATATGCTTGGCTAACAATCTGCCAGTATTCTCTCCAAATTCGTAAATGTCGGCCCGATGCTGCGTGAATTTAATTGCTAATTCCTCCCCATAATGTTGGTGTATATTAGTTCTTACAGCTGCGATCTGCCTTTGACAATCCTCACTTTTTCTTCGGATCTCCAATTACTTGGATAAGCTCTTCCTCATCCTCCCGGAGCTGGCCTACCCAGTCATTGATCTTCTCTTTTATCTTAATCTGTTGATGTAGAGAGAAACTGAGAGTTTCCCTCCTCACCGCTGCCTTAAAGGCGTCCCAGACTATTAACTAGGATGTCCAAGTTGCCACAGCTTGTATCGAGTTTCCAGTTGGGAGTTGGATTACCAGGCCCGCGTTCAACAGCTAAGGTAATTTTTTCCTTGCCGTGTCATACCCCCTCAGGTGCTGCACCCCTGATTTATTAACGCATTGCAGCCGCTTATTACAAATTTTGATTCTCACACACATGTTTTAGAGATGATTCATTAGGGTTAACAGCTAACTAAGGTTTATGCTTTTGGCTAGCGCATTGTGTCCCTCATGTTCTGACTACAATGCCATATCGGTGATTTAAATCGGATCAGATTAGTTCACTAGCGGTCCCGTTTCTTCTATTTCACAGATCCTTTCCATTGTATCAGCAAATTCCCGACTCATCCGGCATGACACCAGTAAAGTTCACCATTATAGAAAGTAAGAGACCCTTTGTTGGCTGTTTTTTTCTTAATTATTTTTATCGAGCATGGTCCCCACTGATTTTGCACCTTCTTCCTTTCAGGTGCTTTGGTCACTCTCTCGCTATACGAGCCAACAACGCACCCATAAACGACCTAGCCTTTGTGCAGAGGCTTCATGGTAATAGTGAGATTTAGATTTCATCTTCCGTTCTTATTAATTGAACCTTGCTTTACACTGTTTATGGTTCTAAGGCTATTTTCATGGCCTTCCTTAGATCACGCCCTCCCTAACCCCCACACCTTTGTCCTGAAGAAGATCCTGGCGTAAGAGATACAACTGCCTACGTCAACATTCTACTGCATAGCCTGCATAAATAACAGATATCCCATGCTGTGCTACAGTTGATAACATGGCTGTATATTGTTTCTGCTGAATAGAGATTTCTAGGCTCGATGAATGAGCCACATGTGTTTCAAGTAAAGTACTGTTTATGATTAACATTTTATCCTTCAATCACTTACTTATCCTCACAAAAATACCATTACCCAACCCTCCCTTTTCCTCTCCCTTACCATGCTCCTGCCTAGGGGCATTGTCACATGTAATAATACGTACATATTATCATTAAGAGATCATTGCCCTATGTGAATTAAACACTGTGTATAACAAATACCTTGTGTTTTATGCTTTGTTTTGAAAATTTGTTTTGATTCTTTACATTGTACTGTCACTTTCTAGGACCACTGTCCACACGTACTGTTCTACACCCAGGTCCCAGAGACGAGTTTTGGGTATACCCTTCTTAGGTAATTGTGTTCTAAGTTCAGTCCTCTAGTGATGCCATTGAAGACAGCTATCTTGTATGCTTCTTTTCTTAACAATGAAGCCTCAGCGTCAGCCCCTCTTGGTGATGGTTTAATGACTGATAGCACAGTCTATTTTAACTCACATTTGTGGTCCTTGGAGTCAATTAAGTGGTTCACCATAGGTGCTGATACATCTTATTTTTTAACCTTGATCAGTGCTGCTCTACGCGTTGACAAATCTCTTTTGTAGTTCTGCCAATGTAAAATCTTGGGCAGGGACTACCAATTGCATAAAGGACGTTTTTCGTCTTGCAGTTGCAAATTTGTTTCCTTGTCCACTTAATGTCATTATGTATGAAGTCAATACCCACTATCATGTTGCTGCAATTCATACAGGTACCACATATGTGGTGGTCCATAACGGCTTCATATTGAACATTGTTCTAAGGTCTTTCTTTGTACTGGAAGGGGATAAGCCCGCTCTAACAATTCTTTGTCCAGTGCTCACATTCTTCTTCATAGTGAATCAAGGACTGGTTCCGATAAAGAAAACACCTTAGAACCACTTCCAATTGTCCAGGTGTAGTAGCAAAGCAATTGGAAATCTTATGTCCCTGAGACTTCAGATGTGGAGGTTAGCCAACTAGCCCTTGAAGTCACTCTGGGACAGTGACAAGTGGTGCAGGTCCTGTACTTCTCATCCAGACCAGAAGGGCATTAGGCAGCAACAGGGCTGCACAGCAAGAAAGCAGTTCTTCCAGATCAGCAGTCCAGCAGCCTGGCAGTTTTTCAGCATCACAGCAGTGCTTATTCTTTTGCAAGGTATCCACAGGTCCAGAATTGTACTGAAGTGGGAGCATCAGAGGTCCAGTACTTATACCCATTTGTGCGTTTGAAGTGGGGGAGACTTTAAACAATGGTCTTTGAGGTGCACAAAAGCCCTGCCATCCATTTTCAGCTCCAGACTGTGGCTGTCTAGGGGGAGTACACAAAGCCCACCTGTCAATCTGCCCAGACTTGTATCAGAGACAGGCTGCAGGCACACAGTGATAAAAAAAACAATAGAAATTCACTTTCTAAAAGTGGCATCTTTGAAATTGTAATGATAAATTTGACTTTGTCATTAAAGAGGATTTATCATTATAATTCCAAAGGTACTAAGCATGGCATATCCAACTCCTTCCAATTGGGAATTACAGCTTATTACATGTAACAAGGAATCACAATGTTATCTTATGGGAGGGGTTTGCCTCACATTAGCAAAACATGAATTTGGGAGCTTTTCACAACCAGGACAGATGCAACTTAAAAGTATATGTTCTACCTTTTATTTACACAGCATCCTGCCCTGTGGGCTTCCTAGGGCCTATCCTGGGGTGACATATATGTAATAAAAGGGATGTTTAAGGCTTGGAAGGGGATTATGAGAGCAAAATCTTCTTGGCAGTGTAAACTTCACACACAGGTTCTGCAGTTGCAGGCCTGAGACATGTTTAAAGTAGGTGGCATAATCAGTGCTACAGGTCCACTACTAGTATTTAATTTGCAGGCCCTGGGCACATATACTGACACATGCATCAACAATGCCCTTTGCGATTCCTTATTAGCGAAAAATAAGGATTCTCTAATAAGGATTAGCAAAAAGCTATGCATGTAGAAATCGCTTAAAAAATAGCGATTTTAAGCATTCTTTAGTAGTGACTTGCAAATTGCGAGTCGCAATTAAGGAATACCACCCCATTCATTCCTATGGTCCTAAAGGCCCATAGGAATGAATTGGAAGACATTCTCAATTTGCGATTCTCAATTAGAGAATCGCTAATTGGGAATGCAATTTCAAGGGTGCCAGAGTGTCAAAAGGATACGCTGTTGCACCCCTGAAATCTGCATCGGAGTACATCTTGCACACACACATGCCCCAAGGGCATATGTGTGTGTAAAATGGAACTTAAAAGATGCACTTTAGTGCCTTTTCAAAGTTTTTGCAAATTACCATGAAGTTCAACTAAATGGTAATTTGCTTCCCCATTAGCAAATTCGCTAATTTGTATACTTTCATGCATTGCATTTAAGGAATCTCAATTTGAGATTCCTTAAGTGCAATTTCAATTTATTTAATCACAATTTAGAGATTACTTAAATTGCGATTTTTGCATTTGGGATGATGCAACCCAAATGAAAAAATACCGATAGCAAAGGGGCAGATTCTGAGAATCTGCATGTTTGCGAACAGTTTTTGCTTTGATGCAAGTGGGCAAAAGTGCACTTTACTAGGGATGTATAAGTAAATTAAATATGCCAGGTAGGCAAACTCCAAACAAACTATGTTTAGGGTAGTGAACACAAGTACATAGCACTGGTTACCAGTGATGAAGTGTACAGTGTGCTAAGGCCAACAAAAACAAATTCAGCAAAATTGGAGGCAAGCAGGTAAAACGTTTTGGGAAAGACCACCTTAAGGCTGTCAGGTCTCACACTTAGTTAGACAAAAAGAACATTGATAATACATAGTAGGGATGCAGCTATGTGTGTGCATGAAGCAGATGATAGAATTAAAGCTTTGTCAAAAGAATTTGAGATTTTTCAGTACAAAAATAAAATAAAAATAAGTGCCTGGAGGGGGCGTGGCTAGCAGCCGAAGAGAATAGCAGCAGCCTAGGAAGTCTCTGTAGTCCGCAACCCATCCCCGTCAAACCATCCAGTTATCCAGTGTTTTTTTTGCCTTCTAATTATAGCACGTAGTGTCGGAGGACTCCGTGCCTCCGGTGTTCCTGGTCCGCAGTCATGTGATTACTCCCTGAGGCGAGAGCGGCAAACAGAAAAGACGTGGCCTACCCTGGTGAGGTAAGCCAGGGACTAAAATGTGCACAGCGCCGACCGTGGCACACACATCGGTCCGGTGTCCTCGGCCAGGTGGACCGCGGTGTTTGGCCAGACGGGGGCAGGCTGGCAGGGCTCCAGCGCAGCAACTGCTCATGGTTGCGTGACGACCAGCGGACGGAGGAGCGCATAACTGGGGGTGCCCACACCGGCACAAAGACTTCAACAAAGGTGCCTGCAACACTCTGCACGGCCTGCAACGGTCTGGAAAAATAATCATAGACTCAAGAAAGTGAAATTTGGAGCAAGCATACAGGTGAGGAGTGACACCTCCACTGGAAAATCTCCACTCTAGCTGCTTGGGGGTAAGAGTACAGGTGCTAAACATCAGCAGGGTGCAGCACAGTAATATTAACGGAACCATATTGACAGACGGAGGGGGAGTCACCGACACTGACAAATTACTGCTAATCAGAGGAATAAAGACTCCACCCTGAGTATCTGTCCATACAGTGGCCCCTGTCAAAAGTGCCAGACGGTGTAGGTGAGGTAACGCAAAACCGGCAAGGAGGAGGTGCGAAACCTGACAGGCCACTTGAGCCGCGATAGTCCACTGTCAGGCGGCGGCGAATACTACCCTGGACCCTGACCATATCACGCAATCACCCTCACCGCCAAGATGAGCAGCAGAACCGTGAAGGGCTAGAATCAGGCGAAGCTCGAAAAATATGCCTACACTAAATCACAGCCCAACCTCGTGAGCCAAGACACTGCACCCGTTCTAAGCTCAAAGGCCACAGAAATACGCAAAATCATTTTACAGGACAATATGACCACATTGAATAATGTGCATACATCCCTGGACTCTCGAATTGGGACCCTCTCAGTGGAAATGTTATTAATCCGCACAGACTTCAACAAAATGTCTGCCAGAGTATCGGAGGAGGAAACCACAGCAACAACCCCAGTGACTGACACAGCCACTCTCAAGAAACAAGTACGCCAGCTCAATACGGATAACAAGCTGTTGGCCGCTAAACTTGAAGACCAGGAAACAACATCCGCCTCTTAGGTGTGCCGGAACAGACAGGTGGCCTAGCCCTCGACCTTTTTGTCAAAGATCTCATCACAAATCATCTCCAGCCATGGGGCATCACCAACTATTTTTCCGTAGAAAAGGCACACCGGGTCCCTGCAGGAAAACCGAGACCGGGGGCTCCCGTGACCCATTCTGGCCCATATTTTTAACTACAGAGACATGATAATACAAGCTGCTCGCGCCGCTCCTCCATTGCGTCTCGACGGCAGTACGGTTACCATCTTCCCGGACTACACAGCAGCAGTCACAAAGCAACGACGTGGCTTCCTCAAAGACAAAAAAGCACTCCGAGACCGTGGAATCAAGTACTCAATGCTATTCCCCGCAAAGCTGAGGATAGAGACCGAAGGTAAAGCATGTTTTTTTCGGACACCTGAGGAGGCCCAGGAATGGCCGGAGGGTTGGCGTTGAGTCTCACAATTAGATCGCCCTGGAGGAGGTAATGGACAACGTGTTGGGAATGAAGTGAGAGAGGGACTGGAGTAGACAAATGTAATGGGACACACTGTTAAACACCAATGGTAGGAAATGAGCGCTACTTAGATGTAGAAATGGCCTTGCTTTGATGGACTGTCGGAATTTAATGACTTAATTACTGGGTTGGCTGAAACCTGGCCACCATCACTGTGAAGAAGAGGTCTTGAAAATAGCTAAGGGGAGAAGCAAAAACCCCATGAGATGACTCGATGAACACCAGGAACATACATTTCTTGTTAAGTCACGGAGGAGGACACAGCCACTTCTCATGAGGAAGTAGGAGAGGTCTTCGGGGACTGCGGATGATCTCTCTTCCCCCACACTATGGTATTGGGAAAGGGCACTAATCACTCTGTACAGTAGGGGTGGCAGGTAGTTTTAAGTCTGTCAAGCAGGGAGGCAGGGAGGGGGAGGGTGAAGGCTATACGTTCTTCACGTACAAATTACTCATCTGGGATATTCTTGATACATCTCCATAATTACACGTGCAAACTATGACAGAAACAGTGGTACGGGCTCAACGGAGACCTAAGTCACCAACACCTCCCCTGACGCCACTTACTCCCCTAACGCTGGTTACATGGAATGTCAATGGGCTGGGCAATAAGATCAAAAGATTGCTGGTTCTACAATATTTGAAACGCCGCGCACCTGCGATGGCCCTACTCCAAGAAATACACTTGACGGGCTCCTCCTGTAAAGCTATGGACAGATGGGGATTCAAAATGGTAGTGCATTCTGAGTACTCTTCTGGGTCACGGGGAGTAGGTATTTTAGTGCTGAAGCAACTTTCGCTGATAATCAAATGGACATGGGCAGATGACCAGGGCTGCTTTGCGGCCATAGCGTGCCAATGGGAAGGACGAGCCTTTAAGACAGTGACAGTATATATCCCTCTAGCACTTAGTGATTTCTTGCTCGCCCTTCCAGAGGGGGAACTCCTAATTGGGGGGGATTTCAATGCCACTATTTGCGGTGCCCTAGACCGCCATCTCCCAAAAACCCAGAGTAATGGAATCTCCCGACTTGAGGGATTTATAGGAGCGCTAAGTCTCATGGATGCTTGGCGATACCGTCACCCCTCGACACAACAGTTTACCTTCCACTCGGGGGTACATCACAGCCTCTCAAGGATAGACTATTTTCTAACACTAGCAGACAGTTTACAGAATATTGTAGTGAGTGAGACCCTGTCCAGGGAAATTTCAGATCACTCCCCAGTATTGCTAACATACACATGTAAGCACATGGTTCGACGTCACATTTACCCCATATACCCCGGCTATTTACACAATCCCAAAATTCTCAAAGACATCACTAACACATCAAAACATTATTTTCAAGAAAATGTACAGTCTTTCCTGTCCTAGACCACCCTCTGGGAGGCCTGCAAAACAGTTATTTGTGGCCAAGCCATTGCCTCCATTACAGGTCATAAATGCGAAAAGCATTGGAGACTATAGAGTTAGAACTAAGTCAGGCTGAGGAACACCATACCCAAAACCCGACGACAAGATCGGCCCAGTCCCAGCATCTTAAGCAGCAGGAGTATAGGGAATATCTAAAAGAAACAGCTAGGACCAGGTTGCGGGACATGCAGCAAAAGGTATATGAAATTGGGGATAAGGCTGTAACACTTCTGGCCTGGCTCGATAAGAAAGAGCGATCTACCGTATGGATCATGCAAATACGAGCAGAGGATGGCGAATCTGTAATTGACACTCTGGGAATAGTAACTAAACTAGCCAGACATTTTCGACATCTGCCACAATTTGTTGACAAAGCACGGCCTTTCTTAAAGATATTAAAATGTCTAAACTAACGCCCGAGGAATACAATTAGGTCTAGAGCTATAGAATCAGGGAAGGCAGTGGGGAACTAATGTCATACCCATCGAACTCTATAAAAAAACAGCTGATACAATCCCCCCTCACCTTCTGAATATGTACCTTGAGAGTCTGGAAGTGGGAGAGTTCCTGCTGAAGCAACGAACAGCCACCATAGTGACAATTCCTAAACCAGGTAAACCTCCGGAGGAATGTACCTCATACCGCCCGATATTACTGATTAACGCTGAAGCTAAAATCCTTGCTAAACTCCTAGCAACTAGGTTAACCCCCCAACTCACTGCCCTAATATACCCGGACCAATCCAGCTTTATGCCTGGAAGAAATACGGCCCTTAATCTGAGACGCCAGCAAGGGGTGATGACCCGTATACCTGTCATCCAAGAATGAGCCATTATCCTCTCACTGGATGCCCGTATTGGGTTTGATATGGTAGAGGGGCCCTTCCTCTTCTTGTTTTGAAACATTTGGGCTTCGTCCCCGAATTTTGTGCATGGGTACACTTGCTGTATTCGAAGCCTTTAGCTCATGTAACAGCAAAGGGTCACATATCCGGGGATATCCTCCTGGGACATGGAACAACGCCAGGGGTGTCCCCTCTCACCATTACTGTTCGCCCTTGTTCTGGAGCCATTGTCCGCATGGATTAGATGGGAACCGACTATCCAAGGGCTCTAATGGGCAAAAGATTGGGAGGACCGCATCTCCCTTTATGCCGATGACGTGTCACTATATATTGGATCTCCTAAACGATCCATTTTGGTGCTCTTAAATATCGGTGACCTTTATGGTCTCGGTCTCAAGGCTACACCATGAATTGGTCCAAATCAATTATATACGTGCTTCACAGCCCACCACTGCAACTCCAGAAGGGATGTAATCTCTAGATCAGAGAGGGAAGTTTTAAATATTTTGGTATCCATATCACACCAAGGTGTGATAAATGTATTTAAAAAAATCTCATGCCACCTCTGGAACGTCTCAGAAGTGACACAACACATTGGTATTTCCTACCATTGACATTGGTTGGGAAAGCAGCTCTTTTTAAAAATTATGGAACATCCCTAGTTCCACTATGGTTTGGAGAATACTATGTTTCCCTTGTCATCAAGCTATTTTAAAGCAATAGCAGCGGAGGTTTCCAGTTTACTGTGGTGGAACAAACCGGCACGCATGCCACGGACAAACCAGTCTGAGGTTGGTATGATGGAGGCATAGCCCTCCCAAACATACAATTATATTATTGGGCACCACAGCTGAAAGTACTTATTCAGTGGATACATATCCCACAAACGGACACTGCGTTCAAAGTGGACAGAAATGGATTGGGAGACAGAGGCGCCATGAAGGCGCTATATACCAAAAAGCAATCTACCCCGCTAATCGGACCAACGGCACATACAGTCCAGATTTGGTACACAGCACTTACAAAATTAGGCTGGAATGGGGTCATTACCAAACTCACTTCGCTTTGGGACACACAATGACTGGGAAGAATTAGAAACAGTAAATGTTTTCACGGGTGGGATGCTATAGGCATCTCTACGGTGGGTGACTTATTGATTGAGGGTGAGATGGCTACCTGTGTGCCCCTACAGAAACACTACGAGTTGACACCCTCTGAAATATTCAGATACACTCAGATCAGGCATGCACTCATGGCAGTTATACCAACTGACACCGCACCGCTGGGGGCATCCCCCCTGGAGGATAGGTTACTGACGGAATACATGGACAAAAAGGCTACCTCTCTCACCTACCGTAACTTCGTTAACAATTTACCTGATCCAATGCAATTACTACAGCAAAAATGGAGTACTGAACTGGGGGACCTCAATGATGCAGACAGGCAAGAGGCTCTCTCGTCTCCATGCGAAGTGGCAATACCCTCACGAATGAGACTGGTACAACTTAAGATACTACATTGCACATATTATACCAGGAGGACCCTGCAAAAAAGGGAGTACCGCAACTCCGTTCTGTTTAAGGGATTGCAGGGAGGAGGGTACGTTCTACCACACCATGTGGCAGTGTCCGCGGATAATCCATACTGGATAGCAGTACTGCGAATTATATCTCAAGTAGGCGAAGTTTCAATAGCACCAGTATCAAAGAGATGTCAATTAAACATACAGGGGCCCACTGTTCTTAATCACCCAGCACAGGATTGGGTGACCCTGGGGATGATGCTTGCCAAACACAATATAGCCAGATTGTGGGGATCACGGAGCTCTCCAACGTTCCATGACTGGTGCGAAGACATGGATGGGGGCATGGAGGCAGAGAAGGAGACGTATGTCCACCAGGGGTGCCCTCAAAAATGGATGAGAATTTGAGGACCATGGAATAAGTATAGAGGATATAAGTGTATTCCACCTCTGTCAGCAGCAAATGAGGGTTTCAATTGAGGGGGATGGTGGGGGCAGAAGAGGATTTGTATTATTATATTTTTAATTCAATGTACCAATTGACATGCATAAGCCAATGGAAGTTGAATCGAACAAGCAGCAGCAATTTCTCAATTTCTATTAAATTAATACTTTGCCCTGTATTTAATAAACACAATCCCACCCCAAAAAATAACTGCCTGCGTAAAAAGTTCAGAATACAATTTTGTGAGGCAGAACATGGGTCTATTGACATTGTGAGCTCATATCAAGGAGTTGATTGACTTCATAAAAGATTGGAAAGATTTGTGAAAGTGCAAGTGCAAGTGTAAGTGAATAACAAGCTTCAGAAAGTGAGTGTTGTTATGAGTTTACTTGAAATGGAAATGGATTTGCCTGTATTTTCTTTACAGGACGTACAGGGGATACATTTTTGCTTGTTCCGTGCACTAGGTCTGATCTTTATGCATGACAACATTTCCAAAATTGAGAGAGGAACCAAATAAGTAGAACACAGAGGTTGAAATACTAGTGACCATTTTGAAGGTGCTTTAGAGAGTTTTGAATAGATTGATCAAGATGATTGATCCCAAAGATGTGTGTGCTGATTGCAAAGCTGCTGTTGGTTAGCCAACTGATGAACCCCAGTGAGTACAGACTAATAATGGTCTGAGTGCTCTAGTGATGAAGAAATATAAAGCAATGATAGAGTATCAGATACAAATGTTGCTGGAGCAAGATACAAATTGGGCAAAAAGGACGAGAACCACACAAGATCCAAAAGTGCATACATACTATGAGAGCTTTATGCTAATCATATTAAGTGCAGTGGAGTCCAAGATCTGGCGAAATAAAATGTTAGCAGATTTGTATCAGCTTTCATTTTAGGTTTGCACCTGGTGCTTAGCTTGCATATTCAGCAGAGTGGCATGTATTGATAGACTAAGTATTGCTCTGATGGCAAACAGAGAACGATTAAGGAGAAGTTGATGGTTGTTCAAATGAAGCCGTTTTAGAGCAGTGGTTCAAATCAGATGGTGACTTAAAGATGTGTTTCTGGTCTGGTTGGTGGTACAAATTCTAGTGCATCTTCAAACTGTTGGATGCAGGGATAGAAGGAGTTGTTGTGCAAAGAAATAACAGGGTATCTATGAATGTAGTCCCAAAGGGTAGAAGTAGAGTGTTTATGAATAATTCTGGAATGAATGTGACTGTCAACATGATTATGAAGGGCATTCCTTGTCATTTGTGTGGGAAAATCAGCCATTGGAAGCACAAATGCAGTCAGAATTTAGATCAAATTCCAAAGGATTTATTCCTTGGTTTCAGTAGGATGCAAATCACATAACACATTTTGCTATGCCAGACAAACTGCTGTTTATGCAGAATGTGCAGAATCAGGCGACGTTTATTTTGAATATACCTGCAGCTCCGGTGTTGCAGCAAAATATGAGAAATAAAATTCCACAGAATTCATGTTTTTAGCAGAGTCCCTTGATTTTAATAGGGATTTCCTCCAGTTCACGTGAAAGGGCAACAAACCTGCAATGATTGTGCATGAAGGGGAGGAGGATTGCTTACCTGGTGCAGTCCTGGGGGTAGACTATAATGACTCATTTGTACATGTGAGGTGAATGGCAACCGTGTATCATTTTTGTTTGATAGTGTTGTTGTTCACTTATGGGTTCATTCCATGAAGGTCCCAAATCTACCCCTCTCAGGAAAAAAAGTCCACGTTTTAAGAATGAGCAATAAACCAATTAACCATCAGATTTAATGAAATGTCCAAGTTAAAATGGTGTCCTTAATAAACGATTCCCAATTAATATTGTTGTTATTCGAGTCCTGTTAATTTTACTCGGCAGGGATTTACTTATCAAATTTAGTATCATGATTTACTGTACACGAGATGGTGTTACATTTCAGACTCAAGATTAGGGTTCAGTATGTATAATAAAATTACAAGAGTCGAGAGTTCAGATGTTACCAATTCTTAGTAAGGTGACCTGACTGTTAATTTAAGACACAAAGTAAAAGAAATGGTATGGGATTTTACACGAAAACGAGTGAAGAGCCAGTAAAAATTAGAGTTGAACCAGATGCAATGTGCCCCTGTACTCAACAATAAACATTTTCACATGAAATAGGTGTAATGAATCCTTTTATAGAAAAAATGAAATAACAGTGAACCCTAAGAAATGTGCTGGGTAATCCTCACCTGGCCATTAAAAAAAACAAGCAAAAAATTGAGGGTGGTCCAAGATCTTATGAAAATGAATGAAATTGTAGTTTTATGTTATCTGGTGATTGTTTTGCTTTGTGGAAAAAAGTCCTAGATTTAATGTGGATGCAGAATGGTACACAGTGGACTTGTCTTAATCCGCGAGAAAGGACGGTAAGATATAAACTGCACAAGGTCATGAAGCTTAAGTATACAATTAATATTTTCTTAATGGAGTGCTTTAAGGGTATTGTACAAGGACCACCTCATGTTGTCAAAGACTGTAGACCTTAGTCCACCCATATGTAAGAAACAAAAAGTCAATATCCCGAGAAACAATTATGTAATCAAGCACATATAAGGCCATTCGGTAGTCTTTGAAGTTGTTCTTCTTTGCACTTTATTCCATATCTTGTTTGTATACTAATCATCACTCCAATCTTCATCAGCAATAAATAGCCACAGATTAAGCCAACATGTGTTTCATCTTTATGGATTTAACCGTAGACCTCCTCAGGGCTAGAACAAACAGACAAATCATCTATATTACAACATGTACAACCAATGTCTGATAATTTGTCACATGGTACTTCACCAAGTATTATATATATATATAGTAAGCCAACTTGAGTTAATAAGGCCATAAGGTATGATGGAAACACAGATAAGTGAAATGAATCCCTGGTAGACATGGCAAGAAAAATTATATTTTCTCAAAAGAGTGTATAAAGAAAGACACAAAATATGTACCAAGATAACACTCTTGTGCTTAAGAGAAAGTCCCCAAACATCTCATGCACACTCTAGGTGTAATAATGCTATGTAAACTCACCGCCTGTAGCAATACATAAGGGAATACTAGTATAGTGACATCTATCATAAACCTTCATACAGTCTCCTTAGTATTCGAAACGTATCCTACAAAGCATGTATCATGAACCAATTATATATAATCGCACAACCTAATTACATATATATTAAGCAATAAAGCTGTTACCAATATAGTTCAATCCCTAATAAATGCTTACAGCCTGATTCATGAAGTGAAATTGCGCCCGCAATCGCTGCGAAAACGCAAATGCGGGCGCAATTTCCGTAATCGGCATTCAACAACAAAATAGCGAATTCGCAAACACATATTTGCGAATTCGCTAATATAATCGCAGAATCCCTGCCGCTGAGCATTAGCGAATCGGAAATAGCGACACACCACGGAATCTGCGAAAATAATAGCGAATTCGCAAAAGAAAATCGCTATCGGCATTCAAGAAAAATCGCAATTAGCGAAAAACCCAAAAATCGCTATTTGCACGGCGCAAAATAAGGACAACTCAAAGCAGGTGGTAACCATGAAAGCCATTGAAAAAAAAATTCAAAAAACCGTTGTCCTATCACCAACAGGCCCAGGCCTGACCAATCACACATAAGGACATTCAGCAGCAGCATTAGGCGTTCCACAATGCCTGGGATGTACATGGTGGTGAGGCGGCGAAGGCTACAGCGAGCAGCACGGAGGAGACACATGAGGCAGGCAAGGATTTACCGGCAGCGGGTCACCTTGCTAGGCCAAACCAGAGAACAGATTTATGCAAAATACAGGCTGAATGGGGACATGATCACCTGGCTGATACAAGAACTCGACCCCATCATGCAGCACCCAACAAGGCGAAACAATTCTGTGCCCACACATGTGCAGGTATTGTGCAGCCTGCACCTCCTGGCCTCCGGCAGTTTCCAGGGCATAGTAGCCGCTGCTGGGGGGATATCCCAGCCCACCATGTCACGCTGCCTCCACACTTTTGTTGACGCCATGCTCAGCCAGCTCCACCGGCACATCACATTTCCCACGAGCCAACAGGAATTGGACCTCACTAAACTACAATTTTATAATGTTGCCCATTTTCCCCATGTCCTCGGCTGCATAGACTGTACCCACGTCGCCATCTGCCCACCAGCTGGCACGGAGTATATGTACCGCAACAGGAAGTCCTACCACTCCCTCAACATACAGATGGTCTGCAATGCCAAGACCATCATCACTGACATTGTGGCCCAGTACCCAGGGAGTACCCATGACTCCTTTATCTTCAGGCACAGCGGACTCCACACACGACTGATCAGGGGAGAGTTTGGGGAAGGACAACTACTTGGTAAGTACACTTTGTCGACAATGTCACATTGCTATGAAGTAACTGCGCTGCACAGGCAATCAACATCTGCTCCTCTCATTCAGGTGACAGTGGCTACGCCCTACGGGAATACCTCCTGACCCCTTACCTCAACCCTGCCACACCTCAGCAACGGCGCTACAATGTTGCGCACATCCGGACAAGGAACTGTATTGAAAGGACATTTGGCCTGCTCAAGAGCAGGTTCCGTATACTGCACAAGACAGGTGGGGCCATGTATTACAGTCCTGCAGCGTGCTGCCGCATTGTGGCTGTCTGTGCAATGCTTCATAACATTGCAACCAAGCGCCGGATACCAGTTGACATCTCAGGCAGTGAATCTGAGGGGGACGACCGGCCACCAGCACATGCGCACCATGCACTCGGGGAGAACCCAGCTGAAGGCCACAGACGTCGCAACCACATCACAGCTAACAATTTCTAGCCCACCCCCTTCCCCCACCCACATATCACAATTGCATGCAAAATGTAATGATTACACAAGGCGAATGTGTGCAGCAAAATAAATGTATTTGTTTGAATCACAAGATAAAAGGGTCATGGTAACAACTATGTACAAAATCCAGTATTCCAGCATACTGCATGTAAAGTTTCATGGCAGGCTTAGCTTCAGCCTGCGCCTGTGTCCCTGACACAATGTCATTGGTGCTTCCGGCGCACATTTCCCAGGCGCCTGTGAGGCTCTTCCTCATCCTGGGCAGCTGGACCAGGCGTAGCCCTGGTGCTGCGCCTAGGTGGGGGGGCCTGCGTGGCAGAGTTGCTGCTCACGCTGGAGGCAGCCTCACTCGCATCATCTCCCCCTACGATGGCCGGTAGCACAGGTGCAAGCAGTGGGATCACGGCGGTGGTCAAGTGCTCCAGCACCCGGGTAATCTCCTCGCAGCACTGGACCAGTTGGTGCTGCTGGGTCATAGAGCGCCGCGACAGCTGGGTGGTGGCATTTGCTGCCACATAATTAGAGCGACTATAGGTCGACAGCTGGCTCAACAGCTGGTGGTGGCGCCTGCGTGCAACACTGCGCTGCTTCCCCAGCGCTGCAGTATTGGCCTCCATTGCCGCCGTCATGCGCTCAATGGCCGCCGTCATGCGGTCCACCCGCTGGCCGACTCCCGCCACATTGCGGCCGATCTTATGCAGCTGGAGGTGGATGGCTCCTTGCTGCTGCGACTGGCGCTGATGTACACGGAGCATTCGCCGCTCCACGCTCATGCAGGCATGGAGATGCCCATTGCCCCTCCTGCTGTTCGGCCGCTGTGTAGCGGATGTGGCTGGCCCAGATCGTGCTGGACGAGCTGCAGGTGTTGTAGCAGCTGGTGTCGCAGGTGCGGCAGGCACTGGAGGCACATTGGTGGGGGGACTGGCATTGGCAGCCGGTGGGCCTGCAGATGTTGCAGCAGGTAAGGTGGGGTGCCTGGCCTTGGTAGCCTGTGGGCCTGCAGATGTTGCAGCAGGTAAGGTGGGGGGCCTGGCCTTGGCAGCCTGTGGGCCTGCAGATGTTGCAGCAGGTAAGGTGGTGTGCCTGGCTGCTGGTGTTGGCGCAGCGGCAGGGGCTGGTGGCTGGGTAGCGGGTAGGGATTCCTCCTCCTGGGCCTCCTCGACGATCACCAGCCTCTCGCTGTCACTGCTATCATCCGCACCTGTGAGGGTAAGTGGATACTCATTAGGTGCATGTGACTGTCAGACGTGCAGATGTTACATGCATGCTGGGTGACATTCCCTGGATGGCTGTGGATTTGTGCGCTTAGGAACCTTTCTGGCCGCATTGTGGTACTACTACATTGTGGACATACTACGTCTCCCACAATGCCTCAGGGCATTTCCTGAAGCACAACATAGGCATGATTAAGGGCCAATGAGTGAGCCTATTTGGGCAGGGACGGTCATAGGGGACAGGGTCGCAGTCGCATGCCACTTACCTTGGGTGTTTTGGGTGGGGCGGGAGGAGTCCAGAGTGGTCACGCCAACACACGCCTCCCTCTCCAAGGTGTCCTCTACCTGGTCCTCCAGGGGGGTGTTGGGTGGGACAGTCTGTCCACCACCTCCAGTGCCTGATGCCGCACCAAGGCGCTCCGCCACCTTCTCCTTGGCACGCCCTCGGAGGTCGTACCAGCGCTTTTTCATCTCCTCCACCGACCTGTCCGCAACGCCCACCGAGTTGACGCTGGAGGCAATCCCCACCCAGATCCTCCGCTTCTCCTGTTCTGGGACCCTCCTGGAGTTGGCACCAAAGAGCTGGTCGTGTTTGGCCACCACCCCTTCTATGAGGTTCTCCAGCTCCTGCTCAGAGAACTTTAGTTTGCGCTTGCGGCCAGCGCTGTTGCTGGGGCCAGGCAGAGGTTCGTCGGACATGGCGGTCGCTATTTCGGCCGGGTCGGGAGTCGCTAATGGAGGTTTAGCGGCAGCTTTCCGTCGTGTTCACTCCAATGATAGCGTCACTGTGGTGTTTGGGGGTGGGATTTGGCTGCTTCCTGGTTGTGATGTCATCACGGTGCTCGGAATGCGTCTTCCCGTATTTCCAGATCCCGCGAGAATGCGACTCGCAATCCCGATCGCACGGGATTGCGAGTCGCAATCCCGTGCGATCGGTATTGCGAGTCGCAATCCCGATCGCTGGTGGCCGGAAATAGCGATTATTCTGCGTTTTTCGTAGGTCGCTAACGGCTTTAGCGCCCGCGTGCGAGTCGCTATTTTTTTCCCCGAAAAGTACATGAATGCCGTTTTGCGTTTTCTCAATAGCGAGTCGCTATTAATCGCTATTAGGGACACGCAAAACGGCATGTACATGAATCAGGCTGTAAGTCTCCTAACACATTAAAGCTATGTTAAACAGATATTTCATTTTCAACTTTTATGAGTGTGACCTGCTCTCAAAATGAGCCAGTAAAATCGTATTACCGCAATGCCGCGATACCCCAATTAGGACAATAAAGTACTCGCTATGTCTTGCAAGTAGACAAAAAAAAATGTCAAGCCTGATTTACATTCAAATGTCTTTACCTTGTAGTAGCAAGCAATCCTACGAAGAGTGCTCTGCACGTTTCCATGGCGTTTCACATCCTCCCCATCTTAGACTTCTGATTTATACATCACCACTCCATAAACATTAAAAGGGGACCAGTATTTAGGAGGAGCATGAAGCAGTGATCTCCATGGACCCATTTTGGAACATGTCACCATGTATGTGATAGATAATACAAGTACGCCAATACATTTCCAGCGAATAAGCAAACAATAAATAGCACCACTAACCAAGTATTTTAATATCTAGTTTGACCAAACTAATCAGTATATTACTAATAAGGATAAATCCTAATTCTAAACTGAACACATACAAATATACGTATTTGAATCTAAAATGCGAAATTGTATTTTATAAAAGAAATCAACATGCTGTATCTTACTTAACATCAGGGAAAATCAGCTAATCGTTCAATACCAAAACACAGCTATTAACCCAAGCATAACATGCTACTGTCAGCGCTACCAATCCTTGCTCATGCGCAGTTCACTACTAAGTGGAAAATATGTCTCTATGTCCAGAGTCCTATCATCTTAGTCATCATGATTGAAAGTTTGGTTAAAAAATTACCAATAAGTTGGTATATTAATGGGTCGTTAATTGCCCAAGACGAGTTATAAGTGCGTTACACTATGGCACAGATAATACTAATAATTAAATAAAAAACAGTTTTAAGTGTATGTAATCAAACAAACCACCAATTTGAGATTCGTAGCAAGAGTATATGAGAAAAATATCATGCATAAAGCTTAGCGAAGAATACTCAACCTGGCCAAAAGTGACACTTTAAAACCTAGAGCTAAAAAATACTGTAGTGGGTTTGCACCATTGAGATTGGTTCCTAGTTACCATCCATGGTCACATAATGTTTTTAACGTACTGAAAAGGCATTGGTATCTATTGACATCTGACCCTACATTACAGACACATATCACCAAACATCCTAATATTGCTTACCACAAAAGCAAAACTATTCACAACATAGTGAGCCCAAGTTACCCCAGGGTAGGTGGACACGAACAAACATGGCTAATACAAGCTTAATGAGTGGTCAAACAGATGTGGGAGTTGCAGTGTGTGTAAACTATCAATTCATGGAACACACATATTTCAATATAATGGCTCGAGGAAGTATCTGATCAAGCAACAAATTGATTGTTTCAGCAAGTTTGTGGTTAATTCTGAGTAAATGTGCACACATCTATGTAGGTAGCACTATTAGAGGCCTCAAAGATCGCAATTTAGGGCCATTAAGATTCTAGATATCTCATTGTGAATCATGCCATTGAATGTACTGCATAGAGCAAACAATTATCTTTTAAATTTCATGGCATTGAATCTATCCTTAGTGATGTCAGAGGTAGAAAGCGAGACCTTAAGGTTAGACAATGCGATCTTGAAATTACATGCTGTGGAACTGGGCATCAATATTGACAATGAGTTGCAGTATTTTTGGGGATCCTAGATGTTTAGATTGTAACAAAGAGTGTATGCATTTATGGATCCTGGAATCTCTAATGAAATATTGTGTTAAAACTGTAAATATGTACATAATCTCCAGATGATTTGGGAGGAATATGTGTCTTCCCCCCCTGACTCATACCATGAATAAATAATTTGCTTTCTCTAATATGCTTTTCTCTCTGATTTGTTTCTACATCCCTCTTTTCATTATACTTTATGTTTTTCTTATAACTTTTCTTTTTTCACTCCATTGGTGTGTATTGGTATCTGCAAGTAGGTCCTACAGAAACTAGAAACATCACAAAACGCGGCAACCAAACTTCATGCAGGAATTCGCAAACATAAGTCAGAGACACAAACGTTGATTGACCTACACTGGCTACCTGTAGCAAAATGTCTAGTGGTTAAAACACTATGCATAGCTTTATGGCATTGCATAACTCTGGATCCAGCTATTTCCGTAGTAAGTTAGCCTTGTACTCGCCAGGCAGAAAGCTCAGATCCTCAGAAGTGGGGCTACTATCCACTCCTACAGCAAAGTTCATGGCCTGGGGTGGCTAAATTTCCTGCTGAAGGCAGCTACACTTTGGAACCTACTACCTCTACCCATTAAATGGTGTTATGACTTCCTGCGTTTCCGGACGCAAGTTACAATCTGGCTGTTCTCTCATTGATAATTAGTAATTACCTCTGTCCAGGCATCGCATCTACTGTCTGCTTCAGAGGCAAGACGCCCCGGGGCATTCGAACGCTATGTAAACCCTATAATCAAAATCAATCATCTTCACTTAAAACTAACCCTGGGCGTAGTTCGCGGAGTCGGACTCCGCGGAGCTACGCGAAGACGTAGTTGCACTCCGCGAACTACGCGTAGCTCCGCAAGCATGAGGAGTTGCTTGCTGGGCCCCTTCGCGCGCCGTTTTTCGTCTTCGGGAGCGCGGTGCGCGTGTTCGGGGCTTTGCCTGCATGCTCGGGATGGCTAGCGCGCTAAATTACCCCAGAGGTTTGTCCCGCCTGCTTGCGTTCCCTTATTTCCTGTTCCGGGTCACAATTAACGTGGTCGCGTTGTGCAAGACATGTTCGGGAACTCATCTTCTCGTTCGCACTACAAAAGTGCGTGATCGCGCTAAATATCGCGCAAACCTACCCATGCGGTCGCGATGGGCGCAGCCATCTTGGATCACACACTCTGGCTATGGTTTTGGGCCTACTTTTGCATCCTGTTAAAATCTCTTTAATCCTTGTCTTTTTACCCACTTTTTCTAACTTTCTTTAGTTATTACCTATTTCTCTCTGTGCCTAGGTTTATATTTTTCATTTTATTTCTACTTTTACAACTTTTCTATTGCTTTTTACTTCCTTCTTGTTCTTTTACCTTGCTTCTTCTTTCCCCTACCTTTTTGTCTTGAACTTTTAGTTTTCTTCTACCCTCCACCCAGAACCATGGTCAAGGGCGCCAGCAGCAGCGGCGGCTCAAAGGGCAAGGCGCCAGTGCCCCAAAAAACTAGGCTGCCTTGCGGCAGAATGCGCCCCCAAGGGGTGAGGCCCCGCCAACTTTTTGGGGAGGAGGAGGTGGCTGCCCTGTTTTTTTTTATCCAGCGCTACCTCCCCTTGATGTTGGCAGCAGGTGGCAGGCCCGGCTCCGGCTACCAGCATATTGAGGAGCGTCTCCGGCGGTGGGTGAAGGTGCGCCGGGCAGTCTTCCGCTGCTCCGGTATCCGGCGTACCCACCACCAGCTGACCCACCGTTGGGCAGACATTTTGGACCGGGAGCAGGACCTGTTGGACCTGCTTGGCGTCGAGGTCGTGGGTCTTGGTGAGTGGCTACCCAAAAAAAAAAGTGTGTGTATAATATATCTCTATAGTAGTATAAGTATTGTTGTTGTATCTTTGTAAATCTTGGCTGAATAAGTAACGCGATGACTGGTGCTCCTAGTTACATTTCCGATGTATTCCGTTATTATATCTACTGTAATTGTATGACACTGGTCTATGCTGCGCTTCTTCATCTTCACTGACTCTTGCGTGTTCAATTTGGCGCTAGCTTTTGCTGTTTATTGGTGTGAGATTTTCTTTATTGTAGAGAACTGAAGTTAGTTAATGCTATTAAGGGGCGTTGTCCTTCCTTTGTCCGTCAGTGAAATAGCCGTTGATGGATAATTGTACGTGTTTGCAATGCATATTGTATCTTTTTTTCACTGCCTTCTCTTCTGCATGAATAATACTCCTCTGGCAATGAATGCAAAAGTTACTTTGTTCTTCTTACCTCAGCCAGGGCCGGATTTAGGCATGTTCAAGCTGTGCAACTGCACAGGGCCACCAAACGCCAGGGGCCACCCCACCAATATATATCCTTAATTTAATAATCCTCAGAGGATGGATACATATTTGCGTGGCGGCCCCTGGCAGGGATTTGGTGCCTCCGGCTCTGTTCCACTTCCAAACACCCTGACTCCCCCCTCTTCACTGGCCTCCGTGCTCCGCCCCGACCTCCTCTTCCGGGCCCCCCACCTACGCTCCCTGGCCAGGAGTCCAGGACCACCATGAGCCTATAGCCGCCCCTGCCTCAGCCCTCCATAGAACTGATGTAGTTTGTTTATTGAGTGGGTAGGGCAGCAGTAGCATTCAGTCAGTAGCAAAACAAAATATGATGCCATGAACGTACAATTTCGTGTTAGTTAGTATGCACAAAGTTAAGCATGTCTCCTCCTTGCGATCTATGCATTTTGCTGGCAAAAAATGAAAAAGAAATGGCTACTTACAGATAATTGATTGATTACCCCATTCTTGAATCTGTGGTGTTGTTCAGGTCTTACTGCCTCTGTGTTACTTAGTAATCTGCAATCAGAATGTTTATGGAACATTTGATTTGTTTTCACCAAGTACACTAGTCAGTGAATCATGCAAGGCAGTAGTCATTTGGTAGACCAATGTTTGTTTCTTTTAATGTTGTAGCAGTGGTTTTTGAAATGCTTGCTGTCTATGTTTCACAGCACTCAATGTTTTCTCTTTCTTTATTATTTCTTACATGAACCACAGAACCCAGGGGCAAGCAGAAGGCTGGGACCGAGTCGGCGGGTGAACGTGATTGTGAACCACAGGCACAGAGCTCCTCTACTGAGGATCCTGCTGCTGTCCCTAGTAAGTCCAACAGTGTTTTCTTTTGGAACAATGATATTTCCCTAACTTTCTAACGGAGCTTTTTTTCCAACCGATTAATGACATTTCACCTAACTGTTTAGTTAAGGTATCAATCTTTTAAAAATCTGTGATCGAATAGCGGAAGGCACAGGGTCCACTCCTGTCTTATGCTTTTTCCTCTGTAATGTCTCTTCTTTGGCAATTGACACCAACCAAGTATGCATGCAGATGTTGGTCTACTATTTTGTAAGCATTAGTAATGAATACCACTACTACTCTTGCGGGTATTCTTTTATGCAGTGACATACATAACTATGTATGCACCCCAAAATTGGATGTTGTTGTTGATAGGCAGGTTGGACCTTACTTACTTACAGTCTTACACCTCAGTCACAGAACTCAGAGGAACCCACAATTCAATGAACGACAACCTATATGGGCTCAGTCATTGGTCAATTATTCAATTACCCCTTTCCTGAACCCCAATATGAAGATGCCAAATGCTTTTATTACACAATCCATAACCTAAGTAACCCCCTTTTTCTCACTCTCTCGTGTAAGTCTACAAGACAACAGACACTGAAAATATACTTCCGAGTCAATGTGGTACTTCAAAACCTTTATTTTGTTAGAAGTAACTAAGTAAGTAACATCAATGTTTTTAAGTTGTTCTGTCAAATACGTCAAGGGCAGGGCCACCAGAAGAAATCCAGAGTTAAAAAAGGCTCAATAAAAAGTATTCTACATTTGTACAGCTACCAGTGCACGATAGGGAAATGTGGGAAATGTCCGAGACCCCTCACCATTGAACGTATACTGGTTGCATATGCCTCTTGTTGGTAAGCTCTGCAAATCTTTGCTTCGTAGAAGTAAATCTTCTCATCTGCCGAAAGATAATGACAAAAGTGGTGCACGTTAGACAGTATGAAAACATTACATACATTTATTCAACTTTTTAGCTGTCATGCTAAAAAAAAGGTGTAACCTGAGGCTGTAAGGAAACTGGATTCCACAATCCACATTCAAAAAGTAAATACGGGCCTCTATTTTCCAAACTCTTCAGGTGTATGCTTTGAACTATCATGTGGCCTCAAAGGCGTCTCCTCGTACTGCGCAACAAGCTGTGAGGTAGCAGCATGCGCAAAACTGTAGACATGTCATTGATGTACAAAGTAAACTGGTTAGGTTACATGGTTCAGTCTAACTTTCCAAGGCCTAGAGTACCAGTATAGATGAGATGAGCTTGGGTACCATACCATACCAAATAAATGCTGATATGTGTAGTGTGTTACTTACTCTGCTGTACTAGGCAATGTGGACTACTAGTGATTACGTTGTACTTAACTGTTTTGCAGAACTCCGTTCTTGGTGAACAAGTACAATGGGGGCTGTGCATCCATCTAAAAAGGTGTACTTAATTACTTATTTTTATTTTTGCAGAACCGGTACCATCCACCAGTGCCGACGGGGGCAGCGGCGCTGCAACGCTGTCAGCAGAGGCGATCCCGGAGGGGAATGGAGGACCACCAGAGGCACCTACAGCAGCACCGGCAGCAGCGGGGGAGGAGACAACAACGGTGGGCGATGGTAAGTTACATTCAATAGTGATCCGCATTACTTGGTGGGTGGGGAAAACTTCCTCACTGTACTCTGATATTTATAGTGAACTTGAAGTTCTACTGGACAATATATGACGCCACTGTTCTCATTACCAAGCTTAGCAAAAGCATTACCACCGGCCAGAATTGATAAAATTAGTTATACATGCCTCTTCTATGTGACTACAACTCAGCTGTGAAAGGTTGGTGGCAGACTAAAAAAGTCTTATCCACAACATTACATGACCGCGATGGATTAACATGAGATTGATTTTAAGTATGAAGAAAGGTGCAAGGAAAAAGCTCTAATCATATAATATAGAAGGATACTTTGGAATCAGCAATGCAGGTGTTTGAGAGCAGTTGGATGCGTGGGTTGTTGTGGAAGCATAGAAAGTGGAAAACACAGCTGCCTGCGTGGGTGGGAGACACATCCAATATCGGTGGTTAGTGGATAGTGGATACTAGTGTTGGCAGCGGTGTTTTGGTTAAACCCAAAGGCAAGGGAAGGAGGGGACGACTGGATGCATTCCGGGTCGTTGCTGGCGAAACACAAACCACCTAACGTTTGTTGGCGATATAAAGAATGATAGTCTCTAGAGTAGACATTTACTAGTACTAGCTGGCCACTGTTAATTAATGTTAGTTGGAGACTGTCACTTTTCCCGGAAGCACAGAGTATATGATATAAAAAAACGAGATATGAAAAAGACAGGTGTTCGTATGTGACCGTTGAAGTACACCCATGCTACCTATGTTACTAGGGCAGGCATAATGCCGTGCAAAAAAGGCAGACAGATGAGGTATATAAGGCGTAGAATGTTCAAGATAGATAAAACAACATTTTAGGTACTCAACTTGCTTGCTATTGCTACTGTACTGTGCCGCCCACTATGTGTTGGATCCATGTTGTGTTCTTGATTTGCTGGGATTTTTGATTACAACAATTCTGTCTCTTTCTTTATAGTTACTCCTTCTAAACCAACGAGGAAGGAGCTGGCAGTCCGGGCCCGTCAGCGGAAACTGCAGGCCATCGTTGAGGCCTACCGCCGGCTGGTGGCTCAGGCCGAGGAGGAGGAGGAGGAGGCGGCGGCAGCAGCTGCTGCCTCTTCCAATGCCCCGGCCCCCAAGCCTGCAGGAGTACGTCGGCGTGGTCAGGCAGCCGCCCGCCGCCAGATTTTCCCCGCATCGTCCACCCCCCACAACAACATGGCTGCCAATGTAGGTGCCGCCAGTTCCAGCGAAAAATTCTCCTCCGGGTAGCCAGGCTGGAGGCTCAAAGCAGTCAGACTAAAAAACAAATAGAGGAGCGTGTAAAGATCCTGGTGGATCAACACTTAAAAGCCCGCCGGCTATGAGATGGACCCTGTTTGCCCCTTTTTTAATCCTTTTGTTGGTGGGTGGGAATTGGGTGTTGGGTTTTTACTTTTTCTTTACATGACATTGAGTGTGGGAATTTGGTTGGGGTTAGGGGAGGCGGGTAGGGGGACAGCTGTGGTGTAGGATTTATATATATTTTATTTTTGTATCATCCTTAGTTATATATTACATTATGTTAAAATAAACGAGACACAAAGTTATGTTAAAAAGAAAACATTTGAAGTTCATTTGCGTTTCTTGTGGGGTTGGAGGGGGGAGTGTTTCACCAAATAATGTACGTTGTGCAACCTCGCAAGGTTTAATTTGGCCATGCAGGTCGGCGGACAGTGCTTTTTAATAATAAAATATATTTCCCACATCTTTAACATGCAAACAGATAGATGCAGTAAACCCTCACCGAGTTATATTTGTAGTATTAGAAGAACGACCAGTCTGTCTTGCGTTATACCTCACTGCAAACTTATCTTACCTGTGATTGCTGATGAGATGATGATGATTTATCATGAAGTGTGGCACTGCAAGGGCTGCATTTGATTTCCAAGACAATGGCGAAGAATCTGTGGTTCAGAATCAGAACTTCTGTGATAGTAGTAGACAGACCCTGCCAGTAGCGACAAAAAGAAAGAGACAGTCATTTGCGTGACAGACAATGTGGGGGTAGTATAAGTAAGTACAGTACATTGCATGGGTGACCCAATATTGCAACTGCTAAACTGAAACAAAACAATGGTTTTGGGGACTGGAAACAAAGTGCAAGAGAAGATAAGTTCAACTTTACTTGTAGTACTCACGGCAACGTCAAACTTTTCTAAATCATAATGCTTTACACTTTAAACCCAAAAAATTACGCCAATTCATTAGATGCATTCGTTGTTTGATGTTAATGGTAAATTATTTGGCGTTATACACAGAGCTTGAGTTGGGAAGCCGCAGAAGATCCTGGCCATGCCTTGTTGACATTTCACTATTGTTGCTTTGACCACATCTGCCCCAGCAAGCGCGTGATCAAATTGTTGGTGTATATTTAATGTAAGAAACATCACACCTCAATGTAACCACGCAGCCCGGGGGAAGAGGGTTAGGGATTGTTTAATGGATGGGTACGGGGGTTTTGGGAAAGGTTTGAGAAAGAAAAACAGTACGCATGGAGATTGGAGACAACAAAAGCAAAACAATGAAGACGATGATTTATGATGTTGATCAGCTAGCTAATGATTGTAAGCAATGGACGTAAGAAAAGGACATGCTGAATATGATTCTTGGTTTCCCGCAATCCAATTGCTTGATGATGAGGATCTGTGGTAAGGATGAGAGTTGATGCTCATACTATAAAGCAGTGGGTGAACCGTGAAAGATGTCCAGCCTGAAAAAGAAAAGGCAAATACAAAAGAATGTGAATGACCTAAACAAATTGTAATACAGTGAAGATAAAAAAAACAATACAAGAGGAGTAGTCGTATGAGAGGACTTTCAGACTGAGGCGGCTTGGATACAATTTGTATAAGTCTACTAGTTGCATATCATTTTTAATGTAGAAGTACAAAAAAAGACAGGAGCCAGCACACAACAACAGGCCCACGACGACACAGGTTTGGCCGTTATACAAACTGCATTTCCCTAAAAATTTCAGAGCCACAGAAAGGTGAATGAAATTGAAAAAGCAACCTAGCATTTACAAAATTAATCAACAAAATCAATGCGTCATTCTCATTCATCAATCATACCACTATTGTACTCTACCACAGCACTGTGCACAAACATGTAGTAGCCTGGGTCTACTGTGCTGTGACTCTTATTTGTATTTATTTATTACCTTGTATTCCACTCCAAGAAACATCGTGCATCAATCAGCTCAGATCCAACCGCCTGACAGCAAAGATAAATTAAGTCCTGACTGCATCTGTAGTAGTAGGAACACAAGTGCGTAAATAATTTCTATTATTAGTAAATAACATGGAAGAATTGGCTATCACGTGAGTCTGAACTGAAGTTACTAGTATACTTCAACTCCATGCACATTAGCTCAGAGTCAGCCAAAAAATACATCCAATGCAATGCATGGCATCATTCATTTTTATACCTGTTTTGCTCTTCTTCTCTTTCACTGTCAGAAGATTGATCACAGATGCTGCCGAGCCTTTGTAATGCGAGTCATCACAACAAGTTGACTTCAGTTGTGGATGCCTGCTCAAGTTTCTTTTGACACAGAAGAGTCGTCTCTGAATGCCTGCAGACAGAGGTGGTAGCCTTAACAGTAAGACTCAGCAAGGCAGTTATTATGAGTTGCAGATTTCAAATGAAATAGAGGATGGCTGTAGTCATGTACGGTTCACTTATTATGGAGGGACTGTTAGAGGCTACATTATTGTTATTGTACTATACTCCATCTACAACATCAAATGTATGGCTGCCAAGATGGAATTGTATTGACTTGAGTGGGAGTCAAGAAGATGCAGCAAGACTCTGAGGAGTGCAGTCAACATGGAACATAAATGCACAGGCGTGCAACTCCAGGAGGTAACCAAAAAAGATACAGCGAAAATAAATGCACATGTGTGCAACTCCAGTAGGTTCATTAAAAGAATGAGTGGTGGGGATGGATTTGGTTGAGCTTTTTATTTTAAGATTAGCAGTTTTGCAGCAGAAAGTCATTTTTAATAAGAAAATAAATAACACAAATAAAAGAAGGGAAAAAGTCACAATTTAACAGCCTATTGGTCAGGGAAGAGGTGCTCGTCCTCAAACTCTGCGGGTCCGGACAGCAGTAGGTCATGTAACCCAGCAGTGATGAATTCTTCGGGCTCGCTTTCTTCATCCTGCTCTGATTCACGTACAGTATAGTCTGGTGGTATGAAGTGTTGATTCATTTTTATCATTGTCAGCCTCTCGACGCTTTTGGGGGAGAGACTGGTCCTTTTCGATGTCACAATGGCACCAGCAGCACTGAAAACCCGCTCAGAGGCGACACTGGCTACAGGACAAGCCAAATACTTTATCGCCAGCCTGCTCAGCACTGGCCACTGTCTCCTTCTTTCATACCAATAGACCAATGGGCTTTGCTCCATGAACACCTCTGTTGTGTCATCCAGATAGGCCTGAACCATCCGCTCAGTGTTCATTGGTGCTCGGCTTTGCTGCTCCTCTTTCCCCTTTGCAACAGCAACGGACTTACCCATCCCCTTCTGTAGAAAAAAAGCAGTTATGCTTTTGGTTGTGTCTGCTGAATCAGATCGTGTAGGTGCTGCTTTTGGTACTGTTGGTGCCTGCTGGGAAGCGGACGCACCGCTCTCATGCTGTGATGAACTTGCCTGAGTTGCCTCAGGAGGATGGCCTGGAGTACTTTGACTGTCCTGGGCTGGCACTGTCAGGCCTTTAAGTAACAGCCGTTCAGTTTCGAAATCATTAACTTCCACAGCTATGGAACTTTTGTAATTGGCAACATCCCCATCTGAAAAAGGAATGACTGCGCTACTGCTGACAAACAATTTGTACCGTGGATCCAAGATTGTTGCAGTTATGTAATTTGGATCTGACACAATCATTTTAAGCCTTGCATTTACAGATAAGCGGTTGCGTAAGGCCTTGGCCAAGGTACATGCATCAACTTTTTCTTCGTCACCTTCGTATGTTTCACAGACCTCCTTCAGCTGTTGCTCGAGCATGTACAACAATGGGATGGCTTGGCCCATAGTACAGTCCTCCCTGCTAACTGCACGTGTGAACACCTCAAAAGGTTGTAGCATCTCTGTCAAGCATTTAATGATGTCCCACTGCCACATCTCAACGGTCAGGCTTTTAAGATTAACAGTAGGATCCACTAATCTTCTTGACATTACATAAGCATTCAGTGGTATGTACTGCTCAAAGAGACGCTCAAGTATGAAATAAGTCGAGTTCCAACGTGTTGGGACCTCCTGGATCAGTGCTTTGACTGGCAAATTATGCTCCCGCTGAATGACGCGTAGCAGCTTCCGCGCTTTGAAAGAATGGTTAAAATGCGTGCATATTCTTCTGCAGATGGTCAGTATGGTGCTGACTTGGAGTTCATTTTTCAGAAAGTCTTGCACGACTAAGTTAATGCAGTGTGCCAAACAGGGTACCCTGAAATACTGTCCATCTTTCATTGCCCTCACTACATTACTGCCATTGTCGGTGGCAACAAAACCAATCTTAAGGCCTCTTGGTTTCAGCCATTCAAAGACCTTGCTGTTAAAGTCAGACAAAATGTTGTCAGCAGTATGATTTTTCTCCATACCAAACATGGCTACAGTTGCATGTTCGCGAGTGTCATTGAAAATCCCAGCAACGTCAAGAAGGCCTGATGTTAACTTGTCTTTCACACCTGCAAAAGAGATCCAGTGTGCGGTGATGCACATGTAATCTGCTGTGGCTTCGCGACTGCTCCACATGTCGGTTGTCAGGTGGATACAATGGACAACACTCTGTTGTAAGGCTTTCCCAATCAATCCCAGCACGTCGTGGTGTAGTGCTGGAATAGCAACTCTTGCAAAATAGTAGCGACTGGGAACGTCCCATTTTGGGGCGAGTGTTGCCACTAATTGCCGAAATCCCACTGCCTCAACAAATGAAAATGGGAGAAGGTCCAGTGCCAACATTTTTGCAAGTTTCGCATTGTACAAACGTGCTGTTGGGTGGTTCCGCTCGTACTTTCCCTCCTGCCTAAACATGCCAGTAATGGTAAGCTGCTTGGTAATTCTGTCTGTTCTGCTAGACGGACCACCTTTCAACGCAGACTTTTCACTCCTTGCCCTTGGTGTCTCCGGCTGACTCTGGTGCCACTGAGAAGTTGCTGATGCTGAGGATTTGGACTGCACCACTCCAGTGCTGGCGACAGGGCTCATTGGTGTACCACTCCCAGATAGAAGGTCATCGTCTCCCTCTTCTTCCATGAGTGGACCTTGTAGTACTGTATCCTCCCCACCAACACCAGTGCTTACATCTTTTTGTAAGCTTGCAAGGTGGTTCTCCCATACAATTGTGTGTGTTTTTTTCATATGGGTCGTTGGGCCTCCAGTACCATAGTTTGTACCAATCTTACCACGACTAACATTGGTGTGACAAATGGTGCATATAGCAATGTTCTCCTGATGTGGGTGAACCGTAAAAAAATCCCAGACTGGGGAGCTAAACTTTTGTCTCCTGCCATAGGAAGAGGAGGACCCACTTCCAATCCCGGATGAACTGGAGCCTTTTTGTTGAATTTCCCTATGTGACAGTTCAGTACTAGTACTGCCACTACCTCCTTCTGTTGAGGTGGCGCTTGCGCTGGATGTCGCACGCTGCCGGGCCTTCGCTGATGCAAAAATGGGAGCTGGTGTTACTTTGGGCGCTGAGTGTGTAGGAGTTACACGTGCTATCTGCTCATCACTAATCGCAGCCCTTCTGGATAGGGTGAAAATGCTGGTCTCTACATCCTCTGCACCAGGAATAACGCTTGTGATGATGACATTGTCAGTGTCAGACCCGTCTTTATCACCATCAGTATCCTGTTCACCTACATCGAACTCCGGAAGTTCAAGCCTTGACGGATCCTTCCTTTTTCCCAGCCTGGTCTTTTGATGCCTCTCCTTTGAATGCTCAGTTCTTCGTTGTGGATGCCAATCCTTATCAAGGTCATCTGAAGGGAAGCTATGCGAAGAACTCGATGCACTGCCACTAACCCTCCTTTCCTTTCGTAAATTTAAAGACAGTAGATCACCTCCGGAAGTGGCTTCCTCTTCTTCTTGCTCGGAATGAGGCTCTACTTCCTGAACTGCCCCGACATCGGGAGGAACAACTTCCACTATTGCGTGCGGAGACGGTGGTTGTTGTTCTTGAGGAAGTACTATAGCGTGCTGTGGTTCTTCAACAACTACTACTGTGGGATTTGGTTGCTGTTGTTGAACAACTATTGCGGGCGGTGGTTGTGGTTTTTCAACAACTATTGCGGGAAGTGGTTGTGGTTGTTGAACATCTACTGCTGGCGGCGGTTGTTCAGCACTTTCATCTTGCGTGGATTGTGTGCTACTTTGAGACAGCGATAAGTTAAGTTCAGGCTCAGTATCACTGCTTTGTAACACTAGGCCGGCTACCTCTTCGACCCTCATGTGCTTGGCCCTGGGTTGGTGGCTTGCCCCCGCTAATGCGGATGTGCTGGCTCCAGCTTGCACCACGGACACCGCTGCTGCAGGCGTACGTTTTGGGGGCCCAAAAAAGGTTTGGGGATCCATACCAGCCTTAAGTGACACTTCCTTCTTCTGTACCTTCTTCTCAGCAACTTTCTTGGTGGTGGAGGACCTGGTACCTGCTCTCTTAGGACCCATCTTCTTCTGATGTCAGCAGCACACAGCAGCACTCAGTAGCACAAATTGCAGAGATGTGTGGTCAGATGAGTCACACACCACACGTGGCGTACAATTGAAGGACGTCCGTCTGGCAGTTGAACGGGCGATGGATGAAAACAGCCAGCACCTCCTCAGTCTTTTTCTGTGCACCTACAAGCAAAGAAGACAGAAAACGTCAGTCAAACAAGCAGTAAGCCAACACATGAACAATTGAAAGACACACAGGGCAATGTATAAAACAGAAAAAAGAAGACTAATACTACGAGCACCACAGCTCCCAGCCACATGAAGTCCAGAAATAACCAATAATAAAGTCAAGCAGGCCTATCATATACCAATATGGACAGAAAAAGGAGGATGCCTGCTACACATGAGTCATGACAGGTTAATGCAAGGAAAATCAAAATACCCCATGGCTAAGAGTTTGTAAAACTTCACTGCAAAAACACATACAAGTCATAAAATTATTACACACACAAAAAAGTTACCTACCCCCCTGCCCAGACAACCAACTTGGAAATGCAATGGCATACACACATGCCGTAATGATGGTAATTAAATAGACCAAATAGAAACAGCTACATAAAGCAGCCCCGCTAACTAGTAACTAACTACCACCTCTGGGACTCTGTCCTACTATCAGATCAGACCAAAAGCAGGGAGGCCAATGATAAATGCACAAAGGAAGTACCTACAAAATGGCCGCCACCACATGGCCTGTCCAGGAAGACAAAACTACAACCAAATAACACAAAAATGAGGACTTTTTTGTAGCACAGGGGACACATTAAACATTTGAGGAACTTTTATGCAACTCGGGACATATTGTTCGCGAGAATGCAAAATCGGCGTGTTCGGCAACGCGAATCGAGTAAAAAGTCGTTATCGCGTTCCCGAGCCAGTACATTGAGCGCGCGAACAAGACAAAAAAGGTAAGGTCGCGTTCTCACACGGCGCGACATTACCAAAACTACCCGAGCTGTATTCCTAGGGTTACCTAATGGCAGGGAGTGCCATAATAGCTACACACAAGCAACCAAAAAACTAAAAGTACCACCATTACAAAAAAATGTGAAGCAATCCAAAGCCATACACGGTGTAATTAAAGTTACACCCCAACAATGGTTGATTAACTTGAATGCACCTATGGCTGTGAGTGGTAGTACCAACAAAAGCCTTGGATGGCTATGGCAAAAGAAGAGAACCAGGTAAGGACACAGAAAATGGCCGCCTCCATAGGGCCAGGAGGACAGGGACACCCAAAAACAACATGGAAAGGGGATGAACCCAAAATGGCCTCCACCACATGGCAAAATCAGTCACAAAGGAAGCATACACAAAATGGCCGCCACCACATGGCCTGTCCACCAACAACAACATAGCAGAATCATCACAAAGGAAGTAAGTACACACAAAATGGCCCTCACCACTACATGAAAAGAAAGAGAGGACAGACAATAAATGCCTATGCCAAAGGGACAATGCTTAGCTTCACAAAATGGACACACCAGACACCACCCCCCAAATTGGTCACCCCAACCATAAACAAGAAATCATTACATAGAGGACAGAAAGGAACTGGGAGTGGCCCATGCTCCAGGAAGACAAAACTACAACCAAATAAGTAAATAACACAAAAATGAGGACTTTTTTGTAGCACAGGGGACACATTAAACATTTTCGAGGAACTTTTATGCAACTCGGGACATATTGTTCTCGAGAATGCAAAATCGGTGTGTTCGGCAACGCGACTCGAGTAAAAAGTCGTTATCGCGTTCCTGAGCCAGTACATTGAGCGCGCGAACAAGACAAAAAAGGTAAGGTCGCGTTCTCACACGGCGCGACGTTACCAAAACTACCCGAGCTGTATTCCTAGGGTTACCTAATGGCAGGGAGTGCCATAATAGCTACACACAAGCAACCAAAAAACTAAAAGTACCACCATTACAAAAAAATGTGAAGCAATCCAAAGCCATACACGGTGTAATTAAAGTTACACCACAAAAATAGTTGATTAACTTGAATGCACCTATGGCTGTGAGTGGTAGTACCTACAAAAGCCTTGGATGGCTATGGCAAAAGAAGAGAACCAGGGAAGGACACAGAAAATGGCCGCCTCCATAGGGCCAGGAGGACAGGGACACCCAAAAACAACATGGAAAGGGGATGCACCCAAAATGGCCTCCACCACATGGCAAAATCAGTCACAAAGGAAGCATACACAAAATGGCCGCCACCACATGGCCTGCCCACCAACAACAACATAGCAGAATCATCACAAAGGAAGTAAGTACACACAAAATGGCCCTCACCACTACATGAAAAGAAAGAGAGGACAGACAATAAATGCCTATGCCAAAGGGACAATGCTTAGCTTCACAAAATGGACACACCAGACACCACCCCCCAAATTGGTCACCCCAACCATAAACAAGAAATCATTACATAGAGGACAGAAAGGAACTGGGAGTGGCCCATGCTCCAGGAAGACAAAACTATAACCAAATAAGTAAATAACACAAAAATGAGGACTTTTTTAGCACAGGGGACACATTAAACATTTTCGAGGAACTTTTATGCAACTCGGGACATATTGTTCGCGAGAATGCAAAATCGGCGTGTTCGGCAACGCGAATCGAGTAAAAAGTCGTTATCGCGTTCCCGAGCCAGTACATTGAGCGCGCGAACAAGACAAAAAAGGTAAGGTCGCGTTCTCACACGGCGCGACGTTACCAAAACTACCCGAGCTGTATTCCTAGGGTTACCTAATGGCAGGGAGTGCCATAATAGCTACACACAAGCAACCAAAAAACTAAAAGTACCACCATTACAAAAAAATGTGAAGCAATCCAAAGCCATACACGGTGTAATTAAAGTTACACCACAAAAATAGTTGATTAACTTGAATGCACCTATGGCTGTGAGTGGTAGTACCAACAAAAGCCTTGGATGGCTATGGCAAAAGAAGAGAACCAGGGAAGGACACAGAAAATGGCCGCCTCCATAGGGCCAGGAGGACAGGGACACCCAAAAACAACATGGAAAGGGGATGAACCCAAAATGGCCTCCACCACATGGCAAAATCAGTCACAAAGGAAGCATACACAAAATGGCCGCCACCACATGGCCTGTCCACCAACAACAACATAGCAAAATCATCACAAAGGAAGTAAGTACACACAAAATGGCCCTCACCACTACATGAAAAGAAAGAGAGGACAGACAATAAATGCCTATGCCAAAGGGACAATGCTTAGCTTCACAAAATGGACACACCAGACACCACCCCCCAAATTGGTCACCCCAACCATAAACAAGAAATCATTACATAGAGGACAGAAAGGAACTGGGAGTGGCCCATGCTCCAGGAAGACAAAACTACAACCAAATAAGTAAATAACACAAAAATGAGGACTTTTTTGTAGCACAGGGGACACATTAAACATTTTCGAGGAACTTTTATGCAACTCAGGACATATTGTTCTCGAGAATGCAAAATCGGCGTGTTCGGCAACGCGAATCGAGTAAAAAGTCGTTATCGCGTTCCCGAGCCAGTACATTGAGCGCGCGAACAAGACAAAAAAGGTAAGGTCGCGTTCTCACACGGCGCGACGTTACCAAAACTACCCGAGCTGTATTCCTAGGGTTACCTAATGGCAGGGAGTGCCATAATAGCTACACACAAGCAACCAAAAAACTAAAAGTACCACCATTACAAAAAAATGTGAAGCAATCCAAAGCCATACACGGTGTAATTAAAGTTACACCACAAAAATAGTTGATTAACTTGAATGCACCTATGGCTGTGAGTGGTAGTACCTACAAAAGCCTTGGATGGCTATGGCAAAAGAAGAGAACCAGGGAAGGACACAGAAAATGGCCGCCTCCATAGGGCCAGGAGGACAGGGACACCCAAAAACAACATGGAAAGGGGATGCACCCAAAATGGCCTCCACCACATGGCAAAATCAGTCACAAAGGAAGCATACACAAAATGGCCGCCACCACATGGCCTGCCCACCAACAACAACATAGCAGAATCATCACAAAGGAAGTAAGTACACACAAAATGGCCCTCACCACTACATGAAAAGAAAGAGAGGACAGACAATAAATGCCTATGCCAAAGGGACAATGCTTAGCTTCACAAAATGGACACACCAGACACCACCCCCCAAATTGGTCACCCCAACCATAAACAAGAAATCATTACATAGAGGACAGAAAGGAACTGGGAGTGGCCCATGCTCCAGGAAGACAAAACTACAACCAAATAAGTAAATAACACAAAAATGAGGACTTTTTTGTAGCACAGGGGACACATTAAACATTTTCGAGGAACTTTTATACAACTCGGGACATATTGTTCGCGAGAAAGCAAAATCGGCGTGTTCGGCAACGCGAATCGAGTAAAAAGTCGTTATCGCGTTCCCGAGCCAGTACATTGAACAAGACAAAAAAGGTAAGGTCGCGTTCTCACACGGCGCGACGTTACCAAAACTACCCGAGCTGTATTCCTAGGGTTACCTAATGGCAGAAATTGACAGACACCCAAAACCTGACATACCCCACACATAAACATAAGATTTTCTAAATCAAACCAGTCCATCCATGATTTCCTAATTAGAGGTACACCAGAAAAACAGTTGATTACCTTTCATGACCCTATGACTAGTACCTCTGGCCTACTGGAAGAGTAGGCCACAAGTTTGGAGGCCTATGGCAAGACCAAAGTGGCTGGGAAACATAAAATGGCCGCCAACAACACATGGCCAGGCCAACCACAGAAAGTTATTACAATGAACTCAAACATGCCTACACACTAACTACATGGAGTACTAGGGTCAGCTATTGGCTTAAAAAAATAAAAAAACTTTTTCATTACACAAACAGAAATTCCACAGCAGACATTGCTATTGCATAATGATGACCATAATCCAATGCCAGCCATGATGTTTGTTTACAAACTTGAATAAAAATTTAAACACAGAATTATGATTTTACCCATGGGTACCTCTCTATGTAGCCTGGATGAAATTTAAAAAGAAATACAAGTTGGGACCTCATAAAAGTAGGCACCCATCAATAATTTAAATCAAGGAATAAATACTGTAGTTAAAAAATTTTAAATCAAACAAACACAAGTCTACAACATCATACTCACTCATACATTACTGAACTTACTTGAAAAAGAGAATTCAAAATCCAAAAGTCCTCAGTAAGATTCAAAAAAAGCAGTAATGCAGCCAACACACACACAGAAAGTGATCCTGACAGCTCAAAATCCAAATGAAAGTGACCACCTCATGGACAAAGCACTGGGAGGAGCCCGGTGGACAGGAACAGGAAGTTGTAAACTCCAGAGCCCTTCCTCCTTAATATTCAAAAATAGAGTAGAAACAGAAAGAGGACTCCTTCCCCCCAAAAAATACATCCAAAGGTACAACTTTGAGGGGTTTTTCACTTGTTTGCTAACCAAAATGGTAATTTATTATTATGGTTTAACTTTTAACATGCTCGCGAGTTATTCTGTGCAAGATTGCAGGTTCTGCGTGTTCGGCAACTCGATCTTACCAACAAACATACTTGTGCGTCCTTATGGCTTTATCGCGCTTCCAATGACGTTATCGCGTTCGCACAGCTGTACGGAAGGGTTTACAAACATGGTGGCCGACGCGACCGGGAAAAAGCGAACGCAGAACCAAGGTAAGCCATTGCCGCGCACGCGATAATGTTATTTAGCGCGCGACAATGTTATTTAGCGCGCGACAACTACGCTCCGCACCGGATAGCGGAGTTATCGGCAGCTACGCGAACTCCGCGGAACGCGGAGTTGCCAAAACTCCGCAAACTCCGCAAACGGAGCGTAGTTCTTCGCCCAGGGTTACTTAAAACTGTATTCTATTTGATAATTCGTATTATATTCGACATAGGGTAACTCACTTATAAACCGTCTTGGGCAATTTAAGACCTATTAATATAGGGCAAAATGCGTGTTTACCGCTGAATCTTTAATTACGATACAAATTGGTAATTTTTTGACCAAACTTTCTATCATGATGAGTAAGATGATAGAGCTCTGCACACAGAGACGTAGTTTACATTTAGTAGTGAAATGCACATGAGCAAGGTTTGGTAGCACTGATAATAGTGTGTTATGCTTGGGCTAATAGCCTTGTTTTGGTATTGACCATTTAACTGATTTTCCCTGATGTTAAGTAAGTAACAGGATGTCAATTTTTTAAATAAAATAAATGTCCTCATTTTTAGATGTAAATACGTATATTTGTATGTACTCGGTTTAGAATTAGAATTTATCCTTAATAGTAATTTACTTATTGGTTTGGTCAAACTCGATATTAAAATACTTTGTTATTGGTGTTATTTATTTTTTGCTTATTCGCTGGAAATATATTGGTTTACTTGTATTATCTATCACGTACATGGTGACATGTTCAAAAATGGTCCCCATGTTGGGCCAATGATTGATGCTCCCTCTACACACTAGTCCCTTTTTTATGTTGATGGAGTGGTGATATACTAACCAGAAGTCTAAGATGGCGAGGAAGCAAAACGCCATGGAAACATGCGGCACTCTCTCTGTAGAAATTCTTGCTGTTATAAGGTAAAGGCATTTCATTGTGAATCAGGCTTGGAATTTTATTTTCGTCTACATGCAAGACGTAGCGCATACCTTATCGTCCCAATTTGGGTAGTGTGGCATAGCGGTAAATCGGTTTTACAGGCTCATTATGATAATGGGTTACACTCGTAACAGTTGAATAGGAAATATCTGTTTAATTTAGCTTTATAAATAATTGGTTCATTATACCTGCTTTGCAGGATACATTTATAATACTGAGGACACTGTATGAAAGTTTATGATAGATGTCACTATTCCCTTATATATTGCTTCAGGTGGTGAGTTGCTACACCTAGAGTGTGCATGAGCTGTTCAGGGACTTTCTCGTTAGCGCAAGAGTGTTATCTGGGGACATATTGAGTTTCTTTCTTTATACACTCTTTCAGTGAAATATTTTTTTTTATCCTGTCTACCAGGGACACGTTTCACTTTTCTTATTGTCCATCATGCCCTGTAGACTTATTAACTCAAGTTGCCCACTATATATATATGTATATTTCTGGTGCAGTACACTGATTATCTCTTAGTTGTTTCAGAGACCAAAGAAGGTTGTAAGTTGAATACAATTGTGCTCTTGAATCATCTGGCTGACAATAGGCACAAGGACGTACCTACAAAGATGTTGTATTGTAAGAAAGAAGTGATTTACCCTGGTCAGCCCATTCAAAATGAACGAGAAGAGCGTCCAAACCACATGTTTTTGCAATCCTGAAAATGAACCCTCCAACTACCTGTAGGGAAGTGAGGGTGTTTCTGGGAATGTTTTGTTGCTGTTGTCCGTGAATTACAAACTTCTCCCTGATTGCAAAGCCTTTAATAAAGCATTCTTACTGTAGCATAGTAGATCTGATTCCATTTGATAATGTACATGAGTGTCTTTCTAAACTCAGTGCCTTTCTAAACTCAGAGACAAACTCCACCACACACCAGCTCCAGGAATGCAAAATTATTCATAGGTGTTTTAGAACTGTATTGTTATGAAAAAGTAGGGAGTGGGTGTGGGTACTGGGTAGCTGGGTGGGTGTCAGCCCTGTGTATTGTTGAAACACCATGCTATCAGCTAGCATGTCACAACCAGGGGATGGAATGTGTTGAGGGTTTAGAGACCAGTGACAGTTACCCCAGGGAAGCTGTTAGATGGATGAATGCGGTCTTCTTTTAAGATCAAAGGAACTTACTTTTGGTAACTCTCCACTCTTCGTGTTACTTATGCAGCAACTTACTTGGATTGCCACACTGGCATAGTCAGCAGGATAAAAGAATATCTCAACACTAATGGAGAGCCTGTAAATTTGTGATCCCATGTCTTGATTTCTACTACAGTTAGACTGGATCTCATAAGGCCTGATTGGTGTCAGATCAGTACTTGTGACTGTTAAGAGCAACTTTCCTAGTTGCTGTTTCCCTTCTCTGTATTCCATGAAGGGACAAGACTGTATTCTCACTTTGTTAATTATAAGGGCTTTGTTGTACTGATACATTGTGTACTTTGACGGCCACCCTGCTGTGACTTTCTTTGCCCTCCATTTCCCAATCGTTGTGGTGGTGCTCACGCTCCAGCCTTCTTAAGCCTTTGGCGCTCCAGCCTTCTTAAGCCTTTGGCTGTGGTCAACAGTGGTTTGACCGCACTATCACCCAGGATTTATTCACTAGGCAACATTGTATCTTCTGCAATAGATATAATGGAACAGGATTTGTCCATTCTCCAACATGGACATTCACAATTACGGACTATTATACTGCTAGTGTGGATGCTACAATCATTGAGTTCTGGCCACATGCCCTGGTGTTATATCAATATTACGACTCTGTTTTCTGCATATAATCTAATGGAAAGACAGATGATGATGGAATAAAGAGCTGCAAAATATATCATGTTGCACATTGGAAAATTGGACTAATTACCTTTTATCATGGCTGAATCACCATCCACAGAATGGTTAATCCATGGCTATATTACACTGCCAGTCCAGAATTTTCATTTTAAATACTGTCTACAGTATAAC
Organism: Lissotriton vulgaris; assembly: GCF_964263255.1. Classification (NCBI taxonomy): domain Eukaryota; kingdom Metazoa; phylum Chordata; class Amphibia; order Caudata; family Salamandridae; genus Lissotriton; species Lissotriton vulgaris. The sequence goes on along the minus strand of NC_141696.1, from coordinate 457,824,006 downwards.
CAGATAGGTAGATATGAGGTGCTAGGAGAGGGTACATATATCAGTAAAGGGAAATAACATATCAATTTACATGCAGGAATGGAGATACTCATGTTTTTCTCAGTCAAACTGTGAAAGTGCTTTAAGTAGGTCCTTAGTTTGCAAGGGTATTTCACTTCACAGTGCCTGCAATGATTCTGTTGGAAACCTGTCCTTTTACTTGAAGAGTTCCCCAGCTGCCATTAGCCATCTGGTGTTCAAGCTGCTCTTGAATGGGGGCTATTTGATGCTGAATGATCAAGGCTGTTGTGGGATGGTACCAGGCATTGCATATCTGGTCATAATAAGTTCAAGGGTTACTTGTTGTATGCAAGTATTGTTTCCACCGGCTCACACAGTTAGGGTAGCACTGCTTTTGCCTTCATTGAATGTTTCCTTTAAATAGTTTGAGTATCTGAGCAGACTCAAAGCCATGCTTCTTCAAAAAGATGTCAAAAGACACCCAATTGTTGGACGGAATGCAGAAAAAATAAAGCATTCACCCCCAGTCAAGAGATCTGGGTTAAATCCATCATTCTTTTGCTCACCATGCCAGCCCAGTGTAGACCGGTTTCAGGGTATGTCACCCTTCTTCAGGCATGCTAGCTTGAATCCATTGGCACAGTGAGCAAGGGACCCACGCCTGGGTATGGCCATCCCACTTAGGGTGAAAAGTCAATGATGCAAACAAATGATGGATGGAATGCGGACAAAGCAAACAAGCTCCCCCAGTCAAAAGATCTGGGTTAAATCCATCATTCTTTTGCCCACTAAGCCACCCCAGTTTGGACCCAGCCATATGCAAATCAGTCTTGACCCTTGAGGTTCCGTGACGATTGTAAGTGGTGTTTTCGACTCACACGAATATGGTCGAGTCTGGTATCTACGGACCGCAAATGACGAGTTTAGTGGGTGTACGCAGTTTCGTTGTGCTAACCTAAACCGTTCGTCTGTTTCGTGGGTTTATCCATCTGTACCCACGGGTTCCATCTTAGATACGGCATCCATTTTGTCTCTTGCCCTCAAGTAGCCAGCGAACGGACGTTGTCCGCTTCGCGACCCTGGGATTCCCAAGACATTTGCGGAAGACACATCTCCTTTGAAAGTGTCTTTATGATGAGGGGGATGATACTGTAAGGCAGATGGCCCCGCTCGAGGCTCATCTTGCCGTGCCGGTCTATTGTCCCAGCCGTGCATCTCATTAGGCACGTCCCTTTGATGCCTGTAGCTCGTGTTTCCCAATACCTCCCTTTTACACCCTTTTCCGATCTCCCCACTGTCCTGTTTTCCTCTGCACCTGTCTTTGTCCCTTCTTCGATCTGTTTATTGCTGATTGGAATGTACTAATGGTGGGAAGATGGGCTTTTACAGTTGGGAACCGCCAAATGTTTCCGCACTTATGTTCCGGACCCTGAATACATCAAAGCGACCCCTCTCGGGGATAATTATGGGAACCAAGTTGTAAACCTTTGTGTACCATGTAAGCCTATGGGAGAAATATGTATAAAAAGGAGCGATCCACAGTAGCAAATTGAAGCAGATCCCGCGAACATACTTGTTGTGTACTTCTCGTGACTTCTGTGTTCCCTGCAGTAAATAAACCTCGAATCTTTGACGCCGAAGGAAGTGTCCCGTGTCTCTGTCACTTGTACGCCGGAACAGGTTACCCACAAAGGTTTCAGGTGTTGTCCCCTGGCACCGCTGGGTCTTAAATAACCCAGTCCTTCACCCTGTGCCCCATGGGAACAGTCCAAACTGAACTGCCAGGCCATGTCCTCCCTGGACTGGAAACAAGCATCCTGGGACCGGTTTCAGTGTATGTCACGATTCATCAGCCAGACTAGCTTGAATCCAGTGGCACAGTGAGCAAAGGACCCACATCTGGGCATACCCATCCCACTTAGACCTTTTATCCTGTTATGTTCTGATTAAAAGTCGATTGATATCCTTGAAACTAGCCTCATTTATTATGCATGAGGAGTCTTAATAAAACCCCTGCACATGATGTACATAACAAGATTAACATACTCTGTACAAAAGTCATCCCTATCTTTCATGCTAGGATGCCCTGGCTACTTTGCATAATTACAATGTTTGATTTAGAGTCATCTACATAATCATACTCACAACATATTGATTGTGGTAGAACCCCCAAGGCTACCTTTGTTGTATAAAATAACTGCATTGTAACTAGTAGAGAGGAGGAGACACTTCCACACTAACACACACACTGAGGTCCCGGCATGCTGAAGCTTCAACACGCAGTGGTCAGACATCCCTTACGGCGTGTTTAACTCGTGAACACAATGAGGTCCTTCACTCTCTCCCATCAGGTAATTGGGTTGGCGCTTTCCTAGGGTATTCTTGGCTTCACACCCACATACATGCTAGGCACACTTAAGTACACTTAGGAAGTGTCTGCATAGTAGGAGTAGGCTTCATTAATGTCATGTTTATATGCCTGCATATATTCGCTGTCTATTTACTCTGTTGGTGCATGTAATCTCTTACGTTAGCTTCTGTCTATTGATTGTTGCTGCAAATATGTTTTATATTAGAATGACACTAGTACAATAAATGCTTATTGAAATTGTCCCCAACGTTTATTCTGCGTATCTCTGTGAGACTAAGTGAGAAGTGAAAAGTACTGTTCAGTTTTCAAGATCCCTGAAGGGTCAAGGGTTGTCATGTTCGATGGCTGCCAGAAACTCCTAAGTAAGTTTAAGGGGCTTATGGTGGCACTGTGAGCTAGCTTGTCTTTAGGCTGACATGTACTGCTGGGGTGTCCAGAATCAGTAGAGACACCAAGTCCTCAGTTTACATTGTCCAACAAATGCGCAAAACCTATATATTCGTAGGAACTACACAACATTGTGACTGCTGCTGCCAGAATGTCTCCCAAAATGCAGGATGGGGTCCTTTGGATTACTGAGGAACTCCTGACAGCAGCTGTAATGTATAGTACATATACATATTTCAAGACAAAGGATAATGTGAATCATTTTACATGTATATGTCATAGTTATAGACGTTCAACACAGTTGAGGATACTCCTCTTCAGATGATCTCGCAGGCAATAGCTCATACCTCTGAATGGGAAAAGCTCACTGAAGTCAAACGCGACAGAATACGTACCATTCTCCATGGTACCATACTAAAACAGTACCCCCTTAAGAACACGGCTCCCAGAGGGCTATTAGTCACCAAAGCCCTTAGGATTTTCCTTAATGATGCCACATTTAGGAAAGAATGGGCCATGATTGCGTGGCACTGTACCCGCGACTGGCTCGTCCTTATAATTAAAACAGCTCTGAGACTTTCCGAGACCATACTGGTTGAAATTCAAGAGACTGAGGCCCATTTTAAAACAACAATTACAGGTTTCAAAAAAAGCTGGATGAAATCAATAAAGATCTAAATGATTACAAAGAAAACCTAATGCAAGCCAAAGTCACCAAGTTTCAAAAAGATTTAGCAAAATTTGAATTTGAGAAGGTCTACCCTTACTCTGCGGCTTCTTTTACACCGCCCACTAGGAACCCAAGTAATACTGACCAATCGGATGATGATTCATCAAATAGCAGAGGCTCAAGTACTGGTTCCTATAAACAAGGGAGAAAGAGAGGTAACAGAGGAAACCACAACAACAGAGGGCGGCCTGCATATCACAACCAATCACAGAGATGGCCTGTACCTCCACAAATGGTGGGTATGGGACAACAATTCCCCTTCCACCAACCGCCCTATCCAATGATGGGATGGAACCCGGGCTTCATGCCACCAACCAATTTTGCTCCCCAATATCGCCAGCCTTTTTTAGACTTGGGCAGGAGAGGAAAAAGGGAAGAAAAGAGGGATGAATCAAGTGTCTTGGGAAGACAAGGACACGGTGAGCAATCACACCCGCAACAAGGACCAACAGCCGGGGAACGAGCGGCATCTGAGCTTGATAACCAACCTCTCCGATAAAATCCTATCACCAGTTGAAACCAAGGTTTTAGAAAGAGGACTAGGCTTCATCCCCACCTCCCGACCGGACAAGTTCAGACTCCATTGCGAGCTTGCCGCTTTCTTTAGTAAGCTGATACTCAAGGCTTTCTTCGAGGGTAAGGAAAACCCTAATGAAGCCCTTCGGAATGGAGACACCGGACTCAGATTGAGTTCTACTTTCAACCCCCGCCACACACAGTGCCGGCAGCTATCACTGCATTTGAACAGGCAGTTTTTCTGGACCTTGAAACTTGCCAAGACCCAACTACTTTCAATAATTTCACCACTGCAGAATACCGTGCACTACATGATTTGCAAAACGACCAGAGCATCACAATTAAGCCAGCAGATAAGGGCGGTGGCCTTGTCATACAGAAAACTGTTGAGTATGATAAGGCATGTTAACTACTTCTTGACGAAAGGAAAAACTACAAACCTTTGATGACAGATCCCACAGAGGATTTGAGAACACGGATCTCGGCACTAGTAAGAAGAGCAGAAGAAGATGGACACATCTCAAAGAATGAGGTGGATTTTCTCAGCACCAATGAGAATATTACCCCCTATTTCTACACACTTCCAAAGACGCACAAAAATCGGATGCCACCACCCGGACGCCCGATTGAGTCAGGGACGGCTCCCTTTTGGAGCCATTATCGCGCTTCTGTAACCATTATCTGAAGCCGATGGTCCAGAGTACCTCAACCTATCTCAAAGACACTAAGAGCCTCCTCCAGTCACTCCAGGACGTGAGTTTCATTGAAAACACTGTGACACTAGTCACGCTTGACATTGAGAGCCTATACACGAGCATCCCCCGGGACGAACCATCAGGGTGCTTGGGGCGGCTCTAGATTCTGTCACATGGAACTACCAAGCTTCTAAGAACTTCATCTTGGAGTGTGCTACTTTGGCACTTAAAGATAACTTCTTTCCCTATGAAGGCAACCTCTTCCTCCAATGCACTGGAACTTCTATGGGCAGCACATTTGCACCCAGTGTGACAGGCCTCTATGTAGCAGATTTTGAGGCCAAATACATCTTGCAACCCGATAGCCCCTTTTCTGCGTCCATCAAAATCTGGCGGCGCTACATAGACGATGTTCTGGTCGTATGGACCGGTGACAATGAACAACTACAGGTCTTCCTTACTTGGGTCAACACTCTCGACTCCAATCTGAAATTTACATATACCACCAGCAAAACTGAGGCTACCTTCTTGGATGTAACAATCCAAGTTTCTGGAACAAGGTTTACCACCAAGACGTATCACAAGCCAACGGCCAAAAACAACCTCCTGGAGTACACTAGTTTTCACCCTCGACCTTTAACCACATGGCTGCTAGGCGTTTTTCCGTCCTGCGCTGAAAAACCATAAGGACCATTATTCATGACGAGCTGACCTTGTCATCCGCGCACGACAGGTAAGCGCCATGACGAGGCCAGCTCGTCATTAGCTTCGAAGGGGTTAAAAGAAAATCTGCCCTACGGCCAGTACCTACGGCTAAGAAGTTTGAGTTTAAAAAGCGCCTTTCATTTGCTTTGATATCGCCTGCTGTATTAATTATTTATTAGCGCTGCCTGTCTGAACTGCTTTGTGACATTCTGCCTGCTGTATTAACGATTCCGTAGCGCTGACTTGCCTGAACTGCTCTAATTGTGTAATTTAATTTATCTGCTGTGTAGAATATTGCCGCTTTGATTCATTAGCGCTTCATTGATTATTTCCACAGTGCTTTCATTCCTGTTAGCGCGTTAGACTGTAGCGCTACGCTGTGCCCCCCCTCCGCCTCCATTTTGTTTGTTGTTGTCCTCGTGTGCCCGCCCCGCCTCCCAGCTGTGACGCCCTCGCCCCTCCCCCTCCACTCTCCTTATATGACAGGAGTTCCCGCGCGCAGCGTTCACGCGCAGCGTCCGCGCCCAACCCGCGCCGAAGGTGCGCCAAAGGTAAGCCCGTCTACGCCCGTCCGCGCCTGGACCGCGCCCAGTGCCAGACCCCCTGCCCCTCGCGCTGCCCAGCCCCCCCGCACTACCTACGATGCCACCACCCTCCTAGCCCTTAACCCCGGTCGCGCCCCCAACTGCGTCCAAGCCGCTCCTGGACGCACCCATGGACCGTTCTCCTGCCTCTCCTGCAAATTTAGCAGCACCGACAACATCTCCGCTACGACCACACCACAGATTCCCGACCCAAACCACCTACAATGCATCCTTCTCAACACCCGCTCGGTCCACAGGCACGCCATTGACCTTTGGAACCTACTAGACACCATCTCTCCTGACGTCGCCTTCCTAACGGAAACATGGATGAACGCTTCCTCCGCCCCTGACATCGCCATCGCTATCCCTGATGACTATAAGATCACACGCAAGGACCGCACCGACCATACAGGAGGAGGAATCGCTATCGTCCATAAGAAATCCATCCGCATCTCTACCAGCTCCGACGCCAACCTCGCTAACTCCGAACACCTTCACTTCCAGATCCACATCGACCCCAAGACCACACTCAGAGGCACCCTCCTCTACAGACCACCAGGACCCCGCGCAAAATTCAGTGAAGACATCACAGACTTCATCACCCCACACGCGCTCTCCTCCAAAGACTACATCCTTCTGGGAGACCTCAACTTCCACCTTGAATAGATCAACGACCGCAACACCGCCACCCTCTTAGACAACCTCGCCAACCTCGGACTTAAACAACTGGTCACTTCCCCCACCCACATCGCAGGTCACACACTCGACCCCATCTTCACCTCCAGCAACCATGTCTCCTTCAGCCACACTACGGATCTCCTCTGGACTGACCACAGCTGCGTTCACTTCACCTACAACAAGCCGAAACCCATCATCCACCTCCAACCAACTCTACAAAGAAACTGGAACAAAATCACCACGGATCAGATCTCCACATCGCTCCTTCGAACCTCCCCAGCCCTCTCTTCTAACGCCAACGAAGCCGCCTCCAACCTCACCCTTTGGCTATCCAACACCGCCGACACCTTAGCACCACTGAAAAAACGTCAACACAAACTTGGCAACAAGAAGGCCTCATGGTTCAACGATGATCTCAAAAAGTCCAAGAAACTGTGCCGCTCCCTTGAAAAGGCCTGGAAAAAAGACCCATCCACCAGCAACAAGGACGCCTTCAAAAGCGCCACCCGTACTCACCACCAACTGATCCGAAAAGCCAAGAAAACAGCATTCAAGGATCGACTTGACAACAACGCCCACAACAGCAAGGAACTTTTCAACATCGTCAAGGAATTTTCCAACCCCTCGGCCAACTCCAACGACATCACCCCCTCTCAAACCCTCTGCGATTCCCTAGCCTCTTTTTTCCACAACAAGATTGCTGACATCCACAACAGCTTTGACAACCAACCCGGAAGCCAACCCACCCTACCATCTGCTGACCATCTTCCCCCCGTAAACACCCTTAACGCCTGGAACCCAATCTCCACTGAGGACACCATCCGCCTGATGAATTCCATCCACTCTGGATCCCCCACAGACCCATGCCCTCACCACATCTTCAACAAAGCAGACTCCGTCATAGCTCCGCACCTCCGAGACGTCATCAACTGCTCCTTCAACTCCGCTACCTTCCCAGAAGACTGGAAACACGCTGAACTCACCGCCCTTCTGAAAAAACCAACAGCAGACCCCACCGAACTCAAAAACTACCGCCCCATCTCGCTTCTTCCATTCCCGGCCAAAGTCATCGAGAAAGCCGTCAACAACCAGCTCGCCGCCTTCCTCGAAGCCAACAAATCACTCGACCCCTCACAATCTGGCTTCCGAGCCAAACACAGCACTGAGACCGCCCTCATCGCAGCAACAGACGACATTCGAACTCTACTGGACAATGGAGACACAGTCGCCCTCATCCTCCTCGACCTCTCTGCAGCCTTCGACACAGTCTGCCACAGCACCCTTTTACAACGCCTCAGAAACATCGGAATCCAAGGAAAAGCACTGGAATGGATCACCTCGTTCCTCACCGGAAGAACCCAGAGAGTCCGCCTCCCACCATTCAAGTCCGAGGCCTCTGAAATCATCTGCGGCGTACCTCAAGGATCCTCACTCAGTCCCACCCTCTTCAACGTATACATGAGCCCCCTCGCGGCCATCGCCCGCCAACACAACCTCAACATCATCTCTTACGCGGACGACACTCAACTGATCCTTTCTCTCACCAAGGACCCCAGCACCGCCAAAACTAACCTACACGAAGGAATGAAAGAAGTCGCCGAATGGATGAAACAAAGCCGTCTGAAACTGAACTCAGACAAAACAGAAGTCCTCATCTTAGGTACATCCCCATCTGCATGGGACGACTCCTGGTGGCCGGAAGCCCTCGGAAAAGCACCCATCCCGACAGACCACGCACGGAACCTTGGCGTCATCCTGGATTCTTCACTCTCAATGAACAGACAAGTCAGCGCCGTATCCTCTTCCTGCTTTAACATTCTTCGCATGCTCAGAAAAACATTTCGCTGGATCCCCTCCGAAACAAGGAAAACAGTCACCCACGCTCTAGTCACGAGCCGACTGGACTACGGAAACACCCTCTACGCAGGTACCACCGCTAAACTCCAGAAGAAACTACAACGAATCCAAAACGCCTCAGCCAGGCTCATATTAGACATCCCACGCAACGAATACATCTCTGGTCACCTTAAAGACCTCCACTGGCTACCCGTCAATAAGAGGATCACTTTCCGACTGCTTACCCACGCACACAAATCACTCTACGACATCGGACCAGACTGCCTCAACTCTCGACTGTCCTTCTACACCCCCTCCCGCCAACTTCGCTCTTCCAGCCAAGCCTTCGCCACTGTACCTCGCATCAACAAGACCACCATGGGAGGCAGATCCTTTTCATACCTGGCTGCCAAAACATGGAACTCACTCCCCGCCTACCTTCGCCTCACCCAGAATCACCTAGCGTTCAGAAAGCAGCTTAAAACGTGGATATTTGACAAATAATCCTCCTCCCCTTCCTAAGCGCCTTGAAACCCTCTGGGTATGTAGTGCGCTATACAAATTTTATGACTTGACTTGACTTGACTTGAATTACATGATTTCAAAACTCAATCTGCGGATCTTACAACAAAACTCAAGGCCTGAGGCTACCCTAAAACAATCTTGAACAAGGGCTACAAACGAGCGCGTAACCAGCCAAGGGAAGCGCTACTTGAGGACAGGGTCGACAATAACACAAAAGACATCCCATTGACCTGTGTAACGACACATAGTTCACTGTCAAATCTGATGAAGAAATCAATCAACAAAAACTGGAGAATATTGTCTAGTACTCACAAAACTTGGGAGAAACCTCTCTTCTCCTTAAAGAAAGGTCGCAGCCTAAAGGATGCGCTGGTCAACACACGAACGAAACCAAACAGAAACAGTAAGATCGGTGACTGACACCTGGGGCCTTCCAAAAGTGGTCGGCCATTTCCCGTGCTCTAACTGCAGTGTTTGCCACTTGAAAACGCACTCAAAAATGTTACGTCTCGAGCCTGGCAAGACGTGGATACAGAGAGACCATACCAATTGCAACACGCAGAACGTAATATATCTCATTACGTGTCCATGTGAACTGCGCCACGTAGGCATGACCAGAAGAAGGGTCAAACAGAGAATCTGTGAGCATCGATCAAATATCAGATGTAAAAAATCAACAACCAAAATGAGCAGACACTTTCTAGAACTCAACCACACAACAAAACGATATGCAATGGACAGTCATTGAACATATTAGTAGTGGTAACAACATCAACCACTGCCTCTTCGAAAAAGAACAGCGGTGGGTCTACAGACTTAGAACCCACATCCTTGGATTAAATGACGACATCCCATGGAACTCTGTGATAAAATGATTACCAGGGGCCATCTGTTGTTCTTGCGTCCTCATAACTGTGGGATAGTCCAGTATCCCTCACTGTCCACCCCTCCCATGCAGATATTTTGACATTCTAACTGGTCGTTAATGTCAACAAACTCCCGGGCCCAATAATAACGGGCTCTCAATTGAAGCACCTGACCAAGCCTCCATTTCACTAAAGAAAGAATGAATACTTTGATCTTTAAGTCTGCTGTCACCATGACAACAGTCAACATCGATCTTGATTGGCTTGCATAACCACGAGATCACGTGACAACAATCGTCAGATGACTACATAACTCCCCGATTGGCCTTCACACGTAGTCCGACCACGCCCACCCGGAAGACAATCATCGCACAACACCCATTTAACGCTCTCCTGGCCTTACATCTACATCTTTGGGGTCCAGTCGAGGGTAGATGCAGGTACACAGCGTAGTAGAAGCAGAAACCATCTACTGATTACTCCACTGAGCTAAGTACCTACCCAATGTTATACGACTGACTGTACGTTTACTCCCTTTGTTTCGACAAATCACAGGGTGTGCCAATTACGTTCCCACCCCCCTCCTGTGACCCATGGTGTGAATCCTGAACACCAAAAAAGTGAGAAATTTCAACCTGTTAGCGCGATCGCGCCTGCATTTTACTTTGATAGCAATCAAGGAAATACCCTTCCTTTTTAACTACCTTTTCATAGCACGTATTAAACACAGCACTACCCACTTTTAGCGTTCAAAGTTTGAGGACCATGGTGGTGATAACTATATTGTTATTTTACCACAATATGTCTCGTAAACCACACACTGGAGCACTTTGGATTGACATAAGCGATCAGCATCATGATTCTATGTATGTTCTGTCCTACATGTTTGTCCTTGTCTTTTTTATCCACAGGTGCAGAAACCGTAAAGCCGGAATCCTCCTAAACAAGGAGTAATTAAGAAGACAATATTTTCTCCTAATATTTTTGCACTTTACACTTTTTGGTTAATTTTCACTTTCACGTCCCTAGGTAAGGGTGGGCCTTAGAGAGTCCATTCCACCAGGGTTAAGTACACGCTGAAGTCCTGATGAATGCCAGGTAAATTCAAACCGTTTCATGGCTGAAACATGTCGACTGATAACTAGGAAACTACCACTTAATTAATTGTGGACGAATTTCCTACACATAATTTTTAATTAACCTGTCCCTAGTGATCACCAGAATAAAGTTAATTTTGATACACTATGGACTATTTTTAACCCTCCATCACTCTCTAGTTTTCTTTACACAACACTGCCTGAACTCACCAACCCGCTCTGCAGTAAAATCTGGCGTTGTAGCACACAAAAGAGACACTCGGTCTCTTTTGTGGGGCCTGATGATGAAGCATGTCATCACTAGGTGGTGAGTGAGGGCTTTCCTTAACGCCTTAAGTGAAGCCGTTTACTTGCTCCTGACGGTGGTTTAATACTACCATTGGACACTCTTTTCTTGTTTATTGACTAGTACTGGGAAATAAGAGTGTCACACTACTCTCCCTGCCTCTCTTTTTGTTTGGACATAATATAAGCAATGACATGGCTCTGTTCATGGCACCAGGCCGTAATAGTATCTTGAATGACTTTTTAGCAGTAGAAGTATACACTAATTGGGGGAGAACTGGGTGAATGGCTCAAAAATAGATACATCAATTTAATGCTTTCTACCCTCTTCTTTATAGTCACAGTATAACACTAAACCGAAATGTCATTTAAGAGTTATATTTTCAGGAGACCCTAATGCACTGTATGAAAATAACAATTTATCCCTTATTACAAAAGTTAAAATATAATTTCAGAGATGAGATACAGTACCATTGTCAACTATCGGAGGAGTTGGGGAGCGCTAGAGGGTGCGCTGAGGAATGGCTGCCTTTTAAAACAGCTCCGCCGGTCGGGACAATTAGCCGATGAAAAGAACGGTATGCGAATGCCGTGGTGAACCAAAAACACCCCTCCAGCAGCAGAAAGAACGGACTAGTAGGGCTTTGGGATGCTTTGCACTCGGGAAAACAGTTAGTGTAATACATAATGAGGAGACATCCCGGTGTCTGCAAAATGGCGGCACCCTGGGCGATGTGCCTTATTTGACTGCCTGACATTAAAAGACTGCACTTTTGGACGTGGCTGGCGCTGAGACTGCCTAGATGTGAAAGCTGTTTGGGCAATTTGGGAGCAGCAAACTATGAAACAGACACTATTTCACACACAGCAGAGGTCACATCGTGGAAAGGCACAAAATGGCGGACCCACGCAGGGATGGTGAAAACAGAAATCTTCTTGCATAGAAGAAGTGGACTGCACTGTTGCATGGTGGCGCAGTGAGGTGGTGGAAAGCCGGTAGAATAATTCCCCCACATAGCACGCTGTGATATGCTGGTAGACTGAAATTCCCTCATACATCTCTGTACATATCGCAAGTAGCGGGCTACAACAAACCCTCAAGCGACGCCTACTAGCGCTGCGGACCACCAGACCAGTTGCTTGCCAGTGGGGTGCGAATGGATGCAGCATCATCATGTGTGGACACTGCAATTTACTATACATGGGTGGCAGAGAAGTGGAGTGAACCTAACATTACCGGGCGCCGGCCCCGAATTAAATATCCAATATGACAGGCACTGTCTACAGTGTTCGACGCCACAAGTGCTTATCAGAAACTGTGCCACATAATTCCCTTTGCCATATATCTGAAGTGGTGCAATATATGTGTGCATTATAGACACTGATATGGGTCCTCCATGGTTCTGCATAAGAGACATAAACATGATCGCCTTACAACCGGCTCCAAAACACTGATGTGTAGTATGCACTAACTGCCGTAAAAGTAGAGCCGTTACTAACTGGTGAAGCCATCCCCCTAAGTGGCCTAGTAGTGCACCATCTGCAGTGGATTGAGGGTTGCCTTGCTGCTTCATCACATTGAGACTGTCTGCTGCTATAAAGGTTGACTGCGACACATACGATTGAGGTGTGGTTAGACACAGCTGCTCGGAGATACCACAAGTTCTCAGCTGAGGAACTATACATACGCCATCTGCTATAACCGTCTACTAATCCAATCTTCAGTCACAATGGGTAAGCCTGATAGACAGCAGCGGAAAATAACATTTGAAACTAAACGCAGCGCCAAAGGTGCAGCCGCGCTTTCAGATACAGAACTGGAAACTGAGAACTCGATGAGCAAAGCCATGGAATGCGTCCTCCAAGCTATACAGCAAAGTCTGCAAGATATAAATGGGAAACTAGACTTGCTCACCCAAAGAGTAGATAACATGTCTGCGAAGTTGGATAAACAAGGTGAGCGCCTGGACATGGCCCAAGATCGCATAACGGCAGTGGAGGATGAATCACACACTACTACCCGCAAATGCACAGAAATGGAGAAGATCCTGGAGGTCATAAAGAACAAAGCTGAGGATTTAGTAAGCGAGATTGTGTCGCAATAACGTTAGAATTGCGGGGGTCCCTGAAACTACGAACACGGGGAAGATGGGAACATATGTGGAAGACATGCTACGTGATATTTTTGGTAACAACCACCTCTCGACGGTGTTAATCTAGAACGGGTGCACGGATCATTAGCCCCAAAACTACCTCTGGGCGCTCCATCGCGGACCATCATCGCCAGGGTCCTCAACTACAGGGACCGGGACGCAATTCTGAGGATGGCCAGGGAAAAGCAACAAATTACGTATCAGGGCAACAACCTAGTTTTTTACCCAGACTTCACGATGATGCTACAGACAGCACGGAAGGACTTCAATCCTGCAAAAAAGAAACTCAGAGAACTGGGTATCGAATATGCAATGCTATACCCAGCTAGACTAAGGGTAACGCACGATGGACGAACCAAAGTATTGCAGACACCAAAAGTGACAAAAGACTTTATATAAAAGGTACTCAGCAAGCGAAAGGAGCAGAAACGTACAGAAAAAGATCAAGATTACGAATGACCCTGGCTCAGCATTACTACTCTTCTCGGACTAAAAACAGCAAGGCTGGCTAGAGAGACTGAAGTAAGCCATAGGAAATAATATCTACATGACGACTGCTCTCACATTCTATATGATCCCAAAATGATGCAATACTCAGACAATTGGATAATATCACTGTTGTTTCCGGGGTGTAGGTGGACCCCAATATGCACCACACCCTGTTGGTGGTCGCTGGGTGCACCACAAACTAGAAGTTGTGAAAAGTGAATGAGGCGCTGATATCTACTGGTGGTAATGTATGAACTGTACATAAATTAACATATTCCAGATAGAAGTAATGGATGCTAAATATGAAGAACAACTCTGACAGATTAGTGTGATCACTGCCTGTTGGCTATGTTTGATAATAAAGTACTGGAACAGAATGCTCTGTCTATTAAGGCACTAGATGCAGGTGGATTTGTAGTGACATTGCAATGCTACGGTTTCGTATATATAACACTGTTGCTGTAACTGGGCTTATCCCTCGTGGATTGGTATATTTAACTTCCTAAGCCCCTGTTGGACGTCAGTGTGTGGGTTGATTTGCATTGTTTGTCGGATCAGGATTGTAACTTACCCTATATGAAACCCAACACTAAATGGTATCTGTGTCCTACAACAGTTGTATTGCATGGGGTAGCCTATGCATCTGCACTATGAACGTAATATCCGACCACATCCACCTTGTTGGATGGAGCCGAGTGCACTTGGCCAATCCCCCCAGGTGGATGCTCGCCACCACAAGTTTAGTTATATCGACATTTCTGTTAAGGGTATGTCTTTGGCATAATTGAGATGCCAAAGTGGGAGGGGGTGGACGGGATGTGTTTGGAAAGTGTAATGCAGATTGTGGTATTTGAGATACATTGCGGATGTCCAGACCGATACCAATATGTTTATTGTCACCATATGTCTAACAGAGAAATCAGATGCACACATTGCAAGCAGTGTACAATTACACTCTAATAAGATAACCTTTGGCCATCAACTATGAATAGATTACAACCAACGCAACTAATACTGGTGACATGGAATGTTAGAGGGCTTAATAACCGGAAAAAGATATGCCAGATATTTGCTTACTTCAACAGACTTCACATTGGTATTGCCCTTCTTCAAGAAATGCGTCTAGCTTTTACACATAGAAGTAATATTGGGAACAAATGAGCGTAGTCGGTACACAGCTTCTCATACTCGTCATTTTCTTGGGGAGTACTGATATTGGTCAGAAAAGGGACGCAGTTCCATATAGATAGCTTTATCAAAGAAGATTTGGGTCGATATGTCATTATAAGGGGATGCATTAGGGGGCAACAACTGACTTTGATAAATACCTATGGCCCAAATGTGGATGATCCCGATTTTTATAAATTAATCTGGCGTAAACTTAATGAGCTACCTTAAATGGCTCTACTTTGCGGTGGAGACTTAAATCTTGCTTTAAATGATCACTTGGACAGATCAGGCACCGCAAAGGAGCCACACAAGCGGGCGGTGGGAGTACTGTAAGATATTATGTCTGAAAATAGCCTGATTGACCTTTGGAGAGCTCGATATCCTCAGATCTCGGAGACCACTCATAATTCTGAGATTCACAATGGTTGATCTCAGATTGCCTATTGGCTAGGAACAGAGGAAACAGTATCTTGGACTCGAAATATACGTCAATTGCCCAAAACCCTTTCTGACCATAATCCGGTGCTACTGACTTTAGACTTCCCTCATTACACACCCCCACCATATGTATGGAGGTTTAATGCGAAAGCACTGCTAGACTCTGTCTACAGTGAAAATATTAGCCAGGCCTTCACTGACTAATTTACGTTAAACAAACCATCCACATAACACTTTATAGATAATTGTTTAAAAAATATGCAACATTTCCATAATCAAAATGAATATATTTAGTTTATTTGTTATGACTTCCCTTGTGTTTTCATCAAGCGCTTTCTTCTCTAAAGCAGATGGATTGCTTTTAAGCTTTATATGGACAAAAATAAACCTAGAATTTCTATTAAAGTAATGAATGTTCCCAAAAATGACGGGCTTACCCTTACTGAGCTCTCCTTATATGATTTAGCAACAGAACTAACACAATATGTCCATTAGCTTCAAGCCTTGACATATATGAGAATCATGTTATGTTAAGAATGTTAAAAAATAAAGAGATTTGTAATTTACCAAGTTCTATTGAGCTTGCAAAACTTCTAAATAGAGTTCAGTATAGGATTTTTTTTTAAAGAAAAAAAAGCTAGGCTTGACACGGTTTTTCAAATCCCAAACATAACTGCTGATACCTCCTTGTTCAAAAACGCAATTTATCTCCAATCATCACCCCGGAAAGGATCGTGTGATGGTGGCAATTTAGCTTGGCAATCTTTTCTAGGTAACAATTTTAGAGAGAATTCTGTTTTTTAACTTCTACCAAGATATACGCAGGCTAGATTTAATTATCATACATTCAGTCAAGGCAGATGGGTAAATAGCTAATAATAATCCAAATTAAACAACACACCGGAGCTTCTTATTAATTAATTTGAAAGTGTATTTTGCATGGGAAACGTCTTATACAACAACAATGGAAATTTTACATATCAAAGTGAAAAACGCTGACTCAACGGGGTAAAAGTTTGGTCCAAAATAAAGAAGATTTCATACAAGGCAACACATGGTTCCACCTTTCATAGAATGTTTTTTCAGTGGATGATGTGCAAAATTTAGTCCCAGGGTATCCCTAGCCTGCCCAAGTAGTGCAAATAACTCTAGAGGAGTCTAGATGCATATGTTTATGGTATAGCCCCATTACAAATATATGATTAATGATTAACAAGGGAATTGAATGCATTTTTATTTTAATATTTTCTCTTTCTTTTTCTTATTTCAAAAAATATATCTCCTTTCTCACTCAAGGACTTTTTATGATGTATCTCTGTTACATTTGCATGCCTAATTAAGAAAATAATAAATAAATACATTTCAGTAACAGAAAGGTGAAGTTATTCAAGCATGGCCTAAGTACTTTCCTTGCTTGAGAAGTGCTGCATGAGCTAGAATAATGTGGAGGTTAAAGAATATCGGGACTCCACTCCAGACAAAAGACAATCTGGGAAAATATTGCCTTGAAAAGGAATACAATGTTATCGAAGAAGAGTACAGCAGCTGTGAGAAATTGAATTGTTGATTGAGGGGTGTGAAACCCCACTCAAGCAAAAGCCACAATCCTTGTCGTGGTGAACCACAAAAAGTCATTAAATTAACCCGCGCTTAACCCTCTGGTAGCTAGGCACAAATGCAGTTAGGCTTAACTTAGAGGCAATGTGTAAACAATGTATGCAACATACAAACATTAGTGAAAACACAACACAAGAAAAACCTCACACTATGTTAACAAATATGGTAATATGTATTAAACAATTTGACAGAAAACATGATTTAAAAAATCCCATCAGTAGAACTGGAGATATGCACTTTCAAAGATTTATGGTAAGTATATAGCCTAAAAGCACAAAGCTCCACTCACGGTTATCTGGTCATGCACGACAGTAAAAGTCACAAATGCAGGCCAGGTACTGAGATCAGGTTAGTTTCGCTAAAAAAGTTACCTTCCAAAGTTCAGCGTGAAGGGTTCTCTTCCTGGTGGAGGAGGCCGTGAGGAGCTGGGAGAGAATAGTAGAATGGACATCTCTGCAAAACAAACAGCAGGCCGGGTGTTGTGGATAGTCATTACTGTAGCTTGAAGATCCTGACAGCCCGATGCGGACATTCATTGCTGGCACTTCGTATTGGCAGTCACTGCAGGCTGTCAATGATGTAGTGCAAAGTGCAGTTCTTGCATTGTTGGTTGTCTAAGATGGAAGAGTCGGGTTGACTAAAGCTTTGCATTGTTGAGGAAGGCAAGATCTCAGTGTAATTTTGGAGTCACGAAAAGCCCAAACTTCAGGATTTCTCCTTTTCTTTTAGGAAGAGCTCAACTAATCAATCAATCAATCAGGACATTTATAGAGCACGCTACTCACCCTCAAGGGTCTCAAGGCGCTTGGGGGGAGGGGGTGCTGCTACTGCTACAGCTCGAAGACCCAGGTCTTGAGTTGCTCCCTGAAGGAGAGATGGTCTTGGGTCAGTCGTAGGTGGGTGGGGAGGGAGTTCCACATCTTGGCAGCCAGGTAGGAGAAGGATCTTCCTGCAGTGGTGGTTCTGCGGATCCGTGGGATTGTGGCGAGAGCGAGGCTAGTGGAGCGGAGTTGACGGGTAGGTGTGTAGAGCGTGAGGCGGTTGTTGAGGTATTCGGGACCAGTGTCGTGAAGAGCTTTGTGAGCGTGGGTTAGGGAGCCTGAACGTGATCCTTTTGCTGACGGGGAGCCAGTGCAGGTCTCTCAGGTGGGCAGAGATGTGGCTGTGTCGGGGTATGTCCAGGATGAGTCGTGCAGAAGCATTCTGTATGCGTTGGAGTCTTTTCTGTAGTTTGGCTGTGGTTCCGGCATAGATGGCGTTCCCGTAGTCCAGTCGGCTGGTGACGAGGGCCTGAGGGTCCGTCTATCTGGTGTTGGTGGGGATCCACCGGACGATCTTTCGGAGCAATCGGAGGGTGTTGAAACATGATGATGAGACGGCGTTGACTTGCTTGGTCATATTGAGGGAGGAGTCCAGGATGAAGCCTAGGTTGCGTGCATGGTTCGGTGCCCAGTGCATGGGGCCACCAGGAGTCGTCGCAGGCAGAGGGGGATGGTCCCAGGATGAGGACTTCCGTCTTGTCTGAGATCAGTTTCAGCCGGCTGAGCTTCATCCATTCCGCGACGTCTTTCATTCCTTCCTGGAGGCTGGCTCTGGTGGTGGCGGTATCATTGGTGAGTAAAGGATCAGCTGGGTGTCGTCGGCGTAGGAGATAATGTGTAGGTTGTGTTGGCGTGCAATGGCGGTGAGGGGGGTCATGTAGATTTTGAAGAGAGTGGGGCTGAGCGAGGAGCCTTGAGGTATGCCGCAGATGATCTTGGTGGCCGACGAGCGGAAGGGAGGGAGGCGGACTCGTTGAGTTCTGTCGGAGAGGAAGGAGGTGACCCATTCCAGGGCCATTCCTTGGATCCCAGCATGGTGGAGGCGGCTTGTTAGGGTGCGGTGGCAGACTGTGTCGAATGCGGCCGATAAGTCGAGGAGGATGAGGGCAGCGGTTTCCCCATTGTCGAGCAGGGCCCTGATGTCGTCTCTGGCTGCGATGAGGGTGGTCTCGATGCTGTGGTTTGCTAGGAATCCGGACTGCGAAGGGTCGAGGGATCTGTTAGTCCCGAGGAAGGAGGTTATCTGTTTGTTGACGGTCTTCTCAATGACTTTAGCGGAGAATGGGAGGAGCGAGATGGGGCGGAAGTTCTTGAGGTCCGAGGGGTCTGCGGTGGGTTTCTTCAGGAGGGCGCTGATCTCCGCATGTTTCCAGCTTTCCGGAAAGGTGGCCGACGCGAAGGAGTTGTTAATGATGTTCCGGAGTTGGGGTGCGATGATGGTGTCAGCTTTGTTGAAGATGTGGTGTGGACAGGGATCGGCAGGGGAGCCGGAGTGGATGCTGTTCATCACGAGGGTGGTGTCTTCAGTGCTGACCGGGGTCTAGGCATGGAGGATGGTGGTGGGGGCGTTGGTTCGGTGGTAGGGTGCGTGGTCTGGGCGCTGATTCTGTTGTGTATGTTGGCGATCTTTTGGTGGAAGAACGAGGCGAGTGCGTCACAGAGGTCTTGTGAGGGCTTGATGTCGTTGTTGCTGGTGCTGGGGTTGGAGAGCTCTTTAACGATGTTGAAGAGTTCCTTGCTGTTGTGGGTGTTTGTTGAAATGATCCAGTCAAAATAGTAAGAAATGCCTTGGTTATCATAGCAGCACGAATAACATCCATCAATGGCAAGGTTCAACCTGTACTGACTTTCAACAGTCTTCAGTACCAGCTAACAAACTCTAGAACTAAGAACAATATCAGAAATAAACATGTCTCATTCACTGGCATGCAACCACAGCATAGCAATTAAAGAAACAGTAATAAACAAGAGTATAACACATCTCCCTTATTACAAAAACGAAATGAAAAAAAAGGAAAAAGAACCTTAAGCATACAGCAAAACAACATATCTTTTAGGCATGAAGATAACGTCTTTAACATAAGTCAATTAAGATATCTCTTAGGCATATTGATAACACGTTTGGTATCTTTCACTCTATGAGCAATAGAATCATTACCAAACAACTCATTTTGCTTAACAGATGGGTTTCTCTTATCACCCATAGCAGTGCATTTTGCTAATTTCTTAACATTCCAAAATTTGCCATCTTGTGTCATAACACAATTGGAGAAGACTTTTCTAACCTGAATGGGATCACTAAATGTATTAGACCCTTTGGATAACAAACCCGGTCTAAGAATTCTCACCCACTCTCCCACCTGAAATTCTTGAGATTTTGTATTCCATTTTCTGTCATACCACACCTTAGTTTTAAATTGCTTATTTTCCACACGTCTGGCAACATCATCCATATTAACCTTGTTCACCAAAAACTGATTACATTTCTCCTTTAACCACCATGGTAACATCCTAGATGCCGGATTGCGACCTTTAAACAATTTAAAAGGACTCACCTCAGTGATAGTGTGGGGTGTACTGCGGTAAGTCCATAACCGCTCCCTCAAAGCACTTACCCAATATCCTCCAGATTTGACTGATTCCACCACAAAATTCTTCAAAACTCGATTAAACCTCTCAACTTGACCATTCTCATGCGGTTCGTATAATGAAGTTAACCTGTGAACAATGTTACAATTTTTAAGGAAATTGGCCATTTCACTAGAGGTCAATTGAACACCATTGTCCGAAACCATAACAGAAGGACATCCTTCTCTAGTAAACACTTCTTTAAAAAAATTAATGACAGCTTCAGTGGTGGCTTTAGGGACAAACTTCACCTCAGGCCACTTGGAATGATAATCCACTATCACTAAGGCATAACGTGAAGACTCAGGTAGAATGTTAAAAGGACCGGATATATCAAAAGCAATTTTTTGCCACGGCTCCGAATGCCATTTAACAATCTTGAGTGGTGGAGTATACACTTTTAGCATTCTTTCTTTACACACACACTCTTGACACTCCCTAACCGTCCTATCGACAAATCTGTCAATACCTGGCCACCAAAACACAGATCGATCCAAACGTTTCATGGATGAAATACCAGGATGTGTGTCATGTGCAATTTGTAAAATGATGTCCTGCATGCCTTCTGGCGGTATACACTTGCCAGACTTGAAAATGAAACCACAATCCAATTCCAATTCCTCCAAAACTTTGTAAAATGGCATCAATTCCAACTTGATAATGTTTTTATTTGGCCAACCATTCTGAATATAATTCACTAAATCTTCCCACCTTGAATCTTTTCTAACACATTCTTGCCAATCAGCTTCAGAGACATTCTTAAATTTCCCTTGTAACACATCCTGAATAGCTAAAACAAAATCACATTCCTTAACCACACTGACATCCTCCACCTTGCATGGCAAACCTGACAAACAATCTGCCGTAACATTCTTTTTCCCAGGTACATATATCGTGACAAAATTATATTCTTGCAACATAGAAGTTAGTCTTGCGATTCTGGCTGTGGAATTCCATCCCTCTCCCACAGATAAAATATTGACCAAAGGTTTTTGATCCGTTCTTAGAGTAAATTTGGATCCCCAAATATAAAGTCTAAAATGCTCAACGGCCCAAACACACGCTAATAATTCCTTTTCTATCACGGAATACTTACGCTCGCACTCATTCAATGTTCTCGACGCAAATGCTACATTCCATTCCTCACTGCCTTCTCTTTGAGACAATACTCCACCCAAACCATACAGGCTGGCATCAACGGTGATGATACACTCTTTGTTAATTCTAAAGGGTTTTAAATTAGGAGCTTTGACAATGTCTCTTTTAACTTCATCAAATGCCTGTTGTTGTATATCAGACCAACAAAATTCAACACTCTGTCTCAACAATCTTCTCAAAGGTTCCATCTTATTGGCAACATTTTCTACAAACTTTCTGTAGTATTCGCACATACCAGAAAAAGATAACAATTGATCCTTGTTTTCTGGAATCGGAGCTTTGGTGATAGCTTACACATTGGATTTTTTCGGAAACACCCCTTTACCTGATAAGGTATGTCCCAAATATTCCACTGACTCCTGAAAAAGTTTGCACTTATGTGCTTTCACTGTTAGACCATTATCCTGTAGTCTCTTACATACCTCTTGCAAATGATGTTCATGTTTACTAATATTTTTTGAGAACACCAATATATCGTCCTGAAAACATTTTAGATATGTATCTACATCTCTGAATATATGAAACATGACCCTTTGAAAAACAGATGCAGCGGACGCAATTGAAAAAGGCCCTGAGGTGTTATAAATGCCGTAAGTTTCCTAGACTTTTCTGTTAATTCGATCTGGTGGTAGGCAGATCTTTAGTCTAATGTAGAGTAAATTTTTGCACCGTCAAAGAGTGACACTAACTCATTTATATTTGGCAACGGATGGCAATCAATAACTATGTTGGAATTCAGCGCTCTCAGGTCAACACATAATCTTAATTTTTTGTCTGGTTTTCTTACAAAACTATGGGAGAAACCCACTCTGATGATTCTATAGGTTCAATAATTCCCTCCTTCAATAAATCATCTGACAGGGTCTTTAGTTCTTCTCTTATACTAATGGGAACTCCTCTAAGTTTTTGAATGACAGGTGTATGATCCTTTTTTAAAATAATACTGTGTGAAAAATTCTTGATTTTCCCTAGTTTTTCACAGAAAACTGTATCAAAAAGCTTGATCAGGTTACATCCTTTACCATTTAAAATGGGGTTACTGGATAATTCAACTACAGAGATGGTATTCATCAGGCTATCATCACACAGAGATACCAGTTCTTTCGCCCTGGGGTTCAATAAAATACCCAACTTCCATTGGTCAAATCATCCCAATACTTTAATACCTTTAACCGAAATGTACAACTTAATATTAGCTTTTCTGTTTTTAAACTGAATTTCAACTTTGAAAAATCCAACCATTTCAATCTTTGTACCAGAAAAATTAACAGCAGAAACATCAGACTCACAAATATTGCCTAACTTTTTTGAATGAGCAAAGGTACTTTCAAAATAATCTTGAGTAATTATAGTCCATTGAGAACCTGAATCAACCATAAGATATACATCAATTTCGCAAATTGTAAAAATACATTTTGGTGAATTACGTTGTAAATTTGATTGAACATCAACAATTGATACTACAAAACCGGATTCATTGCTAGATTCGCCAATAGATTCACTGTTCCTACAGTTGCTTACACTTTCTTCAGAAATAATAGATACAGCTCCTTTATTTTGTACTTGAGGACGTCTATCCCTGCACATATTGCTGAAATGTCCAATTCTTTTGCAAAAATTACATTCCCTTTTTAAAGCTGGACAACCTGGAAAGGAAGCAATGTGAAATTTATTACCACATCTAAAACACATTCCTTGAAAATATTGGTTGAAAGAGTCATTTTTCCTTTGAGAAGGAAATTGTTTTGTCCTATTGAAAGAAGATTCTTGTTTAGTTCCTTGTTTATGTTTTACTACACAAACTTCTTCATCCATGTGTTTCTTTTCAGTATTGCTTTTTACAGTGTTCATCCATAGATCAGATTGTTCCTGTGCCTTAGCTATAGCGATGGTTTCAGCTAAATTAGGATCACCCATAACCTACAGTTTATCTTGAGTTTTTTTGCATTTAGTATGAACAATGATCTGATCTCGTATCATTTCGTCTGTAATAGTACCAAAATTGCAGTGCAAACTCAAGGATCTTAGTGAAGTTAAAAAATCCTCAAAAGATTCATCTTCCTTCTGTTTTCTGGTATAAAATTTAAAACGTTTAAGTGCAATGCTTAAATAAGGTTTAAATCTTTTTTCGAGTCTTGCAAGAGCTTCATTATAGGGATTTAAATTATCTCCACCCGCCTCATTGCTAGAGGTAATTTGAGGTAAAGTTCTAAAAATGTCTTGTCCTTCTGAACCGAGACAATGGAGAAGAATACTTTTTTTTCTTTCTGAACCCATCCTCTCACCATCATTCTTTCCACCTTGTCCATGGCATAGGTGGATCACCTTTCACCCTGTAAAAATTTGGTGGGAGGATCAAATTGCATATTGTTGGTGAAAATGATGGATTAAATAAAATAAATGACCCTTAAAATGTTTTGTATGGAAATCAGAATGTACCAAAAACGATATCTTTTTCTTGGATTAAATAATAAACTCGTTATAGAAAATGCAGCAATTGTTGAAAATTAGACAATGAAAATCCTTACTTTTGCTTACTTCCGCTTAAAATTGGTAAATGCATCGAATAAAAGTGAATAGAAATGCCAATCGATGTCTCCGTCTCCGTGAACTGAGTGTGTAACTATGGAAACAGAGTTACAACAAAATGGCTGTTAGACGTACAACGCCGTGCGTGATGAACGTCTACACGCATGCGCAATAGTAGCGCAAATCGCTGATGTCATTGAAAGCTGCGAAGGATTCCACAAAGCAAGTAAGATGCAAGCTTTTTTTTAATGTAAACAAAGCTTGTAAATAGTCTAAAATGCGCTCCAGAAGTCTTACGAATGCTGTAATAGTCAAAATTTCATTTGTTAGGAAGGCGGAAAGCAAGCAAAGTATAGGTAGATAAATATATATGTTCTGTATCTGTTTTCACGAGGCAGACAAAATAGAGCATATAAAAGGATTAAAATAGGATAAAAATACTGCCGCTGGTGCTATTAAGGCACATATTTAAGAAACAGCCGCTGGCACAATCAAGATGCTTGAAGAAAATAAATATTGTACATACCAAAATTATTTTCCAAACAGAAGTAAAAAGGCATAAAAATGGGTTCTGAACACCACTAAATCCGTGCTGCAAGTGGTGGTTTCCCTCATCGCCAGAATTGTTGAAATGATCCAGTCAAAATAGTAAGAAATGCCTTAGTTTTAATAGCAGCACGAATAACATCCATCAATGGCAAGGTTCAGCCTGTACTGACTTTCAACAGTCTTCAGTACCAGCTAACAAACTCTAGAACTAAGAACAATATCAGAAATAAACATGTCTCATGCACTGGCATGCGACCACAGCATAGCAATTAAAGAAACAGTAATAAACAAGAATATAACAGTGTTGTTGTCTAGTCATTCTCTGAATGCAGTCCTTTTGGTGGTGCGGATCAGCTGGTGGTGTTTGAGGATGGCGTTCTTGAGGGCTGCCATGTTTCCTGTTGACTGGTCATGGCGCCAGGCTTTCTCGAGGGTACAGCAGGATTTTTTGGAGTCTTTGAGGTCGTTGGTGAACCACAAGGTTTTCTTGCTGACTGGTCTGCTGGGAGGATTCTTCAGCGATGCGAAGGGTATCGGTGCAGTTGGTGAGCCACTGTGTGAGGTTATGGGCTGCATCGTTGGAGTTTGTGGTGTTGGTGGGGGGGTTTTGGCTCAGGGCGGTGGTGAGCTGGTCGGTGGTGATCTTGCTCCAGCATCTTCGGGGGCCTGTTTCGGGTGGTGGTGGGTCGTAGTTTTCCTGAAGTTGAAGTGGACGCAGCTATGGTCCGTCCAGTGTAGTCCAGTGGAGTGGCTGAAGGCGATGTGGTTGCTGGAGGAGAAGACTGCGTCAAGCTAGTGGCCGGCATAGAGGGTGAGGGTGTTCACCAGTTGCTCGAGTCCGAGGTTGGCGAGGTTGTCCAGCAGGGTGGTGGTGTTGTTGTCATTGATGTTTTCCAGGTGGAAGTTGAGGTCTCCCTGAAGGATGTAGTCTGAGGAGGTGAGGGCGTGCGTGCTGAAGAAGTCTGCGATGGCTTCGCTGAACTGTGTGCGTGGTCCCAGGGGTCTGTAGATGAGGGTGCCTCTGATGGTGGTCTTGGGGTCGGTGTGTATCTGGAAGTGAAGGTGCTCAGCTGCGGTGAGGGTGTCGTCGGAACTGGTTGTGATGCGGATGGTGTTTCTGTGGACGATGGCGATGCCTCCTCCGGTTTGGTGGATGCGGTCCCTCCGGGTGATCTTGTAGCCGTCCAGGATGGCTATGGCAATGTCGGGGGCTGAGGAGGCATTCATCCAGGTTTCTGTGAGGAAGGCGACGTCTGGTGATGTTGTGTCGAGGAGGTTCCAGAGTTCAACGGCGTGCCTGTGGATGGAGCGGGTGTTGATCAGGATGCACTTGAGGTGATTGTTGCTGGTGCCTGGCCTTGCGGGTGTGGTGCAGGTCCGGAGGCAGGTGAATTTGCAGGCTTGGCAGGTGAAGGGTCCGTGGGTGCGTTTAGGGGTTGCTCGGTGGCAGGGCCGGTTCCGGCCGGTGTTGAGTGCGTGGAGGGTGGCGGCATCATAGTTCAGACGGGTGGGCTGGTGTTGTTGAGGTCCAGGGGTCCTGGTGCTGGGCGCGGTCCAGGCGTGGACAGGCGCAGACGGGCTTGCCTTTGGCGCGCCTTCTGCGCGCCAGCGGCGCAGCCGCACAGTGCCCGCCATAAGAGGGTAGGAGGGGAGGAGGGGTCAGCTGGGAGGCGGGAGGCGAGAGGGTAGGTAGGAGGTCCAATGGAAGCAGGAGGGCGGGGCCGCACGGGAGGCAGAGGCATGAAAAACGAGCCCGGTGACGCTCGCGAAAGGAACAGGAGGAGGAAGAAAGGTAAAATAAGAGCCAATCACACAGGGTACAGAAAAAAAGAAGGGGTGAGGGCAGGCACACGGGGGCACAGAAGGCAAGGGGCACAGGCAGTCAGGGCAGCGATTACGCAGGGAAATCGGCGCAGAGCTGGGTGAGAACAGCAGAATCAGGCACAGCGGACAGGAGCAGGCGGAGCTGCAGCGGTTGAGAAGCGACCTGCCCAAGGGTCAAGGGCCGCTGTCTCCACCGAGCAGCGGCCACCAAAAGAGGGTAGGAGGGGAGGAGGGGTCAGCTTGGAGGCGGGAGGCGGGAGGGTAGGAGGTCCAATGGAAGCAGGGGGGGCGGGCCGCACGGAGGGCAGTGGCAGGAAAAACGAGCCCGGTGATGCTTGCGAAAGGAACAGGAGGAGGAAGAAAGGTAAAATAAGAGCCAATCACACGGGGTACAGAAAGAAAGAATGGGTGAGGGCAGGCACACGGGGGCACAGAAGGCAAGGGGCACAGGCAGTCAGGGCGGCGATTGCGCAGGGAAATCGGCGCAGAGCTGGGTGAGAACAGCAGAATCAGGCATAGCGGACAGGAGCAGGCGGAGCTGCAGCAGTGGGGAAGTGACCTACCCAAGGGTCAAGGGTCGCTCACTAATTAATGCCACACCATGGGGGAGAGACCTAAGGGACACCTCTTTGGGATCAGGAACTCAATACAGTAGAGGCTAGCACGGCTCTGGGAGGTCCAATTGCAGGTACATTCAGGTCCTATGTTGCTGTTTAGCTAGACAGTAGCAGGGAGACCTCTGGAGATTGTTGTGTCCCGGTAGGTCAGAAAAGACAGTCGGTCAGCTGACCCTTGGATTCACTGCAGCTGGGACTGAATGGTGCAGGTGCAGTCTTATTTTTCGGAAAGCAGGGCAGGCCTCGAGTAGCAAGATAGTCTTTTGGCAGCAGGGAAGTCTTTCTTCTGTCGTATCCACAGGTCAAGAATTGTCCTGCGGAATGGGTCTAAGGCTCCATTTGATACACCTGATACCCACTCAGAAGTGGATGAAACTTCTTGAGTTTCCCCCCTACCGAATTGTCTGGAATTTCCTCCGTCTCTGCCCTATTCCCAGTTTGTTTACAAGCTAGTGTGAAGTCCTTTGTGTTTGAACTGAGGCATTATCTATGAAGGACAAGTGTGACAGGTGACAGCTCTGCTTTAGAAAGCCCACTGAGCGCAACACGCTACTTGAAGCTAAATGGATACAACAAGCTACAATGGGCCTTTTCCACAACTGCCCAGCTGATCACTGCCAACTGGACCTGGACCGGATTCTGCCTGTCACCCTGTATTCTCTAAGTGACTCTGTTGAAGTCCTGGTGGTATTTAGAAGTGTATTTATTTGTGGATTGGGACGTAAAATTACTAAATTCAGAAGGTAAAATATTGTGTCCCGGTTGAACCTGGCAGGTGCATTTGGCCTGTGTTCCATTGAGTCAGCATCAAATTGCACCTAGGTCCTGTTCTAGCACTATGATGACTATCATTGGCACTAGGCACTTCTTAGTGCTGTTTACAGTTGAATCTTTAAAACATCATAAGTCCTGTTCCCATTATTGGCTTCACATCATTTGTGTTTAGCATTTTTACTCTATTTTTCTAATTCATTTTATGATTTTTAAAGTTTTGCATTTTGACATTATTACTGGTTTTCGACCTGCATAAATACTATACACATTGCCTTAGAGATAATCCTGTCTGCTCTGTGGAAAAGATGCCAGGGGGTTGACTGCAAGATAATTTAGTGGCTTTAGTGATTCACTTTAACAAGGAGTGTGGCCGAAGTTAAAAAAAAAAGCTCGCTCATGACCTTGCCCATGACCCTGCCTCTTGCTCGCCCCTGATTTTCGCCTCACAGCGAGCCACACAGCACAGCATCCGCGGAGAAAACAGCGGAGACTGGGGGTTGAGAGGGGCTGAGAGCTGACAGCCTTCAGCGCCTGCATCGCCTTCATCGTCAGCCAGCCTGAGGTGAGCTCGAACTTCTGCAAAGCCTGGTATCTGGATCCGCTTGGTGGCAGCAGAGAGCAGCAAACGAGGGCGATCGAGGCTCTGAGCTTGGGAGCCCCGAACCGTGAGCAGGAGAGAGGCGGCGGCTCCGACAGTGTCCGTCAATCTCATGGTTCTGTGGGGCCAGCGGGGGTCCGTGGGGGCCCGGCTCGGCGCAAGCTGTGTTAGCTGAGCTGTGTTGTGCGCTCAAGTGGCAGTAGAGGAAGCTACAGCAGTAACGGAGAGGAGCGGAGCACGGCGGACCGAGGCAGCAGATCTGAACGGTGAGCCTTGTGAGCCTCCCCCCCCACCCCCCATGTAAAACCCAGCATTGTGTAACCAGTGGGACCACACAGCATGAACACAGCGTGAACACACAGTGAGGGAGCCGATCTCGAGCGAACAGCAGGAAGGAAGCGGTGGTTCTGGCTATTGGACTGCGCCGGTGAGCAGGTGTGATTGCGGGGTGGGAGAGCTGACGTGGGTGTTAGAGCTGTACTGAGCTAGGATAATAATCCAACACGGTCCCTACACGGTCCCCCCGCAGTCGCTGACTCACCACTGCGGTGTGCCCATCAGAGGTACCCAGACGGCGAGTTCCTGTAGTCCACCCACGCAGGAAGAGGGCGATTAAGGGAAAATTTGTGCCGAACAGAGAAGCAGAGAAGCAGACCAGGACCTCCAACCAGGGCATAATGAGGTCGGGGAGAATGCGGCACCCGGTGGAAAATAAGAAGACCACGAAGACCACGAAAAAGTTAAAGAAGTTAAACGTAGAGGATATGCCTTCGGGGGCACAAGCCAACCAAAGGGAGAGGTTGGTCTCAGCACCCACCCCGGAAACAACGTCAAAATTCTCTAATAAATCAGGCCTCTTAAAATTCTTCTACTTAAAGGATCCAATTGCAGCAATCTATACGTCATCAGTCGAAGCAAGCAATTTACCAAAGCCAATTTTGCCAATTATTGCTCTACCTTCCCGGGACAACAACAAGTCAAGTATGAGCGACCCCTGTACACTATCCAAGGGTTTCTCTCCTAAGGGAAGCAAATTGACAATTGCCGCACAAGTACACCTTCCAAATGCCCACGCAGGGGAGAGCGATCCCTTAGAACCACATAAGCACACTATGGTGGTAGACTCCATAAAGGTCCATAGTAGGACATCAACTGACACTACAATACCAAATGAGGTGGTGGAAGCAAAAAATCCTAAAAGTCCAATAAGACCTCAGGACAGCCCAACATCATCTGACGTGGTGGAAGTAAAAGATCCTAACAGTTCGAAAAGTCTTAAGGAGGGCTCAAATGACCAGGCCAATCTACGCGCAGAATCCATGCTTGATACTGATCCATGGCAAAAACCATTGTTTTTATCTAATGACACAGAACTGGAAGAATTAACAGAAAGGATCTCAATGTACCTAGAAACCCAAGGTAGAGCATTACAATCTGAGCCAAGTCCGAAAAATTTACACCCGAGTCTAGGTCCGGCGATGTCTACCCCTCGAGGGCCAGTAGAAAAAAGAAACCTCCAAGACTGTATCATAAACAACAGTATCAACAAGTCAATAAATGATCCTTACATAAATAACTCTGTCCCAATCACCATCTCGTCAGGAAGTCTGATGGATACTAATTCGGAAGTCGCAATTGAGTCTCAAGAAGATCAATCGCCCATTTGGACTAAGTCCTTACTAAACTCTCTAGACCAAGCTATAAAAGCTCTGAATTTTCAATCAAATAAAATGGAGGTGCAGATAGACCTAATCACTTTGGTGGCAGGCCACATTGCCGGCTTAAACTCAAAAATGGATGCACTTACCTCCCTATTAAGAAGCCAAGGGAAATTAGTAGCCCAACCAGAGTTTAATAAAAAACAGCCATGCTGCGGTTGTGGTTCAATAATTGAAAAACTAGCAAGTTTGCCAGCAATCCTGATGGATATTCTGCGGGAAGTAAGACAACACCACAACTCAGCTGAAAAGATCACAAAACTTTCCCCAGAGAAATTACATTTCCGCAGTAGGTCAAGTTCAAAGGAGCATTTAACCAGTAATCACTTGAAGGTCTCAGACCACATCTCAGGGGAAGTGGGGCTAGAAAGATCAGCACGAGTACAGGAATTAGTATTGTCTTCCCAAATCATAAGTGAAGAGGAAAAAACTGCCATCAAAGAGGACAAAACAGTAACAAAGAGACAAAAGAAAAAGGCCAGGAAAGCTAGGCTAAAGTACAAACAGCAACAATCCTTAGATCCAGGGAAGCTGTTTTCAATTTTCAACGTAAACTCTGCCCAGGTCTTAAATTCTGATTGTTCTGCCACGCCTCAAGACAGCAAGATAGGCTCAACTCAGATGCCAATGAATCAAGAGTCCCAACTCCCACCGAGGGTGGACAATTCCAGGCAGAATTCACCCACAACATCCGTTAACCATTACAGCAAAACGAATTTGGTATTATTTGAAGCTCCTAGTGGCCCAACGGAAAACCCGTCAGTACGGAAAAACATCTGGATTCATACAGAAGGAACCGCCGAAAATGGAACACCTGAGCAAACAAGGCCCAGAAAAAACATGGGCGATCACACAGGGGGACAAGGTCAGTCTAACCCGGCCATCAATAAGAGTCCGCAGCCCACCGGAAAACAGCCTAGTTGTCAGAAATCTGGACCCATTTTAAAAAATAACCCAGGAGAATCTAACGGACCACAGCTAAAAACCACACCAACCCGTATGTGTGTTACCATTACGGAAAAACACCGCACTTGTGCCTTAACTCAAACTCGGCATAATACTCCTTCAAAGGGTTATCACAACCCAGGTACAAATCAAAGCACAACCAATCCGACGTCGTTAGCAATTACGGATCATGGGCAAGAGTCCTCCGCATTATCTCCGAAATCCAACGGATTTATAAAGCCTCAACAGTCTAAAGTTGATAAAAAAATCCTTTCTCATTCTGAAATAACACCCCACAAACTAACATTCATTCCGGAATATTCATCAAAGGGGCTTCAGGACTTCCTAAACCGGGCAATCTGCTAAGATTATTCCAGGAAATAGAGGAGTTAAAAGAGATAACTTCTCAGGACCTCCTGTCTGTCGAATTCAAAAGAATCCCCCAGCACATAGAATCTGAAGTCACCGTCACAACGTGGGCGTCAAAAGCAATTGCTGACAAAATATTCTCCACAAGAGATCACTTTGAATCATGGGGAATCTCGCTTTTAAGAAACATAATCCCAAAATATCCATTTCCGTTACAAAAAATCACCTATAAAGAAACAAAGGATAAAGGGGATAAACGCCCTCCGTTTTCTTGCCTATTAGGAGCCCGTGCCACCTCTCCAGCCGAAGCAAGCGTAGCTGAAGTGGTAAATCTGACAGACCATAATCACCCAAATAGGCAGCCCGGTCGGGACACAACAGACTGGTCCTGGGTCCCAATGTTCCTGTGTAAAAAGAGACCCTAACACGGAGAAAAATTCTTCCCGGTCTCCATGTAGGAGGGAGGAAGCGCAGAGTGCTAAAACTACTTCAACAAAAGTCTCGGTATGCACATGGAACGTACATGGTTTCCACGAAATGGAGCTGGACCATGATACCCAAACCTTTTTTTCCAACCAAGACATAATCCTGGTTCAGGAGACATGGAAACTAGCACCAAGTGTAATACCAGGTTTCAAGACCCACTACATCCCTGCAGAAAGACACTCAAAGTTTGGACACCCTCGGGGTGGTTTATCAACTTATATCACTCAAAAATTTGACTGGTCTTCAGAAGCACTGGATGTAGGACTAAACTGGGTACAAGTGATCAGAATCACGGAATTTATGTCAGCCGGGCACAAAAAATGGCAAATTATAATCCTTAATGTTTACATCCATCCTGACCGTAAGCTGCAACAAGGAAAACAAACGTGCCTGACGTCGCTGATTAAAACGATGAAAAAAACGTACAAAGGATGTCCTCTATTAATCTCAGGGGACTTTAACTGTGATCTCAATGGAAAATTGAGGGCAAAAGAAGTCAAGCGACTGCCCAAAGGAGGCCTTAGGTTAGCCTTTGACCCAAAAGCTCTGGGTCTGACAGTTCTAAACGGCAACACGACGGGGGACAGGCCGGCAGGCGTTACGTTCCTGAGTGGTAGGGCCCACTCAACAATAGACTATACAATAGTAAGCGACGAATTAATCCCAGCCATTGAGACCTTCAAAATTGTCCAACGATCAGAAAGCGACCATTTCCCCCAGATAACCTCCCTAAACATTGCGCTAAATTTGGCACCAAAATCAGTAAGTCTGCTTCACCAAGCCACTAAATTCAACTTAAAGAAACTAAAATGGAGAGGACAAATGTTGGAACGAATTCTTCGTGCCGCAATGGCTAGAAAATCCGAGTTAGGGATGCAAAAAAAGGAGGACCTTGTAAAAAATTGGGAGCTACTGGTCCTGGACCTTCTTCACAAATTTCCTGCAACTTCAGGTGTACGGAGTAAGTCCACCGCTAAAAAGGAGCCCTGGTTTTCCAACGAACTGAGAACAAAGAAAAGGAGGGTAGCAAATGTTGTCCGTCACCTTGCGTGGAATAAAAAGCTGGGGTTACCAACAAACAAAGGGGTTCTGACAGAAGCCAGAAGTACCTACAGGAAGGCATTATACATTGCAAAATCAGCCTACAAGGAGAAGTTATGGAATAGATTGTTAAGTGCCGGAAAACAACCCAATAGTCGTGAATTTTGGGGCATCATCAACGACCTAAATAAAGGACAAAAACTCTTTCAGGAAGCGGGAGTAGGAGCCGACACGTGGTCTCAACATGTGCAATCCCTTTACTGCACAAGAACAGTTGGTCTTCCAAATAATATGCAGGTAACAAATACAGCAGAGAATGGACAGTTGGAAACCTACAACACAGGCTCAGAAGGACCAGGGATAAAGGTCCGCGTGAAAGAGGAAATGATAGTCCCAGAATTGACAACTAGAGTGGAACTGTGTAAAATCATTATTAGGCTAAAGGCTGAAGGAGCACCAGGTCCGAATGGTCTGCCCAATGCCATTTTTAAACATGACCCGGTATTCTGGGCAGAAATCCTGACACCATTGTTTAACCAAATCTACCGTGACATACAGGTTCCTGCATCATGGAAGGGGAACGTGATTCACCCAATATTTAAACAAGGTGACCATGGCAACCCAACAAATTACCGACTTATATCATTGATAGATGTGGAAGCCAAGCTCTATGCCTCTTGTATCCTCCTTAAGCTGCAAGATTGGATAGAAGAATCTCAGAGAATCCCCTGGTTCCAGACGGGATTTAGGAGGGACATGGGGACAATCACCAACTTAACTTGCCTGTCAGTATTAATGGACAGAATAGCAGTAAAGGGTGCACGATTATACGCCTGTTTTGTTGACATCAAATCTGCATTTGACAGAGTAAATCGAGAGCGCCTATGGGAAAAATTGCAGCTTTGGGGGACGCCTTTAAAATTAATACAGGCAATAAAAGCTTTGCACGAAGATACATGGGCAAAGGTTAAATTGGGAGACGGAGCGTATACAACGAGGAACATACCAACATTCCAGGGCCTAAAACAAGGCTGTGTTCTAGCGCCTACCCTTTTTAATCTATTCCTTTCTGATCTCGCAACAGTGTTGGACACAGATGAGGTGCATCCACCTTCATTGGCAAACCGGCGAATTCCCTGTCTGCAATATGCAGATGACATTGTCCTGCTGAGTAAAACTCCAGTGGGTTTACAAAGAGCTTTAAACATCTTAGCAGAGTACCTAAGACAAGAAGGACTGGACTTAAACAAAGAAAAAACAAAAGTAGTACGTTTAGTGGACCCAAAAAAACTTAGTTACACATGGTCATTTAACGGGACAAAGGTGAACGAACAAGGCTCGTATAAATATCTTGGAGTAACAATATCCCAGGGAGCAAAACTAACGGAGCACAAAACTGCAATTCGAGCAAAAGCACAAAAACTAATTTTTGCGTACCGATTGCTAAAAGCAAAAATGAATTGCCCAAATTACAGTCACCTCCTGAAGGTCATGTCAGCACAAATATTACCATCATTATCTTACGGTCTCGTCACCTGGTGTGGCAAGGAAGAAGACCTGCTCAACGAGCTCCAAACAAAAATTTATAAAGCAGTTTTTAACCTCCCTAAGAGTGCTTCAGCTCCGCAAGTAAGGCTGGAATTCGGTCTGCAAAACCAGAAATATAGGAGCATGAGCGGCTTCATAAAACTGTGTCACAAATTAAGATCTGCAGATCCGGATTCGATGGATTGGTTAAACTGGGAAGCCATAAAAAATCAAGGAGCAACTGGAACCCCTTGTCCTTGGGGAAAATACCTGAAAACCTGCATGAAAGAGCTGGGGCTGGAAGGAATTTGGGAATCTGTGACGGACAAAGCAACAATAAGTAAACTAGCCAATAAGGCAGCAAGGTCGAAATCTTTTCAAGAGGACAAAGCGTTACTGCTCAAGCGGCGGCATGGTTGGACCATAATCAACTCCTTCACAGCTGGTCGACCACACGCATATTTAACCTCGCATTTTAATGTGCACATAAAAAGAGCCTTTACAGCCTACAGGATGGGTATGCACAGTTCGAAAGACTTAGCACCTTCTTGGAAAGAGAAACACCAGACCGAGAGCTGTAGACTTTGTGGCTACAAAACAGAATCATTAGCCCATCTTTTGTGCGTTTGTCCGGCTCTCCTGGTGCAACGTAGAAGATTATTGAAACAGATCTGTAATGAGTTAAAAATCCGCACCTGTAGGCAAGCGGTAACTTGCTGGCTAGGAGGGAGTTCAATCATTTTAGCATGCCGGGGAACAAAATTCCTGGCAGAAGTGAATAAATGCCTGAGTCTTGTGGAACAAGGACATGATGAAATAAGCGGTGTAATAACTCTTCCCTGATCCCTAAGACCGGTAAACCCTGCATTAATATGTATCAAACATTCTGACCTCTTAATGCCGGTGGGAGCTTACCTGAGGAACTTTGTTTTAAAATTGTGTAATCATTTTAAACAATGGAAGAGTTCAATCTTCTTTTTAGTAGCATTTATTTTTCGTATCACAATATTGACATGTGGAAATTGTAATGATTTTAATTAATTATGCAATAAACCTCTTTGACACTTTGAGTGTGGAGATTACCAGACATGGGTACCTACATCACTCAAATAATGCCCCCATTTCCTACTGACTCATCTGACTCATACCATACCCCTGGTGCCTCCTTAAAGATACTTTTGGAACTTATATTTGTGTTATTTCTTTTTTATATTTTTTTTATTTTAAAGCTTGAAAAATATACAAAAGATACAAAAACACAGTAAGTCGTGGCCGGCCGTACACAGAAAAACAAAAAACATTTTAGGCAAAAGACAAATGCATAGATAAGGACCTAATCATATACAATAAAACAGGTGAAAAAGAGGAAATTAACAAAGCAAGATATATGGCAGTGGAGCAAACAAGCATGGTGCAGGTGATACACAAAAAGCTAATTAAACAACTCAGGGATACAGTTTCGCTTTTTGACCTGAGCCACTCCTCAACTGGAGCCCAGATCTTATGGCCCAGCTCACACCTCCTTCTGCCTCGCCTCAGATAAACTGACGACTCAAGATTATAGAGAGCTAGAAATCGGGATCTCCAGTTAAAAAAAGTAGGAGCTTCCGGGCTCAGCCATTCTGACGTGATATGCAACAGAATTAAAGACATAGTTATATACAGAAAAGCAGAAACATACCTCGGTGTTTCAAATGGGACATTACTTTCACACCCCATTATCACCATCTCAGATTAAATATTTACCAGAATATTGAGCGTAGAATTTATGAAACACTCCACATCTGATAGAAAGACCCCAAGCTTTGGACCCGAAAAAACATGTGTATGTCATTAGCAGCTAAGAGTCCACATCTAAGACAGCAATGACCCTTGCAGCCCCCCCATTTTGGGATATTAGCAGGCGTATAATAGAGATCAAATAGTACCATATAGCTTTGGGTGCGTAAACTTCCAGATACTAAAACACAACTAGCTAGCTCAAGTGCAAAACTTAAGTTAATCCCTGTCTTACCCAGTTTGGCCTCCCATTTGACTGTCTGTAAAGCAAGGTAGTCTGGGAGGTCAGATAACAAATGCTGATAAACTGTACCGATTCTAGACCTCCTTTGGATTAGTTCAAATAGCGTA
Organism: Lissotriton vulgaris; assembly: GCF_964263255.1. Lineage (NCBI taxonomy): Eukaryota > Metazoa > Chordata > Amphibia > Caudata > Salamandridae > Lissotriton > Lissotriton vulgaris. The sequence goes on along the minus strand of NC_141696.1, from coordinate 457,787,150 downwards.
ATATTATCAAATAAAGTAGTGACTTGATGCTGCATTATATCGATGAAGCTTCTAATCTGCAGATATTTAAAAATAATTGTGCGTATTAAGATGAAACTTATCATTTAGGAAAGAAAAGGAGGCCATATGTCCCTCAAAGCCTAAGTCACCAATAACTCCCAGACCTAATGACGACCACCTAAAAGTAATCTGATCTTGAAAAATAGCCGGTAGGAGTCGGGCTGCTGTAATAGGTGTATAAAAGTTAATGTTGGGAATTTGCCATTTACGATGTATCTTACGCCAGACTGAAAACATAGCCCAGAGGACCTTGAACTTTGTCTTCTTATGGTAGCTTGGTTCTAAAATCCGCGTAAGAATCCCCTTAACAGCTTCTCCCAAACCCAGTTTGGAAATAGTGGGCCTACAGGAAATCAGGACTTTCGCACTGTCACCAAGCAATGGCAACCCCAGATGTACAAGCATTGCGTACCAGTAATAAAATAACAGATTCAGAACTGACCAACCCCCTCGGTCTCTAGGAAGACATATCCACTTAGCTGCCCTACGTGGATGGCGGTACCCCCAGAGAAATCTGTTGCAAGTCCTTTCTGCTCTGGCCAAGCTTAATTGTGAGAACTCAAGTTGAATAGTCCTAAATAAGTACAGGAACTTCGGAAGGACCAGCATGTTGAGGACGTGACACCGACCATATGAAGACAAATACAAGTTGTCTAATCTTACTAATTTAGAATTTTCTGATTCAATAACCAGCTGAATATTTGAATCTGGAATATTGACAACTAGGGCAGTAATTTTAACCCCTTAATATGTTGCTACTTAGACCACTGGGGCTTGGGAAGGGCCCACAGCAGGAGTTTGAATGACCTGGGTTTTTGTGACATTAAGCTTATAGCCAGAAAACCGCCCAAAATGTTCTGATTAGATCTTTAGAGCAGGAAAGGGGGAAGCGACATCCCTGGTTAAGACTACAATGTCATCCACATAGGCCAGCGTCTTAAAGTCTATGCCATTGACCCTAACAGGCAGAGTATCCAAAGTATTTTCAATCTAATAAAGAAATGGTTCAATGCTAAGGGCAAATATCAGGGGCGAGCAGGGACTTCCCTGCCTAGTTCCCCTGCTAATATTGAATGACGCAGATACAAGACCAGAGACGCGCAAGCTAGCCGCTGGAGCAATATAGAGTGATTAGACAGCCTAAATGAACTTAGAGCTAAAGCCTTTCCAACAGAGAACTGGCCATAGGAACCCCAAGGCAACCATGCTGAACGCATTCTCGATGTCCAACAGGATTACTCTGAGGGAAGAACTAGTCACTTGGGCCCAGTCCAAAAGTGCGATAACACAGCGAACATGGGCGGCCGTATCCCTGCCTGGAATGAAGCCGTGCTGACGAAGTACAACCAGTGGGGTGATCACCAAGGCGAGCCTAGTAGACAACATTTTGAAATAAATTTTGCTATCAGTGTTGATGAGAGATATGGGTCGAAAACAGGAGGAGTCCAGCTCTGGCTTATCTTTCTTCCTAAAAATAACAATTGTAGTTTGTCTCCATGAGTCCGGTATATTACCCTCATGTGCGGCTCTAAAAACTGAAAGGAGATCCTGCAGAATCTCTGAGCAGAATACCCTATAGAATTCCAATGGAATGGCATCTGGGTCAGCAGCCTTGCCATTTGCTGGTGAATTATTGCTAGCTCCACCTCCTCCCACTCTATAGGGGGAGACAGATCTTCATTCTTCTGAACTGTAACTTGAAGGGTGTCAATATCCTTAAAATAATCCACGGCTTCACGCTCGATTTCAGGATCAGGATTTTCCTCCGTATAAAGTGTGTTATAAAACTCCAAGAAGACACCCATGACCCCCTCCTGTGTATCATGGACATGGCCCTGGCGGTCTTGGATCTTAACCCCTTTAGCGCTAAGGTACAATTACTCTTTCACTGCAATTTCCATTGAAATATATTAATATTATGATTTGTTAAGCTCTTCTGCTGGAGTCTTTTGGCTAAGATTTTTCCCCAAATTCATAAGTCATTGTGTGATACTGCAAAAACGTAGCCGCCAAGTCGTGCCCAAAGAATTCTAAGAGTTTTGCTTTAATTATTGCAAAAGATTGTTGGCTTTGACCTATATCAAGACTAAGTATGGGTGAATTTTGCGGATCTGCAGTCTGCGAATTCGCGTGAAATCGCAAAAAAATCTGCAAATTCGTGGATTTTCCTGCAAACTCGCAGATTTTTTTGCGATTTGCACTCTACTCAACTGGAGGACTTTCTACTGGCTAATCAGTAAGTGCTACCTCGTTGGGTAAATGTATAGTGCTTTTCCTACACTGTAGCTGCGTAAAGGGCCAGAAGCTTTGTCTCCACTGACCATGTGTGCCTGTAACTTTGCCACCACACCAAAAGGCGCCGAGGTCCCTTGATTGAGCTCTCCTTCATAGTTGGGAAAGGGCGGGAAGACGTTTGATCCCGCCAGTTTGTGGTGCGGGGCCAAACGATCAGCGGTCAGAAAGCGAGCAGGGCAGCAGGTGATGAGAAAGCAGCCCCCTGGTCACAAGAACTACACGAGGGTTGCCCTCGAGAAACTCAGGGATTCATAGACCACCCTCAAGTATTACAGCTAATTTTCGATGGCAGATATGGGGTTAAAGCACACTTGCCCAGTCTCGACCGTGCTCACTAATGTTTTGGGCTGATTAAAACGTTACTGAATTTGAGCTTCAACTCAGGCACCTGCTTTATTTATATCTGTAGGTGCTTCCTGTTGGGGTGCCGCTCGTAGCTGTTTGTGTTGGGGGCTCTGACTGTTTGGCCATTACCTTTGCTCCTGGGACCGAGTGTGGAATACGGACACCTGCCGACTTGGGCTGATATTTGGGGCTAACTTCACGGGTGCGGGACTGCGAGGACCAGCAGGCCTAGCGGACTGTCATCTGCCACAGCTGGGGCTTCTTCCTGCCCCGCCTCCCTGCAGTGTTTCACGGCTCGCGGCCCCCGCTCCGCGGGAGCAGCTCGTAGCCTTTTGTGTTGAGAGCTCGGACTGTTTAGCCATTACCTTTGCTCCCGGGACCGAGTGTGGAATACGGACACCTGCCGACTTGGGCTGACATTTGGGGCTAACTTCACGGGTGCGGGACTGCGAGGACCAGCAGGCATAGCGGACTGTCATCTGCCGCAGCTGGGGCCTCTTCCCGCCTCGCCTCCCTGCAGTATTTCACGGCTCACGGCACCCCGGTCCGCGGGAGCCGCTCGTAGCCATTTGTGTTGGGAGCTCGGACTGTTTGGCCATTACCTTTGCTCCTGGGACCGAGTGTGGAATACGGACACCTGTCGACTTGGGCTGACTTTTGGGGCTAACTTCACGGGTGTGGGACTGCGAGAACCAGTAGGCCTAGCGGACTGTCATCTGCCGCAGCTGGGGCCTCTTCCCGCCCCGCCTCCTTCTATTTAATTCCACCTACATCTGTGACCCGCGGGACGCGCAGGGGCGCACGCCGGGCAAAGCCTGGGCCAAGGGCGGGCCCGTTTCAGCCTGTTCCAGTCCGGCAGTGACCGGACCGGGATATACCCTTTTCATTTGCTTTTGTTGGTGTACGGATACCTTTTTTATTAGAAACGCCTAGGTTTCTTTCTGGGTTTAATCATAGAATCATGGCAGGATGGGAGATGAGGAGTAAATCAGCTCTGTCGGTTGGCTCTACAGTAGGAGCAATGGAAAAAGTCCTTGTCAGAGCTATCTCCCGTCTTTCCCATGAAATTACTTTACTGGAAAGGCGGCTTTCCCAGGAAATACCATCTGCTAAGAGGTCATCATTGGGCGGTATAGCGAATGCCAAAACTCCTGAGAGGCATGTGGACACAACTATTAACGAACTACCGGGGAATGGTGACAATGTAACAGTAAATGAGTCTTCTAATAGGGAAAATGCAATCTTATGCGATGATATTACTATGCTAGTACTACCGGAGAGCAACTTGCTACTTAATGTCCCCAAAAACGATAATCAATGTAGTTTGAATAACACACAGACACGGGGGAATCGGGAGGGGGCGGTACCTAAAAGGAAACGGCCGACACTAAAACTTGATGGGAGGAAGGCAAAATTGGCTAAACAATCGAGTTGCCCAATCCCCGAAGCCAGAGCCGTTACTAATATAGGTGAGTCTACTGTCTCTCCGGAGGTGGGTTTTCCTCCTGTCACTCCAGGTGATCGAAACATTAGCAATGTGGCAATGCCGGGTACTGATTTCACAGTGGCAAATTTGGGTGATCTTTTTAAAACCCTTCTATAACCCCTAGAAGATAGACTCCTTCAGATTGAAGTAAGATTGTCGGGCATTGAGAAGGCTACAGCTGAGGCAGTCGCTAGTTTGACAACGGTGAGAAGGAAGTTGGATGGGGAATGGAAGGAGATATCCCAGGGGGGGTCGCTATCAGTTAGTACCAACCGGATAGCTAGCCCAGCCCCGGTACTCCTATGTATTCCTGGCAGGAACCCCAGCCCCGTGCAACAAGTGAACCCCCCGTTGGTTGCTAAGAAGCCAGTTGTAATAGCAGAACACAAATCGCTGGAGGGCAACACCAATGGGATTAAATTAACACCTGACCTGCCCCCAGAAGCTAGCCCCCTCGTAGTTGTTCTAGTGGGAGTTCCTGCATTAGAGGCGGGGGCTAGAGAATCCTTTATATCACTTACAAATAAGGTTGCCAGCTGGCTGAATAAGAATAGACCACTCCCCCCTCAAACCTCAAATGAGATCCTGATGGTAAGAAGGCTCCACTGGGTAGGCAACACTACTAAACCGGTGAGTGGCGATTGTGTGCTAATGAACTTTAGGGACCCTAGAACTGTCACCCACATATGTGCATGGCGTAATCGTGAATCAGACACTACAATCCAGTCCCTCCAACTGTCCTTCTTTCATCCTCCAACCAAATTGGGTGTAAATCGGGAGATGGAAGAGGGTTGGGTAAGAGTGGAACGCAGAGGGGGAAACAGGGGGGATTTGGCATGGACAGGCTCTATGCACGTGCCTGATACCTTCTGTAGCCACAATGGGTATAGCTGCCTCGACAAGTTCTCGAGGGCTGAGGAATATGTGCAAATGGAGGGCAACAGTAGCATGCTTTTGAAGTCTAGTGGTGGGCAAGCAATGACCCTAGTGGAAAAATCACAGGATAGTGCCCTGCTAGTGAGCAATAATCTGGGGCAACCGGTAGGTCTCTTTTCTGTCAGCACTGATCAGCTTAGCTTGGGTAATGACCCAAAACGTACAACTATAGAACAAGGTACACCGAATCTGGTGAAATCTAATATGGATTGCACAATTACTAGGGGGAAAGCCAACAATAACATCAACTCAGGCTCACTGCACATACTATCCTGGAACTTGGCAGGGCTGGCCAATAAGCTGGATTGCCCAGAGTGGGGATCGTTTATAGACAGGAATAAAGTTTGTATGTTCTAAGAAACCGGGGCTAGAGAGGAGCAAATATGTGCCGGTTATGCCTCTTTTTTTATTCCAGCACGCTGGGGGGCAAGGGACGCCCGTCAGGGGGCCTAATAGTGTGGGTAGGTGGACATCTGGGATGCAAGGCCAAACACTTGAACACACTATCGGAGGATGTGCAGTGTGTCCTTTTGGAGTGGCCTAATGCATCTAGACTTGCACTGGTCAATGTGAATTCTAGACCAGTGAATATTGCCGGTGAACTATGAAGGAATTGTCGCTATTTTTAGGTTCACTTCCTATTGGTACCCCTGTTGTGGTCGGAGGCAATTTGAATTGCCATTATGAGCCACTACCGGGTCTGACCCAGGTGGTGTCCACCGATAAAGATGAACAATGGGCAATACCGTCAACGGCGGCCTTACCTCCCAGGGCCTGGACGCCATTGGCCATCCAAATTACGGCTCTAACTCTTAAACATTCAATTAGAGCCTGTAATGGCCGCATTCAATCAGATATGCCCAGAAAAATTTACATTTAATAAGTCAGGGCAGGAGTCGCATTTGGACTATATACTGGTTGAAACTCTGGCCTGGTCAAAGGTGATTGAGTTTAGGGTAATTGAAAGAAATGACAGTGACCATAACGCATTAATCCTGGAAATACTGTCTCCTGGCATTGTTACAGAAAAATCCAGTGGCTATGATCTGCCGGACTCGAGATTGATTTTATCCAACGACAGACGGAGAGTTAAGTGGGCTTATCTATTGACACACCCGAAGAAGGTTTGCGAGCTTTATGCTCGAATTATTCCCACTCTGGAAGAGGTCAGTGAATTAATACTTGATCCACACTTCCCAGACTTGTATAACAGGCTTGGGATTTTATTTGGTCAACTAGCTAATAAACTTTAAGATGTGTTTTATCCCAGGGTTACCAAGAGATGGACCATGGGAAAAAGAGCTTCCTGGTATAACGCCGCCTGTAGAAAGGCGAAGGCCGATTTAGTATCCACACTGAAAAAGAACAATGATAGAGTGTTGATGAAAGCTAAGAGAAATGACTAAAAGAGCAAACTCCAATTCGCAAAGGAAGAATGGGATCGCGGTAATTGGATGCATTTAATTAACGCTCTTGCAGTAAGAGACTCACGTAGATTCTGGTCTATTGTAAAAACCTGGTCCGACGAGCCAATGCTGGCCGTTGAGGCTAACATTTCAGCTAGTGTCTGGGAGGATCACTTCCGAACTTTGTATGCTGGAGTTAACGTCGATTCGGAAGGGGAACTAAGGGGGGAGTTGTTGTGGAACTCTACCCCCCTATCTATTGGTGAGGATTTTACCAAGGAAGAAGTCACTGCTACAATACACAAACTGGCAGCAGGGAAAGCACCGGGACTTGATAAGCTCCCGGGTGACCTCTTCAAGCACGAACCCGCAATATGGGCTCCGTATTTGCTGATCATCTTCAATGCGATTCCGAGAGGCATGGCGGTACCTGGTACTTGGCTGGGCGCAGAGATTGTCCCTATTTATAAGAAGGGCTCTCCTCTGCTCCCAGCCAACTACAGGCCTATCAGCTCGATCGACGTACCCCAAAGATCTTTGGGAGGCTGATCCTCGATCGCCTCCAAGAGTGGATAGAGGAGAATTCCATATTGAGTGATTACCAGGCAGGGTTCAGAAAGAACATATCTACAGTTGATAAAATCTTTCCCCTGTTCCTGCTCTTTTAGAAAACTGTTAAGATCGAAGTAGGAAGTTTATACACAGTTTTTGTGGACCTACACGTGGCCTTAGACTTGGTCCAAGGGGAAAGTTGTGGTCCGTGCTTGCAGAATTGGGGATTCCATCCCATCTAGTGAGCATTCTAGTACGGCTCCATCAGGAGAATTTAGCGCGAGTAAGGTATTGGAAGGATGTCCTGTTGTCCGCCAAGTTCCCCGTTGGTAGGGGGGTAAGACAGGGGTGCGTTTTAGCACCTACCCTGTTTTGCCTCTACGTCAACGGGGTAATTGATTACTTAAACGGGATAACCAACACCGATGCCCCTAAGCTTGCTGGCAGCAGGGAGCCTGCAATCATGTTTGCAGATGACACCCTGCTGCTGTCGAAAACCCCAATGGGGATCCAAAGGGTGTTGGATGGCTTTGAGGCATTCTGTAGGGACCGGGGGCTAGAAATCAATGCCCTTAAAACCAAATTTATGGTTTTTAATGCCCCACCTACTACTCGCCCAAACCCCAGTATAGGCCCTAATAGGTTAGAAAGGGTCCAGAATTTTGAATACCTGGGGGTGACCCTGAATGAAACCATGACCTGGGCCCCCCACTAAACTAAATCTCGACTCAAATTGGCCCAATTAACAGGGGGCATCTTTAAGCTTCCCAATACATCAACAATCAAACCGGTAGGCCCACCTATTGAGATCTATAAAGTACCGGCCAGGGGGGCTGTGGTATATGGTGGGGAACTCTGGGGTCATGAGTGTAGAGCTGAGATTGTTGTCAAAGAAAATAGACAACTTTTTGCCTTGCCTTCTAGCACTCCTCTGCTGCCCTTGAGGCTTGATTCAGCCCTTAGACCAATAGACGAGGTCTTGGACCTCAAACCGCTAATATTCTGGCGAAGGCTCTGGGCCACACCGGACCTTTCTAAATACAGGCAGGAACTTCAAGACATTTTAAGCCTCCCAAAAGTGTGTAAAATTCCCTGGCTCAATTACATAAAAAATTAACTGGGAAAGCTTGGGATTCTACAATTATGGGTCGACCCTGAGGCAGCCTGTAGCACGGTTTCACGAAAGCATCTAGTTAAGCTCTACTATGATAGTAAATTAACGGCTCGCATACAGAGTGCGCAGAGCAGGCCCCTAACCGATTCCTTTTTAAAAGAAAAAGATTTTTACTTATTTGAGTCAGTGTTGGATGATATTTTTCCTGTTTTAGCTAGAAAGTTGTATTTACAATGGAGGTATGGTTCCCTGCCAATCAGAGCTTTTACCAGTAAATGGACCACCTCCGCTGAAAAATGTTGCCCGGGGTGTGATAATGAACTGGAAAATGAATTGCATATTATGTTTTTTTGTCCGGCTTACAAAAAAGCGAGAATGTATTGGCTGGTGCCGTTGTGTAAATATCTGAGTTTTAACCAATGTATGCAGGCCTACAGCATTTTTAAAACTGATCTATCCGGTTTTATAGTTTTTGCTGTAGCAACATTTTTGGCAGCATTTTGGATGAAACGCAGGAATTTTGTAAGCAATGATTAATTCCCAAACTGTTATAAGAATGCTCTGCTGTTGAAAACTTTTAAAAATTAATTTGTTAGATGATTAATGATGAATGGGAAATGTATCAACTACTGTTTTAAAATGTTATTATTGAGTGGCAAGGTCTATTATCCTTCTATTGTATAGATTGTTGTTTTATGATGATGTTTGAATTTTTTATGGCTGAATAAGTCAAAATAAAGATTAAAGAAAGAAAACTTCCTGTTGAGGTTTAATATTTGGCCCACAGGAAGCACTTACCGTGTTAAGGCAGGAGCCCAAGTTGAAGCTAACTTTGTAACCATTTTAGAATGACGCCGGCAAGCTTCCAGAGTTGAAGTTGCAACTTGCAAGTAAGCAACTTGAACTCTGGCAGCTTGCCGGCGCCATTGTAAAATGGTTACAAAGTTAGCTTCAACTCGAGCACCTGCCATAACTGTAAGTGCTTCCTGTGGGCCCAAAAAAAATCCGCCCGCGAGCGGATTTGTGGATTTTTCTGCAATTTCGTGAGATTTGCGGATCGTGAAATTGCCAAAAATCCACAAATTCAGCAAGCGGAACAGAATTTTTGTGCACAGGTATTCAAGAACCTCTTGGATTATACATGTTAACTGAACCTCAGCAGCCCTCAGCTCCTCAATGCGCCCCCTAATTTGTTCCTGCATTGTTTTCCGTCGAAAGGCTGAGAAGCTCTTGGTCTCCCTCCATACTGCAGCCTTGAGTGTGTCCCAGACTATACTGCTAGAGGCAGACCCACTATTGATGTTTAAAAACTCAGGTAACCACTTCCTAATATGTTCCAAATAAGGCTGTTCCAGTGGAAATTTTCTATGTCCAGACCCTAGGGACACTAGGGCTGCAAGAAAAAGGACATTATACAATCAGAGGGTTACGGTCAGACAAAATTCTTGGGGGGATTGAGATAGAAGTCGCCTCTGCAACCTGATCTTACATAAAGAAATAGTCCATTTTGTTATGAAGGACAGAGTAGTATGTGTAACCCTCTTGATTTTTATTATGATGAAACCAAAGGTCGATTAACCAATGTTCTTGGATCAATGCTTGGAGAGCCCTAAAGACCCTGGGTTTCTTACCCGAATATTTTTGAGCTCGCGCTAGATTAAAATCCGCTGACAGATAAATATTCATATCCCCACACAGGCAGATAGGATGCAGCCATAACACCAGCTCTAGATTCAGGAAGTGTAATACTGCCGGATCGTCTAAGTTTGACCCATATATTGTACAAATTGTTAGGGGTCTACCATTAACCACTAATTCGACTATTGCCCATCTCCCTGCACTATCCTGACTATTTCTACTGCAAGATACAACCCCCCGTCTCAACATAATAGCCACCCCTCTAATCATAGAAGTCTGGCGGGAACATCCGATTAAATCAAAACCAGGGATTCTCAAATAGTCACAATTACTCCAGGGCACATGCGTCTCTTGTAAGCAGAGTTTTTCTATTTGCATAGCCTGAAGAATTCTCCAAAACAGGGCCCTTTTTTGCCACAGTTAAGCCCACATATATTCCAGGAGCATAAGCACAATTTACCCTGCCCCATTTGCTTTCGGAAGGAAACCTAACCCCACCAGTAAATCCAAAACCATTCTAATCCACTCTTCAAAAAATGAGCAACTCCTATACAAACCGATAAAACAATAAATGCCACAACTATACATCAGATTCAAACACCCCCCAGAAACACCCCTACCCCCACACCCCTCAGCCCCATACCCCCCTTGTAAGGCAATAGGACTAAAGTCCTTGTGATGGAAGATCTGGTTCGACTCGGTCTCCCCCGGTGTCCTCGCCCAATCCGTAACAACCACAGGGGGATGAGGACATAGGGAACCCAGAAATTGAGACAAAAAGAGAACGAGACATATAGACCCTGCTATTCCCATACAGTTGGCCAGGCCCCCACTTAATGACCCTTGGCCTCCCAAAGAAAAGAAACATTGGAAAATAAATATTGGAAACTAAATTGAATTCAGAAACTCCTTAGCCTGGCTTTCAGAAACAAAAAATCTAGTCTGACCCTGATATATGATTTTCAATTTGGAAGGGAAAAGTAAGAAGACTTGAGCTCCCTTTGACTGGAAAGGTGCAATTAGCTGGCGGAGCTGCCACCTCCGCTCAACTGTTGCTGGACAAAAGTCAGGTCTGACAAAAAACTCACATACCTTCCCAGCCTGCTTCCTCTCTGGCCTAGCTAAGTCGTAGATCTTTTCCCTGGCCAAATAGTTATTCAGACATATTACAATTGCACAAGGCCTATCATCAGTCTGAGCAGATCCCTGCCTTTGCTTGAAAGGGAAGTGGTGTGCACGCTGGATTTCAAGTCGCCAATCCCACTGCTTAACCTCCGGGAACGCCCCTGTGAAAAGTTCCACGACGAACAGCCAAATATCAGAACCTCCCCCTGAATCCATGGGGTTGCCCACAAAATCAGATTGTGCTGAAAAAGAATAATCCCAGGCCAGGGGGCACGTATTTGAGTTTGACAGTGGTGCCCCCTGTTCTCTGAAAGGCCTTCCGGATTGTGCGGGAGCCACAGGGTGAGTCTTCTGCCCTTAAAAAGTTCTTAGTTCACCAGTCCCCTGATTTGCTGTCATCATCTGTATAGTCCTTATCCAAACCTACATCGCCGTCCTCAGATGACCCAGTATACTCTGACAGGGAAGAGAATTTGTCCCCACCGTCAATGTGTCTTAAGTCTCCATTAAGATTTGCCGTGGCAATATGGGGGCTACTTGACCGGCAACAGCTGTCGCATTGCTGCTTTGAGAGGACAATTCATCGCTCCATTGATCAGAAGGAGCTCCGAAGTCAGCATTAGACACAGCTGGGACTACAACTCCCAGAGTTCTATTGGGCTGAGTTAACTGAGCTGCGGCATTAGGAGGAGGGTGAGCAATCTTGAAATTGTTACCCACACTTGTGCCCCCTGCCTCAGCATTCTCAAACATGCTCGCAGAGTCCGATTCATGTGACACTCCTACAGCGGGAATCACGCTGACACCAGATGGAGAAGGAGTTAGCCCCGGCAGAGTCAGGGCGGCATCCTCTTTTCCCGTAATTCGAGCTCCCGGAGAATTCAGAGATGCAGGTGCCGGCTGCCCGCGTCTGTTCTTTTTAGATTGCTGTAGCGTCTTGATTTTACTCGCCTGCAATTTGAACATGGCGGGAAGAGTCTGCTTATTTTTGGCTGAAGCTGCTATCACAGGTCCCGCAAACATCGAACGGCTGTGCACCTCGTCCCCGACAACCAGAACTAAAGCTGCTGCTGTTCCCTCTTGCGTGGCCGGTGAATCCCCCTCCATGCTGACTAGCTTCGAAGGACCCGCTTCATGGCTGCAGAAGTCCGACTCACCGTAGGCACCGGAGCCTTGAGAGGCATGATGGAGCACTGAGACCCAGGCAAACAAAACACAGAGCGGAGAACAGAGCAGCAAACGGAAGAGCCAGGCCACAGGCAGAGAACCCTACCGGTAAGTCTATTCCTTGAAAGCAATAGTCCCCACAACATGAACTTCAAATACTTGAATCCATTGAGTCATATTGCAAATCATCCATAGTTTCTAGCTATGGGGGCCATAGTATTCCATGAACCGGCGAGTTAATGACGTGAGAGCTTTCACCCAGCTCACTCAGCCGAGTGACCGGCCGCCATCTTGCCCTTCATATTTGTGGTATTTCTCAGGTAATATTGGTTAAACAATACATTTTTTAGCTAATCAGATTCAGAAAACGTTTGATAGAAAAATGTAAACGCTGTCTTTGGACAACAATTTGTTAAACTTAAGACAGAGCCCCCAACACTTGTTGAGGTTGAGGTATATTACCATATTAAAATGCTTATTTGTTAATACAGGGTGGACAGAGGAAAAACAGTATAATCATTTTATGAAGGCTTCTGTAGTAATTGAAATACATTCTGGCACAAGTAATTAATCCTCACAGTAAATGTGGAGAACTAATAGATTTTGTGGTGGAATTAAATCATTCTCTTTGTGAGTGCCACTCAGAAAAACCATAAAGTGCTAGTAATTTAACTAACTGCCAAGGAGAATATGGTTACAGACATTTCAGAAATCATGCTATTAGGAAGTATATGAGGCATCATATCTTTAAAAAAAAGTAGAGTGAAGACTACACGGAATCTATCTTTATATTGTGGTAGGTGTGCTCAATTTAAGATTATAGAAGTAAACTCAGATCATTCAAGGATCAAGCATTGGGCATTGGTATTCCTTAACAATGAAGGAGGCTGTTTAGTTGAATTTAAGTGAGTTCCAAGATGCAACATTAATATCAAGCATTTCCACAACAGCTGACATGATAATTCTCATGCCAATTATGTTAGATGGACAAGAAAAGAAAATTTCAGAGCATTTAGATTCCTAAGCTTCAGAAACTGTTATGGTTGTGTAGTTTTCTAAATTGTTACAAATTCTGACAATTAAGAAAAAGAATCTAGAAAGGTGAATGCAATTGATGGTTCTATGTTATTTTCAGGTCTGGTGTGGTTTCATACACATATTTCTTGCTTGGTTTGTTTTGGAAATCAGTAAGAAAATGTTTTATTTGATAGGCAGTCTTCACTTCAAGATTATTTTGGGTATGCCTTGATTGACTCTACATAAGTCCAGCATTGACTGGTCAGCAAAAACATACATTTAAATTCTTAATGTTGTAACCTTAGCAGATTGACTCCGTACAATTATTCTGATAATCATCCATCTGTGTAATTTTTGTAACTTTTTGTTATGAAGTGTTTAGTATTGTATTCCATAAGAACAAATGAAATGTATTTATCCACATATAGGAGCTAGGATTGTAAGATTGATGTGGAACGTAATGCTTCTCTAACTTTTAGTCAAGTAAATGAACTCACTGAATCAGAGAAAGTATATTTTAAAAAGTATTTAGAGGACAATTTGGCGAATTGGTTCATGAGACATTCACAGTCACTTTCCTCAACAGTTTTTGCGCCTGAGGAAGGGGTGAAGTAAAAACTTGATTGTTGAAACCTCTGTAGAATCACAGTGAATTATTTAACATTACCACTGATATATATTGTGTTAGATCACATTTGAATTGAAAATATGTTCACAAGCATAGATTCTAGGAGAGCATGCTAGTGGCTGAGAGGGTGACAAACAGAAGACCTAATTTTGCACTAATGTTGGGTGTTTGAGTATCAGATCACACTATACAATGTTCCTGCTGCATTTCAATATTTTATTGATGAAATGCAGAAGATTTGAGATGTGTTTTGTAAAGTGCACTGACTCTTTAGAAAAACATGTACAACAAGCAAGGGAAATTCATAGCGAATCTGGAGATCACCTTCTCTATGCAAAGATGGATAGATGTGTCTTCCATACTATTACAATAGTAGTTTTAGAATATATATTTACCACACATGGTATTCAGATGGCTGAAAAGAAGGTTACAGTAATTGTTCACTGGCCCACTCCCAACACAATGAAGCCTGTTCAAAGTATTTTAGTCTGTGCCAATTTTTATAGCAGTTCATTCAGCCATTTTCTGAAACGGGTCGTCTTTGTTTGGTCAGAAGAGGTAGTTTATGCTTTTTATTTCTTAAATGAAAATTTTTCTAGAGCTCCCATTCTGCAATGAACTAGCAGTATGCCCATTTAATGTGGTGACTGATGCCCCCTATCGATTTCGATGGGGGGTTGTTTTGTCTCGGATGAGGTGTTGTTTTGTCTCAGAGAAACCCACATATGGGATAGATTCACTCTAAAATATTTTCTATAAAAATCTCACCGGTAGAGCCAAACCACACTAATTCTGATAAAGAATGTATAGCAAACTAAACACTCTTTTAAGATTGAAGTCTTTACTTATGGGGGGAATAACACACCAGACAAATGTTTGTGGATAACAAAAATGTGTAACTTATGTGGTCTTTGCCTTTTTCTGACTATGATTTTAAAATAAACCAAATGCAAGCTCCCACCAATGGTGAAGCTAATGCTCTAATCCTACAAAATCCAATAGGAAATAGGGTCCAATTCAATGAACTTACTTTCTAAAATCTCATATGATAATTCCATCACTCGGATTAATGTGGATTCATTTTCTATAAAAGAACCTGATTGAAATTCAGTCTATCATATAAAAAGATCTGTGTAAAGGAGAAAGATAAAGCAAAACAGGGGATGATGAACGGAGTGTTGAACATTGCAATCACTCACGTCCAGTCCACTCATCTGAGTTTAATCCATCATCGTTCTTTAGCTCACTCCACCACCCCAGTTCAGACATGGCCATATGCAAATCAGTCTGACCCTGTGCCTCATGGGAACAGTCCAGCCCGATCTGCCAAGCCATGTCATCCCTGGACCGGAAACAAGCATCCTGGGACCAGTTTTGCCCTAAGTTGGCAGGGTATGGGCAGATTTGGGTCCCTTGCTCACTTTGCCACTGGATTCAAGCTAGTCTGGCTTATGACGGCTGATTAGCCAGAAACCAGTTCCAGGATGCAAATCTGCCCCCAATTCCTGTTGTGGTGTACTTTGTGACATGCACAACATTTTGCCCGCCACATAGTCCACTCGACTTGCGCAAGGCACTGTACTGCAGCACCAGACGTGGATTACTGTTGAAATCGGTGGGTGGGAATGTGATAGCTTGGCAGTCTTCAGCAGAGAAGTGGTCCAGCGGGAACACCCGCTGGACCACTGAGGGGAACGCTGAGTGGTAGGAAATTTGTGCTGTATGGTGATCCCACAACTTTCCCACAAATAAATTTGAGAACATTTTGATTTTTTTCAGCTACATTTGAGGTTTGCAGGAAATTCTGGGCAGGAAAACGTTGGGGGGTCCACACAAGCCATTCCTCACTGGACCTCCGCCGGTTGTCTAGTTTTCAGAAATGCGTGGGTTTGGTAGTTTCCCAAGATGGGCACTAAGCCCAGGGCCAAAACCCCAGGTGACCCCCCTTGCAAAACCAAGTTGTTTTGGGATAGGTCATTTGGATGTCTCCTCAATACATTTTGAAAGAATGAAAGTTTGTAAAGTGCTCTATTGCCGAGGTGTTTTGGCCCTAGAATAGCAGATATATGAAAGGCAGAGAGTAAATTGTTACTTGGCGGGAAAAAGCCAGGTTTTCAACAGGGTCTGGAAATGTGCATGGGCCGGTGAGGATCTGATATTTAATGGTAGCTTATCCATAGTTTGAGAGCTAGATAGGAGAGGCTTCTGCCACCCCACCTTTTTTTTCTTGAGTCTTGGAGTCCTAACGAGTGCTTGCAATGTTGGGCGCAGGGAGCCACCAGGAATGTACCATTAAAATAGTTTACAATATTCTACACGTCCGCCTCCATGTAAGGTTTAAAGAATCAAACATAACGCTTTTAATTCAATGCGCTCCTTAACTGGAAGCCAATGAAGTTTTCCTATAGCCCCAGATATATACCTATATTTAGGGAGATTCAGTAGGGTCCGAGCTTCTGCATTCTGTAGGGATGCCAACTTGTTCAATTGTGTCTTTTCCAAACCAAGATAGAGAGCAGTGCAATAATCAATCCTAGACAGAATGAGTGCTATAAAAACTGTATTCCGTAGCTCGATAGGGAGATACAGTAACATCTTCCATAGAATTCTCTGAGTGAAATAACAGACAGAAGTAATCTGGTTTATCTGCCACATAAAACTGAACTGGGTGTCAAACATCACACCCATGTTTCTCATTTCAATCACAGGTAGTGGGCAGGCTCCACGTTCTCCTGGTCACCAGTCAAAATTCCAGATGGGAGGGCCAGAGCCAAATTCCATTACCTCTGTCTTCTGAGTGTTCAATTTTAAGAAGTTAAGGTGCATCCATTGAATAATGTGTACCATACAACTATGAAACCTGGCCGAGAGCAAATTATCTGAGGATGATATAGAGAATACAATTTGTATGTCATCAGCATATATCACGAGCAGAAAGCCATGGAGAAAGCCATGGTGCTTGACTAGTAAAACCAGCGGAGTCACATAGATGTTAAATAATGTGGGTGAAAGTGCAGAACCCTGAAGGACTCCGCAAGGAGGATGGAATTTGTGTGACTTAAGCTTATCTCAGCAGACCCTATGTTCTCTCCCTGTCAGGAAAGAAGTGAGGAGGGCCAGCGCAGAGTCCTGGATCCCTATTGCCCTTAAATGCTGTGTGAGAACGGAGTGGCTCACCATATCAAACCCAGTGGACAGGTCTAACAGGATGAGGACTGCCCTGCCCCTCAATCAAATTGCCATCTCAATTCTTCTGTGGCCATGATTAATGCAGACTCAGTAGAGTGATTAGCTCGAAAGCCATATTGAGTACTGTCAAGTAAGTTATTGGAGGCAAAGTAGTTATTTAACTCTTTATTTAGAGCTTTCTCCAGAACCTTGGTAGCCAGTATCAGACAGGAAATTGGACAGTAACTAGTGACATAATGGGGGAGCAGAGTAGGTTTCTGTAGGATCGGTCTGATACAGGCCTTCTTCCGGAGAGTGGAAAGTCCCCGGACTTTATGACTGTATTTAGTAACAGAGCAAGGGTTTGACTCATTAGGTTTGAGACACCCTAAATGTTGTCTTGAGGGCAAGGATCATCAAGAGAGCCTGACCTAATAGTCAGTAAAAGGTCATTTACTGAGTCCACCGTAAATGGTGGAAAACTAGTCAAATAGTTTGTGGTTAAAGGCCCTTCTTCCAGACCAGGCAAAGAGGACATTTGGGGAGGTAAAACCTTTCCCCTATAATTCCTTGTAAATTGATTAAATTTTAGTTTGAATAGAAGAAGCCATTTTATGGCATAATGTCTAACTAGGGCTAAACTGATTTTCCTGTTGGAGCTTGGAAAGTAGAGTAACTATCTTAAAGAGCTCTTTGGTAGATTTAATTGACAATTCAATTTTCGTAGTATAAAATTCCATCTTTTCCCTAATAATATATTTGTTATATTCTGCAAGAGCCTGAGTTTAGTTGTTTTTACCTTCTACTCTATAGTCTAGCCTCCATATTTGTTCTACGCATCTACATTTGGATTTGAGAATTTTTAACTCTGAGGAGTACCAAGGGGAGGTAGGTTTGTGCCTACGTTTATTGATCAATTTAGTGGGAGCCACTTGATCAATAGCGGATCTAATCCAAAAATCATAACTGGCTGCATCCCTGTTTGGATCACATGTAAGCAGTGGTGCATTAAGACCTAGCAGAATATTTAGGGTATCAAAATTATTGCTCCGCCAGGAGCGAGTAGTAGTTGGGGGTAGGTGCTTTGCCGGGGATGAAACCTGAGGGGCAAGTAAGCTAAAAAAATTGCCCTATGGTCTGTCCATGTAGGAGGCAGGATCTTGATGATTTCAATAGTGGCGAGATTGGTGAAGACGCCATCCAAAGTTTGGAGCACTTTATGAGTGGGGCATTCAACTATCTTGGACAGTCCAAACCCTTCCAAATTATCCAGCAGTGTCCTGGTTGAGAGTTCAGAAAAAAGTTTTAAATTAAAATTAATATTTCCCAAGATGAAATGTAAGAAGAGTCTAGACAGGACTCCAACAAAGAAAGTAGGCCTTGCGTAAAATGGACTTTAGGTGCAGGTGGTCTGTAAATAAGCAGGCCAGGGAAGGAGAACTTGTTATTAATTTTGATATTGAATGATGTAGCTTCAGCCCCAGGCAGAGGTGCTGAATCAAATATAATCTTACATTTATCTCTGTATACAATTGCAATACTTCCACCTATTTGTCCTAGTCTAGGCAAAGCCACCAGTGAGTAGCCTGGAGGCAGTGCTACCAACCAGTCCAGCTTTGAGGTGGGGTGTGCCCATCTTTCCATAAGGAAGATCAAATCAGGGTTAGATCCCTGCAATAGACACTCCAGCTCCATCTGATGATTAATGACTGATCTGGCATTAAGCAGGATAACCTTAAGGGCCCCAGATTTGGCACATGAAATATTATTATCATGGGAAAGGCTAGAAGACGACGGTACATGACCCTTATAACTCACAAACGAATATTGACAAATGGACATAGTATAGGGAGAGTATTTCAGTTCCAAGTATGTGGAGTATGATTATTAAACTTAGCCTGATTAAAGGCAATCAATTGCAGTCAAAAATAATTAATTTATTTAAAACCGACAGGGGTTGTGACGCAAGGCACACTCTGGGCGCTGATGAGCACAGAAGGGCGCAGACAGGCTTGCCTTTGGTGCATCTTTGGTGCGCCGGTGGCGCACCCGCTGCGCTGTTACATCAGTATTGCGTGTTTATCCCTCCCCGTAACGTGTCCAACCACTATCGCACTGACCTTGACTGACGCCCTTGCTGTCACAGGTACTTGGCGCAACCACACAAGTGAGGGACCATTTTTATATGAAGACTTTGGGTAATGAAAGGTGGGTGAAATTTTGTGGATTCATGTAGATTCCAGAACTTTCTATCACAGAAATCTGAGGATTTTTTTATTTTTTTATACAGTTTGTGGTTTGCAGTGAATTCTGGGTAACAGAACCTGGTGAGAGCCACACAAGTGACCCCCTGCTGGATTCCCCTGGGTGTCTAGATTTCAATGTAAAGGTTTGCTAGGTTTCCATTGGTACCGGCAGAGCTAGGGTTCAAAATCTACAGCCATCACTTTGCCAAAAAAGGGTCAGTTTCCACTGTAGTAATGTGTTGTGTCCATGTTGCATTTTAGGCTGTTTACTGCTGTGGGCATTAGGCTTACCCACAAAAGCAAGGAGGCCTATTGGAAGACTTTGGGGAATAAGGGGTGTGTAGAATTTAGTGGATCCACACAGATTCCAGAACTTTCCATGACAGAAATGTGAGGAAAATTTGTTTTTTAATACAGGTTGAGGTTTGCAGGGATTTCTGACTAACAGAACCTAGTGAGACCCACATAAACTTTGAGGTTTGTAGGGTATTCTGGGTAGCATGACCTGGTGAGAGCCACACAAGTCCCCCACTGCTGGATTCCTCTAGGAGTCTATTTTTCAAGCCAGCAGAGGTAGGGTTCAAAATCGACAGCTTGCAACTTTGCCAAAAAAGGGCCAGTTTTCACTGTAAAAATGTGGTGTCTATGTTGAGTTTTGGGACGTTTCCTGTCGAGGGCACTAGGCCTTCCCACACAAATGAGGTAGCATTTTTATCAGAAGACTTTGGGTAAAGCATTGCAGGAATGTGAGGAAAGGTGGTTCTTTTTTACAAAATTTGAGGTTTACAAGGGATTCTCGGTAAAAGAACGGGGAACACCCATCAAATCGTATGCGTATAGGTCACGTGATGTCACAACGCACACGATGTTACGACGCAGGCATTTACTATGCACAGCGTTAAATTGCGGGCGCCATCACATCGCGAGGGCTTTTACAACGTAGGGACGGCGGAACACAGTGAGAGACAGGTATGGTGAACCTTAGTGGAGGGGAGGGTTTTAGGCTATAGGGTTAGGGCTTAGGTGTAAAAGTCCTATATGGTGGTGTTTTAGGCTTCAGGACTAGGGCTTACAGTTAGGAGTCAAACATGGAGGTGTTTTAGGCTTTAGGGCTAGGGCTTAGTGTTAGGAGTCGAATATGGGGGAATTTTAGGCTTTAGGGCTAGGGATTAGGGTTAGGAGTTGTATATGGTGCTGTTTTAGGCTTTAAGGTTAGGGCTTAGGGTTAATGTTACTATACAGTACTGTTTTACCTTTACCGTTTACACTTTAGGGTTGTTAGTGTATGGTACTGTTTTGCATTTACTGTTTACACCGTAGGGTTGAGGGGAAGTGTCAAGGCATTGTACTGTGTTTGGGGGGCCGTAATGGAGATTTTTGCGGTGCGATCGAATGCGTGGTCGTAGTGTGAAATCAAAAAGTCTTTTGCATGCGTGTGAATGCGGAGGCCGATGTAGTGGTTTGCGTGGGAAATGCGTGCGATGTAATGGTGTGTACGATGTGAGGAATGCGATGTAATGGTGTGCGTTGTGCTTGTTTGCGTTGAATTGTCATACATCCAAAAGAACCTAGTAAGAACCACTCAAATCACCACATCCTGGATTTGTCTGGGGTTCTAGATTTCAAAAATGTATAGTTATTCTAGGTGTACCTAGGTGCCGGCTGAGCTAGGGTTCAAAAGCCACTTTGAAAAATGTCCAACAATTCACAGGCTAGTATGGGTACCCACAGTTTTGGAAATGGGCAAATAGATACTGTTTATATACTCTACATTTTGTTCCCATTTCGCAAATACATAGGTGTCTTTATATTTTACCTAATTAATTGCTATATTCCCGTTGCACAGTGAAAAACAACTTTAAGACGCTGCTCAGTTATTGGCTCTGGGTTCCCCCAGTTCTTGGTGAGCCTCCAAGTCTTATATATCAACATAACCAGAAGGGTTCATCAGATGTAACAGTATAGTGCTTTCAAACATCTGTCATACTTAGAAGAAGTTACAGGTGAAAACGTTGGCACAAATGGCTGTTTTTTTTAATTAATTTTTATATTTTTTATTTTCAACTGTTAGTTTCTATTAAAAAAAATGAAGGATCTCCACAAATGACCACTTGCTGAATTTAGAATTGTTTCTACTTTTCAGAAATGTATAGCTTTCTGCAATCAATTATTTCCTTCATATCCATTTCTACCTCTAACCGGAAGGAGGTTTAAAACACAAAAAGTAGCAAAAATAAGCTATGTCCTAGTAAAATGGCAACCCTATGTAAAAAAGTTTGGTTTTCAGACAACAATCTGCTTGTCCCTGAAAGCGCGGAAGATGATGTTTTCAGCACTACAACCCCTTTGTTGATTTGCAGAGGAAAAAAAAGACGCTTTCCTCTGCAGTACTTTTCCCCATTTTTCAAATATATATATATAATGTTGCTGTATTTTGGCTAATTACGGCGGGGGGGGTTATCAGCGAAAGGTTTAAAACCTACTGAACACAGAGCATTGTAAATAGCTTCAACATCACAATTCCTAGTCAGATTAGTAATTTTACATTCCACTTGTAATTCATTGTGTCCTAAGACTTGATAAGGGGTGTGGTGCAGTGAAGTAAATTTAATCTTAACCAGTGTAAATTATGACTATAACCCCTCCAAATGGACAAGCCAAATATCCTAAGGACAAGGAACCATGGTTGGTGTTCCAATTTCCATTCAATCTGTAACAGCATACCTGTATTCCTGGCAAATCACTTGTCAAAATCTATATGGTAAAATAAGCAACTGAAAATGAGTATATCTGTATACATATTACCAGCAGAGTCCATCTCATCCATATATTCTACCATCCAAAATCCACATTACTAGCCTACCCTATTGCTGGTCCCGGCTCTGTGTGTCCTGTTACTTATTATGGCACAAAATGCACAGCATCGTATTTGAAGTATCCCAATGTTTCTCTTGTTCTCAATTATTATCTTATATCCTTTCCATGGGCCGTGTGTCTGCCATCTATAACAATAACAAAATCATGATATCAGTATCATATGGTCCCAATCCAGTAAGCTTTATGTTGTTATGTTACGTTATTTATTCTTATAAGGTGCACAGCTACCCGAAGGTTTTCCGGCGCCGCCTGATAGGAGCAGAAGGAGGATGGAAGATCTATTGATTAAACAGCCAAGGTTGTAAGCCCTGTAGACAATTCCCATAAATTGTTTCATTTCAAAGTGCCAGGGGGGGGGAATTCCACATAGAGGGGCCCAGGCAAAAAAAAGACTGACCCCGCAATCACGACAATTGGGTCCCAGGGACCGAAAATGTGGCTTGAGTGGAGGAGCGTAGAAGGCACAATGGTAAGTACAGGTGAGCTAAGACGTTCATTTACTGTGGTGCCTTGCCAAATTTGATCTTAAACATATAGCTCAAGGCTTTGAATTTAATACAAATCTCAACCCTGAGCCAAGGAAGGTACCAAAGATAACCTAAAATGGAAGACATTCTGGCAGCCGCAATCTGCACCACCTGTAATTTGTGTATAACACCTATTGACTGTTGGGCTTTCAATAACACGATATGAGATACCGTGTCGAAAGCGGCACTCAAATCAAGCAATATGAGTGCCACCGTTCTCCAGCATCCAAACGGCTTTGCATCATTTCTCTGACTCCAGGAAGAGTAGTTTCTGTTGAGAAACCAGCTCTAATACGAGGCTGTGAGGGGTGTAGAACCTTTTGAAAATCAACAAAGTGAGTCAATTGTAAATGAATGTGTTTTTCCAAAATTTTGGAGAAAGACAGAAGTAAGGAAATAGGCCGTAAGTTGGATGGTCAGCATTAGCTTTTTTCAAAGTGGAAGGAGCATAGCGTGCTTCCATTCAGGTGGGACAATTGCTTCCTATAGGGAAGCATTAAGTAGCTCCATTATTAACATCAAAGATGGCAGCTCCAGCTTGTGCAGCGCAGCGACAGGAAGAGGATGTTGAGGAGAGCCAGATTTAAGATTGTCAAGAAACAGTTTGAAAGATGTTATATCTAGGAGTGAGCAGTTTTCCAATTTATTAGTGGGTTCAGCAGTCTGACAGTCCAGCTGTTCAGTATTTCTGGGTGTTACAGGAGAGTTCTTAATTTGCTGTGTAATGTTAACGACTTAACATTCCGTGCTGAGTGTATTTTTTCCACTTTGCCCAGGAAGAATTTAGCAAGATCCTCAAATTGTAAATCAGTAAGCATATAGGGAGCGGATTGACTAGATGCCCCAAACAGTTCTTTAACTGGCTTAAACAGAGTTTTAGAACTATTCTGCGCATTTAAGATAGTAGAACTCACATATTCAGCTCGAGCAGCATTACAGAGTGAATGATAATCTCTTTTAGCCAATTTTATATGCAAGTTTGGATACAAATACATAGTTTTTCCTCCAGCGTCATTCTAACACTTTAAATTTACTGTTTTCTGTCTTTAGTCTCTCTGTGAAGGAGGCAAGGGAACAATGATTGTTCACCTTTTTATTAGACGGTGAAAGGCACTTATCAATGGATTTTAAGATCCAATTTTGGATGGCATGGAAACATGATTGATGGAAGGGGGGCATTATTAGATAGGAGCTTATTAAAAGTTTCTAAGTCCTATTTCCCCAAATTTCTTGATTTGGATTTAGTACCCAAAGCAGTCAAGGATAAGCTCGACATTTCTTTCCTGACCCGGAAACCGACCAAGAAGTGATCTGACCAGAGGACTGGGAGAGCTGGGGAGCAAATAATGTTAGCTAAGTTGGAAAAGATGGGATCCAATAAGTGGCCAGCCACATGGGTAAAGCCTACATTACGGAGCAAAATATTCATTGCTGCCAGGTCAGAGATCAAAGCAGTGCTCATTACAAATGTCGGGTCATTGAAGTGTAGATTCAAGTCGCCCAAGATGGTAAAATCGGCCGCGCCCACAAGATAAGGAGTAATAAGATCAAGAAGTGATGTAGCCCATGGCTCCACAGACCCAGGGGGACGATAGAGCAGAATCCCTGAGAATGAGAACTGGGAAGACAAAGTAAGTTTAAATAAAAAGTCTTTACATCCACTTAAAGGGTAGATCTTGAACTTTATACGTGTATGAATTTTTATAGATAACCGCAATGCCTCCTCCCATTTGGTCTCCCCTGTCTTTCCTAGCTATCACTTAATTGCAAGGTAAAACAGACGCTACATCAGGGCCAGAGCTCCCATGCAGCCATGTTTCTGTAAGGAAAATAGCATCAGGCTGCTCGTCAAAGTTATCTGCCTCGTGCTTAGGAAGCGAGAAGCAGTTGATGTTAAATAAGGTAAATTCTTTTGTTAATGGCTACATTTTAAAAAGGATTTTGCCTGAGCATTAATATTAAAAGATATAGCATTAAGATGACTATGTTCATTATAAGACTGCATGTCAGATGCAAAAGTACAGCAACTGCAGCTAAAATCAAAGGTTTCAGGGTTGATTAACATGCAATCAGGGCGCAGCATACAACGTCTATCCAACAACTGTTTTCAAGAGTAAATAATAGTAGACATCTTAATCTGAGCAGGGATCCTGGCCTCTGGACCCGTTCGGGGGCAGACGGTCGCATGCAGGTTTGCTTTAGGCACGCCTTTGGCGCATCACCGGCGCACCTGCTACGTGCATCCGCTGCGCATCTGAACTATGGCCATTTAATAGGGTTGTGACAGGACGGCGTGCAGCGACTAGAGCGCTGACCAGGAATAGCGCGTGACATTAACAAAATGGCCGCCCGGTGTCGAGCAAGCCCAGCAAAATGCAAATAAAGGAAAGAATGGAGAATGGAGTATTACACACTCCAATTGTTGAAGTGCAAGAAATAGCAGAAATTACAAAAGCTCATAGTATAGATTGAATAAAAAACAGTTCAATTGATGCAAAGTAACAGTATAATGAAGGTTAAAAACAATTCAAAGGAACCTTACAGGCGGTGCACGTCCGAGCTCTGCCCGTTAAATAGGGTTGTGGCAGGATGTTGTGCAGAGTCTACTCTATAAACGTTCCTCTTATCTAAATCCTAGACTTACTACAACCATCACCGCACTACTTACCTAGGAGGATGCCATCAATCGTCCTGTACCCGTGGACCAACTGAGAGATTGTCAAAATATGAAGACCTATTTTTACAGCCACTGGTACATAACCTACTTTCATACATAAGACCCACTAAAGTATCCCGAGCATATTGTCTGATGTAAAGTGAGTAAAGGGAATTGTTCTGGCTACACTTGATGTACCAGCTCTGTACATGAGTGTCAGAATGGATATAGGAACACAAGCAGTCTAACGGTTCTAAAACACTAGACCAGCAGCACAATGGCAACATAGAAGAATGGTGATGGCCATGATAGACCTAATTCTGGCCAACAATGTTTTTTTATGTGGTAAAGACTGATATAAATATAAAGGAGAAGCACACCTTTTTAATCTATGAATGTTCTAAATTTTCAATATTAAGTATCTTTAACTGATATTTTTCAAATGTACTCAAATGCGTGCAACAGTGGTGGTACGTTTGTCCTCACGTGCCTGACACTGAACCTTCCTACCTCGAGTATCTTCAGAAAGTAAATCTACAAAGAAACAAAAAGAAGAATCTTTCGAATCAGGATAGAAACATCTTGAAGTCATTACAAGTGAACTCCAACATTTTCATTCAAAAAGCTGTTAAAGGCAATTGTTGTGATGAACAGAAAATTCTACATTGATAAAGTGGAAGAGCACATCTCAGACATATTGACGTATCTATCATTGGATAAAGATCCCACCAACAAACTTAAAAATACTTTACAAATCATCTTAGAAAATTCTTTGGAATTGGGACATATTATGTCTACCACAAAACAGTTTCTAACAGTGGAACATTCGAGGAGACCACATCTCTATATGCTCCCGAAAATCCACAAGAATTTAAATAATCCACCAATGAGACCAATAGTGACAGAGTGTGGTTCCATCTTTGAACCCCTCGGGCACTACATAGACAAATTTCTACAACCTTTTGTTCAACAGTGGCCTTCATATGTTAAAGACACAACCGACTTTTTATTGAAACTCCAGAGGGCAACAGTAAACACCAGAATGCTGCTTTGCACGATTGATGTAAAATCATTGTATACATCCATCCCCCATCAAGGCGGTCTGGAGGCTGTGGAATGGGCTTTGCTAAGTCAACCTTCAATCAGAGCCAACAAAGTGTTCATCCTGGAAATTCTTCATTTTTGCTTGTATCACAGCTATTTTCAATGGGATGAACGTTTCTTTCTACAACAACAAGGTACTTCTATGGGATTTGCAGGGGCTCCTGCATACGCTAATACATTCATGGCCAAATTTGAGTCAGACTACATATACACAGACCAAGACTGGATAACCGATGCAGTAGTTTACTGCAGATTCATTGATGATATTTTTGTAATTTGGAACTCAGACAGATGTTTACTTGAAGAAAAACTGGCTTTACTGAATAAACATAATGAACACATTCAATTCACGTTCAACATAAGCGAAAAGATGATTTCATTCTTGGATGTGGCAATACGCCTTGAAAACTTAGAGGTGTGTACAGAAGTTTTTCGCAAAGACACTGATGTGAACAATGCATTGTTGTTTCAAAGTTTTCACCCCCAAAAACTGAAGAATAATTTACCATTCTCACAATTCATGAGAATAAAAAGAATTTGTTCAAACAGCACAGGTCTCGAAAAACATCTGGATATCCAACAGAGAAAATACGAAGAAAGAGGATACCCAAAAGAAATATTGGCCAAAACAAGGGAACCCATAAAGGCTTGCGATAGAGATAACTTGTTGCAACAAAGACTCAAGCAAAGTGTAGAAAGACATGTTTTTGTTTCTAAATTTTCTACAAGTTCCCAAAAAATTAAAAACATAGTGAACCAACACTGGGCACTTTTGCAAAATGAAGGAGATTTCAATGGAACTTTTGCCCAAAAACCAATATTTGCTTACACAAGGTCCAAAAATCTGAAAGAACTAGTAACAACAGAATTGAAACAGAAACAGATGTCATCCTATAAAGGGATGAAAAAATGCAGAAAATGCATACACTGCAATAATGTTATAGTTGGAACCAGCTTACATCATCCCCAAACAGGGAAAACCTTACCACTGAATCACAACACAGACTGTAATTCAAATACTCTGATCTACTACATAAAGTGCCCCTGCAGGAAACTTTATGTCGGTAAAACAGAGCGAAAATTAAAAGTGAGAATTACCGAACACAAAAGCACCATTAGAAACCAGTCAATTAAAAGTCCTCTAGCAGTGCACTGGAAGGAGGCTAAGCATAGCATAGCCCAACTACAGTTTTCGGCACTAGAACACGTTTACCATTTTGAAGGCACAGATCTTACAAGATCTCTCCTGCAGAGAGAGATATATTGGATAAAAAGGCTAGAAACTCAGTATCCAAAAGGGTTAAATGAAAAAATAGATTTTTCATGTTTTCTATGAGGATGTATATTGGCTTGTGCACCAATAGAAAATGTATGTTGTAATGGTTTTTCTGCAATGAGTTCATACCTTTCAATTCACACTCACTATTGTTTACACTACCGGGACACACTGCATGCTTTCTAAATATCTTTTTATTATTTTTGTATTCTTTGCGCCGCCCACTTAGAGCATTTGAGCGTTGTTTATAGAGAACCGGCTTTGATTTAATGCAGGTTTGGCTCCCGATCGCGTTACCATTGAGTAGCCAGGAAGTATAGCCATGTTCGCCGCTCAGTTGACGTTCTAGTCTCAGATTTACGGAAGTGAGAGAAGCGAGTGAGTTGATTGGGTTACAACTTCCCCCGAGATACGTAAAGACGGAAGCTTTGTTTGGGTATTCAGCAGCTTGTTTGATACAGCGCGAGTTGAGCAGAGAAGCGAGTTAAAGGAGGTTTAAATGTATGTGATAAGCCCGGGGGGGCTTTTTAGTTTATGGTTTGTGGACTGGTCTACTTTGAGATTAGGCTCACCGAGTTCGTGCATTTGTTGTTTTTTCAATAGACTCAGCAGTCGCAGACAGCGTATCACACAGACCAGTGATCTTTTCGAGGGTGAGTGTAGCTCTTCGGAGTGGTTTCGCATTCATTGTTTTTTCATGGTTTCTGCATTGATTTATGTGGTTCATCTTTCTTGTTTTTGAGCAAGTACTAGTAGCACCACAAGGAGGGTAAGGATCATTGTTAGTTTCGTAGACTACGGGTCATTTGGTGGAGGTTTCCTCTTTTTTGTCACACTTTTCAATTTGGAGCACTAACACACTGACTGCATGAACTCTTGGCCCCTTATCTGACGGACTGTTTTTTTCATTACATGTTTCATTTTGTTCAGATTTCAGGCCCCGGAAGAATGCATCGGGCATTCTTTTGAAAAAGCACAACAGAATATATATGTCTGTAAAAATTGTCATGCTTGTTTGCTATTACCTGCTCATAATACTAGTACTGCTGTCAAAAGAGTTAAAAATGTTAACAATCATTTCAGAATGATGAATATAATGTATTGATTTGTATTGATTCGTAGAAACTGAATTTGTATAGTTTACATTCTTTGATTTGGAAAAAGAAACTTTAATTGGAATTGAAAAATAAAAATACAACTAAAATAGTTTGCAACAGTGCACAGTGGTCGGGTGTGATTCCACTCGAGGTAGGAAAGACTGATATAGACATAAGCAAGGAGGAGCCATGGGATATAGGGGATTGACGTGTTGGGCATTTGCTACATGACACTGCTCTTGACTTCGGACATTTTTAAATGTGCATTTTAACAATTGTTGTGCAAAGCTGTTTTTTTGACCCCTGATAATTTTTAAATTAGAGATTGTGTTTCCTGCTGTTGCCCACATACTCCCACTTTAAAATTTGAATAGACACATCAGCACACAAGCGTTTTCTGCCGAGTACTCTTCCTGCCTTTCCCCCCCGGTGCCATGAGGAACTGTCATCTTGGAGAGTTGGTGGTCTAGTTCCTTGCGCACCCGGGGTATTTAATTTGTCTGAGAGTCGGAGCAGAGAGCTATAGGGGATTGATGTGTTGGGCATTTGCTGCATAACACTGCTCTTGACTTTGGACATTTTTAAATGGGCATTTTTACAATTGTTGTGCGACGCTGTTTTTTTGACCCCTGATAATTTTTAAATTAAAGATTGTGTTTCCTGCTGTTGCCCACATACTCCCACTTTAAAATGTTAATACACACATCAGCACTCGAGCGTTTTCTGCCGAGTACTCTTCCTGCCTTTCCCCTTGGTGCTACGAGGAACCGCCATCTTGGAGAGTTGGCGGTTTAGTTCCTCGGGCTCCTGGTACTATTTCTATGCGCGTGGCTCGGGTGCGCAGCGGACGCGCGCATCGGGCGCGAAGATGGCGCCCCAAAGTCAAGCCCATCTGCGCCCGTCAGCATCCCGGAAGCGGCCAGCGCCAGTTACTCTGCCCGGGAGCCTCCAGGACTTTGTAGGAAGTATACGGGCACAGCTTTGCGGGCTTTAGATCCTTGTTTCCACTGTCCTGCTTGTCGTTGGAATTTAGCCAGAGTATCAAAAAATGTGTGTCATGTCTGTGGGTTTAGGCTCCCTTGGAAGTTGGGTACCACAGCTGAGCTTGATCCGCCTTCTGAGTCACGGTCACAGGCACTTTTAATTCGGGACGCCCTGATCAATGTGCGCTCGCTTAAGAAACATCATGCTGATGTTTTCGAGCTTCTAGAGGACCACGACCTGGATTTACTGTTTCTGACTGAAACTTGGCTCCACCCCTCACCGGATCCAATTGTCACTCTGGCTATACCGCCGGACTATAAAATTTCCAGAGCGGTTCATCTGAAAGGGTGAGAGGGCGGACTCGCAATTGTTTATAGGAAAAGGTGGGCACTTAGGATAGAAGAGGCCACATCTTGGGATGGCTGCGAAGCCATTGATTTTAGTGTTCGGCTCTCAGCACATTTTACCTTGGGTGGCTCACTGACATATAGGCCCCCTGGTCCGGGAGGCCCATTTCTTCAGGCCTGGGGAGATGTAGTCACTACTAAAGCTGTCAGATTTGCCCATTACATGGTCCTAGGAGACCTGAACATACATTTGGACCAGGCCAATAACAAGGACACACAAAACTTGCTTGAAGGCCTACAACTGGTGCTTCTTGAGCAGCAGGTTAGCCTTCCTACTCATCAAGCGGGGCATGTTCTCGATCCCATTTGCACTAATTTTCCTATACAGGTAGATGAACCCGCCCAGTCATTTGGTCGGATCACTTGATAACCTATTTTTCTTGGGATGTTTCTAAGGCGGAGCCTTTAACACTCTTGTGCCATAACTCAGGCTTGGGCAGGATTGATCCTGTAGAGTTCAATGTGGCCTTGGCCGTTTCCAGACCCAGGCTGGTTGGAGAACTTGAGGACCAGGTCGCTGGGCTCTCTAGCTGGATTTCCTCTACTACTGAGTCGGTGGCTCTCCCCCGTTCTGTTAAATGGGCTAGAGATTCGCCATCTAAGCCTTGGTTCAACAGTTCCCTTAAAGCTCTGAAGCAGGACTGCAAAACTCTGGAACGGGCATGGAGGAAGAGTGGTTATTGCTTAGCTGCTAAGTGTAAGCTTAGGGATAAGCAAAATATATATTATGCCGCTTTTAAGCTGCATAAAGGGCAATTCTATTCCGCCCGTATTGAAGCGGCTAATAATAACTCTCGAGAAATCTATGCAATTGTCCAGAGTTTTATGTCCCTTGTGGCCCAAGCTAGTGCGATGCCATCCTCGCCCTCTTGGTGCAATACGCTTTCCGGCTTTTTTAAAGATAAGATCTTGGCCATTCAATCTACTTTTACATCTGGTAGTAGCCTTCTGGACACTATTTCTGAGGGTCCACCGGTTGATGGGGGACACTCATTGTCGGAATTTAAGGTCGTTGAGCAGCCGGACTGTCTGAAACTGCTGAAAAGCTTAAAATCAGGGTCACCTGTTGACCCCTGTCCGGCGAGGCTATTGGCATCCTAGGCTGAGGCTGTCATCTAGGAAGTGAATACCATCATTAATCTTTCTCTCCAGTCAGCGGAGGCAAAGATCTTGCCTCTTTTGAAAAAACAATCTCTTGACCCTCGATGTCCAGTGAACTATCGACCTATTTTTCTTCTCCCTGCCCTGGCTAAGGTTTGTGAGAAGGCCGTTAATAAACAGCTCACAGACTATATGAATATCTACATGACCCCCCTGCTATATTTAGTGGAGGCGTTGGGGGCTAAGGTGCTGGCCTATGCAGACGACACCCAGCTGCTTTTCACCTGGGCAAAGGGGGAAGAATCTGTGCTCCGGGCCCAACTTTGCCCGTCATCTATTTTAAAATGGATGGCAGAGGCTCAGCTCAAATGAAATGAGGGGAAATCAGAGATCTTACTCCTCCGCACATTTCCTCAAAATTGTAGAGAACAGCTCTGGCCCCCTGAGTTCTCATGTCCCACCTCTATTGGGCAGCCATGTAAGAGTCTCGGGGTCTGGTTTGACGAAGATCTTTCTTTTGCGAACCACATCAAGAAGCTGGCCAGCGGCTGCTCGCCTTATTGAAATCCTTTAGAAGCTTTTTCCCCCTCTTTCCCCCGGCGGCAAGGCAAACTATTACCTGCGCATTGATCCTGTCGCGGCTGGATTACGCAAATGCCCTTTTCGCCGGTATTCTGGCTACCGGCTGAGGAGGCTTCAGGTGTTGCAGAATACTGCTGCCAGACTTCTATCGGGCATGTCATCTAGGGATAGTGTCCATCTTCAGCTGCGACTGTATCACTGGCTGCCCATGGCTGCCAGGGTGAAATTTAAGATATTAGTCATGGCCCATCGGGCACTTCACGGGCAGGGCCCTATCTATTTTCAGAAGCGCGTCTCTTTCTACACGCCCACGCGCTCTCTTCATCTTTATTTCTGGCCCGGATCCCGCACCCTAAGCGTCAGAGGATAGGCGGTTGCTCCTTCTCAGTTAAATCGGCAGTTGCCTGGAATGCCCTCCCGCTGGGTCTGTGCACCATCCAGGACCTTGACGTTTTTAAGAAAAAATTGAAGACACAGTTGTTCAGGTAAATCCTCTGTCTATCCTTCTTTTTTGGTTCTGCGCCGGGACACTCATGAGTAGCTGAGCGCGTTATAAATTCTTTTAACATAACATAACATAACATAACATGGGCTCCAGATTTTCACCGTCCTATATAACTCTCTTTATTGGGTGGCTAGAGGGCGAGTAGTTTTGGGGCCCAAGAGGGATCAAATGGTCAGATTCTATCATTTACTGGGGCAGATTTTTAACCATAACATTCTATGGAAAGTTTTAAATGAGGATAGTATATTATTACAAAGTGCGTAATCTCTCTTATCTGTGCCTAGCAGCAGTCGAAACCAAAGACAAAGTCTGCCATTGAAAGTCAACGGTTTTCCCTAACTTATAGCTTACCTATCCGTCAGTACCTCAACTCGAACAGGAGCTCGCCCCGGGAGGTACCAAACGGAAAGCAAGTTCGCATTTATATGCTAGAGGCTTAATTGTCTGCCGCTGTGCAAGGAAAAGGGTCCTTTCGTTTTAGCGGTCTTTTCCATCACCTGTAATTATATTGCGCATGCGTCTGTCCTTGTAACGCTATACTCTGCGCATGTGCTTACTAACCGCATATATTCTATTGGAAAAGTTAATTTATGACGATATTACGTTAGAAATTGAGACTCAGGTTCCCCTGTCTTCTTATCTCATTCTGCATGTGGTTAATGCCTCGTTCTCTCGTGGAGGAGTGACATTTACCGTCGGTGTTTAATGTCTGTTGGCGACAATGTTTCACGCGCATGCGCGCTTGATCAGTGTCAGTTCCTCGCTGTTCTATATTGGAAAAGAAGCGTGAACACTCTTCTGATGTGAAAGAATAAGCAAGTTTCGCATGAAGGAATGTCGTGCACGCTTTTTTCACACATATAAACCCTATAGAGGTTCGACACGTGGCACTAGTGCACCCAATAATTATCTTATAACTTAAATAAGGACACGTATTGACGTGATTGCTAATGTTGAGAGGACTAAATCCATGTCAATCTTTTAGAGTATCCAGTCCAAAATCGACCTAGATAACTCTTAGACCACATAGGTATTTAGATAGAAAATGCGTATCGCATGGAACACTGATGTCTTTCATTCGTGTTTCTAGAATAGTGTACGTAGGTAATATTGACAAGTCTCTAGACCTATTGTCAAGGTAATCGCACTATCTCTTCTTGGTACATGAAGAGATAGAGAGTTCCGACATTCTTCTCATTCTGTACCCCATCACCGCTACATTATGTTCATCCATATCATTGCTCGACCCGTCTTTTGAATTCTGTGACGGACATTTATGACAGACATTTATGAGTAATGTATTAGATAGAGACCCTGGGTATTTCATCATTTAGACCCATTGCATCTGTTCTCAGTCTATAAACCACTGTTGTCTTTACGGAATAGAAACCTTGAAGGATCAGTCAAATGTGGTGGGATCCAAGGTTTTTCTAAAACCACCCAATGTAGATCGGTATCAGCATGGCCTTTGTCTAAAAAGTGGTTGGTCAGCTTAGTTGAACGTTTTCCACATCTAATCGTGCTCTTATGTTCTTGATTGCGGGTTTTAATTTTTCTAGTGGTCATTCCCACATAACGAAGCTGGCAGGGGCACCATATCAAATAGATCAATCGCTCGCTATTACAATTAGTGTGTTTCTCAATCTTCCATGGGCGAGAGGTACCTATGTCAATTTCTAGAGTTTTCTCTGTTTGGGGACAGACTGTACAAGTCCTGCAAGAGAAATGACCTACCACAGGAGGCATATTCCATAGTGTGGTCTGGGACCAGATGTTCTTAATTCCTTGTGGTCGAGTATGAATTAATTTGTCTTGCAAATTGGCACTCCGTTTGTATGCGAACAGAGGTCGAGGAAGCACATTGTCCGCTAGATTCAGAACTTGCCAGTGCTTGTTAATGCTTTTTTTAACAGAGTTAGAGTATTAACCAGTCTCTGGTGCATTTCCATGCAATCAGAGACCAATCACGTAGAAAGGTTTTGTCATCTAAAAAGAGGGGCGGGGCATTTGTTACTATTAATCCTGATGGAGCACAATTAGCCCGAAAATATTCGGTCATTACTAGATCCCTCATTAAGACTTTAATTACCAAAAGATACACCTACAGTCTCATTCATGTGTATGTGAGCAATGGGCCATTTTGCATATATTGCTCACATACACATGAATTAGACTGTAGGTGTATCTTTTGGTAATTAAAGTCTTAATGAGGGAACATACACCCACAGGTCTATAAACTTTCCCTTTTGACCCCCAATCCACGGTAGTGTTATAACGTATTAGAACGGCCTTTGGCCGTGGGTCTTCCTATAGCTTAGTTATCCTTTTAACAGAGCTAGCTGTCCTTTCTTTCTTTGTAATCCGACAGGGTGGCTATTCGCGCTTCAGGGTTGTGCAGGTGCTGAAGCCCGAGTTATAAGAATGGCAGATAGACTGGAACTGACCTTTGATGAGGAAATGACACGGGAGATCCTGAGTACCCCTAGTATTCTTGACATTACCCCGAGCACTGTGTCTAAACCTAATGATGATTAGGCTAAACTTATGACACTCAAGAAATCACATTCCAGAACACAGGTACACGGGCTAGTAATGACCGAATATTTTTGGGCTAATTGTGCTCCATCAGGATTAATAGTAACAAATGTCTGCGCCTCTTTTTAGATGACAAAACCTTTCTACTAGATTGGTCTCTGATTGCATGGAAATGCACCAGAGACTGGTTAATATTCATAATTACAACAGCAGAAAAGGCAGCTGATCTGCTTCGAATAGAAATCCAAACATTAGAAGCCAGTATCAAATCAGTAATCATTAGTTTAGGGTACAAAAAACAATCTGACAAGAAACAAGCTGGGGAAACTTTCAAACAACAAGTTGAGGACACAAACAAAAACAATACAGATTTTAAGGATACAATTCTAGCTACCAAAGTCATGAAATTCAAAAAGGACTTAGACAAATTTGCCATGGACAAAGTATATCCGTATACAAGCGATGAATATGTCCCACCACAAGTCAATCGAAGAGGTGGCAGATACGGGTCAAATTACTCAACATCATCGAGTGAAGAAGACTTCAGTATTGATGACAATATGAACTATGGAGGTCAAACTGGCAGACCAACCAATCGACGAGGAAGAGGCAGAGGCCCAAGAAGGGGCAATTCCTATGGGCAAGGACCTAACCCATGGTGGCCTCCTGCACCATTTGGTTTTCCGCCTGGACATCCACAACAATCACAATTTTTCCCATACCCCCCTTACAACCACATGATGCCACTACAGCCTTTTTTAGGGTTTGGCCCCAACAATCAAAGGGGAAGAAGAAGAGCACCGAAAACAAGGGTTAGTTGGAATTCACCAGTAGCAACGACAATGACGGGGCAACCTCCGGGAACAGCGACAACGAGCGGCACAAACAAATGATAGTCAACCTCAGTTCCTATGTCCCTACTGAATTGCAGCTCCAAGTTCTGGAGAAAGGGCTTGGATATGTACCGACTTTTAAAGGAGATACTTTTCAAACACACCAAGAATTGGCGTCTTTCTTCAGAAAGATTCGTCTTAATGTATTCTTCAAAGACAAAGACACTGGAGAGACAAGCTCTACCAATAATAGATTACGTCCTAAATCTACTTTTAATCCACCTACGCATCAGGTCCCAGCACGCATTATTGCCTTTGAGGAAGCTGTGCTCTATGATTTTGAAAGAATCTCGAGTAGTAATCAAAGGCCGTTCCAGAACCTCACTAGAACTGAGAAGACCTCTTAACAAAACCTGGCCAATAATTCAGAGGTAGTAATAACACCCGCTAATAAAGGGGGCGTGGTGGTACTTCTGAATTAAGAGACCTATAGAGACCAATGTCTACGACAACTAAATGATCCTAAGTCGTACCAAAGGTTTCAACTAGATCCTACTACACGCCTGAAAAACGAGATCATCAAGAAAGTGGAAGAGGCAAAAGACAAGAAGTGGATTACGGGTAATGAAGCACTTTACTTGTTAGCTACTACACCAATAGTACCCTACTTCTATGTATTACCCAAAATACATAAAGCCACTAGACCTTCACCAGGCAGACCGATTCTTTTGGGGATCGTTTTTTTTTTCGAACCCTTATCAAGCTTCGTAGATGTCTTTCTTCGTCCGATGGTGTCGCAGATGCCGACTTTCATCCAGGATACCAAACATCTACTTACGGATATTCAAGAGCTACCGTTTGATACAGAAAAGGACTGGCTAGTGTCCTTCGACGTAGAATCTCTCTACACGTGTATTCCACAAGAAGAGACACTGACCACCATTAAAGGAATGCTGGAAAAACTAACCTGGGAAAGTATTACACCCATTGATTTCGTGATGTTTTGTGCACGGATGGTGCTTAAAGAAAACCTTTTCAAATTCGAGGACCAGCTGTACCTCCAAATATCAGGTACTTGTATGGGCAGTTTGTGTGCTCCCAGCTTGGCCAATTTATATGTCCATAAAGTTCAACAAGAGATGATATTGACATCAGGCAATCCGTTCTTCAATCATCTACGTACCTGGAAAAGGTACATAGATGATATCTTTGTCATCTGGCAAGGTGATGAAGAAACTTTGAAAATGTTCCACGAATGGCTAAATAATCAAGATGACTTCCTAAGGTTCACTCTAGAATTTTCCAGATCTAGTCTCCCGTTTCTGGATTTGCTGATCAAACCGAGAAATGGAGAATTGATAACAGAACTGTATAGAAAGCCAACTTCGTGTAATTCCTTACTGTCATTTCAGAGTTACCATCCACAAGCTCTTCGTGAAAACGTACCATTTGGGCAGTTTTTACGCATAAGACGTAACTGTACAGAATTGGAACAATACGAGGAACATGCGAAGGCACTATCACGAGATCTTAAGGAGAAGAAATACCCTAGCCAAATAATTCGCAACTTTAAGAAAAGAGCGGCTAACAATAATAGAGATTTAGAAAAGGGGGTGGTGATGAACAGAGTGTCTGAGTTAAACAGACCACTCTTACCCAGTCCAAAGATCAGGGCTTGATCCATCACCGTTATTTATCTCACTGCCCCATCCCAGCTCAGAACCTGGCTATATGCAAATCAGTCTGTCCCTGGCCCAGTGCATCATGGGAACAGGGCAGAC
The DNA here is from genome assembly GCF_964263255.1 of Lissotriton vulgaris. Taxonomy (NCBI): domain Eukaryota; kingdom Metazoa; phylum Chordata; class Amphibia; order Caudata; family Salamandridae; genus Lissotriton; species Lissotriton vulgaris. Next base: position 457,749,702 of record NC_141696.1, on the reverse strand, counting down.
TAAACTACCAAGCCAATTCTTCACCAGAAAGGAGACAAGCTACCGGGGACCGGTTTCTGGCATTTCAGCCTTCTTCGGCCCGGCTTGCTTGAATCCTGATGGAGCAGTGAGAAAGGGACTCATGTCTGAGTATACCCTGCCACACCTGTAGTGGCCAAAAACGATTTAGAAAAGGGGGTGGTGATGAACAGAGTGTCTGAGTTAAACAGACCACTCTTACCCAGTCCAAAGATCAGGGCTTGATCCATCACCGTTATTTATCTCACTGCCCCATCCCAGCTCAGAACCTGGCTATATGCAAATCAGTCTGTCCCTGGCCCAGTGCATCATGGGAACAGGGCAGACTAAACTACCAAGCCAATTCTTCACCAGAAAGGAGACAAGCTACCGGGGACCGGTTTCTGGCATTTCAGCCTTCTTCGGCCCGGCTTGCTTGAATCCTGATGGAGCAGTGAGAAAGGGACTCATGTCTGAGTATACCCTGCCACACCTGTAGTGGCCAAAAACGATTTAGAAAAGGGGGTGGTGATGAACAGAGTGTCTGAGTTAAACAGACCACTCTTACCCAGTCCAAAGATCAGGGCTTGATCCATCACCGTTATTTATCTCACTGCCCCATCCCAGCTCAGAACTTGGCTATATGCAAATCAGTCTGTCCCTGGCCCAGTGCATCATGGGAACAGGGCAGACTAAACTACCAAGCCAATTCTTCACCAGAAAGGAGACAAGCTACCGGGGACCGGTTTCTGGCATTTCAGCCTTCTTCGGCCCGGCTTGCTTGAATCCTGATGGAGCAGTGAGAAAGGGACTCATGTCTGAGTATACCCTGCCACACCTGTAGTGGCCAAAAACGATTTAGAAAAGGGGGTGGTGATGAACAGAGTGTCTGAGTTAAACAGACCACTCTTACCCAGTCCAAAGATCAGGGCTTGATCCATCACCATTATTTATCTCACTGCCCCATCCCAGCTCAGAACCTGGCTATATGCAAATCAGTCTGTCCCTGGCCCAGTGCATCATGGGAACAGGGCAGACTAAACTACCAAGCCAATTCTTCACCAGAAAGGAGACAAGCTACCGGGGACCGGTTTCTGGCATTTCAGCCTTCTTCGGCCCGGCTTGCTTGAATCCTGATGGAGCAGTGAGAAAGGGACTCATGTCTGAGTATACCCTGCCACACCTGTAGTGGCCAAAAACGATTTAGAAAAGGGGGTGGTGATGAACAGAGTGTCTGAGTTAAACAGACCACTCTTACCCAGTCCAAAGATCAGGGCTTGATCCATCACCGTTATTTATCTCACTGCCCCATCCCAGCTCAGAACCTGGCTATATGCAAATCAGTCTGTCCCTGGCCCAGTGCATCATGGGAACAGGGCAGACTAAACTACCAAGCCAATTCTTCACCAGAAAGGAGACAAGCTACCGGGGACCGGTTTCTGGCATTTCAGCCTTCTTCGGCCCGGCTTGCTTGAATCCTGATGGAGCAGTGAGAAAGGGACTCATGTCTGAGTATACCCTGCCACACCTGTAGTGGCCAAAAACGATTTAGAAAAGGGGGTGGTGATGAACAGAGTGTCTGAGTTAAACAGACCACTCTTACCCAGTCCAAAGATCAGGGCTTGATCCATCACCGTTATTTATCTCACTGCCCCATCCCAGCTCAGAACCTGGCTATATGCAAATCAGTCTGTCCCTGGCCCAGTGCATCATGGGAACAGGGCAGACTAAACTATCAAGCCAATTCTTCACCAGAAAGGAGACAAGCTACCGGGGACCGGTTTCTGGCATTTCAGCCTTCTTCGGCCCGGCTTGCTTGAATCCTGATGGAGCAGTGAGAAAGGGACTCATGTCTGAGTATACCCTGCTACACCTGTAGTGGCCAAAAACGATTTAGAAAAGGGGGTGGTGATGAACAGAGTGTCTGAGTTAAACAGACCACTCTTACCCAGTCCAAAGATCAGGGCTTGATCCATCACCGTTATTTATCTCACTGCCCCATCCCAGCTCAGAACCTGGCTATATGCAAATCAGTCTGTCCCTGGCCCAGTGCATCATGGGAACAGGGCAGACTAAACTACCAAGCCAATTCTTCACCAGAAAGGAGACAAGCTACCGGGGACCGGTTTCTGGCATTTCAGCCTTCTTCGGCCCGGCTTGCTTGAATCCTGATGGAGCAGTGAGAAAGGGACTCATGTCTGAGTATACCCTGCCACACCTGTAGTGGCCAAAAACGATTTAGAAAAGGGGGTGGTGATGAACAGAGTGTCTGAGTTAAACAGACCACTCTTACCCAGTCCAAAGATCAGGGCTTGATCCATCACCGTTATTTATCTCACTGCCCCATCCCAGCTCAGAACCTGGCTATATGCAAATCAGTCTGTCCCTGGCCCAGTGCATCATGGGAACAGGGCAGACTAAACTACCAAGCCAATTCTTCACCAGAAAGGAGACAAGCTACCGGGGACCGGTTTCTGGCATTTCAGCCTTCTTCGGCCCGGCTTGCTTGAATCCTGATGGAGCAGTGAGAAAGGGACTCATGTCTGAGTATACCCTGCCACACCTGTAGTGGCCAAAAATGATTTAGAAAAGGGGGTGGTGATGAACAGAGTGTCTGAGTTAAACAGACCACTCTTACCCAGTCCAAAGATCAGGGCTTGATCCATCACCGTTATTTATCTCACTGCCCCATCCCAGCTCAGAACCTGGCTATATGCAAATCAGTCTGTCCCTGGCCCAGTGCATCATGGGAACAGGGCAGACTAAAAAGCCAATTCTTCACCAGAAAGGAGACAAGCTACCGGGGACCGGTTTCTGGCATTTCAGCCTTCTTCGGCCCGGCTTGCTTGAATCCTGATGGAGCAGTGAGAAAGGGACTCATGTCTGAGTATACCCTGCCACACCTGTAGTGGCCAAAAACGATTTAGAAAAGGGGGTGGTGATGAACAGAGTGTCTGAGTTAAACAGACCACTCTTACCCAGTCCAAAGATCAGGGCTTGATTCATCACCGTTATTTATCTCACTGCCCCATCCCAGCTCAGAACCTGGCTATATGCAAATCAGTCTGTCCCTGGCCCAGTGCATCATGGGAACAGGGCAGACTAAACTACCAAGCCAATTCTTCACCAGAAAGGAGACAAGCTACCGGGGACCGGTTTCTGGCATTTCAGCCTTCTTCGGCCCGGCTTGCTTGAATCCTGATGGAGCAGTGAGAAAGGGACTCATGTCTGAGTATACCCTGCCACACCTGTAGTGGCCAAAAACGATTTAGAAAAGGGGGTGGTGATGAACAGAGTGTCTGAGTTAAACAGACCACTCTTACCCAGTCCAAAGATCAGGGCTTGATCCATCACCGTTATTTATCTCACTGCCCCATCCCAGCTCAGAACCTTGCTATATGCAAATCAGTCTGTCCCTGGCCCAGTGCATCATGGGAACAGGGCAGACTAAACTACCAAGCCAATTCTTCACCAGAAAGGAGACAAGCTACCGGGGACCGGTTTCTGGCATTTCAGCCTTCTTCGGCCCGGCTTGCTTGAATCCTGATGGAGCAGTGAGAAAGGGACTCATGTCTGAGTATACCCTGCCACACCTGTAGTGGCCAAAAACGATTTAGAAAAGGGGGTGGTGATGAACAGAGTGTCTGAGTTAAACAGACCACTCTTACCCAGTCCAAAGATCAGGGCTTGATCCATCACCGTTATTTATCTCACTGCCCCATCCCAGCTCAGAACCTGGCTATATGCAAATCAGTCTGTCCCTGGCCCAGTGCATCATGGGAACAGGGCAGACTAAACTACCAAGCCAATTCTTCACCAGAAAGGAGACAAGCTACCGGGGACCGGTTTCTGGCATTTCAGCCTTCTTCGGCCCGGCTTGCTTGAATCCTGATGGAGCAGTGAGAAAGGGACTCATGTCTGAGTATACCCTGCCACACCTGTAGTGGCCAAAAACGATTTAGAAAAGGGGGTGGTGATGAACAGAGTGTCTGAGTTAAACAGACCACTCTTACCCAGTCCAAAGATCAGGGCTTGATCCATCACCGTTATTTATCTCACTGCCCCATCCCAGCTCAGAACCTGGCTATATGCAAATCAGTCTGTCCCTGGCCCAGTGCATCATGGGAACAGGGCAGACTAAACTACCAAGCCAATTCTTCACCAGAAAGGAGACAAGCTACCGGGGACCGGTTTCTGGCATTTCAGCCTTCTTCGGCCCAGCTTGCTTGAATCCTGATGGAGCAGTGAGAAAGGGACTCATGTCTGAGTATACCCTGCCACACCTGTAGTGGCCAAAAACGATTTAGAAAAGGGGGTGGTGATGAACAGAGTGTCTGAGTTAAGCAGACCACTCTTACCCAGTCCAAAGATCAGGGCTTGATCCATCACCGTTATTTATCTCACTGCCCCATGGTTGTGCAGTGAGCTAAAAAACGGTGTTGGATCTAGCCCTGATCTCTTGACTGGGTGAGCGCTTTCTGCTTAATTCAGAGACTCTGTCCCTCACCACCCCTTGTTGTAAATATTTTTGTCCACCCTAAGCGTGGAAGGGTATTCTCAGATGTGAGACCCTTGCTCATTGCACCATCAGGATTCAAGCAAACCGGGCCGAAGACGGCTGTAATGCCAGAAACCGGTCCCCGGGAGCTTGTTTCCTTCCCAGTGTAAGAATTGGCTTTTGTAGTTTGGTTTGCACTGTTCCCATCATGCACTGGGACAGGAATAGACCAATTTGCATACAGCCAGGTTCTGAAACTGGGATGGTGCAGTGAGCTAAAAAACGGTGTTGGATCTAGCCCTGATCTCTTGACTGGGTGAGAGCTTTCTGCTTAATTCAGAGACTCTGTCCCTCACCACCCCTTGTTGTAAATATTTTTGTCCACCCTAAGCGTGGAAGGGTATTCTCAGATGTGAGACCCTTGCTCATTGCACCATCAGGATTCAAGCAAACCGGGCCGAAGACGGCTGTAATGCCAGAAACCGGTCCCCGGGAGCTTGTTTCCTTCCCAGTGTAAGAATTGGCTTTTGTAGTTTGGTTTGCCCTGTTCCCATCATGCACTGGGACAGGAACAGACTAATTTGCATACAGCCAGGTTCTGAAACTGGGATGGTGCAGTGAGCTAAAAAACGGTGTTGGATCTAGCCCTGATCTCTTGACTGGGTGAGAGCTTTCTGCTTAATTCAGAGACTCTGTCCCTCACCACCCCTTGTTGTAAATATTTTTGTCCACCCTAAGCGTGGAAGGGTATTCTCAGATGTGAGACCCTTGCTCATTGCACCATCAGGATTCAAGCAAACCGGGCCGAAGACGGCTGTAATGCCAGAAACCGGTCCCCGGGAGCTTGTTTCCTTCCCAGTGTAAGAATTGGCTTTTGTAGTTTGGTTTGCCCTGTTCCCATCATGCACTGGGACAGGAACAGACTAATTTGCATACAGCCAGGTTCTGAAACTGGGATGGTGCAGTGAGCTAAAAAACGGTGTTGGATCTAGCCCTGATCTCTTGACTGGGTGAGAGCTTTTTGCTTAATTCAGAGACTCTGTCCCTCACCACCCCTTGTTGTAAATATTTTTGTCCACCCTAAGCGTGGAAGGGTATTCTCAGATGTGAGACCCTTGCTCATTGCACCATCAGGATTCAAGCAAACCGGGCCGAAGACGGCTGTAATGCCAGAAACCGGTCCCCGGGAGCTTGTTTCCTTCCCAGTGTAAGAATTGGCTTTTGTAGTTTGGTTTGCCCTGTTCCCATCATGCACTGGGACAGGAACAGACTAATTTGCATACAGCCAGGTTCTGAAACTGGGATGGTGCAGTGAGCTAAAAAACGGTGTTGGATCTAGCCCTGATCTCTTGACTGGGTGAGAGCTTTCTGCTTAATTCAGAGACTCTGTCCCTCACCACCCCTTGTTGTAAATATTTTTGTCCACCCTAAGCGTGGAAGGGTATTCTCAGATGTGAGACCCTTGCTCATTGCACCATCAGGATTCAAGCAAACCGGGCCGAAGACGGCTGTAATGCCAGAAACCGGTCCCCGGGAGCTTGTTTCCTTCCCAGTGTAAGAATTGGCTTTTGTAGTTTGGTTTGCCCTGTTCCCATCATGCACTGGGACAGGAACAGACTAATTTGCATATAGCCAGGTTCTGAAACTGGGATGGTGCAGTGAGCTAAAAAACGGTGTTGGATCTAGCGCTGATCTCTTGACTGGGTGAGAGCTTTCTGCTTAATTCAGAGACTCTGTCCCTCACCACCCCTTGTTGTAAATATTTTTGTCCACCCTAAGCGTGGAAGGGTATTCTCAGATGTGAGACCCTTGCTCATTGCACCATCAGGATTCAAGCAAACCGGGCCGAACACGGCTGTAATGCCAGAAACCGGTCCCCGGGAGCTTGTTTCCTTCCCAGTGTAAGAATTGGCTTTTGTAGTTTGGTTTGCCCTGTTCCCATCATGCACTGGGACAGGAACAGACTAATTTGCATACAGCCAGGTTCTGAAACTGGGATGGTGCAGTGAGCTAAAAAACGGTGTTGGATCTAGCCCTGATCTCTTGACTGGGTGAGAGCTTTCTGCTAAATTCAGAGACTCTGTCCCTCACCACCCCTTGTTGTAAACAATAATAGAGAATCGCTACTGGAAAAGAGAACAACTAAAGAAGTAAATCAAAAAATAACTTTTGTGAACACTTTCTCCAGTTTCTCTAACTCTGTTAAAAAAAGCATTAACAAGCACTGGCAAGTTCTGAATCTAGTGGACAATGTGCTTACTTGACCTCTGTTCACATACAAACGGAGTGCCAATTTGCGAGACAAATTAATTCATACTCGACCACAAGGAATTAAGAACATCTGGTCCCAGACCACACTATGGAATATGCCTCCTGTGGTAGGTCATTTCCCTTGCGGGACTTGTACAGTCTGTCCCCAAACAGAGAAAACTCTAGAAATTGACATAGGTACCTCTCGCCCATGGAAGATTGAGAAACACACTAATTGTAATAGCGAGCGATTGATCTATTTGATATGGTGCCCCTGCCAGCTTCGTTATGTGGGAATGACCACTAGAAAAATTAAAACCCGCATTCAAGAACATAAGAGCATGATTAGATGTGGAAAACGTTCAACTAAGCTGACCAACCACTTTTTAGACAAAGGCCATGCTGATACCGATCTACATTGGGTGGTTTTAGAAAAACCTTGGATCCCACCACATTTGACTGATCCTTCAAGGTTTCTATTCCGTAAAGAACAACAGTGGGTCTATAGACTGAGAACAGATGCAATGGGTCAAAATGATGAAATACCCTGGGTCTCTATCTAATACATTACTCATAAATGTCCGTCATAAATGTCCGTCATAGAATAAAAAAGACGGGCCGAGCAATGATATGGATGAACATAATGTAGCGGTGATGGGGTACAGAATGAGAAGAATGTCTGAACCCTCTATCTCTTCATGTACCAAGAAGAGATAGTGCGATTACCTTGACAATAGGTCTAGAGACTTGTCAATATTACCTATGTACACTATTCTAGAAACACGAACGAAAGACACCAGTGTTCCATGCGAAACGCATTTTCTATCTAAATACCTATGTGTTCTAAGAGTTATCTATGTCGATTTTGGACTGGATACTCTAAAATATTGACATGGAGTTAGTCCTCTCAACATTAGCAGTCACGTCAATACGTGTCCTTATTTAAGTTATAAGATAATTATTGGGTACACTAGTGCCACGTGTCGAACCTCTATAGGGTTTATATGTGTGAAAAAGGCGTGCACAACATTCCTTGATGCAAAACTTACTTATTTATACACATCAGAAGAGTGTTCATGCTTCTTTTCCAATATAGAACACCGAGGAACTGACACTGATCAAGCGCGCATGCGCGTGAAACATTGTCGCCAACAGACATTAAATGCCTACAGTAAAAGTCACTCCTCCACGAGAGAACGAGGCGTTAACCACATGCAGAATGAGATAAGATGACAGGGGAACCTGAGTCTCAATATCTACCGTAATATCATCATAAATTAACTTTTCCAATAGAATATATGCGGTTCGTAAGCGCATGTGCAGAGTATAGCGTTGCAAGCACAGACGCATGCGCAATATAATTACAGGCGATGGAAAAGACCGCTAAAACGAAAGGACCCTTTTCCTTGCACAGCGGCAGACATTTAAGCCGCTAGCATATAAATGCGAGCTTGCCTCCCGTTCGGTACCTCCCGGGGCGAGCTCCTGTTCGAGTTGAGGTACCGACGGATAGTTAAGCTATAAGTTAGGGAAAACCTTTGACTTTCAATGGCAGACTTTGTCTTTGGTTTCGACTGCTGCTAGGCACAGATAAGAGAGATTAAGCACTTTGTAATAATATACTGTCCTCATTTAAAACTCTCTATAGAATTTTATGGTTAAGAAGCTGTGGCTAATTCCTAATATCTCTTGCATTACACTTGAGGTTTCTGTTTCTGCCGCACCTAGGTGTGCCTATCGGCCTCCTGTTTTACAGAGTAATTAGGATTTAAAAGTATAAATGGTGTAGAAATCTTTAATAATTTCTGCACCCGCCTTTTTTTTTTTTTGTTCTTTCCCGCAGTGCGGGGCCTCCCTCTAGAGCAGCCTGTCAGGTAGAGGTGAGGCAGGGCTATCCTACAGTTGAGGGTAAGTCCTTTTCGCCTATGACTAGTAACAAGCATAAGAATACTTGTGACATAGTGACAATGCACAATGCGCAAGTTCTCATGTGATTAATTGTGCTGTTGTGCTCTTTTTGCTCTTTTTTCTCTCAAAACTATCCCCCTTTTCCTGTTCCTTGCGTTTTATCCATAGATACCTTGGGTATGACCTGACAAAAGAAAGAAAAGCAGGAATACCGATGTTGTATAACACTTTATTACTTATCACATAGTTGCAGCAGCAATAGCAGGTTTATATCTGGTCCTGAAGAAAGCCGCTGATACATGAGTTTGATCAACAGGCTGAAACATGTTGACCACAAAGTGACAGTGGTTCTATATCCATACCACTGTGCTGTTTCATTTTAATCCTGTCAGGTAGAACACATTAATAAAGTAAATCAGTGATCCTACCTAGGCAGTTTTAACTCACATTCTATTCTTTCACACAGCGCTGCAAACCTCACTACACTCATCATCTCACATATGGGATTACTATCCTGCTCCTTACCCCAAAAAAACATCTCTGAGCTCCTTCCTTAAATCTTGAAGTAGTAGCTCCCAGTGTTGACTAGGTTTTCCACACTGGTAAGGAGGACCCATATGATGAAGCATGTCACCTTCGAGTGAGTCAGGGTTCTTATCCTTAAGGGATGTCTTGCCCGTGAAGATCACTTGATGTTAGTTTCGAGAGAGCCAGGGCCATTTTGCATATATTTCTCACATACACATGAATGAGACTGTAGGAGTATCTTTTGGTAATTAAAGTCTTAATGAGAGAACATAAACCCACAAGTCTATAAACTTTCCCTTTTGACCCCCAATCCACGGTAGTGTTATAAGGGATCATGTTGTGCCTGACTCTAGGGGAGAAAATAGAGAACTACATTCAAGACGCAATGATGCAACTTGGATCATGCGTTTGGGAGCTGTATAGCATGGCTTGAATCTCAATCAGAAATTGCAGTATTTGTTTGGCAATTGAGTATGTGGACATGTAGTTGATTGGGTAATGTTCTGAACTACACGTATAATGTACAGAAGCTATATGATGAGGTAGAACAGTACACCCTGACCACGGGGAAAACCATATGTATAAGAGAGTCTGCATCACCCATGTGAGCATGGCCAAGTAAAACTATTTTATCAAGAAATATGGATTTTTGGTGTTTGTTCATAGATCATGCTCAGCAAATGAGTGGATAAATGAGAATGACAATATGTTCACCCATAGGATTATGCATAAAAGAGGTTAGTAACTCAGAAGAATTTATTTTGTATTGTGATATCAATGTGAATCAAATCATAATGGTGGATATATAAAATGATATTGACAACATGTGCATACATGTGAGTACAAACCAATGATTAGAATGATATCATAAGATTCATTCCATTCTAGTCTGTGTGAGCATGGACAAGTCGAAAGATTGTTGTAATGGAATATGGAGAATTTGAAGGTTATCGAAAATACATTGTGCAAATAACTGGATAAATGATATTGACAATATGTTCACCCTTAGGACTATGCATAACATTTTTTTATGGAAGTTCACTAAAATTGCTTTTATATAGTAACATCACTGTGAATCAAATTATTATGATGGAGATAAAAAATTATATTGACAGTATGTTTATTCTTGCGAATACAAACCTATGATGGGGTGATATTATAAGAACTATATTTTGAGTATACTATCAATTTGTATTTGAGAGGGTTTGTGATGCAAGGAACTGTACACCATATTTATGATTTTGGAATCCATTATTGGAATACTTTATAACGCTACCAGTGTTTAACATACACGTGGGTGTACAAGTGGATATGGGACTCCAGTATACCATTGCGGTCGATAGAGCAGAATTGATGTTATGCGATAGAAGTCATAGACACCACTACTCTTCCAAGATGGCGCTTGTTTTATCCAAGTGTGTTCACACATTAATGGAAGTGGAACACACCCCTTACAACAACTTCTGGTGCACCGTGTTAGGTTCCTAGAAGCTGTACTTGGCAGGAGACCGGGATGCTCAGGATGATTGATGATGTTCTCCTCGGTAAGCAGTGCGGTGATGGTTGTAGTAAACCTGGGATTTAGATAAGGGAGTCATTTGAAGGGTTGACACAAACGTAATGTGGCCAGCATTATACTTATATTGTGATTTTGTTATTGTTATAGATTGTAGACACACAGGCCAGGGAAATCATATATGATATTAATTGAGAAAAAGAAAAAAAGTGGGATACTTCAAATAAGACGCTGCACATTTTGTGCAATAATAAGTAACAGGACACACAGAGACGGGATGGAATTAGAACCAGCACAGAGGTAGGATAGTAATTTAGACTTTGTATGGTACAATATGTGAATGAGATAGCATTTGCTGGTAATATATATATAAAGAGATACCAATGTTAAGTTGCTTATTTCACCACATAGATTTTGACAAGTGATTTGCTGGGAATACAGGTATGCTGTTTGAGTTTGAATGTAAATTGGAACACCAACCACGGTTCCTTGTCCTTAGCATGTTTGGATTGTCCATTTTAAGGGGTTATAGTCACCATTTACACTGGTTTAGATTAAATTTACTTCACTGCACCACGTCCCTTACCATGTCTTAGGACACACTCAATTACAAGTAGAATGAAAAATTACTATTCTGACTAGTAATTGTGATGGTAAAGCTATTCACCATGCACTGTGTTCAGTAGATTTTAAGGATGGTTTGGATTTCCACCAATAGAAACACATACTGTAATAGTGTAGTGTATTGCATTATACTTCAACTATTTGCATGTTATTTTCCAGCCCTGAGGAAGTCGTGGGGAACACACCAAGCAACGAAACACATGTTTGCTGGCGGGGCACAAAAGGAAGAAAATTAAAGATAAAGAGTGAATACAAATAATGTGTCATAATTGTGATGTGTCTGATTAAGCAGAGTGTGGGGTCGGGCAGTGCATTTCTGTAAAAAAGAAGACCATCAGTGGTCTTAGTGAGGGGTTTGGGTGATTCCTCCTTCCCTTGGAGAACCACCATTTAGATAAATATAGAGTTAATCATCCCTATAACAACAGAGTGTCAGGGTAGCCCGGCACATTGTCACCCCACAAGGTTGTACCTCAATATGTTGTTGGTAATACAATGTGGTAACACAAGAAAACATTTAATTTGAAGATATCTTAAAGCTACAAACCAAATCTGCAGGTCCCTACTACGATTTGACAGGTTGTGAATCTAGTTGCAGTTTGCTGTGACGTTAAAAGTGTTGGGGTTTGTACAAAAGACTTGGCTCAAACTCATGCTTTGAATTGACCTTGAGAACTATTATAGTTGGCCACATATTATATCATGTCCAGGATTTGTAGTCTCCTTCATTGTATATGTAATTCTACTGTTGAACTTGTATTGTCAATGATAATGCACACATGCAGGCTGTAAATTGGATTGTAACATCAAGGAACAGTTTACACGTGAAGTACTCATTAGGATTTCCAACACGTTCCCAGCACGTTGTTTCTTTAGAGAAAAGCACTGACTCATTAGCACACGTGTACTAAACCCCACCCTACCGATAGCCTATCAAAGATTTGATGTACCCACTAAACGCGCTTGAGTTCGACCTTACATTCCCTTCCTTACCAGTGCAAATGATCCCTGGCTTCAGACAATGCAACTCTCCAGTCTTCACTTCAGTGTTCAGAGACCTTCCTGCTTCGGTAAAATAACCACGCCTCAGACCAAACTGGGGTAATAGGCCGCTTTAATCGACAGGTAGGCAGAATAATAAATGCAAACAATTTATACATAAACATTTTCTTAGACTAACACCCCAGGCCCCTAAACCCTGACCCCCTAACCACTAGTTCCCCCCTTGTACCTCCTACCTCCTTCCCAAAGTGCCTAACTCAGTCTCCTGCCTACCTGTTGTCTCCAATTTCTCCCCCCTGCATCCCTCTGCTGAAACCTGATCCTAATGCCCCCAACCCCTTCCTGCCTGTCTTACTTTCCTCCCAATCTGCCACCTGTCCAAGCGACAATCACCATAATGCAGAAAATATACAATGACATAAGATGAACAAAAAAATTCCCAATATACAATCCCAAAGCATAGTTATTAACATAAGAGGGCGGGAGGGCGGATAAAAACACGACAAAATGCCGTCTCTGCCTCTGAGGAAACTGCCTCAGACGAGAAACGACGCTCGAGCTGCCTTTCATCTTTAGCGCCAGCTGTGCAATTAGCCGCGCTTCACCAGAGCTGCCGGGCATACCATTTACCGAAATTCCCCGGGGGTGAACACGCTGCGCGTGTCACCCCCAGGAGCCCATCGGGTAAATAACCACGCCTCACACCAAACTGGGGTCAAAGGCCGCTTTATTGGACAGGTAGGCAGAATAAAAAAATCCATACAATTTATACATAAACATTTTCTTGGACTAAGGCCCCTCAACCCTGACCCCCTAACCACTAGTTCCCCCATTGAACCTCCTACCTCCTTCCCAAAGCGCCTAACTCAGTCTCCTGCCTCCCTGTTGCCTCCAACTTCTCCCCCCTGCATCCCTCTGCCAAAACCTGATCCTAATGCCCCCAACCCCTTCCTGCCTGTCTTACTTTCCTCCCAATCTGCCACCAGGAAAAACCCCATCACTGGTGTTTTTCCTGTCCCCCCCTCAAAGCTTGTAGACAATACTCAATTAGCTCAGTTTCCTTTGGTATAGAGATAGGCTGCACAAAGTATCAAGACCTAGACCCCCGCTCATCGTGTAAAAGTAAGTGGCACAATAACATGATGGCTTGAATGAGCTGCCAGTGGTGTAAAAGCTGATTTTGACGGTGTGCATTTCCTTTTTTCTTTCTTTTTTTCATTTTTCTGTCTTAGAATTGATTGTACGTCGGGGACTCTGCCATTTCCCTATGCTCTGATTTAAAAGAGGTAAGATAAGGAGGTTGATAGTAGTGAAGTGCTCAGCTTGTAGATACTAAGAAAGAGCATCTTTTTAAAGCAAGGTTTTTTCCTCTTTTACAGACTATGGTCCTGATGAGAACTCCGTAAAAAAGCGCGAGTTCGAAACGCGTAGACTGTTAATAGCCATTGAAAAAAGACTGAACAAATTAAAGGATTATACAATAAATTAAAATTTCTCTTCTGAGACAATAGATGTCATATGGCTTTGCTGTGAACATTACAATTCCAGATGTATTTTATCTGTAATGGTATGAGTGGAGTATATTTGAAAGTTTGAATGATTTTGTTGGTAATTTGTTTTAGAAATATTAATGTTTAGCTTTTGTACATAGGGTCCAAAAAATTGTAAAGTTTGATAAATGAGAAATAATAATACGTGAAAAAGAAACACTGAGTAAAATAAATGAACTAAAAGAAAATAAAAACAAAAAACATTTGGTTTGATTCTAATGTTTTTTGAGAAAAACGTTTTTTGTGTTTAATTGACTAGCACTAGCATCCTCTGTTGTTTATCTGTAGACAAATTGGGGCATTATGTGCAATGTGAAGAAAAAACGCTGTCGCCAAACAGTGTAACCTTTATTATATGAAACTCACCAGTACGGGAAAAAACTGGAAAAAACACCTTTTAACACTGTCGCTGTAACAGGTATCAATTTTGAAAACTTATCAAATATAACAGAAAGACAAGTGAGAAGGAAGGGGAGGACGGGGTGAGGTGGGAAAAGAAAATGAATGCATAGGGTAAACGGGTGTGAAAGCGCAACAATACTGCAACAGTGCATAAGTTAAACAAACATCGTCCAACCTTATGACCTGGAAAAAACAAAAGGCTTACTGTCGCTGTAACAGGCTAAATACAATCAACACCATGGGTTGATTCCTAAAAGTCTAGCGAGCATGTCTTTAACATTCAGGAGATAAATTTAATTTCCCATAAATGACAAGTGAACCCCATCATGCCGAAAGAAGTAAATATCCATAGATGTGACTTCTTCATGTACCAGCCAAGCAATGTTGTGAAGAAAGAAAAAACGTTGCATGTCCCTGTTCACCTTCCTGCGAGCCCTTTCAACCGCAGTGTGGCTATCTGCGCCTCTCCAAATGCGACGCGGCAGGAGAGCCGTTAATACAAGCTCTGTGTTAGGCCAACTTTTTATAAAAATCTCCAAATCATGCTTCATTTCGATAAGTAACCCCAACCCCGAAAGTTGAACTAGGTCATTTTCTCCTAAGTGAAGCAAAAGAATATCTGGCATATTGTTAAGAGCACATTCCCCCATCAAAGGCAAGAATTGACCCCACCTCATTCCACTTTGTCCCCGCCAAGACAGAGCCACTTCCGCAGAAGAAAAACCTAAATTTCTCCCGAAATGACGTTTGTCCGCTTGCTTAGCCGCCCACTTAATAAAAGAATGAACGATAAGCCAGACTTGCTTGCACTGTAACCACAAACCTGCAAAGAAAAAACAATTAACATCTCAAACTTAATTTAAATGTTCTAAACTTCTAACATAACCTAAAATAACAATCTGAAGACCATCTCCCCAAGTGTTTAATATCCCCAACAGAAAACTCTCACCTAGCTGCTTCAGAAGCAGCCCCAATGCAAAAAGAATGCGTTCCAAAGTGTAGTGGGTTCATACCAATAGCTCTCAAAGTTTTCCTACAGATGGCCAACAACTGTGTTGCTGTAAGGCGGGATCCATTTAAATGACGAAAAACAAACAAAGACCCTGCCCCTCCCGCTTCCAAAAAATCAGACCAGGCTCGTAAAGGGCATAACAAACCACCAATAGCTTGTAAAGTGACCACAGCCCCTTTGCCGGTTTGGTCGGTCTTCGACTGTTCTAGAAAAATTTCAATGTAAGAAGTAAATCTGGTAACGTTAGAAACCTTCAAATCACTATGTGTATCCGAACCAAATAGCTCCGACACCCTGAACGCTCCAAAAAGAGCCAAACCATGCATAATTTTATCAATTGCAACTCAAAAACAGAAAAACAAATACCAGGCAAAACTGCGAGAAATCTAGCTAGCAATTTCAGAGAAATGGGCTCCCTATGACGTGTCACCCTTGTCCTATCTTTCGCCCATGCTTGAAGAATGAGCTTCCCCATTTCTCCTGCTGATGGCTCATAACCCCAAAATGCCTTCCCTTAAAATTTTATTCCTGCCAATTTCCCAGCAATAGTGGTAGGTGAAAGGTTCTTGTGAATGTTAAGCATAATGAAATGAACCACATCATCTCTACGCTGCTGGCAACCCAAAACAGTACAAGTTCTGAAAACAGCACCTGACCCTAAAAGTTCCAGCCATGCTCTTTTGTAAGCCGATTCGGTGCTTTGTGCTAACGAATTCTCGATGAGCTGAGAAGCTGTCAGATCCCCAATCTCCAAAAGGTCGCAGGGAAAGGGGGTCCTGTTCAATTCCGCTCGGGGCGCCAAACCACGGAATCTCTTTCACTGAAAACAAGATAGTGCATCCGCAATGTCATTACAGGAGCCTGCAATATGTTTTGCCCTAAAGACAATGTTAAATGTTAAACTCCACAACATGAAAATCTGTAAAAGCTTTAACACATGCTTGTCTTTAGCCTTCTGTCCACTCACTAGATCCACCACTGTCTTGTTATACACATTGAATCAATCAATCAATCAATCAATCAATCAGTGACACTTATAAAGCGCGCTACATACCCGTAGGGTCTCAAGGCGCTGGGGGGGGGGGGGGGGGGGGCCGCTACTGCTCGAACAGCCAGGTCTTCAGCTTCTTCCTGAAGGAGAGGTGGTCTTGGGTCAGGCGCAGGTCGGACGGGAGGGAGTTCCAGGTCTTGGCGGCCAGGTAGGAGAAGGACCTTCCTCCTGTAGTCGCTCTTCGGATGCGGGGGACGGCGGCGAGGGCGTGGTTGGCTGATCGGAGGTGGCGTTTGGGAGCGTAGAATTTGACTCGGCTGTTGAGGTAGCTCGGGCCTTGGTCGTGTAGGGCTTTGTGTGCGTGGGTGAGGAGGCGGAAGGTGATTCTCTTGTTGACGGGGAGCCAGTGAAGGTCTCTCAGATGTCCGGAGATGTGGCTGGATCGTGGGATGTCGAGGATGAGTCTGGCTGAGGCGTTTTGGATCCGCTGGAGTCTCTTCTGGAGCTTGGCGGTGGTACCGGCGTAGAGGGCGTTGCCGTAGTCCAGTCGGCTGGTGACGAGGGCCTGGGTGACGGTCTTCCTGGTCTCGGTGGGGATCCACCAGAAGATCTTTCGTAGCATGCGTAGGATGTTGAAGCACGCCGAGGAGACGTTGTTGACTTGCCTAGTCATGGAGAGGGAGGAGTCGAGGATGAAGCCCAGGTTTCGTGCATGGTCTGTCGGTTTGGGTGCGGTGCCCAGGGCGGGAGGCCACCAGGAGTCGTCCCAGGCGGAGGGAGAGGAGCCCAGGATGAGGACCTCCGTCTTGTCCGAGTTCAGTTTCAGGCGGCTGGTCGTCATCCACTCGGCTACCTCTTTCATCCCTTCGTGCAGGTTGGCTCTGGCGGCGGCGGGGTCGTTGGTCAGGGAGAGGATCAGCTGGGTGTCGTCGGCGTAGGAAATTATGCTGAGGTGGTGTTTGCGTACGATGGCCGCGAGGGGGCTCATGTAGACGTTGAAGAGGGTGGGGCTCAGGGATGATCCTTGGGGGACGCCGCAGATGACTTCGGAGGCCTCTGACTTGTACGGTGGTAGGCGGACTCTCTGTGTTCTTCCGTCGAGGAAGGAGATGATCCATTCCAGCGCCTTGTCCTGGATTCCGATGTTGCTGAGGCGCCGTACTAGGGTGCGGTGGCAGACCGTGTCGAATGCCGCGGAGAGGTCTAGGAGGATGAGGGCCGCTGTTTCTCCATTGTCCATCAGGGCTCGGATGTCATCGGTGGCGGCGATGAGGGCGGTCTCGGTGCTGTGTTTGGCTCGGAAGCCGGACTGTGAGGGGTCGAGGGATCCGTTCGTCTCGAGGAAGGCGGCCATCTGCTTGTTGACTGTCTTCTCGATGACTTTGGCTGGAAACGGGAGAAGCGAGATGGGGCGGTAATTCTTGAGGTTGGTGGGGTCCGCTGTTGGTTTCTTGAGTAGGGCGCTGAGTTCGGCGTGTTTCCAGCTCTCAGGGAATAAAACTGTCTTGTTGGCCAACGAAGGGCCCCATATTTTCAGTGCTACGATGAGTGGAAAAAACTCCAGGAAAGCTATGCTCTTTTTCTTGTGCAAACCAATTTGCAGGCCATCTTTCAGCGCACCACTTCCCATCCCAAAAAAAGACCAAACCATGAGCACCAGATGCATCAGAAAAAAGTTGTATTTGCCACACAAATTCATCACCTAGCGACCAAAGAGAAATGACATTGAAATCTGCCAAAAACGTGGACCAAACCTCAAATCAGCTCTCATGTGTGCAGTCACCCTGAGCCTATGGTGAGGAAGCTGCAAACCAGACATCGAGAAACCCAACCTTCTGCAAAAAGTCCTACCAGCTCTAACAACCTTGCAGGCAAAATTGAGATGACCCAACAAAGATTGAGCCTCTGTCAACGTCAACTTCTGCACGGAGCGTGCATGTACCAAAAGGCTAGCGTTTTCCAAAACCTTTTTGTTGGGCAGCCGTGCTTGCATAGCAATGGTATCAATTTCTATACCCAGATAAGTAAGACAACAGCATGGGCCTTCAGTCTTGTCTTCTGCTAACGGGACTCCCAGCGTGTGTGCAAAAAGTTTCAATCAGACAAAGCGGCTGCGCACTGTTGTGAATTTGCAGTTCCTAGGAACAAAAAATCATTCAAATAGTGTGTAACACCTGTGTGACCTGGGTAAAAGGCAAAGCACCACTGCAAAAAAGAGCTAAACGCTTCAAAGAGTTTACAAGATATGGCACAACCCATGGGAAGGGTTTTATCAACATAGATCTGTCCTTCAAGGAATATACCAAGTAATGAAAAATCAGATGGATGTATGCGCGAAGGCAGATTTGATGTTGCACTTCGCTAACTGTGACCCCAAACCCATATCTTTGACCATGAGCAGGGCAGCATCCACCGATTCAAAATGTACCAAGGAATCTTCTTTAGCAATGAAATCATTAACCGAAAATCCTGGTGGCCATGATAAGTGTTGAATCATTCTGTATTCTCCCTTCACTTTCTTTGGCACCACCTCTACTGGTGAAACGATTAAGTTGTCTAAGGGACAATGGTCAAAGGGTCCAGCCATCCGGCCTTCAAGAACCTCAGATAACAACTTTGCCCTGACTATATGCGCTGATTTCAAATTCTGTGCAAACCTGGGATGCCGTGGACCTTGGTAACTCAGCCTGAAACCCTCCCGAAAACCCCAATACAGTAAGTTAGCATTCTGGGGGTCTGGGTACCACTGTAAGAAATTACATAGAATGTCCACCTTGATGGGAGTAAAAGCCCTTGTTCCAAACTGTGGCGCAAGTCCTCTCCCCCTACCTTGAAATGTGGGACCCCATTGCCCTTGCTCCTCAAAACATTGTAAAACTGCGTGTTTTCCCCCGCACCTAGAGCATTCATGCTTATATTTACAGGGTTTTCTAGTGCAGTAACCTTTGTTGAAGTTCCAGCAAGTGCCGGAAAGGTGGATGGACTGTCTATTCCATGAACCCACCCCCCCAAGGGTGGGTCTGACCTGAAAGGGCCGATAAGCTACTGCTAAACCACTGGCTGTGTGCAAAGACGGAGGAGGCCTTTGAGGATACATCCACTGAACCCAAAGCTCATTATCCACCTCTCCCCAAGGTAAATTGTAAATTGTAAATTGTTGTGTCTTGTAAAGCACACTGCTACCCGGAGGCCTCGTAGCGCTATAGACCGCTGGGGAACCCGTCCTGGCTTTCCCTGTGAGATAGTCCCTCCTGGGGGTCTCCAAGGAGAAACCAGGCATCCCCGGCGTTTGTGTGGGGCCGTTGTGGAGATGAGGCAAGCTAATGCCCAGAGTTGCCGAGTGTGATCCCTGGTCGGAGTAGGCACCGATGCGAGAATTATCAGTCCGCTGATCCTGGTCCAAGACCCTGCCGCGTCGGGAATCGAGCCCTGGTCCCGGGCCGTTCTCTGCACTCGGGTCTGCCGCCTCTAACCAGTGAGCCACACCTCTCCACTGAGGTTTGTCTGGTACCAGCGTGAGACGAGCCCTGAATTCTTCATCATAATGTAGCCATGCATAACCCCCAAATTCCTTAGCGGCCTTCCTAATAGTATCCATGTATTTAAAAAGCGAAACTGCCCTTTCAGGAAATTGTTCACAATATACACCAGCATAAATTAGAAAAGCGGAAGTCCATGAATCTATATTTGTAGGAACCCTTGGCCTCCTTGATAATTCCCAAGCTTCTTCTTTAGAACCCTCTTTTGCTTGAATGTCCCTGTGTAACAGTTTAAAAACATCCATAAAATCTCCAGTCCCTATCTTTTCTTTCATAGCCTTGCTCAAATGCGCACCCAAGGGCATAGCAACCCCCATGTAAGGTAATCTCTTGAAAGTGTGCACACGTTTAGCATCAGAAACCTGTGTGTTATCAGCTTCTTCAGACGTTGGAGGTGACACTGTATCTGGAACATTACCCCTCTTGTCACTAACCTGCAAAGAAATGACTTGTCCTTCCCCCACGGTACCCCCAGCCCGACCCTCTTGGTGCGTCTGAACAGGAAGCTCACCTTTTCTATTGAGAGCTGAAGCTTCCGCTGTGAAAAAATGCTTCACCCTTGAGCGTTGCGTTGGACCGGGAGGCCGTGGTGCGTTGTTACCCAACTGGACATTCTGTGAATGAGACAGACTAAAAACATCTTTAGTAACCCCCCCTCCTAACATCACGTGATAGAGACACATCCTTGTCAATAGAGTCGGACAGCTCCCCTTCTTCCAAAGAAACAGTATCACCATCTGCAAATGTTGTAACAGTCCCACTACCACCGGGTAACTCCCCGTCCCCTACCCCTCCATCATAGTCCTTTCAATTTATGACATCCTTGAAAATAGCTGTTCTTTTTGCGTCCAAAGGAGTAGGAAAAGTCGTCTGAACCTTCCTCTGCTGCGTATTTCTGACGTGGCAGGACGCCAGAAGCCTGTTTGCCGTAACATCACTGCCCTCTGGTTTCTTTGGCAGAGTCGAGCCCTCGGTGGACTGAAAAATGCTTGACTTTGCAGCCGTATCCATACATACTCCTTGTAAGGACGATAGCCTACCATTATCTGCAATGTCTTGTGGAATCCAAACCCACTCACCAATCTGACCGTGATGAGCGTCGCAAGAGCCCTGCCTTCCAACCATAGGGGGAAAAGCATTGCTAGCTAAATTGACATTAGAACTAGAAAAAGACTGAAAATGCGGCATAACAGAAACCTCTGCTCTGGGTGAGAGTCCTGACAGTTCATGTGTAGGCAGAAGTGGTGAAGACTCCTGTTCCAAAAATAAATCCCCTTGCGCACTTGTCGACTGCTTTAAATTTGTTAACAGTACCAACATTCTTTTTAACATTAGAGGAAATGGGAGCCAAGCCAAAATTATTCGTACAATACCCACTAGGTGGAGCCCCTTGACCAACAAAAAACTTCTTAAAAGGCACCCGCTTTAGCGTTTTGCCCTTTTTAACCACAGCCTTTGCCTTTTTAATAGGGACATTTTTTATTGTACCCACGGCCGACCTCCCTTTCTTCCCCCTCTGTGGTATCTTAACATTAACTGGCAAATACCTTAAAACAGCACCCTGGTAGCTACCAACATCACCATTAATTAATCGCAATGCGCAGGGTAGCTCACCTTGAAATGAAGCCACAGGCGAGCTGTCACTGGAATTACATGCAGCCACTGCTGCAGAAACACCTCCTGCCGCCTGGCATTGAGTTTTCTCCAAGCCTACCCATGCATGTGTGAGAGTGCCTGGAACTATGAGGTCCTCTCTGCCTGCCGCCACTATAACACGAAGGGCTTCCCTCACCGCCTCTGAAGCCTGCTCCATAATCCTGCAACACCCTGCAAAAAACGCGGTGAAAAAACGTCCCAAAATCACGACAAAACGCCGTCTCTGCCTCTGAGGAAACTGCCTCAGGCAAGAAACGACGCTCGAGCTGCCTTTCCTCACTAGCGCCAGCTGTGCAATTAGCCGCGCTTCACCAGAGCTGCCGGGTGTACCATTTCCCCAAATTCCCCGGGGGTGAACGTGCTGCGCGTGTCACCCCCAGGAGCCCATTCTCCCTTGTCGCCTGGCAACGTCTTGACCTCGGACAACTTCCAATCCAGCTCCGGTCCCGCAGTAGAATTTGGCGATCAGCTGTAAAAGAAAAACAAGCATTTACAATGCAATGGTTTCGCCTTCGGAAAAGTTAGAGCTATTGGCATTGTAAATGACAGCATTTTTATTTATGTGTTGGTTTTGAAAGCAGATAAATAAATGGAATTGTCATTTACAATGCCAATAGCTTAATCTCTTGCAAATGCGAGACCTATTGCATTTCCACTGTCCTAGTTATGGGGGTACAACACAGCCCAAGTGATGCGGGGCGCCCGCGCGGGCCATTACTCTGCAGCTAGAACAGCTCAAAGGATGCACATGGCCTCATCTGCCCTCCTTGCTTATTAACATGCTATTTGTCAAAGGTTTGTTTCTATGCTGGGGCAGAGGTGAGAGAGGTAACTGCTGCCTGTGCTTATTTTATTGCCCCAGTGGCTCTCGGCTGTGCAGCAGGTCAGTACAGGCTGCGGCCAGCGCCTGAGCTGGTAACATAGCGCTACATTTAGATTGTGAGCTGCGACAGTGAACCATTATGCAAATTTCCTAATGAACGGCTGATTTTCCCGTTTTGAAAAAAAAACAGTATTGCACTTTAGAGTGACAGTCTACCATATAAATAGTGATATGCAAACTGAAATACATAGATTTGTGGCGGCCTTGCTTAGTTCCCGGAACTGTTTTTTAGATCCTTGTGCGCTTTAAGAGTACCCAGGTTTTCTGCTTTAAAAGGGTTTGTTCACGTGTGTTTTAAATGGATGTACACATTGGTTTTTAACCAGTTACGGCATTATGAAACGGTGTGCTTTGGTTTTCTCTTGCAGTGCGGGTTATTTAAACGAGAATGCCGCTGCACTTCCATTGATTGTACTCGTAGCATGCCTCGAATGACCCATTTTCGTCTTTCCGGGTTTTGTCATAGAGAGCCACATGTCACCAGGCTCTCTGTCAGGCCGCAAGCAAGCTTTCTAGAGAATGATGGATGGGTGGGAGATCAGACTAGGCTGTGGGCAGAGGGGGTGTTGTTTCGGACCCGCCTGACCGTGGGATGAAAGAAATAGAAACGAGAGCGGACAGCGGGAGGGGGGACGGGCACGGCCTCATCTACCCTCCTTGCTTATTAACGTGTTAATTGTCAAAGGTTTGTTTCTATGCTGGGGGCAGAGGTGAGAGAGGTAACTGCTGCCTGTGCTTATTTTTTTGCCCCAGTGGCTCTCGGCTGTGCAGCAGGTCAGTACAGGCTGCGGCCAGCGCCTGAGCTGGTAACATAGCGCTACATTTAGATTGTGAGCTGCGAAAGTGAAACATTATGCAAATTTCCTAATGAACGGCTGATTTTCCCGTTTTGAAAAAAAAAACAGTATTGCACTTTAGAGTGACAGTCTACCATATAAATAGTGATATGCAAACTGAAATACATAGATTTGTAGCGGCCTTGCTTAGTTCCCGGAACTGTTTTTTAGATCCTTGTGTGCTTTAAGAGTACCCAGGTTTTCTGCTTTAAAAGGGTTTGTTCACATGTGTTTTAAATGTATGTACACATTGGTTTTAACCGGTTACAGCATTATGAAACGGTGTGCTTTGTTTTTCTCTTGCAGTGCGGGTTATTTAAACAAGAATGCCGCTGCACTTCCATTGATTGTACTCGTAGCATGCCTTGAATGACCCATTTTCGTCTCTCCGGGTTTTATCGTAGAGCGCCACCATGTCACCAGGCTCTCTGTCAGGCCACAAGCAAGCTTTCTAGAGAATGATGGACGGGTGGGGGATCCGACTAGGCCGTGGGCAGAGGGGGTGTTGTTTCGGACCCGCCTGACCGTGGGATGAAAGAAATAGAAACGAGAGCGGACAGCCGGAGGGGGGACGGGCACACGGACAGCGGGAGGGGGGACGGGCTCATGGACAGCGGGAGGGGGGACGGGCTCACGGACAGCGGGAGGGGGGCGAGAAAGGCACAGACAGCGGGAGGGGGGGCGGGAAAGGCAGGGACAGCAGGAGGGGGGTGCGGGAACGGGCACACGGACAGTGGGAGGGGGGCGGCGGGAACGGCCACAATCAAAAGCACTCACCTGGACCTGGACTTCCTCCGGCGGCGGTCGGCCACGGAATGACCAAAAGAAACATGGACGACCAAAAAAATAAACCCCACCCACTGCCGCACTGACTTCCTAAAAGGGGCTGGATGAGAAAAAATCTCAGGAACGCCCACGAGTCGCCTCGCAGAATGACGGACGCCTCTGTTTTCCAATGGCTAGCCTCCATTTATGGAGCTAGCCAATGGAAAACAGAGGCGGGACAAAGCCCACATACTACAAAACAAAAGATTTTGCCTGCGCAAAACGCTGCTGCGCAGCTTTCGACAGGCGAAACCTCATATACAAGTAAGATCTTTGCTTTTTAAAGCGTGCAACAGAATCTTAAGCAAGGAAACTTTTAAAAAAGAGAAATAATACTTATCTTTGTTTTTCTGAACTCCCGAGGCAATCTTGTCTTGATTCAGAGACGAATCTGAAAAAGATTTAAAAAATAAGAAAACGCTAATTACAAACAAAAGACTTCACTGAAGACAGTTTTAAAAAGAACCTTATCTAGTCGTTTATAAGAATCTAATTACAGAACTCTGAGCAAAGATTATTAGTAAGTTTCTAGATTTAAGGAATAATGTTCGGGTTTGTGACAACATGAATTTGTGATCTTTTTGTTCAAAAATGATTTTCATATTGTTCAACATAATTATGAAAAGTCTCAAAACACTTGTGCGTTTCTGCCAATCACAGTTAAAAGGAAAAGATCACACAATAAGTAGCAGTGTGACAAAGAAGGTACTAATTATGCATGAATATTCAATATAAAAGGTAAATTGTACAGATTACGGTCATTATAGGTAACAACTGTTTCTCACATGTGTTATTTGTTTGTAAAGAAGAAAATGGCAACATCCTCCAAAGTGACGAAGAGGAAATGACGTGTTTAGAAAATTGGCAGGGTTGGAGTGTCTTTCTCACTTTTATTCTGTTATGGTTATTTTGCCCCATTTATCCCCATCCCCTGGAAATCTAATTTGACCAAACTGGTTATCTAAAAACAGTTTAGGTTGACTTAGGTTTTCTGGGGGCTTTGGGAAAATAGCCTCGAATCTCTCAAGTGGAACGACCTGGAATTCAGGTGAGTGAAGGTTTACCAAAAGAGGAGCCTCTGAAAATGTATGTTGTAGTCCATGTATAGTTTTCAAACTATGTCCTGATTCAGGTACATGCTTAGAACAAATTGAGGTGAATACAAGTTTAGATTTAATAATTGTCAGAAAGCAACTGCAATAGTTAGTAGATTGGAAAGGGTTTTGCCCTGGGGATCATTCAGGAGAATCAGCTTTTAATCTTCATGTTTGATGCACAATTTCTTACTACAAGACAGCCTGACAAACCAGGAGCTCTTCTTAGGGTCTTTGTGGTAGGGGGTACTTTAAATAGACTGGACTTACAGTTGGCCTTTTAGAGTGAAGTAGGGATGCTATGTGCCAGGGCCATCTGCACTGAGTTTTTCCAGGGACAGAGAGGCTGGTGGTGTGCAATGGGTTTTGGCACTGGATGGCAAAAGATCTCGCGCTCACAGACTCTGCACTGCATGACACCACCCAAATGGAAGCTACATTTCACAGGAGTCCCTGAAATATCATGGGGTTTGGAGATGGCAGTGGTCATCTTAGATTGCATACTGTAACTATTCTCATGTTTTATGATGTACTAGACAAACACTAATCATCAACAAAAGACTGATTATTGGCGCAAAAAACAAATGAAGTAACAAAATATATAAAAAAGCAGGGGGCGGGTGTGATGGGGAAAATAACCTCTATTTTTTAAAAGAACCCTCACTCACCAACCTAGTTGGTGACGTGCTTCATCATCGAGTTCCCACCAAGGAGACCGAATGTCTCCCTGGTGTGCTACAACGCCTGAGTTACAGTGGAGCGGGTTTTTTTTGGACTGTGTGATAGTGCAAAAAAACGGTGGTGCAGATATTAAAAGATGGCAAGTTGCATCAGGAACTAACTTAAATAAAAGGGCAGCTTGCAATCATTAAAAACAGGTGAAATGGACATGTGCAGGCCTGTAACACTAGTGAAAAACCTCTGTTACCTGGTCATACTAGAGGGTATTTGTACAATGATATTAATGTCCAATTTTTCTTTTTACGAACGTACTCAAGCATTACACGAGTGGAATCAAACCGTGCATCGCACATGGAGTACATGCTCAGTTCATACTAGCCCCTCAAAATTAAAAGCATGATATGGCCTTCACGCTACACAAAACATGGGCCTGGATGTAGGTAATTTTATTTTACCACTTCTTAAATACCGAATTTTACAGATTGAGTATTCAAGAAGTGGTAAAATAGAGGGGGGGATGTAGGTATTACAAGCCCATAGGAATCAATGGGCATTACCGAATCGGTATTTACCGATTCGGTAAATACCGATTCCAGCCAGGGTGCAGGGGGTGTCACTTTGACACCCTCTAGCCCCCCAAATACAGGCATGTGTGCCATGTGGCACACAGACATGCCCTAAGGGCATGTCTGTCTGTCACATGGCATAGGTGTGCATGCACACATGTGCATGCACACCTGGATTCGGTATTTTACCACCCAATTGGATTGGGTGGTAAAATACCGAATCTGAAAGGCCTTTGGGACTCAGAAGAGTCCCACCTACATCTAGAAGTTACCGAATCGGTAAAACTACCGATTCAGTATTTTACAGATTCAGTAAATTTACTAATTCGGTAAATTTACCGATTCGGTAAAATTGGCCCCCAACATCCCAAAAACCCATTTACCGGTCGGTAATGGCCGAAATCGGCCGTTACCGGCCGGTAAATGGCCACCTACATCTGGCCGTCTGTGTCTTACGTGAAGACAGAAATGGCTTCACGTCATGGGTTCCACGCCGGAGGTTTTTTTCGCCATGTAACTTCTTAATGCAAAGGGACACAAAAGCGGCTTGGTAAGTTTGCTGTGCGGATGTCAGTTAGAGTAATGGCACATCCAAAAGAACACTCACATGCATGCACACTCTTACTTCTTTACAGGGGGTGTCCTTAAAACGACCTACAATCAGTCGTCCGTGGCCCGAATGTTGTCGTGAGGACGCTGTACGATGAAAGAAATACAGCTTTGTGGTCACATGGGTATCATGGTGGAAGGCGTGTGTCGTGACATGTATGGCTAATCTTAAAGGGCTAGAGCCCATTCCTGCAATAAAAACGTTATCGAGGACTGTTTTACAGACAGACTAACCTCGAGAGCTATGAAACATGAACAGTATGTCTCTCAAGTAAGGGAGACAAAGCCAGTAGGTGTGTGACCAGGTATCTTGGGCATAAATACGTAAAACTGGTGGAGATCTCTGATAAACCCATAAATGCCCCAAAACAACAAGAGAGGTTGTCAAATGGAAGTCTGCTGTGTACCATGATAGACTGCTTGTGTATGACAAGTAGGCCTCAATGTTCCCATAAAATTAGTGGTGTAACTGTAGTGTCTACTATCCAGAGTGGACAGTAAAATCATTGGAGAAAACATGGGGATCTTTTGCCTCTGTCAGTGCGTCAAAACAATGGTGCAGTGGTGTACAGATACAGTTAGCGTTGCATCACTGAGCCGCAAAGTATATTATCATTCAATCCGGATTGATGCATGGATAAATGGTATATCCAACGTTGTCCTTCTCGAAAAGTACATTTTGCACCCCTGTGTTCAACTGAGGTTGCTCAATGATTGTCCACCTGATATAATTGGGGGGGGGGGTGTTTCAGTTGCAGAAGATCTTTGGTCAGTTTTGTGGTATTCTTGTGACATCTTATGCTACTGCGATGTTCGCAAATACGCTGTTTATTTTCCTTGTGGTCATGCACACATACCTGAGCCCACAGGGGAAGTTGATCAGGTAAATAACGTTGGTTGAAATGCAATTTGTGTGCGTACGTTGTGGCCATTGTTTCCCGGGTTCCAAACTCAGGGATTTTGTGGCAGTGGTCAAATGGCACACACTACAACCACCACAGGGGAAGTGACCAATGACTGGGGGGAGCCCCCAGGCATTAAGCACAGTCTGGTCCTACTCCCTCATGTGGCTTCTGGGGTGTGTGTGAACTAAGGAATCTTTTAAACTACATGCCCGTTTGTAGGAGAACAAGGGTTTCTCCCAGTCATGTTTGTTGCGCTCCAAAATCTTCCAGTGTTTGATATTGGAATGACTCATGGCATTGGATGCTGAATTATACGTGGTTAAACATGTCAGTGGAACATTTTCCGATCCTGTTTTGGGGTTGTTTTCCAAAAGGGCATCACTGGGTTGGTTCCTGGCACTAGACTAGACAAACAAACAGCATATGAGTGGCCAGATTTATGAGACTGTCATGCATTGCTGTACAGCAAGCTGAGCTGCCCTATATGACAGGGAAAGGGCATTAATTAGCACAATTTAAGCATTCCTCCCTTGCCCCCTTCTCTAGTGCCATTTTGGCTGCATAGCACCAATGCAGGCATCTTTGCACCATGGTACAAGGGTGCCTGCGATGTAAAGTAGATTGCATAGTGCAGTAAACGACACCTTCCTGCACAGAAACAATCCCTTGAGGCATTTTCCTCTTTCTATTTGTGTGGCAGAATGAAGCACACATAGAAAGAGAAAAAAAACTAGGAGAAATTAACATACTCTCCTTGTCTAACCCTACCTGGGGAGGGTTAGGTTTTTGGCATATCCTCAGGTCTACAACTTCTGGTAAATCTGTGAATGCGTAAAAATCCATGGATGTTTTGTTGGGAACATGGATGCAGCGCCCAAGGAACATATTCCCAGAGCAGTGTAACATTACTGAGCGATGTGTGCTGCGTTGCTTTACTCAAGATTAATGAAGTCAGTCAGGGCCATGCAAATTGGCCTTGCGTGACTACATAAATGTAATTTTTGAGTTGCATTGCTCCAGCGCCACATTGCGAGGTTCAAGATTGATTCAACAGTGCTTGTTATATGATCCTATGTTCTTTTATTCCAGACATTTGCTTAGTGGATTCTGATTTATGTTGGAAGAACAATTTCTTCATTTTTAACAACTTCTTTTTTTTTAGTTTTGAAAAACAATATATTCTTAACAAGTTTCCTGAGAGGAAATCTATAAAACAGAGAGGTGTTCTGGAAGTAAAATGGTTTAGAATCACCAACTTTGAGTTAGACTTTTACAGCCTAAGACCTTAGGAGAATGTTCAGTGTTTTTCACCATGAAGTCTTTTGCAAAGGAAATGAAAGGATTCTATCATGAAAACACCATTGATTATTCTGTGTATATGACATGCTTTTTGTGTTAAATGTAATGTTTAGTAAGTGACAAATGTGTCATCAAGACTAAGCATCTCTGAATATTAACACATTTTCTTTACTTTTTGTTTGCATCAGAGACAATCAGAAACTTAGGGCCTCATATATGGCATTTTGGTGCATTACAGTGTAGCAAGACAACTTGCTGCGCTACCTCATGTTAATGCAAAAGGACAGGAATTCACCATATTTAAGCAAAACAGTGCATTCCAGTCCTTTCTGCCTGTTCTGCCACTGTTATACCAGCCTAGCGCTAACGTATGAAAGAGTGCCTATGCTGCAGACAGGATTGTTTTTGATCAGGAAAGGGCACCTTCTTGCACAAAAATAATACTGCAAAGCGTTTTCCTCTTTTTATGTGTGCTGCAGAATGCAGCACACCTGTAAATAGAAAAAACGAGGAGACGTTAACATAGTTCTCCGCGCTGCTCCTCACCTTGGGAGGCATACAGATTTGACGCTTTCCCAGGTTTACTTCACTTTGTAAATCTGGGACATGTTGCGTGGGAAAACCCACGACAATGCCTATGGAA
This sequence comes from Lissotriton vulgaris, assembly GCF_964263255.1. Taxonomy (NCBI): domain Eukaryota; kingdom Metazoa; phylum Chordata; class Amphibia; order Caudata; family Salamandridae; genus Lissotriton; species Lissotriton vulgaris. Next base: position 457,719,888 of record NC_141696.1, on the reverse strand, counting down.
GTCCTATCGGGCGCAAAGTATGAATGCACGAATAATTGAATGAGAGATTTATTAAGCACAAACACTTCCGTGGGTCATCTGGGCACTATAAAGACGTGTACCACTACAAAAGAGGTAGTCCTTGCAGATACTCTAATATCTCCTAATCCTGACAGAAGATCCAGTTTTCAAGGCATTTCTAAAGATAGATAGCGAGGGAGCAGCTTTGAGATCCAAAGGAAGGCAATTCCAGATCAGAGCTACAGTCCAGAAAAAAGTAGGGTGACTCAGCAATTTGCGCTGTGTCACATTACTCATGAGGTATGAGGCCACTCAAAACCATGCAGGGTGGCTTTGCGTGGATTCATAAATATTTATGAGAGCCCTGCCTCATGCATGTACCACTTTACATGGTCAAAAAGTAACTCAGGGCTCTCATAAATAAGCCCAAAATTGTATCAATCTCAGAAGGCACATGCTTATAAAGTTAGAGGTAATCTTTCCAATAGGGAAGGACTTTAATCACCCTTTCAAAGATTATGTATATATTGTTGTATGTCAGTTTTCGGACAGACAGCTTTATACTAAAAACGAAGAGGTCCTGATTCACAAAAGTAACTTACACTTTTGAGTTAGTTTATATTTTGAGTACATTTACTACTTTTGGGCATTCATAAACTCTGAAGGGCCGATTCTGATTTTGTTTGGAAGACTCCCCATGATGCGTCTGGAGCCAGACAGTACAACCAACTTGTACTGGGAGCCAGCTAAACCAAATAACGCAGTACGATGCACAACACCCTTTAATTACCAAACAACACAGTCACTCCGATTCCGTCCTCATTGTCCAAATGAAAAGCCTCTGGAAATGAAGAAAGGAGCCTTCCGAAGGCATTTCCAAATGCGATCTCAAATGCTGAAGTACAATGTGTACTTCCCATGCGCCGAATCTGTTACTAAAACTAATACATTCAAGCAGTCGGGAGGGGAGTATTCAATCTCCGACTCACACCACAGCACAATTCCTATGAAAGAGACGGTGCAGTCATGAATCCGATCATGCATGTCATTCCAATACTCTAGCTCTTTAAGCACTACTACAACTGCAACTGACGTGTTTTTTTCATACAGCATAATGTAACTACCCCACAAAAGACAATACAACATAAAGCAGGGTTGCAAACACATCCAAAAAAAGGGTGGGAGAATACTAACTGCATGGTAGTGTCAAATTGGTGGTTGGGGGGGCAAATGTCGGTTGTGTAAATATCCACATCAATGTAGAGTCAATATGTGGGTTGGGCAAATAGACACAGTAATATATAGTCAATTTGGGGGGGGGCAAATATCCACAGCAATGGAAAGTCAATACGAATGAATGAATGAATGAATGACTTTATTTGTGCGGTTAACCGCATCGCTGCTGCGGCGATTTTTGCGCTGTGCGGCTTTTTTTAAAAAGCCACGTTACATGACGAGCTCAGCTCGTCATCAGCACACGCCACCCGTGGCTGATGACGAGCTGAGCTCGTCATCAGCAGCGAAGGGGTTAATCAAAACCATTAAAAATGCATCATATTTATTTTTTTTTAAACATGAGAAAAAACACTTTTAGAAATGTAAAACAATAAATATTTGATCCAAAAATTATTAAAAACCACCATTTGTTGTTGTTTAAAAAATAAGACAGAAATTTGAGAAAAACCTATTGTGGGCAAAGCAAGTCAAAAGTTTAGCATTGTCCAAGCCTCCACAACCCGGGCCCAGTGTTCTATGGAACTCCAGAGGGTGCTCCTGACTCGGCCTGTGGAGAGTTGCCCATCAATAGTGTATGATTGTGGTAAACAAATTTCCCAAAGCTCGCCATGTGTTTTACAGTGTCCAAAGTATAACGTTGTTGGACTGTCTCTTTTGCTGTATGGGTGCCCAGTTGAAGGAGAATTGGTCTAAGGTAAGATCTACGAGCTAGCTGGAGGGCTGGACAGCAAAATAGAATGTGGGACAAGGATTCTCGTTTGTAATTGCAGATGCAGCACTCCCTCATACTTGGCCTTAAGTTCGTGGTTGGATATATTACTTTTAAAGGAAGAGGGTGTAATCAGGCAGCTAAGATCCTGTGTAAAGCTGGCGTTCACAGCCTGCCTAAGGTAGAGTTTCTGGCTGGACTGTGTGTGAGGGAGACTTTGGGTCTCATGAAAGCCTCTTGCTGCCAGGGATTCCATATCCAAAGTGTGAGAGCGTAGCCGCAATTGCTTTTTTATTGTTGCCTTGATGATAGCATCGTTGGTTAAACTGGGGTCATAAATCTCTGTCACAAGCTCCAGAAGATGATTGGTTAAGGCAAGACAGGCATACCATGGGTTGCTGGTTTGTAGGAAAATTGATTTTAGAACCGCCTTCACTGAATTTAAGGGGGTTGCCGTTGTTAAGAAAGAGTATTTTGAGAGAGTCGCCAGCTCCTCTACTTTTTCCTGATTGAGCTCAAATTCCAAACGAATTAAGGTGTTCCTGGTGCAAGCTGGTAGACGGATAATCTTTTTGTAGGCGGTGCAATGTATTTTTTCCAGGTCTTGCGCAAATTTCCCTGGAAATGCCTGTTGCTCGTAATTGAGGGACGGTAAAAGTTTGGCCCTCAGGACTCGTTGTATGGCCATTTTTGTAGGGCTATCCAGAGTTGCGTATAATTTGCAAAGGGAGTCAGTAACCATTTTCCCCTTCTGTGGAGGTGCACCTGTGGGCGTCCCGATTCGCTGATCCAAACCACGAGGTAGTTGTAGGATTTGACAGTCCAGAGTCAGCGTGCCCAACTGCCATTTTGCCGCCTTTTTTTCGGGTAATGGCCAAAAATGACTATTTTGGACTTTGTTGAATTAGCGACCAGCTTGTTCTGAGCGTTGTATACCGAAAGGGCCGTAAGCGCTTTTTGAAGCCCTATTTTAGTGTGGTCAAGAAGTACCAGATCATCGGCGTACTGCAGCCGCTGTATCTTTGTGAGGCCAATCCTGGGCATGGCTAGTGAGGCTCCATGCAGTGCCTGGCCCATATCTGCAGTGTACATATTAAGGAGCATCTGGGCCAGGACGCATCCCTGCTTTATGGTAATTTTCCCTGTAGTGAACTGACTGGTGAGTTTGAACCTTACCCAGGTACGCGGGTATAGTGATTTGATGGCTTGTAATAGGGGTGGACTGATGTTCCAGCAAGCCAGTTTCTGCCAAAGGATGGATCTGTCTACACCATCGAAGGCCGCAAAGTAGTCGATGAAGCAGGCAAAAAGCTGCAGGTGCAATGGGACACTGTTTGCTCGACTAGATTTGGTAGGGCAACAATGTTATCCACAGTTGAGCCCCCTGGTCTTAACCCAGTCTGATAAAAGGGAAAATGTCCTTGCGCCTCGACCCAGTCCACTAATTCAGCCAAAGGTAAGCTTGTATAGGCCTTGCCCTCGATGTCCAGGAGGGCGATCATTCGACAGTACCCATGGTCAGTGTTTGGTTGCAACAGTGAACCCCTCCAGATGTCTGGGTCATCCCCCAGTAGCCTACTTTCGCATATAAATGCCCCAGGGTGTCTGACCAGAAATCTGTATCGTCCCTGAAGAGGGAACCTGGTAGACCACTAGGGCCGGGGGCTCTGTTCTGTTGTATCTTTTTTAGAATTAAATGGACCTCCCCTTTACTTGGGAAAGTTGAACCGGCTGGAGGGACTGCCAGCTCTGCTAGGATGTTTCCATGTCCCTCTCCAGATGTTGAGGCACTGTTCTGCGGGGTGCCATTCGGGTCATCGGTATACAGTCTTCTTAACATAGGCTACCAATGTAGCTGCATCAAGAGGATTCTCTCTGTTTGAGGTCCCATGAAATAGTTGATTTAGATATTGCCAGAATTCTTGAGATTTACACGGTACCAAATAGGTCAAAAAGTTTCAGCCATTTTGCCCCAGTGAGTTCACATTTTGACTTCCAAACTTGTTCTGAATGATTTTAGGGGCAGATTTGAGTTCATTTTTAGCAGACTCTGACCATGTTTTTTGAAAGGCCCTTCGTTTGGCCTTTAAATGATTGGTGATTTGCTTTATCGCTGGTTCTTGACTCAGGATGTATGTTGGATTTTGGGTGATACTGTGTGTGGTGTGCCCCCGCAGCAGTGTAACCAGTGCGTATGCAAGTTTGTCCCATTCCCCTATACAACCACATTTATTGGGGCAAGTCTGCCATCCAACCCTTGATGTTTTCCAGAAGGCAAATTCATTTGTTGTCGTTGCCCACCATTTAATCTTTCTAAGTAGCCTATACTGTACTTCACCATGGGATGCTCCGATGCAGGGGACAATATTGCGGAAGTCTGTTCTGATGGTTAAGTTCAAAATTAAGGCGGCATGGTCACTTTCGTTCAGTGGAAGCACTTTGAAGTTTAGCATGTATTTTTGTAGCCTCTCACCTAATAGAATGTAGTCTATGGTGGTCTGATTGTTGTAAGTGGGTGCGTGAGATACCCATGGCTTGACCTTTGTAGATGAGGAGTGCGTGGTGGCCAGGTTGTATCCACGCATAAAGGCATTAAATCTCCCAGCGCTCCCAACGGAATGTCTTCCCTACACATCCTCGCCTATTTCATGCATGTTGAGATCCCCAAGGATGATAGGTTCCATAAACGCAAACTGTGTTAGCAAAGACTCAATCTGTGGAATCAGTTCAGTTAGCTTATCCTTGGAGGCTGGCCCGTGGGGGTTGTAATATACATTGATTAAAAGGAGGGATAGGGGACCCTCGCCCGTATTAAGCCCTTTCAGTGTCCCAGACAGGAACATGTCAGAGTCATTTTTTATCTTGGTGAAATGGACTTTCAAGGCATGTTTTATGTATATGGTGATTCCCCCGTAGTTAGGAAAGGTCTATACCTTTCCTAACTCTGTTTCTTCCCTATGTATAGCAAGTGCTACTATATTATATAGGGGTCCCCTTCTTCCAAATATATATATATATTTTTTTTATGGTGCTTCCCCCTGCAGGTCTCCCGAGTATAGTGCCTTTGATTTCAGGTTTCAGCTGAAGTATTCCGTGTAACCTCCTAATGGAATAAACATGGTTGACCATGTTTCTTAAGAGCAAAATAGATCAGCCCCTGCAAGAAACGTGGTCACCGAAGTACTTTGCAGAACCATCATCATCCCTGCGACATTCCAGGTCATTATGTTTAGTGATTGGATGTTGGCAGAAAAGGGCCTGGGTTGAGCAAAGCTGTTACTTGGGGTGAGCCAGGTCTTTTTTCAATCCGGACCCCTCACTTGATGGGGCCTTGAGTTTTGTTGGCCAAGTTGGCCTCGACCCACCCCAATAGGCCGAGTTTGGAGAGGGTGGGGAGCAAAAGGGGGAGGTTCAATGTAGAAATGAGCTGTCTCCCCCAAGGCCCAACGACAATGCACTGAATTTTCAAGTTAGCTTGAGCAAGGGAGCCCTCCCCTCCTCGAATCCCCTTCAATATGCTGACCATTGGGGGTTCTTTTTGGGAGTTTGAAGGATATATGGACACTTTTCCTGTTCCAACCTCTGCACTTCAATCCCCCATTCGGCAAATTGTTCTTTTTCCATGAAGACTCTGTCAGCGATGTCTGTGTTGGCCCAGGTTACAATGGTTTGTTCTTTCCCTGTGTGTGAAGGCAGGGAGGCAAGCTGGACCCTGACAATTTTCCCGGTTGAGATCTGGGAGAGTGAGTGTGTGTTGGTGGAGGGTCAAAATATTTGTTCTATTAAGAGAATCGTCATTGCCCTTTGAAGTATAGCTTGGAAACATCCTCATTTTTGAGGAATGGGCCTCTCCCAAGGTGGGGGACTTTGTTGACCCAGGTTTGAAATGGGGCCATTACATAGTGAGATTGGTGCCCACGTAGGTGGATCCGGACTGGGGGCTTGCAGGGAACCTGGGGATTAAAATTCCGTTCCTTGCTTTGAACTTGGAGACACAGTTCTGGTGTGGGCAACATTAGGCTAATAGAGTTGAACTGCAGGTGGTCCATGAGCATTACCCAGGAAAGTTCTTAACATTCCTCTGTGCTTTGAGGTATTCTGGGTACTAGTGGGGAAGGTTGGAATTGGGCTGTATGTAATTCTCGATACTGGTGGGGAAATGTACCGTTAGTTGGCCTTGTACATTCCCAGGGCGGGTTGTTACGTGTCCTCCATCCCTACTGTGGTTCTGGCTGACATTCAGGGTTCTGGTAGCAGGGATTGAAGTCCTAGTAGCTTACCCAATGGTTCCTGAGTTCCCGTTCAACCATCTTACAGCTGGGTCGGTACTTTGTGCCCCCGGCATCCCATCATTGATGTTGTTTGAGTTGGAGGGGGCTGGCTGACTGTCCAAGTCCAATGTTGGCGCAGGCCCTACAGTGTCAGGACCACCCAACATGTGGTTTCTCGACTTCTTCGGACCATTCCCGTGGCTGCAATCTCTACTGAGGGCTGGTTAAAGGTTTCTGTGTTCAATGAAAATAGGGCAGGCAAGGGCTTCACATTAGACTTTTTGCAGAATATTGGCAAAAGAGGTTGGTTGTGTCTCGGTTCAGTTGTCCGATTGAGTGCGGGATTTGTTTGTTGTGTGGCCATGTTATTGCACTGGTGTTTTCTTAGCGCTACACTCCTGGCTTGGTTCTTTTGTTTTTTGAGGCATTTCTTCTCTCTCTCCGTGTTATTGGTGGGGCGACCTTGGCAACTTCCGACCGGGTAATGGTTCCTTCCTAGTGGTGGACCCTGAATTGATGGAAATGTGTCTCCTGTAGTATTGCTCAGTCCCGTAGGGCCATCTGAAGCTCCCCGAGGGGAGGGCTGAGTGGCCGATGTTCATCGCTGATGTGATTGTATGGGCTCTGGATTTTTACCCCCGGCAACTGGCATGTGGCTGCTGGTATACTGCTCCGTGTTAGCTGCAACAAGGCATGTACTGAGCTTTAGTTCCTCCACCAACAAGGAGAGTACCGTCGGGAGCGTAGCCACTCTGTCTATTAGGACTGGACATCGGCAATCGGGAGGAGGAGAGGAAGGAAAAAAGTTGTCCTATTTGCAGCCAAATTATCTATTTTTTGGTCCATCTCTACCATTTTCGTTGCCATGATTTGCAGGGTGTCCATTTGCAGCTCAAATTTCTCTGATTGCCATGTTAGCACGTTAATGGCGATAGAGAGGGGTGTGCTGACTGATCTTAGCAAGTTGTCCTGAGCGCATGAAAGCTCGAAAGGCAGGAGCGGTGGTGATCTGTATGAGGAGTCCCTTGTCCCCGGATCAAACTCAGCAGATGATCCTATAGAGATGCGTGATCCACATTTGCTAGTATGGGCTACAATACCCGGGGTTGAGGCGGCAATGGCACTGTCTTATTTCGGATTTGAGCAAGTAATCGTCTGGATTTTTTAAGTATTATGCGGGTAACTGGAGCCGACCAGAGTCACCACGGGTGTTCCCGGATCCGAGCCCTCTTCCTGGTGTCCTGCCTGTTTTATTATATGTGGATCAAGTAAAGCTGGAAAGGCTCCAAAGTTGTGGCAAGACAGAGATATTTTTGTCCGCCCCCTAAGCAGGGTAGATGAGAGACAATGGGAAGATGACTTTGTCCCCATTAATGGGGGTGATGGATCTGTTGACCATTCACCTGTTGTTGTTCTGACCCTGGAGAATTTGCCTTTTGCAATTGTGGCTCCAGGAGTTGTTGTCGCTGTAAAAAGCTCTTCGCCCTAAGGAACATCTTTGTTGTCATGTATGAGTATGGGGGATGTTCTCTCAATGGAGATATCTACACGCTCTGAGGGCTGATCCTTCCTGTGTCCAGTGTCCAAGTTTGTTCACTCTAGGCTGCCCGCTACTGGGACTGGGTCCTTGGTCCTCGCCCAGTTGCACAGGTCATATATATTCCCACTCTTGGTGTGGCCGTTTGGGTGGACCTTCGGCCCGTCAGGCCCACCCCTTAGTGGCCTTGTTGGTAGACATAACCAACGCAGTGGCTATAGCCCTCCGGCTGCTTCTGCAGGGTGGCGGGCTTGAGCTCGCAGGATAGGTAGATTGGGAGCCACTACTCCAAGTTCGCGGCACCCCAGCACCCCACAGTTGGAAGGCTCTAGCTCGCTGGGCGGACAGGATGGGGAAAATCCCACAAGTCTGCGACACCCCTCACGCTCCTTTGGTCCGGGGGCTGTTCGAAACTGCCTCTTCGGATAACCGGAAGAGGGGCGGGGAGGAACAGTCCCGCAAGTTAAGGCTGCAGCCCGCCACACCGCACTCAGAGGCGGCTCTGCTACGAGGGTGAACAGGAAACTCAGGTTTGGATTCTCTACAGCTTACTGGAAAGATGCAACAGTTGACCTCCACTAATAGCTTTTGCTGGTCTAACAAAAATATTTTTAACTTATTTATAGTGGGACCTGGAGCTGCTGAAAATTGGCTGAAGATTAGGACGTAAGGAGGGCTGTGAGGAGGCCTGTAGCTGGAGCAACGGCCTGGGGGTCCAAGGTCCATGATCAGAAACAACCAGGCTCTCTGACACTCCACAATCACACCACCCCCAGCAGGGCCACTCCAGTCAGCGCCTGCCAAGGCCTGGTTATGGGGCTACTGAGTTCACCAGGGCTGAATACAGCTATCCTTCAACAAGGCAACCCCAATGTGGCGGGCCACCCCACCACACCTCAGCTCAGCTCACCTTGCAGCCGGTGGCCCAGAGAGTCTGGATAATCGGGCATCAGTTGCCGCTGTTTAACAGTTGGACCGTTAGTCTGTTAGGGCAATAGGGACAGCAGCAACTGCAAGAGTCAGCAAGTGTCGCTCAGGTGTGAAAAAGGTAGAAATTGGAGCTGCAGGGAGGTTTGTGGTGCTGCCCACACCGCACTACACGGCGCCGTCCTGGCCCCAAGAAATCGGCTGGAGTGAAAAGCAGTGGGAGGCAGCCTCAACCTCAACAGTCCGGCACCCTCCCACCCTCTGTGGCTCTGGTCCTTACTCTATTGAGGTAGCGTTAACTCCTTGGGCGTTCCTCTCAGCTCCTCATCTCGCCTCGCTTCTCCTGCCACCAGCCGCTTGCGTATGCAAAACACTACTGAATGAGCCACTACAATTCACCTGTTTCCATGCGCGAAGTGTGTGTATCGCCAGCAAGAGTGCGCTCACTTTTTCCGGGGCGTGCAGCTTACAGCACACACACCACAAGAGGGGGAAACTGACCATCCAGCGGAGGGTGCCTTTGGCCGCAGAACACAGCTGAACTGCTGCAGGCCGCGATGCTGCTTGGCCGCCTGTTGCCAGTTGCGGCTGCAGGTTTAAAGCGGGGTACTCAGGGCGATTCTGGACAACTCCGAGATGCTGGATGGCGGCCTCACGAAGCGCTTTGTTCTCAGTCATTATGTGGTTTGGGCAAATAGACACATCAATGTGGAGTCAATATGTGGTTTGGTATATAGACACAGCACATGTAGAGTCAATATGGGGGGTGCAAATGCCCACAGCAATGTAAAGTCAATATGTGATTTGGGCAAATACCCACAGAAACGTAGAGTCAATATGGGGGGATGGCAAATACCCACAGCAATGTGGAGTCAATATGTGATTTGGGCAAATACCCACAGCAATGGAGAGTCAATATATGTGTTGCACAAATACCCACAGCAATGTAGAGTCAATATGGGGGTAGCAAATACCCACAGCAATGTAGAGTCAATATGTGGGTTGGGCAAATACCCACAGCAATGGAAAGTCAATATATGGGTTGCACAAATACCCACAGCAATGTGGAGTCAATATGTGGGTTGGGCAAATAGACACATCAATGTAGAGTCAAAATAGGGGGTGACAAATACCCACAGCAATTTATAGTTAATTGAGGGTGGCAAATACCCACAGCCATGTAGAGTCAATATGTGTGTTTGGCAAATAGACACATCAACTTAGAGTCGAAAGAGTGGGTGACATATACCCACAGCAATGTAGAGTCAATATGTGGGTTGGGCAAATACCCACAACAATTTATAGTTAGGTGAGGGTGGCAAATACCCACAGCAATGTAGAGTCAATATGTGGTTTGGCAAAATAGACAAAACAATTCGGGGTCAATATGGGGTAGCAAATACTGGCAGCAATGTAGAGTCAATATGTGGGTTGGGCAAATACCACAGCACTGTGGAGTCAATATGGGGTGTGGCAAATACCCATAAAATGTAGAGTCAATATGTGGTATGGGCAACTATCCACAGCAATGTAGAGTCAATATGGGGTGGCAAATACTCATAGCAATGTAGAGTCATTATGTGGTTTGGACAAATAACCACAGCAATGTAGAGTCAATATGTGTTTTGGGCAAATACCCAAAGCAATGTAGAGTCAATATGTGTTTTGGGCAAATAGACATAGCAATGTGGAATCAATATATGAGGGTGTCAAATATCCACAGTAATAAAGGAGCAAATCTGTAGTTTGGGGGAAATACATTTTACATGTAGATGCGTATCTGGGGTGTGAGGGGAAATACCCCACATGCGTAGATGAATATCTGAGGTAGTGAGAAAATACCCCCATATTTATAGATGCATATCTGGGCTTGGGAAACATACTCCCATACGTGGAGATGCATTTCTTAAGTTGGTGGGAAATACCCTCATATGTGTAGATGCATATCTGGGGTTGGGGGAAATAACCCCATACATGTAGATGCATAGCTGAGGTTCAGGAAAATACCCGTATACATGTAGGTGTAAAGTCTGGAGTTGGGGGAAAAATACCCCCATCAATGTAGAAGCAAATCTGTGGTTTTGGGCCAATATCCCTTTATGTGTAGATTCATATCTGGGGTTTTGGGTGGAAATTAACTCCAGAAATGTGTACATGAACAATGTAACTTCAGAACAAACCAAGTCCCTAAATTACTAAATGTGGAGTACATGCTGCAGGACTGTCTACATAAACAATCACAAATGCCCTTTCCAATAAAAGACATTAATACACTTTTGCAGCAAAAGTAACTGGCAACGTTGAGGAATGGGTAGGGCAGAGATGTAAGTGCCCCAGGGACCCTAACAAACAAATAAAGACTCATCATCTACTAGGTGGTCCCTTACAAACCAGTGAAATAATGGGGACGGATATGCAAACAAGACAGACAAGCCACCTACTGCAGATCAGGGACTGTATGTGTGTGGGGAAGTTGTCCTAGCCTGGGATGACACACACGACGGGGGGCTAAAGCTCATAGACCCCATGGGTGTTCACATACAACAGAAAGTACTCAGCATGATGGCATTTGCAGATTGGTCGATGGGCAGGTGAATCAGGGTCACCTGCGGTTCATGGTTTGATGGGCCTTCCTATACCACACAAATGGACTTACCCACTTACACAGTCCACACCAGGCCACTGCAACATTAGGCCATGATTTCGATGGATCGCCAGCTGTTCTGTAAATAGCAGTTGGGGACAGCCTTTGGTGTATAATGACCATGGTGCAGTGCCTTACAGGCCTTGTCATCTCAACCACAAGAACATCACTTTAAGGTTAAGGCAGGTGCAGGGAGTTTGTGTTGACAGTAGGGTCTTGCAGGGAGGCAAGTCACAACTGGGCAATCTGACCCACATACCACACCCTTGATCAGTAGCAGGGTTCATTATACTACAAAACCTTTGACCAGTAAAAGCACAGAGGCCAGGTTCAAGAAATGATCACAGATTGTGCACTACTGCCAACTATTCTCTGAGGACCTTAGCATCAATGAGATCACAATCCAAACATGGGTCAATAGCATGTTGTGTATGTATAATGAGGTAATGTCATCATAAGGTAAGTGCTGTTGTCCTGCTAAATACTGGAGGAATAACACATTTGATGCAGGACCAGGAATTTCAATAATCACACATCTGTGTGTATCACAAAGGGAATGTATACGTCCACCACAACACACACAGAAATATCGCAGCACAATAGAACTCCAATGTACTGACAAAAGTATGACATTGTGATGTATCTGTGTACAGTGAAGCACAAAGGAAATCAGCACAGACAACACACATGTCCAAAGACGCATCTACTCAGTACTGAGTTCAGTGTCTCCAACTACAACAACACAGAAGTGGTTGTATCACAGTTGTCAGGAAAATATTTTTCATCAAAGCCATAATGGTTTTGAAAGAAGCATGAGCCAAGAACAATGTAGGATAGTGTCCCGGTGTGTGGACTGGTGCCGCTGTACACAAACACCAATCTGCATGTGTCTACAGACATATTTTGAGAGTTTCATTCACAGCCAAAATGCATCTGACCCCTCAATCTGTATTGTAGGCCAGAACTTCATAATCCCATTCTGAATGTGCGGATTGTATGCTGCATATTAGTAAGAATACTCAAGGAGTCACAGGACGTAGGATCCACAAACAGTGTTGGTGTGGGTGGCTAGTGCATAGCTCTTTGTGTTATATACGTTGCCAGCATGGGTAACTATACTGGGTGGTGGCTCAATTTGTGGCTCAAAAACACAAGTATAATGGGAATGAGCGTGAAGAGCACTCCTAATTCAATGTAATTTAAACTCCTAATCTATCGGTGCTATGACTGATAAGGGTTGTCACTCCTTAGTTATACTGTAGTTAAGGCTAGCCAAAAGGTTAGTCCAGTCATGCACTGTTCACACGGTGTTATCTCACACCTTATGTGGTTATCAAACGTCATCAATGAATAAATATATCAATCACTTTTCATTCATTTAATTTGTCTTAATTGCATCAAGTTCATGTTTTAAATCACATGTTTTAAATCAATCACAATCAATTTTTTGAACACAATGTATACATGAGATCAGTTGTCATAATTCTCTTTCACAGATTACAATCAACATTAGCACATAACACATCTTAGTCGCGTGCCCGATGCATTTCTGCACCTAAACTGTACCTTCCTCAGGGGCCACTCTAAAAAGAAAAGAATACAAACATAATAATTGTTGTTGTGTATGCCCATGGATGCTGGTAGTTTTTCTAAATGAAATGTATGTAATCATACCTTGCTTAATGTGGCTGGTAAATTGTAAAAATAGTCTGCAATAAAGAGACACCTCAATGAGTCCTGTCGCTGCTAACCATACACGTGGTGATAAGCAATCACTTTTTGTATGTAGTTTTTAATAGTTCCTTACCGGTGCGTACTCGATAATGTCACCGATGTGTGCTGTAATCAGAAATACACAAGAATTGTCTACTGAATATTTAACTCAAATAGAGTTGCAACACGAGTTACTGACATTAATTCACAATGTCTATCTCAAAATATCTAATGCCATACCTGTGTCTGCTGATGATAAACACTCAACCTACAGATAAATGAGAGACAATAAGAAGCTTAATGAACTTCTATCCCATTATTAATAAACGTTCCACTACCTGGTCGTAGACTGCGGGTTCATACCTGTTGTTTACTGTGTTCGCGAGTCTGCAAAAAATTAAAATGCAAAAACGCGTGTAAGGTTTATATTGCAACGTTGCCATTAAGTTGGAAAGCGTTAGATATTTTCCGATATTCTCCGTACCTTAATCTGCTGTCTTCAGGTCTATCTTGAGACGCCAAACTTTTCGGAAAACAACCGTTTTACCGCCATAGCTAGGGGGTAGTGATATATGTCCCTGGTGTTATCAACATTAAAAACGGACTACTCTCGAGACTCGTTAGTAAGTTCTACCTCCGCGGTTGCCATCTTAAAGTGATGTTATGCTGATAATAAATCACGTACCTCAATTAAACACGCGGCAACGTGTATGAGTGAATAACTATACCCGTAGAATGAATATCAAAAAAACTTTTTTTTTTTTGGTAAGAATATCAAACCTTCATCCGGGTCTAATCTGTTCACTTAGTAAATACATGGTAATGTTGATGATCCGCTATCTGTTCAATTAAGACGATCTAAGTTAGTCGGTAATAATGTCCATAAATAAGTAGGGATGAAAGTGAACCTGGATCCAATAAGTATCATGTTGAGATACTAAATGTCAACATAAAATTGTATATGGCTAGGGTGTATTTGTCCAGGTGTTTTAGTGTCAATGGTATACATGAAGACATTATATATTATTCTGAAATTACACAGAATATACACAATGTTATACTGTAATTCCGACACTGTTGTATACTCTTGTATGCAACAGTAGTGGTGTAAATCACTTGCTTACTGGGACTTTATATGGATCACATTCTACTACACATGGTTATTCTCCTGGACCTATTTATAAGTAACATGATAAATCATATCTGTCATTGAGCCCTGTATGATGACATCAGACATTGAATGGCAGTATACGGGAAAAGCGGCAGACGAAGCCCCGCGGACCATCCAAATCGGCCTCGGCGGTCTCAGCGGCTTCAGCGATGTTAGCGGGAAGGTTTGGAGTACGAGGTGGGAGGAGGCGGCTGGTTCGTGGAGGAGGCAGGACCCAGCTTTCAGCTTCCCCGGCTTTCCCAGTGCACTCCGGATGCCGTGGAGGGGAGGCATTGCCGGTTGGAGTGGAAGCAGAGTTTTTGGCATAGGAGGAGGAGGCTGCAACAGCAAGGGGGGTAAGAGCAGCGTTTCTGGCGCTGCCACTACGAGTATTTTGATTCTGCCTACAATATCGATCCCCCAAGCAATAGCTGCTGCCGTAACTGCTGCCATAACTGTAAGAATAATTGAGGAAGCAAAAGTTATCCCCGTGGAGCGGAAAAATCGGAGGTATACTCTGAAGCACAGTGGGGAGAGGTCCTTATGAGTTGAATGCACATGTAAAATGAGGTGCCACTGCTTCATTGCAGACAGAATGGATGGATGGTGATACTGCTAACCCTCTGGGGGCCAAAGAGAGGGGGGCGTACAATCAAATCAAAATAGAAATAGGTGAAGACACTGAGGGTCAGAAGGGAGGTGCTGTCCCGGCACATACTCAAGGTGAGAAGGTTAATAGGTATGCACTAAGGGCAAGGCTCACACAAGACCCCCTAAAGGAAAGCTCTGGTTATCCCATCCTTGTTTCCCCCCTCTATCTCTTCTGTAAAGGCCTTAGGAAACAAGGAAGGGGGAAAACGTGCAGTCCTGATAAAGACCTACAGGATGACAGAGTAAGAGCGTCGAAAAGGAAAGTTAAAGCTAAGAAAGGTGTTCCATTATACACCAAAGTTACCTCTTCGTTAAAAACCTATAAAGTAATGGCCAACAGCACCTCCCAGACACAATCCAGCCACTTCTCAATCTCTGAAGCTAACCAGGCGGCAATCCAGGCCTCATGTGAGGTCTTGGCTAAGAGACTAGATGATGTTACGTTAAGGACTGAAGTTTTGGAGAAACAATTACCACTAATAAGGAATTCAGTACATGCCACCGATGAAGTAGTGGCAAAGTTAAGTGCACAGAATCGAGAACTAAGAGAAGACGTTGAGAGATTGGAGAATCTCTCTCGACGGAACAACTTGAAAATACTTAACGTACCGGAAGCTATGGAAGGAGCTGATTTGAAGGGCTTTGTGATAT
Organism: Lissotriton vulgaris; assembly: GCF_964263255.1. Classification (NCBI taxonomy): domain Eukaryota; kingdom Metazoa; phylum Chordata; class Amphibia; order Caudata; family Salamandridae; genus Lissotriton; species Lissotriton vulgaris. The sequence continues at coordinate 457,704,399 of NC_141696.1, read as the reverse complement.
CACTGATGAAGGGGACTGTTCTGAAGGGTGAGGAGATGGTGGATCTAATGCGAGAAATCCAGAGGGTGCATCGAGATCCCTTTCGGAGAAACCCTGCTAGGCAGAAACCAAGGAAAAGTTTGGTAAACTTCTTAACTTACAATGTGAAGGAGCAGATTTTGTCATCAGCCCTGAAGGAAAAAACAATATCATTTAATAGATCTAACCCTTTCAATTTTCAAATAAGGTCTGACATTTCCCATGTGACAGCAACCAGACAGTGGGAGCTCGGGAGGAGGCTGAATGAGCTGAATGGTCTGGGGGTAAAGGCACAATTAAAGTTCGCTGCACATTTGAGGGTGATGTGGAACAACCACATGCACCTGCTAAAAACAGGGGAAGTAGCGGATAATCTAATTCTGAAGATTAGGAAAGAACAGGGATCAAAAGGTAGCGAATAGGTGGGGATTAGGTGTATAGGATCCCATCCTTTATTTTGCAACTTTTTGCAACTTTATATGCTAAAATGCCGTAATATTGAGATTGAGATTGCTTAATGGTATACCATCCGCAGAATAATTTGGAAATAAAAACTGTATCCAGGTAATGGAGCCTAGCCAAATAGGCTTAGCCTATTGGAAGGGTGGGTTCCTCAGGGTGGGGCAGGGCACAGGGGGAGGTGGTCAGGGGTGGGGTTACGGGGGGAGCACTTGGGTGGGGAGCATAGGGATAAAAACCAAAAAAATACTCATCTCGCTAGAGTCAAGGAATCAAGCCTGTTAGGAATTTAGACGAACAATGGGAGATCAAAGTTTAGGGAATAACCAGATCATTTTTACCACATGGGATGTGAATGGATTGAGGTGTCCTCGCTGGCAGAGGCGTATCCTCAAAAAATTGGAGATGTCAAGCGCCCAGATCTGCCTACTACAGGAGACCCATTTGAGTTTTGATGAAAGTCGATCAGTTTTTTCTAAAACCAAATGGGTAAAAGAGTTTGAGGTATCCCAGCAGACAACGCACAATAGAGGAGTGGCCATACTAGTGAAACAGGGTGTCTTCGCAACAATTAGGGGGGCCCATACGGATACATCTGGAAGGTGGATAGTTGTGAAAATGGTGTTGAACAATATCGACATAGTATGTGCCTCTTTCTATGGACCAAATGTGGATGATTCTTCCTATCTCTTGAAGTTGCAATCTATATTGATGTTAGAGACACCACCCTATATCCTGGGAGGGGATTTCAATGTACTATTGGACCCCATCAAAGATAGGAGTAATGTCAGTAAATATGTAGGCGCACCAAAGATACGACGTGCACTGCGGAATATGAAGCATGATCTGGACTTGGAAGATGTATGGAGAGCTAAACAGGGTCCAGTTCAGGGGAATACTTTTTATAGTAAGAAGTCAAAACATGGCTCTAGGATTGACTATATTTTCACGGATAGACACTTAATTAAGGATATCAAGAAAATAGAAGTGAAGCCCAGCCTCCTTTCAGACCATGCTCCCCTGCAGTTGGTTTACGTGAATAGTATTACACAGATGCAGTCCAGATAGACGTTAAAGAGGGCTATTCTTTCCAGTCCGGAGACAATGCAATCTATCCGGGCCTTTACCACAGAATTGTTCTTATTAAATATGGGGTCTACCACCATAGACTATATTTGGGACGCCTATAAGGCTGGGCCAAGAGGGAAGCTTCATGCAATCAGTTGTACTAAGAACAGAGTAGAGGCAGGAGAACTAAAGAAAATTGAGAACAAAATAGGGACGTTGGAGCAAGATAGGATTAATGTGTCTAGTAGGGAGCATGAAAGACTTCACCAGATTGAGCAGGAGCTAGAGGTGGCGAAACAATCATAAAGAGGGCATCTAGATGCTAAATGTAAAGCTCAATGGGACTCATGTAGGATGGACAATTTCAAGTACGGTGAAAAGGCAGGAGCTCTATTAGCATGGAAGTCTAGAACCGATCGGGCTAGAAATGATATCAAGGAGTTAATAATTAACAACAATGGGGAAACATCAAGGAAAATAGAGGAGAAATGCAAAGCTGCTTCCTCTCCCTATTCACTGATCTGTATAGAGAATATGTAAATCCGCCTACTGAAGCCCTACGTACATGGCTAAGTAATAATAATCTGCCAAAATTAACCGAGGAGGGAAGAGATGCCCCTATAACAAAAGAAGAGATAGTAGCACAGATTAAAAAATTAAAAAATAAAAAAGCTGCTGGCACTGATGCAAAGCCTAGCGAGGAATAGAAACACCTAATAGATGAGCTATATCCTTTTCTAGAAATTATCTTTAACTCTATTTATTCATCTACAGGTAGGGTCCCAAACTCCTGGAGGGAAGCTATAAATGTGCTGATTTTGAAGCCCGGGAAGGACCCCCAAAAAGCAGACTCATATAGACCAATCTCCCTGCTAAATGCAGAATATAAAATCTTTGTGGGTATTTTGGCAGGGAGATTGGCCAAATTAATACCTAAATTGATCCATGAGGACCAGAAGGGCTTCGTGGCGGGTAGTCACATTAAATACCAAACACACCTGCTGTTGGGGAATATTGACCTAGCGGTGGAAAAATCAGAACCCTTGGCCATGGTAGCTTTGGACACGGCCAAGGCGTTCGATAAAGTTTGTTGGAAATATCTGTGGGAAGTCCTGGAAACAATGGGTTTTGGGCAAGTATTTATTTACACTCTAAAGATTTGCTATAAGGGTGCCTCTGCCAGGATCCTTCTAAACGGATCATTAACATCAGTATTTAATATTTAGCAGGGAACTAGACAGGAATGCCCCATTTTCCCGCTATTGTTATACCTATATATTGAACTCCTGGCCAAGGCAATCAGGCTTGATACTATCTTAACCCCTTTCCAGTCTGGACAGTATAGTTCTTAGTTAGCCCTATATCAGACGATCTGATCCTGTACACGAGAGACCCAGCTATAGCCATCCCCAGGATTGAGGAATTACCAGCAGAGTTCGGGGGACTATCGGGCTACAAGGTTAATAGATCTAAGACCAAGGTTATGTGTTGGAACATAGATCACTGGGTGGGTACAGAGAGTTTGGAGTTTAGATACCTGGGGATTTATGTTGTGCGTGAACTGGATCGGATCCCTAAGATAAATTTAGATAGAACAACTAAAGAAATAGATCGCTTGTTCAAAAGATGGAAGAACCTCCCCTTAACTATTTATGGGAAAGTGAATTTGGTAAAAATGGTTATTCTACCCAAGCTTTCATATTTATTTTCAACTATCCCCCTATCATTTCCAAAGAAAGATATAAAAAAGATACAGGGCAAAATTGGGAACTTTGTGTGGGGGGACAAAGGGGTCCGCCTGACCTGGAATAAACTTAGAAGGAGGTTACTAAAAGGTGGGCTAGCCCTCCCTGATATTAGCCTCTACGCAGTGGCATTTCAGTTTAAGAGCCTACGTATGTTGCTCGCTAGACCTGATGATTTACGCTGGGGCAAATTGTTGCGAGAAATGGTGAGAGGGGAAGGGGGAAATGACGAATATATGTATAAATTTGGATCTTGAAGATTTTTCAAGAGGGTGCGACTGAAGATATTAAAAACAGCCCTAGAGATTTGGTACAGGGTAAGGATATAGTGGGATTGGGTACTACTCGGATTCATCTCCAATTTGGGATTCACCCGGTACTCCCGACTGTCTGAAAGATGCCCTGGCAATGCCTATTAGAAGAGCTTGAATCTTGAAATGGAAAGACTTAATTGATGAGGAAGGGATACACCCGGGGGAGTATTTGAAGGTGAAGGTAGGGAATCATCTTTCAAGGTTTAAGTATCTTCAATTGGTGTCTTGGCACATAGCGGAACGGGGGAGATGCGGAGCAACGAGGTAGTAGAAAGACTTAGTCGATCATCCATACCTATTGTAAAGGAAATTTTGGTATGGTACCAACGGCTTTTAAAGGGTGAATATATGGAGACACCATCGGCTGAGGGGGTATGGAACAATTCTCCACCGGCATCACAGGCAGAGGGCATGTTTGAAACATCTTTGATGATCTTATATAAATATGTTAAGCCTGCCTGCCTGAAAAAGAACCACTTCTTTGTAACTAATAGGCTCTACTATACCCATTACAAAATAGGGAAATTTGCCCCTGTCCTTCCACCACAATGTCCGAGATGCCATGAAGTGATGGCGGATGACATTCATATGTTTGTAGATTGTAAAAAGCTGGACAAATATTGGAAAGAGATAGGTCAGGTATTGTCAGGTCTTTTTAGCACTGTGATTATTGTAAACTCCTCTTTGACCATATTTGGGGATGATGGGGTGTTCTATAAGACAGTTACTTTGAAAGAGAGAGGGCGTCTTCTTTACTTGATCCTACTAGCACGGAGGGAAATTTGTAGGAGGTGGAAGGATCGCCTCCCCCGAGCAGCGAGAACTGGCTAAATCCATCATTCAATATGGCCCGGTTGGAATATGAGAGGGCAGAGGAGAAGCCGTCTAACATCTGGCACTCTCTAATAAGGTGGGGAAGGAACATAAGATGGATCCGGATACTCCAATGATTACACCATGTCCCCAGAACTAAAGGGGAGGAGGTCTGGTGACCCAAGTTAAAGTGTGGTCAGCCTGGTAACCCACAGAGAGATAGTAAGGCTGTAAATGTTACACAAAGACTTGACACGGTGAGATGAGGAGGAGAAAACAAAAAAAAAGGAAACTAACACATGGCAAATTAACTTGGAAGGATTAAACCAGAAACTGGATAAATACAGTAAGGACCTTCAGGAGGGCAAATTGCGAAAATGTAAGCGTGACACGATCGACTACAAACTGAATGAAGTGTACACGTGGGCGGATATCTACACACGGAGGAGATTTTACCCAAGAAGACCACAACAACAGCCCATTCCTCTGAAGAAAGTTTGGTCACAGACAAAGAAATCACAATAAGCAGGGGACCAGTGCACTTGACCACACAAACAGCAACAGTTACCGCCGGACCAGCTGAAGCGGAACCATCTAGTAGCAGTGTGGCTTTTTTATCCCAGGTCCAAAACAAAAGGTTACAACCCACGCAACAATCAGGAGGATCAAGCGAAACCGGCCGACAAGGAGAGGAAGCGTCAGGCAGATCATTGCGAAGCGGGAGAACAGTGGTTTAGTAATAAACATTTCGACAACAGAGTTGACAGACCACCAACTTAAAGTTTGAAACAAAGGATTAACATTCGTACCAACCACAAAAGCAAACAAAATGGAGACAGAGGCAGCTCTTTACCGCTTCATGAGAACCTTACGATTACACCACTTCTTCACCAATGTAATGGAGTCAACCCCACAGTCCACACAAGAACGCGGTGGGCAATTTAAACCTAAAAGTACCTATCAACCGCCAGTTTCACACTAAATGCTAGATACATTTGAAATTATGGTAAAAAAGATATAGAGACATTAGACTTCAAGAAAGGGAAACAACAGAATTTAACTAAAACAGAAAGACATATTCTACAAAATCTAGCAAAGAACCAGGAATTTACAATTCATCCTGCAGACAAAGGAGGAGCAATAGTGGTTATGGATACTCACTACTATAGGAACGCGGTGGGCAATTTAAACCTAAAAGTACCTATCAACCGCCAGTTTCACACTAAATGCTAGATACATTTGAAATTATGGTAAACAAGATATAGAGACATTGGACTTCAAGAAAGGGAAACAACAGAATTTAACTAAAACAGAAAGACATATTCTACAAAATCTAGCAAAGAACCAGGAATTTACAATTCATCCTGCAGACAAAGGAGGAGCAATAGTGGTTATGGATACTCACTACTATAAGAATAAAGTCGATGAACATGTCTTGGATGTCAATACATATCTTCTTCTTGAAACGGAACCCACTCAACAAATACAACTGATGCTTAATGGACTTCTGCAAGAAGCAATCAATCAGGAGTGGATAGATGAAAACACCCGAGCATAACGCACCACGACTCATTCTAGATGTCCCAAGCTGTACATGACCCCTAAGATTCATAAATTTCTGATTGACCCCCCATTTAGACCTATCGTTTCGGGGTAGGGGTCAGTATTTGACCCCCTCGGATGATATCTGGATTATTTTTTGCAGCAATTTGTGCAAAGATGGATTTCCTATATCAAGGACACAACTGATTTTTTAAATAAACTCTCAAACCTGACTCAAGATTTCCAGGAGGATTGGATTTTTTGCACCATAGACGTGGTAGCATTGTATACCTCTATTCCCCACACAGCTGGCATAGAAACTGTAGAATGGGCACTATTACAAATGGATGATCTACAGACAGACAAGATTTTGATAATACAATTGTTAAAGTTTTGCCTACAAAATAGCTATTTTGAATAGAATAACCAACACTATGCCCAATTAACTGGGACCTCCATGGGCTTTTTGGGGGCACCTGCGTATGCAAATATTTTCATGGCCCAATTTGAAGCAGAGAATCTGATAACCACAGACCGATTGACTAAAATCAGGATGTATTGTCGATTCATCGATGATATATTTCTGATTTGGCAGGCATCTACAGAAGAGTTGGAACAAATGATTAATGATCTAAATGCAGTAAACCCAAGAATACAGTTCACGCACAAAATTGACAATAGAACAATGGACTTCTTGGATGTAAGGATTATCAAAACCCAAATGGGTTTTCAAACTGAACTGTACTCTAAACGAACTGATCGGAACAATGCATTGGTCTAAACTTACCATTTTCACAGCTGATACTTATAAAACGGATTTGTTCAGAACCACAAACTTGTTTGACTAAGATTGAAGCGGATTTGCTTAAATACAAGGATAGAGGATATCCACCAGAGGTATTGAACCAAAGCACGGCCAGAGTTTTGAGCATTAACAGACAAGAGCTTCTACAAACCAAAGTCAGGACAACCAGTAACAAGATGGTATTTGTGTCAAAATATATAACACAGTTCAAAGCAATCAAAAGAATAATTAATCAGAGATGGGAGTTATTATCCACCGAACCGGATTTTAAAGGATTATTCCAGGAAGAACCACGGCATGCTTACACAAGAGGCAGGAATCTAAAAGAATTATTGAAACGGCCCAACATTGTTAGCAATGAGACCATACATAAGGGTACAGTCCGATGTCGAAATTGCATTCATTGCAATAATGTGATCACTGGCAACACATTTAACCATCCGACAACTGTCGAACTGGTAAAATTAAGACATACAAGTGATTGTAACACACAGAATGTGATCTACGGCATCAAATGTTCATTCGGCATGATGTACCTGGGGAAAACGGAACGTAAATTGAAAATAAGAGTCACTGAGCACAAAAGTAAAATCAGAAATCAATCATTGGCATCACCATTGGCAGTCCATTGGAAGGGTTCAAAACACTTGATCTCTCAGTTACGTTTCTTAATAATAGAGAAGTTTATACCGAGACAGGGTGTTGATACTCGACAGAAACCAGTTCAACGAGAGTTATATTGGATCAAAAAATTGAAAACCATGTCCCCTACAGGGCTCAATGACAGATATGATTCATCATGTTACTTATAAATAGGTCCAGGAGAAGAACCATGTGTAGTAGAAAGTGATCCATATAATGTCCCAGTAAGCATGTGATTTACACCACTACTGTTGCATACAAGAGTGTCGGAATTACAGTATAACATTGTGTATATTCTGTGTAATGTCAGAATAATATATAATGTCTTCATGTATATCATTGACACTAAAACACATGGACAAATACACCCTAGCCATATACACTTTTATGTTGACATTTAGTATCTCAACATGATATTTATTGGATCGAGGTTCACTTTCATCCCTACTTATTTGTAGACATTATTACAGACTAACTTAGATCATCTTAATTGAACAGATAGCGGATCATCAACATTACCATGTATTTACTAAGTGAACAAATTAGACCCGCATCAAGGTTTGGTAATCTTACCAAATATAAAATAAGTTTTTTGATATTCATTCTACGGGTATAGTTATTCTACAGGTATAGTTATTCACTCATACACGTTGCCGCGTGTTTAATTGAGGTACGTGATTTATTATCAGCATAACATCACTTTAAGATGGCGACCGCGGAGGTAGCAGTTACTAACGAGTCTCGAGAGTAGTCCGTTTTTAATGTTGATAACGCCAGGGACGTATATCACTACCCCCTAGCTATGGCGGTAAAACGGTTGTTTTCCGAAAAGTTTGGCGTCTCGAGATAGACCTGAAGACAGCAGATTAAGGTACGGAGAATATCGGAAAATATCTAACGCTTTCCAACTTAATGGCAACGTTGCAATATAAACCTTACGAGCGTTTTTGCATTTTAATTTTTTGCAGACTCGCGAACACAGTAAACAACAGGTATGAACCCGCAGTCCACAACCAGGTAATGGAACGTTTATTCAATATGGGATAGAAGTTCATTAAGCTTCTTATTGTCTCTCATTTATCTGTAGGTTGAGTGTTTACCATCAGCAGACACAGGTATGGCATTAGATATTTTGAGATAGACATTGTGAATTAATGTCAGTAACTCGTGTTGAAACTCTAATTGAATTACATATTCAGTAGACAATTCTTGTGTATTTCTGATTACAGAATTGACAAAGGAAGCAGCACCTACCTGTAAAGTTGCCGCCACCGCCAGGAGTCATCGAGAGGCAGCCAGGAAGCCCAGAAACACGCCGCCACCGCCAAGAGTCTAAGAACAGCAGACTCCACGCGCCGCCGCTCCGGGACTACAATTCCCGGCAGCCTACGCGGCGGCGCGCGTTTTTGTCGACGCCAGGGTGCCAGGAGGCGCACTTAAGCGCCGCAACCACCGGCGGAGCGGGGGAATTGACAAAGGAAGCAGCACCTACCTGTAAAGTTGCCGCCACCGCCAGGAGTCATCGAGAGGCAGCCAGGAAGCCCAGAAACACGCCGCCACCGCCAAGAGTCTAAGAACAGCAGACTCCACGCGCCGCCGCTCCGGGACTACAATTCCCGGCAGCCTACGCGGCGGCGCGCGTTTCTGACGACGCCAGGGCGCCAGGAGGCGCACTTAAGCGCTGCAACCACCGGCGGAGCGGGGGAATTGACAAAGGAAGCAGCACCTACCTGTAAAGTTGCCGCCACCGCCAGGAGTCATCGAGAGGCAGCCAGGAAGCCCAGAAACACGCCGCCACCGCCAAGAGTCTAAGAACAGCAGACTCCACGCGCCGCCGCTCCGGGACTACAATTCCCGGCAGCCTACGCGGCGGCGCGCGTTTCTGACGACGCCAGGGCGCCAGGAGGCGCACTTAAGCGCCGCAACCACCCGCTTCGCGGGACGCCCGGGGCGAAGCCCGGGCAAAGGGCGGGCCCTCTACGGCCCTCATCGGCACGAAGAGGCAGGAGCAGGACCGAGAACGCTGTCCATTTTAATTAAGTAAGTGCTGTTACCCCTCTACTCCTGTACTTGTCTGGACCTTCACATTGTCTGTCATCCAAAGGACTACCTTTGCTGATACCAACATGTCCAAAGCCAAAGCATCTTCTGCTCCACTTAATACAATAGAAAATTACATGGTACAAAAAGTTGCCAAAATTAACCAGGATAGGAGGTCATCTTTGGGTCTTAGCTATTCGCCGGACTTGCTTATCGATAATACACCTCCACTAGTTTCAGTTCTGGACATTAGTAATGAGGTTTTTCAAATCCCTGATACTAACTCACTGACCCAATTATTAGTTGAAATTAATGAACCTGTTCCCGAGTGTACTATTGATGCTGAAACTAACACCATAGAGGAGGAAGCCCCCACACCGGTGCCAGCCTCTAGAGTAACAAAAAATAAGGGTAAAAATATACCAAAAAGGGGCGGACTTAGATCAGGTAAAAAGTGTCCTGAGGCCTCCTCCGAGGATAAAAATGGGGACGACATTGGGAATAATGGGGGAGGTGGAATCCATCTAGACGAAGAACAATTCAAAAAGCTACTGAATGCCATAGACAACAAAATTAAAACGATTACTAAACCACTCTTAAGTAAAATTGACCTGCTCACAGCAGAGGTCACTAGATTGGGATCGCTTCTGCAAAAAACAATAACAGAAACACCTAGGTCTGTTCAAACAAACTTGGCAATGGTAGTCCCTAAAAATACTAAAACCATAACTTGCCCAGATAGTGCCGCAAGCACTTCCCAAAACATCATGCACCAATCTGGACAAGGGGGAGAAGGGATGGGAACCCTAAATCCAGTTCCCAGGGTTGAGGATCCAACTGGGCCTGTTACCAGAAATACCAACGAGTTAGAGAATATAGACAAGGGTCCTGTAGAATTAGTAGTGGAAGCTTCCCCATTAATACTGGTTCTAGCAAATGTTCCTCAACTAGAATCAGGACAAGAAGAGAATATCCCTTCCTTGATAAACAAATCACTTCATTGGCTATCAAGGAACATGGCTTTTAAACCAGGAGGCAGGGACCAGCTGGCACAGGAAGTAGTAAAAGCTAGAAGGGTCGAATGGATTGGGGGTGGCATTAAAAAGTTCAGGGGGGATTGCGTGGTGTTGCACCTCTCAGATCCTGAAGTCCTACCAAACATACTAGCAAATATATACCCCCCTCAGCGAAGATCTACAGAAATAGTGCCATTAACGCTGGATTTCTTTTACACAAAAAAGGGAAATACTATAAATCCAACGTTGTTAAAAACTAAATGGAACCCTGTATTAAGAAAAGCCAAATGCCCGCCAAACAAAAATAACTGGGGAATTACGCTAGAAAACAGGTTTTCTGCCATATCAGGATTGAGCCAATGTGATTGACTGGGTAACCAGATGGGTGTAGGGCAACCAAAGTTTATAGAGGTTCAGCATGGGAATTCTAGTTCCACTATGATAGAAACAATAGATCGTAGGATACTCGACCCTGGAGGCTATACCACTAAACCAGGGAAGAACAGCTCATTTGCTGCCCAACCAGGTATTAAATTGGTCGAAATAAGGTTCCCTCCTGGTGAGCCTTCCCCTAACCTGACTACTCCCTTAAACAAGAGGAGTATGGAAGGAGAAAGTTCCATCAGGATTATTTCTTGGAATATTGCAGGTATCCAACATAAAATTGAGACCCCGGAATGGTGTGACTTTATAGATTCTTATGACATTGTACTGTTACAAGAGACATGGTCAGTGTCACCAGTGTTTCGCCTGGGATTCTTAAACTTTCATGTGCCCGCGAAAAAGAATGCAAAGGGACGCCCTTCAGGGGGTTTAATTATATGGATACGGCAAGCTCTGCAATGCACCACTAAGCAGAACCTCATTTCTAACAGCGACCTACTTTCTATACTGCTTACTTGTAACGATGGTTGCAAGCTGGCAATATACAACATCTATGCTAGGGGGACCCCAGGGGGTATACCCTCAGACATAGTAGTAGATCTAGACGCTGACCTAGAGAAGTTATCTACCCAGTATAACATCTTAGTAGGAGGAGACCTAAATACAACATTTGAACCTCTAGGTTGTGAGGACAATGATCTGACATATGAAGAAGACACCAAATGGGGAATTCCTCAGTTAGACATTCCAGTGGTTAAAAAATGGACACAAGTAGCTATTCAGGTGAAAAGCTTATGCCTAGCCAGAGGATTGAGGGCAGCAAATGGCCGCACTCCCTCTGATGCTCAGGGTAGGCATACCTTTGATAACCTAAGATCAAGTAGTAGAATTGATTATATTCTGATAGATGTTAGAGTCTGGAACAAAGTGATCGATATGCAGGTCATATCTAGGCTGGAGAGTGATCACAATCCTTTGTCTTTAATATTCAACCTAGAACAAAAAATAATGACAGAAAATTTAGCTAGGAACCTCATGACTTCAGATGTTGTTTCGTCAAACAACGCTTGTTATGTTAGATGGACAACTTTAGTAGCCAATGCAGAGGATAGGCAGGTCCTTGAGGGGCTAGTTATTGATGAAGTTGCCAGACTGCAGGTTTTAATGAATGATGACAATTTTAAAATGATAATTGAAGAGTCACAGCCAATGTTTTTTGCTAGCATTCAGAAGTTATTCTTGAAAGTGGGCAAGAAGAAGAAGGGTACTGGACAACCCATAAAAAAGGGTTGGTACGACCAACCATGTAGAGCAGCAAGGCATAACCTTAGTAATGCTCTAAGATCCAAAACGGGAGTTTTGAAAGCCAGGGACGAATATAGGAAAACCCAGGCAAAGGCAAAAAAGCAATGGGATGAGAATCTTTGGTTAGATCTGAAGAAGGCATGTACTGATAAACACCAGAAAGAGTTTTGGGCCATTTTAAAATGGGGCTCAGGGGGTGTAGCGGAATGCCCAAAAAATCATGTCCCGAAGGAGTCCTGGGTTGACTTCTTTAAACCCCAATATGCTGACAATATAGGCCCCCAGGCAGTCCCTCCTCCAGATAGGATATTTTTTGCAAATGGACCATTCACATTAAAAGATGTACATGAGGCAATGGATGGAGTGACCAGAGGCAGGGCACCAGGCATTGATGGTATACCGGCTGACGTTTTTTTATTAGACAGAGATAACTGGTGTAAATATTTCGTATGGCTTGGGAATGCTATCGCACAGGGGGCAAAGATTCCCCCAACGTGGAAAGGAGCAGAAATCATTCCTGTTTACAAAAAAGGAGATAAGGCTTTAGCAAGCAACTACAGGCCAATCAGCCTCATCGACTGTGCCCAAAAATTGATGGGTAGGCTGGTCCAAAATAAGCTTCAAGCCTGGATAGTTGACAAGGACATTCTTTCACCTTATCAAGCCGGATTTCGCCCTTTAACCAGCTCTGTTGACCAGGTGTTTCACTTTTTAACTTTATATTGGAAAAACGTCACCCTGCTAAATGGTCCCCTGTTCGCTGTTCCCCGCCAAAAACTTTGGGATGTTTTAAGGGATTTAGGAATAAGCCCGGAACTATTAACTCTGCTTGTAAGACTCCACGAGAACAACTATGCCCGGATTAGGTGGGGAGCCCAGGGGGAGGTCACGGAAACTTTCCCTGTGGAGAGAGGAGTCAGACAGGGCTGTGCCCTGGCCCCCACGCTATTCTCCCTCTACATAAACAGCATTGTGGATTTTCTGAAGCAAGTTCCAACGGATGCTCCACTACTAGATGGGAAGCGAGTTCCAGTTCTTATGTTCGCGGATGACACTCTGCTGGTCTCGCGGACCCCAAGCGGTCTGCAAAAGACAATAAACGCTTTTGGCGAATTCTGTCGGATCCGTGGCCTAGAAATAAATACATCAAAGACAAAATTCATGAATCTGAATCCCACCAAGAAATTCAAGGGGAAAATGGTTTATAACGGGGCTTTTTTGGAAGAAGTGGATGCCTTTACCTATCTAGGCATCTCTCTGAACGCCAGTATGAATTGGAGATCCCACATGGACTTTGTAATGTTAAAATATAATCAGTTGGCAGGGGCAATAACCAAGAAGTATAAAACTTCATTTACAAAACCAATACAGCCAACATTGGAGATCTACGGCATGAAAGTGCTGGGTGCATGCCTTTATGGGTCAGAACTTTGGGGCTTTAACAACTTGAATGTTTTATCAGTGGCAGAAAATAAATTCCTGCGGGGCTTAATCGGAGTCCCACAGAGTACCCCCTCCATTCCTCTCCATTATGATCTGGGGAGGAAAAGGATTGAGGACGTGATCAGACTTCGCCCCCTTTTATATTGGAGGCGTATAAAATCTACCCCACTATGCTGCTGCCTTATTGGATGTTGGCAACTCTGATACCTTCCATAAAGTAGTTTGGTTAAAAGAAGTGAGGAAACTACTTCAAAAATTGCACCTTGAACACTTTTGGACAGTAACTGACCCAGATGACTTTCCTTCAAAGAACACATTAAAAAAGTTATACTGGGAAATGATAAATAATGCCGCATTGGTCTCTAGCCAACCTCCTGCCTTGACATTCAAGTTTCTAGAGATAAAAACTCTCCCTATGTTTGAACAGTACTGGGATATAATCTCCAAGCCTCTAGATAGGAAACTGTTTTTCCAGTTCAGAGTTGGCACCCTGCCCCTAAATGCTTTTACTGTCAAATGGTCCCCTGGTAATGTTAACACATGCTCCCATTGTAAATCTCATATAGAAGACATTTTGCACTTTTTATTCGTATGTCCATTATATGCTGCCCCAAGGAATAGGTGGCTGAAGCCGGCATGTAGAAATCTGGGCACAAGGAGATGTGTCGAGGCTTTCAGGGTCTTGAAATCAAATTGTGCCCCTCAACTTGCAATTGCAGTGGCCAAATTCCTGGGATGGGCTTGGATAATACGCACGCGCACTTTAAAACCCCCATGAACTACATGAACTTCCTTTGGCTTGTGATGATACTTTTTTAAAAATAATGTGTACATTTTATAGATTCTTATTCGCCAACAATGCACTAATGCATGTTATTTAATATGTTTTTTATTATTAGAATAGTATTTATTATGTTTAGATAGGGATGAAAGCTTTTATGACAATGTTGTCGAATAAAGTATTTAAACTTGAACTTGATTACAGCACACATCAGTGACATTATCGAGTACGCACCGCTAAGGAACTATTAAAATCTACATACAAAAAGTGATTGCTTATCGCCACGTGTATGGTTAGTCGCGACAGGACTCATTGAGGTGTCTCTTTATTGCAGACTATTTTTACAATTTACCAGCCACATTCAGCAAGGTATGATTCCATACATTTCATTTAGAAATACTACCAGCATCCATGGGCATACACAACAACAATTATTATGTTTGTATTCTTTTCTTTTTGGAGTTTCCCCTGAGGAAGGTACCGTTTAGGTACCGAAATGCATCGGGCACGCAACTAAGATGTGTTATGTGCTACTGTTGAATGTAATCTGTGAAAAAGAATTATGATAACTGATCTTATGTATACATTGTGTTAACATTTTTTATTGTGATTGATTTAAAACATGTGATTTAAAACATAAACTTTGATGCAATGAAGAGAAATTAAATGAATGAAAAGTGATTGATATATATATTCATTGATTAAGTTTGATAACTACATAAGGTGTAAGATAACACAATGTGAATAATGCATGACTGGACTAACATTTTGGCTAGTCTTAACTTCAAAAACACAAGTGACATAGTCATCCTCAAACAAGGTAAGATGGGTACGTCTTGTGAGGATGAAAGACATGGGCAGCATTAAGTCTGCTTTGTCAAGGAGACTTTCAACAAACACATATTACCATCAGGCCATAAGTCAGTATTTAATGTGCACAATGGGAGCCCTCATTGGCACACACAAGGGAGACCCATGCTAAACCACATCAGAGGTAACAAAAGATTTGACAATGCAAAAACTCATGGAACTGGGTGTACTGTTCCTGTGTCAAATGTGTGATTGTTCAAGGTGCAATGTGTTTTCCTCAGCATAACCAGAGACATCATTACAGTGACTCCATCTCCCCTGGTATCACCATACCTCAGATATTCAATTTCAGAATACCAGCAATAACCATGCATGTGCAGTGTACTGGCCAGTGTAGGCCTGCGTACACAGGGTAGTCTTACCCCAGGTAGAACAACAGCACACATTCATTACTTGGACATTGATGAGGCTGTACCCCTCAAAGGAATGGACTGCCATTCAATGTTCCTGATTTGTAACATTGCAAATCTAGCAATCACTACATCCATCCCTGGGCACTTTCCATGGAAAATAATGACCAACTAACGTGTACATAAACCTACAAAGAGTGAAATGTCACATATTCCAACACACAACTCAGAAAATGCAAGGCTAGGTTGAGGCAAATTTTCCAGTGATGCCAATATGTCTTGCATGCGACAGTGAACTCAAAGTGGGCATTCACACAATCAGTCATGAGAATCCATTGGCGAACCGCAAACTGCAGACAACACATTCCACATCTTCATTCTTACTCTGGCAACTGTATTTGACTACTTACATACACAAAATCTACACATATTTACAAATCAACATTACCTCAAAGCCTGCATGAACTATACGTATGCACGTAACACCCCTCTTACATCCACCCCAAAGTACATGCTCACATTTTAAAACTAGCAAACACACAAGGATATCATAAGCCATCTCTTCTGCAGCTAGTTGGAAAAACATGTTTGCCCCGTAAGCTACAGACTTATACTCAAACTGTTCAAACACAATTGTCACAAACTCACTCATGCATTGCCCTTCTCACATACACACCTACATACGCAGCACTACTTTTCATCACTATGTACATCACTCGCACATGACATGCACACTATGTACTGTACTCATTACCTCCTCAGCAGACATCACACTTCACATGGAAAATGACCACGTTCATCATCATTAGCACCCTCAGCTATGTATTGTACTGGTCACAGACATGCAAACCTAATACAGCACCACATCTCACAACAAGATACTTACGTTGCACAATGGATATGTCTTCAGTTAGTCACAGATCACCACATACCCACCCTACTCTGCTTAAGTTACACAGATTGTCATTTCAGAAATACATGAATACACAGATGCAATAACAACATACATCAATTATATGACACTACACATTTCACCTTTCTGCACACTAAAGTATACAACTGGTGTATACCCTTCACATGCACTTATCCACTTCGTCACAAAGGAGAAGTTGAATCTTGTCTTACTCTGGCACTGCCGAAAGTCATAAAGTTAGGATTTTTCTCAGTTTAGGAGTAGTAAAGTTAGGACTCCTAACTTTAGGACGCCTAAACTGAGAAAAATCCTAACTTTAAGACTTTCGGTATTCACAGAAGTAATTTAGGAGTCCTAAAGTTAGGAGTCCTACCTTTACTACTACTAAACTGGGAAAAATCCTAACTTTAAGTCTTTCGGTATTCACAGAAGGCATTTAGGAGTCCTAAAGTTAGGAGTCTTAAGTTTACCACTCCTAAACTGAGAAAAATCCTAACTTTAAGACTTTCGGCATTCACAGAAGGTATTTAGGAGTAAGTATGGGCGGAAAATCCATTCCGCTCGCGGATTTTGCGGATTTTCGGTAAATTCGCAATCCGCGAGATTCGCGAATTTCCCGCAAAATCCACAAATCCGCGAGCAGCGGATTTTATGGCTTGCTCGCACTGTTCGCGTGAGTTTGCGGCTTCCCAGTTCAACTTTGCGCCCCGCGAATAAGCGCTAAATTGCAGAAATACGATCTTAGCAAAACTGAAACTACTTACCAGGTTCAAAAGTTCAAGCTCATCATTAGTAGCCATTTCCTGTAGTGCTTCCTGAGGGGCCCCTCCAGAGTTCAGTTGCCTACTTGCAACTATTATGTGACCCTGCTCTGACCCTCAGAATAGTTACACATATGCCACAAAGGTCCTGAATTACTGCTAAGGGAGACCAGCAGGAGCCAGGCTGGAAGTTCAAATCCAGTGACACATTAATCAGCCCCTAATTCATTATTGTCAGTTGGGGCAGGGCAGGTGTTGTAACTAATTTTGCAACAATGAAAGCACTTAGCAAGTGCAAAAGATCACTAATCAGGAAGCACTAAGGAAGCAGGTGCCAGCTAAAAAAATATTCTGTGACACATTAATAAGCCCCAAATTAATTCAGGTCACTTGAGGCAGGGAAGGTGTGCTTTGCTTTGCCACAATAATGTACACTGGACAACCAGAGGGTGCTGTGATGAAACAGAGGGTGGCATGGGTGAGCCAGAGGGTGGCATGTGGTGACAGAGGGTGGCAGTGATGAAGAAGAGTGTCCCAAACAGGCTGGACACGTAGAAACAACAAGTTCGCAAAACTTGCGACCCGACAGGTAAGTTCGCGTTTGCGAAATTGTACAAAAACCCTCGCGACCTGGCAGAAACCCGCGCGAACACACAAAAAAAAAAATCCGCAAATTTGCGAGAATTCGTGGATTTTGCGGATTGCAAGTTCGCAAATCCGCAAAATTCACGAACACGAGATTCGCAAAATTCGCCCATGCTTATTTAGGAGTCCTAAAGTTAGGACTCCTAACTTCTGTGAATACGGAAATGAGTTAGTGCCTTCTGTGATTACCAAAATGAGTAAGTGCCTTCTGTAAATACCAAAATGGTAGTAAGTTTAGGATTTTGCCTTAAGTTAGTTCTGTGAATCGGGCCCACAGACTACAGCTCACCACCTGCCAGAATAAAACCTTGTCTAAGTGCTTCAACACCTAACGTATCTGCCCATTCATCTTGCACACGATTCATACAGTTGCATACTATGAATCACATATTGCTATCTTTAAGTCATTTTGGGGAGGTTAACATCTTGGTTGGAAGGCAGGGGAATCTTATCTAACGCCCAATATGGTTTTAGGCCCAAAAGAAGCACACTGGATTAGTGCCTTAATTTGCATCTGATCATCAGCAAATACACTGTGGTTAAAAAAGAGGCCTTATATATGGCATTTATGGATCTCTCCTCAGCCTTTGACCTGGTTAACAGGTCAAGGCTGTGGGGGGTCCTTTTGTAAATGGGCATAGAAAGATCACTAGTGGGTTTCTTGGCCGATCTGCACCAAGGATTGGAGGCTTCGGTTAGAGTAACCCAGGATGGTAGATGCAATGAACCCTTTAACTCAGAGAGAGGAGTGAGACAAGGTTGCATCCTTGCCCCTCTCCTCTTCACATTGTACATAAACGCACTCGAGCCGGTGCTTTCTACCTTGGGGTCCGACGTTCCGCGCGCAGGAGAGATTAACATTGCCGTCCTCCTGTACGCGGACGACGCGGTCCTCCTAGCACGAACAGGTGTGGCCCTCAATAAGTTATTGGCTTCCTTTGGGGACTTTATGACCTCTTTAGATCTAAAAATAAATACGCAAAAATCGCATGTTATGATTATGGGACTCAAGGGCAGTAAAAAGAAACCCATAACCCTTGTTTGCACAGGAAAGGAAGTACATAGGGTCCCTTCTTTTATTTATTTGGGCATTTTATTTGATGATAAAGGTACTTGGGGTGCTCAACATAAGGCCAAATCAAATGCAGTTACCAGATCAGCTGGAGCCCTCTTGAATTTTGCTAAAAAAATGGGGTCACAACCAACGAACGCTATTCTTAAAGTGTACAACGCTAAAAGCATGGCAATTGCCACCTATGGGGCCTCAATTTGGGGATATATAAATCCAGTCCTCATCCAGAGGGCGGAAAATAGGTTTTTTAGATCATTACTCTCTGTCCCCCAGTCTACCCTTACCTTTACCAACCATTCAGAGCTGGGCACTGGGTATGTCTCAGACATTATAAAATCTGCCCCTGTCATTTCTTGGCTAAAAACTTGGCTAAACGAGGAAATTTCATTAACACTATGGCTGCTAAGGCAATTCCCCTCCTGTGCCGGGAATTGCCATTTTGCTGGTGTCATGACGAGCTCAGCTCGTCATGAGCACAGCTCCAGGCTACCTCATGACGAGCTGAGCTCGTCATGAGCATGGAAAGGGTTAAATCATAAAATCTTCGAAGACTGTTTGAGTATGGATGGAGCCTTAAAGATCCCATGGTTGATGTACGTAAAAACAATGTTAACCAAGGTGGGACGCATTGATCTCTTTAACTCTCCTGAGGGCATGCAAAAGGAGGATGTCAAGACGATAAAGACATAATTGATAAATCTTTTTACAGTAGAACGGGAGGAAATAGAATTAAAAAAAACAACGGTTAGAAGAAACTTTGCCCTTAAAACTGTCCCAGGCCCAGAACCCTACCTGGTATTTGTTAATAAACCATTTCACCGCTTTCTATTAATTAGTTTTCGTTTGAACCTAATACATTTTTTGTTGGGCACTTATTACAGATGGGAAACACCTGAAAACAATAAGCAATGTGACTGTGATCACTTTTCAACTCAGGATACACTACATTTTATTATGTTTTGTGATCACTATGCTAAAATCAGAAGGAAATACCTTGTTCCCATCCTTAGAGAGGCTGGTTTTTTACAGGTTAGGCCAGCGCTCCTATTTTTGCAACTTTTGCACAATGCACAAATCACTTTTCATGTTGCAAATTTTCTAGTAGCAGGAGTCCGTATTAACAAAACGCGTAGTGAAGGAAACAAAGGATTAATTATAAACGAAATATAATAATGCATTTACAATAGATATTCTGATGTTTTAAAATGTTTTAATATTTCTTTCCTTTTTAAAAAAAATGGAATGTATTCGTCAATATACTGTTTGTGTACATGTTATCTTAAAATATTCTCTGATGATTTGATGTATGATTTATCATGTAGATACAATATGTAGATATTTTTATACTGTCTTTTTATACCCTGTGTATTTTTCGAACTGTATCCTGTGTCTTTTTATAATTCTCAATAATCGAATAAAAGTGATTGACTGACTGACTGCTATCTTTAAACACTCACATAGGGGGAATATGGATACCTAATGTCTCCTACAAAAGATTTGCCTATGCACTCAACTCATGCCTCATACTCTCTGACAACCACTACATGTGTCCTACCACAATGACATATGTATCTCTACTTAAACCAATACTTAAAATACTAGTAACTCTCACCTTCACCCTTGTTCAAGTAAGCGCAGCATATGTAACGTGAGCCCTTGACTAGACATTTGCAGCCGGACACATCTTTCCATCAACACATTCTCCCATGTGTGGCAAGTAAGAGCATGGTAGAGACTCCAAATCTTGGAGCATCTGCACAGTCGACAGTCACACATCCTTTCTGTGTACACAGTGTCCACTTGCCTTACCACATGGACCACTTGGCAATTCAACAGACATCACAACACTCATAGTCCAGCTTTTTGTACCACAATTTGCCTAACAAAAATCCATGCAGTAATTGGAGTCCTGTTGAGGCAGTGGTTCAGAATACTGAATGCATACTACTCTGCTTACACTTACCATGGGCTCAGGAAATGCATCAGATGTGTTCACAGCCATGAAGGATGTTTGTCCATAGTGGCATTCCACCTATTGCAAGGTTGACATTTTCACTATTCCTCGAGATCTGAAGAAGATACAGACATAGGTCCACCACCATCATATAACACACAAGTATTATAACATCACTTTATGTATATGGGTGTGTCCAAAGTCACTGCCATGTAGTCAACATTCACATGTATCCAGGTGAATTGATGAGACAGGTGCATATCTTCAGATCCCAAACGTATGCATAATGCTATGCCTAAACTGTTGCACTTTGAGACACTTGCGCTTTGTTGATAAATGAAATCATGCTGTATGTGTATGTGTGTGTAGAGAATTAAAAACTTTGTGAATTCATGTCACACTTATACCCAAAACTGATGTTGACAATGCCACCCAGAGTATGTAGACACAACATTCTTATATATATACTCTCAAAGTGCTTTGACTCCATGGAACATATGCATTACCTGATATATTAACATAATTGAAAGTGAAACACTTTATTGTACAGTTAATAAAAACCATTACAAAAATATGCAGTACCTGAATATTTAAAAAACTGTAAATGAACATTGGACCACAAATATGCAAGTAATAAGTCAAAAAATTTGTGAAAATTAATCTTTAAAAAATGCCGTGACTGAAAACATGGAAAGCAATCATGTTAAATGTGCGAGTTCGTGTATTGATTTAAGACTTTATCATAATTCCTCTCTTTTTCTCAAAATTAATTATGAATTGGATTGCTCCACAAATAAGTTGAGGATCCACAGAACACAGAGTTTGTATAATTTCAGACCGACAGGTGCGTGCTCCAATTTCATTGAACTTCGCCTTTAGTCTGCTCCGGCGTTCCAAATTCATGGCGGGACAGATGCAGATCAGATGAATTATGTTATGTTATGTTATGTTATGTTAACCTGTTTTATAGCGCGCACAATTACTGCCGGAGTATCCTGGCGCGGAAGAAGGAAACAAGGGAAGTATAGCAGCCGAGCCCTGAAATAACATAACAATTTACACAGCTAATCTAAACAAATGGGTTTTTAGTGCTTTCTTAAAAACAGTGAAGTCCACCGTGCTGCGCAAAGAGACTGGGAGCGCATTCCATGCTCGCGCCGCTCTCACTGTCACAGAGTGCCCACCCAGCCGGATGCGCCGGAAACGCGGTACTTGCAAGAGGTGTTGAGATGCTGAGCGCAGATCTCGATTGGGAGTGTACCGCAGGAATCGTTTCATCAGATAGGCGGGGCCACGTCCATTGATGGCTTTATGGGCCAAAGTCAAGATTTTGAAGGTAATTCGATGCTGCACCGGAAGCCAATGCAAGCTCTCCAGGTAACTCCTAACGCTGATCCGCTTGGAGATGTTCCCCAACAATCTAGCGGTGGCGTTCTGAATAACCTGGAGCCGCCCTATCAAGTAAGCCGGAGAGCCACTAAACAGAGCGTTCGCGTAGTCCAGGCGCGAGAGAATTAAAGCTCTCGCGACTGACTCGCGAGCAGAGGCCGGCAGAAGCGGAAAAAACCTTCTAAGAGACTTCAGGGTCCCAAAGCAGCTTCCAGTGAGCCTCTTAATGTGCCCCTCGAAACGGAGGTCCTCCCCGAACCAGACCCCGAGGTTCTTGGCCAAGGTGTTTCAGGCACCTGGCATGGGGAAGCCATCTGGCCACAATAGTGACCTAAAGTCAGGGGGAAACTGGCCATAGAGCAAGATTTCCGTCTTGTCCTCATTGCACTTCAATTGTGATGACGCTAGCCAATTGAAGACTGAGGACAGACAATTTTGGATCTGCTTTGTATCCAGTGCCTCTCCTGGCCAAGTGAACAACAACTGCGTGTCGTCCGCATATGCAATAATTTTGGCTCCCCAATGTTCGGCTAGTTCAATCAGGGGGGTCAGATATATATTGAAGAGCAAAGGGCTCAATGTCGAGCCCTGCGGGACCCCTGTACGGAGTGGTCTAGCCGAGGATGAAAACGGAGGGAGCCAAACCTGTTGAGATCTAGCCAACAGAAAAGAACTCAGCCAGTCCAAAGCAAGATCACAAATACCGATGTCGGCAAGCCTGGACAGGAGGCGTTGGTGGGGAACAGTGTCAAACGCGGCAGAGAGGTCCAATAAAATTAGAGCCGCTCTGCCGCCCCCATCCAAACATTCCCTGACCGCCTCAGAGACTTCCACCAGGGCCGACTCCGTACTGTGGGCAGTGCGGAACCCGGATTGAGCCTCGTGCAGAGCTCCAGATCCTTCCACAAACTCATTGAGCTGTTGGAAGGCCAACCTCTCACCGATTTTAGCCAAGGCCGGAAGCAGCGATATAGGCCGATAATTGGTCAGTACCGCCGGATCAGCGCCGGCCTTTTTCAGCAAAGGTAGGAGCTTAGCTTGTTTCCACTCTGCAGGCAGACTGGCAGCTTTGAAGGAGAGGCCAACTAAGTGCGTCACCTCCTCAATCACCACATCAGCAGCAGCGGCCAACACTCTTGCTGGACAGGGGTCAGAGGGAGATCCCGATTTTAAAGACTTGATCACGGCAAGAGTGTCAGTGATAGAAGGTGGAACAAACTCCGACAGCTTGGTCGAGGGAACCTTCCGAGGAAGAGGAAAGTCCTGCGGGTTAACAAACGGGCTGGTAGCAGCAAAGTTTGACTGGATAGCCGCTATTTTGTCAACAAAAAACCCAGACAGGCTCTCACACCACTCTTTTGAAGCTGGAACTATCCGCTGCTCCACGCAGGGGGCCAGGAAGCTGTTCACAATTGAAAAAATCTCCCGACTGTTATTATTAGCTTTAGCAATTCGGTTGGCGTAATAGATACCTTTGGCCTTTTTAATACTGGCATAATAAATTTTCTGTTCCTTACGCAGTATTTCCTTGGCCAGAGGACAGTACGATTGACGCCAATCCTGCTCGAGTCTTTTACAGGACTGTTTATGGAGACGTAACTCCTGGGAGAACCAGGGTTGTGAGGCGGTGGAGCGCAGTTTACCTCCCCTTCCTTTAGAAGAGGATGAAACCCCCGCAACCATCCACTCATTAAAGGACGACACTGCTGTAGTGAGATCATTACCCAGCGCAGGCCGATTCTCGGCTAGGGTGGCCACCAGAGGTTAATTATTGATTTTATTGGCACACCATGATTTAATCCTCGCAGAGGTAGTTCCCTGAGATGACCAAGCAAACCTAATTAGCTGATGGTCGGACCACGTCAAAGGTTCTGGGGCCTCCGCCTGGAGGAGAAAATTGGAACAGATCACATCCAGGGTGTGCCCTCCCGAGTGCGTGGGTAAAGAGACCCACTGAGACAGATGCACGAAATCCAGAAAGTCTAAAAAGCTTTTGCTCTCCGGGAGACCCACCTCATCAATATGGATGTTAAAGTCGCCCAGAAGCAAAAAGGTCGGAAATCTGAGGGCTCGGGGGGTGCAAAGCTCAGTCAGAGCCGTAAGAAAAGCGCCCACTGGTCCTGGGGGCCGATAAACCAGGGAACCCCCAAGGGTAAAGTGCGGGGAGAGAACCACAGAAAACTTCATAACTTCGCCCCCCTCCAGGGATATCGGGGGGTCTACCTGAAGAGTTAATGAATCTCTGAGAATAATAGCAACACCCCCCCCTCTTCCCAGTGCTCTGTCCCTCCTATGTATTTTGTAACCACGTGGGACCGCTAACTCGACATCCGGGGCACTGGCCTCAGTGAGCCAGGTCTCCGTTACAAACAAAAAATCGAGCGGGCTGTCGACAAGCAGCTCAAAAATATCAGCAGCATGTTTACACATCGACCGCGCGTTGACTAGGGCGGCCGAGAAAACATGGGGGACTGGCTCCCGTGCAGAAGGGGTGGAGAGAGTAACCGAACAGCAAAAACCACAAATCAAACACGGGTTGAGCCATGGACAGTTCCCTGCAGCGCCTCCCGCATCCACGCAACCAGCAGGACGTAGAGACAGCAATTGCTCCCTAGTGTACCTGACTGCTAGGTCTTGCACAGTCCTAGGCTGTTGAACAGCCCGCTCTGCGTCCGTCACGGCCGAGGCACGGACGGGCGCAGATGGGCTGACCTTTGGCTTACCTTTGGCGCGCCTTAGGCGCGCCCGCCACGCGTGGCCGCTGCGCGACAGGAAAGGCATGGTAATTTAAGGCAGAGCGTCACACCCCCAGCTAGACCGCTGCCACAGGTTTCAGCCGGGGAGAGGACTCCTGCTAAGATGGCCGCCCGCCCTCCACACAAACGGCACACAGCCGCGATGGAACGGGGTCGGGTAGGCTCACACAATGCACAGCAACTGTCAGGTAAGTTTAAAACATCCCCACAGCGTTTCACCAATTTTTATAGCTGCCCCCAGCAGAGAGACAAACAGACTCGAAAAGCGAGTCAGATAAGTGAGAAATAAAAAACACCAAAGTCACAATCACAGTGGGTTTCAAAAATGATTTTTTAAAAGTTATATTAAGACCTCAGCACATGCGAGCAAAACGAGAAGCGTATTGATAATGAGCGCTGCCACCACTCACTCTCGCCGCCCAGTGCTTTGTGCAGCAGCTGATTTAAGGCAGAGCGTCACTCCCCCAGCTAGACCGCTGCCACAGGTTTCAGCCGGGGAGAGGACTCCTGCTAAGATGGCCGCCCGCCCTCCACATAAACGGCACACAGCCGCGATGGAACGGGGTCGGGTAGGCTCACACAATGCACAGCAACTGTCAGGTAAGTTTAAAACATCCCCACAGCGTTTCACCAATTTTTATAGCTGCCCCCAGCAGAGAGACAAACAGACTCGAAAAGCGAGTCAGATAAGTGAGAAATAAAAAACCCCAAAGCCACAATCACAGTGGGTTTCAAAAATGATTTTTTAAAAGTTATATTAAGACCTCAGCACATGCAAGCAAAACGAGAAGCGGATTGATAATGAGCGCTGCCACCACTCACTCTCGCAAACCAAACCAAAAACACGCTTGTAGATTTTTGTTTTTATTTTCTCTATTAGCTGTGCACTCTTCCCGTGTTGTAGTACACTCCCGTAAGATATTGTTGGCAGTAACTTAGCTTTCATTACGTTTAAGAGCGGGTTGAACATAGGGCCTCTAAGTTTGGTTGCTAAGTTGCTGAAAGCGTGTAGCAGTGCGATCCCCTTCTTTTCGATGGCATTAAAATGTGTTGCGAAATTTAGGCGCTTGTCTAGATGTATCTCCAGATACTAATAACTGTCGACCACTTCCAATTTGCTATTCTCTATTGCAAATGCTGGTGACGCTTTATGGCGACAAATTATAACCATGATCTTTGTCTTCTTGCTGTTTATTTCCAGTAAGCTTAATTTTGTGTATCTGGTCAGTTCTTGCAGTAGACGCAGTAGATCTTGTTTTCTTGCTCCACATAATTTGCACCCTTTATTTTCTTGCATCCTCCATTTTGGTTGATCAAAGTTTGTCGGGAGGTTACCCAGCCTTAATTTTAGATATCTATGTTTGATAAGCGCTGAGAAGGTGAGTTGAAGGTATGCTGCCGGAGCCAGATTTTTATATGATCGTATTATCATCCAGGCGTGTTTTTCGCGGTGACTCAGAGATGACTTATCGTTAAGTAAGGAATACCTGCTGGCCGCCTTTTTTACTGCTTGTTTGAACAATGGTACCGGAAGCGTGGTTTCCCAGAGTGGGGCCAATTCTGTTGTTTCTAGAGAGAGTTTTAAAAATTTGGCATACTGGGAATTCGGATTGTTATTGATTGCCTCCCACATGGCACGATAAATCTCTACTTCCTGGTTCATCCAGACATCGTACCAAAATTTGACAGACTCATGTTTTTTTAGCAGAACTTGAGATTGGAGGCCAAATTCTAGTCATACTTGTGTGGGTGTTGCGTTAATTGGCAAACCAAAAACACGCTTGTAGATTTTTGTTTTTATTTTCTCTATTAGCTGTGCACTCTTCCCGTGTTGTAGTACACTCCCGTAAGATATTGTTGGCAGTTACTTAGCTTTCATTACGTTTAAGAGCGGGTTGAACATAGGGCCTCTAAGTTTGGTTGCTAAGTTGCTGAAAGCGTGTAGCAGTGCGATCCCCTTCTTTTCGATGGCATTAAAATGTGTTGCGAAATTTAGGCGCTTGTCTAGATGTATCCCCAGATACTAATAACTGTCGACCACTTCCAATTTGCTATTCTCTATTGCAAATGCTGGTGACGCTTTATGGCGACAAATTATAACCATGATCTTTGTCTTCTTGCTGTTTATTTCCAGTAAGCTTAATTTTGTGTATCTGGTCGGTTCTTGCAGTAGACGTTGTAGGCCAATTTTCATCTGGCTAAGTAAAACCACATCATCTGCGTAGGATAGGTGTGTAACTAACACGCAGGTGACCAAGCCATGGTGGATGAGCATTGGTCTGGTATAAATTTGATGTTAAGTCAGCCATGAATGAATTGAAAAGATGAGGTGCCAACACGCAGCCTTGTTTTAGACCATCAAAGATACAGATCTTACGAGTTAGCCGCTGTCCGTTGTCAATCTTTACCTGCATCCAGGGGTCAGTGTGTAGGTCGATGATTGGAGTTAAGATTGAATCTGGCAGGCCCTGCTACTTCAGTTTAGTTCAAAGTAAATGCCTGCTAATACGGTCAAAGGCTGCCTTGAAATCTACGAAACTGGCATATAGTAATTGGTGATTTCAGTGATTAGACTCAAGGCCATTATGTTTGCCATCGTGCCTGTTCCGCGGCAAAACCCTGTCTGATTTGTCGGGATTTTATTGTTGGTATCAGACCATTTTGCGAGATCCACTAGTACCAAGGATGCATAGTATTTAGCTTCTGCGTCAATGAGGGCTATCAGGCGATAATTGGCCGGATTTTTGCGGTCACCGCCTTTGCAAATTTGATTAATAATTGCTCCTCTCCAACTTTCTGGGAGCTGACGTGTGTTGTTTATGGATCAAAACAGATGATTAAATTTACTAGCCCAATATTGAGGGTCCTCCTTGTAAATTGCCTGCGGGATGCCATTCGGTCCTGGTGCACTGTCTTGCCTACTTCTTCTAATTATTTGTGATATTTGAAGTTCATCGCTAATCCGCAACGATTGATCTAAGCTTTCCTGTTGGATTCTGGACATGTTTGGCCAGTCATGAGACGTGTCTTTCAAGGCCACTGTACTTGAAGTAATTGCTGGCGGTTGTAATGCAGGTCTTATTGAGAAGGTGTCAGCTGTGTGTTGGACCCATACGCTTTCGATTATGCAGGTCATACTTATGACTTGTGCCGATCTGCTCAGAGAATTTACTTGCTGCCAAAAGGCCCTGGTGTCAGATTTTTTTATGTTATACAACATTTTGGTCCAGAACTCGTTGGCTTGATTTTTTTCTCCGTCCAGATTAGCTTCTTGTAGAGTTTCCTTATTATTCGAACTTCTTGCCAAGCACTTGAGTTGGCGTTATGGCCTTGCGCTCGTCTTGTGAGTTTCCGCAAGCGTTTTCTTAGGGTAAGTGTGGCCTTTGAAAAAGCAGCACTACTTGTTAAGTTATTCTTCTTTTTGATATTGATACTTGAGTAGCTTGTTTAGATAATTAGTCCAGGTCTCAGAACACAGATTTTTATCTTGGACCAATGATTGAAGTTCCTTCTTGGCATCCAGCGCTATTTGTGGCAGGGTGGTGCTTGTCCACCTCAATCGCTTCAGATTGATTGTAGACACTTCGCCTACCATTGTTCGTTCTTGTTGGTACCTTGATAGAGTCAGTTTCATTTCGATGTGCTGCATTGAATGATCACTATCTAATGAGCTGATTATTTGGAAGTTTTTAATCAGTCTTAACAAGGGTAGTGTGACTATTGTGTAGTCCAAGATTGTGCTTGTACCTTGACCTGTGTAGGTTGTAGAAGGTGGTTTATCTTGCTTGTATCTTCTGTTTATCACCCTTAGCCCAAGATGCTCAAGGTCCCACATCAATTGCCTGCCAGCTGAATCCATCTTCTTTATAGGTGGTATTTCCTTGCCCCACTGCTCATTTGCTATGATGATGTTATCCTATTCTTCTGGCCAATGCAGGAGATTGGCATTGAAATCGCCTGTCAATATAATGTCCCATCTCGGTTGTTCGAGGCGAAGGTCGGAGACGTCATTATTAATGCTTTCGAAGAACTCTTTTTTAGCTGTATATTTCGGGTGGGCAAAAACGTTGATCAAGATAATTGTTCCAATTTTACCCTGGATCATCCCATCCAGTTTGATAATTTGCATGTCTGCCGATGATGTGGGTAATTGAGAGGCCTTGATCTTAAGTGCGATGAATACATATACTGAGAGTCCCCCCTTGGCACTCCCATAACGTTGAGTGCGAGTCGCGTTGGCGTGGAAACATAGTCTACCTGGTACATCTATTGGCTCCAATAACCATGTTTCCTGGAGGGCTATGATGTCATACATGCCCCAGGTATCTTATTTTCTAGTATCATTTAAAATCTCTTTTGCTCCTGCGATGTTCCAGGAGAGAAGTTTAATCGATTATCCCTCTACTCTGCCTGCCACACGACAGGTTCAGTCATCATTAGATCGCTGTGTCGAACTCGGGCTATCATTGTTGTCGTTATCTGCTCCCGTGGCGCCATGTAGTACGGTATACGTGGATTGACTTGTCCATGTGTGACCTTCTTTTTTGCTGTGCTTCCTTAGAAGGGGAGTTGGATATCCCAGTTTTGCTTCTTCTTTCAGACTGATTCCCCACTCCTCGAATTTGGTAGTTTCAGCAAGAATGCTCTTAACGATTCCCTTATTCCTCCATGTTGCCAGAGTGCCTTCCTTTGCTTCATTATCTCAGAGGGAGATAAATTCTATTGAAAGTAGGTCGGCTGTTGTTATTTGGCTGAGACTTGTAATTGTAGATGTCAAATGAAGAATGTTTCCTCGATTTAAATAGTCTTGCTTACCGTGCACTTTATAATTGGGAATGAAGAGTAGCCTTCCTACTGTTGGAGTTTTCAAGTCTGGTGTTAATTCTCTGGTGAAACGTATGTTGTCATTTGGCCGTGTCCTTCTTGTTTTGTTGCTTCCATGAGCCTTTGTATCAATACACGGGGGGTTTAATATTTGCTTGCTAGCATCCTTCTGAGGCTGCTCAATTGACAGGCTGCCTTTAGGAGTTCCATCCATGCAATCTCGTTTTAAGCCGCCATTTTGTGTATACCGTCCTTTTTCCCTGGCAACAGACGTGGGACTTGGTCCATGTTTTACTACATTTGTTAATTCAGTGTTTTGTAGTAGTTCTTTATTGCCTGAGTTTATTATTACTTGTAATTGATCGTAGCAGCCCTTATCCACCTTAGTGTGAATGACCTAACGGTTTTGTTATCACTTTTGCCTGGTCTGGAATTGGCATTTGGAAAATGTGATCTGGATGGATGATACTTTCTTGTTGTTTTCCGTACCTTTAATGACCATCCTTTGGCATCCCTGATTGATGGCTTCAGGCTTATTTTGAACAGGCTCATTAAGATTATGCTTTTTGCTCTGCTGTGGTGTGCACTCTTTTTGATTAAGAATTATCACCTTATGTTGCAAATCACTTTGTGGACTCGCTGCAGATTCTTCCAGTTGTGCTACGTCGCTGTCCACTTGTTCCGTGCTCCAATCCACTCACCTAGGGCAGACGATAAGGTCGTAAGGTCGATCTTGGTTCTGTTACCAGCACCTGAAGTTTGTGGTTGTGCAATACCCTCAGAATGCATTGGTATTTTAGAAGACACCCTGTGCGTCTGGTCAGTTGCTTTTTTGGGCATGGGTTTAGTTCTCTCTTTTTGGGATATATGCTTCAAATCTTTATGTTCATTCTTTCTCTTTGTGGGCGATAGTTGCGCCCTCAGGTTTGGGTCAAATTCAGATTTTTTTTGTGTTTTTGCACAGTTAAAAATGGGATAGCTAATCAACACCTGCTTCTCGGCGGGTAAACATTTTGCCAGCTGATTTCTGTTCTTTCTTGCTCGTTTTTTTTTGCCGCTTTGTTAGACCTTTTTGATTTATCTGATTTTCTTTCCCATCCAACTCAGGTTTATCTTTCTCAGTTGGTATATGATAATCCATCTCAGGTGTATCTTTCTCAGTAGGTTTATGATGATTGGAGTGTCCCACAGGGAATTTAGTTCCTGATGTTTTGGTTTCCTCTGATGGAGCGTCATTTAGCTTTATTAATTCGTCGTACCTGATTCTTTGATCCAATATTTGTTGTGCTAACACTTCTGTTTTATTTTTATAGCTCTTTTTGGGTGTGACTGTATCCTTGGTTGAAGTGTTCATACACTGCACAAAGGAGATAAGGTCACTTCCATTTAGTGTACTGATGTTTCTCTGGTTGACAAGCTTGCATTCCTGCAAAATATCTTTCAGTATGGATGGCAAATCTTTCAACTTTTCCAATATGGAGTTGCAACTACATATCTTGGTTGATCCCCATGGATGAGTTTGCTCCTGGATCATATCTAATGTGCTGACCATAGTATCTAGTTTTTTATTTATGCTGGATATGTATCCAGCCATGGTGCTCATTAGTTGTATTTGTATGTCTAATTTGTCAGACTGCATATTTAGAGTTTTTATTGAGGTTTCCAGTATATTCCCCAATGCACTATGTAATGTGATTATTGATTCCAGATTTTTATTTAATTCATGCCTTTGTTCTTGCTGGTGTTGGTTTAATTTATTGTGAGTTACATCGAATTCCCAATATGCATGCTCTTAGGGGGTCTTGACTGTTTGCAGCTCCTCATCTTTTTTATGTGGTTTGCCCGGACTTTTTTATGTTGATAGGCGAATCCCTGCCAATACACTTGAGATTTCAATTACCGATGATTTCTTAAGACCCTTTGCACTGAGGCCTACAGGTGGGTGTAAGGATACATCCATGTCCACAATATCTACACAATGGTTCAGCCTGCTGGATTTCACAATTATGTTTGAATTTAAGGTACCCATGATTGTTGTATTATTTATATTTTTCAAAATTACTTCCTGGAACTCTACCTTCGTCCCTAGTGATTTATTGTGGGGTTGTGTTTGCTCCAGGTTAGGTGCATTTGTTTTGTTGTCTGACTGCACCATGTGTGTTAGTGAACTACCTTTATTATCCGTTTGGATTTGGAGTTGGGGCCCCCCCCAGGGTAGTTTATGGTCCTTTCTCTCTTTATTGTGATTTATCGCTACTTGGTTTGGGCACGGTTCGTTCCTTGGGTTGAGTGACTATTGGGATGTTCATTATATACTTCGTTGTAGGTGCTGATGTTACACTGCCCTTCGTTACTGCGAGAGGCCTCTTGACTTTCAGCCATTAAGTGATCCAAAGTTATATCAAATGTCGGGGAGACAAATAATGACGTTATCCTTTAGTTTTTGTTCTGTTTTTTACTTGTTTCCATTATTAGTGAGGTCCCTTCATGTATACTGTCAATGCTCCTATTGATTGCTTCTGGAAATATTTGGTGTTTTACTTGACCTGAGTCTGTGTCATGATTTTTATTTTCCTTGTGCACTTGGGCTTGGGTTTGTGTCGTGTGTTTACTATTTTCCCGTGCCGTTTGCACACACTTGGTTATTACCTCCAAATCATTTTTCCTCCCTGGGGTCAAGTTAAAGCAAGACTGTGATGCCCTTGTGTCAGTTGTCTTTGTTGCTTTTGTTGGTTTACTTGGAGACATTGGAGACATTGGTTTTTGAAGACCGTTCGGTGTTGCTGGAATTGTATACATTACGGATACTGGGTCTTTTTAAAAAGTAAATTTGCCGGTGGAGTTCATTGTACCAAAGATGGGGTAGATCGGGGTATTAATGTGGTAACCATACTTTCCTCAGTGGAGGGGGTAGAGGTTTTGGTCTTGGCTTTCTTTTTAACTACTTGCGGGTTTTTTTTGTGTCCTCCCCGACCTCATCTCTTAGCCGTTGCTCCCCCTTTTTTTTTTTTTTTTTGTTGTTGTTAGGGTTTGTACGTTTGGTGTTTCTTCCTCCTTGCGTTAGTACAAGCTGCTGCCCCTTCTTTTTCCCCTTCTTTGTTCTTCCTTGGCAATGTTGTTATTCTATGTTGTTTAATGCAGTCTATTAATCCCCCTGCTCCGTGACCCTCTGGCTTTCTCGCCTCGGTGACTCTTGAAAGAAGGCTCAGCTGTTTGCAGCCCACGCTCCGGAACTCTCTAGCGACCTCAAGCGTCCTAAGTCCTAAGCCTCTTTCCAAACAGAGAAGTCCAGTCACGAACTGCAATTTCAATTTTCAAGGAGCAAACATGCAAGAACTTTGCAGAACTCTGCTGACACGGCAGTGCCTCCGCGAGACTCAGTCGGCACAGGTACGACGCAAGGGCACCAGGTCACCAGGTCAGATTAGGTCAGGTGTCAGAAACAGACAGAAAGAAACAGCAGCGGCAAGGCAGCTTGTGAGAGTCCGACCTACGAGCGGAGCATGCGGGGGGACCGCAGGCGAATCAGACCTACTCAGATAGCCTTCCCGGTCAGCTCCCCGGCCTCTTACTTCGCGGCTGCCAGTAGAGGCCGGAAAGTTATTGTTGGATGTGCGGCAGGCGTGGGGGGTGCGTCCTCTTCATCACCTACTTCCCCCGACCGGGAGCGCTAGGGCGCTGGATAATGTGAGGGAAACGTGCAGGAAACACTGGAAACGCTGGAAACGCTGAACGCTGCCTTCTCTCTTTGCCTGCTGCCTCTGCTGCCTTTGCCACCGGACTGGCAGTCCCTGAATTCAATGTTAATTGAAAGTGTAAATGACAGATGTCATAAAGTTAACCATAAACAATTTAGTGAACACATACAATTTTAACCAAAAATATATAATGCTTTATTCAGCCTTACATAAAAATCCTAGGATTTGTAAGAGGCTGTTGGGCAGTCCCTCATTGTCCAGTCTCATGATGAGCAAGAAATAAATATTGCCCATATATCTTGCCTGCAATAGTTCTGCTAGGGGACACCTCCCCTGGGAGGGGCATCTTGGGGGGAAGCCAGGCACCAAAGGGGACAAACTAATGGGGACTCGGTTGTGTTTTGGGAGGGATGGGATCAGGAGGGATGTCAGGGTCCACTGCAGTGGTAGGGTCTGATGGGGGGGTTGGACTCCACTCTAGTGGTAGGCTCTAATTGTGAGGGGGCAGCTGTAGAGGGATTGGCAGTTGGAGCTGGCAATGGGGTGACCAGAACTAATTTTTGGATTAAACATGTTTTGAGGGGTGTGTCGGAAATGAGTATGGGAGAGGTCTATTTGTGGGGGGGTTCTGAATTTAGAGGTACTGGGAATGTTTGGAGAGCCATGGGTTAGGAGTGGATGTGTTAACTTTGAACCGGGTGGATTTTCTGCGGGAGTTGTCTTCTGTTCCTTCTCAAGGTGATGGGGTTGCAGCTGATAATAGTGGGTCAGCTTGGAGGTGCTTTCTCTTCTTAGGAGGGGTGGTGTTTAGGCAGAGGGATGTGAGGTATGCAGAGTGTCACTGGATGCATGTGGATTGCGTGCTGGCATGCCCCTGGAGGAGAGTGTGCTGTCTGTAGCATGAGCATGCAGGTGAGTAGTTTGCAACTTCTGTCTGTTTGTGTGCTGTGTATGGATGTTGCAGTGTGTGAATGTTTGTGTTTGCATGTGTTTGGATCACGAAGAGGTAGGAGAGAGAGGTACTACTGGAAGAGAGACAGTGCTCCTGTCAGTGTAGTGGCCATTGTCTGATTTGATATCTGTAGGTCAGACATACTTGAGTAAATGCCATTCATGTATGATGACCTATCTGTCAAAAGAGTTGTGTGTGCATGGAGGAAACTCAGCATGGATGTCTTCCCCACAGGGATGTGCCTCAGGAGGTCACAGGTCCCCATAATGAGGGCAACAGGGGAGACAGGCGGAGGGGGTGAGGTGCCTGGCCCAAAGAAGAGTTTGCCCATGCCAAAGGAGCAGCCATGGACACTTGTAGTGAGAGCAGATTGGAGGTTGGTTATGGTAGTGGTAGTGATGGTGGACTCTGATGTTGTTGATGCAGTGCCTGAGTCCCCTACTGCCACGTGAGAGTTGTCATCAAAGCTGCAATCAGATTGAGACCCTGTAGATGGTGTTGCAGATTTGCTCCCAATGAGACTCCACTTACCTTCTCCGTCACTGGGTCCCACCTCCAACAACTCTTCACTATACCCAGTATGAAGTTCTTCTCTCACCACATCAGTTGCACTGTCTCTACCTGTGGCCACTGATGATTCTGTGACCAAGAAAAACAAAGATTTTCATGAGTCATCTATTTCTACTTAACACATATTTAACATCACCAATGTTCACAGATATCACACTGAGTTGTGTTATGCTATATTAACATAAATGGCACTTGTTAGTTTGTCAGTTTACCATTGTTCAATCACGCATGATGTGATCAGCAACACTGCGTGTATCAATATCAAAGTATGCCTAATGGAGTTTGTTGCAGGGGATGTTTTGTCTTTTGCTCATGACGGTCTTGTCTGCCATTTCTGTCTCCTCTCCTGCAAGTAAGTATGGTTATAAAAATGGGAATAGGAATCTCAGATTTCATTTAGACATGGTACACATTTTGCAATCCTTAGTCATCAAATGTGGAACTATTGGCTCATATGTCACAGCTCAAATATCTACCTTGTCAAACATGCACAATGCATAATCATTACATGAGCCATGTTATACAGTTCACAGTGATTGATAACATGTGTTCAGTAGTTTTGCCTCTCTACTGTCAATTCACACTATGAGTGTAATCTTGGAGACACAAAGACAGTATGAATAGCTGGGCTGACAGGCATGTGGCACATTGTCCTGTGTCATCTATGCACAGTGTCATGTAGCAGAATCCTAAAGATTTGAATATAGAAAGAAAATCAAGTTTCAGAGCGGTAATAAATGGTCTACAAACTTCCAAGTCTGATAACTGCAGCTTCCCAATGCCTCAGGTGCAATACCATTCCACTGACACATCTGGGCGCTATGACTTAAATGTAAATGTAAATGTCAAGGTATTTGTAGAGCGCACTGTCACCAAGCGGTTTCCTGGCGCTATTACTCATACCGCTGTGGAACCCCTCCTGACTTTCCCTGTGAAGTGTCCACTCCTGGGCACCCCCAGGGTGAAGCCAGGCATCCACAGCGCTGTTGGGGCCGGTGTGGAGGTTAAGCAAGCTATTGCCCAGAGTTGCAGCGTGGGACCCATGATTAGAATGGGCACCGAGGCGAGAAATCAGGTCCGAGAAATTATGAGCCGAAGACCCGCCGAGGCGGGAATTGAACCCTGGTCCCGGACCAGAACTCTGCATCAGGGTCTGCCGCTCTAACCATTGAGCCACACTCCTCCACACTTAAGGGACTCTAGTAGTTGAACCCATTTCCATCATGAGTACGGTCAAAACTGTGGGGGCAATATTGGCTAGAATGAACAAGTCCACATCTTTATTGACAAAGTATGAATGTCCCTCACTTCAATTACACAGTATGCACACTTTGTACTGCTAGTATTGCTCATGTCTAACATCTCATGTTGGTAACAAACTTAAATTTACTGCATAATTGACGGCTCAGATTTAGACAGTGCTGCAACAGAAACATTGTTTAGTAGGTTATCAAGTTGGAGTATTCAAGACCATTAACACACAACAGTTGTGTACGTCAGATCATACTTCACAAATGCCACCAGGTTGTGATCACTGACAACCTGTGTTTGACACTGAATGGCTAGCGTTTCCACCTCACAAAGTCTTAAACATGAACTCACTCTTCAGAATTTTGTTTATAGAATTTTCTGCAATATCATGGTTAAGGTCATTGTGACATGGGACCAGATTTATCCTAGCTGTGAATGTCCCATAGGATACATGTGAACACACTTAGCAGAACTTCTGGGAAAAACATTTGTACACGGACAAAGACAAACCAATCTAGGCCTGAACATAGAGAAATCAGTCTGCAAAAATGTTTAGCATGGGATTTCCATGATTGAGTGCACCTATAACAACATACTGCAATTATTTGTTCAATCCACTCTGAGAACAGGCTCACACATCATGTGGTACAGGGTTTTAACAGACCTACATACTCCGCAAAAAACTCGAAGTTGGCACGGAAACTGGAAATGCAAAAGTCAAGTTTATTAGGACCCCATGGCGTGTGGGTACAATCCTACAGCACCCTTCGGTAATGCAAGGAGTATCACACCGAACATTGAGTATATGGCTTCTTTTATACAGTTTACAGGAATTTGAAAAATAGGCGGTACACACTTTACACAATTTTAGGTACATATAAGGGCATTTTTGGAACACAGCCAACTTATGGGAGGAGTTTAGTACCACTGGTCTGTTTGAAGAACATTCCTAAGCAGTGATTGATCATTAACCTTGAAAGCCTGAATACGCATGTGCAGGCTTGACCATTACTAAAAGTAGGCAGTTGCTGGGCAGACCAAATGGTCACCGGGAGAGAGAAAGGACAAAAGGGCATGCTGACCACGAGGCAGCGCATTCACTTAAAATGGAAGCCAGGAATACAAAATGGCCTCCGGAATATAGTCAAGCTAACAGTGAAAAGTTTGGGTAGCTGAAGCAAATGCTAACCCAATTGCTGTCAAACTACGACAATCAGTGAATGTGCAGACACATGTCAAGTTATGGGATTCATGATGAAGCTCGTACACACGTCTTTTGAGATTTTTGAGGCACACATGTGCATGTCATTACTGTTACTACCCTGAACATGACTCACTCACATCTCCTTTATGAATGGGGCATTGCCTGTCATCTATTGATCCTTCTGTATTTTCATATTGTGAAAATAACTGCATGCTTGGCAGACTTATGACCTGTAAATGTGCCATTAGGCTCAGATCTTAAAACATGCATGAATAAAGACAAGTGCAACAGGTGACTGACTCACCCCCTCCTTGCTGCTGTTTTGACTTCAACTGCCCATCCAGGTTATGGAAGACCACTGCTAGGATGCAGAGCATGTTGGAGGTCAAGGTTCACTGGCCACCTCACTTGCCCGGTTGTGAAAGGCCCAGCTGGACCTCAGCAATCCTCTTGGCCCAGCCACAAAGGTCCTTCTACCTCTTGTGACAAGACTGATGTGACAATATATGACCACCTCTCATCATGCACCTTCTTGGCAATAGTCAGTCACATCCTTGACTTCTCATGGGAGTTGACCTGTATGAATGACTTGGTGATAGTGCCTTAGTTTATGAGTGTCATGTTTCTGAGGCATACACTACTATACACAGGTCATGGTCAGTTTTGCAAAATACCCAAAGGGAATGCAAGTGGCATCATGTACACGAGTCCTGTGTTCAATCAGAACTCTGTTCCATGAGAACAGTGATTACATGTTTTCCACAGTACACACACTTCTACAGCAGTGTGCCTGCCCAAATCAGTTCCCTGCACGCAGTGAAAGTTGCAAAAAGCCTAAGGAATATCGATGATTAAGATTCCTTCTGCCAGTGATGCGTGGTTATTGCACACATCCAAGGGCAATGCAATGTTATCCTCACTCACTTGCTTCTCTGGTTTGCCATACAACTGACTCTGTGGTGGCAGGTGTACGTCAAGAAGGGCCTGGTTCTCCTCCTCAGTGAAAGCTGGGGCCCTGGGCTGTGTCTGTGCCATTGTGGCCACCAGAGGATGTTGTCACAGCAGCAGTTAGACAGGAGGTACATGAATGAAGCAGGTAGTGCAGGCAAGTGCAGTTTCTAGGGATCAGAAAGACGTATATCGCTACAGCAGAGGCTGTATCAAATCGATCTATTAAAAGTGAAAGGTTTGCGTCAGTCACATTATACAAATTGGTCCAATGCATAACATTGCTTGCAAACAACACGCCTATTGTGATGTTCAAACATTCTTCATCTTACCGCAATTGACTTTGATACATTGGTGATAGGAGATAACCAAGTTGGCTTCCACGGGCTGAAGACATGAGCCCAAACGAGCATCGCTTACCATAACAACCAACAGCCAATGGCTGTAACTGAATAGTTACAGATGCGGCTACCTCGTCCTTTGCATACTCACACACGTCTTTCATCATGACAACCAATGGCTGTGACTCAATTGTTTTGCATGCCACAAACCATGTTTAGCCGTGTTCTGCAAGATGTTTTGGGGGCATTACTGCATTACCTGTGCCAATACATTAAGTTCCCAACACCTAGAGAATTGACAGACATCAAGGGGGAATTCTATACATTGGGAAGGACACCCCAGATCATTGGCTCCATTAATGGCACCCACATTACATTTGTCCCACCACAGGCTAGTAAAGTTGTATCTCGCAACTGCAAATATTACCACTCAATGAATGTCCAAGTTGTATTTTTTTGGCTGACATGTGCATCTTCTACATCTCTGCATGTTTCCCTGCATCTACACATGATGTGTACATCATTAGAAACAGAACCATCCCCCGCTTGTTATCCCAGCTACAACCTGACCATGCCTGGCTTGGTGGTAGGTGATATTGCATCTGTGTGCTGTGTTTTGTGTAGATTGTATGTCAGATAATGCTCTGTCAACCAACAACAGAACCTATTTTCTGTTTTCAATTTATGAGACTTTGGGTACCCTAAGCAACCTTGGTTACATACACCACTCCATAACCCAATCACCCCTGCAAAATGCAGTATAATGAGGGACATGGTAGGAGCCGGCAAGTCATTGAGTGAACGTTTGGCCTCATGAAGACAACATTCCGCCTTCTTTATCAGACTGGAGGAGCCCTACAATATGCACCGTTGAAGGTGTACAACATTATCACTGCTTGCTGCATGCTCCAAAACCTAGCTATATGGAGGAAAATGCAACTTATACAGGATGATGGAAACCAGCAGCCGCCAGAGACAGAGGTTCCTGGACTGTCACATGACAACAGTGAGGATGATGATGATGATGTGGTGGATTTGGGACAACAGCTCATCCTGACTTTTTCACACGAGTGTAAGTATGAAACAAAAGTAGGGGGCTGATTCCAAGTGTTTGTTGTTGTGTTGCTGTTGCACATTGTGTATGTATGCTTGTGAGTAAATGAAAATTGCCATGATGTTAGTTGTATGATAGGTTTTTGCGTGATGGAAAGGTTGAGATATACAGTATTACTGTGATTCATAGGTAGTGTCCACACTGAAAAAGTTGTGCTTCAGATGACGTTATTTGCTAAATTGAACAGGCTCAGTCCTGTGTGCTTAACTGTGTTCTAGGCTTCTCCTTATCAGGGTACTTTGCCATGTCATCCATGCAAGTTTTGACCTCACCAGGACCTGATTCTGTGACCTAGACTAAATATTGGACTTGTTTGTAAATCCATAGCACACACTTCCTTTTGGACTGATCGACATTTGTTTTCACTTTAGAGCATTTTCTTACTATGTGATGTCCTTTAAAATGGGGTTAAGGCACCATGTTTTTTATCAGGTGAAAAATACCTAGTCTACACAATGATTTGCTCCTTTTCTGTTTTCACACATCCAAAGGTTATTTTAAAACTAATCATGCTCCATGATGCACTGGTTTGCTAAAATTAGGTGCTTGAAAATGGTGATAGTATTTTAAGTAATAGAATTGCATTGCATCTGTAACATGTCCTATGGGTAGTGCCATGACATGTGTATGTCTATTTATCATGCTGTGACAATTTTCATATACTCACAAGTAAGTAATGTACTTGTTCAAAGTGATGTGTAACCAATAATGTGGACACATTCTTCTTTGACATTTTTAACATCTTTACAGGTATTACAGTTGTTATTCAAAGTAGCGACATGACCACATTGATGATGCAAAGTGATTTATTTTGGTGCATAATATGATGATATCAGTCCACATCATGGTGGTGTACGCAACAAAAAAACATTTAGATAAGCACAGATAGGAGTTGGTTGTGTTTTTAGATGAGGTATTCCAAAGTAGATCTACAGTTATTTGAACAGGAAGGGGTGGGAGCACACTGCTGACCTCCCAGCACAGTCCACCCCTTAGCATTCTGGTAAATGCAGTTTGCACTGCATGCCAACTTTGTATTTTGCTGGAGTGCTCCACCGAAGTTGGTGCAGATTAGTGCAGTCATCTCTAGACACATGTGTTTCTGGATTTTATCTGTCATCAGTAAAGACCAAAAAACGATTTTCTTCTGGGGTTGCTGAGCAGGATGCCAAAATTCTTACAGTTCTCAGTACCTTTCACGTGTATACAGGTGCATCTCCACTAGCTCGTCAGCTCAGTGGCTCAAGGGAGCTTTTTTTTTCCTTCTATTTTTATTGGGGGGGGGGGTGAGGAAAAGGACGGTAGTCCCCGGGGAAGTGCTACAAGGAAGCCTTTTTAAACAGCAAGGGGTGGGAGCACACTGCTGACCTCCCACCACCGTTCACCCCTTTGCATTCTGGTAAATGCAATTTTCAGTGCATGCTTACTTGGTATTTTGCTGGTGTGTTCCACCAAAGTTGGTTCAGATTAGTGCTGTCATATCTAGACACATATGTTTCTAGATTTTATATGTCACCATAAAGATAAAAAAAATAATTTTCTTCTGGGGTTGCTGAGCAGGCTGCAAACATTCTTATAGGTCTCAGTACCTTTCACAGGCGCACAGTGTCAGTGGCTCAAGGGAGCCTTTTTAAACAGGAAGGGGTGGGAGCACACTGCTGACATCCCAGCACAGTTCACTGCTCAGCATTCTGGTAAATGCAGTTTGCACAGCATGCTTACTTGGTATTTTGCTGGACTGTTCCACCAAAGTTGGTGCAGATTAGTGCTATCTCTTGACACATGTGTTTCTGGATTTTATCGGTCATCAGTAGAGATTAAAAAACAATTTTCCTCTTGGGTTGCTGAGCAGGCTGCCAAAACTCTTACAGGTCTCAGTACCTGTCACAGGTACACCGGTGTATCTTCACTAGTTCGTCAGCTCAGTGGCTCAAGGGAGCCTTTTTAAACAGGAAGGGGAGAGAGCAAACTGCTGACCTCAAAGCACAGTTTACCCCTCAGCATTCAGGTAAATGCAGTTTGCAGTGAATGCTAACTTGCTATTTTGCTGAAGTGTGCCACAAATGTTGGTGCAGATTAGTGCTGTCAGCTTTTGATACATGTGTTTATGGACTTTATCCGTCATCAGTGGTGATCAAAAAACAATTTTCTTCAGAGGTTGCTGATCAGGTTACAAAAATTCTTACAGGTGTCAGTACCTCTCACAGGTGCAAAGGTGCACAGGTGCATCTCCATTAGCTCATCAGCTCAGTGGCTCAAGGGAGCCTTTTAAAACAGGAAGGGGAGAGAGCAAACTGCTGACCTCAATGCACATTTTCCCCCTCAGCATTCAGGTAAATGCAGTTTGCAGTGCATGCTAAATTGGTATTTTGCTCGAGTGTTCCACCAAAGTATGTGCAGATTAGTGTTGCCATCTCAAGACGCATGTGTTTCTGGATTTTATCCGTCATCAGTAGAGATCAAAAAAAGATTTTCTTCTGGGGTTGCTGAGCAGGCTTCCAAAATTCGTACAGATCTCAGTACCTCTCACAGGCGCACAGGTGCATCCGAACTAGCTCGTCAGCTCAGTGGCTCAAGGGAGCCATTTAAAACAGGAAGGGGTGAGAGCAAACCGCTGATGTCCCAGCACAGTTCACCCCTTAGCATTCTGGTAAATGCAGTTTGCAGTGCATGCTTACTTGGTATTTTTCTGGAATGTTCCGCAAAAGTTGGTGAAATTAGTGCTGTCATCCCTAGACATATGTGTTTCTGAATTTTATCCGTCATCAGTAGAGATGAAAAAAAGATTTTCTTCTGGGGTTGCTGAGCAAATTGCCAAAATTCATACAGGTCTCAGTACCTCGCTCAAGGGCACAGGAGCTTCTCCACTAGCTCATCAGCTCAGCGACTCATGGGAGCCTTTTTAAACAGGGAAGGGAGGGAGCACACTGCTGACCTCCCAGCACAGTCCACCCATTAGCAATTTGGTCAAAGCAGTTTGCAGTGCATACTTACTTGGTATTATCTTGGAGTGTTCCACCACAGTTGGTGCAGATTAGTGCTATCATCTCTAGACACATGTGTTTTTTGATTTTATCCATCATCAATGGAGATCGAAAAACGATTTTCTTCGGGGGTTTCTGAGCAGGTTGCCAAAATTCTCTAGACCCATGTGTTTTTGGATTTTATCCGTCGAGAGTAGAGATCAAAACATTATTTTCTTCTGGGGTTGCTGAGCAGGCTGCAAAATTCTTACAGGTCTCAGTACCTCTCAAAGGCGCACAGGTTCATGTCCACTAGCTCATCAGCTCAGTGGCTCAAGGGAGCCTTTTTATACAGGAATGGTGGGAGCACACTGCTGACCTACCAGCACAGTTCAACCCTTAGCATTCCTGTAAATGCAGTTTGCAGTGGCATGCTTACTTGGTATTTTGCTCGAGTTTTCCACCAAAGTTGGTGCAGATTAGTGCTGTCATCTCTAGACACATCTTTCTGGATTTTATCCGTCATAAGTAGTGATCAAAAAACTATTTTCTTCTAGGGCTGCTAAGCAGGCCTCCAAAATTCTTACAGGTCTCAATACCTCTCACATGCACACAGGTGCATCTGAACTAGTTCTTCGGAACAGTGGCTCAAGGGAGCCTTTATAAACAGGAAGGGGTTGGAGAACACTCCTGACCTCCCAGCACAGTTCACCCTTAGCATTCTGTTAAATGCAGTTTGCAGTGCATGCTTACTTGGTATTTTGCTGGAGTGTTCCACCAAAGTAGGTGCAGATTAGTGCTGTTATCTCTAGACACATGTGTTTCTGGATTTTATCCATCATCAGTAGAGATGACGGATATGACGATTCCAAAATTATTACAGTTACCAGTACCTCTCACAGGCGCACAGGTGCATCTCCACTGGCTAGTCAGCTCAGTGGCTCAAGGAAACCGTTTTAAACAGGAAGGGGTGGGAGAACACTGCTGACCTACCAGAACAGCTCACCCTTAGGATTCTGGCAAATGCAGGTTGCAGTGCATGCTTACTTGGTATTTTGCTGGAGTGTTCCACCAAAGTTGATGTAGATTATTGCTGTCAACTATAGACACATGTGTTTCTTGATTTTATCAGTCATCAGTAGAGATCAAATAATTATTTTCTTCTGGGGTTGCTGAGCAGGCTGCCAAAATTCCTACAGGTCTCAATACCTCTCACAGGCGAACAGGTGCATCTCCACTGGACTTGTCAGCACAGTGGCTCAAGGGAGCCTTTATAAACAGGAAGGGAGTGGGAGCTTACTGCTGACCTCCCAGGACAGTTCACCCCTTAGCATTCTGATCAATGCGGTTTACAGTGCATACTTACTTGGTATTTTGGTGAAGTCTTCCACCACAGTTGGTGCCGATTAGTGCCCTTATATCTAGACACATGTGTTTCTTGATTTTATCCGTCATCCGTAGAGATCAAAAAATGATTTTCTTTCGGGGTTGCTGAGCAGGCTGCCCAAGTTCTTAAAGTTCTCAGTACCTCTCACAGGCGCACAGGTGCATCCCAACTAGCTTGTCAGCTCAGTGACTCAAGGGGGCTTTTTTAACCAGGAAGGGGTTGGAGCAAACTGCTGACCTCCCAGCACAGTTCGCCCCTTA
This sequence comes from Lissotriton vulgaris, assembly GCF_964263255.1. Lineage (NCBI taxonomy): Eukaryota > Metazoa > Chordata > Amphibia > Caudata > Salamandridae > Lissotriton > Lissotriton vulgaris. Next base: position 457,659,802 of record NC_141696.1, on the reverse strand, counting down.
GCAATATGGTAAATGCAGTTTGCAGTGCATACTTACTTGGTATTTTGTTGGAGTATTCCACCACAGTTGGTGCAGATTAGTCCTGTCATCTCTAGACACATGTGTTTCTGAATTTAATACGACATCAGTAGAGATCAAAAAAAGATTTTCTTCAGGGGTTGCTGAGCAGATTGCCAAAATTCTTACAGGTCTCAGTACCTCTGTCAAGCGCAAAGGAGCATCTCCACTAGCTCGTCAGCTCAGTGGCTCATGGGAGCCTTTTTAAACAGGGAAGAGAGGGAGCACACTGCTGACCTCCCAGCACAGTCCATCCTTTAGCATTCTGGTCAATGCAGTTTGCAGTGCATACTTACTTGGTATTTTGTTGGAGTATTCCACCACAGTTGGTGCAGATTAGGGCTGTCATCTCTAGACACATGTGTTTTTGGATTTTATCCGTAGAGAACAAAACATTATTTTATTCTGGGGTTGCTGAGCAGGCTGCACAATTCTTACAGGTCTGAGTACCTCTCAAAGGCGCACAGGTTCATCTCCACTAGCTCGTCAGGTCAGTGGCTCAAGGGAGCCTTTTTATACCGGAATAGTAGGAGCACACTGCTGTTCACCCCTTAGCATTCCTGTAAATGCAGTTTGCAGTGGCATGCTTACTTGGTATTTTGCTAGAGTGTTCCACCAAAGTTGGTGCAGATTAGTGCTGTCATCTCTAGACACTTGTGTCTGGATTTTATCCGTCATCAGTAGTGATCAAAAAACTATTTTTTTCTGGGGGTGCTGAGCAGGCTGCCAAAATTCTTACAGTTCCCAGTACCTCTCACGGTTGCACAGGTGCATCTCTACTAGCTCGTCAGCTCAGTGGCTCAAGGGAGCTTTTTTTTCCTTCTATTTTTATCGGGGGGGGGGTGAGGGAAAGGACGGTAGTCCCCGGGGAAGAGCTACAAGGAAGTCTTTTTAAACAGGAAGGGGTGGGAGCACACTGCTGACCTCCCAGCACAGTTCACCCCTTAGCATTCTGGTAAATGCAGTTTTCAGTGCATGTGTACTTGGTATTTTGCTGGAGTGTTCATCCAAAGTTGGTGCAGATTAGTGCTGTCATCTCTAGAAATATGTGTTTCTTGATTTTATCCGTCGTCCGTAGAGATCAAAAAACAAGTATCTTCTGGGGTTGCTGACCTGGCTGCCAAAATTTGTACAGGTCTCAGTACCTCTCACAGGCGCAGAAGTGCATCTCCACTAGCTGGTCAGTGCACATGCTAAAGGGAGCCTTTTTAAACAGCAAGGGGTGGGACCACACTGCTGACCTCCCACCACCATTCACCCCTTAGCATTCTGGTAAATGCAGTTTTCAGTGCATGCTTACTTGGTATTTTGCTGGTGTGTTCCACCAAAATTGGTTCGGATTAGTGCTGTCATCTCTAGACACATGTGTTTCTAGATTTTATATGTCACCGTAAAGATAAAAAAAAGATTTTCTTCTGGGGTTGCTGAGCAGGCTGTCAACATTCTTATAGGTCTCAGTACCTTTCACAGGCACACAGGTGTATCTCCACTAGCTCGTCAGCTCAGTGGCTCAAGGGAGCCTTTTTAAACAGGAAGGGGTGAGAGCAAACCGCTGATGTCCCAGCACAGTTCATCCCTTAGCATTCTGGTAAATGCAGTTTGCAGTGCATGCTTACTTGGTATTTTTCTGGAATGTTCCAACAAAGTTGGTGCAGATTAGTGCTATCATCTCTTGACACATGTGTTTCTGGATTTTATCGGTCATCAGTAGAAATTAAAAAACAATTTTCCTCTGGGGTTGCTGAGCAGGCTGCCAAAACTCTAACAGGTCTCAGTACCTGTCACAGGTACACCGGTGTATCTTAACTAGTTTGTCCGCTCAGTGGCTCAAGGGAGCCTTTTTGAACAGGAAGGGGAGAGAGCAAACTGCTGACCTCAAAGCACAGTTTACCCCTCAGCATTCAGGTAAATGCAGTTTGCAGTGAATGCTAACTTGGTATTTTGCTGAAGTGTGCCACCAATGTTGGTGCAGATTAGTGCTGTCAGCTTTTGATACAAGTGTTTATGGACTTCATCCGTCATCAGTGGAGATCAAAAAACAATTTTCTTCAGAGGTTGCTGATCAGGTTACAAAAATTCTTACAGGTGTCAGTACCTCTCACAGGTGCACAGGTGCACAGGTGCATCTCCATTAGCTCATCAGCTCAGTGGCTCAAGGGAGCCTTTTAAAACAGGAAGGGGCGTGAGCACACTCCTGACCTCCCAACACAGATCATCCCTTAGCCTTCTGGTGAATGCAGTTTGCAATGCATGTTTACTTAGTATTTTGCTTAGTGTTCCACCAAAGTTGGTGCATATTAGTAGTGTAGTCTCTAGACACGTATTTCTGGATTTTTTCCGTCATCAGTAGTGATCAAAAAACTATTTTCTTCTGGGGTTGCTGAGCAGGCTGCCAAAATTCTTACAGGTCTCAGGACCTCTCACAGGCACATAGGGGCATCTCCAATAGTTCGTCAGTGCAGTGGCTCAAGGGAGCCTTTATAAACAGGAAGGGGTGAGAGCACACTACTGACCTCCCAGCACAGTTCACCCCTTAGCATTCTGTTGAATGCAGTGCATCCTTACCTGGATATTTTGCTGAAGTGTTCCACCAAAGTGGGTGCAGATTAGCTTTATTATCTCTAGAGACATGTGTTTCTGGATTTTATCCGTCAGCCATAGAGATCAAAACACGATTTGTTTCTGCGGTTGCTGAGCCGGCTGGAAAATTATTACAGTTCTCAGTACCTCTCACAAGCGCACAGGTTCATCTCCACTGGGTAGTCAGCTCAGCGGCTCAAGGGAACCTTTTTAAACAGGAAGGGGTGGGATAACACTGCTGACCTACCAGCACAGCTCACCCCTTAGTATTCTGGTAAATGCAGTTTGCAGTGCATGCTTACTTGGTATTTTGCTGGAGTGTTCCACCATAGTAGGTGCATTTTAGTGCTGTCATACCTAGACACATGTGTTTCTAGATTTTAAATGTTATCAGTAGAGTTCAAAAAACAATTTTTTTCTGGGGTTGCTGAGCAGGCTGCCAAAGTTCTTAAAGTTCTCAGTACCTCTCTCAGGCGCACAGGTAGATCTCCATGAGCTTGTCAGCTCAGTGGCTCAAGGGAGCCTTTTTAAACAGGAAGGGATGGGAGCACACTGCTGACCTCCCAGAACAATTCACCCATTAGCATTCTGGTAAATACAGTTTGCAGTGCATGCCAACTTAGTAGTTTGCTGGAGTATTCCACCAAAGTTGGTGCATATTAGAGCTGTCATCTCTAGATACATGTGTTTCTAGATTTTATCCGTCATCAGTAGAGATCTAAAAAGCGATTTTCTTTTGGGATTGCTGAGCAGGTTGCCAAAATTCTTACAGGTCTCAGTACCTATCACAGGTGTAAAGATGCATCTCCACAAGCTCGTCAGCTCAGTGGCTCAGGAGAGCCTTTTTAAACAGGAAGGGGCGGGAACACACTGCTAACCTCTCAGCATAGTTCACCCTTTAGCATTCAGGTAAATGCAGTTTGCAGTACATACTTACTTGGTATTTTGCTGGAGTGTTCCACCAAAGTATGTTCAGATTAGTGCTGCCATCTCAAGACACATGTGTTTCTGGATTTTATCCGTCATCAGTAGAGATCAAAAAAAGATTTTCTTCTGGGGTTGCTGAGCAGGCTTTCAAAATTCGTACAGATCTCAGTACCTCTCACAGGCGCACAGGTGCATCCCAACTAGCTTGTCAGCTCAGTGGCTCAAGGGAGCCTTTTTAAATAGGAAGAAGTGGGAGAAAACCACTGATGTCCCAGCAGAGTTCACCCCTTAGCATTCTGGTAATTGCAGTTTGCAGTGCAAGCTTACTTGGTATTTTTCTGGAATGTTCCACAAAAGTTGGTGAAATTAGTGCTGTCATCCCTAGACACATGTGTTTCTGGATTTTATCCGTCATCAGTAGAGATGAAAAAAAGATTTTCTTCTGGGGTTGCTGAGCAAATTGCCAAAATTCATACAGGTCTCAGTACCTCTCTCAAGCGCACAGCAGCTTCTCCACTAGCTCGTCAGCTCAGTGGCTCATGGGAGCCTTTTTAAACAGGAAGGGAGGGAGCACGCTGCTGACCTCCCAGCATAGTCCATCCATTAGCAATCTGGTCAATGCAATTGGCAGTGCATTCTTACTTGGTATTTTGTTGGAGTGTTCCACCACAGTTGGTGCAGATTAGTGCTGTCATCTCTAGACACATGTGTTTTTTGATTTTATCCATCATCAATGGATAAAAAACGATTTTCTTTGGGTGTTTCTGAGCAGGTTGCCAAAATTCTCTAGACTCATGTGTTTCTGGATTGTTTCTGTCGAGAGTAGAGAACAAAACATTATTTTCTTCTGGGGTTGCTGAGCAGGCTGCAAAATTCTTACAGGTCTCAGTACCTCTCAAAGGCGCACAGGTTCATGTCCACTAGCTCATCAGCTCAGTGGCTCAAGGGAGCCTTTTTATACAGGAATGGTGGGAGCACACTGCTGACCTACCAGCACAGTTCAACCCTTAGCATTCCTGTAAATGCAGTTTGCAGTGGCATGCTCACTTGGTATTTTGCTCGAGTGTTCCACCAAAGTCTCATCTCTAGACACATGTTTCTGGATGTTATCTGTCATCAGTAGTGATCAAAAAACTATTTTCTTCTGGGGTTGCTAAGCAGGCCTCCAAAATTCTTACAGGTCTCTATACCTCTCACATGCACACAGGTTCATCTGAACTAGTTCGTCAGGTCAGTGGCTCAAGGAAGCCTTTTTATACAGGAATAGTAGGAGCACACTGCTGACCTCCCAGCACAGTTCACCCCTTAGCATTCCTGTAAATGCAGATTGCAGTGGAATGCTTACTTGGTATTTTGCTGGTGCCTTTATAAACAGGAAGGGGTGGGAGAAAACAAATCATTTTGGCACAGAAAGGAGCAGACTATTCAATCCTGACCATCGAAAAACTTGAGAGATTACCATTGACAATGTCAGAAAGACCTGTCATTGAACGGATAATACACGGGATTATCACAATTCCGATAACAACTTTCCAATTTAAAAATTGCTTTGAGTATATACCGGCAGGCCAGTATGAAAAGTTGGGTAAAGGATACATTAAGTCATCATGGAAATTACCTTATACACACCCATGGTATAGTGACAACAACAAAAATGTATTTCTTAGTGGTAATGAGTGTAAACATTCACTAAGCGGTATACTTTTGTGCCAAGGTATTAACTTACATGGGGCCTGTGAGGGTACTTCAAACAACCTTTCATGCCACCAGCATGGCACACCTGCAGCACAAATAGAGCCATTCTTTAGGCAACTTTCTAACGGGAGTTACGTTCTAATAACGGATCACAGCTGTTGTGGCTTGGTGCCAGGGAAAGCATATCTTTTTTAGCTTGAGTTCCATGATCTCTTGCTGTATGCAAGCATTGTATCCGAACGGCCCTGGAGACTCAGTGGCTCCGATTTGGCCTCCTTTGAATATCTCCTCTATACGAATTGATACTTTAAGCAGAATGAAGTCTGTGCTTTTGCAGACAACAGTGCCCATCTCGTCATCAAAAGAGACGTATGATCTCCAAGTTGCAAAGACAACTGCAGAGATACATACACTTTTATCAACAAATTGCCCGGTGCATTTCACAGAAATGCTCAGCCAAATCCTAAATATGTTGAATGCCAGTGGTATCTCGAATGTATTTAAGACAATTTTTCAGGGACTGTTAACACCATTTGAAGCAGTCCTGGGTATCTTTTCCAAATTTTGTCCATTCGATCTTTGGCGGCCTACCACTACTTTTGGGACTAGTAGCAGGTATTTTATTTTTGACCCTCCTGCTCCGATATGGCAAACCAAAACGCAGACATGACTCCGGCAACGATGTAAGAAACGTTCCTAGCAATACGCTACCGGGACCGCATAACTAAAGTCATCGGATTAGCCCGGCTAAGAGATCTGAATAGGACCTGGTTTCTTTACTTCAGACCTATATGGCAGACCTGCATCTAACCTGTGCTTCGATGTATGCTATGCGGAGAGGAATGCGTGTTAGACACCTGTCTTGCACTACCATCAGCAATACCAATGGAGGTCGATACTTTGCTAACTGTTACGTACTCCCTCCCTTGTATTAGGCTTAGGTCAGGTACACTGGGGTAGGCGTAGTTAGAAGCACCAGTTGAGGTCGTTAGCTAATGTATATATGAATGTATATATTTTATTCATTTTAACTATCTTATGGCTAAGAAACCATATCAATGCTTTTACAGTATTATTTTGTAATACTCCTTTTACTGTATGCACTTTTCATAATAACAAGTCTTGCAATTGTGGCAATTCATTTCTCTTGCATGAGAAGGAAGACTGCTCAATAAATCATATATTTTATTGAAAAACGCCCGTCTCTCTATTCTCTGCACTCTGGTGAAAGTAAATCTGCACAACGGACTGAGTGAAATAGCTGTCTATTGTTTCACACGACTCTAGAGATTGACTCTTATTCTGCGGAGCTAAGTTGTCATGTTTATGCGGTTGTCGGAAGCTGAATCCCTTCTTGTCTGAGCCAGGGAAGCTGATCACTTCCTATTCAGTCAAGAAAGTTTCCAGTGACCTCTGAGCTAGCTGGCGCAAACCTAAAATTAAGTCTAACATAGTCAGTAGAGAGCTAGAAGACCGCAGTCCTACGTCTACACTGCTCTTTATGTTATTCCAATGCGCAGAGCCTATAGGGAAAATAGGAACTACACTACAATCTCTAGACACATGTGTTTCTGGATTTTATCCAACATCAGTAGAGATAAAAAAAGATTTTCTTCTGGGGTTGCTGAGCAGATTGCCAAAATTCTTTCAGGTCTCAGTACCTCTGTCAAGCGCAAAGGAGCATCTCCACTAGCTCGTCAGCTCAGTGGCTCATGGGAGTCTTTTTAAACAGGGAAGAGAGGGAGCACAATGCTGACCTCCCAGCAGAGTCCAACCATTAGCATTCTGGTCATTGCAGTTTGTAGTGCATACTTACTTGGTATTTTGTTGCAGTATTCCACCACAGTTGGTGCCGATTAGGGCTGTCATCCCTAGACACATGTGTTTTTGGATTTTATCCGTCATCCGTAGAGATCAAAACATTATTTTATTCTGGGGTTGCTGAGCAGGCGGCACAATTCTTACAGGTCTGAGTACCTCTCAAAGGCGCACAGGTTCATCTCCACTAGCTCATCAGGTCAGTGGCTCAAGGGAGCCTTTTTATACAGGAATAGTAGGAGCACATTGCTGACCTCCCAGCACAGTTTACCCCTTAGCATTCCTGTAAATGCAGTTTGCAGTGGCATGCTTACTTGGTATTTTGCTGGGGTTTTCCACCAAAGTTGGTGCAGATTAGTGCTGTCATCTCTAGACACATGTTTCTGGATTTTATCCGTCATCAGTAGTGATCAAAAAACTATTTTTTTCTGGGGGTGCTGAGCAGGCTGCCAAAATTCTTACAGGTCTGAATACCTATCACATGTATACAGGTGCATCTCCACTAGTTTGTCAGAACAGTGGCTCAAGGGAGCCTTTATAAACAGGAATGGGTGGGAGAAAACTCCTGACCTCCCAGCACAGTTCACCCCTTAGCATTCTGTTAAATGCAGTTTGCAGTGCATGCTTACTTTTTTTTAACGTATTTTGCTGGAGTGTACCACCAAAGTGGGTGCAGATTAGTTCCGTTATATCTAGACAGATTTGTTTCTGGATTTTAAGCTTTCATTAGTAGAGATCAAAAAACGATTTTCTTCTGGGCTTGCTGAGCAGGCTGCCAAAATTCTTAACGGTCTCAGTACCTCTCACAGGCGCACATATGCATCTCCACTGTCTCATCAGCAAAGTGGTTTCAGGGATCCTTTTCAAACAGGAAGGGGTGGGAGTACACTGCTGACCTCCCAGCACAGTCCACCCCTTAGCATTCTGGTAAATGAAGATTGCAGTGCATGCTTACTTGGTATTTTGCTGGAGTGTTCCACTAAAGTTGATGCAGATTAGTACTGTCAACTATAGACACATGTTTCTGGATTGTATCCGTCATCAGTAGAGTTCAAATAATTATTTTCTTCTGGCATTGCTGAGCAGGCTGCCAAAATTCTTACAGGTCTCAGTACCTCTCACAGGCGCACAGGTGCATCTCCACAGGACTCTTCAGCACAGTGGCTCAAGGGAGCCTTTATAACCAGGAAGGGGTGGGAGCACACTGCTGACCTCCCAGTACAGTTCACCCCTTAGCATTCTGATCAATGCAGTTTGCAGTGCATACTTACTTGGTATTTTGCTGAAGTGTTCCACCAAAGTTGGTGCAGATTAGTGCCGTTATATCTAGACACATGTGTTTCTTGAATTTATCTGTCATCTGTAGAGATCAAAACAGGATTTTCTTCTAGGGTTGCTGATCTGGCTGCCCAAGTTCTTGAAGTTCTCAGTACCTCTCACAGGCGCACAGGTGCATCCCAACTAGCTCGTCAGCTCAGTGGCTCAAGGGGGCTTTTTTAAACAGGAAGGGGTGGGAGCAAACTGCTGACCTCCCAGCACAGTCCATCCATTAGCATTCTGGTGAATGCAGTTTGCAGTGCATACTTACTTGGTATTTTGTTGGAGTATTCCACCACAGTTAGTGCAGATTAGGGCTGTCATCTCTAGACACATGTGTTTTTGGATTTTATCCGTCATCCGTAGAGATCAAAACATTATTTTGTTCTGGGGTTGCTTAGCAGGCTGCACAATTCTTACAGGTCTGAGTACCTCTCAAAGGCACAGAGGTTCATCTCCACTAGCTCGTCAGGTCAGTGGGTCAAGGGAGCCTTTTTATACTGGAAAAGTAGGAGCACACTGCTGACCTCCCAGCACAGTTCACCCCTTAGCATTCCTGTAAATGCAGTTTGCAGTGGCATGCTTACAGGGGATTCTGCTGGAGCGTTCCACCAAAGTTGGTGCAGATTAGTGCTGTCATCTCTAGACACATGTTTCTGGATTTTATCCGTCATCAGGAGTGATCAAAAAACTATTTTTTTCTGGGGGTGCTGAGCAGGCTGCCAAAATTCTTACAGGTCTGAATACCTCTCACATGTACACAGGTGCATCTCCACTAGTTTGTCAGAACAGTGGCTCAAGGGAGCCTTTATAAACAGGAAGGGGTGGGAGAAAACTCCTGACCTCCCAGCTCAGTTAACCCTTAGCATTCTGTTAAATGCAGTTTGCAATGCATGCTTACTTGGAATTTTGCTGGAGTGTACCACCAAAGTGGGTGCAGAGTAGTCCCGTTATATCTAGACAGATTTTTTTCTGGATTTTAAGCTTTCATTTGAGGAAATATAATTTTTGGTCAAGTAGTGTTCCCTAACGCGTACCCCACCGTCTCCATGTACTAGCTTGAAGTGCATGTAATTTCCCTCCTGTGCCAGCTATGAAGACGCAAATACATTTGCGTCCATCTTTAACATGTCCTCTTTCAGATCCGCCATGAACGGATTGAATATTCAGTTTCTAAATATGCTATGCCAACGTCTTTTTGTGGTATACTTTACACGTTTTTCAGCTCTGGCGAAGTAGGCCCTGATTCTGCCATCGAGCCTCTTTTTCCTGCCTTCTGACTCTGAGAGCCTCAGCCCAGGCTGCCTCTGTGCCAGTGACCCCTGCCTTACTCCTTGCGCGGCTCACGGCGCTTAGCTCAGCCTTCTGCCTGCCAAGACTGTATTCAACCTTCGAGTTATCTGCTCCACTCCTCGAAAATACATTCCTGTCTCGTAGTTCAAGTAAACATCCTCCCAGCTGCAGGAGCAATGGGCCCGGCCTTTCTGTCTCCGTGCAAGTAATTCATAGACTCCGTTGCCATGGTAGGCCCATGCCCCCTCACCTCTCATGCAGACACGTAGACGCTTATACACGCACTCACAACCAGTATAGAATAGCCTCCGTCCGAGAGACCTTTCCCTTCCAGATACTACAGTTCCTTAAACATAAGATATCAGATACGATTTGGGATTAGGTTGATCTGACATCCCAGACTTATGTCTACACTTGTAGGGCTAAGTGTCAAGTCCCCTTCACCCTCCAGTTACACGTCAATCACACGTCATACTGCTGCGCGCGCATCTCTGCCATGTATTTCTGCTGACATTGCAGGATTCTCTTATGGATCCACCTACTTGTGACCTCATGATAAATGACGTTTCTAGTACACGCCTTCATGCACGCCTATTGCAACGCCTTTTCTGTTACGTATGAGCATTTTATCTCTCTTCTCAGCTGTTACGCCTTCTGCATATGCCTTTACTGTAATGCATTGACTATATATATGAATAACTGTCAATAAAATGTTGTCTGTCAGTCCCTTCCCGAACCTATGTGGTGACGGAATGGTATGCCACCTTGGCCCGAGCCAAATACCCAATTCCTTTTTAAGGAATAAAACCCTTTTTGAGAAACCTCAAATATCACGGATTTTGCCTCTTATTTATCTGAGTTATTCTTATTGATTTTACCGCATAAATTAAGCATGGGTAATTAGAATTTACCACAATTCTGGCGCCCAAATAGGGACCCCTCCCCCATCTCACGCGCCAGCGGTGCGTTGCAGGCCTGTCCCCCTGCCACAGCCGGACGGACAACTACGCGTACCCGCAGGATTTCCTGTATCTCCCTCAGGCCAACGGAGGTGACTGAGGCTGCGATCGACACCCAGACGAGGCGGTGAGGAGTGCGGAGGATCCCGACCAGAGCCTGGCTGAGAGCGCAAGATCCGAGGTATATGGAGGCCCACCAGGTTCCGAAGTTCCGAAGTATCTGCGCCACGAGTCGAGTCCGAATCCAGTCCGGTCCAGTCCAGTCCAGGGTTTCCGAGGCCTTCTGTTTCCGTGCTTCCCGGTGAGTACCGTTGCTAAGGACGCATTTAGACGTGCTCATTAGTTTGTGCCGGTCAAGACGGGTTTGGGTACACAAGCCTGGTCTGCACTGTTTAGCAGTGTATCTGTACTGTTTAGCAGTATATCTTGTTTGCACTGTTTACGGTGTATCTGTACTGTTTAGCAGTACATCCAGTCTCACGCAGTTAGTAGGTTTTATTATAATTGTTGTTGTTCGTTTTTGAAATGTTTTAATGTGTCATTCAAATGTCGTGGTATGAGTGAGTGTTCGATCTTCTTTATTGTGATCATTGTGTTCAGTGTGTTCATATCTGAGTAAGAACCAAGTAGCCAGATTTCAGAATGCCGTTATTCTCCAAATTAAGACAAATAAAAACTAGAAAAGGGGTACTAGAAGAAGCCGTTCCCATTCCACCTAGGGACACTCCAGGGTACTTTATGTACCATAAACATGGCCTAGATGCCGTTTTATTTCTCGATTTATGGGTGGACTACACTAAGGAACTATCAGAGAATCAGAGATGGCCCGCTGCTGGGACATGGGATGCAGATTGCATCATGAGAGTAGAAGAAGCATTATGGAAAAAGAAAGCCAGACAGTCACAGAAAGATGCCATTGAACTATGGCGTAAAGAATCGCATAGGCGTACTGAAAAGGCACACAGACTAGAAGAGAAAAGTAGAGAGGAGTCTGAAAAGGCCCGAGAAAACGTATTAGTTGAGGAAGGTACCCGAGTAAAATTAGAACAAGTAGACAGACAGCGAAACACACTCATGAATGGCATGTATCCCCTCTTGACTGAGGGTTTGCCTAAGGCCACCCCGGAAGTACCGAAAAATCTACCACCCCCACTGCTCCCTACTAAAAAGCATCAGAAAACGGCAAAGGACATTTTCCTTTCTTCCTATCTAGACGATGTACCTCCCGATTATGTTAATGCCGCACCGCCACGCACCCCTCCGCCTGGCGGCCAAGATGGTCAGCTTCTACCTCCCCGACAAGCTACTCCTCCTCCCGTTCCTCCTGGTCTTCCAGCCGTTTTTCCACCTCTTCCTGGACCTGCTCCCCTTGCTTTGCCCCCAACAAACCCCTTCGGAGCCGGCGCCTCAGGAGGCGCGTCCGGAGGAGCGGTAGGTTTCCAGACTCCGCCACCCACCCATCGGATGACCTTTAGAGAACTAGCACAACAGCGTACACCTAGAACAGATATTACAATCTATGGAGATCGTCTTGCAGACTGTAGATATGATCCAGTACCTGGAAAAAAGAATGACGAAAGAATGTTGCTCGCATCAGTACGTTTGCGACGAGTCACGAACTTCTTATTAACACTACCTGGAATGGTAGATCATCTAGATCGAATATATCAGTTTGTCCAGACAGGAGTAGGGCCTGAAAGTATTAAGGAGGCCATGGCCTATCAGAAAGTGGATACTAAAGCCAAGATATTACGGTTTCTTATAAACTGTTTCATAAGAGAAGTGGATAGGCCGGGTATGAACCCGGAAGACATAAAAGCACTCCACAGGTGGGGCCAGAATATAGCAGATGGGAATCACGATAAAGAGGCCTGTGTAGATAATATGTACCGAAGAATCAGAAATGCAATAAATAAGATGCATGAAAAAAGACAGCCAACATCGGAAATAGATTCAGACAAACTTGAATCCTCAGAGGAGGAGAACGAACAAGAAGAGACACCAGAGCACACACAGTTACCAGCTAGAGAAATGATAGCTTATGTAGGTAAAGGAAGACCTTATAATAATTCAATGCGTCCAGTGCGTCCAGAAAGCAAAAGGGTTTTTCAGGAAGCTATGTGCAACCCGAGAACTCCTGAACACTTATTCCAAGCCACTGATAAAATACTTCAAGAACGAATGGGGTATCATGTACTCGATTCTATGGACGAACAAGAATTAGCCAGGTCAGCCGTGCAATGGGCTGACAATTCTGAGAAATATAGTGATGATGCGTTAGCGCATACGTTTTTGAACCTGACACCGAGCGAACAGCGTTTAGCTGGTACATACATGATACAACACCTGCTCTTATTGTATAGAAGCCAACATTCCGATCCAGGCCCCTTGCCTGATATATTAATTGAACTGCTCATGAACAAATGGAGAGGTCTAGGTACCGATCTAATTAAAGTAATTCTAGAACATCGACACAGATATAGCACCTTCTTATGTCCACAGACCGACTCAGCACATGTCATGGAAAGAAAAATGTATTACATAGACAGACAGAATCCGTTGCAAAAAGTGCACCCAGTTCAGAACCCAGACAGTACGCTTAGACGCGTGTTTGTGTACACCCCCATAACTAAAATAGAATTATTGGAAATGAAAAAATTAGTACCCAGTCATGACAAAGATCCCGCAGGTTTTCACCGTGAAATAAAAGATATGTTATTAATGGGCGACTACACTTATCCAGATCTTATGAAAATATTGAAAGTATTACTGCCTCCCGGTATATACGAGAAACTCAAAGAAAAAGAGTGGGAGGTGGGAGACACAAAGATTGATTTGGCTGCATTAGAAAATGAAGAAAATACTCGAGTTCCAGGCCTAGGGCTTGGAGACAAAGTCAAGGCGTTACGAGGATTGTTAGTACAGGTATTGCCGCGTTTATTGAGTACGAAAAAGGAAGATTGGGGTGCAATATCAGCCTGCAAACAGAAACCCGATGAAGACACTAGTGATTTCTATACCCGATTTGAGAAATGTTTTGGTATTAATAGCGGTCTGAAAGCAAGTAGCGAGTCATATCCACATCTTTTTGTAACAAAATTAGTCGAGAATTCCCTGCCGCAGGTTAAGAACAGAGTACTGAAAGTAGAAAGTACTTGGCAAGCTAATACTCCTTCACAAATGTTACAAATGTTACAGTACCATCAGAATAGACTTAGAGAAGAACAAGAACACGAACAAAGACGTATGAAAGATACGAAAATGAAAATGTTAGTTGCCCAGTCGGTTCCTGCTGACGGTCACAAGAAGGGTGCGACCCAGCCCAGTAATTCGACAGCTCCTGTTAAGGGTGTATGTAATTATTGTAAACAGCCAGGTCATTATATAAACGATTGTACAGTTCTGAAACACAATATCGCCACGGGTAAGACTAAGGAGAGACCGCGTCCACCTAGACAAGATCAGATTCAACAACAAGTACCCCAGAATATACAACATATTCCGCCTATGCCAGCTTCATCACAGACCGTAGCAATACCCCAACAACAGCCTATCACCGCAACACAAAACACGACACAACAGATGTACCAGTATGCACAGAATGATTACCCCGATTATCAACGATACACATGAAACAGCCTAGAGAGGGAGTTTGGCTTGCCTCTTATTGAGGTTCCTGTAGATCAAGAGGGTCCTTATATACACAGTCAAGTATTAGGAAAAGACAGAAAGTTTCTCATTGATACAGGGGCAAGCAGAACTACGATAAGCCACAATGAGGTTCCAGGGGCACCCCTCTCAGGCTCACAGAACGTGTCCCTTGGATTTTCAGGAAAACCCATTATTAATGAAGTATCACAACCCCTTCCTCTTGCAGTCGGTCCTTTGACACGGACTACAGATTTATTGCTTACGAAATCATGCCCAGAAAACCTGCTAGGCATAAAGACATTGAAAGCTCTAGGAGCTATTATATGCTGTTCTCCGGAAGGAGTACGATTGTTTTTGCGAGATTTTAAAGGCCATTATGTATTGAGAGACATGGATCACCGGTTACAGAATGTCCCTGCACACTTGTGGGCGCAAGGCCCCACTGATGTAGGTTGTATGCACATTACACCATATCGAGTCACATTCAAAGCAGGAGTGGTATTACCACGGATTCGACAATACAAGTTACCCCCAGATGCTGTAGTGGCTTTACTGAGAATCATTGACGAGCTCATTGCACAAGGAGTGGTTGTGGAAACTGACTCCAATGTATGTAATTCTCCTATTATTCCAGTTCTTAAACGTACTGACCCAAATGCACCACCTGTTTATCGATTAGTTATTGATCTGCGCGAATTGAATAAATGCATTGTACCACAGTATCCTGTGGTCCCAGATATCTCTTCATTACTGACAGCCATCGATTCAGAAGCGACGTTCTTTACTGTAATTGACCTCAAGAACGCCTTCTTCAGTGTCCCAATTGATCCGGAAAGCCAATATCTGTTCGGATTCAGTTTAAATGGACGATCTTTCAAATTTGCACGCGCACCTCAAGGATTCACAGAAAGCCCCAGCATTTATAGTCAAGCATTGAAAAAACAACTCGACAGTATCCACATGCCAGTTAACACTGCCCTGCTTCAGTATGTCGAAGATCTGCTGATCACCGCTCGAAGCGAACCCGAATGTGAAAATGCCTCACTGACTGTTTTGAATTTCCTGGCCGACAAGGGGCACAAAGTGTCCCCTTCGAAGCTGCAATTCTGTGTTCAGCAAGTTGTGTACCTGGGTCACTTGCTGTCCAAAGTGGGGAGACAGCTCACTCCTGACCGCATTCAGTTAATTGTAAACATGTCACCACCCAGAACACAAAAGGAGGTGCGGGCTTTCATAGGCCTCACTTCGTACTGCAGACAATGGATTCCCCAATATGCATTTCTAGCAAAACCACTCATTCAGTTGACAACACAGGAGGCAGCAACTTCGTCTGTCCTCCCTTGGACTCAGGAACATACACAAGCTTTTGAAGACTTAAAGAAAGCCTTATGTCAAGCACTTGTTTTAGCAACACCATGTTACAGTAAGCCTTTTACACTTTTTGTCAGTACTCACTCAGGAACAAGCAGGTTCACACAAACCGTGTGCTTACTTTTCTAGCACATTAGATCCAGTAGCCCAGGCCCTTCCGGCGTGTTTGAAATCAGTTGCAGCAACAGCTTTAGCAATCAGACAGAGTGATTCCATAGTGTTAGGACATCCATTGACAGTACAGGTTCCACATTCCGTGGAAGTCCTTTTAAATCGAACTCAGACCCAACACCTGACCATAGCAAGACTGACAGGTTATGAACTGACATTGTTTCAACCACACATAGAAATCAGACGCTGTAACACATTGAATCCAGCTACACTTTTGCCATTGAATGGAGTAGATCCCTTGGCGCATGATTGTATTGAGGTCATTACTATTACAACAAAGCCCAGACAAGACTTGACAGATGTTCCATTATCAGATCCAGACCTGACACTTTATGTGGACGGTTCATGTATGAGAACAAGTACAGGAGAATTAGTGGCAGCCTACGCAGTCACGACAGACACCGAAGTTATTGAAACCAATTGTATCGACACCTTGTCAGCTCAAGCAGCAGAGCTCATCGCTCTGACACAAGCATGTATTCAAGCTAAGAATAAGAAAGTTAACATATACACTGATTCACGTTATGCATTCGGAGTCGTTCACGACTTTGGAGTCCTCTGGCGAGAGAGAGGTTACTTAACTTCTCACGGTGCCAACATCCAACACGGTCCCCTCATTCAAGCTCTGTTAGATGCAATACATCTACCTACTGCAATCTCTATCATGAAATGTAAGGCACATACAAAAGTTACCGATACAATCTCCCAGGGTAACGACCTGGCAGACCGAACAGCAAAGCAAACTGCTCAAAACCGAACTCATGTAACTGACCAGACACAAATAGTAGTACCGACACACTGCATGACAGTCAGGGATCCCGCACATGATGTAATTGACATACAGACACATGCCACACAAGACGAAATCAAGAAGTGGACTGAACTAGGAGGGATCCAAACAGATCAGGGATGGATGACGAAGGGAAAATCTACATGGTTTCTCCCCGACTCTATGGTTCAGGTCATCATTAACACGATACATAGTCCTGCACACCTAGGAGAGAAAGCAATGCTAGACAGTATTCAACACATCTGGTACAATAAAAACTTATGAGCAGCAGCCAAACAAAAAGTGCGTACTTGCATGATTTGTTGTCAGTTTAATCCAGGTAAAAGCATCCCCGTAGAGCAAGGTGGATTTCAGCCTCCCGAACACCCTTTTGAAGTCCTCCAGATGGATTACATCCAGATGGAACGTTGTCGAGGTTTCAAATATGTCCTCGTAGTCGTATGTGCTCTTTCCCGATGGACAGAAGCATATCCAGTCCCAGATTATACTGCTCCGACCACTGCCAAGCAGCTGGTTCGTGAATTCTTCCCACGGTATGGTTTGCCCCGTATCGTGTACTCAGATAACGGTCAGCCATTCTCATCCGAGCTTGTGAAACACATTACACTCCTGTTAGGCTATCAGTGGAAGTTCCACTGTGTCCGGCATCCCGAGGCAGCAGGTCTCGTGGAGCGCCATAATCAGACTCTAAAAATCCGACTTTCCAAGATCTGTAGAGAGAAGGGTGTTGACTGGATAGTTGCTTTGCCGGTTGCCCTCTTCTATATGAGGATGGTGGCACATTCTCGAACTGGGCTATCCCCGTATGAAGTGGTCTTTGGTAGGCCACCGAATATGTGGGGGACGCCTATTCCACGTAAAATTACAGATGTTGACTGTATTATGCTGACAGATTACCTTGCCTCCTTGATGTCTGCACTACAATCTTGTCGTTCACAGGTAGCTGCAGCTTTTCCCGACAACACCGAGGTGAAGCCCCACGAGGTGGTCCCGGGGGATTTTGTCTTCGTGGGCAACTTCGATCGGAGAAGTCCGTTGGAGCCCCGCTGGCAAACCCCGAAATTGGTTCTTCTAACGACGAGGACAGCTGTTAAGGTTGAGGACAGGAAGGGGTGGCTGCATTCCAGCCACGTAAAGAAATTCCACAGACTCCCTTCGGACTTGGACTCTAAGCCCTGCCCTCCTACACAAACTGATTCAAAACTCCCTTTGGTTGAGAAAACCGCCTCTGAAGAATATAGACTGAAATTACGATTTAGCAAGTCAGACAGTTTAATTGTTTAAGTCCTCCCCTAGATGAATCGGTTAAATTAGTTTCTGACATGTATCCCCTAGATCGAGATAGAGAGAGAGATAGACAGAGACAACTCAAGAAACGTGCATATTGTAAATCACTTCGTAGTCACTGTATAGTGACGTTACTGATTATGTTTTTTTTAAGTCTTCTAATTATTGCTGCTAGTGTTTTATTGCACATCTATTACCCTATTTTCAAGCGTGCACAATCTGCTTATAACGTCACTGCTGAACATTCCTTTAGTGAATTACCCCCTCATGAATTATCCTACAGACTTGCGCTGCGCAACAACACTTTCATTAGTATGCTACATCACTCCCATCAGACTACTAACGCTACAAATTGTTGGATATGTGGCCGACTCCCTCCCTACCAAGAAAACAAGGGAGTTCTGCCCCTCTTTCCGTACCCGTTCACTCACAATGGTACATGAGGTGCATGGTTTAAATTGCTCAATTCCCTAGATCCTGATACTGCTGTATATGAAGGAAGCTGGGTTTGGGGAAACCTGAACTTAGTCTTGCTTAAAGCCTGCTACCCTGACAAGGAGGGACTTCCCGTTGAGACAGGAACTGATCTAGAAAATGAAGTGTATGGATTAGGTAATTACACAGTTACTTTCATGATTCTAACTGTCGAATCTGAAGCTGCACCAGTTTTACCCGCTATGACAGTATTACCAGTCACAGGTGAATTATGTGTCCGAAAAAATGGTTCCGTACACTTAGGTCATAGTAAATGCACTACTGTGGTCGACTTCAGTGATCAAGGCAAATCTACATTTAGAGCTTCACGTCATTCCTATTTTGTTTGTGGCCATACTGCATACATCCGCTTACCTCTAGATTGGGATGGTACCTGTTACATCGCATTCCTTTTGCCACCTGTTTTCCTAGCCCCTCCTGACTACCATAGAAATACTAATCTAGTAAACCATAGACTCCGAAGAGATCTCCCGCTTGTCGATTATACTGAAACGGCATGGGAGCAATATACAGACTTCAATAAAGGCTTCTTCCCCTATCTAGGTACTGTTTTTAATAGTAAACTGATACGCAGATTAACCAGAACCCTCGAAGCAGTAGTGAATGAGACTACTTCAGCTCTAGGCAACTTAACAGAGGAGCAGTCCGCCATGCGGGTTGTTGTTCTTCAAAATCGTCTCGTTATTGACGTCATCTTGGCAGATAGGGGTGGAGCTTGTAAGGTCATCGGGTCAAGTTGCTGTGTTTTCATTCCAAATAACGCGCCAACTGTATATAAAGCTATCACACGTCTTCATAAAATTGCAAGTTTGATACACCAGAATCCAGGCACCTGGACTTGGTCCGGTTGGTTTTGGACAACGTTAACCGCTTGGGGATGGAAGATCCTATCCTTCCTAGGCATTGGCCTTCTCATAGTATTCAGTTGCTGCCTGTGTCTACAATGTGGGCCGGCGATTTGCGGCCTGTGCGCCACATCATGCATTCCGCATTCAAATTCCCATTCAAAACGCGAAAAGAAGAAAGAAGAGCAAATGATGTTACGTGAACAGATTGATCGATTAATGAGAATCGATGTATCATGAAGGGTCCGTAGGGAACAAGGAGGGAATGAGGAAATATAATTTTTGGTCAAGTAGTGTTCCCTAACGCGTACCCCACCGTCTCCATGTACTAGCTTGAAGTGCATGTAATTTCCCTCCTGTGCCAGCTATGAAGACGCAAATACATTTGCGTCCATCTTTAACATGTCCTCTTTCAGATCCGCCATGAACAGATTGAATATTCAGTTTCTAAATATGCTATGCCAACGTCTTTTTGTGGTATACTTTACACGTTTTTCAGCTCTGGCGAAGTAGGCCCTGATTCTGCCATCGAGCCTCTTTTTCCTGCCTTCTGACTCTGAGAGCCTCAGCCCAGGCTGCCTCTGTGCCAGTGACCCCTGCCTTACTCCTTGCGCGGCTCACGGCGCTTAGCTCAGCCTTCTGCCTGCCAAGACTGTATTCAACCTTCGAGTTATCTGCTCCACTCCTCGAAAATACATTCCTGTCTCGTAGTTCAAGTAAACATCCTCCCAGCTGCAGGAGCAATGGGCCCGGCCTTTCTGTCTCCGTGCAAGTAATTCATAGACTCCGTTGCCATGGTAGGCCCATGCCCCCTCACCTCTCATGCAGACACGTAGACGCTTATACACGCACTCACAACCAGTATAGAATAGCCTCCGTCCGAGAGACCTTTCCCTTCCAGATACTACAGTTCCTTAAACATAAGATATCAGATACGATTTGGGATTAGGTTGATCTGACATCCCAGACTTATGTCTACACTTGTAGGGCTAAGTGTCAAGTCCCCTTCACCCTCCAGTTACACGTCAATCACACGTCATACTGCTGCGCGCGCATCTCTGCCATGTATTTCTGCTGACATTGCAGGATTCTCTTATGGATCCACCTACTTGTGACCTCATGATAAATGACGTTTCTAGTACACGCCTTCATGCACGCCTATTGCAACGCCTTTTCTGTTACGTATGAGCATTTTATCTCTCTTCTCAGCTGTTACGCCTTCTGCATATGCCTTTACTGTAATGCATTGACTATATATATGAATAACTGTCAATAAAATGTTGTCTGTCAGTCCCTTCCCGAACCTATGTGGTGACGGAATGGTATGCCACCTGGGCTCGAGCCAAATACCCAATTCCTTTTTAAGGAATAAAACCCTTTTTGAGAAACCTCAAATATCACGGATTTTGCCTCTTATTTATCTGAGTTATTCTTATTGATTTTACCGCATAAATTAAGCATGGGTAATTAGAATTTACCACACATTAGTAGAGATCAAAAAACGATTTTCTTCTGGGCTTGCTGAGCAGGCTGTCAAAATTCTTACAGGTCTCAGTACCTCTCACAGGCGCAGATATGCATCTCCACTGGCTCATCAGCACAGTGGCTCAAGGGAGCCTTAATAAACAGGAAGGTGTGGGAGCACACTGCTGACCTCCCAGGACTGTTCACCCCTTAGCATTCTGATCAATGCAGTTTGCAGTGCATACTTACTTGGTATTTTGCTGAAGTGTTCCACCAACGTTGGTGCAGATTAGTGCCGTTATATCTAAACAAATGTGTTTCTTGATTTTATCCGTCATCCGTAGAGATCAAAAAATGATTTTCTTCTGGGGTTGCTGAGCAGGCTGCTATAATTCTTACAGGTCTCAGTACTTTTCAGAAGCACACATGTGAATCTCCATTGGCTCGTCCGCACAGTGGCTCAAAGGATCCTTTTTAAAAAGGAAGGGGAGGGATCACACTGCTGATCTCCGTGCACAGTTCATCCCTTAGCATTCTGGTAAATGCAGTTTGCAGTGCATGCTAACTTCGTGGTTTGCTGGAGTGTTCCACCAAAGTTGGTCTAGCTTAGTGATGTCATCTCTAGACAAATGTATTTTTGCATTTTACTCGTCATCAGTAGAGATCAAAAAACAATTTTCTTCCGGGGTTGCTGAGCAGGCTAACAAAATTCTTACAATGCTCAGTTCCTCTCACAGGTGCACAGGTGCATCTCCACTTGCTAGTCATCTCAGTGATTAAAGGGAGCCTTTTTAAACAGGAAGAGGTAGGAGCACACTCCTGACCTCCCTGCACAGTTCACCCCTTAGCATTCTGGTAAATGCATTTTGCAGTGCAAGCTTACTTGGTATTTTGTTGGAGTGTTCCACCAAAGTTGGAGCAGATTAGTTCTGTCATCTCTAGTGGCATGTGTTTCTGGATTTAATCTGTCATCAGTGGAGATCAAAAAACTATTTTTGTATGGGGTTGCTGAGCAGGTTGCTAAAATTCCTAAAGGTCTCAGTACTTCTCACAGGTACACATGGGCATCTCCACTAGCTCGTCAGCTCAGTGGCTCAAGGGAACCTTTTTAAACAGCAAGGGGTGGGGTACACAGGTGACTTCCCAGCACAGTTCATTGTTATCATTCAGGTGAAGGCAGTTTGCAGTGCATGATTACTTGGTATTTTGCTGGAGTGTTCCACCATAGTTGGTGCAGATTAGTGCTGTCATCTCTAGACACATGTTTCTGGATTTGATCCGTCATCATTAGAGATTAAAAAACAATTTTCCTCTGGGGTTGCTGAGCAGGTTGCTAAAATTCTTACAGGTCTCAGTACATCTCACAGGTGCACAGGTGCAACTCCACTAGCTCGTCAGCACAGTGGCTCATGGGAGACTTTATAAACAGGAAGGGTTGGGAGCACACTGCTGACCTCCCAGTACAGTCCACCCCATAGCATTCGGGTAAATGAAGTTTGTAGTGCATGCTTACTTGGTATTTTGCTGGAGTGTTCTACCAAAGTTGGTACATATCAGTGCTGTCATGTCTAGACACATGTGTTTCTGGATTTTGTCTGTCCTCAGTAGAGACCAAATAAATATTTTCTTCTGGGGTTGCTGAGCAGGCTGCCAAAATCCTTACAGGTCTCTTTACCTCTCTCAGGCGAATGGGTTCATCTCCACTAGCTTGTCAGCTCAGTGATTCAAGGGAGCCTATTCAAACAGGAAGGGGTGGAAACACACTGCTGACCTCCCTGCACAGTTCACCCCTTAGCATTCTGGTAAATGCAGCTTACAGTGCATGCTTACTTGGTAGTACTTTAGTGTTCGGGAAAAGTTGGTACAGATTAGTGCTGTCATCTCGAGACACATGTGTTTCTGGATTTTAACCGTCATCAGTGTTAATCAAAAAACGATTTTCTTCTGGGGTTGCTGAGCAAGCTGCCAACATTCTTACAGGTCACAGTACCTTTCACAGGTGCACAGGTGCATCTACACTGGCTCGTCAGCTCAGTGGCTCAAGGGAGCCTTTTTAAACAGGAAGAGGTGGGAGCAGGCTGCTGACTTCCCAGCACTGTTCACCCCTTAGCACTGGAAAAATACAGTTTCAGTGCATACTTACTTGGTATTTTGCTTGAGTGTTCCACCAAAGTTGGTGCAGATTAGTGCTATCATCTCTAGAGACATGTGTTTCTGGATTTTATCTGTCATCAGTAGAGATCAAAACACAATTTTCTTCTGGGGTTGCTGAGCAGGCTGCCAAAATTCTTACAGGTCTCTGTACCTCTCACTGGCGCACAGGTGTATCTCCACTAGCTTGTCAGCTCAGAGGCTCAAGGGAGCCTTTAAAAACAGGAAGAGGTGGGAGCACACTGCTGACCTCCCAGCACAGTTCACCCCTAAGCATTCTATTAAATGCAGTTTGCAGTGCATACTTACTTGGTATTTTGCTGGAGCGTTCCACCAAAGTTGGTGCAAATTAGTGCTTTCATATCTAGACACGTGTTTCTGGACTTTATCTGTCATCAGTACAGTTCAAGAAACGATTTTCTTCTTTGGTTGCTGAGCAGGCTGCCAAAATTCATACAGGTGTCACTACCTCTCACTGCGCACAGGTGCATCTCCACTGGCTCGTCAGCTCAGTGGCTCAAGGGAGCCTATTTAAACAGGAAGCTGTGGGAGCACACTGCTGACATCCCAGCACGATTCACCCCTTAGCATTCTGGTAAATGCATTTTCCAGTGCATGCTTACTTGGTATTTTGTTGGAGTGTTCCACCAAAGTTGGTGCAAATTAGCTCTGTCATCTCTAGTGACATGTGTTTCTGGATTTAATCTGTCATCAGTGGAGATCAAAAAACTATTTTTGTATGGGGTTGCTGAGCAGGTTGCTAAAATTCCTAAAGGTCTCAGTACTTCTCACAGGTACACAGGGGCATATCCACTAGCTCGTAAGCTCAGTGGCTCAAGGGAACCTTTTTAAACAGCAAGGGGTGGGGTACACTGCTGATCTCCCAGCACAGTTCATCTTTATCATTATGGTGAAGGCAGTTTGCAGTGCATGATTACTTGGTACTTTGCTGGAGTGTTCCAACATAGTTGGTGCAGATTAGTGCTGTCATCTCTAGACACATGTTTCTGGATTTGATCCGTCATCATTAGAGATTAAAAAACAATTTTCCTCTGGGGTTGTTGAGCAGGCTGCTAAAATTCTTACAGGTCTCAGGACATATCACAGGCGCACAGGTGCAACTCCACTAGCTCGTCAGCACAGTGGCTCAAGGGAGACTTTATAAACAGGAAGGGTTGGGAGCACACTGCTGACCTCCCAGCACAGTCCACCCCTTAGCATTCTGGTAAATGAAGTTTGTAGTGCATGCTTACTTGGTTTGTTGCTGGAGTGTACTACCAAAGTTGGTGCAGATTATTGCCGTTATATCTAGACACTTGTGTTTCTTGATTTTATCCGTCATCTGTAGAGATCAAAAAATGATTTTCTTCTGGGGTTCCTGAGCAGGCTGCCAAAATTCTTACAGGTCTCTGTACTTTTCACAGGCAGACATGTGCATCTCCACTGGCTCATCTGCACAGTGACTCAGTGGATCCTTTTTAAACAGGGAGGTGTGGGAGCGCACTGCTGACCTCCCTGCACAGTTCACCTCTTAGCATTCTGGTAAATGCAGTTTGCAGTGCATGCTAACTTCGTGGTTTGTTGGAGTGTTCCACCAAAGTTGGTCTAGCTTAGTAATGTCGTCTCTAGAAAAAATGTGTTTTGCATTTTATTCGTCATAATTTTCTTCTGGGGTTGCTGAGCAGGCTGACAAAATTCTTACAATCCGCAGTACCTCTCACAGGCGCACAGGTGCATCTCCACTGACTCATCAGCACAGTGACTCGAAGGGAACCTTTTTTAAACAGGAAGGGGTGGGAGAACACTGCTGACCTCCCAGCACAGTTTACACCTTAGCATTCTGGTAAATGCAGTATGCAGTGCATATTAACTTGTTAGTTTGCTGGAGTGTTCAACCAAAGTTGGTGCCGTTTAGTGCTGTCATCTCTAGACACGTGTTTCTGGATGTTATCCGTCATAAGTCGAGATCAAATAAATATTTTCTTCTTGGGTTGCTGATCAGGCTGCCAAAATTCTTACAGGTCTCAGTACCACTTGCAGGCGCATAGGTTCATCTCCACTAGCTCATCCGCTCAGTGGCTCAAGGGAGCCTTTTTAAACAGGAAGAGGTGGGAGCACACTACTGACCTTCCAGCATAGTTCACCCCTCAGCATGCTGAGATGGTGCAGATTAGTTTTGTCATCTCTAGACACTTTGTAGTAGTGGGCCTCAAAAAGGCCTACCAGTACTATGTGTTCCCCTTCTATGCACAGAGTCCCCAGACCTATAGAAATAGGTTGGCACAGAAGCTGGAATAGAAAATACAGAGTTTATTAAACCTCATGAGGTGGAACTACATTCACACAGCATCCTTCGGTAATGTATGAAGTAGCACCCTGAATGGAAGGAGCTTGGTCCTTTTATACCCACACAGGGGCTCAAATGAAGGCGGTACAAGTACAAAATGCTGGCTTTAGGTACATATAAGGTCATACAGAAAATTCACAGTCAGCAAGTGGGAGGAGCTAACAGTTGCTAATTCTGGTGAACACATCCTGACAGTTACAGACCGGGAACAGCTGCAAGGACAGCTGCAAGCTCAACTGAGCATGTGCAGTGTAGAAAAGGCTAAATATATCTCGTCTCTAGGCAGATTTCGAGAGCAGTTAACAGGAAGGTAGGACAGAGCACATGGTGAGCACATGGTAGCACATGGCAAACAAAATGGCTGACAGAAATACAAAATGGATTCCACAAAATGGACAAGATAGTCTCTAAGTACAGGATGGCTTCTGCTAATGCTAACCTCATCACTACCAAAATACAACAGATGACCCTTTTAGCATTAGCTGAAGACAGTCTTTCATCTAGGTAATCTAGATATGCATCCTGTACATTGATGCTCATAATCTCAATTATCTCTGTATTTAGCATTTGTTGTTCTTTTATTTCTGCAATATTTCTCTTGGCAGGTGTACAAGCAGTGATGCACATGGAGCAAAGCATAGGACCACATTGTATACAAGTACAGCATATAAATAATATTGCCTACAGTATACATAAAATATTCAGTAGTTTCCAGCCCCAAGTAGCAAATAGTGTTCCAGAACCAAGTCGAAAAAGTCCATGTACCAGTCTCTGGGTGAATCTCTGCAGCAATCTTATGCAGTTTTAATATTGCGTCGTATACTGAAGGTGAGTGATCTGGTATAAATACACTGCAACTGCTACCGATGATGCGACATGCACCACCTCGATCAGCCAAAATCACATCAAGCACCATTCTGTTTTGGAGTGCTACAATCCTTGCAATTTGCAGTTCCTCTGTAATGTTCCCAAGTGCCGTTGCTGTCTGATTGGTAACAGCTTCCACAACACGAGTGAGTCTCCTTATTTTACTTATGTTTAATGCAGCACCCACGAAGGAGAACAAACCCAAATTAAAATCGACATATTGTTGCAAAGTGGTATCAGTCTGATGAACCTCATCAGTACTTATTGCTCGTTTGTATCTGCTCTTGGAAATGTCATTATACAATTTGAAGTTGAGGTGATATGACGCAGGTGCCAAAAACACAGGGGGCAACAGAAAAGCAGATCCCAGACCACCCAACAGGTAGTTGATAGTATCCCTTATTTCCACAAACAAAATAGGTATTGTGCGAAGATGTGAAAATACTATTATTAGCTCCTTCAATAGTCAGTGTCAAAATACATTCACTCCGTCCCACTGGAATCCTCCCAACACTACTAATACATAAATCTGCCTTAGCTCTTGTCACAGAAATTACAAAAGGTCCACTGTTCTTGATATTGCTCATGTTCGTAAAGACATATGGTGTCGAAATATTGTCAGGTTGATACTCCTCCCATGCCCATTTAGTCCCTTTAGCTTGAGGATAACCATCTGTATCTTGATAGCATACTTTATTCAGACAAAAGTTAATCCCACCTACTGAAGTTTTTCCAAAAGCTAACAAAAGTGCATTCCAAGCTTGACACGAACCATTATGGGAAAACGGTAGAAGAATAAAAGGTGTTCCTCCCTTCTTTTGGTGTGCAGGTATCATTCCACACACCCAACAGTTGGTGGTATTCGTGGCATTGTGTGTATGATGCAACATCTTGGTGAATGTATTATTTAGGTATGATTGTCGATGCTTTTGCTCATGGTAGGGAAGTGTGAAGGAATGATGTTCCACAGGCACTGTAGGTGTGGCAACAAAAAGCTGTTTAGATGGAGCCACTTTCTCAACAAACCAGATGATTATTGCCACAACCACCAGAGCAACAGCAAGCTCTGCAGCACAAATGATTCTTTTGTTATGCATTTTTGCAACAGCAATAATTGATCTTTCTACAAACTCATTGAAACAATCGTTGGAGCTCTTATCCCTGGGCTGCCATTGATTTCTTCACCACGGGCCAAGATGGGTGTCACTACACTATGCAGGACTGATTCCCCCCCACCCCTTGCCACATCGGCGTTCCATTTCACTAACCGAGGGTGGTAGCTAAACCAGTCTTTTTTTTCAAAGCAGATTCTTTCCTTGGTCTCAGCTGATATCGGGAATCTCCAGCCATCGTGTGGTCCGGGAAGACTTCTGCAGATTTGTCAGGTGAGATAGCTTGACCTTTCTCCGTCTCCAGAATCTCTTGATGGTCGGTCAACACAGCAGGTTCCACCAAGGCAGGCGACACACGTTTGCAGTGTGTGCTATGGACCCAGTTCTTCTTGTTCATCAATCAAACTGCTGTCCTTGTTGCTAGGAGCACCTGCTACGGTCCTCGCCACCTTGGTTCCAAACTGTTGGATCTGTCGAAGACCTTGACCATCACGTGGTCGCCAGGACAGAGTTCATGGGCCTCACCTGTAGATCTGTCAGGAAGAGCTTCTCAAACCTACTGATGAATAGAGATCAAACTGTCAGTTAACTGTGCCAAATAAACATTCATCAGAAGACATGGAACATCTTGTATGGGGCGTGGCTTAGGAACTCCCCAAATGTTCATTTGTTTCCGAAAAACCACTTCATATGGGGTAAGGCAAGATCGTTAATGTGGCACTGATCTTATGGACAACAATGCCAAGGGTAGTGCATCTGGCCACTTCAAAGACGTTGAAGCCAGTATTTTCGCCAATTTCAATTTCAAGGTAGCGTTGTACCTCTCCACTAATCCTGCTGATTGCGGGTGGAAGACTTTCTGCTTGATCCCTAATCCTTTCAGGACATGCTCAACAACTTGCCCAATAAAATGAGGTCCGTTGTCACTCCACAAAAGTTTACAAACACCATATCTAGGGAACAACTACTTTAGATGCACCTTCGCTGTGGTGAGAGCAGCATTATCCTTTGTAGGGTATGCCTCTATCCATTTACTTAAGGCACATACCACCACTAGGACATGTTTCAGATTATTGCAGCGTTCAAGTTGGATGGAATCCATCTGCAAAACTTCAAAAGGTGAATTTGGTGTAGCAAACCCTCCTGTAGGAGTCCATGTCCCATTACCAGGATTATACTGCCAACAGATCAAAAAGGACTGTACTACACTTTTAGCTGCGCTGGCAATTTCAGGATGTTCCCAAACTTGCGTAAGCAATTAAGTTATTGCTAGAGCTCCAACATGTGCCAGCCCATGTGCCATTTGAACCATAGGTTGTAAATAGCCTGCAGGCAATTTCCATTTATCCATGTCTTTGGTGCGCCAACAACCCTCATTGTCCAATATTCCTTCTTTAGCCCATTGCTCAAGTTCTGCTACAGAAGCAGATCTCTGTACATCTAACACTTCCTGTCTAGTAGCATGCCATCGCTCAGCTTGAGATCGCTCAGCTTGAGACTTCACTACGTATATGGAAGTAGTGCTTCGTTGCATTGCAGTCTCACGAGCTACGCGGTCTGCAAAGGCATTGCCTTGTCCTATTTTGAATTAATTTTCTTGTGTGCGCTACACTTCATAATAGCAATTTTCTTTGGGTATGCAAGTGCAGTCAAGAGATTATGTACTTATTCTCCATGCGTTATCTGCACCGTGGGATGTAAGAAAGCCTCTTTCCTTCCAGAGTAGGCCAAAATCATGAACCACTCCGAAAGCATAGTGGCTATCCATGTAGATGTTCACACACAAGTCAGTGCTAAGTTCACACGCTCGTGTCAAAGCTATTAGCTCAGCTGCTTGAGCCGACTTCTGAGGTATGCGAGCTGTTTCCACTACTGTCTGAAGTGTCGTATTTGCATTTGCAGCTGAGATCGTGCCATCTGGTAACTTCAAACAGAACCCATCAACCCAAAGTTCCTCATCTACATCTGGAAGGGGCGTATCTTGTAAATCGACGCAACCCTTTGTCTGTTCCTCAGTAAGGAATATACAATTGTGAGGCTCTTTTGATTGGGACTCGATTACAGGATATGGCAACAAAGGGGCTGGGTTCAGTGTTGTGCATCTCTTCAAGGTAATATGAGGTGCTAACAGTGTCAATTCATATCCTGTCAGACAAGCATTAGTTAAGTTTTGTGTCTTAGTCTGATTCAAAAGGGCATCTACTGCATGGGGTATAGCACCAACAGTTTGTGTGACAAAACTATCCCTTCACTCTGACGTATGGACACAGCTGTTGCTGCAACTGAACGAAAAAACCCAGGCAATGCATGAGCAACAGGATCAAGGACAGCTGAAAAGTATGTGCAGGGACGCTGCTCATCACCATGTGTCTGTACTAAAACTGATAATGCATATCCATCGTTCTCGTGTACATAGAGTGTAAAAACCTTTGTGTAATCTGGAGTGCCTAACACTGGTGCAGATCAAAGAGCTTGACGTAACTGTTGAAAAGCATTCTCACATTCATCTGTCCATGGAAGGGGCATAGGAGTATCTTTCGTCAAAAGTGCTTGCAAGGGTTTGACAATGTGAGGAAACCCTAATATCTATTGCCTACAAAACGAGGTCAGACCAATGAATGCACGGACATCTTTCTGAGTGGAAGGTACTAGTGTGTCTAAAATTGCTTGTACGTGGTCTGGTGTAAGTGCACGGCCCTCCTTAGACAGAAGGTGACCTAAGTAGGTTACCTTCGGTCTACAAAATTGCAATTTATTTCTTGACACTTAATGATGGTTTGTAGAAAGAAAAGAAAGCAAAGACAAAATACACTCTTCACATAGTTCAGGCGTATCGGCTGCCAACAAAATTTCATCGACACATTGTATGAAAGCCACTCCTTCAGGCAAAATAAAGGAATCAAGTTGTCGTTAAAGGCTGGACTATAAATACTTGGGCTCTCAGTGCACCCTTGAGGAACTCTACAAAATCTATATGATCGATTATTCAAAGTGAAACCAAACAAAAATCGGCTATCAGGATGAATAGGAATCAAGAAGAAAGATTTCTTCAAATCGATAGCAGAAAATGTAGTCGCTGTTTGGGGAACCAAAGTAAATAGTGTTGTTTTGTCAGAAACCACAGGGTACTGCGGTACTACAATCTTGTTGACTTCCCTCAAATCAATGATGAATCTGTAAATCCTAGGGTTAGTATCTTTTTTCAAAATAGGAAGAATAGGACTATTGCAAACATTGTAAGGAACGTCTTCCACACCCCCCACTTTAATCAAATCATGAACAATGCATGTAAGTGCTTCTTCTCCTTCTCTAGAAATGTTATACTGAGGCAGTCTTGGCAAAGAAGCACCCTCCTTGACACTAATATGTACTGGCGGAATAACCATTTCCCCTACATCTGTGTTGAAAGTAGCCCACAAAGAACTAGGGAGTGAAGCTAATGCAATGTCCACTTTAACAATGCAGGATCTTTCAATCACGCGGTAATTGTCATTCAATATAACCTGTACTCCTTCCGGAGAACATCGTATCGTAGCCCTGAAATACTTGAGCATATCAAGACCCACAGACAGTCTGGTGTGTTTGGAGAATGCAAAAATTGCAAACAAATATCGGCTATCAGGATGAATAGGAATCAAGAAGAAAGATTTCTCCAAATCGATAGCAGAAAATGTAGTCGATGTTTGGGGAACCAAAGTAAATAGTGTTGTTATGTCCGAAACCACAGGGTACTGCGGTACTACAATCTTGTTGACTTCCCTTAAATCAATGATGAATCTGTAAATCCTAGTATCAGTATATTATTTCAAAATGGTAAGAATAGGACTATTGCAAACATTGTAAGGAACTTCTTCCACACCCCCCACTTTAATCAAATCATGAACAATGCATGTAAGTGCTTCTTCTCCCTCTCTAGAAATTTTATACTTAGGCAGTCTTGGCAAAGAAGCACCCTCCTTGACACTAATATGTACTGGCGGAATAACCATTTGCCCTACATTGGTGTTGAAAGTAGCCCACAAAGAACTAGGGAGTGAAGCTAATGCAATGTCCACTTTAACAATGCAAGATCTTTCAATCACGGGGTAATTGTCATTCAATATAACCCGTACTCCTTCCGGAGAACATCGTATCATAGCCCTGAAATACTTGAGCATATCGAGACCCACAATATTGTCTGGTGTGTTCGGAGAATGCAAAAATTGCAAAAATTGACATGGAGCAGTGAACTTATCAACATGGAATGTGAGTGGTTGTGACAATGGGCTAAGGGAAGGTGTTCCATCGAACCCTATCGATGTAATGATTGGGCCAGACAGAGGAGCCCTTGAAACCAATTGTTTAGATAAGGCGCTTCGAGTAGCTCCTGTATCAACCAGAAACTGATCAGAAGAACCCAAAACATGTGCTGTAACATAGGGACCCCTCTGATCCACTGGAACTTAAACTGGTTCCTTATACCATCCTAGGCAATCCTATGCATAAGCAGAATCTTGAAAATCAGACGGCACATAGTTGTACATTTTATATTGGTTCCTTCTATCAAAAGTGATAAACCCATCCTGCCCACGTGTATTAGCATCAAACCTAGCGTGATCATTTGTGCTTCCTCTAGGCCCTGAATATCCTGAACGACTTCTCATTTGTCCCTGACTATGTGGACACTGCTGAGCACGGAGCACTGGACAATCAGAAATCCAATGCCCAAATTTCTTGCAGTACGCACACTGGTCAACAGACAAAATCAAAGGAGTATAGGAAGGAAAGGACAAACCATAAGATCCATGTCCACCTCTATCATTACCTCTAGAAGGTGGACCAAAAGCCTTAGCCAACATAACCTTTGTTTTCAACTCTTTAGTCTTTTTATCCTCATTACCCATCGCTTCTAATTCCTGGCATTCATAATACTGAGCCATAGTCAAAAGAGAAACCGGAGAAGAGGTAGTCCATGAACTCTCACTGGCCTTTAGGCGACTAGCTATTCCTGGCAAAAGGTTTGCTGCATATTTATCGACAAACAGATGCCTACCCATGTCATCTGTCAATGAATGGCCACTAAAATCGTGGAATGCCTCCTCAGAGCGTGTAAAGAAATCTGATTCATCTGCATTTTGCTTACACAGTGCTAATATAGTCAAATCTATCTTTTTTGGGGGAATAATCGTCTTTAACTGAACTAATATAGCTGTAGGGAGATCTAAAATCAATTTACACGGTTTCTGTGCAAGCTCCCACTCTACATCCATCTGTTCTAACTCTTTTCATAATGCCCCAAAAGTTGCACAATCATCAACTTTACGCACAGTTCTCCACATGTCAGGCGGCAATATCAATCTGAAAAACAAATCAATATTAGGCAAAGTCATGGTACAAGAGCTAATAGCACCCTCAACTTCCTCATAAAAAGCTGCTGGATTTTTTCACGGATCAGGCAATGCATTTTTAAGGGCCATAACATCCACTCTATTCCAAGGAGTGTAAACCCAATTATAATTAAAGTAACCCTTTGCATCAATAGAAGTCTTATCATCACTCGTACCCGCTCCTTTAGAGAGGAACATACAAAGGTGCGGCTTCCCACATAGGTTTCGCATGAACTATCATAGTCTTATCTGTTCCGAAGATAGAAGCTTGTGCCACGCCGGTCTGAGATGTTTGTGCATCTGGGTCTGCTGCCTTTCTCTACTCTCGCAAATGGACTGCCTCAACATGTAATTTAACCAAACGCCTGGTTATATCAGCCACCTGAGAAAAGACAAAAAGACCATCACGCATTTGTTTACTATCCTGTGCTACATCATCAGGCTCCAATACATCAGAATGTTTCCTAAACCGCTCAACGACCTCTGCAGCAAACACCTTGGTAAAATATATTTGCTCTGTTCCTGCCAATTTTTCATCTCCTCTAAAAGCTTAGAAGCAGGGGCGGTACTGCGGCTCAAGGGAGCCTTTTTGAACAGAAAGGGGTGGGAGAACACTGCTGACCTCCCAGCACAATTTACCCCTTAGCATTCTGGATAATGCAGTTTGCAGTGCATATTTACTTGGTATTTTGCTAGAGTTTTCCACCAAAGGTGTTCCAGATTAGTGCTGTCATCTCTAGAAAAAGTGTTTCTGGATTCTATCTGTCATCAGTAGAGATCAAACAACAATGTTCTTCTGGGGTTGCTAAGCAGGATGCCAAAATTCCTACAGGTCTCAGTACCTCTCACAGACGCACATGTGCATCGCAACTAGCTTGTCAGCTCAGTGGCTCAAGGGAACCTTTTAAAACAGGAAGGAGTGGGAGCACACTGCAGACCTCCCAGCACAGTTCACCCCTTAGCATCCTGGATAATGCAGTTTGCATTGCATGTTTACTTGGTATTTTGCTGGAGTGTTTCACCAAAGTTGGTGCAGATTAGTGCTGTCATCTCTAGACACATATGTTTCTGGATTTCATCCGTCATCAGTAGAGATCAAAAAATGATTTTCTTCTGGGGTTGCTGAGCAGGCTTCCAAAATTCTTACCGGTCTCAGTACCTCTCACAGGTACTGAGACCTGTAAGAAATACTAAAGCAAGCAACATGAGACTGCATTTACCAGAAAGCCGGGAGCGAACCTTGCTGGGGGGTGAAGCATTTTGCTTCCACCCCTGTTCCTCAGTTATTTCCAACTTACACCCTTCAACCAATGTTGGAGAGTTCAGTAACTGTCAACAACGTGAACATTTGGCACACAATGGATGATATCAGGAGCAGGTAGTAACTTTCTGGGGATGATACCTAGCCAGCTGTCTTTCTCTGTTTCTTCTTTTGAACGACCTACTCCACATTTTTCATCAGTACCTTCATGTGCAGGCAGCGTTGGTTCAGGGTGCTCTCTGACAGAGAAGACAGGTGGCTGGTGCAAATGTTGTTGCACTGGATGTGGTAGGCACACAGGGAGGTGTGGGAATGTTGGTGGCAATCTAGCATAGTCAGGTGACAATGACACTGCAGTCTGTTCATCCATTTTGTCCATAAACCTGTCCTTTATGTTTTTCTCTGCCTGCTGCTGTTGCATGGTCATGAGGATCCCTATGAAATGGCCCATCTCTCCTTGTGAATCCTCATATGCATGGAGGATTCTGGAGAGGTGTTGGGTGTCCACATCAGCAGCACCAGTTGCATGATGGTGCCAGTCCCCATGATCTCTCCCACCACCCCTACCCACCCAAGCAGGACCAGTTGGTACTGGCACAGTCGACACATAGTATCCTGCATTGTTGCTATCTGTGGTATTGTTGCGCAACTCAAGAGTGCCCTGTGTTGCTGTGCTGTTGATGTTTTCCTGGGCTGCAGTGTCAGTGCAGGTAGGGGTTAGCTGGTTGATGGCAGCTGAAGTGGGAATGGTCACTGAAGATCCACATATTGCTGCCACTGGTGCTGGTGGATTACCCATACATGTGTAGCAGGGATCCTGTTCTCCTACAGTACTGTGCATAGAGACTTGGAACCTCAGTGAATTAGGGTGTGCCAAAACTCACCTTAGTACCCAAAATCCCCTACCGAGCTAGCTACAGTGTGTCATTGGTCATTACAAACTCCCAATACTTAGACAAACCAGAACATGAACTTAGAATACCTCAGGTCACGTGGAACACATGAACACTCTTTCGTTATACAATCATTTCAATCCAGAATGAGGAGTAAATGAGGACGCGTACACATTTGAAATGTTTATTTACTGATGCAGTGTTCTCAAACACAGTATCTTAGATTATACAAGCAAACATATTATAAGAAGCAAAGTTATCAGCGTAGTTGCTAGTCCATAGAATACAAAAGGTGACAACATGCTAAAATGTTGAAATGAATAGGTTTTAACAACACCTAATTCTCACCCTCCCTATCTAGTATATTATATTATATATAAGAAGGTCTATTTGGGTTTTAGCAGGGCGGCCCCATACATCAAGATCCTAGTGGTAAGGGATCACATCATCTTCCACCAGCTCTCTGCATGCGAAGCACCATCAAGTGTGTAGTGTGCTCTGTAGAGAGCAAAATAAAACTTGCCTAAAGCCAGAACTTGGCCGCCATTTGCATGTATGTTATGTCTAGGAAGGTGCGAAGATCAGACCTCACAACAACACTGTGTCGAGTTATCCGTGAAGGCTTCAGCACTCACTGTACAGACACAGTTTACCAAGCAAAGCTGATATCAGAGCAATAACATATTATTCTCATGTAAACCACAACGCTCTACTGGGCTGAAAGCTAAAACAACAATTATGTGTCGTGTGCAGAAGCAGCAAAAAGGTAAAATGGCGTTTAAACATTTAATAAGCTCATGCTAACCTAAAACTGCATATAGGCAATGAGTAACTATATGACATCCCCCCATGATCCGAGCACGGATAAGATAAGATAAGATAAGGCAAGGGGCTCATCAGGAAAGCAGAGTTCAAGAACGAACAGCCAGTTCAAATTTAGGATAGCTAGAAATATTTTTTTCAGTAGCCCAAAAGAAAAGAAATTGGTTCAACATGACAATTTTGTTACTCAAGTCAATAGGCCTGGGTGGCAAAAAACTCTTCCATAATTATAAAAAAAACAATTAGCACGAATAACGTAATGTCATTAAAGGCCATGAATGTCCTCATGCCAGGACTGAATATGCAAAATAAGCAGCAACAGACTCCAGCAGGAAGTCACTGTTATCATCCGAAAACAGTTCAGCCATCTAATTTAATAGCGGTAGAGAACATACGTGCTCTTCAAGTACCGGAGCCTCTAGCATCATCAAAGGACAACTTGGTTGGTTCTCAATAAAGCTGTGTGCCTAGAAATCTTGCGCCGCTGCGAGTATATTCCAATGACCCATTATTCCATGCATCGCTGCCAAGGCCATAATCCTTTCGACAGAACAGGACAACTCATGAGCAACTAAGGGACTCATCAGTTGATTAAAATCCACGTCAGGAGACACCATCTTGCAGAGACTCAAATGAAAGGCCCACTCAAAATCGCAGCTCAGGCAATGAAACACAGGCTGGACACATGTGAAATAGGAAAATCGAAACGATAATCCATATGCAGCGCTTAAGGTGGCGAGCGGCAGCGTGCCATAGTATTCAAGCATCCTGTTGCGAAACAGTGCCAGGTGGGGCTGCGCGTCGTGTAACACAGGATGGGCATCAATTTCTGATAAAACAAAATATCACCAGAACGCCTGCCGCCAGCGCCAGCAAAACAGGAAATCCACCAAATAAGCTTGTAAATATCGAATGGAAGAAAGCAGGACTGACTCCAAATATCTTATCAAATGAAGTCACAAGACTGCTGCTAACTAACTTAAAAAAGTGTGCGAGGCCAGAAGTGGAGGACGCGTTAAAGATTGAATGAATCAGTTCACTGAAATGCAATGGCAGGTCAGTATTTAATAATGCCTGCACCTCTGTGCGGGTGTTGGCTACGTGAAGGACAAATGTTTCACGAGCTGAACTAAGGGCCACTTCTTTTTGGGACAAAAGGGCTCTTATTCTACTCATTCCATTGAACTCTGCCGTCAAGGTTGGAATCCGCAGCTAGATGGAAACATCTGAGTTCCCATGTGGAGGAGGATACAAAACATTTTTGCAGCAAACCACACGTTCAGTTACTGTAACCACATAAGCAATACCTCTAATTAACCCACAACAATCCTCATTATTTAAAAGTAAATAACTGCTGTTGCCAGTAATGTGAAAGTGGGGAAGATTGTGGGAACGGGAGTACCTTTCATAAAACAGGCTAAATTTGACCGTTCTTGGTTGGAAGAACCATGTAATTGAATATGTCTACACATTAATGAGTGATCTGGTGTTTCTCTGCACTCTTCACCTTTAAGATAAACCTCCTGCCCATCTTTAAGGTATCTGTAAGTGAAAGGAAGCGACCAGGCTTCATGTAGATATGAACTACCCAGTGGTTCTTATCAGCCTATTGCAATATATCGCATAGAATTTGTAAATTTAAACAAAGCAAATGGTAATGTGATTAACCCGTGGATAAGCCACGTCGCAAGAAATGCGCATGCGCGTCCGCCCCCGCATGCGCATTTGGTTGGATGAAGTCGGCGCAAAGAAGAAGATGAAGCCCCGGGACGCCGCATAAAAGGTAAGTGCTTTTCTTTACCTTTTAAACTATTACAAATCCAAATTAGGGGTTTAGAAGAGGGCGGAGGGAGGCGGGCGGCCGGCAACTTCGCTCCATCTACGGGTGTGTGTAGTGTTGCCTACTACGCTACTTTGCAAATCGCGTAGTAGGCAACACTACGTGCACTCCGTGGGCGGAGCGAAGTGCTCTGCCCAGGGTTAGTTTTATTGTGCTACCCTTGGAATCACAAAAGTCATTCTGAATCCAAAAGAACAAGTTTTCATTGTAAGACTGGACACAGTAACAGGAATCACTTACAATAAGTGTCATCACACTAGGATATGCGTACTCCAATGCAAGTATCAGAGCACGAAGCTCTGCCAATTGTGCGGTGCAGTCCCCTAGAGTCTGCGTGTGCATGACTCTGGACTTGAACTCATCGTTCACCATGGCACCTACCACAATGGCGCATGCGGAAACGTAGGCGTGTTGAGAGCCATGCGCAACCTGCGCCGACCCATCAGTGTAAATGATGCAATGGAAATCCTCCAAAGGCCGCATAGCTAAAGGAGCTGGATGAACGAATTCATACTGTAAGTACTCCTGTGACCGTAAGGAGGCGTCAAAAATAAACGTGACATCTGGGGACGTTAATGAAGCAGCCCATTGTATCAACTGAGGGTGCAAAGCTTTTAAATTTGGTACACTGGCTTTCGTAACTGCCTCCAAAGCAGGACACGGGGTAACAACCAAAATGCGTTTTCCCTGTGACAGAGCACGTTCCTTAAGAATCGCCATCGGTACAGCCGTCAAAACTTTCTCCACAGTGGAAAATCGCATTTCAGCCGAAGTGTACACGTGTGACTTGTAAGCAGTTGGCACAGTGTCTCCTTCGTTAAAAGTCAGGTAAGTGAAACTCACCGTCCCA
This sequence comes from Lissotriton vulgaris, assembly GCF_964263255.1. Classification (NCBI taxonomy): domain Eukaryota; kingdom Metazoa; phylum Chordata; class Amphibia; order Caudata; family Salamandridae; genus Lissotriton; species Lissotriton vulgaris. Next base: position 457,621,573 of record NC_141696.1, on the reverse strand, counting down.
GGGACGATTATTATCACGAGGCTGGTGTGGTTGTCACGAGTCAGTATGAATTTAGAAGCAAGCAGATCAGTCTGCAAAGATTGCGGGATAAGTGAGTGCTCAGGCAGCCAGCATGATTTGGTAAATGAAGGTTGTATCAAAGCACACAAAGGCTTGATACACTGGGCATAATCAGGAATGTATGTTCTCCCGAAGTTCAAAAATCCCAGCAAAGACTGTAATTTTTTCAGAGTTGTCGGAGCGCGCAGTTGAGCGCATTTCTCCAAGAAGTGAGGAGCCAATCGTCTACCTTCATTGTTGAGCTCGTAGCCCAGGAACAACACTGTATACTCTGCAATGTGCGATTTTGCAAGGTTAAGTTTGTAACCCATATCTGCAAAGCTACAAATGAAGCGGTCAACTCGACACAGATGCTCCCAAAGTTCGTCGTCTGTGAGATAAATGTCATCCACATACGAGCATGCATACGGGTCGACTCTCTCCAAAAGAGAGACAATGCGTGCAGTAAAAACCCCGGGACTATTCTTATAGCCCAGAGGTTAATGTCAAAATTGTTTTTGCACACCGCTGCAAGTAAAGGAGGTCCATTGGGATCTCAGACCATCCAAATGGTGGACATAAAAACCGTTGGAAATGTCAAGCGTGGTCTTAAACCGCTTACGCATAAGACCATCCACTAAAACAGAGCCATGAGTATTCTGTACTGCGCAGGTACGGCAATGCGAGTTTAAATGCCTGTAATACATTACCAAACAAAACGATCAATCAGGCTTGGCCACAGTAAAAAGAGGGTTATTCATTGGTGGCACACATGTTTCAAGTACACCTTGATATTCTAATTTTTCAAGGATTTCCGCAACGGAAGCCTTAGCTTCACGTCAAATGGGATACTGAGGTTGAGGCTGTGGCTGAGACCGCAAAGGAATCTCGTGGTGTGGGGAAAATGTATCCCAACCACAGTGTGTACAGTACAGAGCCGCGCCAGAGCCTTAGCCCACTCTTCTGCAAAATTCAGCGCATGCTCCTTGGAGACTGTGTGCGCGAAACGGGGGAGGATTACCTCCTCCCCTCGCGGAGCTGTGATAACAAAAGGCGGGGGACAGTCAGCCTCTGCTAACAAAATGTCATAAGTAGCTGTAAGATTTTCCCAAAATATCCTTTTTATGGTACGCTGTATGTCACCTTCGATTAGAAGGACTATTTCAAAAAGTCGGTCAGGTGGAGAAACTCTAGTGTCAGCTGTTTCTACTACAACATAACGGTCAGTCGCTGTCACCTTCAGTAGTGGACGCAGGGCCTCCCGTATTATGGTAATCTCCGCCGCGCTGTCCAGCAAGGTCAGAGCCCATGTCAGATTCCAAAGCTGCGTTCTCACTATCTGTGGCATATCTCGCTGTTAAAGCGGCGACTTTCTTCTTTTGAAACTGAGGTCGTTTCGGTGTAGAGCCGTCCTGCTTGCCTGCACTGTCTTTCGGGCGGGGCTGGTCACGTCCTTGCTGGCCACCCGACCCCTTCCGCCTCCTCCACCACCGTTCTCCGAGACCGATGACTCCTGAAAAGAATGAGGAGAGTGTTGATCACAAACAAGAAATCGATCAGGTGATATTATCTTCACACGATCGCGCAAGTCATAACTACGTTTTGGGTGCGCAGGCAATGAAGACGCAGGACGAGACTCCTGTTTCTGTTGCTGTTGCATTCCCTGTTTTTGTTTTTTAGGCCAATTTTGTTTTTTGGACTTGGGCTGAACGTCAGTGTCAGACTTCTGCCCTTGGGGATGCGTTTTCTCTTTAGTCGAAAAAGGCTTGAGACCCCTACTATTCCGACTCACTGTTTTATAAGCCGCCACAATAATCCTCACTAACTGTTGGGGTTTCTCGGCATCGGGAAGCTCACTCAAAGGTGCCACACAGTCGCATACCCAATTCAACCGCAGCCTCAGGTCCGTGCTCATCCTGAACACGCTTAAGGACTGTTGGCAGGACAGCCATAGACGGAGTGCCTTAACACCTCGCATAGACCGCCGCAAATATTCTACCCCAGGTCTCACAGTCACCGATTTCAGGGGCCAAGTCTTTGGGTAAACTAATTGTCAGAATCCTGTGTTTTTCGCCAGGAGTTGTGTTAGGAAATACTGCTTCCAGCTCTTCAAATTTCTCGGCAAGTCAGAAAGGAAAATCATCCTTATCCTGGGACGTTTGCCCATCACAGCATTTACCATCACAGGACTGAGCTTTATACCGCCCTGTCCTGCAGGAAGCACCGCTCCACCCGGGGCCCCGCCCTGGAGATTACGGGTTATGTATTGCACTAACGACCTAATCACACTAATTGCGACTACATGTAGCCGTCTTCACTCAGCCACGGTGCATGCCCCGTGTTGAGGATGAGGTGTAAATCCAGCCACAACTGGGCAATATGCGCCTGGAATGGACAAAGGACCTAACCTCTGAGCTGTCAAAGAGTGGGGGAGGGTGCCACCAAACCAAACGCGATGCTGCCAAGTATCTATGGGTACCTCCTGTGCCCTGTACGGTGTATATTCATTTGGCACAGGGGTGGGAGTGTACGTTTTGAACACACCTGAAGTTCCGTCCAAAATGTCACCCATGAATAAAAGATTTCGTAAGGGTAAGCTACTTCCACACTCACCACCATTATCACGGCCATTCCATCCACGGGGACATTGTACTGCTGCAAATGGTTGCGCACCGCAATGCGAATATGCTGCGGAATGTCCACCACGGCCATAGCGACACAGAAAGGTTAAAGAACAAAGTAAACTTTGTAGCACAACTGGGTAGTAATTCAAGGAAACCGTTTGGAAAGATTCAAGCTTGAAAAGACCTATTACACAAATAGGTAGGTTACTTCCGACACCACTGTTTTCCGGAAACGACAGTGAAGGGGTTAAGGATCGAAAGATATACTACTCAAGTGTCATGTAATAAGACCACCAAAACGTTGGGCGCCATGTAGCAGGGATCCTGTTCTCCTACAGAAATGTGCATAGAGACTTGGAACCTCAGTGAATTAAGGTGTGCCAAAACTCACCTTAGTATCCAAAATCCCCTACCGAGCTAGATACAGTGTCTCATTGTCATTACAAACTCCCAATACTTGGACAAACCAGAACATGAACTTAGAATACCTCAGGTCACGTGGAACACATGAACACTATTTCGTTATACAATCATTTCAATCCAGAATGAGGAGTAAATGAGGAAGCGTGCACATTTGAAATGTTTATTTACTAATGCAGTGTTCTCAAACGCTGTATCTTAGATAAATCAAGCAAACATATTATAAGAAGCAAAGTTATCAGCATAGTTACTAGTTCATAGAATACAAAAGGTGACAACATGCTAAAATGTTGAAATGAATAGGTTTTAACAACACCTAGTTCTCACCCTCCCTATCTAGTATATTATATTATATCTAAGAAGGTCTCTTTGGGTTTTAGCAGGGTGGCCCCATACCTCAAGATACTAGTGGTAAGGGATCACATCATCTTCCACCAGCTCTCTGCATGCAAAGCACCTTCAAGTGTGTATTGTGCTCTGTAGGGAGCAATATAAAACGTGCCTAAAGCCAGAACTTGGCCGCCGCTTGCATGTATGTTATGTCTAGGAAGGTGCGAAGATCAGACCTCACAGCAACACTGTGTCGAGTTATCCTTGAAGGCTTCAGCACTCACTGTAAGGACACAGTTTACCAAGCAAAGCTGATATCAGAGCAATAACATATTATTCTGGTGTAAACCACAACGCTCTACTAGGCTGAAAGCTAAAACAACAATTGTGTGTCGTGTGCAGAAGCAGCAAAAAGGTAAAATGGCGTTTAAAGATTTAATAAGCTCATGATAACTTAATACAGCATATAGGCAATGAGTAACTATATGACACCAGAAGGCTGATGAGAGTCATATACGCTGGAGGGCTCCTGTTCGACCATAGTCTGGGCCTTGCTGCCCTACATGGGTCTAGGTATGTCCTCAGCAGGCCCCGTAGTTTCAACCATAACAGAATGACTTTATGAATAACCACTGCCCCTCAAATCATACAGATTACATAGGCTAAAAAAGTTCCAGATGAGTTACTTTAGATAGATTGGATTCATTCATCCATTTGCAGGCCTATTTTTTGGGAGGAGTATGTGCTTGGGACAAGAGGGGGATTGATGGACATGAGCAGGTATGTGCATTAATTTGCCTGTTGGGTTTAGTTCACATTACATATCTGAAGACATTGAGTTGTTCCTAACACCCTGTGAATGACACAAGTGTGTTTAGGTTGTCCACATCTTTACGTTCACGGTGGGATCCATACTTTATTTCTCCCTATGTGGGTACTTTTTTGTGCCTATATACTGGTCTTAGTGTATGTTTTTACCAGTAACATTGGTGTGACTGCCTACTCACTCACATTCTATTAACGTAGCCAGGAAGTTGCGGGAATTGAGTGAGGTAGCTGCTTAATGTTATTATCTCATTCTACAAATGTGAATAGCTGCGAGTAGCAACATTGTGTGACTGTTTAACTCATGTACTTTGCACATTGATTCCATGGTCAAATGATTTCACAAACTGAGCTTTGTGCCATTTTGTGACAAAGAAGTATGATAAACTGTTGTTTGAGTGCTTGTTATCTATTTTTGTATTTGTGAAATGTAAACCCATCCTCCCACCCAGACCACCAGGCCACCAGGAAGAATGTTGCCCAGACAATGTTTGTACGTGTATTAGAAAGATATTTGTCTTTGTTGGCTGGTCTTTGTAGCCCATAGACAAATGTGGCAGTTATTATATGTTCCCCAGTGTCTGCCATCTTGCTAATACACAATAACTCACTGTGAGACAGACATAGCCAACAATGAACTGGTAGTGCTGTATGTGTAGGAATGTTTGCTGTTCTTCCCACTACCATCAGGGCCAGTCCTTCCTGCCCAGAGCAAACAGTCCAACTGGTCATAAGCTTACCTTACAGTGTGTCAGAATGTACCTCCTGGCTGATTAGCACTGGGAATTGGTGTATGACTTTTCCTGGGATAAACCCATGCTGGGAGGGACTAACCAAACCCTCAAACACCCCTGCTAATCTTTTGACTAGTATCTTTGAATAGACCTTGACGTCAGCGTTCATCAACGTAATTGGGCGGTATGAACATGGTTCGGTTATGGGTTTACCTTTCTTTGGTATTACGATGATGTTGGCTGCACCCCAGGACTCAGGGACAGATTCACCCTTTTGTGCCATTGCCATGATATTAAACATGTCCCCTATGATCACTGTTTGGAATATTTAAAAAAATTCCACCGGGATCTGGTCCGGCCCTGCTGCCTTCCCCGAGAGAAGACTGCCAAGAGCAGTGACCAGTTCCTCTAACCGGAATCCAACATCTAACTCCTCCTTTTCAGTTGTGGAGAGCACCGAAGGAGGCGCCTCACTCAGATATTTTTCTATCACTTCCGTGCTGGCTGGTATATCTGAGGCGTAGAGATCTGTATAGAAATGTTTAAAGACCTCCCTTACCTGTCCTTGATCTGTTACCATATTTCCTTGGATATCAGCAATTACTTTAATATCTGCTGCTGCTACTCTCTGCCTAGTCCGCACAGCTAGAATATGACCCACCCTTTCACTGAGCTCATATGCGTTCTCCCTGTTAGCCATATATTTCTCTGCCATCTTTTGAGCAACTCCTTCTATGGCATCTGCTCTAAGCGATATTAGCTTAAGGATGTTTTGTTCTATCGGGACCTGTTGTTGTATAGCTACTGCTAGTTCTTCTTCGGCCCTCAATATATTTTGTCATATTTCTTCTGTCTTCCGTTTCTCTTTTTTTTGTGCGGACAATACAAAGCTTAGCGTCTCCCCTCTAACACCAGCCTTAAAGGCATCCCACACTATGCCTGGGGGCGCAGTCCCTCTATTTATATCCCAGAAGTCCTTGATCCATTTTGTCATATACACCCCATATCCATTATCTTGCAGCAGCGCCCTTTCAAAAGTCCATTGCACCTCTTTTTTATGAGAATGCCCTAGCCTTATCGTCAGCACCAATGGGCTGTGATCAGATATAATTCAGGGTTGTTTTTCAATTTTTGATTCAGCAATTAGACTATTTGAAATTAGGAAGTAATTGAGTCTGACCAGCACCTGGTGAGGAGCAGAGAAGAAAGTGCTACCATCTAAGTTCGGATGCCATTTTACCCAAGGATCTTCCAATGAGTTATGGGTTACCATATCCGACAGTGCCCTAAACATTTTTCTTTTCCTGCCTAGATATTGTGAGCCTGGCTGCAAGAATGAACTAATTGGGTCAAGCAGATTAAAATCACCACAACATACAATTGGCTCAGGCCATTGTGTCAATTCCACATCCAGGTATTGAAATACGTCCGGGTCGTCCTCCGTGGACCCATATACTGTAGCTAAGGTGAGCGTCTCCCCCTTAAAGGCTATCTCGATCAGCGCCCACCTCCCCCATTGATCTTCTTTTTTTCTCTTTATAATTGTGTCACTCCTCCTGCCCAGCACCGCCACCCCTCTAGTTTTGGTCCCTTGATTTCATTTTGCCATGGCTTCGAACCCTAATTGGACCAACAGGTGTGCTTTAGTACCCTCTATGTGGGTCTCTTGCAGACAAACCAAATCAACATGTAATGTTCTGAGTAGTGCAGCTACCTTGAACCTCTTTTTTTGCTCATTGAGCCCGCATACATTTATCGAGGCTATTCTACATGCCATATAGTTTTAGTACTTTCGACCATATGCTGATAGTTGTCTGTTTTATCTTTACTTTGCTGTATATCTTGTGTTCTTTTCCCTACCCAAACTTGTAATGCCAATGACAAAACAGCATATTCTTGTGCAACATTTCTTCCCTCTCCCCTTCCTTCCCCTCCCACCCCTACTGTCCCCCCCTTTCATGCACCCGGTGCCCTACCCTCTCTGTGCTCCCCCCACCCACCTCCCCCCTCCCCATTGAGACGCCCTGGGTACAAAGTTCCCAGGTGTGGTTGTCAGTTAGGGCAGTACGTGTCAGACGTGCCCTGTGGCCCGGAATCAAAGAGATGTATTCCCTACATCTCTTTGGTACATAAATAGAAACCTCTGCCTTACAATATAAATAAAGCCTCTCCCTTACAATATAAATCCTGCTCAATATCTACTTATTTTGCTGACATGTGGGAGTTATGTCCTGCGTTTTAAGTTGTTGTTGTTTATTTAATTATTCGGAAGGCTTTCAGAACTCTTGCTATTTGCCAGCTTTTTCGTTAGTATTCCCCCCGATTTCGTTCAGATAGGATTCTGCTTGCACTTCACTGGTAAAGGTTTTAGTGGTGCCTTTATAGATTATTTTTTGTCTTGCTGGGTTTTGAAGAAATATCTTTGCACCCTTTTGTTCGAATGGGGTAATCAGCTGCCTCATCCTCCACCGAAGTTCTACAGTCGTGTGAGCAAAATCTGGGCGCACGAAAAAGAGGAAGTTGTTGAATTCCTTCTTCCTTGAGGGCCTCGCAATGTCATAAATGGCTTCTCTTAGCCTAAAGTTTCCTATGTTGACCAGCATAGCTCTAGGATACTGTGCTGGCTTCTGGCTATGTTTTGGGAGTCCCAGGGGGAAACGATGTGCCCTTTGAAGTTCAGTGTTCATATCCCAGCTTTCAAGCTCCGGAAAGGCTGCCTTTACCAGGTTGATCATATACCCCCTCGGGTCATTTCCCTCAACTACTTCGGGAATACCTAGAAAACGAAGATTGTTCCTCCTGCCTCTGTTCTCTAAGTCTTCGACTTTTTGCATCAAATCCCTGATAGCGCCTTCATGTTCTGCCCTTTGCTTCTGGAGTTTATTGAAGTCAGACTCTACGTTTTCGGTGCGAGACTCCACAGAGGCCATTCTGTTCGAAATTTCTGAACTTGTTTGGTCTACTTTTTCAACGGCTCCTCGCAGTTCCTGGATAGCAGCATGATTCCTGTTACTATCGTTCTTAACGTCTCTGTGAAAGTGCTTGATTGAATTTAGAACTTCGCTTAAGGAGGGCTCCCTCATATTTTGCATAACACAACCCTCTTCATTTGTCAATGGACTGCTTTTCTGTGGTTCTTGCCAATGTTGGCTGTGTAATTGTTGTTCTCTTGATTCCCTTGGGCGGCTACTCCTGTGTTTGCCATGTTTGCCATGCTCCATGTTGCCTCCGGGATCTGTGGTTTCTTCGCCGGTTGATTGACAGTGCCTTCTATGTCTTGTTCTTCTTTTTTCCCCATTCCTCTTTTTTTCCTTTAGGGATAGTATCTTGGGTGGATGCGCATGGCGTGCCCAAGACTGTGATGTTCGAAGCCTCCAAGATTTTTGTCGATAATTTGTGTGTTGCACTCCTCTCTCCAACCTCGGCACCCTCGCCTTCCTCTTCTTTCTCTTCCTCCTCATTTGAGCTGCTTGTTGGACAGAGATAGACACACCAGTCTCGTAAATATCTGAGCCAGAGTCTCCACTTGATATTTTAGATTCTAGAGGCAGCTCGTTTTTTGGGGAGGATGTCTGTGCTTCCAGTGGAAAACGTTTAGTACTCGGGTTTTGATTTAATGGTGGAGGCGAGGATTCTCTCCTTGTAGGAATACTTAAGTTTACGGAAGGCTTTTCAAGCACTTTTTCTTTCATTAGTTCAATGCCAAATCCCGCATTTTTTTGAGCGCTGTTTGTATCGGGAATAAAACCAATACTATGCCATCGCGCTTCCTGGTGGTCATTCTGGTGTTCATTCTGATTCCTTTTTTCTTCTGGAATCGCCAGGTTGTGATATTGTTTTTTAATTATTTTCTCTTGATTGTCTTTAGGGATCGGGCTAAATATATTTGATATCCTCGGCTGCGAATCTGGCTGCTGCCCAGTGCCCTTAGCAGTTGCTTTCCAGTTCTTTATCGTCTGCAATCTCCTTGCTTTCTTTTCCAACAGATTCTCACTGTCTTTATCCAACTCATCATCATCCCCCTTGTTTTTTTCCTGGTGTTTACTTTTCCCTTTCTCCTTTACCTTATCGGATTCCTTTTCCGGCGTCTGTTCCAAAATTTTGTCTGTTTTTTTTCCTTTAATTTTGTTGGAATCCTTGCCCGACGGCTTTTCAGTGCTACTCCTGTCGCTTTTTTCCCCACTGCACTCTCTGACTTTAGTTGCTCTAGTTTCTGGCCTTCGATTAGGTCCCTTTGTTGCCTTAGGGAGTGTATTTGTAGTTTGTTCCTCTATAGCATCCCCTGTAAATTCTTGTCCATCTTGAGTATCTGGATGGCCTTGATATTTCTCTTGTACCAAATCTAGGTCTTTGTCCAGTTCTTTATCCTGCTCCATATCTGCTGGGCAATTGTGTAAGTGGTCAACTATTTTTCTGATCACACCGGGCATAGCGGGCATTCCAGGTGGCCCCTCTACTGTTGCCATTTTATTTGGGTCGTTCTCTAAGGGTCGAGGATGAGCCAGCTGTAGATGTATACCTACTCTGATGTGTATTTTCAGATCCCGCTGTTTCGCCTTCTTAGTTGCGGGGATCAAAGTTTTGACACCAAATTTTAATTTAGTAGTGCAGGCAGGGTAGGCAGTACTGTCAAAGCAGGCTGTTCGAAGTTTGAGATTTTTAATAGTTTTGAGGGTTTTGAGAGCTTTGAGGATATTAAAGGCTGCTCTGGTCTTTGTGATTGTTGAGTAGATAGCCAGACTGCTTCGCCCCCAGCCCCCACTCTCCTCCCCTCTGCTGCCGCTAACTCTCTCTAGGTAGCGCTGTTGAAATTCTGAGAGTTTGCCTCCGTTGTTGCTGCAGCCCTTTGCTCAGCAGTTATCGGTACATATCCAATCCACTCCAGCGTGCCCCCCCCATTTTTTTTTCCAACAGTTCGTATCTATCTCTTGTTATCTCCGCTTTTTTTTTTTAATTAAAGTCAGTACTCTGGGAATATTCTAGCAGTATTAATAACTGTCATTGACAATCATCACTCTGACAGTTAATATCTCCTGCTTTTTCTTGCTCTTGCCCGTGCTTTGGCAGTTAATAACAACCGATAACAGTTAACAGCATGTAATAGCATGTAATAGCATGTAATAGCATGTAGTTGCGTTAATGTTCAGTTTTGCTATCCTCATTATCAGTACCTGGTGGGTGTCTTCTTCCCCTCTGCCAGCGTTCTAACGTTCTGTCGGTCGTCTAGCTGCCCAGCAATGAAGCAATGCAGTTAGCAAATCCTTTTTTTGGACAGCTGCCAAGAGTGCCGTCATCAGCAGTGGCCAGAGGGCTGGGAGCCAAGGAAACCAGCAGAAGACCGAAAGCCACGAAAAACGCGCTGTCTCACTACCGTCCAACACATTCACTGAGCCGATGAACCCGAGGGAGCAGCAAACTCCTATCTCAGGTTGGTCTCCAATGCACAGATTGCAGAGTTGTCAGATTAGTGACGGCTGATAGCCGCATACAGATTTCGCTACAGGAAGCGATCTCCCGCTAAGACTTTAGCATCAGACTGTCTGCCGTAGTGATCCGCAGTGATCCAGTGTGTAGTGGCAGGCGAGCGGTTTACAACAGAAGGATGCTCTCGTCTCCAGGCTGCAAACTATGAGATGCTTCTATCGCACCATGAAGGTTTCGTCTCTCTCCCTTTCCCTTTTCCGTGATCACGCAAGCACGGAGCAGAGAGCAGGGAGCAGGGAGCAGGCAGCAGTCGCCCTGGATAACTGTCTAGCGGCCATTCTCCCCCAGACGAATTGCAGAGATTCTCCTCTCTCTGTGCACTCCAAGTCTGGGCTCACAGAGCGTCCTCTGACCAGTCCGCTCACACTGACGCCATCTTGTCTCAAAAACTCCGAAGGTCTCAAAAACTCAGAAGGTCGACACAGCACGTCAGGCAGGTCATTACCATGTTTGATGCAGCAGGTACCCTAGGAGACCCCATGGCAGCGCTGTTTCTAGTTGCAGAGAAGGCATTTGATAGGGTCTCCTGGGGATACCTATGGTCAGCCATGAGGTGGAATGGAATTGGGGAGGGCTTCCTCAAGGCCATACAGACCCTTTATATCAACCCAATGGCTAAGATTGGGGTCAATAGGGGATACTCGGCAGCAGTCAAGATCTGCAGAGGGACTAGGTAGGGCTGCCCGTCATCCCCCCTCCTGTTTGCATTATACTTGGATCCCTATCTGCGCAGGCTGGAACAGAATCTACAGATTGCTCCGACGAATATAAACGGCTGTGCAATAAAAACTCTTGCGGATGCGGATGACGTTGCCATTTTGACACCTAACCCCTCCGCCGCCATTAGGGAGATTGAAGTAGAGGCGGAATGTTTCGGTCATATCTCGGGATACAAACTGAACAAATCTAAGACACAGATTGTTGAAAATAGATATTCAGTATGTCACGACGCTAGAGTAGTTGGTACAGCCGTTTACTTGGGGGTGGCAATATCAGCAAATCTCGATATGGTGGTAGAGATAAACATGGCTCCACTGATGACAAGAGTAAAAAAGGATCTAATAAGGTTGAATAACTTACACCTATCGCTGATGGGCTGCACCAACGTTATTAAGATGCTGATTCTCCCCAAATTTCTTTATTTCTTTAGATCGATTCCTTTATTTTTTGAGAACAGCTGGTTTAATGCACTAGAGGCAATATGTAACAGATTCATCTGGGCACATGGGAAGAAGCGTAGGGCATATAGATATATCACGCTCCCAAGAGAAAGGGGGGGTGGGGAGCACCGGACTTCAGGTTATATTACATGGCAGCTGCTCTACAATATATGCAAGGGTTAATAGGAGGATCAGATCTGGATCAAAGAGTTAATAACCTGTCTACGAAAGTATATGCTACGGTGTTAGGGACAGATGCAGGAAACTGCTTTTTAAACTGTATCGATTTTGGCTGCTTTAAAAGAACCAGGTTCAAGACACTTTCCGCTGCTGTTAAGATTTGGATTGCCTTCTTGAAAAGAAGTAAATTGGGGAAATACAATAGATATATTAGACTCTATAAAAACAGGTAATTTCCTCAAGCAATCTTCGCAGACGAAGTAATGTTAGAATGGGTAAACAACGGTATTGTCCAGATTGGGGACTTATTTGATGCACTCGTGTTTCTGGGCTGGTAGGCGGACAGGGAGACCAGGAAACTGCAGATCCCACAAGCCATCTGGGCCTGGAGCACCTCCCCGCCACGCCCCCCTCACCTGGCTTTAATTGTGCAGCAGGACCGCGCATCGCGGGACGCGCGCGGGCGGCGCCGGGCTAAGCCCGGGCAAAGGGCGGGCCCTCTGTGGCCCTCGGTGACTGAGGTAGGCTGGGCTGGGCCAGGTTATTAAAATTTCCTAATAAATAGATGTGTTGTCGGCAATACAAAGCGCCGTCACGTGAAGTTAAATAACAGTTTCTTTTGCTCCATTGACATTGACTGGAGGGCAACCCCAGACTTTCCTCCATCATCATATCCATTTTATGGTTTATTTATAATTTTTAATTGCACTCCTTGTGGAAATTTATTGTTGTATAAACGACATCCTGTGAAAAAGTACTGGAGAGGATGACAAAGAAACTTCGTTCTGGGAGATTAGTAGGGGGAAGGACCTGTGCTAAAACAAAATCCAACCCCCTAAGAAATAAATCAGTTAATAATCCGTTACTAAAGGGACAATGCCAGCTTTTTGAACTGTGGGAAAAACCGGTGGATAAGAATTTACCAGTCGTTGGAAAAGATGGCCCGCCTTTAGTGGCACTTATGGGGCCGACTCAAGTGGTTGATAATTCGGTCCCCCTCTCTGTGATGATAGATCCATTACAGATAGAAACTTCGGCGAGGACCTGCCTTATACTTTCCGAGGCTGATGGTGATATTAAGCTCCATGTTCAAACTATGGAGGGAAAACAAGCTAATAATCTACCAGCTCCACATGCCTCTACCTCTTATGCTCGGTCAGGAGGAGATTCTTCACTATCCTCTATTGACCTAGAACTCTGTGGCCGCTACCTGGAGGCAGGTAGTTTGAAATCTCCAGAAGCCTTTAAGCCATCAACGGGTGCTACTCCATCTGGATTATTGTTATATAGCAGCACTCCCTCAATAAATGTGCAGGATATGTCCGCGTTGTTAAATGTTTCCAAGAGCCCTGAGCTCAATCTATCTGGAATTTGTCCGTCTGCTGCTGCAGGCGAAAAACCTATATCGGAATCTCTGATTGCCCTTGAACATTTGCTAGTCTCCATATTACTTCTTTTGGGCAAATTCGTGGGCAGTTCTGACTGTATTCTCGACTCTGTCACTAAAATATTGAATACATTGTTGCAAAAGGAGCCTGAAATGAGGAGTGCTCCCTCCCCTGAAGCCGAAACTAGTTTGACATCAGGGCAAGTAAAAACTCCTGTAGAGAATTCTGGTATAAAGCCTACAGTAGTAGTTCAAGAAAACATTGCCAAGGTTTTGCCTGCTACTGCGGCAACTAACTGTGTAAAGAATTCAGATCTTGAAATAGAGGAAGAAAATCTGTCTGTTTCAGTTTAGTTTCAAAAATAACACAAGAATTATTTCCAATATTCATCCCTGAGAAAAAAGGGCAACATGATGATGAGAAAGAGATAAAGGAAAAAATTGGCAAACATAGAAATAATAAGGGTAAAAAAAGGAAGCCTGTGCGCAAATATAAGAAGAAAAGACAAAGACGGATAATCTTCCAAGATCCAATTGTTTTAACTGATAATGAAGATATTGTCATTGTCTCTAACCCGGTGGCTGCAAATTTGGCTAGTGAACTCTGCCCGCCATATTGTGGTCCAGAGACCATTTGTAAAACTCTTCCTTTGACTGTGGAGGGCCTACCTCAGAACGGTGGACATGGAATGATTGCCTCCCCAATGGTAGAGATAAGGAGCTCAAACCCGGTTGAACTTGGAGCTCTTAACCCTTTGGCTTCCTCCTTCTCCCTTACAGATGAGGTTAGTGTACGTCCACACCGTTCTTCCCAGGCAAGAATCTCAATGTCTTATGTGGACACTCTGGTTTTGGACTTCTTACCTTTATTTGATGCTGATTTGCCCTTAAATAGATCATGGTTGCTTAAATGTTTCAGAGATTTGGAAAGTCTCCACCTTATTCAGTCAAGTGACATTGAATTAGTTTCTTTGCTAGGTGGAGATAGTGTTTCACGTATAAGGGTCAAATTTTATTCCAAAATTATTGTAAATTTGATACTACAGCAAGCGGAGAACTTTCAATGCAGAGGGATGGACGTCTTGCCTATTTTTAGTCTTGGTAAGACCATGCATCCCCACAGGATGACCCAAAAAGGTGATAAGCAAGATGGGGCTCTTTCTCCATTTAAAGATCTAAAGATTTGGGTTTCTAAATGGCAACGTTCGGTTTCCCAGGTATTGCCGCCCCCACCAATTTTGAATTCTCTTCCATCAGAGGATAATCATAGGTGGAATTGGCTGCCTAGTGCCCTATCAAATAAGAGTACAGAAAATCCCAAAGTATTCCATCATCTTTAACAATAAGCTGAAAATTATTTCTTGGAATGCAGCCGGAATACATAGCAGTTCAGAGAAACTAGAGTTTTTATTCTCGCTGGGAGCAAATGTTATCTGCATCCAAGAAACATGGTGTACTAATAACATGTATGCAGGGAAGGACTACTATGTATTGGAAGCGCCGGCTGCCCCCTCCAAGAAAGGTCACGCCAAAGGGGGAATTGCTTGCTTATTGTCTAACAAACTGGACTGGAGATTTTCTCATTATATTGACCCAAGTAACCTGTTTCAAGCTATAACAATTGCTAATCTCCCTAGCTCTCCAAATAAATCGGCAGTTGTAATCATCAATGTGTATATTCCCCCCGAAGAGCGTTTTAACATTTTATTGAAGCAAGTGTTTCAGTATATTGGACAGATTAAAAATGTTAATTCCCCACCTGAAGTTATCCTAGTAGGAGATTTGAATTGTAAAATTTCTAATGCTAGTTTAAATCTATTTAGAAACAAATCTAAAGAAGAGGCCTATTTTATTCCACAAACCCTCTTTCCAGATAAAATAATAACGAACAAAAGAGGGAAGATTCTTTTAGAAGAATTATCGGCAGTTGAGGGGCTTATTCTAAATGGGAGATTGCCCTCTGATGTGCCTGCGAAATTTACTCACAGGTCCCCCTTTAGTGCCTCAATACTTGACTATGTGATCTCTGATTATGATATTTTCCCATGTATTCAGGATCTTATGGTATCCCCTACATCTTTGAGTGATCATAGCATAATCATTATAACTATTTCTTTAAAACCTCCCCCCACTGTGTCTTGGTCCCTTAATAATAACGATGTCAACTTTCATGGATCTTCGGGTAGATGTTTTTGGAATCCAACTGCCATTATAGGTGTGCAGGATATGCTATGTAAAACTATATTAGAATTACATGATTGGCATGGTTCCTAAATTGTTAACTTTGAAAAGTTTATGAGGATGATCATCCTAGATGTGAAAAGGGCTAGTTGTTCTAGGAAAAAGGTAGTTTATCCTAGCACATTGCGTATCCTGAATAAGGAAATAAATAAATTAGTGCGAGAGCAATTTCTAGGTAGATCTGGTGAACTAGCAAAAGAAATATTGAGGTTAAAAAGAAGGAGAACTAGATTAAAAGCGAAACTGAAAAAGGAGAAGGAAGATTCCGTATGGATAAACTTGCGGGAGGCGGTTGTACATGGCAGGCCTAGTGAATTCTGGTCCATAGTTGGTAGGGGTTGTGGTACTAGAATGAGCCCTCTCCTCATCCCTATATCGGAAGAGGTCTGGTCCTCTTACATTCGGAACCTGTATGCAGGAAATGTTATATTGGCTGTAGATAGTGCCCCTGATCTAACATCTGAAGGCCCTATTAATTTTCCAACTGAGAAAACAATAGAACAGGCCATAAAGAACATGCGCTCCTCCGGCGCAATGGGACCTGACTAATTACCTATGACGGTCCTGAAGCAGGAACCCTTGCTATGGAGTAAGATCCTCTACCCACTGTTTAAATCCTGTTTTATTACTAAAACGGTCCCCGCTTCTTGGAGAGGAAGTGTATTGGTCCCTATTTTTAAGAAGGGAGTTAGGGACAACCCCATGAACTATCGTTTGATAGCCCTCCTCGATTCAATCGGAAAGGTTTTTGCAAAATGTATTTTAATATTACTTAACGATTGGATCGAGGAAAATAACATCTTGCCATTAGAACAAACGGGTTTCCTTAGGGGGCACGGTACATTAGATAACCTCACCACCCTGAATGTGATCTCTGATAAATACACCCATGTGAGAGGAGGGGTGGTGTTTGCGGCTTTTATTGATTTCTCCACAGCGTTCGATAAAGTAGATCGTCGAACGCTGTGGAGAAAATTAGCAGCCCTTGGTTTGCCATCTTACTTACTGGATCTTGTACGTGCTCTCCATACTGATACTTGGTGCTGTGTTCTCCAAGGTGGAGAAAGGGGACTCTCTCACCGAATTCCATCTTTGAACGGCCTTAAACAAGGCTGCCTCCTGGCTCCATTATTGTTTTCCTTGTACACTGTGGACCTTCCTGCTTCCCTGAATGCTTGTGTGGGTATAGCTCCGGTGGTAGGGGGGGCCCCTATCTCTTGTTTGATGTATGCCGATGATATTCTTGTCCTAGATCTAACTCCTAAAGGGTTGGCTAATCGGCTGCAGGCTTTACATGTTTTTGCTAATGCTCACTTTATGAAGATTAATATATCTAAAAGTAAAATTATGTGTATTGCCGGGAAAAAGAAGTGCCGTTCTGAAAACTTTGGATGGTTTATTGGGGGTCAGAAATTAGAGGTTGTCAAATCCTATACCTTTTTGGGTAAAATAATTTCGTCCAATTTGAGCGAGAAGCTCCATATTGAGCATACCTCATGTAAAGCCCTCGCTCATGGTAAGGGTTTGAATTCCCTCTATCTCGCCACCGGTAAAAGACACTTCTCCAGTTTACTTGAAGTGTATAGGGCAAAGATTCCTGCAACGATACTCTATGGCATAGAACTCATAGAGCTGAAGCACTGGGGTTTCTGTCACAAAATTGAAGGGAAACTTTTAAGATCCCTATCTACCTTTAACACTGCGTGCTCCTTGGCCGCATGTAGGCTTGATTTCGGCCTGAGGAGCAGCTGGGTGCAGGGATTATGTGCTCTGGTACGATGGGTGGCTTGTTTGGCCAGAGCTTAACCGGGTTCGATGAGAGCTCTCCTTAAAGGAGAACTGTTGGGCAACTTCAAAGAGTTCTCTCGATTAGTAAGGAACTTTAGAAGAGCTGTGTCACTTTAAAAGCTAGACGAAAGTGTTTTGTTCCTTCACTCACCAGCCCAGTTAAAAATCCTGCTAAAACAGGCATCGTGGGAACTGTGCTTCCAAACAGATATGAATGCAATACGAGAAAAAGGGGGTTGTGATCTCCTCCTTAACTCTTATTCTATGAAGTTGGCCCAACCTTATGACACATGGAATATGCCACATGGTGTCCGTAGATTATGGTTTCTTTTAAGATACGATTTATTGCCCCTAAATTTACTGTTATCTAAATGGTATGGATCTTCTCCCACGTGCAATTTTTGTAATTTGAGTATTCCGGATCGAACGCATGTCCTGTTGATTTGCCCTGCACTCAGCTCATTGCGGATTAAATGGTTAAAACCAATATGTTTCCTATTAGGTATCTCTAATGCAAATATCTTTCTACAATTTCTATACTGTCCCCCAAATGAAATGTTTTGCTTCCACATTTTTAATTTTTTTAAAGGTTTTTTAGCTATTTATTAATGTGCTATGGAGATGTCTGACGTTGCCTATTCTGGATTATTTTGCCAATAGATGTAACTTGTATTGTGTTTGTTTATTGAATTTCTTTTTCTTTGTATGTAAATTGTATCGTGAATTTTATGTGGCCCTCGTTGAGAGCCAAAACATAATAAAATAAATTGAAAAAAATTGATGCAGAGGGGATGGTACAGTTTGCAGATCTAAGAACTAAGCATGGTATTGATAACAGAGGCTTTTTCAAGTATCTCCAGGTCAGGAGTTTTTTGAATAATAAATTGGGGGGTCAGTTGGAGTGAGTAGGAATGAGATACTGGAAAAAATCAGACTTTTGGGGGATCGCACCATTAGGTCCTTTTATGCCTGTTTGGTTAAAGGGAAAACGGATGACTTAGGAAAAGTGGGTAATAAATGGGCGGAAAAACTTAACGTGGAAGTAGGCTGGTTTAAGAAATCACTGGACCTAGGCCGTACTATATTGTGTTCATCCTCCATGCAGTCACAACATTATAATACTCTGTATTCACTATATCATACCCCTGCCAAGATAGCTAAATGGGGTGGGACCATGGGTACAAACTGCCCCCGATGCAACGCTAGCGAAGTTGATAGTATTCACATATTTGCTACCTGCCCTCAACTACATACGCTAGTCAGAGACATTGAGGGTTTTCTAGACAGATCGTTGGGGATTCAAATTAAACTTAGTCCAGCTCAGATAATCTTAGGTCTGGATATGGAAGGAGCTGACACACAGCAGGAATTTCTGTTCATGGCAATGTCAGTATACAGATTGACCTTAGAAAGGGCATGGCTCGACAAAAATCCACAGGCAATACAAACCTGGCTGGCTAAGCTGTTGAATGCATATAATATGGAGAAGAATATTTATGCACGTAAAGGGAAAAGGGGAAGGACATTAGGTCTAAGAATATGGCAACCCATAAGTAGGTGGAAGGAAGGATTTGGGCTGCAGGTAGACCTAAGAAGGGCTTAATGTTTGATGGTGGTAAAGTAAGAAACATAAATAATGTTTGTAGAAATGCGCAACGAAATGGGTGTATATCTTGCAATAGAGTGGTAAAGTAAGAAATATAAATATGGTTTGTGGAAATGCATAAAGAAATGTTTGTATATCTTGTAATAGAGCTTATATAGCTATGAAGCATGAAGTATTAATGCTGAACAATGTACATTGTTTAAAGTGTGTGCAAAACGGAACATTAATAATTTTAATTAAAAAGAAATGGGAATTGGTGTATGACTTGAAGACAACTCCCCTCATGGCCTTCTGCTCAATACACCAGGCCCCAGTCTCTGCCATTTTATTGTTGGATGTCTACTCACTGTCAGGTAATCATGTTTCTTAGTAGTCATGTATGGCTGTGTGTGAGGAGGAGTGTTGCAAATGGCCAGACATCTCATCAGGCCCTGTACTACACACAATCTTTGTTTCGTGCAAAAACAGCATCCCTGGAATTATGCTTTCCTGCGAGTGAGTGGATATGTACTGACAAAGATGGCTGACACTGGTGCCTGGTGTTAAACTTGCATCCAAATCACTGCAAGGCCTTGTGGCCAAAATACCATGCATCAGTGTCAGGCATCTTGCTGTTGCACTTCAATTCATTGTCAGGTAGGCATAGACCCAGATGAAGTGGGTGTTCGTGGTGGGTGTAGTAGTATTTACCATAGCTCCAGCTCACACCAGGCTCTGTCTTTCACAGAATGTTCCCACCCAGAGACAATTCACAACTTTCAAAATGTTTTTTGAGAGTGATTGGTTATGCATTATCATGATGTGTGACACGTGTTTCTGTTGTCTGATTTGGCCACACATCCCAACAGTGCCTTGAGGTCCACACAGCAGTCCCCAGTGTCATCTATCTTACCAGTTTATATCCTCATACTGTCAGGTAAGCCTAGTTACAGGGGGGGGGGGCTGTTTGTGCTTGGTAGATAGAGTGTGCATAGAACAGTGCCTGCTGGGAGATGTAATATGTGTTCACATTCCTCCTCCCACCTATCCTAAACAGCCTACATGGTCACTATGCTTACCTGACAGTGAGTGTAAACGTACTTCCATACAGACCTACACTGGTGCCAGTTTGACTTTGGCTGCAACGCACAACAATGCCTTGTGCTCCAGACACCACACAGCAGTGTCAGTTACCTTGCTAGTCTACTTCCCCTCACTGCGAGGTAAGCATAGGCCCAGAGTGTTTAGCATGGTGGGGTGTGAGGATCAGGATTATGCAATTTCTACAAGTCACATCAGGTCTTGTCCCACGCACACCTTCCCACCCAGAAGCAAAAGCCTACCTGTAACTCAGCTTCCCTAACAGTGAGTATGCATGCACTTGCAATTTGTCTGACATTGATGACTGGTGCCTATTTTTCAAATAATCTCAGCAGGACATAGTTGTCCGGACAGAAGTCTCCAGTGCTGGCCATTTTTTAAGTAGATATCCACTCACTATCAGGTTAGCATGGTTCCTGGTGATCGGTTTGTGCTGGTTGGGAGGACAAGTGTTTGCTCTGACTCCATCCCCATCAGGCTCTGTCCTCCACACACTAACCATCCTAAATATCTTACCTGTTAGTCTACTTTCCTGACAGTGAGTGGCAATGTGCTTCAGAGATGTCCAACACTGTTGACTGCTGTCTGATGTGTCTACAACTCACCAAAAGTGCCTTGAGCTCCAAACAGCAGTGTCCAGGGCCAGTCATCTTGCCAGTTTATTCTCATCGACCATCATGGAAGCTCAATTCTATGTGGTCTTGTTGGGCTGTGTATGAGGATAAGTGTTTGCACTGACTTCAACTCCCATCATGCCCTGTCCTATACACACATTCCCAGCCAACACACCTGGGACTTTGCTATCATTGCGGGTGAATGGAAATGAACTATCAAGATGCCTGACACTGAGGACTGTTGTGGGGAATAGAAGGCTGTGATGGGACTTGTGGTCAACTCTGACACCATGCACAAGTGTCAGACATCCAACAAGTACACTTCCTATCACTGTCATGACACCACTCTTCCTGGTGGCCTGGTTGGGCTGCATTTGAATGTGTGTATATGATAGAGCCTGTTAGGAGATGTTGTCAGTGCAAACATTCCTCCTCCCACTGTACCCAACCAAGTCATCTGGAACTATGGCTACCTGACAGTGAATGGAAGTCTACTATCAAGATGTCAGTCACTGGTGTGTATGGTTTGACTTTATAACAAGTCCCCTCAGGCCTTGTTCTCCTGACACCATGCAGCAGTGTGTCAGCCATCTTTATAGTACACTTCTACTGACTTTGAGCTTCACATAGTCCCTGTTTGTCTGTATGGGATGTGTTGTGCGTGTGTCACTTGTACATGCTACCACTGGCAGAGATAGTAAATGTAAATGTAAATGTAAATGTGTTATATTTGTATAGCGCGAACAGTAACCCGTAAGCATCCCGGCGCTTGTACTCCTACCACAAGGGAACCCCTCCTGGCTTTTCCTTGTGAGGTGTCCACTCCTGGGCATCCCATGGTGAAACCAGGCATCCCTTGTGTATCGGGGGCCGTTGTGGAGACTAAGCAAGCTATTGCCCAGAGTTGCAGCGTGGGGCCCATGCTTAGATTCGGCACTGAGGCGAGAATGTCCGGTCAGAGGAATTTAAGCCCGATCCCGCTGAGGCGGGAATCGAACCGTGGTCCCTGGCCAGCGCTCTGCATCAAGGTCTGCCGCTCAAACCATTGAGCCACACTTCTCCACGATAGTGCAAGAATTTGGACTATTCATCGTATCATATGCTGATGACACCCAGCTGATACTCTCAGTCAATGAGGGCCCCCACTCCGTATTTGACAACCCGGGGCCTTGCATGACACAAGTTGCAGAGTGGATGAATAGGTGTAGCCTGAAACTGAATGGAGATAAGACAGAGCTCATTTTCCTGGGAAGCAAAATGGTCCCAAGAAACATCATCAGTTGGCACCAAAAACTTGGAGAACCCCCCACCCAAAGGTTGTATGATGTTACAACGCATACTTTTACAGCGCATACCATTACAACAAAACTTTTACAATGCAGGATTCATTACAACGCATGCCATTACAACGTAGCTGCTGTTACAACGCATGCCATTACAACGTAAGTATGGGTACGTTTTTTTTAATGAATGGGAATGTAATAGTAGTGTAAGTGTTGGATAGTGTAGGTGTTAACATTACTTTTCTAACTCCAGAGGGGCGTAATATTAGGGTAAGTGTTGGATAGTGTAGGGGTTAAAATTACTATTCTAACTCCAGGGGGACGTAATTGTAGGGTAAGTGTTGAATGGTGTAGGGGTTAAAATTAAATTAAATACTCACCCATACCTATGTTGCAATGGCATATGTTGTAATAGCAGCTGTGTTGTAATGGCATGCGTTTTAATGGATCCTGCGGTGTAAAATGTCATTGTAATGGTAGTGCGTTGTTTTAGTTGTATTGTAAAGGATGTTTCCCCACCCAAAAGAAGGTGATAAAAATCGTAGTTATCTGCGCATGATTCTTCCTCTCTTGCTGGAGCCCATTTGCAGAACCGTGGTCCAGGCCCTAATACTGTCAAAATGGGACTACAGCGAGTGCAAAGGTGGTGGTGCTTCTCTAGAACCGAAATATCTCATATGTTTGCTGTCTCTTGGCTATTACTATGAGGAAGTCATTACAGTCCCTGATTTATAGTAGATGCTTCTCGTGCCAACTCTGTACATCTTTCAATAAAGTCATCAACATCTTCAACAAACCGAAAAGAGTGCATCTTATTCCGCCACACAACTTTAAGAAATGCCGGAAATTTAAGCTGAACTGTGGCGCCCAAACTCCTTAGAGGCTCCATTCTCTTTCCCATTTCCCACTGCCTGTTTGCCGTTACGGGAGACAGATCTGATCTAATCTCTACTTTTGTTCCATTAATTGTTAGAGATTTCTTTTTCAGGGCTGCAGACAGGATACTCTCTTTTAAATTATATGTCAAGAAATTAATTAAGATTTTTCTTGGTTTAGTCCTGTTTGAATTTAACCTAAAAGGATCTCGATGTACCCTCTGTATATCAGCAAAAATAGTTTCTTCGTCTACCTCTAAGTCTAGCTCTGTACTTAAAATATGTGCCACATATCTTTTTATATCTGCCCCTTTACTTTTTTCGGGTAGCTTCAAAAATGTTAAAATATTGCGTCTCTGCATATTTTCTAGGCGCTCCATCCTTTCATCCTGTGCTCTACCTAGAAATTTAATGTCCTCAATTTCCTTTTGATTTACGACAACCTCTTCACGGAGTTTCTTTGCTTCCAACTCCAGAGCCTCTGTGCGCTGATTTAACTCGCTAAATTTGGCCTCCAAACTATTACATGAAGCCTGGATATTTGCCTGATTAGCTCTGACAACATGGAAACCCTCCTTCATGTCCCTATCTAGTTTCCTCAAAAGGGTGACTATATATGTGTCTGGGTTATCTGTGTTGTCTGGATTAACCTCTTCTTGTTCAAGCAGCCCTATGTTTTCCCCAAAGTGCTTATTGTTCTCTTGTGATGAGGACTTTGGTCCCCCTCCCATGGCCTCTACGCTGCTCACTACCACTCCAGAAGACTCCGTATTTTCGCTGCCAGATATACTTTTTACAGTTTTATCTACCTCACCTCCGTCGGCCATATTCTCCTCACCCTCTCCCTCTTCTTGACTGATGCCTCCCAAACTTTCCCCTAACACTTGATATCTGTAGGGACTCAATGGAATGATCTGGCCCTGCTCAAGAACCAAAACAAAACACACAAGGTAGGGGAGGGCCTGAGGGGAATCGTATTTATAGACTACTTTGGTACCTTGTCCCCCAACTTAGCAATAAACAACACGAGAGATACCAGAAGTCTGCATACAGGAACCTAAATAGTGTTCACTCTGTAAAACAAAACCAACAGGTTAATGTTTAGGTCATAACAATCCTAACTGATGTGTGACCGCAGGAGAAGAGGAAAATGAAAGATTAGAAGGATAGCCTCAAAGGTGCTAGAAAAATCCCCATCAGCCCGCTCAATAGCGGAGCATCGTCATCTGGGTAGTATGGTTGACAATTGTGGTATCCAGTGTGCCCTTCCTTAGGAACAACCTAAGGCTAGCAAAACTTGGACCATCATGTTGACCCTCAACCAACAGAGATGCAGACTGAAAGGGTTAAGTTGCAGTGCTCAGAAAGTTGTGAAAAAGGAAAGGAAACAAAACTTTAAATGACATCACTGATGACAACTAACTATATATGGGAATTTCAATGGTTTTGTGCGAGTAAAATAAGGTTTTGTAAATGCTAATCCCTAGCTATATATGGTCTATAACCTATGGTTTTTTCAGTGAATATATATATATATATTCACTGAAAAAACCATAGGTTATAGACCATATATAGTTAGGAATTCGCATTTACAAAACCTTATTTTACTCACACAAAACCATTGAAATTCCATATATAGTTAGTTGCACTAACTATTTATCGCGCACCCGCAATCCACTGCTGATGATGTCACATATTACATCATTCATGACATGGTCAGTGACATCACTGATGACATCACTGATGACATCTCAAATGACATCACTGATGACATCACTGATGACAACATCCAGTGACTGTATGTTTCTGTAAAGTTAAAATATGTCTTACATCTTGAAGAATGAGTGGATGTATAAGTGTCTGGATGAAGGATTAAGTGAGGCCAACCGCCCTATGGAAATTAACATGGGAAAAACGCGTTTTGGGACCCCCCTTTTTTCTCGGCCCCCCCTTGATGAAACCCCCCCAAATCGTCAGGGGCTGCTCAGAAACAAAATGTTCCATTTTCCTGAAAATTTCAGCCAATTCCGTCCACAAACGCCAAAGTTATAAGACATAGAATTTTCAAGAATCCCATAGAGAAAAAATCCTAACTATATATACCTACTGGCGACCGCCAGTAGGTAATATATATATATATATATATATATATATATATATATATATATATATATATATATATATATATATATATATATATATATATATATATTACCTACTGGCGATAGCCAGTAGGTATATATAGTTAGGATTTTTTTCCTATGGGACTTTTGAAAATTCTATGTCTAATAACTTTGGCGTTTGTGGACGGAATCGGCTGAAATTTTCAGGAAAATGGCACATTTTGTTTCTGAGCAGCTCCTGAAAATTTGGGGGGGGTTCGTCAAGGGGGGGCCGAGAAAAAAGGGGGGTCCCAAAACGCGTTTTTCCCATGTTAATTTCCATAGGGCGGTTGGACTCACTTTTAGCCCGAACGGCTGAATGGATTTCCACGAAACTTGGCAAAATTGTAGGGACTGGTACCCCGATGTGCCTTTGCTAGGTCTCAATATATGTGCTTCAGTGGATTTTGAGAAATTAACGTTTAAATCAAGATATATATCTGTAACAGCGCTCCGGGCAGCTAACCGGTTCGCGAACTTTTCGCGTATCGGAACTTTGCAAAGCGAAGCTGATTGGCTCTCCGGTGTCTGTCAACATTCTAAACAGTCCGGTGCGGCCGCCATCTTGTCTCTCGGTAGGATCGAGAGACAAGAGGAGGCCAAACCAAAGGGGGAAATGAAGGAAAGGGGGCAAGGTAGACCCCTCCTGACCCCCTAGGATTGATGAGGGGGATATTATAGAGCCACGCCGGGCCCAAAAAAAAAAAAAAAAAAATCCGATTTTTTCGCCGTAGAGACGCGTCTTGGTTCGCGAACCGGGCAGCTAACCGGGCAGCTAACCGGGAAGCTAACCGGCAGTGTAACCAAAAAAAAAAAAAAATCAGATTTTTTCGCCGTAGAGACGCGTCTTGGTACGCGAACCGGGCAGCTAACCGGGCAGCTAACCGGGAAGCTAACCGGCAGTGTAACGGGAGTCTGAGGAGTAGCTGATTGGCTGTCAATATTGTAAACAGTCCGGAGCGGCCGCCATCTTGTCTCTCGGTAGGATCGAGAGACAAGAGGAGGCCAAAACAAAGGGGGAAATGAAGGAAACAGGGCAAGGTAGACCCCTTCTGACCCCCTAGGATTTATGAGAGGGATATTATAAAGCCACGTGGGGCCAAAAAAAAACAAACGCCGTAGAGACGCGTCTTGGTACGCAAACTGGGCAGCTAACCGGGCAGCTACCGGGAAGCTAATCGGCAGTGTAACGGGAGTCTGAGGAGAAGCTGATTGGCTGTTATCATTGTAAACAGTCTGGAGCGGCCGCCATCTTGTCTCTCTGTGGGATCGAGAGACAAGAGGTGGAAAAAAAAAAGGTGTAAATGAATGAAAGGGGTAAGGCAGACCCCTCCTGAACCCCTAGGATTGATGAGGGGGCTATTAAAGTTCCCTGGGGGGTGAAAAAAAAAATTTGCGATTTTCGCGGTAAAGGTGCTTCCTGGTACGTTAACCGGGCAGCTAACCGGCAGCGTAACGGTAGTCCGACATATTGTGTTTTTTGAACGTTTGTGATATGTGCACGTGTGGATTTTGTCTAATTAAGGTTAAAAAAATATATATATATCTTTAAGCGTGTTCTGGCGCGCTTACGTTTTGGGTTTGGTTTGCGCTGCAGAGACGATACGTCACGGTTATGCGATGCATCATGAGGCGTCTCACGGGCTACGTGATACGTCACTTAATAAAGAATATATTTTACAGCTATAGATATTAGCTTTTAAAAAACCAATGAAATTCACAGAAAAAACCATAGGTTATAGACCATATATAGTTAGGAATTAGCATTTACAAAACCTTGAAAATTCACTGAAAAAACCATAGGTTATAGACCATATATAGTTAGGGATTAGCATTTAAAAAACCTTATTTTATTTGCACAAAACCATTGAAATTCCATATATAGTTAGTTGCACTAACTATATATCGCGGACCCGCAATCCACTGCTAATGATGTCACATATTACATCATTCATGACATGGTCAGTGACATCACTGATGACATCACTGATGACATCTCAAATGACATCACTGATGACATCACTGATGACAACACCCAGTGACTGTATGTTTCTGTAAAGTTAAAATATGTCTTACATATTGAAGAATGAGTGGATGTATAAGTGTCTGGATGAAGGATTTAGTAGGTGCATGACTGACTGTATGAGAGAATGATTAAATGTGTCTCACTGAGTGCATGGGTTAGTGATTAAAGTGTCTTAATTTGGCAATCAATATTTATGTTCTTCTGTAAACTGCTGCATGTTTAAATCAGTAGCTATATCAGTAACTATATGGGTTATTGAATGGTTGCCCAAGTATTTGTATGGGAGACTGAGTGTGTGTGTGGGTGGCTGGGAGGTGTATAACTCTGTGCATAGATGTGTGAGCGGTTGATTCCCTAGGTGTATGGGTTCAAAAGTGCATGTAGAAACAGCTGTATGGACAGTTGACTGTGTGCATGAGTATATTGGTGAGTGAATGGATATCTCAGTTCTACATGTCAAAGTAAGTACATATGTAAAACACACTCCATGTGAGAGTTGACATATATAAATAACTGAACATAAGAGTCAGTGAATGTGAGAGTGGCTGTATGAATCATTGTGAAGTTGTATCAAGGATTGTATAAGAGAGTAAATATGTGTTAGTATATGTTTGAATAAGTAAGGTGTGTATAACTGTATAGTTAAGGAAATGGAGATGTGATTGATTTTTGGCATAACTGACTAGGTGTGTGAGTAACTCCATGGATGTGTGACAGTCTGTGAGTGTCTGTTTACACTGATTGTATCTAAGGTTATATTAGAGCCTGAAGAGGTTCATCGTATTATCACATGAATGATATCATCAGTGATGTGATCAGTAATGTCAAATGAGATGTCATCAGTGATGTCATCAGTGATGTCATTTGAGATGTCATCAGTGATGTCATCAGTGATGTCACTGACCATGTCATGAATGATGTAATATGTGACATCATTAGCAGTGGATTGCGGGTCCGCGATATATAGTTAGTGCAACTAACTATATATGGAATTTCAATGGTTTTGTGCAAATAAAATAAGGTTTTTTAAATGCTAATCCCTAACTATATATGGTCTATAACCTATGGTTTTTTCAGTGAATTTTCAAGGTTTTGTAAATGCTAATTCCTAACTATATATGGTCTATAACCTATGGTTTTTTCTGTGAATATATATATATATATATATATATATATATATATGTATATATATATATATATATAATATGTATATATAATATATATATGTATTACATATATATATTACATTTAAAACACATTTAATTCACTTACTTACATAGTAAAAAACTCCTGATATAAGAGTAATAAACCCTACCATTGATATATAGACTCACAATCTCTAGATAACAAATGACCCCTGCTGTACATTTTAATGAAGTTGCAAGTTTACAGAGGAGTTCTGTTACCATGGAGAGGAATCAATCAATCAATCAATCAACCAATCAATCAATCAATCAATCAGGAATTTGTATAGCGTGCTACTCACCCAGAGGGTCTCAAGGTGCTGGGGGAGGGGGGTCCGCTACTGCTCGAATAGCCAGGTCTTGAGTTGCTTCCTCAAGGTGAGGTGGTCTTGGGTCAGGCGGAGGTGGATGGGGAGGGAGTTTCAAGTCTTGGCCACCAAGTAGGAGAAGGATCTTCCTCCCTTGGTGGATCTTCGAATGCGTGGCACGGAGGCGAGGGCGTGGCTGGTCGACCGTAGCTGGCGGGTGGGCGTGTAGAAGGTCAGGCAGTTGTTGAGGTATCTGGGGCCCAGGTCGTGGAGGGCCTTGTGTGCGTGGGTGAGGAGTCGTAACGTGATTCTCTTGCTGACGGGGAGCCAGTGGAGGTCTCTCAGGTGTCCGGAGATATGGCTGTGTCGGGGGATGTTCAAGATGAGTTGTGCAGAGGCGTTCTGGATGCGTTGGAGTTTTTTCTGGAGTTTGGCTGTGGTTCCGGTGTAGAGGGTATTTCCGTAGTCCAGTCGGCTGGTGACGAGTGCCTGTGTGACCGTCTTCCTGGTTTTGGTGGGGAGCCATCGGAAGATCTTTCGGAGCATGCGTAGGATGTTGAAGCATGACGATGAGACGGCGTTGACTTGTCTGGACATCGAGAGGGAGGAGTCCATGATGAAGCCTAGGTTGCGTGCATGGTCCGTTGGTTTGGGTGCGCTGCCCAGGGCGGAGGGCCAACAAGAGTCATCCCAGGTAGAAGGTGATGATCCAAGGATGAGGACTTCCGTCTTGTCTGAGTTCAGTTTCAGGCGGCTGTTCATCATCCACTCGGCTACTTCTCTCATCCTTTCGTGTAGGTTTGTTCTGGCGGTGGCTGGGTCGTTGGTCAGGGAGAGGATCAGCTGGGTGTCGTCGGCAAAGGAGATGATGTTGAGGTTGTGTTGGAGTGCGACGGCTGCGAGGGGGCTCATGTAGACGTTGAAGAGGGTGGGGCTGAGGGATGAAACTTGTGGTATGCCGCAGATGACTTCGGTGGCCTTGGATCTGTATGGGGGAGGCGGACTATCTGGGTTCTTCCGGTGAGGAACGAGATGATCCACTCCAGTGCCTTCTCTTGGATTCCGATGTTTCTGAGGCGCTGCACTAGGGTGCGGTGGCAGACCGTATCGAACGCTGCGGAGAGGTCCAGGAGGATGAGGGCCGCTGTTTCCCCGTTGTCAAGCAGGGCTCTGATGTCGTCGGTGGCTGCGATGAGGGCGGTCTTGGTGCTGTGGTTGGCACGGAGGCCGGACTGCGAGTGGTCGAGGGATCCGTTCGTCTCGAGGAAGGCGGCAAGCTGTCTGTTGACAGTCTTCTCGAAGACTTTGGCAGGGAAGGGGAGGAGCGAGATGGGGCGGCAGTTCTTGATGTCGGCGGGGTCCGCTGATGGTTTCTTCAGGAGGGCGCTGAGTTCAGCATGCTTCCAGGTCTCTGGGAAGGAGGCAGTGCTGAAGGAGCAGTTGATGATGTCCCGGAGTTGGGGTGCGATGACGGAGTCGGCCCTGTTGAAGATGTGGTGGGGGCATGGGTCGGTTGGAGATCCGGAGTGGATGGTGTTCATCGTGTGGATGGTGTCTTCGGTGCTGACCAGGGTCCAGTCGCGGAGGCTGGTTGTGGGGGGTGTCGGTTCGGTGGTTGGGTGTGTGGTCTGTGCGTCGAAGCTGTTGTGTATGTTGGCGATCTTGCTGTGGAAGAACGAGGCGAGTGAGTCGCAGAGGTCTTGCGAGGGAGTGATGTCGTTGTCTGCGGCGCTGGGGTTGGAGAGCTCTTTGACGATGCTGAAGAGTTCCTTGCTGTTGTGTGCATTGTTGTCGAGTTGTTCATTGAATGCTGTCTTCTTGGTGGTGCAGATCAGCTGGTGGTGTTTGCGGGTGGCGTGCTTGAGGGCGGTCAGGTTGTCTGTAGTCAGGTTTTTTCGCCAGGCTTTCTCGAGGGTACGGCAGTTCTTCTTGGAGTTCTTGAGGTCGTTGTTGAACCAAGAGGCTATCTTGCTGCCGGGCGAGGTCGTCAGTGCAGTTGGAGATCAAGAGATTGCTGTTGAGCAGATTGAGGGATAATTGTGATGCAGCCGAGCCGGACTTGTCACACCAGTTAAGGCTAAAGTACCTCAGGAAGATGTTTTAGAAATTATTATTTCGCTTTTTTCTGCTACTTCTTTGGGCTGTTTGACCCAGAGAAAATTATTGCATAGACTGTATTGTAGGTGAAGTGAGAAACAGTAGGCTTCGGGTCTGATGTCTTAATTTCATCAGAGAGACATTCTAACCAGAGGAAGTGATCTGCCTTTTGGTTTTTGCACAGTGTTGAAGAACTGTAGCTAATTGCACTTCCTCTGCCTTATTTAACTTCCCAATCATGGTGAATGATCACATAGCATTGAGGAATCAGGAGTCAATTATAGATTGGGAGGAGTCAAAGAGACAAGTTTCCATCAGGAAGTGCAAGTCCAGGTAATGGGACTGAATCAGATCCACAATTTTGATGCAGTATTGGACTGCAGATGTGCACTATGGAATTGGAAGTGGTCTGACAAGTTCTTATTTTTTTTCTTTTTTTCTTTTTTAGTCCTTATACATGACACGGCCCATGATCTAAGCTGAAGACGATTGTTGGACTTGGCCCTTCTGGCAGGATCACCCCTTAATCTTTTTGCATTTAATCTGTGATCTGTGTTGATGATTTTTGGGTCTCTGCGTACTTTTTCCCTGTGTCTCAGAGTAAAGTGTGTGCATGTAGTTAGGCTGGCCTGCTCTACGATAGGAATGCATGGGGAATGTCTGTGTCCCTGGTAGTTCCTGATGCGTGGGGAGTGCAGGCTCGAATTTGGTATGTGAGAACTCGTGAGAATGAATGCTTCGCGATGATGTATGTGGCATGAGTGTGTCTTCTAGCAGTTGGCATATTAGTAAAAAATATGCCTGGCGTGTGATTGGCTGGAGCTGGCTGGTGAGCCTGGCTCCAGGAAGGCTGGATGGGTCTGCCTGGTGGTGAGTGTGAGATTAGCATGCTGATGGCTGGGGAGGAGTGCACCTGGTTCCTGATGGGGCTGGACGTTCCCCACACAATGCTGGCTCCGCCCCCTGTGGGGTGACTGATGACCCCAGCCCTGCTAGTGAATGAAAGGGGGGGTTGAGCCATCAAGGGTGCTCCAAAACCAGCTGCGACTGGTTTCTCCCCCATCCTGCACCTACAGACAAAGGACTTAGTGGTATAAGAAGGGGCTGTGTCCCCATACAATTTGTTCTGCTTTTGGATCCTAGCTGAGGGGGCTGCTGCTGTTGCTGGGGACAGGAGGACCGCCACTTGGATTGTCTCCCTGCCTGGAGACCCAGTGAGCTGGCTCTGGGCCCAGCCTTGTCCCCCTGCCTGCTTTAAAGAACTTTGCTGGACTTTGTGCCCCCTATAGCGCCTGGGAGCGCTTTTTCTTGCCCCTGGCACCTGGGAGTGCTTTGTCCTGCTTCCAGAGCTTAAGAGCACTCTATTCCGCTTGTAGCGCTTGGAGAGTGCTTTATTTGTCGAGGCCGGTGCCCACCCGGTATTGGACCCGTTTTGCCAATCGTGAGATCCCCTGGCAGGTGCCCACCCTGCCATGGACCTTGCCGCTGTTGTTGTGCCCCGATCGAGCGCCCACCTCGACTTATTGTTTGCCTAAAGAAGAGCCGGTGTCCACCCGGCATTGCCCCGTAGTTTCACCGCCGCAGCCCCGGAGTGTTTTCAGACGTTGCCGGGCCGCTGCCTAGTGCGAACTGGAAGTTTTGGGCCGACCGGCCAATTGCAGCCAGGAGACCAACCGAGTGCCCACATTTGTTTAGAGCCCAGAGAGAGGCTCTCCAGGGACGCAGACAGGTGGTTAGAGCCCCGTGGCTTCCACGCTGTGTTTTCGCCCGACCTGTGTTCTTGAGCCCACGAGGCTCTAATGTTGGCCATCAGTATTTACAACTATCCAGCACTTAGTGGACAGTTGCTACGTTTAGGCTTGTGTTCTTGGCTACCTGCGCAGCCTCCCTGACATTTGGACTCAGGGCATTTCAGCCCTTGCGTGGCCAGTTGGCCTGAGGGACAGTTCTAGTGTTGTGCTACGTGCACCCTGGGCATTTATGGTTTACTTGCTTATTTGATTCCTGCGCAAATGTTCTACTTGCACCTCTGAATGTGTGTTAATGCCTCATGTGCAATTGTTTAAGTTTTTATCCCCTTTGCTAAACGTGACCTGCTTAGAGGATTGTTTATGGTTTTTTACCTTTGCTAAATGTGACCTTCTTAGGTGACCGTTTAGGTTTCCTTCCCTTTGCTAAAAGTGACCTGCTTAGGTGATGGTTTTCCTTCTATAGGTCCTGATGATAAGGTCCTAGTTCCCTGCATGATTTTCCTACAGTGTTTAGGGTTGCGTAGGAGGTATTTACCCTTTACCAGTAATTACTGGTTGTGTGCTACATTTACTATTTTGGTGCTACAGTCATTCTATGTTTATGTGCTAAGTGTTATACCTACAAGTATTATTTCTAAAAAGTGCCTACCCCTGACAGTGGTCCATGGGGCCCTGTCCTGTACATAATCCCTTGTAAATTCTGCCCGTGCCTGTGGGCACATTGTAAAGTGTGTGGTGTTATGTAATCTGTTTTTGCTATAATACAAAGGCTATTTTTTTTATATAACCTTGTGTGGAGTTTCCTTTGTGGTGGGTCTTGGGTTTTGTTGCTGGGTGGCGCACAAACGCTTTACACATCACCTCCAAGACTAGCCTTGCTGCTCGCGTCACGTTACCTAGAGGGTGAGCAGGGGTTGTCTTGGTGTGTAACTCCCTTGCCCTGACCTTAGACATGGTGATCTCTGACTGACTTTGGCGTGAGCCTTGGCCAGCCGGGGGTCTGGGGCTAAGAATGATCAAACATACACCAAATATATCAACTAGCTTAGTCTTCATGTTTGTTTGGGCCAACTTCAATACAATAAAAAGAGGATTTATTACTTGATGTTTCCAGCCTCTTCCATTATTGAAGTGCTTCTTAATCATTGGACAGTTCAAGGATGATGTGGCAATACAATTCCCCCTCCCCTTAATCATGTTAGTAATGTGTATCTATTGCATACAGTGGTTCCTACATTTTTATCCTTCTTGCCGAACCCCGGATGCAGTCCAGCCTACTAGTATGTCTCACATACAAAACCCACTTGGTGTGTAGAAGGTGCGTTGTGTGATATTCATTTCATACATATTTCCCTCCATGCAGTTATAATTAAGACAAAAAGAAGCTGTGCTTGGGTTTTACTTAACGTGCAGTTTCTCCCTTCACCGGATAGGACCCCAAATATAACCAGTGTAAGGCTTACCTCAAAGGTGCCCCCAAGTAATCTTGACATAAAGTTACCCACATCTTGCCAGGAGAGTTGGATTACTAGACACTGCTAAAACAGATGGACATTGTCTGCTTTTCTAGGATACAAGAGGGAAATTGTATCTTCTTACTTCCGCCCATCTTAGACAGCCTCTTCGGGGACCAATATGATCAATATAAAGTAAAAAGGTGGTCCCTCCTGAGAGGTTCCGATTTCTCTGTTGACCAAAGTGTAGCCATATATACTTGCCATAAACTCTGGATATCTGACAGCGACAGGTCCATCTTCCACTTATCCTAGGCAGATTTAGGGGATGATCTTTTGATCCCACAAAAATCCATACCATTGGACACCTCCTTCGCAAAACTTTGGTCCTTCAGCAGCTCACCCTCCCACTCAGTTTCTAGCCCTATTTGATGCTGGGTATGCAACCAACTTGTTAATTGGTGATATTTTGATCTTGATAGAGTGAAGTTGTTGCTTAATGCTAACATCTCCCATGGGATCAGTGAGCCTTGATCAAAGAGCTGCCCCCATTTCATCCAGTCTGAAGTTAATAATGGCACAGCTAAGGCATCTACGAGGAATTCAGGTGTTTCTAGTGAGTTCCATATTAGAGCCTTACAACTGTAGTAAGGGATTCCAAGGATCTGTTTAACTTGAACCCATAATTCACAAGCTGCAGGTAAAACCTTATATTTGATCTTTTTAAAAAAATGGGTGATCATATTCAAATAGAAAGGAGTTACTTCTTCTCGAAAACAAATTCTCAGAACCCTTAAATGAGGGGGTACTTTTTGTTTGTTGTCCATTAAGAGATATATGACATTTTTGAAATAGAAAGCCCAATGATACAGTTGGAAGTCTGGTCCCCCATCTATTTTTTTTTCACAATTCTTTCCAGGCTGTCCATGCACTTCTATTATTTCACATGAAACTGTTCAGATCTCCCTTTAGCTTCTTGAACCTCTCAGTTTTAAAATATAGTGACCGAGTCGTACGGAGCATGCGTGGGTGCAACAGCAGTAGGACCTTGGAATGTGGGAGGGTTATTTAATATATTGAAGGCCAGATTTAAAACGTATTCACACAGCGCAGTGCAGCAGACAGAAATGCAATGCTGAGTGAAAAGGAGAGAGAGTAGGAGCGCACCATATTTCCATAGCTCCAACGTTGAAATTAGCTGCTGTGCGCCACAGAGACACCCTTGTGTCATAGTGCATAGGTGACTCTTTGAGTCTAGCATAGGTCTTTTACTGGAAGGGTACACTTCCAGTATAAATACCATGATTAGACTAAGTTTACCCCTTTTTCCTCTTTTTATGTGTGCAACAAAGTGCAGCACACTTACAAAGTTGGAAAAGGAAGGAGAAAAAAGCATTTCTTTTTCCTTGAGCTTTCTTCAAAAGGGCATTATTTTCTGATGCCACACCCTCTCTACTTTATTTAGTAAATAGGGCTTCAAATCAGAAACGTTGGGTGGTTGCCTGGGAATGCCCATGCACCACTCACGGTACGCTCCCTTGGTGCTAAGTTTTGTGTTACTTGTTTAGTGTTGGAAAGAAAATTGGAAAAAAGAGATTTTGCACTGATGCCCGTCACTTTTGTGACACAAACACATCATAAAATCTTAGTACATCTCCCCCTTAGAGTATTGCTCTTATCCTATGAGAGAGCTTGTTGAGTGGAATATGAACGGCTATCTGAACTGCTAGGATTTTGGGAAACGGTAGTGTTGTATGAGAGAGTTATATTATCAGTTGAGAGAGTTTGTTAAGCTAACCTAGAATAAGGGATTTTGTTTGAATTGGGAACATGCCTTAGCGTTTGGTAGGAGGCATGAGAGACTGTAAAAAACAGTTAAGCCTAAATTCAAGGGTGTACAGTGCATTTTTCAAAAGCAGATTGGATCAGGATAAATATTTCAATTCTAGCCAGAAAAGTGTCAAGATTGTCATTAAGGGACTTTCTTGTCTTCAGTGTACAGACTCTATTTGGGGATGCAGGGGGGTTTCTGAATCACATTGTAGCAATAATCTGACCTCTCTCAAGAGGTGAGGTGGGTATGAAAGGGCATTAACTTCAGAAATAACAGCACACAATTTTGATTAAAGGTCTGAAAGTTTAATCTACTAGCATGTATGGGGGTAGGGTGGTGGTGGTGGTAGAATGTCTTTAAAAGGAATGTTGCTCTATGGAAACACTTGCAGAGTGTGAGAGAGAAAGATATGAAATTGGGGGAGAGTTACTATCTCAAGTGGAAACAATTGCAAGGAATAGATCTCTGAATGTAATGCTCTGTCTAGGGTCTCTGACTTGCTGCTTTGAGTTTGAAGTATTTATTTATTTATTTATTTATGTTCCTATAGAGCGCCTGACTAAACTCCCGGAGGGGTATCTCCGCGCTTTTGCTGATGAAGAGTAAACACTTTATGCTGATCTGGATTTAAAAGTAAGGAGGATGGGGTATGTTCAGATGCCTTTCTTTGTTGTGGGGAGAATGATGAGATGAAGAGGTTGTGGAGGGGTCTGAGGGGTACTTGGTGGCAGGGAGGAAGTTGAAGGAGAGTTAATTATGCAAGGATGAGTTCAGAGGAGATTGGGAGCAGTTAGAATGAGAAGCGAGAGGACCGCAGCACTCCAGGGTAATTACAAAGTAATCTTAGATGAAAAGCTGGAAAATTAAGATATGGGACTTCGAGATGATCACCTCCTGGCCATGAGGTACAGGGCTGAAAACGTGCAAAAAAAAACCTTACAAAGTGTAAGGTTGAAATCTCGAGTCCACAAGACGCGATAAGATATCGCTGTAGGATTACTCACAAGTTGATCAATGGGTATCTTCCAAAATAAAGGAGTTTAATGTAAACTGATCTTCAAGTCAAATTACGTCATATGCTGGGTGATTCAAAGTTTATACATGATGAGTTCAAAATGAATAGTACCAAGGATGAATATCCAACAAGTTAAATCTGTAAATTTAGTCACAAATGCGTCCCCAATGCATTTCGAGCAAATGCTCTTCGCCAGGGGTAATTTCTACAAGAAAATCAAAAATAACAGAGTATTTATCGCAGAACAGGAGCAAAAGGGTCTCAAAAGGTATGAAGGTGTACAGGTTAGGCTGCAAACCGAAACGAGGTGATGAGTTTAAAATTAGCGGAGTGAACATAGCCCCGAGAAAAATGCGAACTGAATACGACACTGGGGTCATAGAAATTATAGTTGTAAATATGAAGAAAGTGATAACTAGACAGAGCGGATGTGAAAAGGCTGGCACTAATGGAGTGAACGACAGCGCGAAAAAGGGGAAGGCGTGCTGGTAAATGAATAATATACCCTAATAGTGAAAATACTCATTGCGGTGTTCCAACACATACACGGCCCGGCAGTGAACAACAGCGTCAGTGACAACATCGGAGGCATGCAAAAGTAAAACAAAGTGACTCAAAGTTAACCCGGGGCGAAGCACTACGCTACGCTCGCGGAGTTTGCGAAGTTTGCGCAACTTCGCACTACGCGAGCTGCACGTAGCACAGTGCGAACACGCGTAGTGCAGCGCTCATTTTTTGCTTGTTCGCGGTCCTGAACGTCATGTTCGCGACCGCGAGCAAACAAAATGACATCCCGGCAAGATTCTCAACGCGGGGAGGTAAGGTTTCTCATTGTGAGTGGTTGCGCATGCTCGCCACCGCTCTCAATGAGAAACTACCAGTTTGCGTTGAGAAAGCTGCCGCTCGAGTAATAATCTACTCAAGCAGCAGAAAACTACAGCTCACACTGTGCAAGATGCCGTTTTTAATGATTGCACAGTGCCGGATGCTTGTCCGCACTGTGCAATCATTGAAAACGCATCTTGCACAGTGCGAACATGCAACTACGCAGCTCGCGTAGTGCTACGTGAAGTTTGCGTAGTGCGAAGTGCACTTCGCGTAGCTTCGCGTAGCGCTACTTCGCAAACTACGCCCACCCTTACTCAAAGTGTGATTGGGTCCGCCGTCATGAAAGGCGGATAAGGTTTAAAAATGCCGAACATAAACAAATACAAAGTGGGGTGAAAGGAGCCAACTCTCAATTAATCTTACTGCAGGTTGTGCAAGTTAAGGGCGTCTCAGTGAAAATTCGGCTATTCAGCTGCATGGCAATGACGCCAGAAACAAGGGCAGCATTGTAAATGTGCAGGAAGAGAGCTTAGGAAGAGGACTGCAAGTGCCGGGAGTTAGAATGAGCCATTCAAGAGTGATGGAGCATCAAAAATTGGTAGTTGATTTTTGCAATGGCAGCATCAGTTGAATGAATCATTATCCGGCCATTCTTGAAGACTGAGATTGGCAGCTTACAATTGAAGAGTGCAGAGCGAAGTACCACTAGTTTATATCCATAAATAATTGTTTTAGATTCCTCCACTTTCAGATATTAGTGAGCATTTCTTCCCAGAGGCATAGGTGGTGGGAGAAGAACTTTTTTTGAGCATCTCTCACAGCCCCACAGATACTGGTCAGCAAACAGTGCTTCCAGGAATTCTTTCATGACCTTTTATCTTGAAGTCCTTTGCCGCATTTTTGGAAAGGTTAGGCGAACAAATTATTTTGTAGATAATAGGACCAGCAATGGATATTTTTTTGAGGAGGGGGGTTTGTTGGATTGGGCCATGATAATAATGCACACTAGAGAGGGACAAAGCAGGGGAAGAAGCAAAGTACTGTTGTTTTAGTAAATTACAGATGCCCGATAAGAGGATTACAATTCAAGAGGTGTTGTGAGTATCCTTAGTTGAATTTGAGAAGAAAGCAGCTCAGAATGAGCAATGTTGCAGAGCCACAATTTATTATTACTTCTCTTTGAAAAAAGAAATTGCGTTTTCAGTCTAGTATGAATTATATTGCTTCTATGGATCTTATTGGACTATTGTTACTCCTTATTCACTTTAAGCTTTCTAAGTCAGAATATTTTTGTTGTTTCAGGCACACATCTTGTGAGAGTCTTTTTTTCTGTCCACAAGGAGCTTCTGAAAATACCAATCAGTGTCCTTGGGGGAGTGGAAAAAGGTAACTAAAAGGGGAAGTGATAAAATGAAACCCTCTGAAGCGAGGAGCCACTGATTGGATGAGTACCTCAAGGAATGTGAGACAGAGCTTCACAGTCTTACTCAGTTGGGCTCCAAACAAAAGTCATCAGGAGAAAGGGTTCAGTGAACAGGGGCCTTTGGAGCAAAGCAAGGGACCTCAAAATGACTCAGTAGCAGAGAGGACAAAGCAAATGTTTTTTTTTTAGAAAGATAGGGGCATTTCGGTAATTAAGCCAAGGAAAATGAAGAGGATATGGGAGCAACTGCTATCCAGATGAGTCTTGGGTCTTGAAGTGCAGTCTACAGGCCAGCGATGCAGCTGTTAGCTGCTTTGCAGATTGTGAATGAAAACCAATATGTTGGACTTAAAATAGCATAGACTTTCACTTATACTAGTGTATGACATCAGGAGCTTGACAGGAAGCTTCTGGACCATCACCATCTTGCTAATTGTGTCTGCACCCGAAAGTTGACCCCACCTTTCGGCGTGCTTGCCTGACCTGCTTGCCCTACTTGGTGCCTGAGACTTTGTTGCTGCTGTGCTGGGGGTATCCGCGTTGCTGCGTGAACCGGTCCCCACTACCATTCCTGCTGGACAGAGGAGGCTGCACGTCATGTGTGCCGCCCCGGGACTGCATCTCCCAGAGTCCCCTGAGGGGCGCACACCACTGTCGTCATTGTGAAGCGCCCGGAGACGCTTAAAACAACTCTGTGCCTTTTAGCTTTCTCCCATCGGTGCATTTATATTGATCCTTGTGTCCTCTATTTTGCTATTTAAATATTGGCAGCTATTTGTGATCATGAGTAAAAGCGGTGATAAGGGGACGGGGGCTCACGGGTAGT
Source organism: Lissotriton vulgaris (assembly GCF_964263255.1). NCBI lineage: Eukaryota > Metazoa > Chordata > Amphibia > Caudata > Salamandridae > Lissotriton > Lissotriton vulgaris. The sequence continues at coordinate 457,581,995 of NC_141696.1, read as the reverse complement.
GAGAACTCCTGATGCATTTTTGATAAGAGCAGAGTCTGTTTTGTGCCGGGAGATTGAATTAACACAAAGGCGCCTTTCTTTGGATTACCGTCGTTCTTCTATCGGTGTTCCTGTTACTAGCCCAGTGGCATTGTTAGAGTTAGATGGATCTGTGGAAAATAGAGAGGGCCAGGTTGACGCATCATTACCTCAGGGTCCATCAATGCCCTCACTAGAGCCGCTTGAAGTTGACTCTCATGAAGAAGGGGATACACCCCTTACCCCCCTTCCCCATCCCCACCTAAAATATGGACTCGTCAACAACGTATGAATAAAGCTATTAGGGGAGCATTTGGCTAATGTAATCTCAACTAAGAGGAAAGCGAGTAGTATCCCAGCCACCTTACAACAGGCCAGTAAAATGTCCAAAAAGGGGGTGGCACAAGGGGAAAGAAGGGTGTGCACGTGAGGCTGTTGGTTCAAGTGTACACAGTCCGTTAGACGTTAGACTTCACGTAGGGTCAGAGCAGATGTCATGTGACCTGGAGAATCGAATTGTATTTAAAATTGAGGAGAAGTTATTAGAATTATTGAGATCCATCTCTTCTAAACTCTCTGAAATAGAATCTAGGTTTGATAAAAGTGAACATCAGCTGTTTTCCCCTGCAGGTAACTAACAGAGAGGAGGATCTAGTAAATCTATTGCCTCGACCGGGCCTATGGGGGCCATGCCTATGCAGAACCCTACAGCGGTTGATGCGGGGGGCATTGCAAGCACTAAGGAATGCAGGCGGTAAGCCTGGTCCGCCTCCTAATGAAAGATCAAGGGATGGTTCCCGGGATGGTATAATTGAGGCACCGGGTCGGAGTATTCATGTACATCAGCGCTTAACAGACAGGTTAAATCTTCCCCCCGAGGCAACCCCATATACTATAATTTTGACAAATGTTCCCCCCCTACAGAGTGGTGTGGAAGAACATTGGATGTCCTTGCGAAATAAGGCGCTACACCACATAAATAACCTGACTGGTTTGGGGAGTTGTTTATTTAAAGAACTTAAAATAACACGTAGGATTCCTTGGGTTGGGAAGTCTGTGAAAACCTTTAGAGGGGACTGTGTAGTTTTGAATTTTGTTTCACCACAGATTGTTAATTTGATCCTGGAGAGGGCGGGAACGAGGCATGGCTTAGCGGATTGTATTGGTATTGTACCCTTAGGGTTTTTCCATAGAAACCTCTAGCTGTGACAAACAAAAGTTCAGCACGTAGGCAACCACCCCAGGTACGAGGCCCTTGTGATTTTTTTGTACCTGTTCAAAATAGATTTGAGGTATTCTCGAACCTGGAAGAAATTGACTGACTAGCGATCCCAGAACTATCGGTCATCGCTGTTCAGTCGAATGGGGTTCAGAGGAAGGAATTATTAGAAGTAAGTACCTCCACCAAAGAGAGAGAGGGTCTGACTGAAACTATAGAAGGTACCAAGATCCTAATTTGGAATATTGCAGGCTTAAAAAACAAACTAGACGATGTCCTATGGAGAAACTCCTTATGTGGGGCTGACATTATCGGGATGCAGGAAACATGGGATACTGAGAACTTTCTATGCTTAGATGGCTATACAACTCACTTTATTCCAGCAATTGCCTCTAGTATGGGGAGGGCAACGGGTGGGTTAGTGACTTTGGTTTCCGCCAGTATCTCAGGTACCCATACTAAATTGGACACGGGGTCACCGCGCTGTTTGGCATTGCAAATTGCTTCTAGCTATGCGGGCACTATTCTCATCATTAACATTTATAACTCATTTGATAGAGCCACTGCCACAGAACACCTTGTTAGTTTAAATCATTTTCTAGACAACTATAGAGAAGCCCACACAGACGCTTTCTTGGTTATTGTCTTAGGAGATTTCAATGTGCATGGCTGCCCTGAAAATTGTCAGGTTTTGGACTGTTTAGGCCCCCTGGACCAGGGAGACATCCACTTTGGGCATTCCTCACAAGGAGAATTTTTGGAAGCTTTAATGGCTGATAATGGATTAATACTCCCCTGTATATGGTAAGACGCTGTACCTACTTTTAAAGGGAACGGAACATCATCAACCATTGATTATATTTTCATTAGCTCCGTGTTGGGTGCCAAGGTCTGTGGATACACAGCAATTTGGTCTACATTCAGTGACCATAACCCAGTGGTCTTGACCATGGTGGCCGTGGTTGAGAAACAGGAAACATGTAACAGGAAGATAGATAATCTAGATATCCGCCAACAGATCAGGCCCGCAGAATCAGATGGTGCTGAGTAGTACCTGGAAATTGTCACACCAACCTATTAACTAAGGTTGGAGCAGAGATGGGTATCTTAATGAATGAGCAAGCTGGGGTCAAGGAGGTTCTAGAGGAATACATTAAAATCTGTTCCTTGGTTGCGGATGACCTTAAACGGCCTGGTAGGGCGCAAGATTTAGGCAGGGAGGGGTGGTTTGATCATAACTGCACGCTAGCACATCGGAAACTGATGGAGGCACTGGAACAAAACCCAGTAGATAAGGCCATTGTGGTAACCCTAAGGAAGGCCTATAAAGTAGCCATGGAAAATATAAGACCCGAAATCAGAGGCGAGGCATGGGACGAGCTAACATCTATTGACGTTCTTAAAAACAGCTCCAAATTTTGGGCAGAGGTCAATAAACCTTTCTTTAATGATTCCTGTAATGGTCAACTACATTGTGGTATCCAAGAACAGGTGTGGTGTTCCCATTTTAAATCAGTTTATGAAGGAGAAGACTTAGGAGAGGTGGTTAAATCCCTACCCATGCGTGATCCTTATACTTTATAGGTTACCGAGATAGAGGTGGCAGAGGCCATCAGCCAGATGACATGTAACAAGGCTCCCGGACCCGATGGCTTCCCAGCCGGCCTTTTTAAATCAGATGTCAAGACATGGTCAAAAGTTTTATGTAATGTTTTTAATAGGGTGTGCAAATCAGGTTTGCCGGGGACCTGGTTTGAATCAGTTATAGTACCCATTTTTAAAAAGGGAAATAGAGAGGACCTCAGCTGCTATCAACCCATTTCCCTTATCGATTCCGCTGTTAAAGTGCTTGGTCGGGTGGTTTTATGTAAACTCACAGGGTGGCTGGCAGAAACTAATACCCTTTCGGGTCTGCAATTTGGGTTTATGAAAGGACGAGGCACAATCGATCAAAGTCTCAACCTTCAACTACTAATCGTATATAACATCTTTATTTAGATATATAAAACATATCTTTAAAAGTTTCTTCCAGCACATTAATACAGTCTTACAGCTTAAAAAAGATTTAAAAGATGAAAGAGAATAAAAACAGAATGCAATGTGGCTTTCTTATCAGTGCTTACTGCAGCATGTCAATTTAAAGGTTAGCACTCCCAGACAATTCCGGTGGGGTTAGGTACACAATATTCTGCACAGTGGTCCAATTTTTCTAAAAGCCTGTAGGCATACTGAGCGAATTTAGCCAATTTGATGTTTAAGTCAGTGTTCTCTAAGGACAGAGCAGCAGTAATGGCATGTCTGCAAGTCCGAACTCCCAACCTGTTCCATTCCGGCCTGAGTAGGCGTCTGCGTTGGGGCATACTACTAATCGGAAAGTACACAATCGCCAAAAAGGGCACCCTATACTTAGCCTTTATGGACCTTTCCTCGGCCTTTGACCGTGTGAACAGTTCTAAATTATGGGCGATGCTCCTTCATTTAGGCGTGGATAAAAACATTGTGTACTTCCTCGCTGACCTGCATATGGACCTATCTGCCACAGTGAGATACGACCACAGGGGTAATTGTACAGGGAAGATCTGTATTGTTAATGGTGTTAGGCAGGGGTGCATCTTGGCTCCCCTGCTCTTTACCCTGTACATTAACGACCTAGGCTCTGTTTTAACGGAGGCTTGTAAGGACATACCGAGGGTAGGCAAAAAATGAATTTTGACATTGATATATGCGGATGATGCCGCCCTTCAAGCACGCACAGCGGTAGGGCTGCAAAGCCTTTTAAATTTGTTTTCTGCTTTTATGAAATCAATAGATCTCAGTGTTAACTTTTCCAAATCACATGTTATGATGGTGGGCACTAAAGTGAAGGGGGGTAAAAACTCTGCATTGTGAAGGGAATGTGCTGTCCAGGGTAACTTCTTTTCCATACCTAGGTGTTATCTTTGATGACAAGGGCACATGATTGCCTCAGATATTAGCCAAACGCAACGTTTTAGCGAGATCCATCCTGGCTGTTTTGGGCTTTGCCCGTAAACTGGGCATTAAACCATTTCAAGCCCTGCTAAAGATATATGAAGCTAAATGTATTTCGCTAGCTACATACGGGGCAGACCTCTGGAGTTTTAAGAGCGTGAAGGCCATTCAAGTGGCGGAGGATACATTTTTGAACACTATTCTATCTGTTCCTCAATCCACATCTGGTTATACTGTCCACCAGGAGTGTGGAGTTGGTTTTTCGGAAGACCGAATAGCTATAGCTCCTCTTATAAAATGGATTTCTATCTGGCTAAACCCTGAGCTAGAGCTGAATCAGGAAATCCTAGGAGATTGTCTAGCACTTGATTTTGGCTATCGCATTCCCTGGCTGAGTTATGTCCATAAATTAGCTGTTAAACTGGGTCGACCAGAATTGTTTAACTCGCCAGATAAGTTAGTGAAAGGTGACATTAAGTGGGCCAAGGATTCCTACAAGGTAGCGGCTAGCTCGGACAGAGAGGACAGAGAGCTGGGTAAACCGACCGTAAGGGCTCATCAACTATTAAAAACTTTAGATGTGACTGAGCCATACCTGAATATTGTAAATAATGCTAAGCATCGTTTTTTATTGACTAGACTTAGGTTCAACCAATTCAATCTCCTTTTTTACGAATCTCCAGGGTGGATAAGGGAGGAAGATTTGGGGATTTGCTCTTGTGATGGCTTTTCCACTAAAGACACTATGCACTTTATCTTTTTTTGTGAGCATTTTTACCCCATTCGTAAGCGTTTTATTATCCCTTTCATAAAAGGTAAAGGTTTTACGCAAGTCAAACTGGCCCTTCTTTACTTGCAGCTACTCTCTAATGTGTGGGAGATTTTTAATATAGCTAATTTCCTCACTGTGGCTGTAAGACTAAAGAAAAAAATCAAATGGTATTAGTTAATATAATGATTATTGATGAAATTAATTGTGACTGAGCATACTCCTCTTTATTTAATTGGTTTTAAAGGTTTTAAAGAATGTTTTTAAATGATATATTAATATGTACTGTATACATGGTCAGTGTGCACTTTTCTATTGTATTTTTACTTTTTTGTTAATCATGGTCTTGACATGGATTGTTTAGTATACTTTTATGGTTTTTGTTATGAACCGAATAAAGTATTTTTGACTGACTGACTGACCCATCCACAATCCTCCAGCAAGACTAATCAGTGTAATTGACTAGAGCATTTGACATAACTAAGCAACAGTTGTAGTGTTGCAATAGCTGTGTATCACAAAACATTAGGGATGCCTCTTGTTTTAGTGTGCCCATTCTCAGAAAGCGTGATTGATCAAAGGTCAGACCCAAAGAGCTCAATGCAGTATGAGTATGAGGAAATAGCCAGCTCCAGACTGTAAGTAAAGACTCTACATTCAGGTTGAGACTTCTATATATCTATTCTAAATAGTTGATAAACGTTTGTGTTCTTGCACCCTGAGAGTCAATGTTATTCATTACAGTACATGGATTGCTCTTAAAGTGATCATTTCAGTTGTAAAATGGCCTATTTACGATTGTTTCATAAGCACATATTACTATCAGCTTTTAACCTTAACCACTTCAGATTCAAAATGGTTTGGCAGTATAAGAAAATCATAGTGCACAACAAAGGGATTGATTAGCTTCCTCTTAGAAAGATCCATATTGGATGTTTGCATTTCTTCAATAACCATAAAAGAACACTCACAGTACTAGCTTTGTTTATAAAGGAAGAACATGGTGCCAGTCTACATAAATCAGCCAAATATATAAAGCTCTACATCCAAGCAGCCACCCGCAGAGGGGAGGAAAGAAGTTAAGAGTAACGTTATACAGGTATGTTGGTCTAATATTGCACTCCCATGGAGTGGTTCTGTAAGAGGTGAAAGGTGTAAGATTAGAGGGCATGGGTACATGATGTGGGAGAAATTAGAGTGTGCCTACCATGGGATCATGAGAAGAGTAGGCATACAAATGTATAGATATTGTCAGTTAGTCATTGTGTGTAAATAGATTCTGTTAGGCATATATATGATTTAACACTTGCCTGTTCAATCAATTGAGCTAGAGGGTATGCTTTGTAATAGGATGTACTAGTGGTGTCGCAAGGGTGCCATGGGTGCTAATATAATCAAGGGAATTCCCTCATTCCCTAGTCAGGTAGTATTACACTCCTATAAAAGGGGCTCAGTATACCCCTCACAGAACCTACTGCACTATTGATATCTACTCACATGGGTTTGCATCACCTCTGATGTTGGCCCTATATTTGTGACATACTGTACATAAAAGTTCAGAGCTCACAGGTTTTCTCTTTTCATGTGTGACTAACTCAGCGCATGGGCATAATACAGGGCTAAACATACCCTGAGGTGCTGAGGGCCCCAGGCTTCTAAAAGGGCAGCCACCTGTTGTCTTTGACCTGCACCAGGTGCACTTATTGTAAATGCTGTCAGGCACACACTCCTATCTATGAAAGTCTGCCTTTGTGACTATTATTATTATTTTTATTATTATTAATAATATTTTTTTCAGGCAGCTGAAAACTGCTGGCACGATGCGGGTTGTACTCGTCGCCCTGTGTTTAGCTGGTTCCATTGGTAAGTGCAACTTCAATCAAAGTTGAGTGAGCAGTGCACATCTGTTGAATTCACAGAGGATAATTAGCTACGTTCTACTAATACTTTGAGATTCAGTCAGAAGTATTTCTTGAGAAAAAGTCAGAAAGAGTCCAGAAGGACAACTCACAGCTTCCACAATGTTCTAATTCAGCGATTCTTTATGTTTGAAAAGCTTTATTGAATGAACAGAGAAATAGGTAAAAATACCAGCAACAGATTTGAATATTGAAACATAGTTATAACACGATATAATGCTAGTACAATAAAATAAATAAAAGCCATTTTAAGGTTTTATATGGAAATTAATGGGATAGAGTGAAGGGAAGGAAGGCGGAGGAAGGGCAAATATTAACATATTAATATGAAAGAAGAATGCATAATACATTTCATGATACAACAAAATGTGAACAAGCAATAGGTCAATTACCTACATATATCAACTTATCTTGGATGATATGGAAAGAGAACAGAGAGAAGAGATTCAAGAAGGTTTAACATTTTCAGATTTGAGGGAGGAGTTATGTTTAAAAACAGGCTCGCTGAGTGACGACGGACTCCCTGCGGCTCCGATTTCAGCATTCACACAGATTCGATACCTGTGACGATTTGACAAGGCACTACGATCTTTTCAGACAAGTCTCTTTTAAATAACGGTAACCAAGAGAAGATACTTACTCACACCAGTGAAGCTTAATCCTTGTTTTGTTCGATTGTTGCAATACACTTCGTCTCAATCACAGTGATTAATGGCCATAGAACGAAGATCCGACATAAGACGGCTGCTTTGATGTCCATTATACTTAACACTCTTGATCCTCTGTGATCCTCTCGCTGCTTTGGGGAGTTACAATATCATAACTCTTCTGTCCTGATGATGGTCTTCTAAATTACTCAGACAAGACCGAAACGTCGACTTCCTGCTTGATCCAAAGGATAATTCAGTCATCTATTTTTGGATAGGCAGATAACAGGCTCTACAGAGATTTTGTGATTTACTTTCATACATTTGTCCTGTATTCCTGTGTATATTAATTTTTTGTATTGTACTTTCCCGCTTTGATTCAAATTTTGATAAAATCTAATATTTTGCCTATACACATGTCTACTGGTTCTTGTTAAGTATTGTTATGTCTATTTAGTGTTGTTTTATATGTTTGCGATTGATTAATTTCTCAACTAACTGGGTTCAGGACAATTAAGTTTCCTGAGATTAATTAAATTTCACAACTTATTTAATCCATCTATCAAAAAAACTCTCTTTATTGATATGGCACATTCCTGCTCTTTCCATTTGACCCAGCGGAGCAAGTTGTCTTGCTATGTTGCACTCCATCAAATCTTAGTAAATCTGGGCCTAAGGGGTAACCTTAACATGCTGTGGGGGAGCAGTGCAAATTCAGCATATTTGTTCTGGAATAGACACTTGGTTGTCTCTATTGAAGAAGCACTCGTATGCATAGACAAAAAAAGGAACACACACCAGGAGTCAAAAGGACCAAGTGATGAGTTACAGCCTAGCATATCACTTCATCTTTTAGAAAAAAACTACATTTTGAAAAGCTCTGAATTCCCATTAAGATAAAAATAATAGTTTGATTTTTGCAAATTTTTTGTTTGTGAACTAAATAAAATACTTCATAGTTTGCACATTTTTTGCAATTTGTGCATTTTTTGAGGCATAACAGTTTCTGTATTTTAGTGTATTATTATGAGACTCAAATTGTGTAAATAGCTTAGGCTTCCCATTGTAATTCAGTGAGGGTACGCAGACGTTCCAAAGTTAGGAACGGCTGTTCTAATTGGTAGTTGAAGGAGCAGCAAAGTAGTCATTAAGGTATAGAAAGCTAATCATACATAATATGCCTTAAAATCATTATGCATTCATTTATTTATGCACAGGGGTTTACCAAATAGTATATATGGAATTCTACCAAACACATGAATAATGTATTTAGTGGAAGCCTGAGTCAAATAGTTGTTATAATAAAGTAAAAAAACCAGATCATTTACCTTCTAAAAAAATGAAACAACTTGAGTTTCCTTCTATCTTTTGCTCATGTTCTCGACAGAACCATTGTTTTTTCTTTAATACATACCCAGGTTCTGAGGGACACTGGGTCACCCCATTGTTTGCTCGATTTATGTTTTCGTACAAACATGAAAGCCAAAAACATATTTTTACAAAATAAGTTTGATTTAGGTTTTCTTGAATATTTCCAAACTATTGCTTTTTGCTGCGGTTGATCATAGTTTTTCTGCCAGCTTATAAGAATTATAAACTATAACTGTCAAAAAAGGAGATATAAGAGTATACAATTGTTTATCTCGCCCTTCTTGGGCACAGCCCATTATACCCCTATCCTCCTATTTTCATCTTGCATGAATTATAGCAGATCGCACAGTGGATGCCTATCACTGAACCTATTTGTTTGTTGTTGCCAGTTTACACCATTTGCTCTCTGTGGCCATTTGGAGACAGCTTTGGTTGTATACCATTCCTTATGTGGCTAAAAACTATATCTTACAAAGATGTAAATGTTGCCACCGCCTTCATAGAAAATGCAATTTTTGTATCCACCCCCTACCCTTTGACCAATTTTCTCCAAACCTAAAGGAAACGGCGTTCAAAATTCAAATCCTGAGTCTGCGAAATGGATCAAAAGTCATGGACGGGAGGAGAAGGGGCACACTTGTTGCCAATGGGAATTTCTACCAATCACAGAAATGTGTAACGAGTAAGGTTTTAAAAGGGACTGCCCATTCAACTGGCCTGTGATATGTCCCTCACAGAACCACATCCCTACATTTTATAAGACAGTGTGAGTGTGGCCGATGCAAGGGAAACAACTGCACCCTTTTTTCACCCCAGAAATCAGATTTTCATCGCGAGTTGCACTTTTGAAGCCAGCCTTCAGGAAAAGAAATTCATAAGGAAAGTAAAAAAATGACTCCCTATTGAATATGTATGAAACTAAAAGCTAACAATCATGTTTGTTAGATACATAATTTATGTTATGTTATGTAGTATTGCGTGTGTGCAAGCATATATGGTGTTGGAAACAGGGCATTGCGGGAGTGTGGTAGTGCTGAGTGATTAGCTAATGTTGTTGTAAGTTTATCTTCCTCCTGCACCATCGCTTGCAGAATTTTAATGTATAATGTGAATAAGAGAAAGAATAGGCTAATGGATTAATATCTTCTTACTACAGATGTAGTATATGGTATTTTATACTTTGTATGTTGGTAAAATATGCCTGGACATTTATAATGTTAAAAATACAATATGGTGGGTATATAGTTTAATTGAGTGAGAATGGCAGTAATGGGAGCTATGGTTAAGATCTTGCCATAAACTGTGAATTTCGCATCATTTTAGATTTGCTGGAGATCCATTACATACTAGATAATCATAAATTCCCGGTGCCTTCATTTTTTTCAGGGACTTTGGTACTGCCCCTTTTAGCATTGGTTTCTCCGAATGGTACCCTTTCAGCCTTGCTTGAAAACAACGTCCTTCAGATTTAGGGGGATATGTACAAGAAAATGTTGGAGGGTGGTGTATGCCAGATATGGTAATGCCACACTATGACATTTTCAAAACACAGGGATGCACTGTATTTTCAAAAGTACGGAACACCCCTGTGTTTTCCCTAACTTTGCCACAAAAAAAACTGCATAGCCCCAAGGGCAGGCATGCTTGTTCCCGGTTACAAGGTTGCCTGCACTGCAGTGGCAATTGTTTATGTGCAGGAAGGGACACCTTTCTGCACATAAACAATCTTTAAAGGTGATTTACTGTTTCTATGTGTGCAGCACACATAGAAAGAGCAAAATACAAGGAGAAATTTATAATTTCTCCTTGTTGCACCATCCTAAGACCAACATTTTACCTGGCCCTAGTTTTTGGCACTGCCCCATCCTTTTAAATATGGGGAACGTCAAAAAGTAATGGGTTTTGCGATGCAATTGACTGTTGCAGAAAGAGGCGTATTTACAAGCTGGTGGTAAGCCAAGGTAAAATAGGGAGGGGAGCAACGCCACCGAAATGTCAGGAAAACTGACGCTCATGTGGTATTAGGGGCTTGTAAATATCCCTCTTGTTATCAGACGACAGATGCATTTACACTTTAGTGTGAACTAGGTATATGAGTGCACCTTTTGCATGCACTGCATTTTTTGAAGAGTCCCTTGCACATCTGCTGCATTTCCAAAGCACAGCAGGGAGAGGCAGGCAGCCTATAAGTGATGTCATCTGGAGACCCACATATTTTGGGCCTTGATTTTGCTAGATAAACCGTTGCAATTCTTTGCATATGGTGGATTCTCTTGTCTTTGTGATTGCAATGAATGCCTTAAAATGTACTCTGTATGGTGTTACAAAACAACCAATATTTTGCTCAGTTCGTGGAAAGTTACACTTCAAGGCTATGCAAGCATCTCCGGTTAGTTCCATTCATCCACTCATCCACCATCATCAACTTACAATTCATTAATTCATGTTCTCATTCATCGATCCATGCATTCACTGTTCATTCATCAATTAACTTATTCATGCAGCCAACTGTCCATGCACTCACCCCTTATTTCAACTATCCACACTGTCATATTTCTGGCTCTATTTTCGTAACAATTTTGAATTTTTGAATGTCATTACCCATTTGTTGGACATGACCCTTTCTGCAGGGTCATCCCCAAAGCTTTTCCGTTCAGCCTCCTGTTTTCTAAACCTTTTTACTTTGGCTTTTAGGACTCTGCAGACTTTAACTCTTCCTAACCAGTGCTAAAGCACCTGTGCTCTCTCCTTCAAACATGGTAAAATTGGCTTACCCCAGATTCGTATGTACACAGGGCGTGTAAATTAAAATGATACTAGTGTGCTTGCAGCACTGATTGTCCTACACACGTAAGTAGACTTTTAAAGATATCTCAGGCCTGCCATTGCAGCCTGTGCGCAGATTTAAACTGCCATGTAGGCCTGGGAAACCATTTGCCAGTCCCTACATTTTTTTTTATTACATATAAGACACTCCGAGGTTAGAGCCTAAATAGCACGTAGGGCTGAGTGCAGTGTATTTAAACACTTTGGCATGTGCTTTTTCTTTTTTTATTAACATTTTCTCAAAAACAAAGACTTAACTCAGCTCAATATAGGTGCAGAGTAGCACAGAAAATAAATCAAGCACAGCATACCATACCATAGTCTATCAAGTCAGTTCGTATCTAGCGTTGTCTACTTTCCAGAAATGGTTACATAGGTAAATGATATTTTTCACATTCAATACCACATTGCTTACAATTCTTTTACATAGCACAGGACCACCCTGTGCCTCTCCTACTAGCTAACTCAGCAGTGGCAGGCTCTTTGACAGTTTAAATGTCCTTATTTCTGCTGTGTATCATTACCCAGCCCCTATTCCTCATATGCAAGAGTATCAGCATTCTTAGTCTTGTTTTCCTTCAGCGCTAGGTATGTCTTGCAAAATGCCCAGAAAATTTTCAGGCATCTGTGTGGGGGGAGCAGCATGATGTAGTTCTCGGTCTGTGTGCTGCAGTACATCATGTCTCTAACCCACCCAGCAATAGGGGAGAGCAGACCCCTTGACCAACCCATTGCTACTCTGCACCTGCCCAATAACAAACCCATGTCTACCAGCCACCTCACTGCTTTCGGCAGAGACTTGCGCAACCACAATAATGCAAGCAATAGATCAGGTATGATTGTCATGTCTATAATATTACATAAGTCCTTGAATACCAATACCCAAAAGTTGTCTATCCCTCTGCATATCCAGGTTAAATGTAAGAAATCTGCTAGGTGTGAGCTGCAGTGTTCACACCTCGTTATGTCTCTCTTCCCATATCTACATAACTTCTCAGGTGTGTAGTATACCCTATTCAAGAACTTCAAGTGTATAAGCCGGTGTCTACCATTTAGGGAAATACATTTTAAGCCGGTGTTTACCATTTAGGGAAATACATTTTGTGCTTTCACAACAGTATCGCCACGTTGTGTCATCTAGTTCTGTGCCCAGATCAGTTTGCCAGGTGAGGAGAGCCTTAGTATAGCAGTTTACCCGATTTCTCAGAGACTGTTTGTAATGCTTAGATACTATTTGGGTAGAGGAGTCTGATTTAATCATGTATGTGAGGGGGGCTTATTCAGGCAGCTCCGCAAGATCGCTGCCTAAGTTTCCCATCAGCGTTTACAAAAAGACAAGGGCACCCAAAGGTATGCCATAGGGACCTTGGGCAGTATTATTTTACACAGGACAGTGGTCCCTATTTATGGACAGAATAATGTACAATAGCAATAATCATACACCTGATAAGTGATATGTCTTTTGTCCAGCAGGACAAGAAATTTATTTTTAGCGTTCTAGTAAGTAAAGAACGATGTGAGAACCAATAAATAACAAGTGGGCACAGCCGCGACCCACAACATTCAAGACAGAACAACGAAAAAATGGCCAAAAGGGCAAAGCACAAGTCTGTCTGTATACTTGTAGTCAGTGTTACAGACTCAAATTCTTATAAACACACCATCGCATTTTACAATATTGCATTATCATATTGCATATAGGGTTTTTTGTGTCCGACGACGTTTCAATGCCTTTTTTAGATTCAGGGCATCATCATCAGGACAAGAAATGTCATCATTGTTGTCTCACACATCAATTATTTACACTATACCTTTTATCGCATCAGTGCATGCTTTCTTGCGGGCTCAGGAGTTCTTATAAAAATATGTGGCTGGATATGCTTTCATTCGAGCCGCGTCCAGAGCATGCAGACTGCCGCATCTGCCATAGCGCCCCCGGCCTTTTGAAATTGAGCTACCACGCTCGTACTCAAGCGGATTTAGACACTTAATTTCATGCTCTGGACGCGGCTCGAATGAAAGCATATCCAGCCACATATTGTTATAAGAACTCCTGAACCCGCAAGAAAACACGCACTAATGCGATAAAAGGTATAGTGTAAATAATTGATGTGTAAGACAACAATGATCACATTGTATAGGGATGAGTGGTACTACTGAAACCTTCAGCAATCTATGGTTCGCCCGTAAGGGTCTCACCATTGCTCCCCTGATCTCTGTCTCCACTGTCATCTCTCTACATTTACTCAAGAACGATGCTAGGACAGCGCCCGGGGGCTCACTTTCAACATACGTGCGGGCTGTTGCATATTTGCCTAGATGTTTGATCTCCAAATATGCTGCATTGTGGTATTCAGCTAACAAGGTATGTAGCTCAGCAGTAATGGTGTCATCGGCACCATCTAAAAGCTGGCTTTCTAAAACTTTAAGAGAGTTCTCCAAGTCCGATAATCACTTACGGAGTCCAAAGTACTCCAGAGTGCTTAGATATGGGTATCCCGTGAATGTAATCTTTAAATGTTTCCCAAATTACCTCAAATTTTTCCACAGACCAATATTACAGGTAAAGAAGGTGTCTATTGCCTCTGTCATCTCTGATTTAAAAATAGTGTCTAATAATGAGTATGGTACGAAACTCCAGGTGAAAGGGGGATATATTTCTGTGGAAGGTCTAACACTAGCAATATCGGTGCACGATCAGAAAGAGTGCGAGGCAGCACAACAGAGTTAAGGCTCTGATCGTACAGTGCATATCTATGTCACACACAGTATTGTTTGTCATCATGAAAGCAAAGGGTTTATTTGCTGACTGTTCTGTGTCATGTTGTAGCAGTGTAAACTGTTAAAGTCCTGCCTAATGACTGTAATAATAAGAACATTGCAGTTCATTAGCCTCTGGACCCCACCACCCCCACCCAGGCCAAGCATCCCCCAACGTTGCAATGGCGGCATCCCCCCTTGTAATCCCCAGTTTCCATAATGAAATGGAACAACTGACAACTATATTCAAACAACAAACTAGGACTGTTACAAGTTGTGGTTCTCATACATGGGTGAATATTGCCTACCCTTTCTTAAAACTATCCCTTATTAGGCTAAATGTCTATTACCATTTTCCATCTAGCACATTTGGTGCATCAAGTAATATTATTATTGTATCGACCATGCCCGGAGTTACAACATAAAGTACCCACCATAAACAGTGTACTTTATACATTCAATCTGTATCAATAAAGTTCTATTGCCCTACTAGGTATAATTATATTAGCTCAAGTAATACACTGTAGACCTCCCAAGTACCCCCGCAGGACCCCATCTTATTTGGCATCATGTACACCACGAGGGCTAGTCCTGATCTTCAAGGCTGCCTCCGGCCACACCCTCTGGTCTAGTCTGTTCTGGGCTTTGCTGTCACTCCCTTGACCATACTTTCAGGGCTTTTTGCAGCATTTTGGGGTCTGTAAAGATCCTGGATCTGCCCTGCCTGTTAACCCGCAATCTTGCTGGGTACAACATGTCGTAGTAGCGATTTTGCTGCGGCAGCTGGCGCACAAGTGGTGCAAACTGCCTTCGTGCCTCCTGCACTAGGAGTGTGAAGTCTGGATAAAGAGCGATAGAAGATCCCTCATATGTGGTGTCTGCTTCTCCCGCACTGCTTTCAGCACTTAATCTCTGTCCTTGTAATTTAGCAGCTTAGCAATAATAGGTCTCTGGGGAGTACCTGGGGCAGGCCTTGGGCCCAACGATCGGTGCGCTCTCCCTACCACAAACATGGAAGAAAACATTTCCGGACCCAGCAAGGTAACTAGTCTCTTCTCAATGAAGAGTTCCATATTCCTAACCGGATTAGACTCTGGAAGGCCCGTAGTTCATATGTTACACCTTCTGGACCGGGCTTCAAGGTCCTCTGCCTTATCCGGTAGAGCCTGAGTCACCTTACCCATCTGTTTCTGTGTAGTATCCAAGTCTATCTGTGCCTCCTCCACTTCAGTTACCCTGCATTCGGCCATGTCTAGCCTCTCTACTTGTTTGTCCATTCATTCTGTCATTCTGTCAATCCTGTATGACAGAGAGTGTAGTTTGGTATCAATTTCGGACAGGCTGTCCTGCAGGCTCTTCTGCATGGCAGCGAGCATGATTCGAATATCCCCCACCACCTGCTCAGGTGCCTCCCCCTGTACATTATGGCTCCCCTCTGGGGTGCTCTCCCTCATTCTGGGCTTTTGCTGCTCAAAAGTGTTTTTTTTTTTGCTGCGCTTTGTCAACTTATCCCATTGTGGTAGATTGAGGGTGTGTGCAATTATATACTCTACTGCTTTGCAAAGGTGTAGGGCAAGTCTCCGCTATCAGCCAAGGGAAGGCTGCAGCACCCAGCAAATGGTAAAAGCGTAAGGGGATAGTAATCAGGTTGCAGCTGTTTCTACTAAGCTATGTGGAGTGCTTTCCAGCTGATCCAGCCATGATGGTGGTAGTGGTTTATGCTCAATATATGGGGTGTAACTAAGGCACTACAGTTACCCTCAACATGCTCTCACTTAAGTGAGCTCACTATCCCTCCACCAGCAATCAGGGCCCATGATCTCTCACACAGCTATGGCCCCAGACTATACTGCTGGCAGTACCACTGCTGTCTCCTGGGCAGAGCCCTTTCTCGCCAGCTAGTGTCTAGAGAAGGGGATTCTCAATTATATGCCACCAGGCCCAGAACTTTATTTCCCCCTTTAGGGCTTCAAGGAGGTGCTACTTGTTCTCAAAGGAATCCTGCCCCGCTGTGTGTCCAAGGCCTACAAGACACCCTGTGTGAGTCTCTGATGCCTGTTACGTGTCTCTATTTGGTCTGCTCTCGCAGCCTCGTCGCTTCGCCCTCCCGAGCTCCTGATCAGAAGAGCAGTCGCAGCTTTAATGAACAGCCACGCTCACCAAAGAGGTGCCACACCAACACCTCCAACTAGAAGCCGGTAAATCAGACCACCCGCAGGAGTCACAGTGGTCAATCTACTCAGCCCATGTCGTGGCTGCTGCTTCCCGTTTGGTGAGTCCTCCACAGTTGGGACTTTATGTGGCCAACCTCAGTCAGATCGGAAGCCCAGGATCAGCAGCATCCCAGGTGTACGCAGTGCAGGGGGGCTTCACACTCGTCTTTCACCAATGGGACACTCAAGCTCTCTGACAGTGCTCCTCCAACAGACCTTGCCTTGGCCGCTCAGCTCTTGCGCCTCGAGGCATCACTCAGCTCTCATTGGTGCCACAGGCCCCGTGATGCTGCTCCCAGCCCCGGAGTCTTCACTGTCGTTTACTGGTCACGGGCAGTACAAGTGGGCACAATTACAATCACTGCATGCAGAATAAACTCCGGTGCACAGAACAGTGCAAAACAAGCAGCTAAGAGCACCCCAATGTAGGATTCTTAACGAGTAATGTGATGGCTCGACGGAGCTCTCATTCTAGATGGCGATCTTAGGCACAGGCAAGTTCCGCCTCATGTACTTGTAACTTTTACATGTCCTGAGAGTGAAAAACTCCTACATTCATTTTTCACTACTGCAAGACCTACTTTTCGCATGGGATAGCATTGGTCTAACTTATTACAAGGATTTATTAAGTGACAAATTTCAATTGGGAGCAAGGAGGAAGGTAG
This sequence comes from Lissotriton vulgaris, assembly GCF_964263255.1. Classification (NCBI taxonomy): domain Eukaryota; kingdom Metazoa; phylum Chordata; class Amphibia; order Caudata; family Salamandridae; genus Lissotriton; species Lissotriton vulgaris. The sequence continues at coordinate 457,564,618 of NC_141696.1, read as the reverse complement.
AGTATGGAATATAAAGAACTATAATTTCAAACCTTCTTTAATTGGAGAGTCATATTTTAAGCCACACTTCTGAAAATGCCAGTTTTAGAAATGACAAGCTGTAGCTGGCAGTTGGCCGTTCTGTATTGCTCCCAGACAGTGAGACAAAGGGGAAAAGTTGTTGTTAGAATGAACAATCTTTGATTTGATGTAGAGGGGATCTGACACCAACAACACAAGCATATCGCAAAGGCTCTGACTGAGCATATTCAAAAAGGGTTTGACATTAGTATTTTGCAACCTCAAAAACGCTGTGTCCAGGGCAGGGAAGCAGGAAATTCCAAGCTCCTCTGGGGGTGCAAACCTCTAGAACATTCTCCTACTTCAAAGTGGGCATCAGGTGTGAATAATGGGCCCTCAGACCCAACTCTTTAGTACACCTCTTGATCTGTGGAAGACCCAAAGGACTTCTGTGTTGCTGTGCAAGAAGGACTGTAACGCTGTTTCCCTGCTGGCCTGATGCCTGATTGAGGACTGGACTTGTATCTTGATTCCATGATCATCAGAGTAACTGCAAGGGCTAGATAGCTGGCCTCTTGATCAGAGCTTCAGGGACAGAAAAGGCTTGTACTGCCTTAAACCCAGCACCTGGGTTCTGTCTGCTGTGAGTCCTACCACCCAAGTTATGCCACCCCAATCCGGGAGATTTGAAAGTAGGCCTGAAGGTGCTCTTCCAGCCCAGAGGTGGTCCTGTCAGCAGAACTGCTGCAGCGTGATGCTTCTCCTTGCATTCCCATGGAAACCACTGGTGTTCAACGCATCCCCAATGCAGGATCTCACAACCCAGCCCACAGCTTTCTCGGAACTGCCACTGCACGATTCATTTCCAAAGCAGGTCTTTGCATTGCATGGCCCTCATCAACAACATTCTTGAAAATGACACAGGACTCTGCATCGTAGCCATGTTGCACCTTTGGAATAACCCTGGGCAGAGCACTTTGCTCCACCCATGGAGTGCACGTAGTGTTGCCTACTACGCGATTCGCAAAGTAGGCGTAGTAGTCAACACTACGTACACCCGTGGACTGAGCGAAGTTGCCCGCCGCCCGCCTCCCTCCCACCCTCTTCTACACCCCTAATTTGGATTTTTAATAGGTTAAAAGGTAAAAAAAAGCACTTACCTTTTATGCGGCGTCCCGGGGCTTCATCTTCTTCTTTGCGCCGATTTCATCCAACCAAATGCGCATGCGCGGGCGGCCACGCATGCGCATTTCTTGCAAGATGCGCATTTGGTTTGGGAGAAGTCGGCGCAAAGAAGAAGATGGAGCCCCGGGACGCAGCGTAAAAGGTAGGTGTTTTTCTTTACTTTTTAACCTATTAAAAATCCAAATTAGGGTGTAAAACAGGGGGGGAGGGAGGCGGGGGGCATGTATTGGGGCTACGCGAAGCGCATGGGTGGGCGTAGATTCATGCCCACTTACGAAGCTTCACGTAGCCCCTCTACGCCCACTACGCCCAGGGTTACTTTGGAACCTGTGCTGGATGGCTCACCCATGAAGCAAGAACTTGCAAGTCTCTGCAAATGATAATTTAAGGTACTCTGTGCAGCAGGCCTACCTTTGTCCCTGCATAAGGCCCAGGTTCTACTGCTGTCAGCCTAAACTTGTGACTCTGTCCAGCCCAGCACAACTAGATCACCACTGTTGGCTTATTGTGCTTCTAGACACTTTTTTTAACTTAAATCTTTAAAGTTCCACATCTTAGATTCTACTGATTGAATGTTTGCTATTTTTGTCCCCAATACTTGATGACATTTTACTCTAGTTATCTCAATTGGTGTGAATATTTTCCTATGTGGGTTTTCACTTCATTACTGTTTGAAGTGCTGCATAAATACGTTATTTCACAGGAAAAAGGGGTTCTCAATAGGGATTCATCTTATTACCATTTTAGCTCCACAATAGAGACATAGTTCACTATTGAAGACAGACAATACATCATCTGAGTAATGCAGCTTCAGATTGCTTACTTTATTATAGATAGATACATTAGTTGAATACTAAACATTATACAACATATTAGACCACAAATACTCAAAAAAAGTAAAATTAACAAAGGTCATAATCCAGTAATTTTTACGTTCCTTATGAAATCATTTACTTGATATCTCGAAATAAGGTCTAAGAAACAAAGAATTCACTCCTATGGTTGTTACAAACAGGTCCATAACCAGCCCGCTAAAAACTTTGTGGCTTATGTATGGCCTGAGGGTGCTCCTTAAACCACCCAAAAATGTACTGTATAGTCACAATTTGAAGAACTCCCTATAATAGAACTAGTTGACTCTTTCATCCCTTTAGACCTCCTAAGGACAGTGCAAAAGGATTTGAGTGACTCATTAAATCCACCTCAAACAAACAAACATATCTCTACTTCAATTGTAATATGACTGCAAATGTATACATATAAATACAAGTTGTGTAATAGGTGGTGTACTCCCCCTTGTGACCTATCTGTTAACCTGCACATCATACATTGTGGAAGGTATTTAAAAAACAATTAATGAGGACAGATTTTAAAACTAATTACAACAAAAGGTATCCAGGAGTCACAACCATGTTTTTATACTTCAGACTGACCACCATACGACCAACAAATTAAATTGTGAGTTAAATACAGTTTGTATATAAACACCATTCAAACACTCATACATATGACATGCAACCAAGGTAGGAATTTTTCCCATCAGTTGTCGTTCTGTACCACCACTATTACATCATTTGGGTTCTCCTTACCCAGGAGTTAGTATGAAGGAGTCACACTAGTTGGAAAGTGAGGACTGTGTGAGTAAGGAGACTGATGTTAGTTTTTTTTGCTGGGTGGTGTCAGTATGGTGTTGGTGTGATATTTACAACTGAAAAAAAACAGTGCAAGTGGAAATAAGTGAAGTGAGTAAAATTAGGTGGAACTGAGTAGAATAGGTATTTTTAATGTTTTCTCTCAGACCCCCAAGTTTAAAAACAAGTGAACAGTGAAAGAAAGTAGAGTTAACATAATATCTACTCAGCAAGTGGTCGACATGTTTCTGCATATAAATGGAAAAGATCCTATGCATTCATCAGGACCTAGATGTTGCTACTGCTGTACATAACTAAGTGAAAAAGAAATAAAAGGAAAAATATCACCTGTTTGTCAGGTGTGGATTCTCCACCACAATCTAAAATAGTCATATGGGCAAGGAAAGAAAAAAGAGAAAAACAGGCATATTTGTCACAGAATGCACTCCTTAGTAGTAATATTCTTGTGGTCATGTACATACAATTTAATAGACATGATATCACTCACCCAATTTCTGTGGGGATGGCGCCTCACCTCACCTGGCTGCAGCTCAGGTAAATAAGGAGCACCGCTCTGTTTAGCAAAATACAATCGTAAAAGCACTCAACCAATTCATATCAAGGCAAGATGAGCATGTAGTATTCTTAGATTTCAAAAGATTGAAAAATGACCTCCTTGTTATTTATTACAGAATCACAAGTATATACATGTGACGTTGTGTATCCACGTCGTGTCTTAATTTTTAGGTTTAAAAATACACATATAGTAAATCAACAGACCCCGAGTCTTTAATGATGTATAAAGCAGAAGGCTCGTAGACCCCATGTTAGTTTCTGCTTCTTTTCAAAATATCTCTTAGTTCTATTGTGTCACAACTAAAAGAGATCACTGTGTAAAGATAGTATTTTATTTTACACAAGACTCGTTACGAGTCATCAGAATCATTACATGTAGCGTCACTGCCATGCACACGGAAGAACACAGTAACCTCGATATGGGCATTTTCAAGTAAACAGCACGGGCGTTTTACGCTAGGAAGCCGTGGGCAGCGCAGAGTCTGTTAAAGTTTGCCACTTGTTAAGGAAACTTAAGAGATGGATGTCACTCGCGATCCTTCTCTGTTCAACGTGGCACCAAATACAAGCCGCTCGTGAAAGCGGCGAGCACAGCTATCAGAGAAAGAACCCTCCACCCGCTTACCTCTCCATCGGTGTCCCCCAACGTCCCTCTGGGCTATTCTGGGGAGGCACCGAACGGAAGAGAAGGCGGGTATTTCAAAAGCGACTTTGAGCGCAGTGATTTCTGGGAACAGTAGTTTCCATTAATCGCGATAACGGAAAAAAATGTCGAGCACCGTAATTTTGCCTGCCCGTTTTGTAGTTTGACCACTTTGAACATATTCTTGCTGCATAATGAAGGGACTTCTTCATTGTGATTAAAGCAAAGCAAGCTTAAACAATCAGTGAGAATCATGAACAGGCAACAACTCATATAGATACCATTGTCTTAACTGATTGTATAGATGCATATACAGTTTATGGTCAATGTGTGTATCATAGATGGTAAAAAGGTGTAGATATTCAGGAGTATTTTATTTACACGCAATGTGTGTATCATAGATGGTAAAAAGGTGTAGATATTCAGGAGTATTTTATTTACACACATTCATGTAAAATGGCTCCCATATAACCACAGTCAGATCTAGTATCTATTATAGTGACATCCAAGGTATGGGTTCATTAAGACCCTCCTTGTCACTGTTCAACTTATAGACCCATTTCTGTTCAATTTTAAACAGAAATGTGCCTATGTCTGGACAGTGGTCTGGTATATTGGGTTGTTCCAGTATGGTCCATGTGAAATCATTGGGGCCATGTCCCTTTTCCACAAAGTCAGCTGTTAGGCGTGTTGCCTGTTTGTGGCAACGGACAGTGCTTTTGTGTTCACCAATTCTAATTTTTGTTTTCCTAGTCGTCATGCCAACATATCTCTTAGGGCATGGACAGGTAATCATATAGATGGTATTTTCACTATTACAATTGGTGAATTTGCACTGTTGCCATGGGCGCATAGTTCCTATCTCTACCATAGTTGACTTTGATGTCTGGGGACATGCGGAGCAATTTCCGCAAGGATGATGTCCTTGTACAGGCGGAAGATCCCACAGAGTTCCAACTTGTCTGGGGGGTTTGCTTTTTGGTCTAGTATGGACCAGTTGATCCTTTATATTGGGTCCTCTCTTAAAGGCAAAAAGGGAGGGAGGTAAAGTGTCTCCACTTGTGTTCAAAATAGACCAGTGCTTGGTTATAATTTTGCAGACCTGGTTAGATTTTGTGTGAAAAGTATTCACAAATGTCATCCTTTTGGTTTTCTCTTTAGGGATAGCGATATCCAACAGGGCGTCCCTGTTGTTATTTGACGCCCTTTTCTTAGATTGACGGATGATCTTAGTGGGGTAATTCTTTTCACGTAGGTGTTCAGACAGTTTCTCCAAATGCTTCTCAAAGGCTTCCTTTGTTGAACAATTCCTCTCAAGCCTGAGAAATTGCCCGAATTTCTCAGGCTTAAGAGGAATTGTTCATTGGTCTATTTTGAACACAAGTGGAGACACTTTACCTCCCCCCCTTTTTGCCTTTAAGAGAGGACCCAATATAAAGGATCAACTGGTCCATACTAGACCAAAAAGCAAACCCCCCAGACAAGTTGGAACTCTGTGGGATCTTCCGCCTGTACAAGGACATCATCCTTGCGGAAATTGCTCCGCATGTCCCCAGACATCAAAGTCAACTATGGTAGACATAGGAACTATGCGCCCATGGCAACAGCGCAAATTCACCAATTGTAATAGTGAAAATACCATCTATATGATTACCTGTCCATGCCCTAAAAGATATGTTGGCATGACGACTAGGAAAACAAAAATTAGAATTGATGAACACAAAAGCACTGTCCGTTGCCGCAAACAGGCAACACGCCTAACAGCTGACTTTCTGGAAAGGGACATGGCCCCAATGATTTCACATGGACCATACTGGAACAACCCAATATACCAGACCACTGTCCAGACATAGGCAAATTTCTGTTTAAAATTGAACAGAAGTGGGTCTATAAGTTGAACAGGGACAAGAAGGGTCTTAATGAACCCCTACCTTGGATGTCACTATAATAGATACTAGATCTGACTGTGGTTATATGGGAGCCATTTTACATGAATGTGGGTAAATAAAATACTCCTGAATATCTACACCTTTTTACCATCTATGATACACACATTGCGTGTAAATAAAATACTCCTGAATATCTGCACCTTTTTACCATCTATGATACACACAATGACCATAAACTTTATATGCATCTATACAATCAGTTAAGACAATGGTATCTATATGAGTTGTTGCCTGTTCGTGATTCTCAGTGATTGTTTAAGCTTGCTTTGCTTTAATCACAATGAAGAAGTCCCTTCATTATGCAGCAAGAATATTTTCAAAGTGGTCAAACTACAAAACGGGCAGGCAAAATTAGGGTGCTGGACATTTTTTTTCCGTTATCGCGATTAATGGAAACTACTGTTCCCAGAAATCACTGCGCTCTAAGTCGTTTTTGAAATACCCGCCTTCTCTCCCGTTCGGTGCCTCCCCAGAATAGCCCAGAGGGACGTTGGGAGACACCGATGGAGAGGTAAGCCGGTGGAGGGTTCTTTCTCTGATAGCTGTGCTCGCCGCTTTCACGAGCGGCTTGTATTTGGTGCCACGTTGAAAAGAGAAGGATCGCGAGTGACATCCATCACTTAAGTTTCCTTAACAAGTGGCAAACTTTAACAGACTCTGCGCTGCCCACGGCTTCCTAGCATAAAACGCCCGGGCTGTTTACCTGAAAACGCCCATATCGAGGTTACTGTGTTCTTCCGTGTGCATGGCAGTGACGCTACATGTTATGATTCTGATGACTCGTAACGAGTCTTGTGTAAAATAAAATACTATCTTTACACAGTGATCTCTTTTAGTTATGACACAATAGAACTAAGAGATAATTTGAAAAGAAGCAGAAACTAACATGGGGTCTACGAGCCTTCTGCTTTATACATCATTAAAGACTCGGGGTCTGTTGATTTACTATATGTGTATTTTTAAACCTAAAAATTAAGACACGACGTGGATACACAACGTCACATGTATATACTTGTGATTCTGTAATAAATAACAAGGAGGTCATTTTTCAATCTTTTGAAATCTAAGAATACTACATGCTCATCTTGCCTTGATATGAATTGGTTGTGTGCTTTTACGATTGTATTTTGCTAAACAGAGCGGTGCTCCTTATTTACCTGAGCTGCAGCCAGGTGAGGTGAGGCGCCATCCCCACAGAAATTGGGTGAGTGATATCATGTCTATTAAATTGTATGTACATGACCACAAGAATATTACTACTAAGGGGTGCATTCTGTGACAAATATGCCTGTTTTTCTCTTTTTTCTTTCCTTGCCCATATGACTATTTTAGATTGTGGTGGAGAATCCACACCTTACAAACAGGTGATATTTTTCCTTTTATTTCTTTTTCACTTAGTTATGTACAGCAGTAGCAACATCTAGGTCCTGATGAATGCATAGGATCATTTCCATTTATATGCAGAAACATGTCGACCACTTGCTGAGTAGATATTATGTTAACTCTACTTTCTTTCACTGTTCACTTGTTTTTAAACTTGGGGGTCTGAGAGAAAACATTAAAAATACCTATTCTACTCAGTTCCACCTAATTTTACTCACTTCACTTATTTCCACTTGCACTGCTTTTTTTTCAGTTGTAAATATCACACCAACACCATACTGACACCATCCAGCAAAAAAACTAACATCAGTCTCCTTACTCACACAGTCCTCACTTTCCAACTAGTGTGACTGCCTTCATACTAACTCCTGGGTAAGGAGAACCCAAATGATGTAATAGTGGTGGTACAGAACGACAACTGATGGGAAAAATTCCTACCTTGGTTGCATGTCATATGTATGAGTGTTTGAATGGTGTTTATATACAAACTGTATTTAACTCACAATTTAATTTGTTGGTCGTATGGTGGTCAGTCTGAAGTATAAAAACATGGTTGTGACTCCTGGATATCTTTTGTTGTAATTAGTTCTGTTGTTGGGGGCATGTGTCCAGCATAGAGTCATTAAATTAGCCCTTAGACCCTCATTTAAATAGCGTGTGTTTCCAGATTTTAAAACTGCCTGAAAGGAACATCTTTATGACTTGCTGTGATCTGTCTGGAATACACTGCTAGCAAAAAAAAAAAAGAGGTGATCAAATGCATGCTATAACTGATAACACCAAGGAAATGGCTATGTGTGAAAGTCGTTAACTTATCACATTAATTCATTAGCGTTGTCTCCGCAAGAGATGCACATGCTTCAGCAGATTAACATTTCCTGGGAAATATTTCTCTCCAGATTTGCATAGGGTATTTGGTCAGTCCCTTAACTACCTAATGAATATTTTTCACATTGCCTCTTAAGTTTACCCAGACTGCTTTTGTGACAAGCTACCAAAGGGTTGAGCACAGTTTATTTTCAGGTTTGCTTGCCTTTAACTTAGACAGAGACTGTGGTTGCTGCTTAAGTAGGGTTCCAACCCCCTCAACCAGTCACCCAATTTCCAACACCATGTTTGTGCTAATTGTCGCACGCATGATTCCAAACAAACTTTAGTAAATTTTGTTTTTACACAAAAGCTGTTGAAATATGTCTTTCTGTGGCCACCAAACATTTGTAAGATAGCACTCAGCAAAGAAAAAACTGTGGTAGAGATAGGCAGAGAAGAAGAAAATATGTTCGTATTTACAAACATACAGAGATGTTCAAGACACACAAAAAGTTTACTTTGCAAGGGGAGCTCTTGGAAAGTGGGGGCCCTAGGCCATTTCCCACTTTGCTCATGCCTTAAAATGTCTCTAACTTTGTCATCATCGAAGCATCATTCTACAGACTCTTCAAACAATCAATTCTTCTAGCCATCAATTCATTTTACCAGCCATCTCACTAACCAGAGAACCGCAGTCACAAGTTTGCAAACCCTTGAAAAATACTTTAATGCCTTGTTAGCCTTGCCAATGTTTGTTTCCCAGTACATAGTAAAAGAAATGTGTTCGACATACTTTGACCTATGTCTCCATTCCTTTATGAATAGCACTTTCGAGTTGTATGTCTTTGAAATTCAACTTGAATTAATGTACTAATATGTGTTCTTTCATATTTGTCATCCTGAATGTGTAAACATTTAATGTTGCTAAAGTATTAAATGCCTGTTTACTGAAGTATACTTAATACAGCTTAACTTTAAGATATTCATTTTACCAGCCACTGAAAGATGAACAACTAATTTTCCTCTACTGCAATTCAGATTTACAGCCTTTAAGTTATATGTAAATTTTTAAAATCGTATCTGGGCATATACAGTGGTCACTCATCTCTGCATGTAGAGTATATGAATTGAATTACTATCTTTGCTGTTTCTATCCATTTATCAATCTGGTGGTGGGATGCAACATATCTCATTTATCTTATCCTCTCTTATTGCTTAGTTTAGTTTTAGATTAACTATTTGTTTTCACATAACTGCATGCATTGATAGTTTTGTAGAATTAACAAATCAAGGACAGACACCTGCTAAAAATAAATTTCCATCTAACAAATACATTTTTTATAATTTATTTAGGGAAATCTTTTGTCTTTTTAGGGTGCAGGATAATGTTTTCTCTCATATCTCTTGCTATCTCTATTAATGCTCAGTCATGAAATATGTAAGTTTAGACATCATGAGTGATGTTATACAACATAGCATGAGTGATGTAATACATGGTGTCATAGGCTGTGCACAGTGATGGCACGAATACAGTTATTTCAGTTATCTATAACTGGTAAATTGCAGTGTTTCTTCAATTTAAAATGTTAACCTTGAATTTTTTCAAGTGAATTTCAAGAGGATTCTTTTTAATGTGAAGTAATATAATATTATCATACGTAACTGTCCTACCCCGCTGCGATGCATGGCCTGGTCCTGTGCCATGTGCTGCAGAAATTTTATTTTGGATACCTCCTTTTTCTCTATCCTTGCTTGATGAATCGCCCTAAAATCTTCCAGGAAGAAACTGAGGTGAATAAACATTTGTTTGGGAAAGTTTTGGGAAGATTGGCCAAATGGGATCAATGTTATTAGCAGACCGTATAAGGCTTAGAACATTAGCACTATTTCATGAATCCTCATGACAATTTTCAAAAACAACTCTCATCTACCTCAGCTACTTCCTGAAATGTTTTGTGGTGGACTGTCAAGCAGGTGCAGAGAAAAAGAGGTATCCCAAATCACTTTGTACCTATTAAGTTTTCCATAATAAAATTGAACAGTTGTACCACAAAAACTGCTGAATTGAATTACACTATATTTACCAGAAAGGTAGATATTGGTCCAGAAAGCGTGATTTTCTTGGTTGGTCTAAAGCCATTCAGTAGTTTTTGATAAAATAAGGCTAAAAAAAGCTTCATATTTCATGCTACTGAAGATCAGTGGTGGAACTGACAGATCTCACGATAAGATCTGACTAGCTGCCACCAGATTAATAAAGATGTGGACTTGGGGACTGAGTCTCATACTCTGGAAATAAAAGATATAAGGGAGCATGGCAGTGATACCCTGCTCCTACTATGCCTCATGAGGGGGTCGCTTTATGGCCAAAAAAGGTTTTTAATAAGATTTCACCACAAATTTGTTAAGGATCCTCTGTATTGTTTTTCTACTAAAAAGCACAGTCTCCTAATCTCTAAAAGAAGCACTCGGTGGGCCAGCGCCTTTGGTAGGGGGGAGTGTTGAGATCAGTTTCCTATGGGAGAGGGCTTGGGACCTCCTTTTTTGAAACCCCTAGTACCCCATCCCTCAGGTCAATTAAATGGAAATTGTGGAGGAAGGTGCACTGCCTCCCTCTACTAGCCTATTTAACCCCTTCAATGCTCATGACGAGCTCAGCTCGTCATGAGGCACAGTGGAGCTGTGCTGATGACGAGCTGAGCTCGTCATGAACAATGGGAGTCATGAAATATCAGCACAGAAGAAAAATCTCCCTAGCAGCCAAGGTGTTAAGACCCAGGGACAGTCCTACAGATGTCTGTCCCAGAGCTGATGAAGCTACAAAGAGAAAAGGTGAACAAGTGCAGTTCTTTTTAGCCATTGGCTGTTTTCAGCAAATATTCAGAAACCAGTGGTTGACAGAACAGCCACTATTATGGAGCTATGCACCACCTATGTCATTTTTATAGGTGGGGCCATGAAATCAGTCTGCCTAAGGAGTGCTTACAGTTCAACATAAGAACAATAAAGACTCCGTGAATTGCAATGGAGGACACACTGAGCCCCTTTATACAAATGGCATCTGACATTACAAGGCTTATGATCAACCTTGGCGCTTGGGAACTGGGCTTGAGTGTCTGCAGAGACATTCAACATCCTGTGATTCTGAGCAAATCAGTTAATCTCCCCATGCCTAACAAAAAATGAATGTGTCCATCTGTAACACAACTGCTGCTCATGTGGAGCGCTTTGATACCTTTGGGTCAACTTTGCGCTATATAACACCCAAATTCGGATTGTATTAATATTAACTCTTTGCTAAATATTTTTTTATGAACTTTTATGGTGTTTTGAAAAAGTATGGGAACCGAATACAGATACTTTTGATTTTGATTTGAACACCCAAATTAAAAAAAAAGCCTTTTGATGTCCCCTAATCCTGCATTCTCTCTCACCTCAGCTTCCACTACCTGTGTCATTGAAGTGTAAACTGGGATCCTGAGTTGGCAGTCAGTTAGTCTGCTCAGCACCAGTAAAGGTACATCCCACCTCCAACAGGGAGCACCATGAACACAAAAGTCTGCTGGTTAACCATTACTGTGCCTCGGTCAGCCACCCATCGCCTCACTGGTTGTGTGCAGAGAAGGTTCAAGTTCAGGGGTGGCTCCTTCACTAAGGTGAAGGAGTGTTGACTCTGCCTTTCAGCATTGCAAATAAAGGGAAAGAAATTATAACACAATAATAATGGCACTCAGACCAACCACAATGCTGCATTGCAGCGTTGTGATTGGCTTAGGGGAGCATGAGTGCTTCCTGCTTATGCAGATGGAAGAGGACTGAAAGGACAGAGGAGAGGCGGTGACCGGCCAGCCGTCCGGCAGGTTAGTGAAGTTTTTTACCCCCCCCACTAATGCTTCCTGTGAGCAGCTGCCACTGCTCGAGTTGCACCTCATGTGTAATTTTTGTCGGGTGTGCCTTATCCTACACACTGACACACAGGAGGACAGCAGAAAGGGCAGATACTGTTCACGTTCTATTTTTTTATTTTCCATACGATACACTTCAAATCAAAGAGTCAAATTATCAGACATCGGACCCCATATTTGCACACCCACCGCATGCTTCTGTGAAGCTTCAAGCATGTACAAACTGAATTCTAAGTTAAAGATGTTATAAAACCTAGCGCGCCACATTTCTAAAGAAAGTGCCTCTGGGTGAAGCATGCAGATGTGTACATATAACCTTGCTACCCCTATAGCTACAAACATAAGATACCTTTATTTAAACATCACTGTCCCGTGACGCAGATCCTCCCCAGTACCTAATAGCATAATCAAAGCAGAAATATTTATAACCACACCTGTGACAGAAACCTCTCAATATGTGGTATATATAGGGCTAATTTAGTGCAATCATAAAAAACATGCAAGATATCAGCATTGTCGACACCACAATGAAGGCATTTCCCATCATACTAGCACCTTTATTTCTTCATCTTTGCGGGAGTATAATATAGATGAAATATTGTTTTATAATGCTGTGTTTTTCGGTTCGCCGCCATAAAGATGTTACCTGTTAAGTCAATTGCGTCCTCTAAAAACACATCTTGTAACCCAAAGACGTTCCCCCACTTAATATCATGTTTCTCAAGATCATCAGATTTGGCTGCTTGTAATATGTTATAAAGAACCCAAATGCTTCCCTGAGTTCTAATAGCTTCAACTATCTTATATGGTTTTAAGATAGTGACATGTTTGGTTAGAAAATCACGCATCTGAAGGTATTTAAAAAAAATTACATTTAGGAAGCTTATATTTAAGTGACAAGTCAGAAAAGGAAATAAGATGCCCTCCTGCATCCATGAAATGTCCAAGTTGTGTTATTCCAGAGAGTCTCAAATTCCCTGCCACGCTATCTTGAAATATTGATAGCTGGAGACAGGGGTGTATAGAATGAAAGTCTGTTAATCTGTAAACAATTTTGCCCTATCTTTCAAACATAGTACATTGCCTCCAATATCTTAAAGCAAGTTTTCTTGTAGTAGCTACAATCGATTCTTAAAAAGAGACAATTCTTTGCCTGAGACCCAAGCACCATTAGACCTTCGGCAAAACATTCATTTTAAGCAGATTGGCTCTCCCCACCAAAGACAGATGGTGGCATTGCCACCTCTCAAGCGCTTGTGTAATGCTTCCAATCTAGATCCCCCAATTGGCATAATCCAAATCTCTTAAATACACCTGTATCTTGATACCTAGATATATAACCTCCTTAACAACTCTAGATCATTGTTAATATGTTGGTTAGTACAAAGAACTAGGGTTTTAGATGTGTTAAGCTTATAGACAGCCATGCAGCCAAATTTATACGCAAGATGTTCAATTTCGGGTAGCGCCATCACTGGGTCAGATGTTATGATGGCAATATCGTACGCATATGCACAAACTCAATATTGATCTTACCCCACCATAAAGGGTCTTATCCTAGCACTACGCTCAAGCATGTCTTTAAAATAGATTGATGCAAAGCACAAACAAGAGCGGAGAGTAAGGACAGCTCTGATGTGTACCTCTCGTGATCTGAACTACCTTAGATGTTAGGCCCATAGAACAGATCTGAGCCACAGGGTAGGGATATTGGACCTGTAAAGCCTGGATATAACCCTGAGGAAAACCCATTGCAGGTAAAACTCTCCACAGAAAATTCCATGAGACCCAGTCGAACACCTTCTCGGCGTCGAGCAGCACTATTCCGACAACTCTGGCTTTCACTGGGGCAATGTCCAGTATGGTAATAACTCTCGCTATATGATTCACCGTCCCCTTGCCAGGAATCAACCCATGCTGCGTAAGGATCCTAAGGAGGATATAACCTTGGCCAGTCTATTCACCAGGATTTTTGCATACATATTTCCATCACAGTTTGTAAGTGAAATTGGGCGATACGACCCTGGGATATCAGAAGGATTGTCCTTCTTTTTAAACACAATAATAGTAGCGTTGTTCCGTGATTTAGATGCCACACCAGTTTGACCGGCCTGACACACTGTCAAAAAGTGAACTTTGAGGACTTCCGATGGAAGCTTATCTGGCCCTGCAGGTTTGCCACGAGTCATTGAATTATTTGCCTGCCCTAGTTCTTCCATTATAATAGCACTGTCTGATGCTCCAACCTCCTCCAGAGCTAACCACTGGAATTGGACATCCAAAAGTCCAAAGCCCGCGTCATCAATTTTTCCATCACGTGTAAGTCTACTTGAAGCTTCCTTCATACCTTTTACCTTTTTGTGAAGGCTCTTTGGAGCGTAGCCTCTGAGCTAAACAGTGCCCTGTAGCCTCCCCCTACTCATAGAGCTCTTTCTTAAAAAGCTGGTATTTTACAGCAATCTCTTTGCTCCATATCAAATTAATATTGGCTTTACATCTGGCCACTTCAGTTTGCACCTCAGTAAGGTTAATTACAGACTGAATCCCACATACCAAATTTCCCTCTGCTAGTTTCAATCTATCATATAACTCCTGAATCATATGTTCATGATTCGGGGAAATACTTGGATTTGAGCTTCTGTTAATAATAAATGAGAGATAAAAAAAATAATCAAGACAAACTAATTTATCGTGGGGGTGAGAATAAAACGTGTAACCAGGATCTAGTGTTTTAACACCTTCCATGCGGCCGCGATTTTGCGGAAGTGCGGCACGTCCGCAAAACGGGCGGGGCCGCGGCGGCCATTGGCCGACGGCAGCACCAGAGAGGTAGTGCTGCCGTCAGCCAATGGCTGACAGCAGCATGGAAGGGGTTAAGCGTACCCCACACATCAACTAACCCATGATCCAAAATTAGATGAAACAAAGCCTTAAACACCTTGGGTTTCAGGCCCTTATGCAGCTGAATGCCTGCTAATAGTTCACTGTGCGCCCGATTTATATTAAAGTCCCCACATAACACAAGAGGGGTGGGCCTTGATGCAAGTTCAGTATTTAGGTGTTTAAGATCGGGGGCTTCATCCAGATTAGACCCATATATTGTACACAACGTAAATTTAGAGCCTCCCATTATGCATTCAGCAATGGCCCACCGCCCATGGCTATCTACAGCTATACGTCCTGAAGTTTGAACAGCAGGTTTAGCCAATATGGCCACCCCGGATTCTCAGTTGTCTGTTGTGCGGTAGCTAGCATTGTATAGCCCAAGGGGTATGTGCGAGTCCTGTATGCATACAAGATCTGGTTATATCACCCTATTGCTCTGCAGCAGTTATGGAGCACACAAATATTAAACAAACATATTTGAAGCCCTACTTTAGCCATATGAAAGGTATGGATACCATCCCTTAATTAATTCTTTTGTATCAATTTTAATGTTCCTCATTTTTACCAAGTCGAAGATACTGTGGATTGATTTTCTATCCCCGAACATCACTCCGCCCCCCCAGACCCCTAACCCACCCCCATTCTCCCCTCCCTGAATCTGCCTCCCCCTCCATATACCCCTCCCCATCCCAACAAGAAGGCAGTAGAACTCATGGTCCCAGTGATGACAAGCTCCCACTGCCCTGGAGCTCCCGTCCCACACTCAAACAAAAAAAATACCCTATGTGCTAATAAATCCAACAGTGTATCAGCCTATCGACCTATCAAAAAATTGTCAGCCATAGAAGACATATACTCCAAGCAAGATGTCCCCACAATACTAGCCTCCCCTCAATATTAGAGAGCATACCATTGTACACATACATAGATTATTCTATATTAGATGGAATTCATATACTCCTTGGCCTGGACCTAACAAGTAAAGAATCTAGTGTGGTTTTAAATAACACTTTTAACTTTGCTGGGTTAAGCTAAAAAGCTTGTGCCCCCTTGGCCAGAAATAATGACATAAGCTTTCTATCAGGGTGGGCAACCTCATACAATGCCCTACGAACAAGAAAATTATTAAGAGAAATTAGTTTTGCGTGTGGCTTAACAGTTTGATTTGCACAAATAGAAAAGGGAAATTGGTGTGCCCTCTGCAACTCTATCTGCCAATCCCAGTGTTTGAGTTCTGGAAAAGACTCAGAAAATAGTTCAATGATGAACTTGCGAGTATCTTGGCCCTCCACTGCCTCTGGAATCTGCAAAATTCTGAGATTATTGCGACAAGCGTGGTTTTCTAAGTCAACCAGTTTCCACTAGTCTTTTGTAGAATGTAAGGTCTCTGTTAGCGTCTTCTGTGCAACCAGTTCATCCTCTAGGGTGGAAATCCTTGCCTCAGCTTCATTGAGCCTTGTTGTAAATTCTGTACAAGTCTTTGCTATACGCCAAACTGTGTTCTGTACCTTAAGACAAGAGTTCTGTACCTACTGACTTTCTATCCGCGTTTCCTCCCTGTGAGTCATCATAGTCTGATAAATCAGAGTTAGCGAGATCTCTTCAGATTAATCTATCGTTTTACCTTTAACCACTTCTGCACTGGTGCAAGGGCAACATTCATTCATAAGAGTAGTCCCATTGTGGGGCATTATCAATATTGGTACTATCCACTAATGCAAAGCCCTGTTTACTGTCACATTTCTTCCGCACTGTGGCAGGACTGTCATCAGACATATCCCATTCTATGTCATCTGGCTGTGCACTGCTGAAATCACTACCACCCGCTCCCGGTGGTACATCACAGATCTTGGAGCCCAGTTCAAGATCATCACTAGAGTTAGAATGTTCTGAGAGTGAGTAAAGATTATCACCAGAGTCTCTTTCCTTCACAGTTGTTCTGAAAATTCAATCTAACTCTGCATGTGCAGCCATTGCAAAAGTGGTGATTAAATGTGCAGATTTCACCTCACCATTAAACATACTCCCTCCTTCACGCGTGGTTGTTAGCGGTAAAGATTTGTGTCAGTGTCCCCCATATTCTGAGCCATTATCACATCTGGGGTTTCTTGTGGCAATAGCTTTGTAGCTTCCACTATGACTTCAACTTGAGGAGAATTAGCAGCTTTTCCCCCCTTTCTCTACCACCTGAAAAGAGATGGGGAAAAGTGTGTCTACCACTAGTATCCTCATCTCTAACTTTGCAAGTTTTTTCATCAGCAGTATCCCCCTTGTTGCCTTTGTAACCTTGAGTTGCATTCACAGAGTTCTTGGAGTACACGGCCACAACCCCCGCTCCACCGCCATTGTAGGCAGCCAGGGGGCGAGCTCTCCCCTTCGCAACCTTTGGCGGCATCTCTGGAGCAGCGCAGCGTGATCCCTATCAGCCTCCGTAGAATGCTGCAGTCTTGGAAACACCACGCTGAGTGCTTTAGCAACCCCTCTGCAGTCGTCGTAGCCCCTGCACTACCCCAGCCACTGCAAAACTAAATATTCCAGGGAGAGCATTCAATCATTTACACCGTAGCCAGATAGGATTACCCGTAATATTTGCTGGTGTATTCACTCCCCCGCCGGTGTACAGATGTATAGTTCTTGTACGCTCCTTTAGCCAGGAATTTTCAAGCAGCAAATAAAGGCACCATAATCACTTTCCCCCACATGCACTGAAGACTCCAATGCACAAGAGGTGCTCAGCTCACATTTCAGTCCATGAAATGGTTTTGAATAGCACTCTGCACCTCCATAGAACCAATGAGTATGAAAGTAAAAATAAATGTCAGATTCAACACACCAAGCACACACACATGCTCGAGCTCTCAGACGCCATCTTGACCCTCCTCGGGCTGCAACGTGTTGCTGCCCACATTCTAAATCAGAAACAAATCAAGCCACAATTGGGCTAAGAGGACTACGATTGAAGGAGGATAGCTGATCAAGTCTAATACACCCCATCCCCACATCGAGTGAACTACGGCTATGGTGGTACTTAATTAATGGATATCGTTCTGGATACGACATATGTGTCTTTCTTTAAACACATTTAAAGCCGCCCTTTGGTCTGTCTTAGCCCTGAGGAAGACCCGCCCTGATGTATAATCAACAGGAGGAGCGAAACATCAACAAAATTTTGTTATGTCCTATGCCAGCTTTCCCTGGAATATGTAATGAAGATATAAGGATAAACTGAACAAAAACATTTTGGTATATGTGATCACTAGGAGATTCTTGATTCCCACTATGTATATGTTAACATGATATAATGTTCTTTATGTGTTCTGGACCGCAGTGGAAAGGAGAAACATGAAAAGAGAAACATATACATGTTTTGACATATGAAAAACTAATATATTTAAACGAAAATAATGGGTGCGTTGAGTCAGTAGTTTCAAGGGAGGACAGTTGACACATGGTAGCAGTAAAGGCAGTAACTGGCTGTGCCCTCTGTTGTGCTGTGCTGTCCGTACGTAACCCCAGTGACCCGTGACCCTCACGTGATTGAAAAGACACGAGAGCCGCGAGCCGCAAGCCTCGAGCATTGGACTGCAAAACGGATCCCGGCCCCCCCGGCCTGTGCAAACTGGTGTGTGCAGAGAGTCGGCAAGAGGTGAGAGGCGAGAGACGCGGTATCCGAGCCGCCCCGGCTTGCGACTTCCAGTGCCAGCACCAAGCAGAGAGGTGGAGGGAGACGCCGGATGGAACCAGGGGAAGACGTAAGACATAAGGCTCAAGGGTCAAGGTACGTGACCCAGCATTGGTTGGCCTGGGGTCCCAGGCTCTTGGAGCACCGCTTAAGTACGAGCAGAAAAGGACACGGGCACGGCGCAGATAGACGCACAAAGCTCAACAGAGGTAAGTGGGGAAAGGGGAGCTCTCTCGTTCCCTCCCTTTTCTTTTAATTTCTTTTATTTTTAATACCTTAACTGACCCCCCCGGTCCTGAGGACTGTGTTTGGAAATAAGGGGTTGGGTCAGCTAGGGTTTAGAGAAGTGGTAATTCCTGAGTCAAAAAGCTCAATTGATGGCGCCAAGGAAGAATAAAAGCGCACTGGGACAAAGATATCAAAAGACCCCCAATGGATCAAAATGCGTTGGTAGGAAGCCCAGTGCATCCTGGGTTAAAACCAAAATCCAAACGTATACAGAAGAAAAAAGAGAAAATACTAAAGGAGTCATCGCAAGTGGGACAAAAGGTGGGTATAGCTTCAAACTCCCTGAAAGACTTTGTGGGAAAGCATTTTAAAAGGGTTTTCTCACTAGTTAAGCCCCTTGCATCTGATCTTGAAATAGCGGGGGACGAATCATGGAAGGGACTCTCCTCCGTTATATTTGATGAACAAATGTTGGACTCAAATTTAATCAACCAATCCCTACAGTCTTTAACTGTTCATAATGGACACCCCGACTATTCTCGTCTCCAAGGTTGTCCTTAGGAAATAAATAGTGAAGATCAAGGGCAAGAGGAGGAAGATGGTTTTGCCTTGGATGGAAATTCAAAGGGACATGAAGTGTCTGAGGAGCATATTAGAGGGTCCAAGGGTACTAGCGACTGTAACCAATCTTTACAGCTCAATCCATAATCTTCTTACAAATCTGGCCTCCTCAATGTTGGAAGTGATGTTAATGTTGCAAAAAACACTCCAGAGAATCCTGGAAGTGACAATGTTAAATCATGATATTTTAAAAACACAGAACTCGCACCTTTCAAAAATTCAGGGGGAACTACAAGGAATTAGGGGCCAAATGCCTTCAATGTTAAGACCAGTTCCCGACACGAGCATGTAACCCCAACTGTGGGGGGGTAAGAGGTCGGCAATATAGAACTCCAGCTGCCATCCACGAAGTATACATCTCAAGATGGCCGATGTTGATAAAAAGAAGGGGCGATAATAATAGACATACCTTATTAAGACAGGGGAGACCCATTAGGAAAGGCGTGCAAAGAAAGGGTATAGGCAGAGTAGTGGGAAAAGGGAGAGAGATGGAGGAACCCTTAGGAACAGTGGAACAAGGGTTAAAATTAAAGACCCCAAAAAACATGAGAGAGAGAGTGAGTAGAATAAGAATAGGAAGCACGGAGAAACCAGCAAAGAATCAAGCAAAAAAGGGTATTGGTAGTAGGAAACAAAATTACAAGGAGAAGTTGACTAGATGCATAAAACATGCACCATGCAATATAAATAGAACCTGCTACAAATGGTACCCTTAAAGAGTGGCATAATCTGAGCAATATTTCAGAGAATGGGGTTAGAACAAATATACAACAACCACATAGGGGGCCAAAATCAAAAGGAGCGGAGGTTAAAGGAAACCAGTGGCTGTATTTTGAACAAGTAAAAATGGGAAGGGGCGGAGAAAAAAATGAAGAAGAGATCGTATTTAAATAGATCTCTTCTCCTTAATTTATTCGCCCATTGCCCTAACTTGAAAGGAATCGGCACAAAAGACCTCCGACAGGTAGGGTTTCAACCAACCCTCGATGGAAAAGAATTTACTAAAGTACAAGTCTACACTGAACTGGTAAAAATTGCCATAGAGAGATGAGAATGAGTTACTAAAAGCAGGTATTCAGCTAGTACCCATTGAAGAAGTAGCGGCAGAAGATAAGGTTGAACTAGAAAAAGCTTTTCTAAAGCGCCATGCAGGGCTTGGGAAAAGGCAAGTAAGACTACTAGAAAGAGGTGCAGGTTTAGGCTTTGGAAATCTTAACATAATAATACATAATTCTGCTCCAGAGGATTCTTGGAAGAATTGGAGCCTTAGTACTAGCCCCCCAGGGCCTTCTCAGCAATACGTAGAGAAATCCGATGGTTACAGGCCCCTTAGTGACGTAGAATAGGTAATGGGGCAGCCACATGGCCTAAAAGTGGTCTCCTGGAATATAAATGGGTTAGGAAACCAAATAAAGCTTGAACGGATAAAAGAACTGGCAAAAAACAACGAGATCATTTGTATCCAAGAGACCTGGCTATGTGGGGAGACCCCTATAGTGGAGGAAGGAATTGTGGGGCAAATTACCCAGTAATAGCGATAATTATCGCTATTGCTTGGTTAAAGACAAAAATTTACCGCGGAGCTGCAGCGATTTTATCGCAGATAAACCTTTGTATTACCAAGGTTTATCGCAAATGCGATAAAAATCGGCCGCAATGCAAGAATATCGCTAAAAAGTCAGCGATATTCATGCATTACCGAGCTAATGCTCTTAGCCATGTTATCCACCTCCCATTGGATAACATGGCTAAGAACTGCTCAGGGCAGGTGTTAGCTTTTGGAGATATTCGCGCTTAGCACGAATATCTCCAAAAGTTGGTAATAGGAGATAGCGATGTTAGCGACTTTTTCCGGTCGCTAACATCTTGGCATGCCCACTTTGCATGTCATTAGTGATAAATATCACTGACATGTAAAGTGGGGCCCAAGATGGTCGCTATCTCCTACTAGCTGTCGCTAACTGGTGTTAGCGACAGGTAGGTAATAGGGAGATCATTTTATCTCGGCTTTCTTGGCTTTTAAAGCCAAAAAAGCGGAGATAAACCCCCTTGATAATATGCCCCCTGTATTTCCCCGGGGAGAGAAACTGAAGAGGAAGTACTAGGGGACTGGAATGGTCTGGTAGATGATTTAAAACCAGACTTCTCAGTAGAAAATGTACTTATAACGATAAAGACCCTAAGCTTAACAAGAGCTGCTGGCCTAGATTACTTGCCAGCTTTGAATATTAAAGCCACGGACATCATGGTAGGATGAATTTTTCTCCAAAATGTTTTAGTAACTCTAGAAACAGGGACAATTCCGATTAATTGGAAGGGTGCGAGAATTAGACCGATCCATAAAAAAGAGGATGTCTCCGCACCTAGGAACTATAGATTATTTAACCTACTTGATATTGGTGAAAAGATATTTGCTAAAATAATATTAGGTAGGTTAAAGACTTGGGCAGAAGAGGGATCAATTATTCCAGTTGAGCAAGGTGGTTTCAAAGAAGGCCATTCCACCATAGATCACTGTTTTGCCCTATGAGCCCTGGCCAAGAAATCGATAGAACAGAATGGGAAGTTGCATTGCTTCTTTGTCAATCTTCGGGCAGCGTTTGACTCTGTGGACCGTAATAATCTCTGGGAAGATATGTTAAAATATAGAATCCCGGATGGTCTGTTGATGAGTTACATAGAGGGAACTGGTCCCAGGTCATTAGAGATACTCAGGGGTCATTAACTCATAAGATAACTGTAGGGAATGGCCTTAGACAGGGGTGCGTTATTTTCAATTTTCCAATTTTCCAATTTTCCGCAGCATTAGAAGTTTAAAGAAGTGCAAGCCCAAGAATGAGTGGTCACAAAGTGCCTTGTCTTCTATACGTCGATGATCTAGTGATTGTTGATCAAACTGAAATAAGGCTCCAAAGGATACTAAATGCTTTTAAACATTATTGTGATAGAAAAAAATTGACTGTAAATATGGAAAAAACCAAGGTTTTATGTTTTGGGAAGAGTCAGAAGAATTTTATTTGGTTTTTGGGCCATGACAAATTGTAGGCAGTTATAGAATATAGATATCTAGGCCTCTGGTTTGACAGTGCGCTAAAATGGCGCACCCATTTGGAGGCTCAAAAAGCGAAAGCTTTTTCGTCCATATGTGGGCTAAAAAAGTTTAATAAAGAATATGGCGATATGACACACAAACCAATGTTAAAGGCATTTGAAGCAATGATCCCCCCCCCAAGTATTGTACGGGGCAGAAGTTCTATACCTGAGTGGTTAACATAAGTTACCGAGCTGTACAATGGTTCAAGCAATCAGAATGGAACTAGGGTTAACCTCTTGGAGTGTGGAATCCCAAATGGCCCTGGTAAGATTTTGGAAGCGTCAAGACCCAGCAGCGGTACAGAAGGTCTCACAATGGTGTAGAGAGGGGATTCAAATAAGTAGCCTTGGTTGGGCAAAGGACGTGAGAAGAACCCTCCAGAAAGTAGCAGGGCGCCTTAATGTGAGACTCTCCCAGGACTCCTTGGTGGCTGATTTTACAAAGAGAGGGGCAGATTTATGAGGCCCTTGCGCCACGTTTACGCCGCTGTTGCGTCACGCAAGGCGGCGTAAACGTGTTGCATCCCTATGAACGATTTACAACGTGACGCATCTAGGCAGATGCGTCACGTTGTAAAGCCCTGCGACGCTTGTGGGCGTTCCGGCGCAGGGTGGGCGTTCCGGGGCAGGTGCGCCTCGCAAAAGTGGCTGAGTGAAATCTATGAGATTTCACTCAGTCACTTTTAAGCCAATGCTGCGTCAAAAGCCTGCGCCTGCTTGAAGCAGGCGTAGGTCTTGACGCAGCATTATTAAAATGGGGCACCCCCGAGCCTTGCTGGAGCTGCGTCGGGCTTGCGACGCAACTCCAGCAATGCGCCACATTTCGGGCACAGATGCGTCACGCATCTGTGCCGTTTTTGCACCATGGTGCGCCGCATTATAAATGCGGCGCACCATGGCTGGCGGAGCTGTGGCGCACTGTGGCGCATGTTAACTGGCGCATCCCCGGGGATGCGCCAGTTAACATAAATCTGCCCCAGAATGCTTAGGGAGCAAGGTCAGTCCTTTTCAAGGGCACATGACCTTGATTATATGCTAGTGAAAAAATCGGTCCAGTAGTTAAAGATCTCATGGGTAAATAAAGTTTGGTTTCCGTACTTGGCTTTATTGCCCAAGCAGGGGTTACGATATAAAATCCAAGGACCTGAGTTGGGGTTAACCCTTGGAAGATAGACTGACAAATAAAGTCTGCACTGACTGACCCAGATGGTAATTGTAACTGTGGACTAGGATCAAGAAATTACATGTTGCACATATTGCTTGATTGCACATTTGTACTTGCCATACGGAAATTGTTTTTTCGTCCTATATTTTTATCACAAAAGATAAATTTGCGTGCCCAAGCGGTTTGTTTATTTACAGATATGCCATCATTAGAAATTGCAATAGGATTGGGAAAATTCCTGAAAGCCATAAAAGAATTTGGAAGGGAGATACTGAAGGAGGGGCATTGATTTTAGGGGTTTTTAGGTTTTTTATGAATGTGAACTTTTCTCTTACTTTAGGAATCTAGAGATTTCTGTAAAATCTGGGATCAAAGAATTGTATGTTTTCAGGGGTGTTACCTTCTTTTAACATGTATTGGATTTTAATTATTTATTATGCAGTATAATTTAGATTGTCTATATTATTTGGATCCTGATCATGTTTTGTACTGTTTAAAAGACTATGGTCTAAATAAACAAAGTTTCTCTCTTTCAGTAGTTTCAAGTTATTATTTTTTTAAAACAGTTATGTGATTTATGTCAATATAACCTGCCCACATGTTGGAAGGATCACTCATAGGGCCTTCAAGTATTTAATGTTTAATGTAAAATATTATTTACTATTCCTTTGGCGAACATTTCTTTCAACCAACAGAACTGTTTGCAGCTCACAGCCCCACACAGTGGCAAAGGTACACACATACCAGTGTTGGACTCGAATAGAAAATAGGCCAGGGCACCAAACAAATCAAACAGTTTTAAAAAACTTCCATGTTTGCAAGTTGGTGCAGTTTTGAACTTGTAAAGAAACTCTGTATAAGTGTCTCAGTGATTTGTTTTGTTACTGCTCATTTACCTTCATAAAACTTCTAAATAGCAAGTGTAAACATTAAAGGAGACCTCAGAGGCAGACTTACACCAAGAAAATGATATGATTGTATTTTCTATTTACTTGCATTGGAGTAGAAAGTCATTTTTTATTGCACATTGTTTTATTTCGTTTTCAAAAGGCATTGCATGGCATCTTATTAATTGTGTTATTACTTCTTTGCTGTCAGAAAATAAAACTGAGTGTCATATGAATTTACATGCATTAACCACCACCATTATATAATTCTGAGTTGTTTGGGTCTAACTCATAGCAATGTGATCAGTGAATTTGTGCCGCCTACCATCCAGAGTAGCCAAAATCGTTTTCATTTCCATGGTACTCCCTCCGGTCTCCTCAGACTATAGAGTGCTCACGTGGGTAGCCCCAGGGTCAATATTTGGCATTTTTACTGACACACATTGATCCTTCCCTTGTGCATTACCTCTAATAGGGGATGTTCATCACTTCTTCATACCTATGCAATATCACGTTTTGCCAGTGTAAGCCTCCGGTTCAGAAGGCCCAGTCTGTATATGTTTGTATCGATCCTTCAGCTGATGTGTAGGAGAATGAGTTTAGGGTCCATGCCAATTCTACAATTAGTATTTTCTATAAGTGTACAGATTATATTCAGACAGCACCCCTGAATATTAGGAACAACAAGACTGTACGTAAAACATTTCTCTGTGCACTATGCCATATGATATAGTCTGGGGAACTGCCTTACCAAATTTCCGAAATCAGTGAGGTGTCATAGATACCTGATGCAAAAACCTGAATTGGATCAGTCTGAATTATGCCGCCAGACAGGCCTTAAAAAATCATAACAATTTTACTCGGCCTGCAGTTTTAGTGTTTTAAATAATCTACTTGACCTATTTGTAATGCTCTTGAACCATAAACTGGTTTCAGATGATGTGATTGTGGGCAAATAATTTAATTAATTGAACTGCCATTTTCTTCATTATCACACAGGAGAGCACCCTCAAATGTGCAAGTTCAGCGTGTCTGCTGTGCAAAAAACTCTTTTGTTTGATTTAATCTACTAAACGTATATACATATATATATATATACATATACATATGCAAAAGCATATATATATATGTAAATATATATGCAACAACAGTTCCAAAGGACGCTGCGCACTCCAGCCATAATTTACAAAGATTTTTTTCTTAAATTAATGCAACACTGGGCAACCTGATAAACACATTTCAGCCTCTTGCCTTTCAATAATGTCAGTGTGTTTACAAAAAAGGCTGCCTTGTAACAATAATTAATTCAATTAGTGTAGCAGCTGAAAAGAAACATCAAAAAGGGACTGTTTGTTATGACCGCACTAAGGGTGCAGAAAGGTGTCGGCCATCTTAGCAGTGTCAATGGATAATACAAAGAATAGATGTTGAACAGTGATCCCATCATATATCGAAGTATTTACCAAAACATGATGATGGATGTAAACATGATTTTAAAGCAGTAATAATGCAATTCAAGATACACAAAAACTGTAAAAAAATTCATAAGTACAGTCTTGCTCTAAATGACCTGTGTGAACGTTTATTGATTGATTAACCATAGATACCAGATCAATTCAAACAAGGAGGGGCAAATGCCTGGGCATGATTATATGAATTCATCATAAAAATGTAATTATAATCCCACCTGACATAATGGTCTCCTATCAAGCTCTGTATGAGCCTATTTAATCATATTAGATCTAGTCATGTTTACCTCATTTGATCAATATCGCTGCAATAGGGGGATTGCTTATTACATTAATGTTGTGTCCATAGTTCAGTTTGATTGGTTTACAGACCTCATCAGCCTAGTTGATGAATGACCACATCCCTTCTTCTTTGTTCAGGCCCCATTGAGCTCATGTACGTAAATCCATTATTTATTTAGCCTCTAACTGCCACAAGAGTCTCACCCTGTCTCCTCCTCTTGCTTCTATGGAAATTTGATCAATACAAAAGTAGAGCAGTTTATCACTCTTGGCATCATGTGCCCTGGAGAAATGCCTTGCCATCAGATAGGATCTATCCTGATTGAATATTGCCCTTTTGTGAGCAAGAATATGTTTTTTAGCTGGGTTTATCTTGCTACTGATATACTGGAGTCCACATGGACATAGCCGAAAATTGAATTGCAATTGAGCAACTTGTTGATGGGCCTATTCTCTTTATTACCAAGCACTGCGTAATCCTTCACTTTTCTGCAGTTCTTGCAAGCTTTGCACGTAGTGTGTGGGAAAAAAAACTTTTGATGGCTGGCCAGTTTAAAGGTTTGTCATCAAAATGACTCTGTACAAGAATGTCCTACAGAAAGGCACCCCTCCTAAATGTAACTTCTGGTCTATCGGAAATCGATTGCCCAATTATCCCATCTGTCTTGAGAATGGGATCATAATACCAGATCCCTGATCATTTGGGACTCTGCAGAGAAAGTCAGAATCAACCTCAACTTCGACTGCTCCTCCTCCGGAAACCTGCTCTTGCTTCCATGAAGTGAAGCAGAATTGCTTTTGGGAAAGAGGAGCTGCATCTTAGCAGCTCCCCTTGCCCAAAAGCAATGCCGGCTCCGGTAGGAGGCTGGAATCCTGCTGGGACAGTAGGGGCATTGGGGCTACCCCCACGGTCCCCAGAGCTGAGGGCTAGCCCTGGGAGATGGGGTCCTTGGGGCCAGAAGTGGCTTGGGAGGGGGCCCCCTCCCTTTTAATAAAAGAAATGGCCCTGGGGGATGCGGTCCCCAGTGCCAAAATCGACTTGGGAGAGGGGGCCGCGCATCCCCTCCTTTAAAAAAAAGATATTTAATGGCCAAGCCCTGGGGGATGGAGTCCTCCGGGCCAATAGTGGCCCAGGGAAATGGGGCTACAGGCCCCACCTACCCTATATTTCAAAATAAAAGAGGCCATGCCACGGGGGATGGAATTCTCGGGCCTATATAGTGTCCCAGGGAAGGGGCCATGTGGCCCCCCTCCTATACTATTCCATTTTTAAAAAGCTGGTCAGGCCCTGGGGGATCGGGCCCCCGGGCCATAATTGGCCTCAAGAGGGGGGCCATACGGCCCCCATCCCAAAAAGCAAACAATGCTGTCCAGGCCCCGGGGGTGTGATCCCCAGGGGCATAATTAGCCTAAGGAGGGGGGCCACGTTATCCCCTCCCAGAAAATTGATTGAAAAAGCAGGCTGGTCAAGCCCGAGGGGATGGGGTCCCTGGGGCCATAATTTGCCTATGGATGAGGGCCACACGGCCCCCTCCCAATTCTTATATTTTTTTAAATCACAAAACTGGCCAGGCCCCAGAAAAAAAAAAAATTGTTAAAAAGAAACCTGCAATTGCTGGAAGCCCTGCCACTCCCTGCATGACTCTGCAAATGCGCCTCCCATGGTCATCTGCATTGACGGTTTAATTCCCCATTGCTAGTGAGGGTTCCTGGGGGGCCAACTATGTCACCAGGTACCTCCAGTATGCCCCACACAGTGGGTTGGGTAGAGGTGGTACGAGGTCACACACCATTTTACTCCACTCTGCAAATGCGCCTTGTGGCCCACTGCTGGTGGGGTTATGAAGACCCTTTGTATCCTGAGGACCTAAAGACAGAAGTGGACTTCATCCTACAAGCAGCAGTGCTCCACAAGGCACATTTTCAGGGTGGTCTAAAAAGAGGGTGTGGCCTCATACCACTCTCAGCAATCCAGCTATGTGGGGCTTATTGGAGGTACATGGTGGGCTATTTCGCCCCCAGGGACCCTCAGTATTTAAGGGTCTAAATCCCCCAACGTAGAACACGCCAAGAGTTGCATTTGAATAGTGGTAGAAAAAGAAGGGCATGTCCTAGAGAAAACCTAAAATTCACTGAAAAAAACATAGGTTTCAAGGACTTTATAGATATAAATTAGCATTTAAAAAACCTTAGAAATTCACTGAAAAAAACATAGATTCCAGGGACGTTATAGTTAGAAATTAGCATTAAAAAACCTTAGAAATTCACTGACAAAAGTACAGGTTTCAGGGACGTTATAGTTAGTTGGACGTTTCACTCGTACAAAACCAAAGAAATTCGGCCGTTATAGTTGGTTGAGCTAAGTATAACTCACCCTCCCGGAAAGCACTGCTGATGATGTCACATATTACATAATTCATGACATGGTCAGTGACATCACTGATGACATCTCAAATTAGTTCACTGATGATATCACTGATGACATCCTCCAGTGACTGTGTTTCTGTAAAGTTCAGATATGTTTTATATGTATATAAATGCCAAGGTGTATTGAAGAATGAGTGCGTGTATAAGTGTCTGAATGGATGATTTAGTCGGTGCACCACTGACTGTATGAGTGAGTGATTGAATGTATCTTACTAAATGATTGGGTTGGTGACTAAACTGTGTGAATGTCTGCATCAGTCTGTCAGTTGGTGTGCAAGCACCTGCATGCGTTGGTAGGTAACTACATGAGTTTTTATAAGTGTTATTGAGAACAGCCAAATGTACATTAAAACAACACGAAATACATACAATGTTGTTGTCCCTCTTGGTCTCTTAAATTCGTAATGTAGCCAGAAACCTTTACTTCAGAAAAAGAAAAAAGTGAGTCCGTTGGTATTTCTTTAACTTGGAAAATTGAGCCTGCTCCTACAAAAACAATCCACCAATCAAGACTTTTACGGGCAACTTACACAGTGCAAAATTTGCAAATTCTCTTGCTGCTTCCAAATACCCCTGGTGGATCTCAGCTTTAATGCAGCTCTTAAAAAATTAGAAATACAACATCTGATGGCAGTTGTAAGAACAGTAAGGCAATGCGTGCCTGTCAGAATCTGTTTTTTTAAAAGCCCCTTGAAGTACCCTCTTCTCAGGTATGAATAATGCAGACAGAGGAGGACAACATGTAAGGTGGCCTGTGGAGACATATTGTCACAACCACAGGGTCCTCTATGTTCTGTTCTGTGTTTGCCATAAAGCCGGGGGGTACAGCCAATAGGTGATGAAATAGGTTCAGCCTAAAATGTGTAATTAAAAATCTGTAACGTGCACTGGTTATAAGGGATACGTAGGGTGTGCCATACCCTGCATTGACTTTACTAGAATGAGCCAGATGGTCCTTAAGAACAAATCCTTTGCTCCAGCAGGATAAAGAAGACATCAATAGGATCACAATTGTATCACCACCTTCAACCCCACCTAATAGAAACATCAGGCCCCCTGGGTGAACGGGAGTAAATACAAATAGAACCAGAAAATCAGAAAAACTGACAACTCACACATCCCCCATGAAAAGTGCTGATGGTGAGCAAGATGGGCTTTGAGGACCCAAAGAAACAAACCAAAACAAGGAGTGCAACACCAAACAGATAGTAAAAAAACACACTAGAAGCAAAAGATGATACAAAATTCAAAGGAGAAACACACCTCCACCAAATAACAAGTTTAAAACCAACAACTAGTATAAAAAAATGGACTCTCAGTATTTATCCAGAAAGGAGGGACCCTAACTGCACTGACTTCAGGGCAATACAAAGGAAATCACTGGGTATGCATCTGCCCAAAAATGTAAATCATATAGTATAGAAGACAGTGCAACAGAGCAAAACAGCAAGTGACCCGACAAGTGCACATGATCCTAAGCGAACCATAGGATGCCTAGCCAAAATGCTGGATATAAATGAACAAGAGTCACAGCAAATTGCAGAGAAACTCACACAAGGCCTACCAGTTGGAAGGTAATGGCATAAGAATAGCGAACTCCCTGAATTTAACATAGTCGACCGCATTCACAATAGGGTTCTCAAAGAAAAACCATCCAAATCAGTAAAGATTCCAGAAAAGCCAATAGGTGACCGGATAAACCAGCACCACTGACAACCAGAAATAGAAGTGTAAAATCCAAATAAAAACAACATGAATCAAGGAAATCTCACATTAAGCTCTTTAAAAGGTAACAACTAAAAAACAAATATGAACACAAAAGAAACTTCAACCCAAATAAACTAAAAGGATTATATACCCAGAACTATAGATGACAAGAACATAACTGCCCAGAGAATTAGCGGTGAGGACTCATCATTCCCGTACCAGAAAACAAAGAATGATGAATCGGAGCAGGAGGGACATTTAACTCACTGTAAGGAAGAAGTGAGCACCTGGAGGAGCCCAATCCCAATCACAGTAGTGAACCCGGATAATCCAGATGATTCGGACAAAAGCCCCCAGCAAAAATCGTCCAATCAAGACCAATCCGAAAAGGAAGAACATTTTAATTTGAGGTTATATCCCTAGTACACCTTGCATGGAGAGTAGTTTGGAATTTTTTGCCTCAGAGCCCAGCGACATAAATGAGGTTATAGAAGTAACATTATATAATCAGGCTATGGCAAGTACACTTCAAGGGAAAACAAACATTGTTTGGATGATTAGGGAATCCAGGTAAAAAACCCAGCAATAGTAAAATATTAAGCATTTTTGAAAAATTTAGCCATTACAGAGATGTACCCAAAACAATAAAGTAAATCACAAGACAGAGCGAAAAGTAAGAATGCAGTAAATCCTGCAACTGGCTCTATTTT
This sequence comes from Lissotriton vulgaris, assembly GCF_964263255.1. Lineage (NCBI taxonomy): Eukaryota > Metazoa > Chordata > Amphibia > Caudata > Salamandridae > Lissotriton > Lissotriton vulgaris. The sequence continues at coordinate 457,533,379 of NC_141696.1, read as the reverse complement.
AGAAAGTTCCTAAGTCGGACCACGATCCAGTCTGTGGGGTGGAGGTCTAATACAAATCACAATGGATTTTGAACAGGGAAAACGTACATGCCTGGCCAAAGGGGAAGAACAATAAGGAATGGGCCTGTGTTATGCATGCTCTATATTCCCGTCCCTAACAATATGGGTCCCACGTCCAAAAAGAATAATTCTATTTCCAAATTAAAAATCTGTTCTTGGACTATCCGGGGTCTAACTGGCAATGAAGACAAAAGAGACACATTAAAATCTTTGAAGAGCAATGACATCATCGCATTGCAGGAATCCTGGGCTTTAAGCTCAACCCCCATGGCTGGATTACTCCACCTATGAATCAAATCCAACACCTTTGCAAGCAGGAGTATATTTGTCACAGAAGGGGTGGCAATTTATATTAAAAAAACCTGACAATCAAGGTATCCCCATCATGTGAAGGAAACAGTGATTACATATTTCTTAATGCTAGGTTTTTAAAAGCGAAAACTTCCAGCCAGGATAAGCATCCCATGATCATAGGCTGAATTAATCTACACCCGCCTAAGCCTAAAAGAGAAAATACGCTAAGCAGAATGCTACCAGCAATAAGTGACATTTACTCTGGATGCGCAGATGATTTATTGATAATAATGGGAGAATGTAATGCTAATTTAATGGAACCAGACCTAAACTCCTCCTTGGTAGCCTTTGAGGATTCCATCTAGTCTATTCTAGAAATAAGAAGTGTGTATCAATGTAAAGATAAACATGGTCTTCAATTGTTAACCTAGTTCAACCATCTTGGCCTTTGGATCTTAAACATAAAATCTGCTACTGACCTATCAGCAGCCTATACTCACTTCTCTCATTCTATGCTTGCCACCTTAGGATTACATTTGAATTTCGATCGCACACTTTCATGCATTACAAGGCTTTGTTGTAATTCCCTCAGTGGCATGCAACCATGCAATTATTGCCTGTGACATACCATCTCCACAATGTTAATGCCAAAAAATGTAAATGATTGGTGAGGAAGACAATTTAAAACCAATAGAAAAGATAAGGTGGTTGACATAATATAAAGACAAACTCAATGAAGAAGTGGAATTAACCTTGAACAGTAATCAAGAATAACAACAACTCAATCTTGATAAATTCCTGGGAACACCTTCTGTAAGAGATAAGGGAAAAACTAACCACAGGTATTAAGCCAAGACCCACTAATTCTCCTTCAAAAGATGATCGCCTCACAAAACAAACACAGTTATTAGGGATAATAAAGCATACATTAAACAACACAATGTGGAAAAACCCCAATGACATTCATAAACACAGACTTGTCAAGGCAAAGGTTGTAGATTCTTCTATCAGAAAATGGTTGAAGAAAACCACTGGAGAAAAACACATGAAATAATAAAGTCACAAGATCAGAAGCGATTTTGGAAGTGGATGAACAGTTGCTTTGAATCAAACCAGTGATGCACAACGACAAATATCTTGCCCACATTGAAGCCCTCTATGTATACCCACCAGGTGACATTAGCATAAACCCAAAAATGAAGGCCATTAACAACGTACCTCAGTGCACAGAGTCACAAAATCGACCCCATGACCAAACAGAAATAACACCTAAAACAGTCATGCATCTTATAAAAAAATTGCTAACATTGGGGCACCCGGTCCAAATGGTATTCCGTCTATGATATATAAAGGGATGGCCTGGAAATGGGCAGAAATGGTGGCCTGTTAATTTGGGAATGCAGGTTGGGAAGAAAGTAACATCCCTGAGTCATGGAGGTGTCATATAGATGCTGCTTTTCTATATATTGCGTTAAGTTAGCATGAGTTTATTAAATGTTTAAACAACATATTTTCCTTTGGCTTAAGTTTGCACACTAAAACACAAAAGAGACCTTCTTAGATATAATATAGTATGCTAAATAGGGTGCGCGAAATATAGGTGATACAGATTTCTATTGATTTTTGCATTATAATATGCTATCACCGTTCGCTTACTATGGATTAGTGACTATGCTGATAACTCTGATTTTTATAATATGTATTCTGGTATTATATAAGATACTGCGTTTAAGAACCTTGCATTGATAAATAAATATTTCAAACTTTCACGTGTCTTCTTTTACTCCCCGTTCTGGTTTGAAATGATTATAGAGCGAAAGAGTGTTCATGTGTTCCACGATACCTGAGGTAACCTAAGTTCATGTTCTTGTTTGTCTAAGTCATCGGGAGTTTGTTATGACCAATGTGACACTGTAGCTAGTTCGGTAAGGGGATTTTGGATACTAAGGTGGGTTTTGGGTCACCCTAATTCACCGAGGTTCTAGATCTCTATGCACAGTTCTGTGGGAGAACCGAAACCCTGCTACATGGCGCCCATACGTTGTTGGCCTTATATCATGACACTCAAGTAGTATATCATTCAAACCTTAACCCCTGCATTCCCGTTTCCGGAAAACTGTGGTGTCAGAAAAACCTACCTATTTTTGAAATAGGTCTTTTCACGCTTGAATCTATCTAAAACGGTTTCCTTGAATTACTACCCAGTTGTGCTACAAAGTATTCTTTGTTTGTTCATATTCCTGTGCAGTCATGGCACAAGCCGTGGACATCCCGCTGCATAGTCGCATTGCGGTGCGTGATCATTTGCGGGCTTATGATGTTCCTGTTGAAGGCTTGGCTGTGGTTCTGGTGGTGAGTGCGGAACATGCTTACCCATACGAACTGTTTTATTCGTGGGTGACATTTCCGCCGGTGAATGCTAATTCTGGTGTGTTCCACTCATACACTGCGTCAGCTGTACCTGCTGTATATGCTCCGTACAGGGCACAAGAAATACCTATTGATGTTTGGCAGCATGGAGTTTGGTTTGGTGGCGCCCTACCCCACTATTTAACCGCTCCGAGGTTAGGTCCTTTGTCCATTCCGGGCACTAATTGGCCCGCTTTGGCTGGGTTTACTCCTCACCCTCTTCATGGCAATTGTTCCTTGGCGGAACTAAGGCGACTTCATGTTGTCGCTATTGCCGTGATTAGAGCGCTTGTACATTACACAAGTCGTAATGTTCATGGTGCGGCCCCAAGAGGTGCGCACCTTGCGGCAGGACAGGCTAATTTGAAGATCAGTCCTGTCATAGTGAATTCCGTGATGGGCAAAAAGCCCCAGGATAAAGATGATTTTCCTTTCTGGCTTGCCGAGAAATTTGACCAGCTGGAGGCTGTGTTTCCTGATACGTCTCCCGGTGAAAAACACCGAATTCTTACCCTTAGTTTGCCGAAAGATTTGGCCCCTGAGCTTTGTGACTGTGAATCTTGGGGTAAGACTTTTGCAGTGGTCTATTCGAGGTGCTATGGCACCCCGTCTATGTCCAATCAGTCTGCGGTCCTTAAACGTGTTCAGGATGACCACGGACCGGAGTCTGCGGTTCAATTGGGTATGCGGCTGTCTGGCACCTTTGATGTGGTTTGCAATCTTCTCCTTGCAAATGTCAAGGGAGATGCAGTGAACTTTCAGGTGGCTAACGCGTTAAAGGCGATTCCCGATCCCGAAAAACCCAGTAAGTTAGCGAGGATAATTGTGGCGGCCTATAAAACGGTTGGCCGCAATGCCAAGGGTCTTAAGCCTTTTTCTGATAAAGAGAAAAGGCAGCCCCAGGGACAGACTTCGGCAGCGGCGGTACAACACAATACCAATAAAAAACAAAATTGGCCTAAAAAACAGAATCAGGGTAAGTAACAGCAACAACAGGCTCAGACATCTCGCCCTGCATCTCCCTTGCCTGCGCAGTCGGAACGTGTTTATGATTAAGTCTCTTGATCGGTTTCAGGCTTCTGACCAACGCTCTCCTCGTTCCTTTCAGGACTCATCGGCTCTGTCAACCGGTGGTGGAGGGGGCGGCAGGGGCCGGGTGGCCAGCAAGGATGTGGTCAGCCCCGCCCGCGCAACGGTGCAGACAAGCAGGAAGGCTCTACACCTCAGAGACCGCAGTTTGCCAAGAAAAAAGTCGCTGCCTTAACCGCGCATCGATATGCCCCAGATTGTGAGAACGCGGCTTCGGAATCTGCCTTGGGCTCTGACCTTGCTGGACAGCGCAATGGAGATTACCATAGTGAGAGAGGCCCTCTGTCCACTACTGAAGGTGACAGCGACTGACACTTAAGTTGTGATTGAAACAGTTGATACAAGAGTTGTTCCCCCTGATAGACTTTTTGAAATTGTCCTGTTGATTGAAGGTGACATACAGCGTACCATAAAAGGGGTATTTTGGGAAAATCTTTCATCTACGTATGACATTTTGCTTTCGGAGGCTGACTGGCCCCCACCTTTTGTGCTCGCAGCTCCGAGAGGGGAGGAGGTAATCCTCCCCAGTTTCGCGAACACTGTTTTGAGAGTGGAAGCGCTGCACTTTGCAGAAGAGTGGGCTCTGGTGCTTGCACTGGCTGTGTACCGCAATCAGTGTGGCTGGGATAAATTGTCCCCAAGCCACAAGATTCCTTTATGGTCTCAGCCGCAGCCTTAACCTCAATATCCTATACGACGTGAAGCCAAAGCTTCGGTCGCAGCGATCCTTGAACAATTGGAAAATCAAGGTGTAATTGAAACATGTGTGTCACCGATGAATAACCCCCTTTTTACTGTAAACAAGCCGGACGTCTCTTACCGTTTGGTTTTGGATTACCGGCATTTAAACTCGCATTGCTGTAACTGTGCAGTACAGAATACTCACGGCTCTGCCCTTGTAAATAATCTTGTGCATAAGCGGTTCAAAACCACGCTTGACATTTCCAATGGTTTTTATGCCCATACATTGGACAGTCTAAGTTCCCAATGGACTTCTTTCACATGCGGCGGTGTCCAAAAAATGTTTCGGCGTCTCCCAATGGGCTATAAGAATAGTCCTGGAGTATTTTCCGCCCACATTGTCTCTCTGTTGGAGAGGGTCGACCCAGATGCTTGTTCCTATGTGGATGATATCTATCTCACAGATGACGAACTTTGGGAGCATCTGTGTCGAGTGAACAGTATTATTTGTAACTTTGCAGACATGGGTTACAAATTTAACTTTGCGAAGTCGCACATTGCAGAGTACACAGTGTTGTTTCTAGGCTATGAACTGAACAATGAAGGAAAAGGCTTGGCTCCTCACTTCCTGGAGAAATGCGCACAGTTGCGCACTCCAACAACACTGAAAAAATTACAATCTTTACTGGGCTTTTTGAATTTTGGGAGAACATACATTCCGGAATATGCCCAGCGTATCAAGCCTTTGTATGCTTTGATACAACCATCTTTTCCAAATCATGCTGGCTGCCTGAGCATTCAGCTATTCTGCAGTTTTTGCAAGCTGATTTGCTCGCTTCTGAATATTTACAGACTCGTGATAACCAGACCAACCTGGTGATAAAAATTGTCCCTGGGACGGTGGGTTTCACGTACCTAACTTTTAATGAAGGAGATAAAGTACCTATGGCTTACAAGTCACACTTGTACACTTCGGCTGAAATGCGCTTTTCCACTGTGGAGAAAGTTTTGACGGCTTTACAGATGGCAATTCTCAAGGAACGAGCCCTGTCACAGGGAAAACGCATGTTGGTTGTTACCCCGTGTCCTGCCTTGGAGGCAGTTACGAAAGCCAGTGTACGGAATTCCAAGGCTTTACACCCTAGGTGGATTCAATGGGCTGCATCCTTGACGTCCCAGGATGTCACGTTTATTTTTGACGCCACTTTACGGTCGCAGGAGTATTTACAGTATGAATTTGTTCATCCTGCTCCTTTAGCAATGCGGCCGTTGGAGGATTACCATTGTATCATTTACACTGATGGTTCGGCGCAGGTTGTGCATGGCTCTAAACATGCCTACGTTTCCGCGTGCGCCATTGTGGTCGGTGCCATGGTGAACGATGAGTTCAAGTCCAGTGTCGTGCACACGCAGATGCTTGGGGACTGCGCCGCACAATTAGCAGAGCTTCGTGCTCTGATGCTTGCATTGGAGTACGCAGATCCTAGTGTGACGACTTTGATCGTAAGTGACTCTTACTACTGTGTCCAGTCTTACAATGAAAACTTGTTCTTTTGGATTCAGAATGAATTTCGTGATTCCAAAGGTAGCACAATAAAACATAAAATGATCTGGGTCCGAGTGGCGGAACTTAAAGAAAAGTTGCCACTCGTGTTTATGCTTCATACTCTTGGCCATCAGCGCGTGGGAGTCCACGATGTCGGTAATTCGCTTGCTGATGAAGCGGCGAAGTCAGCTGTATCAAAATACTTAGTTGCAGCAGTCATGCGATCCAAAAGTAAGATAGATGATGACATCTTGGCAGCTGTTGCTGCCACTGAGAAGGGAGGTAAATATCCTGCGGGGTTCCCTTCGAAGTACACATACCACTTAAGTCCCGATAAGGTTCCTTATGTGAAAATTCCTGATGTTGGCGAGCGTTTAATTCCCAACTCGGATCGCAGAGCTTCTATGATTACAGCGTCTCATGAAGGTGTGGCGTCTGCACATGCGGGCGTCTCAGCCACTGTAACTCAGCTACAACAGAGGTTCTGGTGGCGGGGACTGTACAAACAGACGTGCGATTATGTCCTTCAATGTGACATTTGCCAGCAGATTAAGCCTTCAACTGCTGTGCGTCCACCTCAGACACAGTTGTACATTTCTAATAAACCGCTTGGGTGAGTTTATTTAGATCACTGCGGTCCTTTTTCTTCTGATACTGCATATAAGTACATCTTAGTAGCAGTTGATTCATGCACACGCTTTGTGTGGGTATGGCCCCATCGGAGCGCTGATTCACAGACTGTCATTAAGGATTTGCGAGTCTTTGTAGGGATTTTTGCCTGTGGTACCTTCCATTCGGATCAGGGTCCGGCTTTCGTCTCTAAGGGGTATAAGGATGCTATGGTTTCGTTGGGGGTCCAAGTCAAGTTTTCGTCTACGTACAGACCTGAGGGTAACAGTGTAGTGGAATGAATGAACCGTGACTTAAAGCAATCTTTGACAGCTCGAGTTATAGGCACTGGCAGAAACTGGTTGGCCCATATCAATTGCGTGCAGCGTGCGCTTAATAATTTCCCTAGAAGGTCTCTGGGTGGGCGGACCCCATACGAAATGCTCTTTGGTATCAAGATGTATGTCCCTGACCTCGACGGTCTAGACTGCAAGGCCCAGGCCGCGGCCTTTGACGTAGAGGAACATTGCAATGTTTTACAGGATCTACAAAAGACCAGAGACAGTCTAGCTAAGGAACATTTGCCCTCCACATCGGATGATGCGTTGCAGATCCCGGTAGTCGGCTGGCTACCCCAAGTTGGAGAACTGGCTCGAGAGAAGATCGATAACAAGAAAGAGTTTGGTCCCTCATATCGTGCACCGGTTCGAGTAATTGGAGTGAAGGGCACGAGAACAGTCATATTACCACCACTTCCAGGTCGTAAGGAAAACAGATTTATCTCAATTGACAATGTCAAGACACACAGGGTGGCCCATTCTTCATAGCATGACACCGGCTGTATCCTGTCCTTCCATGGTGAGGCATTCTGTGCTGGCTATTACTTCTGGTGCAGAACCGGAGGTGTCCCTCGAGATGCCTGCTATTTCCAGTCCTTTATTAAATACTATTCCTTTTACTAACATTGATGAGCTGAACTACACCTATCCTGCTGATTTATCAATGCCAGATTTGCAGACTCGTTTGGCCGACCAGTCCAGATTCTCTTTTGACTCTGTTTCGGAACTTTCAAAGAAACCCTCAACTATTGCAAAATATGCCACTTTATTTAAAAAACATTTTTTAATTCCCCCTTGGACATACATTTGGTTGATTCTATTTTCATTTTACCTTTTCATGTCAATTGGTTTTGTGTTTTATTTTTTCCGCCTGATCGATGGCCACTATGTCAGAGAAAGAACAGGAATTCGGTAACTTAATGGAACATTGGCCCCTCTTTCGTCTTCACATTCAGCACACAGACTGAAACGAGACTTGAATACAGTCAACATTACTGCTTGGCCTGTCCTTGATGAGATTGTGTGGGATGCGGTTAGATTTCAGATACATGGCCCCACTGAAGTGATTAATGTTCCGAACGTGCTTAGAGTACACATGGGGGATGTGATTAAACAAAATATACGTTCTGATGATTGGAATATTCAGGCCGTAGAAGCATTATTCTCTGATTTGAAATATTATGCTGCTTTTGATGCTGAGGATTTATACTTATATTCTGTTAATTATGGTGATTTGTTTTGCTTCCAACATTATGGTAATCATTTTCTGCATAAGACAAATTCCAGGAGGGTTGCTGTAAATTACACGCAGTGGAAACATTGCCCAGATCCATTGGGAGGCAGCTCAAATACATTTCTGAAAAAATACACTTATTTTACAGACTTTAACCAATCAAATCCTGAGTCATTTTATTTCAAAATGACGCAAAAGTCCATGTCCAAAGTTAGACTTACCGATACAAAATTGCAGTATTCGAAGTCCTTTCTAGACAAGTTAGCTGTAGATGGCTACGAGTTATGGAAAGGAACAATTGACCTTAAATCAGTTTGGGGTACCAAAGATTGGCAGGAACAAGGTACTGAGGCTTTGCACCGTGCATGTCTCATCCCGAATCACATGTTGTTTCTAAATTCTACTATTTCCCAGACAACATGCTTTGGATTGGCGACTTCTAAAAAATTAAATACACCAATCATCCCCGAATTGGAAGAATATTCAGGATGGGGTAATTATACTGAATGGTCCATTCGTGAGTTGCAAATTCTATTGCACAATTCATCCTTTAATGTATCCAGTTTGGATCCGAAGGGTTGGCTGATGTGGCATAGAAGTGCTGATTCTTGCCAACGTCATTTTTTGGGTTTGGCAGAAGGGTTCACACAAGTCAGACCTGATCCCCGTTTTTAAACTGATTATACTGTCACTACTTACTCTGTGGGGAAACTGTGTCAGACTTGGTTACAACATTCCACGTTAGCTGCAGGTAAACTACATCTGTCTCAGTTAAATGATAATGTGGATTTAAATGATTTTATAAAAGGCCCGGCTAAGGGTAGGTCTAAACGGTGGATTTATGCGGTTTACAATGAAATTTGGAAATTTTCGCAAATTGAGGCTGCTAAGCACCTAAGAGCGATTGACCAAGCAAATTTGGAAAAAGTGCTTGCAGTTGTCGATAACAGTATTAACATGCTTTCTTCCCGAATTTACACGTTAAACAATATAGTCTCTTCTGTAGTTGACATTGTGAATGATGAGGGGTCTGTATTGTACCATGGTCAAAATCAATTGCGTTCTGTAATGCAGTTTTCATGGACACTACAGACTCTTAAGGCGGGTCGCGTGCCCTGGAGTTACATGAACGTGTCCTCCCTATTTGCCCCATTTAATTTGACTGACAAGCAGCGCATGCTTTCCATGCTAGATGCATCATTTTCTATGTTACACATTGAAAAGTTAGAATCTTTGCCCTTTTCTGTAGCTGAGGCAGATGCTGCAACATGGCTTATCCATGGAGGTATTACGTTACCATTTGCTTTGTACAAATTTACTAATTGTATGCGGTATATTGCAATAGGGCGATATGAACCACTAGGCAGTGCTTTCCTCCATGAGGCATGGTCTTTACCATACACGTACAGATGCCTAAAGGATGGAAAGGAAGTGAATCTGAATGGTGAACAATGCATACAGTCGCCTGACCATTCACTGATATGCAGACACATCTAGTTGCATGGTTCTTGTAATCAGGACCGGCCTAATTTAGCCTGTGTTTCCAAAGGCACGCCAGTTCCAGCAATAGTTCCCACATTTACATTATTGACAAACGGTAGTTATTTACTTTTGAATAACGAGGAGTGTTGTGGGTTAATGGTCGGTATCGCCTATGTGGTTACTGTATCAGAACGTGTGGTGTGTTGCAAGAACGTGTTATATCCACCCATGCGTGGGAATTCAGATGTTTCCATCTGGCCGCGCATCCCAACCTTGAAAGCGGAGTTCAATGGTATGAGCAGAATAAGGGCTCTTTTGTCTCAAAAGGAAGTGGCCCTGAGTTCGGCCCGTGAAACTTATGTCCTTCACATAGCTAACACATGCACAGAGGTGCAGGCACTTTTAAATACTGACTTGCCGTTTCATTTCTGCGAATTAGTTCATCAAATCTTTAATGCCTCCTCCACGTCTGGCTTAGCTCATTTTTTTAAATTGGTTAGCAGTGGTCTCGTGACTACATTTGAAAAGATTTTTGGTGTCATCCCCGCTTTCTTCCATTCAATATTTTCGAGTTTGTTTGGCGGATTGCCTGTTTTGCTGGCTTTAGCTGCAGGCGTTTTGATATTATTCTGCTTCCTAAAACATGGATGCCCATCCTGCGCAAGGAGCCGCTCAGCTCCTTCTGACACTGTTTCGCAACCGGATGCTTGATTACTATGGCACCCTGCCGCTTGCGACTTTAAGCACAGCATTTGGATTATCGTTTCGATTTTCCTATTTCACCTGTGTCTAGCCTGTGTTTTATTGCCTGAGCTGCGATTTTGACTGGGCCATTGATTTGTGTCTCTGCTTGCCGTTATCTCCTGAAGTCGATTTTAATCACCTGATGGGCCCCGTAGTTGCTCACAAGTTGGTTTGTTCTGGCAAAAGGATTATGGCCTTGGCAGCGATGCATGGCCTAATGGGTCAGTGGGACATAGCCGCAGCGGCGCATGAGTTTCTGGCACATAGCGTTCTTGAGAACCCACCGAGTTGTCCTCTGATGTTGCTAGAGGGTCCGGTGCTGGAGGAGCACGTATGTTCTTTCCCATTGCTTAATTGGATGGCTGAACTGTTTTCGGATGATGACAGTGATTTCATGTTGGAAGCTGTTGCTACCTATTTTGCATATTCTATCCACCCATGAGTGGCTTTGGAGACTTTCATTATAATGGCACGTTACTTTTTAGTATTCTGAATGGTGCCTCTTTCTTACGAACTTTCAATATGATCTAGGCCTTTGATTTTATGTTTGGCCTCAAGTTCAAGACTTATATTACATTTAGTTTGGCCACTATAGGCATTCATACATATTTTTACATACGTTTAATATATATTCTTAGCTTGGCTCAATATTGTTGAACTCTGCTTTCATGGTATGCCTTTATTTTAGTGCTGGCTTTTATTTTTTGACCGTCCTCGGATCATTGGGGGGGGGTGTCATATAGATGCTGCTTTTCTATATATTGCGTTAGGTTAGCATGAGTTTATTAAATGTTTAAAAGACATATTTTCCTTTGGCTTCAGTTTGCACACGACACATAATTGTTATTGTAGCTTTCAACCTAGACGAAAGATGTGATTTATTTGAGAATAATATGTTATTGCTCTGATATCTGTCGTGCTTGGTACACTGTCTGAACAGTGGGTGCCGAACACTCTAAGAATAACCTAACACAAGGTTGCTGGGAGCTCTGATCCTCGCACCACTAGACATAACACAAATACAGTTGCTGCCAACATTGGGCTCTAAGCGGGTTTAAGATAGAGTTACTGAGAATGCAAAAACACACTTAATGGTGCTTCGCATGCAGAGAGCTGGTAGCTGATGATGTGATCTTCTCCTACTGACATTTAGAGGTATGGGCCCGCCCTGCTAAAACCCAAATAAGACCTTCTTAGATATAATATAGTATGCTAAATAGGGTGCGCGAAATATAGGTGATACAGATTTCTATTGATTTTTGCATTATAATATGCTATCACCGTTCGCTTACTATGGATTAGTGACTATGCTGATAACTCTGATTTTTATAATATGTATTCTGGTATTATATAAGATACTGCGTTTAAGAACCTTGCATTGAAAAATAAATATTTCAAACTTGCACGTGTCTTCTTTTACTCCCCGTTCTGGTTTGAAGTGATTATAGAGCGAAAGAGTGTTCATGTGTTCCACGATACCTGAGGTAACCTAAGTTCATGTTCTGGTTTGTCTAAGTCATTGGGAGTTTGTTATGACCAATGTGACACTGTAGCTAGTTCGGTAAGGGGGTTTTGGATACTAAGGTGGGTTTTGGGTCACCCTAATTCACCGAGGTTCTAGATCTCTATGCACAGTTCTGTGGGAGAACGGAAACCCTGCTACAAGGGGCTCCCTTTTAGTGCCAATACATAAATAAGGTTTGCAATCAACCCGGAAAATTACAGAATGATCGTACTTTTAGACATAGACGGGAAGTCCTACGCCAGCGCATTACTACAAGAACTGATGGAATTGGTCGGAAGAGCGTAACCTGATCTTGTACACGCAAACAGGCTTCCATAAGGGATCTAACATTGAAGATAATCAGGTTTGTATGTCCCATTTCATTGAAACAACACTCACAAGAAAAAGGAGAGCTTTGTATTTAGCATATTTCAACTTCCAAACAGCTTTTGACTGTGTGGCCCGCTCAAGACTATGGTTGGAACGAAAAAATGGGGGCATTGATAACACACTAGTAAATGCACTGGTGGCCCTATACTTAGAAACCTGGATTAAGATCAGAGTGTCAACTGACTGGTCCACATCCAAATAATAAAATCCAATAAATGATTAAAGTAATGATCTATACTGACCCCAATTTTCTTCAACCTGTTCTTGGCGGATTTACCTGAGCATCTGGTTGCAACTCGTGCCCTTCCCCCCAAACTCACTGCAACCAAAATTAAATTGCTGCACTATGCAGATGATACCATGATGGTCAACCAAACTGAAATTGGGTTGCAGCGGCTCCTTACTGCCCTGTCACTATACTGTAAAACAAATCACCTGGAAATAAACACTGCAAAATGAAGGTGATGATAATCGCCAGGCAAATAAAGATGAGAGGCTCATGATGAATCGATGGTAAACCCATCAAGACAGTTACAGTATATAAGTACCTTGGAGTCTGGTCAACCATAAAGGAAGGCAGTCCACTCAATTTACCGCAATGTAAGGTTTGGCGCACTCGCTGGAGGAGGCTTTTTGCACATCAAGGAACACCATGACCTCTCCTGATCTTACTCCCTTAATTCAACCTCTGGGGTCAAACTTTTTACCATCTGTAGCTCATGGCTCAATAGCCTTTAAAGACAAGATGTCGGCATTTTTCGGTCCCTCCGGCACCACCAGAATATAAGCTTTGATTATCACCCTGTTTGGTGCCCATCGGCATTGGCAAAGCCGACCTGGCATCCATGAGGGCTGATGCGCAGAGATTGGTACCCTCCTTTTGCTGTTTGGAGCCCCTGAAGCGGTGCAGCGTGACGCGGCCTTCACCGGGCACGCGTCGGGGTGGAGCTGATCCCCTGCAACGGTAGGCTCCGGCGAGGTGAAGCTGGAGAGAGACGGGGACACCGAGTGAGTCCAGGGCAAATGGCTGGGGGCACAGCTGCAGGTCCTGCCGAGAGAGTTCACCGAGCCAAGTGAGTGCGGAGTGGGCTTCGAGAGGTGGAAGAAGTAGTCTGTTTTATATCCTCACTGTCCTCCTGCCCTGCCTGCTCCTCCGTATGTGTGCCCTCCTCAGCTCCTGCACTGTCATACTATGTTTCAGGTGGTGCTGTGGATGAAAAGGCACATTTTGATTTTGTGTCATGATCTGCATTTTTCATCAGTAAAGTTTTCTCAGTTTGCATTAGATAACAGTTGTCTGATGCTTTTGACCTTTACTGTATTTCTCATACTGCTTCTACATTGCCTCACTGTATGATGCATCTGACTACATCTCCCATGATGCATTGCTGTTTGTGCTGGAAAAAAGTATACTGGAGTAGCACATGTACTCTGTAGTTGGTGTATGTCTGAGTGTATGAATGGGATGGTGATGTGTGAGGCTGGATTTGGCATGTATCTTACCTTGGTTGGTGTATGCAGGGTCAGAGCTGCCAATGCCAGCCACACCACTGATGCTCTCGGGCTGAAGGGTGGACTTTACCATCTCCTTTAGGGGTGTTGACTCTGTTACAGTTGGTATTCCCCCCCAGTCTTCTTAGCCTCTGCCAGCCTGTTTGCCACCTTCTCCTTGGACCTGGAGTGCATGTCGTATCGTCTTTTCCTCAGGTCCTCCACAGAGTTCTGGGTCATACCAATGGCCTTTACCTTTGCCTGGATGTCCAGCTATATTTTCCTCCTTCGGAACTCTGAGACATGGAGTGATTTTTTCCAAAACAATAATTCATGGCTCTGTACGATCTCCTCTATCAGCACCTCCTGTTCCCTGTCGCTGAACTTCTGCTTTCTCTTTCTCCTAGCCTCCTTCTTGTCCTTCTCTTTCTCCTGGGCATCCATTGGTAATGTTGGAAAGTGCTGTGCACAGTTCTCTGCCTCTCCTCACAGCGTCTGACTCAGCCGCAGGCAATCAGGTCTAGCATGGGTAGTCTCACTTCCTGGGTGTGCTGTCATCAAGCTGCACCTGAATTGCAGATTCCCTATTTTTGTGATTCTTTACTTGCGACATCGCAATTAAGGAATCGCTAATTGCAGAGTCCCAGGCTCACTCTACAAATTTTTGAAAATGTCAATTTTTTTGCGATATTTTATTTACATCGCGGTTTGCGATTCTCAAAATGTGATTCGCCTAAAATCACATTTTGAGAATCGCAAACACAGACTTTCATACATATGTCCCTAAATGCGTAGCAAATAATTTTAACTTACATGCATCTACAACTGACAACGTGATGTTTAAATATTTTACTTAGAATAATTAGATGTCACCTCATATTTATTAACTTTTGGAAAATATGTCCTTTATACAGTTTTTTAGTTGGATTGCAAATATTTTTATCAATTTTAAAATAAATTAGTTATCTATCCTTGTTGGAGAACACTTCCAAGTATGTTGACTATTTCTTACGCTCATTTGTTGGTACATTACCCTCATACATCCAAGATAGCAAGGTTTTTTTATGTAAGACCAATATTACTTACACTGGATGTGTAGTTTGTATACTTTGATTAAACATCCAGATGGGTTAGCTGCTTGTAGACAGTTTTTAAAATCGAGATCAGTGTCACATTTCCAGCACACAGAGACGATATTAACCATGATAGAATTCTACCTAAATAACAATTTCTTTATCTACAATGTCTTGTTCTTTAGACAAATATAGGGTACGGCGATGGGCACCTGCTGTGCTCTAAGCTATGTCAACTTGTTGTTGGGCTTGTTGGAGCAACAGATGTCCAGATGCTATGGTCTATATGGCGACCATGTGAGCATGTGAGTTCGCTATATAGCCAACTTGTTCAATATATGGAAAGGCAGCCAAAAACAAGCAGAGGATTTTATTGAAGGTCTTAACAACAATGAACTCAATTTAAAATTCAAGGGTCATATCAGTGAAAGAGAGATCAAATTCCTGGATATACAAATCAAAGTTGTAGACAGTAATTTGACATCTAGATTATTCAAGAAGAAAAGTGCAGGGAAAACTCTCCTGCCTGCAGACAGCAGTCATCCCACAAACCTAATTAGGAGCATCCCATATGGAGAATTTCTAAGGGCCCGTAGAAATTGTCGCACCAAGGATGATTTTGTTGAGGAATGCTGAGGAATTTTGAAGAGGTTGTTAGAAGATGGTTACAAAAGATAAGACCTAGCCACTGCCTTTAATAGAGCAGTTAGAATAGATCATGAAACTGCATTGCAACCTAAGGTACAAGGAGTAGGTTCTGAGGACATGAGTATTCATTTCATCACAACATAAAATCTTCTCACAGAAAGTCCCAAAAAGTTTTAACAAACATTGGAATGTTTAGAAGACTGAAAGTGTATTGGTGGATGCATTAGGTGACTACTCCAACATCACGTATAGGAAAGGGAACTCCCTTAATAGGAAGGCCTGTGTTAATGTTGTAACTGAGGTGAAACCTGTAACTGACTCCATACAGGGATTCTATACCTGCATGGCATGCAAAGCATGCAAGTACAGCATTAATGTGAAAAGAACATTTTCCCCTGTAACTAAAACCTTCAAGACAATAGACAAACACCTGACTTGTCAGTCTGATTTATGTGTAGATATACTTACCTGTCCATGTCAGATAGCATAAATGGGCAGCACAATATTTCCAGCTAACAAAGTACATCTTGGAACATATGAGGGCTATCCAGAACTAGGACAAACAATATCTGGTAGCTCGTCATTTTGAGGAATTACATCAGCTCAATAAAAAACTGCTCTTGTTTTATGTGGTAGACTGTTTCCTTCAGTCAGTTAGACTAGGAGATAGGATTTGCAAATTATGGCAGCTGGAATCTAGTTACATAGAGCTGTATAATTAAATAAAACCAGGTTTAAATTCAGATGAAGAGCTGGTCTCCTATTTTGATGAATAAATACATTGTTTGATATACTGGAATCATAAATTGCTGTTAAGATGTAATGACATTTTAGAAATCTGTTTTGGTAAGGAATTTGGTTTCATAATATTCACAAAACACTTTAGATTCACATAGCACTTTAGATTTTAATTAGTCAAGTCAAGTCAAAATAATTTTATTTCGGTCAACATGACCTAAAAAGTACAGAATTTAAAAACATTCAATTACGAAAATAAATCGGAAAGTTTATGGATCATTCTGAGTCAAATAAGTTAAAAGACACTAAACATATCATTTTAGGAATACATAGAATCCATTATTTTTTTTAAATGTGGGTGGCAGGAATACAATGGAAGCACGTCATATATATATGATGATTTTTGTTGAAAGTGCATAGTACTTTATAAATAAATAACTTGAGCTAAAAAACTTTAATAAAAAACAGATAAAACCCTTGAGTTTAAAAAGTATATATCATTATATGAAAGGAGAATTATACCAGATGCAAGTACTAAGCTTAACATCTACTATTTCTTATCCAGTGGCTCAATTAAAGCTTTCAAGAATACCCTTCTTGCACACCACATGGAAAACAGAAATCCTGCAACAGAGTAAACAACTGGAATATTGAGGTCGTACTTCAATATCCTAAACACTTTGACACAATGTCTACTACCTGGGTTTCTGCAGATCTGTACCAACCATCTTTTTCTCACTTTGTTGTAGCCCGGGTAACCCAAAAAAACACGGAGCTCTGATTTCTCACAAATAATCACAAGCAGAACACCTAGCCCCGTTATGTGCTCTCCACTTTGAAGTGAAACAGCGGAGAGGCAGAACCCCAAATCTGAACTGTAGGTAAAGTTTCCTGGCAGTCGCTGGTTTAATAAGGCATTGATTAATCTACCTAAACTGGAGCTGGACTGCAGTACGGCCGCTCTGTAGTTCTCATAGTTAGCCTTCATTTGTTTCCTTGAGATTAGTGGGCATGCAAGCTCTGAATCAGTCCAACATTCCCCCAGACCCATGTCTGTCAACAGTTGTTTGATGTGGGAAAACCAGGGCAATCTAGCAGCGCCCCTGATCTCTAGGACTTCAGACAATTCTTCTCTATATGGGAGGAGTTCTGGTGTTGACCAGAAACGTCGCCAGTATAATAAGGGTCTAAGACACAGCACTTCTCCTATTGCCATCAATCCCACATCTAAACGGAGTGGAATTAGAGGAATACTGTGAGGCAATCTAAATAGGTTCCTAATGTATTGGTTCTCAACCCGTGATAAAGACTTGGTGGTGCAGTGGCCCCAGAGCTGTGCACCATATAGTGCACCCCCTCTTGCCTAGACCCTATAACTTTCTAGTGCCGGGCTGACGGCGCTCTTGTCTGATTTATTGAAGGCCTTCAGGATGCCCCCTGTTGATTGGGCTAGTTTTAATGTTGACTTCACTATGTGCGACCCCATCCCATGGTCTTAGTGATGTGGATGCCTAGGTACATAAAAGATGTCACTCTTTTCATGGGTTTACCATTTGATTTGGGCGGGTACTCTTTGGTTTATTAAATACCGTAAATTTTGTTTTCTGTAGGTTGATCTCGAGACCTCTTTCCTCACAGAATAACTGAACTCTTTCTAAAACCCTTTGGATCTCCCTAGGTGATTTGGACAATAAAAAGGTGTCATCGGCAAACATCATAGCCGAGATCCTACGTAAAGCTTGTTTTAGGGCATCTAGGTCTCTTTCTTGAGACAGAGCATCTATTAGGCCGTTAATATATAGACTAAACAGAGTTGGGGCAAGGATGCAACCCTGACGTACACCCCGTTTAATGGGGATGTGTGCTGTCTGCTTTCCATCCCTATCAAATCATATTTGAGATAAATTATTTTCATGCAAGCGTTTAATAAGTTGTATTAAATACATAGGAGCCCCTAACTTGGACAAAACAGACCACAGTTTTTCCCTGGGAACCAAGTCAAATGCTGACCTCAGGTCTACAAATATAAGATAGAGGCTACCCCACTCCAAGCAGACTGTCTTCCAGTATAATAGTTGTAATCTTAGTACCTGATCCAAGGCCGCTCATCTTCCATCCATGATTGAAGCCTGAAGAGCAGGACTTTTTTTGGGGATGTCAAATAAACTGATTGGTCTGTAATTCCTTAGTAATAGAAGTGACCACTTTTTAAAAATTGGGATTATCTCCGCACCTGCCCAACTAGCAGGGATCTTCATACCCATTAACATTGCATTAGAAAAGACCCAAAGGTAAGGGGCCCAGATGGATGGCTCGCTCCTGAAGAGATCCCCGGGAATCTTATCCAGGCCTGGGGCTCTGCCTGGGGCTATTTTATCTACTGCACCCTTTATTTCCTGTAAGGTTATGTTCGGCCCTGGGATGTTGTTAGAATAGTAATTAAAATCATTTGGTACTGGGAGTTGGACTACTTGTGAAGGGGCTCCAGTTATTGGGAGCACCTCAGAGCTCTTCACCTCCTTATATAGGGATTCAAAGTACTCCCTCCAGACCTCTCCTTTCAAATTGGGTTCTAGCGCTCTTTTGGGTATAGTAGAGCCAGAGTTTACAACTCCCCAGAATGTTCTCATATCTCTAAACCCTAAAGATGTTTTTAGTAGGTCCCAGTTTTCCATTTGCCACCTGTGTTTTGCTTCCAGGACAGCTGCTTTGTAAGCTCTTCTCAAGGTTTTGATTTGGGGGCGATCCTTTACTTTAATAGCTGCCACCAATGCACTTTTAGCCTTGCGGCAAAATGCATTATACCACGGGTGGAGGGTAGGCCCACTAGGTCTGAAAGGTTTACTAGGGAAAAAGTGAACTAATAAAATTCCCTTTAATTTGTCATGGTTTACCCCAATCGCCTCTTTGTCCATGAGATCCATTTTATTAATATACAGGATAGAGGCCACTAGGAAGACCGGTAGTAGAACTTCATAAAGACTACTCAGATTTTCCTCCGATTGGCTAAAATTTGACCAACGTACTCACCTCCTACAGTTTGACACAATTAACCTAGGGTCGTCGGGGCTATCCTCACAGTGCATGCGCCCGGGGTTTAATATTTGGAGGTCCACCACAAGCGCATCGTGATCACTATCGACACGGGGAAAAATTCTGAAATCGGACATCCTGTCCCAAAAACAAATGTTTATAAGGATGTAGTCTAATAGGAACCCTCGAGCCTTGCTATGGAACGTGTAACCACATGATGTTTCGGAAAGTGATCTTCCGTTACACGCTCCTAATGAGTGTTTAAGAACAAGGCAATTCATCTGGATTACCAAGGGTGTCCATTTGGTCATGATAGGGCATCTGGATTCCGGTATTTCAGAGAGGAGATCCTCCTCTAGTATACTGTCATGATACAAGCCCTCAAGGGGCTCGAACTAGCAGTTTAGGTCCCCGCCTACTATAACCATATGTTTCAGAGTGAAACTGGATAAGAATGTGTCTAAATCCTCCAGAGTGGTGGACTCAATTCCCCTAGAAGTGTGGCTTGAGTACACATTAATTAGAACAATAGGAACTCTGAGGGGAAAGTGCAGTTGTACACATAATATATCATTTGAGGCTGAGTCAAGTTGCACAGTCGTGCAGCCTAGGTGGACACCTACCCCTGTAGTTAGTCTCCCTGATGGTCTCACCACGCCAGGGGAAATTCCCGGGATAGAAAATGAAGCAAAGCCCAGCATAGTAACCTCTCCTCTTGCCCAGGTTTCCTGGAACATACATATATCGTATTCACCAATAAATGATCTCCACTCAGGGTCATCTATTTTATTATTGGTGACCACTACGTTCCAGGATAAAGTTCTTGTGATCTGGTGATTGGGATTTATCTTACTATCAGTTTCCCGGAGCTGGGAATAAAGGTTCTTATTTCCCGTTGGCATAGCCAATTGCATAACTATCTTCTCAGCTTCCCCCTCAACTGTAGAGCAGTGTCACTCTTCCAACTGTGCTGAACCACCCCCAATAGATGTGCTGGATCAGGGACCGTTCAAGAACTCTCCGACCAAACCTTCCTTTTTAAGGGGGTTTGGCCCAGGGGAGTAGACCCCGTCATCAAAATTACAAAAATTGACAGGGTTTACTTCCCGTACCGTATCTGGAGCTGTCACTAGTCAATCCACCCCATCAAAGGGGGCTAATCCTATTCCCAGTAGGAATGTTAAAAGTGGGTTGGTTTCTCCAGTTTTGACCCATATTTCGAGACGAATAATCATTGTAGCGAAATCTCCATCCCAATTGCTGACAGTGGTCAAACTGCTGGGGAACTTTTGGGGGATAGAAAAAACCCAATGGAAGTAAAAGAATGTTGCCTGTGTTCCTCCCAAACACCGACGCTAAAATTGTATCTGTAATTGTTGGATTTCTAAAATTAATGACTTCCCAGTTTCACAGTGCAACAATCCACCCCACCCGTCTGGTAGATAAAATATCTTCAGTATTTTCGTATCCAAAATCACTGTATTTATTTCGCTTAATTCAGGTACCCCTGGCAGAATTAATACATAAGGTGTTGACGCCGGGGGAAGATTTATAATTGATGGGCAATATGTATGTTCATCATGCTCAGGGTGTGGTTGCATTACTACCGCTCCCTGTCCTGGATTTTTTGCATTTTCCCTTATGCATCCAATTGCTAATGGTTGGGTAGTTATCACGTTTGTTTGATTTGTAGTTGGCTTCGCTACTCCTTTTTCCTTAGTGATCCTCGCCTGTTGTGGGGCATCTGGGATTACATTTATTGTAGGTGAGAGGACTCTTCTATTTATAGAAATGTTGGGGTTGCCTCTTATGGGGCTGTGGCAACATGCTTTCTTGACACAGGGCTATGTTTGGTCTTGGTTTTTGGCCCCTTATTCATAATTACTTTCAAACCCTCCAACCTTTCTAGCATAGGACTGAGTTCCTCTTTAATGATAGCGTCCACTTGAATCTGTAAGTTTGTTATCAGAGTTGTCACCCACCCAGGTTGGTCAGTAACTTGTACAAGGGGATCTGCCGCTGTGCTGGCCTCCGGGGCTGTTTTATATCTACAGCATGGTCATGCATTTTTTTCCTTTTAGCTGGGGGCTTTGCTTTTGGTCTCCCTTTCGCTTTAGATGGTCAAATATAAGCAATACAGCACATAGCACTTTATTTTAGAATGGTGTTTATAGGTCATTTATAAGCAAAATAAAACAAGCACTTTATTGGAGAGTGTTGTTTAAAGTCATTTTAAAGATGTGGCATATTCAATATGTTTAAAAGAATATGTAAATCACGAGCAGGATGGGAATTACCTGTGTGACATAACTTTAAACCACAGTTCACAATTATGAGGTCAGGGTGTTGGAGGTGCAAAAAGGATTTAACCAATAGCATTAATTGGCTCCACTTTAATCCTCACTGACCAATGCATTTAATGTCTACTTTTGGCAAAGCTAGGTCTTTTTCAATACCTCTGTTTTCTGCATACCTTTGGCTCCAGAAAATATAGCTGTGTCCCACAATCCACACTCTAAGCATCTTGAAGGGAGGTCTGGTTTTACTCAGAAGGTGTCTGTAAGTGAAATGGTAGTTTTAAAACTAATATTTTTCTGAAATAGTGGATAACATGCAGTTTTGAAAAAAGAAAAGAAATGATTGGCTAGTTGTGAACATTATTGACTGAAAAGTAGGGTTCCTGTGTTTTAAAAGCAGGTTTCATATTGGTTAACAAAAACGGTTTGAAAGGAACATTACATTGGATAAGCTGCTGTTTGGATTAGCAACATTGTCTGCTAAACTTGAGACATGTGTGCTCAGTTGAGTGTTCCATTAACTGTTACTATGGTAACAGGCAGTAAGCAGATTGGGATTAGGGTTCAAATGTATGTCAATTGGAAAGGGTTCAAATGTGTAACCAATAGAAATGTGTGTTTGGATTTGAATTAATGTGGGAAGCAATGTGATTTGATATTTACATGTCAAATTCAAATTCAAATTCAAATTAGCTTTATTCGATTTTCATTTGCAGTAGAAAAACATAAAAGCATAATACATAGATACAAATGTTATACATTTTCATCATTCTGTCTAAATTTATTGTTTAGGAGGTAACAGAATCATGTTATATTGGCACTCCCTTACTCCACTTTACTGAATAACGAATGTTTATCGATTTGTGGCACATTTAATTTAAATTATGATAGAGTCCGTCCAGCACTCTGGTTTTTATGGTTATTTTCTTTTCAATTTAATCCTTTCGTTGTTGTGCAACATTACCTAGTGTTTTAGTCTGAAAACACTTTGTAAATATATGGCCAAAAGTGAGACACCGGGACAACCCGTTATCTAGATGGTAATGTTTTGCACACTTTTACTTGAACCTCTTGGTTCTCTTCAGGTATACTTATAGACAAAAATAATGATAATCCATTCCAAGAAATAATCCTTATTTCAAAAATTTCTGTTTATTTCTTCCTTTTAATTCATGTGAATCCTTTAGTTTCCAGGACAATTCAAATTAACATCTCCCATTTACCCAATGCATTTCGGGTCTATGGTGACCCTTCCTCGGGGGTCTCTATTAGAAAAATCAAGAAAAATGCAATCAGCCTCTTAACCTATATAAGTGTATACATTTACA
Source organism: Lissotriton vulgaris (assembly GCF_964263255.1). NCBI lineage: Eukaryota > Metazoa > Chordata > Amphibia > Caudata > Salamandridae > Lissotriton > Lissotriton vulgaris. The sequence goes on along the minus strand of NC_141696.1, from coordinate 457,510,391 downwards.
TTTAAATGCATTTATACCCACTCTGTTCTTTAGTGCAAACAAACATCTAAAAATCATAGCATGTCATTTTATAACGATCCCTGAATAGCCTACCTTGCAATGTTAACACTATTCACAAAAAATGTGCGTTTTTAATTTAGCGCTAAAAAATGTACCAAACAAAGAAATCATACTAAACGCTCCAAGCAAAACTGACTTAACCTAGTTTAACAACAAAAAATCTCTAAACAGAAAGAAGTTTAGCCTAACAAACATCCTGCTCCTCTACGGTGCTTTACTTACTGAGAAATGTAAACGTCCCTCGTTTACGCGATGTCAGCCAATCCGCTACATCCTAACTTTCAGTGCAAAGCTATTTAAAGCTCCATGCGCTCTAATTGGCTCAGCTTGCGATCACGTGATCGCGACGACGGACTGAAGTACAGTCCTTGTTTCATTCTTAAAATAAACTTAAATGTCGATGAAAAAGGTATACAAATGTATAAAAAATGCCTCCTTAAAGAGAATCTATAATACCAAAAAAGAACTAATCCATAATTGGAATTAATCCCGTGTCATATTAACTGCATACTCTTCATAATTAAATTTACACAATGTTTGTTGTTCTGAAAGGCTGCCTCATGTGAAACACGAATACAATGACGCATATTTGTAACAAATAAGAAATAATAAAACAGTTTCTAAAGAAACATGGTGTCGGCCATTTTAGGTAGGGGAATTCTCACTGTAAGTGTCATGCAAGGAAATAAAGTTAGCTTTCCACAGTCTATTTACAAAAAGCAGGATAATTCTATCCTGTCATTCAGTCCATTCGGTTGTAAGCTGCCCATCTTCTTTATCCAAAAGTATTCAGATCTCAGTCTTAGTTTGTGTGAGTCTTTCTCGGGGTGATGTTTGATAACTTCCAGTATTGTGAAGCGTAGTTGTGCCACATTATGTCCTGCTTCCAACCAGTGTGTTGCCAATGTAGATTTCAAGTTTTTCAAGCGGATGTTACTCTTATGCTCTGTTATTCTTACTTTTATTTTTCTTTCAGTTTGACCTATATACAATTTTCCACATGGACACTTGATTCCATAAATAACGTTTTTTGTGTCACAGGTTCCTGAATGTAACAAGGTCACCTTCTTGCCTGTCATTGGGTGTGTGAACATTTGTCCTACAATCACATTGTTGCAATGGATGCAATTTTCGCATCTCTGCATGCCTTTGTAGTTGATTTCATTTGGTTTGTTTTTCTTTTTTAACAGTTCTTTCAAGTTCTTAGACCTGTTGTAGGCAAACGTTATCCTATCAGCAAAAAGTGGTTCTAAATCCGGTTCTCTTGCTATAAGTACCCAATGCTTTCTCATAATGTTGGCTATTTTTACTGATTGTAGAGAATGTTTTAGGACACATACTGTCTTTTTTGTTTCCCCTCTCTCTTTCGTGACTAGTAAAGACTCTCTCTTCATATTCAAGACTTTGATTTTGGATTCTTCCAATAAAGGTGTGGGATAACCTCGTAGTTTGTACTTTTGGATCTGTTTGTCGATGGTGGAGAGCAAATCTTGTGGATCAGATGTAATCCTTTTTTGGCGTATAAATTGAGATGTTGGAAGGTGACTCTTTAAAGAAAAATGATGGAAGCTTTCATAGTGTAGGCCACTGTTTCTGTCTGTTTCTTTAGTGTGCACACTAGTTCCTATTTTGTTCTGTTCAAGATGAATTTTTACATCTAAAAAAGCCAATTCTTTCTGGTCCATTTGGTGAGTGAATTTGATCCGATCATGAACTCTGTTCAATCTCTGGATGTTGTTGGTTAGTTCTTCCTTTTCACCCTTCCATATGAGGAAGATGTCGTCGATGTATCTTTTAAATACCATTAATCCAGTTGTCCAATTTGTGTCTTGAATTATATGATCATGCTCGAATTTAGCCATAAAGGTATTTGCGTAGGACGGTGCCCCCGCAAAACCCATAGAGGTCCCACTGCACTGTTCATAAAAGTCGCCTTCCCAGTTAAAGTAACTGTGTAGTAGAGCAAACTGTAATAATTCAAGCATCAAAGTTTTTTCTCCTCCACGCACTTCATTGTTGGGTAAATGGAATGGTGTTTACTCAACAATGAAGTGCGTGGAGGAGAAAAAACTTTGATGCTTGAACAGAGTTCATGATCGGATCAAATTCACTCACCAAATGGACCAGAAAGAATTGGCTTTTTTAGATGTAAAAATTCATCTTGAACAGAACAAAATAAGAACTAGTGTGCACACTAAAGAAACAGACAGAAACAGTGGCCTACACTATGAAAGCTTCCATCATTTTTCTTTAAAGAAACACCTTCCAACATCTCAATTTATACGCCAAAAAAGGATTACATCTGATCCACAAGATTTGCTCTCCACCATCGACAAACAGATCCAAAAGTACAAACTACGAGGTTATCCCACACCTTTATTGGAAGAATCCAAAATCAAAGTCTTGAATATGAAGAGAGAGTCTTTACTAGTCACGAAAGAGAGAGGGGAAACAAAAAAGACAGTATGTGTCCTAAAACATTCTCTACAATCAGTAAAAATAGCCAACATTATGAGAAAGCATTGGGTACTTATAGCAAGAGAACCGGATTTAGAACCACTTTTTGCTGATAGGATAACGTTTGCCTACAACAGGTCTAAGAACTTGAAAGAACTGTTAAAAAAGAAAAACAAACCAAATGAAATCAACTACAAAGGCATGCAGAGATGCGAAAATTGCATCCATTGCAACAATGTGATTGTAGGACAAATGTTCACACACCCAATGACAGGCAAGAAGGTGACCTTGTTACATTCAGGAACCTGTGACACAAAAAACGTTATTTATGGAATCAAGTGTCCATGTGGAAAATTGTATATAGGTCAAACTGAAAGAAAAATAAAAGTAAGAATAACAGAGCATAAGAGTAACATCCGCTTGAAAAACTTGAAATCTACATTGGCAACACACTGGTTGGAAGCAGGACATAATGTGGCACAACTACGCTTCACAATACTGGAAGTTATCAAACATCACCCCGAGAAAGACTCACACAAACTAAGACTGAGATCTGAATACTTTTGGATAAAGAAGATGGGCAGCTTACAACCGAATGGACTGAATGACAGGATAGAATTATCCTGCTTTTTGTAAATAGACTGTGGAAAGCTAACTTTATTTCCTTGCATGACACTTACAGTGAGAATTCTCCTACCTAAAATGGCCGACACCATGTTTCTTTAGAAACTGTTTTATTATTTGTTACAAATATGCGTCATTGTATTCGTGTTTCACATGAGGCAGCCTTTCAGAACAACAAACATTGTGTAAATTTAATTATGAAGAGTATGCAGTTAATATGACACGGGATTAATTCCAATTTTGGATTAGTTCTTTTTTGGTATTATAGATTCTCTTTAAGGAGGCATTTTTTATACATTTGTATACCTTTTTCATCGACATTTAAGTTTATTTTAAGAATGAAACAAGGACTGTACTTCAGTCCGTCGTCGCGATCACGTGATCGCAAGCTGAGCCAATTAGAGCACATGGAGCTTTAAATAGCTTTGCACTGAAAGTTAGGATGTAGCGGATTGGCTGACATCGCGTAAACGAGGGACGTTTACATTTCTCAGTAAGTAAAGCACCGTAGAGGAGCAGGATGTTTGTTAGGCTAAACTTCTTTCTGTTTAGAGATTTTTTGTTGTTAAACTAGGTTAAGTCAGTTTTGCTTGGAGCGTTTAGTATGATTTCTTTGTTTGGTACATTTTTTAGCGCTAAATTAAAAACGCACATTTTTTGTGAATAGTGTTAACATTGCAAGGTAGGCTATTCAGGGATCGTTATAAAATGACATGCTATGATTTTTAGATGTTTGTTTGCACTAAAGAACAGAGTGGGTATAAATGCATTTAAATGTAAATGTATACACTTATATAGGTTAAGAGGCTGATTGCATTTTTCTTGATTTTTCTAATAGAGACCCCCGAGGAAGGGTCACCATAGACCCGAAATGCATTGGGTAAATGGGAGATGTTAATTTGAATTGTCCTGGAAACTAAAGGATTCACATGAATTAAAAGGAAGAAATAAACAGAAATTTTTGAAATAAGGATTATTTCTTGGAATGGATTATCATTATTTTTGTCTATAAGTATACCTGAAGAGAACCAAGAGGTTCAAGTAAAAGTGTGCAAAACATTACCATCTAGATAACATTTAATTTAAAACCATTTTTCCAAATAAAACCATACTTTAAAATTCACAATTGTTTCCTACACTTAATTACAGCTTTTAAAAATAGTGCAATATTTCTGGTGTAACATTCATTCTCCAATAGTTGTAAAGCGAGATAGGCCGGGCGAAACTGTCTCAAACCCCATGTATGTGTGTAGAATGAGAGGGAAAGTTTGTCATTTCTTGGTTTTGCTAAGAGCACTGCAGTACAGAGATTCTGTATAAGAAAATCTGGTGTGTGACTGATATATTTCTTAATCTACAAATTAATTTGAAAGGTGAGTTATTAAATGTGAGGTGTTGTATGTGCTGCCTTTGCTTTTCATAGGAGTAAAGTGTTTCTCCTGGTAAAGTCCAGGGAGTAGTCTTGCTTGTCTAGAATCACATTGTGAGTCTGCCTGCATTTGGGCAACCATTGTGAGAGAAGCATTTGGGTACTTCAAGTATTTGCAGAAACATAACTGCTTAAAAACCTATCCTGTTCTCAATTTATGGTAGAATTAGAAACCAGTCATTGCTTATGTATTTGCAAAATGAGTCAAGCTTCCACACTAAAGTGTTTTACTGAAATATGTGGAACGTGTGCAGTCACATTACCCCTTCCAAACTGATAAATGTGTTTTGGTAAAGTCCAAGGGATAGTGTTGCTTATCTAGAATTATACTGTGAGTCTGTGTGCATTTGGGGAACCATTGTGAGAGAAGCATTTGGTTACTTCATGTCTTTGCAGACACATAGCTGCTTTAAAACCTATCATGTTGTCAAGTATTGGTCGAATTAGAAACCAGTCATTGCTTATGTATTTGCAAAATGAGTCAGGTTTCCACACTAAAGTGCAGTACTGAAATGTGTGGAATGTGTGCAGTCACTTTACCCATTCCAGCCTAGTAAATGTGTTTTGGTAAAGTCCAAGGGATAGTGTTGCTTGTCTAGAATAACACTGTAAGTCTGTGTGCTTTTGGGAATCATTGTCGGAGAAACATTTTGGTACTTCACTTCTTTGCAGACACATAGCTGCTTAAAAACAAAACCTATCCTGTTCTCAAGTTTTGATAGAATTAGAAACAGGTCATTGCTTATGTATTTGCAAAATGATTCAGGCTCCGCACTAAAGTGCAGTACTGAAATATGCGGAATGTGTGCTGTCACCCTACCTCTTCCAGACTAGTAAATCATTTTGGTAAAGTCCAAGAGATAGTGATGATTGTCTAGAATCTCACTGTGAGTCTGTGTCCATTTTGGAACCATTGTTAGGGAAGCATTTGGGTACTTCGTGTCTTTGCAGACACATAACTGCTTAAAACATCTCCTGTTCTCAAGTTTTGGTAGAATTGGAAACCAGTCATTGCTTATGAATGTGCAAAATGGGTCAGGATTCCACACTAAAGTGCAGTACTGAAATATGTTGAATGTGTGCAGTCACCTTACCCCTTCCAGATTAGTAAATGTGTTTTGGTAAAGTCAAAGGGATAGTGTTGCTCGTCTAGAATCACACTGTGACTCTGTGTGCATTTGGGAACCATTGTGAGAAAAGCATTTTTGTACTTCATGTCTTTGCAGGCACAACACTGCTTTAAAACTGATCATGTTGTCAAGTATTGGTAGAATTAAAAACCAGTCATTGCTTTTGTATTTGCAAAATGAGTCAGGCTTCCACACCAAAGTACACTATTGAAATGTGTGGAATGTGTGCAGTCACCTCACCCATTCCAGACTAGTAAATGTGTTTTGGTAAAGTCCAAGGGGCAGTGTTCCTTGTCTAGAATCACACTGCAAGTCTGTATGCAGTTGGGAACCATTGTGAGGGAAGCGTTTGGTTACTTCATGTCTTTGCAGACGCATAACTGCTAAAAAACCTATCCTGTTCTCAAGTTTTATAGAATTAGAAACCAGTCATTGCTTATGTATTTGCAAAATGAGTCAGGTTTCCACTCTAAAGTGCAGTACTGAAATGTGTGGAATGCGTGCAGTCACCTTACACATTCCAGACTAGTAAATGTGTTTTGGTAAAGTCCAAGGGATAGTGTTCCTTGTCTAGAATCACATTGTAAGTCTGTGTGCAGTTGGGAACCATTGTGAGAGAAGCATTTGGTTACTTCATGTCTTCTCAGACACATAACTTTTTAAAAACCTATCCTGTTCTCAGGTTTTTATAGAATTAGAAACCAGTCATTGCTTATGTATTTGCAAAATGATTCAGGCTTCCACACTAAAGTGCAGTACGGAAATAGGTGGAATGTGTACAGTGACCTTACCTCTTCCAGACTAGTAAATGTGTTTTGGTAAAGTCCAAGGGATAGTGTTGATTGACCAGAATCATACTGTGAGTCTGTGTCCATTTGGGAACCATTGTGAGAGAAGCATTTGTGTATGTCATGTCTTTGCAGACACAAAACTGCTTTAAATCCTATCATGTTGTCAGGTATTGGTAGAATTAGAAACCAGTCATTGCTTATGTATTTGCAAAATGAGTCAGGCTTCCACACCAAAGTGCAGTACTGACATGTGTGGAATGTGTGCAGTCACCTTACCCATTCCAGACTAGTAAGTGTGTTTTGGTAAAGTCCAAGGGATAGTGTTGCTTGTTCTGAATCACACTGTAAGTCTGTATGCATTTGGGAACCATTGGCAGAGAAACATTTGGGTACTTCATCTCTTTGTAGACACATAGCTGCTTAAAAACCAATCCTGTTCTCAAGTTTTGATAGAATTAGAAACCAGTCATTGCTTATGTATTTGAAAAATGATTCAGGCTTCCACACTAAAGTGCAGTGCTGGAATATGTTTAATATGTGCAGTCACCCTACCTCTTCCAGACTAGTGAATACATTTTTGTAAAGTCCAAGTGATAGTATTGATTGTCTGGAATCACACTGTGAGTCTGTGTCCATTTGGGAACCATTGTGAGGGAAGCATTTGGGTACTTCAAGTCTTTGCAAACACATAACTGCCTTAAACCTATCCTGTTCTCAAGTTTTGGTAGAATTAGAAACCAGTCATTGCTTATGTATGTGCAAAATTGTTCAGGATTCCACACAAAAGTGCAGTACTGAAATATGTGGAATGTGTGCAGTCACCTTACCCCTTCCAGACTAGTAAATGTGTTTTGGTAAATTCAAAGGGATAGTGTTGCTCGTCTAGAATCACACTGTGAGTCTGTGTGCATTTGGGAACCATTGTGAGAGAAGCATTTGGGTACTTCATGTCTTTGCAGACACATAACCGCCTAAATACCTATCCTGTTCTCAAGTTTTGGTAGAATTAGAAACCAATAATTGCTTCTGTATTTGCAAAATGATTCAGGCTTCCACACTAAAGTGTATTACTGAAATGTGTGGAATGTGTGCAGTCACCTTACCCATTCCAAACTAGTAAATGTGTTTTGGTAAAGTCCAAGAGATAGTGTTGCTTGTTTAGAATCACCCTGTGAGTCTGTGTGCATTTGAGGCACCATTGTGAGAGGAGCATTTGGGTGCTTCATGTCTTTGCAGACATATAACTGCTCTAAGAACCAATCATGTTGTCAAGTATTGATAGAATTAGAAACCAGTCATTGCTTATGTATGTGCAAAATGGGTCAGGCTTCTCCACTAAAGTGCAGTACTGATATATGTGGAATGTGTGCAGTCACCTTACCCCTTCCAGACTAGTAACTGTGTTTTGGTGCGGTCCAGGGGATAGTGTTGCTCGTCTTGAATCACACTGTGAGTCAGTGTGCATTTGGGAACCATTGTGAGAGAAGCATTTGGGCACTTCATGTCTTTGCAGACACATACCTGCTTAAAAACCTATCCTGTTCTCTTGTTTTGGTAGAATTAGAAACCATTCATTGCTTATGTGTTTGCCAAATGAGTCAGGCTACCACACTAAAGTGCAGTACTGAAATATGTGGAATGTGTGCAGTTACCTTAACCCTTCCAGACTAGTAAATGTGTTTTGGCAAATTCCTAGGAATAATGTTGATTGTCTAGAATCACACTGATTCTGTGTTCATTTGGGAACCATTGTGAGGGAAGCATTTGGATACTTCATGTCTTTGCAGACACATAACTGCTTAAAACCTATCCTGTTTTCAAGATTTGGTAGATTTAGAAACCAGTCATTGCTTATGTATTTGAAAAAAAGAGTCAGGCTTACATACTAAAGTGCGGTACTGAAATATGTGGAACATGTGCAGTCACCTTACCCCTTCCAGAATAGTAAATGTGTTTTGATAAAGTCCAAGGGATAGTATTGCTTGTCTAGAATCACATGGTGAGTCGGTGTGCATTTGGGAACCATTGTGAGAGAAGCATTTAGGTACTTCATGTCTTTGCAGACACATACTGCTTAAAAACCTATCCTGGTCTCAGGTTTTGGTAGAATTATAAACCATTCATTGCTTATGTGTTTGCAAACTGAGTCAGGCTTCCACACTAAAGTGCAGTACTGAAATATGTGGAATGTGTGCAGTTACCTTAACCCTTCCAGACTAGTAAATGTGTTTTGGTAAAGTCCAAGGGATAATGTTGATTGTCTAGGATCACACTGTGATTCTGTGTTCTATTGGGAACCATTGTGAGGGAAGCATTTGGGTGCTTCATGTCTTTGCAGACACATAACTGCTTAAAACCTATCCTGTTTTCAAGATTTGGTAGAATTAGAAACCAGTAATTGCTTATGTATAAGCAAAATGGTCAGGAATCCACACTAAAGTGCAGCACTGAAATATGTGGAATGTGTGCAGTCACCATACCCCTTCCAGACTAGTAAATGTGTTTTGGTAAAGTCAAAGGGATATTATTGCTCGTCTAAAATCACACTGTGAGTCTGTGTGCATTTGGGAACCATTGTGAGAGAAGCATGTGGGTACTTCACGTCTTTGCAGACACATAACTGCTTAAATACCTATCCTGTTCTCAAGTTTTGGTAGATTTAGAAACCAATCATTGCTTCTGTATTTGCAATTTGATTCAGGCTTCCACACTAAAGTGTATTACTGAAATGTGTGGAATGTGTACAGTCACCTTACCCCTTCCAAACTAGTAAATGTGTTTTGTAAAGTCCAAGGGATAATGTTGCTTGTTTAGAATCACACTGTGAGTCTGTGTGCATTTGGGGAACCATTGTGAGAGAAGCATTTGGGTACTTCATGTATTTGTAGACACATAACTGCTTTAAAACAGATCATGTTGTCAAGTATTGGTAGAATTAGACACCAGTCATTGCTTATGTATTTGCAAAATGAGTCAGGCTTCCACACTAAAGTGCCGTACTGAAATGTTTGGAATGTGTGCAGTAACCATACCCATTTCAGACTAGTAAATGTGTTTTGGTAAAGTCCAAGGGAGAGTGTTGATTGTCCAGAATCACACTGTGAGTCTGTGTCCATTTGGGAACCATTGTGAGAGAAGCATTTGTGTACGTCATGTCTTTGCAGACACATACTGCTTTAAAACCTATCCTGCTGTCAAGTATTGGTAGAATTAGAAACCAGTCATTGCTTATGTGTTTGCAAAATGAGTCAGGCTTCCACACTTAAGTGCAGTAATGAAATATGTGGAATGTGTGCAGTTACCCCTTCCAGACTATTAAATGTGTTTTGGTAAAGTCTAAGGGATAGTGTTGCTTGTCAGAAACACAGTGTGAGTCTGTGTGCATTTGGGAACCATTTTGAGAAAAGCATTTGGGTACTTCATGTCTTTGCAGATAAATAACTGCTTAAAAACCTATCCTTGTTTATTTTAGCATGGCAAATTGGGACTATTTCACACTTGGCATACTTTAGCATTGCCTATCATAACTGTGCATATGTGTATCATCACAAATGGTGACTTTATATTGGTTTTCACCAGTTACTCGGTTGTCTTTCTAACTGGTTACCACTTCTCTCACAAAATCAGTGATGGTTACTTAACTAATTAATGTCAGATGGATTTACTTATATATGTTTTATTTTCTGAGTTGCAGCCCTGATGAAGTCATTAGATGCAATTATATAGCATCAGTTCCTTTTTGTAGAGCTTGCATTGGTGTTTATTTGTGTAGAGCTCAGGGAGATACATGTGTAATATTGTGTCGAACTCTGGATTGCTGTCCAGGGTTTTCTGGGGATTGTATGGTTACCGGTCCCCATTTGTCTCTTGGAGTTCACTAAAACTACATTTCATTTTGTTACATTTTACCCCGTGCTGTGTGCCTGACTTATGACCTGGTCACCAATTTTCTAAAAGAAAAAACCTATCCTGTTCTCAAGTTTTGGTAGAATTAGAAGCCAGTCATTGCTTATGCATTCACGGAATGAGTCAGGCATAAACAGTAGCAGTGCTGTAGTGAATTGTGTAGAATGTATGCAGCCACCAATTCCCTTCCAGACTAGTGAGTCTCTTCTGCTAAAGTCCAGTGTATGGTCTTCCTTGTCTAGAATCACACTGTGAATCTGTGTGCATTTGGGCAACCATTGTGAGAGAAGCATTTGGTAACTTCATGTCTCCTTGTAATATTGTAATCATTCAGTCAGTACCCAAGTACTCATGCAGTGATCCAGGGCTTTTGTTTAAAGCACATGGACTGCTTTAAACTCCTATGCACTATGCAAGTAGTCCTCTATTCACCTACACACTTGTGTTTCAGGCCTACAATTGCCCAGTCAGTATGCAAACACACTGTCACTCCCCTTGCACTCCTCTAGTGACCCTTTCAGCACCATGTACTAATCCATTTACTGCAGTAAAATACAACCAATTATAAATTCACCCAGTGTCTCTCCTTCTAATCATTCAGTCAGGAACAAAGTTCTCATGCAGCGATTCAGGGCCTTAGCACATGGACTGCTTCAAACCCCTATCCAATTTGCATACAGTCCTCTAAGCACCTAGACATTTGTGTTTCATATCTTCAACTCCCCAGTCAGTGTCCATACACTTCAGCAAACACCCTGTCATTCCCACTGCACTCCTATAATAACTCATCCAGCACCATATACTAATCCATTCACTGCGCGAAAACCCAACAACTAATACATTCACCCAGGCATTCTCCTTTAAGGAATATAATCATTCAGTCAGTACCTAAGTACTCATATAATGTCCCAGGGTTTAACACAAACGCTGGTACAAACCCTTGTCCATTACACATGCAGACCTGTAATCACCTATACAGTTATGTATACACCTTGAATTGCAATTTCAATTAGTGATGACAAATTAAAGTAATTAAACAGTTTTTATATACAATGTGTTTATATAGTAATAGAAAAGTATAATTTATAAATGTATTAAAATATATTTATTTATGTTTATTTTTTACAGATATTGTTTATCATCATTAAATAAAGTTATCATGCCTGAAAAATCAAGAAAGAGAAAAGAACAGCAAAAGGACAATTATTTGGAGAAAATTCAACAACAAGTATTGGATGACCATTATCATGTGGGTAAAAAGAAAAAGTCTTCCGTTAAGACAACAAAAACATTCATAAAAAACCTTTCAAAGCATAGAAACACTGTGCAAAATGTGCAAACTACTGAAAATGGTTTGACTACAAAAAAGAATATAAATAACAGGAAAGGAAAAAAAGAACATTTCAATTCAAAATTTTTGATGTATGGTAAAAAAAGGCAAAATCAGTATAAAGAAATCTGTAAAAACTTGTTTTATAATAGAGTGGGTTTTAACTTGCTCAAAGATGTGAAAAATATAGAAAAAGTGCACTATTTTATAAAAAGAAGCATATTGAATCCATTATTCAAATCCTTTTGAAGTAAAAAGGAAACTATTCATTTTAGTTTTAAACAGAATTCGATCACTAGATAAACCAATCCATTTAATGAAGGCCAAAAGTAAGTTGATGAGTAAATGTTGAAGAGAATGTGCAAAATAGTAGTACAAACATTTTTGAAGAACAAATTACAAAGTTTAAGGTGATTTCAGGTGAAAGGCCAAATTATTCCTATATTTGTTGTCAGTGAACTCACTATAACAATCAGACTAGGACTGTTGATCTGTATTTAAAAAGGGAAAGAGAAAATAATGATAAGTGGAAGGAATTTGCAATGTATTTGTTGGTATAAAATTGTTTTGATTTGGGTGCTGATCAGCATATTTGTAAATATTGTTATAACAAATTAGACAAGAATAAAATGTCTGCTAGAGCTGTCCATAATGATCTAGAGTTGGTAACTATACCACCAGAACTGCTTGATTTCAAAACCAATCAATCTATTCTCATTCAATGTGTGCAAAAATGTCATGCTATTGTTCGTATGGAGCCTAAAACAGGTACATTGCCTCCTTCATATTTACAGAGAGGATTAAAAGGAAGAGTTGTATATTTACCTCTAGATTTAACCCCTTCCATGCTGGGCCGTTTCCGCCGCTGTGCGGTAAACAAAAGAACAGGGCGGGGCCGTGACGAACCCCAGCCGTCATCAGCACACGAGCGCCGCAGAGCGTGACGGCTGGGGTTCGTCACCAGCATGGAAGGGGTTAAAGAAAAATATTGAAACTATTGATGTAGAGAGTGTAGAAAATGAACCGCTAGTTATTCTAGTTAATGACATTCCTACTGAGAGCAAGAAAATCTGTCAATAATTAGTGGATGTTAGGAAAGTGCAAAAAGGCAACATTGTGTCTGATAAAAAACAATGAGTACTATAAAATGTGAATTTGGGAGGAGAAGAAATACTTTTAGTAGAAGATACTGAATTGTCAAGTGGACAAATTGAAAAAGTGGACATGTCCAGAAATGAAGAAATCTATGAACATTTCAGTGTACATCCACTTCATTCAAAAGAAGTGATGGGGAATACTATTGAGTTAGTCCAAATGAAAAAAGCAAAGGGAAGTCCCATGAGTGTATGGGAAGAAAGCTTGGAAGCACGTTGTTTTTTGCAGTTGTTCCCAACAGGAAAAAGAGGATGACATGATGAACGACCTGTGCAGATTCCTGCATCTGACAACAAGATTGTATGCAGAAGATCCAAGATTTCAACAATATATCCCATATATATTTCATCATTTGTTTGAGAATGACTTGTCTGGAGTTTCATATGCTGTCAAACACATAATGAAAACAGGAGTACATCTGCAAAACGTTTCTGAAAAGGAATTTATAGATAAAGTACACCAGAGAGATGGTAATTTAGAATCTCAGCTGATTAATCTGATGGCATGTCAGCGTGGTACTAATGAGTATTGGTACCATTGTCATGGAGAACTTAAATGTATGCTAAGGAACTTAGGAACTTCTACGTGGTTTGTTACCCTAAGCTGTGCTGAATACACTTGGGATGATTTACTTAAATTTCTTCAAGAGGCAAATTCGAATATAAAAAATATTGAATACAAGACACCTGGAGAATTGTGTTGTTTGGATCCTGTTAATGTATGCAAGTATTGCAATTATAGATTTGAAGCTATGATGCCTTTTATCTGCAAAAAAAAATCCTCCTCTAGGAGAAGTTGTGGATTTCTTTTGGAAAAAGGAAAATCAAGCAAGAGGTGCTCCTCAAATGCATATGCTGATATGGATCAAGGAGGCCCCCAAATATTCTGAACAAATTTGGATGATACTGTTTTGTCTTTCATTGAAGAACTAGCAGCCCGCCCCAGCGTTGCCCGGGGCAGAAGGGGGCTGGGGACAGCATTTCAGGCTTGCGGCCCCTCCCGCCCCGGCCCCCTCCCGCCCAGAACACTTACATTTTTCACTTTGACTGCACTATAAAGAAAGCTGAAAACGTGACACTTTTGTAATCCCAAACAATAAATCGATCTCCTATTCTTTCACCCTTTAAAAGAGCACCATATCGCCGTGGCGAGGCTCAGTGTTCCTCTCTCGGCTATACCACCGTTACCATAGTGAACTTCTCAGTTATTTCCCACTGTTCAATGTCTTCCTCTGCTGTCGCTTTCTCACCAGTGCAGTACCTCTCTCAGTTGTGCCTCGTTCAGTCCTTTGATTCCCTCCCTTCCCCTCCCCTCCCCTCTAGTGGTCCCATCCCAGTAGCACTTACTCCGGTCGATAGATTCTTCACTATCAGGCGGGACATGATGCTCTTTACAGGAATCTTGCCTTCTTCCACTACTGTTACAATTCTCTCACGTTGGGTATGGGCGCTGCCATCTTTGTTTCCTTCCTCACCGCTCGTCACCGCTCCTCCCCGCCTGTCGTCATCACGCACGTTGCTGTCATTGCTACGTCGCGGCCGGCGCTTCTTTCAGGGGACTACTTTGTTTTTAAAGTTACATTTTTAAATTTACATTTTTATTTTATTTTATCTAGCCTATGTCCATCTACACAACCCTGACAATTTCAAGGATGTATTGGGTGTGTGGATTGGCGCTGTGGTTCCCGAGTTTACCTGGCCAAAAGGTTTGTGTTCTCTCTTTATAATAGTAGTATAGATATGACACATGTGCCATTCCCAAAAGCACAGAAGAAAACAACTTAAGACAACAAGTCTGATGATTCCAAAGCCATTGATGGGAAAAATTCTGTCAACAAACGTACAAGTCTAAGGAAAAGTTTTTTACCAAATGTCGTTTTGGATTACCATATCCTGTAATATCCAAAGGAAGAGTAAATAGTTTTATGTCAGCTATGCGACATACCATCACAAGAAAGTCTCCAAAAAATACGTACAATTCGAGAAGAAGCGAAGAATCCCAATATATAAATGACTACAATCCAGTTATTCTGTCAATGTGGAATGTTAACATTGACATTCAGTATGTCGCAGACAATTCCATTGCAGCTAATAGATATGTAACATCCTACATTACAAAATCAGAAACAACAGAATTGAGAGAAAAGTGGGAAGAGATTTTTCACGAGAAGAGTCTAAGTAAGTAATTATACAGTTTCAGTTTGAAATGTTATCCCACTGAGAAATCGGAGCGTATGAATGCTCAGAACACTTATCATCTGCAAGTCTATACTCCAAATTTAGAAGAATCATTTGGGTGAGTCTAGGTCTTGCTGCAACGCGAAATTGAGTACTTAGATATGTACAAGAAATCAAATATTTAGCAGAAAAAGATCCAGAAAGTACAGATATTGTGAAACCAAATATGTCTGACACATATTATCCAAATAGTAGTCATCATCTTGAGAACAAATGTCTCTATGAAGTTCTGCAAAACTACACTTTTAAACGGAATACTTCAGAAAACATCAATGATGGAAAACATGCAGTGATTGGTTCCGAAGGATGTTTGGTGAAACAAAGGAGAGGAAATTTAACTAATCACAGGAAACTGAGTTGCGACACTCCTGATAAAAGGGAATTTTACTATTTAGCACTTTTGCAACTGTTTAACCCCTTCCCTGCTCATGACGAGCTCAGCTCGTCATGAGGCACAGTGGAGCTGTGCTTATGACGAGCTGAGCTCGTCATGAACAATGGGGTTCGATAATCATCAGCACAGGAGGGGAAAACCATTAGCAGCCAAGGTGTTAAACCGTGGCGTTCAGAATTGGAATTACTTGCAGATTTTAACAGCTCTGAAGATTCCTTCAATGCAAAGATACAATAGAATGTACTGTTTTTGCAAATTATGTGAAAATGTTGAACAATGAAATTCATCAAGAAGCTACTATTGCAGCTGAGATTGCTAGAGACAGTTCTCAAGACAGTCAAAGCTCTGCTCCACTGAGTCAAGATCCACTAGGACAACCAGTTGTTGAAAATGTAGCAGCAATCGCCATGAATGAGGTGGAAACAGCAATGTATCAAGCTAAAGAAGATATTATGGACCTAGCCAACTTGGAAGAACAACTACATGTTGAACAGAAAGAAATGTATCAGCAAGTGATACAACAGATTGACCATGGATTTCTTCATGAAAAGAAAGAATGCACATGCACCTCATTTCAACCTAAACAAATGTGTGTGAGTGGACAAGCTGGAAAAGGAAATAGTTTCTTAATTAAAGTAATCACCAGTTATCTACAGGAAACAACTGACTCACATTTGTCTTGTGTTATAACTGCTCCAATTGGTTTGGCAGCACACAACATTAAAGGAATTGCATTGCATTGTTTACTTATGCTCTCTGTGGAGCATGGAAACAAATTGGAATATCACAAGCTATCTAGAGTAGCGTATTATGAAGTTTCAAGAGTGCTAAAGAAAATGAAACTTCTGATTATTGATGAGGTAAGCATGGTCTCAAAATTAATTCTTGCTTTTGTGCATTTAAGAATGCAGCAAATTTTTAAAACATGGAGGAAAACATGTCATAGTTTTTGGAGATCTACAGCAACTTATTCCCTTAAAAGAACAACCAGTATTTAGCACACTTGTGCATAAAGACACCAGAAAGTCTTTGGGTAGTGTTGGAAATGTTAATATTTGGTCATATTTTGAATACAAAGAACTCATTACAAATATGCGACAGGTACGTGATGTTGATTATGGAATTATTCTTCAAGATAAAAGAATAGGAGTACAGACAGATCATGGAAAACAAGCTTTGCAGAGTCAATTATTTTCCAATTTGTTTCCAAATTAAAATATTATTCTGGAGAAAATATATATGAAAATTGCAGAAAATAAATCTATAATCTGCCTAATGCCAACAATGCACGAGTATTCTATATTCAATTAACAACTTTTGAAGCTTGAAAATGAAGAAATATAAAACATGGAAGCCACTGATAAAATAGAGCATGAAGGAATCACTATTATTTTGATAGAAAAATTAAAAACAAATTTGGATTCTTTACAAAAATCTATATCTAAAACTGCTAGTTTAGAAAATATTCTATATGCATGTATAAAGCATTGGGTAATTTAAGGCATAATTTGGATGTAGAAAAAGGTTTAGTTAATGGAGCAATGGGTAAAGTTGTGGATTTTGTTAATTATCAGAATAATGATGGAATTGAATTTTTAAAAATTACATTTGATCAGATTGAAAACGTTAAAGAAATTGGTCATTGTTCAGTTCGTTTTTTGCTTGTTAAAGAATTATATGTCCGTAGAAAACAGTTTCCACTTTCTCTGGCATATGCAGTGACTATTCATACATCTCAAGGTTTAAGTGTAGACAGTGCTTTGGTGAACGTTGGAAGAACCATGTTTAAAGAGGGTATGGCATATGTTGCTTTGTCCGGATTCAGAACTTTATATGGGTTGTTTTTGATTGATTTAGATGACATAAAGGTTACTGCAGATGCAAACTGTGTTAAAGAGTATGATAGGTTAGGAAGAGCTTATGCTCCCAATTTAGGTCAATATCCTGTATTTGAAAAGCGTGTGGTAGGTTGAAAAAGAAGGTATGAGTATATCTGTAGTGAAGGCATAGAGAAAGAAAAAAACAGGATAATGTTGAGATTGCAAGCAAAAAGAAAAAGGACACTGTTGAAGAGATTGTTGGTTATCAATTTGAAAATAGTTCAGGTATCAACTGCTATGCTAATGTAGTGGTCAATGTTGTTTTTTTCTTGAAATTATGCAACTGCAAATTATGGAGAATCGGGAAAAAAGATTTTGTTCCTTGTTGCATTCTGTTTATGAAAAAATAAGAACTGATAAAAGTAAAATGCAAAGCATTTCTAATACTCGTAATCTTCTGGATATATGTTCTGGTTCTACACAATTTACGCAGAATATCCAACAAGATGCTCAGGAATTTCTAATGTACATGCTTACCGTACTGGAAAATGAAGGCATAGAAATTGAAAATCTTTTTGACCTTTGTTATAAATGGGAACATCAATGTGAAAATTGTATGTTTACATGTAGCACTAACATAGACACTGAAAGATTTATATATTTGATATTTCTAGACTGTAAATCAGTGTCATTCAACAAACTAGTTAAAACAGCAAATCAAAACATGGAATGTAGCCAATGCAAATCAGAAATGTTATCAACATTATTTATAGAAAGATATGGACAACATATATCATTTCAATGATGTAACGTTGTATAGCTGATGGAAGGAAATTGGAAATTTTAATAAAACATTTTGCAGGAAGTCAACTACATATCAGGAAGAACTTTTGTAGAAGTAGCATTCATTTTCCATGATGGTCCTTCTACTACATCTGGACATTACACTGCCTGTTTAAAATGCGAGAAAGGATGGACATATTGTAATGATGCTCAGTAAGTTTTTAAATAATGTTTGCCTAGCAAATTACCAAATCCCTACCTAATATTTTTAAAGCCAAAAATTTAGGAACATATTTCGGTCTCTGAGGAATTTATCATTATGTATTAATATGATTACTATTGGACAATTTCAATATAAAGGATTTCAAGAATACTATTTGGCCAAGCGGAAAAGTATTTATTTGAATTAGGGACTTTTTCTTACACATTCTGTCACCATATATTTTTAAAGAACATTATTTACAGTGTATGAAAATTAAAAATAATTGTTCATCGTATTAATATTTAATTTCTTTCATACTCAACTAAGAAATTTCTCTTAGACGAAAGCATTTTACATATGGGTAAAGTTCACGTGAATACTGAGTGTCCATGGGGCCAACTAACCCACCATGTGTGTGCAGAAAGTGCTAAAGAGTTGCATTGCAGAGAGGTATGAAATGGGACATGGTTTCAGAGCACCTCTCTGCAATGCAGCTGTATTTTGTTCAATAGAGAGATATGGTGGGTTAGTGAGGCCCAGGGACTTTCAGAATTAAAAGACACTAAATTCCTTACCTTAAAACACGTCACAGAGTGTGTTTGCATATGTCACACTTCACAACTTTATAAACATGTCCTATCACTTTGCCAAAACCTAAGTACTTATAAATGTATCTTGTTCTCTCTTTGCAGTACTGAAATTACTCTATTTATTAGTCATATAGTTCAGAATTTCCCTAGCCATTTACCCTAATACAAGTTATTTCTTTATATACTATGTAAGCAGATCTGCAAGAAGCTTCAAAGTATTAATACAGTCTTCAAAACACCCAGTTTATACCTATGTAATTTTGGAATCTCCCTGTCATAGGATATCGTGTGACCTGAAAAAAAAGATGTGATTGGTTCATAATATTTCCCAATGTACCCATTGAAGGACCACAATCATTTCAATCATTCTTCTTTGAGTGTGCGTACCTCCTATCATTCTCATGCAATGTATCAAACAATATTGTAGCAAAATGTTCTTATTGTAACAGTCTGCCAATACCTAAGCACTTATGGGGCAAATTTAGAAGCATCCAGAGCCAACAATATGTCACTTTTTGTAACATAGTTATAGCACAAGACACTCTTTCACATTTACAAAGAGAGTAAAAGGCACTCTGTGTACCTTTTCTTCTGTGCGTAAATACGAGCTCATCATACACACCACTTTGAGTTGAAAGGGCATTCTCTAGGTGTTGCTGTGCATGTTTGCATAGAACACACATAAAACAGGACACATCTCCAGATTTTTCAGGAATCATAAATCTGGACTTGTGTGTGAATGCTGCACCATCCTCCAATTGGTGTAGCAAGGCACAACAAGGAGAATTGTTTTCATTTCTCCTAATTTTTTCTCTTTCAATATATGCTACAATGCATAGCATACATTGAAGGAGAAAAATGTCTTCACTGATTGTTTTTACGCAGGAATGTGTGCCTTCCTGCACAAAAACAAACTCCACACAACACAGATATCCTTGCACCATGGTGCAAGGGTGCCTGTGTCACCACATGGCTGCAGTTTAAGCAGCAGTGAGGCCATCCATTGAGGGGGCAAAAATTATAGTTAGGTGAACTAACTTTAACAGCAACATTTCTATGGTTTTGTAGGAGTGAAATGTCCAACTAACTATAACTTCTCTGAAACCTATGTTTTTTCAGTGTATTTCTAAGGTTTTTTAAATGCTAATTTCTAACTATAACGGGCCTGAAACCTATGGTTTTTCAGTGAATTTCAAAGGTTTCTAAAAAGCTAATTTCTAACTATAATGTCCCTGAAAGCTATGTTTTTGTCAGGGAATTTCAAAGGTTTTTTTAAGTGCTAATTTCTAACTATAATGTTCCTGAAACCTATGGTTGTTTTCAGTGAATTTCTAAAGTTTTTTAAATGCTAATTCCTAATTATAATGGACCTGAAACCTATGGTTTTTTCAGTGAATTTGTAGGGTTTTTCAATTGCTAATTTGTAAATTTAATATTTAAACAATCTTATATGCTTTTCTGAAAATTGCATGTTTTTTAAGAGATATTTTGTAACTGTAATATTCTATAAGTAGTTTTTTTCTTTTTTTTCAATTTTATTTATGTAATGTCTTTTGTCTTTTAAAATATCTGTGTTTTTTTTTAAATATGGGAGCCATATATACGCCGTATACAATTAAATAATAATATTTGTCCAGTAGAGACCTATGGAACTCAGTGTAAAATTTTGGCCTACGCAGATGACGTGGCAATTGTGACTACTAAACCTACTGAAGCAATGGCAATGGTAGAGATTGAAGCCCAACAGTTTGGAGAAGTGTCTGGTTATGCTCTCAATACTAGTAAAACGCAGATTATTAAAAACTGTAAAACACATTGTTTAGATAATAGGGTGGTAGAAAGTGGAGTTTACTTAGGGGTAACAATTACAGCGGAGCTAGATAAATTAGTGGAGTTAAATATTGCACCTATAATTAGCAAAGCGAAAAAGGAATTAGACAGGCTGCATAACATACATTTCTCAATAGTTGGACGAACAAATATAATTAAAATGATTTTTTTACCAAAGTTTTTATACATATTTCGAGCTATACCTCTATTATTTGAACCAAATGGTTCAAAATACTGGAACTTATGATAAATAGATTTGTCTGGTCCCATGGAAAGACCCGAAGGGCATTAAGATTTATGGCTTTGCCTAGGGAGCGTGGTGGATGGGCCCTGCCAGACTTAAAATTATATTATTGGGCGGCATCTCTTCAATGGATGGCAGGATTGTTAGGAGGGGGAGAAAAAGAAGGACAAAACCAGTTAGGAACCTTAGCAATATATACATTGGCTCTGGGAGATCAAGCTGAAAACCTTCTGTTGAAAATTACTGATCATAGCTATTTTAGAAGGACTAAATTTAAAACGATTATAGCAGCACATAGAATCTGGACGTCATTTGCTAAAAAGTTTGGACTGGGAAGGTACAATGCCTGTACTAGGTTTAAAGGGAATCCCAATCTACCTGACGAAATATTTGCAGGGGTGGTTTTTAATGACTGGCTAAGTCGCGGGATCACGAAGGTGGGGGATATCATGGGAGCACAGGGGGTAATGCAATTTGGTGACTTACAGGCAATATATGGATAGATAGAGCATCAATCTGATGATTTGAATAAATTTGAGAATAAATGGATACAGAAACTGGGAGTTGATAAGAGCTGCTTTTATAGATCACTGGAATTGGGCCAGAGACTCCTATGTTCAGCACCACTGCAAGCCCAACACTACAAGACTCTTTATCTATTATATCACACGCCAGCCAGGATAGCACAGTGGGGTGGTACAAATGGGATATCATGTCCAAGGTGTGATAGTGACGAAGCTGATCTTACTCATATGCTTGCGAAGTGCACTCATTTGAAAACCACCTTTGATGGAATAGAAACATTTCTTAAAAATACATTGAGGATAGAAATCATACTTACTCCAGCAGTGGTGATGCTTGGAGTTAATCAAAGTGCTTCCAGTACAGCGTATGAATACTTTATATTTTTAGCTATGGCTGTTCTGAGACTGTGTATTACCTCAGCTTGGCTGGACCGCATACCTCCTACATTCCATCAATGGTTAACGAAGCTATTGAATATATACAATCTTGAAAAAGCAATTTATGCTAGGAAAGGGGCAACTAGTAAGAAAATAGGTAAGGAAATATGGGATCCTATTCAAAGATGGAGAGATATAGATCCAGGGTAGGAATTACTAAAGCTGAGAACCATTGATTTATTTACCTGCCAGGACTGAAGATGGTATATGATTTATCTATGTCTTATAAGGGATTATAGTAAGAATGTTTAAGTCTTTAAATTGTACAGTGTTAGACATACTTGTGGACTATATAACCTGGATCTTATATTATTTTACGTTATTACTATTTGGTTTCTTTTTATTGTTTGTATTCTTTTTTCGATTTTGATGTTAATTTCTAAAACCCTGTATGTATTTTTGTAGTGCCATGTACCCATATAAAAATGGGGGAAAAAAGCTAATAAAAATACTTAAAAAAAAAAAAAATATGGGAGTCGCGTACCCATCGTCCACCTATCAAGGCGGGTGCGTGAATTCCAGCTGCCATATTTCTAAAGTCAAGAAGGAGTCACGTAGGGTTTGCGATGGGTGTGTGATTCCCTGTAACGTCATATATGTATAGAATTGAGTCATGTGCACGATTGGTATACGACGGGTGCGGGATTGGTGTGTGATGGGTGCACAGTGCTTGGCCCTGTGTAACGTCATATACGTATGGGTTTGCATCATGTGTGCATATTCGTATGCGACGTGTGCACGGTGCTGGGGCCCGCATGACGTAATATATTTGCCGGGTCGTGCCTTGTGCGGGAATCCCATAAATCTTTTTATGTTGTGAAAAACACACATCATGTGTAAGATTTTCCAAACTTGCCCTCTCCCTCCCCTGACCTTTCTTAATGACTCCTTAAGTAGGGGCATCGTTCCCACTTTGCACAAGTCAGCTACGATCGTCCCTATTTTGAAAAAGCCTGGGGCAGATTCCACAGTATTATCTAACTATCGCCCTATTTCCCATCTTCCTTATTTGGCGAAGGTCCTCGAGCCGCACGTTACTAAAATCTTCAGTGCCTTTGTTGAGACTAGCAAGTTCTTAGCCCCCTCTCAAGCTGGTTTCCGCCCCTTGCATTCGACCGAGAAGGTGGGGGTATCCGTTATGGATTCACTTAGAGAGGGTCTGGACTCCAATCTCCCACAGGCGCTGGTTCTCCTCGATCTTTCTGCCGCCTTCGACACGGTTGATCATACCATCCTTCTTTCCCGTGTCGAGGCGGCAGGCGTCGGGGGCTCCGCCCTGTCTTGGGTCAGATCATTTCTTAACGACCGCACCCAAGCTGTCCACCTGGCGGATTTGTCTTCTATTGCTCACAAGGTACAATGTGGTGTCCCTCAGGGCTCTTCTCTCTCCCCCTTCTTTTTAATCTTTATATTTTTCCTCTTATTTCTGCGCTACAGCAGATGGAGGTCACAGTGTTTAATTACGCTGATGACCTCCAGCTTATTTTTAATTTATCTGAATCCTCTCTTTCTATTTCCAACTTCCAGTCAGTGATGGTATTCATCAGGGATTGGATGAACATCAACCATCTAAAACTCAACCCTGACAAGACCGAGCTTGTCCTGACTGGTGGTAAACTCAACCCTTGGTCTGCTGCTTTCTGGCCCTCTCTGTTTGGTTCCCCCCCTCTCCCTTCTTTCTCTGTCAAAACTTTGGGGATTACTTTGAATCAACATCTTACTCTTCATTCACACATGAGCACAGTGGTTTCGGCCTGTTTTTTTGTCTTGCGCACCATTCGTGAAATATCACGTTTCTTTTCAGTATCTGCCCTCAAACTTATTCTAATGGCGATGGTCCTTTCACGATTAGATTATGGCAATGCATTATATAACGGCATTCCCAACTACGCTTTGCGCCGACTCCAACTGGTGCAAAACCAAGCGGCCCGCCTGGTCTTCAGTTTACCTAGATCTCACCACATTACCCCCGTTCTTCGCTCTCTCCATTGGCTCCCAATCAAAGAGAGAGCTGTGTTTAAACTTGGCTGCCTCGCCTTTCAGGCTCTGGATGGGACAGCCCCGGCTTTTATGATTTCTCATATTCACCCCTACATTCCAAGCAGACAATTGCGATCCTCCGCCCTCTCTCTTCTGGTGGTTCCTCGCTTTAGGAGGAAGAGGTCGGGAGGATGCAAGTTTGCTGTCCTTGCCCCGTCCTTTTGGAACTCCCTACCTCTTTCTATCCGCACCTCAGTATCCTACACGGAATTCCGAGGGAAACTGAAAACTTTTTTATTTTCACAAGCATTCTCAACCTGAGCCAGTCTGGAGTCTCTGATTTGAATTGAGTTACCCCACAGCGCCATGAAACCGCCCGGTAAACGCGCGCTATATAAATACTTTTAAATTCAAATTCAAATTCAACTATATGTATGTAACTTTAATGTATATATCAGGGTGAGAGATTATCTAAATTATTTATAAAAATGATGTATTTGTACTTGTAATAAACTTATATTATTGTTAAATATATTTTCGCAAAGAGGCTTCGGTTGTGCTGGCTGCGCGACTCCTATGTGACCTTAAGAAAAGCATTTGATTGGTACATCACATTTATCATTGTAACAGTTGAAGGACCCCAGCCATTTTAATCATTCTGTCTGCAGCATCTTATGAGAGACATCTCTTCTGCTTGCAGAACTTCTTTGAATTATTTTTGGGTGTGCTTTAAAAAATTGTTTGGAGCAATGGCATCTGGACAATAACCAGTTGGTCTTTTTTCAGATGAAGAAGTCTTGCAGGAGAAACCACGGAAGCAGAGGCCAGAATCAGTTGAATGGACATTTTTTAACTTTCTTGCTGGGGAGAAGAAGGTCAATGCTAGAAAGGTGACCTGCTTGCTGTTTGAGAGGGTGCTGTCGTGAGGCTGTGACAAGAAATGTTTGTGCGGTATAGCAAGCATGTACAAGCATCTGCGGACCATTCCCCCCTGGAATCTTGCATGGGAAGAGCTTAAACATGCAAGAAAAGCTCCACCACCAGCTGTTGCAAGCACTTCTGGAGCCTCAACATCATCATTTCCTATGGACATTAGACCTGAATTTGCTTTCCTGCAGGAGCAATGCATTAAGTGCAAAACAGTTATATGCTATTGTAAACAGTTGGTGCAAGCTGTTTGTGCAGCACAGCGCAACCCTCACTGTTAATTGGTTTTTTTTGTGTTTGGAATGATGTTTAATTCCAAATGTTAACTGTTTACTCTGTTCCTTTTTTCAGTTTTTTTAAAAACACCCAAAAAAATTCCAAATTGTTTAAAAAACAAAAAAATATATAACAAATAAGTAGTAAAAAAAGACTTCTTTTCAGAACTACCGTACCTGGTTAAAAAATAAAAATAATTGCATGGTAATGTCTGAAAGATTCCTTGAGTATATGTGTAGAGCATGATTTATTGAAAGAGTGGATTAGTAGTGCATGGTGATTATATGAGCGCATCAGTAGAGCCTGCATGATTGCAAAAGTGTATGTGTAACACATGAGGACCATATTAGTGTGGAGGTGGTTAGGGGGCTTCATGGATTGTGCACATTTGATTGTAGCACTGCATGTCTTAATGCCTGATTCAATGTAGAAGTACATGGATAGTGACTGGATGCTTAGAGTGCAGCAAGTTAACAGCATGGTAAATGTATAAGTGCTTGGGCTTTGGGGCAGTGATTAGACAAGGACATGATACTGAGTGACAGGGTGATTGCTGGACTGCATGGGTACTACCTAGGTAACTGCAGAAGTGAATCAGTAGGGTGGAGGGGGTAAGGGGACTACATACATTGTGCACCTTTGATTGTAGCACTGCATGTCTTAATGCCGGAGTCATTGTACAAGTACATGGATAGTGACTGGATACTTAGAGTGCTGCAAGTTGACAGCAGGGTGAGTATATAAACATAGGCTACAAAAATACAGTTTGAAAATCTAAAGTCCAACACACTTCTCACTTAGTTTATGGGTGTCTTACTTCATAATTGTAACACCGGTCCCCGCATACTTGGGGAAACATGCTAGACAGTGGGTGTAGTTACGTGTTTAGAGATTTCTGATGTGATTTTTATTTGTAGTCAAAAATCTGGTAGTCTGTGGTTTTTACAACAAATGTGTGAGCAGTCTCTCTTTCCACATGCTCCCATCACTGTGAAGAATTGCCAGGTCTGCTACAGATGTGGTCCGCAAAGTCCTGCAGATGCCAGGTCTGGAAAGAGCAGGTGCTGTGGGACCTCCTCTATTCTTCCCCATGCCCTCTCGAGTTCCACAGTGGGGCACTCAGGATATTTTTTATCAACACTGAAGGCGGTGCTGCAGGGCCTGTTTAGTCCCACAATTGTATGACACTACTGACCTCACATATATCAACCTACAATGATATTGCAGCAAGTGTACCGTTCTCCACTACCGCCTCTGGATATGTATGTTACTCCTATTTTATATCCACATTGTCCACCTAGCCCCATTCCTAGCTTCATACTTGTCGGTACCACCTAGTGATGTAGTACTTACATCAATGTGATGAATGTGACTATTGTCGGCCCTCCTAGCACCCAAATCTGCTGAGTCCCAGACTAGGGCACTAGGGTTAATATCACTCAGCAGAGTGTAGAACCAGCTCAAACAGGAAGCTCTTGCTGGAGGCACTGGAGATGAGGTATGGGGGGTACATTCTCAGGCCTGGGGTCTCCTTTGTTTATGATGGGCCTTTTATCACATATTGATGAGCGAAGGGGATCTCGCGGATCCCTCGGGCAATGGGTTTATGACACAGATCCCCCTGTAACTGATTGCATGTGCATGGAGAGGGCAAGATGCTTCAGGAGATGCCTGTTTGATACAGAGACACAAAGAGGAGTGAGGAGGCTTATGGGGGGTGGAAGAGTCAGGGGTGAAGCTTCAGCAGAGATGGGGAGGCGCAACAGGCACAGAGAAAGAAGACTGAGTGCTTGTGAGTGGGCACAGGTAGAGTGTTTTGTCGGACAGGTCAGAGAGAGTGAGAATTTTTTAGGAGAGAAGGAGAGCCAGGGGTGTAACACTGGCTATTGTAGTCCCTGAGGGGCCATACATTCAAGCCCCCTAACCCTTCAGGAGAGCCCGTTGAGGCCACGGTCAATGAATACCTGTGAGATATGTGAGACTCAGGGGGTCCCTCATCACATTCTGCAGGGGGGTCATTCTGTATTGTGCCACTGGAGTGAGTGTGAGGTAGGGAGCTCAGAAGTTGAATGGGTAATGGTGGGTTCAAGAGACAGAGTGGTAACTGAGCACACATACATGGGGAAAGTATAGCAGACTGACACAGAAAGGTAACGAACTGCAGGCAGCAGGCTGGAGCTTTCAGGGGAGAGGCCTCATGAAAATGAGGGGGGAGTATAGAAGATGAACACAGAAGACTTTCTAGCCAATGTCATAATAAATTCTTAAATAGAGATTTCTTCATATAAAACAGCCAACAATTTTCGTGCATACACAAGCTTCATCAGGGCTCATAGAATATATCATTGTCATGATGGAACATATATTCAGAAAATCTGATCTTTCAGGAAGGATGAAACCTTTCTTGGATGAAATGTAGCTACTCAACTCAGACCAGAAGACCTGGACTTACTGGAAATGTGACTCGGCTTGGTCCCTGCCCTTCCTCCACCAGTTGTGAGACTCTGCAGTGTGTGTGATGGAAGTATCCCAGGCCTGTGGTCAGGATCCCAGAGGCTGTCAACTAAAGATTTTGAAGGTCGGGTACCTCGACCACCTATCTGAGAGGGAGATTAATATGCTGGTTATGGTACGTTATTTTAATGTAAGTTTCTAAAGTGCATCTGCACCATATGGTCACTTAGATATAAACTGGAATCTTGACCAGTGATACAAAAGAATCAAGAAAAAGAAAGGTTTTAAGTTTTATCCAGGACATACTGTGTTTCAGAGTGCCTTTCAGGTATCCAGGAAGTGAATCTCAGTGGTGGAGAGCCTTAAGAGAGAATTGTTTCCCATCTTAAGAGATTTTTCTACAGAAAAGTTGAGCTGCAAGAAAAGATGTCGAGGAACACAAAGAGCAAGTGGGGACATATTTCTTCATTTTATGTGACAAGTGAGGGCAGAAACTGTATTAACAAATTTGTGGATCGAGGTCATAGGAAATCTAGATGAATGACAGATAAGGATAATGGAGAAAGAGATTTTGATGACAAAATTATGGTTGAGGTCAAATTTCAGCATTCGCTTTTAGTATTAGTTCCTCATAGGAAAGATATGGCTGAACTATACTGTACTGTATGTAAGTTGATTTATATGCATTCCTCAGGTTTGAATTGTTACATTCGCACATGTTCTTTTTGGACATTTCTCTGGCCATTTGTAGTTATTTAGTTCCATTGCTTGGTGACTGCTGCCTCGCTTTACCTTATCCAAATGTCGAGCTACCTTCAGCACCATGTTTCTGGAGTTCTACACTTCCCTCCTTTAACAAGGCAAATGTGGTACGGTGGTCGAAGTGCGAGCTGCCTCGGATCCTGGTTAGCACATTCTCTTACTGTGCACATGCTTCCTAGTTTTCTAATCTGTAACCAAGTCCAGCTACATGTGTGCATTTGATGGAAATAAAACCAACCATTTTGGTTATTCACCAGTGTCAACTGCCTAATTTATAATTGTGCAAACTCCTCCTATGTGTCCCTAAAATGTACACCCTGTACTAATTTTTCGTTATGAATGTTGACACTTTGTCCTGAATTTTGACAGTCATTGCCCTGAACATACACCCATGTGAGGTGGTCACCATAGCCTGGAAGTGAGTGCATGTGCTTGAGGGGAGAGAGGTTCTATGAGAGAGGGGTTACAGTAGACTGACACAGAAGGGATCTGGAAGTGAGTGCAGGTGCTGGAGGGGAGAGAGATCTTTGACTAGAAGTGAAAGCAGGTGTTGGAGGGGAGAGAGGTCTTTGACTGGAAGTGAGTGCAGGTGCCAGAGGGGAGAGAGGTTCTTGACTGGAAGTGAGTGCATGTGCTTGAGGGAAAAGAAACCCTTGACTGGAACTCAGTGCAAGTGCTTGATGGGAAAGAGGAACTTGAGTGGAAGTGAGGGAATGTGTTGAGGGGAAGAGGTCCTTGACTGGAAGTGAGTGCACTTACTTGAGGAGAATGAGGTCCTTGACTGGAAATGAGTGCACATGCTTGAGGGGGGAGAGACCCTTGACTGGAAGTGAGTAGACTTGCTTGAGGGAAGAGACCCTTAACTGGAAGTGACTACAAATGCTTGCGAGGGGGTTGGAGGGGGGAACAGCACAAAAGGCAAAAGGTTCTTATTCCTGGAAAAACCCGCTGCTGTTAAATTTCTGCTTTGTTGCTGTTGCTAATATATTGGCTATTCCTCTTCATTGTATTGACTATGCTGCACTACTGCATTACTCTAGTTTCAATACCACCAGCCATGTTCTCAGGCAGTGGTAACATTCGCACTGTTGAAGCGCTTTTTTCTGTCATTCAGCAGGTAAAGGTGGCACTTTTTATTTCAGAAACAGTAGTATTTTCCACAGCGTTAAAAACAAGGCAGTCCAGAAACAAAAGTGTGAATTTTAAAGGGGCGTCAATAGAAACACGGTCATGATCAAAGTGTGCCCTAACCCCTGACACAGACACCCGTGCCTCGGCTGCTGCTGGCTTTGACAGTATTTAAGACTGAACTTATTGAGGTGATAAATGCATTCATTTTAACTAGCTCCACTTCCATGAAATGATGATTGGTCGGGTGATCATGTATTTACAGCTGGGGGTAGTTTTACCGCCAGCAGGATTATGCCGCTTTTCCTGGCATGGTTTTCACCTGAGGGCGCATGCTCCACTTCTGGGATGGAAATCTCTTCCTGCCTTCTGCATCTGCCAATGGCTCTGGAATGAGGCCCTGGGGAGGGATAGGAGGCTGCAGAGCCTGAGATGAGAGTATGTTAATGAGAGAGGGTCTTCAAGGGACAGAGATGCAGGTGAGTTACTGGAAGTGGCACAATACTTACTTTGTACAGGTGGAGACACACCATTTGGCAGTGGCAGGGTTGAGCGCCTAAGAACCGCTTTCTGCACCTGCGCATATTTATTTATTTATTTTACAAATATAGCACAGGGCATGGGCTCGAGTGAACACCAGCAATGGTTGCAAGGGGCAGAATACACAGCTGCAGGGAGGGAGGGGTTCACAGCCATATGTATGGCAAGGGAGCTAGTGGTGTTCAAGAGTGGAGGAAGGGGAAGACACTGTGGTGAGGGGAGGGCAGAAAAAAGGCCCTGATGGCCGTAAGGGAGCAGGTGTGCAAACACAAGAAGGGGACCCACTAGCGAGCGGGAGTGACTGGGGGTGGAGGAGCAGGTGTGGGTTGAAAGAGAAATCACAAGAAGGGAGGGATAAAGAAAGCGAGGGTGGTTGAGGGCACTGGAAGGCCATGAGTGTCTGGCAGAAATGGGGTCAGCAAGAGAGCTGGTATGATTTGGAAAGGAGGAGTCCAACAGCTGGAAGGTAGGCCATGAATTCGAACCGAGGCCTCCTCCGTCTTTAAGCAAATTGTGTTATCTTGTTATCCTTGTCAAGCCTCGTGATTCATTTCCTTTATCTGCCAGATTGCAAGGTCGTACTACATTCATGGCAGTATTACAAAGATCATAATTAAAAATGCATGTCGTAATGTTAGAGGAGGCCAACTAGTCTTGGAGGGGGAGGAGGGTAGGGTTGGAGCAGAGACATCCATGTTTGAAATGAGTAAGCAAAGTCATGTATAGTGCTTGATGCTGCTAAGTCCTTTCATAGTGCTGGAGAGAACCAACTGCCTGATTAAGTTAATGCTGCTTTATTATTGAGGTCGGATACCTTAATGCAAACCAGAAATACCCCTTTCCCGATTACACCACGACTCTAATAGCGTAGGTGCGTCTGATGTCGTAAGAACCTAGAAGGAACCTCAAATGAAGTTGACATGCACCCATTGCACAAGGAGCATTTTTCCATCCAGTGTATGCTCGTGGTGAATATACCCTTTGTAGAGCCGAACAGGAGGGTACTGTGGGCGTGGCTGCCGGCACTGATGAACCTCACCAATGAAGCCCCTAGTACAAAGACCAACCCAGCAATCCTAACGCCTTACCACTTTAATGCATTATTTCACCCAGACTGAAGGTGTAAACAAAACATGTCGAGAAACCACATTTTCACCAAGAGAAACCCACTTTCTTGGCAATTTCAGTAAAGGCTTTTATCACTGGCGTAATTTAAGGACTTCTCTCAAAGACATTCAACAACTACAGACACAATGTGCCCCTTTTGAGCCTGGAGTGTTTAGTCCTTCTTGGACAATAAAGAAGTTAAAGAGAACAGCTTAACACCAGTGAATGTTTTGTATTGTTCTGAAAACAAAGCGAATTTCTCTGTGATCCTGCATTAATCGTGCAGTCGCCTCCTCTCCCACCCCCTCCGCCACGTCTCTCTGGGCTGCAGAAGGCTGTAGATGAGGACTTGTAGGCGCTTTGCACTCATACTATTTTATTTATTTATTTTATTTTTGCTATTTTTAAAGCGCGCAAATACCCATACGGGTGTCTCGGCGCTAATGATCAGAAACTCCTTACTCTTTGAGGGTAGTTAGGCAGAGGAGAAAAGCCATGTCTTGAGGCTCTTTCGGAATTTGATGAGGGTGGGGGCAGTTTTGATATGCAGAGGGAGGGTATTCCATAGTTTGGCCGTAGCTGTAGTAAAGCACCTGTCTCCCCAAGTGGCCTTTTTTGTCCGAGGGACAGAGAGCATGCAAGTAGTAGAAGATCGAAGTGTTCTACTATGCTCCGGAGGATGAAGAGCTATTTTTAGGAACTTAGGCCCTGGGTAATTAAGGGTCTTATAAGCTATACAAAGAGCCTTGAATTTTATTCGGTTCCTGATTGGGAGCCAGTGGAGCTCTTTGATGCGGTGGGATACCGATGTGAATTTGGGGATTGAAAGTAAAATTCTTGCAGCCGCGTTTTGAACGGTCTGGAATTTGTTAAGGACTCCTTCCTGCGCATTGAGAAGCAGAGAGTTACAATAGTCCGTTTTTGAGAATACAAGGGTACTAATGAGGGTTTTGCCAGCTGACTGAGGTAGATATGGAAGAAGTTTCTTGATTTTTTTGAGTACAAAGAATGCAGATGATGTCACGGCATTGGCGTGGTGGTGAAAGGTCAGTTTGTTATCGAAGATAACTCCCAAATTGCGCACCTTCATCACCGGTTTGGGGGGGGATCCCAGCTCCGGAGGCCACCATTGTGGGGACCATGCTGGTTTCAAGCTCCCGAATGTCATCACCTCCGTTTTATCGGTGTTAAGCTTGAGGCAGTTTGATGACATCCAGGAGCTTATTGCCTTCATACCCTCCTGGAAGTTGGCTGCTACGCTAGCTCCGTTATCATGCACCGATAGCACTAGTTGCGTGTCATCGGCGTATGTGGTCAGTGCAATGCCATAGGATTTTATCACCCTCGCCAAGTCCGATACATAGATATTAAAAAGCGTCGGACTTAGCGAGGAGCCTTGTGGGACTCCACAGGGGAGAGAGAAGGTCTGGGAGGTGTAGTTACCCATTTTGACAATCTGTGGCCGGTTGGCGAGAAATGAAGCGATCAGGTCTTTGGCTGTTCCTCCTATTCCCAGGGCTGCGACACGGTCGATCAAAATGATATGATCGACCGTGTCAAATGCAGCGGAGAGATCCAGGAGTATCAAGACAGCTGATCCTCCTTTGTCCATAGTTGTTCTAATTTCGTCCGCGGCTTTTAGTAATGCCGTCTCAGTCCCGTGTCCCTGCCTAAAACCGAACTGAGTGTCGTCTAGCAAGTGGTTGTCGTTTATGTATTTTGACAACTGCAAGTTCATGGCTTTTTCAAAAATCTTTGCTGGAAATGGGAGACAAGCGATAGGTCTATAGCTTGCTGGAAGAAGAGGGTCTAGCATGGGTTTTTTCAGCAAAGGTTTTATGATCGCTTCTTTCCAGACTGACGGATATGTTCCCGTAGTGAACATGGCATTACATATAGTGGATAGTGAAGGGGAGATTGCTTCCGGTATGCGATTGAGAATGGAGGGGGGACAAGGGTCCAAGGGGGAGCCGGATTTGGTGCTGGCTACTAGACGTTGAATATGATCTTTGTCTACAGGGTTAAAGGATAAAAAAGTTGGTGAATTGCTAGTAGAGGGGGAAGTCACAGATTGTGGAGAGGTAGGTCGCGAAAAAGTCTGGAAGATGGAACTGACTTTTTCCTCAAAGAAACTGGCCAAGGCGTCGGTCAGTGATTGGGAAGTCTCTAAGGGCGGCGTCGGGGGGTTGGATAAGGTGGTGACTACCCTGAATAATTCTCCTGATGAATTTTTTGCCTGATTGATCTGAGTGATAAAGTAGTGACTTTTCTCGGTGGTTATCGCTCTTTTGTAGATAGCGAGGGCATTTTTGTAGTTGGATTTGTCTGCCGGGCTGTAGTTGCGACGCCATTGTCTTTCCAGGTTCCTGCAATGTTGTTTCTGCATGCGTAGGGCCTCCGTGAACCATGGGGCTGAGGGTGTAGTTCTATTTCGGCGTGTTGATTTGGGAGGGGCTAGTATGTTACAGGCCAAGTCCAGGTTGGTCAGGTAGTTTAGAGATGCTTTGGTGGGGTCTTGCTCAGTAGGGATATACGTGTCCTGTATCATCTCTGCTAATTGCGATATATCAATGTTTTTCCAGTCTCTGTATGTTGATCGAGCTGGTACATCAGTGTTTGATTTAGTGGCTGTTGTTTGTATTGTGAAGCAAATAGCTGAATGGTCTGACCAGATCAAAGGGATTATCTGGGTAATATTTACAAGAGGACTATTTGTAAATATGCCGTCTAATGTGTGACCGGCCTGATGAGTCGGAGAGTTATTGAGCTGTATTAGTCCCACAGTTTCAAGATCTGAGATAAGTTGCATGGTATCTAGGTTATTTGAAATCTCAAGGTGAAAGTTAAAGTCACCTAGTAACGTAAACTGGGGGGTGCCAGCGACTGCTTCCAGAGCATCTGCTCGTAGCCATGAAGCTAACTGCAACTGGGCAGAGCATACATCCAGGACCCGAGAGAGAACAAAGCTGAACATTAAGTGTGTGTGTGTGGCTTAAAGGGAGGGTGGTGATGGTGAGGGTAGAGGGCATTGTTTGGGTAGGTGGTATTCTGAACCAGAGAGCACTGGGGGTCCCTCCTCCAGAGAAGCAGTGTGTGTGTACCCTGTGAGGATTCGTGGTTCGGGGGGTCGCAGAGGTAAAATGTTTCTTGTCTACTGGAATGCGTCATGTACAAACGTCCTAACATCTGAAAAAATCTGAACACATACAGTATAATTATCTCTGCATTAAATTAATCACAATTGAATTCCTCACTGTCTGTAGTATAAATGCAAAGGTGACTTCAAGTTGTGAACCCTGCTGTGCGCAGAGTATATCGAAGGCTGTAGTTGGCAGACATCGAGGAATGCTTTTTTTTGTCACATACTTTAACAAAATCTGATGACACAGTACTATTTTTCTGCCTCAAATAAATCGAGACTGAATTTTATATTGTCTGTAGTGCTTATGCGCCACTGGTATCAAGTGGTAAACTCTTTTGACCACAGTGTACATTTGAAAACAGATTTCAGTACAGTCATTGAGGAACGTTTTCTGTGACATTCTTTAACAAAATAGTCTTTGCCTTACATAAATCAAGGATAACTTGGATGCTGTCCGTAGTGTAGATGGAAAGCTGAATTGAAGTTGTGAACCCCGCTGTCCGCAGTGTAGATCGAAGGCAGTAGTCGACACAAACATTGATGAATGATATTTTGTCACAGTTAACAGAATCTGAGGACACAGTACAATTGTCTCTGCCTTAAATAAATCGAGACTGAATTAAATGTTGTTTGTAGTGCTTCTGCGCTTCTGGTATCAAGTAGTGAACTCAGTTGATCGCAGTGTACATTTGAAGACACTACTCAGTACAGACATTGAGGCATGTTTTTTGTCGCTTCATTTAACAAAATTGTCTGCCGTACATAAATCAAGGCTAATTTCAATGCTCTACGTAGTGTTGATGCAAAGCTGAATTCAAGTTGTGAACCCTGATGTCCGCGGTGTAAATTGAAGGCTGTAGTCAGCACAGTCTAATGCTTTTTATCGCATCCTTTTACCTTAAATAGGGCAAGGCTGGATTCAATGCTGTCTGTAGTGAAGACGCCAAGCTGAATTCAAGTTTGAACTCTGCTGGGTGCAGTGAAGATCAGACCTTCGCTGTGGCTGTGTCTCTTCTCTTTGCAGAAATTAACCACGTTGCAGGAAACCATTGTGTGGTTTTCAGCAGAAAAGTTTCTAAGTGTTGATTTTTGAAATGTTCAAATATTCCTCTAAAATAAGCCGAACTATGAATTCCACTTTACTCACCTGTTATCAGAAGTGACCTCAGTGCTGCTTCTTTTAGCCCAGCACTAACCCTGAAAAGTAATTCTAACCTTATTTACCAGTAACTTTTATTTTTTTCAATAGGAATCCATTGTCTGGTTTTCAGCAAAAAAGTTTCTGAGTGTCTATTTTCACAAACTACAAATTTTCCTAAAAAATCGCCTCTATGACTTAAACGCATTCTTTCAACTGCTTAAATGAGATGCACCAGTGCTGGATCCAGGATCCGCCGCTGAGTAAGAAAAAGTGACAATAGCTCTACTTACCTGCTAAAGGAATTTCCTGCTATAGGATAACATTGGTAATTTTATGTGAAAAAAATGGCTGTATCAACTTTTAAAATACAATAATATTCTTTAAAAATCACTACTGTAACTGAAACACTTTTACTCAACCATTTACAGGAGATGTCCAAGGACTGAATATAGGATCCAGTCCTGTGGTTAGAAAAGTAATCCATAGAGTAACTAATTGCATTTAACTAGAAATATAAGAGGTCAATGTTGCATTGTGTTTGAAATTGTGTTGCCCATTGCAACAACTGTAACTACTGTACTTAAAAGTCTATTTCCTATTTGCAAAGTATTTAAACTAAAGTAATTCATTCTAAGAAAGTATATTTTGTAATGTAATGTATAATGTAACTATAATGTTATTTAAAAAATAAAATATTTAAAAATAAATAGTTTAGAAAAAATTGTAAATCAGTATAAAAAAATATATAACAATTAATACATTTAAACATTGTCATTTACAAAACCTTCAAAATTCACTGAAAAAAACATTAGATTCAGGCCGGATATAGTTAGGAATTAGCATTTAAAAAACCTTTGAAATTCACTGAAAAAATCATAGGTTTCAGGCCTGATATAGTTAGGAACTAGCATTTAAAAAACCTTAGAAATTCACTGAAAAAACCATAGGTTTTAGGGGTGTTATAGTTAGCTGGACATTTCACTCGTACAAAACCATTAAATGCCTCCGATATGGTTAGTTGTACTCACTATATCTTGCGCACCCGCAATCCACTGCTGATGATGTCACATATTACATCATTCATGACATGGTCAGTGGCCTCACTGATGACATCTCAAATGACATCACTGATGACATTTGAGATGCATCTTTAGAGAGACATCTCATTTCTTACAAGAACCCTTTTTGCTTTTTTTTTGTGTTTTTCAAGCAATATCAAACAAAATGGCATCTGGACAGCAGCAGCAGCAGGAGGAAGTATCTTCTGAAGAAGAATTCTTGCAGGAGGCACAACGTCCACAGAATTCAGAATATTTCGTGTGGAAATTCTTAATTTTTCCACCTGGAGTGAAGAAAGTAAATGCGAGAAAGGTGACATGCAAAATTTGTGACCGAGTCCTGTCAAGAGGCAGTGAAAAAAAATACTCTTGTGGCACTGCTTCTATGTACAAGCATCCTCGGACCACATATCCTCTCAATCTTGCTCGGGAGGAAATGAAGCGAGCTGCTTTGAACCCCTCACCAGCTGTGGCAAGTACGTCTGGTGTGTCCTCAGGAACACATGCAATGGACATTAGGCCAAAATGTGCCTTTCTTGAGCAACACTGCATGAAGTGTAAGTAACTTATATACTTCAGTGAGCAGTTGGTGGATGCAGTTAGTGCTTCGCAACGCAACCATCGCTATAGTTTTTATTTTTTTTGTTTTTTGAAGGATAAATAATTCCAAAGGTTTCCTGTTTTGTTCGTTCTTTTTTTCTGTTCATTTTTTGAAAAAACACAATAAAATACAAAATTGTTCAAAAAAATTAAAATAAACATGCAAAAGAAAAAAGAAGAAAAAAAGTTTTTATCAGAACTACATTATTTGGTTAAAGAAAGAACTATAATTGCAAGGTAAGGTGTGAAAGTTTGGTTGAATGTATGTATACAGCATGATTGACTGAAAGAATTCATTAGTAGAGTATGGTGAAATATAGGTGAAGATTTATGAGGAAGTACTGCAGGGTGACACTGCAATCTCCTTAGCTGCACTGCACTGTGGCACTTCCGAAGCACAGGGATGTGACATATGTACATGAATATGTTGCAACTTTCTGCTTCCCTCTGCACTGCTGCACAAACTGCAGCCATGCGGTGACACGGGCACCCTTGCACCATGGTGCAACGATGTCTGCATCGTGCTGAGATTGTTTTTGTGCAGGAAGGGACTCATTCCCGCACAAAACCAATCAGTGAAGGCATTTATCTATTTCAATGAATGCTGTGGAATGCAACATGCATTCAAAGGAGGAAAAATTAGGAGAAATGAAAGCAATTCTTCTCGTTGCGCCTTGCTTCACCAACTCTAGGATGGCGCAACATTCACACACATCTCCAGATTGACGATTTCTCATAAATCTGGAGATGTGTCTTGTTCTATGGGTGTTGCATGGGAACACCCACAGGGATACCTATGGAACCTCCTTCAACGCAAAGTTCTGAAGGGGTCGTATTTACAAGGAGAGGATGGCTTTTCATCTTCTTATAAATATGAAGGAGTGCCTGGTGCCACCACTACTTTACAAAAAGTGACGTACTGGTGGGGCAGGGTGCTTGTAAATCTGCCCCATACGTGCTTAGATATTGGCAGACTGATACAATGCGAACATGGTGTTGGATAGGTGAAGAATTGCATGAGACTAACAGGAGGTATCCTACACTGTATGACTACTACTTCACTATATGAGTTGACCAATAATATGTATCTGCTTAGAGATTTGTAGGGATTATGCACAGAATATTTTATGTGTACTTGTGTTGGTGCCTAGGTCATTTTATAAGAATACCACTTGTAACTGGAATGATGACAGTGCTGCAAAGCAGAGTGAACACTTAATTTATAAGTGCTAACGTATAGGTGGAGTGATAGGATAAGTAGATAGTGGTAGGTAAGTGATTAAAGAAGTGCATGGTTCACACTGGACATTCCTACTCTGCATGAGTACTAACTGGGTATTTAGAAGAGTGTATCAATAGTATGTAGCTATTTAGAGGTCTGCTTGGATGGTGCACAACATATTATAGCTGTACTTGTGTTAGTAGCTAAGCCATGCCATAGGTTCATGACTGGTAACGAGAACAATGACAGTATTTCAAACAGAGTGTATAGTGAATTTATAAGTGCTTAGGTATTGGTGGAGTAATAGGATGAATAGATCTAGTGCTGGATGGAGATTTATAGGAGCGTATCAATAGTATGTAGCTGGTAAGAGTTCTTCATGCATAGCGTGCACAACATTGTATCAGTACTTGTGTTAGTGGCTAGGCCATTGCTTAAGTATATGACTAATAACGAATAATTTCAGTGCTTAGGTATTGCGGAGTGATAGGTTACATAGATAGTGCTGGATGGGTGATTGGAGAAGTGCATAGGAAAGAACGGAGGATTGCTAGGTTGCATGGGTAGTACTTTACTAAGTTGCTGCTGTGCTGTATTCCTACTTATTTCAGACTAAAAATATGATGGTATTTTCCTGACGGAGACACTTTGTGTCGAAACGCGTTGAAGAAACAGTCACTACCTCAACTTTGCCATCTTTTATACTGTACTTTATGTATTATGATTATAATGTAATGTGTTATCAATATATATGTATATGTTTTTAATATATTTTTCATCAATGTGCATATGAAAATTATTAAAACATTTTGATTGTTTTTATACAATAATTCCTTTTAGTTCAGTGTTATTCTTAGTTTGGTAGTCCTCATTGTATTGTTGAACTTTGGTTTTTTGCCTGGGTGTGTTATTTGTCATTATATGTGACGTCAGCAGCACTGCATTGCTGGGCCGTGAGTTGTAGTTAGCACAGTTTTATACGAGTAAACTGTCCAGCTAACCGTGACTCCATGAAACCTTGTGTTTTTTCAGTGAATTTCTGAGGTTTTTTAAATGCTAATATCTAACTATAATGTCCCTGAAACTTGTCTTTATTTCAGTGAATTTTATATATATGCATTTAATCTCCTCTCACTCTTTAAAGGAAGGAATCAGCACTCAGGTTGTAGTTAGGAAGTATTTAATCTCCAAAGTACGTGATCCACAAGTTTCGGCTCATCCGAACCTTAATAACGATACAAGACATCATTGTAGCATCCTTATTTAAATGTAGAAATGCCTCCAGTTGCCAACATTAACAAATAACTACATATTACTGTAATCCAAAAAGTGGGCGGCCATATTGGCCTGGTCACAAATCGATGTGAAAATTCAGGACTACACATGCTTGAGTGGGGGTTGGGGGGGGATAGCACAGAAGGCAAAAGGTTCTACTTCCTGGAAAAAACAGCTGGTGTTAAATTCTGCTTTATTGCTGTTACTGATATATTGGCTATTCCTGTTCATTGTATTGACTATGCTACATTACCGCTTTACTCTAGTTTCAATACCACCGGCCATAATCTCAGGCAGCGGTAACATTTGAACTGTTGAAGCGCATTTTTTTCTGTCGTTCAGCAAGTAAAGGTGGCACTTTTTATTTCAGAAACAGTAGTATTTTCCACAGTGGTAAAAACATGGCAGTCCAGAAAAAAAGTGTGAATTTTGAAGGGGGGTCAATAGAAACCCAGTCATCATGATCAAAGTGAGCCCTAACCCCTGACACAGACACCCGTGCCTCGGCTGCTGCTGGCTTTGACAGTATTTAAGACTGAACTTATTTCTGGTGATAAATGCCATCGTTTATTTAGCTC
This sequence comes from Lissotriton vulgaris, assembly GCF_964263255.1. NCBI lineage: Eukaryota > Metazoa > Chordata > Amphibia > Caudata > Salamandridae > Lissotriton > Lissotriton vulgaris. The sequence goes on along the minus strand of NC_141696.1, from coordinate 457,470,257 downwards.
CACTTCCATGAAATGATGACTAGTCGGGACATCATGTATTTATAGCTGGGGGTAGATTTACAGCCAGCTGGATTCTGCTGCTTTTCCTGCTGCAATCGCGGCATGGTTTTCACCTGAGGGCGCATGCTTCCATTTTCGGATGGGATTACTTGTCAAACGCTTGTCGTGCTTTTAAACAGAATAATCTCTTTCTGAAGAGTTCTGAGTGTATGGTCTCTGACAATGAGCTTGTGAGCCCTCGGAAGCTGTGTGACAAGTGCACAGTACAGAGAAGAGCAGACAGCAGCACAAGGCTGGGCCCTTAAGTAATGTTGCAAGTGACTGTCATGCTATTGCACTGGGGTTAGTGGGAACAATGTCTGTTTGTAGTGTAGATACAAAGCTGAATTGAAGTTGTAAACGCTCTTGCCCTCAGTTTAGATCTCAGGGTGGACTGCATCATCTGCAATCATGATTGAAGTAGAAGATAGAAGATATATGCAGCATACATTTTATTATTCAACTAAATCTATAAGTGAAATCAAATAAGTTTTCCAAGGAAACTTAATAAAGGGATATTGTGTAGGGCTTGATAGGTGTTATACTTAGTTTGGTTTGCACTGAGTTAGTGGTATCTAAAACAACAAGGTTCTGTGGAGCCTGTGATGATGCATGGTCTAGGCCGGCCATACTTATAGTAATGTTTTTTGTGTTGTGAATGCAGCCTTAGTAAGGCCACATGATAATCAATTTGGGGCACTGAATTGCTAGTACCTTTGGTGCTTAGAGTGTACATATTCTGCGATGATGTGTGGTCTGAGGGGAGGAGGGGCACAGTAATAAGAGTAATGTCTTTTGTCGATTGGATTCTGCATGAATTCCACTTAAAAGTGATAGCAGCGGTATAATGTCCCTTGTCTACTGGAATGCGTCATGTGCATTCGTCATTCTATCTGAAAAATCTGAACACATGCAGTACAATTGTCTCTGCATTACATTAATCAAAGTTGAATTCCTTAATGTCCGTAGTATACATGCAAAGGTGACTTCAAGTTGTGATCCCTGCTGTCCAGAGAGTATATCGAAGGCTGTAGTTGACACAGACATCAAGGAATGCTTTTTTGTCACATACTTTAACAAAATCTGACGACACAGTACTATTTTTCTGCCTTAAATGAATCAAGACTGAATTTTATATTGTTTGTACTGCTTATGCCCCACTGGTATATTTGAGATGTCATCAGTGATGTCATGAGTGATGTCAGTGACCATGTCATGAGTGATGTAATATGTGACATCATCAGCAGTGCATTGCGGGCGAGCGAGTTATAGTTAGCTGAACTAACTATAACGGGGAAATTTCAATGGTTTTGTATGAGTGAAATGTCCAGCTAACTATAAAGTGTGTGAAACCTATGGTTTTTTCAGTGAATTTGCAAGGTTTTTTTAAATGCTAATTCCTAACTATAACGTGGCGGAAACCTATGGCTTTTTCAGTGAATTTCAAAGGTAATGTAAATGATAATTCTTAAATGAATTAATTATTATATTTCTTTCTTTTTACACTAATTTCTTAAATTTTTATTACAAATATTTATATTTATTTTATTTTTTAAGTTATATTTCATATTTTTAATGTAAAATAACAACAAAAATAAATTTTACTTTTTTTTATTAATTACATTTTTTTAAAATATATTAAAATTACATTCTATATAATTCCTTTTTCATTTTTTGGGGGGTAATCGCACCATACACTTACGGTGATCGCACAATACTTTGTCCGGTAAATCGTCATCTGCGTGTACCCGCCCATACGTTACCGATACTCTTTGACGTTGAGCGTCGCATCAACGCTTCCACGTGACGTCATGTAAGGCGCCCCATACGCGCACGCCGCAAATGTTTCTAATTGTTCAAAGACATATATTTATGTATTTAATGTACATATTAGGGGAACACATCTGGGATAAACATGAAACAAGTTTTTTTTATCTTTTAGTAAGCGTATATTACTTTTAAAAGCAATTACGCAAATCGCGGCGGTGCGTCGTTTGTACTCACATCGTAGTGAGCACCGTAAGCGCAAGGTAAGAGCTCCATAAGCGCACCGTGAGTGTACGCAAAGCCATGTGATTTTCAAGGAAGAGATTTGATTAGTTCATAACACTTCCTATTCCAACTGTTGAAAGACCCCTCCCATTTTAATCATTCTTTCTCAGGAGAAGCTGTCTTCTGTGGAGCTCCAGTCAATTTTGAAATAACCTTCACCATGGCTGCATTTCTGGAATCATCTTCTGACCACTCTTCAGAGTAAGAATTTATTGCTGAGCAGCCTCAACCAAAACAAAAAGAAGCTGTAATTTGGAAGTTCTTTACCTTTCCTGAAGGTGAAAAAAAAGTCAATGCCCCAAAGTCACTTGCAAGATATGTGACACAACTCTGTCCAGGGGCAACCCCACCCTAAAATATTCATTTAATATAGCAAGCATGGTGCGCCATGTGAAGACTCTGCACTGTAATATTTATGCGAGAGCTTGACCCAAAGACTGCAGGACAACCCTCCACCTACTGCTCCAAGTACTTCAACTGCACCACCACCTCAGGCAACCAGTCCACACCCAAATATTCAACCTGATTTTGCGGATCTTACCATACATTGCAAATTTTGCAATGAAATGTTGTGTTATGGTGAGCAATCAATCGATCTTATTATCCGGAGGAAACAGAAGCATCTTTGTCCACGAGTTTAATTTTTTTCTTTCATTGTTTTGTTCCTGTTGAACACTTTTTGGGTTGCAGATTAGCTTTTTTCTTTAAAAAAAACATCAAAAAAAGAAAACTTGTTTATAAAATACAAAAAAATTACAAAACTAAAAAGACAAAAAAAACAGTTATTTTCAGAACTACCTCCACTTGTCAAAAAAAGCTATATTTCTATGATAGTGTGTAAAACATTGTCTGAATTAATGTATAGTGCATAAATGAATGAATGAATACATTAGTAGTGTTTGGTGAATGTAATAGTGCACAACTATAATGAAGTGCTATAGCATAAATCTATAAGCTTTTTACCTAGAGTATACTGCAGTACTTCTGAAGCACATACATATGTTACAAGTCTATGCTTCAATTTGCACCGCTGGTGAAACTGCAATGGTGAATTTATATGTGTTCTGGGTGGATTTACAACCCCCTTGCGCCTCTTTTACACCGCCATGGCACCACTTTTCTGATGCAGCGGTGGTGCAAAAGATGCGTCATTCTCTGTGGTATTTACAATGTGATGCATCTGGGAGATGCTTCACTTTATAAATTCCTGCATCAGAAGGAGACATTCCTACACGGAGGGGGGGGGGCATTCTGGCACAGGAACACCTCCTAAAAGTGGCTGAGTGAAATCTACAAGATTTCACTTTGTTACTTTTGGAGTCCTGCTGCATCAAAACCCTGCACCTGCTTCAAGCAGGCATATGGATTGACTCAGCATTTTGAGCATAGGGCCCCCAGAGTATTATTGGAGATGCGTTGCACTTTCAACCCAACCCAAGCAATGCGCCACCTTCCCTGCACAGAAACATCACATATCTGTGCCATTTTTGCCCCATGGTGCACCACATTGTAAATAGGGTGCAACCATGGTGGTGGTGTCACAGTGCACAATTACTACCATATCATTACATCCAAAAAGTAACACAATAGAACAACAAAAAGGCGCAAGGGGCTTGTAAATCTGCCCAAGAGTGTATGCAGCAGTCTATGTATACTGACTGGGGGATTGTTAAGAGGGAGGTATGAGGAGAGAAGGAGGATTAGGAGAACAGAGGAGGGAGTATAAAAAGAAGGGGGAGTATTAGGAGACAAAGGAGACAATGAGGACAGAGGGAGACTAAGAGGACAGGAGGGACTATGAAAACAAGCAGCACTATGCAGAAAGACAAGTGAGAATAAGGAAAGAGGGGAAATAGCAGCAGAGAGGGGACAGTATAAGCAGAGAGAGGTAGACTGTTAGGAGAGACAGGAGAGATTATTGAAAAAGGGGCAAGTATAATTCCTTAATGTAAAACTATACATTTTACCAAAACACATTTACTTCACTAAAACGTTTAATTGACTGAACACATTCCATGTTTATACCTACTACACTTCAGTGGACAACCCTACCTCATTTAGCAAATACATTTCCAATTTGCTGCATTATTGTTGCCACCATTACATCCAAAAATGTGACACAATAGAACAAGAAAGAGGCCCAAGGGGCTTGTATATCTGTCCAAGAGTGTATGCAGCACTATATGTATACTGACTACAAAATTGTTGATTTAGAACACAAGCCTAATTCTAAAAAAGCAACACTATTAACTACTCTACAACTAAAAAAGTGACTGCACACATTCTACATTTTTTAGTACTGCACTTTATTGCACAAAAGTGACTCACTAAACAAATTAACTTACCAAATGATTTTATCACAATAGTTATCCAAATGCAGACAAACTCAGAATATGATTCTACAAACTTTACACGATAAACACATTACTCTTACTAAAAATAAAATGCACCACATACATTCCCTTACAAGTTATCAACTCACCTCTCAAACTGATTGGTAGAATAATGTCACTCACACAGCAGATAGTCTTTTAAAAAATCTCTCTGCTTTAGTGCTTACAGCACAGCCAAGAAAAGACACATTTTCCCTCTCAAATTACACATATATACACGTTAAAAACAAATCAAATTCCTTCACACAATAATTCAAGACCAAGCAAACATTTCTATTGGTTCAACATTTCAAACCTTTCCAACAGACATAACTTTCCACCCTACCCCCAACAGATCATGCAAAAGTTAACTGTCAACAGAGGTCAAAAGTTCAGCACTCTATAAAACACTGCTCCTCAACAAGTTTAGACTATGCATAAGTACTTACTTATTAGTACCAATAAAGAGAAAAGGTCTCATTAGAACCAACAAACATATAAACACATAAACTTGATAGATATCTGTAAAATGTTTTTTTAATTGATTTTTTTCTTGCTTAGGTACGCTTACTGGACAACTTACAGACTTTGCACCGTACGTCGTACGTACGTGCATGGTTCGCGCACGGTAAATCTAACATAAAAAACAAATAGCCTCTATTACAAATTTTTTATAATCCCCGGGGACCCATCCCCCGGGGCTGAAATATAACGTTGGGGAATGTGGGGGGAGCCCCAAAGCCCCCACTGTCCCAGCCGGCTCCCCACGTCCTTCGGGAGGCAGCATTGCTTTTCATCAGAGAGAGCAGCTTACATGCTGCTGTCTCTGATGAAAAGTATCTTTCGAATACAAAAGCAGTTTGCTATGGAAGGGCGGGAGCCGCGAGGCTCCCACCCTACCATAGCAAACAGCAGTGTCCCGAGGGTAGGCACCCCAGGACACTGAGGAGCCAGCCCTGGGAGGTGGTGGTCCCCAGGGCTATGAAAGGCTCCAGGAGGGGTGGGCCCCCTCCCAATATTCAAAAGCCCTGGGGGGTGGTGGTCCCCAGGGCTAAGGGGTCCATCACGGACCCCCCTATTTTAAATATAAGAGCCCCGGGGAGGTGGCGGTCCCCGGGGGTGTGAGGGTACTGCAGCCCCCCCCCACACACAGGTGTTTTTAAAGAAAAATGTTTTAAAAGAAGCCCTGGGGTGGTGGTCCTTGGGGTTGGGGGGGCATAAGCCCCCTTTAAACATATAATTAAAGCCCCGGGGGATGGGGTCCCCGGGGATTATAAAAAATTAGTAATAGAGGCTTTTTTTTTTACTGTAGACTTACCATGCACGTACCATGCACGTAAGGATGACGTATGGTGCAAAGTCTGTAAGTCATCCGGTAAGCGCACATAAGCAAGAAAAAAAAATATTTGGACATTGGAGATTAAATTCAGATTCAAATTCAAAAAGCTTTATTCGTTTTTCAGAGTTAAAATCATAAAAGCATACGTTAAAAGTGCCATAAATATTGATTGTACATTGTGCAATTGTAACATTTGCCGAGATAAAAAATCTTATTATACAGTACCTGTCATATGTAATTCCGTGTACGTTTTTAAAAGCCTAATATTCCAATAAAAACAGGGAAATCTAAAAATAGGGTTAGTTCTCATGGTTATTACATTGAATTCCGAAACTTGATTGCTAGTTTTAAAAAGCTAGATACAGCATGGATGACGGGATCATTTTCTAGCTGTTGTAGCCTGATAAAAGCTAGTCTGCAGGTGCGAATCCCCCATGCCCTTAAAATTGGTTTCAGAAAAGCCCCCCTCTGTGCCAGGTAAAATTTGCAAAATAATATACGATGGATATCAGATTGAACACAAATATCATCGCATGGGCATGTTAGGTTTTCCCTTGACCAGTTGTTACAATCTGGAAAGGTGGTTAAGCGGAAAAATGTACTAAGCCTAAAGCGGGTTAATAGCATGCGAGCGTATCAGCTTGGTTGAGTTAGAAGATACAGTTGGGGCCCTTCATAGGTGGCAATCTGTTGGTATCCAATAACTGTGGTTTTAGCTTTTTCCAAGCCCCACCTCTTGTTAGCTGGATGGTCAAGGGCAATCTTTTTTAGTGACTTTCTGGCCAGCACTTCCATGCTTAATGGCCTAGTGAAGTATTCAGAGTGGCCAATCTCAGTCAACTTGTTCTTTACATAAGTGAGCCATTTGATGTTACTTGCTCCATCGAGTTTGAGGCAATCGGTGATTAAGTCTCTATTTAGTGATGTCTCGGGGGTAACCCATATCTTGTGCCACAGTAGTATGAGCGCAATTGTTATGACATCTGAGATATATGGTAGGCCCAGTACGATGTGTGAGATGTAAGTGGCTGTTGATTTGGGGGCGTCTAATAAATATCGGAGGTACTGGTTTTCACATTGTTGAATCAGTTGTGCATTTTCAATCCCCCAAAGACCGGAGCCGTATGTGGCTGTGGAAATGCATTGCGCCTTATAGATTGAAATCAGTTCTTTCACAGGTCTGCCCCCTAATTTTGCCGCAAAATTATTCACAGCGCCTATTGCCCGGGAAAAGTCTAAATGTCTGGCACTCAGTGCTGCGTGCCAGTTTCCCTTCCTGTCGAAATTTATACCTAGGTAGGAAAATCGATCCGTGGTCTCCATCCTCCTACCATCAAGGAAAATTGGACATGGTGCCCTCTTTGTCCCGGGGCCACATGCCATGGTATATGTTTTTGTGATGTTAACTTTTAGCCCTCTATTTCGCATGAAGTTAGTAAATTTCTGAACAGGCCTCTGTAGGCCGACCCTGGTTCGAGACATAATAGCGGCATCATCAGCATATAAGAATAATGGCGCTGGCGTTCCCAGGATGATTGGATAGTCGTACTGTGATTCCCTAAGGTGTTGGCCAATGGAGTTTATATAGAGGGTGAAGAGAAGGGGTGCTAATATGCACCCCTGTATCACACCCCTCCTGATGGGGAACTTGCCTGAGCACTCACCCGTTCTGCCGTAACGTACCCTAGCACCGGCACCCCTATATAATTCTTTAATAAATAAAAGGATTTGGCTGTCTATACCCATGTCAGTTATGTGGACCATACTTTCTCATGGTCCACACAGTCAAAAGCGGAACTCAGGTCCACGAAGGTGACGAAAAGGTTTCCCTTTTTTGCCTGAGTATATTTGGATATAACTAGGGCCAGGTTTAATCCCTGCTCTATTGTGCCTTTGCCCGTTCTGAATCCATACTGGAAATTTGAGATAGCATTGTTCTCCTCTACCCATGTTTGAATCCTGTTTAAAATTATGCGGCCCGCAACCTTCATTGGTGCATCCAGTAGCGAAATTGGCCAGTAGCAAGTGGGGTTATTTTGGTCCTCTTTTTTGAAAATTGGGACAACTATTGCTTCGGTTCAGGACGGTATGAACCGATGATGCTTTGCATTGTTTAGAACATTTGTTAACATGGGAGCCCAAAGATCGATCTCAGTTTTGTAAACATCTATTGGGACTCCATCCGGGCCCGGAGCTTTGCCTGAGAGGCTTTCTTTGATTGCCTAAATGACCTCCTTGCAGCTAAAAGTAATACCTAGCAGGGAATACACCAGGTGGATTGTTATTGTATACAGTACCCAACTTCTCAGTCATAGAATACACAGGGTCAGGGGGATTAACTTTGTCATAAAGATGTTTAAAGTGATTCACCCAGGTTTCCCCATTGATAGCTATATCTATGACAGCTGTCTCTTTATTCTGCAAATAGGGAGCGGTAACTGCTTTCTAAAAAGCGGTGTTATCCTTACTTTTTGAGTCTTCATACAGAGCCGACCAGGCCTCTTTCTTTAGTGCTGATTTCCTAGTTTTAATAGCCATTTGATACAGCTTTCTGGCTTGACGAATCTCCAGGGGGGATCTTGGTGATGCGTGCAATGTCTTTTTCAGAGCTGTGAGTGCTATTTTACTGCTGTTGTCAAACCATCCATGAAGTCTATTTAAATCTCATCGGTATTCCCTGGTTATTAGCTTTTTCAACTCTGCTTGAATTTTTAAAAACGAGCCCAAAACTTTTGACGGCTCCTCAGTTTGTGACAGACAAATGTGCATATCTTCGTGGGTCATTAGAATTAACTTTTGTATAGGTCCCACAGGTTCCACCTTGTCCCATTTGATAGATTATCCATTTCTGGTTGCTAGGTTAATCACAGGTTGATATAAAAATGTATCCTCTGTTGGCACCCTTTGATTTTTACATTGAAAGAAATTGGGTAGTGGTCGCTAAAGGGGTGTTTCCCATGATGATACTAACCCTGCATGGGTTGTGCATAAAAGTGTAAAGTAAATCATTGAGTTGCACCCCCTCCTGTGGAAAGTTGGCTGAAACGGGATGATTGGGGTGCATAGCTCATTAACATAGGACAAACTAAAATGGAAGATCATGTTATTCAGCATGTTATCAAGTTTTGTGTGAATGAAGTGAGTGGGGTTGTCATCCTTGTGCTTGCCTAGACCTCAAATGCCTGACTAACCATTGGGACATATAGTATAATTGAAATCACCCACCCAAATCAGAACCATCTCCCCTGCTATCTGGTCCTTAAGAGTAGTAACATTGTGCATAAGTTTGTTAATGACTTTTTCCATGATGTTTATTGGCATATTATTATAAAAATGTATTAAAGTCATGTTCTTTACATGGCCCCAGCTAATTGTTAAGATCTGATAAAAGTCAGTGGTCATGTACCTAAGTACTTTGATCCCCCCCTGTGGTAGAGACATATATACACAGGCCCCCTTTATTTCTCCCATGGGGGCTTACTAGTGCAGGTGTGTGGAGGGTCTGGAACCCGTGTATGTGTAATTCCTCTATGGTCCAAGTTTCCGGAAGGCAGAGTATGTTATACTTGGTAACTATGTCTAACCATGATTGATTGGTCACTTTGTTTATCAGTCCTGCGACATTCCAGGATAGGATATTATGGCTGGGTTTTTTCCCCTTAGCTGGGATTTTATCAATGTTATTTCTGGCTGCTGCAACCCCGGTTGACGGAGAGACTTTCTTAATTTGGTATTCAATTTGAGGAATAGGATCCATGGGTGATTTGTCTATTTCATTCTGGCCCCGGTGATGTGTTGCCCTTTCCGCTACTTTTTCCTTGTCCCTGTTTTTGGTCCCAGCTCTACCTAGAGATACGTTACTCTTCGGGCTATTTAGATCCATTGGAGGCAAGGGGACAGTTGTTTGAAATTTCCACTCCACATTGTTGATCGTCTGTCAGTCTTAGTCGTCCAGACCTGTTAATGCCTCATATCAATTGCCTAAAGGGATAGACCATTGTGGGGTATAAACTGCGTGTTGTTGTCTGCAATGTTGGAAATAGGAGGGCCTATCTGCATATGGTTGTAGTGGGTAGAAGGCCACTCATCTACTGGAAAGCCTAGGGGTTTGACCTAAAGGGATACGTCGGGAACTCTTAAGTGTCTCACAAGTAGATCTGGTGTCAGGTGAGATCAATAGAGATGGGGTAGAAGTAACTCAAATCACGAGTTGATATTCCTCCACCTCCTCTCTATAGGTACCAATCTACTATGTGGATGACTACCCTTCATTCCCTAAAGTTAATGATTAGGACGTCCCCCTCTATATCTTTGGGTCTATGCCCCACCCAAGCTAGTCTTCTCACAAATACAATTTCGCCATTTATATTGGGGGGCAAGGGTCTGTTATTTCTTAAACAGTAGATTGCTTTGTTTTTGAGTTGTATGTAACCTTCCGTCTTCCCTGCTGCCAGCTCTGGAACCCCGGTGAGTACTATGACGTATGGAGCCACCTCGGGTGGCAAATCTATATGCTGCCCAGTTCCTTTTGAATTCGTATTCCTATCCAGGGGAATGTGCCCTCGTAGTGTTTGCATTGTTGATTTCAGGCATGTTCGCGTGTCCTACTGGACTCTCTTCCCTGGTTGACGTTGGGGCACTGTATTTATTAGCGGGCACCGCTATAATCTCTTTGGGTGACTGTGGAATATCCCCAATGATGTTAAAGTTGGTAGATTTCTGCCCAAAGGTAATGTGAAGCTGATTGTGGGCTACCAATTCCTTTAGTAGTTTACTGTTGGAAGTGTTTGCTTCGGCTATGGTGCACATTTGTTCACTCAACCTCTTTACTCTCTCAGTGAGGAGCAGTAGTAGGGATTCTACTAGGTGTTCTATGCTCTCTAGTAGGCCTTGGTTGGAGACGGACACAGGGGATTGTACTTTGTGCGTAAACTTTGGTGCTAAAGTACCTTGGCCCTTTAAGGGGCTGGTACAAGTCCTAAGTGTTTTGCACGTCTACCCCTATGGAAATCCCCACCCCGCTTTCTCTTTAATGTAACCCCTGGCCCTGGGAGTTTGTGTTGTATATAATTTTTCTTATTCCTAGGGTTAGGATTCGATGCCAGAATTAGTGAGGGCTCCTCCAGAGTAAATTCTAAGGAAGGGTCCAAGTTAACAGTATCGGTGTCTGCCCCCGAGGAAGTTCTAGTATTGCAAGGCGGTCTTGTAGAAGTAAAGGAATACCGGGGTCTCTATTTAGGTTTTCTTTTGTAAGTTGTGTAGGTGGGGAAATTACTGTTTGGATAGAACCCAAGGACGAACGTTTATTGTAGTTGAGTTCTAGGGACATGCGGTGTTCAGAAATAGCTATCTTGTGGTCTAATTTTGAGGCAGCCTTAGTTAGAAAGTGGTCTAATGTCCCTCTAATGTTCCCTCCCAACAATGAGTTCCTGCCTTTACTTAAGCGTGTAGTCATCTTATTATGGATTATGACCGAACAACTTACGAAGTACAAGGTAAGCATGTAATAACGTAATCCCTGGGCACTATAAATTCACAAATCCTAATCATGATCCAGGTCTCTTACTTTGTGTCCCGTATGATGAAACCAAGAGGTATACCCCGGCCCGGCCTCGTCTGGCCCCGGACGGCCACAGACGGGTCACCCTTTGCCCGGGCTTGGCCCGCCGCCGCCCGCGCGTGTCCCATGGTATGGAGGGAGCACTGGTGTTATTAGCGCCTTTGGGCGCGGAAGTGGGCGTGGCAATCCTGCAGGGTATTCTGGGGGCTCCCCTGACAGTGGCCGCTTGGTGGAATGTGCGGTGGCAGGGGGGAGCAAGAACAGCCGGTAATGACCACGCGCTGAACCGTGTGAAGAAAGCAGCTGGGTAGAACTTCCAACAAAAAAGGCTTAAGGCGAGTGTTAGAAGAAGCGTCACCCGCTCCACCGAGGGAGCGCCGGTGTTATCAGTGCCTCCGGGCGCGGAAGTGGGCGTGGGTGGGTGTGGCAATCCCGCAGGGTGTTCTGGGGACTCTAGTCCCCCCAACATCGGCCGCTTGGTGGTAGAATGTGCGGCGGCAGGGGGGAGCAAGAACAGCCGGTAATGACCACGTGCTGAACCACGTGAAGAAAGCAGCTGGGCAGAAGTTCCAACAAAAAAGGCTCTAGGCGAGTTTTAGAAGTAGCGTCACCATTGGAGATCATTGTAAAACCCCTAAGCAACCCTAGAGGGTCGTGAAGTCCTATAGCAAGCAAGAAACATTTCCTGTCAATCTACACAGTCAATCTACACACATATACAAATAAATTACAAATCACATTTATTCCCACATTAAATCAAAATGAAACACACTTTTCTATTGCTTGAACTTTTTAACCCTTTCCAACTGACAAAACTTTCAACCCTTTCCCCATTCCACATTCTGCCAGTTACCATAGAAACACTTCAGGGAATACCTAATGACAACACAGGTGAAAAGTTCATCATGCATTGTTGCAAATCAAAACAGCAAGTGTGCTTGACTTGTCAATATTCCAGCTTATCTTAAGTAATGTTCTTTTTAGTAATGTTCGCTTAAGGGGCGACTTACAGACTTTGCACCATACGTCGTCCGTACGTGAATGGTACGCATACCGTTAATGTACCGTAAAAAAAAATAGCCTCTATCACAATTTTTTTTATAATTCACCGGGGACCCCATCCCCTGGGGCTCAAATATAACGTTGGGGACTATGGGGGTAGCCTCAATTCCCCCACAGTCTCAGCTGGCTCCCAGCATCCTTCAGGAGCCGACATTGCTTATCGTCAGAGAGAGCAGCTTACATGCTGCTCTCTCTGACAAAAAGCTATCTGCTTTCCTACTTGAAAGAGAGAGCAGGTTTCCTGCTCTCTCTTTCAAATACGAAAGCAGTTTGCTATGGTAGAGAGGGTGCTGTGAGGCTCCCGCCCTACCATAGCAAACAGCACAGTCCGTGACACTGCAGGAGCCGGCGCTGGGAGGTGGCGGTCCCAGGGGCCATCAAAGGCTCCAGAAGGGGGGCCGCGCGGCCCTTCCTCCCCAACATTGAAAAGCCCCATGGGTGGTGGTCCCCGGGGCTGGGGGGTCGGCCACGGACCCCCCTATGCTCAATATTAGAGCCCTGGGGAGGTGGCGGTCCCCGGGGAGAAATCAAAGCCCCGGGGGTGGCGGTCCCCGAAGCTGTGGGAAGGCCATAAGCCCCCGCATACATAAAAAGCCCCGGGGGTGGTGGTCCCTGTGGCTGGGGGGCCCTGGGCCCCACATTACATTAAAAAAATTGCCCCCGGTATTTGGCCCAGAGTTCGGCTTTTTTTTTCTTTTTCACTGCGTACCCATACCTTACGCGTACCCCACGTTTTTTAAAAATAAAAAATAAAAATTTGGGGGCCTTGGGGGTCCTTGTGGGACCAAACTCTACCTTTTTGCCTAATTTGGTGTAATTCTGTTCAGTCGTTTGAGCTGTAGCCCTGGCTAAAGGTCCTAAGGAAAATTGCATGGGAGAAACACGTTTTGGGATCCCCTTTTTTTCTCAGCCCCCGCTTCACGAATCACCCCCAAACTTTCAGGGAAGGAGCAGAGCGGGCCATTTTCTTAGAGAATTTCACGAAGATTCATCAATCGGCACCAAAGTTATTCCAAATACAATGTTGCTGATTTCCTATGGAAACTAAGCTCTAACTATAACTACCTACTGGCGACTGCCAGTAGGTTATATATATATATATATATTCATATTACCTACTGGCTATCGCCAGTAGGTATATATAGTTAGAATTTTTTCCCTATGGGACTTTTGAAAATTCTATGTCTAATAACTTTGGCGTTTGTGGACGGAATCGGCTGAAATTTTCAGGAAAATGGCACATTTTGTTTCTGAGCAGCCCCTGAAAATTTGGTGGGGTTTCGTAAAGGGGGGGCTGAGAAAAAAGGGGGGTCCCAAAACGCGTTTTTTGCATTGAGTTTTCCATAGGGCGGTTGGACTCACTTTTAGCTCGAACGGCTGAATGGATTTGCACGAAACTTGGCAAAATTGTAGGGACTGTTAGCCCGATGTGCCTTTGCTAGGTCTCAATATATGTGCTCCAGTAGTTTTTGAGAAATTAACGTTCAAACCAAGATATATATCTGTAACAGCGCTCTGGGCAGCGATCCGGTCCGCTTACTTTTCGCTTATCGGAACTTTGCGCGCAGAAAGCTGATTGGCTCTCCGGTGTCTGTCAACATTCTAAACAGTCCGGAGCGGACGCCATCTTGTCTCTCGGTAGGATCGAGAGAGAAGAAGAGGTGGAAAACGAAGGGGGAATTTAATGAAAGGGGGCAAGGTATCCCCCTCTTGACCCCCTAGGAATGTTGTTGGGGTTATTAAAGGGTCCCGTGGGGAAAAAAAAAAAAAATGATTTTTCACGGTAGAAGCGCGGCCGCGAACTGGTAGCGAAACGGGAATTCGCCATTTTGTGCTTCGTTAATTAAAGTACTAGGTATAAGGGGGTGCGGGAGACGTATCCTAATCCCCTATGTTTCCTGAGGGTGGGTGAGGAGGCTGATATATGTTGATACATCTCTTCCAGCGGCTGTGCGTGAGCTTTTTTTTTTTTTTTGCTGCGTGACAGTCCGGAGCGGCCGCCATCTTGTCTCTCGGTAGGATCGAGAGAGAAGAAAAGGTGAAAAACTAAGGGGGAATTTAATGAAAGGGGGCAAGGTATCCCCCTCTTGACCCCCTAGGAATGTTGTTGGGGTTATTAAAGGGTCCCGTGGGGAAAAAAAAAAAAAATGATTTTTCACGGTAGAAGCGCTTCACGGGCCGCGAACTGGGCCGCAAACTGGTAGCGAAACGGGAATTCGCCATTTTGTGCTTCGTTAATTAAAGTACTAGGTATAAGGGGGTGCCGGAGACATATCCTAATCCCCTATGTTTCCTGAGGGTGGCTGAGGAGGCTGATATATGTTGATACATCTCTTCCAGCGGCTGCGCCATCTTGCCTTTTTTCGAATGCCACAATTTTGTCGTGCACGGCAGCCATTTTAGATGCCAGGCTGGTTCCAGGCTATCACCTAACCCTGCGGATGTAGTTTATGGCCCCAGCTGTAGAGAATTCAGACATGCCAATCCTCCTGATTCAGGCGTGTGAGTACTGATTTCAGTGCTAGTCTCCCGCCTCCCGATTTCTGCAAGCAAAAACCCGGGGGCATATTACGAACAACTAGCGATAATTTTTGTCTCTAACTTGTTTAGAGACAAAAATTATCGCCGCACATCGGCGATTTTTATCGCAGATAAACCTTGCTATTATCGCAGAAAAGTCAGCGATATTCATGTATTATCGACCTAATGCTCTTAGCCATGTTATCCACCTCCCATTGGATAACATGGCTAAGAACTGCTCAGGGCAGGTGTTAGATTTTGGAGATATTCGCGCTTAGCGCGAATATCTCCAAAAGTTGGTAATAGAAGGTAGCGATGTTAGGGACTGTTTCCAGTCGGTAACATCTTGGCACGCCACTTTGCATGTCATTAGTGATAAGTATCACTGACATGCAAAGCGGGGCCCAAGATGGTCGCTATCTCCTTTTAGCTGTCACTAACTGGTGTTAGCGACAGCTTGATAATAGGGAAATAATTTTATCTCCGCTTTCATGGTTTTTAAAGCCAAAAAAGCGGAGATAAACCCCCTTGATAATATGCCCCACGATTCCTTGGGGGTTTCAGCTGACAGGGCTTGGTATTGTGTTACATGGTAATTTTTCCAGGAAACGTCAGAGGGTCGATGTAGGGGTTCTAGAAGAGGTGATAAACCATTTAAGCCTCATGAACAAGCGCATGGTCTTTTAAAGATTTGTGAAGTACTCGGGGCGGCGGTGTGTGTGTGCCCTTTTTCAGGAGCGGGCGGGGGGGCACTGCCAGCAACTTGCCAGGTCAGGTAGTGTTCAACACGTGCATCACCCTTTCTCTGCCTGCTATTGCGCTCCATGCTTCGGAAAGGTAAGAAAAAGAACGTGCATTTGAGTTTGAAATGTCCGATCCTGCAGCAGCACACTTCCAAAGCCCACACATGACAATAACCCGATTCAAGGCCCCATTCACCCGTTTTTAAAAAAATAGATAACACTCCAAAAAAGTAAGGTTATAAAACTTTATTAACTACTAACTTAAACAAACGGAACAAAAACTAAAAACATTTAAACATTTCTCAACACAAAAAGCAACAATGGTTAGAAGCTGTCTTTTGTGCGAATAGTCCCAAGGCAGCACAACGTGCAGAGTTCTGGACGGCACCCAGGTGATGTCGCCTGGGTGCCGCACTGGTTTAGGGATCCTACAATGCTGCTCCGAAAATTGGCGTGGGGCGTCCCGGGTGGGGCGGGGGGAGGCCTCGTCAGTAGCGGTCTGTTGTGCGAATAGTCCCAAGGCAGCACAACGTGCAGAGTTCTGGACGGCACCCAGGTGATGTCGCCTGGGTGCCGCACTGGTTTAGGGATCCTACAATGCAGCACAGAAAAACAGCGTGGGGCGTCCCGGGTGGTGCGGGGGGAGGCCTCGTCAGTAGCGGTCTGTGTCCAGTGTCACATGGCTGACACAACATGTACGACAGGCACCCAGGTGATGTCCAGTAAACTGCCGCACTGGTTTTGGTATCCTACAATGCTGCTCCGAAAATTGGCGTGCGGCGGCCCGGGGGGGGGGGCGTGGGGGAGCCGGCGTGAACGGGCCTCCCCAGGTGGCGGCCATCTAGCTGAGTTGCGCTCGCTCTTGCGGCCACAGCGTCTCGCTCACCATGTTGTTGAGTTGCTCCCACTCTTGCAGTGCAGCGATAGGCGGCTGCCACATGGCTCTTAAAATGGCGGACAGCTCCTCGGTTTTAGGCCTGGTCCACTGAAATGGTCCTGGGACACTTTGGAACTCGGACGCTTGCCTGCTAGGGCTTGGGTTCCATTCTCGAAAAGCGTCCCCTCAGCCGTGAAGATTGTATAAAAGTCTTGGGGGCCCCCGACTCCCGCAGGCTTCCGGTGGGGAGCGGCTGCCATGATTGCTCGCGGAATGACCACGACGGAGCCACGAGATGGTGGTGCTCTCATGCTGACGCCAGCTTCAGTCTGAATGATCCAGAAACAAGGTGGGGCTTTCATCGTTTGGGAAAAAAAAATGTTCTAAATCAATGAAAAGTGTTATTTTTAGGTCATATGACCAAGCCTTCCATCTTTAGGAAACCAAAAGTAAAATGAACCAATGAAAAGTTTTATAAACAAGTCACATGACCTGTTATGCGACATAGGGCTACAAAAAGCGTAGAAAATCCGTTGGCACGTGAGGCGGCGTCAGTAGCGGACCGATGTGCGAATAGGCCGAAGGCAGCACAACGCGCCGAGATCTGGATGGCACCGAGGTGGTGTCCAGCAAATTGCCGCACTGGTGTGGCCATCCTACAATGCTGCGCCGAAAGACGGCGTGTCCAGCTGAGTTGCGGTCACTGTTGCGGTACAGTGACTCGAACGCGCCGAGATCCGGATGGCACCGAGGTGGTGTCCAGCAAATTGCCGCACTGGTGTGGCCATCCTACAATGCTGCGCCGAAAGACGGCGTGTCCAGCTGAGTTGCGGTCACTCTTGCGGTACAGTGACTCGAACGCGCCGAGATCCGGATGGCGCCGAGGTGGTGTCCAGCAAATTGCCGTACTGGTGTGGCCATCCTACAATGCTGCGCCGAAAGACGGCGTGTTCAGCTGAGTTCCGGTCACTCTTCCGGCACAGTGACTCGAACGCGCTGAGATCCGGATGGCACCGAGGTGGTGTCCAGCAAGTGGCTGCACTGGTGTGGCCATCCTACAATGCTGCGCCGAAAGTCGGCGTGGGGTGCCCCGTTGGCTTATGAGGTGATGTCAGTAGTGGACTGATGTGTGAATAGGTCGGAACCAGCACAAGGCGCCAAGATCCGAATGGCAAGTCCTGGATGTTGAGTGCCTCAGTTGAGATTTCTGAGCAGTGCTTGTAGGACTGTCTGAAGCTTATTTGCACCTGTTGCAGCTTCACTAGGTCCGGCGGAACTTTTTGCCTTTTCCTTTCTGCTTCTTTTCCTACAATGCGTTTCATCTGAAGACACGACCAGGTCCCTGAATGTGTGCAGGGGGACGCTATTGATTGAATGAACGCGCCGAGATCTGGATGGCACCGAGGTGGTGTCCAGAAAATTGCCGCACTGGTGTGGCCATCCTACAATGCTGCGCCGAAAGTCGGCGTGGGGTGCCCCGTTGGTTTATGAGGTGATGTCAGTAGTGGACCGATGTGTGAATAGGTCGGAACCAGCACAAGGCGCCCTGCACTGTTGAGCCTTTTTCAATGTCTCTTTTTTGTTGTTTCCCCTCCATCAAAAACAAAACAAAAATACAAGGCGCCAAGATCCGAATGGCAAGTCCTGGATGTTGAGTGCCTCAGTTGAGAGTTCTGAGCAGTGCTTGTAAGACTGTCTGAAGCTTATTTGCACCTGCTGCAGCTTCACTAGGTCCGGCGGAACTTTTTTCCTTTTCCTTTCTGCTTCTTTTCCTACAATGCGTTTCATCTGAAGACACGACCAGGTCCCTGAATGTGTGCAGGGGGACGCTATTGATTGAATGAAAATGGCGGCTTGACACAAAGCTGACTCAAGCGTTACTGTTGGTGCTATACAGACAAAAATTGGTTTTCAGTTTGTACATTCTTCAGGTTTTTTTTTCTCCATCCAAGTCTGATTGAGAGTTTGTAGAAAAATGGCTTCAGATTTTCCACATACTACTCTTCAACATTCTTCCTAAATGTAACAATGTGAAACTCACTAGGAGAACGGCTGTTTCTGTTTCCTTTCAAAATGCTGCCACCAATATTTTCTGAATGGAAGACACCATCTTGTAGCATAAAGGGCCGAAAGGGGTTCTGGTCTGGCCGATGGTTGGTGGAGACATTTTGACTATATCTTGGACCTGCCCGGCCTCGCCCAAAATGGCGCCGGTATAAATGGGACTCGTAACTCTTTGCCCGCAAATGTATATCTAGAAAATGTTATTGTAAGTGGCCCTGTCGTATTTTAATTACAAAATGTACGTCCACCGATTCCGCAACTGTTAGACACCTTTGTTCTTGTCACCTAATGGCCCGCTCGTTACGTTCTTCTACAGTGTAAATGTCTCCTCATCATATACGATTTCAGTTTGCTCCGTGGCCGGCCCACGTGGTTATAGGCCCGTATTTGTATACTGACATTTTCACAATAAAGGTTTTTAAAACAAAACACGGTAGTAGTATTTTCATTTGTAAAGTTTTTACTTTTAGTGACTGTTTTCGAATCAGTAAAAGGCAAGTGAAATAAAGCAGTCCAATTACATGACGGATAAAAGGTATAATATGTAGGAACGCAGTAAAGATAAATGGTGAAGGGCAGTTGTGTTTTTCATGTCTGCAACATAAAGTGATCGATAAGAATCTGATAATCAGGCGTATCGGCGACTAAGACAGCAGGCCGAATCTCTTTTACTCAACGGCTCCGTCATGGAAGGAAGAAACGCCCTCTTTCTCGAAAAAGGAATATATTTTACTTGCAAGACAGTTGTAAATTTTCCGGGAAAGTACATTAGCCTGGAATATTATAACATATGTTTGAAAAAAAAATATTGTTCGAAAATAATAAAAAGCGTAATTTTTAGGTCATATGACCAAGCTTTTCATCATTAAATTAACAAAAGTAAAATGAACCAATGAAAAGTTTTATTAACAAGTCACATGACCTGTTATGCTTACGTTACGCGCTGCGCGCCGCGCCTCGGATCACTTCCGGGTGCGCTAACGCGGCGTGTCATAAAACGCATTACGCGACAACGTAGGTCAAGAATATAGTCTAAATGTCTCCACCAACCAGCGTTCAGAACACAACCCCTTTCAGCAGTCCAAAAAGTTCTGTTAAATGACAACAGAGGGGACAGGCAACAAGAACCATCAGTCAAAGAGGGGAGGGCAAGTTCTTCTCTTCCGGGTCATGTTGGGGCGCTACCGGAACTGATCGAATTGGTAGTCTACAGTGTTTCTGGATGTTTCAGACTAAAGCTGGCGTCAGCATGAGACCACTACCATCTCGTAGCTCCGTCGTGGCCATTCCACGAGCAATCATGGCAGCCGCTCCCCACCAGAAGCCTGCGGGAGTCGGAGGCCCCCAAGACTTTTGTAGAATCTTCACGGCTGAGGGGACGCTTTTCGAGAATGGGACCCAAGCCCTAGCAGACAAGCGTCCGAGTTCCAAGGTGTCCCAGGGCCATTTTAGTGGACCAGGCCCAAAACCGAAGAGCCGGCCGCCATTTTGAGAGTCCTGTGGCAGCCGCCTATCGCTGCACCGCAAGAGCGGGCGCATCTCAACTACATGGTGAGCGAGACGCTGTAGCTCGCGGAATGACCACGACGGAGCCACGAGATGGTGGTGCTCTCATGCTGACGCCAGCTTCGGTCTGAATGATCCAGAAACAAGGTGGGGCTTTCATCGTTTGGGAAAAAAAAATGTTCTAAACCAATGAAAAGTGTTATTTTTAGGTCATATGACCAAGCCTTCCATCTTTAGGAAACCAAAAGTAAAATGAACCAATGAAAAGTTTTATAAACAAGTCACATGACCTGTTATGCGGCATAGGGCTACAAAAAGCGTAGAAAATCCGTTGGCACGTGAGGCGGCGTCAGTAGCGGACCCATGTGCGAATAGGCCGAAGGCAGCACAACGCGCCGAGATTCGGATGGCACCGAGGTGGTGTCCAGCAAATTGCCGCACTGGTGTGGCCATCCTACAATGCTGCGCCGAAAGACGGCGTGTCCAGCTGAGTTGCGGTCACTGTTGCGGTACAGTGACTCGAACGCGCCGAGATCCGGATGGCACCGAGGTGGTGTCCAGCAAATTGCAGCACTGGTGTGGCCATCCTACAATGCTGCGCCGAAAGACGGCGTGTCCAGCTGAGTTGCGGTCACTGTTGCGGTACAGTGACTCGAACGCGCCGAGATCCGGATGGCACCGAGGTGGTGTCCAGCAAATTGCCGCACTGGTGTGGCCATCCTACAATGCTGCGCCGAAAGATGGCGTGTCCAGCTGAGTTGCGGTCACTCTTGCGGTACAGTGAGTCGAACGCGCCGAGATCTGGATGGCCCCGATGTTGTGTCCAGCAAGTTGCAATGTGAGGACGTTCCTGCAATGGCCTTATATTTTAATTTGTACAATTACTTCTATACATTTTCTATTTGGGTGATAAATACAAACATACTAAATAGGTTCAAAACATTACAAAATTTTATTTTTTAAGTTTTTCAATTCATTTAAATACTAATTTTCATCACAAAAATCACAAAGGAAAAAATTACAATTCATATCAAAACCCTGACAAAAAACAGAGGAATCATCAATATATACAACACAATTAATATATAAAAATTATAACCCCTTGGTAACAAACATATCTCTCAACATCCTCACATGCTAACAATCATACCACACTCAACCTCATATTCAAATGGAGAAGGAACTGAATAGATAATAAGCAGAATAACAATGCTAAAATATTGGCCCCCAGATGTACTATTGGGCCATCGCAGCAGGTCTACGCGCGTTTCGGCAGCACTCGGCCGCCTTCATCAGGACCTTTTCCTCGTGATACAATCAATACCAAGGGATCTGAAAAATATATATACAACAAATCACCATTTTGTTACCACCCAAGAAAGTAAGATCTTCTAACAGGATTAATTAATTCACTGTGTTACATGAACCAGAAGCTCATCAACTCGACCACAAACTAAGACATCATACAATGAAACATATAGTACATATGATCAATAAGAAAGGACACATTTAATCTAAGTTATCTAAGCAAGGGGCTACACGGGTGCATAAGTCAGACTTACATAATCGTGTGGCAATAAAACATGTACCCAATGGTTACGAATTAAGTTAGGGCCATACCCGGGTAATCCCGTTTTTCAGATACCTCTGTCAGTGAGCTTACCAATTAGCACCAACGGCAGTAGAGTCAGGGAGGACCGGCTCTCACAATATTCATAGGGCAGGATGTCCTGTTTGTCCTTGAAGTGGCTATAAGCAGAGAATTACATATTTTAGCCAAACAGACCTCTTAGTGTGCAGCTCATTCGAGAAAAGACCAAGAGAGAGGCCCGTATTTATTGGACATCCATTACGTCCTTAAAGGAGTATACCTTTAATGGTAGTTGGAGACCCGGTGTGGCAGATGGTTCCTAGATTTTCGAATTCATGGAGTGGTTTAAGACAAAGACGGTCAGCGGGATGTCAGTTAAAATTCCTACCGTAATCTATAATGAAAAAAAAGGATGAAGAATCCGATTAAGTTAGCGAGCACATGCTACTAGGGTGTGCGTTTGAAAAGGGGCTGCCGGGTGAGTTCTTACTTCAATTTATTATAAAGGACACATATGGTAGAAAGGCACATTCGTGAATGTGCTCGCCGTCATCTGTGATGATAAAAGAATAAAAAAACCGAATAAATGAACATCCACATGTTGCTAAAGTCAATGTTTGAAGCAAGGCATACACAATAAGTCCTTACTTCAATTTGATTAGAGAAACTTATTCATGAAGACAGCACCCTCGTGGGTAAAGTTGCTCCGTAGTCTGCGTCCCTAGAGTGTGGGGTAGGAATATGGTATATTATATGCGGATGGCTAGCATAAAACAACTCATAATCCACTCGACATGTCAAGATCATTCAGTAATGCTCCCGAGTTTAATGCGGTCGAGAAACCCCCCGAAAAAAGAAAGGGGGTGCTTTGAAATGGATAATTCTCACACCTTGCGTTCTTTTAATAAAAAAAGGAAAGGCGATAGGGTTCATTAACACGCTATCGTGAACAGGGTGTCTATATTCTCTTCCGAGTAAAGTTCATGGCAAGTGTGAAAGCCAGCCGTAAACAAACAATTCGGTGCATTGCAGGGTCGGCACTCGGTATTAGCGAGCTCGCACTACTCTAGTCCGCTTACCTTGCAACTATACTTGTAGCATCGTGTCTCCGCACCGTCTGTCTCAACTGCCAACAAACGACTAAACTGGGAAGTCTTCCCTGTTTTAAATGCGGTCGGCGAATCCCAGTGTCACATGGCGAGTCGCTTTCAGATAATGTCAGACCGGCGTCCTACATCATAAGCATAGAAAGTGGACTACCTTTCCAGACGCCATCATGCTGTAAGGCGCAAGCATCCCCACGCTTAGACATCAATAAGGGACTCAACTCCGTTTGTAAACACCAACAAGGGACTATGACATACCTCCGTCTGCCCATGCTCGTGCCAGATATAATCTCTAATAAGCCTAAACTTGGTGATGATAAAAACGGGCATACTAAGATTGCCGCGTCTAACAAGAAACAGGTATCTGAAAATTATTATCTAAAATAATGTTAACTAACCGGGAGGTCAAAACTTTTTTATGAAGGATTTTTTATTATCAACCAACTGCACAATAAAAGTTAAAGACGCCCATATTATTTGAACAAGCATCTTTCAGATGTCAGATACACCTAAAGGGACAGTATTGGTGGCGGGAAGGCATCAGAGACAAGCCGCCTGATGTGAGTTCAGAAACAAATATTATCTGATGGATAATATGTCGCAAGTGGGGTTTTAGAATTCTGTTCACTTGGTTACATACCAAGATAACTCTTCATTCAGACCACGTTTCACGGTGTCCAAATGGAAAATCCAAAAGGTCTCTCGTTTCTTCCGTGTAATCTCATTTACTTGGCCCGGTTTAGGTGTCACTTTTTCCAAAATGCACCATTTGATCTCATTTTCTTTGTGAGATTTCTCCAAGCAATGCTGAACCAGTGGGGCTGTCAGCTTTTTAGTCCTGATGGCAGACTTGTGTTCACTGAAGCGGACACGAAACTCACGGCCTGTCTCACCAACATAAGCCAATCCACAGTCACAGAACATGATATACACAATGTTACTACTGCGACAGTTAGTCAAAAATCGCAGTTTGATGTGTCTTTCATTATAAGTAATTGTATCCGAAGTAATGGCTGAGTCACAGGCGTGGCAAGAACCACACCTGTGATTGCCTGTCACTGCTGGAAGGCCTGTAATGGAAGGCTGATTGGAAAACGGGCTCTTTGCCAGTGATCTCGAGTGGACTAGCATGTCTCGTAAATTCTTGTTCCTCCTGTATGCGAGCATAGGTAGTGGGAGCACAGGAACATTGTCATCTATGTTAAGAATTCTCCAATTTTTATTTATGATGTTCCGGATCTTAAAGTTCAGAGTTGAATGATCGATCACACATGTGATCCGCTCTTGTTTGACACGTTTGTTACCCTGAAGGAGTGCCGACCTATCGTAATATTTGGCTCGTTTGTAAGCATGTCGCACAAGGCGACGTGGATAGCCTCTCTTGAGTAGTCTTTCCCTGAGTGCGTCTCCATGTAAATGAAAGGAAGAAATATCTGTACAATTTCTGCGAATTCGTAAGAATTCCCCGAAAGGTACAGAGTCCTTCTGACAGTTGAACGGGCCTCCCTAGGTGGCGGCCATCTAGCTGAGTTGCGCCCGCTCTTGCGGCTACAGCGTCTCGCTCACCATGTTGTTGAGTTGCTCCCACTCTTGCAGTGCAGCAATAGGCGGCTGCCACAGGGCTCTTAAAATGGCGGACGGCTCCTCGGTTTTGGGCCTGGTCCACTGAAATGGCCCTGGGACACCTTGGAACTCGGACGCTTGCCTGCTAGGGCTTGGGCTCCATTCTCGAAAAGCGTCCCCTCAGCCGTGAAGATTCTACAAAAGTCTTGGGGGCCCCCGACTCCCGCAGGCTTCCGGTGGGGAGCGGCTGCCATGATTGCTCGCGGAATGACCACGACGGAGCCACGAGATGGTGGTGCTCTCATGCTGACGCCAGCTTCGGTCTGAATGATCCAGAAACAAGGTGGGGCTTTCATCGTTTGGGAAAAAAAAAATGTTCTAAACCAATGAAAAGTGTTATTTTTAGGTCATATGACCAAGCCTTCCATCTTTAGGAAACCAAAAGTAAAATGAACCAATGAAAAGTTTTATAAACAAGTCACATGACCTGTTATGCGGCATAGGGCTACAAAAAGCGTAGAAAATCCGTTGGCACGTGAGGCGGCGTCAGTAGCGGACCCATGTGCGAATAGGCCGAAGGCAGCACAACGCGCCGAGATTCGGATGGCACCGAGGTGGTGTCCAGCAAATTGCCGCACTGGTGTGGCCATCCTACAATGCTGCGCCGAAAGACGGCGTGTCCAGCTGAGTTGCGGTCACTGTTGCGGTACAGTGACTCGAACGCGCCGAGATCCGGATGGCACCGAGGTGGTGTCCAGCAAATTGCAGCACTGGTGTGGCCATCCTACAATGCTGCGCCGAAAGACGGCGTGTCCAGCTGAGTTGCGGTCACTGTTGCGGTACAGTGACTCGAACGCGCCGAGATCCGGATGGCACCGAGGTGGTGTCCAGCAAATTGCCGCACTGGTGTGGCCATCCTACAATGCTGCGCCGAAAGATGGCGTGTCCAGCTGAGTTGCGGTCACTCTTGCGGTACAGTGAGTCGAACGCGCCGAGATCTGGATGGCCCCGATGTTGTGTCCAGCAAGTTGCCGCACTGGTGTGGCCATCCTACAATGCTGCGCCGAAAGTCGGCGTGGGGTGCCCCGTTGGCTTATGACGTGATGTCAGTACTGGACTGATGTGTGAATAGGTCGGAACCAGCACAAGGCGCCAAGATCCGAATGGGAAGTCCTGGATGTTGAGTGCCTCAGTTGAGAGTTCTGAGCAGTGCTTGTAAGACTGTCTGAAGCTTATTTGCACCTGCTGCAGCTTCACTATTGCCCTGGTGTGGCCAAAGGTGGCACATGACATAGGCGGCCGGCTCCCGAGGTGCGGCGGAACTTTTTTCCTTTTCCTTTCTGCTTCTTTTCCTACAATCCGTTTCATCTGAAGACACGACCAGGTCCCTGAATGTGTGCAGCGGGACGCTATTGATTGAATGAAAATGGCGGCTTGACACAAAGCTGACTCAAGCGTTACTGTTGATGCTATACAGACAAAAATTGGTTTTCAGTTTGTACATTCTTCAGGTTTTTTTTTTCCATCCAAGTCTGATTGAGAGTTTGTAGAAAAATGGCTTCAGATTTTCCACATACTACTCTTCAACATTCTTCCTAAATGTAACAATGTGAAACTCACTAGGAGAATGGCTGTTTCTGTTTCCTTTCAAAATGCTGCCAACACTATTTTCTGAATGGAAGACACCATCTTGTAGCATAAAGGGCCGAAAGGGGTTCTGGTCTGGCCGATGGTTGGTGGAGACATTTTGACTATATCTTGGACCTGCCCGGCCTCGCCCAAAATGGCGCCGGTATAAATGGGACTCGTAACTCCTTGCCCGCAAATGTATATCTAGAAAATGTTATTGTAAGTGGCTGTATCGTATTTTAATTACAAAATGTACGTCCACCGATTCCGCAACTGTTAGACACCTTTGTTCTTGCAACCTAATGGCCCGCTCGTTACGTTCTTCTACAGTGTAAATGTCTCCTCATCATATACGATTTCAGTTTGCTCCGTGGCCGGCCCACGTGGTTATAGGCCCGTATTTGTATACTGTAATAAATAAAGGTTTTTAAAACAAAACATGGTAGTAGTATTTACATTGGTAAAGTTTTTACTTTTAGTCACTGTTTTCGAATCAGTAAAGGCAAGTGAAATAAAGCAGTCCAATTACATGACGGATAAAAGGTATAATATGTAGGAACGCAGTAAAGATAAATGCTTAAGGGCAGTTGTGTTTTTCATGTCTGCAATATAAAGTGATCGATAAGAATCTGATAATCAGGCGTATCGGCGACTAAGATAGCAGGCCGAATCTCTTTTACTCAACGGCTCCGTTATGGAAGGAAGAAACGCCCTTTTTCTCGAAAAAGGAATATATTTTACTTACAAGACAGTTGTAAATTTTCCGGGAAAGTACATTAGCCTGGAATATTATAACATATGTTTGAAAAAAAAATATTGTTCGAAAACAATAAAAAGCGTAATTTTTAGGTCATATGACCAAGCTTTTCATCATTAAATTAACAAAAGTAAAATGAACCAATGAAAAGTTTTATTAACAAGTCACATGTCCTGTTATGCTTACGTTACGCGCTGCGCGCCGCGCCGCGGATCACTTCCGGGTGCGGTAACGCGGCGTGTCATATAACGCATTACGCGACAACGTAGGTCAAGAATATAGTCAAAATGTCTCCACCAACCAGCGTTCGGAACACAACTCCTTTCAGCAGTCCAAAAAGTTCTGTTAAATGACAACAGAGGGGACAGGCAACAAGAACCATCAGTCAAAGAGGGGAGGGCAAGTTCTTCTCTTCCGGGTCATGTTGGGGCGCTACCGGAACTGATCGAATTGGTAGTCTACAGTGTTTCTGGATGTTTCAGACTAAAGCTGGCGTCAGCATGAGACCACTACCATCTCGTAGCTCCGTCGTGGCCATTCCACGAGCAATCATGGCAGCCGCTCCCCACCAGAAGCCTGCGGGAGTCGGAGGCCCCCAAGACTTTTGTAGAATCTTCACGGCTGAGGGGACGCTTTTCGAGAATGGGACCCAAGCCCTATCAGGGAAGCGTCCGAGTTCAAAGGTGTCCCAGGGCCATTTTAGTGGACCAGGCCCAAAACCGAAGAGCCGGCCGCCATTTTGAGAGTCCTGTGGCAGCCGCCTATCGCTGCACCGCAAGAGGGGGCGCAATTCAGCTGGATGGTGGGCAAGACGCTGTAGCCGCAAGAGTGGGCGCAACTCCGCTGGATGGGACAAGGTTCAGAATTGAAGAGTTATCAAAAGGCAAAAAGTTCCGCCGGATCCCGGGAGCCGGCGGCCTATGTCGGGGGCAATCTCAGGCTACACCAGTGCTATAAGACTTGGGGAGGGTGTCGGAGCCAAGCGTCTTCTCCGAGTCCATGGCCATCACACCGCCCCTCAGGGGCCTCCGTCAAGCTGTTTAGGAAGGTAACATATTACATTGTTTTCTAATGCAGTCAGGTCCACAAACGACACTCACTTACTTTGAGAATAGTGAAGCTGCAGTAGGTGGAAATAAGCTTCAGACAGTGTTACAAGCGCTGCTCAGAACTCTTAACTATGGCACCCAACATCCAGAACTTATGCTATTTGAGAATGGCAGTGACATCGAAGCATTTCAGGGACCAAAACCATTAACGTACTTTCACGTATGAAAATCTTACTTGGGGAGGGGGCAGGAGCGAAGCGCCCCCTCCCAGTCAGCGCCACCACACCGTATGTTGAAAATTTGAAGCCATCGTTCTACAAAGTCAACCAAACTTGGATTAAAAATCTAGAAAAATTTACAAACTGAAAACCAGTTTTGGTCTGCATAGCATCAGTAGCAACGCTTGAGTCAGCTTTGTGTCAAGCCGCAAATTTGATTCAACAAAGCACAGACATTCAAAAAGGCTCAAATTCAGAACTCTAAACTATGGCACCCAACATCCAGGAGCTTGCCATCAGTGATGTCACTAACCATGTCATGAATGATGTAATATGTGACATCATCAGCAGTGGATTGCGGGTGCGCGATATATAGTTAGCGCTTATAACTATATATGGAATTTCAATGGTTTTATGCGAGTAAAATAAGGTTTTGTAAATGCAAATCCCTAACTATATATGGCCTAAAACCAATGGTTTTTTCATTGAATTTTCAAGGTTTTGTAAATGCAAATTCCTAACTATATATCCACTATAACCTATGGTTTTTTCTGTGAATATATATATATATATATATATATATATATATATATATATATATATATATATATATATATATATATTACCTACTGGCAATAGCCAGTAGGTATATATAGTTAGGATTTTTTCTCTATGGAACTTTTGAAAATTCTATGTCTAATAACTTTGGCGTTTGTGGACGGAATCGGCTGAAATTTTCAGGAACATTGCACATTTTGTTTCTGAGCAGCCCCTGAAAATTTGGGGGGGTTCCGTCAAGGGGGGGCTGAGGAAAAAAGGGGGGTCCCAAATCGCGTTTTTCCCATTCATTTTTCCATAGGGCCTTTGGCCTCACTTTTAGCTCGAACGTCTGAATGGATTTGCACGAAACTTGGCAAAATTGTAGGGGCTGTTAGCCCGATGTGCCTTTGCTGGGTCTCAATATATGTGCTCCAGTGGATTTCGAGAAATTAACGTTTAAAAAAACAGATATATCTGTGACAGCGTCCCGGGTAGCGCTCCAGATCGCGTACTTTTCGCGTAACGGAGCTTTGCAAAGCGAAGCTGATTGGCTCTCCGGTGTCTGTCAACATTCTAAACAGTCCGGTGCGGCCGCCATCTTGTCTCTCAGTAGGATCGAGAGACAAGAGGAGGAGAAAAACGAAGGGGGAATTTAATGAAAGGGGACAAGGTAGACCCCTCTTGACCCCCTAGGAATGATGTTGGGGTTATTAAAGGGTCCCGTGGGGCAAATAAAAAAAAAATGATTTTTCGCGGTAGAAGCGCTTCTCGGTTCGCGAACCGGGTCGCAAACTGGTAGCGAAACGTGAATTCGCCATTTTGTGTTTCGATTTAATTAAATTACTGGATTGAGGAAAAGCAATGTGGGTATTGGGTATAAGGGGGTATGGGAGACGTATCCTGACCCCCTATGTTTTCTGAGGGTGGTTGAGGAGGCTCATATATGTTGATACTTGTCTTCTAGCGGTTGCGCGTGAGCGTTTTTTTTTTTTTTTGCCGCTTGACTTCTGTTTTGAAGGAAATTAGGAAGTGTTGATCGCCATTTTGACACTGCGAGTAAATATATTGTTAAAAATAATTGTTATAAATTAATCCGTATTGATAAACATTGTCTGCGCCATCTTGCTTTTTTTCCAATGCCACACTTTTGTCGTGCACGGCAGCCATTTTAGATGCCTTGACCAGACCCACTCTCTGCACGCCGCCGATCCTCAGCGTGGCTCCCCACCCTCGCAAGCATCTCCCCCACGCACTGGTCACCCCTGCTCTCTCTCTCATGCATGGGCCATAAACTTCCCCCATCTGCGCTGCTCTTCCCTGAGTATCACACCCTGTGCCCGCCCGACACCTCCCTTTCACCCTATTCACTACCGCACCCTCTGACACTCCTCTTCCTCTGTGTCTGATTGTCCAGGCCGGTCCCAGGCTATCACCTAGCCCTGCGGATGTAGCTTATGGCCCCAACTGTAAAGAATCACCCCTGTTCAAAGGAGTTACAGTAGGTCAAGGCCCCCACCTCATGAGATCCGTCACACCACACGCGTTCCTACTATCTGATAACGATCCTGTATTGTGATTGGGGAGGGGATTCTCACTGTAAGGGTGTGTGGGACCGAGCCTGAAGCGGAAGATTCCAGGGATGCCTTTTTGTACATCAAAGTCTTCACAATTATGTGTCACATTAAAAATATATAGCACTCCAACAAAGTAGTAGGATTATAACACTTTAATAACTTATAAATATATACAACGCTCCAACAAAGTAAACACGTTAAAAAAAAACTTTTTAAGCAACTATTTATATGACATTGCTTTAACTAGGATAGACAAAGAAATGACACAGTGATGTAAAAGTTTCTGAAAGAAATGCCAAGAACGTCCCATGTGAAAGTGAATTTTATCTGGCAATTTTTTTCTTTTCCTTCTCATGAAAAGAAAGTTAATGCCAGGTTCGTTACCTGCCTCATTTTCCCAAAAAAAAACTCTCGAGAGGGACCGAAAAAAAATATAGCTATGGTAATCATACCACGCATCGGCACATGGAGAGGTGGCACCCTCCTAATTATTCTAAAGCACAACTTCGAGATTTGGTGGATATCCCCCGACCGGCAAAAACATCCATCAATGACTTAGCAATAAGTGAGTCAGAGGCAAGGGAAACGGTCCCAAATCTGCAAAAGAACTTTGGGCAGATGAGATTGACTTGTGTAGCATGTGGAAAATTAATTTCATGCGGAGAGATGAGTATTACTTTAATAAATAGATCATATGAAAATCATCAAGGTCCAAAACGTCCTAGAAAGTAATTTTTGTCATTTTTGAGGAAGAGAGATAACCTACAGTGGTACGGGGTCGTTTTCGTTCGTACTAGGGGGGCCATGTGACATTCCTTCGGGGTGGCTTAGGGGCATTTAAAACAACTTCCCTGATACAGGTAGCATATAAAGTAGAGGCTAAATACCAGGATCTTTATCGATTGCTTTATGCTGTACAAAAATGAAAAACACACAACAAACCTGGACCATTCATATTTTCAATGTTTCTGCGTACTATACTTTTTAACCCATAACTAATTGAGCTGCTTCATTTCACCTACTTTTTAAAAAAAAAAATCAGAAACAGTGGCCTTTTATTTGAAACTTACCAATCTGCGCGTTACAACTACGTTTGCTTTTTCAAAAACCTTTAATAAAAATGTTGGTGCCCAAATACAGGCCTACAACCCCGTAAGACGGGCACGGAGCAGGCTGGAACTGTAAATTGGGGGGGGGGGGGGATTTATTTGTGGAAAACATAACAGAGAGTCAGTGGTCGTTGATTTCATAGTAAAAAGTGCGACAAGTGCAACAAAATCATATCGATAATTCATTGTGAGCAAGTACCAAAAGTGTCGACAATTCGAACCTTGAATAATAAATACAGTAATCAATGATGCATTAGAACTTGTAATCTGTATCCGTCCCATGTCAATTCATTGTTCGAACGTATAATCAATACCCATCCCGGATCAATTCATTGTTCTAACATATAATCAGTCTTATCCCATATCAATTCATGTGCTAAAAACTGCATACCTATCTCATGATATCAAGGCTGAGCAATCGGGCACAACAAGGAGTTGAGAGTTTCATTTGTACCGGTGCCATTTTGGGTGAGGTCAGGAAGGTCCAAGTATAGTCAAAATGTCTCCACCAACTCGTGGTTGGACCGGGACCTCTTTCGGCAGTCCAAAAGTTTTCGTTGAAGGGTAGCAGAGGGGACTGCCGACATGAACCATCAGTCAAAGTGGGGTGGGAGGCCGGCATGAGCGCGCCGACGTCCCGCGGCTACGTCGTGGTCGTTCCGTGGGTGATCATGGCAGTCATTCCCCATCGGGGGTCGGGGGCCCCGTGGCTCTTATAGAATCTTCAAAGTTGAGGAGAACGTTTCTGGACGCAGGACTCATTTTCTAGTTGAACTCAGAAGCGCCGTTGCACCGCTGGGTGAGCGGAGCATCATTGCCTCGCAATAGTGGACGAGACCTTTTGTTGGGTTAGTGGAGCGTTGGGGGTGCTGAGGGGCCCCCACCTGTGGGGGTGGGAGAGGCTCGTTCGAGCCGCCTCTCCCTCCCAGCGCACCCCACGCCGACACCTGGCGTTGATATCCGTGATGTCCGGACCAGTCGATAAGAGGGGGGGTCGGAGGCAGAGGCAAGACATCCCCCCCGTGGCCTGCAGGGCACCGCTTCAGGCCCGAACGGGGAGCTCATATCAAGCACACGTGGGAAGCGGTTCAGCGAGCCCGTCTAGAAGAACACCCTCCGGCCTGGCGGACTGAAACTTCATGGACTCACGCCAGGAATTCAAGGCAGCGAGCACGTCGCCAACTGTATTAACACCTTTACAGTATTCAGCAAACGCGCCGTTCGGTAGGCCAGTGTCCCCGTCAACAACGAGTCCAGGATACAGGGTGCTGGCCGCCATTTTGTCTGTCCGGCGGGGCCACAGCACTCTCCGGTATCGATCCAGCCGCCAGCAGGGCTCAGGGAGAGCCAGCCCGGGACCACCAACGGCACCAACAATGCAGGGAGACGGGCCACCAAAGCAGTGGAGGTAGTCAGCGCCTCTGGCCCATGGGCACAGACCACCGAGTGCAAGACATCCCCCTTCCAGTGTTATTACAGCCATAAAAGGAAGAAGAAGATCCCGTCGGCCTCGGCTCCTCTCCTGGTGCACCTTACGTGACGACCCTTTTGTTGGGTGAGTGGAGCGTTGTGGGTGCAGCTGAGGGGCCCCCACCTGGGGGGGTGGGAGAGGCTCGTTCACGCGGCCTCTCCCTCCCAGCGCACCCCACGCCGACACCTGGCGTTGATATCCGTGATGTCTGGACCAGGCGATAAGAGGGGGGGGTCGTAGGCAGAGGCAAGACATCCCCCCCGTGGCCTGCAGGGTGCCAGAAGAGAAAGGGAGGACCAGCACATTCCGGGCCGACCATCCCACGACTTCTCCGGCTGATGGCGGCTAGTCGGGCCCCGCCCTGCACGTGTCGAGGCCTCATATTCTGGATGGGCGTAACCGTGGACCTGTTGCACTTCGGGAGTGTCCGGAATGGGGGTAGGTATCTGCTGATTTGTATCTATTTCATGTTACCGTTATTGGGCGTGGCAGGTGGTGGGACAGACATGCTTGGAGCAGTGGGGGGGTGGCGGAGGTTAGCTACCTCGTGGCAGCCGTAACGTCAAGCTTGGCTTCTCTCACCACTTCCGTGTTTCTTATTTCTAGCGAAGTCAAAAACTCATCAGTGGCCTACTGATTTTGTTCGATTTCTTTCCCTTCTTTTTCAAGTGTGTTTCATTGTAAAGTTTCTGTTTAACAGGATACAGTGTTTACTTCGTATTTTACATATGTCTTCTTTATTAGGGGTACTCTCCGGTTGAGCCAGATGATGTACCTCTAATAAATGGTCCGGGTGGAACTAGTTTCTCAATCAGTGGGGAGTAGATGGGCATGACAGATTACAACGGGGGACAAAGGTCCGCATTACCCACCCTTCACTACTTGCAAAGACTAGACAGAATATTTCTATTCCACGTTATTTGCAAACAGAGAATACCTCGTTAGAACTATTCCTTGAACAATAAATGTCCAGCCAATCAATCAATCAGTGGGGAGAAAAACAGGCATGACGGATTACAACGGGGGACAAAAGTCCGCATTACCTATCCTTCACTATCTGCAAAGGGAGACAGAATATTCCTATTCTTCTCTGTTTGTAGACAGGGAATATTTCAAAGAGCAATACTCAATAAAAAATTAACAACTTTAAGGTAAATACTCACAATATGACTACTCAACAAAGTTAAAAAGTAACGGATATAGGTACTTGAGAGGTTTTCGGTGGCAGATAATCTACAATATACACTTGTACATATGAGTCTGATACACAGGGCGGATCTCTGTATAACTATGTATAACTAGATATTAGGATGGCATACAAAGCTCCCAACCTTCTTACTTTTTCTCTTAAAGGGTTTCAAATTGGGGACAAATATTAGGCTGTGCTCTAGAGGTTGACGGTGTTGCTCCACTGGTACTCGGGCCTTCTCATGAAGCAGAAGGAGCCGCTCTCAATCTCCTTAACTCTTCCCTTGCAAAGTTGACCGGATTCTTAGTCTGCAACTGCTTCAGCATACTTGCAGTTCCACACAAGTCCTTTTTATTGGGGTCTCCTCTTGAAAGCAGTCTTGCGTATGCGGCAAGTAACTTTTCTTGCATTCACCTTTTTTAAGACTTGTGAAAATTAATTTCAAAACATTCAATAAATACGGTGTTACTATGCATTGTGTCAAATGCTTTATTAAAAATATGCAGAAAATGTTCCCTTTATTTGTTGTTAAGAGAATTTGAAAGGAGAAAGTAGGAGATGAATAACACATGTAGGACGTTATATCTCAAACTGCAAAAATTGATAAAGAGGGTGGACCAAAGACTGCATGATGAATGACAGTGGAAGCGTTTCAGGCACACTGCGAAGATTTAAAAAAAAAAAAATATTGTCAAGTTTTACTTTGACTTGTGATGTTTGATCTCATTTAGTCACTTCAATCTAATTTTAAACACTAATTTTCTTTTTGTTTTGCAGATTACAATACTTATTTTGGACTCCATATTATATGTTGTTTATTATATTATTTTGTTACTTATAGTTCTAGTTATTTATTGTAGTGTTATCTTTTAGTTATAGTTTCGGTTATTGTTTTAATAAAAGTTAATTAAAAAAGTACATACGTCTGTTTTTTTGTGGGGGTAGCAGTCATCAATAGAAATGATATTTATAATTTGAAGTATAATGCTGAAGCTCACTCATTAGCAACATATTGTGGTGACATTTTAACCTATGTGCTGACGTAAGTGTTCCATAAACTACTACTATGGTAACAGGCAAAATACTGTTTGGGGGTAGGGTATAATACGCTGGAATGCTGTAAAAATAAATGGGCAAGGGCTGTTTTGTTTTCCACTGTTGCAACATAAAGTGATCGATAAAAATCCGATAATCAGGCCTATCAGCGACTAAGACAGCAGGCCGAGTCTCTTTTGCTCAACGGCTCCCTCATGGGACGAAGAAACGCCCTTTTTCACGAAATAGGAATATTTTACTTGCAGGACAGTTGTTAATTTCCTGTGAAAATACATTAGCCTGGAACATTGTTAGTGATAAACTGTAAATGCATCTGGGTCCTTTGCTTAAAAAAAAAATATATATAAAATATATTTGTGAATTAGAATAGGAATATATGTTACAGCTATAGATATTTGCTATTAAAAAACCATTGAAATTCACTGAAAAAACCATAGGTTTTAGGCCATATATAGTTAGGGATTAGCATTTACAAAACCTTAATTTACTCGCACAAAACCATTGAAATTCGCATATATAGTTAGATGCAATAACTATATATCGCGCACCCGCAATCCACTGCTGATGATGTCACATATTACATCATTCATGACATGGTCAGTGACATCACTGATGACATCACTGATGACAACTCAAATGACATCACTGATGACAACTCAAATGACATCACTGACAACATCACTGATGACATCAATCATGTGATAATACGATCAACCTCTTCAGACTCTAATATAACCTTAGATACACTCAGAGTAAACAGACACTCACAGACTGTCACTCATCCATGGAGTTACTCACACACCTAGTCAGTCATGCACTGAATCAATCACACCTCCATTTCATCAACTATACAGTTATACACACCTTACTTATTCAAACATACACTAACACATATTTACTCTCTTATACAATTCCTGATACAAGTTTTCAATGATCCATTCAGCCACTCACACACTCACTGGCTCTTATACACAGTAATTTATATCTGTGAACTCTCACATGTACTGTGTTTTACATATGTACTTACTTTGACATGTAGCACTGAGATATCCATTCACTCACCAATACACTCGTACACAGTCAACCACCCATACAGCTGTTTTCACATGCAGTTTTGAACCCATAGATCTAGTGAATCAACTGTTCACACATGTATGCACAGAGTCACACACCTCCCAGCCACCCCCACACACACACTCACTTTACCATACAAATACTTGGGCAATCAATCAATAACCCATATAGTTACTCATATAGCTACTGATCAACACATGCAGCAGTTCATAGAACAACAGATATAATGATGCACAAATTAAGACAGTTTAGTCACTAACCCATGCACTCAGTGAGACACATTTAATCACTCTCTCATACAGTCAGTCATGCACCTACTAAATCCTTCATCCAGACACTTATACATCCACTCATTCTTCAATATGTAAGACATATTTTGACTTTTCAGAAACATACAGTCACTGGATGTTGTCATTTGAGATGTCATCAGTGATGTCATTTGAGATGTCATCAGTGATGTCATTTGAGATGTCATCAGTGATGTCATCAGTGATGTCACTGACCATGTCATGAATGATGTAATATGTGACATCATCAGCAGTGGATTGCGGGTGCGCGATATATAGTTATTGCAACTAACTATATATGTGAATTTCTATGGTTTTGTGCGAGTAAATTAAGGTTTTGAAAATGCTAATCCCTAACTATATATGGTCTATAACCAATGGTTTTTTCAGTGAATTTTCAAGGTTTTGTAAATGCAAATTCCTAACTATATATGGTCTATAACCTATGGTTTTTTCAGTGAATTTCATTGGTTTTTTAAAAGCTAATATCTATAGCTGTAAAATATATTCTTTATTACGTGACGTATCACGTAGCCACGTGAGACGCCTCATGACGCGTCACATAAACGTGATATATCGTCTCTGCAGCGCAAACAAAACCCGTAACGCAAGCGCGCCAGAGCACGCTTACAGATATATATATATTTTTTTAACCTTAATTAGACAAAATCCACACGTGCACATATCTTGAGGCCTTGCAAAGGCACATCAAACAAACAGTCCCTACAATTTTGCCAAGTTTGGTGGAAATCTATTCCTTTAAATTTTATTTTACTGTTTCTCTTGGTTTTCCCCTTGTTACGCTTACTGGAACGCTACCCGGTACGCAAACCGGACGCTCCAAAAACACAAGATGTCGGACTCCCGTTACGCTACCGTTTAGCTGCCCGGTTGGCGTACCGGGAAGCGCCTCTACCGCGAAAAATCGCAATTTTTTTTTCTTTTTTTTTTGGGCCCCGCGGGGCATTTTAATATCCCCCTCATCAATCCTAGGGGTTCAGAAGGGGTCTACCTTGCCCCCTTTCCTTAATTTCCCCCTTCGTTTTGGCCTCCTCTTGTCTCTAGATCCTACCGAGAGACAAGATGGCGGCCGCTACGGACTGTTTAGAATGTTGACAGACACCGGAGAGCCAATCAGCTTCGCTTTGCAAAGCTCCGTTACGCGAAAAGTACGCGAACTAGTGCGCTATCTAGGACGCTGTCACAGATATATCTGTTTTTTAAAACGTTAATTTCTCAAAATCCACTGGAGCACATATATTGAGACCCAGCAAAGGCACATCGGGCTAACAGTCCCTACAATTTTGCCAAGTTTCTTGTAAATCCATTCAGCCGTTCGAGCTAAAAGTGAGGCCAAACGCCCTATGGAAAAATGAATGGGAAAAACGCGTTTTGGGACCCCCCTTTTTTCTCACCCCCCCCTTGACGAAACACCCCCAAATTTTCAGGGGCTGATCAGAAACAAAATGTGCCATTTTCCTGAACATTTCAGCCGATTCCGTCGACAAACGCCAAAGTTATTAGACATAGAATTTTCAAAAGTTCCATTGAGAAAAAATCCTAACTATATATACCTACTGGCGACCGCCAGTAGGTGATATATATATATATATATATATATATATATATATATATATATATATATATATATATATATATATATATATATATTATATTACCTACTGGCGGTCGCCAGTTGGTAGATATAGTTAGGACCTATTATCCGTAGGAAAGCTGCAACATTCTATTGTCAATAACTTTGGCGCCAATTGATGAATCTGCGCAAAATGTTTCAAACTTTTGGCCAGCTCAGTTCCGTTCTGCTCCTTCCTTGAAAATTTTGGGGTGATTGGTCAAGCAGGGGCTGAGAAAAAAGGTGGTCCCAAAATGTGTTTTTCCCATGCAATTTCCCATAGGACCTTTAGCCACGGCTACAGACCGCATGGCTGAATTGAATTACTCAGGGGGGCTCAAGGTCCCTCCTGCAGCTCTGGGGACCGCCACCCCCTGGGCTTTAAAATGTTAACTGGGGGGGCTCTGAGGCCCCCTCAGCCCCAGGGACCGCCACTACATGGGGCAAGAATTAAATGTATGTGGGGGCTCATGGGCTCCCCCGCTGCCCAGGGGAGTGCCACCCCCTGGGGCTTTAAACAAATGGGTGGGGGGGTCTCAGGCCCCCCCAGCCATGGGGACTGAAACCTCCCCGGGTCTTAAGAAAATTGGATGGGGGCTCTGAACCCCCCCAGCCCCTTGGACTGCCACCCCCTCAGGGCTTCTGATAAATGTGAGAGGGGGGCCGCGTGGCCCCTTCCTGGAGCCTTGTATAGGCCCTGTGGACCACCACCCCCCAGGGCCAGCTTCTGCAGTGTCCCAGGGTGCTTAGCTCCAGGACACTGCTCCATCCATCACCACCCCCTTTTGTACCGGTTTGCAATGGCAGGGTGGGAGCCACAGCTTTGCTTCATAGAAGCGAGAGCAAAGCAAATTGCTTTTTAATATGGGGAGCAGCATGTTAGCTGCTCCCCATATAGAAAAGCAATGCCGGCTCACGCAGGAGGCAGGAAGGCAGGAAGGCGGTGGGACCGTGGGGGGATTAGGTACCCCCCCACTGTCCCCAAAGAGGGCCAGCCCCTGGAGATAGTAGTGGCCCAGGAGGGAGGCCATGCGGCCCCCTCAAAAAATGTTTTTTTTAAAAAAAGAAATGGCCCGGGGAATGGGGTCCCCAGGCCATAACTGGCCATAGGAGGGGGCAAGGCAGCCCCCCTAAAAATTTTTTTTTTTTTTTTAAAGTGCCATGCTCTGGGGGATGGGGTCCCCTGGGCAAATAATGGCCTCGGGGGGCACACGGCCCCCTTCCTGATTAATTTTTTTTTAATAAAAATTGGGGGCAGGCCCTGGGGGATGGGGTCCCCAGGGCCAATAAATTAGAAAAAGAAGAGGGGCTACACCCTCTTCTTTCAAAAAATTAAAATAAAATAAAAAAACGGGATGGGGCCGGAGGCCACGCCCCCTACCAGCATCACTCTGCAAACACACACCCTGGTGTGTTTACAGAGGGGCAATGAGTTCCCCTTGAATACTGGGAGTCGCTGGGGGAAACTAGCCTACCAGAAAACTCCAGTATGTGCCAGGGACCTGCGCTGCAGAAAGGTGTTCTGAGGCCATGCCCCTTTTTACACCTCTCTGCAACACAGAATCCTTGCGCTTAGTGGAGGTACCTGGGGGGCTAGTTGGGTGCCAGGGGACTGCAGGATTCAAGGGGACTTAATCCCCTAACTTAAAATGCACCACGGGGTACGTCTGCACAATGGTGAAGGTAGTGGGCGGGACCTAAGGTGATATGTGTTTTTTAGCCCAGCACTGACCCTGAAAAGTAATTCTAAGCGTACTTACAGTAACTTTTATTTTTCGTTCCATAGGAAACCATTGTGTGGTTTCAGCAGAAAAGTTTCTGAGTGTTGATTTTTTAAATGTACAGATATTCCTCTAAAATCAGCCGAACTACGAATTCCAATTTACTCACCTGTTATCAGGAGTGACCTCAGTGCTGCTACTTTTAGCCCAGCACTAACCCTGAAAAGCAATTCTAACCATATTTACCAGTAACTTGTATTTCCTTCCATAGGAATCCATTGTCTGGTTTTCAGCAGAAAAGTTTCTAAGTGTCTATTTTCCCAAACTACAAACATTCCTAAAAAATTGACTCTATGACTTAAACGCATTCTTTCAATTGTTTACAGGAGATGCACCAGTGCTGGATCCAGGATCCGCCGCTGAGTAATAAAAAGTAACAATAGCACTATTTACCTGCTAAAGGAATTTCCTGCTATAGGATAACATTGGTAATTTTATGAGAAAAAATGTCTGTCAACTATTAAAATACAATAATA
The DNA here is from genome assembly GCF_964263255.1 of Lissotriton vulgaris. NCBI lineage: Eukaryota > Metazoa > Chordata > Amphibia > Caudata > Salamandridae > Lissotriton > Lissotriton vulgaris. Next base: position 457,430,020 of record NC_141696.1, on the reverse strand, counting down.
TTCCTAAAAAATCACTACTTTAACAAAAACACTTTTACTCAACCGTTTACAGGAGATGTCCATGGACGGAATCTAGGATCCAGTCCTGTGGTTAGAAAAGTAATTCATAAAGTAACTAATTGGATTTAACTAGAAATTCAAGAGGTCAATGTTGCATTGTATTTGAAATTGTGTTGCCCATTGCAACAACTGTAACTACTGTACTTAAAAGTCTATTGCCTATTTGCAAAGTATTTAAACTAAAGTAATTCATTCTAAGAAAGTATATTTTGTAATGTAATGTTTAATGTAATTATAATGTAATTTAAAAAATAAAATATTTAAAAATAAATAGTTTAAAACATGTAGTAAATCAGTATCATTAAAACAAATATAACAATTAATACATTTAAAAATTGTTATTTACAAATCATTCGTAATTCACTGAAAAAAACTTTGGTTTTAGGCCTGATAAAGTTAGAAACTAGCATTTAGAAAACCTTTGAAATTTACTGAAAAAAACATAGGTTTTCAGGAATGTTATATTTAGCTGGACATTTCACTTGTTCAAAACCATTCAAATTCCTCCAATTTAGGGGCTGATTATGATGGACGGGCCCCCGAAGTGAAGGTCTGTATGCTTTTCCACGGCAGAAAAGCCTCCGTGGAAAAGCATACTTTCTACTCCATCCTAATATGGCTGGCGGTGTCTGATAGACACCGCCAGCCATGTTAATGCTTTTCCGCCGCGGTCTGAAGGTGACCGAGGTGGAAAAGCGGCGGACAGATTGCAAGGCCCACCAGCCATCCTAATTTGGTGGTGGTTCTTTCAAGCATCCGCAGCGGTTTTCCAGCATCCTCCGGGCCGGCGGTGGCTTCCGCCGGCCCGGAGGATGCGGTAACTCCGCAATCGTAATAGGCCCCTTAGTTAGTTGTACTCACTATATCTCGTGCACCCGCAATCCACTGCTGATGATGTCACATATTACATCATTCAAGACATGGTCAGTGACATCACTGATGACATCTCAAATTACATCACTGATGACATTTGAGATGCATCTTTAGAGAGACATCTTATTTCCTACAAGAACCCTTTTTGTTTGTTTGTCAAACAAAATGGCATCTGGACAGCAGCAGCAGCAGGAGGAATTATCTTCTGAAGAAGAATTCTTGCAGGAGGCTCCACGTCCACAGAGGCCAGAATCTGTCATGTGGAAATTCTTCACTTTTCCACCTGGAGAGAAGAAAGTAAATGCGAGAAAGGTGATGTGCAAACTTTTTAACCGAGTCCTGTCAACAGGCAGTGAAAAAAATACTCTTGTGCACTGCTTCTATGTACAAGCATCTCCGGATCACACATCTTCTCAATCTTGCTCGGGAGGAAATGAGGCGAGCTGCTTTGAACCCCTCACCTGCTGTGGCAAGTACGTCTGGAGTGTCCTCAGGAACACCTGCAATTTACATTAGGCCAGAATTCGCCTTTCTTGAGCAACACTGCATGAAGTGTAAGGAACTTATATACTTCAGTGAGCAGTTGGTGGATGCAGTTAGTGCTGCGCAACACAACCATTGCTGTCATTTTTATTTTTTTTAGGATAAGTAATTCCAAAAGTTTCCTGTTTTGTTCGTTCTTTTTTTGTGTTCATTTTTTGAAAAAATACAAAAAAATACAAAATTGTTCAAAAAAATTAAAAAAACATACAAAAGAAAAAAGATGAAAATAAAAGTTTTTATCAGAACTACATTATGTGGTTAAAGAAAGAACTATAATTGCAAGGTAATGTGTGAAAGTGTGGTTGAATATATGTATACAGCATGATTGACTGAAAGAATGCATTAGTAGTGTATGGTGAATTTATAGGTGAAGATTTATGAGGAAGTACTGCAGCGTGACACTGCAATCTCTTTAGCTGCAATGCACTGTGGCACTTCCGAAGCACAGGGATGTGACATATGTACATGAATATGTTGCAAATCTGTGCTTCCCTCAGCACTGCTGCACAAACTGCAGCCATGCGGTGACACAGGCCCCCTTGCACCATGGTGCAACGATGTCTGTGTCGTGCGGAGATTGTTTTTGTGCAGGAAGGGACACCTTCCTGCACAAAAACAATCAATAAAGGCATATTCCTCTTTCAATGTATGCTGTGGAATGCAACATGCATTCAAAGAGGAAAAAAATAGGAGAAATAAAAACATTTCTCCTCGTTGCCCCTTGCTTCACCAACTCTAGGATGGTGCAGCATTCATACACATCTCCAGATTGACAATTTCTCATAAATCTGGAGATGTGTCTTGTTCTATGGGTGTTGCAGGGGAACACCCACAGCAACACCTATGGAACCCCCTTCAACACAAAGTTCTGTGTATGAAGGGGACTTATTTACAAGGAGAGGAAAAACCACCCAGGGTGGCTTTTCCTCTTCTTGTAAATATGAAGGAGTGCCGGGCGCCATCACTATGTTACAAAAAGTGACGTACTGGTTGTTCAGGGTGCTTGTAAATCTTCCCCATAAGTGCTTAGGTATTAGCAGACTGATACAATAAGAACATAGTGTTGGATGGGTGAAGAATTGCATGAGACTGACAGGAGGTATCCTATGTTGCATGGCTACTACTTCAGTATTAATGGAGTGGACCAATAGTATGTATCTGCTTAGAGATTTGTAGGGATTATGGACAGAATATGTTACGTGTACTTGTGTTGGTGCCTAGGTCATTTTATAAAAATACCACTAGTAACTGGAATGATTACAGTGCTACAAACAGAGTGAACACTTAATGTATAAGTGCTACTGTATTGGTGGAGTGATAGGATAAGTAGATAGTGGTAGATAAGTGATTAAAGAAGTGCATGGGACTCACTGGACGATTCCTACTATGCATGAGTACTAACTGGGTATTTAGAAGAGTGTATCAATAGTATGTAGCTATTTAGAGGTCTGCTTGGATGTTGCACAAAATATTATAGCTGTACTTGTGTTAGCTAGGCCATGCCATAGGTTCATGACTAGTAACTAGAATAATGACAGTATTATAAACAGAGTGTATGGTGAATTTATAAGTGTTTAGGTATTGGTGGAGTAATAGGATAGGTAGATAGTGCTGGATGGGTGATTGGAGAAATGCATGGGTCAGACAGGAAGATTCATACACTGCATAGGTACGAACTGGGTATTTAGAAGAGAGTATCAATAGTTTGTAGCTGGTTAGAGGTGTGCATGCATAGTGTACAAAATGTTGTACCTGCAATTTGGTTAGTGACTACGCCATTCCTTAAGTATACAACTAATAAGTGAAGTAATGTCAGTTTTGCAAAGAAAGTGCGTGCTTATAAGTGCTAAGGTATTAGTGAAATGATATGATATGTAGATGGTGCTGAATGGGTGAATGGAGAAGTGCATGGGACAGACAGGAGGATTCCTAGACTGCATAGGTACTAACTGGGTATTTAGAAGAGTGTATCAATAGAACGTAGCTGGTAAGAGGTCCGCATATGCATAGTGTACAAAATATTGTATCAGTAATTGTGTTAGTGGATAGGCCATTTCTTAAGTATATGACTATATATGACTATATACCTGGTCGCAGAACGCCGACACCGCCCAGCACTTCCTTTTGGAGCCAGCATCTTTCCACGGCAACGCCTCGCCGGACCCGCTTCGCGGGTCCCGCAGCGCGGTAAATACCGCGAAAGTACCATCTTTAAGGGGGCAGTCTTCCTTTGACCGGTAGGGCTGCGAGCACCAGCAGGGACTCCAAGGAGCAGGAGTCCCGGCGCGACCCATTCAGACCAGCTGGGCTGCTCTCCCTGCCGGCCCCGCCCGCCCACCCACAGTGTTAAAAGGCGGCTCTTCCAACAAGCGAGTGGGATCTTTACCTGGTCGCAGAACGCCGACACCGCCCAGCACTTCCGTTTGGAGCCAGCATCTTTCCACGGCAACGCCTCGCCGGACCCGCTTCGCGGGTCCCGCAGCGCAGTAAATACCGCGAAAGTACCATCTTTAAGGGGGCAGTCTTCCTTTGACCGGCAGGGCTGCGAGCACCACCAGGGATTCCAAGGACCAGGAGTCCCTGCGCGCCCCATTCAGACCAGCTGGGCTGCTCTCCCTGCCAACCTCGCCGACCCGCCTATCACAACCATTGTTATTTAAAGGTAGACGAGGGAGCACGGGAGCGCGGGAGCGCGCCGGGAGAAGCCCGGGACAAGGGCGGGAGCGTCTGTGGCCATCCGTGGTCGAACGAGGTTGGGTTGGGCCCGGACCCCTGCCAAAATTATCATCAGATATAACTTTTTATTACCAGCGCGGGACCTAAAGGTACATCACCATTGTCTGTTATCGCAAGAGAAGGTGACACATAGCATTAAAAGCACTGAGGAATAATCAAGTTAAACAAACTGAAATCCATCATGACATTGAGATCAGGGAAAGAACGTCTAGTTCAGCTACAAACATCAAAGGGTGTAGTCTCTGGCCCCCTGGATGCCTTCATCACCAGAGCCACTAAGAACCTGGAAAAATAAATAGAAATGGTAGAAAAAAGGCTGTCCCTAGACCTAGTTACTGGAAAGCGCTCCTCTATGGGTGGACTAGCATCAGCCAAAAGCCCTGTCCCCCATGCAGCATCTAACTGCATCTATTCCATCGAGACAGAGGCAATAGTCCATGTGGATGGAGAGGGGGTGATACTACCCTCATCCCCAGACTCCAGGGCCCAGAAACTCAACGTTAACCAGTCAAGGGATGGGGTCGAAGGTCAGAAAATAGGGGAAGATGAACACAACTTGGTTAATTCACCTCAATCTACTGATTCTACACCACTTAACTTGACCGAGCTGATTCATACGATCCCGAAACCGATATCCCGTAAGAGAAAACATGTCTCGAGCCCACAGGGGAAGAAAGATCAAAAACAGCCCAAATTGAATGATATTCGTGGCGCGACTTTACCAGCTTCACAACCACCCCTTGGTTTCCCAAATGTGTATTGTCCATCATTCGCCCCCCTGGGGTCATCTAATCCTTGTCCAACATGCCTCAATAGTGACGAAATTTTGTTGGTCAAAATTGAGGCCATGTTAAAAACCATTTTGCTTCCGGTTCTGGAGAGAACAAGGCTGATGACCGCCAAAATTGATGCACTGGAAACCATAGTAAATTGGGCATATTGCAATAACTATCTACGCCCAGTTTTGCGGTGGGGGCTCGTAATCCGACACTGGGCAAAACACAAATAGTTAGTAATCCCACAGTGACCCAGGTAACCAAGCCCGTTCCATCAGGGGTAGCTATTAACAAACTGATAGCAGGGGCAAGGTCCGTTGACACATCTTCCACCATCAGTGGAGGTCCCTCAATCAACGTACCAAGAAAAAAATATCCACCCAAACCTACTTTAGATAAGGCAAATTCGTCTATGTCAAAAGGCATGATAAAACAATCTAATAGTACCCCAGTTCAATCATCTAGGAGGGGAACAATCAATCCCAATTCCTCCAGGACGCCGTTTTTGGGTAAACAAAAGATGCGCCCCTCACCCCGAGTTAATCTACCCCCAGAAGCGACCCAATATACTATAGTTTTAACTGGGGTTGCTCCCTTAAGAGACGGTATTAAGGAGACACAAGGGGAATTGCGTAATAAAGCAATAGACTGGTTAAACAAAAACCGTCCCCTACCACCTTCATCTCGAACAGAAATTTTTTATGTAAGGAGAGTAGACTGGGTGGGCAATGGCACCAAAGATCTGGAAGGGGACTGCATTCTGATTTCATTCAAAGACCCCTGGGTGGTAGGCTTCATACGACGAAAAGCTAGATTTGCTCGCCAGGGTGATGTCCAATCTTTGGATCTTGCTTACTTCTACCCTCATACACACAGTAACCTTCCCATGGGCCCAAGTCAGTGGAGAGTGAGAGATGGGAGGTACAAAGGGCCAAGGTAATAACACTGCAGATCCCACAATAGCATCATTTAATATTGTGTCCTGGAATGTCGCGGTAGTGAAGGCTCGCATGGACTCTGAGGACTGGCTGGAGTTTATCGACAACTACGACGTTGTGCTATTACAAGAGACTTGGGCAACTGAACCTATATATAAAGCTGGCTTTTTAAACTTTTCCGACCTGCACTCAAGAGTAATAAAGGGCGAGCCTCAGGGGGATTGACTACATGGGTCAAACAGGTATGGGGATACAAAATCACAGAATTTTATGAGGACTTTCCTGACCTACTGGCTATTAAGTTGAGCAAGGAAGGCGGTCAGGATATGCTCATCATTAACATCTACTCTCGTGGCCTCCCTGGTGGACGATGTCCCCCGATGGTGGATGCCCTGCATAGCATTTTAGCGGGATGGAACAAAGGAACCCTAATCCTTCTAGCTGGCAATTTAAACTGTACTATTGAGCCGCTCTACGTTGCAGGGGACAGCTGGGGGTCCACAGAGGACACCACATGGAATATACCGGACCTATTGTCCAGCAAACCTGTTAAATCAACGGAGGCTGCCTTGAACTGGACTGCACTTTGTCTCACCTGGGGGTTAAGGGCAGTATATGGACGTACTCCTTCCGACCTCGGTGCCAACTTTACTTTTGATAATGGTTTGAGAAAAAGCTGCATAGACTACATCCTCTTAAAAATAGAATTCTGGGCACTGATGGTCGATATGGAAGTTGTCCCCCGCCCAGAAAGTGATCACGACCCTTTGTCATTGAAATTAAGGATGCATGGTTTGGGAAGACTGGTAGATCCAGTTCCCACGGGGCAAGGGGTTGTAGTGCTTTCCAATGATCGCAGGAGGTTGAAATGGTCTAATATATCAGGAGATGAATCCCTACAGACTAATATAGAAAATATGGCCATGCTTGCATCAAACAAAATGCTGCCAGAGGACACTGGGAGAGGTACTATAGAACCAAACAAAATCATGGACATACATGAACAGTGTTTTGCCGAGCTCAAGCTACTCCTTACTAAACCTTGTCAGCAGGGTGTTGGGCGACCGCATGCTATCAGGGCAAAGTGGTACAACAAAGATTGCAGGGAGGCTCACAGTAATTTAATTGAAATAGTTAAATCCAGAAATATGTGTGCTGTAAAGGAGGCCATGAAACGGTACAAAAGAGTACAGTGGGAAGCTAAAAGAGCGTGGGAGGATGGTTATTGGGCCGATCTCCTGGAAGCTACCAAAACAAATAACCAGACCAAATTTTGGGACATAGTAAAATGGGGGAAGGATGGTGATTCCCGAACTCCAACCAATCATGTGTCCCCAGAAGCCTGGATAACCCACTATTCATCCCAATTTAGTTTGGCGGGCACTGACCCTCCTCCAAAGCTGGACAAGCTGTATGTAACGCCACCTGTGGAGAAGCCTTGACTTTTTCTCATATTGAGGCTGAGTTGGCCATTGGTTTGACTCAACGGGGGACAGCCCCCGGGTTGGACCAAATACCAGCTGATCTGTTTAAAACAAACACAGACCTCTGGGTGCCATACATAACCAAAATAGCCAATGCTATAGCAAATGGTGCATGCATCCCTAAAACATGGAAGGGGGCTGAGATTCTTCCTATATACAAAAAAGGAGACAGGTCTAATCTGGGCAATTATCGCCTGATTAGTTTAATTGACTGCCTACAAAAGGTTATTGCCCTAATGATCTTGGCTAGAGTGCAAGGGTGGATGGTCTCTGAAAATATACTGTCTCCCCTGCAGGCAGGCTTCAGAGCCGGGACGAGTACTATCGATCAGGTGTTCCGATTTTGTATGATTTTCTGGAAGGTGGTTACGCTAGGCGGTGGTACCATCTTCGCAGCATTTATAGACCTGAAGTCAGCCTTCGATTTAGTACCTAGGGGTAAATTGTGGCAGGTACTGAGGGACCTGGGTTTATCTGGAGAATTACTAGAGTTGATCATTAGAATGCATGAAGAGAACTCCGCAAGGGTAAGGTGGGGAGGACAAGGACAATATACAGACTCTTTCCCGGTTACCCGTGGAGTATGCCAGGGTTGTGTCCTTGCGCCCACTCTCTTCCTGCTCTTCATAGACCAAGTAGTAAAATTCTTCACGGCCACCCATACTGATGCCCCATCACTTGCAGGGACCAAATTTCCCATGCTTATCTTCGCTGACGACACCCTACTCCTATACAAGACACGGATAGGCCTACAGCGGGCCTTGAACCGTTTTGAGGAGTTTTGTGTTGGAAATGATCTCCAGATAAATGAGGGTAAAACCAAGTTTATGGTTTTAACCAGGAATAACATCGTACGTAGCAACGTACAACTGAGTGGGGTCAACTTGGAACAAGTTGAAACCATGACTTATCTGGGGGTCACCTTGGACCGCCGTTTGTCATGGAAAGAGCAAATCGCGGCCCAACAGCTGAAATTTGCTCAACTAACCGGCTGTCTTTTGCGCGAGCAGAAGAGATCCATAACCAAATGGGTTATCCCTGCTATGAAAATTTATGATACCAAAATAAACGCTGCTATACTTTACGGGGCTGACCTATGGGGATTTATGGACCTCTCTAGTCTCTATAGAACCCAGTGCAAATTCCTTCGGAACTTGGTAGGGTTACCTCAATCGTCTCCATCGATACCCCTTTGCCATGATATGGGCTGCCCACCAATTAATACACTGATTGCCGATGCACTCTAAATTAGGTATATAGATTGTTCAGTAACAAATTCACAACAATTCAAAACAACAAATTGACAGAAGTGACAAAAACTCCAGCAGATGGGTGAATCTTGGAGTCTTTAAAGCAGAATACAGCCAGCCTGGCTGGAGTTTTTGTCACTTCTGTCAATTTGTTGTTTTGAATTGTTGTGAATTTGTTACTGAACAATCTATATACCTAATTTAGAGTGCATCGGCAATCAGTGTATTAGACAGTAGTAGTTTTTCTACTTAAAGGAGTGGTTCAGGTTTGTCCACTCGCCGATTAGCACCTAGGACACTCATTGTTTCAAATTTGTATGCGTATGAACTGGCAGTGCACCCACCTAAACTGATCTAAAAACCTTCTGTTTTCTTATTGCCCACCAATTAATGACATGGCAAGACTCAGAGTAGTGGCGCTCTGGATGCGTTTGTGGACTTCCCCGGATCTGATACTCTTTACTAAGGAGTTAGCGGAAGTGAGGTCAATGGGGGGCTCTGAAAGAATCCCCTGGCTTCGTTCAGTGAAAAAGAGTCTGCATGATATGGGCTTAAAACATCTGTGGGATTCTCCAGGCACCAACACTTTTCCATCTAAAAAAGAATTCAAAGAATTATTCTGGGCCTCATCTCGTCATTCTTTGGTAATCGCTTCCAGTTCTGGCAGCCTCGCGGGATGATTCTTAAGCTTTAAGCTGGACCCTTCCCGTGAGACTTACTGGGACATCATCACCAGACCACTGGACAAGAAACTTTATCATCAGTTTCGAGTGGGCCCTACCATTGAATTCTTTCACCTCGTCCTGGGGCAAAACATTCTCACGTTCTTGTTGCTGTTGGTGCCCAAGTCAAAAGGAAACAGAGGGTCATCAATTGTTTGCCTGCCCGCAGTACTCAGAACCCCGTACTACATGGTTAAAACCCCTGTTTAAGCGCCTCTCTTGTAAAAGGTCCTCCGAGGCGATCTGGGTGTTAAAAACTAATACCTCGGAAATATTTGTGATATGCTTGGCCAAATTTTTAGGCTGGGCATGGGCAATAAGGGCCAGAAGGAACTCACCCTAACTGTACTATGTAAGATCCCATCAAATTCTGTGAATTGTGCATAATGTTTAAATTTAGTTTTTAGCTCCAGGTTTATTTATGTCTTTGTTACTTCTCATGATTTAATAATCAGTTTTAGCTGTGATTTCAGTGTAATTTTAATAACATGGCTAATGTTTTTTTTCTTTCCAATATATTGTATAGTGGTTAATATGTTTTGTAATGTTCCTTAATTTGTCTTTTATGATTTTATTATCGAAATAAAGACATTAAAAACCTGAAACCTGACTAATAACTGGAGTAATTTCAGTGCTGCAAAGAGAGTGCATTCTAAATTTATACGTGCTTATGTATTGGCAGTGTGATAGGATATGTACATAGTGCTGGATGGGTAAATGTACAAGTGCATGGGACAGACAGAAGGATTCTTAGACTGCATAGGTACGAACTGAGTATTTAAAAGACTGTTTCAATGCTCTATAGCTGATTATAGGTCTGCATGCATATTGTACAGAATATTGTAGCTGTACTAGTATTGGTGTGTCTATTGTTTCGAGCAAGGCAGTCTGTATTTTAGGGTGTGAGGAGGTGCACCAGATGATCATGTGGATGATGTTATCAGTGATGTCATTTGAGGTATCATCAGTGATTATCAAAACATACAAGTAGAGAAAGGGTCCAAGGGATGTTTAAAGACCATGCCTAGGTTGTACCCCCCATAAACAATATATGAACATCAAAGAAACCTAGGGGTCTAACAAAGAGGATATCAGAAGGGGCCTCAATATGTCATCGACAATGTCTTTATTGGTACAGAAATGACCAACAATTAGCTTGTAGAGTAGAATAAATAGTGATTAAACACAAGGTCTGTAGTGATTATGAATAGAACCCACAAGGTGTTCATAGTATACCCATCAAAGTATTGTATGATCAATGTTATCATCTGGTCATCCAACAGAGGTAATAAGTCTCTTGATCATTGAGACCATATTCTTACCCTGTAACAGAACGGGGTCACTGACCACAAGCACTTTATGACCAAGTGATATTGAGCTGATGACTAAAAGTGCAGTGCAAGAAAATCATAAATGTGGTGAATTAAAATGGGATAGAGGACATAAACAGGGGCAATTTTATTAAGAATATGACCTCTTCCTGGTTAAAAACAAGAACAGTGCAAGAAAGCAGTGCTAAGCAAAACATTGCGTAAAGGCCAACATGTTTCAGCCTAGATGGGGAAGACCCAAGGCTTTCTTCAGGGCCTCTGTTTGTGACGTTGCTACTGCAAAGTGAAAAATAGTCAAATCAAGACCAATCAAATGAGATATGAAAAAAGTGAATAAATCCAAAGGATACAATAGATCAGTTTCATATTCTCCGTGTAAGTGGGTCTTTTATTAGATGTGGAACAACACAAAATCAAACAAACCCAGTGTTTATATGCTACTCACTTCCCTCTCGGTGGAATAGGAATGACACTCACCCAGCATGACCGGGAAATAGACCTCACCTCACCAGGACACAGACTCAGGAATAATGAGGCCACACTCTAGGAAAATAAGGATACATATGCTTAATGCAAGCGGGTGATAGAGCTAGTTCCACTCCCCTATGCACTCATCAAAATAACAATATTGTTATCCTTACTCCTGGACTCTTTGCCATGCAGGTAACCACAAATCGCTAGGGGCTCAAACCTTCCTAGAATACTCTCAACCAGTGTTATCATTTAATAATGTTTACTCTTAAAAAGCCTACCACTACAGAAGTGGCCTCATGCACCTCTATCACTGTTAAGCAGATTCTAAAATCATAGGGCACAGTAAGCGTCTGTATATATCGGGCATGTTAACCTTACCTCTCCGTCGTTGCCTCTGACAAATCCCAAGTCAAGGGGAGGCAACGTCCGGATAGGAATGGGGAACTTGAGGACGTGAGTCCTGTGCTCTCCATGTTACTGGAATCAAACTGTTCTGGCAGATTAGGGCTGAAAGTCCAAAACGGTCCTCGGATGCTTGTTTCGAGTCCAGGGAGGACCTGGATTGGCAGTTCATGCTGGACTGTTTCCATGGGGCACAGGGTAAAGACTGATTTGCATATGCTGGGATCAAACTGGAATTGCATGGTGAGCAAAGAAATTGATGGATTTAGGCCCAGATCCCTGTACTGGAGTGAATGTATGACATTGTTATGCATTCTGTGAGTAAACTCTTGTGTTTGCATTTGTCAACCCGAGTGGGACTGGTATGCTCAGACATGAGTCCCGTGCTCTCCATGCCACTGGTATCAAGCTCTATCCAAAAAGAGATTCCCTGTTGTTATTCAGGGCTCTTTTTGCTGAACGTTGCAGTAGTCTCATTGGATAACCCCTCTCCTGGAGTTTGTGTTGTAGAAGATTTGCTTCCCGTCGGTAATCGGGGGTCGTGGCGCAATTTCTGCGGAGCCTAAGAAATTGGCCAAACGGGAGGTTCTCCCTCAAAGCTCTAGTGTGGTGGCTGTTGAAGAGGATTGCCCTACCCTATATCCCTACATTGCAGCCTCTGACACACCGAGAGGAATGCTGAACTCGTGATATTCCTGCACGCTCACTGACAGGGACAGGGATACACAAATAAGGAAACTCTATGGGGCCCCTCAACCCATTCTGAAAGGACACACCATTTGGAAAGTTCGAATTTTTCTTTATTTTTGATACCACCCTAGCCAGTCCAAGATGGCTACCCGACACCCACTCTATGTCTAGAGCCGCCCACCCACGATCCCTGACAAAAGGCACGGACGATGATATATCTTTAACACCATTGCTGCTGAGTGTATTTCCCTGCTGTGCTGGGGGTATGGGCAATTCAATGAATTCATGACGAGCTGGGCTCGTCATCAGCCTGGGAGGAGGCTACTGCATGACGAGCCCAGCTCGTCATGTGCATGGAAGGGGTTAAACCTCTTACAGTTTTAATACCCTTGAACCCTACTCCAAGATGGCGCTTGCTGCTACCTTGACGCATACGCGTCATCCACACGCACCGGGTTTCTACACCCGCTTAGACGCATCGCTTAGCAACTAATCACGAGACATGCCCCCAGATTCCAGCAACGATCTCGGACATACAACGACACCGGTAACGATCTCACAACGCCAGCTGCTTTACGTGCGATACCACGTCGGAGTGTGGGATTAGGTGCAGAGGTAACTTCTTCGCGCCTTTCAGGTAAGGGGGTCGATGGGCTGGACACTACCTCCGGATACTATTTCGGCTCAGTGAGTCTTCAGACAAATGTCCGCTGTTCCCTGTTTTCCTACCAACGAGGGGCACCGGGGAACTGCCCTCTACTGAGTTGTGGGCATAGATGCGTGGCCGGTGGAGGGCTCGGGCCCCTGGCCGCTGCGGTGGCTTCCCTCATGGGCGTCTGCTTGCTGATGACCTGCAACCATACATCACCCAGTCGATACAGTGAATTGGTTATGTTGGGCTACTCACTTCGGGGGCACTGCAGACGGCGCGTGAGGTCGCGCTGCGGAGGCTAGTGTTGGCCCGGGTCCCTCTGCCTGGTTCCCATCTGTGCTGCAGCTTAACTCGAGTGGTATGATCCCACTGGCACCTACGAAGGGTAGGCGACACCGCTGTGAGACTTACTGTTGATTTCCCTGCAGCACTGAATTTCCTTTCCTTGAGGAAAGACCATTACTTCCTCCCTCTACTACTACTTCCTACATTAACTCAGAAACCCCCTCCCTGATTTATCTTTTCAGATATTAATCTGATAGCGCAGATCCCACGAGAGCAGCCTGTGGGGATCATCAGCAGCTATTGAGGGTAAGTCCTATAGCGGAACCTTTATCCCTCTAGCTCTCCTTTCCAATATTCTTACCTTCGGCACCATTTTCCTCATAATACCTACCTATACATTTGACCACACTGCTGAGTCAATATTTGTTTCGTGGTAACCTAGAATGGTTAATTTACCCATTTTTGAAAACCCACTTTAGATGTTAGTATCCCCTTACCTCTCTCTAGTCAACTGTTTATTACACATCCCGGGTGGACGTGACTTAGCGCTCTCCACTTGGGCTCTAGGACTTTATGAAAATCCTATAGAGAACATTCATTATTATGTGGTTTTCTTTCTCTTCCTTCTTTTCTATAGGGCGGATTGCAACACAGGAACTTCCCCTGTTCCAGTCTCTGACCCGTCAGATTGTATCTGCTACACTCCTCAGCCCCATTCTTCTGGGTTTTTCTTTCTAGTTTATGAGCACAATCTAGGTACTGACGAATTGCCGTGATGGCATGAAACATGTTGACCTGATCACAGATGAGGGTCGAACGGGTTTCCCACCCATAATTTGGTTGAGTCCCTATACCCCTCTTATTTTAAATAAGGTAGTTAGCTACACGAATAAACTGACCAGAGTAGACTACACTAACTTTTTTTAACGCACTTCACTCCACGCTCACTACTTTATTACTTGGGCCCCACACACCCATCCAATCATCGGCTAGGAACAAAAGATCTCCACCAAAGTGTAGCACTACGTGCTACCCGTCAGGCATTGCAGCGCCGGCTTGACATTGGAGCAGGAAGCCGATGATGACACGAGACAATAGGCTGGTGATATGACAGCAGCCGTTAAACCAGCCTGTTGTGTGAGGCATCCCTAGTTCCGACAAGGGATACCTTTCCCTGTTTCTTACATTTTTCCACACTTAGAGAGAGGTAGATAAATCACCCCACTATACTAACATTACTCCTTAGGGGAACTTTGTGCATCTTTTTAGATAGATGTTGTTGGGACGTGCACACTGGACCCCTCTAAATATTGTCCCTCCCTGTTGTTTACTGGTATCAAGCTATCTTGGCTGATGAGAGCTGAAAGCCCGAAACTGGTCCTAGGATGCTTGTTTCCAGTACAGGGAGGACCTGGCTTGGCAGTTCGGGCTGGACTGTTCCCATTGGGCACAGGGTCAAGGCTGATTTGCATATAGGTGGGTTCACATTGGAATGGCATGGTGAGTAAAAAATTATGGATTTAGGCTCAGATCTCTGTACGGGGGTGAATGTATGACATTGTTCTGAATTCTGTCTTTCAACTGTTGTTTTTGCATTTGTTGCCCGAGTGAGACGGGTATGCTCAGAAGTGAGTCTTGTGCTCTCAATTCCACTGGAATCAAGCTATCCTGGCTGATGAGGGCTGAAAGCCTGAAAACAGCCCTAGGATGCTTGTCTCCAGTCCAGGAAGGAACTGGCTTGGCAGATCGGGTTCTACTGTTCCCATGGGGCACAGGGTAAAGACTGATTTGCAAATGGATGGGTTCAAAATGGAATGGCCTGGTGAGCAAATAAAACAATGGATTTAGACCCAGATCTCTGTACTGGGGTGAATGTATGACATTGTTCTGCATTCTGTCCATCAACTGTTGTCCTTGCATTTGTCACCCCGAGTGGGAAACGTATATACCTAGACTTGAGTCGCTGATAGGACAAGCAGTGTGCGACCAATTGGACTTTTACTTATATTCAAGCTCCTTGGAGCTGGTGGGGCGGACGAGCCGGGTTACGCACCTGCGTGCCACGAGTGGTACCAGACCTGAGGATATTTTTTGGCAGCCTATGCAGCACCCCTTCATACATGCCTATTCCCTGCCTATTCCCTGCTGACGAGAGGTAACAACCTCGAAACACGTGTCCAGGGATGGCCAACGCGACTTTAATTTTTTGCTCAAGACCCTGGCAGAGGCGCACCCGCTGATGCTTACTACATGGACCACAGGGGCAACACGCTGATAGGACAAGCAGTGTGCGACCAATTGGACTTTTGTATATACCTAGACTTGAGTCTTGTGCTCTCCATGCCACTGGATTCAAGCTATCCTGCCTGATAAGGGCTGAAAACCCGAAACTGGTCCTAGGATGCTTGTTTCCAGTCCAGGGAGGACCTGGCTTGACATTTTGGGCTGGACTCTTCTCATGGGTCAAAGGGTCAAGACTGATTTGCATATGGCTTGGTTCAAACTGGAATGTCATGGTGAGAAAAAACAGCATGGATTCAGGCCCAGATCTCTGTACTGGGATGAATGTTTGACATTGTTCTGCATTCTGTCAATCAACTGTTGTTTTTGCATTTGTCACCCCGAGTGGGAAACATATATGCCTAGACTTGAGTCCCGTGCTCTCAATGCCACTGGAATCAAGCTATCCTGGCTGGTGAGGGCTGAAAGCCTGCAATTGGTCCTAGGATGCTTGTTTCTAGTCCAGGGAGGACCTGGCTTGGCAGTTTGGGCTAGACTGTTCCCATGGGGCACAGGGTCAAGACTGATTTGCATATGGCTGCATACAAGTTGGAATTGCAAGATGAGCAACAAAACGATGGATCGAGGCCCAGATCTCTGTACTGGGTGAATGTATGACATTGTTTTGCATTCTGTTCATCAACTGTTGTTTTTGTATTTTTCACTCCGAGTGGGACGGGTATGCTCAGACGTGAGTCTCGTGCTCTCCATGTTACTGGAATCAAGCTATCCAGGCTGATGAGGGCTGAAAGCTCGAAACAGGGCCCAGGATGCTTGTTAATAGTCCAGGGAGGACCTGGCTTGGCAGTTCGGGCTGGACTGTTCCCATGGGGCACAGGGTCAAGACTGATTTGCATATGGTTCAATTCCAACTGGAATGGCATGGTGAGCAAAAAAACGATGGATTTAGGCCCAGATCTCGGTACTGGGGTGAATTTATGACATTGTTCTGTATTCTGTCCATCAACTGTTGTTTTAGTATTGATCACCCGGAGTGGGACGGGTATGCTCAGACGTGAGTCCCTTGCTCCCCATGCCACTGGAATCAAGCTATCCTGGCCGATGAGGGCTGAAAGTCTGAAACCGTTCCTAGGATGCTTGTTTCCAGTCCAGGGAGGATCTGGCTTGGCAGTTTGGCATGGACTGTTCCCATAGGGGTACAGGGTCAAGACTGATTTGCATGTGGCTGGGTTCAAATTGGAATGGCATGGTGAGCACAAAAACGATGTATTTAGGCCCAGATCTCTGTACTGGTGTGAATGTATGACATTGTTCTGCATTCTGTCTTTCAACTGTTGTTTTAGCATTTGTCACCCGGAGTGGGACGAATTTGCTCAGACTTCAGTCCCGTGCTCTCCATGTCACTGGAATCAAGCTGTCCTGGCTAAAGAGGGCTAAAAGCCCGAAACCTGTCCTTGGATGCTTTTTTCTAGTCCAGAGAGGACCTGGCTTGGCAGTTCGGGCGGGACTGTACCCATGGGGCACAGGATGAAGACTGATTTGCATATGGATGGGCTCAGACTGGAGAGGACTAGTGAGCAAAAAAAAGATGGATTTTGGCCCAGTACTCTGTACTGGGGTGAATGTATGATATTTTTCTGCATTCTGTCCATCAATTTTTGTTTTTGCATTTGTCACCCCAAGTGGGACGGGTATGCTCAGACGTGAGTCCCGTGCTCTCCATCCCACTGGAATCAAGCTATCATGCCTGATGTGGTAATCTCTTAAACGCCTACTTGCTGGACCAGGACTTCGCTGCTGGTGTGGCCAATTTGGATCTTTCAGCGCATTTTCATCTACACAGCGCTACACCTCGCCTTACCTGCTCTGCGGGTCCCGCTTCGCGGCGCTTGCTCCCTGTGAGTTTGAGGAGTGCTTTGGACACTGTTGCTGTGGGCGTTGGCTGAAGCAGGGCTGCGAGCAAGGCGGGGCTCGGACTCCGATTCCCAGGAGTCCCTGCTGCTCACCCGAGTCACCTGGGACGCTCTCCCTGGTCACCACGCCCCCCTACTGACTGCTAAATTCACCGGTCTGTAACCCATCGGCGTATTCTCTTAAACGCCTACTTGCTGGACCAGGACCTCCGCTGCTGGTGTGGCCAATTTGGATCTTTAAGCGCATTTTCATCTACACAGCGCTACACCTCGCCGGACCTGCTACGCGGGTCCCGCTTCGCGGCCCTTGCTCCCTGTGAGTTTGAGGAGTGCTTTGGACACTGTTGCTGTGGGCGTTGGCTGAAGCAGGGCTGCGAGCAAGGCGGTGCACGGACTCCTATTCCCAGGAGTCCCTGCTGCTCACCCGAGTCACCTGGGACGCTCTCCCTGGTCGCCACGCCCCCCTACTGACTGCTAAATTCACCGGTCTGCAACCCCTCGGCGTATTCTCTTAAACGCCTACTTGCTGGACCAGGACCTTCGCTGCTGGTGTGGCCAATTTGGATCTTTGAGCGCATTTTCATCTACACAGCGCTACACCTCGCCGGACCCGCTCCGCGGGTCCCGCTTCGCGGCGCTTGCTCCCTGTGAGTTTGATGAGTGCCTTGGACACTGTTGCTGTGGGTGTTGGCTGAAGCAGGGCTGCGAGCAAGGCGGTGCTCGGACTCCGATTCCCAGGAGTCCCTGCTGCTCACCCGAGTCACCTGGGACGCTCTCCCTGGTCGCCACGCCCCCCTACTGACTGCTAAATTCACCGGTCTGTAACCCCTCGGCGTATTCTCTTAAACGCCTACTTGCTGGACCAGGACCTTCGCTGCTGGTGTGGCCAATTTGGATCTTTGAGCGCATTTTCATCTACACAGCGCTACACCTCGCCGGACCCGCTCCGCGGGTCCCGCTTCGCGGCGCTTGCTCCCTGTGAGTTTGAGGAGTGCTTTGGACACTGTTGCTGTGGGCGTTGGCTGAAGCAGGGCTGCGAGCAAGGCGGTGCTCGGACTCCGATTCCCAGGAGTCCCTGCTGCTCACCCGAGTCACCTGGGACGCTCTCCCTGGTCACCACGCCCACCTCCCTCTACTCCTGCTTAAACGTAGTACTCCCCTCCGCTGCGCGGGAGCGTCCCGGGAGAAGCCCGGGACAAGGGCGGGCCCTCTGAGGCCCTCAGAGGCACGAGAAGGCCAGGCTAGGCCAGTCCCTTAACATCCCAACACAGCATATCCATCTCGTACAGCGGTACTTATGGTAGTCATAAATTATTTACTCATAGCCCTCCTACCCCTCTCCTTTCCCGGTATCCAGACGGGGTCAGTTGGCGGTGATATATGAGCCGCCGCTGAATCGCCCAGGTCTCTGGGAAGGGAGTAGTGACTTTGAGAGGGTTTTTTCACTGCTGCATCATCCAACGAAGCCTTTTGGGGGGAATTAAGGTCGTTCTTGACTATTGACGCTGGGAATTGGGCAAAGAAGAAGGGGGTTTGCGATCCCACTAAGTGTTGTGTTGACATAGATCGATTGTTTTCTTTTTTCTTTCCTCGGTTTTCATTTTTAATCAAAGGGGTAGTATTGTATTTTATGTACGTTGAACACTACGTTTCCGTAATTATCTTTTTCAACTGTTTCCATTAAGTGAGATGATGACAAAAAATTAAGGTCTGGGAGAATTTTAGTAGGAAGATCATTCTCTAAAACCAAATCGAAACCCCTTCGAAATAAGACTAGTCAAGCAACCCATTTGAAGGGCACTTGCCAGCTCTTTAACCTTTGGGAAAGGGATAAGAATAAAGCTATAACGGTGGACACCATATCTGAAGACACCAAGGCTCTTGAAGCAAATCATTTAGATATACTATCTAACACACTGGGAGTGGGGTCTGTAAACAGAAAGGCAAACGTGGATAATTGTTCTGTAGCAGCAAGAGTAGAACCTACACCACCTGAACATAGCTTTTCGCCTCCTCTGTTCTCCACAATGAAAAACAATATTGATCTAGTACCAGAAGTAATTATAAAAACAAGGAAAGAGATAGCACAAGATATCTTACAAAATGTGAAAATCCCCCATGATGAAAACGACCCCTCATTGATTGTCTCACCATTAAGAGTCTCTTTCAATAATGGCCTGTCTCCTATGGTTCTGGATAAGGAGTTATGTCAAAGATACATAGATACAGATCTAGACAAAGCTCAGATCGATCTAAAAACACTGGCAACATCAACACATGCAGGCCTCCATCTTTACAGTAGTACCCCCTCCAAGACCTCACACTCAAATTTTTCAATGAGTCCCAACCTAAATCTAACTGGGATAAATGCACTTCAATTCCATTGGATGGACAAACGTATTTCTGCCTCTCTCTCCGCATTAGAACACTTATTGTCGTCTATTTTGCAACTACTAGAAAAATTTGTGGGTGGCTCTGATTGTGTATTAGACACAGTGACCCAAATTCTGAAAGTTTTGTTGGGCAATCGACATGGGAAGGACATTGTCCAGGACATAGTCCAAAAGGAGTAGTTCCCTACAGCACAAGATGACATAGTCCAAAAGGAGCAGTCCCCTACAGCACGAGTCCTATCCATCCAATCCCTACCTTAAATAGCTCAATTGATATTGATTCAGCAATAAAGGTCTCGGGGAAGTCCCCACCAAAAAAGGAGAATGATCCCTTTCCGATCTTTAAAAGGCAACAAGGAGAGGGTGACAGGGAGGCAGTTGTTCTAGAGGAGAATAGTAATAAAGGGAATCTAGTGAAACCTAAAAAGAATGGGAAGAACAAGAGGAAATTTTTAAGACGGATAGAGAAAAATAGGCGTAGGAAAATCCTTTTTGGAAAACACCTTAACTCTTCTACGAACAAGGAAGTACGCCAAACACCCGAAGTGGCAGTTGAAAATGATAACAATTCTGAAAATATGATCATAACGGAAAATATCATTTCTCCGCCCTCAGCTGTTCCTTTAACAGTTACTCCCTTTCCTTTCCCTCCCATAACAACTGACACAAATAGCTTTCTCCAACCAGTTAATGCTAACAGGGATACAATTAGATTTTTAAGCTCGATACCTCTGGGACAGGAGCATAATCCCCCCGAACATGTAATTCCAATTCTCAATCCCTTAGCAACCTCTTTTGCTGGAGTAGTCTCACGAGACATTTTGTTAAATGATATTAAGGAAAAAAGCATTGACACCATGTGGTTAAAATTCTCCCCCCTTTTTGATGCTGAATGCACTTTGAATAGATCTCTTTTACTTAAATACTTTCAAAAATCGGCTAACTTGACATTAATACAATCTGCTGATCTAGACAGGGTATTAATATTAAAGTCCGAGATAGGGATGATAACTAGGGTGAAGTTCCAGTCTAAGTTAGTAGCAAACTTAATCCTGCAACGCTCTGAAGACCTTCAGAGCAGAGGGATAGACGTAATCCCTTTGCTAGGATACACCGGACAAAATAAAGTCTCTAAACCTTTAATCCCTTCAAGGTCCCCCTTTTCTTTGTTGCAAGCAGCAACAGGTAGCACAAAACAGGCAGTTGACCTTGCGGATTTAAAAATATGTAAGTCTAAGCACCTTCGTTTAGTGTCCTATGTGAATCCACCTTTGCTATCTCGCCAACCTGATTCCGGGGATGAAAGAGACCAATGGAATTGGCTACCTGGAATTCTAGCAGGAAAACCCCTAAACAATCAAACGTCTAATCCGCATTTTTAGCGACAAGATATCTTTAATATCTTGGAATGCAGCTGGTCTAAAAAATAGCCCGGAAAAAATGCAATTCCTCTTGTCTCTTGAGGCAAATATAATATGCCTCCAGGAAACATGGTGCCCAGATAAAATTCAGGCGGGGAAAGATTATTTTGTGCTGGAAGGCAGTGCCACCATCAACAAGACATGCCAGTGGGGGTATAGCTTGTCTTTTATCGAATCACCTAAATTGGAATTATGCCCACTATATGGACCCCTGTAACCTTTTTCAAGCCATAACTCTATTTAGGTCTAGCAACAATGAAGTTGTTAAACCCTTAGTTTTGATCAATGCCTACATTCCACCAGAAGTTGGCTTTAATGTAACTTTGAAAAAGGTTTTTTCTTACGTTCAGAATATCAGGGAGAAAGATCAGATGATTGCCATAGTCATAGTTGGGGACTTAAATTGCAAAATTTCCAATCTAAGCATGAATTTATTTCGCGATAAATTCAAAGAAGAAACTCTATATACCTCCGGCATTATTCCCTGAAAATATTAAAACAAATAAACGTGGAAAGTTACTTCTAAATGAATTGGCAGATATGGATGGGATTATTGCAAATCGGAGACTCCCCTCGGATTCCCCTGCCAACTTCACGCATAAATCCTATCAGGGCGAATCGATATTGGACTATGTAATAGTGAGGACTCATTCATTTGAGCTACTGAAGGATCTCAGTATTATTGATACGCCGTACAGTGATCACAAAATACTTTATATCTATGTGAATGTAAAGCCCCCTAAATGTGATAAGTGGTCTCTAAATAGTGAATGGGTAAATTTTAGCGTTAAATCAGGAAGGTGTCATTGGAATGCAAGAGCCCAACGAAATTTGGAGGTAATGCCCGATGCAGCAATAAATGATCTTCCTTCCTGGCACGGCTTGGAAACTGAAAATTTTTCTTTGTTCATGAAGGCAGTAATCGAGGTGGCTAAAAACTCCAATAAGAAAAAGTCTGCTAGAATATTCCCAAGCCCCTTGAGATTACTTAATATAGAAATTAACAAATTAGTAAGGGCTCAATATTTAGCTAGATCTGTTGATACAGCACGAAAAATATCATTGCTAAAAAGGAAAAGGAGAAGGTTATCATGCACAATACGTAAAGAAAAAGAGGATGCCATCTGGATAAAAATTAGAGAAGACTCTATTAACGGGGAAATGAGGCAATTCTGGTCCCTTATAGGCGAGGGGTGTGGATTGAGAACAAGACCTTTACCCATTCCAATTGAGGAACAAATATGGATTGAATTTGTTTCCAATCTTTATGCAAGTAACAGCTCTATGGCCCCACAAGCATGGCCAAAGGAGACTAGTTTGCCCCTGATACCATTCTCAGAAAAATACATAGTCCTAGCCATTAGAGAAATGCGGCGCTCTGGGGCAATGGGCCCCAATGAATTGCCCATTTCTATACTAAAGCAAAGTGGGGCCAAATGGAGTAAATTACTCTGTCCTGTACTCAACATTTGCCTATTGGAAGGCAAGGTTTTACCTTCCTGGAAGGGAAGCATCCTAGTTCCATTGTTTAAAAAGGGTGATCGTTTGTCCCCTCAAAACTGCCGCCAGATTGCATTTCTGGATGCAATCGGCAAGGTCTTTACAAGATGTTTGCTGAAGCGTATAAATGACTGGGTGGATCATGCAAACATACTCCCACTGGAGCAGACCGGTTTTAGGAAGAACCATGGTACTATGGATAATTTAACAGCCCTCCAGGTTATAACTGATAAATATATTAGAGCCAGAAAAGGGAGAGTCTATGTGGCATTTATAGACTTTTCCACAGCCTTTGATAAGGTCGATCGTCAATTGCTGTGGAAAAAACTATCTGGTCTCGGAATGCCACCTAGGCTCCTACACTTGGTACAGGACTTGCATGACAATACATGGTGTAGAGTACTATTGGGGGGGAGAGGGGTTTATCCCAGCCCATCCCCTCTGCCAACGGTCTCAAACAGGGCTGCCTATTAGCTCACCTTCAGTTTTCCCTTTATGTTAGTGACCTCCCCCGCACTATATCCCTCAGTGAAGGAATTGCTCCGCACTTGGGAGACACCTACATTTCTTGTTTAATGTATGCGGATGACATACTAGTTCTAGACCTTACCCCGAAAGGCCTCAATAATCGTCTGCATGCCCTACACTTATTCTCCGAAGCTCACTATCTGAAAATAAAAATTTATAAGAGCAAGGTAATGTGTTTGGAGGGGAAGAAAAAACTGGAAATTAGGCCACATTAGTTGGGAGCTGGGAGGTCAAAAATAGGAAAAAAAGTTAGCAGCAACTTGAGTAATAAACCCCATATAGATAACAGTTCCCGCAAAGCAAAGTCGCAGGGAAATGGGCTGAGAGCCTTATATAAATCAACCGGTAAAAGACACTTTGTGCATCTTTTAGAGGCATTCCGGGCAAAAATCCCTGCAACTTTGCTTTACGGCATAGAACTCATCGATTTAGGTGAATGGGGCTTTTTGGACACCATTGAGGGTTCCCTCCTGAGAAACTTAATTTCTGTCAATAACAGTTGCACTGCAGCATCCCTTCGATTAGAATTTGGATTAAGAAGTAGCTGGGCACAGGGTTTGGCAGGAGTTATTCGCTGGGTCGCCTGCTTGATTAAAGGAAATCCAGCCACATTAAGATCTCTCATTAAAAAAGAGTTAATGGGCCCCCTAAAAGAGTATTCGTTACTCATAAAGAACTTTAGGAAGGCTATTACACTCTTGGATCTGGAGGAAGCAACCCTTTTTGACCTGTCTGTGCATCAGCTAAAATCTACATTAAAACAGGCAACATGGAAGTTCAGCTCCAAAAGGGACCGCAACTCTACTACACTCAAGTTGTTAATTCTTACCTGTTTAGACAATTACAACTGTATGCCTCCTGGAATATGTCCCATGGTTTGTGCCGTTTTTGGCTACTTATAAGGCAGGATCTCCTTTCTTTGAATAAGTTGTTGGCCAAATGGTACGGCATACCCAACATATGCAGTTTCTGCAATAATTCAGTCCAAGACACGGTACATGTTTTGTTAGTTTGTCCTGCCCTAATGGCCTTTCGTCGTTTGTGGGTGAGACCAGTATGTATGCAATTGGGCATTTTATCGGCAAGCTCTTTCATTGATGCTATTTTCTGTCCTCCCAATGAAATTTTCTGCAATAGAATTTTTAATTTTTTTAAATGCTTTTTAGAATTGTATTAAATAATTTGCACGAAAATTTGTAAAATCATGTTAACAACAATTTGTTTTAATAAGTCGTTTTTTCATATACTGCTCTTTTATTACCTTATTATATGTGGATCTCTAAGGAGTTCCAAATCATATACTCAATAAAATTGAATTGAATTGGCTGAAAGCTCGAAACAGGCCCTAGGATGCTTGTTAATAGACCAGGGAGGACCTGACTTGGCAGTTCGAGCTGGACTGCTCCCATGGGGCACAGGCTCAAGATTGTTCTGCATTTGGCTGGGTTCAAACTGAAATGGCATGGTGAGCAAAAAAACAATGGATATAGTCCTGGAACTCTGTACTAGCGTAAATGTATGACATTGTCCGCATTCTGTCCATCAACTGTTGTTTTTGCATTTGTCACCCCGAGTGGGACGAGTATGCTCGAACTTGAGTCCCGTACTCTCCAAGCCACTGGAATCAAGCTGTCCTGGCTGATGAGGGCTGGAAGCCCGAAACCTGTCCTAGGATTATTTTTTCCAGTCCAGGGAGCACCTGGCTTGGCAGTTCGGGCTAGACTGTTCCTATGAGGCACAGGGTCAAGACTGATTTACATATGGCTGGGTTCAAAGTGGAATGGCATGGTGAGAAAAAAACGATGGATTTAGGCCAAGATCTCTGTACTGGGGTAAACGTATGACATTGTTCTGCATTCTGTACATCAACTGTTGTTTTTGCATTTGTCACCCTGAGTGAGACAGGTATGCTCAGACGTGACTCCTGTGCTCTCCATGCAACTGGAATCAAGCTATCCTCGCTGATGAGGGCTGAAAGCCCAAAACCAGTCCTAGGATGCTTGTTTCCAGTCCAGAGAGGACCTGGCTTGGCACTTTGTGCTGGACTATTCCCATGGGGCACAGGGTCAAGACTGATTTGCATATGGCTGGGTACAAACTAGAATGGCATAGTTAACAAAAAAAAAGATGGATTTAGGCCCAGATGTTTGAACTGGGGTGAATTTGTAACATTTCTTTGCATTCTCAACTGTAGATTTTGCAAATGTCACCTCGAGTGGGAAGGGTATTCTCAGATGTGAGTCCTGTACTCTCCATGCCACTGGAATCAAGCTATCCTCGCTGATGAGGGCTGAAAGCCCAAAACCGGTCCTAGGATGCTTGTTTCCAGTCGAGGGACGACCTTGCTTGGCAGTTCAGGTTGGACTGTTCCCATGAGGCTCATGGTCTAGACTGATTTGCATGTGGCTGGGTTCAAACTGGACTGGTATGGTGAGCAACAAAACGATGGATTTAGGCCCAGATCTCTGTACTGGGGTGAATGTATGACGTTTGTCTGCATTCTGTCCATCAATTCTTGCTTTTGCATTTGTCACCCCAAGTGGGACGGGTATGCTCAGACGTGAGTTCCGTGCTCTCCATGCCACAGGACTCAACTATCCTGGCTGATGAGGGCTGAAACTCGAAACCGGTCCTAGGATTCTTGTTTCAAGTCCAGGGAGGACCTTGCTTGGCAGTACGGGCTGTGCTGTTCCCATTGGGCATAGGGTCAAGACTGATTTGCATTTGACAGGGTTCAAACTGGACCGGCATGGTGAGCAAAAAAACGATGGATTTCGGACCAGTACTCTGTACTGGGGTGAATGTATGACATTTTTCTGCATTCTGTCCATCAATTCTTGTTTTTGCATTTGTCTCCCCAAGTGGGATGGGTATGCTCAGATGTAAGTCCCGTGCTCTCCATGCCCTGGGAATCAAGCTATCCTGGCTGATGAGGGCTGAAAGACCAGAACCAGTCTTAGGATTGTTGTTTCCAGTCCAGGGAGGACCTGGCTGAGCAGTATGGGCTGTACTGTTCCCATGGGGCACAGGGTCAAGACTGATATGCATATGGCCAGGTTCAAACTAGAGAGGCATATTGAGCAAAAAAACTATGGATTTAGGCCCAGTACTTTGTACTGGGGTGAATGTATGACTATTTTCTGCAATCTGTCCATCAACTGTTGTTTTTGCATTTGTCAACCCTAATGGGACGGGTATGCTCAGATGTGAGTCCCTTGCTCTCCCTGCACTGGAATAAAGCTATCTTGGCTGATGAGGGCTGAAAGACCAGAACCGGTCCTAGGATTGTTGTTTCCAGTCCAGGGAGTTCCTGGCTTGACAGGTCGGGCTGGACTTTTCTCATGGGGCACAGGGTCAAGACTGATTTACATATGGCTGGGTTCAAGCTGGAATGGCATAGTGAGCAAAAAAAGGATGGAATCAGGCCCAGATCTCTGTACTGGGGTGAATGTATGACATTGTTCTGCATTCCGTCCATCAACTGTTGTTTTTGCATTTGGCACCTCGAGTGGGAAACGTCTATCCCTAAACTTGAGTCCCGTGCTCTCCATGCCACTGGAATCAAGCTGTCCTGGCTGATGAGGGCTGAAAGCCCAAAACCTGTCCTAGGATGCTTTTTTCCAGTCCAGGGAGCACCTGGCTTGGCAGTTCGGGCTAGACTGTTACTATGAGGCACAGGGTCAAGACTGATTTACATATGGCTGGGTTCAAAGTGGAATGGCATGGTGAGAAAAAAACGATGGATTTAGGCCTAGCACTCTGTACTGGGGTAAACGTATGACATTGTTCTGCATTCTGTCCATCAACTCTTGTTTTTGCCCTGAGTGAGACGGGTATGCTCAGACGTGAGTCCCGTGCTCTCCATGCAACTGGAATCAAGCTATCCTCGCTGATGAGGGCTGAAAGCCCGAAACCAGTCCTAGGATGCTTGTTTCCAGTCCAGAGAGAACCTGGCATGGCACTTTGTGCTGGACTATTCCCATGGGGCACAGGGTCAAGACTGATTTGCATATGGCTGGGTACCAACTAGAATGGCATAGTTAACAAAAAAAAGATGGATTTAGGCCCAGATCTTTGAACTGGGGTGAATTTATGACATTTTTCTGCATTCTCAACTGTAGATTTTGCAAATGTCACCTCGAGTGGGAAGGGCATTCTCAGATGTGAGTCCTGTACTCTCCATGCCACTGGAATCAAGCTATCCTGGCTGATGAGGGCTCAAAGCCCAAAACCGGTCCTAGGATGCTTGTTTCCAGTCGAGGGACGACCTGGCTTGGCAGTTCAGGTTAGACTGTTCCCATGAGGCACAGGGTCTAGACTGATTTGCATGTGGCTGAGTTCAAACTGGACTGGCATGGTGAGCAACAAAACGATGGATTTAGGCCCAGATCTCTGTACTGGGGTGAATGTATGACGTTTGTCTGCATTCTGTCCATCAATTCTTGCTTTTGCATTTGTCACCCCAAGTGGACGGGTATGCTCAGACGTGAGTTCCGTGCTCTCCATGCCACGGGAATCAACTATCCTGGCTGATGAGGGATGAAAGCCCGAAACCGGTCCTAGGATTCTTGTTTCAAGTACACGGAGGACCTGGCTTGGCAGTACGGGCTGTGCTGTTCCCATTGGGCACAGGGTCAAGACTGATTTGCATTTGGCAGGGTTCAAACTGGACCGGCATAGTGAGCAAAAAAAGATGGAATCAGGCCGAGATCTCTGTACTGGGGTGAATGTATGACATTGTTCTGCATTCTGTCCATCAACTGTTGTTTTTGCATTTGTCACCCCGTTTAAGAAACGTCTATGCCTAGACTTGAGTCCAGTGCTCTCCATGCCACTGGAATCAAGCTATCCGGCCTGATGAGGGCTGAAAGCCCGAAATCGGTCCTAGGATGATTTTTTCCAGTCCAGGGAAGACCTGGATTGGCAGTTCAGGCTATAATGTTCCCATGGGGCACAGGGTCAAGACTGATTTGCATATGGCTAGGTTATACTGGAATGGCATGGTAATAAAAAAAATGGATGAATTGAGGCCCAGATCTCTGTATTGAGGTAAATGTATGACATTGTTCTCCATTCCGTCCATCAACTGTTGTTTTTGCATTTGTCATCCCGAGTGGGATGGGTATGCTCAGACGTGAGTGCTGTGCTCTCCATATCACTGGAATCAACTTATCCTGGCTGATTTGGTCTGAAAGCCTGAAACTGATCCTAGGATGCTTGTTTTCAGTCCTGAGAGGACCTCGCTTGGCAGTTCGGGTTGGACTGTTTCACATGGGGCACAGGGTCGATACTGATTTGTATATGGCTGGGTTCAAACTGGACTGGCAAGTAGAGCAAACAAACGATGAATTTAGGCCCAGATCTCTGTACTGGGATTAATGTATGATATTGCTTTGAATTCTGCCCATCAACTGTTGTTTTTGCATTTGTCATATCGAGTGGGACAGGTATGAGTCCATTGCTCTACAGGCCACTGGAATCAAGCTATCATGGCTGATGAGGGCTGAAAGCCCGAAACCGGTCGTAGGATGGGTGTTTCCAGTCCAGGGAGGACCTAGCTCTGCAGTTCGATCTTGACTTTTCTCATGGGGCACAGGGTCAAGACTGATTTACATATGGCTGGGTTCAAGCTGGAATGGCATAGTGAGCAAAAAAAGGATGGAATCAGGCCCATATCTCTGTACTGGGGTGAATGTATGACCTTGTTCTGCATTCTGTCCATCAAGTGTTGTTTTTGCATTTGTCACCCCCAGTGGGACGGGCATGCTCAGACGTGAGTCCCTTGCTCTCCCTGCCACTGGAATCAATCTATCCTGGCTGATGAGTGCTGAAATCCCAAAACTGGTCCTAGGATGCTTGTTTCCAGTCCAGGGAGGACCTGGCTTGACAGTTCGGGCTGGACTATTCACCTGGAGCACAGGGTCAAGACTGATTTGAGTATGGCTGGGTTCAAACTGGAATGACATGAAGAGAAAAAAACAATGGATTTAGGCCCAGATCGCTGTACTGGGGTGAATGTATGACATTATTCAGCAGTCTGTCCATCATCTGTTGTTTTTGCATTTGTCACCCGAGTGGTACGAGTAATCTCAGACTTGAGTCCCTTGCTCTCCATGCCACTAGAATCAAGCTGTCCAGGCTGATGAGGGCTGAAAGCTCAAAACCAGTCCTAGGATGCTTGTTTCCAGTCCAGGGAGGACCTGGCTTGGCACTTTGCGCTGCACTGTTCCCATGTGGTACAGGGTCAAGACTGATTTGCATATGGCTGTGTTCAAACTGGAATGGCATGGTGAGCAAAAAAAGTAGTGATTTAGGCACAGATCTCTGTGCTGGGGTGAATGTATGACATTGTTCTGCATTCTGTCCACCAACTGTTGCTTTTGCATTTTTCACCCCGAGTGGGACGGATATGCTCAGACGTTAGTCCACTGCTCTCCATGCCACTGGAATTAAGCTATCCTGGCTGATGAGGGCTGAACGCTCGAAACAGGACCTAGGATGCTTGTTTCCAGTCCAGGGAGGACCTGGATTGACAGTTCGGGCTGGACTATTCACCTGGAGCACAGGGTCAAGACTGATTTGAGTATGGCTGGGTTCAAACTGGAATGACATAAATAGAGAAAAAAACAATGGATTTAGGCCCAGATCACTGTACTGGGGTGAATGTATGACATTATTCAGCAGTCTGCCCATCATCTGTTGTTTTTGCATTTGTCACCCGAGTGGTACGAGTAATCACAGACTTGAGTCCCTTGCTCTCCATGCCACTAGAATCAAGCTGTCCGGGCTGATGAGGGCTGAAAGCTCAAAACCAGTCCTAGGATGCTTGTTTCCAGTCCAGGGAGGACCTGGCTTGGCACTTTGCGCTGCACTGTTCCCATGTGGTGCAGGGTCAAGACTGATTTGCTTATGGCTGTGTTCAAACTGGAAGGGCATGGTGAGCAAAAAAACTAGGGATTTAGGCACAGATCTCTGTGCTGGGGTGAATGTATGACATTGTTTTGCATTCTGTCCACCAACTGTTGCTTTTGCATTTTTCACCCCGAGTGGGACGGATATGCTCAGACGTTAGTCCACTGCTCTCCATGCCACTGGAATTAAGCTATCCTGGCTGATGAGGGCTGAACGCTCGAAACAGGACCTAGGATGATAGTTTCTAGTCCAGGGAGGACCTGGCTTAGCAGTTCTGGCTAGACTCTTCCCATGGGGCACAAGTTCTAGACTGATATGCATATGACTGTGTTCAAACTGAAATGGCATGGTGAGCAAAAAATGATGTATATAGGCCCAGATATCTGTACTGGGGTAAATGTGTGACATGGTCTGCATTCTGTCCATCAACTGTTGGTTTTGCATTTGTCAACCCGAGTGGGACGAATATGCTCAGACGTGAGTCATGTGCTCTCCATGCCACTGGAATCAAGCTATCCTGGCTGATGAGGGCTGAAAGCCCGAAACTGGTCCTAGGATGCTTGCTTCCAGTCCAGTGAGCACCTGGCTTGGCAGTTTGGGCTGGACTGTACCCATGGTGCACAGGGTCAAGACTGATTTGCATATGGCTGGATTCAAACTGGAATGGCATGGTGTGCAAAAAATCGATGGATTTAGGCAAAGATCTCTGTACTGGGGTGAACGCATTACATTGTCTACCTTCTGTCCAACAACTGTTGTTTTTGCATTTGTCACCCGAGTGGGACTGGTATGCTCAGACATGAGTCCCTTGCTCTCCATGCCACTAGAATCAACCTATCCTGGCTGATGAGGGCTAAAAGCCCGAAATCAGTCCTAGCATGCTTGTTTCCAGTCCAGGCAGGACCTGGCTTGGCACTTCGTGCTGCACTGTTCCCATGGGGCACAGGGTCAAGACTGATTTGCATATGGCTGGGTACAAACTAGAATGGCATGGTAGACAAACAAAAGATGGATTTAGGCCCAGACCTCTGAACTGGGGTAATGTATGACATTGTTCTGCATTCTGTCCATCAACTGTTAATTTTGCATTTGTCACCATGATTGGGACGGGTATGCTCAGACGTGAGTCCTGTACTCTCCATGCCATTGGAATCAAGATATCGTGGCTGATGAGGGCTGAAAGCCTGAAACTGGTCCTAGCATGCTTGTTTCCAGTCCAGGGAGGACCTTGCTTTGCAGTTCAGGCTGGACTGTTCCCATGGGGAACAGGGTCAAGACTGATTTACATATGGCTTGGATCTAACTGGAATGGCATGGTGAACAAAAAAATGATGGATTTAGGGCCAGATCTCTGTACTCGGGTGAATATATGACATTGTTTTGCATTCTGCCCTACAACTGTTGTTTTTGCATTTGTCACATTGAGTGGGATGTGAATGCACAGACGTGAGACCTTGCTCTGCAAGCCACTGGAATCAAGCTATCATGGCTGATGAGGGCTGAAAGCCAGAAACGGATCCTAGAATGCTTGTTTCCTGTCCAGGGAGCACCTGGCTTGGCAGTTCGTGCTAGACTGTTCCCCTGGGGCACATGGTCAAGCCTGATTGGAATATGGCTGGATTTAAACTGGAATTGCATGGTGAGCAAAAAAACAATGGATTTAGGCCCAGATCTCTGTACTGGGGTGAAATGTATGACATTATTCTGCATTCCGTCAATCAACTCTTGTTTTTGCATTCCTCACCCGAGTGGAATTTGTATGCTCAGACGTGAGTCCCGTGTTCTTCTTGCCACTGGAATCAAGCTATCCTGGCTGGTGAGGGCTGAAAGCCCGAAACCAATCCTAGGATACTTGTTTCCAATCCAGGGATGACCTGGCTTGGCAGTTTGGGCTGGACTGTTCCCATGGGGCACAGGGTCAAGACTGATTTGCATATGGCCGGGTTTAAGCTGGAATGGCATGGTGAACAAAAAAACAATGGATTTAGGCCCAGATCTCTGTACTGAGGTGAATGTATGACATTGTTTTGCATTCTGTCCTTCAACTGTTATTTTTGCATGTATCACCCGGAGTGGGACGGGTATACTCAGACGTGAGTCCTGTGCTTTCCGTGCCACTGGAATCAAGCTATCCTGGCTGATGAGGGCTTAAAGCCTGAAACCAGTCCTAGGATGATTGTTTTCAGTCCAGGGAGGACCTGGCTTGGTGCTTCGTGCTGGACTGTTAACATGGGGCACAGGGTCAAGACTGATTTGCACATGGCTGGGTACAAACTGGAATGGCATGGCAAGCAAAAAAAAGATGGATTTAGGCCCAGATCACTGAACTGGGGTGAACGTATGACATTGTTCTTCATTCTGTCCTTCAACTGTTATTTTTGCATTCCTCACCTCGAGTGGGACCGGTATGCTCAGATGTGAGTCCTGTGCTCTCCATGCTACTGGAATCAAGCTATCCTGGCTGATGAGGGCTGAAAGCCCAAAACCGGTCCTAAGATTCTTGCTTCCAGTCCAGGAAGGACCTGGCTTGGCTCTTCAGGCTGGAATGTTCCCATGGGGCACAGGGTCAAGACTGATTTGCATATGGCTGGATTTCAACTGTTATGGCATGGTGAGCAACAAAAGATGGATTTAGACCCAGATCTCTAAACCGGGGTGAATGTATGACATTGCTATGCATTCTGTCCATCAACTGTTGATTTTGCATTTGTCACCCCGAGTGAGATGGGTATGCTCAGATGTGAGTCCTGTGCTCTCCATGCCACTGGAATCAAGCTATCCTGGCTGATGAGGGCAGAAAGGACTTAACCAGTCCTAGGATGCTTGTTTCCAGTCCAGGGAGGATATGGCTTGAAATTTCGGGCTGGACTGT
Source organism: Lissotriton vulgaris (assembly GCF_964263255.1). Classification (NCBI taxonomy): domain Eukaryota; kingdom Metazoa; phylum Chordata; class Amphibia; order Caudata; family Salamandridae; genus Lissotriton; species Lissotriton vulgaris. The sequence continues at coordinate 457,397,024 of NC_141696.1, read as the reverse complement.
TCCCATGGGGCACAAGGTCAAGACTGATTTGCATATGGCTGGGTTCAAACTGGAATGGCATGGTGAGCAAATCAACAATGGATTTAGGCCCAGATCTCTGTACTGGGGTGAATGTATGACATTGTTCTGCATTCCGTCCATCAACTGTTGTTTTCGCATTTGTAACCCTTAGTGGGATGGGTATGCTAAGACGTGAGTCCCATGCTCTCCATGCCACTGGGAACAAGCTTTCCACGTTGATGAGGGCTGAACACCTGAAACCAGTCCTAGGATGCTTGGTTCCAGTCCAGGGAGGACCTGGCTTGACAGTTCGGGCTGGACCGTTCCCATGGTGCACAGGATCAAGACTGATTTGCATATGGCTGGGTTTAAACTGGAAGGGCATGGTGAGCAAAAAAATGATGGATTTAGGCTTTGACCTCTGTACTGGGGTGAATGTATGACATTGTTCTACATTCTGCCCATCAACTGTTGTTTTTACATTTGTCACCCTGAGTGGGACGGGTATACTCAGACGTGAGTCCCTTACTCTCCCTGCCACTGGAATCAAGCTATGCTGGCTGATGAGGGCTGAAAGCTGTAACTGGTCCTAGGATGCTTAATTCCTGTCCAGGGATGACCTGGCTTGGCAGTTTGGGTTGGACTGTTCCCATGGGGCACAGGATCAAGTCTGATTTGCATATGGTTTGGTTCAATCTGGTATGGCATGGTGAGAAAAAAAATGATCGATTTAGGCCCAGACCTCTGTACTGTGGTGAATGTATGACAATGTTCTTCATTCTGTCCATCAACTGTTGTTTTTGCATTTGTCACCCCAAGTGGGACAGGTATATGCTCAGACTAGAGTCCCGTGCTCTCCATGCCACTGGAATCAAAATATCCTTGCTGATGAGGGCTGAAAGCCTGAAACCGGTCCCAGGATGCTTGTTTCCAGGCCACAGAGGACCTGGCTTCACCGTTCGGGCTGGACTGTTCCCTTGGGGCACAGGGTCATGACTGATTTGCAAATAGCTGGGTTCAAACTGGAATGGCATGGTGATTAAAAAAACAATGGATTTAGGCCCAGATCTCTGTACTGGGGTGAATGTATGACATTGTTCTGCATTCTGTCCATCAAGTGTTGTTTTTGCACAATGTCATTTTAGCATATCTTGCCCCATGACCGCCATACCTGTATTTATGTCAACATGATTTATTCATAATAAACATAATCAGAATTGCAAACATCAACATAAACAATGGACTACATTTTACTTTAAAGTGAAAGGCTATCACCCATATCAATTTGGACATGTTGAGTATTATAATGGTTCTTACACGAAAGAAAAGAAAAAAAAGGTTGTTAATATACACACACTATACCTAAAGAAAATTCTAGCGATTATAGTTCCATTCCAATCACAGCTCATTTGAGATGTCATGAGTGATGTCATGAGTGATGTATCTGACCATGTCATGAATGATGTAATGTCTGAGGTAATTACCAGTACATTGCGGGGCTTAAGTTATAGTTAGCTCAGGTAACTATAACTTCTGAATTTCACTGGTTGTGTATGAGTGAAATCGGAGTCTAAGTATACCGTCCCTGTAATCTTTGTTTTTTTCCAGAACATTTCTAGTTTTTTTTAACTTTAAGTAAGATTCATATCACAATGGATGGTGGGGGGTTTGAAGCAGAGCCTGGCTTTGTGCTGCCCCCATCCAAGCTTGCTGCTCCTGCCTTCCCTCCTCCTAGCCATCCATTGTTCAAGTCCAAGTCCCTGCTCCCTTATTAAATCCCTATGTGGCTGTTATTCTGCAACTGGCCTTCCCTCCTTCTCTGAACAGTTAGCCTTCTGGCCCATCCACCTCCTCCGTATCCTCTGTTGTCTGAATGCATGGACTAGCCTTCTCCCTCCTGCCATGCATGGGCTGATGTACTGCCACTGCCCTCCATTTAGCGTGATGTACCAGTCTACTCCTCCTGCCCTCCATTGCCCAATTCAATGCCCCACCATTGACCTCCTGCTTAGACTCTGTGCTTAGCTTGCTGCCCTCTTATTTCTGTATGCATACCCCTGCTCCATCCTTTTTGTCCACCATGTTCCATTGACCTGCCTCCAATCTACTCTGAGTGTTCTGTTGAGATGCCACTCCCCTACCACCTGCCAAGCATTGTCAGATGACTTTAACCTGTCCCTGACACCTACACCCTGCCTGTCCACATTCCCTGCCTCTATCCCCTTCCTCCTGTCCTCCATGGTCCATTTTATTGCCACTTCCTTCTGCCCTCCTGGTCTGTTGTGCTGCAACTGCTCCACCTGCCTGCCCCATGTGGTCTGTTTGAGGCCCCTTCCCCTGAACTCTCTTGTCTGTGCCCAGGTCTAGACCCTCCTTTCCATCCTCCATGGTCCTTTGTGCATACCTGTGCACTCTCCTTCTTGCCCATCATAGCCATTCTACTGCCACTAACCCTCCCGCTTGCCATGCATGGTCTTCTGTGCTGACACAGCCCCTCACACCTTCCCTGGGTGGTCAGCTTGCTGCCCCTGACCCCCTTCCACCTTCCCTCCATGGTCTGTGTATATGCCATTATAGTCTCACTGTTGCTCTCCATGGTGTGTCTTGCTTCTAGTGCCCATCCTGCCCAACTTCCATGGTCATCTTGCTGCTCCTGCCCTGCCCCTTGCCCCCAGCCCTTTGTTTCCATGTGCAGATCCGTATTCCCTTCCTCCTGGCTTGACTGTTCCATTGTAATGCCCCTGATCCTTTCCTCCTGCCCTTTATGGTCCGTTATGCTGCCGCTTTCTCTCCTGTCTGTCCATTATGGTCAGCTATCTAGCATTGCCTCTTTCCCCTCTGTTCTCTATTGTCCATGTGCACGGTCCTGTCCCCTCCCTATTGCTTTCTATGGATTGTTGTACTGCACTCCTGTCCCGCATGTCCTGTGTGGTGTATTGTGCTGCTGCAAACCCTGATGCCTGCCCTGTATGGTCAGTTGGGTGCACCTCTCCATGCCCCCACTGTCCTCTGTTATCCAAGTCCATATCCCTTCCCTAATTCCTCCTGTCTTCCATGATCCAATGTACCATACTTGCTAACATTTTGAACTTGGTAAGAGGGAGATTTAAAAAAAACGGTGGTATTGATTTTCCCCTTTGACTTACATTGAAAAAGAGGAGATTGTAGACAGGAGACAGATCAAAAAAAGCCCATTTGGGCTTTAAAATATTGGGTGTTTCCTGGCTGAATCGGGTCTGTTGGAAATATGGTTGTACTACCACTGCCTCTTCCTTCTGCCCACAATGGTCTATTATATTTCCACAGCCTCTCTTGCCAGTCCTGTATTGTTGGTTTGTTGCCCCTGCCTCCCTTTCCACTGCCCTCCATAGTCTATTGTGCTGCCACTGTCCTTCCTGCCTGTCCATTGTGGTCAAATTGTTGCCTCTGCACCCCCCTACCTGCCTTCAATTTTCAGAGACGTGCCCCTGGCCTCTGCCTTTCAACAGTATCCTAATGAACAACTAGATTGCTTTCATTATGTATTTATTTCAAAAGTGTGGAACGCCTGACGTCATCTTGATGTAATCAAAACTGTAATACCTAGAGCATTTCCTTTAGACATTACATATATGAGAGGGTCTTAAATGCTTCAAAATTACGGTTAGTGCTCTAAAAAACTAAAATGAAGACATATTTTATGTGTTTTCAAACAGCGACAAAGCACTTTTAAATGATTGTTAACTTTATGTTTTTTTTACAGTTGACCACTTGATTAAATGTTGCACTTAGGGGAGTAGAGGTGGGGAAATTTTCAGAGCTGCAGACTTTGGAACTGGGGAACCAGGTTGGAGTTTCTGCTTCAGCTCGACATTCTGTGATTCTGGTGATATCACTTAATCTTCCCATGTCTACAACCAAAATGAATTTGTTCCTCTGTGATGTAACCAATGCTCATGTAAAGCACTCCAATTTCTGACAAGTCTGCACTATATAAAATTGCAAAAACACAAACAATAAAAAGTGTTTTGCACACTTCTGTCATTGGGCTACATGTGGGCTACATGTAGGTGAAATTTGTGCTACAGTTGGGCTCTTTTTTCTCTGATGGCCATCTTGGGAGACTTATTTGTTATGAAGTTTCCTAATTTCCTCATTTACTACAGTCTCCTCAGTAGGAAATACTTTCAGTTTTTTTACTTTGATTCAATCAAGAAGGCATTCAGATGTGTCACACATTTGCCATGAATTCAGAATGTTAGCACTCTGGTTGCTCATTAGATCACTGTCGTAATGCTACTGCCCACCAGGGAAGTCTGCTGCTGGTATTCAAAGTGCATGATTCAGTCTGCATGTTAGATTTTTGTAATGAAATAGAAGAGGATTTGTGCCCTAATTTTTCTTTCTGCAGCACTAATCATAATTTTTATGGTAAAATGAAGCCCCTCATTTTGTTCCTTTACAAATTAAACGTTTTAAGTGTTACCATTTTATTCCAATCAAGATGGCTTCAGGTGTTTTGTTATAAGTAAGACTGTTAGCGCTCTAGTTGTTGTTTTGAAAACTCTGGGACATTCTGTCATTGGGCTACACTTGGGCTACATCTGGGTCATATGTGTGCAACATTTGGGCTCTTTTGTCTCTGGCGGCCATCTTGGGAGACTTATTTATTAAGAAGTTTCCTAATTTCCTCATTTACTACAGTCTCCTCAGTAGGAAATACTTTCAGTTTTTTTACTTTGGTTCAATCAAGAAGGCATTCAGATGCGTCACACATTTGATATACATTCTAAATATTAGCACTCTAGTTGCTCATTAGATCAGTGTAGTAACGCTACTGCTCACCAGGGAAGTCTGCTGCTGGTATTGAAAGTGCATGTTTCAGTCTCCAGGTCTGAATTTTTTTTAACGAAATTAAAGAGGATTTGAGAAGTCACTCAAAATGTGCCGTTTTTGTTCTTGCTGCTGCACTAATCATACTTTCTATGGCAAATTGAACCCCCTCATTTTGATCCTATTTAAATTAAATGTTTTAAGAGTTACCACTTTTTTCCAATCAAGATGGATTCAGATGTGCTATACAATTGTCACAAGTAAGGCTGTTAGCACTTTAGAACACTCTGGGAAGCTGCAGTAGAACACAAAGGAATCAACTGACAGTCTCTGCCCTTGGTGGATGTTCATGTTTCACTGAGAAAATCAGACTCCATTCTCACATGACTGAGAAAGATATTGTGAATTTACAGAAAATATGCTCTCAGCTTAGCTTAAAGATCACCTTACAAACCTCTGTGGGAAAATCATGATCAATTAGTTTTCTCTCAAACATGATTCATGATATCCCAGCAGAAGGCTTTTTCACATGGTAAAATCACCTTAGAACACACCAAAACTCCTAAAATGAGTATGTTGCCATCAACAAATGATTTATAATGTAACAAAAGTCTTAAAACCTTCTATTAACTGCAATGCTTTTTAATGTGGTGCTATCATGTATATTGGTCCCAAGATGGCTGCCAGCACTTCTTGATGAAGTGCTGACAGCCAATCAGATCTCACGATGAGATGTGTGATTAGGCTCCGCCCATATATATATATTTATGTTTTTTTCCTTTAATATCTAAAAAATGACCAATTATCAAAAAGGCACGAGTCTGAACCAAAGACTACCTCTTTGCCAAATTTGGTGTAATTCCGTTCAGCAGTTCAGGCTATAGCTGCGACCAAAAGTTCCTATGGGAAATTGCATGGGGAAAACACGTTTTGGGACCCCTTTTTTTCTCAGCCCCGGCTTGACAAACACCCCCAAACTTTCAGGATAGGAGCGGACCGGAGCGCCACACGAGTGTTAAAAAATTTCACAAACATTTGTCAACCGGCACCAAAGTTATTGCAAACAGAATGTTGCAGATTTCCTATGAAAAATCTGTAATAACTATATCTACCGACTGGTGACCACCAGTAGATAATATGGTCTAAAAGCACTCAAGCACTATCTGGGAAAGAGACCCATCGATTTGCATAAACACACCACCAGCATGCTATTGGAAGTGACTGAGTGGTGTTTAACGAATAACACATTTCTATTTGACAGACTCCACTACAAACAAATGCAGGGGTCAGCAATGGGAACTTGCTTCTCCCCCAGCTATGCAAATCTGCATATGGGCTGGTGGGTTGAGCAGGTATTGGATGTCACACAATCGGAAATAATGAACACAACATTTTTATCTTGTGGCAAGGTAGTGTTGAAAGTGCAAAAAAATGTGCCTGTGACATAAATGAAAATGCTTTGAACTTGAAATTCACATGTAACACAAGTACCACCACGATACAATACTTAGACTTAGAATTGTTTGTTGAGAACTGTAAAATACAGACACGTTCTTACCGCAAACCAACAGCAGGTAATGCACTCCTGCACGCACAAAGCTTCCATCCCAAACCACTTAAGGAATCAATATCATACGCAGAATGCTTGAGGATGACTCGTAACTGCAGCACTAATGGGGGACTGTCAATGGCAAAAGAGAACCTATTCACCAGACTCAAAAAAAGTATGGTATACCAACAAAACCTGTCAGAATGCAGAAATGAAATGTAAGAACAAAGTTAGGAAAGACCTCCTTTTTCCCCCTAAAACAGTCATCACCACTGAGGTAAAGGAGCACCAGCCACCTAGACTCATTACAGGTTTTAACACGTACCAGGCAAACGTACGTAAAATCCTCACCAGACATTGGCCACTAGTACGGAACGATCCCACCATTGGCAAAGCGTGTGGTAAAACACCTTTGATAACTTTCAGAAAAGCTAGATCGATGTGCAGCCAATTGGTATGTAATTCTCCAGCCATTAGAAAACCCTACAATTGGTTACAAAACCATAAAGGGTTCAAAAAGTGTACCAAGTGCAAAGCGTGCAATTATGGGATTAATATGACCAACTTCATAGTCCCTTTCAGACATAAACCCTACAAAATCAGAGACTTGTACTCATGTAAAATGGAGTTTGCAGTGTACGTGTTAGTGTGTATTTGTGGCAAAAGATACGTGGGGAGTACAATCCACCCCGTACACTTGCGAATACTCCAACACCTCCGGGCAATAGCCAATGACGACCAGGCTTACCTAGTAGCCAGACATATCAACCAGCTGCATGCGCGGAACTCCCAAAACCTGTCATATTTTATCATCGATAGCGTGCCAAAAAACATCAGGGGAGGTAACCGTAAATTGGCTCTGAGAGGTTTAGAGTCGAGGTACATCATCCTACTGAACTCTAAGATCCCCTATGGTTTAAACGCTGAAGAAGCCCTTAATGTACACCTATAGTCCAGTTCTGTACTGTGTCTGAACCCGAGTACCATTCCCAATGACATCTGCAGTTCATCTACTAATGTAATCAGTACCACATGTACATATGAGTCCAGCCGCATAAGTTTGCACTGCCCTGAAAACAACGAAAGGGTCCATCAGACCTGAACAGTCAGGTTTTAAAGAACGGCGCAGGTTGGTTCCATGGAACGCAGGAACAAGTTTACAGCCCTGGAGCCCACCGGAGGGCTGAAAATGGTCTTTAATTTCGAGTTGCACGACACAACCACTGGAGGTTTGAATTGGGCATAAAATTTGACTACAGTTCCCAGCGTGCCTTGTAAGTGAGGAAACATTTGGCACACCTGAAGCCCATAAATATGTAAGAAGCACGCGAGGGAAAGTGTAGAAGCCTGGAGCTGGTGTTTTGCGAACTCTGCCTCTGACGAAAGTGCATGAATGCACCAAAACGCGTAAGGCTGAAAGGACAAATAAAACGGAGCTGTAACCCTGTTCCTTGGAAAAATAAAGGTTGTTACCTACCATCTGCAGGAGTGCGTCTTGAATGCATGGGCATTTTTGGGTGAATAATTTCAATGCGGAGGTCCAGCCGCATAAGTTCGCACCGCCCTGAAAACAACGAAAGGGTCCGTCAGACCTGAACTTTCAGGTTTTAAAGAACAGCGCAGGTTGGTTCCATGGAACGCAGGAACAAGTCTACAGCCCTGGGGCCCACCGGAGGGCTGAAAATGGTCTTTAATTTCGAGTTGCACGACACAACCACTGGAGGTTTGAATTGGGCATAAAATTTGACTACAGTTCCCAGCGTGCCTTGTAAGTGAGGAAACATTCGGCACGGTACACAGACAAAATATCGATTTTTAAATATCGATATACAAAAATATCGAAGTTTAAATATCGATGGGACAAAATATCGAAGGTAAGTAATATCGACAGTCTTAATATCGATATTAGTATGATATCAGTAATATCGAAGTTGTAAATATCGATGCCAATAATATCGAAATTAATAACTTCGATGTTACTAATATCAATTTTTAAATAAATTTAGTGTATATTATATTGTATTTATTATGTTTTATTATTTATTTTTAATGTAATTTAATTAAATATTGTCTTTTACTACTGTAGCGGGTTGTGGGTTTATAGGGGAATAGGGTGGGAAGTAATTTAATTATGTTAAATTAATTATTAATTAGTAGGAATTATTAATTAATTAATTGAGAAATAATTTTTAATTATTTTTAATTAATTGATTAATTGATAAATATGTTCTGTAGCGAGTTATGGGTTTATAGGGGAATAGGGTGGGAAGTAATGTAATAATAATTAATTAATTGATATATGTTTGTACATACTTTAATTAATAATTCATTGGTAATTAATTTCTATTAATTAGTTAATTAATTAATATAATTTTGTACATATTTATAATTATTAATTAGTTGGTAAATAATTAATATTAATTATTTAATTACATTAATTATAGTAATTGTTTTTATATATAATTTATTGTTATTCTTAATTAATTAATTGGGAAAAATAATATTAATTATTAAATAAATTAATTACAGCAAATGTGCTAATATATTTACTTTATTGTTATTGTTAATTAATAATTAATTGGTAATTAAATAACATTAATTAATTTTGGGTAAAGGAGTATTTTTAGGGTTCAGGGTCAGTTTTCAGTTTTTGGGTAAAGGGGTATTTTTAGGGTTCTGGGTCAGTTTTCAGTTTTTGGGTAAAGGGGTATTTTTAGGGTTCAGGGTCAGTTTTCAGTTCATGGGTAAAGGGGTATTTTTAGGGTTCAGGGTCAGTTTTCAGTTTTTGGGTAAAGGGGTATTTTTAGGGTTCAGGGTCAGTTTTCAGTTTTTGGGTAAAGGGGTATTTTTAGGGTTCTGGGTCAGTTTTCAGTTTTTGGGTAAAGGGGTATTTTTAGGGTTCTGGGTCAGTTTTCAGTTCATGGGTAAAGGGGTATTTTTAGGGTTCAGGGTCAGTTTTCAGTTTTTGGGTAAAGGGGTATTTTTAGGGTTTAGGGTCAGTTTTCAGTTTTTGGGTAAAGGGGTATTTTTAGGGTTCAGGGTCAGTTTTCAGTTTTTGGGTAAAGGGGTATTTTTAGGGATAAGGGTCAGTTTTCAGTTTTTGGGTAAAGGGATATTTTTAGGTTTCAGGGTCAGTTTTGGGTTTTTGGGGTACAGGGATATTTTTAGGGTTCAGGGTCAGTTTTGGGTTTTTGGGGTACAGGCGTACAGGGTAAAAACAAAAAAATATTACATTAAATCAAATAAATTACATGAAAAAAATTAAAATTACATTAAATTATTAAGTGTTTTATTTATTTTAAATGTATATGTATAAGTTGTAATTTTGTTTTAATATCTTTATTTAATATTTGTAAAATTATATGTATTTTAAAATTATTTTTACATTATTATTAATACATTAAAAAAAAAGATATTTTTGATTCCGATATTTTTGTACTTACCTTAATAAAGATATGATTCCGGTATTTTTGCTGTCGATATTTTTGCTCCGATATTTTTGCATTTCGATATTCTGTCTGTCGATATTATGTCAGACATTCATTTGGCACACCTGAAGCCCATAAATAATTAAGAAGCACGCGAGGGAAAGTGTAGAAGCCTGGAGCTGGTGTTTTGCGAACTCTGCCTCTGACAAAACTGCATGAAAGCACTGAAATGCGTAAGGCTGAAAGGACAAATAAAACGGAGCTGTAACCCTGTTCCTTGGAAAAATACAGGTTGTTACCTACCATCTGGAGGAGTGCGTCTTGAATGCATGGGCATTTTTGGTTGAATAATGTCAATGCGGTGGTCCAGCAGCATAAGTTCGCACCGCCCTGAAAACAACGAAAGGGTCCGTCTGACCTGAAAAGTCAGGTTTTAAAGAACGGCGCAGGTTGGTTCCATGGAACGCAGGAACAAGTTTACAGCCCTGGAGCCCAGCGGAGGGCTGAAAATGGTCTTTAATTTCGAGTTGCACGACAAAACCACTCGAGGTTTGAATTGGGCATGAAATCTGACTACAGTTCCCAACGTGCCTTGTAAGTGAGGAAACATTTGGCACACCTGAAGCCCATAAATATGTAAGAAGCACGCGAGGGAAAGTGTAGAAGCCTGGAGCTGGTGTTTTGCGAACTCTGCCTCTGACGAAAGTGCATGAATGCACTGAATTGCGTAAGGCTGAAAGGACAAATAAAACGGAGCTGTAACCCTGTTCCTTGGAAAAATAAAGGTTGTTACCTACCATCTGGAGGAGTGCGTCTTGAATGCATGGGCATTTTTGGGTGAATAATTTCAATGCGGTGGTCCAGCCGCATAAGTTCGCACCGCCCTGAAAACAACGAAAGGGTCCGTCAGACCTGAACAGTCAGGTTTTAAAGAACGGCGCCGGTTGGTTCCATGGAACGCAGGAACAAGTTTACAGCCCTGGAGCCCACCGGAGGGCTGAAAATGGTCTTTAATTTCGAGTTGCACGACACAACCACTGGAGGTTTGAATTGGGCATAAAATTTGACTACAGTTCCCAGCGTGCCTTGTAAGTGAGGAAACATTTGGCACACCTGAAGCCCATAAATAATTAAGAAGCACGCGAGGGAAAGTGTAGAAGCCTGGAGCTGGTGTTTTGCGAACTCTGCCTCTGACAAAAGTGCATGAATGCACTGAAATGCGTAAGGCTGAAAGGACAAATAAAACGGAGCTGTAACCCTGTTCCTTAGAAAAATAAAGGTTGTTACCTACCATCTGGAGGAGTGCGTCTTGAATGCATGGGCATTTTTGGGTGAATAATTTCAATGCGATGGTCCAGCCGCATAAGTTTGTACCGCCCTGAAAACAACTAAAGGGTCCGTCAGACCTGAAAAGTCAGGTTTTAAAGAACAGCGCAGGTTGGTTCCATGGAACGCAGGAACAAGTTTACAGACCTGGAGCCCACCGGAGGGCTGAAAATGGTCTTTAATTTCGAGTTGCACGACACAACCACTGGAGGTTTGAATTGGGCATGAAATCTGACTACAGTTCCCAGCGTGCCTTGTAAGTGAGGAAACATTTGGCACACCTGAAGCCCATAAATATGTAAGAAGCACGCGAGGGAAAGTGTAGAAGCCTGGAGCTATTGTTTTGCGAACTCTGCCTCTGATGAAAGTGCATAAATGCACTGAAACGCGTAAGGCTGAAAGGACAAATAAAACGGAGCTGTAACCCTGTTCCTTGGAAAAATAAAGGTTGTTACCTACCATCTGGAGGAGTGCCTCTTGAATGCATGGGCATTTTTGGGTGAATAATTTCAATGCGGTGGTCCAGCCGCATAAGTTCGCACCGCCCTGAAAACAACGAAAGGGTCCGTCAGACCTGAACAGTCAGGTTTTAAAGAACGGCGCAGGTTGGTTCCATGGAACCCAGGAACAAGTTTACAGCCCTGGAGCCCACCGGAGGGATGAAAATGGTCTTTAATTTCGAGTTGCACGACACAACCACTGGAGGTTTGAATTGGGCAAAAAATTTGACTACAGTTCCCAGCGTGCCTTGTAAGTGAGGAAACATTTGGCACACCTGAAGCCCATAAATATGTAAGAAGCACGCGAGGGAAAGTGTAGAAGCCAGGAGCTGGTGTTTTGCGAACTCTGCCTCTGACGAAAGTGCATGAATGCACTGAAACGTGTAAGGCTGAAAGGACAAATAAAACGGAGCTGTAACCCTGTTCCTTGGAAAAATACAGGTTGTTACCTACCATCTGGAGGAGTGCGTCTTGAATGCATGGGCATTTTTGGGTGAATAATTTCAATGCGGTGGTCCAGCCGCATAAGTTCGCACCACCCTGAAAACAACGAAAGGGTCCGTCAGACCTGAAAAGTCAGGTTTTAAAGAACGGCGCAGGTTGGTTCCATGGAACGCAGGAACAAGTTTACAGCCCTGGAGCCCACCGGAGGGCTGAAAATGGTCTTTAATTTCGAGTTGCATGACACAACCACTGGAGGTTTGAATTGGGCATGAAATCTGACTACAGTTCCCAGCGTGCCTTGTAAGTGAGGAAACATTTGGCACACCTGAAGCCCATAAATATGTAAAAAGCACACAAGGGAAAGTGTAGAAGCCTGGAGCTATTGTTTTGCGAACTCTGCCTCTGACGAAAGTGCATAAATGCACTGAAACGCGTAAGGCTGAAAGGACAAATAAAACGGAGCTGTAACCCTGTTCCTTGGAAAAATAAAGGTTGTTACCTACCATCTGGAGGAGTGCCTCTTGAATGCACGGGCATTTTTGGGTGAATAATTTCAATGCGGTGGTCCAGCTGCATAAGTTCGCACCGCCCTGAAAACAACGAAAGGGTCCGTCAGACCTGAACAGTCAGGTTTTAAAGAACGGCGCAGGTTGGTTCCATGGAACGCAGGAACAAGTTTACAGCCCTGGAGCCCACCGGAGGGCTGAAAATGGTCTTTAATTTCGAGTTGCACAACACAACCACTGGAGGTTTGAATTGGGCATAGAATTTGACTACAGTTCCCAGCGTGCCTTGTAAGTGAGGAAACATTTGGCACACCTGAAGGCCATAAATATGTAAGAAGCAAGCGAGGGAAAGTGTAAAAGCCTGGAGCTGGTGTTTTGTGAACTCTACCTCTGACGAAAGTGCATGAATGCACTGAAACGCGTAAGGCTGAAAGGACAAATAAAACGTAGCTGTAACCCTGTTCCTTGGAAAAATAAAGGTTGTTACCTACCATATGGAGGAGTGCGTCTGGAATGCATGGGCATTTTTGGGTGAATATATATATATATATATATTACCTACTGGCGGTCGCCAGTAGGTATATATAGTTAGGATTTTTTTGAATAGGGATTTCTGAAAATTCTATGTTGAATAACTTTGGCGTTGATGGAGGGAATTGGCTGAAATTTTCAGGAAAATGGCACATTTTGTTTCTGAGCGTCCCCTGAAAGTTTGGGGGGGTTTCGTCAAGCGGGGGCCGAGAAAAAAGGGTGGTCCCAAAACGTGTTTTTAACATTGAGTTTTCCATAGGGCGGTTGGACTCACTTTTAGCTCGAACGGCTGAATGGACTTCCACAAAACTTGGCAAAATTGTAGGGACTGGTAGCCCGATGTGCCTTTGCTATGTCTCAAGATATATGCTCCAGTGGTTTTTACGAAAATTAACTTTGAAAAATATATATTGGGCTACATTGGGCTATATATATGTTAGAGCCCAAATGTAGCCCAATGTAGCCCAATGTAGCCCAAAGATGGCCACCAGAGACAAAAAAAACAAATGTAGCCCAAATATCAGCCAGATGTAGCCCAACTATAGCCCAGTGACAGAATGTCCCAGAGTGTTCTAAAGAACAACTAGAGCGCTAACAGTCTTACTTATGACAAAAGTATGGCACACCTGAAGTCATCTTGATTGGAATAAAGTGTTAACACTTAAAACATTTAATTTGCAAAGGAACAAAATAAGGGGGTTCATTTTGCCATAGAAATTATGATTAGTGCTGAAGAAAGAAAAATTAGGGCACATTTTGAGTGACTTCTCAAATCCTCTTATATTTCATGTAAAACATTCTGATATGCAGTCTCCCAAGATGGCCACCAGAGACAAAAGAGCCCAAATGTAGCCCAAATATCAGCCAGATGTAGCCCAACTATAGCCCAATGACAGAATGTCCCAGAGTGTTCTAAAGAACAACTAGAACGCGAACAGTCTTACTTATGACAAAAGTATGGCACACCTGAAGTCATCTTGATTGGAATAAAGTGGTAACACTTAATACATTTAATTTGAAAAGGAACAAAATGAGGGGTTTCATTTTGCCATAGAAATGTTATATATATATATATATATATATATATATATATATATATATATATATATATATATATATATATATATATATATATATATATATATATATATATATATATTCACTGAAAAAACCATAGGTTATAGACCATATATAGTTAGGGATTAGCATTTAAAAAACCTTATTTTATTTGCACAAAACCATTGAAATTCCATATATAGTTAGTTGCACTAACTATATATCGCGGACCCGCAATCCACTGCTAATGATGTCACATATTACATCATTCATGACATGGTCAGTGACATCACTGATGACATCACTGATGACATCTCAAATGACATCACTGATGACATCACTGATGACAACACTGATGACAACACCCAGTGACTGTATGTTTCTGTAAAGTTAAAATATGTCTTACATATTGAAGAATAAGTGGATGTATAAGTGTCTGGATGAAGGATTTAGTAGGTGCATGACTGACTGTATGAGAGAATGATTAAATGTGTCTCACTGAGTGTATGGGTTAGTGATTAAAGTGTCTTAATCTGGCAATCATTATTTATGTTGTTCTGTAAACTGCTGCATGTTTAAATCAGTAGCTATATCAGTAACTATATGGGTTATTGAATGGTTGCCCAAGTATTTGTATGGGAGACTGAGTATGTGTGTGGGTGGCTGGGAGGTGTATAACTCTGTGCATAGATGTGTGAGCAGTTGATTCCCTAGGTGTATGGGTTCAAAAGTGCATGTAGAAACAGCTGTATGGACAGTTGACTGTGTGCATGAGTATATTGGTGAGTGAATGGATATCTCAGTGCTACATGTCAAAGTAAGTACATATGTAAAACACACTCCATGTGAGTGTTGACATATATAAATAACTGAACATAAGAGCCAGTGAATGTGTGAGTGGCTGTATGAATCATTGTGAACTTGTATCAAGGATTGTATAAGAGAGTAAATATGTGTTACTATATGTTTGAATAAGAAAGGTGTGTATAACTGTATAGTTGAGGAAATGGAGATGTGATTGATTCTTTGCATGACTGACTAGGTGTGTGAGTAACTCCATGGATGTGTGACAGTCTGTGAGTGCCTGTTTACACTGAGTGTATCTAAGGTTATATTAGAGTCTGAAGATGTATTATCACATAAATGATATCATCAGTGATGTAATCAGTAATGTCAAATGAGATGTCAGTGATGCCATCAGTGATGTCATTTGAGATGTCATCAGTGATGTCATCAGTGATGTCATTTGAGATGTCATCAGTGATGTCATCAGTGATGTCACTGACCATGTCATGAATGATGTAATATGTGACATCATTAGCAGTGGATTGCGGGTCCGCGATATATAGTTAGTGCAACTAACTATATATGGAATTTCAATGGTTTTGTGCAAATAAAATAAAGTTTTTTAAATGCTAATCCCTAACTATATATGGTCTATAACCTATGGTTTTTTCAGTGAATTTTCAAGGTTTTGTAAATGCAAATTCCTAACTATATATGGTCTATAACCTATGGTTTTTTCTGTGAATTTCATTGGTTTTTTAAAAGCTAATATCTATAGCTGTAAAATATATTCTTTATTAAGTGACGTATCACGTAGCCCGTGAGACGCCTCATGATGCATCGCATAACCGTGACGTATCGTCTCTGCAGCGCAAACCAAACCCAAAATGTAAGCGCGCCAGAACACGCTTAAAGATATATATATATTTTTTTAACCTTAATTAGACAAAATCCACACGTGCACATATCACAAACGTTCAAAAAACACAATATGTCGGACTCCCGTTACGCTGCCGGTTAGCTGCCCGGTTAACGTACCAGGAAGCACCTTTACCGCGAAAAATCGCAATTTTTTTTTCTTTTGCCCCGCAGGGAACTTTAATAGCCCCCTCATCAATCCTAGGGGTTCAGGAGGGGTCTGCCTTACCCCTTTCATTCATTTACACCTTTTTTTTTCCACCTCTTGTCTCTCGATCCCACAGAGAGACAAGATGGCGGCCGCTCCAGACTGTTTACAATGATAACAGCCAATCAGCTTCTCCTCAGACTCCCGTTACACTGCCGGTTAGCTTCCCGGTTAGCTGCCCGGTTAGCTGCCCGGTTCGCGTACCAAGACGCGTCTCCACGGCGAAAAAATCGGATTTTTTTTTTTTTTTGGCCCCGCGTGGCTTTATAATATCCCCCTCATCAATCCTATGGGGTCAGAAAGGGTCTACCTTGCCCTCTTTCCTTCATTTCCCCCTTTGTTTTGGTCTCCTCTTGTCTCTCGATCCTACCGAGAGACAAGATGGCGGCCGCTCCGGACTGTTTAGAATGTTGACAGACACCGGAGAGCCAATCAGCTTCGCTTCGCAAAGTTCCGATACGCGAAAAGTTCGCGAACTGGAGCGCTACCCGGAGCGCTGTTACAGATATATATCTTGTTTTAAACGTTAATTTCTCAAAATCCACTGAAGCACATATATTGAGACCTAGCAAAGGCACATCGGGCTAACAGTCCCTACAATTTTGCCAAGTTTCGTGGAAATCCATTCAGCCGTTCGGGCTAAAAGTGAGGCCAACCGCCCAATGGAAATTAACATGGGAAAAACGCGTTTTGGGACCCCCCTTTTTTCTCGGCCCCCCCTTGACGAACCCCCACCAAATTTTCAGGGGCTGCTCAGAAACAAAATGTGCCATTTTCCTGAAAATTTCAGCCAATTCCGTCCACAAACGCCAAAGTTATTAGGCATAGAATTTTCAAAAGTTCCATAGAGAAAAAATCCTAACTATATATACCTACTGGCTATCGCCAGTAGGTAATATATATATATATATATATATATATATATATATATATATATATATATATATATATATATATATATATATATATATATATATATATATTACCTACTGGCGGTCGCCATTAGGTATATATAGTTAGGATTTTTTTGAATAGGGATTTCTGAAAATTCTATGTTGAATAACTTTGGCGTTGATGGACGGAATTGGCTGAAATTTTCAGGAAAATGGCACATTTTGTTTCTGAGCGTCCCCTGAAAGTTTGGGGGGGGTTTCGTCAAGCGGGGGCTGAGAAAAAAGGGGGGTCCCAAAACGTGTTTTTAACATTGAGTTTTCCATAGGGCGGTTGGACTCACTTTTAGCTCGAACGGCTGAATGGATTTCTATGAAACTTGGCAAAATTGTAGAGACTGTTTGCCTGATGTGCCTTTGCTAGGTCTCAAGATATGTGCTCCAGTGTATTTTGGGACATTAACGTTCAAAAAAATATATATAACTGTGACAGCGTCCCGGTTAGCGCCCCGGTTCACGTACCAGACGCGTAACGGAACTTCGCGAGGAGAAGCGGATTGGCTCTCCGGTGACTGTCAACATTCTAAACAGTCCGGAGCGGCCGCCATCTTGTCTCTCGGTTGGATCGAGAGACAAGAGGTGGAAATAAACAAAGGGGGAAATGAATGAAAGGGGGCAAGGTAGACCCCTCCTGACCCCCCAGGATTGATGTGAGGGCTATTAAAGGGCCCCGCAGGGCAAAAAAATAAAACATATTTTTTTTTGATTGTTCGCGGTGGAAGCGCTACCCGGTACGCGAACCGGGTAGCTCACCGGTAGCGTAACGGGAGTCCGCCATCTTGTGTTTCGGACGAATTTAGTCACAAGATGGAGGATAAACAATGTTGGGAATGGGTATAAGGGGGCACGGGAGACATATCCTGACCCCCTAGGTTTTCTGAGGGTGGCAGAGGAGGCCCATATATGTAAAAAAAACAACCTTTTTTTTTCAAATTTTCGCACAGTTAGCGCCCGGTCCGCGCACCGGGTAGCGTTCCGGAAAGCGTAACAAGGGGAAAACCAAGGGAAATAGTAAAATAATATTTTAGAGTGCTTTGAGGTAGGGTAGCTCTGAATAGAGCTGTTGTGTTGTGTGGGTGATGTAAGTACCAACATGTAGGTACCAATGAAGAGTCTAAAATTCAATGTACACCGTCTCCTCTGTAGATATTTTGTATGTTCTAATATGGGTTATTTAAATGTAAATGTGTGGAAAAGCACTTCATGCTTTAAAGCAATTGTATTTTTGAACTGATTGTTCTTTCCTCTTAGTCCTCCTCTTTGTTTTTTTTCCCCCACACTCTTCTTCAGCATGATAGTTGATAAATTCGTTCCCTCAAAAAATGTATATACATAAAAAAATTATATTAAATACATATAAAATATATTTTTCCTTTAAAAGAAGAATACATTTTACAGCTTTTGATATTTGCTATTAAAAAACCATTGAAATTCACTGAAAAAACCATAGGTTATAGACCATATATAGTTAGGAATTAGCATTTACAAAACCTTATTTTACTCACACAAAACCATTGAAATTCGCATATATACTTAGTTGCACTAACTATATATCGCGCACCCGCAATCCACTGCTGATCATGTCACATATTACATCATTCATGACATGGTCAGTGACATCACTGATGACATCACTGATGACATCTCAAATGACATCACTGATGACATCACTGATGACAACATCCAGTGACTGTATGTTTCTGTAAAGTTAAAATATGTCTTACATATTGAAGAATGGGTGGATGTATAAGTGTCTGGATGAAGGATTTAGTAGGTGCATGACTGACTGTATGAGTGAGTGATTAAATGTGTCTCACTGAGTGCATGGGTTAGTGACTAAACTGTCTTAATTTGTGCATCATTATGTCTGTTGTTCTGTAAACTGCTGCATGTGTTGATCAGTAGCTATATGAGTAACATATGGGTTATTGATTGGTTGCCCAAGTATTTCTATGGGAGACTGAGAGTGTGTGTGGGTGGCTGGGAGGTGTATGACTCTGTGCATAGATGTGTGAGCAGTTGATTCACTAGATGTATGGGTTCAAAAGTGCATGTGGAAACAGCTGTATGGGCGGTTGACTGTGTGCATGAGTGTATTGGTGAGTGAATGGATATCTCAGTGCTACATGTCAAAGTAAGTACATATGTAAAACACAGTACATGTGAGAGTTGGCATATATAAATAACTGTGCATAAGAGCAAGTGAATGTGTGAGTGGCTGTATGGATCATTGTGAACTTGTATCAGGGATTGTATAAGAGAGTAAATATGTGTTAGTATATGTTTGAATAAGTAAGGTGTGTATAACTGTATAGTTGAGGAAATGGAGGTGTGATTGATTCTTTGCATGACTGACTGGGTGTGTGAGTAACTCCATGGATGAGTGACAGTCTGTGAGTGTCTGTTTACACTGAGTGTATATAAGGTTATATTAGAGTCTGAAGAGGTTCATCGTATAATCACATGAATGATGTCATCAGTGATGTGATCAGTAATGTCAAATGAGATGTCATCAGTGATGTCATCAGTGATGTCATTTGAGATGTCATCAGTGATGTCATTTGAGATGTCATCAGTGATGTCATCGGTGATGTCATTTGAGATGTCATCAGTGATGTCATCAGTGATGTCATTTGAGATGGCATCAGTGATGTCATCAGTGATGTCACTGACCATGTCATGAATGATGTAATATGTGACATGATCAGCAGTGGATTGCGGGTGCGCGATATATAGTTAGTGCAACTAAGTATATATGCGAATTTCAATGGTTTTGTGTGAGTAAAATAAGGTTTTGTAAATGCTAATTCCTAACTATACATGGTCTATAACCTATGGTTTTTTCAGTGAATATATATATATATATATATATATATATATATATATATATATATATATATATATATATATATATATTACCTACTGGCGATAGGTATATATAGTTAGGATTTTTTCTCTATGGAACTTTTGAAAATTCTATGTCTAATAACTTTGGCGTTTGTGGACGGAATCGGCTGAAATTTTCAGGAAAATGGAACATTTCGTTTTTGAGCAGCCCCTGAAAATTTGGGGGGGTTCTGTCAAGGGGGGGCCGAGATAAAAGGGGGGTCCCAAAACGCATTTTTCCCATTCATTTTTCCATTGGGCCTTTCGCCTCACTTTTAGCTCGAACGGCTGAATGGATTTGCACGAAACTTGGCAAAATTGTAGGGACTGTTAGCCCGATGTGCCTTTGCTGGGTCTCAATATATGTGCTTCAGTGTATTTTGAGAAATTAACGTTTAAAAAAACAGATATATCTGTGACAGCGTCCCGGATAGCGAACCGGTTCGCGCACTTTTTTCGCGTAACGGAGCTTTGCGTAGCGAAGCTGATTGGCTCTCCGGTGTCTGTCAACATTCTAAACAGTCCGGAGCGGCCGCAAATCGGTACGTGAACCGGGCAGCTAACCGGGCAGCTAACCGGCAGCGTAACGGGAGTCTGAGGAGAAGCTGATTGGCTGTCAACTTTGTAAACAGTCCGGAGCGGCCGCCATCTTGTCTCTCGGTAGGATCGAGAGACAAGAGGTGGTGAAAAACGAAGGGGGAAATGAAGGAAAGGGGGCAAGGTAGACCCCTCCTGACCCCCTAGGATTGATGAGGGGGATATTAAAGTGCCCCGCGGGGCAAAAGAAAAAAAAAGAAAATTGCGATTTTTCGCGGTAGAGGCGCTTCCTGGTACGCCAACCGGGCAGCTAACCGGGTGCGTCCGGTTTGCGTACCGGGTAGCGTTCTGGTAAGCGTAACAAGGGGAAAACCAAGAGAAACAGTAAAATAAAATTTAAAGGAATAGATTTCCACCAAACTTGGCAAAATTGTAGGGACTGTTTGTTTGATGTGCCTTTGCAAGGCCTCAAGATATGTGCACGTGTGGATTTTGTCTAATTAAGGTTAAAAATATATATATATATATATCTGTAAGCGTGCTCTGGCGCTTACGTTATGGGTTTTGTTTGCGCTGCAGAGACGATACGTCACGTTTATGCGACGCGTCATGAGCCTCGCCTGTAATGCTGTTGTTATCAAGCCTCTGATGAGATGTGCCATATATCGAAACGCGTCAGGCAAAGGAATTTTTATCGTGAATGTGAGAGGAGCCAGCTAGTGAAATCCAGATGGCTGGTTTCCTGTCGAGTGCCCTTCCAAAGCTTTCGGGCATTTGGTGAACAGTATTTCTAACACGGCTGCACTGCCGTGGGAAGGAGCAACATCTCTTCAATGTACAAGAGAGGCTGTGGTCGGAACAGTTTTGAGAACCTTAAAGCACAGGAAGCCTTACAATACAAGTGATTCCTTTTAACCTCCACGACCTTACTAAAGGAAAGAAAAAACATGCTTTTAAAAAAGGACAGCAGACAGACAACCACTTAGGGAAAATAATTGCTCTACAAGGGACCATCTTTCCCAGCATGCAGCATGTTGGACTTTGCAAATTGCGGAGCCCACGTAGTGAAATGAACCAATTAAAATCTTGCATGCAGAAATAAAAGAGAGCCTCGCCTGTAATGCTGTTTTTATCAAGCCTCTGATGAGATGTGCCATACATCGAAATGCGTCAGGCAAAGGAATTTTTATCGCGAATGTGAGAGGAGCCAGCTAGTGAAAGCCAGATGGCTGGCTTCCTGTTGAGTGCCTTTCCAAAGCTTTCGGGCATTTGGTGAACAATATTTCTAACACGGCTGCCATGCCGTGGGAAGGAGCAACATCTCTTCAATGTACAAGAGAGGCTGTGGTCGGAACAGTTTCCAGAACCTTAAAGCACAGGAAGCCTCGCAATACAAGTGACTCCTTTTAACCTCCACGACCTTACTAAAGGAAAGAAAAAACATGCTTTTAAAACAGGACAGCAGACAGACACCCACTTAGGGAAAATAATTGCTCTACAAGGGACCACCTTTCCCAGCATGCAGCATGTTGCACTTTGCAAATTGCGGAGCCCACGGAGTGAAATGAACCAATTAAAATCTTGCATGCAAAAATAAAAGAGAGCCACGCCTGTAATGCTGTTGTTATCAAGCCTCTGATGAGATGTGCCATACATCGAAACGCGTCAGGCAAAGGAATTTTTATTGTGAATGTGAGAGGAGCCAGCTAGTGAAAGCCAGATGGCTGGCTTCCTGTCGAGTGCCCTTCCAAAGCTTTCGGGCATTTAGTGAACAATATATATATATATATATATATATATATATATATATATATATATATATATATATATATATATATATATATATATATATTCACAGAAAAAACCATAGGTTATAGTGGATATATAGTTAGGAATTTGCATTTAGAAAACCTTGAAAATTCAATGAAAAAACCATTGGTTTTAGGCCATATATAGTTAGGAATTAGCATTTACAAAACCTTATTTTACTCGCATAAAACCATTGAAATTCCATATATAGTTAGAAGCGCTAACTATATATCGCGCACCCGCAATCCACTGCTGATGATGTCACATATTACATCATTCATGACATGGTCAGTGACATCACTGATGACATCACTGATGACATCTCAAATGACATCACTGATGACATCACTGATCACAACATCCAGTGATTGTATGTGTCTGTAAAGTTTAAATATGTTTCACATATTGAAGAATGAGTGGATGTATAAGTGTCTGGATGAAGAATTTAGTAGGTGCATGACTGACTGTATGAGTGAGTGATTAAATGTGTCTCACTGAGTACATGGGTTAGTGACTAAACTGTCTTAATTCGTGCATCAGTATGTTTGTTGTTGTGTAAGCTGCTGCATGTGTTGATCAGTAGCTATAAGAGTGGCCATATGGGTTATTGATTGGTTGCCCAAGTATTTGAATGGGAGGCTGAGTGTGTGTGTGGGTGGCTGGGAGGTGCGTGACTCTGTGCATAGATGTGTAAGCAGTTGATTCACTAGGAGTATGAGTTCAAGAGTGCATGTGGAAACAGCTATATGGGCGGTTGACTGTGCATGGGTGTGTTGGTGAGTGAATGGATTTCTCATTGCTACATGTGCAAGTAAGTACGTATGTAAAACACAATACATGTGAGAGTTGAGATATATAAATAACTGAACATAAGAGCCAGTGAATGTGTGAGTGGCTGTATCGATCACTGTGAGCTTGTATCAGGGATTATATAAGAGAGTAAATATGTGTTATTATATGTTTGAATAAGTAAGATGTGTATAACTGTATAGTTGAGGAAATGGAGGTGTGATTGATTCTTTGCATGACTGACTAGGTGTGTGAGTAACTCCATGGATGAGTGACAGTCTGTGAGTGTCTGTTTATACTGAGTGTATGTAAGGTTATATTAGAGTCTGAAGAGGTTCATTGTATTATCACATGAGTGATGTGATCAGTGATGACAAATGAGATGTCATCAGTGATGTCATTTGAGTTGTCATCAGTGATGTCATCAGTGATGTCATTTGAGATGTCATCATTGATGTCATTTGAGTTGTCATCAGTGATGTCATTTGAGATGTCATCAGTGATGTCATCAGTGATGTCACTGACCATGTCATGAATGATGTAATATGTGACATCATCAGCAGTGGATTGCGGGTGCGCGATATATAGTTAGCGCTTCTAACTATATATGGAATTTCAATGGTTTTATGCGAGTAAAATAAGGTTTTGTAAATGCTAATTCCTAACTATATATGGCCTAAAACCAATGGTTTTTTCATTGAATTTTCAAGGTTTTCTAAATGCAAATTCCTAACTATATATCCACTATAACCTATGGTTTTTTCTGTGAATTTCATTGGTTTTTTAATAGCAAATATGAAAAGCTTTAAAATGTCAAGTACGTGATAGATAAAAACATTTTCGTATTTATGCACGCTGATGTGCTTTGAACGCTGCACCCCCCCCTCCCCTCTTTTGTCTTAGTAGTACTCTCTCTTTGCAGATACTGAAGGGTAGTTAACGCAGGCCTTTACCACCGTTGTAATCCGTCGTGCCTCCTTGTCTCTCCATTTGATTGATTGTTGTCCAAGCATTTACTGTTTTTGAATTGGTTCTCTTTGGATCATTCTCTATTTACAAACAAGCACAAAGTCGCAATACTCTGTTTAGTCTTTGCAGATAGTGAAAAATCGTGTAAAAAAATAAAAGTAATCGAGCAAAATCAGTAGGCCACTAATTGGATCTCTTTTTGACCTCGCTAAAATAGAAATATTAGGAACAACCCTTCATGAGAAATACGAAAATAGTGAGATGAACTGAGCTCCACACCATGAGGGCTGCAAGACAGCTCGGCTCCATCACCCATCCCGCACAAAATAACGACAAACCCTATGCAAATATTAAAAATATAGACAACACACCAGCAAAGAAACAGGGTAAAACATTTTATTAAAAAACTATTTACATAACGTTGGTTTATAAGATGATGTCAGTAGTGGACCGATGTGTGAATAGATCGAAAACAGCACAAGGCTCCAAGATCCGGATGACAAGCTCCTGGATGTTGGGTGCCATAGTTTAGAGTTCTGAATGTCAGCCTTTTTCAATGCCTGTGCTTTGTTGAATCAAAATGGCGGCTTGACACAAAGCTGACTCAAGCGTTGCTACTGATGCTATGCAGACCAAAACTGGTTTTCAGTTTGTACATTTTTCTAGATTTTTCAATCCAAGTTTGGTTGACTTTGTAGAACGATGGCTTCAGATTTTCAACATACGGTGTGGTGGCGCGGACTGGGAGGGGGCGCTTCGCTCCTGCCCCCTCCCCATGTAAGATTTTCATACGTGAAAGTACGTTAATGGTTTTGGTCCCTGAGATGCTTCGATGTCACTACCATTCTCAAATAGCATAAGTTCTGGATGTTGGGTGCCATAGTTAAGAGTTCTGAGCAGTGCTTGTAACACTGTCTGAAGCTTATTTCCACCTACTGCAGCTTCACTATTCTCAAAGTAAGTGAGTGTCGTTTGTGGACCTGACTGCATTAGAAAACAATGTGATATGTTACCTTCCTAAACAGCTTGACGGAGGCCCCTGAGGGGCGGTGTGATGGCCATGGACTCGGAGAAGACGCTTGGCTCCGACACCCTCCCCAAGTCTTATAGCACTGGTGTAGCCTGAGATCGCCCCCGACATAGGCGGCCGGCTCCCGGGGTCCGGCGGAACTTTTTGCCTTTTGATGACTCTTCAATTCTGGACCTTGTCCCACAATCCGTTTGACCTGAAGACAAGCTGTAGTGGGGCGCCCCTTTATCGTTTTAGTTGCCATTCCGCCCGCTTTTGCTACACTGTGCCTCTTCCGCCATTCAGCTGTTTACCGCCCGCTCTTGCGACTACAGCGTCTCGCTCACCATGTAGTTGAGATGCGCCCGCTCTTGCGGTGCAGCGATAGGCGGCTGCCACAGGACTCTCAAAATGGCGGCCGGCTCTTCGGTTTTGGGCCTGGTCCACTAAAATGGCCCTGGGACACCTTGGAACTCGGACGCTTGTCTGCTAGGGCTTGGGTCCCATTCTCAAAAAGCGTCCCCTCAGCCGTGAAGATTCTACAAAAGTCTTGGGGGCCTCCGACTCCCGCAGGCTTCTGGTGGGGAGCGGCTGCCATGATTGCTCGTGGAATGGCCACGACGGAGCTACGAGATGGTAGTGGTCTCATGCTGACGCCAGCTTTAGTCTGAAACATCCAGAAACACTGTAGACTACCAATTCGATCAGTTCCGGTAGCGCCCCAACATGACCCGGAAGAGAAGAACTTGCCCTCCCCTCTTTGACTGATGGTTCTTGTTGCCTGTCCCCTCTGTTGTCATTTAACAGAACTTTTTGGACTGCTGAAAGGGGTTGTGTTCTGAACGCTGGTTGGTGGAGACATTTAGACTATATTCTTGACCTACGTTGTCGCGTAATGCGTTTTATGACACGCCGCGTTAGCGCACCCGGAAGTGATCCGAGGCGCGGCGCGCAGCGCGTAACGTAAGCATAACAGGTCATGTGACTTGTTAATAAAACTTTTCATTGGTTCATTTTACTTTTGTTAATTTAATGATGAAAAGCTTGGTCATATGACCTAAAAATTACGCTTTTTATTATTTTCGAACAATATTTTTTTTTCAAACATATGTTATAATATTCCAGGCTAATGTACTTTCCCGGAAAATTTACAACTGTCTTGCAAGTAAAATATATTCCTTTTTCGAGAAAAAGGGCGTTTCTTCCTTCCATGACGGAGCCGTTGAGTAAAAGAGATTCGGCCTGCTGTCTTAGTCGCCGATACGCCTGATTATCAGATTCTTATCGATCACTTTATGTTGCAGACATGAAAAACACAACTGCCCTTGACCATTTATCTTTAATGCGTTCCTACATATTATACCTTTTATCCGTCATGTAATTGGACTGCTTTATTTCACTTGCCTTTTACTGATTCGAAAACAGTCACTAAAAGTAAAAACTTTACAAATGTAAATACTACTACCGTGTTTTGTTTTAAAAACCTTTATTGTGAAAATGTCAGTATACAAATACGGGCCTATAACCACGTGGGCCGGCCACGGAGCAAACTGAAATCGTATATGATGAGGAGACATTTACACTGTAGAAGAACGTAACGAGCGGGCCATTAGGTGACAAGAACAAAGGTGTCTAACAGTTGCGGAATCGGTGGACGTACATTTTGTAATTAAAATACGACAGGGCCACTTACAATAACATTTTCTAGATATACATTTGCGGGCAAGGAGTTACGAGTCCCATTGATACCGGCGCCATTTTGGGCGAGGCCGGGCAGGTCCAAGATATAGTCAAAATGTCTCCACCAACCATCGGCCAGACCAGAACCCCTTTCGGCCCTTTATGCTACAAGATGGTGTCTTCCATTCAGAAAATATTGTTGGCAGCATTTTGAAAGGAAAGATAAACAGCCGTTCTCCTAGTGAGTCTCACATTGTTACATTTAGGAAGAATGTTGAAGAGTAGTATGTGGAAAATCTGAAGCCATTTTTCTACAAACTCTCAATCAGACTTGGATGGAAAAAAAAAACCTGAAGAATGTACAAACTGAAAACCAATTTTTGTCTGTATAGCACCAACAGTAACGCTTGAGTCAGCTTTGTGTCAAGCCGCCATTTTCATTCAATCAATAGCGTCCCCCTGCACACATTCAGGGACCAGGTCGTGTCTTCAGATGAAACGCATTGTAGGAAAAGAAGCAGAAAGGAAAAGGCAAAAAGTTCCGCCGGACCTAGTGAAGCTGCAGCAGGTGCAAATAAGCTTCAGACAGTCTTACAAGCACTGCTCAGAACTCTCAACTGAGGCACTCAACATCCAGGACTTGCCATTCGGATCTTGGCGCCTTGTATTTTTGTTTTGTTTTTGATGGAGGGGAAACAACAAAAAACAGGCATTGAAAAAGGCTCAACAGTGCAGGGCGCCTTGTGCTGGTTCCGACCTATTCACACATCGGTCCACTACTGACATCACCTCATAAACCAACGGGGCACCCCACGCCGACTTTCGGCGCAGCATTGTAGGATGGCCACACCAGTGCGGCAATTTGCTGGACACCACCTCGGTGCCATCCAGATCTCGGCGCGTTCGACTCACTGTACCGCAACAGTGACCGCAACTCAGCTGGACACGCCGTCTTTCGGCGCAGCATTGTAGGATGGCCACACCAGTGCGGCAATTTGCTGGACACCACCTCGGTGCCATCCGGATCTCGGCGCGTTCGAGTCACTGTACCGCAACAGTGACCGCAATTCAGCTGGACACGCCGTCTTTCGGCGCAGCATTGTAGGATGGCCACACCAGTGCGGCAATTTGCTGGACACCACCTCGGTGCCATCCGGATCTCGGCGCGTTCGAGTCACTGTACCGCAACAGTGACCGCAATTCAGCTGGACACGCCGTCTTTCGGCGCAGCATTGTAGGATGGCCACACCAGTGCGGCAATTTGCTGGACACCACCTCGGTGCCATCCGCATTTCGGCGCGTTCGAGTCACTGTACCGCAACAGTGACCGCAACTCAGCTGGACACGCCGTCTTTCGGCGCAGCATTGTAGGATGGCCACACCAGTGCGGCAATTTGCTGGACACCACCTCGGTACCATCCGGATCTCGGCCCGTTGTGCTGCCTTCGGCCTATTCGCACATCGGTCCGCTACTGACGCCGCCTCACGTGCCAACGGATTTTCTACGCTTTTTGTAGCCCTATGCCGCATAACAGGTCATGTGACTTGTTTATAAAACTTTTCATTGGTTCATTTTACTTTTGGTTTCCTAAAGATGGAAGGCTTGGTCATATGACCTAAAAATAACACTTTTCATTGGTTTAGAACATTTTTTTTTCCCAAACGATGAAAGCCCCACCTTGTTTCTGGATCATTCAGACTGAAGCTGGCGTCAGCATGAGAGCACCACCATCTCGTGGCTCCGTCGTGGTCATTCCGCGAGCAATCATGGCAGCCGCTCCCCACCGGAAGCCTGCGGGAGTCGGGGGCCCCCAAGACTTTTATACAATCTTCACGGCTGAGGGGACGCTTTTCGAGAATGGAACCCAAGCCCTAGCAGGCAAGCGTCCGAGTTCCAAAGTGTCCCAGGACCATTTCAGTGGACCAGGCCTAAAACCGAGGAGCTGTCTGCCATTTTAAGAGCCATGTGGCAGCCGCCTATCGCTGCACTGCAAGAGTGGGAGCAACTCAACAACATGGTGAGCGAGACGCTGTGGCCGCAAGAGCGAGCGCAACTCAGCTAGATGGCCGCCACCTGGGGAGGCCCGTTCACGCCGGCTCCCCCACGCCCCCCCCCGGGCCGCCGCACGCCAATTTTCGGAGCAGCATTGTAGGATACCAAAACCAGTGCGGCAGTTTACTGGACATCACCTGGGTGCCTGTCGTACATGTTGTGTCAGCCATGTGACACTGGACACAGACCGCTACTGACGAGGCCTCCCCCCGCACCACCCGGGACGCCCCACGCTGTTTTTCTGTGCTGCATTGTAGGATCCCTAAACCAGTGCGGCACCCAGGCGACATCACCTGGGTGCCGTCCAGAACTCTGCACGTTGTGCTGCCTTGGGACTATTCGCACAACAGACCGCTACTGACGAGGCCTCCCCCCGCCCCACCCGGGACGCCCCTCGCCAATTTTCGGAGCAGCATTGTAGGATCCCTAAACCAGTGCGGCACCCAGGCGACATCACCTGGGTGCCGTCCAGAACTCTGCACGTTGTGCTGCCTTGGGACTATTCGCACAAAAGACAGCTTCTAACCATTGTTGCTTTTTGTATTGAGAAATGTTTAAATGTTTTTAGTTTTTGTTCCGTTCGTTAAAGTTAGTAGTTAATAAAGTTTTATAACCTTACTTTGTTGGAGTGTTATCTATTTTTTTAAAAACGGGTGAATGGGGCCTTGAATCGGGTTATTGTCATGTGTGGGCTTTGGAAGTGTGCTGCTGCAGGATCGGACATTTCAAACTCAAATGCACGTTCTTTTTCTTACCTTTCCGAAGCATGGAGCGCAATAGCAGGCAGAGAAAGGGTGATGCACGTGTTGAACACTACCTGACCTGGCAAGTTGCTGGCAGTGCCCCCCCGCCCGCTCCTGAAAGAGGGCACACACACACCGCCGCCCCGAGTACTTCACAAATCTTTAAAAGACCATGCGCTTGTTCATGAGGCTTAAATGGTTTATCACCTCTTCTAGAACCCCTGCATCGACCCTCTGACGTTTCATGGAAAAATTACCATGTAACACAATACCAAGCCCTGTCAGCTGAAACCCCCAAGGAATCGTGGGGCATATTATCAAGGGGGTTTATCTCCGCTTTTTTGGCTTTAAAAACCATGAAAGCGGAGATAAAATTATTTCCCTATTACCAAGCTGTCGCTAACACCAGTTAGTGACAGCTAAAAGGAGATAGCGACCATCTTGGGCCCCGCTTTGCATGTCAGTGATACTTATCACTAATGACATGCAAAGTGGCGTGCCAAGATGTTAGCGACTGGAAACAGTCCCTAACATCGCTACCTTCTATTACCAACTTTTGGAGATATTCGCGCTAAGCGCGAATATCTCCAAAATCTAACACCTGCCCTGAGCAGTTCTTAGCCATGTTATCCAATGGGATGTGGATAACATGGCTAAGAGCATTAGATCGATAATACATGAATATCGCTGACTTTTCTGCGATAATAGCAAGGTTTATCTGCGATAAAAATCGCCGATGTGCAGCGATAATTTTTGTCTCTAAACAAGTTAGAGACAAAAATTATCGCTAGTTGTTCGTAATATGCCCCCGGGTTTTTGCTTGCAGAAATCGGGAGGCGGGAGACTAGCACTGAAATCAGTACTCACACGCCTGAATCAGGAGGATTGGCATGTCTGAATTCTCTACAGCTGGGGCCATAAACTACATCCGCAGGGTTAGGTGATAGCCTGGGACCAGCCTGGCATCTAAAATGGCTGCCGTGCACGACAAAATTGTGGCATTCGAAAAAAGGCAAGATGGCGCAGCCGCTGGAAGAGATGTATCAACTAGGCGTGGGCGGAAAATCCGTTCCGCTCGCGGATTTTGCGGATTTTCGGGAAATCCGCAATCCGCGAGATTTGCGAATTTCCCGCAAAATCCGCAAATCCGCGAGCAGCGGATTTTGCTCGCACTGCTCGCACTGTTCGCGTGAGTTCGCGCCCCGCGAATAAGTGCAAAATTGCAGAAATACGATCTTAGCAAAACTGAAAGTAACTACTTACCAGGTTCAAAAGTTCAGGTTCATCATTAGTAGCCATTTCCTGGAGTGCTTCCTGAGGGGCCCCTCCAGAGTTCAGTTGCCAGTTGAAACTAGTATGTGACCCTGCTCTGAACCTCAGAATAGTTACACATATGCCACAAAGGTCCTGAATTACAGCTAAGGGAGACAAGCAGGAGCCAGGCTGGAAGTTAAAATCCATTAATCAGCCCCTAATTCATTATTGTCAGTTGGGGCAGGGCAGGTGTTGTAACTAATTTTGCAACAATGAAAGCACTTAGCAAGTGCAAAAGATCACTAATCAGGGCGCACTAAGGAAGCAGGTGCCAGCTAAAAAAATATTCTGTGACACATGAATCAGCCCCAAATTAATTCAGGTCACTTGAGGCAGGGAAGGTGTGCTTTGCTTTGCCGAAAATAATGTACACTGGACAACCAGAGGGTGTGGTGATGAAACAGAGGGTGGCATGGGTGGGCCAGAGGGTGGCATGAGTAGTCAGAGAGTGGCAGTGGTGACAGAGAGTGGCAGTGATGAAGAAGAGTGTCCCAAACAGGCTGGACACGTAGAAACAACAAGTTCGCGAAACTTGCGACCCGACAGGTAAGTTCGCAATTTGCGAAAGTGTACAAAACCCTCGCGAACTGGCAGAAACACGGGCGAACACAAAAAAAAAAAAATCCGCAAATTCGCGGGAATTCGCGGATTTTGCGGATTGCGAATCCGCAAATCCGCAAAATTCGCGAACGCGAGATCGGCAAAATTCGCTCATGCTTAGTATCAACATATATCAGCCTCCTCAGCCACCCTCAGGAAACATAGGGGATTAGGATACGTCTCCCGCACCCCCTTATACCTAGTACTTTAATTAACGAAGCACAAAATGGCGAATTCCCGTTTCGCTACCAGTTTGCGGCCCAGTTCGCGGCCCGTGAAGCGCTTCTACCGTGAAAAATCATTTTTTTTTTATTTTCCCCACGGGACCCTTTAATAACCCCAACAACATTCCTAGGGGGTCAAGAGGGGGATACCTTGCCCCCTTTCATTAAATTCCCCCTTAGTTTTTCACCTTTTCTTCTCTCTCGATCCTACCGAGAGACAAGATGGCGGCCGCTCCGGACTGTCACGCAGCAAAAAAAAAAAAAAAGCTCACGCACAGCCGCTGGAAGAGATGTATCAACATATATCAGCCTCCTCAGCCACCCTCAGGAAACATAGGGGATTAGGATACGTCTCCCGCACCCACTTATAACTAGTAATTTAATTAACGAAGCACAAAATGGCGAATTCCCGTTTCGCTACCAGTTCGCGGCCGCGCTTCTACCGTGAAAAATCATTTTTTTTTTATTTTCCCCACGGGACCCTTTAATAACCCCAACAACATTCCTAGGGGGTCAAGAGGGGGATACCTTGCCCCCTTTCATTAAATTCCCCTTTCGTTTTCCACCTCTTCTTCTCTCTCGATCCTACCGAGAGACAAGATGGCGTCCGCTCCGGACTGTTTAGAATGTTGACAGACACCGGAGAGCCAATCAGCTTTCTGCGCGCAAAGTTCCGATAAGCGAAAAGTAAGCGGACCGGATCGCTGCCCAGAGCGCTGTTACAGATATATATCTTGGTTTGAACGTTAATTTCTCAAAAACTACTGGAGCACATATATTGAGACCTAGCAAAGGCACATCGGGCTAACAGTCCCTACAATTTTGCCAAGTTTCGTGCAAATCCATTCAGCCGTTCGAGCTAAAAGTGAGTCCAACCGCCCTATGGAAAACTCAATGCAAAAAACGCGTTTTGGGACCCCCCTTTTTTCTCAGCCCCCCCTTGACGAAACCCCACCAAATTTTCAGGGGCTGCTCAGAAACAATATGTGCCATTTTCCTGAAAATTTCAGCCGATTCCGTCCACAAACGCCAAAGTTATTAGACATAGAATTTTCAAAAGTCCCATAGAGAAAAAATTCTAACTATATATACCTACTGGCGATAGCCAGTAGGTAATATATATATATATATATATATATATATATATATATATATATATATATATATATATATATATATATATATATATATATATATATATATATATATATATATATATATATATATATATATATATATATATATATATATATATACATTTCGTTTGTTGTTTTAAATGTACATGGTCAATGCTTACCTGATAGTATGTTTTCCATGTCCACTAATGGCCCAGGGCTATATATACTGTGTGTATAGTCACGCCAACTGGATTAATAAAGGCTTCCAGAAAGCCGAAACGCGTCTCTCTGTTACCTCAGCGATTGAGGGTGACTTGATCAATTAAAATGATGCCATATCTTGACAGCCTCGAGTCCGTGCCTCCTTCCATGGATGTGTCTGTGGGAGCTAAATGTTGAGTCCATATATATTTACACATATATATATGGATGTGGCAGTAGAGGTTAAAAATGGAGAGTTGACCACACGCCTTTTCCGGAAGACCACAGCCGGAAATGCGGTCTTGCATGCGGCGAGCCACCATCCGGCTCCCCTGAAGAGAAGTATCTCCTATGGGGAGCTGTTGAGGGCCCGCCGCAATTGCAGCACCGACGCAGATTTCCATCTTGAACAGAAGGCTATGATGGAACGCTTCGCCCAAAGGGGATATAGTGACGAGGTGTTAAACAGTGCTCAGACTAAAGTTAAGGGTCTAAAACATGAGGAATTCCTATTCAGTACATCTAAGAGTGACTCCAGAAAGAAGGGACTGGAGAATAGTACCCAACCCATCCCACCCCGAATGATAACCAACTACATTAGGGGAGCCTGGGCTTTGGAGAAAATAATGCGAGCTAACTGGAAACTGGTAACATCTGACCCCATTGTGGGGGGACTGGTGGGCAATAGACCCCAGATAACGTACCAACTGGCACAATCCCTAAAGGATAGATTAGTTCGTAGCTATCCAGGAGAAGATAGAAGCACCAAATGGCCCCCAATTCCCAATGGTTTCACAACGTGTGGAAGTTGCAAGTGTGACCGCAATGGCAAATCTTGTAAAAAATACAAAACAGGATCAGGTCAAACACGTATAATCAACCAACCCATTAATTGCAATACCGATTTTACTGTCTACGTACTGGAATGCCCATGCGGCCTCCAGTACGTGGGAAGTACTAAGCATCCTCTAAAAACTAGGATTCTGCAGCACCTTCGTGCCATCTCGAATAAAGACTATAATTACCCTATGGCCCGCCATTATGAAGAAATACATGGCAGCAACAATGGTAGTCTGAGATTCTATGGAATAGATAGAATACCAAGAACCATTAGAGGTGGGGACCGCGAAATACAGCTGAGGATGAGAGAGTCTAGAAAAATCATTGATATGGAGAGTAAGGCCCCAAAAGGACTGAATTATGGGGAAGAATTGGCATCCCACATAGGCTCTTAGAGCTGATCAGGGCTGAGCAGAAGTATACCCGCGTTGTAATGAATGTTTTTTGTGTGTTACACTTTTTCACGTTTTATTTGATAAAGATTTTCCTATGTTTAGACAAGCATAATACTATTAGTGGGGAAGGCACAGCCTCAATGAGATAGTAGACTGTATCATGATATCCCCTCTGTCTGAATTGAAAGTAATGCATTTACTTATTGAACATAGGAACATGACACCATACTCAGGAGAATGGATGGTAATTTGAGTTGGTTGTTATATATAATTTTAATGCCAATGTAATTTTTCAATTTTCACTGTATAAACACATTCATTTGTATTGCAATTTCTCACCTTACACTCATCCTGAATAAGAGCACTCATACCTTGACCTTTACCACCCAATAACCTCGGGCATAGTTCACATGATGACCAATTTATGAGGGGAGCGCTCCTCTACGCATACAGTCCCATCCCATGGCTTTATAGCGCAATCAAATCAGGGAGCTCCCGTAAATAAACAAATAATCTCCGGACTACAGCCCTGATCCGCGGTATCTATCAAACTACAATTCCCAAGATACCCAGCGGCGACCCGTCAACAACTGGCTAGACATTGGCCAATGTGAGTACTACATCACGATGGTTGTTTACCATGACGGGTGATTTGATTAATGCGGGCTATATTGTACGATAACTTACTTGTTATCTCTTCCCTTGGGAGGTTCGCTGTCAATTATACATGACGATCATTTACAACTTTGCCAGCGGGGTTATCGAATATAGCCAACCTTTGTATCCCACGTACTCACAAAATTGCATACAAAGATTGACGAAATGTTGACATAATGCAATAGAAATTGTTGAATCGATTTAAGTTCTATTTATAACGATGTTTTGCATTGAGTATTTTCTTTATGTCCATTGTGTATTGAAACAGTTGTGGGACTATAAGTATGGCAAAAAACAAAATGGTGGTTACTTGATAAAGGCTTACGCCGAAACGCGTCGTCTTGGGTTAACGAGTGCACAATAAAGGGTTTGTGCAAGATTTCCTGGTGTGCCGTCTCTGTTTCCTTCGAATTGGTGGTATCCAGTACCTACAGATATATATATATATATATATATATATATATATATATACAGCTCACGGTTTCCACCAGTTTTCGCCAAAGAAACCACGCACTCCGGGGGTCGTTTTCGATTAGTTTATTTTAAGTTCGCAACAGACGCGTTTCGGCGCTCCGCCTTCCTCAATGTTACAAACATTGATGGTGGGCGCCATGTTTTTAACAGCGTACACACGTGATAAAGGGCGAAACAAACAAGGGACTGAAATCTGTACACCATATTGGAAGTTGTTCACAATATACGTCACGTTATGAATCAATGCACATAGTAAAAGGCTTTCCTACTTCATTTAGCCCCAATAAATGCTCTCAATAATTTCGAACATATTACTGACAACAGTGATTTAAATAAATCAAAAACATGAATTGCACAAAAAATACTCTCGCATTTCATGATATCTCGCCATGTATCGGCATAAGGATCTCATCTTCCTGGCAATATGTCAGCCATGTTCAAGTGGCACAACTCCTGCCATTTTAAACCACTTTGTCAATAAATTACAAACCATTGTACTGTAACACAACAAGTGACGAGTAGAAAAAATATCGCCATGGATCGGCAAGTCACCCTTGACTCATTTTTGTTCCGTCCCATTCCTAAACTATAAATATCATTTTCATTTCATATTTTCAAAATTCACACTGTGGAAGTGCTACAAAAGAACAAAGTTTAAACGAAAAAATAGATAAACTTTTAGAGTTGACTTCAAATTTTCTCTCAGTAACTGCACAAAATTATTTACATCCTCACGACATTATCATTCCTTCCTAGTGCCTACCTTGGATTAATATTTCTCATGTTAGTTCCTCGTACACTTTAAACATCATCTACCAGTTAATCTACTTTGGTATTCTATGACATTTATACAGAAATGCAGCTCAGGGTCATTATAGATTGTACATTTTCAAGTGTCTTATTTCCTTTAGTAACCTATATGAGAAGCCAATTCCTCCCCTGCATTTAAACCATTAGGATGTTTGGTCATTAAGTCGATGATATATCGAGACTCAAGTCTCCTCAAACTATGCAGTCTGTCACCACCCCTGGGATTTTCCGGTATATGATCTAATCCGAAATATTGCAATTGATGTCTATTGCTTGAATGTTTGTCCTGAAAGTGTCGGGCAACAG
The DNA here is from genome assembly GCF_964263255.1 of Lissotriton vulgaris. Taxonomy (NCBI): domain Eukaryota; kingdom Metazoa; phylum Chordata; class Amphibia; order Caudata; family Salamandridae; genus Lissotriton; species Lissotriton vulgaris. The sequence continues at coordinate 457,360,596 of NC_141696.1, read as the reverse complement.
GATATGACTGATCATTTTTGTCAATTGCTCTCAAGTGTTCTAAAATCCTTAATTTCAAGGGTTTAATCGTGCTCCCGATATACATTAATCCACACGGGCATTTAAGACAGTATACTGCGTAAGGAGTACTGCATGTGAGGTATTTGTTGATCGTTTTTACTATTCCAGTGTTCAGAATCTCATAGGTTTTGACCCTTTTGCTGTGCGCACAGGCTTTGCAATGATGGCACGGGTGGAAGCCCTTTAGATCAGCCAATGTATTAGGTTTTCTTTCAATTTTCTTTAAGTGACTTTGAACCAACATGTCTTTGAGAGATCTTGATTTCTTAAAAGTTACCAAGGGGTACTCGGGGATATCACCTACCGGCGGTCGCCAGTAGGTAGTTATAGTTAGGACCTAGTTTCCATAGGAAATCCGCAACATTCTATTGGGAATAACTTTGGCGCCCGTTGATGAATCTTCGTGAATTTCTCAAAGAAGATGACCCGCTTCGCTCCTTCCCTGAAAGTTTTCGGGGGATTTCTCAAGTGGGGGCAGAGAATAAAGGGGGGTCCCAAAATGTGTTTTCCTCATGTTATTTTCCATAGGACGATTAGACACGGCTAAAGCCCGAACGGCTGAACGGAATTACAAGAAATTTGGCAAAATGGTAGAGTCTGATTCGCAGAAAATCAAAAGAAAAAATATATATATAGAAGCGCGCTCCGTGCACGCACCGTGCGCGAATCGGGTATGCGCGAGCAGAATTCTGATTTGCTGTTAGACGTCTGTCCACATTCTAATTGGTGTAAACCAGGAAGTGTTGGCCGCCATTTTGTCACTCCAAGGCAGAAGTGAGTCAAAAACAAAAGTGGAGAACATGAAAAAGGGGCAGGGTAGAGACTTTCTGACCCCCTAGGCTTTAACAGGGGGTTCCTGAAGGACCCTGAAGGGCAAAAAAAACATTTTAAAAAGAAAATATAATCGCAAGGTGCACGCACGTTGCACGCACCCTCGAGGCAGTAGTGAGTCAAAAACAAAAGTCGGGAACGTGAAAAGGGGGCAGGGTAGGGACTCCCTGATCCCCCTAGGCCTTCTCAGGGGGTCCCTGAAGGACCCTGAAGGGCAAAAAACACATTTAAGAAAAAGGAAATCGTGAGGCGCGCGCCCGTAAGAAAAAAACTAAACAAAAATATACAGTTAAATAACAAGTTTGAGTGTTTAGATGTTGTTTGCCTCGAAAAAGAGCCGTTGTATCCATTGAGTGTTTTTGTACCTAGAAGTAGGTACTGATGCAGAGTCTAAAGTTCAAGAGTAAGACTCTGTTTCCCTCATCTGTGAAATGTACACCGTCTCCTCTATAAATGGCTTGCATGTTGTAACGCAAGTTGTTGTGGTATATAGAACCCATACCATAGTTTCTGAGGAAAGCAGAAACAGACTTATTCACATGTTTCTTGCTTTCTCACTCTCTGGACAATATTGGTTGGACCAGGTCCATTTTTGCCTTTGGCATATATTAGAATATACAAAGGCAGTTTGTGGAAAAAGTGACATCAATTGCCCAAAGGGGTCCCTTATAAGCATTTCCAGACCTACCCCTGTCAAAGTGCCTAGGTCATTGCCACAACAGTGCACAATTATGAAGTCAGGGTGTGGGAGATGCAAAAAGGATTTTACCAATGGCATCAATTGGTGACATCCTAATCCTCTCTGACCAATCCATATAATATCCACATTTGGTAAATCAAGGTTGAAAAAGCATCTATTTGCTACATACCTTTGACTCCAGAAAATATAGCTGTGTCCTACAATCCACACTCTAAGCATCTTGAAGGGAGATCTGGTTGTACTCAGATGGGCTCTGGAAATGAAATGGCAGTTTGAAAAGTAGGTGTTTAGAATAAAATGTGGATGAGATTCAGTGCACTTGAAAAAAAAGAAATGATTGGTGGTTTCTGAAAATTCAACATTGAAAACTAGGGTGCCTGCTACTGATTTTTTTTCAAGGAGAAATGCTAATGGTTGATAAAAAGTAATTGAAAGGAACATTGCACAGGATACGCTGGTGTATTGAAAAGTCAAACACCCTTGCTGGTTTGGTTTGCAGATGAACTTTCCACCTGTGTGTTCAGTTAGGTGTTCTATGGAGTGTTACCATGGTAACAGGCAGAGAGAGCAGTGGGGGGAGGTTGAATATTATGTGAGATTGAAAGTGTTGCAATGTAGAACCAACTAAAATTTTAGTTTGGATTTGAATTCGTGGGGGAAGATATTTCAGTGGTTATCTACAAGAATATGTGTGTAAAATGAGAGGGAAGCTATGTCTTTCTATGGTTCCAGTGACTGGTGCACAATTGGGAGATTCTGCTTAAGAAAATCTGGTGTGTGATTGACACTGTTCTAAAACTGCAAAAGCATTTTTTAAGGTGAGTTGTTAATTTTGAATGAATGTATGAATGAATGAATGAATGAATGAATGAATGAATGAATGAATGAAGGAATGAAGGAATGAATGATTGAAAGGCTTTATTTCGATAAAAACATATCTTAAAAGCATAAATTGTAATTACAATTCTAATAGAACACCATGACATAATTATTTTAACAACCACATTGGCGTGTAAAACATAGTTCATAGATTTTCGAAACGGTACACATATTTATTCAACAACGTTACCTAGGGATGATAATGTAAGAACTAAATACATCAAAGTATAAAAATGGTATATTAAACAATTTCTTTTAGCCTTTTAGTTCTAATGGACCAAGCCCATTTTAAAAACTATGATAGACTGCATACATACAATACATGAGTGTCAGTTTTAAAAATATGCAATGCCAGCGAATGTTGTCTGGTGCCCAATGCTCTACATAGTGGTTTGAGCCAACAGTTCCTTGGTGATCGATACAGTGGACAAGCAAACAAGATATGTGCCATTGATTCTATTTTAGTCGTGTAAAATGGGCAGTATGGTGAAGTCTGGTAGGGGATTTTCCTTTCAGTTGTTAATTTGTAAGCGGATCTATGTTATGCACTTTAAGTTAATAAGAAAAATGTGTCCTAATGTGGAAGCAGGAGTTTATTTGCATAGAGTCTGAATCTTAATTTATCTGCTTTGGGAAAAACATTGTCATACGAGCATTTGGTGTATTAATGTGTTTGAGGAGATATTGTTATGCAGTACAGTGCTGTTGTTAAAAATGTAGTGTGTACATGAAGTGGTCTAACCACTTACACATTTGTATATCAGGGTTAGAATTCTCAGATAGTCTCCTGGCAGTCTAGTAAACATTCTGGGTGTGCTACACAAATTCCATAGAAAATCTTTCAGTAGCATGTGGCAGAATATTTTGCTTAGTTGATGTGTTTAAAAATATGGGAATGCATGTACTCAAGGAGTGAGTCAAGCTTTAGGACATGTAGTGCTAGAAATTCCTATGTAGCATGTGTGTCAGGCCTCTTAATTCCCAAATAGTCACCATGCTGAGTAATAAAGATCCAGGGTGTGCTGTAGAAATGCCATAGCAACTCTCTCTGTAGCATGTAGTAATCATTTCAGTGAATTTTTATTTCTACATTCTCAGTCCCACCTTGACCCCCTACTCTGCATGAACAGCACTGCACTGTCTTAAACCCTGAACACCATCCCTAGCAAAACCTGCTAAACTCTTTCAACACTACTGCACTGCTTTAAATCCAGAATCACCATCCTCAGCGAATGCCCCTATAATGTTGAAACACCACTGCACTGCCCTAATTCCTGAAACAGCACTCCCTGCATGATCTCCTACAGTGCCCAAACACTACTGCTGTGCCTTACAGTCTGAAAGAACACCTCTTGCTATACCCCCTACACTGGGTGAATACTAGTGTACTTTTCTAAACACTGAACCAGTACTCACAGCAAGACCCCATTTCACTGTACTAATCATTTTACTGAATTGCAAGGGATACTGGCATGTGTCTAAGATCACACTGTGAGTTAGTATTCATTTCAGAAAATTGTGGCGGAATAATTTGCTTAGTTGATGTGTTTAAAAATATGGGAATACATGTACTCATGAAGTGAGTCAGGCTTTAGGACATGTAGTGTTAGAAAGTCTTATGCAGCATGTGGGTCAGGCCTCTTAATTTCCAAATAGTCTCCATGCTGTATAATAAAGATTGTGGGTGTGCTGTAGAAATGCCATAGCAACTCTCTCGGTAGCATGTAGTAATCATTTCAGTGAATTTTCATTTCTACATTCTCAGTCCCATCTTGACCCCTTATACTGCCTGAACAGCACTGCACTGTCTTAAACCACTGCACTAACCCCTGAAATACCATCCCTAGCAAAACCTGACAAACTCTTTAACACTACTGCACTGCTGTAAACCCTGAAACATCATTTTCAGCAAATGCCCCTATAATGTTCAAACACCACTGCACTGTCCTAAACCCTGAAACAGCACTCCCTGCATGATTTCCTACACTGCCCGAATACTGCTGCTGTGCCTTAAAATTACTTCTGGAGTGAACCAGACTTTACAACAAATAGTGCTTCTAATTGCTATGTAGTATGCTAGTAGTGGTCTGTAATTGTAAAAAAAATGTTAATTTTTTTTTCTTCACAACAGATTTTAGTTATCTACAGAAAGAAAAAACAATATGCTGTCACAGAGTGAGAAAATGAATAGATATAAACAGGCTTACTTTTCCAAGAAAAAAGAAGTACAAGATTTATCTAAACAGCAACCTATTTACTATGCCATGTACCCGAAAGCTCAATAATGCCCCCTGCACCATATTTCTAGACAAACAAAAAATTGCAATTACAGATAAATTTTGCTATCTAGGAGTTCTGTTTCACAGACGGTGCCGCTGGCAGGCAGCGATAGCTGCTAGAAAGCTGGCCTATAGCCGCACAATAGGCGCCTTGCGCGTTTTTTCTGATAGAACTGGTGGCAAGCCAATTAAGGAGCTGGTCCAGATCTATTGGGCTAAATGCGTTTCAACAGCCACCTATGGCGCGGGCTTATGGGGTATTGCGAAAGACCAGTCCCTACAGGGCTGTGAAAACCAATTTATTTGTTACCTATTGGGAGTGGCCAAAAGTACCTCCACGTACATGTCACATATTGAGGTAGGAGTTAAATATCTCAATGACATCATTAAGATGTCCCCTATCTTGCTCTGGCATAAAGTGTGGGTTACACATGAAGCTAGGTTCAATAGAGATCTCATCGAAGACTGTTTGGCCTTAGATGGGGTAGCCAATGTTAGATGGTTATCGTATGTGAGATCTATGTTTACTGATCTGGGTCACCCAGAGTACTTTAATAACCCTAGAACCCTGGATAGTATCTCAAGATCAGTCTTAAAAAAAATGATAACCACCCATCTAGAAACTGCTAGATGGACCCATGAAAAATCAAGGCACACAGTTTTAAACTACCAGGAAATTACACGTAATGAGGTCTGCAAACTTACCTGGTTGAGGTACATAGTCCATATCTTCGAATGCTATTGTCCCGTTTGCGCCTGGGGATTTTCCTTCGCATGGTTACCCTACCTAACACCAACGACTGGTCCTCTAACAAATTAATTTGCCCTTGTGATAACATCTCGGTGCAATCTAACATACATATTATGTTTTTTTGCAAACTATACACAAACCCCAGACAACTATTCCTGAAGCCGTTCCTAAAACGATGGGGGCTATGAAAATGTAGACCAGCTTACCTAAAAATGTTACAGCTAGAAGGTGACCATGTCATTTGTGCCGTTTCATGTTTCTTAAAATCGGTAATAATGTACAGAAAATCTTTGTGTTAAAACTTTTTCATCTCTCGGCACATCACTGTCTGCTAATATTGAATTGCTTGTAAAATATGGTGTTTTATTCTGTTTTCCTAATGAACTTTTCCTAAATGTTAAAGTAACCGTCTATTTTGTATCAACTATGCACATGATACTTTTAATCGCTGTATATATATATATGTTTTTGTAGTGCTTTTATGATTTTATCTGAAAAATCGAATAAAGCTTACTTTACTTACTTACTTACTACTGTGTTTAAAGAGGGTATGGCATATGTTGCTTTATCTCAAATCAGAACTTTATCTGGATTATACTTGATTGATTTTGATGAGACAAAGATTAGTACAGATGTAAATTGTATAAAAGAGTATAATAGGTTAAGAAGAGAACATGCTCCCAATTTACCTCAATATCCAGTATTTGAAAAGTGTGTGGTAATTCAAAAAAGAAGATATGAGAAAAATTGTAGCGAGGTTGCAGAGAAAAGAAAAAACTAGATGAACCAGTGATAGTAACCAAAAAGAAAAAAGGATTTTATTGAAGAAGTTGTTGGTTTTCAGTTTGAAAACAGTTCTAGTGTCAACTGCTATGCTAATGTAGTGGTTAATGTTGTTTCTTTTCTTGAAACTTTACTACAACAAATTGTTGAAAATCGGGACAAAAGATTTTTGCTGTTTGTTGAATTCTGTGTTTGAGAAATGTAGTAGTGATAAAACTAAAATAGAAAATGTTTCTGATATTCGAAATGTTTTAGACATATGTTCTGGTTTAAATCAATTTACACAGAATATTCAGCAAGATTGTCCGGAATTTCTAATGTATATGTTTGTTGTATTGCAAGATGAAGGTATAGATATTGAAAATCTTTTTGGCCTTTCTTATAAATAGCAACATGACTGTGACAATTGTTCATTTTCAAGCAGTACTAAAATAGACACTGAAAGATTTATATATTTGACTTTACCAGACTGCAAACCAGTGTCTTTTAATAATCTAGTTAAAGAAGCAAATCAAAACATGGTCTGTACCCAATGTAACTCACAAATGTTATCAACATTATTTATACAAAGATATGGACAGTATGTAATTTTAATGCTGCAACGATGCAGACCTGATGGAAGAAAACTGACAACTTTAATAAAAAAAAATTGTGGCTTCTCAACTATCAATATCAGGAAAAACCTTTGTAACTGTATCAATTATTTTCCATGATGGTCCTTCTACAACATCGGGACATTATACAGCTTATTTAAAATGTACAAAAGGCTGGACTCATTGTAATCATACACAATTGATTTTTAAATAACGTTTGCCTTTTGACTTACCAAATTCTTACCTAGTGTTTTTACAACCAAAATTTTAGGGAAAAAATTGGCCTGGGAAAATTTCTGCTGTTAAGAAAGGATAGTCTGGTGTTGAAAAGTACTTTGTGAGTGAGGGTGATGAGATTAAAACAATTCTTGTAGTTGACGTAGAGGTAGTGTAAGTGTATCAGATAGTGGGTGATGTGGCTATCACAGGAGATGTTGATCCTCAGTGAGCCAGAGGTGTTTTAGATTTGTTGTAGTTGTTGGAGATGTTGGCGAAATTTTTTATTCACTTGTTGAGGTTTCTATTAATGGTATGCAGCTCCTTGGTAAGACAAAGGATGAGCAGAGTGTCATCGGCAAACCAAATGATGTTGAGATTCTGATAGGATGCTAGTTGTTTAAGTTTCTATGTACATGATAAATAGCATTGGGTGGAAGTATAACCATTGTTAGATGGTACAAAAGATGTTGGTGCTTTTGATTCAGAAGGTTGGGAAACTATTAAGTATCTTCCAAACTAAGGATTTCACACATACTATTTGGCCATGAGGAATGGTATTTGAAACAGAAAAGGACTTTTTTGAGTAAATGTTGTTAGCATATGTTTGTACATAACTTTATTTAGAGTGTATAAAAAAAGTAATAATGTTTTGTTACGTTGTGATTGTTGGAGATATCACATATTTACGTAAGAAATTGCTGTTTGAAAAAACATTTAAGATATGTTTATTTCTAATTTTTACATTCTTGATGAAAATGTTGAATGGGTTTTTTGAAGACAATTTTATTGATTGTCTTTTTTTTGTCCGCTGTTATATGATGAGTACTATTGAACTCACTCGCTTCAGTGAAATTCAATATATTCTGAGAACAGCAAAATAAGATACATAACATATTGAACACATTTTTTGTTTTGTGAAATATATATTATAACTCAATTTTTTCTTCTCTTCCACATATATTATATTTATAACAAATATATTATTAACTTTTCATTACTTATAAGGTAAGTATGACAAACAAAACTCCCTCTCTTACTTCTCTTTCCCTTTTTCACTTTCTATACTCTGTCTCTTACTTCACTTCCTTTACTTATCTTACTCCCCTTTCCTCACTCTCTTTACGCCACTTAATTCACCTTTATACTCCTTCTCTCACCATCAGTACCCTTCCCTCACCCTCACTTACCTTCTCCTGCTCCCTCTTTCCTCTCTGTGTCCCTCACTTCTCTTTTCTTTCTTCCTCCATCACTACCCTTCTTTTGCTCTATTCCTTACTCTTTTCTCTCTCCCCCTCACTCTTTTTCCTTCACACCATCCCTCACTCACTTTCAGTCACTCCCCTTCTCTTAGCCCCTCACTTCCTTTTGCTCACTCTACTTCCTTTATTCCCCCCCTCACTCCCCTTTCCTCCATCCGTCTCTAAGTCTCTTCCTCTGTCTCAGTCACTATAACGGCCTCACTAGCTCACAGTCCCTCACTCTCCCTCTCTTTCTCTCTCTCACTTTCTCCCTCTCTCTCCACCAATCTTCCTTTTCTTTCCTCTCTCTTTCCATAAATTCTTCTCTCTCACTCACTACTTTTTCCTATATCTTAATATGCTTCTTTTCCCTCACTCCCTTTCCCTTACCCTCTATTTCTCCTCTCTTTGCATCACTCCCATTCCCTTTCTCCTGCTCCCATTTCCTCACTCCCCCTCCCTCTCTTTGCCTCACTTCATCCATCAGTCCCCTTCCCTTACTCCCCTTTCCTCATTCACTTTTGCTAACTCCCATTCCTTTAGTCCCTCACTCCCCTTCACTCCATTTCTCTCTCCCTCTCTCCCTCTGTCTCACTCAGACTAACCGCCTCACTCCCTTTCAGTCACTCGCTCTCCCGCTCTCTCTCTCCCTCACCCTTTCTGTCTTTTCCTTTCTGTTTCCTTCACTCCTACTTTATCCCTCAGTCCCCTTTCCTCTCTCTTAATCTCCCGCCTTCTCTCTCATTCCCCTTTCGGCACCGTCATACCCCTTTTCTCACTGTTACTGCCTTTCACTCACCCTCAGTACTTTTCCCTCACTCACCTTCCCTCACTCCCCTTCCTTCACTCCTCTTTCCTCACTCCTTCTCTCCATCTCACTTACTCCCCTTCGTTCACTCCCTCCCTCACTTTCTTTTCAACCATTTTTCTCTACCTGTCTCTCTCTGTCTCATTCACTCTAACTGCCTCACTCCTTCTCAGTTCCTTGCACTCCCTTTCTCTCACTCTCTCTGTCTCTCTCCCTTACCCTTAATCTCCTTTCTATTCCTCTCCTCTTTTCTTTCCTCTCCCTTTCTATCCCTCCTCATCTCTTCCCCACTCACTTTCCTTCTCTCTTAATTTTATTCCTTCTCCCTCATTCACCTTCCCTCACCTTCATACCCCTTCCCCAACTGTCACTGCCGTTCACTCACCATCCCTCCCCTTCACCCTCTCCACTTCCTCCTATCTGTATCTCTCACTCCTTCACTTTCCCGATCCCTTTTCCTCACTCCCCCTCGCTCTCCTTCTCTCACTCCATTCCTTACTCCCCCTCCTTCACTCCCATTCTCTCACTTTTCCTTTCCCCCCTTTTCCCATCCTCATACCCCTTCCCTCAATGTCACTCCACTACCCTTTCCTTCACTCTCCTTACCCTGCTCTACTTCCCCCTTTCTGTCCCTTACTCCCCTTCTGTATCTCCATCCCCTGCTTCCTTTCTCTCACACCCCCTCTCACACTCTCCTTTCCTTACTGCCATTCCTTTACTCTTGCACTCTCCTTACCTCACTCCCCTACCCTTAGTCCCCTTCTTTCAGTCACTCTTTCACTCCCTTTTCCTCACTCACCATACTCCCATTTCCTCACTCATTCCCTCAGTCTCTTCCTCCCCTTCATTCAGTAATTTCAGTCATTCATGTATACACTACACATTCATTCAAAAAAAGTATGAGGGAGTACATAAGAAATATAGCTCTTCTTGGAGAAGTGAAGTTAGTTCTTGGAAGAACTGTTTTTTTGTCTTTTTTTGCTTTACATTTGTTTGTGATTTTTTGACCAATTTTATATTTTTTAGGGGTTTTCTGAAACAAAAAAGAAATCAGTTAACCAAAAACTGCTCAACAGGAACAGGAACAAAAATAATAAAAGAAAAAAAATTAACAGCAGGAGCATTTGTGCTGCCTGATCTTTGCCAATGATTAAGTCTATGCTTTGTTCTCCGTAGCCTAATATTTTGTTGCAGTAGTTGCAGTGTGTGCGTACAACTGCAAAATCCATCCGGATATCTAAAGCAGTTGCAGAAGGAGTTGCTCCAGCAGAAGAGGTGCTGGGGACAGCAGCTGGTGGGTTTTCTCTAAGGGCTTGAGTTGATGCCCGAGCAAAGTTATTTGGATGCAGATATTTAACATGCCGAATCATTGTAGCAATGCTAAAAGAATAATGCTTCGTGGCATCACCTCTTGAAAGTATGCTTCTACAGATTTTGCATGTAACTTTGGAGGCATTAACCTTCTTCTGCCCCTCTGGATAGGTAAAAAACTTCCAAATAAATGATTCTTTGGTCTTCTTTGGAGGTGGTTGCTCGTGAACAAAGTCCACATCTGAATCAGATGAAGATTCCTGTGTCTGCTGTTGTTCTGCCATTTTAAAATCTTGAAGAAAACACTGAAGATGCTTCTCCCAAGGAAGTGGAAGAGCTTGTGAGGGAAGTGGGTGGGGTTTTTGAAGATTTGGAAAAGAAACTACTATAAGCCAATAAAAAGTGTTGTTTTCAAGTCACATGACTTTACGTGCGCGCAAGGTGCGCGCACGGTTTTTGCACGACGCATATGAATGACGTTTTACCCGATTTTCGTAAATGCTTTTTAACCTAATATACGGTTATAAAAAGTCAAAAATACTATTTTTACAGTTATGTCACAGAATGTCTTGGGTTATTATGTACATTACATTTACAGAAATGACTTTTTGGAATGAAAATTTTTCGTGGGGTGCGAACACCGTGCGCGCACCTTAAAAAACACCAAAAAATAAATAAATAAGACCAGAATCATTTAAAAAATCAAAAATTAGAACATAATAATACATAAATCAAAATTAAAATTTTAATATTGATAAAAATATTGAACATTTATATAATAACACAAAAAACAATAATTGATACATTTTAAAATTAGCATTTAAAAAACATTTGAAATTCACTGAAAAACCATAGGTTTCACACACGTTATAGTTTGGAATTAGCATTTAAAAAACCTTAGAAATTCACGGAAAAAAACATAGGTTTCACACATTAGCTGGACATTTCTCTCATACAAAATTATTGAAATTCCCTTGTTATTATTAGTTCAGCTAACTATAACTTGCGCGCCCGCAATGCACTGCTGATGACGTCACATACTACATCACTCATGACATGGTCAGTGACATCACTCATGACATCACTGATGACATCTCAAATGACATCCCTGATGACATCACTGATGGCATCATCTTTGTGGCAGACCTCTTTTCACTGTAATATAACCTTTGATATACACGATCAAAAATAGAAACTAAAATTTTCTGAAAAAATTGAGATACCAATTCCAGTTAGAAGAACCTATTGAGTAATCCCAAAATCTACATACACATCCACACATTCACCAACAGTTCTATATAGTCACTCATACATGTACTCACTCATCATATGTACTCATACACCTATATATCCTGTTATACACCAACACTCATCTATAGAGTTACTCACACACATACTCACACATGCAGATAAACTATCAAATATCCATTTACTTGCATATAAAGCTATACACCCACCACTATACTAACTTCTACAGAATCGTAGACATACTTACTCTCTGAAACAATCACTTATAGAAACACACACTTATTTATACAGGAAGTCTTAGAATCTCTCGCTTTCAGATATACTCACTTATATACATCAATACGCATATATACTAGTTTAAAACATATGTAGTTACTCATAAAGATACTATTGAGACAGTTATTCACTCACTAACACACCCATACGCACACTCATCCACCCATACAGTCCTGGACACATAGGGGTCCATTCCGCGAATTCGAGGATTTCCCCGTAAAATAGTAAAAAAAAGCAGCGAATTGCACTGGAAGCCAAACACTAGCACTTTGACACGTCTTCCTGCCCTTTCCCCACTAGGATGGACAGCTCACTCAAAGGACCACAGAGCCTTCTGGCGCGGTGCAAAGTTACAGGCACACATGGTCACTGGAGACACATCTTCCGGCTCTTTATGCAGCTGCAGTGTAGTAAAAGCAATATGGGGCAGATTTACAAGCCCCTTGCAGCTTTTTTGCAACGCCGTTGCTTCACGTTTGCGACGCAGCGGCAGCACAAAAGATGTTCCATGGTGCTGGGTATTAACAACTTGACGCATCTGAGAGATGCGTCACGTTGTAAAGCCCTGCACCATCAGGAGGCGTTCCAGCGCAGGGGAAGGTGTTCCTGCGCAGGAACGCCTCCTAAAAGTGGCTGAGTAAAATCTACAAGATTTCACTCAGTCACTTTTAGACCAATGCAGCGTCAAAACCCTGCGCCAGCTTGAAGCAGGCGTAAGGCTTGAAGTAGCATTGGGGAGATAGGGCCCCCAGAGAATTGCTTGACCTGCGTAGCTCCAGGAATGCGCCGCTTTTACGGCACAGATGGGTGACGCATCTGTGCCATTTTTGCCACATGGTGCGCCGCATTGTAAATGCGGCGCACCATGGGTGGCAGAGCTGCGGCGCACAATAACTGGTGCAGCCCTGGGGATGCGCCAGTGTTTGTGAATCTGCCCCTATACATTTAGCCAACGAGGGTGCACTTACTGATTAGAAAGTAGAGAGTACTCCAGTTGAGTAGAGGTATTGAACAAAACTGCGGTATCTTCGTGGACAAACACGCAGTGCAGGATTCATTCTGGTATGATGCTCCTGTCACAAAAATTAAACCTCAACAGAAAGCACTTACAGATACAAATTAAGCAGGGGTCTGAGTTGAAGGTCAAATTCAGTAACATAGTAAATCAGCCCTAAAAAATTGTGAGCAAGGTCGGGGCTGGGCAAGTGTCCTGTATCCCCATATCTGCCGTCATTAAATGAGCTGTAATCCTTGAGGAGGTCTGTGCATCCAGGAGTTTCTCGAGCGCCATCCCCGTGTAGTTCCTGTGACCAGGAGCCTGCTTTCTCCTCATCTGCTGCCCTGTTCGTCCTCTGACCCTTTAAAACAAGAGGCATGTGAACTTGCATTGAAGCCCTGCACACCACACACTACCTTTTAAAACAAGAGGCATGTGAACTCACATTGAAGCTCTGCACACCACACACTAGCATAGTGCTAGTGAGTGGTGTGCCTCTTGCACCCCTGTCACCTCTAGTTCATCACAACACCCTCTGATTCACCACTGTCACCCTCTGGTTCACCCCTGTCACCCTCTGGTTCATCACAGCACCCTCTGGTTCGCCACTGTCACCCTCTGGTTCACCACTGTCACCCACTGTCACCCTCTGGTTCACCACTGTCACCCTCTGGTTCACCCCGTCACCCTCTGTTTCATCACTGTCACTCTCTGGTTCACCCCTGTCACCCTCTGGTTCATCACAGCACCCTCTGGTTCACCACTGCCAACCTCTGGTTCACCCATGTCACCCTCTGGTTCATCACAGCACCCTCTGATTCACCACTGTCACCCTCTGCTTCACCACTGTTACCCTCCAGTTCATCACAGCACCCTCTGGTTCACCACTGTCACCCTCCAGTTCACCACTGTCACCCTCCGGTTCACCACTGTCACCCACTTACACCCTCTGGTTCACCACTTTCACCCTATGGTTCACCCCTGTCACCCTCTGGTTCATCACAGCACCCTCTGGTTCACCACTCACCCTTTGGTTCACAAATGCCACCCACTGGTTCACCCCTGTCATCCTCTGAATCGTCACATCACCTTTCTGGTTCACCACTGTCACCCTCTGGTTCACCCCTGTCACCCTGGGGTAATGTGTAACTGAATTTGAGCTTCAAGTCTGGCACCTGCTTCCTTATATGTAAATGCTTCCTGTTGCAGTTTAATTTTTGTGACAGGAGCATTGAGCCATACTTGTAACTATTCTCTGACCCTGCATTGTGGGTCAGCGAAGGGTGAGAAAATTGTTGCAAGTAGGCAATGAACTCTGGAGGGCCCCTCAGGAAGCACTACAGGGTTACAGCAGGTGCACAAGTTGAAGTTAATTTCTTTGTAACCAAATGGTTACAAAGAAATTATCTTGAACTTTTGCACCTGCTATAACCCTGTAAGTGCTTTCAGTTTTGCAAAATTTGTTCTGCGTGATTTCGCTGAGTTTTCTGCAATTTCGCGAGATTTGCGGATCGCGAAATTGCAGAAAATCTGCAAATTCTGCGAGCGGAATGAATTTTACGCCCATGCTTAATTCAGTGCACTTGAAAAAAATAGAAATGATTGGTGGTTTCTGATAATTTAACATTGAAAACTAGGGTGAATACTGCTGGTTTTTAAAAGGAATAACACTATTGGTTTAGAAAAAGTCATTGAAAAGAACATTGCACAGGATACGCTGGTATCTTGAGAAGTCAAACACACTTGCTGGTTTGGTTTGCAACATTGAGTGATGAACTTTTCACCTTTTGAGTTCAGATATGTGTTCTATGGAGAGTTACCATGGTAACAGGCAGAGAGAGCAGTGGGGGAAGGTTGAACATTATGTGAGTTTGAAAGTGTTGAAATGTACAACTAATTCAAATGTTAGTTTGGTTTTGAATTCGTGTGGGAAGAAATGTCATTGGTTATGAACATGGATATGTGTGAAAAATGAGAGGGAATCAGGGCCAGTTTGTGGTTGCAGTGTCTGAGGTACATTTCAGAAATTCTGCTTACGAAAATCTGGTGTGTGATTGACACTGTTCTAAATCTTCAAAAGCATTTTTAAAGGTGAGGTATTAATTTGTAAGGGGATATATGTTGTGCACTTTAAGTTAATAATAAAAATGTGTTCTAATGTGGAAGTTACTCACTCTCTTTCACTCTCTCTCACTGTCTTCCTTTCTCTCCACCACTGTTATTTTTCCTTCCTCTCTTTTTCTATGAATCCTTTTGTTTCACTTATTTCTTTTTCCTTTTTCTTAATATGCTTGTTTTTTTCTCTCACCCTCCTTTCCCCACCCTCAAGTCTCTAACCTCACTGTCATTATCCCTTTCCTTTACTCCTCTTTTCTAACTCCCTCTTTCCATCTGATTTACTTCCTTTTGTTTATTCCTTCCCTGGCATTGTCTCCCTCTTTCTCTCTCCCTCACCCTTGTCTCTTTATACAACACTACTAGCAAGTCCCCCCTTCACTGCAGTAATTATTTGACTGAATTGCAAGGATTTCAGTTATGTGTCTAAGATCACAGTGTGAGTCAGTATTCATTTCGGAAGATTCTGGCAGAATAATTTACTTTTTTCTTTCTGTCTGTAGCTTTTCACCCTCTTTCTGTACCATTTTCTCGCTATATGTATTATCTCCCTCTCTGTATGTATCATCTCCCCTCTGCATGTAACATTTCTTTCTCTGTTTGCAGCATTTCTTTCTTGCTGTACCATGTTATCCCTTTGTGTGCATTATCTATGTGTCTGTGTGCACCATTTGTCTGTCTGTGTGAACCATATTACCCTGTCTCTTTTTTATCTGCCCTCTGTCTGCAGCAACTCTCCTCTGCCTGAAGCCCTGCACCATGTATTGTTGTTGGTTCTAATGCTGGGAAAAAATATTGCAGTCAATTTAGAATATATTTGAAAATTAACTTTGGATTGTTTATTAAAATGTAGTGGTAATATACATTGAATGTTTTTAGTCAGTAAAATGTTTTAGGATGGGAAATGTGTTTTGGTAAAATGTATGGTTTTAAATTTTTGGTCCAGGATCACACTGAGTGTCTGTCTACATGAAAGAATTACATTTTGATCTTTTTCTACAATCTCCCCTGTCTGCCCTCTAGTTCCACGTTCATCGGTTTTAGCTTATAGTGCCAAGTGCATATGCAAATTTATGGATGCTCCCTAGGGCTCGCTTTAAAAGAGGGCGACCAACAGGAAACAGGTGCTTGGTTTCAACTATGGTTCCTTGCTGTGTGTTTCCTGTTCCTGTTGTTCTACCTTGTTCCCTTTCCTTGGAGCTCTGCTCCAGCGGTCTTTTCAAGTGCTGGGTGTTGATCCCCTTTTTTCCCCATTACCCTGTTTCTTATTCCATTGGGCATTACTGAACCCTTATTGGGGACCTGCTTTTGATCTTAGGTGACGTTCTGGGATCCGCGGATGCGTTTCCTATGAGTTCTAGTGTCTCGGTATTTACCCCTTTTTTGTATCCAAACCATCTTTTTGTATGTTGTTTGGGTGGTTTCACGAAGGAGCTGAATAACGGCCGATTTTTGTGCTACCTTCGTGTTCTTTTTAGATTACAGGGTTTTTTTAGGTGTCTTTTGAATTCCCTTGATGCCTTTTTTCCCCTGTCCCTTTTTGTCTTATGATTGCGTATTCCATCCCCTTTGACATTCTTGGTGTTTCCCGAGGGGGCGTGGTTGGTCTGGGGTTACGCAAGAAACAACTAATACGATTGCAGTGGAAGAAATCCTGTTTCGTATCAGGCCACTCCCGTTTGTTAACTGGGCGGTCTCGTCTGAGTCAAGATGTCAGCTGCCAAGAAGCCAGAGGAGACGAGCAGTGTTCCCCAAGACCTTGGGTTCCCTTGTTTTGTTACCCATCTTCTCCCGGTGTCGTGTTCTCCACCACCCGTTTTGGATTGCGGGTGTTGGGGGTCACGGTGAGGGAAGAGGATTGGGATGTTCTTCACTCCTGCGGTGTTGGGCTGGTCGGCATTGGAACAGAAAACCAAGCCCACAAATTAATACGCCGCCAGAGTGAAGAATGGTTGAAGAGGCAGCGGGGGGCTTCTTCTATGCGGTAATTTATGCAGGCCTTAGAACTCATGCAGGGGGAAGTCCAATCCCTGCGTCAGGAGAATCATGAGTTACGGGTGACACTGAGTGAGGTGAAGGTAAGCACCAGGAGAAGAGGGAGGGATCCCTCAGTAAAGGCTGGGCCCCCCTTGATTCAACCAGCCACATTTAAATATGAGAGGAGTGGGGGGCAGAGTGGGTCTCTTTCTCCTTTGTCTGTTACAGTGAACACTCCTGTGCCGGTGCCTCTAGCAGCTCCAGAGAGGTTTTCCGGGGACAGTAGCAGATATGCTATCTTTATGAACCAGTGCCATTTGCACTTCATGTGTCGACCAACCGCTTTTCCTGACGATACTACTAAGGTAGCGTTCGTGATTTCATATCTTTCGGGTACTGCTGCAGGTTGGGCGGTCCCCCTAGTCGAAAACAATGACGCTGTGTCAAGTAGTTTTCCGGCCTTCAAGCTCCAGATGCATAATCTGTTTGCTAAGCATGCGTTTATGCAGGCAAGCAATGTTGAATTGTTAAAGCTACGGTAGGATAAGCAGGATCTTCTGGGTTATGTGGCTTCCTTTAATCGCTTAGTAGCAGAGACACAATGGCCCATGGCAAAGAGAACCTCTTTATTTTATCAGGGCTTGTGCGAGGACTTTAAAGATATTGTCTCACAGGTTTTAGACCCCCCGAAGATTGTGTTGAGTTCATCGATTTGGTTGTAAAACTCAACCATCGAATGAGTGAAAGAAAAGGGGAAAAGATCAGGTTTCAACCCCCAAAGACAACTGTAACCAAGAGAGAAATATCTGAAAATGGGGGTGTGAAGACCTGTCCCGAAGCTATGCCATTGGGTGGGGTGTGGGGTCCCCTATCCAAGGAGGAAAAGGAGCGGAGGCGGTTGTTGCAGTTCTGTTTGTATTGTGGGAGGGGTGGACACTTCGCTCAAGAGTGTCCAGTGAAACCGTCCCGGATACCGGTGAATAAGGCTGTGGCTTTCGTGGGAAGGGGTTGTGAGAGGCCTTATGTCCTTGAGAGTGAATATTGTAATCCATATGATGTACAAGGGGCGGTTCAAAAAGTCCTGCATCATTTCACGATGTCGGCTTGCTTCGCTTATTCATCTACTGGTAGAGCTTCCTTGTCGGTGTGATTAGATTGTGGGGCCACAGGGAACTTTATGGATATCGGGTTGGCTGAGAAGTTGATGGTTCCGTGTTTGATGAAAAGACAACCTGAACCTGTGAGGGCTATTGACGGCACGGAGCTAACCTCTGGGTCGATTGTTCGACAAACAGAACCTCTGTTGATGACATTCAATAATGGGCATTCTGAGACAGTCTGTTTCGA
Source organism: Lissotriton vulgaris (assembly GCF_964263255.1). Classification (NCBI taxonomy): domain Eukaryota; kingdom Metazoa; phylum Chordata; class Amphibia; order Caudata; family Salamandridae; genus Lissotriton; species Lissotriton vulgaris. Next base: position 457,342,184 of record NC_141696.1, on the reverse strand, counting down.
TCTGATAGCACACCAGCTTTTGGGGTGGTACTCTGGGTGCCCTGGTTACAGGCCCATAATCCCAGAATCGATTGTGCCCGGAGGTTGTTCACGCTCGATACGGAGTATTGCCTTCTTCACTGTTATTATGAAGCGACTGATTGGGTGTCTCCGTTGTCTTGTGCAGCGAGTGGTTGCGTTCAGAACAGTTTGCCTCCTTTGTTTGTGGCATACAAGGAGGTGTTTGATAAGGATCAGGCGTGTGTTTTGCCACCACACAGGGCTTTTGATTGCCATATTGATTTGGTTCCGGGGGCCATATTGCCCTGTAGTAGGGTTTATGCGTTGTCGGAGCCGGAGGAGAAACATCTACGGCAATATTTGGATGAGATGTTAAAGAATGGGTTTATCCGACCTTCTTCTTTTCCTGTATCATCCTCCTAATTTTTTATACCGAAGAAGGAGGGTGATCTTCTCGCTTGTGTGAACTACAGAGCGTTGAATAAAGTCACAATAAAGAACAAGTACCCATTACCCCTTATACCGGTGTTGTTAGATCAGCTGCGACATGCCATGGTGTTCACAAAGCTTGGTTTAAGAGGTGCTTACCATCTCGTTCACGTCCGAGAGGGCGACGAATGGAAAACGGCGTTCCCTACCAAGTTTGGTTTGTTTGAGTATTGTGTTATGCCTTTTGGTTTGTGCAACGCCCCTGCCGCTTTTCAGTTTTTTATTAATGAGGTTTTGCGTGAGTTTTTGGATATCAGTGTGATTGTTTACATTGATGACATTTAGTTTTTTTCCCAGTCCTTTGAGGAACATGATGCTCATGTTTCGCAGGTTTTGTCTAAGTTGTTGGAACACCGTTAATTTTTCAAGCTGGATAAATGCACATTTGGTGCGAAACATGTTGAGTTTTTGGGATTCTTGATTTCTGCGGATGGTATTAAGATGGATCCCCGGAAGATTGAAGCTATTATCAACTGGCCCACACCCACATGTGTTAAGGATATACAGGTGCTACTTGGTTTCACCAACTTCTACAGGCGTTTTATCAGTCATTTCTCTGATATTGTTTCGCCTACGACGTCATTGTTGAGGAAGGGAGTGGTGTTTGATTGGACGCCTGCAGCACAGTTGGCTTTGGAAAGTTTAATCGGGCTTTTTACATCTGCTCCTGTGTTGATGCATCCTGATCCTACTCTTCCGTTTTATGTAGAGGCGGATGCGTCCCAGCTAGCAGTTGGGGGCGTGTTGTCTCAGGGTGACAGTGAATCTGGGTTGATGCATCCAATTGTGTTCTTTTCAAAGAAACTACTACCGGCTGAGCTGAATTATAGGGTAGCCGAGAGGGAGCTATTGGCCATAAAGCTGTCTTTTGAGGAATGGCGCCATTACCTTTGGGGGGCTCGTCACCCCATTACTATCTATACGGATCATAAGAACTTGGAGTTCTTCCGGTCCGCCAGGGCTTTGGCTCCCAGAAAAATGAGATGGGTGCTATTTTTTAATGAATACGATTTTACCATCACATACAGGCCAGCTGCTCAACAGGGGAAGTCTGATGCATTATCTCGGATTTATGCAAATCCGTCACAGGGTGGGGGGGGCAGAGGCGTCTCGTTTTATGATCCCCAGTGATAAGATCGTTGGTTGTGCCTCCATAGATGACTTTATGGTTAAAGTGCAGGATGAAATGAAACAGTTGGATCTGGATCCTTGGCTGTCGGAACCTGGGTTTACGTTAAAGGATGGGTTATTGTGTCAGTCAAAGAAGTTGTTTGTGCCCCCTGAGTTGCGTACACTGGTTCTTACATATTGTCATTCATCGTCCTTGGTTGGGCATCCTGGGGTCAATAAGACCAAAGAGCTGTGTATGCGTTGGTTTTGGTGGAAATCTCTGGGCCATGATGTACAGGTATTGGTGGCCTCTTGCCCGGTGTGTGCTGTTAGTAAGTCCTCGCACATGTCTCCATCTGGGTTGTTGCACCCTTTGCCAGTGCCTCCCTCCCCCTGGCATACGGTCAGTATGGACTTTGTGACCGAGTTGCCGCTCGATTCAGGGTTTACTGCCATTTTAGTTGTAGTGGATCTATTCACTAAAACGGCACACTTCGTTCCCTTGCCAGGGTTACCTACAACCAGAGAATTGGCTGATGTGTTTATGGCCCAAGTGATCCGATTGCATGGGGTGCCTACTGCCATCGTTTCAGATAGAGGGGCACAGTTTGTTTCACATTTTTGGACTGCCCTGTGTCGGTCATTAAAGATGGAGGTACGTTTGTCAACAGCTTACAATCCACAAAGCGACGGGCAAACAGAACGCACCAATCAAACCATGGAGCAGTATTTGCGCTGTTTGCTAACGTCACTGACGGGCAGTTGGGTACAAGCCCTTCCATAGCTGAGTTCGCATATAATATCAGCATGCACTCAGCACTAGGCATGTCACCGTTTTATTGTTCAATGGGGTTCCATTCCAAGACAATTCCTATTCAGCCACCTGGGAGGGTGCCAGCAGTGGATTCCCTGAGTAGGGGTTTGATTGAAATCTGTAAGAAAGCCCAACAGCAACTAATTGAGTCCAAGAAGGCCATGAAGGTACAGGCACACAGGCATAGACGGCCAGCTCCTCTGTATGCAGTTGGGGATAGGGTTTGGCTAGCAATGAAGAATCTGAAGTTGCCGGGTCCAAGAAAGTTACAGCCTCGGTTTGTGGGTCCCTTTCCTGTCCAGAAGGTGGTGAATCCAGTGGAGATTAGGTTGACTTTACCGGCTGAGTATAGTATTCATCCTAACTTTCATACCTCTTTGTTGAAACCGTATGTCATCACATCTCAAGAGTTGCCACCTCCTCCTCCTGTTTTGATTGATGATAACGTGGAGTACGAGGTTAGAACTGTATTGGATTCCAAGCGGATGAAGGGACGGCTATATTACCTTATTGATTGGAAGAGTTTCCCCCAGAGGACCGTTCTTGGGTTCCGGCGAGTAGGGTGCGTGCTGCCCGGTTGGTTCGTCTGTTTCATCGCCTGCACCCTGGGAAACCTAGGCCAGTAGGATGGCTTTTGGGGGGGGTACTGTTGGGGTTCTGGCGGGCCTGGTGCCTTCTGACTAGTTCCCCGTTCATTGGTTTTAGCTTAAAGTGGCAAGTGCATATGCAAATTTATGGATGCTCCCTAGGGCTCGCTTTAAAAGAGGGCGACCAACAGGAAACAGGTGCTTGGTTTCCACTATTGTCCTTGCCGTGTGTTTCCTGTTCCTGTTGTTCTACCTTGTTCCCTTTCCTTCGAGCTCTATTACTGCACTGTCTCTCTCCATATTCTCTGAATCATGCCACCCTTCCCTCTCACCCCCCAACCCCTCGCTCTCCCCCCCACGGGACCTCAAATTCACCCATCTCCAAATTTGGCCCTTACACGTGGTCCATCCTCTACCCCTCCCATCTATCCAAACATGGCAAAAAAAACTTTAAGCACAAACTTCTCTGCCTCCACCCAGAAACCCTATTTTCCGACCACCATAACAGCCTAACCTCCTCACTTATCACCAATTTCAACTTCTTCACCAAACGCCCATCCAAATGGAAAAGACTATTTCTGAGTCACCTCCCTATATCAAATTCGCACAAAATCCCATACGGCCTGAAACTCGCCACCACGCCATCTCCCTCCTTTCCGAGTAAAATAGATATCTCCATCTTCAAATCCGGAAACATTCTCATTCAAGCATCAGAAAAAAACCTCGATATCTTTGAACAACACTTTAGTGCTATCTCCCTATCCCTCACACAATCCTTGAACCCTACCCCCTCACCGCCTCATTCTCACGGCTCACCACCCCCCAACATCTCCCCTGCTCCCTCTTCTCGTCTCCCTGATTCACCCCAAATTTTACCACCTTCTTCTCCCCTCAATACCCCAACCCTCCTTTCACCCCTTCCTGATTTACCCCCCTCCTCTCCTCCCTCCAACCTCATTACCCCCCCTCCCCTCGCCCTCTACCACTCAACCCACAGTAACCCCTTTCCAATATCACACTCCCTGCTATGCACCTCCCTTCCTATAACTCCATCTTCTCCCCTGCTCCCTCTTCTCGTCTCTCAGATTCATCCCAAATTGTACAACCCTCTTCCCTCATTCCCCCCTCACTCCGTTCACCCCTTCAAGATTTACCCTCCTCCTCTCCTCCCCCCAACCTCAGTTCCCCCCCTCCCTTCGCCCTCTACCACTCACCCCCCGGTAACCCCCCTTTCTAATATCACACTCTCTGCTACGCACCTCCCTTCCTATGACTCCAATATCACCCCATCTCCAATCTCTCCTCGTCCCCTCACACCACACTCATACAACCCCCAAAATTCCATAACTGCCCCACACCCCCTCGAACATTACCCCTCTCTCTCACCCCCTTACTATCCTCAATTACACACAATCTTCCATTTACGCCAATTCTTACTGTCCCCAAGCCACCTCCTCTTAACTACTCGGCCAATAGCAATACCTCTCCCACATCAACCTCCTATACACTCCCACTCTCCAATAAAGATCCCCCTCCTCAACCTAATCCAATCCACTCTTCAACACCCCCTTACAGCAAACCTCTCCTTCATCCCTCGTTTCAGAACTCTCCTCACTTAGAAACGCTATCTCTCTCCTAACTAATGCCATCACCTCCACGCACACCTATTCTCCGACTCCCTCACAATACTTCATATCCCCACTCATTAACAACAAGCTCAATCCCAACCCTTCAACCCTCTTCCCTCCTAACTTGATTACTAACATCAACAACACTTACCCGCTCACTAACAGCTCCTCCACCAATCCCACACCTGAGCAACCATCCTCAATCATTCCAATCCATAATACCATCACGCCCCACTTTCCTCAACTGGATAGATGCCGAACAACCTCAGAACTTATAACTCCCACGAACTTACCCTCCGCTCCCTGCTCACCCCCAGCCACTAAGCCACTTCCTCTTCAATCTACTTCCACTATGCACCCCACCTATCAATCTGCTATCCCTGTTCTATTAGGTACAAGCATATTTCCCCTTCTTACGAAATCCCCTAGACCTCCCCAACATCTGAGACCAATCCCCACTCATCAATCTACTATCCCAGTTCTCCTAGGTACAAGCAGACTCCCACTTCTTACGAATTCCCCTAGACCTCCCCAGCATCTGAGAACTATCCCCCCTGTCCATCAACACAACAACCTGACCCCTCTCCCCTACATTGCATGTTGATCAACTGCCGATCCGCCTCCCGCCAAGCCACTGACATTGCAGAAACGATCCTCAGCGAAAACATCGACATAGCATTCCTAACCGAAACCTCGCTCACCGCCCACTCCACTCCGATCCTCGACTTTCTCATTCCCCCAGGTTACTCAATCATCAAGAAAGATAGAATCAAGCAAACAGGAGGAGGACTTGCACTAATTTTTAAAAATGAACATAACATCACGCTTGTCGAGTCTCAAGACCCTTCATCCTTTGAATACCTTTGCGCAGATCTCTTTATTCACGACTCCCCCACCACTCGGCTGCACACCATCTACTACCCCCCTGGAAATTGTATCTCTTTTGCTGAAGAGATGTCTGACCTCATTATCCAATCCTCTCTATCACACTCTAACAATATCTTTCTTGGTGACTTCAACGTCCACTGGAACAAAATTGATGACCCTGCTATCATCACTTTTAAGAATACCATGGAAATCACCAACATGACCCAACTCTGCCATTCTCCCACTCACAATAAAGGTTCCACCCTAGATGCTATCATAACTAGCAATGATCTAGCCTCCCTCTCTAGTATACTTCCTATCGACTGGTCTGACCATTACCTCGTTCTCCTCTACGTGAAGAGACCCACGAATCACCCCGCCCCCATCAACACTCTACCTAAGAAATCTACACGCAACCTTCACCTTATCCACAATTAAAACCTGCTTACTTCGCCTCCCTCTCTCTGACAGTACTAATGACCTAACCAGCCTGTTGTATGACTAAACAACTACAACTTAAACAACGAATGCCTAAACCACGAAGTCTAAACCACTACCAAACCAAACAACTATGTACTGTACAACAAATTACTTAACCACGAACATGAATAACTTTTCATATTACCGGAATCTACTAGTCATGGGAGTCAATCGAAACAGCCTGTGGAAGATGGTCACTTTTAATTCTTGTTTCAATGAAAGAAAAACAGTTAAGTGAAAAGAGAAATACAGACAGGAAGCTGTATTGAAGTACTGCTTTTCGTAAAGGTGAGACATGCATATATGAAATTTGGTTATCACTATTTGATGTTCAATGAAGCGCTGTCAATGACTTCGATTAAAATTTGCTCACAGTTTTTCTCAACTATCCTTTTGGATAAAAACTTGTCTTGGGTGTTTCACAAAATCCCCCTCAGGTTCTATTTCGGAGGTGCTTTGAAATGTGGTCAGTCAGACGGAATCAGGGTTTACGGCGTATTACATTTTCACATTCAGCCTCCTTTTTCAGATGGTATTTTTAACTCTCGTCTAATGGGTGTCCCTAGATCCCTGCACAAACTCCTGTATTTGGCTGCAATGTATTTCTTCAACTCAACAACTAAAGAGATCAGTCACATCGAGGACTGATCTTAATCACATCACTGAAAAACAACCCAACAGTGCCATCTACTGGCCTAACAAGATAAATTAAAATAAATTAATATCTCTACATCGTAATTAAAATCATGAAATGTGAAAATACATTTTTAATAATATTACACTTTCCTACATTATTAAATAAATTCATAAATCAACATCCCGTTCCAAATTATTTTATTATTATTCCACTTGCATTTAAGATTAATAATTAACATTTTAACAATTACCTCTGGTTTAAAAATCAACATCCAGTTCCAAATTATTTTATTATAATTGCACTTGCATTTAAGATTAATTATTAACATTTTGAGACTTACCTCTGGTTTAGTAAGGTGTGGTTCAGGTGGTCGTGGTTCGTGTACAGGAGTGGTTAATGAGGTTGTGGTTCTGGTAAAGGTCGTGGTTAAGGATTCGTTGTTTAATTCAAACAACAAAAAAACAACCCTCCCAAATCCTGGTTCAACTCTGAACTTGATAATGAAAGACGATCCCTAAGACAATCTGAACGTGTTTGGAGAAATCATCCCACCGATGACAATCTTACCCTCCTCAGAACTGCCAGAGTCCAATGCAAAAAACACATCTACAATAAAAAAGCCTCCTTTCTCCGGTCACAACTTGACCAAGCCAAAAACCGACTAAGAGAACTCTTTAGCATTGTCAAAAAACAAACCTCCACTTGCTCTCCTAAAATATCTGCCACTATTGACAAATGCGAAGAAATCGCCAGCTTTTTTAGCAACAAAGTCAATAAGATAGAACTATCCTTCTCCTCCCTCCCCCCTCTCTCCAACCCTCCCACACTCAACACACCCTCCCCAACACCCCTCTATCTCTTTCGTCAACTCTTCCCACTCTCCTCGACCCATCTCTTACCCTTCCTGCTCTCGCGCATTCAGACCTCTCTCCTAATAGACTCATAACTAAAAATAATGCCTCTTGGAGTGAATTTAGTCCAGTTTCAGTGTCATCGATCATTAACATCATGACTAAACTCAAACCTTTCTCCCATTCCAAAGATCCTCTTCCCGCCCATTTGGTCCAAGACCTCAAATCTACCATTGCACCTATTTGGACCAATATCATCAACTCCTCCCTTGCCACTGGTTGCGTCCCAGCCTCCCTTCAGCTTGGTCAAATCTCTCTCATCCTGAAAAACACCTCTGCCGACCCAAATGACCTCAACAACTTACGCCCTATCTCTAACCTTCCTTTCCTCTCTAAAGCCCTAGAAAAATGTGTCCTATCACAACTTGATAAACACATCCTCGACTTCAATCTCCTTGATGTTTTTCAATCAGGTTTCAGAAAAGGTTGTAGTACAGAAACTGCAATGTTAAATATCATAGATGACATTCATCGCTCCCTTGACAATGGTGAATCCTCTCTATTGATCCTCCTTGACCTCTCGGCGGCATTTGATACTGTCCATCATCCCACCCTTCTAAACACCCTCAAAGATCGATTTGGCTTGGAAGGCACTGTACACAAATGGTTCTGCTCATTCCTTCAAAACAGATCACAGCAAATCAAGCTTAGCCACTTCCTTTCTAATCCTCAACCTGTCTCACTCGGGGTCCCTCAAGGATCCATCCTCTCCCCAACCCTTTTCAACCTTTTCATGGAACCACTCACCCTCATTCTCAAACAAGCTAAAATTAGTTACCACCTCTAGGCCGACGATACCCAATTATACTACAAGATCAAATCCCACAACGACATCCTTCACCTCAATGACACCCTAACTAAAGTACAAGCCTGGTTCCATCTAAACCATCTCAAACTGAACACCCAAAAAACAGAAATCATTCTTTTCGCCCCCAAAAACAATACCCTTCCCATCCAAATCTGGATCAATGATATCAAAGCTCTCAATTGCTCCCTCTCCACCTCTAACTCAGTTAAATCCCTTGGCATCAGCATCGACCAGAATCTCAACCTCATCCCCCACATTAATAATGCAGCCAAAAATGCCCTTTTCACCCTTCACCCCCTCAAAAAAATCAAACCTTTCATTCCAGCCGATGATTTCAAAATCGTTGTCCAATCGCTAGTCCTCTCCAGGATTGACTATGCTAACGCCACCCTTGCCGGCACCCCTAAAACCCATCTTGCACCGATTAAATCTGTCCTCAATCTAGCTGCTCGACTTATCTCTGACTGTAAAATATTTGACCACACATCGCCCGTCCTCAAAAATCTTAATTGGCTCCCTATTGAAGGAAGATCCTCTTACAAGACTGCATGTATCACCCACAAAGCTCTTCATCAAAACACCCCCGCCTACCTTGCAACAAAACTAAAAAAAAGCAGGCTGCACCAGGTCCCTGAGAAGCACCAACTCCCTTCTCCTGATCCCACCCAGACTTAATTGTCAAAAAACCCAATCCTGTGCATTCTCTGGTAATGCTCCTACCATTTGGAACTCACTCCCCTAAAACCTTCGCTGCAACCCCTCCTACTCTCTTTTCAAAAAAGAGCTCAAACTACTTCTCCACAACAAATATTGGGGTACCTAACATGTCCACTCTCTCTACTCTTATACCCTCCCCCCACCTTGTCTGAATTCAACATCTTCTCCCCTGTTAACTGTTTTGCCTATTTTTAATTTGTACCTGTCTCTTACTCCCCCCTTATCATATACTTTTTGCAATACTGTTTCCTGTTGCTAAGTCCGCATATATTGCTACTTTATCTTATTGTGTCTAACTCTGTTGTAAAGCCCTCTGATACTCCAGGGTCCAGCAGCGCTATATAAAACCCTTGAAATAAATAAATAAATAAATAAGTGCTGGGTGTTGATCCCCTTTTTCCCTATTACCCTGTTTCTTATTCCATTGAGCATAACTGAACCCTTATTGGGGACCTGCTTTTGATCTTCGGTGACGTTCTGGGTTTCGTGGCTGCGGTTCCTATGAGTTCTAGCATCCCGGTATTTACCCCTTTTTTGTATCCAAACCATCTTGTTGTATGTTGTTTGGGTGGTTTCATGAAGGAGCTGAATAACTGCCGTTTTTTGTGCTACCATCGTGTTCTTTTTAGATTCCAGGTTTTCTTTAGGTGTCTTTCGAATTCCTTGATGCCTTTTTTCCCCTGTCCCTTTTTGTCTTATGATTGTGTATTCCATCCCCTTTGACATTCTCGGTGTTTCCCGAGGGGGCGTAGTTGGTCTGGGGTTACGCAAGAAACAACCAATACGATTGCAGTGGAAGAAATCCTGTTTCGTATCAGGCCACTCCCGTTTGTTAACTGGGCGGTCTCGTCTGAGTCAAGTTGTCAGCTGCCAAGAAGCCAGAGGAGACGAGCTGTGTTCCCCAAGACCTTGGGTTCCCTTGTTTTGTTACCCACCTTCTCCCGGTGTCGTGTTCTCCACCACCCGTTTTGGATTACAGGTGTTGGGGGTCACGGCGAGGGTAGAGGATTGGGACGTTTTTCACTCCTGCGTTGTTGGGCTGGTCGGCATCGGAACAATCTGTGTCTCTGCTTGAACCATCTCACCCTCTCTCTGCACCATGTTTTCTCTGACTGCACCATCTGTCCCTCCGCCTGCAGCCCTACACCATCTATCCTCTGCCTGTACCAGTTTAGTCTCTGCCTGCATTATCTCATTTTCTGTCTGCACCAACCCTCTCCCTCTGCCTGCAACCTCTGCCTGCACCCTGTCATGTGCATCTACACAGGCCTATTATGATATGGCTGCTGGTGTGTATTAGACAGTGCTACCATGTTAAATCTTTTCCTTCTCTGCCTGTAGTCTTGCACCCTTTGTGTGTTTCGTTTTATCTCTGTCTTCACTATCTCCCTCTCTGTGTGCTCCAATTAACCTCTGCATGTAACATTTCTCTCACTTTTTCCAGCATTTCATCTCTGTTGTACCATTTTATCCTCTGTGTGTACCATGTCTGTGTCTGCTTGCACTATCTGAGTTTCTGCTTGAACAAACTCACCCTTTCTCTGTACTACCTTTTCTCTGACTGCATCATATGTCCCTCTGCCTGCAGCCCTGTACCATCTATCCTCTGCTTGTACCAGTTTAATCTCTGCCTGCATTATCTCCTTTTCTGTCTGCACCAACGCTCTCCCTCTGCCTGCACCCTCTGCCTGCACCTTTCACGTTCATCTGCAGAGGCCTATCATGATATGGCTGCTGGTGTGTATTAGACAGCGCTACCATGTTAAATCTTTTCCTTCTCTGCCTGTAGTCTTGCACCCTCTGCCTGTACCATTGTATCTCTGTCTTCACTATCTCGCCCTCTGTGTGCTCCAATTAGCCTCTGCATGTAATAATTCTCTCACTGTTTCCAGAATTTCTTCCCTGTTGTACCAATTTATCCTCTGTGTGTACCATGACCCTGTCTGCTTGCACTATCTATGTCTCTGCTTGAACCATCTCACCCTCTCTCTGCACCATCTTTTCTCTGACTGCACCATTTGTCTCTCTGCATGCAGCCCTGCACCATCCATCCTCTGCCTGTACTAGTTTATTCTCTGCCTGCATTATCTCATTTTCTGTCTGCACCAACCCTCTCTCTCTGCCTGCACCTACTCATGTGCATCTGCAGAGGCCTATTATGATATGGCTGCTGGTGTGTATTAGACAGCAGTAACATGTTAAATCTTTTCCTTCTCTGCCTGTAGTCTCGCACCCTCTGCGTGTACCATTTTATCTCTATCTTCACTATCTCCCCCTCTGCGTTCTCTAATTTGCCTCTGCATGTAACATTTCTCTCACTGTTTCCAGCATGTCTTCTCTGTTGTACGATTTTATCCTCTGTTTGTACCATGTCTGTGTCTGCTTGCACTATCTGTGTCTCTGCTTGATCCATCTCACCCTCTCTCTGCACCGTCTTTTCTCTGATCGCACCATCTGTACCTCTGCCTGCAGCCCTGCACCATCTATCCTCTGTCTGTACCAGTTTAGTCTCTGCCTGAATTATCTCATTTTCTGTCTTCACCATCCCTCTGCCTCTGTCTTCACCTTCTGCCTGCACTGTCTCATTTGTATTGCAGAGGCCTATTATGATATGGCTGCTGGTGTGTATTAGAAAGTGCTACCATGTAAAATCTTTCCCCTCTCTGCCTGTAGTCTCGCACCCTCTGCCTGTACCATTTTGTCTCTGTCTTCACTATCTCCCCCTCTGTGAGCTAAATCACCTAAATCATGAAGTGAGGCATGATTTAGGTGATGTAGTTGTAGAAAGTCCTATGCAGTATGTGTCTCAGGCCTCTTGATTTTCAAATTGTGTTTATGCTGTGCAATTTAGATGCTGGGTGTGCTGTTGAAGTGCAAAAGCAACAGTCTCTGTTGCATGTAGTAATCATTTCAGTGAATTCTCATTTGTACATTCTCAGTCTCACCTTGACCCCCTACACTGCCTGAACTTCACTTCATTGTCCTAAACCCTGAAACTCTATTCCTTGAAAAATATTCTAAACTCTTGCAACACAACTGCAGTGCTGCAAACCCTGACAGAATACTCCCAGCAAGACTCCCTTTCATTGTAGTCATTATTTTACTGAATTGCAAGGGATAGTGCTATGTGTCTAAGATCACAGAGTGAGTCAGTTTTCATTTCAGAGGAATGTGGCAGAATATTTTGCTTAGTTGATGTGTTTAAAAATATGGGCATACATGTACTTATTAAGTTGATAAAGGTAGTTTTTATTATCTATTAGTGAAAATGATATAATTAAGTGTTTATATTTTTTTGCAAGGACCAGCAACATTGTACTATATATAATGGATCAAAATCAGGACAACTTTCAAGTCAATTTTAAAATTTCCAAAGAAGTCATAGAGGACTTAAATGTACCTTTTGAAGACAACAATGATAAACAAGATAATGGTAAAGGAGAATTAAGCAGTGATTTTTTTTATCAAAGTTTGGACATTGACTTGATAGAAGCAGTAGATGACATTGAGTTTCAAGTTGCAAATTTTAAAGTTGAGGACAATGCAAAAGAAATTACAGATGAAATCATGCTGGATGTTTTATTACAGTATGAAATGTTTGAAGAATAAAGTTATGATTTAGAATTAAAAATGATTCGAAAGAGTCTTTTTGTACTATTGTAATAATTTGTTTAGTTGATGTGTTTAAAAATATGGGAATACATGTTCTGATGAAGTGAGTCAGGCGTTAGGATATGTAGTGCTAGAAACTGCTATGCAGTATCTCTGTCAGTATTCTTAATTTGCAAATAGTCTCCATGCTGTGTACTGAAGATCCTGACTGTGCTGTAGAAATGCCATACCAACTCTTTCTGTAATAACTCTTTCAATTAACTTGAATAATTAAGCGCCATAGATTAGAGACCCCCCTTAGCGCTTCTAAGCGCCTTGTGCTCATTTCCCCCTCCACTACCTCCGAACCACCCTCGGCCGAGTATCGACGCCGAGGGCTGGGATTGTGATCTTGGCCGCCATATTGGGTGTGGGACACGCAGATCACGCGCTCTAGCAGCGCCATTAAAAGAACAGGCATGGCTCCGCACAGCGGACGCGTATTGCGGACGCGCCGGACCTGCGCCGGAGTCGTGCCAGAGTCCTGCCCGTTTGCGCCCGTTCGTGCCCATTCAGACCCAGGGCCCAGGACCCCTGTCCCACCAGCCTTATCCCTATTAACATACTCCCGCTTTACTCTTCTTACACTAATGGGGGTACTTCCACCTTCCTGTAGCTACTCTGTGGACCCTGCGCTTGGCTGCATCTCTTGTCAACATTGTCCTTTTAGGGCAAACAAGATAATTACTAAAATAAGGAAAGCAGAGGCTGCTCTGAAAATGGCATTGGTAAATTGCCGCTCCTTCCCAAAACACGCCACTGAAATCTCCCTACTAATTCAAGATCTGAACCTGGACATTCTTTTTTTAACAGAAACATGGCTCGGATCCACCTCTGGCCCAGACATTGTCCGAGCTCTCCCCCCTGGATACCTGATCCAACACAGGGATAGAGGACCTAAGGTTGGAGGAGGGATTGCTATTCTCTATAGGGAGCATCTAATCTGCCGTATGACTGATAGTTCTACCCCAGACTGTGAGAGTATACAGTTCTCTATTACACTATCCTCAGAACGGTCACTCTCTGGCCTCTTAATTTACCGTCCACCTGGCCCAATACGACAATTTGTGGAAGGACTAATTGAAACCACCTTGGAGCTAGCTAGTACGGTTTCTGATTTTATAGTGCTAGGAGACCTGAACCTCCATTTTAACAATCCTTTAGATACCACTGCAATGGAATTGACCAAAGATTTAGCCGCTTGCGAATTGGACTTACTTGTTCAGCATCCCACTCATTCTAAAGGGAATCTGTTAGACCCCATATTCTCAAATGTTGCAGAATTGACCTCAGCTGAACCATACCCAATTCCCTGGTCTGATCACAGGGTAATCCCTTTTACTTGGAAGATAAGCAGACCCAGCCCTACCAAACCTCCTCATAAAGCTTTAGGTAGGCGCTGGACGAAACTAGAACTGAATGATTGGCTAGAAACACTGAAGCAGAGCGAGCCTTCGGCCAACCAGGACATCGATAGGGCAAATAAAGATTTCAACCAATGGATTGAACAATCACTGGATAGCGTGCTCCCAAAAAAATGTATCACAAATAAAAAAGGCCCCAATAAACAACCATGGTTCAATGCAGACCTTAGGTCCCTTAACAGGAATGTAAACGGCAGGAGAGGCAGTGGCAAAAACATTTCGATGAGGAGAAAAAAAATAAATACAGATCTACCATAAAGAAATATAAATCTGCCCTCAACACAGCTAAATCTACCTTTTATGCAGAAAAAATTGATAATTCTGCTAATGCCCCTAGAGAGATGTTCAAGATAATTAAAACTCTGCTAAAAGCCCCGGACCCGCCATCATCAGCAGCACTTTCCTCCGAGGAATCTGGTGTCCGCTGTAATAAACTAGCAAGCTTCTTTGCCACAAAAATTAAAAATATCCTTCTTTCTCTTCCCCCCTCACCTATGGCTGAACTAACCCCCTCTTTGGTAGGTGATATTGATTTTATTCCGCCTTACCTCTCATCCTTCTCCCCGCTTAGTGCAGAACTTTTGCCTCCTCTCTTTAACTCTATAAAGAGCGGCTCCCCGCTCGATCCTGCCCCTATGACCATTTTAAACCTGGCCTTGCCCCACATCAGCAAGCATATTATCAACTTAGTTAACACCTCGCTGGAGTCAGGTAGGGTACCACAAGATTGGAAGTTGGCCATGGTCAAGGCCCTGTTGAAAAAACCAAATCTTGACCCCGACGATTTTTCCAACTACCGCCCCATATCCCTTCTCCCTGGCATTAGTAAGCTTACCAAAAAAAGCTGGCACTTTACCTCGAGACCCATGATTTGCTACACCCTACTCAAACAGGATTTCGGAGAGTACAGGAAACCGAGACAGCACTGTTGAGGGTGGTTGAGGATTCCAGGAGGATTTTGGACGCAGGTGGCAGCGCAGCCATTATCCTCCTGGACCTCAGTGCCGCTTTCGACACGGTTAACCACTGTGTGCTTTTATCTCGCTTGGAAAGGATTGGGATCACGGGCAAGGCCCTTATGTGGCTCGGGTCCTTTCTTAGCGACAGAGTCTTTAAGGTTTTCTCTGAGAACAGCTGCTCCCTTCCAGTGCCATTACAGTGTGGGGTACCACAGGGTTCTTCCCTTAGCCTCACACTGTTTAATGTGTACATGGCACCTTTGGCAGAGGTAGTGGCCCCCTTTGGAATCCAGTTAGTAAGTTATGCTGATGATACTCAGCTAGTTGTCTCCCTAAATCAGGAGGAACCCCTTCCTACTAACCTTTGCAGCTGCCTGGAGGCGGTTGCTAAAAGGATGGATGCTTCCCACCTGAAGTTGAATGGGGGGAAAACTGAGCTGATGCTACTAGGAAAAAAAGCCACATTTAATAATTCCATACTGTGGCCCCCATGTATGGGGCTTGGGCCCATTCCAAAGTCCGAGATAAAAAGCCTCGGCTTCTGGCTGGATACGGAGTTGTCTTTTAAAACCCAGGCAAGAAAGACAGGGGCCACCTGCTTTGGCCTGTTGAAGACAATTAATAAAATCCTCCCTCAACTACCCGAAGCAGCCAAGAAAACCATAGTCCAGTCTCTTATTCTATCTAGGCTGGACTATGGAAATGCGCTCTACCTGGGAGCCCCCGCCTTGGTTACTCGCCAACTTCAGACTGCCCAGAACTCCGCAGCAAGGCTACTTACGGGTACCAGCCACCGTATATCAGCAGTACCCTCGCTGAGTACCTTGCATTGGCTTCTAATAAGGGAGCGGGTTCACTTTAAAACCCTCTGCCTAGTCCATAAAACTCTTTATGGGAAGGGCCCTCCCATCCTAAATGACATGATCAGGCCATACAAACCACACAGGAATCTTCGCTCAAACCAGCAAAATCTGCTAATAATCCCCAGGATCAATAGGGCCCGCACAGGGGGCCGCCTCTTCTCACAAAATGCGGCTAAGTTATGGAATGCTCTTCCCCCACCTCTCCGTCAAGAGCCTAACGTACTCACTTTTGGCAAAAAGCTAAAAACTGTACTGTTCCCCAAGATCTAGATGAGTTGGGCCTCTGTACCTTCTGATATCTTTCTCCCTCTGGTTAATACTAAGCGCTGGGATGCTCCCGAGTAGCTGTGCGCTATAGAAGAACCTTTACAATTACAATTACAATTACTACAAGTAGTAATCATTTCAGTGGATTTCAAGACATATTTCTATCTTTTTTTATTTAGAATGCAAGCCTCTGTGTTTTTTTAAATATTGTGTCAGAATCACTTGCTCAGTGTATGTGTTTTAAGACATGGGAATACATGTAGTCATGGAGTGAGTTAGACTTTAGGACATCCAGTGCTTTTTACTCGTACCGTGATACCATACACTGCCTACACACAACTATATTGCTCTAAAGTCTGAAATATCAATCCCACCATGACCCCCTACACTGCCTAAACACCACTGCACTGTTCTGAACCCTGAAACACCATTCTCAGCAAATTCTCCTATAATGTTGAAACACCACTGCACTGCCATAAACTCAGAAACAGCACTCACTGCATTATTTCCTACTCTGCTCAGACACTGTTGCTGTACCTTAAACTTACTTATGAAGTGAACCAGTGTTTACATCATATAGTTGTTCTAATTGCTAAGTAGTATGTTAGTAGTGGTCTATAACACATTCTTTTTTTCTTCACAATAGATTGTTATTATCTGCAGAAAGAAAAACCAACATGCCTACAAAGAATGCCAAAAGAAGAAAATATAAACAGGCTTACTTTTTGAAGAAAACACAATTACAAGATTTATCTAAACAACATTGTACAGAGAAAAAGAAGAATGCTCCAGGTAAGACAACAAAGGATTTTATAAGGAAATTAACCCAAAGTAAAAAAAGTGTGGATAATGTGGAAAAGAAAAAAAATTATCTGTAAGTGCAAAGAAAAAGCAGATAAAGAACAAAAATTTTGGAAAGTATGTGACGATCAAATTGTCTATAGTAATAGACGAAAAAATCAGTTCGTTCAAATTCGCAAGAGGATGTTTTATAACAGAGTTGTATTAAATTTAATAAAAAATGTAAATAATTATAAAAGGAAAACAGCTTTTTATAAGAAAAAGAAAAATATTGAGAGTATTGTTGATCAGGCTTTTGAATTAAAAAAGAAGTTGTTTATTTTAGTAATCAATAGAATTCGTACACTAGACAAGGCAATCAAACTTTTAAAAGCAAAAAGTAAGTGGAAAAGACTAATTAATAGAACTAGATTTTGTAATGTTTTTTCTGGAGAATGGAAGCATAGTTCAAGTTGTGAGCCATTTTTTAATGAAGAGACTTACTTTCAGAATAATGATTTGTTGTATGCAGTTGACACCAGTGGTCGAGCATATGAGGTGAAGGACGGTTGTCCGATTGAAAAAGAGAAAATTGTCCCAAGAAGTGCAGAAGAGGTGTTAGCTGATGAAGTTCTAGGGAGACGTCCTAAGTCTCCAATGTACACTTAGAATTGTAGTAGTATTTGTAGTGTACTACAGGATTCAATTTTTTCGCAATTTCTTACGTAAGTATACTAAGAAATGTCTTAAACAAAATATTAAAATGTTTGCAAGAATTAGACCCTTGCATGCTGAGAGAAAAAAACGGGTTTACAACTACACGGGCATTCTCTGGCTTGTCTTTCTAGAAAAGTATGCCAGAGTGTTTTTCACCATTTTAGGATGTTAGCAATGCATCATACTGAAGTGAGGAAATTACCGAGAAGGTTGTATTATGCAAAAAGTCCAGCCCTTAAGCTAAAACAGTTAAACAGTGCTCTTATATATGGATCTGTATTAGATGTAATCAACATTTGTGAAGAAATTGAGGTTAGTTACTTTTGTGAAAAAGAGGAAAGTGCAGAAACTGATACAGTAATAGAAGGAAATGTGGAAGAAAATGTACTGAATTTTAGTACAGAAAATTTTGACCAAGAAATTACAAGGTTTAAGGTCATTTCAGGTGAAAGGCCAAACTTTTCTTGCGTGTGTTGTCGACAAACTCATTATAAGAATCAGACTAGGTTAGTTGATGTAAAAAGTGAAAAGGAAAATAATAATGAGTGGAAGGATTTTGCAACTTATTTGTTGGAGAATTGTTTTGATTTGGGTTCTGATCAACATATTTGTAAATATTGTTATAATAGATTAAATGAAAACAAAATGCCTGCTAGAGCTGTACATAATATTCTTGAGTTGGTAAATATTCCTTCTGAACTGATGGATTTAAGTACCTATGAGTCTATTTTGATTCAATGGGTGCATCCATTTCAGGCTATTGTTCTTATGGAGCCTAAGACAGGGAAATTGAATCCTTCAGATTTACAGAAAAGAGTAAAGGGAAGAGTTGTATATTTTCCTCTTGATTTAAAGAAAAATATTGAAACAATTGGTGTTGAAAATGTGGAAGAGGAACCTCTAGTTATTATAGTTAATGGCATACCTACGAAGAGTAAGAAAATCTGGCAAGAATTAGTGGATGTTAGGAAAGTGAAAGAGGCAACGTTGTATTTGGTAAAAAACAATCAATACTACAAAAATGTATATGTAGGAGAAGAGGAAACAGCTGTAGAAGAGGACAGTGATTTGTTAGCAGGACAAATTGAAAAAGTGGATGTGTCCAGAAGTGAACACATTCATGAACATTATAGTGTCCATCCACTTCATTCCAAGGAAGTAATGGGGAATGCTATCAAGTTATTCGAAATGAAAGAAGCAAAAGAAAGTCCCATTAGTGTATGGGAAGAAAGCTTGGAAGCTTGTTGTTTTCCTCAGTTATTTCCAACAGGTCAAGGTGGACAATATGATGACCGACCTGTGCAGATTCCTGCATCTGAATACCGGACATCAAGATTATATGCAGAAGAGCCAAGGTTTCGCCAATGTATTCCATATTTGTTTCATCTTCTGTTTAAGAGTGACTTGTATGGACTTTCTTATGCAGTGAACCATATACTAAAAATTGGAGTACATCTGCAAAATGTTTCGGCAAGGGACTTTATGGATAAAGTCCAACAGAAAGACACTCTTTTGGAAGTCCAAAAGAAAGATACTATTTTAGAATCACAGCTAATTAATCTCATGGCATGTCAGAGTGGTTATAACGAGTATTGGTACCGTCGTCATGGGGATTTGAAATGTATGCTAAGAAATTTAGGAACTCCTACATGGTTCCTTACTGTAAGCTGTACTGAGTATGCTTGGGAAGATTTACTTCAATTTCTTCGAGAGGCAAATGAAAACATAGAAAATATAGAATACAAGACACCTGGAGAACTGTGCTCCTTGGATCCAGTTAATGTATGCAGGTATTTCAAACATAGATTTTCAGCTATGATGTATTTTATCACAAACAAAAAAAATCCTCCTCTTGGAGAGGTTCTGGATTTCTTTTGGAGAAAGGAGTATCAAGCAAGAGGTGCTCCTCACATACATATGCTGCTATGGATCAGATGCCCCCAAATTTGGAACAGATTCGGATGACACAGTGATGAGTTTTATTGAACAGTATTCTACATGTGCTGTTCCTAAATGTACAGAACAAAAGATCAAGTCTTACGGTTGTGGAAAATACTGTCGTTGAAAGTACAAATCAAAGGACAAGTCCTACACAAAATGTCGTTTTGGATTTCCACGACCAGTATTATCAAAAGGAAGAGTGAACAATTTTATGTCATCTTTGCGACATACTGTCACAGAAAATCACTGAAAAATACCTACAATTTAAGAAGAAATGAAGAGTCAAAATACATAAATGACTATAAACCAGTCATTTTGTCCATGTGGAATGCTAACATGGATATTCAATATGTTGCAGACAACTCCATTGCTGTGGCTTCATTATGTAACATCTTACATTACGAAACCTGAAAAGG
Source organism: Lissotriton vulgaris (assembly GCF_964263255.1). Lineage (NCBI taxonomy): Eukaryota > Metazoa > Chordata > Amphibia > Caudata > Salamandridae > Lissotriton > Lissotriton vulgaris. Next base: position 457,322,118 of record NC_141696.1, on the reverse strand, counting down.
CAGAACTAAAGGAAATGTGGGAGGAAATTTCTCATAATAAGAGCCTAAGTAAGAAATTGTACAGCTACAGTTTGAAGATGTTGTCTCATCGAGAAATTGGAGCATATGAATGTTCAGATCGCTTATCATCTGCAAGTCTATATGCCAAATCTAGAACAATCATTTGGGTGAGTTTAGGTCTTGCAAGAACACAAAACCGAGTTTTGAAATCTGTACAAGAAATTGAGTATTTAGCAGAGAGAGAACCAAACAGTACATATATTTTGAAGACAAATGTGTTGGATACATACTATCCAAATAGAAGTAATCATCTTGAGAATGTTTGTCTCTATGAAGTACTGCAAAGCTATACTTTTAAGAGGAATATTACAGAAGATATCAATAAATGTGTATATGCTGTGATTGGATTTGAAAGATGTCTGATAAAACAAAGAAAAGGACATTTGATTAATCATCGAAAACTGAGTTGCGAAACTCCTGACAAAAGGGAATTTTACTATTTAGCTCTTGTGCAACACTTTAAGCCATGGTGTGCAGAAGAGGAACTACTTGGAGATTTTCTCAGATATGAAGATTCATTCAACGCAACCAAAAATACTATAGGATGTCCTGTTTTTACTAATTATCTACAAATGTTGAACGAGGAAATACAGCAAGAAACTACAATTGCAGCAGAAATTGCTAGAGACAGTTCTCAAGACAGTCAAAGTTCTGCTTCGTTGAGTCAGGATCCACTAGGAGGACCAATTATCCAAAATGAAGCAGCCACTGCCATGGAAGAGGTGGAAAGAGCAATGGAACAAGCTCAGGAGGATGTAATAATCTTAGAAGAATTGGAAAAACAACTAAATGTTGAGCAAAAACAAATATATTATGAAGTGACAGAGCAGATTGAGCATGGTTTATGTCTTGAGAAAAAAGAGTGCTCATGTAAGTCTTTTAAACTTGTCCGACTGTATGTGAGTGAAGAAGCAGGAACTGGAAAAAGTTTTCTAACTAAAGGAAATGCAACTTATCTCCAGAAAAGAAATGAGTCGTCACTCTCTTTTGTTGTTAACGCTCCAACTGGGTTGGCAGCACATAACATTAAAGGGATTACTTTACATCGCTTATTGATGCGCCAGTAGAGCACAAAAAAATTAGAATACCATAAGCTATTCTGGAGAAGCTTGTTGTGAAGTTTCCAGAGTCCTGAAAAAAATGAAACTTCTCATTATTGATGAGGTAAGCATGGTATCAAATTTAATGCTTGCTTTTGTGCATTTAATAATGCAACAAATTCCTAAAACAGAGTATGATGTGTTATTTGGAGGCAAACACGTCATCATTTTTGGAGATCTACTACAGCTAACTCCTGTGAAAGGACAACCAGTGTTTAAAACCGTTACACATGAAGATACCATGGGTGTCTTGGAAGCATTGGAAATTTTAATATATGGTTATAGTTCAAATATACAGAACTCATTCAAAATATGCGACAGGCAAAGGACGCTGATTATAAAAGTATTCTTCAAGATATAAGAATTGGAAAAGTGAGTGAACATGGCAAGAAGCTTTACAGACATGATTACTTTCAAATTTGTTTCCAAATGAAAATGTTGGTGTACAGAATATATATAGAAAAATTGCAGAAAATAAATCAGTGAAATGCTTGATGCCAACTTTGCAAGAATGTTCAATCTTCAATGAAAAAATTTTAAAGTTAGAAAATCAAGAAATTATAAAACTGGAAGCTATTGATAGAATAGAGCATGAAGGAGCTACTATTATTGTGTCAGAAAAGTTGAAGTCAAAATTGAATTATCTTTATCTGGATTATACTTGATTGATTTTGATGAGACAAATATTAGTGCAGATCTAAATTGTGTGAAAGAGTATAATAGGTTAAGAAGAGAATATGCTTCAAATTTACCTCAATATCCTTTATTTGAATAGCTTGTGGTAAGTCGAAAAAGAAGATATGAGAAAAATTGTAGCGAAGTTGTAGAGAAAAGAAAAAAACTAGATGAACCAGTAATTGTAAGCAAAAAGAAAAAAGATAGTATTGAGGAGGTTGTTGGATTTCAGTTTGAAAACAGTTCTGTGTCAACTGCTATGCTAATGTAGTGGTTAATGTTGTTTTTTTTCTTCAAACTTTACAACAACAGATTGTTGAAAATCGGGATCAAAGATTTTGTTGTTTGTTGAATTCTGTCTTTGAGAAATGTAGCAGTGATAAAACAAAAATAGAAAGTGTTTCTGATATTCGAAATGTTTTAGACATATGTTCTGGTCTAAATCAATTTTCACAGAATATTCAGCAAGATTGTCAGGAATTTCTTATGTATATGCTTGTTGTATTGCAAGATGAAGGTATAGATATCGAAAATATTGTTGGCGTTTCTTATAAATGGCAACATGACTGTGACAATTGTTCGTTTTCAAGTAGTACTGAACTAGACACTGAAAGATTTATATATTTGACGTTACCAGACTGCAAATCAGTGACTTTTAATAATCTAGTTAGAGAAGCAAATCAAAACAGGGTCTGTACCCAATGTAACTCACAAATGTTATCAACATTATTTATACAAAAATATGGACAGTATGTAATTTTAATGCTCCAACGATGCAGACCTGATGGAACAAAATTGACAACTTTAATTAAAAAGTTTGTGGCTTCTCAATTATCAATTTCAGGAAGAACTTTTGTAACTGTAGCAATTATTTTCGTGACGGTCCTTCTACAACATCAGGACATTACACAGCTTATTTAAAATGTCCAAAAGGCTGGACTCATTGTAATGATACTCAATTGAATTTTAAACAACATTTGCCTTTTAACTTACCAAATTCTTACCTAGTGTTTTTACAAACCAAGTTTTAGAGAAAATAATTGGCCTAGGAAGATTAGTGCTGTTAAAAAAGATAAATCTGCTGTTGAGAATTACTTTTTAAGTGAGGGTGATCAAGATAAAAAAAAACTTGTACTTGTCATAGAGGTAGTGTAAGTGTATCACATAGTGAGTGATATGAGTATTAAAGGAAATGTTGTTCATGAGCGAGGCAGAGGTGTTTTAGATTTGTTGTAGTTGTTGGAGATGTTGGTGACATTTTTTATTCCCTGGTGGAGGTTTCTTTTAATGTTATACAGCTCCTTGGTAAGATAAAGGATGAGCAGAGTGTGATCAGCATACCAGATGATGTTGAGGTTCTGATAGCATGCTAGTTGTTTAAGGTTCTATGTTTATGATTAATAGCATTGGGTGTAGGTATAACCATTGTTAGATGGTCCAAAAGATGTTGGTGCTTTTAGTTCAGAAAGTTGGGAAATGGATGCTTAAGAGTACTATTAAATAACTTCCACACTAAGGATTTCACACACACTATTTGGCCATGAGGAATGGTATCTGAAACAAAAAAATGACTATTTCGGGTAAATGTCGTTGGCATATGTTTGTACATAACTTAATTTAGAGGGTAAAAGAAAGAAGTAATAATGTTTTGTTACTTTGTGATTATTGATGACATTCCTTACTTACGTAAAAAAATTCTGTTTGAAAAATACATTTAAGATATGTTTTTTTTTAATTGTTACATTTTTAATGAAAATGTTGAATGGGTTTTTTAAACACAATCTTTTTGATTGTGTTTTTTTTGCCCACTGTAATATGATGAGTAGTATTGAACTCACTTTTTTTAGTGAAATTCAATATATTCTGAGAACAGCAAAATAAAATATATAACATATTGTACAAATAATTTTGTATTTTGTATTGTGAAATATAAATTATAACTCAATTGTTTCTTCTCTTCCACAGATATTATATTTATAAGGTAAGTACGACAAACAAAAAATACTTTTTCATCACTTTCTTACTTTTCTTTCTCCCTATCCTTTCTTCACTCTCTCTCTTACTCCTTTACCTTTCCACATCTTACTCTTCTTCCCTCATGCTACTTACTCCCCTTCATTCACCTTTACACTCCTTCTCTCACCATCAGTACTCTTCCTTCACCCTCACTCATCTTGTCCAACTCCCTCTTTCCCCTGTCTGTCCCTCACTTGTCTTTCCTATCTTTTTCGATCACTACCTTTATCTTGCTTTATCGATCAGTCTCTTCTCACTGCCCCCTTACTCTCTTTCCTTCACATCATCCCTCAGTGACCTTCACTCACTCCACTTTTTTAACTTCCTCACTCCCTTTCACTCACTCCCCTTTCCTCCATCCATCTCTAAGTCTCTTCCTCTGTGTCAGTCACTATAACTGATTTACTACTTCACAGTCCGTCACTCTCCCTCTGTTTGTCTCTTTTACTGTTGCCCTCTCTCTCCACCAGTCTTCCTTTTCTTTTCTTTCTATTTCCATAAATCCTTCTCTCTCACTTACTTATTTTTCCTTTCTCTTAATATGCTTATTTTTCAATCACTCCCCTTCCATCGCCCTTATATCCCTTCCCTCATTGTCACTGCCCTTCATTCAATCTGAGTCCTCTTCCTCCACTTCATGTTCTCTTCTCTCTGCATCACTCTCATTCCATTTCTCCTGCACCCATTCCCTTACTCTCCCTCACACTCTTTTGCTCAGTCCTTCTGTTAATCCCCTTCCCTTATTCCACTTTCCTCAATCCCTTTTGATAACTCTCTTTCTTTTAGTCTCTCACTCCTTTCTCTCCATTTCTCTCTTCCTCTCTCCCTCTGTTTCACTCAGTCTAACCACTTCACTCCTTGTCTTTTACTCGCTCTACCTCTCTTTCTCTCTCCCTCTCTCCCTCTGTGTTTTTCCCTCACCCTTCCTTTCTTTCCCTTTCTGTTTTTTTCACTTCTACTTTCTTTTGTATTATGAAATATATAATATAACTCAATTTTTTCTTGTCTTCCACAGATACTATATGTGTAAAAAATATTCTATTAAGGTGTCATTATTTATAAGGTAAGTATGAGAAACAGAAAATACTTTTTCTTCACTCTCTTACTTCTCTTTCTCTCTTTCCTATTCTTTAATCTCTCTGTTACTCCCCATATCTATTCATCTTACTCTCTATTTCTCATTCTCATTACTGCCCTTCATTTACTTTTACAGTCTTTCTGTCACTATCAGTACTCTCTCTTCACCCTCACTCACCTTATCCAACTCCCTCTTTCCCCTGTTTGTCTCTCAGTTCTCTTTCCTATCTTCCTCCATCACTACCCTTGTGTTGCTGTATCGCTTAGTCTCTTCTCACTCCCCCCTTACTCTCTTTCCACATCATCATCCCTCACTCACCTTCACTCAATCCACTTCTCTCACTCCCTCACTCCCTTTCGCTCAGTTCCCTTCCTTTATTCCCTCCCTCACTCCCCTTTCCTCCATCTGTCTCTAAATCTCTTCCTCTGTCTCAGTCACTATAACTGATTTACTCCTTCACACTCCCTCGCTCTCCTTTTGTTTGGTTCTTTCACTGTCTCCCTCTCTCTTCACTACTCGTCCTTTTATTTTCTCTCCCTTTCTGTAAATATGATTCTTTTTCAATCCCTCCCTTTCCCTATATCCCTTCCCTCACTGTCACTGCCCTTCATTCAATCTGAGTCCTCTTACCCTCTTCATGTTCTCCTGACTGTGCATCAGTCCCATTCCCTTTCTCTTGCTTCCATTCCCTCACTCACCCTCACTCTCTTTCACTTACTCCATCCAACACTAACCTACCCTTATTCCCCTTTCCTCATTCCCTTTTGCTAACACTCATTCCTTTAGTCTCTCACTCCCCTTCACTCCTTTTCTCTCTCCCTCTATCTCACTCAGTCTAACCACTTCACTCCCTGTAACTCACTTGCTCTCTCTCTCTTTCTCTCTCACTCTTTCCTTCTCTCTCGCTCCCTTACCTTTCCTTTCTTTCCTTTCCTATTTCTTTCACTTCTACTTTCTTTTGTATTGTGAATTATATATTATAACTACATTTTTTCTTGTCTTCCACAGATACTATATTTATAATAAAAGTACTAATAACTTGTCATTATTTATAAGGTAAGTATGACAAACAACATTCCCTTGCTTCACTCTCTCTTTTACTCTCCTTCCTTTTCTTCATATTACTCCCCTTTCCTCATTCTCCTTACTCCCCTTAATTCACATTTACACTCCTTCTCTCACTATCAGTACTCTTCCTTCACCCTCACTCACCTTGTCTAACTCTATCTTTTCCCTCTCTGTCCCTCACTTCTTTTTCCTATCTTCCTCCATCACTAACCTTGTCTTGCTGCATCATTCAGTCTCTTCTCTCTCTACCCTTTTCCTTCATATCATCCCTCACTCTCTTTTACTCACTCCACTTCTCTCACTTCCCCTCACTCTCTTTCCCTCACTCCATCCATCAGTCCCTTTCTCTAACTCCTCTTTCCTCATTCACTTTTGCTAACTCCCATTCCTTTAGTCCCACACTCCCCTTCACTCTATTTCTCTCTCCCTCTCTCCCTCTATCTCACTCAGTCTAACCGCCTTACTCCCTGTCAGTCACTTGCTCTCCCTCCCTTCCTGTCTTTCTCTTTCTGTTTCCTTCACTCCTACTTTATCCCTCAGTCCCCTTTCCTCTCTCTTGATCTCCTCTTGTCTCTCTCATTCCCCTTTCGTCACCCTTATACCCATTCTTTCACTGTTACTGCCTTTCACTCACCCTTAGTACTTTTCCCTCACTCAGTTTTTTCATCCATGTTTCTTTCCCTGTCTCTCGTTGTCTCATTCACTCTAACTGCCTCACTCCTTCTCAGTTCCTTGCTCTCCCTCGCTCTCATTCTGTCCCTCTCTCTCCCTTACCCTAAAACTCCTTTCCTCTCTCTTTATATCATACTTTATCGCTTCCTTACTCATTTTCTCTCTCTGTTAATTTTGTTCCTTCTTTCTCGTTCATCTTCTCTCCCCTTTATACTCCTTCTCTAACTGTCACTGCCCTTCACTCACCTCCCTCCCTTTCCCCCTCTCCATTTCCTCCTGTCTGTATTTCTCACCCTTTCACTTTCCCATTCCCTTTTCCTCACTCACCCTTGCTCTCTTTCTCACACTCTATTCCTTACTCCCCTTCTCTCACTTCCCTTTACTAACTTCCTCTATCTCCTCATCTCACTTCTCTGTCCCTTGCTCCCCATCTCTCACTTTCTCTTACCCCCTTTTGTCATCCTCATTCCCTTTCCCTCACCTTCACTCCACTTCTCTTACCTTCACTCCCTTTACTCGGCTCTACTTCTCCCTTTCCATCTCTTACTTCCCTTCCTTGTCTCTGTTCCATGCTCCCCTTTTCTCACTCTTCCTGCCTCACTTTCCTTTCCTTACTGCCCTTTCTTTACTCTTTCTCTCCACTTACCTCACTCCCCTACCCTTAGTCCCCTTGTTTCAGTCACTCTTTGACTCCCCTTTCCTCACCCACCATACTACCCCTTCCTCACTCATTCCACCAGTCCCATCCTCCCCTACACTCAGTCATTTCAGTCATTCATTTATACTCTACACATTCATTCAAAAAAAGTATGACACATTATATAAGAGATATAGCTCTTCATGGAGTAGTGAAGTGAGTTCTGAAAAGAACAGTTTTTTTTGTCTTTTTTGTTATGTATTTTTTTGTATTTTTTAACAATTTTATATTTTTTGGGGATTTTTTAGAACAAAAATAAAAAACAGGAAACAAAGAACTGCTCAACAGGAACAAAAAAATGATATGAAAAAAATTATTTGCGGGAGCATTTGTGCTTGGCAATATTCAGCTCCATTAAGTTAAGACTTTGCTCACCATAACAAAGAATTTCATTGCCCATGTTGCAACGAAGGTGGACCTTGGTGAAAAGTGGCCTGATATTATTTGAGTATGGGCGAAATCTGCGAATTCGCCGTCCGCAAAGTTGTGCGAAAGTGAATTTGCGATCCGCAGAATTCGCGAATTCGTGCGAAATTGCGGATTTTTGTTTTTTGCGTGTTCGCGGGTCGTTTTGCATGTTCACGGGCCGCTTGCACGGCGGTTACCCATGCGGTCATGTATGGGCACAGCACCCTCTGGTTCACCACTGCCACCCTCTGGTTCAGCACTCACACCCTCTGGTTCACCCCTGCCACCCACTAGTTCAGCACTGTCACCCTCTGGTTCAGCACTGTCACCTTCTGGTTCACCCCAGCCACCCTCTGGTTCAGCACTGTCACCCTCTGGTTCAGCACTGTCACCCTCTGGTTCACCTCTGCCACTCTCTGGTTCACCACTGCCACCCTCTGGTTCATCACTGCCACCCTCTGGTTCATCACAGCACCCTCTCGCTCACCACTGCCACCCTCTGGTTCACCCATGCCACCCTCTGGTTCAGCACTTTCACCCTCTGGTTCAGCACTGTCACCCTCTGGTTCACCACTGTCACTCTCTGGTTCACCACTGTCAGCCTCTGGTTCACCACTGCAACCCTCTGATTCACCACTGCCACTCTCTGGTTGACCACTGCCACCCTCTGGTTCACCACTGCCACCCTCTGGTTCATCACCACCACCGTCTGGTTCATCACTGCCACCCTCTGGTTCACCACTGCCACCCTCTGATTCATCACAGCACCCTCTGGTTCATCAAAGCACCCTCTGGTTCACCACTGACACCCTCAGGTTCAGCACTCACCACTGCCACCCTCTGGTTCAGCACTGTCACCCTCTGGTTCAGCACTGTCACCCTCTGGTTCACCACTGCCACTCTCTTGTTCACCACTGCCACCCTCTGGTTCATCACTGCCACCCTCTGGTTCATCACAGCACCCTCTGGTTCACCACTGCCACCCTCTGGTTCACCCCTGCCACCCTCTGGTTCAGCACTGTCACCCTCAGGTTCAGCACTGCCATCCTCTGGTTCACCACTGCCACTCTGTGGTTGACCACTGCCACCCTTTGGTTCATCACTGCCAACTTCTGGTCCATCACAGCATCCTCTGGTTCACCACTGCCACCCTCAGGTTCATCACTGCAACCCTCTGGTTCATCACTGCTACCCTCTGGTCCATCAGAGCACCCTCTGGGTCATCACTGCACCCTCTGGTTCACCATTGACACCCTCAGGTTCAGCACTCACCACTGCCACCCTCTGGTTAATCACAGCACCCTCTGGTTCACCCCTGCTGCCACCCTCTGGTTCAGCACTCACCACTGCCACCCTCGTGTTCATTAGAGCACCCTCTGGTTCACCACTGTCACCCTCTGGTTCACCACTACTACCTTCTTGTTCACCACTGCCACCCTCTGATTCATCACTGCCACCCTTTGGTTCATTACTGCCACCCTCTGGTTCGCCATTGCCACCCTCTGGTTTGCCACTGCCACCCTCTGGGTCATCACTGTCCCCCTCTGATTCATCCCATCTGAACTTTTTTTTTCTTTTTTTGCTCTATTTCTACAATTTCCTACATCTATATTTTGTGTTTTTTTAAACTTTTTGTTACTTTATTACCTACTTTATTTCTTTCGCTCTCTCTCTCTTAGTTTTTTTCACACCTTTCTTCTTTCCTTCTTCTTGTGCCCAGGACCATGGCTAAGGGAGTGGACAAGGGCAAGGGGAAGGGCCCAGCACCCCGTACCCGGCTCCCTTGCGGGCGTTTGAGGGGGGAGGAAGTCCAGGCCAGGGAGATCTTCTCTGCTGTGGAGGTGGCCGCCTTGATTGTTTATGTTCAAGTCAACCCCCCTAAGACCGTGGCAGCAGGTGGGTGGATTGCTTCCGGTTACGGCCTCCGGGAGCATTGCCAGCTGTGGGAGAAGGTGTGCCGGCACATGTGTAAGGAGTCTGGGGTCCGGCGCACCTACCAGCAAGTGACGCACCAGTGGAGTGACATCCTGGACCGGGAGCATGACATGATCGAACTGCTAGGATTGGAGATCCCTTGCCTTGGTAAGTAGCTATTAATTAACTACTTTTTTTCCTTCTGCTCTGTTATATTGCTAATCTATTTTTTTCCTGAAGAGTATGATTACATTGCAGGTAAATTAATGTTTAAATAGCTTCTGTCATTGCAGGTGCTCGCCTGGTTATTGGCGTTGCTACTATGCTTACTTGTTTGCAACTTTGAAGTCATTTGAGAGTAGTACTGCGTAATGCTAGAGACAGTAGACTCAAGTCTAGTCCTTCTTTGTACTCCTGCTGCTGCCACTTTGAAGAGATAGTGGTGGATTGATACGTTGAGTACAATATTTATTACCTGTTATAGGACATTTGTTAGTGGTCTGCAATCATGATGACGGACTGTGTCTGTCACGCGACATCTCATGCTGCTGAGTGATGGCAGTCGTAGTAGAACCTTTTTGTTGTTGATGTAGTTAGTGAATTACATACCTTTCCTATTAGACGGTCTGCGAATCCTGCAATACTGTACTACTATCCTCCTAGCTGACTAGATCAGATGCAATTGTTGTTAATTTGTTTCCCCAACATAATTTTAGATTGTGTTTAAAGAAATCAAATATTTCCAAAAAAACAATCATCCAAGTTGTGTTTCTTTATTTCATGATCACCAGCAACTCCCAGGGGCAAGGCGCCGGCGGCGACTGAGACTCTGGTGGTAGAAGGTGGACAGGATCAGTCCCTTGCAGGCTCTTCTGCTGGCCCCAGTAAGTTGTTCTATTCTTATATTAATACTTATACTTCCCTAACTTTTACAGCTCCTATTCATTACAAACTGTTTCCTAATAATTCTATGTTTTACAAAATAGTCTTTGATCTTCTTCTAATGTAGACTACTTTCTACATTCTGATCCTGCCTCTACCATCACTCACTGTGCTACTACTAATAACGATTATGAGTCGGTCTGTGTAGGTAGCTAAGCTTTCCCATTCGGCAAACGGTGTGAAACAAAACTCTGATACAGCAATAGCTCTAGGCACTGAGTGCAGTCCTCTGGGTTGCCCTTGCTGTCTATCCCAGTCTTCTTAATGTAAGGGCTTTGACAATTTCCAACAACAAAATGTCATTGTTTACACCAAGTAAAAGGTAGCAGTTGCCTTTTCGATTTGAGATGAGCACATCCCATACTGCTCGTCTTTCAGAGACTAATCTGCACACAAAGAAGTATGGACAAGATAACTAGGACATTGTGATGATAGGTGCAGTTCGACTTTCGACATACCTCAGTCCGAACAGAAGTTGAACCCCCAATCCCCTGACTGACTATCTAGTGTGTCTGACCAATGATTTTTCGACCCAGAAGAACAGAAGAAGACTACCGCTGAGTCCCGGCCTATCTGAGTCACTGAAAGAAACATGACTGCCAAGTGCAGTAGTTCAAACCTTTCCGCTCACTCACTCGTGAACAAAAACCACACAGTGTTTGTTAGTTTTAAAGTTTTAGTTTCAATTAAGAAATGAAAATGTTATTTCTTTATTTTTAATAGCCTAGTATTCTGAGCGAGCAATGGTGATGGATGAAGATGACGTTAAAGTTCAACATTCCCATGAATGAAATTAGTATGACTCAAACTTAATATTAGTTAACACACACATGAAATTATTAGAATAACTGTGCGGGAGCCCCCACCTTCTTTAAAGTACTTAAAGTACTGCTGGTGATGACTTACTAGTAGTTGGTGAATCGTCTGGCAGAAGGGCAATGGAATCTTCTTTCTGTAATGAGAAAAATGGTGAACGTTAAGCAAGCATTTATCAGTTGTCATAAGAAGAAGTGTAGCATTTAATGGAATAAGCATATAAAGGTTAACACCCTCCCCAAAACCGTTACTTTTTTTCAATCCCAGTAATAAAAAATGTGTTATGTAACATTTTCTTCCATTACGAGACAAAATAGGGGATTGTGTATGGCATCTGAAAATATGACATGTTTTTCCTATACGTCACAACATCTGATGCGGCACAGATGACCACCAGTGCCGGGGCCAGCAGTGCTGAGGGGTCCACTCTGGATGCGGCGGCGCCAACAGGAGGAGCTGGGGGGGGAGACTCAGTGGCGGCGGACGGTGGTAAGTTATTATACTCCTTACTTATTGAAATTTTTTGAGTAGGCTCGCCAAGGAGTGTATGATGTAGTGTACAGTAGTACACAGTACACTAGTATAAGTACACTGTACTGTTAAGAACATTTACTAATTTAGAACTACTTTTTGGGCTATCACGGAGAAGACAGTCAACCTTGACTTGTAATAGCATTAGCGGCGGTACTTCTGTGGTAACCAATGCCCCCCTCTATTTCACTTCAACTCAGCTGGCAACTTTTTTTGTGAAGCCAAGTCATATCAGATGTAGTTTAGGGATGTGAAGAACGAAAAGTTAAAGAAGGGTGAAACGAAGGAAGAGCGAGTCTTAATATTTATGACTGTAAATAATGGTTTTGTTGAATGCAATTCAACATAAGAAGACGGTGGTTTCCAAAATATAATTAAAAGGGTGTTAGTTGGTTGTTGACAAAAATACATTTTGGTACATTTGAGACATTAAGAAGAATCATAGAAGTACTTTGGAAGCCTGGATGTTATCTTCTTTATCCTCCTCGTCGATAGCAGAGGTGTATGATGTAGTTGAGCAGACGCTGAGTGGATGAAGTATGGCCAGTGGCAGTGCCACCCCTATAGAAAAGTAAGACATTTCTATCCCCACCTCCATGTACTGCTTAAAGTACTGCAAGTCTGCATCATCATGGCCTGTATCTGTATTTCTTGGGTGAAATCTGAGTGAGCTGGCATTATGGCGGCTACCACAAGTTCACGTACCAGTAATTTATTTGGCAAAACTAGAGAAAAAAAGTAAAAAAGGCCTTTTTTTAGTACTCTCTGACTATGTATGTAGTAGTGAGTCCGCCCATTGTGCTGCTAGTGGAATTCCTGAAACTCACAGTAATGTCACAGGCTTACAAAGACGGCAGAAAGATTTATGTCAAAATGTTATACTGTGTTTGCTACTTGCTGGTGTTACTTTCCGTTGAATTATTTTGACTTTATGTTAAAGACTATTGGCTACAGTATTTTTCTTTCTTTCTTCATAGATGCTACTCCCAAAAAGCTCACCTGGAAGGAGATGGCTGTCTGGGCCTGGGCGCGTAAGCTGAAGGCTATTTGTGCTGAGTATCGGCGGTTGTGGGCTCGGGAGCATGAGGAGACATCAACCTCTACATCCTCCTCCACTGCCCCCCGGTCCACCAGCCAGAAGCCTCCAGCCAAACGGAGCCATGGCCCGATAGCCTCCCGCCGCCGCCGCACAGCAGCAACAAAATCAGCGGCCCCCCAGATCCTGGATGGTTCGTGTGCGCCAGCTACGTAGAAGAGTGGACTACCTGGAGCGGTTGGCCAAAAAACATCAGCGCCAGCTCCGGGACCTCCGCAAAGAGCAGCGGGACATGCAGCAACAGCTTGCCAAACTACGCCACCGGAGGAAGTGACAGTCCCTTGCCCCTTTTTTAAAGACTGTTGGGGGGGTGGGAATTGGGTGTTTTGGAAAGGGGACTTTTTGACATTGGTTGGGTTAGGGAGGGGGTGGGAGTTTGGGTAATTTATTTTTTTGTTGTGCTGAAAACAACACGAATATATATTTCTTAATAATTATTTTTCTTACAAAAACACAGTATACGCGTTCATATATTATTTTGTGTGGGGGTTGGCGGTGGATACTGGACGTTTGTTTTCTTCAAACTTACCAGCATGAATGAAACATCTAGTCCTGAAATGTACCAATATGCTGGTAACCGAGTTAGTAAATTTAGTAGCCCTACTACTGTACTTTACTAGTAGTACTGTCAGTCTCTGCTCTCCTCCCAACTTAGTCCTCCTAGCCCATTATTCTACTACCTCTCCAATATGCTTATCTTACCTGTGATTTGTGTTTGAGAATCTGGGTAGCCCCAGGGCTGGCTGCTTTGCAAATGGTGATTAAGGTTGGTTGTTGACCTGTATCCTCAACGGATGCAATATCATTGTTGTGCTGGTAGTAGTAGTGGTACACACTGGCAGTATCACCATATGAAAAAAAGAGGAAATTAAACATTGAGTGGCCTGAGCGTAGCATTAGAAACAGTACTATAAATAGTACGCTACAGAACAGTGCCCTAAATTGTAGCCTAAGCAGTGCCAACGTAAGGTAAGCATTAAGCATTTGATTGTTCACGTCGTGTAGGAGGAGGATGTTCTTATCAATCCAGGATGGCGCACATGAACTTCTGGTTGCTTTGACCTTATCCTCCCCAGCAAGTGTGTGGAATTTATTGTTGTTGTCAGTCACACCTCAATTAAATACCACACAGCCCGGGGAAAGAGGGTTAGGGTTTGAAAATTGGATGGGAATGGGATTTTTGGGAACGTTTGGTAGAGAGGAAAAAACACAGCATGGACAGTCAAACAACAAATGAAGAGAAACAAATCTTTGGATTTGAAGATATTGATAAATCTTTAAAGGGACATAAAGGAAGTGCACTACTGCATGCCAGAAGTTGTTTACTAAATGGATGGTTATGTTACTGAAAAGTAGTACTACTACTTACTGCAACTTACTGGTAACTAAGAAGAAACAAGTTGACAGTACAGGGCTGCAGTCATTACGCAATTTCACTTGCCTCTCTGTCCTCAGAGAGAATAAACACTTAGAACATTAAATTAGTGTTAAACATAGCAAAGACGTATCAAATAGCTGGAGGGATGAATTTGAAGCAGAGATCAAACAAACGCACAGAGTCACACTTGTAGAAGTAAGTTCACGTTCACAAGAATATCATTTAAAAGATAAGGAGAATTTTGGACACTGTTACTGTTTATTGTAGTTGTCCCGTTGAATTTGTGAAGTTGATGCATCCAGCCATTCCTCCTATTTGCGGTACTCCTTCATTCCATCGGATGCTCCCTCGATCAATCTTGGTGACCAGACACACTGTCCACTGCCTGCCTGATGCGGATTTGCGGATCGCTAATTGTAAGCCTGAGTAGTACATCGATGGCACAGGGTAAAAGCCTGCCTGTAATTGATGATGGAAAAACACAACAGTAAGTCATAAATACACCTCAGAGAAAAAAATATCTGAGGCACGCTGTGTAGTGCAAAAATTATTCTTTCACTTTCAGAGATGACAATCCCCAGAATCTAGAACACCCCACATTACCCTTCCAAAAACGTGCAGAATACTGCTGCTACCTCGCAGAGGCCTAATTTCAAAACACACTCAGAAAGCATGCCCAAAACCCCCTTTCCCACCATGGATTTTCTTCAAAACACTTGCAATCAAAATTAGACATTCCAACAAGTGTTCCAAGACCCCACCCAGTCGTAAAAATTTAGAACACCCCTAAACACATGCAATACAATACTGCTAACCCTAACGAGCCCTAAGTTAAGAATAGTGGCAAACTCTTTCTTTAACTAGGCCAAATCCCCCCTTTCCCACCATGGATTTTCTTCAAACTACTTGCAACCAAAATTACACATTCCCACGAGTGCTCTAAGACCCCAGAACCCAGTTGCAAACATATAGAACACCCCCAATATCAGTGTTTGAGGTGGTAACAGAAAATAAATGTGATACATTGTGCTGTGTGGCTCACTATAATATTAAAACAGAAGTGTGAGAGTTTTTGCTGGAAGTGTAAAGATACAGACTGTGGTATTGAAGGTATAAAACACAAGTTTGACGGTGCATGGAAGAGTGCATACATAGTCTATAGGGGTTTGAAGCAGTCCATGCCCTGAGGCCCACTTTGCATCATGAGTACTTCAGTACTAGCTGAATGATTACAATTCTGCAAGAAAAGTGTCTCAACCCATTATCATTATATAATAATAAATTTTTTCTTGTAACATCTCATAATTTAATAGGGCTTCTAAAAAAATGTCATCATGTATTTCATTTTCCTGATTACCAATTTCAAAAGTCTTATGATCATACTCGATGTCATCTAATGCTTCCACAAAATCAGCATCCAAGATTGCGTCTAGGAAATCACAACTGATATCTGCAGCATTCATTTCTTCCTCTTCATTCTCTCTACTTACACAAAAGTCTGTTCAGCTCTTCTATGACATTGTTACTAATTTCGAAACCGTCTTCCAAATAGTTTTGTTGATTTTCCATACTGAACTTCTTATGTTGCATGTCCTTGTACAAAAAAATAAACACTTCATTTTATCCTTACTGTAATATCAGCATATGTGATGATTCTCATAAAATAAATGAAATATTTATCTTGGAAATGAAGTAACAATATTTTGTACTTGAGTGTATATTATTTTGAAAACATTCGAAAAATAATTACAGTCTCACTATGCATTGTGTCAAGTGCTTTATTTAGGATACACAGGAATATGTTACCTTTGTTTGTAATGACATACAAACCAAAACAAGATAGAACACTGCAACTAAAGCACATTGCATAATAGTACAAAGCATGTCATTGGAATGCTGGGTATTAGGATAACATACACAACTCACATATAAAATTATTTCAGAAGCTTGCTACTTTTCCGATGATAAGGATTAGTAATGTCTTTCCAAGAAGATTTGAATATTTAAAAGTGTAAAGTAGGAGGCGAAGAACAGAGGTAAGAGGTTACATCTCCGGATGCAAGATTGGAGGAAAAGGGTGGCTCAAGGTCTGCATGTACAATAGCCAGTGGAGACGTTTTGAGGGCGGGTACACTCAAGGTATTCTATAATGTGCAATAAGTGCTGACAATACCACCACTCAGAATGGGCAAGAACAGATAAAATGATGGATTGTATGTGCTTGGACTATGATGAGAGTACACTGTAAGAGGACCACGGTCAAGTGCAACGATTAAATACTTAAGACATAGCAAACAAGGTGGCAACAAGGGCCAGGAGGGTCCAAGAGTGGTGGAGGCTGGGTTTCTTAACCCGTATCCTACTTACTGTGTTGCAAACTTAAAACAGTGACGACAGCAGTGCCTTACTTTGACTCCCCCATTACGTTGTCAATTAGGGTGGAGGGAGGGAAAGGAAAGGAGTAAACTACATGTCTACAGATGTACTGCTATGTTCCGAGCAGTGGATCAAGCACTGAATAAACAAAGTCAGATACAAAAGAAGATACACAAAAGAAGGCTGCACAAAAGATACACAAAGGAAATCTACACAAATAAGACGGCAAATCTTGAACACAAATTGGTAAGTTAGTAAAAGAACAAAAAGGCTAAGAACACTGCAATGGACGCTACACTGTGGAAATCATTGTGATGAGAGGTAGAAAGATACTGTAAATAAAGCGGAATTCAAATAAAGAAAAAGTAAAAAAGATACATGGATGACAAAGTCACTGGGGTAATACTCTGTTCCCCAAAACAAAACAAAATTTTGCAGAAATTACATGTACGAATGTTTAAGGAGCTGCAAAGGGACCCTATCCCTCGTGACTCAAAAAATAACATTGGGAACCATGGGGGGAACCCCAATTCCCCCACCATCACAGTCGGCTTCCTGCGTCATTCGAGAGCCGGCATTGCTTTGTCAGAGAGAGCAGCTTATATGCTGCTCTCTCTAATGAAAAGCAACCTGCTTTCCTAGATGAGAGAGACAGCAGATTAACCTGCTCTCTCTTTCAAATAGGAAAGCGGTTTGCTGTGCTAAAGTGGGAGCCGTGAGGCTCCCGTCCTACCATAGAAAACAGCAGTGTCCTGGGGGTAGGCACCCCGGGACACTGCAGGAGCCGGCCCTGGGAGATGGTGGTCCAGGGCCAGCAAGAGTTTCAGGAGGGAGGCCGCACTACCCCCTCCCAACATTAAAAATCCCAGAGAGGTGGTGGTCTCCGGGGGGTTCCGTGCCATCATGGACCCCCTATTTTAAATATTACTGCCCCAGGAAGGTGTCAGTCTCCGGGGCGTGTGGGGGGGCTGAAAACATACTTTTAATATATATATATTTTTTTAAAAAGACCCGAGGGGGTGGTGGTCCTTGGGGATATGAGAGGGGCCGAGAGCCCCCCGCATACTTCATAATAAAACCCCAGGAGTGGCGTTCCCTGGGGCTCGGAGGGCCTTACAAGGCTGCCCTTATGGAAAAAAATTGCCCTGGGATATGGTCCCCCGGCGGCTAATTAAGAATAAAACGGACTTCTAGTTTTTTTTCCTTTGCCACCCCGTACGCATACAATACGCGTACCCAGCAATTTTTTATTTATTTATAGGAAATAAAAAAATTATTTCCTAAAGATCCATATGGGACCCCCTGAGCAGGCCTAGAGGGTCAGGATGTTTCTACCCTGCCCCCTTTCCTTATTTTTCAACTTTGTTTTAGTGTTTTCTTGTGACTCGGTTCTACCAAGACACAAGATGCCTGCCAACACTTCCTGGTTTGGAGTGTTGACAAACAGTTGACATCAAATCAACATGCAGCTCGTGCTCGTAATTGTATGGTTTTTGGTACACTTTCTGTAAGCGTGGGGGGGCTGAAAACATACTTTAATTATAATTTTTTTTTAAAAAGCCCCGAGGGGGTGTCGGTTCACGGGGCTGTGGGGAGGGGGGCCGTAAGCCCCCCGCAACCTTCAAAATAAAACCCCGGGGTGTGGCGTTCCCCGGGGCTCGGGGGACCTTACAAGCCCCCGTTATGGAAAAAAACTTGCCCCCAGGATTTGGCCCCAACGGGAGCAATTAAGAATAAAATGGACTTCTAATTTTTTTTTCCTTTTCCACTTCCTACGCGTACCATACGCGTACCGCACGATTTTTTATTTAAAAAAATATAAAATAATTTGGGTCTAAAGATCTATGTAGGATCCCCTGAGCAGGCCTAGAGGGTCAGGATGTTTCTACCGTGCCTCTTTCGTTATTTTGCAACATTGTTTTACTGTTTTCTTGTGACTCAGTTTTACTGATCACAAGATGGCTGCCAACACTTCCTAGTTTGGAATGTTGACAGACAGTTTACATCCAATCAGCATGCAGCTCGTGCTCGTAATTGTTCGGATTGTCGTACGCGTACAGTACTTCGTCTCTAGATATCACTATGATTTTACTTTCGATTTTCTCAGGCACTGAACAAATTTACACCACTTAACAAAAAGCACAATCTGCGTACCAAACTCTACCTCTCTGCCAAATTTGGTGTAATTCTGTTCAGCCTTTTGGGCCGTAGCCCTGGCTAAATGTCCCTATGGAAAATTGCATGAGGAAAACATGTTTTGGGACCCCCCTTTTTTCTCGGCCCCCACTTGACGAATCACCCCCATATTTTCAGGGAAGGAGCAGAGTAGAGCAGGCAATTTTCCTTGAGAAATTTGCAAAGATTTGTCCACCGGCGCCAACTTTTTTCCAAATAGAATGTTGTGGATTTCCTATGGAAACTAGGTCCTAACTTTAACTACCTACTGGCGACCGCCAATAGGTAATATATATTTATATATACACACAATAAACCCATAAATATATGATCAATTGAAGATGAGAATTTTTTTTGCTATGGACAATAAAAATAAATAAAATATTAAAAGTTGAATATTTAAAAAGAGCATTTTCTAAAAATATTTCAAACATTAAAATAAAAACAAATATTATAAAATATTTAAATAAAACAACTAATGGAATAAAATGTAATAAACAATATTAAAAATACTATTCCAACTCTAGCTTATGAAACAGTAGGGAAAGTGGTGGACTTCAGAAGGGTTAGATGTACTATTCCCACTCGAGTCTTAGCAACAGTAGGGAAAGTGTTAAACTTTGAAGGGGTGAAATTTACTATTCCCACTCCAAACAGCGCAACAATAGGGAGTAATGAGCTACGAAGAAGCTAATTGTACTGTTCCTGCTCCTTTCTAAGCAAGAGTAGGGAAAGTACTTCACTTCAAACACATTCCATATATGAGTAACTTCATGAATTTAAAAAATATATTAAAATATTAATGTATATATGCCGAAAGTACATAAGAACCCTTGTGCACCACCAGGTAGGCCCATACTTTCGGCAATCAACAGTGCAACAGAAAACATTTCCAAATATATAGATTTCTTCTTGAAGGAATGGGTTTTAACTTTACCATCATATGTCAAAGACACTACCGATTTTATCTGCAAACTGAATAATTTGACCTGGAAGGATGATTACATTCTAATGACTCTGGATGTCACCGCCCTATATACTTCCATCAAACATCGGGATGGAATGAAGGCAGCGGAGTATTACCTGTCTAAACGACCAGAGAACTGTGCCAGCCACAACCGCATGCTTTTGGACATGCTGAAACTCTGCCTAGAACAAAATTTCTTCCTGTTCAATGGGCAGGCATACCAGCAGATGAGAGGGGTCGCAATGGGGGCATGTTTCTCCCCGAGTTTTGCATGCCTCCATATGGGGCTCTGGGAGGAGCGGGTACTGATGGGCACATTTAGTGACATCATAAAAACACATGTACCACTGTATCTCCGCTACATTGACGACCTCTTTGTGGTCTGGAAGGGCGAAAAATCAGATGCTGAGCGATTTGTGGGACAATTAAATGCTAACTCATTTAACCTACATTTCACTCATCATGCTGATGAAACAACTGTGAATTTTCTTGATGTTCAGATATATGTTGAAAACCACAAAATACAAACCAGATTACATAGAAAAGACACAGCTGGTAACACAGTGCTCCACGCCACTAGTCAGCACCCTCGCCACCTAATCAATAGCATCCCCTATGGGGAGATGCTGAGGATGAAAAGAATTTGCAGTACGGAATCTGATTTTCAAGTGGCCCAACAGGAGTGCAAGAAACGTTTTCTTGAGAGGGGCTACAGTAATAGGATCCTTGAAACGGCAATAAGTAAAACTAATTCCGTTACTAGAGAGAAAACACTAACACCTAGGAGTAAAGACCCTACTGTAAACCCAGCTGACACTCACGTGAATTCTAGGGTCATAGTTCCTTACTGCCAACAACATGCTTCCATCAAAAAGATCTTCTCAAAAAATTGGACCTTGATAAGGGGGGACCCTGTAATTGGAGATGATGTTTCGCTCAGACCGGAGATCACCTTCCGAAAATCCCCCTCAATGGCAAATGCTCTGACTAGTAGCCTTTTGGAGCCTGTCATTTCAGGCACATGGGAAGCTCTTAGTACGGGCTTCAAAAAATGTGCTTTCTGTAAAGCTTGCAAAATCGGAGTGAACAAAACGCATTACACCAGTCCCTTTCGGGACAATCCCATTCCTATCACAAAAAGACTTACGTGTAAAATGGAGTTTGTCGTCTATGTGCTACAATGCCCATGTGGCTTGAGTTATGTTGGCAGTACTCGGCCAGCAGCACATAAGCGGATTCTCCAACACATCAGGGCCATAGGAAGCAAGGATCAGGCATACCCGGTGGCACGCCACTTTGAAGCTGTGCACAACAGTGACTCTAGTTATCTACAATATTACCTGGTAGATACAGTGATGCCGCTCAAACGGGGGGGTGACAGAGAAGGCAGATTGCGCCTACTCGAGACAAGGTATATTCTTGAAATGAATACTAAGAGCCCAAATGGATTAAACGATCGTGAAGATCTGTATACCTGTCTCAGGGATACGTAAGGTCTCTCCAATAGATTTCCAATTGTCCCCGTACCTGTGCATTTGAGCATATCCTACACATTCCTGTCCTGATTACTTTCCTTACAATTGTCGGTGGCCTCCCGGGTTATTCCCAGTTGAAGCAGGCTTTATACACTTAGTATACATTACTGTATATATTGGTACTGACAGTACACATGATTAATTGGCACACTTATGTGCTTTTTCCCTTAGGGTATCCTGCAATTCTCCTTTTTCTGTGAAATACCTTCATTCATTATTCTTACTATATGTATTTTAATGGTCTATGCAAACACGAGCACTTTTTCTTACGTTCTTTATTATACTTTTGGATCTCACAGCTGCACACTAGGGTCGCACACACTGTTTGGAAGGAGGTTGCCTTAAAGAAAGTGCTTTTAAACTTTGGTTCAGTAGTAACGGCATATGATTTTTGAGGTAAATCAGCTAATCTGAACCATTACCAACCACAATGATATCACATGTTATTTAATAACATAGGAATGCATGGGAACTCTCAGGTCCTATTTAGAATGGGTAACTTGTCCTACGTGTAAATTTGTAAATATTGAACTAATGTGTATATATATGAATTACAGAACGTAGCAAAATATATTTTGTGATATTTCCATTTTGGAGCACTGTTGTATATACTATGAAATTGTATATAAGAGTGTAAAATATTAGCGTGTATATAGTAACATTTTTGATAAGAGGTGACAACCCATTACTTTTATATTTGCTTCTGCAACGATTTGTGGTTGGAGATCAATTGCTTCTTTTTATGTATGACGTTGATAACAATACGTATTTTATGCCGTGACAGAGAAATGACTGAACTATGATAATGTTGGGCACTTGCCCTCAATTGTGCGAAATTGAAATTTTGAAAGTTTACAATGCACCTTTCACTTTAAGCGCGTAGCCGCTCCCATGCACTGATGTATTTAAGCCCCTTGTTGATTTCAATGTACGTCATGTGATCAAGCCTCGTTGGAGGTGAAACGCGTTATGGCGGATGGCTGGTGAAACTTTTGAATAAACCACCGAAAAATTTGCACTTAATCTGGGCTCACTCTCGTTATTCTATTTGACTGGAGAAAAGAATATATTCACAGAAAAAAACATAGGTTTTACACACGTTATAGTTAGGAAGTAGCATTTAAAAAACCTATGAAATTCACTGAAAAAACCATAGGTTTGACACATGTTATAGTTAGCTGGAAATTTTACTGACATAAAACCAATGAAATTCCACGTTATAGTTAGTTGGACTCACTATAACTTGCGCGTGCAATGCACTGCTGATGACGTCACATATTACATCACTCATGACATGGTCAGTGACATCACTCATGACATCACTGATGACACCATCCTTGTGACATAGTGACAGACCTCCTTTCACTGTAATGTAACCCTTGAAACACATATTCAAAAATAGAAACTGAAATTTAAAAAAAAATGCAGATACCCATATCAGTTACAAGTAATTCAGTAATTCCACCATCTATATACACATCCACTCATACATATACTCACTCATCATATGAAATGATACACCTATACATCCTGTTACACACCGACAATCATCGAAAAGTTACTCACAGACATACTCACACGTGCAAATAAACTATTGAACATCCATTTATTTGAATATAGAGTTATACACACACTTCCACCTTACTTCTATTGAAAATTACACATATTTATTCTCTTAAACAATCACTTATAGAAACACATACTTATTTAAACAGGAACTCTTTCAATCTCTTACTCTCACATATACTCACTTATATACATCAATATTCACATATACTAGATTAAAACATATGTCGTTACTGATAAAGACACTAGTGAGACAGTCATTCACTCACTAACAAACACATATACACACTCATCCACTTATACAGTCCTGCACATATGCTGTCTTCAAAACACATACAAACAGAGAGTCAGTCACTCATGCATCTATGTGCTAAGTAATACCCCCACCAAACCATATAGACACTCATACTGATACTAAGAGAAACATCTAATAACCCATATACATACGCATGTAGCTACTTACCAACACATGTAGCCACTTATACACAAAGTGAAACACTAATATATATATTTAAATATTTAAACATTATTCACTAATATTTATTTTTCAGAAAGACACATATTCACTGGATGGTGTCATCAGTGATGTCATGAGTGATGTCACTGACCATGTCATGAGTGATGTAATATGTGACGTCATCAGCAGTGCATTGCACGCGCAAGTTATAGTGAGTCCAACTAACTATAACGTGGAATTTCATTGGTTTTATGTCAGTAAAATTTCCAGCTAACTATAACATGTGTCAAACCTATGGTTTTTTCAGTGAATTTCATAGGTTTTTTAAATGCTACTTCCTAACTATAACGTGTGTAAAACCTATGGTTTTTTCTGTGAATTTCATTGGTTTTTAAAATGCTAAATCAGAAAAATGTCGTGTATGCAACCTATACTTTTGGCAATAAAGTTCTGGCAATATTTTTTTCGAAAACAAGCCGTTTTCTTCACTGTTGAAGTTGCATAGAGACTCCTTGTAAAGCAATACAGAATTCGAAAGTCTGTACCTTGCCTTTTTTTAAACACAATAAAATTTGTCTGTAAATAAAAATAGCCTTACTAAACTTTCGTGCGCGACCCGGCGTGCGCACTCTCGGCAACAGTTGTCAATAAAATGGATATCGCATTTCCAGGCTTTCGTGCGCGACCGAGTGCGCTCACAGGCCTATATATTTCGTAAAAACCTTGCAATTTGAACTTATTGAATTTCTTCATACACCCCTCAAAGAACTTATAGTACGTCAAAGAGACTGTACCTAGACTTCTTTTTTATTCTTATGAAACTTTTCAGTAAATGGAGCCGAATGTCTTTTTAAACTTTCGTGCGTTACCGGATGTACACACCTTGGTATTTTTTTTAGAAATATAAAACGTTTCATACTTTAACAATTGTGTGCTTAAATCCAGCTCAGAAGATATACAAAATCATGATGGTAGTTGGTTTAACCCGGACCGTTTATTAGAGATAGATTGTCCAACTCCACCGGAAGACACCCCTAATAAAAAGGACATATATATAAAATGCGGACTAGCCGCTGTATCGTGCTAGCAAACTATAACATATAAATCGTTAGAAAAAACAAAAGGAATCGAGCAAAATCAGTAGGCCACTGATGAGATCTTTTTTTGACCTCGCTAAAATAGAAAAATTAGGAACAACCCCTCATGAGAAATATGAAACTAGTGAGAGAAACCGAGCTCGACGCCATGATGGCTGCAAGACAGCTCGGCTCCGCCGCCCACCCCACCCAAAATAACGACAAATATTATAAAGATACACAACACACCAGCAAAGTAACAGGGTAAAACGTTTTATTAAATAACTATTTACATGGCAGCCTACTGCAACATGAAAACAACACTTTCAATTGGTTCTTAATAGTTTCAATTCTGGATTTTACACGCAGCACTCCACCCACTTCCCTCACTATCTTTTCTACTCTCAAGAGACAACAACGTCCTACATCTTTCGGAAGACTTTGGTGAAATGGCTACCATATCTCATTCATCTTCCGAATCTGACCAAAATGATCGACTACCTTTAATAAGAAAAAATAAATCTTTCATCTGGCAATTTTTCACTTATCCTGAAGATCAAAAGAAAGTGAATGCACCAAAAGTAACCTGCACGATATGTGACTTGGTTCTCTCAAGAAGAAATCCAGCAAAAAAATATTCCTTTTCCATACATACCATGGTGCGGCATGTCAAACAAGTGCACCCTCTGCAATTTGCAGAGGCAACGACAAGAGCCCTGGCCACACTATTACCATTAGAGGTGGCCAGCACATCTTCTGATCGACGACCTGTATCTCCATGGAGTGCAGAGATGGACTTCAGATATTTAACTATATATGGTCTATAACCTAAGGTTTTTTCAGTGATTTTCTTTGGTTTTTTAATAGCAAATATCAAAAGCTTTTTTGTGGAAAATGACTAAAATTAGGTATACATAAGCGGCGTTCATTTATGTTCACCACAGCCATTTTTAAAAGTAAAGTGAAAGTCGCGAAACAGTGGCCACGCCATCTAGTCCCTTTTAGGCCCCATCATGCACGTAAGTAACAGCCATTTTCTGTGTCATGGCCTCTCTGCCCACTGCCAATAGCCTATGATTGTTCGAAATTGGTTCTCTTTGGGTCATTCTCTGTTCACAAATAAGCATAAAGTCGCAATACTCTATTTAGTTTTTGCAGATAGTAAAGGATAGGTAGTGCACACTTTTGTCCCCTTGTAACCCGTCATGCCTATCTCTGCCCCGTTTGTTGGTAGTTGGTTCAACCCGGACCGTTTATTAGAGGTAGATCGTCCGACTCCACCGGAGGACCCCCCTAATAAAAAGGACATATATATAAAATGCGGACTATCCGCTGTATCGTGCTAGCAAACTATAACATATAAATCGTTAGAAAAAACATGAAACTTGAGAGACGAACCGAGCTCGACGCCATGATGGCTGCAAGACAGCTCGGCTCCGCCACCCACCCCGCCCAAAATAACGACAAACACTATGCAAATATTATAAATATATACAACACACCAGCAAAGTAACAGGATAACATGTTTTATTAAATAACTATTTACATGGCAGCCTACTGCAACATCAAAAAACAACACTTCTAATTGCTTCTTAGTAGTTTCAATTCTGAAATTGAACACCCAGTACATCCAGAGGTCATGTCCGACAAGTTGTGTGGGGGGATGCCTTGCTAATGCCGCCACCCCCACCACCTTCTGTAGGAAGGACTCTGGATATACTTGGTCCCTGAGAAGCTTCGATGTCCCTGCCTTGCACAAATGTCATAAGTTCTGGATGTTGAGAGCCATACTTCAGGGTCCGACAAGTTGTGTGGGGGGATGCCTTGCTAATGCCGCCACCCCCACCACCTTCTGTAGGAAGGACTCTGGATATACTTGGTCCCTGAGAGGCTTCGATGTCCCTGCCTTGCACAAATGTCATAAGTTCTGAATGTTGAGTGCCATACTTCAGGGTCCAAGAAACGCGGACTCAGAGGGGGCGCTTGGCTCCTGCCCCCTCCCCAAGTCTTGTTCCCCTGGTATGGCCTGAGATTGCCCCCGACATAGGCGGCCGGCTCCCGGGGTCAGGCGGAACTTCTTGCCTTTTGATGCCTCTTCCATTCTGGACCTTGTCCCACAATCCGTTTGACCTGAAGACACGTCCTGCGGTGCCCTGGTCCGACCATCACATTTACACCATCTCACCCGCCATCCGGCTGAATTGCACCCACTCTTCTGATACAGCGACAGGCGGCTGCCACGGAGCTCAGGAAATGGCGGTCGGCTCCACGGACTTGGGCCTGGCCTGCAAGGATGGCTCTGGGCAACCCTGGAACTCGGACGCTTGACTGCTAGGGCATGAGCCCCATTCCCAAAAGCGTCCCCTCAGCCTTGAAGATTCTACAAGAGTCACCGAGGCCCCCGACTCCTGCAGACTTCCAGTGGGGAGCGACTGCCATGATTGCTCGCGGAATGGCCACGACGTAGCCACGGGGTGCTCTCATGCTGACGCCAGCTTCAGTCTGAAACATCCAGAAACACTGTAGACTACCAATTCGATCAGTTCCGGTGGAGCCCCAACGACGTATCCCGTTCTTGCGTAATCCGTCATATGACGCGCCGCGTTAGCGCACCCGGAAGTGCTCCGGTGCGCGAGGCGCGAATCGCAGCTTCCCGGAAGCAATGCGGAGCGCGTAACGTAAGCATTTACATTTCAGTTGGTTCTCCCTCACAATATTTTCAATGTCACATAAAAGTCACCCATCACCCACTGCCATCTCTGGCTGTTTCCATGGTAACACCTCATTCTGCACTTGGCTGAAGGCACAGGTCAAAAGTTCATATCTCAACGTTCTACAGCAAAGTAACAACACTGTTTTCCCTCCAGAAACACCTGCCAATCCACAGCTCTGTTACATATCTTTTTTTTTCACACCCAATAGTACTTTTCGTTTAACATAAACATTAACATGCAATGTACTGTTCAATCTCCACTTCTTACAATCAACCAATCATTTTTATTTTTTAAACCACACCCAGCCTCTTCCTTTTTCTTCATTTAGAATTTCAACTTCTAACTACCATTCCACTTCCAGAACCGATCGGAGGACGACTACAAATCCCCTGAAAATGAAGGTCTGGCTAATAGGACACAGTTATATTCACTGGAGTGAAAAATATGCAGTAAGCAGACGAATTTGCAACCTCAGCTTACCAAATGTACACATAACATGGATTTCCAAAAGAGGATTGAAATGTCACCAATTGATTCCATTGGTGAAAACTTTTATGCATCTCCCAGAACGAGACCTTATAATTGTGCACTGTGGTGGAAACGATCTAGGCACAATCACTGGGGTAGGTCTGGAAATGCTTCTAAAAGACACCTTTCGACAATTGATGACACTTTTTCCTCGATCTGCCTTGGTATATTCCAATATATGACAAAAAGACAGAAATGGAATTGGTCCAATCACCATTGTGCACAATTTGAGAAAGCAAGGAGACATGTAAATAAATCTGTTTCTGCGTTCCTCAGAGATTATAGCAGGGGTTCTATTTACCACAACAACTTGCGATACCACATGCAAGACGTCTATAGGAGAGACGGTGTTCATTTCACGAATGAGGGAAACAGAATCTTCCTCTGCAACATCAGGCTCTGCATCGGTACTTACTTATAAATGCAGAAAACACTCAATTAACACAATGGCTCTTTTCAGAGCCACCTTATATCTAAGCACTCAAACTTCTGATTTATCTCCATTTTCACACTCTTGTAAAAAGGTGTGCGCGACTGAGTGCGCGCACCACGCAACTTTAAAAAAAATATATATATATATTTTCGCCTTTAAGGGCCTTACTGCACACCCTGAGAAAACCTACGCAGCAAAACAATCTCTACCTTCTCCCCTTTCCATGTTCCAACGCTTTGAAATCAACAATATATTTACTCGCAATGACAAAATGGCGGTCAACACTTCCTGATTTCCTTCGAATCGAACGTTAACAGACGTCACGCAGCAAAATTCCGCTCGCGCGCGAAGCCATTTGGGTGCGCGCACGTGTGCGCGCGTATAGATATATAATTGACTTAAACTTTAATTTCCTCAGCAACTACTGAACGGATTTACACCATTCCAAAAAAAGCGTAATCTGCGAGCCGGACTGTACAGTTTTGCCAAATTTCTTATAAATCCATTCACCCGTTCGACCTGTAGCCGAGTCTAAAGGTCCTATGGAAAATAACATAGAGAAAACACGTTTTGGGACCCCCCTTTTATCTCAGCCCCCACTTGACCAATCCCCCCCAAACTTTTAGGGAAGGAGCGCAGCGGACCGAGCCATCTTCTTTGAGAAATTCGCTAAGATTCTTCAACCTTGGGCCAAAGTTATTCCAAATAGAATGTTGAGGATTTCCTATGGAAACTAGGTCCTAACTATAACTACCTACTGGCGACCGCCAGTAGGTAATATATATATGTATACATATATGTATTAAAAAACTAAAAGCAATGAATCAATTTAAATACCTACTATTTAATAAAAAGATTATTCAATTAATATGTGTTTTCCAATGATTATTAATTAATGAAATCCTCCCATTACCCCTACAAGCGTAAAAGCCCACACCAAAATTAGAACTAAAATAAGTAATTGTTCCATAACTTACATCATTAAAATAGAGTAAATAATTAATTAACAATCTTATTTAATTGTTAATTTTTACTTTATTGACTTCCCAGTCTAGAACCCTGGAAACCTAGCATTCAAAAACTAAAATAAAATAAAAATAAATATGTATTGAACAATTTTCATATTTAAAATTCAATTAAAATATTAATTTCCTAAAAAATAAACAGTTGATGAATTAATATTTAATCATGTCCCATGTCATACCTCTACAAACCCAGCAGCTTGCAACTAAAATATAAGTAAAATAAATAAGTATTCCATAACCTACACAGTTGAAAATAAATTCAATAATTAATTAACAAATAATAATGTTAATTAATTATTTTTTAATACATTTTCCCCAATACCTCTACGCACCTAACAGCCCACAAATAACACATAACAAAAATATTACATAATTTACATAACAAATATCAATGTTTGAAATAATCCTTAATAAATTATTACCTAATTAACGCCCACCCAATAACCCATAAACCCATCGACCTGCTATTACACTTTGAATTACTATTAAAAATCAGATGAAAATTTCAAATCACTTAAAATGGCAAGCTATATTTTAAAAACAATTGACAACAATAATATAAACAATAGTAACTCATAAAGGTAATATAACAACTAAACACATAAAAACAATTAAAAAATATATTGTTAACCACTATACGAATGAAAACAATATTAAAAACATTGATATTATTTAAAAGGATAATACTTACCTCAAGAAACAATATTCATGTCAACAACAATTATGTCTTGAGATTCAATTTCTGATATTTCTGTCTCACAATATATTTAACTCAATATTTTGTTAAAAAACACAAGTTCCTGAAGGAGCACATACCATCTCGTAGTTCATTTTACGAAATTCCTGCATTGTGGTGACCTCTGCATGTGGACACATATCTTAAAAGTGGTTTCTCTTGTCAGTTTTTTGTGTAATTGAATATTTTAATCTGTTTCTCACCACGACTATAACACAACTATAGTTGAGTGGAAGCCCACGGTAAACCTTACCCCCAAACAAATACTTCAAGGCATCTACGTTGCCCATAGACCATCTTTCAACTGCGTATACTGGTTCTGTGTGTGGCTTGTTAAGCCATTTGTTTACTACTTTTGCATTGGACACATTGTAGTACTAATGGATATCAATATATTTCTTTCAGCAAGATTATAACATCAAAGAATATGAAACTTTTTGTTCAGGTGTATAAACTTTAATTTATTCAAATGATCAATATTCCACCTTCATGTAAAAAAAACATCATGGCTATAATCATAACTTCTTAATGCAAAGTCCATATTTCTAGATTCTAGGGGCCTCATTAGGATGGCGGGCGGGCTTTGCCTGCCCGCCATCCTATCGGAAAACGGGACCTCCCGCCTTAAGGGCGAGGGTCCCGGGGATGGTATAAGGATGTGCCTGCCACAGTGGCGGGCACATCTTGTATATTCAGCATTGTGGCGGGCAGTGCTCTCTGCACCGCCCGCCACAATGCTGAAAATGCATTGCAGCATTTGCATAGTGAAAGCGGCAGGCACCGTGCGGTGCCTGCCGCTTTCATTATGCAAATGCAGGGGGGTACCATAGGTACCCCCCGTGTGCATCCCCCTACTGTGCTTCATGCTGGGGGTCCACAGGGGGCCCCCAGAGTGAAGTCCGCCTGCCTTTCCATGGCGGCATTGCCGCCACGGAAAGGCATTGAAAAATGCCCATTGTAATATGGCTGGCGGTGTCTAACAGACACCGCCACCATGTTAAATATTTTCTGCCCCGGCCGCAAGGCGACCAGGGCGAAAAACAGGCGGGCGGTGTTTTTCACCGCAGCGGTCCCCCCGCCATCCTAATATGGCGGGGGGAATTGGGCAATGGATGTCGGGCGGATTGCCTCAGCCAGGCCGGTGGTGGCTACCGCCAGCCTGGCGGAGGCAATCCGCCCGACATCCTAATGACCCCCAAAGTCTTTTATTTATGGGAAACTCATATGTTTGATTAGTTCATTAACTTATACTTTTTAGTGCCCCCATATGAATGCTAGATCTTGACATTAAATATAGATGGTTGCAGCAAGCCAACACATTTTGCGAGGACCATCCTCTTCTTCATATCTGAAAAAAATGATTTACCACCCATCTCAATGATAGTATCCTTGTCTTTTCAACATTATGAAACCATCACTAAGTTTGACTATGGTCCATACTTGTTCATCAAGCTACACCCTCATGGCAGAAGCAAAGAACATTGCTAATTCCGAACATTAATTTTGAAGTGTTCAACTTTCCTCGTGCTTGGATTAGTAACTAATATTAAAATCTCTAAGGTGATGAAGTGGACACACTTTATAAAAGGAGACATGAAATCATCAATAGTTGTCATGGAAAAAATAGTGTGATAAAATACTGTATAACTGTGTTTTGGGTAGTACAACCAGAAAATATTTTTCCTGGCTCATATTGTACAACTATGCTTTTATAATTTCTTCCATGAAAGCCTTAAGTGTGTCAGGAGTAGGGTCTCCAACTCTCTCATGAAAAAACAGCTATACATTTAAGCTTCAATATTCTGGAAGGCCCAGGAGCTGGATGCCGAGTATGAATGTATGTAGAATCATCAGTATTTTATAACATGGCAATTATCCCAATATTTGCCTTAACAATCATCAATCTTCAGGTCTTTGCTGTTTTAGATTTGTATTTCAAAGATAAAAATCACTATATTTAATTGGTTTTCCTTTTTTAAAGTTGCCATTGTCATAAAAATTCCTGGCAGGGTTTGTTGCGGGTGAATATAAACATTCATCTAGGGTTTTATTATCACCCAATTATTTTCTCTGGTTCAGGACGACAGCCCTTAAAATGACTGAGTTGTTCCCTGATTCACTCCAATGGGGTTTTGTAACTGAAATTATCCGGTTCAACCAATGTTATCGTTTGCTCTTCCGGTGTGGTCAAAAAATCCCCACTGGGCTGTGGAGGAAGAGAAGGGAGTTCAGGTAAGTCTGTCTCATAAAGAACCTCCAATGGAATGTTACTTTTACCTTCTGATTCACTTTCCTGTTCACATATCCTTTTCTTAAGATTTTCCTGTTCTGAGAAGAGAGGCATCCTGACAAAAAATATGCGTTAGCATGGTCTTTACCACAACTATAACGCACTTCAAATTGGAAGGGCTGAAGAGAGAGGAACCATCAGAGTTTCTCTAGATGTGTTACTTATGCATCTGCTCATCCTCAGAGGAGCATGGTCAGTATAGAATATTGAAGGGTGGCCTTCCAAATAGTATCTTAACTTTTCAGCTGCCCATATAATAGTGAGGCACTCTTTTTCAATAGTAGCGTGTTTGTGTTTGCAGGTAAACAGCTTACAACTTATACCCAAAATCCGACATCCACCCCTTCATTGTTTTTTGAGAGAGAACAGCTTCAATGCCACAATCTGAGGCATCTGTCTGGAGGAGAAATG
The DNA here is from genome assembly GCF_964263255.1 of Lissotriton vulgaris. NCBI lineage: Eukaryota > Metazoa > Chordata > Amphibia > Caudata > Salamandridae > Lissotriton > Lissotriton vulgaris. Next base: position 457,289,378 of record NC_141696.1, on the reverse strand, counting down.
ATTTAGAAAATTCTGAGGAGGAGAGGAGAGGACTAGAAGTGATGGCTTTCTTAAGTTCCCTGAAGGCAGTAATAGCTACTTGTGAAGGGTTTTGAGGACAAACTTTTGATACTTTCTTGTTTAAAAGGTCAGTGAGAAGGGCTGTGATGTCTGAATATTGGGGAATGAATCTAAGGTAGTATCCCAAAAGACACAAAAAGTTTGTATTTCTTTACGGGTCCTGGGTAAGGGGACATCTGCAATAGCATAATCCTTTTTTTCCTGTGAGTCATTCGACCAATTATAATAATAATAATAATCCACATTTGTAAAGCACAAACAATCAACCGTAAGTGTCTCTAGGTGCTGGGGGCCGTCGGGAAGATTAAGCAAGCTATTGCCAAGAGTCACATGGTGCTGGGCTAATCTACCACCGGCGCCAGGGATCGAACCGTGATCCCCAGATTCCAGCGTCAATTGCCCTAGCCACAGCACCACACCTCTCCCTAATTACCTAAATGATATCCTAAGTACTTCACTTTGGTAAATCCGATCCTGGATTTGTTTGCGTTAATATGTAACTGAGTAGTATGCAATTCCATAAATATTGAATGGAGGTGTTGTAAATGTGCCTCCCTGGTGAGACTAAAGATGACCATATCATCTAAGTATGCAAAAGAGTTGATGTGCCTTCAGTACTTAATTCATCAGCCTTTAGAAAGTGTATGTGGCTCCATGTAGTGCACATGGTAAAATTGTAAATACAAAAAGACCGTCTGGGGTGGCAAAATATTTTTTTTCCTGATCTTTTTTTAGAGGTACCTACCAATACCCTTTTGTCAAATCTAAAGTGGTGATGTATTTTGCCTCTACTAACTTCTCAATGAGTTCATCCACCCTGGGCAGAGCGTAGGCATTGCACTTTGAAATCCTGTTAACTAACCTAAAGACTATACTTAATTGGATAGACCCATCAGGTTTAGACCCTAGCACAATGGGAGATGATCAATTTCTTTTAGATGGTTGTATTGCCCCCTTTTGCAGCATTTTAGATATGTCTTCACTAACTGCTTCTCTGCCACACGTAACCTATAGGGTTTCTGCTGGACCAATACCATTTTTTCTGAGGGAATGGCATGTTAGGCAAATCTAGTGCAGAAAAGATAGAAGAAAAGGATTGCAACACTGGTTGTAGGGAGTCATTTTATCCTTAATCAAGTTGATCATTAATAACTAATTTGATTAAGGTACTAGTAGGGAATATTTTTGGATGTCAAGTCAATGCTTATTTTTGGAGGGGTACCTATCAATTTTTTTGTCAAAATTAATTTTTCCAGCATCATAAGCAGGTAAAACAACATGAATACAGTAGAGTGCATGGGAACTTTGGTCAATACATTCAGCTAATAGTAGTCCAGCTTCACATGCTGCCAGGTCCATTACCACCCCCTGCAACCATAGGAGTAAATATCTGTTTTTAAACGTTCAACCATAAAAATGATCCCTTAAACAACGGAAAAAAAATAAACCTGAAACAGAAACCCCCCAACCCTCCCTCCCCCCCTTTCCTGGTGGTGTTGGAGCTGTACAGAAATAAAATAGGTGTCTTAGGTGTGGCCAAGAGGTAAGGCAGTAGGGGTAGGACCACAGCCTTCCAGAAACTGATGAGCATGTCAGCCAACCCTCACCAGAATGGTTAGAAATGGAAAAGGTGCATGGCCTTTAAAGATGGAGGGCACACCACCAATGGTAAGCCCTGGGATGGTTAAGTTACCAATGGGCCCCATTTATATTCAAATTTCTTATATTGATCTCGTAAGATATAAGCGAGGCATTGCATGGAGAGGATTCTCCACAGGCGGGAATGCCACAAGGATATTGCGGGCACAGCTTGTTTTTTCCATGCGGCTGCTATCGTAAGTTTTGGTGCTCTTAGACAGGCCCACATTATGGCCTCGTCAGCTTTTATTTGGTGTTCTAGGTCAGAGTCTCTGATGCCTAGTAGTGACCCTTCTTTAGTTGTCGGGACAGGATACCCCAGCAGCTCTATAATATATGAGAGGATTTCCTACCAAAATGGATGAATATAAGGGCAGTTCCACCAAATGTGATGGAAATCTCTCTGTAAACCGCAGCCCCAACAGCAGAGATCGGAGGAGTCAGGGAAGATCTGTTTGATTTTAGTGGGATAAAGGTACCAGTCTAGGAGTGTCTTGTAATGTGCTTCTCCCAGAGCAACTGAGTAGTTGTTCCTAGTAATATCACTCCAAAAGTGTGCCCACTCCTCTTCAGAGACATCCCTTCCCACCACCCTTTCCCAAAAAGTTATGTAGTGTACCTGGGGAGCATGTAATGTAGTTAACAGCATGGCATGGAAGGAGGAGATGGCCCACTTCGTGGTACCTGCTTTTTGCACAAGTCTTTCCAATGCTGTAAGTTCCCTTGTGGTAGACTTGCTTATGTGTGAGAGGGAGACTCAATGCTTAAGCTGGAGGTAGCGATAATGCTTTCGGTGTGCACCCTGGAATTCTCTTTTGCAGCTTTCAAACGTCAATGTGTCATAGTTGTGGAACAAGTCTGATACTTTTAAACACCTTCCCTCCCTCCAACAGTCAGAGTGCCCCTTGCGCACCGCCGTTGGGAAGTCTAGGTTGAAGTGGATTGGAGTGTGTGGGGAGAGAAAAGAGTTACAACCCTCTCACTTTGTGATTTCATCTCGAACTGTGAGTGTGGGGGTGCTTAAGTATGCATTTGCTGGTCTATCTGCCTTTGGTTTCCAAAAAACGTCCCAGATTGTTCGCCTCTTGATCACCATGTCCACTATCCATTTTTTTTTAACATGTTTACATGTTAGATTTGCTCTTTTTGTATATCCAATTTTTATTTTGTAGGAATTTGTCACTAATTTTTCAACTATTTGATAGAGGCCCCTCTAATCATCATTTATTTTATATTCTCTCTATGTCATCCTCTTATCATGAAATTGTTTTTGTTTCTTCAGTTTTTTTCTAATTGGGTGTAAGCTAATACATGGCCTTCATTATTGCATATATTGTAAAAGATCTTGGGCTTCTGTCCCATTCTTCTTCTTCCAGGCTTCTCTGGTTATCTTGTCAAATGAGGATCAGCCTAATCTGCTTTGAACCTAGCCTTTGATAACAAACAGAGCTAAAGGAAGGAGAATATCCCTGTTCTTTCCATCCCGAGAAGCATTTTTTCAAAATGAGTTTTAGGGTCCTATTGTACCGTTCAGCTTGCCCATCGGTTTGGGGGTACTATACTGCGGTCTTAAGATGTTTTGACTTTAACATAGTACACAATACCTGTAATAATTTGGATACAAAAGAGGCAGCCTGATCAGTGACAATCTCTTTTAGTGGAGCTCACCCTAGAGAATATTTCGATAAGGACTTGGGCAATATTTCTAGTAGTGGCTGACTTAAGGGGATCTGCTTCAGGATAGCGTAGGCATAGTTGACAACTGCCAAGCAATAAGTGTTACCCGGTTTGGTTCATTGGAAGTAACCAATCAGGTCCATCCATATACTCTTGAAGGTCTGTCCTATTATGGGTAAGGGTAGGAGAGGGACTGAGGGAGGTTTTTTCTGGGTTCTCCTGTTGACAGATCACATAACTCTGGCAAAAATGTTTTATCTTGGCATGAATGCCAGGCCAATAGGCCTTAACACCATTTGAGATGTTTTCTCAGGTTCAGTATTGCCGGCCAATGTATGTGAATGGGAGAAAAAATAATTTCTTCCTTAAATGTTTTTGGAATTAGGAGTTGGAGATGTGCTTCAATTTGTTCTATTCTATATAGAACCCCCTTTTTTTACAAACATTTTGTCGGGTACTGTCATTCCTTTTAGCATGATGGAATTCAAAATGTATCTGCAACGTTTCAGCTGTGAGAAAAGCATTTTGGGATTTGAATAGTTCTCCATTTTAAATAGAGAAGAAGACAAAAGGCTTTAAACGTAGTTAGAAGCTCTGTGTTATCTTTGCCAAGTATAAATTCTTCTGGCTGAGTTGGCACGATTCGGGCTTTTATTTCTCTCTCTCTAATTTTTTGAGTAGTCAGTTTCACCTTAGCTAATATATACTTCATTATATGTCATTGAACACACCTAATCTCTACTTCCTTATGTGGAGGGATTTGGGAGAGCTCTACCCATTTCTGTAGAATAACTGACTGACAACATCCTGAATCTAACAAAGCCTTAATCATGTGATCTTGAAAGTATAGACTTAAATAAAAGCAGTGTCCTAGCTCTTCCGTGTAAATAACTTTTCTTGGGATACAACTAACTTCCATGGGTTCCTCTGCTGTTTTTCTGATTGGGACAAGACCGAGAAATGTGTCTACATTCACCACAGTCAAAACATTGGGATTTTTTTAAGGAGTTTAGCATGGTTTGAAAGGTTCTAACTTTGGAAGGTTCCTCAACAATTTTGTTAGGTCTTTTCTCATTCTTGAGAGGAGCGTGACTTTCCACTCCGATAGGTTCTCTGATCTTTAAGCGCGGCTGGGCTTTGGAAAAAGTTGCACCCATCCCTCATGTTGCTTAAGCCCTTTGTGTGTTGCAAGTGTTAAAGACTCTAGATATTATTCCAAACAAATCAAATTCATGATTTCTTCCTTGGTGTTCTCAAGGGGTCTGAGACATTTATCTGCAGCCAATTTAAGTTTGAAGAAAAGAGTTTTGGAATTATCCCCTGCTCATTCCAGGTGGGCCAATACCACATTCTTGACTTCATCATAGGAAGTGGTACCACAAGGATTGGCCACCTAGGAGGTGGCCAGTGCTTCCCCGACTAGTAATAGATCCATGAAGAAAGGCCATTTGTCAGAAGGCCTGGCACAAGCTCCAGCAGCCCTTTCAAAATTAAAAAAAATAAAAGGCATGTGGGTCTACCCCAGGGCCTGTGGACAAGATCTGAGTAGCAGAGAGGTTTGATGTTTATTAAAATTGATCTTCAGTGACCTTGTGTTGACTGGCCACTTGCAACTTCATAGTGTCTTTCGAGGGACAAGTTGAATCATCTGCACCCTTTAATGAGCAGTCCTACCACATTCCTCATTTTTATAATTGGGTCTAATGCACCAGCATTCTCCACCATTTGTTGGTTATGGTGAATATAAACACAAATAAAAAAATTAATGAGTTCTAGGGGTTAATTGTGGCCCAATTACTTTCTCTAGAATGTCACACAGGTTTCAACTAAAGTTAGGAAAGTACAATTTTCTTAATGTCTTTTATCTCCTTTATTTCTTTTAGGGTTGGTCCTGGTGGAGTCTCCGGCCCGCGTTCAAAAGGGCAAACCACCGGGTAAGTCACATCTCTTTTATCATATTAAATGGGGATAGACTCATCACCAAGGAATAAGTCACCAGTGTTCCTGTACTTTCTTTACAAAAAAGACAAAGAAGGTGGGTTGGTTTGTCACTTTCTTAAAGCAAGTGCTAATTTGTTAAGTCACGAGAGACAAAATAAATAAATTGGAGTCCCTCTTAGGTAAAATATTTTTAAAAAACGGTTTCCCTTAAGAATCTATAACAATTTTGGTGAGGGAAGGAGAGAAAGAGAAGGAATAAAAAATAATCTGAAAACATGAGGAATTTATGGAAGGTTGGGTTTTTCTCCCCTCACGTTTTCCCCAAATCCGGCCCCATAGCTGGCTGAGCCATTTTCTTCAGAAACGTGATGAATGCATATTTTGAGGGCTTGGTCCTAGTCTTCCACTCTCTGTGGAACTCAGGGATGCAGATTTCAAGAAGTTGTCAGTCTTCTCTTCACAGCTGTTAACAGGGCTGGGATTTGTCTCCGGCTTCCAAAGCTACAGGGTTTGGATCGCTGAAACCCTGGGTCCTTCCTCTCTGCCAACTTCGAGAAAGGAACAAGGGGGCATATTACCAAGCAATAGCGATAATTATCGCTATTGCTTGGTTAGAGACAAACATTTACCGCAGCACTGCGGCGATTTTTACCGCAAATAAACCTTGGTATTACCAAGGTTTAACGCAAATGCGGTAAAAATCGCCGCAAAGCATGAATATCGCTTAAAAGTCAGCGATATTCATGCATTAGCGAGCTAATGCTCTTAGCCATGTTATCCACCTCCCATTGGATAACATGGCTAAGAACTGCTCAGGGCAGGTGTTAGCTTTTGGAGATATTCCCGCTTAGTGCGAATATCTCCAAAAGTTGGTAATAGGAGATAGCGATGTTAGCGACTGTTTTCAGTCTCTAACATCTTGGCACGCCCACTTTGCATCTCATTAGTGATAAATATCACTGACATGCAAAGTGGGGCCCAAGATGGTCGCTATCTCCTACTAGCTGTCGCTAACTGGTGTTAGCGGCAGCTAGGTAATAGGGAGATAATTTTATCTCCGCTTTCTTGGCTTTTAAAGCCAAAAAAGCGGAGATAAACCCCCTTGATAATATGCCCCAAGGTTGTTCCCGGCTACTGGCAGCCTAGGGATTCTCGATTGGCTTGGTTCTCACTTCTCACTTCTGGATTTGTTTCTTCTGCTTCGTCCTTTGATTCTGTATAATGGTCCTTAAAACGACCATGTTAATCCCTGATTGGCTCCAAGGCAGTCTCATGACCTAAATCATCCCGTTCAACTGATGGTCTCATTACCTTTTCTGGTGAGGTTGAAGAATGGCAGCTGGGCTTTGGGGAAAGAAAAGTGCATTCAGGTAAGTCTGTCTCATATAGGACCTCACAGATAATGATACGCTTTCCTGTCCACAGCGGGCTTGTAAAATATTGGGCAAAATATTCACCAAGGCATCTCTTTTGTGAGTTGAAAGAAGGGCAATACTGAGGTTATAGAGACAAAAACAAACATGGACATAGCACTGACAAACACACAGACACACACACACAGGTACAGCATTACAAAAGCAGTGTGTGGACAGCAAGAACAAAAGGGGGCACGGCAGGGAAACTTTATCTATCCCAGGCTAATTGCTAATATAATGGTTCTCATGCAATTAAACATGCAAAAATAGATGTCTATGCCTGCACTGTAGACATTCTAATGTGTGACGTGCAGATTGCACACACATCTTACAGCAAGTGCTTAACCTAATGACCTATGTTAGTGACTTGTCCATCCCCGATCTCTACAAAGTCTGTACTAGAATGTACTACAGTGCACTGCCATGGAAGTAGGTGTTAAATGCTTTTGTGGTCCTACTCCCTATCTCATTGAACCAGCTACTGGCTTTTTAAGTCTAGTGCAGGGAAAGGTTTGCTCTCTCTCTCTCTCTCTCTTTTTCTCTCTTTCTCTCTTTCCTTCACTCTCTCTCTTTTACTCCCTCTTTCTCTTACTCTCTTTATTTTTCTCTCTCCCTGTCTCTAAGACTTAAGTTAATTAATTACCATAAAACCCAGAAAGGCCACACACTCATATGGTCATAGCAATATTCACTCACACGAAAAGCAATTGCTCCTCACACCATTCTTGCACCATCAGTTTTGTACAATGCAACTGACTCTCACCACCAATGTTACATCTCCTAATATTTATCACCCACCATAAAAAGACAGGGTGACTAGTAAAGATGCTTTGCAGTAAAGGGTTGAAATTATGAAGTGAAGTTTGTGAGAACATGAAGTTAAAGAGTATGATGTGACAAAAAAGGGATGTGTATGGGTCTGGGCTAAACTGTTAAATAAAGTGGAGTTGTATAGTTCATACGTATTCTCCGCACATTGTTTGGACAACATAAGCTAAGGGCTTGGTGCCTTGACTGATTCCGGACACCCCCGCACGAAATTTTGGCCTATAGACTATCTAGCTCGCAGTGCAACTTAAAGCCCCCATACCTTATCAAGGAGCAAACAGTTTACAGCAACCTCTGAAGATGACAACCCTGAGCCCAAAGGAATCATATAAACTGTACAGAATGTTTTGCTCAGTAACTCATGCTCACTTGTTCTCAGAGAAATATATGAAGAATACACAGTGGGGCATTTTCCATAATATTCATTGAACCAACTTTATTTTTGCGTGTAATACATGTACGGCAAAGATTAGGACACAGAAGCAAATAAAGGAGATTACAAGCACCAAGACATTAAAAAGATGATACATTTCTACCATGGTGCTGAAGCAATTAATATATGTATTCATGTATGCAAAATGTAATCTAACACCCTGCTATGATTCAAACCTTTCTCTAAGTGTACTAATACTGTGTACAGGTATAGTGCCCGCCCCCACTTGTATTGTATCTGTCTCTGTTTTAATCGCTGTTTTGATTTCTTTCCCGGGTTTCTGTGTCCTCTTTTTGCATTCTGTACCTGTCCCATTTTTCCTGCCGCTGTGCGCACTGCTAACCCGGCCCCCCTAGCTTGTACTGTATTTGCCTCTGTTTTAATTGCTTGTTTTTCCTCCTTTCCCTTGGTTTCTGGGCCCTCTTTTTGCCTTCTGTCCCTACCCAGTTTTTTCTCACCGCTGTGTCTCCTGCAGGCCCGCCCCCCGGTCGCCCATTCGTCCTCTCTCTCCTCCCAGCTGCTCCTCCCTCCCACCTCCCCTTCGTATGGCGGCCGCTGCTTGCCGAAGTGCGCCTAAGGTACGCCAGTCTGCACCCATTTGTGCCTGTACCGTGCCTAGCGCCAGAACCCCTGGCCCCGCGAACCCAACAATGCCCTTCTCCACTACAATGTCAGCACCCTCCTCGCACTCAACACGGGACAATCACGCACCTGCTTTCTGGCTGCTCTGAAGCATACCCAAGGACCCTTTTTCTGCCGGAACTACAGCTTCACCAGCATCGGATCTGCCAAGCCACCCACCGTGAAATAACGCAACCAGCTAAGATGCTTCCTTCTCAACACCCGCTCTACCCACAGACACGCTGTTGATTTGGCAGGTCCTCCCAAAAGAGACCCTTCACTTCTCTTTAAATCTTCCCTTCTATTAGAAGTTTTATTCTGTGTAAACGATGTGGGACATTCACTCTCTTATCAGTTGTTTCCACTGTGATATACTCACTCAGCGCTATTACTTCCCAAAAATCTATCATGATCTGACGAGCTAAAGTGACTTTTTGCTGCACTGTCCAGCATCGTAACTACTCATTTCCACTTCAGAAGCAGAGTCCTCAGCAGCATAGGCACCTCTGATCTTTAACCCTACTCTCTTTATATTCTTAAATTGTAGTTTTGTTGATGTTTGTTTGTTCTTGTTTGATGATGTGGTCTGAAGTGCGATGTGTCTTTCTTTTCGGCTTTGTCACTATTCTGATCTTTCTTATCAGTTTGGGGGTGGTATACTTAGGTCTTAAGATGTTTCAAGTCTAACAAAGGAACAATTACTGCATTAATTTGGAAACAAATGGAATACCCTGATCTGTGAAAATCTCTTCATGGAGCCCCACCCTAGAGAATATTTCAATAAGAACTCGGGTAATATTTCTGGTAGTAGCTGACTTAGGGGAACCACTTCAGGATAGTGAGCAGCTTAGTCAACAACTTCCAAGCAATAAGTGTTATCCTGTTTGGTTCTTTGGAAGGGACCAATCAGGTCCATTCCAATATGCTCGAAGGGTGGTCCAATTATAGGTAAGGGTCGAGGAGGGACTGAATGAGTTTTATATGGGTTTTTCTGTTGAAAGATCCCACAACTCTGGCAATATTAATTTTATGTCGGCATGACCTCCGGACCAATAGAAATACCTTAATACCATTTGAGATGTTATCTCTGGTCCAGTATGACCAGCCAGTAAATGTGAATGGGAGTAAATAATGTGTTCCCTAAAATCTTTTGGAACTAGGAGCAGGAGATCTTGCTCTATTCTATCTATTCTCTGTAGAAGCCCCCTTTTTTTTTATAAATGGGGGAAACCGAGAACTGGTGTTTTCTTCATTTTCTATAGCGTTTTTTCAAGCAGTTTGTAGGGTACTGTCATTCCATTGAACATGATAGAAATCACAATTTATCTGCCAAGGTTTATCTGTAAGAAAGGCATTTTGTGATTTTGAATAGTTCTTCTTGTTAAATAGAGAAGAAGACAATTGAGGCTTAAACAGAGTGAAAAATTCTGTGTTATTTGTGTCAAGTATCAAATCTCTCTACCTGTTGAGTAGTCACTTTCACCTCAGCTTTTGGATACCTCCTTATATCTACATGAACACACTTAATCTCTACTTCCTTATGTGGAAGGACTTAGTAGAGCTCTACCCATTTCTGTAGGATATCTGACTGATGACATTCTGAATCTAAAAAAGCCTTAATTCTATGATCTTGAATGTATGGACTTAGATAAAAGTAGTGTACAGCTCTTGCATATAAAGAATGTAACGTGGGATGCAACTAATATCCATGGGTTCCTCAACTGGTATTTTATTGGGAGACGACCAGGAAATGTGTCCCTATTCACCACAGTCAAAACATTGGGAATTTTTAAAGAAGTTTGGCATGGTTCGAAAGGTCCTCACTTTTGAAGGTACAGTGACAATTTTGTTAGGTCTTTCCTCAATCTTGAGTATAGCCTGACTTCCCACTCTGTTAGGTTCTGTGATGTTTGAGTGCAGCTGGGCTCTGTTAAAAGATGTGGTCATCACTACGGCATGTTCTAGGGATAGGCCTGTCTGTTGTTTGAGACATTTTTGTGTTGCTAGGGGTAAAGCCACTAGATAATCCTCCAAACAAATCAAATTCATGATTTCTTCCTTGGTGTTCTAAACGTGTCTGAGTCATTTATCTGCGGCACATTTAAGTTTGGAGAAAAGATAGCAAGATCAAGGCTTAAATTGTCCCAGTTGTCGGGGGCAATCTTGAAGGTGGCCAACACTTCCACTTTTATGCCTATAAGCCCGGCTCTCGAAACCTATCGGACTCAAGCCAAGGCATGTACAGGAGTGAGCTATGGGGGTTCAAAGCGGGCCAAGATTTGGCGAGAGTAGAAAATAACTTCCTTAGATGCCTATTAGCTCTTCCACGAGGCACATCACTCCTCCCACTGAGATTAGACATGGGTCTCCCCACTATTGCCGAGGAGCTTGTGTCAAAGCCAGTGAAGTATTGGCACAGGCTTTGGTCCACAAACAAATTACGTCATTATAGGCAGGACCTTATCCATGTCATGAGCCTGAACCGAAGTAGTAAAATCCCCTGGCTCGCTTTCGTAAAAAATGAACTGCACGATATGAAATTATCTGAGCTGTGGGAGGATCCCGCGCAAGGCTGCCAAAGGGTCTCACGCAAAGGCCTGACCCAAATCTACAAAGACAAGAGTCTCTCACTTTTGATGAATGCTCAAAATAGCGGCACCCTTACTGTGCGATTCCTGGAATCCAAAAATTCTTATGTATTTGAACCTTTTATGGATTTTATTTTCCCCATCCTTGCGAGGAAATTGTTTGTACAATGGAGGTTAGGCACACTCCCCACTAAAAAATGTACCCACAAATGGACTAAGGGGGGTGATAAAATGTGTCCATGTTGTAACACCCACGAGGAAGACGACCTCCATATTATGTTTGTGTGCCCTGCCTATCACAGACCTAGAAAATACTGGATAGCGCCGCTCTGCAGGAACTTGGGGTTCAGAAACTACTCACAGGCATATAGAGTAATGAAAACCAGTACTCTGGGCCACATTGTGTTCGCCATATCCAAATTTCTAATGGCAGTATGGCTAATCAGGAAGAAAAAAGCCCCTTAAACTGTGGACACTGTTATGATACTCTTTTTTCCTCGCTGGACAAGATGGGAACTTTTTATATACTGTACTGTAACTCTCGTATTTTTAATATGTATTTTATAATGTATGTTATTGTGTTTTGTATCGTATCTTTTATGGTCTATATGGCCGAAATAAAGAATTTTTGGATTGGATTGAAAAGAGTTTGGGGATTATCTCCTGCTATGCCTTGTTCCTTTCTAAACTTCAGGCAACAGACTTCTGTGTTTAATACCAGGTGGTCCAATATGACATTCTTGACTTTTTCTTAGGAAGAGGGACCATAAGGATTGCCTACCTAATAGATGGCCTGTACATCCCGGACTAGTAATGGAGCCAGGAAGAAATGTCATTTGTCGGGGCAAGGCACATGCCCTAGCAGCCCTCTCAAAATTTAAAAGAAAGGCATCTGGGTCTTCCACCTGGACTTATGTCTGTAATGATATATGGGAGCCTGTGGATGAGGAGTGAGTGGCAGAGAGGTTGGACGTTAATTGAAATTTATTATCAGTGACCTTGTGTAGACTGGTCACTTGCAACTTCATAAAGTCCTTAAATGTTTTGTGGTCTGCCTTGGTGGAAGATATTTGTCTTTCGAGGCCCCAATCTAATTTTCTCTGTGCTAAAATGAGCCGTTGTACTACGTTCTCTTTTTTTATCAATTGTCCAAAGTGTCCGCATTCTCTATTCTCCAACACTTGTCAGTAGCGGGTAAGTATAAACATGAATAAGTAAATTGAGTTCTCGGGCTTTATTGTCACCCCGTTATTTTCTCCAGAATTTCATGCAGATTTTAACTAAATTTAGGAAAGTCCATTTGTCTTAATATCTTTCATCTCCTTTATTTCTTTTAGCATCAGCTGCGGCTAAGAAGAAACCCCAGGGTAAGTCTAATTTCTTTTACCCTATTTAATAAGGATAGACTGGCGGGTAGGCAAGATGGCGGCTGTGTGATGGCTGTGAACGCCGCCCGTTCCGCGATCGTAGTATGGTGTAAAATCCTCCACTGAACCCTCCACAATAAACCTCCACCTTCTTTGTGGATAGCAGCCTCTGGGTACTTACGGTAGTGGTGCGTAGCAGGCTACTCTCAGGGAGTACAGGGGAGAAGAAGAATCCCCTCTCGGCCCTTCGCGTCAATCACCTGCGAACTGGGCAGAGCAGCTTCAGGGCTACTTATGGCAGCTGCAGCAGCAACGGTAGTATTAGTCCAGATGGGATCGGCTTGGGAGAAGAGCGCAATGCCTCCCATGCAGCTTCAGCGGGACAAGCAGGAGAAACGCAGCTGAGTACACGGGAGCGGAGACAACAGCAGAACAAGCAGCCGCTAGGAAAACCCTGCATGGAGGGAAGCCCAGGGACGCCACTACCATGGATGGACGCCAAGTAGGTGAAACTGCCAGAAGTAAATCACAGGGGCAATCTGGCGTTCGCAATGGTGTCACTAAGCCACGATTTCTTCCTGGGATGTTTGCAGGGCTAAGGAAACCTGCCAACAAGACGATCAATGCTGGAAAGGTGACACCCTTGGGATCGGACAGCAATCTGGAACTGAGGTAACATCTGGAATAAATACGAATATTTATATGGTGACTGTGGCCAAACATGATAAGGGCAGCCCCACCAAAGAGAAGGACGGGTCTGGTTCCAACCCAAAGCAGGCAGAGTGGAAAGACTGTGAAAATCCCGCAAATGTAGGGGGGAGTGATGCTGTCGCTATTATAGATGTTAATACAGACAAGTTTGTAGCTCTGGTAGGGGGCACGCCTGGGAGAGAGAAACAACACATAATTCTGCAGATAATTCAGATACACTCTCCCATCAAACATCAACTAATATAACAAATATATATCTCTCCATCCACCACCACCAATTGCTATAGCTGCTACAGCTGTTGCTGCTGAAGACGAATTGCGGACACCTGAATATGGTGACAAATTATTTTCCCTTAATGGGGATTCTGAACTATCTAATGCAAGTGATATTTCTTAAGTAGAGAACACTGCATGTGATAGACCTTTCTCTAATCCCAGTACCCAAAAATGACTCCCTTGTTTAACTAAACAAAGAAAAAAGTCCAGAACTAGTGGTACAATTGAGGGGTCCGGGGATCAGGATCTGACCACAGCCAGCTTCGGTGGGACTATTCAACTATGGAGTTAGTGGGAGTACAAGGCTGCTCAAATAAACTCTACTGTGAGACTGGGAGTACTAAAAACACTGGATATCCTGACTATTCCAGTGGGACTCCCCCATCCATGGCTTTGATCTCTGCTACCCTCAAACAAATACAAGGGGAGGCTAGAGTAGAGCATACGTGCGCTCATCAGGCAACTAACAAACTCCAGGGGGGCAATCAATAAAGGTAATACATCTTTCATAGAGATCACGGAGAGAACAACTGCTCTTGAGGAGCGCCTGGTGGCTCTAGAAACAAGAGTAGAGACATCAACTCGCCATACCCACTCGAATGAAGCCCGAATGAATGATGCCATGTGGAAACTCAAGGATTTCGAGAATCGCCAGCGTCGCAACAACTTAAGACTTCTTGGTATTCTGGAATTTGCAGAGAAGGATGATTTCCGAGGCTTCGTCTTGTGTCTAATGAGAGAGGGTTACCTAGATCTTGTGCGGTGGGATTGGGAGCGGGAAATTCAGCAGGTTCACCGTTTCCCTCTAATGCTTAAAAAGAAGCATGTCACCAGCAACACTGACATCAAACCCTGAGCTATTTTAATCTTCTTCGGCAACTTCTTACTTCGCCAGGCAGTATTTGACAAAGCTCGGCCCGAATCTCGACGCTTGGCAGCAGGATTTTCCTTTTTTATCAGGCCAGACTTCTGTCATAGTACTGTAGAGAGAAGATGGAAACTCCGCCAGTTGATCTCTCCTTTTCAGAAGATTGGAGCAGAGGCATTCCATCTTAGTCCTGTTTGGCTGAAAATTATTTATTTACAAATGCATTACACAAATGTTCACTTCAGAAATTCAAGCTCAGGATTACTTGAATGATATTTCTAGGGATATTGTCCCAGCAGGACCTGAAGGGTTAACAATTTTTCCATGGATGTTTTGTCTACAAGAGACCCACATTGAGGCTGATAGGGCCAAGGTTAACGAGGTCAAAGGATATCATTTAGTCTCTGCTACTACTCAATGGTTCGTACAAAAGAGGTGGCTGTTATGGGAAAGAAGAATTTGGGATTAAGGTTCTCATGCGCCAAATCTGACCAGTTTGATAGATGGGTCAAAAACCAATGTGGTATGGGGGTCAAGAGTTAACTTTATGATCTATATATGGATCTGTGTTAGACGATCCAACTTTATTTGAATGGCTGAATTTGGAATTGGTAGGCTGGCCCCTTCCCATCATTATCAGTCGGGATGCTAATATGAACTTAACTAATCACAATGGAGTAATCAGTGGCAGTCCTTATATAGGACGTAAACCTAAGGTTTTTAAGGCAGTTTCAAACGTACCCACGGTCTCTCTGATGCCTGGTCCAAATTGAATTTGCATGATGCAGGATGTACTTTTTACTCTGCCCCACATCAGAGTCATGCTAGACTTGATTATTTTTTCATATCTCAACCTCTATTAACCAATGCTAGCATTCAGAAATACCCACGGGTGATGTCTGACCATAACCCGTTAGTTTTGGTAATTTCGGTACAGATTAACAAATGTTCTATTTCTCGTTGGACATTTAATAGAGCATTAATATATGATAACAAATACCAACATCATATGAATAAATGGGTTCCACAATTTTTAGAAGAAAACATAGGAAGTGCATTGGTTGAGATTGTATGGGATACATTGAAAGCCTGTATCAGAGGGGAAACAATTAGGTTTGGATGGGTCGCACAATTTAAAGAGAAACATCTTCTGCAAGAGCAATATCAGAAATTAAATGTAAAAATGTAAATGTAAATTGTAAATTGATACTTGTAAAGCGCACTACTCACCCGGAGGGGTCTCAAGGTGCTTGTACAAATGCCGCTGTGGAACCCATCCTGGCTTTCCCTGTGAGGTGTCCATTCCTGGGCAGTGTACCCCCAAGGTGGAGGCCAGGCATCCTTAGCGTTGTGGGGGCCATTGTGGAGATTAAGCAAGCAATTGCCCAGAGTTGCAGAGTGGGACTCCATGATTGGAATAGGCACCGAGGTGAGAATTATCAGGTCCGTGGAATTTTTTAGCTCAAGACACGCCGAGGCGGGGAATTAAACCCTGGTCCCGGGCTAGACCTCTGCATCAGGGTCTGCAGCTCTAACCATTGAGCCACACTTCTTCACATGTGGTGGAAACCCGATTGATACAAGCTATATCTAGTAATCAAGATATCGAACAGGCTGAAAATCGGGTAGCAGTCTCCAAATCTGCTATTATAGAAGCTTCAGCAACTAAAGCGGCAGGGAAATATACTGCTTGGCGCTCAAGGCTGTATGAATGCGGTGAAAAAGTTGGCCAAGTATTGGCTATGCGTACTTGACAACGTACCATTCAGGGAAATATCGTAGCTATAAAAAGCCCAGAGAAAGGGTTGGTGTTTGGTCATGGCGAAATATGGGCGTCTTTTCAAGGGAATTATCAGAAAATTTATCAACAGGACATCGATGTCTCTGATGAAGCAATTAATAAATATTTGGATAACTTTTTATGTTTAAATTTTGTTTATTCCGCTGCACTTTTGATCTGATATACCAACATGCTTTACAAGCTGATTCGGCGTCAACATTCGGCCCAGCCAGCGTTGATGCAGCTTTTAATAATAGGTCAAAACAGTTACAATGAAGGATAGAGTGCATAGTCAATCACGTTTCGCAGACCCCGGTAGTTAGTTCAAGTGCTGGTAGAAGGTCTCTTAAATACCGTTGGTGGTGGCTCGGAGTAGTTGAACACCACAACAAGGTAATGGCCACAGCGACCGGGTCTGCATCAAGGCTTCGTAGTAGTGTCCAAAAAAAAAGAAATAGAACAACAACCAAAATTTATGTCCCCATTCCCGCTGCCCCCTAACCTACCAACCCCCCACCCCTGTTCCAGGTCCAACTGTCCTCCTCTTAGCAGTGATCGTTCATTCCGTAGGTCGTACGGCATTGGACTGTGACAGTCGCAGCC
Organism: Lissotriton vulgaris; assembly: GCF_964263255.1. Taxonomy (NCBI): domain Eukaryota; kingdom Metazoa; phylum Chordata; class Amphibia; order Caudata; family Salamandridae; genus Lissotriton; species Lissotriton vulgaris. The sequence goes on along the minus strand of NC_141696.1, from coordinate 457,272,572 downwards.
GGCGCAGATATCTAGGGCAAGTCACCTCCCTGAACTCAGTAGCTAGAAGCGTTAAGAAGGGTCGCCATAGTTCTAGGTACTTGTCTCCCTCCCCCTTGGTAATTAGTGACAGTTTCTCCATCCCCAGGACGTTCCAAAGACGGTGCAGCCAGCCTTGAAAAGTGGGGAAATGTGTAGTGCGCCAATAAGTGAGAATATTCTGTAACGCTGACCCCCGGGCTATGGCTATTAGTCTTCCTCGGTGGGAGCGCAGTGGGTAGGTAATGGGATTGGGAGAGCCCAGTAGCACATATGCGGGGAACCTCGGGACGGTAGTGTCTAAGTGCAGGTCCACCTCATCTAGCAACCGTTTCCAGTAATCCTGCAGGTGAGAACAGTCCCACAATAGGTGTACTAGTTTACCCCTCTCCCCACATCCCCGCCAGCAGAGTGTGTCTCGTGTGTGGTCCATCTCGTGTAGTTTTTCAGGGGTATAGTACCAATATGTGGCAATTTTAATGAGGGTGTCCGTCAAACCCATATGATGAGCAGAATGACGGGCCCTATAACAGATGCCCTCCCACTCTATATTACTCAGTGTGCGTCCTAGGTCCTTCTCCCACCTTGCTCTCCCTGCATTGTAGATATGTGTGTACCTACCCAATAGCATGCAATAAATATCCGATATTAAGTTGCGGTCAGATTTTCTCGAGAGAAGCCAGTACTCGTACTCGCTGAGTCTGCGATCAACCCCGTCTCAAGTGGTGGAATGGAGTGCCCAGTGTCGCACCTGGAAGTAACGGAGACGTTCCTCCTCAGGCAAGCCAAATTCACGGTGAAAGGAGTCAAAGGGGATGGCCCCTTCCTTCGCAAATATGTGGGATAGTACCTTACAGCCCGCCGGGCCCCATTTCGCGAATGCCACCACGTCCACACCAGGACCAAAGTCCGGGTTGGTCATCAAGGGTGTCAGTGGGGATGGGAAGGACGTCAGCTCGTGTGCTACACTCATCGGGTCCCACACCTCCAGAGGCGTTCACGTGATGAAGGAAGCATAGAGATTCGGGGGTCGGTGCTGCCGCCGCAGGAAAGGGACCTCCTGCAGAGTGCGGCCCGCCACTGCCTGGTCTTGGAAGAGCCAGTGCTTCTCGGACTCCCATTTACTCCACTCCACTAGCGTTCTAAGTTGTGCCACCTGGTAGTATAATAACAGGTCCGGGAGGCCCAATCCCCCGTTTTCAGGAGGCAACATTGCCAGGTGCAGTTTCATGCGTGGGCGTCGCCCATTCCATATGAAGTGGGCCAGTTCAGCTTGGGTCTGATGGATCCATCCCTCCGGGGGTCTCATAGGGATGGCTCGGAATAAATACAGGACCTGCGGTAGAATTGTCATTTTGATCTCCGCTACTTTGCCGAGCCACGATAATGGAAGGTATCTCCATCTGCCCAGCTCCGACCGAATCGTTTGCCGAAGTTTCGCGTAGTTAAGGCGGACCGTGCCCTGCAGAGTTGGCGCCAACTGAATACCCAAGTAAGGGACAGCCTCAGACGCCCATGGGAAGGGGAAGAGTCCCTGTAAGTGTGCCTTTGTGGACTCCTCCAGGGAAAGGCCGAGCGCTACGGATTTGCTGAGGTTAACTTTAAAACCGGCCACCTCCGCGAAGGCATCCAGAATCTTCACAAAGGCCGAAAGCGACTCACCGGGGGAGGATAGTGACAGCAAAACATTGTCCGCATATAAGCTTATGGTATGCTCGAAGGCCCCCATTTTGATTCCACGAATCCCTGGGGCAAGCCTCACCGCCTGTGCTAGGGGCTCCATATAGAGGGCAAATAACAAGGGGGAGAGTGGACAACCCTGCCTCGTGCCACGCTCTATTGGGAAGCGGGGCTAGGAGCACCCATTAACACAAACCGTCACCGAGGGCCTCGAGTAGCAGTTCAGGATCCAGGCGCGGAAATGGTCACCCAGTCCGGCCCTCACCAGGACCTGCTCCAAATACGGCCAGTTGACGCAGTCGAATGCCTTTTCCGCGTCAATTGACAGTAGCATGTATTCCCCTTCCGTACGCGTGGCCTTCTCTATGAGGTGCAGTGTCCTTTTTGTGTTATCGACGGTTTGACGTTCCGAAATAAACCCCGTTTGGTCTGGGACAATTAGTCCTGGCATCAGTGGACCGATTCTCGCGGCAAGGAGGCTTGTTTACAGCTTCAGATATATATTGAGAAGCGAGATGGGTCGATACGCTTTGCATCTTGAGTGGCCTTTTCCCGGTTTAGGGATCACGGAAATGGTGGTGTCCAGAAGGTCGTCCGAGATCGCGCCTGGCTCCGAAAGATGATTAAATAGAGTGGTAAGCAGCGGTACTACCTGTGCACAAAACTTTTTATAAAAGATGGTTGTGAAGCCGTCCGGCCCCAGGGCCTTCCTCAATTTGAGTCTGGAGATGGCCGAGATGACCTCCTCGGGTCTGATGTTGCATTCCAGAGCCGCTGCTTGATCCGCAGTGAGCGCAGGGAGCTGGGCAGAGTTGAGAAACGCTTCACCCGCCGCCTGATCCAGCGTCGCCCCTGTGTATAGCAATGTGTAGAAATCGCTGAAGGCGGTCACGATCTCACCATCCTCCGTAGCCAGGCTTCCCCCGGATGTTCTGATTTCCTTCACCGTTTGACGATGACGCTTCTATCTGAACGCCCGTCCCAATAGGCGCCCGCATCTATCTCCCCCCGTATAGTACATGTGGCGCAATGCCGCGAATTCCGCTCTGTCCTGGTCCAGCGCGCTCAATTGATTTCTAACCAGGGTCAGCTGCCTCCAGATCCTCGGGGCGCACGTCCTTTGGTGCATGCCTTCCAGCTCTCTGACTTTCTGCGTCAGCTCATCCCTTTTCTCTGCCCGCGCCTTGTTTTCCACCGAAGATAAGGCTATAAATTCACCTCTAAGGGCTGCTTTTAGCGCTGCGCAGTGTGTTGTCGGGGAAGTGTCAAAAGTGTTGTTATGTAGCAGGTAATCTTTGATCGCGCTTATTATTTTCTCAGGAACCTCCTTGCGGTGCAGCAGCGTGTCTCTGAGGCGCCAACACCGGGAGAGTTGCTGCACTGGAGGGAAAAGGAAAGTCGCCAGCAGGGGAGCGTGGTCAGAAAGGAACGCCACTCCTATCTCTGCAGTGGACATCAGTGCTTGTAAGGAAGTAGAGGCCAGGAAATAATCCAGCCTGGCATATGTGCGATGCGCGCTCGAGAAGTATGAGTAGGCTCTAGTGCCTGGATGGAAGCTGCGCCAGAGGTCAACCATACCCAGCTCCCCCAGTCTCGCCAGTCCCCCCTCGGACAGGGACCCAGCCTGTGTAGAGCGCTGTGCTGACCTATCTAAAGTGGTGTCGAACACAAGGTTAAAGTCACCCCCCATAAGGACATGCCTGTCTTCAGATGCCGCCACTACGCTAAGCGCTTCGTGAAAGAATTTTTCCTGTCCCTCGTTAGGGGCATAGACCAAACAGACCATGAATTCTGACCCCCCCAGAGAGAAGTGGTATGATAAGAGCCTCCCCTTCATCTCTGCTCCCTTCCGCAGAACCCGCCCCCGAAACTTCCGTGCCACTAATAATGCAACCCCAGCTATCTTGTTTGGTGCGGATGAAAAGAACTGATGGGGAAAGTTGTGTGTCCTCATCCTCATGCAGTCTTTCTGTAGTAAGTGTGTCTCTTGGAGGAGACAGATGTCTGCTTGTGCATGCTCGAGGCAGGATAGCACCGCCCTCCGTTTGATGGGGTTGTTGAGCCCCCGCACGTTTAGGGAGGGAATGCGTACTTCTGAGGAAGCCATGAGTCACCCTCTTCTCCTCCCGCTCCGGGCTCCGGGGTCGACGCATAATGCACACAACCCCGTTCCAACCTGGCTCCCGCAACATTCTGAACCGTGTCCGGCCGTGGCCTGCCACCGGAGACCTAGAGTGCTCAACAGTCGTGTCGGAACCCCCCGGACTGGAACCCCTCCCTCGCCATCCCACAACAACGTACAGCCCCGACCCTACCCCCCTTCCAGCCCTGATACTTCCCCCCCCCTTTCCTCCTTCCCCCCCAACATCCCCAAACTAATAACTGTAAGGCAAAGTGCCAGAAAAGTACATTACTGTCCATCATCTCTCACAGATGATTGGGGAAAGCAGGGGAATGTGTCCGGGTCCATCGAATCCCCTCCCGCCGCTGACCACCGATGCACTCCATGCCCAATCACAAGGGCTCCGGGCCACCAAGGCCCGTTCGTCAGCCGTTGTCCGTCGCCGCCAACTACAGCGCTGCTGTTTCGACCGCCGCTCTCTGACCCTCTTGGATCTCCTCAGGGGGTGGGCGTCGCCGCTTACGCCTTTGCTTCTGCTGCCACCACCGGCTGGTAGAGCCGGTCTCCGGGCCACTCCCAGGACGCGTGCCCCCATCCGACTCGGGTTCCTCAATGCCCAGTAGCTGGCACACGTCCCTGAGTGACCTCAGCTGGCACACCTTGTTCTCCCATTTGAACACCAAGCGGAATGGGTGCCCCCAGCTGTACGTGATGCCAAGGCGTCTCAGCTCGGTGGTGACTGGCCTGAATGACCTGCGTTTCTCCAGGGTGATGGCGGCCAGGTCCTGAAAGAGCGTCGGGGGGTGATCGCCATAGGTGATGGGTCCCATCTGTCGTGCCTTGCTGTGGACCTCCTCCTTAGTGCGAAAGTCCTGGACGCAAACTAAAATGTCCGCTGGCAGGGCAGTGGAGGCTCTGGGCGGCCCCGTCCAGTGTGCTCTATCCAGACGTATAACTGAGTCTGCAGGTCTGCCCAGAATGTGGTTGAAAGGCCTTGCATGAACTTGAAGAGGTCCGTAGTGTCGGGGTGTGCTTCACTTCACGAATCCGAATATTGTGTCGCCGGGAATGGTTCTCCAAGTCCTCAACGTGTGATTGCAAGTCAACCTGTTGGTCATGGATGCGGATGATTTCTTGCTGGAGCGCTTCCATCTCGACATCCCGACTATCGCTCTTCGTCTCGAGGTCCGCCACTCTCTCTCCGATGGCGTCAGTATCCCGATGCAGCTCTCGAATCTCACCCTTCAGTTCTGCTTTAAGGAGTTGGAGATCTTCCCGTAGGCCGCTAAACAGGGACTCCAAGAAGGACCTAGTGATTGGTTCGTCCGTACCCTGGGGGCTCGTGCTCGGCGAGCTGGTCGCCATCTTGGTGGACGTTGCCTGTTGTCCAGTGACATGGAGGTCGGTTTACTTCCCCATCGAGGTAGGGGTGAGCAAGTCTTTAATGGTCCTGTCCTTGTGTACTCTCCCAGCGGCCATGCCTCCCAGGCTTGTCAACGGAATAATGCGGTGCAGCGTAGCCCGAGGCTTCCGTACGTCGTGACCAATACGTCCAGGTCGGCTGTGGTAGGGATGAAGACTCCAGTCCCAGAGTTCTCCCGTGGGGCCCTCTGGCTCCACTCGTCCCCACCCCGGGGAAGCTCCAAGGCCGGTTCCGGCAGGCAGTCGTGCCCTGTCAGGCCAAAACCTTAGCTGTCGTGTGTATGTGGCACCACACCCCTCCCAGTCTGTTTTGTGGCGTCAGGGATAGAGCTGTGGGGATGCACCACCAGTCTGTGTGGCCTGTGTAGGAGAGCAAAGGGTTGGGCCGAGCCAGTTCATCCAGACAGGCCGTGACTGCGCGCTCCACAAAATGGCGGCCTTAAGCATGCAGGGTTTATGAGGCCACGAGGCAGCTGACTATGGCCAGGGTCGGGGACAGGGTCGGGGACAGCCGCAGTCTCACTGCACTCTGCAGGGGCTCTCGGCGCCATCGCAGGACACCCCACGCCGCCACCACTTCACTGCCGCTGCACTCAGGGGGGGGCACTCAACAACCACCGCTCCTCACCTCTGCCTTCCTTCTGCTCGTGGGCGCCCCTGCGTCCGCAGCCCGGCAATTCCTGCTGTCCCGCCGACAGAGAGGTAGAAGGCAGCAGGTCCGCAGAAGCCTCCGACCAAGAGCCGCGGGAGGCCTCGCGCACAGTCGCGCGGGTCGGACCTGCCACTACCGCTACCGCCCGGACAAGATGTCGCAGCGCCGGCTGCGTAGCTCCGCCCACCGTGGCCTCACTTTCACCACAGGCCCCAGACGGCCGCGCCAAGTCTGCTCAAACCCGGCAGCTCCCAGGCGCGGCCGATGAGCGGTACAGTCCCTCCGGGTCACCTCTACACCAGCGCCGGAGTCGGGCACACCTGAATCCCACCTAGGGCCAGGAGGGATGCTGTAGGAAGCATTAGTAAGGCGGTCAGCGGCGGGAGCTCAGCGAGGCACATCTGCTCACACCGCCATCTTTGCCATCTTTGCCACGCCTGGATAACTTTTTAAGGGAGAAACTCACTCAAGAGGAGTAAACAGCTTTAAAAACTCCTATATCAATAGAAGAAATTCAGGATTCCATTAGCTCACTGTCTGGGGGTAAGGCAGCTGGCCCGGACTCAATACCAGGAGAATTTCATAAGACCTTTGCTTCAACGCTGCTAGAAATTGTGAAACACGTTTTCTCAATGCCCAGAACTGGTTGGGGGTCTAGATATCCTGGGAAGCCGCCAATATAACAAAACAAAAACCCTTTTAGTTGGAAAAATATGGGCGAGGAGAAAGCACAAGACTCAGGGCCAGATGTAGGTGTCCAAATACCGGTCGGAAACGGCCGAAAATACCGATTTTCGGCCGTTTCCGACCGGTATTTGGACATTGATACGTAGGTGTAGGAAAAACATACAGATTCGGTACATTTATAAAAAGGTTCTCCACTTGCCATACTCCGCATCCCCTTGACAGATCAGACTAGAGATGGGGTTATTGAATTATGAGGTTTCTTGTATTGGGGTATTTCTTAACCTCTGCCACCAATTACGACAATCCAACCCAGGCACACTAGAGTCCCTAGTCTGGCAAGAAATAACTGAGAAAAACGCAGGAGGATGATTTGGTCAACTTTTTAAGGACTATATCCAACAAATTTCAGCAGATGGCCTCTGGGCCCTAAATCCTAGTCAGTCTGCATTTAAGCTTGCTATCAAAAAATGTGTAGGATCGCTATCACTCATTACCGACAAAGCACTGTTTTCAAAATGAAGCCACGCGTGGGCAGTTATTAATTCCTACAATCGACTAACCCCTGCCACTTTTCCAGTCCTTATTCACTGTACTTAAAATGCAGTTTCATCACTATTAGAATGGGTGACTGGTGATTCTTGCAAAATGTACCCCCCTGGCGTCGCGTGGAGGAGGACACAACTTGCAGAGGGTGTGGTGAAGTAGCAGAAACGCTACTGCATGTGGTCTGCATTTGTCCTGCCTTCAATCTCCAACGCAGGGTTAAGCTGAGGGGGGAATGGAATCGGCTGGGTGTTCGGACCTGTAGGCAAGCCATTATTGCAGCACTGAGCCCAGATAATACAGACTTAAACATAAGACTAATAAATCTGATCCAGCATGCTTATCGCAATTTTAAACAAAAACAGCCTGTCACTGCTTTACCCCTACCTGTTTTAAATTAATCAATGTATTTTAAATAACCCCAACGTACTGGGCAAACAACGCTAACAATAGTTTAAAGAGTAGTTCATGTGCATGGGGCTGTTTTATGTATGGACTCACAGCTCAGAGGTGCAGTTTTAACAATTGATTGCTTGTACCGTTTTAATGCTATAAATAATGCGAACCTGAAATCCTCTTTAAACCCCTTCCATGCTCATGACGGAACGGTTCCGTCATGAGCGTCGGTTGGCCTGTGCTTATGACGGAACCGTTCCGTCATGGTTCCATTGGTTCTTTAGAACCTTCAGCACTGCAGCGGAATTCGCGCAGCGCTGAAGGGGTTAAAGATATTTGTTTTATATCTAAGTAAAGATATTTGAATTGAATTGAATTGAATAGATTCGGTAAGTTTACAGAATCGGTAATTTTACAGATTCGGTAAAATTACCAATCAGTAAAATTACCGAATCTGTAATTTCTTATGTAGGTAGCACTTTAAACAGTGCTACAGGGCTTTAGAATTCGTTATTTACCACCCAAAACTATTGAGTGGTAAATTACGAATTTCTGAGTACATGCACATCTGTGCATGTCCACATGTGCCATGTGGCACATATACATGCCCTTAGGGCATGTATGTGTGCCACATGGCACACAAGCCAGAATGTTGGGTGCAACGGGGTGTCAAAGTGACACCCTGTCCCCGTTGCAAATTCGGTAATTTTACAGAATCGGTATTTACCGATTCTGTTATTGACCTTGATTCTTATGGGCCTCAAGGCCCATAGGAATCAATGGCAATTACAGAATCAGTAAATACCGATTCATTAATTACCGAATCATACCAATTCGGTAATTAATTCGGTAAAAGTAGCTACATCCCGATTGCCAGTTCTTAAATACCAAATCTGTATGATTCGGTATTTAAGAATCGGTAATCTGGAATTACCTACATTGGGCCCTCAGTGTCTACCTATAAAGTGTGTACAACAAAAAGGAGAAGAATCTCATCAGCCCACCCAAATGGCAGAGCATCATCATCTGGGATAACTCCAAAGAAGATGGTCCGGCTAAGGAGCCACACACCTGCTGGTATTGTGTACTTCTCCAAATCAAAGGAACCACCAGTGATGGATCAGTACCAAAGAGAAAAATTGTTCATAATGGTGTGGGATATCAATTGCAGTGAACAAAATATGTGAAAAAATCAAATCAACAGTGCAATCTAAAATTGGCTACCATGACCTGAAGGAAAACTTTACTGGGGAAATATCATGGTGTCAATATTAAAAACAAGTGTATGACAGTTTAAAATTATAACTGTCAGCTAAAGATGATACTTGTTTAACATGTTTCAGCCATTGTAGGAAATATTAACGTACCCGGCTTTCATCAGGACCTATAGAACACTACTGCAAAAAGGAAAATGTTATTATAAACATAACAGTGATAGCAAACATCCTACCGTACATTGAATTTCATATACGGAGAATATCTGTTTCAAAATAATAAAGGATTCTTTCCCAAACAATCTTGGGAGAAATCCTCACCTCTCCTGGCCACTGCTCAGGGATGGAGGCCCCGCTCTGTCCGTCGGTACCCCTTGACTGATCCCGAGCCGATGTACATAGGTAGACACTGAGTCTTGTGCTTTCTCTTCGTCCATATTTTTCCAACAGACTAGTGACAGGGTTTTTGGTTTTTCTAATCAAAAAGGAGGAGGTGAAAATCTGATCCATTCAGTTTCCTGAGTAAATATGCTAATCAAATGGGGAAGGATCACTAGTCCTGCACAACCTTAGGTATGCAAGAAGAACGTGGGGTGTCCCAAATAAAAGACCCTCATGCACGTGATGGGTATGGTGGTAACTTAGCGGTATATCTTGATTCTCCGCCAGCTAATCACGTGTGTGCATAATCATCAGGTTGATCAGGTTATACTGCCTCCACAAGGAGGTTCTTACCCAAGGTTGATACAGTAGTGAGCCAGTGAAGAAAGGGGTATTTAAAAAGCCCGGAAAACCAGATAGAAGGAAATTTTATTAAGTCTGGGTTTGGGTCTGGTAGACTCTTAAGTAGTGCATCTTATGAACTTGTTATGAGTAACAGATGCACTCAGAGTATCGAAGTCTGAAATAGTGGGGGGTTTAAAATTGGTTGACATGTTTCTGCCTCAATGGCCTTATTTAGGACTTACGGGCATTCATCAGGACCGCTAGGTGAATAATGTGAAAATGGTTATAAATATAATGTGCTCTCAAAATAGTGGTGAGAAATAGGGAAATTGTCAACCTGTTTCTTTGTATTGGAGGTGTCAGTGTACCTATGGGAAAAGTAAACACAATTGCTTTTTCAACATACAAGGGATGGGGTACAGTGGGACACAGACTGAGAAGAAATCTGCTAGACAACGTCTATTCGATGATAGACTACATAACACCTAAAAAATGGCAATACTCCATAGACCGGCAGGTACATATGGCAATGTCAACTCTCTCTTCATCCCTCCAAAATCATGCAGAGGGCTATAGCATGCTTAGAGTTGGTGATGCATGCATGTATTCTAAACATATCTCAAGCTGTAAAGTAGTTCAGAGAGTCGTTTTATCTCTTCAACAATCGGCGATAGTGCATAATGTCGTGTTTTTATCAAATTGTGCTCACTAACCATCAAAACACATATATACCATCACTCGTTCTAACATGAAAATGTCTTTAGACAAATTAGACTCTGATGGTGTTTTTTTGTGCCTAATCATGCGTTCTGTTGGTCGGGTTATTTTAATAATAAATCGCGGTCCATTGGTGACAAAGTAGGAAAGCTTTTTTTACCTTGCGCTTCAGTCGGGTGGCCGAGCTCCAGGCGGACTATAGGGAGAAAGAGCTAGAGTCAAGACAAAGCGCAGCGAGACACTTGCGATTTTAGCATTCTCGCTTCTTCGGTATCGGCATCTTCTGCGTCCGCTGCTGGCGTCCTCTGTGAACGCGCTGCTCTCGCCAACCCGGAAACAGAAAGTTGTGTTTCCGGGTGATTATTAAGGGAGGCTGGTCATGTTTGGAAGTGATCCTATTGGTCCTTCCGTGTGTTTCTATAGGAACCCGGGATGTTTACTATTACATTTCAGGTGTATTACTTCCCTTTGTGTTTAATATTTGTGTATTATGTATACACGGCAAGGTTAATGGAGCCATTGTTTGGTGACTAGACGAACACTATTTGTTTGAAGTATAGTCCGACGTTTGGGCTGTGACGTCTCTAATTATTTAGCTAAATTCAGTCTGTTGAAAGAGGAGCAGTGTGTTATAGACAGCGAACAGTAGATTGTCAATAGTATATTGTAGAACATGGGGCAACGTTGACATCATCATAAAAAGATAGTTATTACAGTTATTGCACCTCTTAATAAGTCAGAGGTTATTCAGGCCAGACACTGTGTAGTCATTGTCTCGCCAGACTGAGCCATGGGATATTATCATTCAAACCTTTACTGTCAGTTCTGAGCCTGAGCACCCACCTTTGCTCTTTTTCAAAGAGGATCTTTTCAGCATTTCTGTCTTTATTGGGTAATGCCTCGAGGATGACCCAGTGTAGTTCTTCTACTGTGTGGCCCTTTTCTAGGTAGTGGTTCGCCATTTTTGTAGTGCTCCTTTTGCATTTCACATTGCTACGGTGTTCACACACTCTTTGTTTAACTTTCCTGCATGTCATGCCGATATATCTGAGGTTACACGGGCAAGTGATCATGTAGACCACATAGCTGGTGTTTTTGTTTTGTCATATTACGAATAGGGGTTTATTCTGTTTCGCTAGTCTTTAAATATATTTCTCCCCTCAGACCATTCACCAATTATTTATTAAGCCGCCAATATAGTCATATTCCCTTAAAAAGGAAAGCCACCGGAAGAAATGGGGTCCCATCGGCCTATTACTCCGATAAACAGCGAAATTAAAATATATGCAAAGATGCTGTCAACTCGTTTGGCAGTTATAATCAAACAATTAGTGTCACCTGTTCAGCATGGTTTTGTGCCAGGACGAAGTACGATAGAACATATTCAGCGCATTATCACCTTATTAGATGCCGCCGGCATCACAGGAGACCCTATCGGACTTATTAAGCTAGATGCGGAAAAGGCGTTCGACAGGGTCTCCTGGCCGTTTTTATGGGCAACGCTCAAGGATAGAGGAATAGGGGAAAAATGTATCTCTGCATTAAAATCAATGTATCTTAAACCCATAGCTCATATATCGATTATGGGTGAGATGACGGAACCTATTGCCATTAGCAGGTGGAGCCGCCAGGCTTGCCCCTGTTCACCCTTATTGTTTGCGGTTTAAATAGACCCTTTGATTAGAAAGATAGAAGCCAACCAGTTGATTGAGGGTGTGCAGTGCATTTGGGGCTATACGAAAATATTGGCTTATGCCGATGACTTAGCTATAGTCACCTCTAATCTTAAGATAGCGGTAAAAGAAATCGAAAAAGCAGCTGAGGACTATGGGAAACTTTCCGGTTATCGATAAAATCAAAATAAAACGCAGATTTTGAGTTTCTCATGTAAACAAGACATGTATGGTTCAAAAGGTGGTGTATTTGGGGATCGAAATTGAGGCAGATGTATCTAAAATTGTGGATAACAATTTAAACGCTCTAATTGGTAAATTTAAAATGGAATTTGCTCGTCTCGAAAATGTGAAGTTTACTCTTGTTAGCAGATGTAACATTATTAAAATGATTTTTTTTCCAAAGATATTATATTTTTTTAGGGCCATTCCATTTTCAGTTAGTAATTCTTGGCTTAAATTAATGAATCAAATGTTCGCTAGATTTATTTGGGCTAACTGCCGCCCTCGTAGAGCCTTAAGATTGTTAACATTACCCAGAGAAAGGGGCGGCTGGGCCGTACCTAACCTTCAGTTACATCATTGGGCTACGATGCTGCAGAATATGGAGATACTGCTTAATGAAAAGAACGAGTCTATAGGAGATAGGTCCTCTGTCCCTATTTTTGAAATGATTTTGGGGACTGAAGCTAAGGGGTGTCTGCTATGAAATATTGACTTTAATTATTACAAGTGGGTCAGGTTTAAGACCGTAATTTGTGCAGTTAAAGTTTGGACTGCGGTCCAGAAGAGGTTGGGACTGGGCCGATATGATGCATACACCCCTATATTTGCGAATAACCTCTTGACCTATGTTTTTAATGATGGATATATGAAGCAATGGTACGATAATGGAATTCGAACAATTGGAGATATTCTATGTGGGTGCGATTTGCTTCTGTTTGATATCATTAGGGAGAAATATGAGCTGGATAATCGACAATTCTTTAAATATCTCCAAGTTAGAGATTTTTTAGCTAAAAAACTTGGTGGAACATCTGGCTTTCTCAAAGTATTGGTAATTGAGTTACTAATTAAAGATTCTTGCTCATTGGGGGGCTTTATAAACTCCTGTCTGATTTAGTACCCGATGATCTTACTAAACATGTGGAGCGGTGGCAAAACTCATTAGAGCTCAATACCGAGGATGCTGAGGATTCATTACTCATAGCGCAGAATTCATTTATGGCAACAAATTTACAACTTCAGTATTATAAAACGCAGTTCAATTTTTATATAACACCTTTGAAGATTACTAAATGGGGTAGGGTAGACGGGTCTACTTGCCCGCGCTGCCAACAACCAACAGCAGATCTTATCCACATGTTTGCGACATGCTCGACACTTGATACTTTGAAAGACAGTGTTAAAGGCTATTTAACAAGTATTCTTTGTACAGAAATCGATCTTACACCTAAATTGATTGTACTGGGGGTAGGCGATGCTCACCCCCGGAATCTGAATTACCTATTTTTATTTGTTGCCTGTACAGCTTTTAGACTGAGTATAGCTACGCACTGGTTTGACCCTTTTCCTCCGACGGGACAACTATGGTTGGGTAGGCTCTTGTCAATTGTCAGATTTGAAAAAGCTATATATGCTAGATCAGGTCGTAAACTGAGAATGAAAGGACTGGCTATCTGGGCTACTTTGTTGAACTGGTCCTGTTTGAATAAATGAAGATGGCATAAAAGTGAAAAAGGGGAAAAAAAGAAGGAAAAAATGAGCGTGTCTAGTAGTCTGCTATTTTAATTTCGCTTTGTTTCAATTTTTATCCCTGTGCCTAGCTTTATTTCACTTCTGACATGTGTACCAATTGTGCTCCCTCGTGTGTGGGTGGGGGGTGGGGGGTACCTCAGAGCTAATATGGATTTCTGTTTTTGTTTGAACTGATTTGTATTCATTGAAGAAAATTAATACATACAAATGTATAAAAAAAAGAAAGAATAGACTAATCACCAAGGAATAAGTCACATTGGTTCCTGTTCTTTCTTTACATAAAAAACAAGTACTAATTTGTTAAGTCACGAGAGAAGACATAAATAAATAAGTGCCCCTCTTAAGTACAAATAAAAGAAACTGCTTCCCCTAAAAATATGAAACCATGTTGGTGAGGGAAGAAGAGAAATAGAACAATCCAGCCTTGAAGCTGGCTAAGCCTTGGGGCAGCTGGGCTGTGGGGGAAGAGAAGAAGTTTACGGTAAGTCTGTCTCATATAGACCGTCCCAGGAAAAGTTACTTTCTTCTTCTGATTTACTATCCTGTTCACAGCAGGCTGGTAAAATATTGGCCAAGTGGAAATACTAGACACCAGGGAATCACTTATTGTGAGTTGAAAGAAGGGTAATTCTGAAGTTGTAGAGACAAAAACAAACACGGAGAAAGCAAATATTGTGCTTTGTATAGTGAAGAGGTATTATAAAGTTCCACTGACAAACACACACAACAGGTACAGCACTACAGCAGCAGCATGGAGAGCAAGTAAAAAGGGGGCAAAGCTGGGGGTACTTTATCTATCCCAGGCTAATGGCAAAAGACATGGTTCTCATCCAATTCAATGTGCAAGAATAGATCACGATGGCTGCAACGTGGACATTTTAACTTGTGACTTACAGATTGCACACAGAGCTTCACAGCAAGTGATTAACCCTCTGACCTAAGTTAGTATCTTGTATATCCACGATCTCTGCAAAGCCTGTACTAGGTCGTCCCACATTGCACTGCCACTGGAGTAGGTGTTACATGCTTTTGTGGTCCTACTCCCTATCTCTATAAACCAGCTTCTGACTTTTTAAGGCTATTGCAGAGAAAGGCTTCCTCTCTCTCACACTATCAGACCTGAAGGACAAGAACTAGTGTTCATCCAGTTCTAGAAGTCAAAGTGTGACAAACGTGTGAACCATGTGCTCACGGCATCTTATCACCAGCAGCGCTGTCTCCATTCTGAATTGAACTGGGATGTTCATGGAGGATAAGAAAATTAAATCAGTATTACCACCAAAAGTAGCAGAACAAGTGGAAGCCTTAAAAAAAACATGTCCCAGCAAGGATTGCATGAAAGATGGTGCTAACCAGTACAGAGCCAATACTTTAGAAAAAAGATGCACTATTCTTCTCATATCAGAAATATTAAAGATATGCTGGACTAGCTCCCCAAAATGCAGTGGAAATTTAGTGTGGAGTAGTGTCTGTATCTCCAACATGGACCTTGCAACCTGGGGATTAAGCGTCTCTCTAGACAAGGTTAAGGCCACAGTCTTTTAAAAAAGCATGCCGTTCAGTCTTCTAAGCGATTTTAAGCATATGTTGGAAACATTTATCAAAGACCACAGTGGTACCTCCCTAATTTTGTGGGCAGGTAGAAACAGTACTTGTGTACAACAAGTGACTAAGGAATGAACTGTCACCAGATTAGTGATGCCCAGTACCATTCCATAGCAAGCTAGATCATTCAGCATCAAGTAGCTTCCATTCAAGAGCAATTTGAGAATCAAATGTATTACAGCAGCCGGGGAACCCTTCAAATACCATGACAAGTTTGCAACAGAAGCATTACATGCGCCATGAAGAGAAATGTCCTTGCATACTAAGGAACAGTTTAATGCATCATCACTCTCAGAACCACTAAAAAATACTTATGTTCCCCCTTTCCCAAAAAAGCTGTGACTGGTAGGGTGATATAACCATGGATAATCCAGTCCGTGGATGGTGTCTCTGCCTCTGTAAAAGGTAATCAGTGTATTTTTCACATCTCTGCATGCCATTATTATCTGTCTTTCCATCAGATCGTATTCAGAAAACTGACTGGTAGTGGTGATGTAACACGACGGGACGTGGTCATGATGCAGTGTTTGCAATGTCCAGCTCAGAGGGTCGCATAGATCGAGAGTATACCGGGAGACAATCCAAAATCTTGAGCAAGAGCTGTTTCAAATAGATCAAAAGCTCGGCTCCGTTATGGCCTCAGCTGAAGAACTAGAAAAGCAGCCTGAGCTGAGAAATCAAAATGAATCAATTAATTGGAAAATACTGGTACATAGCAATTAATCCTGAGCAGAGAAAGAAAAACCGTTCTTGTCTATACATATATGTATATATATCTTTCACTGGTGGAGCACACCATTGACTGGTGGCCCATCTAATTGAAGTGCTGCCTTTTACGTCTTAGGTCCTCTTGTCGGTCCCTGTCCTGAGGAAGACCCGTAGCTGACAGGTTAACCCACCCATCAATACGCCAGGTCGAAACGTCGACATCCTTCCACCCCAACTTTTGAAACCTGAATCTTTTTCTATTCCCCTGCCCGTCCATTGTAAATTGTAAAAATACATTATTTTGATTTAGTTATTTGGGTCAGGTTTCTGTTATAAGGAATTGTACCTTATTTCTCTTATGTGAATTATCTAATCCTTTTATCAATCTTTTCTTTAAACAAGCACTTTTCTTTGCACTTTGCTACTGCGCCTGGCAGTATTCTGTCTTGATGTACGTATAAAGTATTTTTTATGCAATTGTAAATATTCAAATAAATGTTGATGTTCGTGAAGAGCATCTTTTGGAACACTTGATGGGTGCATTGTGTATATATATATATATATATATATATATATATATATATATATATATATATATATATATATATATATATATATATATATATATATATATATATATATATATATATAGACAAGAACGGTTTTTCTTTCTCTGCTCAGGATTAATTCCTTTGTACCAGTATTTTTCAAATAATTGATTCATTTTGAATACTAAATAAAGGTTGAGGACCATTTTTCATGTTTATCATTCGATACCCAGGTCCTTTGACTACTTTGGGTGATACCCCATTTTCTAAGTCAGCTGGAAAATATATTACAGGAAAGTTTGGCCAAGAGGTGGGAGGCGATTAAAATCTCCCACTTTGAATTTGGGGAAGCTGCCGGGAAGGTCCTGGCCTGGAAAATCAAATCAGACCAAGCAAAAAAATCTATCAGGGAGATTAAACTAGAAGGAGAGGTTGTTTTTAGGACCTCAGACAGGGAGATAGGGATTGCTTCTCAGGAATTTTTTCAGGAAATATATAAGGAGGAGGTCACGAATGATCCGGAGGCTAGGGAGAATTGGTTAGACAAGGTTCCCTTACTAGCCCTTCTAGTGGCACAGAGTGGCCATCTGGAGAGGAAAATATCAGAGGAGCAGGTGGGGAAAGCCATTGGTCATCTAAAGCAGGGGAAAGCAGCTGGCCCTGATGGGTTACCTGGAGAACTTTATTGGGCGTTAATTTCAGTAATACTTCCATCAATGACGGCCATATTTGATAGCATTCTTTTGACGGGGTAGGTTCTGCCAGACTCTTGGAATGAAGCTACGATCGTGCTGATCCCCAAGCCAGGCAAAGATGAGTCGGAGTGTGGTTCTTATCGACCAATTTCTCTCCTAAATAACAATTACAACATTTTTACATCTATTATGGCGTAATTGGTTCAATATTTCACCCGGATCAAAAAGGGTTTATAAAGGGGCGTCAGTTGGCAGACCACACCGGTGATCTGGTGGGCGCAATTGACATTGCTTCTACCTTTTTTCTCCCATTGGCCACTCTTACACTAGACGCCACCAAAGCTTTTGATAGGGTCAATTGGCCCTATTTGGCGGCGGTGATGAAAAAGTTTGGGTTAAGGGAGGTTTTCTGTCAGGTTATTGAACTTTTGTACAGGACCCCATGGGCCAGACTGTTGGTTAACGGTGCATTAACAGACCATTTTAAAATCACTAGAGGCACCAGGCAAGGCTGCCCGCTCTCCCCCCTCTTATTCAACTTATACATTGAGGTGTTTGGTCAAGTATTGATAGACAAAGAGGACATTCCCTCATTTGTATTTGGGGAATGGGAGAAGTGGGTAGCTCTTTATGCAGACAACATCCGTATCTATGAGGCTGATCTAGATAGAGCTTTACCCATGGTAATTAAAAAGGCTGAGGAATTTGGGCAGATCTCGGGGTATGATATCAACGCAAGGAAAACGGAGATCATGACCTGAAATATCCCCAACTCACAGTTAAAAGTGGCCACCTATATGAGATATCTGGGAATACGGATTACCCAAGAAATAGGAAATATTGTACAGACCAACTTAGATCGAGTTTCCAATGAATGTCGGAAACGTTTAAAATCCTGGGGCCTCATTTATGAGGCCTTGCTTCAGTTTTGCGCTGCTGATGCGTCACTTTGTGTGACGCATCAGCGGCGTAAAACATGCGCCTTGTTGTGCCATATTTAAAAAGTGACGCATCTAGGTAGATGCGTCACTTTTTAAACCTCTGCGACACATTATACCTGCGTCAGGTATAATGTATGCAGGGGGGTGTTCCCCTGCAAAAAGCCTCGTAATAGTGACGCAGTGAAATCTATGAGATTTCACTGTGTCACTTTTAGGACGCTGTTGCGTCAAAATCTTGCGCCTGCCTCACAGCAGGCGTAAGACTGACCCAAGCCCTTTCACATGGGGCTTTCCCCATGTGAAAGGACGCATTGCTGGAGTTGCAACACTTTTGTGACACACTCCAGCAATGCGTCACTTTTGCGCTTACAGATACGTCAGAAATACTGACGTATCTGTAACTCCTTGCGACATGATGCGTCATACATTAAATATGACGCATCAGGAATGTCGTAAGGAGTGCGCATCGCAGCGATGCGTCACTTTTCATAAATGAGGCCCCATGGCCTTTATCCCACTTTCTATACTTGGGAGAACAAATTTAGTTAAAATGCCAATCCTTCTAAAGTTTACTTTTATTTTCAACACCATTCCCCTGGCTTTTGAACCTAAAAAACTGGACAAATGCCAGTGTGAGATTAACTCTTTCGTATGGAATTATAAATCATTTAGGCTGGCCTGGAAGAAGTTGAGAAGGAGGTGGGAGAAGGGAGGGTTGGCTTTACCAGACCTGTTGTATTATGCTTGGGCATTCCAGCTGACTTACTCCAGGATGCTCTTAAAAATTCCATCAAGCTCATCCATGGGGGTAATGTTTAGGGCCATGTTAGCAGGAGCGGACCTTCCACTTGACGGATTTCTATTTCAGTTTGGAGATCAGAAATTTTTCAAGGGACTGAGATTAAAGACCTTACAGTCGGCCGTTACATCTTGGGTGCAGACTAGTAAGAAAGTAAGGCTTTCTTACTTTTCAAATTTCACCCCTCTGTGGGATTCTCCAGGGCAGCCACCATGTTTGAAGGATAGTCTTGCAACCTCCTTAAAGGAGGCAGTGTTTACCAGATGGGGAGAGTTACTGGCTGATGGGAGTTTACAAGAATGGGAAGTGTTGTGGGATAGGGTAGGCCCAGCTTTATCCAGATTTAAATATATACAGTTGGACAGTTGGGCCGGAGCTGCGGGCAGGAGGGGTGTCCAATTGGGGAAGCACAGCAATTTTGAACAACAGCTGGTAGAAAGGCGAGAGGGAGGTAAAGGGGTCGCGACTTGGTATTGGAATATAGTGGAGGAAGGGGATGGGAAGTTTACTCTGCCAGATGAGCTTTGGGGAAAGGATTTGGGACTTCAGTGCGAAGATTTATGGATGAGATCTTTCACTTTTCTTTATAGAGTAGTTAATCCAGCGTGGCTGAGGTGCAATCATTTGTTTACCTTACATTGCGCTTATCTCTCCCACCTTAAGCTTTCAAAATTCCTCCCAGGAAAGAAGTATAACAAGTGCAACCTCGTGGCAGCATCAGATATACACATGTTTAAAGACTGTCCTGCTATTTCACTCATTTGGGAAGAAGTAAAGGTCACCCTGGAGTACATCCTAAACATACCATTGACCATCACTCTCCCATTAATAATTTTTTGTTTAGATGAAATGGTAACCGGCCAAGCAAAAACTCTCCTCTTTTATTCAATTATTTTGGCCATTCGACAAATTTGCAAATTTTGGGCGGATTCTACTGCCCCATCGCACGCAGGCTGGCTAACGTCGTTATATGAAATCTCGAAGGTAGACTTGGCCAGATCCTGCAGTAAAAGAAATCTGTCTTTTTGGGACTTGTTGGTTCAATGGAGATAGGAGTCCCGGGGTTTATTTTTTTTTTTTTTTGTTTTACCCCCGGGTCCAATGATTATGCCTAGTACACTCCATGGACCTTGGGATGTTGCCCCCATCAAACCTAATAATGGGTCCTTGAGGTTGAAATACTTTGATGGAGTAATAAGGGGTCTGCCCCTCCCTCCCTCTGTTCCATCTTTATGATTCGGTCTTCCACCATTAAATGGATCGTGTCTGGCTAAGTGAGGACATAAAAGATCTGTTTGTCTCTCAAGATAGGACACGCACGGTGGTCGACTTTTCTCTATGGAAAGAGGTTATAGCAAATGAGGACAAAAAAAACAAAACCCCACGGCACGTGTTCAGAACGCAGTGTTTGCAATGTCCAGCTCAGCATTATGATGGAACATAATTGTGACTGTCCACGTTCTAAAATAGACATATCCCGCTGTAGTATGTCAATTGGAGAAGACACAATTTTGCCCAGTGAATACATTTTGAATGATACAGTGATCATACCATTGTCAAGACTATTCAAAGTTTTTTCCATATTTACCCTGTCAATCTTGTGCAATTTCTCTGCAGCTTCCTGCTGAGAAATCGTCCATAGATGTTATAATCAATGCAATAAGGACTTTTGATGTGGTTTTATGGGACCTAGTAAGGAATCCATTATATCCAGGTCATCAGACAGAAGGTACACTTGTTGTTGTACCTGAGAAAGTGTTGAGGTCTTTAGCCAATCTACTCATATCTTTTCAACACTACATGATGTCACCACCCCTGCATGTTCTGTTTTTACATAGCGTAGGTCAGGTATGCTTATCTGAAACCCACCCATTTTATATAGGAATCTAGACTGATATCTGTCCGTGTCTAGATGCCATACCAACAATCCTGCTGATCAGGGTATGATGTATTGTATGATAAAATTGCAGAGTAGGGCATCCACAGTATCCTCACTGTACTTTGTGTATTGGTACCAATTTTGAAAGGGTGCAAATGGGGGAATGTGAGGTATGTTCAAATCCTTTGTCTTAGTTTAACCAAGACAGGAAGTCTGTTGCACTGTTTTATTCAGGGAAATCATTTGATGTGGTATGAGGCAAGCTCTGTATAAGGCCTCTTGCGCCTGAACATGCCAATCTTTTGTTCCCCAGACAGATTCTGTCTATTGTGTCTTTACAAAAGTCACAACCTTGTGTGGCCAATTGGGGAATAAAGGAAGCAGAGTAAATCAAAATAGTATTTGTGAGCATAATCTTCTTTGCAGGTATAGATGTAAGCCTAGAGTAATAAGAGGCTCAGTTTGATGTTTCAAAACCAAAAAATATGCAAACTTCTGTGCAAATATTTTTGAACTACCTTTCAGCATTGTTAGGCAATGTTCTCATTGGGTGTAGTTGTAAACAGCACATAAGATACTAGCTTTGTGTAAAAATAATGACTAAAATGTTGATAACAGATCATGTCTCAATGTTTCAATGTCCCACTCATCAGATAATGTACTAGAGATGATGATATCATTTAAAGAAATGTTAAACAAATATGGAATTTTCAAAAGTTCAGTAGGACCATATACATCAGTAAAGAAAAATTACTCATGGCTTGTTACTCTGAGTCTCTACTGTAGTATGTAAACAGGTAAACGATATTAATGTTGAATTTCACTAAAACTATGTGCAAATGTTTTACCATGCACAAGGAGGGCGGAGACTCAGAGTAACAAGCCATGAGTAAAAGCGTCTACTAAATTAGATGTTAAGTGTAGGTGGGGATACAATATTCCTGAATAGAATGGTTGTATTACCAATTTGTGGTAAGAGGTGACTCTAAATTGACAAGGTCAAATATGTGTCACAAAATGATTGAAACCAGATCTAAACCGTTTTAACTGTACTGGGCCAATGGGAATAGAAGATGATTAATTAAGGACCATGTAGTCTTGCTTCTAGAATAAAAGTTGAAATATGTACATCATGACGGTTGTGAATGAATCTATCAATTGTAGGATATGTTTACAATGAAATGTATGATAGATACTGATGGATATATGTTTATCTGCAGGAGTTTTTGTATCTGTGGCAACCAACCAGTGCCCACCTAAAGGAGAGACTCATTAGTCAGTCTTGACAAAGATGGTAGAATATTAGCACAACGCATCGAAACGCGTCAACGCCTCTTTTGCGTGATCAAGGGACCAAACCCAACCTGTAGACAAAGAACGGAATAAGTCCAGGATTTGGTTGTATTTATGCTAGGTCTCAAAATGTGCAATACCCAATGATAAATTATATATGTTTTTGTATGTCTCACACCTTTTTGTAAAATTGTTCCAGTTTTTTAACTACATGAGTGTCATTATTAATTAATTATGGTTTTGATCTTTATGTGTACTATTATTGCATTCTATGAAATTGTTTATGTGGTTTTACTATAGGCATATAATGAACTGTTTTTAATCCTAACCTGTAACTGTAAACAATGCATTTTTATAAAAATAAAACATGAGTCAATGTACTGTTGTGTGAGTGTACTAGATAGCAAAGGGATCTAGTGGCTAATAGCTTGGGCGGCCCCACAACCGTTTGTGGTTGTACTACGTGAATAAGTGTGCCAAGGAAAAATTTTTCTTTACTGTCATAAGTACCCTATTCCCCTGGCAATTAAGGGGTCTCTCTCAAATTTTGAAACACGGACCATATACATCATACATTATGCTGTCCCATACTATTCCATCCGTAACTGGAACCGCTGTAATGTTTTCCAGGGACAGGTCCCACTGTTCACATTGCGATGATGCATGTGGTTTTATTAACAAGTTCACGTGTTGGACTGCAGAACATTCTGGGAGATAATGTTCCTTCATAAGTAGAAGAAAGACACTCACCAAACCAATCCAAAGTTCCAGGAAAAGTATTTCATATTGTAATCCAGAGATCTATCCAGGGGATAACAAGGTACGTATTTTTCTGCCAAAGACAAAGAGAACAAACTCATAGCTTGAAAGGGAGAGGTGATGTTGGCAATTCAGCTTTGCAAGGATTCAATGAAAAATCGCCAAATTGCACGAAGTAGCCAGATGGTGTCCGTACTATTTTCTCCAGCTGAGCAGGTTCTGTGGAAGTGCAAGATGACTTCATCCGTGGCATATTGATGTTTTCAATTTTTTTACTGAAATTTCTGTACTTGTTGACTGTACAGTTGTAGTTGTTTCAATGAGGAGAAGCATGATCTAATTTTCTTCAAAATCTCTCTTTGAAAAGTGGAGACTTTAGTAATTAATAAAGTTTCCATCTTAGAGCCTCCTATATGGTAGCAAAAGGAGATTGGTGGCTATCCAGGAGCCCACGTGGCCTACCGTTGATAATCAGCCACATAGTGTGGTTTGATCAGATCGATGCAGACAAATCTTTCATCCCATTGGCCAGCAAGAGGGGGGAAAGTACAGTTCTGGTACCTTCAACAGCCAGGACAGGTGCATGCACTCTGTTAAGATGGTCTAAATTATTTCTTGCCCTGTGGTTGTTTCCCTGACCAGGTCCCCAAACTTCAGGACCCAGTTTGGGGACCTATCCTAGAGCGCCCCCCAGCGCAATGCGTTGTAATGGTATGCGTTGTAATGGTTGCGTTGTAATGGTAGTGCGTTGTAAAAAATGCGTTGTAAGTGATCTTCCCCGTCTGAGACCCATATCCTCACCCCAAACAGTATATCAGAGGGTATAGGACCCCCCAGGGGCTTCATTGAAATGTTTTTAAGTGGCCTCAAGACCCCAGATAGGTGATTGACTCAACTACCACCAAAACCTAATTCCCTAGCTGTTAAGAATTGCTTTAAGTCCCAGTTCTTCCACTCAATGACAACATTTCCCTTGGGATGGTAGGGAAGAATACTACATACCACACCTAATCTTCTCAATACTTCTTTGTAAGCCTGAAAGCTAAACACCAGTCCCTTGTTGGAATATAGTGTGCCACTGCGTATGTTCTGAATAAAGACTCACAAAGCCTTTATGACAGTTTGAGCATCAGCCATGTGCTCGGGCCAAACTTATGGGAATCTAGCGCATGAATCCCTGTCTGAGGGTAAGGGGCGCCAGTGATCGAAATAGACACAAGCGAGAGTTATGTCTGAGATCAATGAAGGTGAATGTAGTGGATGTGCAACGACAGAGCCATTTTTGTGCTGACAGATGTCGTATTTTGGGACAAAGTCCCTAGTCTGTTTAGTGAGGCGTGGCCACCATTATTGCTGTTTCAGCAATGACTCTGTAGTAGTAAACCCTGCATGTGCTGCACCCAGACCCTCATGTGCAGCTACTATTAAACCTAATCTGTGATCAGTGTTTGGTATTACTCAATCCCCCACTCCTTTAATTTAAGGATACAGAATATTTTGTGCATGTAGCTTGTAGGAATACTTGAGAGGAAAGCATTTCAGTGGTGCTGAGCTGTTGGACAATGCAGTGACAGCTAATATAGTTGTTCCATCTGTTTTTGTGCTTGAGCGAGTGATTGCTGCAACAGCAGCAGTTAACACTGTTGCCTTGGTAACTTCAGTCACCAATGAATTTCCTCCAAAGTGTATGTCAACACACAGATGACTTAATGTATGAATAACATGAGCTTGTAGCAGGCCTTCTTTCAGCTTTGCCAGTTGATCCTGAATCATCTTGTGCCTGAATGTACAATCCTTTGAATTTCAAAACCCATTTTGGCCCCAATAGTGAAAATCTTCTTTATAAGACTGGGCACAGGAAAATGAATCACACACTATATGTGTGGGGAATTTGTGATCCGTGTTTTGTAGTGCCAGTAGCAGGGCTTTCTCTGAGGTTGAGATATCATTTTTATTGGGATCTCATGTTAAGGAGACACATCATCCCACCCAACATGATTGTGGTATAGGGCTGGCGATAAAGCTGCCGCCCACTCCTACGTGTACATTTTTAAAAGATTCTGCTCTGAGGTCGGAGAAAGAAGTTCTTCTCTCATTAGAAAATGTATTACAAACACTAGTGGCCAGTGTTTTTCTGCCAAAAGAATGTTGTAACCATGTGTCAGGTCCTCCAAAAGACACCCGTTATTCTCTGTGTAAACAATGTGGGGGGACACTCACCCTCTTATTAGGTGTTTCCACTATGATATAGTCACTCACCGCTACTACTTACAGAAAATCCATCATGTTCTGATGAGCTATTAGGACTTCTGCTGCGCTGTCCAGCATCATCACTCCCCATTCCCCATTCAGAAGGAGAGTCCTCAGCAGGCTGGGTACCTCTGATCTTTATCCCTGCTACCTTTTTATTCTTAAATTGCGGTTTTGTTGATTTTGTTCATCTTCTTGTTTGATGATGTAGTCTGAAGTGTGCTGTATCTCCCTTTTTGGCTTTGTTCACTCTTCTGATCTTTACTCATCTTATTGTCGGTGGTATACCAAGGTCTTAAGATGTTTCAAATTTAACATAGTAAATAAGACTATTTAAATTAGAACTCTAGCAATATTTCTGGTAGTGGCTGATTCAAGGGGAAATGCTTCAGGATAGCAAGTGGCATAGTGGACAACTACAAAGCAATAAGTGTTACCCTGTTTGGTTCTTTAGAAAGGACAAATTAGGTCCATTTCAATAGGCTCAAAGGGTTGCCCTATTATAGGTAAGGTTTGGAGAAGGGCTGCAGGAGTTTTATATCTCACAACTCTGTCAATAAAATTTGTATCTCTGCATGAATGCCAGGCCAATAGAAATACCTTAACACCATTTGAGATGTTTTCTCTGGTCTAGTATGGCCGGACAAGTAATGTGAATTGGAGTTAGAGATCTGCCCCCATTTGTTCTAATCTGTATAGAAGCCCTTTTTTTATAAACTGGGGAAACCGAGAATGAGTATTTTCTGCATTCTCTATAACGGTTTTTCATGAATTTTTCAGGGTAATGGCATGCTGGAAATCATAGTTTATCTTCCAAGGTTCAGCTGTGAGAAAAGCATTTGGGGATTTTAAATAGTTCTCCTTTTTAAATCGAGGAGAAGACAACTGGGCCTTAGACACAGTGAGAAAATATGTGTTATCTGTGTCAAGTATCAATTCTACTGGCAGAGTTGGCATGACTCTGGCTTTGATTTTTATCTCGTTACCTGTTTTAGTAGTCACTGTCACCTCAGCTATTAGATACATCCTTATATCCACATTAACACACTTAGGGCCCCATTAGGATGGCGGGCGGGCTTTGCCCACCCGCCATCCTATCGGAAATCGGGACCGCCCGCCCCAAGGGCGGGGGTCCCGCACGCAGCATTAGGATGTGCCCGCCACTCTGGCGGGCACATCCTGTATTTTTAGTATTGTGGTGAGGAGCTCTGTGCTCCGTCCGCCACAAAACTAAAAACGCTGTGCAGCATTTACATAATCAAAGCGGCAGGCACCGCGCGGTGCCTACCGCTTTGATTATGTAAATGCAGGGGGGTACCGCAGGTCCCCCCCCCGTGTGCCACCCCCCTTTGGCCTTCACTCTGGGGGCCCACAGGGGGGCCCCAGAGTGAACACCGCATGCCTTTCCGTGAAAGGCATTGTAAAATGCCCATTGTAATAATGCGGCTGCCTGCATGTTACTTGTTTTCCGCCCGGCCGCAAGGCGACCAGGGCGGAAAAGTGGCGGGCGGTGTTTTGCTCCGCCGTGGTCCCCCCCGCCATTCTGGCGGTGGGAATACAGGAAAGGATGGCGGGCGGATTTCCCCCGCCAGGCTGGCGGTGGCTACTGCCA
This sequence comes from Lissotriton vulgaris, assembly GCF_964263255.1. Taxonomy (NCBI): domain Eukaryota; kingdom Metazoa; phylum Chordata; class Amphibia; order Caudata; family Salamandridae; genus Lissotriton; species Lissotriton vulgaris. The sequence continues at coordinate 457,245,875 of NC_141696.1, read as the reverse complement.
GCCTGGCGGGGGCAATCCGCCCGCCATCCTAATGGGGCCCCTAATCTCTACTTCCTAATGTGGAAGGATTTGGAGGGGGGGTCTACCCATTTCTGTAGGATAACTGACTGACAACATCCTGAATCTAACAAAGCCTTAATTCTGTGATCTTTAATGAATAGAGTTACAAAAAAGCTGTGTCCCAGCTCTTGTGTGTAAAGGAGTTTCCTTGGGATACAACTAAAGTCCATGAGTTCCTCAACTGGTTTTTATGGGGAGAGGACCGAGAAATGTGTTCCCTTTCACCACAGTCACAGCGGTGGAGATTTTCAAAGGAGTTTGGCACGGTTCGAAAGGTCCTAACTCTGGAAGGTCCAGTGACAAATTTGTTATGTCTTTTCTCATTCTTGAGAGGAGCCCGACTTCCCACTTGATTAGGATCTACGATGTTTAAGTGTGGCTGGGCTCTGGAAAAAGTTGTATCCATCTCTACAGGTTGGTCTACAGTTAGACTTGTATGTTGTTTGAGACTTTTTTGTGTTGCTAGGGGTAAAGCCTTTAGATATTGTTCCTGAAAAATCAAATACATGATATCTTCCTTGGTTTTCTCAAGGGGTCTGAGCCATTATTCTTCATTACATGTAGTTTGAAGAAAAGTGTTTTGGGAGTATCCCCAGCTATGCTATGCTTCTTTATAAACTTCAGACGATAGTCTTTTCTGCATCTAATCTCATGTGGTCCAATATAACATTCTTAATTCAAGTCTTGTTTGTTGAATTTTCTGAAACTCAGGATACACAGTACATATGCATAGAAGTACAGTGGCAAAATAAATAAATATGTAAACAGAACATGTCAGCGCTCTTGGAATAGGGATACAGGGAGCGGTAGAGGAAACAACTCTGTAGGATATGATTTGATGACATAGTTTCCATGTTGACATTTGGGCTATAGAAACAGCAATCATATAATATAGGTTATGGAAGTCATGAGATACATATTGCGTTTGGTCGAAATAAGAATACATCACAATAATCATGAATAAATATTGAGGGTGTTATGGTAATCATTGTCTGCATCTTGAATAAGTTTAGGAAGTAGGCTCTGAGATGGACATAAATCCTACATATTACAATACAAAAAGTACAAAAGTCCTGGGTGAGCGGAGAAGGAATCGAGGTAGATTGGCTGTGAAAGAGAATGTCTTAAGAGAGAGTAGCTCTTTCCTGAGAGAATTGTTTCCAGTGGCTTGTAGCTAAATAGTTTGTTGTCCAATGAGACCCAAATTGGTCTATGAGGGGAGCGCCAGGGACTGAGTTGTAGTGTCAAATTATCAGCACCTCTAACGAAGGTGAGCCATTCTTGCCACAATCGGAAAGATATTGCCTTGAAAATCTTCCAATTATGTAGTATCAATTTGCATGCTAAAGTAAGCATTAAGTCTAGTAGATGGGAATCACCATTGCTTTTCAGCTGATTGTATGAAGGGTCGAGAAGAATATATGAAAACTCCTGTGTAGGAGAAATATTGAAAGTGTGTTTAATGCAATCCAGTATTTCACTCCTAAAAGTAATTAAGATCTGGCATTCGAAAAACATATGTGCTAGATAGCCTTCGTGTTTCTCGCAGTCCCAACAATTGGGACTTGGAATTAGCCATATTTTAAAGAGTCTGGAGGGTGTCCAATATGATCTGTTGATAATCATATATTTAGTTTGAGATAAGGATGGTGATATCTTATTAGAAAAAGGAGATGTAATTTCAGTTTAACACCACATTTCTAGTGTTTAATTCCGCTTCCCATTTTACTTGGGTGCATAGAGGGAATAGTTTAGGTTATTGAATTTATGTAGTTTCACTACTGATTGTGTATCTAAGTGGAGGAGGGCAGTCTTTGGGATGTACGTCAGTACAACGCGATCATTTTGATTGCTGTACTTTACAATGCGGTTTTCAAAACGCAAGTCGTTTCAACGACTTGCGTTGGAGGGCGCTGGATTGAGGATTAATTTAATTTTCTATTCCAACTCCAGCCCACGTAACAGTAGGGAAGGTGTTGGAATAGAAAATCAAACTATTCCTTAAGCAAGAGTGCCATCCAGCGCAAGTCGTAGTAATGACTTGCATTGTAATGGCTGCGTCGTAAAGGTCGAGCGGTGTAAACACCACGTTGTAAAGGAAGTATCCCAGTCTTGGTGTTTGGTATTATGTTCTTGGAGTGTGCTAGGTGTATTGTATGCATAGTTGCCATAGCTGCAAGAGGTGCATTCTTAATGAGAGATCTTTCTATGGCTAGCCAAGATGGTTCATATGATGGATTGTTAATGAACCAATTGGATTCCTCTTTGCATAGGTAAGCTGTTTGATCATTCCTGGAGTTAGGCAAGCTGATCCACCGTTGTGTTTTGCTACTTAAAGTTTCTTCAGTGGGATTCTGGGCTTCTTATTCCTTTGCCAAGGGAAATTTATAAAGGATTTGTTAATTTTGCTTAAAAAGTCCTCAGATAACATAATTGGAAGCATTATACTAAGGTAGTTAACTAGTGGTGTATTCATCATTTTTAGTGTTTCCACTCTGCCCCATCAAGAGAGGAATTTAGGTGACCATGAGGCAAGAAGCGAGGTCATTTTTTTAATTTAAGGTATTCTCGTTGGTGTGTAGGGTAGTGATTATATTGTTTGTAAATTCTAGCCCTAAATATGTAATGCACCCCTGCTGCCATGCTAGACCAGATGAACCTAAGATGTCTTTATTATCACATTGGTTGAGAAGTTTAACTTCTAACTAATCTTTATTGAGGGAGAATCCAGAAACATCTCTGAATTGTTCGATTGACTTCATTTTAGCTGGGATGGAGGACTAGGCATTATCAGTGACGAGAAGTACATCGTCAATGTACGCTACCAGCTTGATAGTAGTGTTGTCAAAAGTGACCACTGGGATGTCCTGATTTTCTCTAAGATTTTGGAGAAAGGGTTCAAGTGCAAGGAGAAAAAGTGGAGGAGAAAGAGGGCAGCCTTGCCTCGTACCTTGCCTTAGTTTGAATGAGGAGGAAATTATGCCACACTCTCTAACTCTTGTGATCTGTTTGTAATACAAGGCCATAATCATTTTAATCAGATTGTCCCAAGGTTAATTTCTCTAGAGTTGCACGTAGATATCTCCAGTCCACCTTATTGAAAGCTTTTTCTGTGTCTAGTATGATCGCCACAGTGGATGAGTTTATTATTTTAGCTTTTTCAAAAGTGTGGCACAGTAGTCTTGTGTTGTCACTGGATAATTTGTGTTTTATGAAGCCAACTTGTGAGGAGTGTATCAGTTTTGAAATATGTTGTTGGATGCCTTTGGAAAGATTTGAAGAATAGATCTTGCAGTCCAAATTTCTCAGTGAGATCAGCCTGTAACTCTTCTGAAGAAGAAGATCATTCCCTTCCTTGGGTAGTACTGTTATGATTGCTGAGACTGGGGTGCCTGTGCTCTGACCAGTTTTGGCGAAGTGTGTACATAGTTTTGTAAACTAGGGTATTGAGAACGTTTTGAAAAATGTGGCTTTGAACCCTTCGGGGCCTGGAGCTTTACCAGTTTTACGATCTTTAACTGCATCCAAGATTTCTTTGTCTGTGATCATTCCATTAATGGAGTTTTTTTCTTCCTCTGTGAGAGAAGGTAGTTTGATATTATTTGAAAGGGTTTTGCAACTTGAGTGGTTAACTTTGGTGTTTTCTTCGTTTCGTTTCTGGTAGAATTCTCTAAAGATCTCAAATATACTATCATGGTTTGTAGTAATTTTACTGTCCTTGTCTTTCATGGAGTTGATGACATATTTTTGAAGTTTGAACTTTAAGTAAGACGCTAGTGATTTGCTGGCCTTATTAGAATCACAGAGTTTAATGCTTTTCTGTTTAATAATCCAGATTCCAGCACATGTACATATGATTTTGTTGTATTCATATTTTTTATTTAAGATTGTACTAAGAGTATTACTGTTGTATATATTTTTTCTAGGTCTCGAATTTATCTCTCCAGTTGGGCTAGTTTAGAATTGGCTTCTTTATTCATGTTGGACCTTCTTTTGATGATGTCCCCTCATACTGTAGCCTTTAGAGCCTCCCACTGTGTCAGGTCTGAAGTTTCACCTTCCTTATTCTTCAAGAGAAAGTTATGAAAAGATTCTGTAATGTCGTTGATGTTATTTTGAGAGGAAATTATTTAATCATTGAACCTCCATAATGGTTGTTTTTTGCTTGATTTGCTATCTATGTGGGAGTAAGATTTCCATTTCCAAGGGGTTCCGAATTCTCTAAGCATCTATTAGGTTACATTTTGTGCATATTTTTTAAGTGTTTTGTGTGATTTGTTCAAATGAAATGAGAACTGCACATTTTTATCTAAATGTGGATCTAGAGGTTAGTTAAAATCGGATCATTGACATAATATCGATTACACAAATATAGAACTACAAAAATATTGAGGAAAAAATATAGAATGCAAAAATATCGAATTCCTATGTCCAAACAGGTAAGTACAAAAATATTGAATCAAAAATATAGTTGTAAAAAATATAGTTAGTCAAAATATCTAAGTTTTTTTAATGTCTTAAAAGTAATTGAAAATTAATGAAATCATAAATATAATTAACTTAAACATACTTAAAATAACCTTAAAATGAATAAATAATTAATGCAAGTTAAGAAAAAATAAACATACAATTTGATGTTTTAATACATATATACATATAAATGTAATATTATTAAAAAATATACAATATTTTTACCGTAGGATAGTGGGAGGGTAACATTTATTATTGCCACTCCAGTGAGTGCAACAGTAGGGAAAGCGTTGGATAGCGTAGGAGTAAAAATTACTATTCCCACTCCAGTGAGTGCAACATAAGGGAAAGCGTTGGATAGCATAGGAGTAAAAATTACTATTCCCTCTCCAGAGAGTGCAACAGTAGGGAAAGTGTTGGATAGCGTAGGAGTGAACATTACTATTCCCACTCCAGTGAGTTTAACAGTAGGGTAAGTAATGATTTAATATATTATTAAAAATTGATTACATATCAATATCAATACCAATAAAACATTAATTACAATGAATTACCAATTTGATATTATGTAATAATTGGTTAATTAGAAATACAAATAAATATTAGTTATTAAAATCAATTACCTATTCATAATTAATTAACAACTAATTAGTTTTCAATAACAAAAACAAATTATTAATAAAAATTAATATCAATTAATAATTAATTAACAGTAAATTAATGATCAATACACAGAAAGTATTTTTAATATGGAATTAATTACAATGACATTACTTCCAAGCCTATTCCCCTAAAATCCCACAACCTGCTACGGAAAATAAATTAATAAAAGTATCAAAATTATTAAATAATTGATACATAAAATGAATTAACAATTAATAAAAATTGATTACCAATTAAAAAACCTTTAACAATAAATGTAAATACCAATAAATAAATACAAAATATTTACTTAATTATAATTAAATTACTTCCCACCCTATTCCCCTATAAACCCACAACCTGCTACGGAGAATAAATTAATACAATTAACATGATTATCTATTAATCAATTAATAACATTAATAAATATTAATCACCAATTAAAAATTATTTAACAATAATTCAAAATGAATACCAATAAATAAGTACAAATATTTAATTAATTACAATTAAATTACTTCCCACCCTATTTCCCTATAAACCCACAACCCGCTACAGAACTAAAAAGCAAAATTAAATTAAAAATATTTAATAATTGCTAAAAATGTATATTTAATTTAATAAAATGAAATTATTTCCTACCGTATTCTCCTATAAACCCACAACCCACTACAGAATTAAATTACACTAAAATTAAATATTATAAAATTCATTACTAAAAAAAATTAAACATACATTACAAAAATAATATACACTTTTCACACATACACTAACATACAAAATACTTTAAAAAATTCAATATTATTAAAAATGCGATATATTTTTATGCCTATATTATATACTTCGATATTTTGACTTCAATATTTTGACAATCGATATTCCTTACCTTCAATTTGATATTTTTAACCACTATATTGTGTCCATTTGATATTTTGTCCATTCTATATTTTTTATTCGATATTATGTCCATTCTATATTTTTTCTTCAATATGATGTCTTGTTATCGTTAAAATCGCCAGCTAGTATGATAGTGGTTGCGTCGAGGATTTTTTCTAGTTGAGTATAAATATCTTCCCAAAAGGCTGGATTGTCTATGGTTATACCTATTAACTATATAGAACTCATTGTTGTTTTTGACACATTTTGTAATGCACCATCTCCTCTGTTAGTCCAAAAGGAAAGAACTGGAGTTTTTGGCTATTAAGAATATAACACCACTCTTTTTGCCAATTGCTGCAGAGCAAGCAACATCAGGGAATTAGTGACTTTTACATTTTAGGGATTGTGTGTGGTCAAGTTTGGTTTCTTGTAAGAGGATAACATCACCTCTTTGTTTGTTGAGGTTTTCAAGGACCTTCCTTCTCCTAACCTGATGATTGATCCCTTTCACATTCAGGGATACTATTTTAATGGATTGGTTTGTTCCAGTCATTGATACGTGTTGTGTCTGGAGGTGGTGAGCGATCTTATTGACTTCACCTGCTTGGTGAATATCACTTGGATACGATCACCCAGGGTCAATAGTGTTGTGAGAGCGGCAATCGAGAGAATAAATAAAATCAATAGAATGTGTATCTTCACTCTGGATATGACATTCAGAAATAGTAATAGAGTATGAAGAGTGCAAGAGAACATAAGAAAAATGTACTGCAGTCCCTCCCCCAAATATAGCTTTCGGACATGGTGATTAGAGGAAGGACTGCGCCTTCAGGGTACAGACTGTTAAAACTGTTAGAACTATTAACACCGTAAAAGCTTCACTTTGACTAGCATACAACTAGCATGTAACTAGTATATAACTGGAATGTATATTACTGGCATGTCCCCACCAATATTAAATGAGTTTATAGTTATTTAACATTTTCTCATTGCGTACAACTAGCATGTGCTAGTAACTAGTATATGACTAGAATGCTTATAACTGGCATTTATCCTTCAGGAGGAAATGAGCTTATAGCTATTAGGTATGTTATCATTTATAACAAACACATATCTTTTGTAATAAAAAATTATAACCTTGACCTTGACTTCTAGGCAGTTCATCGGGCCGTTTTCCCTCAGCTCATTTTGGAAGTTGTCGAATGTAGTTACTTGTAGTCACAAGTAGTTACCAGTAGGTACCTGTATTCTAATTGAGAAATAGGACATAGAAAACACCAAACAAGTATTTACAGTTGATGATTCAAATATTCATGGTGTTGTAGAGCTATACAACAATGAAGCTCCTATTAGGAGCCCGGTGCATAAAGAAATGGTTTGTTTGAAAGATGGAGCTCCATTGATTATCCGTTCTAGGGTCATTGGTTGGTATTGAATCTTGTTGTACTGAAGGAAGACCATTCCATCTGGGAGTCTCTTTTGTCCTACAGAATTGTATTGAGTGTGTTAGGGTTTTTGAAGACATGCATGCTACCTTGAGCAGAGATTCAGTATTTTGCCGGGCCAGAGAATGATCCTTAAATGTTCATGTTTTTGGGATTATCCACTGCTATGCTGCATTCCTTTCTAAACTTGAGGTGATGGACTCATGTGTCTAATCCCAGTTGGTTGAGTATAACGTTCTTGACTCCTTCATAGGAAGTGGTACCATAAGGATTGGCTACCTGTTAGGTGGCCTGTGTTTCCCCGACTAGTAAGGGAGCCAGGAAGAAAGGCCATTTGTCAGGTGGCCAGGCATGAGCCTTAGAAGCCCTCTCGAAATTTAAAAACAGGGCATCTGGGTCTTACCCAGGGCATATTTCTCTAATGACATGTCAAGGCCTGTGGATGAGGTGCGAGTGCCAGAGAGGTTGGACATTAATTGGAAATTGATTATCAGCGACCTTGTGTAGTCTGGCTACTTGCAACATCATAGTGTCCTTATGGATTTGCAGTCCGCTGAGGGCCCATTCTAATTTTCTCTGCCTTGAATGAGCAGTTTTACCACATTCTCCATTTTTATCAATGGTCCAGTGTGCCCGCATTCTCCATCAGCTGCGGGTGAATATAAACACAAATAAAAAAAAATGTGTTCTAGGGTTTTATTGTTACCCCTTATTTTCTTAAGAATTTCACACAAGTTTTAACTAAAGTAATAAAGTCCAATTGTCTTAATGTCTTATATCTCTATTTCTTTTAGGGTCGGTCCCGGCAGATAAGAAAAAACCCCAGGGTAAGTAACGTCTCTTTTACCCTTTTGAATAAGGATAGACTAATCACCAAGGAATAAGTCACCTGTGGTTCTGTACTTTCTTTACAAAATCAACAAAGAATGAGGGATGGTTTGTCGCTTTCTTAAAACAAGATCTATTTTTTTAAGTCACTAGAGAAGAGATAAATAAATAAGAGTGCCTCTTAGATACAAATAAAAAAAAACGGCTTCCCTTAAGAACCTGAAACCAATTTGGTGAGGGAAGAAGAGAAAGAGAAAAGTTTAGGTTATTTTCTCCTCCCATGTTTCCCAAATCTGGCCCATAGCCGGTTAGCTGGTTAAACAATGTTTTTCCAGAAATGTGGCAGGCGACGCTTCATTTTGGGGGCTCGGTACTAGTCTTAAACAATGTGTGGAGCTCAGGGACACCGGTTCCAAAAAGTTGCCACTCTTCTCATCACAGCTACTACCGGGTCTGGGATTTCCTATCCAGCTTCCAGCAGTGAAGGGGTTTGGATCTCCAAACCTTGGGTCCTTCCTCTCTGCCAACTTTGAAAAAGGAACTAGGTCCGTCTCGGCTCATGGCGGCTTGTGGGATTCTAGATTAGATTGGTTCTCCCTTCCGGATCTGTTTCTTCTTCTTCATCCTCTGGTTCTGGATGATGGTCATTAAAATGACTGTGTTGTTCCCTGATTGGCTCGAAGGGGGTCTCATGACCGAAGTCATCTGGCTCAACCAATGTTATAATTTCCTCTTCTGGTGTATCTGAAGAATGGCATATGTGCTGTGAGCAAAGAGAAAAGGATTTGGGTAAGGCTGTCTCATTTAGAATGTACAAAATAATATTACTTTCTTCTTCGGATTCACTTTCCTGTTCACTGCAGGCTGTTAAAATATTAGCCAGGTGGCACCAGGGAATTAATTTAGTGAGCACAAGAACGAGGATCCGCCCATGGCGGAAACTTACCCCGGAAGCATTTTTAGCCTATTTTAAGTACGAAAGTAATTTGGCTCTCCCATTAGAGCAAAGGGTAGATAATCTGGAGCCTTCCATTTTACAAGCTTTAGATCATGTCATTCCTGAAACTACAGTTAAAACTAAATTGGTGGCTTCTCCTTGGTTTACCACCAATCTCAAGATATATAAATTGGCTAGTAGAGCCGCAGAGAGAATATGGCGGAAAACCAGGACCGAGGAGGACAGAGCCAAATGCAAATCACTTCATTCAGACTACATGAAAAAAATAAAATTGGCAAAGAAGGAGTATTTAACTCAGCGGATAAAAACCTCAGCTAATTCAAACAGAGAACTATTCAAAATATTGAAGGAATTCACGGCCCCTCGTGAATGAATGAATGAATGAATAAGATTTATAATGCGCAAACAATAATCTGAAGGTATCAAGGCGCCTAACAGAAAGAGGTCAAAAAGAAAGATTGCTGCTTCGCTACAGGTATGCTTGCGTAAAAAGGTGAGTTTTCAGGGCCCTTTTAAAAGCCTGAAGGGTAGGCAGTGATCTTATTTCCAGGGGATGACCATTCCACCGAGTAGGGGCCAAGGTGGAAAAGGCCCTGCCGCCCCATTTCGCTCTCCTGAAACGAGGGGTCGTTAGCAGAAGTCTACCGGAGCACCGTAGATTTCTGGTGGGGAGATAGCGGAACAGAATGGAGCCTAGACCAGAGGGGCTGTTTCTGGCCAGAGCCTTGTATGTCAGGCATAAGATCTTAAAATGAATCCGAGCCTCTACAGGGAGCCAGTGTAGCAGCTTTCTAGCTGCTGTGGCTGAGGAGCGCTTGGGGAGGTCCAAGACGAACCTGGCAGCGGCATTTTGGACTACCTGCAAGCGTTGTAGATGGACCTTTTTCAGGCCCGCGTACAGTGCATTGCCGTAGTCTATTCTAGAGCGTATCAGAGCAACTGCTAGTTGTTTCCTGGCCTGTAGGGAGAGGTAGTTCCTAATCCTTCTAAGGATATGGATAATGCCCCAGCAGGTGGAGATGGTACGACGAACCTGTTGCTCATGTCAAGGGCAGGGTCAATCATGACCCCCAAATTCTTGGCAGAGGCAGTAGGGGTGGGACAGGCTCCTAGTGACTCTGGCCACCAGCTAGAAGACCATACTTCCTCTTTCCCTCCGAACACCATCACCTCTGTCTTCTCTCCATTTAGTTTAAGCGAGTTTGTTATCATCCATTTGCCGACTGCCTCCATACAGAATCTAAAATTGGAGGCAGTCGGAGCGCTAGCATGGGAGAGAGAGCCCAGGATCTGGGTGTCGTCAGCATAGAAAATTATCTCCATCCCGTAAGATCTAATCAGCCTGGCAAGTGGGGTCACGTAGATGTTAAAGAGGGTCGGACTTAAAGCCGACCCCTGAGGGAGCCCACATTGCACAGGAAGGGATGGAGATAGATAGTCCCCCTCGTGCTGAACAATCCCTGTTTAGCCCTTCCCAAAAATGGGTTGAATCAATGGCTGAATTTTTTGAGGTTAAAATCAAGTTAATATATGCTGCTTTCCCTACTTCAGATTCTGACCAACCAACCCCAGATGGTAGTTTGGTGACGCCAGTTAGATGCTGCCAGATTTGACAGATTAACCAATCGCACTCCTCTGGGGAAATCAATCCCTTCAAAGTTTCAACTCAGTTCAAACGTGAGGTATTCTTAAAGTATACCAAAGGAACCAATCTGTTGCTCAAATTTATTCTTATAGTTCAATATTGTTCCAAAAGTAAGCTGTTACATCACAGCTGTATCAGAGTTCAACAACATTCCAATGAACATCATGTTATCCATAGATTCATCCAAATACCCAATGCATTTTGTGCTGTCCGCACTTCGTCAGGGGAAATACATTTCTATGAGGTAAAATCAAAATGAGGTGTAATCAATGATAAGGAAGCAGGTCACAGTCTGTGCAGAATGCTAAACATTGTACTCAGGGGATGACAACAATCGATCTATATACATGCTTTAACGTAGGTGAAATACAGTGGTGTGTGAAAAAAATGAAAATGTGCAACCCGAGTGATGTTAAAAACGGGAGGTATTCCTATGGTTAATCCGAGGGTACAGGAACGTGTGCCACGAATATAAACAAACCCAGTGCTTCGTTTAACAAACAAACGGTTAAACTGGTGCCGTGTAGTTCATTTGCAATTCCGTGAAGGTGAATACCTCGGTGATGTGCGACGTGTCGCTCGTGTAAATAAACGCTAAATTAATGTGCATATTTGGCTCAAGTGGGTACATGCTGTAAAGCACTTACCGGTCGGGTAGTTAGGTGGGACGCATAGTTAGTTTTCACTGTTCTGGTCCGAGGTTGGGTTAGTCTGTGTTAGCGCATGCGCTTAAACGCGTTATGAGAGAGTTCCCTCGTAACCCGGAAGTGTGTAACGCAGTGTATTATCTTGAGCAATGAATAATAGATGAATAAGGTGGACGTCTGGCGGCAGTTATAGTGCAGGATATATAATAATACCTTGGGAATAGCATTACCCTTAAAAAACAATAATCACGTTTAAGTGTGCAGTATGTACATGGGATGTGTGGTTAGAATCGCGGCCATATTGGTGTGGTCAGAGGCATACTTAAACAAAGAAGGACAACTATATAAACCCCTAAGGTAGAAACACATAACGGAGGTCAAAAATTGTAATGATAATTTTTGCAGGGAGCAAAAATTGCGTCTTCTGTCTAGCTGGCATAGTGATCGATACTAAAACATATTCATATGAAAATGTCAATATCTGAGATAATGTAGTTCGTTAAATAGCATGAAACAGTGAATCTGAATTATTAAAAATCAGGACTATAAGACGCTACTATTTTCAAGACGTTCATTTAACCCCGTGCAGGAATTCAGTTTTTTGATCCAAAACATCTCGCGTTGGAGCAGTCTTTTTTTGTTATCGCAGCCTTGCCTAACAGGAACACACTCCAAAACCAAAAAACGAATCTGACTGATGTTGTGACTGTTGGAAATATAGTGTGCGGCTACTGGGGCCTTGGAGGATCTGTTTCTTATGGTACTTTTATGCTCTGTCATTCGAATTTTAATTTTCCTCTCTGTCTTTCCCACATAGGGGAGCCCACAGGGGCATTTAAGTAAGTAAACCACGTTTTTGGAGTCGCATGTAGCGTTGGTGAAAAGCTTGATGTGTTTCCCTGTGGTTGGGTGGTTAATGCTGTTGCCACAAATAATGTTGTTACAGTGACCACAGTTCGCGCATGGAATCGTTCCTGTGTATTTTTCATTTTTGTTACGTACAACCTTTTCTATCAAATCCTTTAAGTTTTTGGATCTTTGGTAGGCGAACAACGGTTTACTAAAAAGTCCTTTGAAATCTGGTTCTTTCTCAACCCTTTCCCAGTTTTTTAGAATGATTTTCTTTATTTGGTGGCTTAAGTTTGAGAATTTAGATACAAACACTGGTTTACTTTGGTTCATGTCCTTTGTGTGCATTTTAAGTAATTCTTCCCTGGAGATAGCTTGTGTTCTTGCTTTGGCTTCTTCTAGAATGTTGTCTGGATATTTCCGTTGTCGAAATTTTGTAATCATTAAGTTTGCGTTTTTTTCAAAGGTTTGATCATTTGATGATATTCTTTTCATTCTTAATAGCTGAGAGTACGGTAGATGCCATTTCAATGACATGGGGTGACAGCTGTCAAAAATCGCCGCCATCTGAGATGTTTGATAACCAAGATCTCTACTTGACAAAATTCACGCCGATCACGGTCAAGGAGACTCTTGAAGGACTCAGCCGAATAAGGTCAGGCTCCCATATGGACCCTTTCCCGCCACGACACTGCACGAATATCATGACCCTGTTAGCCAAGCCCCTGAGAGCTATCTTTAACGCCTCTCTGGAGCAAGCTGAGGTCCCTTCCAAATGGAAGCAGGCCCAAGCCAAGCCTATTTTGAAGAAGCCATCTGATGATCCTGCTTTACCTTCCCACTACCGGCCAATATCATTGCTGCCTTTTTTTGGTAAGGTGTTGGAACTTCTTGTGAACAACCGACTGACGACTTACATAGAAGCCAGGGGAGCCCTTGATCCCTCCCAGTCTGGCTTTCGGGCCACGCACAGCACTGAGACCGCTGTAGTGGAGATTGTGGATAACATCAGACTCACGGTGGATAGGGGTGATTCAGCTGTACTCATCCTCCTAGACCTATCCGCAGCATTTGACACCATCTCCCACGGTATTTTGAAACATCGGCTATGGGAGATTGGTGTCCACGGAGGGGCACTGGGTTGAATTGAGGATTATCTCACTGGCCGCCTCACTACCGTTTGAGTCGACTCCCTGGCTGCCCGTAGTCGTCCGCTCACAGTGGGCGTGCCTCAAGGCTCGATTTTGAGCCCGCTGCTTTTTAATCTGTACTTGAACCCTTTGGCTAAAATAATCAAATCTTTTGGCTTTGGAACGGTGTCATATGCAGATGATACGCAGCTGCTGATCACATGCGGCGTTGATCCTGCCGACACCTGCGTACGTTTTAAAAAATGTATGGTTGAGATCAGCAGATGGATGCAGGTGAATAAACTCCAACTCAATGCGGGCAAGACCGAAATCATTCTGTTTGGAAAAGCAGATAGATGTTGGACGCCAGAGTTGTGGCCATCCGAGTTGGGAGCTTGCCCGGCCCCTAAGCCGGTGGTCCTGAACCTTGGAATTATAATGGACAGCGCTCTGTCCTTGAAAAATCATGTAGCCAAGGTGACTGGCACCTGCTATCGTATAATGCGTGGCCTCAGAAAGATCTTCAGATGGCTTCCGCTTGAAGCCAGGAAGTCATTGGTTCAGGGCCTGATCATTAGCCATCTTGGTTATGGGAACGCCATGTAACACGGCCTGAATAAGGACCTGTTGACAAAACTCCTAACTCTGCAGAACACGGCGGCTAGATTGGTGCTGGATCTGCCACCTAGAACGGCGTCCGCCCCAAGTTTGAAACAACTACACTGGCTTCCCATACGACAAAGAAGTCAATTTAAGATCCTATGTTTGACCCACAATGCATTGTATAATAAGGGTCCCCGGTACCTTAAAAAAAAATTGAACTGGTATGTCCCCAAGAGGTCCTTAAGATCTAGCCATAAGTCTTTGCTAATGCAACCTTGCGTGCGAACCTCTAGGCACGGGCAGCGTTCCTTCTCATTTCTCGCACCTGTGCTCTGGAATAAGTTACCCCCTCACCTTCTTTCCATTAAGGAGCACCAGCAATTTCGTAAAGCCTTGAAAACATGGCTTTTTCCCTATGGGGCCCCTATTCTTTGCTATGATGCCCTTTCTGTATTTGTCTCATCCTCCCCTGTTCTTATGCTGCAAGCGCCTTGAGACCTTGCAGTGATAATGGCGCTCTATAAAAACCTATGACATTGACATTGACAGCTGAAAGAAGGGCAATCCTGAGGCTGTAGACTCAAAAAAATGGAAAAAACAAATGTTGCGCCATGAATAGTGAAGAGGCATTGTCAAGTTTCACTGACAGACACACACAACAGATACAGCACTACAGCAGCAGTGGGGACAGCAAAAAAAGGGGAAGGGGCAGTGTGTGGGTACTTCATGTATGCCAGAGTAAAATGCCAATGTAATGGTTCTCTTCCAATACAATGTGCAAGAATGGATGCTATGCTTGCACTGCAGACATTTAAACTTGTGACTTGCATATTGCACACAGATCTCTACAGCAAGTGCTTAACCCACTAATTTATTTTAGTGGCTTGTAAATCCATGATCTCTGCAAAGTCAGTACTAGGTCGTTCCATAATGCACTGCCACTGGAGTAGGTGTTACATGCTTTTTTGGTCCTACACCCTAGCTCTTTAATCCTGCTTTTGGCCTTTTAAGTCTAGTACAAAAAAGGTTTGCTCTCTCTCTCTTTCTCTCTCTCTCTTTCCCTGTGTTCAATAGTTAAGTTAAGCTATTACCACAAAATTCAGAAAGGCCACACACCCCTATGCTTACATCAAAAAGCACCCTTACAAAAAGCAATTGCAAACACTGTTCTTGCACCATCAGTCTTGTAGAATACTAGTCACTCTCACCACCAATGTTACATTTCCCAATATGTATCGCTCACCATAAAAAGACAGGGTGACTAAGGATGTGTTGCTGTAAAGGGATGAAATGATGAAGTGAAGTTTGTGGGAACATGAAGCTAAAAAATATGATGTGACAAAATGGGGAGGTGTATGGGTCTGGACTTTTACTGTTAAATAAAGTGGTGTTGTGTAGTTCCTTCTAATCCTTAAGATCTTAGTATTGTTTGGATAACATAAACTGAGGGCTTGGTGCCTAGACAGATTCCTGATACCTCTGCGAGATATATTGTCCTATAGATCAGCTAGCTTGCATTGACACTGCAAGCCCCCTTAACTTTTCAGGGTGCGAACAGTTTCTGGCAACCACTGAACATGAAAACCCTGACCCCTAAGGAATCATGGAAACAGTACAGAACCTTTCGCTCAGTCAATCTTGCTTACTTGTTCCCTAAGAAATATAAAGAGAATACAAAGTGGGACGTTTTCAATGATATTTATTTATCCAAAGTTATTCTTGCATGAAATACGTGTGCTGCAGAGTTTAGGAGATAGCAGTAAATAAAATATCTTGCAAGTACCAAGAGAGTAAACAGTCGATACATTTCTACCTTGGTGCTGAAGCAATGAATATATGCAGGATTATATACAAAATGGAAATCAACCGTACTCCTACAATGCAAACTCTACAGTAAGTGTACCTAGAGTGAGTGTAAGGCTAGAGTAAGGCTAGAGACAATTATATTCCCTTAGGATGATCCAACCCAATTACCTGATGGAAAGAGTTAAGGGCCCTATCTTGTTCTCGAGTTGGACAACCCTCAGGGAATGTCAGACCAGTACATGGTAATTTGTCGGCAGGCACAGACCGTCAGTGTCAGTAGTAATGCCTCTTCAACTAATCTATTGAGATGCATATACTTTACAATAAAGTGCAGCCTTTGCAATGTGCATGCTAGATTCATGATGTTCTGGATATATGGATAGTGCTGGCACCTCGTGGATAAAGATAGGATGACTTTTGTACCTAGTGCTCAGAGATGCCTGATACATGATGTTCAAGGCATTATAACAACGATGTGTGAAGCTGGATGTATTAACAAAGTATTTTCAGAGAATAAAATCCAACATTATCATGCATGCAAATGTGTGCAAAAGGTCATTGCTGAAACGTTATTTTCTAGGACAATGTATGGAATAAACTTCCTTGCTACATGTGTCTAACCCTGGAATATAACACCCACTCTTCAATCTAAGGGCTTCTATATAAAAGCTATCTAAAAAGATAGCATAAAAATTAAATTAAAAGGTTAAATATTAATTTGGATACAACTGGAGTACCTTGATCAGCAAGAACCTCTTTAGGGAAAGCTACCCTAGAGAATATTTGAATAAGAACTATAGAATATTTCTATTAGTGGCTGACTTAAGGGGTACTCTTTAGGATAGTGAGTGGCATTGACGACCGACAACTATCAAGCAATAAGTGTTACCCTGTTTAAATTATTTAGAAGGGATTGATCAGATTCAATCCAATACGCTTAAAGGGTTGTTCTACCACAGGTATGGGTTGGAGGGCAACTGCTGGAGTTTTAGATGGGTTTTTCTGTTTACAGATCTCATAACTCTGGCAATATACTTGTTATCTTGGCGTGAATGCCGGGCCAATAGAAATATCATAACAACATTTGAGATGTTTTCTCTGGTCCAGAATGGCCAGCGTAATAAATGTGAATGGGAGGAAAAAACAATGTGTTCCTTAAAGTCATTTGGAACTAGGAGTTTGAGGGCTGCCCCTATTTTTTCAATTCTATATAGAAACCCCTTTTTTTTACTAAATGGGGGAAACTGCAAACTAGTGTTTTCTTCATTTTCTAGCATTTTGTAGGGTACTGTCATTCCTTCGACCATGATGGGAATCACAATTTATCTGCCAAGGTTCAGCTGTGGGAAAGGCATTTTGCGATTTTGAATAGTTCTCCATTTTAAGTAGAAACTAAGACAATTGGGCTTTAAACATAGTGAGATACTTTGTGTTTCTGTGCTATGTATCAATTCTTCTAGGAGAGATGGCAGGAGTCTGGCTTTTATTTTCATCTCTTTACCTGTTTGAGTAGTCACTGTCACCTCAGCTATTGTATACTTCCATATGTCTCAATGAAAACATCTAATCTCTACTTCCTTCTATAAAAAGATCTGGGAGAGTTCTACCCATTTCTGTAGGATAACTGACTGAAGACATCCTAAATCTAACAAAGCATTAATCCTATGAATTTAAATGTATAGACTTACATAAAAGCAGTGTCTCAGCTCTTGCGTATAAAGAACGTTCCTTGGGATACAACTAACGCACATTGGTTCTTCAACTGGCTTTTTATGGGAAGGACAGAGAAATGTGTCCTCATTCACCACAGTCAAACATTTTGAATTTTAAAAGGAGTTCCACATGGTTTGAAAGATCCTAACTTTAGAAGAGTCTGTGAGAATGTTGTTAGGTATTTTCTCGTGTTTGAGAGGAGGCCGACTTCTTACTCGGTTAGGTTTTCCGATGTTTAAGTGTGGCTGGACTCCAGCAATGATTGTGGCCATCGCTACCACTTGTTCTACGGTTAGACCTGTATATTGTTTGAGTCATTTTTGTGTTGCTAGGGGTAAAGCCTTTAGATATTTTTCCAAACAACTCAAATTCATGATTTGTTCCTTGGTGTTCTCAGGGGGTCTTTTCCATTTATTTGCAGCCAATTTAAGTTTAAAGAAAAGAGTTTTGGGATTTTCCCCTGCTATGCCACATTCCTTTCAAAACTTTAGGTGATAGGCTTCTGAGTCTGATATGACATTTTTGACTTATTCATAGGAAGTAGTGCCTTAAGGATTGGCTACCTGGTAGACGGCCTGTGCTTCCCCAATTAGTAATGGAGCCAGGAAGAAAGGCCATTTATCATGGGGCAATCACAAGCTCTAGCAGCCCTCTCAAATTTTAAAAGAAATGCATCTTTGTCTTCCCCAGGGACATATTTCTGTAATGTTATGTGGGGACCTGTGGACGAGGTGCGAGAGGCAGAGAGGTTAGACGTTAATTGAAATTGATCTTTAGCGACCTTATGTAGACTGGCCACTTGCAACCTCATAGTGTCCTTAAAGGTTTTACTTTCCACCTTGACAGAAGACATTTGTCTTTTGAGGGCCCATTCTAATTTTCTCTGCTCTTGAATGAACAGTTGTACCACGTTCTCTATTGTTATCAATGATTTAATGTGCCTGCATTCTCCACCACTTGTTTGTTACGGTTGAATATAAACACAAATAAAAATACTAGCGTTCTAGGGTTTTATTGACACTCAATTATTTTCTCCAGAATTTCAAACAGATTTTAACTAAAGTTAAGAAAATCCAATTGTCTTAATGTCTGTTATCTACTTTTCTTCTTTTAGGGTCAGCACAAGCGAAGGGTCCGTACCCCCTCCCAGATTCCCCTGGAAATAATTCCCAGGGTAAGTCATGTCTCTTTTACAGTATTAAATAAGGGTAGACTAATCACCACAGAGAAAGTCACCTATGTTCCTGTACTTTCTTTATGAAAAAAACAAAGAAGGAGGGGTGGTTGGTCTCTTTCTTAAATCAAGTACTAATTTGTTAAGGCACGAGTGAAGAAAAATATAAATGAGATTCCCTCTTAGGTACAAATAAAAAGAAAATGTCTTCCCTTAGGTACCTAAAACAATTTTGGTGAGGAAAGAAGAGAAAGAGGAGAAAAAAAAGGATAGGAAAACATGAGGAATTAGTGGAAGTTTAGGTTCTTCTCCCCTCCCGTTTCCCCAAATCCGGCCCTTAGCTGGCTAAGCCACATTTCTCTGGAAACGTGATGTAGAGATGCACTGTTTTGTGGGCTTGGTTCTAGTCTTTGACTCAGTGTGGAACTCAGCGATGCTAATTCCTTCAAGGTGCTGGTCCTCTCTTCACAGCTGTTGTCAGGGCAGGGATTTGCTTTTTGGCTTCCAGCAGCTACATGGCTTGGATTGCTGAAACCCTGGGTCCTTTCTCTTTGACAAATTTGAGACAGGAACCAGGTCGGTCTCGGCTCCTGGTATCCCGGGGGACTCTCCATTATCATGGTTCTCACCTCCAGATTAATTTCTTCTTTGTCCTCTGTTTCATGATTACGGTCCATATTACAACCTGTTTTTCCCCTTATTGGTTCCAGGGGGGTCTCATGACCGAAATCATCCGGTTCAACTGATGTTATCATTTCCTCTTCTGATGTGGTTGAAGAATGGCAGGTGGTCTGTGGGGGGAAAGAAGAAGGGTCAGGCACGGCTGTCTCATATAGAACGACCCAGTGAATGTTACTTTCTCCTTCTGATTTTAAAGTATTGGCCAGGTGCAAACTATAGTCACTAGGGAATCACTTTTGTGAGTTGAAAGAAGGCCAGTTTGGAGGATGTAGAGACAAAAACATACATAGACACAGCAAATGTTTTGCAATATATAGTGAAAAGGTATTGTCAAGTTTCACTGACACACACATGTAACAGGTAAATCACTACAGCATCAGAGTGGACAGCAAGGAAAATATGCCACGGTGGGGTACTTTATCTATCCCAGGCTAATGGTGAATGTTATGGTTCTCATCTAATTCAATGTGCAAGAATAGATGGCTATGCGTTAAATGTAGGAATTCTAGCTTGTGATTTGCAGATTGCACACAGTTCTCTATAGCAATTGCTTAACCCACTGACCTATGTGACTGGCTTGTCTGTCCACTATCTCTGCAAAGTCTGTACTAGGTCATCCCACTGTGCATTGCAACTGGAGTAGGTGTTACATGCTTTTGTGATCCTACTTTTTATCTTGTTAAACTGGCATCTGGCTTTTTAGGTCCAGTGCAGAGAACAATTTCCTGTCACTCTCTCTCGCTCTCTCCATCTTTCTCCTTCTTGTCTCTCTCTTTCTCTCCTAATTTCTCTCACACTCTCTCTTGCTTAAGATAATTAATTACCACGAAATTCAGAAAGGCCATACACCCATTTGCTCACATCAATATCCACCCATACAAAAAGCATTTGTTCACACCATTCTCGCACCATCAGTCTTGTACAATACTACTGACTCCCGCCACCAAAGTTCCATCTCCCAATATTTCTCACCCACCAGAAAAAGGCAGGCTGACTAAAGATGAGTTTCTGCAAAGGGATGAAATGATAAACTGAAGTTTGTGAGGACATGAAGATAAAGAATATGATGTGACAAAAGGGGGAGTTGTGTGTGTCTGGGCTAATTCAGTTAAATAAAGTGGTGTTGTGTCTTTCCTACTATTCCTTAGGATCTGCAATTTGTTTGGACATAATAAACTAAGGGATTGGTGCCTAGACAAATTCTGGACCCCCTGTAGGATATGTTGGCCTATAGACCATCTAGCTCGCAGTGCCACTGCAGGCCCCCTAACTTATCAAGGCACTAACAGTTTCCAGCAATCACTGAACATGACAACCAAGGCCCCTAAGGAATTGTGGAAACATTACAGAACCTTTCGCACAGTCACTTGTGCTCAGTTGCTTTCATAGAAAAATACAGAGAAAGCACAATGGGATGATTTCAATAATATTTATTGAACCAAAGTTAATCTTGCATTAAATGCATGTGCTCCAGTTATAAGGAAACAGAAGCAAATAAAGAAGATTACAAGCACCAAGAGAGTAAACAGTAGATACATTTCTACCATGCTGCTGAAGCAATGAATATATGCAGGCTTCTATGCAAAATGGTAATCTAATGTACTCCTTAGATTAAAACCATATTCTAGGTGTACCTACAGTTTGTGTAGATGTAGATCCAACAATTCTCCCTAGGGACGTTCCAACCTCATTACCTAATGGGAGAGAGTGAAGGACCCTGTCTTGGTCTCGAGTTGGACACACCTCTTGGAATGTCAGTCCGGTGCATAGTGATTTCTCAGCAGGCAGAGACCTTCAGACTCAGTATCTAATCAATCTACTGTGATATATAATATTGATAATAAAAAGCAGGCTTCACAATGTGCATGCTAGATTAGACTTGTTATGGATATATGGTTAGTGCTGTTGATCCATAGATGAAGATATGAAGACTTTTGTACCTAGTGCATAGATAGGCCTAGTACATTATGTTCAAGGCATTAAGACAATGTTTTGTGAAGGTGGATGTATAAACAAAATAGTTTTAGAGAAACTAATCCAACATTTTGTGCATGCAAATATATGCAAAATGTCACTGCTGAAAAATTATTTTCTAGGAAAAAACTGCCTAGCTTCATATGCCTAACTCGGGAATAGAACACCCACTTCTCATCCTAAGGGTCAATATCTAAAAGCTATCTAAAAAGACAGTATCAAAATTAAATAAAAAGGAAAAAACTATGGTTAACATTGTCTAAAAGCAAGCTTCCCTTTTAAAATACTCTAAGAAGCCTTAAAGTCTTTATACTGTTTAAAATCCTAAACACTCCTAATGCCATGGTGCCTAGAAAAGGAAAATAAAACAAAAATGTTTTGGTTGAATATAATTTATAAAAAAGCCAAATTGTTCCTACATGGAAAAAGCCAATTATTTCATGTGTGCCAGGTGGCTGACAAAACATTGTTGTTGCCCATAACCGCAGATGACAATCCTAGAAGCACACTTTGAAGCAAAATAATAGAACAAACGTGATTCCATCCAATTCCAACAGCAGACGCCGAGGGAGAGATTGCATTCTTCATGCGTATCGTTAACCAATTGTCTAAGTCACTAGTTGCCGAAGCACCCCAGGGTTGCTCAATAAAGGTATACATCAGCAACTTAAGATACTGGGACAGCAATACCCATGGGCCATTAACAGGTCCAGTAGTACGTCAATGTCCAATGGTGCCACCAGTTTTGATCTTAGGCATATGTCTAATACACATTTTTTGCTGCAAAGCAGGCAGTAGAATACAATTTGAATGCAGTTAGGCCAAACAGACCTGAAGGAAAGGAACCATTGCTCATCCAGTTTTCAAAGTCAAAGTGTGCCCTATGTGTGAACCATGTGATCATGGCGTTGTCGCACTTGCAGTGCTGCCCCATTCATAATAAAACTGCGAAGTGCATTGTGAATTAGGAAAAATAAAATCAGTATTCCGACCAAAATTAGGAGGACAAGTGGGAGACCTCGAAAAGTGCTTCCCAGCTCGGAGCGTATGAATGATGGAATAACTGCAAAGATTGTCTTATGTGCTGACCAGTTCAGAGATGACAAATTTAACACAATATACTTTTTCCCTCATATAAGAAATGTTAAAGATCCGATGAAGTAGCTCCCCAAAATTAAGCAGGAAGTTAGTGTGAGTAGTGTCTGTATCTCTGATGAGGGCCTTTCATCCTGGAGATCAAAAGTCTCTCTGGCCGAATTAGGGT
Organism: Lissotriton vulgaris; assembly: GCF_964263255.1. Lineage (NCBI taxonomy): Eukaryota > Metazoa > Chordata > Amphibia > Caudata > Salamandridae > Lissotriton > Lissotriton vulgaris. The sequence goes on along the minus strand of NC_141696.1, from coordinate 457,223,107 downwards.
CACATTCTGTGGACAAAACATGGCTTTCAATCTGCTGAGTGAATCAAAGTGCATGTTGGATACATTTGTTAAAGGCCGCAGCAGTGCCTCTTTGATTTTGCGGGTAGGTTGAAACAGCACTTGTGTATAATAAGTTACTAAGGAATTAGCCATCTCTAGATTAGCAATGCCCGGTTCCATTCCTCAGCAACCTTAATCATTCAGCATCAAGTAGCTCCCACTTAAAAAGCAATTAAAAAACTGTTGACATGACAAGTTCGCAACAGAAGCATTACATGCCCCATGAATAGAAATGTCCTTTCAAACTAAGTATCACCTTAGGGCATCCTCACGCTCAGAACCACAGAGAAAAATGTTGGTCCCCCTTTTGTGCACTAAAACCTGATAGGCAATTCCCTATAGTCATGTACTTAACCTTTACCTAGCACTTCGTATCTGACTACCAGTTGGTATTGGAGACACTATTGGAATTTTAAGGTTGTGACCGGTAGGGTGATATAACCATGAATAATCCAGTCTGTGGATAGTTTTACTGCCATGGTAAAAGATAAATGCTCTAATCTTTCAACGTGCAACAGAGTGTATTTCACATCAATCTTTGGGACCCAGTCAGGTCTTGCTGACACTGCTTTCATTTTTCCAGTGGTTTTGCGTTTCACTTGAACGTTAATTTGCAAAGCTCTGTATTATTTTAGGTCCTATAAAATATCCAAATGATCATTTAGGTCATGTAGAATTCCACACACCACTGTGCAGACACAACAGAGGTCTAAGACCCATATCCTCACCCCAAATTTGATCTCAGAGGGAACACAACATCCCAGGGATTTGCCATGTTGTCAAGTGCCCTCTGGACCTGATATAGGTAATTGAGCCAACTGCCACCCGAGCATAATACCGTAGCGGTTAAGGATCGCTTTAAATCCCTGTTCTTCCTTTCAAAGACTGAATTTTCCTTGGGATGGTAGGGGGAGGAGTATTGCAAGGCCACACCCAAACTAACCATAGCTCCTTTGTAAGCATTGAAGCTAAGCACTGGTCCCTGGTTGGACAGTTGTGTACCAATTGCGTGTGTACCGATTAAAGACTCATAAATCCTTTATAACAGCTCAGGCATCAGCCAATCACTGGGGCCAAATCCATAGGCATATAGAGCATGAATCCACTGCCTCCAAGATGTACTTGTAAGCCCTGTCTGAGTGTAGGGGACCCAGAGCTCCAAACAAACACAAGTGAGAGGTATGTCTGAGATCAATAAAGGTGATTGCAGTAGACATGCTACAGTGGAGCCTTTCTTATGTTGGCAGATGTCACATTTAAGTAGAAAGTCCTTGTTCTGTTTAGTGAGATCCGCCAACCAGTAAGTCTGCGCTATAATGAATCTGTAGTAGTAATCAGTGCATGTGCTGAACCCAGAACATCATGTGCAGCTATTAATAATTATAGTCTGTGATAAGTGTTTGGTATTGCTCTATCCCCACTCCTGGGATTTGAGCACTCAGAATATTGTGTTTATCTAACTTCTAGGAATACTTGAGTGGAAAGTCTTTCAGTGGTGCTGAGCTGTTGCGCAATGCATTGACAGCTATCACATTTGTTCTGTCTATTTTCGTGCTAGAGCGTCCAATTTAAGCAACTGCAGCTCTTCACACAGTTGCCCTGGCAGCTTCATATGCCATTGAGTTCCAATCAATTTGAACAACAACACATTGATGACTCAATGTATGAACATCATGAGCCCATGGCAGTCCTTCTTTCAGGTTCTTTGGCCTATGGATTAGTGCGACTGCAGGCCCCCCTAACTAATCAAAGAGCTAACAGTTTCTAGCAATCACTGCACATGACAACCATGACCCCTAAGGAATAGTGGAAACAGTACAGAAACGTTTGCTCTGTCACTTGTGCTCACTTGCTCTCAGAGAAAAACACAGAGAAAGCACAGTGGGATGTTTTCAATAATATTCATTGAACCAACGTTATTGTTGCATGAAATGCGTGTGCTGCAGTGATTAGGAGACAGAAGCAGGTAAAGGAGATTGAAAGTGCCAAGAGAGTAAACAGTAGATACATTGTTATCATGTTGCTGAAGCAATGAATGTATCCAGGCTTATATGCAAACTGGTAATCTAATTGTACTCCTATGATGAAAAACCTATTCTAAGGGTACCTAGAGTTTGTGTAGGTGTAGATCCAACAATCCTCCCTAGTGACATTCCAACCCTATTACCTAATGGGAGAGAGGGAAGGACCCAGTCTTGGTCTCGAATTGGACACCACTTATAGAATGTCAGTACGGTGCATGGCGATTTCTCAGCAGGCAGGGCTCTTCAGAGTCAGTCGAAGGGCCTCCTCTACCAATCTATTGAGATGCATATTATTTATAATAAAAATCAACATTCACGATGAGCATGCTAGATTAGTGAAGTTATGGATATATGGATAGCGCTGTCGCTCCATGGATGAAGATAAGAAGACTTTTGTACTTAGGGCCTCATTAGGATCGCGGACGGACTTGCGTCCATCTGCGACCCCAGAGGATGAGGGAACGTCCGCATGGGCTGCGGCGTTCCCTCATGTGCGATTAGGATGTGACCGCCACCCTGGCGGTCACATCCTGGATATTTAACATTGCGGCGGGTGCTGCTTCAAGCAGCACCCGCCGCAATGTTAAAAGTGCATGTTTAACATTTACATGCACAAAGCGGCAGGCTCCGCGCGGGGCCTGCCGCTTTGTGCAAGTAAATGCTGGGGGGTACCATAGGTACCCCCCATGTGCACCCCCCACCCACCAACACCCTGGGAGCCCGCAACGGGCCCCCAAAATCAAAAGTACACATGGTTTTCCACGGCGGAAAAACAGCCGCGGAAAAGCATGTTTATAAATGCTTCCTAATTTGGCTGGCGGTGTCTGATAGACACTGCCAGCCAAATGAGAGCTTTTCCGCCTCGGTTGTAATCCGACCGCGGTGGAAAAGCAGCGGACAGTAACCAAGACCCACCAGCCATCGTAATGCGGCGGTGGGTCTTTGGTGAGTCCGCAGAGGATTTTCCACCTCCTCCGGGCCGGTGGTGGCTTCCTCCGGGCCGGAGGAGGCGGAAAATCCTCCATCATAATGAGGCCCTTAGTGCATAGAGAGGCCTAGTACATTATGTTCACGGAATCAATACAATGTTGTGTGAAGCTGGTTGTATAACCCCTTCGCTGCTCATGACGAGCTCAGCTCGTCATGAGGCACGCTTGAGCTGTGCTCATGACGAGCTGAGCTTGTCATGTACAATGGGATTTACTCATAGCTCAGCACCGGGGGGGGGAAACCTCTAGCAGCCAAGGTGTATAAACAAAGTAGTTTCAGAGAAACTAATCCAATATTCTATGCATGCGAATATGTGCAAAATGGCACTACTGAAACAGTATTTACTATGAAAATGTGAGGAATAAACTGCCTTGCTTCATGTGCCTAACTCGGGAATTTAACACTGATTCCTCATCCTAAGGGTCAATATCTGAAAGCTATCTTAAAAGACAGTATCAAAATTAAACAAATAGTTAAAAGCTATGGTTATCATTGTCTAAAAGCAAGCTTCCCCTTAAAAATATTCTAAGAAGCCTTAAAGTCTTTATACTGTTTGAAATCCTAAGCACTCCTAAAGCCATGGTGCCTAGAAAAAGAAAATAAAACAAAAATGTTTTGGTCGAATATCATTTATAAAACAAGCCAAATTGTTCCCACATGCAAAAAGCCAAATATTTCATGTGTGACAGTTGGCTGACACAACATTGTTGTTGCCCATAACCAGAGATGACAATCCTAGAGGTATACTTCGAAGCACAATCATAGAGCAAAGGTGATTCCATCCAATTCCCACAGCAGACGCAGAGGAAGGAATTGCATACTGCATGCGTATCGTGAAGCATTTGTCTAAGTCACTAGGAGTTGAGGCACCCCAGTGTTGCTCAAGAAAAGCATACATCAGCAACTTAAGATGCTGCACACATCAATACCCATGGGCATTAACGGGTCCAGTAGTACATCAATGTCCAATGGCGCCACCAGTTTTGATCCTAGGCAAATGTCTAATAAACATTTGTTGCTGCAAAGCATGCAGTAGAATACAATTTCTATGCACCAGTGCTCATCCAGTTTTCGAAGTCAAAGTGTGCCTTATGTGTGAACCATGTGCTCATGGCATTGTCGCACTTGCAGTGCTCTCCCCATTCCTAATCAAACTGTGAAGTCCATTGTGGATTTGGACGAATAAAATCAGTATTCCCAACAAAAGTAGCAGGACAATTGGGAGCCCTCCAAAAGTGCTTGCCAGCTCGAAACGTATGAATGATGGAATAACTGCAAAGATTGTCTGACATGTGCTGACCAGTTCAGAGATGGCAAATTTAACACAATACACTTTTCTGCTCATATAAGAAATTTTAAAGATCCGATGAACTAGCTCCCCAAAATGAAGCAGGAAGTTAGTGTGGAGTATTGTCTGTATCTCCGATGAGGACTTTACATCCTGGAAATCAAAAGTCTCTGTGGCCTAAGTTAAGGCCACATTCTGTGGACAAAGCATGGCTTTCAGTCAGCTAAGTGAATCAAGGTGCATGTAGGATACATTCATTGAAGGCCACTGTAGTGTCTCCCTGATTTTGTGGGTATGTTGAAACAGCACTTGTGTTCAAGAAGTAACTAAGGAATTAACCATCACCAGATTAGCGATGCTGGGTTCCATTCCAGAGCAACCTTGATCATTCAGCATCAAGTAGCTCCCACTTAAAGAGCAAGTCAAAAACCTTACAGTATCACCGCAACTGGGAACCCTTCAGTTGACATTACAAGTTTGCAACAGAAGCATTACATGCCCCATGAGGGGAAATGTCCTTGCAAACTAGGTAACCCCTTAGGGCACCGTCAAACTCAGAACCACTGAGAAAAACTTCTGTCCCCCTTTCGTTCACTTAAACCTGAAAGGCAATTCCCAATAGTCATGTACTTAACCTTCACCTGGCGCTTCATATCTGACTAACTGTTGGTATTTGAGACAATATTTACATTTGAAACTTGTGACCGGTAGGGTGATATAACAAAGGAAAACCAGTCTGTGGATGGTGTTACTGCCACTGTAAAAGATAAATACTCTAATTTTCCAATGCGCAACATAATATATTTCACATTAATCTTCGGGACCTAGTCAGGTCTTGCTGATACTGCTTTCACTTCTCCAGTGGTTTTGCCTTTCACTTGAACGTTGCATTGTAAATCTCTGTATTCCTTTAGGTCCTATAAAACATCCAAACAATCATTGAGGTCAAATGGAGTTCCAGATACCACTTTGCAGACACAATAGAAGTCTGAGACTCATTATCCTCACCCAAAAATTGATCTCAGAGGGAACACAACTTCCCAGCAATTTAATTTCCATGTTATCAAGTGCCCTCTGGAACTGATATAGGTAATTGACTCAACTGCCACCTGAGCCTAATACCATAGTGGTTAAGGATCACCTAAAGTCCCTGTTCTTCCTTTCAATGACTGAATTTTCCTTGAGATGGTAGAGGTAGGAGTATCGCAAGGCAACACCTAAACTACCCATCGGTTCTTTGTAAGCATGGGAGCTAAGTGCTGGTCCCTGGTTGGAATGTTGTGTGTCAATTTGCGTTTGTCCTGATTAAAGACCCTTAAATCCTTTATAACAGCTCCGGTGTCAGTCAATCACTGGGGCCAAATCCAGAGAAATATAGAGCATGAATCCACTGCCAATAAGATGCACTTGTAAGCCCCATCTGAGTCAAGGGGAACGAGAGATCCAGAGCAAACACAAGCAAGAGGTATGTCTGAGATCGTTAAAAGTGATTGTGGTAGATGTGCTACGGTTGAGCCTTTCTTATGCTGGCAAATGTCACATTTAAGTAGGAAGTCCTTGTTCTGTTTAGTCAGACCCGGCAACCAGTAAGTCTGCTTCAGAAATGAATCTGTAGCCATAATTGCTGCATGTGCTGAACCCAGAACATCATGTGCAGCTACTATTAATCATAATCTGTGATAAGTGTTTGGTATTGCTCTATCCCACTCCTGGAATTTGAGCACTCAGAATATTTTGTGTGTCTAACTTGTAGAAATATTTGAGTGGAACGTCTTTCAGTAAATCCGAGCTGTTGCGCAATGCATTGACAGCTACCACAGTTGTTCCTTCTATTTTCGTGCTAGAGCGTCCAATTTCAGCAACTGCAGCTGTTGGCACTGTTGCCCTGGCAGCTATATTTGCCATTGAATTCCCATTAATGTGAACATCAACACATTGACGACTCAATGTATGAATATCATAAGCCCATGGCAGTCCTTCTTTCAGCTTTACCACTTGTTCCCAAAGCATCTTGTAATTGATTGCACAACCCTTCGAATCTCAAAACCCATTTTGCCCCAAGAGTGAAGATATTCATTATAAGACTGGACACAGTACAATTAATCACACACTCTAAGTGTTGGGAAACGGCAATCTGTATTTTGTAATGCCAGTGTCAGAGTTTTCTCTGTGGTTGAGGGATCTTTTTTAATGGAATCTCATTTTGAGGAGACTCATCATACCACCCAACATGATTGCTTTCTGGAATAGGCGCTAAAGGTGCTGCCCATTCCTGCACTTGTACATTTTTAATTGATTCTGCTACGAGGTTGGAGAAAGCTGGTAAAATTACTTTGTTCCCCCATTGGGAAATCTACAACTAACTCAGGTGGCTAAACTTTTTCAGCAAAAAGAATATCGTAACCAAGTTTCAGGTCCTCCCAAAAGAGACCCTTCACTTCTATTTTACGTCCCCTTCAATTTAAAGCATTATTCTGTGCAAACAATGTGGGACATTCACTCACTTGTCAGATGTTTCAACCATTATATACTCACTCAGCGCTACTGCTTCCAGAATATCCATCATGTTCTGATGAGCTATTGTGACTCCTGCTGATCTGTCTAGCATCGTCACTGCCCATTCCCTGTTCAAAATCAGATCCCACAGCAGCATTTATCTCTACTACCTTTTTATTCTTAAATTCTTGTTTCATTAATTATAGTTTATCTTCTTGATTGATGATGTAGTCTGAAGTGTGATGTAGCTCCCTTTTTGGCTTTGTTCCCTCTTCTGATCTTTGCACATCAGTTTTGGGGTGACACTGAGGTCTAAATATGTTTCAAATTTAACATAATACACAACTCCTGCAATAATTTGGATACAAATGGAGTTCCCTGATCAGCGAGAATCTCTTTATGGAACCACACCTTAGAGAATATTTCAATATACCAGAAATATTTCTGGGAGTGGCTGACTTAAAGGGGAGTGCTCTAGGATAGTGAGTGGCATAGTCAACAACTATTAAGCAATAAGTGTTACCCTATTTGGTTCTTTAGAAGGGATCAATCAGGTACATTACAATACGTTCCAAGGGTTGTGCTATTATGGGTAAGGGTTGGAGAGGAACTGCTTCAGTTTTATATATGGGTTTTTCTGTTAGCTGATCTCACAACTCCGGCAATATTTTTTTTTCCTGGCATAGATGCCAGGCCAATAGAAATACTTTAACACCATTTGAGATGATGTCTCTGGTCCATTATGGTATTCCAATAAATGTGAATGGAATGAAAAAATTATGTGTTCCTTAAATTCTTTTGGAACTAGGGGTTGGAGATCTGCTCCTATTTTTCTATTCTAAATAGAAGCCACTATTTTTTTTTTAAATTGGGGAAACCGAGAATTAGTGTTTTTTTATTTTCTACAGCAATTTTCCAAGCAGTCTGTAGGGTACTATCATTCCTTTGAATATGATGAAAATCGCAATTTATCTGCCAAGGTACTGCTGTGAGAAAGGAATTTTGGGATTTTGAATAGTTCTCCTTTTTAAATAGAAAAGAAGAAAACTGGGCCTCAAACATAGTGAGAAACTCTGTGTTATCTGTGCCAATTACCAATTCTTCTAGCAGAGTTGGCATGACTCTGTCATTTTTTTAATCTCTCTACCTTATGAGCAGTCACTGTCACCTCATCTATTGTACACTTCCTTATGTCTCCATGAAAACACTTAATTTCGATGTCCTTATGTGAAAGGATTTGGGAGAGCTCCTCCCATTTCTGTAGGATAACTGATAAACGACATCCTGAATATAACAAAGCCTTAATACTATGAACTTAAAATTATAGACTTAAATAAAAGCAGTGTCCCAGCTCTTGCATATAAAGAACGCTCCTTGGGATACAACTAATGTCCATGGGTTCCTCAACTGGCTTTTTATTGGGAAAGGACTGAGAAATCGGTCCTCATTCACCACAGTCAAAACATTTGAAATTTTAAAAGGAGTTCTGCGTGGTTCGAAAAGTCCTAACTTAGGAAATCCTGTGACAATTTTGTTCGGTTTTTTCTCACGTTTGAGAGGAGGCAGACTTCTTACTAGGCTAGGTTTGCCAACATTTGTGTGTGGCTTGGCTCCAGAAAAGGTTGTGGCCATCACTAACACGTGTTCTACGGTTAGACCTGTATGTTGTTTGAGACGTTTTTGTGTTGCTAGGGGTAAAGCCTCTAGATGTTGTTTCAAATAACTCAAATTCATGATTTGTTTTTAGTGTTCTCAAGGGGTCTTATCCATTTATCTGCAATCAATTTAAGTTTAAAGAAAAGTGTTTTGAATTTTCCCATGCAATGCAGCATTTCTTTCCAAACTTCAGGCGATAGGCTTCTGCGTCTAATCCCAGGTGGTCCAATATGACATTTCTGGCTTCTTCATAGGAAGTAGTACCTTAAGGATTGACTACCTGGTATACAGCCTCTGCTTTCCCAATTAGTAATAGAGCCAGGAATAAAGGCCATTTGTCAGGTAGCAATCACAAGCCCTAGCAGACCTCTCAAAATTTAAAAGACAGGCTTCTGTGTCTGCTCCAGGGAAATATTTCTGTAATGTCAAGTGGGGGCCTGTGGATGAGGTATGAGTGGCAAAGAGGTTGGACGTTAATTGAAATTTATCTTTAGTGACCTTGTGTAGAATGGTCACTTGCAACTTCATAGTGTCCCTAATGATTTTGCTTTCCACCTTGATAGAAGACATTTGTCTTTTGAGGGTCCATTCTAATTTTCTCTGCCCTTGAATGAACAGTTGTACACCGTTCTCAATTTTTATCAATGATTTTATGTGCCTGCATTTCCCACCACTTGTTTGTTATGGGTGAATATAAACATAACTAAAAATAATTGAGTTCTAGGGTTTTTTTGAAACTAAAGTATTTTCTCCTGAATTTAACACATATTTTAACCAAAGTTAAAACAATCCAATTGTCTTAATGACTTGTATCTACTTTCCTTCTTTTAGAGTCGGTCCCAGTGGAGTCTCCGGCCAGCAATCAAGAATCCCCTGAAAATAATCTCCCAGGTAAGTCATGTCTCTTTTACCCTAATGAAATAAGGATTGACTAATCACCATGGAAAAAGTTACCCGTGTTCCTGTACTTTCTTTATAAAAAAACAAAGAAGGAGGGGTGGTTTGTCTCTTTCTTCAATCAAGTACTAATTTTTTAAGACATGAGAGAAGAAATAAATACATCAAAGTCCCTCTTAGGTACAAATAAAAAAAAGTCTTCCCTCAGGAATATAAAACCATTTTGGTGAGGGAAGTTGAGACGGAGGAGAAAAAAGAGGACAGGACAACTTGAGGATCTATTGGAAATTTAGGTTCTTCTCCCCTCCTGTTTTCCCCAAATCTGGCCCATCGCTGGCTAAGCCGCGTTTCTCTTGAAATGTGGTGCGGAGACCCACTGTTTTGTGGGCTAGGTTCTAGTCTTCTACGCAGTGTGGAACTCGGAGATGCCGATTCCTACAAGCTGATGGTCCTCTCTTTACTGCTGCTATCAGGGCTCGGATTTGCTATTTGGCTTCGAGCAGCTACGTGGCTAAGATCAATGAAACCATGGGTCATTTCTCTTTGCAAACTTTGAGAAAGGAACCAGGTCGGTTTCGACTCCTGGCAGCCCAGGGGACTCTCGATCAGTGTGGTTTTCACTTCAGGATTCATTTCTTCTACTTTGTCCTCTGGTTCTTGATGATGGTCCATAGTACGAGCTGTTTATTCCCTTATTGGTTCCAAGGGGGTCTCATGACCGAAATCATCCAGTTCAATTGATGTTATCGTTTTCTCTTCTGGTGTGGTTGAAGAATGGCAGCTGCTCCGTGGGGGAAAAGAAGAAGGGTCAGGCAAGGCTGTCTCATATAGAACGACCCAGTGAATGTTACTTTCTCCTTCCGATTCACTTTCCTGTTCCCAGCAGGCTGTTAAAGTATTGGCCGGGTGGAAACCATAGTCACTAGGGAATCACTTTTGTGAGTTCAAAGCAGACCAGTTCTGAAGATGTAAAGACCAAGACATACATGCACAATGCAAATGTTGTGCCATACATAGTGATGAGTTATTTCAGAGAACAGGGGTCCTAAGGGTTTACAATAAGACAGTAGAATAATAATATAGACTACAATCAGTGCTATATTTTTGAACGCCCAGCCGGACGTGAGTTTATTTAAAGGATAATGTAAAATCGTGTTGACCCAGAGAGGGGCCAAGATAAACAACAAGATAGGGTACAGTCCTGTACCTATCCCAGAAAGGTTTGGAGAAAACAAATCAAGGTCAGAGAGATGGAAGAGAGGAAGAAGTTTTTCAGGCAAAAGACAAATTATTGAGTCAAAGGGTGACTTGTACTTTCAATAAGTAATTAATTACAACAAATTCACCCTGCAGTGTAAACAATTACAATTATACATATAAGATCATATGTTACACTGCATAGTGCGTCGACGTTTCGATCCCTAAGGGCTCATAATACACTGGGATCATCATCAGGACAATTATAAAATTAATGCCTGCAAAGCCTGTAAAGAAAGAGGGGGGAAAAATAAACACAGTTTTTAGTCATCCGACTAGACCCAGAAAGTAAAAATGGAAAGTCAATACTCGACATGGCACAATTACAAATTTAAGGGCCATTCTACCATTCGTACTCGCAGGTGTTTGACTAATGTGACCGTGATTTTTAAAAAAAAAACGGTATTTTACTCTGGAACCGGAGTGAAGGAAAGATTCTGAAGTGGAGATAACGGCGCAGTGACATAACAAAACAGTGTCATACATTGACAGTTGTGACAAAATACTTAGTTTGTCCGTGAGGGTTTAGGGAAAGCCTTTGTTGCGTGGTCCTCAGTGATGAGGTGATATGGCAAGTGAAGTGGTGAGTGAGCGTGACCCTATCTAGGGGCAGTCAAGAGTCAGTTAAAACCAAGGTTTTAAATATCAGGGCTCAGGCTCAGGATTAATTCCACCCGTTAACTGGAGCTTGAGGTTGAAATGCCCTTTTAGCAAACCTGCCGCTGGTGTGCAGAATCAGGTTGGGGGGTGCACTGTGGGGTCGGGGCTTACCTGGCGCTAAAGCATGTAGTCGCCTGGAGTAAGCACTGCTTCTTATGACCGGCGGAGGGGAATTCTTGCCGGTTCAGTAAACAGGAGGCTGTTTAATATAAGATTATTGCCATTAGGGTGAGGCTCAGAGTAAGTGGCTAGTAATGATGCACGGGCAAAGGAAAGCTTACCTGGCTACATTTAATGTAGCCGTTTGGAGGGTGTATTAATTCGTTTTGGCAAATTTATCCGTTTTGTAGGAGCAGGGTGTCTCCTTTCAGTTCTGACACTTGAAGGTTGCTGGGGATCACAAATATAATCATGAAGATAAGGACTCAATGAATAACGGACTACTCGAGTTTTAGCAGCGTTTTTTTAAAAACAAGAGGGGGGGTCTAACCTTGCTTCTTAATGAAAGCGGCAGCGTGGCGGGTTTTGGCGGAAATGTCCGTGATCCAGGAGAAGGATGTCTCCTTTCAGTTATGTACATACGTGGTTGCTAAGAATCAGAAAAAATGGAAATAAGTGGCAATAAGTGGACTCAATAATGGGCGGGGTACTCGAGTTTTGGAAGCGTGTCTAGGGAGGGCTTACCTTGCTTCTTGATGGAAGCGGCGGCGGGGTGGGTGAAGCTCGATCAACTTCTACCCCCTTCACTGGCAGTGCAGGTCCACTGTGCTGCAACTCCTCGTGCACTAAGCTTATGGGTCACGGGAATGAAAATAGAGGAAGGACTAGGTCCCAGTGCCTAAAACATCGGCAGACATCTTGGAACGGTGGAAATTGCCGAAATTTTAAGTAGGTGGAATGGTCAACCACTATCTAGGAGCCAAAAAACCTAAGCCTGGAGTTACTTATCAAAATAAAGACTGAAAACGATTGTCAACTGATCATGTAATTACAGATGGTGATATCAAAGTGAGAGGAGCCGTGAATTACTAGATAGGTGGAGTTGCCAATTATGTGAAGGCGTGAGGGGGTGACAGGGGAGAATTAAATTGTGCACATAGCGGCGAGTAGTGCAGGCCAACCATGCTCTACAATCATACACATTTGAATTAACAGTGTTTTTACTGCAACAATTGATTTGTGTTTTCTAAAGTTCTCACTGCATTAATTGAAAGGAAACATTTGGTGCAATGTTTGAACAACTCAGCGTGATTGGAGCTGCACCAGTACCATCAAAGCAGTGATGTCCAATCTTCCGTGCGATTAAGACCCTTGCGGATAGAGTCTAGTAGTATTATACATTTCAGCTCTTCCTTATTCAGTAAGTGAGTCATGCTTCCCCCTCTTGGTGGAAGCTTCAGTGATTTGAGCACAGTCCAACGGATGTCATCCTCATTGTGGTTGAGTTCCTGAAAATGTTCCACCATAGGGGCGTTTGGCGTCCGACATCTGATGCGGCTCCTATGTTGGCATATCCTCGTCTTGATTTTCTGAGATGTCTGTCCCACATAGTTTTTCTTACACGGACATTGGATCAAGTAAATTACGTTAGCGGTATTACAATTTGTGAGTGTGTTGCATTTAAAGGTGACATTCTCAAATACAAAGCTTTTCCCTTCAATTGTAAAATTACAGACTGTACAACCACCGCATTTCACATGTCCTACTGTTGGGGACAGACCCCACACTGATTCAAGGGTGGAAGAGTTGGTAGAGCTAGGAAGAGCTGCCCGAACTAGGTGGTCCTTCAAATTTTTGCTCTTTCTGAATGCAAACAAGGGACGTTCTAAGTCCAGGATACCTGCATTAATTACTGGCCAGTGTTTTAAAATCATTTTTCTCACATTATTGGAAACGGGAGAAAATGTTGTCACACATGCTATTTTGTCTAGCTTTTTCTTTTGGTTTGGGACGAGGAGTGTTTCACGGGGGCGATACCACGCTCTTTTGAGGGCGTTTTTGACAATTTTTCTGGGATACCCTCTATTTTTAAGCTTGATCACCAAGGTCGCGCTTTCACGGAAGTAATCCTCCTTGTGGGAGCAGTTTCGCCTAATTCGTAAAAATTGGGAGAAAGGTAGAGAATCCCTCAACGCCCTTGGATGGTTGCTTGAATATTCCAGCAAGGTATTTCTCTCTGTGGGCTTTCTGTAGAGTTTTGTGAAAAGCTCACCTTCCTGGTGAAGTATTGTCAGGTCAAGGAAATTGATGGAGTTCTTGTCAGAGGTGAGGGTGAATTGGAGTCCCAGACAATTGTTGTTCATCCAGTGTAAGAAGTGGGACAATACATCGATGTCTAATCTCCAAATCATGAAGATGTCATCGATGTACCTTCGCCACAAAATTACACCGGAGAAAAAGGGATTGGAGGGGACAAGAATTGTCTGTCTCTCTATTTCGTCCATGAACAGTATGGCCAGGTTAGGGGCAAAAATAGCCCCCATGGAGGTCCCTTTGATTTGTTGGTAGAATAGGCCTTGAAAGGTAAAGAAATTTTTGGTTAGACAGAGTTCTAGAAGTTTGCAAATAAAGGATGTTGGAATGGCATGAGGGCGAGGGCGCTTGTCCAAGGTCCTTTGTATGACAAGAAGGGCTGTTGTTTGTGGAATATTCGTGTACAATGACTCCACATCCACATCTGGCTCAAGATGAACTTTCTCTCTTGAAAAAAGGCCTTACTTTTGTTCCAACTGTGGCCCCTAACTTTATGGAACTACACACCGAACTCCTGAAATTCTTTAGACGAGTACGTCTGAAAGCATTTTTCCAAATTCATCCCTCACCAGAGAGTAATGCCCAAACTCCCTTCCGTTTACCATCTACCTTCTTACCATCGGCTAATATGATACCACCAGAGGTGACTACATTTGAAAAACTAGTCCTTAAAGATCTCTCGAACATAAAAGAACAAAAAAAGTTCATACCGTACAATATCACGCTTAAAGAGAAAGAGTCTATCTTCTCTCTAAAAAATAATGACTCCATCGTGATAAAAAGTGCTGATAAAGGAGGTGGTATTGTTATACAAGAGTTGGACTCCTATACAGCTGAAATCCAGAGACAGCTAGGGAATAAAGATCACTACCTTAGACTTGCATCCAACCCGACTAAAGGTATCCAAGAAATAATACTGAAAATAACAACGGAGGCGTCAAAAATACTTTTATTTGATTTATAAAAATCATAAAAGGGTGGGTCTTACCACCATACAAACAGCATATACGTCAAAAGCTCAGCATGAAAACAAAATTAAAATCACCAAAAAAAAAAATCATAAAGTTAAAACCTAATCTTGACAGGTTTAGACAAATACACAATCACAGTATACTATTATAAAAATGTGGCTGAGGGAAGACAAGGCTGTCTCGTTGGAGCTGCTAAACAACTAATAATTGGTCTAGGAAAAAAGCGAGAACTTTGGGGAACGAATGAGTTTGGTGAAAAATGCACATTTTAACTTAGAAAGGAGAACACAACCTAGAGAGGTGAAAGCGAGGGAGTAACCATTAGGAGGGGGGGTGGGAGACCTGGGGCAGCCGTGATGAGGCCGGTTGGCCGAAGTCATCGTTAATTATTTCCTTGTTTTCTAGCTCTTTTGCAGCATGAGCCAGGAATTTTATGGTTTTGCAGGCTAATTGTATCCGGGACCCGCTGAGGCATTCTATCACAGCCGCCCTACAAGTTCTCACCTGGGCTTCTCTTAGAAGTGGTAGCAAAAGCGTCTTCCTTGTTTTCTGCAATGCAGGGCATATGCATATTAGATGCAATAAAGACTCCGTGGGGTTGCCACAGAGACGACAGGCAGAAGTTGACCAGGACCGTTGCCAATTGGGGGTGAGGTCTTTACTCAAGAAGCATCCCAGCCTCAGAAGGCTTAATTTCCTCTTATAGTAGTCCCTAAAGCAGTCTTGCAAATATGGCTGAGGTTTCAGATGTTTGTAAGTTGACAACACGATCCAGGCATGGCTTTTTCCGGCCACTGCGGCTTTGTCCATTAGCAGTGATGCTTGTTTGATGGCTTTGTTGGTGAATTGTTTAAAGGCGTTGTATGGTATGGGTGAAAGCCAGGTTTCTTCCAGCTTTAACGAAACCAGCGCTTGCCTGAGAGATTTGTATACTGAATTTGTAGATCCGGCCTGTTTTTCTACCTCTAGCCAGCAGAGATGTGCTAGGGTATCATCTTCAGCATCCCTCATGCGCCAGTAGTATTTGGCCAGAGCACCTTGTCTTGCCGGAGTCTGATTAGTTAGTCCATATTCTAAGCGTATTTGGGCTTGTGAGATGTGTCTTGGAATTGAGAAGAGGTTTTTAAACAGTCTGGATTGGGCTAGATTTAGCACTGTGGACTCCCTGGTTGCCATCATTTCCGAGCCATATGTAAGCGATGGCAGGAATTTGGCAGCTACGATCTTTAGCAAATGGCCGGTAGAACTGCCACTTAGGTGTGTTTGTATAGTTTTAAAGGCGAATTGAAGCTGTTTGGCTTTTGATTTCCCCAGTTCTAAGTGGTGATTGTACTTTAATTGATGGTCAAGTAAAATGCCCAAATATTTATATTTATCCACCTGTGTCAATTTAGACGAATTTATCCTCCATACGAATTTTGTTTTTTTATTTCTGAGGCTGGGGAAGCATAAGATATTAGATTTTTTGAGGTTTATGGTTAATTGTGCTTTGGTGATATATGACGCGAGTTGGGAAATCAAACGTTGTAGGCCGATCGGGGTTTTAGAGAGAAGCACAATGTCGTCTGCATATTGTAGACTAACAATGGATGTTTGTCCCAGTTTTGGTGGATCTCCCTGGATTGTACGTAGATCACTTTCTAGGTCTGCGGTGTAGATGTTAAAAAGGCTGGGGGCCAACACGCAGCCTTGTTTTAGGCCATTCAAGGTTGTGAATTTCTTTGTTAAACTTCGGCCATCTCCTTTTTTTATTTGAACCCAGGTATGCGAGTATAACTCTATTATTGCTCCCAATAGCTTTGACGGCGCGCCCCAGGCTTTCATTTTGGCCCAAAGTTTAGATCTGGGGACTTTATCGAAAGCTGCTGTCAAGTCTAAAAAGCAGGTGTAAAGTGTGGAAGAGCTATCGATTGCCTTTTTAGCCAGTAAGGTTAGCGCGGATAAGTTAGTGAGAGTGCCCATTCCTGCCCTAAAGCCTGTTTGTGTCGGTGGGATTAGCCCTTTTCCGTTGACCCAGAGTTCCAGGTCTACCAAAAGATTGGATGCGTAGATCTTGGCCTCTACGTCTATTAAGGCTATTAGCCTATAGTTATTTGGATCTGAGCGGGCTCCTGATTTATGTATCGGATGTAAAATACTGCCCCTCCAAGAATCCGGAATACTCCCGGTGCTTAAGCTGTGGCAAAACAAAGGGGATAGTTGGCTGGCCCAGAACTTTGGATCTTGCCTGAATAAGGCGTTGGGGAGGCCGTTTGGACCAGGGGCTCCATCTGCTCTCAAGTTTTTTATGATGATCAGTACCTGCGTCGTCGTGATTTGATCGGATTCTCCTATATGCTCCACTGTCAGTGGTTTGCAGGTGACTTTAAGGTCGGGGAGCTTTGATTCTGCCATTGTACTCAGGCTTTGAGTTGTAGTAATCTCAGATGGTGGTGCCAGTGTGTTATCAGTGGATGTATCGTGGGTGAGGTTGTATAGTGAGTCAATGTGGCTGCACCAGAGTTGGTCGGTCATATCTGAATTAAACTGCCGATGTTTGCCGTTTAGCATGAAATTTATTTTTGCCCAAAAATCTTTGCAGTTCCGCTGTTTGCTTGCATGGAGTATAGTGCACTCTAGTTTTTCCATGTGCATTCGTTTGGCCATTTTGGTCTCTCGTTTTAGCTCTTTTTTTAAGGATTGGATTTTTTTCAAGGTTTCTTCTGGTAATTGAGAATCCTTTTTACGTTGAGCCCTGAGATAAGTGTTCATTTGTCTTTTTAATAAGCGTAGTTTTGGAGTGTACCATTTCCCTCCTCTGTTTCTTATTGTTTTTTGTCCTCTGCGTTTGCTTTGGTAAATCTTATTTATATCCACCACGAAGGATTCCCATGTCCTAACTATGTCTTTTGACGTGGCTGGGGGTGACAACAGTGAGTGGCAAGTCTCCATTAAGTTCGAAATGTTCTCTTCGTTCCAATTTAGCCTTTGCAGATTGAAAAGTTGAGAGTTGAAAGATAAAGGCTGCGCTTGCTCGGACTTAGCTGGCAAAGTAGTTAGTACGAAGGTCTGTGGGTAGTGATCACTTTCTGCCCGTGCCTGAATATTAAAATCTTTGATGTAGGTGAATAGGTCGGGGTCAGCCAGAGTGTAGTCTATTGTTGAGCCTGAAGTCTTGCTGACCCTCGTTAGGGCCGCCGGTTTGTCCAAGAGGCCCCTTCCGTTTAGGGTGTACAAGTGAAGGGATTCCAGTTCTAATGCGCATTTCCTCCCCATTGTGCTTTTCCTGCTTTGGTTGCCCTGTTGCGGATCGATGTGGGTAGGGAGGATTCCCTCATTGTCCTGCATTAGATTCATGTTGAAATCTCCTGTAATTAGGATGTTGTCGCTCGGGTAGGTGGATTTTAATGACTTAATTGCTGTAATTAGTTGTTTTATCCTTTTCCCTTTGTGTTTTCCACCAGGGTGCATGTATAAATTTATGATCAGTAAGCCCATGGTGGGCAAGATGTCAATTTTGATACATTGCATCCATGTGGAATGTAGTTCGATGCAGCTGGATGGCCAAAGGAAGTCAGTGGATATGAAAATAGATAGGCCGCCCTTGGCCCTGCCAGGACGTGCCTCCTTAAGTGCTGGTGTGAAGAATTCTTTATATCCCACCATCGGAGTGTTTTTTGTCAGCCATGTTTCCTGAAACAAGAGTAATTGATACTGGGTGATGAATTCAATGAAGTCATCTTCCTCCAGTTTTGTGTTTAGTCCGTTAACGTTCCACGAACAGATCTTGCAGCCCTGCTCTTTTCCTATAGTACGTCCACCGTTGGTTCATTCTAAGCTCTTATTAGTTAGTGCCTGGGTTGCTTGTTGGTGCCTTTCGGATTTGGCTGCGACCTGATGGGCAAAGGTAATTGTAATCTGCCTGGGAGGATGGTCTACATCTTCGATGCAGCTTCTTTGATCTGGACCTTTGGCATTTTTTAGAAGACTTCGTTTAGGGCTGTGTTTCTGCAACGGACTGGGGTATCGTGCAGGCTCCACCTTTTTTATCTCGATGCCCCATAAGGCAAAGTCCTCCCTGTGAGTCAGGATTAGGTCGGTGATAGTATGTTTAGCCCATGTTGTTATCGTGGATTCATGGCCTGGTTTGAATGGGTTAGGTTTGAACTCGATTGATACCAAATCGCTTGATTGTAGGTGTCGGAGGTCAGGTAGTACATCTAAAAGTTTTAAAATGGACCCTCTGTTCAGTATGTCATGAGGGCCTCTTGAGCTATATTGCGGAATAAGCTCGATTTTATTGCTTGGGGTGTGCCGTTTTTGGTCGTTTGGGCGTCTTCTATCTTCGAGATTTGACGAGACTGTTCTTGCCCATTCTGCATCTGGCTCTAAAGTGGGCGAATTAGGTGTATTCTCGCTGCTTGTTGCCTCCTTGTCATTTGGGGCCGGGACAGATGATGCGTGAGTTTCTACACTCGGCATGGCTCTTATCTTTTTTGCCTTGCTCTTGGCGGGTGTATCTGCATCTATTTGCCCGTCGTTGGCTGGTACTTGCGTGAGTTGGGAGCTAGCTTTTGGTTGAGATCCATGCTCAGTTTCTGCGCTATGAACTAAGTCTGAGCTTGATGGATTGCGATCGGCTTTCTCCCCTTGACGGTTGAAAATGCTATACATTTTCCTTGCGTCCTGGGTTGAGCTTGTACTTTCTATTTGACCTTTTGAGTTGGTAGTTGCCTTTGGTGAGGGCTTTGTTGTTAGAAGTAGCCCTGGCTCTGATGTTGTTTTGATTTGAGGTGGAGTGGCCTCTGGCTGCTGTGTGACTTCTTTGCCATTGAAGTTTTTGTATATTGTTTGGGACTGTGATTGTGGCGCCCCTCGAGTCTGTGGTTTAAGTTTTCTTGCTTTTCTCAGGCGCTTCCTTTCTCTCTTTGTGAGAGTGGGTGCCTGTTCAGGATAGTTGGAGCCTGTTACCTTGATTGGTGATGGTGCCTGAGTTTGTAAAGCTTCCTCTCGAATGGCGGCTGGGTTTTGATCATCTAGGGTTACCTTGGTTGGTGGAAGTACCTGAATTAGCAAAGCTTCCTCTCGGGTGGCAACTAAATTTAGGTCATCTGAGGTTACTGGCATGGGGGTATCATTGGTGGAGAGAGAGGAGGATCTTTCTTGAGTTTCCGTACTTTCCTCACCACTGCTATCATCGTCTGTTGGCCGGCCAGTTTCCTTTTTAGCGTCTTGTTGGATGTTTGCTTGGTTTGTGATTGTCTTTGTTTCCTTTGATGAATCCCGGACAGCCCCCAGTATTTGAGTCATCAGGCTGGGTACGGTGGCTAATTTATCTGTTATTTGAGAGCAATGACAGGTGTAAAAAGAGGAGTCCTTATTAAGTTGCACCTTTGTAATCATATGGTTTAAGTCCTGTAAGTTTGATTCAATCCCCTGGACATGAAAAGCCAAAAGGTTGAGAAGATCGACTTGCGTGTCTAATTTGTCTGCGTGGTAGGACATGGCTACACCTATGGTTTCCATTGACTTTAGTAATTGTGGCCATATTGTGGCCGTTTGAGTGCTATCGATGGTTTCCCCCTGGGACTGGTTGGATGCAAATGAGGAATCAAGGTGTTTGGAAGGATCAGTTTGAATTTGTTGCTCGCACGAGTGGGCACTCCTTTGCGATGTCCTTTTTAAGACGCTGTCTTCGCTACCTGGACTTATATCATAAAGCGCGGGGAACAGAGGGGTACTTCGTTTGAGCTCTGCGAAGTCATTTGCTCGAACAAATTCTTCTTGTGGCTTCAAAATTCTGCTGATTTTGAGATCTTCGATCGCCTCAGTTGTTGGTCCTGCAGAAAGGAAGCTGTGATTTCCCTCCTTTTTGTCAGGTTTGTCTGGTTTCAGCATGGGGTGACCACTCGGTAAACTAGGGGGACTCACCGTTGGTGGTGTGGACAGCTTTTGGGTGCAGATTTGGTTTTGGGGAGGGCCTTCCTCTGTTGTTTCAGGGATGGTTATCTGGGTCGAACGTGGGCTTTGCCCCAGGAAGACCGAGTCATAGCTCGGTTCATTGCTTGCGACTGAAGCCCGATGGACTAAAGCGCAAACCGATGAAGTGTGGAGAGCTTGTTGAGCCTTGAAGGGTGGGTGCGACGAGAGGCGGCCTTTGACCTGTTGGTTGCTGGTCGGGTCTTCTGACCCGGGAGGGCCTGATCCCCCGCCCCCAGAAATCCTTCTTATTTTAATGTTGGGGGCGTTACGGGGCTCGCTGTGACACCTTGAGTTAGGTAGAGTCGATGGTGATGGTGATTTAGTGCCCTTATTCATTGTCTCCGTGAGGGCATTATTTTGATTGTTGTAAGATCTAAAGGTGGTGTTGTCTTGTGGGAATTCCGCTCCACTCCCGGTGGAGAGTCTTTGGCAAACTTTTAGAAAGTCAGTGATTAAAGCGCGTTTACTTTCTTTGGGACACGGGACTTGAACATTTTGGGCAGGAGAGGGCATTGCGTCGTGATTGGATTGGCCGCGGGCTGTGCTGCCTTTGAGAGGCCTCTTTGCTGTCGCGGTTGAGCTCTGAGAACCGTGTCGTTTAGCCGTTACATGAAAGGGTTCTGAAGGCTCTATAGAACTGGTGAATGAGTCTTTCGAACTTGGTTTTTCAGGGCTCTTTCCTCTACCCGCAGCTGTTCCTTCCACTGCCTCGTTGGTAGTGCTCAGAGGGACTCCATTTCCCTTTTTTGTCTTCCCCTGAGGTTTTTCTGGAGGGTTGTCTTCTCCTCGTGGCTTTCCTGATCTCATTTTGTATTGATTTTGTGATGGTTGGGATTTGCTCTTGTTGTACGATACGGTTGTTCCTTTAAGTTTTTGAAATAATGTGAAAGTTCTTTTCTTTTTTCCTTTGGGCTTTTGGGTTTGGATAATGAAATTAGCAAGCAGCTGCTGCGCCGTTGGTTGTGAAGTGCCTGCTATGATCCACTACCGGGTTGTCTGCAGGTTTGAGGTGTCTCTGTCCGCTTTTTTATTTTTTTATTTATTTATTTTTTCCCCGGAAAGGTAGGGCGGGAGCTGCGCTCGTTAACAGCTTTGAGTGGGGTGTCTTCTGTGGTGGAGGGGAGGACAGCACAAGCGGAGCACACAGGGGACCGCAGGCTGAGAGACCTAGTCAAACAGCCCCCTCGGTCAGCACCCCCCGGCTCTTACTTTGCAGCCACCTCTAACGGTGGCCGCGCTCGCACCCTCCCTGCTACCACCGCCTCTGCCTCTTACCTCGTACCTTGTAGTAGGGGTGGTGCACACGGTACCTGGTTCCCTCGGAATATTGTAGATATATTGTATATTGTAGGCTCAGAGCCACAGGGGAGGCGGAAGAGAGCAGAAGATGCCGGGGAAACGCATCGGCCTCTCCCCGCTCCCGCTCCTCTGGTCGTGTCTACAGCTCTGAATTGCACCCTAAGCCCGTAAACGTGTAGAGTCAGAGAAATTTGGATTTCTTTCCTTGAATTAAGTCCGCAATCAGGGAGTCGTCGTGGGTAGCAAAACAGCACAGCAGTCTCCGCAGGGCGTGGTGCTAGAGGGGTTTGCAGAGGGTTGGAGCCTTTGACCCCTCAGATGCGGGACCCCTCAGATGCGGGAGGGAGGAAGTGAGAGGACTACAGGCAGCGGTGCGGGCGCCGGTGGGGGAGGGGGGGGGAGCCGGGGAGCTAAGGAGAACTGGGAGGGCAGGGTAGAGCAGGAAAACCACACCGACCTGCTTGACCACGTCCTGCTCCTCCGCCTCCGCCTCCGCTCGACCACACGGCCACACGGCCCCCACGGCTCGACCCTGGATCCTGGAATCCTGGGTTCCACCCCCGTGCTGAATCCCGGCACGGCTCAGCTCACTGCTCCAGTCCGCTACGGCTCCCGCTCCCGCTACTACGGCTCCTGCAGATCGGGAAAGGCTGGCAGTATCAGAAGGCTTTTTAACTAAAAAGAAATTTAATTACCTGAATGTAAAAAGCCCGAGAATACCAGTAATATACACCCTGCCCAAGATTCATAAAAATCTGAACGCCCCACCAGGCCGCCCAATTGTGTCGGCCTGTGGTTCAATATTGGAACCCCTAGGAGCTTATGTCGACTTCTTTATCAAAGAATTTGTCCCACCCACACTCTGTTATGTACGAGACTCCATGTCCATGATCAATCTGATTGAACACCATCCTTTCAATCCTCTTACTGATACACTCTGCACCATGGATGTGGAGTCATTGTACACGAATATTCCACAAACAGCAGCCCTTCTTGTCATACAAAGGACCTTGGACAAGCGCCCTCGCCCTCATGCCATTCCAACATCCTTTATTTGCAAACTTCTAGAACTCTGTCTAACCAAAAATTTCTTTACCTTTCAAGGCCTATTCTACCAACAAATCAAAGGGGCCTCCATGGGGGCTATTTTTGCCCCTAACCTGCCATACTGTTCATGGACGAAATAGAGAGACAGACAATTCTTGTCCCCTCCAATCCCTTTTTCTCCGGTGTAATTTTGTGGCGAAGGTACATCGATGACATCTTCATGATTTGGAGATTAGACATCGATGTATTGTCCCACTTCTTACACTGGATGAACAACAATTGTCTGGGACTCCAATTCACCCTCACCTCTGACAAGAACTCCATCAATTTCCTTGACCTGACAATACTTCACCAGGAAGGTGAGCTTTTCACAAAACTCTACAGAAAGCCCACAGAGAGAAATACCTTGCTGGAATATTCAAGCAACCATCCAAGGGCGTTGAGGGATTCTCTACCTTTCTCCCAATTTTTACGAATTAGGCGAAACTGCTCCCACAAGGAGGATTACTTCCGTGAAAGCGCGACCTTGGCGATCAAGCTTAAAAATAGAGGGTATCCCAGAAAAATTGTCAAAAACGCCCTCAAAAGAGCGTGGTATCGCCCCCGTGAAACACTCCTCGTCCCAAACCAAAAGAAAAAGCTAGACAAAATAGCATGTGTGACAAAATTTTCTCCCGTTTCCAATAATGTGAGAAAAATGATTTTAAAACACTGGCCAGTAATTAATGCAGGTATCCTGGACTTAGAACGTCCCTTGTTTGCATTCAGAAAGAGCAAAAATTTGAAGGACCACCTAGTTCGGGCAGCTCTTCCTAGCTCTACCAACTCTTCCACCCTTGAATCAGTGTGGGGTCTGTCCCCTACAGTAGGACATGTGAAATACGGTGGTTGTACAGTCTGTAATTTTACAATTTAAGGGAAAAGCTTGGTATTTGAGAATGTCACCTTTAAATGCAACACACTCACAAATTGTAATACCGCTAACGTAATTTACTTGATCCAATGTCCGTGTAAGAAAAACTATGTGGGACAGACATCTCAGAAAATCAAGACGAGGATATGCCAACATAGGAGCCGCATCAGATGTCGGACGCCAAACGCCCCTATGGTGGAACATTTTCAGGAACTCAACCACAATGAGGATGACATCCGTTGGACTGTGCTCAAATCACTGAAGCTTCCACCAAGAGGGGGAAGCATGACTCACTTACTGAATAAGGAAGAGCTGAAATGTATAATACTACTAGACTCTATCCGCAAGGGTCTTAATCGCACAGAAGATTGGACATCACTGCTTTGATGGTACTGGTGCAGCTCCAATCACGCTGAGTTGTTCAAACATTGCACCAAATGTTTCCTTTCAATTAATGCAGTGAGAACTTTAGAAAACACAAATCAATTGTTGCAGTAAAAACACTGTTAATTCAAATGTGTATGATTGTAGAGCATGGTTGGCTTGCACTACTCGCCGCTATGTGCACAATTTAATTCTCCCCTGTCACCCCCTCACTCCTTCACATAATTGGCAACTCCACCTATCTAGTAATTCACGGCTCCTCTCACTTTGATATCACCATCTGTAATTACATGATCAGTTGACAATCGTTTTCAGTCTTTATTTTGATAAGTAACTCCAGGCTTAGGGTTTTTTGGCTCCTAGATAGTGGTTGACCATTCCACCTACTTAAAATTTCGGCAATTTCCACCGTTCCAAGATGTCTGCCGATGTTTTAGGCACTGGGACCTAGTCCTTCCTCTATTTTCATTCCCGTGACCCATAAGCTTAGTGCACGAGGAGTTGCAACACAGTGGACCTGCACTGCCAGTGAAGGGGGTAGAAGTTGATCGAGCTTCACCCACCCCGCCGCCGCTTCCATCATGAAGCAAGGTAAGCCCTCCCCAGACACGCTGCCAAAACTTGAGTACCCCGCCCATTATTGAGTCCACTTATTGCCACTTATTTCCATTTTTTCTGATTCTTAGCAACCCCGTATGTACATAACTGAAAGGAGACATCCTTCTCCTGGATCACGGACATTTCCGCCAAAACCCGCCACGCTGCCGCTTTCATTAAGAAGCAAGGTAAGCCCCCCCCTCTCTCGTTTTTAAAAAAACGCTGCTAAAACTCAAGTAGTCCGTTATTCATTAAGTCCTTATCTTCATGATTATATTTGTGATCCCCAGCTACCTTCGAGTGTCAGAACTGAAAGGAGACACCCTGCTCCGACAAAACGGATAAATTCGCCAAAACGAATTAATACACCCTCCAAACGGCTACATTAAATGTAGCCAGGTAAGCTTTCCTTTGCCCGTGCATCATAAATAGCCACTTACTCTGAGCCTCACCCTAATGGCAATAATCTTATATTAAACAGCCTCCTGTTTACTGAACCGGCAAGAATTCCCCTCCGCCGGCCATAAGAAGCAGTGCTTACTCCAAGCGACTACATGCTTTAGCGCCAGGTAAGCCCCGACCCCCCAGTGCACCCCCCAACCTGATTCTGCACACCAGCGGCAGGTTTGCTAAAAGGGCATTTCAACCTCAAGCTCCAGTTAACGGGTGGAATTAATCCTGAGCCTGAGCCCTGATATTTAAAACCTTGGTTTTAACTGACTCTTGACTGCCCCTAGATAGGGTCACGCTCACTCACCACTTCACTTGCCATATCACCTCATCACTGAGCACCACGCAACAAAGGCTTTCCCTAAACCCTCACGGACAAACTAAGTATTTTGTCACAACTGTCAATGTATGACACTGTTTTGTTATGTCACTGCGCCGTTATCTCCACTTCAGAATCTTTCCTTCACTCCGGATCCAGAGTAAAATACCGTTTTTTTTAAAAAAAATCACGGTCACATTAGTCAAACACCTGCGAGTACGAATGGTAGAATGGCCCTTAAATTTGTAATTGTGCCATGTCGAGTATTGACTTTCCATTTTTACTTTCTGGGTCTAGTCGGATGACTAAAAACTGTGTTTATTTTTCCCCCCTCTTTCTTTACAGGCTTTGCAGGCATTAATTTTATAATTGTCCTGATGATGATCCCAGTGTATTATGAGCCCTTAGGGATCGAAACGTCGACGCACTATGCAGTGTAACATATGATCTCATATGTATAATTGTAATTGTTTACACTGCAGGGTGAATTTGTTGTAATTAATTACTTATTGAAAGTACAAGTCACCCTTTGGCTCAATAATTTGTCTTTTGCCTGAAAAACTTCTTCCTCTCTTCCATCTCTCTGACCTTGATTTGTTTTCTCTAAACCTTTCTGGGATAGGTACAGGACTGTACCCTATCTTGTTGTTTATCTTGGCCCCTCTCTGGGTCAACACGATTTTACATTATCCTTTAAATAAACTCACGTCCGGCTGGGCGTTCAAAAATATAGCACTGATTGTAGTCTATATTATTATTCTACTGTCTTATTGTAAACCCTTAGGACCCCTGTTCTCTGAAATAAGTTAAACTAACCCATGGTCCGAAGGCCTCATATTGGGATCCCTTGTGTTCCAAAATGATTTGAGCGCAAACGCTGGTTTGCAAGGTCTCCAATCTTGTCCAAACTAACTAGTTTGGGTCCCCTAGTACCTAGTACTCTTTTCTTACCCCACTGTTTCTATTTTCATCTCACACGGGCTATTCCCATCTCCCTCCCCTTTCCCTCATTTTCTCGACAAGGCTACTATGTCAAATCATGCCCCACTCTACACAGATGACTACTTAAAACATTTATGTTCTGGACCATCACTGCTTTCTGAAAATGCAGATATCTCTAATCAAGTTAATAACTCACTTCCAGAACAGCTAGAAAAACTGAGGAAAAAGCAAGTCCGCCTACAGTTAATGATATTGATGTTAACTGACTATCTTAAGGCTGAGGTCATCCCCTTGGGTCTTCAAGTCCGGAATGTACCAGGTATTTTCACGGACAACCCGAAATATATAACAGGCTTTAGTTATATAGGGACTACTTGTTCACGCCATTGGCTGGCACTAGGGATTGACACAGCCGCTGAAACTTTGAAATCACTTGAGACAGAAATCGCTGAAATTTTAAAACAACTAGAGGCCCCTGACATTATTGCTGATAGCAAGAAGTTGATCGAACAGGTAGATAAAACGGTCGCAGAGTTTTACAGGATTAAGCAAAATAAAAAATCCAATAAAGTCAAAAAGGACATAAAATCCTATAACATTGAAACAACATATCCTTACTTGCAAAAGGATTTTTATACCACTAAGGCATACAACAACCCCCAACAAAATAGACCTTGGGGTAGATTTAACAGGAGACAGAACTTAGTTGGCTTCTCCGACACCTCAGCCGAATCGTCTGACAATTCAGACGCCGGCGAAGGATCAAGTACATCGAGACGTGGTGGAGCACATCAGAATTCGAATACTTTTTTACCCAGAGGCCAACAAGAACCGCCACAGCGAGGGAAGGTAAAAAAACCCCAGAGATGGGTAAACCCACCCGGGGAAAGGAGGACCAGGAACAACTACTACCAGTGGTAATACAGACCAGTTCCACAGCAGACACAATCCCTATATTCAACCTGTCCACCCATATGCTGGCTCAAGATGAACTTTCTCTCTTGAAAAAAGGCCTTACTTTTGTTCCAACTGTGGCCCCTAACTTTATGGAACTACACACCGAACTCCTGAAATTCTTTAGACGAGTACGTCTGAAAGCATTTTTCCAAATTCATCCCTCACCAGAGAGTAATGCCCAAACTCCCTTCCGTCCACCATCTACCTTCTTACCATCGGCTAATATGATACCACCAGAGGTCACTACATTTGAAAAACTAGTCCTTAAAGATCTCTCGAACATAAAAGAACAAAAAAAGTTCATACCGTACAATATCACGCTTAAAGAGAAAGAGTCTATCTTCTCTCTAAAAAATAATGACTCCATCGTGATAAAAAGTGCTGATAAAGGAGGTGGTATTGTTATACAAGAGTTGGACTCCTATACAGCTGAAATCCAGAGACAGCTAGGGAATAAAGATCACTACCTTAGACTTGCATCCAACCCGACTAAAGGTATCCAAGAAATAATACTGAAAATAACAACGGAGGCAGTATCAGAAGGCTTTTTAACTAAAAAGAAATTTAATTACCTGAATGTAAAAAGCCCGAGAATACCAGTAATATACACCCTGCCCAAGATTCATAAAAATCTGAACGCCCCACCAGGCCGCCCAATTGTGTCGGCCTGTGGTTCAATATTGGAACCCCTAGGAGCTTATGTCGACTTCTTTATCAAAGAATTTGTCCCACCCACACTCTGTTATGTACGAGACTCCATGTCCATGATCAATCTGATTGAACACCATCCTTTCAATCCTCTTACTGATAAACTGCTCTGCACCATGGATGTGGAGTCATTGTACACGAATATTCCACAAACAGCAGCCCTTCTTGTCATACAAAGGACCTTGGACAAGCGCCCTCGCCCTCATGCCATTCCAACATCCTTTATTTGCAAACTTCTAGAACTCTGTCTAACCAAAAATTTCTTTACCTTTCAAGGCCTATTCTACCAACAAATCAAAGGGGCCTCCATGGGGTCTATTTTTGCCCCTAACCTGGCCATACTGTTCATGGACGAAATAGAGAGACAGACAATTCTTGTCCCCTCCAATCCCTTTTTCTCCGGTGTAATTTTGTGGCGAAGGTACATCGATGACATCTTCATGATTTGGAGATTAGACATCGATGTATTGTCCCACTTCTTACACTGGATGAACAACAATTGTCTGGGACTCCAATTCACCCTCACCTCTGACAAGAACTCCATCAATTTCCTTGACCTGACAATACTTCACCAGGAAGGTGAGCTTTTCACAAACCTCTACAGAAAGCCCACAGAGAGAAATACCTTGCTGGAATATTCAAGCAACCATCCAAGGGCGTTGAGGGATTCTCTACCTTTCTCCCAATTTTTACGAATTAGGCGAAACTGCTCCCACAAGGAGGATTACTTCCGTGAAAGCGCGACCTTGGCGATCAAGCTTAAAAATAGAGGGTATTCCAGAAAAATTGTCAAAAACGCCCTCAAAAGAGCGTGGTATCGCCCCCGTGAAACACTCCTCGTCCCAAACCAAAAGAAAAAGCTAGACAAAATAGCATGTGTGACAAAATTTTCTCCCGTTTCCAATAATGTGAGAAAAATGATTTTAAAACACTGGCCAGTAATTAATGCAGGTATCCTGGACTTAGAACGTCCCTTGTTTGCATTCAGAAAGAGCAAAAATTTGAAGGACCACCTAGTTCGGGCAGCTCTTCCTAGCTCTACCAACTCTTCCACCCTTGAATCAGTGTGGGGTCTGTCCCCTACAGTAGGACATGTGAAATGCGGTGGTTGTACAGTCTGTAATTTTACAATTGAAGGGAAAAGCTTTGTATTTGAGAATGTCACCTTTAAATGCAACACACTCACAAATTGTAATACCGCTAACGTAATTTACTTGATCCAATGTCCGTGTAAGAAAAACTATGTGGGACAGACATCTCAGAAAATCAAGACGAGGATATGCCAACATAGGAGCCGCATCAGATGTCGGACGCCAAACGCCCCTATGGTGGAACATTTTCAGGAACTCAACCACAATGAGGATGACATCCGTTGGACTGTGCTCAAATCACTGAAGCTTCCACCAAGAGGGGGAAGCATGACTCACTTACTGAATAAGGAAGAGCTGAAATGTATAATACTACTAGACTCTATCCGCAAGGGTCTTAATCGCACGGAAGATTGGACATCACTGCTTTGATGGTACTGGTGCAGCTCCAATCACGCTGAGTTGTTCAAACATTGCACCAAATGTTTCCTTTCAATTAATGCAGTGAGAACTTTAGAAAACACAAATCAATTGTTGCAGTAAAAACACTGTTAATTCAAATGTGTATGATTGTAGAGCATGGTTGGCCTGCACTACTCGCCGCTATGTGCACAATTTAATTCTCCCCTGTCACCCCCTCACGCCTTCACATAATTGGCAACTCCACCTATCTAGTAATTCACGGCTCCTCTCACTTTGATATCACCATCTGTAATTACATGATCAGTTGACAATCGTTTTCAGTCTTTATTTTGATAAGTAACTCCAGGCTTAGGTTTTTTGGCTCCTAGATAGTGGTTGACCATTCCACCTACTTAAAATTTCGGCAATTTCCACCGTTCCAAGATGTCTGCCGATGTTTTAGGCACTGGGACCTAGTCCTTCCTCTATTTTCATTCCCGTGACCCATAAGCTTAGTGCATGAGGAGTTGCAGCACAGTGGACCTGCACTGCCAGTGAAGGGGGTAGAAGTTGATCGAGCTTCACCCACCCCGCCGCCGCTTCCATCAAGAAGCAAGGTAAGCCCTCCCCAGACACGCTGCCAAAACTTGAGTACCCCGCCCATTATTGAGTCCACTTATTGCCACTTATTTCCATTTTTTCTGATTCTTAGCAACCCCGTATGTACATAACTGAAAGGAGACATCCTTCTCCTGGATCACGGACATTTCCGCCAAAACCCGCCACGCTGCCGCTTTCATTAAGAAGCAAGGTAAGCCCCCCCCTCTCTCGTTTTTAAAAAAACGCTGCTAAAACTCGAGTAGTCCGTTATTCATTGAGTCCTTATCTTCATGATTATATTTGTGATCCCCAGCAACCTTCGAGTGTCAGAACTGAAAGGAGACACCCTGCTCCTACAAAACGGATAAATTCGCCAAAAACGAATTAATACACCCTCCAAACGGCTACATTAAATGTAGCCAGGTAAGCTTTCCTTTGCCCGTGCATCATTACTAGCCACTTACTCTGAGCCTCACCCTAATGGCAATAATCTTATATTAAACAGCCTCCTGTTTACTGAACCGGCAAGAATTCCCCTCCGCCGGTCATAAGAAGCAGTGCTTACTCCAGGCGACTACATGCTTTAGCGCCAGGTAAGCCCCGACCCCCCAGTGCACCCCCCAACCTGATTCTGCACACCAGCGGCAGGTTTGCTAAAAGGGCATTTCAACCTCAAGCTCCAGTTAACAGGTGGAATTAATCCTGAGCCTGAGCCCTGATATTTAAAACCTTGGTTTTAACTGACTCTTGACTGCCCCTAGATAGGGTCACGCTCACTCACCACTTCACTTGCCATATCACCTCATCACTGAGCACCACGCAACAAAGGCTTTCCCTAAACCCTCACGGACAAACTAAGTATTTTGTCACAACTGTCAATGTATGACACTGTTTTGTTATGTCACTGCGCCGTTATCTCCACTTCAGAATCTTTCCTTCACTCCGGATCCAGAGTAAAATACCGTTTTTTTTCAAAAAATCACGGTCACATTAGTCAAACACCTGCGAGTACGAATGGTAGAATGGCCCTTAAATTTGTAATTGTGCCATGTTGAGTATTGACTTTCCATTTTTACTTTCTGGGTCAAGTCGGATGACTAAAAACTGTGTTTATTTTTCCCCCCTCTTTCTTTACAGGCTTTGCAGGCATCAATTTTATAATTGTCCTGATGATGATCCCAGTGTATTATGAGCCCTTAGGGATCGAAACGTCGACGCACTATGCAGTGTAACATATGATCTCATATGTATAATTGTAATTGTTTACACTGCAGGGTGAATTTGTTGTAATTAATTACTTATTGAAAGTACAAGTCACCCTTTGGCTCAATAATTTGTCTTTTGCCTGAAAAACTTCTTCCTCTCTTCCATCTCTCTGACCTTGATTTGTTTTCTCTAAACCTTTCTGGGATAGGTACAGGACTGTACCCTATCTTGTTGTTTATCTTGGCCCCTCTCTGGGTCAACACGATTTTACATTATCCTTTAAATAAACTCACGTCCGGCTGGGCGTTCAAAAATATAGCACTGATTGTAGTCTATATTATTATTCTACTGTCTTATTGTAAACCCTTAGGACCCCTGTTCTCTGAAATAAGTTAAACTAACCCATGGTCCGAAGGCCTCATATTGGGTTCCCTTGTGTTCCAAAATGATACATAGTGATGAGGTAATGTCAAGTTTCACTGACACATACATATAACAGGTAAATCACTACAGCAGCATTGTGGACAGCAAGGAAAAAGGTGCCACTGAGGGGGTACTTTATTTATTACAGGCTAATATTGAATGTAATGGTTCTCATCTAATTCAATGTGCAAGAATAGATGACTATGCTTGCACTGTATGCATTCTAGTTTGTGACTTGCAGATTACTCACACTTCTCTACAGCAATTGCTCAGTCCACTGACCTATGTTAGTGGGTTGTCTATCCACGATCTCTGCAAAGTCTGTACTAGGCCATCCCACTGTGCACTGCCACTGGATAAGGTGTTACATGCTTTTGTGGTCCTACTTCCTATCTTTTTAAACAGGCGTCTGGCTTTTCATGTCTGGTGCAGAGAACAGTTTGCTCTCTCTCGCTCTCTCTCTCCATTTCACTCCCTCTTGTCTCTCTCTTTCTCTCCTAATTTCTCTCACACTCTATCTCGCTTAAGTTAATTAATTACCACAAAATTCAGAAAGGCCACACACCCATTTGCTCATCAATATCCTTCCATACAAAATGCATTTATTCACACCATTCTCGCACCATCAGTCTTGTACAACACTACTGACTTTCGCCACTAAAGTTACATCTCCCAATATTTGTCACCCACCAGAAAAAGGCAGACTGACTAAAGATGGGTTTCTGTAAAGGGATGAAATGAAAAACTGAAGTTTGTGAGAACATGAAGTTAAAGAATATGATATGACAAAAGGGGAAGGTGTGTGATTCTGGGCGAAGTAAGTTAAACAAAGTGGTGTTGTGTTGTTACTACTAATCCTTAGGATCCGCACATTTTTTGGACAACATAAACTAAGGTATTGGTGCCTAGACCAATTCCAGACCACTCCAGCAGGATATTTTGGCCTTTGGACCAGTTAGCTCGCAGTGCCACTGCAGCTCCCCCTAACTTATCAAGGAACTAACAGTTTCCAGCAATCACTGAACATGCCAATCATGATCCCTAAGGAATTGTGGAAACAATACAAAACTTTTCGCTCAGTCACTTGTGCTCACTTGCTCTTAGAGAAAAATACAGAGAAAGCATAGTCGGATGCTTTCAATGATATGTATTGAACCAAAATTATTCTCGCATAAAATGCATGTGCTGCAGTGATTAGGAGACAGAAGTAAAAAAAGGAGATTACAAGCACCAATAGGGTAAGCAGTAGATACTTTTCTACCATGGTACTGAAGCAATGAATATATACAGGCTTATATGCAACATGGTAATCTAATGTACTCCTATGATGAAAACCCTATTATAAGAGTGTACCTTGAGTTTATGTAGGTGTAGATCCAACAGTCCTCCCTAGGGATGTTCCAATCCCATTACCTAATGGAAGAGCACAAAATACATAGAACGGTAGTGTTCAGTTCAGTTCATTTAGTCTTTATTTCGAATAAAATTCATAAAAGACAACAAATATTTAAAAATATTATCAGCATACAACAATTTACAAAGGAATCCCAGGTATATATGGAAATTGGCCTAAAAACATTATACAAGAATAAAAAGTCCAATTAATTAAAAGGGGTTGTTACAAGATCTTTGCGCGAATCAGCCACATCCACCCCAAAAATTTGGCGACACAGATCACAGATTTTTCACAGCGTAAGTCTCGTAATTTCAACAGGGCTACACGATTCTCCCCACAATTTAAGGTTTTACAAATTGGTTTCAACCATTTTAATCTAGGCATTCGATATGCTGGACATGCAAAGAACAGATGACCAATACTTTCAACCTGATCAGGACAGAAAGGGCATTTGTTACTTGCATTTTGTGTCCACTTTACTGTAAAAGAGTTAATCGGCAACGTGCCCACCCGAAACTGGTGATACAGTTTACGGTCAAGAGTTTTGCATATCAGGTCCCAGTAGGGCTCAAGGGACGGTATTATCTTGTGTGTTAAAAACAGTCCCGTGAGGCTATTTTCTGATGACAGAGAGACTAATGCAGATTTCTTTGCAGCCCAAAATTGATCTTTAAATTCCACTTTAGAAGGGAACCTAGAGCATTCGGGGTGTAGCCATAATTCGTGGGAGGCCCATGGAATATAGTAGTTGTTTGACCTCCCGTAGCCAAGGGATTTTCTGAGCACCCAACAATGATCTGACCTCGCCCAATTCACGGGCGAATAGACTAAGCTCTTGAGATGTCCAGAGGCTTCGCCAGAATGCAACAAGGCGATACTGTGCCATCTCATTCAGTGGTCTGCAGCCTAAGTCTAATAGTAATGGTTTTATAGGTGACGATTGGGGAAGCCCCACTAAGTTCCGAAGGAACCTATTCTGTGCTGTGGTTAGAGCTGACAAGCTTTTGAAACCCCATATGTCCGCACCATACAGGGTGGCTGCATTAACCTTGGCCTCATAGATTTTTAACGCTGGTGAAATGCGTTTCGTCAAGGTTTTTTTCTGCTCCTTTAGCAAGCACCCTGTGAGACGGACAAATTTAAGAATTAAAACCTCCAGCTGTGGATTCCAAGTAAGTTGATGGTCAAGTGTCACGCCCAAGTAAGTCATGACTTTGACCTGTTCGATTGGGACACCGTCTAAAAGGAATGAACTTTTAATTGGTTTGTTTTTATTAAAAATCATAAATTTCATTTTCCCTGCATTAATCTGAAGGTCATTTAGTGTGCAAAATTCTGCGAATCTATTTAGGGCAGTTTGCAAGCCGCTCCGAGTCCTGGAAAGGAGCAGGGTGTCATCAGCGAATATTAGCATGGGATACTTTGATCCCCCCAGAGTGGGAGCATCAGTTTGTGTTCCATTAAAGAATGCGACCACCCAGTTAATGAACAGGAGAAACAGGGTAGGGGCCAACACGCAGCCCTGCCGGACCCCGCGTTCGACAGGGAAACTAGAGGTCACCTGGCCCTGTTTCCCCAATCTTACACGTGCAAAGTTATCCTCATGCAAGCGCCTGACCAGTTCTAATAATTCGGGAGGAAGGCCCATTAATCTGAGGGCATCCCAGAGTTTAGCCCTGGGGACCAGATCGAATGCCGATCTAAGATCGACAAAGGCGGCGTAGATGACACCACCGCCCAAAAAGACCACCTTCCAATACAGCATGGTGAGGACAATATCCTTGCAATTCACCTTACTTAGGGATATACAAAGGAGGTCGGGATTCTTCACCATGATTTCCTTAGCGCTAAAGCCAAGTGAGTTTTTTATCCATATGGTGAGACCACCTGAAGCCCTGCCCTTGATGCCCTGCCTTGCTGGTTTATAAAAATTAAGGAAACCTACTCTAAACAGAGGAACGACTGACCAAGTTTCCTGGAAAACTATAATATCATGTGTAGTGATATAATCCACCCAATCATCGTTGTCCAGGCGACCCCTTAAACCTGCTATATTCCAAGAGGCCACCCTAATTTCGTTAACTGATATGCTAGTGCAAAGAGTCTCAGGCTGTCCCTTCGCTTCTAACTCAGCCGGTAAGGCCCCATCGACATTATCAAGTGTTACTCGAGGGCCTAGAGGCAACATAGAGCAAGCCATGCTGGGAACTGTGTGGGTGGTCGGAATAGAGACAACTGGATGTTTAGAAGCAACCGACCCCCCGAGTCAGTCGACCTCGTCTAAACAGCCAAACATATTTGATGTAGGAACCCCTTGCCACCAGGTACTCTGACTAGGCCCTCCATTCCCGAATCCCCTGTGCCTAGGCTTGTGGATTGTCGTCCAAGACCCTCCCATTCCATGCTGACCTCTAGGAGGATAGAAAAAAGTGAGGGGTCTAACAACGACTGTATGGTCATAATCACAAGGGGCCCATGAACAAAGATGCTGTGCTGTATGGGGGTCAGCAAATGATACCACTATACAGTCACCTATGATGGTTTTATGGGTAGGTCCGACCCATGGTACTCTTCGCACCATTAGTACCCGACTTCTTTGGTGACTAGGTAGCTGTCTATTAGTATTTAACCAGTGAATGACCTTGTTTTTAAGAGACCAGTGGTTCTCTTTTGTTTGTGGGTCAAGGGTAGGGACACCAGCTAATACAATGACATATGGACTAGCCTCCGGTGGTAGGTCAATATAACCACCACGAAAGTTAGGTCGGCTAGATTCTAAAGATGGTAGGTTCTGACATGTCATTTGGTTAGGCTGCAGTACGGTGGATTGAGGCCTAGGTTTAGAGTGTGCAACCTTCTGTTTTGAACTAGGTTGAGCCCCAGCATTAGATGGTACTATATCCTTTGCGGACAAGCGTGTGATCTAGGTTTGGATGCCACTGGGACCTGGGACGGGAGACAAGCGCTAGAAATTGGAGTGGTGATAGCGTTGTCCCCGACTTTCGTACGTGGTTTAGGTATGGGTTTGGGTTTTAGAGATAAGGGGGCTGGAGGTTCTGACTCTAATTGTTGGGAGGGTGAGCCCTCACCCTGTGAAAACCTAGCTTCCATTTGCTTAAGACTGAGGCTAGCCAAAGTGACTATGGTCCTATCCATTTCTAACAAATAGTTTTCCATTCTGGAAAGTCTAAGTTCCAAGGGAGTAAGTAACTTTTTAAGTGTGTCCCAAACGGTTTGCAAAAATTCCTCGTCCCCCTCTTGTCCCCCTCTACCACACTCAATCTACCATCCTTTGACCCTTCTTTGCTTTTGTCAGGAGCAATGGCCACCGGGGGATCAAGGACAGCATCGCTTAAGTCATAGATGGAATCACTAGCTAATGAAGCTGTGTTAACTGTAACCTTAGCTTCCCCAAACCCACATGTACCTAATGGTCATCGACAATTGAAAAACTGAGCTCTCGCAATTTTGGCCTTTTTGCGAGCAAAAGTAGACCTAGCCTGACTTTTCTTCTGCTGGAGGGCAACTTTTTTAGCATTAGCAGCATATTTGGGCATGACATTTTTTAATGGGGAGCTTCCACCAGCCACGAAAGCGGGTGGTGCAGACTCCTCCAAAGGAATTAATATGGGATCCTTAGCTTGCTCAGAAGTGAGCGAGGTTGGGGGGTGATGTATATCAACCATTGTTAGCAAAGAGTGAGGGCCAGATGTACGCTCTGGGGTTAGTGCTTGTGCGAAGTTTCCTAAGGAGGATTTCTTGGAAGAAGCTATGTTTAAGGACAATTTACGTGCTGCATCTAGTTCAAAGGAAACCCTGTGCTGCATTTTATTTATTTCCGCATCAATGGCCAAATTGGTCTTTGTGAGGAAATCATCCAGGGTTCCACTAGGTTTATTAGGGCCCTTGGCCGTTTTACTGCGGGTGGCTCGTGTACACATGATAAACAACAGGGAGCAATAGCAAAGAGGTAACTCACATGAGAAGAAATAACAGCCAAGGGGAATGGCCCAGCCCAGACCTCTTAGACCTCGAACGGCTGCGTCCCGCGCTGCGGGAGAACAGACAGTGTATATAGTGTTTGAAAAGGGTGGGGGGCGGAGCTCCAGGGAGAGCGGACCGGAAGCTGACCACTGTCTCGCAGGGACACCTGGTTCAGGTAGTCCCTGCACGCTCACAGCCCTGAAGTTTCCGAGTTCAAACGGGATCACCCCCACCAAAAGCGGGCAGAGTCAGCACCAGCACACGGTCCCTCGATGCAGCGGCACCCGCGGAGCGGGTGCAGCGAGCTGCTGGGCAGAAAACAAGAGGTGAGCGCAGGTCCACCAGTGCGCTTTGGCAGCAACAAACAAACGATGTGTCCCAAGGGTCTTTGTCAAGCCCAGGTAGTTATAGCAGCCTTCCGATGGGCGGGGGCGGAGATCCAGGAGAGCGGACCGGAAGCTGACCACGGTCTCGCAGGGACACCTGGTTCAGGTAGTCCCTGCACGCTCGCAGCCCTGAAGTTCCCGAGTTCAAACGGGATCACCCCCACCAAAAGTGGGCAGAGTCAGCACCAGTACACGGTCCCTCGACGAAGCGGCACCCGCGGAGCAGGTGCGGCGAGCTGCTGGGCAGAAAACAAGAGGTGAGCGCAGGTCCACCAGTGCGCTTTGGCAGCAACAAACAAACGATGTGTCCCAAGGGTCTTTGTCAAGCCCAGGTAGTTATAGCAGCCTTGCGATGGGCGGGGGGCGGAGCTCCAGGGAGAGCGGACCGGAAGCTGACCACGGTCTCTCAGGGACACCTGGTTCAGGTAGTCCCTGCACGCTCGCAGCCCTGAAGTTCCCGAGTTCAAACGGGATCACCCCCACCAAAAGCGGGCAGAGTCAGCACCAGCACACGGTCCCTCGACGAAGCGGCACCCGCGGAGCGGGTGCCGCGAGCTGCTGGGCAGAAAACAAGAGGTGAGCGCAGGTCCACCAGTGCGCTTTGGCAGCAACAAACAAACGATGTGTAGAACGGTAGTGATAGCTAGAACAGTCGCACATCAGACTCTTTCAGTAGTCCAAAGTAATTTAGTGGATATCAGAAAAAGAGATTATGGTGCCATTCAAGGTAATGCAGGCATCCCACTACCATGGATGCTTAACCCACAAGTATAAAATACCTGTGATCAAATATCTTAAAAATTAATTGTACCTTGGCACTCTAATATTTAAACTCAAGCAATTTGCAAAATGTATCATAAAGTATCAAACATGAAAAAGTCAATATTCTAAATCTTATGCAGGCATGAATCTCATAATTGCAGAAATAGTTAAGGTTGTATTTCACAAAAAGAGAACATCCAAGAAATCCAGCATGTATCTTGTTTGATTTAATATATACTGAAAGGTGTTTAGATACAACGTAACATTGAGAACCAGGTGGCAAAACAAAAAGTGTTTACAGTAAGTACATGATACATCATTATATTGAGCACATTGAGCACTATAGACAGAAGGTGACGGCCAAGTGGGGGTCCTAGTCCTAGGGCCTTCCCATTCTTGATAGTTGGAGGACAGCCGATGACAGCCGATGACAGCCGACACGTGTTTCGTTACATTTATGTAACTTTCTCAAGGCTGTTGATGGAAATAAAGAATATACAATCTAGTGCTCACAACATGTCTATTGAGTATATGCATCCCAACCTGTGTTTCGTACTGTATCATTCTAAAAATTTGCCTGAAAACAAGGAGGAAATTTGGTGCAGAGATGTTCTCTAGAAGTGTTCAAGATGAATAAGACATAAGAAGTGATCCAGTTATATTTAAAAAGTGTGTCGGTGGTGAAAGAAGGAGAGAGAAGAGAAATCACAGGAAAGCCTTTGTCATCCCCAAAAAATATATCCAAAGAGTAATGAAAGAAATGGGAGAGGGGTGCCAACCAATAAGAGAGAGCATAGAGAAATCAATCAAGTGAATGGGTAGGAGATTCTATGGACATGCCAAATTTCAAGAGATAGTATTGAAATGGTGAGACATGCAAGACTCTGATAGTTCCCAATAATATGGGAGATCTATAATGTACCTTGTGATAGTGGTACTGTCCGGTAGTTGTTTGTCCCATCCAATTTAGTTATGGCATTTGTCTGTGATGTGAAAAAATTATTTCTGGAAGATCGAGAGAATAAAGACCATTAGTGTTTTGAATCGAAACACTCTATGAATGTAGCAGTATTAAGGTGTCATTAGAAAAGAATTTCTCAAATAGCCTGGAAATATCACGAAAGAGGTTTCACAAATAGTACCTGTCACTCTTTAAGTCAACTTTATGATAAATTTAGCAAATTGCATGAGTTTAAATTTTAGAGTGCCGAGGTACGATTAATTTTTAAGACCTAATGGGAGAGCGTGAAGGACCCTGTCTGGGCCTCGAGTTGGACACCTATGCAAATATGTCTAAAATGTCACTGCTTAAAAATTATTTTCTAGGGAAATGTGAGGAATAAACTGCCT
Organism: Lissotriton vulgaris; assembly: GCF_964263255.1. NCBI lineage: Eukaryota > Metazoa > Chordata > Amphibia > Caudata > Salamandridae > Lissotriton > Lissotriton vulgaris. Next base: position 457,183,381 of record NC_141696.1, on the reverse strand, counting down.
TGCTTCATGTGCCTAACTCGGGTATATGACACCCACTCCTCATCCTAGGGTCAATATCTAAAAGCTATCTAAAAAGACAGTATCAAAATTAAATAAAAATGTAAAAACTACGGTTAACATTGTCTAAAAGCAAGCTTCCCCTATAAAATATTCTAAGAAGCCTTAAAGTCTTTATACTGTTTGAAATCCTAAGCACGCCTAAAGCCATAACACAAAAATGTTTTAGTCGAATAAAATTTAAAAAACAAATCGAATTGTTCCCACATGGAAACAGCCAATTATTTCATCAGTGCCAGGTGGCTGACACAAGATTGTTTTTGTCCATAACCACAGATGACAATCCTAGAGGCGCACTTTGAAGCACAATAATAGAGCAAAGGTGATTCCATCCAATTCCCTCAGCAGACGCTGAAAGAGAGACTGCATTCTGCATGCGTATCTTGAAGCATTTACCTAAGTCACTAGGAGGCGAAGCCCCCTAGGGTTGGTCAAGAAAGGCAAACATCAGCAACTTAACATGCTGGGGACAACAATACCCATGGGCCATTAATGGGTCCAGTAGTACATCAATGTCCAATGGCACCACCAGCGTTGATCCTAGGCATATGTTTAATATACATTTTTTGCTGCAAAGCAGGCAGTAGAATACAATTTGTATGCAGTTATGTCAAACAGACCTGAAGGAAAAGAACCAGTGCTCATCCAGTTTTCGTAGTCGAAGTGTGCCTTATGTGTGAACCATGTGCTCACGGCATTGTCGCACTTGCAGTGCTGTCCCCATTCCTAGTCTTTTTTTTTGTACTCAAAAAAGTTGATTGTACATGATTACTTAAAATCGTTATAATTTACACTTAAAAGGGTAATAAACGTAATCTTCCATAAAATATCATTTATCAACAATGAGCTTGGCAGTATTAAAATCTTAATAACAATAATAAAGCTCATAAAATATTGAGTAACTGGTTAAGCAATCTTAATAACATTAATAAAACGCATTAAATATTGAGTAACTGGTTAAGCAATCTGCGCCGGTTCTATTCTTCACATCTTTCCCAAGAGCTCCAATGACCAAAATTATCCAAAAGATACATTATTTTAGGCAAAATGAACATATAAAATAACAAACTTTGCGGTAGACTTTGGTCAGCCACCATTTTTTTTCTGTATTGTTCCTGTTTTCTTGTGAAATAGGATCTCTGTCTTTGTTCTACTTAAGCCTGTGAAGGAGAGCCGTATTTGCAGTCCCTGCCGTCCTTGTTCATGCTTTATCAATCTCCTCTAAATCGGCTTGCCTTAAAAGTTCTCTTACTTTTGCAAGATATTTTCACTCATCACGCCAACATTATAGAGGAGCCTTCCAACCAACGTATTACAGCTTGCCTGAACGTGTGAATCTTAAATTCATTAAAATCAGTTTTAAAAGCCCCCTCCTTAGTTCCTTAACTGTGGGGCAAGCACAAAGAAGGTGAGTTAATGTTTTGTTACAAAAAACGCATAATCAACAGTGTGCCACTTGTTGGTTGCTATCCAGGATGGTTGTAGATCTTTTGAATCACGCAGGCCCAAACGGTAATTGGTGAAACAATGTTTTAGTTCCATACTGAAATGAGTTACTAAGTAGGCCTGCGGCTTTGTTGATTTGTAGGAGTTAATCACAGTCCACCCATGTCTACATTTCGAGGTTGTTATTTTATCTTCTAAGAAGGACTTCTTTTCTGTGTTATTTACCAATTTTCCAAACGCTGCCCCATCTATCTGGCTGTCCCATGTCATTGGTATGTCTAGTTCTGCCAATGATTTTCTCAGATATGCTCCCCATGAGTGTGGAGTGTCCTGATCCATCTGGATTTTGATTTCTTTCCAACATAGATTGTTCAATGTCCTCAGTTCCGATGCACGGAATTGGTGGCGTATTTTCACGAAGCCGCTCATGCTCCGAAATTTCTGATTTTGAAGGCCAAATTCCAGCCGGATCTGTGCTGGGGCAGCGGACTGTGTTAAAATAAAAACAGCTTTATAAACCTTTGTCTGCAGCACGCTTAGAAGTTCTGCCTCCTCACCACACCAGACTACAAGGGCATATGACAATGTTGGTACTATTTGTGCGCCCATCACTTTTAAAAGATGTGCATTGTTCAGGCATCCTAGTTTTTTATTCAATAATCTGTACGCAAAGATTAACAATTGAGATTTTGCTTTTAGGTCAATTTTGTGTTCCTTGAGTGTGGAGCCTCTCCCCATTTTTAATGCGAGATATTTATAGGCTGCATGTTCTTCAATTGTAGACCCTTTTCCAACCCATTTAAACTTGTTGTTTTTAGGGTCCACAAGGTGTACAACCTTGGTTTTGTCTTCATTTAATTCCAAGTTGTCTCCATCCAAATAGGTGACCTAGGGCCAGATGTAGGTAGGCCTTTACCGGTCGGTAACGGCCGAGAATACCGATTTTGGGCCGTTACCGACCGGTATTGAGTGATCCGTATGTAGGTGACAGAAAATAGGCCGAATCGGTAAATATACCGATTCGTTAAAGTTACCGATCGTTAAAGTTACCGATCGTGAAAGTTACCGATCGGTAAACGTACCGATCGGTAAACCAACCGATCGGTAAACGTACCGATCGGTAAACCAACCGATCGGTAAACGTACCGATCGGTAAACCTACCGATCGTTAAACGTACCGATCGGTAAAAAACAGTCAAAATTGAAATTGAGATGTAGGGAGGCACAGAAATACCGAATTTGCTCCAAAATCGGTATTTAACATTCGTTAATTACCATGGATTCAAAGCAGGTGGTAACCAGGTGCAGCCTATAAAAAAGGACCAAAAATGCAATTCTGTTTGCACAATGGCTGCATTTTATGTCATTGCAAGACGGCTATGGCTACAGGAGGAAGGAGAGAGGGAATGGCAGAGACAGGAGCAGGTTTACAGGCAGAGGGTGACCCTGTTCATGCTCACAGAGGAAGAGATACTGCAAAGGTACAGGTTGGCTCCAGACACCATCTTGGAGATAATCAGGGACCAAAAACCACTGTTGGAGCACCCCGCTCCAAGGGCACATGCAATCCCAACACATATACAGGTGCTGTGCAGCATCCACCTGCTGGCGTCAGGGAGCTACCAGAGCGTGGTTGCTGCGGTGGGAGGGGTGAGCCAGAGCAGCCTCTCAAGGTTTTTTCAACATTTCCTTGACGCCATGTTGCATAGCATGGAGCATTACTTTTCTTTTCCATCCACCCATGCTGAACTGTTTGTAACCATATCTGACTTCTACCAGATGTCAAGATTTCCCCATATCATCGGATGCATTGATGGGACGCACATCCCCATTTGTCCCCCTGCTGCCACGGAATACATTTACCGCAATAGAAAGTCAAGCCACACCATCAACATGCAGGTGATTTGCAATGCCAAGAACGTCATCACAGACATTGTCGCTAAATACCCGGGAAGTACCCACGACTCATATATATTTCAAAACAGTGGCATCTATGCACGCCTGACTGCAGGGGAATTTGGTGAAGGCTACCTCCTAGGTAAGAGACAGTGTGCAACACCTATTACACCTATTGCAATTAACAGTACATGTATGCATGTGAGTAAATTGTACCCTTTTCATTCTAGGAGACAGTGCATATGCCCTCCGCTCATTCATACTCACCCCCTACCTCAACCCCTCAACACCCAGCCAAAGGAGATACAACCGGGCACACAAGAGCACACGCAATGTTGTTGAGAGAACATTTGGTATATTGAAAAGTAGGTTCAGATGCTTGCACAAGAGCGGAGGTGCAAGGCAGTATACCCCCATTACCTGCTGTAAGATCATTGCTGCCTGTGCTATGTTGCACAATCTGGCTGTTAAGAAGGGGACTGAGGTGGAGTTATCTGACTATGAGGATCATGACGACGACATTGCTGTGCCTGAAAGACAACCTGCTGGAGTGGCAACACCAAGTGATGGGAGATACAGACGTGATGACATAGCACGCAACTATTTCTGAGTAAGTGAAGACACTGAGCTATAGTGAAAGCACAAGCTTCTGTTTAATTCGATTCGTAAAGTTTTATTGAAGAACAAAAGTGCAACAGTAAGCATTTGACATCAATGCTCACAGTGGGCAAACACACTCAGACAGGTGTAGAATCCACCAACCATAGTTGTACATAGTCACTTGGCTGGTTGCAATGGCACAAATGTGCAAATAACACTGTATGAACTATAAATCTAATGTCCATTGGCAGTAGGCCATCGTTACAGCTGTTCATTTACGCACACACTTTGCACTGGCAGGGGTCTGTGGCTCATCCTGTTCACTGGGCGTTTGGCCTGTAGCCTCACCCTGTCGCCTGCTGCTCCTCCTTGGCTCTAAGCCATGGGGGCTAGCTGTGCTGCTCCTACTGGTGCTAGCTTCAGTGTCTGGCACGTCTACAGCAGAACCTTGTGCACTTTGTGCATTGAGTAGGGCCTCCAGCGCACCGGTCATTCCAGCTATGCCCCTTGTCAACTGGTTGCTATTCTGAGTCAGGACTAACTGACTATTGACGCTACGCCTGCATAGCAGGGATGTGGCTGTAGCCAGCTGCTCCATGGATGTCTCTATTCTCACTGCGCGCTGCCTGTCCCTGCGCCTTGCACCAATATCAGAGTCAAGTTTTGTGCACAGTTGCTGTATGCCTGTTGCCACGCTCTGGTTGACTATCACCAGCTCTTTTATGCCCTTGCTAATTTCTTCCATGTTGATGTTCATGTTTCGCATTTGTCTTTGACAGGCCATGATGCCCTTGCCCTGCATCCTCTGAATCCGGACCATGGCTCCCTCCAGGCCTTTGAAGACACTGGAACCCTCCCCATGTGCACCTTCATCCCTTCCTTGCACTGTGCGCCTTCTAGTGGTACCTAGTACAGGCTCTGTGCTAGGCTGCAGTGTGGCTGTGATGTGAGCTTGTAACAAGTGAAGTGAGTCTTCACCCTCCATTTCATCGCCACCTGTCTCCATTTCCGGCAGTGGGGGAACAACATGCCTCCTGCCAGGGTGTGCAACAGGTGTTTCTACAATAAGGGATGCATGCATTTCTGGTGATGAGACCAATAGTGGTGACTGCAAAGGAATTGGGGAGCCCTGCATTTCTTCACAGATGTCAGTTTCTTGGGTGGGTGGCTGCCCACTCGGAACACCTGTGTCGTGGGATGCACTGGGCCCTGGCTCCTGACTGCCATCCCTCTGGGGTGCCGCGCCCTCTGCCTCCTCAGACTGCCTTCTGGATGTGAGACCTGTGGACATATGAGCACATATCAGCTAGGTGTAAATGTATCACAGCCACTACAATTAAACATGTTACATTGCACTTAGTACATGCTGCCTGCCCTTCATTTTGTAAGCATTCATGTGAATAATGTGTTGGTTACAGTGCTGTGTGACATGGTCTTCCAATGACTAACTACATGTATCATGATGCATTGGTACAGTTTTGCACAGGCACCATGGGACTGGGGTAACTTAGCTGCAAGGGGTGAGGGATGTATGGGGGTGGGAGGGGGATAGCTGTGCATGCATCTTACCTTTTTTTTTTGCAGCTTGGGCAGAGCTGTCCACTTCTCCCAGTCCATGGACACTGTCAGCCTCCAGGGTTGTGGCTACCAGCTCCTCCAGCTCGTTGAGGGGGGGTGCAGTGTTCTTTCCTCGACCTGTTTGCTGTGACTGTCTGTGGCGGTCAGCCAATTTTTTCTTCGTGAGGCTCCTCAGGTCATAGAACCTCTTCTTTAAATCGTCAGTGCGTCTGTTGGTGACTCCCACTGCATTTACTTTATCTTTGATTTCCAGCCAAAGTTTCCTTTTTGTTGATTCTGGTACAGTTAGGGACTGCTTTCCAAAAAGTCTGTGGTGTACCTTTACCACCTCCTCCACAAGGAGCTGTAGCTCCTGTCTACTGAATTTAAGCTTTCTTTTCCTTTCAGCCTGCTCAGTGTCCCTGCTGCTTTCCATGTTGGAGTTTTCAGTGAATACACAAGCTCTGTCTGCTGCTTCTGCTGCTCCCACTCTCTCTGCTCCAAATGCCTTTCCTGAACCTTCTAATTAGTTGCACCTGCCTGAGGGCCACTCCCTGGAGAGTAGGGGGAGGGTGGTGGCACCTGATTGGCTGTTGTGTTGAGTTTCACTTTTGTTTGTTGTCCGTCGCGGGAATTACCGATCGGTATTTACCGATCGGTAAATACCGATCGGATAATACCGATCGGTAAATACCGATCGGATAATACCGATCGGATAATACCGATCTTTTAATACCGAATTTTAACGATTCGTTAAATAATCCAGATGTTGGTACCCACATCCCAATAACCGATTTTGGAATACCGAATCGGTAAAATTCGGTAATATTCGGTATTTCAAAATCGGATTTACCTACATCCGGCCCTAAGTTCTTTATTGCTCTTTGTAGCCCAATGGGGCTTTGGCTCAGCACCACTATATCATCTGCGTAATGTAAAAAGGGTATTGGCTCATTAACTAAACTTGGCGAGTGGCATTCGTCTGCTTGCATGTGTTTACTAATATCTGCAATAAATAAATTGAATAAGCTCGGGGCTAAAACACAGACTTGTTTTAGGCCTTGCTGAGTATTTATACTGGTGGAGGTACTATGTCCAATGCCTAGTTTCACTCTTGCCCAAGAGTCACTGTGCAGGACTATTATTGCATCCAGTAGTTTGCTTGGTAGCCCCCATGCTCTTAATTATTCCCAGAAGCGATTTCTGCTTACTTTGTCGAATGCGGCTTTCAAGTCGACATAGCATGCAAACAGCTGTGTTTTCCTTTTTCTTGCTATTTCAATTAAAAGTGCCAACGTGGCCAAGTTTGTTAAAGTGCCCATGCCTGGTCGGAAGCAGGTTTGGATTATAGGGATAGTGTTTGTCTCATCCATCCAATCTTGCAGTTGAAGAAGTGGGCATGATCCGTATAGTTTGGCCTCAACATCCATCAATGATATCAATCTGTAGTTTTCTGGATTGTTGTGGCTTCCCGGCTTATATATTGGATGAATAATGTTCCCATTCCAAGATTTGGGGACGATGTTCTGTCTATAGATTTGATTAAACAAAGGCGTGAGGTAATCAGCCCAAAAATCTGAAGCTTGTTTAAATAATGCGTTGGGCAATCCATTCGGGCCTGCCACCCCCTCCATTTTTAATCTTTTATTATTCCTCTCAATTGCATTTTGTCAGTCAGCTCCTTTAAATCATTGCAGATCACTACTTGACCGGTATATTCTTCTCCATCAGGTCTTTGATCCTTTGGGGATTTTGAGTAGGCTTGCCTTTACACAATTAGCATTCCTCACATTGCTGTACCTATTGTGTTCATGCTGTATCCAGATTTTTCACCAATGCCTGCTTCTTGTTGTAATTCTTTTCCCTTTGTAATGGTATTAATGATGCCCCAGAATTCCCTACTGTTCGGCAATGTGTTTGCCCACAGAGGTTTTTTCCATATCTTTTCTTAATATTCTGTCTTTGCTTCCCTTAGCATCTTTTTATAATTTTTCTGTAGATGCTTTAGATTATTCTTTTTTGTACTCTTTCCCAATTTGGCCGCTATATGGTGAGTTTGTACCTCTTTTGCCATCCTTCTCTTTTCATCTCGTAGCATAAGGTTAAACCAAGGATCCTTTCTGCTGTCTATCCTTTTTCTATTTCTATTTGTAGTGGGAAAGTTCTTGGTAAGGAAGAGGCATAGGTCTTCCCAGGTTTTTATTTGATTTCCTTCTATATGGGGGCCTGTGTGACTCATGTGTTCTTTAAGAGAGTCCATTATGGTCATCATATTTTGTCCTCCCCATCTTAATTTCCTCTGGTTAAACTTTTCTACATATTGTCCCAGCATGTTTTTTTGCGCCCGGGCCAGGCTTATATTTAGGGTTGTGATGTGTGGGTAGTGGTCACTTTCTATGCTTGGGTAAACTTGGAATGAATCTATTCTTGGGACTAGATTGCTGCTATTGTAGATCGACTTTTTCCATTTGTATACGTTGTTGCAGCTGGTATATCTCCTATAATGTTACCATTCAGGATTGATAAACCATGCTTTTCTAGGTTTCGCGTTATTATTTGGTATCCCCAGTCCTCATGCCTCTTTCTGTTATTCTGTTTTATTAGGTTACTGATGAAATCTCCTAAAATGAATGAATTCATGTGATTTTTGCAGTGCGCTGATCAGATTCATTATTATTATACATTTTTCCTTCTGGTTCTTTTTTTTTTGTAGGATGAGCATGTACGTTGGCTAGTATTCCGGTAAGGTTTGTAACGTGCAGCCAGTTTACACTGGTTTCTAACTCTTCTGTTTGCCAACCATGATTTTGTGATATGTATATGTTGATAAGCCTCCCCTTGGGTGACCAAATCTTGCAAACTTTTCTGCTAAACTGTGATGTTATATAACCTGATATTGCTGTTGGGGTCATATTTCAGGTTTCTTGTAATAATATTATAACTTGTTGTTCAAGGAAGGACAGAATTTAGTGGTCCAGCCCCATATTTTTAAAAATCATGGACATTCCATGAACAGATCATTATCATGTTCTGCTTTATATCCCTCAACTTGTGGGACTGCCTTACGGAGTCCAGTTCATTTGCTTGAATTTTCTGCCCCCATCTTTTATCTATCCTAAGTGAGTTTGAATATTTGTTAGGTACGCGTGTTACTAAATACTTTTGGCGCCCAGGACCAATCTGTCCGGTCATCTGTAAAGTGTATTGGGTTTGCTTGCCTCGCTATTTCCTTTCCCTCATTTGCATTTGTTGGCCCAGGCGATGTGGTGGATCGGGCCCTGTGTAAGCATGTTATTTGCTTTTTTGCAGGTGTGTGCTTCTGATTTGTTAGAAAGGGGTAAGGGTACGGTGGGTGTTTGTATAGCTTCAGTGTGATTCCCCAATATTCGAATATTACTCTAGTAGCATATATCCTGTCCACTAGTTCCTTTGAGGTCCAGGTAGTCAAAGTCTCTTCTATATCCGGGTTTTCTGGGGAATACTTAAATTCCACGGCTAAGAGATCATGCGATGATATTCCTTTTAACTCTGGGATTTCTTCAAACAACCTTAGGAGGTACCCTCTATTTAGTATATCTTGCCTTCCATTTGTGCAATATTCTGGCACAAACGTTAATTTTGATGAATCCTCCCACAAGTTATTTACACTTCCCGCACTTTCCTCTTTTTCTGCCTGTATATTTATGATATTTTTGATTTCATTGTCTATTGGCCCGTCTTGACTTCTTTGTTCATTACTGATCTTTTGCTATAGAGTATGCTTTTTTTTGCTTCCTTTGACAATTGCTCCAGTTTTCCTACTTCTCTATGTGTTACTGGCTCTTTTGGCTCGTTTTGATGGTCGATAGAGGGCATCATTTCTATTTATTGTGACTTTTATTGCATTTAGGCTACTATGTTCGCTGTTGTCTGTTCACTTGTACGCATTATTACCTGGTGTTCCTTCCCTTCTTTCTTGCTTTTCTAATTTTATGTCACCCTTTCTCCTCCTAACTGTTTGCCATCCATTATCTGGACTGGAACCTCTTTTGTCTTCGGCTGTGGTCCTTGCGGGAACCTGCAATGTTTTTTTCAGCCCCTTCTCCCTTTTTAGTATGTTGGATTTTTAATTGCCTTAATTTGCCCTTGTTTTCCCTGCTGGGTTCTTGAACTCCGTAATCTTAACTGGAACCTCTATCCTCTTTGAATATTACTCTTGTTTGGACCTGCAATGTTTTTCTGCCTCTTCTCCCTTATCAATATGTTGGTTTCCTTCTAATAGTATTTTAAGGTTCTGGGAGTTGGTGTAGAGTCTGTGGCTGACCGATAGGTTGGTGTTGTAAGACACATCTGATGTGTATTCTCTTTGTTAGGAATAGCCAGAGCACTTGATGCATTTTTCTTTGTATTAAAACTGCTAGAATCTGATGTATGATTTGATTGGTCTGGGCATGTTATTGGATCCTCCTCTATATCTTCTACCTATGCCTTATTTTCTTTCCTTTGTTTGCTTTGATTTGAAAAAATAGGAAACATTTTCTCTAATTTTGAAGTTGGTTGAATATTGTATTTTGTCGTACCCTTTCTAGCCCATTTCATTTGTCTTTTTGTAAGTATTGCAGTTTTTCAAGATTCAATGACGCTCTGTGTAACTTCCTTTTGGTGGTCCTTTGTTTTAGCACATGAAACCTCTATTTCCTCCTGTTCGGCTTCTCCCTTCTCAATATCACATGTCCCTTTACATTTATCTTTCACAGTCTACTTTTCCTCTGTGACCTTTTGGGCTTCCCTTTTACTTTTTGATTTTGTTGTTAGTTGCACTGCCCCTAGGATATCTTTTAATATTTCGGGCAGATTTGACAATTTATTTATTATTTTGCCACATCCACAGTTAAGCAGCAGGGGGTGTTTGTTTGTTTGTGATTCCAGGGTTCCCCTGCATGTTACAAAGGAAGTAATTGAGTCCTGCTTGGTATTTATGCCTGCAATGGGACCAGCAACTAGATTTATAAGGTCAATCTGTACTTCCATTTAATCTGATTGAAAATTCAGTACCCTGATTGCTTGTTCCAATGTGCTTAACAGAGTATTACTCCATGGTGCCATGTGCGGTTCATCAAGAGGATTTCCAGAAACCCTAGACTCGTGGTCAATCCTACTTACCGATGAAGTTGTTATTGGAGGTGACAAATCAAATTGATTTATTTTCATCGAGAAGCTTCCTTCATCCTGTGCATTCACCCGTTTGTCAATCCTGATGACTAATGAGATTGTATTGCAAGATGATACATTTAATTGCTCTTTTTCCGTTGGCAGTCTTCCCTCCTCTTGTGAGTTTGTCTGTTGGTCTGTTCTTTGACCATAATTTGAAGTAGTGGATACCATCATTCCTGTTCCTCCCGATGCTCCCTTTTCAGTAGGCTGTGTCATGATAGGCAGTATTGTGATATTCCCTTTAATTACATTATTCATTATTTCTTGTGTTTGAGTATTGTTATCTAATATTTGCAACATGTTAGCATCATCTGACAGTGAAAATATGCATGAATGCTTGACCAGGCACCTTTTCTGGACGTCCTGATCATCCAGTTTGTTTTTTATTTCCTCCAAGTGCTCATTTTTATCGTCCTCATTTGCACTTCTTCACATAGCGTGGTTTGTTGGAGGAGTAATCTGGTGTATCTGAGCTATTGCAGTTACCAATCTACCTACTTACGTTTCCACTATTGGTTTTTGTAAGTTTTGATTTATTTTTTGTGTATTTGAAATGTTTGGAGATTGCTGTGCAGAAGGGGAACTTATTTTACTGAAGGTGAATGCATACTTTTGCTTTTGCTCAGTCATTCCTGATTTATCATAACTTTTGTTCTCCCTTATCACTGGTGCTATGGGGCTTGGCAACCTGGATGTCTAAACAGTTGGTGCATAAAAGGGAGCCATTGGATCTTTTAAGAAGAAACATTTTGGCATCCCTGTATTTTTACCAGGGCTGAAGGATGTTGTGACTGGTGTTGGTAACAAGAATAGCCTCTCTCTCTGTCTTGAGGCCTTTCTTTCATTGCTAAATTTGGCTCATGTCTAGCCCTTCTTCTGTGACATTTAAAAAAAAAAATGTTTGCCTATATTCGCCTGCCGAACTTTCCCAGATCTCATATGTCTCTAATTTGGCTTGTGTCCCCTTGGATGTACCGCTGGTGTATTATTCAGTTACAGTAGGAGTTGGAGTTGGTGTTGATGTTGATGTAACACTGCGTTACTGGTGCTGCGACCTAAGCAGCCCAATCAACCCTAAAGATAAGGGGCTGATAAGTGCTGATTGCATCACCTCTGGTGAATAGGGGCAGACTGAGGGTCCACTTCACTGTCTGTCTGCAGGGCTTCCAGGCTAGATCCAGGGCTCTGTGGGGCTCAGTCCGCTGTTCGACGTTGTAGCAGTTCTCGCTGCTCCTCCTCTCCTTCAATGTTTCTCCTCAGGACCCTTGCGCCCCTTGTGCATGAGCTCTTCCGCCCTCTGGCAGCTCCTGCAGCTTCCCTCAGCCTCTGGGTGCCTCTGGCGGCCTCCTGCGGCACAAAACATGGCACCAAACAGCACCAAATGTGGCACCAAAGATAGGCACCAACGTGGCACCGTCTCAGCTTTTTTGGTCGTTTAGTGCCGGGTTATGCCGGTTGAATCCTCGCAAAACACACAAAAAAACTGACGGAATGTTGCACAATGGCCAAACATTCACCCCCAGTCATAGATCTGGCTTTAATCCATCTTTATTTTGCTCACCAAGCCACCCCAGTTCAGACATGGCCATATGCAAATCAGCCTTGACCTTGCGCCTCATGGGAACAGTCCAGCCCGAACTGCCAAGCCATGTCTTCCCTGGACCGGAATCAAGCATCATAGGACCGGTTTCTGGCTATCAGCCGTCTTCAGCCAGGATAGCTTGACTACAGTGGCGTAGTGAGCACGGGGCCCACGTCTGGGCATACCCTTGCCCCATAGGGTGATTAGAAAAACCCACGAAAAAAAAACACAAAAAAACCCACACACAAAAAAATTGACAGAATGTTGCACAATGGCAAAACATTTACTCCCAGTCACAGATCTGGGTTTTTCGGGAGCCAGATAGAGGATAATATTGTTGGCGAACAATTTTAACTTAGACATCCCAAGGATGGGGGGTACAATAGCAACATTGTTCCTTATTCTTATAACTAAGGTTTCAATAAAGAAAGTAAAAAGCAAGGGAGACAATGGGCAACCTTGCCTAGTTCCCCGATTTATTTTAATTTTCCCAGCTTGCTTAGCAATAATAATTACCTCGGCTGATGCCCCTTCATAGATATTATGTAACATTCGAAAAAATTGATGCAGGGAATCCAAAATGGCCCAGAGAAAAAAAAAGCGCTGACAAGTTAACTAGATCGAATGCCTTTTCTGCATCAATCATTAAAATACATACATGTCTTCCCTGGACCGGAATCAAGCATCATAGGACCGGTTTATGGCTATCAGCCGTCTTCAGCTAGGATAGCTTGACTCCAGTGGCGTAGTGAGCACGGGGCCCACATCTGGGCATACCCTTGCCACATAGGGTGATTAGAAAAACCTACGAAAAAAAACCACAAAAAACCCCACACACAAAAAAATGGACGGAATGTTGCACAATGGCAAAACATTTACTCCCAGTCACAGATCTGGGTTTATTCCATCGTTATTTTGCTCTCCAAGCCACCCCAGTTCAGACATGGCCATATGCAAATCAGCCTTGACCCTGTGCCTCATGGGAACAGTCCAGCCCGAAATCCTTGCAGCACAGCTGCCGCCGCTACCCACTGCTCTCCTCTGCTTCCAATGCTGCCGCGAGTCTCACGGGTCTCGCGGGTCACTTGCAAAACCATTCCTAATCAAACTGCGAAGTCCATTGTGGATCAGGAAAAATTAAATCAGGATTCCCACCAAAAGTATCAGGACAAGTGGGCGCCCTCCAAAAGCACTTCCCAGCTCGGAGCGTATTAAAGATGGAATAACTGCAAAGATTGTATGACATGTGCTGACCAGTTCAGAGATGACAAATCTAACACAATACACTTTTCCTATCATATACGAAATGTTAAAGAGCTGATGAACTAGCTCACCAAAATGAAGCAGGAAGTTAGTGTGGAGTAGTGTCTGTAGCTCCGATGAGGACCTACATCCTGGAGATCAAAAGTCTCTCAGGACAAAGTTAAGGCCACATTCTGTGGACAAAGCATGGCTTTCAGTCTGCTAAGTTAATCAGAGTTCATGTTGGATAAATTTGTTGAAGGCAACTGCAGTGCCTCCCTGATTTTGCGGCTAGGTGGAAACAATACTTGTGTACAATAAGTGACTAAGGAATCAACCACAATCAGATTAGCAATGCCCGGTTCCATTCCACAGCAACCTTGACCATTTAGCATCAAGTAGCTCCCACTTGAAGAACAATTAAAAAACCAAACAGTATCGCAGCATCTGGGGACCCCTTTCAGTTGACATGACAAGTTCGCAATAGAAGCATTACATGCCCTTATGAAGAGAAATGTCCTTGCAAACTAAGTAACCCCTTGGGGCATCCTCACACTCGGAACCACTGAGAAAAACCTCTGTGCCCCCTTTCGTGCACTTAAACCTGAAAGGAAATTTCCAACTGTCATGTACTCAACCTACACCTAACACTTCGTATCTGACTACCTTTTGGTACTGGGGACAATAATGGAATGTGAAAGTTGCGACCAGTAGAGTGATTTAACCATGGATAATCCAGTCAGTGAATAATGTTACTGCCACTGTAAAAGATAAATGCTCTAATTTTTTAATGTGCAACATAGTGTATTTCACATATATCTTCGGGACCCAGTCAGGTCTTGCTGACACCGCTTTCACTTCTCCAGTGGTTTTGCGTTTCACTTGAATGTTCCTTTGCATAACTCTGTATACTTTTAGGTCCTATAAAACATCCAAACAATCATTGAGGTCAAATGGTATTCCAGACACCACCATGCAGATACAATAGAAGTCTGAGACACAAATTCTCACCCCAAACTTGATCTCAGAGGGTACACAACTTCCCAGGGATTTCATTGCCATGTTGTCAAGTGCCCTCTGGACCTGATATAGGTAATTGACTCAACTGCCACCCGAGCCTAAAACCATAGCGGATAAGGATCACTTTAAGTTCCTGTTCTTTCTTTCAATGACTGAATTTTCCTTGGGATGGTAGGAGGAGGAGTATCGCAAGGCCACACCCAAACTACCCATGGGTTTTTTGTAAGCCTGGGAGCTAAGCACTGGTCCCTAGTTGGAATGTAGTGTGCCAATTGCGTATGTCCTGATTAAAGAGTAATAAATCCCTTATAACAGCTCGGGCGTCAGTCAATCGATGGGACCAAATCCATAGGAAAATAGAGCATGAATCCACTGCCTCCAACATGTACTTGTAAACCCCATAAGGGGCCCCAGAGATCCATTCCAAACAAACGCAAGCAAGAGGTATGTCTGAGATCAATAAAGGTGATTGCGGTAGATGTGCTATGGTGGAGCCTTTCTTATGCTTGCAGATGTCAAATTTAAGTACAAAGTCCTCGGTCTGTTTAGTGAAACCCGGCAACTAGTAAGTCTGCTTCAGCAATGAATCTGTAGCAGTAATTCCTGCATGTGCTGAACCCAGAACTTCACGTGCAGCTATTATTAATCAAAATCTGTGATAGGTGTTTGGTATTGCTCTATCCCCACTCCTGAAATTTGAGCATTCAGAATATTTTGTGCATCTAACTATTTTTATATATTTTTTATTTTTTTATTGAACAAGGCAGTAGGAAGACATTGGTACAGAAATAAAAATAAATAAGACATTGTTCACATCAAATTTTTAACAGTTAGACAATTTTTTAGACACTTTACAAGAGAAAAACTGGAGAAAAAAGAGAGGATTAAAAAAGGAAAGAAACCATTGTATAAACATACAATGGTCCTTGTGCAAGAACCGCAATTTTAGGTAGACAATACCACTGCAAAAGTGCATGGTGCAATAGTGCAAAAACTGCAATAAAGTGCAACTGCAAGAAGACTTATGATCCAATAAAGTGCAATTTTAAAGTGCTAGTGCCATATAGTGCAAAAACAGCTATCATGAAGCAGCAATATTAAAAAAAGTGCAAATATTCACATTCTCCTCTCCTTCCTCATCATCCTCCCTTCAACAGTTCCAGAATCTCAAAATATTTCCAGTTTCTTTCAAATCTTGCAATGGCTCCCACCCTGCTTGCATAAGCTCTTTCGAAATTACATGTTCTTCTCATTTTATTAAGCCATTTTAACTGCGATGAAACCACCACGGATTTCCAGTTTTGCAGAATCAAAGACCGTGCAACTACACAAGAAATAAAAATAAATACTTCTTCTGTTTTGTTAAACCTGCACCTTTCTTTACATATGCCGAACAGGGCCACTCTGCTTCCGGTAAAAATACTTTCCCAGTTGCCAGCTCCAAATCTGCGAATATCCCCTTCCAAAAAGATTCCAACTTCGGGCAAGAAAAGAAGATATGACACCATCCTCACTGCCCCATAGCTTTACATCTAAAACACGTATTCTCAACTTCAGGGAACATTCTCTCCAGGGCCTCCGGGGTATAATACGCCAGCCAGCGTGATAAAAAAGACATTCTCTTGTAATTAGCCACCCGGAGTGCTTTATTTCCTAGATGGCACAATACCTCCCAATCCTTATCTGTAAAAACACACTGTGTCAAGAGGGTTATTTTCTCTAGG
Source organism: Lissotriton vulgaris (assembly GCF_964263255.1). NCBI lineage: Eukaryota > Metazoa > Chordata > Amphibia > Caudata > Salamandridae > Lissotriton > Lissotriton vulgaris. The sequence continues at coordinate 457,167,064 of NC_141696.1, read as the reverse complement.
TGTCTATCAATTACAGGAGATGATCTAGAAAGGTATAGATTTTTATACCAGAATCCTATGCTTTTATTTTTATGTCCGTACAGAGCTGATATCGCGGCAGTGGGAGAAACAAACAGGCCACCTATCTCTTTTGTAATAAAATAGACCATCTGCAAATACTCCAAAAACATAAGCCGCCTGGAATTTGTTCTAACACCTCATGCCAGCTAATTACCTTATTTTGTACAAATAGATGTATTAATTCACAAATCCCGGAAAGTTCCCAATTTTTGAGATGATTCAAGGCTATCTTGAGGCCCATTTTGGCACATTCTGACAAGCTCAAATAAATAGAGCCATCAGAGCCATGTTTTTTAAAAAGGAGCTGTAATCTTGATGTATATCCTTTCAACGCCTTATATCTTGATTTCTTAGGGAGTTTTGCAGTTTTTAAGAAGATTGGGATTTGAGAACCTGCTTCCTGTAGCATTACTTCAAGAAAGAAATTATCTCTTGTTTGTCTGGTCCTTAATAATTACTGCCATGTCAAAAAAGGCTGCTTCATAATATGACTTGAAATGGGGAAGAGCCAGGCCACCTTGATCAACAGGAAGTTGGACCACCGGAAGCTTGACTCTTGAAACCTTTTTGTTCCAGATAAATCCTCTCAACATGGATTCAAGTTCATTAAAAAAACAATATTGACTTTAATTGGGATATTGCTAAACAGAAATATAAGCAATGGCAATATAGTCATTTTAACTAATGACACTCTACCAATCAATGACAAAGGAAGTAAATACCATTGATCTAGCAGATACCTAATTTTGTTCTTCGTTTTAATATAATTCAAGGCAAAAAGTTCTTCATATTCTCTGGTCACAAACATACCTAAGTATCTAATCGGATCCCTTTTTACTGCTTGAGGCTGAAGATAAATCGGAAGAAAATCTATATTAGAGTTTAAAACAAGAACTTCAGTTTTTTTTCCGTTAATCTTATACCCCCCGATCTTTTCATAATCCTTGAGCTCCCTCATTAGACATGTGATATTTTCTTTTTCGGGAGCCAGATAAAGGATAATATCGTCGGCGAAAAATTTTAACTTAGACATCCCAAGGATGGGTGGTACAATAGCAACATTGTTCCTTATTCTTGTAACTAAGGTTTCGATAAAGAAAGTAAAAAGCAAGGGAGACAATGGGCAACCTTGCCTAGTTCCCCGATTTATTTTAATTTTCCCAGCTTGCTTAGCATTAATAATTACCTCGGCTGATGCCCCTTCATAAATATTATGTAACATTCGAATAATTGATGCAGGGAATCCAAAATGGCCCAGAGAAAAAAAAAGCGCTGAGCAGTTAACTAGATCGAATGCCTTTTCTGCATCAATCATTAAAATACATGCAGGAATCGAGTTAATATTAAAATAATCTAAAGCCTGTATCAGAATTTCTGTATTTGCTGCTATATACTTACCCGCAATAAAACCCGTCTGATCTTGATGGATTACCTCCTGAGCCGCAAACACAAATCTTTGCGCCCAGATTTTCATAAGTATCTTATAGGACCCATACCCTCCAGATATGCCCCTGCCGCCCAACTACCCTAGACATGCAAGATCCCCACATTTGAAATCACCAGAGATTCAGGTGGGGTTAAAAAGGCCATGTTTGTTCACACATTGTATAAACATGACAAGCAATAACATGCATATCAAAATCACAAGTTATAACATAACTACATTTATGAGCATATCAGCTCCATGAGCATATCAGCTCCATCACCTTCCCAACCCTAAGGAAGGAACACCATCTGGTTCGCATCTCGCAACTGGGTATCCTACGCCAAGTGCTGTGCACCTGCCCCTTAGAGTGGTGTGTCCCGCCCTTCTATCCTTGTCCGCCATTACCGGGGCCCACCTCTCGACCACCAGGCTGCCCAGGGTCGCCCGGGAGGCTCAAAATCTGTCGCCCTAGCCTCCCCAGCCGGTGGTCACTTCCTCCCAGTGGAGAGCTTGCCATATCCCCCCTCAGAGCTGGCCTATGGAGCCCGGCAAGCGGGCTCCCATCCATCTTGTTTAGCTACTATTTACTGATCGCAGGTCTCTTCTCCACAGAACGCCCCTCAAACCATTAATCTAAGGGACGGGTGGGTGGGAATTTCGGAAAGCCGGCCTGGATCTTGAGAATGGCCAGGAGCCTGCGTGAGCAGTCAGGTATCCAGGAGTGATAGCGGGAACAGAGACCCTAGTCACAGGGAGTTGACCCTAAATAGGCCCAGAGTCTCCACCCCCTGACCCTCGGGTCACGCGATATCGCCAGAGCGGAAATGGATCGGCCGGACGCCGATTGGGCCGTCCGCCTGACCAACCACCAGAGACCAGGAGCGGGCGGGGTCCGGAGAGGCCGGGTCCCTAGTGCGTGCGTCGTGATTCTCCACCCTTGTCATAGGACCCGTACCCTCCAGATATGTCCCCGCCGCCCAACTACCCTAGACATGCAAGATCCCCACATTTGAAATCACCAGAGATTCAGGTGGGGTTAAAAAGGCCACGTTTATTCACACATTGTATAAACATGACAAGCAATAACATGCATATCAAAATCACAAGTTATAACATAACTACATTTATGAGCATATCAGCTCCATGAGCATATCAGCTCCATCACCTTCCCAACCCTAAGGGAGGAACACCATCTGGTTCGCATCTCGCAACTGGGTATCCTACGCCAAGTGCCGTGCACCTGCCCCTTAGAGTGGTGGGTCCCGCCCTTCTATCCTTGTCCGCCATTACCGGGGCCCACCTCTCGACCACCAGGCTGCCTAGGGTTGCCCGGGAGGCTCGAAATCTGTCGCCCTAGCTTGCCATATCCCCCCTCAGAGCTGGCCTATGGAGCCCGGCAAGCGGGCTCCCATTCATCTTGTTTAGCCACTATTGACTGATCGCAGGTCTCTTCTCCGCCACAAGGGTGGCCAAGGCCCACAGGTCTGACACCCTCCCCACCAGAGTTCTTGGATAAACGTATCAGTTCCATAGTCCGACAAATGCACCCTATCCTGGTGGTACATTGCTTCTCCGGAAATCATCCGGTGCTGGAGGTAGTGCAAGCGGCCCTTCACTGAGCACAACCTTGCTAGTTCGCAATTCAATCCCTCACCAAGACGTTCAAAGATCTAGGACGCACTCCTGGGCCCCATGCCCTGCGCGATATCATGCCAGACCAGACTAGTTTCATTGATGGGAACACATGTCCCAGCCAGGCAAACTCTGCTAGTAGGGCTTCCTTGACAGCCAAGCGCCCCCTGTCGACCATGTCGTTGCCTCCCAAATGCAAAATAATCCAATCCGGCGATTTGTGCTCTCGTGCCCTGAGCTCCTCGACGATCCGCCTGAAGTGTCGGATCCGCATCCCTCCAATGCCATGCCATACGAATTCGGTCTCGCCCAATGCGGCCGGTTTCACCACCTCTCTTCGCTGCAAGCGCACCGCCGCGCGACGCACGAAAGAGTGCCTGATTACCCATACCACGGAAGCGGGCATACTAATCAAAAGGAGAGAGATGGAACCGTTAGACACTGCACACATATGCATTACAATAATTCAGGCCTTACATATCGTTTGTAGCAATCAGAGGTCCAGCGACCTACACCTTTTACCATGATGGGGGGGCAGACCCGCCTCTGCCGCTAAAGTTGAGGCGCCAATCCTAAAGGAATGAGAAGAATAGCCCGCTGCTCCCAGTCCCAGGTTCCCCAGGGCCAACCCAAAGACTGCCTTAAACTGGTATTGAGACAGGCAATGCCCGTTTTCGTGGACGAAAAGAGCCGACCCCCCCTGCTGGGCGTCGGGTTAGGTACGCCTGCATACGGGATACGGGGCAGGCAGCTATCCCCGGGGCAGGCCGCAACTGGATGTTGACTCCCTTTCCTGTTTGGTCTGTTTTGGACTGTCTCAACTGCACTACTAGGACCCCGGGGAAATGGAGATATCCTTGAGCTTCAGGCCACCCCCCTTGGTCTACTCTGGAGGCCCCCACAATCTCACCCAGGTGGAAGGCCCCGTAAAAGGCCAGGCAGAAGGCCGCCCCCAGCATGATTCCCTCGAATGGTGACTGGCAAATAACAGGCAGTACCCCCAAAATATCAATCAAGGTTGGGAGATCCAAAGGCCTACGACAGTCCCGCCGTGTCCCGTCTAATCGGGCCCATCCCGCTAAGGCCTTCCTGATCAAGAATGAAGCCCCAGGATCCCGCTCCCCCGCCAGTTTAGCAAAGAAGCCTATCGCCGCCAGGGAAGCCCTAGCATAGGACACTGTTTTGCCCTGATCCCGCAGAACCTGTAAAAAGGCGTACATTGTTTCAGTTGAGAAGACCCTCTCCCCACCCAACTGTTCAACAAATGATTTGTAAACATTAAACTGCGACTGACAGGCACGTTTGGTGCGATCACTCAGAGCGGCACCTACCAGCCTAAAGCGGGGCTCCAATTTTCCACAGTGACGTAGGGAACGTCATCATAAGCTCTTCCGCCTGCGGGTGGAACCTCCGGAAGTCCTGCAACTTGGAACGAGACAAAGCGTCAGCAGCATGGTTATCAACACCAGGTATATGCGCAGCTTTAAAAGTCAAATTCAATTTCAAGCATGCCAACACCAACAACTTCAGCAACCTCAGCACGTGTGGGCAAGTCGCCCCTTGCCGATTAATAACCTGAACCACTGCCATGTTATCCGACCAGAAGGTCACGACCCTGTCCCTGAAGCGCTCTGCCCACACCGTAACTGCAACCCAGATGGGAAAGAGCTCTAAAAAGGCTAAATTCTTAGTCAAGCCTGCTAAGTGCCACTCCGCTGGCCAGACTGCCCCACACCAGGCAGGGCCCAAGATTGCCCCAAAGCCAACACTACCAGCTGAATCGGTGTATAATCCTAGTTCCTTACTGGACACCGGTGGCGCTGGCCACACTACCCGCCCGTTGAAATCTGCCAGGAAGTCCCGCCACACCTTGAGGTCCTCCTTCACCCCTGCTTTTAACCTCACCCGGTGATGCTTCTGGGTAAGACCCACCATCGCTCTGGCTATAGACCTCGAGAAAGGGCGTCCCATGGGAATGATCCGCAAAGCAAAGTTTAGCTGCCCCACAAGCACTTGTAACTGGTGCAACGTCACCTTTGGACACGCCAATGCTACCTCAATGGCTAGGGAAAAGGCCTTTACTTTATCCATTGGCAATCTGCATTCCCCCGCTACTGTGTCAATTTCAATGCCCAGGAAGGACATGCACGTGTCAGGGCCGACTGTCTTGCTCGGTGCCAGCAGCACCCCAAATTCCTTTAACATCGCCACCAGCTGGCTTTGGGCCAACGCGCAGGCATCCGACGATGCGGGACCCATTACCATGAAATCATCTAAGTAATGCACCACATCCGTACATCCTGACTTTTGCAAAAACACCCATTGCAGCATGGAGCTAAAGGTCTCAAAATACTTGCATGAGACCGCACAACCCATAGGCATACATCTGTCATAATAAAATTGCTGTTGGACCTGAAAGCCTAACAAATGGTAATCCTCAGGGTGTACCGGTAACAAGCGGAATACTGACTCAATGTCGGTTTTTGCCAGTAATGCCCCTCGGCCTAGCTCCCTCACTTTCTGAACCATGGCATCAAAGGACGAGTACGTCACTGAGCACACCGCCGGGTCGATGGCATCGTTTACCGATGCACCTTTCGGTGCGGATAAGTTATGGATCATTCTGAACTGTCCCGGCTCCTTTTTGGGCACCACTCCAAAAGGGGAGCAGACAAAGTTCTCCCAGGGAGGAGCCGGGAACGGGCCTGCTCCTCGGCCTAAGGCCCGCTCTTTCTCCACCTTTGTGGCCACTACTGAGGGATGGGGTCTTGCTGAAACTTGGTTCCTACACTGAGTAATAGGGGGGACATGCGATGCTGGTATACGAAAACCGCTGGAAAGACCTTCAAACAACATCCTGGCAGCTGCCCTATCCGGATACCTGCCCAACCAAAAGATCAGTTTCTCAATGTCAACAGGAGTAGGCAGATTAGACTTGGGGAGGCTTGATATCCTTAGGGGCGTTGCCCCCCCGTTCTTTGGATTTCTTATTGCACTTTGACTCAGGATGGGACTGGTGACCGCAGTAGGCGCATGCGTGCTTGAACTTGCACTGCCCAGGGGGCCATGTGCACCCTTTACCATTGAATGCCCAGCATGTACCTTTCTTCTCGCCCGGCCCTCCCTGGGAAGTCCGAAAGGGCTGCCTAGCCGGGTGTTCCCTATTGCTTACGCTCTCTAACCAAGCATTGACCTCAACCTGGTCCCAACAAATGGAGGGGTTTTCTTCCTTCGCCCAGCGAAACTCCAGATCGTATCTCAGCCAGGCAGAACCGCCATGAGTGGCGTGCGCCTTTACAATCTTATTAGTATAAAACACCAGCGGAATCGCCAACTCTGGCCTTTTTTCCAACAACACCATAACATAGACGTGAAAGCCGAACAACCAATTGGTTATAGTCTCCTCTATCCTAGGTTTCCAATTTCGGAAGGAGTGATCTTTCCCATCCCTGTCCTTGTAATCCTCTTCTCGCCTCTTCGGCCTGATAAGGGAGAATATATCTATGTAGGCACGTCTCCAAATCTTCTCTCGCATTTCCGTACTCACATGCGTAGCTAACATCCCTGACTGGGACAACACGTTCCCCTGACTAGTTCCCACCTCGGTGCTCCTTAGCGTAGTATCATCAGGCTTACCTCCTGTAGGTGGCGCCGCTATCGCTGTCGCGGGGGGCTGTGCTCCAATCGCTACGCTGGGCAACGCTTTGCGCGACTCGACTAAAAGCGCCAACTGCCTCTGAATATCCTGCATTGCGCCCTGTTCTGTGACCTGCGGGGGCACCCACGGTGCTGCCGCCCCAGCGCTCCCTCTCTCTAATACCCTTTCTGGGGCTGGTAATTGGCCCACTAGAGTGGAAACTGACGCCAGCAAGCTATCCAACGGATCGCCAGCGGCTGCCACTGTGGCCACCGGCAGCGGTGGGAGTGGTGCCGGAGGGACCGTGACTAATGGTACCGCGCCTCCCGGAGCCAACGCCCTCAGCACCTCCCTAATCTCAGACAAAACTGACCCCACTGGGTCTACTGGTGTGACCACACCTGGTTCAGGATCAGAAGGAAAAACCCGCTCTGCATCTAAAGAAGGAGTGGGGACGGGACCTACTGATCCCACGTCCTGTTTCCCCCCGGCAGGGGTAGGCCTACTTTTCCTCCCTTTCCTTTTTGGCTGCGCCTTGGCCTTCTTCTTTAATGGCGGATAAGCGGCCTTCGGTAGCACCCCCCTGTGCGACCGCTCTACTACTTCTGGCTGCTCCCCCCGGGAAGAATCACTCTCGTCCCCGCTATCGGGGGTCTCCTTGCTCAACTTTTTTAGCAGCAATTTCATAATCTGCACTAATTCAGGTTCAGAGTCCTTTCGCTTTTGTCCTCCCTTTTTTGGCGCCATGCTGACTATCGCGCGCTTCGCACTGCCTCGCTATAGCACCTAACGCGCCCTGAGCTCCCTGTTCCCACACCCCTAAGCACCGTTCACGCCGCCCAGCAGGAGCCCACACCACGAAGACCCTCGCACACAGCCGTAAGCCCCGTAAGGCAACGACACTCCAATCCCTTCCCTGCACTCCCCGTGACTCACAGCTGCCCACGAGGCCCCCGAGGCACTCGACCCCTTACCTGGCTACACGAACGCTGATCAGTCCTTCTGCTTCTAGAATTTCAGAAAGCCGGCCTGGATCTCGAGAATGGCCAGGAGCCAGCATGAGCAGTCAGGTATCCAGGAGTGAGAGCGGGAACAGAGACCCCAGTCGCAGGGAGTTGACCCTAAATAGGCCCAGAGTCTCCACCCCCTGACCCTCGGGTCACGCGATATCGCGAGAGCGGAAATGGGTCGGCCGGACGCCGATTGGGCCGTCCGCCCGACCAACCACCAGAGACCAGGAGTGGGCGGGGTCTGGAGAGGCCGGGTCCTAAGTGCGCGCGTCGTGATTCTCCACGCTTGTCATAGTTAGAGTTTAATAAGCTGATCGGTCTATAAGAATTCACTTTCTCTGGATTTTTATCCTTTTTAACAAACCGAATAATTGTTGTTTCTTTGTATTCTAAAGGAACCTTTCCACCTAATCTAATGTGATTAAATACATTTTTCAGAGGTTCTTCAAGTTCCTTAATAAACACCATGTAAAATTCGATCGGGAACCCATCCTGTCCGAAGCCTTTGCTCCCGATGTTACCTTTATGCTGTCTTGAATTTCGATGGAGCTTATTTCACACCCAATTTGATTACTTCAATAATCAGAGATTTTGGGAACTATCAAAATATTCCTGAATCACAGATTCCTCCACCTGATATTCCGTGGAATAGATTCTCTCATAATGATCCAGGAATATTTTGGCGACTCTTTCACTCTGTGTTTCTACTCCACCTTGAGGATCCCGAATTTTTTAAATAATGGATGATTCTTGTTCTTTCTGATGGAATTAGCCAAAAGCTTCCCCATTCGTAGACCCTTAGCTTGAAGGCCTTTCAGCTATTTATCTCCTCTAGAGTGAAAAAATCCCTTAATAGTGCTTTGGCCTGTTCCCATTGATTCGGCTGTTGAGCATATTCCCTCTCGGCAGCACTCTGGAGGATGGATATTTTTAGCTTGTGATCGTTTGCCTTATTGCTGGAAAACGCAATGATCTGACCCCGGGCAGCTGCTTTGAATACGCCCCATACAGAAAAAGGCTCAGCTGAATCTTTATTCACTGAAAAAAATTCTTTCACCCACTCTTTAAAACCTGAAACCCAATCCCTGTTCTGAAGAAGGGTGCGATCCAGATGCCACCTAGGATGCTCCCCTTCCATTCCTCCTAGCACAAGCTCAACCTCGGTTCTCCCATGATCTGAAAAAGGGTTACATCCTATCAAAGTTCTAGAGATCTGAAGTGATCTGGATGTCAAAAAGAAGTCTATTCTAGATGCCGAGTGAAACCTGTTGGAGTAGCATGTATAGGCCTCCTTATCTACATTCAAAGAACGCCAGGAATCCCTCAGTTGGTACTCTACCAGAAGTGCTTCAAACACACATTTTGTCTTGGGTTTTAACTGCTTTCTGTGCTTGTTAGAGGTATCCCTCCTCAAATCCTGGATATAGTTGAAGTCTCCTCCTAGTATGATTTGCCCTGGGGTGTCCCTTAAGACTTCACTAATTTCCATCAGGCCCGAAATATCATCAAGGATGGGACCGTAATAATTCCCAAAGTTAAATAGTTTACCCAACAGCTTCGCAGCAACCCACAGCCATCTACCTCTAGAATCTCTTTGAACCTGACAGATTTCCCAGGGAAGATTCCTTGTGAAATAAATAGCAACTCCCCTCTGGGCAATCCCTGCTGAGGAGAAGAACCCATGAGAGAAATATCTCGGCAAAAAAATGTTGGGGCATTTGTCTTCAGATGCGTCTCCTGCAAAAAGACCACCTGAGGTTTAAAAGTTATTACCCATTTCAGTAATGCTCGATGCTGCTTATTAGGCAAGCCATTCGCATTCATGGACACGATTTCACATGCATTATATTTCATCTAGAAGTTTATAAAATCTTCTACATATTCCGCACCAACCGTCAATAAAAGTCAGGTTACCAAACTTAATGCACATGTTCCTTTTTACTGCGTTTACCCCCCACACCCAAAACCCCCCTCGGAATGTGGAACCCCCCTCCCCGTCCATGTCAAGACTGGCTACGTCATCCCTTACCTTGTCTTGAAGCTGAAGCCTCTTGGATGATGTAGAAGATTTCGCAGAGACGCTGGGGACCAACTTCCCAAACTACTAACTAAAACCTTACTGAACAACTATTCACAGCAAGGCGTTAGGTTGTTTAGTATCCATTCTCTATATCTACCTTTTTAAATTTGTTTTCTTTTTAAAATATTTTTTTTTCCCTTTTAAATATCTTTTAATGAATTTACATAGGATTTGCAATCATGTCTAAACTTGTTTAATTGTAATTTTATTTTTGTATTATGAATTGTGTATTGCTTTTATGGTTTTAACTAACCTAAATAAAGTTATTTGACTGACTGACTGACTGACAACTTTTACTATTGGAAAGGGACCTATGAATCTAGGATTACATTTCTTACTTCCCTTTAGTTTTAAATTCCTGGTACTTAACCATACCTTGTCTCCAGTCTTGTATTCTGGTTGTTTAGTTCTATGTTTATCAGTTGCACCTTTCTGAGTCTCTTTTGCCTTAGCTAGATTATATCTAGCTTCTTCTTGGATTGCAGAAAGAACATATTCAGAAACAGCTGGTACGGACTCAATTTTGTCAGTAAGCTTAGGAATACTTTTGGGATGAAATCCGTAATTACAAAAGAATCGAGATATTTTGATTGAGGAATGTTTTAGGTTGTTATAGGCAAATTCTAAGGGACTTAAGAGATCAGACCATTCTTCTGATACTCCAGGCAACATGCAACGAAGAAATTGTTCAATGGTCAGGTTGGTTCATTCTGTTAAACCATCTGTTTGAGGGTGATAACTGGAAGACAGTTTCACCTCCATGTTAAGCAAAGAACTTAAATTGAGATATAAATTGAGATCCTCTATCCGAAATTACCACTGATGGAATGCCATGTAAACAAATGATATGTATCATAATCAGGTGGGCAAGTTCCATTGCAGTGGGAAGCCCTTTTAGGGGAATGAAATGGGCCATTCGAGTGAATTGATCTACCACAGTTAAAATTGTTGTAAATCCCTTCTTGGTTTCAGGTAGTTCAACTATGAAATCTAAAGATATCGTATGCCATGGCTGAGGTGGGATAGATAGAGGCATTAACAAACCACTAGGTGCTTGATGAGAGACTTTGTTTTGAATACAGATGCTACATGTCTCTACAAATTGTTGAATGTCTTGGAACATCGAGGGCCACCAGAAATCTCTTTTGATGAGCTCATAGGTTTTCATGATACTGGGATGAGCAGTTAAAGGAGTATCGTGATGAAGATGAATAGTGTCTTTTCTAAGTGACTCAGTTGGTACAAAAATAAGATCATGAACCAGCATCAAATTGTCTTTTTCCTGAAGGAAAGGATGTTCTCTTTTCCATAGATCCAAATCCTTTACTTCCAAGGTCTTTTTTTATTTCGGTAATTATATCACAAATGGATAAACTAGCCTGAAAACAAGAAGTAGGGATTACAGGATGTATCTTTTCTGGTTGATCAGGACCTTTAGCCCCAATTCTGGATAAAACGTCAGCTTTTATATTCTCTTTCCCAGGTCGATAAGTGATTACAAAGTTATAATCATTGAAGAATAGTGACCATCGCAACTGTCTGGCAGAAAGAGCTTTCACTGATTTTAAAGCCTGAAGATTTTTGTGATCGGTATATATAGTTACAGGATGACAAGCTCCAAGCAAATAGTGAGCCATTCTCCAAATACTGCCTTGATTGCCAATAGTTCTTTGTCAGCGATTGCATAATTTTGTTCAGCTTCAGATAATTTTCTGGAATAATAGGCTATTGGATGCATTTGACCTGTATCAAGATCCCTTTGAGATAATATGCCACCCAAAGCACATTGTGAAGCGTCAGCCTCTACTATAAAGGGTTGACTAGGGTCAGGATGGGACAAAACTGGAGCTGACGTGAATCTCTTCTTTAGTTCTTGAAAAGCTTCTTCTGCAGGGGCAGACCAAGGAATTTTACGCCTTTTCTTAACAATTTAGTAATAGAAGTAATTATTTGTGAAAAGTCTTGAATAAATCGGCGGTAAATATTCGCAAATCCTAGAAAGCTTTGTATTTGTTTTACAGTAGTGGGACTTGGCCAAGAACTGACTGCATTAACCTTGTTAGGATCGATCTCGATTCCCTTGGGACTGATGATATAACCAAGAAAATCCACCTTAGAGATGTGAAACAGACTCTTCTCAAGTTTTACATATAGAGAATTTGAAAGCAATTTTTGGAAAATGGCACAAACTTGCTGTACATGTTCTTCTTCTGAGTTGGAGTATATGAGAATATCATCTATGTAAACTAGACAGCATACATCTATGAATTCATGCAAAACTTCATTTATAAAAAATTGAAAAGCTGCTGGAGTGATGCAGAGTCCGAAAGGCATAACTTGGTACTCGAAGAGACCAAATTTAGTGCGAAAGGACGTCTTCCACTCGTCTCCCTTTCGTACTCTTACAAGATGGTACGCTCCACGCAGGTCCAATTTTGTATAAACAGTTGCCTTTTTAATCTGGTCCAAAAGTGTGGGAATGAGAGGCAGTGGATACCTGTTCTTAATGGTTATATTATTCAGGGCTCTGTAATCTATACACAAGCGCAATTCCCCTCCTTTTTTCAGAATGAAAAAAAGAGAAGATGACACTGGCGATTTGGAATGTCGTATGAAGCCATTTGCAAGGTATTCGTCAAGATACTCTCTGAGGTGTACATTCTCTTTTTATGTTAGGGCGTAGATCCTACTACAGGGCAGGGTGGCTCCAGGTACCAGATCTATTCTGCAGTCAAAGTCCCTGTGTGGTGGTAGTGTGTTTGTCCTCTTTTTGTCGAAAACGTTTAAAAGATCAGAGTATTCTAAGGTACTCCATCCAAGACTAAAACATTTGGTGCTGCTTCTGTTCTAAAGTCAAAACCCTGAATTACATCTTCTTTTTTCTCTAGAAGAAAACAATGTTGTGAACAATGAGAAGATTTAAAGGTCACTGTCTTGGATACCCAATCGATTAGAGGGTTGTGTTGAACCAACCAAGGAATTCCTAGTATTTATTTGAATTGAGGGGCATCAATGATGTTAAAATGAATTTTCTCTCTGTGAAAATATTAACAATCAATTTCTAATGATTCGGATTGTCTATTGATTGGACCAGATGACAGTTCCTTGCCGTCTACTGCTCTAACAGTTTCTGGATGTTTCTTAAGGACTGAATTAAATCCTAATTTCTGAAAGAAGTGTGTATCAATAAAATTCCCTGTAGCTCCTGAATCGATTATTGCTTCTACCTTCCTAGAGTGAGAGGCCGGAGAAGGCCCTCGTAATTCTACTAATATACAGAAATGCTTACACCCTAGAGGAGGAAGAGTAGAGGCCAAACTGGAATCTTTACACGATAAACTGGCCTCTATTTTTACCGAGCATTCTCATTTCCCGAACCTGGTGATGGCTATCTCAGAGGTTTTAGTCTTTACCTCATTAGGCCGTGCTGGACATTCTTTTACAAAATGTCCCGTCTTACCGCAGTAAAGGCATTGGTTCAATCTCCGTCTCTTTTCTTTTTCCTCTTTAGATATCGGTTCTCGAATTGAACCTATTTGCATTGGTTCTACAGGATCAACTCTGGGACTGACCTCTCTAGAAGTAGTAGTCTTTTCCTTTAGGAAAACTAATTTGTGATCGGATCTTCCCTTTTCTCCTCTTCTTTCAGACAAACAGTGGTTTAATTTTACCACCAAATCTATAAACTCACTGATGTCATCTGGATGTTCTAAAATTTGAGTTATCATGTCCTTCAATTTGTCTTTTAACCCTCTGTAAAAAATTGAAACTCTTTTATCATAAGGCCAATCTGCTTCTCAAACCAGGCGATTAAACACAGAGATGTAATGAAGCAGATCGGAGGATCCCTGTTTTAAACTCAGAAGTTCATTATCCGCGGATTGAACAAATACATGTTTAGCAAACATCTTTTTTAATGCACGCTCGAAATCCTTAAAATTATATAGTATTCGGTCATCGTTTTCAACCAGAGGGACTGACCAAAGAGCTGCATCACCACCTAAATATGATAACATAAACGCTATCTTGGATGAGTCATCAGGGAATGCTGAAGTTTTAGCTATGAAATGTAAATGACACTGCTGTAAAAATACTGAGAACTTATTACAGTTCCCATAAAACCTCTCAGGCTGCGCTAAGGGGGTAGGAACTGGTGTTACCACTTGAATCTGAGTTTGAGACCCTGAATCCAAGGACGTCCTCTGAAAGGTTGCTGATGTCTGAATTGCATCTTGGAGGGTAGACATGTCCCTATGTAAGGCTACATTTTCCTGTCTTAAATCTTCCAAGATGGTTGCTAGATCTTGTAAGGTCACTTAATCCATTGCGTCAGGGCGAGAAGATTCTCGTGGTCTTTGCCTTCTGTCAAGACTGGCTACTTCGTCCCTTACCTTGTCTTGAAGCTGAAGCCTCTTGGATGACGTAGAAGATTTCGCAGAGACGCAAGAAACCAACTTCCCAAGCTACTAACTAAAACCTTACTGAACAACTATTCACAGCAAGATTTAAACTAGAAATTAGGGAGGAGGGCCGGTACTGAACGTTGAGTGGTTGGTTTTGTTCTTGCTGTCGACCTGCGATCAGTGTTGTCTTGTCTTCTTCCAGTATTTCTTTGTCTTGTCTTGTCGTGATGGTCAAGGCATCAGATACTTCTTGTTGTCTGTCTAGCGCTGTCTTTTCTTGGCAGATGATCTTTGTGGGCTTTGAAACAAAGAAACCTAAATTAGAATGTATTTCTCAATTACTTTCCTCAAAACAAAAGCTCCCAGACATTCACTTACTGTATGGTTTCTTGTTGTTCACCTTCCAATAGGGCTTCTTATTTTAGGTTGAAGAGTACTGATCCTAGACACAAAAACATTCCTAAAAGTATCTTTCTTTTACATCACAGACTTCTGTTATAATTTCGAAATGAAATCTAAAATTAGGTTTTGCACTTTTCATAGGATAACATTAGCGCTTTTAAATGAAACAACTGAGCAAAGATACATCAAGTCCTTTTGCGAGGCCCCAAGAGCGATCCTTTCTCAATGCAAGGCGGAAGGCAAAGCGTCTTCTGGAAGGTCGGGTTCGGTTTAAATAGGGAACCGCACCCAGCTGCACCCAGCCGCGCACAGGCAACGTGTGTACGTACCAAGCTGGGATTTGAACTCATGGCTCCTTACCTGCATGGTGGCTGGCATTAGTACTCCCAGGCTGCCCACAGGCAAAGGCTCTCTTTAATAACTGTATAACGAAGATCTATCCGACCTCTCAGGGATACATGAAAAGCAAAGGCAACATATTAGCAATCAGAGCAAAAGGAATATCAAGAGTTACAGAAAATAAATCTAATGTTACTGTACACAATCACACTTATTTTTGTAGCGTGCTGGGTGCACGGGAAAGGGGTGGGTTTTATAGAAGGGGTCTATGGATCCTCTTAATGAAGAGGATCTATGCTTCATGACAGTCCACGCTGCCCACATTTCACCGTCTTCTTTCTTCTTTTGGGTGTCTTCTTACTACACCCTGTTGTGACCCGTTAACCCTGGATCGGCCCCTACTTTCTAATTATTTCTGTATGATCGGGCAGAAATATTAGAGAATACATTCTTTACATTTCAACATTTTCAAACATTAGATCCAGCAGAAATCTCTTTAAGGAGGGATTGTGCATCTTCAATATCGGAAAACATATAGAATTTCCCTTTAACCTGGACCTTCAATTTTGATTGCTGAACAATCGAAGCTTGGGCGCCATTAGACTTGAATAAATGTAAGATCTCAACGAACTCCTTGCGCCTTATGGCAGCCACCACAGTCATATCTGGGAAAATCCTGCATTTTATTGTTTCTGACACAGAGAACTGCCGTTGCTGGTAAGCCTTGGACAGAATCTTCTCCTGGATCCTAAAATCACAAAATTTAGGAGTATCGTCCTGGGAAATGGGGAGTTTGCAAAACGTTGCGCTGGAACCCGATGGGCCCTTGTAATTGTCAAATCACCCTTAAATTTGGGGAAGAACTGCATGATGAATAAAGGAGGAGACCCACTGGATAGTATCGGAGCCTTCCACTCCCTCCGGAACCCCTACTAATCTTAGGTTCAATCTTCTCGAGTGATTTTCAAGGTCTTCAAGTTTATGTTCCATTTAGGGGCAAGATGGCGGCCGTGAGGAGCGGCTGAGCGGCAGCACAAGCAGTGTGGACACAGTCTCGATGTAACCTCGACATCTGTTCTGCATATCGTATCCCGAAACGCGCCATGAACTTACCGGACAGTCAGTGAGAGAGTCAGGCGCATGAAGGCTCACGGAGCGGTTGAACAGAAGAGGCATCTAGTAAAGCATAGTACGGCGGCTTGGCGGCTTGGTTCGCTTGGATGTTTTTTGCTGATTCCCGACATAGGGCACTCCCCCCCGGCCTGCGGAGGTTTGTTGCCTCACTACTGCTGAGGATCGGGTTTGTTGGGAAGCCTGGCGGAGCTCACGGAGCCAGGAGGAGGAGCTCCATAGGGCCGGGATCTGGTGAGCGGAGCTGAGGCAGAGGCAGAATCGGCTGCGGGGGCTTAAGCAAAGTGGGACCAAGAGGCTGCAAGGTTCGAGTGTATAGGGGACTGCTTAGGGTGAAGCAGCAGCTCTCCCTGCTTTCGGCACTCGCTCTACCGATGGCCCCCGAGCCCAACACTGGAGGTAAGACACTGTCAAAAAAGAAAAACGCAAATGATAACTCTGGTGCAGCAAGTATAACAGGCAATACTACAGGCATTACGACAGACAATTCTATAAGTACTGTGTCTGCAAATAGCACCGGGATTGAGGGAGCAATATTAGAAGCGGAGCCTGGGGGCCGGGGAAAGCAGCAACAACCGTCCTCAGGACAGAATACACCCAAAGAGATGTGCCCCCCTCTTCTAGAACCAGACAAGCCACAGCCACCGCCACTATCAGTGTGGTAGACATGATGAACCACAACGAAAGGAAAAAAAAGCTGAAAGAAATGGAACCGGCTACAGCAGTGGCCCAAGCGGCCCCAGTGGCGGTATCACCAGGTACCGAAGAAGCTGGAGAGCTTGAAACAGTATCAGAGATCGAGATGGCACTGCAACTAGCCTCACAGCCTCAACAGGCTCTACTGCCTCAACAGACGGAGCTGCAGTCGCTTCAGCCATTTCAGGAGGCTGGAGCCGTGGGCAATGTCTTGAGTGGCTCTCAGGATTTGATGGCACAACCATCTCTCCCAGCTGCTGTGACTGTGGGGGATGATGAGGGGCCAGGTAATGATGTCAGTGAGCCTACAGCCCCTATATTAGCCCAGGATATGCTAAACCCATTACCAGAAGGCATGGTCGGCATAGTAGAGCATATTTCTATATCTCCATCAACTAACAACGGAGTTATGCAAGGCGGATCAATAGCAGGTGAAGTATTGGAAGATACTATCATGTCTAACACGATTCCGGATGAACCTGGTCGATTAATGGCAAAGGCAAATGCAAATCATTCTGGTTTGATACATGGCGAGAAGCAAAAGGAGAAAACCCCCAGTGAATGTTTTTTCTCCGTAACAGAGGAGGCCGACTGCTCTGAGGAAGAGGAGCTTCGGATATCGACTGCAGTAACCCTGAAACAGAGAGTGACAGTGAGACAGGGCTACCATCTACCACTATCAAAAATATGCCTCCTCAAAGGGGCCAACCAGATCTAACATGGGATCACTCTCCAACAACATCTCTACAAGGTAACTCTAACCAGGGCACAGATCACGTACAGCATCAGGAGACCACGCAATTCTCAATGATGTCACTGATGACAATGATGGAGTCTATCCATCAGGGAATAACTGCACACAGAGAAGAGACCCGGTCAGACAGCCTCAAGGCTCAAGCAGCAATGAGGAAGATGAAAGGAGTGGTCATGAAACTCTCGAAAGCCTGTGTGAATGTAGGAGACAGGGTCTCTAATCTAGAAGAAAGGATACTCGCCACTGAAGCAGAGGCTGCGGCTGCCACGAGCCGAGTGGAATCTCTTGGAGCACAAGCAATCAATAAATCAATCAATCAATCGAGGACATTTAAAGAGCGCACTACTTACCCGTTGGGTCTCAAGGCGCTTAGGGGGGGTTGCCGTTACTGCTCGAACAGCCAGGTCTTGAGCTTCTTCCTGAAGGAGAGGTGGTCTTGGGTCAGGCACAGGTCGGCTGGGAGTGAGTTCCAGGTCTTGGCGGACAGGTAGGAGAAGGACCTTCCTCCTGTTGTCGCTCTACGGATGCGTGGGACGGTGGCGAGGGCGCGGCTGGCTGAACGGAGGTGGCGTTTGGGAGCGTAGAAGTTGATTCGGTTGTCTGAGCGCCTCAATGGGGAGTGGGTTGGGGTCAGGGGGGTTAGGGGGGGACAAGGTTTGGAGTGGGGTGGGGGGGTGGGGAAAGCAAAAAGAAAAAAGAAAGTTCATGCAAGAAATGTGTTTCTCAACATAAATGAGATGTTTAAACTGGATATGTATATTTATGAAAAGCTCAGGAGGAAATGCAATTGGTTAGCGTGTTGGCTTTGTCTCGTACAGGGTAATGTCAAGGATTAGGGTAATTAGCCTAAATATAGGTGGTCTGAATAATTGGAACAAGAAGGGAAGGTTTGAGGAGTATATAAATTCAATAAGGGCCGACATTGTATGTTTACAAGAGACCCACCTACCTTGGAAAAAGAAACACTGGCTAAATCTAAGGGGGTATGAAATTCTGTCCTGTTCCTCACAGACATCAACGGTAAAGGGGGTAGCTATTATGGGCCGGTAGGCCTGGGAGGAGCAAAAAAATCAAAGGCCGATGTACTGGGAAGATGGGCAATACGCGAACTGAAATTAGGCATAACTCTATGTTCAGTATATGGCTCGAAACTGGACGACCCGGGGGTGATGGACCACATAGAGAGGGAACTTACTAACTGGCCTTCACCTATAGTAATGTGTGGTGATCTCAACATCTCAGCAGATTTCATAGGTGATACCCCCTATAGTGGTCGCAAGCCTCGGGTATTCAGGGCTGTATCCTCTATAATTAAATCTCATGGGTTGAGGGATGTGTGGGGCAGCCTTAAGAAAAATGAACCCGGATTCACATGCTTTTCACACCCATTTAACAAGTATACAAAACTGGACTATTTTTTAATATCAGCAACCTGTCTCCCAAACGTAGAAATTGCAATGCTTCCCAGGCTAATATCGGACCACAATCCTCTTGTTATCACCATGAGCGTTAATAAACAAAGGGAGAAAATCAGACCCTGGACTTTTGATAGAAAGCTTTTAGCGGATAGTAATTACGTAGCACATATAAAGAAATGGTTCCAGTCTTTCTTCGATGCGAATAGATATAGTGCATCCCGTGTCATGGTCTGGGATAGTTTTAAAGCTGGCCTGAGAGGAGAGACAATTAGCTTTTCGGGTAGGATGTGGAAAGAAGCTAAGGAAAACAGAGAGCGTCTTTTGGTCAAATTGGCGGAGGCAGAGGAACAACACAGGAGGGATGTCTGCCACAGGATTCACGGTACTCAGAGCTTAGAGAGGCTGAATAGCATGAAGGCAGACATACAACGGCAATTGGCTAAAAAAGCTGCAGTAGAGTATCAGACCCGCAGAGCGGGAATGTATGAAACAGGGGGAATGCAGGTAGGGCTCTAGCGCTACGGATAAGGCAGGCCACATCAAAAAATACTATAACTGAAATTAAAAAAGGTGATCAGATCTATAATAAACCAACTGAAATCCTCGAAGTGTTTAGGGGATTCTACCAGGATCTTTATAAGGAAGAGATGGATATAGACGATCAGGGTATAAACTGGCCGGATACAGGCACTAAACTTATGTCTAGTGAGAGAGAATCGTTGGAGGAGAACATCACTATGGACGAGTTTATTCAGGCACTAAAAGATCTATCAGTAGGAAAGGCAGCAGGGCCTGATGCCATACCCCTGGAGGTCTACAAACACTTGAAGGAAGAAACGGCACCCCTTCTGTTAGACTTATTTAATGGGGTTATAAATACTGGGGTCATACCAGAATCCTGGACCAAGACCAATATAGTGGTATTCCACAAAAAAAGGAAACCTAAGGAAAATCCCGGCTCTTACAGGCCTATATCTCTAATAAATAGCGATAATAAACTATATGCAAAAATAATGGCTACACGGTTGGGGAGGATTATTTCGGCTCTCGTCTCGCCATGGCAGCATGGTTTTGTCCCTGGCAGGGATACTACTGACCATATAAGAAGAGCCATAACCCTGTTCGATATCCAAGCTGCTGTTGGGGGGGGGCTGCAATGATCCTCCTCGACGCGGAAAAAGAGTTCGACCGTGTTAGGTGGAGTTTTCTGTGGAGAGTGATGGCAGATAGAGGATTTGGTCCCAGATTCTTGCAGGCAATCAAGGCTATGTACTTGAATCCAACGGCTAGCATCCAGCTAATGGGCGAAAGCTCCAGGCAGATTCATATCACGAGAGGCACGAGACAAGGGTGATCGTGCTCACCTATCCTCTTCGCATTATACATAGACCCCTTAATTACACTCATAAAGAATGACATTAACATAAAGCCAGTTGTCACTAACGGATTTCAAACTAAAATCCTCGCATACGCGGACGACTTAGCCATAACCACCACTGATCCTGATAGTGCCATGAGGGCAATAATTAGCATTACATCTGACTTTGGTAGGCTATCTGGATATAGACTTAATGTGTCAAAAACACAAGTACTATGCTCAAGGAATATAGTCAAACTGGATGAGAGATACGTAGATTCAGTGGTATACTTGGGAATCACAATCAATGCCCAGCCAAGGGAAATTATCAAAGATAATTTTGTGCCTTTACTGGAAAAGATGAGACAAGATTTAAAAAGAATTGATACCCTCCATTTGACAATTATAGGTAGGGTCAATGTTATTAAAATGACAATGTTCCCGAAGATCCTATACAAATTCAGGTCTATTCCTTTCAGAGTAGACGACATATTGATTAAGGAAATGGAGGCAATTTTCATGAACTTTGTTTGGCAGTATGGCAAGGTGAGGAGATCAATTAAATTCATGTCCCTCCCCCAGGAAAAGGGTGGATTAGGAATACCTAATCTTAAGTTTTACAATTGGTCTTGCCTTCTTACAGAAATGGCTATACTCTTTTTCCCTGACGATATGCCACACAGGCAGGGTGATATCCCATCTATTTATCAGTTGACGTTAGGGAGTGAAGCACACGGGGTTTTGCTAAGGAAATACGATAAACATTTCTATAAGGCATCAGGTTATAAAATATTAGAAGATATATGGTGGTTATGGTCCTCTGTACAGAAGAATCAGAGCATTCCAAAGTTTAATAAACATACTTTACTTTGGAAATCAGGACTATTTCCGCACTTAAGTAAAGATGGGCCCTGGAGACATTGGGAAAGACAGGGAATCACTACATTAGGTCAAGTGATGATAAAGGATGTTTTGAGGCCCCTTGAACTCCTGAAGACACGATACGCACTTCAAGGCTGCCAAGAGTTCAAATACATGCAGTTGGCCAACACAATAAAATCAAAAAGACCGAGCATAAACATATTGAAAGACTGCACACTACTAGACTATATGAAGGGAGGTGGTTGCAGAATCAAGTCAATGTACGGGTTATTCTTGGAAACGCTCCCTGACGATATGCTCAAGACAGAGGCTGCTTGGGTCATTAAACTGAGAGACCCTGATATTGATTTGGATAGAGCTATCCTAATGGATAAAAGGTTCCTACGCTCCTCAAATCTAAGAACACAGCACTTTAAGACTCTCTTTAACTTATATTATACCTCGGCGAAATTGTATGAATGGGGAAAGAGGCCGGACAACAACTGTCCCAGATGTGGACTTGGACCGGCTGATGTCCTACACATGTTTTGCAGTTGTGGGAAACTAGGGTCTGTCAAAAAGGAAATTGAAAAGTTCTTAGAGGGGCTGCTAGCTGTCAAAATAGACCTATCCCCTACACTTTTAATAATTGGGTGTGATGCTAAACTGGGTTTAAGTATAGAGTCCGAGGCACTCGTTTTTATATCAACAGCTGTTTTTAGAATATTAATTGCTGCTGCATGGAAGGATGTTGAGGCCCCAACCTTCCAAATGTGGATGTGCAGGATGCTCGGGATTCATAAATTGAGTCAGAGTTGTACGCACTAAAGGGAGCGAAATCCAGGGAAATGGGTCTAAGGATCTGGGCGCCCGTGGCTTCATGGAGGAGGCTAAAAAGTGGGGGTCTATAGCTCTTTTTATATCTAATGTAGACACTTCTATTGTATTTATTGTATTTATTGCCCTATGCTTTAACAGCTGAGCTTTTATTCTTATTATGTGTATTCGTCTTCCTGTATGTATATTTATATTCCTGTATTAATAACTACTGTAATGTATAGAGTACATTATATTGTCATGAACTTTCAATAAAAAAAAAAAAAAAAAGATTCTTCAAATTTATCCATTCTGGAGTGAAGAGTAGCTATCTCTACTTGTTGGTTATGCTTTATCTTGTGTATTTCGTCCAGAATCTGATTCAGCACCTCACGGATATCCATTTGGTATCTAACTTCTGTCCCAGATAGATTTATTTCATCCGCCTCAGGATCTGCATTCATTAACCTTGGGCTCTTGTTAATGTTCAACTGAACCTCCTCTTCTGTTGGAATCTGTGCACTTTCTTGCGTATTCGGATTTTGAGCAGCGATTTGACCAGATGTCCCCTCATCTATCAACTCGTCTGGCATTTTTTCAAGGATTGTACTGGAGATGTGAATGAGGACTCCGGTCTCTAGTCATGGAAATGTGTCAACAATGAAACAGTCTGACCTATGTCCTTAAGCGAAGTGATTGTATCTGACTTGTAGGAATACTTGAGTGGAAAGTCTTTCAGTGGTGCTGAGCTGTTGCGCAATGCATTGACAGCTACCACAGTTGTTCCATTTATTTTCTTGCTAGAGCGTTCAATTTCAGCAACTGCAGCTGTTCGCACTGTTGCCCTGGCAGCTTAATTTGCCATTGAATTCCATTCAATGCGAACCTCAACACGTTGATGACTCAATGTATGAAAATCATGAGCTCGTGGCAGTCTTTCTTTCAGCTTTACAACTTGTTCCCAAAGCATCTTGTACTTGATTGCACAACCCTTCGAATCTCAAAACCTTTTTGCCCACAATAGTTGTGATATTTATTATAAGACTGGACACAGTAAAATGAATCACACAATATAATTGTGGGGAATTGGCGATCTGTATTTTGTAATGCCTTTATCAGGGCTTTCTCGGTGGTTGAGGGATCTTTTTGAATTTGAAACATTATTCTGTGCAAACAATGTGGGACATTCACTCTCTAATCAGGTGTTTTCAGCGTGATATACTCACTCAGCGCTACTACTTCCAGAACATCCACCATGTTCAGATGAGCACTTGCCGCTTCTGCTGATTTATTCTAGCATCGTCACTGCCCATTCACCGTTCAGAATCAGATGCCTCAGCAGCCTAGATATCTCTGATCTTTATCTCTACTACCTTTTTATTCTTAAATTCTGGTTTTGTTCATTTTAGTTTATCTTCTTGATTGATGATGTAGTCTGAAGTGCGATGTATCTCCCTTTCTGGATTTGTTCCCTCTTCTTATCTTGCACATCGGTTTGGGGGTGGCACACTGAGGTCTTAAGATGTTTCACATTCAACATAGTACACAATTCCTGCAATAATTTGGATACAAATGGAGTTCCCTGATCAGCGAGAATCTTTTAGGGAGCCACACCGTAGAGAATTTTTCAATATACCAAAAATATATCTGGAGTTGCTGAATTAAGGGGAACTGTTCAAGGATAGTGATTGGCATAGTCAACAACAATCAAGCAAGAAGTGTTATCCTATTTGGTTGTTTGGAAGGGATCAATCAGGTCCATTCCAATATGCTCAAAGGGTTGTCCTATTATTGGTAAAGGTTGCGGAGGGACTGTAGGAGTTTTATACAGGTTTTTCTGTTAGCAGATCTAACAACTCCTGTGATATTTGTTTATCTTGGCAAACATGCTGGGCCAATAAAAACATCTTTAACACCTTTTGAGATGATTTGTCTGGTCCATTATGGCATTCCAATAAATGTGAATGGAAGGACAAAATAATGTGTTCCTTAAATACTTTTGAAACAAGGGTTTGGAGATCGGCCCCTAATTTTTCTATTCTATAAAGAAGCCCCATTTTTTAAATAAATCGGGAAAACTGAGAACTAGTGATTTCTTGTTTTTTCTACAGCGTTTTTCCAAGCATTCTGTAGGTTACTATCAATACTTTGAATATGATGGAAATCACAATTTATCTGCCAGCGTACTGCTGTGAGAAAGGACTTTTGGGATTTTGAATAGTTCTCCTTTTTAAATAGAAAATAAGAATTTTGGCCTCATACGTAGTGAGACACTCTGTGTTATCTGTGCCAATTATCAATTTATATGGCAGAGTTGGAATGACTCTGGCTTTTATTTTTATCCCTCTACCTGTTTGAGTAGTCACTGTTACCTCATCTTTTGTACACTCCTTGTGTCTCCATGAAAATACTTAATTTTTACTTCCTTCTGTGAAAGGATTTGGGAGAGCTCTACCCATTTCTGTAGGATAACTGACTGATGACATCCTGAATCTAACAAAGCCTTAATATTATGAAATTAAATGTATAGACTAACATAAAAGCATTGTTTCAGTTCTTTTATATAAAGAACGTTCCTTGGGATACAACTACTGTCCATGGTTCCTCAACTGGCTTTTTATTGGGAAAGGACAGTGAAATGTGTCCTCATTCACCATAGTTAAAACATTTTGAATTTTAAAATGAGATCTGCATGGTTCGAAAGGTCCTAACTTTGGAAGATTCAGTGACAATTTTCTTATCTATTTTCGCATGTTTGAGAGGAGGCCAACTTCTTACTCGATTAGGTTCTCCAATGTTTAAGTGCTGCTTGGCTCCAGAAAAAGTGGTGGCCGTCGCTACCACTTGTTCTACGGTTAGACCTGTACATTGTTTGAGTAACTTTGTATTGCTAAGGGTAAAGCCTCTAGATATTGTTCCAAACAACTAAAATTCATGATTTGTTCCTTGGTGTTCTCAAGAGGTCTGATCCATTTATCTGCAGCCAATTTAAGTTTAAAGAAAAGAGTTTTGTGATTTTCCTCTGCAATGCTGCATTCCTTTCTAAACGACAGGCAATTGGGTTCTGCGTCTAATCCCATGTGGTCCAATATGACATTTTTAACTTGTCCATATGAAGTAGTACCTTACGTTTTGGCTACCTGGTAGACCTCCTGTGCTTCCCCAATTAGTAATGGAGCCAGGAAGATAGGCCATTTGTCACGGGACAATCACAAGCCCTACCTAGCAGCCCTCTCAAAATGTAAAAGAAAGGCATCTGTGTCTTCCCCAGGGACATATTTCTGTAATGTTAAGTGGGGGCCTGTGGATGAGGTGTGAACGGCAAAGAGGTTGGAAGTTAATTGAAATTGATCTTTAGTGACCTTGTGTACACTGGACTCTTGTAACTTTATAGTGTCCTTTAAGGTTTCACTATCCGCCTTGACAGAAGACATTTGTCTTTTGAGGGCCCATTCTAATTTTCTCTGCCCTTAATTGAACATTTGTACAATGTTCTCTATTTTGTTACATGATTTAATGTGCCTGCATTATCCATAACTTGTTTGTTATGGGTGATTATAAACACTAATACAAATAATTGAGTTCTAGGGTTTTGTTGGCACTCAATTGTTTTCTCCAGATTTTCACACAGATGTTAACTAATGTTAATAAAATCAAATTGTCTTAATGTCTTTTATCTACTTTCGTGCTTTTAGAGTCTGTCCCAGTGGAGTCTCCGGACAGCAATCAAGATTCCCCTGGAAATAAACCAGAGGGTAAGTCTCTTTTACACTATTGAATAATGATAGAATAATCAACATGGAAAAAGTCTCCCGTGTTCCTGTACTTTCTTTATAAAAAGAACAAAGAATTAGGGGTGGTTTGTCTCTTTCTTAAATCAAGTACTAATTTGTTTAGAAACAAGAGAAGAAATGAATAAGAGTCCGTCTGAGGTACAAATTAAAAAAGTCTTCCCTTAGGAACCTAAAACCGTTTTGGTGACTGAAGAAGAGAAAGAGGAGAAATAAATGCTAGGAAAATGTGAGGAACTAGTGGTAGTTTAGGTTCTTCTCCCCTCCGGTTTCCCCCAAATCCGTCATGTAGCTGGCTAAGCCACGTTTCTCTGGAAAAGTGGAATGGATATGCACTGATTTGCGGGCTTGGTTCTAGTCTTCCACTCAGTGTAGAACCTAGGGACACCAATTCCTACAAGCTGCTGATCCTCTCATCGCAGCTGGTATCAGGGCTGGGATTTGGCCTCTGTCATCCAGCAGCTATGTGGCTTGGATCGCTGAAACCGCGGGTCTTTTCTCTCTGCCAACTTTGAGAAAGGAACCAGGTTGTCTCGGCTCCTGGCAGCATGGTTCTCACTTCCAGATTCATTTCTTCTTCTTTGTCCTCTAGTTCTTGATGATGGACCATAATACAACCCATTTTTCCCCTTACTGTTTCCAAGAGGGTCTCATGACGAAAGTCATCCGGTTCAACTGATGTTATCATTTCCTCTTCTGGTGTGGTCAAAGAATGGCAGCTGGTGTTTGGGGAAAAAGAAGAAGGGTCAGGCAAGGCTGTCTCCTATAGAACGACCATGTGAATGTTACTTTCTGCTTCCGATTCACTTTCCTTTTCACAGCATGCTGTTAAAGTATTGCCCAGGTGGAAACCATAGTCACCAGGGAATCACTTTTGTGAGTTGAAAGAAGGTCTGTTATGATGTAGAGGCAAAACATACATGGACAAAACACATGTTGTGCCATATATAGTGAAGAGGTATTTTAAAGTTTCACTGACACACACATATAACAGGTAAATAACTACAACAGCAGTGTGGACAGCAAGGAAAAAGGTGCCACTGTGGGGGTACTTTATCTATCCCAGACTAATGGTGAATGTAATGGTTCTCATCTACATTCAATGTGCAAGAATAGATGACTATGTTTGCACTGTAGACATTCTAGCTGGTGACTTGCAGATTACACACAGTTCTCTACAGCAATTGCTTAACCCACTGACCTATGTTAGTGGCTTGTCTGTCCACGATCTCTGCAAAGCCTGTACTAGGTCATCCCACTGCGCACTACCACTGGAGTAGGTGTTATATGCTTTTTTGGTCCTACTTACTATCCTTTTCCTAAGTCACTAGGAGCCGAAGCTCCCAAGGGTTGCTCAATAAAGGCATACATCAGCAACTTAAGATGCGGGTGACAACAATACCCAGGGCCATTAACGGGTCCAGTAGTACATCAGTGTCCAATGGTGCCACCACTTTTTATCCTAGGCATACATCTAATACACAATTGTTGCTGCAAAGCAGGTAGTAGACTACAATTTGTATGCAGTTAAATCAAACAGGCCTGAAGGACAAGAACCAGTGCTCGTCCATTATTTGAAGTCGAATTGTGCCTTATGTGTGAACCACGTGCTCATGGCATAGTTGCATTCCAACTCAAACTGCGAAGTTCATTGTGGATTAGGCAAAAAAATCTGGATTCCTACCAAAAGTAGCCGGACAAGTGGGAGCCCTCCAAAAACGCTTCCCAGCCCAGAGCATATGAATGATGGAATAATTGCCTGAAATGTGCTGGCCAGTTCAGATATGACAAATTTAATACAATACACTATTCCTCTCATATAAGAAATGTTAAACACCCAATGAACTAGCTCCCCACAATGAAGCAGGAAGTTAGTGTGGAGTAGTGTCTGTAGTGTCGGTATCTCTGATGAGGACCTTACAACCTGGAGATCAACAGTCTCTCTGGCCGAAGTTAACGCCACATTCTGTGGAAAAAGCATGGCTTTCAGTCTGCTAAGTGAATCAAAGTGCATGATGGATACATTCATTGAAGGCCACTGCAGTGACTCCCTAATTTTGGAGCCAGGTTGAAACAGTACTAGTACTAGTGTACAACAAGTGACTAAGGAATTAACCATCACCAGATTACCAATGCCTAGTTCCATTAAACAGCAATCTTGATCATTCAGCATCTAATAGCTCCCACTTAAAGAGCAATTCAAAAACCATACAGTATCACAGCAGCTAAGCAACCCATCAGATGACATGATAAATTTGCAACAGAAGCATTAAATGCCCATGAAGAGAAATGTCCTTGAAAACTAAGGAACAACTTAAGTGAAATCTTCTGTGCCCCCTTTTGTGCGCTTAAACCTGAAATGCAATGCCCAATAGTCATGCACTTAACCTTTGCCTAGAGCTTCGTATCTAACTACCTGTTATTATTGGAGACAATATTGGAATTTGAAAGTCGCTACCCGTAGAGTGATTTAAACATGGATAATCCAGTCTGTAGATGGTGTTATTGACACTGTAAAAGATTAATGCTCTCATTTTTCTATGTGCAACATAGTGTATTTCACAACTTTGCATGCCATAGTTATCTGTCTTTCCATCAGATGATATTCAGAAATCAGACTGGTAGTTTTGATGTAACGCCGCGGCATGTAGCCAGAACAAATAATTTGTAACATCCAGCTCAGCATTACGATGGAACATAACTGTGACTGTCCATGTTGTAAAATAGACATGTCCCGCTGTTGTACATCAATTGCAGAAGACAGAATGTTGCCCAAAGAATCCATTTCGGATGATAAAGTGGTCATACCATTGTCAACCATATCTAAATCCGTTTCGACATTTACCCTGTCAATCTTGCTCATTCTCTCTGCAGCTTCCTGCGGAGTAATCTTCAGTAGCTTGTATTTTCCATAGAGGAAGCGTTTTTGACTTAGGTTTCTGGGACCTCCCTGATATCGAGGTCATTAGACAGAAGGGACAAGTGTTGTTTCTACTAGGAAAGAGTTGAGGTCTTAAGCCAATCTAGGCATATCTTATTAACTCTATATGATGTCACCACCTCTGCTGTTTGTAAATAGAGTAAGTCAGGCCTATTTATCTTAAACCTTCCCGTTTTACCCAGGAATCTAGACTAACATCTGTCCATGTCTAGAGGCGAAACCACCCAACCCTGCTAATCAGGGTCTGACGTATTGTATGATCAATTGCAGAGCATGGCATCCAAAGTATCCTCACTGTACTTTGTGTATTGCTAATTTTCAAAGGGTGCAAATGTGGGAATGCAAGGTATGTTCAAATCCTTTGTCTTAGCAAAACCAATACAGGAAGTCTGCTGCACTGTGTTATTCAGAGAAATCATTTGATGTGGTATGAGGCATGCTCTGAATAAGTTCTCTTATTCCTGAATATGCACATCATTTGTTCCCCAGACTGATTTTGTGTCTTTTGTGTCGTTCTAAAAGTTGAAACCTAGTGCGGACAATTGGGAAATAAAGGAACCAGAAATGTATCCAAACTTCGGTGCAAATGTTTTTTAACTAATTTTCAGCAGGGTTGGGCAATATTCTCATTGGGTGTAGTTGTAAACAGCATGTGGGATACTAGTTTGTGTAAAAAATGGTAACCATAATGTCGATAACATAACATGTCTCCAGAATTACTTGACCATTATACAATTCATCAATAAAAAATATGCTGATTGCTCTAGATCTGTGAGCAAATTATGCACAGTTTCAATGTCCCAATCATCAGGTGATGATAGCATTTAAAGAAATGTTGAACAAATATGCAATTTGCAAATGTTCAATAATAATAATATTAATAATAGGGAAGTTTATAAAGCGCCTGGTTACGCACACCGGCGTGTCCCCGCCTTGTGGTGAGTGGAAACAGTAGGCCCCCAAATATGCTCAACTGTGCCCTAACTATTGCACAAATAGATGCGTCTTGAGCTTTCCCCTGAATCTTGCCTCAGATGGCTCCAGGTGCAGCTCCAGCTGGAGTTTATTCCAGCTCTTTGCTGTCAGGAACCGGAAGGACCTGCCTCCCATACGGGTTTTTTTTAATTTTCGGAATCTTTAACAGGCCAGTACCTGTGGATCTCAGTGGCTGAGCCGGTCTGTACTGTGTAATAAGGCTCTGCAGAGGCCCTGGTGCTTTGCCTCCCCTAATACGGTGGCACATGCACTGGGCCTTAAACTCAATTTGTCTCCTGACCGGGCAGATCTTCTAGGGAGCCTCAGAACCAACCGGGCTGCGGCATTCTGGAGCACCTGCAGACGGTCTAGGCTCCTAACCGTAGCACCCAAATACAGGAGGTTGCCATAGTCCATTCGTGGGGTGACCAGGGCGTGCACCAGCATCCGTCTAGCATCCTTCGGAAGAAGGTCCAGCACCTTCCGCAGAGCTTTCAGGACCCCGAAGCACACCCCCACCACCCGACTAATCTGTGGCGCAAATGTTAAGTCCAAATCGAACCATAAGCCCAGATTCTTAGCTTGTTGGCAAGGTGCGGGGACTGGTCCCAAGCAGGAGGGCCACCTTGCCGAGGACCACGCAGACGGTCACCCCCCCACCACGAGCACCTCTGTCTTGCTACCATTCAGCCTCAGGCAGTTGGTAGACATCCAAGAGGCAAGCTCCTGCATGCACGCTCTGAAGTTGGGTGCAGCAAGACCAGGTGAACGCGACAGGGAGATGACCAGCTGTGTGTCAGCAGCATAGGACACAATGCGCATGCCGTAGCCCTCCACTATAGCAGCTACAGGAGAGAGATAAAGATTAAATAGAGTTAGGATCAAGACCGAACCCTGCGGAATGCCTTGATCCAGGTTGATCACTCTAGAATAGTGATCCCCCTGCCTAACCTGGAAACCCCGGTTAGTCAGTGTAGGAGAGTAGGGTCTGCTATCCTATGGTCACCCCAAATTTTTGCTTTTTGCTTCACTGGTTTCTGACTTAATGTGGCTGTGGGCCTGCTAATCAGACCCACAGCCTGCTGTTCTCTCTCTAAATTACTGCCAATGCACTCTAGGTGCATTACGAATTGGAACTGGTTCCCCTTGTGAGCCCCTGTATCAGTGCACCATAGGTGCCCAGGGCATAGGTGTATCCAAGGTCTACCAGGGGCTGCAGCATGTATTGTGCCACCCCTGACCTGGCCTCCATATTTGACACAACTGGCTGATCACTCAGCTGGGGTAAGTTGGTGTAATCACCTCTTACTTAGGTACAGTATGTCTGTGCCTAACCCTAAACTGGACACATATGTTCCTATCAGCCACTCCTACGGAAGGCCTCATCAATCCTGGAGGCAGAGTGCTTGGAAATATGTGAGATGGTGCTCTGGCACGAGCTGAGCCTGTCTGCAGCTGTCGGGAACCACTCCCTAAGCTGTTCCGGGATATTGCCATACCATATACTCTTAAGTGCATTATAATCCTCGCGGTTATTTGCTATCTTTGGTTTGGCTTTATCACAACATGTCGAGTAAGGTGTCATACGAATTGGAATACTATGCCCTCGCCAATCCTGGCGACGGGGATAGCATTCCACCCTTCTAGAGGGACACGACATGTGTGTAGCCTTAACCCCGGTTAAAGTTAAACAGAGCCTCAGCATCACAAAATGGATGCTGCCACCACAGACATGAGTCTGGCCTCCTGCTGCTGACCGAAACTCGGCAGATGGTGGCCTGGACAAAGGGTTTCCTGCCTTGGGAGGTGCGAGCACCACCCCAGACAGGGTTTTGTGTATTGGGTAGGACAGGGCTGAATAGAATCAGACATGCCCGGGGCACACAAGGTGTCCCCGTGCATAGGCCAGTCCAAACCCGTCCTGGGACTTTCCAGACCCAGGCTTGGCGCGGAACTGGACAAAGGAAAGGGGGTGTAACCGCCCCCCTTCCTGGTTCCTCCCGGAGGAGGGACCTAGTAGGTGATCCACCCCTCAGATTGGGAATAAGAGTGGGAGCAGTGCCATTGCACAGCAGATCATCCTGAATCAACTTTACACAAAGAAGAAGACTGGACTTCGACATTCTGCTGCACAGAAGACTGAAGAGAATCTCCCTTGTGGCCTAGGAGTGGCCACCCTGTGAACACAGGCACCAACCAGCAACTCGACGTCTGCTTTGCCGCCGCCTCCCGCCGGAGCCCGAGCCCAGAGCCCGACAGGAACCAGACTCCCAGACCTCTCAGAGCCCGATCCACAGTCCCTGCAAAGAAGGGACCCGAGGAGGCACCGAGTGACGTGGGATCGGACCTCTTGGAAGACACTCGAAAAGCTGACTGCGCAGCTTCTGAGGCATCCTCGATGTTGTGCTTTGGGGACTGAGAACCCCCACCACCGAGCAGCTCTTGCACCGAAGATCAGCCCTCCAGCATCTCCACGATCTGCGTGGGGCCCTTTTGCATCGTGCCACTCGACGCGCCATCCCGGCCACTAGCCACGTGGTCAGCGGCCATCTTGGCGACGAAACCGACGATTTACACAGCAGGTCTGGTTGCTCCAGACCTACCCAAGCTCCTGTAAAAAGGAGCACCCGCTCTGACCTTGCTGGTTCGAGTGTTAAACATTTTTCAACTTCTGCGTGGCTTGCATTTGCCAAGGCCTGTTTGCTCCGATCAGGTCGCCGACACTGCCAACAGCGAGAAGCCTACGTGCGACAGCTCGTGACCGACTCCTGGACGTCTTCATCCCCGGGTATCCACGTGGCTGCAGAAAGAAGCTACCTGACAACGCCAGTTTGCACCCGACATCGCCTGGTTCCAATCTGGTTCCACGGTAGTCACTGGCTAGTGACTTTGAACACTGTCCCCTCTACTTTCAGGTCTTCACATTTTCAGATCCACCCTTGGATCCACCGGAACTCTTCACATCGAGCCGCCTGCAGCATCTTCAGCTTCAAGCACCATCGACCAGCGTGACGAAACCCAACACTACTTCAACCCTGTGCACCCGCTTCCTGTGGGTGAGGTAACTCAGCTCCGCCGGTGCTCCTGCACTGGTACACATCTCAAGGGCCTGTGTCTTAAGTTTTAACTCCGTAGGTCACTCGGAAGGTTCCTAACTTTCTAACTTTGTACTTTTTACGCACCATAGACTTTGCATTGGAAAGTGCGTGCACTTTGAACACTGCACCCGAGTCCCGTGGGCCTCTCCCGACTTAGTCACTGCTAGTCTCGAATAGCTCCAGCGATTCCCGAGGCCCTAGGCCTGTTCACTTCCCTATTGGTATCTCTTATACCACTTTCTTAGTATATGGTTTAGGTGGCCCCTAGGGCTCATCCATATTGTGCAACTTTTGTGTATTTTAAACTGTCTTGTGATTTAACGCTTGTGCTTCTGTGCTCATAAAGAGTCCAGGGGATTTTATAGTTAATAAATCAATATATATTTTCAATATATATCTGTGTGGTGTCCCTTTCATTTGGTATTCAAGGGGGTTGTGTATGGTATAACAGCTGGCTTCACATGCCTTTCAGAGTTTAGCCTAAGACTGCTTTGTCCACGTTACCACTAGGATAACTGGTCTACAAGGTTGAATTACAACCATCATCATAAGGGTTGCTTGGCATGGTACAAAGTGATCACTAAGAATTAGTGAGCATCATATACCAGGCCAACTTCTCACATTGGTGAGCAGCGGATTGGGATCTGAGCTTGCTGTTGTTTTACCATTACAATCTTTGAGATTATCATTTGAAAGATCATACAGGTACCTGCTAGGTACATATAAAACAAGACTAGTATACTTAAGTTCTACTGAACTTAGTTGTTGTAGAGCACAGGGAGTAGCACACCCTAGCTACAACTACTAGATAGGTTTAGTAGGTAAACACCAGTGTAGGTAGATTGCAACACATCCACCCACACTAGAGCAATGTCTGGAGCAGAGGGGTCCAGTGGACTTACTCCTGTTGAGAGTGACCCTCCAAGGGCACCATCCAAATTTGCTATTTTTTCCTTTAAGGAATTAAGACAGCTTTGTGTCTTAAGGGGTCTGAAGACAGGGCCTTCCCCTACTACAGACCACCTAAGAGAGCTCTTAGACCAGTCTGAGACTCTAAAGCCCTCCAAGGCAAACCCCACAGGGGATGCCCGGACGAGGCCATCCTTCAGAGGATGACACTGTAGACACCCCTGCCCCTATCATCCTGGTAGATGAGGAAGCCTTCACCACTGGAGCTCCTCAGGTAGATGAAGAGGAAGAGGAAGAGGAAGAGGAGGAGGTGGAAAGCAGTGAGTCAGATGATGACAGAAATAGTCAGGTGCTGGTCAGTAGACTGAACCAGGCTAACTTAAGCTTACTTGGGAATGAATCAGGTAACAACCCATTCAGACCCCCAGGTGGACTTAACCAGAAGCCTAGGAGGAGAAGGACTCACTCAGGTGACTCTGACAACTCCCATGCTTCTAGAGGTTCTCATGGTCACTCCAGAAAGGAGATGACTAGCCCTCAGAGAAGGGAACATGAGGCCAAGATGAGAGAGGCTGAGCTTAGGATCCAGAGGCAAGAGTTAGAGGTTGCCCTGGCCAAGGAGAAACTTGCTAGAGCAAGACAGCCTAGAGAGAGTGGGGTAATAGAACCCACTGGTGGCAGCAATATCCACAAGGATAAAGACAGGTCTTTTGATAACAGAAACCTGAGTAAGATTGTGCCCCCCTACAAAGCTTGGGATGATATCCATAAATGGATTACTGCAATGGAGAGAGCCTGCAGAGTACAGCAGATCCCTCAGGAGCAGTGGGCAGCACTCTTGTGGCTCTCCTTTGAAGGTAGAGGCCGAGACAGACTCCTCACAGTTAGTGATGGGGATTCTAGAAACTACCTGGTCCTGAAGAGTGCTCTGATTGATGGGTTAGGCTTAACCACTGAACAGTACAGGTTAATGCTCAGAGATACCCAGAAGACACAGACTCAGGACTGGTCTGAATTTGTTGAGTGTGCAACTAAGGCTCTGGAGGGATGGTTGCTGGGAAGCAAGGTTACAGACTATGAAGGATTGTATAATGTGCTGATGAGAGAACACATTTTAAATAATTGTCAGAACCAGCAGTTGCATCAACATTTGGTTGACTCAGATTTGACCTCTCCCCAAGAATTGGGAAAGAGGGCAGATAAATGGGTAAGAACCAGAGTTAAGCAAAAGAACCAGAACCAGAACCAGGGTGGTGACCAGAAGAAAACAGACCAGAAGGGTGGGGAGCAGAAAGCTAAAGACCAGAAGTCTTCAACAGGGCCCCAAACTGAGACAGAGGGTGGGTCCCAAACTTCCAAGAAGAAGAAGAAAGAAGGTCAGAAGAAACCCTGGTGTAAAACTTGTAAGAACACCTCTCACTGGACAAGTGAGTGTAAAAAGGGTGGAGCCCCCAGCACTGCAGCCCCTAAGGCACCTGCACCCACTAGTACAGTTAGCAGTGCTGGTCCTCAAACCAAGGGATTAGTGGGTATCACTTTGGGAACTGAAGGAGATTCTGACCTAGTCAGAACCCTTACACAGGCTGTTCTGGTTTGTGAAGGGGACATAGATTTGACCCCTGACATAAGTCCCAGTAACCTGGGCAAATACAGACAGACACCTTTGATCAACAATAAAGTGGCTCAAGCATACAGGGACACATGTGCCAGTGTCACTATGGTGACACCTAAGTTTGTGGACCCTGGACAATACATGCCAGGCGATGATTACCTGGTGACCAATGCCAGCAATGTCACTACTACACATAGTGTGGCACTTGTTAACTTTTCCTGGGGAGGGGTAACTGGCCTAAAGAAAGTTGTGGTTAGTGCTGATCTCCCAGTAGAATGTTTGTTGGGCAATGACCTGGAGAACTCTCTATGGTCAGAAGTTGAGTACAGGACTCATGCAGATATGTTAGGGATATCATCACATGTCCTTGCTGTGACCAGGTCACAGGCCAAAAAGTGCCTCTCTGAACCTCAGGTCTTGGATCCTGGAACAATGGACCAAGTGCCTTCCAAGAGAAAGAACTGGAGGGTTAAGGCTGTGCCTTCCCAACTGCCTGCAAGTGAGGATCAGGCTTCACAGGAAACTGATCTTGAGACCCCTGAAGGAACTGTCTCTGAAGAACTTGAACCTGATCAGGTTGAGTTTCTGGGGACAGGGGGACCTTCTAGGGCAGACTTGGGGCAGGCTCAGTTAACCTGTCCTTCTATTGAACCCCTCAGACAGCAGGCTGCTGCTGAGGCTGCTGGGAATGCTGAAGGTGCCCATAAAGTTTATTGGGATGAAGGACTTCTTTACACAGAGGGTAGAGACCCCAAGCCTGGTGCCACCAGGAGGTTGGTTATACCTCTGCAATTTAGGGGTTTCCTTCTCACCTTAGCCCATGATATTCCTCTAGCAGGACACTTAGGCCAGAACAAGACCTGGGACAGGCTTGTCCCTCACTTTCACTGGCCTCACATGTCTGAAGACACCAAGGAGTTTTGTCGCTCCGGTGAAACCTGCCAAGCCAGTGGTAAAGCAGATGGAACAACAAAGGCCCCCCTAATACCACTACCTGTGGTGGGGGTTCCCTTTGAAAGAGTGGGGATTGATATTGTTGGTCCAATGGATCCCCCTACAGCATCTGGGCACAGATTCATACTGGTGGTAGTGGATCATGCCACCAGGTACCCAGAGGCAATTCCACTTAGGACCACAACAGCTCCTGTTGTGGCCAGGGCCTTACTTGGAGTTTTCTCCAGAGTGGGGTTTCCTAAGGAGGTAATATCTGATAGAGGTGCCAACTTCATGTCAGGATATTTGACAGCTATGTGGAAGGAATGTGGTGTCAACTACAAGTTCACCACTCCTTATCACCCACAATGCAATGGGCTTGTTGAGAGATTTAACAAGACCCTAAAGGGCATGATTAAAGGATTACCTGAAAAGCTCAGGCGAAGATGGGACATCCTACTGCCCTGCCTTTTGTTTGCTTACAGAGAGGTCCCTCAAAAGGGGGTTGGCTTCAGCCCCTTTGAATTGTTGTTTGGGCACCCTGTAAGAGGACCCCTGTGTCTAGTGAAGGAAGGATGGGAGTTACCTCTCAAAAAGCCTAAGCAAGACATAGTGGACTATGTACTTGGTCTCCGCTCCAGGATGGCAGAGTACATGGGAAAGGCATCCAAAAACCTTGAGGCTAGCCAAGAATTACAGAAAGCTTGGCATGACCAAAAGGCTGTCCTTGTTGAATTTCAGCCCGGACAGAAGGTATGGGTGTTGGAGCCAGTGGCCCCAGCAGCACTCCAAGACAAATGGTCTGGACCCCATACAATTCTGGAGAAGAAGGGAGAGGTTACCTACTTGGTGGACCTAGGAACTCCCAGGAGCCCCCACAGGGTGCTCCATGTGAACAGATTGAAGGCATATGTCAGCAGGGCAGACATGGGCTTGCTCATGGCTACAGATGAAGGACAGGAGGAAGAGAGTGACCCTCTCCCAGACCTGCTCACTCAGAACCCTGAGGATGGCTCAGTTGATGGTGTGGCCTTAGGTGGCAGCCTCACTGAACATCAGCAACATGACTGCAGACAAGTTCTACAGGCATACCAGCATATGTTCTCATTGACACCCAGTCAGACTAACTGGTGTACCCATGTGGTGGACACTGGTGACAGTCTTCCTGTAAAGAGCAAGATTTACAGGCAACCTGACCACGTCAGGGACTGTATAAAGACTGAGGTGCAAAAGATGCTGGAATTAGGTGTCATTGAGCCTTCAGAGAGCCCCTGGGCTAGCCCAGTGGTTCTGGTCCCCAAACCTCACACCAAAGATGGCAAGAGAGAGATGAGGTTCTGTGTGGATTACAGAGGACTCAATGCTGTCACCAGGACAGATGCACACCCTATTCCAAGGGCAGATGAGCTCATTGACAAGTTGGCTTCTGCCAAATATTTGAGCACATTTGACTTGACAGCTGGCTACTGGCAAATCAGGTTAGCTGAGGAGTCTAAAGCCAAGACAGCATTTTCTACCCCTAGTGGGCATTATCAGTTTGTGGTGATGCCCTTTGGTCTGAAAAATGCACCTGCCACCTTCCAAAGGTTGGTGAATCAAGTCCTCACTGGGTTGGATGACTTTTGTGCAGCTTATCTGGATGATATTGCTGTCTTTAGCTCCACCTGGAAGGATCACCTGGTCCACCTGAAGGAAGTGCTTGAGGCTCTGCAGAAGGCAGGCCTCACTATCAAGGCAACCACGTGCCAGATAAGGCAGAGCAAGGTTGTGTACCTGGGCCACCTTGTAGGTGGAGGCCAAGTTCAACCACTGGAGAGTAAGATCCAGACCATCAAGGACTGGTCCCCTCCAACCACCCAGACTCAGGTCAGAGCTTTCTTGGGCCTGACTGGGTACTACAGGAAGTTTGTTAAGAACTATGGGTCCATTGTGACTCCTCTTAATGATCTGACATCCAAGAAGATGCCCAAAAAGGTTCAGTGGACAGAAAACTGTCAAAAGGCATTTGATGACCTGAAGAAGGCCATGTGCTCTGCACCTATCCTGAAGAGTCCTGACTACTCAAGAGAGTTCATTGTCCAAACAGATGCTTCTGAGTTGGGAGTGGGAGCAGTGCTTTCACAGCTTAATGTAGATGGCCAGGACCAGCCCATTGCTTTCATTAGCAGAAGGCTGACCCCCAGAGAGAAACGTTGGTCAGCTATAGAGAGGGAGGCCTTTGCTGTGGTGTGGGCCCTGAAGAAGTTGAGGCCATACGTGTTTGGTACTCACTTCAAGATTCAGACCGACCATAAGCCCCTCCTATGGCTTAATCAGATGAAGGGTGAAAACCCCAAACTACTCAGGTGGTCCATTTCCCTACAGGGGATGGACTTTACAGTGGAGCACCGCCCAGGGACTGACCATGCCAACGCAGATGGTCTCTCCAGGTACTTCCACTTAGAACATGAAGACACAACTGGTCAAGGATAGTCTAATGTCCCTGCGTTTGGGGGGGGGGTTATGTAGGAGAGTAGGGTCTGCTATCCTATGGTCACCCCAAATTTTTGCTTTTTGCTTCACTGGTTTCTGACTTAATGTGGCTGTGGGCCTGCTAATCAGACCCACAGCCTGCTGTTCTCTCTCTAAATTACTGCCAATGCACTCTAGGTGCATTACAAATTGGAACTGGTTCCCCTTGTGAGCCCCTGTATCAGTGCACCATAGGTGCCCAGGGCATAGGTGTATCCAAGGCCTACCAGGGGCTGCAGCATGTATTGTGCCACCCCTGACCTGGCCTCCATATTTGACACAACTGGCTGATCACTCAGCTGGGGTAAGTTGGTGTAATCACCTCTTACTTAGGTACAGTATGTCTGTGCCTAACCCTAAACTGGACACATATGTTCCTATCAGCCACTCCTATGGAAGGCCTCATCAATCCTGGAGGCAGAGTGCTTGGAAATATGTGAGATGGTGCTCTGGCACGAGCTGAGCCTGTCTGCAGCTGTCGGGAACCACTC
Organism: Lissotriton vulgaris; assembly: GCF_964263255.1. Classification (NCBI taxonomy): domain Eukaryota; kingdom Metazoa; phylum Chordata; class Amphibia; order Caudata; family Salamandridae; genus Lissotriton; species Lissotriton vulgaris. The sequence goes on along the minus strand of NC_141696.1, from coordinate 457,127,781 downwards.
CCTAAGCTGTTCCGGGATATTGCCATACCATATACTCTTAAGTGCATTATAATCCTCGCGGTTATTTGCTATCTTTGGTTTGGCTTTATCAAAACATGTCAAGTAAGGTGTCATACGAATTGGAATACTATCCCCTCGCCAATCCTGGCGACGGGGATAGCATTCCACCCTTCTAGAGGGACACGACATGTGTGTAGCCTTAACCCCGGTTAAAGTTAAACAGAGCCTCAGCATCACAAAATGGATGCTGCCACCACAGACACGAGTCTGGCCTCCTGCTGCTGACCGAAACTCGGCAGATGGTGGCCTGGACAAAGGGTTTCCTGCCTTGGGAGGTGCGAGCACCACCCCAGACAGGGTTTTGTGTATTGGGTAGGACAGGGCTGAATAGAATCAGACATGCCCGGGGCACACAAGGTGTCCCCGTGCATAGGCCAGTCCAAACCGGTCCTGGGACTTTCCAGACCCAGGCTTGGTGCGGAACTGGACAAAGGAAAGGGGGTGTAACCGCCCCCCTTCCTGGTTCCTCCCAGAGGAGGGACCTAGTAGGTGATCCGCCCCTCAGATTGGGAATAAGAGTGGGAGCAGTGCCATTGCACAGCAGATCATCCTGAATCAACTTTACACGAAGAAGAAGACTGGACTTCGACATTCTGCTGCACAGAAGACTGAAGAGAATCTCCCTTGTGGCCTAGGAGTGGCCACCCTGTGAACACAGGCACCAACCAGCAAATCAACGTCTGCTTTGCCGCTGCCTCCCGCCGGAACCCGAGCCCAGAGCCCGACAAGAACCAGACTCCCAGACCTCTCAGAGCCCGATCCACAGTCCCTGCAAAGAAGGGACCCGTGGAGGCACCGAGTGACGTGGGGCCGGACCTTTTGGAAGACACTCGAAAAGCTGACTGCGCAGCTTCTGAGGCATCCTCAACGTTGTGCTTTGGGGACTCAGAACCCCTACCACCGAGCAGCCCTTGCACCGAAGATCAGCCCTCCAGCATCTCCACGATCTGCGTGGGGCCCTTTTGCATTGTGCCACTCGACGCGCCATTCCGGCCACTAGCCACGTGGTCAGCGGCCATCTTGGTGACGAATCCGACGATTTACACAGCAGGTCTGGTTGCTCCAGACTTACCCAAGCTCCTGTAGAAAGGAGCACCCGCTCTGACCTTGCTGGTCCGAGTGTTAAGCATTTTTCAACTTCTGCGTGGCTTGCATTTGCTAAGGCCTGTTTGCTCCGATCAGGTCGCCGACACTGTCAACAGCGAGAAGCCTACCTGGGACAGCTCGTGCCCGACTTCTGGACTTCCTCGACCCCGGGTATCCACGTGGCTGCAGAAAGAAGCTACCCAAAAACGCCTGTTTGCACCCGACATCGCCTGGTTCCAATCTCGTTCCACGGTAGTCACTGGCTAGTGACTTTGAACACTGTCCCCTCTGCTTTCAGGTCTTCACATCTTCAGATCCACCCTTGGATCCACCGGAACTCTTCACATCGAGCCGCCTGCAGCATCTTCAGCTCCAAGCACCATCGACCAGCGTGACGAAACCCGACACTACTTCGACCCTGTGCACCCGCTTCCTGTGGGTGAGGTAACTCAGCTCCGCCGGTGCTCCTGCACTGGTACACATCTCAAGGGCCTGTGTCTTAAGTTTTAATTCCGTAGGTCACTCGGAAGGTTCCTAACTTTCTAACTTTGTACTTTTTACGCACCATAGACTTTGCGTTGGAAAGTGCGTGCACTTTGAACACTGCACCCGAGTCCCTTGGGCTTCTCCCGACTTAGTCACTGCTAGTCTCGAATAGCTCCAGCGATTCCCGAGGCCCTAGGCCTGTTCACTTCCCTATTGGTATCTCTTATACCACTTTCTTAGTATATGGTTTAGGTGGCCCCTAGGGCTCATCCATATTGTGCAACTTTTGTGTATTTTAAACTGTCTTGTGATTTAACTCTTGTGCTTCTGTGCTCATAAAGAGTCCAGGGGATTTTATAGTTAATAAATCAATATATATTTTCAATATATATCTGTGTGGTGTCCCTTTCATTTGGTATTCAAGGGGGTTGTGTATGGTATAACAGCTGGCTTCACATGCCTTTCAGAGTTTAGCCTAAGACTGCTTTGTCCACGTTATATTATTATTAATATTATTATTATTAATATTATTATTAATATTATTATTATTATTATTATTTATTAATCTTATAGAGCGCGACAGCTACCCATAAGGGTTTCCCGGCGCTGATTGACAGTAAACACATGATTAATCCTGAAAAGAAGAATTATTGGGCAAACAGCCACTAGGATAACTGGTCTACAAGGTTGAATTACAATCATCATCATAAGGGTTGCTTGGCATGGTACAAAGTGATCACTAAGAATTAGTGAGCATTATATACCAGGCCAACTTCTCACAGTCAGGAAAGACTGAATCCATTTCAACGCTGCCCCAGAGATCCCACCCGTATTTGGACACTGTAGCAAGGTGAAATGTGCTACAGTGTCGAAGGCTGCATTCAGGTCTAGGAGGATAAGGGCCATGATCTGACCCTCATCCGCCCCCTGTCTGATGGTCTCGACAGCCATTAATAGTGCTGACTCCGTAGAGTGGCGGGGTCTGAACCCAAATTGTGTTGAATGGAGCAGATTAACTTCCTTCACATGGGTCATAAGTTGGGAATTCACGACCTTCTCTGCCACTTTGGCCATATATTGTAGCAGCGAGATAGGGCGGAGGTTCTCCATTTTCTCATAGCTAATATTGGGCTTTTTTTGGAAGGGTAACACTACCGCCTGCTTTCATCCTTCAGGCACCGTATGCGTCCTAAAGGATACATCTAGCAGATGCCTAATAAAGGGCTCCAAGATCTCAACGCTATCTGTAAGCAGTTTCGGTGAAGCGGGATCCCTCGGGGACCCAGACTTTATTGAGCTGCAGATCTGTCGTAGTGCCTCGTGGGGGGCGGGGGGGGGGGGTGAAGTTCTGAAGTATGTTCAGTCCCCCATCCTTCCGCTCCACCTCCACAAACTCAGATCCCCTTTTTATTTCCCCCAAAAAAGAGGAATAGATCGTGGCCACTTTCTCCAAAAAGAATCCCGCAATGCGATTGCAGGATTCCACTGAGCTTTCCATGGGCATGTTAGAAGATTTGGCAGCGGAAATTTCCCTATAGATCTTAAACATCCTCCTCCACCTTCATGCTATGACAGCATAGGTCAGGGGTGGTAGGCCTAAGTGTCTGGAGCTGTTCCCTGGTCCACTGTGTTATAGCCACGATTTGTCCAGGGGTTATGGCCCTGGGACGGCGCAGACAGGCTTGTATTTGGCGCCCCTTTGGCGCGCCGCAGGCGCGTCCGCTGCGCGCTCGAGAGAGCATCCGGGTTTTATCTGACTCTCGGTCAGAGGAACACTAGACCGCTACCCAGCCCCCCGCGCACCAGAAGTGCTGTCTCTACCTTCCTCGCCCTCCGTGCAACGGTGCTAGTCACCGCGCCGGACCGGGGCGGGAAGTAGGTAGGACGAAAACAGCCACCGGTAATGCCCCTTACATCAGGTGAGCCAGCTACACTGTTTTAAGCACTGCCAAGTGAATTTAAAAAGGGAAGCCTAAATCGCTATCCCGCAAATTGCATCCACACACAGAGATAAAATACAGCAGATAAAAAGTATACCAGCGCCGTGCACACAGTGGCTGAAGGCACTGCCACTGCCTCACTCACCACCAATAGGACTATATACATCATATGATACTCTGTCCCATACTATTCCACCCGAAACTGAAACCACTGAAAAGTTCACCAGGGACAGGTCCCTTAAATCATGTTGTGATGATTCATGTGGTTTTAGAACTAAGTTCATATGTTGGACTGCAGAGTGTTCTGGGAGATAATGTACATTTCGAAGTAGAAAGAATACACTTGCCAAACCAATCCAGAGTACCGGGAAAAGTCATCCAATTGTAATCCAGAGATGTATCCAGGGGGCAACAGCTTCTGTCTTTTTAGCCAAAGATAGAGAGAACAAGTTTGTCTCTTGAAAGGGAGTGGTTGTGTTGGCAATTCAGGCTCACTGGGATCCAATGAAAAATTGTCATAATGCATGAAGTAGCCAGATGCCATCTATTCTATTTTTAGCAGCTTAGCAGGTTCTGTAGAACTGGGAGATGACTGTGGCGTGTTGACATAGACGTTGTCAATTTCTTTAATTGAAATTTCTGTACTTCTTGACTGTACAGTTGTGGCGGTTCCAATGGGGAGAATCATCATCTAATTTTCTTTGACAGCCTCCCTTTGTAAAGCAGAGTCTTCAGTTATTATCAGAGCTTCCATCTAAACAACCTCTATGGTAGTGAAAGGAGATCTTCAGTTACCCAGTAGCCCACCTGGCCAACTATTTAGAATTGGCCACATAATGTGGTGTGATCAGATCAATTGAGACAAACCTTTTGGCTCAGTGACCAGCAAGAGGAGGAATAAGTACAGATCTGGTACCTTCATCAGCCAGGACAGGTACAGGCCAAAATTATTTCTTTCCCTGACCAGATCCCCAATCTTCGGGACCCAGGCATGTCTTGCTGATACTGCTTACACCTCTCTGGTGGCGGTGTGTTACACTTGCACGCTGCTTTGTTATGCTGTGCATTCTTTTAGGCCCTGTAAAACATCCAAATGATCATTGAGGTCAAATGGAGTTTCATTTGCCTCTTTCCTGACACTATGGAGGTCTGAGACCCATATCTTGATCCCAAACAGGATCTCAGAGGGTGTACGACCCCCCAGGGATTTATTTGCATGTTGTAACGTGCCCTAAAGACCTGATATAGGTGATTGACATAGCTGCCAAATGAGCCTAATTCTCTAGCTATTAAGGATTGCTTTAAGTCCCAGTTCTTTCACTCAATGACCTAATTTCCTTGGGGGCAGTAGAGGGAGGAGTACCGCAAGGCCACACCCAAACTGCCCATTGTTTCATTGTAAGCCTGAGAGCTAAGTGCTAGTCCATGGTTGGAATGAAGCCTGCCAGTTACTTATGTCCAGATTAAAGACTTGCAAATAATTTACAACAGTTTGGGTTCCAGCCAGGCGCTGGGGCAAAACCCATAGGAATGTAGATCATGAATCCTCTGGCACCAAGATGTACTTGTGAGCACTGTCAGAGTGTCAGGGGCCCCAGTGATCCAAATAGACTGAAGGAAGGGATATATCTGAGATGAATAAAGATAATTGAGGTGGACGTGCACCGGTGGAGTCTTTTATCTTCTGACAGATGATGCATTTAAAGACTGTTTGGTATTACTCTATCCCTCACTCCTGGAATTAGAGCATCTGGAATATTTTGTGCCTCTAACTTGTAGAAATACTTGAGTGGAAAGCCTTTCAGTGGATCTGAACATTGTGCATGGCATTGACAGCTATCATAGTTGTCTATTTTCGTTCTAGAGCGAGCGATTGCAGCAACTGCAGCAGTTCCCACTGTTGCCTTGTCAGTTTCATCCGCCATTAAATTCCCTTCAACGTGAAAGCCAACATGCTGATGACTCAATGTATAAATTACATGACCCTGTGGCAGACCTTCTTTCAGCTTTGCTAATTGCTCGCAAAGCATCTTATGCTTCATTGTTCAACCCATCGAATCTTGAAACCCATTTTCACCCCAAAATTCAAGATTTACATTATCAGGATGGGACACAGTTAAATGAATCATGCACTATAACTGTGGGGAATTTATGATCCATATATTGTAGTGCCTGTGTCAGGGCTTTCTCTGAGATTAAGGGATCATTTTTAATTAGTTCTTGTGATGAGGAGACTCATCATCCCACCCAACATGATTGCAGTATAGAACAGGCGCTAAAGCTAATACCCAATCCTGCACCTATACATTTGTAACTGATTCTACTATGAGGTCGAAGAAAGCAGGTAAAAATATTTCTTCCCCCATTGGGCAATATGTTACTAACTCAGGTGGGTAATTTTTTTTTGTCCAAAAGAATGTCGCAACCAAGAGTGAAGTACTCCTAAAAGAGACCCTTCACTTCTCTTTGTAAGTCCCCTTCTATTTGATGGATTATTCTGTGTAAATGATGTTAAGCACTCATACTCTCTTATCAGGTGTTTCCACAGTGATATATTCACTCAGTGCTATTACTTCAAGAACATCTATCATGTTCTGATGAGCTATTGTGACTTCTGCTGAACTGTCCAGCATTGTCACTGCCCATTCCTTGTTCAGAATCAGAGTCCTCAGCAACCTGGGCATCTCTGATCTTTATCCCTACTACCTTTTGATTCTTAAATTGTGGTTTGTTGAGTTTTGTTTATCTACTTGTTTGATGATGTAGTCTGAAGTGTGATGTGTATCCCTTTTCAGCTTTGTTCGATCTTATGATCTTTGCTCAATGGTTAGCAGGTGGCAGTCAGAGGATTTAAGATGTTTCATATTTAACATAGTAATCAGTGATAATCTCTTTAGAAAATGCCATCCTAGGGAATATTTCAATAAAAACTTGGGTAATATTTCTGGTAGTGGCTGACTTGAGGGGATTCGCTTCAGGATAGCGAGTTGCATGGTCAACAACTACCAAGCAATAAGTGTTACCCTGTTTGATTCTTTGGAAAGGAACCAATCAGGTCCATTCTAATATGCTTGAAGGGTGGTACTGATATAAATAAGGGTTGGACAGGGACTGCAAGAGTTTTATATGGGTTTTTCTGTTGACAGATTTCACAACTCTGGCAATACTGGTTATCTCAGCATGAATTCTGGGCCAATGAAAATACCATAACACTGTTTGAGATGTTTCCTTCGATCCAGTATGGCCAGCCAATAAATGTACATGTACATGTATTTATATAGCGCAAATCGCCCACATCGCAGGCATCTATGCGCTTGCTTAGGGAACCCGTCCTGGTATTCCCCTGTGAGATACCCCGGCAGGGTATCCACAAGGTGAAAGCCAGGAAATCCCGCCGTGAGGCGCCATTGTGGAGATTAAGCAAGCTATTGCACAGAGTCACAGAGTGTGAACCCGTGAGTCGAGTAGGCACCGGAGTGAGAATTATCGAGTCCGTGGAATTATTGAGCCCAACCCCTGTCGGGGCGGGGAATTGAACCCTGGTCCAGGGCCGATCTCAGCTTCCGGGTCTGCCGCCTCTAACCCCTGAGCCACACTTCTCATCTTCATCAATGTGAATGGGAAAACAAAATAATGTGTTCCTTAAATTCTTTTGGACCTAGGATTTTGGGATCTGTGTCTATTTTTTTTATTCTATATAGAAGACCCTTTAATTCATAAAAGTGGGAAACCAAGAAATAGTGTTTTCTATATTCTTTATAGTGTTTTACCAAGTATTTTGTAGGGTACTGTCATTTCTTTGAACATCATGGAAATCACAATTTTTCTGATAAGGTTCAGCAGTGATAAAGGCATTTTGGGGTTTTGAATAGTTTTTCTTTTTAAATAGAGAAGAAGACAATTGGGCCATAAACACAGTGAGAAAATCGGTGTTATCTGTGCCAAGTATCAACTCTTCTGGCAGACTTGGCACTACTCTATTTTTTTTTTATCTCTCAACCTGTTAGAGTAGTAACTGTTACCTCAGCTATTGGATACTTCCTTTTATCTCCCTGAAAACACCTAATCTCTACTTCCGTATATGGAAGAATCTGGGAGAGCTCTACCCATTTCTGTAGGATCACTGACTGACATTATCCGAATCTAACAAAGCCTTAATCCTGTGATCTTAAATGTATATCCATACTAATATTACAAAGAGAGAGCCCAAACCTTTGAGGCGGGTAATCTAAGGAACCACAGCATCAATCGCAACACCCAATACAGCGTTGGAAAGAGCAGTTGTAGCAAAATGACATAGGCTATGAAGACGGCCACCATATAATATATATATATATTTTTTTTTTAATTGTTTTTATTAACTTTTCAAGAAACAGTGGTGTTCAACACAATAATACAGTGCAAGACATACAAGACATTTAAAAGGTAAAAGAACCGTGCCTGCAAAGTAGTCCCTTGTGGGCGTGTGTGAGTTGTGCTGTGGGCATGGGCTGTGGGTGTGACTAACGCTGGGGGCGGATATAAGATGTTAGCACGCATACTTTTAGCACGCATACCATTACCATGCATTTTTTACAACGCAGGACCTTTTACAACAAATACCTTTACAACGCATTACACTACAACGCAGATACTATTACAATGCATACCATTACAATGTAAGTATAGGTAAGTATATATCATTAATATATAAGGTAAATAATATTTTTTTTAATTTTAATTAATTCATTAATAATTTATTATTAAATATTTAAATTAATAATATTACTTTTTATTTTATAATTTGTAAATATATATGTGAAAAATACCCCTGTACCCCAAAACCCAAACCCAGCCCTGAAACCTAAAAATACCCATGTACCCTAAAATTCAAACCCAGCCCTGAAACCTAAAAATACCTCTGTACCCCAAAACCCTAACCCAGCCCTGAAACCTAAAAATACCCCTGTACCCCAAAACCCAATCCCGACCCTGAAACCTAAAATACCCCTGTACCCCAAAACACAAACCCAGCCCTGAAACCTAAAAATACCCCTGTACCCCAAAACCCAAACCCAGCCCTGAAACCTAAAAATACCCATGTACCCCAAAACCCAATCCCAACCCTGAAACCTAAAAATACCCCTGTACCCCAAAACCCAATCCCAGCCCTGAAACCTAAAAATACCCCTGTACCCCAAAACCCAAACCCAAAAAAGATAAACTTACCTATACTTATACTTACGTTGTAATGGTATGCGTTGTAATAGAATGTGCGTTGTAGTAAAATGTATTATAAAGGTATGCGTTGTAAACGATCCTGCGTTGTAAAAGTATGCGTGGTAATGGTATGCGTGGTAAAAGATGCGTGGTAACAGTTACATACCGCTGGGGGCGTGTGGTACGGCCATCACATCGTGGGCTGTGGGCGTGTGCTGGGGTGTGACAAACGCTGGGGGCATGTGTCCGCCCTTCATGCCATGTGAGTAGTGTATACAAGCACCAATTACGTTGCTGCGCAGCATCAAGCGGCACGCTGGGGGCATGAGAAACGCTGAGGACATGTGTCAGGCCTTCATGCCATGTGAATGCAATTGTTGTACTTACCCCTGATTTTAGCCTGCTTGCCTGCAGCTCGCGCCCCTCTCTCCCCTCACCGGCACTTAAAAAACGGCATTCTCTGCCTGCAAAGCACCACCACTTGGTGGGTCCGGGTCCTGGGGGTCTACTTTGGGCGCCATCTTCGTTTGGGACATCTCAGCCGGCGGCCGCCGCCATCTTGGAGCGGACTCGCGCGCTTAGGGCTGATTGGAGTGCCTATTTAAAGTCGCTCCCTCACGCGCAGCGTGACGCGCAGGAGAACGCCTTCGCTTAGCCTGAGTCGTGCTGGAGTCCTGCCCGTTTGCGCCCGTCAGCGTCCCGGAGGCGGCGGGGCGGCGAGAGACGCCTGTCCAGCCAGACTCAGGTAGAGATGATTTGCTACTCCTCGGCGATGTTGCGGGATATGCGGGGCCACTCTTGCTCCTGCCGCACCGTTTTCCCGGGGCGCTTTAAGGGTGAACGACGTTGCCCGGGCTGCGGTTGGACGCCTTCCTGGACTCGTGTCAATGTCCCTCGCCCAGCAACTGCTGGCGTGAAACATCTCTGCCTCCTGCTCAATACGAGGTCTGTAGGATGCCATGCCCTGCATATATACGATCTTCTTGTCAGGGAAAATCCCTTATGTCTGTTATTGACTGAAACCTGGTTGGGAGAGGCATCCAATCCGGATGTTTTTTCAGCCATTCCTCCGGCGTACAACATCTTCCGGCAGGATAGAGTGAAGGGAAGGGGCGGGGGAGTGGCGGTAGTGGTGAAAAAGAGCCTTTCCTGCTCAGTACTTCCCCTGAATTCCATTGGGAGGGCTGAGTCGCTCGCCTTCACGCTTAGACTGTCCCCGGGCCAGGCTCTGAAGGGGCTGCTGGTTTACAGGCCACCAGGCCCTGTGGGCTCCTTCCTGGAAGATCTGCAGACAGCTGTCGCTGAGTTGGTGCTGTCTACACAGCACTGCGTGGTGGCAGGTGACTTCAATTTTCACCTTGACGCGACGGACGACCCGGACGCGATTAAAATGTTGGATATTACATCCCCGCTGGGTTTTACACCGTTCGTGTCAGGGCCAACACATGAGAAGGGGCATACCCTGGATCAGGTGTTTTCGTCTGTCCCGATTTCGGAAGTCGAAACCCTGCCGGTGCTTTGGACGGATCACAGGTTGATCAGATTCACTGTGCTGGAGAGCGGACGGCTGGTTAACAGCGCCCCTACGCTGCCGAGACTGGCCTCGAGAGCGTTGCACAGAGTGACGCCCGACATGCTAGAGCAGGCGCTTGTGGATCACCCATGCCATCTTTCGGGTGATTTGGAAAGTGACACCGAGGCTCTGAAGCTGTGGCTCACCGAAAGGCTGAACGATCTTGCCCCTAGGGCAGCCCCCCGGTCCACGGCGACACGGCAATCTGCACCGTGGTTCACGGAGGCGCTTCGTGTGGCTCGCAGCCAATGTAAGGTGGCTGAGAGGGCCTGGCGCCTTCTGTATGATGTATGTATAGGCATTTATATAGCGCACTACTTACCCGTAGGGTCCCAAGGCGCTTCGACCGCTGCGAAACCCCTCCTGGCTTCCCTGAGAGATGGTCCCTTAATGGGTATCTCCAGGGTGAGACCAGGCATCCCCGGCGGTCTGGTGGGGCCGTTAGTGAAGATGAGGCAAGCTAATGCCCAGAGTTGCCGAGTGTGATCGCTGATCAGAGTGGGCACCGAGGCGAGAGAATTATCGAGTCCGCTGACCCTGGTCCAGAAACCTGCGCGGGAATCGAACCCTGGTCCCGGGCCGTCCTCTGCTCTCGGGTCTGCCGCCTCTAACCAGTGAGCCACACTACTGATGGGGAGGCTAAACTCGCCTACAGGGCGGCGGTGAAGGCCTACCATCGGGACATCCTGGGAGCCAAGAGGGAATATTTGGCCAGGAGGATCGAGGCATCTGCAAACTCCTGTAAGGAGATCTTCACCATTGAGAAGGAGTTTACGACCCCCAGCTCCCATTCGCCTCCATTAGTTTCTCCAGATGCGTGGGTATGTGATCTTGCCGGTTTCTTTACCAATAAGATCAAGGCGATTCAGGCATCCTTCGTGGAGGGACCGGAGGATGGAAGCGGCGTCACTGGGGCGGGCTGCGGACCTCCGCACACGCCTGTGGTGGTGTTGTCTGATTTCCCTGCTGTTTCCAGCGATGCGTCCAGGCTGTTGCTAACCAATCTTAAATCTGGCTCGCCACTTGACCCCTGCCCGCCAAATTCTTGGCTGGGATGGCGGCTATGGTGAACCCGCTGGTCAACCCCATCCTCAATGCCTCCCTGAGGGAGGGGAGGGTCCCTAGCTCTTGGAAAAGAGCCATGGTGATCCCCCTCCTGAAAAAAATGGGTCTTGACGCTGAGGCTTTGGCCAATTATAGGCCAATTTCACTTCTCCTGGCTCTAGCAAAGATCACTGAAAAACACGTCCACGGCGTCCTGTCGAGCTTTCTGGAAGCTAACAATCTGCTCCACCCATCCAAAACCGGTTTCCGTCCTAATTTTAGTACGGAAACGGCTTTGCTGGAGGTCACTGAGATCATCAGGGAGACCTTGGATGTCAGCGGTAGGGCCATGTTGGTCATGTTAGACCTGTCGGCGGCTTTGGACACCGTCCCCCACAAGGCGCTTCTAGCTAGGCTTTATGACATCGGCCTTAGGGGGACGGCGCTCAAATGGTTCACATCTTTCCATGAAAGCCGCCTCCAGACGGTCTGGGTTTCCCAAAGTTCTGCCGAGATGCCGCCACTGGGAGTCGGGGTTCCACAGGGCTCAGTGTTGAGCCCCACGTTGTTCAACATATTTATGTCCCCTTTGGCGGCCGTGGTGGAGGCATATGGGGCCCAGATCGTCTCCTACGCCGACGATACGCAACTCCTCTTCACATGCGGTAAAGACCAGGAGTTTGATGGAGAGAGAATCCGGGATTGTCTTGTTGTGGTCTTCGACTGGTTCCAGCGGAACAGTCTGAAGGCCAATTCAAGTAAGTCTGAGGTGCTATTCTTTGGTTGCATCGCTGACCCGGAGTGGCAGCAATGGTGGCCGTCCGACATGAGTCCTCCTGCACAGTCTTCTTTGGTGGCTAAAAATCTGGGTGTCAAGCTGGACAACCAGCTGTCGCTGAGAACTCATATTCTCGGTCTGGCCGGCACCTGTTATGGAATTTTGAAAATGCTCTGCAAATTCCTGCCCCTATTGTCTGAGGTAAGTAAACAAGAACAGGTCCCAACAGGTATTATTTAAAAGACTGTTTCAATAGGAGTATGCCACAAGCATTACTAAGAACAGAACACAAGGAGTCAGAGGATTGAAAAAAGGGTGGTATTATTCACCAAGGGTAAGGGGTAATACATTTACAGTTAAGACAGCACTGTAAAGATTAGATCTTGTGACAACCCAGTGGCACTTGGTGCAAGGTGCTATATACAGTTTGAAGTGAAAATGAGAAGTGCAAGTGCTTTTAAAAACAGCATAAGTGGCGCATACATGAAATTATGTGTGTGACCACACAGCGTGAATCATACGACGCATATCACACTTAAAGCTCTTACCAAAAACTATTGTTCAAGTGATTGTAACTTGTTCTGTAATTGAAGCTTTAAATGATGTACATAATTTCATGTATGCGCCACTTATGCTGTTTTTAAAAGCACTTGCACTTCTCATTTTCACTTCAAACTGTATATAGCACCTTGCACCAAGTGCCACTGGGTTGTCACAAGATCTAATCTTTACAGTGCTGTCTTAACTGTAAATGTATTACCCCTTACCCTTGGTGAATAATACCACCCTTTTTTCAATCCTCTGACTCCTTGTGTTCTGTTCTTAGTAATGCTTGTGGCATACTCCTATTGAAACAGTCTTTTAAATAATACCTGTTGGGACCTGTTCTTGTTTACATAACGCACCCTTCCCAACGTGGTTTATGGGTTACCTCCTGTGCTTCCTACACCTATTGTCTGAGGAGCACAGGCGGATTACTGTCCAGGCTCTTATTGGATCAAGGCTAGATTACGCCAATGCCCTCTTTCTCGGCCTCCCTGACTATCTGGTTCAACGCCTACAGGTGGTACAGAACTCCGCCGCCCGGGCTATTTTCGGCCTGGAAAGACGAGCTCAAGCTTCCGGGCTGCTACAGATTTTACATTAGCTGCCCATCCGGAAGCGGATCCAGTTCAAATCCCTGACGTTGATGCACAAAGCTTTGTTTGGATCAGGGGCCGGATATCTACGGCGGAGACTGGCCTTCTATCGTCCAGTCCGCTCCTTGCGCTCAGAATCCCTTTTTACAGCGGTGGTTCTGCGGGTGAGGAAGGCCCGTGCGGGAGGGCGCTCTTTCAGCTGTAAAGCTCCCCAGCTGTGGAACTCGCTTCCTCTCTTGCTCCGCAGCACTGCCAATCTGCTCCAGTTCAGGAAGAGCCTGAAGACCTGGCTTTTTAATCTTTAGGCTGTTTTTACTGTTTTCTTTTCTGTTTCTGATTCTATTCTTGCTGTGTTGTGTTATTTTTCCTCTGATTTGCAGGTGGAAAGCGCCGGGACACTCTATCCGAGTAGCCGTGCGCTATACAAAAGCACCATAACATAACTTAACACAACATTGCACCGCATCAAGGGGCACGCTGGGGGCGTGAGAAATGCTGGGGCGTGTGCTGAGTTCCGCCCTTCATGCCATGTGGTTCGTACATTAATCAGAAGATCGTCTGCTGTGGCCGTGTGCTGGGGGCATGACAAACACGCTCAGCTAGAGGCCTGGTAAGTAACATTACTGCAGCCTCTCCTGCGTGCTGTTACTGAACTCTCTCATTCAACGAAATTAGATGCGCTTGCTACCATCAACCAGGGCTCTAGATGGGCTTAGGCGGAGGATCAGTACACTAATTACACGCGCCTGATAACATCAACCAGGGCTGCAGCTGGGCCTCAAGCGGGGGAACACGCTCCTGCTAACATCAACAGGCCTGCATCTGGGCTTCAAGCGGGGGCACGCAAATGAGCGTGTCTGCGAGGACAATTACTGCAGCCTCTCTTACTCGCTGTCACTGTACTCTCTCATTAAACGGATTTAACCGCAGCTGATAACTCTCTCATTCAACGACATTACACATGCCTGCTAACATCAACCAGGGCTGTAGCCGGGCTCAGGTGTTGGATCACTACACCAATTACACGCGCCTGCTAACATCAACCAGGGCTGCAGCTGGCCCTTCTCCGTCCCTATTCTAATGAAATAAAAAATGTTGTCTTCCGCGAGATTTTAAAATAAATTGCCCTTGCCAAATACACACATTGCACACATTCAATTTCATTCCCGGACAACGTCGGACGATCTGCTAGTACTTACATAAAAGCAGTATCTCAGCTCTTGCGTATAAAGAATGTTCATTGGGATATAACTAACATCCATTGGTTCTTCAACTGTTTTTTTATTGGGAGGGAACCGAGAAATGTGTATCCATTCACCACAGTTGAAATATTGGTGCTTTTTAAAGGAGTTTGGCATGATTTGAAAGGTCCTAACTTTGGAAGGTTCTTTGACAAATCCGTTAGGTTTTTCTCATTCTCAAGAGGAGCCTGACTTCCCAATCGCTTAGGCTCTCCGATGTTTAAGTGTGGCTGGGCTCTGGAAAAAGTTGTGACCATCTCTATGGCTTATTCTACGATTAGGCCTCCATGTGGTTTGAGCCATTGTTGTGTTGCTGGGGGTTAAGCCTATAGATTTAGTTCCAAAGAAATAAAATTCATGATTTCTTCCTTGGTCTTCTCAAGGGGTCTGAGCCATTTATCTGCGTCCAATTTTAGTTTGAAGAAAGGAGTTTTAGTATTATCACCTGCTATGCCACATTCCTTTCTAAAATTCATGCAAAAGGCTTTTGCGTCTAATCACAGGTGGTCCAATATGGCATTCTTGACTTCTACATAGGAAGTGGTACCATATGGATTGGCTACCTACTAGGTAGCTTGTCCTTCCCTGACTTGTCAAGGAGCCTGGAAGAAAGGCAGTTTGTCAGGTGGTAAGGCTCAAGCACTAGCAGCCATCTCAAAATGAAAAATAAAGGTATCTGTTTGTTCCCGAGTGACATATTTTGGTAATGATATGTGGGGGCATGTGCATGAGGTGTGAGTGGCAGAGAGGTTGGACATTAATTAAAATTGACTTCATCGGCCTTGTGTATACTGGCCACTTACAACTTCATAGTGTCCTTTAAGGTTTTGCGGACCTCGATTGGTAGTAGACAGTTGTCTTTCAAGGGCCCACTAAACTTTTCTCTGCCCATGAATGAGCAGTTGTACCACATTCTCAATTTGTTTCAATGGTCTACAGTTATATTGTCAGCCAATTATTTTCTCCAGAATTTCATACAGGTTTAAACTAAAGTTAGGAAAGTCAAATTGTCTTAATGTCTTTTATCTCCTTTCTTTCAGGGTCGGTCCCGACGGAGACTCCGGACAGCAATAAAGATTCCCCCGGAAACCAGAACGAACCCCAGAGTAAGTCACATCTCTTTTACCATACTGAATAAGGATAGAGTAATCACCAAGGAATAAGTCATGCTTTTTCCATTAATTTCTTTACAAAAAAAACAAAGAATGAGGGATGGTTTGTCTCTTTCTTAAAACATGAAATAATTTGTTAATTCACAAGAGAAGAAATAAATAAATAGGAGTCCCTCTTAGGTACAAATAAAAAAAACAGTTTTCCTTAAGAACCTGAAACCGTTTTGGTGAGGGAAGAAGAGAAAGAGAAAAAATTAAAAGAATGCAAAATGTGAGGAACTTGTGGAAGGTTAGGTTCTTCGCCCCTGCCACTTTCTTCCAATCTGGCCCCATACCTGTCTAAGCCACGGTTCTCCAAATATGTGGTGGGACAATGTGTATTTTTATGGGCTCGGTCCTAGTCTTCCACACTGTGTGGAACTCAGGGATGCCAATTCCAAGAAGTTGCCGTTCTTCTCTTCACAGCTATCACCATGGCAGGGATTTACTATTGGGCTTCCAGGAGTTACAATGTTTGGATTACTAGAGCCCTGTGTCCTTCCTCTCTGCCAAATTCAAGAAAGGAACCAGGTCAGTCTCAGCTCCTGGTGGCCTGGGGGAATTCTCAAACGGTGTGGGTCTCACTTCTGGATTGGTTTTAACTTCTTCGTTTTCTGGTTCTTGATGATGATCCTTAAAGAGGGTCTCATGACCGAAATCATCAGGTTCAATCAATGTTATCATTTCTTCTTCCAATATGGTAGAAGAATAGCAGCTGGGCTGTGGGGAAGAAACGAGGGTTCAAGTAAGTCTGTCTCATATAGAACGTACCACAGAATGTTACTTTCTCCTTCGGATTCACTTTCCTGTTCATATCAGGCTAGTAAAATATTGGCCAGGTAGAAACCGTAGTCACCAGGAAATCACTTTCATGAGTTGATAGAAGGGCAATTCTGAGGTTGTAGGGACAAAAACAAACATGGACAAAGCAAATGTTGTGTCATGTACACTGAAAGGTATTGACACGTTTCAATGACACACACACACAACAGGTACAGCACTACAGCAGCAGTGTGGACACCAAGAAAATAGGGGGAATTGTGGGGGTACTTTATCTATCCCAGGCTTACGGCTAATGTAATGGTTCTCATCCAATAAAATGTGCAAGAATTGATGACTATGCCTACACAGTAGACATTCTAACTTATGACTTGCATATTGCACACAGATTTCTACAGCACTTGTCGATCCTCGATCTCTGCAAAGTCTGTACTAGGTTGTCCCATGGTGCACTGCCACTGGAATAGGTGTTACATGCTTTTGTGGTCCTACTCCCTATCTATTTAAACTGGCTTCTGGCTTGTTAAGTCTAGTGCACGGAACAGTTAGTTCTTTCTCTCTCTTTCTATCCCTATTTCTCTCAATCATTCTCTCTCCATAAATTAAGTTATTTAATTAGCACAATATTCAAAAAGTCCACACACCTATACTCTCACATCAATATCCACCCATACAAATAATTTTCTCACACAATTATCGCGCCATCGGTCTTGTACAGTACTACAGACTCTCACCACCAATGTTACATTTCCCAATATGTGTCACCCACCATGAAAAGGCAGGCTGGCTAAAGATGAGTTGCTGAAAAGGGATGAAATGATAAGCTGAGGTAGCAGGTCTGTCCGCCATCCTAATAGGCCCCAAAGTACTGAATTCCTTGTGAATTTTTGTTAAGAGAAAAATGTGCTTTAAAGGAGGGATAACTCTCAGAGACCCATCACAACTACATCAGTACTTTCAATGTGGTCATTTCACACCCGAAAGTATTGACACCATGGGTATCATTAAATACAATATGCAATATGATCTTTTTTTTAATGAGTAGTGCCCTATAGATCCCCTTATGGAATGAGGAATAACACTAGAAATCATTGCTACAACACCAGTTTTGGCGTGTTATTCTCCATTTCTGGGTCAATTTCCAGGAATTAGTTCCTCTGGGTCTGATTCATCAATTCATGCTGTAATATCACAAGACATTCCTGCATTACTTGAAATACCGATGAAGGCAGAACCTCCTTTTTCTTCCTAAATCAGTATAAAGAGACTGAAAAGAATGGGGACCTTAGTGAGCAACTTTATAATCTCTTTTTTCCAATAAATAAAACTTTGGGAAGCAGTCCCTGCCCTTACTATAGCCGTAAACTGCCCTGCCAAGTGTATACAATAAAGGTATAATGCACTACGTACTAAGCTATAATTTACACTTATTGCACAATTGAATACATTGTTTTTGTCCTTTAATAGCCGACAGGGAGTAAATGCCTAATCACCAAAGAAAACCTCCCAATGGTCAGCTAGTGAGTTTACTACTTCCACGCACCTGCGCTCCATCCCGTTTTGCTTTCAAGATATAAAAGTTGAAAATGAAGTCCAAATCGCAACACACTTGCCTGGGTATAGGTTAAATAAAACAGAAAACATTTAGCCATACATTTAGCTAAGCTAATGACGATGGAAAGAAAAAGAACATGGTCTTGAGAGCTGTAAAGAGCTGGTGGAGAAGTGCAGGGGAACAGACTGCATGAATTTGTCATACACATTTGTAAGCTTGTAATGCAACATTTCCAGTTGCTTACCCCAACTGGTGCTACGTTCCCAGAAGATTCAATAGGAATAGCATTAAACAGGTACAGTTTAATGTAAAGGCTTCACAAGGAGATAGATATTCAGCTCATGAGCATACACACATTCAGAATTTCGTTAACAGGGATTGCAAAATCTGTTTTGTCCACACCCTCTAGGTGTCACCGCAAAAAAGGCATGCTATAGAAATATCGAGGAGGTTCCGACAACTGGAGTTGCCTGTGCAACCGCAGCGCAAAACAATTGTGGTAGGTACCATTTTATTCTTGACAGGCTATCATATTGTGGTCAGTATAACTCATTTCTGAATAGCATGAACCAACAAACTCATTCTCCATCTCATTTTTATGTAAATATAATTTGGAGCGGGCTTAACTGCAAGAAGCATACAGTCAAGGGCCAATGAAATTATGCAACAGAGTTGACTATGCCGCAAGAAAAGACAAATTATTTGGTGTAATATGGCACATTTTGTAATAGTATATACACTGTGTGTGTTCATAGGTTTCACGCTCAGCATGCTCTCGTAATTTTTTCTCCCATATTACATATGTAGTGAAATGGGTTTTGTCCATTTAGTCCACCCAGATTTTTTGGTTTTGGATCATTTGGACTTGTACTTTTTACTGTAGGTGAATCTCACAACTGTCTCATCCATAGTAATCATATAGTTAATGGAATGCAAATGTTTACTGCCAGTATCTCCACTTGGCTGGCTACACGTGAAAGCGTGTGCACATGTATGAGGGCTACACATGTAAGATAATAATCATCCTTTTTCTATCATTTTGTAAGAGTAAAATGTCCAACTAACTATATCCTCCATAAAACCTATGATTTTTTCTGTGATTTCCTAAGGTTTTTTAAAAGCTAATTCCTAACTATAACATCAGTGAATATATATATATATATATATATATATATATATATATATATATATATATATATATATATATATATATATATATAACTAACCAAGTACCAACACAGCGAACCCACACGTTCCCACACATAGTGACAATTATGTATAGGAACAATGGCACTTGCCACATATTCACCCCTACCATGATACACGGGAGCCTTAAACACTATTGCCACACTAGGGCCAACTGACGCATACGCGCTTCCGAAATTAACAAACTCAGCAGTGGAACAGATTTATGTCCCACGGCTCGGTGGAGATAAGGCAATAGGCACACAGAGACAACCAGTTAAGTTCGTACAAAAGGCCCTCGTTGCGTTATTTCATACCGATGTAATTTCAGTAGGGTCAATCAGCAGATGCCGCTCA
This sequence comes from Lissotriton vulgaris, assembly GCF_964263255.1. Classification (NCBI taxonomy): domain Eukaryota; kingdom Metazoa; phylum Chordata; class Amphibia; order Caudata; family Salamandridae; genus Lissotriton; species Lissotriton vulgaris. Next base: position 457,108,207 of record NC_141696.1, on the reverse strand, counting down.
AGCACCCCAGGCTCGGTAAAATTGAACCGCAACTCTGAGGCAAGAATCTAAACATCGGACACATACGGAGTTACCCACACATCGCAACACACTTACGAAAAGACAAGTGGCTCACCTCAACTCCGCGCTGTTACAGAATGCATGCGCATGCCAGTGTTAAAGCTGGGGACCTGGGACACTTTGTTTATGTCAGTTGGTACACGTACAGGCGGCAAATAATACACAAAAATGAAACAATACTACATGAGAATGCCAATGAAACAATTTGGAAAGTGCTTGGTAATACATGTGATTGTAATAAGCACCAGCAAGTATTGTAAAAACATTTCAATGTATTTTCCATTTACATGTCGTTATTGTTACAACAATGACTTGCACTGTAAAAAAAAATACAAACTTTCCATGTCTATCACCACCTCACATGTTGCCCTGGCAACTCACCTGACCTTTTCGTGGTTGCTCTGCACTACTATAAAACTGCTCATTTCTTTGGTGAACACAGATGTAGTGCACAAGGCGGACTTGTCTGCTGAAACGCGTCTGGTCATTTTGGAATAAATTAATCTTTGATCTTTACCCCCTGGAGTTGGTGCCTGTTTTGAATTTGCAGAACCAGGATTGGAACCAAAAATATATATATATATATATTACCTACTGGCGGTCGCCAATAGGTAGTTATAGTTAGGACCTAATTACCATAGGAAATTCGCAACATTCGATTGGGAATAACTTTGGCGCCGGTTGAGGAATTAATGTGAAATTTTCCAAAATTTAGGCCAGCTCTGCTCCGCTCTTTCCCTGGAAGTTTCTAGGGATTCGTCATGTGGTTGTAGAGACAAAAAGGGGGTCACAAAACGTGTTTTCCCCATGTTATTTTCCATAGGACGTTCAGACACGGCTACAGCCCGAACCGCTTAATGGAATTATACCAAACTTTGTAAAATTGTAGGGACTGGTATGCAGAAGTGCCTTTTCTAAATTTGGTGAACATTGCTCCAGTAGTTTTTATGAAAAGTAAGTTCAAAAACACATATATATCTACATACACGCTTCGAGCGCTTACTGGTACGCGTACCGGGGAGCGCACCCGGCGCGACACGGAAGTGCGCGAGCGGAAAGCTGATTGGCTCTCGGGTATCTGTCAACATTTCAAACAGTCCGGAGAGTCCGCCATCTTGTGTCTTGGTAGAATCGAGACACAAGAGGTGAAGAAAAAGAGGGAAATGACTAGAAGGGGGCAGGGTAGACGCCTCCTGACCCTCTAGGTTTTATGAGGGGGGCCTAGAAGGACCACGAAAGGCAGTAAAACTTTTTATTTTTTTTATTTTCACGGAGTGCGCTCCTGGTGCGTGCTCAGGTACACGTACCACGGGGAAAAACAGAGAAAAAAATGTAGTTTAAATAATGAATTTAGAGAGTTTAGAGGTAGGGTAGCTCTGAAAAGAGCTGTTGTGTTATCTGGGTGAATTAAGTACCTACAAGTAGTATTTTTTTTTAAATGAACATTTTAAACAATTTTTAATTACTAAATATGAATTTATTGTTCTGAATTTTCGTAATTTGAAAGAACTTCCAACATTAAATCGTCAGAGATTTCGTCATTGGTAGTCTCCAAAGAAGAATCCTGGAACTCAATGAACTCCAAATATTCAATTAATTCAGAATCCAAAGATTCATCATAAACATCCCCCATGCCATCTTCTTCTTCAATAAGGTCTTCATTATGTGTATTCACATCAATTGGATCATTCAAATTGTCTAAAATTGTTGCAGAAATTTAAAAAACAATGTAAACTGACTCCTTAATAAGATCCATCATTGCTGTTAGGGTACTATAAAAAGAGAGAGAGAGCAAGGCAGTGAGAGTAGGAAATTTTTATATTAAAAAACATTATTCTTATTAACTTAACGTGTACAACATAGTACCCCTTACAAATTAACAATTAACCTTTTAGAATGCTGTTGAAAATTCTCACACCAGAAACTGAAAAGCAAAAACTCCTCACAAATCTTCCTCAGACACTGCAATCACAAAATGGCTGTCATTCCCTCCCATTCTTCACACTTATACCCGTCACTAACCATTCAAATTTCTTCACATACAAATACTAAACCAAACTAACATTTTAATTGGTTATACAGTTCAACACTTCCAAACAAACAAAATCTATAAGCCTACCCAAAAGGGGCAGGGTAGAGACCCCCTGATCCCCTAGGGGTGCCTTGGAGGACCCTGAAGGGCAAAAAAACTTTTATTTTTTTTTAATTTTCGCGGGGTAAGCGCTGGGTGCATTCCATGTACGCTTCCAGGTACGCATACCCTGAGCGCACCACGGGGAAAAACAGTGCAAAAAATTAGAGTAAAAAAATAATTTAGAGTGCTTAGAGGTAGGGTAGCTCTGAAAAGAGCTGTTGTGTTATGTGGGTGATTTAAGTACCTACAAGTAGGTACCGATGCAGAGTCTAAAATTCAAGAGGAATACTCTATTCCCCTCATCTGTAAAATGTACACCATCTCTACTATAGATGCCTTGCATGTTGTAACGCAAGTTGTTGTGGTATATGGAACCCATCCCATAGTCTCTGAGGAAAGCAGAATCAGCTTTATTCACATGTTTCCTTGCTTTCTCAATCTGTGGACAAAATTGGTTGGACCAGTTCCATTTTTGCCTTTGGCATATATTAGAATATACCAAGGCAGTTTTTGGAAAAAGTGACATCAATTGTCCAAAGGTGTCCTTTAAAAGCATTTCCAGACCTACCCCAGTCAAAGTGCCCAGGTCATTGCCACTACAGTGCACAATTATGAGGTCAGGGTGTGGTAGATGCATAAAGGACTTTACCAATGTTATCAATTGGTGACATCTCAAACCTCTCTGGCTAATCCACATAATATCCACATTTGGTAAATCAAGGTTGGGAATACCTCTGTTTGCTGTATATTTTTCATTCCAGTGAACAAAGCTATTACCCACTATCCAGACTTTAGGCATCTTGTGGTTGTATTCAGATGAGTTGTGGAAATGAAATGGCAGTTTGAAAGTAGAAGTTATGAAAAAAAGTAGTTGAGATTCAGTGCACTTGAAAAAGCAGAAATGATTGGTGATTTCTTAAAATTCTCCACTGTAAATTAGAGTTGCCATGGTAACAGGTGAATGAACACTGGGGGGATGGGTGAATATTAGGTAAGTTTGAAAGTGTTGAAATGTAGAACCAATTAAAATGTTAGTTTGGTTTTGAAATAGTGTGGGAAGAATTTAATTGGTTATTTCAAGGGATATGTGTGAAGAATTACAGGGAATCAGGGCCATTTGTGGTTGCAGTGTCTGAGGTGCATTTCAGAGATTCTGCTTAAGAAAATCTGGTGTGTGTGACTGACACTGTTCTAAATCTTCAAAATCATTTTTAAAGGTGAGTAATGATTCATTTAATATAGATAGAGTGATGTATGCACTATGGGGAAGATTAAGAAGCATATTGGGCTTCTTTATTCTTGCAATGTGTGAAATGTTTTTTGTAATGCTGGTAAAATATTTAATGGTGCATATTGGAAATGTATTTTGGAAATTGGTATTATTAGTTCCCAAATAGGCTGTGCAATAAAGATCCAGGGTGTGCTCTTGAAATGAAAAGGGAATGTTATGTCTTGCTTGTATATATATATGGTCTGTATTTTTGCCAGTAGAGACAGTGAGATAGTATGAGCACAGGCACACATACTGCAAGCAGAGACAGACATGGTAGATTACATGTAACATCCTGGTCATGTGTCTAAGATCACACTATGGGTCAAGCTTGATTTTAAATGTATCTGGATGAATAATTTGCTTAGTTGATGTGTTTTAAAATATGGGAATACACGTATTCTTGAAGTCAGTTACGCTTTAGGATATGTATTAGTAGAGCATCTTAGGCAGCATGTCCGTCAGGCCTCTTAGTACCCAAATAGGCTCTAAGCTGTGCAATAAAGATCCAGGGAGAGCTGTTGAAATGAAAAGGGAATGTTATGTCTTGCTTGTATATATAAATGGTCTGGTTTTTCCAGTAGAGACAGTGAGATAGTATGAGCACAGGCACATATACTGCAAGCAGAGACAGACATGGTAGATTACATGTAACATCCTGGACATGTGTCTAAGATCACACTGTAAGTCAAGCTTGATTTTAAATGTATCTGGGTGAATATTTTGCTTAGTTGATGTGTTTAAAAATATGGTAATACAAGTATTCTTGAAGTCAGTTAGGCTTTAGGATATGTACTAGTAGAGAATCTTAGGCAGCATGTCCGTCAGGCCTCTTAGTTCCCAAATAGGCTCTAAGCTGTGCAATAAAGATCCAGGGATAGCTGTTGAAATAAATAGGGGATGTTATGTCTTGCTTGTATATATATATATATATATATTGTCTGTTCTTTGCTAGTAGAGACAGTGAGATAGTCTGAGCACAGGCACACATACTGCAAGCAGAGACAGACATGGTAGATTACATGTAACATCCTGGTCATGTGTCTAAGATCACACTGTGAGTCAAGCTTGATTTTAAATGTATCTTGGTGAATAATTTGCTTGGTTGATGTGTTTAAAAATATGGGAATACATGTATTCTTGAAGTCATTTAGGCTTTAGGATATGTACTAGTAAAGAATCTTAGGCAGAATGTCCGTTAGGCTTCTTAGTTCCCAAATAAGGTTCTAAGCTGTGCAATAAAGATCCAGGGTGTGCTGTTGAAATGAAAAGGGAATGTTATGTCTTGTTTGTATATATATATGGTTTGTTTTTTGCCATTAGAGACAGTGAGATAGTAGGAGCACAGGCACACATACTGCAGGCAGAGACAGACATGGTAGATTACATGTAACATCCTGGTCATGTGTCTAGGATCACACTGTGAGTCAAGCTTGATTTTAAATGTATCTGGGTGAATAATCTGCTTAGTTTTTTTTAACATAAGATTTTATTCAAAAAGACAGCAAAGTCACAAATCAGTCACATATAAAAGCATGTATCTGAATCAAGTTGTATCGTAGTCATATTAGTTACATGGGCAACAGTTCAAGAATTGGGTTCAGTCCGGGACATTGCCAGTTCAAGCGAAGGAGAGTCACACAATTCACCTTGGAACGTATTCCAGTGTCCCCATTTTCTATCCCATTTCGTGGGGCAGCCTCTAATCTTGTACACAGCTTTTCAGCAAGCATGCAACGATCCATCTCAGCCATCCAGCCCACCATCAGAGGCCTTTCTGCGGAACCCCACTTCATAGCGATGGAGCGTTGGCCTGTAGTAAGGCAAGCGCCGACCACTGTAATTCCAATTCGTTCAGGTCTGTAGCCCCCCATATATTGAAGACACACTCTTTCGGGGATAGTGGAATCGGCTTACCCAGAGAGTCCCTCATTTTCTTTAAGACCACTTCCCAAAATTGTTGCACCTTCGGGCAGTCCCACAGGAAGTGATAGAAGGTGCCCGGCTTGCCACATCCTCTGAGGCATTTTATGTCAGGGCGCCTGCCAATTTTAGCTAGTGTGAGAGCAGACATGTATACTCGATGTAAGACCTTCAATTGGATTAGTCTGAATCTATGGTTCATGGCCGACTCCCCTGGAGACATTAAAGCCGCTCGCCGTTCCTCTTCTTCCAGATGCCCCAGGTCCTCTTCCCATTTATTGCGTAGGGGTCGGAAGGTGTCGGGATGGTGGTTACATAGTTTACGATGGGTGAGGGATATGGCCTTTTCGGGTAGAGGTTCTGACAGTAGCCTGTCTTCCATGGGGAAACTTTCAGGTAAGGAAGTAAGGTCGGGAATGGCATGGAGGAGGGCATGTTTGTATCGGAGATATCGGAAGTGTTCTGTTGGTGCTAGGGAATATTTGGATTGTAGGTCTGCAAAAGTCAGTAGCTTGCCTCTGTGTACTGTCGCCCACAGTGGAAATCCCAATCGTGTTCCATTTATCGAAACCCTTAAAGAAGCAGAGGGAACCTAACTGCTGTGTTGATCATAGAAGGGTCGCTTCAGTGATTTTATGTAACCATCCCAGACACTTGTTAGTCTTGTGCCATATCGCAATCGTATGTGCCATGGGCCCCACATATCTGTTCCTGGTCGGTTTACTATATAGGGCTCCTAGATATCCCTCTTGCCCAGTTTGAAGCTTGTCAAGGAGGTAAGCCGGATTTAAGGGGGAGCCGTGAATCCAGTGGTTAATGGCCACTAGTTGCGTCGACCAGTAGTAGAGACGCAGGTTGGGCAAGGCTATACCCCCGTCAGACCAGCTCTGGGTGAGTTTATGAAGGGCTATGCGGGATGCTCCACCGTCCCATAAAAGTTGACGTATGTTACTTTCTACGGCATTAAAGTAGGTGTCTGGAATTGGAAATGGACAGTTCTGTAGGGCGTATAGGAACCGCGGGAGTGCTAGCATCTTGAATAACGCAGCTCTACCAGGAAGGGATAGCGGAAGAGAGTGCCAATGTGCTATATCTTTATGCAGCCTTCCCAGGGGGCCCATTAGATTTAGGTCCAGGAACACTGCCAGGTCTGGCGTGATGAAGATACCGAGGTATCCGAAACCATCTGGAGCCATCGTAATGGTAAATACTTTAGGTAGCTTGGGCGGGGGACCATGTAGCACATAGAGTGTAGATTTGGACCAATTAATTGAGTAGCCAGAGTATTTCCCAAAGTTGGTGAGGACATGGAAGAGGCTGGTAATTGAAGATCGGGGTGAGGCTACATATACCAGGATGTCATCGGCATAGGGAGAAATTTTGTCTAGAGTCCCATCGTTCCACTGGAGGCCTCAAGTAGACACGTCTGTGCGAACCCAGTGGGCCAAGGGTTCCAGGGTGAGGGCAAATAGTAATGGCGACAAGGGGCAACCTTGTTGGGTCCCTCTATGGAGTTGGAATTGACGAGATGCATGGTTATTGACCCGCACCTGACCCGATTGGTCAGTATAGAGAAGACGCACCCATTAGATAAATTTAGGTCCGAAGCCTATTCTACGAAGAACCTCAAAAAGATAGGACCATTCAATCGAGTCAAACGCCATTGTGGCGTCCTCGGAAGCTTGTTTCCGGTCCAGGGAAGACATGGCTTGGCAGTTCGGGCTGGACTGTTCCCATGAGGCACAGGGTCAGACTGATTTGCATATAGCCATGTCTGAACTGGGGAGGCAGAGTGGGCTAAAGAACGGTGATGGATTAAACCCAGATCTTTTGACTGGGTGTGAGTGTTTGATTGATTCAGATGCTCCGTCCATCACCACCCCCTTTTGTACCGCTTTAGGGATAAAATGGCGGCATTGTGTTGTATGGTAGATTGCCGACTTAAGACGTTATTGACTCGTCGCAGGTTGAGGGCCGTATTTAGGCACGGAAGGAAGCCCGATTGGTCATCATAGATTAGGGAGGGAAGCACGAGGAGCAGGCAAGTCGCCAGCAATTTGGCCAGGACTCTGCATTGATAAGAGAGATCGGTCTATAGGAACCGCAATCAGAGGGTGGTTTATTAGGTTTGAGAATAACTGCTATAGAGGCCAGCCTGTGAGTAGGAGGTAAGATAACTCTGTCCCGACTCTCTTCAAACATGTTTTTCACATGGGGATCCGTCTCTAGAGCCATAGCTTTCAAGAACTCAGCGGGGACACCGTTTGGGCCCATGGCCTTGCCAGAGTTTACGCCAATACTGCTGTGGTGAGCTCGTCTACAGTTAGGTCTGCATCCAGAGTCTCTTTTTCCGACTCTGAGAGGGTAGGCAAGCGCATTTCCTCCAACAGTTGCCTGGATTCTTCCGAGGAGTAGTACGCTCTTGCTGTGTAAACCTCCTCTAGGTGATCAGCAAAGGCTTCCATGATGGCCTGTGGATCTACGATCTTGGAACCGTCCGACCTCACTATGGAAGAGACCCATCTGGATCCCTGTTCCCATCGCTCTAGCCATGCCAGCATCTTTCCTGCAGTGTCTCCGTGTTCGTATATGCGATGCTGAGTGTGCAGTAAGCGGGCCTGCGCCCTCTCTTGAGCCAAGGATTTATATACAAGTTGCTGGGTACTAAGGCGGCGTGCTGTCTCGACCCAGGGGGCTGCATTATGCGAAGCTTCAAGACTAAGGAGGTCAGACTCTGCCTGAGAGATCTGTTCATCATGTTTGCAGAGGCACCCCATTTTCATCGCCAATGCCTCACCTTTGATAACCGCTATGTATGCCTCCCAGATTGTGACTGCGGACCTCACTGAACCAACATTTTCGTCTGTGCGAACCCAGTGGGCCAAGGGTTCCAGGGTGAGGGCAAATAGTAATGGCGACAAGGGGCAACCTTGTTGGGTCCCTCTATGGAGTTGGAATTGACGAGATGCATGGTTATTGACCCGCACCTGACCCGATTGGTCAGTATAGAGAAGACGCACCCATTAGATAAATTTAGGTCCGAAGCCTATTCTACGAAGAACCTCAAAAAGATAGGACCATTCAATCGAGTCAAACGCCATTGTGGCGTCCTCGGAAGCTTGTTTCCGGTCCAGGGAAGACATGGCTTGGCAGTTCGGGCTGGACTGTTCCCATGAGGCACAGGGTCAGACTGATTTGCATATAGCCATGTCTGAACTGGGGAGGCAGAGTGGGCTAAAGAACGGTGATGGATTAAACCCAGATCTTTTGACTGGGTGTGAGTGTTTGATTGATTCAGATGCTCCGTCCATCACCACCCCCTTTTGTACCGCTTTAGGGATAAAATGGCGGCATTGTGTTGTATGGTAGATTGCCGACTTAAGACGTTATTGACTCGTCGCAGGTTGAGGGCCGTATTTAGGCACGGAAGGAAGCCCGATTGGTCATCATAGATTAGGGAGGGAAGCACGAGGAGCAGGCAAGTCGCCAGCAATTTGGCCAGGACTCTGCATTGATAAGAGAGATCGGTCTATAGGAACCGCAATCAGAGGGTGGTTTATTAGGTTTGAGAATAACTGCTATAGAGGCCAGCCTGTGAGTAGGAGGTAAGATAACTCTGTCCCGACTCTCTTCAAACATGTTTTTCACATGGGGATCCGTCTCTAGAGCCATAGCTTTCAAGAACTCAGCGGGGACACCGTTTGGGCCCATGGCCTTGCCAGAGTTTACGCCAATACTGCTGTGGTGAGCTCGTCTACAGTTAGGTCTGCATCCAGAGTCTCTTTTTCCGACTCTGAGAGGGTAGGCAAGCGCATTTCCTCCAACAGTTGCCTGGATTCTTCCGAGGAGTAGTACGCTCTTGCTGTGTAAACCTCCTCTAGGTGATCAGCAAAGGCTTCCACGATGGCCTGTGGATCTACGATCTTGGAACCGTCCGACCTCACTATGGAAGAGACCCATCTGGATCCCTGTTCCCATCGCTCTAGCCATGCCAGCATCTTTCCTGCAGTGTCTCCGTGTTCGTATATGCGATGCTGAGTGTGCAGTAAGCGGGCCTGCGCCCTCTCTTGAGCCAAGGATTTATATACAAGTTGCTGGGTACTAAGGCGGCGTGCTGTCTCGACCCAGGGGGCTGCATTATGCGAAGCTTCAAGACTAAGGAGGTCAGACTCTGCCTGAGAGATCTGTTCATCATGTTTGCAGAGGCACCCCATTTTCATCGCCAATGCCTCACCTTTGATAACCGCTATGTATGCCTTCCAGATTGTGACTGCGGACCTCACTGAACCAACATTTTCCTCAAAGTAGTGTCCTGTCTGTTCTAACAGGCTGTTCTTGATGTGAGGGATCTGGAGAAGCCAGGGGTTAATAATTATAGGGCCTCGGGTGAAGGAGAGGTGGTACGTTAATTCTACTGTGATAGGAGAATGGTCTGAGATACCTCGGGGAAGGCCCTTAGGCCGTGTGAAGAAATCTAAGTCTGTTGCGGGACAGAGAAAATAGTCGATGGAGGACATGATTCTGTGTGCATTAGAGTAGTGTGTAAAATATGGTGTGTCAGAGTGGTGGTGTCGCCAGATATCATCCTCGAGTTCCAGTGCCTGGGCAAAGTCCAGTAGGACAGTATTATGTCTATGTGAGGGGCGCTTAGGGTGACGATCTAGGTCATTGTCCATCGTCATGTTGAAGTCTCCCCCTATTAGGAGTGTACCGGTCTGCAGGTTCAGTAGTCGGGGGCCCAGTTCCTTGAGAGAGTCTCGGCCCAGGGTCAGTGGGAGGTAAAGCGACACAAGGTTCAGGGAGCGCCCTTCCCAGGTGGCCTCAGTTATTGCAAATTGGCCCAGTGGATCGGCCCATGTGGCTGTGTAGGTTAGGGCTAAAGTTTTCTTGACAAGAATTGCCGTACCTCGGGAGCCAGAGGTGAACCCAGCATGAACTAATAATCTGTAGCCGCCTCTCTGGAGTGCCTGACACGTGTTACCCACTAGGTACGTCTCTTGCAGCATTACTATATCTGAGGAGTGTCGCCACAAAAACTGGAGGACTATACTACGTTTTATTTTGTGCCCCAGTCCATTAACATTCCACGAGAGTATCGTGATGGTCCTAGAGGTGGTGTGAGACATGGTGGTGGTAAAGGTGGGACTCGAATCTATGACCGGGGAGGAGTGACATGTATGACAAGATTTTGGTGGTGTTAGGGGCGAGATGTCGGGGGTACCCGGACATTTCGAGGGATGGGTAACCTCCGCAGAAGCCGACATTTTGCGTTTGGACCCAGTAGGACAGGTGACTTGTGACTAGGAAAGACCTTGCAATAAGCGCCAATGAAACCCCACAACATAACAACAGAATAGAACAATTTCCCCCCTCCCCTTTTCCCTTCCCCCCTCCTTGCTTCCCTGCCAGCGGATTTGAAACAATCCACACCCCAACTAGACAGGGTGCCTGTCGCCCTCCCAAACATATCAGGGGTACCTGGTGAGCCGTTGGAGCTTCTCGCCCGATACAAGTTGTAGAATAATTTGACATAGCAAAGTCTATACCAAAAAACATAAACTGGTGCTTTTCTTCATCTTATAAACAGTACAATGTGGTCCATTGTTCCAGAGCTTTCAGTACAGGGCCACGAATCCTCTGGGGGAAGAAGGAAGCAGGTAACTGCAACTCGAAGCCTCAATCAGTTCCCGCTTGGTGGGTGTAGATCAGATATGTGGGGTCTGAACAATAATTCCTTCTAAACCCCTTGTAGCAGAGGATGTGTCATTCCCCGCCCTCGTTGATTCCAGTGAATAGCTCTTGGCTCCCTGGCAGATTGTTGTCGTTTGGGTGATCGTCTGGGGAGTCGCGTTTCTTCGGAGATCTTCCAACTCGATGCCGGCCCTCCAACCACTCCCACACCTCGTCTGGTGACAGGAAAAACCAAGCCTTGCCATCCATCTCCACGCGTAGCTTTGCAGGAAAGAGCAATGAATATTTTATACTTTTGTCTCGGAGGGCCTTCTTAACTTCTAGAAAGCTGCGTCTCTGTGCTTGCACCCTCATCGTGAAGTCGGGGAAAGTCGTGATACGGGCGTTGTCCAGGAGTAGAGGCGGTCCCGAGCGAGCCGTTTGGAGGATGGTGTCTCGATCTCTGAAGTTGAAGACCCTGGCGATGATGGGGCGGGGAAGGGCTCCCAGTTTTGGCTTCCCTCCTGGGACTCTGTGTACCCATTCGATTGAGAAGTATTTGGAGACGTTTTTGGGCTGGAGGTGTTTTGTAACTAGGTCTTCAACAAATAGGTCTGGTGCTGGCAACTCCATCCTCTCTGGAACGCCAAGGATACAGATGTTGTTCCGTCTAGCCCTCCCTTCATATTCATCCAGATGGTCCCCCATTTGCTTCTGCTGTTTCTGAAGCTGGGCAACTTTTTGCTGGAGGGTAGAAGTGTCATCCATGAGGGCAGCAGTTTTGATCTCGACATCTTTGACCTTTGAGTCCATTTTGCAAAGGTCTGCTCTCAGTAGAGTCACCTCTATGTTAACTGAGTCGATATGGGCCTCAAGGGAGGACCGGACCCCCGCAATTGCATCCATGACATCTTCTAGAGTGAGTGATTTACCTCCCGGTGAGGGGGATATAGGTTTTGGGTCACCAGGTAGGGTCGCAACCTTGTTGTCTCCTTTGGAGCCCCAGGAATGTTTGTTAATTTGTCTCTGGTTTGGATTCCTGGTTTCCTTGCTCTACTCCATTTGGAGTCACAGTGCCAGTAGGCCAGAGCAGTAAATCTGTAATGGACTGCGATGGTAGTAAATATCCTGTTCGTAACTTCTGGAGCTGTTCAGGCGGCCCGTTAGTCAAGCCACTGCCAGGAGTTCTCGAAGGAGGACCACTCAAGTCCAAGGTTTGCCTCTCTGTACCACCAGGATTCAAGCTGTTTTGTTCAACAAGATTCTGTAACTCCAGCACGATATAAGAGCATTGATGTGGAAGCCCATCCAGATGTAGCAACCCGATTAAGGACAGGAGGAGTCTGAGTTTTCAGAGCTCGCCAATGTAATCCCAGTGCGGGGTACGTGTAGTCTAAACCCCTGGCGCTATAAGCGGGGAGACAGGAGACAGTAGTTACCCCCGCGCCAAGTCCAAATCCCATTGCTGGGGGGCTAATACTCACAGAGCCACCACCTGGGCCCCGCCACTCATAGAGATCCAGGGCGTGTCCGTGTGGTGTGGAGCCAATCTGGGACCCACAGCGCAGCGAGCCTACCTCACCTGTGGTAAATTTAAATTACCTATACTTAATTTATGCGGTAAAGTTCAATAAGAATAACTCAGTCAAAAATAAGAGGCAGAATCCGGGGCATTTGAGTTTTGAAAGGGTTTTATTCCTTAAAAAGGAATTGGTTCGAACCAGGTATCATGTTCCATCACCACAAGGGTTCAGGAAGGGAATGGACATGGACATGTACAATGTTTTATTAACAGAACATCATATATATAGTCAATGCATTACAGTAGAGATAGATGCAGGAGGCGTAACAGCTGAGAGAAACGAGATAAGAACACATGTACGTAACAGAAGGCGTGCATGAGGGCGTATACGGAGGTGTGTGTTATACAACATCACATGAAACGTATCACAGGTGGGTGGATCCATAGGAGAATCCTGCAGTGTCAGCAGAAATACATGGCAGAGATGCGCGCGCAGCAGCATGACGTGTGATTGACGTGGAACTGGAGGGTGAAGGGGACTTGACATTTAGCCCTACATGAGGAGACAGAAGTCTGGGGTGTCAGAACAACCTAATCCCAAATCATATCTAATATCTTGTGTTTGAGGAACTGTATTATCTAGAAGGAAAGGTCTCTCGGGCAGAGGCTATTCTATACTGACTGCTAGTGCGTGCATATGCGACTACGTGTCTACATGAGATGCGAGGGGCCATGGGCCTACCATGGTAACGGGAGCTATGAATTACTTGCATGGAGACAGTGAGGCCGGGCCCTTTGCTCTGCAGCTGGGAAGGATGTTTTCCTAAACTACTAGACAGGAATGTATTTTCGAGGAGCGGAGCAGATAACTTGAAGGCTGAATACAGTCTTGGCAGGCAAGCAGGCCGAGCCAGGCACCGCTCGCCCCACAGGGAGTAAGGCAGAGGTCAGGAAACAGCAGACTGTAGGTTTCAGAAACAGAAGGCAGAAAAGGCTCGATGGCAGGAATCAGGGCCTAACTCGCCAAAGCTAGTAAAACGTGAAAGTGCACCATATAAAGACGTTGGCAAGGCACACTTAGGAACCGAATATCCGACCCATTCATGGTGGATCTGAAAGAGGACATGTTAACGTTGGACGCAAATGTATTTGCGTCTTCATAGCTGGAAGTGGTGGGAACATACATGTACTTAAAGCACGTACATGGAGCCGGTGGGGTCTACGATAGGGGACACAATTGACCATGAAAATTCATATTACCTCATTCCCTCCTTGTCCCCTACGGACCCTTCATGCTATATCAATCCTCATTAATCTATCAATCTGTTCATGTAACATCATTTGCTCTTCTTTCTTCTTACGGTGTTTTGAATGAGGACTTGAATGAGGAATACATGATGTGGCGCACAAGCCGCAAATCGCTGGCCCACATTGCAGACATAGGCAGCAACTGAATACTATGAGAAGGGCAATACCTAGGAAGGATAGGACCTTCCATCCCCAGGCTGACAACACGCTCCAGAACCAACTGGACCAAGTCCAGGTGCCTGGATTCTGGTGTATCTGACTTGCAATCTTGTGAAGACGGGTTATGGCTCTGTATACTGATGTCGCGTTTTCTGGAATGAAAACACAGCAGCTCGACCCGATGACTCTACAAGCTCCGCCCCTATCGGCCAGGATGACGTCAAGGACGAGACGATTTTGAAGAACAACAATCCGCATAGCAGACTGCTCCTCCGTTAAGTTACCTAGGGCGGAAGTAGTTTCATTCACTACTGCTTCAAGGGTTCTGGTTAATTTTCGTATCAGTTTACTATTAAAGACAGCACCTAAGTAGGGAAAGAAACCTTTATTGAAGTCTGTATATTGTTCCCATGCCGTTTCAGTGTAGTCGACAATCGGGAGATCTCTCTGTGGTCTATTGTGTACTAGATGGGTGTCCCTATGATAATCAGGAGGGGCTAGGAAAACAGGTGGCAGAAGGAATGCAATGTAACAGGTGCCATCCCAATCTAGAGGTAAGCGTATATATGCGGTATGACCACAAATGAAGTAGGAATGACGAGAAGCTTTAAATGTAGACTTGCCCTTATCACTGAACTCGATCACAGTAGTACATTTACTATGACCCAGGTGTACTGAACCATTCTTTCTGACACATAATTCACCTTTGACTGGTAGTACGGACATAGCAGGCAGGACTGGTTCGGTTTCGGACTCAACATTTAGAATCATGAGGTTAAGTGTAAAGTTACCTAATCCATATACTTCATTTTCTAGATCAGTCCCTGTCCTTTTTGGAAGACCCTCCTTGTCAGGGAAACACACTTTATGCAGAACTGTGTTCAGATTTCCCCATACCCAGTTGCCCTGGTAAACCACAGAATTGGAATCTAGTGAGTTCATTAAACTAAACCACGCACCACAGGAACCATTGTGTGTGAACGGGTACGGGAAGAGGGGCAGAACTGTATTTCTGATAGGGAGGGAGTCGGCCACATATCCAACAATTGGTAGCATTGCTGGTCTGATGGGAATGATGTAACATACTAATGAATGTGTTGTTGCGCAGCGCAAGTCGGTAAGATAATTCATGCGGGGGCAGTTCACTGAAAGAGTGCTCGGCAGTGACATTGAAGGGAGACTGTGCACGCTTGAAAATAGGGTAATATACATGTAACAGTATACTTGCAGCAATAATCAAAAGACTTAGAAAAAACATAATCAATAGTGTCACAATGCAGTGGCTGCGAAGAGATTTACAATATTCACGTTTCTTGAGCTGTTTCTGTCTATCTCTCTCTCTGTTGGGGTCTAGGGGATACATGTCAGAAACTCGTCTAACCGATTCACCTAGGGGAGGACTTAAACAATTAAACTGTCTGACTTGCTAGACCTTAATTTCAATTTATATTCTTGAGAAGAAGTTTTCTCGACCAGGGGGAGTTTTGAGTCAGTCTGTGGAGGAGGGCCGGGCTGGGAGGCTAGGTCTGGCGGAAGTCCATGACATTTTTTTTATATGACTCGAGTGGAGCCAGCCCTTGCGGCCCTCAACTTTTATCGCTGTCCTTGTGGTCAAAAGTACTCATCTCGATGCTTGCCAGCGGGGCTCCAGCGGACTTCTCCTGTCGAAGTTCCTGATAAAAACGAGGTCTCCCGGAACCACTTCATGCGGCTTCACCTCGGTGTTGTCGGGAAAGGCTGCAGCAACCTGTGAACGACATGATTGTAGTGCAGACATCAAAGAAGCAAGGTAATCTGTCAGCATATTACAGTCAACATCAGTGATTTTGCGAGGCAGAGGCGTCCCCCACATATTCGGTGGCCTACCAAAGACCACCTCGTACGGGGATAGCCCTGTTCTGGAGTGTGCGACCATTCTCATATAAAAGAGTGCGACTGGCAAAGCTACTATCCAGTCGACACCTTTCTCTCTACAGATCTTGGCAAGGCGAATTTTCAGGGTCTGATTGTGACGTTCCACGAGGCCTGCTGCCTCGGGATGTCGGACACAGTGGAACTTCCATTGGTAGCCGAGCAGGAGAGATACCTGCTTCATCATTTTATCGGAGTATACGATGCGGGGCAAACCATATCTGGGGAAGAATTCACGAACCAGCTGCTTGGCAGTGGTCGGAGCAGTGTAATCTGGGACTGGATATGCTTCTGTCCAACGGGAGAGTGCACATAGAACTACGAGGACATATTTGAATCCTCGGCAACGTTCTATCTGGATATAATCCATCTGGAGGACTTCAAAAGGGTGATCGGGAGGATGAAATCCACCTTGCTCTACGGGAATGCTTTTACCTGGGTTGAACTGACAACAAATCATGCAAGTACGCACTTTCTGTTTGGCTGCTGCTCGTAAATGTTTATTGAACCAGAGGTTTTGAATACTGTCTAACATGGCTTTTTCTCCTAAATGTGCAGGACTGTGTACTGTGTTAATGATTACTTGGACCATAGAGTCAGGGAGAAACCATGTAGATTTTCCCTTCGTCATCCATCCCTGTTCTGTCTGGACCCCTCCTAGTTCAATCCATTTCTTGATTTCGTCTGGTGTAGCATGTGTCTGTATATCAAT
Source organism: Lissotriton vulgaris (assembly GCF_964263255.1). Classification (NCBI taxonomy): domain Eukaryota; kingdom Metazoa; phylum Chordata; class Amphibia; order Caudata; family Salamandridae; genus Lissotriton; species Lissotriton vulgaris. The sequence goes on along the minus strand of NC_141696.1, from coordinate 457,091,538 downwards.
TACATCTAGGGCGGGATCCTTAACTGTCATACAATGTGTCGGTGTCTGGACTATTGTCTTTGTCAGATCAGTTGCGTGAGTCTGAGTCTGAGCTGAATGCTTGGCTGTTCGGTCTGCCAGGTCGTTACCCTGGGAAATTGTATCTGTGACTTTTGTGTGTGCTTTGCACTTCATGATGGATATCGCTGTAGGCAGATGTATTGCATCTAACAGAGTTTGAATGAGGGGACCGTGCTGAATTTTGGCTCCGTGAGAGGTCAAGAAACCTCTCTCTCGCCACAATACACCGAAGTCGTGTACGACTCCGAATGCATAACGTGAATCTGTGTATATGTTAACTCTTTTGTTCTTGGCTTGAATACAGGCTTGAGTCAGAGCGATGAGCTCTGCTGCTTGAGCTGACAAGGTGTCAATACAATTCGTTTCTATGACTTCAGTTTCTGTCGTGACTTCATAGGCGGCCACTAATTCTCCTGTACTTGTTCTCATGCATGAACCATCCACATAAAGTGTCAGGTCTGGGTCCGGTAATGCGGTGTCTGTCAAGTCTTGTCTGGGTTTCGTCGTAATGGTAATGACTTCAATACAATCATGTGCCAATGGGTCTCTCTCACTTAATGGCAAAAGTGTAGCAGGGTTCAATGTGTTGCAACGTCTGATTTCTATGTGTGGCTGAAATAATGTCAATTCATAACCTGTCAGTCGCGCTATGGTCAAGTGCTGGGTCTGTGTTCGGTTTAAAAGAACTTCCACGGAGTGTGGAACTTGTACTGTCAATTGATGTCCTAACACTATGGAATCACTTTGTCTGATTGCTAGAGCTGTTGCTGCTACTGATTTCAAGCACGCAGGCAGAGCCTGGGCTACTGGATCCAATGTGCTAGAAAAATAAGCACACGGTTTGTGTGAACCTGCTTGATCCTGAGTGAGTACTGACAATGCGGTACCTTCACGTTCTGTGACAAAAAGTGTAAAAGGCTTGCTATAACATGGTGTCGCTAAAACTGGTGCTTGACATAAGGCTTTCTTTAAGTCGTCAAAAGCTTATGTGTGTTCCTGAGTCCAAGGGAGGGCAGTCAATGTCGCTGCCTCCTGGGTTGTCAACTGTATGAGTGGTTTCGCTAGAAATGCATACTGAGGAATCCATTGTCTACAGTAAGAAGTGAGGCCTATAAAGGCTCGTACCTCCTTTTGTGTCTTGGGCTGTGACATGTTTACAATTAACTGAATGCGGTCAGGTGTTAGCTGTCTCCCCCCTTTGGACAGCAAGTGCCCAAGGTAAACAACTTGCTGAACACAGAATTGCCGCTTCGAAGGGGACACCTTGTGTCCCTTGTCAGCCAGGAAATGCAAAACCGTCAGTGACGCTTGCTCACATTCAGGTTCGCTGCGGGCGGTGATCAGTAGATCATCGACATACTGTAACAGGGCAGTGTTGTCAGGCATGTGTATACTGTCTAGTTGTCTTTTCAGTGCTTGGCTATAGATGCTGGGGCTTTCTGTGAATCCTTGAGGTGCGCGTGCAAATTTGAAGCTTCGACCATTTAAACGGAATCCGAAAAGGAATTGGCTTTCCGAATCAATGGGAACACTAAAGAAGGCGTCCTTCAGAACAATTACAGTAAAGAACGTTGCTTCGGAATCAATGGCTGTCAATAGAGACGAGATATCTGGGACCACGGGATACTGTGGTACGATGCATTTATTCAATTCGCGCAAATCGATAACTAATCGATAAACTGGGGGTGCATTTGGATCATAGGTTTAAGAATTGGAATGATGGGGGAGTTACATAGATTCGAGTCGGTTTCTACAACCACTCCTTGTGCAATGAGCTCGTCAATGATTTTCAGTAAAGCCGCTACAGCATCTGGAGGTAACTTGTATTGTCGGATTCGTGGTAAGACCACTCCTTGCCTGAGTGTGACTCGATATGGTGTAATGTGCATACAACCTACATCAGTGGGGCCTTGTGCCCATAAATGTGCAGGAACAGTCTGTAATCTGGGATCAATATCTCTCAACACATAGTGACCCTTAAAGTCACATAAGAACAATCTTACTCCTTCCGGAGAACAGCAAATAACAGCTCCTAGAGCTTTCAGTGTCTTGATACCTAACAAGTTTTCTGGACATGATTTCGTTAATAACAAATCTGTAGTGCGAGACAACGGACCAACTAAAAGAGGTACTGGTTTCGATACTTCATTTACAATAGGTTTGCCTGAAAATCCAAGGGAAACATTCTGGGAGCCTGAGAGGGGTGCCCCTGGAACCTCATCATGACTTATCGTTGTTCTGCTTGCCCCTGTATCAATCAAAAACTTTCTATCTTTTCCTAACACTTGGCTATGTACGTAAGGACCCTCTTGATCTACAGGAACCTCAATAAGGGGCAAGCCAACTTCCCTCTCTAGGCTGTTTCATGTGTATCGCTGATAATCGGGGTAATCTGTTTGTGCATACTGGTACATCTGTTGTGTGGCATGTTGTGTTGCGGCAATGGGCTGTGGCTGTGGTACCGCTACGGTCTGTACTGTCTGTTGTGAAGCTTGCATAGGCTGGATATTCTGTGGTACTTGTTGTTGGACCTGGTCCTGTCTAGGAGGACGCAGTCTTTCTTTAGTTTTACCTGTAGCTATATTGTGTTTTAAAACTGCACAATCGTTTATATAGTGACCTGGCTGTTTACAATAGTTGCATATCCCTTTAACAGGAGCTGCTGAATTATTGGACTGTGTCATACCCTTTTTCTGACCGTCAGCTGGAACTGACTGAGCAACTAACATTTTCATTTTCGTGTCTTTCATACGTCTTTGTTCGTGATCATGTTCTTCTCTAATTCTGTTCTGGTGGTACTGTAACATTTGTAACATTTGTGAAGGGGTATTAGCTTGCCATGTGCTCTCGACTTTCAGAACACGATTCTTAACTTGGGGCAAGGAATTTTCGACCAATTTGGATACAAAAAGGTGTGGATATGACTCGCTACTTGGTTTCAGGCCACTATTAATAACAAAACATTTCTCAAATCGGGAATAAAAATCACTAGTGTCTTCATCGGGTTTCTGTTTACAGGCTGAAATTGCATCCCAGTCCTCCTTTTTCGTTGCTAACAAACGTGGCAATACTTGTACTAACAATCCTGGTAATGCTTTAGTTTTGTCCCCAAGCCCTAGGCCTGGGGTTCGAGTATTTTCTTCGTTTTCTAATGCAGACCATTCAATCTTTTGCTCTCCCACCTCCCATTCTTTTTCTTTGAGTTTCTCGTAAATACCGGCAGGCAGTAATACTTTCAATATTTTCATGATGTCAGGATAGGTATAATCACCCATGAGTAACATGTCTTTTATTTCACGGTGGAAACCTGCTGGGTCTTTGTCGTGACTGGGCACTAATTTCTTCATTTCTAATAGTTCCATTTTCGTTATGGGCGTGTACACAAACACGTCTAAAGGTATTATCATCATTCCTAACTGGATGCACTTCTCGCAAGGGATTCTGTTTGTCTATATAATACATTTTTCTTTCTACGGGTGGGGCTGGAGCAAACTGTGTATTCAGAAAAGCATTATACCTGTGTCGATGTTCTAGAATTACTTTAATTAAGTCGGTACCTAGACCTCTCCATCTATTCGAGAGTAGCTCTATTAAAATATCAGGTAGGGGACCTGGATCTGAATGTTGGCCTTTAAACAACGTAATGAGATGCTGAATCATGTATATTCCAGCTAATTTCTGTTCATCAGGGGAAAGGTTCAAAAAGGTCTGCGCTAAGCCGTCATCACTATATTTATCAGAACTGTCAGCCCATTGTACTGCTGACCTGGCCAATTCTTGTTCATCCATGGAATCGAGTACATGGTACCCCATTCGTTCTTGAAGTATTTTATCGGTAGCCTGAAACAGGTGTTCAGGAGTCTTCGGATTTGACATAGCAGTGTGAAAAAGTCTCTTACTTTCTGGACGTATTCTTTTCTTAAGGTATCTTCCCTTACCTACATATGCTATTGTCCCTTTGTCTGACTGTTGCGAGGTTTCCGCTACATCCTCTGTTTCCTCCTCCTCTTGCGAGGAGGTTGGATCGTCTAATTCAAGATCTTCGTCAGGTGCTCGTTCGGCATGTATTTCTATTATTTCTTTATGGACTTTTCTAACCATATGATGTACTTGCTTTTCCTTATCATGTTTACCCTCCGACATATTCTGGCTCCATCGAATCAGTCTATCCATCTCACTTTGCGGAAAACCTGCCTGATCGTGTTCTCTTATTAAGCAATTAACCAAAAATCGCATTAACAAACCTTTAGTCTCAACTTTCTGACGTGACATGGCTTCAGCAACAGACTCCGGCCCTTCTCCTGTTCTAATAAAATCGTACAATTTGTCTAGATGTTCTGGCATTCCTGGTAGTAACATTAAATAGTCTGTAACGCGTCTCAAACGTAGGGACGCTAGTAACATGGGGCCTGACGTACCAGGCACTGGGTCATATCTGCAGTCTGTAAGCTCTCTTCTAAGTAGTTCGGCCGGAACGCCTTTCGGTGTCCGTGCCTTTGCTAAATCTCTCATCGTAATTCGGTGTATCTGTGGGGGTGTTTGAAAACCTCCCGTAGCACCTCCTGAACCGGAGGCTTGAGCATAACCTGACTGTGTTTGCAGTAGCTGGGTTGGGTCCTGGACCACGCCAGCCCCAAAAGGATTTGTTGGATGCAGTTGTTGAATACCGGGGGGAACAACGGGAGCAGGTGCGGGCAGCGGGCCTGGAGGAATCTGTAGTTGCGGACCTGGGAGCTGCTGCTGTAGGGGTAGGGAGCCATCAGCAGGAGCAGGTGGTACGGGTACATGAGCAGGTACGGAAGTATATGAGGGGGCTACATCGTCTAGGTAGGAGGAAAGAAAAACGTCTTTTGTGGTCTTATGACGTACTTTAGTCGGGAGCAATTGAGGGGGCAGATCCTTCGGTATTTCCGGAGTGGCCTTAGGTAAACCCTCGGCCAGAAGAGGATACATACCATTCATAAGAGTGTTTCGTTGTCGGTCTACTTGTTCTGCTTTTACTCGTATCCCCTCCTCAACTAATACATTTTCTCGGGCTTTGTCTGAATCCTCTCTACTTTTCTCTGCTTTTCTGAGTGCTTTCTCTGTTCGTCTGTGTGATTCTTTACGCCATAATTCAATGGCATCTTTCTGTGACTGTCTGGCTTTCTTTTTCCATAATGCTTCTTCTACTCTCATGATGCAATCGGCATCCCATGTCCCAGCAGCGGGCCATCTCTGATTCTCTGCTAAATCTTTGGTGTAATCCACCCATAAATCGAGATATAATACAGCATCTAGGCCGTGTTTGTGGTACATAAAGTACCCTGGAGTGTCCCTAGGTGGAATGGGAACAGCTTCCTCTAGTATCCCTTTTCTGGTTCCTATCTGTCTTAGTTTAGAGAACAGCGGCATGTTTCAGCCGTATTACTTGGTCTTGATACTTACTTGGATTTGGACATAATTAATACAATATACACAATAATGTAGATCGAACAATCACTCATACCACGACATTAAAACACATTAAAACATTTTGAAAACGAACAACAATAACTAGAATAAAACTAGCTACCTGCATACTCGATATACTGCTAAACAGTACAGATACACCGCTAAACAGTGCAGACCGGGTCTGTGTACCCAAACCCGTCTTGACCGGGCACAAATTAATGCACCCGTCTAGATGCGTCCCCAGCAACAGTACTCACCGGGAAGCACGGAAACGGAAGGCCTCGGAAACTCGATACTGGACTGGACCGGACTGGACTGGACTCGACTCGTGACGTAGGTACTTCGGAACTTCGGAACTGGTGGGCCTCTGAATACCTCGGACTTTGCTCTCTCAGCTAGGCTCTGGTCGGGATCCTCCGCACTCCTCACCGCCTCGTCTGGGTGTCGATCGCAGCCTCAGTTACCTCCGTTGGCCTGAGGGAGATACAGGAAATCTTGCGGGTACGCGTAGTTGTCCGTCCGGCTGTGGCAGGGGACCGGGCCTGCAACGCACCACCGGGGCGTAAGGTGGGGAGGGGTCCCTATTCGGGCGCCAATTATGTGGTAAATTTAAATTACCTATACTTAATTTATGCGGTAAAGTTCAATAAGAATAACTCAGTCAAAAATAAGAGGCAGAATCCGGGGCATTTGAGTTTTGAAAGGGTTTTATTCCTTAAAAAGGAATTGGTTCGAACCAGGTATCATGTTCTATCACCACAAGGGTTCAGGAAGGGAATGGGCATGGACATGTACAATGTTTTATTAACAGAACATCATATATATAGTCAATGCATTACAGTAGAGATAGATGCAGGAGGCGTAACAGCTGAGAGAAACGAGATAAGAACACATGTACGTAACAGAAGGCGTGCATGAGGGCGTATACGGAGGTGCTATACAACGTCACATGAAACGTATCACAGGTGGGTGGATCCATAGGAGAATCCTGCAGTGTCAGCAGAAATACATGGCGGAGATGCGCGCGCAGCAGCATGACGTGTGATTGACGTGGAACTGGAGGGTGAAGGGGACTTGACATTTAGCCCTACATGAGGAGACAGAAGTCTGGGGTGGCAGAACAACCTAATCCCAAATCATATCTAATATCTTGTGTTTGAGGAACTGTATTATCTAGAAGGAAAGGTCTCTCGGGCAGAGGCTATTCTATACTGACTGCTAGTGCGTGCATATGCGACTACGTGTCTACATGAGATGCGAGGGGCCATGGGCCTACCATGGTAACGGGAGCTATGAATTACTTGCATGGAGACAGTGAGGCCGGGCCCTTTGCTCTGCAGCTGGGAAGGATGTTTTCCTAAACTACTAGACAGGAATGTATTTTCGAGGAGCGGAACAGATAACTTGAAGGCTGAATACAGTCTTGGCAGGCAAGCAGGCCGAGCCAGGCACCGCTCGCCCCACAGGGAGTAAGGCAGAGGTCAGGAAACAGCAGACTGTAGGTTTCAGAAACAGAAGGCAGAAAAAGCTCGATGGCAAGAATCAGGGCCTAACTCGCCAAAGCTAGTAAAACGTGAAAGTGCACCATATAAAGACGTTGGCAAGGCACACTTAGGAACCGAATATCCGACCCATTCATGGTGGATCTGAAAGAGGACATGTTAACGTTGGACGCAAATGTATTTGCGTCTTCATAGCTGGAAGTGGAGGGAACATACATGTACTTAAAGCACGTACATGGAGCCGGTGGGGTCTACGATAGGGGACACAATTGACCATGAAAATTCATATTACCTCACACCGAGGGCCGGACCCAACTCGCCCACGCGAAATAAGTTCTTTTACCACCGAGTTCCCGCAGTTGTTGAATGACCGCTATGGGGTCAGGTTGAGGTGTCGCGGCCAATGTCTGAGGCAGGGAGTTGGTCCCGTGGCCTCCGGATTGTCTATGCCCAGGTGCCGGGGCATTGCGTAGGCGGCGCTCTGGGGCTATGAGCGGCAACGAGCTGCCCCCTCAGTGTGGTCCCTCCGGTGCCCACAGCGCCACTGCGGGTCTCCGTCAGTCGCGAAGGATGTTTGTTCTGCTCTGGTTGGTGGCAAAGGGGCACGCTGCACTTCTTGGGCTAGGTCCGAGCGCATCAGGGTCAGAGTATCGTAGCGGGCGCCATCTTGCGTGCAGTGGGGAGCACACTTCGAACGCCTCGGTCTCCCTCTCTGCGCCACTCTGAAGATCTGAGTTGTGTCCGTGGTGCGCACCGAAGGCTTCTGTTGGGGACCTCTCGAGTTCAGAGGGGTCGCGGGTCTGATAGCGGATATATGAGGCGGATAACCGGGCGAGGGCCGGGAGCCACGTTAGAAAGCGGCCATATCCTCCGGCTGCTAGTCACGCCCCCCAATAATTTGCTTAGTTGATGTGTTTAAAAATATGGGAATACATGTATTCTTGAAGTCAGTTAGGCTTTAGGATATGTACTAGTAGAGAATCTTAGGCAGCATGCCCGTCAGGCCTCTCAGTTCCCAAATTGGCTCTAAGCTGTGCAATAAAGAATAAAGATCGAGGGTGTGCTGTTGAAATGAAAAGGGAATGTTATGTCTTGCTTGTATATATATATGGTCTGTTTTTTGCAAGTAGAGACAGTGAGATAGTCTGAGCACAGGCACATATACTGCAGGCAGAGACAGACATGGTAGATTACATGTAACATCCTTGTCATGTGTCTAAGATCACACTGTGAGTCAAGCTTGATTTTAAATGTATCTGGGTGAATAATTTGCTTAGTTGATGTGTTTAAAAATATGGGAATAAAGTATTCTTGAAGTCAGCTAGGCTTTAGGATATGTGCTAGTAGAGAATCTTAGGCAGCATGTCCGTCAGGCCTCTTAGTTCCCAAATAGGCTTTAAGCTGTGCAATAAAGATCCAGGGTGTGCTGTTGAAATGAAAAGGGAATGTTATGTCTTGCTTGTATATATATATGGTCTGTTTTTTGCCAGTAGAGACAGTGAGATAGTCTGAGCACAGGCACAAATACTGCAGGCAGAGACAGACATGGTAGATTACATGTAACATCCTGGTCATGTGTCTAAGATCACACTGTGAGTCAAGCTTGATTATAAATGTATCTGGGTGAATAATTTGCTTAGTTGATGTGTTTCAAAATATGGGAATACATGTATTCTTGAACTCAGTCAGGCTTTAGGATATGTACTAGTAGAGAATCTTAGGCAGCATGTCCGTCAGGCCTCCCAGTTCCCAAATAGGCTCTAAGCTGTGCAATAAAGATACAGGGTGTGCTGTTGAAATGAAAAGGGAATGTTATGTCTTGCTTGTATATATATATCGTCTGTTTTTTGCCAGTAGAGACAGTGAGATAGTATGAGCACAGGCACACATACTGCAAGCAAAGACAGACATGGTAGATTACATGTAACATCCTGGTTATGTGCCTTAGATCACACTGTGAGTCAAGCTTGATTTTAAATGTATCTGGGTGAATAATTTGCTTAGTTGATGTGTTTTAAAATATGGGAATACATGTATTCTTGAAGTCAGTTAGGCTTTAGGTATGTGCAAGTAGAGAATCTTAGGCAGCATGTCCGTCAGGCCTCTTAGTTCACAAATTGGCTCTAAGCGGTGCAATAAAGATCCAGGGTGTGCTGTTGAAATGAAAAGGGAATGTTATGTCTTGCTTGTATATATAGAGGGTCTGTTTTTTGCCAGTAGAGACAGTGAGATAGTCTGAGCATAGGCACACATACTGCAAGCCGAGACAGACATGGTAGATTACATGTAACATCCTCGTCATGTGTCTAAAATCACACTGTGAGTCAAGCTTGATTTTAAATGTATCTGGGTGAATAATTTGCTTAGTTGATGTGTTTGTAAATATGGGAATACATGTATTCTTGAAGTAAGTTAGGCTTTAGGATATGTGCTAGTAGAGAATCTTAGGCAGCATGCCTGTCAGGCCTCTTAGTTCCCAAATTGGCTCTAAGCTGTGCAATAAAGATCCAGGGTGTGCTGTTGAAATGAAAAGGGAATGTTATGTCTTGCTTTTATATATATATGGTCTGTTTTTTGCCAGTAGAGACAGTGAGATAGTCTGAGCACAGGCACACATACTGCAGGCAGAGACAGACATGGTAGATTACATGTAACATCCTGGTCATGTGTCTAAGATCACACTGTGAGTCAAGCTTGATTTTAAATGTATCTGGGTGAATAATTTGCTTAGTTGATGTGTTTAGAAATATGGGAATAAATGTATTCTTGAAGTCAGTTAGGCTTTAGGATATGTGCTAGTAGAGAATCTTAGGCAGCATGTCCGTCAGGCCTCTTAGTTCCCAAATTGGCTCTAAGCTGTGCAATAAAGATCCAGGGTGTGCTGTTGAAATGAAAAGGGAATGTTTTGTCTTGCTTGTATATATATGGTCTGTTTTTTGCCAGTAGAGACAGTGAGATAGTCTGAGCACAGGCACAAATGCTGCAGGCAGAGACAGACATGGTAGATTACATGTAACATCCTGGACATGTGTCTAAGATCACACTGTGAGTCAAGCTTGATTATAAATGTATCTGGGTGAATAATTTGGTTAGTTGATGTGTTTCAAAATATGGGAATACATGTATTCTTGAACTCAGTTAGGCTTTAGGATATGTACTAGTAGAGAATCTTAGGCAGCATGTCAGTCAGGCCTCTTAGTTCCCAAATAGGCTCTAAGCTGTGCAATAAAGATCCAGGGTGTGCTGTTGAAATGAAAAGGGAATGTTATGTCTTGCTTGTAGATATATATATATATATGGTTTGTTTTTTGCCATTAGAGACAGTGAGATAGTCTGAGCACAGGCACACATACTGCAGGCAGAGACAGACATGGTACATTACATGTAACATCCTGGTCATGTGTGTAAGATCTCACTGTTAGTCAAGCTTGATTTTAAATGTATCTGGGTGAACAGTTTGCTTAGTTGATGTGTTTGAAAATATAGGAATACATGTATTCTTGAAGTCAGTTAGGCTTTAGGATATGTACTAGTAGAGAATCTTAGGCAGCATGTCAGTCAGGCCTCTTAGTTCCCAAATAGGCTCTAAGCTGTGCAATCAAGGTCCAGTGTGTGCTGTTGAAATGAAAAGGGAATGTTATGTTTTGCTTTTATATATATATGGTCTTTTTTTGCCAGTAGAGACAGTGAGATAATCTGAGCACAGGCACACATACTGCAAGCAGAGACAGACATGGTAGATTACATGTAACATCCTGGTCATGTATTTAAGATCACTGTGTGAGTCAAGCTTGATTAACTTCCCTTCTCCTCTCTTCCCTTCCTTCGCTCCCTCACTCATTCCCCTTCCCTAACGTACTTTACTCTACTTCACTCACTCCTTCTCTCACTCGCACTGTCCTCTCACATCCTCACTCCCCTTCTCTCACCCTCTCCCCTAGCCTCACTCTCTCCGTCCTCTCACTTTCTCACTCCTCTTCCATCAAGCTAACTCCCTATAACTCAGCCACTCTCTCTCATTTATCTTTCTTTGCTCCCTCACTCAGTCCCTTTCTGTCACTCTTTCCTTCACTTCCTCTATTCCCTCACTCCCCTTATTTTACCCTTACTCACTTTTATCCACCCTCTTTCACCCCTCTTTACTCACGCTCTTTGCTGTTCTCTCACCCTCCTTCACCCCTGTTCCCTTACTCCGGTTCATCCACTACCCCTCAAGCCCCATCCTTCTCTCCCCTTCCCTTCACTTTCATCCCCCACTCACCTTCTCTAAGTACCTATGCTTCAGTCCTCTTACCCTCTATTTCCTTCCTTCATTCACTCACTTATTCCCCTTCCCTCACTCACCTTACTCCACTTCACTCACTCCTTCTCTCACTCCCTCTGTCCTGTCACATCCTCATTCTCCTTCCCTCACTCCCTCTCTCTTAGCTTCACTACCTCTGTCCCCTCACTCTCTCAGTCCTCTGCCCTTATGCTCACTACCTTTAACTCACCTACACTCCCTCACTTACATTTTTATGTTCCTTCACTCAGTCTCCTTCTCTCACTCTTTCCTTCACTCCCTCTGTCTCCTCACTCGCTCACTCCCCTTATCTCACGTTCACTTGCCTTTATCCACTCTCTATCACTACTCTTTCCTCAACCTCACTGCACTTCTCTTACCCTTCCTCACCCCCGTTCCTTTACTCTGCTTTCCTCACTTATCCTCATTCCCTATGTTCACTCCCCTATCCCTCACTCCCCTCTCACACTCACCTTCTTTCAGACCCCCTGCTTTACTTCCCTTCCCCTCTCTTCCCTTTCTTCGCTCCCTCACTCAGTCCCCTTCCCTAGCTCACCTTACTCAACTTCACTCACTTCTTCTTTCACTCCCACTGTCCTCTCACATCCTCACTCCCCTTCTCTCACTATCTCTCTCTTAACCTCACTATCTCCGTCCTCTCACTGTCTCACTCCTCTTCCATAACGCTCACTCCCTATAACTCAGCCACTCTCTCCCACTTATCTTTCTTTACTACCTCACTCAGTCCCTTTCTGTCACTCTTTCCTTCACTCCCTCTATCCCCTCACTCCCTCACTCCCCTTGTCTTACCCTCACTCACTTTTATCCACCCTCTTTCACCCCTCTTTACTCACGCTCTCTGCCTTTCTCCCACCCTCCTTCACCCCGTTCCCTTACTCCGGTTCATTCACTACCCCTCAGTCCCCATCATTCTCTCCCCTTCCCTTTACTTTCATCCCCCACTCACCTTCTCTCAGTACGTATGCTTCAGTCCTCTTCCCCTCTATTCCCTTCCTTCACTCACTCACTTATTCTTCTTCCCTCACTCACCTTACTCCACTTCACTCACTCCTTCTCTCACTCCCTCTGTCCTGTCACATCCTCATTCTCCTTCCCTCACTCCCTCTCTCTTAGCTTCACTACCTCCGTCCCCTCACTCTCTCAGTCCCCTTCCCTCATGCTCACTACCTTTAACTCATCTACACTCCCCACTTACCTTTCCATGCTCCCTCACTCAGTTCCCTTCTCTCACTCTTTACTTCACTCCCTCTGTCTCCTCACTCCCTCACTCCCCTTATCTCACGTTCATTTGCCTTTATCCACCCTCTATCACCACTCTTTCCTCAACCTCACTGCACTTCTCTTACCCTTTTTTACCCCCGTTCCTTTACTCCGTTTTCCTCACGTATCCTCATTCCCCATGTTCACTCCCCTTCCCCTCACTCACCTCCCACACTCACCTTCTTTCAGTCCCCCTGCTTCACTTCCCTTCCCCTCTCTTCTCTTCCTTCGCTCCCTCACTCATTCCCCTTCCCTCATTCATCTTACTCCACTTCACTCACTCCTGCTCTCCTTCCCTCAGTCCTATCACATCCTCATTCTCCTTCATCAATTCACCCTCACTCACTCCCCTTCTTTCATTTGTTCCTTCAGTCTCTTTCTCCCATTCACATACATTCTTTTTTTTTTAAATAACAAAAAATATATAGAATATAGCTCTTTTTTGGGAATTTGGAGGTAGTTCTGAAAATAACTTTTTTTTTCTTCTTTTTTTTATGTTATATTTGTTTAAACTTTTTTATAACGATTTTAAACTTTTTTTATTTTTTGGGGGGGAGATAAACAAAACCAGGGAATCCAAAACTGCTCAATAGAAGCAAAAAAAGGGATAAATTAGTGGTGGGTGGAGCAGCGGTGGTCTTGTTTTTTTACAAACAATAAGTTCTATGCTCTGCTCCCCATAAAAAAGCAGTTTGTCGCAGTTCGTGCAGACAATTTTGATGCCTGCAAAGACCAGCTGTATATTCGGGATCAATCTTGCAGCTTGACTTCCCGAAGGTGTTGCTCCACCAGTCGAGGTGCTGCCGCCATTAGCTGGGGGATTGCGTGCCAGGTCCCTGACACTCTCCCTTGTATAGTTGTTGGGGTGTCTCCTTTCAACATGCCTTAATGAAGTGGAATTCCCAAAGCTGTATTTTTTATGTGGATTCCCACGTGATAAGGTGGTGCCACAGATCTTACAACACACCTTTGCTGCATTCACCTTCTTTTCTCCTTCGGGGAAGGTAAAAAAATTCCAAATGAAGTGTTCCTTGACTTTGCGCCGAGGAGGGTCTTCAGGCGAAAAATCTTCTTCTGAGTCGCTGGAGGTTGGTTGTCTTCCAGCCATTGTTCTGAAAAAGAAAAGATGCTACAGATGATCCAAAGAACACCTCTTGCTCTCTCCAAGTTCAAAGTGATAGTGAGGGAAATAGGTGAGGGCTTTTAATATTTGGAAAAAAACTGTTATGAACCAATGAAAAGTGTTCTTTTAAGGTCACATGGCTTGACGTGCTCCAGAGCGCTCCGGAGCGCTACCGGGTGTGTTTACGCGGCACGTACGTAGGTGCTTACGGAGTTGCTTCCGGGGGCGCTTACGCGGCGCATCACAATTACGTTTTACTTCATTTTCGGAAATGTGTTAGGAGTCAAAATACGTTTATTAAAAATAAAAAATACTACTTTTATGAGTATGCTACTGAATGTTTTGCATTACTATTTATTTGAAATACATAATTATATTTTTTTCACTCATGGGAATAGCGCTCTCGCTACGTGTATGGGTGCGTTCATGGATGCACGTACCCTGAGCGCTCCAGGGTAAAAACATTTAAAAAAAACACAGGAAAAATACATAGAAAAAATGATGTTAGAAAAATATATATTATTTAAATAATTTTATAAAATTTATAATAATTAATAGCTATAAAAATAGCTATTAAAAAACGTAATCATTTACTTTAAAAACCATAGGTTACAAACTCATTATAGTTAGAAATTAGCTTTTAAAAAACCTTTGAAATTCACTGAAAAAAACATAGGTTTAACACTCGTTATAGTTGGGAATTAGCATTTAAAAAACCTTTGAAATTCACTGAAAAAACCATAGGTTTCACACCAGTTATAGTTAGCTGAACACGTTACTCATACAAAACCATTGAAATTCAAACATTATAGTTAGTTGGACTCACTATAACTCGCGTGCCCGCAATCCACTGCTGATGATGTCACATATTACATCATTCATGACATGGTCAGTGACATCACTGATGGCATCTCAAATTACATTGAAGAAGGACACTGTCTGAAACGCGTATGTCTCTTTCACCGCTGCTGCTGGCGAAATAAAATCCTGTTTTCTACCAGGAGTGTTTATATCTTTTTTCAAAAACGAAAACTGATTATCGAGCCTTATATTTAAAACGGCTACCAGCGTGCTACAGCACCCGCCGACGAGTGCCCTTAGATCACTGGTGGAACAAAGGAGCTTCAATATATATATATATATATATATATATATATATTACCTACTGGCGGTCGCCAGTAGGTATATATAGTTAGGATTTTTTCTCTATGGGACTTTTGAAAATTCTATGTCTAATAACTTTAGCGTTTGTGGACAGAATCAGCTGAAATTTTCAGGAAAATGGCAAATTTTGTTCCTGAGCAGCCCCTGAGAATTTGGGGGGGTTTCGTCAAGGGGGGGCCGACAAAAAAGGGGGGTCCCAAAACACGTTTTTAACATTGAGTTTTCCATAGAGCGTTTGGCCTCACTTTTAGCTCCAATGGCTGAATGGATTTGCACGAAACTTGGCAAAATTGTAGGGACTGTTAGCCCGATGTGCCTTTGCTGGGTCTCAATATATGTGCTCCAGTGGATTTTGAGAAATTAACGTTTTAAAAAACAGATATATCTGTGACAGCGTCCCGGGTAGCGCTCCGGTTCGTGAACTTTTCGCTTTGCGAAGCGAAGCTGATTGGCTCTCCGGTGTCTGTCAACATTCTAAACAGTCCGGTGCGGCCGCCATCTTGTCTCTCGGTAGGATCGAGAGACAAGAAGAGGAGAAAAACAAAGGGGGAATTTAATGAAAGGGGGCAAGGTAGACCCTTCTTGACCCCCGAGGAATGATGTTGGGGTTATTAAA
Source organism: Lissotriton vulgaris (assembly GCF_964263255.1). Classification (NCBI taxonomy): domain Eukaryota; kingdom Metazoa; phylum Chordata; class Amphibia; order Caudata; family Salamandridae; genus Lissotriton; species Lissotriton vulgaris. Next base: position 457,076,077 of record NC_141696.1, on the reverse strand, counting down.
GGGTCCCGTGGGGCAAATAAAAAAAATTGGATTTTTTGCGGAAGAAGCGCTTTCCGGTTCGCGAACCGGGAAGCGAATCGGGACGCGAAACAGGAATTCGCCATTTTGTGTTTCGTTTTAATTAAATTACAAGATGGAGGAAAAACAATGTGAGAAATGGGTATAAGGGGGTACGAGAGACTTATCCTGACCCCCTATGTTTTCTGATGGTGGCTGAGGATGCTCATATATGTTGATACTTGTCTTCCAGCGACTGCGCGTGAGCATTTTTTTTTTTTTTTTGCTGCGTGACGTCTGTTAATGTTCGATTCGAAGGAAATCAGGAAGTGTTGACCGCCATTTTGACACTGCGAGTAAATATATTGTTAAAAATAATTGTTATAAATTAATCCGTATTGATAAACATTGTCTGCGCCATCTTGCTTTTTTTCCAATGCCACACTTTTGTCGTGCACGGCAGCCATTTTAGATGCCTTGACCAGACCCACTGTCTGCACGACGCCGATCGTGATGTCTGTTAACGTTCGATTCGAAGGAAATCAGGAAGTGTTGACCGCTATTTTGACACTGCGAGTAAATATATTGTAAAAAATAATTGTAATAAATTAATCCGTATTGATAAACATTGTCTGCGCTATCTTGCTTTTTTTCCAATGCCACACTTTTGTCGTGCACTGCAGCCATTTTAGATGCCTTGACCAGACCCACTCTCTGCACGCCGCCGATCCTCAGCATGGCTCCCCACCCTCGCAAGCATCTCCCCCACGCATTGGTCACCCCCTCTCTCTCTCTTATGCATGGGCCATAAACCTCCCCCCATCTGCGCTGCTCTTCCCTGAGAATCACACCCTGTGTCCGCCTGACACCTCCCTTTCACCCTATTCACTACCGCACCCTCTGACACTCCTCTTCCTTTGTGTCTGATTGTCCAGGCCGGTCTCAGGCTATCACCTAGCCCTGCGAATGTAGTTTATGGCCTCAACTGTAAAGAATCACCCCTCTTCAAAGGAGTTACAGTAGATCAAGGCCCCCACCCCATGAGATCCGTCACACCACACGCGTTTATACTATCTGATAACGATCCTGTATTGTGATTGGGGAGGGGATTCTCACTGTGAGGGTGTGTGGGACCGATCCTGAAAAGGAAGATTCCAGGGATGCCTTTTTGTACATCAAAGTCTTCACAATTATGTGTCACATTAAAAATATATAGCACTCCAACAAAGTAGTAGGATTATAACACTTTAATAACTTATAAATATATACAAAGCACCAAAAACAGTAAACACGTTAAAAAAAAAAAATTAAACACAGCAACAATGGTCAGTAGCGGTCTGTTACAACACCCAGTGGACAACACCCAGTGACTGTATGTTTCTGTAAAGTTAAAATATGTCTTACATATTGAAGAATGAGTGGATGTATAAGTGTCTGGATGAAGGATTTAGTAGGTGCATGACTGACTGTATGAGTGAGTGATTAAATGTGTCTCACTGAGTGCATGGGTTAGTGACTAAACTGTCTTAATTTGAGCATTATTATGTCTGTTGTTCTGTAAACTGCTGCATGTGTTAATCAGTAGCTATATGAGTAACTATATGGGTTATTGATTGGTTGCCCAAGTATTTGTATGGGAGACTGAGTATGTGTGTGGGTGGCTGGGAGGTGTATGACTCTGTGCATAGATGTGTGAGCAGTTGATTCACTAGATGTATGGGTTCAAAAGTGCATGTGGAAACAGCTGCATGGGCAGTTGACTGTGTGCATGAGTGTATTGGTGAGTGAATGGATATCTCAGTGCTACATGTCAAAGTAAGTACATACGTAAAACACAGTACATGTGAGAGTTGAATATATAAATAACTGTGCATAAGAGCCAGTGAATGTGTGAGTGGCTGTATGGATCATTCTGAAATTGTATCAGGTATTGTATAAGAGAGTAAATATGTGTTAGAATATGTTTGAATTAGTAAGGTGTGTATAACTGTATAGTTGAGGAAATGGAGGATTGATTGATTCTTTTCATGACTACTAGATATATGAGTAACTCCATGGATGAGTGACAATCTGTGAGTGTCTGTTTACACTGATTGTATCTAAGGTTATATTAGAGTCTGAAGAGGTTCATCGTATTATCACATGAATGATATTATCAGTGATGTGATCAGTAATGTCAAATGAGATGTCATCAGTGATGTCATCAGTGATGTCATTTGAGATGTCATCAGTGATGTCATCAGTGATGTCATTTGAGATGTCATCAGTGATGTCATTTGAGATGTCATCAGTGATGTCATCAGTGATGTCACTGACCATGTCATGAATGATGTAATATGTGACATCATCAGCAGTGGATTGCGGGTGCGCGATATATAGTTATTGCAACTAACTATATATTCGAATTTCTATGGTGTTGTGCGAGTAAATTAAGGTTTTGAAAATGCTAATTCCTAACTATATATGGTCTATAACCAATGTTTTTTTCAGTGAATTTTCTTGGTTTTGTAAATGCTAATCCCTAACTATATATGGTCTATAACCAGTGAATTTAATTGGTTTTTTAAAAGCTAATATCTATAGCTGTTATATATATTATTATTCTAATTCACAAATATATTTTATATATATTTGTATTATATTTTTTTTAATTCAATTTATGTTATAGTTTAAATTATTTTTTCTTGTTTCGCTACCGATCCGCGAACCGGTAAACGTTCCGTTAGTGCAAATACCGCGTTAGAAAGGCACATCGTGACGCGTCCCGTAAACGCAACATATCGCGTTACTACGTAATGCCCCTTATGACGTGCTGCGTTAGCGCACCCGGAAGCGTTCTGGAACGCGAACCAAGGCGCAAAACGTAAATCCCCGGAATCGATCCGAGGCGTGGCGCGGAACGCGGAACGTAAGCATAACAGGTCATCTGACTAGTTAATAAAACTTTTCATTGGTTGATTTTACTTTTAGTTTCCTAATGATGGAACGCTTGATCATATGACGTAAAACAAACACTTTTCATTGGTTTAGAACATTTTATTTTCTCAAATGATGAAAGTCCCACCTTTTTTCCTCACTCCGACTTTCATTTTTATGAGAGAAAGACCTGTTTTTGTTTGCTAAGACATGGCATTTGTATTAGCTGCAGCTGGTGGGTCTCCACCATCTCCACCACCACCAAATAAGAGAGGACCGACTAGCCAGGTCATCTTCGACCAGGAAGAAGAAGAAGAAGAGGAAGACGAGGAACAGGAGCAAGGGACAAGTGGCTTTCTGAAAGAAATGCCAAGAACGTCCCATGTGAAAGTGAATTTTATCTGGCAATTTTTTTCTTTTCCTTCTCATGAAAAGAAAGTTAATGCCAGGTTCGTTACCTGCCTCATCTGCAAAAAAAAACTCTCGAGAGGGACCGAAAAAAAATATAGCTATGGTAATCATACCATGCATCGGCACATGGAGAGGTGGCACCGTCTTAATTATTCTAAAGCGCAACTTTGAGATATGGTGAATAACCCCCGACCGGCAAAAACATCCACCAATGACTTAGCAATAAGTGAGTCAGAGGTAAGGGAAACGGTCCCAAATCTTCAAAAGAACTTTGGGCAGATGAGATTCACTTGTGTAGCATGTGGAAAATTAATTTCATGCGGAGAGATGAGTATTACTTTAATAAATAGATCATATGAAAATCATCAATGTCCAAAACGTCCTAGAAAGTAATTTTTTTTTTGTTGCTCCTGTTGAGCCCTTTGAAGCAAATCAGTTTTTGTTTCCCCTTCCTCAAAAAAAACACAAAAAAATATAAAACATCAAAAATAATAAAAAAAAAGTTCTTTTCAGAACTACCTTCCCTTTTTAAAAAAATTGCTAGAATGTTTAGCACTCTAGCATCCTCTATTTCTTTTGGTACGTTTCCCGGTTTGCGTTCCGGTACGCGAACAGGGAGCGAACTAAAAAAAAATATTTTTTAAAAAAAGACGAGTTAATAAACAGAGAGTAATGTGAAAAGAAAGACAAATAGAAGGAGTAACACACAGTTACTGTTGAAAGAGGGACTGATAAAAGAAGTGAAAAGAGTAGTATAAATAAGTAATAGAAAAAGAAATGAAGGAACTAGCAAAGACAGTAACTAAGGGTTATAAAAAAGAAGCAGAGAAACTAATAAAAGTTAAATCTGATAGACATGTAACGTAAAGAGTACTAAACACTTACCTTATAATTGTCATTACCGTACTGTATTATCATTTTTATACTTTTAATCTGTGTAAGAAAGAACAAAAAAATTTAAATTAATACAAGGTGGTAAAAAAAGAGTGAGCATGAGACAAAATGAATGTTAAATGTTAAATGTGGTATACTAGTAATGCGTACAGCTGCCCCAGCAAAGAAGCGTCCCGGCGCTGTATACCGCTGGGGAACCCATCCTGGCTTCCCCTGTGAGATGGTCCCTCCTGGGCATCCCCAAGGTGATGCCAGGCATCCCCGGCGCTGTTGGGGCTGTTAGTTGAGATTAAGCAAGCTATTGCCCAGAGTTGCTGAGTGGGACCCATGGTTGCAGTAGGCACTGAAGCGAGAATTATCGAGTCCGCTCACCATGGCCCAAGATCCTGCCACGTCAGGAATCGAACCCTGGTTCCGGCCCGACTTCTGCTTCTGGGTCTGCCGCCTCTAACCAGTGAGCCACACCAATCCATATACATATTAGAAATCACAATTCAAAGTAGAAAATGTATTAAACATATTTAATGGTTTATTTTTGCTGTTATCAGAAAATATCAAATTTCACTGAAAACAGTGAGTTGAAGGTATTCATCATATAACAGCGGGGAAAAAAAACACATCAAAATGATTGTGTTTAAAAAACCCAAATAATACAAATAAGCAGAAATAGGAACTTCTCCAAAGCAACTTACTTTCTATGACGTCAAAGGATATCCTATGAACAGCTTATACTCTGTTGTGCTGTTACTATTTTCTGCCCGCCACTTTCTGAAAGATAAACTCAATTGTTTTAAGAAAACTGAGACATACAAAGCAATTTGAAACAGCACACTAAGTTACAGCAACACCTAGAATCATTATAGTCCAATTACCTACCCTAAATTCTGACTTCAAAAATCAAGTCAAAAGGCAACATTGCTTCATACTCAATTAGTAATGTTTGCTGAAAGACTAGCCATTTTATACATTTTAAATAAGCTGTGTAATATCCAGATGTTGTCAAAGGACCAGTATATTATATAATAGCTGCAGTTGCAAATGTTCTTCCTGAAATCGATGACTATGTAGCCAAAACATTTTTAATTAGACTGGACAACTTATTTTCTTCCAGTTTATGTAGTTGAAATTGTAAAACGACATTTCATCCATAAGTTTCCATAAATAATGTGGACAGCATTGCAGACTTACATTTCCTCTACTCCTTATTTTGATCTGCTGCTTGACTTTGCTTATAAAAACAAACAGTTTTCGCTCTGTACTACAATTATCCACAAGGCCATATAGAGTAGGAGCCATTAGAACATCTTGAAATTCCTCTGAACAAATCCCAAGCTTTTTGTCCTAAAATTTTGGTTGTAAGAACACCAGGTAAGAATTTTGAAGGTGGAAAGGCAATCTTTTTTGGAAAGTTAAAACAGAATCATTGCAGAATGACCAACCGTTTCCAGATTTCAAATAAGCTGTATAATGTCCTGAATTAGTTGAAGGACCATTATGATATATAATTGCAGTAGTTTTAAAAGTCCTTCCTGATATTGACAACTGTGAAGCCACAAAATTATTAATTAAAGTTGTCAATTTAGTTCCATCAGGCCTACATCGTTGGAACATTAAAATGACATACTGGCCATAACTTCGTAAAATTAACGTGGACAGCATTCCAGACTTACATTGGCTGCACTCCATATTTTGATCGGCTGCCTTTACTAGCTTATTGAAGGATACTGATTTACTGTCAGGCAAAGTTAAATATATAAATCTTTCTGAGTCTACACTAGTAGTACTTGATAGCCTACAGTTCTCGCAGTCATGCTGCCATTGATAAGAAAGGCCAAATAGATAATCTACATCTACACCCTCATCTTGCAATACATCAAGCATATACATTAAAAACTCCTGACAATCCTGCTGAATATTTTCAGAGAATTCTGTTTGACCTGAACATTCGTCTAACAGAAAACGAATTTCAGACACACTTTCTACTCTCGTTTTATCAGCACTACATTTCTCTAACACAGAATTCAACAAACAGCATAAACTTTGTTCCGAATTGATCACAATCTGTTCTTTGAAAGTCTCTAGTGAAAAGAAAACATTAACAACTACATTAGCTTAGCAGTTGACACCAGAACTATTTTCAAATTTAAAACCAACAACATTTTCAACAGAATTCATTTTATTCCTGCTTCCACTTTTGGGTTCATCGACTTTTGGTCTTTTTGCTACAACCTCCCTACTATTACTGATATTTCTTTGTTTCCGTCCTACCACACGTTTCTCAATCAAAGGATATTGAGGCAAATGTGGCGCATACTCTCTTCTTAACCTATGTGAAGTGCACTACACATATATACTCAAATTCACAAACTCAAATGTTAGCTAACTCAAAACATATTTCATAGTCATAGAACCACGGTAAGCGTCCGCAGACTACCTTACCACTCACAATTCTTACCCAAATTTAAAATGTCCAGGTTCCAACTGCCAAGGTCTTTGATCAAATCAGCCAAACAGGCACTGTACAGCAACGCAGACGAGTAGGATCTCAGTCGGGGACTGGTGCCACCTGGAAGGTCAGATCAGAAGGAAGGAAAGAAAACACCGTGGGTGCCAAGACTCGGGTCACTCAAAGGCAGCGTACGCGTCCATGGCGAGTTTCCAATCCTTCGTCACGACCTCTCTTTCGGGCATCAGAGTCGCCGATGAGTCCCTTCATGGTCGCCAATTTGTGGTATTGGGTTCTCCAGGCCTACATACTCCACAGAATACCGCTACACCGTAAGAACTGTTGGCACGGAAACTAGAAAATGCAAAAGACAAGTGTATTAATACCCCATGGGGTGGTGGTACATTCCTACAGCACCCTTCGGCAATGCAAGAAGTATCACACCGAACATCGGTGTAAGTCCTTCTTTTATACAGTTTTACAGACATTAAAAGTTGGGAGGTACATGGTTACAGAGTTTTCGGTACATATATGGTACAGCCAACTCATGATAGGAGTTACAATACCACTGGTCAGTTTGGCGGAACATTCCTAAGTGATGACTGGTCAGTCGGAACTGCGCATGTGCCGGCTTGACCGTTATTAAAAATAGCCTGTTGATGGGCTAACTCAAGTGGTCAGTGGTACGGACAAAGGACTAAAGGGCACGCTGACCACGAGGCGGGTCATTCTCTAAAATGGCTGCCGTAACATACAAAATGGCAGTTAACACTAAGGCCATATTAAGGAAAATACGTGTAGCAGAAGCTTAACGCTAACCCAGTCATTGTCAAATTACAACAACTGCATGTAACTTAGGGATCAAGTTCGACCATTCCCTATCATTTCACAGCCAAGCATTAGCAGTGGCAGGCATTTGCTTCCATACCATAAAAACCTGAGGAAGTTTCTGTATCTATTGCCCCTAAATGCTAGGAAAACAGTCACAGTGGCGTTAGTCCTTTCGCAAATGGACTACTGCAACTGTCTGCATGCAGGAGCAAATAAATTGACGATAAAAAGAATACAGTCGTACAGAACGCAGCGGCCAGGCTGGTGGTTAGGTTACCGAGAGGATTTTCCCCCAGAGAAGCACTTCAAAGACTACACTGGCTACCGATTCACAAAAGAATTCTGTTTAAAGTACTACCAATCATTTATAAAGCAGCAAAATCATCAGTCTGACTTATCTCAGGTCCAGAATCTGACCATACACAACACAACAGCTTCTGCAATCATCTTTGACCAACTATTTGGCTGTTCCCAGCTACAGACTGAAAACAAAAGGAGGCAAAATCATAGTGGTTCTAGGAACAAGAGCCTGGAACAATCTACCATTACAGCTAAGACTAGCAAAATCAGAACGCATCTTCAGGAAGCTCCTAAAAACTTGGACGTTCCCTGCTCCAGTCAGTACTGTGTTTTCCCTCATATGACACTAGATAGAAGTTCTAGTCTTTACTTCTATGCCCTAATTTAATTCCTGATTTTGTTTTTGATTCTCTGCTTTACAGCGCCAGGATGCTCCTTGAAGTGACCGTAGTGTTTTAAAATAAATTCATTCATTCATTCATTCAGGACATTATCGCTGTTTCAGGATTTTCTGTACTGCTTGGGTTAGAAAAAAAGGAGTCCCTAGGTCTTATACTGTTTTTATTTTCTGTGTCCTTTAAAATGGACTCACTGTAGCCTCTCTGTCTAAATCTGATGAGGGTCTGTTGTTGGCATAAAGTAAAGTCCTCATCAGTACTGCAGATTCTCTTTAAGCTTCATAACTCCTGAAACTTAATGTTTTTTATCAAATGTTTGGGGTGTGGGCTACTGGCATGGAGTGTTGTATTTACAGCCGTCATCTTTCTATGTAGCTTAATTGCTATGCTTCTATTTTTGATATAGACTTTAACGTATAAAAATTCCACATATTGCTTATTGATCTGCAATGTAAATTTAAGATTAAGTATTGTTATTAATCCTATCGATAAAATCAGTGGCACTCCTTTCATCACCTTACCATACAATAAAATATTGTCTATGTATCTCAACCAATGTTGTACACGGTTGTTGTGATCAGCGAGGAATGTGCATTTAAGGACCTGCTCCTACCACCAACCAACATGCAAGCATGCATAGCTGGGGAGAAGCAGGCCCCCATTGCTACACCCCTCTTTTGTAAGTAAACAACATTGACTAATATAAAAAAGTCATTAAAAAGACACCAAGAATCTACATATAATAGCATTTTGTTATGATTATAACAGTCCAGGGGTCTTAATCCGACAAAGTTTTTCAATGCATTCAAACATGTTGCATAATCTATACTTGTGTACAGGGATTCGATGTCTAAAGTAATAAACATCAAATCCTCTGGTCACAGTACATTCACTAGTTTCTCAAGAAAGTCTCCTGTATCTTTTAAATATGTAAGCAGTTGTTTAACCAAGTCCTGTAAAAAATAGTCCTCATATTGGGACACCTGTTCTCCCACACTCCCTAGTGCTGCTACAATAGGTCTTCCAGGGATAGGGGAGAATTTTTGTGGACTTTAGGAATCAAGTACATTCTTGGCAGAGTTGGATGTTCCACATGCAAGAAACAGTATTCGGTAGTAGAAATACGTCCTTCCCTTTTCCATTGCAGTAATTTCAATTTAAAATACTCTCTTGCTGAATTGTACTTTTTCATATTGGTTTTCTCATAACAGGATTAATCTTCCAGATACCTACATGCCTCTATTATATAATCCTTTTGATGCCAAATGACAATATTGCCTCCCTTGCCAGATTTATTAATAACTATTTCATGATTGTTGATTTGCAATTCATGATTACTTTTGTGACGCTTCTTATGTTTGATTTGGTGATGAAGTTTTTTAATATCCTCAGTAACAACTTCATGAAAAATGTAAATGACATCTTTGGGCATAGTCGGGATAAAATGAGACACGGGCTGAATAGGACTCATGCCTGCTCCTCGTTGATTGATGCTGGGCTGCAACAGCCTTTCCTGTGTTGGCTGGATGTCCCTAAGGTTTTCATCATTCTCATTGATGTCTTCACTGAGTTCATGCATAGCCAATAGTGTGGAAACATCGGCTGCCTGGAGTTCCACATTGGGTTCATTGGAGTTATCCTTTTCGTTTCATTGCATTTCTTTTAGTCCTTCTTTAATCAAGAAAAACTTCTTCAATTACATTTTTGGGATGAAACAAAAAATTTCGACTCTGGTACATGTGTAAATAACAGGGCAGTAGGATAGCTCTAATGCTAACAGTTGTTTCTACGCTTCTGATAGTGTAATGGTGGATAGATTAACAATGGTGTGTTCATCCAGAGCTACTTTTTGCGCCAGAATGTATTTTTCTTTGCCGTTCTTGCATTTCTGCCTTTTGCACCTTTCCCTTCTTCTGATGTTCTTTCTAATTATATTTTCTTCTTTGGATGTCTCAGCCTTAGGGTCTGGCGGTGGTCTGACGCTCAAAAATCCACTTCTTCTCCTTAGTCTAACACTCTACCATGAATCTGTTCTCCCAGGCTACTTATGCTTCCTCCATCCGATGAGACCTCACTTGATAGTGAGTCTACATCCGTTGCGCTTGGCATTCCTTTCTCCTCCATATTAGAGTTATTTCCAATGCCATGTGTTACTCTTCTCTCTTTGTCATTCAATTTAAAAAAAAAATTTAACGGACTTGTCGGATTTATCTCTTGTTATATACATACATACATATATATATATATATATATATATATATATATATATATATATATATATATATATATATATATATATATATTCACTGAAAAAAAGATGTGTTTCAGGGATGCTATAGCTGGATATTTCACTCGTACAAAACCATTGAAATTCCCCCGTTATAGTTAGTTTGGCTAACTATAACTCGCACGCTTGCGATGCAATGCTGATGATGTCACATATTACATCACTAATGACATGGCCAGTGACATCACTCATGACATCACTCATGACATCTCAAATGACATCACTGAAGCCATCACTGATGATATCATTCAGTGAATGTGTGTTTTTCTGAAAATTAAATATGTTTTCATGTGATCAAGGCTATCTCTAGCCGAAATGCGTCATGGCGGACTGGTGCCGGGCTAAAAACTAATAAAGAAAAATTTGCACCTTCTTTGGGTCTCGCTGGTTCCTGTTTGCTCGAGTGGCTGGATTTGCTGCACTTGTTGACCTTGGGAACTTCACGTACCTCATATATATATATATATATAAAAATATACGTATAGAACTTAAAAAGGGGGCAGGGTAGAAGCACCCTGACCCCCTAGGCCTGCTCAGGGGGCCCCAAAAGGACCCCTAGGCCAAAAAAAAATGGGGGGGATGGGGGGGCCTTGTGGGACCCCCTGAGCAGGCCGAGGGGGTCAGGGTGCTTCTGCCCTGCCCCTTTGCGTGTTTTGCACCTTTTTTCACTGCTTTCTTGTGCCTTGGTTATCCCGAGGCACAAGATGGCTGCCAACACTTCCTGGTTTGGAGTGTTGACAGACAGTGGCAGCCAATCAGCATGCATTTCACAAGGAAAGCAGCATGCTCATTGGCTGTCAACACTTCTAACCAGTAAGTGTTGGTATTCATCTTGTGCTAGGTAGACCGAGACACAAAAGAAGCAGAGCTCACAGCCCACACAGCTCTCACGGCTCACACAGCTCTCACAGCCCACACAGCTCTTACAGCCCACACAGCTCTCACAGCCAACACAGCTCTCACAGCCCACACAGCTCTCACAGCCCTCACAGCCCTCACAGCCCACACAACCCTCACAGCCCTCACAGCCCACACAGCTCTCACAGCCCACACAGCTCTCACAGCTCACACAGCCCACACAGCTCTCACAGCCCACACAGCTCTCATAGCCCACACAGCTCTCACAGCTCTCACAGCTCACACAGCCCACACTCTCACAGCCCACACAGATCTCACAGCCCACACAGCCCTCATAGTCCACACAGCTTTCACAGCCCACACAGCTCTCACAGCCCACACAGCCCTCACAGCTATCACAGCCCTCACAGCCCACACAGCTCACACAGCCCACACAGGACTCACAGCCCACACAGCCATCACAGCCCACACAGCTCACATCCCACACAGCTCTCACAGTCCATACAGCTCTCACAGCCCACACAGCTCTCACAGCCCACACAGCTCACACAGCCCACACAGCTCTCACAGCTCACACAGCTCTCACAGGCCTCACAGCACTCACAGCCCACACTCTCACAGCCCACACAGCTCTCACAGCCCCCACAGCCCTCACAACCCACACAGCGCTCACAGCCCACACAGCCCTCACAGCTCACACAGCCCTCACAGCCCACACAGCTCACATCCCACAGAACACTCACAGCTCTCACAGCCCATAAAGCTGCCACAGCCCACACAGCCCTCACAGCCCACACAGCTCTCACAGCCCACACAGCCCACACAACTCTCAAAGCCCACACAGCTCCCACAGCCCACACTGCTCTCACAGCTCTCACAGCCCACACAGCCCACACTCTCACAGCCCACACAGCTCTCACAGCCCGCACAGCTCTCACAGCCCATCAGCTCTCACAGCCCACACAGCCCACACAGCTCTCACAGCCCACACATCTCTCACAGCTCACACAGCCCTCACAGCCCACACAGCTCACATCCCACACAACTCTCACAGCCCACACAGCTCTCACAGCTCTCACAGCCCACACAGCCCACACAGCTCTCACAGCCCACACAGCTCTCACAGCTCACACAGCCCTCACAGCCCACACAGCTCTCACAGCTCACACAGCTCTCACAGCCCACACATCCCACACAGCTCTGGCAGAGATATTACCAGCAGCGAACAAGTACTGGCAAAGACATAACGGCAGCAAAGAAACACTGGCAAAGACAATAACGCAGCAAAGAAACACAGACGAAGACAATAACGGCAGCAAAGAAACACAGGCAAAGGCAATACCAGCAGTGAACAAGCACTGGCAAAGATAATACAATCAGGGGGCAGGGGCACAAAAATTGGCACAATCAGGGGACAGAAGGCCCGACAAAAGGCACAATCAGGTGGCAGAAGGCAAGAAAAAATGGCACAATTAGTGGGCAGAAGGCAACAAATACGGCACAATAAGGGAGCAGAAGGCAAGAAATACGGCACTATCAGGGTGCAGAAGGCAAGAAATATGGCAAAATCAGAGTGCAGAAGCCAAGAAATACTGCACAATCAGGGGGGCAGAAGCCAAGAAATATGGCACAATCAGGGGGGCAGAAGCAAGAAATACGGCACAATCAGGGGGGCAGAAGGCAAGAAATACGGCACAATCAGAGAGCATCTTGCTCCGGTCCAAAAATCGGATCCCTAGGGCTGCTCGGATGGTCCCACAAGGATATTAACATACTTAAACGTTATCCGCTAATAGAATTAGCATTTCAAATTCACTGAAAAAAACATAGGTTTCAGGCCCTATATAGTTAGGAATTAGCAAAAACCTTTGAAATTCAGTAAAAAAACCATAGGTTTCATGCCTTATATAGTTAGGTATTAGCATTTAAAAAAACCTTTGAAACTCAGTGAAAAACCATAGGTTTCAGGCCTTATATAGTTAGGAATTAGCATTTAAAAAACCTTGCAAATTCACTGAAAAACCATAGGTTTCAGGCCTTATATAGTTAGGAATTAGCATATAAAAAGCCATTGAAATTGCTCCTATATAGTTAGTTGTACTAACTAAATTTGGCGCACCCGCAATCCACTGCTGATGATGTCACATATTACATCATTCATGACATGGTCAGCGACATCACTGATGACACATCTCAAATGACTATAGTGAGTACAACTAACTATAACGGGGGAATTTCAATAGTTTTGTATGAGTAAAATGTCCAGCTTACTATAACTGGTGCGAAACCTATGGTTTTTTCAGTGAATTTCAAAGGTTTTTTTGAATGTTAATTTCTAACTATAACGTGTGTCAATCCTATGGTTTTTTCAGTGAATTTCAAAGGTTTTGTAAATGCTGATTCCTAACTATAACGTGTTTTAAACCTATTTTTTATTCAATGAATTTGCAAGGTTTTTTAATTCTAATTTCTAACTATGACGTGCATGATACCTAAGGTTTTTTCTGTGAATTTACAACATTTTTAAATGCTAATTCTTAACTATTATGTGTGTGAAAATTATATTTTTGTAGTTTTTCTTAGGCGGGCACGCCCGGGTGTGCGCACCTCAGGATTTTGTTGTGCGCACCCCGCAATAAAAAAAAAGGTTTTTTTGCCCATCGGGGTTCTTCTGGGACCCCCTGAGAAGGTCTAGGGGGTCAGGGGGTCTCTACCATGCCTCCTGTACACGTTTTTAATCTTTTATGAAAATTGGGCCATTTTAAAGCGACGTGCGCGACCGGGTGCGCGCACCACGTGCGCGCATCCGAGCGCGCACGTCAAGCCATGTGATTCGAAAACAACACTTTTCATTGGTTCATAGTAATTTCTGTCCTAGAATCTTCAAAAACCCCACCCACTTCCTTAACTATTTGTTTTACTCTCGTGGGAGAAGGACCTTTTCCAGCTTTCCTGAGAATTTTCAGAAATGGCATTAAGACAGGATTCATCTTCTGATTCTGAGGAAGAATATCGGCTACCTCAAAGAAAAGGGAAAGAATCATTCATTTGGAAATGTTTTACTTTTCCAGAAGGGCTTAAAAAAGTGAATGCCCTTAAAGTCACATGTACTATATGTGGCACAGTTCTCTCAAGGGGAAACCCTTCAAAAAATACTCCTTCACTATACACACAATGATAAGGCATGTTAGACAAGTGCACCCTGTGCAATTTGCACAAGCATCAACAAGAGCCCTGGCCACACAAATGCCACCAGCTGTGGCCAGCACAACATCAGCACAACCACCTCCATCTCAATCCACTGCAGAAAAGGAATTAAGACCATTCTTCAGAAAAGTGCACATGAGATGCAACAAGTGCTTTGAAATTATTGTGTATGGGGAGCAGAGTTTCAGTCTGATTCAGCGGAGAATTAACGAACACAAAGCTCCCAGAGAAGATGATTTTTTAAAAAAAATGTTGATATATTTTGTTCCTGTTGAAGTGTTTTGCAGTTGAAGATTCCTGTTCCCGTTTGAAAAAAAACAAAAAAATATAAAACTTTCAAAAAAGAAAAAAATATATAAAACAACAAAACAAAAGAAAGTTATTTTCAGAACTAACTCTCTTCTCCAAAAAGAGCTGTATTTCTAACACAATGTGTCATTATTTGTTTGAATGAATGTGTAGTGAATGGGTGAAGAATGGAGAGTATGGTGAGTAAGGAAAGGTGAGGCAAAGAGTGACCAAAAGCAAGGGACTAAGGGTAGGGGAGTGAGTTAAGGGGAGTTAAAAGGTAAGGGAAGGGCACTAAGAAAAAGAGAGTAATGGGGGGGGGGTGAAAGAAAGAGAGCGGGGCGGAGACAGGGAAGGAGTGTAAGGGACGGAGAGAGGAAAATAGAGTAGGGTAAGAGGAGTGAAGGTAAGAGAAGTGGAGTGATGGTGAGGGAAAGGGTATGAGGATGATAAAAGGGAGGTAAGTGAAAGTGAGAAGTGGGGAGTGAGGGAGACAAAAATTGAGGGGTGGAATGGAGGGACTTTGGAAAGCTTATTGAGGGAATGTGACTGAGGATTTAAATGAGTGAAGGTGAGTGAGAGAAACATATCAGAAAAGACAACAGGGGTGACATAGAGACAGGAGGAAAGGTAGTAGGGGAAGAGGAGTGACGGTGAATAAAGGGCAGTGACAGTTACAGAAAGGGTATGAGGGTGAGGGAAGGAGAATAAGGGAGAAAGAGAAGGACAGCAAGTGAGCGAGAGGGAGTGAGGCGGTTAGACTAAGTGACATAGACGAAGAGGGAGAGATAAATGGAGTGAAGGGCAGTGGGGGACTAAATGAATGGGAGTTAGCAAAAATGAATGCGGAAAATGAAGTAAGGGAAGAGGAATGACAGATGGAGTAAGGGAAAGCGAGTAAGGGGGTGAGAGAATTGAAGCAGGTGAAAGAGAATAGGAGTGATGCACAGAGATAAGAATATGAAGTAGGAGAAAATGAGTGAGAGTTGGTGAAGGGCAGTGACAGGGTGAGAAAAAGGAAGCAGTAGTGAGTAAAAGAGAAGGATTTATGGAATGAGAGAGAAAAGAAAAGGAAGACTGGTGGACAGAGAGGCAGACAGCAAGAGAGACAAACAAAGAGAGAGTGAAGAAGTGTGAAGGAGTAAATCAGTTATACTGACTGAGACAGAGGAAGAGACTTAGTTATGGATGAAGGAAAGGAGAATAGGGTCACAATAAAGGAAGGGGAGTGTGGAAAACGAAAAGAACGAGTGAGAGAAGTGGAGTGACTGAAGGTCAGTGAGGGATGATGTAATAGAAAGAGAGTAAGGGGGGAGTGAGAACAGATTGAGCGATACAGCAACACAAGGTAGTGATTGAGGAACATAGGAAAGAGAAGTGAGAGACAGGCAGTGGAAAGAGAGTTACACAAGGTCAGTTATGGTGAGCAAAGAGTACTTTTGGTGAGAAAAGGAGTGTAGAAGTAAATGAAGGGCACTAATCACAACGAGAAAAGGTGAGTAACATGAGTAAAGGACGGTTAGTAAGAGAGAGATTAAAGAATGGAAAAGATGCAAAGAAAAGTAAGTGAGTGATGAAAAAGTATTTTTTGTTTGTCAAACTTACCTTAAAAATAATGACAACTTTATAGTATATTTTTAAAAAAAATATACTATCTGTGGAAGAAAAGAAAAAATGTAGTTATAATATATATTTCGTAATAGAAAAAAAGTAGAAGTCAAGGAAATAGAAATGGAAAGTGAGGAAGGGTGAGGGAGTGAGAAAGAGATAGAGAAAGTGAGAGAGAAAGAGAGGGAGAGCAAGTGACTTACAGGAAATGAATAAGCATGGGCTGAAAATTCGGTAAAATCCACGAATCAGCGGGGATGAATTTTTAGCCACGCACTTACAGGGTTACAGCAGCAGGTGCAAAAGTTGAATTTTTTGTAACCTTTTACAAAAGGGTTACAAAGAAATTAACTTCAACTTGGGCACCTGCTGCTGTAAGCCTGTAAGTGCTTCCTGGCACCTAGTTGCCTACTTGCAACTATTCTCTGACCCTGCTCCGACCCTTGAAGCAGGGTCAGAGAATAGTTACAAGTAGGCAATGAGGCGCCTGTCACGAAAATTAAACCTCAACAGGAAGCACTGACAGATATAAAAACAAGCATTTGCAATGCAATAGGTCTCGCATTAGGAAAGTTTGAGCTATTGGTCTTGTAAATGAATTTTTTTTAATTTATGTGTTGGTTTTGAAAATGGCTAAATTATTAGCTTTGTCATTTTCAATGCCAATAGTTATAACTTTCGCAAATGTGACACCTATAGCATTTGTAATGCAACATGTTTTGTATTTACGTGACTTAGATGTATTGATAATACAAATTACAATGGCTTTTAATTTTTTAAAATAATTAATCTATACTACTATTATAAAGCAAGAACTTTGAACCTTTGAGGCGGGTAAACTCGGGAACCACAACGCCAATCTACACACCCGATACATCATTGTAATCGTCAGGGTGTGCAGATGGACATAGGCTATATAAACTAAAAAAATATGTGTTATTTAAAAAATGTACCTTAAAAAAAAAGAGTCCCTTCGAAGTAGCGCCGGCCGCGACCTGCGTGCTGACATCAGGAGCGCGGGGAGGAGCGGCGTCCAGGAGCGCGAGGAGGAGCTGCGGACATGGCAAGAGGGAGGAGCAGCTACCAGCGTCGGACAGGCGGTGAGGACCGGCGGATAGGCGGGAGGAGCGGTGATGAGCGGCAAGGAGCGGCGGAGCGGTGAACTGAGGAGCGCGGAGCAGCGGCTGACGTAAGGCTCCGGGGGACCCACGGACAATGTCGGGGCAGGCGGGGGACAAGGCAGGCAGGGGACAGGGCAGACGGGGGCCCTAGCTGCTGGACAATGTTGGGGCGGGCGGGGTCCCGGGCTGCTGGACAATGTCGGGGCGGGCGGGGGCGGGAAAGCCTGATTCCTCCCAGACAAGGTCGGGACGCGCTGCTAGTACTTAAATAAAAGTGATTTTAATTTATAATGGCAATTGCTTAAACTTTTGTAAATAACTTTTGTGAAGATTATGTTCAGTGTATTTTATTGCGATGAAAATCCAAGAACAGGAGTGAAATATTAACATTTGTAATAAAGCTTGAAACATTGAGAGAACATATTTGAACCAGTTGTTGAAGAATGGTTGCGCAGATTGATGCTGGGGTGGCGCTGAGTGGTGCTGTGGTGGTGCTGAGTGGTGCTATGGTGATGCTGAGTGGTGCTGTGGTGGTGCTGAGTGATGCTGTGGTGGTGCTGAGTGGTGCTGTGATGGTGCTGAGTGATGCTGTGGTGGTGCTGAGTGATGCTCTGGTGGTGAAAAATGGTGCGGTGGTGATGCTGAGTGACAACGTGGTGGTGCTGAGTGATGCTGTGGTGGTGCTGAGTGATGCTGTGGTGGCACTGAGTGGTACTGTGGTGGTGCTGAGTGGTGCTGTGGTGGTGCTGGGTGATGCTGTGGTGATGCTGAGTGATGCTGTGGTGGTGCTGAGTGTTGCTGAGGTGGCGCTGAGTGGTGCTGTGGTGGTGCTGAGTGATAATGTGGTGGTGCTGATTGATAATGTGGTGGTGCTGAGTGATGCTGGGGTAGCACTGAGTGATGATGTGGTGATGCAGAGGGCAGAAAGGCACAAAAAGCAGTCTAACAAAGGGCAGACGGGCAGAAAAACAAGGGAAAAACGAGTCTAACAGAGGGCAGAAGTGCACAAAAAAGCAGTCTAACAGAGGACAGAAGGGCAGAAAAACAAGGGAAAACGATTGTAACAGAGGGCAGAAGGGCACAAAAAACGAGTCTAACAGGGGGCAGAAAGGCCCAAAAACGAGTCTAACAGAGGGAAGAAGGGCACAAAAAACGAGTCTAACAGAGGGCAGAAGGGCACAAAAACAAGGGAATAACAGAGGGCAGAAGGGCACAAAAAACGATTCTAACAGGGGACAGAAGGGCAGAAAAACAAGGGAAAAACGAGTCTAACAGAGGGCAGAAGGGCACAAAAACGAGTCTAACAAGGGGCAGAATGAATCCCGCCCTGCGTGTTTGTCCACGAAGATGCCACCTTTTCGTGCAATACCTTTATTCAACTGGAGTACTTTCTACTGTCTAATCAGTAAGTGCTCCCTCGTTGGCTAAATGTATAGGGGCAGTTTGGCAATAACTGGCGCATCCCCAGGGATGCGCCAGTTATTGTGCGCCGCAGCTCCGCCACCCATGGTGCGCCGCATTTTCAATGCAGTGCACCATGTGGCAAAAAAGTGCCGTAAAAGCAGCGCATTGCTGGAGCTGCGTCGCAAGCGCGACACAGCTCCAGCAATGCTCTGGGGGGGGGGGGCCTATCTCCCCAATGCTGTGTCAAGCCTTGTGCCTGCTTCAAGCAGGCGCAGGGTTTTTACACATCATTGGCCTAAAAGTGACCGAGTGAAATCTTGTAGATTTCACTGAGCCACTTTTAGGAGGCGTTCCTGCACAGGAACGCCCTCCCCTGCGCCAGAACGTCTCCTGATGGCGCAGGGATTTACAATGTGACGCATCTCTCAGATGCGTCACGTTGTTAATACCCAGCACCATGGCGCATCTTTTGTGCTGCCGCTGCGTCACAAAAGTGACGCAACTGCGGTGCAAAAGAGGCGCAAGCGGCTTGTAAATCTGCCCCATAGTGCTTTTACTACACTGTAGCTGCGTAAAGGGCCAGAAGATGTGTCTCCAGTGACCATGTGTGCCTGTGCCTGTGTTACAGGCGCACATGGTCACTGGAGACACATCTTCTGGCCCTTTATGCAGCTGCAGTTTAGTAAAAGCACTATACATTTACCCAATGAGGGAGCACTTACTGGATAAGCGGGTAGAAAGTACTCCAGGGCAAATCACAAAATAATCCGCGATTTTGCTGGAAAATTCGTGAATTTGCTGATTTTTTGGCGATTTCGCAGGGAAATTTGCGAATTTGCGGATTGATAATTCGCAAATATCGCCCATGCTTAGAAATGAAGTGATTAGACTGAGTGAGACAAAGGGAGAGAGAGAGTGAAAGAAGTGAGAAACTAAAGGAAAGGGAGTAAGCAAAAGTAAATGAGGAAAGAAGAGTAAGGGAAAGGGACTGACGGATGAAGTGAGGGAAAAAGAGTGAAAGAAGTGCAGAGACTGAAAGAGAGTGAGGGATGATGAGTAAAGGGAGAGTGAGAAGAGACTGATCAATACAGCAAGACAAGGGTTGTGATGGAGGAAGATAGGAAAGAGAAGTGAGGGACGGAGAGGGGAAAGAGGGAGTTGGATAAGGTACTTCAGGGTGAAGGAAGAGTACTGATGGTGAGAGAAGGAATGTAAAGGTGAATATAGTGGAGTAAAGAGAATGATGGAAGAGGACTAACATAAACAAATGGAAGGAGAATAAGAGCGAGAGAGTGAAGAAAGGAAATAAGAGAAAAAGAAATAATAGAGTGATGAAAATATATTATTTTTGTCATACTTACCTTATAAATAATGACAAATTATATAGTATCTGTGGAAGAGTGAGGGAGAGAGAGAGGGAGAGAATGTGTAGTGTATAAATGAATGACTAAAGGGACTGAGTGAAGGAGAGGAAGAGACTGAGGGAAGGAGAGTATGGTGAGTGAGGAAAGGAGAGTATGATGAGTGAGGAAAGGTGGGACAAACAGTGACTAAAAGAAAGGGACTAAGGGTAGGGGAGTGAGTTAAGAGGAGTGAAAAAGTAAGGAAGTGCACTGAGGGAAAGAGATTGAGGGAGGGTGAGTGAGAGAAGGGGAGCAGGGCAGAGACAGGGAAGGAGGGTAAGGGACGGAGAGAGGGAAATAGAGTAGGGTAAGGGGAGTGAATGTTAAGAGAAGTGGAGTGATGGTGAGGGAAGGGGTATGAGGATGATAAAAGGGAGGTAAGTGAAAATGAGAAGTGGGGAGTGAGTGAGAGAAAAATTGAGTTATAGTGACTAAAATTGTGGAGGAGATTTAGAGATGGATGAAGCAAAATATAGTGAGAAAGGGAATTAAGGAAGGGTAGTGAACAAAATGGAGTGAATGAATGAAAGAAGTGGAGTGACTGAAGATCACTGAGGGATGATGTAATAGAAAGAAAGTTAGGGGGGCGTGAGAAGAGATTGAGTGATAAAGCAACACAAGGAATTGATTAAAGAAAAAGGAAACATAAGTAAGAAACAGACAATGGTGAAGGAAGAGTACTTTAGGAGAGTAGAGGTGAATGAAGGGTAGTAATGAAAACAAGATAAGGTGAGTAGGATCAGTAAAAGAAGTTTAGAAAAAGTTATAGTAAAGAATGTGAAGACAGAAAGAAAAGTAAGAGGCTGATAAAAAAATATTTTTTGTTTGTGAAACTTACCTTATAAATAATGGAACTTTATAATATATTTTCTTTAAAAAACATACTATCTATGGAAGAAAAGAAAACATTGAGTTATAATATATATTTCATAATACAAAAGAAAATATGAGTGAAAAAATAGAAAGGAAAAGAGTAGAAGGATGATAGAGAGAGATAGAAAGAGAGTATGTGAAAGACAAAGAGAGGTAGAGTGTGTGACTGAAAGGAAATGAAGTGGTTAGACTGGGTGAGAAAAAGAAAGAGAGGAAGAGAGAAATGGAGTGAAAAAAGTGAGAGACTCAAGGTATGAGAATTAGAAAAAGACATTAAAGAAAGGGGAATAAGGGAATGGGGTTGATAGATGGAGTAAGCAAAAGGAAATAAGTGAAACTTAGGAAATAGGAGCAGGAGAAAGAGAATGACAATGATGAACAGAGAAGAAAATATGAAACCAGAGAATATGACTTAGATTGAGTGAAAGGCAGTGACAGTGACAGAAATGATAGAAGGGTGAGGAAAGAGAGAAAGATAAGTAAGAGATTTTTAAAGAATTTTTTTTGTTTGTCATACTTACCTTATAAATATAATATCTGTGGAAGAGAAGAAACAATTCAGTTATAATGTATATTTCGCAATACAAAATACAAAATAATTTGTACAATATTTCAATTATTTTATTTTGCTGTTCTCAGAATGTATTGAATTTCACATAAAACAGTGAGTGCAATACTACTCATCATGACAGCGGGCAAAAAAAAACACAATCAAAAAGATTGTGTTAAAAAAACCATACAACATTTGAATACATAATGTAAATATTCGAAAAAAACATATCTTACATGTTATTCTCTAATTCGCAATTTCTTGTTTAAGTATGCTACATCTCCAACAATCACAAAGTAATAAAACAATATCACTTATTTTTTATAACCTCTAAATAAACTTCCATACAAGCATGTTCTAACAACATTTTCCCGAAAAAGTCATTTTGTTCTGAGATACTTCTCCTCACGGCCAAATATTATTTGTAAAGTCCTTAGTTTGCAAATTACTTAATTGTACTCTTAACCTTTCTTTTCCCGACCTTTAGAATCAAAAGTTCCAACGTGTTCTCTACCATCTAACTTTAGTAAAACCTCTACCTGATGCTATCATTATCTCAAATACAAGTTTTTTTAAATAATTTACTCACCCTCACTCACAAACTAATTCTGAACAACAGAGTATTCTTTCTTAACAGCAGTAATCTTCCAAGGCCAATTAATTTTCCTAAAATTTGGGTTGCAAAAACACTAGGTAAGAATTTGGTCAAAAGGCAAACGTTTTTTAAAAGTCAATTGAGTATCATTACAGTGTGTCCTGCCTTTTGGAGATTTTAAATAAGCTGTGTAATGTCCTGATGTTGTAGAAGGATCATCATGGAAGGTAACTGCTACAGTTACAAAAGTTCTTCCAGAAATTGATAGTTGAGAAGCCACAACATTTTTAATTGAAGTTGTCAATTTTGTTCCATCAGGTCTGCATCGTTGGAGCATTAAAATGATATACTGTCCATATCTTGGGATAAATAATGTTGATAACATTTCTGAGTTACATTGAGAACAGACCATGTTTAGATTTGCTTCTCTAACTAGATTACTGAAAGACACTGCTTTACAGTCTGGTAATGTTAAATATATAAATCTTTCAGTGTGTATGTCAGTACTACTTGAAAACGAACAATTGTCGCAGTCATGTTGCCATTTATAAGAAAGACCAAAAAGACTATCAATATCTACACCTTCATCTTGTAAAACAGCAAGCATATACATAATAAATTCCTGATAATCTTGCTGAATATTCTGAGAAAATTGAATTAGTCCAGCACATATGTCCAAAACATTTCGAATATCAGAAACATTTTCTATTTTAGTGTTATCACTGCTACATTTCTCAAACACAGAATTCAATAAACAACAAAATGTTTGGTCCCGATTTCTATAATATGTTGCTGTAAAGTTTCAAGAAAAAAACAACTTTAACCACTACATTTGCCTAGCAGTTGACACCAGAACTGTTTTCAAACTGAAATCCAACAACCTCTTCAGTAGTATCCTTTTTCTTTTTTGCTTCCAATCACAGGTTCATCTACTTTTTTTTTCTCTACCACTTCTCTACATTTTTTCTCATATCTTCTTTTTCGACCTACCACACGCTTTTCAATTAAAGGATATTGAGGTAAACTTGGAGCATATTCTCTTCTTAACTTGTTATACTCCTTCACACAATTTAGATCTGCACTAATCTTTGTCTCATAAAAATCAATCAGATACAATCCAGATAAGATTGAGATTTATGAATAGTCACCACATATGCCAAACAAATAGGAACCTGTTTTCGTCAGACATATAAATCTTTTACAGGCAAAAATCATGCTGAACAACAACTCAATTGTTGTACTTCTTCAATTTTATCAAATTTGATTTTCAAAAATTCAATCTCTTCTCTATTTGGGTAATTCACAAAACCAACAACATTACCCATTGCTCCATTCACCAAACCTCTTTCCACATGTAAATTTCTTCGTACAATAATCCGACAATTTAAACATACATACAGATTCTTTTCTAAACCAGCAGTTTTAGATATTGATTTCTCAAAATATTTCAATTTTAACTTCAACCTTTCTGACAAATAATAGTACTTCCTTCATGCTCTATTCTATCTTTAGCTTCCAGTTTCTTAATTTCTTGATTTTCTAACTTTAAAATTTTTTCATTGAAGATTGAACATTCTTGTACAGTTGGCATCAAGCATATAACTGACTTATCTTCTGCCACTTTACTATATATATTCTCTGTCACAACATTTTCATTTG
Organism: Lissotriton vulgaris; assembly: GCF_964263255.1. NCBI lineage: Eukaryota > Metazoa > Chordata > Amphibia > Caudata > Salamandridae > Lissotriton > Lissotriton vulgaris. The sequence goes on along the minus strand of NC_141696.1, from coordinate 457,052,031 downwards.
GAAACAAATTTGAAAGTAATCGTGCCTGTAAAGTTTTATTGCCATGTTCACTTAGTTTTCCAATTCTTATATCTGGAAGAATATTTCCATAATCAGCATCCTTTGCCTGTCGCATATTTTGTTCTGTATATTTGAAATGCGACCATATATTAACATTTCCAATACTTCCCAGGCACTTTCTGGTGTCTTCATGTGTAACAGTTTTAAACACAGGTTGGCCTTTCACAGGAGTTAGCTGCAGTAGATCTCCAAAAACGATGATGTGTTTGCCTCCAAATAACACATCATACTCTGTTTTAAGAATTTGTTGCATTCTTAAATGCACAAAGGCAAGCATTACATTTGATACCATGCTTACCTCATCAATAATGAGAAGTTTCGTTTTGTTAAGGACTCTAGAAACTTCACAACGAGCTTCTCCAGATAGCTTGTGGTATTCTAATTGATTTTCATGTTCGACTGGCAGCATCAATAAACAATGTAAAGTAATCCCTTTAATGTTGTGTGCTGCTAACCCAGTTGGAGCAGTGACAACACAGGAGAGTGACGACTCAGATCTATGCTATAGATATGATGCAATTCCTTTAATTATAAAACGTTTACCAGTTCCCGCTTCTCCACTCACGTATAGTCGGACAGGTTGGAATGACATACATGAGCATTCTTTTTTCTCATGACGTAAGCCATGCTCAATCTGCTCCGTCACTTCATCCTATATTTGTTTTTGCTCAAGATTTAGTTGTTTTTCAAATTCTTCTAAGTTGATTACATCCTCTTGAGCTTGTTCCATTGCTCTTTCCACCTCATCCATGGCAGTGGCTGCTTAATTTTGAATATTTGGTTGTCCTAGTGGATCTTGACTGAACGAAGCAGAACTTTGACTGTCTTGATAACTGTCTCTAGCAATCTCTGCTATAATGGCAGCTTCTTGCTGTATTTCGTAATTTACCATTTTCAGATAAGTAGCAAAAATAGGACATTCGATAATATCTTTAGTTCCGTTGAATGAATCTTCATAACTGTCAAAGTCTCCAAGTAGTTCCTCTACTGTAGGCCATGGCTTAAAGAGTTGCAAAAGAGCTAAATAGTAAAATTCCCTTTTGTCAGGAGTTTCGTAACTCAGTTTTCGGTGATTAATCAAATGTCCTTTTCTTTGTTTCACCAGACATCCTTCACATCCAATCACAGCATATACACCTTTATCGATATCTTCTGTAATATTCCTTTTAAAAGTGTAGCTTTGCAGTACTTCATACAGACAAATATTTTCAAGCTGATTACTTCTATTTGGATAGTATGTATCCAACATGTTTGTCTTCAGAATGTCTGTATTGTTTGGTTATTTTTCTGCTAAATATTCAATTTCTTGAATAGGTTTCAAAACTCAGTTTTGTGTTCTTGCAAGACCCAATCTCACCCAAATGATTGTTCTAGATTTCGCATACAGACTTGCAAATGAAAATCAATCAGAACATTCATATGCTCCAATTTCTCGATGAGACAACGTCTTCAAACTGTAGCTATACAATTTCTTACTTAGGATCTTTTCATGAGAAATGTCTTCCCACATTTCCTTTAGTTCCGTATTTTCAGATTTGGTGATGTAAGACGTTACATATCGAGCCACAGCAATAGAGTTGTCTGCAACATATTGAAAATCCATATTAGCATTCTACATGGATAAAATGAATGGGTTATAGTCATTTATTTATTTTGACTCTTCATTTCTTCTTAAATTGTAGGTATTTTTTGGGAATCTTCTTGTGACAGTATGTCACAAAGATGACATAAAATTGTTCACTCTTCCTTTTGAAATTACTGGTCGTGAAAATCCAAAACAACATTTGGTATAGAATTTATCCTTTGATTTGAAATTTCGTCAACAGTATTTGCCACAACAATGGCTTTTAAATCGTAAGACTTTTCCTCTTAACTCCTTATCTTTTGTACTATTGGGTATATCACATGTTTCATATTCTTCAATGAAAGACATTTCAGTGTCATCTGAGTCTGTTCCAAATTTGGGAGCATCTTTGATCCATAATAACATACCAATATGAGGAGCATCTCTCGCTTGATACTCTTTTCTCCAGAAGAAATCCAGAACCTCGCCAGGAGGAGGATTTTGTTTGTTTGTAATAAAATACATCATAGCTTCAAATCTATGATTAAAATACCTGCATACATTAACTGGATCCAAAGAGCATAGTTCTCCAGGTGTCTTGTACTCTATATTTTCTATGTTTGCATTTGCCTCTCGAAGAAATTCAAGTAAATCTTCCCAAGCATACTCAGCACAGCTTAGAGTAAGAAACCATGTAGGAGATCCTAAGTTTCTTAGCATACATTTCAAATCCCCATGACAACGGTACCAATACTCGTTAGTACCACGCTGACGTGCCATGAGATTAATTAGCTGAGATTCCAAAACACTGTCTTTCTGTTGGACTTTATCTATAAAGTCCTTTGCCGAAACATTTTGCAGATGTACTCCACTTTTTAGTATATGGTTCACTGCATAAGAAATTCCAGACAAGTCACTCTCAAATAGAAGATGAAACAAATATGGAATACATTGACGGAACCTCGGATCTTCTGCATATAATCTTGATGTCCGGTATTCAGATGCAGGAATCTGCATAGGTCGGTCATTATATTGTGCACCTTGACCTGTTGGAAATACCTGAGGAAAACAACGAGCTTCCAAGCTTTCTTCACAAACTTTAATGGGACATCCTTTTGCTTTTTTCATCTGAAATAATTCAATAGCATTCCCCATTGCTTCTTTGGAATGCAGAGGATGAACACTATAATGTTCATAAATTTCTTCACTTCTGGACACATCCATGACAAATCATTATCCTCTTCTACAGTTGTTTCCTCTTCTCCTACATATACATTTTTATAGTATTGATTGTCTCAATGTTTTTCTTTAAATCAAGAGGTGAATATACAACTCTTCCCTGTAATCCTCTCTGTAAATCTGAAGGATTCAATTTACCTGTCTTAGGCTCCATACGATCAACAGCCTGAAATGGATGCACACATGTAATCAGAATAGTCTCATAGGTATTTAAATCCATCAGTTCAGATGGAATATTTACCAACTCAAGATTATTATGTACAGCTCTAGCAGGCATTCTATTTTCATTTAATTTATTATAACAATATTTACAAATACGTTGATCATAACCCAAATCAAAACAATTTTCTACCAACAAATAAGTTGCAAAATCTTTCCACTCACTATTATTTTCCTCTTCACTTTTTAAATATAAATCAACTAACCTGGTTTGATTTTTGTAATGAGTGTGTCGACAACACACACAAGAAAAGTTTGGCTTTTCACCTGAAATAACCTTAAACTTTGTTATTTCTTGTTCAAAATTTTCTGTAATACAATTCTGTACATTTTCTACCATATTTCCTTCTATTACTGTATCAGTTTCTGCACTGTATTTTTCGGGACCAAAGTAACTAACCTCAATTTCTTCACAGATGTTCTTAACATCTAATTCAGATCCATGCAAAAGAGCACTATTTAACTGTTTGAGCTTTAGTGCTGGAGATTTTGCATAATACAACCTTCTCACTAATTTCCTTACTTCAGTATGATGCACTGCTAACATCCTGAAATGGTGAAAAAACATTCTGGCATACTTTTTTAGAAAGACAAGCCAGAGAATTCCCTTGCAGACCTGTTTTTTCTCTCAATCTGCAATGGTCTAATTCTTGCAACATTTTAATCTTTTGTTTCAGACTTTTCTTAGCATACTTACGTAAGAAATTGCGAAATAAATCAATTGAATCCTGTCGGACACTACAAATACTACTACAATTCCAAGTGTACACTGGAGCCTTAGGACGTCTCCCTAAAACTTCATCAGCTATCACCTCTTCTGCATTTCTAGGCACAATTTTCTCTTTTTCAATAGAACAACCGTCCTTCACCTCATATGCTCGACCACTGGTGTCAACTGCATGCAGCAAATCGTTATTCTGAAAGTAACTCTCTTCATTAAAAAATGGCTCACCACTTGAACTATGCTTCCATTTTCCAGAAAAAACATTACAAAAATTACTTCTATTTATTACTCTTTTCCATTTACTCTGGGTGTATTTATTCTATTAATTACTAAAACAAACAACTTATTTTTTGTGTCAAACGCGCGTTCAGCAATACTCTCAATATATATATTTTCTTATAAAAAGCTGTTATCCTTTTAGAAATCATTACATTTTTTAATAAATTTGAAACAACTCTGTTATAAAACATGTCCTTCCTGATTTGCTCAAACTGATTACTACGTCTATTACTATAGACAATTTGATCATCATATAGTTGGAAAACTTTTTTCTTTTTTCTCTGATTTCTCCTTGTAGATACTGGGAAGTGTTTTTCCTTTTCCACATTTTCTAAACTTGTTTTTCTTTGAGTTAATTTCTTTATGAAATCCTTGGTTGTCTTACCAGGAGCACTCTTCTTTTTGTCCATACTTTGTTGATTACGTAAATCTTCTAATTGTTTTTTCTTCGAAAAGTATGTCTGTTTATATTTTTTTCTTTTTCATTCTTGTTCGGCATGTTGATGTTTCTTTTTGTAGAAAATACAATCTATTGTGAAGAAAGAAAAAAATGTTATAGACCACTACTAACATACTACATAGAAATTATAACCACTAAATAATCTAAACACTGGTTCACTTTATAAGTAAAATTAAGGCATAGCAACAGTCTCTGAACAGAGTAGAAAATCATGTAGTGAATGCTGTTTCTGACTTAATGGAAGTGCATTGCTGTTTCAAAATTATAGAATTATTTGCTGAGAATAATATTTCAGGGTTAAAAACAGTACAGTGGTTTTCATGCAGTGTAGGGGGTCATAGTGGGATTAATATTTCTGACCCTAAACCCTAACACACTTCATCAGAAAATCTATTCTAATTTTTATTAAACACATCAACTATCCAAATTATTACAATACTACAAAAAGACTCACTCAAATAATTTTTATTTATAAATTATAAATGTATTCATCAGACATTTCTTATTGCAATAAAACTTCCAACATGACTTCGTCCGGTATTTCATTTTCATCAAATACAAAATTTACATCTTCAAATTCAAAATCTTCTACCGCTTCTTCAAAAACACTGTCCAAACTCTCATCAAATAAATCTTCATTTTCAGTATCAATTTCCTCTGGAAAATGTCCGTCTTTGACATCCTCTATTAATTCGCATGAGATCTCAAAATTCAAAGCAACGTTCTCTTGATGCTCTTCCATTGCACCAATATGATAATGTTGCTGGTCCTTGCAAAAAAATATAAACACTTAATTATATCATTTTCACTAATAGATAATAAAAAGCTCCCTTTATCAATTTTATAAGTACATATATTCCCATACTTTTAAACACACTAACTACGCAAATTAATCTGCCACATTCCTCTGAAATGAAAACAGACTCACACTGTGATCTTAGGCACATAACACTATCCCTTGCAATTTAGTAAAATAAATACTACAGTCAAAGGGGGTCTTACTGTGAGTGTTCTTTCAAGGTTTTCAGGACTGTAGAACTGTTGAAAGAGTTTATAATTTGTTTCTCGGAATGGAATTTCTGGGTTTAGCACAATGAACTGGTGTTCAAGTTGTGTAGAGAGTGAAGGTGGGACTCAGAATGTACAAATGAAAATTCACTGAAATGATTACTACTTGCTACACAGACCGTTGCTTTTGCATTTCAACAGCACACCCGGCATCTAAATTGCACAGCATGAAAACAATTTGAAAATTTAGAATCCTGAGATACATACTGCATTGATCTTTCTACAACTATCTCTCCTAAATCATGACACACTCCATGGTAAACGTGATTTAGCCCACAGAGGGACAGATAGTAGAAACAGAGAGAAAATGGTACAAGCAGTGGATGTGAGACTACAGACAGAGAGAGAAAAGTTTTAACATGATAGCACTGTCTAAAACACACCAGCAACCATATCATAATAGACCTGTGCAAATGCATATGAAAGGGTGCAGACAGATGGTACAGGCACAGATAGAGAGATGGTGCAGATAAAAAAGAAAATAACGCAGGCAGAGACTAAACTGTTACAGACAGGGGATAGATGGTGCAGGGCTGCAAGCAGAGGAACAGATGGAGCAGTCACAAAAAAGATGGTGCAGAGAGACAGTGAGATGGTATGAGCACAGACAGAGATAGTGCAAGCAGACACAGACATGGTACACACAAAGCATAAAATGGTACAACAGAGAAGAAATGCTGGAAACAGACACTGAAATGTTACATGCAAAGGCTGAATTGAGCACACAGAGGTGGAGAAAGAGAAGACAGACAGAAAAGAATACAAGCAGAGGGTGCGAAACTACTGATAGACAGGGAAAAGATTTAACATGGTAGCACTGAGTAACATACACCAGCAGCCATATCATGAATTGAATTTAAGACACAGAATATACCCAATGTATATCACCACAACATTACGATGCAGAAAACTGACTAATTTCCTAAAAACATTTTCAGGAGATAATACAGAAAGACACTGAGCTGCATAAAGCAAAGAGTATTATTAAGAAAGCAAAGGAGAGAATCACCCATATCATAAAAAGGCCTCTGCAGATAAAAAAAAGTGCAATCACAGAGAGAGCCATACTGCACACAGAAAAGGAGATGGAATTAGTTGAAAGTATGTTTTACTTGCAAAAAGCAGACCATATATATATATAAGCAAGACATAACATTCATTTTTCATTTCAACAGCACACCCTGAACCTTAATTGCACAGCATGGAGCCTATTTGGGAATTAAGAGACCTAAGACACCTGCTGCCTAAAATTCTCTAGCAGTACATATCCTAAAGCCTAAATGCCCCGTGCCTGAGATGCATCATTAAAGCTGTGTGAATAATACCTGCGTCAGCCCCGAACCGGAGATGCATCAACAGAGCTGTGTGAATAATAACTGCATCAGCCCCATGCTTGAGATGCATCATCAGAGCTGTGTGAATAATAACAGCTGGCAGACCCGTGCTGAGGTGCGTCATCAGAGTTGTGTGAATAATAACTGCTGTGAGCACTGTACCTGAGGTGCATCATCAGAGCTGTGAGAGTAATAACAGCCCTCAGCCCTGTGTCTGAGGTGCATCATCAGAGCTGTGCGAATAATAACAGCTGTGCGCACCGTGCATTCTGATAGTTAGGCCCTTCTGGGCATGTGTGAAGTGGAGTATGTTAAACATAGTTTGTCTCTAGACAGGCTACAAGGACAGTTAACAGAAAGGTAGGAGACAGCACATGGGAAACAAAATGACTGCAAGAAACACAAAATAGATTCCAGCTCATGCCAACAAATCTGTATAATATTCAACACATGGGCTGTGTTCTCTGTCTTAAATAAATGACTGGGATAAATGGTTTTAGTAAAATGAGCACTTTTAAAGTTTTTCACCAGGATGTTAGATGTAATCCACCATGTCTGCGTCTGCTTGCACGATCTGTGTCTGTGCTCATACCATCTCACCATCTCTACTGACAAAAAATAGGCCATATAAATATAAGCAAGACATAACATTCCTTTTTCATTTCAACAGCACACCCTGTATCTTTATTGCACAGCATAGAGTCTATTTGGGCACTAAGAGGCCTGACATACATGCTGCCTAATATTCTCTAGCAGTACATACCATAAAGCCTAACTGACTTCAAGAATACATGTATTCCCATATTTTTAAACACATCAACTAAGCAAATTATTCATCCAGTTTCATTTAAAATCTAGCTTCACTCACAGTGTGATCTTAGACAAATGACCAGGATCTTACATGTAATCGACCATGTCTGTCTGCTTCCACTATGTGTGTCTCTGCTCATACCATCTCACAGTCTCTCTGCACCATCTTTACAGATTACAGAAAAACATGCAAATATAATTCTTTCTTTCACCCAGACACTCTCTATGATCCTGGTCAAAATAGTCTGAGAGTTATACTAGAGAAGTAGGTGCATTCTGTTAGTTAGGCCCTTCTGGCTATGTGTGAAGTTGAGTATGTTAAACATACTTTGTCTCTAGACAGGCTACAAGGACAGTTAACAAAAAAGGTAGGAGAGAGCACATGGGAAACAAAATGGGTGGCAGAAATACTAAATGGCTTCCAGCTCATGCCAACAAATCTGTTTAATATTTAACACATGAGCTGTGTTCTCTGTCTTAAAGAAATGAATGTGATAAATGGTTTTAGTAAAATGAGCACTTTTAAAGTTTTTCAACAGGATTTTACATGTAATGTACCATGTCTGTGTCTGCTTGCACTATCTGTGTCTGTGCTCATACCATCTCACCGTCTCTACTGGCAAAAAACAGACCACATATATATATATAAGCAAAGCAAGATATAACATTCCTTTTTCATTTCAACAGCACACCCTGGATCTTTAATGCACAGCATAGAGCCTATTAGGGAACTTAGAGGCCTGACAGGCATGCTGCCTAAGATTCTCTAGCAGTACATATCCTAAAGCATAACAGACTTCAAGAATATATGGTATTCCCATATTTTTAAACACATCAACTAAGCAAATTATTCACCCAGATACATTTAAAATCAAGCTTCACCCACAGTGTGATCTTAGACACATGACCAGGATGTTACATGTAATCTACCATGTCTGTGTCTGCTTCCACTATGTGTGTCTGTGCTCATACCATCTCAACGTCTCTCTGCACCATCTTTACAGATTATAGAAAAACATGCAAATATAATTCTTTCTTTCAACCAGACACTCACTGTGATCCTGTTCAAAATAGTCCGAGAGATATACTAGAGAAGTAGGTGCATTTTGTTAGTTAGGCCCTTCTGGGCATGTGTGAAGTTGAGTATTTTAAACTTAGTTTGTCTTTAGACAGGCTACAAGGACAGTTAACAGAAAGGTAGGAGACAGCACATGGGAAACAAATTGACTGCCAGAAATACAAAATGGCTTCCAGCTCATGCCAACAAATATGTTTAATATTCAGCACATGGGCTGTGTTCTCTGTCTTAAATAAATGACTGTGATAAATAGTTTTAGTAAAATGAGCACTTTTAAAGTTTTTCACCAGGATGTTACCTGTAATCTACCATGTCTGTGTCTGCTTGCACTATCTGTGTCTGTGGTCATACTATCTCACCGTCTCTACTGGCAAAAAAACAGACCATATATATATATAAGCAAGACATACCATTCCTTTTTCATTTCAACAGCACACCCTGGATCTTTATTGCACAGCATAGAGCCTATTTGGGCACTAAGAGGCCTGACAGACATGTTGCCTAAGATTCTCTAGCAGTACATATCCTAAAGCCTAACTGACTTCAAGAATACATGTATTCCCATATTTTTAAACACATCAACTAAGCAAATTATTCCCCCAGATTCATTTAAGATAAAGCTTCACTCACAGTGTGATCGTAGACACATGACCAGGATGTTAAATGTAATCTACCATGTCTGTGTCTGCTTGCACTATCTGTGTCTGTGCTCATATCATCTCACTGTCTCTACTGGCAAAAAACAGACCATATATATATAAGCAAGACATAACATTCCTTTTTCATTTCAACAGCACACCCTGGATCTTTATTGCACAGCATAGAGCCTATTTGGGAACTAAGAGGCCTGACAGTTATGCTTCCTAAGATTCTCTAGAAGTACATATCCTAAAGCCTAACTGACTTCAAGAATACATGTATTCCCATATTTTTAAACACATCAACTAAGCAAATTATTCACCCAGATTCATTTAAAATCAAGCTTCACTCACAGTGAGATCTTAGACACATGACAGTATAGCTTGCAAATCAGTAAAATAATTACTTTCTACTCTTAAAACATTTTGTATGGCATTTCTACAGTATACCAAAAATGGTTGCAAAACTACAAGTTGACAATCTGACAATTCTAACAGTTGTAAGGAAGAAAAAGAGGGAAAAAGTAAAGAGAACAATTACATGAAAAGGAATAACTGAAATGAAGTGAGGAAGTCAGGAAAGAGAGTAAAAGGAAAGAAAGTGCGAAAGGAGACTAAGGAAAAAGTACTGACATAAGAGGAGAAAGTAAAAAGTAGTAAGTGTAAAGGAAATAATTTATAGAAACAGAGAGGAATGAAAAGGAAGAGTAGTGGAAAGAAAAGAAAACAGTGAGAGAGAGAAAAATAAGGACAATGACAGACTGTGAGGGAGTGAAACAGTTATAGTGACTAAGGCATGATAAAAGGAGAAATACAGTGAAAAAGAGTTAGAGGCTCACCTTTAAAACTGTTTTTGAAGATTTAGAACAGTGGCAGTCACAAACCAGATTTTCTTATGCAGATTCTCCGCATAATGCTTCTGTCACTGCAGCCTCAGAATAATGACATAGATTCCCTCTCATTTCAGACCCACATTCACGTACATAACCAATCACATTTCTTCCCACACAAATTCAAAATCAAACTAACATTTCAAGTGGTTCTACCTTTCAATATTTTCAAAGTCACATACAGTTCAACCCTCCCCCTCTGCCCTCTTTGCGTGTTACGATGGTAACACCTCATACTGTACCTGGCTGAAGACACAGGTCAGAAGTTCATATCTCAATGTTGCAAAAAAAACAGCAAGGCTGTTTGACCTTCAAATACACCTGCTTATCCACTGCTTTGTTAGTTTTGATGATTTTTTCTCAACCAATAGCATTTTTCCTTTTAAAAAACATTACCACGCACCTTAGTTTTCAATCTTGAATTGTAAGAAACAACCATTCATTTCTATTTTTTCAATTGCACTGAACCTCATCCACATTTTTTTCTAAACTCTCAGCTTCTAACTGCCATTTCACTTCCAGAGCCCATCTGAGTACTACTGGATCTGCCTTCAAAATGCTAAAAGTTTGGGTTATAGGACATAGCTATATTTTCTGGAGTAAAAGGTATGCAGAAAATAGATGATTTCTCAACCTTGATTTACCATATGTGGATATTATGTGGATTGGCCAGAGAGGATTAAAATGTCACCAATTGATGCTATTGGGAAAATCCTTTTTATATCTGCCACACCCTGACCTCATTATTGTGCACTGTGTTGGAAATGACTTGGGCACTTTGACTGGGGTAGGTCTGGAAATGCTTTTAAAGGACACCTTTGGGCAATTGATGTCACTTTTTCCACAAACTGCCTTTGTATATTCAAATATATGCCAAAGACAAAAATGGAATTGGTCCAACCAATATTGTCCACAGATTGAGAAAGCAAGGAAACATCTGAATAAGTCTGTTTCTGCTTTCCTCAGAGACTATGGAATGGGTTCTATATACCACAACAACTTGCGTTACGACATGCAAGGCATTTATAGAGGAGACGGTGTACATTTCACAGTTGACGGGAACAGTCTTTCTTTTGAATTTACAACTTTGCATCAGTACTTACTTGTAGGTATATAAAACACTTTATAAACACAACAGCTCTCTTTAGAGCCAACCAACATCTAAACTCTCAAACATGTTATTTAACTATATTTTTGTTGTGTTTGTTTGTTGACATGCGTGCACGGTGCGCGCACCCGTGGTATTTTCTTTTTCAAAAACAATTTTTTTTGCCCGTTGGGGTCCATCAGGGACCCCCTGAGAAATCCTAGGGGGTCAGGGAGTCTCTACCTTGGCCCCTTTCCACGATCTCCACTATCGAGGTGCGCAAAAGAAAAAAATATATGTTTTTTTGGGCCTTGGGGGTCCTTAATGAACCCCCTGAGAAAACCTAGGGGGTCAGCAAGTCTCCACCCTGCCCCCTTTCCACGTTCTGCCCCTTTGTTCTCTACAATATTTTGACTCGCACTGACAAAATGGCGGTCAACACATCCTGATTTCCTCCGAATCGAATGTTGACAGACGTCAAACAGCAAATCAGAATTCCGCTCGCTCACAGGGGTGCGCGCACGGGTGTGCGCACCCGTGCGCGCTTATAGATATATAATTGATTTTAACTTTAATTTTCTCTGCAACTACTGGAGGGATTTACACCATTTAAAGAAAAGCATATTCTGCGAACCGGACTTTACCTTTTTGGCAAATTTCTTATGATTCCATTCAGCCGTTCGGGCTGTAGCAGTGTCTAATCGTCCTATGGAAATTAACATGGGGAAAACACGTTTTGGGACGCCCTTTTATCTCAGCCCCCACTTGACGAATCCCCCCCAAACTTTCAGGGAAGGAGCGGAGCGGAGCAGGCCATCTTCTTTGAGAAATTCACAAAGATTCGTCAACCGGCGCCAAAGTCATTCCTAATAGAATGTTCCGGATTTACTATGGAAACTAGGTCCTAACTATAACTACCTACTGGCGACCGCCAGTGGGTAAAATATATATATATATATATAAGTATATATACATATATTTACTGAAAAAACCATAGGTTTCACACCAGTTATAGTTAGGAATTAGCATTTAAAAAAACGTATTAAATTCACTGATAAAACCATAGGTTTCACACCAGTTATAGTTACCTGGAAATTTTACTGACATAAAACCATTGAAATTCCCACGTTATAGTTAGTTGGACTTGCGCGCCTGCAATGCACTGCTGATGATGTCACATATTACATCACTCATGACATGGTCAGTGACATCACTCATGACATCACTGATGACACCATCCAGTGAATGTGTGTCTTTCTGAAAAATAAATATGTTTTATATATGTATTTGTAAAAGTGGATGGAAGAATAAATGTTTAAATAAGTGTCTAAAGGGATGTTTTCTAAAAAAAATGATTGATTAACTGGCTTATTAAATATATCTTAGTCAATACATATATTAGCGAGTAATGTTTAAATATTTAAATGTTTGTATCAGTATTTCACTTTGTGTATAAGTGGCTGCATGGGTTGGTGAGTAGCTACATATGTGTGTATATGGGTTATTAGATGTTTTTTTAGTATCAGTAAGAGTGTCTGTATGGTATGGCGGGGGTATTACTTAGCACATAGATGCATCAATGACTGACTCACTGTTTGTATGTGTTTTGAAAACAGCATATGTGCAGGACTGTATGGGTGGATGAGTGTGTATATGTGTGTGCTAGTGTCTTTATCAGTAACTACATATGTTTTAATCTAGTATATGGAGTATTGATGTATATAAGTCAGTAAATGTGAGAGTGAGAGATTGTAAGAGTTTCTGTTTAAATAAGTATGTGTTTCTATAAGTGATTGTTTAAGAGAGTAAGTATGTGTAAGTTTCCTTAGAAGTAAGGTGGTAGTGTGTGTATAGCTGTATATGCAAATAAATGGATGTTCAATAGTTTATTTGCATGTGTGAGTATGTGTGTGAGTAACTTTTGGATGACTATATAGAAATGTTGGTGAATGAGTGGATGTGTATATAGATGGCAGAATTACTGAATTGGTTGTTGTGACTGGTATGGGTATCTCCATGTTTTTGAAAATGTTAGTTTCTATTTTTGAATATGTGTTTCAAGGGTTACATTACACTGAAAGGAGGTCTGTCACTCTGTCACAAGGATGGTGCCATCAGTGATGTCATGAGTGATGTCACTGACCATGTCTTGAGTGATGTAATATATGACATCATCAGCAGTGCATTGCTGTTTTTTTCAGTGAATTTCAACGTTGTTTTAAATGCTAATTCCTAACTATAACTGGAGTGGAACCGATGTTTTTTTCAGTGAATTTCATAGGTTTTTTAAATGCTAATTCCTAACTATAACATGTGTGAAACCTATATTTTTTCAGTGAATTTCATAGGTTTTTTAAATGCTAATTCCTAACTATAACTGGTGTGAAACCTATGGTTTTTCAGTGAATATATATATAAATATATATATATATTCTTATAACCTTCATCCTTCGCCTGACGCATATTTTCACGCAGTTCAGCATAACTGAAGTTTAACCATATATTGACGTTGCCAATGTTCCCTAGGCACTTCCTGGTATCTTCATGCGTAAGGAGTTTAGACACTGGTTGTCCTTTCACTGGTGTCAGCTGCAGAAGATCACCGAAAACAATGATGTGTTTGCCACCAAATAACACATCATACTCTGTTTTAGGAACTTTTTGCATTCTCAAATGCACAAAGGCAAGCATGACATTGGAAACCATGCTTACTTCGTCAATGATAAGAAGTTTCATCTTCTTTAGGACTCTTGAAACTTCACAACAAGCATCTCCAGATAACTTGTGGTATTGTAATTTGTTATCATGCTCCACTGGCAGCATCAGTAGACGATGCAAAGTAATACCTTTGATGTTATGTGCTGCCAGACCAGTTGGAGCGGTGACAACACAAGACAGCGATGACTCTGTCCTTTTCTGTAAATAACATGAAATTGCTTTAATGAGGAAACTTTTTCCAGTTCCTGCAGGCTTCAACGACGTACATGAGCACTCTTTCTTCTCATGACCTAATCCATGATCAATTTGGTTGGCAACTTCGTCATATATTTTCCTCTGGTCAACGTTGAGTTGTCTTTCCAAATCTTCTAAGTTAACTGCATCTTCCTGAGCATGTGCCATGGCTCTTTCCACTTCAATCATGGCAGTGGCAGCTTCATTTAACAAGTCCTCCTAGTGGATCCTGACTCAATGAAGTGGAACTCTGACTGTCCTGAGAACTGTCTCAAGCAATCTCGGATGCAATTGTTGCTTCCTGCTTGATTTCTGCATTCAACATTTCTAGATATTTTGGAAAAACAGGACATTCTATGGACTCCTTGGCTCCATTGAAAGAATCTTCATAACCGAGGAAATCTCCAAGCAGTTCCTCTTCTGCACGCCAAGGCTTGAAAAGTTGCAAAAGAGCTAAATAGAAAAACTCTTTTCTTTCAGGAGATTCGCAATTCAATTTTCGATGATTTACCAATTGGCATTTTCTTTGCTTGACCAGACATCCCTCACTTCCAATTACAGCATACAATCCTTTATCAATATCTTCTTTGCTGTTCCTCTTGAATATGTAATTTTGTAGAACCTCATACAGACAAACATTCTCGAGGTGACTGCTTCTATTTGGATAATATGTATCCAACATGTTGGTCTTCAAAATATCTGTACTGTTTGTCTCCTTCTCCGCCAAATACTCAATTTCCCGTACAGGTTTCAGAACTCGATTACGTGTTGCAGCAAGACCAAGACTCACCCAAATTATACTCCTAGATTTGGCATAGAGACTTGCTGAAGATAACCGATCAGAACATTCGTATGCTCCGATTTCTCGATGCGACAACATCTTTAGACTGAAACTGTACAACTTCTTACTGAGGCTCTTTTCATGTGAAATGTCATCCCACATATCCTTCAGTTCTGTATTTTCTTTTTTGGTGATATAAGACGTCACATACCGAGCCACAGCCATACAGTTATAAGCCACAAACTGTATATCCATGTTAGCATTCCACATGGACAAAATCACTGGGTTGTAGTCGTTGATGGACTCTTCGTTTCTTTTTAAATTGTATGTATTTTTTGGTGATTTCCTCGTCACATTATGTCGCAGCGAAGACATCAAATTGTTCACTCTTCCTTCAGATATCACTGATCGTGGAAACCCAAAACAACATTTTGTATAGAACTTGTTCTTGTTTCTGAATTTACGACAACAGTACTTTCCACAACGATGGTTTTGAAAGCGTAAAACTTGTTCTCTTAAACTTTTGTCTTTGGAACAGCACATGTAGAATACTGTTCTATGAAACTCATCACTAAGTCATCCGGATCTGTTCCAAATTTGGGTGCATCTTTGATCCATAGCAGCATATGTATATGAGGAGCACCTCTTGCTTGATACTCCTTTCTCCAGAAGAAATCCAACACCTCTCCAAGAGGTGGATTTTTCTTGTTTGTAATGAAAGACATCATAGCTTCAAATCTATGATTGAAGTACCTGCATACATTGACTGGATACAAAGAGCACAGTTCTCCGGGTGTCTTGAATTCGATATTTTCAATGTTTCCATTTGCTTCTCGTAGAAATTCAAGTAAGTCTGCCCAGCCATACTCGGCACAGCTGAGAGTGAGGAACCATGTGGGAGTTCCTAAGTTCCTCAGCATACATTTTAAGTCACCATGATGACGGTACCAATACTCATTAGTACCACGCTGACATGCCATGAGATGAATCAGGTGAGAATCCAAAATACTGTCTTGCACATTGACTTTTTCCATAAACTCCCTTGCCGAGATATTTTGCAGCTGTACACCACTTTTCAGGATGTGGTTCACTGCATAAGACAGTCCAGACAGATCACTTTCATACACTAGATGAAACAAATAGGGAATGCATTGACGAAACTTAGGATCTTCTGCATAGAATCATAAAGTCCGGTATTCAGAAGCAGGAATTTGATCAGGTCGCTCATCATATCTCCTCCTCGACCTGTTGGAAATAACTGTGGGAAACACCGAGCTTCCAAACTTTCCTCCCAAACACTAATGGGACTCCCTTTGGCTTGTTTCATTTGAATCAACTCAAATAGCATTCCCCATGACTTCTTTAGAATGCACAGGATGAACACTATAATGTTCATATATTTCTTCATTTTTAGAGGCATCTACTTTCTCTATTTGTCCAGTACACAAATCGCTGCCCTCTTCTTCACTTAGTTCGTCTTCTGCAACACAGACATTCTTGTAGTACTCATTGTTTTTCATCAAATACAACGTTGCCTTTTTGACTTTCCTAACATCTACTAAATCTTGCCAGATTTTCTTACTCTTTGTCGGAACCCCATTAACTAGGATAACCAGAGGTTCCTCTTCCACTTTGTCTATACCAATTATATCAATATTTTTCTTCAAATCCAGAGGCAAATAAACAACTCTTCCCTTTAATCCTCTCTGTAAATCTGAAGGAGGCAATTTCCCTGTCTTAGGCTCCATTCAAACAATAGCCTGAAAAGGATGGACATTTTGAATCAAAATAGATTCATAAGTATTTGAATCCTTCAGTTCAGAAGGAATGTCAACCAATTCCAGATTATTATGAACCGCTCTAGCAGGCATCCGGTTTTGATTTAATTTGTTAAAACAATAAGTACACATACGTTGATCTGATCCCAAATCAAAACGATTTTCTACGAACAAGTATGTAGCAAAATCCTTCCATTCACTATTGTTTACCATTTCAGTTTTTGTATTTAAATCCACTAACTTAGTCTGATTCTTATAATAAGTCAGTCGACAACACACACAAGTGAAATTAGGCCTCTTACTTGATTTCACTATAAACGTGGAAATTTCCTCGTGAAACTTATCTGTACTGGAAATCTGTACACTCTCTTCCATATTACCTTCTTCTACTGGGTCAATTTCAACATTGTTCTCTTTACTAGCAAAGTAACAAAACTCAATTTCTTCACAAATACTCTTCACATCTACTTCAGAACCATGCAAAAGAGCAGTGCTTAATTGTTTAAGCATAATTGCTGGACTCTTAGCATAATACAACATTCTAACTAATTTCCATACTTTATTATGATGCACTGCTAGCATCCTGAAATGATGAAAAACACTCTGGCATACTCTCCTGGAAAGACAAGCCAGTGAATGACCAGGCAAACCTGTCACTTCTCTCACTCTGCAAGGATCTAATTCTTGCAACAACTTCATTTTCTGTTTTAAACTTTTCTTATTAAATGTCCGTACAAAATCACAAAGCAAATTGATGGAATCCTGTCGCACACTGCAAATACTACTACACTTCCAGGTGTACACTGGTCCTTTAGGACGTCTTCCTAAAACTTCATTACCTAACACCTCTTCTGCCTCTGT
The DNA here is from genome assembly GCF_964263255.1 of Lissotriton vulgaris. NCBI lineage: Eukaryota > Metazoa > Chordata > Amphibia > Caudata > Salamandridae > Lissotriton > Lissotriton vulgaris. Next base: position 457,034,209 of record NC_141696.1, on the reverse strand, counting down.
TGACACAAGTTTTTCTTTTTCAACAGGACAACCGTCTTTCACCTCATAAGCTCGACCACTGGTGTCAACTGCATGCACCAAGTCATTGTCCTGGAAATAAATCTCCTCTTTAAAAAATGCCTCACAACTTGAACTATGCATCCATTCTCCTGACAAAATTTCACAAAAATTACTACAATTAACTGTTCTCTTCCATCTACTATTTGATTTGAAATCATAAATTGCCTTGTTCAGTTTCCTAATCCTATTGATTATCAAAATAAATAACTTTCGCTTAATTTCGAAAGCCTGATCAATAATTTTCTCTACATTTTTCTTTTTCTTATAAAAAGCCACTTTCTGTTGACCTTTCTTAATATTTTTTAACAAATTGCCAATTATCCTGTTGCGGAACATTCGTCTACGAATGTCTCTGAACAGATTTTTCCTTCTACTACCATGCACAGTGCAGCAGTAACATTTTTTAGGGGCCTTTCCTTCCCGTTTAAATTGGCTCTCTTTTTCTGGACTAAAACATGTTCTGTAGTGATACTTTTTCATCTGCAAATGTTTCTTAAAAAAGATTTTGTTGTCTTACCCGGAGTTTTTTTGGTGACTTGACAAGTTTTTATTGTAGAGGACTGCTGCAAAGGTTTACCAAGGTGGGGTGTAAGTCGCTTTGCTTCTTTTCTTTTCGTTTGCCTTGAGGGCATGTTTGAATTTTTCAAAAAATCTTGAGTTGAATCTGTGGTAAATTAAAAAAAAATGTTATTAACCACTATTACCAAACAGTAAACCAATAACAGTAAGCAAGCAATTAACACACTAGTTGTCAATTCTACCTATGGTAATTTAGCAGCATAGACAGAATATGTACTGCTGGAGTTTCATAGCCAGTATGGCGCATATTTACAAAGCCTTTGAGCCATTTTAAGTCAAAAAACACATTTTTAAAACACATCAAGTAAGTAAATCATTCTCCCCGATTCATGGGAGAAGTGACTTAAAATGGCCTAACACACATGGGGGCGTATTTACAAGGCCCTTGCACCACTTTTGCGTCACTATTAACATGGGAAAAATGACATGACAATAACTCAAAGGCCTTGTAAATATGGCCCATGCAGGCTATGAAACTCTAGCAGTTCATATCAGGAAACCTAAATGACTTCAAGAAACGTTTTTAAACACATCAAGAAAGCAAATAATTCTCCCAGATTCATGGGGAAGTGACTTAAAATGCCCTAACACACATGAGGGAGTATTTACAAGGACCTTGCACCACTTTTGCGTCACTTTTAACATGGGGAAAATGACGTGAAAGTGGCTCAAAATCCTTGTAAATATGCCCCATGCTGGCTATGAAACTCTAGCAGTACATATCAAGAAACCTAAATGACTTCAAAAAACGTTTTTAAACACATCAAGTAAGCAAATTATTCTCCCAGATTCATGGGGAAGTGACTTAAGATGCCCTGACACACATGGGGGCGTATTTACAAGGCCCTTGCACCACTTTTGCGTCACTTTTAACATGGGGAAAATAACGTGAAAGTGGCTCTAAGTCCTTGTAAATATGCCCCATGCTGGCTATGAAACTCTAGCAGTACATATTAAGAAACCTAAATGACTTCAAGAAACGTTTTTAAACACATCAAGAAAACAAATTATTCTCCCAGATTCATGGGGCAAGTGACTTAAAATGGCCTAACACACATGGGGGTGTATTTACAAGGCCCTTGCACCCCTTTTGCGTCACTATTAACATGGGGAAAATAACGTGAAAGTGGCTCAAAGTCCTTCTAAATATGCCCCATGCTGGCTATGAAACTCTAGCAGTACATATCAAGAAACCTAAATGACTTTAAGAAACGTTTTTAAACACATCAAGTAAGCAAATTATTCTCCCTGATTCATGGGGCAAGTGACTTAAAATGCCCTAACACACACGGGGGCGTATTTACAAGACCCTTGCACCACTTTTGCGTCACTTTTAACATGGGGAAAATAACGTGAAAGTGGCTCAAAGGCCTTGTAAATATGCCCAATGCTGACTATGAAACTCTAGCAGTACATATCAAGAAACCTAAATGACTTCAAGAAATGTTTTTAAACACATCAAGTAAGCAAATCATTCTCCCACATTCTTGGGGAAATGACTTAAAATGCCCTAACACACATGAGGAGGGCGTATTTACAAGGCCCTTGCACCACTTTTGCGTCACTTTTAACATGGGAAAAATAACTTGAAAGTGGCTCAAAGGCCTTGTAAATATGCCCCATGCTGACTATGAAACTCTAGCAGTACATATCAAGAAACCTAAATGACTTCAAGAAAAGTTTTTAAACACATCAAGAAAGGAAATTGTTCTCCCAAATTTATGGGGAAGTGACTTAAAATGCCCTAACACACATGAGGGAGTATTTACAAGGCCCTTTCACCCCTTTTGCGTCACTTTTAACATGGGGAAAATGACGTGAAAGTGGCTCAAAGTCCTTGTAAATATGCCCCATGCTGGCTATGAAACTCTAGCGGTACATATCAAGAAACCTAAATGACTTCAAGAAACGTTTTTAAACACATCAAGTAAACAAATTATTCTCCCTGATTCATGGGGCAAGTGACTTAAAATGGCCTAACACACATGGGGCGTATTTACAAGGCCCTTGCACCACTTTTGCGTCACTATTAACATGGGGAAAATAACGTGAAAGTGGCTCAAAGTCCTTCTAAATATGCCCCATGCTGGCTATGAAACTCTAGCAGTACATATCAAGAAACCTAAATGACTTTAAGAAACGTTTTTAAACACATCAAGTAAGCAAATTATTCTCCCTGATTCATGGGGCAAGTGACTTAAAATGCCCTAACACACATGGGGGCGTATTTACAAGACCCTTGCACCACTTTTGCGTCACTTTTAACATGGGGAAAATAACTTGAAAGTGGCTCAAAGGCCTTGTAAATATGCCCCACGCTGGCTATGAAACTCTAGCAGTACATATTAAAAAACCTAAATGACTTCAAGAAACGTATTTAAACACATCAAGTAGACAAACTATTCACCTTGAATCATGGGGCAATTGAAATATTTGTTGAAAGAAGCAGACACCATTTTTCCTTCTCTTAAATTTAAAAAGCATTCCTTTTCCTTAAAAACGAATTTCAAGTCATAATTTGAAAACACAGCACAGCTCCTATGTACAAGCACACCCTGTCAGTACTAATGCTTCACATTATCTCCAATTACAATTTCTCAAAGAAACAAAATCTTTTTGTAAAACACTTGACACAAAGCAACATTTTAAATACACAACTTTCTTCCTAGTTGTCTCCCTAAAGCATACTAGTCTCTATCTAAATTAAATGAATCTTTTCTCTCCTTAGCAAATGCTTTTTGAATTTCAAAACAGTCTCAGACACACACCAATTTTTCTTTAGCAGAGCAAAGGGTATACACTCCAGAGGCTGCAACCAGATTATATGGCTGAGATACCCGCCACCCCCTCTCAACACAATCCCCAAAGGAGGGAAACCGGAAACAGTTCTTGAAGTTTTTGGAAGAGGGAGGGAGTGACCCTCCCGGCCGTATTTATTAAAACAAAAAATTAAAACATTAAACAGTTTCATATTAATGTACAATTTCATTACCACATTGCGATGTTTGGCTAACCTTAACAGATTCTCTAATACAGAGGTTCTCCTAGCCGAACTAACATCCTACAAAACATTTTCTTGAAATATTGAAATTGTACATCCTAACGTTTAAGGGCCAACGGCAAGGTCGTAACCGGTGTCAAGATCCCTAACCAGAAATACCCCCCCACTTGGGAGGGGCGACAGTACTGAGGCGTACCTCAAGTGCAAACTACCAATTTCCCTTGACTTGACGGGGGCACCAATAAACTCGACGCCAGTTAAAGGTCGTTCGAGGACTCGTGTGAGGTTATCTAGAAGGTATCGTAGACCTCCCCCCAAACCCCGCACAACTTACCACATCTGCCGTCGCAGACGTTACTGGCCCCGGGAAATTCCCCAGGAGGGGGCTGTAACCCCTCCTACACAGGAAGGGGCCTTGACCGCCTTTCCTTTTCTTTCGGCGACCCATCCTTAGAAGGGACCGCCTCCCCGTTGAGGGGCCAAAGGCCACCTCTCCCGAGCGCTCCCATCCGTGTTGGGTGACGCCCACTCATAGGGATCTTCCAATTAGTGCTCACCGATCATGACCTTACCGCCCGACCAAAATAAATACGACAATTCTAACTAAATTACTAAATGACTAAATTACTTGAAAGACAGTAACAACAACCACTTTATTAGAACATGCTTACTGATGAACACTAAAGCAGGATTACTTTATTTGCAAAACATACCACAAATTGACCATTCTTTATTGCATATTCAAAGTTATCACGATACTAATCACACCTGTAAACAAAGAATTAGAGTTACCACATCAAACTTTATTCAAAACAACTTGCTGTCCTCAGGGGCTGGTGGGTGGGTCAAAATTGGCTCTTCGTTCCGTCTCGAGCTCACGTACAGCGAGGAGGTGCAGCTTCAGAGCACAGGAACAAGAGGATGCCTTCGGGTCTTGCGTCTCTTTTTATCCGTCTTCAGGGCGGGCGTAAACCCGCCCCTGCCTGCCCCGAGGGCGTGGCCAGCCGCGTCAGTGTCTAGGCCAGCCCACTCTAGGGCGGGAAAAAGCGCGCCCCGGCTACGCCGCTTCGGGCATACCAGCCGAGACGCGCCTCCCGCCCAAAATGGCTTCCCGGGGGGATCGAGGTACTCTGCCATACGTTCGGGGGGACCGAGTGGTCGCCCCTTTCCATATGGCTGAGATACCCGCCACCCCCTCTCAATACAATCCCCAAAGGAGGGAAACCGGAAACAGTTCTTGACATTTTTGGAAGAGGGAGGGAGTGACCCTCCCGGCCGTATTTATTAAAACAAAAAATTAAAACATTAAACAGTTTCATATTAATGTACAATTTCATTACCACATTGCGATGTTTGGCTAACCTTAACAGATTCTCTAATACAGAGGTTCTCCTAGCCGAACTAACATCCTACAAAACATTTTCTTGAAATATTGAAATTGTACATCCTAACGTTTAAGGGCCAACGGCAAGGTCGTAACCGGTGTCAAGATCCCTAACCAGAAATACCCCCCCCACTTGGGAGGGGCGACAGCACTGAGGCGTACCTCAAGTGCAAACTACCAATTTCCCTTGACTTGACGGGGGCACCAATAAACTCGACGCCAGTTAAAGGTCGTTCGAGGACTCGTGTGAGGTTATCTAGAAGGTATCGTAGACCTCCCCCCAAACCCCGCACAACTTACCACATCTGCCGTCGCAGACGTGACTGGCCCCGGGAAATTCCCCAGGAGGGGGCTGTAACCCCTCCTACACAGGAAGGGGCCTTGACCGCCTTTCCTTTTCTTTCGGCGACCCATCCTTAGAAGGGACCGCCTCCCCGTTGAGGGGCCAAAGGCCACCTCTCCCGAGCGCTCCCATCCGTGTTGGGTGACGCCCACTCATAGGGATCTTCCAATTAGTGCTCACCGATCATGACCTTACCGCCACAGGCCGGATAGTTGACCGGCTATCCGGACCCCCCCACAAAGCTCCTACCTAAAGGTCATGTTGTAACGTTTTTAACCATGCTAAGAAGTCTCCTATGAGTAACTCATTCCCCACCCGAGACAAATGCACACCATCCCCCAAATACATACTGTCATCATTAATACAGCCATGCGAAATAGAATGCAATGTCCTGGAACGGAACAACCTACTCACTTTGTTATTAAGTTTTCTAACAGAATGATTCAACGCAGAAATAGAAATAGCCCCCCGCCACACCTTTCGTGGGATCATATGGGACCACGCAATTGTGCACCCCGGAACTCTCCTCGCCAACCAACTTACAGTGGAAAGCATTGCCTCCAGGAGAAGTCGTCTACCGGTGGTGACCAAGTCATTGCCCCCTAAATGCACTATAACTATAGCCGGCGGTGACCTCGTCCGCCCTAAAAGACCCTCGAAAAATGACTGAAACTGGTCAATACAGAGGCCGCCTCTTCCGTGGAAGGACACCCTGTACCCGTATTCCCCAGCTACGTGAATCATATCACCTGCCTTGAATACGTCCGCGGCACGCCTCACGTATGAGTGGCCCACGACCCACACCTCCTTTTTCACAGCCGGTGATGTCTGACCGCTGGCCCGGTGTTGGGTCGACTGCATAGTCCGCCCCGCCTCGTAGGCTTGCGTAACTGAAAACCAAACAAAAACAAGAAGCGTGAGTACATCATTACAGCTTCACAACATGTGCAACCGCACATACCTTTTATAACAATTGGAGGACCAACGCCCCACTCGTTTCACTTGTTCAACATTGAGACCCCTGGCTGTAGCTTCCGTAGCAGCCCCTATCCGAAAGGAATGGGTCCCAAATTCGCCCGGGTTCAAGCCCGCAGCGGCAATTGACATCGCAAGCACCCGCTGAAACTGAAATTTCGTCAGTGGGGTGGCGTCTGCGTGTCTTAACAAAGTCCCCCCCCATGATGCCACCCTTCGTGCTAGGTAATCTTCTAAACACTTTACCGGACACATGGAGGACCCGGGAATCCTGCGTAAGATTACGCAGTCACCCATCCCATCTTGATCAGTCTTTGACCTTACAAAGGAGACAGTCATTGTTTCTCCCCTGATCTGAACGTGTTCCTGGCACAAACCCCCTGCCACATCCAGTTTGTTCCTTGCAACTAGTTCGCTTACCCGCATCGCCCCGTGAAATGCTAGCGTAAAAGCGGCTCGGAACAGCACCGCCTCAAACTGAGATGAACATGTGGCCGGGAGTGTGGCCAACAACTGGGACAATCTATCCAAACCTATCGGGCGCCTTTCATCTACTCTGCGACCCTCAAGGCGTTGCCACCCACGCAGCGCTTTCTGTACAACGAAAGACGCTGTCGGGTCCTGGATAGCGTGTGCTCTGGCAACAAAGGAAATGGCAGCACGATGCCTCTGGGCCGTAGCCACCGATTTCCCAGCCCTACGTAAGGACATCAGAAAATTCACTACCCATTCCTCGTGACCCCAAAGCCGCTCTCTATCAGTCCCCAAAAAGGCTAAATAGGACCGAAACGCCCCTTCGTATGCCTTCCTCGTCCTTGGTGCTAGACTCTCTCCCACGAGGTGACGAAGTTCGGGGCACCGAGAGACCAGAGAGCTTCGGGAAAGGGTGCCGGCTCTGGGTCCGCTGAGGGAAGGAAACCCGAGAAAGCCTGCATTTGAAAACGAGACAGTGCATCAGCCGCCTGATTCATTACACTGGGACATGTTTTGCTCTGAATAGCACATTCAGTTGCATACACAATAAAACAATTTCTTTGAGCAGTCTTAAAATAAGTTTACAACGTGCTGCCTGACTATTGATGCACTCAACCACGGTCATATTGTCAGACCAAAATATGACAGAGTGATCTTTGAACCCTTCGGGCCAGGTTCTCAGGGCCACCAAAATGGGAAAAAGTTCCAGGAAAGCAATATTAGTTGTCAGACCACTGTCATGCCACCATGTCGGCCACCTCTGTGCCGACCATTTTGTGCCAAAGATGGCACCAAAACCTATGCTTCCTGCTGAATCTGTCCATAGCCCCAGCTCGTCAGAGGACACGGCTGGTTTGTTCCAGACCACTCGACCATTAAAATCCGCCAGAAATGCTAACCAAATACGCATGTCCTGGCGGACCTCAGCCGATAGTCTCGTGCGATGATGGCCCTCTTTTAGGCCGACCATAGCTTGGGAAATTGACCGGGAAAAGGGGCGGGCCATTGGTATCACCCTTAGGGCAAAATTCAACTGTCCCACCAACTGCTGTAGTTGATGCAGCGTAACTTTAGATGCGTTTATACATACTTGCAGGGTTGCCCTGAACTTCCCCACTTTGTCAGCTGGCAAACGAAAACAACCCTCACTGGAATCTAATTCGATCCCCAGAAACTCAAGGCAAGTCGCAGGACCCACCGTCTTACCTGGTGCCAATGGCACACCAAACTGTTTCATTAACACACAAAATTCGGCCAAGGCCTGGCCACATTCGAGATCCCCGGCTGCCCCCAGGAACAAAAAATCATCAAGGTAATGCATTACATGTTGGAAACCCGTCTTCTTTGTGAAGACCCATTGTAGAAAACTACTAAATTTCTCGAAATAGGCACAAGATATAGAGCACCCCATCGGCATACACCTATCCATGTAATAACAACCCTGAAACATGAATCCCAGGAGACGCTGGTCGTCTGGGTGTACCGGGAGCAGTCAGAACGCTGATTCGATATCTGATTTCGCCATCAGCGCCCCGGGCCCCAGGCGATTCAAAATGGCTACGGCCTCATCGAAGGATGCGTACCGCACCGAACACACTTCTGGATCTATTGCATCGTTTACAGAAAGACCACGTGGAGCTGATAAATTATGAATCAGTCGGAACTCGCCTGGATCCTTCTTGGGGACCACCCCTAAAGGGGAACAAACAAAATTCTGGACCGGGGGTACGCTAAACGGGCCGGCGACCCGACCTCGAGTCACCTCTTTCCAGATCTTATCCTGTACTACGGTCGTATGCTGCTAGACGGAAAGTTGATTTTTACATTTCTCCACACCCTGAAAGTCCCCTACCGGGATGCGGAAACCATACGAAAAACCGTTCCGCAGCACCCCAGCAGAAGTACGATCCGGGTATTCACTGAGCCAGGGAATCATCGCCAAGGTATCAATCGGGGTAGGTAAAGGCGCCCCTCGGACACTATTAGACCTGTTTGGCGCCTCCTCTCCCCCCATTATCACCCGTTTTGGCTCTGCACGTGGACTCAGGATGGGACGACCCGCATCCACTACATTCATGTTTAAATTTACACGATCCCTGTGGCCTAGTACATTTACCTCTGTTGAAATTAAAGCAGAACCCCCTTTTTCCTGTATTGCCGGCAGGTCTCGAGTGATCTTCAGTACCCGTACCTGAACGAAAGGGCGTCCCCCCATAATGGCGGGAGGATTCGCCAACATTACTTCCTACCAATGGCATTTTCAACATACCCGTCTCCTTCATTTTATCCCATGTCAAAGAATCGTAACAATCCCAGGTTAAGCTTTTGTTATGCTCCTTCGCATTTCTAAACAGATTATCGTAGCAGAACCAATGGTTACCCTGGTGAGATGTCGAGTACCCCATGATTCGCGACTGATAGGTTGGCAACTCGGAAAGCAACTCAGGCCTACGTTCCCCTAAGATCGACGTAAAAATTCCCCATGCCTTGCCCCAATTGCCAATATTCTCGTTCACTTTAAAGGCGGCCATTTTTGCGCGCCAAACACTCGGGTGCATGAGGTCCTTCTGACCCTTAACATGCTCCACCTCATAATGATCAACCAGCAACGAGAAGATGTTCACATATTCCCCTGCCCAAATTTTTTCCTTAATCGCCAAAGGAACATGTTGACCCAATCTTTCTCTACGAGAGGGTGCTGACTCATCCCTTGCAATCGGCAATGGCCGCTTACCTGCACCGGACGCTGCCTCTGCGGTCGTACTCGTCCCTGGTGTCTTGTCCACTACTGCAGCCGGCACGGACACCTTGGCTGCCTCCCGTTTCTCACGCAGTTGCTTCATCAGCGCCTGCGCGTCGACAGCCGTGGCGCCCTCGTTACCTTTACCCAACCACGCTGCCAATTGTGCTGCCAGCTCGGGCGGCATATCGTCCTCGGACACGGGGGTGACCACAACGGGAATCGGATTCCCCTCCTCCGGCACGGGAGTTGGTGCCTCGAGCGGGGCACTGGGACCCGGGATGTCTTCTCCCACTGCTCCCCTCCTGGGCCTCTTGTTTTTCCCTCCCGGGGCTGCTCCCGCCAAAGGACGTTTTGGTCTCCCTTCCTCGTTCTTATCCACCCGCTTCTTTAGTTCGGACATCTCCTTCATGAGAACACGCAGCATCTGTTCAGTAGTCATGCGTTTTCCCGCCTTCTTCGGCATTCTCCAACAGAGTAACTGTAAAACAAACAAGAACGATTAAAACGCTCAAAATTGGCTCTTCGTTCCGTCTCGAGCTCACGTACAGCGAGGAGGTGCAGCTTCAGAGCACAGGAACAAGAGGATGCCTTCGGGTCTTGCGTCCCTTTTTATCCGTCTTCAGGGCGGGCGTAAACCCGCCCCTGCCTGCCCCGAGGGCGTGGCCAGCCGCGTCAGTGTCTAGGCCAGCCCACTCTAGGGCGGGAAAAAGCGCGCCCCGGCTACGCCGCTTCGGGCATACCAGCCGAGACGCGCCTCCTGCCCAAAATGGCTTCCCGGGGGGATCGAGGTACTCTGCCATACGTTCGGGGGGACCGAGTGGTCGCCCCTTTCCATTCTCCCAGATTCATGGAGAAGTGACTTAAAATGCCCTAACACACATGAGGGTGTATTTACAAGGCCCTTGCACCACTTTTGCGTCACTTTTAACATGGGGAAAAATAACGTGAAAGTGGCTCAAAGTCCTTATAAATATGCCCCTTGCTGGCTTTGAAACTCTACCAGTACATATCAAGAAACCTAAATGACTTCAAGAAACGTTTTTAAACACATCAAGTAAACAAAATATTCTCCCTGAATCATGGGGCAAGTGAAATATTTGTTTAAAGAAGCAGACACCATTTTTTCCTTCTCATAAATTTAAAAAGCATTCCTTTTCCTTAAAAACGATTTTCACGTCATAATTTGAAATCACAGCACAGCTCCTATGTACAAGCACACCCTGTCAGTACTAATACTTCACATTATCTTTAATTACAATTTCTCAAAAAAAATAAATCTTTTTGTAAAACATTTGACACAAAGCAACATTTTAAATACACAACTTTCTTCCTAATTTTCTCCCTAAAGCATACTAGTCGTTATCTAAATTACATGAATCTTTTCTCACCTTAGCAAATGCTTTTTGAATTTCAAAACAGTCTCAGACACACACCAATTTTTCTTTAGCAGAGCAAAGGGTATGCACTCCAGAGGCTGCAACCAACAATGGCACAGAAATGCTGTAATTCATCACACATATCTCTCATGTCACCCAATCAAAACTCTTCCCTCACTTTTTTCAAATCAACACCCTTCCCCCCTCTGCCCTTTCCTTTTTTTTCCATAGCAACTACCTCCTGAAAGACCTCTCATGTTTACAAGTTCACACAACAATGTTTCAAATTAAATCTGAACTCACAGTACACCTGCTTATCCAGTGCAATGTTTCTTAAAAATGATTTTTTCTTAACCATTTGAATTACATCTTTCAAAGAACACATCCATGCACCCTAACTTTCTGTTTTCACCAATCAAAATCCACCAATCACTGCTACTGAATCATTAGCACTGAAACTCCACAGTTTTTCTCATTACAAACTCCTACTGTTCCAACTGCCATTTCATTCCCACACTTCATCTGACTGCAGCAGAACCTCCTCTCACCATGTTTTCTGTCTGGATACTTGGACATAGCTACATCCACTGGGCTCACAGGTATGCTGATAACAGAAATTTACACAACCTCAATTTACAAAATGTGGAAATCAAATGGATTGGCCAGAGAGGATTGAGATGTCACCAATTGATACCATTGGTAAAAACCTTTTTGTATTTGCCAAACCCTGACCTCATAATAGTCACTGTGGAGGAAATGATTTGGGCACTTTGACTGGGGTAGGTCTGGAAATTCTTTTAAAGGACGCCTTTGAGCAATTGATGGCGCTTTTTCCTCAAACTGCCTTGGTATATTCCAATATATGCCAAAGACAGAAATGGAGGTGGTCCAATCAATTTTGTCCACAAATTGAGAAAGCGAGGAAGCATGTAAATAAGTCTGTTTCCGCTTACATGAGAGACCATGGAATGGCCTCCATCTACAACAATAACTTGCGTTACTACATGCAAGATATCTACAGAGGAGATGGTGTGCACTTCTCAGATGAGGGGAACAGAGTTTTTATCCAGAATTTAAGACTGTGTATTGGTACCTACTTATAAGTACCTAAATCTTCCACAGACCCATAAGCTCTTTTCAGATCTACCCTAACTATGATCACTCAAAATACATTTTAAATGTAACTTTTTTTTAACTAATTTTCACGATTTACGCTGAACAACGTCCATCATCCCCTTTGGTTTTTCTTTGTTCGCCCAAAGTTGGCAGGGTATGCTCAGACGTGAGTCCCTTGCTCACTTTGCCACTGGATTCAAGCAAGCCCGGCTTAAGACGGCTGTAATGCCAGAAACCGGTCCTGGGAAGCTTGGTTACTGCTCGGGATGAGGCCCATGGGTGTTTGTTGCGGCATATTGATTTTGCTTACTTCAAAAGAGTTAAGTTCAAGGTTTTAGTGGGGGCATTCAAGATATGGACTTCTATTAGGAAAAAACTTAAATTGAATAAGATACACAGATATACTCCTTTGGAAAATAATCCACTCCTGCCAGGAATCTTTCATGATGGCTATATGGAATCCTGGAGGGAGAAAGGTATTAGACATATTGGAGATCTGATAAGGGATAACACAATACACACATTTGATATAATTAAGGAGAGATTTGGGGTGGGAAACAATCACTTTTTCAAATTTTTGCAAGTGAGGGACTATCTTTTCTAAGAAGATAATTCAGAACTTTTCGCGTAACGGAGCTTTGCGAAGCGAAGCTGATTGGCTCTCCGGTGTCTGTCAACATTCTAAACAGTACGGAGCGGCCACCATCTTGTCTCTTGGTAGGATCGAGAGACAAGAGGAGGAGAAAAACGAAGGAGGAATTTAATGAAAGGGGGCAAGGTAGACCCTTCTTGACCCCCTAGGAATGATGTTGGGGTTATTAAAGGGTCCCGTGGGGCAAATTAAAAAAATTTGATTTTTAGCGGTAGAAGCGCTTTCCGGTTCGCGAACCGGGTAGCGAATCGGGACGCGAAACGGGAATTCGCCATTTTGTGTTTCGTTTTGATTAAATTACAAGATGGAGGAAAAACAATGTGAGAAATGGGTATAAGGGGGTACGGGAGACGTATCCTGACCCCCTATATTTTCTGAGGGTGGCTGAGGATGCTCATATATGTTGATACTTGTCTTCCAGCGGCTGCGCGTGAGCGTTTTTTTTTTTTTTTTGCTGCGTGACGTCTGTTAACGTTCGATTAGAAGGAAATCAGGAAGTGTTGACCGCCATTTTGACACTGCGAGTAAATATATTGTTAAAAATAATTGTTATAAATTAATTCGTATTGATAAACATTGTCTGCGCCATCTTGCGTTTTTTCCAATGCCACACTTTTGTCGTGCACGGCAGCCATTTTAGATGCCTTGACCAGACCCACTCTCTGCACGCTGCCGATCCTCAGCATGGCTCCCCACCCTCGCAAGCATCTCCCCCACGCACTGGTCACCCCCGCTCTCTGTCTTATGCATGGGCTATAAACCTCCCCCCATCTGCGCTGCTCTTCCCTGAGAATCACACCCTGTGCCCGCCCGACACCTCCCTTTCACCCTATTCACTACCGCACCCTCTGACAATCCTCTTCCTTTGTGTCTGATTGTCCAGGCCAGTGCCAGGCTATCACCTAGCCCTGCGGATGTAGTTTATAGCCTCAACTGTAAAGAATCTCCCCTCTTGAAAGGAGTTACAGTAGATCAAGGCCCCCGCCTCATGAGATCCGTCACACCACACGCGTTCCTACTATCTGATAACGATCCTGTATTGTAATTGGGGATGGGATTCTCACTGTGAGGGTGTGTGGGACCGAGCCTGAAGCGGAAGATTCCAGGGATGCCTTTTTGTACATCAAAGTCTTCACAATTATGTGTCACATTAAAAATATATAGCACTCCAACAAAGTAGTAGGATTATAACACTTTAATAACTTATAAATATATACAGAGCACCAAAAACAGTAAACACGTTAAAAAAAAACAAAAAAATAAGCAAAAGCAACAATGGTCAGTAGCGGTCTGTTGTGCGAATAGTCCGAAGGCAGCACAACGCGCCGAGATCTGGACGGCACCCAGGTGATGTCCTTTACTTGCCGCACTAGTCTTGGCATCCTACAATGCTGCACCGAAAAATGGCGTGGGGCGCCCCGGTGGGGGGGGAGGCGGCGTGAACGGGCCTCCCCAGGTGGAGGCTCGTCTGCTGTAGTGGGGAGCCCCTTTAGCGTTTCACTTGCCATTCAGCGGTTTTCCGCCCGCTTTTGCTGCACTGTGTCTCGTCAGTAGCGGTCTGTTGTGCGAATAGTCTGAAGGCAGCACAACGCGCCGAGATCTGGACAGCACCCAGGTGATGTCCTTTACTTGCCGCACTGGTCTTGGCATCCTACAATGCTGCACCGAAAAACGGCGTGGAGCGTCCCGGGGGGGGGGGGGAGGCGGCGTGAACGGGCCTCCCCAGGTGGAGGCTCGTCTGCTGTAGTGGGGCACCCTTTAACCGTTTCAGTCACCAATCAGCAGTTTTCCGCCCGCTTTTGCTGCACTGTGCCTCATCCGCCATTCAGCTGTTTACCGCCCGCTCTTGCGGCTACAGCGTCTCGTCCACCATCCAGTAGAATTGTGCCCACTCATGCGGTGCAGCGATAGGTGGCTGCCACAGGACTCTTAAAATGGCGGCCGTCTCTTCGGATTTGGACCTGGTCCACTAAAATGTCCCTGGGACACATTTGAACTCAGACATTTGCCTGCTAGGGCTTGGGCCCCATTCTCGAAAGCGTCCCCTCAGCCTTGAAGATTCTACAAAAGTCATTGGGGCCCCGACTCCCGCAGGCTTCCGGTGGGGAGCGGCTGCCATGGTTGCTTCCGGAATGGCCACGACGGAGCTACGAGATGGTGGTGCTCTCATGCTGACGCCAGCTTCAGGCTGAAACATCCAGAAACACTGTAGACTATCAATTCAATTACTCCCGGTGGAGCCCCAACGTGACCCGGTAGGGAAGAACTTGCCCTCCCCTTTTTTGACGGATGGTTCTTGTTGCCTGTCCCCTCTGTTGTCATCTAACTGAACCTTTTTGGATTGCCGAGTGAGAAAAAAAAAGGTGGGGCTTTCATTGTTTGGGAAAAAAAAAATGTTTCAATCCAATGAAAAGTCTTATTTTTAGGTCATATGATCAAGCATTTCATCATTAGGAAACCAAAAGTAAAATGAACCAATGAAAAGTTTTATAAACAGGTCACATGACCTGTTATGCGGCTTTGGGCTATAAAAAGCCTACAAAATCCGTTGGCCTGTGAGGCGGCGTCAGTTGCGGACCGATGTGCGAATAGGCCGAAGGCAGCACAACCCGTTGAGATCCGGATGGCACGAGGTGGTGTCCAGCAAGTTGCCGCACTGGTGTGGCTATCCTACAATGCTGCGCCGAAAGACGGCGTGGGGTGCCCGGGGGATGGGCCTCTCCCCCCTCCCTAGGTGGAGGCACCTCATGTGCATTGCAGCGCCCTTTGCCATTTCACTCGCTGTTCAGCAGAGTTGCGCCCGCTCTTGCGGTACAGCGACTCACCCGCCATCCAGCTGAATTTCTCCCACTCTTGCGGTACAGCGACTCACCCGCCATCCAGCTGAGTTTCGGCCACTCTTGCGGTACAGTGACTCGAACGCGCCGAGATCCGGGTGGCACCGAGGTGGTGTCCAGCAAGTTGCCGCACTGGTGTGGCTATCCTACAATGCTGCACCGAAAGACGGCGTGGGGTGCCCGGGGGGAGGGGATGCGGCGCAAACGGCCCTCTCCCGCCTCCCCAGGTGGAGGCACCTCATGTGCAGTGCAACACCCTTTGCCGCTTCACTCGCCGTTCAGCAGAGTTGCGGCCGCACTTGCTGCTACAGTAGGCCGAAGGCAGCACAACGCGTCGAGATCCGGATGGCACTGAGGTGGTGTCCAGCAAGTTTCACTGGTGTGGCCATCCTACCATGCTGCGCCGAAAGACTGCGTGGGGTGCCCGGGGGGGCGGCTTAAACGGGCCTCTCCTGCCTCCCCAGGTGGAGGCACCTCATCTGCAGTGGGGCGCCTCTTAGCGTTTAACTAGCCTTCCAGCTGAGTTCCGCCCGCTCTTGCGGCACAGTGCCTCACCCCCCATCCAGCTGAGTTCCGCCCGCTCTTGCGGTACAATGACTCACCCGCCATCTAGCTGAATTGCGGTTACTCTTGTGGTGCAGCGAAAGCCGGCTGCAACAGGACTCTCAAAATGGTGGCCAGCTCTTTGGATTTGGGCCTGGTCCACTAAAATGGCTCTGGGACACCTTGGAACTCGGACGCTTGCCTGCTAGGGCATGGGCCCCATTCACGAAAGCGTCCCCTCTTTTGACTGATTGCTCTTGTTGCCTATTTCTTCTGTTGTCGTTTAACGGAACCTTTTTGGACTGCCGAATAACCGCTGGTTGGTGGAGACATTTTGACTATATCCTGGACCTGCCCGGCCTCGCCCAAAATGGCGCCGGTATGAATGGGACTCGTAACTCCTTGTTGTGTACTGGTTGCCCAACCTTGATATCACGAGATACGTATGCAGTTTTGAAGCACATGGTGGGCGGGGACGAGAATTGATTGAACATTTGGACATCCCTATTGATATTAAGTTCTGATGTTATTGATTACTGTACTATTGAAAGGTCGAATTAACGTCACCCATGGTACTTGCCCGCAAATGTATATCTAGATAATTTTATTGTAACTGGCCCTGTCGTACTTTAATTATAAAATGTACGTCCACCGATTCCGCAAATGTTAGACACCTTAGTTCTTGCAACCTAATGGGTCGCCCGTTACGTTCTTCTACAGTGTAAATGTTCCCTCATCCTATACGATTCCAGTTTGCTCCGTGGCCGGCCCACGTGGTTATAGGCCCGTATTTGTATACTGACATTTTCACAATAAAGGTTTTTAAAACAAAACATGGTAGTAGTACCTACATTGGTAAAGTTTTGAATAATAGCCACTGTTTTCGAATCAGTAAAAGGCAAGTGAAATAAAGCAGTCCAATTACATGACGGTTAAAAGGTATAATACGCAGGAACGCAGTAAAGATAAATGGTCAAGGGCTGTTGTGTTTTCTACTCCTGCAACATAAAGTGATCGATAAGAATCTGATATTCATGCCTATCAGCGACTAAGACAGCAGGCTGAGCCTCTTTTGCTCAACAGCTCCCTCATGGGATGAAGAAACGCCCTTTTTCTCGAAAAAGGAATATTTTACTTGCAGGACAGTTGTAAATTTCCCGGGAAAATACATTAGCCTGGAACATTGTTAGTGATAAACTGTAAATGCATCTGGGTCATTTGCTTTACAAGTCAGAGTGAGAAAAAAAAGGTGGGGATTTAATCATTTGGAAAAAAAAAATGTTCGAAAGCAATGAAAAGTGTTATTTTTAGGTCATATGACCAAGCCTTTCATCATTAGAATAACAAAAGTAAAATGAACCAATGAAAAGTTTTATTAACAAGTCACATGACCTGTTATGCTTACGTTATGCGCTGCGCGCCGCGCTCTGGATTGTTTCCAGGAAGCTGCGCCTCGCGCACCGGAGCACTTCCGGGTGCGCGAACGCGTCGCGTCATATGACGCATTACTCGACAACGCAGGTCTAGAATATAGTCAAAATGTCTCCACCAACCAGCGGTCGGAACACAACCCCTTTCAGCAGTCCAAAAAGTTCTGTTAAATTACAAGAGAAGGGACAGGCAACAAGAACAATCAGTCAAAGAGGGGAGGGCAAGTTCTTCTCTACCGGGTCACGTTGGGGCTCCACCGGAACTGATCGAATTGGTAGTCTACAGTGTTTCTGGATGTTTCAGATTGAAGCTGGCGTCAGCATGAGAGCACCCCGTGGCTACGTCGTGGCCATTCCTCGAGCAATCATGGCAGTCGCTCGCTACCGGAAGTCTGCGGGAGTCGGGAGCCCCGGTGACTTTTGTAAAATCTTCAAGGCTGAGGGGACGCTTTTGGGAATGGGGTCCATGCTCTAGCAGTCAAGCGTCCGAGTTCCAAGGTGTCCCAGGGCCATTTTAGTGGATTGGGCTAAATCCGAAGAGCTGGCCGCCAGTTTGAGAGTGCTGTTGCAGCCGCCTATCGCTGCACCGCAAGAGTGGGCGCAATTCAAGTGGATGGTGGGCGAGACGCTGTAGCCGCAAGAGCGGGTGCAACTCAGCTGGTTGCGTGAAGCGCTGGGGTGTACCTGAGAAACCTCCACCTGGGGAGGTGGGGGAGGTTCGTTCGCGCCGCCTCTCCCTTCTAGTGCATCCCACGCCGCCTCCCGTCTCCTGGCGCAGGAATATGTGATGGTCGGACTAGGGCACCGCAGGACGTGTCTTCAGGTCAAACGGATTGTGGGACAATGTTCAGAATGGAAGAGTCACCAAAAGGCAAAAAGTTCCTCTTGACCCCGGGAGTCGGCCGCCTATGTCAGGGGCGATCTCAGGCCACACCAGGGCAACAAGACTTGGGGAGGGGGTCGGAGCCAAGCGCCAACTCCGAGTCCGCGCCATCACACCGCCCCTGGGGGGCCTCCGTCAAGCGGTTCAGGGAGGCACCGCATCACATTGATTTCCAATGCAGTCAGGTCCACAAACAACCCCCACTTACTTTGAGAATAGTGAAGCTGCAGCAGGTGCAAATAAACTGCAGACAGTGTTACAAGCGCTGCTCGGAACCCTCAACTATGGCACCCAACATCCAGGACTTATGCCATTTTTGCAAGGCAGTGACATCGAAGCAACTCAGGGACCAAGGAACATACCATATCCAGAGTCCTTCCCACAGCGTCTGCCTTCCTTCTTACCTAGTTATGGTTCTTTCACTCCCACTCCAGGCTTTTAGTCTGTGGATGGAAAACCATAAACCTACACTCACGTATGAAAATCTTAATATTGATGCTTGACTGAGGCCAAGGAGATCAGAGTGCATGAGTCTCATGCTCGATCGATTGAGCTAGCCGGTTCAGGCAACAAAAAGGTGGTGGTGGGGGTGGCGGCATCAGCAAGGCATCCTCACACACAACTTGTCGGACATCAGCTCTGGATGTACTGGGGACGAGTCTTGGCGCATGGTGTCGTCCCCGGGCAATTTGCACAACGGTCCTCCACCCCTAGGCCGCCAGCTATGCTACCTCGACAGCAATAGTGATGGATGTTGCAGCAGGCTGCCATGTAAATAGTTATTTAATAAAACGTTTTACCCTGTTAATTTGCTGGTGTGTTGTATATATTTATAATATTTGCATAGGGTTTGTCATTATTTTGGGCGGGGTGGGTGGCGGAGCCGAGCTGTCTTGCAGCCATCATGGTGTCGAGCTCAGTTCATGTCACTAGTTTCGTATTTCTGATGAGGGGTTGTTCCTAATGTTTCTATTTTAGCAAGGTCAAAAAGAGATCCCATTAGTGGCCTACTGATTTTGCTCGATTCCTTTTGTTTTTTTAAACGATTTTTCACTATCTGCAAAGACTAAACAGAGTATTGTGACTCTGTGCTTTCTTGTAAACAGAGAATGAACCAAAGAGAACCAATTCTAAAACAGTAAATGCTTGGATAACAATCAATGAAATGGAGAGAGAAGCAGGCACGACGGATTACAACGGGGGCAAAGGCGTGCGTTACCTACCCTTCACTATCTGCAAAGAGAGAATACTCCTAAAAGAAAAGAGGGGGGGGCAGCGTTAAAAGCACATCAGCGTGCATAAACACGAAAATGTTTTTATCTATCACGTGCTTGACATTTTAAAGCTTTTCATATTTGCTATTAAAAAACCATTGAAATTCACTGAAAAAAACATAGGTTATAGACCATATATAGTTAGGAATTAGCATTTACAAAACCTTGAAAATTCACTGAAAAAACCATGGGTTATAGACCATATATAGTTAGGGATTAGCATTTACAAAACCTTAATTTACTCGTACAAAACCATTGAAATTTGCATATATAGTTAGTTGCACTAACTATATATCGCGCACCCGCAATCCACTGCTGATCATGTCACATATTACATCATTCATGACATGGTCAGTGACATCACTGATGACATCACTGATGACATCATCCAGTGAGTGTATATTTCTGTAAAGTTAAAATATGTCTTACATATTGAAGAATGAGTGGATGTATAAGTGTCTGGATGAAGGATTTAGTAGGTGCCTGACTGACTGTATGAGTGAGTGATTACATGTGTCTCACTGAGTGCATGGGTTAGTGACTAAACTGTCTTAATTTGTGCATCATTATATCTGTTGTTCTGTAAACTGCTGCATGTGTTGATCAGCAGCTATATGAGTAACTATATGGGTTTTTGATTGGTTGCCCAAGTATTTGTATGGGAGACTGAGTGTGTGTGTGGGTGGCTGGGAGGTGTATGACTCTGTGCATAGAGGTGTGGGCCGTTGATTTACTAGATGTATGGGTTCAAAAGTGCATGTGGAAACAGCTGCATGGGCGGTTGACTGTGTGTATGAGGGTATTGGTGAGTGAATTGATATCTCAGTGCTACATGTCAAAGTAAGTACATATGTAAAACACAGTACATGTGAGAGTTGACATATATAAATAACTGTGCATAAGAGCCAGTGAATGTGTGAGTGGCTGTATGGATCATTGTGAACTTGTATCAGGGATTGTATAAGAGAGTAAATATGTGTTAGTATATGTTTGAATAAGTAAGGTGTGTATAACTGTATAGTTGAGGAAATGGAGGTGTGAATGATTCTTTGCATGACTGACTAGGTGTGTGAGTAACTCCATGGATGAGTGACAGTCTGTGAGTGTCTGTTTACACTGAGTGTATGTACGGTTATATTAGAGTCTGAAGAGGTTCATCGTATTATCACATGAGTGATGTCATCAGTGATGTGATCAGTGATGTCAAATGAGATGTCATCAGTGATGTAATTTGAGATGTCATCAGTGATGTCATCAGTGATGTCACTGACCATGTCGCGAATGATGTAATATGTGACATGATCAGCAGTGGATTACGGGTGCGCGATATGTAGTTAGTGCAACTAACTATATATGCGAATTTCAATGGTTTTGTACGAGTAAATTAAGGTTTTGTAAATGCTAATCCCTAACTATATATGGTCTATAACCCATGGTTCTTTCAGTGAATTTCCAAGGTTTTGTAAATGCTAATTCCTAACTATATATGGTCTATAACCTATGTTTTTTTCAGTGAATATATATATATATATATATATATATATATATATATATATATATATATATATATATATATATATATATATATATATATATATATATATATATATATATATATATATATATATATATTACCTACTGGCGGTCGCCAGTAGGTAGTTATAGTTAGGACCTAGTTTCCATAGGAAATCCTCAACATTGTATTTGGAATAACTTTGGCCCTGGTAGATGAGTCTTTGCAAATTTCTCAAAGAAGATGGCTCGGTCTGCTGCGCTCCTTCCCTGAAAGTTTGGGGGGGATTGGTCAAGTGGGGGCTGAGATATAAGGGGGGTCCCAAAACGTGTTTTCTCCATGTTATTTTCCATAGGACCTTTAGACTCGGCTACAGGTCGAACGGCTGAATGGATTTATCAGAAATTTGCCAAAACTGTAGAGTCTTGTTCGCAGATTACGCTTTTTTTGGAATGGTGTAAATCCATTGAGAAAATTAAAGTTAAAGTCAATTATATATCTAAAGGCGCGCACACGTGCGCGCACCCAAGCGGCTGCGCGTGAGCGGAATTTTTTTTTGCTGCGTGACGTCTGTTAACGTTCGATTTGAAGGAAATCAGGAAGTTTTGTCCGCCATTTTGTCACTGCGAGTAAATATATTGTTCATTTCAAAGCGTTGAAACATGGAAAGGGGAGAAGGTAGAGATTGTCTTGCTGGGTAGGTTTTCTCGGGGTGTGCAGTAAGGCCCTTAAACGCGAAAAGATATATTTTTTTTCAGGAAAAAAATAATGGGGTGCGCGCACCCGGTCGCGCACACCTATTCACAAGAGTGTGAAAATGGAGATAAATCAGAAGTTTAAGTGCTTAGATATAAGGTGGCTCTGAAAAGAGCCCTTGTGTTAATTGAGTGTTTTCTGCATTTATAAGTAAGTACCGATGCAGAGCCTGATGTTGCAGAGGAAGATTCTGTTTCCCTCATTCGTGAAATGAACACCGTCTCTCCTATAGACGTCTTGCATGTGGTATCGCAAGTTGTTGTGGTAAATAGAACCCATGCTATAATCTCTGAGGAACGCAGAAACAGATTTATTTACATGTCTCCTTGCTTTCTCAAATTGTGAACAATGTTGATTGGACCAATTCCATTTCTGTCTTTGGCATATATTGGAATATACCAAGGCAGATCGAGGAAAAAGTGTCATCAATTGTCGAAAGGTGTCTTTTAGAAGCATTTCCAGACCTACCCCAGTGATTGTGCCTAGATCGTTCCCACCACAGTGCACAATTATAAGGTCTGGTTCTGGGAGATGCATAAAAGTTTTCACCAATGGAATCAATTGGTGACATTTCAATCCTCTTTTGGAAATCCATGTTATGTGTACATTTGGTAAGCTGAGGTTTCAAATTCGTCTGCTTTCTGCATATTTTTCACTCCAGAAAATATAACTGTGTCCTATTAGCCAGACCTTCATTTTCAAGGGATTTGTAGTCGTCCTCCGATCAGTTCTGGAAGTGGAATGGGAGTTAGAAGTTGAAATTCTAAATAAAGAAAAAGGAAGAGGCTGGGCGTGGTTTAAAAAATAAAAATGATTGGTTGATTGTAACAAGTGGAGATTGAACAGTACGTTCCATGTTAATGTTTATGTTAAACGAAAAGTACTATTGGGTGTGAAAAACACAAGATATGTAACAGAGCTGTGTATTGGCAGGAGTTTCTGGAGGGAAAATAGTGTTCTTAGTTTGTTGTAGAACGTTAAGACATGAACTTTTGACCTGTGCCTTCAGCAAGGTGCAGAATGAGGTGTAACCATGGAAACAGCCGGAGATGGCAGTTGGTGATGGGTTCACTCTATGGTGCCTATGCATCTGAGTCTGTTCTCTGGTGGCTGGCGGAGAACTGTTTGTTATTGTGGAGATGAAAGGGTGATAAGGAGAGAAATACGACAAAGCGTCTGGCCTGTAGAAGCGTGGGAGCAGTGATTAACTCTGAGTAAAGCGGAACTGTGTCGGTGCTTAGTAACAGTAAAAATAAAATGTTAACAGTGGTATAACTGTCTTTACGGTGCGCGACCTACTAAGAAAGAGTTCACGGGCCGTAATTGGCTTGGAGGTTCTAGTATCAGTAAGTGAGGTCGAGAAAAGAAAACATTCAGGACTTTATTTATGAAGGCCTTGCGCCACCGGTGCGTTACTTTTTCCCGTTTTAAAAAATGAGGCCCCGGCGCGGAAGGTCTTTATAAATAAGGTCTTCAGTGTCTACAGTTAAGGTTATGTGGAACCCATGAATAGTTTTTCAAAATGAAATCATTTCAGTTGAGATTATGGATTAAAATAGAAACCGTGAATATTTGAAATCTTTATTTAGAAATGTTCTTTTTTAAAGGCAAATCATTATGTAATATGAGTACAGAAATTGCAAAAAACACAGTAATTGGTATTGTCAGTAGTACATGGAATACAAATGCTATAGTTGAAGAAAAATGAATATAGTTGGAAAAAAACATTGTACACTCTTATAAGGAAGTATATTATATTTTAATAAATGGAAGAAGGTCTCTGGCCTTTCAGTTTAGGAACGATATATGAAAATGCAAGTGGTTATACATCATTACTTTATGAATCAGCTGTCAAGCAACACGAAATCATAATGTCCATTGTTAGTAAAGCAAATAGGTCTGTTCTTCAAAAGAAAATATGGAAAGGAACGTGAGGAATATAGAAAACCAAAAGGAAATGAGGACGTCAATGGCTTGTATAAGAGTTATTGAAGCATTGTTTAGGCAAAATAGGTAGCTTCTGCTTGTAACAGGAAATCAGTTTTATCATTTGAAAGTATGTCAGCTATCCAATGGAAAAGAGTAAAGCAGTACTGATGATCTGTTATAATCGGAGCCTCTTTTACCATCAGAGTGCAGGTCGGTGGGTTTTCGATGTAGTTCGCTGTTAGGAAAGAGTTAACCGTCCATTGTATAGGCTAAGTATGCAGCAAGTGCCTCTAACATGAAATCATTGTTATCATCTGAGAACATGTCAGCCATCCAATTGAGAAGATGAAAGGAGCATTCATGATCTGTCATTATTGGAGCGTCTTTTACCATCATAGGGCAGCTCGTGGGTTTTCGATGTAGCTCTCTGTTAGGAAATCTTGCGCCGCTGCGAATATATATTCCAATGACCCAGAACTCCTTGTATCGCTGCAAAGGCCATAAACCCTCCGTTGTAACAAAGCTGTTCATGATCAAGTAACGGATTCATGAGGTGATTGTAATTCGGTTCAGGATGTACCAAATTGCAGAGACATAAATCCAGGGCCCACGTGAAATCACAGCTCAGGCAATGAAATACAGGCTGCACACAGGTGAAATACGAATATCGAAATGATAATCGATATGAAGTATTCAAAGTTGAGAGTGGTAAGGTGCCGTAGTACAGAAGCATTCTCTGTCGAAATAGATCTAAGTGGTCCGGCTCGTTTGCGAAGGCAGGAGGGACATCCATTTTGAATTTCCCAAGATGGTAAAGGAAACGGCGCAGCACCGCTGGTTGTATAGCAACTCCACAGAATTAGGTCGCCGGCTATGCAGTGGAGAGGAGCAGAATGACTTGATACATTTTCTAGGAGTCTAGTCACTTATATTTTGCTTAGTGGTTATCAAAAAAGTAGCTTTTTTTAACTGGAGGATGCGTTAAAAAATAAGGGAGTGATTTGAGGGAGTTGTAAAGCAAGGTCAATTTTTTTTTACATCAATGATGTTTTCTGTGAATGTTAGGTTAGTGAAAGATATGTGTGTGAGCAGATGCAACGTTCAGTTTTAAATGTGACAATGGCGGTCTTGTTCATGTCTACCGATTCAAGGTCCGTATTCGCTGCCAAATATAAAGATCAAGAAACGCATGCGTGGGGTACATAGTCTGCATTCTTAAAGGAAAGCAAATTAAGGGTTATTTTTACCGCGTTAGCATTGTCGTTTAAAAAGTTATAGTGATTTCTATTATATGTTAAGAAAGTGTCACTGATGAAGACTGAAAATAAATCCTTATAAATGATAGGGATTGGTGTATTTTAGAAAAGGTGTGTAACATTACATGAATTGTGGGAAAAAAAATAATGTAATTGAAAGTGTATGGTTTGAAAATG
Source organism: Lissotriton vulgaris (assembly GCF_964263255.1). Lineage (NCBI taxonomy): Eukaryota > Metazoa > Chordata > Amphibia > Caudata > Salamandridae > Lissotriton > Lissotriton vulgaris. The sequence goes on along the minus strand of NC_141696.1, from coordinate 457,008,908 downwards.
AAAAGTAGAGGTTTATAGTTCACGTTTTGAAAGCAGTTGTAGAGGGTCAGATGAAAGTGTATGGTTTGAAAATGAAAAGTAGAGGTTTATAGTTCACGTTTTGAAAGCAGTTCTAGAGGGTCAGATGCATGATAGATTTACAAAAAATAGAACATGTTTTTAAATAGTATTATGGAAAAAATATGTGCCTTTATGTACTATTTACATTAACTGCCTGTTGCGTATTCTTTGAGTTTTAGTAATCCTGTGTCTTATAAGTTTTCTAGGGGCGGTTTGAGGTTCATGGTGGCTTTGGGCAGGGAGGGTAGGTTGGGGGTTTGTAATAGGGGGTCCGGGTGGGGTGGAGTGTGGAGTTTAGTGAAAAGTGAGGGGGCGGGGAGTTACGGTGTTTGGTAATGGAGCAGAGTCAGAGGACGCCACATTTGTGTTATGGGGTGCCACGGAAATATGTATTTATTCTCAGAGGTTTATTATATTAAGGATATATATCAACATGGTGGCCCTTGTCGTTTTGTGGTTCTGTGCATGTTTATAATGCTGGCCCTGTAGTTTTTGTTTATGGACCTTATTACGACACACAGGGGAGCTACGTTGCACAGTTGGAGATCAGAGACTTAGGAAATAAAACTTTATAATTGTAAGTGCTCTAATCGATAGAAATCGCCCGTTGTCGGTGTAAAAAATATCACCGCTATTGGTGGTATTTTCTACGGTGTTAGTGCTCGAAGGAGAATAGTAACATATATGTGAAAGCAAATTGTGTAACAGGCTCAGCATTTCACATTATCGCGTGAAAACAAAAGTTGCTTTTACATAGCAATAAGTCTCTTATAATTAAGGGACGGAGTGTATATAGTGCTATTTAGTACTCTGCTATGTGATTGATGTCGAATATTTCATAAGAGGAGGCTTTAAAAGTTTTTCGATAAACTAGTTTTCTAGGGACGTGGGTGGAGTGTTCCGTGTAAATTGCAGAATAGAAACTAGTAAGAACCAATTGGAAGTGTTGTTTTAAAGTCACATGACTGCACATGCGTGTCTCGACGCCAGTGCGCGATAGGTGGGTGCGCGCACCCGGTTGCGCACTGAAAGAAAGCGGCGAGAAAATATCAGCTAATATGCTCTTGAAGCTTGTTTTGGTACAAAGAGTTAGTTCTGAAAAGAACTTTTTTTTTTTTTTTTTTTTGGGAAACAAGTGTTATGATGCTTTTGATTTCTTAAAGTTGCTACGACATTTTTCAGTATGTTATACTATCCAAATAAAGTGAAGAAATTTAACTTTTCTTGGAGCATTTATGACTCTCAATTTTGTGTTTAATTAGAGTAAAGCTTTGCTCTCCGTATACAAGAAGTTCTCCACAGTTGTTGCATTTTATGTGCACGTTCGCCAGACATGGTTTCAAGTCCATTTCAGCACTCGATGGAGATACAGGTCGTCCACCGGAAGATGTGCTGATTACTTCTGATGGTAATAGCGTGGCCTCCATTTTTCTTGTCAAAGGTGGTCGCTCATTTTCATCAGATTCGGAAGATGAATGCGGAACGGTAGCCATTGTACCGAAGTCTTCGGGAAGATGTTCGACGTTGTTCTCTCTTGAGAGTAGAAAAGAAAGTGATGGAAGTGGGTGGAGTGCTGCGTGTAAATTCCAGAATAGAAACTACCAAGAACCAATTAGAAGTGTTGTTTAGAAGTCGCATGACTTCACATGCAAGTGTCAGGTCCTGTACGCGATAGGAGGGTGCGCGCACCCGGTCTCGCACTAAAATAAAGCGGCTAAAAAACATCTCATAATATGCTCTTGGAGCACGTTTTGGTAGAAAGAGTTAGTTCTGAAAAGAACTTTTTTTTTTTTTTTTTTTGGGAAAGAAGTGTTATGATGCTTTCGATTTCTTAAAGTTGCTACTACATTTTTCAGTATGTAATAGTTTGAAAATGAAGTGAAGAAATTTATCTTTTCTTGGGGCATTTGTGACTTTCAATTTTGAGTTTAATAAGAACGAGGCTCTGCTCTCCATACAAAAGAATTTCTCCACACTCGTTGCATTTCATATGCACCTTCGCAAGATATGGTCTCAAGTCCATCTCAGCACTCGATGGAGATACAGGTCGTACACCAGAAGATGTGCTGGCCACCTCTGATGGTAATAGCATGGCCAGGGCTCTTGTTGATGCTTTTGCATAATGCTCAGGATGCCTTTGTTTAACATGCCGCTGCATGGTGTGTATAGAAAAGGAATATTTTTTATTTGGATTTCCCCTTGAGAGCTCCGAATTGCATATCGTGTAGGTTACTTTTGGCGCATTCACTTTCTTTTGATCTTCAGGATAAGTAAAAAATTGCCAAATGAAAGATTCCTTTTTTCTTCTTAACGGTGGTCGCTCATTTCCTTCAGATTCGGAAGATGAATGCGGAAGGGCAGCCATTTCAGCAAAGTCTTCCGGAAGATGCTCGACGTTGTTGTCTCTTGAGAGTAGAAAAGATTGTGAGGAAAGTGGGTGGAGTGCTTCGTGTAAATTCCAGAACAGAAACTACTAAGAACCAATTGGAAGGCTTGTTTTCAAGTCACATGACTTTACATGCACTTCTCAGGACGTGTAGGCGGTGACATTATCTAGTTACGAACGTGATTACATACTTAGGAACTAGCATTCAAAAAAACTATGAAATTCACTGAAAAAACCATAGGTTTTACACACGTTATAGTTAGGAAGTAGCATTTGAAAAACCTATGAAATTCACTGAAAAAACCATAGGTTTGACACCAGTTATAGTTAGCTGGAAATTTTACTGACATAAAACCAATGAAATTCCACGTTATAGTTAGTTGGACTCACTATAACTTGCGCGTGTAATGCACTGCTGATGACATTACATATTACATCACTCATGACATGGTCAGTGACATCACTCATGACATCACTGATGACAGACCTCCTTTAAGTGTAATGTAACCCTTAAAACACATATTGGAAAATAGAAATTAACATTTTCAAAAAAATGGAGATACCCATACCAGTTACAACAACCAATTCAGTAATTCCACCATCTATATACACATTCTCTCATTCACCAACAGTTCTATATAGTCACTCATACATATACTCACTCATCATATGTAGTGATACACCTATACATCCTGTTACACACCGACAATCATCCAAAAGTTACTCACACACATACTCACACATGCAAATAAATTATTGAACATCCATTTATTTGCATATAAAACTATACACACACTACCACGTTACTTCTAAAGAAACTTATACATACTTACTCTCTTAAACAATCACTTATAGAAACACATACTTATTTAAACAGGAACTCTTTCTATCTCTTAGTCTCACATATACTGACTTATATATATCAATACTCACATATACTAAATTAAAACATATCTCGTTACTGATAAAGACACTAGTGAGGCAGGCATTCACTCACTAACACACACATATACACACTCAACCACCCATACAGTCCTGCACATATGGTGTCTTCTAAACACATACAAAGAGAGAGTTAGTCATTCATGCATCTATGTGATTAGTAATACCCCCACAAAACCATACAAACACTCATACTGATACTAAAAAATCATCTAAGAACCCAAATACCTACACATGTAGGTACTCATCAACCCATGCAGCCACTTATTCACAAAGTGAAACACTGATACATATATTTAAATATTTAAACATTACTCGCTAATATATGTATTCACTAAGGTACACTTAATAAGCCAGTTATACAATCATTTCTTTTAGAAAAAAACATTCATTAAGACAATAATTTAAACATTTATTCTTCCCTCGACCTTTACATATACATATATAAAACATATTTATTTTTTAGAAAGACACACATTCACTGGATGGTGTCATAAGTGATGTCACTGACCATGTCATGAGTGATGTAATATGTAATGTCATCAGCAATGCATTACACGCGCAAGTTATAGTGAGTCCAACTAACTATAACGTGGAATTTCATTGGTTTTATGTCAGTAAAATTTCCAGCTAACTATAACTGGTGTCAAACCTGGTACACAGACAAAATATCGAGTTTTAAATATCGATATACAATAATATCGAAGTTTAAATATCGATGGGACAAAATATCGAAGGTAAGTAATATCGACAGTCTTAATATCGATATTAGTATGATATCAGTAATATCGAAGTTTTAAATATCGATGTCAATATTATCGAAATAAATAACTTCGATGTTACTAATATCAATTTTTAAATACATTTAGTGTATTTATTATGTTTTATTAATTATTTTTAATGTAATTTAATTAAATATTGTCTTTTACTACTGTAGCGGGTTGTGGGTTTATAGGGGAAGAGGGTGGGAAGTAATTTAATTATGTTAAATTAATTATTAATTAGTAGGAATTATTAATTAATTAATTGAGAAATAATTTTTAATTAATTTTAATTTATTGATTAATTGATAAATATGTTCTGTAGCGGGTTATGGGTTTATAGGGGAATAGGGTGGGAAGTAATTTAATAATAATTAATTAATTAATATATGTTTGTACATATTTTAATTAATAATTAATTGGTAATTAATTTATATCAATTAGTTAATTAATTAATATAATTTTGTACATATTTTTAAGTATTAATTAGTTGGTAATTAATTAATAATAATTACTTAATTACATTAATTATAGTAATTTTTTATATATATAATTTTTTGTTATTCTTAATTAATTAATTGGGAAAAATAATATTAATTATTAAATTAAATTAATTACAGCTAATGTGCTAATATATTTACTTTAATGTTATTGTTAATTAATAATTAATTGGTAATTAAATAATATTAATTAATTTTGGGTAAAGGAGTATTTTTAGGGTTCAGGGTCAGTTTTCAGTTTTTGGGTAAAGGGGTATTTTTAGGGTTCAGGGTCAGTTTTCAGTTTTTGGGTAATTGGGTATGTTTAGGGTTCAGGGTCAGTTTTCAGTTCTTGGGTAAAGGGGTATTTTTAGGGTTCAGGGTCAGTTTTCAGTTTTTGGGTAAAGGGGTATTTTTAGGGTTCAGGGTCAGTTTTCAGTTTTTGGGTAAAGGGGTATTTTTAGGGATAAGGGTCAGTTTTCAGTTCATGGGTAAAGGGGTATTTTTAGGGTTCAGGGTCAGTTTTCAGTTTTTGGGTAAAGGGGTATTTTTAGGGTTCAGGGTCAGTTTTGGGTTTTTGGGGTACAGGGATATTTTTAGGGTTCAGGGTCAGTTTTGGGTTTTTGGGGTACAGGTGTACAGGGTAAAAACAAAAAAATATTACATTAAATCAATTAAATAACATTAAAAAAAATAAAATTACATTAAATTATTAAGTGTTTTATTTATTTTAAATGTATATGTATTAGTTTTAATTTTGTTTTAATATTTTTATTTAATATTTGTAAAATTATATGTATTTTAAAATTATTTTTACATTATTATTAATACATTTAAAAAAACGATATTTTTAATTCCGATATTTTTGTACTACAATATTTTTTTTTCGATATTTTTGTACTTACCTTTATGAAGATAGGATTCCGATATTTTTGATGTCGATATTTTTGTTCCGATATTTTTGTAGTTCGATATTCTGTCTGTCGATATTATGTCAGACATTCGTCAAACCTATGGTTTTTTCAGTGAATTTCATAGGTTTTTCAAATGCTACTTCCTAACTATAACGTGTGTAAAACCTATGGTTTTTTCAGTGAATATATATATATATATATATATATATATATATCTATTCACAGAAAAAACCATAGGTTATACTCCATATATAGTTAGGAATTTGCATTTAGAAAACCTTGAAAATTCAATGAAAAAACCATTGGTTTTAGGCCATATATAGTTAGGGATTTGCATTTAGAAAACCTTATTTTACTCGCATAAAACCATTGAAATTCCATATATAGTTATAAGCGCTAACTATATATCGCGCACCCGCAATCCACTGCTGATGATGTCACATATTACATCATTCATGACATGGTTAGTGACATCACTGATGACATCACTGATGACATCTCAAATGACATCACTGATGACATCACTAATGACAACATCCAGTGACTGTATGTTTCTGTAAAGTTAAAATATGTCTTACATATTGAAGAATGAGTGGATGTATAAGTGTCTGGATGAAGGATTTAGTAGGTGCATGACTGACTGATTGAGTGAGTGATTAAATGTGTCTCACTGAGTGCATAGGTTAGTGACTAAACTGTTTTAATTTGTGCATCATTATATCTGTTGTTCTACAAACTGCTGTATATGTTGATCAGTAGCTATATGAGTAACTGTATGGGTTATTGATTGGTTGTCCAAGTATTTGTATGGGAAACTGAGTGTGTGTGTATGGGTGGCTGGAAGGTGTGTGACTCTGTACATAGATGTGTGAGTAGTTGATTCACTATATGTATAGATTCAAAAGTGCATGTGCAAACAGCTGTATGGGCGGTTGACTGTGCATGAGTGTATTAGTGAGTGAATGGATATCTCAGTGCTACATGTCAAATTAAGTACATATGTAAAACACAGTACATGTGAGAGTTGACATCTATAAATAACTGTGCATAAGAGCCAGTGAATGTGTGAGTGGCTGTATGGATCATTGTGAACATGTATCAGAGATTGTATAAGAGAGTAAAGTAAATATGTGTTAGTATATGTTTGAATAAGTAAGGTGTGTATAACTGTATAGTTGAGAAAATGGAGGTGTGATTGATTTTTGGCATAACTGACTAGGCGTGTGAGTAACTCCATGGATGAGTGACTGTCTGTTTACACTGATTGTATCTAAGGTTATATTAGAGTCTGAAGAGGTTCATGGTATTATCACATGAATGATATCATCAGTGATGTGATCAGTCATGTCAAATGAGATGTTATCAGTGATGTCATCAGTGATGTCATTTGAGATGTCATCAGTGATGTCATCAGTGATGTCACTAACCATGTCATGAATGATGTAATATGTGACATCATCAGCAGTGGATTGCGGGTGCGCGATATATAGTTAGCGCTTATAACTATATATGGAATTTCAATGGTTTTATGCGAGTAAAATAAGGTTTTCTAAATGCAAATCCCTAACTATATATGGCCTAAAACCAATGGTTTTTTCATTGAATTTTCAAGGTTTTGTAAATGCAAATTCCTAACTATATATGGAGTATAACCTATGGTTTTTTCTGTGAATTTCAATGGTTTTTTAATAGCAAACATCAAAAGCTGTCAAATGTCAAGTACGTGATAGGTAAAAACGTTTTCGTGTTTATGCATGCTGATGTGCTTTAAACGCTGCCCCCCCTCCCCACTCCCCTCTTTTCTCTTAGTAGTATTCTCTCTTTGCAGATAGTGAACGGTAGTTAACGCAGACCTTTACCCCTGTTGTAATCCGTCGTACCTGCTTGTCTCTCCATTTGATTGATTATTATCCAAGCATTTACTGTTTTACAGTTGGTTCTCTTTGGATCATTCTCTATTTACAAACAAGCACAAAGTCGCAATACTCTGTTTAGTCTTTGCAGATAGTGAAAAATCGTGAAAAAAAATAAAAGTAATCGAGCAAAATCAGTAGACCACTAATTCGATCTCTTTTTGACCTCGGTAAAATACAAACATTAGGAATAACCCTTCATGAGAAATACGAAAATAGTGAAATGAACTGAGCTCCACACCATGAGGGCTGCAAAACAGCTCGACTCCACCACCCACACCGCCCAAAATAACGACAAACCCTATGCAAATATTATAAATATACACAACACACCAGCAAAGAAACAGAGTAAAACATTTTATTAAATAACTATTTACATAACTATTTTATACTTTTTATTGCCCAATCCGGCTAGCTCAATCGATCGAGCATGAAACTCATGCACTGATAACAAGCGTTGAGAGTTTGTAGAATGATGGCTTCAGATTTTCCACATACGGTGTAGTGGCGCGAACTGGCAGGGGGCGTTTGGATTCTACCCCTTCTCCAAATAAGATTTTCACACGTGAATGTTCGTTCATGCTTTTTGTCCCTGAGTTGCTTCCATGTCACTGCCTTACATAAATGGCATAAGTCTTGGTTATTGAGTGCCATACTTCAGAATTCTAAGCAGTTCTTGTAACACTGTTTAAACCTTATTTGCACCTGCTGCAGCTGCACTATTCAAAGTAAGTGGGGTCCATTTGTGGACCTGACTGCATTGGAAAACAATGTGATACGGTGCCTCCCTAAACCGCTTGACGGAGGCCCCCGAGGGGCGGTGAGATGGCGCGGACTGAGAGGGGGCGCTTGGCTCCTGTCCCCTCCCCAAGTCGTGTTGCCCTGGTGAGGCCTGAGATCGCCCCCGGCATAGGCGGCCGGCTCCCGGGGTCCGGCGGAATTTTTTCCCTTTTGAAGAATCTTTCATTCTGGACCTTGTCCCACAATCCGTTTCACCTGAAGACACGCTGTCGTAGGGCGCCCCTTTACCGTTTTAGTTGCCATTCCGCCCGCTTTTGGTACTGTGTGCCTCTTCCGCCATTCAACTGTTTACCGCTCGCTCTTGCGACTACAACGTCTCGCTCACCATGTAGTTGAGTTGCTCCCGCTCTTAAGATTTGACCGAACTTTTTGGACTGCTGAAAGCGGTGGAATTCCGACCGCTGGTTGGTGGAGACATTTTGACTATATTCAGCACCTGCATTGTCGCGTAATGCGTCATATGACGCGACGCGTTAGCGCACCCGGAAGTGCTCCGGTGCGCAAGGCGCAGCTCCCCGGAAACGATCCAGAGCGCGCCGCGCAGCGCGTAACGTAAGCATAACAGGTCATGTGACTTGTTAATAAAACTTTTCATTGGTTCATTTTACTTTTCTTTTCCTAATTATGTAAGACTAGGTCATGTGACCTAAAAATAACACTTTTCATTGGATTAAAACATTTTTTTTCCCCAAACGATGAAAGCCCCACCTTGTTTCTGGATGTTTCAGACTGAAGCTGGCGTCACCATGAGAGCACCACCATCTCGTAGCTCCGTCGTGGCCATTCCGCAAGCAATCATGGCAGCCGCTCCCCACCGGAAGCCTGCGGGAGTCGAGGGCCCCCAAGACTTTTGTACAATCTTCAAGGCTGAGGGGACGCTTTCGAGAATGGAACCCAAGCCCTGGCAGACAAGCGTCCGAGTTCCAAGGTGTCCCAGGGCCATTTTACTGGACCAGGCCCAAATCCGAAGAGCCGGCCGCCATTTTAAGAGTCCTGTGGCAGCCGCCTACCGCTGCACCGCAAGAGTGGGAACAACTCAACTACATGGTGAGCGAGACGCTGTAGCCGTAAGAGCGGGCGGTAAACAGCTGAATGGCGGATGAGGCACAGTGTAGCAAAAGCGGGCGGAATGGCGACTGAAACGATAAAGGGGCGCCCCACTACAGCAGACAAGCCTCCGCCATGTGCTTCAAAACTGCATATGTATCTCGTGATATCAAGGTTGGGCAACCAGTACAGAACAAGCAGTTACGAGTCCCATTTACACCGGCGCCATTTTGGGCGCGGCCGGGCAGGTCCAGGATCTACTGAAACATAAAAAATTAGCCTGACGTCTCTGAAGCAGTTCACGAACAGCAGGACATAGCAAATAAACATGAACTCTCTAAAGCTGTTAACTCACTGCAGAACAAAACAAGTGAACCTGAAACCTCTGGAATAATTGTCGCTCAAAAGAACAACACACAAAACTCTGTAGAGCCTGAAGAAAAAAAAACAGAAGGGCACTGTAGTTTCAGACACACTTAACACTAATGACGAAACAAAGATATCGTCTGTTTATAAAGCAGTTATCATCTTGACAGAATTGACAAAGAAGTGTACAGACACCAATGCATCAGCATTCTCGGAGAATCTTAAGGAACAAAGAAAGACCTGTTCACTCTTGACACCCCAGGTGCTGTGTATATTGCACTATAGTGCTGCATCGAGAAAACGGGCAACCCTATTGATGTGGATTTTTCATTATTGATTATTGTAAAGAAATGGCGACTCCCCCCTTTAGCAGATTAGCTAAATGTTTGCGTAATTTAGGCATAAAAGTTATATTATTGTTGTTGTTGTTGTTATCGTTATAGTTCTGGTTAATTTCAAAAAATGGTTAAATATATTTACAGTTTTTGTTGCGTTCGTTATATTTAAATATTAATAAAGTTTTAAAATGTAACTGTCTTGGAGTACTATATTTTTTTAAAAAATCGGGTGAATGGGGCCTTGAATCGGGTTATTGTCATGTGTGGGCTTTGCAAGTGTACTACTACAAGATCGGACATTTCAAACTCAAATGCACGTTCTTTTTCTTACCTTTCCGAAGCATGGAGCGCAATAGCAGGCAGAGAAAAGGTGATGCACGTGTTGAACACTGCCTGGCCTGCAAATTGCTGCCAATGCCCCCCCGCCCGCTCCTGAAAGAGGACACACACACACCGCCGCCCCGAGTACTTCACAAATCTTTAAAAGACCATGCGCTTGTTCAATGGGAAGTGGATAACATGGCTAAGAGCATTTGCTGACTAATGCATGAATATCGCTGACTTTTCAGCGATATTCATGCATTGCAGCCGTTTTTTATCGCATTTGCGATAAACCTTGCTAATAGCAAGGTTTATGTGCGATAAAATTCGCCGAAGTGCGGCGATAATTATTGTCTCTAAACAAGTTAGAGACAAAAATTACCGCTAGATGTTGGAAATATGCCCCCGGGTTTTTCCTTGCAGGAATCGGGAAGCGAAAGACTAGCACTGAAATCAGTAGTCTCACACCTGAATCGGGAGGGTTGCCATGTCTGGATACTCTACAGCTGGAGCCATAGACTACATCCGCAGGGCTAGGTGATAGCCTAGGTCCGGCCTGGACAATCGGACACAGAGGAAGAGAAGTGTCAGAGGGTGCGGTAGTGAATAGGGTGAAAGGAAGGTGTCGAACGGGCACAGGGTGTGATTCTCAGAGAAGAGCAAACAGATGGGGGAAGTATATGGCCCATGCATGAGAGAGAGAGCGGGGGTGACCATTGCGTGGGGGAGATGCATGCGAGGGTGGGGAGCCATGCTGAGAATCGACGGCGTGCAGAGAGTGGCCCTGGTCAAGGCATCTAAAATGGCTGCCGTGCACGACAAAATTGTGGCATTGGACAAAAACGCAAGATGGCGCAGACAATGTTTATCAATAAGGATTCATTTATAACAAAATATTTACTCGCAGTGACAAAATGGTGTTCAACACTTCCTGATTTCCATCGAATCGAACGTTAACAAACGTCACGCAGCAAAAAAAAAAAAAAAAAAAAGCTCACGCACAGAGCGGTTTTTAGCCATGTTATCCAATGGAAGGTGGATAACATGGCTAAGAGCATTTGCTGGATAATGCATGAATATCGCTGACTTTTCAGCGATATTCATGCATTGTGGCCGATGTGCGGCGATAATTTTTATCTCTAAACAATTAAAACGAAGCACAAAATGGCAAATTCCCGTTTCACTACCAGTTTGCGGCCCAGTTCGCGGCCCGTGAAGCGCTTCTACCGTGAAAAATCATTTTTTTTTTATTTTCCCCACGGGACCCTTTAATAACTCCAACAACATTCCTAGGGGTTCAAGAGGGGTATACCTTGCCCCCTTTCAATAAATTCCCCCTTCGTTTTTCACCTCTTCTTCTCTCTCGATCCTACCGAGAGATAAGATGGCGGCCGCTCCGGACTATTTAGAATGTTGACAGACACCGGATAGCCAATCAGCTTTCTGTTATCCAATGGAAGATGGATAACATGGCTAAGAGCATTTGCTGGATAATGCATGAATATCGCTGACTTTTCAACGATATTCATGCATTGTGGCCGATGTGCGGCGATAATTTTTGTCTCTAAACAATTAAAACGAAGCACAAAATGGCGAATTCCCGTTTCGCTACCAGTTTGCGGCCCAGTTCGCGGCCCGGGAAACGCTTCTACCGTGAAAAATAATTTTTTTTTTATTTTCCCCACGGGACCCTTTAATAACCCCAACAACAATCCTAGGGGGTCAAGAGGGGTATACCTTGCCCCCTTTCAATAAATTCCCCCTTCGTTTTTCACCTCTTCTTCTCTCTCGATCCTACCGAGAGATAAGATGGCGGCCGCTCCGGACTATTTAGAATGTTGACAGACACCGGAGAGCCAATCAGCTTTCTGTTATCCAATGGAAGGTGGATAACATGGCTAAGAGCATTTGCTGGATAATGCATGAATATCGCTGACTTTTCAACGATATTCATGCATTGTGGCCGATGTGCGGCGATAATTTTTGTCTCTAAACAATTAAAACGAAGCACAAAATGGCGAATTCCCGTTTCGCTACCAGTTTGCGGCCCAGTTCGCGGCCCGGGAAACGCTTCTACCGTGAAAAATAATTTTTTTTTTATTTTCCCCACGGGACCCTTTAATAACCCCAACAACAATCCTAGGGGGTCAAGAGGGGTATACCTTGCACCCTTTCAATAAATTCCCCCTTCGTTTTTCACCTCTTCTTCTCTCTCGATCCTACCGAGAGATAAGATGGCGGCCGCTCCGGACTGTTTAGAATGTTGACAGACACCGGAGAGCCAATCAGCTTTCTGCGCGCAAAGTTCCGTTTCGCGAAAAGTAAGCGGACCGGATCGCTGCCCTGAGCGCTGTTACAGATATATATCTTGTTTTGAACGTTAATTTCTCGAAAACTACTGGAGCACATATATTGAGACCTAGCAAAGGCACATCGGGCTAACAGTCCCTACAATTTTGCCAAGTTTCGTGCAAATCCATTCAGCCGTTCGAGCTAAAAGTGAGTCCAACCGCCCTATGAAAAAATGAATGGGAAAAACGCGTTTTGGGACCCCCCTTTTTTCTCAGGCCCCCCTTGACGAAACCCCCCCAAATTTTTAGGGGCTGCTCAGAAACAAAATGTGCCATTTTCCTGAAAATTTCAGCCGATTCCGTCCACAAACGCCAAAGTTATTAGGCATAGAATTTTCAGAAATCCCATAGGGAAAAAATCCTAACTATATATACCTACTGGCGATAGCCAGTAGGTAATATATATATATATATATATATATATATATATATATATATATATATATATATATATATATATATATATATATATATATATATATATATATATATATATATATATATATATATATATGTATAAAAAATTCTATGGCAAAATGAAACCCCTCATTTTGTTCCTTTTCAAATTAAATGTATTAAGTGTTACCACTTTATTCCAATCAAGATGACTTTAGGGGTGCCATACTTTTGTCATAAGTAAGACTGTTAGCGTTCTAGTTGTTCTTTAGAACACTCTGGGACATTCTGTCATTGGGCTATAGTTGGGCTACATCTGCCTGATATTTGGGCTACATTTGGGCTCTTTTGTCTCTGGTGACCATCTTGGGAGACTGCATATCAGAATTTTTTTAATGAAATATAGGAGGATTTGAGAAGTCACTCAAAATGTGCCCTAATTTTTCTTTCTTCAGCACTAATCATAATTTCTATGGCAAAATGAACCCCCTCATTTTGTTCCTTTGCAAATAAATGTTTTAAGTGTTAACACTTTATTCCAATCAAGATGACTTCAGGTGTGCCATACTTTTGTCATAAGTAAGACTGTTAGTGCTCTAGTTGTTCTTTAGAACACTCTGGGACATTCTGTCATTGGGCTATAGTTGGGCTACATCTGGCTGATATTTGGGCTACATTTGTTTTTTGTGTCTCTGTTGGCCATCTTTGGGCTACATTGGGCTACATTGGGCTACATTTGGGCTCTAACATATATATAGCCCAATGTAGCCCAATATATATTTTTCCAAAGTTAATTTTCGTAAAAACCACTGGAGCATATATCTTGAGACATAGCAAAGGCACACCGGGGTACCAGTCCCTACAATTTTGCCAAGTTTGGCGGAAATCCATTCAGCCGTTCGGGCTAAAAGTGAGTTCAACCGCCCTATGGAAATGAACATAGAGAAAACATGTTTTGGGACCCCCCTTTTATCTCGGCCCCCGCTTGATGAATCCCCCCCACATTTTCAGGGAAGGAGCTAAGCGGGCCACCTACTTTGAAAAATTTGCGAAGATTCGTCCACCGGCGCCAAAGTTATTCCAAATAGAATGTTGCGGAATTCCTATGGAAAGTAGATCCTAACTATAACTACCTACTGGCGACCGCCAGTAGGTACTATACTTACATAGATAAACATATATAATCTGTATATCCATATACATACAAATATAAATGCATGCATACATATACATACATGCATACAGATGCATGTTATTTACATGAAAGTTTAAAAAACACTAATAAAAGCAAAGCTAAAAAGCCACCTCATTACAAACAGAATGGCTTTAACTTAAACGAGGGCGAGATCTATTGAATTTTCAATGCTTGTTTACTTTGGTTCCATCAAGAAGGTATTCAGATGTGTCACACATTTTCCATAAATTCTGAATGTTAGCACTCTAGTTGCTCATTAGATCACTGTAGTAAAGCTACTGCTCACCAGGGAAGGCTGCTGCTGGTATTCAATGTGCATGTTTCAGTCTGCATGTCAGAATTTTTTTAATGAAATAGAAGAGGATTTGAGAAGTCACTCAAAATGATCCCTATTTTTTTCTTTCTGAAGCACTAATCATACTTTCTATGGCAAAATGAACCCCCTCATTGTTTTCCTTTTTAAATTAAATGTTTTCAGACTTACCACTTCATTCCAATCAAGATGGCTTCTGGTGTGCCATACTTTTGTCATAAGTAAGACTGTTAGCGCTCTAGTTGTTCTTTAGAACACTCTGGGACATTCTGTCATTGGGCTATACTTGGGCTACATCTGGGTGATAGTTGGGCTACATTTAGGCTCTTTGGTCTCTGGTGGCCATCTTGGGAGTCTGTATGTCAGAATGTTTTAATGAAATTGAAGAGGATTTGAGAAGTCACTCAAAATGTGCCCTCATTTTTCTTTCTGCAGCACTAATCATACTTTCTATGGCAAAATATACCCCCTCATTGTGTTCCTTTTTAAATTAAATGTTTTAAGAGTTACCACTTTATTCCAATCAAGATGGCTTCAGGTGTGCCATATCTTTGTAATAAGTAGGACTGTTAGCGCTCTAGTTGTTCTTTAGAACACTCTGGAACATTCTGTCATTGGGCTATACTTGGGCTACATCTGGGTGATATTTGGTCTACATTTGGACTCTTTTGTCTCTGGTGACCATCTTGGGAGACTCCATGTCAGAATTTTTTAATGAAATAGAAGAGGATTTCAGAAGTCACTCAAAATGTGCCCTACATTTTCTTTCTGCAGCACTAATAATACTTTCTATGGCATAATATAGCCCCTCATGTTGTTCCTTTTTAAATTAAATGTTTTAAGAGTTACCACTTTATTCCCATCACGATGCCTTCACGTGTTACAATATGTTTGTAATAAGTAGGACTGTTAGCGCTCTAGTTGTTCTTTAGAACACTCTAGGAGGCTGCAGTAGAGCACAAAGGAATCAACTGACACTCTCTGTCCTTGTTGGATGTACATGTTTTACTGAGAATGTCTGACTTCATTCCCACATGACTGAGAAAGATAATGTGAATTTACAGACAATATGCTTTCAGTTTACAGTATAGATCCCCTTCCAAACCACTGTGGGACAATCATGAGATATTAGTTTTCTTTCAAACATGATTCATGATATCACAGCAGAAGGCTTTTTCACATGGTAAAATCACCTTAGAACACACCACAATTCCTAAAATGAGTATGGTACCATCAACAAATGATTTATAATGTAACTAAAGTCCTAAAACCCTCTATTAACTACAATGCTTTTTAATGAGGTGCTATCATGTATATTGGTCCCAAGATGGCTGCCAACACTTCTTGGATGAAGTGCTGACAGCCAATCAGATCAGATGTGTGGTTAGGCTCCGCCCAGATATATATATATTTTTTAACCTAAATTACTCAAAATCCACTGAAGCACATATCTTGAGACATAACAAAGGCACATTGGGTTACCAGTCCCTACAATTTTGCCAAGTTTTGTGGAAATCCATTCAGCCGTTCGGGCTAAAAGTGAGTCCAACCGCCCTATGGAAATTAACATGGGGAAAACATGTTTTGGGACCCCCCTTTTATCTCAGCCCCCGCTTGACAAATCCCCCCCAAACTTTCAGGGAAGGACCGGAGCACAGCGAGGCAAATTAAAGGAAAATTACAGGCGGATTCCTCAAACGGCGCAAAAAGTTATTCCCAATACAATGTTGCAGATTTCCTATAGAAAACAATCCTAACTATATCTATCTACTGGCGACCGCCAGTAGGTAATATATATATATATAAATATATATATATATATATATATATATATATATATATATATATATATATTCACTGAAAAAACCATTGGTTATAGACCATATATAGTTAGGGATTAGCCTTTTCAAAACCCTATTTTACTCACACAAAACCATTGAAATTTCATATACAGTTAGTTGCACTAACTATATATTGCGCACCCGCAATCCACTGCTGATGATGTCACATATTACATCATTCATGACATGGTTAGTGACATCACTGATGACATCACTGATGACAACATCCAGTGACTGTATGTTTCTGTAAAGTTAAAATATGTCTTACATATTGAAGAATGAGTGGATGTACAAGTGTCTGGAAGAAGGATTTAGTAGGTGCATGACTGACTGTATGAGAGAATGATTAAATGTGACTTACTGAGTGCATGGGTTAGTGACTAAACTGTCTTAATTTGTGCATCATTATATCTGTTGTTCTACAAACTGCTGCATGTGTTGATCAGTAGCTATATGAGTAACTGTATGGGTTATTCATTGGTTGTCCAAGTATTTGTATGGGAAACTGAGTGTGTGTGTATGGGTGGCTGGGAGGTGTGTGACTCTGTACATAGATGTGTGAGTAGTTGATTCACTATATGTATGGGTTCAAAAGTGCATGTGGAAACAGCTGTATGGGCGGTTGACTGTGCATGAGTGTATTGGTGAGTGAATGGATATCTCAGTGCTACATGTCAAAGTAAGTACATATGTAAAACACAGTACATGTGAGAGTTGACATATATAAATAACTGTGCATAAGAGCCAGTGAATGTGTGAGTGGCTGTATGGATCATTGTGAACATGTATCAGGGATTGTATAAGAGAGTAAATATGTGTTAGTATATGTTTGAATAAGTAAGGTGTGTATAACTGTATAGTTGAGAAAATGGAGGTGTGATTGATTTTTTGCATAACTGACTAGGTGTGTGAGTAACTCCATGGATGAGTGACAGTCTGTGAGTGTCTTTTTACACTGATTGTATCTAAGGTTATATTAGAGTCTGAAGAGGTTCATGGTATTATCACATGAATGATATCATCAGTGATGTGATCAGTCATGTCAAATGAGATGTTATCAGTGATTTTATCAGTGATGTCATTTGAGATGTCATCAGTGATGTCATTTGAGATGTCATCAGTGATGTCATTTGAGATGTCATCAGTGATGTCATCAGTGATGTCACTAACCATGTCATGAATGATGTAATATGTGACATCATCAGCAGTGGATTGCGGGTGCGCGATATATAGTTAGTGCAACTAACTATGTATGAAATTTCAATGGTTTTGTGTGAGTAAAATAATGTTTTGAAAAGGCTAATCCCTAACTATATATGGTCTATAACCAATGGTTTTTTCAGTGAATTTTCAAGGTTTTGTAAATGCAAATTCCTAACTATATATGCCCTAAATCCTATGGTTTTGTCTGTAAATTTTAATGGTTTTTTAATAGCAAATATCAAAAGCTGTCAAATGTCAAGTACGTGATAGGTAAAAACTTTTTCGTGTTTATGCACGCTGATGTGCTTTGAACGCTGCCCCCCCCCTCTTTTCTCTTAGTAGTACTCTCTCTTTGCAGATAGTGAAGGGTAGTTAACGCAGGCCTTTACCCCCGTTGTAATCCGTCGTGCCTGCTTGTCTCTCCATTTGATTGATTGTTATCCAAGCATTTACTGTTTTACAATTGATTCTCTTTGGTTCATTCTCTATTTACAAACAAGCACAAAGTCGCAATACTCTGTTTAGTCTTTGCAGATAGTGAAAAATCGTGAAAAATCGTGTAAAAAAATAAAAGTAATCGAGCAAAATCAGTAGGCCACTAATTGGATCTCTTTTTGACCTCGCTAAAATAGAAATATTAGGAACAACCCTTCATGAGAAATACGAAAATAGTGAGACGAACTGAGCTCCACACCATGAGGGCTGCAAGACAGCTCGGCTCCGTCACCCACCCCGCCCAAAATAACGACAAACCCTATGCAAATATTAAAAATATATACAACACACCAGCAAAGTAACAGGGTAAAACATTTTATTAAATAATTATTTACATAACTATTTTATACTTTTTGTTGCCCGATCCGGCTAGCTCAATCGATCGAGCATGAAACTCATGCACTCTGATAGCAAGCGTTGCTACTGATGCTATGCAGACCAAAACTGGTTTTCAGTTTGTAAATTTTTCGAGATTTTTCCATCTGAGGTTGGTTGAGTTTGTAGAACGATGGCTTCAGATTTTCCACATACGGTGTGGTGGCGTGGACTGGGAGGGGGCGCTTCGCTCCTGCCCCCTCCCCAAGTAAGATTTTCATACGTGAAAGTACGTTAATGGTTTTGGTCCCTGAGTTGCTTCGATGTTACTGCCATTCTCAAATGGCATAAGTTCTGGATGTTGGGTGCCATAGTTCAGAGTTCTGAGCAGCGCTTGTAACACTGTCTGAAGCTTATTTCCACCTACTGCAGCTTCACTATTCTCAAAGTAAGTGAGGGTCGTTTGTGGACCTGACTGCATTTGAAAACAATGTGATATAGTACCTCCCTAAACCGCTTGACGGAGGCCCCCGAGGGGCGGTGTGATGGCACGGACTCGGAGAAGACGCTTGGCTCCGACCCCCTCCCCAAGTCTTATAGCACTGGTGTAGCCTGAGATCGCCCCCGACATAGGCGGCCGGCTCCCGGGGTCCGGCGGAACTTTTTGCCTTTTGATGACTCTTCTATTCTGGACCTTGTCCCACAATCCGTTTGACCTGAAGACACGCTGTAGTGGGGCGCCCCTTTACCGTTTCAGTTGCCATTCCGCCCGCTTTTGCTACACTGTGCCTCTTCCGCCATTCAGCTGTTTACCGCCCGCTCTTACGACTACAGCGTCTTGCTCACCATGTAGTTGAGTTGCTCCCGCTCTTGCGATGCAACGATAAGCGGCTGCCACAGGACTCTCAAAATGGTGGCCGGCTCTTCAGATTTGGGCGTGGTCCACTAAAATGGCCCTGGGACACCTTGGAACTCGGACGCTTCCCTGATAGGGCTTGGGTCCCATTCTCGAAAGCGTCCCCTCAGCCGTGAAGATTCTACAAAAGTCTTGGGGGCCCCCGACTCCCGCAGGCTTCTGGTGGGGAGCGGCTGCCATGTTTGCTCGTGGAATGGCCACGATGGAGCTACGAGATGGTGGTGCTCTCATGCTGACGCCAGCTTTAGTCTGAAACATCCAGAAACACTGTAGACTACCAATTCGATCAGTTCCGGTAGCGCCCCAACATGACCCGGTAGAAAAGAACTTGCCCTCCCCTCTTTGACTGATGGTTCTTGTTGCCTGTCCCCTCTGTTGTCATTTAACAGAACTTTTTGGACTGCTGAAAGGGGTTGTGTTCCGAACGCTGGTTGGTGGTGACATTTTGACTATATTCTTGACCTACGTTGTCGCGTAATGCGTTATATGACACGCCGCATTAGCGCACCCGGAAGTGATCCGGGGCGCGGCGCGCAGCGCGTAACGTAAGCATAACAGGTCATGTGACTTGTTAATAAAACTTTTTATTGTTTCATTTTACTTTTGTTATTTTAATAATGAAAAGCTTGGTCATATTACCTAAAAAATACGCTTTTTATTGATTTCGAATTTTTTTTTTTTTAAACATATATGTTATAATGTTCCAGGCTAATGTACTTTCCCGGAAAATTTACAACTGTCCTGCAAGTAAAATATATTCCTTTTTCGAGAAAAAGGGCGTTTCTTCGTCCCATGACGGGGCCGTTGAGTAAAAGAGGCTCGGCCTGCTGTCTTACTTGCCGATACGCCTGATTATCAGATTCTTATCGATCACTTTATGTTGCAGGAGTGGAAAACACAACTGCCCTTGAATATTTATCTTTACTGCGTTCCTAGGTATTATACCTTTTATCCGTCATGTAATTGGACTGCTTTATTTCACTTGCCTTTTACTGATTCGAAAACAGTGACTAAAAGTAAAAACTTTACCAATGTAAATACTACTACCATGTTTTGTTTTAAAAACCTTTATTGTGAAAATGTCAGTATACAAATACGGGCCTATAACCACGTGGGCCGGCCATGGAGCAAACTGGAAACGTATATGATGAGGAGACATTTACACTGTAGAGGAACGTAACGAGCGGGCCATTAGGTTGCAAGAACTAAGGTGTCTAACAGTTGCGGAATCGGTGGATGTACATTTTGTAATTATAATACGACAAAGCCACTTACAAAAAAATCATCTAGATATACATTTGCGGGCAAGTACCATGGGTGACGTTAATTCGAACTTTCAATAGTACAGTAATCAATAACACATCAGAACTTAATATCAATACGGATGTCGAAATATTCAATCAATTCTCGTCCCCGCCCGCCATGAGCATCAAAACTGCATTCATATCTCGTGATATCAAGGTTGTTCAACCAGTACACAACACGGAGTTACGAGTCCCATTTATACCGGCGCCATTTTGGGCGAGGCCGGGCAGGTCCAAGATATAGTCAAAATGTCTCCACCAACCATCGGCCAGACCAGAACCCCTTTCGGCCCTTTATGCTACAAGATGGTGTCTTCCATTCAGAAAATATTGTTGGCAGCATTTTGAAAGGAAAGATAAACAGCCGTTCTCCTAGTGAGTCTCACATTGTTACATTTAGGAAGAATGTTGAAGAGTAGTATGTTGAAAATCTGAAGCCATTTTTCTACAAACTCTCAATCAGCCTTGGATGGAAAAAAAATTCCTGAAGAATGTACAAACTGAAAACCAATTTTTGTCTGTATAGCATCAACAGCAACGCTTGAGTCAGCTTTGTGTGAAGCCGCCATTTTGATTCAATCAATAACGTCCCCCTGCACACATTCAGGGACCTGGTCGTGTCTTCAGGTCAAACGGATTGTGGGACAAGATGCAGAAAGGAAAAAGAAAAAAGTCCCGCCGGACCTCGGGAGCCGGCCGCCTATGTCATGGGCGATCTTTGGCCACACCAGGGCAATAGTGAAGCTGCAGCAGGTGCAAATAAGCTTCAGATAGTCTTACAAGCACTGCTCAAAACTCTCAACTATGGCACTCAACATCCAGGACTTGCCATCCGGATCTTGGCGCCTTGTGCTGGTTCCGACCTATTCACACATCGGTCCACTACTGACATCACCTCATAAGCCAACGGGGCACCCCACGCTGACTTTCGGCGCAGCATTGTAGGATGGCCACACCAGTGCGGCAACTTGCTGGACACCACCTCGGTGCCATCCGGATCTCGGCGCGTTCGAGTCACTGTACAGTGACCGGAACTCAGCTGGACATGCCGTCTTTCGGCGCAGCATTGTAGGATGGCCACACCAGTGCGGCAACTTGCTGGACACCACCTCGGTGCCATCCAGATCTCGGCGCGCTGTGATGCCTTCGGCCTACTGTAGCCGCAAGTGCGGACGCAACTCAGTTGGACGGCGAGTGAAAAGATAAGGGGCGCCGCACTGCAGCCGAGGAGCCTCCATCTTGGGGGAGACGCACAGCCCCCACTGACTGACGCGACCTTACAGGCCAACGGGGCGCCCCACGCCGACTTTCGGCGCAGCATTGTAGGATAGCCACACCAGTGCAGCAACTTGCTGGACAACAACTCGGTGCCATCTGGATCTCGGCGCGTTGTGCTGCCTTCGGCCTATTCGCACATCGGTCCACTACTGACGCCGCCTCACATGCCAACGGATTTTCTACGCTTTTTGTAGCCCTATGCCGCATAACAGGTCATGTGACTTGTTTATAAAACTTTTCATTGGTTCATTTTACTTTTGGTTTCCTAATGATGGAAAGCTTGGTCATATGACCTAAAAATAACACTTTTCATTGGTTTAGAACATTTTTTTTCCCAAACGATGAAAGCCCCACCTTGTTTCTGGATGTTTCAGACTGAAGCTGGCGTCAGCATGAGAGCACCACCATCTTGTGGCTCCGTCGTGGTCATTCCGCGAGCAATCATGGCAGCCGCTCCCCACCGGAAGCCTGCAGGAGTCAAGGGCCCCCAAGACTTATGTAGAATCTTCACGGCTGAGGGGACGCTTTCGAGAATGGAGCCCAAGCCCTAGCAGGCAAGCGTCCGAGTTCCAAGGTGTCCCAGGGCCATTTTAGTGGACCAGGCCCAAATCCGAAGAGCCATCCGCCATTTTAAGAATCCAATGGCAGCCGCCTATCGCTGCACCGCAAGAGTGGGCGCAACTCAACTACATGGTGAGCGAGACGCTGTAGCCGCAAGAGCGGGCGATAAACAGCTGAATGGAGGATGAGGCACAGTGTAGCAAAAGCGGGCGGAATGGCAACTGAAACGGTAAAGCGGAGCCCCAGTACAGCAGACGAGCCTCCACCTGGGGACGCCCGTTCACGCCGCCTCCCCCACGCCCCCCCCGGGGCGCCCCACACCGTTTTTCGGAGCAGCATTGTAGGATACCAAAACCAGTGCGGCAAGTTACTGGACATCACCTGGGTGCCATCCACATCTCAGCGCGTTCTGCTGCCTTGGGACTATTCGCACAACAGACCGCTACTGATGAGGCCTACCCCCGCACCACCCGGGACGCCCCACGCTGTTTTTCTGAGCTGCATTGTAGGAAACCAAAAATCAGTGCGGCACCCAGGTAACATCACCTGGGTGCCGTCCAGAACTCAGCACGTTGTGCTGCCTTGGGACTATTCGCACAAAAGACAGCTACTGACCATTGTTGCTTCTTTTTGCCAAAAATTTTTTAAATGTATTTACAGTTTTTGTTGCGTTCGATATATTTATAAAGTTAATAAAGTTTTATAATCCTACTTTGTTGGAGTACTATATATTTTTTAAAAATCGGGTGAATGGGGCCTTGAATCGGGTTATTGCCATGTGTGGGCTTTGGAAGTGTGCTGCTACAGGATCGGACATTTCAAACTCAAATGCACGTTCTTTTTCTTACCTTTCCGAAGCATGGAGTGCAATAGCAGGCAGAGAAAGGGTGATGCAAGTGTTGAACACTGCCTGGCCTGGCAAGTTGCTGGCAGTGCCCCCCCACCCCGCTCCTGAAAGAGGGCACACACACACCGCCGCCCCCCTGAGTACTTCACATATCTTTAAAAGACCATGCGCTTGTTAATGAGGCTTAAATGGTTTATCACCCCTTCTAGAGCCCCTGCATCGGCCCTCTGACATTTCCTGGAAGAATTAGCACGTAACACAATACCAAGCACTGTCAGCTGAAACCCCCGAGGAATCAGGTTTTTGCTTGCAGGAATCGGGAGGCGGGAGACTAGCACTGAAATCGGTAGTCTCACGCCTGAATCGGGAGGGTTGGCATGTCTGGATTCTCTGCAGCTGGGGCCATAAACTACATCCGCAGGGCTAGGTGATAGCCTGGGACCGGCCTGGACAATCGGACACAGAGGAAGAGGAGTGTCAGAGGGTGCGGTAGTGAATAGGGTGAAAGGGAGGTGTCGGACGGGCACAGGGTGTGATTCTCAGGGAAGAGCAGCGCAGATGGGGGGAAGTTTATGGCCCATGCATGAGAGAGAGAGCGGGGGTGACCAGCGCGTGGGGGAGATGCTTGCGAGGGTGGGGAGCCGTGCTGAGGATCGGCGGCGTGCAGAGAGTGGGTCTGGTCAAGGCATCTAAAATGGCTGCCGTGCACGACAAAATTGTGGCATTGGAAAAAAGGCAAGATGGCGCAGACAATGTTTATCAATAAGGATTCATTTATAACAAAATATTTTATCGCAGTGACAAATTGGCGGTCAACACTTCCTGATTTCCATCGAATCGAACGTTAACAGAAGTCACGCAGCAAAAAAAAAAAAACGCTCACGCACAGCCGCTGGAAGACATGTATCAACATATATGAGCCTCCTCAGCCACCCTCAGAAAACATAAGGGATCAGGATACGTCTCCCACACCCCCTTATACCTAGTAATTTAATTAAAACAAAACACAAAATGGCGAATTCCCGTTTCGCTACCAGTTTGCGGCCCAGTTCGCGGCCCGAGAAGCACTTCTACCGTGAAAAATCAATTTTTTTTTATTTTCCCCGCGGGACCCTTTAATAACCCCAACATCATTCCTAGGGGGTCAAGAGGGGTCTACCTTGCCTCCTTTCATTAAATTCCCCCTTCGTTTTTCACCTCTTCTTTTCTCTCAATCCTACCGAGAGACAAGATGGCGGCCGCACAGCCGCTGGAAGACATATATCAACATATATGAGCCTCCTCAGCCACCCTCAGAAAACATAAGGGATCAGGATACGTCTCCCGCACCCCCTTATACCTAGTAATTTAATTAAATCGAAACACAAAATGGCGAATTCCCGTTTCGCTACCAGTTTGCGGCCCAGTTCGCGGCCTGAGAAGCGCTTCTACCGTGAAAAATCAATTTTTTTTATTTTCCCCACGGGACCCTTTAATAACCCCAACATCATTCCCAGGGGGTCAAGAGGGGTCTACCTTGCCCCCTTTCATTAAATTCCCCCTTCGTTTTTATCCTCCTCTTGTCTCTCGATCCTACCGAGAGACAAGATGGCGGCCGCACCGGACTGTTTAGAATGTTGACAGACACCGGAGAGCCAATCAGCATCGCTTTGCAAAGTTCCGTTTCGCGAAAAGTAAGCGGACCGGAGCGCAGCCCGGAGCGCTGTTACAGATATATATCTTGTTTTGAACGTTAATTTCTCAAAATCCACTGGAGCACATATATTGAGACCTAGCAAAGGCACATCGGGCTAACAGTCCCTACAATTTTGGTAAGTTTCCTGAAAATCCATTCAGCCGTTCGAGCTAAAAGTGAGGCCAACCGCCCTATGGAAGAATGAATGGGAAAAATGCGTTTTGGGACCTCCTTTTTCTCGGCCCCCCCTTGACGACCCCCCCCAAAATTTTCAGGGGCTGCTCAGAAACAAAATGTGCCATTTTCCGGAAAATTTCAGCCAATTCCGTCCACAAACGCCAAAGTTATTAGACATAGAATTTTCAAAAATCCCATAGGGAAAAAATCCTAACTATATATACCTACTGGCGATAGCCAGTAGGTAATATATATATATATATATATATATATATATATGTATATATATATATATATATATATATATATATATATATATATATATATATATATATATATATATATATATTTCCTGGGTCACTGCGGTTGGAGCCTGGAAGGTTGCACTTGTTGGATATATATATATATATATATATATATATATATATATATATATATATATATATATATATATATATATATATATATATATATATATATATATATATACCTACTGGCGGTCGCCAGTAGGTATATATACTTAGGACCTAGTTTCCATAGGAAATCTGCAACATTCTATTGGGAATAACTTTGGCGCCGGTTGATCAATCTATGTGAATTTCTCAAAGAAGATGGCGCGTTACGCTCCGCTCCTTCCCTGAAAGTTTCGGGGGGATTCGTGAAGCGGGGCCCGAGAAAAAAGGGGGGTCCCAAAACGTGTTTTCCCCATGCAATTTTCCATAGGACCTTTAGACACGGCTACAGCCCAAACGGCTGTACGGAATTACAAGAAATTTGGCAAAATGGTAGAGTCTGATTCGCAGATTACGCTTTTGATTAAATGGTGTAAATCCCTCCAGTAGTTGCTGAGAAAATTCAAGTTGAAATCAATTATATATCTATAAGCGCGCACGGTGCGCGCACCGTGCGCGCACCGTGCGAGCACCCCGCGATTTTTCAAAAAAAAAATAATAATTTTTAGGGGCATCGGGGGTCCTTGTGGGACCCCCTGAGCAGGCCTAGAGGGTTTGGGTGCTTCTACCCAGCCCCATTTTTGAGTTCTACACATTTGTTTTCCTGCTTTCCAGTGCCTTAGTCTACTGAGACACAAGATGGCTGCCAACTGTTTCTGTTTTGGAGTGTTGATAGACAGTAGCAGCCAATCAGCATGCCTTCCAGAGGAAAGTGTTGGCATCCATCTTGTGCTAGGTAGACCGAGGCACAAAAGAAGCAGAGCTCACAGCCCACACAGCTCTCACAGCCCTCACAGCTCTCACAGCCCACACAGCTCTCACAGCCCACACAGCTCTCACAGTCAACACAGCTCTCACAGCCCACACAGCCCTCACAGCCCACACAGCCTCACTGCCCACACAGCTCTCACAGCCCATACAGTTCTCACAGCCCACACAGCTCTCACAGCCCACACAGCTCTCACAGCCCACATGGCTCACACTCTCACAGCCCAAACAGCTCTCACAGCCCACAGAGACCTCACAGCCCACACAGTCCTCACAGCCCACACAGCTCTCACATCCCACACAGCTCTCACAGCCCACCGAGCTTTCACAGCCCGCCTAGGTAGACCGAGGCACAAAAGAAGCAGAGCTCACAGCCCACAAAGCTCTCACAGCCCACACAGCTCTCACAGCCCACACAGCTCTCACAGCCCACACAGCCCTCACAGCCCACACAGCCCACACAGCCCTCACAGCCCTCACAGCACACACAGCTCTCACAGCCAACACAGTTCTCACAGCCCCACAGGTCTCACAGCCCACACAGCTCTCACAGGCCTCACAGCCCACACAGCCCTCACAGCCCACAAGCTCTCACAGCCTTCACAGCCCACACTCTCACAGCCCAAAAAATACAGAACAATAACACATATTTAAACTTTACAAAAACACACAGACACTGGATGATGTCATCAGTGATGTCATCAGTGGTCATTTGAGATGTCATCAGTGATGTCATCAGTGATGTCACTGACCATGTCATGAATGATGTAATATGTGACATCATCAGCAGTGGATTGCGAATGCGCGAAATATATAGTTAGTTCAACTAACTATATAGGAGCAATTTCAGTGGTTTTTTATATGTTAATTCCTAACTATATAGGGCCTGAAACCTATGGTTTTTTCAGTGAATATATATATATATATATATATATATATATATATATATATATATATATATACACAAAAGTTGCCTGATTGAACATAAGGAAGCCGCACAAGAAGATAATAGCATCTGTCACGTTTATTCACGGAGGGAGGCAGCATGGGGGAAATACAGCATGCAGCAGACTACAAGTCCTGCCTGACGCGTTTCGTGCATCAAGCACTTCCTCAAAGGCTTCGGACTTTGCAGGAAATGACACGATCATTTTCGGTACCACTACTTGAATCCAAACAATCCACAAAAGTTGCCTGATTGAACAGAAGGTAGCCGCACAAGAAGATAATAGCATCTGCCACGTTTATTCACGGAGGGAGGCAGCATGGGGGAAATAAAGCATGCAGCAGACTACAAGTCCTGCCTGACGCGTTTCGTGTCATTTCCTGCAAAGTCCGAAGCCTTTGAGGAAGTGCTTGATGCACGAAACGCGTCAGGCAGGACTTGTAGTCTGCTGCATGCTGTATTTCCCCCATGCTGCCTCCCTCCATGCATAAACGTGGCAGATGCTATTATCTTCTTGTGCGGCTTCCTTCTGTTCAATCAGGCAACTTTTGTGGATTGTTTGGCGGCATGCCTGAGCCGCATTGCGAAGTCCCGGGGATGTTTACAACCCTCCAGTAGAGACTCCTATAAACGGCTTTACGTATGGAAGAAGATGCCGATTCTAGGAGGACAAAGGAAGCAGCATGAAGGAGAGAGCCACTGCACAACCCACATGGGTGTTATTTCAAACAATGAGACTTGGCACGAAAGCGCACAGGTGTAAAACTGGCACCACAAGTACCATCGGGCCACGGGGTTGGCCACGCCCCCAAGGGCGTAATTCAAGTAGTGGTACCGAAAAGGATCGTGTAATTTCCTGCAAAGTCCGAAGCCTTTGAGGAAGTGCTTGATGCACGAAATGCGTCAGGCAGGACTTGTAGTCTGCTGCATGCTGTATTTCCCCCATGCTGCCTCCCTCCGTGAATAAACGTGGCAGATGCTATTATCTTCTTGTGCGGCTTCCTTCTGTTCAATCATGCAACTTTTGTGGATATATATATATATCCGAATTGGTCCCACTCCGCGAAGAACAGGAGAAAGGCCACTCAGGGGGTAACTTTGGAAGAAATTTATTCAGTTGCAGCTGCGCATAATGCATTTCGGCTCCATTGCCTTCGTCAGATGCTGCTGCCTGCGCAAAGATGGACTCCACCCTCACCTTTCAATAGTTCAGGAACACTGCCATAGGCGGAAATCCGCTGACCCAAGGTCACATGGTGTAACTCGGCTGCTGTTCTCTCACAACTACAGCTCCCAGAGTGCTGTTCAACTGGGTAAGTGTTGTAGGCAGTTCATTAATCAAACAATCCTCATATTGATTTGGAGGCTTTGAATTCCGGAAAGGTGCAGAGTGTAATGAGGAGTTTTTGCGTCAGATGAAGGGTCATCTTCCTCCGGTCCCCTTCGACGTTGCAACCTCGGGTGTGTGTGCGCCTGCTGAAACTCGAGGCAGTGACATAGTGAGTCCGTCTCCTTGCTGGTTGCAAGCTGCTTCACGCAGTCATATCAGATATCTGGCGTTCACCTCGGGGTGAGCTGGAAATAATTCAATCCCTTGAACACGTGTGGCGCTGCAAGCAGCGAAAGTCAGTAAAATTTCCAGCCTCTTGTAGCAACGGGACCTCTCACGAGCCTCTGACTGGCCCGTACATATATCCCAAAGGTGCCCTGAGCTCCAAGGACGCTACTCCGCAGATGCTGATTCAAAATCTTTTATTCCCAACCAGCGCTGATATTTGCAATTATTTCCTTTTTCCCAACGCGTTTCAGAGCTCCTTTTTCATGGGGAAGGAAGCTGGCAAGCACAGAAATACTGCAACTTTTAAATTTCCGTTTTGCACACGTGCTCCCAGGTGAGCAGCATGCCGGTAGTTGTAGCGTCAATAATCCCCTTGGTGGGGTCCGTGTCTTTGACAGTTCATTTTTGCTTCAATTGTCAATCATTTAAAACCCTCCAGTGGGTTTTGCAAATATAGCGCTGATTTATTTTCGGGGTCATCTGTGCTGCAAACAGGCTCAGGAGAGGTCTCCAAACCCGCAGATCTGTATCATATTTCACACAGAAGGTGCATCCTTACACGGCCAGGCTGTGGTGTCACATGTTTCCCAAAGGTGCCCTGAGCTCCAAGGACGCTGCTCCGCAGATGCTGATTTAAAATCTTTTATTCCCAAACAGCGCTGATATTTGCAATTATTTCCTTTTTCCCAACGTGTTTCAGAGCGGCTGCCCCTTCTTCATGGGGAGGGAAGCTGGCAAGCACAGAAATACTGCAACTTTTAAATTTCTGTTTTGCACATGTGCTCTCAGGTGAGCAGCATGCCGGTAGTTGTAGCGTCATTAATCCCCTCGGTGGGGCCCGTGTCTTTGACAGTTCATTTTCGCTTCCATTGTCAATCATTTAAAACCCTCCAGTGGGTTTTGCAAATATAGCGCTGATTTATTTTTGGGGTCATCTGTGCTGCAAACAGGCTCAGGAGAGGTCTCCAAACCCGCAGATCTGTATCATATTTCACACAGATGGTGCATCCTTACACGGCCAGGCTGCCGTGTCACATGTTTCCCAAAGGTGCCCTGAGCTCCAAGGACGCTACTCCGCAGATGCTGATTCAAAATCTTTTATTCCCAACCAGCGCTGATATTTGCAATTATTTTCTTTTTCCCAACGCGTTTCAGAGCGGCTGCTCCTTCTTCATGGGGAGGGAAGCTGGCAAGCACAGAAATACTGCAACTTTTAAATTTCCGTTTTGCACATGTGCTCCCAGGTGAGCAGCATGCCTGTAGTTGTAGTGTCATTAATCCCCTCGGTGGGGCGCCTGACTTTGACAGTTCATTTTCGCTTCCATTGTCAATCATTTAAAACCCTCCAGTGGGTTTTGTAAATATAGCACTGATTTCTTTTCGGGGTCATCTGTGCTGCAAACAGGCTCAGGAGAGGTCTCCAAACCCGCTGATCTGTATCATATTTCACACAGATGGTGCATCCTTACACGGCCAGGCTGCGGTGTCACATGTTTCCCAAAGGTGCCCTGAGCTCCAAGGACGCTACTCCGCAGATGATGATTCAAAATCTTTTATTCCCAACCAGCGCTGATATATGCAATTATTTCCTTTTTCCCAATGCGTTTCAGAGCGGCTGCTCCTTCTTCATGGGGAGGGAACTGGCAAGCACAGAAATACTGCAACTTTTAAATTTCCGTTTTGCACACGTGATCCCAGGTGAGCAGCATGCCGGTAGTTGTAGTGTCATTAATCCCCTCGGTGGGAACTGTGTCTTTGACAGTTCATTTTCGCTTCCATTGTCAATCATTTAAAACCCTCCAGTGGGTTTTGCAAATAGTTCAAGTTCAAGTTCAAGAATTTATATAGCGCACTAATCACCCTGAGGGTCTCAAGGCGCTTGGGGGGGGCGTCGGGGGTTCATTAAATATCGAATAGCCAGGTTTTGTGTTCTTTTCTGAAGGAGATGTGGTTCTGTGTAAGGCGGAGGTGAGTGGGGAGCGAGTTCCAGGTCTTGGCCGCCAAGTAGGTGAAGGATCTACCTCCCATGGTGGACCTTTGGATACGCGGAACTGCGGCGAGGGCTTGACTTGATTGGAGGATCTCAGTTGGCGGTGGGTGTGTAGAAGGATAGTCGAGTGTTGAGGCATTCAGGACCTAGTTTGTAGAGGGCCTTGTGTGCATGGGTGAGGAGACGGAACATTATTCTCTTGTTGACGGGAAGCCAGTGGAGGTCTTTCAGGTGGCCGGTAATGTGATCTTGGCGAGGGATGTTTCCGGCGTAGAGGGTGTTTCCGTAATCTAGTCGACTTGTGACCAGTGCGTGGGTGACAGTCTTTCTTGTCTCGGAGGGGATCCAGCGGAAGATTTTTTTGAGCATACGAAGTACGTTGAAGCAGGAGGATGAGACGGCGTTGACTTGTCTGGTCATCGAGATTGTGGAGTCTAGGATGAAGCCAAGGTTACGTGCGTGGTCTGTGGATATGGGTGCTGTGCCCAGAGCCGAAGGCCACCATGAGTCGTCCCAGGCAGAGGGGGATGATCCTAGGATGAGCACTTCCGTTTTGTCTGAGTTAAGTTTTAGGCGGCTGTTTTTCATCCATACGGCTACTTCTTTCATGCCTTCGTGAAGATTGGTTTTGGCGGTGTTAGGGTCTTTGGTGAGGGAAAGGATCCGCTGGGTGTCGTCAGCGTAGGAGATGATGTTAAGGTTGTGGTGACGCGGGATGGATGCGAGTGGACTCATGTAAACGTTGAAGAGGGTAGGACTGAGTGAAGATCCTTGTGGTACGCCGCTGATGACTTCGGTGGCCTCTGATTTGAATTTGAGTTCTCCCAGCTAGGAACGAGATGATACAGTCCAAGGCTTTTCCTTGTATGCCGATGTTGTGGAGGCGTTGTATGAGGGTGCTGTGACAAACAGTGTCGAAGGCAGCGGAGAGGTCGAGTAGAATGAGGGCAACTGTTTCTCCGTTGTCCAGTAGTGTTTGGATGTCGTCTGTAGCTGCGATGAGGGCAGTCTCGGTGCTGTGTTTGGCTCGAAAGCCTGACTGTGAGGGATCGAGGGAATTGTTGGATTCAAGGAAGGCAGCGAGCTGGCTATTGACGGCTTTCTCAATGACTTTGGCAGGGAATGGGAGGAGGGATATGGGGCGATAGTTTTTAAGTTCAGAGGGTTCTGCTGTGGGTTTCTTCAGGAGGGCGCTGACTTCGGCATGTTTCCAGCTTTCTGGGAAGGTAGCAGAGTCGAAGGAGCAGTTGATGACATCACAGAGATGGGGTGCAATGATGGAGTCTGCTTTGTTGAAGATGTGGTGGGGACAGGGGTCGGTTTGCGACCCAGAGTGGATGGAGTTCATTAGGCGGATGGTGTCTTCAGTGGTGATTGGGTTCCAGGCGCTGAGGTTGTTAGAGGGCAGTTTAGATTCAGAGGGGGGTGGAGAGGATGGTTCGTTGGAAATGTTTTTGAAGCTGTTATGTATGTCAGCAATTTTGTTGTAGAAGAAGGAGGATAACGAATCGCAGAGGTCTTGGGAGGGAGTGATGTCATTTGAGGCTGCGGTGGGGTTGGTGAATTCTTTGACGATGTTGAATAGTTCCTTGCTGTTATGGGCGTTGTTGTCGAGTCGATTCTTGAATGCTGATTTCTTGGTGGATCGAATCAGTTGGTGGTGTTTGCGTGTGGCTGCCTTGAAGGTGGTCATGTTGTCGGTTGTTGGGTTTTTTCTCCATGTTTTCTCGAGAGTACGGCATAGCTTCTTGGATTTCTTAAGGTCATCGTTGAACCAGGGGGCCTTTTTGCTGTCCTGTTTGGTGTGATGGTTTTTCAAGGGTGCTAATACGTCAGCGCTGTGAGTGATCCATTGTTTGAATTTGGTGGCAGCTTGGTTTGGGTGCAATGAGAGGGCGGGTGGGTTTTAGTTGAGCGATGTGAGGAGTTGGTCGGTGGTGATTTTGTTCCAGTTTCTTCAAGGAATAGGTTGTGGGGGGTTGTGGGTCGAGGTGGTTTTGTAGCTGAAGTGAACACAACTGTGGTCTGTCTAATGGAGAGTTGTGGTGTGATCGAAGGAGATGTGTTTGCTGGAGGTGAAGATTGGGTCGAGTGTATTTCCGGCTATATGGGTGGGGGTGTCAACAAGTTGTTTGAGACCAAGATTGGCCAGGTTGTCGAGAAGGGTGGAGGTGTTGCTGTCATTTTTCTTTTCCAGGTGAAAGTTGAGGTCTCCCAGTAGGATGTAGTTCTCGGAGGCGAGGGCATGTGGACTGATGAAGTAAATGATGTCTTCGCTGAATTGTTTACGGGTACCTGGAGGCCTGTAGATGAGGGTGCCTCTGAGAGTGGTTCTAGGGTCGGTGTGGATCTGGAAGTGGAGGTGTTCAGCGGAAGTAAGGTTGTCGTCGAAGCTGGTCGTGATTTTGATGGTGTTCTTATGGACGATGGCGATACCTCCTCCTGTTTGATTGTTGTGGTCTTTTCGGATGATCTTGTAAGTGTCCGGGATAGCTATGGCAATGTCGGGTGTTGATGATGCGTTCATCCAGGTTTCTGTAAGGAAGACGACGTCAGGTGAAGCGGTGTTGAGTAGGTCCCAGAGTTCAGTGGCGTGTCTGTGGACCGAGCGGGTGTTCAGCAGGATGCACTTCAGGTGGTTAGAGTCGGATTTGTGTTTGGGGTTATTGGATATGGTATTTATTTATTTATTTATTTATTTTATGGAGTTTGTAGAGCGCGCAGCTACCCCCGAAGGGGTGTCCCGGCGCTAAAATCCAGGGTTACCAAGTGAAAGGGGGAGTGAAAAAGAAGGAGATGAAGGGGAGACTAGAGTCCGGAGAAGAGCCAGGTTTTCAGTTTGGCTCGGAAGATGGTTTCAGAGGGGCAGAACCTCAGCTCAAGTGGAAGGGAGTTCCAAAGTCTGGCAGCAATAACACCGAAGCCTCTGCCACCTGTTCTGGACAGTCTGAAACGGGGCGAGACCAGGAGGCGGAGGTCATTGGATCTCAAGGATCTGGTGGAGCGGGATATCGAGACCCGATTTTTCAGGTAAGTAGGACCGAAGTTGTTGACGGCTCGATAGGTAAGGGTGAGGACCTTAAACTGGATGCGGCTAGCCACAGGGAGCCAGTGGAGTTTCCTCCGGTATGCAGAGACAGATTGACGGTACGGGATATTACCGATCAGTCTGGCTGCAGCATTCTGGACAATCTGCAGCCGACCAATCAGGTACTGGGGAGCCCCTGCATAGAGGCTATTGGCATAATCCAAGTGGGACGTGATAAGGGCCTGGGTAACTGTGCGGCGGGAATCCATGGGGAGGTAAGGAAGGATCTTTCTTATCATGCGTAGTTTCATGAAGCAGGCGGAAGTAACTTTATTGATCTGAGTTTTACATGACAGGGAGTCATCAAATTGGAAACCAAGATTCCGTGCCGAGTGAACCGGGGATGGGGCAGGATCAAGAGCCGTAGGCCACCACCAAGAAGAGGGGATAGAGGTTTTCTGATTAAAAAACAGAACCTCTGTTTTATCTGCGTTCAATCTGAGGTGGTTCGTAGTCATCCAGCCACTGATGTTATTAAGGCATTGGCGAAAGTTGAGGAATGCGGAGTCCGAGTGGTCCCGAAAGGAAAACACCAGCTGTGTGTCATCGGCGTAAGAGACCACCCTTACTCCGTAAGATTCCACAACGTCAGCCAAGGGGGCCAGATAGACGTTGAAGAACAGGGGGCTTAGGGCGGAGCCCTGCGGCACCCCACATGATAAAGGTTTTTTCTCTGACTTGAAAGGGCGTAGCAGTACCCTTTGACTTCTGGATGAGAGGAAGGACTCGATCCAGCTGAGGGCAGTGCCACCGATGCCTATCTGCTTAAGACGATCCAGGAGGATGGAGTGAGAGACCGTGTCGAAAGCTGCGGACAGGTCGAGGAGAACCAACATGGCCTCCTCGCCCCTGTCCACGCACTCTCGGATGGTCTCAGACACCTCCAGCAGGGCCGTCTCGGTACTGAATCCTGCTCTGAACCCGGATTGGGATCCATGAAGCAGAGAGTGGTCTTCTAAATAGTCCGTAAGTTGGAGCTGTACGGCTTTTTCCAGGACCTTGGCGGGTTTAGGAAGAAGGGAAATGGGACGGTAGTTGGAAAAGACAGCGGGGTCTGCGTCTGCCTTTTTCAAAATAGGGATCACCAATGCCTCCTTCCAGGTGGTTGGGAAGAAGCCATGGTGAAGGGAGGCATTCCAGACGGTGAGGAAAGGGCAGGCCAGTGAAGGCGCCAGTTCTCCCATGATTTTAGCGGGGACCGGATCAGAGGGGGCACCAGATTTACAGCCGATGAGTAGTCTGATAGCCTCGTCCTGGTTGAGTTTGTTGAATGCAAGGAAGGATGGAGACTCAGGGGGACTAGTAGGAGAAGATGGAGTGACAGACTCTGTGGGGAAGGAGACACAGAGTTTGTTAATTTTTTCTATGGATCTTGATGCTGGTAAATTTGCTGGTAAATTTGCAGGAGTGGCAGGCGAATGGTCCGTGGGTGTGTCCTGGGGTAGCTACGCAGCATTGTGGGGTGCGTCCGGGGTTGAGGGCTAGGAGGGTGGCGACGTTGTACGTTATGCGGGCGAAATGGGTTTTGCGAGGACCAGGGGGTCTGGCACTGGGGGCAGTCCAGGCACAGACGGGCGTAGACGGGCTTACCTTTGGCGCACCTTCGGCACGCATGGGGCGCAACCGCTGCGCGTGAACGCTGCGCGCAAAAGCATCTGTCATATGTGGAGAAGTGGAGGGGGAGGGGCGAGGGAGGATCAGCTGGGAGGCGGGTGCGAGGTGAAGGGGACGGACTCTGAGTCACAACAACAACAAAATGGCCGGAGCAACAAGAACGAAACTGGCGAGAGGCTGGGGCACAAAGCCAGAATAAAGCAGCTTTTACGCTCTAACAATAAAGCGCTACCACAATGCAAAGCAACACTTGAGAATCATGTCAACACAGTGAGCGATTGAAGGTATAAATAAAACTGCAATTAGGCAAAGCTTATCTCAGTATATCGCGCTTTTAAGCAGATGAGCACTTCTCTAATGAGGGCACAGAGCGCAGCTAAACTATACCATGAGTGCAGCAAGGAGCTCAAACGATGTCAGGATTTATTTTCGGGGTCATCTGTGCTGCAAACAGGCTCAGGAGAGGTCTCCAAACCCGCAGATCTGTATCATATTTCACAAAGATGGTGCATCCTTACACGGCCAGGCCGCCTTGTCACATGTTTCCCTAAAGGTGCCCTGAGCTCCAAGGACGCTACTCCGCAGATGCTGATTCAAAATCTTTTATTCCCAACCAGCGCTGATATTTGCAATTATTTCCTTTTTCCCAATGCTATTCAGTGCGGCTGCTCCTTCTTCTTCTTGTCCGGGGAAGAAATAAAAATTTACCGTTCTGGCTTCTACGAAGGCTGAGCGTGTGTTTGTCCTCTCCGAAACCGACAGTGTGCAAATGCCCCTGAGCTGTCCTGGCTTGGTCGCTTCAGGTACTCCCCAAAGACAGCGTGGTGCACAGATACGCCACACATGGTGGCAACGTCCGATGGCAAACCTTACCAAACGCTACCCCCCTCCCTCGCTTTACAATGCAGCAGGCATCTCAGAATGCACAGGCCCACAACAACGCTGAACGGCACGCACACCTCATGACTTACACGAACGCTAATCTCGCGGTGATGGGACGCTGTTCTCAGGTTGCAGGCGCCTCTATCGGTTACAATGCTGAATGCTTAACGCACACGCACACCCTCGCAGAACACACCTCACAACGTGCTTGAACGCTTTTCTCACGGTGATACAATAGTATTCTCAAGCTGCAGGTGTCTAAGACATTACAATGGTGAATGCTGAACGTCCACCCTCGCAGAACGCAAACACCCATCTCAGAGCTGGTGCTACTTCCAAGGAACTACTTTGTGAAATAACGTACTTTGCCCTTCTAAAGTATATGTTTTGCTGGTGTATAGCCTGCTTACCCGAACCTTTACAATGCTGTATTGGGTGTTGTGATTGGTGCAGTACTTCTTGAGCTTACCCGCCTCAAAGGTTTCAGCTCTCTCTTTATAATAGTAGTATATATATGGCGGCGGTGCTGGCTTTATTTATTTCAATAAACCACCTTTGCACCAGCACTTTCTTGGGTCGACTCTTTGTCACTGTGGAACTGGCAGTTGTCTTTCTGTCTTCAAAGTGACGAGCTTCGCATATATTATATTCACTGAAAAAACCATAGGTTTTACACACGTTATAGTTAGGAAGTAGCATTTGAAAAACCTATGAAATTCACTGAAAAAACCATAGGTTTGACACCAGTTATAGTTAGCTGGAAATTTTACTGACATAAAACCAATGAAATTCCACGTTATAGTTAGTTGGACTCACTATAACTTGCGCGTGTAATGCACTGCTGATGACATTACATATTACATCACTCATGACATGGTCAGTGACATCACTTATGACACCATCCAGTGAATGTGTGTCTTTCTAAAAAATAAATATGTTTTATATATGTATATGTAAAGGTCGAGGGAAGAATAAATGTTTAAATTATTGTCTTAATGAATGTTTTTTTCAAAAAGAAATGATTGTAAAACTGGCTTATTAAGTGTACCTTAGTGAATACATATATTAGCGAGTAATGTTTAAATATTTAAATATATGTATCAGTGTTTCACTTTGTGAATAAGTGGCTGCATGGGTTGATGAGTACCTACATGTGTAGGTATTTGGGTTCTTAGATGTTTTTTTAGTATCAGTATGAGTGTTTGTATGGTTTTGTGGGGTATTACTAATCACATAGATGCATGAATGACTAAATCTCTCTTTGTATGTGTTTAGAAGACACCATATGTGCAGGACTGTATGGGTGGTTGAGTGTGTATATGTGTGTGTTAGTGAGTGAATGCCTGCCTCACTAGTGTCTTTATCAGTAACGAGATATGTTTTAATTTAGTATATGTGAGTATTGATATATATAAGTCAGTATATGTGAGACTAAGAGATAGAAAGAGTTCCTGTTTAAATAAGTATGTGTTTCTATAAGTGATTGTTTAAGAGAGTAAGTATGTATAAGTTTCTTTAGAAGTAACGTGGTAGTGTGTGTATAGTTTTATATGCAAATAAATGGATGTTCAATAATTTATTTGCATGTGTGAGTATGTGTGTGAGTAACTTTTGGATGATTGTCGGTGTGTAACAGGATGTATAGGTGTATCACTACATATGATGAGTGAGTATATGTATGAGTGACTATATAGAACTGTTGGTGAATGAGAGAATGTGTATATAGATGGTGGAATTACTGAATTGGTTGTTGTAACTGGTATGGGTATCTCCATTTTTTTGAAAATGTTAATTTCTATTTTCCAATATGTGTTTTAAGGGTTACATTACACTTAAAGGAGGTCTGTCATCAGTGATGTCATGAGTGATGTCACTGACCATGTCATGAGTGATGTAATATGTAATGTCATCAGCAGTGCATTACACGCACAAGTTATAGTGAGTCCAACTAACTATAACGTGGAATTTCATTGGTTTTATGTCAGTAAAATTTCCAGCTAACTATAACTGGTGTCAAACCTATGGTTTTTTCAGTGAATTTCATAGGTTTTTCAAATGCTACTTCCTAACTATAATTTGTGTAAAACCTATGTTTTTTTCAGTGAATTTCATAGTTTTTTTGAATGCTAGTTCCTAAGTATGTAATCACGTTCGTAACTAGATAGTGTCACCGCCTACACGTCCTGAGAAGCGCATGGAAAGTCATGTGACTTGAAAACAAGCCTTCCAATTGGTTCTTAGTAGTTTCTGTTCTGGAATGTACACGAAGCACTCCACCCACTTTCCTCACAATCTTTTCTACTCTCAAGAGACAACAACGTCGAGCATCTTCCGGAAAACTTTGCTGAAATGGCTGCCCTTCCGCATTCATCTTCCCAATCTGAAGGAAATGAGCAACCACCGTTAAGAAGAAAAAAGGAATCTTTCATTTGGCAATTTTTTACTTATCCTGAAGATCAAAAGAAAGTGAATGCGCCAAAAGTAACCTGCACGATATGCAATTCGGAGCTCTCAAGGGGAAATCCAAATAAAAAATATTCCTTTTCTATACACACCATGCAGAGGCATGTTAAACAAAGGCATCCTGAGCATTATGCAAAAGCATCGACAAGAGCCCTGGCCACGCTATTACCATCAGAGGTGGCCAGCACATCTTCTGGTGTACGACCTGTATCTCCATCGAGTGCTGAGATGGACTTGAGACCATATCTTGCGAAGGTGCATATGAAATGCAACGAGTGTGGAGAAATTCTTTTGTATGGAGAGCAGAGCCTCGTTCTTATTAAACTCAAAATTGAAAGTCACAAATGCCCCAAGAAAAGATAAATTTCTTAACTTCATTTTCAAACTATTACATACTGAAAAATGTAGTAGCAACTTTAAGAAATCAAAAGCATCATAACACTTCTTTCCCGAACTAACTCTTTCTACCAAAACGTGCTCCAAGAGCATATTATGAGATGTTTTTTCGCCGCTTTATTTTAGTGCGAGACCGGGTGCGCGCACCCTCCTATCGCGTACAGGACCTGACACTTCCATGTGAAGTCATGTGACTTCTAAACGAAACTTCTAATTGGTTCTTGGTAGTTTCTATTCTGGAATTTACACGCAGCACTCCACCCACTTCCATCACTTTCTTTTCTACTCTCAAGAGACAACAACGTCGAACATCTTCCCGAAGACTTCGGTACAATGGCTACCGTACCGCATTCATCTTCCGAATCTGAAGAAAATGAGCGACCATCTTTGACAAGAAAAATGGAGGCCACGCTATTACCATCAGAAGTAATCAGCACATCTTCCAGTGGACGACCTGTATCTCCATCGAGTGCTGAAATGGACTTGAAACCATGTCTGGCGAACGTGCACATAAAATGCAACAACTGTGGAGAACTTCTTGTATACGGAGAGCAAAGCTTTACTTTAATTAAACACAAAATTGAGCGTCATAAATGCTCCAAGAAAAGTTAAATTTCTTCACTTTATTTGGATAGTATAACATACTGAAAAATGTCATAGCAACTTTAAGAAATCAAAAGCATCATAACACTTGTTTCCAAAAAAAAAAAAAAAAAAAAAGTTCTTTTCAGAACTAACTCTTTGTACCAAAACAAGCTTCAAGAGCATATTAGCTGATATTTTCTCGCCACTTTCTTTCAGTGCGCGACCGGGTGCGCGCACCCACCTATCGCGTACAGGCGTCGAGACACGCATGTGCAGTCATGTGACTTTAAAACAACACTCCCAATTGGTTCTTACTAGTTTTTATTCTGCAATTTACACGGAACACTCCACCCACTTCCCTAGAAAACTAGTTTATCGAAAAACTTTTAAAGCCTCCTCTTATGAAATATTCGACATCAATCACATAGCAGAGTACTAAATAGCACTATATACACTCCGTCCCTTAATTATAAGAGACTTATTGCTATGTAAAAGCAACTTTTGTTTTCACACGATAATGTGAAATGCTGAGCCTGTTACACAATTTGCTTTCACATATATGTTACTATTCTCCTTCGAGCACTAACACCGTAGAAAATACCACCAATAGCGGTGATATTTTTTACACTGACAACGGGCGATTTCTATCGCTTAGAGCCCTTACAATTATAAAGTTTTATTTCCTAAGTCTCTGATCTCCAACTGTGCAACGTAGCTCCCCTGTGTGTCGTAATAAGGTCCATAAACAAAAACTACAGGGCCAGCATTATAAACATGCACAGAACCACAAAACGACAAGAGCCACCATGTTGATATATATCCTTAATATAATAAACCTCTGAGAATAAATACATATTTCCGTGGCACCCCATAACACAAATGTGGTGTCCTCTGACTCTGCTCCATTACCAAACACCGTAACTCCCCGCCCCCCTCACTTTTCACTAAACTCCGCACTCTTCCCCACCCGGACCCCCTATTACAAACCCCCAACCTACCCTCCCTGCCCAAACCCACCATGAACCTCAAACCGCCCCTAGAAAACTTATAAGACACTGGATTACTAAAACTCAAAGAATACGCAACAGGCAGATAATGTAAATAGTACATAAAGGCACATATTTTTTCCATAATACTATTTAAAAACATGTTCTATTTTTTATAAATCTATCATGCATCTGACCCTCTGGAACTGCTTTCAAAACGTGAACTATAAACCTCTACTTTTCATTTTCAAACCATACACTTTCATCTGACCCTCTACAACTGCTTTCAAAACGTGAACTATAAACCTCTACTTTTCATTTTCAAACCATACACTTTCAATTACATTATTTTTTTTTCCACAATTCATGTAATGTTACACACCTTTTCTAAAATACACCAGTCCCTATCATTTATAAGGATTTATTTTCAGTCTTCATCAGTGACACTTTCTTAACATATAATAGAAATCACTATAACTTTTTAAACGACAATGCTAACGCAGTAAAAATAACCCTTCATTTGCTTTCCTTTAAGAATGCAGACTATGTACCCCACGCATGCGTTTCTTGATCTTTATATTTGGCAGCGAATACCGACCTTGAATCGGAAGACATGAACAAGACCGCCATTGTCACATTTAAAACTGAACGTTGCATCTGCTCACACACATATCTTTCACTAAGCTAACATTCACAGAAAACATCATTGATGTAAAAAAAATTGACCTTGCTTTACAACTCCCTCAAATCACTCCCTTATTTTTTAACGCATCCTCCAGTTAAAAAAAAGCTACTTTTTTGATAACCACTAAGCAAAATATAAGTGACTAGACTCCTAGAAAATGTATCAAGTCATTCTGCTCCTCTCCACTGCATAGCCGGCGACCTAATTCTGTGGAGTTGCTATACAACCAGCGGTGCTGCGCCGTTTCCTTTACCATCTTGGGAAATTCAAAATGGATGTCCCTCCTGCCTTCGCAAACGAGCCGGACCACTTAGAACTATTTTGTCAGAGAATGCTTCT
The DNA here is from genome assembly GCF_964263255.1 of Lissotriton vulgaris. Lineage (NCBI taxonomy): Eukaryota > Metazoa > Chordata > Amphibia > Caudata > Salamandridae > Lissotriton > Lissotriton vulgaris. The sequence goes on along the minus strand of NC_141696.1, from coordinate 456,966,961 downwards.
GTGCTACCGCACCTTACCACTCTCAACTTTGAATACTTCATATCGATTATCATTTCGATATTCGTATTTCACCTGTGTGCAGCCTGTATTCCATTGCCTGAGCTGTGATTTCACGTGGGCCCTGGATTTATGTCTCTGCAATTTGGTACCTCCTGAACCGAATTACAATCACCTCATGAATCCGTTACTTGATCATGAACAGCTTTGTTACAACGGAGGGTTTATGGCCTTTGCAGCGATACAAGGAGTTCTGGGTCATTGGAATATATTCGCAGCTGCGCAAGATTTCCTAACACAGAGCTACATCGAAAACCCACCGAGCTGCCCTATGATGGTAAAAGACGCTCCAATAATGACAGATCATGAATGCTCCTTTCATCTTCTCAATTGGATGGCTGACATGTTCTCAGACGATAACAATGATTTCATGTTAGAGGCACTTGCTGCATACTTTGCCTACACAATGGACGGTTAACTCTTTCCTAACAGCGAACTACATCGAAAACCCACCGCCCTGCACTCTGATGGTAAAAGAGGCTCCGATAATAACAGATCATCAGTACTGCTTTACTCTTTTCCATTGGATAGCTGACATACTTTCAAATGATAAAACTGATTTCCTGTTACAAGCAGAAGCTACCTATTTTGCCTAAACAATGCTTCAATAACTCTTATACAAGCCATTGACGTCCTCATTTCCTTTTGGTTTTCTATATTCTTCACATTCTTTTCCATATTTTCTTTTGAAGAACAGACCTATTTGCTTTACTAACAATGGACATTATGATTTTGTGTTGTTTGACAGCTGATTCATAAAGTAATGATGTATAACCACTTTCATTTTCATATATCGTTCCTAAACTGAAAGGCCAGAGACCTTCTTCCATTTATTAAAATATAATATACTTCCTTATAAGAGTGTACAATGTTTTTTTCCAGCTATATTCATTTTTCTTCAACTATAGCGTTTGTATTCCATGTACTACTGACAATACCAATTACTGTGTTTTTTGCAATTTCTGTACTCATATTACATAATGATTTGCCTTTAAAACAGTACATTTCTAAATAAACATTTCAAATATTCACGGTTTCTCTTTTAATCCATAATCTCAACTGAAATGAATTCATTTTGAAAAACTATTCATGGGTTCCACATAACCTAAACTGTAGACACTGAAGACCTTATTTATAAAGACCTTCCGCCTCCGGGGCCTCATTTTTTAAAATGGGAAAAAGTAACGCACCGGTGGCGCAAGGCCTTCATAAAGAAAGTCCTGAATGTTTTCTTTTCTTGACCTCACTTACTGATACTAGAACCTCCAAGCCAATTACGGCCCGTGAACTCTTTCTTAGTAGGTCGCGCACCGTAAAGACAGTTATACCACTGTTAACATTTTTTTTTACTGTTACTAAGCACCGACACAGTTCCGCTTTACTCAGAGTTAATCACTGCTCCCACGCTTCTACAGGCCAGACGCTTTGTCGTATTTCTCTCCTTATCACCCTTTCATCTCCACAATAACAAACAGTTCTCCGCCAGCCACCAGAGAACAGACTCAGATGCAGAGGCACCAAAGAGTGAACCCATCACCAACTGCCATCTCCGGCTGTTTCCATGGTTACACCTCATTCTGCACCTTGCTGAAGGCACAGGTCAAAAGTTCATGTCTTAACGTTCTACAACAAACTAAGAACACTATTTTCCCTCCAGAAACTCCTGCCAATACACAGCTCTGTTACATATCTTGTTTTTTCACACTCAATAGTACTTTTCGTTTAACATAAACATTAACATGGAACGTACTGTTCAATCTCCACTTGTTACAATCAACCAATCATTTTTATTTTTTAAACCACACCCAGCCTCTTCCTTTTTCTTTATTTAGAATTTCAACTTCTAACTACCATTCCACTTCCAGAACCGATCGGAGGACGACTACAAATCCCTTGAAAATGAAGGTCTGGCTAATAGGACACAGTTATATTCACTGGAGTGAAAAATATGCAGAAAGCAGACAAATTTGCAACCTCAGCTTACCAAATGTACACATAACATGGATTTCCAAAAGAGGATTGAAATGTCACCAATTGATTCCATTGGTGAAAACTTTTATGCATCTCCCAGAACCAGACCTTATAATTGTGCACTGTGGTGGGATCGATCTAGGCACAATCACTGGGGTAGGTCTGGAAATGCTTCTAAAAGACACCTTTCGACAATTGATGACACTTTTTCCTCGATCTGCCTTGGTATATTCCAATATATGCCAAAGACAGAAATGGAATTGGTCCAATCAACATTGTGCACAATTTGAGAAAGCAAGGAGACATGTAAATAAATCTGTTTCTGCGTTCCTCAGAGATTATAACATGGGTTCTATTTACCACAACAACTTGCGATACCACATGCAAGACGTCTATAGGAGAGACGGTGTTCATTTCGCGAATGAGGGAAACAGAATCTTCCTCTGCAACATCAGGCTCTGCATCGGTACTTACTTATAAATGCAGAAAACACTCAATTAACACAAGGGCTCTTTTCAGAGCCACCTTATATCTAAGCACTTAAACTTCTGATTTATCTCCATTTTCCCACTCTTGTGAATAGGTGTGCGCGACCGGGTGCGCGCACCCCGTTATTTTTTTCCCGAAAAAAAATATATCTTTTCGCTTTTAAGGGCCTTACTGCACACCCCGAAAAACCTACGCAGCAAGACAATCTCTACCTTATCCCCTTTCCATGTTTCAACGCTTTGAAATGAACAATATATTTACTCGCAGTGACAAAATGGCGGACAAAACTTCCTGATTTCCTTCAAATCGAACGTTAACAGACGTCACGCAGCAAAAAAAAATTCCGCTCACGCGCAGCCGCTTGGGTGCACGCACGTGTGCGCGCCTATAGATATATAATTGACTTTAACTTTAATTTTCTCAACAACTACTGAACGGATTTACACCATTCCAAAAAAAGCGAAATCTGCGAACAAGACTCTACAGTTTTGGCAAATTTCTTATAAATCCATTCAGCCGTTCGACCTGTAGCCGAGTCTAAAGGTCCTATAGAAAATAACATGGAGAAAACACGTTTTGGGACCCCCCTTATATCTCAGCCCCCACTTGACCAATCCCCCCCAAATTTTCAGAGAAGGGGCGCAGCGGACCGAGCCATCTTCTTTGAGAAATTCGCAAAGACTCATCCACCAGGGCCAAAGTTATTCCAAATAGAATGTTGAGGATTTCCTATGGAAACTAGGTCCTAACTATAACTACCTACTGGCGACCGCCAGTAGGTAATATATATATATGTGTGAAAATTTACTTTGAAACCAACTAATGAAATGTATCACTTAATTATGACTTAAATAACCAAACAAATTGGGAAAATGCATTATTGTAAGATTTCCAACAGTGATTCTTTTGTTGTTGTAAATAATGCATGTTTTTTCTAAAAAGAAGTCTCTGTGTGATGTTTGTAAACACGGAGAACTTTCTTCCCTTTTCATGATTTCTGTCAGTATTTAAATGATGAGAAAAAAATTGTGGTCATGTGACCAAGAGCCCGTGAGCTCGAAACTCGTCGTTTGTTAATGCCCAAATAAACAACTTCTTCCAGTACCTGATGGTGTGGCTCGTCATCCTTTTCTCAATTGAGAGGACTTTGTGGATATATATATATATATATATATATATATATATATATATATATATATATATATATATATATATATATATATATATATATGTCCAAAGGTCGTAGTCAAAATCCTGCCTTCTGCAGAACAACGAAGGAAGCAAAACCACAAAGTAGGTGCAGTTTCTTAGCGTGGTTTATTCAGTGCAAAAAGTCAAAAGCCTGCAACATCGCCATGACGCGTTTCACCTCGTAAAGAGGCTTGCTCACATAAAGTGTCATGAACACAAACGAGGGTTTTTAAAGTGCAAGTACATAATTAATCACACCTGTGCAAATTGCATTTTTTTCTCCAAAGAGTCATGGAAAGTGAAGACAAATTTCATTCCTTTAAGTCTAGATAAAGGGCATAGTGCCCGAAGGGTTCTAATGTGCAAAAACGCAATGTTTTAAAATAGTCATAGTTCTTATGCAAATATAGATAAATTTCATTCTATATACATATATACATGGGTACAAAAATATATAGATCTTCATTGAGCTATAAACAGATTGTTTCGGCCCCAAATATTTCATATATATACATATATGGTTAAGAAAAAATTAAACCGTAAATGGCAAACTCAAATGACCATATCTTCATATATATACACACAAAATTAGTTCAGTATATATAGCACATTTAGTTTGAAGAACCCTCATTTATCCTCACTGGGCGTATCCGCCTTCACTTATAAAACGATAGATGTTGTGCCCAAGTGGGCCTATCCAAAGCAATCTCACAAAGTGTTTATAATGAGAATGTGCACTTTATAACAACCTCTTTTAGTTACTGCAGAGCAGAAAAAATGTTTGTGAAGTGAATTTAGTGTCTATACTAATGGTTAAAAACATGCTACAGTTAACAGCAGGTAGCAGAGTCAGATAAAAGCACGTAGAGAATTGGTATAGGGGGAATTTACTATTTACATCCGGACAACAATAAGTAAATACATACTAGGGGGGAAGAATGTATTACAGTCAACTAGAGGCAAGTATAAAGATCCTCGCTATTGTTAAGACCTCCCGGGCTCTTAGTGTTGAATTCAAGAATGAATCTGGTTTCCAGGAGGCGCAATTTTGCGTCCCGGTTACCCCCTGTCTTCAGAGGCAACACTGTATCAACCAAGAAGTACTGTAGGCTACTGGGATCACTTCCATGCACAGCCTCAAAGTGTCTGGCCACTGGGTAGGCCTGGTCCTTCCCAGAGATTGCCCTTAAGTGCTGTAATATGCGCTTGTGTGCAGGTGGGCGTGTACTCCCAACATATTGCAATCCACAAGGGCATTGCAAGACATAGACAACATATTCTGTCTTGCAAGTTAATCTTTTGTTGATAATGATGGGTTTATCTGAGAAAGGACGTTGGACCTGGGTTTTGTTAATCCCGTGGCGACAGGCCTTACATGTGAGACACTTTTTGAAGCCAGTGATGTTATCCATCCAGGACTTTGTGGGTTCTAACATGTTACTGACTAGTGCACTAGCAAGGCTAGGAGATTTGCGAAATGTTATGCTTGGTTTGTCCGGTACCAGGTCCCCTATGATAGGGTCACCCTTGACCAGATTCCAGTTTTTGTTCAAAATCTTTCTGATCTGGGAGTGCTGGTTGCTATAGGTCACAATGGCTCTAGATGTAATACGCTCATTGTTATCCCCTTCCGCATTAGGTTTAATTTTTGGCATGAGTGCATCTTCCCTCAAGATATTCCTGGTACGTCTAATAGCTCCTTCTATCAGAGTATTGCTATACCCTCGTTGTAGGAATCTCGCTTTGCTGGCTTGTTGTGCCAGATCACATTCCAAATTGGAACTGCAAATTCTCCGCAGTCTCAGCATCTCCCCGTAGGGGATGCTGCGGATCAGATGTTGGGGATGCTGACTGCTGGCATGTAGGACCGTGTTGCCGGCAGTCGCCTTCCTATGCAATCTAGTGTGCAGAGCTCCCTCCCTGATATACACCTCCACATCAAGGAAAGTAACCTTTTCTTTATCAATGTGTGATGTGAATTTCAAATTCAGATTATTTACATTCAACAAGTTTGCAAATTCAGTAGCCTCATCGTGTGTACCCCTCCAAATGAAAAACAGGTCATCAATATACCTCAGGTAGAGCACAACCTTATGTCGCATTGTTTCCATGTGTTCGCCCATTAGGACCTGCTCCTCCCAAAGCCCCATATGGAGGCAAGCAAAGCTTGGGGAGAAACAGGCCCCCATGGCCACACCCCTCATTTGCTGGTATATTTGGTTATTAAAAACAAAGAAATTTTGTTCTAAACAAATTTTTAACATACCAACAAGCATTTTGTTATGTTGAATGCATTCAATGGGGCGTTTGCCCAGGTAGTGTTCAACAGCCTTAATACCATCACGGTGTCGGATTGATGTATACAAGGAGGATACATCCATGGTAATAAGTAGGAGTTCATCGTCCCAGGTAATTGAGGCCAGTTTGCACAAAAAGTCAGTTGTGTCCTTTACATAAGAACCCAAGTTCTTTACCCACTCCTGTAAAAAGTAGTCTATATAACGAGAAATACATTCCGTAGAGCTGTCTATGGCCGATATTATGGGCCTGCCAGGGAGCACAAGGGGGTCCTTGTGCACCTTCGGAAGAAGGTAGAAACTGGGGATGACTGGATAGTCCTTCTTTAAGTATTTGTATTCATCGAATGAGATGAGACCACCGCTGCGCCATGCCATTAGCTTTGAGTTCTGGTCAGCCCACGCTGTTTTTACAATTGATAAATTGCTCTTTTTGTAGCAGTCAATATCGCCCAACTGGAGTTCTGCCTCCTTGATGTATTCCTCCCGCTTCCATAGGACAATATTGCCGCCCTTGTCGGCAGGCTTAACTATGACTTTGTCGTCATTCTTCAATTTTTTAACCAGATTGTAATAGCAGGCGTTTTTCCTGTTGATGATGTTCTCTTTGTTGTTGGAGGCAATGTAAAGTTTTTTCAAATCACCAATAACAAGCTCATGGTACACATCCAGATTGTCGTGAATGGACACTGGGAGGAAAGTGGATTTGGGCTTGAATGGAGTTGTACTGATGCCCCTGCCGCCGATTTCATCAGTTGGCGCTGGAGCTCCCACATTCTCACATTGCAGCTCTAAAATCTCTTGCATTTCCATGCCTTCACTGGCCGTTAGTATCGATGGGCTGATTGGAACAGTTGATTTGGATTTTTTGTAAGGGTGTTGTTGGTGGAATTTATTGAGCTTTAATTTCCTCACATATCTGAAAACGTCCATACGGGTATCAGCGTAATTAAAGTCTCTGGGGGGACAATATGATAATCCCAAAGACAAAATGGAGGTTTCATTGTTGGTTAAAACTGTGTCCGTGAGGTTAATTACTGAGGGGGCGCCGCTGTTTGCCCTCTTTTCCTGTTCCACCTTCCCCTGTTTGATTTCTTTTCTCCTCCTGGCTTTGCTGCATTTCCTGCGTTCTGCCCGCTTCCTGTTTGCCCTCTGTTTCCTTGCGGGGCCTTTGGCTGTGAGCTTGAGCGCAGAGTGTCCCTTCTGTTCTCGCACAGGCAGCTCACCTCCTGTGCTGGGGTGAGTTTTGTAAACCCCAATTCCTGTGTCTGGACTCTAGAGGTACCTTCCTCTGCCTCACTTTCAGCTGCTGAACTCAGGTCCGCGGAGGAGATAGAGACTGAGGTTGTTCCCCTTGCCTTACGTCCTGTGTTTCCAAATTTTGCCTTGATTCCATCGAATTTACGCGCAAATGTGAAGATGTGTCCATTCACATAGTTGAGCCTGTCTCTTTCAAATTTAAAAGCCTTGCGCTTTTTAATGATATCCTCTTCCTTCGCCAGTCGGATTTCCATTTCTTCCCTCATTTTCTTCATTTCATCATTTACATCATTTTTGGCCAGCTCTGCCTCTATTTCCTCAATTTCCGTTTGGAGCTTTAATCTGTCACTTTCGGCATATTTGACAAGGATTCTCATAAGCCTTGCCGATGATTCCAGGTTGGCAGTAGCCCACTCCTCGAGCATGTGTGGGTCCGGATTGTCATAGCTCGGGGCTAATGTGATTCGAAGACCCCTAGGGACCCGCCCAACCTCCAGGTATCTTGTGAGGGATTTATTCTCCCACCACTTCGCCTGCTCCTTCTTCGAAAGTTTCTCCAACTTACGGAAAGTGTCTCTAATAGTGGGATTAGTTTTAGTTCCCTCCGGTTGCTGATTGGATGTCAGAGTATCTCCCCCTGCCGGGCTTTCAAAGCTGACTCCGCAGCCTGCTCTCTGTTCCGCAACATCGCGGCAGACATTGCAATTTGTGGCAAATCGGTGTTAGGCACTTGAACCAAGAAACACAGCTAGTGGCGCACGCTGTATAATATCAACGCGCACTTCACACGGCACACTTTCCGCTGCAACTGTTGCCGCTGTCTTACCCGGAAATGGGCTGCCAAACACCACGGTTCTCCTCCGGCGTTAACGGCTCCACTTTTCCTCGGCAGACGTGTGCTTGTCTCGCAGGGGCGTACACAGCTTCCTCCTACCGGAGTGACAGAGAACGGTTCCGGGTCACAGAACCACTGCTTCCTGCCGTGTCATCGCCCAGATGGAAAGGGGTCTCGCTTGTGACCAGGAAGCTTCCAGTCACAAAATACGTCCAAAGGTCGTAGTCAAAATCCTGCCTTCTGCAGAACAACGAAGGAAGCGAGACCACAAAGTAGGTGCAGTTTCTTAGCGTGGTTTATTCAGTGCAAAAAGTCAAAAGCCTGCAACATCGCCATGACGCGTTTCACCTCGTAAAGAGGCTTGCTCACATAAAGTGTCATGAACACAAACGAGGGCTTTTAAAGTGCAAGTACATAATTAATCACACCTGTGCAAATTGCATTTTTTTCTCCAAAGAGTCTTGGAAAGTGAAGACAAATTTCATTCCTTTAAGTCTAGATAAAGGGCATAGTGCCCGAAGGGTTCTAATGTGCAAAAACGCAATGTTTTAAAATAGTCATAGTTCTTATGCAAATATAGATAAATTTCATTCTATATACATATATACATGGGTACAAAAATATATAGATCTTCATTGAGCTATAAACAGATTGTTTCGGCCCCAAATATTTCATATATATACATATATGGTTAAGAAAAAATTAAACCGTAAATGGCAAACTCAAATGACCATATCTTCATATATATACACACAAAATTAGTTCAGTATATATAGCACATTTAGTTTGAAGAACCCTCATTTATCCTCACTGGGCGTATCCGCCTTCACTTATAAAACGATAGATGTATATATATATACATGTATATATATATATTATTTTTTTTTCACTGAAAAAATCATAGGTTTCATACCAGTTATAGTTAGCTGGAAATTTTACTGTCATAAAACCATTGAAATTCCACGTTATAGTTAGTTGGACTCACTATAACTTGCGCGCCAGCAATGCACTGCTGATGACGTCACATATTACATCACTCATGACATGGTCAGTGACATCACTCATGACATCACTGATGACACCATCCTTGTGACAGAGTGACAGACCTCCTTTCACTGTAAAGTAACCCTTGAAAAACATATTCAAAAATAGAAACTACATTTTTCAAAAAAGTGGAGCTACCCATACCAGTTACAACAACCAATTCAGTAATTCCACCATCTATATACACATCCACTCGTTCACAAACAGTTCTATATAGTCATTCATACATATATTCACTCATCATATGTAGTGATAGACCTATACATCCTGTTACACACCGACAGTCATCCAAAAGTTACTCACACAAATATTCACACATGCAAAAAAACTATTGAACATCCATTCATTTGGATATACAGCTATACACACACTACCACTTTACTTCTTTGGAAACTTACACATACTTACTCTCTTAAACAATCACTAATAGAAACACATACTTTTTTAAACAGGAACTCTTACAATCTCTCACGCTCACATATACTCACTTATATATATCAATACTCACATATACTAGATTAAAACATATGTCCTTACTGATAAAGACAATAGTGAGACAGTCGTTTACTCACTAACACAGACATATACACACTCGTTCTGTACATATGCTGTCTTCAAAACACATACAAACAGTGAGTCAGTCACCAACCCATACAGCCACTTATACACAAAGTGAAACACTGATACATAGATTTCAATATTTAAAAGTTACTTGCTAATATATGTATTCACTAAGATACACTTAATAAGGCAGTTAACCAATCAATTCTTTTAAAAACAAACATCCATTTACACACTTATTTAACCATTTATTCTTCCATCGTCCTTTACAAATACATATATAAAACATATATATTTTTCAGAAAGACACACATTCACTGGATAGTGTCATCAGTGATGTCATGAGTGATGTCACTGACCATATTTGGGCTACATTTGTTTTTTTTTGTCTCTGGTGGCCATCTTTGGGCTACATTGGGCTACATTGGGCTACATTGGGCTACATTTGGGCTACATTTGGGCTCTCTAATATATATTGCCCAATGTAGCACAATATATATTTTTTTCAAAGTTAATTTTCGTAAAAAACACTTGAGCATATATCTTGAGACATAGCAAAGGCACATCGGGCTACCAGTCCCTACAATTAGGCCAATTTTTTTTGTATATTGTTTTTTTTTTTGCTCTGGAGCGCTCCCGGTGCGCGCCCCGGTGAGCGCCCCGGAAAGCGTAGTTTTATGAAGCGCCCCGGGGCGCGCACCGGGGAGCGTCCCGTAAGCGCCAATATCGCGACAAAAACATGATAGTGACGTATCGCGTAGCCGTGTCCGCGTGATACGCACGGCGTAAGCGCACCCGGAAGCACTCAAGCGAATACGATCTCGCGACGTAGGCGTTCGCCGCGCTTATGCGACGCACCCCAGGGCGCGTAGCGTAAGCGCGTCGGGTCATGTGACCTGAAAATAACACTTTTCATTGGTTCATAACAGTTTTGGTTTCATAATGAGAAGCCCCTGGTCATGTGACTCAAATATAACACTTTTCATTGGTTCAATACATTTTTTTTTCAAAAGGATGAAAGACCCAACCTTTTTTCCTTATTCTGACTTTGTCCTTTGACTTAGGAAGACCTGTTTGTACCTCTCTGTACCTTTTTGATCTATATAATGGCTTCAGTAGCAGCAGCAGCTGGTGCATCTGCACCACCACCACCACCACAACCACCAAGAGGACCACCTCAAGATATCATTGGTGGTCAACAAGAGGAGGAAGAGGAGGAGGAGGAAGAAGAGGAGAGGAGAGTATGGCTTGAAGAACAAAATACCCCATACCAGCCAAGACCACACATTATATGGGAGTTTTTTCAATCCGAGTGGGGAAGAAAAAAGTAAATGCAGCCAAGGTGACTTGCAAAATCTGTGGCGTGGAACTTTTGAGGGGAAACCCGAATAAGAAATATTAATTTGGAAACAACACGATGATACACCACATGCAGCGCAAGCATCCAATAAATTATTCTGCTGCAGAGATGAGGGAACTGGCCAGTAACCCTCCCCAATTCACAAGCACCACCTCAAAAAGTAAGCAACCCACTCCGTTGGCACCAGAGGAAAGTGAGACGATGCCTTGCATTCAGCCACGATTTGCAGATTTCCGAATTATCTGTAAATATTGTGGGAAGACCATCTCCTACGGAGAACAAAGCGTAAAGCTCATCGTGCTTGCTGGGGACAACCACAAATGCCCCAATAAACCCTAATTATTTATTTTCTTTTTTTTGCTACAGTTGAGCCATTTTCAATTCCCTGTTTTTTTGTTTCTCCCCATGAAAAATGCAAAAAAAAATATAAAACTGTTCAGAAACCCCCCAAAAAGTACAAAATGCTCAATAAAACAATAAAAAAATATAAAACAACAAAAAGAAGAAAAAAAACAGCACTTTTTAGAACTACCTCCAATTTATAAAAAAAGGCTTCATTTTTGGAAAAGTCTGTCATTCTTTTTTCCCCATGGTACGCTCCCCGGTCCGCTCCCTGGTGGGCGTACCGGGCGCTCCCCCGTGCAAATGGCCCCCATATCAAACCTAGGGGGTCAAGGGGGGTCTACTCTGCCCCCTTTTGGTCATTTCCCCCTTTGATTTTTCCACCTCTTATGTCTCGATTTTACCAAGACACAAGATGGCGGCCACTCCGGACTGTTTCGAATGTTTACAGACACCCGAGAGCCAATCAGCTTTCTGTGCGCAAGTCATGTGGCGCGCCCGGAGAGCTCCCCGGTGCGCGTACCGGGGCGCTGCCATAGATATATATATTTTTTAGAACCTAAATTAATCAAAAACAACTGGAGCACATATCTTTAGACATAGCAAAGGCACATCGGGCAACCAGTCCCAACAATTTTGCCAAGTTTGGTGCAAATCCATTTAGCCGTTCGGGCTAAAAGTGAGTTCGACCGCCCTATGGAAATTAAAATGGGGAAAACACATTTTGGGACCCCCCTTTTATCTCGGCCGCCGCTTGACGAATCCCCCCCGAAACTTTCAGGGAAGGACCAGAGCTCAACGAGGCAAATTTGAGGAAATTTTCAGGCAGATTCGTCAACCGGCGCGAAAGTTATTCCAAATAGAATTTTGAGATTTTGCATTGAAAAAAATCCTAACTGTAACTATATATATATATTACCTACTGGCAGTCGCCAGTAGGCAGTTATAGTTAGATAGTTAGGACCTTGTTTCCATAGGAAATCCGCAATATTCTATTTGTAATAACTTTGGCGCCGGGTTGATGAATCCTTGCGAAATTTTCAAAGACGATGGGGCGCCATCTCCGCTCCGCATTTGCCATGAAAATTTTAGGGTGATTCGTGAAGCGGAGGCAGAGAAAAAAGGGGGTCCCAAAGCATGTTTTCCCCATGCAATTTTCCATAGCGACCTTTAAGTAAGGCTACAGCCCGAACTGCTGAACGGGATTACAGCAAATTTGGCAAACAGGTAGAGTTTGGTTCGCAGATTACGCTTTTTGTTAAATTGTGTAAATCTGTTCAGTAGTTCCTTAGAAAATAAAAACTAAAATCATAGATATATTTGCAAAGTTATACCGTAAGCGTACCATCCGAGGACAGTACGCGTAGCATTACGAGCATGAGCTGCATGCTAATTGGCTAAAAACTGTCAACACTCAAAACCAGGAAGTGTTGGCAGCCATCTTGTGTCTCAGTAGAACCGAGGCACAAGAAAACAGAAAAAGAAACCCCCTGACCCCAGGCCAGCTTAGGGGGTCCCACAATTTTTTTTTTTAAATCGCGGGATACGCATACCCTGCCGATCCCCCCAAAAATGGGGCCCAAAATGAGGCTTTATGCTCACCTAAATGGGGAGCATAAAGCCTTCTCAAATGATTATGTACTCTTACACATTTAAATTCAGCACAAACCAACAACTTTCCCCATTGCTCCATTCTCTAAACCTTCTTCTACATTCAGATTAATCTTCAAAATTACCCGACAGTTTAAACAATCATCTAAAAAAAAAATCTAAGCCAGCAGTTTTTGAACAGACTTTTCCAAAGAATCCAATTTAGTCTGTAGTTTTTCTGAAAGGACCATTGTTATTCCTTGATGTTCGATTTTATCAATAGCTTCAATGTGAACTATTTCTTGATTTTCCAATTTCATAAGCTCTCTATTAAATGTATAACACTCTTCCACTGTAGGCATTAAGCAAACTACAGACTTTCTATCCTTCATTTTATTGTACATTACTTCTGCTGGTGTGTTTTCATTTTTAAACAAGTTCTTTAGTACACAAATTTGAAAAGCTTGCTTACCATGTTTGCTCAGAACACCAATTCTTACATCTTTTAGAATATTTGTATAATCTTCATCTCTTGCTTGTCTTATATTCTGAGTAAGTGCTTTATATTCAAAATGTAACCAAATATTAACATTTCCAATACTTCCCAAAGATTTCTTAGTGTCTTCATGTAGAAGAGTTTTAAACACTGGTTCTCCTTTTACAGGGGTTAGTTGTCGCAGATCTCCAATTAAAATTAAATGTTTCCCCCAATGAGAAGATCATAATCTGTTGTTAATACCTGTTGCATTCTTAAGTGTACAAAAGGAAGCATTCAATTTGAGACCATGCTCACCTCATCAATAATTAAAAGCTTCATTTTCTTCAGCACTCTTGACACTTCTTAAGAAGCCTCTCCAGACAACTTTTGATATTGTAATTTATTGTCATGTTCCACTGGTAACATCAATAATCTGTGAAAAGTAACTCCTTTAAGATTGTGTGCAGCTAGTCCAGCTGGAGCTGTTACCACACAACCTAAATGTGAACCAGTAGTTTATTTAAGATAACGGGTCAAAACGCTAATTAAACACATTTTACCTCTACCAGCTTGACCGCTGATGTACATCACAATAGGTTTAAAAGATGAACACAGATATTCTTTTTTTCATGCAACAAACCATGACCTATCCGTTCTCTCACTTGCACATATATTTCTTTCTGTTCAACATTTAATTGTTCTTCTTACTTTTCCAATGTAATATTCTCCTTGTGTGCTTGTTGCATTGCAATTTGGACTTCATGCATAGCAATCAGTGCTTAATTTTCCAGCATTGGTTGTCCAAGAGGATCTTGACTACATAGATCACTACTTTGACTATCTTGAGAACTTTCATGAGCTATTTCAGCTATAATAGTCTTTTCCTGTTCAACTTCATCATTCAACATTTTTAAATATGTTGGAAAAATTGGACATCCAATGCAATCTTTACAAGCATTAAAACAATCTTCGTAGCAGTCAAACTCTCCAAGTAATTCACTTTCTCCTCACCATGGTTTAAACTGTTGCAGAAGTGCTAATTAGTCAAATTCTCGCTCATCTGGAGTTCCATAACAAAGTTTCTTGTGGTTTATAAGATTACCATTTGCATGATTTACTAAACAACAATGACAGCCATCTACTGCAAACTTTCCTTCTTTTAAACTCTGTTCAACATCTCTTTTGAAGCTGTAATGTTGAAGTACTTCATACAGACATAGCTGTGCCATATGTTGACTCATTTTCGGATAGTGTGTGTTCAACATATTAGTTTTAAGAATGTCTGTACTGTCTACCTCATTTGCTGCTAATTGTTCAATTTCTTCCAATGATTTCAACACTCTATTTCCTTTGCATGCAAGACCCAAACTTACACAAGTGATTCCTCATGACTTTGAATATAAACTTGAAGAGCACAAGGAGTCTGAACATTTATGTGATCCAATTTCTTTTTTTATATCGGAATTAGCTTCTCTCAGAAACTAAAGCAAATCTTTCCATGCATACTCTGCACAGCTAAGTGTGACAAACCATGTTGGTGTGCCTCCATGACTACGATACCAATACTAATTTGTTCCACATTGACATACCATCAAATTGATTAACTATGCTTCTAAATTTTCATCTGTTTCTTGAACTTTCTCCACAAATTCTTTCACAGAAAGAAGTCATTGATGAACTCCAGTTTTAAGTATATGATTCACTGCATACGAGAGCGAAGACAGATCACTTTCGAACAAAAGGTGAAATATGTATGGAATGCATTGTTGAAATCTAGGATCTTCAGAATATAATCTTGTTGACTGATATTCTGAAGCTGGAATTCATGCACATTGGTCATCATATTGTCCACCTTCTCCAGTAGGAAGCAACTGTGGAAAGCAATGAGCTTCCAAGCTTTTCTCCCATACACTCATTGGAGTTCCCTGTACTTTTTTCATTTGAAATCACTCAATGCTACTTCTTATCACTTCTTTTGAATGCAAAGGACATATTGTGTAATGTTCATAAATCTATTTAGTCCTTGACTTGTCCACTTTCTCTATTTGACCACTTGAAATTTCGGATTCATCTTCTAAACGTATTACCTGTTCATTCACATTTACATTTTTGTAATAAATATTGTACTCTATAAGATATAAGGTAGCCTTTTCAACTTTATTAATATTCACAAATTCTAGCCATGTTTTCCGACTCTTTGTTGGTACACCATTTACTAAAATAACTACTGCCTCATCTTCAAATTTCTCTTTAGCAATAGTTTCAATGTTTTTCTTAAAATCCAAAGGTAAGTACACCACTCTTCCTTTCAGCTTTCTTTCCAAGTCTGTTGGTGGCAGTTTACCTGTTTTAGGCTTCATCCTAATTATAGTTTGAAAAGGATGTACAGACTGAATTAGAACCAACTCATATGTATTCAATTTGGCCAGCTACTCTGGAATAGCTGCTAATTCAAAGTTATTTTGCACTGCTCTAGCAGGCATTGTGTTCTTTTCTAATTTATTGTAACAATATTTACATATACTTTGCTCACTACCTAACTCAAATCGACCTTCAACAAACAAGTAAGTTGCAAATTCTTCCCACTTACCATTGTCCTGCTTTTCACTTTTCAAATACAAATCAACATTCCTACTATGACCTTTATAATGAGTTTGTCGACAACAAAAACAAACTATGGGGCCGAATAGGATTGCGGTGAATCCGCATCCTCCGGGCCAGCGGAAGCCACCGCCGGGCGGGAGGATGCGGAGTTCACAGCTGCGGTGATAGGAAAGACCCCCCGCCAGATTAGGATGGCAGGGGGGGTCATTCGCGGACGTGAAGACTGTCTGCCGCTTTTCCGCCGCGGTCCCGCGACTGAAAAGCTCTAATATGGTGGCGGTGTCTATCCGTGTCTATCATGCTTTTCCACGATGGGTTTTCCGCCGTGGAAAAGCATGTGGTCTTTGGCGTTTGGGGGCCCGTTGCGGGCCCCCAGGGTGTTGGGGGTGCAGCATTTACATGCACAAAGCGCCAGGCACCGCACGGTGCCTGCCGCTTTGTGCATGTAAATGTAAAACATGCATATTTAACCTTGCAGCGGGTGCTGCTTCAAGCAGCACCCGCCGCAAGGTTAAATATACAGGATGTGACTGCCAGGGTGGCGGTCACATCCTAATTCGCACGGAGGGACTGCCGCTGCCCCTGCGGACGGTCCCTCCACCTCGGGATGGTGGACGGACGCTGGTCTGTCCCCATCCTAATAGGCCCCATAGTTTGGTATTTCAGAGCACACTACATTAAACTTTCCAATTTCTACTTCAAACTCATCAGTGCTAATCACTTTCTCATTGCCTCCTGTTGTGAGGGCTGGGCCTTACTTGAGCACATTACTATGCTAGCATAGGCTTATTACAAGTTTAAATGCCATTTTACCTTTTTGCTGATTTTGCACACAACACTATATATAACTGCTGTTATAAGTTAGGTTGCGTGAATTGCTTCACATAATAATGGCTTGTTTTCAACATGCCTAGACTTACAGCTCGACCTTAGTATGGACAGTGGGTGCTGAAACCTCCAAGGTTAGCAAAACAATGTTTGATGTTGTTCGAGCTGATTGACTTATGCACTAGACAAAATAAGCATGCAGCTGCAGCTAACTGAAATCCCTGCGTCTATAATATCACACTGCATGCATTATTTAGACACTCTGAAAGGAAGCCTGTTTCCAGAGAGACAGAGAGCTATTGCAGATCCTGATGTCATTCCCATCTGCTGATCTTGGAGGTAAGGGGTCCCCTATTCAAGCCTAAGAACCTTCTATATTTTATAAACATAGTTCCTAGCTAAGGAGGGTGGCTTACCAGGTGCTATATAACCTGTTCCCACCATCATTATAATATGATTTCTCCATTTGTGTTTTATGGAGTTGCAACAATGCTGATCGTATTATTTTTATTCGTATGTCTGCTTATTCTCGCAAAAATACTGCATCTTAGAGCACCGCGTTAAAATAAATATTTTATACGTTATCATGTCTCTTTCTTTACCCATGTTGTGGACTGGTATGAGAATATAACGAAAGAGTGTTCTTGATTCTCACCATTCCTGAGAGTAACCTAAGTTGCATGTTCTGGGTTGTTTAATCCTTGGTACCTTTACTATCGGACGAAGAGCTAATGTGACGCTGATGCTAGTCGATTAGGGGTTCAAGGTACTGAGGTGAGTTTTTTGGTCCACCACAATTCACTGATGTCCTGGGTCTCTGTGCGCAGTTCTCTGTCTGAGCAGTATCCCTGCAACATGGTGCACCTAACGTAGTGGTCTTATTTTTTAGACACTCGAGTAGTGCTTATAACAGTCCACGACACCCTCACTGTTGTTGACGGTTGACAGTGGTGACAGTTTAACCTACCTATAGTTAGTCAGTCAGTCAAATCACTTTTATTCGATTTTTTAAAAATCACAAAAAGACACAGGGTACATATCATCATCAAAAAAATAAAAAAACAATAGAATACAACAATAAAATATTTACAAGTATATCATGATTAAAATAGACTTTCATAGGTTCAGTAAAAACAATAAAATAGACATATTTCATAGATTCAATAAAAACAGTATATATAAATGTTTCTCACATCATTAATGGATTATGATGATAACAATTGTGCTTTATTACGCTTCTTGTTTATGCGGACTCCTGCCACTTAAAAGTTTGCTACATGGAAGGTTATACGTGCACTAGACAAAAGTTGTAAAAACAAGAGTGCTGGTCTAACCTGTACGAAGCCAGCATCTCGGAGGATTGGTAGTAAATATTTTTTCCTAATTAGTGCATAATGATCACAAAACATAATAAAATGTAAAGTGTCCTGTGACGAAAATTGATCGCAATCACAGGGACTTGCATTATCGGGAGTGTCCCATGTAGCATAGGAGCCCAACAAAAAGTGTATCAAATTAAAACGGAATCTAGATAAAAGAGACGATGAAAAGGTTTGGTAACAAAAACAAGGTAGGGTTCAGGGCCTGGGACGGTAATGAGGGCATAGTTTCTTCTGACTAGCGTTTTTTTAATCTCTAACTCTTCCCGCTCTGCCATGAATGAGTTTGTCAATATTGATTTTATCATCGTGACGTCCTCTTTTTTAATGGTGTCAGGAGAATAAAAAAGATCTATGCGCCCCTTGTATGATAACATAGATTTTACGTAGGCCAGCCATGGGATTTTTTGGGCTCCATCCAGGGCCAGACAATCTTTAAGAATCTGATGATTTAAAGAAATGTCCTTGTTAAGCCAGGTTTTTGGCCAACAGAAAACAGGGGCAGATTTGATTTGATCTGTGACGTACCCAATGCCTACCTCTGAGTGAACGGTAAAGGTGGGAGTAGACTGGGGGACGGAAAGTAGTGATCTAAGGAATCTGTTCTCTGCCTTTTGGATGGTATCTGGCTTTGTATAGCCCCAGATTGAGGATCCATAGGTGGCTATTGCCAGGCATTTGGCTTTATACACTTTAAGAATGGCCTCCATTGGTCGTGACCCCATTCTTTTAACGAAACTCAGGAGGGCTGCAGTGGATCTAGCAACTGCATTTGTTTTAGACTTATGTTGGGCGCCCCAGGTTCCTTTATCATCGAAGATCACGCCCAAATAAGTAAAAGTGGAGACCCTTAGTACTTCTTTCCCTGTGCAAGAGAAGGTTATAGGTTTCTTTTTCCTACCCTTTAGTCCCACAATCATGACCTGAGATTTTTTGGTGTTTATTTTCAGGTCTAATGAGGTCATAAAATCACCAAAAGAGGCCAAAAATGTATTGAGGACCACATCCGTTCGGGCCAGAAGGACTGTGTCGTCCGCGTACAGGAGGTCCGGGATGTTACTCTCTCCTGCACGCGGGACGTCAACAGCCAAGGTGGTAAGAGCAGGCTCAAGTGCGTTTATATATAAATTAAATAGGAGAGGGGCAAGGATGGACCCTTGCCTCACCCCCCTCTCAGATTTAAAAGAGCTAGTGCATCTTCCCTCTTGGGTGACTCTAACGGAGGCCTGTATTCCTTGATGGAGATCTGACAAGAAGCTCACCAACGCTCGCTTGATACCCATATCCAAGAGGACTCCCCACAGCCTTGACTTGTTAACCAGGTCAAAGGCTGAGGAGAGGTCCATAAAGGCCATATACAGGGCCCCTTTTTTTCACTATAGTGTATTTGCTAATGATCAAATGCAAATTTAGTCATTGATCCAGGGTGCAACTTTTGGACCTAAAACCATACTGGGTATTCAACAGGGTTCCTCTACCTTCTAGCCAAGTTGTTATTCTGCCCAAGATGACTCTGCCCAGAATCTTAACAGCAGAGTCTATTAGGGAAATAAGTCTATAACAGGTTGGGTCGCCCCTTTGGCCCTTTTTAAATATTGGTATGATGATAGACCTTGCCCAGGATTGAGGAAAGTTATTTTCTCTTGAACAGTTAAAAACCTTTGTCAAAATCTTGGCCCAGAATTTAGGTGCAGATATATATAGGTCCGCAGGAACCCCGTCAGGGCCCGGCGCCTTATTCTTGAGTGTTTCATTAATGGCTTTTTCAACATCCTTCTCCTCAAATGCCTGAATTAGCTCCGAGCGAGGATGGGAAAAATGCTCCTCTGTGCTGCCAGAGGTAGGCTGACTGTAGATGTTACCTAACTGGGATAGCCACTGCTCGTCCGGGATGAAACAGTCTACCCCATGGCTTTCCACCCCTGAAAAATAGGGCTGACTAATCACCTCCCAGAATTTGGAACTATCGCGCAATACTTCATCCAATTGCAGGTCATGCCAAGCTTGATCTTTGATCTGTTTTTTCCGGGCGTAAATTGCCTGTTTATAATTCTTCCTTAGTAGGGCTATATGTATTTTATTTCTTGGTGTTCCCTTTAATCCCTTTAAAAGGGCGGAGTGAGCCCTGGAGCAGTTAGTGTCAAACCACAGTTTTCCTTTCTGTCTTCCTAGTTTTACTTTGATCATTAAATCATTATTTACTTGTTGGCATATTGAAGTAAAAGCCTCAAATATTCTGCTGTTAGAGGCAGCAGGGTCTAGGCAAATACTGACCTCCTCTTCAACATTTGCTAGTACCTCTTGTAAAAAAGTGACCGGGTTCACTTGAGACCATTTCAGCCTTCTACCCTGGTCTTTGATTATCAAATCAGTCGCGCATCGCGACTCATCGTCTTTAAAATCTAATAACCCCACCTGAGCCACCTCCAATATCAAGGGGTTATGATCACTAAAAATAGAGTTTCTATACTGTAACTTACAATAGAAGGCAAAATAAGAGATGATAAAAAAATAAAATCTATGACCGAACCTGTGTCTTTCCCTTTAAACGTTGGGAGTCTAGGGCCGACTGGGCAGCAACTCGATTCGTAGAGATTAACGGAGGCCAAAAGGTTCTCCAGGGCTTCCCCATGTTTAGTGTGCTCAAAATGCGTGAGGAGCGAAAAGGGTGGCCCCCCTGTGTTTTCCAGTATGCAATCCAGGCGGCAGGGATGTATATTAAAATCGCTCATGAGGATAACCTCGAAACTGTTATTGTTTATTCTATAATTATCTAGAAATTCCTCATGGGAGTCTATAAGTTGATTTGTACTGACGAATTCTGGAGAATTAATAAATAAAATAGTGAGTGAGGTCGTCACTAATAGTTCTACTGCTAGACAGTGGGGGGAGCCTGTCTCTAGCTGTTTAGCTTTCCCTTTTAAATTGAGTGAGATTAATGTAGATAGACCGCCCTGCCACCCTTGGTATAGCAGAAATACTAAAGTGGGCATACCCATCCAAGGCAAGTCTGTTGGTTGTGTCCCAGGTTTCTTGGAAAGATATTATGTCAAATAATGAAACAAAGCCCAGCCAATTCTCATCTTTGATCCTTGATCCTAGTCCGGCAATGTTCCAACTGAGGATTCTACATAATTTTTTTTGATCGGGAGAGACGTGTGATTAGTATATTCTGGCTTGTGTAGTCAGTCAGAGTTGCCTAGATGTGTCAGTGGTGTAAAGCGATTAGATAATGGGACACCCCCAGTCTGTTTGTCATCAGAGATCAGTTTAGGTATCATAGTTGGGGGTGGGTGCTGGAAGATAGAAGTAGTGGTACCACTCTTGGGATACATGGCAAAGTGACATGGACCTAGTGTGGGTGTGTCTCTTTTTCCTAATGCCCCCTGGGAGCAGGAACGTGGCTTCTTGTTCCCCCACGAAGGGTAGAAATACCCTAAAGGGAGGGGTCGAATATCGTTATTTACAATGGGGGACCTATCCCAGAGTAGTTTTTCGGCAACATCTCTCCCTGAGAAGTTGACGACGATGCAGTCTCCATTATTATTCTTTGCCCCGTGTCCTTCACACCCCACCCTTCTTGCCATAATGATGGAGAGGGATATGTCATATTCTCCACTTGAGTATTGTTTGCACCATTCCCTAGTTTTATCTAAGAGGTCCCTAGTGGACTCTCTCTCGTTTTGATGTAAGAGTGGGAGCCCTGTTATTACTGCCACAAAAGGGGCCGCATCTGAAAGAAGGTGCAATCTAGCTGTACTAGGAGTAGTAAAATTGGGTGTGGTGTGGGAGGGATTAGGACGTGCAGCAAAGTCCTATAGTTAAATAGGTTCTTTCAAGCTTGACAATTTAAAAAAGGTTCATCTTGAGTTACTTCCTTTAGCGCTACATTTCTTTCACAAACTACTTTTAAATCTCCTGTGTCGCTATTGCTGATGTTGAGATTCTGTTTTATCAATGAGAACTAGTCTGTGAAGACCTAGTGAGAAATGTGTGATGTTGCCAGATGAAATGGATTAACTTTTTTAATAAAGCACTCACCCATCAACCTAGTTGGCTTTTTTAAGAAAGAAAATCTCTTTCATTTGGCAACATCACACATTTCTCACTACGTCTTCACAGACTTGTTCTCATTGATAAAACATAATTACCCAGGGGATATGAACTAGTTCTCGTACATCCTCACTCTTTCTTTGATAATGCTATTCTGACGTTGACATTCCTCAGCATAGTAGGATGTCCGTCCGCTATCAATTGCAGACCAATGGCGTCACTGTGGATGGCATGGCATTAGTTTTCGTGGTGAGTGCTGAAGCGGCATACCGGTTTGAGATATTTTACTCATGTGTTACTTTTCCTACAGTAAATGCAGATTCTGGTCTGTTTCACACTTATACTCTCACGGCTGTGCCTTTGAATTATGTCCCATATAGGACACTGGAGATTCCTATTCCAGCTTGGCAGCATTGCATTTGGTTTAACTGCGCCCTTCCTCAATCAGGTACGGTGGTTCGGTTGGGTAATTTTTCAATTCCAGGGGCCACTTGGCCGGTCTTGGCCGGTTACACGCCACATCCGCGTCACAATAAAGTCACTATAGATGAGTTACGTGTGCTCTATGCCTCTTTGATCATGGTGCACCAGGCCACGTCCAGGCAGGGCTGCCTGGCACTGCGGGGCAACCAGCTGGACCAGCCAGGATGAAAATTGATCCTGTCATGGTTAATTTGGTTATGGGCAAGCGGCCCCAAGATAAGAATGAATTATCTTTTTGTCTTGCTGAGAAATTTGACCAGCTGGAAGCAGTTTTTCCTAATACATCTCCTGTTGAGAAACACTGGATTTTGCTGATTAGTTTGCAGAAAGACTTAATACCAGAGGTTGCTGATTGTGAGACCTGGGGTAAGATATTTGCAACGGTCTGTACTAAGTGCTTAAGCACTCCGTCAATGGCTGTCCTGCCCTCCATCATTAAGTGTGTCCAGGAAGAACACGTGGCAGAGGTGGAGGTTGAAGTTGGAATGAGACTCATTGGAGTGTTTGAGGTTTTTTAGGATCTGGTCCTTGCTAATGTTAAGGGGGATGCTGTGAGCTTCCAAGCGTCTAATGCTTTACACGTAGTCCCTGATAACGAGAAGCCCCTGCAGTTACTGAAAATCATTGCTGATGTTTATAAAACCATTGACCGCAATAGTCTGGGTGTTAAGCCTTTTGCTAAAACAGTAACGCAGAAACAAATTAAGGAGGCATTGTTTGATAAAGATAGGCGCCCCTCTTTTCCACAGCAGAATTGTAAAAAGAATAAAAAACATGGAAAAAAGCAGGGGTCAAGTCCTGCATCGCCGATACCTGAGTCTACTGAGCACACATATGATTTGCACGACCGTGCTAATATTAAGTCATCTGATCATTTTCAGATTCCTGTTCAACGTACTCCTCGCTCTTTGCAGGATGCATTTGTCTCACCCACCAGTGGAGGAGACCGCGACAAAGGTTGGGGTACCCAGCAAAGCAGAGAGCAGCCCCACAAGACCGACAGTTAAGGCAAGCATGATGACTCACTGCATCAAAGACCCCAGTTTCAGAAGAAGAAAGTTGCCGCTTTAAGAGCGACGTATGCCACAGATAGAGAGAACACAGCTTCAGAAGCTGACATGGGTGCTGACGTTGCTAGACAGTGCGGCGGAAATTACAGTAGTGCAGGAAGCATTGTGTACATTTCTGAAGATGACTGCAATTGACACGTTTGTTACTGTTGAAAAAGCTGACACTGGAGTGGCTCCCCCTAAAAGACTTCATGAAATAGTCCTTTTAATTGAAGGTGACATACAAGGTACTATAAAAGGGGTATTGTGGGAGAATCTCACTACTATCTATGACATTTTGTTAGCGGAGGCTGATTGGCCCCCACCCTTTGTTCTGTCCGCTGCGCAAGGGGAGGAGGTAATCCACGCTGCTTTCGTGCACACAGTGCCAAAGAAGCAGGCCCTGAATTTTGCAGAAGAGTGGACTAAGGTGCTTGCACCGGCATTGTACCGTACTCAATGTCGAGGGGACAAATTTTCCCCCAGACATGAGATACCATTGCAGTCTATACCACAGCCTCAACCCCAATATCCCATGCAATGTGAAGCGAAAGATCCCATGGCTGAAATCCTTGAACAATTGAAATATCAAGGTGTGATTGAAACGTGCGTGTCTCTGATGAATAAACCTCTTTTTACTGTGACTAAACCTGATGGCTCGTACCGCTTGGTATTGGATTACCGGCACTTGAACTCACATTGGTGGACCTGCACGGTACAGAATACTCACAGGTCTGCCCTTGTGGATAGTCTCGTGGGTAAGCGTTTTAAAACCACACTTGACAAATCCAATGGCTTTTTTAGCCATAACCTGTCCTCTCTTAGTAGTCAATGGACAGCTTTCACCTGTAGCGGTAAACAGAAAGAGTTCAGAAGATTAGCTATGGGCTATAAGAACAGTTCAGGCATCTTTGCTGCCCCCATTGTCTCTCTTTTAATGAGACTCGACCCTGATGAATGTTCGTATGTTGATGGCCGCATCTGTATTGTATTGACCGCATCATTTGTATGTTTGCGACTTCGGTTACAAATTTAACTTTGCAAAGTCACACTTTGCAGAGTACACAGTGCTTTACCTGGGCTATGAACTCAACAATGAAGGTCAAGGTTTAGCACCTCCCTTCCTGGAGAAATGCACACTGCTGCGCGCTCCGACGACTTTGAAAAACTACAATCTCTGCTTGGTTTTTTGAAATTGCATTGTTACAACCTACTTTTACCAAATCTTGCTGGCTGCCTGAACAATCTGCAATTTTATGATCTTTGCAGTCTGATCTTCTTGAATCTAAATTCTTACTGACTTGCGACAACCACACAAATCTAGTGATAAAAATTGTGTCAGGCGCAGTTGGTTTCACGTACCTGACTTTTATTGAGGGTGACATTGTGGAAAAAGTTTTGACTGCAGTGCAAATGGCGATTCTGAAAGAACGAGCACTGTCGCAGGGGAAATGCATGTTGGTTGTTACACCGTATCCTGTCTTGGAGGCAGTGACGAAAGCCGGTGTACCGAATTCAAAAGCTGTGCACCCGAGGTGGATACAATGGGCCACGTCCTTGACATCTTCATCACACGTTCATCTTTGACTCCTCTTTGCAAACACAAGAGTACTTGCAGTATGAATTTGTTCATCCTGCTCCTCTGACCATGCGCCCGCTGGAGTACTTCCATTGTATCATAACACCAACGGATAGGCACAGCCAGCGACAATTTCAAAACATGCTTATTCTGCGGCCTGCCCAATAGTGGTCGGTACTATGGAGAGTTCAAGTCCGGTGTTGTGCATACACAGACATTAGGGGACTGTACCGCCTAAAAGGCTAAGCTATGTGCTCTGGTGCTTGCACTTGAGTACGCAGACCCTTGTGTGACTACTCGTGTCGTGAGTGACTCTTGCTACTCTGTTCAGTCTTACAAATACAATCTATTTTTTGGGACTCAGAATTACTATCACGATTCCAAAGGTTGCACGATTAAAACCAAAATGCTTTAGGTTCGAGTGGCTGAGTTTAAAGAAAATCTCCCACTCTTGTTTGTAATTCATACTCTTGGTCACCAATGTGTGGGGGTACACGCTGTTGGCAACTGTCTTGCTGATGAAGCAGCGAAGACCGCAGTTGCGACATACTTAGTAGCAGCAGTTACACGCTCCAAAAGTAAGATTGATGATGACATCTTGGCAGCTATTGCCGCAACAGAGTAGGGAGGTAATTACCCTAGAGGTTTCCCATCTAAATACGGTTATCTGTTAAGTCCTGATAAAGTTCCCTATGTGAGAATTAAAGACGTTGGTGACAGGTTGATTCCTAACGGTGACCGCAGGCAATCCTTGATAACAGCAGCTCACGAGGGTATGACCTCGGCTCACGCCGGCGTGTCAGCTACTGTATCTCTTTTACAACAGCGTTACTGGTGGCGTGGATTGTACAAACAGACATGTGATTATGTCCTTTATTGTGACATATGCCAGTAGATTAAACCTTCAACTGCTTGGCGCCCACCCCAGACACAGTGGTACATATCTAATACACCACTTGGGTGTGTTTATTTAGATCACTGCGATCCTTTCTCCTCTGATACTGTGCATAAGTGCATCTTAGTTGCAGTTGATTTGTGCACACGCTTTGTTTGAGTGTGGCCACAAAGGAGTACTGATGCCCACACTGTCATCAGGGATGAGCGTGTCTTTGTGTGAATTTTTGCATGTGGTACTTTTCACTCAGACCAGGGTCAAGCATTCGCCTCTAAGGCATGCAAGGAAGCCATTCCCTCATTGGGGGTCCAAGTAAAATTTTCGTCTCCATTCAGGCCTGAGAGCAATTTGGTTGTGGAGCGAATGAACCGTGACTTAAAGCAATCCTTGACAGCTAAGGTCTTACGCACAGGCTGGAACTGGCTAGCCCATCTCTATAGCGTGCAACGTGCACTTAATAATCTCCCTAGAAGGTCTCAGGGTGGTCGGACCCCATACAAAATGCTCGTTGGCATCAAAATATTTGTTCCGGACCTTGAGGGTCTAGACATGGCGGCGTCTGCGCATTTGTTGACATTGATGAGCATTGGACTGTGTTACACGCCCTACAAAAGACAAGAGACAGTCTTGCAAAGGAACATTTGCCCTCCACATCTGATGCTGCTCATCAGATTCCAGTAGTTGCCCGGCTACCCCAAGTTGGTGATCTGGTACAAGAGAAGGTGGAAAAAAGAAGGAGTTTGGCCCGCTCATATCGTGCACCAGTTTCTGTGCTTGGAGTGCAGGGTACAAGAACAGTCATTTTACCACCTCTTCCTGGTTGCAAGGAAAACAGGTACATCTTCATTGACAATGTCAAATTACAGCGAGTGGACGATTCTTCTTAGTATGACTCCAGCAGTCTCTTGTCCAGCGATGCTGAGAGATTCTGTTTTGGCTCTGGCAAGTTCCACCAGGCCGGACATGGCCATCGAGATGCCTATTGTTATTGATCCTTTGTTGAATACACCAGCTGGTGGTGCCCTTAATAAGACAGAGCATACCTACCCTACAGACCTGTTGATGCCTGATTTGCATACATTTGCATTTACCCAGTTACGCTTTTGTTTGACACTGACTCTGTTGTATCAAAGTCCCCATCAAAAATTTAGATTTTTGCTGTTTGGTTTAAGAAACACTTTTTGATACCCACTTGGACTATTGCTTTTTTCATTTTTTTTTGTTCATGTCGATTGGATTTGTAGTGTATTTTTAATGTTTTGTAAATGGACACTACGTTAAAGAGAAAGAGAGAATTTAAATTAGTCTAATTGATGGAACTTTGGCATCCCACTCCTCATCACACATCATGAAAAGGACCAGACATTTGTAAATATCGCTGCTTGTCCCGTTTTGGATGGGATTGTATTGGATGCTGTAAGGTTTCAAATCCATGGTCCCACAGAGGTTATTAATGTTCCCAATATACTACGTGTTTCAATGGGGGATGTGGTCAAACAAAATATACACTCTGATGATTGGGATGTTCAGGGCATAGAGGCTCTGTTTTCCTATTTTGAAATATTATGCTGCTTTTGATGCTGATGATTGAATTTGGACTCAGCAAATGATGCTGATTTATTTTGTCACAAACACTATGGAAATCACTTTCTGCACAAAGCAAACACATTTAGAAATGTGGTAAATTATACACAATGGGACCATTGTCCAGCTCCCGTTGAGCGTTGGAACTGTTATCCAACGCTAAGGCCAGGATGGGATTCGGGCTCGGGAGAACTCATGGCGTCATTCGGGGTGGAGAGGGGGGTAAGGCAGGGTTGTGTCCTAGCGCCCTTTCTGTTCACGCTCTATACAAATGGTTTGGTGTGTGCGATGGTGAAGGGGTGCCAGAACTTACCCCTTATAGAAAAATGTCCAGCACCCGCCCTACTCTACGCCGATGACGCTGTGATCCTAGCGCGAAACCCCCTAGTACTTCAGCGCGCTCTCAAGAGGAACCACAGCTTCATGGCTTACTTAGACCTTAGAACTAATATAAAGAAACCTTTGTAATGTCCATTGGCTCTAGACACAAGAAAATTATGGATATTTTTATTGAAAATATGAAACTCGAGAACACAAAGACGTATCCCTATTTAGGAATTTTAATGGATAATAAATGCACGTGGAGGCAGGCAATTGAGGGGAGAACATTGCTTTTCAAGTGGGCAACAACTGCACTAGTGAATTTTGTACAAAGGCTAGGAAAAAGACTACCTACTAAATTGATCAAAATGTATCAGGCAAAAAGCATAAGTGTTGCAATCTAAGGAGCAGGGGTGTTGTGTTATGGTAAGGTGGATGTCCTTCAAAAAGTAGAGAATAGTTTCCTGCGATTTCTCCTCGCTGTTTCCCGAGGTTCCTTTACTTATAGTTGCCACCTGGAACTTGGCCTGTCGTATGTTACTGACATAGTCAAGCTACAACCAATCCTCTTATGGCACCGTCTTTGGTCATGCACTAAAACCACTTTTAGCCAAGAACTTATCCAGGATTGACTTTCTCTCGAAAATGGCAATAAGATCGCCTGTCTCAATTACACCAAAAAGTTTCTGAACGAACTGGGACATATTACCACACCCCCACAACAATTTCAGAGATATCTCAAAAAGGCCTCAAAAAATCATGTTTAAACCATCCGGAACAACTGCGGCTGGCCACCGAGGCAACCAAAACCTCAGTTCAACACATGTTATCGATTCAAATCACATTGACTATTCAGCCATATCACACATTTAATTTGAGTGGTTATGAAAGGTTTCTGCTAACACGATTTAGGTTGGACATATTCCATCGCCTGCTGACCTTTCCAGTAGTAAATGACTGGTCAAAAAAATTATCACTTGGTCCGTGCGATGAAGTTTCTATCCAAACAACAATTCATCTGGTCTTATTTTGTACATTTTTTAAAGACCCTAGGAAGCGATGCTGATTCCGATATTAAAAACCATGGGCCTTCGCAGATGTCGTCCAGGCTATCTCATCTTGCAATTTTTAGGGGAACCATGTGTCGCTAA
Source organism: Lissotriton vulgaris (assembly GCF_964263255.1). Taxonomy (NCBI): domain Eukaryota; kingdom Metazoa; phylum Chordata; class Amphibia; order Caudata; family Salamandridae; genus Lissotriton; species Lissotriton vulgaris. The sequence continues at coordinate 456,937,560 of NC_141696.1, read as the reverse complement.
AAGTATTGTACAATTCCTGAAGTTTTCTGTAAGGCACAGGCCCAACCTAGAGTTGGTGATGAACTGTATAGAGTAAATAAGAATGGAGCCACCTTTTATTTTTAGGCATTCATAGGTAACCTTAGTTTGCTCATCCATATCAGATTTTGCACCCTAGCACTTTAATCGTCGGTTTCATTACCAATGTTTTAACTTTTTGAAATTTTAAACGATAGATTTTGATTATTAATTTTATGTAAATTTTCTGAATGTACTTTCATGGTTCTCCTAAATTATGAAAACCGAATAAAGGACTTTTTGATTGAGACTGCCCTATTTAAAAATGAATCCAAAGTGGTTGCTGTGCTCCCTCCTCCGATCGGGCCCATGGTTTGTTTCCTTTTTTTCCAGTTCTTATCATTAATTGTGCTTTAAAAAACTTTAGGTCACATTATCCAGGAAATTACCGATGGTATAAAATGACAGTGACTGCCAAATCTTGCCCAGTAGATAGAGAGTTTCAAAAGGCATCCCCACAGAGTGGTGCAACCTGGAACCAATACAACTGTCGCAGGTGCCCACGGTTGCCCACTATGAATACAATACAAAACCAAATTGACTTTGCACAGTAACTTACTGATGTCCTCAGATCAAAGAAGGGGGTGGGGGTGGCCCAGCCCAGCCCCATCGGGCTCAGAAAAGTACATACAGGCTCACCCTTGGCCCGTACTTCACTGTGTTTGTCTTTATGCACCTCCAGGTGCATCCCAAATGCAGCGGGAGCATGGCTGATTGAAAGGGAGTCTGGAGATTGTAGTCCTGCCCCCGGCTCCAAGTGTGGTAAAAGGAAAAGAATGGTACTGTAAGTGGGTATTTGAGTGTCTGAGTGGGTGTGTGAGTCTCTGATGATATGGGCGGTAAACTCTGGAAGTTGGAACGCAGAGTTCAGCAAAAACTCTGCCAACCACCAGAAGAGCGGAGTTTACCTGCAATCTCACCTCTAGACTTCATTCCCCAACACTAGTGTGCCAGGAGGCACATTTGCAGAGAATCTGACAAAGTGGCAGGGCCTCTGATGATGTCTGAGAAATCCCACTGTGTAGGAGTACCTGCTGCCAATAATAAGGGTTCTTGACCCCAACGTCCCTCAGTAGCCAAGATAACTTCATCCCCCAACCAGTAGGGCGCCATAAGGCACAGTTGTTGAGAAAGCGAGCAGGACCTCTGGTGAGAACTGAGTAAAATATCTGTTAGGGACTTACTTGTGGCAACAATAGGGGTTTTTGGCTGTAACTACCCTAATCAGACAAGGGGTCTTCATGGCTCTTATACGTGTTTCATGTTCAAAGTTATAGACTAAAGTTTATAATCATACTTTGAAATTTTCTAGGATACAGCTAAAGCCCAGTGAATAAAAACAGCATTTTGGGGATAGTCCCTGGAGAAACATGCCAAATGCATTCTGTACATGTTCCATTTTTAATTATCAGGGACACTACTGTGTGGGCAACAAAGTGTACCTAGAGGTGATTTAACACCTTGGCTGCTAGGCGTTTTCCCCCTCCTGTGCTGGACATTGATATTTTACATTATTCATGACGAGCTGAGCTCGTCATCAGCACAGCTCAACTGTGCAACATGACGAGCTGAGCTCATCATGAGCATCGAAAGGGTTAATAATATTTAAAAGCAGTGATTGCCACAAGTCAAAAATGGTTATTTTGACAGGTTTTACAGAAGGTTTTAGGCTGCTGTAGTCATTCTACACATGGTAGGCCTGAAGCCATATTTTACAGGCCAAACGTACGGATAGCACAATAGGTGCTGCATCCCACAGGTGCTGTTTAACTTCCATGTCCTGAGCATAATTCTACACCATATATTAGAGACCTGTTAGCAAGTTAAATATGTCAATAAGGGATAAGACAATTTAAACATGTTTAAAGGGGAGCACCAGCAATGTACTCCTGTTTTGCACTTTCACAGAGTTCAATAACAGGGAAAATGACCATGTAGAAAAGGCAGACTCACTATATTTTCAAATCACCCATACTACATTGTGAATAATCTCGGTCATGTTTTATGAAAGCTATGTTTCAAAGTGCCAGATGTACAATGCTTTTTTAGGTTGCAAATCGCCTAATTCACAGAATCAGGCCATTTGCGACTGGAAAAAGGCATTTTTCTATATACAAAGACCTATTTCAAAATTTGGTAACCTATTACCTATTTGCAAAATAGGTGTGCAATTCAGTATTAATAAGGGGCATGTTTAGTGTGTCTCTACCTAATAGTGACAATGGGATGTGTGAAGGCTTTGTTACCGAAAGGTGGTCACAAAACATTCACATTTTACCGCCTACTTTAAGTAGGTCATAATCCATTCACAAACCGTAAGGTGTCCAAAAGGGCCACTTCCCCTTTGTGATTGTTTCTAAAAATGTTTTTTAAGCAGAGGCAGCCCTACAGCTCTACTATGTTGCTATGCAGTTAGCAAATGGTGTTGCAGCATCTATAAAAGGGTACTGACCATGTCTGTTTTGATACCTGTGCCTGTATCTCTGGATTTTTGAGTGGGAAGAAAGTCAATGATCAAACAACAATGGGAATTATAATCTTGACTACTTTACCATCTTCACTGCAGGGGTCAATGCATCCCACCAGAAGGCAGAAGCTGACCTTGAAATCATATCCAAATACAAAACAGATATTTTGGAAGTTGGACACACTTTGTGCATGGATCCAGGCGTGATTGCGGCAATCATTTCCCATGCCTCCTGTCTCCGTACTAATAGGTGTGAGGCAGGAGGCGGCTTTGGTTTGATGCAGGTAAGCACTATCACCAACACTGCAGTTCCATATATAATTCATAATCATATGGAACCATTGTACCAATGTTGCTTTGTATTTTAGCTTACCAAATTCTGGTACGCCGTCAGAGGTGCTTGGAACAGTAAAGAACACATGCACCAGGGTACAGAGGCTCTAATCGACATGATCTACAGAATCAAGAAAAGGTTTCCGAGTTGGTCTCAGATTCAGCTCTTCAAAGGTCTGTATCAGCACACCAGGGGCTATTTCCTACTACTCATCTTAAGTCTCACTCCCAATCCTTAAACCACCTCAGATCTCTAGGGGTGACAATTTTCTCGAGAATTGTATTTCCTAAGGAGTAAGGTCTGCACTTACCTCTATAAATGAACCCAAGTGGGTTGTGACACCACTGATTTATGGGCAGTGCACTAGAAGGGTACTATTACAGGGTGGATTGGGTTTGCAGCCATACAGATTGTTGGTGCAAACTCAAGTACAAGCCGCACTCCAGTGGATGAACCTTTAGTCCCAGACTGAGGCATGACTCAATAAATCAACATTACATCAATGACAGTGAAGCAATTGGGCCCCACAATGATAACATAGGATAATAGATTTGCAAACCACAAAGGTTTAGTAGCAGATTAGCAAAGATACAAACTCACATCATTTAATGTTGTCAACAATCAGTAGTGAATACATGAATATATAAAACAGTATATTTCAAACAAATTCAAAATAGCAAATTACAAAACAAACTGCTCAAGGTTTTTGTGAGAAATTGGGTTGTTGGTTGACTCAGATGTTGGCCTGGGTCATGCAACAGTCACAATCCCTGGCAGGGTGAATCACAAAAAGTCATTCGATTAACAGCCCCGTCATCGAGGAGCCGCTGGATGAAGTAGTGGTAAAGATTTCTAGATTCCTACGTTCAGACTTAGTCCATTTTATGTAAGTCAAAAATCTCCAGCGAGATGAGGTAGGAGGCCGTAGCAGAAGAGAATTTTAGCAAAGGGCCACTGAACTGGATTTGATGCTGTGGAAAAGAGCATAATGAACTACTGCGAAGTCAGGTTTATCGGAGATGCACCTCAGGACTTCCCTTGGTTCTCAGAGCAGTTTATTAGCCCAAAAATTCCACAGGTTTGGAGCACTTTTAGAAATAACACCAGGGGTCCAGGACTGAAGGGGCAGCACTTTGAGGGGTTGGGACTCAGTCAGGCTTGTTCCAGGTCCAGGTTCAAGATGGTGGAAGCCTGGTATGTCCTTTAGCTGTGAAGAGGAGGCCAGTAAACTAGTCTTTGGAGTCACTCTGTTTTTCTTGAATTCAGGTGATAAAGCAGGGATCTAGCAGCAGGGCAGAGCTATGAGGGTCCATGCAGACTCCAGGCAGTAAATCATCCTTTCCAGATGCAGAAAAGCAGTCTTGTGAAATACGCAGCAGGCCAAAGGACCAGGCTTTCCTCTTCTGCAGGTCCAGAAAGTGAACTGAAAAGTGATTTTTAATTCTTTTTTATGTGAATGTTTACAGTTTAGTTAATTAGAACCTTAATAATTAACACATAGATAAAACGTACAATAAAATGTCTTCTTGTATTTAAGACACAATTTCACATTTTAGGGTATAAACTCTCGCTAGTTATGATTAATAGTATTCATGTACATTCAATGATGTTCCTAAATTGTACAATAAAATGTCTTAATAAATCAGAAAATCTTCACATTCTACAATATACACTGTTGTCCCCATGATATATAGTCTTCTTGTGCAACTAGTCATGTTCCCGATCATAGGTAATAAAGTCCAATACCATCTTAAACAGAGGTCAAATAAACTTCAGTCATAGCTCATGATAATCTAAAAAATTTGATCCACAATTAATTTAGTTTCCAAATTCAACAGAACACCTTTTACTTTATAAAAGAATTCATAGTAATATAGACTATTATAACCATTGGATGAATTAAATTAACATTTGTAAGGCATAAGACCTCCGGGTAACTAATTCAATATAGTATTTAATTACATGTTGGTTTTATGCTTTTTCGAACATTTAAACCATAATATGTCACCAATTAATGATATAAGGATATGCTCAATGCTCCTATTGAATTTCAGTTTTCAAAGCCTGGTCGTCAAGGTTTAGAAATTTTGCGAGATTGCAGCTCCTTTGAGGCTCTGACTGATCTAGCCCTTGCATTATAGCAGCTCGGCATGTCCTTATGTGCTTAATCCTCTGATAATTAGGGCTTTTCTTAATAAAGCGACACCTGCCTTATAAAGCATAGGGCATATGCAGATTAAATTAATACGGTCCTTTTTTTTACTGCTGCAAAGTCGAGATATTGTGGGACCTTTATGTACCAAACTTGGCTGGTTCACAATCATGATCATTTTCCAAAGCGTATGGCCATCAACTGTCTTGTTAGATTTAAATAAAAAGTAATACTTAAGTAAAGTGTGGTGCAAGAGTCCTACAATTTTTTATCATCATCCAGGCATGTGATCTAAGGCTGAAAATGATTTTCTCGAGTAACAAGGAATGGAATGTTGCCATTTTGTTTATAACTTGTTTAAAAGTTGAAAAAGGGAGATTACTGTTCCATAGTTTGGCCGTGCAGGTAAATGTTAACGATTTTTGGAGATATTGATTATATGCAGATTCTTTTTATTGTTTTCAAGTTCTGTCCATAGGGCCCTAATGAGTAGAGTAATATGATATATAAAGAAGTGGCTCTGTTGGGAGAGTGAAAATTCCTTTGTTAAATGTGTGTAATACGTCCTGAATTTTTTATTTTCAATAGCAAACATTACAAACTTAGGGGCAGATGAATCAAGAAACAATTTTGCACTTCTCAAATAGCGATTGTTAAGGAATCGCTATTTGAGAAGTGCAAAATGGTATGTATGTAGAATTTCGCTATTTTTTAGCGATTCCTTAAAATTCCTTAATTGCGATTAGCAAATTGCTAATCGCAATTAAGGAATAATTTCCCATTCATTTCTATGGGCCAGGAGGCCCATAAGAATGATTGTGCAGTAATTCTCAAATTGGGAATTCGCAATTTGAGAATTATTTCAAGGGTGCAGGGGTGTCTCATGGACACCCTGCTGCACCCCTGAAACTTACATGTGTGTGCATATGGCACACATACATGCCCTATGGTCATGTATGTGTGTCACATGCCACCTTCAAAATAGTCATATTTTGTTTTTTAAAAGGATTTCGCAAATTAACACGAATCTCAAATTGGAGTTATTTTGCAAATCCTTAACCCGAATTCGCAATTTAAAAAAGTTTCATACATACATACATGCCATTTAAGGAATCGCAAAATTGCGATTCCTTAAATGCATAAGCAAAATAAGGAATCGCAAATTTTTGCGATTCCTTATTTTGTTAATTTCTGATACATCCCAAAAGATGCTAAATGTCCGTTTGCGATTCCTTAAGGCCGAAATTCTGCGAATTTCGGCCTTAACAAATCGCAAAAGGCTTGATACATCTAGGCCTCAATGTTAAAAATGTAGAAAATTGTTCAACAACACTTTATAAGAACTAAATTGAAATAAATGGAACACACCATAAAGACAAAACAATTGTTTGGTCAAAAAATGAAGATTGTATTGTATGAACATTATGTATACATATCAATGCATACATAGCAATGAAGTGATTGTAGTGCAGAAAAGGTGACTTGTGGTGATAGGTGAAAAAGCGCTATACGATTCCATACCATTGGGTGACGCTGGGGGTCACATAACTAGTAATGAGTATAGAGCACACTGTATTCTGTTTCTATCTATACAAGAGTTTTATTGTGTTATACATTCTCCCTAGTGTTTGATTTATAAGACCAAATTCAAGTCACACCTGGGCTGATGATACTGACTGGTAGATTTGGGAGACCTTTTTATGGGTTGCAAATAACAGTTTATTCTGAAGGACAGAATCTTTACCGTGTAAAGCAACGCTGGCATACCTTATTGTTGGGAGCGTTTTTGCCACTATTATGACAAGCAGTGGTTTGTAGCATGACCCCCTCAGTTGTTTTGCCACGATCCTAAAGACTAAAGCTAATGCACTAGTTCTCTGTAACATACTTTTTCTGCTCTTGATGTTTTAATGTTTTAATCTGTTATCCATGTAAAGCGCCGAACATTTATAACAGTTTATTTCCTCTGTTTATCATCAAGCCAGAAATTCTGCTTGGTGCTTAGACGATTGCTGATAAACATTGTTTTACATTTGATGGGTTCATTTCTCGTTCCTTTGTTGTTATATATTCCGTCAATTCTGTTAATGACCTTCAAAGACCAACCTTAGTTAATCTCTTTATCAACACATCATCTGAATGAAAGATGCAATAATGATAAGCTTCTCAATTGCAGTGCATGAGACTTGATTGTATCAAGCCGTTGTGTCAGGTGAAACATACATAGATCCTTGTTTTAAGCCTTTGTCTGTATTCAGCTTTCTTGATAATCTGGAGCCATCACGCAATTTTATGAATTGAAGAGTTGTTTTGAAGGCCCTATCCTTATACCTGATGCCGTCTTTGAAGTGGGAGCAATTTCTAGATGTTTTTATTGAAGTGCTTAGAATCTCTTGACTCCTTTCCCTGGTTTCAAGGTATATGCAGAGACAATGTGGGGTTGACAACTGCTTTCAATCAATCAATCAGCGAATTTGTATAGCGCGCTACTCACCCGCTAGGGTCTCAAGGCGCTGGGGGGAGGGGGAGTTGCTCCTGCTCGAACAGCCAGGTCTTGAGTTGTTTCCTGAAGGAGAGATGGTCCTGGGTTCGCCGTAGGTGGGTGGGGAGGGAGTTTCATGTCTTGGCCGCCAGGTAGGAGAAGGATCTTCCTCCGGTGGTTGTTCTGCGAATTCGTGGGACGGTGGCGAGGGCGAGGCTGGCGGAACGGAGCTGGCGGGTGGGTGTGTAGAATGTCAGGCGGCTGTTGAGGTATTTGGGTCCCATGTCGTGGAGTGAGTGAGGAGTCTGAACATGATCCTCTTGCTGACGGGGAGCCAGTGCAGGTCTCTCAGATGGGGAGAGATGTGGCTGTGAGGTGGGAAGTCCAGGATGAGTCGTGCCGAATCGTTCTGTATGCGTTGGAGTCTTTTCTGGAGTTTGGCTGTGGTGCCAGCGTAGAGGGTGTTCCCGTAGTCCAGTCGGCGGGTGACGGGGGCCTGGGTGACCGTCTTCCTGGTTTCGGTGGGGATCCATCGGAAGATTTTACAGAGCATGCGCAGGGTGTTGAAACAAGATAATGAGACAGCGTTGACTTGTTTGGTCATTGTGAAGGAGGAGTCCAGGATGAAGCCCAGGTTGCGTGCATGGTCCGTTGGCTTGGGGGCGGTGACCAGGGCAGAGGGCCACATGGAGTCGTCCCGGGCCAAGGGGGATGGTACCAGGATGAGATGAGGACTTCTGTCTTGTCTGAGTTCAGTTTCAGACGACTGAGCTTCATACATTCTGTGACGTCCTTCATTCATTCCTGGAGGCTGGCTCTGGCGGTGGTAGGGTCACTGGTGAGGGAGATGATCATCTGGGTGTCTTCAGCATAGGAGATGATGTTTAGGTTGTGTTGACGTGCGATGGCTGCGAGGGGGCTCATGTAGACATTGAAGAGGTTGGGGCTGAGCGAGGAGCCTTGCGGGACGCCACAGATGACTTCGGTGGCCGCAGATCGGAACAGGGGGCGGCGGATTCTTCCAGTGAGGAACAAGATGATCCACTCCAGGGCCGTTCCTTGGATTCCGGTGTTGCTGAGGCGTTGTATTAGGATACGGTATCGAAGGCTGCTGAGAGGTCCAGGAGGATGAGGGCTGCTGTTTCGCCGTTGTCGAGCAGGGACCTGATGTCGTCGGTGGCTGCGATGAGGGCGGTCTCGGTGCTGTGGTTTGCTCGGAACCCGGACTGTGAGGGATCGAGGGATCCCTTTGACTCGAGGAAGGCGGAGAGTTGTTTGTTGACAGTCTTCTCGATTACTTTGGCAGGAAACGGGAGGAGCGAGATGGGGCAGAAGTTCATGGATCCGTGGGGTCCGCGGTGGGTTTCTTCAGTAGGGCACTGAGTTCGGCATGTTTCCAGCTCTCCGGGAAGGTGGCAGATGTGAAGGAGCTGTTAATGATGTTCCGGATTTGGGGTGCGATGATGGAGTCAGCTTTGTTGAAGATGCTGTGTGGACACGGGTCGGCCGGGGAGCCGGAGTGGATGGTGTTCATTGTGCGGGTGGTGTCTTCGGTGCTGACCGGGGCCCAGGTGCAGAGGGTGGTGGTGGGGGCTCTGGTTCGGTGGTTGGGAGCGTGGTTTGTGCACGGAAGCTTTTGTGTATGTCGGCGATCTTGTGGTGAAAGAACGAGGCGAGTGAGTCGCAGAGGTCTTGCGAGGGTGTGAAGTCATTGTTGCAGGCGCTGGGGTTGGAGAGCTCTTTGACGATGCAGAAGAGTTCCTTGCTGTTGTGGGTGTTGTTTTCCAGTCGTTCTTTGAATGTTGTCCTTTTGGTGGTGCGGATCAGCTGGTGGTGTTTTCTGATGGCGTTCTTGAGGCCTGTCATGTTTTCTGTTGTCTGGTCGTGGCGCCAGGCTTTCTCGAGGGTGCGGCTGGTCTTCTTGGAGTTTTTGAGGTCGCTGGTGAACCACAAGGTTTTCTTGCTGCCGGGTCTGCTGGGAGGGTTCTTCAATGATGCGAGTTCATTGGTACAGACGGTGAGCCACTGAGTGAGATTGCGGGCTGATTTGTTGGGGTCCCTCGAGTTGGTGGGAGGGTGCTGGCTGAGGGAGGCTGTGAGTTGGTCGGTGGTGATCTTGGTCCAGTTTCTGCGGGGTATCTGATGTGGGTGGTGGTGGGTCGTGGTTCTCCTGAAGTTGAAGTAGACACAGCTGTTCGGTGGAGTGGCTGAAGGAGATGTGCTTGCTGGAGGAGATGATGGGTTTAGCGTGTGGCCGGCGTAGTGGAGGGGGTTGTCCACCAGTTGCTTGAGTCTGAGGTTGGCGAGGTTGTCCAGCAGGGTGGTGGTGTTCTGTCGTTGTTGTTCTCCAGGTGGAAATTGAGCTCCCCTAGGAGGATGTAGTCTGAGGAGGTTAGGGCGTGCTAACTGACTCGGTCTGCGATGGCTTCACTGAATTGTGTGCGTGGTCAGGTTGGTCTGTAGATGAGAGTGCCTCTGAGGGTGGTCTTGGGCTTGGTGTGTATCTGGAAGTTAAGGTGCTCCGCGGCGGTGAGGGTGTCGTCGGAGTTGGTCGTGATACAGATGGTGTTTTTGTGGACGATGGCCATACCTCCTCCGGTCTATTTGACGCAGTCCTTCCGGGTGATCTTATAGCCATCCGGGATGGCTATGGCGATGTCGGGGGCTGAGGCGGCATTCACCCAGGTTTCCGAGAGGAAGGCGACGTCCGGTGCTGTTGTGTCGAGGAGGTTCCAGAGTTCAACGGCGTGCCTGTGGACGGAGCAGGTGTTAAGCAGGATGCACATGAGGTGGTTGTTACTGGTGCTGGGCTTGGCGGGTGCCAGGCAGGGTCAGAGGCAGGCGAATTTGCAGGTTTGGCAGGTGAAGGGTACGTGCGTCTGTTTCGGGGTGGCTCGGTAGCAGGCTGGGTTCCCGCCGGCGTTGAGTGCGTGGAGGGTGGTATTGTTGTATGTTCGTCGGGTGGGAAGGTCTTTGTGAGGACCAGGGGTCCTGGCACTGGGCGCGGTCCAGGCACGGACGGGCGCAGACGGGCTTGCCTTAGGCGCCGTGTGGCCTCCATATGAGATAAAGTAGGAGGGAGGAGCAGCTGGGAGGCGGAGGGTACCAAAAGAAAAAGGGGGCAGGTCGGCGAGGGGGCAGTGGCGGGGAGCGGGGAGCGGGAGAAACACCAGAGGGCAGGGGTACAACACATACGAGGAAAAAGCAGAAATACCTAAATACCTAACAAGCAGACAAAAATGCAAAAGTCAGGTTACAAGTGTGGGCAACAGCGGAGAAAGGAGAAGGTAGAGGCAGGGGGACACACCAGAGGGCGGAGATACAATAACAACGAGGAAACAGAAATATCTAAAGACAGACAAAGAATGCACAAATTAGATCACAAGAAGGGAGAGCACAGCCTATTCAGTTGCAAGTGTGGCTGGGTCCAGCTCCCCCCCCATCCTGCCAGGAGGTGGCCCATTCAGGCACCACCATTTTTTCCATTGTGTGACTGTCTAGGAGGAATTATAAAAGCATAACTGCCAACTACACCCAGTCTTATGATGTAGGGAAGCCTACAGGCACCAATTGCCTAAGGGCATGAAAATGTCAACTTTCAAAAGTGGCATTTTCAAAATTGTGATTTAAAATCCAATTTAACCAATTAAAAATGATTTTTAATTATAATTTCATAGATACAAAATACTGTCTGTCCCCGATCAAACGTAAGCACTTAATAAATGTGATAAGGCAACCCAATGTCGTCTGGGAGAGGTAAGTTTTGCAGAAATAAAAAATCAATATAGGTGTTTTGCACTACATGGAAAAGTAAAACATAAATAGGCATCATTGGGCCAACCTTAGGCGTGACCTATATGCAATGATAGGTAAGTTTTAGGCTTGGAATGAGGCTAAAATGCCAAGTCAAATTGGCAGTTTAAAACTACATTCAGGATGAAATAGCAGGCCTGAGACAAGGTTTATAGGGCTACTTAAGTGGGGGGCATAAAAAGTGGTGCAGGTCCTTTAATAGCATTTATTTACAGGCCGAGGGTATATGGTATACCACAGTACAAGGGACCTATACGTAAATTAAATATGCCAGTTATTTGCAGGTCAATATTGCCATGTTTAGTGAGGTGAGTGCAAGCACTTTAGTACTGGTTAGCCGTGGTGAAGTGCACAGAGTCCTAAGACTAACATAAATGAATTTCAGCATAAACAAATGATGGGAAAAAGCCAAAACATTTGGATTAAGAATTAAGAATCCCCTAAGACTGTCAGGTCTAAAAGTTTTCTTAAAGCAAATGGATTAGACACAGCTTCCCATTAAGGCGAGTTCCCTAATATGCTTAGCTAAGAAGTCAGACAAGTTGGGGAGACATCAGGCAGAATATGTCAGCAGGTAAAGCCTCTAAAAGGCAGAAACAAGTACAGATTCAGTCAAGTAAGTGAGAATGGATTTGCCTAAGAGTCTAAATCATTTGAGCAGGAGAAAAGGAGGACCTCTTCTAAGGAGAGTGGAAAGGGCACTCAGCAATGTACAATTAGTCAGTCAGTCAGTCAGGATTCTTTATTCGATGATTAAAAATCACCATAAAAGTACAAACATACAATGAACATTCCGCCCCCCATTTTTCCCCCCTTTAAAAAACGATTAAACTTACATGAATCCCAATATTAATAAAAAACAAGTTGCAATGTTAAAAAAAGAACATAACTGGCCTTTAACACCTATCACTAAAACCTCACAGTTCCCCCCCTCTAGTTGCTCTCAGACGTACCACTACTTTAATAAAATTGATAATACAACACAATGTAAGGGGATCAGTCGCTTGTTGTAAAAAGATCAAAGCTTCTTGAGCACATTTTATGTTAGCATTTTTTAAAATATCAACCAAGAATCTACGCCTGGGCTCAGAATAAAAAGAACATAACAATACAAAATGAAGGGAATCCTGCGGAGACCTATTGTCGCAGCCGCAGGTTCCCTTCTGCTCAATTGTAGATGAATACCCTAATGGTGATGCCAATAAATACGGTAAAAGATTGAGCCTAAGTCGGAGTCTGTGGAAACATGGCGGCCGCAGGTTAGAGCAGCACGCACGCCCTTGGAAGCAGCCGATCTAAAACCTACACTGCTACCGCTCGCACCAGGGTCGTAATGTGAGAGAAAGCGGGAGAAAACTGAGAGAAAACCCGGACCCTTCTGAAAATGTTGTACTGACCGAAGTTTTCACTTGTGCTTCACAGCGTTTACTCACACCCCACCAAGCGAGTACGGGCTCAAGATCGGAGCGCAGAGAGGAGAGGGCGGAGCCCTGCAGGAGTGCAGGCTATCGACTCCCCGCTGCTGTGACCGGGGATTCGTTTGTAACTCACGGCGGCTTCTCTCAGGCTTAGGATCAGGATCAGAGCGCGGAGAGGTGGGGAGTAGAAGTAGAATTCTTTCGGATCTGCAGACTTTCAAATCTTGACTCTCGGTTGCAGTATCAGCCGGTGGATGCTTCTAGTCAGGATCGGAGGTGCAGAGCTGTAAAAGCACAGAAAAGCTCTATGCTGATCCGGTCCTTCTCTTAAATTACCCCTTTTTGTCACTGGCACTTTGAATTTGTGGATGTGCCCGCTGGCAGTGTTACCTTTGCCGATCTCCGCACCTCGACTGTGTTGGTGGCGGGCGGCAGCGGAGATAAGGCGCGGCCGGGTGGCCGCTGCACAGAGATTTCACACGGTGGCAGAGAACGGCGGAGGGAGCAAAAAAAAGCACTGCAAGGCAATAGATGCAGCAGATGCTGAGATAAATGTTGAGATAGACGGAAAAACGGGAGAAGCTCAAAGAGAACCGGCCGAACTGGAGGATCAAGGTGATACCAACACTTGCCCAAGTAAGGTGGGGTTAACTAATGCAAGGGGGGTCACAAATCGTGATTGTAAAAGAGGCTATAGTGAGGATCAGACCAAGGAATCTCAAGTGAGAGTAACAAGGAGCAAGGCCAAAACTTCAGGAAAAGAACTACAGGTCCCAGTGAGCACTTGGGGGGAGGTTCACAAGAAAGCACAGGACTTAAAAAAAAATCTGAATCAGTTCTAGACACTAAAAGATATAAAAAAATAAGAATAAAATCAAGAATAAGAGCTTGAAAGCCCCGGGTGATATTACACCATCATTGCGCTCATATTTTAGAGTCCTACCTCAAGTTCTGCAGATTACCCAGGATATGGCAGCAGCTGCATTAGAAAGCAATAAACAAATGCACAAATCACATTTTCTCTGTACATAGGGCATATCTAACACCACGGAAACTCTCTAAATATCAAACAGACAAAAAATGTAATAAATGCAACTTAGCAGATGCTTGTGATATACATATGTTCCTAGAATGTCCTAATATATCAAAATTTTGGGAAGACGTGAAAAACACTTTAAATTCCATACTAAACACTTCCCTGTCAATAACTCTCCCACTTGTCATCTTTGGGACAGAAGGCAATATCACGGGCAAGGAAAAGTCATTTCTTTTCTATGCAATTTTGTTGGCGAGAAGACAGATTTGTGGGTAGAGAAGACACCTCCTTTGCACTGTTCATGAATTACATCAATATACGAGATTTCCAAAAGAGACCTAAAGAAATCTGTATATAAGAGAAAGTTGGCATTCTGGGATCTCCTGACCAACTGGAGATGATCCGGGTTTTTTTTTTCCCCGGGTCAGATGATTATGCCATCTTTACTCTTTTGGACCAAGGGCTAGGACAGTTCCGAACAAGGTCCGGCAGGTTGAAATATACCTAGATGGAGTCAAAAGAACGCACCCCTAACTGTATTTTCTCGACATATATCTCCCACCAATAGTACATATCACGTCAGCAAAGTCGTGCATGGTGGGTGGTATTCTCCATCGGAGGGGAAGGCAGATGAGGACAAAAAAAAAAAGATTGAGCCTAAAACAGCTCATTAAAACCTGTCCTGAGCGTTATATATAAAATATAAGTAAGGTTCCATTCCTTCATTGATCTTTACTAGGTTATAGGCATACACTGTGGGTTTGACCCTTTCTTGCTCTGTTCTCTGTATGGCCCTGTGTACCAGAAACGCTTTTTTTTACAGTCCTTTTATGCTGTGGGGTAATTGCTGCTGGATCAGAGAATAAATTCCCAAGGCCCAAGATTTCCAATGCAGACTTAACATAACTGAGCCACGGGATTCGCGTCCATTTATCTCTTCCCAGGCAATCATTCATAATTTCCCTGCTTTAAGTTGCCTCTGGGTTTTCCCAGATTTTTAACCAAGCTAAGATAGGCCTAACCTTCACCAGGTCTTTAAGATAAGATATCCCTAACTCCCTGTGTTTAATTGATGCAGCTAGGCTCTCTGGGGCTTTCAGGACGGAGCGTAGGTGTTTGTTCTCTGCCTGCTGAAGTTGGCAAATGTTCACAAAGCCCCACACCTCTGCCCCATAGGTAACCTTAGAGCAACACATGGAGTTATACAAGTTCAAAACCTGTTCAGGGCACCATCTCCCCAACCTTCGTCCGTATCCTGCAATTGCCCCATTTGTGACATTCATCTTGCGGCAGCGTTCCTCCACCAAACAGTTAAATTTTAATGCACCGTCAAATAGTAAGCCCAGATACGAAAATGATTTAACTTTCCCTATCCTATGGCTCCCTATTGTGAAGGTACATTTATTACAGGGTTTGTTGCCTACTGCTAAAACATAGTATTTACTCAAATTAACAGACAGGTCTAATGAGCCCATAAAAAGTACAAAACCATCAATTAAAATCTGTAGACTCCTTGGTGTGCGTCCGAGGAGAACCGCGTCATCTGCACAATTAAAAGTGCAGATCTTAAGTGAAAACTAAGTACTCACGGTTCACATGCACCAAACCAAACAGGATCAAACATTCCATGATAGCCTGGTGACAGTCCTCTTCCCAGCCATCACACAGTGAAACTTTCTAATGAATCACCTTCAAGAGATATCACGTATAAGATTATACATTGCGGTAAGCATGTTTTATGTGCAGGAGCGGCGGTTCATTATTTAGCTTACCATGGAACACATACCGATAAACATTCACACATACACTGAAACAATAGGAATATGGTCCTAATTAGATCATACTCCTGAAGTGTGGCTCCTGAAATGAGAGGAGGAGAAAAAAACCATGTACATGAGCCAAAAGATCACATAGTTTTATAGTGAACTATATAAACTGAGACTTATATTAACCATGGTCAACTTTAATGTGAAAAGCACACTATATGTGTGTGTGTGTGTGTATGTATATATGAGTATTTTACCTCATTCCAAAGGTTCATAAATGCATCATGCCCACACCAGGCAGACCGATTATCTCAGCTATAAAAAACGTAAGTGAAAAAGTCGGACAATACATTGACTTCTTTTTGCAAGATTTGGTAACTAGTCTGCCTAGTTATGTTTGTGATACTAGTGACTTCTTGCAGAAAATTTGTGATCTTAAGTGGCAAGAAGACATGTTATTAATAACACTGGACGTGGAGTCCAGCATTAAACACATGAGTGGTTTAAAGGCAGCTGAGCATTTTTTGAACAAAAGATCTTCAGAATTCTATGAGCACAACAAGGTTATCTTAAGCTTAATGAAGTGGTTCCTAAATAACAATTATTTCATTTTTGGGAAGGATGTGTGGAGGCAACTGAGGGGTGTGGCGATGGGATCCTGCTTCTCCCCCAGCTATGCGTGTTTACACGTAGGCTGGTGGGAGGAGTGGGTTCTCAACGCCACACACGCAGTATAGGTTAAAGAAAAGATTATCAGATATCTACGTTATATAGCTGATATCTTCATTTTGTGGCAAGGGGAGGAAAGGGAAGCCTTAATGGTCATAGAAGAAATTAACAAGAAATCCCTGAACCTCAAATTCACATCCCATATTAGCAAAAAAAGAGATTGAATTTTTGGATGTGAAGGTCTATGTCAATAATAACAGACTAGAAACCACACTGTAAAGAAAGCCCACATCAGGAAACACCACATTGCACGCCTCCAGCCTCCACCCTCCACCCCAAAATACTATCAGCAGTATCCCATAAGGGGAAATTCTGAGGCTTAAAAGAATTTGTAGCTCCCCCTCTGATTTTGAGTATTGTGTAAGCGAATTAAGGGCCTGACTTAAGGTACGGGGATATTCGGACAGGATTTTCAATCAGGCTTCGGCTAAAGCTAATTTGAGAACTAGGGAAAGTCTTTTTTCTGGAGAGGCTGCCGACAGAAATATAACCGAACCTACCCCAATCTTGGGTGCAGAATCCAACAACTGCCCCAGATTCATTACTGCTTTCTGCAACGAGGAGAATATGATCAGGTATATAATCAAGAAAAACTGGCCGAGAGTGCTTACGGACAATATATTAAATCTGACTTTGCCCAATAAGCCATTGATAACATTCCGTAGAGCTAGAAGCATGGGGTCGGTTTTGGATAGGAGCAGTCCTGAGTTAAAACAGAAAACTACATGGCTGCAGCCTACTGCAGGGTTCAGAAAATGCTCCCATTGTAGGGCTTGCAAATTTGGGATCAATAAGACACATTATCAGACCCCATTTGACTCCAAAGACATCCCGATCATTGGCAACCATACGTGCAAAACAGAGGGGTAAGTTTTGCAGAAATAAAAAATCAATGTAGGTGTTTTGCACTACATGGACAAGCAGTTTATGTCCTGACGTGCACCTGTGGCCTAAATACATAGGGAGTACTAAACTACAGGTGCACGTCAGGATTCTGCAACATCGCAGGGCAATCTTGCACAGCGATCCAGCTTATCCAGTAGCACGCCACTTCCTGAAAAAACACAACAAAGAGGTAGGCTGCCTCTTGTATTATGTGGTAGGATCAGTTCCCAAATTACGAAGAGGAGGATATAGGGAGCTGCTACTGAGGCAACTGGAGACAAGCATGATCCTAGAGTTCGATAGTAAATGGCCTAATGTCCTGAACAACACTGAGGACATACATAATTTCTTATAAAGTCTCTTCCTCATCCAGGTTGCCTGGGTCTAGTTTTTATATGATCACAATGCCTTTAAAGATGTATAGGATTGCCTGGAGGGTCCGTTGAGGTTGCAAGATGAGTTTTGTCTTCTGATATCCCTCCTGGTGGGTAGTCAGGTTCCCTGCTGGCCATCAGGATCCTCTGTCTCACGGGGATCTAAACACATCAGCTATTTATGACTGAAATAGATAGTCAGGTTCCCTGTTATCTAGCACACTAGTAATATGAAATCCTTAGTCTCCTTACAAAAACATCTATGTTGTTCGCCTCACTGTTCATAATTTTGTTGTGTTGTATGTTAATCAAACACGGGGTGTTCACACCACTTGTTATTATGATGAATTGCTATTTTATAAAATGTTTTAGATTTGACTATTATTGAGAAAATATGGCTCAGTCCGATTTTTATTGAGGGTAACATTCTAATATTTTTATATAGAGGTCTTTTATAATACACTAAGCACTTTACATTTTAGTCTTTTTCACTTTACACACAGCTTTTTTGCACACTTGGCAGAGACATCTAGCCACTCTTCAACTGCACTTTAAAATTAACTCGCCTACATATAGCCCAGCGTCATTTTTGTTCCCTAAGGATATTGTGACTTTGTTTCTGATAATGTTCTAGGTATTCACCAGTCCAACACATTTATAGGATTTATCCGGTTATGTATTTCTATTGTGGGACTGGTGTCAGTCTTCTCTCTGATATTTACTGAAGACCTATTATCTTTATTTGCATATTCGTGCATTTATGCAGTTATAAATAATGAAATGTTTTACTATTTTGTATAAAAGTTTTTACTATTGGTTTTATATGCAATAGTATGTTTACTATGTTCATAGTCACATGACCAAGCTGGAGGTGGGATGTAGGCGGGTCACAAAGCATTATAAAAAGCAAAACAGAATTGCTATCCTCTGCATGTGAACAAGGGCTGTTTAGCCCGAAACGCGTCATTGCTGTTTTTACCATCTGAACCTGTTCCTGAAGTAAAGAATTGTCACCTGAGTTTGTGGTCCGTCTCTTGCTTCGCCGGTCCGAGTGGATTGGAGGTGGCTGTTGGGAGTTTCTTTGCAAATATATATATTTATGTATATATATATATATTTACAAAAAAACGATAGGTTTCAGGTCATATATAGTTAGGAATTAGCATTTAAAAAACCATTGAAATTGCTCCTATATAGCTAGTTGTACTAACTACTAACTATATTTCGCGTACCCGCAATCCACTGCTGATGATGTCACATATTACATCTTCATGACATGGTGAGTGACATAACTGATGACATCACTGATGACATCTCAAATGACATCACTGATGACATCACTGATGACATCATCCAGTGACTGTGTGTTTCTGTAAAGTTTAAATATTTTCTACATATTGAAGAATGAGTGGATGTATAAGTGTCTGGATGAAAGATTTAGTAGGTACATGACTGAATGTATGAATGAGTGATTAAATGTGTCTTACTGAATGCATGGGTTAGTGAATAAACTGTCTGAATGTGTGCATCAGTATGCATGTTGCTGTGTAAGCAACTGCATGTGTTGATCAGTAGCTATATGAGTGGCTATATGTGTTATTGATTGGTTGCCCAAGTATTTATATGGGAGACTGAGTGTGTGTGTGGGTAGCTGGCATATATAAATGATTATACATAAGAGCCACTGATCGTGTGAGTGGCTGTATGGATCATTGTGTACTTGTGTCAGTAATTGTATAACAAACTAAGTATGTGTTTGTATATGTTTGAATAAGTAAGGTGTTGTGTGTATAATTGTATAGTTAAGGAAATTAAAGTGTGCTTGATTCTTTACATGACTGACTAGATGTGTGAGTAACTCCAGGGATGAGTGGCAGAGTGTGAGTGTCTGTATAGGTGTTTGAGTGCAGATGATAGTGTTGTATTGATGAGTGATTGTATGTATGAGTGATTCTATGGGTAAATGATTGGATGTGTGTATAGACCTAGCAATCAGTAGTAACTGGTATTGGTGTGTCAATGTTTTCAAGAATGGTAGTCTGTGTTTAACACTGGGTGTATCAATGGTTATGTTAGAGTGTAAAGAAGTGCATCGCATTATCACATCAATGATATCATTAGTGATGTGATCAGTGATGTCAATCGAGATGTCATCAGTGATGTCATCAGTGATGTCATTTGAGATGTCATCAGTGATGTCATCAGTGATGTCACTGACCATGTCATGAATGATGTCATATGTGACATCATCAGCAGTGGATTGCGGGTGCGCGAAATATAGTTAGTACAAATAACTATATAGGAGCAATTTCAATGGTTTTTTAAATGCTAATTCCTAACTATATATGACCTGAAACCTATGGTTTTTTCAGTGAATTTGCACGTTTTTTTAAATGCTAATACCTAACTATATATGACCTGAAACCTATGGTTTTTTCAGTGAATTTGCAAGGTTTTTTAAATGCTAATTCCTATTTATATATGACCTGAAACCTATGTTTTTTTTAAGTGAAATTGCAAGGTTTTTTAAATGCTAATACCTAACTATATATGACCTGAAACCTATGTTTTTTTCAGTGAGTTTGCAAGGTTTTTTAATTGATAATACCTAACTATGTAAGGCTTGAAACCTATGTTTTTTTCAGTGAATATATATATATATATTTAATATAATATATGTATAATTTTTATTTTCAATGTTTTTTTATATGATTACAGGGTCCGCGCACCGTGAGCGCTCCGTAAGTACACCGTAAATACTCTGAGCTCTTACCCCGACAATTTTTTTTAATTTCTAAAACATAATATCTACGTTTTTAATGTAGATTTTAAAGGTAGACAATATCTGCTTTAATGTAGAATTTTTTTTTTTTACTTTTAACAACAGTATATAACTTTTTGAAGAAGTAACAAATCTTGCGAGGGTGCGTGGCACGTGCACGCAACGTAAGAGCTCCGTCCGCGCAACGTAAAAGCTTCGAGCTCTTACCCCCGAAAGTTTTATAAACTTTAAATCGTTATATCTACGTAATCATTGCCCAATGTAAAGATACACATTATCTGGGATAATGAAGAACATGTTAATTTAAACTTTTAAAGACCATATATAACTTTATTAAAGCAATTATAAATCTCACGAGGGTGCGTACTACGTAAGCGCATCGTAAGACGAAGTAAGTGCTCCGTAAATAATACTTAAACACACCATAAGCTTACATAAGCGCTCCGTAAACGCTCCGTAAACGCTTCGTAAGCTTACGTCCTACCATGTGACCTCATAACAAAAGATTTTATTGGTTTATAATACTTACTACTCCAATTCTTGAAAGACCCTTCCCATCTTCATCATTCTTCTTTGGCTTTCAAGGAAGAAACACCTTTTTTCATCAGCACTTTGCTCCTGAAAAATCTATTGAAAAGTCTGAACAGCAGGAACCTGAGCATTCTGAACATGAGGAACATGAGCATTCTGAACATAAGGAACCTGAGCATTCTGAACATGAGGAACCTGAGCATTCTGAACACCAGGAACTTGAGAATTCTTCTAGTTCATCTTCAGAAGAGTTTGTTCCTGAAACCCCTAGATCACCCAAAGAGTCCATAGTTTGGAAATTTTTTAAATTCCCAGATGGACAGAAAAAAGTAAATGCGCCTTTTGTCACATGCAAAATCTGTGACATGGTACTTTCCAGAGGGGATCCACAGAAGAAGTACAGCTTTGGAACTTTTAGCATGGAACGCCATGTCAAGAATATACACCCAAACAATTGGAGTAAAGCTGTAATGAAAAGATCATCAGAGGAGCAGGGCTCTGCTCCCAGCACTTCTTCTCAATCAACAGCACCACCGATGCAAGCATCAATGATTGCAATTATCCAAACAGAACTTAAGAATTTGATGATGCAATTCATTTGTTGCCAGAAACTAATAGCCTTTGGACAATAGTCCATTCAAGTTATCCTGCAAAAAAACAGGAAGCACGGGTGCACCCCATAATTTTATTCTTTATTTTTCATAGTTTGTTCCGGTTGAACAATTATCTGCCTTAAAAAGTTTATTTTTTTCATCGTTTTTCAAGCAAAACAAAAACAACAAAAAAAAACAGTTCTTTTTAGAACTACCTCTACTGGTTAAAGAAAGAACTAAATTTCTATGTTTGTATGTAAAGGTTTGTCATAGTGAATGTCAAAGTGCAAAACTATAGGAATGTGGTACAGCATAAACCTATAAGGTGTTAACCTATAGTATACTGTACTACTTCCAAAGCACTGAAATGTAACAAATGTATATAAATATGTTACAACTCAATGGGCCAGATATACGTAATCTCTATTTACCTATTCATAAACACTGAGGGCCCGATGTAGGTAATCCCAGATTACCACTTCTTAAATACCGAATCATACCAATTCGGTATTTAAGAACTGGCAATGGGGAAGTAGGTATTTTTACCGAATTAATTACCGATTTGGTAAAATTCGGTAATTATCGATTCAATAATTACCGAATCTGTAATTGCCATTGATTCCTATGGGCCTTGAATCCCATAGGAGTCAATGGCAAATACTGATTCAGTAATTACTGAATCGGTAAATACCGAATCCTGCCAGGGGGAACAGGGTGTCACTTTGACACCCTGTAGCACCCCTGTCTTTGGCTTGTTATGTTATGTTAGGGGGGTTCTTTTAAAGCGCACTGACACCGTGAGTTTCCTGGCGATGATTGGGATTTCAGTGAGATAGCAGATAGAGATTAGCCGGATTGGGGGAAAAGTCAAGTTTTGAGAGATTTACGAAAAAGAATAAGAGAGTTAGCAGATTTAAGAGAAAGGGGAAAGGAATTCCAGAGTGTGGGGGCAAGATGTGAAAAACTCCGACCTCCCACCCTCGCAAGTTTGAAAGAAGGAGTGGCAAGGAGATGAAGATGGGAAGATCTGAGATTGCGAGAGGGGCGATATGGAGTGATGAGGGATTTCAGGAACCTAGGAGAGGGGCCGGTCAGGGATTTAAATACTATGCAGCCGATCTTGAAGGCTGCCCTGAGATTGACCGGGAGCCAGTGCAGTTTGGCAATGTGACACACATACATGCCCTTAGGGAATGTATGTGTGCCACATGGCACAGGTGTACATGCACAGATGTGCATGTAAACAGGAATTCCTTATTTACCACCCAATTGTATTGAGTGGTAAATAACGAATTCTTAGACGCCTCTAGCACTATCAACAGTGCTACCTACATTAGAATTTACAGATTTGGTATTTTTACCAAGTCTGTATTTACCGATTCGGTAATTTTACTGATTCGGTAAATACAGATCGGTAAAAATACCAAATCTGTAAATAAATTCCTCCTACATAGGAAAGGGCATTTAGCAGTCGGTAACGGCCAAATTCAGCCGTTACCGACCGGTAAATGCCTACCTTCATCGTGTCCCAAATTATACCACTTCAATATTTAAGAGTAGGTAAATGGGATGTATGTAATTTCTCTTTTGAAATTATCGAATCTGTATAATTCAGTCATTTTACCGAATCAGTATTTACCGATTTGGTAATTGCCATTGATTCCTATGGGCCTTGGGGACGTATAGTATTCGGGGGTAACTAACGAATATTTAAGGGCCTGTGGCACTGTTTTCAAAACAAAGAAGTGTAAACAAAAGTGAACACAAAAGGGAAGAGGTGTGAGAAACAGAGAGAAGAAAGTGCACTAGAGGAAGTGGAGTGCCAATAAATGATGGTTTACTAACAGGTAAGAAATGGATTACAGAGTGAAGGAAGGAGAATAAGATCAAACCTTACAAAATAAAGAAAGAGGGAAACTGACTGAGGTAAAGAGGAGGAGTGGTAGAAAGAGAGAGCAAAGAAGATTAACTGTAAGGGAGAGACATGTAGAGAAAGAGGGAGAAGGGGACTGAGAAAGAGTGAGGCAGTTATTCTGTCACAATAAGAAAGTTATAAACTTATTTTTGATTCTCATACTTACCTTAAAAATAATGAAAACTTAGACACTGATGCGAAAAAAGTTTTTTATTTCTTATACTTACCTTCTAAGATATAAAAAAATGTAAACAAATTAATAAAAAAATATATAATATCCGTAAAACACAAGAAACAAATACATTATAATGCAAGAAATGTATATTTCACAATACAAGAAGGAAGGAAGGAGATCAAGAGTCAAGAAAGATAGATGGCACATGCAGAGGGACACATGCCACAGGTAGAGAGTAAGATGGTTCAGGCAGAGAGTGAGATATAACAAGTAGAGGGTGAGATGGTGCAAGCAGAGGGTAAGATGACACACGCACATGCATATATTGTGCAGACAGAGGGTAAGATGGCACACACACAGAGAAACATGAAACAAGCAAAGGAAAACATAGCACAGTCAAAAGAGAGATGGCGAATGAGCGTAAGACAAGGGGAGTGAGGACATAGAGGGAGTGAAGGAAAGAGTGAGAGAAGGGGACTGAGTGGGGGAGCAAAGAAAGACAAGTGATGGAGTGTGGGTGAGTAAAAGAGAGTGAGTGTAAGCGAAGGGCAGGGAGACAGTGAAGGGACAGAGGAAGTAAGGCTAACCGAGAGACAGTGAAGAAAGAGTAGTGAGGATTTCAGAGTTCAAAGGGAGTGACAGAAGGAGTAAGTGAAGTGGAGTAAGGTGAGTGATGGAAGGTTAATGAGTAAGGGAGCAAAACAAGGAAAGAGAGGTGAAGGGGAGTAAATCAGATGAACTGAGAAAAGGTAAGTGAGGGAAAGAAGAAAGGAGAAGGGGCATGAAGGATAGGAATAAAGGGTACTGAGAGTAGCAGCCTAACAAAACAAGGGTGAGGTGAGTGAGAGAAGGACAGTGAAGTTTAAGAAAGACAAATGAAATAGGGTGGATAAAGTTGAGTGAGCGTGAGGCAATGGGAGTGAGTGATTGACTACACACAGGGAGTGAAGGAAGGAGTGATAGAAGGAGACTCAGTGAGGGATCAAAGAACGGAAAATGAGGTGATGTAGGTGAGGGAAAAGTAGTGACAGAATGAGGTGATGGAGAGAGTCACGCTAAGAGACAGGGAGCGATGGAAGGATAGACAAAAAGAGAAATAAAAAAGTTTTCTGGGTCAGTCGTACTTACCTTATAAATGAAATATCTGTGGAAACGAAAAAACAAATCAGTTATAATACATTATTCACAATACAAGAGACAAAACAGGAGAAAAACGAAAGAAGAGTTAGGGAAGGGAAATTAGGGAGAGGGAAGGGGGAATTAGAGCAGGTGCATTAACAACAGCGAGTCTAAGAGAGAGGGAGTGATGGAAGAGTACAGAGAAAGTAAGAGGACACAGGGAGTTTTGTGAAGGTGTGTTTGCAGTGCAGTTAGGTGAGTGACAGAAGGGGAATTAGTGAGTGAGCAAAGGAAGGAAAGAGAGGTGAAGGGGAGTGAAACAGAGGAACTGACTTAGCATGAGTGGGTGAGAAGACTAAGAAGAAGGGGAGTGAAGTATAGGGAATGAGGATAAGTGAGAGAAGCACATTAAAGGGACAGGGGTGACGTAGGGTAAAATAATGACAGTAAGTTTGACGAAAAAGAGGTGATAGAGGAAGAATAAAGGCGAGTGAGCATGATACAAGAAGAGTAAAAGAGTGAGGAAATAGAGGGAGTGAAGGAAAGAGTGAGAGAAGGGGACTAGGTGAAGGAGCAAAAAAAAGTCAGTGACAAAATGTGGATGAGTTAAAGGGAGTGAACATAAGAGAAAGGGAGTGCGAAACTGAAGGGATGCAAGCAGTGAGGTTAAGAGAGAGGCAGTAAGGGAAGGATAGAGAGAAACAGAAATAAAAAAGTAATGAAAATGTATTTTTTATTAGTCGTACTTACCTTATAAATGTAATATCTGTGGAAGAGAGTAAACAAATCAGTTATAATATATATTTCACAATAAAAATGGCAAATTAACTTGTACAACATGTTATATGGTTTATTTTTGCTGTTCTCAGAATATATTGATTTTCACTAAAAACAGTGAGTTCAATACTATTCATCATATCACAGCAGGCAAAAAAAACATAATCAAAATGATTGTGTTTAAAAAACCCATAAAACTTAGAAAAAAAATATCTTAAATGTTTTCTTCCAAACAGCAATTTCTAAGATACAGTATCTCATTATTATACTCTCAAACTAAAGTGATATAGAATCATATATTAACCACATTTACCCGAAATACGTATTCTTCAATTACATACCCTTCCACATGGCCAAATGGTATACAGAAAGTCCTCTTTTTGGAAATTACTTAATGGTAGTTTCAAACTTCCGATAACCCGACTTTCTGAATGAAAAGTCCAACATCTATTTCATCATCTAACAATAATTATATTTTCACCTTTCACTGACTCTTGATAAACATTTCCTATAATACTGATATCACTCACTATGTGATACACTTACACTACGTCTATGACAACTACCAGTTTACTAATTATCTTGATCACTTTCACTCACAAACTAATTTTGAACAACACACTTACTTTTATTAACTGCTCCAATCTTCATTGTCCAATTACTTTCACTAAATTTTCGGTTCTAAAAACACTAGGTAAGAATTTGTTAAGTCAAAAGGCAAACGTTTGAAAATCAATTGAGTGTCATTACAAACTTATGTAAAAACATATATTATCAACATTTACCCGGGAAACTCATTTTTCATTGATGTACTTTCCCACATGGCCAAATAGTACGTAAAAATTCCTTGGTTTGGAAAATACTTAATAATACTCTTGACCTTCCATTTCCCGACCTTCTGCATGAAAAGCTCCAACGTCTTTCGTAACACCTAACAATATTTATATCTCCACCCAAGGATGTGTATCATGTCCATAAAACCTTAAACAATCAGTAAACTATCAGAATCTGAACATCATATAGTATCCTGATGACTAACTTTTTTTAATTCCTCCAATCTTTCTAGGCCAATTACTTTTCCTAAAATTTAGTTTGTAAAAACACTAGGTAAGAATTTTTTAAGTCAAAAGCCAAACATTTTTTTAAAGTCAAAACAGAATCATTACAATAAGTCCAGCCTTTTTCACATTTTAAATAAGCTGTATAATGTCCAGATGTTGTTGAAGGACCATCGTGGAAAATAATTGCTACTGTTGCAAATGTTCTTCCTGAAATTGATAATAGAGAAGCCACAACATTTTTAATTAAAGTTGTTAATTTAGTTCCATCAGGTCTACATTGTTGGAACATTAAAATTACGTACTGTCCATAACTTTGTATAAATAATGTTGATAGCGTTGCAGAGTTACATTGGGTACAAACCATGTTTTTATCAGCTGCTCTAACTAGATTATTAAAAGACACTGATTTGCAGTCTGGTAAAGTCAAATATATAAATCTTTCAGTATCTACTGCTGTACTACTTGAAAAGGAACAATTATAGCAGACATGTTGCCATTTATAAGAAAGGCCAAAAAGATTTTCAACATCTATACCTTCCTCTTGCAATACAACAAGCATGTACATTAGAAATTCCTGACAATTTTGCTGAATATCCTGAGAAAATTGAGTTATACCAGAACATATGTCTAAATCATTTTGAATATCAGAAGCACTTTCTATATTTGTTCTATCACTGCTATATTTCTCAAACACAGTATTCAACAAACGACAAAAACTTTGATCCCGATTTTCAACAATCTGTTCTTGCAAACTTTAGAGAAAAAAAACAACATTAACCACTACATTAGCATAGCAGTTGACACCAGAACTGTTCTCAAACTGAAATCCAACAATATCTTCAACAGAATCCTCTTTGTTTATGCTTACAATTACTGGTTCATCTACTTTTAATTTTTTTGCTACAGCCGGCCTCCCACACTCTTTTCAAATAGAAGAAATTGAGATAAATTTAGAGCATACTCTCTTCTTAACCTATTATATTCCTTCACACGGTTTAGATCTGCACTAATATTTGTCTCATCAAAATCAATCAAGTACAATCCAGATAAAGTTCTGACTCAAGATAAAGCAACATATGCCATACCCTCCTTAAAGACAGAAATTCCAATATTCATCAAAGCACTATCTACACTTAAACCTTGAGATTTATGAATAGTTACTGCATATGACAAAGAAACAGGAAACAGTTTTTGGCGGACATATAAATCTTTCACAAGCAAAAATCGAACAAAACAACGACTAAACTGTTGTACTTCTTGAAATCCATCAAATTTAATTTTCAAAAGTTCTATTCCATCCCTATTTCGGTAATTCACAAAATCAACAACATGACCCAATGCTCCATTTACTAAACCTCTTTCCACATTTAAATTCCGTCATAAAATTATACAACAATTTAAACATACATAGAGTCTTTTAAAAACCAACAGTTTTAGAAAATGTCTTCTCTAAAGAATCCAACTTTGATTTAAACCTTTCTGACAAAACAATAGTAACTCCTTCATGCTCATTTTCATCAATAGCTTCCAGTTTCACAATCTATTGATGTTCTAACTTAAACACTGGTTGCCTTTCACTGGAGTTAGCTGCAGTGGATCTCCAAAGACAATGATGTGTTTGCCTCCAAATAACACATGCAAGAAATGCAGAAAAGCAAGCATCACATTTGAAACCATGCTTACCTCATCCATGATAAGAAGTTTCATTTTCTTCAGGACTCTACCAACTTCACAACAAGCTTTTCCAGCTTGTAGTATTGCAATTTATTATCATGCTATACTGGCAGCATCAATAAACAATGTAAAGTAATCCCTTTAATGTTATGTGCTGCCAACCCAGTTGGAGCAGTAACAACACAAGACAGTGATGACTCTGTTCTTTTCTGAAGATAAGTTGCAATTGATTTATTCAGAAAACTTTTCCCAGTTCCGGCTTCTCCACTCACATACAGTCGGACAGGTTCAAATGACGTACATGAGCACTCTATTTTATCATGACATAGACCGTGCTCAATCTGTTCTGTGACTTCATCATATATTTTTTTCTGCTCCACGTTTAGTTGATTTTCCAAATCTTCTAAATTAACTACATCCTCCTGAGCTTGTTCCATGGCTCTTTCCACCTTGTCCATGGCAGTGGCAGCTTCATTTTGGATAATTGGTCCTCCTAGTGGATCCTGACTCAACGAAGCAGAACTCTGACTGTCTTGAGAATTGACCTAAACTCCGCAGGCAGACGCCGGGAGCATCTTATGCCACATTTTTTAAAACGACTTTGTTTTCTCTGTTGAAATTGCATACCTGTGTTATCTGGGCCACACACAAACAGCTGACAGCGTTCTTAACGCCGGCTGCAACGAGTCCTTGGACGCCATTCCGGCGAGATCATTGGCCACGCCCACCTCTTAGGCCACGCCCCCGCAGGCATCATATATAAGCGCTGAAATCGAGCGCCTCTTCAGAATTGACCTAAACTCCGCAGGCAGACGCCGGGAGCATCTTATGCCACATTTTTAAAAACGACTTTGTTTTCTCTGTTGAAATTGCATACCTGTGTTATCTGGGCCACACACAAACAGCTGACAGCGTTCTTAACGCCGGCTGCAACGAGTCCTTGGACGCCATCCCGGCGAGACCATTGGCCACGCCCACCTCTTAGGCCACGCCCCCCGCAGGCATCATATATAAGCGCTGAAATCGAGCGCCTCTTCAGAATTGACCTAAACTCCGCAGGCAGACGCCGGGAGCATCTTATGCCACATTTTTAAAAACGACTTTGTTTTCTCTGTTGAAATTGCATACCTGTGTTATCTGGGCCACACACAAACAGCTGACAGCGTTCTTAACGCCGGCTGCAACGAGTCCTTGGACGCCATCCCGGCGAGATCATTGGCCACGCCCACCTCTTAGGCCACGCCCCTCTACTCCACCCATATTATGTGCTGCCACCGGAAGCGCAGCGGACGAGCGCAGCGGGAGCGCCGTTTGCGCGCCGAAGGCGCGCCTAAGGCAAGCCCGTCTGCGCCCGTCCGCGACCGGACGGGGCTAGGGGCACGTCTCCATGCAAAATTGACCTCATACTCCGCTGAGGAGCTTATTACTCTTCAGGGGCATTGGCCACTCTCAGAGTCAGTCCGTCGCCACATTGATTTATTAGGGCTCGCCCCTTCACCCTCGCCAGCATCGGCCCTCCCGCCGATGCGGTCGCCGTTGTCCTCTTCCTTGCCTGACCCCCCCCTTCCCACTTCTTCATTATCCGTCCTCCTGCTCAACACCAGGTCAGCGGTCAAACACCATCATGAGCTGTTTGTCCTGCTCGATTCCGAGAAGCCCGACTTACTGCTCTTGACCGAAACCTGGTTTTGTGACTCTTCTTTACCTGCTCTTTTAGCAGCCCTCCCCCCTTCCTACATCGCTTTACGCGCCGACCGCCCTGCGGGTAGGATGGGTGGTGGAGTAGCTTTAATTGCTCGGTCTGAATTCAACTTCCAACTCCTTTCCTTCCCTTCCATCCCCCCTACCGAATTCCTTGTAGTCCGCTCCCTCTCCTTTTCCCCTCCAATCACGTGTCTTTTAATGTACCGCCCACCTCAGCCTTCATCGTCGTTCTTGCCAGCATTTCAAGACCTACTGGCCACCTTGGCAGTTAACTATGCCTCGGTCCTGGTGCTAGGTGACTTTAATTACTGGCCCTCGGACCCTTTAGAGTGCACCTCCTCCAAACAATTCACTGAATCCCTCCTTTCCCTGAACTTTGTCCCTCACATATCTGTCCCCACCCATGCTCATGGTCACATACTTGACCAGGTTTGGTCCCTCAACCTTTCTGTTTCCCCGGTGTCTGTTTCCCCCTGTCCCTGGTCTGACCATGCCCTTATTTCTTTTTCCATTATTCTCAACTCTGTCTCCAAGGCTCCGCTTGCCAAAAATACCTGGGCGCGGAACTGGAATCGAGTTGATCTTCCTTCTCTGACTTCCCTGCTTCAAAATTCACCTCCGACCCTTACCGGTCTATCATCCAACTCACAAGCCATTGCGATTAACACCTGGCTGGCTGGAGGTTGCGATTCGGTTGCTCCACTACGTCGAATCTCCACTCGACGACCTAAAGATTCCAATAGGTGGTGCAACGACGACCTAAAGAAGCATAAACTAGCCGTACGGCAAGCAGAGAGGCAGTGGAGAAGAAACTACTGCCCCTTACTAAAAATTCACTACTCAGCATTATTAACTGAGTATAAAAAAGCCATCCTAGCTGCCAAAACCATCTATTTCTCCACTAAAATTCTTACAGCAGGAAACAAATCCAGGGAGATTTTCGGTATAGTTAACAACCTTGCTTATTCTGATAGGGCCTCACCTCAAATCCCTCCGACCCAGTCCTTGTGTGACCAACTAAACTCTTATTTTCTGGACAAGATTGCAACCATCAAGGCTAACATCCCCCCTCCCTCCTCTATTTTTGTTGACCCTTCCCCCCCCACTGTCCAGTGTCATCTTACCTCAATCCCTCCCCTCACTGAGAAAGTATTCCTGGAGATACTTCCCAAGGTCAAGTCTGGTTCCCCGGCAGACATCTGCCCACCACGAATCCTTCAACATATCTATTCTACCTGCCCTCAGCCCCCTATCACCTTTCTTAACAGTTCCCTCACACAAGGAGTGGTGACCCCCGCTCTCAAATCAGCCACAATAGTGCCCATCTTAAAGAAGCCCGGCGCTGACCCATCCATCTCAGCCAACTACCGCCCCATCTCTCTGTTGCCCTATTTGGGTAAGGTGCTTGAGCGCCATGTCACCTCGGTACTCAGCACCCATGTAGAAGCGAATGGGGGTCTGGCAGCTCGTCAGGCCGGCTTCCGTCCCAGGCATTCTACCGAATCGGTAGTGGTGTCGGTCCTGGACAACCTCAGGGAGGGCATGGATTACAACAAACATCAGGCTCTGGTGCTCCTCGACCTCTCAGCCGCCTTTGACACGGTGGACCATACCATCTTACTTTCACGTGTCAGGGCGGCGGGAATCGAGGGCTCAGCCCTGGTCTGGTTATCCTCTTTCCTGAGGGACCGCACCCAGGCGGTTCGGTTGGGGGATTTTACAACCACCCCACTCCAAGTCACTTGTGGTGTCCCCCAGGGCTCCTCTCTTTCTCCCCTACTGTTCAATCTTTACATCTCTCCTTTAATCTTTGCACTCCAGCAGCTGGAGGTCACCGTATATAACTATGCGGATGACCTCCAGCTCATCTTTAACCTCTCCTCCTCTCCTCTCTCTGTCTCAAGTTTTCATTCTACTATGATTTTCATCAGGGACTGGATGAACCACAACCATCTTAGGCTGAACCCGGATAAAACCGAGTTGGTCCTCACAGGTGGTTCGTCCAGTCCCTGGAACTCTTTCTTCTGGCCCCCTTCTCTTGGTCCCTCCCCCACTCCCTCCTCCACAGTTAAAACTTTGGGTGTTAAATTGAATAACCAGCTCACTTTGCACTCACAAATTAGTTCTGTCGTTTCCTCTTGTTTCCTCACTCTCCGTACTATTCGCACTATTTCCCGTTTCTTTTCCCCCCAAGCACTTAAACTGATCATGTCCGCACTGGTGATTTCGCGGCTAGACTATGCCAATGCCCTATACAACGGCATTCCTGCATACAGCCTGCGGAAACTCCAGATGGTTCAGAACCAAGCGGCTCGTTTGGTGTACGGTCTCCCACGCTTTCATCACTCCACACCTCTCCTTAAAGAGCTTCATTGGCTCCCCATCAAGGAACGCTCTCTTTTCAAAACTGGTTGTATGGTCTTCCAGGCTCGCCAGGGCACTGCCCCCGCCTTCATCTCCTCTCTGATCAACGAATATGTTCCGGTCAGAGAGCTCCGCTCTTCTTTCAAATCCCTTTTGCAAATCCCACGTTACAAGCGGAAAAAGTGGGGAGGAGCCAATTTTTCAACTCTGGCTCCCACCTTCTGGAACTCACTACCCGACCATCTACGATTTGCTACCCACTATTCTTCCTTCCGCAAAGACCTAAAAACTTTTTTGTTTAAGCAGGCTTTTTCACTGTAATCCTATCCCCACCTTCTTTGCACCAGGTTGTCCTGCCTGGAGTTGCTGGACTCTTCTATATAGCGCCAAGAAACCGTAGGGTGAACGCTGCGCTCTACAAATGTTTTTTAAATTAAATTTAAGTTAAATTGAGAACTGTCTCTAGCAACCTCTGCTGCAATGATAGCTTCTTGCTGTATTTCATCGTTCAACATTTGCAGATAATTTGAAAAAACAGGACACTCTATGGTATCCTTGGTTGCATTGAAAGAATGTTCAAAACTGAGAAAATCTCCAAGTAGTTCCTCTTCTGAACGCCATCGCTTTAAGAGTTGCAATAGAGCTAAATAGTAAAATTCCCTTTTATCAGGATATTCGCATCTCAATTTATGATGATTAATCAAATGTCCTTTTCTTTGCTTCACCAGACATCCTTCACATCTAATTACAGCATATACTCCTTTATTAATATCTTCTGTCATATTCCTCTTAAAAGAATAGCTTTGCAGTACTTCATAGAGACAAACGTTCTCAAGATGACTACTTCTATTTGGATAATATGTATCCAGCATGTTTGTCTTCAAAATATCTGTACTGTTTGGTTGAAACTCCGCCAAATACTCAATTTCTTGTGCAAACTTCAAAACTCGGTTTCGTGTTGCAGCAAGACCTAGACTCACCCAAATGATGCATCTCGATTTGGCATACAGACTTGCTGATGATAACCGATCTGAACATTCAAATGCTCCAATTTCTTGATGCGACAACATCTTCAGACTGTAACTGTCTAATTTCTTACTTAGGCTCTTTTCATGTGAAATATCCTCCCACATTTCCTTCAGTTCCGTCTTTTCTGATTTTGTGATGTAAGAAGTTACATATCGAGCTACAGCAATAGTTGTCAGCAACATATTGAATATCCATGTTAGCATTCCACATGGACAAAATGACTGGGTTGTAGTCATTTATGTATTTGGACTCTTCATTTCTTTTCAAGTTGTACGTATTTTTCGGTGATTTTCTTGTCACAGTATGTCACAGTGAAGATATAAAATTGTTCACTCTTCCTTTAGATATTACTGGTTGTGGAAATCCATAACGACATTTTGTGTAGAAGTTCTCCTTGGATTTGAACTTTCGACGACAGTACTTTCCCCAGCGATGGGTTTGAAAGCGTAAGACTTGATGTCGTAAATTGTCTTCTTCTGTACTTTTCGGACAACAGATGTGGAATATTGTTCAATAAAACCCATCACTGTGTCATCCGAATCTGTTCCAAATTTGGGAGCATCTTTGATCCATAGCAGCATATGTATGTGAGGAGCACCTCGTGCCAATTTTATTACTCTGCATGGATTTTCTGCTTGCACCCATGTCAAACATTGCGCAAGGGGCTTGTAAATATGCCTCTCTTTTTTATATATTCTATCTCAATATATGCCATTAGTAAAATCCTTTACGCATCTCTCACAGCTTTTCATATTCTTGTCTATGTGCCAATTTTATTACTCTGCATGCATTTTTTGCTTGCACCCATGTCAAACATTGTGCAAGGAGCTTGTAGATACGCCTCTCTTTTTTGTATATTCTATCTCAATTTATGCCATTAGTAAAATCCTTTACGCATCTCTCACTGCATTTCATATTCTTGTCTGTGTGCCAATTTTATTACTCTGCATGCATTTTCTGCTTGCACCCATGTCAAACATTGCGCAAGGGGCTTGTAAATATGCCTCTCTTTTTTGTATATTCTGTCTCAATTTATGCCATTAGTAAAATCCTTTACGCATCTCTCACAGCATTTCATATTCTTGTCTATGTGCCAATTTTATTTCTCTGCATGCATTTTCTGCTTGCACTCATGTCAAACATTGCGCTAGGGGCTTGTAAATATACATCTCTTTTTTGTATATTCTATCTCAATTTATGCCATTAGCAAAATCCTTTACGCATCTCTCACAGCATTTCATATTCTTGTCTGTGTGCCAATTTTATTACTCTGCATGCATTTTCTGCTTGCACCCATGTCAAACATTGTGCACGGGGCTTGTAAATATGCCACTCTTTTTAGTATATTCTATCTCAATTTATGCCATTAGTAAAACCCTTTATGCATCTCTCACAAAATTTCCTATTCTTGTCTGTGTGCCAATTTAATTACTCTGCATGCATTTTCTGCTTGCACCCATGTCAAACATTGTGCATGGGGCTTGTAAATATGCCCCTCTTTATCTTATATTCCATCTCAATTGATTGCATTAGGGAAATCCTTTATGCATCTCCCACACCACTTCATATTGTTTTCTATCTGCTATTTCTATCCCTCTCCATACATTCACTGCTTGCACCCATGTTAAAGGTTGCACAAGGTGCTTGTAAAAAAGGAGCATATATACAAGTCTAATGAAACCATTACACTATCTCTATACCAGCATTTAATCCAAGCATGAAAAACAATTTAAAAAGAAGTCTACCCTATAAGCTAAAAGATACAAACTGTAAGCACACACAGCTAACATTATGGAAAAAGGTGAAAATATAATTCCTTAATTCACACAGACAATCACTGTGATCCTTGTCAAAAATCTTTAAGCCACACATTTTATCAAAACACATTTAGCATGGTAAATCATTTTACACACAGAGCACAACCCATTTAAATGAGTACTACACTACAATGCAGACACCTGACTCATTTTCAAAATACAACATTATTGAAGCCCAATATGCTTGTTATGCTTCCCAATACAGCAAACAGCACTCTCTCTATATTACTCACCTTTAAATTCGCTTTTGAAAATATAGAACAGTGTCAAACACACAGCAGATTTTCTTCAGCAGAATCTCTGAAATGCAGCTCAGACACTGGAACCAGAAATGGCACACCTTCCCACTCATTCTTCACACATATCTCAGGTCTTAACCAATGAAATGTCTTCCCACACTCTTTCAAAAAGGGTTCTACATTCCCACACTTTCAAACTCACATAATATTCACTCATCCTCCTACTGCTCATTTAACCTGTTACCATGGTAACTCCCACCTAATGAAGAACACAGTTTAAAGGTTCATCTTACTCTGTTGCAAATGAATACAGCAAGGTTGTTAGAGCTTTCAATATAACAGCTAATCATGTGCAATATTCCTTTCAATTACCTTTTCTGAACCATTAGAATTGCTTTTTAAAAAAAAAAAAACTATGCACCCTAATATGCTCTTTTGCATTTTCAGAAAGCACCAATCATTTCTTAAGCTTCAAGTGCAGTGAATGTCCTCCTCTTTTTTTTTCTAAACTGCAAGCTTTCCAACTGCCATTTAATTTACAGCCCTCATCTGAGTACAACCAGATCTGCCTTGAACATGCTTTCAGTATGGTTTGTAGGACACAGCTTTGTATTCTGTCTAAAAGGTATGCAACAAACATAGGAATTTTAAACCTTGATTTACCAAATGTGGATATTTTATGGATTGGCCAGAGAGGATTGAGATGTCACCAATTGATGACATTGGTGAAATCCTTCATGCATCTCCCACACCTTGACCACATAATTGTGCACTGTGGTGGAAATGACTTACGCACTTTGACTGGAGTTGGTCTGGAAATTGAAGGACATCTTTGGACAAATGATGTCACTTTTTCCTCAAACGGCCTTTGTCTATTCCAATATATGCCAAAGGCAAAAATGGAATTGGTCTAATCAATTTTGTCCACAAATTGAGGAAGCAAGGAAACATGTAAATACATCTGTTTCTGCATACATGAGAGACTATGGAATGGGTTGTATATACCACAACAACTTGCGTTACAACATGCAAGGCATCTATAGGACAGATGGTGTACATTTCTCTGATGAAGGGAACAAAGTCTTTCTCTGTAACATCAGACTCTGCATTGGTACTTACTTGTAGGTACCAAAAAAAAAATGTACACAACGGCTCTTTTTAGAGCCAACTAACATGTAAACACTCAAATATGATTTTTAACTCTATTTTTTTATTAATTTTTACCGAGGACGCGCACCGAGCACTCACCGAGCACTCCCCGTGCGCGGTCGTATCGTGTTTTCTGGTACTTTTTACAAAATAAACATTACTTTTAACCTTAGGAGTCCTTGAAGGACCCCCTGGGTAGACTTAAGGGGTCAGGGACACTCTACCCTACCCCCTTCCCACGTTTTAAAGTTATATTCTTCACTCTCTTCTGAAACCACAAAATGGCAGCGATAGGACTCGGCGCACCGTGCATTTACTGAGCACTCACAGTGCATGCACCGAGCACTCACGGTGCGCGGACCTATTGGAATTTATTTTTTTTAAATAAAACTAAATGGAAATGGACATCGTCTCCTCTGTAGATACCTTGTATGTTGTAATGCAAGTTATTGTGATATATTGAATCCCTACTGTAGTCTTTCAGAAAAGCAGAAACAGATGTGTTCACATGATTCCTTCCTTTCTCAATGTGTGGTCAGAATTGGTGTAGGGAGTCATGAGTTCCTACTCTGGTGAAACACACTTGCTGTTCTATATACTTACTTATGTTGTAAACTACTGCATCAGAGACAGTCAGTGAGAGAAAGGATGCAGGACATGAAGAACACAAAATTGTATCACTTTGCTACTACCTCATAAATTACATTTAAATAAGTATAATTTTCAAAACTATTTTTCTTTACTAAATTAAAATATATTAATCAGAATTTTCTAAATCTAAAAGAACTTGTAGCATTTCTTCATAAGGAATTTCATTCGTCAACGTGTCTGAAAATGATTTGTCAAACTCAACAATGTCTACACATTCCATTAATTCCATATCTAGTGTTTCATCAAAAAAAATCTGCCATGGTATCTCCTTCATGTTCTTCATGATTTGTTTCATCTATAGGATCAATATACCCCACAGAATAAGTTGCCTCAATAAACGTTGCTGATATTTCAAAGAAGATGTTGGTAGGCTGCTCATTTTCATTCATCATTTTATGTTAGTGTACTATTAAAAGAAAGAGAAACAGCGCTTACTGCATGATTTCCTTCTCTGGTGAGACACACTTGCTGTTATTTAAACATACTTATGTTGCAATCTTGTGCATCAGAGACAGACAGTGAGAGAAAGGATACAGGACATGAAAAAGAGATGTCAAATACACATTAAAGAAAATTTTGGGGGAGAAGGGAAATATTTATGAGTAAACTTACTATGTAACACCAAAAATTATCAGTTTGCTACTACCTCATAAATTACATTTTGATAAGTATAAATTCTCATACAATATTTATTTAGTTATTTAAATTTATTGTCGGAAATTTTCAAAATTTAAATGATCGTCTAAGATTGCATCATCAGCAATGTCAATATTAAAAATGTCCCAAAAATAATCCTCAAACTCAATGAACTCCAAAGCGTCCATTAAATCTGAATCCAAGGATTCATCATAGATATCGTCCAAGCCATCTTCTCCATCATAAAGCTCTCCTTCAGGAACATCCTCAATAACAGTCACAAAAATGTATATAACGATGTTAAATGACTCTTCATTTTCAGCCATTATTGATGTTAGTGTACTATTAAAAGAAAGAGAAAGACAATGAGATGGTGCAAAGGAAGAGTGAGATAGGGCAGAGAAAAACTATTACATTCTATTAGAAGAGCCACTACTGTGTAAATCTCACACCAGAAATTGAACACCAACATTTCCTCACAAAACTACCTCAGACACTATAGTCACAAAATGGCCGTGTTTCCCTGGAGAGAGTATAGTATCAAGCAAGAATTAGAAATATAAAGTACTGCATCTGATGTTGCCCTACTCAATCCATAATTATAAGAGAAAAACATTAAATAACTAACAGAAAACATTTGTCCTATTAACTTAAAATGAACAACAGAGTTCTTCTTACAAATTAACAACTCACCTTTTAGAAAACTGTTGAACAGTAAATTGTGTCTTAATATCACACCTCAGAAGTATACCTCAAACACTAAAATCTCAAAATGGCTGTGTTTCCCTCTCATTTCTCATACATATTCAGATACCCAGCCAATCAAATATTATCACACACAAGATCAAAACCAAAGTAACATTTTAATTGGTTCAAATTATCAACATTTTCAAACTCACATAATATTCAACCTACCCCCTATGCTCTCTATCAATTACCATACTAACTCCCTACAAAATACCTACCTAAGCCCAAAGGTGAAAGAGTCATCACATCACTTAATGTTGCACTCAACCAACATCTAAACACTGAAACTTGTTATTTTAATGTATTTCTTTTTTGTCTTTTTGAACCGTAGTCCGCGCACGGTGCGCGGACCCCGCAATTTAATTTTTTTTTTTTATTTGTTTCAACCTGGCGGTCCTTTACAGACCCCATGACAAAACCTAGGGGGCTCAGGAATCTCTACCCTGCCTCCTTGTCAACTATTACACTTCTGTTTACAACCACTATCATCTGCCACAAAAACAAGATGACAGACAACACTGCCTCATTTCGACTGACTTGAATGTTGACAGACGTCCAACAGCCAATCAGAATTCCGTGCGCGCACGCAAATGTCCGCACACGTGCAAAGACAGTGCAAGGACGGTGCAAGCCCATGAGCGCACCGTGTCCCGCCTATAGATATATAATTTGAAAAAAGTCAATTTTATCAACAATTACTGAAGGGATTTTCACCAAATATACAAAAGGCACTTCTGCATACAAGGCTCTAGCATTTTGTCAAGTTTTCGGTAATTCCATTCATCCGTTCTGTCTGTAGCTGTGTCTAAAGGTCCTATGGAAAATTGCATTGGACTTAATTTCAAATTCAATTTTCTCAAAAAGTACTGGAGGGATTTACACCAAACATACAAAAGACACTGCTGCATACCAGTCCCTACTATGTTGTTAAATCTGGTGTAATTCCATTCAGTCGTTCAAGCTGTAGCCTTTTCAGAATGTCCCTAAGGAAATTAACACGGAGAAAACACATTTTGGGACCCCCCTTTTTTCTCGGCCCCCGCTTGATGAATCCCCCCGAAACTTTCAGGGAAGGAGCGGAGCACAGCGAGGCAAATTTAAAAAAAATTACAGGCAGATCCCCCATTCGGCGCCAAAGTTATTCCCAATAGAATATTCAGAATTTCCTATGGTACCTAGTTCCTAACTATATATACCTACTGGCGACAGCCAGTAGGTAATATGTATATATATATATATATTCACTGAAAAAACCATAGGTTTTACACACGTTATAGTTAGGAAGTAGCATTTGAAAAACCTATGAAATTCACTGAAAAAACCATTGGTTTTACACACGTTATAGTTAGGAAGTAGCATTTGAAAAACCTATGAAATTCACTGAAAAAACCATAGGTTTGACACCAGTTATAGTTAGCTGGAAATTTTACTGATATAAAACCAATGAAATTCC
Source organism: Lissotriton vulgaris (assembly GCF_964263255.1). Taxonomy (NCBI): domain Eukaryota; kingdom Metazoa; phylum Chordata; class Amphibia; order Caudata; family Salamandridae; genus Lissotriton; species Lissotriton vulgaris. Next base: position 456,897,631 of record NC_141696.1, on the reverse strand, counting down.
ACGTTATAGTTAGTTGGACTCACTATAACATGCGCGTGTAATGCACTGCTGATGACGTCACATATTACATCACTCATGACATGGTCAGTGACATCACTCATGACATCACTGATGACACCATCCTTGTGAGAAAGTGACAGATATCATTTCAGTGTAATGTAACCCTTGAAACACATATTCAAAAATAGAAACTAACATTTTCAAAAAAATGTAGATACCTATACCAGTTACAACAACCAATTCAGTAATTCAAACATTTATATACACATCCACTAATTCACTAACAGTTCTATATAGTTACTCGTATATATGCTTACTGATTATATATAGTGATACAGCTATACATCCTATTATATACCGACAGACATCCAAAAGTAAATCACACACATATTCACACTTGGAAATAAACTAATAAACATCCGTTTATTTACATATACAGATATACACACAGTAACACCTTACTTCTAAGTAAACTTTCAGTTACTTACTCTTTTAAACAATCACTTATAGAAACACATACTTATTTAAAATGGAACTCTTTCAATCTCTCACTGTCACATATACTCAGTTATATATATCAATACTTACATAAACTACATTAAAACATATGTGGTTACTAATAAACACACTAGTGAAGCAGGTATTCACTCACTAACACACACATATACACACTCAGCCATCCATACAGTCCTGCACATCCATTAAGACACTTATTTAAACATTTATTTTTCCATCAACCTCTACATATACATATATAAAACATATTTATTTTTTTAAAAGACACACATTCACTGAATAGTGTCATCAGTGATGTCATCAGCAGTGCATTACACGCGCAAGTTATAGTGAGTCAAACTAACTATAACGTGGAATTTCATTGGTTTTATATCAGTAAAATTTCCAGCTAACTATAACTGGTGTCAAACCTATGGTTTTTTCAGTGAATTTCATAGGTTTTTCAAATGCTACTTCCTAACTATAACGTGTGTAAAACCAATGGTTTTTTCAGTGAATTTCATAGGTTTTTTGAATGCTAGTTCCTAAGTATGAAGCATATACCTGAAATAAATATCGACATACCAATCTTACGTGCACAACCGAGTGCACGCACCCACCTATTTATTTCATGAAGCTTTCCAATTTAAACCTAATGAATTTCTTCATAGACCAATGAAAAAACTTATAGTACGTTAAAAACACTGAACCTAGGATTTTTTTCTCCTATAAACTTTTTAATTAAATGGAGCCAAATTTTTTTTAATCATTCGTGCGTGACTGATTGTACACACCTTAATATTTATTTTGAAAAATATAACAGATTATATAATTTATTAATTGTATACTTAAATCGAGCTGTACAAATATGTGAAATCCGTATGTGTTTGAATTCACTTCTTTTCACGTTTTTAAACTTCAGTAAAGAACATCGCTACTTCCAAATCACGTTCGTAACTAGATAATGTCACCGCCTACACGTCCTAAGAAGCGCATGTAAAGTCATGTGACTTGAAAACAAGACTTCCAATTGGTTCTTAGTAGTTTCTGTTCTGAAATTTACACGAAGCACTCCACCCACTTTCCTCACAATTTTTTTCTACTCTGAAGAGACAACAACGTCGAGCATCTTCCGGAAAAGTTTGCTGAAATGGCTGCCGTTCTGCATTCATCTTCCGAATCAGAAGGAAATGAGCGACCACCGTTAAGAAAAAAAAAGGAATCTTTCATTTGGCAATTTTTTACTTATCCTGAAGATCAAAAGAAAGTGAATGCGCCAAAAGTAACCTGCACGATATGCAATTCGGAGCTCTCAAGGGGAAATCCAAATAGAAAATATTTGTTTTCTATACACACCATGCTGCGGCATATAAAACAAAGGCACCCTGAGCATTATGCAAAAGCATCGACAAGAGCCCTGGCCACGCTATTACCATCAGAGGTGGCCAGCACATCTTCTGGTGGAGGACCTGTATCTCCATCGAGTGCTGAGATGGACTTGAGACCATATCTTGCGAAGGTACACATGAAATGCAACCAGTGTGCAGAAATTCTTTTGTATGGAGAGCAGAGCCTTGTTCTTATTAAACTCAGAATTGAAAGTCATAAATGCCCCAAGAAAAAATAAATTTCTTCACTTCATTTTCATAGTATTACATACTGAAAAATGTAGTACAAACTTTAAGAAATCGAAAGCATCATAACACTTGTTTCCAAAAAAAAAAAAAAAAAAGTTATTTTCAGAACTAACTATTTCTACCAAAACATGTTCCAAGAGCATCTTATGACATGTTTTTTCGGCGCTTCATTGTAGTGCGCGACCGGGTTCGCGCACCCTCCTATCGCGTACAGGACCTGAGACTTGCATGTGAAGTCATGTGACTTCAAAACAACACTTCTAGCTGATATTTTCTCGCCGCTTTCATTATGTGCGCTACCGGGTGCGCGCACCCACCTATCACGTACAGGCGTCGAGACACGCATGTGCAGTCATGTGACTTTAAAAGAACACTTCCAATTGGTTTTTACTAGTTTCTATTCTGCAATTTACACGGAACACTCCACCCACTTCCCTAGAAAACCAGTTTATCGAAAAACTTTTAAAGCCTCCCCTTATGAAACATTCAACATCGTTCACATAGCAGTGTAATAAATAGCACTAGATACACTCCGTCCCTTAATTATAAAAGACTTATCAGTATGTGAAAAAAACTTTTGTTTTCACGTGATAATGTGAAATGCTGAGCCTGTTACCGAATTTTTTTTCACATATGTTACTATTCTCCTTCGACCACTAACACCATAGAAAATACCACCAATAGCGGTGATATTTTGTACACTGACAACGGGCGATTTCTATCGCTTAGAGCCCTTGCTATTATAAAGTTTTATTTCCTAAGTCTCTGATCTCCAACTGTGGAACGTGACTCCCCTGTGTGTCGTAATGAGGTGCTAAGAGCAGCATGTACACTATACTGCGACTAAGCATCCATAAATTCCGCGGACATTTCTACCCTGCTATCTGCAATTATAAACATCAAAAGGAGCTACGCTGCCCCCCTTAGAGAGGCCTCACTCTCACTGCTACAAAGGCTTGGCAGTTGCCAAGATACACAAAAACAGCGTCTCGGGTCCATTGAACTTCTGTGACGATCTCAATGAAAATAAGCACTAAACAATATTCAAGTATGTAGTATTCCTTCTACTTGGTTAGAGACTTAGGGGCATATTATCAAGGGGGTTGATCACCGCTTTTTTGGCTTTAAAAGCCAAGAAAGCGGAGATAAAATTATCTCCCTATTACCAAGCTGTCGCTAACACCAATTAGTGACAACTAATAGGAGATAGCAACCATCTTGGGCCCCGCTTTTCATGTCGGTGATATTTATCACTAATGACATGCAAAGTGTGTATGCCAAAATGTTAGCCACTGCAAACAGTCCCTAACATCGCTATCTCCTATTACCAACTTTTGGAGATATTCGCCCTAAGCGCAAATATCTCCGAAAGCTAACACCTGCCCTGAGCAGTTCTTAGCCATGTTATCCAATGGGAGGTGGATAACATGGCTAAGAGCATTTGCTCGATAATTCATGAATATCGCTGACTTTTCAGCGATATTCATGCATTGCGGCCGTTTTTTATCGCATTTACGATAAGCCTTGCTAATAGCAAGGTTTATCTGCGATAAAAATCGCCGATGTGCGGCGATAATTTTTGTCTCTAAACAAGTTAGAGACAAAAATTATCGCTAGTTCTTGGTAATATGCCCCTAAACATTTACCGCAGCGCTGCAGCGATTTCTTCCGCAAATAAACCTTGGTATTAATGAGGTTTAACGCAAATGCGGTAAAAAACGTTGCAAAGCATAAGTATCACAAAAAAATCAGGATTATTCATAGATAGCGACCTAATGCTATTAGCCATGTTATCCACCCCCCATTGGATAACATAGCTAAGAACTACTCAAGGCAAGTCTTAGCTTTTAGAAATATTCCCGCTTAGCGCAAATATCTCCAAAAGCTAGTAATAAGAGATAATGATGTTAAAGACTATTTTCAGTCGCTAACATCTTGGCACGCCCACTTTGTATCTCATTAGATATAAATGCAACTGACATGCAAAGTGCGGCCCAAAATGTTCACTATCTTCTACTAAGTGGTGCTAACTGGTGTTAGCAGCAGCTAGGTAATAGAGAGATAATTTTATCTCTGCTTTCTTGATGTTTAAAGTAAAAAAAACACAGATAAACACCTTTCATAATATACCTCTATATTCAAATTGAAGTAGGCGTAGGTCTTCACGCAGCAATCACATGCACAGTTTTGGAAGAATATGGCCCAGAAAGTCACTGAGTAAAATCTCATAAATGACAGTCAACCAATTTCAATACGTATTAGTTCAGAAGAACAGTTCTTTATGATACAGGGCTCTAGAATGACAAACATATCTCGTCTTTATAAAAACCCTTCAGGTTTTTTTAACAGCTGTTAAATGGTTCCATACTCATCACAAATGTGCTCCATCATGAACATTGCCTGATCTGTCCTCAGGACGAACAACATTTGTGATGAACTTGCCGCTATGCATGCACAACACTAACATTGTGCTTCCTTAACACGTTCTATTCACTAAGCAGAACCATGACAGAACCACTCTATCATTAACACATCTGAACCATGGCTCATAAAAGGAGTACCTCAATCATGACCATGCAAGTCCCACTAAGCCTCCCAGCCCCCTAATCTTGAGTCAAAATTGGAACTACAACACAGGATTTAAAGTCCTCCAAAGAACACCATGTAACATTTAATACCATATACACCATCGTTTTCATATATCACTTTTCCTAAACTCACTCAGTGAAATATCGCTCATTTTATTTAATCACTTTTAAACCATACCTTCTAACAATGCACCCAATCCTATGTGGAAGTGTTCAATATAAAAGATGACATTGTTTTAGGAAGGACAGAGAAATAAAAACCACAATGTTGTAAAAATGTCTTTATTATATATACTTACCTAATAAAAAGAAAAAAAAATTAAATGTCTTATAAAAACGTAGCACCTGTGGAAAGAAATTAAAAATAAAATTATAAAGTATATTATTTATAGAAAAAACAATACAGAACAATAAGACAGGTGCAAACAAAACTGTCAGATATTATTAATTAAACTTACCTTATAAATATAATATCTGTGGAGGAGAGTAAAAAAAAAATCTGTTATAATACATATTTCTGAATGCAATGTAGAAAAATAAGTAAACAACATATTAAATGATTTATTTTTGCTGTCCTCAGAAAACATTGATTTTCACTATCAAGAGTGATTTCAACATTAATCATCATATAACAGCGGGGAAAAAAAACACAATCAAAATGATTGTGTTTAAAAAACCCATACAAAATCTGCATACATATTATAAATACTTGAAAAAAACATGTCTTAAATGTTTTCCTCAAATTCGCATTTTCTTGAGTAAGCACACTACATCTTCCACAGTTACAACCTAATTAAAGTATACCACTTATTTTTCAAGATATCTCAACAAAATCCCGTGCAGCAATCTCCTATAAAAAATGTATTTGAAAGACACAGTTTCTTCTCTCATACCTTTCCGCGTGGCCAAATTGTATAAGCTAACTCATTATCTTTTAAATACCTCTCCCAAACACTTACGTCCATATAAGTTTCTAAATAATTCTCAAAAGTACTCATTTTCTTCTCTCATACTTTTCCACGTGGCCAAATACTATGAGTTAAGTAGTTTTTTTCTGAAATTTTGTAATCTTAGTCTCATCTATTATTTTCTGTACTTTTACAATCAAAATTTGTACCATATTTTATACCATCAAACATTAAGTAAATTTGTACCTGATGTTATCAATATGCAAAACACAAATTTCATGTATAGATTTGTACACCCTTATTTGCATGATATTTCTAAACTAGTAAGTTTCAGATCTTTATAGTATACATATTCCTACAGCAAACCACTCTACTGAAATTTGGGTTCCAAAAATAACAAATAAGAGTTACTTAAGGCAAAAGGCAAACGTTTTTTAAAGTCAATTGGCTATCATTGCAAAATGTCCAGCCAGTAGCACACTTCAAATAAGCCGTATAATGTCCTGATGATGTAGAATTCCCTTCATGATAAATAATGGCTACAGTTACAAATGTTCTTCTAGAAATAGAAACTTGAGAAGCCACAAAATTTTTAATTAAAGTGGATAATTTACTCCCATCAGCTCTGCATCGTTGAAACATTAAAATTACATATTGTACGTATCTATGGATAAATAAAGTTGATAACATTTCAGACTTGCATTGAGAACAGACCATATTTTGATGCGCATCTTTAACTAGTTTATTAAAAGGCACTTCTTTGCAGTCTGGTAATGTCAAATATAAAAATCTTTCACTGGGTATCTCAGTACTACTTAAAAATGAGCAATTATCACACTTATGTTCCCATTTATAAGAAAGCCCAAAAAGACTATCAATATCTACACCTTCATCTTCCAAAGCTGTAGACATATACATAATAAATTCCTGACAATCTTGCTGTATATTCTGGGAAAACTTATTTACTTCTACACATATATCTAAAACATTCCTTAATTCCGAAACACTTCCTATTTCATTATCACCACTACTACACGTTTCAAATATAGAATTTAAAGAATGACAAAAGGTATGCTTCTGATTTTCTATAATCTGTTCCTTAACATTTTTCAAAAAGAAAACAACATTAACTACTACATTTGCATAGCAGTTGACACCACACCTATTTTCTAACTTAAATCCAACAATCTCTTCAATACTAACAGTTTTCCTAGAGCTACCAACAACAGCTACATCTTTTTTTCGTCGTTTCTGGACTACTTCAGCACATTTGTCCTCATTTTTCCTTTTCTGACCAACTATACGCCTTTTAATTAAAGGATATTGAGGTAAACTTGGAGCATATTCTCTTCTTAACCTATTGTACTCCTTCACACAATTTAAATCTGCACTAATCTTTGTCTCATCATAATCAATTAGATAAAGTCCGCATAAAGTTCTAACACGCGACAGAGCAACATACGCCATACCCTCTTTGAATACAGTACTTCCAATATTTACCAAAGCACAATCTACACTTAAACCTTGAGATTTATGTATAGTCACTGCATATGCCAAACAAATTGGAAATTGCTTACGACGGACATATAAGTCTTTCGCAAGCAAAAAACGAGTTGAACATCGACTAATTTGTTGAACTTCATCAATCCCATCAAATTTTATCCTCAAAAATTCAATCTCATCTCTATTGGTATAATTCACAAAACCAACAACATTACCCATTGCTCCATTTACCAATCCTCTTTCTACATGTAAATTTCTTCTTAGAATTATCCGACAATTTAAACATACATACAGATTTTTCTCTAAACCAGCAGTTTTAGATAGAGTTTTTTGAAGAAAATCCAATTTCAATTTCAACTTTTCAGACAAAACAATAGTACTACCTTCATGCTCTATTCTATCTTTAGCTTCCAGTTTCTTAATTTCTTGCTTTTCTAAATTCAACATTTTCTCATTAAAAACTGAACATTCTTTCAGAGTTGGCATCAAGCATATCACTGACTTATCTACAACCTCTTTACTATATATTCTCTCAGGAACATTATCTTCATTAGGAAACAGCTTGGAAAGTAATCGCGTTCGTAGAGTCTGTTTCGCATCTTCAGTTAATTTTCCAATCCTAATATCTTGAAGAATACTTCCATATTTAGTATCCTTTGCCTGTCGCATATTTTGAATCAGTTCAGTATATTTGAAATGTGACCATATATTTACATTTCCAATACTGCCCAGGCACTTTCTGGTCTCCTCATGTGTAACAGTTTCAAATACAGGTTGTCCTTTGACAGGAGTCAGCTGGAGTAGATCTCCAAAAACTATGACATGTTTACCTCCAAATAACACATCATACTCTGTCTTAAGTGTCTGTTGCATTCTTAAATGCAGAAAAGCAAGCATTAAATTAGAGACCATGCTTACTTCATCAATAATAAGAAGTTTCATTTTTTTAAGGACTCTAGAAACTTCAAAACAAGCTTCTCCAGAAAGCTTCTGATATTGTAATTTATTTTCATGTTCAACTGGAAGCATCAGCAAACGATGTAAAGTTACACCTTTTATATTATGTGCTGCCAATCCAGTTGGAGCAGTAACAACACACGACAGTGTTGACTGAGTTGTTTGCTGTAAATATGTAGTAATTCCTTTAATTAGGAAACTTTTACCAGTCCCAGCTTCTCCACTTACATATAATCGAATAGGCTCAAATGACATACATGAGCAATCTTTTCTCTCATGACGAAAGCCATGCTCAATGTGCTCTGTCACTTTATCATATATCTGTCTTTGCTCAACATTAAACTGCTTCTTTACTTCTTCTAAGTCGATTACTTCCTCTTGACCTTGCTGCATTGCGCTTTCCACCTCATCCATGGCGGTGGCTGCTTCATTTTGAATAATTGGTTGTCCCAGTGGATCTTGACTTAATGATGCCGAACTTTGACTATCTTGTGAACTATCTCTAGCAATCTCTGCTGCAATTGTTGCTTCTTGCTCTATTTCGTCATTCAACATTTGGAGATAATTGCTGAAAACAGGACATTCAATACTACTTTTAGATGCGTTGAATGATTCTTCATAACTATCAAAGTCTCCAAGTAGTTCCTCTTCTCTATGCCATGGTTTAAAGAGTTGCAAAAGAGCAAAATAGTAAAATTCTCTTTTATCCGGTGTTTCACAACTCAGTTTCCGATGATTTATCAAGTGTCTTTTTCTTTGTTTTACTAGACATCCTTCATGACCAATTACAGCATGTACACCTTTATCAATATTCTCGGTAACATTTCTCTTAAAAGTATAATTTTGAAGTATTTCATACAGACAAATGTTTTCAAGCAGAGTACTTCTATTTGAATAGTATGTATCCAACATATTTGTTTTCAAAATGTCTTTACTGTTTGGTTCTTTCTGGGCTAAGTACTCAATTTCTTGCACAGGTTTTAGAACACGGTTTCGTGTTTCTGCTAGGCCCAAACTCACCCAGAGAATAGTCCTTGACTTCGCATAAAGACTTGCTGATGATAATCTATCACAACATTCATATGCTCCAATTTCTCGATGAGACAGCATCTTCAAACTGTACGTATATAATTTCTTGCTCAGGCTCTTTTCATGAGAAATGTCTTCCCACATCTCCTTCAGTTCCGTCTTTTCAGATTTCGTGATGTAAGACGTTACATATCGAGCCACAGCAATAGAATTGTCTGCAACATATTGTATGTCCATGTTAGCATTCCACATGGACAAAATGACTGGATTATAGTCATTAATATATTTCGATTCTTCACCTCTTCTTAAATTGTACGTATTTTTAGGTGACCTCCTTCTGATATTATGTCGCAAACATGACATCAAATTGTTGACTCTTCCTTTTGAAAGTACCGGTCGTGCAAATCCAAAGCGACATTTGGTATAAAATTTGCTCTTTGATTTGAATTTTCGCCGACAATATTTTCCACAGCGATGACTTTGGAAACGTAACACTTTTCCTCTTAAGTCCTTATCAGTGGTACTATTAGGTATATCACAAGTGGCATACTGTTCAATAAAAGACAGTACAGTCTCATCCGAGTCTATTCCAAATTTAGGAGCATCCTTGATCCATAGTAGCATATGAATATGAGGAGCACCTCTTGCTTGATATTCTTTTCTCCAAAAGAAATCCAATACTTCACCAAGAGGCGGATTTTTCTTGTTAGTAATAAAAGACATCATAGCTTCAAATCTATGATTAAAATACCTGCAAACATTAACTGGATCTAATGAACACAGTTCTCCAGGTGTCTTGTAGTTTATATTTTCTATATTTGCATTCGCCTCCCGAAGAAATTCAATTAAATCTTCCCAAGCATACTCTGCACAGCTTAGAGTTAAAAACCATGTTGGTGCTCCTAAGTTTCTAAGCATACACTTTAAATCTCCATGACGACGGTACCAATACTCATTAGTACCCCGCTGACAAGCCATTAAATTAATTAAATGAGAATCCAAAACACTATCTTTCTGATGCACTCTATCCATAAATTCCTTTGCTGAAATATTTTGCAGATGTACCCCACTTTTTAAGATATGATTTACTGCATAAGACAGACCAGATAAGTCACTCTCAAACAAAAGATGAAACAGATATGGAATACATTGCCGAAACCTTGGATCTTCTGCATATAATCTAGTTGTCCGGTACTCAGATGCAGGAATCTGCATAGGTCGATCATCATATCGTGTACCTTCACCTGTAGGAAGTAACTGTGGGAAACAACGACCTTCCAAACTTTCTTCCCAGACACTAATAGGATTTCCTTTCGCCTTTCTCATCTCAAATAATTCAATAGCATTCCCTATTGCTTCTTTGGAATGCAGTGGATGAACACTGTAATGTTCATAAATTTCTTCAGATCTAGATACATCAACTTTTTCAATTTGTCCACTACACAAATCACTATCCTCTTCTTCACTTACATCTTCTTGTTCTACGTATATATCTTTGTAATACATATTATGTTCCACTAAATACAACGTTGCCTTTTTCACTTTCCTAACATCCACTAAATCTTGCCAGATTTTCCTACTCTTTGTGGGTACACCATTCACTAGAATAACTAGAGGTTCCTCTTCTACATTTTCAACACCAATTGTTTCCATATTTTTTTTAAGATCAAGAGGCAAATACACAACTCTACCCTTTCCTCTTAGTAAATCTGAAGGATTTAATTTACCAGTCTTAGGCTCCATTCGAACAATAGCCTGAAAAGGATGTACACATTGAATCAGAATCGTCTCATAAGTATTTAAATTCATCAATTCAGATGGAATATTTACCAACTCTAAATTATTGTAAACAGCTCTAGCAGGCATTTTATTTTCATCTAATTTATTATAACAATATTTACAAACACGTTGCTCAAAACCCAAATCAAAATAGTTTTCCACCAACAAATAACTTGCAAAATCATTCCATTGACCATTACTTTCATCTTCACTTTTTAAATATAAATCAACTAATCTCATTTGACTTTTGTAATGAATTCGTCGACAACAGACACAAGAAAAATTTGGTTTCTCACCTGCAATTACCTTAAACTTTATTATTTCTTGTTCAAAGTTTTCAATATTTACATTCCCAACATTTTCTAACACATTTCCTTCTATAATTATATCACCTTCTGCATTATCTTCCTCGGGACCAAAATAACTTACCTCAATTTCAGCACAAATCTTCTTAACATCTAATTCACATCCATACAAAAGAGCACTATTTAACTGTTTAGGTTTAAGTGCTGGACTTTTTGCATAGTACAACTTTCTCACTAATTTTCTCATTTTAGTGTGATGCACTGCTAACATCCGGAAGTGATGAAATACACTCTAACATATTTTTTTAGAGAGACAACCCAGAGAATGGCCTTGCAGACCTATTTTCTCACGCACTCTGCATTCATCTAATTCTTGCAACATTTTAATTTTTTTCTTTAGACTTTCTTTAGTGTACTTACGTAAGAAATTGCGAAAGAAATCAATTGAATCCTGTCGTACACTACAAATGCTACTACAATTCCAACTGTAAACAGGAGCATTAGGACGTCCCTGTAAAGCTTCTCTAACCATAACATCTTCTGCATTTCTAACCACAATTTTCTCTTTCTCAATAACACAACCATCCTTCACCTCATACGCTCGACCAGTGGTGTCAACTGCATGCAACAGATCGTTACTTTGAAAGTAACTCTCTTCATTAAAAAATGGCTCAGAAGTTGAAGTATGCATCCACTTCCCAGAAAACACTTTACAAAAATTACTCCTATTTATATGTCTCTTCCATTTACTTTTACTTTTGAAAACTCGAATCGCCTTATTTAAAATATTTATTCTATTAAGTATTAAAATAAATAACTTTCGTTTTGTCTCAAATGCGCGCTCAACAAAAGCCTCTATATATCGTTTTTTTTTAAGAAAAACAGATCTTTTTTTAGAAACTTTTTCCTTTTGTAATAAATTCGCAACAACTCTGTTGTAAAACATACGCTTCCTGATTTGGCTAAATTGATTGGTCCGGGTTTTACTGTACTGACTTTCATCTTTCCTAATTGCAGTAATAGTAGTTTGTTTAACTCCAGATGTCTTTTTAGATGATGAAATCGTTTTCTCCTTCTGAACTTCAATAGTTACATTTTTCCTCCCCAAAATACTTTTCACAAACTTTTTAGTTTGCTTACCAGGAGTACTCTTCTTTGTAACCGTCCTCTCAGTCTTTGAAAATAATTCTGTAGTTTTCTTCTTTAAACTGTACGTCCGCTTGTAGAGTTTCTTTTTTTCAATTCTGGTCGGCATCTTAATTTAAAATTTTGATGAGATTGTGAACCTGTAAGACACAAAAATAACAAATATTATAGTTCAGTACTACCATATACCGTACAAATTAAAACCACACATTCATTTTTTAATAAAATACACATAATAACAGAAAATCTCTGAACAAAGTAGTAAATCCTGTAGTGAATTTTCCTTCTAAATTTATCACACTGTATATGTCTTTAAACTTCATAGACAATCTTTATAAAAAAAATTAAAAGCATACAAAAAGTACACTTTTTTCAAAAACTATCGATCATCATAACTGTTTTAATCTTTTTTTCTACAATCTCTTTTACACTTCATGAGAACATATCTTATCACTCTCATGAAGCACTTCATCGATGAATGGTTTGCTATCACTTTTTTTATTTATTTAAAAGTTCATAATTTAAAAGAACTTCTAACATCAGTTCATCAGAGACTTCTTCAAGTCCATTGTCCTCCTCTTCTATCAGCTCTAAATATGCTGAATCTAATGAAATGTCCATAAAATAGTCATTTTCATCTTCTTCGTCTCCAACAACCGCGTCTAATATTTCCTCCATCAGTTCATTTATAATTTCAAAATGCACTTCATTTTCTTCGAAAAAAAATTCCATTGTATTTTTTTCTATAAATTCTTCTTTTTCCTTTTAAAAAAATATAAAGACTAAATTATATCTTTGTCCACTAGTGTATAATTGAAAACTACTAATTTTTAAACTACAGAAAATTTTATAATCTCTAACTTATTAACTCTATAATTTGTAAGATACCACATTCCTCTTGTTTTGAAAAAGAAATTGGCAATATAACTCTAACCATTGACACTGTGTTTTTTTTTAAATTAAATAATTACTGTTGATAAAATACATTTCACTGTAAAATTTATTTTTATATTTTCTACATATTTGAAATATTTATTACCTGTATAATAATTTTTAGAGACCCATTTCTTTTATTTCATCACTACAAAGTGCAATATAAATATATACACTCTAAACAAAAGGATGACACTATACAAACAATGTAATTCACTTTACAGATTACTACTTCCCACAGAGACAGTTCCATTTATATTACAACAGTATACTCACCATATTAATGTCTTAGCATATGCAAAATGTCATACTTACCATGAACAACCACCTCATAATAAAACTCTACATTAATATTTAAAAAAGTGCCTATATATAGTATATTCACAGATATGCAGGAAAATGAGCATTACATTTAGATCCATATCAAAATACCTCTCTCTAATTAAAAATGGAACACTGCCAAACATAATACAACAAGATTTTAAAAATAATGAGCACTTCACAAGTATTACTAAAACAAACCTGAAAGAATTATAGTCCAATGATTTCTAAATCTCAACTCCTTGTAAAACATCACATATCCCAAACTCATTAAAACCTAATTTGAACTGTCAATGGAGAACATTTCAAAAAACATATGTACTATAAGCAGATAGAACCACATGTGAAAAATTTGAGATAAAATCATATTCAAAACATTTACAAATTACTCTTTATTATTTTCATCACCACCCACAAAAATTGCCAAACCATAAAAAGAAACTCACCTGAAAAAAAGAATATATATTCTCAATATATAACTTCGACAGGTTAATCCTTACAGGCACCAAACACTCTAAAAATAGAAAAAATAAAATTTTATTAACTTATACCAAACTTATTTCCTACACAATACACAATCATTATAGCATTGAACAAGCATAAGTAATAAGATTCCCAAAATACTCTCCATTAAAAATAAATACAAAATTTCTCATTTATAAAAGCATTCTGCCACAGATATGTCACTTTTTTCTTATGTTAAAATTCATGCACCTACAACAGTAGGCTTTGAAAAGTAAAAGGCCAACTCACAAAACAAAAAAAGCCTTATTATTGAAACATTGCGTCGCCACTGCGTCACTTTTAGCATGGGAAAAGTGACGCACTAGTAACGCAAGGCCGTCATAAATAAAACCCCATGTCCATACAGAAAAACTACAGGGCCAGCATTATACACATGCAAGCAATACACTTGCACAGAACCACAAAACCCCAGGAGCCACCATGTTAATATATATCCTTAATATAATAAACCTCTGAGAATGGATATATATTTCCGTGGCAAACTCCTTAGCAATATTTAAGCGACTAAACTCCTAGAAAATATATCAAGTCATTATGCTCCTCTCCACTGCATAGCCGGCGACCTAATTCTGTGGAGTTCCTATACGACCGGCAATACTGCGCAGTTTCCTTTACCACCTTGGTAAATTCAAAATGGATATGCCTCCTGCCTTCGCAAACGAGTCAGACCACATACAACTATTTCGACAGAGAATGCTTCTGTACTACGGCACCTTAACACTCTCATCTTTGAATACTTCATATCGATTATCATTTCCATATTCGTATTTCACTTGTGTGCAGCCTGTATTTCATTGCTTCAGCTGTGATTTCACATGGGCCCTGCATTTATGTCTCAGCAATTTGGTTCCTCCGGAACCGAATTACAATCACCTCATAAATCCATTACTTGATCATGAACAGCTTTGTTACAACGGAGGGTTTATGGCCTTTGCAGCGATACAAGGAGTTCTGGGTCATTGGAATATATTCACAGCGGCGCAAGATTTCCTAACAGAGAGCTACATCGAAAACCCACCGAGCTGCCCTATGATGGTAAAAGACGCTCCAATAATGACAGATCATGAATGCTCCTTTCCTCTTCTCAATTGGATGGCTGACATGTTTTCAGATGATAACAGTGATTTCTTGTTACAACCACTTGCTGCCTATTTTGCCTATACAATGGACGGTTAACTCTTTCCTAACAGCGAGCTACATCGAAAACCCACCGACCTGCCCTCTGAAAATATAAGAGGCTCCGATTTTAACAGATCATGAGTACTGCTTTACTCTTTTTCATTGGATAGCTGACATACTTTCAAATGATAAAAGTGATTTCCTATTACAAGCACAAGCTACCTATTTTGCCTAAACAATGCTTCAATAACTCTTATATAAGCCATTGACGTCCTCATTTCCTTTTGGTTCCCTATATTCTTCACGTTCTTTTCCATATTTTCTTTTAAAGAACAGACCTATTGGCTTTACTGACAGTGGACATTATGATTTCGTGCTTGCTAAATTTTGATCTTTTATATGAACTACATTTGTTTCTTCACCTACTCGATTTTCAACTTTATTTTTTTACAGTGTAATCTCAATAATTCTATTGCATATCTTATCTAACGTTATTTCAAACATACTCGATGCAAAACTCGCTAATATATGCTACATGTGCCCTAATTAATGTGTACATTTTAAACGAGTTTTTTATAACTGTAAACGCCATTTCGCATCTCAACTACTTATTTCCGCCTCACACGGCTCTGCTCCTTTAATTTCCTATGAAATTATATTTTTAAAAAACTTTACAGAAAAACATGTTCTTTCAACAAAATTTCCATTATTATTAGTGCTGTATTTTAAATGCAATACTGCAACCTTCAAAAGATATCTCAATACAGTAGTTCTCCTCAATAGTGATTTCCGCAGCATCCAACAGATTACATACATGCACCTCTCGCCATTTTGTCGCTTTTGGCGCCTTTTTTTCCCCCCTCACATACATTCACCTCTCGCCATTTTGTCGCTTTTGGCGCCTTTTTTTCCCCTCACATACATGCACCTCTCGCCATTTTGTCGCTTTTGTCGCCTTTTTTTCACCTCACACAGTAACATAACACAAACTTGAGAGTGCTTCGTATGTAGACATCTGATTCATAAAGTAATGATGTATAACAACTTGCATTTTCATATATCCTTCCTAAACTAAAAGACCAGAGACCTTCTTCAACTTATTAAAATATAATACACTTCCTTATTAGAGTGTACAATGTTTTTTTCCAACTATATTCATTTTTCTTCAACTATAGCGTTTGTATTCCATGTACTACTGACAATACCAATTACTGTGTTTTTTGCAATTTCTGTACTCATGTTACATAATGATTTACCTTTAAAACAGTACATTTCCAAATAAACATTTCAAATATTCACAGTTTCTCTATTAATCCATAATTTCAACTGAAATGATTTCATATTAAAAAACTATTCATGGGTTCCACATAACCTTAACTGTAGACACTGAGGACCTTATTTATTAAGACCTTCCGCCGCCGGTGCCTCATTTTTTAAAATGGGAAACAGTGACGCACCGGTGGCGCAAGGCCTTCATAAATAAAGTCCTGAATGTTTTCTTTTCTCGACCTCACTTACTGATACTAGAACCTGCAAGCCAATTACGGCCCGTGAACTCTTTCTTAGTAGGTCGCACACCGTAAAGACAATTATACCACTGTTAACATTTTTTTTTTACTGTTACCAAGCACCGACACAGTTCTGCTTCACTCAGAGTTAATCACTGCTCCCACGCTTCTACATGCCAGACGCTATGTCGTATTTCTCTCCTTATCACCCTTTCATCTCCACAATAACAAACAGTTCTCCGCCAGCCAGCAGAGAACAGAGTCAGATGCAGAAGCACCAAAGAGTGAAATACGACATACCCTCTGCTCTGAGAAAGCAACCAAGCGGTACTTGAGAACGAAAACATTCAGTAGCGCTTTAAAAATACCAATGCAATTATATAATTATTTTTTTAAAAACGTTCCAATCACTTTAATAGGACTATCTGTGTGTGCCTCCACAGCAAACTTCCTCAGGCCGGATTGAAGGCAAACACACAGACAATAAGATAACACAGGGCAACGGAGATGCAAAACAAAAGGGACATGAAGATGGAGTCAAACAGCAGAACTGAGAGAGATATTTTTATGCTCCGTTTCCAACCTTAATGTACGAACACATTTACTACACAAATCTCTATACAACCTCATGGTCAAAACTTTTCATTTTATTTCACTCGACCACCTCCCTCACCCCACCAGTGCAAACGACGACCAGAAACCGCACTATAATTTTGACGTCTAACAGAAACTTTGTGAATACCTTAATCATTACCACTTTAGCCCCCTTCCCCGTCCCTCTTGCCCCACCCCCACCAGTGCAGGCCACGGCAACCAACCAGCCTGAAATGTTCTCGATTGACAAAAAGTTTACGAATTTATTAACCATTAGCATTTTTTGACGACGGTATCACTAGTAATTTACCATTTGTCTCTCTTTCTGCATTGTCTGTGTCTCTGCTAATATAATTTCTTCATATCCTCAACAACTTCTCTCATTATATATAAACGCTTCAAAATTACAAAAATAATTACTCTATATTAAAAAAATTTTTTTACAGCGTATTCAACATTTAAATGGAAGAAATTACTATTACAAATACAACACATTACGACAGCCATAAATTAGTTTTCACATGGAAAATCAATGATTGTTTCTGATTAAACTATATTATACGGGACATGACAAAACAAACAGTTACGCACTTACCTTTACCAATGCTTTGAACGACGTAGAACAGTGAAAGTCACAAAACAGATATTCGTTAGCGGAACTCTGAATATTGCTTCTATCACTGCAACCAAAATTCAATGGCACAGATATCCAGTCAATACACACTCATATAACTCTCTTCAACCAATCACATTTCCTGACGCAAAATTGTAAAATCAAATTTACATTTCAATTGGTTGTCCTTCACAATATTTTCAGACTCACGTGAGAGACACCCATCACCAACTGCCATCTCCGGCTGTTTCCATTGTAACACCTCATTCTGCACCTTGCTGAAGGCACAGGTCAAAAGTTCATATCTCAACGTTCTACATCAAACTAAGAAGACTGTTTTCCCTCCAGAAACACCTGCCAATCCACAACTCATTACAGGTCTTTTTTTCACACCCAATAATACTTTTCGTTTAACATAAACATTAACATGCAACGTACTCTTCAATCTCCACTTAGTATAATCAACCAATCATTTTTATTTTATTAACCACACCCAGCCTCTTCCTTTTTTTTTATTTAGAATTTCAACTTGTAACTACCATTCCACTTTCAGAACCGATCGGACGACGACTACAAATCCATTAAAAATGAAGGTCTGGCTAATAGGACACAGTTATATTCACTAGAGTGAAAAAAATGCAGTAAGCAGATACCACATGCAAGACGTCTATAGGAGAGACGGTGTTCATTTCACGAATAAGGGAAACACAATCTTCCTCTGCAACATCAGGCTCTGCATCGATACTTACTTATAAATGCAGAAAACACTCAATTAACACAAGGGCTCTTTTCAAAGCCACTTTATATCTAAGCACTCAAACTTCTAATTTATCTCCATTTTCACACTCTTGTGAATAGGTGTGCGTGACCGGGTGCGCGCACCCCGTTATTTTTTTCCGAAAAAACAAAAATATTTTTACGCGTTTAAGGGCCTTACTACACACCCCGAGAAAACCTACGCAGCAAGACAATCTCTACCTTCTCCCCTTTCCAT
The DNA here is from genome assembly GCF_964263255.1 of Lissotriton vulgaris. NCBI lineage: Eukaryota > Metazoa > Chordata > Amphibia > Caudata > Salamandridae > Lissotriton > Lissotriton vulgaris. The sequence goes on along the minus strand of NC_141696.1, from coordinate 456,878,677 downwards.
GTTTCAACGCTATGAAATGAACAATATATTTACTCGCAGTGACAAAATGGCGGACAAAACTTCCTGATTTCCTTCGAATTGAACGTTAACAAACGTCACGCAGCAAAAAAAAATTCCGCTCACGCGCAGCCGCTTGGGTGCGCGCACGTGTGCGCGCCTATAGATATATAATTGACTTTAACTTTAATTTTCTCAACAACTACTGAACGGATTTACACCATTCCAAAAAAAGCGTAATCTGCGAACAGGACTCTACAGTTTTGCCAAATTTCTTATAAATCCATTCAGCCGTTCCACCTGTAGCCGAGTCTAAAGGTCCCATGGAAAATAACATGGAGAAAACACGTTTTGGGACCCCCCTTTTATCTCAGGCCCCACTTGACCAATCCCCCCCAAACTTTCAGGAAATGAGCGCAGCGGACCGAGCCATCTTCTTTGGGAAATTCACAAAGATTCATCCACCAGGGCCAAAGTTATTCCAAATAGAATGTTGAGGATTTCCTATAGAAAACAATCCTAACTATAACTACCTACTGGCGACCGCCAGTAGGTAATATATATATATATATATATGTATATATATATATATATATATATATATATATATATATATATATCTTTCAGCAAGGACGTTTCAGTGAAGAAACACGCCGCACACTACTCCGTTTGTTAAATGCTTAGGTTTATTTTCTGATCATAAACGGTCGACTCGACTATTTTGTGCGCTTTGGTATTCACCGTTACTCTCATCTAATAGAGTTAAAATTGTGTCGTAAGAATGCTTGGATCCGGTACTTCACACTGCACGGTTGGAACTTCATTAATCCACAAGACTACTGGGCCCACAATGCACCATAATTGCCATGTGGTGACCACAGGTATTTAATTTGAAAAGCAATGATGGACTATTGTTTGTACCGTGACCAGGGACAGCTTCATGTCTGAAATGCGTAGGTGGGGAACCTACAGAAAATAAACCTAAGCATTTAACAAACGGAGTAGTGTGCGGCATGTTTCTTCACTGAAACGTCTTTGCTGAAAGGTATTGCTGCAAGGGTGTCCTGAACCTTGCCGCCGGCACCAGCTATTGATGCTCCTCTCATGTTGGGACATTTGCTCGTGATATATATATATATATATATATATATATATATATATATATATATATATATATAGTCGCTCCAAGGCTGTCCACCTTTGAGTAGCACACGAGCAGCAGCTTGATTTATGTGTAGGTGAGGACGGTAACCGCTTGTAGATGCCGCTCCGTAATGGATCTGCCCGACGCATTTCGAAGCTCCATATGCTTCTCTTCAGGGGCTTTAACGGAAGCGGCGTCCTCACCTACACATAAATCAAGCTGCTGCTTGTGTGCTACTCAAAGGTGGACAACCTTGGAGCGACAATTTATACGCGTCCGTCCAGCCGTGGAGTATGCACCACCCCATCATCCTTGGGGGTCACGGAAGTGAAACAGCAGCCGTTCATGGGATCGAGGACGGGCCCACTTGCGGGGTCCATACAGGACTTGATTGTGTGCTTTCCGCACCACACTTCCCAGAATGCACAGCCTCATTTGAGCCTCCCATTGGTGGGTGTGTCATATGGAAAATGGAGAAGTGGGTTAGCGGTTGCGCACATCGCTTTCATTAAAGCCCCTGAAGAGAAGCATATGGAACTTCGAAACGTGTTGGGCAGATCCATTACGGAGCGGCAACTACAAGCGGATCCCCATCCTCACCTACACATAAATCAAGTTGCTGCTTGTGTGCTACTCAAAGGTGGACAACCTTGGAGCGACAATATATATATATATATATATATATATATATATATATATATATATATATATATATTACCTACTGACGATAGCCAGTAGGTATATATAGTTAGGATTTTTTCTCTATGGGACTTTTGAAAATTCTATGTCTAATAACTTTGGCGTTTGGGAACGGAATCGGCTGAAATTTTCAGGAAAATGGCACATTTTGTTTCTAAGCAGCCCCTGAAAATTTGGGGGGGTTTCGTCAAGGGGGGGCCGAGAAAAAAGGGGGGTCCCAAAACGCGTTTTTCCCATTCTTTTTTCCATAGGGCGTTTGGCCTCACTTTTAGCTCGAACGGCTGAATGGATTTGCACGAAACTTGGCAAAATTGTAGGGACTGTTAGCCCGATGTGCCTTTGCTGGGTCTCAATATATGTGCTTCAGTGGATTTTGAGAAATTAACGTTTTAAAAAACAGATATATCTGTGACAGCGTCCCGGATAGCGCTCCAGTTCGCGAACTTTTCGCGTAACGGAGCTTTGCGAAGTGAAGCTGATTTGCTCTCAGGTGTCTGTCAACATTCTAAACAGTCCGGAGTGGCCACCATCTTGTCTCTCAGTAGGATCGAGAGACAAGAAGAGGAGAAAAACGAAGGGGGAATTTAATGAAAGGGGGCAAGGTAGACCCTTCTTGACCCCCTAGGAATTATGTTGGGGTTATTAAAGGGTCCCGTGGGGCAAATAAAAAAAAAATGTTTTTTTGCGGTAGAAGCGCTTTCTGGTTCGCGAACCAGGTAGCGAACCGGGACGCGAAACGTGAATTCGCCATTTTGTGTTTCGTTTTAATTAAATTACAAGATGGAGGAAAAACAATGTGAGAAATGGGTATAAGGGGGTACGGGAGACGTATCCTGACCCCCTATGTTTTCTGAGGGTGGCTGAGGATGCTCATATATGTTGATACTTGTCCTCCAGCGGCTGCGCGTGAGCGTTTTTTTTTTTTTGCTGCTTGACGTCTGTTAACGTTCGATTTGAAGGAAATCAGGAAGTGTTGACCGCCATTTGGACACTGCGAGTAAATGGATTGTTAAAAATAATTGTTATAAATTAATCCGTATTGATAAACATTGTCTGCGCCATCTTGCTTTTTTTCCAATGCCACACTTCTGTCGTGCACGGCAGCCATTTTAGATGCCTTGACCAGACCCACTCTCTGCACGCCGCCGATCCTCAGCATGGCTCCCCAGCCTCGCAAGCATCTCCCCCACGCACTGGTCACCCCCGCTCTCTGTCTTATGCATGGGCCATAAACCTCCCCCCATCTGCGCTGCTCTTCCCTGAGAATCACACCCTGTGCCCGCCCGACACCTCCTTTTCACCCTATTCACTACCGCACCCTCTGACACTCCTCTTCCTTTGTGTCTGATTGTCCAGGCCGGTCCCAGGCTATCACCTAGCCCTGCGGATGTAGTTTATGGCCTCAACTGTAAAGAATCACCCCTCTTCAAAGGAGTTACAGTAGATCAAGGCCCCCACCCCATGAGATCCGTCACACCACACGCGTTCCTACTATCTGATAACGATCCTGTATTGTGATTGGGGAGGGGATTCTCACTGTGAGGGTGTGTGGGACCGAGCCTGAAGCGGAAGATTCCAGGGATGCCTTTTTGTACATCAAAATCTTCACAATTATGTGTCACATTAAAAATATATAGCACTCCAACAAAGTAGTAGGATTATAACACTTTAATAACTTATAAATATATACAACGCACCAAAAACAGTAAACACGTTAAAGAATTTTTTTTTAAACAATAGCAACAATGGTCAGTAGCGGTCTGTTGTGTGAATAGTCCGAAGGCAGCACAACGCGCTGAGATCTGGACGGCACCCAGGTGATGTCCTTTACTTGCCGCACTGATCTTGGCATCCTACAATGCTGCACCGAAAAACGGCATGGGGCGCCCCGGGGGTGGGAGGCGGCGTGAACGGGCCTCCCCAGGTGGAGGCTCGTCTGCTGTAGTGGGGCGCCCTTTTACCGTTTCAGTCACCAATCAGCAGTTTTCCGCCGGCTTTTGCTGCACTGTGCCTCATCTTGCGGCTACAGAGTCTCGTCCACCATCCAGTTGAGTTGCGCCCGCTCTTGCGGCTGCAGCGTCTCGCCCACCATCCAGTAGAATTGCGCCCACTCTTGCGGTGCAGCGATAGGTGGCTGCCACAGGACTCTTAAAATGGCGGCCGGCTCTTCGGATTTGGGTCTGGTCCACTAAAATGGCCCTGGGACACATTTGAACTCGGGCATTTGCCTGCTAGGGCTTGGGCCCCATTCTGGAAAGCGTCCCCTCAGCCTTGAAGATTCTACAAAAGTCATCGGGCCCCCGACTCCCGCAGGCTTCCGGTGGGGAGCGGCTGCCATGATTGCTTGCGGAATGGCCACGACGGAGCTACGAGATGGTGGTGCTCTCATGCTGACGCCAGCTTCAGTCTGAAACATCCAGAAACACTGTAGACTATCAATTCGATGAGTTCCGGTGGAGCCCCAACGTGACCTGGTAGGGAAGAACTTGCCCTCCCCTTTTTTGAGTGATGGTTCTTGTTGCCTGTCCCCTCTGTTGTCATCTAACGGAACCTTTTTGGATTGCAGAGTGAGAAAAAAAAAGGTGGGGCTTTCATCGTTTGGGAAAAAAAAATGTTTCAATCCAATGAAAAGTGTTATTTTTAGGTCATATGATCAAGCATTTCATCATTAGGAAACCAAAAGTAAAATGAACCAATGAAAAGTTTTATAAACAAGTCACAATACCTGTTTTGCGGCTTTGGGCTATAAAAAGCATACAAAATCCGTTGGCCTGTGAGGCGGCGTCAGTAGCGGACCGATGTGCGAATAGGCCGAAGGCAGCACAACGGGTCGAGATCCGGATGGCACCGAGGTGGTGTCCAGCAAGTTGCCGCACTGGTGTGGCTATCCTACAATGCTGGGCTGAAAGACGGCATGGGGTGCCCGGGGGCGCAAACTGGCCTCTCCCCCCTCCATTGTTGGAGGCACCTCATGTGCAGTGCGGCGCCCTTTGCCGTTTCACTCGCCGTTCAGCAGAGTTGCGCCCGCTCTTGCAGTACAGCGACTCGCCCGCCATCCAGCTGAGTTCCGCCCACTCTTGCGGTACAGTGACTCGAACGCCATCCAGCTGAGTTCCGCCCGCTCTTGCGGTACAGTGACTCACCCGCCATCCAGCTGAATTTTGCCCACTCTTGCGGTACAGTGACTCGAACGCCATCCAGCTGAGTTCCGCCCGCTCTTGCGGTACAGTGACTCACCCGCCATCCAGCTGAATTTCGCCCACTCTTGCGGTACAGTGACTCGAACGCGCCGAGATCCGGATGGCACCGAGGTGGTGTCCAGCAAGTTTCACTGGTGTGGCCATCCTACAATGCTGCGCCAAAAGACGGCGTGGGGTGCCCGGGGGGGGGGTGGCGGCGCAAACGGGCCTCTCCCGCCTCCCCAGGTAGAGGCACCTCATCTGCAGTGGGGCGCCCCTTAGCATTTCACTCGCCTTCCAGCTGCATTGCGCCCTCTCTTGCGGCACAGTGCCTCACCCCCCATCCAGCTGAGTTGCACCCGCTCTTGCGGCTACAGTGTCTCGCCCACCATCCAGCTGGATTGCGTTTACTCTTGCGGTGCAGCAAAAGGCGGCTGCAACAAGACTTTCAAAATGGCGGCCGGATCTTTGGATTTGGGCCTAGTCCACTAAAATGGCCCTGGGACACCTTGGAACTCGGACGCTTGCCTGCTAGGGCATGGGCCCCATTCACGAAAGCGTCCCCTCTTTTGACTGATTGTTCTTGTTGCCTATCTCTTCTGTTGTCATTTAACGGAACCTTTTTGGACTGCCGAAAGGGGTTGTGGTCCGACCGCTTGTTGGTGGAGACATTTTGACTATATCCTGGACCTGCCCGGCCTTGCCCAAAATGGCGCCGGTATAAATGGGACTCGTAACTCCTTGTTGTGTACTAGTTGCCCAACCTTGATATCACGAGATACGTATGCAGTTTTGAAGCACATGGCGGGCGGGGACGAGTACTGATTGAGCATTTGGACATCCCTATTGATATTAAGTTCTGATGTGTTATTGATTACTGTACTATTGAAAGATCGAATTAACGTCACTCATGGTACTTGAGCGCAAATGTATATCTAGATAATTTTATTGTAACTGGCCCTGTCGTACTTTAATTATAAAATGTACGTCCACCGATTCCGCAACTGTTAGACACATTAGTTCTTGCAACCTAATGGCCCGCCCGTTACGTTTTTCTACAGTGTAAATGTCCCCTCATCATATACGATTACAGTTTGCTCCGTGGCCGGCCCACGTGGTTATAGGCCCGTATTTTTATACTGACATTTTCACAACAAAGGTTTTTAAAACAAAACATGGTAGTAGTACCTTTTTTGGTAAAGTTTTGAATAATAGCCACTGTTTTCGAATCAGTAAAAGGCAAGTGAAATACTGCAGCCCGATTACATGACGGTTAAAAGGTATAATACACAGGAACGCAGTAAAGATAAATGGTCAAGGGCTGTTGTGTTTTCCACTCCTGCAACATAAAGTGATCGATAAGAATCCGATATTCATGCCTATCAGTGACTAAGACAGCAGGCCTAGCCTCTTTTTCTCAACGGCTCCCTCATGGGACGAAGAAACGCCCTTTTTCTCGAAATAGGAATATTTTACTTGCAGGACAGTTGTAAATTTCCCGGGAAAATACATTAGCCTGGAACATTGTTAGTGATAAACTGTAAATGCATCTGGGTCCTTTGCTTTACAAGTCAGAGTGAGAAAAAAAAGGTGGGGCTTTCATCATTTGGGAAAAAAAAATGTTCGAAAGCAATGAAAAGTGTTATTTTTAGGTCATATGACCAAGCCTTTCATCATTAGAATAACAAAAGTAAAATGAACCAATGAAAAGTTTTATTAATAAGTCACATGACCTGTTATGCTTACGTTACGTGCTGCGTGCCGCGCTCTGGATCGTTTCCGGGAAGCTGTGCCTCGCGCACCGGAGCACTTCCGGCTGCGCTAACGCGGCGCGTCATATGACGCATTACGCGACAACGCAGGACCAGAATATAGTCAAAATGTCTCCACCAACCAGCGGTCGGAACACAACCCCTTTCAGCCGTCCAAAAAGTTCTGTTAAATGACAAGAGAAGGGACAGGCAACAAGAACTATCAATCAAAGACGGGAGGGCAAGTTCTTCTCTACCGGGTCACGTTGGGGCTCCACCGGACCTGATCGAATTGGTAGTCTACAGTGTTTCTGGATGTTTCAGACTGAAGCTGGCATTAGCATGAGAGCACCACCATCTCGTGGCTACGTTGTGGCCATTCCGTGAGTAATCATGGCAGTCACTCCCCATCGGTAGTCTACGGGAGTCGGGGGTCCCGGTGACTGTTGTAGAATCTTCAAGGCTGAGGGGACTCTTTTGGGAATGGGGCCCATGCCCTAGCAGTCAAGCGTCCGAGTTCCACGGTTGCCCAGAGCCATCTTTGCAGGCCAGGCCCAAGTCTGTGGAGCCGACCGCCATTTCGTGAGCTCCGTAGCAGCCGCCTGTCGCTGTACCGCAAGATTGGGTGCAATTCCGTTGGATGGCGGGTGAGACATTGTAATAGCAAGAGCAGGCGCAATTCAGCTGGCCAAGCGAGGCACTGTGTTGCAAGAGCGGGCGCAAGTCAACTGGTCGAGTGAAGCGCTGGGGTGTAGCTGAGAAACCTCCACCTGGGGAGATGGCGGAGGCTCGTTTGCGCCGCCTCTCCCTTCTACTGCACCCCACGCCGTCTCCTGGCGCAGGTATATGTGATGGTCGGACCAGGGCACCGCAGGACGTGTCTTCAGGTCAAATGGATTGTGGGACAAGGTGTGGAGCAGGCGCAATTATCTCGGGGGCCTCCGTCAAGCGGTTCAGGGAGGCACCGCATCACATTGTTTTCCAATGCAGTCAGGTCCACAAACAGCCCCCACTTACTTTGAGAATAGTGAAGCTGCAGCAGGTGCAAATAAGCTTCAGACAGTGTTACAAGCGCTGCTCCGAACCCTCAACTATGACACCCAACATCCGGGACTTATGCCATTTGTGCAAGGCAGTGACATCGAAGCATCTCAGGGACAAAGCAACATACCATATCCAGAGTCCTTCCCACAACCTCTGCCTTCCTTCTTACCTAGTTATTGTTCTTTCACTCCCACAACAGGCTTTTAGTCTGTGGATGGAAAACCATGAACCTACACTCACCTATGAAAATCTTACTATTGATGGTTTATTTTGAGCCCAAAATACAAAGGCTTGTTTGGATCGATGTTGCAGCAGGCTGCCATGTAAATAGTTATTTAATAAAACATTTTACCCTGTTACTTTGCTGGTGTGTTGTATATATTTATAATATTTGCATAGTGTTTGTCGTTATTTTGGGTGGGGTGGGTGGCGGAGCCGAGCTGTCTTGCAGCCATCATGGTGTCGAGCTCAGTTCCTCTCACTAGTTTCGTATTTGTCATGAGGGGTTGTTCATAATGTTTCTATTTTAGCGAGGTCAAAAAGAGATCCCATTAGTGGCCTACTGATTTTGCTTGATTCCTTTTGTTTTTTAATGATTTTTCACTATCTGCAAAGACTAAACAGAGTATTGCGACTCTGTGCTTGTTTGTAAATAGAGAATGAACCAAAGAGAACCAATTCCAAAACAATAAATGCTAGGATAACAATCAATCAAATGGAGAGGGAAGCAGGCACGATGGATTACAACGGGGGCAAAGGCCTGTGTTACCTACCCTTCACTATCTGCAAAGAGAGAATATTCCTAAAAGAAAAGAGGAGGGGGGGGGGCAGTGTTCAAAGCACATCAGCGTGCATAAATACGAAAATGTTTTTACCTATCACGTACTTGACATTTTACAGCTTTTGATATTTGCTATTAAAAAACTATTGAAATTCACTGAAAAAACCATAGGTTATAGACCATATATAGTTAGGAATTAGCATTTACAAAACCTTGAAAATTCACTGAAAAAACCATAGGTTATAGACCTTATATAGTTAGAGATTAGCATTTACAAAACCTTAATTTACTCGCACAAAACTATTGAAATTCGCATATATAGTTAGTTGCACTAACTATATATCGCGCACCCGCAATCCACTGCTGATGATGTCACATATTACATCATTCATGACATGGTCAGTGACATCACTGATGACATCACTGATGACATCTCAAATGACATCAGTGATGTCATCAGTGATGTCACTGACCATGTCATGAATGATGTAATATGTGACATCATCAGCAGTGGATTGCGGGTGCGCGATATATAGTTAGTGCAACTAACTATATATGCGAATTTCAATGGTTTTGTGCGAGTAAATTAAGGTTTTGTAAATGCTAATCCCTAACTATATATGGTCTATAACCTATGGTTTTTTCAGTGAATATATATATATATATATATATATATATATATATTATCTACTGGCGGTAGCCAGTAGGTATATATAGTTAGGACCTAGTTTCCATAGGAAATCCCCAACATTCTATTGGGAATAACTTTGGCGCTGGTTGATGAATCTTCGCAAATTTCTCAAAGAAGATGGCTCGCTCCGCTCCTTCCCTGAAAGTTTGGGGGGGATTCGTCAAGTGGGGGCTGAGAAAAAAGGGGGGTCCCAAAACGTGTTTTCCCCATGTTAATTTACATAGGACCTTTAGACTCGGCTACAGCTTGAACCGCTGAAGGGAATTACACCAAACTTGTCAAAATAGTAGTGTGTGGTATGCAGATCACGCTTTTGGTAAAATAGTGTAAATCCCTCCAGTTGTTCCTGAGAAAATTAAAAGAGAAACAAATTATATATCTATAAGCGTGCACGGGTGCGCACACCCCCGCGATTTTTCAACAAAAAAAAATTGGGGGGGGGGCTTGGGGGCTTCTCTCTTTCATTTTTGTGTTTATTTTTTCGATTTAGAGGGTGCCCACTCCTCGTTTTGCCCCCCGAGATCACCGCCCCGGCCCGAGCCGCCTGAAGATGGCCGCCGCCTGGTTGTGGGCGGGGCCGGGAGGACGTGGTTTCCGATTCCCCTTGCCTGGGGGAAGCCTTCGATGTCCGGACCTGTCTCCCGTGCCGAGGGGGAGACAGGGTGATGCAGGCCTGAGGAGAAGTATGGGCTGGTACGGGGCTCCCGTGTGCGGAGGGAGCCCCGGGAGAAGAGGAGACGCTTTGGCCGAGCAGCAGCGTAGGTAGGTTGGTGCACTGAATCAAGATTATAGCTATGCAGTCTATGATCAAGACACACACACCCAGGTACCGATTCTCACATGTTCCTTCCCTTACCAGCACTGACCACATTTTGGCATTCTATATGGCATCACATGATATGTTATGTTGTATTTATTTGTATACAACTCACCTGGGAGAATATCCTGGTGCTGGCAATATGCGTTTTTGCAGGAAAATATTACATCAATAAATATCGGAGCTGAACTGAGGGTTCAAAGTATAAACTGCTCTAATGGAGCGCACTTACACTTTTGATGTTCTTTTTGGTATCCTTTCCAAAGCAACCTGCTCCAATTGAGGAAATGTAATGACTTTCATACCCCTTTCCACTTTCAAAGCCGCATGCATGGATGCACAGATAAGACAGCAAAGGCTTGCATTTGTGCTAGGCTCAGAGGTAGAGCGGTGACTGAAGCAGAAGAGAGGCTCTTTTAAGTGTGAAGTTGGTGTTGCTCCTTTGAAGCGGTGGGGGGCATGGCCGACGCTAGACTACAAACAGTTTAGTGGGTCAGTAAAGATGTCTGAATGCCAAGCGCGTTCTAATAACGTCTTAGTGCGTGGATCTGGGAGGTGATAAAAAGTGTATGAGACAGGGGAAAGAGGGAAGGGGTAATTACATTAGCAACCAATTAGAAGATATTGTGAAGTCTGCTGGTAGAAATTTAATGATTCATCATAGCCAGCGGATCAGGGACTATGTCAGGAAACATTACCACACTTGAAACTCACTGACACTGCTGGGGGCCTTTGCGAACCAGCCGCTCTTCCACGGAAATAGATCTTAAATGCACAGTCGACAATGTGATTTTCTGACTAGGAAAAGGATTACAGATATTGCCCATCATGCGGCAGTAAGTTTATAGATTCCCGCCCCCCCCCCCAAAAATAGCAAAATTGAAGAGCCACCTTTTTGTAATAGAGAATGCTTAATTTGGAAAGCCTGTAACTTTAGAAGGCCATACTAAGACAGCTGTGTGCTAAGCAAATTAATATACCCTCCAATGACGTATACTAAACAAGATACCCCCCTTTTTCATAAATCCGCCTGGGGTTGGGTCCCTTGGGCAAGATAGAAACACTGCGAGCAGACCTCAAGCACGCCCTTGTCTCCAACGTTGTGAAAAAAACACATTTCTTGTGCCATTCCCCGGGCCATGGTCTACCCCGAGGAATACGATCAAACAGCAGCGGAGCCCCACGCACTGCAAGGGAGGAAAAATAGGTTGTCAAACTTCAGAATGCCATAACTCTGGTCCTGTTGGCCCATCTGGACAGTCCTCAACTCATTTTACTCCTGGTGGCAAGAACTATTCACTAGGGGTTGTTTCAACAACCCTCCTCGCCTCCAAAGCAGTGTAGCCCTCCAAAAGATGGTCCTCCTTCCTCCCTGTGGCAGTTCTCCTAATTGTTTTTGTTGGTGGGTAGCAGAAAATTACAGAGCTTCCTCCAACTGGTCCTCCGTGAGAGTAAGGGGGCCAGCCTCATTGTCCCTTGGGGAGACCCACTGGTCCTGGGGTCAATTAGACAGAGTCCTGCATCCTTTAGTTTTATTTGTTTATTTATGTAATGCGATTTTCTATAGCGCGAGCATTACCCGAAGGTTTCAGAGCGCTTTACAAAAGAACCAGTTGCAATGCATAAGGACTTAGGATTACATGAGTTACATAAAAGATATAAACAGGAAAAAAAATGCAAATGTACAAGTTGTAAAGTCACACAGGGAAGAGATACAAATAAAAAAAATTGCAAATGTACAAGTTGTAAAGTCACTCAAGGAAGACATACAAATGGATAAACTCTAAGAATCACATAGGAATGGTAGTGAGTACAAAGGTCTACTACATATACTAGTGTTTAGAGTTATCTCTATATACATATATATACAAATAGTAGATTTTTTCAGGATTCCATTTTACCAGCGATTCGGCTTGAACAAGTATATATATATATCACATATTACAGAGTGAAAAGAGAAATAAACAAGCATTTGCAATGCAATAGGTTTCGTTTGGTTCTGGAGTAGCATTCTGCTCTCCTAGAAGTGCTTGATCGCCTCATCGGGGCTGGCAAGCGCTATACAAAGGCAAACTTTTTCCCTCTTCTATCCCTGCACTATCCTTCTCAATCCAAATAACAGACCAACATATACACAGCTCAAATTAATTTCATATTACGCTATACTAATATTATCAATAATCCTCTATGGGTTCCGGAGAAGCGTGCTACTCGCCGAAAAAGTGGTTTGACGCCTCAGCAGGGATGGTAGGCTCTATATAAATGCAATTACAATACAATACATTGCAGACACCAGTACCATGGGACTACTAGAAGTACTAACACAGCACTAATTTGTTGATAGTTTTCTATCTTTACCCCTGTTGCAAGGCCTCAGAATTAATCAATTAGTTTTTTAAAACCCCTATTGTTCTGTGTCATGTAGAGAAATTAGTACAGAATGTCAGCAGTGTCTTTCTACGTCATGACATAGCTTTTGTGGGGTCATGCACCTGTCTTAGGCTTTTATGCTTTTATTCTTGTATTTCTTTGAAAACAACACCTCTGTGACCAATCAGATTAACCCTGCATTGCCACGTGCAGATAGATGTTGCTGGCACCAAATACCTACTGGAATGCACCAAACAATATATATATATATATATATATATATATATATATATATATATATATATATATATATATATATATATATATATATATATATATATATATATATATATATATATATATTCACTGAAAAAACCATAGGTTTCACACCAGTTATAGTTAGGAATTAGCATTTAAAAAACCTATGAAATTCACTGAAAAAACCATAGGTTTGAAGGCGTCAAGGTATGAATGATATACTACTCGAGTGTCATGAAATACGGCCAACCAATCCGTTGGGCGCCATGTAGCAGGGTTTCCGTTCTCCCACAGAACTGTGCATAGAGATCTAGAACCTCAGTGAGTTAGGATGATCCAAAAACTCATCTCAGTGTCAGAAATCTCTTTACCTAGCTAGCTACAGTGTCTCATGGATCATTATGGAATGATCCATGTCTTAGACAAACCAGAACATGATCTTTAGAATACCTCAGGAGTCGTGGAACACATGAACACTCTTTCGTTAGATAATCATTTCAAACCAAAACTGAGAGTCAAAGAACACAAGTGCAAGTTTGAAATATTTATTATTCAATGCAAAGTTCTCAAACGCAGTATCTTGTATAATACCAAAATGCAGATTATAAAAATCAGAGTCAGCAGCATAGTCACTAATCCATAGTAAGCAAAAGGTGCTAGCATGTTATAATGCAATTTCTATAGAAATCTATATCACCTATATTTCGCGCACCCTATCTAGCATATTATATTGTATCTAAGAAGGTCTCATTCGGGCTTTAGCAGGGCGGCCCCATACCTCTCAATGTCAGTAGGAGCAGTTCACATCAACAGCTACCAGCTCTCTTCATGCGCAGCACCAAGTGTCTACGTTCATTCCGTGTAACTCTATCTTAAACCCGCGTAGAGCCCAAAATGTTGGCATCAACATTATTTGTGTTATGTCTAATGTGGTGCGAGGATCAAGCCTCCCAGCAACCTTGTGTTAGGTTAATTTCAGAGTGTGCAGCTCTCAGTGTGCAGACAGTTGTACCAAGTGTACCAGGCAAAGCTGATAGCATAGAAATAACATATTATTCTCAAATAAACCACCTCACCGCTTCTAGGGTGAAGGCGACAACAACCAGTATGTGTCGTGTGCAAAACTGAAGCCGAAGGAAAAAAGGCTGTTTAAACGTGTAATGCACTCATGCTAACTTAACGCAATATATGTAACGAAGTATCCATATGACATCACACCGGTTATAGTTAGGAATTAGCATTTAAAAAACCTATTAAATTCACTGAAAAAACCATAGGTTTCACACCAGTTATAGTTAGCTGGAAATTTTACTGATATAAAACCATTGAAATTCCCACGTTATAGTTAGTCGGTCTCACTATAACTTGAGCGTGCAATGCACTGCTGATGACATCACATATTACATCACTCATGACATGTTGAGTGACATCACTCATGACATCACTCATGACACCATCCAGTGAATATGTGTCTTTCTGAAAAATAAATATTAGTGAGTTATGTTTAAATATTTAAATACATATATTAGTGTTTCACTTTGTGTATAAGTGGCTACATGTGTTGATAAGTAGCTACATGCGTATGTATATGGGTTATTTGATATTTTTATTAGTATCAGTTTGAGTGTCTATATGGTTTGGTGGGGGTATTACTTAGCACATAGATGCATGAGTGACTGACTCTTTGTTTGTATGTGTTTTGAAGACAGCATATGTACAGGACTGTATGGGTGGATGAGTGTCTATATGTGTTTGTTAGTGAGTGAATGACTGTCTCACTAGTGTCTTTATCAGTAACTACATATGTTTTAATCTAGTATATATGAATATTGATGTATATAAGTGAGTATATGTGAGAGTAAGAGATTGTAAGAGTTCCTGTTTAAATAAGTATGTGTTTCTATAAGTGATTGTTTAAGAGAATAAATATGTGTAATTTTCAATAGAAGTAAGGTGGAAGTGTGTGTATAACTCTATATTCAAATAAATGGTTGTTCAATAGTTTATTTGCACGTGTGAATATGTGTGTGAGTAACTTTTGGATGAATGTCGGTGTGTAACAGGATGTATAGGTGTATCTCTTCATATGATGAGTGAGTATATGTATGAGTGACTATATAGAACTGTTGGTGAATGAGTGGATGTGTATATAGATAGTGGAAGTACAGAATTGCTTGTTGTAACTGATATAGGTATGTCCATTTTTTTAAAATTTCAGTTTCTATTTTTGAATATGTGTCTCAAGGGTTACTTTATACTGAGAGGAGGTCTGTCACTGTGTCACAAGGATGGTGTCATCAGTGATGTCATGAGTGATGTCACTCACCATGTCATGAGTGATGTAATATGTGATGTCATCAGCAGTGCATTGCACGCGCAAGTTATAGTGAGTCCGACTAACTATAACGTGGGAATTTCAATGGTTTTATATCAGTAAAATTTCCAGCTAACTATAACTGGTGTGAAACCTATGGTTTTTTCAGTGAATTTATTAGGTTTTTTAAATGCTAATTCCTAACTATAACCGGTGTGAAACCTATGGTTTTTTCAGTGAATTTCATAGGTTTTGTTAATGCTAATTCCTAACTATAAGTTTCACTTTATAAATAAGACTGTTAGCACTCTAGTTGTTCTTTTTAACATTCTGGTACATTCTGTCATTGGGCTACAGTTGGGCTACATCTAGTTGAAATTTGGGCTACATTTACAATTTTTGGTCTCTGGTGGCCATCTTTGGGCTACATTGGGCTACTTTGGGCTACATTTGGGCTACATTTTGGCTCTAACATATATTAAGCCCAATGTAGCACAATACATATTTTTATAAAGTGAATTTTTTTACAAACCACTTCAGAATAGGGCTACCTGTCCCTACAATTATCCCATTTTTTTTTTTTTTAATTTTTGGGGGGAGCGCTCCCAGAGCGCGCCCCGGAGAGCGCCCCGAAAAGCGTATTTCTGAAAAGCGCCCGAGGCGCGCTCCGGGGAGCGTCCCGTGAGCGCCCATATCGCAAACGAAAACATGATCGTGACGTATCGCGTAGCCGCGACCGCGTGATACGCACGGCGTAAGCGCACCCGGAAGTACTCGAACGAATACGATCGCACAACGTAAACTTCCGACGCGCTTACGCTGCGCGCCCCCGGGCGCGCCCCGGGCGCGTAGCGTAAGCGCGTCGGGTCATGTGAGCAGAAAATAACACTTTTCATTGGTTCATAACAGTTTTAGTTTCATAATGATGAAGCCCCTGGTCTTGTGACCTGAAAATAACACTTCTCATTGGTTCAGGACAGTTTTTTTTTCTAAATGATGAAAGACCCCACCTGTTTTCCTTATTCTGACTTTGTCCTTTGACTGAGGAAGACCTGTTTGTTGCTCTCTCTATTTTTTTGCTCCAAATAATGGCTTCAGTAGTAGCATCAGCTGGTGCATCTGCCCCACCACCACCACCACAACCACCAAGAGGACCAGCTCCAAATTATATTGGTGGTCAAGAACAGGAGGAGGAGGAAGAGGAAGAGGAGGAGGGGAGAAGAAGATGGCTGCCAGAAGAAAATACACCTTACAAACCCAAACCACACATTGTATGGCAGTTTTTTTCAATCCCAGAGGGGAAAAAAAAGGTGAATGCGCCCAAGGTGACTTGCCTCATCTGCAATGATGAACTTTCACGGGGCAACCCAAACAAAAAATATTCTTTTGGTAACTATACCATGATTCGGCACATGACCAGAAAGCACCCAAACAACTACTCTCATGCAGAGTTCAGGGAACTGGCCAGTAACCTCCCCCAGTCATCAAGGACCCCCTCCCAAAGAAACCAACCCACTTCATCAGAACCAGAAACATCCGAGGTGATGCCTTGCATTCAGCCGAGATTTGCTGATTTTAAAATCACTTGTTCTGCATGTGGCAAGCTTATCGCCTATGGCGAAAAAAGCGTTAAGGTCATCGTCCTTGCAGGTGATAATCACAAGTGCCCCAAAAAGAAGTAATTTTTTGGGTTTTTTTTTTTTTGCTCCAGTTGAGCCAGTTTCAATTCCCTTTTTTTGTTTCTCCCCCTAAAAAAATACAAAAAAAAATATAAAACTGTTTTGAAAAGCCAAAAAAAGTTCAAAAAGTTCAAAAAACACAAAAAAATATAAAACAACAAAAAGAAGAAAAAAAAAAGTTCTTTTTAGAACTACCTCCAATTTCTAAATAAAAACTTCATTTTTTAAAAACTCTGTCACCTTTTTTCATCATAGTACGCTCCCAGGGCCGCTCCCCGGTGCGCGCACCGGGCGCTTCCCCCGCGCAAAACGAAAAAAAAAAAATATTTTAAATGCCCCGCGGGGCCCTTTTATAGCCCCCACATCAAACCTAGGGGGTCAAAGGGGTCTATCCCTGACGCCTTATGGTCAGTTCCCCCTTTGTTTTAGCCACCTCTTATGTCTCGATTTTACCGAGACACAAGATGGCGGCCGCTCTGGACTGTTTCGAATGTTTACAGACACCCAAGAGCCAATCAGCTTTCCATGCGCACCTCGCGTCACGCGCCCGGAGCGCTCCCTGGTGCGCGCACCGGTGCGCAGCTATAGATATATATATTTTTTGTAACCTAAATTACTCAAAATCCACTGCAGCACATATCTTGAGACATAGCAAAGGCACATCGGGCTACCAATCCCTACAATTTTGCCAAATTTGGTGGAAATCCATTCAGCCGTTCGGGTTAAAAGTGAAATCGACCGCCCTATGGAAATTACCATGGGGAAAACGCGTTTTGGGACCCCCCTTTTATCTCGGCCCCCGCTTGACGTATCGCTCCAAACTTTCAAGGAAGGACCGGAGCTCGACAAGGCCATTTTCAGGAAATTTTCAGGCAGATTCATCAACCGGTGCCAAAGTTATTCCAAATAGAATTTTGAGATTTAACATTGAAAAAAATCCTAACTATAACTACCTACTGGCGACCGCCAGTAGGTAATATATATATATATATATATATATATATATATATATATATATATATATATATATATATATATATATATATATATATATATATATATATATATATATATATATATATATATATATATATATATATATATATATATATCCAACAGAGTTTTGCCCAAAGCAATGAGAGCGCACACAATTTCAGAAGTAACCATCCGGTTTATTTAAAATGAGAAAACGAGCAGCAGCATTCATCTTGGCATTTCATTTCCGTCCGACGCGTTTCTAGGCTCCTGCCTCTTAATCATGGACCTTTTCATGGATTTGGCAGCTGACTCTGATTGTTTGATTTTAGGCATGCCTCCTTTTACACTCCCAGTGAGCCTTGCTGTTTACGTCACTCCCTCCAAGCATGCTAGGATTTGTAGTCCCCATCAGAGTAGTTCATTACCTTCCAATAGGTGCTGCCTCGTGCATGACCTTTTAAAAGTTCATTTTCTGGAAAATGTTGTTCCCCTCCAGTGGGTCATGTTTGCTGAGTCCGTTTTTATTTTACATTCCTCTGAAATGCTGTCATTCAAGTATGGCACAGTTCCAACTTGCAGCCTCTCACTCGTGAGTTTGGAGATGGCGCAGCTCTCCACGGCAGGGCTGCCGTGTAATTAAATCCAACAGAGTTTTGCCCAAAGCAATGAGAGCGCACACAATTTCAGAAGTAACCATCCGGTTTATTTAAAATGAGAAAACGAGCAGCAGCATTCATCTTGGCATTTCATTTCCGTCCGACGCGTTTCTAGGCTCCTGCCTCTTAATCATGGACCTTTTCATGGATTTGGCAGCTGACTCTGATTGTTTGATTTTAGGCATGCCTCCTTTTACACTCCCAGTGAGCCTTGCTGTTTACGTCACTCCCTCCAAGCATGCTAGGATTTGTAGTCCCCATCAGAGTAGTTCATTACCTTCCAATAGGTGCTGCCTCGTGCATGACCTTTTAAAAGTTCATTTTCTGGAAAATGTTGTTCCCCTCCAGTGGGTCATGTTTGCTGAGTCCGTTTTTATTTTACATTCCTCTGAAATGCTGTCATTCAAGTATGGCACAGTTCCAACTTGCAGCCTCTCACTCGTGGGTTTGGAGATGGCGCAGCTCTCCACGGCAGGGCTGCCGTGTAATTAAATCCAACACAGTTTTGCCCAAAGCAATGAGAGCGCACACAATTTCAGAAGTAACCATCCGGTTTATTTAAAATGAGAAAACGAGCAGCAGCATTCATCTTGGCATTTCATTTCCGTCCGACGCGTTTCTAGGCTCCTGCCTCTTAATCATGGACCTTTTCATGGATTTGGCAGCTGACTCTGATTGTTTGATTTTAGGCATGCCTCCTTTTACACTCCCAGTGAGCCTTGCTGTTTACGTCACTCCCTCCAAGCATGCTAGGATTTGTAGTCCCCATCAGAGTAGTTCATTACCTTCCAATAGGTGCTGCCTCGTGCATGACCTTTTAAAAGTTCATTTTCTGGAAAATTTTGTTCCCCTCCAGTGGGTCATGTTTGCTGAGTCCGTTTTTATTTTACATTCCTCTGAAATGCTGTCATTCAAGTATGGCACAGTTCCAACTTGCAGCCTCTCACTCGTGAGTTTGGAGATGGCGCAGCTCTCCACGGCAGGGCTGCCGTGTAATTAAATCCAACAGAGTTTTGCCCAAAGCAATGAGAGTGCACACAATTTCAGAAGTAACCATCCGGTTTATTTAAAATGAGAAAACGAGCAGCAGCATTCATCTTGGCATTTCATTTCCGTCCGACGCGTTTCTAGGCTCCTGCCTCTTAATCATGGACCTTTTCATGGATTTGGCAGCTGACTCTGATTGTTTGATTTTAGGCATGCCTCCTTTTACACTCCCAGTGAGCCTTGCTGTTTACGTCACTCCCTCCAAGCATGCTAGGATTTGTAGTCCCCATCAGAGTAGTTCATTACCTTCCAATAGGTGCTGCCTCGTGCATGACCTTTTAAAAGTTCATTTTCTGGAAAATGTTGTTCCCCTCCAGTGGGTCATGTTTGCTGAGTCCGTTTTTATTTTACATTCCTCTGAAATGCTGTCATTCAAGTATGGCACAGTTCCAACTTGCAGCCTCTCACTCGTGAGTTTGGAGATGGCGCAGCTCTCCACGGCAGGGCTGCCGTGTAATTAAATCCAACAGAGTTTTGCCCAAAGCAATGAGAGCGCACACAATTTCAGAAGTAACCATCCGGTTTATTTAAAATGAGAAAACGAGCAGCAGCATTCATCTTGGCATTTCATTTCCGTCCGACGCGTTTCTAGGCTCCTGCCTCTTAATCATGGACCTTTTCATGGATTTGGCAGCTGACTCTGATTGTTTGATTTTAGGCATGCCTCCTTTTACACTCCCAGTGAGCCTTGCTGTTTACGTCACTCCCTCCAAGCATGCTAGGATTTGTAGTCCCCATCAGAGTAGTTCATTACCTTCCAATAGGTGCTGCCTCGTGCATGACCTTTTAAAAGTTCATTTTCTGGAAAATGTTGTTCCCCTCCAGTGGGTCATGTTTGCTGAGTCCGTTTTTATTTTACATTCCTCTGAAATGCTGTCATTCAAGTATGGCACAGTTCCAACTTGCAGCCTCTCACTCGTGAGTTTGGAGATGGCGCAGCTCTCCACGGCAGGGCTGCCGTGTAATTAAATCCAACAGAGTTTTGCCCAAAGCAATGAGAGCGCACACAATTTCAGAAGTAACCATCCGGTTTATTTAAAATGAGAAAACGAGCAGCAGCATTCATCTTGGCATTTCATTTCCGTCCGACGCGTTTCTAGGCTCCTGCCTCTTAATCATGGACCTTTTCATGGATTTGGCAGCTTACTCTGATTGTTTGATTTTAGGCATGCCTCCTTTTACACTCCCAGTGAGCCTTGCTGTTTACGTCACTCCCTCCAAGCATGCTAGGATTTGTAGTCCCCATCAGAGTAGTTCATTACCTTCCAATAGGTGCTGCCTCGTGCATGACCTTTTAAAAGTTCATTTTCTGGAAAATGTTGTTCCCCTCCAGTGGGTCATGTTTGCTGAGTCCGTTTTTATTTTACATTCCTCTGAAATGCTGTCATTCAAGTATGGCACAGTTCCAACTTGCAGCCTCTCACTCGTGAGTTTGGAGATGGCGCAGCTCTCCACGGCAGGGCTGCCGTGTAATTAAATCCAACAGAGTTTTGCCCAAAGCAATGAGAGCGCACACAATTTCAGAAGTAACCATCCGGTTTATTTAAAATTAGAAAACGAGCAGCAGCATTCATCTTGGCATTTCATTTCCGTCCGACGCGTTTCTAGGCTCCTGCCTCTTAATCATGGACCTTTTCATGGATTTGGCAGCTGACTCTGATTGTTTGATTTTAGGCATGCCTCCTTTTACACTCCCAGTGAGCCTTGCTGTTTACGTCACTCCCTCCAAGCATGCTAGGATTTGTAGTCCCCATCAGAGTAGTTCATTACCTTTCAATAGGTGCTGCCTCGTGCATGACCTTTTAAAAGTTCATTTTCTGGAAAATGTTTTTCCCCTCCAGTGGGTCATGTTTGCTGAGTCCGTTTTTATTTTACATTCCTCTGAAATGCTGTCATTCAAGTATGGCACAGTTCCAACTTGCAGCCTCTCACTCGTGAGTTTGGAGATGGCGCAGCTCTCCACGGCAGGGCTGCCGTGTAATTAAATCCAACAGAGTTTTGCCCAAAGCAATGAGAGCGCACACAATTTCAGAAGTAACCATCCGGTTTATTTAAAATGAGAAAACGAGCAGCAGCATTCATCTTGGCATTTCATTTCCGTCCGACGCGTTTCTAGGCTCCTGCCTCTTAATCATGGACCTTTTCATGGATTTGGCAGCTGACTCTGATTGTTTGATTTTAGGCATGCCTCCTTTTACACTCCCAGTGAGCCTTGCTGTTTACGTCACTCCCTCCAAGCATGCTAGGATTTGTAGTCCCCATCAGAGTAGTTCATTACCTTCCAATAGGTGCTGCCTCGTGCATGACCTTTTAAAAGTTCATTTTCTGGAAAATGTTGTTCCCCTCCAGTGGGTCATGTTTGCTGAGTCCGTTTTTATTTTACATTCCTCTGAAATGCTGTCATTCAAGTATGGCACAGTTCCAACTTGCAGCCTCTCACTCGTGAGTTTGGAGATGGCGCAGCTCTCCACGGCAGGGCTGCCGTGTAATTAAATCCAACAGAGTTTTGCCCAAAGCAATGAGAGCGCACACAATTTCAGAAGTAACCATCCGGTTTATTTAAAATGAGAAAACGAGCAGCAGCATTCATCTTGGCATTTCATTTCCGTCCGACGCGTTTCTAGGCTCCTGCCTCTTAATCATGGACCTTTTCATGGATTTGGCAGCTGACTCTGATTGTTTGATTTTAGGCATGCCTCCTTTTACACTCCCAGTGAGCCTTGCTGTTTACGTCACTCCCTCCAAGCATGCTAGGATTTGTAGTCCCCATCAGAGTAGTTCATTACCTTCCAATAGGTGCTGCCTCGTGCATGACCTTTTAAAAGTTCATTTTCTGGAAAATGTTGTTCCCCTCCAGTGGGTCATGTTTGCTGAGTCCGTTATTCACAACTCCCCTAAAGTTAAAAACAATCAGACAACGACAGTGTCCAGCGGGTAAAGCTTCAGGGAGATCTTCCACCACAATGCTATATAGGAGAAGAGGTCTCAATGGTATATACAAGGATATATAGTAACTGTATGGTGTTTACATTCCAATGTCGATGTATTGCATAAATATATAGGCTTACTTGCAGTTACTCTCTAATATTTGTGTTTTGTTAAAACAAAAACAGGCAATAAAAACTATGAGCCATAATGATTGGGTTTAAGATTCGGAGTGTAGTTGCCCTAGAATAGGTGTGTCTAGAGGGCTTGATCTGGTAATGAGAGTATATTGTTTATTAATTATTACACTTGGTGTGTCTGTGCCAGTACTCAATACATTGTCTGTGGCTTGAGTGTCTAAGGGTTGACGAGGTGGTCTGCTCCTTCTGGCTGGGTAGTGCTGATTCCTGATTCTGTTGTTTTTAGCTGCAGAAACGGGGCATTCAATCAAAACCAGGCCGTTTTTTATAATTAATATTATGAGAGTCGTCTGCCTGGTGTGGTTTAAAACCAGCGTGCATAGACTTTGACCCGTTTTGCTAACCCCATGTGTGTCCGATTAATGGTGTGGTAAAAGTCCCATTAATTATGAGCTTCGTTGTGGAGTTTCTTTTAGAATAAAATACACGGCAAACAGCGTATTTTATCGGCGTTTAGAAACCCTTTTTAAACTCGTTTGCGAGTACAGTAACTATCCCGCTCGCACACGCTCACCACTGATCGTCACCATCCAGCTTTTAAAAGTAAATGCCGGCGGGAAATCGTTTATTCAGCGTGTGCGCTTGAGTGTTTATGGCGCATGACTAACATATTTATCCTGTTGGGGTGCACAGGAGATATTCCGCTCATATACACATCGCTAACCATTATTTACATTCGGTGCTCAGTGTAGTGTTACGGGTAGGAGCCGGCGGGTTAGATTTAACATGGCGTATGTGTTAAAACATCACGGAGTGTATGCTAAAACATCACAGAGCGTGACTGTCTTGTGTGTATGTCGCAAAGTTAAATTGTTTGCCACTTACTTGGTGAATGTCTGAGCTCCGTTACACGCACCTACCCATCGCCGCTAGAACCGGGTGGAGGCAGTGGGAGGGGTTATTTTCGTTTATAAAGGGAAGTCCCTTTGAACATGATTGGTTTGTGATAATGGCCGCCATATTGTAGTGGTTAGTGGTTGCCGAATACTTATATTCTAAAAACTCTAATTATAGCCTCTGTTTTTGATTAGTAAGGTTTTTTTACACGATTTATCGGACAATAGCGTCACACTAAAGACGGACTAAGGATAATGTAGTTGGAACTAATTTCTAGAGTTTGTGCCCCATGTTCGTATCATAATTTGTTTTTCCATCTAGGGACAGGCGTTTTTTATTCGTGTTCGTTAAAACACTGGTGTTTAGCTATTTTGTGGCTCAACAAGATGAAGATGCCTGTCTGATTCAATTAGTTACTGGCATACTTGTGTTGGGTTGTGTCCAGTACTCTATCCTGCAATGAAAACTGCTTCGGCCATATTGGAATGGTGTGGATCTGTTTATTATGGGAGTCCCAATGTTAATGTGTATTGCCTTGTGACAGTTAGGGTTTTGTTAGCTTCCATCCTTTAATTGGTGACATGATTGCGGACAAACAGAATGGATAGGGTTATGCCAACATTATTTGTAAGGATGTTTTTTCAAGGTCCTAGCAATGAGATATCATTTTTGAAAAATACATCAGTATATGTATAGTGAAAAACTGTGAGCCCAGCGAGGACAGCGATCATGTCAAAGACTTGCCCAGGGTATATCTTCATTCAGGCCCTTGCTGTTGGAGGACAATCTGTGGATCCAACGCTGTTCTTTGTAGAACAGCCCTTCCTTAGATGTCTGTTGACTCGCTTCGAGGATAAGCCATTGGAGTGAGTCTGGGGTGTGTTGCATTTCTAAATAATCCCTACATTTTGGTGTTACTTTTTTTGCACCTGAAATTGCTTCGGTGTTCGGATATCCTAGTCTTTACATTGCGTGTCGTCATACCTATACAGTATAGGTTGCAAGGACATATGATCAAGTAAAGGCAATTCGAGCTGTTGCAATTTGTCTGACCTCTCATTTCCCACTTGAATGTGTCGAATAAATTGATATATTTGTATTTTTTAGTGAGAGGGCACGCCGTGCAACTACCACATGGGTAGTGTCCGGTGACTGGTGGCAGGCTCCATAGTGTTACTTGTCGGTTGGATTCGTTTATTGTCTCGGGTCTGGTGTGAATAAGGATATATTTCATGTTCCTTGACCTTTTGAAGGCGAACCTTGGTTGGTCTACGTTGAGGGTGCCTGTGTTGAGAATAGACCAATGGCGTTTCACAATTTTCTTTATTTGGTTGGATACTGGTGTGAAAGTTGTCACGCATGTCATAGGTGGGCAGTTGTGGGATCTCTTTCTCTTGGTTCAATTAGGCCCTCGCTGTTGTTGCTCTGTGCTCTTTTCAAGCCTTTTTTTAATATCTCTAGTGGGATACCCTCTTTCTCTCAGGTTCCTTGAAAGGATGGCAGATTCAGTTTTGTAATTGGCCATGGTACTACAATTGCGCCGTATCCTGAGGAATTGCCTTTACGGTAAGTTAGATCGTTGGGCTTTTGGGTGATGGCTCTGGTAGTGGAGCAAGCTATTGCGGTCAGTATTTTTCTAGAATATAGTAGTACTGAGGGATCTCCCTTCCATACATATCTTGAGGTCAAGGAATGCTATATGATTACTACTTGAGGCAGTAATGGTAAAGGACAAGTATGGATTTAGACCGTTTATCCATTCAAAAAAGTCTTTGTATGAGTCTTCATTACCTGACCAGAAGATCAGGATGTCGTCTATGTAACGCTTCCATAACTTTATGTTCTCATGGAAGGGATTAGTCAACGACGATATGTTGGTCTCTTCAAAGTTTGCCATGTACAGACATGCTATACTGGGGGCTACCGTGCTCCCCATGCAATTACCCTGTGTTTGATGGCAGTAGGTTTCCTTGAATTCAAAATAGTTCTCTGTAAAAACCTTTTTCTCCGCATTCCATTATGAAGCTGAAGGGCGTAGCAGACGTCCATTCAGTCTTTTCCAGAGCAGTGGCCATAACACCTAGGGAGGCCCTCTGAGGGATGTTGGTGTAGAGGGCCTCAACGTCTAGGGTTATGAGGAAATCAATAGATCCGGCTCATTGTAATCCTGTAATACAGGTGTAGTAGATCAGTGGTATCCTGAATGTAGGAAGGTATTTGTTTTACAAGGGGCTGTAAGAAATGGTCACAAAATTTAGAAAGAGGTTCCAATACAGAGTCTATCCCTGAGACTATAGGGCGACCCGGGACTGGAGTGACCAGTAATCAGTAACTCTATGACATATGTTGCGCTTCAGATGTAATTCTGGGCTGTGATCCCTTTCACATTGTAGGTAGTCGTCCTGGTTTACACCAGTAAAATGCAGATGTTAGATTCCTACTGAAAACGTGGCTTATTGCCTGGTTTTGTCTGCTTGTTGAAAATATCGGGAACTGGCGCTTTTGTGCTATTTTTGAACGGGAACGTCTACTCTGCATATTATTACCGTTAGTTGTTGGTCTCATTTGTGGCCAATTTTTTTGTGGAAGCTATTGCTGGAAAACTGGGGATATCGGCTGTTTTCACTAGGTTGAGAATTAAGTGTTAATTTTAAATCACTGAAAAACTATAGGTTTAAAGAAGAAAATAATAAGAAATCAGCAATTAAAATACCTTTGAAATTCACAAAAAAAACATAGGTTTCAGAAACATTATGGTTAGAAATTAGCATTTAAAAAACCTTTGACATTCATTGTAAAAACCATAGGTTTCAGGGAATGTTATAGTTACAAATTAACATTTAAAAAAACATAGAAATTCACAGAAAAAAAACATAGGTTTCAATGACGTTAAAGTTAGTTGGACATTTCACTCATACAAAACCAATGAAATTCCACTGCTATAGTTAGGTGAGCTAACTATAACTCATACCCGCACAATGCACTGCTGATGACGTCACATATTACATCATTCATGACATGGTCAGTGACATCACTGATGACATAATCCAATCTGATGCACCTTCTCAAGCCTTAATAAAACCTTTGATAAACCATTCTAAAATGCAAACTACATTTTTGAAAGAATAGAGACACCAATACCAGTTACTACGTACGCATTTACAGATTCCTAGGTCCAAACACAGATCATGCCATTCATCCATACACTTAGTCATAGATGCAGTAACTCATCAATACAACACTATAATAGGCCCTCATACACCTATACAAAACTCACACACCACCACTCATCTAGAGTTACTCAAACACCTAGTCAGTCATGCAAAAAATCAATCACACTTCTATTTACTCATCTATATTGTTAAACACACACAACTTCACTTATTCATACAGATACTAACATATACTTTCTGTCTTATACGATAACTGATTCAAGTACATACTGATCAAATACAACCACTCTCATTATCACTGGCTGTCAGGTATAGTCATTTATATACTCCAACTCTCACATGCACTGTGCTTTACACATATATTTACTTGGACATGTAGCACTCAGATATGCATTCACTCACCAACACACCCATACACATACTCTCCCACTCATACAGCTGTTTACACATGCACTCTTGAACCCATACACCCAGTGAATGAAGCACTCACACATCTATACACAGTTACACACCTCCCATCTACCCGTTCACACACTCAGGCACCCATACAAATACTCATGCAACCAATCAATAGCTCATATAGATACTTGTGTAGCTACTAACCAACCAATGCAGCAGCTTACACAGTAATACATAGACTGATACAGACATTCACAAAGTTTAGTCACTAACCCATGCATCCAGTAAGATACATTTAATCGCTCACTTGTGCAGTCAGTCTCGCACCTAATAAATCCTCCATCCAGATGCTTATACACCCACTCATTCTTCAATACATCTTTGCATATATATAAAACATATTTAAACTTTGCAGAAACACACAGTCACTGGATGATGTCATCAGTGATGTCATCAGTTATATCATTTGAGATGTCATCAGTGATGTCACTGACCATGTCATGAATGATGTAATATTTGATGTTATCAGCAGTGCATTGTGGGGACACGAGATTTAGTTAGCTCAACTAACTATAATGACGGAATTTTGATGGTTTTGTATGAGAGAAATGTCAAACTAACTATAACATCAATGAAACATATGGTGTTTTCAATGAAAAAATAATATCCTTCCTTGCGTCATTAGAGCAAACTGAATAAAACTGGGGAACAAAGTGAAACTGGAGACAGCGACAACTGTGATAGTGATGTATCAGCTGTCTCAGAACAGCAGGGAGTAAAAGACAAAATTTTAAACAAGTTTGCTCTAATGGCGCAAGGAAGGATGACTACACACAAAAAAATAAATGTGAGGGCTACAGAGGAGGTGGTCGAGGAGGGAGAGGAGAAGGAAACAAAAGCTCACCAATAGATGTGGACAGCCCAGTGGGAAGCAGGACAAGGGGCCAACACAAATCAAAATGAAGAACAGAAGAACGGTGGTCAACCTTTCAGGTCAGGAATTGTATTTATATGAAATTGAGGTTTTGTCATTAGGCCTTTCTTTTTGCCCTCCCACTGTTTTTAACTACACTCAATGCAGAATTGATCTTTTTCAATTTATACGTAAACTTAAATTGAGAAAATGGTATGCTATTAGAATATCTGAAAATCATGATATAACATCCATAACTCTAAGCTGTATTAGTATAGGAGATATAGATCTGCTACACACTATACACAAACTAGAGGGTGGAGAAAATGTTCCAGAGGACCCCTACTTAAACCTAATCAATGACAACATTCATCTTGACCTATGCCACACAAGCGGTTTCAAACCAAAATCTATATTTCTCCCACAAATAACCAATGAGGCCATAGATCCCTTTGAAAAAGGTGTGATAAAAGAATTTGAAAAAATTATCAAAAAAGTTTATCACAAGAATTACAATCTTAGTAAAGAACATTATGAAGCTATACAAACTATTAAAAATGACACTAACATTGTAGTCAAAATATCTGATAAAAGTGGAAATGTCCTAGTAATGTCTGGAATGATGTATCTAACTGAGGGTTTACGGGAATTGAATGACAGAGACAATTACGAAAAGACTACTAAAAGCAAATATGAACAGGCACATAGGGAGTACCAGGAACAACTTACAGAGTGAAAGAATCAAGGGCTGCTGGAATGGGAGGAATTGGAATTCCTCAAATGTAAATATCCCAAACTACCAGCCTTTTACTTGCTTCCGAAATTTCATAGAAGTGAGACCAATCGCCCAGGGCGACTTATTGTGTCGTCAAGGGGTAATTACCTTGAAAATACTTCATGGTACATTGATTTCTACTTACAACCGTATGTCCAAGAACTTCCATCTTTTATAAAAGATACAAGTGATTTTCTTAGGACTATTGATTTGATAGATTGGAAAGAAGATTACCTTATGATGTGCTTGGATGTGACAAGCCTTTATACACGTATTCCCCACGAAGCAGGTATTAAAGCTTGCCGCATTACTTTAAGAATCGTTCTCTGTCATACCTATTACATACGGAAATGATTTTGGATATGATGTTTAAATGCCTTACCCAGAACTTCTTCATTTTTGATAAAGTCATCTATCGCCAAACACTCGGAACCGTGATGGGGACCTGCTTCGCCCCCAGTTTCACAGGTCTTTACCTGGGCAGGTGGGAGGAGCAGGTCACCACCGCAATGCCCACTTACAAAGATAACGTTGTAAAGTGGGTAAGATATATAGATGACATTTTCTGCGCATGGAAAGGCACATATGAACAGGCTACCCAATTTGTGGAAACTCTCAACATCAATTCATATAATCTAAAATTCTCTAGTAGAATAGAAAAAGAGTCCATATAATTTTTGGACCTAAAAATAACAGTCATAGATAAACATCTAGAAAGTTCCCTTTTTAGAAAAGAGATGGCAGGCAACAGCCTCTTACATGCGGGAAGTTGCCACCCAAGTAACCTCCTACATTTATTTTTCAGAAAGACACACATTCACTGGATGATGTCATCAGTGATGTTATCTGTGATGTCATTTGAGATTTCATGAGTGATGTCATGAGTGATGTCACTGACCATGTCATGAGTGATGTAATATGTGACGTCATCAGCAGTGGATTGCGGGCGCGCGAGTTATAGTTAGCTAAACTAACTATAACTGGGGAATTTCAATAGTTTTATGTGAGAGAAATGTCCAGCTAACTATAACTTGGGTGAAACCTATGTTTTTTTCAGTGAATTTCTAAAGTTTTTTAAATGCTAATTCCTAACTATAACGAGTGTGAAACCTATGGTTTGTTCAGTGAATTTCTAAGGTTTTTTAAATGGTCATTCCTAACTATAACCTATGTTTTTTTCAGTGAATATATATATGCACTGGAAAACTAAACACCCACTTCCTTCTCTACAACCTCTCTAATTTTTCAAGATTTTCATCTTCCACTCAATTTATACATCATCCACACATACACACATCTAATTGCTGCCTTCCTTAACTGTGATTATCAACGAATCTTCTATTTTATATTCATATTCAAAGTGCAAGCCCTTTATCGAGCCTTTTTGTTGTAACTACTGTTCCAGGAATTCTGCTAATACACAGAACTGTGCATAAAGACTTAGGACCTCAGTGTATTATGGTGTTTCAAAACCCACCTTACTATACAAACAACCTACCAGACTAGAAATCAGTGACTCATTGGTTCTTCGCCTTAGAGCAGTGTTTCCCAAACTGTGGTCCGCGGACCCCCATGAGTCCCTCACACATTCCCAGAGCGTCCGCAGGCAGCAGTTTTAAAAGCACTGCAAAGTATCTTGTTTAATTACCAGTTTTCAAAGAACAATAAAAATGTGAAGAGAACAACAGTGATTGAGTTCACTGCTGGAGAGACATGAGAGTTTTATCCAGTGACAGCTGTGACTGAACTAATGTAACACAAAGCGTTGAAATGCCTACTGCAAAGAAGTGTACCATGCATTTTAAAAAACAGTATTTGATATGCATCGGTCAGTGGGTTACTGCTTTTGTCACACAGATTCTTTTGTTACACTGCAGTTCATAAGTGACAATCATAATCTAGCACAGTGACCAAAACCTGTCATCAAACAACTGCTTGCAAACTCCAAGGTACAAGTTAGTGACATGCTTTTTTTCAGTCTTTCAGTATCCTGATGCTTCTAAAAAGGTTTCTTTGGGTGGAAATACATTTTTATTGTTGAAGTCAATGCTAACCACTGTGTTATGTTCTGAATCCTGAGTTTGTGCTTCTCCAGACCAGCACTCCTTAAGTTTATGCTTCTCCAGACCAGCCTCCTTGGCTTAACAACACACTCTACAACTTCAGAAATGCAAGGCTGCATCATATTTACAAGAAAATGGTGCAGCCCTGCGTTTCCCCTGCACTGGCGCTACATTTATTAGGTGTACTGCCTAATGCATCACACATGGAAGTTACAAAATGTCTTTTTTTTAAAGATTGTTTATGTGCATAAAGGGTCGCCTTCCTGAACATAAACAATCAAAGGCGTTTTACAAAAACGAGGAGAACTGAAGCATTTCTCATTGTTTCGCCAAGTTAAGACCACGTTTTCCATGGCCTTAATTTTGGCCCTGCTTCCCATTTACGCTGCTCTTGTAAATAGGCGGCATCGTCAAAATCAATGGGTGCCACAGAGGAAACACCCACCACAACACGCACTGCCCACCGCTTTCACGCTAAGCATTGTGTCAACGGGAGTCTTATTTACAAGGGACTGTTAAGCCACGTTAAGTGACTTAACATTGCCTTGTAAATAAGGCAAAGCCCCTATCGCCGCAGAAAGTGACTTAACGTTGCCTTGTAAATAAGGTAAAGCCCCTATCGCCGCAGAAAACTCTCAGAAAGTGATGTTCCCATGGTGATAGGAACTTGTAAATATGTCACTAAAATCATTAGTAATATTTGAGTATTTGTTTTTTGTACACATATGTGTTAATTTTTTCCGAATTACGGTTTTAATGTTTGAAATTTAAATCCTACAAATTGCTTGGTGGTCCCCAGCTTCCAGGGTTGACTCTATGGGGGGTCCTCACGAGTCAAAAGTTTGGGAACCACTGCCGTACAAAAAAAACACCAATGACTAGTCAACCCAGAACATGCCACTTAGATTACATGAAGTAACGTGGATAACAATAGCACTCTTTCATTATACTCTTACACCAGTCCAATACAAGATGTAAATAAAGAACGTGCAACTTTAAAATGTTTATTTATTACGCCAAAATCTCATGCACAGTACCTTCGATAATACAACCAAACATATTATCACAAACAAGGTTGTCAGCATTGTTACTATTCTATAAGATACAAACGGCAAAAGCATTCTATAACACTATAGGCAAACACATTTAAAATATACCTACATTTCACCCTCCCTACCTGGCAGAATAATTTATAACTACAGAAAGTCTCATAGGATTGCATGGTCAAACCCATACCTCTGGTACTCAGCAGTAATACATCACATTCAGTGCTCCACAAACTATCAAATTATGAATGTTCTCCAACTGTGTGTAACTTTGCCTCCACAATGCATTATGAAAAGCGCAAGTATCAAAGATGGACGCAACTACATATGTATTATGGCTCAAACTTTTATTATGGCTCCGAGGATCATTCTGAACAGACACAGTATTCAAGATAACTTTGATGTTCCATGCTCTCACTATACACACAAAACTAGCGAGGCACTTTGCAAATCTAGCATACCAAATTATTCTCATATAAAATAAAATACTCAGCCTTCTCTAAACAATATCAGAAGTGTGTGTCACGTGCAAAGCAGAGCAGGAAAGAAAAAGTAGCGTGTAAGCTTCTAATAAACCCATGCTAACTTAACAAGGTGTGAGCGAAAGCCTCAGCACATGATAGAAACGTGTGCCACTTAGAAACTTAGAAACGCACACTCCAAGACTAAAAACCAGAGTCAAGTTCACATTTCCCAAAAAAACGTATTCGCTCTTTGATAGAAAGCAGTAGCTAAAAAATAAAGAATACGCAGAAAAATCAAAGAGTCTTAATCCAACAGCATGTAAGCACAGTATGTAGCAATAGTCTCCAACAGGAAGTCATTGTTCTCATCTGAAAACATTTCAGCCATCCAATTCAATAGTGAGAATGAACATACATGTTCCTCAACCACCGGAGCCTCTATCACCATCAGAGGAAAACTCGGGTCATCTTCATGGTAACTGCGTGACAAGAACTCAAGCGCCGCTGCTAAAACATTCCAATGTTCCATTATTCCATGTGTCGCTGCTAAGGCCATGATCCCGCCGCCAGAACAGAGCACGTCATGAACCACTAAAGGACTCATTAACTGGTCATAATCTGCGTTGGGAGACACCGCACTGCAGAGACACAAATTCAGGGCCCAGTCGAAATCACATCTCAGGCAATGGAAGACTGGCTGAACGCATGTGAAAAAGGAGAATCGAAATGATAATCCATAAGCTGTACTCAACGTTGCAAGAGGCAGCGCGCCATAGTAACTAAGCATTTGGTTGCGGACCAGCAACAACCGAGAAATATTGTCGTCTGCTGCAAGATGTGCATCAATTTTTTAGCAAACAAATTAATACAAGGACACTGGCAACTAATGTGACCATTAAGCACAATTCACCAAAGATGCTGCAAAAAATGCAATGAAAAAACGCTGACAAGACACTAAATATACTTTCTACAGAAGTCACAAGACCAATTCTTATAATTTTAAAAAAGTAAGCTAACCCCCTACTCGAGGACGCATTAAAGATAGTCTAAGTTAACTCCCTAAAATTCCACGGCATGTCTGTATTTAACAAAGCATACACTTCTGTGCGGGTGTTTGCTACATGACGGACAAATGTTTCTCTAGCAGATGTAAGAGCGACCTCTTTTTGGGACAATGGCGCTCCTATATGACTCATTTGGTTCACTCTGCTTTCAAGGTCAAAACCGACAGCCATATGGAAACATCCAGCTTCCCATGCAGAGGAGTTAACACAACTTTTTTTTATCAAAGCACATGATCAGTTACCGTAATCATGTAAGCATTGCCTAACATTTCACAATAAGACACATAGCTGAATCGGATCTCCAATAACTGACTACTTCTAACTATTCTCATAGCTCGCCCTGTGCTCTCCTTTGACAGAGAGAGAGTGATGGCACCATATTTTCTACTGCTAATCATTCTCAGCATATGCTACGAATACGATAAAACGTCGATAATTTTAACATCAGTCCTTCATAATATGCCCCAAATTTCATAACGGGCCCTGCATTGCAAAATGCCATGCAGGGCACGTAACGAAGCGGCATATTATGAACAACATAAGGCGATACATTATCGCCGCTTTTATCGATAGAAAACTGCAGATACATCAGCAATAATGGGCTTGATAACAGGCCCTTGTAAATTCCCATAGCAGACTAGGTTCTGGTGTTAACCTGGGCTGCCATAGAAATTCACAACTCCGTCCATCACCACCCCCTTTTGTACCACTTTGTTCGTCATAAGTTGGCAGGGTATGCTCAGAAGTGAGTCCCTTGCTCACTTTACCACTGGATTCAAGCAAGCCGGGCTGAAGATGGCTGAAATGCCAGAAACCGGTCCTCGGAAGCTTGCTTCTGGTCCAGGGAAGGCATGGCTTGGCAGTTCGGGCTGGACTGTTCCCATGAGGCACAGGGTCAGGCTGATTTGCATATGGCCATGTCTGAACTGGGGTGGCAGAGTGGGCTAAAGAACGGTGATGGATTAAACCCAGATCTGTTGACTGGGTGTGAGTGTATGATTGGTTCAGATGCTCCGTCCATCACCACCTCTTTTTGTACCGCTTTGTTTGTCATAAGTTGGCAGGGTATGCTCAGCCATGAGTCCCTTGCTCAATTTGCCACTGGATTCAAGCAAGCCGGGCTGAAGACGGCTGAAATGCCAGAAACCGGTCCTCAGAAGCTTGTTTCCGGTCCAGGGAAGGCATGGCTTGACAGTTCGGGCTGGACAGTTCCCATGAGGCACAGGGTCAGACTGATTTGCATATGGCCATGTCTGAACTGGGGTGGCAGAGTGGGCTAAAGGACGGTGATGGATTAAACCCATATCCGTTGACTGGGTGTGAGTGTTTGATTGGAACAGATGCTCTCTCCATCACTACCCCCTTTTGTACCGCTTTGTTTGCCATAAGTTGGCAGGGTATGCTCAGACGTGAGTCCCTTGCTCACTTTGCCACTGGATTCAAGCAAGCCGGGCTGAAGACGGCTGAAATGCCAGAAACCGGTCCTCAGAAGCTTGTTTCCGGTCAAGGGAAGGCATGGCTTGACAGTTCGGGCTGGACAGTTCCCATGAGGCACAGGGTCAGACTGATTTGCATATGGCCATGTCTGAACTGGGGTGGCAGAGTGGGCTAAAGGACGGTGATGGATTAAACCCAGATCCGTTGACTGGGTGTGAGTGTTTGATTGGAACAGATGCTCTCTCCATCACTACGCCCTTTTGTACCGCTTTGTTCGCCATAAGTTGGCAGGGTATGCTCAGACGTGAGTCCCTTGCTCACTTTGCCACTGGATTCAAGCAAGCCGGGCTGAAGACGGCTGAAATGCCAGAAACCGGTCCTCAGAAGCTTGTTTCCGGTCCAGGGAAGGCATGGCTTGACAGTTCGGGCTGGACAGTTCCCATGAGGCACAGGGTCAGACTGATTTGCATATGGCCATGTCTGAACTGGGGTGGCAGAGTGGGCTAAAGGACGGTGATGGATTAAACCCAGATCCGTTGACTGGGTGTGAGTGTTTGATTGGATCAGATGCTCCGTCCATCACACCCCCTTTTGTACCACTTTGTTCGCCATAAGTTGGCAGGGTATGCTCAGACGTGAGTCCCTTGCTCACTTTGCCACTGGATTCAAGCAAGCCGGGCTGAAGACAGCTGAAATGCCAGAAACCGGTCCTCGGAAGCTTGTTTCCGGTCCAGAGAAGGCATGCCTTGACAGTTCCGGCTGGACTGTTCCCATGAGGCACAGGGTCAGACTGATTTGCATATGGCCATGTCTGAACTGGGGTGGCAGAGTGGGCTAAAGAACGGTGATGGATTAAACCCAGATCTGTTGATTGGGTATGAATGTTTGATTGATTCAGATGCTCCATCCATCTCCACCCCTTTTTGTACCGCATGGAAATTCACAATGGCATATTATCAAGACCATTATCGCCGCTTTATCGGCAGTTTCCTGACGATAAACGCGGGGAGAATGTATAGCCTTATGTTGTGGATAATGTGGCCCAAAATTCCTTTTATTAATTTAATTGTTTACTTAACTACAATAATCCAGATTCCGTTCTTTATCATCCCCCACCCTGCCCCTCCCCCGCTCTGCCTGTCTCACCGCAACCATGGCCCGCGTCTGGACTTGATAATACGCCCTTGTTAATTCCCATAGAAGCCCATGTTAACATTACAACATGGGCTTCTATGACAATTAACAAGGGCGTATTTTCAAGACCATTTTCGCCACTTTATCGTCAGTTTCCTGCCAATAAAATGTCGATAATTTTAACACCAGTCCTTCATAATATGCCCATCAGTGCCACATTATCAGTAAAGGGCAATACATTATTGCCGCTTTTATCAGCAACAAACTGCCAATAAAGCGATGATAATGGGCTTGATAATAGGCCCATGTAAATTCCCATAGCAGCCCAGGCTCTAATATTAACCTGGGCTTCTATGGCAATTCACAAGGATATATTATCAAGCTTATTATCGCTGCTTTATCAGCAGCTTCCTGCCGATTAAAGCGACGATAATATATCTCCTTTTATGATAATATGGACCATTGCTCTTTTTTGTTTTTACCAGTAAACTTAGGTGCATATTATCAAGGGCCGTTGTTAAAATGATCGCTGTTTTATTGGCAGGAAACTGCTGATAAAACGGCGATAATGAGCTTCATAATACGGCCTTGTTTTTTCCCATAGAAGCCCATGTTAACCCCAGAACATAGGCTTCTATGAGAATTTACAAGGACCCCAGACACCCAGGTACCCGGAGCTGGAAGGTAATTTTACAAATCACTGCCCTAGAAAGGTGGCGTTCTCCTCGACGTGTACCGTGAGAGGAAGGGAGAGCTCAAAACATATATATTTTTAAAAAGACCCGAGGGGTGCCGCTCCCTGAGACTGCGGGGAATAGGACCGTAAGCCCCCCCCCCGCATACTTCAAACTAAAACCAGAGAAGTGCCGTTCCCCAGAGCTCGGAGCACCTTACAAGCCCCCATTATGCAGAAAAATTGCCCCTGTAATTTGCCCCCCGGGACCTAATGAAAAAGACAGGCTTCTACTTTTTTTTTTCACCTTTTCCACCGCGTACAAGTACTGCACGAGTACCCCGCCATTTTTTATTAAAAAAAAAAAAAATGGATCCTAAAGATCTATGTACCACCCCCTGACCAATACTATAGGCTCAGAATGTTTCTACCCTGCCCCTTTCCTTATTTCTCAACTTTGTTTTACTGTTTTCTTGTGACTCTGCGTTCCCGACAAGCAACATGACTGCCAACACTTCCTGGTTTGGAGTATTGACAGCCAATCAGCATGCAGCTCCTGCTCGTAATTGTAGGTATTTACATGCGTGTATGCCGCGATTTTTCTTTAAAAGAAAGAAAATAAAAAATAGAGCCTAAACACCCATGTACGACCCCCTGAGCAAGCCTAGAGGGTCAGAATTTTTCTACCCTACCCCCTTCCCTTGTTTCTCAACTTTGTTTTACTGTTTACTTGTGACTCGGTTCTAGCGAGGCACAAGATGGCCACCAACACTTCCTGGTTTCGAGTGTAGACAGAAGGTTCACAGCCAATCAGCATGCAGCTCACGCTTGTAATTGAACAAATTTCAGGACGCATACTGAACTCCGACTCTAGATATAGCTACGATTTTACTTGCAATTTTCTCAATAACTACTGAACAGATTCACACCATTTAACAAAAAGCACCATCTTCAAACAGAACTCTACCTCTCTGCCAAATTTTGTGTAATTCCGTTCAGCCGTTTGGGCTGTAGCCCTGGCTAAAGGTCCCTATGGAAAATTGCATGGGGAAAACACCTTTTGCTACCCCCTTTTTTCCTGGCCCCCGCTTGACGAATCACCCCCAAGCTTTCAGGGAAGGAGCAGAGTAGAGCAGGCCATTTTCTTGGAGAAATTCGCAAAGATTCGTCCACCGGCGCCAAAGGTATTTCAAATAGAACGTTGTGGATTTCCTATGGAAACTAGGTCCTAACTCTAACTAACTACTGGCAACCGCCAGTAGGTAATATATATATATATATATACATATATATATATATATATCTCTCTCTCTATATATATATATATATATATATATATATATATATATATATATATATATATTCACTGAAAAGACCATGGGTTATAGACCATATATAGTTAGGAATTAGCATTTACAAAACCTTATTTTACTCACACAAAACTATTGAAATTCCATATATAGTTAGTTGCACTAACTATATATCGCGCAGCTGCAATCCACTGCTGATGATGTCACATATTACAGCATTCATGACTTGGTCAGTGACATCACTGATGACATTACTGATGACAACATCCAGTGACTGTATGTTTCTGTAAAAGTTAAAATGTCTTACATATTGAAGAATGAGTGGATGTATAAATGTCCGGATGAAGGATTTAGTAGGTGCATGACTGATTGTATGAGAGAGTGATTAAATGTGTCTCACCGAGTGCATGGGTTAGTGATTAAACTGTGTTAATTTGTGCATCATTATATCTGTTGTTCTATCAACTGCTGCATGTGTTGATCAGTAGCTATATGAGTAACAATATGGGTTATTGATTGGTTGCCCAAGTATTTGTATGGGAGAGTGAGTGTGTGTGTGGGGGTGGCTGGGAGGTGTGTGACTGTGCATAGATGTGTGAACAGTTGATTCACTAGATGTATAGGTTCAAAACTGCATGTGGAAACAGCTGTATGGGTGGTTGACTGTGTGCATGAGTGTATTGGTGAGTGAATGGATATCTCAATGCTACATGTCAAAGTAAGTACATATGTAAAACACAGTACATGTGAGAGTTGACATATATAAATTACTGTGTTTAAGAGCCAGTGAATGTGTGAGTGGCTGCATGGATCATTGAAAACTTGTATCAGTGATTGTATAAGAGAGTAAAAATGTGTTAGAATATGTTTCAATAAGTAAGGTGTGTATAACTGTATAGTTGAGGAAATGGAGGTGTGATTGATTCGTTGCATGACTGTCTAGGTGTATGAGTAACTCCATAGATGAGGGACAATCTGTGAGGGCCTGTTTTCACTGAGTGTATATAAGTTTATATCAGAGTCTGTAGAGGTTCATCGTATTAACACATGAATGATGTCATCTGTGATGTTGTCAGTGATGTCATTTGAGTTGTCATCAGTGATGTCATCAGTGATGTCACTGACCATGTCATGAATGATGCAATATGTGACATCATCAGCAGTGGATCGCAGGTGCGTGATATACAGTTAGTGCAACTAACTATATATGGAATTTCAATGGTTTTGTGTGAGTAAAATAAGGTTTTGTAAATGCTAATTCCTAACTATATATGGTCTATAACCCATGTTTTTTTCAGTGAATTTCAATGGTTTTTTAATAGCAAATATCAAAAGCTTTAAAATGTCAAGTACGTGGTAGGTAAAAATATTTTCGTGTCTATGCACGCTGATGTGCTTTGAACGCTGCCCCCCCTCCCTCCCCCCCTCTTTTCTTTTAGGAGTATTTTCTCTTTGCAGATAGTGAAGGGTAGGTAACGCAGGCCATTGCCCCCGTTGTAATCTGTCGTTCCTGCTTCCCTCTCCATTTGATTGATTGTTATCCAAGCATTTACTGTTTTAGAATTGGTTCTCTTTGGTTCATTCACTATTTACAAACAAGCACAGAGTCGCAATACTCTGTTTAGTCTTTGCAGATAGTGAAAAATTGTTAGAAACAACAAAAGGAATGAAGCAAAATCAGTAGGCCACTAATGGGATTTCTTTTTGACCTCGCTAAAATAGAACCATTAGGAACAACCCCTCATGAGAAATATGAAACTAGTGGGAGGAACTGAGCTCGACGCCATGATGGCTGCAAGACAGCTCAGCTCCGCCGCCCACCCCGCCCAAAACAACGACAAACCCTATGCAAATATTATAAATATATACAACACACCAGCAAAGTAACAGGGTAAAACGTTTTATTAAATAACTATTTACATGACAGCCTGCTGCAACATCGATCCAAATGCTTGCCGCCGTTCCTGGGATTTCTCCCCGACTACTCTGCAGCCTACGAGATGGAGAGGCCGGGGCGTTGACTAGGCGGGGCCTCCGGCCGCAACCACAGCGCCAACGATCGCTGCTAACAGCCACTGATCTGAAGAACCGCTGCCTGCGATGCTTCCCTGAGCCGCTTGACGGAGGCCCCCGAGGGGCGGTGTGGTGGCGCGGACTCGGAGGGTGCGCTTGACTCCTGCCCCCTCCATAAGTCTTGTTGCCCTGGTGTGGCCTGAGATCACCCCCGACATAGGCGGTCAGCTCCCGGGGTCAGGCAGAACTTGTTGCCTTTTGGTGACTATTCCATTCTGGACCTTGTCCCACAATCCGTTTGACCTGAAGACACGCCCTGCGGTGCCCTGGTCCAACCATCACATATACCTGCGCCAGGACACGGCGTGGGGTGCACTGGAAGGGAGAGGCGGCGCGAACGAGCCTCCTCCACCTCCCCAGGTGGAGGTTTCTCAGCTACACCCCAGCGCTTCACTCGGCCACCTGAGTTGCGCCCGCTCCTGCGGCACAGGGCCTCGCTCGGCCAGCTGAATTGCGCCTGCTCTTGTTATTACAGCGTCTCACCTGCCATCCGGATGAATTGCACCCACTCTTGCAGTACAGCGAGAGGCGGCTGCCACGGAGCTCAGGAAATGGCGGTCGGCTCCACAGACTTGGGCCTGGCCTGCAAGGATGACTCTGGGCAACCCTGGAACTCGGACGCTTGACTGCTAGGGCATGGGCCCCATTCCCAAAAGCGTCCCCTCAGCCTTGAAGATACTACAAGAGTCACCGGCGCCCCCGACTCCCGCAGACTTCCGGTGGAGAGCGACTGCCATGATTGCTCGCGGAATGGCCACGACGTAGCCACGGAATGCTCTCATGCTGATGCCAGCTTTAGTCTGAAACATCCAGAAACACTGTAGACTACCAATTCGATCAGTTCCGGTGGAGCCCCAACGTGACCCGGTAGAGAAGAACTTGCCCTCCCCTCTTTGACTGATGGTTCTTCTTGCCTGTCCCTTCTGTCATATGACGCGCCGCGTTAGCGCACCCGGAAGTGCTCCGGTGCGCGAGGCGCGAAAAGCAGCTACCCGGAAGCGATCCGGGGCGCGGAGCGCGTAACGTAAGCATAACAGGTCATGTGACTTGTTAATAAAACTTTTCATTGGTTCATTTCACTTTTGGGTTCCTAATGATGTAAGGCTAGGTCATGTGACCTAAAAATAACACTTTTCATTGGTTGAGAACTATTTTTTCTCCCAAATGATGAAAACCCCTCCTTGTTTCCTCACTCTGACTTTCATCTTTGTGAGAGGAAGACCCTTTTTCATCACTTAGCAAGTGTTGTAGCTTCAGCTGGTGCATCCCCACCACCACCACCACCTCCTAGGAAGAGAGTAAGTAAGTAAGTAAGTAAGCTTTATTTCGATATATAAAAACATATCATAAAAGCAAAACATCACAGTATAAAACAATAATCGAACAAACAACTTACAATTCATTGTGCCTTTAAAAAGATCTGTCTGTTTGGACAAGAAAAACATGTTAAAAAAAGGGGGAGACGTTATTGGATCATCAGTTTTTTAGTGGTTCTTATACGCCAAGCCCATCCTAGGAATTTTGCCAAACAGATGGCAAAAAAGGGTCTTGTGTCTGAGAGCAGTATTCTCAAAGCTT
This sequence comes from Lissotriton vulgaris, assembly GCF_964263255.1. NCBI lineage: Eukaryota > Metazoa > Chordata > Amphibia > Caudata > Salamandridae > Lissotriton > Lissotriton vulgaris. The sequence goes on along the minus strand of NC_141696.1, from coordinate 456,837,208 downwards.
CCAGGTGTGAACGGGTTCCTAGGCTCCTAAAAAGAGGCTTCAACCACCTCCGTCTGGGAGCCAAATAGGCTCGACACTCAAATAAAAAGTGTGCAACGGATTCTGTTTTCAGCTCACAAAATGGGCAGTCGGGAACAGTTTGCAAGGGTGGTTTCCAGGTAGAAGTGAACTGGCCTAAAGGTAAAACCCCAACCCTAAATTTAAAATATAGAGCCCTATCATAAGGACTGTGGATCAAGTCCATATAGGCTTCTCTGGAGGGGTTACATTTAACCATCAGGAAGTTGGCAACAGTTTTTGGATGGTTTGATTTACCCAGTCTCTCGCTATCGACCCAAGACCAATAGGCCTTCTTCAATTCCTGTTTGGGAGGTGCAGTTTTATTTTCCCACGCATTTCCTAGACCAAGCAAGATAAGTGCCTTCTTAACCTCTCTAAGCCAGGCGATCTTGTGCCAGCCAGGAAGGGACAAGACATCTTTTAGGGCATCCGCATAGCTGTGGAGTTCAGGAACGTTCCAAATTCTGGACCACAGTAATAAGGGGCGTAGTTTAGCTTGCTCGCAGATAGGGCGGGTACCTGCGTCGAGCAAGAGTGGGATTGTGGGAGTGCTCTGGGGTAACCTCATCAAGTCTTTATGAAATTTGTTTTCTAGGTGGGCCAAAGTGTCCACTCTCTGGGTTCCCCAAAGTTCTGCGCCATACAATGCTGCACTCACAACCCTGGCCCTATAGATGTCAAGAAGTGCCCCGATCGGTTTTGTGGAAGAGGCACGTTGTTCTTTAAGTAAAGCGCCAACAACCCTCTTGTGGGTTAGAAACACTTTCTGGTGGTGGGCCTTCCAATTCATACTATCACAGAGGCGTATGCCTAGATAGTCGAATTCTTTGACCCGTTCTAATGGAACAGAGTCTAGAGTGGGGGGTTTAACAGTTTTCTTCGGGGGGTTGAGGACAAGAAATTTGGTCTTACCAATATTTATTGCTAAGCCCTTGGTATCACAGAAGGCTTTAAAGTTGTTAAGTAGCGCCTGTATGCCTATTGGTGACTTCGAAATCAGGAGGGTGTCATCCGCAAACAGGAGCGTCGGGATTTTCCTTCCGGCCAGGGATGGTGCATCTGCAGGATGTTGTAAAAGATGCTCCACCACTCCATTTACGTACAGCGAAAACAGAGTGGGGGCAAGCACACACCCCTGGCGGACGCCCCTGTCTACTGGGATACACAGTGTTTTTTCTCCCTGGGCACCCCATCTGATTTGAGCAAAGTTGTTTGCATGGAATTTTATCAATAAGTCCAGAAGGTAGGGAGGTAGACCTAGACCGTCGAGGACTTTCCACAGTAATGCTCGTGGGACCAGGTCGAAGGCCGTTTTTAAGTCTATAAGGACTAGGTATAAACTGCCTCCTCCTAGCACCACTACCGTCCAATAGAGCATTAGAAGGCGGAAAGTCTGCTCGACGGTGCCTGTCCCTGATCTAAAACCCGCTTGGAAATCAGATAATATCTGGTTGTCGTCCACCCACTCCAGAATCCTGCCCAATACCACTTTCCCCGCCACCTTTTGAGTTGTGTCCAACAAACTGATGGGGCGGTAATTAGCTGGGTCTTCCCTGTTGCCTTTCTTGAAAATGGGGATGACTTCGGCGCCCCTCCAAGAGTCAGGGAAAGATCCCCCCAACGTAACCTCATTAAGAAGTGCAGCAATTAGTCTGCTCCAAAATGGGGGATTATTTTTTATCAGGTCGCCCGGGATCCCGTCCGGGCCTGCCGCTTTGTTGGGAACAATACAACTAATTGCCTTCTCTACTTCTACAGCGGTGAATGCAACTTCGTTTGGTGGGAGGACTGTGGAACTGAGCCGTGGTAGTGGGTCTGGTTGAAGGGGCCCTGTTTGCGCTGTGTACAAGTTCGAAAAATGGGCAAACCAGGAAGCGCCAGGGATGTTACAAGTCAGTTGGTGATCTATGGGCTTATCTCTTGACCTTAGCAAGTCCCAGAACCCCTTGGCATCTTTCCTTGTACTTGCCTCCGTTAAATCACGCCAAAAATTGTAGTCATATGACCGCTTGGCCTCAGTCACAGATTTCCTGTAGAGTTTCCTGGCAGACCTGATGACAGCTTGGTCTTTCCCTTTTACTGCAGCCACGAGTTCACTCTTAGCATTTCGGCAATTCGCTGTGAACCACTTTCCATTTGCTCTCGGGGCACCTTTTGCAGCGCTTCTGGCGCTGGGTTTCAAAATGGTGAATAGCCCACTTAGTGCTGTTACTGTCTCTAAAAATAGTGATAAGAACTTCTTACTATCACCGTTTGTAGCACCAAACTTGGATTCAGCCTGTAGTAGGATGGTTTCAGCTTGTGTCATCCGTGCCTCATCTGCTGCGACTCTTGCCCATTTGAGACGTCTCCCACAGTTCGAGGGGAGGATCTCACGTGAGGATTTCCATATCTGGATGGTGGTTTCTTGAGAGCCCTGGTGCCAGGGAACAGAAATGGTTACAGCAAGAGGGTTGTGGTCGCTATCACAGGTTTCTATAACCTCCATGTCTTGATGGTATGGCCAGAGGGTATAGTTGAGCATGACAAAGTCAATTCTGGAAGAGTGGCCCATCCTATTATATGTGTGGGCACCCATGGGATCTGACCTAGAACGCCCATTTGTTGCTCTCAAATTGTACTCCATACGGAGAGCGTTTATATCGATCGCCCTTTGTGTCCATTTCGGGATCGGGTCAAGGTTCAAGATGGGGATTCCCCTCCTATTATCCTCCTCATTAGTGTCCAGAATATCTTCTTTAGCTAGAGGCTCAAAACAGCAGTTAAAATCGCCTGCCAGCAGGACGAGGGAGTCAGCGTCGCAGGCAGCCAGATTGTTGCTTAAACCTAGTGAGGTTAAAGATCCTCCGTTCCTGCTGTCCCTTAAGTAGATATTAAATAGTTCTAGCTTCCTTCCCCCTTTGTGATGGAGTGTTAGCCATTGGAGGTCAGGAGATTCAGTAGATCTTTGGAGAACGCTGAGGTCTAGAGCTATATTGATCCAAATAAGGAGACCGCCGGACGGGCGTCCTTTGGAGCCTTGATGATGAACAGCCGGGACGTAGAAGGTCGAGAAACCCACTCTATATCTAGGTTCCTGGCACCATGTTTCCTGTAACAAACAAATGTCGTAGGGTGCCAGGAAGGTGTTCCATTCCGGGTTGTCAAGGTTACGTTCGAGGCCAGCCACATTCCAGCTTAAGATCTTCAGTGAGGATTCACCGGGTGGAGAGTTTTTAGGAACGTGAGTGGGTAAGGAAGAATTTTTTTCATCCGGAATGGTTAGTAATAGGGGGGTCTTAGTCCGAAAAAGTTCAGTGGGGGCAGCACTGTCTGGCAGTTTGATCTCCCTTAGATTGGATTGAGCGGGAGGAGGTGGGGTCAGGCAGTGGCTGACTGGCCATAATTCCATCTTTATACAATCTGGAGTAGCCGTTTTAGTCAGATCCAAGACACGTGGCGTGCGAGTCAGGAGCCCGCCATCGTTATTTTGTGGGCTGTAAGTTTGATTTCCAGATGTTACTGTGTCCATAGGAGACGAAGCTTTTTCTAATTGTGAGGAAGCGGGGGGCGCAAAAAGTCAATCGACCTCCTCCAGGCCTCCAAATCTGTTGTATGTTGAAAGGCCATTCCAATGTAAAAGGGTGTCCATTGGCCTCGTAGGATGGATGTTCCATGGATGGTGCTGCACCAAGGACCAGGTATCCGCTTGGGTGTGTACTTGGCGTGGAGGGTAAAAGAAGGATAGCGGCCTCGGGATGACAAGGGAATCTTCGCTAGTTGGCCAAGAACAAATATGGCGTGCCGTGTGTGGGTCATCAAAAGTTACAACTACGCAATCCCCTTGCTTAGATTTCTTTGTTGGGCCCACCCAGGGTATTCTACGGACCATCATTACCCGGCTTCTCTTGCCATTAGGAGCTGGTCTGTTAACGCTAAGCCAGTGCATTGTTTTGTTTTTCAATGACCAATGGTTTTCGTATTGGTCGGTGCCGAGGACAGGGACACCTGTCAACACAACTACATATTCGTTGGCCTCTGGAGGAAGATCTATATAGCCTCCTCTGAAATTTTATTTTGGTCGGGGGCCCTGGGTTTCAGTAGAGTGGGGTCTAGTAGGTGGTACCAAATTTGGATTTATTTTTTGCGGCTTAGAATTCCGCACAGGAGCCTGCGGTTTGGGAGCCTGAGGTTTAGCGGTCGTGGAAATTTGATCCACAGCCACCGTCCTCGGCTTGGGAACAGGCCTTGCAGCAGCAGGTACTGGAACGGAGTGCTGCTCGGCTTGTACAGCAGGGGCTGGCAATTGTGGATCGGATAAGGACACGCCCTGATTTTCAATAATGCTCTTCTCCATCTCGAGTAGATTGTTTTCTATCCTAGACAATCTTAAGTCGAGTTGTGAGAGAAGTGTTTTTAGTGTTTCCCAGACTTGGTCTATGAACTCCTTCTCATTTTGTCCCTGGTCCTGCACCTGCGACCTCTCAACCTCTGGGGTGATGGTGGCTAGACCCTCTCCCATTTTTTGGCATACTGGCTGTGATCTTAAGGGACCCTCAGGTAAGGCAGTACATGCCTGAGTATTAGCCATTGTAAGATGTTGGGAAACTGCCACTTTAGCCTTTTTGCGGGAGTAGGCTGAGCGTGATTGGCGTTTTCTTTTGGATTGCGCGCCACTAGCGCAGGAAGTAGTTGGAATTACTTGGGCAGGAGGATTAGGGATGGGGGACTGAGTATGGGGGAGTGCAGGGAAACTTAGCTCTTCTAAAGTGCGTGTTTGCTCTAAGGGGGGAGCGGGAGAGGGAGTAGTCGGGGGATGATGTAGATCAACCTGAGTAATGATGCTATTTGGGCGAACAGGGCGAGCAGGGGTGACAGCAGAGGCTATATGGCCTAGGGATGATTTTTTCGAATGGGCCATTACCTCGGACAACCTACGTGCGGCTGCCAGTTCTAGGGATACCCGAGTTTGGAGTTTGGATATTTCTTCATCAATAGCTATATTAGTGCGAGTGATGAAGTCATCCATAGGACCACTAACTTGTGAACCACCTTTGGCAGCCTTGCTACGTGTCATCCTAGTGCTCATAATGCTTACGGTAGAGTTGGGGCCCTCACACACCCTGCTAGATAAGTTGCCTCTATGAAGCTGGCCTAGCTTAACACAATGGTAGAACAACCGGCGGGGTAGGAGTAACAAGGGGGGTGGGCCAGGGCCGTCCTCGAACGGCCTCAAACGGCCCGCTCTTAGCCCGGTCTTCGCTCCGGGCTGCGTCCCGCGCTGCGGGAGGAGTGGCCCCAGATATAGTAGGGTCTGAGGGCAGTGGGCGGGCCGGCAGGGAGAGCGGACCGGAAGTGGTCAGCGGTCACTCAGGGACTCCTGGGAATTGGAGTCCCTGATACGCTCGCAGCCCTGCAGCCCTCTGGTGGTGTTGGACTCCCACTCCTCCTCTCTTGGCGGCAAAGCGGCACCCGCGGAGCGGGTGCGGCAAGCTGTCCGCAAAGTCCTCCTCGCAGTGAAGTCCTCCTCTCAGTGACCAGCCAGAGGTGAGCGCGTCCCAGCTAAGCGCTGTGAAGTAAAGTCTCCCAAATGTTAGGTCCGCTGGTGGGGCTTTAACAAACCCTCAGGTGGGCGGTGGGCGGGCCGGCAGGGAGAGCGGACCGGAAGTGGTCAGCGGTCACTCAGGGACTCCTGGGAATTGGAGTCCCTGATACGCTCGCAGCCCTGCAGCCCTCTGGTGGTGTTGGACTCCCACTCCTCCTCTCTTGGCGGCGAAGCGGCACCCGCGGAGCGGGTGCGGCAAGCTGTCCGCAAAGTCCTCCTCGCAGTGAAGTCCTCCTCTCAGTGACCAGCCAGAGGTGAGCGCGTCCCAGCTAAGCGCTGTGAAGTAAAGTCTCCCAAATGATGAAAACCCCTCCTTGTTTCCTCACTCTGACTTTCATCTTTGTGAGAGGAAGACCTTTTTTCATCACTTAGCAATAGCAAGTGTTGTAGCTTCAGCTGGTGCACCCCCACCACCACCACCACCTCCTAGGAAGAGAGTACCACCTCCTCATGTGATGGTTGAGCAAAAGGTGCCCCCCCCACACCTTCTTGTTGCCTGATTCGGCCAGCTCAATCGATTGAGCATGAGACTCTGTTGTGATCTGAAGAACCGCTGCCTGCGGTGCCTCACTGAGCCGCTTGATGGAGGCCCCCGAGGGGCGGTGTAGTGCCGCAGACTGGGAGGGGGAGCTTGGCTCCTGCCCCCTCCCCAAGTCTCGCTTGGCCAGCCCTGACCAATACTATAGGCTCAGAATCTTTCTACCCTGCCCCTTTCCTTATTTCTCAACTTTGTTTTACTGTTTTCTTGTGACTCTGCCTTCCAGACAAGCAACATGACTGCCAACACTTCCTGGTTTGGAGTATTGACAGCCAATCAGCATGCAGCTCCTGCTCGTAATTGTAGGTATTTACATGCGTGTATGCCGCGATTTTTCTTCAGAGGAAAACTCGGGTCATCTTCATGGTAACTGCGTGCCAAGAACTCAAGCGCCGCTGCTAAAACATTCCAATGTTCCATTATTCCATGTGTCGCTGCTAAGGCCATGATCCCGCCGCCAGAACAGAGCACGTCATGAACCACTAAAGGACTCATTAACTGGTCATAATCTGCGTTGGGAGACACCGCACTGCAGAGACACAAATTCAGGGCCCAGTCGAAATCACATCTCAGGCAATGGAAGACTGGCTGAACGCATGTGAAAAAGGAGAATCGAAATGATAATCCATAAGCTGTACTCAACGTTGCAAGAGGCTTCGCGCCATAGTAACTAAGCATTTGGTTGCGGACCAGCAACAACCGAGAAATATTGTCGTCTGCTGCAAGATGTGCATCCATTTTTTAGCAAACAAATTAATACAAGGACACTGGCAACTAATGTGACCATTAAGCACAATTCACCAAAGATGCTGCAAAAAATGCAATGAAAAAACGCCGACAAGACACTAAATATACTTTCTACAGAAGTCACAAGACCAATTCTTATAATTTTAAAAAAGTAAGCTAACCCCCTACTCGAGGACGCATTAAAGATAGTCTAAGTTAACTCCCTAAAATTCCACGGCATGTCTGTATTTAACAAAGCATACACTTCTGTGCGGGTGTTTGCTACATGACGGACAAATGTTTCTCTAGCAGATGTAAGAGCGACCTCTTTTTGGGACAATGGCGCTCCTATATGACTCATTTGGTTCACTCTGCTTTCAAGGTCAAAACCGACAGCCATATGGAAACATCCAGCTTCCCATGCAGAGGAGTTAACACAACTTTTTTTTATCAAACCACATGATCAGTTACCGTAATCATGTAAGCATTGCCTAACATTTCACAATAAGACACATAGCTGAATCGGATCTCCAATAACTGACTACTTCTAACTATTCTCATAGCTCGCCCTGTGCTCTCCTTTGACAGAGAGAGAGTGATGGCACCATATTTTCTACTGCTAATCATTCTCAGCATATGCTACGAATACGATAAAACGTCGATAATTTTAACATCAGTCCTTCATAATATGCCCCAAATTTCATAACGGGCCCTGCATTGCAAAATGCCATGCAGGGCACGGAACGAAGCGGCATATTATGAACAACATAAGGCGATACATTATCGCCGCTTTTATCGACAGAAAACTGCAGATAAATCAGCAATAATGGGCTTGATAACAGGCCCTTGTAAATTCCCATAGCAGACTAGGTTCTGGTGTTAACCTGGGCTGCCATAGAAATTCACAACTCCGTCCTTCACCACCCCCTTTTGTACCACTTTGTTCGTCATAAGTTGGCAGGGTATGCTCAGACGTGAGTCCCTTGCTCACTTTACCACTGGATTCAAGCAAGCCGGGCTGAAGATGGCTGAAATGCCAGAAACCGGTCCTCCCGAGCTTGCTTCTGGTCCAGGGAAGGCATGGCTTGGCAGTTCGGGCTGGACTGTTCCCATGAGGCACAGGGTCAGGCTGATTTGCATATGGCCATGTCTGAACTGGGGTGGCAGAGTGGGCTAAAGAACGGTGATGGATTAAACCCAGATCTGTTGACTGGGTGTGAGTGTATGATTGGTTCAGATGCTCCGTCCATCACCACCTCTTTTTGTACCGCTTTGTTTGTCATAAGTTGGCAGGGTATGCTCAGCCATGAGTCCCTTGCTCAATTTGCCACTGGATTCAAGCAAGCCGGGCTGAAGACGGCTGAAATGCCAGAAACCGGTCCTCAGAAGCTTGTTTCCGGTCCAGGGAAGGCATGGCTTGACAGTTCGGGCTGGACAGTTCCCATGAGGCACAGGGTCAGACTGATTTGCATATGGCCATGTCTGAACTGGGGTGGCAGAGTGGGCTAAAGGACGGTGATGGATTAAACCCAGATCCGTTGACTGGGTCTGAGTGTTTGATTGGAACAGATGCTCTCTCCATCACTACCCTCTTTTGTACCGCTTTGTTCGCCATAAGTTGGCAGGGTATGCTCAGACGTGAGTCCCTTGCTCACTTTGCCACTGGATTCAAGCAAGCCGGGCTGAAGACGGCTGAAATGCCAGAAACCGGTCCTCAGAAGCTTGTTTCCGGTCCCGGGAAGGCATGGCTTGACAGTTCGGGCTGGACAGTTCCCATGAGGCACAGGGTCAGACTGATTTGCATATGGCCATGTCTGAACTGGGGTGGCAGAGTGGGCTAAAGGACGGTGATGGATTAAACCCAGATCCGTTGACTGGGTGTGAGTGTTTGATTGGATCAGATGCTCCGTCCATCACCACCCCCTTTTGTACCGCTTTGTTCGCCATAAGTTGGCAGGGTATGCTCAGACGTGAGTCCCTTGCTCACTTTGCCACTGGATTCAAGCAAGCCGGGCTGAAGACAGCTGAAATGCCAGAAACCGGTCCTCGGAAGCTTGTTTCCGGTCCAGAGAAGGCATGCCTTGACAGTTCGGGCTGGACTGTTCCCATGAGGCACAGGGTCAGACTGATTTGCATATGGCCATGTCTGAACTGGGGTGGCAGAGTGGGCTAAAGAACGGTGATGGATTAAACCCAGATCTGTTGATTGGGTATGAATGTTTGATTGATTCAGATGCTCCGTCCATCTCCACCCCTTTTTGTACCGCATGGAAATTCACAATGGCATATTATCAAGACCATTATCGCCGCTTTATCGGCAGTTTCCTGACGATAAACGCGGGGAGAATGTATAGCCTTATGTTGTGGATAATGTGGCCCAAAATTCCTTTTATTAATTTAATTGTTTACTTAACTACAATAATCCAGATTCCGTTCTTTATCACCCCCCACCCTGCCCCTCCCCCGCTCTGCCTGTCTCACCGCAACCATGGCCCGCGTCTGGACTTGATAATACGCCCTTATTAATTCCCATAGAAGCCCATGTTAACATTACAACATGGGCTTCTATGACAATTAACAAGGGCGTATTTTCAAGACCATTTTCGCCACTTTATCGTCAGTTTCCTGCCAATAAAATGTCGATAATTTTAACACCAGTCCTTCATAATATGCCCATCAGTGCCACATTATCAGTAAAGGGCAATACATTATTGCCGCTTTTATCAGCAACAAACTGCCAATAAAGCGATGATAATGGGCTTGATAATAGGCCCATGTAAATTCCCATAGCAGCCCAGGCTCTAGTATTAACCTGGGCTTCTATGGCAATTCACAAGGATATATTATCAAGCTTATTATCGCTGCTTTATCAGCAGCTTCCTGCCGATTAAAGCGACGATAATATATCTCCTTTTTATGATAATATGGACCATTGCTCTTTTTTGTTTTTACCAGTAAACTTAGGTGCATATTATCAAGGACCGTTGTTAAAATGATCGCTGTTTTATTGGCAGGAAACTGCTGATAAAACGGCGATAATGAGCTTCATAATACGGCCTTGTTTTTTCCCATAGAAGCCCATGTTAACCCCAGAACATAGGCTTCTATGAGAATTTACAAGGACGTATTATCAAGCCCACCCTCCCAACATTAATAATAAACCCCAGACACCCAGGTACCCGGAGCTGGAAGGTAATTTTACAAATCACTGCCCTAGAAAGGTGGCGTTCTCCTCGACGTGTACGGTGAGAGGAAGGGAGAGCTCAAAACATATATTTTTTTTAAAAGACCCGAGGGGTGCCGCTCCCTGAGACTGCGGGGAATAGGACCGTAACCCCCCCCCCGCATACTTCAAACTAAAACCAGAGAAGTGCCGTTCCCCAGAGCTCGGAGCACCTTACAAGCCCCCATTATGCAGAAAAATTGCCCCTGTAATTTGCCCCCCGGGACCTAATGAATAAGACAGGCTTCTACTTTTTTTTCACCTTTTCCACCGCGTACAAGTACTGCACGAGTACCCCGCCATTTTTTATTAAAAAAAAAAAAAATGATTCTAAAGATCTATGTACCACCCCCTGACCAATACTATAGGCTCAGAATGTTTCTACCCTGCCCCTTTCCTTATTTCTCAACTTTGTTTTACTGTTTTCTTGTGACTCTGCTTTCCCGACAAGCAACATGACTGCCAACACTTCCTGGTTTGGAGTATTGACAGCCAATCAGCATGCAGCTCCTGCTCGTAATTGTAGGTATTTACATGCGTGTATGCCGCGATTTTTCTTTAAAAGAAAGAAAATGAAAAAAATAGAGCCTAAACACCCATGTACGACCCCCTGAGCAAGCCTAGAGGGTCAGAATTTCTCTACCCTACCCCCTTCCCTTGTTTCTCAACTTTGTTTTACTGTTTACTTGTGACTCAGGTCTAGCGAGGCACAAGATGGCCACCAACACTTCCTGGTTTCGAGTGTAGACAGAAGGTTCACAGCCAATCAGCATGCAGCTCACGCTTGTAATTGAACAAATTTCAGGACGCATACTGAACTCCGACTCTAGATATAGCTATGATTTTACTTGCAATTTTCTCAATAACTACTGAACAGATTCACACCATTTAACAAAAAGCACCATCTTCAAACAGAACTCTACCTCTCTGCCAAATTTTGTGTAATTCCGTTCAGCCGTTTGGGCTGTAGCCCTGGCTAAAGGTCCCTATGGAAAATTGCATGGGGAAAACACGTTTTGCTACCCCCTTTTTTCCTGGCCCCCGCTTGACGAATCACCCCCAAGCTTTCAGGGAAGGAGCAGAGTAGAGCAGGCCATTTTCTTGGAGAAATTCGCAAAGATTCGTCCACCGGCGCCAAAGGTATTTCAAATAGAACGTTGTGGATTTCCTATGGAAACTAGGTCCTAACTCTAACTAACTACTGGCAACCGCCAGTAGGTAATATATATATATATATATATATATATATATATATATATATATATATATATATATATATATATATATATATATATATATATATATATATATATATATATATATATCCAAAATGAGTTTTCAGATCTACGATTACACCAAAAGCATCCAGGCACTCACGAACAGGTTTTGTTAAAAAGCTTATTTATTAAGCATCCTCATCAACGCGTTTCGGGAGTCACGCTCCCTTGCTCACGATGTTTGTGCGTTGGTATGAGTTTCCCTTTTCACAACCATGTAGGGTGATAAAAACAGAAAACGGACTTTAGGGGAAGCATTGTTGGGTAAAATGCAGCGGCCATCTTAAAACATTAAAGGTACATAGATATCACAGTGAATACCATATTGAAAGACTTCTCACAACACAACATTAGTACAAAATTCGTTTGTAAACAATGTTAATATTGTATAAAATGGAAGGGATATATACATGTGTGTATCTCTATCCATTTCAATATTACATTTATAATTCTCAAAGTGCAAGTGCATATATAATTTCACAGAAGCATACTAGCTCCTATGCAGAGACAAAGAGTTCTTAGGTTTTTTCTTAATAGAGAAAGGCAAGTGCCTATATCAATAAAACGCAACCCTTATTACATTGTGAGAGATAAGATTATGTCCTCGAATCTATGTGATATCTGACAGATCGCTGCATTTAATTTAACACCGTCAAATCCCCTAAGGGTTTATCCTGGCTCTATTCATCAAAATTCCATTTCTACATCAATTGGGAGTTCAATCAGTAATGGTGCCGTCCAACGTTTCTACCTTATTAAAAACATGAAGTGCAAGTGCATTGGTCAACAGATAAATGAATACTGTAAACGAATCGACTGGATATTGCACATGGAAAATGGCAAAGTGCTAGTGCTTAAGAGATGAACAATGTTTAAAAAAGGAGTGTAAATATTTATATATATATATATATATATATATATATATATATATATATATATATATATATATATATATATATTCACTGAAAAAACCATGGGTTATAGACCATATATAGTTAGGAATTAGCATTTACAAAACCTTATTTTACTCACACAAAACTATTGAAATTCCATATATAGTTAGTTGCACTAACTATATATCGCGCAGCTGCAATCCACTGCTGATGATGTCACATATTACAGCATTCATGACTTGGTCAGTGACATCACTGATGACATTACTGATGACAACATCCAGTGACTGTATGTTTCTGTAAAAGTTAAAATGTCTTACATATTGAAGAATGAGTGGATGTATAAATGTCCGGATGAAGGATTTAGTAGGTGCATGACTGATTGTATGAGAGAGTGATTAAATGTGTCTCACTGAGTGCATGGGTTAGTGATTAAACTGTCTTAATTTGTGCATCATTATATCTGTTGTTCTATAAACTGCTGCATGTGTTGATCAGTAGCTATATGAGTAACTATATGGGTTATTGATTGGTTGCCCAAGTATTTGTATGGGAGAGTGAGTGTGTGTGTGGGTGTGGCTGGGAGGTGTGTGACTCTGTGCATAGATGTGTGAACAGTTGATTCACTAGATGTATAGGTTCAAAACTGCATGTGGAAACAGCTGTATGGGTGGTTGACTGTGTGCATGAGTGTATTGGTGAGTGAATGGATATCTCAATGCTACATGTCAAAGTAAGTACATATGTAAAACACAGTACATGTGAGAGTTGACATATATAAATTACTGTGTTTAAGAGCCAGTGAATGTGTGAGTGGCTGCATGGATCATTGAAAACTTGTATCAGTGATTGTATAAGAGAGTAAAAATGTGTTAGAATATGTTTCAATAAGTAAGGTGTGTATAACTGTATAGTTGAGGAAATGGAGGTGTGATTGATTCTTTGCATGACTGTCTAGGTGTATGAGTAACTCCATAGATGAGTGACAATCTGTGAGGGCCTGTTTTCACTGAGTGTATATAAGTTTATATCAGAGTCTGTAGAGGTTCATCGTATTAACACATGAATGATGTCATCTGTGATGTTGTCAGTGATGTCATTTGAGTTGTTATCAGTGATGTCATCAGTGATGTCACTGACCATGTCATGAATGATGCAATATGTGACATCATCAGCAGTGGATCGCAGGTGCGCGATATACAGTTAGTGCAACTAACTATATATGGAATTTCAATGGTTTTGTGTGAGTAAAATAAGGTTTTGTAAATGCTAATTCCTAACTATATATGGTCTATAACCCATGTTTTTTTCAGTGAATTTCAATGGTTTTTTAATAGCAAATATCAAAAGCTTTAAAATGTCAAGTACTTGGTAGGTAAAAATATTTTCGTGTCTATGCACGCTGATGTGCTTTGAACGCTGCCCCCCCTCCCTCCCCCCTCTTTTCTTTTAGGAGTATTTTCTCTTTGCAGATAGTGAAGGGTAGGTAACGCAGGCCTTTGCCCCCGTTGTAATCTGTCGTTCCTGCTTCAATCTCCATTTGATTGATTGTTATCCAAGCATTTACTGTTTTAGAATTGGTTGCCTTTGGTTCATTCTCTATTTAAAAACAAGCACAGAGTCGCAATACTCTGTTTAGTCTTTGCAGATAGTGACAAATTGTTAGAAACAACAAAAGGAATCAAGCAAAATCAGTAGGCCACTAATGGGATTTCTTTTTGACCTCGCTAAAATAGAACCATTAGGAACAACCCCTCATGAGAAATATGAAACTAGTGGGAGGAACTGAGCTCGACGCCATGATGGCTGCAAGACAGCTCGACTCCGCCGCCCACCCCGCCCAAAACAACGACAAACCCTATGCAAATATTATAAATATATACAACACACCAGCAAAGTAACAGGGTAAAACGTTTTATTAAATAACTATTTACATGGCAGCCTGCTGCAACATCGATCCAAATGCATGCCGCCGTTCCCGGGATTTCTCCCCAACTACTCTGCGGCCTACGAGATGGAGAGGCCGGGGCGTTGACTAGGCGGGGCCTCCGGCCGCAACCACAGCGCCAACGATCGCTGCTAACAGCCACTGATCTGAAGAAACGCTGCCTGCGATGCTTCCCTAAACCGCTTGACGGAGGCCCCCGAGGGGCGGTGTAGTGGCGCGGACTCGGAGGGGGCGCTTGACTCCTGCCCCCTCCCCAAGTCTTGTTGCCCTGGTGTGGCCTGAGATCGCCCCCGACGTAGGCGGTCAGCTCCCGGGGTCAGGCAGAACTTGTTGCCTTTTGGTGACTCTTCCATTCTGGACCTTGTCCCACAATCCGTTTGACCTGAAGACATGTCCTGCGGTGCCCTGGTCCAACCATCACATATACCTGCGCCAGGACACAGCGTGGGGTGCACTGGAAGGGAGAGGCGGCGCGAACGAGCCTCCTCCACCTCCCCAGGTGGAGGTTTCTCAGCTACACCCCAGCGCTCACTCGGCCACCTGAGTTGCGCCTGCTCCTGCGGCACAGGGCCTCGCTCGGCCAGCTGAATTGCGCCTGCTCTTGTTATTGCAGCGTCTCACCCACCATCCGGATGAATTACACCCACTCATGCAGTACAGCGACAGGCGGCTGCCACGGAGCTCAGGAAATGGCGGTCGGCTCCACAGACTTGGGCCTGGCCTGCAAGGATGGCTCTGGGCAACCCTGGAACTCGGACGCTTGACGGCGTGGGGTGCACTGGAAGGGAGATGTGGCGCAAACGAGCCTCCCCCACCTCCCGAGGCGGAGGTTTCTCAGCTACACCCCAGCGCTTCACTCAGCCACCTGAGTTGCACCCGCTCCTGCGGCACAGGGCCTCGCTCGGCCAGCTGAATTGCGCCTGCTCTTGTTATTACAGCGTCTCACCCGCCATCCGGATGAATTGCACCCACTCTTGCAGTACATCGAGAGGCGGCTGCCACGGAGCTCAGGAAATGGCGGTCGGCTCCACAGACTTGGGCCTGGCCTGCAAGGATGGCTCTGGGCAACCCTGGAACTCGGACGCTTGACTGCTAGGGCATGGGCCCCATTCCCAAAAGCGTCCCCTCAGCCTTGAAGATTCTACAAGAGTCACCGGGGCCCCCGACTCCCGCAGACTTCCGGTGGGGAGCGACTGCCATGATTGCTCGCGGAATGGCTACGACGTAGCCACGGAATGCTCTCATGCTGATGCCAGCTTTAGTCTGAAACATCCAGAAACACTGTAGACTACCAATTCGATCAGTTCCGGTGGAGCCCCAACGTGACCCGGTAGAGAAGAACTTGCCCTCCCCTCTTTGACTGATGGTTCTTCTTGCCTGTCCCTTCTGTCATATGACGCGCCGCGTTAGCACACCCGGAAGTGCTCCGGTGCCCGAGGCGCGAAAAGCAGCTACCCGGAAGCGATCCGGGGCGCGAAGCGCGTAACGTAAGCATAACAGGTCATCTGACTTGTTAATAAAACTTTTCATTGGTTCATTTCACTTTTGGGTTCCTAATGATGTAAGGCTAGGTCATGTGACCTAAAAATAACACTTTTCATTGGTTGAGAACTATTTCTTCTCCCAAATGATGAAAACCCCTCCTTGTTTCCTCACTCTGACTTTCATCTTTGTGAGAGGAAGACCTTTTTTCATCACTTAGCAATAGCAAGTGTTGTAGCTTCAGCTGGTGCATCCCCACCACCACCACCACCTCCTAGGAAGAGAGTACCACCTCCTCATGTGATGGTTGAGCAAAAGGTGCCCCCCCCACACCTTCTTGTTGCCTGATTCGGCCAGCTCAATCGATCGAGCATGAGACTCTGTTGTGATCTGAAGAACCGCTGCCTGCGGTGCCTCACTGAGCCGCTTGACGGAGGCCCCCGAGGGGCGGTGTAGTGCCGCAGACTGGGAGGGGGATCTTGGCTCCTGCCCCCTCCCCAAGTCTCGCTCGGCCAGCTGAGTTGCGACCACTCTTGCAGCCTACGAGATGGAGAGGCCGGGGCGTTGACTAGGCGGGGCCTCCGCCCGCAACCACAGCGCCAACGATTGCTGCTGATGGAGGGGAGCCTTGCCGGTGAGAGCCACTGATCTGAAGAACAGCTGCCTGCGGTTCCTCCCTGAACCGCTTGACAGAGGCCCCCCAGGGGCGGTGTGGTGGCGCGGACTGGGAGGGGGCGCTTAGCTCCTACCCCCTCCCCAAGTCTCTCTCGGCCAGCTGAGTTGCACCTGCTCTTGCTATTACAGCGACTCACCCGCCATCCGGAAAAATTTCACCCACTCTTGCGATGCAGCGACTCTTCCATTCTGGACCTTGTCCCACAATCCGTTTGACCTGAAGACGCATCCTGCGGTGCCCTCGCAATGCGGCCTGGTCCCTGAATGTGTGCAGGGGGACGATATTTCTCGCTCGGCCAGCAGAGTTGCGCCCACTCTTGCGGCCTACGACATGGAGAGGCCGGGGCGTTGACTAGGCGGGGCCTCCGGCCGCAACCACAGCGCCAACGATCGCTGCTAAAGGAGGGGAGCCTTGCCGGTGAGAGCCACTGATCTGAAGACCGGCTGCCTACGGTTCCTCCCTGAACCACTTGACGGAGGCCCCCCAGGGGCGGTGTGGTGGCGCGGACTGGGAGGGGGCGCTTGGCTCCTGCCCCCTCCCCAAGTCTCTCTCGGCCAGCTGAGTTGTGCCTGCTCTTGCTATTACAGCGTCTCACCCGCCATCCGGCTAAATTTCACCCACGCTTGCGATACAGCGACTCTTCCATTCTGGACCTTGTCTCCCCAGAGGTACATCACCTTACACAGACATGCACTCTGATCTCCTTGGCCTCAGTCAAGCATTAATAGTAAGATTTTCATAGGTGAGTGTAAGTGGGGGCTGTTTGAGGACCTGACTGCATTGGAAAGCAATGTGATGCGGTGCCTCCCTGAACCGCTTGACGGAGGCCCCCGAGAGGCGGTGTGGTGGCTCGGACTGGGAGGGGGCGCTTGGCTCCTGCCCCCTCCCCAAGTCTTGTTGCCCTGGTGTGGCCTGAGATCGTCCCCGACATAGGCGGCCGGCTCCCGGGGTCCGGCGGAACTTTTTGCATTTTGGTGACTCTTCCATTCTGGACCTTGTCCCACAATCTGTTTGACCTGAAGACACGTCTTGCGGCCTGGTCCCTGAATTTGTGCAAGGGGACGGTATTGATTGGATCAAGATGGCGGCTTCACACAAAGCTGACTCAAGTGTTGCTGCTGATGCTATGCAAACAAAAACTGGTTTTCAGTTTGTACATTCTTCAGGATTTTTCCATCCAAGGCTGTCTGAGAGTCTGTAGAACGATGGCTTCAGATTTTCAACATACTACTCTTCAACATTCTTCATAAATGTAACAATGTAAGACTCACTAGGAGAACGGCCGTTTATCTTTCCTTTCAAAATGCTGCCAACAATATTTTCTGAATGGAAGACACCATCTTGTAGCATAAAAGGCTGCGTCAAGGGTGGTATTGCCCAGAATCTCTTGTTTTCTAGTGCTCGTAATGACGAAGCCAGAACTGCCGAAAAGGATTCCGGTCCTGCCGCTACTTACTGGAGACATTGAACTATACTCTGGACCTGCCTGGCCTCGACCAAAATGGCGCCAGTATGGAAGCGACTTGCAACTCCTTATGACGTTCTAGTTACTTAGCCTTGATGTTATGGGGGATGTATGCGGTCTTTGTGCACATGGCGGGCGGGGAAGGGTACTGACTGGGAATACGGACAACCCTATTGATGTCGATTTTTCATTATTGATTATTGTATTAATAAAGCTTCGAAGTAATGTTACCCATGATACTCGCCCATGGTGTGCGTATAGACGATTTTATTGTAACTGATCCTGTTATACTTTCAATTAAAAAATCAACCTTCACTGATCCTACAACCGTTTGTCACGTTTAGTTTTTTCAATTAAATGGCTCGCTTGTTACACACTCCTATACCCCTGGCTTTTGAAAGACACCATCTTGTACAATAAAGGGCTGCGTCAAGGGTGGTATTGCCCAGAATGTCTTGTTTTCTAGTGCTCGTAATGATGAAGCCAGAACTGCCGAAAAGGATTCTGGTCCTGCCGCTACTTACTGGAGACATTGAACTATACTCTGGACCTGCCTGGCCTCGACCAAAATGGTGCCAGTATGGGAGCGACTTGCAACTCCTTATGACGTTCTAGTTACTTAGCCTTGACGTTATGAGGGATGTATGCGGTCTTTGTGCACATGGCGGGCGGGGAAGGGTACTGACTGGGAATACGGACAACCCTATTGATGTCGATTTTTCATTATTGATTATTGTATTAATAAAGCTTCGAAGTAATGTTACCCATGATACTCGCCTATGGTGTGCGTATGAAGGATTTTATTGTAACTGAACCTGTTATACTTTCAATTAAAAAATCAACCTTCACTGATCCTACAACCGTTTGTCACGTTTAGTTTTTTCAATCAATTGTACATACTCCTGAGGCGGAAGCCGGGAGGTTAGAATTTCAGTAGCAGAAAAATTGTTACTTCTTTTTGCACTGCACTTTAATTAACGCATAGCGCTTTTTAAAAAATTGGCATTATTGCATTTTATTGTGTTTGATGTGAAACTCTTGTGTAAACTGCCCCTGACGACCGCAGTGAGCCGCTTCTCATTGTAGAATTAATTACCAAAACACAAAGCCGTTCTCAAGGCTCCCGGTCTCTAGAAAATCCCCTCGAGGCGCAGAATCTACGGCCGCCATCTTGGAACGGGGCCTGGACAGTGCTCTAGTGGCTGGGCGATTTGGGCCCACCTGCTATAAAAGAGCCTGACACTGTCTCTCCCCAGATTATCGATTGCACATACTCCTGGGGCGGAAGCCGGGAGGTTAGAATTTCAGTAGCAGAAAAATTGTTACTTCTTTTTGCACTGCACTTTAATTAACGCATAGCGCTTTTTAAAAAATCGGCATTATTGCATTTTATTGTGTTTGATGTGAAACTCTTGTGTAAACTGCCCCTGACGACCGCAGTGAGCCGCTTCTCATTGTAGAATTATTTACATGACACGAAGCCGTTCTCAAGGCTCCCGGTCTCTTTAGAAATTCCCCCTCGAGGCGCAGAATAAACAGCCGCCATCTTGGAACTGGGCCTGGACAGCGCTCTAGTGGCCGAGCGATTTGGGCCCACCCGCTATAAAATGGAGCCCTCTTCCCGTCCGCGCAGCAGGCGGGCGTAGCGGGCGCGCCAATGGCGCGCCGGAGGCGCGCCAGAGGCAAGCCCGTCTGGGCCCGTCCGGGCCAGGCCGGGCACAGGGCCACCCACTATGCCCTTTTCCCGGAATCACTGAATCAGATATTCACGTGACTACCTTCTACAATGCTGCACGGCCGCCCCCCCCCCCACCCCACCACCAGCGCTTCAGGGTGACTCTTTATGGAAAACCAATCGCCACTCACTAAACCTTGTTAGCCTGGCTCTGCTGAACTGTAGATCTGCATCCAAACATTCTGTAGAGATCAAATTATTGATCCAAGACACTAAACTAGATATACTTTTCCTCACGGAAACTTGGTTGACGTCCCATTCTGAGGCTGATATTGTCAACATGTTACCTCACGGCTACCTTATACAGCACCAGAACAGAATGAAGGGAAAAGGAGGTGGTGTGGCGATTGTATACAGAAACACCCTCATATGCAGGATACAAGAGGGAGGAATCGAGGACTGCGAAAGCATCCACTTTTCCCTCCAAATAACCCCCAATAAATCCCTCTCCGGTACCCTTATATACCGACCACCCTGCAGTCTAGGAAATTTTGTCGGTTCATTGCTAGAGTCCACAATCTCCTCCTGTACCTCGACCTCCAATTTCATCTTGCTTGGAGATTTAAATCTCCATTTCGAGGACAGCACAGACAAAATTGCAGGTGATCTCATTTCAGAATTAAAGGCACTTGACCTTCACCTACTAAACTCAGAGGCAACACATACCAAGGGTTACCTTTTAGACCCTCTCTTCGCCAACCTGCCTTAAATAGATATCCTACCCTCACTCCCTCTTCCATGGTCTGATCACTCCCTCATCCCATTCACTTGGCAAACCATTTTAAACTCTCCCCAAATCCCGATTTCCAGAGAACAGGATAGAATTTGGTCCAAACTCTCATTTGAGCACTGGACCCAGGAATTAACACTCTCTGCCCCCCCCCCGTAGACCCTGACCCCGTAAAAGCAGATGAAAACTTCACTAGATGGCTCACCTCCACTCTGGATGTAGTCGCTCCCAAGAAAAATCTAAAGAAAAAAAGTAAGACCTTCAAATCCCCATGGTATTCCCAAGAACTAAGAAACCTAAGAAAAATTTGAAAAATCCAAGAGCGGAAATGGAGGAAAGAATGGGACCCCCTCATCAAAGAAGAATACAAAAAAGCAATTAGGACCTACAAATCAGCTCGAAAATTAGCCCAAGCTTCCTTCTTTGAAGAAAAAATTAAAGCTGCATCTAACTCGTCTCGGGAGACTTATAAAATAGTCAAAGAGCTACTTAAAATTCCCAACCCCCCTCAACTCAGCAACCTACAGTCGCCAGATGCAACCAAGTAGCTACCTTCTTTCAGAATAAAATTACAAACATCCTACAAACCCTCCCACCTAAATCTGATAACAATCCCCCTGCTGCCTTGTTACCCTCCACAACTGGCCCGACTCTAGACAGTTTTAACCAGCTGTCCAAAGAAGACTTTCTGAAAGCTCTTTCAGGCATGAAAAGTGGCTCACCTAATGACCCAGCCCCCATTCGTATCCTCAAACAAGTCGGACCTACCATCTCACACTTGGCCACCAACCTTATTAATGCTTCTCTTAGCCAAGGAGTGGTCCCCCCCAATTGGAAACATGCAATAGTTAAAGCTTTACAGAAAAAACCAGGTCTTGACCCCTCAGACCTTTCCAACTTTCGCCCAATTTCTCTCTTACCAGGCTTGAGTAAGATCGCAGAGAACGTGGTCAACCAGCAATTGTCGGCTTTCCTTGAATCCAACAATCTCCTTCGCCCCTCGCAAACTGGTTTTCGTCCAGGTCAGGGGATTGAGACCGCTCTTCTGAAAGTGGTCGAGGAAGCCAAATGCATCTTGGATTCAGGAGGATCGCTCCTACTGATCCTCGGGGATCTAAGCACTGCATTTGACACGGTGGACCATAAGATCCTGATCCAGCGACTACTTAACCTAGGAGTGAGGGACACGGCACTTTGTTGGCTTTCTTCCTTCCTTAAGGACAGAACCTTCCAGGTCTGTGAAGGGAATGTACGATCTGATCTTTTCCCCCTCCAGTGTGGGGTTCCCCAGGGCTCTTCATTGAGCCCTACACTATTTAACACATACATGGCCCCCCTGGAGGATGTGGTCACTCCCTATGGGATAAAAGCCGTCACATACGCTGATGACACCCAAATGGTTGTATCATTCTCCTTAGAAGGTGACAAACTTAAAAACCTCCATGACTGTCTAGAAGGAATCCATAACTGGATGTGCAACTCAAGGCTGAAACTAAATGGCTCTAAAACTGAGCTCATGCTGCTGGTACATCAAATGTCATCCCTTCCCATCACAATGTGGCCATCATGTTTAGGACCCCTGCCACAACCCAAGACGGAACTCAAAAGTCTGGGTTTCTGGCTGGAACAAGACCTTTCTCTGAAAACGCAGGCTAAAAAAACAGCTGGTACCTGTGTGGGCTTACTTCGTTCAGCCAGGAACATTCTCCCACTACTCCCCGCACAGTCACAAAAAATGCTAATTCAAGGTCTAATCTTATCCAGATTGGACTATAGCAACGCTCTCTTCTTGGCGGCCCCAGAATCCACTATTAATGTTCTTCAGAGAACACAAAATGCCGCTGCAAGGCTTCTGACAGGCACCCCCGGAGAGCATCAGCCAAACCAGACCTAAAAGCACTCCATTGGCTGCCGATCCGTGAAAGGGTCAAATTCAAGGCCCTATGTACCACCCATAGAGCTTTACAAAACCAAGGGCCCCCGATGCTTAAGACCATGCTCTCCCTATATAAACTTAACAGGTCCCTACGTTCCACCCAAGGTAACCTGGCTACTGTCCACAGAGTCAAGAAAGCCCGCACTGGAGGGCATCGCTTTTCGGTGTCAGCTGCAACTCTGTGGAATGCCCTGCCAACCCAGCTACGTGCCGAATCTAACCACATGAAATTCCGGAAGCTACTTAAGACTCACCTTTCCCCGCAATAACCCTGACCCTTCTACCCCTCTGCTTCTCCCCTCAGTTGTCAATGCAATCTCAGTGCTGGGACGCTCCCGGGCAGCCATGCGCTATAGAAATCCCGCTTTCATTTCATTTCATTTAAATGGCTCGCTTGTTACATACTCCTATACCCCTGGCTCTTGAAAGACACCATCTTGTACAATAAAGGGCTGCGTCAAGGGTGGTATTGCCCAGAATGTCTTGTTTTCTAGTGCTCGTAATGACGAAGCCAGAACTGCCGAAAAGGATTCTGGTCCTGCCGCTACTTACTGGAGACATTGAACTATACTCTGGACCTGCCTGGCCTCGACCAAAATGGCGCCATTATGGGAGCGACTTGCAACTCCTTATGACGTTCTAGTTACTTAGCCTTGACGTTATGGGAGATGTATGCGGTCTTTTTGCACATGGCGGGCGGGGAAGGGTACTGACTGGGAATACGGACAACCCTATTGATATCGATTTTTCATTATTGATTATTGTATTAATAAAGCTTGAAGTAATGTTACCCATGATACTCGCCCATGGTGTGCGTATGAAGGATTTTATTGTAACTGATCCTGTTATACTTTCAATTAAAAAATCAACCTTCACTGATCCTACAACTGTTTGTCACGTTTAGTTTTTTCAATTAAATGGCTCGCTTGTTACATACTCCTATACCCCTGGCTTTTGAAAGACACCATCTTGTACAATAAAGGGTTGCGTCAAGGGTGATACTGCCCAGAATGTCTTGTTTTCTAGTGCTCGTAATGACGAAGCTAGAACTGCCAAAAGGGATTCTGTTCCTGCCGCTACTTACTGGAGACATTGAACTATACTCTGGACCTGCCTGGCCTCGACCAAAATGGCGCCAGTATGGGAGCGACTTGCAACTCCTTATGACGTTCTAGTTACTTAGCCTTGACGTTATGGAGGATGTATGCGGTCTTTGTGCACATGGTGGGCGGGGAAGGGTACTGACTGGGAATACGGACAACACTATTGATAACCCAAAAAACGATTTTTTTTTTTTTGCCCCGCGGGGCCCTTTTAAAGCCTCCACATCAAACCTAGGGGGTCAGGGAGGATCTACTATGCCCCCTTATGGTCATTTCCCTCTTCGTTTTGGTCTCCTCTTGTCTCTCGATCCTACCGAGAGACAAGATGGCGGCCGCTCCGGACTGTTTAGAATGTTGACAGAATGTTGAGAGCCAATCAGCTTTGCTTCGCAAAGTTCCGTTACGCAAAAAGTACGCGAACCGGAGCGCTACCCGGGACGCTGTCACAGATATATATTTTTTTTAACGTTAATTTCTCAAAATCCACTGGAGCACATATATTGAGACCTAGCAAAGGCACATCGGGCTAACAGTCCCTACAACTTTGCCAAGTTTCATGCAAATCCATTCAGCCGTTCGAGATAAAAGTGAGGCCAACCGCCCTATGGAAATTAACATGGGAAAAATGCGTTTTGGGACCCCCCTTTTTTCTTGGCCACCCCTTGACAAACCCCCCCGAATTTTCAGGAGCTGCTCAGAAACAAAATGTGCCATTTTCCTGAAAATTTCAGCCAATTCCGTCCACAAACGCCAAAGTTATTAGACATAGAATTTTCAAAAATCCCATAGAGAAAAAATCCTAACTATATATACCAACTGGCGACCGCCAGTAGGTAATATATATATATACATATATATATATATATATTCACAGAAAAAACCATAGGTTATAGTGGATATATAGTTAGGAATTTGCATTTACAAAACCTTGAAAATTCAATGAAAAAACCATTGGTTTTAGGCCATATATAGTTAGGAATTAGCATTTACAAAACCTTATTTTACTCGCATAAAACCATTGAAATTCCATATATAGTTAGAAGCGCTAACTATATATCGCGCACCCGCAATCCACTGCTGATGATGTCACATATTACATCATTCATGACATGGTCAGTGACATCACTGATGACATCACTGATGACATCTCAAATGACATCACTGATGACAACTCAAATGACATCACTGATGACATCTCAAATGACATCACTGATGACATCACTGATCACAACATCCAGTGATTGTATGTGTCTGTAACGTTTAAATATGTTTCACATATTGAAGAATGAGTGGATGTATAAGTGTCTGGATGAAGAATTTAGTAGGTGCATGACTGACTGTATGAGTGAGTGATTAAATGTGTCTCACTGAGTGCATGGGTTAGTGACTAAACTGTCTTAATTTGTGCATCAGTATGTTTGTTGTTGTGTAAGCTGCTGCATGTGTTGATCAGTAGCTATAAGAGTGGCCATATGGGTTATTGATTGGTTGCCCAAGTATTTGAATGGGAGGCTGAGTGTGTGTGTGGGTGGCTGGGAGGTGCGTGACTCTGTGCATAGATGTGTAAGCAGTTGATTCACTAGGAGTATGAGTTCAAGAGTGCATGTGGAAACAGCTATATGGGCGGTTGACTATGCATGGGTGTGTTGGTGAGTGAATGGATTTCTCATTGCTACATGTGCAAGTAAGTACGTATGTAAAACACAATACATGTGAGAGTTGAGATATATAAATAACTGAACATAAGAGCCAGTGAATGTGTGAGTGGCTGTATCGATCACTGTGAGCTTGTATCAGGGATTATATAAGAGAATAAATATGTGTTATTATATGTTTGAATAAGTAAGATGTGTATAACTTTATAGTTGAGGAAATGGAGGTGTGATTGATTCTTTGCATGACTGACTAGGTGTGTGAGTAACTCCATGGATGAGTGACAGTCTGTGAGTGTCTGTTTATACTGAGTGTATGTAAGGTTATATTAGAGTCTGAAGAGGTTCATTGTATTATCACATGAGTGATGTGATCAGTGATGACAAATGAGATGTCATCAGTGATGTCATTTGAGTTGTCATCAGTGATGTCATCAGTGATGTCATTTGAGATGTCATCAGTGATGTCATTTGAGTTGTCATCAGTGATGTCATTTGAGATGTCATCAGTGATGTCATCAGTGATGTCACTGACCATGTCATGAATGATGTAATATGTGACATCATCAGCAGTGGATTGCGGGTGCGCGATATATAGTTAGCGCTTCTAACTATATATGGAATTTCAATGGTTTTATGCGAGTAAAATAAGGTTTTGTAAATGCTAATTCCTAACTATATATGGCCTAAAACCAATGGTTTTTTCATTGAATTTTCAAGGTTTTGTAAATTCAAATTCCTAACTATATATCCACTATAACCTATGGTTTTTTCTGTGAATTTCATTGGTTTTTTAATAGCAAATATGAAAAGCTTTAAAATGTCAAGTACGTGATAGATAAAAACATTTTCGTATTTATGCACGCTGATGTGCTTTGAACGCTGCACCCCCCCCCTCCCCTCTTTTGTCTTAGTAGTACTCTCTCTTTGCAGATACTGAAGGGTAGTTAACGCAGGCCTTTACCCCCGTTGTAATCCGTCGTGCCTCCTTGTCTCTCCATTTGATTGATTGTTGTCCAAGCATTTACTGTTTTAGAATTGGTTCTCTTTGGATCATTCTCTATTTACAAACAAGCACAAAGTCGCAATACTCTGTTTAGTCTTTGCAGATAGTGAAAAATCGTGTAAAAAAATAAAAGCAATCGAGCAAAATCAGTAGGCCACTAATTGGATCTCTTTTTGACCTCGCTAAAATAGAAATATTAGGAACAACCCTTCATGAGAAATACGAAAATAGTGAGATGAACTGAGCTCCACACCATGAGGGCTGCAAGACAGCTCGGCTCCATCACCCATCCCGCACAAAATAACGACAAACCCTATGCAAATATTAAAAATATAGACAACACACCAGCAAAGAAACAGGGTAAAACATTTTATTAAAAAACTATTTACATAACGTTGGTTTATAAGATGATGTCAGTAGTGGACCGATGTGTGAATAGATCGCAAACAGCACAAGGCTCCAAGATCCGGATGGCAAGCTCCTGGATGTTGGGTGCCATAGTTTAGAGTTCTGAATTTCAGCCTTTTTCAATGCCTGTGCTTTGTTGAATCAAAATGGCGGCTTGACACAAAGCTGACTCAAGCGTTGCTACTGATGCTATGCAGACCAAAACTGGTTTTCAGTTTGTACATTTTTCTAGATTTTTCAATCCAAGTTTGGTTGACTTTGTAGAACGATGGCTTCAGATTTTCAACATACGGTGTGGTGGCGCTGACTGGGAGGGGGCGCTTCGCTCCTGCCCCCTCCCCAAGTAAGATTTTCATACGTGAAAGTACGTTAATGGTTTTGGTCCCTGAGATGCTTCGATGTCACTACCATTCTCAAATAGCATAAGTTCTGGATGTTGGGTGCCATAGTTAAGAGTTCTGAGCAGTGCTTGTAACACTGTCTGAAGCTTATTTCCACCTACTGCAGCTTCACTATTCTCAAGGTAAGTGAGTGTCGTTTGTGGACCTGACTGCATTAGAAAACAATGTGATATGTTACCTTCCTAAACAGCTTGATGGAGGCCCCTGAGGGGCGGTGTGATGGCCATGGACTCGGAGAAGACGCTTGGCTCCGACACCCTCCCCAAGTCTTATAGCACTGGTGTAGCCTGAGATCGCCCCCGACATAGGCGGCCAGCTCCCGGGGTCCGGCGGAACTTTTTGCCTTTTGATGACTCTTCAATTCTGGACCTTGTCCCACAATCCGTTTGACCTGAAGACAAGCTGTAGTGGGGCGCCCCTTTATCGTTTTAGTTGCCATTCCGCCCGCTTTTGCTACACTGTGCCTCTTCCGCCATTCAGCTGTTTACCGCCCGCTCTTGCGACTACAGCGTCTCGCTCACCATGTAGTTGAGATGCGCCCGCTCTTGCGGTGCAGCGATAGGCGGCTGCCACAGGACTCTCAAAATGGCGGCCGGCTCTTCGGTTTTGGGCCTGGTCCACTAAAATGGCCCTGGGACACCTTGGAACTCGGACGCTTGTCTGCTAGGGCTTGGGTCCCATTCTCGAAAAGCGTCCCCTCAGCCGTGAAGATTCTACAAAAGTCTTGGGGGCCTCCGACTCCCGCAGGCTTCTGGTGGGGAGCGGCTGCCATGATTGCTCGTGGAATCGCCACGACGGAGCTACGAGATGGTAGTGGTCTCATGCTGACGCCAGCTTTAGTCTGAAACATCCAGAAACACTATAGACTACCAATTCGATCAGTTCCGGTAGCGCCCCAACATGACCCGGAAGAGAAGAACTTGCCCTCCCCTCTTTGACTGATGGTTCTTGTTGCCTGTCCCCTCTGTTGTCATTTAACAGAACTTTTTGGACTGCTGAAAGGGGTTGTGTTCTGAACGCTGGTTGGTGGAGACATTTAGACTATATTCTTGACCTACGTTGTCGCGTAATGCGTTTTATGACACGCCGCGTTAGCGCACCCGGAAGTGATCCGAGGCGCGGCGCGCAGCGCGTAACGTAAGCATAACAGGTCATGTGACTTGTTAATAAAACTTTTCATTGGTTCATTTTACTTTTGTTAATTTAATGATGAAAAGCTTGGTCATATGACCTAAAAATTACGCTTTTTATTATTTTCGAACAATATTTTTTTTTCAAACATATGTTATAATATTCCAGGCTAATGTACTTTCCCGGAAAATTTACAACTGTCTTGCAAGTAAAATATATTCCTTTTTCGAGAAAAAGGGCGTTTCTTCCTTCCATGACGGAGCCGTTGAGTAAAAGAGATTCGGCCTGCTGTCTTAGTCGCCGATACGCCTGATTATCAGATTCTTATCGATCACTTTATGTTGCAGACATGAAAAACACAACTGCCCTTGACCATTTATCTTTACTGCGTTCCTACATATTATACCTTTTATCCGTCATGTAATTGGACTGCTTTATTTCACTTGCCTTTTACTGATTCGAAAACAGTCACTAAAAGTAAAAACTTTACAAATGAAAATACTACTACAGTGTTTTGTTTTAAAAACCTTTATTGTGAAAATGTCACTATACAAATACGGGCCTATAACCACGTGGGCCGGCCACGGAGCAAACTGAAATCGTATATGATGAGGAGACATTTACACTGTAGAAGAACGTAACGAGCGGGCCATTAGGTGACAAGAACAAAGGTGTCTAACAGTTGCGGAATCGGTGGACGTACATTTTGTAATTAAAATACGACAGGGCCACTTACAATAACATTTTCTAGATATACATTTGCGGGCAAGGAGTTACGAGTCCCATTTATACCGGCGCCATTTTGGGCGAGGCCGGGCAGGTCCAAGATATAGTCAAAATGTCTCCACCAACCATCGGCCAGACCAGAACCCCTTTCGGCCCTTTATGCTACAAGATGGTGTCTTCCATTCAGAAAATATTGGTGGCAGCATTTTGAAAGGAAACAGAAACAGCCGTTCTCCTAGTGAGTTTCACATTGTTACATTTAGGAAGAATGTTGAAGAGTAGTATGTGGAAAATCTGAAGCCATTTTTCTACAAACTCTCAATCAGACTTGGATGGAAAAAAAAAACCTGAAGAATGTACAAACTGAAAACCAATTTTTGTCTGTATAGCACCAACAGTAACGCTTGAGTCAGCTTTGTGTCAAGCCGCCATTTTCATTCAATCAATAGCGTCCCCCTGCACACATTCAGGGACCTGGTCGTGTCTTCAGATGAAACGCATTGTAGGAAAAGAAGCAGAAAGGAAAAGGAAAAAAGTTCCGCCGGACCTAGTGAAGCTGCAGCAGGTGCAAATAAGCTTCAGACAGTCTTACAAGCACTGCTCAGAACTCTCAACTGAGGCACTCAACATCCAGGACTTGCCATTCGGATCTTGGTGCCTTGTGCTGGTTCCGACCTATTCACACATCGGTCCACTACTGACATCACCTCATAAGCCAATGGGACACCCCACGCCGACTTTCGGCGCAGCATTGTAGGATGGCCACACCAGTGCGGCAACTTGCTGGACACAACATCGGGGCCATCCAGATCTCGGCGCGTTCGACTCACTGTACCGCAACAGTGACCGCAACTCAGCTGGACACGCCGTCTTTCGGCGCAGCATTGTAGGATGGCCACACCAGTGCGGCAATTTGCTGGACACCACCTCGGTGCCATCCGGATCTCGGCGCGTTCGAGTCACTGTACTGCAACAGTGACCGCAATTCAGCTGGACACGCCGTCTTTCGGCGCAGCATTGTAGGATGGCCACACCAGTGCGGCAATTTGCTGGACACCACCTCGGTGCCATCCGGATCTCGGCGCGTTCGAGTCACTGTACCGCAACAGTGACCGCAATTCAGCTGGACACGCCGTCTTTCGGCGCAGCATTGTAGGATGGCCACACCAGTGCGGCAATTTGCTGGACACCACCTCGGTGCCATCCGGATCTCGGCGCGTTCGAGTCACTGTACCGCAACAGTGACCGCAATTCAGCTGGACACGCCGTCTTTCGGCGCAGCATTGTAGGATGGCCACACCAGTGCGGCAATTTGCTGGACACCACCTCGGTACCATCCGGATCTCGGCCCGTTGTGCTGCCTTCGGCCTATTCGCACATCGGTCCGCTACTGACGCCGCCTCACGTGCCAACGGATTTTCTACGCTTTTTGTAGCCCTATGCCGCATAACAGGTCATGTGACTTGTTTATAAAACTTTTCATTGGTTCATTTTACTTTTGGTTTCCTAAAGATGGAAGGCTTGGTCATATGACCTAAAAATAACACTTTTCATTGGTTTAGAACATTTTTTTTTCCCAAACGATGAAAGCCCCACCTTGTTTCTGGATCATTCAGACTGAAGCTGGCGTCAGCATGAGAGCACCACCATCTCGTGGCTCCGTCGTGGTCATTCCGCGAGCAATCATGGCAGCCGCTCCCCACCGGAAGCCTGCGGGAGTCGGGGGCCCCCAAGACTTTTATACAATCTTCACGGCTGAGGGGACGCTTTTCGAGAATGGAGCCCAAGCCCTAGCAGGCAAGCGTCCGAGTTCCAAAGTGTCCCAGGACCATTTCAGTGGACCAGGCCTAAAACCGAGGAGCTGTCCGCCATTTTAAGAGCCATGTGGCAGCCGCCTATCGCTGCACTGCAAGAGTGGGAGCAACTCAACAACATGGTGAGCGAGACGCTGTGGCCGCAAGAGCGAGCGCAACTCAGCTAGATGGCCGCCACCTGGGGAGGCCCGTTCACGCCGGCTCCCCCACGCCCCCCCCGGGCCGCCGCACGCCAATTTTCGGAGCAGCATTGTAGGATACCAAAACCAGTGCGGCAGTTTACTGGACATCACCTGGGTGCCTGTCGTACATGTTGTGTCAGCCATGTGACACTGGACACAGACCGCTACTGACGAGGCCTCCCCCCGCACCACCCGGGACGCCCCACGCTGTTTTTCTGTGCTGCATTGTAGGATCCCTAAACCAGTGCGGCACCCAGGCGACATCACCTGGGTGCCGTCCAGAACTCTGCACGTAGTGCTGCCTTGGGACTATTCGCACAACAGACCGCTACTGACGAGGCCTCCCCCCTCCCCACCCGGGACGCCCCACGCCAATTTTCGGAGCAGCATTGTAGGATCCCTAAACCAGTGCGGCACCCAGGCGACATCACCTGGGTGCCGTCCAGAACTCTGCACGTTGTGCTGCCTTGGGACTATTCGCACAAAAGACAGCTTCTAACCATTGTTGCTTTTTGTGTTGAGAAATGTTTAAATGTTTTTAGTTTTTGTTCCGTTCGTTAAAGTTAGTAGTTAATAAAGTTTTATAACCTTACTTTCTTGGAGTGTTATCTATTTTTTTAAAAACGGGTGAATGGGGCCTTGAATCGGGTTATTGTCATGTGTGGGCTTTGGAAGTGTGCTGCTGCAGGATCGGACATTTCAAACTCAAATGCACGTTCTTTTTCTTACCTTTCCGAAGCATGGAGCGCAATAGCAGGCAGAGAAAGGGTGATGCACGTGTTGAACACTACCTGACCTGGCAAGTTGCTGGCAGTGCCCCCCTGCCCGCTCCTGAAAGAGGGCACACACACACCGCCGCCCCGAGTACTTCACAAATCTTTAAAAGACCATGCGCTTGTTCATGAGGCTTAAATGGTTTATCACCTCTTCTAGAACCCCTGCATCGACCCTCTGACGTTTCATGGAAAAATTACCATGTAACACAATACCAAGCCCTGTCAGCTGAAACCCCCAAGGAATCGTGGGGCATATTATCAAGGGGGTTTATCTCCGCTTTTTTGGCTTTAAAAGCCATGAAAGCGGAGATAAAATTATTTCCCTATTACCAAGCTGTCGCTAACACCAGTTAGTGACAGCTAAAAGGAGATAGCGACCATCTTGGGCCCCGCTTTGCATGTCAGTGATACTTATCACTAATGACATGCAAAGTGGCGTGCCAAGATGTTAGCGACTGGAAACAGTCCCTAACATCGCTACCTTCTATTACCAACTTTTGGAGATATTCGCGCTAAGCGCGAATATCTCCAAAATCTAACACCTGCCCTGAGCAGTTCTTAGCCATGTTATCCAATGGGAGGTGGATAACATGGCTAAGAGCATTAGATCGATAATACATGAATATCGCTGACTTTTCTGCGATAATAGCAAGGTTTATCTGCGATAAAAATCGCCGATGTGCGGCGATAATTTTTGTCTCTAAACAAGTTAGAGACAAAAATTATCGCTAGTTGTTCGTAATATGCCCCCGGGTTTTTGCTTGCAGAAATCGGGAGGCGGGAGACTAGCACTGAAATCAGTACTCACACGCCTGAATCAGGAGGATTGGCATGTCTGAATTCTCTACAGCTGGGGCCATAAACTACATCCACAGGGTTAGGTGATAGCCTGGGACCAGCCTGGCATCTAAAATGGCTGCCGTGCACGACAAAATTGTGGCATTCGAAAAAAGGCAAGATGGCGCAGCCGCTGGAAGAGATGTATCAACATATATCAGCCTCCTCAGCCACCCTCAGGAAACATAGTGGATTAGGATACGTCTCCCGCACCCCCTTATACCTAGTACTTTAATTAACGAAGCACAAAATGGCGAATTCCTGTTTCGCTACCAGTTTGCGGCCCAGTTCGCGGCCCGTGAAGCGCTTCTACCGTGAAACATCATTTTTTTTTTATTTTCCCCACGGGACCCTTTAATAACCCCAACAACATTCCTAGGGGGTCAAGAGGGGGATACCTTGCCCCCTTTCATTAAATTCCCCCTTAGTTTTTCACCTTTTCTTCTCTCTCGATCCTACCGAGAGACAAGATGGCGGCCGCTCCGGACTGTCACGCAGCAAAAAAAAAAAAAAGCTCACGCATAGCCGCTGGAAGAGATGTATCAACATATATCAGCCTCCTCAGCCACCCTCAGGAAACATAGGGGATTAGGATACGTCTCCCGCACCCACTTATAACTAGTAATTTAATTAACGAAGCACAAAATGGCGAATTCCCGTTTCGCTACCAGTTCGCGGCCGCGCTTCTACCGTGAAAAATCATTTTTTTTTTTTTTTTCCCCACGGGACCCTTTAATAACCCCAACAACATTCCTAGGGGGTCAAGAGGGGGATACCTTGCCCCCTTTCATTAAATTCCCCTTTCGTTTTCCACCTCTTCTTCTCTCTCGATCCTACCGAGAGACAAGATGGCGTCCGCTCCGGACTGTTTAGAATGTTGACAGACACCGGAGAGCCAATCAGCTTTCTGCGCGCAAAGTTC
This sequence comes from Lissotriton vulgaris, assembly GCF_964263255.1. Taxonomy (NCBI): domain Eukaryota; kingdom Metazoa; phylum Chordata; class Amphibia; order Caudata; family Salamandridae; genus Lissotriton; species Lissotriton vulgaris. The sequence continues at coordinate 456,803,977 of NC_141696.1, read as the reverse complement.
CGATAAGCGAAAAGTAAGCGGACCGGATCGCTGCCCAGAGCGCTGTTACAGATATATATCTTGGTTTGAACGTTAATTTCTCAAAAACTACTGGAGCACATATATTGAGACCTAGCAAAGGCACATCGGGCTAACAGTCCCTACAATTTTACCAAGTTTCGTGCAAATCCATTCAGCCGTTCGAGCTAAAAGTGAGTCCAACCGCCCTATGGAAAAATGAATGGAAAAAACGCGTTTTGGGCCCCCCCTTTTTTCTCAGCCCCCCCTTGACGAAACCCCCCTAAATTTTCAGGGGCTGCTCAAAATCAAAATGTGCCATTTTCCTGAAAATTTCAGCCGATTCCGTCCACAAACGCCAAAGTTATTAGACATAGAATTTTCAAAAGTCCCATAGAGAAAAAATTCTAACTATATATACCTACTGGCTATCGCCAGTAGGTAATATATATATTTATATATATATATATATATATATATATATATATATATATATATATATATATATATATATATATATATATATATATATATATATATATATATATATATTCACTGAAAAAACCATAGGTTATAGACCATATATAGTTAGGGATTTGCATTTACAAAACCTTATTTTACTCGCATAAAACCATTGAAATTCCATATATAGTTAGTTGCGCTAACTATATATCGCGCACCCGCAATCCACTGCTGATGATGTCACATATTACATCATTCATGACATGGTCAGTGACATCACTGATGACATCACTGATGACATCTCAAATGACATCACTGATGACATCTCAAATGACATCTCAAATGACATCACTGATGACATCACTGATGACATCTCATTTGACATTACTGATCACATCACTGATGATATCATTCATATGATAATACGATGAACCTCTTCAGACTCTAATATAATCTTAGATACACTCTGAGTAAATAGACACTCACAGACTGTCACTCATCCATGGAGTTACTCACACACCTAGTCAGTCATGCAAAGAATCAATCACACCTCCATTTCCTCAACTATACAGTTATACAAACTTTACTTATTCAAACATATACTAACACATATTTACTCTCTTATACAATCCCTGATACAAGTTTACAATGATCCATACAGCCACTCACACATTCACTGGCTCTTATGCACAGTTATTTATATATGTCAACTCTCACATGTACTGTGTTTTACATATGTACTTACTTTGACATGTAGCACTGAGATATCCATTCACTCACCAATACACTCATGCACACAGTCAACCGCCCATACAGCTGTTTCCACATGCACTTTTGAAACCATACACCTAGGGAATCAACTGCTCACACATCTATGCACAGAGTCATACACCTCCCAGCCACCCACACACACACTCAGTCTCCCATACAAATACCTGGGCTACCAATCAATAACCCATATAGTTACTCATATAGCTACTTATCAACACATGCAGCCGTTTACAGAACAACAGACATAATAATGCACAAATTAAGACAGTTTAGTCACTAACCCATGCACTCAGTGAGACATATTTAATCACTCACTCATACAGTCAGTCATGCACCTACTAAATCCTTCATCCAGACACTTATACATCCACTCATTCTTCAATATGTAAGACATATTTACACTTTACAGAAACATACAGTCACTGGATGTTGTCATCAGTGATGTCATCAGTGATGTCACTGACCATGTCATGAATGATGTAATATGTGACATCATCAGCAGTGGATTGCGGGTGCGCGATATATAGTTAGCGCAACTAACTATATATGGAATTTCAATGGTTTTATGCGAGTAAAATAAGGTTTTGTAAATGCAAATCCCTAACTATATATGGTCTATAACCTATGGTTTTTTCAGTGAATTTTCAAGGTTTTGTAAATGCAAATTCCTAACTATATATGGTCTATAACCTATGGTTTTTTCTGTGAATTTCATTGGTTTTTTAAAAGCTAACATCTGTAACTGTAAAATGTATTCTTCTTTAAATCTTAAAATATATTTTAGATGTTTATTAATAATTTTTTTTTAAATATTTTTTTTCTTCGCTTCCAGTTCGCGAACCGGGAAGCTTTCCGTTAGCTCATCTTGATGCCGCGATCTAGTACGCGAACCGGTAAACGTTACGTTAGCGGAACTGTGACGCGTCGCGGAAGCGCGACGTATCACGTTGTCGCGTAATGCGTCTAATGACGCGCCGCGTTAGCGCTCCCGGAAGTGCTCCGGACCGCGAACCGGAAGCGATCCGAGACGCGGCGCGCACCGCGTAACGTAAGCGGAACAGGTCATGTGACTTGTTTATCAAAGTTTTCATTGGTTCATTTCACTTTTGGTTTCCAAATGATGTATGACTAGGTCATGTGACCTAAAAATAACACTTTTCATTGGTTCAGAACTTTTGCTTTTCCCAAATCATGTAAACCCCTCCTTCTTTCCTCACTCTGACTTTCATCTTGGTGAGAGAAAGACCATTTTCCTGGAGTTCAGTAATGGCTTCTATACTTGCTGCAGCTGGTGCACCCCCACCACCACCTCCACCTCCTCATAAGAAGAGAGGACCTCCAAGTCAATTTATCTCCAACAGAGAGGAGGAAGAGGAGGAAGAAGAAGAAGAGGATAGAGATCAACCAGAATTTATCCCGGAGTTGCCCCGTGTTTCTAAGAGAAAAACAAGTTTCATCTGGCAGTTTTTTTCCATCCCTCCAGGGGACAAGAAGGTCAATGCTAAATATGCCACCTGCCTCATCTGTAAATACAGATTGTCTAGAGGCACAGAGAAAAAATATAGTATGGGCAACTATACTATGCATCGCCATATGGCCAGGTGGCATCCCTTAAACTACAGCCGGGCAGAGTTGAGGGACCTACAAGATAATCCCCCGACAACTCCTGTGCCCAGATCTACGTCAACAATGTCTTTGACAGGAAGAGAGGCACAGGAAACTGTGCCAAACATTCAGCCAAACTTTAAACATATGAGGTTTACCTGTATATATTGTGGTGCTATGCTCTCGTATGGGAACATGAGCGTGAACTTGATCAATATGGTGTTCGAAAACCATAAGTGCTCTAACGCACCCAAGCAGTAATTTTGGGCCCTTTTCAATACCTGTTTTTTTGTTGTTTCCCCTCCATAAAAAACACAAAAAAAACATAAAACTGTTCTAAAAATACAAAAAAATCAAAAAATGTTCAGGAAAAAAAAAAAAAAAAAAAAAACAACAAAAACAAAAAAAAAAAGTTCTTTTCAGAACTACCTCCCCTTTCAAATAAAATTGCTAGAATGTTTATCACTCTGGCAAGCTCTATTTTTTTTGGTTCGCTTCAAGTTCGCTGACCGGTTCGCGAACTTGAAGCGAACCAAAAAAATATTTTTTTAAAAAAAAGAAGAGTTAGTATAAGGGAAGTAAACAGAGAATAATGTAAAAAGAAAGACAGCTATAGAGAGTAAATCAGAGATAGTGTCAGTGACATCATCAGCAGTGCATTGCGGGTAAAAAGAGTAGAAAACATTTACCTTATAACTCTTGTTACCTTTTTAAAATATTTTTTCATACTTTCAATCTGTAAAAGAGAGAACAAACATTTCCAAAAATATTAAAACATGTATTTAAAAATTAGAAAAGACAAGGGAAAAGGTTCAAGAACAAACAGTTTTTCAACAACTTTGACATTTACAGAAGCCTCTGTTTCTCTACGTCCCCTACACAATCCTAAACATATATATTTTAAACAAACTGTATCTTGATGTTGATGAACTGAGGCCTATTTTGGAACATGGTGCTTCTTTTGCACTGCTAATGTCTCACAATAGTGATGCAATAGCAGCGCAAAAAAGATGTAAAGCCATCATAAAATTGAGTCTAACATTTTAAATGATTGTTTCAGGATGCAAATAAGATGTGTGCTTTCAAGAGCTTTCTTTGAGGTGAGGCCTATTCATTTTTTTTTTAAAAAAAACAGTACCCAGAAGTACAGCTCTGTAAGCATTAACATTGACACTTACAGAAGACTCAGTTTCTCCATATCTACCTCACATTTCTAAATGTATATCATAAGTACAAAAAGCAGAACATTAATTATACATGTTAAATGGTTTATTTTTGCTGTTCTCAGAATGTATCAAATTTCACTTAAATCAGTGACTTGAAGGTATTCATCATGTAACAGCGGGGAAAAAAAAACACAATCAAAATGATTGTGTTTAAAAAACCCATTCAACATAAGAAATCTGAATTCAAAACTCCTTAAAATTAACTTACTTTCAATGACGTCGAAGGATGTCCTATGAACAGCGTCCACTGTGTTGTGCTATAAATATTGTAAGCCCGCCACTTTCTGAAAGAAAACCTCCAACGATTCGAAAAATATGTTACATACAAGAAAAGACTTCTCACATTCTACCACATGTTTCCACTTGGCCAAATCATGTTGCAGCTATTCACAAGTCTTGTAATTCTTCCAATCAAATCCCGTCATTTTCTATTTCCGCAACTTTCAAAAAGAAAACATTTAAGATAATTTTCACAATCCTGGACTACTAATATCTTACCCTTCTTTGTCACTCATGTTCTCCTTTTCCTATGACACTGATACTGCTTACTATGAAGCAGACTTACTTGCATCAGGTTTATATAGTCGGATTTTACAAAATGACATTATAATTAAAAGTTTTGGACCAATAATCTAGACAGCATTGCAGACTTACATTCCCTCAACTTCATGAACATTTTGCAATTCTTCACAGGAAATCCCGAGATTCTTTCTTTAAAATTTTGGTTTTAAAAACACCAGGTAAGAATTTTTAAGGTCAAACGGCAATTTTTTTTTGAAAGTTACAACGGAATCATTGCAGAATGACCAGCCGTTTCGAGACTTTAAATAAGCTGTATAATGTCCTGAAGTTGTTGAAGGACCATCGTGATAGATAATTGCTACAGTTACAAAAGTCCTTCCTGATATTGAAAGCTGAGAAGCCACAAATTTTTTTATTAAAGTTGACAATTTTGATCCATCAGGCCTACATCGTTGCATCATTAAAATGACATACTGTCCATATCTACGTATAAGTAATGTTGACATCATTTCAGATTTACATTGGCTACACTCCATGTTGTGATCCGCTGCATTTACTAGCTTATTAAAGGAGACTGATTTACTGTCTGGCAAAGTTAAATATATAAATCTTTCTGAGTCTACACTACTAGTACTTGATACCCTACAATTCTCACAGTCATGCTGCCATTGATAAGAAAGCCCAAACAGGTGATCTACATCTACACCCTCAACTTGCAATATATCAAGCATATACATTAAAAACTCCTGACAATCTTGCTGATTATTTTCAGAGAAGTCTGTTTGACCTGAACATTCATCTAACAGATAACGAACTTCAGACACACTTTCTACTTTTGTTTGATCAGTGCTACATTTTACGAAAACAGAATTCAACAAACAGCATAAAATTTGTTCTGAATTCAACAGAATCTGTTCTTTTAAACTCTCTAGTGAAAAGAGAACATTAACCACTACATTTGCATAGCAGTTGACACCAGAACTGTTTTCAAATTGAAAACCGACAACATCTTCAACAGAATCCACTTTCTTTCTGCTAACAATTTTCGGGTCATTGACTTTTAGTCTTTTTGCAACAACCTCCCTACTATTACTGCTATTTCTACGTTTCCGGCCTACCACACGTTTCTCAAACAAAGGATATTGAGGCAAATGTGGCGCATACTCTCTTCTTAACCTATTGTATTCCTTAACACAATCTAGATCCGCACAAATGTTTGTGACATCACAGTCAATCAAGTACAATCCTGATAAAGTTCTAACTCGTGACAATGCCACATATGCCATACCCTCCTTGAACACAGAACTGCCAATATTCACCAATGCACAGTCTACACTTAAACCTTGCGATTTATGGATTGTCACCGCATATGCCAAGAAAACAGGAAACTGTTTACGGCGAACATATATGTCTTTAACAAGCAAAAACCTAGCAGAACAACGACCAATTTGCTGTACTTCCTCAATGCCATCAAATTTAATTCTTAAAAATTCTACTCCATCTCTATTTCTGTATTTCTCAAAATCAACAACATTACCCATTGATCCATTTACCAGACCTCTTTCTACATGTAAATTCCTTCTCAAAATGATTCGACAATTTAAACACACATTCAAAGTCTTTTCAAAACCCGCTGTTTTAGATATAGTCTTCTCTAATGAATCCAATTTTGATTTCAAATTGTCTGACAAAATAATTGTTGATCCCATATGCTCTAATTTGTCGATAGCTTCAAGTTTCACAATCTCTTGCTTTTCTAAATTCAACATTTTGTTGTTGAAGATGGCACATTCTGCAAGAGTTGGCATGAGACATATCCCGGATTTCTTCTCAGTAATTTTCAGAAAAATATTCTCAGGCACAATCTCTTGTTTGGGATATAAATTTGACAGTAATCGTGCATTTAAAGCTTCTTTCCCATGCTCGGTCACTTTTCCAATTCTAATATCTTGTAGAATATTCTTGTAATCTTCATCCTTTGCCTGACGCATATTTTGATGCAGTTCAGCATAATTGAAGTTTAACCATATATTGACGTTGCCAATGCTCCCTAGGCACTTCCTGGTATCTTCATGCGTGAGTATTTTGAACACAGGTTGACCTTTTACTGGTGTCAGCTGCAGAAGATCTCCGAAAACAATGATGTGTTTCCCACCAAATAACACATCATATTCAGTTTTAAGTACTTCTTGCATTCTCAAATGCACAAAGGCAAGCATGACATTGGAAACCATGCTTACTTCGTCAATGATAAGTAGTTTCATTTTCCTCAAGACTCTTGAAACTTCACAGCAAGCATCTCCAGATAACTTGTTGTATTGTAATTTGTTGTCATGCTCCACCGGCAGCATCAGTAGACGATGCAAAGTAATACCTTTAATGTTATGTGCTGCCAGTCCAGTAGGAGCGGTGACAACACAAGACAGCGATGACTCAGTCCTTTCCTGCAAATAACAAGAGATTGCTTTAATGAGGAAACTTTTTCCAGTTCCCGCTTCTCCACTCACGTACAGTCGGACAGGCTTCAACGATGTACATGAGCACTTGTTCTTCTCATGACTTAATCCGTGCTCAATTTCCTTGGTAACTTCATCATATATTTTCCTCTGCTCAACGTTGAGTTGTTTTTCCAAGTCTTCTAAGTTAACTGAATCCTCCTGAGCATGTGCCATGGCTCTTTCTATTTCATTCATAGCAGTGGCAGCTTCATTTTCGATAATAGGTCCTCCAAGTGGATCTTGACTCAATGAAACAGAACTCTGACTGTCCTGAGAACTGTCTCTGGCAATCTCGGCTGCAATCGTTGCTTCCTGCTCAATTTCCAAAGTTAGCATTTCTTGATATTTAGAAAAAGCAGGACATTCTATGGACTCCTTGGCTGCATTGAAAGAGTCTTCGTAACAGAGGAAATCTCCAAGCAGTTCCTCTTCTGCACGCCAAGGCTTGAAAAGTTGCAAAAGTGCTAAATAAAAAAACTCCTTTTTTTCTGGACATTCACCACTCAATTTTCGATGGTTTACTAATTGGCATTTTCTTTGCTTGACCAGGCATCCCTCACTTCCAATTACAGCATACACTCCTTTCTCAATATCTTCTTTGATGTTCCTCTTGAATATATAATTTTGGAGAACCTCATATAGACAAACATTCTCAAGGTGACTGCTTCGATTTGGATAATATGTATCCAACATGTTGGTCTTCAAAATGTCGGTACTGTTTGGTTCCTTTTCTGCCAAATACTCAATTTCCCGGACAGGTTTTAGAACTCGATTTCGTGTTGCAGCAAGACCAAGACTCGCCCAAAGGAGACTCCTGGATTTGGCATAGAGACTTGCTGAAGACAAACGATCAGAACATTCGTAAGCTCCGATTTCTCGATGCGACAACATCTTCAGACTGAAACTGTACAACTTCTTGCTGAGGCTCTTTTCATGGGAAATGTCCTCCCACATATCCTTTAGTTCGGTCTTTTCTTTTTTGGTGATGTAAGATGTCACATATCGAGCCACAGCCATACAGTTGTCAGCCACAAACTGTATATCCATGTTAGCATTCCACATGGACAAAATCACTGGGTTGTAGTCATTGATGTACTTGGACTCTTCGTTCCTTTTCAAATTGTATGTATTCTTGGGTGATTTCCTCGTCACATTATGTCGCAGCGAAGACATCAAACTGTTCACTCTTCCTTTAGAAATCACCGGTCGTGGAAAGTTGAAACGACATTTGGTGTAGAACTTGTCCTTGTTTCTGAATTTACGACGACAGTACTTTCCACAACGATGGCTTTGGAAACGTAGAACTTGTTCTCTTAGACTTTTTTTCTCCGTTGCGTTTGGAACAGCACACGTAGAATACTGTTCTATGAAATTCATCACTAAGTCATCCGGATCTGTTCCAAATTTAGGTGCATCCTTGATCCACAACAACATATGTATATGAGGGGCACCTCTTGCTTGGTACTCCTTTCTCCAGAAGAAATCCAACACCTCTCCAAGAGGTGGATTCTTTTTATTTGTGATGAAAGACATCATAGCTTCAAATCTATGATTGAAGTACCTGCATACATTCACTGGATCCAAAGAACACAGTTCTCCAGGTGTCTTGAATTCAATGTTTTCAATATTTCCATTTGCCTCTCGTAGAAATTCAAGTAAGTCTTCCCAGCCATACTCGGCACAGCTCAGAGTGAGGAACCATGTTGGAGTTCCTAAGTTCCGCAGCATACATTTTAAATCACCATGACGACGGTACCAGTACTCATTAGTACCACGCTGACACGCCATGAGATTAATTAAGTGAGAATCCAAAATACTGTCTTGGACATTGACTTTATGCATAAAGTCACTTGCCGAGATGTTTTGCATCTGTATACCACTTTTTAAAATGTGGTTCACTGCATATGACAGTCCTGACAGATCGCTTTCAAACAAGAGATGAAACAAATAGGGAATGCATTGCCGAAACCTAGGATCTTCTGCATACAATCGTAAAGTCCGGTATTCAGACGCAGGAATTTGATGAGGTCGCTCATCATATCTTCCTCCTTGACCTGTGGGAAATAGCTGTGGGAAACACCGAGCTTCCAAACTTTCCTCCCAAACACTAATGGGACTCCCTTTGGCTTGTTTCATTTGAAACAACTCAATAGCATTCCCCATGACTTCCTTGGAATGCAAAGGATGAACACTATAATGTTCATATATTTCTTCACTTTTAGAGGCCTCTACTTTCTCAATTTGGCCAGCACACAAATCGCTATCCTCTTCATCACTTACTTCCTCTTCTGCAACATATACATTCTTATAGTACTTATTATTTTTCTTCAAATACACTGTTGCCTTTTTGACTTTCCTAACATCCACTAAATCTTGCCATATTTTCTTATTCTTTGTCGGAACCCCATTAACCAAGATAACCAGAGGTTCCTCTTCCACTTTTTCTACTCCAATTGTGTTAATGTTTTTGTTCAAATCTAGAGGCAAATAAACAACTCTTCCCTTTAATCCTCTCTGTAAATCTGCTGGAGGCAACTTCCCTGTCTTTGGCTCCATTCTTACAATAGCCTGAAAGGGATGGATACTTTAAATCAAAATAGATTCATAAGTATTTAAATCCTTCAATTCTGAAGGAATCTCAACCAATTCCAGATTATTATGAACCGCCCTAGCAGGCATCTGGTTTTGGTTTAATTTGTTACAACAATAAGTACACACACGTTGGTCCACTCCCAAATCAAAACAATTTTCTACCATCAAGTATGTGGCAAAATCCTTCCATTCACTATTATTTTCCCTTTCACTTTTTGCATATAAATCCACTAACTTAGTCTGATTCTTATAATAAGTGCGTCGACAACATACACAAGTGAAATTAGGCCTCTCACTTGATTTCATCTGAAACGTGGCAATTTCCTTCTGAAAATAATCTGTACTGGAAACCTGTACATTATCTTCAACATTACCCTCTACTTCAAGGTCAATTTGAACATTATCATCTTTACTACCAAAGTAACAAAACTCAATTTCTTCACAAATATTCTTCACATCTATTTCACAACCATGCAAAAGAGCAGCACATAATTGTTTAAGCATAATTGCTGGACTCTTAGCATAATACAACATTCTCACTAATTTTCTCACTTTATTATGATGCACTGCTAGCATCCTGAAATGATGAAAAACACTCTGGCATACTCTCCTGGAAAGACAAGCCAATGAATGACCACGCAAACCTGTCATTTGTCTCACTCTGCAAGGATCTAAATCTTGCAACAACTTCATTTTCTGCTTCAAACTTTTCTTATTAAATGTCCGTATAAAATCACAAAGCAAATTGATGGAAACCTGTCGCACACTGCAAATAGAACTACACTTCCAAATGTACACAGGACCCTTAGGACGTCTTCCTAAAACCTCATCACTTAGCGCCTCTTCTGTCTCTGTTGTCACAAGTTGTTCTTTTTCAACTGGACAACCATCCTTCACTTCATAAGCTCGACCACTGGTGTCAACTGCAAACACCAAATCATTATCCTGAAAATAACTCTCTTCATTAAAAAATGCCTCACAACTTGAACTATGCATCCATTCTCCGAAAAAAACTTCACAAAAGTTAGTACGATTTACTACTCTCTTCCATCTACTTTTTGTTTTGAAATCAGAAATTACCTTGCTTAGTTTCCTAATTCTATTGATTACCAAAATAAACAACTTTCGCTTAATTTCAAAAGCATGATCAATAATTTTCTCTACATTTTTCTTCTTCTTATAAAATGCCGCTTTCTGTTGGCCTTTCTTTTTAATATTTTTCAATAAATTAACTAATATCCTATTACGGAACATTCGATTTCGAATGTCCCTAAACTGTTGTTTCCTTCTACTATCATGCACAGAGTTATCTCTTCCTCTACCAGTAACATTTGTGATGGGTCTCTCCTTTCCATTTAAATTACTTTTCTTTTTGTGGACTGAAACATTTTTTTGAGCAAAACTTTTTTTACTACAAATATTTCTTAAGAATGATTTCGTACTCTTACCCGGACCTTTCTTGGTGTTTTGACAAGTATTTGGGGAAGAGGACTGCTGCAATAAAACATCATCCTGCTGTCTTTGACGTTTTCTAGCCTTTCTTATTCTACTTTTTGTAGGCATTTTCCAAACTATGAAAGAATCTCCAGTTGAATCTGTGGAAAAATATAATATAAAATGTTATTAACCACTATTACCAAACAGTAAATAAATAACAGTCATCTAAAACTTAATGCCCTACTAATTATTTAACATAGCAAATGTTTTCCACCAGCACTGCATCACAAAAATGACACTCAAAGGTACAAAACAGGCATACAACAATCATAAATCACTCCCATATATTTTAAAAGATTAATTCAGGATGACGATAAGATGTAGCCTATCTAAAGATTTGTTTAGGCCCAGATCTTTAGACTGGGGTGAATGTGTGTCATTGATCCACATTCAGTCCATCACCTGTTTTGTTTATTTGAGGTGAGGCCAACACATGGTTGCAGATAAGATTTTCACTGTAAAAAACCAAGGTAAAAAAACATGTGAAGGCCTACCAATGAAGTAAATCATTAAATGAAAACCAATACATTTCTGGAAATATGCACTGCTAAAGCTTCATAAGATGTTTTGGGTCATATTTATAAGGCATTTGAGTGTCTATTATGCTATTTTACGTTCTTCATGGTGCAAATTTATTGTAAATACGCTCCCACCTGCGGTTGGCAAATTTAGATTTTGATTATGGGAGTTACATAGGCATGTTAATAATTTCCCAAAAATGGTGTATGACCCCAAACAACCTTTGAAGCAAATGCTCTTAGCCATGTTATCCACCTCCCATTGGATAACATGGCTAAGAAGTACTTGCAAATGGGAAAAAAAACGGCCGCAATGCATGAATATCGCAGAAAAGTCAGCGATATTCATGCATTTTCTAGCAAATGCTCTTAGCCATGTTATCCACTTCCTATTAAATAACATGGCTAAGAACTGCTCAGGGCCCCATGAGGAACGCTTTCCATTTAAAAAGGGAAAAATAACATCAAAGACACTAAAATGCCTTCTAAATATGAACCCAAACAACCTATGAAGCTCTAACAGTACATATCCTGAAATTTAATTGATTTCAAAATTCGTTTTTAAACACAGCATATAAATCAATTGTATACCTGCATTCATGAAGAAATGACAAAAAATGTCCTTGAGACACATGAAAGTGTTTTCTGGAATGCCCTAGCACCATTTTTGGGACACTATTAACATGGCTAGGTAACTCCCATAATCAAAATCTAAATTTGCCAAGCGCAAGTGGGAGCGTATTTACAAGACACTTGCCCCAAGAGGAACGCTTTCCATTTAAAAAGGTAAACATAACATCAAAGACACTAAAATGCCTTCTAAATATGACCCCAAACAACCTATGAAGCTCTAAAAGTACATATCAAGAAATGTAATTGTTTATCACAAATGCGATTACAAACGGCCGCAATGCATGAATATCGCTGAAAAGTCAACGATATTCATGCATTATCCAGCAAATGCTCTTAGCCATGTTATCCACCTCCCATTGGATAACATGGCTAAGAACTGCTCGCAAATGCGAAAAAAAACGGCCGCAATGCATGAATATCGCAGAAAAGTCAGCGATATTCATGCATTTTCCAGCAAATGCTCTTAGCCATGTTATCCACCTCCCATTGGATAACATGGCTAAGAACTGCTTGCAAATGCGAAAAAAAACGGCCGCAATGCATGAATATCGCAGAAAAGTCAGCGATATTCATGCATTTTCCAGCAAATGCTCTTAGCCATGTTATCCACTTCCTATTAAATAACATGGCTAAGAACTGCTCAGGGCCCCATGAGGAACGCTTTCCATTTAAAAAGGGAAAAATAACATCAAAGACACTAAAATGCCTTCTAAATATGACCCCAAACAACCTATGAAGCTCTAACAGTACATATCCAGAAATTTAATTGATTTCAAAATTCGTTTTTAAAAACAGCATATAAATCAATTGTATACCTGCATTCATGAAGAAATGACTAAAAATGTCCTTGAGACACATGAAAGTGTTTTCTGGAATGTCCTAGCACCATTTTTGGGACACTATTAACATGGCTAGGTAACTCCCATAATCAAAATCTAAATTTGCCAAGCGCAAGTGGGAGCGTATTTACAAGACACTTGCCCCATGAGGAACGCTTTCCATTTAAAAAGGTAAACATAACATCAAAGACACTGAAATGCCTTCTAAATATGACCCCAAACAACCTATGAAGCTCTAAAAGTACATATCAAGAAATGTAATTGTTTATCACAAATGCGATTACAAACGGCCGCAATGCATGAATATCGCTGAAAAGTCAACGATATTCATGCATTATCCAGCAAATGCTCTTAGCCATGTTATCCACCTCCCATTGGATAACATGGCTAAGAACTGCTCGCAAATGCGAAAAAAAACGGCCGCAATGCATGAATATCGCAGAAAAGTCAGCGATATTCATGCATTTTCCAGCAAATGCTCTTAGCCATGTTATCCACCTCCCATTGGATAACATGGCTAAGAACTGCTTGCAAATGCGAAAAAAAACGGCCGCAATGCATGAATATCGCAGAAAAGTCAGAGATATTCATGCATTTTCCAGCAAATGCTCTTAGCCATGTTATCCACTTCCTATTAAATAACATGGCTAAGAACTGCTCAGGGCCCCATGAGGAACGCTTTCCATTTAAAAAGGGAAAAATAACATCAAAGACACTAAAATGCCTTCTAAATATGACCCCAAACAACCTATGAAGCTCTAACTGTACATATCCAGAAATTTAATTGATTTCAAAATTCGTTTTTAAACACAGCATATAAATCAATTGTATACCTGCATTCATGAAGAAATGACTAAAAATGTCCTTGAGACACATGAAAGTGTTTTCTGGAATGTCCTAGCACCATTTTTGGGACACTATTAACATGGCTAGGTAACTCCCATAATCAAAATCTAAATTTGCCAAGCGCAAGTGGGAGCGTATTTACAAGACACTTGCCCCATGAGGAACGCTTTCCATTTAAAAAGGTAAACATAACATCAAAGACACTGAAATGCCTTCTAAATATGACCCCAAACAACCTATGAAGCTCTAACAGTACATATCAAGAAATGTAAATGTTTATCACAAATGCGATTAAAAACGGCCGCAATGCATGAATATCACTGAAAAGTCAACGATATTCATGCATTATCCAGCAAATGCTCTTAGCCATGTAATCCACCTCCCATTGGATAACATGGCTAAGAACTGCTCGCAAATGCGAAAAAAAACGGCCGCAATGCATGAATATCGCAGAAAAGTCAGCGATATTCATGCATTTTCCAGCAAATGCTCTTAGCCATGTTATCCACTTCCCATTAAATAACATGGCTAAGAACTGCTCAGGGCCCCATGAGGAACACTTTCCATTTTAAAAGGAAAACATAACATCAAAGACACTCAAATGCCTTATAAATATGGCTCAAAACAACCTATGAAGCTCTAGCAGTACATATCCAGAAATGTAATTGATTTCTTAAATCGTTTTTAAAAACAACATATCTGTTTCAGCTTACATAACAGACCATGGAATGGGCTCCATGTACCACAATAACTTGTGTTACTGCATGCCAGAATGCTACACCGAATATGCAATTACAATTTCTCAAAGAAACTAATTCTATTAGTATATCACTACAGACAAAACCACATTTTAAAAACACAGCTTTCTTTATCATTTTCTCCTTAAATCATACTATTCTCTATCTAAATTAAATAAATCTTTTCTCACCTTAGCAAATATTTTTTGAGTTTTGAAAACAGTCTCAGAAATACACCAAATTGTCTTCAGCAGAAGAAAAAGGATGCACTCCAAAGGCTGCAGCTATTGAAAGCACAGAAATACAGATATTCATTTCACATATCTCTCATATTAGCCAATCATACCTCTTCCCTCACTTTTTTCAAATCAAAACCCTTCCCCCCTCTGCCCTCTCTGCCTTGTTTCCATAGCAACCACCTCCTGGAAGACCTCTCATGTTTGCAAATTCACGCAACAATGTTTCAATTGAACTCTGAACTCTCATGGCACCTGCGTATCCAGAGCAATCTTTCATTAAATGTTTCTTCCTTGACCATTCAAATTACATGTTTCAAAGAACACATCCATGCACCCTAACTTTCTGTTTTCAGAAATGGAAATGCACCAATCACTGCTAATGAATCATTAGCATTGGAAATCCACAGTTTTTTTTCTTTAGAAACTCCTACTGTTTCAACTGCCCTTTCATTACCACACTTCATCTGACTGCAGAACAACCTTCTCCCACCATGTTTAAAGTCTGGATTGTTGGACATAGTTACATCCACTGGGCTCAAAGGTATGCTGAGAACAGAAATTTACCTAACCTCAATTTACAAGATGTGGAAATTAAGTGGTTGGGCCAAAGAGGATTAAAATGTCACCAATTGATACCATTGGTGAAAACCTTTATGCATTTGCCAAAACCTGACCTGTTAATAGTGCACTGTGGAGGTAATGATTTGGGCACTTTGACAGGGGTAGGTCTGGAAATGCTTTTAAAGGACACCTTTGAGCAATTAATGGCACTTTTTCCTCAAACTGCCTTGGTATATTCCAATATATGCCAAAGATAGAAATGGAGGTGGTCCAACCAATTTTGTCCACAAATTGAGAAAGCGAGGAAGCATGTAAACAAATCTGTTTCAGCTTACATGAGAGACCATGGAATGGGCTCTCTGTACAACAATAACTTGCGTTACTACATGCAAGATATCTACAGAGGAGATGGAGTTCACTTCTCAGATGAGGGCAACAGAATTTTCATTCTGAATTTAAGACTGTGCATTGGTACCTACTTATAAGTACCTAAATGTACCATAAACCCAAAAGCTCTTCTCAGAGCTACCCTACATCTGATCACTCACAATTATTATTTTTCTCTAACTTTTTTCACTAATTTTCCACAAAATTCGCTCCCCGGAGCGCTACCCGGTTCGCTAACCGAAAGCTAACCTCGCGGATTTTTTAAAAAAATGTTTTTTTTCCGCACATATAAGCCTCCTCAGCCACGCTCAGAAAACCTAGGGGGTCAAGATAAGTCTACCATGACCCCTTCTACCCATTCTAAACATTATTTGCCCTCCATCTTGTATCTTAATGCGACCGAAACACAAAATGGTGGACTCCCGTGACGCTTAAGGTTCGCTAACCGGGCCGCTTTCCGGAAAGCGGTCCTAAAAAAAGGTGGGAAAGTAATTTACAGAAAAACGACTAGAGACACTCTCACCAAATATAGATTAGCTCATACTACATAACAATCCCTTTCATTTTCACAAATTTGATTGAAATTCCATTTAGCCATTAAGCCTGTAGACCTCTCTAAGTACCGTGAGGTAAATTACTTCACAAAACACATCTGAAGTGTTGGAATTGACAACCAATGAAAATGTTACTTTCATTTTCAATTTTTTTTTTCCTGACATTTGATTGGTTATGTACCTGAATATATATAAAGGAAGAGAAGGAAACACAGCCATTTTGACTACTACTTACTGAACTACATTTCAAGAGCCTTTTCACCTCCCTGAAAATTAAATTGATAATTTGTAAGTGGCACTTTAAATTAATTTGTAAAAACGTTTTTGATAATTATTTACTGTCCCCCTGCTATAGTTATAGATACAGATAGACTCCTCTGTTATATTTATTGATTGACTTACACTTCTCTGCTATAATTATGAATTAACTTACTTTAAGTTCACTGTTAAAAAAACAGAACTACCTGTCTGAACTTAAACCCAACAGTGCCCTAACTCTTCTAATTTAATTATTTTTTTTATGCAATTTACAGCAAAAAAGTGGAAGGGGAGCAAGAAAAAAGTAATGTTTCCTTCGAGATTACATCCGAAGACATTGTAAATGAAGAAAATGTGGATGAAGATTTTATGGATCAATCTTTTGACAAACAATTTATTCAAACCTTACAAGAGACAGAAACATCCATGTTCGACGAAATACCAGATGATATAATGCTGGAAGTTTTAATGAACTATGAAAATAATAAATAATTTTTTTTTAAATCAAAATAAATAAATAAATAAAAAAACGAACAAAAACAACAAATAATTAACATACAGTATTACAAAAGTCTATCATTCTTTTATCCTTAAAGTTCGCTGCCCAGAACGCTTTCCGGTTCGCGAACTTGGCGCTTACCACGCAAAAAAAAAATTTTTTTTTTGGGACCCTCCTAGGCCCTTTTAAAACCTCCACATAAAACCTAGGGGGTCAACGAGGATCTACTATGCCCCCTTATGGTAATTTCCCCCTTTGTTTTGGCCTCCTCTTGTCTCTCGATCCTACCGAGAGACAAGATGGCGGCCGCTCCGGACTGTTTAGAATGTTGACAGACACCGAAGAGCCAATCAGCTTCGCATCGCAAAGTTCCGATACGCGAAAGGTTCGCTTATCCGGATCGCTGCCCGGAGCGCTGTTACAGATATATATCTTGATTTAAACGTTAATTTCTCAAAATCCACTGAAGCACATATATTGAGACCTAGCAAAGGCACATCGGGCTAACAGTCCCTACAATTTTGCCAAGTTTCGTGCAAATCCATTCAGCCGTTCGGGCTAAAAGTGAGTCCAACCGCCCTATGGAAATTAACATGGAAAAAACGCGTTTTGGGACCCCCCTTTTTTCTCGGCCCCCCCTCCACAAAACCCCCCCAAATTTTCAAGTGCTGCACAGAAACAAAATGTGCCATTTTCCTGAAAATTTCAGCCAATTCCGTCCACAAACGCCAAAGTTATTAGGCATAGAATTTTCAGAAATCCCATAGGGAAAAAATCCTAACTATATATACCTACTGGCGACCGCCAGTAGGTAATATATATATATATATATATATATATATATATATATATATATATATATATATATATATATATATATATATATTGTGCTTTTTGTTAAATGGTGTAAATTTGTTCAGTAGTTCCTTAGAAAATCAAAAGCAAAATCACGTACGGAAATCCCTACAATTACGAGCATGAGCTGCATGCTGATTGGATGTCAACTGTCTGTCAACACTCCAAACCAGGAAGTGTTGGCAGCCATCTTGTGCCTCGGTAGCACTGAGTCACAAGAAAACAGTAAAACAAAGTTTAAAAATAAAGAAATGGGGCAGGGTTGAAACATGTTGACCCTCTAGGACATTTTTTTTTCAATACGCGTATTGTACTCGTACGTGATGGAAAAGGAAAAAAAACTAGAAGTTCATTTTATTCTTAATTAGCTCCTGGGGGGTCCAAATCCTGGGGGCAATTTTTTTCTATATTGGGGGCTTGGAAGTGTCCAACAGGAACAAAAGAATGAAAAAAAAAGTAATGTCGAGGACATCAATGCTCCTGCTTCCTGCGTTTTATCAGGTCAATAGACTGTTTCCCATAACACAAAAGTTTATTGCAATAAATGTATAGAATTTTAACTTGAGCAAAATCAGGATGAATTTGTAGGTGTTGACTGTTTGATGAAAATGCTGCTGCAGCAGTTGATGTGCTTGGTGCAGTAGCAGGTGGGTTGTCCTTCAACCTCTCTGTTGCAGCTCGAGCAAAGTTCTTGGGATGTAAGTTCTTCACGTGTGGCTCCATATTTTTGTGCCAAAGGAGTATTTTTAAGATGGATCACCCCTTGAAAGAGTTTGGAAAAATTTCAGGTTACTTTTGGAGCATTAACCTTTTTTTTGCACATCTGGAAAAGTTAAAAAACTGCCAAATTAGAGCTTCTTTCCTCTTCTTTGAAGGTTCTTTAGGAATTAAACATTCTTCTGAAGAATGGCTGGAAGATGGAGTCCATTGCTGTTATTATGGTAAACTTTGTTCTATTTGACAAGATTCTCAGAAGAGATGCTTCTTTTTAGAAAGTCAAAGTAGAATTATTAAAATGGGACGGAAGTTTCAACAGTTGTAATAGGAAGTGTTATGAACCAATCAAATCTCTTTTAAAGTCACATGGTTACGCTGTTATTTCGGTGGTCTTAGGATGCGAGTATGCATGACGTTTCACCGCGATTGGTGTAATTGTTTTTAAAAGTAATATAGGATTATTGGAACTTAAAAAAAATGCTTTCATAATTATCATAGATAATGTGTTCTGTTAGTATGTTCAATAAATACATAAATATATGTTTTTAAACAACTAAAAACATTCGCGTCTTTGCGTACGGGGCGCTGTACATGATGTCACACGGAAGCTTCTATGCGACGTGTAATGTGAAAGCGTATTCGTAGCGTATGCCGAGAATGATTAGCAGTACAAACTATGGTGCGATCACTCTCTCCCTGTCAAATCAGAGCACAGGGCATGCTATGTTAATGGTTACAAGTGGTCACTCATTGGAGATCCAATTCAGCTGTGTGGCTTATCCACGGTGTCATAACGTTACTTTTTTGCCTGTTTAAGTTTGGGGTTTGCATGAAATACTATGCTATAGGCAGATATGGATCATTAGGCAGCACTTATCTGCATGAAGCCTGGTTATTATCATTTACATATAGGTGTCTGAGGGAGGGTAAAGAAGTCTTGTGAAAGGCAAGGATTGCACAATATCACCAGATCACTACCTAATTTGTAGACACATACAATTGCATGGCTCTTGTAATCAAGATGTGCCTAATTTGGTCAGAGTGTTGAAAGGCACTGCGACACCTGCTATCAAACCAACCTTCAGAAACGTGAGTTATTTAATTTGAAATAATGCAGATTGTTGTTCAATGTTAGCAGGCATCGGTTACATGATTACGGTAACTGAGAGTGTAGTTTACTACAAAAAAGTTGTGTTTACTCCTCTGCATGGGAAGCTGGATGTTTCCATCTGGCCGTCGATTCCGACCTTGAAAGAAGAGTCAACCAAATGAGCCGTATAAGAGTGCTATTGTCTCAAAAAGAGGTCGCGCCCTGCACTGCATTGTAGGGCGCGCGAGTTATAGTTAGCTGAACTAACTTTAACAGGGGAATTTCAATGGTTTTGTTCTTTTCAGTGGATTTCTAAAGTTTTTTAAATGCTAATTCCTAACTATAACGAAGCAAAAACCTATGTTTTTTTCAGTGGAAAAAAAAATAAAAAAATAAATTATATATATATATATATATATATATATATATATATATATATATATATATATATATATATATATATATATATATATATATATTCACTGAAAAAAACATAGGCTTCACACCAGTTATAGTTAGGAATTTGCATTTAAAAAACCTATTAAATTCACATAAAAAACCATAGGTTTCACACCAGTTATAGTTAGCTGGAAATTTTACTGACATAAAACCATTGAAATTCCCAGGTTAGTTGGACTCACTATAACTTGCGCATGCAATGCACTGCTGATGACGTCACATATTACATCACTCATGACATGGTCAGTGACATCACTCATGACATCACTGATGACACCATCCTTGTGACAGAGCGACAGACCTCCTTTCAGTGTAATGTAACCCTTGAAACACATATTCAAAAATAGAAACTAACATTTTCAAAAAAATGGAGATACCCATACCAGTTACAACAACCAATTCAGAAATTACACCATCTATATACACATCCACAGAATTGCTTGTTGTAACTGATATAGGTATGTCCATTTTTTAAAAATTTCAGTTTCTATTTTTGAATATGTGTCTCAAGGGTTACTTTACACTGAGAGAAGGTCTGTGACTGTGTCACAAGGATGGTGTCATCAGTGATGTCATGAGTGATGTCACTGACCATGTCATGAGTGATGTAATATGTGATGTCATCAGCAGTGCATTGCACGCGCAAGTTATAGTGAGTCCGACTAACTATAACGTTGGAATTTCAATGGTTTTATATCAGTAAAATTTCCAGCTAACTATAACTGGTGTGAAACCTATGGTTTTTTCAGTGAATTTCATAGGTTTTTTAAATGCTAATTCCTAACTATAACTGGTGTGAAACCTATGGTTTTTTCAGTGAATTTCATAGGTTTTTTAAATGCTAATTCCTTTGTATATCGAGTTTCTAACCTTTTTTTTTTTTTACAATTTGCTGTTTTTTTTTAAAGTATTCATTTTTTTTATATAATTTTTTTCTTTTGCGCTCTGGGTGCGCGCTCCGGGAAGCTTTCAGCTAAGCTCTCCGGTAAGCTTTTCCGAGAGCTCATCTGAAAGCGCACCCAGAGCGCAACTGTCGTTCGTGAAAAAAAATATGAATGAAAAGTTAATAATAATGCAAAACATTTCGTACCATACAAATAAAATTAGTTTTTTTTAATAAGGAAAATGATTATGCATTTCTGTAAAAGATTGATGACGTCACTTCGGCGCGCAACGTAAGTGCCCTCGGAAGCGCCTACGTTCGCGGCGCGTAAACGCACGCAAAAGCGCCTACGATCGCGCCACGTTTGCGCCCCGGAAGCGCCTACGATCGCGCTGCGTAAACGCACCGGAAGTGCTCCGGAGCGCGCAGCGTAAACGCGTCGGGTCATGTGACCCTAAAATAACACTTTTCATTGGTTGCTAACAGTTTTTTTTTACAATGAATGAAATCCCCACCCATTTCCTTCACTTCTTCTTTCACTTTTGTGACTGAAAGACCTGCCTTTTTTGCTGCTCCATATTCCTGGATTAATCATGGCTGCCAGACCATCCAGCAGTGAAGATGACTCCAATGATTTCATTGATGAAGAGCCTCCTCAGCCGAAGGTCAAAGAACATTTCATCTGGAAATTTTTTAAGTTTCCAGCAGACCAGAAGAAGGTGAATGCACCAAAAGTAGAGTGCAGGATCTGCAAACAGGTCCTGTCACGGGGTAACCCCAAAAAAAATACTCTTTTGGCAACTTCACCATGATTCGCCATGTGGAGAGGAGGCACCCCCAGAATTTTGCCCGGGAAAGTGTCAGGGCTCTGGCACAAGAGGTTCCCAGAGATGGGGCCTCTACATCAACAGGAGGAGCAACTTCTTCTGGAAGAGAACAATCACAGGAGCAGGTAGCAAACATTCAACCTACATTTAACCATGGGGTCGTCAGATGCAGATACTGCAATCAACTCCTCACCTATGGGGAGCAAAGTGTCCTGCTCATGGTTCGGGCCTTGGAGAACCATCGCTGCCCTTCCCACCCCTAATTTTTTTCTTTTCTTTTTGCTCCTGTTGAGCAGTTTCTATTCCCTGTTTTTGTTCCTGTTCAGTTAAAAGAAGAAAACCAAAAGTTCTTTTCAGAACTACCTCCAATTCTCATCAAAGAGCTATATTCTTAAAAAATGAAGAGTAAGTGAAATATAGTGCATTGATAATTGAAAGGAGAATGAGTAAGAAAGAACAGAAAGGTATGAGAGGTGAAAGGAAGTGAAGTAGGAGGAATGAAAGAAGGTGAGTGTTAGAAAAGAAAGTTATGACACAGTGAATAAACTGGAGGCCTCATTTCTGAAAAGTGACGCATCGCTACGTGAAAACTGCGATGCGTCACTTTTCTGGACGCACTCCTTATGACATTCCAGATATGTCATATTTAATATATGACTGATCAATTCGCAAGGAGTTACAGATATGTCAGTATTTCTGACATATCTGTAAACACAAAAGTAACGCATTGCAGGAGTGCGTCACAAAAGTGACGCAACTCCAGTAATGTGTCCTTTCACATGGAAAAAGCACCATGTGAAAGGTTTGCTGTGAAGCAGGCGCAAGATTTTGGCGAAACAGCATCCTAAAAGTGACGCACTGCGTCATTATTACCAAGCTTTTTGCAAGGAACACCCCCTCTGCATGCATTATACCTGACACTATTTTTTAAAAAGTGACGCATCTAGGTACATGGGTCACTTTTTAAAACTCTGCGCCACATTGTATCTGCATCAGGTATAATGTATGCAGAGGGGGCAATCCCTCGCAAAAAGCTTGGTAATAACGACGTACTGAAATCTATGAGATTTCTCTGCGTCACTTTTAGGATGCTGTTGCGTCAAAATCTTGCGCCTGCCTCGCGTCACTTTCATGTTTACAGATATGTGAGAAATACTGACGTATCTGTAACTCCTTGCAACATGATTCGTCATACATTAAATATGACACATCTGGAATGTCATAAGGACTGTGGACAGAAAAGTGACGCATCACACCAGCAGTGTAATAAAATGTGCCTCGTTGCACTATATTTAAAGGATGCAACAGCATCCTAAAAGTGACGCAGTGAAATCTCAAACATTTCACTGCGTCGCTATTACAAAGCTTTTTGCGGGGGAACACCCCCTCTGCATGCATTATACCTGACGCAGATATAATGTGGCGCAGGATTTTAAAAAGTGACCCATCTACCTAGATGCGTCACTTTTTAAATATAGCGCAACGAGGCGCATTTTTTTACACCACTGGTATAATGCGTCACTTTTCTGTGCGCACTCCTTATGACATTCCAGATATGTCATATTTAATGTATGAGGAATCATGTCGCAAGGAGTTACAGATATGTCAGTATTTCTGACGTATCTGTAAACACTAAAGTAACGCATTGCTGGAGTGCGTCACAAAAGTGACGCAACTCCAGTAATGTGTCCTTTCACATGGAAAAAGCACCATGTGAAAGGTCTGCTGTGAAGCAGGCGCAAGATTTTGACGCAACAGCATCCTAAAAGTGACGCAGTGAAATCTCAAAGATTTCACTGCGTCGCTATTACAAAGCTTTTTGCGGGGGAACACCCCCTCTGCATGCATTATACCTGACGCAGATATAATGTGGCGCTTGATTTTAAAAAGTGACCCATCTACCTAGATACGTCACTTTTTAAATATAGCGCAACGAGGCGCATTTTTTTACACCACTGGTGCGATGCGTCACTTTTCTGTGCGCACTCCTTATGACATTCCAAGTAACGCATTGCTGGAGTGCGTCACAAAAGTGACGCAACTCCAGTAATGTGTCCTTTCAAATGGGGAAAGCAGCATGTGAAAGGTCTTGCCTCAATCTAACACCTGCTATAAAGCAGGCACAAGATTTTGACGCAACAGCATCCTAAAACTGACGCAGTGAAATCTCAAAGATTTCACTGCGTCGCTATTACAAAGCTTTTTGCGGGAGAACACCCCCTCTGCATGCATTATACCTGACGCCATTTTTAAAAAGTGACGCATCTAGGTACATGGGTCACTTTTTAAAACTCGGCGCCACATTATATCTGCGTCAGGTATAATGTATGCAAAGGGGGCATTCCCCCGCAAAAAACGACGTACTGAAATCTATAAGATTTCTCTGCGTCACTTTTAGGATGCTGTTGCGTCAAAATCTTGCACCTGCCTCGCATCACTTTTATGTTTACAGATATGTCAGAAATACTGACGTATCTGTAACTCCTTGCAACATGATTCGTCATACATTAAATATGACACATCTGGAATGTCATAAGGAGTGCGCACAGAAAAGTGACGCATAACACCAGCAGTGTAATAAAATGTGCCTCGTTGCACTATATTTAAAAAGTGACGCATCTAGATAGATGCGTCACTTTTTAAATATTGCATAACAATGCGCATTTTTTTACACCGCTGGTGCGTCACAAAAATTGACGCACAGGAGGCGCAAAACTAACAGCGCAAGGCCTTCATAAATATGGTCCTGGATTTTCCCCGTGCTTCGCCGGTGCGCGTACCATGCGCTTCCCCCGCGCAAAACGAAAAAAAAATGTTAATGCCCTGCAGGACCCTATTTTAGTCCCTACATCAAACCTAGGGGGTCAGAGGGGGTCTACTCTTCCCCCTTATGGTCATTTGCCCCTTTTTTTTTCAAACCCCTTGTGTCTCGATTTTACCGAGACACAAGATGGCGGCCGCTCCAGACTGTTTAGAATGTTTACAGACACCCAAGAGCCAATCAGCTTCCTGCGCGCAAGTCGCGTGTCGCGCCTGGAGCGCACTCCGGTGCGCGCACCGGAGAGCGCCTATAGATATATATATTTTTTTGAACCTAAATTACTCAAAATCCACTGCAGCACATATCTTGAGACATAGCAAAGGCACATCGGGCTACCAGTCCCTTCAATTTTGCCAAGTTTGGTGTAAATCCATTCAGCCGTTCGGGCTAAAAGTGAAATTGACCGCCCTATGGAAATTAACATGGGGAAAATGCGTTTTGGGACCCCCCTTTTATCTCGGCCCCCGCTTGACGTATCCCCCCCAAACTTTCAGGGAAGGACCGGAGCTCGACGAGGCCATTTTGAGGAAATTTTCAGGCAGATTCGTCAACCGGCGCCAAAGTTATTCCAAATAGAATTTTCAGATTTAACATTGAAAAAAATCCTAACTATAACTACCTACTGGCGACCGCCAGTAGGTAATATATATATATATATATATATATATATATATATATATATATATATATATATATATTTTCACTGAAAAAACCATAGGTTTGACACCAGTTATAGTTAGCTGGAAAAAAATGTTACTGACATAAAACCATTGAAATTCCCACGTTATAGTTAGTTGGGCTCACTATAACTTGCGTGCCTGCAATGCACTGCTGATGACGTCACATATTACATCACTCATGACATGGTATAGTGAGTCCAACTAACTATAACGTGGGAATTTCAATGGTTTATGTCAGTAAAATTTCCAGCTAACTATAACTGGTGTCAAACCTATGGTTTTTTCAGTGAATTTAATAGGTTTTTTTAATGCTAATTCCTAACTATAACTGGTGTGAAACCTATGGTTTTTTCTGTGAATTTCATAGGTTTTTGAATGCTAATTCCTAACTATATAAGGCCTGAAACCTATCTTTTTTTCAGTGAATTTCAAAGTTTTTTTTAATGCTAATTCCTAACTATATAAGACCTGAAAGCCCACCAGGAATCTCCAGTATGCGCCAGGGGAATGCATTGCAGAGAGGTGTAATGAAGCCACGCCCCTTTTTACACCTCTCTGCAACGCAGCCCCCATGCATGTTTGAAGAGGGGGAACTAATTCCCCTTGCATTCTGGGGGCCCCTGGGGGCCAACTAGCCCACCTGGAACCTCCAGTATGCGCCAGGGGGCTGCATTTCAGAGGTGTAATGAGGCTACGCCCCTTGTTACACCTCTCTGCAACGCAGCCCCCTGCCGCGTTTGCAGAGGGGGAACTAATTCCCCTTGCATACTGGGGATCCCTGGGGGCCAACTTTCCCACCTGGAACCTCCAGTATGCGCCAGGGGGCTGCATTTCAGAGGTGTAATGAGGCTACGCCCCTTGTTACACCTCCCTGCAACGCAGCCCCCTGCCGCGTTTGCAGAGGGGGAACTAATTCCCCTTGCATACTGGGGGTCCCTGGGGGCCAACTATCCCACCAGGAGCCTCCAGTATGCGCCAGGGGGCTGCATTGCAGAGAGGTGTAATGAGGTCACACCCTTTTTTACACCTCTCTGCAACGCAGCCCCCGTGCATGTTTGAAGAGGGGGAACTAATTCCCCTTGCATACTAGGGGTCCCTGGGGGCCAACTAGCCCACCTGGAACCTCCAATATGCGCCAGGGGGCTGCATTTCACAGAGGTGTAATGAGGCTATGCCCCTTTTAACACCTCTCTGCAACGCAGGCCACTGGCGCGTTTGCAGAGGGGGGACTAATTCCCCTTGCATACTGGGGGTCCCTGGGTCATATCTGCCCAAACACCGATATTCCGAACGATTGAAAATGACTTTTCTTGACAAACATTTGGATTTGCATTATCATGTCCTATACTTTGGAATTTTTGAAAGACTGACTTTGAGGATGCTATAAATTACTCAAGTCTGCCCAAATTGAGTGGGTAAAATTGATACCTAGTCACTTTGAATAAGAATGTACTTACGTCTCGTCTAACATTTGAAAGAAATATCTAGTTGTATGACAACAGAATACCGACATAACTTGAAGGAAATAAGAACGCCCTGAAGTTCTGTTGTACAGAGCGAAACGTTTCAGCTGGCTGTGGTACGTAAACTTAAGGAAAATAAAAGCATTTGAATATACACCAAGATTCAGCGCTTTAATAAGGACTCTAAGTGATATGATTTGATTGGACTTATTGTGCAAGTGGTGCTGTGCCAAACTTTGGAATATTCTCCACTACTCTCTACTACTTACTCTCTCCTACTCCACTACTCTCAAATACTCACTCTCTACTACTCATTCTCTACTACTCTACTAATCTCTACTACTCTCTCTCTACTACTCACTCCCTACCACTCATTATCTACTACTATCTACTATTCACTCTCTACTACTCTCTCTCTACTGCTCACTCTTTACTACTCACTCTCTACTACTCTCTACTACTCACTCTCTACTTCTCACTCTCTACTACTCTCTACTACTTACTCTCTACTACTCTCTCTCTCTACTACTCACTCTCTACTACTCACTCTCTACTACTCTCTACTACTCACTCTCTACTACTCTCTCTCTACTAGTCTTTACTACTCACTCTACTACTCACTCTCTTCCACTCTCTACTATTCTCTCTCTCTGCTACTCACTCTCTACTACTCACTCTCTACTACTTACTCTCTACTAATCTCTACTACTCACTCTTTACTACTCTCTACTACTCACTCTCTACTGCTCTCTACTACTCACTCTACTACTTACTCTCTACTACTCACTCTACTATTCACTCTACTACTCTCTACTACTCACTCTCTGCTACTCTCTCTACTGCTCTCTACTACTCTCTACTACTCACTCTCTACTCTCTATTACTCACTCTTTACTCTCTACCTCTCTACCTCTCTCTACTTCTCTCTCTACTAGTCTCTACCTCTCTACCGCTACCTCTCTACCTCTACCTCTCTACCTCTCGCTACACGCACACATATACACATATATATATGCATATATATGCATATGCATTTATATATATGTATGTGTATGTATATATATATTACCTACTGGCGGTCGCCAGTAGGTAGTTATAGTTAGGATTTTTTTCAATGTTAAATCTCAAAATTCTATTTGGAATAACTTTGGCGCCGGTTGACGAATCTGCCTGAAAATTTCCAGAAAATGGCCTCGCGGGGTTCCGGTCCTTCCCTGAAAGTTTGGGGGGATACGTTAAGCGGGGGCCGAGATAAAAGGGGGGTCCCAAAACGCGTTTTCCCCATGTTAATTTCCATAGGGCGGTCGATTTCACTTTTAGCCCGAACGGCTGAATGGATTTCCACCAAACTTGGCAAAATTGTAGGGACTGGTAGCCCGATGTGCCTTTGCTATGTCTCAAGATATGTGCTTCAGTGGATTTTGAGAAATTAACGTTCAAAAAAATATATATATCTGTAGCCGCGCTCCGGTACGCGCACCAGTGAGCGCTCCAGGCGCGACACGCGACTTGCGCGCAGAAAGCTGATTGGCTCTGGGTTGTCTGTAAACATTCTAAACAGTCCGGAGCGGCCGCCATCTTGTCTATCGGTAAAATCTAGTCATAAGAGGTGGCAAAAACAAAGGGGGGAATTGACCATAAGGGGGTAGGGTAGACCCCCCCTGACCCCCTAGGTTTGATATGGGGGCCATTAAAGGGCCCCGCGGGGCCTTCAAGATTTTTTTTTTTTTTGCGTTTTTCGCGGGGGAAGCGCCCGGTACGCGCACCGGGGAGCGCTCTAAGGAGGGTACTTTGGAAAAATAATCACTTTAAAAATTTGTATGTTTATTAATTGTTTTTTTTATTTTTTGTAAGTACCTACATGTAGGTACCAATGCAGAGACTTTAATTTAATGTACACCATCTCCTCTGTAGATATCTTGCATGTTGTTATTGTATTTTTTGTGGTATATGGAATTCATAACATAGTCTGTCTGGAAAGGAGAAACAGATCTTTTAAGCACTCCCTGAGAATTTCTAGGGGATCATGAGTAGTCTATCCTGCTCACTTATGAAAATGAGGTGTAAAATATTCATATGAGATAATATAGTGGGAGAAAGGTAGTAACTATGAGTAAACTTACTATGTAACAGAAAAATAGTTGAACAGTATACTATAAGTCTCACTTTATATTTTAAACATTTTTGGTAATACTTTATGAATTACATATAAAAAAGAATATTGTCTGAAACAATTTGAAATTATTAAAGATAAATTTATTCCTCTGATTCTTTTTCATAATTTAATAAAATTTCTAACATAATATTGTCCGGAATTTCCTCATAATTATATGTACATGATTCCATTTCTTCCAAACATTCTATAAACTGTTCATCCAAAGAGTCATCCATCAAATCAACTTCTTTTTTTTGATCTTCTGGTTTTTCCACCTTTACTTTGATAGAAGTATCATTTGCCTGATTTTCTCCTTCCATTTTCTTTCTGAAAATTGCATACAAATTAACTATATTAGTAGAGTTAGGGTACTGTATACCAGAGAAGCCTAACTCAATCCATAACTATTACAGAGAAGTCTATCTCTATCTCTAACTATTAAAGAGGGATAGCATATCACTAACAGAATATTTTTTCAGAAATTAACTTAAAGTGTACAATATACTTCCATAATTAGAACTTACCTTAGAGAAATCAGTTGAAGTTGTCAGTGAAATTTGTTTTCAAATGTACTTCTGGAAGCAGTAGTCAAAATGGCTGTGTTTCCCTCTCTTCTTTTATATATATTCTTGTACTTAACCAATCAAACGTCGGGAAATAATTGTAGAAAATGAAAGATACTTTTTAATTGGTTGTAAATTCTAACATTACAAGTGTGTTTTTGTCATGTAATTTACCTCAGGATATTTAGACAGGCCTGTAGCCTAAATGTCTCCATGGAATTTCACCAAATTTGGGCAAATGGTAGGGACTGCTATGTAGTAGGGCCTATTCTATATTTGATGAAAGTGTCTCCAGTGGTTTTTTTGTAAATTGCTTTCCCACCTTTTTTTATCGTGCGCTTACCGGTGCGCGCTCCTTTACGCGCACCGGCAGCGTTACGGGAGTCCTCCATTTTGTGTTTCGGTACAATCGAGACACAAGATGGAGGGTAAACAATGTTCGGTATGGGTAGAAGGGGGCACTGTAGAGACTTATTGACCCTCTAGGTTTTCTGAGGGGGGCATAGGAGGCTCATAAACGTTAAAAAAAAAAAATAATAATAATAATTTTCCACGGGGGGAGCGCCCGGTGCGCGCACCGTTGAGCGTACCCGAAAGCGTACTTTGGTGAAAAATAGTGAAAAAAGTTAGAAAAAAATAAACGCTTTGAATGATCAGAGGTAGGGTAGCTCTGAGAAGAGCTTTTGGGTTCTGTGGTTGATTTAGGTACCTACAAGTAGGTTCCAATACACATTCTTAAATTCAGGAGGAATATTCTATTCCCCTCATCTGAGAAGTGCACTCCATCTCCTCTGTAGATGTCTTGCATGTTGTAACGCAAGTTATTATTGTATATTGAACCCATTCCATAGTCTCTCATGTAAGCAGAAACAGATTTATTCACATGTTTCCGTGCTTTCTCAAATTGTGGACAAAATTGGTTGGACCAGTTCCATTTCTGTCTTTTGCATATATTGGAATATACCAAGGCAGTGTGGGGAAAAAGTATCATCAATTGATGAAAGGTGTCCTTTAAAAGCATTTCCAGACCTACCCCAGTCAATGTGCCCAGATCGTTTCCACCACAGTGCACAATTATAAGGTCAGGTTCTGGCAGATGCAAAAAGGTTTTCACCAATGGTATCAATTGGTGACATTTTAATCCTCTGTGGCCAATCCACTTGATTTCCACATTTGATAAATCAAGGTTATGAAAATTTCTGCTAGCTGCATACCTTTGAGCCCAGTGGATGTAGCTATGTCCAATAATCCAAACAGAGTACATGATGTGAGAAGGTTCTGGTCCAGTCAGATGAAGTGTGGGAATGAAATGGCAGTTGGAACAGTAGGAGTTTACAAAAAAATAATTGTGGAGTTTCTCTGCTCTTGAATCACAAGCAATGATTGGTGGATTCAGATAGTTGAAATCTGAAAGTTAGGGTGCATGGTTATGTTGTGTGAAAGAAGCAATTTGAATGGTTTAAAAAAAGTCACCAAAAGCAAAAATACCCTGTATAGGCTGCTGAATTGAGAGGTCAAACATCCTTGCTGAGTTAATTTGCAACATTGTAAGATAAACTTTTGAACCTTAGAGTTCAGTTAGGAGGGAGTTGCTATGGTAACAGATAGAAAGGTCTGAGAGGGGGATGGGTGTTGGTTTGAAAATAGTGAGGGAAGACTTTTGATTGGTTGAATTAAGGCATATGTGTACAAAGATAGAGATTTTCTATGCCAGTCTTGGTTTCAGTGTATTGAGAGCACACCTTTTGCTCTGCTAAAGAAAAATTGGTGTGTGTGTCTGACACTGTTCTCAATCTCCAAAAGCATTTGTAAAGGTAAGTAATGATTCATTTAATTTAGATAGAGACTTATTTGCTCTATGGAGAATATTTGGAAGCAGATAGTTATGTTTTAGAAGTGAAATTGTATGTTAGTATATAAGTCCTGCGCAGTGTTTCTTACATGTTATTCAAAAATCGATTTTGGGTGCAAATGAATGGTATTTTTATTTGGCCTTTTTTATGATTGCCATGTGCAGTTGATGCATCACTTTAAACATGGGTAATAAGTGATGGAGTGGTGGCGCAAGGCTTTCATAAATAAGGCTCTGACTTTGTTTTATGATATTGAGTGGTTGTACATAGGTTCTGCGCAGTGTTTCTTACATGTTATTCAAAAATCGATTTTTGGGTGCAATTGATTGGTATTTGCATGTGGCCCTTATTTATGAATGCCATGTGCAGCTGATGCATCACTTTAAACATGGGTAATAAGTGATGCACTGGTGGCGCAAGGCCTTTATAAATCAGACCCTGACTTTGTTTGATTAAATTGAGTGGTTGTACTTAGGTTCTGCGCAGTGTTTCTTACATGTTATTCAAAAATCGATTTTTGGGTGCAATTGATTGGTATATGTATTTGGCCCTTATTTATGATTGCCATGTGCAGCTGATGCATAACTTTAAACATGGGTAATAAGTGACGCACTGGTGGCGCAAGGCTTTCATAAATAAGGCCCTGACTTTGTTTGATGATATTGAGTGGTTGTACTTAGGTTCTGCGCAGTGTTTCTTACATGTTATTCAAAAATCGATTTTTGGGTGCAATTGATTGGTATTTTCATTTGGCCCTTTTTTATGATTGCCTTGTGCAGCTGATGCATGACTTTAAACATGGGTAATAAGTGACACACTGGTGGCGCAAGGCTTTCATAAATAAGGCACTGACTTTGTTTGATGATATTGAGTGGTTGTACATAGGTTCTGCGCAGTGTTTCGTACATGTTATTCAAAAATCGATTTTTGGGTGCAATTGATTGGTATTTGCATTTGTCCCTTATTTATGAATGCCATGTGCAGCTGATGCATCACTTTAAACATGGGTAATAAGTGATGCACTGGTGGCGCAAGGCCTTTATAAATGAGGCCCTAACTTTGTTTGATGATATTGAGTGGTTGTACATAGGTTCTGCACAGTGTTTCTTACATGTTATTCAAAAATCGATTTTTGGGTGTAATTGATTGGTATTTGCATTTGGCCCTTAGTTATGAATGCCATGTGCAGCTGATGCATCACTTTAAACATGGGTAATAAGTGATGCACTGGTGGCGCAAGGCCTTTATAAATGAGACCCTGACTTTGTTTGATGATATTGAGTGGTTGTACTTAGGTTCTGCGCAGTGTTTCTTACATGTTATTCAAAAATCGATTTTTGGATGCAATTGATTGGTATATGTATTTGGCCCTTATTTATGATTGCCATGTGTAGCTGATGCATGACTTTAAACATGGGTAATAAGTGACGCACTGGTGGCGCAAGGCTTTCATAAATAAGGCCCTGACTTTGTTTGATGATATTGATTGGTTGTACATAGGTTCTGCGCAGTGTTTCTTACATGTTATTCAAAAATCGATTTTTGGGTGTAATTGATTGGTATTTGCATTTGGCCCTTAGTTATGAATGCCATGTGCAGTTGATGCATCACTTTAAACATGGGTAATAAGTGATGCACTGGTGGCGCAAGGCCTTTATAAATGAGACCCTGACTTTGTTTGATGATATTGAGTGGTTGTACATAGGTTCTGCGCAGTGTTTCTTACATGTTATTGAAAAATCGATTTTTGGGTGCAATTGATTGGTATATGTATTTGGCCCTTATTTATGATTGCCATGTGCAGCTGATGCATGACTTTAAACATGGGTAATAAGTGACGCACTGGTGGCGCAAGGCTTTCATAAATAAGGCCCTGACTTTGTTTGATGATATTGAGTGGTTGTACTTAGGTTCTGCGCAGTGTTTCTTACATGTTATTCAAAAATCGATTTTAGGGTGCAATTGATTGGTATATATATTTGGCCCTTATTTATGATTGCCATGTGCAGCTGATGCATGACTTTAAACATGGGTAATAAGTGATGCACTGGTGGCGCAAGGCTTTTATAAATCAGACCCTGACTTTGTTTGATGATATTGAGTGGTTGTACTTAGGTTCTGCGCAGTGTTTCTTACATGTTATTCAAAAATCGATTTTTGGGTGCAATTGATTGGTATATGTATTTGGCCCTTATTTATGATTGCCATGTGCAGCTGATGCATGACTTTAAACATGGGTAATAAGTGACGCACTGGTGGCGCAAGGCTTTCATAAATAAGGCCCTGACTTTGTTTGATGATATTGAGTGGTTGTTACATGTTATTCAAAAATCGATTTTTGGGTGCAATTGATTGGTATTTGCATTTGGCCCTTATTTATGAATGCCATGTGCAGCTGATGCATCACTTTCAACATGGGTAATAAGTGATGCACTGGTGGCGCAAGGCCTTTATAAATGAGACCCTGACTTTGTTTGATGATATTGAGTGGTTGTACTTAGGTTCTGCGCAGTGTTTCTTACATGTTATTCAAAAATCGATTTTTGGGTGCAATTGATTGGTATATGTATTTGGCCCTTATTTATAATTGCCATGTGCAGCTGATGCATGACTTTAAACATGGGTAATAAGTGATGCACTGGTGGCGCAAGGCCTTTATAAATCAGACCCTGACTTTGTTTGATGATATTGAGTGGTTGTACTTAGGTTCTGCGCAGTGTTTCTTACATGTTATTCAAAAATCGATTTTTGGGTGCAATTGATTGGTATATGTATTTGGCCCTTATTTATGATTGCCATGTGCAGCTGATGCATGACTTTAAACATGGGTAATAAGTGACGCACTGGTGGCGCAAGGCTTTCATAAATAAGGCCCTGACTTTGTTTGATGATATTGAGTGGTTGTTACATGTTATTCAAAAATCGATTTTTGGGTGCAATTGATTGGTATTTGCATTTGGCCCTTATTTATGAATGCCATGTGCAGCTGATGCATCACTTTCAACATGGGTAATAAGTGATGCACTGGTGGCGCAAGGCCTTTATAAATGAGACCCTGACTTTGTTTGATGATATTGAGTGGTTGTACATAGGATCTGCGCAGTGTTTCTTACATGTTATTGAAAAATCGATTTTTGGGTGCAATTGATTGGTATATGTATTTGGCCCTTATTTATGATTGCCATGTGCAGCTGATGCATGACTTTAAACATGGGTAATAAGTGACGCACTGGTGGCGCAAGGTTTTCATAAATAAGGCCCTGACTTTGTTTGATGATATTGAGTGGTTGTACTTAGGTTCTGCGCAGTGTTTCTTACATGTTATTCAAAAATCGATTTTTGGATGCAATTGATTGGTATATGTATTTGGCCCTTATTTATGATTGCCATGTGCAGCTGATGCATGACTTTAAACATGGGTAATAAGTAACGCACTGGTGGCGCAAGGCTTTCATAAATAAGGCCCTGACTTTGTTTGATGATATTGAGTGGTTGTACATAGGTTCTGCGCAGTGTTTCTTACATGTTATTCAAAAATCGATTTTGGGGTGTAATTGATTGGTATTTGCATTTGGCCCTTAGTTATGAATGCCATGTGCAGCTGATGCATCACTTTAAACATGGGTAATAAGTGATGCACTGGTGGCGCAAGGCCTTTATAAATGAGACCCTGACTTTGTTTGATGATATTGAGTGGTTGTACATAGGATCTGAGCAGTGTTTCTTACATGTTATTGAAAAATCGATTTTTGGGTGCAATTGATTGGTATATGTATTTGGCCCTTATTTATGATTGCCATGTGCAGCTGATGCATGACTTTAAACATGGGTAATAAGTGACGCACTGGTGGCGCAAGGTTTTCGTAAATAAGGCCCTGACTTTGTTTGATGATATTGAGTGGTTGTACTTAGGTTCTGCGCAGTGTTTCTTACATGTTATTCAAAAATCGATTTTTGGGTGCAATTGATTGGTATTTGCATTTGGCCCTTATTTATGAATGCCATGTGCAGCTGATGCATCACTTTAAACATGGGTAATAAGTGATGCACTGGTGGCGCAAGGCCTTTATAAATCAGGCCTTGACTTTGTTTGATGATATTGAGTGGTTGCACATAGGTTCTGCGCAGTGTTTCTTACATGTTATTCAAAAATCGATTTTTGGGTGCAATTGATTGGTATTTGCATTTGGCCCTTATTTATGAATGCCATGTGCAGCTGATGCATCACTTTAAACATGGGTAATAAGTGATGCACTGGTGGCGCAAGGCCTTTATAAATGAGGCCCTGACTTTGTTTGATGATATTGAGTGGTTGTATTTAGGTTCTGCGCAGTGTTTCTTACATGTTATTCAAAAATTGATTTTTGGGTGCAATTGATTGGTATTTGCATTTGGCCCTTATTTATGATTGCCATGTGCAGCTGATGCATGACTTTAAACATGGGTAATAAGTGACGCACTGGTGGCGCAAGGCCTTTATAAATCAGACCCTGACTTTGTTTGATGATATTGAGTGGTTGTACTTAGGTTCTACGCAGTGTTTCTTACATGTTATTCAAAAATCGATTTGTGGGTGCAAATGATTGGTATTTGCATTTGGCCCTTATTTATGATTGCCATGTGCAGCTGGTGCATTACTTTAAACATGGGTAAAAAGTGACGCACTGGTGGCGCAAGGCCTTTATAAATCAGACCCTGACTTTGTTTGATGATATTGAGTGGTTGTACTTAGGTTCTACGCAGTGTTTCTTACATGTTATTCAAAAATCGATTTGTGGGTGCAAATGATTGGTAGTTGCATTTGGCCCCTATTTATGATTGCCATGTGCAGCTGGTGCATTACTTTAAACATGGGTAAAAAGTGACGCACTGGTGGCGCAAGGCCTTTATAAATAAAGCCATGAGTTGCTATTGTATAAACTTAAATATGTTGCAATTTATTGTATATATTGTTTGCTTTTTAACATTACTTTGTTGTTTGCTAATAGTGGTCTTTCATGTGTTTTTTTAACAGAACAACAGATTCAAATCAACTTCTGAAAAGGAAGCAAAAATGCCTTCAAAGCAAAGAAATATCAAAAATAACATACGGAAAAGGAGAACATCAACAACAGAGTTTATGGAATCCTCTTCAACAAGTACTTCAAAAAACACCAGAAAAGCTTCTGGTAAGCCAATTAAGTCTTTTCTTCGCAACATATGTCGTAGAAAAAAAAATGATATTGCTAATGTGAATATACAGAAAAAGTCAACAAATCTAAAAAGGAAAGAGAAGCCCACAAAAAATGTTTCCATTGGAGCAGGAGAGAAGAGAATGGATAGCAATAGAAGGGTAAATGTTTTTAGGGACATTCGTAGGCGAATGTTTCGCAATAGGGTAGTTTTAAATTTGCTAAAAAATGATAAGAAAAGTAAACTAAAAGCAGCTTTTTACAAGAAAAAGAAAAGTGTAGAAAAGATTGTTGATCAGGCTTTTGAAGTTAAGAAAAAATTATTTATTTTAATAATCAATAGAATTAGGATACTTAATAAGGCAATTGATGTTTTCAAATCGAACAGTAGATGGAAAAGAATTATTAATCGGAGTAATTTTTGTGAAGTATTTTCTGGTGAATGGATGCATAGTTCAAGTTCTGAGCCTTTTTTTAATGAGGAGAGTTACTTTCAGGAAAATGATTTGGTGCATGCAGTTGACACCAGTGGTCGTGCATATGAGGTGAAAGATAGTTGTGTGATGGAAAAAGAGAAACTTGTATCTAGAGATGCAGAAGAGGTGTTAGCTGATGAAGTTTTAGGGAGACGTACTAAGGGTCCAGTGTACACATGGAAATGCAGTAGTATTTGTAGTGTGCGACAGGAATCAATCGATTTGCTTCGAAATTTCTTACGTACATATAGTAAAAAAAGTCTCAAACAAAAAATGAAGATCCTGCAAGAGTTAGATCCTTGCAGAGTGAGAGAAAGCACAGGTTTGCAAGGGCATTCACTAGCTTGTCTTTCTAGAAAAGTTTGTCGGAGTGTTTTTCATCATTTTAGGATGTTAGCAGTGCATCATAATAACGTAAGGAAATTAGTGAGGAAGTTGTATTATGCAAAAAGTCCTGCACTTAAGCTTAAACAGTTAAATAGTGCTCTTTTGCATGGATCTGAAGTGGATGTGAAGACTATTTGTGAAGAAATTGAGTTTTGTTATTTTGGGAACAAAGAGGACAGTGTAGAAATAGATATAGTAATGGATGGTAATGCAGAAGATAATGGACAAATTTCAAGTATTGAAAAGTTTGATGAGGAAATTATCAAGTTTAAGGTGAAATCAAGTGAGAGGCCTAATTTAACTTGTGTGTGTTGTCGACGGACTCATTATAAAATTCAGACCAGGTCAGTTGATTTATATGCAAAAAGTGAATTGGAAAATAATAGTCAATGGGAGGATTTTGTAAGTTATTTGTTGGTGGAGAATTCTTTTGATTTGAGTTTGGATCAGCGTATTTGTAATTATTGTTTGAAAAAATTAAATGAAAATAGAATGCCTGCTAGAGCAGTTTATCATAATCTTCAGTTGATAGATATTCCTTCTGAATTGATGGATCTAAATACTTATGAATCTATTTTGATTCAATGTGTCCATCCTTTTCAGGCTATTGTACGCATGGAGCCTAAGACAGGGAAATTGCCTCCATCAGATTTACTGAGAGGATTAAAGGGAAGAGTTGTTTATTTGCCTCTAGATGTAAAGAAAAATATTAATACAATTGGTGTAGAAAGAGTAAAAGAAGATCCTTTAGTTATTCTAGTTAATGGGGTTCCAACAAAGAGTAAGAAAATTTGGCAAGATTTAGTGGATGTTAAAAAAGTCAAGAAGGCAACGTTGTATTTGGTCAAAAACAATGAGTACTACAAAGATGTAAGTGTTGGAGCAGAGGAAACAGCTATAGAAGAAGATAGTGATTCTTCAGTTGGTCAAATTGAAAAAGTTGATGTGTCTAGAACTGAAGAAATATATGAACATTATACTGTTCATCCTTTGCATTCCAAAGAAGTAATGGGAAATGCAATTGACTTGTTTCAAATGAAAGCAGCAAAAGGAAGTCCCATTAGTGTATGGGAAGAAAGTTTGGAAGCTCGTTGTTTTCCACAATTATTTCCAACAGGTTGTGGTGGACGATATGATGATCGACCAGTTCAAATTCCTGCAGCTGAATACCGGACTCTAAGATTATATGCAGAAGATCCAAGGTTTCATCAATGCATTCCATATTTATTTCATCTACTATTTGAAAGTGATTTGTCTGGGCTTTCTTATGCAGTTAATCATATATTAAAAAGTGGACCTCATTTGCAGAATGTTTGTGCAAGGGACTTTATGGAGAAAGTTAATCTGCAAGACAGTATTTTGGAATCTCAGCTAATCAATCTCATGGCATGTCAACGTGGAACCAACGAGTATTGGTTTCGTCGTCATGGAGAATTGAAATGTATGCTAAGAAACTTAGGAACTCCTACATGGTTCCTCACTCTTAGCTGTGCTGAGTATGCATGGGACGATTTACTTCAATTTCTACGAGAGGCAAATGAAAACATACCAAATATAGAATTGAAAACACCAGGAGAACTGTGTTCTTTAGATCCAGTGAATGTTTGCAGATATTTTAATCATAGATTTGAAGCTATGATGTCTTTTATTACCAACAAAAAAAATCCTCCCCTTGGAGAGGTTTTGGATTTCTTTTGGAGGAAGGAATATCAAGCGAGAGGTGCTCCTCATATACATATGTTGTTGTGGATTAAAGATGCACCCAAATTTGGATCAGATTCAGATGAAACAGTGATGAGTTTCATTGAAGAGTATTCAACATGTGCTGTTCCAAAATCTACTGAAGAAAACAATTTAAGGCAACAAGTTTTACGTTTTCAATCTCATCGTTGTGGAAAGTACTGTCGTCGAAAATTTAAAAACAAGGAAAAGTACTACACGAAATGTCGTTTTGCATTTCCTCGACCAGTGATTTCTAAGGGAAGAGTAAATAATTTGATGTCATCTCTACGACATACTGTGACGAGGAAATCTCCCCAAAATACATATAATTTGAAAAGAAATGAAGAATCTAAGTACATCAACGATTACA
Source organism: Lissotriton vulgaris (assembly GCF_964263255.1). Classification (NCBI taxonomy): domain Eukaryota; kingdom Metazoa; phylum Chordata; class Amphibia; order Caudata; family Salamandridae; genus Lissotriton; species Lissotriton vulgaris. The sequence continues at coordinate 456,764,244 of NC_141696.1, read as the reverse complement.
ACCCAGTGATTTTGTCCATGTGGAATGCTAACATGGATATTCAGTTCGTTGCTGACAACTCTATTGCTGTGGCTCGATATGTGACATCTTACATCACCAAAAAGAAAAGACAGAATTGAAGGAAATGTGGGAGGATATTTCACATGAAAAGAGTCTAAGCAAGAAATTATACAGTTTCAGTCTGAAGATGTTGTCGCATCGAGAAATTGGAGCATATGAATGTTCTGATCGGTTATCATCAGCAAGTCTCTATGCCAAATCAAGAACAATCATTTGGGTGAGTCTTGCTCTTGCTGCAACACGAAACCGAGTTTTGAAATCTGTACAAGAAATTGAATATTTGGCGGAAAAAGAACCAAACAGTACAGATATTTTGAAGACAAATATGTTGGATACATACTATCCAAATAGAAGTACTCACCTTGAGAACACATGTTTGTATGAAGTTCTTCAAAACTACAGTTATAAGAGGAACATCACAGAAGATATCAATAATGGAAAATATGCACTCATTGGCTATGAAGGATGTCTAGTGAAGCAGAAAAAAGGCCATTTGATTAATCATCGAAAATTGAGTTGTGAAGTTCCAGACAAAAGAGAATTTTACTATTTAGCTCTTTTGCAACTCTTTAAGCCATGGCGTACAGAAGAGGAACTACTTGGAGATTTTCTCTGTTATGAAGACTCTTTTAATGCAACTAAGGATACCATAGAATGTCCTATTTTTCTAAATTATCTGCAAATGTTGAATGAAGAAATGGAGCAAGAAACTACAATTGCTGAAGAGATAGCTAGAAACAGTTCTCAAGATAGTCAGAGTTCTACTTCATTGAGCCAGGATCCACTAGGAGGACCAATTATCCAAAATGAAGCTGCCACTGCCATGGATGAGGTGGAAAGAGCTATGGAACAAGCTCAAGAGGATGGAGTTAACTTAGAAGATTTGGTAAAGCAACTAAACATTGAGCAGAAAAAGATATATGATGAAGTCACAGAGCAGATTGAACATGGATTCAGACATGAGAAAAAAGAGTGCTCATGTATATTATTTGACCCTGTCCGATTGTACGTAAGTGGAGAAGCGGGGACAGGAAAAAGTTTTCTAATTAAAGCTGTTGCAAGTTATCTGCAGAAAAGGACTGATTCACCACTGCCTTGTGTTGTAACTGCTCCAACTGGTCTGGCAGCACATAACATTAAAGGGATTACTCTACATCGTTTATTGATGCTGCCAGTTGAACATGATAATAAATTGCATTACAACAAGCTATCTGGAGATGCGTGTTCTGAAGTTTCAAGAGTCTTGAAGAAAATGAAACTTCTTATCATAGATGAAGTAAGCATGGTCTCAAATCTAATGCTTGCTTTTGTGCATTTGAGAATGCAAGAAATTCTTAAAACAGACTATGATGTGTTATTTGGAGGAAAACACATTATTGTTTTTGGAGATCTATTGCAGTTGACTCCAGTAAAAGGACAACCAGTGTTTAAAATGCTCACGCATGAAGATACCAGGAAGTCCCTTGGAAGCATTGGAAATGTTAATATATGGCTAAATTTTAAATATGCTGAACTGCTTCAAAATATGCGACAGGCCAAGGATGAAGATTATAAAAATATTCTACAAGATGTAAGAATTGGAAAAGTGACTGAGAAAGGGAAAAAAGCTTTGCATAGTCGATTAATTTCAAATTTGTATCCAAATGAAAACATTCTTCCAGAGAATATTTTTAAAAAAATGACTGAGAAGAAATCTGGGATATGTTTGATGCCAACTCTGCAAGAATGTTCCATCTTCAACCAAAAAATGTTAGACTTAGAAAATGAAGAGATTGTGAAACTAGAAGCAATAGATAAAATAGAGCATATGGGTGCAACAATTGTTTTGTCAGAAAATTTGAAAACTAAATTGGATTCATTGGAGAAAAGTATTTCAAAAACAGCTGGTTTTGAAAAGACTCTGAATGTGTGTTTAAATTGTCGTATCATTTTGAGAAGGAATTTAAATGTTGAAAGCGGTCTGGTAAATGGAGCAATGGGTTATGTTGTTGATTTTGTGAATTACAGAAATAGAGATGGAATTGAATTTTTAAAAATAAAATTTGATGGCATTGAACAAGTACAACAAATAAGTCGTTGTTCTGCTAGATTTTTACTTGTAAAAGACTTATATGTTCGCCGAAAACAGTTTCCTGTTTGTTTGGCGTATGCGGTGACAATTCATAAATCTCAAGGTTTAAGTGTAGATAGTGCTTTGGTGAACATTGGAAGATCTGTGTTTAAAGAGGGTATGGCATATGTGGCATTATCTCGAGTCAGAACTTTATCAGGATTGTACTTGATTGCGTGTGATGAGACAAAGATTTCTGTAGATCTAGATTGTGTTAAAGAATACAATATGTTAAGAAGAGAGTATGCTCCACATTTGCCACAATATCCTCTGTTTGAAAAACGTGTGGTAGGCCGAAAAAGAAGAAATGAGGATAATTGTAGTGAGGTAGTTGCAAAAAGACAAAAAGTAGAGAAAACTGTAATTGAAAACAGGAAGAAAAAGAATTGTGGAGAAAATGTTGTTGGATTTCAGTTTGAAAATAGTTCTGGTGTCAACTGCTATGCTAATGTAGTGGTTAATGTTGTTTTTTTTCTTGAAAGTTTACAAGAACAGATTGTTGAAAATCGGGATCAAAGATTGTGTGGTTTATTGAATTCTGTGTTTCAGAAATGTAGCAGTGGTACAGCACAAATAGAAAGTGTAACAGAAATTCGAAATATTTTAGATTTGTGTTCTGGTCAAGATAAATTTTCACAGAACATTCAGCAGGATTGTCAGGAATTTTTAATGTATATGTTTGGTGTTTTCGAAGATGAAGGTGTAGATGTAGATAATCTTTTCAGTCTTTCTTATCAATGGCAGCATGACTGCCACAATTGTAGTTTATCAAGTACTACTAGAATAGACACTGAAAGATTTATATATTTGACTTTACCAGACTGTAAATCAGTGTCTTTTAAAAATCTAGTTAAAGCAGCAGATCATAATATGGTGTGTACCCAATGTAACTGTACAATGCTGTCCACATTATTTATACAAAGGTATGGGCAGTATATCATTTTAGTTTTCCAACGATGTAGACCTGATGGAACTAAATTGACAACTTCTATCAAAAATTTTGTGGCTTCTCAGTTATCAATTTCTGGAAGGACCTTTACAACTGAAGCTATTATTTATCATGATGGATCTTCGACCACCTCAGGACATTATACATGCTACTTAAAATCTGAAAATGGATGGAGTTACTGCAATGATTCTCATTTAACTTATAAACAACGTTTGCCTTATGACTCTACAAATTCTTATCTAGTGTTTTTAAAACCAAAGTTTTAGTAAAGGGAATTGGCCTTTGAAGACGGGAATAGTTAATAAAAGTTAGTTAGTTAGTTAGTTATTCTAATATTTTAAATTATTTATCTCATGTAGATACTTTAAGTGGATCTCAAAGTAAAAAATACTGATATATCAGACACAAATTGGCCGTGAGGATTGTGTATGGTATGATGTTTTTAGATCTTTTTTCATAGGAAGTTGATGAAATGGAACTTATAAGGCACAGCAGACTTTTTTCCACCAAAAGGACCTTCACTATCTTCTATTTGGCCTCATGAAAAAGTAAGTGAATCAAAGATTAGTGTACATATATGAGATGTATGTTTGAATGGGTTTTTTTAAACACAATCTTTTAGATTGTGTTTTTTTTCCCGCTGTTATATGATGAAGACTTTGAACTCACTAATTTAAGTGGAATTCAATATATTCTGAGAACAGCAAAAATAAATAATGTAACATGTTGTATAAGTTATTCTATAGTTTGCATTGTGTAATTTATATTGTGTTCACATTGTTATACACTCATTTTCTTTTTCACCCTTATTTACCTCTCTTTACTAATTTACACTCTTTTTTCATTGCTGTTTCTTTACTGCACTTCATTCACAACTTCTTAATCTAATAGGAACTATCTGCATTTCCTCTGTTCCTTCCAGCACTTTTTATCTTTTTCATATTCTCTTAGTACCACTGCTTTAGTTTCCTAACCCTCTTTCTCTTTCTCCATTTTTTTTTCTTTCACACTCATTGTACTGTAGTTCAGTTAGTTCTTCATTTTGTCTTTCTTTGTACTTACTCTCTCACTCCTGTTTTATCCATCGTTCTATAATAACTTCATTTCTTTCATCCCTTCACTCTGTGACTTCACTTCACTCACTCTCAATCATCTTCTATTCCTCTATTTTATTTATAGTTTATCAATCTGACTTCTCTCCTTTTCACTCATTTTTCTTTTACTTTCTTATCTTTACTCATTTTGTTTTGATATTTTACATTCTTTTAGTATCTTATTTACCTTTAGGAATTTGTTCTCTAACTATTTCTTTTTCCTTTTTCTTTCTTTCTACATTACTTTCTTTCTGTTTTTGTATCCTTCACTATTGCTTCATTTCTTAGTAAACTTTTGTAGATTTTTAAACCTCATGAACTGTTTCTTCTATTTTATTATACATTTTTATGTAATTATAACATGTTTTTTCCTTTATCTTTCACAGATACAAATTTGCATAGATTATATGGTAAGTGTGTTTGTAAAATGTTTTTTGTTATCACCTTTTGTTTTATTTTCACTATTTTTCTGTCACCCTACCGCACACCTATTTCCTTACTTTGCTTCCCTCACTTATTCTTTTCTTCCATGTTTACTTCCTACCACATTCAATTTCTTTCAGTACTTCTGCCTATGCACACTCCTTCACTTACCTTTTTTACTGGTTCACTTAGTACCTTTGTGACAGTCCTTCTTTTACTCTCTCTCTTCTTTCTCTCTATTACTCCCCATGTGTTACCCTTATTCACTTACATGTACCCTCTTTCACCCCTCTTTACTTATATTCACTGCTTTTTACTTTCCCTCCATTACTGCTATTCTTTTCCTCTGATTCCGTCACTACCTGTCATTCCCATACTTAACTGTCCTTCTTTTTACTTTCAACATCCATTTACATTGGTCAGTGACATCACTCATGACATCACTGATGACACCATCCTTGTAACACAGTGACAGACCTCCTTTCACTGTAAAGTAACCTTTGAAACACATATTCAAAAATAGAAACTAACATTAACAAAAAAGTGGATATACCCATACCAGTTACAACAACCAATTCAGTAATTTCACCATCTATATACAAATTCACACATTCACCAACAGTTCTATATAGTCACTCATACATATACTCACTCATCATATGTAGTGATACACCTATACATCCTGTTACACACCGACAATCATCAAAAGCTTACTCATACATATACTCACACATGCAAATAAACTAATAAACATCCATTTATTTGCATATACAACTATACACACATTAGCACATTACTTCTAAGGAAACTTACACATACTTACTCTCTTAAACAATCACTTATAGAAACACATACTTATTTAAACAGGAACTCTTTCAATCTCTCTCTCTCATATATACTTACTTATATACATCAATTCTCATATATACAAGATTAAAACATATGTAGTTACTCATAAAGACACTAGTGAGAGAGGCATTCACTCTCTAACACACACATATACACACTCATCCACCCATACAATCCTACATAAATGCTGTCTTCAAAACATATACAAACAGTGAGTCGGTCATTGATGCATCTATGTTGTAAGTAACAGCCCCACCAAACCATACAGACACTCATACTGATACTAAAAAAACATCTAATAACCCATATACACACACATGTAGCTACTCACCAACCCATGCAGCCACTTATACACAAAGTAAAACACTGATACATATATTTAAATATTTAAACATTACTCGCTAATATATGTATTCACTAAGATACACTTAATAAGCCAGTTAACCAATCAATTTTTTTTTTTAAAAACATCCATTTAGACACTTATTTAAATATTTATTCTTCCATCGACCTTAACATATACATATATAAAATATATTTATTTTTCAGAAAGACACACATTCACTGGACGATGTCATCAGTGATGTCATTTGAGATGTCATCAGTGATGTCATGAGTGATGTCACTGACCATGTCATGAGTGATGTAATATGTGATGTCATCAGCAGTGCATTGCACGGGCAAGTTATAGTGAGTCCGACTAACTATAACGTGGGAATTTCAATGGTTTTATATCAGTAAAATTTCCAGCTAACTATAACTGGTGTGAAACCTATGGTTTTTTCAGTGAATATATATATACATACATATATAAACATATATAATCTATATAAATACAAATATAAATGCATTCATACATATACATATATGCATGCAGATGCATGTTATTTACATGAAAGTTTAAAAAACACTAATAAAAGCAAAGCTAAAAAGCCACCTCATTACAAACAGAATGGCTTTAACTTAAACTAGGGCGAGATCTATTGCATTTTCAATGCTTGTTTACTTTGGTTCCATCAAGAAGGCATTCAGATGTGTCACACATTTGCCATGAATTCTGAATGTTAGCACTCTAGTTGCTCATTAGATCACTGTAGTAAAGCTACTGCTCACCAGGGAAGTCTGCTGCTGGTATTCAAAGTGCATGTTTCATTCTGCATGTCAGAATTTTTTTAATGAAATAGAAGAGGATTTGAGAAGTCACTCAAAATTATCCCTAATTTTTCTTTCTGGAGCACTAATCATACTTTCTATGGCAAAATGAACCCCCTCATTTTGTTCCTTTTTAAAGTAAATGTTTTCAGATGTACCACTTCATTCCAATCAAGATGGCTTCTGGTGTGCCATACTTTTGTCATAAGTAAGACTGTTAGCGCTCTAGTTGTTCTTTAGAACACTCTGGGACAGTCTGTCATTGGACTATACTTGGGCTACATCTGGGTGATATTTGGGCTACATTTAGGCTCTTTTGTCTCTGGTGGCCATCTTGGGAGACTGTATGTCAGAATGCTTTAATGAAATTGAAGAGGATTTTAGAAGTCACTCAAAATGTGCCCCAATGTTTCTTTCTGCAGCACTAATCATATTTTCTATGGCAAAATATACCCCCTAATTTTGTTCCTTTTTAAATTAAATGTTTTAGGAGCTACCACTTTATTACAATCAAGATAGCTTCAGGTGTACCATACCTTTGTAATAAGTAGGACTGTTAGCGCTCTAGTTGTTCTTTAGAACACTCTGGGACATTCTGTCATTGGGCTATACTTGGGCTACATCTGGGTGATATTTGGGCTACATTTGGGCTCTTTTGTCTCTGGTGGCCATCTTGGGAGACTGCATGTCAGAATTTTTTAATGAAATAGAAGAGGATTTGAGAAGTCACTCAACATGTGCCCTAATTTTACTTTCTGCAGCACTAATAATACTTTCTATGGCATAATATACCCCCTTATTTTGTTCCTTTTTAAATTAAATGTTTTAAGAGTTACCACTTTATTCCCATCATGATGGCTTCAGGTGTGCTATACCTTTGTAATAAATAGGACTGTTAGCGCTCTAGTTGTTCTTTTGAACACTCTAGGAGTCTGCAGTAGAACACAAAGGAATCAACTGACAGTCTCTGTCCTTGTTGAATGTACATGCTTTACTGAGAATGTCAGACTTAATTCTCACATTACTGAGAAAGATAATGTGAATTTACAGAAAATATGCTTTCAGTTTAGCTTATAGATCCCCTTCCAAACCACTGTGGGAAAATCATGAGATATTAGTTTTCTTTCAAACATGATTCATGATATCACAGCAGAAGGCTTTTTCACATGGTAAAATCACCTTAGAACACACCACAGTTCCTAAAATGAGTATGGTACCATCAACAATTGATTTATAATGTAACTAAAGTCCTAAAACCCTCTATTAACTACAATGCTTTTTAATGAGGTGCTATCATGTATATTGGTCCCAAGATGGCTGCCAACACTTCTTGGATGAAGTGCTGACAGCCAATCAGATCAGATGTGTGGTTAGGCTCCGCCCAGATATATATATATATTTTTGAACCTAAATTACTCAAAATCCACTGGAGCACATATCTTGAGACATAGCAAAGGCACATCGGGCTACCAGTCCCTACAATTTTGCCAAGTTTTGTGGAAATCCATGTAGCCGTTCGGGCTAAAAGTGAGTCCAACCGCCCTATGGAAATTAACATGGGGAAAACACATTTTGAGACCCCCCCTTTTATCTCGGCCCCCGCTTGACGAATCCCCCCCCAAACTTTCAGGGAAGGAGCGGAGCGCAGCGAGGCAAATTTAAGGAAAATTACAGGCAGATTCCTCAACCGGCGCCAAAGTTATTCCCAATAGAATGTTGCGGGTTTCCTATAGAAAACAATCCTAACTATAACTACCTACTGGCGACCGCCAGTAGGTAATATATATATATATATATATATATATATATATATATATATATATATATTACCTACTGGCAGTCGCCAGTAGGTAGTTATAGTTAGGATTTTTTTCAATGTTAAATCTCAAAATTCTATTTGGAATAACTTTGGCACAGGTTGACGAATCTGCTTGAAAATATCCTCAAAATGGCCTCGTCAAGCTCCGGTCCTTCCCTGAAAGTTTGGGGGGGATTCGTCAAGCGGGGGCCGAGATAAAAGGGGGGTCCCAAAACGCGCTTTCCCCATGTTAATTTTCATAGGGCGGTCGATTTCACTTTTAGCCCGAACGGCTGAATGTATTTCCACCAAATTTGGCAAAATTGTAGGGACTGGTAGCCCGATGTGCCTTTGCTATGTCTCATGATATGTGCTCCAGTGGATTTTGAGTAATTTAGGTTAAAAAAAATATATATATCTAGAGCCGCGCCCCGGTACGCGCGCAGGGGAGCGCTCAAAGCACGCCACGCGACTTGCGTACGGAATGCTGATTGGCTCTCGGGTGCCTGTAAACATTCGAAACAGTCCGCAGCGGCCGCCATCTTGTACCTCGGTAGGATTGAGGTGGTAAAAATCAAAGGGGGAAATGAGCAAAAGGGGGCAGGGTACACCCCCCCTGACCCCCTAGGTTTGATGTGGGGGTCATAAAAAAGCCGTACGGGGCCCCCAAAATTTTTTTTTTTTAATTTGCGCCGAGGGAGCGCCTGGTACGCGCACCGGTGAGCGTACGATTGAGAAAAAGAATGACACTTTTTTTTTTAAAAAAATAGCATTTTTTTATAAATTGGAGTTAGTTCTGAAAAGAACTTTTTTTTTGTTTTTGTTGTTTTATATTTTTTTTATACTTTTTGAAACGATTTTATATTTTTTTTGGATTTTTTTCAGGGGAAAAACAAAAACAGGGATTCAAAAATTGTTCAACAGGAGCAAAAAAATGAGAAAATTTAGGGACGGGGAGAGCATTGGTGTTCCTGTTTCTTTATTGCAATGAGTTCAACGCTCTGCTCCCCGTAACAGAGTAGTTCGTCACAGTCCTTGCATAAAAATTTTATTCCTGCAAATACCGGCTGGACGTTAGGGACCATTCTTGCACGTGTTGAACCTGAAGGTGTTGCTCCACCAGTGGAGGTGCTGCTGCCATCTCTTCGTGCCTTCTCTGCCAGCTCCCTGACACTCTCCCTGGAGTAATTGTTGGGGTGTCTTCTTTTGACATGCCTAATTAAATTGGCATTTCCAAAGCTGTATTTTTTTAGAGGATTGCCTCTGGATAAAATACTTCCACATATTTTACAAGTTACTTTACTTGCATTAACTTTTTTTTGTCCTTCAGGGATGTCATAAAATTTCCAGATGAAGTGGTTCTTTGTTTTCTGGTGAGGAGGGTCCTCTTGCACAAATCCATCTGAATCACTGCTGGAGGACTCCCTTGCAGTCATTGTTGTAGATCAGGAAGGTATGAGTTCAAAATTCACAAAACACCTCTTGCTTTCTCCAAGTGCAAATCAATAGTGAGAGAAATGGGTGGGTTTCTCTAAATTTAGAAAAAAATAATTATTGAACCAATGAAAAGTGTTATTTACAGGTCACATGACCATGGGCTTCATCATTATGAAACCAAAACTGTTATGAACCAATGAAAAGTGTTATTTTCTGGTCACATGACCCGACGCGCTTACGCGACGCGCCGCGGGGCGCGGCCAGAGGCGCGCCGCGTAAGCGTGTCAGACGCCTACGTTGCACGATCGTATTCGCTCAAATACTTCCGGGTGCGCTTACGCCGTGCGTATCACGCGGTCGCGGCTACGCGATACGTCACGATCATGTTTTCGTTTGCGATATTGGCGCTCACGGGACGCTCCCCGGAGCGCGCCAGGGGGCGCTTTTCAGAAATACGCTTTTCGGGGCGCACTCCGGGGCGCGCTCTGGGAGCGCTCCCCCCAAAAATTAAAAAAAAAAAATGGGATAATTGTAGGGACAGGTAGCCCTATTCTGAAGTGGTTTGTAAAAAAATTTACTTTATAAAAATATGTATTGTGCTACATTGGGCTTAATATATGTTAGAGCCAAAATGTAGCCCAAATGTAGCCCAAAGTAGCCCAATGTAGCCCAAAGATGGCCACCAGAGACCAAAAATTGTAAATGTAGCCCAAATTTCAACTAGATGTAGCCCAACTGTAGCCCAATGACAGAATGTACCAGAGTGTTAAAAAGAACAACTAGAGTGCTAACAGTCTTATTTATAAAGTGAAACTTATAGTTAGGAATTAGCATTAACAAAACCTATGAAATTCACTGAAAAAAACATAGGTTTCACACCAGTTATAGTTAGGAATTAGCATTTAAAAACCTATGAAATTCACTGAAAAAACCATAGGTTTCACACCGGTTATAGTTAGGAATTAGCATTTAAAAAACCTATTAAATTCACTGAAAAAACCATAGGTTTCACACCAGTTATAGTTAGCTGGAAATTTTACTGACATAAAACCATTGAAATTCCCATGTTATAGTTAGTCGGACTCACTATAACTTGCGCGTGCAATGCACTGCTGATGACATCACATATTACATCACTCATGACATGGTGAGTGACATCACTCATGACATCACTGATGACACCATCCTTGTGACACAGTGACAGACCTCCTCTCAGTGTAAAGTAACCCTTGAGACACATATTCAAAAATAGAAACTGAAATTTTTTAAAAATGGACATACCTATATCAGTTACAACAAGCAATTCTGTACTTCCACTATCTATATACACATCCACTCATTCACCAACAGTTCTATATAGTCACTCATACATATACTCACTCATCATATGAAGAGATACACCTATACATCCTGTTACACACCAACATTCATCCAAAAGTTACTCACACACATATTCACACGTGCAAATAAACTATTGAACAACAATTTATTTGAATATAGAGTTATACACACACTTCCACCTTACTTCTATTGAAAATTAAACATATTTATTCTCTTAAACAATCACTTATAGAAACACATACTTATTTAAACAGGAACTCTTACAATCTCTTACTCTCACATATACTCACTTATATACATCAATATTCATATATACTAGATTAAAACATATGTAGTTACTGATAAAGACACTAGTGAGACAGTCATTCACTCACTAACAAACACATATAGACACTCATCCACCCATACAGTCCTGTACATATGCTGTCTTCAAAACACATACAAACAAAGAGTCAGTCACTCATGCATCTATGTGCTAAGTAATACCCCCACCAAACCATATAGACACTCAAACTGATACTAATAAAAATATCAAATAACCCATATACATACGCATGTAGCTACTTATCAACACATGTAGCCACTTATACACAAAGTGAAACACTAATATATGTATTTAAATATTTAAACATAACTCACTAATATTTATTTTTCAGAAAGACACATATTCACTGGATGGTGTCATCAGTGATGTCATGAGTGATGTCACTCACCATGTCATGAGTGATGTAATATGTGATGTCATCAGCAGTGCATTGCACGCGCAAGTTATAGTGAGTCCGACTAACTATAACGTGGGAATTTCAATGGTTTTATGTCAGTAAAATTTCCAGCTAACTATAACTGGTGTGAAACCTATGGTTTTTTCAGTGAATATATATATATATATATATATATTTATATATATATATATATATATATATATATATATATATATATATATATATATATATATATATATATATATATATATATGTATATGTATATATATATATATGTATATGTATATGTATATGTATATGTATATATATATATATATATATATATATATATATATATATATATATATATATATATATATATATATTCACTGAAAACACCATAGGTTTCACAATCGTTATATATATATATATATGTATATGTATATATATATATATGTATATGTATATGTATATGTATATGTATATATATATATATATATATATATATATATATATATATATATATATATATATATATATATATATATTCACTGAAAACACCATAGGTTTCACAATCGTTATAGTTAGGAATTAGCATTTAAAAAACCTTTGAAATTCACAAAAAAAACATAGGTTTCACAATTGTTATAGTTAGGAATTAGCATTTAAAAAAACCTTTGAAATTCACTGAAAAAAACATAGGTTTCACACCAGTTATAGTTAGCTGAACATTTTACTCATACAAAACCATTGAGGGTGACACTTGCTGATTTTTGAGCGGGAGAGCCCTCTGTGTGCCGTTTTTGCTTCCAGGAGTGAGTGCTTTTTGCTGAGACCTTGCGGTACCCGCTGCGCGGGTCAGGCTTTGCCCGTGTGCCTGGGTGCCTCGCTTTGCTAAGGACTCGAACTTTGGATCTTGTAGGCTGGAACTGGGAAGAGCAGGGCTGCGAGCGCCAGGTGAGGGACAGGGACTCCATTGCCCAGGAGTCCCTGCGCTGCCATCATTACCTGCACCTGGACGCTCTCCCTGTTTGCCCCGCCCCTTGAGCACCGATTGAAAGGTGCCTGCTAGCTTCTGGACCAGTGGGAGACACTTGCTGATTTTTGAGCGGGAGAGCCCTCTGTGTGCCGTTTTTGCTTCGAGGACTGAGTGCTTTTTGCTGAGACCTCGCGGTACCCGCTGCGCGGGTCCCGCTTCGCCCGTGTGCCTGGGTGCCTCGCTTTGCTAAGGACTCGAACTTTGGATCTTGTTGGCTGGAACTGGGAAGAGCAGGGCTGCGAGCGCCACGTGAGGGACAGGGACTCCATTGCCCAGGAGTCCCTGCGCTGCCATCATTACCTGCACCTGGACGCTCTCCCTGTTTGCCCCGCCCCTTGAGCACCGACTGAAAGGTGCCTGCTAGATTCTGGACCAGTGGGAGACACTTGCTGATTTTCGAGTGGGAGAGCCCTCTGTGTGCCGTTTTTGCTTCCAGGACTGAGTGCTTTTTGCTGAGACCTCGCGGTACCCGCTGCGCGGGTCCCGCTTCGCCCGTGTGCCTGGGTGCCTCGCTTTCCTAGGGACTCGAACTTTGGATCTTGTGGGCTGGAACTGGGTAGAGCAGGGCTGCGAGCGCCAGGTGAGGGACAGGGACTCCATTTCCCAGGAGTCCCTGCGCTGCCATCATTACCTGCACCTGGACGCTCTCCCTGTTTGCCCCGCCCCTTGAACACCTCCCTCTTTTCATTAGGAGTTGTCTTTACCACTGCGCAGGAGTGTGCCCGGGAGAAGCCCGGGACAAGGGCGGGACTGTCTGTGGCCCTCAGGGGCCGAAGGAGGCCGGGCTGGGCCACCCCATTGACGAGTAGGGCTAAGAATATTCTTGTTACTTTGGTGGACCATATTGACTCCTTTAAATTCGTGTCCTATTATGATTAAGTATTTGTTGTTTTGTTGTGGGGGGCTATAAATAATGTCTCTTACACTAAATAGCACTAGCTTGGCACCCTCTCAGGCTGAGGGTGGACCAACCATCCTTGGCCCATTAGACAAATTTTTTAAAGGTGTTACCCAAGATATTGATAAGGAGATCTCCCTAGCAGAAAAACGAGGGGAGCGTAGGCTGTCTATTGAGCTCCTTAAAAATTATACGGAAAAACGCTTGCCGCAAGCCTTCCCGGCATTGGTCACCCCTTTGTCCTCCATAACCTTGGCTGTTGCGTTTGAAATACCCAATGTTTCTCCTCTAATCTTGGAGACTGAGGGTGGTTGGCCACTGAGATCGGATATTGCCACCCTGTCCATAACTCCATCTGTAAATCCCATTGACTCCCCATCCTGTATAGTCGAAGCTAGTGTGTCTGATTCAAAACCATGCGCAAAAAGAAAGAGGAGTACTGCTCTGAGGAAATGTTACTCCTCAAAACCCCCTAACAAGGTTAGGAAAGTCGCAAAAAATTCATTACCTACCCGAAAGGAGCATAGTGGGGTTAGCGAAAGTGGCGACCTACCAAATGAGGGGGGAAATGTAGTTTTGGCGAACTCAAACCCTTCTTCTAATGACTCCCAGGGGAAGGGGTTGGTTGTGAATGCCCTCTCGACACATCTACTGACACCGAGTTGGAAAAGCTATTAAGGTCGCTTTTGACACCCATAGAGGTTCAAGTTAATAAGCTAATTAATCGTTTGGATCATTTTGAGCAGGCTACCTTAGATAATTTTTTCCACACGAAGTCATTAATCAAATCACAACCCAGGTTAACTGAGACTAGCAAGGTACAGGAAACCACGGGAAAGACAAAAAATCTGCCTATTGTAGAATTAAAATCCCAGACAGGCAGAATTACAAACGGGTCCCAGAAAAAGGGACCAAGTCAATCGTCCAATCCTGTAGAACTAGTCTGCCCGGGCACTAGTACAGGTGAAAAAGTAACTAAGGTCCCAGACCCGGTGCCAAAGGGCAAGAATAAAGAATGTCCGCAAAGTAGTACCACTGTTCCAAATGACCCCCAGCCCCCACCAAGCATTCCTAAACCCCATCTTAATGTTGGAGCGGGGGTATTAACGGTTCCAGGCTAAGCAATGTTGTACCCACTAACTCCCAGCAAACATCAAATATCCATATACCCTGTCCCAATGTCCCAGCTACGAGACAACCACCAACTTATCCAGTGAAGCCACCTCAAAAGATACCTCCTTTGAATCTAACCCCGGACTCCCATCCCTTCGTCGCGGTCCTCACTAATGTACCACCTCTTTTGGTTGGACAAAGAGAAACCTTCCAGATGCTCAAAAACAAAGTAATGCACTGGTTAAGGGTAAACAGACCATTACCGGGGGAAGTGGATGGGTTGATAATAGGGGTAAGGAGGATTGACTGGATTGGCTACACTCCCAAAAACTTGGGGGGGGGATTGTATTGTTATCAATTTTCAAGACCCCAGGGCTACTGGTTGGATAACGAGGCAGGGTTGGGGTATAAGTAGTGGTGGAATTGGCATTGTGGACCTTACCTTTTTTTACCCAAGGCAAACATGTGCCAAAGTAGGTGGGCCTAGGAACTTAAACAGCTTTAACAACCCCTCGATGGTAAGGGTTGCTCCTCCATCCATTATACCATTGCAATGGCAAACCCATAGTAATGGTTTAAACTACAACTATCTGGAAGGCATGCAATGTCTGAATTGGGGTTGTTGACCTAAGTTTGACTATTGGAACAACAGGGGAGGTACATCTTGTTGGAACTCATGTTGGAACCTTGATGTCCCTGCATTGAACACTGATGTTGTGTTAAATGAAACAAATGATGGTGAAAAGATTGTATTTGAGGAGGAAACTACTGGGGAGTTAATGCAAAATTTGGGGAGTGGGGAACCATTTGTTTTAAGCATTACTGTCTCTCAAGGAGTTGAACAAAACACCATGGGTAATGACCAAAATTGGGGAGAGCATAGTGTAGTCCAACGAACTCCCCTAGATTGCCCATTACAAGAACAGTATGCAGGGATGGATCTGCTCCAGGGAGTTTTATATCTTGGAATATTGCAGGATTGGGGAGCAAGCTGATGTCACAAACATGGATTGATTTTATTAATGGGTTTGAACTGTGTTTTCTACAGGAGAAATGGGCTTGTGATCCTATCTATCTTCCAGGTTATTTAAATGTTTTGATTCCGGCAATTAGAGGTGTCAGGGGTAGACCTATGGGAGGCCTCACAGTCTGGATTAGGCAGAGCTTTTATACTACTGTGAACTAGTGGGATCTGGGTTGCAGAGACATTTTAATGTTGCGAATTTCCTCAGTAAAGTGGGGTGTGATAGATTTGTACAATGTCTATGCTAGAGGCTCCAATATTGGGAGTTCCCCCACTTTAGAGGCCTTATCTAATTTTCTGTAAACCAAGTCCCTTGGAAATCGAATTGTAATAGCTGGGGATCTAAATAGGACCTTTGAACCCTTAGATAGTACCGAAGATTCATTGGGGCAGGAGGAGGACAATCTATGGGGAGTCCCTTATCTGAATCTAGCTCCTGTTAAACGCTGGACGAAGGATATACTTCTCCTAAATGCTATGTGCTTGGAACATGGGATGATGGTCACAACAGAAGTAGGATAGACTACGTTATATGTCTTAACCTCTGGCAGGGGGTTTGTGACATGGAAATCAAGGGCAGGATAGAAAGTGATCACAACCCCCTTTGTGTGACCCATACCTGGTGGAAGTTAACACAGCCCAACTTGCAAGCAAGTGATGGGTTGCTCCCGGACATGGCAAACGATATGCGTAGATTGAAATGGCCATGTGTGTTGGGGAATGCAGCATCTATGGACTTTATTGGTTCCGAGGTGGATAAAGCAATTGTCTCCATGGAATTAGCAAGCTCTACAGTCCCAGGATCCAGCGCAATTACTGATATCCATAACAATCTCTTCTCCCTTTTAAGACCACATTTTATGAGAGCATGCAAGGAAAATCGTACAGTATCCACCAAACCAGCCAGGTGGTTTAATCAAGAGTGTAGGGCAGCCAGATTAACCCTGGGTAATGCTATTAGAAATAGGGACAGGGCAGCAATTATAGCAGCAAGGAAGCAATACAATACAAGCATCTCCCTGGCAAAGAAAATGTGGGATGAGAAGTATTGGGATGAACTAAAGGAGGCCTCTGGAGCCAAGGATTCCAGGCTTTTCTGGAACATAGTAAAGTGGGGCAGAGGTGGTACCCCAAACAAACCAGATAATAACGTTGCAGAGTCCGCTTGGGTGAACTATTTCAGGCCCCAATGTGCAGAGACAAAGGAGATGGTGGGAGGGGATGCAATTTTAGCTGTATTTCCCAAAGACAATCCGCCTGATTCATGAAAAACGGGTTTTGCGATTCTCAAATAGCGAAAAATTGCGATTTGCTATTGAGAAATCGCAAATCTGAATTCATGAAGATTAGCCATAAAAAAATTCGATTCGCACGCGGGCACAAATTCCGTTTGCGATTACCGATAATCGCAGAAAAATCGCTATTTCTGGCTACCCGCGTCGGGATTGCGAACTCGCAAATAGCGATATCTCTATTTGCGATATCGCTATTTGCGAGATCGCAAAGTTGCGAGATCAGGAAAACGGGAAGTCGCATTTCGAGCACAGTGATGACATCCCAACCAGGAAGCAGCCAGTTCCCACCCCCATTCATCACAGTGAGGCAGGCCTCGAGGGAGCAAGTGGGAGAGCTGCTGCTATTCTGGGTATTTGTACTCTGCAACTACATTGCTGCCATGTCAGAGGAACCTGTTCCTGGCCCCAGCAACACCACAGGGCGGAAGAGGAAGCTCAAATTTTCAGAGCAGGAGCTCGAACATTTGATTGAAAGGGTGGTGGCCAACCACGACAAACTCTTTGGTAAAGACTCCAGGAGGGTCCCGGAGCAAGAAAAAAGGAGGATCTGGCAGGGAATTGACTCCACCGTCAACTCCGTGGGTGTGGCTGATAGGTCACTAGACGAACTGAAAAAAAGATGGTACGACCTCCGAGGTCGTGCCAAAGAGAAGGTGGCGGAGCGCCTTGGAGAGTCATCGGGCACTGGAGGTGGCGGACCTACAGTCCCTCCTAACACACCCATGGAGGACCAGGTGGAAGACACCCTTGAGAGGGAGGCGTGCATTGGCTTCACACATCTGGACTCATCCCGCACCACCCAAGACACCCAAGGTAAGTGGCATGTGACTGTGACCCTGTCCCCTATGAATGTCCATGACCAAATAGGCTCCCATAATGTCCCATAGTCATGCCATTGTCGCACATCAGGGAATGCCCTGAAGCATTGTGGGAGATGTAGTGTGGCCACAATGTAGTAGTACCACAATGCAGCCAGACAGGTTCCAAAGTACGCAAAGCCACAGCCATTCAGGGAATGTCACCCAGCATGCATGTTGCAACTGCACGTCTGACAGATACATGCAACTAATGATCGTCCACTTACCCTCACAGGTGGTGCTGAAAGCAGCGACAGCGAAAGGCTGCAAATTGATGAGGAGGCCCAGGAGGAGGAGGTGCCACCACAAACACAGGCACCAGCCCCTGCTGCTGCAACAACACCAGTAGCCAGGTCCACCAGCAGTGTTCCCCCTGCGTCTGGCGCACCACCTACAGCCACAGCCAGGCCAGCGACTATTGTGCCCCCTGCATCTGGCGCACCACCTACAGCCACAGCCAGGCCTGCGACTATTGTGCCCCTGCATCTGGCGCACCACCTAGAGCCGCAGCCAGGCCCGCGACTAGTGTGCCTCCAGTCCCTGCCGCACCAGCAACGCCTGCTGTGACACCAGCAGCAGCTGATGCTACAACATCTGGGCCCGCGGCAGTTGCAACACAGCGGCCAGCCACAGTGTCAGGCCAGCAGAGCAGGCGTGGCAGGTCTCGCCAGCACACCACTGCAGCAATCAGCAGGAGGGGCAATGGACAGGGGCTGGAGGATATGAGCGTCGAAAGACGCATGTTGAGAATCCATCAGCGCCAGGCACGGCAGCAAGGTGCCATTCAGCTCCAGCTCCACAAGATTGGGCGCAATGTGGCCGGAGTTGCTGACCGCATGGACCGCATGACGGCGGCCATGGCAGGTATGGGGTAGGGAATGGCCCGCATGACTGCAGCCATGGAGGCCAACACTGCTGCGATGACTACTCAGCGCAGTGCAGCACGCCGGCGCCACCATCAGCTCATGAGCCGGCTGGCCTCCTACAGCAGGTCCAATTATGTTGCAGCCAATGCAACTTCACAGTTGTCGCGGCGGTCACTAGCACAGCAGCACCAACTCGTGTAGTGCCTCACTCTCTGCCCTGCTTTTGAGCGCGACATTGCTGAGGCTTATTTACATGTCGGAACTTTGATTGCACACTCGGTGCCATTAGACATTTGCTGCCCCTGTCTCCCTTTCCCTTTGACCCTCCATTTTGTTGTTGTGGTTTTCCCCTGGACCGCCCCTCCTCCCCGCTACTGCCTCCCTGCTGCCCCTCCAACGCTCCGCCCCCTCCACTAACCATTTATGACGGATGTCCCTACGTGCAGCGTCCACGCGCTGCGGACGCGCCGAAGGTGCGCCAAAGGTAAGCCTGTCAACGCCCGTCCGCGCCTGGACCGCGCCCAGCGCCACACCCCCTGGCCCCCTTCCCACCCACCCCACCTGCATTACTTACGACGCCTCCACCCTCCTAACCCTAAACACCGGCCGACTCCCCAACTGCGTCCAAGCCTCTCCCGGACACACCCATGGACCCTTCACATGCTACTCATGCAAGTATGACGGCACCATGACCAACTCCTCATCCACTAACACCAAACAGAGATCTGACACCAACCACCTAAAATGCATCCTGCTCAACACCGGCTCAGTCCACAAACACGCAATCGACCTTTGGAATCTACTAGACACCATCTCCCCGGACGTCGCCTTTCTAACAGAAACATGGATGAACGCCTCCTCAGCCCCAGACATCACCATTGCCATTCCGGAAGGCTACAAGATCATCCGTAAGGACCGCACCGAGCAAACAGGAGGAGGCATAGCTATCGTCCACAAGAATTCCATTCGCATCTCAACCAGCTCAGACGTCAACCTCGCTAGCGCCGAACACCTTCACTTCCAGATCCACATCGACCCCAAGACCACACTCAGAGGCACACTCCTCTACAGGCCACCAGGACCCCGTGCACAATTCGGTGAAGACATCACAGACTTTATCACCCCACACGCCCTCCCCTCCGAGGACTACATTCTATTGGGAGACCTCAATTTTCACCTGGAAAAGAGCAACGACAGCAACGCCACCACCCTTTTGGACAATCTCACCAACCTCGGACTCAAACAACTTGTCAATACCCCCACTCACTACGCAGGTCACACACTCGACCCTATCTTCACCTCCACAAACATATCTCCTTCAGTCACACCACAGTTCTCAATTGGATGGACCACAGCTGCGTTCACTTTTCCTACAAAAAGACCACAACCCACATCCATCCTCAACCTACTCTGCGAAGAAACTGGAACAAAATCACCATCGACCAGATCTCCTCATCGCTCCTTCAAAACCCCCCTGCCCACTCTTCGATCCCCAACCAAGCAGCCATTAACCTCACTCAATTGCTAACCAACAGCGCCGACAACCTAGCACCTTTGAAAAAACGTCAAATCAAACTAGGCAGCAAAAACGCCCCCTGGTTCAACAATGATCTTAAGAAATAAAAAGAAACTCTGTCGCTCCCTTGAGAAGGCCTGGAAAAAAGACCCAAACACCAGCACCAGGGACGCCATCAAAAACGCCACCCGCATACACTACCAACTGATCCGGACTGCCAAGAAAACCGCATTCAAAGACCGACTAGACAACAACACCCACAACAGCAAGGAATTATTCAACATCGTGAAAGAGTTTACCAATCCCACTGCCAACTCCAACGACATCACTCCTTCTCAAACCCTCTGCGACTCCCTAGATTCGTTCTTCCACGACAAAATCACTGACATCCACAACAGCTTCGACAACCAACCCGGAGACCAACCCACCCAACTTTCGGCCGTACCTTCACCCCCCTTGAACATCCTTAATGACTGGAACCCAATCTCCACTGAAGACACCATCCGCCTGATGAACTCCATCCACTCAGGATCCCCCACAGACCCATGCCCTCACCACATCTTCAACAAAGCTGACTCCATCATAGCACCACACCTCCGTGACATCATCAACTGCTCCTTCAACTCCGCCACCTTCCCGGAAAGCTGGAAACACGCCGAACTCAGCGCCCTTCTGAAAAAACCCACAGCTGACCCCACCGAACTCAAAAACTACCGCCCCATCTCGCTCCTTCCATTCCCGGCCAAAGTCATCGAGAAAGTTGTCAACAACCAGCTCTCCGTATTCCTCGAAACCAACAAATCCCTCGACTCCTCACAGTCCGGCTTCTGAGCCAAACACAGCACTGAGATCGCGCTCATCGCAGCAACAGATGACATTCGAACCCTACTGGACAATGGAGACACAGTCGCCCTCATCCTCCTCGACCTCTCCGCAGCCTTCGACACAGTCTGTCATAGCACCCTGTTACAACGCCTCAGAAACATCGGAATCCAAGGAAAAGCACTGGAATGGATCACCTCGTTCCTCGTGGGAAGAACTCAAAGAGTCCGCCTCCCACCATTCAAATCAGAGGCCACTGAAGTCATCTGCGGCGTGCCACAAGGATCTTCACTCAGCCCCACCCTCTTCAACATATACATGAGCCCCCTCGCGGCCATCGCATGCCAACACAACCTCAACATCATCTCCTACGCTGATGACACTCAACTGATCCTATCACTCACCAAAGACCCTAACTCCGCCAAAACCAACCTACATGAAGGAATGAAAGAAGTTGCCGAGTGGATGAAGCACAGCCGTCTGAAACTGAACTCAGACAAAACAGAAGTCCTTATCTTAGGTACCTCCCCCTCCGCCTGGGAGGACTCTTGGTGGCCAGAGGCCCTTGGAAAAGCACCCATCCCGACGGATCACGCACGGAACCTGGGCTTCATCCTGGACTCCTCACTCTCGATGACCAGACAAGTCAACGCCGTTTCATCATCTTGCTTCAACATTCTTCGCATGCTCAAAAAAACATTTCGCTGGATCCCTACCGAAACTAGAAAAACGGTCACCCACGCACTGGTTACAAGCCGCCTAGACTACGGAAACACCCTCTACGCCGGTACCACCGCAAAACTTCAGAAAAAACTCCAACGCATCCAGAACGCATCAGCCAGACTCATACTAGACATCCCGCGTAAAGACCACATTTCTGGTCACCTGAAAAACCTCCACTGGCTCCCCGTCAATAAGAGGATAACATTCCGCCTCCTAACCCACGCACACAAAGCACTTTACGAACTTGGACCCGAATGCCTCAACACGCGACTTTCCTTCTACACACCGCCCGCCAGCTTCGCTCTTCCAATCAAGCCCTTGCTGCCGTACCTCACATCAACAAAACCACCATGGGAGGAAGATCCTTCTCCTACCTGGCGGCTAAAACCTGGAACTCACTTCCCATTCACCTTCGCCTCACCCAGAACCACCTAGCATTCAGAAAGCAACTTAAAACATGGATATTCAACAAGTAATTCCCCACCCCTCTTCAAGCGCCTTGAGACCCTCTGGGTATGTAGCGCGCTATATAAATTATCTGACTTGACTTGACTTGACCAGGGTCCTGGAGCACCTGACCACGGCGGTGATATGATGTTAGTGAGGGGGCATCCAGCATCAGCAGCCACTCTGCCTCACAAGTCCCACCACTCAGGCGCAGCACCAGGCCCACGCCAGGTCCAGATGCCCCGGAAGAGGATGCGCCTCAGAGGCGCTTGGGCGGAACGCGCAGGAGGCGCACTTGAGTACATTTGACAATAACAGGCACAGGCTGACTATAAGCCTGCCCTGTCCTTTGACACTGCAGTATGCAGTAATACTGTTAGTGGAAGATAGTTGAACTGGTACCTTTTTTGTGATTGAAACAAATACATTTATTTTGCAGCACACATTAGCGTTGTGTCATTATTACATTTTGCATGCATTAGTGATTTGTGGGGTGAGGGAAGAGGGTGCACTAGAAACTGTTCACTGTGATGTGGTTGTGACGTCTCTGGCCTTCAGCTGGGTTCTCCCCGCGTGCATGGCGCGCATGTGCAGGTGGCCGGTTGTCCCCTTCAGATTCACTGCCAGAGATGTCGACAGGTATCCGGCGGTTGGTTGCAATGTTATGTAGTATTGCGCAGACAGCCACAATGCAGCAGCACACTGCAGGACTGTAATACATGGCCCCACCTGTCTTGTGCAGTATGCGGAACCTGCTCTTGAGCAGGCCAAATGTCCTTTCTATGCAATTCCTTGTCCCTATGTGTGCAATATTGTAGCGCCGTTGCTGTGGTGTAGCAGGGTTGAGGTTATGGGGTCAGGAGGTATTCACGGAGGGCGTAGCCACTGTCACCTGAATGAGAGGAGCAGATGGTGATTGCCTGTGCTGCGCTGTTACTTCATAGCAATATGACATTGTCGACAAAGTGTACTTACCAAGTAGGTGTCCTTCCCCAAACTCTCCCCTGACCAGTCGTGTGTGGAGGCCGCTGTGCCGGAATATGAAGGAGTCATGGCTACTCCCTGGGTACTATGCGACAATGTCAGTGAAGTATGTCTTAGCATTGCAGACCATCTGGATGTTGAGAGAGTGGTAGGACTTTCTATTGCGGAACATATACTCTGTGGCAGCTTGTGGGCAGATGGCGATGTGGGTACAGTCTATGCATCCGAGTACATGTGGAAAATGGGCTACATTGTAGAATTGTAGCTTGGTCAAGTCCAATTCCTGTTGGCTGGCGGGAAATTTGATGTGACGGTGTAGCTGGGTGAGCATGGTGTCAACAAAAGTGTGGAGGCAGCGTGACATGGTGGGCTGGGATATCCCCCCAGCAGCCGCTACTATCCCCTGGAAACTCCCGGAGGCCAGGACGTGCAGGCTACACAATACCTGCACATGTGTAGGCACCGCATTGGTACGGCTTGTTGGGTGCTGCATCAGGGGGTCAAGGTCCTGTATTAGCTGCATTATCATTTCCCCATTCAGCCTGTATTTTGCATATATCTGCTCTCTGGTTTGGCACAGCAAGGTGACCCGCTGGCGGAAAATCCTGTCCTGGATCCTGCGTCTCCTCCGTGCTAATCGCTGTAGCCTTCGACGCCTCACCACCATGTACATTCCTGGCATTGTGGAACTCCTAATGCTGCTGCTGTGCGATTGGTCAGGCCTGAACCTGTTGGTTATTGGCCAACGGTTTCTTAAATGTAATTTTTGCATGGCTTTTATGGTTACCACCTGCTTTGAGCTGTCCTTAATTTGCGCGGCGCAAATTGCGATTTTTGGGTTTTTCGCTATTTGCGATTTTTCATGAATACCGATTGCAATTGTATTGCAAATTCGCTATTTATTTAGCAGAATCCGTGGTTTGTCACTTTTTCCGATTCGCTAATGCTCTCCTATCGGGATTCTGCGAATATAATAGCGAATTCGCTATTATGTGTTTGCGAGTTCGCAATTTTGATGTTGAATCCCGATTACGGAAATTGCGCCCGCAATTGCATTTTCGCTGCGATTGCAGGCGCAATTTTACTTCATGAATCAGGCTGAATTTGTTTTCCGCCAAAGAAGTTGAACTTGCAATAAGTTCCGCGCAAGGGGGTAGGGCCCCCGGTTTAGATGGGATACCCCGGGATGTTTTCAAAAACGATACAAATAGGTGGGTTAGGATGTGTTCCTATTGGGGAATGCCATCGCAAAGGGTGCACTAGTCCCAGACCAATGGAAGGGAGCTATTATTATACCAATCCACAAAAAAGGAGATTGATCCCTTCCGGCTAATTATAGGCCAATAAGTTTGATTGCCACTATCCAAAAAGTAATTGGGAAGATGGTGGTAAACAAACTTATGGAATGGGTGGACGAGAACAATTCCCTTTCCCCCTTCCAGGCAGGCTTCCGGAGGGCCACTAGCACCGTCGACCAGGTGTTTTGTTTTACTATGTTGCGGTGGGGGACGGTACTTCTTGGCAAGGGCAGCCTGTATGTCGCTTTTGTCGACTTGCGGGCTGCCTTCGATTTAGTTCCGAGAAGTAAGCTCTGGACAGTTTTAAATAAGATAGGCATTCCAGCAGAAATGCTCACTCTAATTATGAGGTTGCACGAGGGCAATTTTGCTAAAGTCCAGTGGGGGTTGAATGGCCAATCTTCCATCGACTTTCCAGTGGAACGGGGGGTTCGCCAAGGTTGTGCAATGGCACCCTTGCTTTTTACATTATATATCAATGGGATAGTTGGTAGGATGCTGGACGCTAGTGTGGATGCACCTTCGTTCGCGGGCATCAGGGTTCTGATCCTGATGTTCGCCGACGACACGTTAATAATGTCTAAGACCCCCGCTGGGCTACAGCGTGCCTTGAATATCTTTGATGAGTTCTGTCTGGAGCATGGCCTTGAAGTAAACATAGGCAAGACCAAGTTGATGGCTTTCTCCCGAGGATGTAAACCTCGCCCCAGGATACACATGAATAACATCGGGCTTGAGGTAGTAAGGGAGTTTACCTACCAGGGGGTGCAAATAGCAAATAACCAGGGCTGGTCCCACCACATAGAAAAAGCGGTTTTGAAACATCAGCAAATCTCGGGGGCTCTACGGGTGGAGCACAAAAGATCAAAAACAAAGCCTATAAAACCTGTCCTTGCTGTATATGATGCAAGGGCAATAGGGTAGGCCCTATATGGGGCTGAGCTGTGGGGTTTTGAAAAGTCTACTTCCCTACAGATAGCAGAGAACAGGTTCCTTAGGGGAATTACGGGACATCCCCAGAGCACCCCACTAATCCCTCTTAGTCTTGACCTGGGGAGAAGATATGTTAGCGATCGAGCTAGATTGCGTCCCATTTTATATTGGAGACGACTTTGGTCCACTCCCGAGATTAAGCACTATGCAGACAGGTTTCTGGCAATAATTAAAATTGACACCTTCCATAAAATACCATGGTTGAAAAACTTAAGGGTAATGTTAGGCGAACTGGGTCTTTCCAACCTCTGGGATAATCCCGCGGGGGAAGTTTTCCCAAGTAAAAATACACTTAAAACTTTATATTGGGAGTGGATAGATGGTAGGCTTTGGAGGGGGGTAAAATCTGATTCGATGGGTGGTCGTTTCCTGGAAAGCAAAATGTGTCCTGTATTAGAACAGTATTGGGACAGTATAACTGTCCCTATGGACAGGAAGTTGTTTTTCCAGTTAAGATCTGGCTCCCTCCCCCTGAGACATTTAACAGGCAGGTGGAAGAGTTTGAATACCCTGTGCTGCCCAGCGTGCGGCGCAATTAATGAAAGTGTGGGTCACTTCCTATTTGCTTGTAACGCCTATTCCACCCCAAGAAGGGTATGGTTAGCCCCAGTTTGTAAAAACCTCGGGACATCCAGTGCTGTTGAGGCTCAGAGAATTATCTGTACCACCACTGAGGAGCCTATTGTTATGGGAATAGCTAAGTATCTGGGGTGGGCCTGGTCGATTGGGCGGAGAGCTCTTTCCTCAAATGTGTTTTGATTACTGTTTTAAACCTGTGTTAATTTCTATATCGATCAAGCTTGCACAACTGTTTTACAAATATGTATTTGACCAAATGCTTTATTATCAATTGTGATGTTTTAAAATGTATGTTGTGCTTTTATGAGTATGCAACTCGAATAAAGCTTTTCTATCTATCATTGAAATTCCCACGTTATAGTTAGTTGGACTCACTATAACTCGCGCGCCCGCAATCCACTGCTGTTGATGTCACATATTACATCATCATGACATGGTCAGTGACATCACTGATGACATAACTGATGTCATCTCAAATGACATCACTGATGACATCGCTGATGACATCTCAAATGACATCACTGATGACATCACTGATGACATCATTCATGTGATAATACGATGCACCTCCTCACACTCTAATCTAACCTTTGATATATCCAGTGTTAAATGCAGATTACCATTCCAGAAACGATTGACACACCAATACCAGTTACTACATACGCCAGCTAACTATAACTGGTGTGAAACCTGAAAGTACCTCGTAAAGCAGATACTATTATTTCCTACCTAACGTCAGCAGTAGGTGCTATAAATCAAAGAATCGCTAATGCAGAAAAAGAGCTTGAATTGGAAAGGGCAACTGACTCAACTGCCCCAGGTTCACAACTTGTATCCAAAGAGGTTTTGTGTGAGCGTATACACGTTGAGGCGCCAAATATTCAGGATTCTGGGCTGCACACTACCCTGTCTGGACCGGTAGAGGGTCTTAGCGCTAGCGAACCTCTAACTTTGGACAATTCAAAGTCAAAAAAATGCACTTGCAAAGTTAATCACTTGCATCACGAACAGGACCATGTCATCCTTTCAAAACTGGGGGATAAGATGGAGGAACTATTCAACGCCCGTATAGAGCTTCTGTTGGTGGGTATTGGCAAAGACATTATTGACTGTATGAACACATGCGTAGTTGGTCTACTCAAGAGATGTGAAAGAATTGACACTTTTATAAAAGCATATCGCACAGTAGAGCGTCCCTCGGCAATTGACCAGAAGACTATGGAGAATCAAGACATAGAACCTACGGTTTACTCTGGGTTAAGTGTCCTTCCAGGGAGTTCGCACCCTCATGTGTCTCACAAATCTTTGCCAACTTCAAAAATCCGGGATGTCGCAAGCTCTGGCACCGGAATCTCTTTGACACATCCAAGAGCTGCTCCAGCTAAATTGACTAATTATAAGAAACAAGCATTATATCCCAACACCATTAATAACACATCTAATTCTAGTAGCCTCAGGTTGCACCTCCTGACGGACGCTGCACCCTTTGTGGCAGTGCTAACGGGGGTCCCGCCTTTAGAACAGAATAGGAGAGAGACCACTGAGGATCTTTTAGGGAAATCCAGGGAATGGTGCGGACATTACTCAATTTGGGAGAGCGACATATCCCCTTCCATTATCATGGCTAGAAGGGTGGGGTAGGTAGGACATGGAGCTAAGAACATCACGGGGGACTGTATTGTTGTTAATGTTAGTGGGCCAAATGTTGCAGAAAGATTGCTCTGGGATGGATCTGACCTCACTAACACTGGAATTAGACCATTACCTCTTGGTCAATTTTATCCGCCACAGGATAGTCAGAAAATATGTTCCCGAACCCAGAGATTAACACTGAACAGAGATACTCCTACTCTTGGACCATGTGACTTTGCTAGGCACCCCGTGACTGGCGTCTCTGTCAATCCACCCCAGCATCCTTCCACAATTCCCACAGCCTTACAGACCCCTGAGGATATACAAAGTGGGGGTTTGTCTTTGTCAAACTGCTTTTCACCCCTGCTCCAGTTAGAGAGTTCTGATTGACTACATAGCCCATGTGGTTCAAATAACCTGACTGTTTTCAATCCATGTGACAGGAATACCTATAGAATCCTTAGTTGGAACATCGCAGATAGGAGACAGAAAAGTTAAGACTAGAACTGGGTGGGTTTCATTACACGCTACGACATAATAGCCCTCCAAGAAACCATGGGACACATCAAATAGCCTCTCTTTGGATGGGTACGTCCATTTTAGCATTCCTGCCGAACCCAGTTTGGCAGGGAGGGGGAAAGGTGGACTAGCCCTACTAATTTCTCAGAATATGAAAGGCACAGTAAATCTGTTAGAGTTAGGTTCCCAACACTGCCTAGTGGTAGAACTGCTGGTCGTGAATTCCCCCACTGTTTTAGTTATCAATTTCTATAATTCACCAGATACTGTCAGTCCAAATCACCACTTAGAATTTCTTGGGGAATTTTTAGATACGTACAGAGCTTCACACAATAATTTTGAGGTCATCCTCATGGGCGACTTCAATATTCACCCATGTAGATTGCAGTGCATCATGGAAGACAATGGGGGCCCCCTCTTTCATGCCCCACGCACTTTGAGCTCACAAAACAAGGGGAGGACCTAGAGAGCCTCCTGGCCTCTTTTAATCTGTATGAATCAGGCTGCTGCGTAGACGGGCCCAGACCCCCTACGTTCAAAGGAAAAGACACAGGTTCAGTTATTGATTATATTTTTTTATCTTCTATTGTTTTGTCTATGGTTTTAACCTAGAGGGTAGAAGACTCTAGTTTTAGTGACCACAACCCTGTGACATTAGAGATTGATCCTGGGGGGTTATTGAATTTTAAGGACTCTCAGGCCACATGCACTATGGATCTGATACATAGAGATCAGGGCAGAAGGCTGAAATGGCTAAAGGTGACCCCGGTCACCTTTATACAAGATGTTTTGGCTAAGGGTGAAGTGGAGGTTGGTATTTGCCTAGATCATGTTGCCTCCAATGATAGGATAAGTAATGCTTTTAACATAATATGCAAGCAAGTGAACACAGACCTGGCGGTTAAAACTAAACCAGGGGGGCTAAGAGGAAAAAGATGGTTTGACTCAAACTATACCAAGGCACACTCCACTTTCCTAAAAGCACTCAAGGAAACACCTAGAAATAGAGCACACATAGCATCCCTTAGGAAGCAATATAATCAGGCCATCAAGGCTTGCAAAACCCAGATTAAAGAACAGGCCTGGAGTGATTTGCAATCAGACGAAGTTCTGAGGGATAGCTCTAAATTCTGGGCGGTCATTAATCAGCCCTATTTCTCGGGGGTGGAAAATCAGGGTGAGGACTGTATCATTCCAGATGAGAAGTGGCTTGCCCACTTTGGAAGTATTAATAGCCAGCCAATCCCTGGACCCACACAGGAGTCCTTATATCCTGATCATGCTGGGTCAGTTTTGGCCTTTGGGGTGGAAGCCGTAGAAAAAGCTATAAATGATACACTTAAAAATAAGGCCCCAGGCCCGGAAGGGGTCCCGGCGGATCTATACAAGTGTGCACCAAAATTTTGGGCCAAGATATTGACCAACATTTTTAATGCCTCAAGAGAAAACAATTTTCCCGAGTCCTGGGCAAGGTCCACTATAATTCCAATCTTTAAAAAAGGCCAAAGGGGCGATCCTGTCTGCTATTGGCTGATTTCCCTAATAGACTTTGCCGTTCAAATCTTGGGCAGAGTCATTTTAGGTAGACTAACATCATGGCTAGAAGGCAGAGGAACCTTGTCCAACGCCCAGCATGGCTTTAGGGCTAAAAGGAGCACTTTGGATCAATGCCTAAACCTCCAACTGCTCATCAGCAAATACACAATTGTGAAGGAGGGGTCCTTGTACATTGCCTTTATAGACCTCTCCTCAGCGTTCGATTTGGTCAACAGTTCGAGGCTGTGGAGGGTCCTCTTGGACATAGGCATCAACATCCCACTGGTAGGCTTTTTAGCTGACCTTCACTGTGGACTACAGGCTTCTGTTAGAGTTACTCGAGAGGGGAGGTGTACCAGCCATTTTAACTCTGAGAGGGGGGTGCATCAAGGGTGCATCCTCGCCCCCGACCTCTTCACATTATATATAAATGCCCTTGAGCCAGCCCTGGCCGCATCAACGGTGGACGTCCCGCGGGCAGGGGAGACCAAAATTCCGGTCCTCCTGTACGCGGACGACGCCGTTTTGTTGGCACGCACAGGAGTGGCTCTCAACAGACTATTGGCCTCTTTTGGAGATTTCATGACTTCACTAGACCTGAAAATCAATACCCAAAAATCTCAGGTCATGATTGTCGGACCAACCAACAGGAAAAATAAATCAATGACATTTTCTTGCACAGGCAAAGAAGTAAAGAGGGTTCCAATCTTTACCTATCTGGGGGTCGTCTTTGATGACAGAGGAACTTGGGGTCCTCAACAAAAGTCAAAAAGTAACGCAGTAGCAAGATCGGCTGCAGCCCTGCTGAGTTTTGCCAAAAGGATGGGGGCGCGACCAATGGAAGCTATTCTCAGGGTACATAAAGCCAAATGCTTGGCTATAGCCACCTATGGTTCTGCCATCTGGGGTTACACAAAACCTGATAATATCCAGAAGGTGGAGAACAAATGTCTTAGATCCCTGCTTTCTGTTCCCCAGTCTACCCCCACCTTTACAGTACACTCAGAGCTAGGCATGGGGTTTGTAACAGACTTAATACAATCTGCACCTGTAATTTGCTGGCTACAAACTTGGCTTAACTATGACATCTCCCTTAATCATTTGATTCTTAAAGATCGCCATGCCCTGGACAGAGCTCACAGAATCCCATGGTTGGTTTATGTTAAAAGAATGCTCATGAATGTGGGGCACACCGAGATTTTTCATTTTCCTGAACAGATCAAAAAAGAGGATCTCATGGAGATAAAATCAACACTGGTAAGTTTGTTTACGGCAGAGATGGAGGAGATAGAGATGAGAAACAGCTTGTTAGAAGGAACTACGCACTCATATCTGTTCCAGTTCCAGAACCATATCTTCTTTCTGTAACTAGACCGTTTAATCGCTTTCTCCTAACCAGATTTCGTTTAAATCTGATACAATTTATATTGGGTTTTTATCCTACTTGGGATACGCCATCAAATGCTAATCTGTGCGATTTTGACCAGTTCTCTGCACAGGACACACTCCATTTTATTATGTTTTTTGAACATTATGCCCAGATTAGGAAAACATATTTGTTACCCATTTTGCGGGAGGCAGGCTTTTTACAGGTCAGGCCTGCGCTCCTGTTTTTACAACTTTTACCTAGTGCACGTGTTATATTTCACGTAGCAAGCTTTTTGGTGGCAGGTGTTCGCATTAACAAAAAGCGTTCTAATTTACGGCCCAGACAAATTACAACTGAATCATTTTAACAGAGCTGGTGCCTTTTAACACTTTGAAGTTGATTGTCAAATGGAAATCTTTTAAATGAAAAGATATATTTATCTTTTAAATTGTTCACGTTCATTTTAAACTCGATACATTCTTATTTTTATTTGTAATTGAATTGACTGTAAATATTGTATTGTATTGATTGTTACTATTTGTATTTTGTATCTTGTGTCTTTTTCTGATTTTTATTAATCGAAATAAAGTGATTGACTGACTGACGGACATTGGTTCTTTACAGTTTTTTTACAACTAATGAAAACCCCACCCACTTCCTTCACTACCTATTTCACTTTGGAGAGAGCAAGACCTGTTCCCTGTTTCTCTTCATTACTTTAGAAAGAATGGCTGCAAGACCACCTAGCAGCAGTGAGGGCTCTGATAAGTTTATCCAGAAGGACCCTCCTCAGCCAAAGGTGTAGGAGCACTTTATCTGGAAAAAAAATTCTATTCCACCAGGAGAGAAAAAGGTTAATGCTCCAAAAGTGGGGTTCAAAGTTTGCCAAACTGTTCTTTCACGGGGTGACCCTAGAAGAAAATATAGTTTTGGCAACTCAACAATAATCAGGCTTGTTCAAAGGAGGCACTCCCAGAACTATGCCCGGGAGAGTGTCAGGGACCTGGCACGTAATCCCCCGAGAGATGGCGCCTCAACTTCCACCGGAGGAGCAACATCATCGGGGAGAGGAAGAGCAGTGGAGCTGATTCCCAACATTCAACCAGTATTTACTGACCTCACCATTAAATGTAAGCAGTGTGACGAACTGCTTTGCTACGGAGAGCAGAGTATCATGCTTATTGTACGCAGAAGGGAACGCTGCTCTCCCCAGCCCTAATTTTTCCAATTTTTTTGCTCCTGTTGAGCAATTTGGCATTCCCTATTTTTGTTTTTGTTCGGAAAAAAAACACATTTTTTTTTAAAAGTTCGGAAAAAGTAAAAAAAAAAAAAACCCAGTTCTTTTTAGAACTCACTCCAATTCTCCAAAAAGAGCTGTATTCTTTACAAATTGAAAAGGACTGAGTGAAGTGGAGTGCAGTGAGAGAGGAAAGGAAAATGAGTGAGGGAGCAAAGAAAGGGACAAGAGGGGAAGGAAAGTGAAGTAGGGGGATTGAAAGAATGTCAGTGTGGGAGGTGAATGAGAGGAAGGGGAGTGAACAAGAGGAATGAAGATAAGTGAAGAAAACGGAGTAAGAGAATGGGGGTGAGGAAGGGTAAGAGAAGAGCAGTGAGGTTGAGGAAAGAGTGGTGATAGAGAGTGGATAAAGGCAAGTGAGCATTAGACAACGGGACTGAGGGAGTGAGGAGACAGAGGAAGTGAAGGAAAGAGTGAGAGAAGAGGACTGAGTGAGGGAGGAAAGAAAGATAAGGGAGGGAGTGTGGCTGAGTTATAGGGAGTAAGCATAACAGAAGAGGAGTGAGAGACTAAGAGGACGGAGAGAATGGGGTAACAGAGAGAGAGTGAGGGAAGGGGAGTGAGTAAGTTAGAGGACAGAGGGATTGAGAGAAGGAGTTACTGAAGTGTAGTAAGGAGAGTAACAGAAGGGAAAAGAGTGAAGGAGCGCAGGAAGGGAAGAGACAGGAAGGAAAGTAAAGGAGAAGGTCTATAAGAAGGTGAGTGTGGGAGTGTGGCTGACTTATAGGGAGTGAGCTTAACAGAAGAGGAGTGAGAGACTAGGGGAACGGAGAGAATGAGGCTAACAGAGAGATAATGAGGGAAGGGGAGTGTAGAAGTAAGAGGACAGAGGGAGTAAGAGAAGGAGTTAGTGAAGTGGAGTAAGGGGAGAGTAAAGGAAGGGAAAAGAGTGAAGGAGTGAAGGAAGGGAAGAGAGAGGAAGGAAAGTAATGGAGAAGGTCTGAAAGAAGGTGAGTGTGGGAGTGTGGCTGACTTATAGGGAGTGAGCGTGACAGAAGAGAAGTGAGAGACTAAGAGGACGGACAGAATTAGGCTAACAGAGAGAGAATGAGGGAAGGGAAGTGTAACAGAAGAGGAGTGAGAGACTAAGGGGACGGATAGAATGACGGTAACAGAGCGAGAATAAGGGAAGAGAAGTGTAGAAGTAAAAGGACAGAGGGAGTAAGAGAAGAAGTTAGTGAAGTGGAGTAAGGAGAGTAGGGAAAGGTAAAGAGTGAAGGAGCGAAGGAAGGGAAGAGACAGGAAGGAAAGTAAAGGAGAAGTTCTGAAAGAAGGTGAATGTGGGAGTATGGCTGAGTTATAGGGAGTTGGCGTGACAGAAGAGGAGTGAGAGACTAAAGGGACAGAGAGAATGAGGCTCACAGAGTGAGAATGAGGGAAGGGAAGTCTAGAAGTAAGAGGACAAAGAGACTAAGAGAAGGAGTTAGTGAAGTGGAGTAAGGAGAGTAAGAGAAAGGAAAAGAGTGGAGGAGTGAAGGAAGGGAAGAGAGAAGGAGGAAAGTAAAGGAGGCGGTCTGAAAGAAGGTGAGTGTGAGAGTATGGCTGAGGTATAGGGAGTAAGTGTGATAGAAGAGGAGTGAGAGACTAAGGGGATGGAGAAAATGAGGCTAATAGAGAGAATAAGGGAAGGAAAGTGTAGAAGTAAGAGGACAGAGGGAGTAAGAGAAGGAGTTAGTGAAGTGGAGTAAGGAGAGTAAGGGAATGGAAAAGAGTGAAGGAGAAAAGGAAGGGAAGATAGAGGAAGGAAAGTAAAGGTGAAGGTCTCAAAGAAGGTGAGTGTGAGAGAGGAGTGAGGAAAAGGGGAGTAAACATGGGGATTCAGAATAAGTGAGGGAAGCACAGTAAGAGAATAGGGTTGTGGGAGCATGAGGGAAGAGTAGTGAGGTTAAGGAAAAGAGTGTTGAGAAAGTAAATTTTGTAGGTCAAACTTACCTTATAAGTAATGTAAACTTAATTACATATTTTCAGTAAATTTAATATCTGTGAAAGTGAAAAAAAAGTAAGTTATAATATTAATAATATATATTTTACAATACAAGAGACAAAGTAGGAGATTAAAAGTCATAAAAGGTTAGTAACAGATAAAGTAGGAGTGAAGGACTCAGAAAGGATAACAAAGGAATGGTAAAGGTCAGAGAGAGTTAAAAAGAAATAGAGGGAGAGCAATTTACTAAAAGGATAATGACATGGATACATTCAGTGACAGAGAAGTAGAGCAGGAGAGAGAAATGAAGTGAAGGTGAGTAAGATACTAAAGGAATGTGCATTAGGAAAACTAAAGGAAGAAAGGGGAGTAAAGAAAGGGGGGTGAGTGACAGGGAAGCAGGATTGAATGACGGTGGATTATTGACAATAAGGGATGGAAGGTGAGTGAGGTTGAATGTAGGTTCGTAAGGCAGTGAGGAGACAATGGGAGTGAAGGTAACAGAGAGGGAGTGAGGGAAGACAAGTGATAATATGAGAGAAAAGAGGGAGTGAGAGAAAGAGAGAGTGAAGGGCAGTAAGGTGAATAAGGAAAGGAGAATGACTGAGGGAGCAAAGGAAGGAAAGAAAGGGAAGAGAAGTGAAGCAAAGGAACTGGGAAAAGGTGAGTGCGTGAGGAGAGAAAGAGGAAGGAGAGTTAAGGATGATGAATGAGGATAACTGAGGGAACCGGAGTAAGGGAACAAGGGTGAGGGAGGGTGAGTGAAGGGCAGTGAGGTTGAGGAAAAAGGGAAGATAGAGAGACGATAAAAGCAAGTGAGCATAAAACAAGGGAAGTGAAGGAATGAGAACATAGAGGTAGTGAAGGAAAGAGTGGCAGAAAGGGACTGAGTGAGAGAGCAAAGAAAGGTAAGTAAGGGAGTGTGGGTGAGTTATATGGAGTGAGCATGATGGAAGAAGAGTGAGAGAGTGAGAGGACCGAGAGAGTGAAAACTACTCATCATATAACAGCGGGCAAAAAAAACACAATCAAAATGATTGTGTTTAAAAAACCCATACGTTTCATTAAATAATGTAAAATTTAGAAAAAACATATCTTAACTCACTTTTGATCCATGTACTTTTCCACGAGGCCAAATAGTATATGGAAAATCCTTTTCTTTGGAAATTAGTCAAGAGTATTCTCAATCTCTCATTTACCTGAGTTTCTGAAAGAAAAGCTCCAACATCTTTTACATTATGAAACAATAGTTTTATTTCCACCTCTAGCTTTTTTTTAATATATATTTTCTATAATACTCACAGCACACACTACGTAATATACATATACTACCTCCATGAGAAATACATGTTTTTTATTATCTTGATAACTCTCACCAGAAAGTAATTTTGAACAGCAAACTAAGTTTTAATAACTGCTGCAATCTTCATAGGCCAATTACCTTCCCTAAAATTTCGGTTGTAAGAACACTAGGTAAGAATCTTGTAAATCAGAAGGCAAACGTTGTTTGAAAGTCAATTGAGTATCTTTAGAGTGTTTCCATCCTTTTTGACATTTTAAATAAGCTGTGGAATGTCCTGATGTTGTTGAAGGACCATCATGGTAAATAATTGCTGCAGTTGCAAAGGTTCTTCCTGAAATTGATTATTGAGAAGCCACAACATTTTTAATTAATGTTGTCAATTTAGTTCCATCAGGTCTACATCATTGGAACATTAAAATTACATACTGTCCATATGTTTGTATAAATAATGTTGATAGCATTGCAGATTTACATTGAGTACAGACCATGCTTTGATTTGCTTGTCTCACCAACGTTCCAGTGTCCACCGAGGCCAGGATTTGCTCCATCGCAGCACCTGCAGCAGAGGGCCGAGCTTTGCTCCGCCGGGTCCCTCCCACCAGCAGTGACGCCCTGAGCAGCGCCATGAGGCGCATAAAGGCACCGCAGGTGCTGAGTGCAGTGGGGTTGTCTCACCAACGTTCCAGTGTCCACCGAGGTCGGGCTTTGCTCCGCCGCAGAACCAGCAGCAGAGGGCCGGGCTTTGCTCTGCCTGCTCCCCAGCCGGGCTTGGCTCCGCCGGGTCCCTCCCACCAGCAGTGATGCCCTGAGCAGCGCCAGGAGGTGCAGAAAGGCACCGCCGGTCCGTCGTCCCGCGGGACGCGCGTGGGCGCTCGCCTGGAGAAGCCCGGGACAAGGGCGGGGCCATCTGCGGCCGTCAGAGGCCAGAAGAGGCCTGGCTGGGCCACGAACTTTGAACCCTGTTTGATGCACTTGAACTAGAAGTAGCTTCGGGGTGACCTTTTCCTGCTACAACAGTACCCGTGTTACAAATCTTGAAGTGCCCTAGGCTCCTTAAAATGTCGAAACTTAGATCGGCAAAAACATCAACTGAGACCAGGACAATGGACAACTACTTAGTTAAGGTGGTTAGTAAAATCAATAAAGAGAGGCGTCTTTCATTAAATAGGGTAAGCCCCCTGGCCTCACCAACAAGTCCGAAATCCCCTGTAGTTTCCCCTGTCCTGGTGGGTAGTTGTAATGAAGATTCGATTGTAATTACTGTTAACGATATACCCCCAGAATATAGGCATGAAGAGTGGGAAGAATTAGCCGAAATTACCCCGTGTTTGACCCCGACACCCTCTCCAAGGCCTTCCCCAGCACCATCGCCGGTACGAAGAGTAGTGAGGGCATGCAGGAAGGCACCGGTAAAGCGGGGGGGCAGGAAATCAAAAAAGACAGGGACCTTATCTACTAGCTCAGGGAGTGCAACTGAGCCCACAAATAACGCTGAGATGATTAATCTGCTTCCTACCCATATTGAGCTACTGGAAAGTATCATTGAATCAAAATTCAAACTTATGATTAAACCTATTGTAGTAAAATTAGATCAGGTTACACAAGAGGTATCTAGATTAGGGGGTCTTCTGAATTCACACCTAACCCTGACTAAAACACACAAGTGCGCCATTGCTGGCAATAACGTAATAGGGGCTGCAGGTAGCTCCAGTAATGGGGGGAATAGGGCCACAGATACTACACAAACCATACCAGCTACTCAACCACCATTGGCACCAACCCCCAAACCACCCCCACCCCTAGCACAAGTAACTCAACCTTTTCCAATGAACTCTGGTGGCCAGAATATTATAGTCGGGGGGAATAATGGAGGCAGACTTGTGCCTAAGAGAAGAGCCACAGTTAATCTTCCTCCGGAGTGTGTCCCATTTACAGTTGTATTAACTAATGTCCCTGAGGTTGATTCTTGTCTTACTGACCCTAGGCTAGAAACACATGAGGCCCTAAAAAATAAAACACTAGCGTGGTTGAACAGGAATTGTGGTTTCCATTTGCCTTCTCTAATGATATAATCTCTACATGAAGAGTCAGCTGGATAGGTAATTCTCGGAAGAACACTAGGGCGGACTGTATTATTGTAAATTTCAAGCATCCGCAACACGTTGCCACAGTCCTACTTAGAGCAGCTTCCTTACCTATAGCGGATAACATTGTATGAGCACTGCCTCTTGGGTTTTTCTATAACCATCTCATTATTACCTAGTCTTTACAACCTAATCAC
The DNA here is from genome assembly GCF_964263255.1 of Lissotriton vulgaris. Taxonomy (NCBI): domain Eukaryota; kingdom Metazoa; phylum Chordata; class Amphibia; order Caudata; family Salamandridae; genus Lissotriton; species Lissotriton vulgaris. Next base: position 456,726,015 of record NC_141696.1, on the reverse strand, counting down.
CCCAAGTTTCCTGTCTCTTTATATAGATGGGGTGTTGCTTGTTCTGCGCAAAATGTATATCAACCCCCAAACAGACTAGATCCATATTGTTATCGGTTGGCTAGCCCGTACAATCAATTTAACCAAGCCCTACCACTAACCAATCGTTATACCCCATTATCTTCACTGGAGGAAAATGATTGACTGCCAATTGAACCTAGGACTAAAGCTCAGCCCCCACCACCTACTTTCAGGATTGCAACCTGGAACATTGCCGGTATTAAGGCTAAAGCTAGAAACGATGTGTGGATTAATTCATTAAAAACTTTCGATATTATTGTTCTCCAAGAAACATGGGATCAGTCTAATAGCTTCTCTTTGGATGGTTACAGCCATTTTTGCATCCCAGCAACCAGTAGTGCCGCAGGTAGAGCTAAGGGGCTAAGGGCGGTTTACTAAGTTTATTTAAACTTGATATAAAGAGCACACTATCTCAGTGTATTTCAGGATGTGAGAACTGTCTAATTGTTAAACTTTCCACCCCGGACAAGGCCAAGATCTTATTTATACATTTTTATATTTCTAATGCAAATGAGTGCACCAGTTATAATTTAGATGTACTTGATACATTTCTGTCAGTCTACAGCGTAAATGTGAATACTTTTGAAATAATATTTCTTTGGGATTTTAACATTCACCCCTGCATCCTACCGTGTACCAGTCTTGAGGAAGAAGGCCCTCCTTATTCTTCACCTATCCACCTGGAACATACTAGACGGGGGGAGTATTTAGAAAACTTACTGGCGAGATGGAATCTATACGAGTCGGGTTGCGGGGATGGTAAATGTAGGTCCCCTACATTTAAGGGAATAGATGATGGTACTATCATTGACTACATTTTTATGTCTTCTTTTTTGTTGTGTAAGGTTTTAATATATAATACTGAGGTCTCGGTCTTTAGTGACCATAATCCGGTGTTCATGGAAATAATGTCTATGGACTTATTTTCCATGAAAACGGTGACACACAGAGGTGGCCTGAACGTGACCGTTAAAGATCAAGGATGTACACTAAAATGGACAAACATAGTCCCTGAAACCTTTCTGCTAGAGGTGTTGAATAAACTCGAGGATGAGGTGGCCGTATGCTTAGCAAATCGGGTGCAAAATAAAGAAGTGGTTCTTGCCTTTGATACGATCTGTAGTGAAATTAACCATAGTTTACTTGCTGGTCCAAGACAGAAGTCGCTTTATGGCAAGAGATGGTTTAATAAAATATGCTCCAAGGCACACGGAGAACTACTTAGAGCCCTGAAGGCCACTCCAAAAGACCGAGCCCTAATAGCTAGCCTAAGAATTGCGTATAAAAAAAGCCATCTTAGAAAGAAAAAAGGAGTTGAAAGATGACTCTTGGGCCCAATTACTTGACCCAGATACCCTAAAAAATAGTGGATTATTCTGGAAAATTGTAAACCAACCATTATTTTTGGGTGAGGAGTATTCCCCACTTGAGGCTAATATTCCAGATGAGGGTTGGATAAAACACTTTGGTAAAATATATTCTGACCCTAGTAATGAATCTCAAATGGGGACACACTTTCATCCCCGAGGGTTCTGTTGTAACCTTCGAGGTCGCAGAAGTGGAAAGAGCGATAGACTTGACCCTGAAAAACAAGGCTCCAGGACCTAATGGTGTCCCTGCAGATGTTTTTAAATGCGCTCCAAAATTTTGGTCAAAGATCTTGTGTAACGTTTTTAATGTTCTAACCCATGATAACATACCGGCCTCATGGAAAAAATCGATTATCATCCCAGTTTACAAGAAGGAAAACAGGCAGGACCCCTCCTGTTACAGACCCATCTCTCTAATTGACTCTTCTGTCAAAATACTGGGACGGGTCATTTTGTTTAAATTGAATGAATGGGTGAACGAGAGAGAGGTCCTATCAAACATGCAATATGGGTTTAGACGAAAGAGGAGCACACAAGATCAAGGTCTTAACTTGCATCTGCTAGTAGATAAATATACCAAGGCCAAGGAGGGGTCCATTTACTTGGGGTTCATGGACCTCTCGTCAGCTTTTGACCTTGTAAACTGGTCAAAGTTGTGGAAAATCCTACTCAATATGGGTCTTGACAGGGCTTTAGTCAATCTTCTGGCGGACTTACACTCTGGGTTATTAGCTTCTGTCAGGGTCACTTTGGAGGGCCGCTGTTCCAGTCATTTTAACTCAGAAAGGGGGGTCAGACAAGGGTGCATCCTGGCTCCCCTTCTATTCACGATTTACATAAATGCCCTGGAACCTGCACTAAAGGAGGCCACCCTTGACATTCTGCGTGTAGGAGAACTTGGTATTCCAGTTCTCCCATACGCGGATGATGGCGTCCTTCTTTCGCGGACTGGGGTTGGTCTACAACGCCTCCTGGACGTTTTTGAGAACTTTATGGGTTCCCTGCACCTTAAAATAAATGTTAAGAAGTCCAAAATTATGATAATGGGTAGGTGCTCTAGGACGAAGTATTCTAAAACCTTTACCTGTGGAAAAGAAGAACTTTGTAGAGTACCTACATTACCCTATCTGGGGATTACTTTCGATGAGAGAGGAAACTGGGGACCGCAGTTAAAAAACAGAAACATTTCCCTGGCAAGAACCTCCACTGCTCTCCATGGTTTCTCGAAAAAACTGGGGGCCAGGCCAAAAGTAGCGCTAATGAAAATTTATAAAGCAAAATGCCTCGCAGTGGCTACTTACGGTAGCTCAATCTGGGGATACAGCTCTCCGGATTGTTTACAGATTACCGAAAACAGATTCTTGAGATCTGTTCTTTCTGTGCCACAGTCTACCCCCTCATATACAATTCATACTGAACTTGGGGTAGGCTTTATCTCAGATATGATAAACTGGCCCCTCTATTAGCATGGATGGAGACCTGGCTAAATCAGGAAATTCCCCTAAACCACATCATTTTGAAACATTGTTTACAGTTAGATAAAAATAATAAAATTCAGTGGCTGACATATATCAAAAATAGCTTTGTCAAGTTAGGGAGACCAGAGCTTTTTTCCTCACCAGAGTCGATAACATCAAAGGACATTGCACTAATCAAGGGTGCAATGGGAGAAATGCTAAGCCTGAAGAGAGAACAAATGGAATTTAAAAAACCTACTGTGAGAACTAACCTCATTATATCCACCCAAGAAGGATCTGAAATGTATCTAAATATTGTGAATCGACTGTATCGCAGGTTCATCCTAACTCGATTCCGGTTTAATTTGATTCATTTGAACCTTGGATATTTCCCCAATTGGAGTTCCCCTGAAAATGCAATGCTGTGTTCTTGTGAAAACTTTTCCACTCAGAACACAATGCACTTTTTGATGTTCTGTGGTCATTACACGGCATTAAGGGCAAAATTCTTGATCCCCATTTTAAAGGAGGCTGGGTTTATTCAGGTTAAGCCAGCTCTTTTGTATTTTCAATTACTGCAGACCCCTAGGATCATGTTCCATGTTGCCAGCTTCTTAGTGGGTGCTGTTAGTATTAAGAATAGGAATACGAATGATAACTCCTAAATGATGAATTGAATTGGGATGAAATTGAGTATTATGTTTACACAATGAACATTAAATTAGGGTATCTATATTGTATGATGTTTTGTATTCTTTTTATCATGACCTCATTTTTTATGAATTTTAAAGGGAATTTTTTAAAGTGTTGATATATTTTGTACTGTGTACAATTAACTTTGATTTTAACATGTATATTTAATGTATTGCAGGGTATGTACATTTTGTATAGTACTATTGTCTTTTTATGATATTGATTTATCGAAATAAAGTATTTTGACTGACTGACTGACTGAGAATATTAAATGACACTGATTTGCAGTCTGGTAAAGTCAAATATATAAATCTTTCAGTGTCTATTGTAGTACTACTTGAAAAGGAGCAAATGTCGCAGTCATGCTGCCATTTATGAGAAAGGCCAAAAAGATGTTCTACATCTACACCTTCATCTTGCAATACAGCAGGCATATACATTAGACATTCCTGACAATCTTGCTGAATATTCTGTGAAAATTGATTTACACCAGAACATATGTCTAAAACATTTCGAATTTCAGAAACACTTTGTATTTTTGTTCTATCACTGCTACATTTCTCAAACACAGAATTCAATAAACAACAAAATGTTTGATCACGATTTTCAGCAATCTGTTCTTGTACAGTTTGGGGAAAAAAAGAAACCATTAACCACTACATTAGCATAGCAGTTGACACCAGAACTTTTTTCAAACTGAAATCCAACAACATCTTTAACTGAATCCTGTTCCTTTCTGCTTACAATTACTGGTTCATCTACTTTTTTTCTTTTTGCTACAACTTCACTACAATTTTTCTCATTTCTTCTTTTTCGGCCTACCACACGCTTTTCAAATAGAGGATATTGAGGTAAATTTGGAGCATACTCTCTTCTTAACCTATTATATTCTTTTTCACAATTTAGATAGGCACTGATCTTTGTGTCATCAAAATCAATCAAGTACAATCCAGATAAACTTCTGACTCGAGATAAAGCAACATATGCCATACCTTCCTTGAACACAGAACTTCCAATATTCACCAAAGCACTTTCTACACTTAAACCTTGAGATTTATGAATAGTCACTGCATATGCCAAAGAAACAGGAAACTGTTTTCAGCGGACATATAAATCTTTCACAAGCTAAAATCGAGTAGAACAACAACTGATTTGTTGTACTTCTTCAATACCATAAAATTAAATTTTTATACATTCAATTCCATCTCTATTTCGGTAATTCACAAAATCAACAAAATGACCCATTGCTCCATTTACTAAACCTCTTTCCACATGTAAATTGCGTCGTAAAATTATACGACAACTTAAAGATGCATATAGAGTCTTCTCCAAACCAGCAGTTTTAGATATTTTCTTCTCTAAAGAATCCAATTTTGATTTCAACTTTTCTGACAAAATAATAGTTGCTCCTTCATGTTCTATTTTATCAATATCTTCCAGATTCACAATCTCTTGATTTTACAACTTTAACATTTTGTTGTTAAAGATTGAACATTCCTGCAGAGTTGGCATCAAGCATATGACAGATTTGTTTTCTGGAATTTTCTTAAAAATATTCTCTTGGAGAATGTTTTCTTTTGGAAACAAATTTGAAATTAATCGTGCATGTAAAGCTGCTTTCCCATGCTCACTTACTTTTCCAATTCTTACATCTTGTAGAATCTTTTTATAATGTTCGTCCTTTGCCTGTTGCATACTTTGTAAAAGTTCTGCATATTTGAAATGTAACCATATGGTATCATTTCCAATGCTTCCTAGGCACTTCTTTGTATCTTCATGTGTAAGCATTTTAAACACTGGTTGTCCTTTCACTGGAGTTAGTTGCAGTAGATCTCCAAAAACAATGATGTGTTTGCCTCCAAATAACACATAATACTCTGTGTTAAGAATTTCTTGCATTCTTAAATGCACAAAAGCAAGCATTACATTTGATACCATGCTTACTTCATCAATTATAAGAAGTTTTATTTTCTTTAGGACTCTTGAAAATTCCCAACAAGCTTCTCCAGATAGCTTGTGGTATTGTACTGTATTATCATGCTCTACAGGCAGCTTCAATAAGTGATGTAAAGTAATCCCTTTAATGTTGTGTGCTGCCAACCCAGTTGGAGCAGTAACAATACAAGACAGCGATGACTCCATTCTTTTCTGCAGATACGTTGCAATTGCTTTAATCAGAAAACTTTTTCCAGTTCCTGCTTCTCCACTCATGTACAGTCGGACAGGTATAAATGATGTACATGAGCACTCTTTTTTCTCATGAGATAAACCATGCTCAATGTGTTCTATGACTTTGTCATATATTTGTCTCTACTCAACGTTTAGTTCTTTTTCCAAATATTCTAAGTTAACTACATCCTCCTGAACTTGTTCCATGGCTCTTTCAACTTCATCCATGGCAGTGGCAGCTTCATTTTGAATAATTGGTCCTCCTAGTGGATCCTGACTCAACGAGGCAGAACTCTGACTGTCTTGAGAACTGCCTCTAGCAATCTCTGCTGCAATTGTAGCTTCTTGCTGTATTTCCTCGTTCAACAATTGCAGATAATTTGAAAAAACAGGACATTCTATGGTATCCTTGGTTGCATTGAACCAATCTTCATAAGTAAGAAAATCTCCAAGTAGTTCGTCTTCTGTACGCCAAGGCTCAAAGAGTTGCAAAAGAGCTAAGTAATTAACAGCCGTATTCATCAAGGCCGAATCGGCTCGCAAAGGGCCAGATTCTGAGAATCTGGCCCTTTGCGAGTGCGATTTTTGCATTTGGGATTCAACATCCCAAATGCAAAAATCGCTATTTGCTAATTCGCATATTTGCGAGGATTTACATTTAAGGAATCTCTATTTGAGATTCCTTAAATGTAATTCATCATCCATTTTACAATTGCGAAATCGCAATTTCGGGCCGCAATTTACCGCGAGGTCAAACCTTGCGGTAAATTGCGAAAACTCAGAAAAATGCATTTAAATGCATTTTTCTGAGTTGCACGTTACACACACACATGTCCTTTGGACATGTGTGTGTGCAACACCTGTGTTAATTTCCATGCAGGGGTGCTACAGGGTGTCCTTTGGACACCCCTGGCACCCTTGTACTCGCAATCTCATTTGCGATTAGCTAATTGCTAATCGCAAATGAGGAATGACTCCCCATGCATTCCTATGGGCCTTTTGGCCCATAGGAATGCATGGGGAGTTATTCCTTATTTGCGATTAGCAATTAGCTAATCGCAAATAAGGAATCAGTGGGAATCACAATTACTATTGCGATTCCCACATGAATACCGTTTTGCGAGTCTCAAATAGCGATTCCTTATGATTCGCTATTTGAGCCTCGCAAAACGGCCTGTTCATGAATCAGGCCGTAAATTCCTTTTTATTTATTTTATTTTATTTTGTTTTTAGTGTTTTCTATAGCGCGAACATGACCCTGCAAAGGGTGTCAGAGCGCTTTACAGAAGCATTTAAACAACAATCCTAACATTACATAGGAGTGAGAGAGTGAGAGGACTGAGAGTTTGAGGATAACGTGAGAGGGAGTGAGGGAAGGGGAGTGAGGATGTGAGAGGACAGAGGAAGTAAGAGAAGGAGTGAGTGAAGTGTAGTAAGGTGAGTGAGAGAAGGGGAATTTTTGAGGGAACAAAGAAAGGAAAGAAGGGGAAGGGAAGTGAAGTAGAGTGACTGACAGCTGGAAAGTGGTGGATGGGAGAGAGGGAAAGAACAGTGAAGAAATGGAGAGTGAGGATAAGTGAGGAAAGTGGAATAAGAGAAGGGAGGTGAGGGAGAGTGAGAAAAGGACAGTGAGGGTGAGTTAAGAGGAGTGATAGAGGGTGGAAATAGTTGAGTGAACATAAGAGAAGGGGAAAATATTATATATTTGATGATACAAAATACAAAATATTTTGTACATGTTATATGGTTTATTTTTGCTGTTCTCAGAATATATTGAATTTCACTTAAAACAGTGACTTCAATACTACTCATTATATAACAGCGGGCAAAAAAAACACAATCAAAATGATTGTGTTTAAAAAACCCATACGTTTCATTAAATAATGTAAAATTTAGAAAAAACATATCTTAACTCACTTTTGATCCATGTACTTTTCCACGAGGCCAAATAGTATATGGAAAATCCTTTTCTTTGGAAATTAGTCAAGAGTATTCTCAATCTCTCATTTACCTGAGTTTCTGAAAGAAAAGCTCCAACATCTTTTACATTATGAAACAATAGTTTTATTTCCACCTCTAGCTTTTTTTTTAATATATATTTTCTATAATACTCACAGCACACACTACGTAATATACATATACTACCTCTATGAGAAATACATGTTTTTTATTATCTTGATCACTCTCACTCAGAAAGTAATGTTGAAGAGCAAACTAAGTTTTATTAACTGCTGCAATCTTCATAGGCCAATTACCTTCCCTAAAATGTTGGTTGTAAGAACACTAGGTAAGAAATTTGTAAGTCAGAAGGCAAACGTTGTTTGAAGGTCAATTGAGTATCATTACAGTGTTTCCATCCTTTTTGACATTTTAAATAAGCTGTGGAATGTCCTGATGTTGTTAAAGGACCGATTCAGAAAAGGGGGGGGGGGGACCATCGTGGTAAATAATTACTGCAGTTGCAAAGGTTCTTCCTGAAATTGATAATTGAGAAGCCACACCATTTTTAATTAATGTTGTCAATTTAGTTCCATCAGGTCTACATCGTTGGCACATTAAAATTACATACCGTCCATATGTTTGTATAAATAATGTTGATAGCATTGCAGATTTACATTGAGTACAGACCATGCTTTGATTTGCTTGTCTAACTAGATTATTAAATGACACTGATTTGCAGTCTGGTAAAGTCAAATATATAAATCTTTCAGTGTCTATTGTAGTACTACTTGAAAAGGAGCAATTGTCGCCGTCATGCTGCCATTTATAAGAAAGGCCAAAAAGATTTTCTACATCTACACCTTCATCTTGCAATACAACAAGCATATACATTAGAAATTCCTGACAATCTTGCTGAATATTCTGTAGAAATTGATTTACACCAGAACATATGTCTAAAACATTTCGAATTTCAGAAACACTTTGTATTTTTGTTCTATCACTGCTACATTTCTCAAACACAGAATTCAATAAACAGCAAAATGTTTGTTCACGATTTCCAGCAATCTGTTCTTGTACAGGTTGGAGAAAAAAAACAACATTAACCACTACATTAGCATAGCAGTTGATACCAGAACTGTTTTCAAACTGAAATCCAACAACATCTTTAACTGAATCCTTTTCCTTTCTGCTTACAATTACTAGTTCATGTATTTAAGCAACAATCCTAACATTACATATTACTAGATATATTTGACTGCAGTAAATGCTATTCCAAAGGGCTAGTAGTAGCAAAAACAAGAAAAACAATGAGATAACAACGGGTATAAAAGACCAAACATTGTACAGTGAAACTGGTAGTGCGAAAATTATGTCCACCAGGCAGAATGAACTGGGTGAAAAACAGTTTTAAGGAACTATGGGAGAAATGTCCTCATATGGAACGATTTTGCTTCTTTTTTGAATTTTGCGATGGTTGTAATTCTTCTCAAGTCGGGGGGGAGGGCATCCAAATTCTCAGTGCGGGCCCTGAGAATGCTCTGTCATTTGTTCTTTTCTTATGAAAGCGTGCAGGTTTCAGTAGTAGATCAGCCTTACTCTTGGAGGAACGTGACCCTCCCGACAGCGAGAGTTTCTGGGCGAGGTAGGCTGGAGTATTGTTGTGTAATGCTTTGTGGGTTATGCAAGCCAGTTTGAACTGGATTCAAGCCTCATAAGGAAGCCAGTTGAGAGCTTTTAAGTGGGGGAGATATGGTCGACTTTTTTGAATCCCGTTAAGAGTCTTGTGGCTGCATTAAGACATGCTTTCAATGGGGCTGTTGAGATCTTAGGGAGTCCAGCTAAGGTTGTGCAACGATATTCAATCCTTGAGATGACCAATGCTTGAACTGCTGTCTTGAGGTCTGCTTTATTTAAAAAAGGTTTTAGTTTTTGGAAGTAACTCAAGTGGAATCTTGCGTTTTTTTCCATTGTGTTGATACGTGCAGACATATTAAGGTTTTTGTCCAGAATGATACCTAGAGATTTAGTTGAGTCCACAATCTTTGGAGTTCACTTTAGTGCAGTGATGAGGTTGGACCATCCTGCCATCAATGTTTTGCTTTTTTTAGGAGTAATCAGAAGGAATTCAGTCTTTTGAGCATTTAGTTTTAGATGGTTCTTGGTTAGCCATTGAAGTGTTCTTGTTAGTGCTAGGTTCATTGTCTTTATATCATCAGTCGAGGCAATCTTAATGTAAAGCTGAGTGCCATCAGCATACATATGGAAAGCAATATTAGATTTTTGAAGTATTTCTGTAAGGGGTTCTACGTATAGATTAAAGAGTGATGGAGATAGCGTTGAACCTTGTGGAACTCCTATAGTATTGCCAGTTGCGCTTGAAAGGGTCTGGTTGACAGTGAATTTTTGTGATCTATTCTCTAGAAAGGAGCTGAACCAGGATAGCACTGTACCCTCAAATCCCATCCTGTTTTTTAGACGATTGAGTATATAGGCATGGTTCACCATGTCGAAAGCTGATGACAAGTCCAGTAAGATTAGTAGGCATGTTTCATTTTGATCAAGAGCCAATAAAGCGTCATCAACTATGTGTAGAATCGCAGTTTCTGTACTGTGGTTTGGACGGAAACCGGATTGGCAATCGTTAAGAAGCTTGAAGTCAGAGATGTGTATGCTCAGTTGTTGTTGGTCACATTTTTCCATAATTTCGGCCAACATGGGAATATTGGTTACCGGTCTATATTTGTACGCATCTAAAGGATTCTCAGAAAATTTTTTTTGTAGCGGGATGACTTGTCCTGTTTTTAAGCATGCCGGTTTTTGCCCTTGTGACAACAAGGCATTAATGACCTTAGACCAAGCCGGGATTAGCAGGTGATTTATGGAGGACCAGCATTTCGCCGGTAGGGGATCGTTGTAATGATTGTTCGGTTTCAGGGACGCCGTGATCTTTGAAAACTCTAATTCACTAACCTGTGTAAAATCTGACCATCTGGCATTGTTTTTGAGTTTGGCTGATTCAAGATCATCCAGCACTTATCTCCCTGGCCCTTCCCCATTTTCATGTCATCTGCAGCCTTTTTTAGTTCCCTCTCCAAAGAGTTGGCTTTGTTTGTAAAGAAGATCGAGAAGTCTTCACTGTTTAAGTTTGTTTTGGAAATGACTGGAGCCATTTTGGCCGCTTTGTTTGATTGATCTTTAAGTCGATTGAAGAGTTTCCTTGGTCTATTTACTGCATTATCCAGTTCTTTCCTGAAGAATTCTTTTTTTCATTTAATAATGCTTGTGTTATACGTTTTCCTGCATTGTCTCAGTAAGGTTAGGTGAGGAGAGGAAGGGTGTTGACCCCATTTACGTTCCGCTAATCTCAGTGACCGTCTTTCTTCATTTAAGGCACCAGTGAACCATGGATTTTTGTCTTTGACTGAGAGCCTATTCAGTTTTAGAGGGGCTATTTTATCTATGATGCTGAACATTTTATTGTTGTATTGTATCGTGAGGTCATTGACGTCAACCATGCTCCTGGGTGGTTGCAGATCAGTATTGCAGCGAGCTGCTAGTATTTCCATATTAATTCCTCTAGTGTCCCTTGTCCATTTTTGGGGTTTGATGGTTTGTGTGGATGATTTAGATTTTCAGCAGGGAATTTCGAAGGTAATTATGTGGTGATCCGACCAGTCGCAGGGTGTGATTATAATGTTCTCAATATATTTGTCTTTAGCTAAGATCCAATTAAGTATAGAACCTTGTGGGTGGGGAGGTGGCATCCTTGGACTAAGGATTGGCTATCCAGGAAGGATTTTACCTGGGTGATTTGATTGTCATCGTCATCTTCCCAATGCATGTTGAAGTCTCCTAAGAATATATTGTTCGTCTGTAGATTAAAGTTAGTAGTAATGATTTCTATCAGTTGGTCTATGAATTTGTTCCTAGTACCCAGGGGGTGGTATAATGCATGGAGTTTACAGTTCTGATTATTTGCTGCTCTAAAGGACATGCCTAGATATTCACAAGAGTGTAAAGGCTCAGACTGTATCTTTGTGATGGAAATGTCAGATTTATGTATACAAGCAATGCCAATATCCTTTCTGATAATTCCGTCCTGTCTCAGTATCTGGTAGTTCGGGGGGACCAGTAGGTCTAGGCAGGGCGTTGACGACTCAGAGAGACATGTTTCCATTAGAATGATTAAGTCGAAGTTATGGTTAAGAATGAGGTCGGCGATGTCTGCCACATGTTTATTTGCCAATCGACAGTTGAGTAGAGCACAGCTAAAATGCTTCTGTTCTATGTTCAGGGCTGGCAGAGGTTCTACAGGCGTTGGTGTCACTTTCCTAAGATTGTTGGTATTGATCCCTCTGGTATTAACCTGAGAGTTTCTACAGGCTTTCGTTACCATAGTTTGAATATTGAAGTTGTCTCCCAGCTTAGTTAGAGTGATGGGCCATGGTTCATATGCCGACACAAAAGAAAGTAGCTCTCTGTCAGACAGACAGTTGAGTTGTGTGCGAGGACAGTAAATTCTATTCGATAATGCCAATGGGGTGGAGCTATGTTTAACGTGCATTTCAGTGGGGGAAGATTGAAAAACTTCCATTTTGCCAGCCATTTTTCAGATAAGCATAGCAGGTTTTTCATATCCTTAATGGCGGGGAGCATGGCTTTGTAAGGTTTACACAATTGCGCGTTGACGTTTAGAAGATCATTATTGGATTGATGGATTCTGATCCTAGCCGAATCTAAACTATCAGGGGTGCTAGTAGGTTGCGTGCAGAGTGACTCTTTGGGGAGTTTTACTTTAGTTATCTCCGTGGGACCTGAGCATATTCTATTAAGTATAGGGATAGTTCCTCGCTTCCCTATGAGGTTCCCCAGTGCTCCATTCTCGCTGGCTTGAACTTGCTCCGTCTGAGAGGTTACAATCATGTTGACAATTTCCACTGGTGGTTCGGTATCAGTATTCAAGATAGGTTGGGAGCTCAGTTCAATAGTCGGGGGAATATTTTCTAGTTGAGAGTTATTGTCCCTGTCTATTTCTCGATTGGAAGTATGACAAAGTCGATGTACCATATTGGGTGTGAAGATTTTAAGCGTCTGTTGAGAGTCTATCGCCATGACAGCTTCAAAGTCTTTCACGAAGTTGTTATCCTGACGAACTAATGGCGGTTTGGTATTGGAGTTTCTGCTGATCAACGTAAGGGCGTTACCATTAGCATTAGACTGTGAGTTCCTGATTGCCTGCAGCAGCATTTGATTTTTATCTATATTGGTGTTTCTGCTGACAGGCGCAAGGGTGCTACCATTGGTATTAACCTTTGAGTTACTGTTTTCCTGTAGAAGAGTTTGAGTTTCAACACTAGAGTTGTAGCAGACTGTCGCTGTAGTTAGTGTTTGGTGATTAGATTCCGTCTCTCTGTTGATTTCAACTGTAGCCATAGTCTGTATGTTCACAGGTGGCACTGTGCTAGCTTGGGGCTTATTCCGTATGTTCACCGGTGGCACAGTACTAGCTTGGGGCTTGGTGTTCTGCTGGATTTTTAGAGTGGTGCTGCTAAGGACTTCGTTTTTTAGTGTTAAGAACATTTTGTCAAAGCTTGGATGAGAAACGTGCCATTTTTATAACACGTAATATTTAGAGTAGCCCTACATTTGCTAGACGGGGTAGTGACAAACTTCGTTCCTTAGGGAATGTTTTTTGTATCTTGAATTTTTAGTAGGTAATTTATTGCGTCCCTCCATCTGGCTGTTTTCCTAGAAAATAATATAAAGTCGTTTATAAACGCGCCATTTTTTTGGTTAAAGGACGGGTCAAGTATTAGTGTTTCAGGGTTAGATTTGAGCAGGTTGTGTTTAAAGGCTTTGGAGGCATTTTTAGAGATAGTGGTAAGGTGAATTATCGAGTATGAGTTTATACCTTCCGGTTTTAGGTGCTGACCCGGCATTGTGGAGGACTACAGCTGTTTGGATCTAGCTATCGTATATGTAGCTGTAAAGAGTGACATTAACTCTCGAAAAAGAAGTTTCCTTTTAATCAATTTGTAGTCAGATGTGCCCGACTAGTCAGCTTCCCTAGTGTTATAAAAACGAGAATATGTGTTATTTGCAGAAGTTTTCCCCCTTCCAAGATGGCTACCAAGAAGTATAAAACTGGAGTGTAGTCCTATGTCTCTGTTTGTGGAACCAGTTCTCAGAGTATCTTATTCCTTTGATTGTTTCTAGGACCCCTTCTCTGTTCACTCTTATACCTCTGCTAAGTTGAGGGAATTATAGTCTTTTCTCTATTTCCTTACTGCTCCCATAGACCAGGGCCAGAGTGTAGCCCCAGAAAAGCCTCCAAACAGACTCGCAAAATGGTGGCTGCACTTCCCAGACAAATCATCAACAGGGTGCGATTGCGAAAAAGCACAGCAACAAATCTTCCCTACATCTGACCCACTTGCGGCCAGACAGTTACAGAAAATCACTCATATCCTCTGGGCCTCACCATCTGATTTGGCGCTGTTATCGATCCTCCTGTAGTGATCCAGCCTGGCTCCCAATTATTCTTGTATAGACACTCTTGCCGAGTTCCTCAGCCTCGCGTCTGAAGCGGTGTAGGACTCGGGTGAGGAGGTGCGTTGATACGCTCCGTGCTCCCCTGACGTGCTTCACTTTGAAAGCGTCCTCAGCGCGAATCCGGCAGGCTCCTCGCATTGCCCGCCGGACCACTCCGCCGCATCTACTCCTCTCCCCCCAAGTAGGGGGTCCCGGCTCTGTTCCGACACTGCCTCTCACCACAAGTCTGCATGTGGCGGGGGAATAGCGTCTCCGCTCTCCGACTCAAACCACAGGTACCGCTGTTTCTGCCGGGCACGCCACGTAGAGCAAGTGCACCCGGATCTTCCCTCCACTGTGCTGCTGTCCTCCCAACGAGGCTCTGTGGGCTCCGTCTCTTCTCCCCATCACTGTAGTCCACCGATGCAGGGGGGCTCCGCGACCTACCATCTGTAGGACACCATCTTCAATCTCGGAGCTGACCTCGGCTAAAGTCAATCATTAGCGGGTCAAAACGGGCACCGATGGAGCCACAGGCTTTCCCTACTTCAGACCCTTTTCTTCATCTTCGCCCCCATCCGAGTGCAATCCCTAGCTCGTCGAAAGGAGTGGGCAAGTTCCAAACCAGTTTCTTTCAGTTGCAATACAAATGTTCAAATTCAGTTTCATTCACTAATGATTTCTCGCTGGCGAACATGCGGTTTAATGGGATAAATCCGTATATGGATCCAATGCCTGTGGAGCTCATCTCCCGAGCTCCCCTCCAGTCGCCATCTTTTTATCGAAATTTTCGATGCTTAAACAAATGGCCTTTTCTTTGTTTCACCAGACAGCCTTCACATGCATTTACAGCATATACACCTTTATTGATGTCTTCTGTGACGTTCCTCTTAAAAGTTTAGGTTTGTAGAACTTCAAACGTTCTCAAGATGACTACTTCTATTTGGATAGTATGATAACCGATCAGAACATTCATATGCTCTGATTTCTTGATGCGACAACATCTTTAGACTGTAGCTGTATAATTTCTTGCTTAGACTCTTTTCATGTGAAATTTCCTCCCACATCTCCTTCAGTTCTGTCTTTTCTGATTTTGTGATGTAAGACGTCACATATCGAGCCATAGCAATAGAGTTATCAGCAACATATTGAATATCCATGTTAGCATTCCACATGGACAAAATGACTGGGTTGTAGTCATTTATGTATTTGGATTCCTCATTTCTTCTTAGGTTGTATGTATTTTGTGGTGATTTTCTCGTCACAGTATGTCGCAGAGAAGACATAAAAGTGTTCACTCTTCCTTTCGATATTACTGGACGTGGAAATGCAAAAGGACATTTCGTGTAGAACTTGTCCTTGGATTTGTATTTTCGACAACAGTATTTCCCACAATGATGGGTTTGAAAGCGTAAAACTTGATGTCTTAAATTGTTTTCTTCTGTACGTTTCGGAACAGCACATGTAGAATACTGCTCAATGAAACTCATCACATTCTCATCTGAATCTGTTCCAAATTTTGGTGCATCTTTAATCCATAGCAGCATATGCATGTGAGGAGCACCTCTTGCTTGATACTCCTTTCTCCAAAAGAAATCCAACACCTCTCCAAACGGAGGATTTTTTTTTGTTTGTAATAAAAGACATCATAGCTTCAAACCTATGATTGAAATACCTGAATACATTAACTGGATCCAAAGAGCACAGTTCTCCAGGTGTCTTGTGTTCAATATTTTCAATGTTTTTATTTGCCTCTCGTAGAAATTCAAGTAAGTCTTCCCAAGCATACTTAGCACAGCTAAGAGTAAGGAACCATGTAGGAGTTCCTAAGTTTCTTAGCATACATTCCAATTCCCCATGACGACGGTACCAATACTCGTTAGTACCACGCTGACATGCCATGAGATTAATTAGCTGAGTTCCCAAAACACTGTCTTGCAGTTTCACTTTATCCATAAAGTCCCTTGCCGAAACATTTTGTAGATGTGCTCCACTTTTCAGTGTATGGTTCACTGCATAAGAAAGTCCAGACAAGTCACTCTCAAACAGTAGATGGAACAAATATGGAATACCTTCGATCTTCTGCATATAATCTTGAAGTCCGGTATTCAGATGCAGGAATTTGAACAGGTCGGTCGGCATATCGTCCACCTTCACCTGTTGGAAATAACTGTGGAAAACAACGAGCTTCCAAACTTTCTTCCAATACACTAATGGGACTTCCTTTGGCTTCTTTTATTTGAAACAAGTCAATAGCATTCCCCATTACCTCTTTGGAATGCAATGGATGAACACTATAATGTTCATAAATGTCTTCACTTCTAGAGACTTCAACTTTTTCAATTTGCCCAGTTGAGAAATCAGTGTCATCTTCTACAGTTGTTTCCTCTTCTCCCACATACACATTTTTATAGTACTGAGTTTTTTTTACTAGATACAACGTTGCCTTTTTGACTTTCCTAACATCCACTAATTCTTGCCAGATTTTCTTACTCTTTGTCGGAACACCATTAACTAGAATAACCAGAGGTTCCTCTTCTACTTTTTCTATACCAATTGTATCAATATTTTTCTTAAAATCTAGAGGCAAATAAACAACTCTTCCCTTTAATCCTCTCTGTAAATCTGAAGGAGGCAATTTCCCTGTCTTAGGGCCCATGTGAACAATAGCCTGAAAAGGATGCACACATTGAATAAGAATAGACTCATAGGTATTTAAATCCATCAATTCAGAAGGAATGTCTACCAACTCCAGATTATTATGAACAGCTCTAGCAGGCATTCTGTTTTCATTTAATTTATTATAACAATATTTGTGAATAAGTTGATCAGAACCCAAATCAAAACAATTTTCTACCAACAAATAAGTTGCAAAATCCTTCTACTCATTATTATTTACCTTTTCGCTTTTTACATATAAATCAGCTAATCTAGTCTGATGCTTATAATGAGTTCGTCAACAACACACACAAGTAAAATTAGGCCTTTCACTTGAATTTTTTTGTACTTGAAATCTCTACATTCTCTTCTACATTACCTTCTATTCCTGTATCAATTTCTGCACTGTCCTCTTTTTCACCAAAGCAACAAAACTCAATTTCTTCACAAATGTTTTTCACATCTAATTCAGTTCCATGCAAAAGAGCACTATTTAACTGTTTGTGCTGGACTTTTTGCAGAGTGGGCTTAAGAACGGTGATGGATTAAACCCAGATCTTTATTTATTTATTTATTTATTTAAACTTTTACCATGCACAGCTACCCACAGTGGGTTTCCCGGCGCTAGCGACAGACTGGAGAAGAAGATCTTTTGACTGGGTGTGAGTGTTTGATTGGTTCAGATGCTCCATCCATTACAACCCCCTTTTGTACCACTTTTGGCCGCCATAAGTGTGGCACGGTATGCTCAGACGTGGGTCCCTTGCTCACTTTGCCACTGGATTCAAGCAAGCTGGGCTGAAGACAGCTGGAATGACAGAAACCGGTCCTCGGAAGCTTGTTTCCGGTCCACTGTAGGCATGGCTTGGCAGTTCAGGCTGGACTGTTCCCATGAGGCACAGGGTCAGACTAATTTGCATATAGCCATGTCTGAACTGGGGTGGCAGAGTGGGCTAAAGAACGGTGATGGATTAAACCCAGAACTTTTGACTGGGTGTGAGTGTTTGATTGGTTCAGATGCTCTGTCCATTACAACCCCATTTTGTACGTCTTTCTTTTGATGGCATATTCTTTTATCTTTGTACAGATGATTATAATCTGTAGTAAAGTTAAAATAACATATTATAGACCACTACAAACATATTACATAGCAATTACAATAAGTAAACGATATAAACACTAGTTTACAACATAAGCCTGATTTACATTACATGTGCTGTGCTTTGTGTCAAAAACGATTTACTATGTAAAATGTTTTCTGGTAAAATGTCTGGCTTTAAAATGTTTGTCTGTGTAAAATAAGGAATTACATGTTCACATTTTTCAATAATGTCACCTGTGCCTTCAAACAGTTTGTCTCTTTTAGCTTAAAAGGTACTATGCGTCTTATGTCACTTTGCATGTGCATAATCTCTCTTTTTATGTGTGTCATGACATGTGTCTCATGTGCCTAAGATCACACTGTGAGTCAAGTTTGATTTTAAATGGATCTGGGTGAAAAATGTGCTAAGTACATGTACTAGAAGGGAATCTTAGGCAGCATGTCTGTTAGGCCTCTTACTTCTGAAATAGGCTCTAAGGTGTGCAATCAAGATCCAGGGTGTGTTATATATGTAACATATATACAAGCAAGACATAACATTAATTTCTCATTACATGTAACACCCTGGTCATGTGCCTAGGATCACACTGTGAGTCAAGCTTGATTTACCCATCAGTGTGATCTTAGGCACATGACCAGGATGTTACATGTAATCTACCATGTCTTTAAAAAACATGTACTTCATATTTTTAAAGACATCAACTAAGCATATTATTCACCCATATCCATTTAAAATCAAGCTTGACTGACAGTGTGATCTTAGGCACATTACCAGGATGTTACATATAATCTACCATGTCTGTCTCTGCAAGCAGTATGTGTGTCTCTGCTCATATTATTTCACTGTCTCTACTGGCAAAAAACAGGCCACCTATATATAAGAAAGTCATACCATTCTTTTTCATTTCAACAGCAAACCCTGAATCTTGATTGCACAGCTCAGACCCTATTTGTGAAGTAAGACGCCTAACAGACATGCTGCCTTACATTCCCTACTAGTACATATGCTAAAGCCTAACTGACCTAAAGAAAACATGTATTTCCATATTTTAAAAAACACATCAACTAAGCAAATTAATCACCCAGATCCATTTAAAATCGAGCTTAATTCACATTGTGATCTTAGGCACATGACTAGGATGATACATGTAATCCACCATGTCTGTCTCTGCATGCAATATGTGTGTCTCTGCTCATACTATTTCACTGTCTCTACTGGCAAAAAACAGACCACATATATAAAAGCAAGACATATATATTCCTTTTTTATTTTAACAGCGCAACCTAGATCTTGATTGCACTGCTCAGACCGTATATGTGAAGTAAGACGCCTAACCAGCATGCTCCCTAAGACTCCCTACTAGTACATATGCTAAAGCCTAACTGACTTTATGAAAACATGTATTTCCATATTTTAAAAAACACATCAACTAAGCAAATTATTCACCCAGATCCATTTAAAATCAAGCTTGATTCACAGTGTGATCTTCGGCACATGACTAGGATGTTACATGTAATCCACCATGTCTGTCTCTGCATGCAATATGTGTGTCTCTGCTCATACAATTTCACTGTCTCTACTGGCAAAGAACAGACCACATATATATAAGCACGACATAACATTCCTTTTTCATTTCAACAGCCCACCTGGATCTTGATTGCACAGCTCAGACCCTATTTGTGAAGTAAGACGCCTAACAGACATGCTGCCTTACATTCCCTACTAGTACATATGCTAAAGCCTAACTGACTTTAAGAAAACATGTATTTCCAAATTTGAAAAAACACATCAACTAAGCAAATTATTCACCCAGATCCATTTAAAATCGAGCTTGATTCACAGTGTGATCTTAGGCACATGACTAGGATGATACATGTAATCCACCATGTCTGTCTCTGCATGCAATATGTGTGTCTCTGCTCATACTATTTCACTGTCTCTACTGGCAAAAAACAGGCCACCTATATATAAGCTAGACATAACATTCCTTTTTCATTTGAACAGCACACCGTGGATCTTGATTGCACAACTCAGACCCTATTTATGAAGTAAGACGGCTAACAGACATGCTACCTTACATTCCCTACTAGTACATATGCTAAAGCCTAACTGACTTTAAGAAAACATGTATTTCCATATTGTATAAAATACATCATCTAAGTAAATTATTCACCCAGATCCATTTAAAATGGAGCTTGATTGACAGTGTGATCTTAGGCACATGACTAGGATGTTACATGTAATCCACCATGTCTGTCTCTGCATGCAATATGTGTGTCTCTGCTCATGCAATTTCACTGTCTCTACTGGCAAAAAACAGACCACATATATATAAGCACAACATAACATTCTTTTTCATTTCAACAGCACACCCTGGATCTTGATTGAACAGCTCAGACCCTATTTGTGAAGTAAGACGCCTAACAGACATGCTGCCTTACATTCCCTACCAGTACATATGCTGAGGCCTAACTGACTTTTAGAAAACATGTATTTCCATATTGTATAAAATACATCATCTAAGTAAATTATTTACCCAAATCCATTTAATATCGAGCCTGACTCACAGTGTGATCTTAGGCTCATGACCAGGATGTTACATGTAATCTATCAAGTCTGTCTCTACATGCAGTATGTGCGACTCTGCTCATACTATTTCACTGTCTCTACTGGCAAAAAATAGACCACATATATATAAGGAAGACATAACATTCCTTTTTCATTTCAACTATTTTTAAGGAAAACAAGGGGGACCCAGCGGGTAGCTATGAACCATGGGTATCAACTGAATTTTTAGAAACAAAGGTTCTCAGCTTTTTTGAAGATAGAGCAAATACTATATAGAACACAATAGGCCACTATATGTTTGAACTTACTTGTCCAGCCGGGCAAGGAATTTATTTGTCAACAGATATCAAGTAAAAGGTTACGATACATTTCTACAGCAGTAGCAAGACACAATCCTGTGCTGTATTGGGAGGAAAGAAGAAAACAGGAAAGAGTGAAAGGGGTGTTTTCAGGCAAAAGAAAGGAGCAGGCAGGGCACTGTTATAGGTAAGGAATATTGACAGTGTCGCCTGGAGTAGTACATACAAAACCAAATATAAATTATTTTCATGTATGACAACTCATGGGTGTCTAAAGCTGTGTGGGCTGTGAGAGCTGTGCGGGCTGTGAGAGCTGTTTGACACCCATGAGACAGAACAAAGCTTACCGGCTCCAGGAGGGGTCGTAGAAACGCTTTCACCGCCATTTCCACACAGCGCCGCTGGGCCCCTGACGTTGTGGTCGCCCCCGCCGCTGTGCAGCGCCATCGCACGGCCGCAGAGCGGAGCGGACCACAGCTCCCAGCGAGACCTGCAGTTACATCCGCCCACTTCCTGCACAAGCGCCAGGAGGCGCTACTAAAGGCGACAGCTTCCTCCGCGTCGCAGACGCGCGCGGGCGGGCAGCGCCGGGCGGACCCCGGGCAGAGGGCTGGCCGTCTGTGGCCGTCCGGGGACATCAGGGGCCGGGACGGGCACCCCCCCTTCGATCTACACCTCGGAAAATTGGTAAGCGCAAACTCCAAACATCTAACAATGGGGGCACAATTAAGGCTAAAATTGCGCGAAAAGCACCAGCATCATCTAACATAATGACATTCCTGACATCAGCTGTAGGCAAACTGAACCAGGAAATTGCTGACAAAGAACGTGAACTAGGCTTGGACCCAATATTGGTGGATAGTCAAACTTTGCCTACACTGACTAGACAACCAATCCCTTTGGACCCGGTAATATTGATTGAAAAAGCACCTATCACTAGGCAACCAGATACAGACAATGCACCGGAACAAGAGGGACAAGAGGGTCAAGTGAATTCTAGTCAAGTTCTTCAGCACTCTACATATGATTGTACCCAGGAGCCTGAGCCTGAACCCCAGATTATGAAGCGCATTAATAAACAAAAGACACATGGTGCACCGCGTCGTAAGCAACAAAGTACCTCATTGAGTGCCCTGGAAATCTCAATCAAGGACATGGTGGAGAAGGTCCTTGTTGATAAGCTTGAAGGGGTACTCATACAAATCTCCACTGACATTATAGACACTCTAAAGGAATGTGTTTCTGATATTTTAAAGAAATATGATAGGATTAATAAATATATAACATCTAACGAGAACGATCCTCGGGCCCATTACCCAAAACCACACCACAGTCTTTTCCTAACCTTCAGAGACAACCCGAATCCCCTATGGAGCAGGGGAATACTGTATTAACGTATCCCCAGATTCCACCTGTCCCACCACAAACGTCAAATGGTCGTGGCACTAGGAAAGTGGATAGCACATCTACCACCAAGTTTCCTTTGGCATCTAAACCTTGTCTACCCCAGGCTGAATCCATGGTACCCTCTCAAGATGTGCATAACTCAGTAGGGCCCAGAAGACATCGCCCAAGACCGCCAGTTCATCTTCCACCAGAAGCTACACCTTTTGTTGCTGTTCCGGTGAATGTACCTGTATTAAAACCAGGGGAATATGAGGCAAATGACACACAGCTGGCTAATATAAAAACATGGTGTGATGCTAACTGTACTGGCCCAAATAATATCTCTGAATGCATCCAGACAGGTAGACGCGTGGATTGGGTAGGATATTCCAAAAAAAAACTTTCTGGCGATTGTTTGATAGTTAACTTTAATAGACCCCATGAGGCCTCCCGTTTATTCTGGGATGCTACAGAGGTCAAAGAAGATAGGATCAGAGCGGTCCCCTTAGGTTTATTCTACCCCCCACCGGAACCACCTAAGATGCTCCCTGAAAGGGTTACCCGCAATGTTATCCCAACCAAAACCCACTCTATTAGCCCTTGGGCGACCCAAACAACTGGCATGTTACCTAGAACCCATGTAAAACAGGGATGTGAAACAAGAAGTAGTTTGGAGCTAACAAATAGGTTTTCTGCTCTATCTATTTTGGAGGAAATTGACTGACTGACTACTTGTGATAATTCCTGTGATCTATTATTGCCCACACCCAACATTAGAAACGAAAAGGGTATTACTGTTAATTTAATGAGTTGGAACATTGCAGGACTCCGCTCGAAAAGGGATGATATAAAATGGTTAGATCTATTAAAAGAATATGATGTGATAGCTCTACAGGAAACGTGGGACATGGACTGCGATTTCTGTTTAGGTGGGTACACATCCTATTTTCTAGCAGCACAGCCTTCGAACTCAGGACGTAATAAAGGAGGGTTGCAGTTTTTAATATCAGTTAAAATGATTGGAACTGCGAAGGTATTACAGACGTTATCCCAAAACTATTTAGTTTTGGAAGTCACATTGACTAATAAATCCAAATGTGTTTATATTAATTTTCTTAATGCCACCCAAAGCACAGGTGATATTGAAAATGTCAATTCCTTGAATGAGTTCATGTATAATTTTAAAGAGAGTCAAACCACTTCGGTATATTTTATATTGATGGGAGATTTTAATGTACATTTATGTCAACAAAACTGTCAGCTAAGAGATACTGTGAATTCAGATATGTTCCCACCCCCACATTTTGAACACTCTGTTAAAGGGGCTGCCCTAGAAGATCTTCTTCTAGAGAATGAACTATATGAAGCAGAGTTCTTTGATAGTAACGAAAGGGTCCCAACCTACAGTGCTAGGGATTGTAATACTATCATCGATTATATATTCATTTCACCGGTTATGTTGCACAATGTTATTTTTTATAATGCTATACACACTACACTCAGTGATCATAACCCGGTTGTGTTGAATATAGAGGATAACAACCTGTTTTTATTTAATAAAAATCCTGAAGTAGACTTCGCTGCAGATATAATTACAAAGGATCAGGGGAGACGGGTGAAATGGAGCAAAGTTATACCAGAGGATTTCCTTTACTCCTTAAATGAGAAAGTGGGTAGTGATATTAATGTCTTCAGGGAACCACTGAAATTTAGGGGGAATATTATTGGGTCCTTTGAATCCATCTGCCGTCAGGTGGCAGATGACCTAAAATGTAAAACTAAAAAGAGAGAGAAAAAGGTAGAGGGGTGGTTTAACAATGATTGCTCCAAATCACATCGAGAACTGCATAAAGCTTTGAAAAAGGTACCCCGTGATAGATTGGAGGTGGCTAGGCTTAGGAAACAGTATAACCAGGATATTTTAATGAGGAAAAGGGAAATAAAGAGACAGGCTTGGGAGGACCTGTATGAAAAAGCTACCCTGAGGGATAGCGCAAAATTCTGGACCATTGTCAATACCCCTTTGTTCAATGAGAAAGAAAATGTGCCACTAGAGGTCAATATCCCTGAGAAGGAATGGCTGGATCATTTCTAAAGAATTTACGGCAGCAATCTGGATGTAGGACAATCAGACCCAACACTGATTGATACACATGACACCCTACCTAGCTTTACCATTAAGGAGGTACAGAGGGCAATTGAGGATATGGCATCACAGAAGGCCCCCGGTCCAGATGGCGTACCCGCCGATATGTTTAAAGCAAACTCGGCTATGTGGTCAGTTGTACTTGCTAATGTTTTTAATGTAGTTGGTATAGACAAGATAAGACCCCCAACTACATGGTCACAGTCTGTCATCATCCCCATATTTAAGAAGGGTCAAAGGGGGGACCCTAGATGCTACAGGCCCATATCACTGCTAGATTCTTCATTTAAAATTCTTGGTAAAGTAATACTAGTAAGAATCTCAGCTTGGACCACTGATAAAGACATCTTGTGTGAAGCTCAGTATGGCTTTCGATCTGCCAGAGGTACAGAAGATCAATGCCTTAATTTGCACCTTACACTGAGCAAATATACTGTAGCATCAAGGGTGATGATGTATTTGGCCTTCATGGACTTGTCCACAGCTTTTGACCTAGTTAATAGGTCAAAGCTGTGGACAATACTCCTTAATAAGGGACTGGATCGAGCACTTGTGGATTTTTTGGCGCGACTCCACAGTGACTTAAGGGCAACTATCCGCATGTCTCAAGAAGGGAACTGTACCGCTTTTTTTAAATCTGGAAGGGGGGTGCGCCAAGGGTGCATCTTGGCACCTATGCTCTTCTCCCTTTATATCAACTCACTGGGAGAGTCCCTAGAAGCGGCCTCTATAGACGTACACCGCATGGGCGGCTCCATGATGCCGGTACTTTTATATGCCGACGACACGGTATTGCTGTCAAGGACCCCTAGGGGTCTACAACATTTATTAAATACATTTGGGGCTTTCATGCAAGACCTGGATTTAGTAATTAACGTAGGAAAATCTCATGTTATGGCTGTGGGTAATCGCAAGAATAACATCAGAACTCTGTCTTGTAATGGCTCTGTACTCACTAAAGTTAAAGCTTTTACCTACTTAGGAGTGGTGTTCGACGAGAAAGGGACATGGGCACCACAAATTCAGAATAAGGCTGCAGCAGTAAAAAGATCATCTGCTGCTATACTGTGGTTCGCAAAACGCCTTGGCGGTAAACCACCAGAGGCTATTCTATCCATCTATAAAGCCAAAACCCTGGCAATAGCCAGGTATGGAGCCTCTATATGGGGTTATAAGAACACAACCCACATTCAAAGAGCGGAGAATATGTTCTTGCGATCCGTTATGGGTCTACCAAAATCTACACCTGCTTTTTCAATCCATATGGAACTGGGGGTAGGTTATATCGAAGACATGTTGTCCCTGGCTCCACTAAGGGCATGTATTAAAACTTGGCTTAATCCCAACCTAACACTAAATCACAAGATTATCAGAGATTGCATGGGGCGGGATCGAGTGGCAGAGATTAAGTGGCTCTCCTACATTAAAAAAACAGCAGGATATCTGGGCCGCCCCGACCTATATACCAACCCAGAAGGTTTAAAAAAAGAGGACATTAGTTGGGTAAAGTCCGAATATACAAAGAAAAGGGAAGCTGAAAGAGAATCATGCGAAATTATGAAGCCAACTGTAAGGTCCCATTTTTTGACTATTACATCTCTAGCTATCGAACCATATCTGGCGATAGTAAATAAACCTTTCCACCGGTGGCTTCTCACGAAATTTCGTTTCAATCAGGCTCACTTTCTGCTGGGTGAATATAGTAAGTGGTGTAGGCCCCATGAGAACGTTCCCTGCAAGTGTGATGATTTCTCCGATCAGGATTCTTTGCATTTTCTCTTTTTTTGTCCCTTTTTTAGAAATGCTAGAGAGAAATATATCAAGCCTATTTTGAAAGATCAAAGGTTTATACAAGTCAAACCGGCTTTTTTGTTCCAACAGCTAATGGAAACACCTTTAATAATGTATGGGGTAGCCAATTTCCTTACAATGTCTATTCGGTCCAGACAAAAAAAGACTCTGACCGCCGACTATTTGATTTAGTTCCCTGAAAAAGCCTGTACGCCCTGTCAGGGTAGTGCTGTAAATTGATTGTAATATAGATCTGTAAATATAATTGTAAATAGATCATTTAGCAAATTCATTAGTACAATCTGTGTAAATTCACTGGAAAACTTGAAGAAATCTATAGTGAGTGTAAATATGATGTAGCTGTATAAAATCTTTGTACATTCATTTTGATTACTATTGAAGATTTGTACATAATGATCTCTTGTTTTAACGTTTTCTATATAAATTTTTTTATTCCTGTGATCAAAATTGGATGTATAGCATACTTTTATGATTTTAAATTAATCGAATAATGTGTTTTTGACTCTGACTCTGACACCCATGAGTTGTCATACATGAAAATAATTTATATTTGGTTTTGATATATATGTGATTTTGAAGTTGCTTTTCATAAAAACCACTGGAGCAATTTTAAACAAACATGGAAAAGGCTCTACTACGTACTAGTCCCTACTATTTTGCCAAGTTTGGTGTAATTACATTCAGCAGTACAGAATGTAGCCGTGTCTAAATGTCCTATGGAAAACTGCATGGGGAAAACACATTTGAAACTATTGAAAATTAGAACCAATCAAAATGTTACTTACGTTTTGAATTTGTATGTGATGCAGTATGATTGGTTATGTATATATCTTAAATGAGAGGAAAACACGGCCATTTTGTGATACTCCTGTCTGAGGTACTTTTGAGAAGAATTTTGGGTGCACAATTTCTGGACTTGGAATTGCAAAGTTTTGACTCTTCTCCTACCTACAAAAAGGTGAGTTGTTAATTTGTAAGGGGAATTATGTTGTATACTTTAAGATAATTTGGAAAATGTTTTCTGTTAGCTATTTACAGTCATTCTGTTATAATTATGGATTAAGATAGAATTCATCACATGCAGTGCTTTACATTTCTAGTTCCTGCCTCATACTATACACTACCATTTAATTTTAAAGAACTAAATACTTGATTAAGCTGCTTTTATATTATATATTTATAAAAACTATAAATGAAAGTGATTTCTCTTTTCTGCAATTTACAGCAAGAAATTTGAAATTAAAATGTATCAGAATGAGGAGACCAAGGAAATTTCTTTTGAAATTACAACTACATATCTTGAAATTGAAAATGTCACGGATATTGAAAGGAACCATTTTATCACAAGGAGGAGGTGACATAAATGATTTTTTTGGATGAATCTCTAGACGAAGAATTAATTGAATGTTTGGATACAATAGAATTCCCACAATCATGAATGAACTTTTTTCATGAGGAGATTAATTATATGATTGTAGAGGCAAATTCCAGATGAGGACATGCTACAAGTTCTATTAAATTATGAACATTCGGAACAATAAATTTATAATTACAAATTAAAATTTAGTTGACATATTATTCATTTTTATTTCTAATTTATGAGGTAGTAGCGAAGTGATTGTAGTATAATGTGATACTTATAGTATAGAGTGCAACATTTTTATGTTACATAGTAAGTTTACTCATATTTACGTCCCACCTCCCACTGTATTTTCTCCAATATGTATTTGACATCTCTTCTTCATCTCCTGCCTCCTTTATCTCACTGTCTATCTCTGATGCACCCAATATCCACTATTTTGTGTAGTTACAGAAGAGAGTGAAATATATTAGTTCGAAACGTGAAAAGGGAGCAAGGTAGAGTGCTCCTCACCCCTTAGACCAACTCAGGAGGTCCCAAAAGGAACTGTTTCTGCTTTCCAGAGAGACTATGGAATGAATTCAATATACCACAATAATTTGCATTACAACATGCAAGATATCTACAGAGGAGACAATGTAAATTTCTCAGATGAGGGGACAGAGTCTTTCTCTTGAATTTTAGACTCTGCATCTGTACCTACTTGTAGGTACTTAAATAACCCACATAACACAACAGCTCTTTTTAGAGCTACCCTACCTCTAAGCAATCCAAATTCTTATTTTAACTATTTTCTTTCACTGTTTTACCCTGTGGTGCGCTCAGGGTGCGCGTACCGGTGAGCGTACATGGGAACGCACCCAGCGCTTACCCCATGAAAATTGCAACAAAAAAAAGTTTTTTTGCCCTTCAGGGTCCTTCTAGGCCAACCTCAAAAAACCTAGAGGGTCAGGAGTTGTGTACCCTGCCCCCTTTTAAATATTTCCCCCTTTTTATTTTCACCTCTTTTGTCTCGATTCTACCGAGACACAAGATTGCGGACTCTCCGGACTGTTAAGAATGTTGACAGACATCGGACAAGCAATCAGCTTTTCGCTCGCGCACTCCCGTGGCGCGTCGGGTGCGCTCCCCGGTACGCGTACCGGTGAGTGCTCGGAGCGCGCCTATAGATATATTTGTGTTTTTGAAGTTAATTTTCTTAAAAACCACTGGAGCAATTATCACCAAATATAGCAAAGGCACATCTGCGTACCAGTCCCTACAATTTTGCAAAGTTTATCGTAATTCCGTTCAGCAGTTCGGGCTGTAGCCGTGTCAGAACGTCCTATGGAAATTAACATGGGGAAAACACATCTTGGGACCCACCTTTTTTCTCAGCCCCCACTTCACGAATCCCCCGAAACTTTAAGGGAAGGAGCGAAGCAGAGCTGGCCAAAATTTGGGAAAATTACACGCAGATTCTTCAACCGGCGCCAGAGGTATTCCCAATAGAATATTGCAGATTTCCTATGGTAGCTAGGTCCTAACTATAACTACCTACTGGCGGTCGATATATATATATATATATATATATATTACCTACTGGCGGTCGCCAGTAGGTATATATAGTTAGGATTTTTTCTCTATGGAACTTTTGAAAATTCTATGTCTAATAACTTTGGCGTTTGTGGACGGAATCGGCTGAAATTTTCAGGAAAATGGCACATTTCGTTTCTAATCAGCCCCTGAAAATTTGGGGGGGTTTCGTCAAGGGGGGGCCGAGAAAAAAGGGGGGTCCCAAAACGCGTTTTTCCCATTAATTTTTCCATAGGGCCTTTGGCCTCACTTTTAGCTCGAACGGCTGAATTGATTTACACGAAACTTGGCAAAATTATAGGGACTGTTAGCCCGATGTGCCTTTGCTGGGTCTCAATATATGTGCTTCAGTGGATTTTGAGAAATTAACGTTTAAAAAAACAGATATATCTGTGACAGCGTCCTAGATAGCGCACCAGATCGCGTACTTTTCGCGTAACGGAGCTTTGAGTAGCGAAGCTGATTTGCTCTCCGGTGTCTGTCAACATTCTAAACAGTCTGGTGCGGCCGCCATCTTGTCTCTCGGTAGGATCGAGAGACAAGAGGAGGAGAAAAACGAAGGGGGAATTTAATGAAAGGGGGCAAGGTAGATCCTTCTTGACCCCCTAGGAAGGATGTTGGGGTTATTAAAGGGTCCCGTGGGGCAAATAATTAAAATTTGATTTTTCGCGGTAAAAGCGCTTCTCGGTTCGCGAACCGGGTCGCAAACTGTTAGCGAAACGTGAATTCGCCATTTTGTGTTTCGATTTAATTAAATTACTAGGTATAAGGGGGTACGGGAGACGAATCCTGACTCCTTATGTTTTCTGAGGGTGGCTAAGGAGGCTCATATATGTTGATACATGTCTTTCAGCGGCTGTGCGTGAGCTTTTTTTTTTTTTGCTGCGTGACGTCTGTTAACGTTCGATTCGATGGAAATCAGGAACTGTTGACCGCCATTTTGTCACTGCGAGTTAATATTTTGTTAAAAATAATTGTTATAAATTATTCCTTATTGATAAACATTGTTTGCGCCATCTTGCCTTTTTTGCAATGCCACACTTTTGTTGAGCACGGCAGCCATTTTAGATGCCTTGACCAGACCTACTCTCTGCACGCCGCCGATCCTCAGCATGGCTCCCCACCCTCGCAAGCATCTCCCCCACGCACTGGTCACCCCCGCTCTCTCTCTCATGCATGGGCCAGAAACCTCCTCCCATCTGCGCTGTTCGTGAGCGTTTTTTTTTGCTGCGTGCACCCCCGCTCTCTCTCTCATGCATGGGCCAGAAACCTCCTCCCATCTGCGCTGTTCGTGAGCGTTTTTTTTTTTTTGCTGCGTGATGTCTGGTAACGTTCGATTCGATGGAAATCAGGAACTGTTGACCGCTATTTTGTCACTGCGATTAAATATTTTGTTAAAAATAATTGTTATAAATTAATGTTTATTGATAAACATTGTCTGCACCATCTTGCCTTTTTTGCAATGCCACACTTTTGTTGAGCACGGCAGCCATTTTACATGCCTTGACCAGACCCACTCTCTGCACGCCGCCGATCCTCAGCATGGCTTCCCACCCTCGCAAGCATCTCCCCCACGCACTGGTCACCCCCGCTCTCTCTCTCATGCATGGCCCAGAAACCTCCTCCCATCTGCGTTGTTCTTCTCTGAGAATCACACCCTGTGCCCGCCCTACACCTCCCTTTCACCCTATTCACTACCGCACCCTCTGACACTCCTCTTCCTCTGTGTCCGATTGTCCAGGCCGGTCCCAGGCTATCACCTAGTCCTGCAGGTGTAGTTTATGGCCCCAGCTGTAGAGAATCAACCCTCTTCAAAGGAGTTACAGTAGATCAAGGCCCCCACCTCATGAGATCCATCACAGCACACACGTTTTTACTATCTGATAACCATCCTGTATTGTGATTGGGGAGGGGATTCTCACTGTGAGGGTGTGTGGGTCCGAGCCTGTAGCGGAAGATTCCAGGGATGCCTTTTTGTACATCAAAGTCTTCACAATTATGTATCACATTAAAAATATATAGCACTCCAACAAAGTTGTAGGATTATAACACTTTAATAACTTATAAATATATACAACGCAACAAAAACAGTAAATACATTTAAACATTTTTTTAAAAAAGAAGCAACAATGGTCAGTAGCTGTGTTTTGTGCGAATAGTCCCAAGGCAGCACAACGTGCTGAGTTCTGGACGGCACCCAGGTGATGTTACCTGGGTGCCGCACTGGTTTTTGGTATCCTACAATGCAGCTCCGAAAAACGGCGTGGGGCGTCCCGGGTGGTGCGGGGGGAGGCCTCGTCAGTAGCGGTCTGTTGTGCGAATAGTCCCAAGGCAGCAGAACGCGCTGAGATGTGGATGGCAACCAGGTGATGTCCAGTAAGTTGCCGCACTGGTTTTAGCATCCTACAATGCTGCTTGGAAAAACGGCGTGGGGCGCCCCGGGGGGGGGGGGGAGAGGCGGCGTGAACGGGACTCCCCTAGGTGGAGGCTCGTCTGCTATACTGGGGCACCCCTTTACCGTTTCAGTTGCCATTCCACCCGCTTTTGCTACACTGTGCCTCATCCTCCATTCAGCTGGTTATCGCCCGCTCTTGCGGCTACATCGTCTCGCTCACCATGTAGTTGAGTTGCGCCCACTCTTGCGGTGCAGCGATAGGCGGCTTCTACAGGACTCTTAAAATGGCGGACGGCTCTTCGGATTTGGGCCTGGTCCACTAAAATGGCCCTGGGACACCTTGGAACTCGGATGTCCCCTGAGCCTTGAAGATTTTACAAAAGTCTTGAGGGCCCCCGACTCCTGCAGGTTCCGGTGGGGAGCAGCTGCCATGATTGCTCGTGGAATGACCACGACGGAGCCACGAGATGGTGGTGCTCTCATGCTGACGCCAGCTTCAGTCTGAAACATCCAGAAACAAGGTGGGGCTTTCATCGTTTGGGAAAAAAAAATGTTTTAATCCAATGAAAAGTGTTATTTTTAGGTCATATGATCAAGCCTTCTATCATTAGGAAACATAAAAGTAAAATGAACCAATGAAAAGTTTTATAAACAAGTCACATGACCTGTTATGCTTACGTTACGCGCTGGTATAAAAAGCGTAGAAAATCCGTTGGCACGTGAGGCGGCGTCAGTAGTGGACCGATGTGCGAATAGGCCGAAGGCAGCACAACCCGCCAAGATCCGGATGGCACCGAGGTGGTGTTAAGCAAGTTGCCGCACTGGTGTGGCCATCCTACAATGCTGCGCCGAAAGTCGGCGTGGGGCGCCCCGTTGGCCTGTGAGGTCGCGTCAGTCAGTGGGGGCTGTTTGAGAAAGCAATGTGATGCTGTGTGTCGCCCCCAAGATGGAGGCTCCTCGGCTGCAGTGGGGCACCCCTTGGTGTTTCACTCGCTATCCATCCAGCTGAGTTGCGTCCGCACTTGCGGCTACAGTAGACCGAAGGCAGCACAACGCGCCGAGATCTGGATGGCACCGAGGTGGTGTCCAGCAAGTTCCGCACTGGTGTGGCCATCCTACAATGCTGCACCGAAAATTGGCGTGGGGTGCCCCGTTGGCTTATGAGGTGGTGTCAGTAGTGGACCGATGTGTGAATAGGTCGGAACCAGCACAAGGCGCCAAGATCCGGATAGCAAGTCCTGGATGTTGGGTGCCATAGTTGAGAGCCAAGATCCGGATGGCAAGTCCTGGATGTTGGGTGCCATAGTTGAGAGTTCTGAGCAGTGCTTGTAACACTGTCTGAAGCTTATTTGCACCTGCTGCAGCTTCACTATTGCCCTGGTGTGGCCAAAGATCGCCCATGACATAGGCGGCTGGCTCCCATGGTCCGGCGGAACTTTTTTCCTTTTCCTTTCTGCATCTTGTCCCACAATCCGTTTGACCTGAAGACACAACCAGGTCCCTGAATGTGTGCAGGGGGACGCTATTGATTGAATCAAAATGGCGGCTTCTCACAAAGCTGACTCAAGCGTTGCTGGTGATGCTATACAGACAAAAAATGGTTTTCAGTTTGTACATTCTTCAGGATTTTTCCATCCAAGTCTGCTTGAGAGTTTGTAGAACAATGGCTTTAGATCTTGCCCTCCCCTCTTTTGACTGTTGGTTCTTGTTGCCTATCTCTTCTGTTGTCATTTAACTGAACCTTTTTTGACTGCCGAAAGGGGTTCTGGTCCGACCGCTGGTTGGTGGAGACATTTTGACTATATCCTGGACCTGCCCAGCCTTGCCCAAAATGGCGCCGGTATAAATTGGACTCGTAACTCCTTGTTGTGTACTGGTTGAACAACCTTGATATCACGAGATACGTATGCAGTTTTAAAGCACATGGCGGGCGGGGACAAGTACTGATTGAACATTTGGACATCCTTATTGATATTAAGTTCTGATGTGTTATTGATTACTGTACTATTGTAAGTTCGAATTAACGTCACCCATGGTACTTGCCCGCAAATGTATATCTAGAAAATTTTATTGTAAGTGGCCCTGTCGTATTTTAATTACAAAATGCACGTCCACCGATTCCGCAACTGTTAGACACCTTAGTTCTTGCAACCTAATGGCCCGCTCGTTACGTTCCTCTACAGTGTAAATGTTTCCTCATCATATACGATTCCAGTTTGCTCCGTGGCCGGCCCACGTGGTTATAGGCCCGTATTTGTATACTGACATTTTCACAATAAAGGTTTTTAAAACAAAACATGGTAGTAGTATTTACATTGGTAAAGTTTTTAATTTTAGTCACTGTTTTCAAATTAGTAAAAGGCAAGTGAAATAAAGCAGTCCAATTATATGACGGATAAAAGGTATAATGCGCAGGAACGCAGTTAAGATAAATGGTCAAGGGCTGTTGTGTTTTTTACTCCTGCAACATAAAGTGATCGATAAGAATCTGATATTCAGGCGTATCGGCGACTAAGACAGCAGGCCGAGCATCTTTTGCTCAAGGGCTCCGTCATGGGACGAAGAAACGCCCTTTGATAAAAAAGGAATATATTTTACTTGCAGGACAGTTGTAAATTTTCTGGGAAAGTACATTAGCCTGGAACATTATAACATATATGTTTAAGAAAAAATAATGTTCAAAAGCAATAAAAAGCGTAATTTTTAGGTCATATGACCAAGCCTTTCATCATTAGAATAACAAAAGTAAAATAAGCCAATGAAAAGTTTTATAAACAAGTCACATGACCTGTTATGCTTATGTTACGCGCCGCGCCCCGGATCGCTTCCGGGAAGCTGTGCTTCGCGCACCGGAGCACTTACGGGTGCGCTAACGCGGCATGTCATATAACGCATTAAGCGACAACGTAGGTCCAGAATATAGTCAAAATGTCTCCACCAACCAGCGGTCGGAACACAACCCCTTTCAGTAGTCTAAAAAGTTCTGTTAAATGACAACAGAAGGGACAGGCAACAAGAACCATCAGTCAAAGAGGGGAGGGCAAGTTCTTCCCTACCGGGTTACGTTGGGGCGCTACCGGAACTGATCGAATTGGTAGTCTATAGTGTTTCTGGATGTTTCAGACTGAAGCTGGCGTCAGCATGAGAGCACCACCATCTGGTAGCTCAGTCGTGGCCATTCCACGAGCAATCATGGCAGCCGCTCCCCACCAGAAGCCTGCGGGAGTCGGGGGCCCCCAAGACTTTTGTAGAATCTTCAAGGCTCAGGGGACGCTTTCGAGAATGGGGCCCAAGCCCTAGCAGACAAGCGTCCGAGTTCCCAGGTGTCCCAGGGCCATTTTAGTGGATAACGCCCAAATCTGAAGAGCCGGCCGCCATTTTGAGAGTCTTGTGGCAGCCGCCTATCGCTGCATCGCAAGAGCGGGAGCAACTCAACTACATGGTGAACGAGACGCTGTAGTCGCAAGAGCGGGCGGTAAACAGCTGAATGGCGGAAGAGGCACAGTGTAGCAAAAGCGGGTGGAATGGCAACTGAAACGGTAAAGGGGCGCCCCACTACAGCGTGTCTTCAGGTCAAACGGATTGTGGGACAAGGTCCAGAATGGAAGAGTCATCAAAAGGCAAAGAGTTCCGCCGGACCCCGGGAGCCGGCCGCCTATGTCGGGGGCGATCTTAGGCCACACCAGGGCAACACGACTTGGGGAGGGGGCAGGAGCCAAGCGCCCCCTCCCAGTCCGCGCCACCACACCGTATGTTGAAAATCTGAAGCTATTGTTCTACAAACTCTCAACCAGCCTTGGATGGAAAAATCTTGATGAATGTACAAACTGAAAACCAGTTTTTGTCTGCATAGCATCAGCAGCAACGCTTGCTATCAGAGTTTATGAGTTTCATACTCGATCGATTGAGCTAGCCGGATCAGGCAACAAAAAGTATAAAATAGTTATGTAAATAGTTATTTAATAAAATGTTTTACCCTGTTACTTTGCTGGTGTGTTGTATATATTTATAATATTTGCATAGAGTTTATCGTTATTTTGGGCGGGGTGGGTGGCGGAGCCGAGCTGTCTTGCAGCCCTCATGGTGTGGAGCTCAGTTCATCTCACTATTTTCGTATTTCTCAAGAAGGGTTGTTCCTAATGTTTCTATTTTAGCAAGGTCAAAAAGAGATCCCATTAGTGGCCTACTGATTTTGCTCGATTACTTTTATTTTTTTACACGATTTTTCACTATCTGCAAAGACTAAACAGAGTATTGCGACTTTGTGCTTGTTTGTAAATAGAGAATGAACCAAAGAGAATCAATTGTAAAACAGTAAATGCTTGGATAACAATCAATCAAATGGAGAGACAAGCAGGCACGACGGATTACAACGGGGGTAAAGGCCTGCGTTAACTACCCTTCACTATCTGCAAAGAGAGAGTACTACTAAGAGAAAAGAGGGGAGGGGGGGCAGCGTTCAAAGCACATCAGCGTGCATAAACACGAAAAAGTTTTTACCTATCACGTACTTGACATTTGACAGCTTTTGATATTTGCTATTAAAAAAACATTGAAATTCACTGAAAAAACCCTAGGTTTTAGCCCATATATAGTTAGGGATTAGCATTTACAAAACCTTAATATACTTGCACAAAACCATAGAAATTCGCATATATAGTTAGATGCAATAACTATATATCGCGCACCGCAACCCACTGCTGATGATGTCATATATTACATCATTCATGACATTCAAATTTGAATTTTTCGCGCGGTTAGCTGCCGGTACGCGAACCGGGTAGCGAACCGGGAAGCGAACATAAGTGAAAATTAGTGAAAAAAGGTACATTCGAAATTTTAAAAGAGTAATTATAGTTAAGGTAGCTCTGAGCTTTTGGGTTCTAGGTACTTATAAGTAGGTACCAATACACAGTCTTACATTTTGTATGAAAACTCTGTTTCCCTCATCTGAGAAGTGCACACCATCTCCTCTGTAGATATCTTGCATGTAGTAACGCAAGTTATTGTTGTAGATGGAGCCCATTCCATGGTCTCGCATATAAGCTGAAACAGACTTATTTACATGCTTCCTCGCTTTCTCAATTTGTGGACAACATTGATTGGACCACCTCCATTTCTGTCTTTGGCATATATTGGAATATACCAAGGCAGTTTGAGGAAAAAGTGCCACAAATTGCTCAAAGGTGTCCTTTAAAAGCATTTCCAGACCTACCCCAGAGAAGGAAAAAATGGTGTTGGCTTCTTTAAACAAATATTTCACTTGCCCCATGATTCAGGGAGAATAATTTGCTTACTTGATGTATATAAAAACGTTTCTTGAAGTCATCTAGGTTTCTTGATATGTACTGCTAGAGTTTCATAGCCAGCATGGAGCATATTTACAAGGCCTTTGAGCCTCTTTCAAGTTATTTTCCCCATGTTAAAAGTGATGCAAAAGTGGTGCAGGGGCCTTGTAAATACGCCCTCATGTGTGTGTTAGGGCATTTTAAGTCACTTCCCCATGAATGGGGGAGAATAATGTGCTTACATAATGTGTTTAAAAACGTTTATTGAAGTCATTTAGGTTTCTTGATATATACTGCTAGAGTTTCATAGTCAGCATGGGCCATATTTACAAAGCCTTTGAGCCATTTTAAGTAAAAAAACACATTTTTTAAACACATCAAGAAAGTAAATTATTCTCCCAGATTCTTGGTAAAGTAGAAACAGATCCTTTGAGCACTCCCTGAGCACATAGTAATATAAAAATGTTGTACTCTTTACCATTAGTCTGACTTTGTTTTTTTATAATTACTTTACTATTATATCTTAAATTTTGAAAAAAATGAATAATGTCTTAAACAATTTTTAATTTATAAATAAAATATTATTGATATTAATTTTAATAATCTTTGGAAATTTCAAGTATTACTTCATCTGAAATTTCATGATCTTTATTTTCATAAATTGTCTCTTGTTTTTCAAAATTGTCCATAAATTCCAACAGTTGTTCGTCTA
Source organism: Lissotriton vulgaris (assembly GCF_964263255.1). Classification (NCBI taxonomy): domain Eukaryota; kingdom Metazoa; phylum Chordata; class Amphibia; order Caudata; family Salamandridae; genus Lissotriton; species Lissotriton vulgaris. Next base: position 456,688,492 of record NC_141696.1, on the reverse strand, counting down.
CTGTCACATTAAAAAAATCGTCAATATTGTCCTGTATTTCTGATTGTACTTTGGGTTCCTGTGCTTCTTTATCCATAATTGCTGTTAAGGTAGAATAAAAAGAGAGAGAGAAATAGAGTTTAAGTAAGAAACTTCAAAATTTTTATTTTTAACTTAACGTGTACAACATAGTTCTGAGTTTTTAAGAGTGAATTTATGTTTGGGCAGTGTATTCTACAAGGCAGGAAGTAGAAATATAAAGTACTGCATATGATCAAGTCTAACTCAATCCATGACTACAACAGAGAAGCCTAACTCAATCTTTAACTATAACTGGGGGACAGTAAATATCCAACAGGAAACGTTTTTATAAAAATAACTTTAGGTGCACAACATATTCCTCCTTAGAAACTATTAACTTACCTTTGGAAAAGTGTCTTAGGTTTCTCAGGAAATGCTCTGTAAATGTGCCTCAGGGAGTTCCAGTCAAAATGGCTGTCTTTCCCTCTTATTTTTCACATATATTCATGTACCAAACCAATCAAATGTTAGCACATAAAAATACAACTTGAAAGTAATGTTATCATTGGTTGAAAATGTCAACTCTTTCTAATGTGTTTTCGCCATGTAATTTACCTCAGGTTATTTAGACAGGGCTACAACTTGAATGGCTCTATGGAATTCCATTAAATTTGGGAAAATAGTAGGGACTGGTATGTAGTAGGGACTATTCCAAATTTGGTGAAAGTGTCTCCAGTGCTTTTTTGGTACATTAACTTCCCACATTTTTTTTTGCTGCGTGTGCCGTTGCGCGCCCCGGTTCGCGCACCGGGTAGCTTACCGGCAGCGTAACGGGAGTCCTCCATCTTGCGTTAAGGTCTAATTTGAACACAAGATGGATGATAAACAATGCTGGGATTGTGTAAAAGGGGGCAAGGGAGACATATTCTGACCCCCTATGTTTTGTGAGGGTGGATGAGGAGGCCCATATATGCCCAAAAAAAAGAAAATAAAAATTTCAAATTTTCGCGCGGTTAGCGCCCGGTGTGCGAACCGGGTAGCGCTCCGGAAAGCGTAAATCATGAAAATTAGAAGAAAAAAAAATTACATTTAAAATTTATTTAGAGTGATCATAGTTAGGGTAGCTCTGAAAAGAGCTTTTGGGTCTGTGGAAGATTTAGGTACTTATAAGTAGGTTCCAATACACAGTCTTAAATTCTGGATGAAAACTCTGTTCCCCTCATCTGAGAAGTGCACACCATCTCCTCTGTAGATATCTTGCATGTAGTAACGCAAGTTATTGTTGTAGATGGAGCCCATTCCATGGTTTCTCATGTAAGCTGAAACAGACTTATTTACATGCTTCCTCGCTTTCTCAATTTGTGGACAAATTTGATTGGACCACCTCCATTTCTGTCTTTGGCATATATTTGAATATACCAAGGCAGTTTGAGGAAAAAAGTGCCATCAATTGCTCAAAGGTGTCCTTGAAAAGCATTTCCAGACCTACCCCAGTCATAGTGCCCAAATCATTTCCACCACAGTGCACTATTAAGAGGTCAGGGTTTGGCAGATGCATACATTGTTTTTAATAAATACATATAAAATATATTTTTCCTTTAAAAGAAGAATACATTTTACAGCTTTTGATATTTGCTATTAAAAAACCATTGAAATTCACTGAAAAAACCATAGGTTTTAGGCCTTATATAGTTAGGAATAAGCATTTAAATAACCTTGAAAATTCACTGAAAAAACCATAGGTTTCAGGCCCTATATAGTTAGGAATTAACATATAAAAAAACACTGAAATTGCTCCTATATAGTTAGTTGAACTAACTATATATTTTGCACATTCGCAATCCACTGCTGATGATGTCACATATTACATCATTCATGACATGGTCAGTGACATCACTGATGACATCACTGTGTGGGCTGTGAGCTCTGCTTCTTTTGTGCCTCGGTCTACCTAGCACAAGATGGATGCCAACACTTCCTGGTTTGTAGTGTTGACAGCCAATGAGCATGCAACTTTCTCTTGAAGGCATGCCGATTGGCTGCTACTGTCTATCAACACTCCAAAAAAGAAACAGCTGGCAGCCATCTTGTGCCTCAGTAGACTAAGGCACAGGAAAGCAGGAAAACAAATGTGTAGAACTCAAAAAGGGGGCAGGGCAGAAGCACCCTAACCCTCTAGGCCTACTCAGGGGGTCCCACAAGGACCCCCAAAGCACCTAAAAATATATTTTTTTTTTGAAAAATCGCGGGGTGCTCGCATGGTGCGCGCACGGTGCTCGCACTGTGCGCGCTTATAGATATATAATTGATTTCAACTTGAATTTTCTCAGCAACTACTGGAGGGATTTACACCATTTAAGCAAAAGCGTGATCGGCGAATCAGACTCTATCGCCAGTAGGTAATATATATATATATATATATTCACTGAAAAACCATAGGTTTCACGCCAGTTATAGTTAGGAATTAGCATTTTAAAAACCTATTAAATTCACTGAAAAAACCATAGGTTTCACACCAGTTATAGTTAGCTGGAAATTTTACTAACATAAAACCATTGTAATTCCCACGTTATAGTTAGTTGGACTCACTATAACTTGTGCACCTGCAAAACACTGCTGATGACATCACATATTACATCACTCATGACATGGTCAGTGACATCACTGATGACATCACTGATGACATCTCAAATGACATCACTGATGACATCACTGATGACAACACCCAGTGACTGTATGTTTCTGTAAAGGTAAAATATGTCTTACATATTGAAGAATGAGTGGATCTATAAGTGTCTGGATGAAGGATTTAGTAGGTGCATGACTGACTGTATGAGTGAGTGATTTAATGTGTCTCACTGAGTGCATGTGTTAGTGACTAAACTGTCTTAATTTGTGCATCATTATGTCTGTTGTTCTGTAAACTGCTGCATGTGTTGATCAGTAGCTATATGAGTAACTATATGGGTTATTGATTGGTTGCCCAAGTATTTGTATGGGAGACTGAGTGTGTGTGTGGGTGGCTGGGAGGTGTGTGACTCTGTGCATAGATGTGTGAGTAGTTGATTCACTATATGTATGGGTTCAAAAGTGCATGTGGAAACAGCTGTATGGGCAGTTGACTCTCTGCATGAGTGTATTGGTGAGTGAATGGATTTCTAAGTGCTACATGTCAAAGTAAGTACATATGTAAAACACAGTACATGTGAGAGTTGACATATATAAATAACTGTGCATAAGAGCCAGTGAATGTGTGAGTGGCTGTATGGATCATTGTGAACATGTATCAGGGGTTGTATAAGAGAGTAAATATGTGTTAGTATATGTTTGAATAAGTAAGGTGTGTATAACTGTATAGTTGATAAAATGGAGGTGTGATTGATTCTTTGCATGACTGACTAGGGGGCCTCCGACTCCCGCAGGCTTCTGGTGGGGAGCGGCTGCCATGATTGCTCGTGGAATGGCCACGACGGAGCTACGAGATGGTAGTGGTCTCATGCTGACGCCAGCTTTAGTCTGAAACATCCAGAAACACTGTAGACTACCAATTCGATCAGTTCCGGTAGCGCCCCAACATGACCCGGAAGAGAAGAACTTGCCCTCCCCTCTTTGACTGATGGTTCTTGTTGGCTGAAAGGGGTTGTGTTCCGAACGCTGGTTGGTGGAGGCATTTTGACTATATTCTTGACCTACGTTGTCGCGTAATGCGTTATATGACACGCCGCGTTAGCGCACCCGGAAGTGATCCGAGGCGCGGCGCGCAGCGCGTAACGTAAGCATAACAGGTCATGTGACTTGTTAATAAAACTTTTCATTGGTTCATTTTACTTTTGTTAATTTAATGATGAAAAGCTTGGTCATATGACCTAAAAATTACGCTTTTTATTGTTTTCGAACAATATTTTTTTTCAAACATATGTTATAATATTCCAGGCTAATGTACTTTCCCGGAAAATTTACAACTGTCTTGCAAGTAAAATATATTCCTTTTTCGAGAAAAAGGGCGTTTCTTCCTTCCATGACGGAGCCGTTGAGTAAAAGAGATTCGGCCTGCTGTCTTAGTCGCCGATACGCCTGATTATCAGATTCTTATCGATCACTTTATGTTGCAGACATGAAAAACACAACTGCCCTTGACCATTTATCTTTACTACGTTCCTACATATTATACCTTTTATCCGTCATGTAATTGGACTGCTTTATTTCACTTGCCTTTTACTGATTCGAAAACAGTGACTAAAAGTAAAAACTTTACCAATGTAAATACTACTACCGTGTTTTGTTTTAAAAACCTTTATTGTGAAAATGTCAGTATACAAATACGGGCCTATAACCACATGGGCCGGCCACGGAGCAAACTGAAATCGTATATTATGAGGAGACATTTACACTGTAGAAGAACGTAACGAGCGGGCCATTAGGTTGCAAGAACAAAGGTGTCTAACAGTTGCGGAATCGGTGGACGTACATTTTGTAATTAAAATACGACAGGGCCACTTACAATAACATTTTCTAGATATACATTTGCGGGCAAGGAGTTACGAGTCCCATTTATACCGGCGCCATTTTGGGCGAGGCCGGGCAGGTCCAAGATATAGTCAAAATGTCTCCACCAACCATCGGCCAGACCAGAACCCCTTTCGGCCCTTTATGCTACAAGATGGTGTCTTCCATTCAGAAAATATTGTTGGCAGCATTTTGAAAGGAAACAGAAACAGCCGTTCTCCTAGTGAGTTTCACATTGTTACATTTAGGAAGAATGTTGAAGAGTAGTATGTGGAAAATCTGAAGCCATTTTTCTACAAACTCTCAATCAGACTTGGATGGAAAAAAAAAACCTGAAGAATGTACAAACTGAAAACCAATTTTTGTCTGTATAGCATCAACAGTAACGCTTGAGTCAGCTTTGTGTCAAGCCGCCATTTTCATTCAATCAATAGCGTCCCCCTGCACACATTCAGGGACCTGGTCGTGTCTTCAGATGAAACGGATTGTAGGAAAAGAAGCAGAAAGGAAAAGGAAAAAAGTTCCGCCGGACCTCGGGAGCCGGCCGCCTATGTCATGTGCGACCTTTGGCCACACCAGGGCAATAGTGAAGCTGCAGCAGGTGCAAATAAGCTTCAGACAGTCTTACAAGCACTGCTCAGAACTCTCAACTGAGGCACTCAACGTCCAGGACTTGCCATTCGGATCTTGGCGCCTTGTGCTGGTTCCGACCTATTCACACATCGGTCCACTACTGACATCACCTCATAAGCCAACGGGGCACCCCACGCCGACTTTCGGCGCAGCATTGTAGGATGGCCACACCAGTGCGGCAACTTGCTGGACACAACATCGGGGCCATCCAGATCTCGGCGCGTTCGACTCACTGTACCGCAAGAGTGACCGCAACTCAGCTGGACACGCCATCTTTCGGCGCAGCATTGTAGGATGGCCACACCAGTGCGGCAATTTGCTGGACACCACCTCGGTGCCATCCGGATCTCGGCGCGTTCGAGTCACTGTACCGCAACAGTGACCGCAACTCAGCAGGACACGCTGTCTTTCGGCGCAGCATTGTAGGATGGCCACACCAGTGCGGCAATTTGCTGGACACCACCTCGGTGCCATCCGGATCTCGGCGCGTTCGAGTCACTGTACCGCAACAGTGACCGCAACTCAGCTGGACACGCCGTCTTTCGGCGCAGCATTGTAGGATGGCCACACCAGTGCGGCAATTTGCTGGACACCACCTCGGTGCCATCCGGATCTCGGCGCGTTGTGCTGCCTTCGGCCTATTCGCACATCGGTCCGCTACTGACGCCGCCTCACGTGCCAACGGATTTTCTACGCTTTTTGTAGCCCTATGCCGCATAACAGGTCATGTGACTTGTTTATAAAACTTTTCATTGGTTCATTTTACTTTTGGTTTCCTAAAGATGGAAGTCTTGGTCATATGACCTAAAAATAACACTTTTCATTGGTTTAGAACATTTTTTTTTCCCAAACGATGAAAGCCCCACCTTGTTTCTGGATCATTCAGACTGAAGCTGGCGTCAGAATGAGAGCACCACCATCTCGTGGCTCCGTCGTGGTCATTCCGTGAGCAATCATGGCAGCCGCTCCCCACCGGAAGCCTGCGGGAGTCGGGGGCCCCCAAGACTTTTGTAGAATCTTCACGGCTGAGGGGACGCTTTTCGAGAATGGAGCCCAAGCCCTAGCAGGCAAGCGTCCGAGTTCCAAGGTGTCCCAGGGCCATTTCAGTGGAACAGGCCCAAAACCGAGGAGCCGTCCGCCGATTTAAGAGCCATGTGGCAGCCGCCTATCGCTGCACTGCAAGAGTGGGAGCAACTCAACAACATGGTGAGCGAGACGCTGTAGCCGCAAGAGCGGGCGCAACTCAGCTAGATGGCCGCCACCTGGGGCCGCCGCACGCCAATTTTCGGAGCAGCATTGTAGGATACCAAAACCAGTGCGGCAGTTTACTGGACATCACCTGGGTGCCTGTCGTACATGTTGTGTCAGCCATGGGACACTGGACACAGTCCCATCAACATCTCAACGCGTTCTGCTGCCTTGGGACTATTCGCACAACAGACCGCTACTGACGAGGCCTCCCCCCGCACCACCCAGGACGCCCCACGCTGTTTTTCTGTGCTGCACTGTAGGATCCCAAAACCAGTGCGGCACCCAGGCGACATCACCTGGGTGCCGTCCAGAACTCTGCACGTTGTGCTGCCTTGGGACTATTCGCACAAAAGACAGCTTCTAACCATTGTTGCTTTTTGAGTTGAAAAATGTTTAAATGTTTTTAGTTTTTGTTCCGTTCATTATAGTTAAAAGTTAATAAAGTTTTATAATCTTACTTTGTTGGAGTGTTATCTATTTTTTTAAAAACGGGTGAATAGGGCCTTGAATCGGGTTATTGTCATGTGTGGGCTTTGGAAGTGTGCTGCTGCAGGATCGGACATTTCAAACTCAAATGCACGTTCTTTTTCTTACCTTTCCGAAGCATGGAGCGCAATAGCAGGCAGAGAAAGGGTGATGCACGTGTTGAACACTACCTGACCTGGCAAGTTGCTGGCAGTGCCCCCCCGCCCGCTCCTGAAAGAGGGCACACACACACCGCCGCCCCGAGTACTTCACAAATCTTTAAAAGACCATGCGCTTGTTCATGAGGCTTAAATGGTTTATCACCTCTTCTAGAACCCCTGCATCGACCCTCTGACGTTTCCTGGAAAAATTACCATGTAACACAATACCAAGCCCTGTCAGCTGAAACCCCCAAGGAATCGTGGGGCATATTATCAAGGGGGTTTATCTCCGCTTTTTTGGCTTTAAAAGCCATGAAAGCGGAGATAAAATTATCTCCCTATTACCAAGCTGTCGCTAACACCAGTTAGTGACAGCTAAAAGGAGATAGCGACCATCTTGGGCCCCGCTTTGCATGTCAGTGATACTTATCACTAATGACATGCAAAGTGGCGTGCCAAGATGTTAGCGACTGGAAACAGTCCCTAACATCGCTATCTCCTATTACCAACTTTTGGAGATATTCCCGCTAAGCGCGAATATCTCCAAAATCTAACACCTGCCCTGAGCAGTTCTTAGCCATGTTATCCAATGAGAGGTGAATAACATGGCTAAGAGCATTTGCTCGATAATACATGAATATCGCTGACTTTTCTGCGATAATAGCAAGGTTTATCTGCGATAAAAATCGCCGATGTGCGGCGATAATTTTTGTCTCTAAACAAGTTAGAGACAAAAATTATCGCTAGTTGTTCGTAATATGCCCCCGGGTTTTTGCTTGCAGAAATCGGGAGGCGGGAGACTAGCACTGAAATCAGTAGTCACACGCCTGAATCGGGAGGGTTGGCATGTCTGAATTCTCTACAGCTGGGGCCATAAACTACATCCGCAGGGGTAGGTGATAGCCTGGGACCAGCCTGGCATCTAAAATGGCTGCCGTGCACGACAAAATTGTGGCATTGGAAAAAAGGCAAGATGGCGCAGCCGCTGGAAGAGATGTATCAACATATATCAGCCTCCTCAGCCACCCTCAGGAAACATAGGGGATTAGGATACGTCTCCCGCACCCCCTTATACCTAGTAATTTAATTAACGAAGCACAAAATGGCGAATTCCCGTTTCGCTACCAGTTTGCGGCCCAGTTCGCGGCCCGTGAAGCGCTTCTACCGTGAAAAATCATTTTTTTTTCTTTTCCCCACGGGACCCTTTAATATCCCCAACAACATTCCTAGGGGGTGAAGAGAGGGATACCTTGCCCCCTTTCATTAAATTCCCCCTTCGTTTTTCACCTCTTCTTTTCTCTCGATCCTACCGAGAGACAAGATGGCGGCCGCTCCGGACTGTCACGCAGCAAAAAAAAAAAAAGCTCACGCACAGCCGCTGGAAGAGATGTATCAACATATATCAGCCTCCTCAGCCACCCTCAGGAAACATAGGGGATTAGGATACGTCTCCCGCACCCCCTTATACCTAGTAATTTAATTAACGAAGCACAAAATGGCGAATTCCCGTTTCGCTACCAGTTTGCGGCCCAGTTCGCGGCCCGTGAAGCGCTTCTACCGTGAAAAATCTTTTTTTTTTCTTTTCCCCACGGGACCCTTTAATAACCCCAACAACATTCCTAGGGGGTCAAGAGGGGGATACCTTGCCCCCTTTCATTAAATTCCCCATTCGTTTTTCACCTCTTATTCTCTCTCGATCCTACCGAGAGACAAGATGGCGGCCGCTCCGGACTGTTTAGAATGTTGACAGACACCGGAGAGCCAATCAGCTTTCTGCGTGCAAAGTTCCGAAACGCGAAAAGTAAGCGGACCGGATCGCTGCCCGGAGCGCTGTTACAGATATATATCTTGATTTAAACGTTAATTTCTCAAAATCCACTGAAGCACATATATTGAGACCTAGCAAAGGCACATCGGGCTAACAGTCCCTACAATTTTGCCAAGTTTCGTGCAAATCCATTCAGCCGTTCGAGCTAAAAGTGAGTCCAACCGCCCTATGGAAAACTCAATGTAAAAAACACGTTTTGGGACCCCCCTTTTTTCTCAGCTCCCCCTTGACGAAACCCCACCAACTTTTCAGGGGCTGCTCAGAAACAAAATGTGCCATTTTCCTGAAAATTTCAGCCGATTCCGTCCACAAACGCCAAAGTTATTAGACATAGAATTTTCTAAAATCCCATAGGGAATTAATCCTAACTATATATACCTACTGGCGATAGCCAGTAGGTAATATATATATATATATATATATATATATATATATATATATATATATATATATATATATATATATATATTCACTAAAAAAAACATAGGTTTCACACCAGTTATAGTTAGCTGGGAATTTTTTATCACATATTACATCACTCATGACATGGTCAGTGACATCACTCATGACATCACTGATGACACCATCCAGTGAATGTGTGTCTTTCTGAAAAATAAATATGGTTTATATGTGTATTTGTAAAGGTCGATGGACGAATAGATGTTTAAATAAGTGTGTAAATGGATGTTTTTTTAATAAAGTATTGATTGGTTAACTGGCTTATAAAGTGTATCTTAGTGAATACATATATTAGCGAGTAATTTTTAAATATTTGAATATATGTATCAGTGTTTCACTTTGTGTATAAGTGGCTGCATGGGTTGGTGACTGACTCACTGTTTGGATGTGTTTTGAAGACAGCATATGTGCAGGACTGTATGGGTGGATGAATGTGTATATGTGTGTGTTAGTGAGTGAATGCCTGCCTCACTAGTGTCTTTATGAGTAACTACATATGTTTTAATCTAGTATTTGTGAGTATTGATGTACATAAGTCAGTATATGTGAGAGTGAGAGATTGAAAGAGTTCCTGTTTAAATAAGTATGTGTTTCTATAAGTGATTGTTTAAGAGAGTAAGTATGTGTAAGTTTCCTTAGAAGTAATGTGCTAGTGTGTGTATAGCTGTATATGCAAATAAATGGATGTTCAATAGTTTATTTGCATGTGTGAGTATGTGTGTGAGTAACTTTTGGATGACTGTCGGTGTATAAAAGGATGTATAGGTGTATCACTACATATGATGAGTGAGTATATGTATGAGTGACTATATAGAACTGTTGGTGAATGAGTGAATGTGTATATAGATGGTGGTATTACTGAATTGGTTGTTGTAACTGCTATAGGTATCTCTATTGTTTTGAAAATGTTAGTTTCTATTTTTGAATATGTGTTTCAAGCGTTACATTACACTGAAAGGAGGTCTGTCACTCTGTCACATGGATGGTGTCATCAGTGATGTCATGAGTGATGTCACTGACCATGTCATGAGTGATGTAATATGTGACGCCATCAGCAGTGCATTGCAGGCGCGCAAGTTATAGTGAGTCCAACTAACTATAACGTGGGTATTTCAATGGTTTTATGTCAGTAACATTTTAAGCTAACTATAACTGTTTTTTTCAGTAAATGTAAGGGTTTTTTAAATGCTAATTCCTAACTATAACTGGTGTGAAACCTATGGTTTTTTCAGTGAATTTCATAGGTTTTTTAAATGCTAATTCCTGACTATATATAGGACCTCAAACCTATGAAATGTAAAATGTTTTATAATGAATCCTATATTGTATATTTATATAATACAATTTTATTATTTTTGTTTATATTTTCATTTTTTTTGCCCTGGTGCGCTCCCGGGGCGCGTACCGGGGAGCGCCCCAGTCAGCGCAATTTTGCCGTGCGCCCCATGGTGCGTAGCGGTGAGTGTCCCGTTAGTGCTATTGGCGCGAACGAAAGCATCATCATGACGTATCGCGTAGCTGCGTCCGCGTGATACGCACGGCGTAATTGCGCCCGGAAGCACCCGCGCACATATGAACACGCTACGTAAGCGCCCCGGGGCGCGCTCCGGGGTGCGCTCCGGGGTGCGCTCCGGGGTGCGCTCCGGGGTGCGCTCCGGGGTGCGCTCCGGGGTGCGCTCCGGGGCACGTAGCGTAAGCGCGTTGGGTCATGTGACCTGAAAATAACACTTTTCATTGGTTCATAACAGTTTTGGTTTCATAATGATGAAACCCCTGGTCTTGTGACCTGAAAATAACACTTTTCACTGGTTCAGAACAGTTTTTTTCCAAATGATAAAAGCCCCCACCTTTTTTCCTCATTCTCACTTTGTACTTTGAGTGAGGAAGACCTGTTTCCAGAGCTATTACTACCTATTTCTACTCAGAAATGGCTACAGTAGCAGCATCAGCTAGATCATCTGCCCCACCACCACCTCCACCACCACCACAAGAACCACCAGAACATCTCATTGATGGTCAAGAAGAAGAGGAGGAGGAGGAGGAAGAGGAGGAAAGGACAAGGTAGTTCCTGCAAGAAAACACTCCACCATACAAACCTAAGGAGCACTTCATATGGGAGTTTTTTTTAAATCCCAACTGGTTTAAAAAAAGTAAACGCTGCAAAGGTGACCTGTCTCATCTGTGGTGCTGTGCTATCCAGGGGGAACCCTACAAAAAAATATTCCTTTGGGAATTATACAATGATTCGGCATATGCAGCGTTTGCACACTATTAACTTTTCAGCTGCAGAGATGAGAGTACTCTTCAAATACCTACCCCAGTCATCTGGCACAGCCTCAACAACCAAAGAACCCACTCCATCGGGTCCAGAAGCAAGTCAGTTGATTTCAAGTATCCAACCAAAGTTTGGGGGATACAAAATTGTTTGTGTACATTTTGGGAAATTAATCACTTATGGTGAGCAGAGCATTACACTCATCATGCTTGCTGGTGATAGCCACAAATGCACAAAGAAGCCTTAATTTGTTCCTGTTTTTTTTTTTGCTCCAGTTGAGCCGTTTCCAAATCTCTGTTTTTTGTGTTTCCCTATAAAAAATACAACAAAAATATAAAAGCCAAAAAAAAGTAAAAAATGTTCAAAACAACAATAAAAAAATATCAAACAACAAAAAGAATAAAAAAACAGTTCTTTTTAGAACTACCTCCAATTTATAAAAGAAGGCTTCATTTTTTTTAAAGTCTGTCATTCTTTTTTCCCAATGGTACGCTCCCTCTGCAAAAATTGAAAATAAAATGTTTTTTTTGCCCCGCGAGGCCCTTTTATAGCCCCCACATCAAACCTAGGGGATCAGGGTGGGTCTACCCTGCCCCTTATGGTCATTTCCCCCTTTGTTTTGGCCACCTCTTGTGTCTCGATCCTACCGAGACACAAGAGGTTTCGAATGTTTACAGACACCCAAGAACCAATCAGCTTTCTGCGCGCAAGTCGCGTTGCGCGCCCGGTGCGCTCCCCGGAGCGCGTACCGGGGCGCTGCCATAGATATATATATTTTTTTGCACCTAAATTACTCAAAATCCACTGAAGCACGTATCTTGAGACATAGCAAAGGCACATCGGGCTACCAGTCCCTACAATTTTGCCAAGTTTGGTGGAAATCCATTCAGCCATTCAGGCTAAAAGTGAGTTTGACCGCCCTATGGAAATCAACATGAGGAAAACACGTTTTGGGACCCACCTTTTATCTTGCCCCCGCTTGACGAATCCCCCCCAAACTATCAAGGAAGGAGCGAGGCACCACGAGGCCATTTTGAGGAAATTTTCAGGCAGATTCGTCAACCAGCGCCAAAGTTATTCCAGATAGAATTTTGAGATTTAACATTGAAAAAAATCCTAACTATAACTACCTGGCCAGTAGGTTCTATATATATACAGCATATACATCGTGAGCAAGGGAGCGTGACTCCCGAAACGCGTTGATGATATATGCTTAATAAATAAGCTTTTTGATAAAACCTGTTTGTGAGTGCCTGGATGCTTTCAGTTGCCGAAACTGCGAAATCTGGATTCTTATTCTGAATATATATATATATATATATATATATATATATATATATATATATATATATATATATATATATATATATATATATATATATATATATATATATATATATATATATATATATATATATATATTATATATATATATATATTTTCACTGAAAAAACCATAGGTTTGACACCAGTTATAGTTAGCTGGAAATTTTACTGACATAAAAAATTGAAATTCCCACATTATAGTTAGTTGGGCTCACTATAACTTGTGCGTGTAATGCACTGCTGATGACATCACATATTACATCACTCATGACATGGTCAGTGACATCACTCATGACATCACTGATGACACCATCCTTGTGACAGAGTAACAGACCTCCTTTCACTGTAAAGTAACCCTTGAAACACATATTCAAAAATAGAAACTAACATTTTCAAAAAAGTGGAGATACCCATACCAGTTACAACAACCAATTCAGTAAATCCACGATTTATATACACATCCACTCATTCATCAACAGTTCTATATAGTCACTCATACATATACTCACTCATCATATGTAGTGATACACCTATACATCCTGTAAAACACCAACAGTCTTCCAAAAGTTGCTCACACACATACTCACACATGCAAATAAACTGTTGTATATCCATTTATTTGCATATACAGCTATATACACACTACCACCTTACTTCTAAGGAAACTTACACATACTTACTCTCTTAAACAATCACTTATAGAAACACATACTTATTTAAACAAGAACTCTTTCAATCTCTCACTCTCACATATACTCACTAATATACATCAATACTCACATATACTAGATTAAAACATATGTAGTTACTGATAAAGACACTAGTGAGACAGTCATTCACTTACTAACACACACATATACACACTCATCCATCCATACAGTCCTGCATATATGTCGTCTTCCAAACACATACAAACAGTGAGTCAGTCATTGATGCATCTATGTACTAAGTAATACCCCCAACAAACAATACAGACACTCAGACTGATACTAAAAAAAATCTAATAACCCATATACAAACACATGTAGCTACTCACAAACCCATGCAGCCACTTATACACAAAGAGAAACACTGATACAAACATTTAAATGTTTAAACAATACTCGCTAATATATGTATTCACTAAAATACACTTAATAAGCCAGTTAACCAATCAATTTCTTTTTTGAAAAACATTCATTAAGACACTTATTTAAACATTTATTCGTCCATCGACCTTTACATATACATATATAAAACATATTTATTTTTCAGAAAGACACACATTCACTGGATGGTGTCATCAGTGATGTCATGAGTGATGTCACTGACCATGTCATGAGTGATGTAATATGTGATGTCATCAGCAGTGCATTACACACGCAAGTTATAGTGAGTCCAACTAACTAGAACATTGGAATTTCAATGGTTTTATGTCAGTAAAATTTCCAGCTAACTATAACTGTTGTGAAACCTATGGTTTTTTTCAGTGAATTTCATAGGTTTTTTAAATGCTAATTCCTAACTATAACTGATCTGAAACCTCTGTTTTTTTCAGTGAATTTGGTAGGTTGTTTAAATGCTAATTCCTAACTATAACTGGTGTGAAACCTATGTTTTTTCTGTGAATATATATATCTATATCTATATCTATATCTATATATATATATATATATATATATATATATATATATATATATATATATATATATATATATATATTGCGCAGAACCTATGTACAACCACTCTATATCAATTTTGAAACCTCACTGTTTCCCAAAATACAAATCCTCTATCTTGCAAATATTCATAGCAAGCATTATCAAAAAGCAAAAAACAAACCAACAACAAACAAACTCAGGGCCTTATTAATGAAGGCCTTGCGCCACCAGTGCATCTCATGTTAAAAGAGATGCACCGGTGCCACAAGACACTCATAATTAAGGACCAAATGTAAATACCATTGATTTGCCTCCAAAATCGTTTTTTGAATAACATTTAAAAAACACTGCGCAGATTCATATCAAGCAATATCAACAAGCAAAACACAAACCAACAGTAAACAAACTCAGGGCCTTATTTATGAAGTCCTTGCGCCACCAGAGCGTCACTTATTTCCCATGTTTAAAGTGATGCACCGGCTGCATAAGGCAATAATAAATAAGGGCCAAATGAAAATACCATTGATTTGCTCCCAAAATCGTTTTTTGAATAACATTTTAGAAACACAGCGAAGATCCTATGTACAAGCACTCAATTTCACTACTGAACCCTCACTATTTCACAAAATACGAATCCTCTATCTTGCAAATGTTGATATCAAGCATTATCTAAAAGCAAGACACAAACCAACAACAAAAAAACTCAGGGCCTTATTTATGAAGGCCTTGCGCCACCAGAGCGTCACTTATTTCCCGTGTTTAAAAAGATGCACCGGCTGCACAAGGCAATCATAAATAAGGGCCAAATGAAAAATACCATTGATTTCCCCCAAAATCGTTTTTTGAATAACATTTAAGAAACACTGCGCAGAACCTATGTACAACCGCTCAATATCACTTTTGAAACCTCACTGTTTCCCAAAATACAAATCCTCTATCTTGCAAATGTTCATATCAAGCAATATCAAAAAGCAAAAAACAAACCAACAGCAAACAAACTCAGGGCCTTATTTATGAAGGCCTTCCGCCACAAGAGCGTCACTTATTTCCCATGTTTAAAGTGATGCACCGGCTGCACAAGGCAATCATAAATAAGGGCCAAATGAAAATACCATTGATTTGCACCCAAAATCATTTTTTTAATAACATTTTAGAAACACAGCAAAGATCCTATGTACAAGCACTCAATTTCACTACTGAACCCTCACTATTTCACAAAATACAAATCCTCTTTCTTGCAAATGTTCATAGCAAGTATTATGAAAAATCAAAAATAAAACCAACAGCAAACAATTTCAGGGCCTTATTTATGAAGGCCTTGCGCCACAAGAGCGTCACTTATTTCCCATGTTTAAAGTGATGCACCGGCTGCACAAGTCGATCATAAATAAGGGCCAAATGAAAATATCATTGATTTGCACCCAAAATCGTTTTTTGAATAACATTTTAGAAACACAGCAAAGATCCTATGTACAAGCACTCAATTTCACTACTGAACCCTCACTATTTCACAAAATACAAATCCTCTATCTTGCAAATGTTGATATCAAGCATTATCAAAAAGCAAGACACAAACCAACAACAAAAAACTCAGGACCTTATTTATGAAGGCCTTGCGCCACGAGTACGTCCCATGTTAAAAGAGACGCACTGGTGCCACAAGGCAATCATAAATAAGGGCTAAATGTAAATACTATTGATTTTCCCCCCAAATCGTTTTTTGAATAACATTTAAGAAACACTGCGCAGAACCTATGTACAACCACTGAATATCACTTTTGAAACCTCACTGTTTCCCAAAATACAAATCCTATATCTTGCAAATGTTCATAGCAAGTATTATCAAAAAGCAAAAAAAAACAAACAGCAAACAAACTCAGGGCCTTATTTATGAAGGCCTTGCGCCACAAGAGCGTCACTTATTTCCCATGTTTAAAGTGATGCACCGGCTGCACAAGGCAATCATAAATAAGGGCCAAATGAAAATACCATTGATTTGCACCCAAAATCGTTTTTTGAATAACAGTTTAGAAACACAGCAAAGATCCTATGTACAAGCACTTACTTTCACTACTGAACCCTCACTATCTCACAAAATACAAATCCTCTATCTTGCAAATGTTGATATCAAGCATTACCAAAAAGCAAGACACAAACCAACAACAAAAAAAATTAGGACCTTATTTATGAAGGCCTTGCGCCACCAGTGCGTCCCATGTTAAAAGAGACACACTGGTGTCACAAGGCAATCATAAATCAGGGCTAAATGTAAATACCATTGATTTTCCCCAAAATCGTTTTTTTGAATAACATTTAAGAAACACTATGCAGAACCTATGTACAACCACCCAATATCACTTTTGAAACCCCACTGTTTCCCAAAATACAAATCCTATATCTTGCAAATGTTCATAGCAAGTATTATCAAAAAGCAAAAAACAAACCAACAGCAAAAAAACTCGGGCCTTATTTATGAAGGCCTTGCGCCACAAGAGCGTCACTTATTTTCCATGTTTAAAGTGATGCACCAGCTGCATAAGGCAATCATAAATAAGGGCCAAATGAAAATCCCATTAATTCGCACCCAAAATCGTTTTTTGAATAACATTTTAGAAACACAGCAAAGATCATATGTACAAGCACTCAATTTCACAATAGAACCCTCACTATTTCACAAAATACAAATTCTCTATCTTGCAAATGTTGATATCAAGCATTATCAAAAAGCAAGACACAAACCAACAACAAAAAAACTCAGGACCTTATTTATGAAGGCATTGTGTCACCAGAACGTCACTTTTTTCCCATGTTTAAAGTGATGTACCAGCAGCACAAGGCAATCATAAATAAGGACCAAATGAAAATACCATTGATTTGCCCCCAAAATCGTTTTTTGAATAACATTTTAGAAACACAACACAGGACCTATGTACAAGCATTCAATTTCACCGCTGAAACTTCCCTATCTGCTTCCAAATATTCTCCATACAGCAAACAAGTCTCTATCTAAATTAAATAAATTATTACTTACCTTTACAAATGCTTTGGGAAATTGAAAACAATGTCAGACACACACACACCAATTTTTCTTTAGCAGAGCAGAAGGTGTGCACTCAATACACTGAAACCAAGACTGGCATAGAAAAGCTCTAACTTTACACACATATGCCATATTTCAACCAATCAAAAGTCTTCCCTCACTATTTTCAAACCAACACCCTTCCCCCTCTCAGACCTTTCTATCTGTTACCATAGCAACTCCCTCCTAACTGAACTCTCAGGTTCAAAAGTGTATTCTACATTGTTGCAAATTAAGTCAGCAAGGATGTTTGACCTCTCAATACACCAGCTTATCCAGGGCATTATTGCTTTTAGTGACTTTTTCTTAACCATTCAAATTGCTTCCTATACACAACACAACCATGCACCCTAACTTTCTGTTTTCAACTAACTGAATCCACCAATCATTGCTTGTGATTCAACGGCAGGGAAACTCCACAATTATTCTTTTGTAAACTCCTACTGTTCCAACTGCCATTTTATTCCCACACTTCATCTGACTGCACCTGAACCTTCCCACATCATGTATTCTGTATGGATTATTGGACACAGCTACATCCACTGGGCTCAAAGGTATGCAGCAAGCAGATATTATCAAAACCTTGATTTATCAAATGTGGAAATCAAGTGGATTGGCCAGAGAGGATTGAGATGTCATCAATTGATACCATTGGTGAAAACCTTTTTGCATCTGCCAAACCCTGACCTCTTAATAGTGCAATGTGGTGGAAATGATTTGGGCACTATGACTGGGGTTGGTCAGGAAATGCTTTTAAAGGACACCTTTGATCAATTGATGACACTTTCTCCACAAACTGCCTTGGTATTTTCCAATATATGCCAAAGACAGAAATGGAACTGGTCCAACCAATTTTGTCCACAATTTGAGAAAGCACGGAAACATGTGAATAAATCTGTTTCTGCCTACATGAGAGACTTTGGAATGGGTTCAATATACAACAACAACTTGCGTTACAACATGCAAGACATCTACAGAGGAGATGGTGTGCACTTCTCAGATGAGAGGAATAGAATATTCCTCCTGAATTTAAGACTGTGCATTGGAACCTACTTGTAGGTACCTAAATCAGCCACAGAACCCAAAAGCTCTTATCAGAGCTACCTTACCTCTGATCATTCAAAACATTTATCTTTTTCTAACTTTTTTCACTATTTCTCACCAAAGTACGCTCCCCGGTACGCTTACCGGTGCGCGTACCGAGCGCCCCCCCCGCAAAAATTTTCCCAAATAAAATTCATTTCTGGCCTATATGAGCGTCCTAAACCCCCCTCAGAAAACCTAGAGGGTCAGGAAGTGACTACCTTGCCCCCTTCTACCCATTCCCAACGTTGTTTGTCCTCCATTTTGTGTCTCGATTCTACCGAAACACAAAATGGAGGACTCCCGTAACGCTGCCGGTGCGCATACCGGGGCGCGCACCGGTAAGCGCTCCCTAAAAAAAGGTGGGAAAGTAATTTACAGAAAAACCACTGGAGACACTTTCATCAAATATAGAATAGGCCCAACTACATAGCAATCCCTACCATTTAATCAAATTTGATGGAATTCCATTGAGACATTTATGCTGTAGGCCTGACTAAATATCCTGAGGTAAATTACATGACAAAAACACATATGAAGTGCTAGAATTGACAACCAATTAAAATGTTACTTTCATTTTCTACTATTATTTCATGACATTTGATTGGTTATGTACCTGAATATATATAAAGAAAGAGAGAGAAACACAGCCATTTTGACTACTACTTCCTGAAGTACATTTCAAGAGCATTTTCACTGACAACTTAAACTTCTTTTTGAAAGGTAAGATGTTATTTTAAAAACTGAAGTACGTTGTGCACTTTAAGGTAATTTGGAAAACATTTTCTGATAGTTATATACTATCCCTCTGTAATAGTTATAGAATAAGATAGACTTCTCTGTTATAGTTATGGATGGAGTTAGGCTTGTCTTGTATAATTATGAATTTACTTAGGCTTTATCACATACACTTTTTTTATATTTCTACTTCCAGTCTGATACCATACACTGCCCAAAGATAAAATCTCTGTTAAAAAAAACAAAGTACCTGTCTGAACTTAAACCCAACAGTGCCCTATCTCTACTGATATTTTTTTTTTAAATGCAAATTACAGCACAAAAATGAAAGGAGAGCAAAAAAAATTCCATCGAAATTGTTCTGGAGAGCAACAATAATAAAGTTATTGAACCCAATGACTCAGAATTCATGGATGAATCACGGGACTATGAACTACTTCAATGTGTACAATCAGTAGATTTCCTGTTTCAAAATGAGGACATTTCTGACAATCAAATATTAGAAGTTCTGTTAAATTTGGAAAAGGAATCAGAAAAATAAATTTATATTTAATAATTAAAAAATTGTTTGAGACATTATTCATTTTTATATGTATTTCTTAAACTAGTACCAAATTGATTATAATGTAAAGTCAGACTTAAAATATACTGTGCAACTTTTTTGTGTTATATAGTAAGTTTGCTCATAGTTACTTCCTTTCTCCCACTATATTATCTCCAATGTGTATTTAACATCTCTTTATCATCTCCTGCCTCCATATTGTTTCTGCCTTCCTGACAGACTATGCTATGAATTCCATATACCACAATAACTTCTGTAACAACATGCAAGATACCTACAAAGGAGACGGTGTATATTAAATTTTAGACTCTGCATTGGTACCTACATGTTGGTACTTAAATAAAAAAAAAACAACAAAAAGAACAATTAATAAACATACAATATTTGAAAAGTGTATCATTCTTTTTTCCCCATAGTACGCTCCCCGGTCCGCTTCCCGGTGCGCGTACCTGCGCTCCCCCCCACAAAAAAACGAAAAAAAATTATTTTTAGGGGACCCCGCGGGGCCCTTTTAAAGCCCCCATATCAAACCTAGGGGGTCAAGGAGGGTCTACTCTGCCCCCTTATGGTCATTTCCCCCTTTGTTTTGGCCACCTCTCATGTCTCGATCCTACCGAGACACAAGATGGCGGCCGCTCTGGACTCTTTAGAATGTTTACAGACACCCGAGAGCCAATCAGCTTTCCGTACGCAAGTCGCGTGGCGCTCCCGGTGCGCTCCCCGGTGCTCGTACCGGGGCGCGCTTATAGATATATATATTTTTTTGAACCTAAATTACTCAAAATCCACTAGAGCACATATCTTGAGACATAGCAAAGGCACATCGGGCTACCAGTCCCTACAATTTCGCCAAATTTGGTATAAATCCATTCAGCTGTTCGGGCTAAAAGTGAGGTCGACCGCCCTATGGAAATTAACATGGGGTAAACGCGTTTGGGACCCCCCTTTTATCTCTGCCCCCGCTTGACGCATCCCCCCAAACTTTCAGGGAAAATAAAATTCAACACCACAGCAAAATGTTAACGGTCCCAAAGAGTTTGTTTTTAAACTGTAAAAATGCCCTAAACACAAAAAACACAAAGTAACAATTACCCCAGCAAAATCATTTTAAAAGTTGAATGATAAAAATAAATCAACCACTTCACACAACCCCAAATGCATATATTATGCATTGGTGGGCAAGCACATGGGAACAAACAAAGGAAAAAACCTGGCATCTTTGACCTGAGCTTCTTGAGCTGAGCCACCCCAGGCCTTGCCACCAACAGGCACATGCAGACAACAAAATAACCTACATTTGTCATGAAAACAAGGCCACCCACAAGCCACTAAATAATATGTATAATTTTTAGCACAGAGGAGTGAGACTTTGAAAAATACTTTATAAAATATAGCCAAGACCAATAGCAGACTAGGCCCCAAAAAGTAAAACACCACACTATGAAGATAAATCTATAAAATTTGCAAATAAAACAGCAAATAAGGAAATGTTAACCCAAGGCCTCCAAAATCCACAAATGTCCACTAGCCCTTCATATCCCATGGGCAAGACAAACTAAATGAAAAATAACACAAAAAAAGGAACTGTAAAGTGGGGCCTACCAACACAGCTTTGCAAACAACTGCACCATACTTACTTGATTTAAAACAAAAACACAGGAAAGATTCCAACTTCCAAGGGCAGATGATGCAGCAAAGAATAAAGATGCAGACAAAAGAGTTGTGCTTTCCTTCCAAAATCTATCTCTAAAATCACCAAGGGCTGGACAAAGTTCAGGGGGAAGTCTGCAGGACTGGAAGAGAAAGTTGATACTACATGTCCAGTAACCTCGCTCTGAATAGCACTTTATCTGAGTAAATATGGAAATAAAATAAATCAAAGGATGCATTTCATGCTCACAATTTACCCAAACAGTCTGCTCGGGGGCAAACGTTAAAGCAAAGTTACTTTTATGTTATATTTCTGTACATTCAATTCGGTCATTTGTTGCTGAGCATCCGTTGCAATGCTTGTGTGCTATTACTAAAATTGTTTATTTGAAAGCTAATCTTGTTTATGCGAGGCAGCGTAATGGTGCAATCCCAGGTGTTATTCATAATTTTCGCACTGGGAAATTCCCAAATCAGACCAAATTATTCAAGTGTTATAAAAATTCTTCGCTGGCTTACTCAATTTGAGTAAGTGCCTAAACTTAGCATATGTGTGTACCTTGTAGCAAACATAAAATGGATGTGTTTCCACTCTATGCTTACACTATGTCCCAATTTTTAGTTTTGAACTTCTAATGAATCTTAAAGTGTTCATAACAAAAAATATGTAAAAATATAAATAACGAATTAATTCTACTCGTTCTGCATTTTGACAGTATGCATGGGTAAATCGTAGACCTTTATTGGATGACCAAAAACTCATGCCCACTTTAAACAGTGCTTTGCTAGATACCCACCTCCCTGCTGAGTGACATGCCTATCACCCAGCAGTGTCCCTGCTCCCATCCTGGGGCTCTGTTCGGGATGGAGCATGAAAAATAAAATGATAGACAAGTTACCATTTTTTTTCATCTGTGTGGCTTTGGGTGAGGGGTTTAAGTGGGGCAACGCTCCACCGCTTTATTGGAGGATCCACCCCTGACTACTAGAATAGACATGACTAGTCTCTCCTAAGATTGGTCACTTTTTCCTTAACAGGGAAAGATCTGCTATTTTATTAAAAAGAGAATTAAGGAATACATGACTGAAGGGCAGTGTAAAGTAAATGTTAAGGAGAATGAATAACACATTTGAATGATTGGTTGAACCTTCTTTACAAAGCCACAATTTAAAGGTAGCAGAGATTAAGTACATCGCAAGCTCTGCTCTACTGCACCCGAATATAAAATAGTTGGAACATCTCCACGCATTTCATGATTTACCTCATGCATAATCCATGACTTAATATTGCAGACATTGATCCAAGATTCTAATTGATGCACTCAGCAAGGAGAGGTTTACTGCTTGACATGTATATTATCGCTTGTGATTTATATCAGCTATTTGTCAACATATCCATCCCAATATTGTACACCACAGCCTACAGGGTGGAAAGACCGCTTACCTAAAATATTGAGTATAGTAGGAAGGGTAAATTAAATTTACATATCAGATAGGATTTTTAAAAGTATGAGTCTGTTTGTCAAGCAGTGTGGATTCTTCTAGTCAAAGATAAACGTATCAATAAACTATAATAGTTGTTATTGACAAATCAATTTTTTCTTATTCAGTCAACATTACAAATATATTATTTAGATGCTTAACATAGAGATCTAGCATGTAAATAATTGCTGTATGCATGTCAAAAATCCAGTTGGATATCCCTTTTCATTATAAATGAGGTTTTAGATGGTAATCGCATTGTCCATGTTAACCAGCTTTAATTAAAGCACTCAACTATTCTAACCTGGGTGTAGTCAGGGTCTAAGAGATTGATAGAACATTTAGGCTGGATGTGGCATTGTCATAATAAATCAACACTTACACATCGATTTGATGCCATTGAATAGCAGCTAAAATAATTTGTAACACTCATAACACACAAGGTAATGGTTAGGGAATAGTCTTAATTAACAGTTTGGTGGTAACTGAAAACCTTTAATATGTTGTGACAATTCTAATTCTGGAGGAGCGTCTGTGATTAGAATTTAACGGATGTATGACAGAACCATGCAAGCCATTGACACACATGGCTTTACAATGCATTTGTTACAACAACTGTGACACTACCATTCAAGCCTTCTCTATGCAACATTTCACCACACATATACCTTTACTATGCATGCCTTTACAACAAAACATTATTGCAAATGCCTGTGTGGTCAAGGCGTATACGTTAGAAAAATTTAAGAAGTAAGTATTTCTCCAATATGTGTATATATATATAACCTACTGGCAGTCGCCAATAGTTAGTTGTTGTTAGGACCTTGTTTATTCAAGAAGCATTTTTTCTTTTACCAATATCTTTGGTGCCGTTTGATGACTTTTTGTGAAACTTTCTAGACTAATGGGGTGGTAAGGTCAGCTCCTATGTTAGAAGTTTCAAGGTGATTCATCAAGCGAGGGCTGAGAAATGGGGGGTCCTAAATCGCATTTTCCTCATGTAATTTTTCTTTAAAAATGAAGCACTGTTTTCTGCGCTTCATTTTTCTTTCACTCTCCTGGTGGGCCATGTCCCAGAGGCAATTACAAAAAATTATGTGGGGCCTGCGTGGGGCCCCACAGCCCCAGGGACCGCCACCTCCCCGGGACTATGTTAATTAAATGCATGGGGGCCACAAGGGCCACCCGTGAACTACCACCTCCCCAGTGCAATATTCATTAAATGCAGTGGGCCATGTGAACCCTCATCCCTGAGGACCATCCCCTCCCCTTTATTTCTTTACAAAAATGCGTGCATGGCTCCTGCCCCCCATGCAATATTGGGACAACCACCTCCAAGTGACCCACCGGCCCCAGGACCACAACCTCCCTGGGTCTATCCTAAAAAATGAAGTTTGGGGGGCTTGAGATCCCTACATAGCTCCTGGGACCACTACCTCACCGGGGCACAAAGTAAGTAAATGCGGAGTCTGTTGCCGCCCGGAGACCACCTCCTCCTTGGGGCTATACAGAAGATGGGAAGGGGCTTCCCCCCCAGAGACCTCCATGGTGCTGGGGACCACCACCCCCCCCAGGGCCAGCTCCAGCAATGCCCCGGGTGCCCATGACATTGTAGATGCTCCCGCCACGCCATGCCATATCAAACTCTGCTTCACTTCATGGAAGCGAGAGCATGAAAAATGCTCTTGCTTCCATGAAGTGAAGCAGAATAGCTTTTAGGCAGAGGGAGCAACATGCCAGCAGCTCCTTGTGTCCACAAGCAATGCCAGCTTCCGCAGGAGGTGGGGAGCCGGCATGGACCACTGAGGCCTTGGGGCTCCCCTGCGGTTCCAAACAAGAGGTCAAGCTCTGGGGGATTGGTCCCCAGAGCTGAAAATGGCACAGAAGGGGGGCCACTTGCCCCCCTCTCTTGTTTTTTAAATGGCTGGGCCCTGAGGAATGGGGTCCTCTGGGCCAAAATACACCTGAGGAAGGGGACTCCTTTAAAATAAATGACATAGAAAATAATGGCTTGGCTTGTTATTGGTGTGTTTATGTTTTTGAGAAAGGTAGTCTGAACTTTGGAGTAGGTGTAGGAATGGTTATATTGAGGTGTGAGTAGGTGCATCAGGGATTATGTGGAAAATCTCATCAGTGATGTCATTTGAGATGTCATCAGTGATATCACTGACCATGTCATGAGTGATGTGAAATTTGAGGTCATAAGCAGTGCATTGCAGGGACACGAGTTACAGTTAGCTCAGCTAAATATAACTGCTGAATTTCTCGGGTTTTGTACAAGTGAAATGCCAGGCTAACAGTAACGTTGCTGTAACCTTTGTTTTTTTCTATTAATTTCTAAGGTCATTTAAATGCTAATTCCTAACTATACCGTCCCTTAGACCTTTGTTTTTTTTCAGTTAATTTATATATACACACAGCTATATTCGAAAACGTCTCCAGGTACATTGACTTTTACTTCAACCCTATTGTTAGGACTCTAACTTCTTGTATCAGAGATTCTGCAGACATTTTAAAACACCTATGGGATGTGCAATGGGAGAGTAACATGATATTACTGACTCTACATATAACCACATTGTATACCAGCATAAGACACATGTATGGCCCAAGAGCCACTGAGTATTTCCAGAGAACTAGACCTTTGAGATTCGTACATCATATTTGTATGATTTTAGAAATGATGAATTGGTGTCTGACGAAGAATATTTTTATGTTTGAAACAGAGTTGTACCAGCAGGAAAAAGGGACAGCCATGGGCACCTGCCTCACCCCCAGTTATGCCAATTTACATCTAAGCTGGTGGGAGGAGCAGGTGCTTAGGGGCGAAGTAGGGCAAACTGAGCTGGAACATTGATGGCAAATGTATTGATTGGGGTCATGTTTATTGATGATATTATTGTGCTGTGGCAGGGCGCAGAAGAAAATATTGAGTTGTTTGTTCATGACCTAAACAATAATTACCTAAATTTGAAATTTGTGGGTCACTATAGTAGAACATCCATTGAGTTCTTAGTTATCAAAGTAACTGTCCCAGGAGACATGCTGGAACTGACTATGTTCCGTAAACCTACAGTGGTAAATGCCCTCCTCCATTTAATGAGTTCCCACCCTGCCTCACTCATTCAAAGTATACCCTTCAGGGAGTTTTTTAGCGTGAGTAGGACATGTAGCAACCCTGTAGAATATGAGAAAATAGAGAATGAGTTGGCTGAATGCTTTATCCAGAGAGGATACTCACAGACAATGATACAAATAGCATCTGATAAGGCTAGAATATTGAATAGGGATAAAATACTATTCAAGCCATTGAGAACTCAAATCAAAAAGAAGGAGCTGAAAAATGACCCAGGTAGCCACAGATTCATGACAACATACAACACTAAACATAATGAAGTGAGGGCTATTCTAAAGAAGCGCTGGTACCTAATTAAAGGGGATCCGATATTAGGACCAGATAGCAAAATACACCCTGCGATAAAATACAAAAAGTCCAGGTCCTTTGGAGATCATCTGGTTAGAACTGCTTATCAAGCAAAAACACACACTCAGACATGTCTAACAGTGAAAGATGGTTTTAAAAAGTGTTCTAAATGTAAAGCTTGCCAGAATAGAGAAAACATAGCGGATTTTAGAACACCATTTAAAAGAACCATAAGAATAAGAGGCTACCTGACATGCAGATCAGGCTATATAGTCTGTATGCTGAAATGCCCATGAAGGAAGATTTACATAGGTAGCACAACCAAGCCGGCACATAAAAGGAGCCTGCAACAAAGATGAGCTATCATCAATAAAGATAGGAATTACCCTGTTGCCAGACATTTTGAAAATGCACACAATAGTGACCTTAATTTGATGACATACAGCTGTATAGCTGAAGTCCCGAGAAAAAGTAGGGGGGCAACAGAGGGAAGGAACTCCGGAGGCTGGAAACACTCTTTATACTAGAGCTGGATAATTCGAGCTGAATGGGATAAATATTGATGAAGACCTGTTTACCTGCTTGTATAAAAATTGAAAAGTGAAGCCAAACATTCAAAGGAACTGTTTTTTTAAACTAATACTTTGATATTTTATGAGGAGAAGGACAGGGGACATATGCACTTTATTATTAGCATGTTTTGGATATCAAGCACTAGCACTTTATTTCTTATACTACAAATTATTTACTAAAATATATATGAATTTTAATAGACAAATAAATCAATTTTATAAAAAAAACATTTTCTAAAATGTAAGTATATAGAATGAGAAAAATAATGGTTGAGCACTAGCACTTTAAAAATAAGTACTGTAAAAGAAATAAGCACTAAGTACTTTAACAACGCCAAATTGTTTATTAGAGGTTACGAAGGGTGACCTTTAAAAATCTATTAGCCAGATATGATGCATTGTTGAAATGAAACTTATAATTGTTAATTTGCAAAAATTCAATATACTGTTAAAATACATTATCGGAAATCAATGTTAGCCTTTTATAATGCACTTGCATGTAAAGGAAGTGAATAATTGTGAGTTGTAGAATGTTTAAAAATGGCGCCCGTGGTAATAGAAACAGTGGCAGAGATGTTCATTGGGACTGTCCTTTGTGCTAAATTATTTTCAGAAATGCAGAATTGTTGTTTTGATTGATATATATATATATTACCTACTGGCGGTCGCCAGTAGGTATATATAGTTAGGATTTTTTCTCTATGGGACTTTTGAAAATTCTATGTCAAATAACTTTGGCGTTTGTGGATGGAATCGGCTGAAATTATCAGGAAAATGGCACATTCTATTTCTGAGCAGCCCCTGAAAATTTGGGGGGGTTTCGTCAAGGGGGGCTGAGAAAAAAGGGGGGTCCCAAAACACATTTTTAATATTGAGTTTTCCATAGGGCGTTTGGCCTCACTTTTAGCTCGAACGGCTGATTGGATTTGCACGAAACTTGGCAAAATTGTAGGGACTGTTTGCCCGATGTGCCTTTGCTGGGTCTCAATATATGTGCTCCAGTGGATTTTGAGAAATTAACGTTTTAAAAAACAGATATATCTGTGACAGCGTCCCGGGTAGCGCTCCGGTTCGCGTACTTTTCACGTAACGGAACTTTGCGAAGCAAAGCTGATTGGCTCTCCGGTGTCTGTCAACATTCTAAACAGTCCGGAGCGGCCGCCATCTTGTCTCTCGGTAGGATCGAGAGACAAGAGGAGGCCAAAACAAAGGGGGAAATGAAGGAAAGGGGGCAAGGTAGACCCCTTCTGACCACCTAGGATTGATGAGGGGGATATTAAAGTGCCCCGCGGGGCAAAAAAAAAAAAAATATTGTGATTTTTTGCCTTAGAGACGCGTCCCGGTACGCGAACCGGGCAGCTAACCAGGCAGCTAACCGGCAGCGTAACGGGAGTCTGAGGAGAATCTGATTGGCTGTCAACATTGTAAACCGTCCGGAGCGGCCGCCATCTTGTCTCTCTGTAGGATCGAGAGACAAGAGGTGGTGAAAAACAAAGGGGGAAATTAAGGAAAGGGGGCAAGGTAGACCCCTCCTGACCCCCTAGGATTGATGAGGGAGATATTAAAGTGCCCCGCGGGGGAAAAAAAAAATAATAATAATTTTGCGATTTTTCGTTGTAGAGACACGTCCCAGGACGCGAACCGGGCAGCTAACCGGCAGCGTAAGGGAGTCTGAGGAGAAGCTGATTGGCTGTCAACATTGTAAACAGTCCGGAGCGGCCGCCATCTTGTCTCTCGGTAGGATCGAGAGACAAGAGGTGGGAAAAAAAAGGTGTAAATGAAGGAAAGGGGTAAGGTAGACCCCTCCTGATGCACTAGGATTGATGAGGGGGCTATTAGAATTTCCCGCGGGGCAAAAGAAAAAAAAAATTGCGATTTTTAGCGGTAGAGGCGCTTCCCGGTACGCCAACCGGGCAGCTAACCGGCAGCGTAACGGGAGTCAGACATCTTGTGTTTGTGGAGCGTCCGGTTTGCGTACCGGGTAGCGTTCCGGTAAGCGTAACAAGGGGAAAACCAAGAGAGACAGTAAAATAAAATTTAAAGGAATAGATTTCCACCAAACTTGGCAAAATTGTAGGGACTGTTTGTTTGATGTGCCTTTGCAAGGCCTCAAGATATGTGCACGTGTGGATTTTGTCTAATTAAGGTTAAAAAAAATATATATATATCTGTAAGCATGCTCCGGCGCGCTTACGTTGCGGGTTTTGTTTGCGCTGTAGAGCCGATACGTCACGGTTATGCGACGCGTCATGAGGCGTCTCACGTGGCTACGTGATACGTCACGTAATAAAGAATATATTTTACAGCTATAGATATTAGCTTTTAAAAAACCAATGAAATTCACTGAAAAAACCATAGGTTATAGACCATATATAGTTAGGAATTAGCATTTACAAAACCAGTCTCTCTGCCCTTCAATACCGTTCTCTTACTACAGTAGGATCCTTTCCTTCATCAAGGCGCAATGTCAAATGCCGCTGATCTATGTTTGTATACCATGTCCACTTGTTTTTTTTCAGGCACTGACTTACCTTTATTAGCTAATAAGAGATACCATTCATGCCACTGTTTTGCAGTAGGCTCATTTTCATCATCTATATGGTTTACCAACCGCCACTGATCTGTGCTTCTTTCTATTGTTCACTTGATTATTTCGGGCATCTAAGTGACTACTAGACACCATTCCTGCCACTCAAACACAATTGCTCACACTTGTATACCTTGTCACATCACTTCAAGTACTGTGTTTTCCCGGACATTTCTCATGATGTCCAACCCATGAGAATGGCACCCTTACAACAGTAACTCTATGTATTGTGTTTTCCTGTGCATTTTTCATGATGTCCAACCCAGAGAGCGCACACTCACAACAGTCACTCTTCAACATACACTTTGTTTTGCAATTCTCTTTAGATGCAGCAAGGGTGATGGGTGATCCCTCTCCAACTGCTCTCTCTTTATGACAACTACTAGATAACCTTCTGTTTCCCCTGTATCCCTCACCCAATGTTTTGTATCCTTCCCAGCCCTGAAGAGTCACAGGACCACTCCTAGTGATGAAATACGTGTCAGCTGGTTGTTTGGTTCAATGCAGTCGTTGCTTCATGATAAAAAACGTTTTAACTCACGCTGGTGTTGGCCACTGCATTTATAATACTTATAAGACTTACACCAACATTTTGATATCCCCACTACGTGTGCACCAGCACTGTGCCCAAATGTGTAAAGTTGCAAATGTACAGTGATTTGCCGATTTTAATAATGAAATACAAAAGGGATATTAAGAGGAAGTTAACCAGTGATGTGGGATCAGCCTTGGTTTTTGTTAAGAGAGTTATGACAGAGGCATGCCCATTGGCACTCTGGCAGCCACAATGGCCAAGTAGTACATGTTTCATGCCCCATTCTTCTGAGGAAAACAATCAGATCAGGAGAAGGTACAAGACTTTTCTCCTTAAACTGTGGCTGGTCAATACTGTCTCAGCAACATTGGAGCAAAGGTCGCTCTCCACCTGCATGACCTATGTAAGAAATAGAGCAGCCTGCATTCTGTAAAAGGTGCATTATATAATTAATTACAAAAATATTTTGTGTGTGTTAAACAAACTTGTGGAAAATAATTAAATTTATTTCTGTGTTTTATTTGTTTGTAATTGTAGGTGGAATTGCTGCATATGCTGTTGGCGCTGGTAACATCAATAGCTACGCAAACGTGGACAACAGTGGCTATGCCAATGATTTAGTTGCTCGCGCCCAATATTATAAACAACATGGATTTTAAATAATTACGTGTATCACTTTACTTTCCAAATCTATACTGGTTGACTGTTTTACATGAAAATGTTTTGAAAAAATGTTTTTTTCAGAATTTGATCTAATAATCATACTTATGATGAATAAAATACTAGACAATGTAATCTTTCATTATTAACTTTCTCCACTAATAAACCTTCTATCTGCATTACTGATGTGTACAAATGGAATTCAATGCCATGGCTGTATGTTTTAGCATGTTGGAAAGTTATTCTACTCACCTCCCTATGGCTCTGCACTCTTGGTCTCATAACCACAGTCACACTCCCGTTTTTTGCACCCTCAACTGGAAACCAGTCATGATTACAATGCTCCCCCATAAACCTGTCGATACAACACTGGTCAGATATGGTCCAAACTCTTGGACTATCAATTATCCTATAAATGTTTCAAAAAATGCGAAGAAGAATCTCAAACACAATCCAGTTATGGCTCACCTCCTTTCTTGGAAAATTAGGAAGGTGGCATTTGGTCAGCTGTTTTGACTTTCCACAGTACATTCCTCGATTTCATATTAATTGATATTTTTTATTTAAAAAAGTATGGTTTCACAACACTTCCAATTGTTGTACTTGGAGAAATTGGAGTCACCTAAATACATCTAATACAGCAGGTTCACTTCAAAAGACAATATAAAAAAAACAAATATTTTGCATTAATTATACAGCCATGATTATACTCTCCATGAAAGTAATTCATAAATCCTTTGTTTACAATGCCCTTAAAGAACCCACAGCATTTTCAAGGGTATAGGGTGAATTATATGAAATATTTTGGTTTTGTTGGGCACGTTGGATATTAGGGCACCTTGAGACCATAATCAGGGGTTGGATCAAATGTGGTGACAAATTCTCACACTCTAAGATAACTCATCTAGAGTCATTACCACATTCACTACAATGAATTGTCCCTGATCTGTTTGGAGCATAAAGTAGAGAAAACAAGAGTGTGTGCCTGATTGACAGCAAGAGAAAGAAAGACAACATAAGTGACAGAGAAAAAGAAAAAGAAAGTGAAAAGCACATTTTAGTTCAATGTATATTTTAAATTGCAAACATTTCTTAGAGCGCTTGTGTTCTATAATATTAATGGACAGTATCAGCACTTTTCATTAAATGTAGAGTGACCTGGTATTTGCAATTGTCTCGCAAGTATATTACCTGCAATGGCCAATCATGCACAGATAATGCAACCCTTTACTATAAAGTTGCATTTTCAAAGGTGCCAGCCAAAGGCCTGTAGTGACAACAGTTGTCTGTACAAAGCCAAGATGTATTTATTCATAATTGACAATTTCACTAGAAAATCAGGGAATCTAAAAACTGTAAGACTAATCCTCACAACAGCTCTCCCTTTAATTCCCTTTTATCACTGTTCTTCCAGGGATACCCTGCAGATGCTAAACACCCTCAGCTGGACGTTAGCTCCTTGTGACAGTACTGTACTGCCTGGGTTTAATTTATACTACACACCTCCGTATGACTCCGTACTCTTCGTTACGCCTGCACCTCACCGGTCTCTAACCACAGTCGCACTCCCTTTTGTTGCACCCTCAACAAGAAACTGGCCACGATTATGGTGATTACAATGCTCCCCCATAAAACTCTCGACACAACACTGGTCAGATATGGTCCAAACTCTTGGACTATCAATTTTTCTATAAATGTTTAAAATAATGAGAAGAAGGATCTCAAACACAACCTTCTGAAACAACACCCTGAAACTTTAATTACAGGTAGCTACCACAATTTGTCCATTGGCTCCAAGAAAACTAATTTAGTCATCTATTACAAACGCCCAACGAAAATGCAAAAAACATCTGCCTTCTCCTCCTGCAACTAACCAAGACCATTCCTACCGAACAAAACAAATGAAATCCCCCTCCTCTTCTTTTAGAGGTGAAATTGATATATCCTTTTTCAAGATAAGTAACAACCTTATTCAAGCGACCAACCGACCCACACCTCTCCTTATTCTATCATCACTTTCTGTCATTTTTCAAACCGTTATCACCGCAGGTAGATCTGGATCATCCCCAGGACCTCTGACTTGTTCCCCTGAAATGCACCAACTTCTCCCACTCTCCAATTCACCTTCCGGCTCAGAACTACCCTGCGACCTGACCAGTAGTCTTACTTCCCCATCCAACACTCACAGCGCACATATGCCTTCCGATGAGTCGACACCTCTGCCTACCCTAACTAGCAATCTCAAGGGTTTCAAATTGAAACATGGGACACCTCTATCCTAGCAACTCAGACCTCATTGCGAGACCTGCTACACATATACCTACCCTACCATTAACTTCCCTACTCAGCGGATATAAGCTAACCACAAGCCTAGTCCAATGATAAGGAACTCCCACATATTAAAGCACGGTCTGCTCCAAATCTCCAAGGACTAGACTCTTACCATCCCTCATGCATTCCTGATAGTGCCAACATCACTTTCACACAGATCTTGTCCCGCTTGGAACAGAAACCCACAGGCTAATGACATAGCCGAGCTGTCTTGCAGCCATCATGGTGTCGAGCTCAGTTCCTCTCACTAGTTTTGTATTTCTCATGAGGGGTTGTTCATAATGTTTCTATTTTAGCATGGTCAAAAAGAGATCCCATTAGTGGCCTACTGATTTTGCTTGATTCCTTTTGTTTGTTAAACGATTTTTCACTATATGCAAAGACTAAACAGAGTATTGCGACTCTGTGCTTGTTTCTAAATAGAGAATGAACCAAAGAGAACCATTTCCAAAATAATAAATGCTAGGATAACAATCAATCAAATGGAGAGGGAAGCAGGCACGACGGATTACAACGGGGGCAAAGGCCTGTGTTACCTACCCTTCACTATCTGCAAAGAGAGAATACTCCTAAAAGAAAAAAGGAGGGGGGGGGGGCAGCGTTCAAAGCAAATCAGCGTGCATAAATACGAAAATATTTTTACCTACCACGTACTTGACATTTTACAGCTTTTGATATTTGCTATTAAAAAAACATTGAAATTCACTGAAAAAACCATAGGTTATAGACCATATATAGTTAGGAATTAGCATTTACAAAACCTTGAAAATTCACTGAAAAAACCATAGGTTGTAGACCATATATAGTTAGGGATTAGCATTTACAAAACTTTATTTTACTTGCACAAAACCATTGAAATTCCTATATATAGTTAGTTGCACTAACTATATATCGCGCACCCGCAATCCACTGCTGATGATGTCACATATTACATCATTCATGACATGGTCAGTGACATCACTGATGACATCACTGATGACATCTCAAATGACATCACTGATAACATCACTGATAATATCATTCATGTGATAATACGATGAACCTCTTCAGACTCTAATATAACCTTAGATACAACCAGTGTAAACAGACACTCACAGACTGTCACTCATTCATGGAGTTACTCATACATCTACTCAGTCATGCAAAGAATCAATCACACCTCCATTTCCTCAACTATACAGTTATACACACCTTACTAATTCAAACATATTCCAACACATATTTAATTTCCTATACGATCCCTAATACAAGTTCACAATGATCCATACAGCCACTCACACATTCACTGGCTCTTATGCACGGTTATATATGTCAACTCTCACATGCACTGTGTTTTACATATGTACTTACTTTGACATGTTGCACTGAGATATCCATTCACTCACCAATACACTCATGCACGCAGTCAACCGCCCATGCAGCTGTTTCCACATGCACTTTTGAACCCATACTTCTAGTGAATCAACTGCTCACACATCTATGCACAGAGTCATACACCTCCCAGCCACTCATACACATACTCAGTCTCATGCACTGTTTGTATGTGTTTTGAAGACAGCGTATGTGCAGGACTATATGGGTGGATGAGTGTGTATATGTGTGTGTGTGTTAGTGAGTGATTGACTGTCTCACTAGTGTCTTAATCAGTAACAAGATATGTTTTAATCTAGTATATGTGAGTATTGATCTATATAAGTGAGTATATGAGAGAGTGAGAGATTGTAAGTGTTCCTGTTTAAATAAGTATGTGTTTCTATAAGTGATTGTTTAAGTGAGTAAGTATGTGTAAGTTTCCTTAGAAGTAAAGTGGTAGTGTGTGTATAGC
This sequence comes from Lissotriton vulgaris, assembly GCF_964263255.1. Taxonomy (NCBI): domain Eukaryota; kingdom Metazoa; phylum Chordata; class Amphibia; order Caudata; family Salamandridae; genus Lissotriton; species Lissotriton vulgaris. The sequence continues at coordinate 456,653,421 of NC_141696.1, read as the reverse complement.
TGTATATGCAAATTAATGGATGCTCAATAGTTTATTTGCATGTGTGATTATGTGTGTGAGTAACTTTTGGATGACTGTCGGTGTGTAACAGGATGTATAGGTTTTTCACTACATATGATGAGTGAATATATGTATGAGTGACTATGTAGAACTGTTGGTGAATGAGTGGATGTGTATATACATGGTGGTATTACTGAATTGGTTGTTGTAACTGGTATGGGTATCTCCACTTTTTTGAAAATGTTAGTTTCTATTTTTGAATGTATGTTTCAAAGGTTACTTTACAGTGAAAGGTGGTCTGTCACTCTGTCACAAGGATGGTGTCATGAGTGATGTCATGAGTGATGTCACTGACCATGTCATGAGTGATGTAATATGTGACGTCATCAGCAGTGCATTACAATGTAAGGATGGGGAATGCCGGGTAGTGACGGAACCAGTGAAAAGGAACAGCGGTAATGGAGGGAAAGAAAAGAGCAGTGAGTGTAAGTAAAGAGAAGTGAAAGAGAGTGGATAAAAGTGAATAAGGGTAAGATATGGGGAGTGACGGAGAGAAAGAACAGAGAGAGTAAAGGAAGGAAGGATAGAAAGGGACTGAGTGAACCAGAAAAGAAAGGAAAGTGAGAGAGTGTGGGTGAGCAGGAAGACTGAAAGAAGTTGAATGTGTTAGGAAAGTAAGGAAAAGGGAAATAAACATGGAGGATAAGAATAAATGAGGGAAGCAGATTAAGGAAACAGAAGTGAGGTAGGGTGTGACACAAGTAGTGAGGTTAAAGCAAAGGGTGATGACAAACTACATTTTTTAATCAAACTTACCATATAATTAATGAAAACTTACTTGCATGTTTAAACTACACTTTATATCTGTGAAGGACAAAAGAAAAAAAAAGTTTTAATTAGTAAAATATATACTTTAAAATAGAAGAAACAGGCCAAGAGGTAAACAATCAAAAAAAGTGTACTAAGAAATAATAGTGAAGGATACAAAAACAGAAATAAAGTAATGTAGAAAGACAAAAAAGAGGGAAAAAGAAAAAGAAGGAGAACAAATTACTGAAGATAAGTAAGATACTAAAAGAATGTGTGATACCAAAACGAAATCAGGAAAGAAAAGAAAGTAAAAGGAAAATGAGTGAAAAGGAAAGGAGTCTAAATGGGGATCCTTTAATAAGAAAGAGGAATGGAAGATGACTGAGAGTGAGTGAAGGGGAGTCACAGAGTGAAGGGATGAAAGGAATGAGGTTAATATAGAACGATAGAGGAAAAAGGAGTGAGAAAGTAAGTACACAGAAAGACAAAGGGAATGACTGAGTGAACTACAGTACAATGAGTGAAGAAAGGAAAAAGAGTAAAGGAGCAAAAGAAGGAACGAGAAGGGAAGAGAACTAAAGCAGTGGTACTGAGAGAATGTGAGAAAGCTGAAAAGTGGTGAAAGGGAGAGAGGAAATGCAGACAGTTGAAATTGGATTGAGGAGTTGTGAAAGAAGTGGAGTAAAGCAACAGCGATGAAACAAAGTGAAAGAAAGGCAGTGTAAGTGAGTAAAGAGAGCTAAATAAGGGTGGAAAAGGGAAAATGAGTGTGAGACAATGGGAATACAATATAAATTACACAATGCAAACTATAGAATGACTTATACAATGTGTTACATTGTTTATTTTTGCTGTTCTCAGAATATATTGAATTTCACTTAAATTAGTGAGTTCAAACTCTTCATCATATAACAGCGGGAAAAAAAAACACAATATAAGAGATTGTGTTTAAAAAAAACATAAAAACTTACAAATCATATATGTACACTAATCTTTGATTCACTTACTTTTCCTTGAGGCCAAGTAGTAGATAGTGAAGGTCCTTTTGGTGGAAAAAATGTCTGCTGTTCTATTTAACTTCCATTTCATTGACTTCCTATGAAAAAAGATCTAAGAACATCATACCTTACACTTTCCTTACGGCCAAATAGTGTCAGATATATGAGTATTTTTTACTATGAGATCCACTTACAGTACCTATATGAAATAAATAATTTTAAACATTAGACTAACTAACTAAATAACTTTAATTAACTACTCCCGTCTTCAAAGGCCAATTACCTTTACTAAAACTTCGGTTTTAAAAACACTAGGTAAGAATATTTAAAGTCATAAGGCAAACATTGTTTATAAGTCAAATGAGAATCATTGCAGTAACTCCAACTTTTTGACATTTTAAGTAGCATGTATAATGTCCTGAGGTTGTCGAAGGACCGTCATGATAAATAATAGCTACAGTTGTAAAGGTTCTTCCTGAAATTAATAACTGAGAAGCCACAACATGTGTGATACAAGTTGTCAATTTAGTTCCATCAGGTCTACATCGTTGGAAAACTAAAATGATATACTGACCATAACTTTGTATAAATAATGTGGATAGCATTGGACACTTACATTGGGTACACACCATATTAAGATCGGCTGCTTTAACTAGATTTTTAAATGACACTGATTTACAGTGTGGTAAAGTCAAATATATAAATCTTTCAGTGTCTATTCTAGTAGTACTTGATGAACTACAGTTGTGGCAGTCATGCTGCCATTGATAAGAAAGGCTAAAAAGATTATCTACATCTACACCTTCATCTTCCAAAACACCAAACATATACATTAAAAATTCCTGACAATCCTGCTGAATGTTCTGTGAACATTTATCTTGACCAGAACACATATCTAAAATATTTCGAATTTCTGTTACACTTTCTATTTTTGTTCTATCACTGCTACATTTCTCAAACACAGAATTCAATAAACCACACAAACTTTGATCCCGATTTTCAACAATCTGTTCTTGTAAAGTTTGAAGAAAAAAAACAATGTTAACCACTACATTAGCATAGCAGTTGACACCAGACCTGTTTTCAAACTGAAATCCAACAACATTTTCATCAGAATCCTTTTTCTTTCTGTTTTCAAATACATTTTCATCTACTTTTTGTCTTTTTGCTACTACCTCACTGCAATTATTCTCATTTCTTCTTTTTCGGCCTACCACACGTTTTTCAAACAGAGGATATTGAGGCAAATGTGGAGCATACTCTCTTCTTAACCTATTGTATTCTTTAACACAATCTAGATCTGCACAAATCTTTGTCTCATCACACTCAATCAAGTACAATCCTGATAAAGTTCTGACTCGTGATAATGCCACATATGCCATACCCTCTATAAACACAGATCTTCCAATGTTCACCAAAGCACTATCTACACTTAAACCTTGAGATTTATGAATTGTCACCGCATATGCCAAACAAACAGGAAACTGTTTTCGGCGAACATATAAGTCTTTTACAAGCAAAATTCTAGCAGAACACTGACTGATTTGTTGTACTTGCTCAATGCCATAAAATTTTATTTTTTAAAATTCAATTCCATCTCTATTTCTATAATTCAGAAAATCAACAACATGTCCCATTGCTCCATTTACCAGACCTCTTTCAACATTTAAATTCCTGCTCAAAATGATACGACAATTTAAACACACATTCAGAGTCTTTTCAAAACCAGCTGTTTTAGAAATACTTTTCTCTAACAAATCCAATTTTGTTTTCAAATTTTCTGACTAAACAATTGTGGCACCCATATGCTGTATTTTATCTATTGCTTACAGTTTCAAAATTTCTTCATTTTCTAACTTTACCATTTTTTTGTTGAAGATGGAACATTCTTGCAGAGTTGGCATCCAACATATCCCAGATTTCTTCCAAGTCATTTTTTCAAAAATATTCTCTGGAAGAATGTTTTTATTTGGATACAAATTTGAAATTAATCGAGCATGTAAAGCTTCTTTCCCAAGCTCACTTACTTTTCCGATTCTTACATCTTGTAGAATATTTTTATAATCTTCATCCTTTGCCTGTCGCATATTTTGAAGCAGTTCAGCATATTTAAAATTTAACCATATATTAATGTTTCCAATGCTTCCAAGGGACTTCCTGGTATCTTCATGTGTAAGCATTTTAAACACTGGTTGTCCTTTTACTGGAGTCAACTGCAGTAGATCTCCAAAAACAATAATGTGTTTTCCTCCAAATAACACATCATACTCTGTTCTAAGAATTTCTTGGATTCTCAAATGCACAAAAGCAAGCATTAGATTTGAGACCATGCTTACTTCATCAATGATAAGAAGTTTCATTTTCTTCAAGACTCTGGAAACTTCAGAACACGCATCTCCAGATAGCTTGTTGTAATGCAATTTATTATCATGCTCAACTGGCAGCATCAGTAAACGATGTGGAGTAATCCCTTTAATGTTATGTGCTGCCAGTCCAGTTGGAGCAGTTACAACACAAGACAGCGTTGATTCAGTCCTTTTCTGCAAATAATTTGCAATGGCTTTAATCAGAAAACTTTTTCCTGTTCCCGCTTCTCCACTTACGTACAGTCGAACAGGCTTAAATGATGTACATGAGCACACTTTGTTCGCATGTCTGAATCCATGTTCAATCTGTTCTGTAACTTCGTTATATATCTTTTTCTGCTCAACGTTTAGTTGCTTTACCAAATCTTTTAAGTTAACTCCATCCTCTTGTGCTTATTCCATAGCTCTTTCCACCTCATCCATGGCAGTTGCAGCGTCATTTTGGATAATTGGTCCTCCTATTGGATCCTGACTCAATGAAGTAGAACTCTGACTGTCTTGAGAACTGTCTCTAGCAATCTCTACAGCAATTGTGGTTTCTTGCTCTATTTCTTCGTTCAACATTTGCAGATAATTTGGGAAAACAGGACATTCTATGGTATCCTTAGTTGCATTAAAAGAGTCTTCATAACAGAGAAAATCTCCAAGTAGTTCCTCTTCTGTACGCCATGGCTTAAGAAGTTGCAAAAGAGCTAAATAGTAAAATTCTCTTTTGTCAATTTTCGATGATTAATCAAATGGCCTTTTCTCTGCTTCACTAGACATTCTTCATACCCAATGACAGCATATTTTCTATTATTGATATCTTCTCTGATGTTCCTCTTATAACTGTAGTTTTGCAGAACTTCATACAAACAAGTGTTCTCAAGGTGAGTACTTCTATTTGGATAGTATGTATCCAACATGTTTGTCTTCAAAATATCTGTACTGTTTGGTTCTTTCTCTGCCAAATATTCAATTTCTTGTACTGATTTCAAAACTCGGTTTCGTGGTGCAGCAAGACCTAGACTCACCCAAATGATTGTTCTTGATTTGGCATAGAGACTTGCTGATGATAACCGATCAGAACATTCATATGCTCCAATTTCTCGATGCGACAACATCTTCAGACTGAAACTGTATAATTTCTTGCTTAGACTCTCTTCATGTGAAATGTCCTCCCACATTTCTTTCAGTTTTGTCTTTTCTTTTTTTGTGATGTAAGATGTCACATATTGAGCCACAGCAATAGAGTTGTCAGCAACGAACTGAATATCCATGTTAGCATTCCACATGGACAAAATCACTGGGTTGTAGTCGTTGATGTACTTGGACTCTTCGTTTCTTTTTAAATTATATGTATTTTTGGGTGATTTCCTCGTCACAGTATGTTGTAGAGATGACATCAAATTATTTACTCTTCCCCGTGGAAACGCAAAACGACATTTCGTTTAGCACTTTTCCTTGTTTTTGAATTTTTGACGACAGTACTTTCCACAACGATGAGATTGAAAACGTAAAACTTGTTGCCTTAAACTGTTTTCTTCAGTAGTTTTTGGAACAGCACATGTTGAATACTCTTCAATGAAACTCATCACTGTTTCATCCGAATCTGATCCAAATTTGGGTGCATCTTTAATCCATAACAACATATGTATATGAGGAGCACCTCTCGCTTGATATTCCTTCCTCCAAAAGAAATCCAAAACCTCTCCAAGGGGAGGATTTTTTTTGTTGGTAATAAAAGACATCATAGCTTCAAATCTATGATTAAAATATCTGCAAACATTCACTGGATCCAAAGAACACAGTTCTCCAGGTGTTTTCAATTCTATATTTTGTATGTTTCCATTTGCCTCTCGTAGAAATTGAAGTACGTCGTCCCATGCATACTCAGCACAGCTAAGAGTGAGGAATTATGTAGGAGTTCCTAAGTTTCTCAGCATACATTTCAATTCCCCATGACGACGGAACCAATACTTGTTTGTTCCACGCTGACATGCCATGAGATTGATTAGCTGAGATTCCAAAATACTGTCTTGCAGATTGACTTTCTCCATAAAGTCCGTCGCCGAAACATTTTGTAGATGAGCTCCACTTTTCAGTATATGATTAACTGCATAAGAAAGCCCAGACAAATCACTTTCATACAGTAGATGAAACAAATATGGAATGCATTGACGAAACCTTGGATCTTCAGCATATAATCTTAAATTCTGGTATTCAGCTGCAGGAATTTGAACTGGTCGATCGTCATATCGTCCACCTCGACCTTTTGGAAATAACTGTGGAAAACAACGAGCTTCCAAACTTTCTTCCCATACACTAATAGGACTTCCTTTTGCTGCTTTCATTTGAAACAAGTCAATTGCATTCCCCATTACTTCTTTGGAATGCAAAGGATGAACAGTATAATGTTCATATATTTCTTCACTTCTAGACACATCAACTTTTTCAATTTGGCCAACTGAACAATCACTGTCTTCTTCTGTAGCTGTTTCCTCTGCTCTAACACTTACATCTTTATAGTACTCATTGTTTTTTTACCAAATACAACGTTGCCTTTTTGACTTTCCTAACATCCATTAAATCTTGCCAGATTTTCTTACTCTTTGTCGGAACCCCATTAACTAGAATAACCAGAGGATCCTCTTCTACTCTTTCTACACCAATTGTATCAATATTTTTCTTGACATCTACAGGCAAATAAACAACTCTTCTCTTTAATCCTCTTTGTAAATTTGTAGGAGGTAATTTCCCTATCTTAGGCTCCATGCGAACAATAGCTTGAAAAGGATGGACACATTGAATCAAAATTGATTTATAAGTATTTAAATCCATCAATTCAGAAGGAATATCTATCAACTAAACATTTTTATGAGCTGCTCTAGCAGGCATTCTATTTTCATTTAATTTTTTCAAACAATAATTACAAATATGCTGATCAAAACTCAAATCAAAAGAATTCTCCACCAACAAATAACTTACAAAATCCTTCCATTCACTATTATTTTCCAATTCACATTTTGCATATAAATCAACTAACCTAGTCTGAATCTTATAATGAGTCCGTCAACAAGACACACAAGTTAAATTAGGCCTTTCACTTGATTTCACCTTAAACTTGGTAATTTCCTCGTCACATTTTTCTGTACTTGAAATCTGTACATTGTCTTCCACATTACCATCCATTACTATATCCATTTCTACACTGTCCTCTTTGTTCCTAAAATAACAAAACTCAATTTCTTCAAAAAATAGTCTTCACATCTACTTCAGATCCATGAAAAAGAGCACTGTTTAACTGTTTAAGCTTAAGTGCTGGACTTTTTGCATAATACAACCTTCTCACTAATTTCCTCACCTTATTATGATGCACTGCTAACATCCTAAAATGATGAAAAACACTCTGACATATGGGCCGGGATGCCCGCCACCCCCTCCCAACACCAATTCCCCATGGGAGGAGACAGACACAAGTTTGAGCTTTTGGAAGGCGGGGGGAGTTACCCCCCGGCCGTATTTATTAAAATATGAAACAAAATTTAAAACTTTAAAAAAAAACGTTTCATGAATTATGTACAATTTTATTTCCATTACATTTTGATGAAGACAAGTTCTTTGGCCAACCTTAACAGATCTCTAATACAAAGGTTTCCTAGCCAAGTCTAACATCCTGAAAATGCATAACAATCTAAAATAAAATTGTACATCCTAGCATTAAGGGCAAACGGCAAGGTCTTAACCGGTGTCAGATCCCTACTACCAAATCCCCCCCCTCATGGTGTGAGTGGCGCATGCGCAGAGGACTTTACCCTCGTTGCCAACTGTAACTTCCCTTGTCGTGGGGGCCCCCTTTCACTCGACGCCATCTTAAAGGTCGTTCGAGTTCTCGTGCGAGGTATCCGTAAGAAGGACAGCGTGGACTCCCCCCCTTCCCCACACTCTCTTCCGCCGGAGCGGATATCCGGCCCCTGGGAAATTCGAAGGAGGTACATATAGCCGTCTCCCCTCCAGGAGGGGCCTATGGCCATCTCCCCCTAGGCGACCCATTCGTAGTGGGTGCCGCCTCCCCGTGGGAGGGGCCAATGGCCGTTTCCCCCTAGGCGACCAATTCATAGTAGGTGCCGCCTCCCCGTGGGAGGGGCAAATGGCCACCTCCCCCATGGCGCTCCCATCCGTACTGGGTGGCGCCCCCCCTAGGGACCTTGAAATCACTGCTCACCGATCATGACCTTACCGCCCGACCGAAATAAATACGACAGTTGTTTTACCTACTAAGGGAAGAAAAAGACGCCTAATCTGTAACAGCTTGATAATTTACCAACTTAGACATTACTACAAAGGGAAAAAAGTCCTAAAAACAAGACAATTTATACTATTTAATACATTCCTTTACTTTTCTACAAAGGAAAAAAGGGCCTACAAACATTTATTCAATAAAAGTCATACATTCCCGATGCAAAAAGTGACTGTATCTTTTTAATACATCAAATATCACCAACAATTACTTTATTCAACAAAACATTGCAAAAAAGGGGGTGGTGGGTGGGTCAAAATTGCCGCTTGTTCCTTTGAGGGCTAACGAGCGACGAGTGGTGCAGCCTTCAGAGCACTGGAACAAGAGGAAGCCTTGTTGGATTCCCGCTCTATTTATCCATCTGCGGGAGGGCAGGGGCCGCCTCAGGTACGCCCATCCATGCACGGACTTCCGGGCGGGTGTCTAGGACAACCCCTTCTGGGCAGGAAGGGCGTGCTCCGGCTACGCCGCTTTGGGCATACCAGCCGAAACACGCCCCCCGCCCACAACAGTTTCCCGGGGGGATTGGGGCACCCATCCATACGTTCGGGGGGACCGAGTGGTCTTCCCTTTCCATATTGGCCGGGATGCCCGCCACCCCCTCCCAACACCAATTCCCCATGGGAGGAGACAGACACAAGTTTGAGCTTTTGGAAGGGGGGGGGAGTTACCCTCCCGGCCGTATTTATTAAAATATGAAACAAAATGTAAAACTTTAAATAAAAACGTTTCATGAATTATGTACAATTTTATTTCCATTACATTTTGATGAAGACAAGTTCTTTGGCTAACCTTAACAGATCTCTAATACAAAGGTTTCCTAGCTGAGTCTAACATCCTGAAAATGCATAACAATCTAAAATAAAATTGTACATCCTAGCATTAAGGGCCAACGGCAAGGTCTTAACCGGTGTCAGATCCCTACTACCAAATTCCCGCCCTCACGGTGTGTGTGACGCATGCGCAGAGGACTTTACCCTCGTTGCCAACTGTAACTTCCCTTGTCGTGGGGGCCCCCTTTCACTCGACGCCATCTTAAAGGTCGTCCGAGTTCTCGTGCGAGGTATCCGTAAGAAGGACAGCGTGGACTCCCCCCCTTCCCCACACTCTCTTCCGCCGGAGCAGATATCCGGCCCCCGGGAAATTCGTAGGAGGGGCGTATAGCCGTCTCCCCCCCGGGAGGGGCCTATGGCCGTCTCCCCCTAGGCGACCCATTCGCAGTGGGTGCCGCCTCCCCGTGGGAGGGGCCAATGGCCATCTCCCCCTAGGTGACCCATTCGTAGTGGGTGCCGCCTCCCCGTGGGAGGGGCCAATGGCCGCCTCCCCCTGGGCGCTCCCATCCGTACTGGATGGCACCCCCCCTAGGGACCTTGAAATCACTGCTCACCGATCATGACCTTACCGCCACAGGACGGATAGTTGACCGACTATCCGGCCCCCCACACCTCCTAAAGGTCATGTCTCTTTAATCCCACTAGCCATGCTATGAAGTCTCCAATGAGTAAATCATTCCCAGCCCTGGACAGGTGAACCCCATCATTCAAGTAACAGTGATCGCCCTGAATACACCCATGGGGAATGCTTTGCAAATGCGCGGAGCGAAACAATTTCCCAATTTTGTTGTTAACCCTCTTTAATGAGTGGTTCAACGCCGTTACAGAGAAACCCCCCCGCCAGACTCTCCTGGGGATCATGTGGGACCAGGCAATCGTGCACCCCGGGAGCCTCCTAGCCAACCAGCTGACTGCCGACAATATGTGTTCAACTAACACCCGTCTTCCCAGTCTTACCAAGTCATTGCCCCCCAGGTGCACTATGATTACAGATGGCGGTGACCTTTGCCGTCCTAAGAGTCCCTCCACAAACGTTTGAAATTGGTCAAAACAGAGGCCTCCCTTCCCATGGAAGGTTACTCTGAACCCGTATTCCCCAGATGCGTGAGTCGCGTCACCTGCCATGAATATGTCCCCGGCGCGCCTCACGTATGAGTGGCCCACGACCCATACCACTCGATCTCCAGTCGGTAATCCTTAACCGTTGGTCCTCTGGTGTTGGGTCGATCCCCAATTCCGCCCCGCGTCACAGGCTTGCGAAACTGTAATTCAAACAAAAGACAACAAGTTTGAGTGCATTTCACCAGTCTTTTACAACATGTGCAGTCGCGCATACCTCTTGAAACAGTTCGAGGACCAACGGCCTAGCTGTTTCACTTCTTCCGCACCCAGACCCCGAGCCGCAGCCTCAGTAGCGGCCCCTATTCTGAATGAGTGGGTCCCAAAATCGCACGGGTTCAAGCCCGCCTCAGCAATCGTAATTGCCAGCACCCTCCGAAACTGACATTTCGTCAACGGGGTGCCGTCCTTGTGTCTAAGCAGGCTCCCCCCCCATGTCGCCGGCCTCTGTGCCAGGTAGTCCTCCAAATACCTTATGGGACAACTAGGGCTCCCTCGGGCGCGCTGCAAAACAACACTACTCCCCAAAGCTTCCTGGTCTGTCTTGGACCTGGCTATCGAGGTTAACATAGAATCACCCCGTATTTGGACATGATCCCTGCATAAACCTCCCTCCACATCCTTCTTGTTTCTTGGTACGAGTTCACTTACCCGCATGGCCCCATGGAATGCCAATGCGAAAGCCGCTTGGAACAGAACTACCTCGGAAGGGGATGAGCATGTCTCATCAAGTTTTTCTAGTAGCAAAGACAATCTTTCTAAACCAATCGGGTGCCTTGTATCTTGTCTGCGACCTTCCAGGCGCTACCAACCGCGGAGCGCCTTTCTGACTAGGAAGGAACCCGTCGGGTCCCGTATGCCGTGGAGCTGTGCCATGAATTATATGGCCGCCCTATGTCTGTTGGCAGTTGCGGCTGATCGGCCTTCCTTATGAAGCGCCACTAAGATCCCTAGGAAGGATTTCTCTTGCCCCCAGCTATGTCTCCCTACCGGCCCAAAAAAGGCGCAGTATGAACGAAACGCTCCCTCATAGCATTTCCTCATCCTGGGCGCTAAGCTGGCTGCCACGAGGTCCTGTAATCCGGGGCACCGATCTGCCATAGTGCTTCGGGGAACGGTGCCGCCACTAGATCCGCTGTGGGTAGATAACCCCTGAAAGCCTGCATGTGTGAACGAGAGAGTGCATCAGCTGCATTATTCAGTACACCCGGCACATGTTTTGCCCTGAATTGTACATTCAATCTCATGCATCGCAATACAATTTCTTTCAACAGTCTCAAGATCCACTTGCAGCGTGCTGCCTGGTGATTAATGCACTCGACCACCGTCATGTTGTCTGACCAAAACACTACTGAGCGGTCCCTAAAGTCTTCCGGCCACGCCAACAGAGCCACCCAAATGGGAAATAGCTCCAAGAACCCAATGTTACCTGTTAGGCCACTGGAGTGCCACCACGTTGGCCATACTTGCGCCGACCATCGGTTACCAAAGATTGCGCCAAATCCCACACTCCCAGCTGAGTTGGTCCACAAACCCAGTTCGTCAGACGATGCTGGGGGTTTGTTCCACGCCACCCGACCATTGAAGTCCGCCAGGAATGCCAACCAAATGCGCATGTCCTGGCGAACCTCTGCCGACAATCTCGTGCGGTGGTGTCCCTCCTTGAGGCCTACCATAGCTTGTGCAATGGAACGTAAGAAGGGGCGAGCCATCGGTATCACTTTTAAGGCAAAGTTGAGCTGGCCCACTGTTTGTTGTAACTGGTGCAGGGTCACCTTCTCCTTACCAAGACATTGTATTAAGGAAGCCCTGAACTTGGCCACCTCCATTGGCAGACGGAAGCATCCCTCATCTGAATCGAGCTCAATTCCCAGAAACTCCAGTGAGGTAGATGCCCCACTGTCTTACCTGGTGCCAATGGGACCCCAAACTCCTGCATGAGTGTGCAGAAGTCCTGCAGTGTTTGTGCACATTCCGTAGTGTCTGCCGGACCCAAGAAAAGGAAGTCGTCTAAATAGGGCAATCACCTGACTATGCCCAGTGGCCTCGGTGAACGCCCATTCCAAAAAGGAGCTGAACATTTCAAAATAGGCACATGAAATTGAGCAACCCATGGGCATGCATTTATCCATGTAATACTTCCCTTGGAACGTGAATCCCAGCAAGCGCTGGTCCCGAGGGTGTACCGGGAGCAACCTGAATCCTGATTCGATGTCTGATTTAGCCATCAAAGCACCGGGGCCCAGGCGTTTCAGTAGATCAACGGCATCGTCGAACGATGCATATCGAACTGAACATACCTCAGGGTCAATAGCTTCATTCACCGAGGCCCCCTTCAGGGCCGACAGATTGTGAATGAGTCTATACTCTCCCGGGTCCTTCTTCGAAACCACTCCTAGAGGTGAACACACAAAATCCGCCACTGGCGGGCAGGCAAAAGGCCCTGCTACCCGTCCCAAACTGACCTCTTTGGTAATTTTCTTGGCGGCCACTGCCGGGTTATGCTGAACAGATAGTTGATTCTTACAGAAGGGGCTCCCCCAAAAATTCCCCGCCGGGATGTTGAAGCCATACAGAAAGCCGTTCCTCACAATTTGGGCGGATACATGATCAGGGTATTTGTTCAGCCAGGGAGTCAAAGCTAAGATATCGATGGGCGAAGATGATTGCTTCCCAGGCACCACCTCAATCCTGCTTGGATCCCCCCTTTCCTCCCGAACTACCGGACTTGGATCTACAGCTAATTTCTGGGTGTGAGGAGTTCCCACAGCCCGAACAAGCATGCCGGAACCTACATGTTCCCTGAGGCCTGTTACAGTTACCTTTGTTAAAACCCCAACAAACCCCACGCTTGCCCCCATTCCCGCCGGTCTTGGGCTGTGATTCCCCACCGGCGCTCGCACGAAAGGGCTGTGCCGGTCTCTGTTGGACTGTCCCAGACCCGCACCAGCCTGGCGACGACGTACGTTAAAGCCTCGTTAAACTCTTTAGCTTTTTGAAAGTCAACGTCATAACCCTTCCATTCATTCCCCCCGTACATTGCATAAAAATTCATGATCCTGTTCTGGTACCATGATAATTCGGGCAATACTTCGGGTTTACGTTCCCCCATTACTGCTGTAAACATAGAAAAGGCCTTGACCCAGTTCGCCATGGTCTCATCGACCCTAAATTCTGCCATCTTGGCCCGCCATACGCTGGGGTGCCATATATCTTTCTGGGTCTTTGCGTATTCTATCTCACGATGGTCAGTCAACAGTGATAACATGTTAATATATTTGTCCCTCCATATCATTTCCTTCATGGCCGCCGGGATGTGCTGAGACAACCTTTCCCGCCTCGAAGGCACTGAACTCTCCCCAACCAATGGCAATGGGCTCTTACCGGGTTCAGCCGCCGTGTCCGCTGTCTTCGCTCGGCCATCCGTTGCGACCCCCGTTGCTACCTGTGGGGGAATATAAGGAACATTCGCCATCCCGGCTTCCCTTGACTGAAGTAACTGCTCAATTATTATTCTGGCTTCTTCGGCCGGATCCCCCGCAGCCACTGCCCCCCCTGCTTTCTTCTTTAGCCAGGGTAACACTGCCGCTAACTGAAGGGCCAGTTCTGGGGGCATCTGATCATCCTCAACTGGCGCTATCACTACGGGGATTGGTAAACCCACGCCCGGACCTGGTACCGGGCTATCCACTAGTGCGACTGGGTTGATTGCGCCCGGGCTCGCTGGGGGCACCTCTGGGGCTGGGCCCTCCCTGGAACCCGGCCTCCTCTTATTCCTCTACCCCTTACCCTCTGGGGCGACATCCGGCAAGGCCGGCCCTATGACTTTTTTAGGCCGCCCCGAGAGGTTGTTCTGTGCTGCTATCTGCTTCTTAACATCTGCTAAGCCCGGACCGATCGCATCCACTTTACCCATTTTTCGGTCCATCACCGCTATTCGGTTCACGAGGGTGCGTTGCATCTTCTCCATCTCGGAGCTCTTTCCCGCTTTCTTGCCAGACATATCTTGGTTACTTCGCCCAACTCGATCCGAAGGTACTAGAGCTTCAACACGCCTGGCACTGAAAAAGAAACAACAAAGATTACAGGTTCTCAAAATTGCCGCTTGTTCCTTCGAGGGCTCATGAGCGACGAGTAGTGCAGCTTTCAGAGCACTGGAACAAGAGGAAGCCTTGTTGGATTCCCGCTCTATTTATCCATCTGCGGGAGGGTGGGGGCCCGCCTCAGGTACGCCCATCAGTGCGTGGTCTTCCGGGCGGGTGTCTAGGACAACCCCTTCTGGGCGGGAAGGGCATGCTCTGGCTACGCCGCTTTGGGCATACCAGCCGAAACACGCCCCCCGCCCACAACGGTTTCCCGGGGGGATCGGGGCACCCATCCATACGTTCGGGGGGACCGAGTGGTCTTCCCTTTCCATACTTTTCTAGACAGTCAAGCCAGTGAATGCCCATGCAAACCTGTGTTTTCTCTCACTCTGCAAGGATTTAACTCTTGCAAGATCTTCACTTTCTGTTTTACACTTTTCATACTATATGTACGTAAGAAATTTCGAAGCAAATCGATTGAATCCTGTCGCACACTACAAATACTACTGCACTTCCATGTGTACACTGGACCCTTAGTACGTCTCCCTAAAACTTCATCAGCTAACACCTCTTCTGCATCTCTAGACACAAGTTTCTCTTTTTCCATCACACAACCATCTTTCACCTCATATGCTTGACCACTGGTGTCAACTGCATGCACCAAATCATTTTCCTGAAAGTAACTCTCCTCATTAAAAAATGGCTCAGAACTTGAACTATGCATCCATTCTCCAGAAAATACTTCACAAAAATTAGTCCGATTAATTATTCTTTTCCATCTACTGTTCGATTTGAAATCATCAATTGCCTTATTAAGTATCCTACTTCTATTGATTACTAAACTAAATAATTTTTTCTTAACTTCAAAAGCCCGATCAACAATCTTCTATACACTTTTCTTTTTCTTGTAAAAAGCAGCTCTCTGTTTACCTTTCTTTTCATTTTTTAGCAAATTTAAAACTACCCTATTGCGAAACATTCGTCTACGAATGTCCCTAAATTGATTTAACCTTCTATTGCTATCCATATTCTTTTCTCCTGCTCCAATAGAGACAATTTTTTGAGGGCCTCTCCTTCCTTTTCAAATTTGCTCTCTCCTTCTGGATCTTCACATTATCGTTAACATTTGTTTTTGTTTTACAAATGTTGCGAAAAAAAGACTTAGTTGTCTTACCACTACACCTTTACTAGCGCTAACTTGCACCAGAATTGCTACAAATAACTTCCAGCTTTTTAATTGAGCTTTTTAGAATTTTAAATCAAATAATTTCGAGTGTGATTAATTGTGTGCTTTATATGTAATTCTGTGCTTTAAAAACTTCAGTTCTGCCCTTACCTGAAGTTTGCTCGCTTTCCCCGGTCCAACACAGCTTCTGTGCTGTTTGTTGTGGAGGGAGCTTTGGAGCGAAATCACTTCCTGGTTTTCTGGCTGTTCCATTCCGGGCCAGCCATTTTGGAGAGGTCGGCAGACTAGTCTCCCCCTCGCCCTGACTACTTGAGGGCGGGAGTCTCTCGCGCGCAATCACTAACAAAACGAAGATTGCAGCGCTAGCGCTACACCTTTACTAGCGCTAACTTGCACCAGAATTGCTACAAATAACTTCCAGCTTTTTAATTGAGCTTTTTAGAATTTTAAATCAAATAATTTCGAGTGTGATTAATTGTGTGCTTTATATGTAATTCTGTGCTTTAAAAACTTCAGTTCTGCCCTTACCTGAAGTTTGCTCGCTTTCCCCGGTCCACCACAGCTTCTGTGCTGTTTGTTGTGGAGGGAGCTTTGGAGCGAAATCACTTCCTGGTTTTCTGGCTGTTCCATTCCAGGCCAGCCATTTTGGAGAGGTCGGCGGACTAGTCTCCACCCTCACCTAATCTATAAGACTCCCCACAGACTAGTGCAGCGGTGACGCGCAGCGGTAGCGCCGAATACGCGCCGAAGAGGCGCCAAAGAGTAGCCAGTCTGCGCCAGTCCGCGGCACGGAGGCGGACGGGGCCGGACGGCTTACGCATATTTTTGCTCTTTGTGCTAGTGACACTATGTGTCGCTGTACACTTACGTATTCCAGCCCCCAGCTTCGCTCCCTACGCCCCCCGTGTAGTCGCTGCCATCATGTTTTTCTGGGAGGGCGGGCTCTGAGGAAAGGCTGTAGTACTTGTGGCTGGCGCCTTCCTGATCGGAAATCTTTCATGCAGGTCAGCCCACCCTTTCAGCATAACTGCTTATTATTGAACACCAGATCCCTACCCGGCCACTCTTTAGACATTTGGAATATGTTACAGGATTCCAACATATCCTGTCTGTTCCTTACGGAAACTTGGCTGTCCGATTCATCCTCTCCTGATTTGGCCAATGCCGTACCTTCTGCCTATAACATTTATAGGAAAGATAGGTCATCCGGTAGAGGTGGTGGAGTGGCTATTATAGTTAAGAAGAATATTGTATGCCATACGTTCTCAGTAGATAATATACAGGGCTGCGAAGCATTAGGCTTTACTCTCCAGCTCTCATCTTCTCAGGCCTGTACTGGTATCCTGGTCTACAGATCACCAGGATCGGTGGGGCTGTTTTTGGAAGAACTACAGGCAGCTCTATCAATACCATGCCTTAGGTCTAATCACTGCATTTTATTAGGTGACTTAAATATCCATATGGATAATAGTTCAGATCCGGACACTTTAAAACTGCTAGATATTACTTCCGTGTTTGGCCTATCTCCTTATGTGGCAGGACCGTCTCATAATAAAGGCCACATGCTTGACCAGATATTTTCAACCGTTCCTATCTGTGTCGACCCTCCCATGCCAGTTCTGTGGTCAGATCATTTTCTCATCACTTTTTCCATCTCTGTCATGGCTCCATCACGGTCCCAACCAGTAGGGTCGCTAAAGCCTCTCTCCAAACCTTTCCATCTTCTTACCAGAGAGATGCTATCAAATGTTTTAACTAGCCTCCCGTGTCCCACCTCTAACAATGTAGAGGAGTACATCGATCTCTTCCATAATTGGTTCACAGACCGTCTAGAGAGCTTGATTCCAGCAAAGAAACATACTTCTGCAGACAAGAGAACATCTGCTCCTTGGTTTACCCCTCACCTGAAAAAAGCACGACAAGATCTCAAGAAAGCAGAAAGAGCATGGAGGCGATCCTATGATCTTTCTGAGAGATTAAATTTTAAGACGCAGACTCGGGCCTACCATAAATTAATTTGGGAAGGTAAAAAGTCCTATCTGGAATCCAGAATCAATGAAGCGGAGCATTCTAGCAAGGAAATTTTTAGGGTGGTTAAAGACTTCACCTCTCCCTCTGCTTACACTCCGACCCATGTTCACTCCGAAACTTGGTTGAAGGAATTAGCTGTCTATTTTGTACAGAAAATTACCTCTATTCAATCTTCCCTCCAGGCTACTTTCCAGCAGCATACGACAAGTCTGGGATGTCCCCTGCCAGATCATGGCCCCTTTCTGTCCAATTTTCCCCCATTAGATCTAGAGAGTTCTCTTGCTATTCTGACAAGTCTCAAATCTGGATCTCCACAGGATCCTTGCCCTGCCAAGTGTCTAGCAAACATGGCACCTGTTCTTAATGACTTGATAAACCCCATCTTGAATCTGTCACTCTCTTCCGGGATAGTTCCCAAAGCTTGGAAGAGTGCCATGATCTTACCACTTATAAAAAAAACGGCGCTCGACCCTGCAGTTCATGCAAACTACAGACCCATCTCCTTACTCCCTGCTCTGGCGAAAGTGACAGAAAGGTTTGCTCACAGATCTATTTCCAATTTTATCGAAGAAAGGGGTCTGTTGCATGGCACTCAATCCGGCTTCCGTGCAAATTTTAGCACGGAGACCACGCTCCTTGAAGTCACAGATGCCATCAGGGAGGAGTTGGATGCTGGTAAAAAAGTGGTATTGATTATGCTGGATCTGTCGGCGGCGTTCGACACCGTTCCCCACGCACTTCTTCTCTCCAGACTTTGGGACTTTGGTCTGCGGGGAACGGTGTGGAACTGGCTCAAGTCCTTCCTAGCCGACCGCCGGCAGACAATCTGGGCGCCACCTTTCTCTGCTGAAATGTCACCGCTTGAAGTGGGGGTCCCGCAAGGTTCCATCTTAAGCCCCCTCCTGTTTAACATCTTTATGGCCCCCCTGGCGGTGATGGCGGAGTCTTTTGGCGCCCGGATTGTCAGCTATGCTGATGACACCCAGCTCCTCTTTGTAAGTAACAGGGATGGTCAGTTTGATGGTGTCCAGGTCAACGGATGTTTGAGTGCTATTTTTGAGTGGTTTGGATGCCATGGGCTGAAGTGCAACGCCGACAAGTCGGAGTTGCTCTTCTTTGGCTGTACATCTGAACCCGATTGGAAAACCTGGTGGCCGAAAGACATGTCTCCTCCCACTAGCTCGTCTGCGAAAGCCAAAAATCTGGGAGTGGTGATTGACAACAAGCTATCTTTCGGACCACATATTTCATCTCTCACTGGGAAATGTTTCGGCATCCTGCGGATGCTTCGCAAATTTCTCCCCCTAGTCTCTATCCAGCACAGACAAATTATTGTCCAGGCACTGATTTGCTCCAGGCTGGATTATGCAAACATTCTGTTTTTGGGACTTCCCAAATATCTGGTCAGGCGTTTGCAAATCGCCCAAAATTCTGCAGCCCGAGCCATTTTTGGCCTTCCAAGGAAAGCCAGAGCTACGGATCTTCTCGCCACATTGCATTGGCTTCCAGTTGCAAAAAGGATTTTATTCAAAACACTGACCACGACTTTCAAGGCCTTGCATGGCATAGGCCCCAAATATATCTCCAAACGACTGTCTTGGTATACCCCTCTCAGATCTCTTAGATCCTCGTCCTTATCAAAAATGAGTGTTCCCACTATCAAACGGGCAAGAGTAGGAGGACGGTCTTTTCGGCACTTAGCCCCTCATGCATGGAATGATCTTCCAATCTCTTTAAGACAGACTTCCAGTCTTCTGTCTTTCCGCAAGGCCCTTAAGACTTGGCTCTTCCCGTAATCTTTGAGGCTGTTTTTATGTCTGTATGCCCTTTTGATGTTATGTTTTTTTTTCCCCATCTTCGGTTGGGAGTCTTCGTCAAAGCGCCGGGATACTCCAGTGGAGTGGCCGTGCGCTATAGAAGTGTACAAATAACATAACATAACATAACATTACCGGGACCTTTTTGGGTGTTTTTTGAAGTACTTGTTGTGGTGGATTCCTTTACTTCCGTTGCTAATTTTGTAATTTTCGGTATGGTATTTTTTCCTCTCCTTTGCCTTGACTGCATTTTTGCTTACTTTTTAAATGTTGATTTCAATCTGTGGTAAAGAAAAAAATAATGTTTGGTTAAAACATTTTGCTGCATAGAGAAATTATCTTTTTAGAAACACAGCACAGGACCTATTTACAAGCATTCAATTTCACTACTGAAACCTCACTGTTTCACAAAATACAAATCCCCTATCTTGCAAATGTTCATAGCAAGCATTATCAAAAAGCAAGACACAAACCAACAGCAAAGAAACTCAGGGCCTTATTTATGAAGGCCTTGCGCCACCGGTGCGTCACTACTTTCCCATGTTAAAAGTGATGCACCGGCGCCACAAGGCAATCATAAATAAGGTTCAAATGTAAATACCATTGATTTGCCACCAAAATCGTTTTTTGAATAACATTTTAGAAACACAGCAGAGGACCTATGTACAAGCATTCAATTTCACTACTGAAACCTCACTGTTTCACAAAATACAAATCTCCTATCTTGCAAATGTTCATAGCAAGCATTATCAAAAAGCAAGACACAAACCAACAGCAAAGAAAATCAGGGCCTTATTTATGAAGGCCTTGCGCCACCGGTGCGTCACTTTTTTCCCATGTTAAAAGTGACACACCGGCGCCACAAGGCAATCATAAATAAGGCCCAAATGTAATTACCATTGATTTGCCACCAAAATCGTTTTTGGAATAACATTTTAGAAACACAGCGCAGAACCTATGTACAAGCATTCAATTTCACTACTGAAACCTCACTGTTTTAAAAAATACAAATCCCCTATCTTGCAAATGTTCATAACAAGCATTATCAAAAAGCAAGACAGAAACCAACAGCAAAGAAACTCAGGGCCTTATTTTTGAAGGCCTTGCGCCACCGGTGCGTCACTTCTTTCCCATGTTAAAAGTGACGCACCGGCGCCACAAGGCAATCATAAATAAGGCCCAAATGTAAATACCATTGATTTGCCCCCAAAATCGTTTTTTGAATAACATTTTAGAAACACAGCGCAGGACTTATGTACAAGCATTCAATTTCACTACTGAAACCTCACTGTTTCACAAAAAACAAATCCCCTATATTGCAAATGTTCATAGCAAGCATTTCCAAAATACATGCCACAAACCAATAAGAAAGAATCTCAATGTGCTTCCAAATCTGAGGTAATGCAAGTGACATCATTCTAAATGGTTCAAATATATTTTTTTAATGAGGCAAACACTATTAATTTCTTCTCAAAAATATAAGCCATCCATTTACCCCAAAATCGTTTTTTAAATAACTTTTTACAAACACAACACAAGTCCTATGTAAAAGCATTCAATTTTACTACTGAAACTTCACTATCTGCTTCCAAATCTTCTCCATAGAGCAAACAAGTCTCTATCTGAATTAAATGAATCATTACTTACCTTTACAAATGCTTTGGGTAATTGAGAACATTGTCAGACACACACACCAATTTTTTTTTAGCAGAGCAAAAGGTGTGCACTCAATACACTGAAACCAAGACTGGCAGATAAAACCTCTAATTCTACACACATATGCCTCATTTCAACCAATCAAAACTCTTCCCTCACTTTCTTCAAACCAACACCCTTCCCCCTCTCAGACCTTATTATCTGTTACCATAGTAACTCCCTCCTAACTGAACTCTCAGGTTCAAAAGTTTATTCTACAATGTTGCAAATTAAGTCAGCAACTCTAAATACACCAGCTTATCCAGGGCATTATTGCTTTTAGTGACTTTTTCTTAACCATTCAAATTGCTTCTTTCACACAACACAACCATGCACCCTAACTTTCAGTTTTCAACTATCTGAATCCACCAATCATTGCTTGTGATTCAAGAGTAGAGAAACTCCATAATTATTTTTCTGTAAACTCCTACTGTTCCAACTGCCATTTCATTCCTACACTTCATCTGACTGCACCAGAACCTTCTCTCATCATGTATTCTGTATGGATTATTGGACATATATACACCCACTGGGCTCAAAGGTATACAGCTAGCAGAAATATTCACAACCTTGATTTATAAAATATGGAAATCAAGTGGATTGGCCAGAGGGGATTGAGATGTCACCAATTGCTACCATTGGTGAAAACCTTTTTGCATCTGCCAAACCCTGACCTCTTAATAGTGCACTGTGGTGGAAATGACTTGGGCACTATGACTGGGGTTGGTCTGGAAATGCTTTTAAAGGACACCTTTGATCAATTGATGACACTTTTTCCACAAACTGCCTTGGTATATTCCAATATATGCCAAAGACAGAAATGGAACTGGTCCAACTAATTTTGTCCACAATTTGAGAAAGCACGGAAACATGTGAATAAATCTGTTTCTGCTTACATGAGAGACTATGGAATGGGTTCAATATACAACAATAACTTGCGTTACAACATGTAAGACATCTACAGAGGAGATGGTGTGCACTTCTCAGATGAGGGGAATAGAATATTCCTCCTGAATTTAAGACTGTGCATTGGACACTACTTGTAGGTATTTAAATCAGCCACAGAACCCAAAAGCTCTTTTCAGGGCTACCCTACCTCTGATCACTCATAATGATTTTCTTTTTCTAACTTTTTTCACTATTTTTCACCAAAGTACACTCCCCGGTACGCTCCCTGATGCGCGTACCGAGCGCTCCCCCCGTGAAAAATTTAAAAATGTTTTTTTGGGGGGACATAAATGGGCCTCCTAAACCCCCCTCAGAAAACTTAGAGGGTCAGGAAGTGTTTACCGTGCCCCCTTCTACCCATTCCCAATGTTGTTTGTCCTCCATCTTGTGTCTCAATTCTACCGAAACACAACATGGAGGACTCCCATAACGCCGCCGGTGCGCGTACCGGGGCGCGCACCGGTAAGCGCTCCCTAAAAAAATGTGGGAAAGTAATTTACATAAAAACCACTGGAGACACTTACACCAAATATAGAATAGGCCCTACTACATAGCAGTCCCTACCATGTACCCAAATTTGGTGGTATTCCATTGAGCCATTTGGGCTGTAGCCCTGTCTAAATATCCTGAGGTAAATTACATGACAAAAACACATATGAAACTGTTTGAATTTTCAACCAATTAAAATGTTCCTTACATTTTGTACTTTTTTTTGCTGACATTTGATTGGTTAAGTACATGAATATATATGGAAAATGAGAGGGAAACACAGTCATTTTGACTAACACTACCTAAGGTACATTTGGAAAGAATTTTGACAGAAAACCTCAACTACTTTGAAATAGGTAAGTTGTTAATTTGAAAGGAGAACTATGTTATGCACTTTAAATTAATTTTGGAAAACGTTTTCAGATAGTTATATACTGTCCCTCTGTAAGAGTTAGAGATTGAGATAGGCTTCTCAGTTATAATTATGGATTGGGTTAGGCTTCTCTGGTATAATTATGAATTTACTTAGGCTTCATCACAGGCACTTTTTAATAGTTCTACTTCCTGCCTGAAACCATACACTGCCCAAAGATAACTTCACTGTTAAAAACTCACAAGTACTTGTCTGAACTTAAACCCAACAGTGCCCTTTCTCTACTGATATATTTATTTTTTATGCAATATACAGCAACAAAATGGAAGGAGAACAGAAAATTTCTTTCGAAATTGTTTTGTACAACAACCCTGAAGAAAAAATTGCTGAGAATGATAACTTTGATTTTATGGATGAGTCTCTGGACCATCAATTAGTTCAGTGTGTGGAATCAATAGAATCACAGAATGAAAATGAGGACATTCCAGACAATATATTGTTAGAAGTTTTATTACATTTTGAAAAAGAATCAGAAAAATAAATTTATATTTAATAATCAAAAATTGTACGAGACATTATTCATTTTTATATGTAATTCATCAAGTTGTTCCAAATGTTTATAATATTAGGTGAGACTTATAGTATACTGTGCAACTTTTTTGTGTTACATAGTAAGTTTGTTCATAGTTACTTCCTTTCTGCCACTATATTATCTCCAATGTGTATTTAACATCTCTTTATCATCTCCTGCCTCCATGTTGTTTCTGCTTTCCTGACAGACTATGGTATGAATTCCATATACCACAATAACTTCTGTAACAACATGCAAGATGTCTACAAAGGAGACGGTGTATATTACATTTTAGACTCTGCATTGGTACCTACATGTTGGTACTTAATAAAAAAAAAACAACAAAAAGAACAATTATTAAACATACAATTTTTAAAAAGTCTGTCATTCTTTTTTCCCCATGGTACGCTCCCCAGTCCGCTCCCCGGTGCACGTACCGGGCGCTCCCCCCGCTCAAAATGAAAAAAAAAATTGTTTTGCCCCGCGGGCCCTTTTATAGCCCCCACATCGAACCTAGGAGGTCAGGGGGGTCTACCCTGCACCCTTATGATCTTTTCCCACTTTGTTTTGGCCACCGCTTGTGTCTCGATCCTACCAAGACACAAGATGGCGGATGCTCCGGACTGTTTCGAATGTTTACAGACACCCGAGAGCCAATCAGCTTTTCGTGCGCAAGTCGCGTGGCGCGCCCGGTGCGCTCCCCGGTGGGCGTACCGGGGCGCAGCCATAGATATATATATTTTTTTAACCTAAATTACTCAAAATCCACTGAAGCACATATCTTGAGACATAGCAAAGGCACATCGGGCTACCAGCCCCTACAATTTTGCCAAGTTTGGTGATAATCCATTCAGCCGTTCGGGCTAAAAGTGAGTCGACCACCCTATAGAAATTAACATGGGGAAAACACGTTTTGGGACCCCCTTTTATCTCGGCCCCCGCTTCACGAATCCCCCCCAATCTTTTAGGGAAGGACCGGAGCTCGACAAGGCAAATTTGAGTAATTTTTCAGGCAGATTCGTCAACCGGCGCCAAAGTTATTCCAAATAGAATTTTGAGATTTTGCATTGAAAAAAATCCTAACTATAACTACCTACTGGCGACCGCCAGTAGGTAATATATATATATATTCACTGAAAAAAACATAGGTTTCACATCAGTTTTAGTTAGCTGGAAATGTTACTGACATAAAACCATTGAATTTCCACGTTATAGTTAGTTGGACTCACTATAACTTCCGCGCCTGCAATGCACTGCTGATGACGTCACATATTACATCACTCATGACATGGTCAGTGACATCACTCATGACATCACTGATGACGCCATCCTTGTGACAGAGTGACAGACCTCCGTTCACTGTCAAATAACCCTTGAAACACATATTCAAAAATAGTAACTAACATTTTCAAAAAAGTAGAGATACCCATACCAGTTACAACAACCAATTCAGTAATACCACCATCTAATACACATCCACCCATTCACCAACAGTTCTATATAGTCACTTATACATATATTCACTCATCATATGTAGTGATACACCTATACATCCTGTTACACACCGACAGTCCTCCAAAAGTTACTCATACACATATTCACACATGCAAATAAACTATTGAACATCCATTTATTTGCATATACAACTATACACACACCACTTTACTTCTAAGGAAACTTACACATACTTACTCTCTTAAACAATCACTTATAGAAACACATACTTATTTAAACAGGAACTCTTACAATCTCTCACTCTCACATGTACTCACTTATATATATCAATACTCACATATACTAGATTAAAACATATGTCGTTACTGATAAAGACAAAAGTGAGACAGTTGTTTACTCACTAACACACACATATACACACTCATCCATCCATACAGTCCTGTACATATGCTGTCTTCAAAACACATACAAACAGTGAGTCAGTCACCAACCCATGCAGCCACTTATATATAAAGTGAAACACTGATACATACATTTCAATATTTAAAAGTTACTTGCTAATATATGTATTCACTAAGATACACTTAACCAATCAATTTTTAAAAAAAAAAAACATTCATTAAGACACTTATTTAAACATGTATTCTTCCATCGACCTTTACATATACATATATAAAACATATTTATTTTTCAGAAAGACACACATTCACTGGATGGTGTCATCAGTGATGTCATGGGTGATGTCACTAACTAAACTAAAACTGGTGTGAAACCTATGTTTTTTTCAGTGAATTTAATAGGTTTTTTAAATGCTAATCCCTAACTATAACTGGTGTTTTTTTCAGTGAATTTCATTTTTTTATTTTAAGTATTTTTATTGAAAAAATGTTTCCCTCATTTCCCCCCCCCTCTCCCCCCTTGATTACATGGACAGGGCATAATGAGATACATAAAGAAGTCATAGAACACAGATCAATAAACACAAATATCAGAGAAACAGAGAAATATTACAATATACTTAATACATACGGATTCAATCTGGGCATATACATACATATTCGTAAATATCAACATTCAATCGTACAGATTCTTCACATTACATTATTCAGTTCCAAACTTCCACCGAATCAAAGGACCCCAAATTTGCATGCCCAGTTTTTTACCCTTTCTACCCTTCCTGGCGTAGATAGCTGTTTCCAATTTTTGTATTGATAGTATTTTACCTAGCCATTGATGATAAGTTGGAGGATTTGGATCAACCCAAGCTGAAGCCACTAGTAGTCTAAAAATCGCCATTGCTACAAACATAAAGTATTTACAGTTTATTTGCCCATTGGGGTATACCCCCAGCAAGATGATTACCGGGGTTAGCTCTATTGTTGTTTCTAGAGCACTTCGGAAAAAATTCCCAATATCCTGTTTTAACTTATCTCGGTGCGGACAGGTCGAAAAAATATGTATCAAATTAGCCTCCATACTGCCGCACCTAAAACAAGTAGTTCCGCATAAACCCCCCCACTGAGCAATTTTCCATGGCGTATAATACAAGTGGTACAGAGTCTTATAATGCTGGGCCTGAAGGGACGATGAGCACAATAACTTACTTCCCATCTCGAGTGATTCAGTAAAAATATCCCTTTCTCTATCTATATCTAAATCTGAAGACCATTTATCTATCCATTTCTCAAGATCATCTTTCTTTAACTTTGTCATCTCTGAGTAGAATCTCTTTATAGGACAGTCATGACCATTTTGTATAAGATCCATCATTATATTTCTCCCAAAGCCTAATGAACCCCCTTTTTTATTTAGTATGCAACTTCTTATTTGAAGGTATTTAAAGAAATGATTTGTATTTAACGTATACTTATTTTTCAAATCTATAAATTGTAATATACCGTTATCGTCTAGCATGTCACCAATCTTACCTATCCCCCGTCTTTCCCATTCTTGGTATACAATTCCTGAAAACACCGCATCGGGTAATGAAGGGTTATTTTTAAATCTGGTGTATGCATTGTATTTCCCTATTCCAACCTTTTTAGAAAATCCTTTCCATATTTTGTAAGCGGCCGTAATTATCTTAAATCGTGTTCTTTTAAAATAGCTTTCCTCTGTAAATCTCAAAAATATATTTTCAACATTTGTGCCCAAAACTAAACCATAAATAGCAAGTGAGCCTATCTTGTCCCAACCATCCTTCTCTGCTCCTCCAAATAATCCCGCCATTCCTTGCAATGCTTCAGCCCAATAATATAACTTTAGGTCCGGTAATGACCACCCCCCTCTCTCCCTTGGAAGCGACATGTACCTCAGTGCCCTCTGAGTTTTACCTCTTGCCCAAATAAACCGATTAATCATGTGTTCACAGATTTTAAACCATTTGTGTCAATTAAAAGTGGTATTGCCCTGAAGAGATATAAAAATTTAGGTAAAATCAACATTTTAATAATATTGACTCGTCCTACTAGTGACAGATGTAAGTTCTCGTAACGATCCAAGTCTTTCCTTGCTTTATCAATTACTGGGGCAATATTTTTTTCAACCAGATTATCTAAATTTGATGTAATATTAATTCCCAGATACTTCCCTGTTGATACCACTCGTCTATCATCACAGGGAGTCCACAGATTTTTAATGATTTGGGTTTTGGATGCGTTCAATGAATACCCTGAGACTTGTCCGAATCTTAGGGCCTCCGCCTCTATCAATGTAGTTGCTTCCGTAGGACAAGGTGTTATCACCGCAACATCGTCAGCATAGGCGAGTATCTTACATGGTCCAAGAGCTGTGCAAAGTGGGGTAATCTCTGGTGATGATTCTATCTTACGAATTAATAGATCCATATACATGGCGAATAACAAAGGAGACCATGGGCAGCCCTGCCGAGTTCCTCTCTTGATCTTAAATTGTCCTGTAATACCCCCGTTTATTCTTAATGCTGCGACTGGTTCCTTATACAAGGTCTGGAGTGCTTTCACATAACCTCCCTTAATCCCGGCCCTAACTAGAGTCTGCTACAAATAGTACCAGGAGACCCGATCGAATGCCTTTTCCGCATCCAAAAGCATCACTGCCATCGGGTCTCCTGTTACCTCGGCAGCATTGAATAGGGTTATAACTTTCCTGGTGTGATGAGTCGTCCCTCTTCCAGGAATGAAACCATGTTGGTTATCACTAACCAGAGTACCTATTATTCTGGCGAATCTTGCAGCCAGTGCTTTTGAGTATATTTTAGTATCATTATTCATCAAAGTTATTGGGCGATACGACCCTGGTTCTGTCGGGGGTTTCTCTTTTTTTTAAATTAACACTATGTCTGTGCCGCCCCAGGATTTGGGGACGGACTCACCACTCTGCGCAGCTTGAATCGTTTGAGTTAAGTCTTGTCCTAAGCATCCCCAAAAAGTTTTATAAAACTCAATAGGTAACTGATCGGGACCAGCAGCCTTTCCCGAGGGTAAAGCAGACATAGCCTCTTTGATCTCAATACCATCCAACATAGTCTCTAGTTCATCTGCGTCTTCAGAAGAGATAGTTTTGACCTGAATATTCTGGAGATATTCATTTATCTCTTCGGCGCTGCTGGGATTTTGCACGTCATATAGTGACTGATAGAACGTCCTCAATACTTCCCGAATTTCTTCTGGATCTGAATGTAATAATCCCTTTTCGTCCTTGATCTCCTTAATAGTCCCTTCCGCCGCTATCTGCCTGGTACGTATAGCGAGAACCCGACCTACTTTCTCACTAAACTCATAACATCTCTCCCTTCTAATTGTATATTGTTTTGCTGCTCTATTTGCAAGTTCCTCCTCTGCTTCACTTTTCACTTTCATTAGATCTATTATATATTGTTCAGTCGGTTCTCCCCTTATTACACATTTATTGAGCTGTTTTTCTGCTTCTAATACTTTTTTCTCTATCTCGCTATAACGCAATCGTTCTGTTTTCCTTTTATAGGCCCTATAGTTGCATGTTTCACCGCGAGCTCCTGCCTTAAAGGCGTCCCATATTACGCCAACCGCAGCACTCCCTCTATTATGTTCAAAAAATTCATTAATCCATTTAGACATATGTTTTATGTAATCATCATCTGAAAGAAGTCCCCTTTCGAATGTCCATTCCCTCCTTATTTTTATTCCCCCTCCTAGCATTATTGTTAAAATTAAGGGATTATGGTCACTGAGTATCCGGGGGAGTCTGTCAATTTTTGCTATGTTGATTAAATCATTGGATATCAGAAAATAATCTAATCTAACACAAATATGATGCGGTGCAGAATAATATGTGTAACCTGTTTGCTCTGATCTAGTTGTCCCCCAAACATCTCGTAAAGTATTGTTTTCTAGAAGGTCAATAAGGGCCTTGTGAACCTTTTTCTTCCTTCCGTTATACTTTCTTATTGTACCTAGTCCCAGACCTTCCGCCCCATTAATATTTAAGTCTCCTCCTATGATAACCCGAGGGGCCCAGGCTGCCAACTCAGAATCCAGAAACTGTAAAATTTCTGGATCATCCTGGGTAGAACCATACACCGCCACCAATGTTGTCCATACTCCTTCTAATAAAATCTCAACCATAGCCCACCTCCCCCATTGATCTTCTAATTTTCTCCTTATAACTACATTTTTACTCCTTGATAGGATAGCTACCCCTCTTTGTTTTGCCCCTTGTTTAGAACTAACTATTAAGTGAAACCCCAACTGATTGAGACAACACTCCTGAGTATTCATTATATGTGTCTCTTGTAGGAATACAAAATCTACATTCATTTGTCGTAACCGTATACCTATCTTCTGTCTTTTTTGAACATCATTTAGGCCACATACATTCCATGTCACTAATCTAAGAGACATACTTTTTTTCCGGGATACTATCGGCTATCTGCTTGCTTTTATTTATCAATCTAGAAAATTTATAAATCACTAGTTCTAGCACACTAACTAAACAGATTTCCATGTTTGTGTCCATAATATCTTCAATACAGTCATCAAACTCATACATTTGTTTCAAATTGTGTTCTTCAAATTCCAATAAGCTTCTACTTTCCTTGTGCCCTGTCCATAGTCTTGCCCTCCCCCACCCCAGACTGCCCGCCCTCAGATTCCCACCCCCCCTACAGGCAAATAGGTCCAAAGGACCTATGTCTGGCCGACTTTTGCCTACAGGATGTCGCACCCGTCATCCCCCCTGACTTTCCAAACCAACCCGATGTGCCCAGTATGTGCCCAGCATATTCCTCCCTTTTAAGTGCCCAACCTCTACCACTATTCTTAATATGCTAGTGCCAACCATTTTATTGAACAAGCCACACACCTACAAAACACAAAGAAGGAAAAAAGAAAAAGTCATGAGCGTAGGACTAAAACAACTTTAACTCTTGCTTTAAGTAAACACTTGTATCTTATTTTTCACCCCCAAATGTTAATGTTATTAGTCTCTCTCTTCCATTTTATATTTATCTTTGCTTCTTACGGGGAATATCCCTGATGGCGACCGTATGATCATCATATTCTATATTCTCCTGATGACGTGTTTTTTGTTGACCCCTAGTTTCACGCAAATAATTGAGGTATTCTTGTGCAAGGATTTCAGAATAAACATTTTTAAAGTTCCCATTTAGGCCAATCTTCAAGACGTGCTGGAAACATGAGATATCCTCACAACCTATGTTCTGAAAGGGAGTGATGAGCTGCCTCATTCGCCACCTTCTTTCCACTGTGGTATGGCAAAAATCAGGGCGAGCAAAAAATTTGACACCATTGTAATTACATTTGGATTGGGGCTTTGCTTTACTAATTATCTCTTCCCGCAATAGGAAGTTCCCAACATAAAATAATATTGCACGAGGCTTACCCTGTGTCTCCTTCCATGTCATAGGGAAGCGGTGTGCCCTTTGTACCTCATGATCCAGATCCCATGAAGACAACTCTGGAAGGGCACCCTTTAATAGTTCAACAACAAAGCCCCGAACATCACTCCCCTCTTTCCCTTCCTGAATTCCGATCAGTCGAACATTATTACGCCTTTGTCTATTTTCGAAATCCTCCAGTTTCCATAACATATCGGCGGTTGTCTTATCTTGATCTTTCCTAGCATCCTGGATTTTAAATATATCATCTTCGAATTTGCCCGTTCTGGTCTCCACTTCAGAAATTCTCCCGACCATCTCTTCATACAGTTTACTGATTTCGTGCAGAGAAGATTGCATTTTTTTATTCGCATGTTTAGCCCTCCTCTTTGCCCTTTGGCTCTCAATGCGAGCCTCACCTTGCATTTGTTTTAGGGTTGTAAATAAAACTTCAAAATTAGAGGCACCTCCATCTGTTTCCCGAGATGTAGCATCGTGGGAACCTGCTTCACAATTTTCAAGCTCCCCCGTAGGTGGTGCAGAATTCTCCATCGTGTTGTCCCAGTCGAGTCTTTTTGCCACTGACTTCGTATTACCTCTGCGTAGTCCCTTTGACAACTTCTTTTGTCTAGAATTAATGTTCTGTTTGTTAGATTTGTTTTTATTTTTGAATTTAACGTTTTCCACAGCTTTAATGCTACCTATGGCAGCTGTTTTAAACCTTGTATGAGCATTCTTTTGGACTGTTTCCTGTGCTGACTCTATAGGTTCTGTGTCGCTGTTAGTAGAGATTGAGGTAGTTTCGGAATCAGTCCCTGATTCAATCTCTTTATCTTCCATATCAGTACTCACTGTTGAATCCACTGACGTTTCCGATTCTGAATCTGACACTGTTTCCAGGCTGCAGTTCTCACTTTCCTCGTCATCTGCCTCATCGTTGCCAGTAAAGAAGACATCATCACTAGGAGAGGCCGGTTGTACATCAGGTAAATTATTTGTGCTTACATTCACCTTTTCAAATAAATCTGTATTTATACATACTTTAGCCCATGTTTCTGCTTCTGTTACTTTTATAATTCCGTCCATTGATATCTCTACTATTTCCGTCTCAGTTAGGTTGATTACCCCTTTAGGATTGATTTTTTCAGTTTCTATGCCAATCAACAGGTTTTGACATGTGCTTGTCCCTTTAACTCCGGGAACGGCGTTGTTTATGACTTTCTCCTTTAAGAGGTTGGGTCCGCCCTCTTCTACCGCTGTAGAAAAGCCTTCCGTTTCTGTAGGCTCTGTAACTTCAAACTGTGGCTGTGCCTCCAGTGCGCCGGTCACATTCCCGCCAGCTCCCGTCTGCTCGAGCGGCTCCCCATCAACTCCAGGCTGCTTCTTTCTGCACAGATATGCCAGCGTAGGGATTTCAGTTCCCCGCGAAAAACCCAACTGCGGAGTTGGTTGAATAGCCGATACAGATGCCACTGCGGGTGAAAACGTCTCCACTATTGTCATTTGTCGAAGCGCTGTCTCCTTCTCTGATGCCTCGCCGGCGGTGAGTTTTACCTCCTCCTTTCTCCTTGCTGAGGCTGACGCTGGGGCTATCAACTTCTTCTTTTTTTCCCCTGCATCTTTTTCACGGATTTTCCTCATTTTAATCTCCTTTGCTGCCTCTCGTCTCTGTTGCGCTTTAGACCTCACTTTCCTCCTCAGATTTGACGCAGGAGCACCAAAGTTGTCCATGTCTCCTTCTTCCTCATCCTCGTTTCCCCAACCGTCTCGATCACGGGTTTTCTTCGGGGATCGTGCAAGTTTTGGAGCCATGACTTTCAGAACATTTTTCTGATAAGTACTCCCAGCTAGAAGAGGGCGAGTTACCAGAAATATAAAGTAGTTGTGTACAGCTCCTTCTTTTTCCTGGGGGAGGTCCCTTATCGGCAAAGACCAGGCAGTGAAATCTCTCAGCATCACCCTTTATTCGGCGTCGATCATTTCTATTGAGTTGTTAGCACCAACTCTCCTCCAGTATTACAAAAAATCTTAGGGTCTTAGAAGCAGTCTTGGGGACGATATAGCTCTATCTCCTTGATCACAAGCCCCATCTTTTCAGTAATTTTCAAATAGCATACAGGCCCACAGGTAACAAAGAATTAGAGCTGTAGCTGCACAAGTGAGCACATAATACAGAAAAATATCATTCTGCCATCAGGAGAGAGTCAGGACACGACCTTCCTCTACGGCGTCTCGGCGGCCATCTTGCCTACCATTGTTTTTCCTTTTTTCAGTGAATTTCAAAGGTTTTTTAAATGCTAATCCCTAACTATAATTGGTGTGAAACCTACGGTTTTTTCAGTGAATATACATATATGTATATTAATATAATACCTTTTTTTTAAAAGTATATTCATTTTTTTTTATGTTTCACCCTGGAGCGCTCCCGGTGCGCGCCCCATGGGCGTATCGGAGCGCGTACCAAAAAAAAAGTGAAAAAAATATATAATGAAAGAGTGAGCATGAGGAAAGGGGACAGAGACAGTGGTGTAAAGAGAAAGAGAGCTAGAGGGAAGAACACAGAGGGACTGTGTAATAGATAGTAAAACAGAGAAAAGGTATAAGTGGAAGTAACTGAGAAAAGGAAAATGAATAAGGGAGCAAAAGAAGAGAAGAAAGAGGAAGAAGACTAAAGCAGAGGTTCTGGGAGAATGTGAATGGGTGATGAAAGTAAAAGGAAGGAAAGTAAAGGATGGGGAATGACGGGTAGTGACAGAACCAGAGAAAAGGAACAGCGGTGACGGAGGGAAAGAAAAGAGCGGTGAGTGTAAGTAAAGAGAGGTAAAAGAGGGTGGATAAAAGTGAATAAGGGTAAGACATGGGGAGTGACAGAGAGAAAGAATAGAGAGAGTAAAGGAAGGAGTGATAGAAAGGGACTGAGTGAACCAGAAAAGAAAGGAAAGTGAGGGAGTGTGGGTGAGCAGGAAGACTGAAAGAAGTTGAATGTGGTAGGAAAGTAAGGAAAAGGGAAATAAACATGGAGGATAAGAATAAGTGAGGGAAGCAGAGTATGGATACAGGGATGAGGTAGGGTGAGAGAAAAGTAGCGAGGTTAAAGCAAAGGGTGATGACAAACTACATATTTTAGTTACACTTACCATATAATTAATGAAAACTTAATTGCATGTTTAAACTACACTTTATATCTGTGAAAGACAAAAGAAAAAAAAAGTTATAATTAGTAAAATATATATTTTAAAATAGAAGAAACAGGTCAAGAGGTAAAAAATAAAAAAAGTGTACTAAGAAATAAAGCAAGAGTGAAGGATACAGAAACGGAAATAAAGTAATGTAGAAAGACAAAAAAGAGGTAAAAAGAAATAGAAGGAGAGAAAATTACTGAAGGTAAGTAAGATACTAAAAGAATGTGAGATACCAAAACAAAATCAGGAAAGAGAAGTAAGTAAAAGGAAAATGAGTGAAAGGGAAAGGAATCTAAATGAGGATCCATTTACAAGAAAGAGGAATGGAAGATGACTGACAGTGAGTGAAGGGGAGTCACAGAGTGAAGGGATGAAAGGAATGAGGTTAATATAGAACGATAGAGGAGAAAGGAGTGAGGAAGTAAGTACACAGAAAGACAAAGGGAAGGACTAGGTGAAGTGCAGTACAATGAGTGAAGAAAGGAAAAAGAGTAAAGGAGCAAAAGAAGGAAAGAGAGGGGAAGAGAACTAAAGCAGTGGTACTGAGAGAATGTGAGAAAGCTGAAAAGTGGTGCAAGGGAGAGAGGAAATGCAGACAGTTGAAATTGGATTGAGGAGTTGTGAAAGAAGTGGAGTAAAGGAACAGCGATGAAACAAAGTGAAAGAAAGGCAGTGTAAGTGAGTAAAGAGAGCTGAAAAAGGGTGGAAAAAGGAAAATGAGTGTGAGACAATGGGCATACAATATAAATTACACAATGCAAACTATAGAATAACTTATACAGCATGTTACATAGTTTATTTTTGCTGTTCTCAGAATATATTGAATTTCACTTAAAACAGTGAGTTCAAACTCTTCATCATATAACAGCGGGAAAAAAACACAATCTAAAAGATTGTGTTTATAAAAAAACATATAAACTTACAAATCATATATGTACACTAATCTTTGATTCACTTACTTTTCCTTGAGGCCAAATAGTAGATAGTGAAGGTCTTTTTCGTAGGAAAATACTCTGCTGTTCTCTAAAACTTTCATTTCATCGACTTTCTATGAAAAAAGATCTAAGAACATCTGAAATAATTCTCAACGTTTTCATTTTCCTCCTTGTGTTAAGTTATGACTTATTACTCATACCTTGAACTTTCCTTACGGCCAAATAGAGTCAGATATATGAGTATATTTTGAATTTTCTCTAATTAACTCTGAAATTACTGTTTACCCGAATTTTCAAAGAAAAGCTCATATGAAATTTTCACAATGTTTAAAAATTCATATTCTCTTTTTTGATCACTCATGTTCAACATTTCCTATAAAACTGATATCACTTACTATGAGATCCACTTACAGTACCTATATGAGATAAATAATTTTAAACATTAGACTAACTAACTAACTAACTTTTATTAACTGCTCCCGTATTCAAAGGAAAATTGCCTTTACTAAAACTTTGGTTCTAAAAACACTAGGTAAGAATTTTTTAAGTCAAACGGCAAACGTTGTTTATAAGTCAAATGAGAATCATTGCAGTAACTCCAACCTTTTTGACATTTTAAGTAGCATGTATAATGTCCTGATGTTGTCGAAGGACCGTCATGATAAATAATAGCTACAGTTATAAAGGTTCTTCCTGAAATTGATAACTGAGAAGCCACAACATTTTTGATACAAGTCGTCAATTTAGTTCCATCAGGTCTACATCATTGGAAAACTAAAATGACATACTGACCATAAGTTTGTATAAATAATGTGGACAGCATTGGACACTTACATTGGGTACACACCATATTAAGATCAGCTGCTTTAACTAGATTATAAATGACACTGATTTGCAGTCTGGTAAAGTCAAATATATAAATCTTTCAGTGTCTATTCTAGTAGTACTTGATAAACTGCAATTGTCGCAGTCATGCTGCCATTGATAAGAAAGGCTAAAAAGATTTTCTACATCTACACCTTCATCTTCCAAAACATCAAACATATGCATTAAAAATTCCTGACAATCCTGCTGAATGTTCTGTGAAAATGTATCTTGACCCGAACACATGTCTAAAATATTTCGAATTTCTGTTACACTTTCTATTTTTGCTCTATCACTGCTACATTTCTCAAACACATAATTCAATAAACCACACAATCTTTGATCCCAATTTTCAACAATCTGTTCTTGTAAAGTTTGAAGAAAAAAACCAACATTAACCACTACATTAGCATAGCAGTTGACACCAGAACTGTTTTTAAACTGAATCCAACAACATTTTCATCAGAATCCTTTTCTTTCTGTTTTCAATTACATTTTCATCTACTTTTTGTCTTTTTGCTACTACCTCACTGCAATTATTCTCATTTCTTCTTTTTCGGCCTACCACACGTTTTTCAAACAGAGGATATTAAGGCAAATGTGGAGCATACTCTCTTCTTAACCTATTGTATTCTTTAACACAATCTAGATCTGCACAAATCTTTGTCTCATCATACTCAATCAAGTACAATCCTGATAAAGTTCTGATTCGTGATAATGCTACATATGCCATACCCTCTTTAAACACAGAACTTCCATTGTTCACCAAAGCACTATCTACACTTAAACCTTGAGATTTATGAATTGTCACCGCATATGCCAAACAAACAGGAAACTTGACTCAGTGGAGCACAACTTTGACTGTCTTGAGAACTGTTTCCAGCAATATCAGCTGCAATAGTAGCTTCTTGATCAATTTAATTGTTTAACATTTTGAGATAATTTGCAAAAACAGTACATTCTATGGTATCTTTACAAGCATTGAAGGAATCTTCATATCTTTGAAAGTCTCCAACTAATTCCAATTCCGTATGCCACTCTTTGAACAGTTGCAAAAGTCAGTTTTCTGTGATTAATCGCATTTCCTTTCCTTTCTTTCACCAACCATCCTTTGGATATAATATTGAAGCACTTAATGAAGACATATAGTCTCAAGAAGATGACTTCTATTTGGATAATATGTGTCCAATATCTTTCTTTTGACAATATCTGCACTTTCCAGATCTTTTTCTGCTAAATATTCAATTTCTGGTACAGATTTAAGTACTCGATTTCGCGTTGCAGCCTGACCTAGACTCACCCAAACAATTCTTCTAGATTTTGAGTATAAACTTGCAGATGATTACTGTTCTGAGCATTCATACGATCCAATTTCTCGATGAAATAACATCTTCAAACTGAAACTGCATAATTTCTCATGAGAAATTTCTTCCACCTTTCTTTCAATTCCAGCTTTTCTGGTTTTGTGATATAGGCTGTCACATACCGGGCAACAGCAATGGGATTATCCGCAACATACTGAATATCCATATTAGCATTCCACATTGAAAGAATAACTGGATTATAATCATTTATGTATTTTGATTCTTCACTACTTCTCAAATTGTATATATTTTTGGGAGAGTTACTGGTGATAGTATACCTCACAGCTGATATAAAACTGTTTACTCTTCCTTTGGATATTACAGGACGTGGAAATCCAAAACAACATTTGGTACAAAACCTTTCCTTAGACTTGTACTTTCGTCAACAGTATTTTCCACATCGATGACCTTGGAATTGTAAGACTTGTTGCCTTAAGTTGTTTTCTTCTGTTCTTTTTGGTATAGTATATGTGGCATATTCTTCAATAAAAGACAAAACAGTATCATCGAATCAGTTGCTAATTTGGGGGCATCCTTGATCAATATCAGCATATGTAAATGAGCAGCACCTCTAGCTTAATACTCCTTTCTCTAAAGAAATCCACAACTTCTCCAAGTGGAGGATTATTTTTATTGCAGATAAAAGACATCATAGCTTCAAACCTATGAATTAAATATCTGCGTATATTAACAGGATCCAAAGAGCAAAATTCTCCAGGTGTCTTGTATTCAATATTTTTTATATTAGAATTTGTCTCTCAAAGAAATTCAAGTAAATCATCCCAAGCACATTCAGCACAGCTTAGTGTAAGAAACCACGTAGGAATTCCTAAGTTCCTTAGCATACATTTAAGTTCTCCATGACAACAGTACCAATACTCATTAGTACCTCTCTGACATGCCATCAAATTAATCGTCTGAGATTCTGAATGATTGTCTCTGTGATGGACTTTCGCCATAAATTCCTTTGCAGAAACATTTTGAAGACGTACTCCTGTTTTCAAAATGTGGTTGAATGCATATGAAAGTCTAGACAAGTCACTCTCAAACAAAAGACGAAATATATATGGAATACATTGCCGACATCTTGGATCTTCTGCATGCAATCTTGTTGTCCCATATTCAGATACAGGAATTTCCATAGGTTGTTGATAATATTGTCTACCTTTTTCTGTTGGGAACAGCTGCGGAAAACAATGAGCTTCCAAACTTTTTTCCCATAAAATCATGGGACTTACCTTTGCTTTTTTCATTTTGAATAATTCAATAGTATTACCCATGACTTCTTTTGAATGAAGTGAATGTACACTATAATGTTCATATATTTCTTCACTTTTGGGCATGTCCACATTTTTTATTTGACCACTTGACGTTTCAGTTTCATCTCCTAAAAGTCTTTCTTCTTCTTCCACATACAATCATTGTTTTTTATCAGATATTATGTTGCACTTTAGCTAACATCCATTAAACGCTTGCCAGGTTTCTTACTCTTAGTAGGAACACCTTTAACTAGAATACCTAGTGATTCACTTTATACATTCTCTACACCAAAAGTTTCAAAATGTTTCTTTAAATCTAGAGGTAAATATACAACTCTTCCTTTTAATCATCTCTGTAAATCTGTAGGAGGCAATTTACCTGTTTTAGGCTCCATACGAACAACAGCCTGAAATGGGCACACATTGAATCAGAATAGACTTATAAGTTTTTAAATCTATCAGTTCTGCAGGAATAGTTACCAACTCTAGATTATTATGGACAGCTCTAGTAGACATTTTATTCTAATCTAATTTGTTATAACAATATTTGCAAATACGCTGATCAGAACTTAAATCAAAGCAATTTTCTACCAACAAATAAGTTGCAAATTACTATTATTTTCTATTTCACTTTTTAAATACAGATCAACAGTCCTAGTCTGAAGTTTATACTGAGTTCGGGAGGAAACAAATACAAGAATAATTTTGCCTTGCACCTGAAATCACCCTAACATTTTTAATTTGTTCTTCAAATTTTTTTGTAGTTGTGTGTTGCACATTCTCCTTAACATTTTCTTCTATTAATGTGTCAATTTCTGCACTCTCTTGTCCAGGATAAAGTAAGAAAACCCAACTTCATCACAAACCTTTTTCACATCTGATACTGACCCACACAAAAGAGCACTGTTCAACTCATTTAACATTAGTGCTGGACTTTTTTTCATAATACAATCTTCTGACTAACTTCCGCATTTGAGAATGATGTAC
The DNA here is from genome assembly GCF_964263255.1 of Lissotriton vulgaris. NCBI lineage: Eukaryota > Metazoa > Chordata > Amphibia > Caudata > Salamandridae > Lissotriton > Lissotriton vulgaris. Next base: position 456,613,921 of record NC_141696.1, on the reverse strand, counting down.
TGCTAACATTCTGAATTGATTAAAAACACTTTGACACACTTTTCTAGAAAGACAAGCCAGCGAATGACCTGGCCAACCAGTAGTTTTTCCCACTCTGCAAGGATATTGTCCTTGTAACATCTTAATCTTTTGTTTAACACTTTTCTTTACTATATTGTTGTAAGAAATTGCGTAAAATATCAATAGATTCCTGATGTATACAACAAATCCTGATCCAATCCTAAATATACACTGGGGCTTTAGAACGTCTCCTTAGAATTTCATCAGCTATCACGTCTTCTACATTTCTGGGAACCACCTTCTCTTTCTTAATTGGACAACCTTTTCTAAACTCATAAGGTCGGCAACTGCATGCAATAAATAATTGGTCTGAAAATAACTCTCTTCATTAAAGAAAGGTTCTAAACTTGAACTGTGTTTCCTTTCACCCCAAAAACTATCACAAAAATTAGATCTTTTAATTACTCTTTTCTTCTTACTTTTGGCCTACATAAAAGGGTTTGGTTTATCTAGTGATCAAATTCCGTTTAAACCTAAAATGAATAATTTCCTTTTTAATTCAAAAGCCTTTTAAACAATGGATTCAATTCAATTCAAGGATTCTTTATTCGATGATTACAAATCACCATAAAAGCACATACATATATACATGAGTAAAAAAATTCATTAAATCATTTTCAGGATCCCAATTGTTATAATTATTTTTACACCTTGCAAAAAAAAGGGAAAGGGGATTTTGACACTTTAAAAAAGATTAATAACAATTTTTAGGCATCATTCCTCTCCTCTGGTTACCCTTAAACGGACCGCCACTTTATTAAAATTCCTTATGCAGCACAATGTTAAAGGGTCGGATACGTTCTGTAGGTAAGTTAGGGCCTCTTAAGCATGTTCCAGGTTGGCTTGTTTTAAAATTTTCACTAGAAATCTACGCATTAGGCATGGAATAAAAAGGGCACAGTAGTACAAAGTGAAGGGAATCCTGCGGAGACCTATTGTCGCAGCCGCAGGTTCCCTTCTGCTCAATTGTAGTTAAAAACCCTGCTGGTGATGCCAATAAGTATGGAAGTAAGTTTAATCTGAAGCGACACATCAGAAATCTGTCCTGAGCATTATGCATAAGGTACAGATATGGCTCAATTCCCTTGACGCTCTTAACCAGGTTGTGAGCCCTCACTGTCTTTTTGAGCCCTTCAGCCTCAGCTCTCTGTTGTGCTTTTTGCTCTAAAAAAGCTTTTTTCACTAACACCTTGTGTTGGGATACAATTGCTACAGGGTTGGTGAAGAGGTTCCTGTAGCCAAGGACCTCCAAGGTACACTTTACATAATTGAGCCATGGTATTCTCATACATTTATCCCTTTCTAAGCAATCATTTAGGATTTCTCTGCTTAGAGACGCATCAGGGTTGACCCAAATTTTTAGCCAGGCCACTATTGGCCTAAGTTTTATCAGATCTTCTAGGTAAGGCCTCCCTATTTCCCTGTGTGCTATGAAACCAGCGGTACTTGGGGGTACCCTCAGGATGGTTCTTAGGTATTTATTTTCTTCCCGCTGTATTTTTGCAGTATTAACAAAGCCCCATACCTCTGCCCCGTAAATCACTTTGGAGCAGCATCTGGAGCTATACAGGTTCATCACCTGTTCAGGGCTCCATCTGCCTACCCTCCTACCGTAACTTGCAATTGCGCCATTGGTAGCAATCATTTTACAACAGCGCTCCTCAACCAGGGAGTTAAATTGTAGAGCCCCGTCAAAAATTACACCTAGATAGGGAAATGTTTTAACCTCTTCTATTTTATGATTTCCTATTGTGTACATAAATTTGGTGCAAGGTTTGTTACCAGCCAACAGCACATATGATTTGCCCAAATTGACAAAATGGTCTAGGGAGCCCATAAATTTAACAAAGCCATCAATCAGAATCTGTAAGCTCCTAGGCGTACGTGCGAGCAAGACCGCAATGTCTGCGTAAAGCAGAACGGGGATGTGACGCGTCCCCACCCTTAGGCAATCTGTCTTTAGATTTAACAAAAACTGCTCCAAATTATTTATATAAAGGGAAAATAAAAATGGGGCAAGAATACAGCCTTGCCGTACCCCACTCTTGCAAGGGAATGAATCGGTCAGCCCCCAGTCCCTATTGAAACGGACTTTAGCAGAGGTATCACTGTGAAGTTCCCTTAAGATATTAATTAGGCCAACCTCTATCCCCATGAGAGACATCATGACCCAAAGTTTCTCCCTATTAACATGATCGAATGCCGCTGCCAAATCCATGAACCCCATATAGATGGCTTCATTGCTGGCCATAGTGTATTTGGCAGTCAGCATATAGAGGTTCAGGCATTGATCACTGGTGGACCTCCCTGTCCTAAATCCATATTGAGTGTCCGAGAAGATGTTATTTTCTTCGGTCCACTCGGACAGTCTATTAAGGATCGCCTCTGATACTGACCCACACAAAAGAGCACTGTTCAACTCATTTAACATTAGTGCTGGACTTTTTTTCATAATACAATCTTCTGACTAACTTCCGCATTTGAGAATGATGTACTGCTAACATTCTGAATTGATTAAAAACACTTTGACACACTTTTCTAGAAAGACAAGCCAGCGAATGACCTGGCCAACCAGTAGTTTTTCCCACTCTGCAAGGATATTGTCCTTGTAACATCTTAATCTTTTGTTTAACACTTTTCTTTACTATATTGTTGTAAGAAATTGCGTAAAATATCAATAGATTCCTGACGTATACAACAAATCCTAATCCAATCCTAAATATACACTGGGGCTTTAGAACGTCTCCTTAGAATTTCATCAGCTATCACTTCTTCTACATTTCTGGGAACAACCTTCTCTTTCTTAACTCTTTCGATGCTGATGACGAGCTCAGCTCGTCATCACCCACGGGTGTTGTGTGCTGATGACGAGCTGAGCTCGTCATGGTGCCACTAAAATGGCATTTTCCAGCACAGGGGGGGGGGGAAACGGCCAGCAGCCATGTGGTTAATTGGACAACCTTTTCTAAACTCATAAGGTCGGCAACTGCATGCAATAAATAATTGGTCTGAAAATAACTCTCTTCATTAAAGAAAGGTTCTGAACTTGAACTGTGTTTCCCTTCACCCCAAAAACTATCACAAAAATTAGATCTGTTAATTACTCTTTTCTTCTTACTTTTGGCCTTCATAAAAGGGTTTGGTTTGGTTTATCTAGTGATCAAATTCTGTTTAAACCTAAAATAAATAATTTCCTTTTTAATTCAAAAGCCTTTTAAACAATGGATTCAATATGCTTCTTCTTTTTATAAAATAGTGCTCTTTTTTATATTTTTTCACATCTTTTAGGAAGTTAAAAACAACTCTATTATAAAAAATCTTTTTTCTGATATCTTTATACTGATTGTGCCTTCTTTCACCATACATTGCGTCTTTTGAATGTAATGTTCCATTTTATCCTTTGTTTTTATTCATATTCTTTTTTCTGGCCAAAGCATTCTTTGTACTTTGGACAATCTGCACACTGTTTCTAGGCTTTGAAAGTTTTTTAATGAGTTATTTTGTTGTCTTACTGGATAGATGTTTGAAGCAGTCTATGTGTAAAGGCCTGGGTCACTTCTTGAGTACTTGGGACTGACTGAATGATTAGAGTACGGCAATGAGTGTGCCTGTGTTCATTTATTAGTGGTTGGGGTTTAGCACAGTGAATGAATTAGTACATGGTGCTGAATGGGTCACTAGAGGAGTGCAAGGGGATTGACAGGGTGTTTGCTGGAGTGTATGGACAATGATTGGGGAATTGAAGGTGTGATAGACAAATGTGTAAGTAGTTAAAGGACTCCATGCATAGTGGATAGAGGTTTGAAGCAGTCTATGTGCTATGGCCTCAGTCACTGCATGAATACTTGGGTACTGACTGTATGATTGAAATACTGGAAGGAGAGTACATGAGTAAATGTATAAGTCGTTGGGTTTTGGCGCAGTAAATGGATTAGTATATGGTGCTGAATGGGTAACTAGAGGAGTGCAAGGGGAGTGACAGTGTGTTTTCTGGAGAGTATAGACATTGACTTGGGAATTGGAGGTGTTAAAGACAAATGTGTAGGTATTTAGAGGGCTGCATGCATAGTGGATAGGGGTTTGAAGCAGTCTATGTGCTAAGTCCTTAGTCATTCTATGAATACGTGGGTACTGACTTAATGATTATACTACAGAAAGTTTTGGTGCAGTGAATGGATTAGTACATGGTGCTGAATGGGTCACTAGAGGATTGCAAGTGGAGTGACTGGAAAATTGAAGGTGCGAATGACAAATGTGTAGGTAGTTAGAGGTATGCATGCATAATGGGAAAGGGTTTGAGGCAGTCTATGTGCTAAGGCCTGAGTCACTCAATGAATACTTGGGACTGAATGAACGATTAAAGTACTGGACGAAAGTGCCTAGGTCAATTTATAAGTGGTTGAGTTTTGGCGCAGTGAATGGATCAGTACATGTTGCTGAATGGGTCACTAGAGGAGTGCAGGGGGAGTGACAGGGTGTTTCCTGGACTGTATGGACACTGACTGGGGAATTGAAGGTGTGAAAACCAAATGTGTAGATGGTTAGACAACTGCATGCATCGTGTATAGGGGTTTGAAGCAATCTATGTACAAACGTCTGAGTCACTACATTAGTAGTGCGGTACTGACTGAATGATTTAAATACTGGAAGGAGAGTGCCTAGGAGAATTAATAAGTGGTTGGGTTTTGACGCAGTGAATGGATTAGTACATGCTGCTGAATGGGTCACTAGAAGATTGCAAGGGGAGTGACAGGGTGTTTGCTAGAGTGTATGGACACTGACTGGGGAATTGAAGGTGTGAAAGACAAATGTGTAGGTGGTTAGAGAACTGCATGAACATTGGATAGGGGTTTGTAGCAGTCTATGTGCTAAGGCCAGAGTCATTCCCTGAATACTTGGGACTGACTGAATGATTAGAGTACTGCACAGAGAGTCCATAGAGAAATGTTTAAGTGGTTGGGTTTCGGCACAGTGAATGGATAAGTACATGGTGCTGAATGGGTCACTAGTAGGGTGCAAAGGGAGTGAAAGGTTGTTTGCTGGAGTGTATGGAAAATGACTGGGAAATTGAAGGTGTGAAAGACAAATGTGTAGGTGGTTAGAGGTATGCATGCATTGTGGATAGGGGTTTGAGGCAGTCTATGTGCTAAGGCCTGAGACACTCCATGAATACTTGGGACTGACTATATGATTAGAGTACTGCACGGAGAGTGCCTAGGTGAATTAGGTTGTTGAGTTTTGGCGCAGTGAATGGATTAGTACATGGTGCTGAATGGGTCACTAGAGGAGTGCAAGGGGAGTGACAGGGTGTTTCCTGGAGTGTATGGACACTGACTGGGGAATTGAAGGTGTGAAAAACAAACGTGTAGATGGTTAGAGGACTGCATGCATCGTTTATAGGGGTTTGAAGCAATCTATTTGCAAAGGCCTGAGTCACTGCAATAGTAGTGCGATACTGACTGAATGATTGAAATACTGGAAGGAGAGTGCCTAGGAGGATTTATAAGTGGTTGGGTTTTGGCGCAGTTAATGGATTAGTAAATGGTGCTGAATGGGTCACCAGAGGAGTGCAAGCGGAGTGACAGGGTGTTTGCTGGAGTGTATGGACGGTGACTGGGGAATTGGAGGTGTTAAAGACAAATGTGTAGGTGGTTAGATGGCTGCATGCATAGTGGATAGGAATTTGAAGCAGTCTATGAGCTGAGGTCTGAATCGTTCCATGAATACTTGAGTACTGACTGAATGATTAGAGTACTGCAAGTAGAGTGCCTAGGTGATTTTATAAGTGGTTGGGTTTTGGCACAGTGAATGGATTAGTATATGGTGCTGAATGGGTCACTGGAGGAGTGCTAGGGGAGTGACAGTGTGTTTTCTGGAGTGTATAGACAATGACTTGGGAATTGAAGGTGTTAAAGACAAATGTGTAGGTCGTTAGAGGGCTGCATGCATAGTGGATAGGGGTTTGAAGCAGTCTATGTGCTAAGTCCTTAGTCACTCCATGAAGACTTGGGTACTGACTGAATGATTAGAGTACTTCAAGGAGAGTGCCTAGGTGAATTTGTAATTGGTTGGGTTTTGGCACAGTGAATGGATTAGTACATTGTACTGAATGGTTCATTAGAGGAGTGCAAGGGGAGTGACGGTGTTTGCTGGAGTGTATAGACACTGACTGGGGAATTGAAGATGTGAAAGACAAATGTGTAGGTGGTTAGAGGACTGCATGAATAGTGGATAGGGATTTGAAGCAGTCTGTGTGCTAAGGTCTGAGTCACTCCATGAAGACTTGGTACTGACTGAATGATTAGAGTACTGCAAGGAGAGTGCCTAGGTGAATTTGTAATTGGTTGAGTTTTGGCACTATGAATGGATTAGTACATGGTACTGAATGGGTCACTAGAGGAATGCAATGGGAGTGTCGGTGTTTGCTGGATTGTATAGACACTGACTGGGGAATTGAAGGTTTTAAAAAATAATGTGTAAGTGATTAGAAAACTGCATGCATAGTGGATAGGAGTTTGTAGCACTCTATGTGCTAAGGCCTGAGTCACTCTGCCATGGAGATGGGCGTTGCCTTCACACAGTATTATGTTAGCATGAGCTTATAAAAAGTTTAAATGCCATTTTTCCTTTCTGCTGCATTTCTGCACATGGCACATAATGTTATTAATGCTTTGAGCCTAGTAGAATATTTTGCTTCACACAAGAATAATTTGTTTTCCTATTGTATCTATTTTGCTTGGTAAGCTATGTCTATACAGTGAGTGCCGAGGCCTTCAAGGTTATTTCAATACAGTGTTGTTGTTCGGTCTGATCAGCACACGTCCTAGACATAACACATGTGCAGCTGTGGCCAACTCTGGTTTTTGCGCGTTTAATATTGCACTGCGCAGAGCATGCAAACACACTTGAAGAATATTCGCATGCAGAGAGCTGGTGTAGAAGATGATGTGATCCCTTTCTACTAAGACCAGAGGTATGGGGCCACCCTACTAAAACCCAGAGAGACCTTCTGTAGATATAATATAATGTACTAGCAAGGGAGTGTAAGACTGAGGTGCTACATACACTTCTTCCATTTAGCATTTTAACATGCTTTTACCCTTTCTATTTTATGGAATAGTAACTATGCTGATAACCTTGTTGCTTATAATATGTTTGCTTGTATTAGCTAAGATACTGCGCCTGTGAACACGGCATTAGAAATGAATATTTCAAACTTGCACGTGTCCTCATTTACTCCTCGTTTTGGACTGGTTTGTTAGTATAACGAAAGAGTGTTCATGTGTTCCACGATACCTGAGGTGTACTAAGTTCATGTTCTGGGTTGTCTAATCATTGGGGGTATGGAAGAACCAATGAGACACTTATTGGTAGTCTGGTAGAGGATTTTGGCAACTAAGGTGAGTTTGGGCACACTCTGATTCACTGAGGTTCCAAGTCTCTATGCACAGTTCTGTGTAGGAGCAGAATCCCTGTGACATGGCGCCCAATCGTTGGTGGTCTTAATACATGACGCTTTTGTTGTGCTTATATCAGTCCTTAACCCCCTTCACTATTGTTTCTGGAAGACAGTGGGGTCGGACAAACCTACCTATAGTTACATAGGTCTTTTCAAGCTTAAATCTTTTTAAACGGTTTCCTTTTGAATTGCTACCCAGTTGTGCTACATAGGTTTTTATTGTACCTCTTTCTTACTGTGTCGTTATGGCTGATGTTGAAATACCGCAGAATAGTCGAATTGCGGTTCACGGTCATTTGCAGGCTTATAACGTCGAGTTAGAGGGCATGGCAGTTATTTCGGTAGTGAGTGCGGAAGTAGCTTACCCTTTCGAGATTTTCTACTCATGGGTGACCTTCCCTGCTGTCAATGCAAATACTGGTGTGTTTGACACTTATGCTTCCACTGCTGTGCCACAGGAATATGTTCCGTATAGGACACAGGAAGTTCCGATTAATGCTTGGCAGCACTGAGTTTGGTTTATTGGTGCCCTACCCCACACTTTGTTGGTAACAAGGTTAGGTCCTTTGTCCATTTCAGGCGCTAATTGGGTGTTTTGGACGGATTTAATTCGCATTATGGACATGGAGCAGTTCCCGTTGCAGATTTACTGCTGCTACATACAGTGGCAATTAGTGTAATTAGGTTTTTAGTGCAATGCATTACCCGCAATCTCCCAGGCGGGGCACCAGGTGTTGCGGCGCTTCCAGCCGGACCAAGCGGTATGAAACTTAGTCCTGTCATGGTTAATGTAGTGATGGGCAAGCGCCCCCACGATAAGGATGACATGCCTTTCTGGCTTCCTGAAAATTTGACCAGTTGGAAGCAGTATTTCCTAACACGACTCCTGTTGAAAAACACAGGATTCTGACAATTAGTTTGCCGAAATACTTGATACCAGAGGCTGCTAACTGAGAGTCTTGGGGTACGATTTTTGCTGCGGTGCATACGAGGTGCTTCGGCACTCTGTCAATGACCTTCCTTCCCTCGGTCATTAAGCGTGTTCAGGATGAGCTTTGGACCTGAGGCAGCAGTTAAATTGGGTATGCGGCTATGCAGCAGTTTTGACGTAGTTTCTGATCTCGTACTTGCGAATGTCAAGAGGGATGCGGTAAGCTCTCAGGTGTCTAATGCTTTTCAGGCTGTTCCCAATGCCGATTAACCCCGACAGTTACCGATAATTATTACAGCGCCTTATAAGACCGTGGGCCAAACATAATTTGGGTGTCAAGCCCTTTTCTACGAAAGAGAGAAAGCAACCCCAATGACAGAAGTCAGAAACAGTGAATGGATTAATACATGGTGCTGAATGGGTCACTACAGGAGTGCAAACAGAGTGACAGGGTGTTTGCTGGAGTGTATGGACACTGACTGGGGATTTGAAGGTGTGAAAGACAAATGGGTAGGTGGTTAAAGGACTGCATGCATAGTGTATAGGGGTTTGAAGCTGTCAATGTGATACGGCCTGAGTCACTTAATGAATACTTGGTTTCTAACGGAATTATTAGAGTACTGCAAGGAGAGTGCCTAGGTCAATTTATAAGTGGTTGGGTTTTGGCGCAGTGAATGGATTAGTACATGGTGCTGAATGGGTCACTAGAGGAGTGCCAAGGAAGTGGCACAGTGTTTGTTGGAGTGTATGGGCACATATTATGAAATTGAAGGTGTGAAAGACAAATGTGTAGATGGCTAGAGAACTGCATGCATAGTGGATAGGGCTGTAGCAGTCTATGTGCTAAGGCCTGAGTTACTCCATGAATACTTTGGCACTGACTGAATGATTAAAGTACTGCAAAGAGAGTGCCTAGGTGAATTAATAAGTGGTTGGGTTTTGGCGCAGTAAATGGATTAGAACATGGTGCTGAATGGGCCACTAGAGAAGTGCAAGGGGAGTGACAGGTTGTTTGATAGAGTGTATGAACACTGACTCGAATATTGAAGGTGTGAATGACAAATGTGTAGGTGTTATGTTATGTTATGTTAAAATATTTTATACCGCGCACGTTCACCGAAACGGTTTCTTGGCGCTCATAACAGATGCGGAGGGCAAGGGCAGAGATTTACTCAAATGCTAACTGATAGAGAAATGTCTTCAGTGTCCTACGAAAGCACTCGTAGGTAGGGAAATGGCGAAAGGAGGACGGAAGGGAGTTCCAAAATTTGAGAGCTAAAAAAGAGAAACGGAGGCCGCCATGTTTTTTGCGACGAATTTGAGGGATAAGCAGAAGGTTATCAGCGGAAGAGGGAAGGTTTCTCGTAGGTTTATACCGCTTCAGGCTAGAAGAAATGAAGGCAGGCGCATGATTGGAAAGGGCTTTGAATATTGTGCAGCCAAGCTTAAAAGTGCAGCGTTTGGCCACCGGGAGCCAGTGCAGGCTCCGTAATAGCGGTGAGACGTGCAGAAGCTTAGGCTGATGATATACCAAGCAAGCAGCCTGGTTTTGTATCAGCTGCAACCTGTGGAGCTGGTAGGCGGGGATCCCTGCGTATAGGGTGTTAGCAAAGTCAATTCTGGACATTACAAGAGCCAAGATGACGAGGATAAGTGCATCTCTGGTGAGAAATCTACAGATTTTGCGTATCCTACGCAGGTGGAAGAAGCAGGATGATGTTACAGCACTAATCTGAGGCTTCATAGAAAGGTCACCAAAGATGACTACACTGAGGCTTTTCATGGACTTGACAGGACTGGGGGATCCCAAGTGAGTGGGGCCAAAAGCTGTCATTCCACGGGTTGGCGGATCCACCCACCAGCACCATTTCGCACTTTGTGGGATTTAGTTTGAGCTGACTGTGAGGCATCCAGTCTGAGATGTCTAGCATGGTGGTTTGAAAACTGATACAGGAGGAAAGAGAGGTGTCTATAGGAAAGATCAACTGCAAATCATCCTCGTAGTTGAAAATTGCTGCAGAGGATTTGCAAAGAGAAACTATAAGGGGCTACATATACAGGTTGATGAGCAAGGGGGATAGAGCGGAGCCCTGAGGGACTCCGCAAGCAAGAGAAGAGAAAGGAGCAGAAAAAGTGGAAAGATGTACGGCTTGGGAACGCTTGTCCAGGAAAGATCTGGCCCAGTCGAGAGCTATGCCCTGGATGCCGGCATTGTTGACATGGTCAATCAGTATAGTATGATCGACCGTGTCAAAAGCCGCCGACAAATCCAACAGGACGAGGGCTTGAGAGATGTGATTATCAGCACCTGTTCTTAGAGTGTCCATAACAGCCACAATGACCGCCTCAGTAGAATGAAGAGGGCAGAAACCGGCGGAAGGTGGTTAGAGGTATGCATGCAGAGTGGGTAGGGGTTTGAGGAAGTCTATGTGCTAAGGCCTGAGGCACTCCATGAATACTTGGGTACTGACTGAATGAATTGAGTACTGCACGGAGAGTACCTAAGTGAATTTATAAGTGGTTGAGTTTTGGCGCAGTGAATGGATTAGTACATGGTGCTGAATGGGTCACTAAAGGAGTCCAAGGGGAGTGACAGGGTGTTTCCTGGAGTGTATGGACACTGACTGGGGAATTGAAGGTTTGAAAAACAAATGTGTAGATGTTTAGAGGATTGCATGCATCATGGATAGGGGTTTGAAGCAATTTATGTGCAAAGGCCTGAGTCATGATTGAAATACTGGAAGGAGAGTGCCTAGGAGAGTTTATAAGTCGTTGGGTTTTAGCCCAGTCAATTGATTAGTAAATGGTGCTGAATGGGTCACTAGAGGAGTGCAAGAGAAATGATATGGTGTTTGCTGGAGTGTATGGACACTGACTTGGGAATTGAAGGTGTGAAAGTTAAATCTGTTGGTGGTAAGAGGACTGCATGCATAGTGGATAGGTGTTTGAAACAGTCTATATGCAAAAGCGTGAGTCACGCCATGAAAACTTCTGTCCTGACTGAATGATTAGAGTACTGCAAGGAGAGGTACTTGTTGAAAGTATAAGTGGTTGGGTTTTGGCAAAGTGAATGGATTAGTACATGGTGCTTAATGTGTCACTAGAGGAGTGCAAAGGGACTGACAGTGTGTTTGCTCGAGTGTATAGACACTGACTGGGGAATTGAAGGTATGAAAGACAAATGTGTAGGTGGTTAGAGGATTGCATGCATAGTGGATAGGAATTTGAAGAAGTCTATGTGCTAAGGCCCAAGTCACTCGATGAATACTTGATTACTGACTGAATGATTGAAATACTGGAAGGAGAGTGCCTAGGAGAATTCATAAGTGGTTGGGTTTTGGCGCAGTGAATGGATTAGTACATGGTGCTGAATGGGTCACTAGAGGAGTGTAAGGGGAGTGACAGGGTGTCTGCTGGAGTGTATGGACACTGACTGGGGAATTGAAGGTGTGAAATACACATATGTAGGTGGTTAGAGGACTGCATGCATAGTGGATAGGGGTTTGAAACAGTCTATGTGCTAATGCCTGAGTCACACCATGAATACTTCCGTACTGACTGAATGATTAGAATACTACAAGGACAGTGCCTAGTTGAATGTATAAGTGGTTGGGTTTTGGCACAGTGAATGGATTAGTACATGGAGTGCAACCGGAGTGACAAGGTGTTTACTGGAGTGTATGGACACTGACTGGGGAATTGAATTTGTGAAAGACAAATGGGTAGGTAGTTAGAGGACTGCATGCATAGTGTATAGGGGTTTGAAGCAGTCTATGTGCTAAGGCCGGAGACACTGCATGAATACTTCCGTACTTTCTGAGTGATGAGAGTACTGCAAGGAGAGTGCCTGGGTGAATTTATAAGTGGTTGTTTTTTTGGCGCAGTGAATGAATTAGTACATGATGCAGAATGGGTCACTAGAGGAGTGCAAGGGGAGTGACAGGATGTTTGCTGGAGTGTATGGACACTGACTGGGGAATTGAAGTAATTATGGGCGAAATTTACGAATTCGGTACGCGAATTCATGCGAAAGCGAATTCGCAGTCCGCAAAATTCATGAATTTGTGCGAATTTTGCGTGTTCGCGTGGCGCTGTGCATGCTCACGGAGGGGTTTTTCAGCGCTCCGACCGTGAAGTTACCCATGCAGCCATACATAGGCACAGCCATCTTGGTTTCAGTGTTCGCGCTGCGTATTTCCGTTTCCGGGCACTAGTTGCATGCTCGCGTTGGGCATTTCCTACGTGCTTGGCGCAATTACGTCATTGCGTCCGTTTTTGCGTGTTCGCAGGGGAAATATCGCGCGAACTTACCCACGCGTTCCTCAATGGGCGCGGCCATCTTGTTTTTCATTCATTGCTATGGTTGCCGGCGATTAAGGGGGGAGGATGGATTGGCCCGGCAGATTTTCAGCGCAGTGGAGGTGGCCGCACTTATCTTTTATGTTCAGCGCCACGGAGGTCTCTCCTGATAACAGGTAAGTAAATCAGAATTCGTAATTCAGCTGATTTTAGAGGAATATTTGTAAGTTTAAAAAATCGACAATTAAAAACTTTTTCAGCAAAAAACAGTCATTGATATCCAATGGTAGGAAATGCAAGTTACTTGGGAGTACAGTTAGAATTAGGGGAGGGCGGAATTTTCAAAATTCACTTTCACAAGCTATCGCAAAAATGTCAAAACATCTCTGCAAACACGTGGAAATATCGCAAAGAAACTGAAGTATTTTTCCCAACTGTTTGCGATATTTTCTGCGTGATTGCTTTGAAAATGTCTCTCCAACTTACCCATGCGGTCGCTCATGGGCGCGGCTATCTTGTTTTCACTTGTCCCACCCACTCGCGATGCTTATTTCCTGTTCTGAGTCACGCAATGCATGCTCACACCCGTACGCGATATGTATTTCTGTTCGGGAAAGCAGTTACGTGTTTGCAATGCTTTTTGCATGCTCAGGGAGAAAATATCGCGCAAACTTGCCCACTAGGTCGCAATGGGTGCGGCCATCTTGTTTTCACTCTATTGTATGGTTCTGGGGCCTGCGTTTTGAACCCTCCCTCTATCTTTTCAATCCTTTGTTTCTAGACACTTTTTTTAAAATCTATTTTATTTATTATCTCTCTGACTATTTTCCTTCTTCTATATTTTAGTTTTTTTCTACTTTTTGTGTTTTTAACTACTTTTTCACTCTTTTTCTATTACCTGCTTTTTCCATTTCTTTTTTAATTTTTAAATTTTCTTTTCTGCCCCCCGCCTACCCCAGAACCATGGCAAAGGGGCACAGGGCTCATCGCAGCCAGAGCCATGACTGCCTTCCTTGCAGAAGGTGGCACCCACAAGGGGTGCAGGCACAGGCCTTATTTGGGGAGGTGGAATTGGCTGCACATGTTTTCTTTGTGCAGCGCCACCTCCACTTAACCCTGGCAGCAGGTACCAGGCCTGGGTCCGGGTACAGGCTCCGGGATCATCTGCAGCAGTGGGGGAAGGTGCGCCTGGCATTGTTTCGCTGCTCTGGGGTCCGGCGCACCCTGAACCAGTTGATGCACCGGTGGTCCGATATCCTGGACCGGGAGCAGGACCTGCTGAACCTGCTAGGAGTGCAGGTCCCGGGTCTTGGTGAGTAACTATTTAATTACTACATTGTGTCTGTTCTTCTGCTCTGTGTTATATATTGCGAATATCTTTTTTTTCCCAACCAGCTAGAATGCTGCTGCTTACATTACAGGTAAATTACTTTTAAAAGTATTCTGTGATTGTTATGATACAGGAGCTCTTCTGTGCTACTGATCTTACTTGTTTGCAACTTTGCATTTGCGATCGCTTAGTGTGATTATGTAAGAGTTTATTTTAGAGAAATTAAGTTACGTAATGCTATAGTGACTCCAGTTCTTACTTTGTCCTGTCACTAAGAGATAGGGGCGGATTGATACTTAGGTTTAGTTACTTTTTAGGAGTTTGTAATTTAGTGGTATGCGTGACGCCCCCTCTGTAACATCACGAGCTGCTAGTACCCCAGTCTTTATTAGAACCTTTTCTAGTTTGTTCAATGCGTGGTAGTAGGCTTAGCACTAGCAGAACATCAGCATTAATCAACCAACCACAAATTTGGTGTGTACAAAAATGTAGTTATGTGTCCTCCATTTGACAAAATGCATTGTTGAGGACTAAAAGAAGTGGAAATGCATGCTTAATGTACAATTGGCATGCCTGGAATAGGTGGGCTAGGTCAGGTGATACGTCATACTAAGGCTTAGTTAGTATTCTGGAATCAGAATGGAAGACTGGATTAGTGTTGATAAATAGTAAGTAGTTGAACCACGAATCTCCCGATACTACTTGTTGACCAGATGAGATTGATCTGTTAATTTAGTTATTGCAATTTTTGTTTACATTAGTGTTTTTTTGACCATTTTTAAAAAATATTTTATTTGTTTCACACCAATAATCAATGTTTGTCTCTTTCTTATATCTTTCCTGTTCAGCACCCAGGGGCAGGCAGACAGGGTCTCAGTCGGTGGGAGGAGCACGACACCAGCAACAGGAGGACACCAACGAGGGCTCTTATGCTGGCCCTAGTAAGTCTTCTTGTTTTTAATATTAATAATTCTTATTCCATTACTGCACCATATTTTTCCGCACTATTGTTTCCGTTTCCTAATACTATTTTTTACCAGCAATTATCCTTCAATCTGTACTCTCTGTTTCAAATTCTTGTTATCGCTTCCTCTGCTATGATGACTCTCTGTACGACAACTATCATTCTGTCTGTAGTAGCTAAGCTTGCTCAGTTGGCCACTCTTTATTTAAAGTTTTTTAATAAAACTCAGATTCACCAGTAGCTCTAGCCATTGAGTGCAATCCTTTGGGTTGTCTGTAAATTAGAAATATCGATTTAATAATAACCCTAAACAAAAATAAACTATGTAAAAAACCCACAAAACCTGACCCACCCGTCTCCCTAACGCCAACCAATGTCCTCTTGTTCTTCTTCTATTCATATTGATCTTGAGTTTTTGTTAATAGTGAGGCCTTTTGACTATTCCTACCAACAAATGCCCTACCAGATTTATTACTATTTTGATAGGATAGGACATACTAGTACTGTTGTAGGGATTTTGCACGTACAGATCTTTGCTTAAGAAAATAGGATGTTGGTGATGGGAGGTTGGACCTTCCTCACACCTGAATCAGAAGTTCAGAACCCACCACAATCCCCTGCCCGACTAGTTATAGTAGTGTCTCGTCATAACTATTAGCTCTCCGAACCCTCCCCCCAAAATACCCAACAAGTAGACAACCCAGAACATAACACACCTGACCTCTCAGTCGTGGAAGCAATGATTATGCATACCCTTCCTTTCTCTTGCTCACTCGTGTAAGTCCACTCCGCATGCCACTGAGTCTACGTAAGTTCAAAAGTTTTACTTTGAATTGACAAGCTATCTACATTGTTCTATAACGCAGCACCAACGCTAAAATGCATAACATTAAAACAATAAAGATTGTTACACTTACAAGTACAACAACTAGAATTCCATAGGGAAAAAAGGGAAATCATGATAACTGAACAATGTTGGAAGCACCACCATCCCCTTGTTAGGAATATAGTTTATATAACATTTTAAATGAAGATCTCTGAAAGAATTCTGGGGCCCCCCACCTTTGAGGAACCTAGTACCGGTAGTTGTTACATCATAAGCTCTGCAAAACTCTGGTTGGTAGAAGGGAATCTTCTGCCTGTAATGAGAAAAATGGTGCGCGTTAGTATATTGCAAGCATTTCTCAGCCGTGCCAAAAAGTGTAGCATTTTTATAGATAAGCAATATGGACTAACACCACAACTTCATTAAAAAGTGGTTTGTTAATGTTTTGGTTGACCTTGTACGTAGCACTTAGACTGGAGCAGTATGAGGTCATGTTGGCTCAAACGTGTCTTATACAACAAGCTGTGAGGTAACGTCACATCTGCAAAAATAAAAGACACAAAGGTAAAATGGTTGCACGGCTCGGGCTAACTAGGCAAAGACTAGAATGACCCTAGGGACGAAATAACTACTAATGTCTACTCTAGTACTACCTGATTTGTACTAGTGATGTGTTGTATGCTATTTTAACTCATTTTTTAATCTTGCTACTGACCAATAGGGGGAGGTGTATATGACACATAATAAATGTGTAATGTTTTTTCTAGGCGCACTACCAACCACTAGTGCTGGGGCCAGCTGCGATGGCGGCGTGGCTGGCGAGGACACAGCAGTAGCGGATAGAGCTGCAGGGGGTGCGCCAGCACCAGTGGTGGGCAGTGGTTAGTTAGATTCATAATCTTAACTATTTACATTACACTCACTGCAAGGGTGTACTGTATGTATACTGTACTGTTGAGACTTAGGGCCCCATTAGGATGGCAGGCGGATTTCCCCCACTGGGCCGGCAGTAGTCACCGCTGGCCCAGCGGCAGCAAACTGTCCGCCATCCCTGTAGAAAAGACCCCCCACCATATTACAATGGCTGGGGGGTCCGCGGCAGATGGAATGATTGTCCGCCGCTTTTCCGCATGGTTGACATGTCGACCGGACAGAAAGGGTTCAATATGGTGCTGGTGTCTGAAAGCCACCGCCAGCCATATTAGAATGTGCATTTTCGGATGCCTTCCCGTGGCGGCATTGCCGCCAACGGAAAGGTATGCACAGTATGCTTGGGGGGCACGTTGCAGGCCTCCATGGACTCCGGGGGGGTGCACATGGGGGTGCCTATGGTACCCCCTGCCTTTCAAAGCAAAAAGTGGTAGGCACTGCGCGGTGCCTGTCACGTTGTGCTTTGTAAAGCACAACATGCATTTTTACCATTGCAGCGCGCGGAGCTTTCAGCACCACCCGCCGCAATGTTAAAAATATGGGATGCGTCCTAACTTTGGTGGGTGCATCCTAATTGCCCACATGGGACCCCCACCCTAATGGCAGGTGGTCTCTTCTAGGGTGAGGATGGCGGGCAGTAAAAGTCTGCCCGCCATCCTAATGATGCCTTAAGTAAGTAAGAGTTGTTGTGAACGTTTAAATAGTCAAGACACCCTTTCTTTGGCATTAGTAAAGGCATTAGGGGAAGGAGAATTGAGTAACCAATGGCCTCTTCCATTTGATTTCAGCTCCGCTTTGAAAGTTTTGTGAAGAAGACTAAAAGTCAGATCAGATAACCTGGTGTTGGACTAAAAGGAAAAGACGGGTAAAAGGAGGAAGGACGGGCAAGATATAATATTTATGACTGACAGAGGGAAGGATACATGTGATGTAAGCATGCAAATTGCAAAGGTGGCTGAAAGGAATCTGATGCATGGTTGGTTGAATGCCTAACAAAATCCAGCAAATGTTAAAGACCAAGCAAGTGGGAGGATAGATACATACCACAAATTGTATGTACTGTGCTTTATAGTGCTACCATGCCACTATGTGTATAATTAACTTGTCTTACTGTTTTTCTAGGAGTATATTTTACAATAGTCTTGTTTTTTTCTTTTTGATATACAGCTACTCCTTCCAAAACCGATCGGAAGTAGTTGGCCGCCAAGGCATGGCGCCGGAACCTGGAGGCGATACAAGTGTAATATCGACGGCTGGTGGTCCTGGAAGAGGAGGAGGAGGAGGCAGCAGCTGAACACTCCTCCAATGCCCCAGGCCCCAGACAATGCCCTTCAGCGGTACAGCGCCACTGTCTGGCGGCCAGTCACCGCCGCCGCCTTTCCATCACTGGTGCCCCCCACTGTGGCTGCAACTGCAGCGCACCAAAGTGCCCCATCTCCCTACTTGAGGAGGCAGTGCGTGTCCTCCAAAGACAATCTCGCCAAACCTAGGAGACCCTGTTTATTTCCGCTTTTTTATTTATTGTCTTGGTGGGTGGGAATGGGCTTTTGGGTTTTAGACGTTTGGTTGGACTTCTTTATGGACATTCTTTGGGGTTAGGGAGAGGGGTGGGTCAGGTTAGGTGTTTTTTTTACATAGTTTATTTTTGTTAGGGTTATTAACACAACAATATTTCTAATTTACATACAATGTTGCCAATGTTTTGTGGGTGGGTTTAATGTTTTACATCACACTGTTTCCTTGCTGGTGCAGGGCCGCTCATAGCCAGTGTTTGATTTAAATAATTAGCTTACTTCGAAAGACACAAAAAGATAAATGCGGCACCCCTCACTGATTGAGTTGACTTACTAGTACTGTCAGTCTCTCTCTTCTAGTCTACGCATTCTTTAACTGGACTCAAAGGGGTGTGTGAATTGATTGAAAACATGTCCATTATTAATTATGCCTCCCCCAAACTTCTCTTACCTTTGCTTGATGTTTAACTTAGGACATAGCGATGGCTGCATGGTGATGATGGTTTACTTTTTTAACATGCCATGGTTGTGTTGGTGGTAGGAGTAGTAGACACTGGCAGGGCAGCAGCACTTGCAAAAAAAGAAAATGAGACAGTCAATCGCCTGGGAGAGACTGTTCGAGGAGTAGTAGAATGAAGTACAGTACAAAACTTTCCGCGGAACAATAATATGCAAAAATATTTTACAAAAAAAATAACAGTGGTGAGGATAGCCTACTAAACAGAGTTATAAACTATAGTTGTGTTAAGTCACTTGACTAGGCCCAGAGCACAATCGACAAAAGCGTAACAGTTAGTGCTGTGTATGAGGATGACAACAAATCCTGTCAGTGCCGGCAATTAATGTGGATGTATATGTTCCTTTGGTAAATTAAAATCACCTCTAAAATATACAGCTCTTGTGTGGCCGAGAAGAAGAAGATCCTCACTCTGCCTTGAAAATGAAGTACTGTTGCTTTCGCCACATCCGCCCCAGCAAGCATGTGATAAATTATTGGTGTACATTTAATTTAGTCACACCTTAATAACTCACACAGCCCTGGGAAGAGGGTTAGGGTTTGTTGAATGGATGGAAAGGGGGGTTTGGGGAAAGGTTTGAAAATGAAAAACAGTACGCATGGACAAACAACAAAACACAATCTCTGTAGACTACCATATCCATATCAATATGCTAAGATAGAAAAAGGAAATGCATGCATGATGATGATTGATAAGGAGACTCGGATTACATACAGTTCTTGTTCTTGTTCAGTTGTTCCGGGCCTACTTTTACAGATAGCAACTAAAAAATGTAAATATTGGTAGGAATGAATCATAAACAGAGAGCAAACCTAATGATAATAATAACAATAAATGTAAATGTAAATGTAGTATACTTGTAAAGCACACAGCTGCCCCAGCAACAGGGCGTCCCGGCGCTGTATAATGCTATGGGACCCTTCCTGGCTCTCCCTGTGAGATGCCCCTCCAGGGCACCCCTAAGGTGAAGCCAGGCATCCCAGTGTTGTTGGTGCCGTTGTGCAGATTAAGCAAGCTATTGCCCAGAGTTGCAGAGTGGGACCCGAGGTGAGAATTATCGAGTCCGCGGACATTGAGCCCAAGACCCTGCCGCGTCGGGAATTGAACCCTGGTCCCGGGCCTGATCTCTGCTTCAGAGTCTGCTGCTTCTAACCAGTGAGCCACACTTCTCCTAAGAAGAACACACTGTTGTAAAGATTGTAGACAAAAAAATTAAATGAAATTATTTAAAAGATGATGAAAGTTGATACTGTTACTGTGTTATTCTGTTCAAAAATGTGGATTTGCATCTCAGCATTCCTCTTGGTCCTCTCGTCCATCAATCTTGGGTGTCACCAGTCGCCACTGCCTGCCTGGCAAATGTAGATTTGTTGGTAAGGTAAGTGTGCATTGTAATGTTTTCCCAAGTATAGCACAAGGCCCGGCCTGTAATTGTAGAAGGAAAAACAAAAGGATATTGAGAAACAAAGTTGAAATAAATGCACAAGTTATGGTGTAGTACAAGAACACTTTCCGAGGCGGCATGTATGCATCATCTCTACTCCAGTCAGTTTCCAGCATTGACCTTCAAAAACAATAGGACAGGGCAGGCCCTCACTGATGGCACGTCGCTTAGCACAACCTCCGTTTAGAGTACATTTTTTAAAAGAGTTGGACAAAGCACATATCCAGCAACATAGCATTTTACAATTTAAGTGACTAAATCAATGCACAGCAGCCAAGCCACCACTACACTCGACTCCACTTCTATACAAACATTTAGGTCTGCTGTGATTTTTGTTGACTTGTTTACCTTTTATGCCACTCATCAAACGTCCTCCTGACTTGTTATTATTCCATCAATCATCTTCCATACTTGTACTGACAGACTGTGAAGATCGGTCTGCAGTAGAAGTACAATTTTCTTATTACAAAAGACTAGAATTATTACTGACTTGAGCACTCTTTAGTGTGTAGAGTAAGTGAGTAAGACTACTGGTACACTTTGACTTCACTTCATGCACAACAAATTACAAAAACACAAACACCAATCACTTAAATCAGATGTCCAATGCATGCCATTAATTTTCATTACCATTTACCTGTTCGTTCTAATCTTAAGTTTTTTCGCCATCACCATCATGGTCCGTGCTGTTGTCATACTCAGTGTGAAATGTACAGATTGAGTCCCCTTCCTGTATTCAATCAAAAGCAATGCATCAAGCTGCAGTAGAAGTACACATTTCTTATTAAAAATAGTTGCAACAAGGGTAAAGTTGCCTTGAGTTACGTTTAGTGTGTGGATTGATGATTAGTGCACAATGAAGTAACTTCATGCACAGCAAACAAAAACAAAATCACTCAGTCTGCGTCCAATGAAAGGTATCATTCATTACCTGTTCCATCTCATTTTCACTTTTCAGTTAATCTCGGCTCAGAAAGGAGAATAGCTATAATAGTCATCATATTCAACTTCTTTTGGTGGGACTAGAAAAAACTAAATTTTTTCTTCTATTTAGCATCATCCAATCATCATCTGTTTTGAGGGCAATGGATTTAAGGAGATTCAGGAGGATGGAGCGGAGGAGCTGGATTTGGAGGACTGTACTGTGAAATGCCGACAGCTGAAACTTGTATTTTGAAATAAGAAGAGTAGAAGACGGTGGTGATGGATTTGTTGCAATTCAAAGTTTGTAACCGGAAAGACAGACACACAAATAAAGGAAAATAAGGGAGGAAGACAGTAAGTGCAAGCCTAATTGTCAGGGAAGTATAGCTCATCCTCAAACTCTGGGGGTTCAACTAGTAGTAGACATTACTTCAGTCACCTGAGCCGCTGTCCTCATCTTCTCAGCTGATTCATTTTGATCATTGTTAACCTCTCCACGTTTTTGGGTGAGAGACTGGTTCTTGTCACTGTTAAAATGGAACCAGCAGCACTGAAAACACGTTCGGAAGAGACATTTGCGACAGGGCACGCCAGACAGCTTATTGCCAGCCTATGAGCTTTGGCCATTTGGCCCTTTTCCTTTTAAAAAAAAAAATGTATTTATTAGCCATTTTTCCCCATTTATGGGTATAAAGTACAGCACTTATAAATTCAATCAAATAACAAATTACACACAAAACAAACAAAACAATATACGTTCCATCCCATGCTGTCTTCACATTTTCTGTTGTAGTACAGGTTCATGTTCTCACACCTTAACAATAAGAGAGTAAATTAATAAAAGTGTAAATAATAAAGCTAAACATCAGTATTCTCGTCCTTCCTTCTTGTTATCGGTTCCCAATTTTTTTAGTCCCAACTTCCTCCCTTTCTTTCCTTACCTTGCATATATTGCCTTTTCCAGACAATATATCCTGAGTACTCTGGCTAACCACTGCTGATATAACGGTGCCAGTGGGTCTAGCCAGGCTGTGGCAATACATAATCCTAAGATTGCCATAGCCACATAGACAAAGTACCCGCCTTCCCTCTGGACCCCATCCACATTGACACCCAGCATTATTATTGACGGTGTTAGGGCGATTTGTATTTCTAATGCCCTCTGTAAAAATGTCTCAATGCCCGTCAGAAGCATAGAGAAGTGGGGACATGTTGCCAATATGTGCACACTATCAGCCTGCATACTCCCAAATCTTGGGCACTTAATACCCGTCAAGCCCCCCCCATTGTGCTATTTTTGCCGGGGTATAGTACAGCCGGTACAATGTTTTATAATGCTGGGCCTGTAGTGCAACACAACACAAAATATTCTGACCCATCTCTAATGAAATTTTAAAGCATTCTATTTCAACCTCTAGTTTATTTGCCCAGGTGTCCCCCCATTTCTCCAAGTCATCCTGCTTGAATTCCATTAATTCATGATAAAACATCTTGATTGTGCAGTCTACCCCTCCCTGTGCCACCTCCAATATAGAATTTTTCCACCTGTTTTTTGTTTGCCATAAAGCTTCTTACTTGTAAGTATTTAAAAAACTGTCTTGTGTCCACTCCATATTTTAATTGAATCTCAGAGAATTGCATCATACCCTGCGTACCCATAATATCACCAACCTTTATAATTCCCTTTCTGCCCCATTCTTTAAAAACTGTATCTGCAAAAATATCTTGTGGAAATACTGAATTACTAATCATTCTCGTATATCTGTTATATTTCCCTAAAATATATTGTTTGCAAAAAGCCTTCCAAATATTATATGCTGAAATAATCGTTTTGAATTGTGTTCTCTTGAAGTAGCTCCAATCAATTTGTTTCAGTAACACATTTTCAGCCTCTTCTCCCAGCGCCAGGGCATATATTGCTAAGGTTCCTTGGTCATTCTCCCCTTCCGCCTCTGCCATACACTGCAGAGCAGCAGCCCAATAATATAACTTTAAGTCTGGTAATGCCCAACCACCTCTATCTCTTGGAAGTACCATAAATCGAAGTGCCCTTCTAGTTTTACCTTTAGACCAAATAAATCTGTTGATCATATATTCTAGATTCTTAAACCAAGTATTTTTGAAGAACAACGGGATTGCCCTAAATATATACAAGAATTTTGGGAGTACCAACATCTTTATGATATTAGTTGGTCCTACTATGGATAAGTGCAAATTGTGTATCCTGTCTAAGTCCCTTTTCACTTTGATAATTCTAGGGGTTATATTTAATTCCACCAAGTTATCTAGATCTGATGTAACTCTAATCCCTAAATATGTGCCCGCTTGTACCACCCTGTGATCCTGACACACCACATTTTTGTTCTTAATAATTTGTGTCTCAGAGGTGTTTAAGGAATACCCTGACACTCTGCCAAAATTCTAATCCTCCAATTCCACATATGGAATGGCCTCCGTGGGGTTGGGTGTAAGGACCGCCACATCATCGGCATATGCAAGTATCTTGCACTCCCCCCTGTGTGTAATTAGTGGAGTAATGTTCTCATTTATTGCCATTCTGCAAATCAAAGGATCCAAATACATAGTGAACAGCAGGGGGGAGCACGGGCATCCCTGCCTTGTTCCCCGCTTGATTTGAACTGGCAAAGTTACTCCTGCATTTACCCTGATAGCTGCTACCGGGGCTCTATAAAGTGCTCTAATTGCCTTAACGAAGCCCTCCCCAAACCCTGTCCTAATTAAAACACAGCACAGATAGTCCCAGGAGACCCGATCAAATGCTTTCTCAGCATCTAAAAGCATTGCCGCCATTGGGCCCCCTGTGACCTCCATGGTTTCGAATAAGGTAATCAACTTCCGCGTGTCGTGAGTGGTGCCCCTCCCTGGTCTAAAACCATGTTGATTACTACTAACTAATGTACCTATGACCTTGCAAATCTTACTGCCTGCGCCTTTGAATAGACCTTCGTATCGGCGTTCATTAACGTTATTTGTTTGTACGATCTGGGCTCATTAGGTGGCTTGCCTCTTTTTAATATAATACCTATCTCTGCCCCGGCCCAGGAGCCAGGTATAGATACCCCCATCTGTGCTTGCTGTATTGTATTGATCAGATTTTTACCCAATACCTTCCAGAACACCTTAAACAATTCTAACGGAATTTGATCTGGCCCCACTGCCTTTCCAGAAGGGAGGCTCATCATAGCCTCTTTTATCTCCTCTGGTTCTAAAAGAGAGTCTAACGGCTGTCGCTCTAGCTCACCTAGAATCACCAGGGGAATATTATGCAAGTATGCCGCTATTGCCCCAAGGTTCTTCCCTTGCTGTTCATCATATAAGTCTGAATAAAATTGCTTAAATACCTCCCTGACCCCCTGAGCATCCGTGACTAAATTCCCTGACCTATCCCTAATTTCCCTTACCTCCCCTATCACAGCCTTTTGCCTTGCCCTTTTTGCTAATGTACGCCCCACCATTTCACTAACCTCGTGACATTTTTCTCTATTTGCCGCGAATATCTTTGCAGCTTTTAGTGCTATATCCTGCTCAGCATCCATTTTTGCTTTTGCTAGTTTGTTAAGAGCCTGCTCCAATGGTCTACCCAAGGCAGCGCATTCACTTAGCTCCCCCTCCGCTTGAAGCAACGCGTGGCTGAGTGCCAGGTTTCTCAATTGCTCCTGCTTTCGTTTATTACAATTATAGCTCAAAGTTTCCTCTCTTACTCCCGCCTTAAGGCTGTGCCAAACCATGCCGACTGCTGCACCTCCCCTATTTATCTCTAGAAATCCTTCAATGCCATATGACACAATCCACTGTGTCATATGTTGGATATATTTCTCATCTTCTAAAAATCCTCTCTCAAAAGTCTATACTCTTACCCCACTGTTGGTTGGCACTAATGATAAACTTAAATTTAAGGGATTATGGTCAGAGAGTATGCGTGGTAGCCTCTCGATTTCAGATGTAGATAGGCAAAGCCTGGAAATCAAGAAATAATCTAATCGCAAACTCACCCTATGCGGTGCTGAATAATAAGTGAACCCCTTTTCCCCTTGGCTTCAGGCTGTCCCAGACATCTGTTAAAGGATTATTTCTTGCAATGTTACGAACTGCTTGGAGAACCCTCCTTTTCCTACCTTGATAAGTGATACACGTTCCTGCCCCCAAACCTAACCCATCAGCACCATTGATATTAAAATCCCCTGCCAATACAATACGTGGGGCCCAAGTGGCTAACTCAACATCCAGAAATTCAAAAATCTCCGGGTCATCCCCCGTCGAACCATAGACTGAGCCTAAAGTAATCAGATCACCACCAATTAGGCACTTTACGAGGGCCCACCTACCCCATGCGTCCCACAGTTTTTTTCCGGTGACAGTGTCCCTGCCTCTAGATAGTATAGTGACACCCCTATTTCTAGTGCCTTGTCTTGAGGAGGCTAAGACCGTAAACCCCAACAGATCCAGTAGAGCCACTTCTTATATGTGTCTCCTGGAGAAGCAGAAAATCAACCCTCATCTTTTTTAATAAAATGGATACTTTTTGCCTCTTCTGTCTGTCGTTTAGTCCACACACATTCCAGGTCAAAATGTGAATACCCATTAAAATACATCAGGTGACTGACCTAACCACTTAAGCCTGCAAATTATTCTCAAAAAGTTTGAAGAGACGTGTGCATTCTTAACTTGTTTACTGCCTGCACCCCTGTGTTTTTTTGTGCTTTATGTGTTTTATCCCTGTGCTGTGCCCCGTACCCTCCCCCTTAACCCTCCCCCCCATGGGTCCCACCCTGTCGTGCCCCCCCCCTTTACTGGCAAATAGGTCCATCAGACCTATGTGTGACAGCTGTGACCCCGGATTTGTCGCTCCCCCCATTCTCTCCCTGTGCTAACTCCTTCTTCCTGAAAATGCGGCTGCACCATATACTTATTAGAAGAATCTTAGATCTCCTATTATTATGTCTTTCGGTTCCCTTGGCCAACCAAAACCATAGTACCAGACTGATTTCTGTTCTCTTTTATCCGTGCCAGATATTCTTGCGCCTTTATCTCTGAGTAAAACAACTTAAACTGACCATTCCTAACCACTTTAAGATGACTGGGACACATTAGATATGCCTCACACCCTACACTGCAAAATGGATTTATCAACTCCCTCTTTTGCCATCTCCTTTCCACTGTGGTGTGGCAGAAATCTGGTCTTGCGAAGAATTCCACATCTTTATACCGGCATTTGGCCTGCGGCCTGGCTTTTTCCATAATGGCTTCTCTTAACAGAAAATTCCCTACATGTATCAATATTGCTCTTGGCTTCTCCATAGTGCTGCCTTTCCTTTGAACAAAGGGGAATCTATGGGCATGTTGAATTTCAGCTTCCCAATTCCACCCCACAATCTCTGGAAGTGCTCGTCTGAGTAGTTCAATAACGTAAGCCCGGACATCCTGCCCCTCTTTCCCTTCTGCCACACCCAAGAGTCTTATATTGTTCCTTCTTTGGTGATTCTCGAAATCCTCGAGTTTCCAGAGGACATCTGACATAGTCATTTCTTGGTCCTGTTTAAAGTTCTGCCATTGCCCAGTTTCATACTCCAATTTCCCGGTTCTTTCCTCCACTTCTGTAACCCTGACCGCCAAATCTGAATACAGCTTATTCATTTTCCGCAGGGACCCCTGTATCTTTTGACTTTCTTGCCTTGCTCTACGGCTCTCAGATCTGGCCTCCCCCTGCATCTGCTTCAGGGTTGCAGACATTAAATCAAATCCTGAGGCCTCTCCTTTACTCTGCGTGTGCCCCTGTGGATTTATCCCTGCCCCCTCTTGATACAACTGTGATGTTGCTGAGTAATCCCACTCCAGTCTCTTTACCACCTCTTGCTGACGAGGACTTAAAGTGGCTTTCGATCTGCTTCGCTGCCTATTCGTGATGTGTCTTGATTTTCGGCGGGTGGAGGGTTTGTTAACGGTGTCCCCGTCCACTTCCGAAGTATCTGAATCTGTAATTAATGACTCTGAATCACCTTCTGCCCCTGCCGATACTGAACCTGTTTTTGAGCCTGTATCAGAGCTCCCTTCTCCCCTTTCATCCTCCCCTTCAGCTTAGGTCAGGGAAAAAAACACTCATCACTGGGGGAGCCAGCGGGTACACCATTATCAGCCTTATGCAAGACAGTCCTCTGATCTAAACTTTCCCCCCCAGCAGCCTGTTCCTTTAAATTTTCAGGGTATTGATTAATACAGCAGTTAACTTCTGTGTTTATACATCAGCCCCCCGCTGCCCCGCTCCCTCAGCCCCTTTCTTCAGACCTTCATTGTCAGATGCTGTTATCACTTCAAGATTTCCCCCTCCCCCGACTGGTATGTGGTGTTGGGATTTACGACTTGTACTGCATGTTGAACTTGCACTGTTTGGCTTATTTGGCTTATTTGCGCTGTTTGGCTTACTTGTGTCAGCAAAGGAAACTCGCCCATAGATGCAGGGGCCGGGACTTGGCCTTCCCCTTCTATCACGGGTCGCTGCATGCTTATGCGTTGTGCCTCCGTAGCCTCTGTATCCTGCAGCGGAGCCTCCGTCCTCTGTAGCTCGATTCCTTCCATCTTCCCCTGTGCTCCCGCCAGTCGTTCAGCAGTACCTCGGAATTCAATGCAGTCACAACTTCCCGCTTGGACAGCTGATCCCGAAACTGAAGACAGCTGGGGAAGCCGTACACTGGCTACTGTTGAAGCGGCCGCAGGGGAGAATGCCTCCAGCAAGGTAGGCTGTCTCAGAGCTGCCTGCTCATTATTCCTTGCATTCATCTTCTTCTTACTCCCAGGACCTTTCTCCTTGTGATTATCCTTCCTCTCTTTTCTGATTCTGCCTCTTCGCTTCTGAGTACCCAAATCCCTCGAAGCATCTTTTAGTGCAATCCTTTCCTCCAATCTCCGGGACTGTGTTTTAGCCCTCTGGTTGGCTGCTGGAGCGCCTGGCTCACTTAGCGCTGCCTTCTCCTCTAGTTGCTCTTTATCAACCTAGGTCTCTTTTGTTTTCTGTATTCTTGGGGCCATTACGTGCCAGAGTTTAAGCCAGCACTGCTTACTCCGGCCGCTTATTATATCAAAAAGTCTCAAGATACGTAACTGACTTCCTTTGTCCAAAACAGTGTGACCAGTTAGAGCAGGCGAGGAATCTCCACTGAGACGGTGAGGTATCCTTAGCAGCTTCTCCAGCACCTCAACTGCCCATATCATATTTTACAGCCCTCTGTAAATATGAAGTCAGAAACTCCAATTCCGTTCTGCTGATTCCGCTGGTTCCGCTGGCGTCCCGGGTGAAAGTTCTGCATCAGTTCCGCATCAATACCCCTTGCAGATCCTGGAATTAAAGCCCGGTCTCCTCAATATGGTGCGGTAGCGGCAAACCATTGACTCAATTGGGAGAGACAGAGGTATGCGACTACTCCTTACGGCCGGTCAGCGGCCATCTTGCCCCTGTCATTTGGCCCTTTTCTTATACTAATGCTGCAATGGGTTTTGATCAACGTACACCTCTGTTGGGTCATCCAGATAGGCCTGGACCATCTGCTTCAGGGGTGCTGCTACTAACCTTTTTTCTGGCTCTTTTCTCTGTGCATCAGCACTGAGCTTAATACCAAAGCCTAACTGTAAATACCAATCGAGTAACGATTCTGCTGGGCCTAATGATCTAGTTATTGTTGCGGTTGTTGATAGTGATGGTGAGTGTTCTGAGCCAAATGCACTGTCTCCAGCCAGATTCCCTGCTGCAGTACTTATTGTAGGGCCAGATGCCCTGATGCCCTGCTGCAGTACATCTTGTAGGGTTGATCTAGTAGGCTATTAATTAGCAGCCGTTCATTATCCAACTTACTCGCTGCCTCAGCGATCCATGTTTTGTAACGGGCAACATCCATCTCTGAAAAAGGAATTAATGTCTTCAGTACCAATTTTGCCCGTGGATCCAGAATTTTGGCACAAATGTAATGTTCTTGTGACAAAATCTTATTTTGCACCCTTGTATTTTCAGCTAAGCGACGGGATAAGCTCTCCACCAAGTCATAGACTTCTCTTTTTTCCTCTACACCTTTGTATGATTCAGACACCTTCTTCAGCTGATGCTCTAGCATTTGCAATAATGGGATAGCTTGGCCCATTGTACAGTCCTCCTTGCTGACTTCACGTGTGAAGACCTCAAAAGGACGAAGCATGTCAGTCAGGCATTTAACTAGGCACCATTGGTATATCTGAAGGGTCATGCCTTTCACAGTAGCATCCAGTCTTGGCATGACATATTCATTGAGTGGCCTGTACTGCTCAAACAGATGCTCAAGAATGTAATACTTTGCGTTCCAATGTGTTGCCACCTCCTGGATGAATGCTTTGACTGGCATGTTATAGTCGTATTGAATGATCCACAGCTGCTTCCGAGCTTTAAAAGAATGGCTGAAATTAGTGCATATTCTACGGCAGGTGGTCAGTAAGTTGCTGACTAGGGGTTCTTTTTTCAGAAAGTCTTGAACTATAATGTTTATGCAGTGCGCCAAACATGGAACTGAAATAGGAACCAAGCTCCACGGTCTTAAGTACATTACTGCCATTATCTGGGGCAACTAAACTAATACTAAGCCCTCTTGGGTGCAGCCATTCAAAAACCTTGCTGCAAAACTCTTCCAAAATGTTTATAGCAGTATGAGATTTCTCCATGGCGAACATGGCTACAGTTGCATGTTTCCGAGTAGCTTTAAAAATCTCAGCTGTGTCAACAGCATCTCCTTCAGATAGCTAATCTCTAACCCCTTCAAAAGAGACCCAGTGTCAGTGATGCACATGTAATCTGTGGCTTGGCAACTGGTCCACTTGTCTGTTGTCATGTAGATATTGTGAACAACACTCTGTTGCAAAGCTTGTCCAACCAATTCCAGCACATCATGATGTAGTGCCGGAACAGCAATTCTTGCAAAATAGGACCGGCTGGGAGCCTTCCATTTAGGGCAGATGGCTGACACAAATTCAAGGAAACCCACCTTTCACAAATGAAAAAGGAAGAAGATCCAGTGCTAACATTTTAGTCAGCTTCGCATTGTACAACCGTGCCATTGGGTGTTTGCGTTGGAACTGCCCCGCCAACCTAAGCATGCTCTCAATGGTAGGCTGGATTACTTTACTTTGTGGTGCTGTTGTTTTCATTAACCCACTTAAGCTCAACGACGCAGTTTGTCTCATTGCAGTACTCGGTCGCCTTGGGTTATCAGCCTGACTCTGAGTATGGCTCTTACTGCAATGCCACTCAGATGTTGCTGAGGAGGATGTGGGTGGTACCACTAGACTACTGGGGACAGGGCTAGAAATGCCTCCCTCTTCTTCACCTTCCACCGCAACAATATTGTCTCCTGATTCTTCCTGCCCGACTTCAATGTGTTGAGTTTTTTTACTTCGTTTTAAGTGAAGTAGGTGATTCTCCCACACGATAGTGTGGTGCATCCTGAGATGACTTGCTTGGCTTCCGGTACCATAGTTTGTACAAAGCTTACCCTGTCAAGCACCTTGTTGACAAATTGAGCATATAGCAACATTCTCCTCCTTGGTGCAAACAGAAAAGAAGTCCCAAACGGGGGAGAACTTTCTGGCACTGCTGAATGTGCTACTTTCAATACCAGATGAACTGGAGGGTGTGCTTGGAATTTGACTCTGTGCAGCTACACTGTGACTTTTACTACCACTACCTACTGAGATGGGTGAGCTAGATGTAGGTCCCTGCCGGGCCTTCACAAATATGGCAGCTGGAGGTTGCGGTGAAGTAACCTGTATTGGTGGTATCCGTGCTACATCCTGCTCAGTAGCAGTCTTTCTGGATAGGGTGAGAATGTTGTTCTCCATCCCCTTTGGGGCGGGAGTGATGTGCATGATGACTGGCTTGTCATCATCAACATCATCACCCTCTTGTACATCTAACTCCATAACTCTAAGTTTTTCTGGAACCTTCCTTTTCAGAAGCATTGTCTTGTGGCGTGCATCATTCTCAGACTGAGCTGGTGGCCACCAAGTGGCATCAGGATCATCAGAAGTGGGGCTTGAAAAACAAGATGATGGACTAAGCCTCCTTTTCCTTGCCGGTGGTCTGGAAGACAATAGATCTTCCGAAACAGTAGTTTGCTCCACTTTGTCTGCAGGAAGCTCCATTTTCTGAAATGCCCTACTTCAGGAGCAACAACTACTATTGTTGGCTGTTCTTGCAGCTGCAGCTGTTCTTGCGGCTGCGGATGTTCTTGCGTCTGCTGCACACTTACCTGCTGAGTTTCTGCCTGCGTTGATTGTGTACTACTTCACAATAATGACATTTCAACATCGCTGCTAGTTAGTAGACTGGCTACCTCTGCGACACTCAAGGGATTGGGCCTAAGTTGGCAGTCAGGACCCAAGCACTTATTCAGTGAGACAGGCCTTAGCACATGGACTGATTCAAACCCCTATCCACTATGCATGCAGTCCTCTAACAAACAACACACTTGTCTTTCACACCTTCAATTCCCCAGTCAGTATTCATACACTTCAAGCAAACACCCTGTCACTCCACTTGCACTCCTCTAGGGACCCATTCAACACCATGAACTAATCTATTCACTGCGTCAAAACTCAAACACTTATACATTCACCCAGGCACTCTCCTTGCAGTACTCTAATCATTCAGTCAGTACCCAAGTACTCATGAAGTGAGCCAGGCCTTAGCACATGAACTGCTTCAAAGACCTATCTACTATTCATGCTGTCCTCTAACCACCTACACACTTGTCTTTCAAACCTTCAATTCCCCAGTCGGTATACATACACTCCAGCAAACACTGTGTCACTTCGCTTGCATTCCTCCAGTGACCCATTCAGCAATATGTACTAATTCATTCACTGCACCAAAAGCCAACCACTTATGAATTCACCCAGGCACTCTCCTTGCAGTACGCTAATCATTCAGTCAGTACTAAAGTACTCATGCACTGCGCCAGGCCTTAGCACATTGACTACTTTAAATGCATATTCACAATGCATGCAGTCCTCTAACTACTTACACACTTGTCTTTCAACCTTCAATCGCCCAGTCAGTATACATACACTTCCAGTAAACACCCTTTCACTCCTCTTGCACTCCTCTAGTGATCCATTTAGCACCATGTACTAATCAATTCAAAAGCCAAACACTTCTAAATTCACCCAGGCACTCTCCTTGCAGTACTATAATCAGTCAGTCAGTACCCAGGTACTCATGGACTGAGCCAGGCCTTAGCCATGGACTACTTCAAACCACTATCCACTATACATGAAGTCCCCTAACTAACCAACACACTTATAGTTCTGCACTTATACTTTAAAAAAAAAACTATATTAGAGTTTCAATATTTTAAATACCATTTTTATTTCCATTTATATTAAAGTAGATATAATGTAATTTTAAAAATTAAATATGTAAAAATATATAGTTAAAAATCTCTAGTAAATCTTATGCATTTGTGATGTCACTGACCATATCATGAATGATGTACTATGTGACTTCATCAGCAGTGGATTGCGAGCACGCGCGTTAAGTTAGAAGAGCTAACTATAACGGAGAAATTTCAATGGTTTTGTATGAGTGAAATATCCAGCTAACTATAACAGCCCTGAAATCTATGGTTTTTTCAGTGAATTTCTAAGGTTTTTTAAATGCTAGTTCCTAACTATAACATGTCTGAAACCTATGTTTTTTTCAGTGAATATATATATATATTTTTTAAGTTTCGCCTATTATCATTCGCTTGTGAATGTAATAGGCGAAAATTCAAGGGCTCGATCGACTAGTCAAACCACTGCAGTTTCTTCACAGTACATGTGAAAAGCGGGAGAATCACTTGACCACAAGCCTCTCGTGAACGAGCCCAGCCAGCCCAGCCTCCCTCACACAGCTTCTCCCAGCCATATGGTCGTTCGAGTTGCCCACCCCCTCCCTCTCCAGCGCCTGCCTTCCGTGACTCACATTAGATCATCAGAGGCAGCCCAGCCCAGCAGGCAGCCCACCCCCTCTCCATATGGGCAGCCCACCCCCTCCCTCCTCTCTCTGCGTACTTGCTCCAAATGAAGTGGTTAATTGGGCCGCTTTTATTTCCAATTTTCTTCAAACTTCTCCTTCTTCCACTGTTAACACAGGACTCATCATAAAGCTTTTCCAGTTTATAGCTGTAGATTTAAGCAACAATCCGAACAAGAAACTGAATATATTTGACAACACTTTGCCTTCCATCAGCAGAAACATTAATTGTCCAATGCTCAAAGGCTTCTGCTCCCCCTCACTCCCTTTCCTCCCCCCATTCGCTGGCCACGTCAAAAGCGAGAGCTTTAAAGGGGCTTGCTTGAAGGCAATCTGCTTCCCCGCTAATCAGTTTTTTTCCCCTCCCACTTTTCCTTTGATGTCCACCGCGCGTGGCCTCTGCCTGTTGCCTAACACGGTATTTGGTGCTACCACCTCTCACAAAGCTGCATTTACAATTCTGAGCAGCACTGTATATAAAAGTGCCAGTAATCGAAATCGGCAAGCTGTTTTTTTTTGTTGGATTAAGCTCGGATGTTTGCTGCATTATCTTGCCCCCCCTCAGTTGGATTGCACTTTGTCTTCGCTGTGTTTAAAATGAATCTCAGTGCAGGAAAGGTTATTTACTGCAGACGTTTTCTGTAAACGTTTCATTGTCTTCTATTGATTTCTGCATAAGCTTAGACTTTAATTTTCATGGCAAATAAAGTCAACTCTGAGCTTTATTGAGAAAAAGTAGTTTCCTAGTTTGTTTAAAAACTATTTTACATCGTAAAACATTTGCTGTCACTCCCTTTCCTCCCCCCACTCGCTGGCCACGTCAAACGCGGGAGCTTTAAAGGGGCATGCTTGAAGGCAATCTGCTTCCCCGCTAATCAGTTTTTTTCCCCTCCCACTTTTCCTTTGATGTCCGCCGCGCGTGGCCTCTGCCTGTCGCCTAACACGGTATTTGGTGTTACCACCTCTCACAAAGCTGCTTTTACAATTCTGAGCAGCACTGTATATAAAAGTGCCAGTAATTGAAATGAGCAAGCTGTTTTTTTTTGTTGGATTAAGCTCGGATGTTTGCTGCATTTTCTTGCCCCCCCTCAGTTGGATTGCACTTTGTCTTAGCTGTGTTTAAAATGAATCTCAGTGCAGGGAAGGTTATTTACTGCAGACGTTTTCTGTAAATGTTTCATTCTCTTCTTTAGATTTCTGCATAAGCTTAGACTTTAATTTTCATGGCAAATAAAGTCAACTCTGAGCTTTATTGAGAAAAAGTAGTTTCCTAATTTGTTTAAAAACTATTTTACATCGTAATACGTTTGCTGAGGTCGAGAAAGCATTTTGCCTTTCATTAGGTTGCCCAAAGATGCGGCTTGCCTACTTGGGTTCAAAAACATCAAATTAACTGTTTGTGCTGACAAAGGGCAAATTTCGATTTCAGCAGACGAGGCGAGATTATCGGCGTGCCCGGCTTGCCTGGCAGCAGCTTCTGGCCATAACTTATAATAAAAAGCGTGCATACAATTAGAGCGCTTGAAGTGTGCAGTTCAGCTTTCGGAAGCGTCAAGATGCGCTCCATCGCTCTCCAGCGGCAGGAGCTGCTCCTCTGGCGCCCGGCTGCTTTGGTATTCATAAATCAGCACCTTCTGCAGGGCCAGGCTGGCCGCGGACAGTAGCACCACCAAGAGATTAGGCCTCTCAGCAAGCAACCCGAGTGAACAAGCACTGGCGTTGCCAATAGAATTCGCATTTGGAAAGTTGGAGCTATTTGTTTTGTAAATGACATTTTATATTTATATATCGTTATTGGCATTGTCAATAACAATATATAAATATAAAATGCCATTTACAAAACCAATAGCTCCAACTTTCCAAATGAGAAACCTATTGGCAACGCCAGTGCTTGTTTTTATATATATATATATATTTTTTTTTATATATATATATATTACCTACTGGCAGTCGCCAGTAGGTAGTTATAGTTATGATTTTTTTCAATGCAAAATCTCAAAATTCTATTGTGAATAACTTTGCCGCCGGTTGACGAATCTGTCTGAAAATTTCCTCAAATTTGCCTCGCAGAACTCCGCTCCTTCTCTAAAAGTGTGGGGGGGATTCGTCAAGCGTGGCCCGAGATAAAAGGGGGGTCCCAAAACGTGTTTTCCCCATGTTAATTTCCATAGGGCGGTCAAACTCACTTTTAGCCAGAACGGCTGAATGGAGTTGCACCAAACTTGGCAAAATTGTAGGGACTGGTAGCCCTATGTGCCTTTGCTATGTCTCAAGATATGTGCTCCAGTGGTTTTTGAGTAATTTAGGTTAAAAAATATATATATATCTATGGCAGCGCCCTGGTACGCGCACCGGGGAGCGCACCGGGTGCGCTACGCGACTTGCTTGCGGAAAGCTGATTGTCTCTCGGGTGTCTGTAAACATTCAAAACAGTCCGGAGCGGCCATCATCTTGTGTCTCGGTAGGATCGAGACACAAGAGGTGGCAAAAACAAGGGGAGAATTGACCATAAGGGGGCAGAGTAGACCCCCCTTGACCCCTTAGGTTTGATGTGGGGGCCATACCGCGGGGCAAAAGCAAAAATATATATTTTTTTTATTTTCGCTGGGGGAGCATTCTATGGGGAAAAAAGAATGACAGACTTTTCCGAAAATGTAGGTTTATTAATAAAACAATTTTTTTTATTTTTTTATTTAAGTACCAACATGTAGGTACCAATGCAGAGTCTAAAATTTAATTTACACTGTCTCCTTTAGAGATATCTTCCATGTTGTTTCAGAAGTGATTGTGGTATATGGAATTCATACCATAGTCTGTCAGGAAAGTAGAAACAACATGGAGGCAGGAGATGATAAAGAGATGTTAAACTTTGAGAAAAATTACTATGAAACATAAAACAGTTGCACAGTATACTATAAGTGTCACTTTATATTATATCTATTTTGGTACTATTTCATAATTTACATATAAAAAAGAATAATGTCTTGAACAATTTTTAAATTTTTAAATAAATATTTATTGCTGTGTTTTTTCAAAATTTAAAAGAATTTCCAACATTATTTCGTCAGGTATGTCCTCATTTTCATTCCATGATTCTATTTCTTCCACACAATTAAGCAAGTCTTGGTCCAGAGACTGATCCAAAAAGTCTAATTCATCAATCTCTTCCTTAGGATTGTTCTCCAGATCAATTTCAAATGAAATATTAATTTTATTTTGTTCTCCTTCAATTTTCTTGTTGTAAATTGTATAGTGAAAAAAGTTAGAGAAAGATAATAATTTTGAGTGATCAGAGGTAGGGTAGCTCTGAAAAGAGCTTTTGGGTTCTGTGGCTGATTTAGGTACCAACAAGTAGGTTCCAATGCACAGTCTTAGATTCAGGAGGAATATTCTATTCCCCTCATCTGAGAGGTGCACACCATCTCCTCTGTAGATATCTTGTATGTTGAAACGCAAGTTATTGTTGTATATTAAACCCATTCAATAGTCTCTCATGTAAGCAGAAACAGATTTATTCACATGTTTCGGTGCTTTCTCAAATTGTGGACAAATTGTGGACAAAATTGGTTGGACCAGTTCCATTTCTGTCTTTGACATATATTGGAATATACCAAGGCAGTTTGTGGAAAAAGTGTCATCAATTGATCAAAGGTGTCCTTTAAAAGCATTTCCAGACCTACCCCAGTCAAAGTGCCCAAGTCATTTCCTCCACAGTGCACTATTAAGAGGTCAGGGTTTGGCAGATGCAAAAAGGTTTTCAACAATAGTATCAATTGGTGACATCTCAATCCTCTCTGGCCAATCCACTTGATTTCCACATTTGTTAAATCAAGGTTGTGAAGATTTCTACTAGCTGCATACCTTTGAGCCCAGTGGATGTAGCTATGTCCAATAATCCACACAGAATACATGATGAGAGAAGGTTCTGGTGCAGTCAGATGAAGTGTGGGAATTAAATGGCAGTTGGAAGAGTAGGAGTTTACCAAAAAATAATTGTGGAGTTTCACTGCTCTTGAATCACAAGCAATGATTGGTGGATTCAGATAGTTGAAAACTAAAAGTTAGGGGGCATAGTTGTGTTTTGTGAAAGAAGCAATTTGAATGGTTAAGAAAAAGTCAATTAAAGAAACATTTCATCAGATAAGCTGGTGTACTGAGAGGTCAAACATTCATTTGCAACATTGTAGAATAAACTTTTGAACCTGAGAGTTCAGTAAGGAGAGAGTTGCTATGGTAACAGATAGAAAGGGCTGAGGGGGAAGGGTGTTGGTTTGAAAATAGTGAGGGAAGAGTTTTGATTGGTTGAAATGAGGCATATCTGTGTAGAATTAGAGGTTTTCTGTGCCAGTCATGGTTGGAATGTGTGAAGTGCATACCTTTTGCTCTGCTAAAGAAAAATTGGTGTGTGTGTCTGACATTGTTCTCTATCTCCCAAAGCCTTTGTAAAGGTAAGACATGATTCATTTAATTTAGATAGAGACTTGTATGCTCTATGGAGAAGATTTGGAAGCAGATTTTTTTTATGTTGTTTTGTGTCATGTTTTTTGATAATGCTTGGTTAAAACATTTTAATGCATAGAGGAATTGTATTTTGTGAAATAGTGAATTTTCAGTAGTGCAATTGAATGCTTGTACATAGGACCTGTGCTGTGTTTCTAAAATGTTATTTAAAACACGATTTTGGGGTAAATGCATGTTTTTAATATTTTTGAGAAGGAATTATTAGTGCTTGCCTCATTAAATAAATATATTTGAACCTTTTACAATGATGTCACCTGCATTACCTCAGATTAGGATACAGATTGATGTTCTTTCTGGTTGGTTTGTGTCATGTTTTTGGATTATGCTTGGTAAATAGATGTTGCAGCATAGGGGAATTGCATTATGTAAAATTGTGAAGTTTCCCTAGTGACATGGAATGCTTGTACATAGGACCTGTGCTGTGTTTCTAAAATGTTATTTAAAAAACGATTTTGGGGTAAATGCATGCTTTTTATATTTTTGAGAAGGAATTATTAGTGCTTGCCTCATTAAATAAATATATTTGAACCTTTTACAATGATGTCACCTGCATTACCTCAAATTAGGATGCAGATTGAGTTTCTTTCTGGTTGGTTTGTGTCATGTTTTTGGATAATGCTTGGTAAATAGGTTTTGCAGCATAGGGGAATTGCATTATGTAAAATTGAGAAGTTTCTCTAGTGACATGGAATGCTTGTACATAGGACCTGTGCTGTGTTTCTAAAATGTTATTTTAAAAACGATTTGGGGGTAAATGAATGCCTTTTATATTTTTGAGAAGGAATCATTACTGTTTGTCTCATTAAATAAATATATTTGAACCTTTTACAATGATGTCACCTGCATTACCTCAGATTAGGATGCAGATTGAGCTTCTTTCTGGTTGGTTTGTGTCATGTTTTTGGATAATGCTTTGTAAATAGGTTTTGCAGCATAGGGGAATTGCATTATGTAAAATTGAGAAGTTTCAGTAGTGAAATTGCATGCTTGTACATAGGACCTAGGCTGTGTTTCTAAAATGTTATTTAAAAACGATTTTCGTGTAAATGAATGCCTTTTATATTTTTGAGAAGGAATTATTAGTGTTTGCCTCATTAAATAAATATATTTGATCCTTTTATAATGATGTCACTTGCATTACCTCAGACTAGGACGATACCATCTTAATATCCCAAACTAGGAAAGGCCTCCAGGCGCTCCTGAACTCCTTTAGTACTTATTGTGTGAAGAAAGGATTAGAGATAAACGTTAACAAAACTAAGTGTATGGCATTAAAATCCTGTAAGTCGGATAGGGGGACTCTAAATCTGAATGGTCAAGTTTTAGAAACAGTTGATAATTTTTTCTATCTGGGGGTGGTGCTAGATTCAAATTTAACATGGAAGGCCCAAATTGAGAAAAATAAGGTGTCTTATGCCCACAACGTTAAGCCAGTCATTAGTAAACTTAATGCCAGTACAAGTAAATGTGTGACCCCCGCGCTTGAGCTTTTTAAATTTAAAATTCAATCTGCTGCCCTTTATGGGGCTGAGATATGGGGACCTTGGGCAAAAAATAGTTTCCAAGGTCTGGACAATAAATTTATGTGATCAATTGTAAGGGTACCCACTAGTACACCTTTGATTCCTCTCCAATTTGATTTGAACCTTAAGAGAACTGGCAACCATATAATTATTAGACTACTAATGTTTTGGTAAAGGATATGGTCTACCCCAGAACTGATTGATTATAGGAAAGGTCTCCAGGAGATATTGGGTCTAGATTCTCTTCATTCTGTTTTATGGCTCAGACACATTAAAAAATGGTTTTCAATCCTGGGCCTGCCTCAGCTATGGGAGAGTTCAGAAACGCAACCGCATTATGCAAAATCCATGGTGAAGCAAGCTTTCTGGTCCTTCGTAACCAATCAGTTAGTAAATGGAAACAGAATCGGGTCTTTAACCGAAAATTTTTTAAGCTTCAAAGATGAACCCTCTTTTGAGGTCTTTCTAGATGAGATAGAGCCTCCCCTTGCGAAGTCCCTATTTTTGAAGTTCAGGTATGGGAATCTTATGCTAAATTCTAATCTGGAACGCTGGTCCAAGGGAAAATCGGAATGTCCAAACGTCACACAGGGGAAGTGCACAATGTGCTCAGGTTTTTGCACGGAGGATGAGGTCCATATACTGTTCATTTGCCAAGCGTACACTAAAGCAAGAAAAAGGTGGATCAAACCCTTGTGTACCCTTTTAGGAATAAGATCTTGTATTATGGCATATAGAATTATTAAAACCAATACTTCCCAATCTATTGTATTTAGCGTTAGTAGATTTCTTTATTCTGTGTTTATTGCTCGCAGGAAGACTGGCGAATTACTTTGAGCAGTTAAATCTTTGCTGGTTTTCGAACTTCCCTCCTAACACGGTACATGTCTAGTAGCCAGATAATAACTGAGATGAAGCCTTGGTGCCTTTGTTAATGTTTTTATGTATGTATACCTATAAGGATGTTTACAATGAATTTTGTTCCTACAGATAACATTTTTTTAACCCTTTTTAAACTTGTATGTATAAACTGATATGATCTTGTGCTTTTTATGTATGTATCTTTTATGGCCAAAGCGGCCGAAATAAAGATAACAATAATAATAATAATAAAATGTTATTTAAAACACGATTTTGGTGTAAATGAATGCCTTTTCTATTTTTGAGAAGGAAATATTAGTGTTTGCCTCATTAAATAAATATATTTGATCCTTTTACAATGATGTCACCTGCATTACCTGAGATTAGGATGCAAATTGATCTTTCTGGTTGGTTTGTGTCATGTTTTTGGATAATGCTTTGTAAATACGTTTTGCAGCATAGGGGAATTGCATTATTTAAAATTGAGAAGTTTCTCTAGTGACATGGAATGCTTGTACATAGGACCTGTGCTGTGTTTGTAAAATGTTATTTAAAAAACGATTTTGGTGTAAATGAATGCCTTTTTATATTTTTGAGAAGGAATTATTAGTGTTTGCCTCATTAAATAAATATATTTGATCCTTTTATAATGATGTCACCTGCATTACCTCAGAATAGGATGCAGATTGAGCTTCTTTCTGGTTGGTTTGTGTCATGTTTTTGGATACTGCTTGGTAAATAAGTTTTGCAGCATAGAGAAATTGCATTATGTAAAATTGAGAAGTTTCCTAGTGACATGGAATGCTTGTACATAGGACCTGTGCTGTGTTTCTAAAATGTTATTTAAAAAAACGATTTTGGTGTAAATGAATGCCTTTTATATTTTTGAGAAGGAAATATTAGTGTTTGCTTCATTTAATAAATATATTTGATCCCTTTACAATGATGTCACCTGCATTACCTGAGATTAGGATGCATATTGATCTTCTTTCTGGTTGGTTTGTGTCATGTTTTTGGATAATGCTTTGCAAATACGTTTTGCAGCATAGGGGAATTGCATTATGTAAAATTGAGAAGTTTTTCTAGTGACATGGAATGCTTGTACATAGGACCTGTGCTGTGTTTGTAAAATGTTATTTAAAAAACGATTTTGGTGTAAATGAATGCCTTTTATATTTTTGTGAAGGAATTATTAGTGTTTGCCTCATTAAATATATATATTTGATCATGTTATAATGATGTCACCTGCATTACCTCAGAATAGGATGCAGATTGAGCTTCTTTCTGGTTGGTTTGTGTCATGTTTTTGGATAATGCTTGGTAAATAGGTTTTGCAGCATAGGGGAATTGCATTATGTAAAATTGAGAAGTTTCTCTAGTGACATGGAAGGCTTGTAAATAGGACCTGTGCTGTGTTTCTAAAATGTTATTTAAAAAACGATTTTTGTGTAAATGAATGCCTTTTATATTTTTGAGAAGGAATTATTAGTGTTTGCCTCATTATATAAATATATTTGAACCTTTTACAATGATGTCACTTGCTTTACCTCAGATTAGGAAGCAGATTGAGTTTCCTTTTTATTTGTTTGTGGCATGTTCTTTGGAAATTCTTGATATCAACATATGCAAGATAGAGGAATTGTGTTTTGTGAAATAGTGAGGTTTCAGTAGTGAAACTGTATGCTTGTACATAGGACCTGTGTTGTGTTTTTTTAATGTGATGTGAAAAACGATTTTTGGGTAAATGAATAGTTTTTACATTTTGGAGAAGGAATAAATAGTGGACATTAGGTGAGGCCTGTCCAGGGGTATAGATGAGGTGAGGCCTGTCCAGGGGTGCATATTAGGTGAAGCCTGTTTAGGATTGTAGATGATGTGAGGTATGCACAGGGGTGCAGAGGAGGTGAGGCCTGTGTTCAAGAGTGTAGTAGGAAAGAAGTCTGTTCAGGGGTGCAAAAGAGGTGAAGTCTGTGTTTTAGTATGCAGTGGGGGGGAGGCTTTTTGAAGTCATGTCCATTGAAATCTTCGACACAGGCCTCACCTCCTCTGTTCTCCTGGACAGGCATCACCTCATCTGCACTCCTGTTCACGCCTCACTTCATGTGCACCCTGTCACTATTAATTATACCCAATACATTGAGGTCTGTCAAGGAGGCACAGAGGAGGTGAGGCTTGCCCAAGGGTCAGAGAAGGTAAGTCTTGTCCATTGCACTATTGGACACAGTGCTCAAGTCCTTTGCACCCCGGATAGGCATCACCTCATCTGCTCAATCTGTTTACTAATCTGAGGAAAAACAGGTGACATGATTGTGAAATGTGTTAATATATTTATTTAATGAGGCAAACACTATTAATTCTTTCTCAAAAATATAAAAGCCATGCATTTATCCCAACATCGTTGTTTAAATAACATTTTTCAAACACAGCACAGGTCCTATGTACAAGCATTCCATGTCACTAGTAAAACTTCTCAATTTTATATAAT
Organism: Lissotriton vulgaris; assembly: GCF_964263255.1. Lineage (NCBI taxonomy): Eukaryota > Metazoa > Chordata > Amphibia > Caudata > Salamandridae > Lissotriton > Lissotriton vulgaris. The sequence continues at coordinate 456,571,286 of NC_141696.1, read as the reverse complement.
GCAATACCGCTATTCAGCAAAATCTATTTACCAAGCATTATCAAAAAACATGACACAAACCAACAAGAAAGAAGCTCAATCTGCATCCTAATCTGAGGTTACACAGGTGATATCATTTTAAAAGGTTCAAATATATTTATTTATTGAGGTAAACACTATTAATTCCTTATCAAAAATATAAAAGCCATTCAATTAGCCCAAAATCGTTTTTTAAATTACATTTTAGAAACACAGCACAGGTCCTATGTACAAGCATTCAATTTTACTACTGAAACTTCACTATTTAACATAATGCAATTTCTCTATGCAGCAAAATGTTTTAACCAAGCATTAATAAAAAACATGACTAATCTGAGGAAACATAGATGACATGATTGTGAAATGTGCTAATATATTTTTTGAATCATGCAGATACTATCTAATCAACCTTTTTCTTTGTAATATTCTGTCCTTGAGTTACTCCCTATTACTCCTTTTGTCTGTTTTATACCCTCTATCTCCCTCTTTGTGACTTTTTTTCTCTCTTCCTGTTACACCCTCTGTCTGACCTACTTCTTGTAAAATGCTGTCTCTGATTTACTTCCTCTTACACCCTCTCTCAAACTTCAAACTTACTCTATGTCTCTTCCTTTACAGGCTCTCTCTGTTTTAGTCTCTTTTACAACCTTTTCCCTTTTAACACCCTCTCTCTGTCTTACTTCCTGGTACACCCTCTCTCTGTTTTACACCCTGTTACATCCTTTTTATGACTTACTCCCTTTTTTTACTTACTTCCTCTCCCTATTACATCCTTTTTCTGTCTTTCAACATATTATACACTCTCTCTGTCTTAGTCCTTCTCTATGTTTTACTCCCTCTACCTGTTTCTTTGTCTGAGTCTCCCTGTGTCTTTGTGTTACTCCCTCTAGCTGTTTTTCTTTGTCTTACTCCTAGTTATAACGTTGCTGTGATTTAAACTTAGATATGTTGCTAATTAGTGTTTATATCGTTTGCTATTGTCATTGGTTTTTTTTTGATAATAGTGGTCTATAATGTGTTATTTTTTTCTTTACCACAAATTGAAATCAACAATTCAAAAGTAAGCAAAAATGCCGTCAAGGCAAAGGAAAAGAAAAAATTCCATACGAAAAAGAACAAAATCAGCAACGGAATTAAATCAATCCCCTATAACAAGTACTTCAAAAAACACCCAAAAAGCTCCTGGTAAGACAACTAAGTCTTTTTTTCGTAACATATGTAGAGGAAAAAAAAATGTTTACAGGAATGTGAACAACCAGAAGGAGAGACCAAATTTGAAAAGGAGGGAGAGGTCCTCAAAAAAGTTCAATACTGGAGCAGGAGAGAAGAGTATGGATAGCAATAGAAGGCAAAATCTATTTAGGGACATTTGTAGACGAATGTTTCGCAATAGGGTAGTTTTAAATTTGCTAAAAACTGAAAAGAAAGGTAAACAGAAAGCTGCTTTTTACAAGAAAAAGAAAAGTGTAGAGAAGATTGTCGATCAGGCTTTTGAAGTTAAGAAAAAATTATTTATTTTAGTAACCAATAGAATTAGGATACTTAACAAGGCAATTGATGTTTTCAAATTGAACAGTAGATGGAGAAGAATAATTATTCAAACTAATTTTTGTGAAGTTTTTTCTGGAGAATGGATGCATAGTTCAAGTTCTGAGCCATTTTTTAATGAGGGGAGTTACTTTCAGGAAAATGATTTGGTTCATGCAGTTGACACCAGTGGTTGAGCATATGAGGTGAAAGATGGTTGTCCGTTGGAAAAAGAGAAATTTGTTTCTAGAGATGCAGAAGAGGTGTTACCTGATGAAGTTTTAGGGAGACGTACTAAGGGTCCAGTGTACATTTGGAAGTGTAGTAGTATTTGTAGTGTGCGACAGGATTCAATCGATTTGCTTCGAAATTTCTTACGTACATATAGTAAGAAAAGTGTAAAACAGAAAATGAAGATCTTGCAAGAGTTAGATCCTTGCAGAGTGAGAGAAAACACAGGTTTGCATGGGCATTCACTGGCTTGTTTTTCTAGAAATGTATGTCAGAGTGTTTTTCATCATTTTAGGATGCTAGCAGTGCATCATAATAAGGTGAGGACATTAGTGAGAAGGTTGTATTATGCAAAAAGTCCAGCACTTAAACTTAAACAGTTAAACAGTGCTCTTTTGCATGGATCTGAAGTAGATGTGAAGACTATTTGTGAAGAAATTGAGTTTTGTTATTTTGGGAACAAAGAGGACAATGTAGAAATGGATATAGTAATGGATGGTAATGTGGAAGACAATGTACAGATTTCAAGTATAGAAAAGTTTGACGAGGAAATTACCAGGTTTACGGTGAAATCAAGTGAAAGGCCTAATTTAACTTGTGTGTGTTGTCGACGGACTCATTATAAGATTCAGACTAGGTTAGTTGATTTATATGCAAAATGTGAATTGGAAAATAACAGTGAATGGAAGGATTTTGTTAGTTATTTGTTGGTGGAGAATTCTATTGATTTGAGTTTTGATCAGTGTGTTTGTAATTATTGTTTGAAAACATTAAATGAAAATAGAATGCCTACTAGAGCTGTTCATAATAATCTTCAGTTGATAGATATTCATTCTGAATTGATGGATTTAAATACTTATGAATCTATTTTGATTCAATGTGTCCATCCTTTTCAGGCTATTGTTCACATGAAGCCTAAGATAGGGAAATTGCCTCCTACAGATTTACAGAGAGGATTAAAGGGAAGAGTTGTTTATTTGCCTCTAGATGTCAAGAAAAATATTGATACAATTGGTGTAAGAAGAGTAGAAGAGGATCCTCTGGTTATTCTAGTTAATGGGGTTCCGACAAAGAATAAGAAAATCTGGCAAGATTTAGTGGATGTTAGGAAAGTCAAAAAGGCAACGTTGTATTTGGTGAAAAACAATGAGTACTAGAAAGATGTAAGTGTTGGAGCAGAGGAAACAGCTATAGAAGAAGACAGTGATTGTTCAGTTGGCCAAATTGAAAAAGTTGATGTGTCTAGAAGTGAAGAAATATATGAACATTATACTGTTCATCCTTTGCATTCCAAAGAAGTAATGGGAATGCAATTGACTTGTTTCAAATGAAAGCAGCAAAAGAAAGTCCTATTAGTGTATGGGAAGAAAGTTTGGAAGCTCGTTGTATTCCACAGTTATTTCCAACAGGTCGAGGTGGATGATATGACGATCGACCAGTTCAAATTCCTGCAGCTGAATACCGGACTTTAAGATTATATGCTGAAGGTCCAAGGTTTCGTCAATGCATTCCATATTTGTTTCATCTACTGTATGAAAGTGATTTGTCTGGGCTTTCTTATGCAGTTAATCATATAGTGAAAAGTGGAGCTCATCTGCAAAATGTTTCGGCGAGGGACTTTATGGAGAAAGTCAATCTGCAAGATAGTATTTTGGAATCTCAGCTAATCAATCTCATGGCATGTCAGTGTGGAACAAACGAGTATTGGTTCCATCGTCATGGGGAATTGAAATGTATGCTAAGAAACTTAGGAACTCCTACATGGTTCCTCACTCTTAGCTGTGCTGAGTATGCATGGGACGACTAACTTAAATTTCTACGAGAGGCAAATGGAAACATACAAAATATAGAATTGAAAACACCTGGAGAATTGTGTTCTTTGGATCCAGTGAATGTTTGCAGATATTTTAATCATAGATTTGAATCTATGATGTCTTTTATTACCAACAAAAAAAATCCTCCCCTTGGAGAGGTTTTGGATTTCTTTTGGAGGAAGAAGTATCAAGCGAGAGGTGCTCCTCACATACATATGTTGTTATGGATTAAAGATGCACCCAAATTTGGAACTGATTCGGATGACATAGTGATGAGTTTCATTGAAGAATATTCAACATGTGCTGTTCCGAAAACTACTGAAGAAAACAGTTTAAGGCAACAAGTTTTACGTTTTCAATCCCATCGTTGTGGAAAGTACTGTCGTTGAAAATTTAAAAACAAGGAGAAATTCTACACGAAATGTAGTTTCGCGTTTCCACGACCAGTGATTTCTAAAGGAAGAGTAAATAATTTGATGTCTTCTCTGCGACATACTGTGACAAGGAAATCACCAAAAAATACATACAATTTAAAAAGAAACGAAGAGTCCAAGTACATCAACGACTACAACCCAGGGATTTTATCCATGTGGAATGCTAACATGGATATTCAGTTCGTTGCTGACAACTCTATTGCTGAGGCTCGATATGTGATGTCTTACATCACAAAAAAAGAAAAGACTGAACTGAAGGAAATGTGGGAAGACATTTCACATGAAAAGAGTATAAGTAAAAAATTATACAGTTTCAGTCTGAAGATGTTGTCGCATCGAGAAATTGGAGCATATGAATGTTCTGATCGGTTATCATCAACAAGTCTCTATGCCAAATCAAGAACAATCATTTGGGTGAGTCTAGGTCTTGCTGCAACACGAAACCGAGATTTGAAATCTGCACAAGAAATTGAATATTTGGCGGAGAAAGAACCAAACAGTACAGATATTTTGAAGACAAACATGTTGGATACATACTATCCAAATAGAAGTACTCACCTTGAGAACACTTGTTTGTATGAAGTTCTGCAAAACTACAGTTATAAGAGGAACATCACAGAAGATATCAATAATGGAAAATATGCTGTCATTGGGTATGAAGGATGTCTAGTGAAGCAGAGAAAAGGCCATTTGATTAATCATCGAAAATTGAGTTGCGAATCTCCAGACAAAAGAGAATTTTACTATTTAGCTCTTTTGCAACTCTTTAAGCCATGGCGTACAGAAGAGGAACTACTTGGAGATTTTCTGTGTTATGAAGACTCTTTTAATGCAACCAAGGATACCATAGAATGCTCTGTTTTTCCCAATTATCTGCAAATGTTGAACAAAGAAATAGAGCAAGAAGCCACAATTGCTGAAGAGATTGCTAGAGACAGTTCTCAAGACAGTCAGAGTTCTACTTCATTGAGGCAGGATCCACTAGGAGGACCAATTATCCAAAATGAAGCTGTAACTGCCAAGGATGAGGTGATAAGAGCTATGGCCAAGCTCAAGAGGATGTAGTTAAATTAAAAGATTTGGTAAAGCAACTAAACTTTGAGCAGAAAAAAATATATGACGAAGTCACAGAACAGATTGAACATGGATTCAGACAATAGAAAAAAGAGTGCTCATGTACATCATTTAAGCCTGTCCCACTGTACGTAAGTGGAGAAGCGGGAACAGGAAAAAGTTTTCTGATTAAAGCCATTGCAACTTATTTGCAGAAAAGGACTGAATCACTGCTATCTTGTGTTGTAACCGCTCCAAATGGACTGGCAGCACATAACCTTAAAGGGAATACTCTACATCGTTTACTGATGCTGCCAGTTGAGCATGATAATAAATTGCATTACAACAAGCTATCTGGAGATGCGTGTTCTGAAGTTTCCAGATTCCTGAAGAAAATGAAACTTCTTATCATTGATGAAGTAAGCATGGTCTCAAATCTAATGCTTGCTTTTGTGCATTTGAGAATGCAAGAAATTCTTAGAACAGAGTATGATGTGTTATTTGGAGGAAAACACATTATTGTTTTTGGAGATCTACTGCACTTGACTCCAGTAAAAGGACAACCAGTGTTTAAAATGCTCACGCATGAAGATACCAGGAAGTCCCTTGGAAGCATTGGAAACGTTAATATATGGTTACATTTTAAATATGCAGAACTGCTTCAAAATATGCGACAGGCAAAGGATGAAGATTATAAAAATATTCTATAAGATGTAAGAATCGGAAAAGTAAGTGAGCTTGGGAAAGAAACTTTACATGCTCGATTCACTTCAAATTTGTATCCAAATGAAAACATTCTTCCAGAGAATATTTTTAAGAAAATTACTGAGAAGAAATCTGCCATATGTTTGATGCCAACTCTGCAAGAATGTTATATCTTCAACAACAAAATGTTAAAGTTAGAAATTGAAGAGATTGTGAAACTGGAAGCAATAGATAAAATAGAGCATATGGGTGCAACAATTGTTTTGTCAGAAAATTTGAAAACAAAATTGGATTCATTAGAGAAAAGTATATCTAAAACAGCTGGTTTTGAAAAGACTCAGAATGTGTGTTTACATTTTTGTATCATTTTGAGAAGGAAATTAAATGTTGAAAGAGGTCTGGTAAATGGAGCAATGGGTCATGCTGTTGATTTTGTGAATTATAGAAATAGAGATGGAATTGAATTTTTAAAAATAAAATTTGATGGCATTGAGCAAGTACAAAAAATTAGTCATTGTTCTGCTAGATTTTTGCTTGTAAAAGACTTATATGTTCGCCGAAAACAGTTTCCTGTTTGTTTGACATATGCGGTGACAATTCATAAATCTCAAGGTTTAAGTGTAGATAGTGCTTTGGTGAACATTGGAAGTTCTGTGTTTAAAGAGGGTATGGCATATGTGGCATTATCACGAGTCAGAACTTTATCAGGATTGTACTTGATTGTGTGTGATGAGACAAAGATTTGTGCAGATCTAGATTGTGTTAAAGAATACAATAGGTTAAGAAGAGAGTATGCTCCACATTTCCTCTGTTTGAAAAACGTGTGGTAGGCCGAAAAAGAAGAAATGAGAATAATTGCAGTGAGGTAGTAGCAAAAAGACAAAAAGTAGATGAAACTGTAATTGTAAGCAGAAAGAAAAAGGATTCTGTTCAAGATGTTGTTGGATTTCAGTTTCTGGTGTCAACTGCTATGCTAATGTAGTGGTTAATGTTGTTTTTTTTCTTAAAACTTTACAAGAACAGATTGGTGAAAATCGGGATCAAAGATTCTGCGGTTTATTGAATTCTGTGTTTTAGAAATGTAGCAGTGATAGAGCAAAAATAGAAAGTGTTTCTGAAATTCGAAATCTTTTAGATATATGTTCAGGTCAAAAAAAAATTGGAAAATGAAGGTGTAGATGTAGAAAATCTTTTGAGGCGTTCTTATCAATGGCAGCATGATTGCGACAATTGTAGTTTATCAAATAGTACTAGAATAGACACTGAAAGATTTATATATTTGGCTTTACCAGACTGCAAATCAGTGTCTTTTAATAATCTACTTAAACTAGCTCATCATAATATGGTTTGTTCCCAATGTAAGTGTCCAATGCTGTCCACATTATTTATACAAACTTATGGACAGTATGTTTTTTTAATGTTTCAATGATGTAGATCTGATGGAACTAAATTGACAACTTCTATTAAAAATGTTGTGGCTTCTCAGTTATCAATTTCAGGAAGAATCTTTGTAACTGTAGCTATTATTTATCATGACAGTGCTTCAACAATATCAGGGCAATATACAGCACATTTAAAATGTTGAAAAGGTTGGTCTTTCTGTAATGTTACTCATTTGACTTTCAAACAACGTTTGCCTTTTGACTTAAAAAATTCTTACCGAGTGTTTTTAGAACAGAAATTTAACTAAAGGTAATTGGCCTATAAAGACAGGAGCAGTTAATAAAAGTTAGTCTGCTATTTAAAATTATATTGTGAGTAAAATTAATGAACATCATATAAAAAATGCATTTCTCATATAGGTACTGTAAGTGGATCTCATAGTAAGTGATATCAGTATTATAGGAAATGTTGAACATGAGTGATCCAGAGATGGGAATATGAATAGTTATACATTGTGAAAATGTGGTAAAAATGTGGTATGAGCTTTTCTTTCAAAACATCGGGTAAATGGTAATTTCTGAGTTTGAAAATAGACTTATAAATCTGACACTATTTGGCCGTAAGGAATAGTGTTGGAATTAGGAAAGATTCATAACTTAACACAACGAGAAAGAGACAAAATTGAGACATATTTCAGATGTTCCTAGAGTTTTTTTTATAGAAAGTCGATGAAATGGAAGTTTTAGAGAACAGCAGAGTATTTTCCAATGAAAAGGACCTTCACGATCTACTATTTGGCCTCATGGAAAAGTAAGTGAATCAAAGATTAGTGTAAATATGTGTTTAGTAAGTTTATATGTTTTTTTAAACACAATCTTTTAGATTGTGTATTTTTTTCCTTGCTGTTATATGATGAATAGTTTGAACTCACTGTTTTTAGTGAAATTTAATATATTCTGAGAACAGCAAAAATAAACTATGTAACATGTTGTAGAAGTTATTCTATAGTTTGTTTTGTGTAATTTATATTGTATTCCCATTGTCTCACGCTCACTTTCCTTTCCCACCCTTTTTCAGCTCTCTTTAGTCACTCACACTGCCTTTCTCTCACTCTGTTTCATCCCCATTCTTTATTCCACTTTTTTCACAACCCCTCATTCCCATTTCAACTGTCTGCATCCCCTCTGTCCCTTGCACCACTGTTCAGCTTTCAGTCACTCTGCTTTATTTGCCTTTTACGTCTTTTCCTCCTTTGCTCTTTTACTAATTTCTCTTTACTCACTCATCTCTTTTTTCGTACTCTGTCACATTCTTTTTGTATCTTACTTACCTTCACTTCATTTCTCTCATCTTCTCTTCCTCTTTGCCACTGAATTTATCTGCCTTACCCTTAGTAATTTGCTTTCCTTCTATTTCTTTTTCACTCTTTTTGTCCTTCTACATTACTTTATTACCCTTTCTGTATCCTTCACTCTTGCTTTACTTCTTTATACACTTTTAGGATTTTTAACCTCTTGACCTGTCTCTTTTATTTTAAAATATATATTCTACTAATTATAACTTATTTTTTGTTCTCTCTTTCACAGATACAAAGTGTAGAAAAAAAATTATTAAGTTTATATTAATTATATGGTAAGTGTGAATTAAAAAAATGTACTTTGTCATGATCCTTTGCTTTAACCTCATTACTTTTCTCTCACGCTATGTTACCCCTGTTTCCTTACTCTGCTTCCCTCACTTATTCTTATCCTCCATGTTTATTTCCCTTTTCCTTACTTTTCAACCACATTCAACTTCTTTCAGTCTTCCTGCTCACCCACACTCCCTCACTTTCCTTTCTTTTCTGGTTCACTCAGTCCCTTTCTGTCACTCCTTCCTTTTCTCTCTCTATCCTTTCTCTCTGTCACTTCCTGTGTCTTTCCTTTTCTCAGTTACTTCCTCTAACACCTTTTTTCGTCTTACTATCTATTACACAGTCTCTCTGTGCTCCTTCCTCTACCTCTCTTTCTCTTTACACCACTCGTTCTGTCCTTTTTCTTTATGATCACTCCTTCATTATTTTTTTTTTTTTTTTGGGGGGTGCGCTAACGGGACGCGCCCCGGTACGCACACCGGGGCGCGCCGGAATACTGCGCTTACCGGTCCGCTTACCAGTACGTGCACCGGGATCGCTCCAGGGCAAAAAAAAAAAGAACAATATACATTACAAAAATAGTATTACATAAATATACAATATAGGATTCATTTTAAAAAATATTACATTTCATACCTATAGACATTTGCTATTAAAAAACCTATGAAATTCACTGAAAAAAACATAGGTTTCACACCAGTTATGGTTAGGAATTAGCATTTTAAAAAACTATTAAATTCACTGAAAAAACCATAGGTTTCACACCAGTTATAGTTATCTGGAAATTTTACTGACATAAAAAAATTGAAATTCCCACATTATAGTTAGTTGGACTCACTATAACTTGCGCGCATGCAATGCACTGCTGATGATGTCACATATCACATCATTCATGCCATGGTCAATGACATCACTCCTTGTGATAGACTGACAGACCTCCTTTCAGTGTAATGTAACCCTTGAAACACATATTAAAAAATAGAAACTAACATTTTCAAAAAATGGAGATACCCATACCAGTTACAACAACCAATTCAGTAATTCCACCATCTATATACACATCCACTCATTCACCAACAGTTCTATAAAGTCAGTCATACATATACTCACTCATCATATGTAGTGATACACCTATACATCTTGTTACAGACCCACAGTCATCTAAAAGTTACTCACACACATACTCACACATGCAAATAAACTATTGAACATCCATTTATTTGCATATACAACTATACACACACTACCACCTTACTTCTGAGGAAACTTACACATACTTACTCTCTTAAACAATCACTTATAGAAACAAATAAATATTTTAACAGGAACTCTTTCAATATCTCACTCTCACATATACTCACTTATATACATCAATACTCACACATACTAGATTAAAACATATGTAGTTACTGATAAAGACACTAGTGAGACAGTCATTCACTCACTAACAAACACACATACACACTCATCCACCCATACAGTCCTGCACATATGCTGTCTTCAAAACACATACAAAGAGAGAGTTAGTCATTCATGCATCTATGTGATAAGTAATACCCCCACGAAACCATACAAACACTCATACTGATACTAAAAAAACATCTAATAACCCATATACCTACACATGTACCTACTCACCAACCCATGCAGCCACTTAGACACAAAGTGAAACACTAATACAGTTCAGTTCAAAAGCTGTTATTCGATTTGTAAAACAAACCATACAAGCAGAACAAGTTTACATATGTTACATTAATTCCTAAAATTTTATAAAAATTGCTAGATCTAAAATCTATTTAAAAACCATCATAAACATAGTATGTGATATTCTAAAAACATGATTTGACCAGTAAAAATTAGGATTTGGATGATACACGGTCTGTTTCCTAATACAAACTAAATTCATTTATAGTACATACAGATATACGTAAATCTACAGACAGGAAGCCAAAGTTAATAACAAAACACGACAGATGTATCAAATGACTATGGCTTTCCTGGCAGCTGTACATTTTAGTATATATGATGCTACGAAAAAACAGATTTCCAGATCCTTTAAAGAGCATAAAATCTGTAAAGCATTCTTCGTAGAGCGAACATTGTTTTTTAAAAAGATGGGTTTTAAATATAGTACCCTAAAAGAATGATAACATTTGCAAAACAATAAAAAATGGCAGCAGCTCTGGCATGAAATATTATCGCAAGGGCATGCGGTATCAGATCTGGCTTTTATTACAGGGAATGCAACAAGATGGTGTACGATTCCCAACCTTAAGCGGGTTAAAACAAACCGGTGAGAATTACGAGTAAAACCAGAAAGGTAAGGTTGGAAACCGGTATTTAAATTGCAATCCCGGTAGAACATCACAGATTGTAACGTTCCGGACACCCTATCGTGACACTCCTTCTTGTAGTTTAAAAACCTTTGTTTTATGTCTTTTTTGGGGATGGAAACAACAGATTTGGGGTCAAGAAATATATCAAACTGATATAGAAGATGAAACCAATAGTGTATGTACTTAAGCCACTTAATACGTGGGGAGTGGTCCAACCTGAGACAATCAAGGATAATCTCCTGGGTTAATTGTGTTTCAGACTTGGCCCAGATTGAACGCCATAACAGCAGGGGACGCAATGCTGCTAGATCCGAGATGCGATTGATTCCAACTTGTTGGACTTGGCCTTTTTTCCCCCCAAATTTTTCGCTTTTGACCCCCTTATCTGGATTGTCTCCCCCATGGGATTAAACCTGTATAGGCCATGAGTGGTGTGAGACACCTTGTGAAAATGTAATTACCTGACATAATGTGAACACTTGTAAATATCCCCCATTTTGAAAACGCACCTGACTGAAATGTATTGTTTTTAAAATGGATGCCATGGCCATGGGTTTTGCCACCTGACTGACATAGGTCAGCTGTCTAGATAACATTACCCAGCAACCCCTAGCTTTTGGAGGGAAAGCCTGGCACCCAGGGTGCTCACCCCCTCCCCTAGAACCAGTTTAGGCTAGATGTGCCAACATTCTAGAAGGTCCTGGCACTGCCTGGGAGGAGGGTATAAATAGGGGAAAGTGTCACCAGAGGTTTAGTCAGCGCTGGGACAAGGAAGAGAGGGGACCTGCTGTGAGGTGCTACCGCCACATAGGCCTGTGAGCTGGGCCCTGCACCCCTATAAACCCCCCCTCTGCTGTCCCCATGGGCCCCTGACAAGGGAGGGCCCTACCCAGGTCCCTGACACTGTGGGAACCGGGAGTTACGCCAGCGCTGCGATGAAGAAGCGCCCAGGAGGTGAGAAATAGGATTGTCCACTCCCCCTGCTGAAGCTGTGACCCTGTGGAAGTACTGGGTCGTGAGGAGCTGCCTGAAGGAACTGTTGCCCTTGTGAGGTACTGCCCGGCAAGCGCTATTCTGAGGAGGAGTGTGCCCTCGAGGAACTGTGTCTATTAGACTGCCCCTGGACTGCCTATCAAGCGCCATCTGGGGAAGAGTAGGCTCCTAGGAACTGTCACCCCCCTTGTAGGCACTGCCTGTCAAGCGCTATAATTGAGAAGCGCTAGGAACTCGAACTGTGCCCTGCATAGCGCTGTGTGGTGAAGCGCTGAAGAGCAGTGCGCTGTAAATAGCGCCATCTGCTGAGGAGAATCGCGCTGTGTGGGCTGAGGAAACTGTGAGGAGAAACAGCGCTGAGGAGCCTACCCTCGTGTCAGCGCGCTGTCTGCCTTATTATTAATTAATTACAAGGGAGCCTACCCCTTATCGCCGCTGGGATTCACCGCCGCGGTCCGGCGTGTGTGGGACCCCCCCCCACTGCTGAGAGCCTCGTTGCGGCGGCCCCCGGTGCCAGGAGAGGGCCGCCGAAGTGGAGTGAGGGCCGCGCTGGGCCCTGAAGCCGCTGTCTACCTCGTCACGTGACGGGGGCCTGACCGCGTCATCGGCCCGCCCCCGCCACGCACTGATTGGCCTGCGCGGCCGTGACCCCTGAAGGCCGCGCAGGGATTGGTTATCGGCCGAGAAGGCCGGGAGAAGGGAAATCGAAGCCCCGGGTCCCCGTGAGGTAGGAGGGGGACCCGGGTGAAGCTCCGTTGCGGGGCCCCCGTGACGAGGAGGGAACCCCGAATGAAGCGACCGTCGCGGGAGGCCACCCCGCTGGTCTGTGCCCCACGCGAGGGGCCGGTGGGGAAGGCGGGGCCGGGGCACGCTGTCGGTGCCGGCCCGCCAGAGCGAGGAGAGCGTCGCCAAGCCCTAGGTCCCCGTGAGGCAAGGGGACCCAGGTGAAGTGTTGGTGCGGGGCCCCGTGCCGAGGAGGGAGCCCCGAATTGGAGCGACCGAAGCGGGAGGCCACCCCGCCGGTCTGTGGTCCTCAGTGAGGGGCCGGGGCACAGGGTCGGTGCCAGCCCCGCCCCCTCCAACGAAGCCGTCTGCAGGAGCCTTGAAACGTGGGAGGAAAGCCAGGCAGGCTTCCCCCACGGGTGCCCAGACACCGTGTTGAAACCCCAGGCCCCTCTGAGAGAAGGAGGCCCGGGTGAGGAGAGAGTGGCCGTCCAGAGGCCGTTTTGGAACCCCTGGGCCCCGGGTGACGCCGCGGAAAGGGGGGCCTCGAGGCATATTGTCGGTGCCTGGTCCCCCCCTGCAGAGGAGACCCCAAAGGACGCCCCGCAGAACCTATTGAGCCTGGTGAGTGGGGCTTGGATTAAACTGTGTGGAGGTCGGGGCACAGGGTCGGTGCTCGCCCCTGGAAACTGTACTGATCTTCATTGGCCCTATTGATCTCCTTTTTAAGCCTCTAGACTGGGCTGGGACATTACTGAAACCTCCCCGGGATTGGTAGAGGGACAAGTTAACCCCTAGCTAGGTGTCAGGCCCTGCAGAGTGAAGGGCTGGGTAACTCAGCCTGGTTGTTAATGGCTTGTTGACCCCTGTGCCCTGCAATGGTTATTTGCCATGTTCATTTCTGATCAGGATGCTGGTTGCCTAGGGTAACGCAACGTTTCATGTTACCTGTCCAGGTGTGATGCGCCACTGCGCCTAGTGTTATGGTCTGCTGATTACCCTGCTAAGGTGGTTATGCAAATGTTATGCCCACACTAAGGTTATTGAGGCCTAGGTATACTGTGGTTTTACACCTGATGGGTGATCGTATGCTTTTGCGCCCTGTTAGTGCCGTGGTGCCCCTATGCTGGCCTGAAGAGTTATTCCAGGCCCCTGTTATGCCCCTGGTTAATGAGCCTGCCGTACTGATTTCTTACAGGTGCTCCTGACTAGTATGTGCTGTAATGCTTTGTTGTTGTTTTCCCTTACAGGGGTGGGGTTGGCGTTGTCACGCATGAGGTGTAGTTATGCTAATATGCAACTTACAATTTCAGCCAACCTCTCAAGGATGAAGGCCTGAGTAGGCCCTGCCTGATGTGTAATTCCCTAGGTGGAGGGGGGAAGAAACCTGATGTTTTATTACAGGTACTCCTGTCTAATATTAAAGGTTCTGTGATGTTCTGTTTTCCCTTACAGAGGTGGGGTTTGGCGTAATAACGCATAAAGTGTATTAATGCATAATATTAGAGTTTGCAATTGCAGCCTACCCCTAAGGATGAGACCCTGAGTTGGCCCCGCCAGATTGGCCCCAGGTCTAATGTTCACTTAACCAACCATTTTTTATTACAGCATGGACTTTGGACTCAACCCTTTTTGTCCCATGTAAATAATTCCCCAGGATGTACTTGGCTCTGGCGCCAGTTGGCGCCTTGTTGTGATTACCAGTGTATTTTTCCTTTTTGCCTTGCAGGTTGGAGATACTAAACTGCTTAATTTTCCAACTCAAATTGGTGTCCTGCCTCTTTTGTAGTGTGCCTGGTGTGTTGACTGAGGGTACTGCGTGAATGCTTCACATGTCCTCGAAGTTTGGCCTGCCCGCTTGATGCCATGCTACCCCCTTTGAGACTTGGGCAACCCCCAATTCCAACATTTGGTGGCAGAGCGGTGGGATAGGACTTGTGTTTGCGCAGTACCACAGCGGCCACGGGTTACACTGCAAATAGAGCTTGGAGGTAATCTGAGCCTTGTTGTGGGGATTATTGTTGTTTGCTAAATTGCTTCCTCCTGAGAGTGTTCTGAATTGTCCCCTTGTTCCACTGGGAGGGTGTGTCCCGGGTGTACCTTGCCACGATGGGGTTGATTTACCAGGAAGTGGAATTGATGGAGTACACCGAACAGGAGGTGATAGACTTCCTCCTGGAGAGAGGGATACCCCCAGTAGGGAACATTAGGAGGAACCTGTTTCTCTATGAGGCCCTCAAGAGGGGAGAGCCCTTAGAGATTGATGGGGACTTATCTGACTACCCCCCCGAGGTGTTGAAGGGTCAGTGGGTTAGAGACCAGAGAGAGGGCTCCCCATCCAGAACCCTGGGAGGTAGTTATTCCGAGGAGGAGGAAGAGTTTGAGAGGGCGGAGATGCCAGTAGCTGTGGAGGACACCGAAGATAGGGAGTCTCGCACTGGGTCCAGTCCCGGGGCCACTGCCCCATCCCTTTCCCTGTCCCCAGAAGAGTGGGTAGATAGGCGAGAAGAGAGGGAGTATCAGCTGGCGCTGGCAAAGCTCAGGCATGCCGAGGGCTTAGCGCAGCTGAGGGTAGAAGAGCAGCGACTAGAGACTGAAAAAGTCCTAGCGCTGGAGAGGATGGCGGAGGCGGAGAGGGCCTTCGCCAGGGAGAGATCAGCTCAGGTGGGTAGTTTGTCCCCTGAGAGTGGTTTTAGGAGTCTGGATTCACCGAGGAGGGTGGGATCCAGTGGTGGCAGCGAGTGTAGGTCCAGTGCAAGGAGTCCCACTCCCGAAGCCCAGGAGACTGTGCCTGATTCCCCGGAGGAGGAGGACGGGTTAGTGTTGAGGGGCAGGGGAAAGCTGTCCCATCAGTCCTGGGGAGAGTTTGAGGAGGAGTGTTGGACTGTACTGGAGGATTGGGTGGTGAGGAGAGCAGTGGAGGATTGGGAAGGGCTGTGCCATGCCGTTATCCGGGAGCACATGCTGAGGAGTTGTTTCCCAAGACTACGTCACCATCTGTTGCAGTGCGGGTTCTCAGACCCCAGGGAACTTGCACGGGAGGCAGACCTCTGGGTAAGTGCCAGAGCGTCTGGGAAGGCTGAGGGGAATGATCCCGAAGGGAGTGAGACGGGGAGGTGTCCCAAGGTACCCCAGCTGCGGCCACCAGGCCTGGAGTGTTCTTTAAGAGAACCCCAGCTTGGGAGGCTAGGCTGCCCTGATGTGTCATCCAGAGGGAGGGATCCCCTTATGTCAGGAGAACCCGGAGCATCATTAATCAGAGCTTCGGTGGTTCGGGGACTGACCAGTCACAGGGTCTAGATCCTGGACTGGGGTTCCAGGTTCAGGGGTTGCCTGACCTGGAGGGTGGGGTTCCTGTAAGGCAGGTCCCTACCAAATTGACTCCCAGGGGTACCACTTCCAGTGGGAGGGTGCGGAACTCTGGGAGGGGGTGCAGAGGGAGGAAGGTCTCTTCTCTGTCACCAGCTCAGCCACAGGGCACAGATCCCGGGTTGGGTGGCCAGGGACAGGAGTTGCCTGCCCTGGTGGGAGGGACATCTGTAATCAGAGTCCCCCCGGAAGTGACTCCCAGGGGTACTTCTCCGGGTAGGAGGGTGCAGAATTCTGGGAGGGGGTGCAGGGAGAGGGAGGACTCGCCCCTGTCACCGGTTCAGCCTGTGAGTTTCGACTCCAGGTTGGGGAGAGAGTTGTGTGAGGGTGTCCCCAGGCGTAGGAGATGGAGGAACCCAAGGAGGAGAAGTAGGGGGAGGGGAGCCTCGCCCCTAAGGGCTGGTCATTCTGAGGGTGTAGACCCCAGGTGGGTGGACCAGTGGAAATTTGGAGAGAAGAGAGTGGTCCAAGAGAATTCTAAGCCTGAGGCTAGTGCCTCCCACTCTAGGAAAGAGAGACATCCCACTAGGGAACACCAGTGGGGTGGTTCTGTTGGTGAAGGGAGGGTTGCGAAAGAGAACCATTGGGTTCCAGAGTGGAGGAGAGACTGCATGTGCTCCTGTAGTTGCAGGCCTGCGTCCACCTTTTTCCGCCCCAAGCAGGGAAGCCCATCAAGGCATTGATGTGTCTACCCTGGCTTTTGGCTGGGGGGGAGTCGTGTTGGACTTGGCCTTTTTTCCCCCCAAATTTTTCGCTTTTGACCCCCTTATCTGGATTGTCTCCCCCATGGGATTAAACCTGTATAGGCCATGAGTGGTGTGAGACACCTTGTGAAAATGTAATTACCTGACATAATGTGAACACTTGTAAATATCCCCCATTTTGAAAACGCACCTGACTGAAATGTATTGTTTTTAAAATGGATGCCATGGCCATGGGTTTTGCCACCTGACTGACATAGGTCAGCTGTCTAGATAACATTACCCAGCAACCCCTATCTTTTGGAGGGAAAGCCTGGCACCCAGGGTGCTCACCCCCTCCCCTAGAACCAGTTTAGGCTAGATGTGCCAACATTCTAGAAGGTCCTGGCACTGCCTGGGAGGAGGGTATAAATAGGGGAAAGTGTCACCAGAGGTTTAGTCAGCGCTGGGACAAGGAAGAGAGGGGACCTGCTGTGAGGTGCTACCGCCACATAGGCCTGTGAGCTGGGCCCTGCACCCCTATAAACCCCCCCTCTGCTGTCCCCATGGGCCCCTGACAAGGGAGGGCCCTACCCAGGTCCCTGACACTGTGGGAACCGGGAGTTACGCCAGCGCTGCGATGAAGAAGCGCCCAGGAAGTGAGAAATAGGATTGTCCACTCCCCCTGCTGAAGCTGTGACCCTGTGGAAGTACTGGGTCGTGAGGAGCTGCCTGAAGGAACTGTTGCCCTTGTGAGGTACTGCCCGGCAAGCGCTATTCTGAGGAGGAGTGTGCCCTCGAGGAACTGTGTCTATTAGACTGCCCCTGGACTGCCTATCAAGCGCCATCTGGGGAAGAGTAGGCTCCTAGGAACTGTCACCCCCCTTGTAGGCACTGCCTGTCAAGCGCTATAATTGAGAAGCGCTAGGAACTCGAACTGTGCCCTGCATAGCGCTGTGTGGTGAAGCGCTGAAGAGCAGTGCGCTGTAAATAGCGCCATCTGCTGAGGAGAATCGCGCTGTGTGGGCTGAGGAAACTGTGAGGAGAAACAGCGCTGAGGAGCCTACCCTCGTGTCAGCGCGCTGTCTGCCTTATTATTAATTAATTACAAGGGAGCCTACCCCTTATCGCCGCTGGGATTCACCGCCGCGGTCCGGCGTGTGTGGGACCCCCCCCCACTGCTGAGGGCCTCGTTGCGGCGGCCCCCGGTGCCAGGAGAGGGCCGCCGAAGTGGAGTGAGGGCCGCGCTGGGCCCTGAAGCCGCTGTCTACCTCGTCACGTGACGGGGGCCTGACCGCGTCATCGGCCCGCCCCCGCCACGCACTGATTGGCCTGCGCGGCCGTGACCCCTGAAGGCCGCGCAGGGATTGGTTATCGGCCGAGAAGGCCGGGAGAAGGGAAATCGAAGCCCCGGGTCCCCGTGAGGTAGGAGGGGGACCCGGGTGAAGCTCCGTTGCGGGGCCCCCGTGACGAGGAGGGAACCCCGAATGAAGCGACCGTCGCGGGAGGCCACCCCGCTGGTCTGTGCCCCACGCGAGGGGCCGGTGGGGAAGGCGGGGCCGGGGCACGCTGTCGGTGCCGGCCCGCCAGAGCGAGGAGAGCGTCGCCAAGCCCTAGGTCCCCGTGAGGCAAGGGGACCCAGGTGAAGTGTTGGTGCGGGGCCCCGTGCCGAGGAGGGAGCCCCGAATTGGAGCGACCGAAGCGGGAGGCCACCCCGCCGGTCTGTGGTCCTCAGTGAGGGGCCGGGGCACAGGGTCGGTGCCAGCCCCGCCCCCTCCAACGAAGCCGTCTGCAGGAGCCTTGAAACGTGGGAGGAAAGCCAGGCAGGCTTCCCCCACGGGTGCCCAGACACCGTGTTGAAACCCCAGTCCCCTCTGAGAGAAGGAGGCCCGGGTGAGGAGAGAGTGGCCGTCCAGAGGCCGTTTTGGAACCCCTGGGCCCCGGGTGACGCCGCGGAAAGGGGGGCCTCGAGGCATATTGTCGGTGCCTGGTCCCCCCCTGCAGAGGAGACCCCAAAGGACGCCCCGCAGAACCTATTGAGCCTGGTGAGTGGGGCTTGGATTAAACTGTGTGGAGGTCGGGGCACAGGGTCGGTGCTCGCCCCTGGAAACTGTACTGATCTTCATTGGCCCTATTGATCTCCTTTTTAAGCCTCTAGACTGGGCTGGGACATTACTGAAACCTCCCCGGGATTGGTAGAGGGACAAGTTAACCCCTAGCTAGGTGTCAGGCCCTGCAGAGTGAAGGGCTGGGTAACTCAGCCTGGTTGTTAATGGCTTGTTGACCCCTGTGCCCTGCAATGGTTATTTGCCATGTTCATTTCTGATCAGGATGCTGGTTGCCTAGGGTAACGCAGCGTTTCATGTTACCTGTCCAGGTGTGATGCGCCACTGCGCCTAGTGTTATGGTCTGCTGATTACCCTGCTAAGGTGGTTATGCAAATGTTATGCCCACACTAAGGTTATTGAGGCCTAGGTATACTGTGGTTTTACACCTGATGGGTGATCGTATGCTTTTGCGCCCTGTTAGTGCCGTGGTGCCCCTATGCTGGCCTGAAGAGTTATTCCAGGCCCCTGTTATGCCCCTGGTTAATGAGCCTGCCGTACTGATTTCTTACAGGTGCTCCTGACTAGTATGTGCTGTAATGCTTTGTTGTTGTTTTCCCTTACAGGGGTGGGGTTGGCGTTGTCACGCATGAGGTGTAGTTATGCTAATATGCAACTTACAATTTCAGCCAACCTCTCAAGGATGAAGGCCTGAGTAGGCCCTGCCTGATGTGTAATTCCCTAGGTGGAGGGGGGAAGAAACCTGATGTTTTATTACAGGTACTCCTGTCTAATATTAAAGGTTCTGTGATGTTCTGTTTTCCCTTACAGAGGTGGGGTTTGGCGTAATAACGCATAAAGTGTATTAATGCATAATATTAGAGTTTGCAATTGCAGCCTACCCCTAAGGATGAGACCCTGAGTTGGCCCCGCCAGATTGGCCCCAGGTCTAATGTTGACTTAACCAACCATTTTTTATTACAGCATGGACTTTGGACTCAACCCTTTTTGTCCCATGTAAATAATTCCCCAGGATGTACTTGGCTCTGGCGCCAGTTGGCGCCTTGTTGTGATTACCAGTGTATTTTTCCTTTTTGCCTTGCAGGTTGGAGATACTAAACTGCTTAATTTTCCAACTCAAATTGGTGTCCTGCCTCTTTTGTAGTGTGCCTGGTGTGTTGACTGAGGGTACTGCGTGAATGCTTCACATGTCCTCGAAGTTTGGCCTGCCCGCTTGATGCCATGCTACCCCCTTTGAGACTTGGGCAACCCCCAATTCCAACACAACTTCTTTGTGAATCAGTTCTACAGATGCTGAAGTCGGTACACATAGCAACTTTCTAAGGAACTTATTTTCATCTCTCTGCACGGTAGGACCAACGCAATGACCCCACACCCCCGCACCATACAGCGCTGATGTGACGCATCTTACATTATAAATGTTCATCATGTCTTTGATACTCCTCACCCCAAGTTTAGAAGAAAATTTAAAAATACTGTTGGTGGACCTCACCATTTTTAAACTAATGTTGTCGAACTCGGATTGCCACATCCTGTTGCTTGCGTAGGTAATGCCCAAATAGCAAAAGGTTTTAACTTGTGTCATCTTGACTTTTTCTATGAAGAAACTGGAATTAGCTTTCTTGGCTTTCGTCCCACAAAACATTGCAAAGGTTTTAGATTTGTTTACTAATAGTCTCCTACTTTCAATAAACAACATAAATCTGGTGATAAGACGCTGTAAACCAATCTGTGTGCGAGACAATAACACAGCGTCGTCCGCATACAATAAAATTGGGACCGGTTTTCCTCCTATCAATGGTGCATCTGCGGGAATCTGGCACAGAATGGAATCAATTTGGTTGATAAAAAGAGAAAATAACAGGGAAGCCAGTACGCAGCCCTGGCAAATGCCTCTTGAAACTTTGAAGAAAAGGGTACATTCGCCTAGGGAGCCATAACGCAACTTGCATGACAGCCTCTCGTAAAGCCTGGCCAGGAAATATGCAATCTCCTTGGGTGCACCCAGATCTATCAGAACCTGCCATAATATAGAGTGGTCAACCAGATCAAACGCGCTGCTCAAGTCCGCAAAGAAAAGAAACAAGCTGCCATTCTTGACTTCCGTACATTTGTTAATTAAGAGATCTAGATTTACACATTGTTCTAGTGTCCCCATGCCTTTCCTGAATCCGTATTGGACCTTGGTTAAAATATCGTTGTCATTTGCCCAGGTTTCCAGTCTCTTCAGCATGATGCGGCTCATTACCTTGACTGATGCATCCAACAAAGAAATAGGACGATAATTGCACGCCTCCGATTTACTGCCTTTCTTGAATAATGGTATGATGACCACTGGCCCCAAGATGGTGGAAGGCAGCCCTCTGCTGCTGCATTGAAAACCCTCACTAAATCTGAAATCTATCAGATGTAAGTAAAGCAGACATTTAGGAAAAAAGTATACATATAGAAAACTGACGGCATCAAACGACTAAGATGCAATAATCAGGGAGGGCACTCACCAATTAGCTGTGTGGAATACACGTTCAAACGGGAATCGTGAAAATATATAGGGTCCGATTAGGATAATATCTCGAGGCATCTAAAAGGCAAGGCGAGGTGGAATTATAAATGGAGCCACTCAAAGATGGTAACCAGTGGTGGCTAACTAATTTATGCCGCGAGGGTTGTGGAATTGTACTTACCAGGCACGGAATGAATCTCGTCCTGGACAACGCTCGAATTCGCAATGGCAAAGTGAGGTTCCGGGTTTGATAATATTACCATGGAGATGGAATCACGTGGTGCGTTTCACCCGTATAGACATGGTAGAAAGACTGGTTTTGTTGCAAGGTTACAGTAAACATAGAGATTCAGTCATGGGCTCGAGCTGAACTACGTGTTGCACGAGCAATATGATATAGGTTGCCACATATAATATTGAGAGCGTTTAACGTTATTAAACCTGGTAGGGCTGAGACCACTTATATCAAGGAGGTTACCTAGTTAAATAGATCACATTAAGGAAATATCCACTCGGATTGGAAAATTACTGAATATCATGGCATGATTGACATGGGGGTGACAAATGGAGAAAAAGTATGACCTTAAATACAAAACATCATAATAGGTAACATAACTTAAACAGGGGGTGGCGTACCTCTCACAGGAGGGTAAAGGCCACACATCAATGCAGTCATTTGAGTATTATACAGGAGACATGGATAAATGTATCCAACAGCCTGCTGATTAGTGCATTTCGACAGCATCATTAAAGATATGGCGTACCTCTCACACGAGGGTAGGGGCCATACAGCATCATTAAAGATATGGCGTACCTCTCACACGAGGGTAAAGGCCATACAGAGCATGAGTCAGATTGTAATCAAGACAAAGTAGCTAATTGAGAAAAAGAGCTGTCGTGCTCATTGAGACCCGTCTCAATAGAGTTGAAAAAGAACATCCATTTCAGCTCTCGAGTATTCAAGATATTGGCGATATTCCCACCCAGGGGTCCTAGTGTGGCTTTTTCAATTATTAACCATTGAAGACTTTCAGGTGGGTGACCGGCCACAGAAAAATGCTCCACCATTGGTGCGCCCTGTACCTGGCATCTAATTCTACTCATATGTTGGAGAATCCTCACTTTAGCTTTTTGCTGTGTTTGACCTATGTATATCATTTGGCACGGACATATGATGGCATATATGATGTTTGAAGAATTACAGTTGGTTTGTGTCTTAAGGCAAGCTTTGTGGTGGCGATGTTCAAATTCCTTAGTTTCAATTGCACTGTCACAGGCTTTGCAATTACCGGATCTGAAATGGCCAACCACCGGAGGCAGGTTCCATAAAGTGGTGATGGTGGGGTCCTCAGGAGTCATTAAGAAGGAACGAACCACATGATCTTTGACACTTCTTGCTTTCTTGAAAGCATGTAAAGGTGTGACAGGTTGCTTAATATCATCCGATGTTAATTCCCAGTGATGGTTAATTATGCGTTTTATTTTGTTCCTCATGGTATTAAAAGTAGTAACGCATACAATCCTGCTTTCTTGTTGTTCCTTGTCTAGCTTTGGGGTGAGTAATTCATCGCGAGGGTAAAACCATGCCCTCTTCCTGGCCTGGTTGATCAGTTTTCTAGGATATCCTCTTTGTAGAAGTCGATTTGTCAATTCTTCTGAGTCCGTGAAGTAGTGGTTTTTATTTGAACAGTTCCTGCGAATTTGCAGGAACTGCCCAAAAGGCAAGTTGTCACGCAGAGCTCTCGGGTGGTGACTATTATAATGTAATAGCGAGTTCCTCTCTACAGGTTTACGGTACAGCGTTGTGAGTAGGTGTCCAGAGTTCTAATAGATGGTGAGGTCAAGGAAGTTTATTGTGTGGTTATCAGATTGAATGGTAAATTTAAGAAATTCTGATTGGCCATTAAGCCACATGAAAAAGGACATTAGTTCATCCAACTCGCCGTTCTAAATTAGTAAAATGTCGTCTATATATCTCATCCAGAGACCAAGGTGGTCTCTAAATGGATTGACTTGGTTGAGCACAGTGTCCTGCTCGAAGGCTGTCATGTACAAAATGGCTACGTCAGCACCCATGTCTACTCCTGATGTTTGGACATAGAATTTGTCTTTGAATAGAAAGAAGTTTTTGGTCATGGCTATACGGAGTAGAGCCACAATGAATTCCGTTGGTACTTGGACTGGCGCAGGTCGTTGTTGTAGGCAGCATGTGATAACCGTTAGTGCTTCTTGTTGAGGAATACATGTGTACCACATCGCAGGTGGCCAATCGTTGATGATGTGGGTCAAAGGCTAAATTCTCGATGATATTGATAGTGTGCATGGTGTCACGCAAGTAAGCAGGAGTGGCTTCTGCCAACGGTTTTAGAAAGAAATCAATATATTTTCCGAGGGGCTCGAGAATGGAACCGCATCCCGACACGATCGGACGACCAGGAGGGTCTGCCATGGATTTATGGATCTTTGGTATAGTGTAGATTGTTGCAAGTCGTGGATGTTTTTTATTCAGGAAATGAAACTCCAATTCCGATAGAAAGCCCTGATCAAGTCCAGCTTGGGTTATCTCCAAAATTTCGAGAGCAATTGCTTTGGAGGGGTCGGATCGCAGTTGTTGATAACTGGTTCCATCGTTCAGTTGACGGAGGATTTCGGACTCGTAGGTGGTTACGTCCTGCACCACTATTGCACCGCCTTTGTCCGTGGGTTGATTACCAAATGATCATTGCGATCAAGGGATTGCAGAGCCATTTTTTCTTTTTTACTGGTGTTGTATTTGGTAAAAGACTTGGTTCCCAGAAGTTGTAGTACATCTCTCCAAACTACTGCTTCATAGGCCAGAATTTTGTGTGACATTGTACTATTATAAGGGACAAAAGTGGAAGGAGGTCTCAGCCCAGTGACTGATGGTTGGATCGTTGGTTCTGAGTTACGAAAGAAGTATTTCAGCCTTATTTTACGAAAAAATTGAAACAGTTCAGTACGGATGATGAAAGTATCCGGGTTGTTGGTGGGGACGTAT
This sequence comes from Lissotriton vulgaris, assembly GCF_964263255.1. Taxonomy (NCBI): domain Eukaryota; kingdom Metazoa; phylum Chordata; class Amphibia; order Caudata; family Salamandridae; genus Lissotriton; species Lissotriton vulgaris. Next base: position 456,546,799 of record NC_141696.1, on the reverse strand, counting down.
GATAGTACTTTCCCTAATACTTTGATTTTGTCCTCATTTAAAGTTTGTTTTGATATGTTGACAACAGGGCTGTCAACCACTGGGGGTGCTCCTCCAAGTAGTTTCAGTTGGGGATAATTCTCCAAGTTGTCTACCATCTGTAGGTTTTGTTGCGAGTCACTGGTTCCCCATGTTGTGGTTCCGTCTGAAAATGTACCTGTTTCTGCGGTTGTCCACGACCTCCATCCCAGGTGCTTGTACCTTGTTGGGGTCCACATTGCTGGCCTCGTTGCCAGTTGTTGCCTATGCCGCAAGGGGGACGCCATGACCCTTGGCGTTGCCCTAAAAAAGGGTTGTATTGATATTGTTGATGGTATCCGTAGTCTGGGTAGTTGTGCTGAAAGCTAGGACCCGGTTGTTCCTGTTCGCCCTCCGAGCTGTATGAAGAATCAGAAAAAGGTTGGTAGTTCCATCTACCTCTGGAAGTTCCTCGCCCTCGATTTGTAAATCTACCTTGATTATCTTGTCGGAAATAATCTTCTTGTAGATAAGGATACGTTTTTTTCTTGTCATATAGCCGTATGTCACGTGCTAATTTTGAAGTTTGCGATTTTGAGTTGTTTTCAGATCGAAATCTTTGAGAGTGGCTTCAAGATTCGGTAAAGTTTCCTTAGCGCTTGCAAAGTTGGCATCTGCCGCTATCTCCACTTTCAGAGTCTTGATTTCGGCCGTGATCAGTTGGATTTGTTCAGCAGCAGTTTCCACTCCAAGGACCATCCAATGACGGGAACAGTTGTTTGCGACATGGCTGAACTCTTCTTTGAACTTAGGCACCTCTACAAAGATGGCCGGTTCGATCTTTATTTGTAGCCTGATTGGGATGATGTTTTCCTTGAGGTACCTCGTTAGGAGATGGCCATGCCACCTGGTGCAGACCAGTTTTTTCTCCAACCGCTCAAGACGGGAAATGTTATCCTTCAATGTGAAGTCAATAGTTGGAATATCAGATGAAATGAAAATGTTATTTGGATTTTCCAGAAGTTTCTCGATATAATCCTCAGAGTATGATAGAAGTTCCCTTTCTACCATGGTGTGCACAGGTCAAATTAATTGAACATGAAACAAAACCTCGCAGACAGGCGTCTGCTCGAAGTAATATATTGATAGGGGGTTTACCCAGCTATGGTCACCGGGACCTGGGCTATCTAAATAGTTATAGGAAGGGGTCCCAGTTACAGTAGGACAAAAATCAAAAAAGGTGAAAACATAAGTCAACCAAACAACAAATCAATCCACACTGTTTTAATCATAATGGGAACGTACATTAAATATACAGTATATTCGAACAATAAATAAGTGGTTTGACAGTGCCCCGAATTAGGAGAGGAAGTAGGTGGGGGGGGGTGGTTGGTGGTCATGTGAGGATAAAGTGAAAGAGGAGAAGAACATTTCTTGAGTGACAGTACAATCAACCAATATAGATCATTTGGTTGTCAACGTTACATAATATGTACAGAAACCAAGACCATTAGTTCAAAACAATTTTTCAAAGCAAAGCATACTCCACATGGTTCAACTAATGAAACATTTGGGCGTGAAGTTGATATTCAAAAGCAGGTAGTTGTCGACGTTTCGACCCTCATATATATGCAGGTACTAGTGCTATCCTTGCAGTGGGGTCTTCATCAGGACTGGAAAGTGGGACACGTAACCTATTTATTATGTAAATATATAATTTAGGCACGGGAAAAATATCCCTAGATATATAATAACAAAGTGGCACACTGATCCCATGATAGGATTGGTAAAGGGTTACAGGCTACAATGGTGCTCGACATACTTTCAAGAGCGATATCAATTGAGTGCTATCATTATGTGGATAAGGTACAGTTTCTTCGATTAGGCTAAAAGGTCACAGCGACTTGTATTACAATGAGGGATAAATGGTTAAATGAGGACAAGAGCCATTGGAGATAAACCAGCCCGACGTGGGTGGATACGGCGTAGGATTCCTAGAACATAACTACTAGGCGATAACTGCACACTGGGACGTGGTAATGCACCTGGAGCCCAATGGGTCAGGACCAAAGTGCAGTCACCGAGTCATATGGTAATCGTCCAGATCGTGTCTGGTGTCCGTATGGGCTGTTGATTAAAAGCATAATGTCGTAGGCTTATAGGAATATAAACTTACCACAACATGGTACAGACAGCGCGTGAACTTTACAAGGCTTTGAGGTATTTCTCGGTCCAACGGACCGAAGTTAAAGTAGAATCTATCAGTTGGAAATAATACGAACAATTAGGAAGCAAATTTACATGGAGAGGGCGTCATGAGGCTAAAGTACAGGGAAGTTGCTGAAGACGCATTAGAGTAGACTCACCACTTCGTGGTATAGACAGTGCGTTGGTTTTACAGGGCTCTGAGGCTGGCCGCAGTCCAACGTACCGACGTTATTGTGAAATCTATCAGATGTAAGTAAAGCGGACATTTAGGAAAAAAGTTTACATATAGAAAACTGACGGCATCAAACGACTAAGATGCAATAATCAGGGAGGACACTCACCTATTAGCTGTGTGGAATAAACATTCAAACGGGAATCGTGAAAATATATAGGGTCCGATTAGGATAATATCTCGAGGCATCTAAAAGGCAAGGCGAGGTGGAATTATAAATGGAGCCACTCAAAGATGGTAACCAGTGGTGGCTAACTAATTTATGCCGCGAGGGTGGTGGAATTGTACTTACCAGGCACGGAATGAATCTCGTCCTGGACAACGCTCAAATTCGCAATGGCGAAGTGAGGTTCCGGGTTTGATAATATTACCATGGAGATGGAATCACGTGGTGCGTTTCACCCGTATAGACGTGGTAGAAAGACTGGTTTCAATGCCAGGTTAGAGTAAACATAGAGATTCAGTCATGGGCTCGAGCTGAACTACGTGTTGCACGAGTAATATCATATAGGTTGCCACATATAATATTGAGAGCGTTTAACGTTATTAAACCTGGTAGGGCTGAGACCGCTTATATCAAGGAGGTTACCTAGTTAAATAGATCACATTAAGGACATATCCACTCGGATTGGAAAATTACTGAATATCATGGCATGATTGACATGTGGGTGACAAACGGAGAAAAAGTATGGCCTTCAATACAAAATATCATAATAGGTAACATAGCTTAAACAGGAGGTGGCGTACCTCTCACAGGAGGGTAAAGGCCACACATCAATGCAGTCAGTTGAGTATTATACAGGAGACATGGATAAATGTATCCAATAGCCTGCTGATTAGTGCATTTCGACAGCATCATTAAAGATATGGCGTACCTCTCACACGAGGGTAGGGGCCATACAGCATCATTAAAGATATGGCGTACCTCTCACACGAGGGTAAAGGCCATACAGAGCATGAGTCAGACTGTAATCAAGACAAAGTAGCTAATTGAGAAAAAGAGCTGTCGTGCTCATTGAGACCCGTCTCAATAGAGTCGAAAAAGAACATCCATTTCTGCTCTCGAGTATTCAAGATATTGGCGATATTCCCACCCCGGGGTCCTAGTGTGGCTTTTTCAATTATTAACCATTTAGGACTTTCAGGTGGGTGACCGGCCACAGAAAAATGCTCCACCATTGGTGCGCCCTGTACCTGGCATCTAATTCTACTCATATGTTGGAGAATCCTCACTTTAGCTTTTTGCTGTGCAATAGTGGTGCAGGACGTAACCACCTACGAGTCCGAAATCCTCCGTCAACTGAACAATGGAACCAGTTACCAACAACTACGATCCGAATCCTCCAAAGCAATTGCTCTCGAAATTTTGGAGATAACCCAAGCTGGACTTGATCAGAGCTTTCTATCAGAATTGGAGTTTCATTTCCTGAATAAAAAACATCCACGACTTGCAACAATCTACACTATACCAAAGATCCATAAATCCATGGCAGACCCTCCTGGTCGTCCGATCGTGTCGGGATGCGGTTTCATTCTCGAGCCCCTCGGAAAATATATTGATTTCTTTCTAAAACCGTTGGCAGAAGCCACTCCTGCTTACTTGCGTGACACCATGCACACTATCAATATCATCGAGAATTTAGCCTTTGACCCACATCACCAACGATTGGCCACCTGCGATGTGGTATCATTATACACATGTATTCCTCAACAAGAAGCACTAACGGTTATCACACGCTGCCTACAACAACGACCTGCGCCAGTCCAAGTACCAACGGAATTCATTGTGGCTCTACTCCGTATAGCCATGACCAAAAACTTCTTTCTATTCAAAGACAAATTCTATGTCCAAACATCAGGAGTAGCCATGGGTGCTCCCTTTGCTCCTGACATAGCCATTTTGTACATGGCAGCCTTCGAGCAGGACACTGTGCTCAACCAAGTCAATCCATTTAGAGACCACCTTGGTCTCTGGATGAGATATATAGACGACATTTTACTAATTTGGAACGGCGAGTTGGATGAACTAATGTCCTTTTTCATGTGGCTTAATGGCCAATCAGAATTTCTTAAATTTACCATTCAATCTGATAACCACACAATAAACTTCCTTGACCTCACCATCTATGAGAACTCTGGACACCTACTCACAACGCTGTACCGTAAACCTGCAGAGAGTAACTCGCTATTACATTATAATAGACACCACCCGAGAGCTCTGCGTGACAACTTGCCTTTTGGGCAGTTCCTGCGAATTCGCAGGAACTGTTCAAATAAAAACCACTACTTCACGGAGTCAGAAGAATTGACAAATCGACTTCTACAAAGAGGATATCCTAGAAAACTGATCAAGCAGGCCAGGAAGAGGGCATGGTTTTACCCTCGCGATGAATTACTCACCCCAAAGCTAGACAAGGATCAACAGCAGGATTGTATGCGTTACTACTTTTAATACCAAGAGCAACAAAATAAAACGCATAATTAACCATCACTGGGAATTAATATCGGATGATATTAAGCAACCTGTCACACCTTTACATGCTTTCAAGAAAGCAAGAAGTGTCAAAGATCATGTGGTTCGTTCCTTCTCAATGACTCCTGAGGACCCCACCATCACCACTTTATGGAACCTGCCTCCGGTGGTTAGAAATTTCAGATGCGGTAATTGCAAAGCCTGTGACAGTGCAATTCAAACTAAGGAATTTGAACATCGCCACCACAAAGTTTGCCTTAAGACACATACCAACTGTAATTCTTCAAACATCATATATGCCATCATATGTCCGTGCCAAATGATATACATAGGCCAAACACAGCAAAAAGCTAAAGTGAGGATTCTCCAACATATGAGTAGAATTAGATGCCAGGTACAGGGTGCACCAATGGTGGAGCATTTTTCTGTGGCCGGTCACCCACCTGAAAGTCTTAAATGGTTAATAATTGAAAAAGCCACACTAGGACCCCGGGGTGGGAATATCGCCAATATCTTGAATACTCGAGAGCTGAAATGGATGTTCTTTTTCGACTCTATTGAGACGGGTCTCAATGGGCACAACAGCTCTTTTTCTCAATTAGCTACTTTGTCTTGATTACAATCTGACTCATGCTCTGTATGGCCTTAACCCTCATGTGAGAGGCACGCCAAATCTTTAATGATGCTGTATGTCCCCTACCCTCGTGTGAGAGGTACGCCATATCTTTAATGATGCTGTCGAAATGCACTAATCAGCAGGCTATTAGATACATTTATCCATGTCTCCTGTATAATACTCAACTGACTGCATTGAAGTGTGGCCTTTACCCTCCTGTGAAAGGTATGCCACCCCCTGTTTAAGCTATGTTACCTATTATGATGTTTTGTATTTAAGGTCATACTTTTTCTCCGTTTGTCACCCCCATGTCAATCATGCCATGATATTCAGTAATTTTCCAATCCGAGTGGATATGTCCTTAATGTGATCTATTTAACTAGGTAACCTCCTTTATATAAGCGGTCTCAGCCCTACCAGGTTTAATAACGTTAAACGCTCTCAATATTATATGTGGCAACCTATATCATATTACTCGTGCAACACGTAGTTCAGCTCGAGCCCATGACTGAATCTCTATGCTTACTGTAACCTGGCAACGAAACCAGTCTTTCTACCATGTCTATACGGGTGAAACGCACCACGTGATTCCATCTCCATGGTAATATTATCAAACCCGGAACCTCACTTCGCCATTGCGAATTCGAGCGTTGTCCAGGACGAGATTCATTCCATGCCTGGTAAGTACAATTCCACCACCCTCGCAGCATAAATTAGTTAGCCACCACTGGTTACCATCTTTGATTGGCTCCATTTATAATTCCACCTCGCCTTGCCTTTTAGATGCCTCGAGATATTATCCTAATCGGACCCTATATATTTTCACGATTCCCGTTTGAATGTGTATTCCACACAGCTAATAGGTGAGTGTCCTCCCTGATTATTGCATCTTAGTTGTTTGATGCCGTCAGTTTTCTATATGTAAACTTTTTTCCTAAATGTCCGCTTTACTTACATCTGATAGATTTCACAATAACGTCGGTACGTTGGACTGCGGCCAGCCTCAGAGCCCTGTAAAACTAACGCGCTGTCTATACCACGAAGTGGTGAGTCTACTCTATTGCGTCTTCAGCAACTTCCCTGTACTTTAGCCTCATGACGCCCTCTCCATGTAAATTTGCTTCCTAATTGTTCGTATTATTTCCAACTGATAGATTCTACTTTAACTTCGATCCGTTGGACCGCGAACAGCCTCAAAGCCTTGTAAAGTTCACGCGCTGTCTGTACCACGTTGTGGTAAGTTTATATTCCTATAAGCCTACGACATTATGCTTTTAATTAACAGCCCATACGGACACCAGACACGATCTGGACGATTACCATATGACTCGGTGACTGCACTTTGGTCCTGACCCATTGGGCTCCAGGTGCATTACCACGTCCCATTGTGCAGTTATCGCCTATTAGTTATGTTCTAGGAATCCTAGGCCGTATCCACCCACGTCGGGCTGGCTTATCTCCAACGGCTCTTGTCCTCATTTAACCATTTATCCCTCATTGTAATACAAGTTGTTGTGACCTTTTAGCCTAATCGCAGAAACTGTACCTTATCCACATAATCATAGCACTCAATTGATATCGCTCTTGAAAGTATGTCGAGCACCATTGTAGCCTGTAACCCTTTACCAATCCTATCATGGGATCAGTGTGCCACTTTGGTATGATATATCATGGGATCTTTTTCCCGTGCCTAAATTATATATTTACATAATAAATAGGTTACGTGTCCCACTTTCCAGTCCTGATGAAGACCCCACTGCAAGGATAGCACTAGTACCTGCGTATATATGAGGGTCGAAACGTCGACAACTACCTGCTTTTGAATATCAACTTCGCGCCTGAATGTTTCATTAGTTGAACCATGTGGAGTATGCTTTGCTTTGAAAAATTGTTTTGAACTAATGGTCTTGGTTTCTATACATATTATGTAACGTTGACAACCAAATGATCTATATTGGTAGGTTGTACTGTCACTCAAGAATTGTTCTTCTCCTCTTTCACTTTATCCTCACATGACCACCAACCCCAAACCCCCCCACCTACTTCCTCTCCTAATTCGGGGCACTGTCAAACCACTTATTTATTGTTCGAATATACTGTATATTTAATATACGTTCCCATTGTGATTAAAACAGTGTGGATTGATTTGTTGTTTGGTTGACTTATGTTTTCACCTTTTTTGATTTTTGCCCTAATATAACTGGGACCCCTTCCTATAACTATTTAGATAGCCCAGGTCCCGGTGACCATAGCTGGGTAAACCCCCTATCAATATATTACTTCGAGCAGACGCCTGTCTGCGAGGTTTTGTTTCATGTTCAATTAATTTGACCTGTGCACACCATGGTAGAAAGGGAACTTCTATCATACTCTGAGGATTATATCGATAAACTTCTGGAAAATCCAAATAACATTTTCATTTCATCTGATATTCCAACTATTGACTTCACATTGAAGGATAACATTTCCCGTCTTGAGCGGTTGGAGAAAAAACTGGTCCGCAACCGGTGGCATGGCCATCTCCTAATGAGGTACCTCAAGGGAAACATCATCCCAATCGGGCTACAAATAAAGATCGAACCGGCCATCTTCGTAGAGGTGCCTAAGTTCAAAGAAGGGTTCAGCCACGTCGCGAACAACTCTTCCCTTCATTGGATGGTCCTTGGAGTAGAAACTGCTGCTGAACAAATCCAACTGATCACGGCCGAAATCAAGACTCTGAAAGCGAAGATAGCGGCAGATGCCAACTTTGCTAGCGCTAAGGAAACTTTAACGAATCTTGCAGCCACTCTCAAAGATTTCTATCTAACAACTGAAAATCGCAAACTTGAAAAATTAGCACGTGACATACGGCTATATGACAAGAAAAAAACTTATCCTTATCTACAAGAAGATTATTTCCGACAAGATAATCAAGGTAGATTTACAAATCGAGGGCGAGGAACTTCCAGAGGTAGACGGAACTACCAACATTTTTCTGATTCTTCATACAGCTCGGAGGGCGAACAGGAACAACCGGGTCCTAGCTTTCAGCACAACTACCCAGACTACGGATACCATCAACAATATCAATACAACCCTTTTTTAGGGCAACGCCAAGGGTCATGGCGTCCCCCTCGCGGCAGAGGCAACAACTGGCAACGAGGCCAGCAATGTGGACCCCGACAAGGTACAAGCACCTGGGACGGAGATAGTGGACAACCGTAGAAACAGGTACATTTTCAGACGGCCCACAACATGGGGAACGAGTGACTAGCAACAAAACCTACAGATGGTAGACAACTTGGAGAATTATCCCCAACTGAAACTACTTGGAAGAGCACACCCAGTGGTTGACAGCCCTGTTGTCAACATATCAAAACAAACTTTAAATGAGGACGAAATCAAAGTATTAGTGAAAGGACTATCATACGTCCCCACCAACAACCCGGATACTTTCATCATCCGTACTGAACTGTTTCAATTTTTTCATAAAATAAGGCTGAAATACTTCTTTCGTAACTCAGAACCAACGATCCAACCATCAGTCACTGGGCTGAGACCTCCTTCCACTTTTGTCCCTTATAATAGTACAATGTCACACAAAATTCTGGCCTATGAAGCAGTAGTTTGGAGAGATGTACTACAACTTCTGGGAACCAAGTCTTTTACCAAATACAACACCAGTAAAAAAGAAAAAATGGCTCTGCAATCCCTTGCTCGCAATGATCAACTGGTAATCAAACCCGCGGACAAAGGCGGTGCAATAGTGGTGCAGGACGTAACCACCTACGAGTCCGAAATCCTCCGTCAACTGAACGATGGAACCAGTTACCAACAACTACGATCCGACCCCTCCAAAGCAATTGCTCTCGAAATTTTGGAGATAACCCAAGCTGGACTTGATCAGGGCTTTCTATCGGAATTGGAGTTTCATTTCCTGAATAAAAAACATCCACGACTTGCAACAATCTACACTATACCAAAGATCCATAAATCCATGGCAGACCTCCTGGTCGTCCGATTGTGTCAGGATGCGGTTCCATTCTCGAGCCCCTCGGAAAATATATTGATTTCTTTCTAAAACCGTTGGCAGAAGCCACTCCTGCTTACTTGCGTGACACCATGCACACTATCAATATCATCGAGAATTTAGCCTTTGACCCACATCATCAATGATTGGCCACCTGCGACGTGGTATCATTGTACACATGTATTCCTCAACAAGAAGCGCTAACGGTTATCACACGCTGCCTACAACAACGACCTGCGCCAGTCCAAGTACCAACGGAATTCATTGTGGCTCTACTCCGTATAGCCATGACCAAAAACTTCTTTCTATTCAAAGACAAATTCTATGTCCAAACATCAGGAGTAGCCATGGGTGCTCCCTTTGCTCCTGACATAGCCATTTTGTACATGGCAGCCTTCGAGCAGGACACTGTGCTCAACCAAGTCAATCCATTTAGAGACCACCTTGGTCTCTGGATGAGATATATAGATGACATTTTACTAATTTGGAACGGCAAGTTTGATGAACTAATGTCCTTTTTCATGTGGCTTAATGAACAATCAGAATTTCTTAAATTTACCATTCAATCTGATAACCACACAATAAACTTCCTTGACCTCACCATCTATGAGAACTCTGGACACCTACTCACAACGCTGTACCATAAACCTGCAGAGAGGAACTCGCTATTACATTATAATAGTCACCACCCGAGAGCTCTGCTTGACAACTTGCCTTTTGGGCAGTTCCTGCGAATTTGCAGGAACTGTTCCAATAAAAACCACTACTTCACGGAGTCAGAAGAATTGACAAATCGACTTCTACAAAGAGGATATCCTAGAAAACTGATCAAGCAGGCCAGGAAGAGGGCATGGTTTTACCCACGCGATGAATTACTCACCCCAAAGCTAGACAAGGATCAACAAGAAAGCAGGATTGTATGCGTTACTACTTTTAATACCAAGAGAAACAGAAGTAAATGCATAATTAACCATCACTGGGAATTAATATCGGATGATATTAAGCAACCTGTCATACCTTTACATGCTTTCAAGAAAGCAAGAAGTGTCAAAGATCATGTGGTTCGTTCCTTCTTAATGACTCCTGAGGACCCCACCATCACCACTTTATGAAACCTGCCTCCGGTGGTTGGCCATTTCAGATGCGGTAATTGCAAAGCCTGTGACAGTGCAATTCAAACTAAGGAATTTGAACTTCGCCACCACAAAGTTTGCCTTAGGACACATACCAACTGTAATTCTTCAAACATCATATATGCCATCATATGTCCTTGCCAAATGATATACATAGGCCAAACACAGCAAAAAGCTAAAATGAGGATTCTCCAACATATGAGTAGAATTAGATGCCAGGTACAGGGCGCACCAATGGTGGAGCATTTTTCTGTGGCCGGTCACCCACCTGAAAGTCATAAATGGTTAATAATTGAAAAAGCCACACTAGGACCCTGGGGTGGGAATATCGCCAATATCTTGAATACTCGAGAGCTGAAATGGATGTTCTTTTTCAACTCTATTGAGACGGGTCTCAATGAGCACAACAGCTCTTTTTCTCAATTAGCTACTTTGTCTTGATTACAATTTGACTCATGCTCTGTATGGCCTTTACCCTCGTGTGAGAGGTACGCCATATCTTTAATGATGCTGTATGGCCCCTACCCTCGTGTGAGAGGTATGCCATATCTTTAATGATGCTGTCAAAATGCACTAATCAGCAGGCTATTGGATACATTTATCCATGTCTCCTGTATAATACTCAACTGACTGCATTGATGTGTGGCCTTTACCCTCCTGTGAGAGGTACGCCACCCCCTGTTTAAGCTATGTTACCTATTATGATGTTTTGTATTTAAGGTCATACTTTTTCTCTGTTTGTCACCCCATGTCAATCATGCCATGATATTCAGTAATTTTCCAATCTGAGTGGATATGTCCTTAATGTGATCTATTTAACTAGGTAACCTCCTTGATATAAGCGGTCTCAGCCCTACCAGGTTTAATAACGTTAAACGCTCTCAATATTATATGTGGCAACCTATATCATATTACTCGTGCAACACGTAGTTCAGCTCGAGCCCATGACTGAATCTCTATGTTTACTGTAGCCTGGCAACGAAACCAGTCTTTCTACCATATCTATACGGGTGAAACGCACCACGTGATTCCATCTCCATGGTAATATTATCAAACCCTGAACCTCACTTCGCCATTGCGAATTCGAGCGTTGTCCAGGACGAGATTCATTCCGTGCCTGGTAAGTACAATTCCACCACCCTCGCGGCATAAATTAGTTAGCCACCACTGGTTACCATCTTTGAGTGGCTCCATTTATAATTCCACCTCGCCTTGCCTTTTGGATACCTCGAGATATTATCCTAATCGGACCCTATACATTTTCACGATTCCCGTTTGAACGTGTATTCCACACAGCTAATTGGTGAGTGTCCTCCCTGATTATTGCATCTTAGTCGATTGATGCCGTCAGTTTACTATATGTAAACTTTTTTCCTAAATGTCCGCTTTACTTACATCTGATATATTTCACAATAACGTCGGTACGTTGGACTGCGGCCAGCCTCAGAGCCCTGTAAAACCAACCCGCTGTCTATACCACGAAGTGGTGAGTCTACTCTATTGCGTCTTCAGCAACTTCCCTGTACTTTAGCCTCATGACGCCCTGTCCATGTAAATTTGCTTCCTAATTGTTCGTATTATTTCCAACTGATAGATTCTACTTTAACTTCGGTCCGTTGGACCGCGATCAGCCTCAAAGCCTTGTAAAGTTCACGCGCTCTCTGTACCACGTTGTGGTAAGTTTATATTCCTATAAGCCTACGACATTATGCTTTTAATTAACAGCCCATACGGACACCAGACACGATCTGGACGATTACCATATGACTCGGTGACTGCACTTTGGTCCTGACCCATTGGGCTCCAGGTGCATTACCACGTCCCAGTGTGCAGTTATCGCCTAGTAGTTATGTTCTAGGAATCCTAGGCCGTATCCACCCACGTCGGGCTGGCTTATCTCCAACGGTTTTTGTCCTCATTTAACAATTTATCCCTCATTGTAATACAAGTTGTTGTGACCTTTTAGCCTAATCAAAGAAACTGTACCTTATCCACATAATCATAGCACTCAATTGATATCGCTCTTGAAAGTATGTCGAGCACCATTGTAGCCTGTAACCCTTTACCAATCCTATCATGGGATCAGTGTGCCACTTTGTTATGATATATCTAGGGATATTTTTCCCGTGCCTAAATTATATATTTACATATTAAATAGGTTACGTGTCCCACTTTCCAGTCCTGATGAAGACCCCACTGCAAGGATAGCACTAGTACCTGTGTATATATGAGGGTCGAAACGTCGACAACTACCTGCTTTTGAATATCAACTTCACGCCTGAATGTTTCATTAGTTGAACCATGTGGAGTATGCTTTGCTTTGAAAAATCGTTTTGAACTAATGGTCTTCGTTTCTGTACATATTATGTAACGTTGACAACCAAATGATCTATATTGGTTGATTGAACTGTCACTCAAGAATTGTTCTTCTCCTCTTTCACTTTATCCTCACATGACCACCAACCACCCCCCCACCTACTTCCTCTCCTAATTCGGGGCACTGTCAAACCACTTATTTATTGTTCGATTATACTGTATATTTAATATACGTTCCCATTGTGATTAAAACAGTGTGGATTGATTTGTTGTTTAGTTGACTTATGTTTTCACCTTTTTGATTTTCGTCCTACTGTAACTGGGACCCCTTCCTATAACTATTTAGATAGCCCAGGTCCCGGTGACCATAGCTGGGTAAACCCCCTATCAATATATTTCAGGTGATTCGTAGCCGGAAAAGCACCTGTTGCAAAATACTGGTATTGGAATACTGGAGGTAATTCTTGGTATGATGAGATCCTATGGTAAAATGATAGTTCTGGCATAGTAGAGTTATGCCTTGGCATATGGGGTACCATTGGCAAAGTTCTGGTACTGTCATAGTATATGCAATATATGACATATGGGCATCCATGGGATATAAGGGAAGGCCATGACAAAACAATGCCCCTGGCCCAGTGGATATGATGTTTGTCATATAGTGGTAGTCAGGGCACATTTTTAAATAAATGAGGTAATTTCCTGAGGAGCATCAGGTTTCATTGGCTCTGCAAACTGTGAAAGCACTTGAATATTTAATAAGAGCTTTTTCAGATCTAGGGGCATTTTAGCAAACATGTGTTAAAATTGTACTTTAAATGCATAATTTGACCTAATTGTTTTTTTTAATGTGCTTGGGGAAGAACCCCCTTGAGCCCTTCTAGATGAGGTGTGGCTCACTCGCTTGACTTGTTTGCCAAAAATCAGGACAAGTATTACGCACTACCACTTTCAAAGATTATTGTGGCATTGTCATATATGTGTATCAAAAACAGACATTTGTCTGTCTTGTGTGGTTATAATCATGCAGTTCCTATGGAACTTCACCAATTTTTTATATCTTGTTAGCAACAGTGTTAAGGTCAAGTGACTTCACCTTCTGAGATCGCAGGTCATATGATATCACCTCCTGTTTCTGTGACTTCATTAAGTTGAAAGGATGTGTGATGTCAATTCCATTACCCCAGACATTTTAGTGATAGCATGTTTTTTAAAGCAGTACAGACTCTGGCTATATACTAATGAAGGCTATATGGGTGAAGGGACCTGGGTTTTGGATGTCGTCTTGAGTTGTCTGATTATTGATTGTCTTTTCCTTCCCATTTCTTTTTCATTCATATATTTGTGATGTTAATTGTATATTTCAATAATGTTTATGGGTTTTAATGTCTAAAAAACACATTTCAACTCCAAGTAATAGCTATGCAACACATTTGATATTAAAAAACAACACCAATAGCTTGATGTAAAAAAAGAAAATTCCTGTTTTTTTCTAAAACATTTTGCTTAATTTATACCTTCTATTTACTTCACATTATGTAACTGTGACTTAAATCCTTGTCCTCGCTAGTCCCTGAAAGTTGAAGCTCAAAATGAAGATTATTGCATTCCAGTAATCTGTACAATACCTGTGGTTAACAGGTAACAGGCAATAATGTACCCTTACACCTGAAACCACTGCAACCTGGAGAACTAACCTGGAAATCAAAGAATGAGCTGCAGGCACATTTGATTGATCTTACATCTGACTTTAGCTCAGTAGAGCGTGAAGCCTGAAGATCGGTATTACCACTCATTTTGTTTTATTTGTGTGTACCAGCATGTGATGTCCATGTGCCTGGTGATTTTATTTGGCACTGAATAAACAAATACGTTGCTGGTTTCTAAAGAAAGCATTGAATGCAACACTTCTCAATCACACCCTCTTATAAAATGGCAAATTACCAGGAATATGCTATAAAGTGAATCATTGGTTCTAGAGGGGTCAGGGACCCCATCATTCTGGTGAAAGAAATCAGGTTAGGTTGTCCATGGGTGACTAGTCACAAACTATCCAAACCCTGCCTGCACTTGAAAAAAAATCACTGTTCTGTATTTACCTGACTTTTTTTAGATGTGCTCAGATCTTGAGGTATTGAAGCACTCTGGGCCCGATTCACAGAACTAACTTAAGACAAAATCCTAACCGTACTACCCTTTTGGTATTCACAGAAGGCACTTACTCATTTCGGTATTCACAGAAGTGAGGAGTCCTAACTTTAGGACTTCTAAATGCCTTCTGTGAATACCGAAAGTCTTAAAGTTAGGATTTTTCTCAGTTTAGGAGTAGTCAAGTTAGGACTCCTAACTTTATTACTCCACCATTAGATTCCACTGGACTACTTCACCTTCTTCTCCAGAGACATTTTCTGCCAAGTCTTCCCTTGTCGTCTACAGAGATTTTTGATGACTCTTCGCCCCATGCACCTGGCTTCCCAGCTATAGGTAACCTGGTTCCCGGGGCATCCTTCAACTGAATTCTTCGGGGTCCTCCAGGAAGGGTCCTTCATCTTCAAAAATGCAACGTGACATAACCATTGACTTCTATTGAACATGTGGTGTGTTTCCACTCTGCACACAGCCTCCGTGGGATTCCTGGGTACTTACCTTGGATAGTTCCTTGTGACCCCGCTCCACTCGGTCTAATGGGCCAGTTTGCATGCCACTTTCTTAAAGTATTGTTTGGTTTCCCCTGGAGACCATTGTATTTTCTGCAACTCACCTGATTACATTTGAAGTATTTTGGTGTATTGTGCTGATATCTCTGGTAGGAGATATACCACTGTGTTAGTAAGTGTTGTGTAATAAATTGAAGTATTTTTTATATAAACACTGTTTAGTTCCTTTTGATTTAAAACACACGATTGATTAAACTGGTAAAACAAGCTGCTTTACACTCCTTCAAGATAAGCCTGAAGACTGCTCTCCACAGCTATAACTTTGAGAGCTTTCTATGGTTATCAAAGACCACTAAATTCACCATGAGGGTTGACTGGATTAGTGCAAGGTGCATCACTTAGATAAGTGTGCACCATATACTAAGCCAGTCTCGTACATTGGTGGCAGCAGTGTGATTAAAGCCTACACTGGTTTACCATTTAATCTAGGTGAGAGTTACATGAAAAACCATCGTTAGCTAGGAACATATAATACTTTTGTTCTACTCAACATTTTGGATTGGTAGTTAATGGTCTAGCACAACCCTGTTTTCAATCTTTGGAAGTTTAATTTTCACTGGGGTAGGTAGGTGCAACACCACACTACACCTACGTACAATTTCTTTAATTGGTAGATCCAGTGAAGCCCCACCCTCTAGATACAGTGGTTTTAAGTTCCAGAAACATAGGACCCTGCCTGCATCCAAAGAATAAAGACAGGCAGCAACCCTAACACACAGCAGCACTTAGAGCTGCTCCTGCAGGATGACCTCTAGAATCCTGATAGGTTAGAAGGGCAGGACAATGTGAGTATGGGTGGTGGGGTTCAGGAGGAAGAGTCTGGGGTGTCTTACCCCAGTGACCCCCATTCTGAGCTTGACCAGGAGGTGCCTAAAGACCCATTACTGGTAAACTCTATTGACCCCCAGGGAATATTACATAAGGTACATAGGGAGTCCCTAGGGGTAGGTCCCTCTTTATTTCTCCTGGAAGGGTGCAAAGGTCTAGGTCCTCCTCTGTCAATTCAACCTCCTCTAAGCACTCCATAGGGTCCTCCATCTCTAGCAAGAGGGAGGACTCCTTAGAGAGGGAATGCCACCTGTTCAAGCGTGAGAGAGCCAAGCTCAGAATCAAGAAGAAGCAGTAGGCCCTTGATAAGGAGACCCTGGATGTTCAGAGGGTTAGGAAGAATTTAGGATTAGGATCCCACGGTGGCAGCACTAGCAAACCTAGGGTTACAGAACTCTCCTTTGACACTAAGGACCTGGGCAGGATAGTCCCTCTTTACCAGGAGAGGGATGCCATCCATAAATGGATCAATGCTTTAGGGAGGGCCTGTAAAGTTCAGAAGGTCCCTCAAAGGCAGTTGGCGGCTATCATTTGACTCTCCTTTGCTAACAAAGGTAGATACAAACTTCTCACTGTTTGGGAGGAAGATGCAGATAATTACTCAGTCTTGAAGAATGCCCTCATAGATGGGTTTGGTTAAACCTCTGAACAGTACAGGGTTAAGTTTAGGGACATACAGAAGACACACACCGAAGACTGAGTAGATTTTGTAGACAGTCCTATTAAGGTCCTGAAAGGCCGGCTTCATGGAAGTAATTTGTATGATTATACAGGACTGTACACTTTACTAGTGAGGGAACACAATCTGTTCTTTAGTCTGAGTCTTTTAGAGTAATAGTTTCTAATGCATCAAACCAGCTAATCACACCATTTCTGATGGTTGTAGTATTGCCCTGACCCTTGTGATATAGGTATTACATGTGGTCCATATGATGTCTAATTTGGGCAATGTATCTCTCAGGGTGTCTGTGAGGCATTCCATTACATATATAATCAATACCTTCAACACTGGTATATCATTGTTAAAGAGAAGTTCCACCATTTCTGGCCTATCACTCTAAATAAGAGTGAAGCTATTTAATTTTTCTCAGCTCAAGATAGGGAGTAATGTTTGTTCAGCTCCATGTGGCCTAAAACAGTTATTTGTGGCAATCAAGGTTGCTAAATGTTTGTGATTCCCATAGGAGTCCTCAATATTACCACAACATGGCTGGATTTTTTGGGCAATCCCACTACATGTGGATAGAAGTCCTTTGTGAATCACCACCTCTAAAGCAACTGTCAGGAGAATTACACAAGGCTTTCAGACGAACTGGGGTCAGATACCACTGTACAATATTTTGAAAGCATTTGCGCTGTGCTACAGACATAGAGATGATTTATTTTCTGTGCCACAGATTTGGATACTGTCAGTCTTGATCAATGTGAGGGAAGGTTTCTTGACCATTGTCCTAATTGCGGTAGGGGGTAGGTCTATATAGGGAGTGGTAAATATACAAGAGTGGTTAACTGGTTTCCCTATATGTTTTCATATCCTCCACTCGTGTCATCTCACTTCACTGAATTCTCCCACTCCAGGGTGTCTAGCCCTGTTTAGGAGTTGTGAGATATGGTAGAGTTCTTTGGGTCTCAAACGAGTGCCGTTAGAATAGTCGTGATCAAGACAGAGCGAGTCACTTCACTGTGGAAAAACTCTTGTAACACCTACTTTCTCACAAGGTTTGAAAAAACAAGCCTGATGCATCAAAGACCCTTTTGTTAAAAAAGGTCACTTAAATTAGTATTATCTTTGATCACCAGAGAGAGGTATGTGGACATGAGATCATGTGGATTTTCAATGTGAATGTCCATCTGGTCCGGAGTTCCACTGAAGGTCTGAGCGACATCATATTTATTCAACATACAGCTCAAGTTAAGGCGTGAAATACGGTCTTCGTTATGAGGGGAAACCTATGTGCAATTGTATGCAAAGCATTGTGATTTGAAAGGCTTGCTGATATTCAGATGAGTTGATAATCATAAGGAATAGCTGCATGTCATCTGCATAGTTGTAGATTCTGAGGGAGGGAGCAATCAGCAATATGCTGAAGGGTGTAATCAGCAAAAAACAAGCTCATATGTTCGGTGGCACGTTCTCTCACTGCAATCCCAGGAGACGATTGAGAAAATGGAGAGACCATCTGAATGCACCAGAAAGGTCTAAAAGGACGAGGGCGGAAGTACTGCTATTGTCCAGAATCAGCCTGAGGTTATGTAGAAAAGAGAAATAGATCAGAATGGCCGTAACCCCTTGTGCAGACCTGCTTGGGCAGCCTCTAGTAGGCCACATCTTGAATAAATGTGTAAAGGTAAGGCTAGGGGTGGGAATTTGAGTGAAGTCAGGAAGAATGGCGCTCAGACTAATGTGCGTTGTGTCTTCTATGGACCTGAGTAGGTACAGTGCTGCCAGGTCGAGGAAATTACCCGAAAACCCCCGGAATTGTGTGAATCGAAGGATCCACATTGGAAAATTAGCAAAGTCATGGGCACACGTAGTGGCGATATCACAATGTTTGTGTAAGTCTTATACGTATTATAAATGCAGTGCAGTTTGAAACATTTTTTATCATTAAGCAACAATTGTATTGAACCAAACAACCAGCTGACATGTGTTTCACAACTAGGAGTGCTCCTGTGACTCTTCAGGGCTGGGAAGGATACAAAACATTGGGTGAGGGATACAGGGAAAACAAAAGGTAACCAAGGTGTTATCATACACAGGGAGCAGTGGGAGAGGGATCACCCTTGGTGCATCTGAAGAGAATTGCAAAACACAAAGCGTATGGTGAAGAGTGGCTGTTGTGAGTGTGCGCTCTCATGGGTTGGACATCATGAAAAATGCACAGGAAAACACAGTACATAGAGTGACTGTTGTTAGTGCACCTTACTCATGGGTTCAACATGGACTTAACACAGACCATGAGTTACATTACTTTTTGGGTGAATGACCACCTACAATGAAATAATGTATACAATTCTTTTAGGCATATTCCTCATGTCACTGCATGTGTCCTTTATACCATCCACCATGTCACATTTGGGCAACTGCATGACCATGCCAGGCTCTGCTTTTCTATTGTCGCTGCTGTTCTGACCTCTATGGCCACGGCACCGCTGTTCCTCTATACGCCCATTCTTTTGTAGCTTCCTTGTGCCAGCCAACACACAGTATTGAGACTGTGTATCCCTCCTCTCCCATTTTCTTGTTTTTTCCCCTCCCCGCCTCCCTGCCTGCCCTGCCTACCATCCACCCATTACCGGTGCACTCCCCGTCCTCCGCCTGGTGCCTCTTTCTGCACCAACTTAACTTTTTGTCTGCATATGCATATCTTACTCCTACACTCATTTCAGTTTTCTCTACACGCTTTGACTCATCGGCGGAGCGCCAGCCTCTAGCTACATTTACCGTTCCCTCTCCTTCTTATACGCTCACTTTCCTGGCCTCCATAACTCTCACAACTCAACCCACAAGGCGCCATCTCTACCCTCATGCGTCTCCTCAGTTCAGTTCAGTTCATATAGTCTTTATTTCGAATAAAATTCATAAAAGACAGCAAATATAAAAACATTATCAACATTTCATCATTTAACAATTTACAATGGAACCCCAGGTATAAAGGAATTTATCTTCAGCAATATACAACCATTAAAAAGTCAAATTAATTTAAAAGGGGATGCAAGTTCTTTGCGCGAATCAGCCACGTCCACCCCAAAGATTTGGCAACACAGATCACCAGTTTTTCAGTGTGCATCTCACGTAATTTCAACAGGGCTACACGATTCCCCCCACAATTTAAAGTTTTACAAATTGGTTTCAACCATTTTAGTCGAGGCAAACGATATGCTGGGCATGCAAAGAATAGATGACCAATACTTTCAACCTGATCAGGACAAAAAGGGCATTTATTACTTGTATTCTTTGCCCACTTTGCAGTAAAGGAGTTGATCGGCAATGTACCCACCCGAAACTGATGAAACAGCTTACGGTCAAGGGTTTTGCATATCAAATCCCAGTAGGGCTCAAGGGACGGTGTTATCTTGTGTGTTAAAAACAGTCCCGTTAGGTTATTTTCTGATGAAAGAGAGACCAGAGCAGATTTCTTTGCAGCCCAATATAGCTCTTTGAATTCCACTTTAGATGGAAACCTAGAACATTCGGGATGTAGCCATAATTCGGGGAGGCCCATAGAGTACAATATTTGTTTGACCTCCCGTAATCATGGAATTTTCTGAGCACCCCATAATGATCTAATCTCGCCCAGTTCATGGGCGAAGAGACTAAGCTCTTGGGTCGTCCAAAGACGTCGCCAAAGAGCAACAAGGCGATACTGTGCCATCTCATCCAGCGGTCTGCAGCCTAAATCTAAAAGCAAAGGTTTTATGGGTGACGATTGAGGAAGCCCCACTAAATTACGAAAAAACCTGTTTTGTGCTGTGGTTAGTGCTGACAAGCCTTTGTAACCCCATATGTCCGCACCATACAGGGTAGCTGCAATAATCTTGGCCTCATAGATTTTTAACGCTGGTGTAATGCGTTTGGTCAAGGTTTTTTTCTGTTCCTTCAGCAAGCATCCTGTGAGGCGAACAAATTTAAGAATTAAAACCTCCAACTGAGGGTTCCAAGTAAGTTGGTGATCGAGAGTCACGCCCAAGTAAGACATGACTTTGACCTGTTCGATTGGGACACCGTCTAATAAAAATGAACTATTAATTTATTTATTTTTGTTAAAAACCATGAATTTAGTTTTATCAGCATTAATCTGAAGGTCATTTTCTGTGCAAAATTCTGCAAATCTATTTAGGGCTGTTTGTAAGCCGCTCCGAGTCTTGGAAAGGAGCAGGGTATTGTCGGCGAATATTAACATGGGATACTTTGAACCACCCAGGGTTGGAGCGTCTGTTTGAGTTTCGCTAAAGAATGCAACCACCCGATTTATAAACAGGAGAAACAGGGTAGGGGCCAACACACAAACCTGCCGGACCCCACTTTCGACAGGGAAGCTAGCGGTCACCTGACCCTGTTTCCCCAATCTTACACGGGCAAAGTTATCCTCATGTAAGCGCCTGACCAGCTCTAATAGTTCGGGTGGAAGGCCCATGAGTCTGAGGGCATCCCAGAGTTTAGCCCTGGGAACCAGGTCAAATGCCGACCTAAGATCGACAAAGGCGGCGTAAATTACACCGCCGCCCAAGAAGACCACCTTCCAATACAGCATGGTCAGACGGAACACCTGATCTAGGGTGCTAGTGCCTGATCTGAACCCTGCCTGCATGGGGGAGAGTATGTTGTTCTGCTCAATCCACCCCTGTATTCTAGCTAGGGCCATTCATTGATACCACTTTTTGTATGGTATCGATCAGGCTTATGGGGCGATATTTGTTTGGTGAAGATCGATCCCCTTTCTTATAGACTGGAAGTATTTCAGCCCCCTTCCAGGATTGTGGTACCCTTGCCCCTGCTGCAATAGAATTTGCTAAAGTTGTTATATAGGGGACCCACAGTTCTAAATTCAATTTAAAAGGGTCTGCTGGAACAGCATCTATACCTGGGGCTTTCCCAAACTGAATACAGCCTAAGGCATGTTCAGTATCTGAGGTACAAAAGGTAAGCCTATCCCCATAAGATACTGGTGTAGACCCTGCTAAGGGCTCACCTACCAACTGAATGATATTAGGATCCTTAAATTGAGCGGAAATAAATTTCACCCAATCTACAGCAGAAACATAATTCTCAGGGGTTAATGATTCCGAGCCCCTGCCTCATCTGACTAACTCCCAAAACTTAATTTGGTTGGACGACTCACAGGCTTTAAGAAGGTCAAGCCAGTACGAATCGTCCCATTCCCTTTTAGCTTCCCAAATGATACGTTTGTAGGCCTGTCTCGCTGTCCTGATGTCCGGAGTATTTCTAGATTTAACAGCAGCAATTAAAGTGCTATGGGCTTCTCTACAATTTCTATTGTACCAACTTTTGAATTGCTTAACTTTCTGTTTTCTACATGGCCTGGTGAGAAGTTCCCTAATGGCCGCAAAACATGCCTCGTGGAGATCAACAATAGTGGGCCTAGCACTGTCATTAGGTAATAATGCACTCATCTTATCTCTAGTATCTAGGGCCAGTTCTTCTATTTGACAGACAAGCTCCTGATCAGCTGTGACCCTAGACCATTTGACCCGTCTTCTGTTGTTACTCAAGACTAGGTCTGATGTAATACAAGCTGTTTCTGTCAGGGGGAGCCCTAGGCCAGGAACCTTGAGTACAAGTGAGAGTGGGTTGTGATCGCTCTCTGGCCTGGTTTCTATTGACATATCAACTACAGTATCCCAGAAGTCAATGTTAACCAATATGTAGTCAATGCGACTCGCACTAGACCCATTATCAAAGGTTGGATTTCCCGCCTTGTCGGATAGGCTACGGCCATTCACCGCCCGGAACCCCCATTCCAGGCAAAGCCCAAACCAGTGGAGGGCGGCCTCCGTACCCCTGACACCCTTAGTTATTGCTAGCGGAGGAATATTCCAGACAATATCTTCCTCCATCCCTACATCCTCAGCAAGATTCAAGATGGGTTCGAATGAGCAGTTCAGGTCACCAGCCACCAAGATGAGCTGGTCACCTTTATACTCATTAAGGAAATCTTCCAGGTCATTAAGGATAGGTTGCTTCTTACCACCCTGACAACCTCGGGCATAGATATTGATTAGGACAATATCCTTACAATTCTCCTTACTTAGAGATAGACAGAGGAGGTCAGGGTTCTTCACCAGGATTTCCCTAGCACTGAAACCAAGTGAGTTTTTTATCCATATGGTTAAACTACCCGAAGCCCTACCCCGGGAGCCCTGCAGTGCTGGTTTATAAAAATTTAGGAAGCCTACTCTAAAGAGGGGATCAACAGACCAAGTTTCCTGAAAAGCGATGATATCATGTGTAGTAATGTAATCAACCCAATCATCGTTATCCAGGCGACCCCTTAGACATGCAATATTCCAGGAGGCCACTTTAATTTAATTCTCTGGATTACTAGGACTAGGAGTCTCAGATTGTCCCAGAATTCCTAACTCAGCCGGAATTAAGTTATGGACAATATCCAGTGTTATTCGTGGGCCTGGTGGTGACATAGAACAAGCCATACTAGGTAGTACCTGAGTAGACGGAATAAGATCTACTGAGTGCTTAAAGGCATCCACCCCCCCAAGTCAGTCAACCTCATCCAAGCAGCCAAACATGTTTGTTGTAGGAACCCCTTGCCACCAGGTACTCTGGTTAAACCCACCATTCCCAAATCCTCTGTGCTTGGGCTTTTGGATTGTCGTTCAGGACCCTCCCATTCCAAGCTGTCGTCGAGGAGGATAGAAAAAAGTGAGAGGTCTAACAACGACTGAATGATCATCTTCACAAGGGGCCCATGAACAGAGATGGTGTGCTGTATGGGGGTCAGCAAATGACACCACTATACAGTCACCAGTGATGGTTTTATGAGTGGGTCCAACCCATGGTACTCTTCGCACCATTAGAACCCGACTTCTTTGGTGACTAGGTAGCTGTCTATTCGTATTTAGCCAATGAATGACCTTATTTTTAAACGACCAATGGTTCTCTTTTGTTTGGGGGTCAAGAGTCGGTACGCCAGCTAATATGATGACATATGGACTAGCCTCCGCTGGTCGGTCGATATAACCACCACGAAAATTCGGTCGGCTAGATTCTAAAGATGGCAAATTCTTGTTAGTCAATTGATTAGGCTGTTGTACAACAGCTTGAGGCTTGGGTTTAGAGTGTGCTACATTCGATTGAGAACCAGTTTGAGTCCTAGCGTTAGATGGTGCGGTATTCTTTACAGGGCAAGCTTGTTGTCTGGGTTTGGGTGGTAAGGGGTCCTGGGGCGGGAGACAATCGCTAAGATTAGGAGTAGTAGTAATAGCGTTATCCCCAACTTTTGTGCAAGGTTTTGGTACAGGTTTTGGAGGTAGAGGGGCTGGGGGACCTGACTCTAATAGCTGGGAAGTTGAACCCTCGCCCTGTGAAAACCTAGTTTCCATTTGCTTAAGACTAAAGCTAGCCAGTGTAACTATAGTCCTGTCCATTTCTAACAAATGGTTTTCCAT
Source organism: Lissotriton vulgaris (assembly GCF_964263255.1). Lineage (NCBI taxonomy): Eukaryota > Metazoa > Chordata > Amphibia > Caudata > Salamandridae > Lissotriton > Lissotriton vulgaris. The sequence continues at coordinate 456,522,119 of NC_141696.1, read as the reverse complement.
TCTGGATAGTCTAAGTTCCAGGGGGGTGAGTAACTTTTTAAGTGTGTCCCATACAGTTTGTAAGAATTCCTCGTCCCCCCTCCTATCCCCCTCTACCACACTCAATCTACCCTCCTTAGACCCTTCCTTGTTCTCATCTGGGATCGTTACCACCGGGGGATCAGGCACAACACCACTTAGGGCAAGGCTGATGTCACTGCCTAGTGAAGATGTGTTGGTTTTATCTTTTACTTCCCTGAATCCAGAAGTGCCCAATGGTCGTCGACTCTTAAAAAACTGAGATCTCGCAATTTTTGCTTTTTTGCGAGCAAAAGTGGACCTAGCCAGACTTTTCTTCTGTTGTAGGGCAGACTTTTTAGCATTAACAGCAATCTTGGGCGTGCCATTTTTTACTGGGGAGCTTATACCAGCCACAAGAGTAGGAGGTGCAAGCTCCTCCGGAGAAATTAATAAAGTTTCCTTAGCTTGCTCGGGAGGAAATGTGGTTGGTGGGTGGTGTATATCAACCCCTGCAAGCAGGGAACAAGGTCCAGATGTACGCTCTGGGGTTAGCGCTAAGGCCAGGTTTCCTAAGGATGATTTCTTGGAGGAAGCTAGGTTTAGGGACAATTTACGCGCAGTGTCTAGTTCTAGCGAAACCCTGTGCTGCATTTAGTTGATTTCCGCATCAATCGCCAAATTGGTCCTTGTGAGGAAGTCATCCAGGGTCCCACTAGGTTTGTGAAGGCCCTTGGCAGTTTTGCTACGACTGCCCCGTGTACACATGGTGAAAACCAACAAGGAGCAGAGGCACAAGTAGGAATTAACTCAGGTAAGGAGAGAATAAAAACAGCCAAGGGAAAGGGCCCAGCCCCGACCTCTCAGACCTCGAACGGCCTCAAACGGCCCGCTCTTAGCCCGGTCTTCGCCCCGGGCTGCGTCCTGCGCTGCGGGAGAACAGACAGTGTTAATAGTGTTTGAAAAGGGCGGGGGCGGAGCTCCAGGGAGAGCGGACCGGAAGCTGACCACGGTCTCGCAGGGACACCTGGGTCAGGTAGTCCCTGCACGCTCGCAGCCCTGAAGTCCCAGAGTTCAATCAGGATCACCCCCACCGAAAGCGGGCAGAGTCAGCACCAGCACACGGTCCAGCAGTGCGCTTGGCAGCAACAAACGATGCGTCTCCTCTTTTGTTCCCCACTTTGACAGTTTTTTCGCTCCAGTGTGTCTTGACTGCCCCGTTACCATGGTAACGGCCATGCCGGTCCTGACTACCTAGTCTTCCACACATGCGCATTACACCCTCTTCTCCTCTCAGCCCACCAACATGGCAGCTTCCTTTCCCGGGTACATACTAGGTACTGCTGAGCGGTCTAGTTTTATGGCAGGCAGGCCGGATTAAGTACACACTTCACTTCCTATTCATTCCCACCCAGGTTACCCAGACGGCTCCAGTGTCTTCCGGCCTTGCCTATACCAGAGTACAGGTAAGCTGCTTCCCTGCAGCCCCTTACTTTTCCACATCATTCTTGCCTTACCCATGGTTTTTGTAGCATTGACTTCCCTCTCTTGCCCTGTACAGGCGCACCCCCCTCATAGTACGCATACACCTCGTGGATCTCCACAATTTTTCTGCTCCTGAGGTAAGTTCCTATCCTTACATTTCCCCTTGTGCCTGCCAGTTCCAGAGCCCCCCTTCCTTATGTTTATGCCCCTTCGTTTCCAGATCTCCACCATTCACCGACACCTAGTGTTTTGACCCCGCCTCTCCCCAGACACTGGACTTACAGCTTTTTGGGGTAAGTTCACATCATTTGTATTCCAGCACCTCCAGCTTCTTGGTTTTTTTCCCCAACTCGCTCTTTTACATTTTGCAGCATAATACGTCAATCCACCTAACTAGCGTACCTGCCTCGGCCTGTCTCATTGATGCCACAACGTACGTCTCATCACAAGCCCGGTAAGCATTACCCTCCCCTCCTTACTGAGGTTGCCATCTCACTTAACCTTTTGCTCTCTCCCCAGCAGCCCCATCATTCACTAGCATTTCAAAACTCAACGCGGTGTAATTTTAGTGCCGACCACTGACCTAATACATTCCTACCCATCCATTACATTGAGTCCACCGCACACCTCAGACCAGGTTGGAAGTATCACCGGTAGCACAGTGAGTGGTTTTGTCAGACACACCTACCACCCCTCAGTAGGATCCCCCTACTCTGTGTCCATGTCCTTTGACTTAACCCTGTTTCCACTTGTGTCTCTACCCTATACAGGGGCCTGCTCCCCTTACTCCTCCAAACATGGAACAAGTAACCAGCTTACCTCCACCTTATTCATTTTGCTGACCAAGCATATCTAGTATGCTTCACATTTGATTGTCTCCTCAGTATCCCATACCCATTCCTTTCCTTACAGTCTCTCTGCCCTTCAATACCGTTCTCTTACTACAGTAGGATCCTTTCCTTCATCAAGGCGCAATGTCAAATGCCGCTGATCTATGTTTGTATACCATGTCCACTTGTTTTTTTTCAGGCACTGACTTACCTTTATTAGCTAATAAGAGATACCATTCATGCCACTGTTTTGCAGTAGGCTCATTTTCATCATCTATATGGTTTACCAACCGCCACTGATCTGTGCTTCTTTCTATTGTTCACTTGATTATTTCGGGCATCTAAGTGACTACTAGACACCATTCCTGCCACTCAAACACAATTGCTCACACTTGTATACCTTGTCACATCACTTCAAGTACTGTGTTTTCCCGGACATTTCTCATGATGTCCAACCCATGAGAATGGCACCCTTACAACAGTAACTCTATGTATTGTGTTTTCCTGTGCATTTTTCATGATGTCCAACCCAGAGAGCGCACACTCACAACAGTCACTCTTCAACATACACTTTGTTTTGCAATTCTCTTTAGATGCAGCAAGGGTGATGGGTGATCCCTCTCCAACTGCTCCCTCTTTATGACAACAACTAGATTACCTTCTGTTTCCCCTGTATCCCTCACCCAATGTTTTGTATCCTTCCCAGCCCTGAAGAGTCACAGGACCACTCCTAGTGATGAAATACGTGTCAGCTGGTTGTTTGGTTCAATGCAGTCGTTGCTTCATGATAAAAAACGTTTTAACTCACGCTGGTGTCGGCCACTGCATTTATAATACTTATAAGACTTACACCAACATTTTGATATCCCCACTACGTGTGCACCAGCACTGTGCCCAAATGTGTAAAGTTGCAAATGTACAGTGATTTGCTGATTTTAATAATGAAATACAAAAGGGATATTAAGAGGAAGTTAACCAGTGATGTGGGATCAGCCTTAGTTTTTGTTAAGAGAGTTATGACAGAGGCATGCCCATTGGCACTCTGGCAGCCAAAATGGCCAAGTAGTACATGTTTCATGCCCCATTCTTCTGAGGAAAACAATCAGATCAGGAGAAGGTACAAGACTTTTCTCCATAAACTGTGGCTGGTCAATACTGTCTCAGCAACATTGGAGCAAAGGTCGCTCTCCACCTGCATGACCTATGTAAGAAATAGAGCAGCCTGCATTCTGTAAAAGGTGCATTATATAATTAATTACAAAAATATTTTGTGTGTGTTAAACAAACTTGTGGAAAATAATTAAATTTATTTCTGTGTTTTATTTGTTTGTAATTGTAGGTGGAATTGCTGCATATGCTGTTGGCGCTGGTAACATCAATAGCTACGCAAACGTGGACAACAGTGGCTATGCCAATGATTTAGTTGCTCGCGCCCAATATTATAAACAACATGGATTTTAAATAATTACGTGTATCACTTTACTTTCCAAATCTATACTGGTTGACTGTTTTACATGAAAATGTTTTGAAAAAATGTTTTTTTCAGAATTTGATCTAATAATCATACTTATGATGAATAAAATACTAGACAATGTAATCTTTCATTATTAACTTTCTCCACTAATAAACCTTCTATCTGCATTACTGATGTGTACAAATGGAATTCAATGCCATGGCTGTATGTTTTAGCATGTTGGAAAGTTATTCTACTCACCTCCCTATGGCTCTGCACTCTTGGTCTCATAACCACAGTCACGCTCCCGTTTGTTGCACCCTCAACTGGAAACCAGTCATGATTACAATGCTCCCCCATAAACCTGTCGATACAACACTGGTCAGATATGGTCCAAACTCTTGGACTATCAATTATCCTATAAATGTTTCAAAAAATGCGAAGAAGAATCTCAAACACAATCCAGTTATGGCTCACCTCCTTTCTTGGAAAATTAGGAAGGTGGCATTTGGTCAGCTGTTTTGACTTTCCACAGTACATTCCTCGATTTCATATTAATTGATATTTTTTATTTAAAAAAGTATGGTTTCACAACACTTCCAATTGTTGTACTTGGAGAAATGGAGTCACCTAAATACATCTAATACAGCAGGTTCACTTCAAAAGACAATATAAAAAAAACAAATATTTTGCATTAATTATACAGCCATGATTATACTCTCCATGAAAGTAATTCATAAATCCTTTGTTTACAATGCCCTTAAAGAGCCCACAGCATTTTCCGGGTATAGGGTGAATTATATGAAATATTTTGGTTTTGTTGGGCACGTTGGATATTAGGGCACCTTGAGACCATAATCAGGGGTTGGATCAAATGTGGTGACAAATTCTCACACTCTAAGACAACTCATCTAGAGTCATTACCACATTCACTACAATGAATTGTCCCTGATCTGTTTGGAGCATAAAGTAGAGAAAACAAGAGTGTGTGCCTCATTGACAGCAAGAGAAAGAAAGACAACATAAGTGACAGAGAAAAAGAAAAAGAAAGTGAAAAGCACATTTTAGTTCAATGTATATTTTAAATTGCAAACATTTCTTAGAGCGCTTGTGTTCTATAATATTAATGGACAGTATCAGCACTTTTCATTAAATGTAGAGTGACCTGGTATTTGCAATTGTCTCGCAAGTATATTACCTGCAATGGCCAATCATGCACAGATAATGCAACCCTTTACTATAAAGTTGCATTTTCAAAGGTGCCAGCCAAAGGCCTGTAGTGACAACAGTTGTCTGTACAAAGCCAAGATGTATTTATTCATAATTGACAATTTCTCTAGAAAATCAGGGAATCTAAAAACTGTAAGACTAATCCTCACAACAGCTCTCCCTTTAATTCCCTTTTATCACTGTTCTTCCAGGGATACCCTGCAGATGCTAAACACCCTCAGCTGGACGTTAGCTCCTTGTGACAGTACTGTACTGCCTGGGTTTAATTTATACTACACACCTCCGTATGACTCCGTACTCTTCGTTACGCCTGCACCTCACCGGTCTCTAACCACAGTCGCACTCCCTTTTGTTGCACCCTCAACAAGAAACTGGCCACGATTATGGTGATTACAATGCTCCCCCATAAAACTCTCGACACAACACTGGTCAGATATGGTCCAAACTCTTGGACTATCAATTTTTCTATAAATGTTTAAAATAATGAGAAGAAGGATCTCAAACACAACCTTCTGAAACAACACCCTGAAACTTTAATTACAGGTAGCTACCACAATTTGTCCAATGGCTCCAAGAAAACTAATTTAGTCATCTATTACAAACGCCCAACGAAAATGCAAAAAACATCTGCCTTCTCCTCCTGCAACTAACCAAGACCATTCCTACCGAACAAAACAAATGAAATCCCCCTCCTCTTCTTTTAGAGGTGAAATTGATATATCCTTTTTCAAGATAAGTAACAACCTTATTCAAGCGACCAACCGACCCACACCTCTCCTTATTCTATCATCACTTTCTGTCATTTTTCAAACCGTTATCACCGCAGGTAGATCTGGATCATCCCCAGGACCTCTGACTTGTTCCCCTGAAATGCACCAACTTCTCCCACTCTCCAATTCACCTTCCGGCTCAGAACTACCCTGCGACCTGACCAGTAGTCTTACTTCCCCATCCAACACTCACAGCGCACATATGCCTTCCGATGAGTCGACACCTCTGCCTACCCTAACTAGCAATCTCAAGGGTTTCAAATTGAAACATGGGACACCTCTATCCTAGCAACTCAGACCTCATTGCGAGACCTGCTACACATATACCTACCCTACCATTAACTTCCCTACTCAGCGGATATAAGCTAACCACAAGCCTAGTCCAATGATAAGGAACTCCCACATATTAAAGCACGGTCTGCTCCAAATCTCCAAGGACTAGACTCTTACCATCCCTCATGCATTCCTGATAGTGCCAACATCACTTTCACACAGATCTTGTCCCGCTTGGAACAGAAACTTGACCCACAGGCTAATGACATAGCCAAACTGTCTTGCAGCCATCATGGTGTCGAGCTCAGTTCCTCTCACTAGTTTTGTATTTCTCATGAGGGGTTGTTCATAATGTTTCTATTTTAGCATGGTCAAAAAGAGATCCCATTAGTGGCCTACTGATTTTGCTTGATTCCTTTTGTTTGTTAAACGATTTTTCACTATATGCAAAGACTAAACAGAGTATTGCGACTCTGTGCTTGTTTCTAAATAGAGAATGAACGAAAGAGAACCATTTCCAAAATAATAAATGCTAGGATAACAATCAATCAAATGGAGAGGGAAGCAGGCACGACGGATTACAACGGGGGCAAAGGCCTGTGTTACCTACCCTTCACTATCTGCAAAGAGAGAATACTCCTAAAAGAAAAAAGGAGGGGGGGGGGGGGCAGCGTTCAAAGCAAATCAGCGTGCATAAATACGAAAATGTTTTTACCTACCACGTACTTGACATTTTACAGCTTTTGATATTTGCTATTAAAAAAACATTGAAATTCACTGAAAAAACCATAGGTTATAGACCATATATAGTTAGGAATTAGCATTTACAAAACCTTGAAAATTCACTGAAAAAAACATAGGTTATAGACCATATATAGTTAGGGATTAGCATTTACAAAACCTTAATTTACTCGCACAAAACCATTGAAATTCGCATATATAGTTAGTTGCACTAACTATATATCGCGCACCCGCAATCCACTGCTGATGATGTCACATATTACATCATTCATGACATGGTCAGTGACATCACTGATGACATCACTGATGACATCTCAAATGACATCACTGATGACATCACTGATGACAACACCCAGTGACTGTATGTTTCTGTAAAGTTAAAATATGTCTTACATATTGAAGAATGAGTGGATGTATAAGTGTCTGGATGAAGGATTTAGTAGGTGCATGACTGACTGTATGAGTGAGTGATTTAATGTGTCTCACTGAGTGCATGTGTATTAGTGACTAAACTGTCTTAATTTGTGCATCATTATGTCTGTTGTTCTGTAAACTGCTGCATGTGTTGATCAGTAGCTACATGAGTAACTATATGAGTTATTGATTGGTTGCCCAAGTATTTGTATGGGAGACTGAGTGTGTGTGTGGGTGGCTGGGAGGTGTGTGACTCTGTGCATAGATGTGTGAGTAGTTGATTCACTATATGTATGGGTTCAAAAGTGCATGTGGAAACAGCTGTATGGGCGGTTGACTGTCTGCATGAGTGTATTGGTGAGTGAATGGATTTCTCAGTGCTACATGTCAAAGTAAGTACATATGTAAAACACTGTACATGTGAGAGTTGACATATATAAATAACTGTGCATAAGAGCCAGTGAACGTGTGAGTGGCTGTATGGATCATTGTGAACATGTATCAGGGATTGTATAAGAGAGTAAATATGTGTTAGTATATGTTTGAATAAGTAAGGTGTGCATAACTGTATAGTTGAGAAAATGGAGGTGTGATTGATTCTTTGCATGACTGACTAGGTGTGTGAGTAACTCCATGGATAAGTGACAGTCTGTGAGCGTCTGTTTATACTGATTGTATCTAAGGTTATATTAGAGTCTGAAGATGTTTATTGTATTATCACATAAATGATATCATCAGTGATGTGATCAGTAATATCAAATGAGATGTCATCAGTGATGTCATCAGTGATATCATTTGAGATGTCATCAGTGATGTCATTTGAGATGTCATCAGTGATGTCATCAGTGATGTCACTGACCATGTCATGAATGATGTAATATGTGACATTATTAGCAGTGGATTGCGGGTGCGCGATATATAGTTAGTGCAACTAACTATATATGCGAATGTCAATGGTTTTGTGCGAGTAAATTAAGGTTTTGTAAATGCTAATCCCTAACTATATATGGTCTATAACCTATGGTTGTTTCAGTGAATATATATATATATATATATAATTCACTGAAAAAACCATAGGTTAGAGACCATATATAGTTAGCTGAACATTTTATTGATATAAAAACAATGAAATTCCATATATAGTTAGTTGCACTAACTATATATTTCTCGCATCCGCAATCCAATGCTGATGATGTCACATATTACATCATTCATGACACGGTCAGTGACATCACTGATGACATCACGGATTACATCTCAAATGACATCACTGATGACATCACTGATGACATTATCCAGTGTCTGTGTGTTTTTCTTTAGTTTAAATATGTTTTACATATTGAAGAATGAGTGGATGAAGAAATCAAAGAGTGATTGATTCTTTACAGGACTGACTAGGTGTGTGAGTAACTCCATGGATGAGTGGCAGTGTGTGAGTGTCTGCATAGGTGTATGAGTGCATATGATAGTGTTGTAATGATGAGTGACTGTATGTACGATTGATTGTATGGGTGAATGAGTGAATGTGTGTGTAGACGTAGGAATCAGTGAGTGCGTATGTAGTAAATGTTATTTGTGTGTCAATGGTTTCAAAAATGATACTCTGTATTTTACACTAGGTGTAACAGAGGTTATATTAGAGTGTAAGGAGGTGCATTGTATTATCACATGAAGTATATCATCAGTGGTGTGATCATTGATGTTAAATGAGATGTCATCAGTGATGTCATCAGTGATGTCATTTGAGATGTCATCAGTGATGTCACTGACCATGTCATGAATGATGTATTATGTGACATCATCAGCATTGGATTGCGAATGCGCGCAATATATAGTTGATGCAACTAACTATATATGGAATTTCATTGGTTTTATATCAATAAAATGTCCAGCTAACTATATATGGTCTCTAACCTATGTTTTTTTCTGTGAATTTTCAAGGTTTTGTAAATGCAAATTCCTAACTATATATGGTCTATAACCTATGGTTTTTTCAGTGAATTTCATTGGTTTTTTAAAAGCTAATATCTACAGCTGAAAAATATATTCTTTATTACTTGACGTTTCACGTAGCCACGTGAGACGCCTCATGACGCGTCTCATAACCGTGACGTATCGGCTCTGCAGCGCAAACAAAATCCGTAACGTAAGTGCGCCGGAGCACGCTTACAGATATATATATTTTTTTAACCTTAATTAGACAAAATCCACACGTGCACATATCTTGAGGCCTTGCAAAGGCACATCAAACAAAACAGTCCCTACAATTTTGCCAAGTTTGGTGGAAATCTATTCCCTTAAAATTTTTTTTACTGTTTCTCTTGGTTTTCCCCTTATTACGCTTACCGGGACGCTTCCCCGATACACGAACGGGACGCTCCAAAAACACAAGATGGCGGACTCCCGTTACGCTGCCGGTTAGCTTTTTTTTATTTTTTGCCCCGCGGGGCACTTTAATATCCCCCTCATCAATCCTAGGGGGTCAGGAGGGGTCTACCTTACCCCCTTTCCTTCATTTCCCCCTTTTTTTTTCACCTCTTGTATCTCGATCCTACCGAGAGACAAGATGCCGGCGACTCCGGACTGTTTACAATGTTGACTGCCAATCAGCTTCTCCTCAGACTCCCGTTACGCTGCCGGTTAGCTGCCCGGTTAGCTGCCCGGTTAGCTGCCCAGTTCGCGTACCGGGACGCGCCTCTACAGCGAAAAATCGCAAAAAATGTTTTTTTTAATTTTTTGCCCCGCGGGGCACTTTAATATCCCCCTCATCAATCCTAGGGGGTCGGGAGGGGTCTACCTTGGCCCCTTTCCTTCATTTCCCCCTTCGTTTTTCACCACATCTTGTCTCTCGATCCTACCGAGAGACAAGATGGCGGCCGCTCCAGACTGTTTAGAATGTTGACAGACACCGGAAAGCCAATCAGCTTCGCTTCGCGAAGTTCCGTGACGCGTCCCGTACGCGAACCGGGGCGCTAACCGGCGCGCTGTCACAGATATATATATTTTTTAAAACGTTAATTTCTCAAAATCCACTGGAGCACATATATTGAGACATAGCAAAGGCACGTTGGGCAAACCATATCTACAATTTTGCCAAGTTTCATGTAAATCCATTCAGCCGTTAGAGCTAAAAGTGAGTCCAACCGCCCTATGGAAAAATGAATGGGAAAAACGTGTTTTGGGACCCCCCTTTTTTTCTCGGCCCCCCCTTGACGAAACCCTCCCAAACTTTAAGGGGCTGCTCAGAAACAAAATGTGCCATTTTCCTTAAAATGTCAGCGAATTCTGTCGACAAACGCCAAAGTTATTAGACATAGAATTTTCAGAAATCCCATAGGAAAAAAATCCTAACTATATATCCCTACTGGCTAGCGCCAGTAGGTAATATATTTTTATATATATATATATATATATATATATATATATATATATATATATATTCACAGAAAAACCATAGGTTATAGTCCATATATAGTTAGGAATTTGCATTTACAAAACCTTGAAAATTCAATGAAAAAACCATTGGTTTTAGGCCATATATAGTTAGGGATTTGCATTTAGAAAACCTTATTTTACTCGCATAAAACCATTGAAATTCCATATATAGTTATAAGCGCTAACTATATATCGCGCACCCGCAATCCACTGCTGATGATGTCACATATTACATCATTCATGACATGGTCAGTGACATCACTGATGACATCACTGATGACATCTCAAATGACATCACTGATGACATAACTGATGACATCTCAAATAACATCACTGATGACATCATGACACACCAATACCAGTTACTACATACGCACTCACTGACTCCTACGTCTACGCACACATTCACTCATTCACCCATACAATCACTCGTACATACAGTCACTCATTATTACAACACTGTCATATGCACTCATACACCTATGCAGACACTCACACACTGCCACTCATCCATGGAGTTACTCACACACCTAGTCAGTCCTGTAAAGAATCAATCACACTTCGATTTCCTCATCTATACAGTTAAACACAGAACACCTTACTTTTTCAAACATATACTAACACATACTTACTCTCTTATACAATTACTGATACAAGTACACATTGATCTGGACAGAGTCACTCGCCTCCCAGCCAGTTACACACACACTCAGTCTTCCATACAAATACTTGGGCAACCAATCAATAAGCTATATAGCCACTCATATAGCTACTGATCAACACATGCAGCAGCTTGCACAACAACAGACATATTGATGCACACTTTCAGACAGTTTAGTCATTAACCCATGCATTCAGTAACACACATTCATTCACTCGCTCAGTCAGTCACGCACCTACTAAATCCTTCATCCAGACACTTATACATCCACTCATTCTTCAATATGTAAAACATTTTTAAACTTTACAGAAACACACAGTCACTGGATGATGTCATCAGTGATGTCATCAGTGATGTCACTGACTATGTCATGAATGATGTAATATGTGACATCATCAGCAGTGGATTGCGGGTGCGCGATATATAGTTAGCGCTTATAACTATATATGGAATTTCAATGGTTTTATGCGAGTAAAATAAGGTTTTCTAAATGCAAATCCCTAACTATATATGGCCTAAAACCAATGGTTTTTTCATTGAATTTTCAAGGTTTTGTAAATGCAAATTCCTAACTATATATGGACTATAACCTATGGTTTTTTCTGTGAATTTCAATGGTTTTTTAATAGCAAATATCAAAAGCTGTCAAATGTCAAGTACGTGAAAGGTAAAAACGTTTTCGTGTTTATGCACGCTGATGTGCTTTGAACGCTGCCCCCCCCCCACTCCCCTCTTTTCTCTTAGTAGTACTCTCTCTTTGCAGATAGTGAACGGTAGTTAACGCAGACCTTTACCCCTGTTGTAATCCGTCGTACCTGCTTGTCTCTCCATTTGATTGATTATTATCCAAGCATTTACTGTTTTACAATTGGTTCTCTTTGGATCATTCTCTATTTACAAACAAGCACAAAGTCGCAATACTCTGTTTAGTCTTTGCAGATAGTGAAAAATCGTGTAAAAAAATAAAAGTAATCGAGCAAAATCAGTAGACCACTAATTCGATCTCTTTTTGACCTCAGTAAAATACAAACATTAGGAATAACCCTTCATGAGAAATACGAAAATAGTGAAATGAACTGAGCTCCACACCATGAGGGCTGCAAACAGCTCGACTCCGCCACCCACACCGCCCAAAATAACGGCAAACCCTATGCAAATATTATAAATATACACAACACACCAGCAAAGAAACAGAGTAAAACATTTTATTAAATAACTATTTACATAACTATTTTATACTTTTTATTGCCCGATCCGGCTAGCTCAATCGATCGAGCATGAAACTCATGCACTGATAACAAGCGTTGAGAGTTTGTAGAATGATGGCTTCAGATTTTCCACATACGGTGTAGTGGCGCGAACTGGCAGGGGGCGTTTGGATTCTACCCCTTCTCCAAATAAGATTTTCATACGTGAATGTTCGTTCATGCTTTTTGTCCCTGAGTTGCTTCCATGTCACTGCCTTACATAAATGGCATAAGTCCTGGTTGTTGAGTGCCATACTTCAGATTTCTAAGCAGCTCTTGTAACACTGTTTAAACCTTATTTGCACCTGCTGCAGCTTCACTATTCAAAGTAAGTGGGGTCCATTTGTGGACCTGACTGCATTGGAAAACAATGTGATACGGTGCCTCCCTAAACCGCTTGACGGAGGCCCCCGAGGGGCGGTGAGATGGCGCGGACTGAGAGGGGGTGCTTGGCTCCTGCCCCCTCCCCAAGTCGTGTTGCCCTGGTGAGGCCTGAGATCGCCCCCGGCATAGGCGGCCGGCTCCCGGGGTCCGGCGGAATTTTTTCCCTTTTGAAGAATCTTCCATTCTGGACCTTGTCCCACAATCCGTTTGACCTGAAGACACGCTGTCGTGGGCGGCCCCTTTACCGTTTTAGTTGCCATTCCGCCCGCTTTTGGTACTCTGTGCCTCTTCCGCCATTCAGCTGTTTACCGCCCGCTCTTGCGACTACAACGTCTCGCTCACCATGTAGTTGAGTTGCTCCCGCTCTTAAGATTTGACCAAACTTTTTGGACTGCTGAAAGCGGTTGTATTCCGACCGCTGGTTGGTGGAGACATTTTGACTATATTCTGGACCTGCATTGTCGCGTAATGCGTCATATGACGCGACGCGTTAGCGCACCCGGAAGTGCTCTGGTGCACAAGGCGCAGCTTCCCGGAAACGATCCAGAGCGCGCCGCGCAGCGTGTAACGTAAGCATAACAGGTCATGTGACTTGTTAATAAAACTTTTCATTGGTTCATTTTACTTTTCTTTTCCTAATTATGTAAGACTAGGTCATGTGACCTAAAAATAACACTTTTCATTGGATTAAAACATTTTTTTCCCAAACGATGAAAGCCCCACCTTGTTTCTGGATGTTTCAGACTGAAGCTGGCGTCACCATGAGAGCACCACCATCTCGTAGCTCCGTCGTGGCCATTCCGCAAGCAATCATGGCAGCCGCTCCCCACCGGAAGCCTGCGGGAGTCGACGGCCCCCAAGACTTTTGTACAATCTTCAAGGCTGAGGGGACGCTTTCGAGAATGGAACCCAAGCCCTGGCAGACAAGCGTCCGAGTTCCAAGGTGTCCCAGGGCCATTTTACTGGACCAGGCCCAAATCCGAAGAGCCGACCGCCATTTTAAGAGTCCTGTGGAAGCCGCCTATCGCTGCACCGCAAGAGTGGGAGCAACTCAACTACATGGTGAGCGAGACGCTGTAGCCGTAAGAGCGGGCGCTAAACAGCTGAATGGCGGAAAAGGCACAGTGTAGCAAAAGCGGACGGAATGGCGACTGAAACGATAAAGGGGCGCCCCACTACAGCAGACAAGCCTCCGCCATGACCTTCAAAACTGCATATGTATCTCGTGATATCAAGGTTGGGCAACCAGTACACAACAAGCAGTTACGAGTCCCATTTACACCGGCGCCATTTTGGGCGTGGCCGGGCAGGTCCAGGATCTACTGAAACATAACAAATGAGGCTGACGTCTCTGAAGCAGTTGACGAACAGCAGGACATAGCAAATAAACATGAACTCTCTAAAGCTGTTAACTCACTGCAGGACAAAACAAGTGAACCTGAAACCTCTGGAATAATTGTCGCTCAAAAGAACAACACACAAAACTCTGTAGAGCCTGAAGAAAAAAAAACAGAAGGGCACTGTAGTTTCAGACACACTTAACACTAATGACTAAACAAAGATATCGTCTGTTTATGAAGCAGTTATCATCTTGACAGAATTGACAAAGAAGTGTACAGACACCAATGCTATTAAGAAACACAAGGAAATCCTAACGCATCAGCATTCTCGGAAGAGCTTGACACAGATAACATCTTAAGGAACAAAGAAAGACCTGTTCACTCTTGACACCCCAGGTGCTGTGTATGTTGCACTATAGTGCTGCATCGAGAAAACGGGTAACCCTATTGATGTGGATTTTTCATTATTGATTATTGTAAAGATATGGCGACTCCCCCCTTTAGCAGATTAGCTAAATGTTTGCGTAATTTAGGCATAAAAGTTATATTATTGTTGTTGTTGTTGTTATCGTTATAGTTCTGGTTAATTTCAAAAAATGGTTAAATATATTTACAGTTTTTGTTGCGTTCGTTATATTTAAATGTTAATAAAGTTTTAAAATCTAACTTTGTTGGAGTGCTATATATGTTTAAAAAATCGGGTGAATGGGGCCTTGAATTGGGTTATTGTCATGTGTGGGCTTTGCAAGTGTACTGCTACAAGATCGGACATTTCAAACTCAAATGCACGTTCTTTTTCTTACCTTTCCGAAGCATGGAGCGCAATAGCAGGCAGAGAAAGGGTGATGCACGTGTTGAACACTGCCTGGCCTGCAAATTGCTGGCAGTGCCCCCCCGCCCGCTCCTGAAAGAGGGCACACACACACCGCCGCCCCGAGTACTTCACAAATCTTTAAAAGACCATGCGCTTGTTCAATGGGAAGTGGATAACATGGCTAAGAGCATTTGCTGGATAATGCATGAATATCGCTGACTTTTCAACGATATTCATGCATTGCGGCCGTTTTTTATCGCATTTGCGATAAACCTTGCTAATAGCAAGGTTTATGTGCGATAAAATTCGCCGAAGTGCGGCGATAATTTTTGTCTCTAAACAAGTTAGAGACAAAAATTACCGCTAGTTGTTGGTAATATGCCCCCGGGTTTTTCCTTGCAGGAATCGGGAAGCGAAAGACTAGCACTGAAATCAGTAGTCTCACGCCTGAATCGGGAGGGTTGGCATGTCTGGATACTCTACAGCTGGGGCCATAAACTACATCCACAGGGCTAGGTGATAGCCTAGGTCCGGCCTGGACAATCGGACACAGAGGAAGAGGAGTGTCAGAGGGTGCGGTAGTGAATAGGGTGAAAGGGAGGTGTCGGGCGGGCACAGGGTGTGATTCTCAGAGAAGAGCAGCGCAGATGGGGGGAAGTAGATGTCCCATGCATGAGAGAGAGAGCGGGGGTGACCAGTGCGTGGGGGAGATGCTTGCGAGGGTGGGGAGCCATGCTGAGGATCGGCGGCGTGCAGAGAGTGGCCCTGGTCAAGGCATCTAAAATGGCTGCCGTGCACGACAAAATTGTGGCATTGGACAAAAACGCAAGATGGCGCAGACAATGTTTATCAATAAGGATTCATTTATAACAAAATATTTACTCGCAGTGACAAAATGGTGGTCAACACTTCCTGATTTCCATCGAATCGAACGTTAACAAACGTCACGCAGCAAAAAAAAAAAAAAAAAGCTCACGCACAGAGCAGTTTTTAGCCATGTTATCCAATGGAAGGTGGATAACATGGCTAAGAGCATTTGCTGGATAATGCATGAATATCGCTGACTTTTCAGCGATATTCATGCATTGTGGCCGATGTGCGGCGATAATTTTTGTCTCTAAACAATTAAAACGAAGCACAAAATGGCGAATTCCCATTTCGCTACCAGTTTGCGGCCCAGTTCGCGGCCCGTGAAGCGCTTCTACCGTGAAAAATC
Source organism: Lissotriton vulgaris (assembly GCF_964263255.1). Lineage (NCBI taxonomy): Eukaryota > Metazoa > Chordata > Amphibia > Caudata > Salamandridae > Lissotriton > Lissotriton vulgaris. The sequence continues at coordinate 456,505,829 of NC_141696.1, read as the reverse complement.
ATTTTTTTTTATTTACCCCACGGGACCCTTTAATAACCCCAACAACATTCCTAGGGGGTCAAGAGGGGTATACCTTGCCCCCTTTCAATAAATTCCCCCTTCGTTTTTCACCTCTTCTTCTCTCTCGATCCTACCGAGAGATAAGATGGCGGCCGCTCCGGACTGTTTAGAATGTTGACAGACACCGGAGAGCCAATCAGCTTTCTGCGCGCAAAGTTCCGTTTCGCGAAAAGTAAGCGGACCGGAGCGCAGCCCGGAGCGCTGTTACAGATATATATCTTGTTTTGAACGTTAATTTCTCAAAAACTACTGGAGCACATATATTGAGACCTAGCAAAGGCACATCGGGCTAACAGTCCCTACAATTTTGCCAAGTTTCGTGCAAATCCATTCAGCCGTTCGAGCTAACCATTCACCCGTTTTTAAAAAAATAGATAACACTCCAACAAAGTAAGGTTATAAAACTTTATTAACTATTAACTTTAACGAACGGAACAAAAACTAAAAACATTTAAACATTTCTCAACACAAAAAGCAACAATTGTTAGAAGCTGTCTTTTGTGCGAATAGTCCCAAGGCAGCACAACGTGCAGAGTTCTGGACGGCACCCAGGTGATGTCGCCTGGGTGCCGCACTGGTTTAGGGATCCTACAATGCAGCACAGAAAAACAGCGTGGGGCGTCCCGGGTGGTGCGGGGGGAGGCCTCGTCAGTAGCGGTCTGTTGTGCGAATAGTCCCAAGGCAGCAGAACGCGTTGAGATGTTGATGGGACTGTGTCCAGTGTCCCATGCCTGACACAACATGTACGACAGGCACCCAGGTGATGTCCAGTAAACTGCCGCACTGGTTTTGGTATCCTACAATGCTGCTCCGAAAATTGGCGTGCGGCGGCCCGGGGGGGGGGGCGTGGGGGAGGCGGCGTGAACGGGCCTCCCCAGGTGGCGGCCATCTAGCTGAGTTGCGCCCGCTCTTGCGGCTACAGCGTCTCGCTCACCATGTTGTTGAGTTGCTCCCACTCTTGCAGTGCAGCGATAGGCGGCTGCCACATGGCTCTTAAAATGGCGGACGGCTACTCGGTTTTGGGCCTGGTCCACTGAAATGGCCCTGGGACACTTTGGAACTCGGACGCTTGCCTGCTAGGGCTTGGGCTCCATTCTCGAAAAGCGTCCCCTCAGCCGTGAAGATTGTACAAAAGTCTTGGGGGCCCCCGACTCCCGCAGGCTTCCGGTGGGGAGCGGCTGCCATGATTGCTCGTGGAATGACCACGACGGAGCCACGAGATGGTGGTGCTCTCATGCTGACGCCAGCTGCAGTCTGAATGATCCAGAAACAAGGTGGGGCTTTCATCGTTTGGGAAAAAAAAATGTTCTAAACCAATGAAAAGTGTTATTTTTAGGTCATATGACCAAGCCTTCCATCTTTAGGAAACCAAAAGTAAAATGAACCAATGAAAAGTTTTATAAACAAGTCACATGACCTGTTATGCGGCATAGGGCTACAAAAAGCGTAGAAAATCCGTTGGCACATGAGGCGGAGTCAGTAGCGGACCGATGTGCGAATAGGCCGAAGGCAGCACAACGGGCCGAGATCCGGATGGTACCGAGGTGGTGTCCAGCAAATTGCCGCACTGGTGTGGCCATCTCACAATGCTGCGCCGAAAGACGGCGTGTCCAGCTGAGTTGCGGTCACTGTTGCGGTACAGTGACTCGAACGCGCCGAGATCCGGATGGCACCGAGGTGGTGTCCAGCAAATTGCCGCACTGGTGTGGCCATCCTACAATGCTGCGCCGAAAGACGGCTTGTCCAGCTGAGTTGCGGTCACTGTTGCGGTACAGTGACTCGAACGCGCCGAGATCCGGATGGCACCGAGGTGGTGTCCAGCAAATTGCCGCACTGGTGTGGCCATCCTACAATGCTGCGCCGAAAGACGGCGTGTCCAGCTGAATTGCGGTCACTGTTGCGGTACAGTGACTCGAACGCGCCGAGATCCGGATGGCACCGAGGTGGTGTCCAGCAAATTGCCGCACTGGTGTGGCCATCCTACAATGCTGCGCCGAAAGACGGCGTGTCCAGCTGAGTTGCGGTCACTGTTGCGGTACAGTGAGTCGAACGCGCCGAGATCTGGATGGCCCCGATGTTGTGTCCAGCAAGTTGCCGCACTGGTGTGGCCATCCTACAATGCTGCGCCGAAAGTCGGCGTGGGGTGCCCCGTTGGCTTATGAGGTGATGTCAGTAGTGGACCGATGTGTGAATAGGTCGGAACCAGCACAAGGCGCCAAGATCCGAATGGCAAGTCCTGGATGTTGAGTGCCTCAGTTGAGAGTTCTGAGCAGTGCTTGTAAGACTGTCTGAAGCTCATTTGCACCTGCTGCAGCTTCACTAGGTCCGGCGGAACTTTTTTCCTTTTCCTTTCTGCTTCTTTTCCTACAATCCGTTTCATCTGAAGACACGATCAGGTCCCTGAATGTGTGCAGGGGGACGCTATTGATTGAATGAAAATGGCGGCTTGACACAAAGCTGACTCAAGCGTTACTGTTGGTGCTATACAGACAAAAATTGGTTTTCAGTTTGTACATTCTTCAGGTTTTTTTTTTCCATCCAAGTCTGATTGAGAGTTTGTAGAAAAATGGCTTCAGATTTTCCACATACTACTCTTCAACATTCTTCCTAAATGTAACAATGTCAAACTCACTAGGAGAACGGCTGTTTCTGTTTCCTTTCAAAATGCTGCCAACAATATTTTCTGAATGGAAGACACCATCTTGTAGCATAAAGGGCCGAAAGGGGTTCTGGTCTGGCCGATGGTTGGTGGAGACATTTTGACTATATCTTGGACCTGCCCGGCCTCGCCCAAAATGGCGCCGGTATAAATGGGACTCGTAACTCCTTGCCCGCAAATGTATATCTAGAAAATGTTATTGTAAGTGGCCCTGTTCTATTTTAATTACAAAATGTATGTCCACCGATTCCGCAACTGTTAGACACCTTAGTTCTTGCAACCTAATGGCCCGCTCGTTACGTTCCTCTACAGTGTAAATGTCTCCTCATCATATACGATTTCAGTTTGCTCCGTGGCCGGCCCACGTGGTTATAGGCCCGTATTTGTATGCTGACATTTTCACAATAAAGGTTTTTAAAACAAAACACGGTAGTAGTATTTACATTGGTAACGTTTTTACTTTTAGTCACTGTTTTCGAATCAGTAAAAGGCAAGTGAAATAAAGCAGTCCAATTACATGACGGATAAAAGGTATAATATGTGGGAACGCAGTAAAGATAAATGGTCAAGGGCAGTTGTGTTTTTCATGTCTGCAACATAAAGTGATCGATAAGAATCTGATAATCAGGCGTATCGGCGACTAAGACAGCAGGCCGAATCTCTTTTACTCAACGGCTCCGTCATGGAAGGAAGAAACGCCCTTTTTCTCGAAAAAGGAATATATTTTACTTGCAAGACAGTTGTAAATTTTCCGGGAAAGTACATTAGCCTGGAATATTATAACATATGTTTGAAAAAAAAATATTGTTTGAAAATAATAAAAAGCGTAATTTTTAGGTCATATGACCAAGCTTTTCATCATTAAATTAACAAAAGTAAAATGAACCAATGAAAAGTTTTATTAACAAGTCACATGACCTGTTATGCTTACGTTACGCGCTGCGCGCCGCGCCTCGGATCACTTCCGGGTGCGCTAACGCGGCGTGTCATAAAACGCATTACGCGACAACGTAGGTCAAGAATATAGTCTAAATGTCTCCACCAACCAGCGTTCAGAACACAACCCCTTTCAGCAGTCCAAAAAGTTCTGTTAAATGACAACAGAGGGGACAGGCAACAAGAACCATCAGTCAAAGAGGGGAGGGCAAGTTCTTCTCTTCCGGGTCATGTTGGGGCGCTACCGGAACTGATCGAATTGGTAGTCTATAGTGTTTCTGGATGTTTCAGACTAAAGCTGGCGTCAGCATGAGACCACTACCATCTCGTAGCTCCGTCGTGGCCATTCCACGAGCAATCATGGCAGCGGCTCCCCACCAGAAGCCTGCGGGAGTCGGAGGCCCCCAAGACTTTTGTAGAATCTTCACGGCTGAGGGGACGCTTTTCGAGAATGGGACCCAAGCCCTATCAGGGAAGCGTCCGAGTTCCAAGGTGTCCCAGGGCCATTTTAGTGGACCAGGCCCAAAACCGAAGAGCCGGCTGCCATTTTGAGAGTCCTGTGGCAGCCGCCTATCGCTGCACCGCAAGAGCGGGCGCAACTCAACTACATGGTGAGCGAGACGCTGTAGTCGCAAGAGCGGGCGGTAAACAGCTGAATGGCGGAAGAGGCACAGTGTAGCAAAAGCGGGCGGAATGGCAACTAAAACGATAAAGGGGCGCCCCACTACAGCTTGTCTTCAGGTCAAACGGATTGTGGGACAAGGTCCAGAATTGAAGAGTCATCAAAAGGCAAAAAGTTCCGCCGGACCCCGGGAGCCGGCCGCCTATGTCGGGGGCGATCTCAGGCTACACCAGTGCTATAAGACTTGGGGAGGGTGTCGGAGCCAAGCGTCTTCTCCGAGTCCATGGCCATCACACCGCCCCTCAGGGGCCTCCGTCAAGCTGTTTAGGAAGGTAACATATCACATTGTTTTCTAATGCAGTCAGGTCCACAAACGACACTCACTTACTTTGAGAATAGTGAAGCTGCAGTAGGTAGAAATAAGCTTCAGACAGTGTTACAAGCACTGCTCAGAACTCTTAACTATGGCACCCAACATCCAGAACTTATGCTATTTGAGAATGGCAGTGACATCAAAGCATCTCAGGGACCAAAACCATTAACGTACTTTCACGTATGAAAATCTTACTTGGGGAGGGGGCAGGAGCGAAGCGCCCCCTCCCAGTCAGCGCCACCACACCGTATGTTGAAAATCTGAAGCCATCGTTCTACAAAGTCAACCAAACTTGGATTGAAAAATCTAGAAAAATGTACAAACTGAAAACTAGTTTTGGTCTGCATAGCATCAGTAGCAACGCTTGAGTCAGCTTTGTGTCAAGCCGCCATTTTGATTCAACAAAGCACAGGCATTGAAAAAGGCTGAAATTCAGAACTCTAAACTATGGCACCCAACATCCAGGAGCTTGCCATCCGGATCTTGGAGCCTTGTGCTGCTTTCGATCTATTCACACATCGGTCCACTACTGACATCATCTTATAAACCAACGTTATGTAAATAGTTTTTTAATAAAATGTTTTACCCTGTTTCTTTGCTGGTGTGTTGTCTATATTTTTAATATTTGCATAGGGTTTGTCGTTATTTTGTGCGGGATGGGTGATGGAGCCGAGCTGTCTTGCAGCCCTCATGGTGTGGAGCTCAGTTCATCTCACTATTTTCGTATTTCTCATGAAGGGTTGTTCCTAATATTTCTATTTTAGCGAGGTCAAAAAGAGATCCAATTAGTGGCCTACTGATTTTGCTCGATTACTTTTATTTTTTTACACGATTTTTCACTATCTGCAAAGACTAAACAGAGTATTGCGACTTTGTGCTTGTTTGTAAATAGAGAATGATCCAAAGAGAACCAATTCTAAAACAGTAAATGCTTGGACAACAATCAATCAAATGGAGAGACAAGGAGGCACGACGGATTACAACGGGGGTAAAGGCCTGCGTTAACTACCCTTCAGTATCTGCAAAGAGAGAGTACTACTAAGACAAAAGAGGGGAGGGGGGGGTGCAGCGTTCAAAGCACATCAGCGTGCATAAATACGAAAATGTTTTTATCTATCACGTACTTGACATTTTAAAGCTTTTCATATTTGCTATTAAAAAAACAATGAAATTCACAGAAAAAACCATAGGTTATAGTGGATATATAGTTAGGAATTTGCATTTACAAAACCTTGAAAATTCAATGAAAAAAACATTGGTTTTAGGCCATATATAGTTAGGAATTAGCATTTACAAAACCTTATTTTACTCGCATAAAACCATTGAAATTCCATATATAGTTAGAAGCGCTAACTATATATCGCGCACCCGCAATCCACTGCTGATGATGTCACATATTACATCATTCATGACATGGTCAGTGACATCACTGATGACATCACTGATGACATCTCAAATGACATCACTGATGACATCACTGATGACAACTCAAATGACATCACTGATGACATCTCAAATGACATCACTGATGACATCACTGATGACAACTCAAATGACATCACTGATGACATCTCATTTGTCATCACTGATCACATCACTCATGTGATAATACAATGAACCTCTTCAGACTCTAATATAACCTTACATACACTCAGTATAAACAGACACTCACAGACTGTCACTCATCCATGGAGTTACTCACACACCTAGTCAGTCATGCAAAGAATCAATCACACCTCCATTTCCTCAACTTCACAGTTATACACATCTTACTTATTCAAACATATAATAACACATATTTACTCTCTTATATAATCCCTGATACAAGCTCACAGTGATCGATACAGCCACTCACACATTCACTGGCTCTTATGTTCAGTTATTTATATATCTCAACTCTCACATGTATTGTGTTTTACATACGTACTTACTTGCACATGTAGCAATGAGAAATCCATTCACTCACCAACACACCCATGCACAGTCAACCGCCCATATAGCTGTTTCCACATGCACTCTTGAACTCATACTCCTAGTGAATCAACTGCTTACACATCTATGCACAGAGTCACGCACCTCCCAGCCACCCACACACACACTCAGCCTCCCATTCAAATACTTGGGCAACCAATCAATAACCCATATGGCCACTCTTATAGCTACTGATCAACACATGCAGCAGCTTACACAACAACAAACATACTGATGCACAAATTAAGACAGTTTAGTCACTAACCCATGCACTCAGTGAGACACATTTAATCACTCTTTCATACAGTCAGTCATGCACCTACTAAATTCTTCATCCAGACACTTATACATCCACTCATTCTTCAATATGTAAAACATATTTAAACTTTACAGACACATACAATCACTGGATGTTGTGATCAGTGATGTCATCAGTGATGTCATTTGAGATGTCATCAGTGATGTCATCAGTGATGTCACTGACCATGTCATGAATGATGTAATATGTGACATCATCAGCAGTGGATTGCGGGTGCGCGATATATAGTTAGCGCTTCTAACTATATATGGAATTTCAATGGTTTTATGCGAGTAAAATAAGGTTTCGTAAATGCTAATTCCTAACTATATATGGCCTAAAACCAATGGTTTTTTCATTGAATTTTCAAGGTTTTGTAAATGCAAATTCCTAACTATATATCCACTATAACCTATGGTTTTTTCTGTGAATATATAATATATATATATATATATATATATATATATATATATATATATATATATATTACCTACTGGCGGTCGCCAGTAGGTATATATAGTTAGGATTTTTTCCCTATGGGATTTCTGAAAATTCTATGTCTAATAACTTTGGCGTTTGTGGACGGAATCGGATGAAATTTTCAGGAAAATGGCACATTTTGTTTCTGAGCAGCTCCTGGAAATTTGGGGGGGGTTCGTCAAGGGGGGGCTGAGAAAAAAGGGGGGTCCCAAAACGCGTTTTTAACATTGAGTTTTCCATAGGGCGGTTGGACTCACTTTTAGCCCGAACGGCTGAATGGATTTACACGAAACTTGGCAAAATTGTAGGGACTGTTAGCCCGATGTGCCTTTGCTAGGTCTCAATATATGTGCTTCAGTGGATTTTGAGAAATTAACGTTTAAATCAAGATATATATCTGTAACAGCGCTCCGGGCAGCGATCCGAAATTTCCATAAGGGGGCATAGTAGATCCTCCCTGACCCCCTAGGTTTTATGTGGAGGTTTTAAAAGGGCCCAGCAGGGTCAAAAAAAATGTTTTCTTTTTTTTTTTCGCGATGAGCGCCTAGTACGCGAACCGGAAAGCGTTCTAGGCAGCGTACTATAAGGATAATAGAATGATATACTTTTCAAAGACTGTATGTTATTTGTTTGTTGTTTTTTTTTTTTTTTTTTTTCTTTATTTTTAATTTTTTTTTTATTTTGATTGTTTTTCATAATTTATTAAACTTTCTAACATTTCAGTGTCTGAAATGTCATTATTTTCTTGAAATATTGTTTGCAATCTGTGAGGTTGTAAAATGTCCTCATTTGCAAGTAGGGCATCTACTGCTTGGACATTTTGTAGCAGTTCATTATCCATGCTTTCATCCATAAATTCCATGTCAATTTGTTCAATCAATTCCTGGCTGCTCTCTTGCAGGTCCATTTCAAAAGAAACTTGGTTTTCGCCTTCCATTTTGCCTGAAATTTGGATTAAAAAAATATATATTAGTAGAGATAGGGCACTGTTGGGATTAATTTTAGATAGTCAGTTTAAATCAGTGAATTTATCTTTTGGCAGTGTATAGTATCAGAGTGGAAATAGGACTATAAAAAAGTGTATGTGATTTAACCAAGACAAGCCTAACTCCATTCATAACTATAACAGAGAAGTCTATCTAAATACATTACTACTACAGTGGGATAGTGTATATCTAGCAGAAAAAGTCTACTATATTAAGTTAAAGTGCACAATATATTTCATTTTTAAAAATTATAACTTACCTTCACAAAGAAGTTGAAGTTTTTGGAAGCTATTTAAATGTGATGTACAACAAGAAGTAGTAGTCAAAATGGCTGTGTTTTCTTCTCTTCCTTTATATATTCAAGTATATAACCAATCAAATGTCAGGTAATAAAAGTAGAAAATGAAAGTAACATTTTCATTGGTTGTCAATTCCAACACTTCAGATGTGTTTTGTGAAGTAATTTACCTCACGGTACTTGGAGAGGTCTACAGGCTAAATGGCTAAATTAAATTTCAATCAAATTTGTGAGAATGAAAGGGATTGTTATGTAGTATGAGCTAATTTATATTTGGTGAGAGTGTCTCTAGTCGTTTTTCTGTAAATTACTTTCCCACCTTTTTTTGGACCGCTTCCCGGAAAGCGGTCCGGTCCGCGAACTAGGAGCGTAACGGGAGTCCACCATTTTGTGTTTCGGTCGAATCAAGGTATAAAATGGAGGGTAAATAATGTTCTGAATGGGTAGAAGGGGGCATGGTACAAGTATTTTGCCCCCCTACGTTTTCTGAGGGTGGCTGAGGAGGACTATATGTGCGAAGAAAAAACTTTTTTTGTTTAAATTTTGGGCGGATAGCTTCCAGTTCGCGTACCGGATAGCGCTCTTTGAGCGTAGTTTGTTGAAAATTACAGAAAAAAGTTAGAAAAAAAATAATAAAAGTGTGTGATCAGATGAAGGGTAGCTCTGAGAAGAGCTTTTGGGTTTATGGTACATTTAGGTACTTATAAGTAGGTACCAATGCACAGTCTTAAATTCAGAATGAAAATTCTGTTGCCCTCATCTGAGAAGTGAACTCCATCTCCTCTGTAGATATCTTGCATGTAGTAACGCAAGTTATTGTTGTACAGAGAGCCCATTCCATGGTCTCTCATGAAAGCTGAAACAGATTTGTTTACATGCTTCCTCGCTTTCTCAATTTGTGGAGAAAATTGGTTGGACCACCTCCATTTCTGTCTTTGGCATATATTGGAATATACCAAAGCAGTTTGAGGAAAAAGTGCCATTAATTGCTCAAAGGTGTCCTTTAAAAGCATTTCCAGACCTACCCCTGTCAAAGTGCCCAAATCATTACCTCCACAGTGCACTATTAACAGGTCAGGTTTTGGCAAATGCATAAAGGTTTTCACCAATGGTATCAATTGGTGACATTTTAATCCTCTTTGGCCCAACCACTTAATTTCCACATCCTGTAAATTGAGGTTAGGTAAATTTCTGTTCTCAGCATACCTTTGAGCCCAGTGGATGTAACTATGTCCAACAATCCAGACCTTAAACATGGTGGGAGAAGGTTGTTCTGCAGTCAGATGAAGTGTGGTAATGAAAGGGCAGTTGAAACAGTAGGAGTTTGTAAAGAAAAAAAACTGTGGATTTCCAATGCTAATGAATCATTAGCAGTGATTGGTGCATTTCCATTTCTGAAAACAGAAAGTTAGGGTGCATGGATGTGTTCTTTGAAAGATGTAATTTGAATGGTCAAGGAAGAAACATTTAATGAAAGATTGCACTGGATACGCAGGTGCACTGAGAGTTCAGAGTTCAATTGAAACATTGTTGTGTGAATTTGCAAACATGAGAGGTCTTCCAGGAGGTGGTTGCTATGGAAAAAAGGCAGAGAGGGCAGAGGGGGGAAGGGTTTTGATTTGAAAAAAGTGAGGGAAGAGTTATGATTGGCTAATATGAGAGATATGTGAAATGAATATCTGTATTTCTGTGCTTTCAATAGCTGCAGCCTCTGGAGTGCATCCTTTTTCTTCTGCTGAAGACAATTTGGTGTATTTCTGAGACTGTTTTCAAAACTCAAAAAATATTTGCTAAGGTGAGAAAAGATTTAGTAAATTTAGATAGAGAATAGTATGATTTAAGGAGAAAATGATGAAGAAAGCTGTGTTTTTAAAATGTGGTTTTGTCTCTAGTGATATACAAATAGAATTAGTTTCTTTGAGAAATTGTAATTGCATATTCGGTGTAGCATTCTGGCATGCAGTAACACAAGTTATTGTGGTACATGGAGCCCATTCCATGGTCTGTTATGTAAGCTGATACAGATATGTTGTTTTTAAAAACGATTTTAGAAATCAATTACATTTCTGGATATGTACTGCTAGAGCTTCATAGGTTGTTTTGGGCCATATTTATAAGGCATTTGAGTGTCTATTATGCTATTTTACGTTCTTCATGGTGCAAATTTCTTGTAAATACGCTCCCACTTGTGCTTTGCAAATTTAGATTTTGATTATGGGAGTTACAAAGCCATGTTAATAATGTCCAAACAATGGTGGTAGGGCATTCAAGAAAATGCTTTCCTGTGTCTCTAGGACATTTTCAGTCCTTTCCTCTTGAAAACAGGTATACAATTGATTTATATGCTGTGTTTAAAAACGAATTTTGAAATCAATTACATTTCTGGATATGTACTGTTAGAGCTTCATAGGTTGTTTGGGGTCATATTTAGAAGGCATTTTAGTGTCTTTGATGTTATGTTTACCTTTTTAAATGGAAAGCGTTCTTCATGGGGCAAGTGTCTTGTAAATACGCTCCCACTTGCGCTTGGCAAATTTAGATTTTGATTATGGGAGTTACCTAGCCATGTTAATAGTGTCCCAAAAATGGTGCTAGGGCATTCCAGAAAACACTTTCATGTGTCTCAAGGACATTTTCAGTCATTTCTTCATGAATGCAGGTATACAATTGATTTATATGCTGTGTTTAAAAACGAATTTTGAAATCAATTACATTTCTGGATATGTACTGTTAGAGCTTCATAGGTTGTTTTGGGCCATATTTATAAGGCATTTGAGTGTCTTTGATGTTATGTTTTCCTTTTAAAATGGAAAGTGTTCCTCATGGGGCCCTGAGCAGTTCTTAGCCATGTTATTTAATGGGAAGTGGATAACATGGCTAAGAGCATTTGCTGGAAAATGCATGAATATCGCTGACTTTTCAGCGATATTCATGCATTGCGGCCGTTTTTTTTTGCATTTGCGAGCAGTTCTTAGCCATGTTATCCAATGGGAGGTGGATAACATGGCTAAGAGCATTTGCTGGATAATGCATGAATATCGCTGACTTTTCAGCGATATTCATGCATTGCAGCCGTTTTTTATCGCATTTGCGATAAATCTTGCTAAGGAGAAAATGATGAAGAAAGCTGTGTTTTTAAACTGTGGCTTTGTCTGTAGTGATATAGAAATAGATTTTGTTTCTTTGAGAAATTGTAATTGCATATTCGGTGCACCATTCTGGCATGCAGTAACACAAGTTATTGTTGTATATGAAGCCCATTCCATGGTCTCTTATGTAAGCTGAAACAGATATGTTGTTTTTAAAAACCATTTTTGAAATCAATTAAATTTCTGAATATGTAAGACAGCTATAGGAAGTAAACAAAAAAAACTGTTACTCGCAATCCACTGCTGATGATGTCACTGACCATGTCAAAAATTATGTAATATATGACATGATCAGAAGTGAATTGCGGGTAACAGTATCTTTTCTTTACTCCCTATAGCTGTCTTTTTTGTAACATAACTGTCTGTTTCCTTTCCTTATACTTACTGTTCCTTTTTTTAAAAAAAATTTTTTTGGTTCGCTCAAAGTTCGCGTACCGGAGTGCGAACTGGGAGCGAACTAATAGAAATAGAGCTTGGCAGAGTTCAAAGAATTCTACCAATTTTTTTTAATAATGGGGAGGTAGTTCTGAAAAGAACTTTTTTTTTGTTTTTGTTGTTTTAAATTTCTTTTATTAGTTTTCTGAACATTTTTTATATTTTTTTGTTTTTTTCTGAACATTTTGTATTTTTTTTTATTTTTTGGGGGGAGGGGGGAAACAAAAATGATTCATCGAAGAGGGCTCAACAGGAGCAACAAAAAAAAGAAGAATTTACTTGTTGGGGCGTTTTGGGCACACATGATTGTTGATGGCTCTCATTATAAGGGTAATGCTACTTTCGCGGTAGCAAAGTGTCTGGTTGCACCACACACAGACTTGCTTCACTTCCCCCATGTTGATTTGGATGTTCGGGATCACCTCCCTCGCCTCCGGTCCCGATACCTCCTGAACAACAGATCTTCTTGCCATTTCTGGGGGATTTTGTTGTTGGTCGCGAAGCTGGGCATTACTGTAATTGTTAGGGTGCCACCGACTCATGTGCCTGTGCATTGTATAATTCCCATAGCTGTACTTTTTGTCAGTGCCCCTTGAAAGACGATCGCCGCAAATACGACAAAAGACGTATCTGGCATTGACTTTTTTTTGGTCAGCTGGAAATTTAAAAAATTGCCAGATGTAATTTTCTTTCCTGTTATATCTCCTGGGCTCCTCTGGCAAAAACTCAGGATGTTCTTCCTCTTCCTCCTCTTTTTGATTTTCCTCCTCTTCTATAATTAGTGAAGCAGGTGGTCCTTTCTTCCCATGAGGAGGTGGAGGAGGTGGTGGGGGCACACTGGCTGAAGCAACCATTGAAGCCATTGCTGAAGAATCAAAAAGGGTCTTTCTCTCACCAAGATGAAAGTCAGAGTGAGGAAAGAAGGAGGGGTTTTCATCATTTGGGAGAAGGAAAAATTCTAAACCAATGAAAAGTGTTAATTTTATATCACATGACCAAGTATTACATCATTAGGAAACCAAAAGTGAAATGAACCAATGAAAAGTGTAATTATCGAGTCACATGACCTGCTGTGTTTACGTTTCGTGCTTTGCTCCGCTTTCCGGTCCACTTCCGGGTCCGCTAACTTGGCGCGTCCAATGACGTATTACGCGATAACGCAAAACGTCATGCGAACGTAACAGTTACGCTAAAGGAACGTTTACTGGTTCGCGTACTAACCTGCGGCTTTAAATTGAGCAAACGGGAAGCTGACCGGTTCGCGGACTGGGAGCGAAACAAAAAAAAATGTTTTAAAAAAATTGTCTAAAGAACATGAAAAATATATTTCAAGATTTAAAGAAGAATATATTTTACAGCTACAGATATTAGCTTTTAAAAAACCATTGAAATTCAATGAAAAAACCATAGGTTATAGTCCATATATAGTTAGGAATTTGCATTTACAAAACCTTTAAAATTCAATGAAAAAACCATTGGTTATAGAACATATATAGTTAGGAATTTGCTTTTACAAAACCTTATTTTACTCGCATAAAACCATTGAAATTCCATATATAGTTAGATGCGCTAACTATATATCGTGCACCCGCAATCCACTGCTGATGATGTCACATATTACATCATTCATGACATGGTTAGTGACATCACTGATGACATCACTGATGACATCTCAAATGACATCACTGATAAAATCACTGATAACATCTCATTTGACATGACTGATCACATCACTGATGATATCATTCATGTGATAATACCATGAACCTCTTCAGACTCTAATATAACCTTGGATACAATCAGTGTAAACAGACAGTCACAGACTGTCACTCATCCATGGAGTTACTCACACACCTAGTCAGTTATGCCAAAAATCAATCACACCTCCATTTTCTCAACTATACAGTTATACACACCTTACTTATTCAAACATATACTAACACATATTTACTTTACTCTCTTATACAATCCCTGATACATGTTCACAATGATCCATACAGCCACTCACACATTCACTGGCTCTTATGCACAGTTATTTATAGATGTCAACTCTCACATGGAGTGTGTTTTACATATGTACTTACTTTGACATGTAGCACTGAGATATCCATTCACTCACTAATACACTCATGCACAGTCAACCGCCCATACAGCTGTTTCCACATGCACTTTTGAACCCATACATATAGTGAATCAACTACTCACACATCTATGTACAGAGTCACACACCTCCCAGCCACCCATACACACACACTCAGTTTCCCATACAAATACTTGGACAACCAATGAATAACCCATACAGTTACTCATATAGCTACTGATCAACATATGCAGCAGTTTGTAGAACAACAGATATAATGATGCACAAATTAAAACAGTTTAGTCACTAACCCATGCACTCAGTGAGACACATTTAATCACTCACTCATACAGTCAGTCATGCACCTACTAAATCCTTCATCCAGACACTTATACATCCACTCATTCTTCAATATGTAAGACATATTTAAACTTTACAGAAACATACAGTCACTGGATGATGTCATCAGTGATGTCATTTGAGATGTCATCAGTGATGTCATCAGTGATGTCACTAACCATGTCATAAATGATGTAATATGTGACATCATCAGCAGTGGATTGCGGGTGCACGATATATAGTTAGCGCATCTACCTATATATGGAATTTCAATGGTTTTATGCGAGTAAAATAAGGTTTTGTAAAAGCAAATTCCTAACTATATATGTTCTATAACCAATGGTTTTTTCATTGAATATATATATATATATATATATTTAACTAGTGAACCTAGTGTGAATTTTCTACATACACACGTATTTGTGCAGAATAACAAATTGGAAACCCACTTATACCTTAAAGAAAAGGCTGGCAATTCCATTCTGCACACCACCAGCGCCCATCCATGCAACTTAGTCAACATATATATATATAAAGTACTGGTGGAACCCCTTATCCTAGAATATGACAATGTGGAGTCCGCCCTATCTAAGTTCAATTCTGCTCTTTTAGCTGCGGTTGACTCATTAGCCCCCTTGAAACTGTGTAAACAGCGTCCTGTATCCGGTCAGGAGGCATGGCATACTGAGCAACTTAAATTGGAGAAGCAGGGCTGCAGGAAACTGGGAAAAGCCTGGTGAAAAACACACTCTGAGGAAAGTAGGAAAAATCACTCTGACGCCTTGTCTCTATATCAAAAAAATATTAGGCTAGCCAGGAAGAACTACCTCACCTCTCAGCTGGCGGAAGCCGGCAATTCCTCCAAGGCACTATATTGGATTTTGCAGACTTTTATTGAACCCACGGCCTGTGAAAGTCCCGATGATTCCTCTCAATCCTTGTGCGATGACATTTCCCTTTTTTTAAAAGTAAAATAGAGATGATCTATGACAAAATTATAAAGGCTACTAACCTTAAGAGTAGTTCTCCCATCACCCCCTCTTCCTCTCCCACACTTGTTACTGGCACTTTTACCACCTCTCCGGCGGTCACTCAGAGTGACATCTATTTATTGGTGGGCCAAATTAAAACAGGGTCCCCTCTGGATCTTTAACCTGCTAAAATGGTTGCCTCTTTAGGCAACTTATTTTGCCCTATGATCCAGATGCTGATGAACCTTTTTCTTGAGGAGGGCCGGGATCCACAAGTATGGAAGAAAGCTTTAGTGAATCCTATTCGTAAGAACTCCGCTCTGCCATGGACAGACTTGCCTAACCTCAGCCCCATTTCCCTTCTGCCGTATTTCAGCAAGTTGACTGAGAAGCATGTGAATACCCATTTGTCGAATTTCAACGAGGCGTCGGGAGGTTTAGATCACTCTCAATCGGGATTTAGATCCAGCTACAGCACAGAATCAGCGCTCCTTTCCGTGACTGATACCATCAGGATGTCACAGGATAAAGGGGGCTCAATGATTCTGGTGCTGTTGGATTTGTCTGCAGCCTTCAACACGATATCGCATGATATACTTCTCAGTCATCTGCAAGAGGTGGGAGTTGGGAGTTGGAGGTTTTGCTCTGTCCTGGTTAGAGAGCTTTCTCTCTGGCCGCTCACAAAGTGTCAGCTTGGGCTCCTTTCGCTCTACATCTATGGAGCTCACTATGGGGGTTCCACAAGGCTCGTGCTTAAGGCCTACACTATTTAATGTATATGTGGCCCCCCTAGCTGACCTTGTGAGAGCGGTTGTACGGCTTTACAACGCGTGCTTTTACACCGAGTGCCGTTACAACGCGTTTTTTTCAATGCAAGTCATTACCATGACTTGCGTTGGAGGGGGTGCGGACTTAGGAATTTTTTAATTTACTATTTCAACACCAGCCTACGTACAGTAGGGAAGGTGTTGGATAGTAAATTAAAAAATTCCTTGTCCTGCAGCGCCCTCCAGCGCAAGTCGTGGTAACGACTTGCGTTGGAAAAAACGTGTTGTAATGGCACGCGGTATAACAGCCGCATCTTAAAGGCTGTTCCCCTGTGAGAGCGCATGGATTCACTCCTGTGCCGTATGCTGACGACACTCAGCTTTTATTTCCCTTCCAGACACTCACCCCAGCAATTAAACACTCTTTTGCTGAAGGTATGAGAGCGGTGTCCTGCTGGATGGCCTCCGATTTCCTGCAAGGTAATGTAGGGAAAACCGAGGTCATGTTATTTGGAGAGGCTCCTCTGCTGTGGTCGCCAGACTGGTGGCCACTGGATCTGGGGCCTGTCCCCAGTCCTAAACAGATAGTGAAAAATCTAGGCGTGCCGATGGACCGAGGAATATCACTTAAGGAACATGTGAATCAGGTTACCGGGTCCTGTTTTTTGGGTAATTGGACCCCTGAGACGCGTGTTCCCTTTTCTGCCAGACATCTTTAGAAAGACCCTTGTTCAAGCCCTTGTAGTTAGCCGTTTGGATTATTGCAACGGTCTTCTTTTATCTGCTAATGACACTCTATTGAGCAGGCTACAAGTGGCTCAGAACACCGCGGCGAGGCTGGTTCTTAATGCCCTGCCCAGAACTCCATCTCGCCCCCTCCTAGAAAAACTCCATTGGTTGCCCGTCCGGCAATGGGTCAAGTTTAAAATCTGCTGTGTTATTCACAAAAGTATTTTTGGTTCAGGCGCTCAGTACCTGACTGAAAAGTTCACCCCCTATAAACCTGGACGTACCCTCCGCTCCAGCAATCAATCTCTGCTACAGGTTCCGTCAATCAGAAAGGCGCGACTGGGAGGCCGAGCGCTTTCGTTCTTTGGCCCCAGTCTCTGGAATAAACTTCCTCTCAATCTGAGACAAAACACTAACTATCTTGCCTTCAGGAAAGCTCTGAAGACATTCTTGTTTCTGACAGCATGATTCCCATTATACCTAGGAGAGCGCGGTCCTCGGCATATAGGGTGAACAAAGCACAGAGATATCCCTCTGGGGGTCGAGTCCTGCGCTATACAAGCCTTTAAATAAATATATATATATATATATATATATATATATATATATATATATATATATATATATATATATATATATATATATTACCTACTGGCGGTCGCCAGTAGGTATATATAGTTAGGATGTTTTCCCTATGGGATTTCTGAAAATTCTATGTCTAATAACTTTGGCGTTTGTGGACGGAATCAGCTGAAATTTTCAGGAAAATGGCACATTTTGTTTCTGAGCAGCTCCTAGAAATTTGGGGGGGTTTCGACAAGGGGGGGCTGAGAAAAAAGGGGGGTCCCAAAACGCGTTTTTAACATTGAGTTTTCCATAGGGCGGTTGGACTCACTTTTAGCTCGAACGGCTGAATGGATTT
The DNA here is from genome assembly GCF_964263255.1 of Lissotriton vulgaris. Classification (NCBI taxonomy): domain Eukaryota; kingdom Metazoa; phylum Chordata; class Amphibia; order Caudata; family Salamandridae; genus Lissotriton; species Lissotriton vulgaris. Next base: position 456,487,754 of record NC_141696.1, on the reverse strand, counting down.
GCACGAAACTTGGCAAAATTGTAGGGACTGTTAGCCCGATGTGCCTTTGCTAGGTCTCAATATATGTGCTTCAGTGGATTTTGAGAAATTAACGTTTAAATCATATATCTGTAACAGCGCTCCGGGCAGCGATCCGGTTCGCGTACTTTTCGCTTATCGGAACTTTGCGAAGCGAAGCTGATTGGCTCTACGGTGTCTGTCAACATTCTAAACAGTCCGGTGCGGCCGCCATCTTGTCTCTCGGTAGGATCGAGAGACAAGAGGAGGCCAAAACAAAGGAGGAAATGAAGGAAAGGGGGCAAGGTAGACCCCTTCTGACCCCCTAGGATTGATGAGGGGATATTATAGAGCCACGCTGGGCCCAAAAAAAAAAAAAAAAAATTCCGTTTTTTTCGCCGTAGAGACGCGTCTTGGTACGCGAACCGGGCAGCTAACCGGGAAGCTAACCGGCAGTGTAACGGGAGTCTGACGAGTAGCTGATTGGCTGTCAACATTGTAAACAGTTCGGAGCGGCCGCCATCTTGTCTCTCGGTAGGATCGAGAGACAAAAGGAGGCCAAATCAAAGGGGGAAATGAAGGAAAGGGGCAAGGTAGACCCCTTCTGACCCCCTAGGATTGATGAGGGGATATTATAGAGCCACGCTGGGCCCAAAAAAAAAAATTCCGATTTTTTCGCCGTAGAGACGCGTCTTGGTACGCGAACCGGGCAGCTAACCGGCAGTGTAACGGGAGTCTGAGGAGAAGCTGATTGGCTGTTATCTTTGTAAACAGTCTGGAGCGGCCGCCATCTTGTCTCTCTGTGGGATGGAGAGACAAGAGGTGGAAAAAAGGTGTAAATGAATGAAAGGGGTAAGGCAGACCCCTCCTGAACCCCTAGGATTGATGAGGGGGCTAATAAAGTTCCCTGGGGGGTGAAAAAAAAAATGCGATTTTTCGCGGTAAAGGTGCTTCCTGGTACGTTAACCGGGCAGCTAACCGGCAGCGTAACGGGAGTCCGACATATTGTGTTTTTTGAACGTTTGTGATATGTGCACGTGTGGATTTTGTCTAATTAAGGTTAAAAAAATATATATATATCTTTAAGCGTGTTTTGGCGCGCTTACGTTTTGGGTTTGGTTTGCGCTGCAGAGACGATACGTCACGGTCATGCGATGCATCATGAGGCGTCTCACGGGCTACGTGATACGTCACTTAATAAAGAATATATTTTACAGCTATAGATATTAGCTTTTAAAAAACCAATGAAATTCACAGAAAAAACCATAGGTTATAGACCATATATAGTTAGGAATTTGCATTTACAAAACCTTAAAAATTCACTGAAAAAACCATAGGTTATAGACCATATATAGTTAGGGATTAGCACTTAAAAAACCTTATTTTATTTGCACAAAACCATTGAAATTCCATATATAGTTAGTTGCACTAACTATATATCGCGGACCCGCAATCCACTGCTAATGATGTCACATATTACATCATTCATGACATGGTCAGTGACATCACTGATGACATCACTGATGACATCTCAAATGACATCACTGATGACATCACTGATGAGATCTCAAATGACATCACTGATGACATCACTGACATCTCATTTGACATTACTGATTACATCACTGATGATATCATTTATGTGATAATACATCTTCAGACTCTAATATAACCTTAGATACACTCAGTGTAAACAGGCACTCACAGACTGTCACACATCCATGGAGTTACTCACACACCTAGTCAGTCATGCAAAGAATCAATCACACCTCCATTTCCTCATCTATACAGTTATACACACCTTACTTATTCAAACATATACTAACACATATTTACTCTCTTATACAATCACTGATACAAGTTCACAATGATTCATACAGCCACTCTCACATTCACTGGCTCTTATGTTCAGTTATTTATATATGTCAACTCTCACATGGAGTGTGTTTTACATATGTACTTACTTTGACATGTAGAACTGAGATATCCATTCACTCACCAATATACTCATGCACACAGTCAACTGTCCATACAGCTGTTTCTACATGCACTTTTGAAGCCATACACCTAGGGAATCAACTGCTCACACATCTATGCACAGAGTTATACACCTCCCAGCCACCCACACACATACTCAGTCTCCCATACAAATACTTGGGCAACCATTCAATAACCCATATAGTTACTGATATAGCTACTGATTTAAACATGCAGCAGTTTACAGAAGAACATAAATAATGATTGCCAAATAAGACACTTTAATCACTAACCCATGCACTCAGTGAGACACATTTAATCATTCTCTCATACAGTCAGTCATGCACCTACTAAATCCTTCATCCAGACACTTATACATCCACTCATTCTTCAATATGTAAGACATATTTTAACTTTACAGAAACATACAGTCACTGGGTGTTGTCATCAGTGATGTCATCAGTGATGTCATTTGAGATGTCATCAGTGATGTCATCAGTGATGTCACTGACCATGTCATGAATGATGTAATATGTGACATCATTAGCAGTGGATTGCGGGTCCGCGATATATAGTTAGTGCAACTAACTATATATGGAATTTCAATGGTTTTGTGCAAATAAAATAAGGTTTTTTAAATGCTAATCCCTAACTATATATGGTCTATAACCTATGGTTTTTTCAGTGAATTTTCAAGGTTTTGTAAATGCAAATTCCTAACTATATATGGTCTATAACCTATGGTTTTTTCTGTGAATATATATATATATATACTCAATACTAATATATTCAACGCCACACCTCAATCCAGTGTAGAAAGGAAGGCACACACAAAGTATCTGAAGCTGATGCTTTATTGATGCAAACCCCCCCCTGACAGACGCGTTTCGCCTCGCGGCTTCGTCAATGTCAGTTTGTAGTGCAAAACACATGACTATTTAAAACCACCATACTTCACTTAGTTATTCATAGACATAAAAGACGGGCTTCTGCAACATTTGGTTAAAAATACTTAGCAGCCATCTTGTAATGTGTTTTAAAAGACTAATAAAGTGCAAAACAAACAAAGTGCAATGTGCTTGTGAAAAAGTGAATATATACACACAATTCATGTAGTGTCTCGCTACAATTGTGTAAGGAATAGTAAAATTTGTATGATGTTTCGATATCAGTTCATTTTATCATACCCTAACGGCCTTCATAATTGTGCCCTGAATAGGCATTAATGTTGTCCAGCTCCTGATTTTTTCAACCCACTTATAAGAAAATATATTTAAGAGGAAAGAAAAAGGGAAGGGTTTTTTAAGAGAGGAAAAGAGAATAGAAAAGAGAAATATGTACAGGTATAGAGTGACATAATATGTTAACTATGGTCCCCTAAGTTTACAATACTGAGATGTAAGTCACCCTATGTTCTTGCACTGTTTTTCAGAAACTGTACTTTTGGGAGATGCTTCATTACTGCCACAACAAGTCTATTCTAGATGAGTCCACAGTTCCTCATCATTATTGAGTCCCAATGGGGTTTTGCTTTGGAGATCGATGATGTAATGTGACTCCAGAGCTCGCCCTATCACCACCTCTCTCGTGTTTTTCCACTCTGTCTATACAATAGAATTGTAGTAGATCCCTGTTGGTCTGATGATAACTCAAAGTGACGAGCAACAGGGTTAGCAGCATCTTTGTTTGTATTCAAGTGCATTTGTTCTAATATACGCTTCTTAGTTTGATTTATATTGCTGCCTACATATTGTTTCTGACAGGGGCATATCAGGCAGTATATAGTGAAATCAGAATTGCAATTTAAAAACTGTTTAATGACTCGGACAGGCCTTGGATCCCCTGGTCTGCCCTCAAAATAGGTCTTTTTACAAAAAAAAAATATATATATATATATATATATATATATATATATATATATATATATATATATATATATATATATATATATATATATATATATATATATATAAAAAATCCAAAGGAAACACTCCAACCACTTCCAGTTGACCCCTGGTGAAGAAGGAGACTCAGACCTCTGCAGCATTGATTAAGGTGAGAAATCTTTATTGTTCACAACCTGCGACAACGCGTTTCAGGCTGTCATCCCTTGATCACATACAGCGTTTACTGCGCCATTTTTTTTTCTTTTTATACATCTTGTAATCATGCACACCCAATTTGCATTAGTGAAAGTCACGTGATCATAGACATTGAGAGACGACTGCGATCATAATATGTAACGCTAATATAACTCGCCCAACAGAAGAATGCATGTTTGTTGTTAAAATGTTAAAATGTCAGTGCATTTTTAACAAAAAAGAAAGAACCAAGCATAAATAAATCACTGTATACATACAAATTAATCTCCAAGTTAAATCAATACATAATAGTATTTACTATTATAGCTTGTTAAATACATGAAAAATCAATAACTGGTAATACATGTATATGAGAATTAATTTTGTGACAATAACAGGATAAATCCAGAATGCGTAAAGACCCATAAAGTGCCTAAGTGCTAACTATACTATAGTGAAATACTTTTAAAGTGCTTAAAATTTGTGCAAATAACAAGCCTATTCCCTATAAAAAAGGGAAAGTGCAGTGCAGTAAAAAAATACATCAAGACCATAGTTAATATAATATTAATTCTTCATCGCAAACGAGCATTCCAATTCATTGATAATAAAATACTCCAGCCGGAGCAATCATTAAAGCAATACTAAAATTGGTAAAAAAGTTTGCTGAAAAACCTACAAAAACATAAACAACTGGTCATGGAAAGATACTGCGTAAAGCGTAAAATGGGAATGGTGGAAAAATATAACATTTACATTTCTGATAAACACCATACTGCAACGATAAATGATCAACCAATCCTACAAGAAAGTGTGCATATCCTCAGTATTGTTTAGCCCCTGCAGCCATTTGCTATCAAAATCTAATATAAACTTCGTTTCCAGTTGTCTTAACTGACGTTCCCTGTTCCCACCCCTCTTGGACATGGGCACAGAACTGATAACATAGTACGTCAGACAGTTAATATCTTTATTATGGCAACTGGAAAAATGCCGGGCCACAGGGTATGTGGGATCATCATGCAAAATTGCCGTAATATGCTGCAATATTCTGACGTACACCTGCAGCTTGGTACTACCAATATAGTTAAGGCTGCAGGTGCACGACAGAACGTAAACAGCATATTCAGTCTTGCAGTTGTAACTGCCCTTAATGGGGACGGGAGAGGTTTCAAAAGGGGTGCAATAGGTAGTTTTGTTGCAACCAAATGTACAGGCATGACACGATATGCATCTTCTGAAGCCATTTATATTTTGTAACCACGTTATTGGTTTTCTGGTTTCAGGGGAGTTTTTATCTAACTCCGTACCCATGGATTTGCCCTTTCTAAAAGTAATGGATGGTAACCTGGGTAATTTTTCTTGTAGGACCAGTGTTTGGACACTATGGATCTGATTTTTCTCTCCTGTTTAGAGAAGATGGTGATAAACCTAGGGCTATCTAGAGTGACATTATCAACTGCCTCCCCAGTGTGGTCCTTCTGAAACAAGGTATCTCTGGGTCGATCGCTAGCTTTTGTGATAGCCTTGTTTATGATTTTATCACTATAGCCTCTCGCCTTTAAACGTGCACACATTTCATCTTGGCAAAGCATGAAATCCTCATTACTGCTACACATCCGTTTCAGTCTGAGTACTTCACCATACGGTATACTAGCTATTAAATGTTCAGGATGGGAACTTTTGGCATGTAGCGAAATGTTCCCAGCCGCTGGCTTCCTAAACAGCATAGTACACAGCACGCCCTCCTTGACCTGAAGCCTCACGTCAAGGAAATTGATCTGTAATTAGTCAATATTTGAGGTGAAGTTTATATTCAGAGAATTGTGGTTAATCTCAGAAATTAATAATTCTGCCTCTAGTTGTGTCCCACGCCATAACAAGAACACATTGTCGATGTTCCTCCCACCAGCCAACATGCAAGCATGCATAACTGGGCAAGAAACAGGCTCCCATGGCTACTCATCTTAGTTGTTTGTGCAGTACATTATTGAAGAGAAAAAAGTTGTTATGTAAGTACTATTTAATTAGTTCAACAATGATTTTACTATGTCCATAGTATTCTATTGGTCGATTAGACAGATAGTACTTAATGGCCTCTAGTCCCTGAGAGTGATCTATGCTTGTATATAATGATTCTATATCAAGCGTTATTAATAATAGATCGTCTGACCACAGTACTTCATTCATTTTACTAAGAAAGTCGCCTGTATCTTTAATGAAACTGGGGAGAGCACTTACCAAATCTTGTAAAAACATCATCCACATATTGACCAATATTCTCTCCAACACTGTCAATAGCGGAAATAATAGGTCTCCCTGGAATAGGCGTTCTTCCTTTATGTAACTTGGGAATGAGATACAATATGGGTAGCTTAGGGAACTCGTGGTGCAAGTATTTGAATTCTTCCTTAGAAATCAGACCTTCTCTTTTCCATTGGGACAATAGCTTGTAAATGGTTGCCCTTGCTTTATCATACTCCTTTAGATTTGATTTCTCTTAACATGCTACATCGTTTAACTGCCTGTTTGCCTCAGCAAGGTACTCTTTCTTAGGCCACAACACCAAATTGCCCCCTTTATCCGATTTGTTCACCACAATATCACAATTGTCTCCCAATTTCTTCACCAAATTGTTATATGCCAAATTTCTAAAGAAAACGCCCCGTTGCTGCTTGTTTTTCTTGACAGTGTGGTTTAATCTTTTTAAATCAGTGATAATCATATCATGATATGTATCTACTGCATCTTTAGGCATAATAGGTACAAAAACAGATTTAGATTTAAAAGGGCTGAGCCCAGCTCCTTTCTGAACACAATCAATCCTACGCAACCTACTTTGTGTAGACAAATCAAAACAATCATCTGCTGTTTGCTCATCTCCTGTGCTATTGAACTCATCCAGAGTAAGTAGATTAGATGCATCAGCAACCAACAAAGATGGAGTTCCTTTCATCTCCCCCCGCTCATTGGGTCTGACTTTTTGCTCCTTGCCGGTTTATGAAGCAAAGAACTTTTTAAGTTTAAGTTTTCGAATGAAACAATGCACATCGATGCATGTTCTAGCGTATTTAAAATGTTCTCCTGGGAAAAAGTTCAATCCTAGAGCTAACAATTGTTCTTCAGCTTTAGTCAGCTCAACATTGCTAAGATTGATTACACTTTTGTCCATTAACGCCGATTCTTTCGCCAGAATGTCTTCTTTTTTGTGGGTTGTTTTCCACCTTTTGCGTTGTTCGCGTCTTCTTTTGTTTCTACATTTTCGTCTGGCCTATATATATTCACTGAAAAAAACATAGGTTTGACACTCATTATAGTTAAGAATTAGCATTTAAAAAACCTTTGAAATTCACAGTGATGTAATTTGAGATGTCATCAGTGATGTCATCAGTGATGTCACTGACCATGTCATGAATGATGTAATATGTGACATCATCAGCAGTGGATTGCGGGCACGCGAGTTATAGAGAGTTCCACTAACTATAACATGGGAATTTCAATGGTTTTGTATGAGTAAAATGTTCAGCTAACTATAACTGGTGTGAAACCTATGGTTTTTTCAGTGAATTCAAAGGTTTTTCAAATGCTAAATCCTAACTATAACGAGTGTCAAACCGATGTTATTTTCAGTGAATTTCAAAGGTTTTTTAAATGCTAATTCCTAACTATAACGAGTTTGAAATCTACGGTTTTTTAAGTGAATTATTAAGTTTTTTTAATAGCTAATTTTTATAGCTATAAATTATTATATTTTTTTTAATTATTCCAATATTCTATATTTTGTAATATAAATTTTTGAATGTATTTTTCCTGTTTTTTTTATATTTAAACCCTGGAGCGCTCAGGGTGCGCGCACCGGTAAACGCAGCCGTAAACGTAGCATGAGCGCAATTCCCGCGAGCAAAAAAAAATATTTTTATGTATTTGAAGTAAATAATAATGCAAGACATTCAGTGGCATACTCATAAAAGAACTATTTTAGTTTTTTAATAACCGTACTTTAACTTTAAACGCATTGCTGAAAATGGAGCAAAACGTCATTGTGACGCGCCACGTATGCGCCCCCGGTAGCATTTTCAGAAGCGCCTACGTACATGCCGCGTAAGCACCCCGGAGCACGTAGCTTAAGAGCGTCAAGCCATGTGACCTTAAAACAACACTTTTTATTGGTTCATAACAGTTTTTTTCCAACTATTGAAAGCCACTACCCATTTCCCACAATACCTCTTTGACCTTGGAGAGAGCAACAGCTGTTCCCTGCTTCTTCTTCAACATCTCTTTTTTTGAAGAATGGCTTGAAGACTCAACAGTGACTCTGATGAAGAGTTTTTGCCAGAGGACCCTCCTCAGCGCAAAGTGAAAGAACATTTTATATGGACATTTTTTACCTTCTCTGAAGGTGAAAAAAGGAAAAGGTGTGCTGCAAAATCTGTGACACCATCTTGTCACGTGGAAACCCCTCCAAAAAGTACAGCTTTGGCAACGCCACCTTAATTAGGCATGTCGAGAGGAGGCACCCCAACAATTATGAGAGGGAGAGTGTCAGGGACCTGGCACGCAATCCCCCAACAGATGGCGGCAGCACCTCGACTGGTGGTGCAACACCTTCAGGAAGACAAGCTGCAAGACTAATTCCAAATGTGCAGGCGGTCTTTGCAGGTCTCAAAATTTTCTGCAAGGACTGCGACAAACTGTTTTGCTATGGGGAGCAGAGCATAGAACTTATTGTTCGGAAAAAAGAAGAACACCGCTGCTCCACCCACCACTAATTTTTCCCTTTTTGTTGCTCCTGTTGAGCAGTTTTGGATTCCCTGGTTTTGTTTTTCTCCCCCCAAAAAACCCAAAAAAGTATAAAATCGTTCTGAAAAAGTATTAAAAAAATATAAAATTGAAAAAAGAAGAAAAAAAAGTTATTTTTAGAACTACCTCCAATTCTCCAAAAAGAGCCATATTCCTTATATATTGTGTTATTCTTTTTTTCAATGAATGTGCACTGCATAAATGATTGGATAAAATGACTGAATGAAGGTTAGAAAGTGACTGAGGGAACAAATGACAGAAGGGGAGTGAGTGAGGGTGAGTTGATGACAGTGAGGGATGGAAGGTGTGTGAGGGTGAGTAAAGGGGGAGTCACAGAGTGAGGGGATGGAGGGAGTGAGGGAAGAGGAGTGAGGAAGTGAGAGGACAGAGGGACTGAGAGAAGGAGTGAGTGAAGTGGAGTATGGTGAGAGAGCAAAGGAAAATGAGTGAGGGAGTGAAGGAAGGGAAGAGAGGGACTGAAAGAAGGTGAGTGTGGGAGGGGAGTGAGGGGAAGGGGAGTGAACATGGGGAATGAGGATAAGTGAGAGAAGCGGATTAAGGGAACAGGGGTGAGGGAGGGTAAGAGAAGAGCAGTGAAGTTGAGGAAAGAGTGGTGATAGAGGGTGGATAAAGGCAAGTGAGCTTGAGACAAGGGGAGTGAGGGAGTGAGGAGACAGAGGGAGTGAAGGGAAGAGTGAGAGAAGGGGACTGTGTGAGGGAGCATAGAAAGGTAAGTGAGGGAGTGCGGGTGAGTTAAAGGGAGTGAGCATGAGGGAAGGGGACTGAGAGAGTGAGGGGACGGAGGGAGCGAGTCTAAGAGAGAGGGTGTGAGGGGAGGAGAGTGAGGATGTGAGAGGACAGAGGGAGTGAGAGAAGAAGTGAGTGAAGTGGAGTAAGGTGAGTGAGGGAAGGGGAATGAGTGAGGGAGCGAAGGAAGGGAAGAGAGGGGAAGAGGACTGAAGCAGAGGTACTGAGAGAAGGTGAGTGGGGGATGAAAGTAAAGGGAAGGGGAGTGAAGGATGGGGAATGAGGGGTAGGGAGGGAACCGGAGTAAGGGAACGAGGGTGAGGGAGGGTGAGAGAAGGGCAGTGAGCATGAGTAAAGAGGGGTGAAAGAGGGTAGATAAAAGTGAGTGAGGGTAAGACAAGGGGAGTGAGGGAGAGAGGGAACATAGGGAGTGAAGGAAGGAGTGACAGAAAGGGACTGAGTGAGGGAGCAAAGAAAGGCAAGTGAGGGAGTGTGGGTGAGTTATTGGGAGTGAGCATGACGGAAGAGGAGAGAGAGAGTGAGGGGATAGAGAGAGTGAGGCTAAGAGAGAGGGAGTGAGGGAAGGGGAGTGAGGAAGTGAGAGGACAGAGGGAGTGAGAGAAGGAGTGAGTGAAGTGGAGTAAGTGAGTGAGGGAAGGGGAATGAGTGAGGGAGCGAAGGAGGGGAAGAGAGGGGAAGGGAAGTAAAGCAGGGGGACTGAACGAAGTTGAGTGTGGGAGGGGACTGAGGGAAAGGGGAGTAAACATGGGGAATGAGAATAAGTGAGGGAAGCGGAGTAAGGGAACGGGGGTGAGGGAGGGTGAGAGAACAGTAGTGAGGTTAAGGAAAAGAGTGATGAGAAACTAAATTTTGTTTGTCAAACTTACCTTATAAGTAGTGTAAACTTAATACATATTCTTATTAAATTTAATATCTGTGGAAGAGGAAAAAAACTATATAATTTTTATAACATACATTTCAAAATACAAGAGACAATGCAGGAGATAAAGTAGGAGTGAAGGACACAGAAAGGGAAATAAAGTAACGGTGAAGGACAAAGAGAGGGAAAAAGAAATAGAGGGAGAGCAAATTACTAAGAGGATAATGAGGTGGATAGATTCAGTGACAGAGAGGAAGAGAGGGAGAGAGAAATGAACTGAAGGTGAGTAAGATACTAAAGGAATGTGAGTTAGCAAAACTAAATGAGGAAAGGGGAGTAAGGAAAGGGGAGTGAGTGAGAGGGAAGGGGGAGTGAGTGAGGGTGTATTCATGACAATGAGGGATGGAAGGTGAGTGAGGGTGAGTGAAGGGACAGAGGGAGTGAGGGTAACAGAGAGGGAGTGAGGGAAGAGGAATGAGGAAGTGAGAGGACAGATGGAGTGAGAGAAGGAGTGAGTGAAGTGGAGTAAGGGGAGTGAGGGAAGGGGAATTACTAAGGGAGCAAAGGAAGGAAAGAAGGGGAAGGGGAGTGATGCAGAAGAACTTAGAGCTGTAAAGTGGTGGAGGGGAGAGAGGGGAGTGAAGTTATGGGGAATGAGAGGTAGTGAGGGAAGTGGAGTAAGGGAACGGGGTGAAGGAGAGTGAGAGAAGGGCAGTGAGGGTGAGTAAAGAGGGGTGATAGAGGGTGGAAAAAGGTGAGTGAGCTTGAGACAAGGGGAGTGAGGGAGTGAGGACATAGAGGTAGTGAAGGAAGGAGTGAGAGAAGGAGACTAATTGAGGGAGCATAAAAAGTTACATGAGGGAGAGTTGGTGAGTTAAAGGGAGTGAGTGTGAGGGAAGGGGGAGTGACAAAGTGAGGGGATGGAGGGAGGGAGGGTAAGAGAGAGGGAGTGAGGGAAGGGGAGTGAGGATGTGAGAGGACAGAGGGAGTGAGAGAAGGAGTGAGTGAAGTGGAGTAAGGTGAGTGAGGGAAGGGGAATTACTGAGGAAGCAAAGGAAGGAAAGAAGGGGAAGGGGAGTGAAGCAGAGGGACTGAGAGCTAGAAAGTGGTGGAGGAGAGAGAGGAGAAGGGGAGTGAAGGAATGGGGAATGAGCGGTAGTGAGGGAAGTGGAGTAAGGGAACGGGGTGAAGGAGAAAGAGAGAAGGGCAGTGAGGGTGAGTAAAGAGGGGTGACAGAGGGTGGGAAAAGGTGAGTGAGCATCAGACAAGGGGAGTATAATATATATTTCACAATACAAAATACAAAATAACTTGTACAAAATGTTATATGGTTTATTTTTCTGTTCTCAGAATATATTGAATTTCACTAAAAACAGTGAGTTCAATACTACTCATCATACAAAGGGCAAAAAAACACAATCAAAAAGATTGTGTTTAAAAAACCCATACAACGTTTCAATAAATAATGTAAAACTTAGAAAAAACATATCTTAAGTCATTTTTGATTCACTTACTTTTCCACGAGGCCAAATATTATATGGAAGGTCCTTTTCTTTGGAAATTACTCAATAGTACTCTTAAACTTCCATTTACCCGACTTTCTGAATGAAAAGCTCAAACATATTTTTGATCATGTGACAATAGATATATTTCCACCTCTAGCTTACTTATGATTAACATTTCCTATAATACTCACATCACTCACTATGTGATACATTTACACTACCTCTATGACAACTACAAGTTTTTTATTATCTTGATCACTCTCACTCACAAAGTAATTTTGAACAGCAGTCTAAGTTTTATTAACTGCTCCAATCTTCATAGGCCAATTTCCTAAAATTTCAGTTGTAAAAACACTAGGTAAGAAAGTCAAATGGCAAACGTTGTTTGAAAGTCAATTGAGTATCATTACAATTAGTCCAGCCTTTTTGACATTTTAAATAAGCAGTGTAATGTCCTGATGTTGTCGAAGGACAATCATGGAAAATAATTGCTGCAGTTACAAAAGTTCTTCCTGAAATTGATAATTGAGAAGCCACAAAATTTTTAATTAAAGTTGTCAATTTAGTTCCATCAGGTCTACATCGTTGGAACATTAAAATTACATACTGTCCATATCTTTGTATAAATAATGTTGATAGCATTGCAGATTTACATTGAGTACAGACCATGTTTTGATTTGCTTCTCTAACTAGATTATTAAAAGACACTGATTTGCAGTCTGGTAAAGTCAAATATATAAATTCTTCAGTGTCTATTGTAGTAGTATTTGAAAAGGAACAATTGTCGCAGTTATGCTGCCATTTATAAGAAAGGCCAAAAAGACTTTCTACATCTATACCTTCATTTTGCAAAACAACTAGCATATACATCAGAAATTCCTGACAATCTTGCTGAATATTCTCTGAAAATTGATTTAGACCAGAACATATGTCTAAAACATTTAGAATTTCAGAAACACTTTCTATTTTTGTTCTATCACTGCTACATTTCTCAAACACAGAATTCAACAAACAACAAAATCTTTGTTCCCGATTTTCAACAATCTGTTCTTGTAAAGTTTGGAGAAAAAAAACCCATTAACAGCTACATTAGCATAGCAGTTGACACCAGAACTGTTTTCAAACTGAAATCCAACAACATCTTTAACTGAATCCTTTTCCTTTCAGCTTACAATTACTGGTTCATCTACTTTTTTTCTTTTTGCTACAACTTCACTACAATTTTTCTAATTTCTTCTTTTTTGGCCTACCACACGCTTTTCAAATAGAGGATATTGAGTTAATTTTGGAGCATACTCCCTTCTTAACCTATTATATTCTTTTACACAATTTAGATCTGCACTAATCTTTGTCTCATCAAAATCAATCAATTACAATTCAGATAAAGTTCTGACTCAAGATAAAGCAACATATGCCATACCCTCCTTGAACACAGAACTTCCAATATTCACCAAAGCACTATCTACACTTAAACCATGAGATTTAGGAATAGTCACCGCATATGCCAAAGAAACTGTTTTTGGCGGACATATAAATCTTTCACAAGCAAAAATCGAGCAGAACAACGACTGAATTGTTGTACTTTTTCAATTCCATCAAATTTAATTTTTAAAAAGTCAATTGCATCTCTATTTCGGTAATTCACAAAATCAACAACATGACCCATTGCTCCATTTGCTAAACCTCTTTCCACATGTAAATTCCGTCGTAAAATTATACAACAATTTAAACATGCATACAGAGTCTTTTCCAAACCAGCAGTTTAAGATATTGTCTTCTCTAAAGAATCCAATTATGATTTCAACTTCTGACAAAATAATAGTTGCTCCTTCATGTTCTATTTTATCAATAGCTTCCAGTTTCACAATCTCTTGATTTTCTAACTTTAACATTTTGTTGTTGAAGATTGAACATTCTTGCAGAGTTGGCATCAAGCATATCACAGATTTGTTTTCAGCAATTTTCTTAGAAATATTCTTTGGGAGAATATTTTCGTTTGGAAACAAATTTGAAATTAATCGTGCATGTAAAGCTTCTTTGCCATGCTCACTTACTTTTCCAATTCTTACATTTTGTAGAATATTTTTATAATCTTCATCCTTTGCCTGTCGCATATTTTGAAGCAGTTCTGCATATTTGAAATTTAAACATATATTAACATTTCCAATGCTTCCTAGGCACTTCCTGGTATCTTCATGCGTAAGCATTTTAAACACTGGTTGTCCTTTCACTGGAGTTAGCTGCAGTAGAACTCCAAAAACAATGATGTGTTTGCCACCAAATAACACATCATACTCTATTTTAAGAATTTCCTGCATTCTTAAATGCACAAAAGCAAGCATTACATTTGATACCATGCTTACCTCATCAATGATAAGAAGTTTCATTTTCTTCAGGACTCTGGAAACTTCACAACAAGCTTCTCCAGATAGCTTGTGGTATTGTAATTTATTATCATGCTCTACTGGCAGCATCAATAATCGATGTAAAGTAATCCCTTTAATGTATGTGCTGCCAACCCAGTTGGAGCGGTAACAACACAAGACAGCGATGACTCAGTTCTTTTCGGCAGATAAGTTGCAATTGCTTTAATCAGAAAACTTTTTCCAGTTCCTGCTTCTCCACTCAAGTACAGTCGGACATGCATAAATTACGTACATGAGCACTCTTTTTTCTCATGACATAAACCATGCTCAATCTGTTCTGTGACTTCGTCATATATTTGTTTCTGCTCAACGTTTAGTTCTTTTTCCAAATCTTCTAAGTCTACTACTTCCTCCTGAGCTTGTTCCATGGCTCTTTCTACTTCATCCATGGCAGTGGCAGCTTCATTTTGGATAATTGGTCCTCCTAGTGCATGGGTACTCACAAACTTTCTCTCAGGGGCCAAATTTACGGTGTGGTTTGTGGCCGAGGGCCGCAATGGTGGGGGCGGGGTCAGTGAGAGAGTGGGGCGGGGCTAGAGCCAAAAAAAACCTGTGACCATGAGGTTGAACACAGGCCCCTGCTGCGTGTGTCTTCGTCAACAGACCCAGCATACACACATCTCTCTCTCTCTGTCTCCCTCCCCCGCTCTGTCTCCCTCCCTATCTCGCTGTCTCCCTCCCTCCCTCTCTATGTCTCCCTCCCTCTCTCTGTCTTCCCCCTCTCTCTCTCTCTCTCTCTGTCTCCCTCTCTGTCTCCCTCCCTCTGTCTCTCTCCCTCTCACTCTCTCTCTCCCTCTCTGTCACGCTCCCGCTCCGTCTCCCTCCCTCCCTGTCATTCCCTCCCTCTCTCTCGGTCTCCCTCCTTCTCACCCTCTGTCTCCCTCCCTGTCCCCATCCCTCCCTCTGTCTCCCTCCCTCTCTCCCTCCCTCCCCCGGTCTGTCTCATTCACTCTCTCTGTCTCCCTTCCTCTCTCTCTCTCTCTGACTCCCTCCCTCTCTCCCTCCTCCCGTCTCCCTCCCTCTATCTCCCTGTCTCCCTCCCTCTCTCTCCCTCCCTTGACTCTCTCCCTCCCTTGTCCTCCCTTGACTCTCTCCCTCCCTCCCTCACCCTCCCCTGACTCTCCCTCCCTCAGTCTCTCCCTCCCTCGCTCTCCCCTGTCTCTCCCTTCCTCCCCTGTCTCTCCCTCCCTCGCTCTCCCCTGTCTCTCCCTCCCTCCCTCGCCCTCCCCTGTCTCTCCCTCCCTCGAAGAAGAAGTCCACATGGGTCATCATCAGCAACATTCTTTAGGTGCAGATAAACACAGAAGAGATAGGGGTTCTTCAGTCCCTGCTGCATGCGTGTGGGGTGCTGTCTTATAGCTCCCCCGGGAGCTGCCGTACACTGGACAGCGCACCACAGCCCTTAATATGCAGACATTCTCTGCTGCTTCACAGCGCTTAGAGAACGGCGGGGACGGACGGGATAATGCAAGCGTCTGCAGATTTGCGATTAATGACACTCCTTGCTTTAGGGAAGGGTTTCTCGTAACAGTGACTTATTTGCATGAGGTAGGAACCCTGGTTCACTAGAAACTCTGAGTGAGGGGTGGACTACGGTTGGAATCCTTATTAATTAACTACCCCGAGAAAGAGCTTGCACAGTATGATGCATAGCCACTACCCCCCCAACATACACACATTTTGACTGTACCCTTCACCCACAGAATAGACTTGTGAAATAAAAGGTTTTTCAAACTGTGTGTTTTTTAAAATGTTATTGCATAGTGGCTCACTTATCCTACTCAGATATGTTTTAATATGTCGTGAGGAAGTTGTCGTAACATGTATGCATTGTATACACCGCATATTTAAAGGCATTGTCAATGTTGCATGATTGGTTAAATGATCTCCGTGTTCACACACCAAGCTTCGCTCTGCTGGGTGCTTCCTGAAGCAGATCGCCCAAGGATGCCTAAAGATGCACTTCTATCTCCTTCTGTGCAACACTTAAGCTCTGAGTGATGCTCTCAAATTGGAGGGGAGCTTCTCGCCGCTGCATCTGAAGGGATTGGCTTTGTTAGGGAGACGAGCTGATTCGGAAGTGTGTTTGCACGTGTGCGAGGAGGACGGGAGACTAGTTGAGGTGTTTGACTGCTGGAAAAACTGCCAGAGTTTACACAGCGTAACCAGATTGGTGTGGTGTCACCCCATGTGCTGTCCGCACCCCACTAGTGACGCCTCTGAAATATCACGAAAAGCAAGAGCTCTTTGCTGCACACATCGAACTATCTTCCCCAGCCTTCCAAAAATTTGCAGCACATTAGTAATGACACCCTAATGTAGAGGGTGCAGGAGAGCCAGCTGGACCGCTGCAGCAGAGATTAGGTGTAATCTGGAGGGCAGAGATTCCAAGTAAGGCTGGGCTGGCTCGGACTATCATCCCCTCAGTGTTGATAAAACAAATGCTACTCGGGGGAGCATGAGCTTCTACAGAGGAAATATATGTGCCACATACAGGCGTGCAACGCCTATTGAGTTCAAATGGCCTCCTCCCCTGCCCCCCCTTCTGCCTTGTGTGTGGCAGCCCGGGATGAGACAGCTTGCCTGGCGCGCACACAGCCCCGAGCACTTCACAGGTCTTTGAAAGACCATTAACGTGTTAATGAGGCTTTGTTCTGTTTCACCTCTTCTGAGGCCCCTGCAGCTCCACTCTATGGTTGGAATCTCCCGGCCCCCCTAGAGCAGAGCCTCTCCGAGTACAGGCAGCTGCAACTGGCGATGTTTCCTGACACTCTCGGAAAAAAAATGGTTTAAAACCGGTACGATGTCTGCAAGGTTCGCGGGCCGCCAAGGAAGGCTTGCTGGGCCGCTGGCAGCCCTCGGGCCGTACTATGAGTACCCCTGTCCTAGTGGATACTGACTCAATGAAGCAGAACTCTGACTGTCTTCAGAACTGTCTCTAGCAATCTCTGCTGCAATTGTAGCTTCTTGCTGTATTTCCTCGTTCAACATTTGCAAATGATTTGAAAAAACAGGACATTCTATGGTATCCTTGGTTGCATTGAAAGAATCTTCATAACTGAGAAAATCTCCAAATACTTTCTCTTCTGTACGCCATGGCTTAAAGAGTTGCAAAAGAGCTAAATATTAATATTCCCTTTTGTCAGGAGATTCGCAACTCAATTTTCGATGATTAATCAAATGGCCTTTTCTTTGTATCACCAGACATCCTTCACATCCAGTTACAGCATACACTCCTTTATTGATATCTTCTGTGATGTTCCTCTTAAAAGTATAGCTTTGCAGAACTTCATAGAGACAAACGTTCTCACGATGACTACTTCTATTTGGATAGTATGCATCCAACATGTTTGTCTTCAAAATATCTGTACTGTTTGGTTCTTTCTCCGCCAAATACTCAATTTCTTGTATGGATTTCAAAACTCGGTTTCATGTTGCAGCAAGACCTAGACTCACCCAAATGGTTGTTCTAGATTTGGCATATAGACTTGCTGGTGATAACCGATCAGGACATTCATATGCTCCAATTTCTCGATGCAACAACACTTTCAGACTGTAACTGTACAATTTCTTACTTAGACTCTTTTCATGTGAAATTTCCTCCCACATTTCCTTCAGTCCGTCTTTTCTGATTTTGGGATGTAAGTTGTCACAGATCGAGCCATAGCAATAGAGTTGTCAGCAACATATTGAATATCCATGTTAGCATTCCACATGGACAAAATTACTGGGTTGTAGTCATTTATGTATTTGGACTCTTCATTTCTTCTTAAGTTGTATGCATTTTTCGGTTATTTTCTTGTCACAGTATGACCAAGAGAAGACATAAAATTGTTCACTCTTCCTTTAGATATTACTGGTCATGGAAATCCAAAACGACATTTTGTGTATAACTTGTCCTTGGATTTGATCTTTCGACGACGGTATTTTCCACAACGATGGGTTTGAAAGCATAAACCTTGATGTCTTAAATTGTTTTCTTCTGTACTTTTCGGAACAGCACATGTAGAATACTGTTCAATGAAACTCATCACTGTGTCATCCGAATCTGTTCCAAATTTGGGTGCATCTTTGATCCATAGCAGCATATGTATGTGAGGAGCACCTCTTGCTCTATACTCCTTTCTCCAAAAGAAATCCCAAACCTCTCCAAGCTGAGGATTTTTTTTGTTTGTGATAAAAGACATAGCTTCAAATCTATGATTGAAATACCTGCATACATTAACTGGATCCAAAGAGCACAGTTCTCCAGGTGTCTTGTATTCTATATTTTCAATGTTTGCATTTGCCTCTCGTAGAAATTGAAGTAAGTCTTCCCAAGCATACTCAGCGCAGCTAAGAGTGAGGAACCATGTAGGAGTTCCTAAGGTTCTTAGCATACATTTCAATTCCCCATGACGACGGTACCAATACTCGTTAGTACCACGCTGACATGCCATGAGATTAATTAGGTGAGATTCCAAAATACTGTCTTGCAGTTTGACTTTATCCATAAAGTCCCTTGCCGAAACATTTTGCAGATGTACTCCACTTTTCAGTATATGGTTCACTGCATAAGAAAGTCCAGACAAGTCACTCTCAAATAGTAGATGAAACAAATATGGAATGCATTGAGTAAACCTTGGATCTTCTGCATATAATCTTAAAGTCCGGTTATCAGATGCAGGAATTTGAACAGGTCGGTCGTCATATCGTCCACCTTGACCTGTTGGAAATAACTGAGGAAAACAACCAGCTTCCAAACTTTCTTCCCATACACTAATGGGACTTCCTTTTGATTCTTTCATTTGAAACAAGTCAATAGCATCCCCCATTACTTCTTTGGAATGCAAAGGTCGAACACTACAATGTTCATATATTTTTTCACTTCTAGAGACATCAACTTTTTCAATTTGCCTAGCTGAGAAATCACTGTCCTCTTCTACAGTTGTTTCCTCTTCTCCAACATATGCATTTTTGTAGTAGTGATTGTTTTGTACCAAATACAACGTTGCCTTTTTGACTTTCCTAACATCCACTAATTCTTGCCAGATTTTCTTACTCTTTGTCAGAGCACCATTAACTAGAATAACCAGAGGTTCCTCTTCTACGTTTTCTACCCCAATTGTATCAATATTTTTCTTAAAATCTAGAGCCAAATAAACAACTCTTCCCTTTAATCCTCTCTGTAAATCTGAAGGAGGCAATTTCCCTGTCTTAGGCTCCATACACACAATAGCCTGAAAAGGATGCACACATTGAATCAGAATAGATTCATAGGTATTTTCCATCAATTCAGAAGGAATGTCTACCAACTCAAGATTTTTATGAACAGCTCTAGCAGGCAGTCTGTTTTCATTTAATTTATTATAACAATATTTCCAAATACGTTGATCAGAACCCAAATCAAACCAATTTTCTAACAACAAATAAGTTGCAAAATCCTTCCACTCATTATTATTTTCCATTTCACTTTTTACATATAAATGAACTTACCTAGTCTGATTCTTATAATGAGTTCGTCGACAACACACACAAGAAAAATTAGGCCTTTAACTTGAAATGACCTAAACTTTGCGATGTCATGACCAAAATTTTCTTTACTTGAAATCTGTACTTTCTCTTCCACATTACCTTCTATTACTGTATCCGTTTCTGCACTGTCCTCTTTTTTCACCAAAATAACAAAACTCAATTTCTTCACAAATGTTCTTCACATATAATTCAGATCCATGCAAAAGAGCACTGTTTAACTGTTTTAGCGTAAGTGCTGGACTTTTTGCATAATACAACCTTCTCACTAATTTCCTCACTTTATTATGATGCACTGCTAACATCCTAAAATGGTGAAAAACACTCTGACATACTTTTCTTGAAAGACAAGCCAGTGAATCCCCATGCAAACCTGTTTTTACTCTCACTCTGCAAGGATCTAACTCTTGCAACATCTTCATCTTTTGTTTTAGACAATCAATTGAATCCTGTCTTACACTACAAATACTACTACAATTCCAAGTATACACTGGAGCCTTAGGACACCTCCCTAAAACTTCATCAGCTACACCTCTTCTGCATTTCTAGGCACAATTTTTTCTTTTTCAAACAGACAACCGTCCTTCACCTCATATGCTCGACCACTGGTGTCAACTTCATGCACCAAATCATTATCCTGAAAGTAACTCTCTTCATTAAAAAATGGCTCACAACTTAAACTATGCTTCCATTCTCCAGAAAAAAAATCACAAAAATTAGTCCTATTAATTACTCATTTCCACTTACATTTTGATTTCAAAACATTGATTACCTTATCTAGTGTACGAATTCTATTGTTTACTAAAATATATATATATATTTTCACTTCAAAAGCCTGATCCACAATCTTCACTATACTTTTCTTTTTCTTGTAAAAAACAGTTTGCCTTTTATAATTCTTAACATTTTTTAATAAATTTAAAACAATTCTGTTATAAATCATTCGTCTACGAATGTCAATACATTGATTTCTCCGTCTATTACTATAGACAATATCATCTCCTTGTACAGGTCTAACATTTTTTGGGGGGGCTCTGCTTTTTCTTTGTAATTACAGATGATTTTTTTGATTTGAAACAATATCCAGATGTTTTTTACATTGCATTAATTTCCTAAAAACATCCATTGTTTGCTTACCAGGAGCATTCTTTTTTTTCACTGAAGATTGTGTCTTGGATTAATCTTCTAATTGTGTTTTCTTGGACAATAAAGCATGTTCATAACTTTTTCTTCTTCTTTCCTTCGTCGGCATATTCTTTTATCTTTCTATAGATGATTGCAATCTGTGGTAAAGAAAAAATACCATATTATAGACCACTACAAACATACTACATGGCAATGACAATAAGTAAACAATATAAACACTAGTTTACAACATAACTAAGTTTATAGCACAGCAACTGTGTCTCACCAGAGTAGGAAATCATGCAGTGAGTGTTGTTTCTCAGTGTAAGGCAGTGCAGTACAGTTTCATTATTAATCTCACTCTCTGCCTGCACCATCTCACTCTTTGTGTGTGTCATCTCACTCTCTGCCTGCACCATCTCTCTCTTTGTGTGTGTCATCTCTCTCTTTGTGTGTGTCATCTCTCTCTCTGCCTGTGCCGTCTCTCTTAGCGTGTGTCATCTCACTCTCTGCCTGCGCCATCTCTCTCCTTGTGTGTGTCATCTCACTCTCTGCCTGTGCTATCTCTATCTTTCCGTGTGTCATCTCACTCTCTCCCTGCACCATCTCTCTCTTTGCGTGTGTCATCTCTCTGTTTGGCAGAAGTTGTCAAGACTCAATATTCCACCTGACCTCTTAAGAGCCATACAACTTCTACATCAAGATACATGGGTCAGGATTAAGATCGGAGACGGCTCGAGATTATCACGCCGAATTCCGACAACAAAAGGCTTAAAGCAGGGTTGTGTTCTGGCCCGATACTTTTTAACCTATTTTTATCTGACCTTCCTGACGCCCTAAATAAGGTTAATTCTCACGCCCCTAAAGTGGCTGATATGCTGCTGTCAAACCTTTTGTACGCTGATGACGTAGTCCTCCTCAGCAAAACAAAAATTGGAATGCAAAGGCTCCTGGATGCAACCTCTGAATACGCAATTAAGAACAAGCTCCAAATCAACAATAAGAAGACGAAAATGTTGGCAGTCCGTCCGAGGAAAGCAAAAAAACTGTCTTGGAATTTGAACAAGGAAAGTGTTGTGGAATCACACAGCCATAAGTATCTGGGAGTTATTTTCAACAACAACGATAAATATAAATCCCATTTAGAAGAACAAAAAAGGAAGGGTGCTGCACTTGCCTTTGCAAAAGGTTCAATTCAGAAGAAACTACAAGGCCCAACTTTCACACCAACTATACAGGTTGCACAGGCAAAAATCATCCCTACTCTAACCTATGGTAGCGAAGTCCTAAAAGGTCTGGACAGCGGCCAATTGGACAAAATTATTACAAAAATATACAGATCAGTATTTAAGCTACCACCCCAAACATCACCCGCACAAAAAAGGTTGAAACTGGGAATTTGCCATCAACCACTTGCCAGGGCTATGACTTTTCTTGTGTGTTGTCACAAACTGAGGTCGTCAAAGGAAGGCAGCCTAGGACATTACTTGTGGGCCACCCTTCAATCGAATTCATGGCGAGCAGGCCATGATTACTGGTTAAAAGGGCTAACAACCCTATGCCTAAAGGATCTCTGGACAAGTATGTAACTCAGAAGGAATTCAAAAGGCTGGCGAAAATAAGCACCAAACAGCTTTCAATAGTCGAAGACAAGGCGCGCCTAGCTAAAAAAAGTCATGGGTGGCTGACTCTGCAATCGTATTCCTTGTTGATCCCACAGCAATATCTAACCGTATCCTTCAATGCACAAACAAAACTAAGCTTTTTAAAATTGAGACTGGGAGTTCTTAACTTGTTGGTTCATTTGCCACAATGGAAAAGAGAGCAAGGACGAGACTCATGCCGACTTTGCCGGGAATATAAGGAAGACATAATACATATCATTTGTCTTTGCCCCAAGCTGCTGACTGAAAGACGGGCCCTCTTCAAGCACCTCTGGAATACAAAAATGATTAGAACATGTAGGGCAGCAGTCCTAGCTTGCTTCGATCTGAGGAACACTAAATTAAACTGTGCCCTTGTCAGATTTATGGATCACGCAGCAAAAAAACTTTGTGAGGGTCCACACTCTGTGGTCACTCGTTGGCAAAATAACCTGGCAGGCTTCACCAGTCACTTTTACCCATATTTGACATTACTTACCCATATTGAATATTACTTATTCACTCTTTTAAATGAACTTTTAAACGTATTTTAAATGACACTTTTTGATACCTTCTAAATCCTGTACTTGCAATGGTTTTTTAAATCATGCAATAAAGTTATTTGGTCTAAAAAAACAAAAATCTCTGTTTTTGTGTGTCATCTCAATCTCTGCATGTGTCATCTCTCTATTTGTGTGTGTCATCTCTCTCTTTGTGTGTGTCACCTCTCTCCTTGTGTGTGTCATCTCACTCAGTCCCTGCACCATCTCTCTCTTTGTGTGTGTCATTTCTCTCTTTGCGTGTGTCATCTCACTCTGTGCCTGCCCCATCTCTCTCTTTGTGTGTGTCATCTCTCTCTTTGCGTGTGTCATCTCAGTCTGTGCATGCCCCATCTCTCTCATTGTGTGTGTCATCTTTCTCTTTGTGTGTGTCATCTCTCTCTTTGCGTGTGTCATCTCAGTCTGTGCATGCCCCATCTCTCTCATTGTGTGTGTCATCTTTCTCTTTGTGTATGTCATCTCTCTCTTTGTGTGTGTCAATTCTCTCCTTGTGTGTGTTATCTCACTCAGTCCCTGCACCATTTCTCTCTTTGTGAGTGTCATTTCTCTCTTTGAGTGTGTCATCTCACTCTGTGCCTGCCCCATCTCTCTCTTTGTGTGTGTCATCTCTCTCTTTGTGTGTGTCATCTCTCTCTATGCGTGTGTCATCTCACTCTGTGCCTGCCCCATCTCTCTCTTTGTGTGTGTCATCTCTCTCTTTGTGTGTGTCATCTCTCTCTTTGCGTGTGTCATCTCAGTCTGTGCATGCCCCATCTCTCTCATTGTGTGTGTCATCTTTCTCTTTGTGTGTGTCATCTCTCTCTTTGCGTGTGTCATCTCAGTCTGTGCATGCCCCATCTCTCTCATTGTGGGTGTCATCTTTCTCTTTGTGTATGTCATCTCTCTCTTTGTGTGTGTCAATTCTCTCCTTGTGTGTGTTATCTCACTCAGTCCCTGCACCATTTCTCTCTTTGTGTGTGTCATTTCTCTCTTTGAGTGTGTCATCTCACTCTGTGCCTGCCCCATCTCTCTCTTTGTGTGTGTCATCTCTCTCTTTGTGTGTGTCATCTCTCTCTATGCGTGTGTATCTCACTCTGTGCATGCCCCATCTCTCTCTTTGTGTGTGTCATCTCTCTCTTTGTGTGTGTCATCTCTCTCTTTGCGTGTGTCATCACACTCTCTGCCTGCGCTATCTCCTCTTTCCGTGTGCCATCTCACTCTCTGCCTGCGCCCTCTCTCTCTTTCCGTGTATCATCTGGCTCTGTTTCTGCCCCATCTCTCTCTTTGTTGTGTCATCTCCCTGTTTGCGTGTGTCATATCAATCTCTGTTTGCACGATCTCTCTCTTTGTGTGTGTCATCTCTCTCTTTGTGTGTGTCATCTCTCTCTTTGTGTGTGTCATCTCTCTCCTTGTGTGTGTCATCTCACTCAGTCCCTGCACCATCTCTCTCTTTGTGTGTGTCATTTATCTCTTTGCGTTTGTCATCTCACTCTGTGCCTGCCCCATCTCTCTCTTTGTGTGTGTCCTCACTCTCTTTGTGTGTGTCATCTCTTTCTTTGCCTGTGTCATCTCACTCTGTGCCTACCCCATCTCTCTCTTTGTGTGTGTCATCTCTCTCTTTGTGTGTGTCATCTCGCTCTGTTTCTGCCCCATCTCTCTCTTTGTGTGTGTCATCTCTCTGTTTGCGTGTGTCATCTCTATCTCTGTCTGCACGATCTCTCTCTTTGTGTCTGTCATCTCTCTCTTTGTGTGTGTCATCTCTCTCTTTGTGTGTGTCATCTCTCTCTTTGTGTGTGTCATCTCTCTCTTTGTGTGTGTCATCTCCCTCCTTGTGTGTGTCATCTCACTCAGTCCCTGCACCATCTCTCTCTTTGTTTTTGTCATTTTTCGCTTTGCGTGTGTCATCTCACTATGTGCCTGCCCCATCTCTCTCTTTGTGTGTGTCATCTCTCTCTTTGTGTGTGTCATCTCTCTCTTTGCCTGAGTCATCTCACTGTGTGCCTGCACCATCTCTCTCTTTCTGTGTGTCATCTCTCTCTTTGCATGTGACATATCACTCTCTGCCTGTGTCATCACACTCTCTGCCTGCGCTATCTCTCTCTTTCCATGTGCCATCTCACTCCCTGCCTATGCCATCTCTCTCTTTGCATGTGTCATCTCGCTCTGTTTCTGCCCATCTCTTTGTTTGTGTGTGTCATCTCTCTGTTTGCGTGTGTCATCTCAATCTCTGTCTGCACGATCTCTCTCTTTGTGTCTGTCATCTCTCTCTTTGTGTATGTAATCTCTCTCCTTGTGTTTGTAATTTCACTCAGTCCCTGCACCATCTCTCTCTTTGTGTGTGTCATTTCTCTCTTTGCGTGTGTCATCTCACTCTGTGCCTGCCCCATCTCTCTCTTTGTGTGTGTCATCTCTCTCTTTGTGTGTATCATCTCTCTCTTTCTGTGTGTCATCTCTCTCTTTCTGTGTGTCATCTCTCTCTTTGTGTGTGACATCTCACCCTCTGCCTGTGTCATCTCACTCTATGCCTGCGCTATCTCTCTCTTTCCGTGTGCCATCTCACTCTGTGCCTGCGCCATCTCTCTCTTTGCGTGTGTCATCTCGCTCTGTTTCTGCCCCATCTCTCTCTTTGTTTGTGTCATCTCTCTGTTTGCGTGTGTCATCTCAATATCTGTCTCTACGATCTCTCTCTTTGTGTGTGTCATCTCTCTCTTTGTGTGTGTCATCTCTCTCTTTGTGTGTGCCATCTCACTCCTTGTGTGTGTCATCTCACTCAGTCCCTGCACCATCTCTCTCTTTGTGTGTGTCATTTCTCACTTTGCGTGTGTCATCTCACTCTGTGCCTGCCCCATCTCTCTCTTTGTGTGTGTCATCTCTCTCTTTATGTGTGTCATCTCTCTCTTTGCGTGTGTCATCTCACCGTGGGCCTGCACCATCTCTCTCTTTCTGTGTGTCATCGGTCTCTTTGCGTGTGGCATCTCACTCTCTGCCTGTGTCATCTCACTCTCTGCCTGCGCTATCTCTCTCTTTCCGTGTGCCATCTCACTCTCTGCCTGCGCCATCTCTCATTTTGCATGTGTCATCTCGCTCTGTTTCTGCCCCATCTCTCTCTTTGTGTGTGTCATCTCTCTCTTTGCGTGAGTCATCTCAATCTCTGTCTGCACGATCTCTCTCTTTGTGTGTGTCATCTCTCTCTTTGTGTGTGTCCTCTCTCTTTTTGTGTGTGTCATCTCTCTCCTTGTGTGTGTCATCTCACTCAGTCCCTGCACCATCTCTCTCTTTGTGTGTGTCATTTCTCTCTTTGCGCGTGTCATCTCACTACGTGCCTGCCCCATCTCTCTCTTTGTGTGTGTCATCTCTCTTTGTGTATGTCATCTCTCTCTTTGTGTGTGTCAATTCTCTCCTTGTGTGTGTCATCTCACTCAGTCCTTACACCATTTCTCTCTTTGTGTGTGTCATTTCTCTCTTTGAGTGTGTCATCTCACTGTGTGCCTGCGCCATCTCTCTCTTTGTGTGTGTCATCTCTCTCTTTGCTTGTGATATCTCACTCTCTGCCTGTGTCATCTCACTCTCTGCCTGTGTCATCTATCTCTAATCCAGCATTGAATCAAAGCATGAGAAACAATATAAAAAAAGAGTACCCTATAAGCAAAGAGATGCCAACTGTGAGGAGACACAGGTGACATTATAGAAAAAGGTGAAAATATAATTCCTTAATTGACACAGACACTTAGTGTGATCCTTGTCAAAAAAAGTTAAAGCCATACATTTTACCCAAACACATTTAGCATAGAAAATCGTTTTAGACACAGAGCACAGCCCATTTAAATGACCACTACATTACAATGCAGACACCTGACTCATTTCCGAAATACATTTCCAATATGCACCATTCATTTTTGCCAGCATTACATACTAACATGAGACACAATGCAAAATAGAAACAGTACCCTATAAGCTAAGAGATGCAAACTGTGAGGAGACACAGGTGACATTATAGAAAAAGATGGAAATATAATTCCTTAATAGACACAGACACTCAGTGTGATCCTTGTCAAAAATGTTGAAGCAATACATTTTACCCAAAAACATTTACCATAGTAAATCGTTTTAGACACAGAGCACACCCCATTTAAATGACCACTATATTACAGTGCAGAAACTTGACTCATTTCCAAAATACATTTCCAATTTGCACCATTACATTTTTTACCAGCATTACAAAAAAAATGACACACAATGCAAGAATAAAGAAGCCCAATATGCTTCTTAATTAATCTTCCCCAAAGTGCATACAGCACTCTATCTATATTAAATGAATCCTTACTCACCTTTAAAAATGCTTTTCAAGATTTAGAACAGTGTCAGTCACACACACCTGATTTCCTTAAGCAGAATCTCTGAAATGCACCTCAGACACTGCAACCACAAATGGCCCTGATTCCCTGTAATTCTTCACACATATCCCTGGACTTAACCAATCAAAATTCTTCCCACACTATTTCAAAACCAAACTAACATTTTAATTGGTTCTACATTTCAACACTTTCAAACTCACATAATATTCACCCATCCCCCCAGTGCTCATTCAGTCTGTTACCATGGTAACTCCCACCTAACTGAGCACACATGTGAAAAGTTCATCATACTATGTTGCAAATGAACTCAGCAAGGGCGTTTGAGCTCTCAATATACTAGCTAATTATGTGCAATGTTCCTTACAATGACCTTTTCTCAACCTTAGAATTACTTCTTTCAAAACACAAAAACTTGCACCCTAATATGCTGTGTAGCATTTTCAGAAACCACCAATTATTTCTTTTTCTTCAAGTGCACTGAATCTCATCCACATTTTTTCTAAACTCCTACTATTGAAACTGCCATTTCATTTCCAGAGCCCATCTGAGTACAACAAAACCTCCCTTGAAGATGCCTAAAGTCTGGATTGTGGGATACAGCTATATATACTGGAGTGAAAGGTATGCAGCAAACAGAGGTATTCCCAACCTTGATTTACCAAATGTGGATATTATGTGGATTGACCAGAGAGGATTGAGATGTCACCAATTGATACCATTGGTAAAATCCTTTTTGCATCTCCAACACCCTGACCTCATAATTGTGCACTGTGGTGGAAATGACCTAGGCACATTGACTAGGGTAGGTCTGGAAATGCTTTTAAAGGACACCTTTGGGCAATTGATGTCACTTTTTCCTCAAACTGCCTTTGTGTATTCCAATATATGCCAAAGACAGCAATGGAATTGGTCCAACAAATTTTGTCCGCAGATTGAGAAAGCAAGGAAACATGTGAATAAATCTCTTTCTGCTTTCCTGAGAGACTACGGTATGAGTTCCAAATGCCACAATAACTTGCGTTACAACATGCAAGGCATCTAAAGGAGAGATGGTGTACATTTCTCAGATGAGGGGAAAAGAGGCTTCCTCTTGAATTTTAGACTCTGCATCGGTACATACTTGTAGGTACTTAAATCACCCACATAACACAACAGTTCTTTTCAGAGCTAACCTACCTCTAAGCATTCTAAATTATTATTTGACTCTAATTTTTTTCACTGTTTTTCCCCGTGGTGCGCTCAGGGAACGCGTACCTGTAAACGCCCGTGTAAGCGCACCCTGAGCTTACTCCGCGAAATTTAAAAAAAAATAATAATAGTGTTTTTGCCCTTCAGGGTCCTCCTAGGCCCCCTGAGAAAACCTAAAGGGTCAGGGGGTCTCTACCATGTCCCCTTTTATAGTTTTCCCCTTTTGTTTTTTCACCCCTTGAGTCTCGATTCTACTGAGACACAAGATGTTGGACTCTCTGGACGGTTTGGGATGTTGACAGACACCCGAGAGCCAATCAGCTTTCCGCTCGCAATCTTCCATGGTGCGCCGGGAGCGCTTACCAGTACGCGTACCCTGAGCGCTCGAAGCCCTATAACATTTTTGGAAGTTAATTTTCATAAAAACCACTGGAGCAATTTTCACCAAATATAGAAAAGGCCCTACTACGTACCAGTCCCTACCATTTTGCCAAGTTTGGTGTAATTCTGTTCAGCCGTTCGGGCTGTAGACGTGTCTAAATGTCCCATGGAAAATTGCATGGGGAAAACACATTTGAAAGTGTTGACATTTAGAACTAATTAAAATGTTACTTTGGTTTTGAATTTGTGTTTGATGAAGTTTGATTGGTTATGTACATGACTATATATGAAAAAGTAGAGGGAAACACGGCCATTTTGTGATAGTACTGTCTGAGGTACATTTGTGAGGACTTTTTGGTGTTCAATTTCTAGTGTGAGATTTACACAGTACTAACTCTTCTACTGCTTTCTAAAAGGTGAGTTGTTAATTTGTAAGGGGAACTATATTGTACACTTTAGGGGCCCGATGTAGGTAGCCCTTTACCGATCCGAATCGGCCGAAAATACCGATTTTCGGCCGTTTCCGATCGGTAAAGGGCTACCGAGATGTAGGGGCACATTGTCGGTAATTTTACCGAATCGGTAAAATAATTACCGATTCGGTAATATTTACCGATTCGGTAAAATTACCGAAAAAGCAATGTAGGTAGAAAATTTACCTTTGGCACATGGCTTACAGAATCGGTATTTTACCATGGAATACAAATCCATGGTAAAATACAGATTCCTGTGTACATGCACATCTGTACATGTACACATGTGCCATGTGACAGACAGACGTGCCCTTAGGGCATGTCTGTGTGCCACATTGCACACATGCCCGTTTTGGGAGTGCTAGAGGGTGTCAAAGTGACACCCCCTGCACCCTTGTGAATTCTTTAATTACCGATTCGGTAAATACCGAATCGGTAATGCCCAATCATTCCTATGGGCTTCAAAGCCCATAAGAATGAATGGGCATTACCGATTCGGTATTTACCGAATCGGTAATTAAAGAATTGTTAAGGATTCGGTAACGAATCCAGATGTTGGGACCTACATCCCATTTACCGATTTTGAAATACCGAATCGGTAAGATTCGGTATTTCTAAATCGGTAAATGGGATTTACCTACATCGGGCCCTAGGTTAATTGGAAAAATGTTTTCTGTTAGTTATTTACTGTCCTCTGTTATAGGTATGTATAGTTATGGATTGAGTTAGGCTTCATCACATGCAGTGCTTTATATTTCTAGTTCCTGCCTGATACTATATACTGCCCAAAGATAACTTCACTGTTAAAAACTCAGAAGTACCTGTCTCAACTTGACCCCTACAGTGCCCTAACTCTACTGATATAGTTATATAAAGTATTTGAAAAAATGTGTGCATATTAATTTTAAAGAACTAAATACTTGATAAAGCTAGTTTTATATTATGTATTAATAAAAACGATAAATTAAAGTGATTATTTTTTTCTGCAATTTACAGCAAGAAATTTCAAAATAAAATGGATGAAGAGACCGTTGAAATTTCTTTTGAATTTTCCACTATTTTTATTGAGATTTTGAATGTCATGGTTATTGACAGCATGAAAAAAACTTTACATTCAAATATAATATCGCTAGGGAGACAACGGTAATTATGAAGCACACAAGAAATAGTTTTTTTTAAAAATTAACAAAATGTTATATTTATTATGTATATATACTCAAGTTAAAAACATTAAAATTGATAACATAAAATAAAAGAAAATACAACATCTAATCAAATATACACAACGACATTATTAATTCATTAAAACAGTGGCGGACAATAATAGTCCTCTTCTCGACGCGCGTTTCGGCGTTTTCACAAGAACGCCTTCTTCAGGAGCCACATGTACAATCTGAAACATGTAGGGGAAGGATTGTCCTCTGTGGAAATAGCTGCAATTGCTTGAGTTCTTCTGATTGAAGTCAATCAACGGCTCAGAGTACTCAACCTAATTATCTATTTAACGACGGGTGCGGATTATTCTCTAGTGGGCACCGTCCTGTATTCTCTAGGTGCTGATGTGTTGCCAGCCCGGTCGTTAAAAGGTCCACGTATTTTATTACTGCTTATTAGAAAGGTGGCGCTCGTTCCTGATGTTGAGCTGCACAGTGATTATCATGTAGCT
The DNA here is from genome assembly GCF_964263255.1 of Lissotriton vulgaris. Taxonomy (NCBI): domain Eukaryota; kingdom Metazoa; phylum Chordata; class Amphibia; order Caudata; family Salamandridae; genus Lissotriton; species Lissotriton vulgaris. The sequence continues at coordinate 456,456,460 of NC_141696.1, read as the reverse complement.
AGATGAAGCTCACGTTTAGTACGATGTGTTACACGGTTCTATGTTACACAGGTAGAATGCTCCTAAGCCTACTTCGATACAATTGATCAAATTCGAGCGGCGCAGGGGTCACGGAGGTATCTCTGTAACGTGGTTGGCAAATCTCCAAAGGTCCTTTCTTTCCAACGGCTGCGGGACGCCACTTGACACATCGGTCGTGACGCCCGCAGGTTGATGTTACTGCGGATGCCCTAATCTTTGGAGATTTGCCAACCACGTTACAGAGATACCTCCGTGACCCCTGCGTACTAAACGTGAGCTTCATCTAGCTACATGATAATCACTGTGCAGCTCAACATCAGGAACGAGCGCCACCTTTCTAATAAGCAGTAATAAAATACGTGGACCTTTTAACGACCGGGCTGGAAACACATCAGCACCTAGAGAATACAGGACGGTGCCCACTAGAGAATAATCCGCACCCGTCGTTAAATAGACAATTAGGTTGAGTACTCTGAGCCGTTGATTGACTTCAATCAGAAGAACTCAAGCAATTGCAGCTATTTCCACAGAGGACAATCCTTCCCCTACATGTTTCAGATTGTACATGTGGCTCCTGAAGAAGGCGTTCTTGTGAAAACGCCGAAACGCGCGTCGAGAAGAGGACTATTATTGTCCGCCACTGTTTTAATGAATTAATAATGTCGTTGTGTATATTTGATTAGATGTTGTATTTTCTTTCATTTTATGTTATCAATTTTAATGTTTTTAACTTGAGTATATATACATAATAAATATAACATTTTGTTAATTTTTTAAAAAAACTATTTCTTGTGTGCTTCATAATTACCGTTGTCTCCCTAGCGATATTATATTTGAATGTAAAGTTTTTTTCATACTGTTACTTTTCCCTGCCAAACATATTCTGTTACCTTAGCAGGGGGTCCTTGTTACTTACGTCAATGGTTTTTGACAGCACCAGTAATGAAGAAGTTTCTGTTGGAGGAGATGACATGAGGGATTTTTTTGATCAGTCTCTGGACGGCAAATTTCTCGAATGTTTGTAGACCAGAGAGTTCCAGGAATCATCTTTGCAGACTTTTGATGAGGAGATTCCTGATGATGTGATTGATGAGGAAATTCCTGATGATGACATGTTACTAGTTCTTTTAAATTAAGAAAATTTAGAAGAATAAATTTATATTTAGAAATTAAAAATTGTTTGAGACATTATTCATTTTTATTTGTAATTTATGAGGTAGTAGCAAAGTGATTGTAGTATAAAGTGAGACTTATAGTATAGAGTGCAACATTTTTGTGTTACATAGGGAGTTTACCCATAGTTACTTCCCTTCTCCCACTATATTTTCTCCAATGTGTATTTGACATCTCTTCTTCATCTCCTGCCTCCTTTCTCTCACTGTCTGTCTCTGATGCACCCTAGCGCCGCCATTTTGTGTAGTTTCAGAAGAGAGTGAAATGTAATAGTTGAGAACGTGAAAAGGGGGCAGGGTAGAGTGCCCCTGACCCTCTAGGCCTTCTCAGGGGGTCCCTAAAGGATCTGTTTTTGCTTTCCTGAGAGACTATGGTATGGGTTCCATATACCACAATAACTTGTGTTACAACATGCAAGATATCTACAGAGGAGACGGTGTACATTTCTCAGATGAGGGGAACAGTCTTTCTCTTGAAATTTAGACTCTGCATCGGTACCTACTTGTAGGTACTTAAATAACCCACATAAAACAACTGCTCTTTTTAGAGCTACCCTACCTCTAAGCACTCCAAATTCTTTTTTTACACTATTTAATTTCACTGTTTTTCCCTGTGGTACGCTCAGGGTACGCGTACCTTGAAGCGTACATGGGAACGCACCCAGCGCTTACCCTGCAAAAAATTTTTTTAAAAAAGTTTTTTAGCCCTTCAGGGTCCTTCTAGGACCCCCTCGGAAAACCTAGAGGGTCAGGGGGTGTCTACCCTGCCCCCTTTTAATCATTTCCCCCTTTTCTTTTCACCTCTTGTGTCTCGATTCTACCGAGACACAAGATGGCAGACTCTCCGGACTGTTTGGCATGTTGACAGACACCCGAGAGCCAATCAGCTTTCCGCTCGCGCACTTCTGTGGCGCGCCAGGTGCGCTTACTGGTACGTGTTCCCTGAGCGCTCGAAGCGCGCATATAGATATATACATTTTTTTGAAGTTCATTTTTGTAAAAACCACTGGAGCAATTTTCACCAAATATAGAAAAGGCACTTCTGCGTACCAGTCCCTACAATATTGCAAAGTTTGGTGTAATTCCATTCAGCGGTTCGGGCTGTAGCCGTGTCTGAACGTCCTATGGAAATTAAAATGGGGAAAACACGTTTGGGACCCCCCTTTTTTCTCGGACCTCGCATGATGAATCCCACGGAAACTTCCAGGAAAGGAGCGGAGCGGAGCTGGCCTAAACTTTGGAAAATTACACGCAAATTCCTCAACCGGCGCCAAAGTTATTCCCAATAGAATGTTGCGGATTTCCTATGAAAACTAGGTCCTAACTATAACTACCTACTGGCGACCGCCAGTAGGTGATATATATCAAACACATAATTGCTCAAGTTGAAACACCAAAACACCTGAAAGTTAGTCCGTTGCTTTAATTGTGGGCAGCAGGAATATCATGCTCATTCCCCCCGCAGAAGTTGGCAAACATGTTTCGGGCTTACCACGCCCTTGATCACTGGTCATACGACTGTCCCGGCAGGAAGGGAAACTTAAATACCTTAAGACCCGCCCCTGTGGGTTTCCTATGCCTTCTGGTCTTGGTACTTTCTTGCCTTCCACGTAGTGTGTGCTGTCCGTGACATTGATATGCAAATTATGTACACCCCAAGTGGGTAACTGCGGGGAGAAGCAACGACATCTCTGCTCCTCGAACCCCACAATCCTGGGCTTCCAAGTCCCGCTGTTGCACCCGGGGGCTCCAGGCGCATGCAGGGCCGCTTGTTTCAGCAGCAGGCCGTCTCCGCGACGAGGCGCGTCGCAAATTAAATCAAACACATATTTGCCCATGTAGCAACGCCAACACACCTGAAACCTCAAATTTAACAGAAAGGTAGAGCTTTGTTCAGAAAGCAAGGTTTTTTTATATGATGTAAATCCCTTCAGTAGTTGCTGAGAAATTAGAAAAATAAAAGTTTTGATATCTGGGCGGAGCCTTTGTCCCGTTTATAAGCTTCCTTGTGATTGACTGCCAACACTCCAAACCAGGAAGTGTTGGCAGCCAACATGTGGCTCGGTAGAAGCAAGTCGCTAGAAAACAGAGAAACAAAGGTAAAAACAAGAGAAGGGGCATAATAGAAACACCCTGACCCCCTAGACCTGGTCAGGGGGTCCCCACATTTTTTTGTTAAATCGGCGCAGTTCGTGCTGTGGTTGCGGGTTCCCGTGTTTAATTTTAATGAGACCCCGGGGTGGGCTAGGTCTCGGGGGCATATCTTAAAAAATTATTAGCGGGGGCTCGCTGGGGCTGCGGGTGCCTGCTGGGGTCCCCTTAGTCTCGGGGCTTCACTCATGTTGGGAGGGGAGTTGCGCGACCCCCCTCCTGCAACTCTCCATCTGCTTATAACTTTGGCGTCGTTTGATGATTCTTTACAAAATTTTCCAAAAAGTTTCTCTTTTTTGATCAGCTCCTATCTTGGAAGTTTAGGGGTGATTGGTCAAGGGGGGCTGAGAAAAAAGGGGGTGTGAAAATGTGTTTTCCGAATGCATTTTCCATAGGAAACTTTAGACAAGGCTACATGTCAAACTGCTGAATGGAATTACGCCAGGTTTGGCAGGGAGAAAAGTCTTGTTCAAGATAGCCCGGTTTTGTTGAAATTATGTAAATCTGTTCAGTAGTTTTTGAGATAATAAAGGGTAAACTATATATATATATATATATGGTTGATGCCTTACTCCCGAGCACAATATTGCCTCTGATTGGCTGATAACTCTTCAACGCAAGAAGTGTCCTCTGATTGGCTGCTAACACTTTAAGCCAGGAAGTGTTAGCAGCCATATTGTGCCTCGCATTGAGTGAAAATATAAAAGAAAGGTTCTGGGGCAATTTAATATAGCAGAGCTCTGTGTAATGATGATTTGGACATAGTGAAGGTTTAAGAATTATTAACATTAAAGGAGAAACAGGTGAGCGCCAGGCAGCACGACTTCCACTCCAGTCACTAGTAGGAAGATAACCCTTTCACGTTATCTGTGCCCAACATAACCACTTTGGAGCTATGCCTTTATAATCCACTCCGTCGACTCGCGGCTATCTACCTTTGTGAGCTAGTACGCTGCTGTGCCTGTACCCCTGCGAGCTACTGTGCTGCTGTTGCTTTGGGAGCCGACAGCTCATAGTTCTGCCTCCGTGAGTTGAGCAGATGGGCCGCAGTTATCCCTCTGCGAGCCTGGGTACAAACTGTTCATAAGTCTTCCTATATGAGCATTGAAAAGCAATTTTGTGATTCAGTCCGTCAGCTGGCATCTGTCTGAGGCATTTCTGAAAACATACCAGAGCTCCGTCGGTGAAATATACCCCTTTCAAGCTGCCTCTCCCCACATCAGCAGGAAACGCACCCTCTTCCCACATCACTAGCATACCGTCAACAACCTTTTAGGGTCCACAAGTCTCCCTCTGCAAACCACTGGTGGGTTCGCAGCTCTGCCCGGTGCGACTTCTCGGGCCCTCACTTTTACGAGCCAGGCCTCTGTTTTGTAGGTCTCTGCAAAAAGATGCAATGGAGGTAAAGATGATGCAGGTCGGACACCAAACAGTGCTCCGACATCCCCAGTAGCAGCAGCTGCTTCTCTGCCATCCCCGCTCACCCCTCACAAACAAATGTGACAGGAACATTTTTAAAAGTGGACCCTAACAAATCGGCGAATATTGCAGTTTTAATCAAAAAGATGCCTATGAGGTTGGACAGATAAGATTCTTAGTCATGTATGGATTTACATATAAACCATGTTATTAAAACAAAACAACAACAAATAAAACTATGTGTGTAAAATATTTTATTAAAAGAAAGTAACAACAAATAAAACTATGTGCAGCTATGGGGTGTCATCCCCCAACAATTTATGAATCGCAGCCTGCAAGACAAAAAAAAATAAGATGGTGCTGCATGCATCCAGCAAAGGAAAGAGAAAGAGTGAGATGCAAGGAAGATAGAAAGAGAGAAACAGTTTGAGAGGAAGGAAGAGATTGAAAGAGTGACAGAGAGAGGAAGAAAGAGAGCGAAACAGAAAGAGAGAGAGGAAGACAGAAAGAAAGAGGAAGACAGAGAGGTAGACAGAGAATGAGAGAAAGGGTGAGAGAGAAATAGAGATGCAAGGAATAGAGAAAGAGAGAAACAGTGTGAGAAAGAAGAGAGTGAGTGAAAGAGAGAGAGAGGAAGACAGAGAGAGAAAGAGAGGAAGAGAGAAAAAGTGAGAGAGAGGAAGAGAAAACAAGTGAAACAGACTGAGAGAGAGGAAGAGAGAGAGAGAGGAGGAGAGGGAGAAAAAGTGAGAGAGAAGAGAGAGACAAAGAGTGAGAGAGAGGAAGAGAGAAAGAAAGAAAGAAAGAAAGAAAGAATGAAAGAAAGAAAGAAAGAAAGAAAGAAAGAAAGAAAGAAAGAAAGAAAGAAAGAAAGAAAGAAAGAAAGAAAGAAAGAAAGAAAGAAAGAAAGAAAGAAAGAGAGAGATACTAGGAAGAGAGACAGAAACCATGTGAGAGAGAAGAAAAGAGAGACAAACAGTGTGAGAGAGAGGAAGAGAGAGAGAGAGAAGAATTGAAGGAGAGAAAGAATGAGAGAGAGAGGAATAGAAAGAGAAAGTGTGAGAGAGAGAGAGAAAGGAAGAGCTGGAGAGGGAGTGTTGACATTCGGGAAAATCTTCGCTGCTCACTTTTGTGTCACCAGTGTGTCTCCAACCACGTACCGGGACATACTGCACCCTCAAGTTTAGTTATCTGAAAGATAGCATAGAATTAGTAATTGCAGACTATATACAACTGCACACGTGTAATTCTCTGTTTCGGCTCTACGCACCCAGGCTGCTGCATCTCATCCACGTCCGCTGCCCAGAGGTGTCTAACAGCCGCTGCGCACCCAGGGCCATATTATCAAGAACGGCAATAACATTATAGCCGCTTTACCAACAGGAAACAGCGGCAAAAGCGGCGATAAGGGGCTTGATAATATGCCCTTGTGAATTCCCATAGAAGCCCAGGTTTGATGTCCTTCACACTAGAACCTGGGCTTCTATGGGAATTTTCAAGGGCATATTTTCAAGCCAATAACCGCTGCTTTAGCCACAGTTTCCTGCCGCTTAAGTGGTGACAATGTTGTCATCATTCTTGATATTATGGTCCCCAGTCTGCTGTAGCCCATACACTTGCTCTGCCCAGAGGTGTATAACAGTCGCTGCGCACCCAGGGTGCTGTACCCCATGCACTCCCACTATCCGGAGCTGACTGCCTGCCCTTGCGCATCCAGGCTGCTGCCACCCAACCACTCCCACTAGCTGGAGGTGAGTGCCCGCTGCTGCGCAAACAAGCCTCTTTGCTCACCTTCCGCCACCGGCGTGTGTCGTAGAGAGTCGACCACGTGCCGAAGGAACCTCCTCAGCCTCAATACACGCGGTCAACGGAGCTCACAATTTAAACTGGTTGTTGATTGCCAGGATGGCCAAGCTTCATCGCAGGTTCTACACGTGTTCAGCTCTGGTGGTGTTGGGGGTAACGTCAATTTGTGAATCAAAGCCTGTTAGATAAAATGCAAGATGAGATTGCACGTCATGCGTCCATCAAAGGAGAGAGGAAGAGAGAGAGAGAGAAAGAAAGAGTGAGAGAGTGACACTGGAGAAAATATTCGCAGCTCACCTTTGTGTCACCAGTGTGTCTCCAACCATGTGCCAGGACATAGTGCACCCTCAAGCTCCCACATCTGAAAGATAGTACAGAATTAGTAATTGTAGGAAAGACCAGTATGCAGGAATGAAATGACAGAGACTGTAATTCTCTTGATGTGGTTTAATCCTCAGAACATGTTTTGTAAGCAGCAAGTATAAAGCAAGAGTGACTGAACCCCTGTTAACTTCTACCTCCCAACCTTCTCACATTCAAAACATAACATTCCCAAAGCAAAGCAAGGCAGCCATGAGCTGTGAGAGGAATGTCACGTTCATGTCTGCATGCTTTGATGCTCCCAACACACCTTACCTCTTAAAAAAAAAACTGAGAACGGAAAGTTTGTCAAAATTTGATGGTAAACTTAAGGGTACAAAGTATGAAAAAGGAAATACTCAACTACTTTTCTACAGATGTGGGAGTGACGGACATTTGGCAGACTGTAAAAGCAGTCCAGCTATTGGAAAACTTGTTCAAAATGCAATAAGAAAGGGTAATGGCAGGGTATATATGACTGCATATGCCTAAATCGCGTCTGCCTTTCTGCATCCAGGCTGCTACACCCCATCCAGTCCCGCCGCCCAGAGGTATCTACCCACCGCTGTGCACCCAGGCCTCACTGCTCACCTTTTTGCGGTCACGGCATCCTCCTCATCATACAGCTCCGTTCTGCAAGTTAATAGGTCTCACATTGGGTAAGCAGTCTTGATATGGCCAAGGCAGAGGACATACTTGTGCACCGTTCAGTGCTTGCGGTGCTTCTAATTCAGTGAGAAGTGAGGCCACATACTCTAAACTATAAAATGGCGTAGAGCATGTGCGCCCGGTCTTTTATATTAGTAGGGTCACGTGTCCTGTGACGCCTGTGCTGGATGGGTGTGGTGTGGGTGTATACCAGCTGTGAAGGAGTGGCTGTGGTATCAGTGTTGCCAGACTGGGCTAAATCTCACACAATTGGGCTATATTTTTCCAGTTGTGTGTTAAAATGTTGTACTAGTTGCCATATTATAAATATATCTTCAACGCTCCAGCAAAGTAGTATGTTAAAGCGCTTTATTAGACAAATATTTACTTGGCATACTGCTGCAACATCAATCCAATGCATTCACCACCTGCTTGATGCTGTCCCTGCCTCTCCTTCCCTAAAGTAGCAATATTGGGCTAGTTTGGGCTACTTTTTAGTTGGATTTGGGCTATAAAAAGCTTAAATAATCTGACAACACTGAATGCGGGTGTCCGTGTTGAAGTGCTACCATCACCTGGGTTGCAAAAGCGAAAGTGTCACTCTGTGAACCAAGTCCTACAATATGGCCAACATGGAAGGTACGGGGAATTACTGACCCTATATTCATCTATAGTTCCACACAAGAAAGATGGTGGACATGAGATATCTGTGTAGATATGAATGTTTATTGCACATTCAGTGGAGTTTTGCAGCTGTGGCAATACAGGGCCATGGAAAGTTAAAGTTTCAGTTTTTGGCACCTGGAGGGCAGCCAATTAGCAATAAGGTTGTTGTCGGAGTTAGGCTGTGCCAGCATATGTACTTCTACAATCACTCAGACGATTCAGTATACACTCTCCTTGCAGTACTCTTATGATGCAATCTCTATGTACGAACTGGTACAATGACCAAGAGATAAGTTACATAACTAAAGTTTTGCCACACTGACAAAGGTAAGATGGTTGCATAGGCTGTCCAGAGCACTATGTAATGTGGTAGGGCCTAGGGGCAGCATGTTGCATACATATTGAACACACGGACACAGATAAATAGTGGAACTGGGTACGGGCAAGTGCGCCCAAATCTTTATTAACAGGGTCACATGTCCAGTGACATCTAAGTGGATGTGTGTGGGGTGATTGTAATCCAACCCTCCTTGAATGGTTGGTGGTGGCAACAAGTACAATAGTAATCATTGGATCAGACACAGAGATTGAATCATAAAGGGTCAAGGATTTATACTGTACTAAGGTACAGATACCAGATATGAAATCATACGGAGAATATTCTATCATAACGGGTTCATGACTAGTGATACACTGAGGGAGGACTGCAGATGTGAAATTATACACAAAATTATATACAAAATATTGTATCAGAAAGTGTGCATGAGTTGTGCTGCACTGAGGTAGGGGCATCAGAAGCATTCAGCATCTGCGCAGTCAGCGATGATGCATGGTCCGGGGAGCTGCACTGGGAACAATGTCTCTTGCCTATTGGACTGCATCATCTGCTATTGCTACTCAATGTGAATTGTGAGCCCTGATGTTCGCAGTGTAGGCGGATGGAACAAAAGATGAAACATTTATGAGATACACTGTCGAAATATGTAGGTTTCAGGGACGTTATAGATCAAATTGTGAGCTCTGCTGTCCACAGTGTAGACTATCATTCAGTGTTCGTTTGGACTTGCAAGATAAATTTGGTCATTATAGTAAAGCACATAAAACAAGTTCTTAAACCAAGGATACTAAAGGATGAATGTCTGACAAAATGTCAATATACAAAATATTGACCTACAAAAATATTGCAACAAAAATATCGATTACAAAAATATCGACATCCTATCTCCAACAAGGTAAGTACAAAAATATAGAAAAAAAATATCGATATCAAAAATATCGTAATTAAAAAATATAGTTTTTTAAAAATGAGAAAAGGAAAAATAAATTAAATAATACTTATAAATGTAATAAACATAGTTAAAAATATGTTATAATATTTTAAATTAATAACTAATATGCATAATGTAATACAAAATGAATTAAACATATACATATAATACATAATATATTCTTCCTTAAAATGTACTTTAAAAAAATAATTGTAATAACTTATAAATAAATAAACATATTATAAATTACAAATAAATCTATACACATAAAATAATAATATAAATAAACATTAATAAAAATGAAAACAAATTGAAAAAAGTAAGTAAATGCTGGATAGCGTAGGGGTAAAAATTACTATTCCCACTCCAAAGAGTGCAACAGTAGGGAATGTGTTGGATAGCGTAGGGGTAAAAATTACTATTCCCACTCCAGAGAGTGCAACAGTAGGGAAAGTGTTGGATAGCGTAGGGGTAAAAATCACTATTCGAACTCCAGAGAGTGCAACAGTAGGGAAAGTGTTGGATAGGGTGGGGGTAAAAATTACTATTCAAACTCCAGACAGTGCAACAATAGGGAAAGTGTTGGATAGCGTAGGGGTTAAAATTACTATTCCCACTCCAGAGAGTGCAACAGTAGGGAAAGTGTTGGATAGCGTAGAAGTAAAAAATAACACACTTATAAATAAATTAATATTTTAAAATATTTTAAAAATCAATTATTAAATAAATATATAACTAGTTACAAATACCAATACATAATTATTAAAAACATAATTACCAATGAATAATTAAGTAAAAATAAAAAATTAATAATAATTAATTACAAATTAATAATTAAGTAACAATATCATAATTAACAAACAAAAAATAATTAAAATAAAGTATTACTTAATTACATTTAAATAACTTTCCACCCTATTCCCCTATAAACCCATAAGCCAATACAGAACAGAATTATCAACTAATCAATTAATTAAAATCAATTACCAATTAATACAAAATTACCAATTATTTAAAATTAATTTATAATTCCTAAAAATCAATAATTAATTTAGTATAATCAAATTAATTCCCACCCTATTCCGCTAAAAACCTATAACCCACAACAGAACATAATTATCAATTAATCAATTATTTAAAATTAATTACCAATTATTAAAAATTAACTACTAATTAACCAAAATTAATTTATAATTCCCAAAAATGTATAATTAATGTCATATAATTAAATTAGGTTCCACCCTATTCCCCTATAAACCCAAAAGCCACTACAGAACAGAATTATCAATTAATCAATTGATTAAAAATCATATAAAAAGCGATATTAGTAACATCGATATTACTAACATCGATATTAACAAAATCAATATTACTTACCTTCGAAATTCTGTCCCATAGATATTAAAAATATCAATATTCTTACCTTCTATATTCTGTACCTTCGATATTTAAAAATCAACATTATTGTATGTCGGTATTTAAAAATCAATATTTTGTCTGCCTACCTAAAAGCATATTGTGTAGATTTGAGCACCATTAAACATTGGGGGTCATTAGGATGACGGGCGGACTTAGACCAATGTCTTTTGTCTATTGAATTGTGCCTCAATACAGCCATGTAGCGATGACTTATCATGCACTGAGCTAACAGTACCTTTGGCAATGAGTGTGTATGTAACCTGCGATGATGCATGGTCTGGTGGGGCGGCATTCAGAGCAATGTCTTTTGTCTATAGAATTCTGCCTTAACAGGGCCACGTGTTGATGAGTTATGGTGCACTGAGTTAGTAGTACCTTTGGCGCTCAGCGTATACGTATCCTGCAATGATACGTAGTCCGGGTGCCGCACTTGGACCAATGTCTTTTGGATTCTGCCTTAATAAGGCCACGAGATGATGACTTGTGGTGCACTGAGTTAGTGGCACCTGAAGTACTCAGTGTGTGCACACCCTGCGATGATGTGTAGTCCGAGAGGACCGCACTGGTAGCAATGTTTATTGCGTACTGGACTGTGTCATCTGCAATTGCTACTCCATTAGAATTGTGAGGCTTGCTATCCTCAGTGTAGATCGAAGGCAGTAGTGTCTACAGACATAAGTCTGCAGTGCTGTGCCACTGGGTTTGCTGGGGGCCTGTGTCGAGGAGGTCCGCAGTCATGGTGGCAGCCACGTGGCATGGTGAAGCCCGCCGCTCTGGTAGATGCGTTGCCCTTCACAGTTCACAAGTGAACCATGCCCAGAGCCCCGGCTTAATTATTTATACTCCTACGCTGGAGTGGCGTACGTTGGACGAGCCCACTGCGCTTCTGCTTCCAAGGGAGGACAACACAGCTACATGTCCAAGATCTTCCCCACCGCCTGTGGTAACATGGTTGCGCCTATTGTGCACAACACTACAAGCACCAGCAGTATATATAAAGATGGAGAGGTTTATGATCTGTGTAGTGAGGTCTGTCCAGCAAATCACCGCTACAGTTGGTATTGTGTGTATTATTATTATTGATGGATGAGTTGCATTCTTCACACATACTTGCTTGCCGTATCTGGCAACATTCAAGTTTGTGTGGCTGAGGGACCATGCCATTTTTGGAAGGTACGTTGTCCTGTTCTGTGCTGCCTCGGTGGTAGTAGGGAGGGGGGTGGTCCTGGGGGGACGTCCTGAGGCTGGTGGCAGTGCGTGTTGTGGCCTTCCTGGGTGTTTGAGCTGCATGATCAGTAACTCTGTGACATTTGTTGCCCTTCAGATGTGATTCTGGGCTACGATCCCTTTCACATTGTAAGTAGTTGTCCTGGTTTACACCAGTAGAATGCAGAAGTTAGATTCCTACTGCAAACATGGTTATTCCTTGTTTTTGGATCGCACCCCAGATTTGGCTGCTCATTGAAAATATCGGGAACTGGTGCTTTTGCGTTAATTTTTGTATGGGGACGTCTACTCTGTATAGTATTACCGTTAGTTGTTGTTCTCATTTGTGACAAATTCTTTTTTGTGGAAGCTATTGCTGGAAAACTGGAGATATTGGCTGTTTTCACTAGGTTAACAATAAAGTGATAATTTAAAATCACTGAAAAAACTATAGGTCTAAAAAAGAAAATTATTTTAAATTAGCATTTAAAAAACCTTTGAAATTCACTAAATAAGCCATAGGTTTCAGGGACGTTGTAGTTACAAATTAGCATTTAAAAAACCTTTGAAATTCACAGAAAAAAAGCATAAGTTTCAGGGACGTTATAGTTAGCTGGACATTTCTCCCATACAAAACCATAGAAATTCCACTGTTATAGTTAATTGAGCTTACTATAACTCGTGCCCCGCAATGCACTGCTGATGATGTCACATATTACATCATTCATGACATGGTCAGTGACATCACTGAGTGAGAAAATAAACAGGAACAGGGGACATCCCTGTCTTGTGCCCCTTTTTTCTGAAAATTTTCGGGATAAGCGTTTGTTGACCTGGCCTTTGAGATTCATGTAAAACAGCTTAACCCACCTCAGGAATTTTGGGCTAAACCCTAGGTGCCGAAGCACCTCAAATAGATAGGGCCATGCTAGTGAATCGAACACCATTCTGGCACACAACAGCATCTTCACTATGGAGGCGATGGATATTTAGCTCCGTGTTGCGACCCTAGCCAGACTGGACTAAATTAACCATTGAGGTGATAACAGGGGCCAGGCAAGAGGCTAAGATTTTAACTAAAATTCTTGCTTTAATGGTAATTAACGAAATTGGTCCATAGGATGCACACTAGTCTGCCGGATTTCCTGGTTTATGGATAACGATAGAGGCCAATTTCTGGTAGGATTCCGTTCTCATAGCTTTCATTGTATATTTCTCTCAGGTGGGGCACTATGATTGAAACAGTTGATTTTAGGAATTCAATGGAGACCCCATTAGGTCCCATTGTCTTCCCAGATTATATACTACCAATAGCAGTGCAAATCTCGTCATCTGTAAGATCCTCCTCCATTACGTTCCTATCCCCAGAAGACAGGGTAGGCATTTGCATGTCTGCCAGTAGTTGGCAAGAGTCCTCCACAGTGGTACTGACCAAGGGTGTGTAAATCCCCTCTTGGTAATCCGCAAAGGCGTCTGCAATTTCTGGCGGATATAAGAGAGTCTGCATGCTATTGACTTTTAATCTGGGGACCCAACGGTCTGCTTGTTCCCATTTTTCCAACCATGCGAGCAGTTTGATCGCTTTATCTCCCAGTTCCTAAAGCTTGTGATGTGTGGTCAGTAACTTGGCACCAGCCTGCTCTCGGGCTAAGGTTTCATATTCAAGTTGTTTAATGGTTAATTGATGTTTAATAGTTTTGCCAGGTGTCCATGAGTATACTATTTCAAGCTGCTGAAGCTTGCTTTCAAGCTGCTCTATTTGCTATTGCTGCTTTTTATTATATCCCACCTTGCAAATCCAGCCGGAGGGCTTCTCACCGGAGGGCACACGCTGACACAGTCGCTCCTGGGTCCCTGACGCTGCAGTCTCGACGCCACCGCTTTCCACCTCGCGGCTTGAGACTACAGCTCCCAGGGAGCTTAGCGGCCACTTCCTGAATCCGCCCACAGCGCGCCTGGAGGCGCTACTTGAAGAGGAGGCTCCCTCGGTGGAGCGGGGGTGCAAATCCAGCCGGAGGGCTTCTCACCGGAGGGCACACGCTGACACAGTCGCTCCTGGGTCCCTGACGCTGCAGTCTCGCCGCCACCGCTTTCCACCTCGCGGCTTGAGACTACAGCTCCCAGGGAGCTTAGCGGCCACTTCCTGAATCCGCCCACAGCGCGCCCGGAGGCGCTACTTGAAGAGGACGCTCCCTCGGTGGAGCGGGGGTGCAAATCCAGCCGGAGGGCTTCTCACCGGAGGGCACACGCTGACACAGTCGCTCCTGGGTCCCTGACGCTGCAGTCTCGCCGCCACCGCTTTCCACCTTGCGGCTTGAGACTACAGCTCCCAGGGAGCTTAGCGGCCACTTCCTGAATCCGCCCACAGCGCGCCCGGAGGCGCTACTTGAAGAGGACGCTTCCTCCGCGTCGCGGGACGCGCGCGGGCGGGCGCCGGGCTAAGCCCGGGCAAAGGGCGGGCCCTCTGTGGCCCTCAGAGGCACGAGGAGGACGGGACGGGGCCACCCCCCATCGCCATTTCTATAAGGTACTTTCTTTTGGCCCACTGGGCAACCTCCATTTGGGAACTGTGGATATAGAAAACACTGTTGGGACTATTTGCTATTTTGCTAGTTGTCAATGACAATTGTGTCTGTTGTTCCGCGTAGCAACCCATTTTTCTGAATAAGGGCAAGCAACTGTCAGCATGTCCCCAAGGGGCACCCGCAGCAGAACAGCTGCCACTGTGACCGGCCCCATTGACCTTTTTATAACGAAGGCCAATGATGCCATCAACCAGGGCATTAGCCTTTTAGAACGCAGGGTATCACAAGATCTGGCACATGCCAAACGTTCCTCACTTGGCCTTATTGCCACCGCCACTACACCTGCACAGGCTATGCCTAATAACATCAGACCCCTACTTGACGTATGTGCTGACATTCACACCATCCCCAGCGAGGTTAACCTCTCAGCCTCCATTCCCCTGTTAGATTCAGACACCGATATTAGCACAGACCTGGAAAAAACCCCTGATTTACCCATCAACCCCTCTCCCAAAGTAAAATCTGCTGATAACACCAGGCAACTGAGAGGTAGGCGAGAGGGTGCAGTTCAAAAACAGAAATCACACGCACCAAAGCCCCGGATCACCATGGTCAGGAAATATGGCCGGGTAAAAAGGAAATCTGGGAAAAATACCAATTCTGTCCCTACCCAGAACACGACCAGGGTTACGGTAATATCTCAGTGGGATGAAAGTGAAATGGTTCAGCAGGGTAGAACAATGGATACTAATGATAACACAGACAAGGCATTCGACCCTTTGCTGGAAAGACTGGGGGAACTATTAAGCATTTATTTATCCCCCATTGAAAATAGGCTTACTCGAATAGAAAAACAACTAGCTGAATTGAGTAGCCCCCTTAAGAATTTCCTAAAGGAAGGTCCTGCAATAAGTACAAATAACAGCAACACCACCAAAATAGCAGGCTCCAAAACAAATATTCCACAAGCACCTCCAACTATCCCAAATAACGCACACAAAGCTGCACCTGCCGCACTGGCCAATGGTCCAACTACTAAACAAAAAGCAGCAACATCGCACACCAATAGCGCACCCACAGACAAAAGGAAGGACCCTGGCACTAATACCATCACTAATACTAAACCTCCAAATGTGAGCACCACAGGTCACCCTGCAACTTCAACAAGCAACCCTATCTCGGCCCAACCCATTCCAAAAACACCTAGACAAGTTCCTGCCCGCATTAACCTCCCACCGGAATGCGGCGCATATGTACTAGTGTTAGTAAATGTCACCAAATTAAGAAAGGATCAGGATGAAAATCCCATATCACTTAAAAACAAAACCTTGCACTGGCTAATTGCTAACTGCAATTACCCTATTGATGGTGCAAGGGAGATTATTAACACACAGCGAGTGGGTTGGATTGGACCACTCAGGAAAAAATTTGAGGGTGACTGTCACCATAAGCTTTAGAAATCCACAATGGGCAGAGAAAACCCTTGCCAATGCCCCTTTACCATCGCCCTGGGAATTCAACACCACGCTCCTTCCCTTAGGATATTTCTACCGACATCTGATACCCCCCGAACAAGCCACGGCTAATTTCCCCACTAATTTCCCCACTAATCCTCATCAGGATACGAATTTTGGAGCAAGGATTAAATCACCCCTTTTTGTCCAGAATCAGAACCCAAATGTCGCCTACTCCAACAACCGCAACTGGCATCCACAACCCCCAATGCCAATCCTAACCCCCAACCCTCCGCAGCTCTTTCAAGCCCCAACTATGCATCAGAGTAACTATAGAGATAGGCCTTACCCAATCCCTAATCCGTTCCAGTTTGCACAGATGACTGAAGTTAGGCCAATGTACAATATCCCTACTTTCAATCGGTTCGATTATTTATCATCTTTAGACGAACAGGATTGACTGAGTATATCCCCCAATAAAGAAATGTGCAACGATGCAAAAGCCTGTAACTCAGAGGGTGCCACAACCCCAGCTGTATTGCACCACGTTAAAACTGCTGTTACAGAAATTATATTGTCGGACAGTATCCTGGCCATTTCTAACGAACCACTCAACCATGACAATGGGAATACTGGGAGTACATTCGTCAAACACAGACTCAAACATGGCCTATCAATTCTAAGCTGGAATGTTGCAGGTTTAGAATCTAAGCTCTCGGACCCTGCTTGGATTGAACTAATTAATGATGCAGACATACTTATGTTCCAAGAAACTTGGGCTGTTGATAATCTGTATATTGAAGGCTACCACTGCTTCAGCCTGACATCAGTAAAACCTAGCCTTGGCCGAGCAGTGGGTGGTCTTTTTATGGGGATCAGAATTTTGGCAGGCGGTACAATAAGAGATCTGAAGCTAGATAACCTTGCCAATCCCAATATTCAAATTCTGGAATATAAACTGAAATCAAAGACCACAATTTATTTAATTAATTTTTATAATAATGATTTTTATGGTGTACCGAACAAAAACTTTGTTGCATTATCTAAGGTTTTAAACACAATTGACTGTTCCCTGTCAATAGACACCAAGACTAGCATTCTGATTGGGGGTGATTTTAACGTGAAACTTATAGAGAACTATGGATCCACTAATCTTGATTACTGTAATGACCGCAGGGGCTTGGAACTGATCAGCATACTTTCTGATTTTAATCTTGTTGATGTAATGAGTGTAGGGTTTGATATGAATTTTCCCTATGCCCCCACGTTTAAGGGCAGGAATAACGGTTCAATTATCGATTACATATTTACATCACCTCTGTTAACAGATTGTTTAATTAAATCTTCTGTGGTGCAAACGTCTTTCAGTGATCACAACCCATTGTTAGCTATTTTTAATCTCGCACCCAGTCCAATTTTTATGAATTTAAACGGGGCAAGGGATATTACACCCTCAATTGACGGCCTTCGCCTTAAATGGAGGGGAATTGACTGTGGGGCCATCATAGACACGATTCAGAAGGCACATCCCGATTTACTGAAATGCCTCTCTTCCCCAAGCACAAATAATGACTTTGAAGCTTTATGCTCAAATATAAATATCCTCCTGTCAGTCCCACTCCCTACTGAACACAAAGAGCCACGGTGGTTTGATACATCTTGCTCCGTGGCCAATAGAGATTTAAGAAAGGCCCTCTCTGCCAAACCCAGATGTAAAGATGTAGTTCGAGCTGCCAGGAAAAACTACAAAGACAAAATATCGGAAAGGAAGGCAAACTTGCTCTCCGAACACTGGGATAAGCTGGTCATCAGTGCCAATCTGGGTGGCAGCGCCCCATTTTGGTCGGCTGTCAGGAGAACGAGGGAAATGGGCAAAGAGCTTACACAAATTAGCTGCAATATAACCAGTGCAGCCTGGGAGACCCATTTTTCTAATATTTACGCCGCCCCCTCTGACGAGCAACTTCTCCCCAATATGGGCCAAACAGAAGGCTTAGAGATTTCGGACCTAGAGGTCAGGAAAGCCATCAAAGAGAGCCTAGGTAATAAGGCGCCCGGACCGGACGGCTTCCCTATCGATATTATCAAATATAATGCTGCGCTTTGGACACCAATACTCCTTAACATCTTTAACAGTCTCCCACAAGTAGCCATGCCTGCCACCTGGGCTACTAGTATCATCGTTCCCATTTATAAAAAGGGAGACAGATCAGACCCAGCAAATTATCGTCCCATTTCCCTCCTGGATAACACTCTAAAAATACTAGGACGAATAATTTATAATAGGGTACTGGAATGGGCGTCTGATTCTGACTTCTTAGATCCTTGCCAGACGGGGTTCAGGAGCGGGGTAGGAACAGTCGAGCAATGCTTAAATTTAAAATTGATAATCGACAAATACTGCATTGCTCGCTCATCCCCTGCTTACCTAGCTTTTATGGATCTTTCATCCGCATTCGATCTTGTGAACAGATCTAAGCTTTGGTTAATTCTCCTGTCGAACGGTCTTGATGCCACTCTTGTTAGATTCTTAGCCTATCTCCATACTGACCTGAAAGCACCGGTACGTATTGGGATTAGCGGAGAGGTATCGGGAGCCATTGAGATAGGGAGGGGGGTGAGACAGGGGTGCGTTCTAGCACCCCTGCTGTTTATCATTTATATTAACGGCTTGTCCAATTGTCTAAAGAAAGCTACCCCTGATGTCCCAATTATTCTAGGCAACCCCCTACCCGTGCTTTTATATGCAGACGACGCTGTCCTTATGGCACGTACACCTAACGCTCTACGTCTGCTTGTACATAGTTTTGTAAATTTTATGGAGGGACTGGATCTGAAAGTTAATTTTAAAAAGTCTTTTATTATGTCCTGTGGGCCGGGCAAAAGGAAACTCAGCACAATTCAAATTGGAACAGATAAATTAGAATCTGTCCATAAGTTTCCTTATCTGGGGTTGGTTTTTGCTGCGAACAGCTCGTGGAGTGGGCATGTGGCCCACGCCACAAGCAAGTTCTCGAAAGCCAACAATTCTGTCCTGAGTCTCCCCCGCCCAAAGAAAATCGGCGCCACAAAGGCTATTGTTAAAATTTTTAAATTACAGTGTTCTCCTGTTGCCACGTATGGAGCCGAAGTTTGGGGATCGGTCAGCAGCATTAGCATCCAAAGAGAGGAAAACCGTTTCTGCAGAAAATTGCTGGGTGCACCGATCTTCTCTTCTAATTTTATCTGCCATAATGAACTCAACCTCCCCTTCATAAGTGACTTTATCAAAGCAAGACCAGCTCTCTTCTGGATTAGAATCTGGAGGAATAAGGCTGCTGTCCTCACACAAAACATCATTAAGGACTGCCTAAATTGTGAAAATGGCATGCAGATCCCCTGGTTTAAAGAAGTTTTTAAAACACTTAATGAAATTGGTAGAGGTATTTTGTTCACTGAGCCAACGGCTATCGAATTAAAGGATAAATTTGAGCTCCAAAAGGCACTTTATGCACTTTACCGTAATGAACGGCTTGGAAGAGAATCTCAGAAATCAGGGGTCAAGAAATACATAGGAAATGGTCTCTGTATGCAAATTATGCCACCCTACCTCTCACTCCCTAGGTCAAATTGGGAGCGATCTTTATTATTTCGTCTAAGGGCAGGAACTGTGAAATTTTTGCTGTCTTTTCCCTTGGGGTACCGACATTATATAGATCCTACCCCCTGCCCTTGTGATGGTATAAGCACTCAAGATGATTTGCACTTTCTGTTTTTCTGTAAATTTTATGTGAGATATACTAAATGGCTTTTAACCCCATATTTTAGGAAATTCAGACCTCTCACACTTCAGGAATCCTATATGTTGCTGCTTACCCTGGACACTGATGAACTGACCTTTCGCACTAGCACTTTTTTAAGACTAGCCATACGTGCACGCAAGACAATGGAAAGTCCCTGAAATCAGAATCAGTCATAATGATACTACTGCAAAAACTTTATAAGATAATGAAATTTACTGCTTAATCACTGTATGAACTACTTTGTTATTACGGAATGCTATTTATATAACTGTTTTGTATTATATGTATATGTGTGCTTTGCTGTGTTCGGTACTTTTATGAATTTTATCAAATTCGAATAAAGGTCTTTTGAACTTGATATCCCATCTTGAGTCCTAATGCCATGCCTGTCCCTTCACCACTGTTTCAAAAGCCTCCATATTATGTGTGCTGATTTCACAGATCCGACGTTTTCTATGAAATCATTTTCAGAGTGCAATATTACATCTAGGACCTTGAGCAGCTAGGGATTAATAACAATTGTGTTTCATTGTCTCTGATTATGATGTATGAAATCCACCCATATAGGGGCTTGATCATATATGCCAGGTGGTAAACAACGTGGATTCCGAAAGGTACCATCGTTTGCTAATTGCGTCAAAAAATAATCTATGCTGGAGAGGCTTTTATGTGCATTTCAATAATAGATAAAGTGAATAAAGTCTGGATGAAAGTAACGCCATACATCAATGACACCCATAGCCCTAATAAACTTTGACATGTGTGTGTTAGGGAGTTCCTGGGGGCGTGATGGTTGTCTGTCAACTTGGTCATTGAGGGTCATATTGAAATCTCCTCCCACAATTAGCCTACTTGTTAGAAGATCCAGCCCGATCTTCCTCAGGTCGGCTAGCCCCTCTTTCCCTAATGCTGGTGGGATGTATATTGAGATAACATTAAGTGGATTTCCCTCCCAGCTTGCTTCTAAAACTGTAAATCTACTTTGGGGATCTACCGATGTGCATCTCGGAGGAAGCGCAAGACTTCTTTTTTACCAAGATACCTGTGCCTCTGGATCCTGAGGTGTTTCCCACATGGACAAGAAGCTTGTATCCCGATCGGGTGAGGGCTTTACACTTGATCCCCACTAGGGGGTCAATTCCGATTCGGGAAAATGCGCTCCAAATAGTTGTACGGAGCGTATTTCCCGTACGAATCGTACACCTTCAAGGTCCTTGTATGTATGATCAAGTACGATCCTAACCCAAAGCAGATCCCCGTACGAACCATAACAAACACCGTTCGACACAAAAATACATACGATTTGCATCTGGTTCACGCAGTACGCTACGTCCGTACGTAAACAAGCTGCAGTTTCCGGCCCAGCAAGTACGATTCGTCTCTGCAAAACTCTGCACAACCCTTTTTCTACAGGACCTGAAAACAGCCGTAAAAGCAGGGTCCGGCTCAAACCGCACCCCGGTATGCAACATACACGCCATGAACCCCATCATCTGTGTCATCCCAGCCCTGTACGCCTACGACCTGGTGCATAGAACAGCGCAGACGGTAAGAACAACGTACCACAACAACGGAAGTGTACATGTACGGTGCATCATACACCCTTGCGTATACCACCATTGCAATAGTGATGCGAGCCGCACACACGCCATAAATGTTGGGGTACGGTGCATCACGCGCGCTCACATATACCACCTTTGCAATAGTGATACGAGCCGCACACACGCCATGAAAGTTGGGGTACTGTGCTTCACACGGCGTGGTTTGAAGTGTCGCCTTCCAACAGTTCCGCAGCTTGACTCCCCTCACCCTCCGAGCCATTGGCTCCCTCCGACTCCACAGCTGTGGTGGCACTGTGGCTGGTTCCCTCCTCTTGATCTGTGCTCTTGTCTCATCCTGTCTCTGTTGATGATGCTGTGGGCAAGTAGAAGAAACAAATATGCATCAGTCACCTGAACACGTCTGTAAACATCTGACACATGAGCACAAAATCAGTAGGTCACAGTGCAAATCATGGCATGCATCATGAGTAACAGCCAGATAGCTCTGCACATATTTGAGACTTGTACTGCCCAGTTGGTATAGACACAATGCTACTTGGACACAATGATGCAAAGAACACACCAGGCCACAGCTTGAATGAGAATTACACTGAGAACCTTCTGTTTGTTTACAGGAGAGGAGATCAATATAATGAAGTGATGCCACCTCCAGTTCACCAAGAAATAAACAGTAGTGGTGCCCACATCACTCCCCAAGGTGACACCACACTCCGAGCCCAGTAAGTACATTTGGGTGAAAAATAATGAAATTAATTGTTGGCATCTTGGGACTCAACATATTTTACACATTCGACATGTATTGAATGTGTTAATTCGCCATCTTGTGAAGAGAACACGTATGTGCCTGCATGAAATATGTCTCACAATGAAATGAACACTAAAAACATTTACCTATTCATTGAAACAGTTGGCACCCTTTAAGATGAAACACTGCTAGAAACAAATGGCGCTGCAGATTTACCATATATATGGTCCAAAGTAGGTCTTGAAGTTCTGACACTCATTAGTTTGTGCAATTGACAACATAGGAGTCTCAAAACCTCAAGACCACTGTGGGGACATGTATATGGAGATCAAGGCACAACATCAATCACTAACACTGGCCTCCTTCAAAATCTGCCTGCTTCTTTAAAAACATTGCAAATGTCGTTTTGTGTGCACTACCTTGTGAGACAACTATCATCCAGGAAGGAACATTTCACCCTAAAGAAATTAGAGGAAGATCGACACTGGGCAATGGCCTTTGAAATTTTAAAATCTAAAGATCAAAGGAAATTCTGGAACTGGGTTAACAAGGCTAGCAAAACCACCGAACCACCTACCGCAACTAACATCTCTCCCGCGGACTGGGAAATTTATGTTAAAAAACTCTACACAGCACCAAACGGCCAAATCATTAACAGCTCGCCCTTTCTTGACCATCCAGTCAATCATGACGAAACCATGATTCCTGTCAATACGTTAACGGATGATATAACTGGAACAATAAAGAAAATGCGCTCGGGTGGTGCCCCCGGTCCCAACGGAATCCCGACCCAAGTATTCAAAGCCTCTGCTGGAAAATGGGCCCGGATACTGACCCCCCTTTTCGAGGCTGGTATACTGGGTGGCTCTATCCCGGCGTCTTGGCAAGGATCGCTTCTTGTCCCCTTCCATAAGAAAGGACCGCGCTCTAACCCCGATAACTATCAGATGATAGCTCTTCTAGACGTGGACGGGAAGGCATATGCCAGCATTCTCTTATCTGCACTCACTACGTGGGTGGAAACTAACAATCTAGTTCCATTCACTCAAACTGGTTTCCAAAGAGGCTGCCACATTGAAGACAACCTGATATGTCTTGCTCATCTGATGGAATCCACCCTAGCCGCAAAAGGAAAAACCTTACACCTTGGGTTTATCGATTTTCGAAAAGCCTTTGACAGCGTTAGTCGGCCAAACCTATGGGCAAAACTAGCAAGATGGGGCATCCCACAGTCGCTACTGAAAGCATTAATCACTTTACACACTGACACCTGGGTCAAAGTGCGAGTCACATCAAGTTGGTCGACCTCCAATAAAATATATACCACCAGAGGCTTAAAGCAAGGGTGTATTCTTGCACCAATGCTTTTCAACCTGTACCTCGCGGACCTCCCTGAATGGTTGTCATGCACCCGTACTTTCCCTCCACGAATAGAGTCAAGAAAGATCCAAACTCTCCAGTATGCAGATGATACCATCCTGCTAGATCAAACTCAGGTTGGTCTCCAGAGACTATTCGACTCCCTCGCTCAGTACTGCAATATGAACATGTTAGAGATAAACGTGACAAAAACCAAAGCAATGATTATATCATCTGTAAAACCCAAAAAGGCTTCGTGGTTCATTGAAGGGAAAAGTCTGGAACTGTC
The DNA here is from genome assembly GCF_964263255.1 of Lissotriton vulgaris. Lineage (NCBI taxonomy): Eukaryota > Metazoa > Chordata > Amphibia > Caudata > Salamandridae > Lissotriton > Lissotriton vulgaris. The sequence goes on along the minus strand of NC_141696.1, from coordinate 456,432,608 downwards.
AATACCTATAAGTATCTGGGTGTGTGGATCGACCACAAAGGGAGACCCACAGTGCATACAACCGAAATGCAGGCCGTTGCCCGTAGTCTGGAATGGGCCTTTATCAGAACAAAAAGTGCTCTGCACTCCCAAAATCTAGTACCGTTAATAAAACTGATTACCGCAAAATTACTCCCCACTATCTCGTTAGGTGCAATAATATTCAAGGCAAAATGAACAATTGGTTGGACAGAGCACAATCTTCTTGCAACCGTAGGGTTTTTCGGCTGCCAAATTCTACTGCCCACGCCCAAATCCGGAAAGAATTTTCATTATTCTCCCAGAGGTGGACAATGAGTGCACGCTACATTAACTATTGCTTAAAATTAAAGCACGCTAGCCCACACTCTCTAAAGAGTTGCCTATGGTTAGTTTTCAGCAACCACAAAACATTGTGGAATAAATATTTGACGTCATGTCTAGAATCCCTTAAAGCAAAGGACATATGGTCATCTCCGTTGCCCATTGCAGCGAAAACAAAACTTCTAACCAAACAGGCAAAAAGTCTCTCAAGCGACCTCGACGAGCAACGCGTCGCCCAGCTCTTTCATGGCCCCTGGGTTTCTAAACTATACACCTCGAAAACCCTCCCATCGTATCTGGCAGCTTCTACGAAAGTACATATAAAACTCCAATTGATGCGATTTCGTTGTGGCTTAATCCCGCTGATGGCGTACAAGTTTGGCCAGGGGTACAGGAAAGGAGCTTCATCTGAATGCCGCTTCTGCAAGCAGGAAGAGGAAAACCTCATCCATATATTGTGCATTTGCCAAAAACTTCGAGCCCAAAGAAACTTCTGGTTGCATCCCCTTTGGCTTCTTCTCAACATCAGGACCTGCCAGGAAGCACTCGACGTCTGCATGAGAGGAGACTCTCCGCACTTGGCGGCTCGTTTTGTTAAGTTTATTTTAGAAATTAATTCCTCTAACTTGCTTTTGACCAAGCATAAGCTCCTTTTCTGGTTTCATTATCGCACGTTCTCTGTTTCCTTTTTTTTAATTTACAACATTTCTGTTTTAACTGCTTTGTCTATCCTCTTACTTTTAATATGTAACGTTCATCCCAGTGTATGTACATTGCAACGATTTTAATTAATTGCGCAATAAAACTTTACTACTACTAATGCAGGCACAGAAGTGTAACTTACACAATTTGTCATATTAACACATTCAAAACATTAACAACTTTTAACAAGTGTTGGGAGTGCCAAGGTACAATCATCAATGTGAGACAACTTGAAATATGTCAGTCCTCACAGGGGCATCCATTACCTGATTAAACAGTTGCTAGCACATAGGAACAATGCTTAAGCAAATGGGCCTGCAATTGTGATGAACAAAATCATTGCTACATTGTGGACACACCCTAATCCCCAGGCAAAATGTCAACACAGTGGTGTGCACACTGAGACAAAACAGCGTTGCACCAGAACTACATACATGTGGCAAAAATGAATGAGGCACAATCATGTCTGGAAACAAATGACATAGGCTGTCAAGCCCCAAATGAAAGCATTGGCCTTCATCACAAGGGAAGTGCATGGAGACATTGACCAGACAATTCTCACCCACAGGTCAAACCTGGCAAGGCCAAATCAGGCAGGCCCATTAGACCTCTCCTGCACAACACCCCCATCCCTCAGTCAATGTGATTGATACAGCTCAAGAAGTGAGAACTCAGAATCTGGGTAACAAAAACTGTGCAGCAACAATTCCAAAAGTAACCCAAGCTCACCTTGTGGGGCTGGCAATACATATTAGTCACCAACAAACAACAACAGACTGTTGAGAATAGGCACACAGGCACTGCCCAGTGTGAGTATGCACAAGCCAAATCTTGTATCCATGTCCAGTGGGCACATGTAACAGACACAGGAAAAATACAAACTATGCCAGGGACCAATGCCACAGAGGCAGACCCATGCTGAACACACATAGAATGGGCACAGTGTTGGATGACACACATGAATAGGAGGCCAGGGTGTCTCTGGGGACTGTAGTGGGCACACTGATCCGTGGCCCGGGAATGAGCTGACTGCACCATGAGTAACCATCATGGCACTATGCAAATCTCCCAACTGATGTACATCATGTCTGAGAACACAACATGGGTCATGCATGCTGCAAGGGTGTGCAGTTGAAACCTCACACTCCTATGTAGAAACTCATCATCAGTGCAGACAAATAGGAAGCCCAAACACAGTGCACAGGTCATGGTACAGGCAAGGTCCCAACACATGTCACAGACCACCCTCCCACATGATGCACTTATCAGTGTGCAGTCTAATTATCTTGCACCCTAGATGAACATGTGCAAATTTGAATACACACAGACCAAGGGACACATGTCAAGGCAGGGGAAGGGATGAAAAAGAGCACTAGCTGAATATGGGGAATTGAAAATACACTGCACAGATAACCTGTCTGACCAGACACCCCAACTGAGGGAGTGTTCCCAGGCTTCTGAGCATCTCAAGAAGCAGGTGACACACAACACAACAAACAGCCATGTACCTACCCCCTTCTTGCTGCTGTCTCTCCTGCAACTGCCTATCGATGTCAGGAAAGACCACTGCCAGGACCCAGAGCATGTGGGGGTGAGTTTACAGCTTCCATCATGCCGGATTGGAGATGACAGCTTCAGCTGGACCCGGGCGATATGCCGGGTCCAGCACCGGATGTCCTGCCACCTCTTCTGGATGTTGTGCAGATGCCGGCGATGTACCCTCACAGACTTGAAAGCCCTGACGATCTCCAACCAAATCTCCCCCTTCTCGTAGGCAGTTCCCTGTCAGGAAGACAAAGTGCAACAACATCACTACACCGGCTCCATGTCCCAGAGACACACACTTGCACAACATTGATAATGTGAACAGGGCATAGGATGCTGACAGGACTTGCATCATTGTCCATGTGATTTAGGCCTGTGGGCAATCCCCAATGCACTACATGGCATTGAAAGGGAACAGATGGCGTAACAGATGCAACACACTCACTGATCATGGCACACACTGTACAACACATGCAACTGCAGGGTGTGGGACAGCACGTGGCAAGCAGTCACATATCCTACTCCACTTAACGAACCTCAGCGACCAGACAGACACACCCTGGCACAGATCACTCGCCTGGCACTGACAACAGTGGATACAACCCCCACTTTGCACATGTGCCACTTGACAAAGAGGTGTCACAGGTGTTGTGCTAACTTTGCAAGTCAGGCACACAGCACTGCTTACTTGTCACATCAGATGGCTAGAACTGCAGCATACGCCATGCAGCTGTGGTGCAACACACCACATACACACTCACCCAGATGACAAGGAACATTCACACACTTCAATGTCCATGAGGTTAAACACATCATTCGTACAATATCACCACAGGTCCCCACAAGTCATAAGCATCTGTGAGTACAGTCAGCTGTCACTCCGGGGGGAACACTGTTACACCTCAGGACATTTGGGAATAAAGCCACTAAGGTCTTGCACGGCTGAATGTGTCATTCACTATGCAGTGAATGTCACAGTAAGCACAATGCAAGTAAGGAATGAACACACATGAACTACATCATGCTCTGCATGAGAGACACCACCATGTACACCCCCTGGGACTCTCTCAAAACCACATTGCATGTCTGTCCCACCAATACACAATGCCTGTTGTGACACTCACACAAAAGGTGCACAGTCAAAGCTGGTGCAGTCAGCACTCACCTGCTCCCCTGGTCTCCCATACAGCTTGCTGTACTGTGGTAGGAGGGCATCCAGCAGGGCATGGTTTTCCTCCTCAGTGAATGCTGATGCCCTCTCCATCGTACGCAGCATAAAAGTTCAGGGAATGCAGAGACAGCAGCAGTGTGGTCCACTCCAATGATGTGCTGGCAGGTGCTCTCTCACAGACCATGCAGCATTAAATCAGTGCTGCTGAGGGGCTTTCAGTCTCAGGAGTACAGTGTGATCGGCCAGGTTACTTTGCATCCAATCCCTTTAAACATAAGGCCCTGACACACATTTGCATGGTTTAAAATTTGAGCTTCAGCTCCGCAATCATTTTGCAACATTGTATATTTTTGCCCAACTGACTTTTGCAGGACACCTGTAGCACACACTCAAACCTCAGTATCCATGACACCCAGGCTGTATTCAGGGCCTACTACTCATCCCCTAGGTGTCCCCAAAGTATTTTTTGAGATCTACACATGTGTACGGTACGTTTCACGTCGCGTATGGCACCATTTTAATAGTGGGACGATGCGCACACACGCACGTAATGTCGGGGTACGGTTTGCTCGCGTACAGCATGATTACTATAGTGAGACGATGCGCACCCACACACGTAATGTCGGGGTACGGTTTGCTCGTGTATGGCACAATTACTATAGTGAGATGATGCGCACACACGCACGTAATTCGGGGTACAATTCGCTTGCGTATGGCACCATTTTAATAGTGAGACAATGCACACACACGCATGTAATGTTGGGGTACGGTTCGTTCGCATAGGCACGATTACTATAGTGAGACGATGCGCACACACGCACATAATGTCAGGGTACAGTTCGATCGCGTTTGGCACCATTTTAATAGTGAGATGATGTGCACACGCACGTAATGCTGGGGTACGGTTCGATCGCGTATGGCACCATTTTAATAGTGAGACGATGTGCACACACGCACGTAATACTGGGGTACAGTTCGATCGCGTATGGCACAATTACTATAGTGAGATGATGCGCACACACGCTCGTAATGTCGGGGTATGGTTCGCGCACGTATGGCACGATTACTATAGTGAGACGATGTGCACACATGCACCTAATGTCCGGGTACAGTTTTATGGCACCATTTTAATAGTGAGACGATGCACACACATGCACATAATGTTGGGGTACGGTTCATTCGCGCATGGCATGATTACTATAGTGAGACGATGCGCACACACGCACATAATGTTGGGGTACGGTTTGATCGCGTTTGGCACCATTTTAATAGTGAGATGAAGTGTACACACGTACGTAATGTTGGGGCACGGTACGTTCGTGTATGGCACTATTAGTATAGTGAGACGATGCGCACACACGCACGTAATGCTGGGGTACGGTTCGCTCGCGTATGGCATGATTACTATAGTGAGAGGATGCGCACACATTGACGTAATGTCGGGGTACGTTTCGCTCACGTATGGCATCATTTTAATAGTGAGACAATGCGCACACATGCACGTAATGCTGGGGTACAGTTAATTTCACACGGTGCGTTTCATACGCAGTTGTGAATGCAGCGGTACGGTGCGTTTCACATCATCACGCATGGCACCATGACAATAGTGATATGAGGCGCACACATGGCAGGGAAGTAGGGGTACGGTTCAAACAAGGAAGTCTATCAAGTTCTTTCCATTGCATACTTACATGTGCAGGCCCTAGGTGTGGCAGGCAGCGATATAGCACAGGGCATCTGATCTTGTTGCATAATTGATGTGTGCTGTCCTGTTGACACATGTCATGTGTGATGGGGCACTATGTGGTACACATCACCTTTACACTTGTTCATGTGTACCATTATTAGCCCTGGGCGTAGTGTGCGTAGTGGGGATTCGCGGAGCTACGCGAAGTGGGCGAGAAACTACGCCCACCTCCGCATTCCGCGTAGCCCCACTACGCAAACACCACTGGCCGCCAGCCCCGCCACCCGCCTCCCTCCCGCCCTCCCTAAATACTTTCAATTAAAGGAGTAAAATAATTAAAACGCACTTACCTTGCCCGCTGCTGCCCGCCGCGTCCCCGGGGCTCGCTATCTTCCGTCTTCAATCTTGTTTACTAATGCGCGTGCGCGGCCGCCCGCGCATGCGCATTTCTCACGAGAAAATGCGCATGCGCGGCCACCCGCGCATGCGCATTAGTAAACAAGACGGAAGACGGAAGATAGCAAGCCCCGGGGACGCGGCGGGCAGCGGCGGGCAAGGTAAGTGCGTTTTAATTATTTTACTTCTTTAATTGAAAGTATTTAGGGAGGGCCGGAGGGAGGCGGGTGGCGGCCAGCTACGCTCCGTCTGCGGAGCGTGCGTAGTGCCGCCTGGCTACGCCCGCTCCGCAAAATGCGGAGTAGGCGGCACTACGCACACTCCGTGCACGGAGCGTAGCTGGCTGCCCACCCCTAACCATTATGCAGATGTTGGCATGCACATCAACACTGGGATGGCACAGTCATCACTATGGGCACCTGTCTCATGATGCCAGGGACCGGGGCACTTTGTCACTTGACATTTCACGCTCAGCATGACCCTATGTGACTATGTCCAGTGTGTGTCATGTCAAATGGTTTCACATGTACGCTCACCATGCCACATGTGCATTTCCATGGCTTTTGGGTCTGATGGCATCAGACATTAATTTTCGCAAGGCACACATGTCTGCATACTTACAAGGGCTGAGTTGTACTTTTGATCACATGCACACCTTTATCGCTATGTGTTTGATATGTACTTTTGTTATTCCATGTGATCTGTGCATGTGACTTGCAGTCAGCTGTCTGGATAGGTTGACAACCTTCCACTGCAGGTTTGGTGATGTGTATCACTCAAGTGATATCTTGGGTTGTTCACTCAGACCGGACCAGCAGCTTGTTTCAGGGCATGTCATGTTTCTTGCGGCAAACAACAGGTGTATCTAGGTTTTCATAGGAGTGCCAGCAAGCTGCCATATGTGTCCTAGACGTATTGCACACGCCTGACTCCGTAGTGACATGACTAGTAGCAGTTTTGAATGTGCTATGTAACTTGCCATTGATGTTGTTTGACAGTTATTCTCCATTCTTCCCAAATATGTCCTGCAGGGCACCGCCTCTACCAAGGCCATTTCCAGACTTGGCTACCATGAGGGAACGTGACTGCATCTGACATACAGATTCACTAGCCAGTTGATTCAGGACTTGACGAACAAGCTGGCACCACATCTCCAACCGCAACACAGGTATCCTACTACGCTGACCCCCAAGATAAAGGTGATGGCAGCCCTCCATTTTTTTGCGACAGGTACATTTCAATTAACCATAGCTGATGTAGGAGGAATGTTACAAACAATATTCAGCCATGTCTTGCGTGAAGTGTTAGCAGCCATGTTGAAGCATATAGATGAATTCATCAAATTTCCTACTCCTGAAGACTTGTGAGATGTCAAGGGTGAATTCTATGCCCTGGGTGGGATGTCACAAGTAATTGGGTCCATTGATGGAAAACATGTGGCTCTGGTGCCACCACAGGCTCAGGAACAGGCTTACCACAACAGGAAACAGTATCACTCAATAAATGCCCTGGTGGTGTGTCTTGCTAACATGCTGATTTCCCATGTTTGTGCACGTTTTTCAGGATCGTGCCATGATGCATTCCTCATGAGGCGTAGCAGGGTGCCAAGAATGATACTGCAGCTGCGCAACGATCGGGCATGTCTTGTTGGTGGGTATACTCTGTGTGTCCTGTGTGTTTCAGTATCTTTTGCTCTGTCTGCATCTCATGAACCACTAATTTGCATGATGTATATTTGCAGGTGACTCGGGATATCCCAACATGCCTGATGACACCTCTCCGGAACCCAAGAACAGCTGCTGATCAGCGGTACAATAATGCACACGGGCAGACCAGGCGAGTGATAGAGCGGACGTTTGGCCTCCTGAAGAGCCGATTCCGGTGTCTCGATAAGACCTGCAGATACCCCCCATATGCCCCGGCCAAGGTCTGTAATATCTTCATCGTGTGCTGCATGCTGTACAACATGGCAGTTGAGAAGGCTGAGAAGGCAGTACCACTCATCCTGGATCCTGGGGAGCAGGAACATCTACCCGTTGAGGATCAAGGAAGTGGTCAGGATGCAAGTGATGGGGAGGAGGAGGATGATATCCGGAGTCAGCTCATGCCAACTTCTTCTCATAATGGTGAGTCACTGCGAATGAGAGTGCAAGCTTGTAGCATTGAGTGGCATGTGTTGCAAAGTGTGTGTCTAGCTGACTGTATGCAAAGTCACATTGATGTGTGTTCTGATGTGTCACGCAAATGCTGATGTCATGCCACACTGAAATGCGCAATGACTTAGCTTGAAATTTACATGTGTACTACATTGTTTGTGTTTTGTACCTGCCCATGTCTTTAGGAAAGATTTGTAACAGTGAGTCCTTGTGTGTCTCTCATTCCCAGGTTGCTGTGCCTGTTGTCTGTTTGTGTCATCTCAGACCTCCTGCTATTCCTCATGATGATTGTAATGTGGGCCGAATCAGCATTCCATGCACTGACATATGTAAATGTCAGTTCGGGTAAGAGATTCAAACAGGATTTTTTGGGTGTTTACGGTTTGGGAATGTGTGGGAAGTGTTTCTGTGCATGTTTAAGAACCATCCATACATGTCTAATCACCATGGATCAAATTACATGTTGCACCACTCCCATGACAAGAAAGTCACCCTTCTTGACAGTCATCTGTTGTGGAGTATTGACTCTGGTGAAGGCATCAATGTGTGTCAAGCTTGACCCTGACACATTGCGGTTTGCATGTGTTGACAGTGTGTGGGACATCACAACCACAGGCCCCATGGGGAATTGCAGTCTCACTGTGTACAGCAGGATGTGTTTGGCTCATCCACTTATTCTTGTGTGCCAGTACAGTTTGATTTGTAATCAACCATGTTGTGAAGGTTTGGGCCAGCATATGTCCCACTTGTTCTGTCAAGTGTCCTGTGAGTCTCTTCGTATGGATGCATTGCCCCTTGTGTCAGTATGTCATGTCACTGTCACGTTGCTTCCTCAAGGCCGGTGGAGAATACTGCTTTGCAAGCCTTCTCAGTCAGTTGATGTTAACTTTCTATTCCCATTATGCCAGGAACGTTGCGCTGATGATGTCACAACGTTGTGCTGTAGCTAATGTAAACGCTTCAGTTGCACCAGTCGGGTGACGTCAATCCCAGGATTCTCTTGTGGCGTGCTGCATATCTTGGTCACTGTAGGGTTGGTATTGGTCACTGTAGGGTTGGCTCCATCCGTAAGATTCTCCCACTCCTACCATTCCAGTCAAGGAAATTGGTCATTCAGGGCCTCATACTGTCCAGACTTGACTACGGCAATGCCTTACATCTTGGTTCCCCCAAAAAAGTCATCTCTAGGCTGCAGGTGGTGCAAAATGCGGCCGCCAGAAATCTCACTGGCACCAAAAAACGCTGCTCTGCCAAACCTGCACTCAAAGAACTCCATTGGCTCCCTGTGGAACAAAGGGTGCATTTCAAGGCCATGTGCCTAACCCACAAAATCCTGCATGGAAAAGCCCCCCCGGTCCTGAAAGATCTCGTGACTCCCCATACGACAAACAGAACCCTACGCTCTACCAATGCCCACCTGACCAAAATACCTAAGATCAAAAAAACACGTTTTGGAGGTCGGCAATTCTCATTTCAGGCGTCCAAGATGTGGAATACTCTTCCACCAGACCTTCGGGCCCAACCTAATCTCCTAGCATTCCGCAAATCCCTGAAGACATGGCTGTTCCCCTGATCTCTTCTCTACCCGCCGGTCCCCTCCTCTGGAGAGCATAGTGGATTTCAGATAGCGCGGGGACGCTTTCGGGCAGCCATGCGCTCTATAAATCTACAAAATAAAAATAAATAAATAAAATATTGTGGCATTGCTCCTCATTACTCTCTGTTGATTTCCGGACCAGCAGCTTGTTAGGTTAGGCCTTTAAAAGCACAGTTGGACGAGACAATGACTGTCTCTTGTAGAGCTTCCTTGTGTTTACATAATTCCCTCCCTCGTCGGATGAGCTTCTTAAGGCTCTTGCGAGTGATGTATAATTTCTCTTCTTGACCCTCACTGATTGCCAGGGGTAACTATGGATTGTTACCTTTGTGTGAGTAGCACTGCAGCACATTAGTATTTTTGTTAATTGGAGCATTATTCATACACTGTGAGTACCTTCATTACTGCATGGCTCTAATTGCATTGAAGCAGCCTGCACAGCGTTATACACCCTGCATTTTTGCAGAAAAACTCTGCTACCTTTTATGTGTCCGTGTTCCAACATCAGATCTAGTATAATTGTCATTTCTGTGATGCCAAGTATGATACATTGGCTGTTGTTTTCATTTACAGGTGTAACGGTTACAGTTTAGGTCCTGAGGTATTTTATGAATCAGTGGCAAGATGTGTTGAATGCTTATGCTTGTTTACCTTTGTTTCAGATCTCCCTCCCTGCTGTTCCCTTCCTTTTCTTCCCTCTCCTGATCACCCTTTTGAGTCAGTAATTTATACTCAGACCAAGGGGCTATCGGGAGGTGGACCATTATGATCATCGCACCTTTATGAGGATACAAGGAACCAACAGTACCAGGCAATGCGCACATTGTCTCACCAGCATTACAGGTAAACTCCTTGCATGACTGTTATTTTCTTCTGAGCAATGGGACTGGACATGGACATTGGCGAAAGCAGCATGGCCTCCACTCAAACTTAATCCATTTGTATAGCAAATGTGTCCCACACACTACAATGTGCATCATTACTGTCACCGCAGATCTCTTACCAGTTTGCATGCATCATCTATGCATAATTGACAAAGATTGTGCATATGGGAGTATGTGCACTGTGGCAACATGCATGGTGTTCATCATAGCTAATGATCCATATTGTGCATGAAGTACATGGTTGTGTATGTATTGTTGCAACTTGATACACACAACGAACAGCCCACACCGGCTGACGCTGTGTGTTCTGTGCACAGCTCGGCCTTTTGGTGCCTGATCCTGTGCCCGTCATTTACGGTGATTGTTCTTCCATTTTAGTTCTGTGACCCATGAGTAACCAGACAGTCCTTCCTTTCCGTACACTGGTTACATTGTGCCTTTCAATCCTCCTTCTCTTTCTGTGCTAGTTTTTGCATGGTGTCTCACTGCTTCCACCATCATGTGTTCACTCATTCCTGCTGCTGCCTCCGCTGCAGCACCACCCCACCGAGTGCCCTGATTCTGCAACACACACACCTCCCAGATCCTCCTCCCTCCCTCCACCCATTGTTAATGCAGGTATCAGCTTGTCAGTGCCACTGTTGTGCCACATCCGTGCCAAAGGCAGGACCGTCTGCGCCTTCAACATTGACAGTGCAAGACCCTCAGGTCCTTCCATGACGCAGGTAACACAACAGACTCATGCTCCAGCCACCCTCCAAACAGGGAACACAAGACATTCATCCACCTGCTATCAGGCAACCCCTAAGCGCAATCATTACAGCTTTGCTGGCTGTGTGTGCAACTCCTACTGCCAACAGCACGCTGCCCTGCATGGCAGACCATGTTCATACAGGCAGGTCATGTGCCTCCTACTGCACAACTGCAACTTCCACCAGCACGCCATTGGACTCTGTCACCTCAGCCAACACAATAGCCCCGCACATCGCCTTCATTACAGTGACCTGGTTGAACGCATCATCAGCACACTACATCTACATTGCCATCACAGACGGATACAAGATCATCCACATGGACCACACCAACACTCAAGGACGATGACTAGCAGGAGGGCACTTACCTTGCTCAAATGCCATCGGGCGAGCCGTGAGGGAAACGGCAGCAGCGCTCCTCTCCACCAGACGCCGGGAGGCACGAGGTGAGTCGGAACTACACTCCCCAGCAGCCTCTGGGGCGGCAGCACGCCCGTGACGCGCTAGGAGCGCCCGGAGGCGCTAGAAAAAGCCTGACCCCCGGGAGCCAAGGGGGAACACCAGGAGGGCACTTACCTTGCTCAAACGCCATCGGGCGAGCCGTGAGGGAAACGGCAGCAGCGCTCCTCTCCACCAGACGCCGGGAGGCACGAGGAGAGTTGGAACTACACTCCCCAGCAGCCTCTAGGGCGGCAGCGCGCCCGTGACGCGCTAGGAGCGCCCGGAGGTGCTAGAAAAAGCCTGACCCCCGGGAGTCAAGGGGGAACACCAGGAGGGCACTTACCTTGCTCAAACGCCATCGGGCGAGCCGTGAGGAAAACGGCAGCAGCGCTCCTCTCCACCAGAAGCCGGGAGGCACGAGGAGAGTCGGAACTACACTCCCCAGCAGCCTCTGGGGCGGCACCCACCCGTGACGCGCTAGGAGCGCCTGGAGGCGCTAGAAAAAGCCTGACCCTCTGGAGCCATGGGGGAACACCAGGAGGGCACTTACCTTGCTCAAATGCCATCGGGCGAGCCGTGAGGGAAACGGCAGCAGCGCTCCTCTCCACCAGACGCCGGGAGGCACGAGGAGAGTCGGAACTACACTCCCCAGCAGCCTCTGGGGCGGCAGTGCACCCGTGACGCGCTAGGAGCGCCCGGAGGCGCTAGAAAAAGCCTGACCCCCGGGAGCCAAGGGGGAACACCAGGTGGGCACATACCTTGCTCAAACGCCATCGGGCGAGCCGTGAGGAAAACGGCAGCAGCGCTCCTCTCCACCAGACGCCGGGAGGCACGAGGAGAGTCGGAAATACACTCCCCAGCAGCCTCTGGGGTGGCAGCGCGCCCGTGACGCGCTAGGAGCGCCCGGAGGCGCTAGAAAAAGCCTGACCCCCGGGAGCCAAGGGGGAACACCAGGAGGGCACTTATCTTGCTCAAACGCCATCGGGCGAGCCGTGAGGGAAACGGCAGCAGCGCTCCTCTCCACCAGACGCCGGGAGGCACGAGGAGAGTCGGAACTACACTCCCCAGCAGCCTATGGGGCGGCAGCGCGCCCGTGACGCGCTAGGAGCGCCCGGAGGCGCTAGAAAAAGCCTGACACCCCTCTCGCCGCGTGAGATGCGCGCAGGAGCGACCGGGAGAAACCCAGGACAAGGGCGGGCCCTCTGTGGCCCTCAGAGGCCTGAGGAGACTGGACTGGGCCAGGGACTTTACATTGCCTTCTGGATTTCTAGCGTACTACTAGCTTGTAAGACTTTTTTTAATCATTTATATTTTTGTTATCTTTGTTTGGTATTAGTGCTTAGACTTAAGGGTACTTGCGTGGAAGCTTACCTTTTTCACTGTGTATAATGTCTATATCCAAATCTGACAAAGTGATGGCGGGACCTGCTACTTTAGACAATTTCCTGGTCAGGAAAGTAAATCAGAATATTCAAGAGAGGCGTGTATCTCTGGGGAAAGGTACTGTGATAGGGGATACACTATCTGAAAATCCCCCAATTAGTCTGACCCAAGATTGTGCAACTAACACGAGTGATGTCATCCCTACTCATTCTCCAGCGCCCATTGTAGTGAATGTGGAGGTTCATTCTGATTCAATGGCACTGTCAAGTCCTGAAATTGGTGTGTTGAATGAGACACAACCTGAAATCAGGCCCATGAGAACCTGTAGAACACTGTCTCAAAGGGAGAATGGGAAACATAACAATCCTAAGCCTAAAAAAAGGATAGTAAAGCAATTACTAGTTCTGCTATAACTATCCCTTTTGTATTCACGGGCACCAATGGTAATGGTAATGGTAAAGGTGTAAACTTAAATCCTGATTTCCTTGCTTCACTTCTAAAAAATCTAGAAGTTTCTTTAACAGCAAAAATGGAGGAGATTATTAAACCATTAACTATTAAGATAGATAACCTAGCAAAGGAAGTGACTAGGCTGGGTGGCCTGTTATCGTCACAATGCAATATCTAGTGGAAATGTAACATCTAGTGGAAATGCACACTCTGGGGTGAACGGGGGAGAAATTGTTGAAGTTATTGATACACGTAACAGGGGGAGGGTGAATATTGCTGTCGCAGGCGCCTCAGGGTCTGAAACATCTATACGACCGGATATACGACCGGATATCCCTGTGGCAACTGCCTTGCAGCAACAATTATCTACAAACCCCCAAAGCAGTAGAGCTCCCAGACCCCTGAGGTACAACCGCTATCTTAACTTACCACCAGATTGTGCTCCGTTTGTGGTAGTACTGACTAATGTGCCCCCTTGTGGCACTCATCCCGCATCTCCCTTTGATGAATCTCAAACCTCTTTGAAAAATAAGACAGTGTCATGGCTTAACAAAAACTGTGGTTTTCCCATCTCATATTGTGATCAGATAATGACAGTTAGGCGTGTAAACTGGGTGGGGCTGTCTAAAAAGACTGGGTCGGAGGATTGTATAGTTGTTAATTTCAAACACCCCCAGCATGTGGCAACTGTCCTTTTGAGAGCTTCTGCACTGGTATACAATACGAACAGTATCTGTGTACGTCCCCTGGGTTACTTTTATGCACATTTGTGCAAACCTCCACCACAACATAGTCTAACTTGAACCTTTTACTCCTGTGCAAGAGACTCCATTCCTTTATAACATCATTAATCCATGTGGGTCAGGTGGACCAAATAGAACTTATAACAATAGCCCCAGTTCTGGGCACTATCAATATGGGTCGCACTTAAATACACAGAATAGATATGAAGTGCTATCCGGCCTTGAGATGTGTGATTGACGGGGGGCACCTGCAGCTCAGGATACTAGGGCTACAGGTGAATCTACAAATCGAGTTAAACCAGTGGACATAATGCCAGGATGTCTTGTTGTCTCTTGGAATATTGCTGGCCTTGCGGCCAAAATGTCTGATGCAAATTGGGTAACTTATATTAAACAATTTTCAATGATCTGTTTACAAGAGACCTGGGAGTTAGGCTGTAACCTCTTCTTAGAAGGGAATAAGGCCTTCTTTGCGCCAGCCTTGCCATCATTGCGGGGTAGGCCCAAGGGGGGCCTTGTAATTTTCGTTTCCATATTATTACCCTGTGAAGTACGAAGAATTGAAGAATTGAAGCACATCATACAGGTGTAATGGGCTTAACTCTAACTGGAGGTAATGTTTGTGTGGGCCTGGTGAATTTTTATAATGCTGCTTATGATAGTGCAAGTAGGAATCACATTCATATATTAAATTCTTTTGTCTCTAATTCTATGGAAAATGTGGGCCATAACCTCATGATTATGGGGGACTTTTAACCTGCATCCTTGTATTGATCCATTGCACAAGTGTTTAGCAGAAATGATCTGTGAACGTGTGGACTGTCTTCATATGGAGCACACTAAGGAGGGGGAATTGTGCAATGACCTACTGAATGACTTTGACCTCTCTCTGGCTATGTCTCTAAAGGACCCGCTATATTGTTTTGATACCCCAACCTTTAAAGCGCATGGAAGGGGTACCTTTATAGACCATATACTTGTTTCGCGGACGATGAAAACTTTCTTAGATTCTTTTTGCATTGTTCCTAGCGAATTTAGTGACCATAACCCCCTGACAATCTGTTTAAAATGTCCATGGGTAAAAAAAGGTAATAAGATCATTAATCAAGGTAGATTGGGCACAACAGATGGGAGAAGGCGGTTAAAATGGTCCATGGTCTCTGCGGATATCTTTTATAAGAATATCTCTGAAGGGTGTGCAGAAGATATTAAAATCTGTACTGATGTGGGGGGTGAACCTAGGTTGGTTCTAGAGGCTTATCAAAACATTTCGGAGAAGGTGTCAGCGCTTTTATCTGTCCCTAATAAAACCCAGGTCAATATAGGCCCGAGATGGTTTAGCCACTACTGTACTATAGCTGCTCGCAAACTGAGGCTTGCGCTGTCAGCTTCCCCGAGGAATCGGGAGGTCGTAAAACTCTGTAGAAAGGAATACAAGGCTATTACTGTCGCCCGTAAGGAGTTTTTGAGGAAAGAGGCCTGGGAGGAACTGCTTGACCCCTCTACCCTGAACAGCAGCACCAAATTCTGGGCACTGGTTAAAAAACCTTTTTTGACCGAGGACCCTGGAGATGGACTTGTCTGTTGTATAACTAAAGAGGAATGGGAAAGTCATTTTAAAAGCCGGTACTACTCTGAGGGATCTGGAACTGTGGTTGTTGCCCCCATGAAAGGGACAGCACTATTATCTTTGACAAAAATGAGGTCTTGGCTGCCATAATGGGTCTTATTGAAAATAAAGCTCCAGGACCTGACGGAATACCTCCAGATCCTTACAAATCTGATCCAGCTTTCTGGGCTCCCATTCTGGTCGCTGTATTTAATGCTGCGGCCACAGTGGGTGGTCCGGGAACGTGGGGTCTGTCAACTATAGTCCCTGTCTTCAAGAAGGGAGATAGGGGTAGTCCCTAATTGACTCAATGGTTAAGATTATGGGGAGAGTCATACTCCAACGCCTAACAAGCTGGTCGAATGAAAACAATATTATGTCGATTTCCCAATATGGCTTTTGTGAAGGGCGCTCTACTATAACTCAGTGTCTCAACCTGTTTCTTATTCTGAATAAATATACCGTTGTTCAGAAAGGAGTAAGACACCTTGCCTTCATGGATCTGTCCTCAGCCTTCGACTGTGTCAACAGGGGGAGGCTGTGGCAGACCATGAAGACAAGGGTATTGATAGGGGGACCGTGGAGGTCCTAGCGGATCTGCATAATAACACAAGAGCCAATGTGAGGTTCTCATCGACTGGGGAAACCACAGGAAGTTTTAGCATTAATAAAGGAGTATGTCAGGGGTGTATCTTGGCCCCTTTTCTTTTTAATTTTTATATAAATGATTTAGAGGCTGAACTACAAGATGTTAAATCAGATTGTCCTAGAGCTGGTGCGAGGGGGATTCCTTTACCTTTATATGCCGACGATGCGGTTTTAATTTCACGAACAGAAATAGGTCTCCAGGCACTTTTGAATGCTTTTAATAACTTTATGTCTGATAGGGACCTTATGGTCAACAACTCTAAATCTTATATAATGCATGTTGGCCGCCAATCTAAAAAGAAGTTCAATTTTAAACTGCACTCCGCAATTATGCAAGAAGATGGAAGATTGGTATTTTCTAGAGTGCTGTGCGGAGACTAAAGGTACTGTGCATTTGTGTTGAAAGTGGAGGTCGAGCAGTGGCTGGTCTGTCTAATTGGTTGCGAAGCAGGAATTATTAGCTAATGCACAAACTTTACAAGCTCTTGTCTTGTTGTGATTCTGTATATGATAATGTTAAAGTTTCAAAAACAACCTCTGGGTATTGGCAAACTCTTTTAAAGAAACTAAATTTTAATCAAATCAGGCCTGCCCTTATGTACTTACAGCTGCTGCACTCTGATAGTGTCCTCCAGGTGCTAGAATTTTTAAAACTAACTATGAGACTAAGAAAATGTTTAGATGAGTAATTGTGAATCATCTGCAGCCCAACGCACTAATGCACTTTTTCTTGTACTGATTCTGTCTATGCACTCTTTTAAGGACCATATGTGTTGTATGTAATCTAGATTGACTTTGTAATTATTGTAATGTTTTATTATGAAATGTTTAATGCTGTGTACTTTTATGGATTACAATATATCCAAAATAAAGTCAATTTGATTTGATTTGACTAGCAATTTTATCAACATTACCCCCTCAGAGTCACATACAACAGCAAGGACACCCTCAGCATTGTCAAACATCTGCACTTCAGGTTTCACACCAACCCCCAGACCAACCTCAGTCTAACTATCATCTACAGATCTCCAGGCCTACACCCACAATTCTGCTAAGCCATCTACAATTATTATAATAGTCATGTATTGAGCACACATGTAAGCCAATGGGGTCGTCCCAGCGCTGTAGTGTGCCAAAAATGAGGCAGCAAATGGAGAGAATTTAATCTAGCAGGCTAAATATCCAGGTATTAAGGGCTTAGCGAGAATAACGTTCAAGCAGAATCAGACGCAGCAGAAGAGGTAGCTTAGTCCAACATTGGGTGGTTCCTACCTGAGAGATACACCTCCTGATCTAGGTTCAGCTAAGCAAGCACTAATGAGCAAGTGCTTGTCATTGGAACATAGAGATCGTGATTGACAATAGGGACTCAGTCTCCTCCTAAGGTAGACCGGACCACGCCCCTTGTCCTGCCCAGAAGGCGAGTGTAAGCGCCTTTAATTCTATTTGTGTAGCCATGGCAGCCAATGGAGTGGTCTAAGACACCGGGAGATATGTTGTCGAAGTGAGACTCCACATACCAGGCAGGCAGCAGCATTTTTGTCTGTCTGCAGTATACGGAGCAAGGCTAATGTGAGACGTATGTATGAGACTTTTGCGTAGTGTAAATAGGAGGTAATCAGTGCATGAACCACCGTTTTTTCGGGTTACAATGTGCAGATAGTGTATAATTCTCTTGATGAGTTTAATCTTGCAAAAAAAAAAAAACGCACCCGCCACTTGTACCTGTGTGGCAAGGGATAGTTGATTGTCCCATCTTACTCCCAGATTCCTTGACATATCCCCACACATATGTTGTAGAATCATAGTAAATGACTGCAACATCAATTTCAGTAGTTTTGGTTTTGTTTATTTATCGTTCTTGTGTGGGAAACGTGAGTTAGTGATGGGTGCTGTACAAAAAGGGGGGAATCCAAAGTTCACAAAGGGAGATGTGATGCCTTGCAGTTTGAGTCAACAGAGTCCAGACCACAGTGCTTGCCATCATTGTTCAGACTGCAACCAGCAAGTCCATGTGGGAGAGTAGGACAGTCAATGAGGTGATACTGTTGCACACAGACTCCAGGTGCCAGACCAGGTGTCCTGGGAGATGCGCATGGCCCGCTGCCTCTCAGTGTGTCTACCGTGGACGACCCACCTTCCTTGAGGGGCCCTCATGTGCAGGCCTTGACGATGCACGGGACGCTCCATCGGACAAATCCTCCCCCTCCTCCCTCCCTGTGCCTGGTGGACGTCTTTGCCTTGAAGTGTCTTGCTTGGTGACACAGGGAGGGTGCTGCATGTTGTCAGCAATCCGACGAAGTGAATGGCTAATGTCCCTATGCACCTCCAGAAGCTCAACCAGTCTTGCCTTCATCCGTCCTTGGTGTTGTTGCTGACTGGGATGTTGCTCGGCCTGCATGTTTTTTATCTATGTGAGGGCCCCCACTACCTGGCTGAACTCCCTGGTGTCTCGTCGGTATGCCTCCTTGATGTTGCGGAGCTCAGACATACCGGGACCTGCAGCTGGCTGGTCAGGTTCTTGCCTCCGCCTGCTGCCACTCCCGCCACCCCTGCCCACACGAGCCTGGCCTGCCGTTGTGGGCACATCGGCTTGACGGAACCCGTGAGTGATGACAGTGGTGGTGTTGTCTGCCCCCTCCTGGGTGGCCGTCAAACCTTGTCCCTCATTGTCAGACTGGCTCAGTTCTTGAGTGTGGGCAGGGCTCCGAGCTGTCTGCTGGGATGTGGCAGGAATGGTGGTGGCGGTTGGCGCAGGTGTGCCTGATCCAGATGCTGCACCATTTGGGGCACCAGAGGTGCCAGGTCGGTCGGGGTCATCCATGGAGTGGTGAGAGGCATCCCTGTCAGTGGGATGAGGGTTCAGCGGAGCCTGGGACTGTGAATCATCTTCCCCATCGTTGGGGTTTGGTTCCGCACGTTGCCCTGTGGGTGTGAGAGACAGACAATGTTAATGCCATGTAATGCAACATCCATTTCTCATACACATTGTAGTTGTCACTGTTCCACCTGGTAGTTGTCCATGCTTTGGATTGTCCTCAATGTTCACTTGTGGATGGGTATATTGTGGGGTCGGATTGATATGTGCTCCTGAGTCATTGACATGGCGGGCATATTTACTATAACTGGCACAGCCCTGCATATCAGCAGGGATTCATCAATCATTGTGCACCACACCCATGCCAGCACAGATGCAACGCATTTACATTGTGGAGCACCAAGATTTAAAAAATGGGTCAGCAATGTCACACATCTGTGCTGTATAAGTAGGCGCATTGCTGGAGTAGCGTCACCAGCGCAAAACAGCTCCAGCAATGGTTTGTGGGGCCCTATCTGCACAATGTAGCTTCATTCCTTATGCCTGCATCAGCCATGCACAGGGTTTTGACGCAGCATGTGCTTAAAAGTGACAGAGTGAAATCTTGTAGATTTCACATAGCCGCTTTTGGGAGGCTTGGCTGCGCCGTGATGCCCACGCCTCCCCTTCCCCCCTGCGCCAGTTCACCTACTTATAGCATAGGGCTTTAGAACGTGACACATCTCCCAGATGCGTCACCTTGTAAATTCCCAGCACCATGGTGCCTCTTTTGTGCTGCCGCTGTGTCACAAAGGTGACGCAACGGCGTCGTGAAAGAAGCGCAAGGGACTTGTAAATGTGCACCGTGCATTTGTTGCTTGGATGCTTCATCAGATCTGAATTGGTTTTGTTGTGTTACATGAACATTGTGCCAGTGGGGCACTCCATTGCCTGTCCCAGGAGGGTATGCTTGTGTATGGAGTGTGTGTGACAGGTCGTTCTGGTAGTTGTAGAATGAGTTGGCACTGGGCCTCCCCCGTGGTGTGGCTGTCCCCCCATGGAGCATGCTGCCATGACAATGGTTGTGAGTTCCTACCCAAGGTATATGACCTTTTTGTCCTGGTGTTTGTGTCAGCACTGGTCACAGGAGGGCCTTGTGCTGCCTACACCAGGGCCCAGTGTCAGCTATCTTGTCAGTACATTCACACTCCATGTGCATCGAGCATGGTGCATGGGTGTGCACCTGGGCCATATGGGAGGAGTGCAATTGGACATGGGCATCCACAGAGATGTTTATAGGGCAGGGAAAAATTCTAGATTCATCACCATCCCCCTTCCACCCTTCTTACCCTCTGCCTTGCACCCTTCCCACCCTCCACCTTGCACCCTTCTCACCCTACTCCTTGCACCCTCCTCCCCTCTGCCATACAGCCTTCAGGCCCTCAGCCTTGCACCCTCCTCCCCTCTGTTTTGCACAATTCTGGGCAAACCCCTTGCACCCTACCCACCCAATGTAGGGTGCTGCCACCTGGGACAACGGGACCATTTGTAAAGCATGATGGACTAGGGAAGGCCCTGATTGGGCCAACACGAGAAACACTGGAGATCTAGGGGGGCCAAGAGCCCCCCTTGCCCCCCATGTGGACGCACAGGGAATTGGGTCTGATTTGGGGTCCTACAATGCATTTCGTGACACCCACCCTCCCAGAATACTGGATGTCTATTCTTGGGTTTGTGCTTCCTGTAGCATGGGACATGGCATTGCCTTGCTTTGTCAATGGGACATACACATGTTAGTGGCATTTGCGTTGTTTTTGCCTGTAGTTATGGCCAGCTGGTGCTTGGCTCTTGTTGCAGGCATTTTTTGTACTTGGAGTGTAGATGCCATTACCCCCATGTTACATGAGTTGTTTGTATACTCACCAGGCTCCACGATTCCTTCAATGCCATGTACTCCCACCGGTGGTAGCAGGGCCATGACCTTCTCCTCCCAGGGCTGGTACTGTACTGGTCTGCGGGGACCACCACCTCCAGTGCCTTGACTCTGTAGACAGTTTTCGTCCATCTTCCTCATCACCATCCTCCGCAGATTGTACCACCTGGACTGGCAATCCTTCCTGGTGCATCTGATGGGTGCAACAGCATTCACCTTATTGACGATCCTCTGCCACATGCATCTTTTCTCCCCTATGGTGGTCTTTCTGACCAATGCACCAAACAGTGTGGTTCGACTCTGATGACTTGATCTACATGGATCTCCATCTCCTCCTTTGTGAACATTGGATTCTTCTGTGCAGACATGGTGGGGGCTGAATGTGATGGGGGTGAGGGTGTGTATGGATGTGGGTGTGTAGATATGAATGTGAATGGGGGTGTGGGTCTGTTTGTGATTGGGGGTATGTGTGAATGTGGATGTGTGCAGTTGTTTGCATGTTGTCTGTCTCTGTGGCTAAATGGGTGTGTTGCAAAGGATCATAATTTGTGTGTGTGGGCCCTTTTTATTGGTCCATTTGTGCCTGTTTAGAGTTGGCCAGGACATTCATTTCCAATGGTGTGTACACAGGAGATATGATTTGTCGTGTTGTGCGAGTCGTTTGCACCCTCCTTGTGCTGTTTTATTGGGTTTGTGTGAGCTTCGTTCAGGGGGTATTCGATTTGTATTTGCTTTTGTGGCTAGCTCATACACGACGTTTTTCTGGGGTTCCCGTGCGCTTCGTCAAGGGGGTTTCGAATCGTATTTGCTTTTGTGGCTCGTGCATACGCGACGTTTATACGGGGTTCGCGTACGCTTCTTTCAGGTGGGGTTTGAATCGTATTTGATTGTGTGGCTCGCTCATGTGTGATGTTTTCTGGACGAATCGTAGTTCATATGCGACAACGTTTTCCCGTACGAATCGCGTTCTCGGTCTTCTTTCTGGATCGTACTTGTCGGGTCGTACGGCATGTTTACGAATTGTACGGTTTATTTCCCGAATCCGTATCATATGGATTCTCGCTTGAATTTCATATGGTTAGCAAGGATTCGGACGTATTTAAGAAGAATGGATCGTACTACGTGATTCGTACTGATTTGTACAATTCGTACGGAAACGGCTATGAATATGAATCGTCGGACGGTTTTCTTTCCCGAATCGGAATCGGCCCCTAGGTGTGTTTCTTTTACCAGGACTAAATCAGAGGCTTGTCTTTTGAGATATTGCAGCACGATGCCTCTACAGAGCTTTCCACCATTTTATCTTTGGAGGTGATATATATGAGCCCTGGAACAAATAGTGGGGGGCAGCCATTATTATAGCCGGCCCTTCTCTTACAGTACTAGACATTAAGTGGTGTATAGGAGCACAAATATTAGGTGACAACAGGAACCCAATCTGTTCATGTGTAGCGATATAATGTGTGGCTCATTCCATTGACTCAAACAATGTGACTTGAATACAAAAACATAACAAAACCCCCAAACCATTCAGCTGCCCCCCTCCCTGCCCCCTGCCATTGGATTGGGAACTACTCACTCCCCAACAAGGCAGAGTGCCTGTCGCCTCCCCCCTATTTGGAAAGGTGCCTGGTACGCAGCCTCTCATCCCCCCAGATCTAAACATTTCAATAGATAAAACTGCATGGTGTGATTAGACCCCAGCGCCAAATGGATCTTTTAAGAGTTATGTTGGGAGTCCCCTCCCATCTCTAGGTATATTTATTTGAGTGTATTTGGCAAAGTTCTCCTTGTAGAGACCCCCTGTGCAATCCCTTATAATTACTCCTTGATACACCCAGATCCACTTATCTGTAGTTTGTGCTTTCCATTGTTAAGCAGAGTTCAATGTCTTTTTAGCTCCTGGATATCGAGTCTACTTCTTTGGCAGCTGAGTTGGCCCACATCCCACTGGAGGGCTCTGTTCGGCTGCTTCTTAGTCCAGCATATCTCTCTTTGCTAAGCTTTCCTACTCAAAGCCATCTATTCAGCCAGTCCCTTGCTTCCTCTGAGGAGGAGAAAAACCATGTCTTGCCATCCACTTTAATGCATAGTTTAGCTTGAAAAAGTATTGCGTACTTTATGTCCTTTTCTCTCATTGCCTTTTTAACAGCAAGGGAGCTACACTGTTGATTTATAACTTTTGTGGTGAAGTCTGTAAAACAGGATACCTCACTGTTCTCTTGTTTAAGGGTTGGATTGTTGCATGGGGCTTGGAGTATTGCATCTCGATCTCGAAAATTAAAGACACTGTGAGAAGTTAGCCTGGTATATAATGCTCACTAATTCTAGTGATCACTTTGTACCATGCCAAACAAGCCTTATGATGATCAGTTGTAAGTCAACCTTATAGACCAGTTATCCTAGTGGTAACGTGGACAAAGCAGTCTTAGGCTAAACTCTGAAAGGCATGTGAAGCCAGCTGTATTACCATACACAACCCCCTTGAATACCAAATGAAAGGACACCACACAGATATATATTGAAAATATATATATATTTATTAACTACAAATATCCCCTGAACTCTTTATGAGCACAGAAGCACAAGCGTTAAACAAAACACAGTTTAAAGTACACAAATGTTGCACAATATGGATGAGCCCTAGGGGCCACCTAAACCATATACTAAGAAAGTGATATAAGAGATACCAATCTAGAATGAAACAGGCCTAGGGCCTTGGGAATCGCTGGAGCTGTTCAGGACTAGCAGTGACTAAGTCGGGAAAGGCCCACGGGACTCGGATGCAGTGTTTAAAGTGCACGCACTCACCAATACAAAGTCTATGGTGCGTAAAAGTTAGAAAGTTAGTTAGTTCGGAACCTTCCGAGTGACCTAGAAAGCTGAAACTTGATACACAGGCCCTAGAGGTGTGTACCAGTGTAGGAACACCGGCGTTACTGATTTACCTCACCCACAGGAAGCGGGTGCACAGGGTCGAAGTAGTGTCGGGTTTCGTCACACTGGTCGATGGTGCTTGGAGCTGAAGATGCTGCAGCGGCTCGAGGTAAAGAGTTCCGGTGGATCCAAGGGTGGATCTGAAGATGTGAAGACCTGAAAGCAGAGGGGACAATGTTCAAAGTCACTAGCCAGTGACTACCGTGGAACCAGATTGGAACCAGGCGATGTCGGGTGCAAACAGGCGTTGTGGTGTAGCTTCTCTCTGCAGCCACATGGACACCGGGGGTTGAGGACGTCCAGGCGTCGGTCACGAGCTGTCCCACGCAGGCTTCTCGCTGTTGGCAGTGTCGGCAACTTGATCGGAGCAAACAGGCCTTGGCTAATGCAAGCCACGCAGGAGTTGGAAAAGGCCTCTTACTCCGACCAGCAAGGTCAGAGTGGGTGCTCCTTTTTACAGGAGCTAGCGCAAGTCTAGAGCAACCAGACCCGCAGTGAAGTTCCACAGTTTCGTCGCCAAGATGGCCGCTGACCACGTGGCTAGTGGCCGGGATGGCACGTCGAGTGGCACAATGCAAAAGGGCCCCACGCAGATTGTGGAGATGCTGGGGGGCTGATCTTCAGTGCAAGGGTTGCTCGGTGGTGGGGGTTCTGAGTCCCCAAAGCACAATGTCGAGGATGCCTCTGATGCTGCACAGTCAGCTCTTCGGGTGTCTTCCAAGATGTCCGGTCCCACGTCTCTCGGCGCTCCACGGGTCCCTTCTTTGTAGGTGCTATGGATCGGGCTTTGAGAAGTCTGGGAGTCTGGGTCTTGTCAGACTCTGGGCTCGGGCTCCGGCGGGAGGCGGCGGCAAAGCAGACATCGATTCGCTGGTTGGTACCTGTATTCACAGGGTGGCCACTCCTAGGCCACAAGGGAGATTCTCTTCAGTCTTCTGTGCAGCAGAATGTCGAAGTCCAGTCGTCTTCATCGTTTAAAGTTGATTTCAGGATGATCTGCTGTGCAATGGCACTGCTCCCACTCTTATTCCCAATCTGAGGGGTGGATCACCTACTAGGGCCCTCCTCTGGGTGGGACCAGGAAGGGGGGCGGTTGCACCCCCTTTCCTTTGTCCAGCTCCTCGCCAGCCCTGGGTCTGGAAAGTCCCAGGACCGGTTTGGACTGGCTTATGCACGGGGACACCTTGTGTGCCTCGGGCATGTCTCAATCTATTCAGACCTGTCCTACCCAATACACAAAACCCTGTCTGGGGTGGTGCTCGCACCTCCCAAGGCAGGAAACCCTTTGTCCAAGCCTCCCTCGCTGGAAGGACTCCCAGCAGCAGGAGGTCAGACTTGTGTCTGTGGTGGCAGCATCCATTTTGTGATGCTGAGGCTCTGGTTAACTTTAACCGGGGTTAAGAATACACACATGTCGTGTCCCTCTAGAAGGGTAGAATGATATCCCCGTCGACAGAACTGTCGAGGGGATAGTATTCCAAATCATATGACACCTTACTCGACATGTTTTGATAAAGCCAAACCAATGATAGCATATAACCACGAGGATTATAATGCACTTAAGAGTATATGGTATGGCAATATCCTGGAACAGCTAAGGGAGTGGTTCCCGACAGCTGCAGACAGGCTCAGCTCATGCTAGAGCACCATCTCACATATTTCCAAGCACTCTTCCTCCAGGATTGAGGAGGCCTTCCATAGGAGTGGCTGATAGGAACATATGTGTCGAGTTTAAGGTTAGATATAGGGATACTATATCGAAGTAAGAGGTGATTACACCAACTTACCCCAGCTGAGTGATCAGCCAGATGTGTCAATTATGAAGGCCAGGCCAGGGGTGGCACAATGCATGCTGCAGCCCCTGGTAGGCTTTGGCTACACCTATGCCCTGGGTACCTATGGTACACTGTTACAGGGGCCTATAAGGTGAACCAGTTCCAATTATGTTATGCACCTAGGGTACATGGAGTCCATTTTAAGGAAAGAGCAATCAGCCTGGGGTCCTGAATAGCAGGATCCCAGGCCAACTATGTCAAAAATCAGCTAAACACCAGGCAAAATGTTTGGGGGTAACCATAGTCAGATATCCACCTTCCTACAGACACTGGCAATTATCAGGCTCTAGGTCCTCGTACGTGGGCATTATCTGTGACGACCTAGAGGACCTAGAGCCAGACTTATTAGTGACAGGGAGAAAGAGCTTACCAACTCCTCTAGGAATTTAATGAATATATTGATAGAGAACGCGGAAAGGAAGTTTAAGAAACTCCTAGAAGAGATTCAGAAAGTGGAGGATGAGATAAAGGAACTTAACCTCCCTGAAGCGACAGTAAAGAACTATACTATTCTTGACAATTATTTCAGTGATTTACAAGGTGACATCAAGCGCAGGAAGGCGAGGAAATTAAAGCGCAATGAAAATGATTATAAATCTGGGCGCGTCTTCACCTTTGCTAGACAATTTGATTATCTAATGAAGCAAAATCGTGGTTCCAAACAGAGAATCACAACTACCCCTAATGCTAGTGATACCGAGGCTTCATCTAATATCAGTTGTGAGAACGAGGATGTGGACGGTGTACAGGTTGCCGAGAATGTAGAGAATAATTTTTTAGAGGAGGTGAAGAGGTTCAGAATAGGGAATCGGGACTCCACGACCAGGGCTGATGTACCGAGAATCCATGTATTGGAAGTATATGAAAATAAACACAGGAGAACCTTAATCTGGAGAGTTTTAAACTGTTGATCATAGAATTGGGACTGTGACATATGCCAATTGATTTGTGTTTAACTGATATTGATTTAACAAACAGTGCTCGGAGGGACTTGGTTTAGAATTGGTTCTGCTCAAACAGAACTTTGTGGGTGTTGGATCTGCATCCTCCTTCCTGGAAGCACCACATGTGATTCTAAATGTATAGATACTCTGATACTATATTGGAGAGCGCTCATCTGTCTGTAGGTATTAATTTCTCTGATAATTTGTGCAGCAAGGAACAGCCACAAAGAGGGTAATTTATACCTGAGAAAATGAATAGGGACAAAGAAGCACAGGACTTATTTAGTAACCTGCAAGCGGGAGGGAGTATTGGCTCTGTCATAAATGTAAAGAAAACTGCTAAGGATGTAGGACTAAGAGTGAAGTTTTGGAAATTAGAGAACCTTAAGAAGCAAGAACTAAATAAATGGTGGGACACCGTGACGTTAAAACAATATCTGACCCTGAACAGGATACCAAGGGAGCTAAGGTCACAGACAATGCCCACGTACGAGGACCTAGAGCCAGACTTATTAGTGACCTTGGAGAAAGAGCTTACCAACTCCTCTAGGAATGTAATGAATATATTGATAGAGAACGCAGAAAGGAAGATTAAGAAACTCCTAGAAGAGATTCAGAAAGTGGAGGATGAGATAAAGGAACTTAACCTCCCTGAAGCGACAGTAAAGAATGATACTATTCTTGACAATTATTTGAGTGATTTACAAGCTGACATCAAGCGCAGGAAGGCGAGAAAATTAAAACGCGATGAAAATGATTATAAATCTGGGCGTGTCTTCACCTTTGCTAGACGATTTGATTATCTAATGAAGCAAAATCGTGGTTCCAAACAGAGAATCACAACTACCCCTAATGCTAGTGATACCGAGGCTTCATCTAATATCAGTAGTGAGAACGAGGTTGTGGATGGTGTACAGGTTGCCAAGAATGTTGAGAATAATTTTTTAGAGGAGGTGAAGAGGTTGAGAATAGAGAATCAGGACTCCACGACCAGGGCTGATGTACTGAGTCCCCATGTTTTGGAAGAATATGAAAATAAACACAGAAGAACCTTAATCTGGAGAGTTTTGGACTGTTGATCATAGAATTGGTACTGTGACATATGCCAATTGACTTGTGTTTAAGTGATATTGATTTAACAAACAGTGCTCGGAGGGACTTGGTTTAGAATTGGTTCTGCTCAAATAGAACTTTGTGGGTGTTGGGACCGCATCCTCCTTCCTGGAAGCACCACGTGTGATTGTATTTGTATACATACCCTGATACTATATTGGAGAGCGCTCATCTGTCTGTAGGTATCCATTTCTCTGATAATTTGTGCAGCAAGGAGCAGCCACAAAGAGGGTAATTTATACCTGAGAAAGTGAATAGGGACAAAGAAGCACAGGACTTATTTAGTAACCTACAAGCGGGAGGGAGTATTGGCTCTCTCACAAATGTAAAGAAAACTGCTAAGGATGTAGGTCTAAGAGAGACGTTTTGGAAATTAGAGAACCTTAAGAAGCAAGAACTAAATAAACGGTGGGACGCTGTGACATTAAAACAATATCTGGCCCTGAACAGGATACCAAGGGACCTTAGGTCACAGATAATGCCCATGTACGAGGACCTAGAGCCAGACTTATTAGTGACCTGGGAGAAAGAGCTTACCAACTCCTCTAGAAATTTAATGAATATATTGATAGAGAACGCAGAAAGGAAGATTAAGAAACTCCTAGAAGAGATTCAGAAAGTGGAGGATGAGATAAAGGAACTTAACCTCCCTGAAGCAACAGTAAAGAACGGTACTATTCTTGACAATTATTTGAGTGATTTACAAGCTGACATCAAGCGCAGGAAGGTGAGAAAATAAAGCGCGATGAAAGTGATTATAAATCTGGGTGCGTCTTCACCTTTGCTAGTCGATTTGAATATCTAATGAAGCAAAATCGTGGTTCCAAACAGAGAAACACAACTACCCCTAATGCTAGTGATACCGAGGCTTCATCTAATATCAGTAGTGAGAACGAGGTTGTGGATGGTCTACAGGTTGCCAAGAATGTTGAGAATAATTTTTTAGATTAGGTGAAGAGGTTTAGAATAGAGAATCAGGACTCCACGACCAGGGCTGATGTACCGAGTACCCATGTTTTGGAAGAATATGAAAATAAACACAGAAGAACCTTAATATGGAGAGTTTTGGACTGTTGATCATAGAATTGGGACTGTGACATATGCCAATTGACTTGTGTTTAAGTGATATTGATTTAACAAACAGTGCTCGGAGGGACTTGGTTTAGAATTGGTTCTGCTCAAATAGAACTTTGTGGGTATTGGAACCGCATCCTCCTTCCTGGAAGCACCACGTGTGATTGTATTTGTATACATACCCTGATACTATATTGGAGAGCGCTCATCTGTCTGTGGGTATCCATTTCTCTGATAAGTTGTGCAGCAAGGAGCAGCCACAAAGAGGGTAATTTATACCTGAGAAAGTGAATAGGGACAAGGAAGCACAGGACTTATTTAGTAACCTGCAAGCGGGAGGGAGTATAGGCTCTGTCACAAATGTTAAGAAAACTGCAAGGATGTAGGTCTAAGAGAGAAGTTTTGGAAATTAGAGAACCTTAAGAAGCAAGAACTAAATAAACAGTGGGACGCTGTGACATTAAAACAATATCTGACCCTGAACAGGATACCAAGGGGCCTTAGGTCACAGATAATGCCCATGTACGAGGACCTAGAGCCAGACTTAAAATAGAACTTTGTGGGTATTGGAACCGCATCCTCCTTCCTGGAAGCACCACGTCTGATTGTATTTGTATACATACCCTGATACTATATTGGAGAGCGCTCATCTGTCTGTAGGTATCCATTTCTCTGATAATTTGTGCAGCAAGGAGCAGCCACAAAGAGGGTAATTTATACCTGAGAAAGTGAATAGGGACAAAGAAGCACAGGACTTATTTAGTAACCTGCAAGAGGGAGGGAGTATTGGCTCTGTCACAAATGTAAAGAAAACTGCTAAGGATGTAGGTCTAAGAGAGAAGTTTTGGAAATTAGAGAACCTTAAGAAGCAAGAACTAAATAAACAGTGGGACGCTGTGACGTTAAAACAATATCTGACCCTGAACAGGATACCAAGGGGCCTTAGGTCACAGATAATGCCCATGTACGAGGACCTAGAGCCAGACTTATAGTGACCTGGGAGAAAGAGCTTACCAACTACTCTAGGAATTTAATGAATATATTGATAGAGAACGCAGAAAGGAAGATTAAGAAACTCCTAGAAGAGATTCAGAAAGTGGAGGATGAGATAAATGAACTTAACCTCCCTGAAGCGACAGTAAAGAATGATACTATTCTTGACAATTATTTGAGTGATTTACAAGCTGACATCAAGCGCAGGAAGGTGAGAAAATTAAAGCGCGATGAAAATGAATATAAATCTGGGCACGTCTTCACCTTTGCTAGACAATTTGATTATCTAATGAAGCAAAATCGTGGTTCCAAACAGAGAATCCCAACTACCCCTTATCCTAGTGATACCAAGGCTTCATCTAATATCAGTAGTGAGAACAAGGATGTGGACGGTGTACAGGTTGCCGAGAATGTATAGAATAATTTTTTAGAGGAGGTGAAGAGGTTGAGAATAGGGAATCAGGACTCCACGACCAGGGCTGATGTACCGAGAACGCATGTTTTGGAAGAATATGAAAATAAACACAGAAGAACCTTAATCTGGAGAGTTTTGGACTGTTGATCATAGAATTGGGACAGTGACATATGCCAATTCATTTGTGTTTAACTGATATCGATTTAACAAACAGAGTGCTCAGAGGGACTTGGTTTAGAATTGGTTCTGCTCAAACAGAACTTTGTGGGTGTTGGATCTGCATCCTCCTTCCTGGAAGCACCACATGTGATTGTAAATGTATACATACCCTGATACTATATTGGAAGAGTGCTCATCTGTCTGTAGGTATCCATTTCTCCGTATTTCAAGTTCATGGTGACCCCCTTCTTTCACCTCTCTCCTTTGTGGCTGGGGGATCACAGCTTTCTGGTAGGCATAGCGAAACAAACGGGTCCCCACTTTACTGCACCCCCTCTTCCCTGGTGATACTTTAGGTCGTGGGCCCAATAGTCTGTATTCTTTATTGGGGGGTACATTCCACTGCTCCTGGACCAAATCTTATTTCCCTGATGGGTATCTGGCTGGTAAATTGATCTGCTTTCACCTTGAAGTGTGGGCAGGCAGGGGTAACAGCTCCCCTCTCTGCCACACAATCAAAACAATCTCAATATTTTTGACACCCCCTTCAAAGAGGCTCACTGCAACTCATGGGGCCCAGTGCCAGCTGCTCCTTCCAGGCATTATATGCTCTCTTCTGCAGTCCGCATAAGATGTTTTTTTCCAGGGGCTCCACCCAGGGATCATTGGCCTCATTCCTCACTCACTGCTATGATTTCCCAGGTCACAGTGTGTCACCTCGCAGCTGCCGATGAGTTCCCTGCAGAGAAATCACATACTTGGATTGATGTGGTTGCACTTTCTCTCTCCGACTTGGTGCACTGACATTGGATCGCTGGCTAGCTGTTCATCTCTCCTGTTTATATGTCTGTGGGTCCCAGACTTCCGACAGTAAGTCGTTTATTTGCAATAACGCTTCGGGCTCTCAGGCGTCCCCGAGCTCTGATATCGGTAGCAGGGGTTAATGGGTGACACCACCGTCAACGGAGGCACTTATTTCATCTGGGATCACCTCTGCTGCACCGCCGCCATTTTGTTTTGCTTTGCAGCCATCCATGCCCGCAGTCCTTTCTTTGTCCTGCTTCACCTTCTGATGCTGAAATGATAAACGGTAGACGCCTGCTGCGACCAGGGCTAGGTTTCACTTGTATTTGGGTTACTTGCTGCAGATTAAGTACAGGATTTGTGGCGGATAGCGAACGAGGGCTCCGGAGCCGCGCTAGTGTGTGGCCATTCTCGCTGGCTGCTAAACATGCCCCCCAACTTAACACCTCTTGAGTTCAGCTCTTTCCCTAATGTTGCACACACTGGAGTTGAAATAGAACTTTTTATTATGATTATTATCATTATTATTATTATTATTATTATTATTATTAATATTATTATTATTATTATGTTTCTTATATAGCGTCAGAATCGACCCCCAAAGAAGTATCTCCGAGCTTGCCTTGGGAACCCGTCCTGGCTTTTCCCTGTGAGATAGCCCCTACAGGGCATCCCCAAGGTGAAAGCCAGGCATCCCGCCGCGGGGGGGCCGTTGTGGAGATTAAGCAAGCTTAATGCCCAGAGTTGCAGAGTGTGAACCCATGATTAGGTCAGGCACCGAAGCGAGAATTATCGAGTCCATGAGCCACACTTACCCCTTTTGAGTCCAATACTTTCTCTACTGTTCCACACAGTGGAGTAGGAATAGTACATTTGAGCCCTCCTAAGCCCACTATGGTTTCCTTACTGTTGCACATAGTGGAGTGGGTAAAGAAAATATAACCCTAGCGAGTCCAAGACTTTTCCTACTGTTCACAGACTTGAGTTTGAACAGCAAATTTTACTATTGTACTGAGGCTACAGGAGAAGAACCCTTTACCTGAGCCAAAAGGGTAGAGAGGTAATCCTAGGAGGAATGTGACCTCCCAATTCTAAATACTAATCCAAAATGGTATCCCACCTAACATGGAGACGGTTGGGCAGTATTCTGAACTATTGGGGCACCATGCACTGAGAAATGGGAAGGTAAGCAATTCCTTTTTTGTTAAAATACCCTCACACTATCTAGAAGTGTCATGCTTCATCATCGGGTTCACTCTGACTCCAAAAGGTCAGGGTGGGCTCCACTACACTTCATGTAGCTCTTAGGAGACATAGGCCAAGGGGTTTAAAGATTAAAAATCCTCCTCTGACTCTTGGTATCCCTTTATTTGTGGAGTCATAGGGGATATTAAAAATAAAGAAAGAGGGGGATGTAAGGAGGTAATGGTCCTATCGCCCTAATGCCAAAATGCTTCAGCCCTTTTGAAGACCCAAAAGGGTCCTGGGCTTTTTTCAGGGCAAATGGATTTCCCTCCCTGGATTTGTGAGTAGGTTATTTCCTATATTTTAATATAAAGTGTAGAAAGCTGCACTTATTAAGGACCGGTGTGTAGAATACTTATCTCTCATGTGGTATCATGGGGTATCCTGTCTACATGTAAAAGAAACATGGATTGTGTTATCACACATGCCCAACTCGCACTGTGCCTTTCTCATCCATATGCCTCATTCAGAATGGGTGCTATAGTGTGCTTTCATTCAACATGCTTTATGTAGATGTGAATCCAACGAGCACTAAAGGTATAATGCTGTCCCAGGTAGTTCCTATTTTCGAGTGATAATGCCATTCACATCTCACTTCCCATATCATGGGAACCAGGTAAGAATTGGTGTAGTGTTTCTACACCCACACATAATAATCATCCTGCACCTTTACACTCAGACTCATACTTAAGGGTCCAGGTATTACCTGTATTTTGTCACCTTACAGTCAGTTTAACTCACTGTATCATAGTTTCTTATCTTTTTGCAGAGGTTCTAGAATGTCTCAAGTGACTACAGGTAAAGGCGGGAGCCCTGTAGTCAGACTCTGTATGAGTAAGAGCCAGGAGTAGGTAGAGAGAGAGGAAACAAAACGAAAGGGACACTCGCTTGTTAATGAACTGCGGCCGATAGTCTCCCACAAGCATCTCTCAGTTGCTTTGAAGTCATTCTTACTCATCCTCACCTCTTACTTGCTTCATCAAAGGTCCTGCCCCATTGCCTCACCTACTTGGTCCCACGTCTCCCGACATTACTGACATCATTTGCCGAAACTGCGTCTTATAGAGTGTTTTGTGACTGAGCATTTCCGAATTGCCCAGGGGTGGAGCCCCGCCCCTGGCGCTTACTGATCATGTCATTCCACAAGTCCCGGGACTGGACTATGGTAATCGATTACATTGTGGTAAATTAAGTCCATTTCTTTATATGATCACGGACACATACCATTTGCCTGTGTTTAGCGTAACGGATGGTAAATATGGTGACATTTTGTCTGACTTTATTCCTGCATATACGGTTGATCCAGGGGTAGAGCCCCACTTGTTATGATTGCTACTGGTGTTACTCTGTCAGTCCCGGATCCATTTCCACAGAAAGGGATAGCATACTGGGATAAATACTCCCAAGACCGGTCAGTCCCTGGAGATCATTTAGAGGAGTGTGTCTCATTTTTTCAAAAATACCCAATATTCTCAAGTGCCCAAAAGTAGTGCCCCTTCCTTTGAGATTGTCACAGATGTCAATTAGAAAACCTTGAAAACTGGACCACAATTTCATGACACAGTTTTGGGATATGTAGTCCCTGGTCATAACTCCTAGTCTATCAACAGGTAGAATGTTAACTATCCATATTCCGAATATCTGATGGCTATATAATCGCTGCACATCGATTAATTATCAGATGTACAATCCATATTATGCAATTCCCTTTCTATCAGTTATGATCTGTGAAGGATAGTTTGTATGCATATACACAGACTCTTTCTCAGAGCGTACTAAGGCATGAGGCACCACATAATTATAAATATTGGTACGCATGTAAAATGTTCTAACAATTTGTTCTTGACATAAAATTTGAATGAAGGAGGCAAGTGTTTGAATGTCCACGCACAGCTATTCATTGTAAGTGCATATCACCAGGGTGATTCAAACTGTAATAACTCAGCTATATAAGCCCTTAGTCATACTTCAATCCGGTCTATGTGAATGTTTAAAATCCATGTTTACGGTGCTGTCTCCATGTTGCCATAAGTTGGGGGATCCCATTATAAAGTCATGGGTTGGAACTGGGAAGACATGTTCAGAATCAATCTAACCGAAGCACCTATTTCATTTCGGGTTCATTTGATTGGAGTCATTAACCCCTTAGCTGTGTGGCAAATTCCACTGCGATGCGAGGGGGCAGGGCTGGGCGTGGCGCTTGGCCACCCATGACGGCTCCCGGCTGTCATGAGTCACAGTAGGCCTGTGCTCATGACAACCAGGAGCTGTCTGAACTCCGCCCACTGATTAATTCTTCCACACAGGCGGGGAGTTAATACTGTGTGAGCGGAACGGCAATGTTCGGGTGGCTCCCGGCCATCATGAGCACACCTCTACTGAGCATGGAAGGTGTTAAGACACTGTATGTGGCACTGTTATCTGTAAACCAACAGCAGATCTTTCTCTAGAAGTCTCTTAGATATGTCCATGCCACCCTTGATCTTCTCATTTATGCGCCACTCCAGATTGTTGTTTGAATGTCCCTTCTTGAGGTAGTGAGAAGTAAATCTGGTAGCTGTGATCACCCTCTTGATCATACTTCTATGTTCACTTATTCATGCCTTGATCTTCCTATGCACCTATCTTTATAAGGGCAAGTGATCATGTACACAACGTTTTCAGTATTACAATTTGTGTAATCTCTTTTTTCTCAAGTGTATGCAAGGCCCAGATCAATATGGGTGGTGTGGGAAGTGAATTGACAGACAACACATGAACCACAAGGTTAGTGGCCCCTTATCTGTGGTTGGTTCCATAAGGTAATTTGTAAGCATGGGCGTAAAATCCGTTCCGCTTGCGGAATTTGCGAATTTTCGGCAAATTTGCAATACGCGAACTCTCGCAAATTTGCCGAAAATTCGCAAATTCGCACGAAGCGGATTGTTTTGCTTTGTCGCGCTTGACAAATACAATATTATACAATTTTGTGGCGCGCGGCGTTCACTTACCGTCATTCAGCGTTTGAAGAGTTGTTTTTCTCCATGTTTGCGTGTGCTGCTCCATTTTGGATCTTGCTGCGGGATTCCGCGGAGTTTGTCGACCGCGATTACGTCATCACGGCTTGCCACCTTGCACAGCGAGAGTTTGTCAACGCGAGTTCGTCATAAAGGCCCGTGATCATGCATCGCGGGAGTAAACACTTGCAAACACGTAGAAGGCGCAGGCAGCGACATTCTCGCAATTGAGAAATTGCAAAATGTGCAATTTGGCACAAGAAATCCACCAGCAGCCAGCATAAACCTTCTGAAAATGATGATTTTTATCAGAATAACTCCTCAGGTTGACATTTGCCTGCACTTTTTTTTGCAAGGAGTCCATTTGGGGGGGTGGGGGGGAAGTGGGAGGAAGGAAGTCCCCCACAGTCTCCAACCTCCTGTTCCTGTCCAGCAGGCTCCTCCCAGTGCTTTCTTCATGTGCTGGTCACCTTGATTTGGATCTTGACCTGGAAGGATTACTTTTTGTGGATGCTGCTGGATATTTGGATTTGAGGCCTTTTTGACTTTCTTTGGATCACTATTGAATAGAAATTTCACAAGTAAGTTTTTTTGGGGCATTACAGTTGCTGCAACTACAATTTTGGAACTTTTTCAGAACATTAAATAAAATATATTGTGGGTAGCCACAGTATCCAGTAGGACCAGGGTTAGTTATGGGTGCATGATACAACTGTTTTTTTTAATTTAAACATGATTTAGGGCATGGATGGCATTGGATTGTGGTGATTTTTGTGTGTTTTTCGATTTTTTTGGCTGCTGTTGGGGCCTTTTGCACAGGGGTACTCAGTGGTGCATGGACTGAGTCTTTCTGTGGGGTCTCTTTAATGTGAACATCAAGGAGGGCATGGATGGCATTGGATTGCGGTGATTTTTTGGTGTGTTGATGGGGTCTGTCCATGTGGGTGTGGGCCATTTTGAGGACTGGTACAGGCAGGGCCTGGCCATGTAGTGGGGGTCTAGAGGCCATTTTGAAGCCAGGCAGTGTGCTTTGTTGTGCCATAGGCCTGCACCCAGTCTGCCATGCTTTCATCCATTATGCCCAGGGGTACTCAGTGGTGCATGGGCCTAGTCTTTTTGTGGGGTGTCTTGAATTTGAACATGATTGAGGGCATGGATGGCATTGGATTGTGGTGATTTTTGTGTTTTTTGATTTTTTGGGGTGTTGTTGGGGCCTTTTGCCTAGGGGTACTCAGTGGTGCATGGACTGAGTCTTTCTGTGGGGTCTCGTTAATGTAAACATCATGGAGGGCATGGATGGAAATGGATTATGGTGATTTTTGTGTGTTTTTTGATTTTTTGGGGTGTTGATGGGGCCTGTCCATGTGGGTGGGGGCCATTTTGAGGACTAGTCCAGGCAGGGCCTGGCCATGTGGTGGTGGTCTAGGGGCCATTTTGAAGCCAGGCAGTGTGCTTTGTGCCATAGGCCTGCATCCAATGTGCCTTGCTTTCATCCATTATGCCCAGGGTTACTCAGTGGTGCAAGGGCCTAGTCTTTCTGTGGGGTGTCTTGAATTTGAACATGATTGTGGGCATGGATGTAATTGGATTGTGGTGATTTGTGTGTGTTTTTCGATTTTATGGGTTGGTGTTGGGGCCTTTTGCCCAGTGGTACTCAGTGGTGCATGGACTGAGTCTTTCTGTGGGGTCTCTTTAATGTAAACATCAGGGAGGGCATGGATGGCATTGGATTGTGGTGTTTATTATGTGTTTTTCATTTTTTTGGGGTGTTGGCTGTTGATGGGGCCTGTCCATGTGAGTGGGGGCCATTTTGAGGACAGGTACAGGCAGGGCCTGGCCATGTGGGTGGGGCTCAAGGGGCCATTTTGAAGCCAGGCAGTGTGCTTTGTTGTGCCATAGGCCTGCACCCAGTCTGCCATGCTTTCATCCATTATGCCCAGGGGTACTCTGTCAGTGGTGCATTTTATTGGTCTTTCCATTTTGGGGGGTGGGTATAATAAAATTACTTACTTGCAAACTATTAATTGAAGCGCTACATATGCAACATTTATTTAACTGATGTTCCTCTGGCTTCATTTGCTTTTAGGTGCAGAAAGACGAATCATCAGCCTCATCGTTCTTCATCAGTGCCAGGAACAAGTCCTGCTGCAGTGTGTGCAGCACAACGTCACGTGTGGCCACAGACAACTCTGCAACTTGTGCAACTGTGGCCTGCTGTTTTGACATCTGAAGAAGATGGCCCCAAAAAAAGTTGCCCGTGCCCACAGCTCCTCTAGCAAGACCTCTAGCAAGAAAGTTGCCAGTAAGGAGCAGAAGAAGCAAGTGGCGCAACTTACCAAGGAGACTGGTGTGCCGACCGCCGCATTTTTTTGGAAAAAACAAAGTACGCCTGCAGCAGCAGCAGGGTCTGCTGGGGACCAAGCTGGGAGCAGCACCTCCGCTCCATTGGACTCAGTGCCACCACCACCACGACAACTCAAGTCCAAGCCCTTGAGTGCTGCAGAGGCAGCCAGTATAGTTGTTCAATCACCATCGACCAGTGATGTTGATTTATCGCAAGAAAGTAGCAGCATCCCTAAATCAACACAGGTTGTTGTAACTCATCTGACGAGTGTTCAACAACCACAGCCGCAACAACAACCTCATTTGCAAGTACAAACCCAAGTACAAGTGGAAGGAGAGGCGGCACAAGGAGAGGCGCAAGCAGAGGTGCATGGAGCGGCACAAGTGCCCACAATTGTTGTTCCTCCCGAAGTAGGGGCACATCAGGAAATCGTCATTCAAGCCAAGGTATCATTTGAGGAAGCGACTCCTCCTGATCTTTCATTGTCTTCCAGATCCCTAGCAAGGAAAATATCAAGGATGGTGTCTACATCTTCTTAAAGCCCCCTTGCTTCTAATGATGTGGATGAAAATTGGGAACCACCACGGCCGTCTGAGAGTGAGGCACTCCATGATCTGACAAAGGTAGCTAAGCATAAAAGGAAGGTCCCTGAAAGTCTCATACTTATGGAGTGTGATGATGACGCTGAACAAGAAGTGGAGTATACTCCTGCTGATGAAGACTCTCACGACGAG
The DNA here is from genome assembly GCF_964263255.1 of Lissotriton vulgaris. NCBI lineage: Eukaryota > Metazoa > Chordata > Amphibia > Caudata > Salamandridae > Lissotriton > Lissotriton vulgaris. The sequence continues at coordinate 456,393,779 of NC_141696.1, read as the reverse complement.
GACGCAGTCATCATAGACGTCACTCCAGCCTCAGCGGGCATGCAGCAAACAGACATTTTGACCCTAGCCCGAAATGCTGCTAAGCGTGATGATGGCGACGTGTCAATGGGACCACCACCAATGCAGTTAACTAGTACACCACCACCTACCGCTTCCATATTTTCTCTCCAGAAGGGACCTCCATCCATCTCAACCTCTATTTCCTCTATTAGTGGTGCTGTAAGTGCACAACGTAGTACATTTCGGCAGCACACATCCTCCACTTTATCTGGCATTAGCATTCCCAGTATCGCCTCCTCCGCTCCCCACAGACATTTCAAGTCTGCAGTTTGGGACTTCTTTAGTGTTAGCCCAACTAGGGAAAACATAGCCATTTGTACCATTTGTAAGCTTCGAGTTAGTCGTGGTAAGCTTGGTACCAACTATGGTACCGGAGGCCAAAGAGGTCATCTTGAGAGACAGCACACTGTCAAATGGCATGCACACCTAAGGGAGATCAAGGCAGCCCGTATTGCAAGTCAACAAACTGTATACATTGATGTTTCATCTGATGATGACGAGGAGGAAAAAGCGTCAAACATTTCTTCACTTACACCCAGTACCCCCGTCAGCAGCACACCCCCTGCAAGATATATGAGCCACACTAAGAGTGTGGGAGAGAGTGAGACACAAATGCGAAAAAGTTCATTATCACCAAGCGTAACTGGGTCGAAGTAGTCATCATCATTCCGTAAAATGGTCCAGCCCACCATTAGAAGCATGTTGTTTTCAGATGCGCCATTTGAACGCAACCACCCAATGACGCGTCTGTATAACACTAAGCTGGCTAAAATACTCGCGCTGGACCTTCTCCCTTTTTCTTTTGTGGAAGGGGTGGATTTTCTTGAATTAGTGGCAACGCTCTGCCCTAAATGAAAGGTTCCTAGCCGGTTCTATTTTGCCAGAGTTGTGGTTCCATCACTACATGAAGATGTGCTGGAGGTGATTGGGGCAGCTTTGCAGAAGAGTGCTGTTCACACTATACATCTGACAACAGACATGTGGACCAGTTGTCAAGCCGTTGATTACATGTGCATCACTGCACACTGGGTCTCTTTTTTCAGGGGTTAAAGCAAAGCTAAACGCAGGTGTTGACCCGGACAAAGTTTTTTAAGCTGCTCGGAAACATGCAACAGTAGCCATTTTTGCCATGGAGAAAGCTCATACAGCAGAAAACATTTTGCATGACTTTAACACAAAGGTCTTTGAATGGCTGTCCCCGAGAAAACACAGCATTGGTTATGTTTCCATGGATAATTGCGCCAATGTAGTGAAGGCCATGGATAATGGTAACTATTTCAGAGTGCTGTGTTTGGCGCACTGTAAAAACCTGGTTGTTAAAAAATTATTGAATGAAGAAAGTCCAGTGTGCGAGTTACTGACCACCTGTCGAAGAATGTGCACACATTTCAACCATTCTTTTAAGGCCCGGAAGCAGCTGAGGTGCCTGCAACATGAACGTAAACTGCAAGTGAAAGCACTCATCCAGGAGGTGGTAACAAGTTGGAACTCAACCTTCTACATGCTTGAGCGTCTGTATGATTCATAAAAGGGGGTGGTGATGAACAGAGTGTCTGAATTAAGCAGACCACTTTTACCCAGTCCAAAGATCAGGGCTTGATCCATCACCGTTTTTTAGCTCACTGCACCATCCCAGCTCAGAACCTGGCTACATGCAAATTAGTCTGTTCCTGTCCCAGTGCATGATGGGAACAGGGCAAACCAAACTACCAAGCCAATTCTTATACTGGGAAGGAAACAAGCTTCCGGGGACCGGTTTCTGAGCGTCTGTATGAGCAGTATGCGGTAGTCGATCAGTATTTCTTTACACTGGGTACACCTATGATGGACCTGAGGATGCAGGTGGAGCAATGGAAGCTAGTTAAAAGCCTGACAGACATGCTTCGTCCTTTTGAGGTCTTCACACGTGCAGTCAACAGGGAAGACTATAATTTGGGAAAAGCTATCCCATTGTTGCGCATGCTAGAGCACCAGCTGAAGGCGGTGTCTTCTAGGTTTGAAAAAGAGGGAAAGGAAAAAGCATTTGAGTTTGCTGACAAGTTATTACAGCACCTACTTTGCGATGAACGTCTTCAAAAGATCCACACAGAACAGCATTACATTTGTGCTACTATTCTGGATCCACGGTACAAAAAGGCATTGGCAGGCAGAGTATTCTTTCCTTTTGATGACGCAGATGTTACAAAGTACAAACATTGGCTAGCTGTGTCAGCCAGTCAGTTTGAAAGAGAACGGCAGGAAATTGAAGGAAAAGGCAGTACATGAGCATCAGCAGGCCATCCGGAGTAAAAAAAATTCACTTCAGTATCTGTGGCTGTGGCAGAAGTGAGTGATTTTCCCTCTCAGTCGTTAAAGACACCAGCAACCGTATCATCTGCACCAGACACAACAGTAACATTGTGTGAAGAAGAGGATTGGCTAACTCAGCTTGGGTTTGCTTCTCAAAAGGTCCCAGTAAAAAGTAAGCAGAGTGGAGGCATCCTGGAGAACCTTGAGTCGATGGTGCAGGACTATCTGAATGACTCAACAGAGGTCTATGTTCATGAGGACCCATTGGCGTATTGGCATGGGACAAAAGAATTGTGGCCAAAGATCACCAACCTGGCTATAAATTACTTGTCTTGCCCACTCACAAGCGTGTCTTCTTAACAAGTTTTCCGTGCTGCTGGTGCCATTGTAACTTCCAAAAGGACCCGCCCCTCGCCCAAAAATGTGGAGAGGTTAACAATGATCAAGATGAATCAGCACCTCATAGAACCAGATTACAAAATGCGATAATGCACGCAGGAAGAAGACGAGGAGGACACCAACTTAGATCAGGGAAGTTCTTCTCCGTTAAGTGACCTACTCCCGTCTGAATTCGTAGAGTTTGAGGACGAGCTCTTCTTCTCTGACACCGAGCCCTGAAAATGAGTCAATGAATCACTAACTTTCTTTTTCGTCCTTATTCACTTTTATTCCTGTGTGTCTGTCTTTCTTTGTTTTGCAAAATCTAAATAAAAAAAAACTTTAATCACCTAATCACAAAAACAAGCCCATCAGCAGAACTGTCTTCACTTATTTGCTTATTGATTTGAAGGTGCCGCAGTCTGCATTCCTCAGGTTCAGAAGTTCACAAGAACAGGCTCCTCTATCCTCCTCCTCCAGACTCCTATTTCCCTCAAAGCAGATGGCTGGATTACGCCCAATGAAGAAAGACTCTGCACTTGTGGGGGTGTTCTACTTCTTTGCAGGTGAGTTGACGGTTCTGGGGCATTGCTGTGAAGATCTAATACCGGATAAAAGTAGTTTGGACAAAATCGGAGGCAAATTTTTGTTTGCGTTTTTGCTGACTTGCTTGTCTTTTAGGTGCTGTTTGGGGGGGTTCTGGGTGTTTGTGGGTGGGCTTTGGGGTCTGGGAGCACTGCTGGGTATGGATACTTTTGATTGCAAGAGGTTTGAAGCAAAACCATGGTGGCAAAGGGGAGTTAGGGCCTAGCTGCAGAGCGCGAGTGGAGTGATTTTGGAAATTTGCCTGAAAATGTAAGTCCCCATTTTTGTAGTTTTGCTTTTTGGCTTTTTGGGGGTCTTCCACTTCTTTCCGCCTGGGTTGACGGGTCTGGGGCCATTGCTGGGAAGGTCTAATACCGGATAAAAGTGGTTTGGACAAAATCGGAGGCAAATTTTTTTTTGCGTTTTTGCTGACTTGATTGTCTTTGAGGTGCTGTTTGGGGGGGTTCCGGGTGTTTATGGGTGGGTTTTGGAGTCTGGGAGCACTGCTGGCACAGTCTAATGTTGATTGCATTTGTTTTTCAGGAAATCCATGGTGGAAAAGGGGATTTAGGGCCTAGCTGCACAGCGTATTTGACTGAATTCCAGGTAGTAGGCCCATTTTTGCTTTTTGCCACTTTGGGGGTGTTCTGCTTTTTTGCGGGTGGCTGCAGGGGTCTGGGGCCATTGCTGGGAATGTCTAATACCGGATAAAAGTGGTTTGGACAAAATCAGAGGCAAAATTTATTTTGCGTTTTTGCTGACTTGCTTGTCTTTGAGGTGCTGTTTGGGGGGATCCGGGTGTTTGTGGGTGGGTTTTGGGGTCTGGGAGCACTGCTGGGTATGGATACTTTTGATTGCAAGAGGTTTGAAGCAAATCCATGGTGGCAAAGTTGAGTTAGGGCCTAGCTACAGAGCGCGCGTGGAGTGATTTTGGAAATTTGCCTGAAAATTTCTAAGTCCCCATTTTTGTAGTTTTGCTTTTTGTCTGTTTGGGGGTCTTCCACTTCTTTCCGCCTGGGTTGACGGGTCTGGGGCCATTGCTGGGAAGGTCTAATACTGGATAAAAGTGGTTTGGACAAAATCGGAGGCAAAAATTTGTTTGCGTTTTAGCTGACTTGCTTGTTTTTGAGGTGCTGTTTGGGGGGGTTCCGGGTATTTGTGGGAGGGTTTTGGGGTCTGGGAGCACTGCTGGCACAGTCTAATGTTGATTGAATTTGTTTTTCAGGAAATCCATGGTGGAAAAGGGGAGTTGGGGCCTAGCTGCACAGCGCATTTGGACTGAATTCCAGGTAGGCCCAAATTTTTCTAAGTGTGGCTTTTCCCGGGTTTTGCCTTTTGGCTTGTTGGGGGGGTTAATCTTGTTTTCTCCCGGGTTGACAGTTCCGGGCCATTGCTGGGAAGGTCTACTACCCGAAAGAAAGTGTTTTGGAGACAATCCCTGGGGAAAAAGTTTTTGCATTTTCTGAGATTTCGCTCACTCTACCGTTTTCGGGGGGCTGTTTGTGGGGAGGTTTGCAAGTCTTGGAGCAATGCTGGGTATGGATACTTTTGCTTGCTTGCAAGTGGTTTGAATACAATCCATGGTGGGTAAGGGGGGATTTGGGCCTACTTTACTTTCAAAGTACGTTTTGTCACCATTTTCTACTAGGCCTCGTTTTTGGAGATCTGATTGGGGGTCTTCTACATTTTTGCGACTGGGTTTAGTAAGGATCTGGGAGCACTGCTGGGAAGGTCTAATTTTGTTCTAAAACACAGTTTACAGTACACCTAGCTTGAGGGGAAAGATCCGATAAATTAATTCGCCCATACTTATTTATCCTTCCAAAGGAGACTCAGACAGAGTACGCACTTTCAAAAATTTTGTACTTTCTATTAGGAAACTCAAAGTGTGACCTTTTGCACTACACAGCGTACATACTTAATATTTATTTTTCAGTGGTGTTCTAATATCACTTCCTGTTTTTCCATCAATAATTACAGGCGGGGTTTCAGCCTGTGCAATGGGAAAAAAAGGATGAAGTCAGCCTTCACATTAGCGAGCCTTAATTCAGCATCCGCCAGGCAGGCAGTGGACAGGGTGTCTTCTGGTCACCAACATTGATGGACGGAGCGTCAGATGGAATGGAAGAGTCCCGCTAATAAGAGGAATGGTTGGATGCATGCAACTTACCAAATTCAACAGGACAACTACAACAACATACAGATACAGTATTCGTTCTTTTCTAATTATCTTTTAAGTAATGTTATTGCTGTGAACTACTATGAGTGTGACTGCATTTCTTTGATCTCTGCTTCTAAATTCATCCCTACAGCCATTGTATAGGTTTTACTTCTGCTATTTTTTAAACCTAATTTAATGTACAAAGTGTTTCTCTGAGTGCAGAGATAGGCAAGTGAAAATGCATAATTATTACTGCAGCCCTGTACTGTCGCATTCTTTCATTCACGGTTGTCGAAAGTACTACTTACTTTTCAGTAACCATGCATGCAGTAGTGCATGCACTTCCTTTATGTCACTTAAAAGATTTATGGATAGCTTTGTACCGAAAGACTTTATTATCTTCAATTATTGTTTGTCCATGCTGTGTTTTATTTTTCTTCTCTCAACAAAACTTTCCCAAAAATCCCCATTCCCATCCATTTTCCTAACCCTCTTCCCCCGGGCTTTGTGGTTTTGATTCATGTGTGACTAAATGACAGCAAAAATTCCACACACTTGCTGGGGAGGATAAGGTCATAGCAACAGGCTGGTGAAGGAATCCGAGGATATATTCTTACTCAGCTTGACACAGACCAATGACTATTGGCAAATGAAAGCCGATTTTCATGTGCGCCATCAACTTGATTATTCATCAAGAACATCCACCTCCTAGACGTGGCAAATGATTATGCTGCTGTGTCCTTCACCTTCAGTACTATTTCTTGTAGTAGTAGCCAATGTCAAAGAAGTTCAACGCAAGTAGTACTTATACTTTCAATACTTTACCATTTGTTAGGCTACATTGTGGCACTGTTCTAGTGTACTGTCACCTGCTATATTCTCTATCATACCGTCCTAATGCTACAGTAAAGACAAACAAGGTTTCATTTTCTTTTTTTTCAGATGCTGTCACTGCCACTGTGTAACACCAATAGTACCACTGCAATGATGACATTTCATCCGTCCAGGATTGGCAACCTTAAATGCCATTTGCCGTGCAGCCAGCCCTGTGCCTAGCCCTTTTTCCAAACACAAATACAGGTAAGATAAGCGTTTGGGGGGAGGTAGTATAATGGAGTATTAGGAGAGACAAGAGACTGACGCTAGTACTAGTAAAGTCCTAGGACTATTGAATTCACTTACTCTGTGAGAGGAAATTAGTTTTGAAAACATTTGGGCAATTAATTACACAACTTGAATCAAGATGCCTCTTAATTTTCAGGAAAACAAACTTACTGTTAAACCCCCACCCACCAGCCTCAAAGGCAGTCAAAAACACATATGCTAAGATAAAGTTTAAAGTATATTTATATCCCTAATAAAAATAATCTCCCGCAAGACCCAACCCACCCCCACTCCCTAATCCCAACGAATGTCAGTGAAAAGTCCAAAAAACCCAACTCCCAATTCCCACCCCCCAGAAGTTTTTAAAAAAGGGGCAAGGGACAGTCTCCTCCTACTGCTGGATGCTGTGCAGTTTTCGGGCCAGGTCGGCATGCTCCTTGCGGAGGGTCTTGAGCAGGGTTTTCGTGTTGAGCAGCTCCTGCTCGAGGTAGGACACCCTGAAGGAAAGGCGGTGCATCCTATTTTTGCAACTGCTGTGGGGGGCAGATGATTTCTTTGCTGCTCGGCGGTGGCGGGTGGCTGCGGTACCCCGGCTCTGTACCGCTGGAGACCTGCTGCGCTGACTGGCTGACCCAGGGAGCACGGAGGAGGATGCAGGTGTTGCTGTGGATGTTGTCGACTTCTCTGCGTGTCCTCCTCCTCCTGGGCCACCAGCCGCCGATATTCGGCGACAGTGGCCTCCAGCCTCCGTTGCCGGGCCCTTTTAGCCAGCTCCTTCCGTGTTGGTTTGGAAGGAGCATCTATATGAAGAAAGAAAAACATAGTCTGTAACCAATGCTCTTTAAGATTAACACAAAATGATTCAGCAGGAAGTTGTGTCACAGTAGAACTAGCAACTTGCAAGCGCAGTACATAACTATTGTGGCCAGTATCTATCTAACCTCCCACTTCTTCATCCTTGCTCTAACATTAGTTCGAGTTTAAGGAATCAATTCTACGAGCACTATGGACTCACTCTATTAGAGTCGACTATGACAGTACACCAGTCTTCTTCTTCTTCTTCTCTCTTGTTTAGCAAAATTGGTACGTTAACTTTTGCAAGCCCGCCATGATGAGTGAGACAGACTTGCGTTACTGTACCAGTCCAGTACATGCAGGTGGTGATGCTCTTACTTTTCCATTACGGGTGGCACTGAGAATACTCTGTTACAAGGGCTACTGCCTAATTAATTTAACTTTCACCCTACAGTGCCAATGAATACTAGAAAAGGAAAATGAAGAAGATAAATAATATGATTATCTATCACTGCACATGGTATGTATTTGCTTACATATGGGATTACTTTAGGTGCTTTGATTTTTATTGAGTGAACAGTGATACATCCACACATGAATGACCGAGTTCTACTAAACTTATTAACAGAGATAGTGAGTGGCCATCGTAATAGCCGGATATATGCTGTGCTTGCAATACAAACTACTGCTACTATTCATGGTAGTATTTGGACAAAATTACAACTTCTTTTCCTTGCCTTTCCTACACTGGGACGGATGTGCGGCTGCGGTGTTACATGCTCTTCAAAGTAACACTTAGTTCATCCAGTGACCGTCTACTCTCTCTAGATACACATATGCTATCTAAGAGTCAGATAGTAACATGATCCAGGCATCCACCCATTCAAACTATATATCAATCATTCTTCTTCATGTCTCTCATCTGGACAAACCTTGCGTTTTCTCACGGGAAAACAACCTTTTCATTTTATTTGGGAAACCGCAAGCCATACATCCGTGCTTGACTTGCATTTGATTTTCAACCAAAGCAAACATTGCGCACACATACAGTTTCTGTTTCACCCACCCAGGCTTTTCTCCTTCCACCCATCCTTGCTTCATCCTTCACTAGCCATGTATCATATTCCTTCCCAGCCACCTTGGGCACCAATCAAACACGTATTGAAGTATTTCGGGGTTCCCAAGGCCTACACGCTCCAGAGATTACCCACTTTCACACAAGAACTGTTGGCACGGAAACTGTAAAATGCAAAGAACAAGTTTATTAAGACCCCATGGGGTGGTGGTACACTCAAACAGCACCCTTCGGTAATGCAAGAGGTATCACACCGAACACCGGTGTGACCCCATTTATATACAATTTTGGGGCAATAAAAGATAGGCGGCACAAGTTAAGACACAGTTTTAGAGACATATATGGTCATGTTTTGGAACACTGCCAGCTCATTGGTGGGTTTCAAACCCGCTGGTCAGTTAGCGGCACATTCCTGAGGGTTTACGGGTCAGTAAGAACTGCGCATGTGTGGCTTGACCAGTACTAAAAATAGCCTGTTGCTGGGCAGATGAGAGTGGTCAGTGGAACGGACAAAGGACTAAAGGGCACGTCGGCCACGAGGCCGCTCATGGTCTAAGATGGCCGCTGCAACATTCAAAATGGCGTTTATCGTATATAGCCAAGTTAAGGAGGACAACGTGTAGGTTCAGCTAATCGCTAATCCAAGCGGGCCAATTACGACAGACGACCCTTTTAGCGTTTAGCTGAATCTACCTCATAATGAACATAGTCTGGATGTTCGTCCTCGATGTCTATTAACATAATTTGTGTCACCTCTTTGTGTAGCATTATTTTGTCATGGGCAAGAGCTCGCCTCGATGGTAAGCAAGCTGATAGACACATTGAACATAAGGCAGGGCCACATTGGATACACAAGCATATAAAGAACATTGCTCCCACAAGTATGCAGAGAATTGTCAACAGTTTCCAGCCCCAAGTTGCAATCATGGACCAGAACCATCCAGAAAGTGTCCAAGTTCCATTGTCCGGGTGTATTTCGGCAGTTATCTTATGCAGCTTGGAAATCGCATCATACACAGATGGAGAATTATCAGGCACGTAAACACAACAGCTGCTTCCGATGATTCTACATGCCCCCCCACGATCAGCCAAAACAACATCCAGCACCATCCTGTTTTGGAGGGTGACAATTCTGGAAATCTGCAGTTCTTCGGTAATATTCCCCAGGGCAATAGCAGTGTCATTCGCAACAGCCTCGACAACGCGAGTCAGCCGTCTGATTTTCCGGCTGTTCAATGCAGCCCCCACAAAGGAGAATAGTCCCAGATTGAAATCCACATACTGTTGTAATGCAGTGTCCGTTTGATCAATGTCCTCTAAAGCAACAGTTCGCTTAACTCTGTTCAAAACAAAATCGTGGTACAGAGTATAGTCGTTGTGATACATCGGAGGGGCAATGAATACAGGAGGTAGCACAAACGATACATAACATGTGCCCAACCACCCCACTGGAAGCTGATGGTACCCCTTCGTTCCACAGATGAAGTAGGTGTTTCGAGATGCAACAAATGAAATGCCATTCGGGCTATCAAACGTGAGAGTAATATTACATTCACTTTTCCCCACTGCAATCGTGCCCTGGTTTCTGATGCATAAATCGGCTTTGGTGGCAATGACATTTATGACATGAGCACTGGATGCATTCACGTTTCGCTGATTGCTATATATTCGTGGAGCAGACACATTATCAGGCCTGTATTCTTCCCATTCAAAACGTGTACCCTCTGCCCGTGGAAACCCATCCTTGTCATGGGGACATTCTTTATTTAGACGAAAAAGCACCCCCCCTTTTGTTGGCCATCTCAAAGTAAAGAGGAGAGTGTACCAGGCATTGCAAGACCCATTGTGCGAAAACGGGAGCGGAATAAGTGGGGTGCCCCCTCTCTTCTGGTGCCCAGGCAACATTCCACACACCCAGCAGTTAGAGGTATTGGTCATGTTATGCGTGTGGTGAAGAATCTGAATGAAGCTGTTATTTAAATACGTTTGACGATGGCGTTCTTCATGAAAGGGCAATGTAAAATGGAAATGTTCAGACGGTGCCGGGGTAGTCGGCAGCAAATGTTCACGTACAGGCACCACAAGTTCGACTACCCAGGCTATAACAGCTATCACCACAATGGTTAGAACAAAAAGAAAGGCACCCAATAGTTTCTTGTCACGAGATGCCGTTGATGCCATAGTCCAAGGAAGTCTGTGCAAAGTCTCAAATGACACAAATTGTTCACAAGTTTTCACAAATAGTCTCAGATACACGTACGTGTATACCTAAAAAAAGAAAAATGCGGTGCTGAACTCCGAGGTAGCCGTTGTTTTCTTCTCCGGGCCAAGACGGGTGTCGCTACTCTGGCAGAACTGATCCCCCCCCCTTGGAATTCCCGGTTTCCGTTTCACAAACCTGGAGCGGTTACCAACCAGTCTAAAAAAGGAACAAAAAAATTCTCTTTATCGCGGTCGTAGATTGTAGCGCTCTCTTCCAGCAGCAGATTGGTCCGGGAAGGCTCCCTCTACTTCGGCCGACGTCACAGCTGGGCTCTTTTCTTTCTCCAAGATCTCTTTATAATCAGTCAGCACAGCAGGAGTCACCAGATCCGGAGAGACTCGGCGACAATGTGTCGAATGCACCCACCGTTTCCTGTTGGTCACTCGTACGGCGGTGCGGGTCGCCAGAAGGACCTGCTCGGGGCCCTTCCACCTGGGCTCCAGACTGCTTGCTCTTTCAAACGAACGGATCATCACATGATCCCCAGGACGAAGATCGTGGCCTTCTCCAGTAGAGTTGTCAGGGAGCGCTTCTCGAACCTGTTGATGAATGGAGAGCAAATCATTTGTTAATCGTGCCAAATAATCATTCATCATAACACAAGGCACATCATGTATTAATCGCGGCTTGGGCACCCCCCAGATATTCATTGGGCGGCCAAACACCACCTCATATGGCGTAAGGCCAGTTCGTGAGTGGGGTACTGATCTGAGAGATAGTAGTGCTAACGGCAATGCGTCTGGCCACTTCAACGATGTAGACGCCACTATTTTGGCCAGCTTAAGCTTCAAGGTGGCATTGTACCGTTCGACCAAACCTGCTGACTGAGGGTGGAATACAGCGTGGAACTTTTGCTGAATCCCCAATCCCTTCAGTACATATTCCACAATCTTTCCAACAAAATGGGGCCCATTATCGCTCCACAGAAATTTGCAAACTCCAAAGCGAGGAAAGAACTCCTTAAGCAACACCTTAGCTGTTGTCAAAGCTGTATTGTCTTTCGTGGGGTAGGCCTCAACCCATTTGCTAAAAGCACACACCACCACTAGGACGTACTTCAGGTTGTTGCAGCGCTCGAGTTGGATGTAATCCATTTGAAGCACTTCAAACGGTGCTGAAGGTGGAACGAACCCTCCTTTCGGAGTATGGGTCCCCTTCCCAGGATTGTGTTGCAAGCATACCAGGCAGGTCTGCACTACTCTCTTTGCAGTATTCGCAATCTCAGAATGTTCCCAAACTCGTGTTAAAAGCCGGGTGATTGCAAGAGCTCCGACATGGGCCAGTCCATGAGTCATCTGGACCATCGCCTGTAAATAAGCCGCAGGCAATTTCCACTTCTCCATGTCTTTGCTTCTCCAACAACCTTCGTCATCTAGCACCCCATCTGCTGCCCAAGCCGCAAGCTCAGATTCTGTAGCTGATTTTTGAATATCCCGTATCTCTGCTCTAGCATCACTCCATCTCTCTGCCTGTGATTGTACCACGTACATAGGGGAACTAGTTCGGGACATAGCCGTTTGCCTTGCTATACTGTCTGCAAAGGCATTTCCTTGACCCACTTTATCCGTGATCTTCTTATGGGCACTGCACTTCACTATCGCTACTTTCTTGGGGCAAAGCAACGCGTTTAGGAGATCACGCACTAACTCTCCGTGCATAATGTGCTCTCCATGTGATGTCAGAAACCCACGTTCCCTCCAGAGAAGTCCGAAGTCATGGGCCACTCCAAAGGCATACCGGCTGTCCGTGTATATGTTCACACATAGGCCAGCACTCAATTCGCAGGCTCTTGTTAAAGCTATCAGCTCTGCTGCCTGAGCCGATTTTTGTGGTATTCTAGCTGTTTCAACCACCGTCTTAAGAGTCGTGATCGCATATGCTGCGGAAGTTGTACCATCTGGTAACCTCAAACACGATCCATCAACCCACAGTTCCCCATCCACATCAGGAAGTGGCACATCCTGTAAGTCAACACGACCCTTTGTCTGTTCCTCAGTCAGGAAAACACAGTCATGATGTTTTTCTTCCTGACCCTCCTCAGCCGGATAGGGCAATAAAGTCGCGGGGTTCAAAGTAGCGCATCTTTTCAATGTTATGTGTGGCGCTAAAAGTGTCAGCTCATATCCTGTAAGTCGTGCACTCGTGAGGTATTGGGTCTTTGTTTGGTTTAACAGGGCATCTACTGCATGAGGAACCAACACCAACAATTTGTGTGATAACACTATGCCCTCACTCTGTCGTATGGCTACTGCTGTTGCCGCTACTGCCCGAAAACACCCAGGCAGCCCTCGTGCTACAGGATCCAAAATGGCAGAGAAGTATGCACATGGTCTCTGCTTATCCCCGTGTAACTGCACTAACACTGACAACGCGCACCCATCATTCTCATGCACGTACAATGTGAAAAGTTTCGTGTAGTCTGGTGTTCCTAACACGGGTGCAGAACAAAGGGCCTGTCTCAACTGTTCAAAGGCTTTCTGACATTCGTCTGTCCACTCAAGAGGCATCGGTGTAGTTTTGGACAATAATGCTAGCAGAGGTTTTATGATATGTGAGAAACCCATAATCCATTGTCTACAAAAAGATGTCAACCCTATAAAAGCACGCACATCTCTCTGCGTGCGGGGGACTGGTGTGTCTAAAATTGCTTGAATTCGATCAGATGTTAATGCCCTCCCCTCCTTAGACAACAGATGACCGAGGTAGGTCACCTGGGGTCTACAGTATTGAAGCTTTTTCTTGGAGACCTTGTGATTGTTTTGTGCCAAAAAGGAAAGCAACGCAAGCGTACTCTGTTCACATTGTGCATAGGAGTCGGCAGCGAGCAGAAGGTCATCCACGTACTGGATGAGTGCCACACCAGGCTGCAATTTAAAGGAATCTAGTTGACGTTTCAAAGCCTGGCTGTAGATGCTAGGGCTCTCAGTATAGCCTTGGGGAACACGACAAAATCTATACGATTTATTATTGAGCGTAAAACCAAACAGATATCTGCTATCTGGGTGAACAGGGATATAAAAGAACGCATTCTTTAGATCGATAACGCTAAAAGTGGTGGCTGTCGGTGGAACCAAAGTAAGCAAAGTCGTGATATCAGACACCACTGGGTATTGGGGAATGACAATTTTATTTATTTCACGCAAATCAATAATAAATCGATAGATCTTGCCATCTGAGTCTCTTTTAAGAATCGGTAGAATAGGGCTGTTACAAACATTATAAGGGACCTCCTCCACCACCCCTGCAGAAATCAAATCCTGAACAATATGCGTCAGTGCAATTTCACCTTCCTTCGAGATCTTATACTGTGGCACTCGTGGTAGAGGGGCCCCCTCCTTAACAGTAATGTGTATTGGTGGAATACGCATCTCTCCCACATCCGTATCTGATGTCGCCCACAACGTGTGCGGCAGAGAGGCCAAAGCGGGAATATCTAAAATGACACAAAATCTGTCAGGTTCAGGGCAATCATCAGGGTCAGGGTAGTTGTCATTCAGAATAACCCGCACTCCCTCTGGAGCGCAGCGTATTGTTGCTCGAAAATATTTAAGCAAGGCAATGCCCAAGATATTATCTGGGGTATGGGGCGATAACAAAAATTGACCAAAACTAAAGTACTTGTCAATGCATAGTGCAAGGGGCTTGGACAATGGGCTGGGGGAGGGTGTGCCATCAAACCCTACACACGTAATCATTTCGCCAGACAGGGGAACCCTCGGAACCAAGTTTTTCGACAGAGCGCTACGAGTAGCTCCAGTGTCGACAAGAAATTGATCAGTAGAACCCAAAATACCCGCTGTTACATATGGACCTTGCTGATCTACTGGCACTTCAACTGATTCCTTACCCCATCCTACGCAATCCTATGCATGCACATAATCCTGATGTTCCACATTCTCTCCTTCCAAAATCTGGTATTGGTTCCGTCTATCAAACGTATTTCATTCGTCCTGGCCACGGCCCCTCTCCTCAACCTGTCTACGATCACCTCCGCCACCTCTCATTCCAGTATAACCTCCTCTTGACCTTCCACTACCTCGCCCACGCTGACTACGCTGTTCACGAAGTACCGGACAATCGTCGGCCCAATGCCCAAACTCCTTACAATAAGCACACTGATCCTCCGCAATGTCCGTACGACCATACGATGCGTTACCTCCACCTCGTCTGCCTCTCTCGTTCCCTCTACCCTGTGTTCCCCGAACCTGCGCCAACATCACCTTCGTTTTCAATTCCTTCGTCTTTTTCTCTACACTTTCTTTAGCCTCCACTTCCTGCCGCTCGTAATACTGAGCCATAGTTAACAAAGACGCAGGGGTCGCCGTGGCCCAGGAACTTTCACTCAATTTCAATCGCTTAGCAATCTCTGGTAGGAGATTAGCCACATACTTATCTACAAACAAATGCCGACCCGTATCGTCAGTTAAAGATTGACCACTGTAATCATGAAATGCCTCCTCGAAGCGTGTAAAGAAATCTGAGACTGTTTCATCTGGTTTCTGCTTGCACGACGTTAACATGGTCCAATCTATCTTTTTGGCAGGAACGAGCGTTTTCAATTTATGCAAAATAGCTGCCGGAAGATCTAGAATTAGCTGACAAGGCTTACATGCTGGTTCTCTATCTAAATCTGCAGCATTTATCTCTTTCCAGGTCCCCCCCAAAATCGTTTCGTCATTAGTTTTACGAATTTGCCTCCACATGTCAGGTGGTAAAATTAGCCCAAAAAACAAATCTATATCTACAAGAGTCATCACACAAGACGATATAGCCCCCTCCACCCCCTCATAGAATGCCGCTGGGTTCTTTCGGAGATCAGGTAAAGAGTTTTTCAGTGCCATAACATCTGCCCTATTCCATGGCGTATATACCCAATTGTACACAAAATATCCTTTTGCATCCTTCGACAACTTATCATCATCCGTACCTTCCCCTTTTGGTGGAACATACAAAGGCGCAGCTTCACGCATAGGCATAACATGCAACGCAGAGCTCTTATCTGAACCACGAAGAGAACACTCCTTAACCGCCTCATCATTTCCCGGCTCAGATTCCTTTTGCCTCCGTTTCCGTTCCTGTCGCAAATGGGTTGTCTCATCCCGCAGCGCGATCAAATGCTTGAATAGGTCGTCAACATCTGAAAGATCAAAATCGCCTTTAGCTAAATTTTCACGGTACACTGACAACACTTTTGGCTCTAACGTATCAGAAAGATCTCGATATGCGCTTACAACCTCATCAGCCAGGGAAGACAGAAAATACATTACTTCAAGATCCGTCCACCCTTTTTTCTCTGATATCAATTGATCCTGAGTAACACTATGCTTATTCACTTTGCGAGCCCAACTACGTAAATGAGCGGACCTCTCCGCAGTAAACCTGAGAGCCGATACCCCCTTCTTGCCCAACTTATCCCGTCCGTCATCATCAGAATCCACAGCTGGAGCCGTCGGCGTAACGTACGGAGGCGGTGACCGATCTAACAAAGAGAAATCATCAATTTCATTATTAAGGACAGGATAAAGTGGTCGGCGAATAGGAAATTGACCAGTCGTTTGCAATTTACGCTCCCGTTCCTCCCTTTCTTTCTTCTCCTGAGCCTCCTTCTCCTCCAGCTGTAAAGCCTTATCCCGAGCAGCCTTGCGCTGCTCTTTGTCCGCCAAGGCAACCTCACGCTTCATTCGTTCACGCGCCGCTTTCTCCCACATTCGCACACAATCAAACATGTTTTGTCTAGACCTGCGTTGAAACATACATTGCTCTACAAATTGGATTTTACTCAAATCGTACGACCCGTGTAGGGGCCATTGCAATTCGGGATCGGCCTTAGTGTACTTATGCCATAATTTACTGTACATAATAGGGGGGAGGCCAAACTTGATATACATTTCCCTATTTGGAGTCCCCTCTGGGGGAGCCGGCTGTGATTCCGCTAACCTAATTGAGGTACCTTCTCCAAAACAACACATTCCTCGAAGTGTGCTAAAAACAGGCATGTTCGAAAAAGTATCACGAAAGCGTGACACCAGACAAAATGGCACTTACAGTTCTCCACACGATTGTGCCGCTCAAAGGAAAAAACAAGGTTAGAGAAACATCTCTACATGCCTGCCTATGTGAAGTGCACTACACATATAAGTTCAAAGATCACAAATTCAAAATGTTAGCTAACTCAAATCAAAGTTCATAGAATTCGGCAAGCGTCCTCACCGATCACAAAGCACAGATTTTCAGTAAGCGTCCGAAGACTACCTTACCGAACACAAATCTTAGGACTTCAGTAAGCGTCCGAAGACTACCTTACCGAACACAAATCTTAGGACTTCAGTAAGCGTCCAAAGACTACCTTACCGAACACAAAGCTTACCAAATACTCAAATGTCCAGGTTCCAACTGCCAAGGTCTTGTAAGCCAAATCAGCCAAACGGCACTTTCTCAGCGATGCAGACACTTCGAAAACTCAGTCGGAGACCGGCGCCACCTGGAAGGTCAGATCGGAAGGAAAGGAAAAAACACCGTGGCAGCCAAGACTCGAGTCACTCGTGGCAGCGCGCGCCCATGGCGGATTTCCAAGCCTTCGTCACGACCTCTCCTTCGGGCATCCGAGTCGCCGATGAGTCCCTTCGTGGTCGCCAATTTGAAGTATTTCGGGGTTCCCAAGGCCTACACGCTCCAGAGATTACCCACTTTCACACAAGAACTGTTGGCACGGAAACTGTAAAATGCAAAGAACAAGTTTATTAAGACCCCATGGGGTGGTGGTACACTCAAACAGCACCCTTCGGTAATGCAAGAGGTATCACACCGAACACCGGTGTGACCCCATTTATATACAATTTTGGGGCAATAAAAGATAGGCGGCACAAGTTAAGACACAGTTTTAGAGACATATATGGTCATGTTTTGGAACACTGCCAGCTCATTGGTGGGTTTCAAACCCGCTGGTCAGTTAGCGGCACATTCCTGAGGGTTTACGGGTCAGTAAGAACTGCGCATGTGTGGCTTGACCAGTACTAAAAATAGCCTGTTGCTGGGCAGATGAGAGTGGTCAGTGGAACGGACAAAGGACTAAAGGGCACGTCGGCCACGAGGCCGCTCATGGTCTAAGATGGCCGCTGCAACATTCAAAATGGCGTTTATCGTATATAGCCAAGTTAAGGAGGACAACGTGTAGGTTCAGCTAATCGCTAATCCAAGCGGGCCAATTACGACAGAATCATTCTTCTTTGTCAGTCATCATTACTTTCAACTTGCTTGTCCATCCACACTTACTTACACCCTTCTTTCACTTTTCGTTCATCCCATCCTTAAAGTTCATCTCAGATCTGAGTTGAAGTAAATTTAGAGGAGGCTAATATCTGGTTAATAAAAACTTTGTTCTAAATTTGAAAGTCTGCTTAACAGTATAGTAACTTACCTGTAGAACATATATACTACACCCGTGTAGAGAGCACACTATGCAGTCTGCAATCTCAATAAGTAAGGAATATAAGAGCTTACCACTGCCCGCCACTACCGTGGCAACCCACACAGCAGTTTGGTCCGGCACTTGCACCGCCTCCTCCCAAGAGCTTTCCTCCTCCACCTCCGCGCTGGGCCCAGCACCAGATGTTCCACCCACAAAGTACATTTAAGAATGTTAGATGTCATAAACATTCACCACTCACTAGTATTTTGTCTAGGAATGAAGAAATGTGAATACAGAAACCAATCTAATAATTTGTGACTGTCTACTCTAAAGTAAAAATGTCCCTTTTTCCAGGGAAGGGTGTTGTCTTGCTGTACTTTTTGGCAAAACTGATGAATGCTTGCTTTTTAACACGCACCATTTTTCTCATAACAGACAGAAGCTTCACTTCTAAGAGCAAATCATCATCACCACTAGGACAGAGGGACCAACGATTCAGCACCAAAAAGAAAAATTAAAGTTCAAACCAGGTGAGGGCTCGGCTCGCCCACAATAAATGTGTGAAATATCACTATAAGCACTTTTCCATTTTTAATTAACCGTTTATGTTTTATGACAAGCTTGATTTTAATATTGTTTTTTCCTTTTAATAAAGCATTAGAACTTAAATAGACTCTGTGGTTTTTGGTCAAGAGTGAATGAGCCAAAGGTTTTGCAATTTGCAAGCATGAGTCCGTGCCTCTGACACTTCTGGACTCCGACTCCGTACTCTTGTCCTGCGTTGGATAATCATCATTGGGGATCAATCATCGATGAATTTGGGAGCTAAATGACTCTGCCACACAATCTAGTCAGTAAAGAGATTGGGGGTTCTTCAAAGTCTGATATCACTGAGGTATGTGGAAAGTCTACCTGCGCCTATTATAATTGATAAACAATGCACTATTTAGTGTCCATAGTTCTGTTTGTGCAGATTTGTCCCTGCAACAGTAGTAGTATGGAATGTCCTCCTATCCAAACCAAAAGTAAAGTAGTATCTTATTCTTTCTTGGTGGTCATTCATCTTTTTATTGTTGGTAACTGTCAAAGCATAAACATTTAGAAGACTTGAAAAGACATTATGGACAATCCCAGAGGACTGCACTCAGTGCATTGAGCTATTGCTGTCTAGAATGGGAGTTTTGTTTAACACCTTTTGCCAAATGTGCAATCTTAGTTAGCTACACTAATAAGAATAATCTAGTAATACCACAGGGAGTCATAGTAGAGGCAGGATAAGAATTTATATACAGTCTACAAGAAGATCAAAGACGATTTGGAAAAAATCGAATGAGGAACGCTAGAAAAAAATAGGTACTCTATATTAAAATTATAACTTACCGGGGCCAGCAAAGGAGCCCTCGCCTGACCGATCCTGGCCTTTAACAGCAGCAGCCGATAACCCCTCCTCCTCTGTCCTCTTGCCCCTGGGGGGAGCTGATGTACAACATGAAAGAAAGAAAGACCTGAATACATGGATGATTGTTGTTAACCAAATCAAACATTTCAAAAGAAAAATAACAAAATATTTTGGCGAAATAGCAAATAGACAACTATTCCACGGGATATATTGACCTATCTCATGTGGTCTACTATGATATTAGTATAGCTTGATTTGCGGACCGTCAAATTGGAAAGTTATGTAACTCACTAAACAAACTATTAAAAAGGTTCGCCCTGGACTGGCAGGCAGCAGTTCGCAGCACGCGAAGTGACAGACAAACTCCATTGTGATTGCAGATCAGCGACAACACTAAAAAGTTTCCTACTACATTAACCAGTCATTAAAATACTCAAACTATCAATCCACCACCACTATTTCTTCTTATTGCCAGGTGTACAAAGGAAGGACTGGACTTGAGTCTGTAAGGGCAGATTTACAAGCCCCTTGCGGCTCTTTTGTTCCATTGTTGCATGACTTTTGTGACGCAGCAGCAGAACAAAAGAGGCGCCATGGTGCGGCGTATATTAACAACGTGACGTATATGTTAGATGCATCACGTTGTAAAGCCCTGCGCCATCAGGGGGTGCTCCGGCGCAAGGGAGGGCGTTCCTGCGCAGGAAGGCATCCTAAAAGTGGCTGAGGGAAATCTACAAGATTTCAATCAGTCACTTTTAGGACAATGATACGTGACTCAAACCCTGCGCCTGCTTGAAGCAGACGTACGGCTTGACGCAGCATTGGGGAGATAGGGCACCCCAGAGCATTGCTGGAGCTGCGCCATCGTTGCGACGCAACTCCAGCAATGCGCCGCCTTTACGGCACAGATGCTTAACGCTTCGGTGATGTTTTGGGCCCATGGTGCGCCGCATTGTAAATACGGCGCACAATTCCTGGTGCATCCCTGCTACTTTGCAGGGATGCGCCGGTAATTGAAAATCTGACCCTTAGTGTCTAGCATTACGCAGTTCTTTAAACTACACTCATACATAATTTCTCAAGCCAATGAAATGAACACAAAATCGAAAACAAATAAGCATAGTAGCAACGCTACTGAGAAGGAGAGCAGTGCACCTGAAATGCACAGAAGATTTTGAAATATAATTTACCTACAATGTGATTGGCAGCATTATTGCTCTTGGTAAAAAAACACAATTTGCAATATAATAACACACAGAGCAGGAGAAAACAGAGTAGTAATTCAACACAGTTTGAGAACAGTTGGAGGAGGCGATAAAATGATAGGTAACAACGAAACTAAGGTTCCTCCCACCATCATCATGGAGAGACTTATTCCTCCTTCGGTCGAGGACACCCTGACAGCAATTAAATCTTTAAAATCTGGTGCTCCCGGGGATGTCTGTCCGGCCCGGGTGTTGGCCGAAGTAGCCGAAGTTGTGGCTTCCGAAGTCTCCCAAATAATAGGGCTATCTTTTTCCACTGCAACTGTTCCGAAAATATGGAAACAGGCTAAGCTTTTGCCACTGCTTAAGAAAACAAGCGCGGATCCAGCTGTGCCGAATAACTATCGACCTATTTCTCTTTTACCAGCTATGGCTAAAGTTGGTGAGAAGCTGGCATTCTCCCAGCTTAATGCCTTTGTGGAAACTTCAGGGGCGTTACATCCTGCCCAATCTGGCTTTCGTGCAGCCTATAGCACGGAGACAGCGCTGGTGGAGGTTACAGAGGCGATTAGAGGGTGCCTGGACAGTGGCGGCAGAGCGGTCCTAATTTTATTGGACCTCTCTGCTGCGTTTGACACTGTCCCACACACACTTCTCTTGGCACGACTGGCCGATATCGGCATAGTGAGTTCTGCTCTGGATTGGGTGAAATCCTTTCTTACAGAAAGATCTCAGCAGGTCTGGATTCCTCCTTATTCATCCTCGATTAAATCCCTTACTACAGGAGTTCCCCAGGGCTCTACTTTGAGCCCCCTCCTTTTTAATGTATATCTCACCCCTCTTATTTTTTTAGCTGAAGAAATGGGAGCGAAAATATTAGCATATGCGGATGATACGCAGCTCCTGTTCACGTGGCCAGATGCGAACACTGACACTGAGGTAGTGCGTTCATGCCTTTCCGCTGTGTTTAACTGGTTAGCAGCAGCACAGCTGAAGTGCAATGAAGATAAAACAGAAATCCTGCTATATGGCCAGTTTCCGTCCAATTTCAGAGAAACTCTATGGCCTTCTGATTTTCCCCAGCCAGGCGCTGTCAATATCCCTGCTAAAAATTTGGGAGTCTGGTTTGGGGAGGATTTGCGATTCGAGGCACACATAAAAAAACTCACTGGGGTGTGCTTCGGGTCCCTAAAAGCCATGAGGAAGATTTTTCCTTATCTACCTTCTTCAGCAAGAGAGTCGGTCGCAAGAGCCCTTATTCTATCACGACTCGATTATGCCAACTCTCTGTTGTGTGGCTCTCCGGCTTTTTTGGTCTCAAAGCTCCAGATCATCCAAAATGCGACTGTTCGCCTACTGTGCAATGTGCCATATAGAGAAAGTCCTCGGGCTCACATGAAGGAACTACATTGGCTGCCAGTAGCACAGAGGATTACCTTTAAAATTCTTACTATAGCTTTTAAAGCAGTTCATGACCTTGGTCCTTCTTATTTGAGAGACAGATTTTCCCGCTATGTCCCTACTAGGGCTCTGCGTTCTGCAGATTGTAATTTCTTAAGAGTACCTCGATTTCAGCGAGTTCGTTTGGGAGGCCAATCACTTGCTGTCACCGCGGCCAGGACTTGGAATATCCTCCCTCTCTCCCTGAGATTAACTGAAAATTTTGTGACATTTAAAAAGGCACTTAAAACATATCTTTTCAGAATGGCTTATTAATTTCTGTTCTCTTCTCTTCCTCTGGCCACATGCTTGTTTCTTCTTACGCGCCAGGACACTCTGGTAGTATTTGAGCGCGATATAAAACAGCTAAAATAAATAAATAAAAAATAAAAAATAAAATAAATAATGAAATAGCTACTACTACTCACCAAGCCCGGGGATCTCGATGCCAAACAGGTCGAGCAAGTCGCGTTCCCGGTCCAGGAGATCAGTCCAATGGTGGGTGGCCTGGTTGTAGGTGCGCGGACCCGAGATTGTTGATACATGGCCCGGCACACCTTCTCCCACTGCTTCTGACACTCCCGGAGCCCGGAGCCGCTAGTGATCTTGCCCCCTGCCATGATGGTCCTGGGGAGGCGGCGCTGGACATAAAACACTAGTGCGGCCACCTCCTCTGCGCTAAAGATCTCCCGGGCTGTGACTTGCTCCCCCTCAAACGCCCGCACGGGAGCAGGGCACGGGGTGCGGGACCCTTCCCCTTCTCAGGCTTCTTCCCGTCTCCCTTTACCATGGTCTGGGCAGAAAGGAAGGTAAATAATAAATAAGAAATAGAATAGGGAAGAAGAAAAGAAAAGAGTTTAAAAAAATAGTTTAAAATTAACCAAAAGTAGCAGAAAACACAAAAATATAGAGCTAAAAAAATAGAGAGATAGATGATAAGTAAAATAGATTAAAAAAAACTTCAAACAAGCAAAGGATGGCAGAGTTTGACGGAGGATACAGAAAGCATGCCCAGAACCATAGCAATGAATGAAAAACAAGATGGCCACGCCCGTTCACGACCACGTGGGTAAGTTCGCGCGAGATTTCCCTCGCGATCACACTCAAACTTGTACTAGCGACCCGCACACTTTGCGAGATTACACATAGCTCCCGGAAATGGAAATACGTCACACAAACAAGATGGCCGCGCACATGTACAACCGCGAGGGTAACTTCGCTCCGTTCCGCTACAAGTGGCTCGCTAAAACTCACAAAGCCACGCGAACTAACACGCCGCAAAAAAACAAATCGCATATTTGCACGAATTTGCGGCTTCCGAATTCGATCTGGCGCAAATAAGCGCCCCGCGAATCCCGCGAAATTGCAGAAAATTGATTTTTGCAAAACTGAAAGCACTCAGCAGGTGCAAAAGTTCAAACTCATCATTAGTAACCATTCCCCTTAGTGCTTCCTGAGGGGCCCCTCCAGAGTTCAGTTGCCTACTTGCAACTATTCTATGACCCTGCTCTGACCCTCACAGCAGGCTTAGAGAATAGCTACAAGTATGCCACAAAGGTCCTGTTAAAAAAAATTACACTGCAACAGAAAGCAATTACAGATAAGGAAGCAGGTGCCAGACTGGAAGTTCAAATTCAGTGACACATTAATCAACCCCTAATTGATTCATGTCAGTTGAGGCAGGGCAGGTGTGCTTTTCCCCCCATAATCTACAGTAATGAACCAGAGGGTGGCACTGATGTACCAGAGGGTGGCATGGGTGAGACAGAGGGTGGCAGTGGTGAAACTTAGGGCGCTGTGATGAACCAGACGTAGAAACAACATGGTCGCGACCGTTGCGACCCGACAAGTAAGTTCGCGTTTGCGCACTGGTAAAAAACCCTCGCGAACTGGCAGAAACCCTTGCGAACACAAAAAAAAGAAAAAATCAGCAAATTCGCGAAAGTTCGCAGATTTTGCTGATCGCAAATTCGCAAATCCGCAAATTCACGGATCGCAAATTCGCAAAATTCGCCCATGCTTAGTAATTTGTGTGTTCTGTTTTTGTTTCCAACTATCAGTATGGACTAGTGTCGTCCTAAAGCTTTTATTGCAACTGAACGAGAAAATGGGTTTTTCAAACTAGTTGGTTGGAGGTAAGTATGTTCCCATGTTGTTAATTATTTTCTTGATAGCATTAGATGATGAATTGTAGGTGGTGACGCATATCAATGACTCGGTTTCTCTTTTTGTGTTGGCCTCCAATATGGCAGAGCATAATGTATTGCAAGACTTTTTTACCTTACCTTTTATCTTACCTTATAACCTTTTTTAGGGTAGGCCTTCTCCTGTAGTTTCTTTGTTAGTTTGTCTGCTTTTTTGTTGTAGTTTTCAAGATCAGAGCAATTCCTTCGGATTCTCAGGTATTGTCTGATGGGGAGGGTTTCCCTCAGGTGATCGTAGGTGTGCACTGTTGAAGTGGAGCAGACTATTGAGGTCTGTCGGTTATGTGAAGAGGGTGCTTTCCAACTTCTGATTCTTAGCTATGATGTCAACTTCCAAGAAAGACACCTTTATACTGTAAGTAGACATAGTGAAGCGGAGGAATGGGTTAAGTTGGTTTATCTAGTACCTTCTTCATCGCCATGCCAAATGAACAGGATGTCGTCTATGTATCTCAACCAGCTGCGGATTCTGCCTGAGTATGGGATATTTGTCCAGATGTGTTCCTCTTCCAGTTGGCTCATGCAATTCTGGGGGCAAAAGTAATGCCCATGGAAGTCCCATGAATCTGTAGGAAGAGCTGGTCTTCAAACTGGAGAAAGCTCTCTGTGAGGGCCATGTGCATCAGTGTCATGATCCAATCCACAGGTGTTGCTCAAGGCCAGTCTTGCGATTGCAGTATGTTTTCAATTACACACAAACTTGTCTCTTGTGGAATACTGGTGTATAGGCCTCCACATCCATACATATCAGGGTTTCTTGTATGGGATCATATTTGAAATCCAGTGGTGCATTAAGAAGGTGTTTAGTGTCCCTTTCATTTGACCAAATGTGAGTACAGAACGGTCGTAGGAACCAGGCAGTATATTTGGAGAGGGGTTCCACGATTGATCCAATATCAGACATGATAGCCTACCTGGAGGTGGAGTTCCACCATTATGTATCTTAGGAATCGTATAGAACAGCTGTGTCCAGAGTTCCTCTATCTTAAGGAAATCTCATTCATTCTTAGTGATCCAATTCCTCTCCAACGCTTCCGCTGTTATCGGTGTGTTGTAGGATCCCTCTGTAACTTCTTGTTATGTCTCTCATCAGAATGCAGGTTGGGATATGCGTTCCTGTAGGTGTCTATGTCCTGTATAACGATTGCTCTGCCCTTATCAGCCGGTTTAATCACAAGATTATTCCTGTTACTTATTGACTTTACTGCTGCCCGTTTCTTTTTTGCTAAGGTTGTTGTAAGTGTTTCTTCTGGGTTGTTGTTGTAATTCTACCTCCTTGATGACTGCTTCCTTGAAAGCAATGACCTCTGGAGACATCATAGATGGAGGCCGATAAAACTTTTATATCTACAATAATGTAATTTGTAACATATGTTTTACTATAAATATGTTTATATATTGTTTGCTACTTTATGGCTAGTTAAATTAGAAAAATCGAATTTTTGTTGCAGTTAGTTACATTTAGTAATAATTTTTATATGTGTTTATAATATATATATATATATATATATATACAAAAATAAAGGTTACCCTCGAACGAAAGAGCCGCCACACAGGAGAGTACTGCTTCAAAGGTCGTTTAATGTTGGCAGTTTGCAAGCGCAGACGGACGTATCAAAGCATGCAATGTCCTGGCCTTGACGCGTTTCGTGCTGTTCAGACTTTTTCAAAAGGCTTGAGCTTAGTGGACACACCTGACATGAAGCGCACTTTTAAACCCAGGAAATCCGGCCCCAGTGGGCGTGGCAGCTTGCGCTGCATCATGGACTCTGTAGTGTCGCTGTGGAAAATGTTTCTCAAGTGAGATGCCAGGCGGTCCATACATGACGCTAGGTGTCTTACCCCAGTGGGTTGCTGTGTCGTCCTCTTAGCGTCTCACAAACACCTTGCTGCCAGCATCAAAAGCAAACGATGTAAAACACTCTGCAAGGACACAGGTGCTTTTGATGCTGGCAGCAAGGTGTTTGTGAGATGCTAAGAGGACGACACAGCAACCCACTGGGGTAAGACACCTGGCGTCATGTATGGACCGCCTGGCATCTCACTTGAGAAACATTTTCCACAGCGACACTACAGAGTCCATGATGCAGCGCAAGCTGCCACGCCCACTGGGGCCGGATTTCCTGGGTTTAAAAGTGCGCTTCATGTCAGGTGTGTCCACTAAGCTCAAGCCTTTTGAAAAAGTGTGAACAGCACGAAACGCGTCAAGGCCAGGACATTGCATGCTTTGATACGTCCGTCTGCGCTTGCAAACTGCCAACATTAAACGACCTTTGTAGCAGTACTCTCCTGTGTGGCGGCTCTTTCGTTCGAGGGTAACCTTTATTTTCGGATGTGTACGCCTGACCCAGGCCTGAAAGAGCCCCGCTGCAGCAAGCGGCCCCTGAGTGCGCCAAACAATGTAAAACCCTCTGCAAGGACACAGGTGCTTTTGATGCTGGCAGCAAGGTGTTTGTGAGATGCTAAGAGGACGACACAGCAACCCACTGGGGTAAGACACCTAGCGTCATGTATGGACCGCCTGGCATCTCACTTGAGAAACATTTTCCACAGCGACACTACGGAGTCCATGATGCAGCGCAAGCTGCCACGCCCACTGGGGCCGGATTTCCTGGGTTTAAAAGTGCGCTTCATGTCAGGTGTGTCCACTAAGCTCAAGCCTTTTGAAAAAGTGTGAACAGCACGAAACGCGTCAAGGCCAGGACATTGCATGCTTTGATACGTCCGTCTGCGCTTGCAAACTGCCAACATTAAACAACCTTTGAAGCAGTACTCTCCTGTGTGGTGGCTCTTTTGTTCGAGGGTAACCTTTATTTTTGGATGTGTATGCCTGACCCAGGCGTGAAAGAGCCCCGCTGCAGCAAGCGGCCCCTGAGTGCGCCAAACGATGTAAAACACTCTGCAAGGACACAGGTGCTTTTGATTCTGGCAGCAAGGTGTTTGTGAGACGCTAAGAGGACGGCACAGCAACCCACTGGGATAAGACACCTAGCGTCATGTATGGACCGCCTGGCATCTCACTTGAGAAACATTTTCCACAGCGACACTACAGAGTCCATGATGCAGCGCAAGCTGCCACGCCCACTGGGGCCGGATTTCCTGGGTTTAAAAGTGCGCTTCATGTCAGGTGTGTCCACTAAGCTCAAGCCTTTTGAAAAAGTGTGAACAGCACGAAACGAGTCAAGGCCAGGACATTGCATGCTTTGATACGTCCGTCTGCGCTTGCAAACTGCCAACATTAAACGACCTTTGAAGCAGTACTCTCCTGTGTGGCGGCTCTTTCGTTCGAGGGTAACCTTTATTTTTGGATGTGTACGCCTGACCCAGGCGTGAAGAAGCCCCGCTGCAGCAAGCGGCCCCTGAGTGCGCCAAACGATGTAAAACACTCTGCAAGGACACAGGTGCTTTTGATGCTGGCAGCAAGGTGTTTGTGAGACGCTAAGAGGACGACACAGCAACCCACTGGGGTAAGACACCTAGCGTCATGTATGGACCGCCTGGCATCTCACTTGAGAAACATTTTCCACAGCGACACTACAAAGTCCATGATGCAGCGCAAGCTGCCACGCCCACTGGGGCCGGATTTCCTGGGTTTAAAAGTGCGCTTCATGTCAGGTGTGTCCACTAAGCTCAAGCCTTTTGAAAAAGTGTGAACAGCACGAAACGAGTCAAGGCCAGGACATTGCATGCTTTGATACGTCCGTCTGCGCTTGCAAACCGACAACATTAAACGACCTTTGAAGCAGTACTCTCCTGTGTGGCGGCTCTTTCGTTCGAGGGTAACCTTTATTTTTGGATGTGTATGCCTGACCCAGGCGTGAAAGAGCCCTGCTGCAGCAAGCGGCCCCTGAGTGCATCAAACGATGTAAAACACTCTGCAAGGACACAGGTGCTTTTGATGCTGGCAGCAAGGTGTTTGTGAGACGCTAAGAGGACGACACAGCAACCCACTGGGGTAAGACACCTAGCATCATGTATGGACCGCCTGGCATCTCACTTGAGAAACATTTTCCACAGCAACACTATAGAGTCCATGATGCAGCGCAAGCTGCCACGCCCACTGGGGCCGGATTTCCTGGGTTTAAAAGTGCGCCTCATGTCAGGTGTGTCCACTAAGCTCAAGCCTTTTGAAAAAGTGTGAACAGCACGAAACGCGTCAAGGCCAGGACATTGCATGCTTTCATACGTCCGTCTGCGCTTGCAAACTGCCAACATTAAACGACCTTTAAAGCAGTACTCTCCTGTGTGGCGGCTCTTTCGTTCGAGGGTAACCTTTATTTTTGGATGTGTACGCCTGACCCAGGTGTGAAAGAGCCCCGCTGCAGCAAGCGGCCCCTGAGTGTGCCAAACGATGTAAAACACTCTGCAAGGACACAGGTGCTTTTGATTCTGGCAGCAAGGTGTTTGTGAGACGCTAAGAGGACGACACAGCAACCCACTGGGGTAAGATACCTAGCGTCATGTATGGACCACCTGGCATCTCACTTGAGAAACATTTTCCACAGCGACACTACAGAGTCCATGATGCAGCGCAAGCTGCCACGCCCACTGGGGCCGGATTTCCTGGGTTTAAAAGTGTGCTTCATGCCAGGTGTGTCCACTAAGCTCAAGCCTTTTGAAAAAGTGTGAACAGCACGAAACGAGTCAAGGCCAGGACATTGCATGCTTTGATACGTCCGTCTGCGCTTGCAAACTGCC
Source organism: Lissotriton vulgaris (assembly GCF_964263255.1). Classification (NCBI taxonomy): domain Eukaryota; kingdom Metazoa; phylum Chordata; class Amphibia; order Caudata; family Salamandridae; genus Lissotriton; species Lissotriton vulgaris. Next base: position 456,364,715 of record NC_141696.1, on the reverse strand, counting down.
AACATTAAATGACCTTTGAAGCAGTACTCTCCTGTGTGTTGGCACTTTCGTTCGAGGGTAACCTTTATTTTTGGATGTGTACGCCTGACCCAGGCGTGAAAGAGCCCCGCTGCAGCAAGCGGCCCCTGAGTGCGCCAAACGATGTAAAACACTCTGCAAGGACACAGGTGCTTTTGATGCTGGCAGCAAGGTGTTTGTGAGATGCTAAGAGGACGACATAGCAACCCACTGGGGTAAGACACCTAGCGTCATGTATGGACCGCTTGGCATCTCACTTGAGAAACATTTTCCACAGCGACTCTACAGAGTCCATGATGCAGCGCAAGCTGCCACGCCCACTGGGGCCGGATTTCCTGGGTTTAAAAGTGCGCTTCATGTCAGGTGTGTCCACTAAGCTCAAGCCTTTTGAAAAAGTGTGAACAGCACGAAACGCGTCAAGGCCAGGACATTGCATGCTTTGATACGTCCGTCTGCGCTTGCAACCTGCCAACATTAAACGACCTTTGAAGCAGTACTCTCCTGTGTGGCGGCTCTTTCGTTCGAGGGTAACCTTTATTTTTGGATTTGTATGCCTGACCTAGGGGTGAAAGAGCCCCGCTGCAGCAAGCGGCCCCTGAGTGCACCAAACGATGTAAAACACTCTGCAAGGACACAGGTGCTTTTGATTCTGGCAGCAAGGTGTTTGTGAGACGCTAAGAGGACGACACAGCAACCCACTGGGGTAAGATACCTAGCGTCATGTAAGGACCGCCTGGCATCTCACTTGAGAAACATTTTCCACAGCGACATTACAGAGTCCATGATGCAGCGCAAGCTGCCACGCCCACTGGGGCCGGATTTCCTGGGTTTAAAAGTGCGCTTCATGTCAGGTGTGTCCACTAAGCTCAAGCCTTTTGAAAAAGTGTGAACAGCACGAAACGAGTCAAGGCAAGGACATTGCATGCATTGATACGTCCGTCTGCTCTTGCAAACTGCCAACATTAAACGACCATTGAAGCAGTACTCTCCTGTGTGGCGGCTCTTTCGTTCGAGGGTAACCTTAATTTTTGGATGTGTACCCCTGACCCAGGTGTGAAAGAGCCCTGCTGCAGCAAGCGGCCCCTGAGTGCGCCAAACAATGTAAAACACTCTGTAAGGACACAGGTGCTTTTGATGCTGGCAGCAAGGTGTTTGTGAGACGCTAAGAGGACGACACAGCAACCCACTGGGGTAAGATACCTAGCGTCATGTATGGACCACCTGGCATCTCACTTGAGAAACATTTTCCACAGCGACACTACAGAGTCCATGATGCAGCGCAAGCTGCCACGCCCACTGGGGCCGGATTTCCTGGGTTTAAAAGTGTGCTTCATGTCAGGTGTGTCCACTAAGCTCAAGCCTTTTGAAAAAGTGTGAACAGCACGAAACGAGTCAAGGCCAGGACATTGCATGCTTTGATACGTCCGTCTGCGCTTGCAAACTGCCAACATTAAATGACCTTTGAAGCAGTACTCTCCTGTGTGTTGGCACTTTCGTTCGAGGGTAACCTTTATTTTTGGATGTGTACGCCTGACCCAGGCGTGAAAGAGCCCCGCTGCAGCAAGCGGCCCCTGAGTGCGCCAAACGATGTAAAACACTCTGCAAGGACACAGGTGCTTTTGATTCTGGCAGCAAGGTGTTTGTGAGATGCTAAGAGGACGACATAGCAACCCACTGGGGTAAGACACCTAGCGTCATGTATGGACCGCCTGGCATCTCACTTGAGAAACATTTTCCACAGCGACTCTACAGAGTCCATGATGCAGCGCAAGCTGCCACGCCCACTGGGGCCGGATTTCCTGGGTTTAAAAGTGCGCTTCATGTCAGGTGTGTCCACTAAGCTCAAGCCTTTTGAAAAAGTGTGAACAGCACGAAACGCGTCAAGGCCAGGACATTGCATGCTTTGATACGTCCGTCTGCGCTTGCAACCTGCCAACATTAAACGACCTTTGAAGCAGTACTCTCCTGTGTGGCGGCTCTTTCGTTCGAGGGTAACCTTTATTTTTGGATTTGTATGCCTGACCTAGGCGTGAAAGAGCCCCGCTGCAGCAAGCGGCCCCTGAGTGCACCAAACGATGTAAAACACTCTGCAAGGACACAGGTGCTTTTGATTCTGGCAGCAAGGTGTTTGTGAGACGCTAAGAGGACGACACAGCAACCCACTGGGGTAAGATACCTAGCGTCATGTAAGGACCGCCTGGCATCTCACTTGAGAAACATTTTCCACAGCGACATTACAGAGTCCATGATGCAGCGCAAGCTGCCACGCCCACTGGGGCCGGATTTCCTGGGTTTAAAAGTGCGCTTCATGTCAGGTGTGTCCACTAAGCTCAAGCCTTTTGAAAAAGTGTGAACAGCACGAAACGAGTCAAGGCAAGGACATTGCATGCTTTGATACGTCCGTCTGCTCTTGCAAACTGCCAACATTAAACGACCATTGAAGCAGTACTCTCCTGTGTGGCGGCTCTTTCGTTCGAGGGTAACCTTAATTTTTGGATGTGTACGCCTGACCCAGGTGTGAAAGAGCCCTGCTGCAGCAAGCGGCCCCTGAGTGCGCCAAACAATGTAAAACACTCTGTAAGGACACAGGTGCTTTTGATGCTGGCAGCAAGGTGTTTGTGAGACGCTAAGAGGACGACACAGCAACCCACTGGGGTAAGACACCTAGCGTCATGTATGGACCGCCTGGCATCTCACTTGAGAAACATTTTCCACAGCGACACTACAGAGTCCATGATGCAGCGCAAGCTGCCACGCCCACTGGGGCCGGATTTCCTGGGTTTAAAAGTGCGCTTCATGTCAGGTGTGTCCACTAAGCTCAAGCCTTTTGAAAAAGTGTGAACAGCACGAAACACGTCAAGGCCAGGACATTGCATGCTTTGATACGTCCGTCTGCGCTTGCAAACTGCCAACATTAAACGACCTTTGAAGCAGTACTCTCCTGTGTGGCGGCTCCTTCGTTCGAGGGTAACCTTTATTTTTGGATGTGTACGCCTGACCCAGGTGTGAAAGAGCCCCGCTGCAGCAAGCGGCCCCTGAGTGCGCCAAACGATTTAAAACACTCTGCAAGGACACAGGTGCTTTTGATTCTGGCAGCAAGGTGTTTGTGAGACGCTAAGAGGACGACACAGCAACCCACTGCGGTAAGATACCTAGCGTCATGTATGGACCGCCTGGCATCTCACTTGAGAAACATTTTCCACAGCGACACTACAGAGTCCATGATGCAGCGCAAGCTGCCACGCCCACTGGGGCCGGATTTCCTGGGTTTAAAAGTGCGCTTCATGTCAGGTGTGTCCACTAAGCTCAAGCCTTTTGAAAAAGTGTGAACAGCTCGAAACGAGTCAAGGCCAGGACATTGCATGCTTTGATACGGCCGTCTGCGCTTGCAAACTGCCAACATTAAACGACCTTTGAAGCAGTACTCTCCTGTGTGGTGGCTCTTTCGTTCGAGGGTAACCTTTATTTTTGGATGTGTACGCCTGACCCAGGCGTGAAAGAGCCCCGCTGCAGCAAGCGGCCCCTGAGTGCGCCAAACAATGTAAAACACTCTGCAAGGACACAGGTGCTTTTGATGCTGGCAGCAAGGTGTTTGTGAGACGCTAAGAGGACGACACAGCAACCCACTGGGGTAAGACACCTAGCGTCATGTATGGACCGCCTGGCATCTCACTTGAGAAACATTTTCCACAGCGACACTACAGAGTCCATGATGCAGCGCAAGCTGCCACGCCCACTGGGGCCGGATTTCCTGGGTTTAAAAGTGCGCTTCATGTCAGGTGTGTCCACTAAACTCAAGCCTTTTGAAAAAGTGTGAACAGCACGAAACGAGTCAAGGCCAGGACATTGCATGCTTTGATACGTCCGTCTGCGCTTGCAAACTGCCAACATTAAGCGACCTTTGAAGCAGTACTCTCCTGTGTGGCGGCTCTTTCGTTCGAGGGTAACCTTTATTTTTGGATGTGTACGTCTGACCCAGGCGTGAAAGAGCCCCGATGCAGCAAGCGGCCCCTGAGTGCGCCAAACGATGTAAAACACTCTGCAAGGACACAGGTGTTTTTGATTCTGGCAGCAAGGTGTTTGTGAGACGCTAAGAGGACGACACAGCAACCCACTGGGGTAAGATACTTAGCGTCATGTATGGACCGCCTGGCATCTCACTTGAGAAACATTTTCCACAGCGACACTACAGAGTCCATGATGCAGCGCAAGCTGCCACGCCCACTGGGGCCGGATTACCTGGGTTTAAAAGTGCGCTTCATGTCAGGTGTGTCCACTAAGCTCAAGCCTTTTGAAAAAGTGTGAACAGCACGAAACGAGTCAAGGCCAGGACATTGCATGCTTTGATACGTCCGTCTGCACTTGCAAACTGCCAACATTAAACAACCTTTGAAGCAGTACTCTCCTGTGTGGCGACTCTTTCGTTCGAGGGTAACCTTTATTTTTTGATGTGTATGCCTGACCCAGGCGTGAAAGAGCCCTGCTGCAGCAAGCGGCCCCTGAAAGCATCAGACGATGTAAAACACTCTGCAAGGACACAGGTGCTTTTGATGCTGGCAGCAAGGTGTTTGTGAGACGCTAAGAGGACGACACAGCAAACCAACTGGGGTAAGACACCTAGCGTCATGTATGGACCGCCTGGCATCTCACTTGAGAAACATTTTCCACAGCAACACTACAGAGTCCATGATGCAGCGCAAGCTGCCACGCCCACTGGGGCCGGATTTCCTGGGTTTAAAAGTGCGCTTCATGTCAGGTGTGTCCACTAAGCTCAAGCCTTTTGAAAAAGTGTGAACAGCACGAAACACGTCAAGGCCAGGACATTGCATGCTTTCATACGTCCGTCTGCGCTTGCAAACTGCCAACATTAAACGACCTTTGAAGCAGTACTCTCCTGTGTGGCGGCTCTTTCGTTTGAGGGTAACCTTTATTTTTGGATGTGTACGCCTGACCCAGGTGTGAAAGAGCCCCGCTGCAGCAAGCGGCCCCTGAGTGCGCCAAACGATGTAAAACACTCTGCAAGGACACAGGTGCTTTTGATTCTGGCAGCAAGGTGTTTGTGAGACGCTAAGAGGACGACACAGAAACCCACTGGGGTAAGATACCTAGCGTCATGTATGGACCACCTGGCATCTCACTTGAGAAACATTTTCCACAGCGACACTACAGAGTCCATGATGCAGCGCAAGCTGCCACGCCCACTGGGGCCGGATTTCCTGGGTTTAAAAGTGTGCTTCATGTCAGGTGTGTCCACTAAGCTCAAGCCTTTTGAAAAAGTGTGAACAGCACGAAACGAGTCAAGGCCAGGACATTGCATGCTTTGATACGTCCGTCTGCGCTTGCAAACTGCCAACATTAAATGACCTTTGAAGCAGTACTCTCCTGTGTGGTGGCTCTTTCGTTCGAGGGTAACCTTTATTTTTGGATGTGTACGCCTGACCCAGGTGTGAAAGAGCCCCGCTGCAGCAAGCGGCCCCTGAGTGCGCCAAACGATGTAAAACACTCTGCAAGGACACAGGTGCTTTTGATGCTGGCAGCAAGGTGTTTGTGAGATGCTAAGAGGACGACACAGCAACCCACTGGGGTAAGACACCTAGCGTCATGTATGGACGGCCTGGCATCTCACTTGAGAAACATTTTCCACAGCGACACTACAGAGTCCATGATGCAGCGCAAGCTGCCACGCCCACTGGGGCCGGATTTCCTGGGTTTAAAAGTGCGCTTCATGTCAGGTGTGTCCACTAAGCTCAAGCCTTTTGAAAAAGTGTGAACAGCACGAAACGAGTCAAGGCAAGGACATTGCATGCTTTGATACGTCCGTCTGCTCTTGCAAACTGCCAACATTAAACGACCATTGAAGCAGTACTCTCCTGTGTGGCGGCTCTTTCGTTCGAGGGTAACCTTAATTTTTGGATGTGTACGCCTGACCCAGGTGTGAAAGAGCCCTGCTGCAGCAAGCGGCCCCTGAGTGCGCCAAACGATGTAAAACACTCTGTAAGGACACAGGTGCTTTTGATGCTGGCAGCAAGGTGTTTGTGAGACGCTAAGAGGACGACACAGCAACCCACTGGGGTAAGACACCTAGCGTCATGTATGGACCGCCTGGCATCTCACTTGAGAAACATTTTCCACAGCGACACTACAGAGTCCATGATGCAGCGCAAGCTGCCACGCCCACTGGGGCCAGATTTCCTGGGTTTAAAAGTGCGCTTCATGTCAGGTGTGTCCACTAAGCTCAAGCCTTTTGAAAAAGTGTGAACAGCACGAAATGCGTCAAGGCCAGGACATTGCATGCTTTGATACGTCCGTCTGCGCTTGCAAACTGCCAACATTAAACAACCTTTGAAGCAGTACTCTCCTGTGTAGCGGCTCTTTCGTTCGAGGGTAACCTTTATTTTTGGATGTGTACGCCTGACCCAGGCGTGAAAGAGCCCTGCTGCAGCAAGCGGCCCCTGAGTGCGCCAAACGATGTAAAACACTCTGCAAGGACACAGGTGCTTTTGATGCTGGCAGCAAGGTGTTTGTGAGACGCTAAGAGGACGACACAGCAACCCACTGGGGTAAGACACCTAGCGTCATGTATGGACCGCCTGGCATCTCACTTGAGAAACATTTTCCACAGCAACACTACAGAGTCCATGATGCAGCGTAAGCTGCCACGCCCACTGGGGCCGGATTTCCTGGGTTTAAAAGTGCGCTTCATGTCAGGTGTGTCCACTAAGCTCAAGCCTTTTGAAAAAGTGTGAACAGTACGAAACGCGTCAAGGCCAGGACATTGCATGCTTTGATACGTCCATCTGCGCTTGCAAACTGCCAACATTAAACGACCTTTGAAGCAGTACTCTCCTGTGTGGCGGCTCCTTCGTTCGAGGGTAACCTTTATTTTTGGATGTGTACGCCTGACCCAGGTGTGAAAGAGCCCCGCTGCAGCAAGCGGCCCCTGAGTGCGCCAAACGATTTAAAACACTCTGCAAGGACACAGGTGCTTTTGATTCTGGCAGCAAGGTGTTTGTGAGACGCTAAGAGGACGACACAGCAACCCACTGGGGTAAGATACCTAGCGTCATGTATGGACCGCCTGGCATCTCACTTGAAAAACATTTTCCACAGCGACACTACAGAGTCCATGATGCAGCGCAAGCTGCCACGCCCACTGGGGCCGGATTTCCTGGGTTTAAAAGTGCGCTTCATGTCAGGTGTGTCCACTAAGCTCAAGCCTTTTGAAAAAGTGTCAACAGCACGAAACGAGTCAAGGCCAGGACATTGCATGCTTTGATACGTCCGTCTGCGCTTGCAAACTGCCAACATTAAACGACCTTTGAAGCAGTACTCTCCTGTGTGGTGGCTCTTTCGTTCGAGGGTAACCTTTATTTTTGGATTTGTATGCCTGACCCAGGCGTGAAAGAGCCCCGCTGCAGCAAGCGGCCCCTGAGTGCACATAACGATGTAAAGCAATCTGCAAGGACACAGGTGCTTTTGATTCTGGCAGCAAGGTGTTTGTGAGACGCTAAGAGGACGACACAGCAACCCACTGGGGTAAGATACCTAGCGTCATGTATGGACCGCCTGGCATCTCACTTGAGAAACATTTTCCACAGCGACACTACAGAGTCCATGATGCAGCGCAAGCTGCCACGCCCACTGGGGACGGATTTCCTGGGTTTAAAAGTGCGCTTCATGTCAGGTGTGTCCACTAAGCTCAAGCCTTTTGAAAAAGTGTGAACAGCACGAAACGAGTCAAGGCCAGGACATTGCATGCTTTGATACGTCCGTCTGCACTTGCAAACTGCCAACATTAAACGACCTTTGAAGCAGTACTCTCCTGTGTGGCGGCTCTTTCGTTCGAGGGTAACCTTTATTTTTGGATGTGTATGCCTGACCCAGGCGTGAAAGAGCCCTGCTGCAGCAAGCGGCCCCTGAGTGCATCAAACGATGTAAAACACTCTGCAAGGACACAGGTGCTTTTGATGCTGGCAGCAAGGTGTTTGTGAGACGCTAAGAGGACGACACAGCAAACCAACTGGGGTAAGACACCTAGCGTCATGTATGGACCGCCTGGCATCTCACTTGAGAAACATTTTCCACAGCAACACTACAGAGTCCATGATGCAGCGCAAGCTGCCACGCCCACTGGGGCCGGATTTCCTGGGTTTAAAAGTGCGCTTCATGTCAGGTGTGTCCACTAAGCTCAAGCCTTTTGAAAAAGTGTGAACAGCACGAAACGCGTCAAGGCCAGGACATTGCATGCTTTCATACGTCCGTCTGCGCTTGCAAACTGCCAACATTAAACGACCTTTGAAGCAGTACTCTCCTGTGTGGCGGCTCTTTCGTTCGAGGGTAACCTTTATTTTTGGATGTGTACGCCTGACCCAGGTGTGAAAGAGCCCCGCTGCAGCAAGCGGCCCCTGAGTGCGCCAAACGATGTAAAACACTCTGCAAGGACACAGGTGCTTTTGATTCTGGCAGCAAGGTGTTTGTGAGACGCTAAGAGGACGACACAGAAACCCACTGGGGTAAGATACCTAGCGTCATGTATGGACCACCTGGCATCTCACTTGAGAAACATTTTCCACAGCGACACTACAGAGTCCATGATGCAGCGCAAGCTGCCACGCCCACTGGGGCCGGATTTCCTGGGTTTAAAAGTGTGCTTCATGTCAGGTGTGTCCACTAAGCTCAAGCCTTTTGAAAAAGTGTGAACAGCACGAAACGAGTCAAGGCCAGGACATTGCATGCTTTGATACGTCCGTCTGCGCTTGCAAACTGCCAACATTAAATGACCTTTGAAGCAGTACTCTCCTGTGTGGTGGCTCTTTCGTTCGAGGGTAACCTTTATTTTTGGATGTGTACGCCTGACCCAGGCGTGAAAGAGCCCCGCTGCAGCAAGCGGCCCCTGAGTGCGCCAAACGATGTAAAACACTCTGCAAGGACACAGGTGCTTTTGATGCTGGCAGCAAGGTGTTTGTGAGATGCTAAGAGGACGACACAGCAACCCACTGGGGTAAGACACCTAGCGTCATGTATGGACCGCCTGGCATCTCACTTGAGAAACATTTTCCACAGCGACACTACAGAGTCCATGATGCAGCGCAAGCTGCCACGCCCACTGGGGCCGGATTTCCTGGGTTTAAAAGTGCGCTTCATGTCAGGTGTGTCCACTAAGCTCAAGCCTTTTGAAAAAGTGTGAACAGCACGAAACGCGTCAAGGCCAGGACATTGCATGCTTTGATACGTCCGTCTGCGCTTGCAAACTGCCAACATTAAACAACGTTTGAAGCAGTACTCTCCTGTGTGGCGGCTCTTTCGTTCGAGGGTAACCTTTATTTTTGGATTTGTATGCCTGACCCAGGCGTGAAAGAGCCCCGCTGCAGCAAGCGGCCCCTGAGTGCACCAAACGATGTAAAACACTCTGCAAGGACACAGGTGCTTTTGATTCTGGCAGCAAGGTGTTTGTGAGACGCTAAGAGGACGACACAGCAACCCACTGGGGTAAGATACCTAGCGTCATGTATGGACCGCCTGGCATCTCACTTGAGAAACATTTTCCACAGCGACACTACAGAGTCCATGATGCAGCGCAAGCTGCCACGCCCACTGGGGCCGGATTTCCTGGGTTTAAAAGTGCGCTTCATGTCAGGTGTGTCCACTAAGCTCAAGCCTTTTGAAAAAGTGTGAACAGCACGAAACGAGTCAAGGCAAGGACATTGCATGCTTTGATACGTCCGTCTGCTCTTGCAAACTGCCAACATTAAACGACCATTGAAGCAGTACTCTCCTGTGTGGCGGCTCTTTCGTTCGAGGGTAACCTTAATTTTTGGATGTGTACGCCTGACCCAGGTGTGAAAGAGCCCTGCTGCAGCAAGCGGCCCCTGAGTGCGCCAAACGATGTAAAACACTCTGTAAGGACACAGGTGCTTTTGATGCTGGCAGCAAGGTGTTTGTGAGACGCTAAGAGGACGACACAGCAACCCACTGGGGTAAGACACCTAGCGTCATGTATGGACCGCCTGGCATCTCACTTGAGAAACATTTTCCACAGCGACACTACAGAGTCCATGATGCAGCGCAAGCTGCCACGCCCACTGGGGCCAGATTTCCTGGGTTTAAAAGTGCGCTTCATGTCAGGTGTGTCCACTAAGCTCAAGCCTTTTGAAAAAGTGTGAACAGCACGAAATGCGTCAAGGCCAGGACATTGCATGCTTTGATACGTCCGTCTGCGCTTGCAAACTGCCAACATTAAACGACCTTTGAAGCAGTACTCTCCTGTGTAGCGGCTCTTTCGTTCGAGGGTAACCTTTATTTTTGGATGTGTACGCCTGACCCAGGCGTGAAAGAGCCCTGCTGCAGCAAGCGGCCCCTGAGTGCGCCAAACGATGTAAAACACTCTGCAAGGACACAGGTGCTTTTGATGCTGGCAGCAAGGTGTTTGTGAGACGCTAAGAGGACGACACAGCAACCCACTGGGGTAAGACACCTAGCGTCATGTATGGACCGCCTGGCATCTCACTTGAGAAACATTTTCCACAGCAACACTACAGAGTCCATGATGCAGCGTAAGCTGCCACGCCCACTGGGGCCGGATTTCCTGGGTTTAAAAGTGCGCTTCATGTCAGGTGTGTCCACTAAGCTCAAGCCTTTTGAAAAAGTGTGAACAGTACGAAACGCGTCAAGGCCAGGACATTGCATGCTTTGATACGTCCGTCTGCGCTTGCAAACTGCCAACATTAAACGACCTTTGAAGCAGTACTCTCCTGTGTGGCGGCTCCTTCGTTCGAGGGTAACCTTTATTTTTGGATGTGTACGCCTGACCCAGGTGTGAAAGAGCCCCGCTGCAGCAAGCGGCCCCTGAGTGCGCCAAACGATTTAAAACACTCTGCAAGGACACAGGTGCTTTTGATTCTGGCAGCAAGGTGTTTGTGAGACGCTAAGAGGACGACACAGCAACCCACTGGGGTAAGATACCTAGCGTCATGTATGGACCGCCTGGCATCTCACTTGAAAAACATTTTCCACAGCGACACTACAGAGTCCATGATGCAGCGCAAGCTGCCACGCCCACTGGGGCCGGATTTCCTGGGTTTAAAAGTGCGCTTCATGTCAGTTGTGTCCACTAAGCTCAAGCCTTTTGAAAAAGTGTGAACAGCACGAAACGAGTCAAGGCCAGGACATTGCATGCTTTGATACGTCCGTCTGCGCTTGCAAACTGCCAACATTAAACGACCTTTGAAGCAGTACTCTCCTGTGTGGTGGCTCTTTCGTTCGAGGGTAACCTTTATTTTTGGATTTGTATGCCTGACCCAGGCGTGAAAGAGCCCCGCTGCAGCAAGCGGCCCCTGAGTGCACCAAACGATGTAAAGCAATCTGCAAGGACACAGGTGCTTTTGATTCTGGCAGCAAGGTGTTTGTGAGACGCTAAGAGGACGACACAGCAACCCACTGGGGTAAGATACCTAGCGTCATGTATGGACCGCCTGGCATCTCACTTGAGAAACATTTTCCACAGCGACACTACAGAGTCCATGATGCAGCGCAAGCTGCCACGCCCACTGGGGACGGATTTCCTGGGTTTAAAAGTGCGCTTCATGTCAGGTGTGTCCACTAAGCTCAAGCCTTTTGAAAAAGTGTGAACAGCACAAAACGAGTCAAGGCCAGGACATTGCATGCTTTCATACGTCCGTCTGCTCTTGCAAACTGCCAACATTAAACGACCATTGAAGCAGTACTCTCCTGTGTGGCGGCTCTTTCGTTCGAGGGTAACCTTAATTTTTGGATGTGTACGCCTGACCCAGGCGTGAAAGAGCCCTGCTGCAGCAAGCGGCCCCTGAGTGCGCCAAACGATGTAAAACACTCTGCAAGGACACAGGTGCTTTTGAGCTGGCAGCAAGGTGTTTGTGAGACGCTAAGAGGACGACACTGCAACCCACTGGGGTAAGACACCTAGCGTCATGTATGGACCGCCTGGCATCTCACTTGAGAAACATTTTCCACAGCGACACTACAGATTCCATGATGCAGCGCAAGCTGCCACGCCCACTGGGGCCAGATTTCCTGGGTTTAAAAGTGCGCTTCATGTCAGGTGTGTCCACTAAGCTCAAGCCTTTTTAACATTAAACGACCTTTGAAGCAGTACTCTCCTGTGTGGCGGCTCTTTCGTTCGAGGGTAACCTTTATTTTTGGATATATATATATGCCAATACCACAACGGAGGGCAGCACAAATGCTAGCCGGGACCTGGAAGGAGGAATCAGTGAGACTGAATCTAACAGCAGCAGCAGCATAAGCAGTCTTTATTCTGATGAAGATCCCAGGGGGGCAGCAGGGGGCTTAGAACCAACTCATGTCCTCAATGTTGGCGAAGAAGTTGATTTTTTAGTCAACGCCCGCTTGCAAAGTCCGCGCTCACACAATCGACAGGGTCAATTTCAAAAAGGGCAAGGATCAACAGAAACCGAAAACAAAGGCGGAAAAACCACTAAGCCAAACAGCAACAAAGAGAAAAAAGTTTTGGCGAAAAAACAAAAATCAATAGAAACCAACAATAACAGCATTGTGAACCTATCAACCGTACTGCTTACTAAAGCAGAGGAGCAACTACTAAGTTTAGGTCTCACTTATTGCCCTATAAGAGACTTTAATTATACATCTACCAGAGTTGATGTTTTCAGGTATATAAGAAAACTTAAATTGCGAAAATTCTTTAACATTAAGGACGGCCTCAGTGAGGTAGAAAATATATTGAGTGTGCCACCAACAACTTTAGAAGCCAGAGATGCAAAAGGGCTTCTAGCTTTACAACAACTGGGCAACTCTCAAACAAACAGTGATGTCAATATGGAGCAGTCTACACAACAAGAACTAAGAGAAGCATCCATACACCAAATTGGAGCTGGCGCTAGCCCATTCAAACCAGCTTCCAGTTTCATGCCAACCATGCCAAGAGACGCCATTGATTCGTTCCACGAAGTTGTTACGGCAGATCTCAAGAGACTATACCATCAAGTGAAACACTGTAAGAGAATCAAAACTGGCAAAGAAAAAGAATATTGGGCGTTAGTTAACAAACTGAAAAATGATCACCAAATCATTGTATGCACTGCAGATAAAGGAGGCAATATAGTCATCTGGCCCCAGGCTCAATATGTGGAGGAAGCCCATAGACAGCTTTCAGACACGGTGTGTTACACTAAGACAAATATGCAAGAATATAATGTGTCAAGAGATCATTTAAAAAAACTTCTCTACAGATTCAAGAGAGAAGGACTTATTTCAAATGAAGAGTTCAAATTCCTTCATGTTGAACACCCAGTCTTGCCAAAATTCTATTTGATTCCTAAAATACATAAGGGCAGGTGTTCTGTGCCGGGCAGACCGATCATTTCTGCCATTGATAGTGCAACAGAGCATCTGGCACAGTATACAGACTATTTTTTACAGTCTCTAGTAAGTAGTCTGCCTACATATATTAAGGATACGGGACACTTTTTGCAAAAACTGAAAAACATTGCCTGGTCAGAAGACTGTATATTGGTAACATTGGACATCGAAGCCCTCTATACCAGCATAGATCACGGAAGAGGACTAGAAGCACTGGATTATTTCTTAAGTACCCGTCCATGCATTGTTACAACCATAACAAGATGTTGAGTGAATTTGTAAGCTGGTGTTTGCATCACAATTATTTCTTGTTTGGTAAAGACATCTATATACAGAAAAGGGGTGTGGCCATGGGGGCCTGCTTCTCTCCCAGCTATGCGTGTTTACACGTTGGCTGGTGGGAGAAGCGGGTCCTCATGGAAACACACCGGGCGGTGTTTGACACCAATGTAGTGATGTGGGTTCGTTTTATTGACGATGTGTTTTTAATTTGGAGGGGTACTGAAGAAAGTGTGAAAGAGTTCATTGTGGCCCTAAATGAGAATGAAGACAACCTAAGGTTCACACACAACATCAGTAAAACATCGGTGGACTTCTTAGACGTCAGGGTCTTTCACACAGCGGGACATATAGCCACCTCATTACACAGAAAAGACACATCGGGTAACACAACCCTACATGCAACAAGTGCCCACCCTCGCCACGTTATTGATAATATCCCATATGGCGAGCTTCTTCGTGTTAAGAGAATCTGCAGCACTGATGAGGAGCTGAATACATGTACAGCCCAAGCATTAAATAGGTTTCGGGAAAGAGGATACAAGGAGAATATACTAACAAAAGCGGTCAACAAAATGAAATCTAGAGCAAGAGAAACCCTTTTTTCAGCAGTGGATACAAATAGGGTTTCACCAGGAGATTCGGCTGAAACTCCTATAAGATTCATCACTGCATACAGTGGCCAGGATAGAAAGATCCGGTCTATTCTGAGCAAAAGTTGGCCTATTCTCCAAACAGATGCAGTACTATCGCATCATTTACCAACACGGCCGGAGATTACGTTTCGGAGGGGACCCTCCTTACGTATGCATATCTCCAATCCTTGCCCCGAATTACCTATAACAAAAAAAACCCTGGTTTCCACCTCGAATGGGGTTTTACAAATGCAGTAGCTGCAGAGCCTGCAAATTTGGAGTAAATACAAAGCAATACTATACTCCATTTAGTCCAGTACGACAACCCATTAAAGGACAGTACGGTTGCAAAACAGAATATGCTGTTTACGTCCTGGCATGCACGTGTGATCTCAGGTATGTGGGAAGCACCAAACTACCAGTGCATGCCAGGATATTGCAGCATATCAGAGCGATCGTCAACAATGATAGCTCCTATCCGGTAGCTAGACACTTTAAGAGTGTACATAACAACAACCTCCAGTGTCTTAGCTACTATGTTATCACTTCAGTACCCAAACCTAGAAGGGGCGGAGACCGTGATAGGATGCTTAGACAATTAGAGTCCAAAATGATCTTGGAACTAGATTCCAAGGTCCCGAATGGACTGAACACTACGGAAGATCTGTATTATTTTTTATGAGGATAATGCTCGACAGACACCGTAGCCATTACATGCGTACTTATCAGCAACAGTCAGGTTGTGAGTAATGTCTGCAGATAGCCACCCATTATGAATCCATATATTTAAAATATAAGTCTCACTCCGACACCCAGATCAGACTTTTTTCTCTTTTTTCCTTATTTCAAACTGTAAATAACTGGGGTGAATAGGGATTCTCCCTGTTATATTACAGTCACTTTACGTTATTGTTTTTCAAAAAAATAGGTCACATAGGGGTTGCCCTCGACATTTGATGTCCCCAAATGTGCAATTAGTGGGGTTGCCATCGACATTTGATGTCCCCGAATATGTAACTAGTTGGTTGTGAAATGAGAGGTTTCAAAAACTGCAATTATTTATCTTGCTTGATATTGGACACATTTTCTTTGCGTAAGTTGCACAGTAGAGTGTTTAGTTTACATTATGCCATTGCACTTTAAAAAATGTAAATTGATGAATGAAATGACAGATATTTTTCTACCTATATACAACAGTTTTTTAAAATAATGTTTTTAAACTGTTTGTGGTAGGTAAAGGTACTGGTTTTACTGCATGTTTTAGAATATTGATTTTATGTCTATTTTACAAATAGGATAAATCATATATATTTTTGGAATATGGCGTAAAATATTTATTGGCACTCTTTTGTACATACTAAAGGGATATATGCATACTGCACTTTATTGCGGTTTTGGGCAACTTGAATGAAAATAAGCATTTATGCTGTTATAAAATGAAAAGCTAACAACTGAAAGAAATAATGTCATCCAACTTTATACATATGTAACTAAAGGCACTTTACATTGTATTAACATGTGACCTATAAGTATTTTCTTTATATTTATTATTTGTGCATCACATGGTGTTCATGAACAGGATTAAAAAGAGGCATTATGGGAAACATTTTTTATGTGAGCAAGGGCATCCGCCCGAAACGCGTCATCTGTGAGCGCTGCTGTGACCTTCACTTAAATAAAGTACCTTCTGCCAGCAATTTGGGATTCGTTGGTTTTTCCTACATGGGGCAGAAATAACAACTGGCATTCCCAAGGTTAACCTACTTCGTTTGATATATATATATATATATATATATATATATATATATATATATATATATATATATATATATATATATATATATATATATATATATATATATATATATATATATATATATATGTATATATATATATATATATATATATATATATATAGCGTTATTATATCGGTTAATTTAAAAACAATAGAAAATTAGAATATAGATTATAATTAATATTATATATGTGTATATATATCTGGGAACATTTGTTTAAATACTTTTGTATTTGTAACTTCTTGTTATGTCTCTCATCAGAAAGCAGGGTGGGATATGCGTTCCTGTAGGTGTCTATGTCCTGTATAACTATTGCTCCGCCCTTATCAGCCAGTTTTATCACAAGATTGTTCCTGTTACTTAATGTCTTTACTGCTGCCTGTTTCTTTTTGCTAAGGTTGTTGTAAGTCTTTCTTCTCTGTTGTTGTAATTCTACCTCCTTAATGACTGCTTCCTTGAAAGCAATGACCTCTGGAGGCATCATAGATGGAGGCGGATAAAACGTTGATTTATGCTGTAAAGGAGTGTAGCCTTCGGTGTCCAATGCTTTCCTTACTGTTGCAAATACTCGAGTAGGAATAGTTTATTTATTATTTTTGGAGTTTAAAAGGTTTTTGGCATTCTTTACATATTTATTATTAGTATGTTTTATGTATCTA
This sequence comes from Lissotriton vulgaris, assembly GCF_964263255.1. Classification (NCBI taxonomy): domain Eukaryota; kingdom Metazoa; phylum Chordata; class Amphibia; order Caudata; family Salamandridae; genus Lissotriton; species Lissotriton vulgaris. The sequence continues at coordinate 456,347,954 of NC_141696.1, read as the reverse complement.
CATGAATGTAATTTGTAACATATGTTTTACTAAAAATATGTTTATATATTGTTTGCTATTTTATGGCTAGTTAAATAGGAAAAATCAAAATTTTTGTTGCAGTTTGTTACATTTAGTAATAATTTTTATATGTGTTTGTAATATATACATCGTTATTATATTGGTAAATTTAAAAAAGATAGAAAATTAGAATATGGATTATAATTAATATTATTTATGTGTATATATATCTGGGAACATTTGTTTAAATACGTTTGTATTTGTATATGTTTAAGTATTTCTTGAACATATTCAATTTACATTTTAATGTTATATTTTAAAGCATTAAACATGTTCTGTATTTACTATTTATAAAAAAACAATATTTGTGCAAACCAATCTTTTTTACCAATATTTTTGTACTTACCAATATATATACAGAAAAATTATATCTTTGTGATCGATTTTTTTGACACAATATTTCTGTATCACAATATGTTTTGTATCAATATTGTGTCAGTGATCCATTTCTAGGGTAGAATGCAGTGAAAGGGCTTAACGAGATCCCAGCCTTGAGGAGAAACAGAAACATACATACTTCTGTTGCTCTCAATCTTCACACTGTGATTGTGATCAGAGATTTTGATTGATGTCCAGACAAAGCGCACATTACAGGCTTCAAAGTGACAGTATTTCTCCTTCCTTAGAAGCACATGCAAATCTAAGCACTGGATTTCTTTAAAAGTTGAAATTCAACTCCAGCTAATTCTTTCTTCGTGGGGTTTCTAAGCAGTTTATAGAAGGGAATGGGAGGGGACAGGGGAAAACGGTGAATGTACAGTTCTAGAGAGCGGCCTGCCAGACACTCCAGGGCAGGGAGCTCAGGTACTATTGCTGAGTAAATGTTTTGGGCCAGTCAGGATGTGAATATATGTTTTTCTGTCCACCATTCATACACCTGTCATGTCTACCATGGGTAGTAACAGGTATGACACATCAAGAAGGACAAAAATAGTCAAAAAGTGCAGCATTCACATTGTTCTTCATAGTACATCACTAACCCTGCATAGGGTCTCCCAGCTGCACAATACATTTATAATGCATGAGATATAGGTGGAAAGCAAGGGCCCTAGATACATGGGACAGTCAATATCATGCATCTCCACCAGGAATACAAGCAAAAAAGTAAATATTGCTAATACTGTGCATAAGAAGCCGCATCTGAAGCATCCAATGCTATTGGGTATATGATGCCACCTCTCTTGAATAGCCAATGTGGCTGAAAGATAACTGCTCAGCCTTCAGGCTCTCTGGCAAAATGAAGCAGAACTGTCAGGGGAAGAACCCGCAACAGATGCAGACCCAGAGACAACAACAGAAAGTATTACAGAGGATTGAGTCTTGGAGACAGGAAAAAAGATGTCCTTTTGTGATTTGCCTGAGATGTAAGAGAGACTGAGGTGAGGAGCAAAGAGCATATAATATATAATGGGGATTTAGGAAAGTAGGATCTGCTTTTATGGTTACCCCTACCTTTTTCCAGGTGCTATGCAGCTTCTGACTAGTCTGACTGGGATCCTGCTAACCAGGACCCTAGTCTCTGTGCTTTCTTTCCTAAATTGGTATGGTAAGTACTTAGGTACACCCCAGAATGGACAATGGTGTACCCTTATCAGGCCCTAGTATAGTGAATTAAGGTACCCAGGGCATGGGCACACCAGGGGTCCCTCATGGGCTGAAGCATGTATTATAATTAAACAACAGGGGGTGGTGAATTAAGCAGAATACTCTCACCCAGTCAAGAGATCAGGGCTTAATCCAACACCGTTTTTTAGCTCACTGCACCATCCCAGCTCAGAACCTGGCTATATGCAAATTAGTCTGTCCCTGGCCCAGTGCATCATGGGAACAGGGCAAACCAAACTACCAAGCCAATTCTTTCACTGGGAAGGAAACAAGCTTCCGGGGACCGGTTTCTAGCATTTCAGCCGTCTTCGGCCTGGCTTGCTTGAATCCTGATGGTGCAATGAGCAAGGGACTCACGTCTGAGTATACCCTTCTACGCTTGGAAGCTTGTTTCCGGTCCAGGGAAGACATGGCTTGGCAGTTCGGGCTGGACTGGTTTTCTTTGTTCGCCATAAGTTGGCAGGGTATGCTCGGACGTGAGTCCCTTGCTCACTTTGCAACTGGATTCAAGCAAGCCGGGCCGAAGACGGCTGAAATGCAGGAAACCGGTCCTCGGAAGCTTGTTTCCGGTCCAGGGAAGACATGGCTTGGCAGTTCGGGCTGGACTGTTCCCATGAGGCACAGGGTCAGACTGATTTGCATATGGCCATGTCTGAACTGGGGTGGCAGAGTGGGCTAAAGAACGGTGATGGATTAAACCCAGCTCTTTTGACTGGGTGTGAGTGTTTGATTGATTCAGATGCTCCATCCATCACCACCCCCTTTTGTACCGTGAAGCATGTATTATGGCACCCCTGAGAGACCACTCAAACTGAAACTACTTGCCGGCCATTGCAGCCTGTGTAAGCTGGTACTAACACTACTTACAAAAGGTATAGGTTTCCCTATATCTAAGGTCACTGAATTTAAAAAAAAATAATTCACCCCTAAAGCAGGCCTTTCAATCCTGAAGGTAGGGTTCTCGGTTCTAAGTATGAGGGTGCCCCTGCATGAGCAGGACACCCCTAAATCCTACGAAGTACATTCTCCTAGGTTGTAAGTGTGACAGCAATATAACATATAGAGGGCCACCCCATCATTATGCAATGACCATCTCGAAATTGGTTCAAACAAACCCTATCATGTTTGGTATCAAACATGTTGGCATAATACCATCCACACCATAAGTGGTGTGGGCGGTATGATGTAATGCACAGTAAAGCTCTTCTGGGAGGCCCTCAGTTCTCCTGGTACCCATCTTCTAGACCTAGACGGCACAACATGGATCTTGCCGACCAGGGAAACAATTCTGCCCTCCTGCTGCTGAGCCAAGCTCAGGCAGGGGAGGGCAGAACAATAGGTATCCTGTCACAAGGTGGTGTGGCTGTAGGAGAGTAGGATCTGCTACTATGGTTACCCCCACTTTTTGCTGGTGTTTCAATGTTTTTCGACTTTAGTCTGGTTGGAGCCCTGTTAACAAGGACCCCAGCCTAGATGCTTCAGTTCCAAAATGATTGCATGTACTTTAGGTACACTCCAGATTAGTAACTGGGTAACTCTTGTGAGTCCCGAGTAAATGGTAACTTAGGTACCAAGGGCATAGGTACCCTAGAGGCCTACCAGGGGCTGAAGCATGTATTATGCCACCCCTTGGAAGACTTCCAAAATGGCACCACAGGTCTGCTACTGCAGCCTGGGTAAGTTGGTGCCTGCACCCCTTACAACGATATAGGTTACCTATATCTACCTTTAAGCACGGACACATATAATCCTATACGTCACTCCTATGGCAGGCCGTATCAATCCTGAAAGCATAGAGCTTGCTTTTGTGTGAGAGGGTGTCCATGCAAGAGCAGGACTCCTCTGCATCTTCGGGAATTTATTATCTGAAACTGTTCTGCGATGCAGCCAGACCATATACTCCTAAGTGCATTATAACCTTGTGGTAAATGCTGACTTTGGAATGGCTGCATGGAAAAATGTTGTGTTTGGTGTCAAACACCTTGGAATCCTACCCCTTTGCCAGTCTTGGCGGCAGGGGTAGAATTCCTCCCTTCTAGAGGGAGAGACATGTGAACACTGACCTAACCGGTAATAGTTTAAAAGAGCCCTGGCATCACGAAATGGCTGCTGCAGCCACACACACAGGTCTGACCTCCTTCTTCTGGACGAAAATCCGGCTGGTGAGGCCTGGACAATAGGCTTCCTGTCACAGGGAGGTGTAACCACCTCCCAGACAGGCTTTAGTGTATTGCGGCTTGTTGGGTGCATTCAGAGAATGCTTTTCAGACAGTGCTGGGGGCACACATGGTGTCCCTGTGCATACCCCATTTCAAACCAGTTGCAGAGGTGCTCAGCCCCTGCTCTGGCGTGAAACTGGACAAAGGGAAAGGGGTGAAGCCTCCCCCCTCCCTAGATCCTCCCATAGGTGGGTCCCCAGAGTATGTCAAACCCCCTTTCATAGTATAAGTATGGGACCTCAGTCCTTAGTGTGGTGGTGAGCCTCAGCAAGGCCTACCTGTGCAAGGGATTCACCCTTCTCTGCACAGAGTCCTTAGACCAATAGGAAGAAGTTGGCACAGAAACTGGAATAGGAAAGACAAAGTTTATTAAACCTCTTGAAGGTGGAACTACATTCACACAACACCCTTCGGTAGTGTATGAAGTAGCTCACTGACTGGAAGGAGCTTGGTCCTTTTATACCCACACAGGGGCTGAAATGAAGGCTGTATAAGTCACAGGGTGTTGGTTTCAAATACATATAAGGTCATACAGAGAGTGTGCTAGCAACAAGTGGGAATGGCTGACAGTAAGCTAATTCTGTTGGACACGTCCTGACAGTTACAAGTTAGGGACAGCTGTAAGCTTTACTCGCCATGTGCAAAGCAGAGGAGAATAAATATATCTCGTCTCTAGGCAGATTTCAAGAGCAGTTAACAGGAAGGTAGGACAGAGCACATGGTGAGCACATGGCAAACAAAATGGCTGCCAGAAACACAAAATGGATTCCATAAAACGGACAAGATAGTCTCTAAATACAGGATGTCTTCTGCTAATGCTTAATCTAATCGCTGCTAAATTATGACAGACGACCCATTCAGCATTAGCTTAAGACATTCGTCTATCTAGGGTAATCTAGATCTGCATCCTGTACATTGATGTTCATCATCTCAGTAATTTCTTGGTTTAACATTTTGTGTATTTTTATATCTGCACTATTTCTTTTGGCAAGTATACAAGCAGTGATGCACATGGAGCAAAGAATAGGACCACATTGTATACAAATGTAACATGTAAATAGTATCACCAGTAGTATACATAGGATAGTCAGTAGCTTCCCGCCCCAAGTAGCAAAGAGTGTCCATATCCAGGTTGAAAATGTCCATGTACCAGTCTCTGTGGGAATTTCTGCAGCAATCTTATGCAGTTTTGAGATTGCATCATATACTGAAGGTGAGTGGTCAGTTATAAATACACAGCAACTGCTACCGATTATGCGGCATGCACCACCTCGATCAGCCAAAATCACATTGAGCACCATCCTATTTTGGAGTGTTGCAATTCTTGCAATTTGCAGTTCCTCTGTAATGTTTCCAAGTGCCATAGCTGTCTGATTGGCGACAGCTTCTATAACACGAGTTAATCGCCTTATCTTTCTGTTATTCAATGCAGCACCCACAAAAAAGAACAAACCCAAATTGAAGTCGACATATTATTGCAAAGTGGTATCTGTCTGGTCGATCTCATCTGTACTTATTGTTCGTTTGTATCTATTCTTAGAAATATCATTGTACAATTTCAGGTCAAGGTGATATGATGCAAGTGCTAAAATCACAGGGGGTAACACAAATGATATGTAACATACCCCTGACCACCCAACATGTAATTGATAATACCCTTTATTACCACATACAAAATGGGTGTTGTGCGACGATGTAAAACTACTGTTATTAGCACCTTCAATGTTTAGAGTAGAAGTACATTCACTTCGTCCTACTGGAATTCTCCCAACACTGCCAATACATAAATCTGCTTTAGCTCTTGTTACAGATATCACAAAGAGTTCATTAGTTCTGATAGTCCTCACATTTGTGAAGACATATGGTGTTGAAATATTGTCCAGTTGGTACTCTTCCCATTCCCATTTAGTCCCTTTAGCTTGAGGATAACCTTCTTTATCTTGGTAGCATTCTTTATTCAACCAAAAAATGATTCCACCTACTGAGGGCTTTCCGAAAGCAAACAAAAGGGCTTGACATGAACCATTATGAGAAAACGGTAAAGGAATAAAAGGCGTTCCTCCTTTCTATTGGTGTGCAGTTATCATCCCACACACCCAACAATTGGTGGTATTCGTGGCATTGTGTGTATGATGCAACATCTGGATGAATGTGTTATTTAGATTGGATTGATTCTTCTGCTCATGTTAGGGAAGCGTAAAATAGTTGTGTTCCACTGGAACTGGCGTAGTGGCAACAAAAAGCTGTCGAGCAGGAGCCACTTTCTCAACAAACCAGGTGATTATAGCCATAACCACCAGAGCAACAACAAACCCTACAGCACAAATGATTCGCTTGTTAAGCATTTTAGCATTTTAGCAACAGTTGAAATAATCGTTGGAGCTCTTATCCCTCGGGCAGCCACTGATTTCTTCACCGAATATCAAGACGGATATCACTACACTACGCAGGGCTGATCCCCCCCTTGTCATATCGGCATTCCGTTTCCGCTAACCCAGGGCGGTAGCTCAACCAGTCTTTTTCAAAACTGCAGATTCTTTCCTCGGTCTCAAGTGGTATCGCGATGCTCCAGTAATCGTGTGGTCCGGGAAGACTTCCGCAGATTCGTCAGGTGAGATAGCTTGACCTTTCTCCATTTCCAGAATCTCTCGCTGGTCGGTCAACGCAGCAGGTTCCACCAAGGTAGGCGACACATGTCAGCAGTGTGTGCCGTGGGCCCAGTTCTTTCTATTCGTCACTCGAACTGCTGTCCTCGTTGCTAGGAGGACTTGCTCTAGTCCTCACCACCTCCGCTCAAAGCTGTGGGATCGGTCGAAGAACTTGACCATCAAGTGGTCTCCAGGCCGGAGATCATGAGCCTCACCTGCATTTCTGTCAGGAAGAGCTTCGCGAACCTGTTGATGAATGGTAAATAAACTGTTGTGCCAAATATTCATTCATCAGAACACAAGATACATCATGTATGGGGCATGGCTTAGGAAATCCCCAAATATTCATCGGTCTTCCAAATACCACCTTGTAAGGTGTGAGCCCAGATCGGGAGTGTGGCACCGATCTTATGGACAGCAATACCAGAAGTAAAGCATCTGGCCACTTTAAGGATGTCAAAGCCAGAATTTTAGCTAACTTTAGTTTCAGAGTAGCGTTGTACCTCTCCACTAATCCTGCTGATTGTGGGTGGAAGGCTGCATGGAACTTCTGTTTGATCCCTAATCCTTTCAGGACATGCTCAACAATTTGTCTAATAAAATGAGGTCCGTTGTCACTCCGCAAATGTTTACAAACACTGTATCTTGGGAAAAACGTCTTTAAAAGCATCTTGGCTGTAGTGAGTGCTGTAATATCCTTCGTAGGGTATGCCTCTATCCATTTACTGAAGGCACATACCACCACTAAGACATACTTTAGATTGTTACAGCGTTCAAGTTGGATGTAATCCATTTGCAAAACTTCAAAATGTGCAGTAGGTGTAGCAAACCCTCCTGTAGGAGTTCGTGTCCCTTTACCAGGATTATACTGCCAACAGATCAATCAGGACTGTACTACTCTCTTAGCTGTGCTGGCAATCTCAGGATGCTCCCAAACTCGTGTAAGTAGTTTTGTTATCGCTAGAGCTCCAACATGTGCCAGTCCATGTGCCATTTGAACAAAAGGTTGTAAATAGGCTGCAGGTAATTTCCACTTATCCATGTCTTTGTTGTGCCAAAAACCCTCATCGTCCAATGTTCCTTCCTTGGACCATTGCTCAAGTTCTGCTACAGAGGCAGATCTCTATACATCTAGTACTTCCTCTCTAACATCATGCCATCGCTCATCTTGAGATTTCACTACGTACATGAAAGTAGTGCTTCGTTGCATTGCAGTTTCACGAGCTACGTGATCAGCAAAAGCATTGCCTTGCCCTAGCTTATCAGTCACTTTCTTGTGTGCGCTACATTTCACAATCGCTAACTTTTTTGGACATGTCAGTGCAGTCAAAAGGTTATGTACTAGTTCTCCATGCATTATCTGCATCCCGTGGGTTGTAGGAAAGCTTCTTTGCCTTCCAGAGTAGGCCCAAATCTTGGGCCACTCCAAAAGCATAGTGGCTGTCTGTGTAAATGTTCACACACAAGTCAGTGCTAAGTTCACACGCTCGTGTCAAAGCTATTAGTTCAGCTACTTGAGCCGACTTCTGAGGTATGCTAGCTGTTTCCACTACTGTCTCAAGCGTGGTGATTATGTATGCAGCTGAGGTCGTGCCATCTGGTGACTTCAAACCGGACCCATCAACCCACAGTTCCCCATCTACATCTGGAAGGAGCATATCTTGCAAATCGATGCAACCGTTTGTTTGTTCCTCAGTACGGAATATACAATCGTGATGCTCCTTTGACTGGGACTGAGTCGCAGAATATGGCAACAAAGTAGCTGGGTTTAGTGTGGCGCATCTCTTCACGCTAATATGGGGTGCTAACAGTGTCATTTCATATCCTGTCAGGCGAGCACTAGTTAGGTGTTGTGTTCTGGTCCGATTAAAAATGGCATCTAATGCATGGGTTACTAGCACCAACAGTTTGTGTGATAAAACTATCCCTTCACTCTGACGTATGGACACAGCTGTCGCTGCAACTGAATGAAAACATCCAGGCTATGCACGAGCAACAGGGTCAAGAACTGCAGAAAAATATGCACAGGGACGCTGCTTGTCACTGTGTGTCTGTACTAAAATTGACAATGCACATCCATCTTTCTCGTGTACATAGAGTGTAAAAGCTTTCATGTAGTCTGGTGTGCCTAACACTGGTGCAGAGCAAAGAGCTTGAGTTAACTGACGAAAAGCATTTTGGCATTCTTCTGTCTATGGAAGGGGGATCGGAGTGTTCTTAGTCAAAAGTGCTAGCAGGAGTTTAACAATGTGTGAAAACCATGATATCCACTGCCTACAAAGTGAAGTCAAACCAATGAATGCACGGACATCTTTCTGTGTGGAAGGTACTGGGGTGTCTAAAATTGCCTGAATGCGATCTGATGTCAGTTCACCGCCCTCCTTAGACAGAAGGTGTCCTAAATAGGTCACCTTTGGTCTACAATATTGCAATTTCTTCAGTGAAACTTTATGGTTGTGTGTAACAAGGAAAGAAAGTAAAGACAAAGTACATTTTTCACACTGCTCAGGCGTATCGGCTGCCAACAATATGTCATCGACATATTGTATGAGAGCCACTCCTTCAGACAAAGTAAAGGAATCAAGTTGTCGTTTTAAGGCTTGACTATAAATACTAGGACTCTCAGTATAGCCTTGAGGAACTCTACAAAATCTGTATGATCGATTATTCAAAAAGTGAAAACGAACAAATATCGGCTATCAGGATGAATATGGATCATAAAGAAAGCATTCTTCAAGTCTATAACAGAGAATGTAGTTGCTTTTGGAGGAACCAAAGTAAGTAATGCCATTATGTCAGAAACCACAGGGTACTGCGGTACTACAATCTTGTTTACTTCTCTCAAATCTATGATAAATCTATAGATCCTAGTGTCAGTATCTTTTTTAAAAATGGGAAGAATCGGACTATTGCAAACATTGTAAGGAACTTCTTCCACAACCCCAACTTTAATCAAATCATGAACAATGTGTGTAAGTGCTTTCCTTCTCAAGAAAATTTATAATGAGGCAGTCTTGGCAAAGAAGCACCCTCGTTGACACTAATATGTACTGGCGGAATAACCATTTGTCCTACATTGGTGTCTGAAGTAGCCCACAAAGTACTAAGTAAGCATGGGCGAATTTTGCCAATTTTGCGGTTCGCGAATTTGCATATTAACGAATTTGCAATCCGCAAAATGCGCGAACTCTCGTGAATTTGCAGATTTTTCTTTTTTTTGTGTTCGCATGGGTTTCTGCCAGTTCGCAAGGGTTTTGTACCAGTTCGCAATTGCGAACTTACTTGTCGCGACTATGTTGTTTCCAAGTCTGGTTCATCATCACAGGTTCACAGCACCCTCTATTTCACCACTGCCACCCTCTGGTTCATCCATGCCACCCTCTGGTACATCACGGCCACCCTCTGGTTCATCACTGTAGATTATGGGGGGAAAAAGCAAGCACACCTGCCCTGCTTCAACTGACATGAATTAATTTGGGGTTGATTAATGTGTCACTGAATTTAAACTTCCAGTCTGGCACCTGCTTCCTTATCTGTAATTTGCTTTCTGTTGCAGTGCAATTTTTTTTCACAGGACCTTTGTGGCCTACTTGTAGCTATTCTATGAGCCTGCTGTGAGGGTCAGAGCAGGGTCATAGAATAGTTGCAAGTAGGCAACTGAACTCTGGAGGGGCCCCTCAGGAAGCACTACAGGGAATGGTTACTAATGATGAGTTTGAACTTTTGCACCTGCTGACTGCTTTCAGTTTTGCAAAACTCGTTTTTCTGAAATTCGTGGGATTCGCGGGGTGCGGATTTGCGCGAGATCGAATTTGGAAGCAGCAAATTCATGCAAATATGCGATTTGTTTTTTGGCGGCGTGTTAGTTCGCAAGGTTTTGTACGTTTTAGCGAGCCGCTTGTAGCACAACGGCGCGAAGTTACCCTCACGGTCGTTCACGAGCGCGGCCATCTTGTTTGCATGAAGTATTTCCGTTTCCAGGCGCAATGTGTAATCTCACAAAGTGTGCGGCTCGCTAGTACAAGTTTGCATGTGATCGCAAGGGAAATTTCGTGCGAACTTACCCACACGGTCGTGAACGGGCGCGGCCATCTTGTTTCTCTTTCATTGCTATGGTTCTGGGAATGCTTTCTGTATCCTCTCTGAATCTCTGCCATCCTTTGCTTGTTTGAAGTTTTTTTTAATCTATTTTACTTATTATCTATCCCTCTATTTTTCTAGCTCTATATGTTAGTGTTTTCTGCTACTTTTGGTTAATTTTAAACTATTTTTTTAAACTCTTTTCTTTTCTTCTTCCCTATTCTATTTCTTCTTTATTATTTAGCTTCCTTTCTGCCCAGACCATGGAAAAGGGAGCCGGGAAGCATCCTGAGAAGGGGAAGGGTCCCGCACCCCGTGCCCGGCTGAGGGGGGAGACAGTAACAGCCCGGGAGATCTTCAGCACGGAGGAGGTGGCCGCACTAGTTTTTTATGTTCAGCGCCGCTTCCCCAGGACCATCATGGCAGGCGGCAAGATCGCTAGTGGGTACGGGATCCGGGAGTGCCGGAAGCAATGGGAGAAGGTGTGCCGGGCCATGTACCAACACTCTCGGGTCCGGCGCACCTACAACCAGGCCACCCACCGTTGGACTGATCTCCTGGACCGGGAACACGACTTGATCGACCTGCTCGGCCTTGAGATCCCCGGGCTTGGTGAGTAGTAGTAGATATTTCTTCACTACTCTGTTTTCTCCTGCCCTGTGTGTTATTATATTGCAAATTTGTGATTTTTACCAAGAGCAATAATGCTGCTGATTACATTGTAGGTAAATTATATTTCAAAATCTTCTGTGCATTTCAGGTGCACTGCTCTCCTTTTCAGTAGGGTTGCTACTATGCTTCTTTGTTTTCGATTTTGTGTTCATTTCATTAGCCTGAGAAATTATGTATGAGTGTAGTTTAAAGAACTGCGTAATGCTAGACACTAAGGGTCAGATTTTTAATTTCCGGCAAATCCCTGCAAAGTAGCAGGGATGCGCAAGTAATTTTGCGCCACGCCACCACCACCCATGGTGCGCCGTATTTACAATGCAGCGCACCATGGGCCCAAAACGTCACCGAAGCGTTACGCATCTGTGTAGTAAAGGCGGCGAATCGCTGGAGTTGCATCGCAACGATGGCGCAGCTCTAGCAATGCTCTGGGGTGCCCTATCTCCCCAATGCTGCATCAAGCCGTACGTCTGCTTCAAGCAGGCGCAGGGTTTGAGTCACGCATCATTGTCCTAAAAGTGACTGATTGAAATCTTGTAGATTTCCCTCAGCCACTTTTAGGATGCGTTCCTGCGCAGGAACGCCCTCCCTTGCGCCGGAACACCCCCTGATGGCGCAGGGCTTTACAACGTGATGCATCTCCCATATGCGTCACGTTGTTAATATACGCCGCACTATGGCGCCTCTTTTGTTCTGCCACTGCGTCTCAAAAGTCACGCAACAATGGAGCAAAAGAGCCGCAAGGGGCTTCTAAATCTGCCCCTACAGACTCAAGTCCAGTCCTTCCTTTGTACACCTGGCAATAAGAAGAAATAGTGGTGGTGGATTGATAGTTTGAGTATTTTAATGACTGGTTAATGTAGTAGGAAACTTTTTAGTGTTGTCGCTGATCTGCAATCACAATGGACTTTGTCTGTCACTTCGCGTGCTGCTGACTGCTGCCTGCCAGTCCTAGGCAAACCTTTTTAGTAGTTTGTTTAGTGAGTTACATAACTTTCCAAGTCGACGGTCCACAAATCAAGCAATACTAATCTCGTAGTAGACCACATGAGATAGGTCAATATATCCCGTGGAATAGTTGTCTATTTGCTATTTCGCCAAAATAATTTGTTATTGTTCTTTTGAAATGTTTGATTTGGTTGACAAATATCTTCCATGTTTTCTGGTCTTTCTTTCTTTCATGTTGTACATCAGCTCCCCCCAGGGGCAAGAAGGAATTGGAAGAGGCTGCTGCTGCTGCTGAACAAGGCCAGGATCGGTCGGGCGAGGGCTCCTTTGCTGGCCCCGGTAAGTTTTAATTTTAATATAGAGTACCTATTTTTTCCTAGCGATCCTCATTTGATTTTTTCTAAATCGGCATTGATCTTCTTGTAGACTGTATCTAAATTCTTATCCTTCCTCGACTATGACTCCCTGTGGTATTACTAGATTATTCTTATTAGTCTGTCTGTGTAGCTAACTAAGATTGCACATTTGGCAAAAGGTGTAAAACGAAACTCCCATTGTAGTCAGCAATAGCTCTATGCACTGAGTGCAGTCCTCTGGGATTGTCCATAATGTCTTTTCAAGTCTTCTAAATGTTTATGCTTTGACAATTACGAACAATAAAAAGGTAAATGACCACCAAGAAAGAATAAGATACTACTTTACTTTTGGTTTGGATAGGAGGACAATCCATACTACTACTGTTGCAGGGACAAATCTGCACAAACAGAACTATGGACACTAAATAGTGCATTGTTTATCAATTATATTAGGCGCAGGTAGACTTTCCACATACCTCAGTGATATCAGACTTTGAAGAACCCCCAATCTCCTTACTGACTAGATAGTGTGGCAGAGTCATTTAGCTCCACAATTCATCGATGATTGATCCCCAATGATGATTATCCAACGCAGGACAAGAGTACGGAGTCAGAGTCCAGAAGTGTCAGAGGCACGGACTCATACTTGCAAATTGCAAAACCTTTTGCTCATTCACTCATGACCAAAAACCACAGTCTATTTACGTTTTAAAGCTTTCTTAAAAGTAAAAATATTTATTAGAATCAAGCTTGTCATAAAACATAAACGGTTGATTAAAAATGGAAAAGTGCTTATAGTGATATTTCACACATTTATTGTGGGCGAGCCGAGCCCTCACCTGGTTTGAACTTTAATTTTTCTTTTTGGTGCTGAATCGTTGTTCCCTCTGTCCTAGTGGTGATGATGATTTGTTCTTAGATATGAAGCTTCTGTCTGTTATGAGAAAAATGGTGCGTGTTAAAAAGCAAGCATTCATCAGTTGTGCCAAAAAGTGCAGCAAGACAACACCCTTCATTGGAAAAAGGGACATTTTTACTTTAGAGTAGACAGTCACAAATTATTAGATTGGTTTCTGTATTCACATTTCTTCACTCCTAGACACAATACTAGTGAGTGGTGTATGTCTATGACATCTAACATTCTTAAATGTACTTTGTAGGTGGAACATCTGGTGCTGGGCCCAACGTGGAGGTGGAGGAGGAAAGCTCTGGGGAGGAGGCGGTGCAAGTGCCGGACCAAACTGCTGTGCGGGTTGCCACTGTAGTGGCGGGCAGTGGTAAGCTCTTATATTCCTTACTTATTGAGATTGCAGACTACATAGTGTGCTCCCCGTGAGAAAACATAAGGTTTGTCCAGATGAGAGACATGAATAAGAATGATTGACATATAGTTTGAATCGATGGATGCCTGGATCATGGTACTATCCGACTCTTAGATAGCATATGCGTATCTAGAGAGAGTAGACGGTCACTGGATGAACTAAGTATTACTTTGAAGAGCATTTAACACCGCACCCGCACGTCCGTCCCAGTGTAGGAAAGGCAAGGAAAAGAAGTTGTAATTTTGTCCCAATACTACCATGAATAGTAGCAGTAGTTTCTATTGCAAGCACAGCATATATACGGCTATTACGATGGCCACTCACTACCTCTGTTAATAAGTTTAGTAGAACTCGGTCATTCATATGTGGATGTATCACTGTTCACTCAATAAAAAGCAAAGCACCTAAAGTCATCCCATATGTAAGCAAATACATACAATGTGCAGTGATAGATAATCAGATTATTTATCTTCTTCATTTTCCTTTTCTAGTATTCATTGGCACTGTAGGGTGAAAGTTAAATTAATTAAGCAGTAGCCCTTGTAATAGAGTATTCTCAGTGCCACCCGTAATAGAAAAGTAAGAGCATCACCACCTGCATGTACTGGAATGGTACAGTAACGCAAGTCTGTCTCACTCATCATGGCGGGCGTCTGTTTTTCTCGGGTGCAAGTTGACTGCGCTGGCATTATGCCGGCTTGCAGAAGTTAACGCACCAATTTTGCTAAACAAGAGAGAAGAAGAAGAATAAGACTGGTGTACTGTCATCGTCGACTCTAGTGGAGTGAGTCCATAGTGCTCGTAGAATTGATTCATTAAACTCCCACATATGTTAGAGCAAGGATGAAGAAGTGGGAGGTTAGATAGATACTGGCCACAATAGTTATGTACTGCGCTTGCAAGTTGCTAGTTCTACTGTGACACAACTTTCTGCTGAATCATTTCATGTTAATCTTAAGGAGCATTGGTTACAGACTATGTCTTTTTCTTTCTTCATATGGATGCTCCTTCCAAACCAACACGGAAGGAGCTGGCTAGACGGGCCCGGCAACGGAGGCTGGAGGCCACTGTCGCCGAATATCGGCGGCTGGTGGCCCAGGAGCAGGAGGACATGCAGAGTACGTGTACAACATCTATGGCGACACCTGCATCCTCCTCCGCGCTCCCTGGGTCAGCCAGTCAGCGCAGCAGGTCTCCAGCGGTACGGAGCCGGGGTACCGCAGCCACCCGCCACCGCCGAGCAGCAAAGAAATCAGCTGCCCCCCACAGCAGTTACAAAAAAAGGATGCTCCGTCTTTCCCTGAGGGTCTCCTACCTCGAGCAGGAGCTCCTCAACACCAAACCCCTGCTCGAGACCCTCCGCAAGGAGCATGTCGACCTGGCCCGGAAATTCAACAGCAGCAGCCAGCAGTAGGAGGAGACTGTCCCTTGCCCCTTTTTTAAAGACTTCTGGGGGGTGGTAATTGGGAGTTGGGTTTTTTGGACTTTTCACGGACATTCGTTGGGGTTAGGGAGTGGGGGTGGGTTGGGTCTTGTGGAAGATTATTTTTGTTAGGGATATAAATATACTTTGAACTTTATCTTAGCACACGTGTTTTTTTAACTGCTTTTGAGGCTGGTGGGTGGGGGTTTAACAGTAAGTTTGTTTTCCTGAAACTTAAGTGGCATCTTGATTCAAGTTGTGTGATTAATTGCCCAAATGTTTTCAAAACTAAGTGCCTCTCACAGAGTAAGCGAATTCAATAGTCCTAGGACTTTACTAGTACTAGCGTCAGTCTCTCGTCTCTCCTAATACTCCATTATACTTCCTCCCCCAAATGCTTATCTTACCTGTAATTTGTGTTTGGAAATAGGGATAGGCACAGGGCTGGCTGCACGGCAAATGGCGATTAAGGTTGCCAATCCTGGGCGGATGAAATGTCATTATTGCGTAGGTACTAGTGGTGTTACACAGTGGCAGTTGCAGCATCTGAAAAAAAAGAACATGAAACCTTGTTTGTCCTTACCGTAGCATTAGAACGGTACAATAGAGAATAGCAGGTTAATTACCCTGGAACAGTGCCACAATGTAGCCTAACAAATGGTAAAGTATTGAAAGTATAACTAGTACTTGCGTTGAATTTCTTTGACATTGGCTATTACTACAAGAAATAGTAACGAAGGTGAAGGACACAGCAGCGTAATAATTTGCCACGTCTAGGAGGAGGATATTCTTGATGACCAATCAAGTTGATGGCGCACATGAAAATCTGCTTTCATTTGCCAATAGTGACTGAGTGTCAAGCTGAGTAAGAATAGAATATATCCTCGGAATCCTTCACCAGCCTGTTGCTATGACCTTATCCTCCCCAGCAAGTGTGTGGAATTATTGCTGTCATTTAGTCACACATCAATACAAAACCACACGGCCCGGGGGAAGAGGGTTAGGGTTTGGAAAATGGATGGGAATGGGGGATTTTGGGAAAGTTTTGCTGAGAGGAAAAAAAAAGCACAGCATGGACAAACAATAATTTAAGATAAGGAAATCTTTGGGTACAAAGCTAACCATAAATATTTTAAGTGACATAAAGGAAGTGCATGCACTACTGCATGCATGGTTACTGAAATGTAAGTAGTACTTTCGACATCTGTGAATGAAAGAATGAGACAGTACAGGGCTGCAGTACTAATTATGTGTTTTCACTTGCCTATCTCTGCCCTCAGAGAAACACTTCTTACATTAAAAATAGGTTTAAAAAATAGCACAAGTAAAACCTATAGAATGGCTGTAGGGATGAATTTAGAAGAAGAGATCAAAGAAATGCAGAGTAACACTCATAGAAGTTCACAGCAATAACATTACTTAAAATATCATTCGAAAAGAACGGATACTGTATCTGTATGTTGTTATAGTTGTCCTGTTGAATTTGGTAAGTTGCATGCATCAAACCATTCCTCTTATTAGCGGGACTCCTCCATTCCAGCTGACGCTCTGTCCATCAATGTTGGTGACCAGGAAGACACCCTGTCCACTGCCTGCCTGGCGGATGCTGAATTGCGGCTCGCTAATGTGAAGTCTGACTTCATCCTTTTTTTCCCATTGCACAGACTGAAACCCGGCCTGTAATTATTGATGGAAAAACAGGAAGTGATATTAGAACACCACTGACAAATAAATATAAGGTATGTACGCTGTGTAGTGCAAAAAGTCACACTTTGAGTTTCCTAATAGACAGTACAATATTTTTGAAAGTGCGTACTCTGTCTGAGTTTCCTTTTGAAGGATAAATAAGTATGGGCCAAATAATTTAGCGGATCTTTCCCCTCAAGCTAGGTGTACTGTAAACTGTGTTTTAGAACAAAATTAGACCTTCCCAGCAGTGCTCCCAGACCCTTACTAAACCCAGTCGCAAAAATGTAGAAGACCCCAATCAGATCTCAAAAAATGAGGCCTAGTAGAAAAATGGTGACTAAACGTACTTTGAAAGTAAAGTAGGCCCAAATCCCCCCTTACCCACCGTGGATTGTATTCAAACCACTTGCAAGCAAGCAAAAGTATCCATACCCAGCATCGCTCCAAGACTGGCAAACCACCCCACAAACAGCCCCCGCCCAAATACATGCAATATAATGCTGCTAACCCGAATGAGCCCTAAGTTAAGAATAGTAGCAAATGCCTTCTTTAACTAGGCCAAATCCCCCCTTTCCCAATATGCTCCCAGACCCCGAAACCCACCCACAAACACCCGGAACCCCCCCAAAGAGCACCTCAAAGACAAGCAAGTCAGCAAAACCGCAAAAAAAAATTTGCCTCCGATTTTGTCCAAACCACTTTTATCCGGTATTAGACCTTCCCAGCAATGGCCCCAGAGCCGTCAACCCAGGCGAAAACAAGTAGAAGACCCCCAAACAGCCAAAAAGCAAAAGTACAAAAATGGGGACTATGGGCCCGATGTAAGAGCCCTTATACCGGTCGGAAACGGACGATTTTGGCCGTTTCCGACCGGTATTAGGGTTTTCTAATGTAGGAACATGCTTTACAGATTCAGTATTTTACCGAATCTGTATTTACAGATTCGGTAAAATTACTGAATCGGTAAATACAGACTCGGTAAAAATATTGATTCTTTAAAAGCACATGTAGGTAGCATATCTTTGAGTGCTGCAGGCCTTTCAGATTCGGTATTTTACCACCCAATCCAATTGGGTGGTAAAATACTGAATCCAGGTGTGCATGCACATCTGTGCATGCACACCAGTGCAATGTTACACACAGACATGCCCTTAGAGCATGTCTGTGTGCCACATGGCACACAAGTACGGAATTGGGGTGCCAAAGGGTGTCAAAATCGACACCCCCTGCACCCTTGCAAAAATCGGAAATTACCGAATCGGTAAATACCGATTTGGTATTCACCATTAATTCCTATGGGCTTCAAGGCCCATAGGAATCAATGGGGGATACCGATTCTGTATTTACCGAATCAGTAAATACCGAATCTTACAGATTAGGTATTTACCGATTCTGAAATACCTCCATGTGCCCCCTTCTATTTTACCACTTCTTAAATACAGAATCAGTAAAATTCGGTATTTTAGAAGTGGTAAAATAGAATTACCTACATCTAGCCCTTAGTCATTTTCAGGCCAATTTCCAAAATCACTCCGCGCGCGCTCTGCAGCTAGGCCCTAACTCCCCTTTGGCCCCATGGATTTTCTTCAAACCTCTTGCAATCAAAAGTATCCATACCCAGCAGTGCTCCCAGACCCCGAAACCCACCCACAAACACCAGGAAGCCCCCCAAACAGCCCCCCGAAAACATGATAGTGAGCAAAAAGGCAAAAACTTTTTCAGGTCTGATTTTGTCCAAACCACTTGTATCCGGTATTAGACCTTCCCAGCAATGCCCCAAGACCCGCCAACCCACCTGCAAAAAAGCACAACACCCCCAAACAGGCAAAAAGCAAAAATGGGAAATCTCATACTTACAATATTTTTCGGCCTTCTTTCAATTCTGTCCAAACGCGCTGTGCAGCTAGGCCATAACTCCTGTTTTCCACCATGGATTTCCTGAAAAACAAATGCAATCAAAATTAGACTGTGCCAGCAGTGCTCCCAGACCCCAAAACCCACCCACAAACACCCGGAACCCCCCAAAGAGCACCTCAAAGACAAGCAAGTCAGCAAAAGCGCAAAAATTATTTCGCCTCTGATTTTGTCCAAGCCACTTTTATCTGGTATTAGACCTTCCCAGCAATGGCCCCAGAGCCGTCAACCCAGGCGAAAACAAGTAGAAGACCCCCAAACAGCCAAAAAGCAAAAGTACAAAAATGGGGACTTAGTCATTTTCAGGCAAATTTCCAAAATCACTCAGCGTGCGCTCTGCAGCTATGCCCTAACTCCCATTTGCCACCATGGATTTTCTTCAAACCTCTTGCAATCAAAAGTATCCATACCCAGCAGTGCTCCCAGACCCCGAAACCCACCCACAAACACCAGGAAGCCCCCAAACAGGCCCCCGAAAACATGATAGTGAGCAAAAAGGCAAAAACGTTTTCAAGTCTGATTTTGTTCAAACCACTTTTATCCGGTAATAGACCTACCCAGCAATGCTTCAAGACCCGCCAACCCTCCCGCAAAAAAGCAAAACACCGCCAAACAGGCAAAAAGCAAAAATGGAAAATCTCATACTTACAATATTTTTCGGCCTTCTGTCCAAACGCGCTGTGCAGCTAGGTCATGACTCCACTTTTACACCATGAATGTCCTAGAAATCAAATGCAATCAACATTAGACTGTGCCAGCAGTGCTCCCAGACCCGAAACCCACCCACAAACACCAGGAAGCCCCCAAACAGGCCCCCAAAAACATGATAGTGAGCAAAAAGGCAAAAACTTTTTCAAGTCTGATTTTCGCCAAACCACTTTTATCCGGTATTAGACCTTCCCAGCAATGACTCCAGAGCCGGCAACTCACCCGCAAAGAAGTAGAACACCCCCACAAGTGCAGAGTCTTTCTTCATTGGGTGTAATCCAGACCTCTGCTTTGAGGGAAATAGGAGTCTGGAGGAGGAGGATAGAGAAGCATGTTCTTGTGAACTTGTGAACCTGAGGAATGCAGACTGTGGCACCTTCAAATCAATAAGCAAATAAGTGAAGACAGTTCTGCTGATGGGCTTGTTTTTGTGATTAGGTGATTAAAGTTTTTATTTATATTGACTTTGCAAAACAAAGAAACACATACACACTGGAATAAAAGTGAATAAGGACGAAAAAGATTGATTCATTGGCTCATTTTCAGGGCTCGTGTCAGGGAAGAAGAGTTTGTTCTCATACTCTGCAAATTCAGGCGGGAGTAGGTCACCTAACAGAGAAGAAATTCCCTCATCTACGTTGGTGTCCTCCTCGTCTTCTTCCAGCGTGTATTCTCGTACTTTGTAATCTGGTGGTATGAGGTGAGGATTCATTCTCCACATTTTCGGGCGAGAGGCGGGTCCTTTTGCAAGTTACAATGCCACCAGCAGCATTGAAAACACGTTCAGAACACACTCTTGCGAGTGGGCAAGACAAGTAGTTTATAGCCAGGTTGGAGATCTCTGGACACAATTCTTTTTTCCCATGCCAATACGCCAATGGGTCATCATGAACCTAGACCTCTGTTGAGTCATTCAGATAGTCCTGCACCATCGACTCAAGGTTCTCCACGGTTCCTCCACTTTGCCTACTTTTTGCTGGGACCTTTTGAGAAGCAAACCCAAGCTGAGTTAGCCAATGCTCTTCTTCACACAATGTTACTGTTGTGTCTGGTGCAGATGATCCAGTTGCTGGTGTCTTTAACGGCTGGGAGGTCACTTCTGCCACAGCCACAGATGCAGAAGTGGATTCTTTTGACTCGGGATGGCCTGCTGATGCTGATGTACTGCCTTTTCCTTCAATTTCCTGCCGTTCTCTTTCAAACCGAGTGGCTGACACAGCTAGCCAATGTTTGTACTTTGTAACTTCTGCGTCATCAAAAGGAAAGAATACTCTGCTTGCCAGTGCCTTTTTGTACTGTGGATCCCGAATAGTAGCACAAATGTAATGCTGTTCTGAGTGGATCATTTGAAGATGTTCACCGCCGAGTAGGCGCTGTAATAATTTCTCCGCCAAATCAAAAGCTTCTTGCTTTTCTTCATCTTTTTGAAACATAGAAGACAACGCCTTCAGTTGGTGCTCTAGCACGCGCAACAATGGGATAGCTTTTCCCAAATTACAGTCCTCCCTGCTGACTGCACGCGTGAAGACCTCAAAAGGACGAAGTATGCCTGTCAGGCTTTTAACTAGCTCCCATTGCTCCGCATCTAGCCTCAGGTCCTTCATAGCTGCACCCAGTGTTAAGAAATACTGATTGACTACCGTAAACTGCTCATACAGACGCTCAAGCATGTAGAAGGTTGAGTTCCAACGTGTTGCCACCTTCTGGATGAGTGCTTTCACTGGCAGTCGACGTTCATGTAGCTGGCCCCTCAGATGCTTCTGGGCCTTAAAAGAATGGCTGAAATGTGTGCACATTCTTCGGCAGGTGGTCAGTAACTCGCACACTGGACTTTCTTCACTCAAGAATTTTTTAACAACCAGGTTTATACAGCGCGCCAAACGCGGCACTCTGAAATATTTACCCAGATCCATGGCCTTAACTACATTGGTGCCATTATACATGGAAACATAACCAATCTTGCGTTTTTTTGGGGACAGCTTTGAAAGACCTCTGTGTTGAACTCCTTCAAAATGTTTACTCCTGTATGACTTGTCTCCATGCCAAACATGGCTAGTGTTGCATGTTTCCGAGCAGCTTTAAAAACGTTGTCCGGGTCAACACCTACCCTTAGCTTTGCTGTAACTCCTGATAAAGAGACCCAGTGTGCAGTGATGCACATGTAATCAGTGCCTGCGCCACTGGTCCACATGTCTGTTGTCAGATGTATAGTGTGAACAGCACTCTTCTGCAAAGCTGCCCCAATCACCTCCAGCACATCTGCATGTAGTGCTGGAACCACAACTCTGGCAAAATAGAACCGGCTAGGAACCTTCCATTTAGGGCTGAGTGTTGCCACTAATTCAAGAAAACCAACCCCTTCCACCAAAGAAAAAGGGAGAAGGTCAGGAGCTAGCATTTTAGCCAGCTTAGTGTTATACAGACGCGTCAGTGGGTGGTTGCGTTCAAATGGCGCTTCTGAAAACAACATGCTTCTAATGGTGGGTTGGACCATGATTTTACGGGATGATGATGATGATGACTTTTTTGACCCAGTTACGCTCTGTGATGATGAACTTTTTCGCATTGGTGTCTTACTCTCTCCCACAATCTTAGTGTGGCTGATAGGGGGTGTGCTGCTGACAGTGGTACTGGGTGTAAGTGAAGAAATGTTTGACGCTTCTTCCTCCTCGTCATCATCAGATGAAACATCAACGTATACAGTTTGTTGACTTCCAATTTGGGCTTCTGTGATCTCCTTTAGATCCATGCCAATGGACAGTGTGCTGTCTCTCAAGATGACCTCTCTGGCCTCCGGTACCATAGTTGGTACCAAGCCTGCCACGACTAACTGCAAGCTTACAAATGCTACAAATGGCTATGTTTTCCCTTGTTGTGCAAACACTAAAGAAGTCCCAAACTGCTGACTTCAAATGTCTGTGGGGGGAAGAGGAGCCGATACTGGTGGTCATGCTGCTAATGCCAAATGAAGTGGAGGATGTGTGTTACCAAACTTTACTACGTTGTGCACTTGCACCACCACTAATTGAGGTTGAGGTGGATGGGGGTTCCTTCTGGCGAGAAAAAAATATGGAAGCGGTAGGTGGTGGTGTACTATTTAACTCCAATGATGGTGTTCCCATTGCCTCCTCGTCGACAACATCACGCTCAACAGCTTTTCGGGCTATGGTCAAAATGTCTGTTTGCTGCATGCCCGCTGAGGCTGGAGTGGCGTGTATGATGACTGCGTCATTGTCGTGAGAGTCTTCATCGGCAGGAGTAGTATACGCCACTTCTTCAGCGTCATCATCACACCCCATAACTATGAGTCTTTCGGTGACCTTCCTTTTACACTTAGCTACCTTTGTCAGATCATGGTGTGCCTCACTCTCAGACGGCAGTGATGGTTCCCAATTGTCATCCATATCATCAGAAGGAAGGGGGCTTTGAAGAAGATGTAGACACCATCCTTGATCTTTTCCTTGCTAGGGTTGTGGAAGACAATGAATGATCAGGAGGAGTGGCTTCCTCAAACAATAGCTCGGCTTGAATGTCGATTTCCTGATGTGCCCCTACTTCGGGAGGAACAACTATTGTGGGCACTTGTGCCCCTCCATGCACCTCTGCTTGCACATATCCTTGCACTGCCTCTTCTTCCACATGTACTTGGGCTTTTACTTGCACATGTGGTTGTTGTTGTGGCTGTGGTTGTTGAACACTCATCAGATGAGTTACAACAACCTGTGTTGATTGAGGGACATTCCTGCTACTTTCTTGCGATGAGCCAACATCACTGGTCGATGGTGATTGAACAACTAGACTAAGTGCCTCTGCAGCACTCAAGGGCTTGGACTTAAGTTGGCGTGGAGGTGGTGGCACTGAGCCCAATGGAGCGGGGGTGCTGCTCCCAGCTTGGTCCCCAGCAGATCCCGCTGCTGCTGCAGGCGTACTTTTTTTTTTTATTCCCAAAATTGTGGCGGGCGGCACACCAGTCTCCTTGGTAACTTGCTTCTTCTGCTCCTTACTGGCAACTTTCCTGCTAGAGGAGCTACGGGGAACTTTTTTTAGGGCCATCTTCTTCAGATGTCAGAACAGCAGGCCGCAGTTGCACTAGTTGCAGAGTTGTCTTGTCTGTGGCCACACGTGACGTCGCGTGACGTTATACTGCACACACCGCTGCAGGACTTCTTCCTGGCACTGGTGGTTCTCTTGTGCACCTAAAAGCAATGGAAGACAGAGACAGAGGAACATCAGTTATACACCCCAAAAAGTCGAAAAACGCATAAAAATCAGCACAATCCAATGCCATCCATGCCCTCAATGATGTTTAAATTCAAGACACCCCACAGAAGGTCTAGGCCCATGCACCACTGAGTACCCCTGGGCATAATTGATGAAAGCTAGGCAAAATGGGTGCAGGCCTGAGAACACTGCCTGCCTTCAAAATGGCCCCTTGCCCCCCAGCACATGGCCAGGGCCTGCCTGTACCAGCACTCAAAATGGCCCCCACCCACATGGCCAGTCCCAACAACACCCCCAAAAAGTCAAAAAACAGATAAAAAACAGCACAATCCCATGCCATCCATGCCCTCAATGATGTTTACATTAAAGAGACCCCACAGAAAGACTCAGTCCATGCACCACTCACTACCCCTGGGCAATATGCCCCAACAGCAGCCAAAAAAAAAAAAAAAAAAAAAATCAGCATAATCCCATGCCATCCATGCCCTCAATGATGTTTAAATTCAAGACACCCCACAGAAAGACTAGGCCCATGCACCACTCACTACCCCTGGGCAAAAGGCCTCAACAGTAGCCACAAAAATTGAAAAACACACACAAATCAGCACAATCCTATGCCATCCATGTCCTCAATGATGTTTAAATTCAAGACACCCCACAGAAAGACTAGGCCCATGCACCACTCACTACCCCTGGGCATAATGGATGAAAGCTAGGCAAAATGGGTGCAGGCCTGAGAACACTGCCTGCATTCAAAATGGCCCCTTGCCCCCCAGTATGTGGCCAGGGCCTGCCTGTACCAGCACTCAAAATGGCCCCCACCCACATGGCCAGTCCCAACAACACCCCCAAAAAGTAAAAAAACAGATAAAAAACAGCACAATCCCATGCCATCCATGCCCTCAATGATGTTTACGTTAAAGAGACCCCACAGAAAGACTCAGTCCATGCACCACTCACTACCCCTGGGCAAAAGGCACCAATAGCAGCCAAAAAAATAAAACAACACAGAAAAATCAGCACAATCCCATGCCATCCAAGCCCTCAATGATGTTTAAATTCAAGACACCCCACAGAAGGACTAGGCCCATGCACCACTCACTACCCCTGGGCAAAAGGCCCCCCAACAGCAGCCAAAAAAATCCAAAAACACAGAAAAATCAGCACAATCCCATGCCATCCATGCCCTCAATGATGTTTAAATTCAAGACACGCCACAGAAAGACTAGGCCCATGCACCACTCACTACCCCTGGGCAAAAGGCCCCAACAGCAGCCAAAAAAATCGACAAAAAATACAAAAATCAGCACAATCCCATGCCATCCGTGCACTAAATGATGTTTAAATTCAAGACACCCCACAGAAATACTAGGCCCATGCACCACTCACTACCCCTGGGCATAATGGAAGAAAGCTAGGCAAAATGGGTGCAGGCCTGAGAACACTGCCTGCATTCAAAATGGCCCCTTGCCCCCCAGCACATGACCAGGGCCTGCCTCTACCAGCACTCAAAATGGCCCCCAACCACATGGCCAGTCCCCATCAACACCCCAAAAAAATTGAAAAACACACAAAAATCAACACAATCCAATGCCATCCATGCCCTTCATGATGTTTACAGTAAAGAGACCCCACAGAAAGACTCAGTCCAAGCACCACTCACTACCCCTGGGCAATATGCCCCAACAGCAGCCAAAAAAATCGAAAAACAGACAACAATCAGCATAATCCCATGCCATCCATGCCCTCAATGATGTTTAAATTCAAGACATCCCACAGAAGGTCTAGGCCCATGCACCACTGAGTACCCCTGGGCATAATGGATGAAAGCTAGGCAATATGGGTGCAGGCCTGAGAACACTGCCTGCCTTCAAAATTGCCCCTTGCCCCCAGCACATGGCCAGGGCCTGCCTGTACCAGCACTCAAAATGTCCCCCACCCACATGGCCAGTCCCAACAACACCCACAAAAAGTAAAAAAAACACATAAAAAACAGCACATTCCCATGCCATCCATGCCCTCAATGATGTTTACATTAAAGAGACCCCACAGAAAGACTCAGTCCATACCTCACTAGCCCTGGGCAAAAGGCCAGAACAGCAGCCAAAAAAATCGAAAAAGACACAAAAATCAGCACAATCCCATGCCATCCATGCCCTCAATGATGTTTAAATTCAAAAAAAACCCCAGAAAGAGAAGGCCCATGCACCACTCACTAGCCCTGGGCAAAAGGCCCCAACAGCAGCCAAAGAAATCGAAAAACACACAAAAATCAGCACAATCCCATGCCATCCATGCCCTCAATTATTTTTAAATTCAAAACACCCCACAGAAAGACGAGGCCCATGCACCACTCACTACCCCTGGGCATAATGGATGAAAGCTAGGCAAAATGGGTGCAGGCCTGAGAACACTGCCTGCATTCAAAATGGCCCCTTGCCCCCCAGCACATGGCCAGGGCATGCCTGTACCAGCACTCAAAATGGCCCTCACCCACATGGCCAGTCCCCATCAACACCCCAAAAAAATTGAAAAACACACAAAAATCAACACAATCCAATGCCATCCATGCCCTTCATGATGTTTACATTAAAGAGACCCCACAGAAAGACTCAGTCCATGCACCACTCACTACCCCTGGGCAATATGCCCCAACAGCAGCCAAAAAAATCGAAAAACACACAACAATCAGCATAATCCCATGCCATCCATGCCCTCAATGATGTTTAAATTCAAGACACCCCACAGAAGGTCTAGGCCCATGCACCACTGAGTACCCCTGGGCATAATGGATGAAAGCTAGGCAATATGGGTGCAGGCCTGAGAACACTGCCTGCCTTCAAAATTGCCCCTTGCCCCCAGCACATGGCCAGGGCCTGCCTGTACCAGCACTCAAAATGTCCCCCACCCACATGGCCAGTCCCAACAACACCCACAAAAAGTCAAAAAACACATAAAAAACAGCACATTCCCATGCCATCCATGCCCTCAATGATGTTTACATTAAAGAGACCCCACAGAAAGACTCAGTCCATACCTTCTAGCCCTGGGCAAAAGGCCAGAACAGCAGCCAAAAAAATCGAAAAAGACACAAAAATCAGCACAATCCCATGCCATCCATGCCCTCAATGATGTTTAAATTCAAAAAACCCCACAGAAAGACTAGGCCCATGCACCACTCACTAGCCCTGGGCAAAAGGCCCCAACAGCAGCCAAAAAAATCGAAAAACACACAAAAATCAGCACATTCCCATGCCATCCATGTCCTCAATGATGTTTAAATTCAAGACACCCCACAGAAAGACTAGGCCCATGCACCACTCACTACCCCTGGGCATAATGGATGAAAGCTAGGCAAAATGGGTGCAGGCCTGAGAACACTGCCTGCATTCAAAATGGCCCCTCCCCCCCCCCCCCAGCACATGGCCAGGGCCTGCCTGTACCAGCATTCAAAATGGCCCCCACCCACATGGCCAGTCCCCATCAACACCCCAAAAAATCGAAAAACACACAAAAATCACCACAATCCAATGCCATCCATGCCCTTCATGATGTTTACATTAAAGAGACCCCACAGAAAGACTCAGTCCATGCACCACTCACTACCCCTGGGCAAAAGGCCTCAACAGTAGCCACAAAAATTGAAAAACACACACAAATCAGCACAATCCCATGCCATCCATGCCCTCAATGATGTTTAAATTCAAAACACCCCACAGAAAGACTAGGCCCATCAACCGCTCACTACCTATGTGCATAATGGATGAAAGGTAGGCAAAATGGGTGCAGGCCTGAGAACACTGCCTGCATTCAAAATGGCCCCTTGCCCCCCAGCACATGGCCAGGGCATGCCTGTACCAGCACTCAAAATGGCCCCCACCCACATGGCCAGTCCCCATCAACACCCCAAAAAATCGAAAAACACACAAAAATCACCACAACTAAATGCCATCCATGCCCTTCATGATGTGTACATTAAAGAGACCCCACAGAAAGACTCAGTCCATGCACCACTCACTACCCCTGGGCAATATGCCCAACAGCAGCCAAAAAAATCGAAAAACACCCAAAAATCAGCATATTCCCATACCATCGATGCCCTCAATGATGTTTAAATTCAAGACACCCCACAGAAGGTCTAGGCCCATGCACCACTGGGTACCCCTGGGCATAATGGATGAAAGCTAGGCAATATGGGTGCAGGCCTGAGAACACTGCCTGCCTTCAAAATTGCCCCTTGTCCCCCAGCACAAGGCCAGGGCCTGCCTGTACCAGCATTCAAAATGGCCCCTACCCACAAGGCCAGTCCCAACAACACCCACAAAAAGTCAAAAAACACATAAAAAACAGCACAACCCCATGCCATCCATGCCCTCAATGATGTTTACATTAAAGAGACCCCACAGAAAGACTCAGTCCATGCACCACTCACTAGTCCTGGGCAAAAGGCCCCAATAGCATCCAAAAAAATAGAAAAACACAGAAAAATCAGAACAATCCCATGCCATCCATGCCCTCAATGATGTTTAAATTCAAGACACCCCACAGAAGGACTATGTCCATGCACCACTCACTAGCCCTGGGCAAAAGGCCCCAACAGCAGCTAATAAAATCGAAAAACACATAAAAATCAGCACAATCCCATGCCATCCATGCCCTCAATGATGTTTAAATTCAAAACACCCCACATAAAGACTAGGCCCATGCACCACTCACAACCTATGGGCATAATGGATAAAAGCTAGGCAAAATGGGTGCAAGCCTGAGAACACTGCCTGCATTCAAAATGGCCCCTTGCCCCCCAGCACATGGCCAGGGCCTGCCTGTACCAGCACTCAAATTGGCCCCCACCCACATGGCCAGTCCCCATCAACACCCCAAAAAATCGAAAAACACACAAAAATCACCACAATCCAATGCCATCCATGCCCTTCATGATGTTTACATTAAAGAGACAAAAAACGAAGGAGTGCAAGTACAGCTTGCACTGTTTCCGAAGGCACTCCGATTGGAGGGTGAGCTCCTAGATTATGATTTCATCAATACATTTCATGTGATTCAAACAAGTGTAGTCTTGGTGATCTTTTTTGAAAGTTCATTTATTTAGTGGGTCACATATTATATCTTCATAGTAACTCCTTTGTGAAACGAAGCATTGAGGAAAGCGATTAAACAACATCCATAGATCTATGCATCATCCCTATGCATTTCGGGCGGGGCCCTTCGTCAGGGGATAGCAAAGAATCTGCAAGTAAATGAGTTGATATCAGGAAGGGGAGCTCGCAACCACGGGTTAAATAAAACGTTCAATGAGGTGAAATGAAAACATACATGCGTTAATCAGCACTGGAGGGAAGAAAAGAACCGTGTCAAAAAAGTGTAGAAGATAAAGCAAAATCGACCATACCGTGCCTACCAGAGTTAAGAATAACCTCAAAATGAGTAGGAAAGAACCACCGTGTCACTGGTGAGAACGGAAATGAAATAGTAGACACGAAACCCATTACGTGCATATTGAACTATTTAAACAAATAGAAATACTGAAATCATATGACTCGAGTAGTCAATCATAGCGGTGTGCACGCTAAAAAGACAACCTTACAAGTGGTGGTGAAATGGGTATAAGCTTACCAATGGGTCAGTGTAGCAACGCGCTGAACGCCGTGTTGCCGGAGGTTAGTAAACGAGCAAGTGAAACGCGGAAGTAAATATGCAGCCGTGGCAATGGGAGTAAACAACGGACTGTCGTATATGTGGGTAGATGAAAATGTCCTGTCAGTAAATCCTCAGTCAAGTTGGAAACCTCATAATGGACACAGTGTAATATTATAAAACATTGATAAACTGACAATTCAAAGGATAAATATAATAAACATTTGCGTGTGAACACAAACACTCGGACTCGACAGTGGCGGCCATCTTAGAATGGGCTAAAAATGGTATACGTTCACTGTAGTGGCATCACTGACATAAAAGTAAATGGATAATGAATGACGGGAGGGTAAAAAAGGTTGACAGTGGTGGAGGAAAGAGGGGTAAACAGGTAAAGAAGGTGTCCAAAAACCAGAAGTTAGGGAAAATTATACCGAAATGGTTATTAACCAAAAGAGGGCAGAGTGTGAAGAATCAAGTAAAAAACTGAAACATAGAGTTGCAGCAAGGAGACAGCGTAGGCAGAAAAAGTGAGAAATGTTGGGATAGTAAAGACACGAAAAAACAGAATACTGGCATGTAACTTCAGACTAAATTAAAATAAATGCATATACGTTGGGACAACATTTAAATATAAGAAGCAACTGTATTCAAGTCTGTCATTAAGACCCTTGGGCTGGCAGGCATCAAGTCTCTTGATCCACACTGTTTCCCTTTGGAGTAGTAGTTTCTTGTTATCAACGCCTGCTTTCAGTGGGACAACCTCCAATACAAGGAACTTCAGTTGGCTCACGTTGTGCTGGTGTGTGATGAAGTGAGCGGCCAAAGGTGCTTTTGTTGATCTGTTCCTGATGGTGCTTTTATGTTCAGTTAAGCGGACTTTGATCTTTCGTTCGGTTTTGCCTACATAAGGCAGTCCGCAGGGACATTTGAGTAGATACACTAGATTCATAGAGTCACAAGTGGCATTGGTTCTCAATTTGATGGCTTTCCCTGATGATGGATGGTTGAAAGTGTTGCCTGGAATTATATTGTGACAATGGCTGCAATTGTGGCACGGTATGGTGCCGGAGTAGTTAGTGGAGAGATCAATGGGTTCGGTCTCAAGAATGTTCTTAATGTTTTTGGCTCTCTGGTATGCAAAGAGTGGTCTGGTGTTAAAAATGCCCTGGAAGTCTGGTTCAAAACGAATCATATCCCAACTCTTAAGAATGATGTTCTTGATGGCCTTGCTTCTGGTAGAGTATTTGGAGACAAAAACCGGTCTCTGTTCGCCAGTTAGTCTGATATTGGTTCTTAAGAGTTCTGCCCGGGTTTTGGTGGCCACTCGGTTTTTCCCGGGCAGAACTCTTAAGAACCAATATCAGACTAACTGATATGATTCGTTTTGAACCAGACTTCCAGGGCATTTTTAACACCAGACCACTCTTTGCATACCAGAGAGCCAAAAACATTAGGAACATTCTTGAGACCGAACCCATTGATCCCTCCACTAACTACTCCGGCACCATACCGTGCCACAATTGCAGCCATTGTCACAATATAATTCCAGGCAACACTTTCAACCATCCATCATCAGGGAAAGCCATCAAATTGAGAACCAATGCCACTTGTGACTCTATGAATCTAGTGTATCTACTCAAATGTCCCTGCGGACTGCCTTATGTAGGCAAAACCGAACGAAAGATCAAAGTCCGCTTAACTGAACATAAAAGCACCATCAGGAACAGATCAACAAAAGCACCTTTGGCTTCTCACTTCATCACACACCAGCACAACGTGAGCCAACTGAAGTTCCTTGTATTGGAGGTTGTCCCACTGAAAACAGGCGTTGATAACAAGAAACTACTACTCCAAAGGGAAACAGTGTGGATCAAGAGACTTGATGCCTGCCAGCCCAAGGGTCTTAATGACAGATTTGAATACAGTTGCTTCTTATAGTTAAATGTTGTCCCAACGTATATGCATTTATCTTAATTTAGTCTGAAGTTACATGCCAGTATTCTGTTTTTTCGTGTCTTTACTATCCCAACATTTCTCACTTTTTCTGCCTACGCTGTCTCCTTGCTGCAACTCTATGTTTCAGTCTTTTTACTTGATTCTTCACACTCTGCCCTCTTTTGGTTAATAACCATTTCGGTATGATTTTCCCTAACTTCTGGTTTTTGGACACCTTCTTTACCTGTTTACCCCTCTTTCCTCCACCACTGTCAACCTTTTTTACCCTCCCGTCATTCATTATCCATTTACTTTTATGTCAGTGATGCCACTACAGTGAACGTATACCATTTTTAGCCCATTCTAAGATGGCCGCCACTGTCGAGTCCGAGTGTTTGTGTTCACACGCAAATGTTTATTATATTTATCCTTTGAATTGTCAGTTTATCAATGTTTTATAATATTACACTGTGTCCATTATGAGGTTTCCAACTTGACTGAGGATTTACTGACAGGACATTTTCATCTACCCACATATACGACAGTCCGTTGTTTACTCCCATTGCCACGGCTGCATATTTACTTCCGCGTTTCACTTGCTCGTTTACTAACCTCCGGCAACACGGTGTTCCGCGCGTTGCTACACTGACCCATTGGTAAGCTTATACCCGTTTCACCACCACTTGTAAGGTTGTCTTTTTAGCGTGCACACCGCTATGATTGACTACTCGAGTCATATGATTTCAGTATTTCTATTTGTTTAAATAGTTCAATATGCACGTAATGGGTTTTGTGTCTACTATTTCTTTTCCGTTCTCACCAGTGACACGGTGGTTCTTTCCTACTCATTTTGAGGTTATTCTTAACTCTGGTAGGCACGGTATGGTCGATTTTGCTTTATCTTCTACACTTTTATGACACGGTTCTTTTCTTCCCTCCAGTGCTGATTAACGCATGTATGTTTTCATTTCACCTCATTGAACGTTTTATTTAACCCGTGGTTGCGAGCTCCCCTTCCTGATATCAACTCATTTACTTGCAGATTCTTTGCTATCCCCTGACGAAGGGCCCCGCCCGAAATGCATAGGGATGATACATAGATCTATGGATGTTGTTTAATCGCTTTCCTCAATGCTTCGTTTCACAAAGGAGTTACTATGAAGATATAATATGTGACCCAGTAAATAAATGAACTTTCAAAAAAGATCACCACGACTACACTTGTTTGAATCACATGAAATTTATTGATGAAATCATAATCTAGGAGCTCACCCTCCAATCGGAGTGCCTTCGGAAACACTGCAAGCTGTACGTGCACTCCTTCGTTTTTTGTTCAAGCTCCAGTCCTCACCGGCCGGAAGGGACTATTTCCTGGCACCCTAAAATACTTACAATTCAGTTTACCATATTACTTTGATGAACATTTCATACCACGAGTGCCGCCATCTCCCATTACTTTTGATTTACATTAAAGAGACCCCACAGAAAGACTCAGTCCATGCACCACTCACTACCCCTGGGCAATATGCCCCAACAGCAGCCAAAAAATAAAAAAAAAAACCAAAAATCAGCATAATCCCATGCCATCCATGCCCTCAATGATGTTTAAATTCAAGACACCCCACAGAAAGACTAGGCCCATGCACCACTCACTACCCCTGGGCAAAAGGCCTCAACAGTAGCCACAAAAATTGAAAAACACACACAAATCAGCACAATCCCATGCCATCCATGTCCTCAATGATGTTTAAATTCAAGACACCCCACAGAAAGACTAGGCCCATGCACCACTCACTACGCCTGGGCATAATTGATGAAAGCTATGCAAAATGGGTGCAGGCCTGAGAACACTGCCTGCATTCAAAATGGCCCCTCTCCCCCAGCACATGGCCAGGGCCTGCCTGTACCAGCACTCAAAATGGCCCCCACCCACATGGCCAGTCCCCATCAACACCCCAAAAAATCGAAAAACACACAAAAATCACCACAATCCAATGCCATCCATGCCCTTCATGATGTTTACATTAAAGAGACCCCACAGAAAGACTCAGTCCATGCACCACTCACTACCCCTGGGCAATATACCCCAACAGCAGCCAAAAAATCCCCCCCAAAAACTAAAATCAGCATAATCCCATGCCATCCATGCCCTCAATGATGTTAAAATTCAAGACACCCCACAGAAAGACTAGGCCCATGCACCACTCACTACCCCTGGGCAAAAGGCCTCAACAGTAGCCACAAAAATTGAAAAACACACACAAATCAGCACAATCCCATGCCATCCATGCCCTCAATGATGTTTAAATTCAAAACACCCCACAGAAAGACTAGGCCCATGAACCACTCACTACCTATGTGCATAATGGATGAAAGGTAGGCAAAATGGGTGCAGGCCTGAGAACACTGCCTGCATTCAAAATGGCCCCTTGCCCCCCAGCACATGGCCAGGGCATGCCTGTACCAGCACTCAAAATGCCCCCCCACCCACATGGCCAGTCCCCATCAACACCCCAAAAAATCAAAAAACACACAACAATCACCACAATCCAATGCCATCCATGCCCTTCATGATGTTTACATTAAAAAGACCCCACAGAAAGACTCAGTCCATGCACCACTCACTACCCCTGGGCAATATGCCCCAACAGCAGCCAAAAAATCCCCAAAAAAACAAAAATCAGCATAATCCCATGCCATCCATGCCCTCAATGATGTTTAAATTCAAGACACCCCACAGAAAGACTAGGCCCATGCACCACTCACTACCCCTGGGCAAAAGGCCTCAACAGTAGCCACAAAAATTGAAAAACACACACAAATCAGCACAATCCCATGCCATCCATGTCCTCAATGATGTTTAAATTCAAGACACCCCACAGAAAGACTAGGCCCATGGACCACTCACTACCACTGGGCATAATGGATGAAAGCTAGGCAAATTGGGTGCAGGCCTGAGAACACTGCCTGCATTCAAAATGGCCCCTTCCCCCCCCCAGCACATGGCCAGGGCCTGCCTGTACCAGCACTCAAAATGGCCCCCACCCACATGGCCAGTCGCCATCAACACCCCAAAAAATCGAAAAACACACGAAAATCACCACAATCCAATGCCATCCATGCCCTTCATGATGTTTACATTAAAGAGACCCCACAGAAAGACTCAGTCCATGCACCACTCACTACCCCTGGGCAATATGCCCCAACAGCAGCCAAAAAATCCCCCCAAAAAACATAAATCTGCATAATCCCATGCCATCCATGCCCTCAATGATGTTAAAATTCAAGACACCCCACAGAAAGACTAGGCCCATGCACCGCTCACTACCCCTGGGCAAAAGGCCTCAACAGTAGCCACAAAAATTGAAAAACACACACAAATCAGCACAATCCCATGCCATCCATGCCCTCAATGATGTTTAAATTCAAAACACCCCACAGAAAGATTAGGCCCATGAACCACTCACTACCTATGTGCATAATGGATGAAAGGTAGGCAAAATGGGTGCAGGCCTGAGCACACTGCCTGCATTCAAAATGGCCCCTTGCCCCCCAGCACATGGCCAGGGCATGCCTGTACCAGCACTCAAAATGGCCCCCACCCACATGGCCAGTCCCCATCAACACCCCAAAAAATCGAAAAACACACAAAAATCACCACAACCAAATGCCATCCATGCCCTTCATGATGTGTACATTAAAGAGACCCCACAGAAAGACTCAGTCCATGCACCACTCACTACCCCTGGGCAATATGCCCAACAGCAGCCAAAAAAATCTAAAAACACCCAAAAATCAGCATAATCCCATACCATCCATGCCCTCAATGATGTTTAAATTCAAGACACCCCACAGAAGGTCTAGGCCCATGCACCACTGGGTACCCCTGGGCATAATGGATGAAAGCTAAGCAATATGGGTGCAGGCCTGAGAACACTGCCTGCCTTCAAAATTGCCCCTTGCCCCCCAGCACAAGGCCAGGGCCTGCCTGTACCAGCATTCAAAATGGCCCCCACCCACAAGGCCAGTCCCAACAACACCCACAAAAAGTCAAAAAACACATAAAAAACAGCACAACCCCATGCCATCCATGCCCTCAATGATGTTTACATTAAAGAGACCCCACAGAAAGACTAGGCCCATGCACCACTCACTAGCCCTGGGCAAAAGGCCCCAACAGCAGCTAATAAAATCGAAAAACACATAAAAATCAGCACAATCCCATGCCATCCATGCCCTCAATGATGTTTAAATTCAAAACACCCCACAGAGAGACTAGGCCCATGCACCACTCACAACCTATGGGCATAATGGATAAAAGCTAGGCAAAATGGGTGCAAGCCTGAGAACACTGCATGCATTCAAAATGGCCCCTTTCCCCCCAGCACATGGCCAGGGCCTGCCTGTACCAGCACTCAAATTGGCCCCCACCCACATGGCCAAGTCAAGTCAAGTCAAGTCAAGAGATTTATATAGCGCGCTACATACCCAGAGGGTCTCAAGGCGCTTGAAGGAGGGTGGGGAATTACTTCTCGAATATCCACGTTTTAAGTTGCTTTCTGAATGCTAGGTAGTTCTGAGTGATGCGAAGGTGAGTGGGAAGTGAGTTCCAGGTTTTAGCTGCCAAGTAGGAGAAGGATCTCCCTCCCATGGTGGTTTTGTTGATGCGAGGTACAGTGGCAAGGGCTTGGTTTGAGGATCGTAGCTGGCGGGAGGGGGTGTAGAAGGACAGTCGTGTGTTGAGGCATTCGGGTCCAATTTCGTAAAGTGCTTTGTGTGCGTGGGTTAGGAGACAGAAAGTAATCCTCTTATTGACGGGAAGCCAGTGGAGGTTTTTCAGGTGCCCAGAGATGTGTTCTTTACGCGGGATGTCTAATATGAGCCTGGCTGAAGCGTTCTGGATGCGTTGGAGTTTTTTCTGGAGATTTGCAGTGGTGCCGGCGTATAGGGTGTTTCCGTAGTCCAGGCGGCTCGTGACCAGTGCGTGGGTGACTGTTTTTCTAGTTTCGGTGGGGATCCAACGAAATGTTTTTTTGAGCATGCTAAGAATGTTGAAGCAAGATGAAGAAACGGCGTTGACTTGTCTGATCATCGAGAGTGAGGAATCTAGGATGACTCCCAGGTTCCGTGCGTGGTCGGTCGGGATGGGTGCTTTTCCAAGGGCCTCTGGCCACCAAGAGTCATCCCAGGCGGAGGGGGAGGTGCCTAGGATGAGGACTTCTGTTTTGTCTGAGTTCAGTTTCAGACGGCTGAGCTTCATCCATTCGGCTACTTCTTTCATTCCTTCATGCAGGTTGGTTTTGGCAGTGTAAGGGTCTCTGGTGAGAGATAGGATCAGTTGAGTGTCATCGGCGTAGGAGATGATGTTGAGGTTGTGTTGGCGTGCGATGGTCGCGAGGGGGCTCATGTATACGTTGAAGAGGGTGGGGCTGAGTGAAGATCCTTGTGGTACGCCGCAGATGACTTCAGTGGCCTCTGATTTGAATGGTGGAAGGCGGACTCTCTGGGTTCTTCCGGTGAGGAACGAGGTGATCCATTCTAGTGCTTTTCCTTGGATTCCGACGTTATTGAGGCGCTGTAGAAGGGTGCTATGACAGACTGTGTCGAAGGCTGCGGAGAGGTCGAGGAGGATGAGGGCGACTGTGTCTCCATTGTCCAGTAGAGTTCGAATGTCGTCTGTTGCTGCGATGAGGGCGGTTTCAGTGCTGTGTTTGGCTCGAAAGCCGGACTGTGAGGAGTCGAGGGATTTGTTGGTTTCGAGGAAGGCGGCGAGCTGGTTGTTGACCCCTTTCTCGATGACTTTGGCCGGGAATGGAAGGAGAGAGATAGGGCGGTAGTTTTTGAGTTCGGAGGGGTCAGCTGTGGGTTTCTTCAGAAGGGCGCTGAGTTCGGCGTGTTTCCAACTTTCCGGGAAGGTTGCGGAGTTGAGGGAGCAATTGATGACGTCTCGGAGGTGTGGTGCTATAATGGAGTCTGCTTTGTTAAAGATGTGGTGAGGGCATGGGTCTGTGGGGGATCCTGAGTGGATAGAGTTCATCAGACGGATGGTGTCTTCAGTGGAAATTGGGTTCCAGTCATTGAGGATGTTCAAGGGGGGTGGGGGTCCTGCAGAGGGTTGTGTGGGTTGGTCTTCGGGTCGGTTGTCGAAGCTGTTGTGGATGTCTGTAATTTTGTTGTGGAAGAATGAGGCTAGGGAGTCGCAGAGGGCTTGAGAGGGGGTGATGTCGTTGGAGTTGGCTGAAGGGTTGGTAAATTCCTTGACGATGTTGAATAATTCCTTGCTGTTGTGGGCGTTGCTATCTAGTCGGTCCTTGAAAGCGGCTTTCTTGGCATTCCGGATCAGTTGGTGGTGGATGCGGGTGGCGTTTTTGAAGGCGTCCTTGGTGCTGGTGTTTGGGTCTTTTTTCCAGGCCTTCTCAAGGGAGCGACAGAGTTTCTTGGATTTCTTAAGATCATCGTTGAACCAGGAGGCCTTCTTGCTGCCTAGTTTGATTTGTCGTTTTTTCAGTGGTGCTAGGATGTCGGCATTGTTGGATAACCATTGGGTGAAGTTAGTGGCTGCTTGGTCGGGGTTTGAGGAGTGGGCGGGGGGGTATTGAAGAAGCGATGAGGAGATCTGGTCGATGGTGACTTTGTTCCAGTTTCTTCGCAGAGTGGGTTGGGGATGGTTATTGGAAGTGGACTTGTTGTAGGTAAAGTGAACGTAGCTGTGGTCGGTCCAGAGGAGAGCTGTGGTGTGATTGAAGGAGACATGTTTGCTGGAGGTGAAGATAGGGTCGAGTGTGTGACCTGCGATGTGGGTGGGGGTAGTGACAAGTTGTTTGAGTCCGAGGTTGGCGAGGTTGTCCAAGAGGGAGGTGGTGTTGCGGTCGTTGTTCTTTTCAAGGTGAAAGTTGAGGTCTCCCAAAAGGATGTAATCCTCGGAGGGGAGAGCGTGTGGAGTGATGAAGTCCGTGATGTCTTCACTAAATTGTGCGCGGGTTCCTG
This sequence comes from Lissotriton vulgaris, assembly GCF_964263255.1. Lineage (NCBI taxonomy): Eukaryota > Metazoa > Chordata > Amphibia > Caudata > Salamandridae > Lissotriton > Lissotriton vulgaris. The sequence continues at coordinate 456,309,515 of NC_141696.1, read as the reverse complement.
GTGGCCTGTAGAGGAGGGTGCCTCTGAGTGTGGTCTTGGGGTCGATGTGGATCTGGAAGTGCAGGTGTTCAGTGTTGGCGAGATTGACGTCTGAGCTGGTTGAGATGCGGATGGATTTCTTATGGACGATAGCGATGCCTCCTCCTGTTTGGTCGGTCCGGTCCTTACGGATGATCTTATAGCCTTCCGGGATGGCAATGGTGATGTCTGAGGCTGAGGAGGCGTTCATCCATGTTTCTGTTAGGAAGGCGACGTCCAGAGAGATGGTGTCTAGTAGATTCCAGAGGTCAATGGCGTGCCTGTGGACCGAGCGGGTGTTGAGCAGGATGCATTGTAGGTGGTTGGGGTTGGATATCTGTTGTGTGTTCGTAGATGAGGGGTTGTTCTTGGTGCCGTCGAACTTGCAGGAGTTGCAAGAGAAGGGTCCATGGGTGTGTCCAGGAGCGGCTTGGACGCAGTTGGGGGAACGGCCGGGGTTAAGGGCTAGGAGGGTGGTGGCATCATAAGTAATGCGGGAGGGGTGGGTGGTACGGGGGCCAGGGGGTCTGGCGCTGGGCGCGGGCCAGGCGCGGACGGGCGTAGACGGGCTTACCTTTGGCGGACCTTTGGCGTAACTGGGGCGCGAGACTCTGCGCGTGAACGCTGCGCGCTGATGCATTAGTCATATATGGATGGTGGAGGGGGCGGAGCGTGGGAGGGGCTGCAGGGAGGCGGGAGCGAGGTCCAAGGAGGGTCAGTGACGGTCAGCAAATCAACAAAATGGCTGTGTGGTAAACAAACGTTGCGAGCGTCTCAGCCAACAAAAGCCACACTGAAATTGGAGCGCTATGCAGGGCAAGACTATCTGAGGCCAGCAGAGGAAAGCGCTATATCAGGTGAGGTTACAAAGCGCTATGCAGGGCTAATAACAATCACCACACTCGACATGTAATTTTGTTAGGCAGCAAGGCACAGCAGCGTGACAAAAGCGCAGCGCAGCTTTGAATTCCTGAATATAATGAAAATAGCAAGAAATGCGAGGCAGAATTCAGCTTCAAAAATACGATACCAGCCAGGAGAGGAGAGGAGGGAGGGAGCGACCGTTTCTGGTGTTAGCAGGGCGGTCACAGTTCACTACAAGGATGTGGGCAGCCTGTAACTCTGTGGGTGGGAGGGGCTGCAGGGAGGCGGGAGCGAGGTCCAGGGAGGGTCAGTGACGGTCAGCAAATCAACAAAATGGCTGTGTGGTAAACAAACGTTGCGAGCGTCTCAGCCAACAAAAGCCACACTGAAATTGGAGCGCTATGCAGGGCAAGACTATCTGAGGCCAGCAGAGGAAAGCGCTATATCAGGTGAGGTTACAAAGCGCTATGCAGGGCTAATAACAATCACCACACTCGACATGTAATTCTGTTAGGCAGCAAGGCACAGCAGCGTGACAAAAGCGCAGCGCAGCTTTGAATTCCTGAATATAATGAAAATAGCAAGAAATGCGAGGCAGAATTCAGCTTCAAAAATACGATACCAGCCAGGAGAGGAGAGGAGGGAGGGAGCGACCGTTTCTGGTGTTAGCAGGGCGGTCACAGTTCACTACGAGGATGTGGGCAGCCTGTAACTCTGTGGGTGGGAGGGGCTGCAGGGAGGCGGGAGCGAGGTCCAGGGAGGGTCAGTGACGGTCAGCAAATCAACAAAATGGCTGTGTGGTAAACAAACGTTGCGAGCGTCTCAGCCAACAAAAGCCACACTGAAATTGGAGCGCTATGCAGGGCAAGACTATCTGAGGCCAGCAGAGGAAAGCGCTATATCAGGTGAGGTTACAAAGCGCTATGCAGGGCTAATAACAATCACCACACTCGACATGTAATTCTGTTAGGCAGCAAGGCACAGCAGCGTGACAAAAGCGCAGCGCAGCTTTGAATTCCTGAATACAATGAAAATAGCAAGAAATGCGAGGCAGAATTCAGCTTCAAAAATACGATACCAGCCAGGAGAGGAGAGGAGGGAGGGAGAGACCGTTTCTGGTGTTAGCAGGGCCCATCAACACCCTATCAACACCCCATCAACACCCCAAAAAATCGAAAAACACACAAAAATCACCACAATCCAATGCCATCCATGCCCTTCATGATGTTTACATTAAAGAGACCCCACAGAAAGACTCAGTCCATGCACCACTCACTACCCCTGGGCAATATGCCCCAACAGCAGCCAAAAAATCGAAAAAAAACCAAAAATCAGCATAATCCCATGCCATCCATGCCCTCAATGATGTTTAAATTCAAGACACCCCACAGAAAGACTAGGCCCATGCACCACTCACTACCCCTGGGCAAAAGGCCTCAACAGTAGCCACAAAAATTGAAAAACACACACAAATCAGCACAATCCCATGCCATCCATGTCCTCAATGATGTTTAAATTCAAGACACCCCACAGAAAGACTAGGCCCATGCACCACTCACTACCCCTGGGCATAATGGATGAAAGCTAGGCAAAATGGGTACAGGCCTGAGAACACTGCCTGCATTCAAAATGGCCCCTCCCCAGCACATGGCCAGGGCCTGCCTGTACCAGCACTCAAAATGGCCCGCACCCACATGGCCAGTCCCCATCAACACCCCAAAAAATCGAAAAACACACAAAAATCCCTACAATCCAATGCCATCCATGCCCTTCATGATGTTTACATTAAAGAGACCCCACAGAAAGACTCAGTCCATGCACCAATCACTACCCCTGGGCAATATGCCCCAACAGCAGCCAAAAAATCCCCAAAAAAACAAAAATCAGCATAATCCCATGCCATCCATGCCCTCAATGATGTTAAAATTCAAGACACCCCACAGAAAGACTAGGCCCATGCACCACTCACTACCCCAGGGCAAAAGGCCTCAACAGTAGCCACAAAAACTTGAAAAACACACAAAAATCAGCACAATCCCATGCCATCCATGCCCTCAATGATGTTTAAATTCAAAACACCCCACAGAAAGACTAGGCCCATGAACCACTCACTACCTATGTGCAGAATGGATGAAAGGTAGGCAAAATGGGTGCAGGCCTGAGAACACTACCTGCATTCAAAATGGCCCCTTGCCCCCCAGCACATGGCCAGGGCATGCCTGTACCAGCACTCAAAATGGCCCCCACCCACATGGCCAGTCCCCATCAACACCCCAAAAAATCGAAAAACACACAAAAATCACCACAACCAAATGCCATCCATGCCCTTCATGATGTGTACATTAAAGAGACCCCACAGAAAGACTCAGTCCATGCACCACTCACTACCCCTGGGCAATATGCCCAACAGCAGCCAAAAAAATCAAAAAACACCCAAAAATCAGCATAATCCCATACCATCCATGCCCTCAATGATGTTTAAATTCAAGACACCCCACAGAAGGTCTAGGCCCATGCACCACTGGGTACCCCTGGGAATAATGGATGAAAGCTAGGCAATATGGGTACAGGCCTGAGAACACTGCCTGCCTTCAAAATTGCCCCTTGCCCCCCAGCACAAGGCCAGGGCCTGCCTGTACCAGCATTCAAAATGGCCCCCACCCACAAGGCCAGTCCCAACAACACCCACAAAAAGTCAAAAAACACATAAAAAACAGCACAACTGCATGCCATCCATGCCCTCAATGATGTTTACATTAAAGAGACCCCACAGAAAGACTAGGCCCATGCACCACTCACTAGCCCTGGGCAAAAGGCCCCAACAGCAGCTAATAAAATCGAAAAACACATAAAAATCAGCACAATCCCATGCCATCCATGCCCTCAATGATGTTTAAATTCAAAACACCCCACAGAAAGACTAGGCCCATGCACCACTCAGAACCTATGGGCATAATGGATAAAAGCTAGGCAAAATGGGTGCAAGCCTGAGAACACTGCCTGCATTCAAAATTGCCCCTTGCCCCCCAGCACATGGCCAGGGCCTGCCTGCACCAGCACTCAAAATGGCCCCCACCCACATGGCCAGTCCCTATCAACACCCCAAAAAATCGAAAAACACACAAAAATCACCACAATCCAATGCCATCCATGCCCTTCATGATGTTTACATTAAAGAGACCCCACGGAAAGACTCAGTCCATGCACCACTCACTACCCCTGGGCAATATGCCCCAACAGCAGCCAAAAAATGAAAAAAAACAACAAAAATCAGCATAATCCCATGCCATCCATGCCCTCAATGATGTTTAAATTCAAGACACCCCACAGAAAGACTAGGCCCATGCACCACTCACTACCCCTGGGCAAAAGGCCTCAACAGTAGCCACACAAATTGAAAAACACACACAAATCAGCACAATCCTATGCCATCCATGTCCTCAATGATGTTTAAATTCTAGACACCCCACAGAAAGACTAGGCCCATGCACCACTCACTACCCCTGGGCATAATGGATGAAAGCTAGGCAAAATGGGTGCAGGCCTGAGAACACTGCCTGCATTCAAAGTGGCCCCTTGCCCCCCCAGCACATGGCCAGGGCCTGCCTGTACCAGCACTCAAAATGGCCCCCACCCACATGCCAGTCCCCATCAACACCCCAAAAAATCGAAAAACACACAAGAATCACCACAATCAAATGCCATCCATGCCCTTCATGATGTTTACATTAAAGAGACCCCACAGAAAGACTCAGTCCATGCACCACTCACTAGTCCTGGGCAAAAGGCCCCAATAGCATCCAAAAAAATAGAAAAACACAGAAAAATCAGAACAATCCCATGCCATCCATGCCCTCAATGATGTTTAAATTCAAGACACCCCACAGAAGGACTATGTCCATGCACCACTCACTACCCCTGGGCAAAAGGCCCCAACAGCAGCCAAAAAAATCGAAAAACACAGAAAAATCAGCACAATCCCATGCCATCCATGCCCTCAATGATGTTTAAATTCTAGACACCCCACAGAAAGACTAGGCCCATGCACCACTCACTACCCCTGGGCAAAAGGCCCCAACAGAAGCCAAAAAAATCAAAAAACATACAAAAATCAGCACAATCCCATGCCATCCATGCCCTAAATGATGTTTAAATTCAAGACACCCCACAGAAATACTAGGCCCATGCACCACTCACTACCCCTGGGCATAATGGAAGAAAGCTAGGCAAAATGGGTGCAGGCATGAGAACAGTGCCTGCATTCAAAATGGCCCCTTTCCCCCCAGCACATGGCCAGGTCCTGCCTGTACCAGTACTCAAAATGGCCCCCACCCACATGGCCAGTCCCCATCAACACCCCAAAAAATCGAAAAACACACAAAAATCACCACAATCCTATGCCATCCATGCCCTCCATGATGTTTACATTAAAGAGACCCCACAGAAAGACTAGGCCCATGCACCACTCACTAGCCCTGGGCAAAAGGCCCTAACAGCAGCCAAAAAAATCGAAAAACACACAAAAATCAGCACAATCCCATGCCATCTATGCCCTCAATGATGTTTAAAATCAAAACACCCCACAGAAAGACTAGGCCCATGCACCACTCACTACCTATGGGCATAATGGATGAAAGCTAGGCAAAATGGGTGCAAGCCTGAGAACACTGCCTGCATTCAAAATGGCCCCTTGGCCCCCAGCACATGGCCAGGGCCTGCCTGTACCAGCACTCAAAATGGACCCCACCCACATGGCCAGTCCCCATCAACAACCCAAAAAATCGAAAAACACACAAACATCACCACAATCCAATGCCATCCATTCCCTTCATGATGTTTACATTAAAAAGACCCCACAGAAAGACTCTGTCCATGCACCACTCACTACCCCTGGGCAATATGCCCCAACAGCAGCCAAAAAAAAAAAATCAGCATAATCCCATGCCATCCATGCCCTCAATTATGTTTAAATTCAAGACACCCCACAGAAAGACTAGGCCCATGCACCACTCACTACCCCTGGGCAAAAGGCCTCAACAGTAGCCACAAAATTTGAAAAACACACACAAATCAGCACAATCCCATGCCATCTATGTCCTCAATGATGTTTAAATTCAAGACACCCCACAGAAAGACTAGGCCCATGCACAACTCACTACCCCTGGGCATAATGGATGAAATCTAGGCAAAATGGGAGCAACCCTGAAAACACTGCCTGCGTTCAAAATGGCCCTTTGCCCCCCCAGCACATGGCCAGGGCCTGCCTGTACCAGCACTCAAAATGGCCCCCACCCACATGGCCAGTCCCCATCAACACACCAAAAATCGAAAAACACACAAAAATCACCACAATCCAATGCCATCCATGCCCTTCATGATGTTTACATTAAAGAGACCCCACAGAAAGACTCAGTCCATGCACCACTCACTACCCCTAGGCAATATGCCCCAACAGCAGCCAAAAAGAAAAAAAAATCAGCATAATCCCATGCCATCCATGCCCTTAATGATGTTTAAATTCAAGACACCCCACAGAAAGACTAGGCCCATGCACCACTCACTACCCCTGGGCAAAAGACCTCAGCAGTAGCCACAAAAATTGAAAAACACACAAAAATCAGCACAATCCCATGCCATTCATGCCCTCAATGATGTTTAAATTCAAAACACCCCACAGAAAGACTAGGCCCATGCACCACTCACTACCTATGGGCATAATGGATGAAAGCTAGGCAAAATGGGTGCAGGCCTGAGAACACTGCCTGCATTCAAAATGGCCCCTTGCCCCCAGCACATGGCCAGGGCATGCCTGTACCAGCACTTAAAATGGCCCCCACCCACATGGCCAGTCCCCATCAACACCCCAAAAAATCGAAAAACACACAAAAATCACCACAACCAATTGCCATCCATGCCCTTCATGATGTGTACATTAAAGAGACCCCACAGAAAGACTCAGTCCATACATCACTTACTAGCCCTGGGCAAAAGGCCCCAACAGCACCCAAAAAAATCGAAAAACACAAAAAAATCAGCACAATCCCATGCCATCCATGCCCTCAATGATGTTTAAATTCAAAACACCCAACAGAAAGACTAGGCCCATGCACCACTCACTAGCCCTGGGCAACAGGCCCCAACAGCAGCTAAAAAAATCGAAAAACACACAAAAATCAGCACAATCCCATGCCATCCATGCCCTCAATGATGTTTAAATTCAAAACACCCCACAGAAAGACTAGGCCCATGCACCACTCACTACCTATGGGCATAATGAATTAAAGCTAGGCAAAATGGGTGCAAGCCTGAGAACACTGCCTGCATTCAAAATGGCCCCTTGCCCCCCAGCACATGGCCAGGGCCTGCCTGTACCAGCACTCAAAATGGCCCCCACCCACATGGCCAGTCCCCATCAACACCCCAAAAAATCGAAAAACACACAAAAATCACCACAATCCAATGCCATCCATGCCCTTCATGATGTTTACATTAAAGAGACCCCACAGAAAGACTCAGTCCATGCACCACTCACTACCCCTGGGCAATATGCCCCAACAGCAGCCAAAAAATCCCCAAAAAAACAAAAATCAGCATAATCCCATGCCATCCATGCCCTCAATGATGTTAAAATTCAAGACACCCCACAGAAAGACTAGGCCCATGCACCACTCACTACCCCTGGGCAAAAGGCCTCAACAGTAGCCACAAAAATTGAAAAAAACACACACAAATCAGCACAATCCCATGCCATCCATGCCCTCAATGATGTTTACATTCAAAACACCCCACAGAAAGACTAGTCCCATGAACCACTCACTACCTATGTGCATAATGGATGAAAGGTAGGCAAAATGGGTGCAGGCCTGAGAACACTGCCTGCATTCAAAATGGCCCCTTGCCCCCAGCACATGGCCAGGGCATGCCTGTACCAGCACTCAAAATGGCCCACACCCACATGGCCAGTCCCCATCAACACCCCAAAAAATCGAAAAACACACAAAAATCACCACAACCAAATGCCATCCATGCCCTTCGTGATGTGTACATTAAAGAGACCCCACAGACAACTCAGTCCATGCACCACTCACTACCCTAGGGCAATATGCCCAACAGCAGCCAAAAAAATCGAAAAACACCCAAAAATCAGCATAATCCCATACCATCCATGCCCTCAATGATGTTTAAATTCAAGACACCCCACAGAAGGTCTAGGCCCATGCACCACTGGGTACCCCTGGGCATAATGGATGAAAGCTAGGCAATATGGGTACAGGCCTGAGAACACTGCCTGCCTTCAAAATTGCCCCTTGCCCCCCAGTACAAGGCCAGGGCCTGCCTGTACCAGCATTCAAAATGGCCCCCACCCACAAGGCCAGTCCCAACAACACCCACAAAAAGTAAAAAAACACATAAAAAACAGCACAACCGCATGCCATCCATGCCCTCAATGATGTTTACATTAAAGAGACCCCACAGAAAGACTAGGCCCATGCACCACTCACTAGCCCTGGGCAAAAGGCCCCAACAGCAGCTAATAAAATCGAAAAACACATAAAAATCAGCATAATCCCATGCCATCCATGCCCTCAATGATGTTTAAATTCAAAACACCCCACAGAAAGACTAGGCCCATGCACCACTCACAACCTATGGGCATAATGGATAAAAGCTAGGCAAAATGGGTGCAAGCCTGAGAACACTGCCTGAATTCAAAATGGCCCCTTGCCCCCCAGCACATGGCCAGGGCCTGCCTGTACCAGCATTCAAAATGGCCCCCACCCACATGGCCAGTCCCCATCAACACCCCAAAAAATCGAAAAACACACAAAAATCACCACAATCAAATGCCATCCATGCCCTTCATGATGTTTACATTAAAGAGACCCCACAGAAAGACTCAGTCCATGCACCACTCACTACCCCTGAGCAATATGCCCCAACAGCAGCCAAAAAATGAAGAAAAAAAAAAATCAGCATAATCCCATGCCATCCATGCCCTCAATGATGTTTAAATTCAAGACACCCCACAGAAAGACTAGGCCCATGCACCACTCACTACCCCTGGGCAAAAGGCCTCAACAGTAGCCACACAAATTGAAAAACACACACAAATCAGCACAATCCTATGCCATCCATGTCCTCAATGATGTTTAAATTCTAGACACCCCACAGAAAGACTAGGCCCATGCACCACTCACTACCCCTGGGCATAATGGATGAAAGCTAGGCAAAATGGGTGCAGGCCTGAGAACACTGCCTGCATTCAAAGTGGCCCCTTGCCCCCCCAGCACATGGCCAGGGCCTGCCTGTACCAGCACTCAAAATGGCCCCCACCCACATGCCAGTCCCCATCAACACCCCAAAAAATCGAAAAACACACAAGAATCACCACAATCAAATGCCATCCATGCCCTTCATGATGTTTACATTAAAGAGACCCCAGAGAAAGACTCAGTCCATGCACCACTCACTAGTCCTGGGCAAAAGGCCCCAATAGCATCCAAAAAAATAGAAAAACACAGAAAAATCAGAACAATCCCATGCCATCCATGCCCTCAATGATGTTTAAATTCAAGACACCCCACAGAAGGACTATGCCCATGCACCACTCACTACCCCTGGGCAAAAGGCCCCAACAGCAGCCAAAAAAATCGAAAAACACAGAAAAATCAGCACAATCCCATGCCATCCATGCCCTCAATGATGTTTAAATTCAAGACACCCCACAGAAAGACTAGGCCCATGCACCACTCACTACCCCTGGGCAAAAGGCCCCAACAGAAGCCAAAAAAATCGAAAAACATACAAAAATCAGCACAATCCCATTCCATCCATGCCCTAAATGATGTTTAAATTCAAGACACCCCACAGAAATACTAGGCCCATGCACCACTCACTACCCCTGGGCATAATGGAAGAAAGCTAGGCAAAATGGGTGCAGGCATGAGATCAGTGCCTGCATTCAAAATGGCCCCTTTCCCCCCAGCACATGGCCAGGTCCTGCCTGTACCAGTACTCAAAATGGCCCCCACCCACATGGCCAGTCCCCATCAACACCCCTAAAAATCGAAAAACACACAAAAATCACCACAATCCTATGCCATCCATGCCCTCCATGATGTTTACATTAAAGAGACCCCACAGAAAGACTAGGCCCATGCACCACTCACTAGCCCTGGGCAAAAGGCCCTAACAGCAGCCAAAAAAATCGAAAAACACACAAAAATCAGCACAATCCCATGCCATCTATGCCCTCAATGATGTTTAAAGTCAAAACACCCCACAGAAAGACTAGGCCCATGCACCACTCACTACCTATGGGCATAATGGATGAAAGCTAGGCAAAATGGGTGCAAGCCTGAGAACACTGCCTGCATTCAAAATTGCCCCTTGGCCCCCAGCACATGGCCAGGGCCTGCCTGTACCAGCACTCAAAATGGACCCCACCCACATGGCCAGTCCCCATCAACACCCCAAAAAATCGAAAAACACACAAAAATCACTACAATCCTATGCCATCCATGCCCTCCATGATGTTTACATTAAAGAGACCCCACAGAAAGACTCAGTCCATGCACCACTCACTACCCCTGGGCAAAAGGCCCCAATAGCAGCCAAAAAAATCGAAAAACACACAAAAATCAGCACAATCCCATGCCATCCATGCCCTCAATTATGTTTAAATTCAAGACACCCCACAGAAAGACTAGGCCCATGCACCACTCACTACCCCTGGGTAAAAGGCCCCAACAGCATCCACAAAAATCGAAAAACACACAAAAATCAGCACAATCCCATGCCATCCAAGCCCTCAATGATGTTTAAATTCAAGACACCCCACAGAAAGACTAGGCCCATGCGCCACTCACTACCCCTGGGCAAAAGGCCCCAACAGCAGCCAAAAAAATCGAAAAACACACAAAAATCAGCACAATCCCATGCCATCCATGCCCTAAATGATGCTTAAATTCAAGACACCCCACAGAAAGACTAGGCCCATGCACCACTCACTACCCCTGGGCATAATGGATGAAAGCTAGGCAAAATGGATGCAGGCCTGAGAACACTGCCTGCATTCAAAATGGCCCCTTGCCCCTTAGCACATGGCCAGGGCCTGCCTGTACCAGTACTCAAAATTGCCCCCACCCACATGGCCAGTCGCCATCAACACCCCAACAAATCGAAAAACACACAAAAATCAGCACAATCCCATGCCATCCATGCCCTCCATGATGTTTACATTAAAGAGACCCCACAGAAAGACTCAGTCCATGCACCACTCACTAGCCCTGGGCAAAAGGCCCCAATAGCAGCAAAACAAATAAAAAAACACAGAAAAATCAGAACAATCCCATGCCATCCATGCCCTCAATGATGTTTAAATTCAAGACACCCCACAGAAGGACTATGCCCATGCACCACTCACTACCCCTGGGCAAAAGGCCCCAACAGCAGCCAAAAAATTCGAAAAACACAGAAAAATCAGCACAATCCCATGCCATCCATGCCCTCAATGATGTTTAAATTCAAGACACCCCACAGAAAGACTAGGCCCATGCACCACTCACTACCCCTGGGCAAAAGGCCCCAACAGATGCCAAAAAAATCGAAAAACATACAAAAATCAGCACAATCCCATGCCATCCATGCCCTAAATGATGTTTAAATTCAAGACACCCCACAGAAATACTAGGCCCATGCACCACTCACTACCCCTGGGCATAATGGAAGAAAGCTAGGCAAAATGGGTGCCGGCATGAGAACAGTACCTGCATTCAAAATGGCCCCTTTCCCCCCAGCACATGGCCAGGTCCTGCCTGTACCAGTACTCAAAATGGCCCCCACCCACATGGCCAGTCCTCATCAACACCCCAAAAAATCGAAAAACACACAAAAATCACTACAATCCTATGCCATCCATGCCCTCCATGATGTTTACATTAAAGAGACCCCACAGAAAGACTCAGTCCATGCACCACTCACTACCCCTGGGCAAAAGGCCCCAATAGCAGCCAAAAAAATCGAAAAACACACAAAAATCAGCACAATCCCATTCCATCCATGCCCTCAATTATGTTTAAATTCAAGACACCCCACAGAAAGACTAGGCCCATGCACCACTCACTACCCCTGGGTAAAAGGCCCCAACAGCAGCCAAAAAAATCGAAAAACACACAAAAATCAGCACAATCCCATGCCATCCATGCCCTCAATTATGTTTAAATTCAAGACACCCCACAGAAAGACTAGGCCCATGCGCCACTCACTACCCCTGGGCAAAAGGCCCCAACAGCAGCCAAAAAAATCGAAAAACACACAAAAATCAGCACAATCCCATGCCATCCATGCCCTAAATGATGCTTAAATTCAAGACACCCCACAGAAAGACTAGGACCATGCACCACTCACTACCCCTGGGCATAATGGATGAAAGCTAGGCAAAATGGATGCAGGCCTGAGAACACTGCCTGCATTCAAAATGGCCTCTTGCCCCTTAGCACATGGCCAGGGCCTGCCTGTACCAGTACTCAAAATGGCCCCCACCCACATGGCCAGTTCCCATCAACACCCCAACAAATCGAAAAACACACAAAAATCAGCACAATCCCATGCCATCCATGCCCTCCATGATGTTTACATTAAAGAGACCCCACAGAAAGACTCAGTCCATGCACCACTCACTAGCCCTAGACAAAAGGCCCCAACAGCAGCCAAAAACATCGAAAAACACACAAAAATCAGCACAATCCCATGCCATCCATGCCCTCAATGATGTTTAAATTCAAGACACCCCACAGAAAGACTAGGCCCATGCACCACTCACTACCCCTGGGCAAAAGGCCCCAACAGATGCCAAAAAAATCGAAAAACATACAAAAATCAGCACAATCCCATGCCATCCATGCCCTAAATGATGTTTAAATTCAAGACACCCCACAGAAATACTAGGCCCATGCACCACTCACTACCCCTGGGCATAATGGAAGAAAGCTAGGCAAAATGGGTGCCGGCATGAGAACAGTACCTGCATTCAAAATGGCCCCTTTCCCCCCAGCACATGGCCAGGTCCTGCCTGTACCAGTACTCAAAATGGCCCCCACCCACATGGCCAGTCCTCATCAACACCCCAAAAAATCGAAAAACACACAAAAATCACTACAATCCTATGCCATCCATGCCCTCCATGATGTTTACATTAAAGAGACCCCACAGAAAGACTCAGTCCATGCACCACTCACTACCCCTGGGCAAAAGGCCCCAATAGCAGCCAAAAAAATCGAAAAACACACAAAAATCAGCACAATCCCATTCCATCCATGCCCTCAATTATGTTTAAATTCAAGACACCCCACAGAAAGACTAGGCCCATGCACCACTCACTACCCCTGGGTAAAAGGCCCCAACAGCAGCCAAAAAAATCGAAAAACACACAAAAATCAGCACAATCCCATGCCATCCATGCCCTCAATTATGTTTAAATTCAAGACACCCCACAGAAAGACTAGGCCCATGCGCCACTCACTACCCCTGGGCAAAAGGCCCCAACAGCAGCCAAAAAAATCGAAAAACACACAAAAATCAGCACAATCCCATGCCATCCATGCCCTAAATGATGCTTAAATTCAAGACACCCCACAGAAAGACTAGGACCATGCACCACTCACTACCCCTGGGCATAATGGATGAAAGCTAGGCAAAATGGATGCAGGCCTGAGAACACTGCCTGCATTCAAAATGGCCTCTTGCCCCTTAGCACATGGCCAGGGCCTGCCTGTACCAGTACTCAAAATGGCCCCCACCCACATGGCCAGTTCCCATCAACACCCCAACAAATCGAAAAACACACAAAAATCAGCACAATCCCATGCCATCCATGCCCTCCATGATGTTTACATTAAAGAGACCCCACAGAAAGACTCAGTCCATGCACCACTCACTAACCCTAGACAAAAGGCCCCAACAGCAGCCAAAAACATCGAAAAACACACAAAAATCAGCACAATCCCATGCCATCCATGCCCTCAATGATGTTTAAATTCAAGACACCCCACAGAAAGACTAGGCCCATGCACCACTCACTACCTCTGGGCAAAAGGCCCCAACAGCAGCCAAAAAAATCGAAAAACACACAAAAATCAGCACAATCCCATGCCATCCATGCCCTCCATGATGTGTACATTAAAGAGACCCCACAGAAAGACTCAGTCTATGCACCACTCACTACCCCTGGGCAAAAGGCCCCAACAACAGCCCAAAAATCGAAAATGCCAATATTGTAGTTGCAGCAACTGTAATGCCCCAAACAAACTTACTTGTGAAATTTCTAATCCAAAAGTGATCCAAAGAAAGTCAAAAAGGCATCAAATCCAAATATCCAGCAGCATCCACAAAAAGTAATCCTTCCAGTTCAAGATCCGAATGAAAGTGATCAGCACATGAAGAAAGCACTGGGAGCACTTCCTTCCTCCCACCCCCCGCCAATGGACTCCTTGCAAAAAAAAGTGCAGGCAAATGTCAACCTGAGGAGTTATTCTGATAAAAATCATCATTTTCAGAAGGTTTATGCTGCTTGCTGGTGGATTTCTTGTGCAGAATTGCAAATTTTGCAATTTCACGAGTGCGAGATTGTTGCTTCCCGCAGCATCTATGTGTTCGCAATTGCGAACTCCCGTGATACGTAATCACGGCGTACTCGCGTTGACAAACTCTCGCTGTGCAAGGTGGCAAGCCGCGATGACGCAATCGCGGTCGCCAATCTCCCGCGGGATCCCGCAGCAAGATCCACAATGGCGCAGCACACGCAAAATATCTAGAAAAACAACTCTGCAAACGCTGAATGACGGTAAGTGAACGCCGCGCGCCGCAATATTGTTTAACCAAGCAAAAAAATCAGCTGGGGGGAATTTGCGGATTTTCAGCAAATTCGCGAGAGTTCGCGTATTGCGAATTTACAGAAAATCTGCAAATTCCGCGAGCGGAACGGATTTTACGCCCATGCTTAGTACTAAGGAGTGATTTTAGTGCAATGTCCTCTTTAGCCATACAAGATCTCTCAATCACAGGGTAGTTGTCATTCAAAATAACCCGTACTCCTTCCGGAGAACATCGTATTGTAGCCCTAAGCATATAAAGACCCACAATATTATCTGGTGTGTTTGGAGAAAGCAAAAATGGACATGGAGCAGTAAACTTATCAACATGGAATGCAAGTGGTTGTGACAATGGGCTTAGGGAAGCTGTTCCATCGAAACCTATCAAAGTAATGGTTAAGCCAGACAGGGGATCCCTAGGCATCAAGTGTTTAGACAAGGCACTACGAGTAGCACTCCACATATCTTGGGGTAATATCAATCCGAAAAACAAATCAATATCTGGCAAAGTCGTAGTACAAGAGCTAATGGCACCTTCAACTTCCTCATAAAAAGCTGCTGGATTTTTTCCTGCATCAGGCAATGCATTTTTAAGGGCCATGACATCTGCTCTATTCCAAGGAGTGTAAACCCAATTATAAATAAAGTACCCTTTTGCATCGGTAGAAGTCTTATCTTCATTTGTACCCGCTCCCTTAGGAGGAACATGTAACATATAAAGGTGTGGCTTCCCACATGGGTTTCACATTAATTGCAACATTCTTATCTGTTTCAGGAGTAGAAGTTCATGCCATGCTGACGTGGGATGTTAGTGCAGCTCCGTCTGCTGCCTATTTCACCTCCGGCAAACGAACTGCTTCATCAAGTAGTTTAACCAAGCATCTGATTGTGTCAGTCACCTGGGAGAAGACAAAAGACACCTTCACGTAATTGCTTACAATCAGCTGCTATATCATCTGGCTCCACTTCCACCTAATATTTCCTAAATCGATCAACAACCTCTGCAGCAAATATCTCGGTAAAATATTTTTGTTCCCTTTCTGACCAATTCCTAACAATATCTAGAAGTTCAGAAGCAGTGATAGTTCTACAGTCGGCTTTTTGCGCCCCACATCTAATCTCAGAGGAGCGTTTGGTAGTTAACATCGAGCAAGTGTCTCGGGCTTTATCCTGATCTTTAGGAGATCCCTCATCTGACTCATAAGGAGCAGAAGGGAAAATATACAGAGGTGGAGAACGATCTAATAACAAGAAATCATCTTGAGGTTTATTAAGGATAGGATAAAGGGGTTGCCTAACAGCGTATTGGCCAGTTACCTGTAAGTGGCGTTCCCTATCTTCCCTCTCTTTAATTTCTTTAATTTCTTTTTTTTTCATTTCCAATGCTTTTGCATGTATAGTCTTTCTTTGTTCTTTTTCAATCAAGGCTTGCTCATGCTTCATTTGCTCATGAACTTCTTTCTCCCACATTCGCACACAGTCAAACATGTCTTGCCTAGCCTTTCGCTTAAACATTTGTTGCTCCACCTACTGAATCTTTCGCAAATCAAATGACCCATGCACAGGCCAACTCAACTCAGGATCCTTACAAGTATATTTATTCCATTACGTGCTGTACATTATAGAAGAAATACCATACTTAATATGCATGTCCCTATTAGGCGTCCCCTCTGGGGGGGTGAGGGGGGCGGTTGTGCTTCATCGAGTTTCAAACTGGAACCACTACAAAAACAACACATCCTTCGGAGTGCGCTAAGAACAGGCATGACAAAAATAGTGCAAAATATGCAATATTATAAACAAAGTAGCGCTTAAAGTACTCTGCGTATGTTGCGCTGTTCAACTAATCAAAGTAGAGAAAAGTCTCCTCATTACCTGCCTATATGAATTGCAATGCATATATGTACTAAGACATCAATCATCAAAAGTTGGCCAACTCATACTTAGATACTAAGCCACGGTAAGCGTTACTAAACTACCTTACCAGTCCAAGGCATCAACATACCCCGACAGCAAGTGTTGCATCAAACAACTCTTACCAATCCTTTGGGTCCAGATTCCAACTGCCAAGTTCTCAAATCGACCAAATGGTAACTGCATGGCGAATCAACAGAAGAGATCTCAGTCGAAGACCGGTGCCACCTGGATGGTCAGATCAGAAAGAAAAGTAAAACGCCGTGGGTGCCAAGACTCGGGTCTCCTCCGGCAGTGATCACGTCCAAAGCGAGATTCCAATTCTTCGTTGCGACCAGTACTTCGGGCATCCGAGTTGCCGATGAGCCACGCGTTGGAAGCGCCAATTTGTAGTGGTGAGCCTCAGCAAGGCCTACCAGTGCAAGGGATTCGCCCTTCTCTGCACAGAGTCCTTAGACCCATAAGAAGAAGTTGGCAAAGTAACTGGAATAGAAAAGACAAAGTTTATTAAACCTCATGAGGTGGAACTACATTCACAAAACACCCTTCAGTGGTGTATGAAGTAGCACACTGACTGGAAGGAGCTTGATCTTTTTATACCCACACAGGGGCTGAAATGAAGGCAGTACAAGGCACAGGGTGTTGGTTTCAAATACATATAAGGTCATACAGAGAGTGTGCTAGCAACAAGTGTGAATGGCTGACAGTAAGCTAATTCTGGTGGACACATCCTAACTGTTACAATTTAGGGACAGCTGTAAGCTTTACTGGATATGTGCAAAGCAGAGGAGGATAAATATATCTGGTCTCTAGGCAGATTTTAAGAGCAGTTAACAGGAAGGTAGGACAGAGCACATGGCAAACAAAATAGCTGCCAGAAATACAAAATGGATACCATAAAACCGACAAGATAGTCTCTAAATACAGGATGTCTTCTGCTAATGCTTAATCTAATCGCTGCTAAATTACAACATTAGGACTTTAGATTACACCTGGATGAAACTCTGCAACATATATCCTGGACCTTCGACATTCTACATGACTAGAAGATGGAAGAATCTCCCTTGGGGTCAAGGAGTGACTTCCTTGTTCAAAAAGGCACCAAAGAAGCATCTTGCCGGTCTTCATTTCCGAGGATCCCACTGGAACCCAAAGTATTTGTGACTCAGGACATGGACTTCCAGACTTCTCAGAGGCCGACAGGAGATCCCAGCAAAGCTAAGACCCACAGCCCTCACGAGTGACGTGGGACCGGACCTCCTGGGCAACGTGTACATTTGCTAGTGCATCCACTTCCCGAGCTTTCCCGAAGTTATGCATTGGGCTACTTGTTTTCCAATCCCTGAGCACCATCTGCACTGAAGACTGTTGGCCTACACTCCTGAGTGTTCCGCGAGCCCGCTTCTAGCATTTCTGCTTGAGGCCCCTTTGTGATCCCTAGTCTGTTGACTGGTGGTGCCCCTCGAAGGTAACTCTTCTTTCCTTTGGACTTCCCTGGTTGCTCCAGAGGTGCCCTGACTCCCCTTCACAGGGTGAGTACCTCAGACTTTGCTGGTCTGCAGCAAAGCCAATCTTTGTTTCCTGCATGGGTTGCTGTTGCCAAGGCTTGTTGAACCCCACCGCAGCACTCAACATCCTTTGTGGGACAGCTCAAATCCAACACCTGGTTGTTGTCGACTCCTCCTGGTCCTCGTTGTTGAAGAGTCAAGCTTCACCTTCTTCACGTGAAATCACTCAACATCGGTGGGCATCCGCTCATTGCCTTCCTGGTCACTGGCAAGTGACCCAGACTCTGTCCACTCTGCTTTCAGGTTCTTCACCTTTGGATACACCCAGACACTTTGCACTTGGTTGCCTGCATCATCTTTCAGCAGCCCGCCATTGAAATCGACGACGAAACCCGACACGAAAAGACACCTATGCACCCGGCTACCCTGGGTGAGGTAACTCAAGTACACCCATGCTCCCGTTGGTGTTGACTCTAGAACTGCCTAGTTCTAAAGGGGTTTGCTCAAAGTCCTCTTCTAAGTGTTCTTAAAGCTTATATTTCCAACCGTGACTTTCCCCATTGAAGTTAATGGTGATTCGCTGCTGTGTTTAGACACTGCACGCATCCCCCGTGGGTCCCCTGTGTCACTACCTTGGGTGGTTCCTGGTGGCCTGAGCAGTTCTAAAGGCTCTAGACCTTGTATCTATGTCAGTCGTGGTTCTTATACCAATTTCTTAACATATGGTTTGGTACGCCCCTAGGGCTCAATGAATATTGTGCTAATTTACTGTGTACTACTTAAGTTTACTGAATGTACTTTTGCCTCTAGCCTCGTAAAGAGACTAGAGGGATGTGTTTAGAATAAATGCATATATTTTATATATATACCTGGTGTGGTTCTCCTTTTATTTGGTCATTCATGAGATTATAGACTGATAAAACAAGCTGCTTTACATTCCTTCAAAACTTAGCCTGAAGACTGCTTTCCACAGCTACCACTAGAATAGCTTTCTATATAGGTTGTCTTTAAACCTACCATAAATAATGGCCATTTGGACTGGGGCAAGGTGCCCACTAGAATAGTGGACAGCATATGCCAGGCCAACTTCTCACAGTGGCCACCTCCAAGACAGGGTTTAGTGTATTGGGGATGGGTTGGAGTGCTTGCCTTCACCAATCAGTCTGCTTGAAGGGCACATTTGGTGTCCATTTTGAATACTCCCCACTGTCCGACCTCTCCCCTGGGAGGGAACCCTGAATTGTCCCAATCCTTTCCTTAGGGATCTTAAGGGCTTGCCTGAGGGTGGGTCACTAGATTCATTGTGGAGCAAGGTTCAGTTCAAGACACCACTTCTTCGACGGTCTGGGCACTCTGGACTTCGCAGGACTTCGCTCTGGGCATGAAGTCTACAATTTGGAAGACTCCTGCTCCTCCTAATCTCGCTGCCCTGCTTGTCTGCTGCAAAGTCAGTGCATGTGCTCCATACAGGAACCTTCTAAGGCCTGTGGGTATCCAAGACACCTGAAGTAATTTACCTTGAAGTGAAGGAGTCACTTCCCTGCATCTGCAGGCACCGCAACTAAGCTGACTGGTCTGCTGATCCTGGGCTCCCATGGACTCCAAAAGGCTCAGCAACACTGGTTGTAGTTCTACACATCCCCTGAAGCCTGCCCTGCCCTTTCACCAAGTTTGAGGCCAGTATCCTTAGTTGGACCTGCAGGGACTGAAACCTTGTGCACCCTATCGATCTGCTGTTGCGAAAGCTTGTTGGCTTCCTTCCATCAAGATGATTGGGCACTAGGAGGACCACACCTCAAGTATCTCCTGTGACCAAGAGCGTTTTCCTTACCACAGCACTTGCACTGTGGTTCTGCATCTTTGGTGAGCTGCTTGAGGTCCTCTTGCCACTCCAGTGCCTCTGGCCTGTGGGCCCTGATGAGGCTCTTCATTGATTTCTGTGGGCTCCCCTGTTTGCTTTGAGCCTGCCCTGACTTCCCTGATTGTGTTGAGTCACCTGGACCTTGCTGGTCCTGACACTGTCCCTTCTTCACGTTCTACCTTGTTTGCAGTTTCCAAGGCTTGGTTGTGCTTCCGATGGACACCAACCCCCAACTCTCAACATCTGATGTGGGACAGCTTGTGAACCGCTCCTGATATTCCACAGTATTGCCTGGTCCTCAATGCTGCAGCTCTATGGTCACCGTCATCCTTCCTACAGCACCCAACTTCGGTGGACATTCAACTTCAGTACCTTCTGTCACTCCTGAGTGGCATAGACTCTGTTCCCTCTACTTGCAGGTACTTCTCACCTTGAATCCATCTTTGGGTTCCACCGGACACTATCACCTTCTTCAGCAACTGTATCTTCCTGAAGTCTTCTAGTGAGTTTGACGGAGGATTCCCATACCACTTCACACCTACATACCTGGATTCCCTGGCATAGACATCCTGGTTCCTAGGCTGTCCACGGATGGGATGGCTCTCCAACCTTCTGTCTTCTACTGGGGTTCTTCACAGTTCACTGGGAAGGGTCCTTCTTCTTTAAAATCGACTTACCCATTGACTGGCAATGATCATATGATTGTGTCTCCCCTCTGCACATGGCCTCCGTGTGGCTCCTGGTTACTTAAATCAGGTGGTTCCTTGGGTCCATGGCACTTCTACATCTTCTGGGTATAGTCTTGACTTGAGTCTTGGTTCACATACCATTATTTTAGTATATGGTTTGGTCTCCCCCTGGTGACCACTGTTTATTTTGTGCTACTTACCTGTTTCTATTGAAAACAATTGTGTGCATTGTGTATATCTCCAGCTAGGAGATATCTGTATGTGTTAGTGAGTGTCTTATAATCAATTCATATTTTAATAAATACATTGTGTGGTTCTTTTTTAGTTCATCTGTACCTATAAGATTGTGTTCTAGAAAACATAAGCTGTTTTATTCTCCTTCTGGACTAAGCCTGAAGGCTGCTCTCCACAGCTACCACTACTCTCTGAGGTCATCTAAGACCACTCAAATCACCACAAGGGTTGTCTAGATTGGTGCAGGATGCTGCACTTACATAAGTGTGCATCATATATAAGACAAGCCTCTCACAAGGGGGATAAGTATAGAAACTAGACTATGCAAATGATTTTAAATTGAAAAATCTTTATTTACATTTGGAGCTTGAATGCACTATATCGCCTTTCTTGAAGACTCACCCTTAACATGCCTAGAACTGTGACAATGATTTGGAATAAAAAATACAAACCCCCTTACTTTATACATGAATGTATAGGTGCTGGAAGTAGGGGATTCTGGGGGTGCTGTAGCACCCCCAAAATAACCATGCTGGAGTTCTGAAGATGAATGAGCAATAAAGATGCCTTTAAACTTTAATTTTATCTTGTCACAATTGGTGTGGTTTCAAAGACGGAGGTCAAATGTCAGACTACATTATCTGAAAAATTTCTGCTTGTTCTTTTAAGATGTGTACTGGTGTTTACATTTTTTTATCTGATTGAAAGTGAGAGGATTTTGTAAAGTGAATATTGTGCCAATCTTTGCGGCATGAAAGGAAAGGGTGATTCCTTTCTAACAAGCAACAAAATGTAACTACCTATAAATAAACTGTATAGATATTTCAAAATATGTCAGCTCTTAGGAAAGCCCAAATTAAGCGTTTTTTGGTAATTCTGAAGTGTAATGTAAGCAAATATTTTATTAAGATCTAAGCAAATCAAGATACTTTACTTGGTGATTTGGAAGTGACAAATATTCACTGAAACCAGATTTTCACATGTTATCGTTTGTGCTCTATATAATTCTATAAGTAAAATTATGTTAGTGCAAAGTTAGTGGGCATTCCAATGGAAAATGAGCTGTCTTTAAATGACAATGAGCCAAGCTGGGGTGACTCCTCCGTAGTGGTGTCAGTAGGCAAAAAATAAAATGATAATAAACCAATATTACACTTTTTTTCACTGATTGAGCCAGGAATTCTTGGGCGGGCAGGTGCACTGTAAAGTGCACATGTCAGCAAACCAGGCCGCTCAGACTAACCCTGGTGCTGCTCTTATGCTATTGAGAGCAGCGCCAGGATTGAGTGGGAGCCTGTACTGGTGTCCCAGGGGCTGCTGGGACACTATCAGCAGCAGGAGAGAAGAGGAGGACAGAGACGACTAGCTGTGTTGGTGGCAGGACAGGTAATTTTTAAATCTTAATATTATTTTCCTAATCCCCCACCCCCCATTTGAGTTATGTGGTGGCTGCTACTGTAGCTACCATACCATGCGTTAGTAATATATTTGTGAAATCGTTCTACAAAAATTCACTACATACCACACCTTTACCGACTTATTGCTAAATGGAAGATGCTGGTTTGCTACACTTTTCACAGTCCCTATGTATTCAGTGCTGTAATATTTAAGGCAAACAGCACAATTGATGGACAGAATGCAGAACAATATCATACATTCACCTCAGTACAGAGACCTGAGCCTAAATCCATCATTGTTTTGTTCACCATGCCATTCCAGTTTGAACCCAGCCATATGCAAATCAGTCTTGACCCTGCGCCCAAGGGGTTCAGTCCAGCCCGATCTGCCATGCCAGGTCCTGCCTGGACTGGAAAAAAGCATCCTAGGATGGTTGAGGGCTTTCAGCCCTCATCAGCCAGGATAGCTTGAGTCCAGTGGCATGGAGAGCACAGGACCCACGTCTGGGCATACCAGTCCCACTCGGGGTGACAAATGCAAAAAGATAAATTTATGGACAGAATTCAGAACAATGTCATACATTCACCTCAGTACAGAGATCTGGGCCTAAATCCATTGTTTTTTTGCTCATCATGCCATACCAGTTTGCACCCAGCCATATGCAAATCAGTCTTGACTCTGCGTCCAATGGGAACAGTCCAGCCCAAACTGCCAGGCCGGTCCTTCCTGGACTGGAAACAAGCATCCTAGGACCAGTTTTGGGCTTTCACCCTCATCAGCCAGGTTTAGCTTGAGTCCATAGCATGGAGAGCATGGGACCCACGTCTGGCCATACCCGTCCCACTCGGGGTGACAAATGCAAAAAGAACAATTGATGGACAGAATGCAAAACAATGTCATACATTCACCCCAGTACAGAGATCTGGGCCTAAATCCATCGTTTTTTTGTTCACCATGCCATACCAGTTTGCACCCAACCATATGCAAATCAGTCTTGACCCTGTGCCCAATTGTAACAGTCCAGCCTGAAATGCCAGGCCAGGTCCTCCCTGGACAGGAAACAAGCATCCTAGGACCAGTTTTGGGCTTTCACCCTCATCAGCCATGTTTAGCTTCAGTCCAGTGGCATGTAGAGCACGGGACCCACGTCTGGGCATACCCATCCCACTCGGGTGACAAATGCAAAAAGAACAATTGATGGACAGAATGAAGAACAATGTCATACAATTGTTTCTTTTGCATATGTCACCCAAAGTGGGAAGGGTGTGCCCAGACGTGAGTCCTGTGCTCACTACACCACTGGATTCAAGCTAGCTTGGCTGATGAAGGATGATGCCCTGAAACCGGTCCTAGGATGCTTGTTTCAGGTCCAGGGAGGACCTGGCTTGGCAGTTCGGGCTGGACTGTTCCCACAAGGAACAGGGTCAGGACTGATTTGCATATGGCTGGGTCCAAACTGAGATGGTGTGGTGAGCAAAATAATGATGGATTAGCCCTTTAACCGCTGCAGAAATTCTACCACGATGTGGGCGAAATAAAAGGTGGGCGTGGTTCGGACAGCCCCCGGCCGTCCTCCACACACGCCCACCATAACATCTGATGGCCCCAGGCCATCCGATGCATCCAAGGGGTTAAACCCAACTCCTTTTGACTGGGGGCAAATGTCCGAACATCAATTGTTTCTTTTGTGATATTTTATTGGAGTACCCTCACTCTAAGAATTGTTCCAGCACCAATTAAGCTCAGAAGTCTAAATTATTACTTTGGCTCTCATTACAAATGTACTCTTAATTCCGATTTTGTGCAAAACAGCAGTTACAGACCCCATAAGAATTATGAGATCTGTTGTTTTTCACACAGGGATTTTGGCTATTAGAGCTAACCAAGATTTCTGTGTGAAAATCAGGCGAAAATCGGGGAATTTCTTATGAAATCTGAGCTAGAAATATAGATTCCCCCGGCAATTCCTAATTTCTAAGAGAACCCTAAGGTTCCCACTTGTAATGCCCTGGATTGCCGCCAAACTCAGAGATACCAGTATCTCTGTAATTGGTAGCTCAGAAGATGAGGAAAATCCAAGTCATTTTTCGAGCCACTTGTTATGAGGGCGTGAGTGTCTTTTTTAAGGGTGCAGTGTATGTTCAATACCATGCTGATTTCTTTGTGTGTGCACACTCATGTGTAGGTGTGTGGATGGATGTACTTAGGCAATTTTACCAAAGGAGGTCTGCTCCTGCCTCAGAATCTATTTGATTGTAATTTAGGCCTCTCTGTTGATCAATTAGTGCTTCTACAAGATGCCAGGAGCAGATCTACTAAATACTAATGCAATTCACTGAATTAATAGGCTATTCAATAGATTCACGAATGAGGAAAAATCTTGCTTTTTGTCTGGATGAGTGGTATTTACTAGTCACTAATTGCCTAAAGCCTTGTGCTTCCAACTTCTCTCATAGGTCAGTTGTTCATCTGTTCTTGATGCGGTGAGTTCGGAAATTGTAACCTCATGCAAGAAATGCCAAATCAGTTTTCCCCTTAACTGAATGAAGTTGAACATGTGATATACAATGTACACAAATGTATTTGAGTTGACTTATAAAGTTTGCCTTTCCTTTTTCTGCAGGAGTTCAGGCTTCGCAAATAATGGTGAACACTGACTTGGTGCACATGGAACAATAGAAAACCAAAATTCTCAATATTGGCCAATGTATGGATCCAGCCCTGATTACTGACATCATGTCTCATGAGGTGCGTACTGGGCTCGTCAATGGATATGGTCAAATGGAAATGTCTGGGACTTTTGGTATCTTTGCAGAGTTGACATGTTTTCAGAGTGGCAATGTCTGCGCAAAAGCTTTTGATGTGAAGTAAACAAAAGATTGCTGAAGTTATGAGGCTCTCACATAGAGCATCTAAAATGATGATACCTTGTTTTATAAATTTGAGTGAATTTCGGTTGCAACACAAACAAAATCAAGCCAAACCATGATGGGGCCAATTCTAAAGGAGCGATCGCCGAGTTAAGGGCACCTTATCACAGCAAAATTTGCAATAAAATTAACTCACCATACACAAGCCAGTGGTAACAGCCAACATCACCAGTTTACCTGCGATAACAGCTGCAAAAAACATCGCCGCAAATGACCCCAGCAACTATCGCTAATGAGATGCAGAGTAGGCGTTCCCGTGCAAAAAGCAGCGATAACACCACTCTGCAACATTCTCAACGACCAGCAAGATAGGCAATAAGAACACAAAACATGCAATTTGGCACGTTAGCAGCAGGAAACTAACTGACCTGGTGCAAAATGGGACCACAGCCTGCACCATAAAAGGAAGCCCAGGCCACAGCCACCCCTGAAGGGCAACAGATGCCATGGAGCCACTGTTCATGCAGCTTGGTGCCCCAACAGGACCACAACACACATGTCCACCACCCCCAGGACCCCCCAGAACCTCCCCCCAGGCAGGCACATGCCACATCAACTACACAGAATCATGTACCAAATAATCCGCCTGATGTCGCATAATCACATCTGGTGACATGCATGTGTCATCACAAAATTGAGCATCACACATCCACCTTCAAATCAACAAATGAAACTTAATTCAAATAAACACAGAACAGAAAAAAGACACATGGTGGCTCCCCTCATGAGAATCCGTAGGTCACAGCCTGAAAGACAAAAATCATGATGAGAAGGTGTGTCCTGCGCAAATCAAGGGAAATAGAGAGAGCGAACGAGAGAGGGAGACAGAGAGAGAGAGAGAGAGAAAGAGAGGGAGAGAGTGATAGACGGACAGAGCGGGGAGAGAGTGATAGATGGACAGAGAGGGGGAAAGAGTGATAGATGGACAGAGAGGGGGAGAGAGTAATAGATGGACAGAGAAGGGGAGAGAGTGATAGATGGACAGAGAGGGAAAGAGAGTGAAAGACAGACAGAGAGAGGCAGAGAATGATAGACAGACAGAGAGGGGGAGAGAGTAAAAGATGGACAGAGAGAGGGAGAGTGTGATAGACGGATAGAGCAGGGGAGAGAGAAACAAAGAAAAGAAGAGAGGGACATGGAGAGAGAGTGCCAACACTGCGCACCCAGGCAACACTGCTCACCAGTTCATCACGTCCCACATTTTAAATGGATCCGTCATCGGAAACAGAGTCTAGATAAAAGAATGGCAAAGTGCATACAATTGCACACAACATCATCACCTGTCTGCACCCTGCACACCCAGGCAGCTGCACCCCAGCCCCTTCCACCCCCAAGCAGTGCATGCCCACCCCTGTGCAAACAGGCAGCAGCACCCCACCACCTCCTGTCGCCCAGCGGTGCATGACCGCCCCTGCGCACCCAGGTCTCACTGCTCACCTTCCGACACTGGTATGTAGAAAAGAGGGCCCACCACGTGCCAGTGCAGGCCCGGGGCCCACAGACAAGGCACACTCCACATCATGCAGTCCTGCTCCGTAGGCCACCAAGTGGTGCTGGGTCTTGATTTTGCCATGGCAGAGGACATACGAGTGCACAAGGCATCATCGCAGGCTGCCCACCCGCCCAGCCCTTGAGGTGCCACTAACCCTGTGACCAGCGAGGCCACGCCACGTGGCGTTAGGCCCCCGCTGTCCGATGGCTCAGGCCTACACTGCGGTCCAGCAGGGCTCACAAAACCTGAGCTGTAAGGAACACTGGGACGGGGCATCATTGCAGAATACACAACCACTCAGCACTTATGGTGCCCTTACCTCAGTGCACCGAAAGTCACCGTCCCGTGGCAGTGTGCCTGTGCCAGCCACAGTGCATCCGGTGCCACCTAGTCTGTGCCCCAAAAGTCATGGACCCTCTATGATTGGGTAATGTGGTGCAGGCACCATCATGTCACCTCTGGGCCGACGGAATGTGATATTGCAGGCCCCTGGGCCCCCATGCCCACATGCCCACATGCACACCACATGGATACACCTCAAGAGAGGTCGGAAATGGCATCTAGCATGTGTGCCCGGCCCTTTTTATTTTCGGGGTCACATGTCCAGTGACGCATGTGCTGGATGGGTGTGGTGTGGGTGTTCACCAGCCATGAGGGAGTGGCTGTGACATGCTGACAACTAGACCTATGACCAGAAGATTACTACAGGGAAGTACTGGCAATGTAGCATTATCGTCCCCCCGTGAGAATAAGCGTAGTGAGATGGCCTGGCACATGCCAGTCCAGCGTAAGGGTTTTTACAAAGACACAGGGGCTCTGGGCCTTGGTCCATACGGGGCTGGACAAGGAAGTAACAAATGCCTGTGTCGCTGTTGTGGTGCTGGCACTACCCGGACAACATTCGGCAATGTGTCAGCCTGTGGCCCAAGTCCAATGACATGAGCCACATGGACGTAAGAGGAATTCACTGACCCTACATTCATCCATACTACCACACTTGAAAAACCATGAACACAACACATCTGTGTGATTCAGAATGTTTAATGCACATTCAGTGGAGTGTTGCATCTAGAGCAGTACAGGGCCATGCAAACCCCACTTTACATTGTTGGCCAGTAAAGGGCCAGCCAGAGTCCTTCAGGGAATAACAAGTCCAAAGGAAGAGGAAGTGTTCAGTCTGCAGTCTGATTGCTGTGTCATTGGCAATCACACAGTATATTGTAGTCCATGTTGATGTCCAAGTTGAGTGTTGCAGGTTGCCTCGTGGGACAGTGGAAGGTCATGATGCAGAGGGTAGTACCAAGATGAAACTGGCCATATGGCAGATATGAATGCTGCTGCTTCCTTCCTACCATGAAGGAGGTGTCATCCGCATCTTTCTCCTCTGCTTTTCCATGTGCCTCATTTGTGGGTGGTGCGGGACTTACTCCAGCACTGTGTGGAAGTGACACCTCAGGGGCCGGAGGTGGGATGTCTGCTGCACTGTTTGGCACTGACACTGCAGGGGGAAGAGATGTGGATGTAGTGGTAGCAGTAGCATGCATCAGCGCCAGCCTTGTGATAGCAATGCCATGAGGATGGTTTTGAGGTCATTGAGAAACCCAGCTACCAGTCGCTGGTGTGCAGCCGTGGCAGCCGCTCTTCCCTCATTGGCCTGCTCCATGGTATCCATTAACCTCTGCATGTTTCACAACTCCCGGGTGACATTGCTAGAGCCAATCTGACTGGACAGTTGTTCTAGTCTCTGAGTCAGGGCTCCAGCAATGTCAGCCATGGTCTATTGGAGAGCATGGAGTGGACTGTGGGTGTCTGTTAGGGACTGGGAGTGGTCCCTGATGGGACTTAGACCCCCACGTATGGCATGTAGTGTGTCTTCCATGCAGTCGAAGCCCACAAGCACCTTTTCAGCCAGCTGTTCCTGGCACCCCAACACATGGTGTTGGAAGGTCATGTGTTCTTCGTGGGGGTCCTGGGAGGCAGCCGTGGTGGTGGGTGCTGCATGTTGTGTGGTCTGTGCAGGGGGTGGGGTGTCCTCCTTTCAGCTGGGCTGCCATGCTCCGGGATGTGTGTTGCGGAGGCTGTCAATGAACTCTTGGAGGGCATCAGAGTCGAAGCTGTGGTGGTCCTCTTCATCATCAGAGAAGAGAGGGTCGGGCTGCTCTGCAGGAGGTGTTGATTTTCCCTCTGCAATGTGAATGGGAGAAGCAGTTAACATTATGTTCACATGTATGTTATCGCATTGTCCATGTTTACACACAGACTGCAAGGCTGTGTACATCGTGGCTGTTTGGGAGGAGCTGCCTATTTGATTGGGGACAGTGGACATTTCGACAACAGACGTGTTTGTGTTTGTACTTGTACATTATTAACTCACATTTCCCTGCAATGCCACTTGTGATTGTCCAGTGTCTACACCCAGTCGGCACCAGTTGTTCCTGTGTTCTGTTGTGGACATGTTGAAAATTTCCTCAAGTCTAATGCTGGAATAGCTGGAATAGAGTTGGCTCCAGCTGTATTTAGGTTCTGCTTCTGGCAGCTGTTGATGAGCTAGAACCAGATTGCAGGCCACCCCTAAAAATGTTCCCGCCTGTGTCCCAGTAGTGTGCCGAAATTGGGACATGCAGCACTTTCCTCACATATAAAGTGTCTTGATGCAAGGAGGCGTGGCGGGTTCTTCTCCACCTCGATATGCTGCATATGCTTCAATTCACAGACAATCTAATTTCTTTGGTCCATGTCATGTCCTGACTGGGTACGGTTGTAGTCAAATCAAGAGTACCCTCAACATCAAATGTGGTTTCCAGACCCAACAATCATCAAGAGAAACAGAGAACCCTACTGCTCTGTAACCTCACAGTTGTGTAGCAAGTAAATAGAATCTTTTTTGTGTTTTTGCCTTTCTCAGACTCTGGATCTATGCACGATCTGTAGATGCAAGCTCAGTAGAAAATAAATGGTATGCATACCATCTAATACCCATTCTATAGAGATGTCATACATATTAAGGCATTTAAAAAGAATATAACTTAATTGCCATAGTGTAATTTAGAGTCTTTTATTATACCTTTGCCACAAATATCCAAAATGGTTTGAGAGACCTTGATCTCTGGGCCGAATGTCAGAACTGAAACTCCACTAGTTTGAAAATGCTAAGTTCTTATTTAGACCCAGTTTTGGGATGATGGGAAT
Source organism: Lissotriton vulgaris (assembly GCF_964263255.1). NCBI lineage: Eukaryota > Metazoa > Chordata > Amphibia > Caudata > Salamandridae > Lissotriton > Lissotriton vulgaris. The sequence continues at coordinate 456,279,547 of NC_141696.1, read as the reverse complement.
GTCTAGTGCGTGCTATACAGTTGTTTCCGTAGCCTTGATGACCCAACTGCAAGTATCTGGTATCCTGTATGTTAGGTTTTTGGCCTGCGCCTCACAGTAATCTAGTGTCTGAGTGAAGGCCTAGGCTTGTCCCTTAATGTGATTTGATTTATAATTTTATAGAGCGCGCGAACGCCCTTGGGCGTCTTGGCGCTGGGTAGATTCAGAAGACTCGGGATCCTACAGGACTGGATCTAACTGGCAGTAAAAAGCCATGTTTTCACTTCTTTCCTGAAGGAGAGCAAAGATGGACTGTTTTTGATGAAAATTGGGAGGAGGTTCCAGGACTTGGCTGTTTGCAATATGAAGATGATGATGATGATGATTCTTCCTCCCCATCTGGCCAATCTCTGTTTAGGGACCTGAAGCAATTTGGCTTGACTCGATCTAAGAGTCCTGGGAGGTTCATACAGTTGAGATGGGCTTTCAAAAACTGAGAGCCAAATCCGTGAAGCGCCTTATAGGCCAAGCAGACCGATTTGAACTTCACTCTTTTGGTGATAGGAAGCCAGTGGAGGGACTTTAGTCTGTGGGCAATTGGCTCATGCTTAGGGACATCCAGCACCAGCCTTGCTGCTGCATTTTGCAAGCGTTGAAGTTTTGCTAGAATTTGGACCTGAGCACTGGCATACAAGGCGTTCCCATAATCCAGCCTTGATAAGGCCAGGGCTATTACCGCCGGTTTCCGGGCGTCAAACGGGATATAAGGCAAGAGCTTCCTTATCATTTTCAGTATGTACCAGACTGATGATGCCAATTTGCTAGACTGAGCGTCAAAAGAAAGTTTGTTGGCCAGAGTCATACCCAGGTCTTTTACCTTGTTTACTGGGGATGGGCAGTTGCCCAAACTGTCTGGCCACCACTCCGGCGACCATATGTTTGAATCTGACCCTAGCAACATTACTTCACTTTTAGTCCCTATTCAATTTCAAGCAATTGCTCTGCATCCAATGTTTGACTTGTGTCATGCTGAACCTGAATTTATCAGCTGTCTCTTTAGCATCATTGGCAATGGACACCACTATGTGGGTGTCGTCGGCATAAGAAACTGGAATGAAACCACTTTTCCTTATGATTGCCGCTAAAGGTGCTACATACAGGTTCAAAAGGGTAGGGCTAAGAGAGGACCCCTGAGGCACACCGCATGGTGAGCTAAAGGATTTCAATCTTGCCTCCCCCAGCTCCACTGTAAAAGTCCTGTTGTACAGATAGGATGCCAGTAGCGTATTTGCTGAGCTGTGAACTCTGACTTCAGCAAGGCGGGTCAGGAGTGTCTCATGATTGACTGTATGGAAGGCCGCCGAAAGGTCCAAAAGAACCAAGGCGTCCTTTCCCCCGGCATCAAGAACACTCCTGAGTTCCTCCACTGCCATAAGCAGCGCAGTTTCTGTTCCATGTCACTCTCGGAAGCCAAACTGTGAGTGGTCTAATGCGTTTCCATCCAAGAGGAATTGGGCTAGCTGCTTGTTCAATAGTTTCTCCAATACTTTTGCAGCAAAGGGTATCCTTGCAATAGGACTATAGTTGCTAGGTTCTTCGGGGTCTAGATTTTTTTAACAGTGGCATTACGGAGGTGGTTTTCCATGCATCAGGAAGGATGCCAGACTTTAGTATTTGTATGAACAGCTTTTCCAGTTGTTTACTTAGCAGTTCGGGAAAAAGCTGCATCACCTTAGGTGGGCAAGGGTCCATCGGACTGCCTGATGTGGTGGTCTTAAGAACCTGCAGAATCTGTTCCTCTGAGGGTTGCAGGATTTGAAACCATAAACCCTGCGGTATCAGAGGAGGTTCCTTTTTAGGTTCCGGGTTTAGCTGTGCAGAAATGACTTTGTCAGACATTTTAAAAGAGTCATATACTGAGGATACTTTATTGACGAAGAATTCACCCAGCGTGTTGCAGAAATCGGAGCTCATAGCTACCGAATTATTGCTGTCTATTTTTGTTTGTTTTTTTACTGTGGCAAAGAGTTCCTTGCTTGATTTTTTTGCATCATTAAGTTTACGCGTAAAATAACTGCTTTTTTCTGCTACAATCAGTTTTTTGTACGCGACCAAGGAGGCTTTATAGTCTTCCCTTGGCCCTAGGGCGTTGAAGGACTGGGTTCTTTAAGACCCAGCGGTGCCAGGGCACAACACCTGAAACCTTTGTGGGTAACCTGCTCCGGCGTACGAATGACAGAGACACGGGACACTTCCTTCGGCGTCAAAGATTCAAGGTTTATTTGCTGCAGGGAACACAGAAATCACGACAAGTACAACTCGTGCAACTTGGGGAGACTGCTTCAAATTGGTTCTGTGGATCGCTCCTTTTATACAGTTTTTACCCATAGGACAACATGGTACACAAAGGTTTACAACCCGTTCCCACCATTATCCCCCAGAGGGGTCGCTTTGGTCACTTTGATACACATGAGGTCCGAAACATAAGTGCGGAAACATTTGGCGGTTCCCAACTGTAAAAACCCATCTTCCCAACATTAGTGCATTCCAATCGGCAGTAAAACAGATCGTAATAGGAACAAAGACAGGTGCAGAGGAAGACGGAGACAGTGGGGAGATCGGAAAGGGTGTAAAGGGGAGGTATCGGGAAACACGAGATACAGGCATCAAAGGGACGTGCCTAATGAGATGCACGGCTGAGACAATAAACTGGCACGGCAAGATGAGCCTCGAGCGGGGCCATCTGCCTTACAGTATCATCCCCCTCGTCATAAAGACACTTACAAAGGACATGTGTCTTCCGCAAATATCTTGGGAGTCCCAGGGTCGCGAAGCCGACAGCGTCCGTTCGCTGGCTACTTGAGGGCAAAAGACAAAATGGATGCCGTATCTAAGATGGAACCCGTGGGTACAGATGAAAAGCCCACATAACAAACGAACGGTTTGAGTTAGCACAGCGAAACTGCGCACACTTACTAGACTCGTCATTTGCGGTTTATAGATACCAGACTCGACCATATTCGTGCGAGTCGAAAACACCACTTACAATTGTCACGGAACCTCAGACGCTCCTTTTGCCCTCATGTAGGCAAGCACTAGTCGGAATCATATTCGATATTCATCAGACCATCTAGATGTTGCTGTAGCATAGCTCTGTCCAACCGAGTCCCCTTGGTAACAGGTGGCTGTCTCATACACGTTGTAGCACAGAGGCCACATAAGGCAGGACCGCACTGCACACAAAGGCAACACGTGAACAGGAACACCACAACGACTCCGATGATCATCAGAATCTTCCAACCCCAAGTCGACATCAGGCCCCAAAACCACCCAAGTAGCGTCCAATCCCCTACATCCACGTGTATGGATTCGGAGATCTTATGCAACTTCGAGATGGCTTGATAGACAGTCAGAGCATTATCAGGAATGAAAATACAGCAGCTCGAATGGATCACCTTACATACCCCACCTCGATCTGCTAAGATGACATCTAAAACCATACGGTTTTGTAACGTCATAAGCCTATCCGCCTGAAGTTCAGTGGTGATATTACCAAGGGCACTGGCAGTAATATTAGCTGTCGATTCTACCACTTGGGTCAACTGTCTCAGGTTCCTACTATTAACCATAGGTCCCCAAAACGGGAGGAAACCCTTGAAAAAGTCTCCTGCCTCTTGACCGGCAGTATCCTCTTCGCTAATTACGCCTCTCACAACTCTAGTCTTATGATAATCGGCATCTACAGTGAACGTCGGGGGCAACAAGTTTGCAATAAAGCATGAGCCCATGAAGTCAACGGGCAACCATGCATAAGCACGATCATGACAGATAAAGTAAGTACCCTTGGCGGCCAGGAACACAGGGGACGAGACCATCGGCAGAATGTAATTTTCAGTGCAAGCACTCTCTCCAAGTCGGGCTTTCGATCTTCGGCCACGACCTATGAGACAAAAATTACCAATGTGGGGTACGACCCATATCGGAGGCGAGCTTTTAAGCTGCTTTTCACTAGTGAACACACTATACTCGCCTCTACTCAGGACCCTATAGGCTTGTACCTCTTCTTCGGGAATAAGCAAGGGATCATAGATATCGCTATCTAGGTCCTCTATTGCTATCGACAAAGGTTTTTGATACGAGGTAGGACCAGAGTAGGGGGAACGTGGTTCTCGAATGGGGTGGAAACCCAGTGCGCTTCGAAACATTGTCTGAAATGCTCGAGCAGACCCTTGGGAACTATACGGTAACACCAGATATGGAATTCCCTTATCCGTAGTATGTGGCATCAACCCACACACCCAACAATTAGTAGTGTTAACCACTAACTGATGCTGGTGAAGGAGCTGAATAAAGGAATTATTGCGGAATTCTGCACGTCTAGCCTGTTCGTGTTCGGGTAAGATATGGAAAGAATGAGGAGAAGCAGTGGAGGTAAGTTTAGGGTCAGGGGTAGGAGTAGGTGTAGCAGAAGGTAAGAAGTAAAACATCGTGTAATACACCCCACCCGCCAATAATGCAGAAGCAGTCAAAAACAATACGAATATTTGGAATATAAAACATTTGGTACGACTGAGTTGCTGCAGCTTGAATCTATGAGCCTGAGCTTCTTCCAAGTTCTTCAGCTTCGAGAATGCCATTCCCTATGACCGTCCGCAACGTTTCTTGACGCACTTTGTTCCGTGTAGCAATAGTCAATCCCTAGGAGTTCCCAGGAACCGACGGTCTTTAACCTAGCGTCAAGACCTACTAACCAGAAGGAAGTACGCGCGCGGCCCTACGGCCTTTAATGCACAATATATATGTATGCAAAAACAATGTCTCTCAGCTGTGGAAGCAAAAAGTGTAAGGAACGAAGCTCAATGAATATATACAAAATTAATTACAATGGTACGAATGTTCAAACTGATTGTGGAAAACGGGATAATGCAATTGTCAAGGGACAGAACAGGATCTTTTATTAGTCTTTAGTACTGGATCGCAAAAAGTATCGGGTTTTCCCAGGACGTGTCTGTTCGTCAAACAAAGGATCCGTTGAAGAGACAGCGTCCTGTTGATCAGCTGAATGCTCTGGTCTTGAGTCCTTTGCTGACAATTGTTCAACAGTGTCTCTCTGCTGCACTGAGGATTCTCCGACAGGTTGTGCGTCGCTGAAAGGTACAAACACCGGCAATCCTTCGGCTTCAGTTGATGCAAAGCCTTTCCTCACCCACGAGTCTGCTGGCAACGGGATAGGGACTCTCTTCGTGTGGGTGGCGTGCACCCAATTCTTCCGCCCCTCAAGACGAACTGCAGTTCTCGTGGCAAGGAGGACCTGGTAGGGTCCGGTGAACCTCGGGTCCAAGTTGTTCTTGCGCGAAAAGTTCCGCGTCACCACCCAATCTCCGGGCTGGAGCTGGTGGCCTGGACCCTCCGTCCGCGTCGGCAATGCTTCCTGAACCTGTTGGTGAATTAACCTCAGTTTAGCAGTCAAGTCATGAAGATAATCGATCAACATTGGATACTCAAGATCACAGAAAATGCCTGGCCTAGGAACCCCCCAAACATTCGCAGGACGACCGAACACTATTTCATAGGGACTAAGCCCTACTCGGGAGTGTACAGTCGCCCTAGTTGACAGTAATGCTAAGGGTAAAGCGTGAGGCCACGAGAGACCAGTCGTAGCCTGAATCTTTGCTAGCTTTAGTTTAAGGGTGCCGTTATACCCTTCAACCAAACCAGCTGACTGGGGATGGTTGGCGCTGTGGAATTTCTGATTAATTCCAAGGCCCTTACAAACACTCTTCATCACACTACCCACAAACTCACTTCCGTTATCTGACCACACGACTCTAGGCATTCCATACCGAGGAAAATATTCCTTCAGTAGGATTTTCGCAGTAGACAAAGCAGTATTGTCTTTGAGAGGATAAGCCTCGATCCATCGGGAGAATGCGCAAACCACAACTAAAACATATTTCAGGTTATTGCATCGCTCCATATGGATGAAGTCCAATTGAATCACCTCAAAGGGACATGAAGGGGGAGCAAAACTGCCAGGAGGAGTTGGGGTTCCCTTGCCAGGATTGTACATCATACACACCATACAGTTCTTAACCAAGCGTTCAGCACATTTCGTGATACCATCATTCTTCCATACAGGAGACAACAACTTACAAATACCTTTCGTGCTAATATGTGCTAACCCATGCGCCATTGTCACAACGGCCAGCACATACGCATCCGGTAACATCCATCTTTTCTGATCAGACAAATCAATCCAACAACCATTCGCATCCAACTTTCCCGTACTTTCTTTCCACTTCGTCTTTTCAGCCTCGGTGGCCTCATTCTGGATTGCCTTTACACTCTCGATAGTGTCCTCACACATACTCGATTCTGTAGGCCACCTAACCGAACTCGTCACATACATTCGAGTGCTAAGGTTCCGGGCAGTCTCCTTAGCAGTCTCATCCGCAAACGCATTACCACGACCAACATCATCCATCACCTTACGATTCGCACTACATTTAACAATCGCTACTTGCTTAGGCAACGTCAGTGCATCCAAAAGATCATTCACAAGCTGGCCATGCTGAATCTTCGTACCATGCGACGTCAAGAAACCTCTCTCTCTCCACAATCGTCCAAAACTATGTGCGACGCCAAATGCATATTGGCTGTCGGTAAACACATTCACACGTTTCCCTTTTGCTAGCACACACGCTCTAGTGAGAGCGATCAATTCTGCGGCTTGGGCAGAATTCTGATTCAACCTTGCAGTCTCAACAACAGTATTCAACGTTACAACAGCATAAGCAGTAGTCACATCGCCATTCGGCAACTTAAAACATGATCCATCCACATACAGTGTACCATCTGGTTCTTCCAATGGGGTGTTTTTAAGGTCCACTCGACCTTTTGTTTCTTCTTCTGTCCTCAAGTAACAATCATGTTCTGCTACTTCATCTGACTCTGTGCTAATTGGTAACAAAGTTGCCGGGTTCAGAACATTACAACGTTTTATCTGAATGTGGCTTGCCAACAGCGTCAACTCGTACCCAGACAACCTCGCACTCGTCAAGTGCTGAGTTTTCGTACGATTCAAAAGAGTATCGACTGCATGCGGAACCATCACTGTAAGCATATTATCCATGACCAATCCTGCTGATTGTCGGATGGAGACCGCGGCTGCCGCTGTTGCTCTCAAACAACTCAGCAATGCTCTAGCTACCGGGTCTAAGGTCGAGGAAAAATATGCACATGGACGTTGCTTACCACCAAAAGGTTGCGTTAAGACACTTAAAGCACAACCTTCTCTCTCGTGAACATATAATGTAAACGGCTTGCTATAGTCAGGAGTACCTAACACAGGAGCCGAACACAATGAATCACGTAATTCAGAAAAACTTTTCTGAAATTCTTCCGTCCATGGTAAAGGAGTCGAAACATCCTTGCACGTAAGAGCCACTAATGGTTTCGCTAGCAATGAAAAATTCGGAATCCATTGCCTGCAGTACGACGTGATACCTAAAAAGGCACGCACATCTCTTTGGGTTGTTGGCACAGCCATGCGCGCAATTGCTGCAATTCTCTCTGGGGTCAACCTCCTTCCCTCCTTTGACAATAAGTGACCTAGATAGGTCACTTCTTGACAACAATATTGGAGTTTAGAAGGGGACACCTTATGATTCAACTCACAGAGATGTTGCAGCAACGACACCGTAGCAATTTTGCATATGTCCTGAGTATCAGCAGCCACCAATAAGTCGTCGACGTATTGGATTAAGGCCGCACCAACCGGCAACTTAAACGCATCCAGTTGACCCTTCAAGGCTTGACTGTAAATCGATGGACTTTCACAGTAGCCCTGAGGAGCGCGCTTAAACCGGAAGCTGCGTCCACCAAGAGAGAAACCGAAAAGGTCTCTGCTCTCCTCTGCAATCGGGATGCTGAAGAACGCATTCTTCAAGTCAATCACCGAAAACCACGATGCAGAAGCTGGAATCAGAGTCAGTAGCGCCGTGATGTCAGGCACAACAGGGAATTGAGGAACCACAATTTTATTCACCTCCCGTAAATCGATAACAAAGCGATAAACAGGCGGTTTCGAAGGATCAGTACGTTTAAGAATGGGCAGTACAGGGCTGTTGCACACGTTTCCCCGAGTCTCTTCAATAACGTCTTTCTCGATCAGATCATAAATGATCGCTAACAGTGCTCGCTCACCATCAAGAGAGATACGGTACTGGGGAATACGTGGCAATCGCACATTAGATTTCAATTGAACAACATAAGGGGAGATGTCAAGCAGGCCCACGTCATTTGGACCCGTTGCCCATAAAGACGCAGGAAGAGAACTCAATTCCGGTGGAAGCTTATCGAGAGACAAATACATAGGAGAGACAACCCTCTCTCCTAACGTAAGCTTTACACCCGCGGGAGAACAATACAAAGTTGCATACAAACGTTTAAGCAAATCCAGGCCCAAAAGATTTTCACCACAACCCGTGGTTAAAATCAACGGAGCTTCTAGCTCACGAGGCCCAATTGTAAGGGGCAAAGGGCGCGAAACTGGATTGCTAACGGGGGCGCCAGAGAATCCAACCGAAACATTTGTTAAGCCAGACAAAGGTGCGCCAGGGAGTTTCGAATGCATGATAGAACTTTTCGCTGCACCAGTGTCCAACAGAAAAGGCTCAACGACGCCCGATGTAGCAACTGCGACGTAAGGCCCTCTCTGATCAACCGGAACTGATACCACTCCCTCTCCTTGTCTTTGGCTGTCCTAGTAATTACTGTCGTCAGTTCCCTGATCGACGTAATAATCGTCTACATTGTACTGCGCAGATCGTCCCTGCGATGATCCACGTTGATCGAAACAATTATTAGAATTAGAGGAGTTGTCAGAACGATCATTCTGAGCACCACGACCTCTACCACGTGGTGCCTGCTGTGAACCACCACGACCGCCTCTAGATGAGTTACCACTATTACGTTCATTTAGAACAGGACAATTGAATTTGATATGACCCTCCTGTCTACAATAAGCACATTGATTGTACCCTAACGAGGATCTTTGGGAAGAGGAGTCACTACGAGATTGCGATCGGTTAGACTGCAACTGCGATCTATTTTGTTGCGAATTATTCTGATTCGAACGTGGAGGATACGCTTGCTGTAGCAACACTTTAGTTTTTAGCTCTTTCGTCTTTTTATCAGCACGGTCGCTCTCCTCTTTCTCTCTATTCTCATAATATTGCGCTGTGGCCAATATCTGAGCCGAGGTAGAAACAGCCCACGCACTCTCTGAATTCTTTAATTTATTGCTCAAATCGGGCAATAAGTTCGAAACAAATTTATCCACGAACAACCTTTGACCACCCTCAGTGCTCATATCCTGACCACTATGGTCGATGAATGCCTCCTCGAACCTCGTAAAGAAGTCAGAGACACTCTCGTCCTTCTTCTGCTTACAAGCTGACAATTTGTCCCAATTTACTCTCATAGCTGGCATAAGAGTTTTCATTAACGTTATTATTCTTTGAGGAAGAGCAGTAATCATCTGCTCGGGTTTAGCTCCACCAGTTTGTAAAGCATCCGACGCTACAATGGCAGCCCAATCACCACCTAGTTCATTCGGATGATTTTCCTGACGAATCTTAGCCCATACCGGTTGCGGTACGACATTGCCAAACAGCATGTCAATATCGGCGAGATTCATTACAGTGGGGTCTACGAGCTGCGATAATTCTTTATAATACCCCGCAGGATTTTTGCGTGGGTCAGGCAAAGATTGCTTCACCTGTAACACTTCTGATCTTTTCCATGGGAGGTGTATCCATACTCTCTGGAAGAACGGCGGGACCGGAGGGTTTGCCCCAGGATTACCTGGCATCCACACTGGTGGAACTTCTCGCATAGGGAACTGACCAGACTCATCTGGCTGTCTTTCAATATCCTCAACAAACAAGGCTTGGGGTATAGGAGTGGGACGAAAAGATAGCAACCGTTCAACGGCTCGTCGAACATTGGTATCCACTATCAGTCCAGCCGAAAACTGAAGCTGTAAATCAGACAACGCGGTCAGCACCTCGTCAGGTGCGTCGGCCGATATCTGATCACGAAGGACCTTGCACATTTCTTCGAACACAAATCTCTGGGTTGGTATATTGAACTGACAAAACGTGTCAAGTACAATACGGGGTGGATTTCTAAGGGGGTGCGTCATCCAACCCATCGCCATATTATATAGCGAAGCACGTTCCCTATTACCTGGAAGCTGGCTACGTCTCTGAGGACCATCTGAACCAGCGGACCCAAGAACAGGTCCGAGCGAATGAAAGAAGCTAGCCGCAAGAGGAGAATTACGACTACGAGTAGAAGGAGAAGTATAGGACACAGGACTAACAAGTGAAGGAGTAGAAACAGAAACAACAGCGGGGGTTAACAGAGCAGGAGCAGTAGCGGGAGCAGGAGTATGTGGAAGCGGAGGAGCAGTAGGGATAGCAACAGACGAAGGAGCAGGAACAGTCAGAAGAACGGGTGCAGGTTGAGGAACAGGCAAAGGAAGAATAGGTGCAGGAACAGGTACAGGGGGGATCACAGGGGCTGTGGTACCCTGTACGTACGGAGGTGGCGATTTCATAAGATATGACATTAAAGGATCCTCAACTGACTCTTCCTTCTTTTCCGACTCCGTAGGCAAAGCAGGATAGCACTTATCTATAGTCATACGCTGTAATCTGTCAAACACTTCCTTTTCCCTAACCTCCTTATCATGCTGAAATTGCTCTGCTTTCTTTACAATGGTACCAGCACTATCTCTCTGATTTCGCTTAGTCTGTCTGATTTCTTTCTGTCGGGCTTCTTTACGCCACAACCGAAAGGCATCAAACATGGCCGGCCTTGACTTTTTCGCGAACAATTTAACCTCTAGATTATCTAAGATCGGGGCCTCGAAGCTACCATGTGGTGGCCAGCGAAGGTCACCGTCCTTCTTCGTGTATTTGATCCAGTATTCATTAAAAGTAATCGGGCCTAGCCCATGTTTACTGTACAGTTCATAAGTGGGAGTTCCAACCGGAGGTATCGGATACGAGTCCTCCAGTCGGAAATCCGTACCACAAGGTCTGAAACAACTAAACAAAGTACTGCGACCAGGCATCTTGCACACTAGCCGAGTTTCACAAACTTCAAGGGTTACGGGATTTACCAAGTCCCAGCAAGGAACAAAACCCTCGGTTTTTGGCGGCTGCAGTCGTCAAACAACACAACAAAGTACCAAGAACTACAAATGCAATGGAACCATGCAACCACTAAGTAACCACAACCAAGAACTCTGGGAGCGACCCACAAATACTTAACTCAAAGATCGATGGCGTCTCCAGGAAGGCCCGTCAATCGTCTCGCTATACCAAGGTCTACGCCAGGCGCCAAAACAGGTCTACAGTCAGGGCAGCAGTCCGTCGCAGCCGTCAGGAGGCGGGAATCTTCGCGGGAAAAGTCTTCGGGCCACTTATTTCGACAACAGGATCGATGAAGCGGAGTGCACCTTCCCTCGGAGATTTCACACGAAGTTCCTCACGATCGTCGGGCTTGGACCGGTACCACTGATGCAGCCCCACGTTGGGCGCCAACTGAAGGACTGGGTTCTTTAAGACCCAGCGGTGCCAGGGCACAACACCTGAAACCTTCGTGGGTAACCTGCTCCGGCGTACGAATGACAGAGACACAGGACACTTCCTTCGGCGTCAAAGATTCAAGGTTTATTTGCTGCAGGGAACACAGAAATCACGACAAGTACAACTCGTGCAACTTGGGGAGACTGCTTCAAATTGGTTCTGTGGATCGCTCCTTTTATACAGTTTTTACCCATAGGACAACATGGTACACAAAGGTTTACAACCCGTTCCCACCATTATCCCCCAGAGGGGTCGCTTTGGTCACTTTGATACACATGAGGTCCGAAACATAAGTGCGGAAACATTTGGCGGTTCCCAACTGTAAAAACCCATCTTCCCAACATTAGTGCATTCCAATCGGCAGTAAAACAGATCGTAATAGGAACAAAGACAGGTGCAGAGGAAGACGGAGACAGTGGGGAGATCGGAAAGGGTGTAAAGGGGAGGTATCGGGAAACACGAGATACAGGCATCAAAGGGACGTGCCTAATGAGATGCACGGCTGAGACAATAAACTGGCACGGCAAGATGAGCCTCGAGCGGGGCCATCTGCCTTACAGTATCATCCCCCTCGTCATAAAGACACTTACAAAGGACATGTGTCTTCCGCAAATATCTTGGGAGTCCCAGGGTCGCGAAGCGGACAGCGTCCGTTCGCTGGCTACTTGAGGGCAAGAGACAAAATGGATGCCGTATCTAAGATGGAACCCGTGGGTACAGATGAAAAGCCCACATAACAAACGAACGGTTTGAGTTAGCACAGCGAAACTGCGCACACTTACTAGACTCGTCATTTGCGGTTCATAGATACCAGACTCGACCATATTCGTGCGAGTCGAAAACACCACTTACAATTGTCACGGAACCTCAGCGTAGTTGACCCGACATCCTTTCTCAGCTTTCCTGTATTTTTGTTTTTGTGTCCTAAGGGCTTCGGAGAACCAAGGTTGAGATGGGGTTTTCCTCTTAAAAATGACTTTTCTTTTGCGGGACTGCAACTCTAACTGCTGAGTTTATCCAGTGTGTAATTTGATCAGTGGCAGTGTTGCTGTCTGGTGTCAGTTCAGGGGTTAATGACTGAAGTTGTTCTAATAATATTGGGGTATTGGTCCTTGACCCGTCACGGTATGCGATGGTCTTAGGTTGTGAGGCGGGCCTGGTTACCGCTTCTTTCACTTCCATGGAGAAAATATTCACCCTTTGGTCTGAACACGAGACTTGCAAGGTTTCCACTATTTTTATGCCCCTACAGGAGGTAAAGATCCCATCGAGCGTGTGGCCTGATCTATGAGTGTCCTGCTTGACCATCTGTTCCAGGGCTAGATTGGCTAGTGCATCCCTAAGTGTTGATGCCGCTGTGTCCAAGCTTTTTTCTAAATGTAAGTTAAAATCGCCCAAAATGGTAAAATCGGAGCCTTTCACACTGGATTCTAAAAATGGGCTAAGTAGATGGATGAGGGGTGTTTTGGCCCTGGGTCGTTTGTATATTAAAAGGCCATTAAAAGTGTGGTTGCGTGTGACCTTGATCTGAAAGGCTAGAGTCTCACAGTCCAGGTTGCTGCCCTTAACAGATTTCTTGACTCTAAGTTTGTTTCTAAATATGATGGCCAAGCCACCCCCCGTTTCTCTTTTCTATCCGCCCTGCATATAGAAAATCCCTCTGGTATAGCTGCGGCTAAGTCTATGTCCGAGGCCTCATCTGCCCAAGTTTCTGTAATGAATATGAGGTCGAGATTTTGAGATTCTATTAGTTCCGCCATTTGAATGTTATGCTTGACCAAGGACCTGGCGTTCATTAGTCCGGCCTTGGTAGTGTTTGTATTTATCTTTGGCTTATTGGGATGTGTCCTGGGTTTTGTCCAACCTTCGATAGGTGAGAAAATTAAAACATAGGTGAGAAAATTAAAACACGGTGACAGGCTGGACATAGTTCGGTTTCCATGTGCATCTCAATTGTGGGACAGCAAGGGCTAGTTCTGAGTGAGAGTAGAGCATGACTGGAATAATTAATCCTCACCGGGCCAGTTTCATTTTGACCAGGGGTTGTGGCCCTGGGCCCGGTCCAGGCGCGGAAGGGCGCAGATGGTCACGCCTCCGGCGCGCCCGCTGCGTGCCCGCTGCGCGTCAGGTTTGGCATTGAGTTAAATATATAATGGGCGGCGGGCGACTAGAGCGCAGAGCGCCGGAAATCAACAGCCCGGAAATGAGAAAACTGCTCTGTCTCCCTAGGCACCCTCCGTTCAATCGGCACTTGCCGTGACGGACCGGGGTGCCTGGGTTGAGCAAAGTGTGCAAATAAGCAGTAATAAGCACCTGAGCAATGTGCAAAAATGACAGTAAGTGCCACAATCCTTTGTTAATAAAAACTTTTAGTTTAAAATACCAATTTAAAAAACACTTGACCTGTCCGAGCCGCGTAGTCTCTATCATCTGACTTGCGTCAGCTCTACCCCAGGCTTTTAACAATAATGGGCGGCGGTCGACTAGAGCGCTGGAAATCACCAGCCCGGAAGTGAGAAAACTGCTCTGTCTCCCTAGGCACCCTCTGTTCAATGGCCACTTGCAGTGACAGACCGGGGTGCCTGGGTCGAGCAAAGTGTGCAAATAAGCAGTAATAAGCACCTGAGCAATGTGCAAAAATTACAGTTAGAATAAGCAGTAATAAGCACCTGATCCTGCACCCGTGGAAGCACAAACAGCATTTTCTGCATATTGACAGAGTACTACTATCCCTGTAATGGTTTCAAGCATGTAGCATGGTGGTGGTATGATCCTAGCGCAACCAGACCTTTTTATCTGTGTCTCAGGAAGAGTGGCATACTGGCCCACCTGTGTAAAGTTCCGTAACTACAGGTGTACCAGATCCCTGTGCTGATATCCAGAGCACCTGTGTCTCCACAATTCACGCTAGTTAGAGACACTTTTTTTGCTTGAAAGGCCACCAAGACAGGTTTATATAAGTCAGTTTGGCTTTAACTTGTTTATATGAATGTTAGCTTGACTACTCTGTCTATGGATATGGGACAACTGATTGTTCAAGTCAGGGCTCTCAATTATTTTACATCAAAACATATCAGGGTATCTCCGACTCCTGAGTCTCCATTAAATAACTAGAAAAAGGACAGTGCTTAATAGAGTCTAAATGCAATTTTAATTCCGATAAATTTGCATAACTTGTTTAAAAGCATTAAAAGATGCAGACTTACCTGATTAGGTCATAAATGCATCAACCTATTTTTAATTAGTGCTTGAATACTATTAATAAATAGCTGTGCTATGTGGTAGATCCTAAATATTAATCCTTTACGACTGAGGTTTGTTGTATTTCCCTGACAATGCGGAGCGGTTCCCTTTGACAGTCTTACATCTCTCCTACAGCGAAATATGTTAGTGTTAAGCCAGTGCATCACCATGTGTACACACTAGAGGCAGCTATCAGATTATAGTGATAGGCAATATTTTCACTCAAGGTACCTTATATCTGTAGGGCACAGTTATGATCAGAAGCGCAATGATGCATGTGCTGTGCTACTAGCTCCTGGTCCTCTGTTCCATTCAGCAGTCTCTTTTTACACTCATTTTGAGTGTCTAACATGCCTTTCATGTATAGTAATTATATCTGTTCACAATATATACACACTATAAGCTAGCTAGCCAGCATTGATATTTTTTACCTGGTACCTTTGTTTTAAATATATGGATCTGGCTCGTATAGTTGTGAAATTTCTTGTGTTCTCTTTTATATATGAGGTGGCCCTTGCAGTACCACAACATTTTGAAAGACTTTTCAGGCAGTTGCTTCTGACTCTAGAGGGGCAGCTAGGAAGGGCTTGGAGTAAGTGGCTCTCCAAAAGAATGTTCAAGCCATTGAGTTTTACTTGAGAGGGACCTCTACGAAAACTCTAGTACTGCAGCTTAGTGAAAGATATGTAAAACAGTTGTATTTTACTCAGAATGAACTTTGAGGTAGTTGCAGCTAACTATTGAGGGGTATCTATTAATGCCTTCCAGAACTGAGGCCTCATGAAAGATTTTTCAAGTACTTGCACAAGAACAAAGAGAGAGGGCTATCCAGCAACAGCTTCCTGTAGTGCAGCTCAGAGAAGCCCATTCCAAACAGTTGTATCACAGTCAAGAGTGACATAAAGTAAGACCTTTTGGTTCTGCAGTTTTGAGAACGATTTCTTGAGTAGTTGCATCTGACTCAACGAGTACAACTAGTAACAACCTGAAGTATTGTAGCTTTGTAAAAATCTTTTCAGTAGCATCTAAAACAAAAGAGCATCTATTAGACCTTTGCAGTAGTTCATATTAGAGAAAGGCCAGACGTATTGACTTTGCCATTGCTTGTTATATTTTGATAGCAGCAGTCCATCCTGGTTCATATTTTTCTGTGCTTGCTCTCTCAGTTTTTCTATCTCTCCTCTGTGCTGTTTTCACTCTCCCATCTCCTTCTCCTCAATGCTCTCTCTATCTCTCACTCCCCAGGGAATACAGGACTCAACAGCAAGACGTCTTCTAACTGTAAAGATAAGAGCTTACACATCACCTGTTCTGAGTGATCTCCACTGATTACTGATCGCAAGAAGATCCTCGTAAAATCTGTTGTGACTCTCTCAAGCTATAGTGTAGGGTAATAAAGGGTATAGTACTGAATTCCTTCATGCTGCCAAATTGTGAAATTCAATCCTGGCAAAGCTAAGAGCCACAGAGAAACATCTGAAATTCAGAAAGCTTGTCAAGAGCTATTTTGTCACTATATGATCATCAGAGAACATGTGTATGATTTATCTGAGAAAACGCAAAATAACAGAAATACCAGCAACTCTGTTTACCAGCATATCACCTGAATATTTTCCTAAGTTCCCAAGAAGAGCACATCTTTTCTTGCCATACATTCAACCAGGAACTCATGTTCCAGGTTAACACAGTATCTACATATTTCAGCATTCTAAAGTCTTTGATGGCACTACTCACGCATTACCGTCTGTCAAATCTATGCAACTACCTCCTAGCAAAGGCAAAAGCCATTGAAAATCACCTGGAACTCACAACAAAGACTAGAACTTGCCGTTCTCAACATGTCTACCAGGGAACATAATGAAGACTTGCCACATAGAGGAGAGCCTAAGTAAATACCTGCAGCTCTATTGACCCACAGTGCCCCTGCACTGCTTTTGCTGTCCCAACTCTATAGCATCATAAACACCTTACCCATATAGTGCTATCTGTTATGTTCTTCAAATTAGGAGAACATCAGAAAACTAATTTGTAGAACATAATAAATATCACTATACAAGGTAAAATGGTACACTCCTGCATGACACTAATATTGACTTCCCTCTAAAATTCCCCTCCCTTCTTTGACGTCTCCCAACCCATCTTCTGCTATTTTGGCTTGATCCATACTTATTGCTTGCTCTTATCTTATTAATCATCGTCTCCTAAAGAGCATGTTGGAATGATGTAGGAGGCAGCAGGTAGTGTATATTTTCGGATACCTTATTAAGTAGGATCAACAACACTCCATCCTCAGCAGGGGAGCTGCCATCAGCAACAGCTTTAGGCTCACAGAAACTGTCCAACTTCAAGTATCAACATTCTATCACTCAGGACAACCAGCATGCATCCCCAACATTCTAGTGGGCTAACAATGATTTACAATGCACATCAGTGTTAGCCATAGGATACTACACCCGCCTTTCCCAACAACAGAAACAAGAGACTTCCCCCTTTAAAAAGAAAAAAAACAAAAGGATATTTCTTCAGGTAAGACGGTATTAGAAACCCCCGAGGACTACCTTACTCCAGTGTTGTCAACAACCAAATATTCTTCCCTAGGAACATTTATAATATGCTTAACATCACAATGTCTTTTAACATTTTTTACTACACAACCCAGATTCCAGATACAGCGATCTTCCATTTTTACAGCATTTCCAAAAAGTTTGATAACCCTCATAGGGGATAAAAATTCTGAACCTGAATTCCAGACACTACCACAAGGGTTCTTAATCTTGACCAGATAACCAACCTGAACATCTGTTTTACTGGTACTTTACGTGAGTCAAAAAAGATTTTTCTCCTAGAGGCAATCTTGTGCTCTTTCAGTTTTTTTAACTCCTCTTTTTGACGAAGAGGCAAATCGTCATCGGTTAAGTCATTTACCCAGGAGGGACATACCAAGGTATTATCCTTTCTTCTTTTGAATAATTCAAACAAGGGGAACCTGTGCTTAAATGGGGAGTTATCCTATAGTATTTCACGTTTCCAACAGAGATTGTTTGAAACGGCCTGCTAGATGGTCTCCTTCAACACTTTATTGAATCTTTCAACCATACTATTGGTCTCGGAATGGTATAAAGCTGATTTCTATGTCTAATGCCTCTTTCCTTCAAAAATTCCTCCATCTCATGGTAGACTAACTGCACCCCATTGTCTGTCAGTAAAGAATTTGGAAAACCCTCTCTCTCAAAAACATAATCCAGAAACATTATCACATCACGAGACTTAACGGAATTCGTAATGACAACTTCTGGCCACTTGGAAAACATGTCCAAGAGCACCAATACATATTTGTCAACACTTCCAAGGTGGATGGGTCCCAAAATGTCAAAGGAAACCTCTTTCCAGGGTTCTTTTGGAATATCTCTTATTATTATGGGTTGCACTCTACATTTGAAGATTTCATCTGCATTGCAACTCTCTCCACACTCACGTACCACACACTCCTCCTGAATATCCATTCCTGGCCACCAATACATATGTCTCAACCTTCCTTTGGTCTTTGAGACCCCAGGATGACTCTCTTGGGCAAAGGAAATCAATCCCTCCCTCAGGGAAAGGGGAGGGATAAGTCTGGTGCCCCTAAACACAAGGCCACCCTGAAAAGATAATCCATCTTTAATTCTCCAAAAAGGTTGTAAAGCTTTATTGTTCCTGTCCATGTAGGACCAGGTATCTTTTATTTTCCTTGCTACAGTTTGAAGCACATGATCCTTGTTGACTACTGCCTACCACTCATCCTCTCCAATGATTCCCTCTCTAATCTCACACACATCCAAGTTCTCATCTTCATCGGTGATATTCTCACCAGAGTCAGTTGAATTGACCAAACAGGAACTACAATCAGCCACCCAATTCTTGGAACCTGGAACATACTCCACTTCAAAGTGAAATTCTTGAAGACCAATAACCAAGTACCTTATCCTGGCAGAGACTGCATCCAAGCCTTTCCTTTCAAAGATCTCTTTGAGGGGGTTTATGATCAGTTTTCACTGTAAACTTGCTTCCCATACAAACTTCCTAAATTTCTGGATAGCCCAGGAAATGGCTAGAGCCTCTTTCTCTATGACTGAATAGTTCAGTTCTGTATCTCTAAGGCCCCGTGAAAAGTAACAAAATGGTCCTTTGAACACCATTGTGTCTTTGTAACAAGACAGCCCCAAGGCCTTTCGAACTAGTATCAGACATCATAATGGACTCATGCTCTGGCTCAAAACCCTTAAGGCTGGAAGCCTTACTAAGCATGTCCTTAATCGTGAAAAATTCCAACTCACACTCATCACTCCAAACAAAAGAAATGCCCTTTTAAGAAGAGCCCTCAAATTTTTGGTTTTCTCTGCAAAACTAGAAATTACTTTGTTGTAACTCTCAGTCATACCCAACAACTTCACAACTTCTTTTTTCGATGACGGGCTGACCAGATTGTTTGTGGTCTCAACTAGGTCCCTTTTTGGTTCAATAACGTTTGGAGTGATTTTTTGACTAAGATAATCTATTTTGGTCAAATTGAATTTGCATTTACTGGCTTTCAATGTAGCACCATTTTCTCTGAATGTTTGCAACACTTCACATACCCTTTGGTTGTGAACAGTGACATCTTCACCATAAAGAAGTTTATCATCTAGATGAATCTTAATATCTGATACACCTTCTAACATTTTTTCCATCACACGCTGAAAAACAGCAGCAGCAGAAATCAATCTGAACGGCATACGTACATACTTAAATGTGCTGAACGGAGTAACAAACACTGTTAGGTCTTGAGACTCATGGTGAAGTCTAACTTGGTGGTATGCAGAGGTAAGATCCACAGTTGTGAAATACTTAGCCCCTTTTAGCATTGCCAGCATTTCATTAATGTTTGGAAGGGGATTATGGTCCACAATAACATTCTTATTTAGCTTGTGCAAGTCCACACAAAGGCAAACTTCACCATTAGACTTCCTCACCATAACTACTGGTGCAAGCCATTCAGGTAGCTTCCACTTCTTTGCCATTTTCCTTTAATTTATCCAACTCAGCTTTCATCTTTTCCTTGACAATTAATAGCATATTTCTAACCATGCTAACAACCGGTTTGCGTTCTTCTTTAATTTTGATCTTGTGTATATATTTCTTAATACAACTAAGTTGTTTGCCAAACACATCAGGAAACTCTTCATTAAAATTAGGATTGTTAAAACCTACACAATTCACTTGGATGCTTTGCCTTAGTTTGACTGAGGGATTCTCATTGGGGTCTAGGTATAAACCTAAATCTTTTTTGTGAATCCAACCAACCCTTTACAGAAACATGAATTTTTCCTGCTGTAAATCTATCTTGAGAATGGATTGACCTATTAAAATGACCTGCTAGTTTAATGGGTTGTCCACCATACCCTATGGGAGAAAAATCAGGTATTAACAACTTTATTTTGTGTGCTAAATTTTTGTCAAAGAAAACCCTAGGAATTAAGGTTATCTCAGCACCAAAATCAAATAACACAGAGACAGGAGCCCCATCAATTTCAACTGTTTCCCAGGGACCTCCTCTGCCATCTTGATTGTGCATGATGATTTCATCTTTAGATAAATCATCAACAAATTCACAAGAGACTTCTTGAAGTCTCTTTTTGTATTGGATGTATTGGAACTACTGCCACAATTTGAAGGATGACCTTTCTTCCAAGATTTCTTGCACATGGATTTCCAACCCACACAACCTTTAAAGTTTGCATAATGCCCAACATCACCACACCTAGAACATTTCCCTGTGTTGGATTGAGAAGCATTACTAAAGTCTTTTTGCTGCAAACATGGAGCATTGCCATAATCTTTTTGAGAAGAACGTGTAGTGTAACTATTAACATTCTTCCTGTGTACAGAAACAATTTGAGCCATTTCTTCTTTTTGAGCTATTTCTTCTTTTTGTGTTATGCTGTTCTTCTTTATTTCTTCAACACAAGCTTTGCTGTATTCAGAGCTCTTAGCAAGGGTAAGCACCTCTGAAAGAAATGGATCATCTTTTTGCCAGAAACTTTCTCTAGCTTTCTCTACACAACACACTAACATAAATTGATCACAAAGTCTTTCCTCAGTGGTGACACAAAAAGAACATGTAGAGGCAAGTTTTCTTAAGGCAGAAACATATTCACCTGATCACTGCATACATTTCCCAAACTGATGCTGTTCCAAAACTCTCAAAATTTTGGCTATAAAGTGTATGTCTAATTTGTTCATACTCATTTAAGTCATTGCTTGTTTCAGATGACAAGTCAGGAAGATGTTGGAAAACTACGAGATGACCTTGGTTTCAAGAGGAAATTGAGTTGGAGTGTTGAAGTCCAAGTATGGGTCCGCTCTTCTTCCATCTTTGTCACCAATGAAATGATGTAGGAGGCAGCAGGTAGTTTATAGAGAGGTATACTTTATTAAGTGGGATCAACAACACTCCAGCCTCAGCAGTGGAGCTGCCATCAGCACCAGATCCAGGCTCATAGTAACTGTCCAACTTCAAGCATCAACATGCTATCACTCAGGACAACCAGTATGCAGTCCCAACATTCTAGTGGGCTAACACTGATTTACAATGCACATCAGTGTTAGCCATAGGATACTACACATGTCTTTTACCATTGTGGCCTTTCTTGCGCTAAACATAGCAATCACATCATTCCCTTCAAATCCACCTTCACATTTCTCAACTCATAGGCACCAATCAATCAATCAATCAAAGACATTTATAGAGCGCACTACTTACCCGTAGGGTCTCAAGGCACACATTTGTCTACTAGCAATGTCTGTTAACTCCCTAATGTAATAAACCCATCCACATAAATCTTGAATTCCTTTCCTCTTTAATATTTTCAATTATAAATGTTGTCAATCCCAACCTTGCCCAATCCAAATTCAATTAAGCTCAATTACTGAAAACTGTAGATTTAATGCATGAAAGAACATACGTGGAGAATATAAGACTAAAACCTATTAACTCCAACGACAACAATCATAGGCTATTTCATGAGATATTTTCATCTGAAGAGAACAAATGGAAAACAAAGTTTCCAAATAAAGTTTGTATTCGCCCCTAATCCTGTGTTCCTGGAATCAATCAATCAATCAATCAATCAATCAATCAATCAATCAGAGTTCTTGTAAAGCGCGCTACTTACCAGCAAGGGTCTCAAGGCACTGAAGGGAGAGGGGGTGCTTCTACTGTTTGAAGAGCCAGGTCTTGAGGAGTCTTCTGAAAGTGGGTAGGTCTTTGGTCTGCCGTATGTGGCTAGGGAGGGTGTTCCAGGTCTTGGCGGTGAGGTAGGAGAAGGATCTGCCACCAGAGGTCATACGTTGGATGTGGGGCACAGCAGCGAGGGCGAGGCTGGCGGATGGGGGTGTGGAAGCTGAGTCTGTTGTTTAGGTAGGCTGGTCCGGTGTTGTGGAGTGCCTTGTGTGCGTGGGTAAGGAGCTTGAAGGTGATCCTCTTGTTGACGGTGAGCCAGTGTAGGTCTCTCAGGTGGGGGCTGATGTGGCTGCAGTGGGGGATGTTGACGAACAGTCGGGCGGAGGCGTTTTGGATACATTGTAGTTGTCGTAGGCGTTTGGCAGGGATTCCTGAGTAGAGACCGTTGCATTTGTCCATTCTGCGGCTGATGAGGGCATGTGTCACCGTTCTTCTTGTTTCGGTCGGGATCTACATTAGATCCTGCGGAGCATGCGGAGGGTGTTGTAGCAGGAGGAGGAGACGGCATTGACCTGTTTAGACATGGAGTGGGGGGAGTTGAGGATGCATCCTAGGTTGCGTGCATGGTCGGTGGGTGTTGGTGCTGTTCCCATAGTGTTGCACCTCGTCCCGGAAGGGTAACGCAGATACTGTTGTGATCACTTAGACTTTCCTCTCTGATACACAGGTTTAAGAAGTCTCCTGTACTGGAGAACAGAATATGGTCTATGAATGTCCCAGCATCCCTCCCTGTAAAGGTAGGACAAGTATCATTCAAACTGTTTTTATTACAGCTTAACAGGTGTAGGTCTAGTTTAATTAACAGTTTGTTTAAGATTGAACCATAATGGCAATGTGGGAAGTGGAGGAAATCCTCGCTCTCACCCGCACTCCCCCTATGATTAACCATCTCCATTCCAGGATGAGAGGGTGGGTCTGAGATGAAGACCTCCGTCTTGTCCGAGTTCAGCTTTAGACGGCCTTCTTTCCCTTGTGGAGGTTGGTTTTGGTGGTGTGTGGGTCCTTGGTGAGGGAGAGGATGAGCTGGGTGTCGTCGGTGTAGAAGATGATGTTAAGGTTATGATCGATTTAGAAAAGGGGGTGGTGATGAACAGAGTGTCTGAGTTAAGCAGACCACTCTTACCCAGTCAAAAGATCAGGGCTTGATCCATCACCGTTATTTATCTCACTGCCCCATCCCAGCTCAGAACCTGGCTATATGCAAATCAGTCTGTCCCTGGCCCAGTGCATCATGGGAACAGGGCAGACTAAACTACCAAGCCAATTCTTCACCAGAAAGGAGACAAGCTACCGGGGACCGGTTTCTGGCATTTCAGCCTTCTTCGGCCCGGCTTGCTTGAATCCTGATGGAGCAGTGAGAAAGGGACTCATGTCTGAGTATACCCTGCCACACCTATAGTGGCCAAAATCGATTTAGAAAAGGGGGTGGTGATGAACAGAGTGTCTGAGTTAAGCAGACCACTCTTACCCAGTCAAAAGATCAGGGCTTGATCCATCACCGTTATTTATCTCACTGCCCCATCCCAGCTCAGAACCTGGCTATATGCAAATCAGTCTGTCCCTGGCCCAGTGCATCATGGGAACAGGGCAGACTAAACTACCAAGCCAATTCTTCACCAGAAAGGAGGCTTGATCCATCACCGTTTTTTAGCTCACTGCACTGCTATATTCAGAGACTCTGTCCCTCACCACCCCTTGTTGTAAATATTTTTGTCCACTCTAAGCGTGGAAGGGTATACTCAGACATGAGTCCCTTGCTCATTGCACCATCAGGATTCAAGCAAACCGGGCCGAAGACGGCTGTAATGCCAGAAAACGGTCCCCGGGACCTTTTTTCCTTTCCAGTGTAAGAATTGGCTTCTGTAGTTTGGTTTGCCCTGTTCCCATCATGCACTGGGACAGGAACAGACTAATTTGCATACAGCCAGGTTCTGAAACTGGGATGGTGCAGTGAGCTAAAAAAAGGTGTTGGATCTAGCCCTGATCTCTTGACTGGGTGAGAGCTTTCTGCTTAATTCAGAGACTCTGTCCCTCACCACCCCTTGTTGTAAATAGTTAAGGTTATGATGGCGGGCCATTCGTGCGAGGGGGGCCATGTAGACCTTGAACAGCATCGGGCTGAGGGATGAGCCCTGGGGGACGCTGCAGATCATGTTGGTGGCTTCGTGTCGGAAGAGTGGGAGGTGGACTCTCTGGGTTCTGCCTGAGAGGAAGGACGTTGTCCAGTCAAGGGCCTTCTCTTGGATACCGGCTTCTAGGAGGCGAGTCTTTAGAGTGCGATGGCATACCGTGTCGAAGGCGGCTGACAGGTCCAGGAGGATGAGGGCTGATGTTTTCGGCGTTCTCTAGTTGGCGTCTAATGTCGTCTGAGGAGGCGATGAGGGCTGTCTCGGTGCTGTGGTTGCATCTGAATCCGGACTGGGACGGGTCTAAGATGTTGTTGTCTTCCAGGTGTTGGGCCAATTGCATGTTGACGATATTCTCTATGACCTTTAACGGGAGCAGGGAGATGGGCCAGAAGTTCTTGAGGTCCGTGGGGTTCGCTTTGGGCTTCTTGAGGAGGGCGTTGATTTCGACGTGCTTCCAGCTTTCCGGGAATGTCGCTGTTTTGAAGGAGATGTTGATGACCTTCTGAAGTGGAGTGCAATGGCTGCATTGAATATGTGGTGTGGGCACGGGTCTGACGGAGATCCTGAGTGGATGGAGTTCATGATCTTGCATGTCTCGTCGTAGTTGACGTTGGACTAGGAGGTCAGGTGGTTGACGCTGGTAGTGTTCACAGGGAAGGTGGCGTCTGGCGTAGTCGGGGGACGTGGTATTGAAGCTGTCGTGGATGTCAGTGATCTTGCAGTGGAAGAAGATGGCTAGTGAGTCGCACAGTTCTTGTGTGGGAGGGATGTCATTGGTGTTGGCGCTGGGGATGAAGAATTCCTTTACAATGTTGAAGAGCTTTTTGCTGCCGTGTGCGTTGTTGCCCAAACGGTTGTTGAAGGAGGATCTCTTGGCTAGTCTGATGAGGTTGTGATGTCTGTGGGTGGCGTCCTTGTGGGCTGCGTTGTTGTCCGATGTCCGTTGAGCCATGTCTTCTCCAGTTTCTGGCATGCACGTTTGGAGGTCTGGAGCTTGTCGATGAACCAGGTGGCTCTCTTGCTGGCTTGGCTGTTGGAGGGTTTCTTGAGCGGGGCGAGGGTGTTGGTACAGTCGTCGTTCCACTATCTGAGGTTGCGGGCTGTGGCGTATGGGTTGGTGGGGTCAGTGGGTGAATTCTGGGCGAGGGTGGTGATCAGCTAGTCATCGGTGACTTTGGTCCAGCAGTGGCGAGGTAGCTATTGGGTACGGTGATGTGTGGTTGGTTTATTGAAGGTGAAAGGGAAGGAGCGGTGGTCGGTACAGTGGAGTTCGGTGGTGTGGTCAAAGGTGACGTGGGAACCTGTGGAGAAGACGGGGTCCAGCGTGTGGCCGGCCTCGTGGGTGGGTGCCAGAGCTCAACGGCATATTTGCGTGTGGAGCGGCAGTTGAGGAGTATGCAGTGAAGATGGTTGGCTCCAGACTTTGGAGGTTTGGTGGTTCTGTCACAAACCACTGAACCCTACCCACAGATAGGGAAGAACACACAATATAGACAGTGGTGGCAAAAGTAAAATCTGCAACAGTCAGCAGCACGGGGGCAAAGCGGGATCGAACTACCGATCAGCAGCGGCAGCGAAGGAGACAGTGGCGCACTGGTGGAGCTGTGCGGCAGCTAAGTATGGGCGAATTTTGCGAATCTCGCGTTCGAGAATTTAGTGGATTTGCGAACTCGCAATCCGCAAAATCCGCGAAATCCCGCGAATTTGCGGATTTTTTTTTAATGATTGCACGGGTTTCTGCAAGTTCGCGAGGGTTTTGTACAATTTCGCAAATTGCGAAATTGTACAAAACGCGTGCGAACTTGCAGAAACCCGTACGAACACAATGTGCCCAGTAGGGTATGTGCCTCTTGTGTGAATAAAAGGTCAGAGAAAGATCAGTTCAGCAGATGAAGAGAAAGAAGCTCCTGGTCACAGGAACAGCACGGGTATTGCGCTCGTGAAAGTCAAGGATGCAAAGCCTATCCAGCATCACAGCTGATTTTCCACGGTAGATTTGGGAAGAAGGCACACCTGTCCAGCCTCGACGATGCTCATGATTGTTTTAGGGATAATGAATGAGTCACTGAATTTGAGCATCAACTAGTTCGAGCGACCATGTGTGTGTTACTATGCAATCGCCCCGAAGGGCGCAGGGGTCCCTTGAGTGAGCTGCAGACCTGTGCCCAGCCATGCAACTATTTTACAATGGCGCCAGCAAGCTGCCAGCACCGTTGTAAAATAGTTACAAAGTTAGCTTGCACAGGAAGCACTTAGATAAAATAAAGCAGCACCTGCTTCGTTTTATCTAGTGGTTCCTGTGCAAGCTAACTTTGTAACTATTTTACAACGGCGCTGGCAGCTTGCTGGCGCCATTGTAAAATAGTTGCATGAGTGGGGGTTCAACTTTTAAACCCGTTACGATCGCGGATTTTTTTTTGCGGATTTTGCGGGAAATCCTCAAAATTCGTGGATTGCGGATTTCCCAAAAATCCGCAAAATCCGCGAGCGTAACGGATTTCCCGCTCACACCTAGCGGCAGCACGGCAGCAACCTGGTCTTCAGCAAGGTCAGGGGTCAGTATGTTGCGCACTGAAAATTTCATCAATCCCTTTTCAGTGGTAGTTGTCAGGAAATGAATTGTCGAAGGCGCCTACATGGAGTATTCCTGTCCTGGATTACATCAACAAGAAGGCTTGCTGGGAGAAATACGACCAACCTTGTTAAATATCATGTAGCAACGCGATAGCATCGTACGTGATTCCAATGGTACCTGTGTTTTGCAAACAGCTGCGCTGTTTGACTTTTGTGACCCGGTGTTAGAATCCCGCGTCCGGATCCGTGATCTCTAGACGCACCCGCGGGATAATTCAGAAGGCTCGGCTGAGCCTCTTCTCTCTTCGTGTCTTACCTCCTGTGAGGACGCGATTTAGCATTACAATAGCCCGCTGAGCTTGCACGCCTCTGCCTTCGCCCGCTCGCGGATGCGGCGGGCTGTTTTTCTGGATTTCCGCTCAGCTGAGCGTGAGCTCCTTGTAATCATTCTCCCGTGGCTGCGGGGGACTCCTCTCTTATCAGGACCCGCACATGAGAGGAAGCAAGACTAGGGAGCAAGACTGTGCCCACCCGGATGCTATCAAGGTACGGGTATTGTTACTTTTCTAAAGACAATCTGTACATGACTAAACCCATTGTTTTGTTGCTTGTTTCGAACTTTGATTTCTGGATTGTTCTGTAGTTGCTCTAAGGAGAAATCATCCCGAGCCTGTGGATTTCTTCCTTATCTCTGGGTACCGGGAACAGATTTTGTTTCTAATGGAACCTATGGATTTGGATATCTGATTTCTTTTTTGATAGGGTTTTGTTCAATTTTTTGTTCTGGGAATACGGGGAGTGGATGTGAGTATGATGGAGTGGAAGCACATATGCAGTACTGGTCTGGTTTTGTGGTTTGGCGTTAATGAATGGTTCTTGTTTCTTTTAGATGGTGTTGTTACACTACACTAAAGAAAGACATCATACTGGTGACTTTAGGAACATCTTATTGGGAGAAATCTACAAGGTATAGTTAGGATTCTAGCGAGACCACAATGAGAGTAGATAGGATTAATGTACTGTTAATGTTGTGCTTTTTGTTACAGGTAATCCCTTTCCACCGCTGACCCTACCCTTTCCCTTTTTTCCCTCACTTGATCGCCTTTATACTCTGTGTATTGTTTTAGTCAGAGTGTGGGGAAGTCAGGAGGTGGACCCCCTTGAGCATCACCCTGATCCTGAGGAGCCCGAGAGGACGTGACAGTAGAATGTGCTTTATAAATGCAATTACAGTTTTATTCAATATGACAATTTTTTCTTTGAGTGAGTCAAATAATGCTTTTTGCTCCCATACTTGTACATTGCCCCTTCTGAGTTATGTAGAAAATGTCACTAAAATATTGTTTTACAAAAGGGGGTGGTGATGAACAGAGTGTCTGAATTGAGCAGACCACTCTTACCCAGTCCAAAGATCAGGGCTTGATCCATCACCGTTATTTATCTCACTGCCCCATCCCAGCTCAGAACCTGGCTATATGCAAATCAGTCTGTGCCTGGCCCAGTGCATCATGGGAACAGGGCAGACTAAACTACCAAGCCAATTCTTCACCAGAAAGGAGGCTTGATCCATCAAATACGGTGTTTGATCTAGCCCTGATCTCTTGACTGGGTGAGAGTATTCTGTTTAATTCAGAGACTCTGTCCCTCACCACCCCTTGTTGTAAATATTTTTGTCCACCCTAAGCGTGGAAGGGTATACTCAGATGTGAGTCCCTTGCTCATTGCACCATCAGGATTCAAGCAAGCCGGGCCGAAGAGGCTGAAATGCCAGAAACCGGTCCACGGTAGCTTGTTTCCTTCCCAGTGTAAGAATTGGCTTTTGTAGTTTGGTTTGCCCTGTTCCCATCATGCACTGGGACAGGAACAGACTAATTTGCATACAGCCAGGTTCTGAAACTGGGATGGTGCAGTGAGCTAAAAAACGGTGTTGGATCTAGCCCTGATCTCTTGACTGGGTGAGAGTATTCTGTTTAATTCAGAGACTCTGTCCCTCACCACCCCTTGTTGTAAATATTTTTGTCCACCCTAAGCGTGGAAGGGTATACTCAGATGTGAGTCCCTTGCTCATTGCACCATCAGGATTCAAGCAAGCCGGGCCGAAGAGGCTGAAATGCCAGAAACCGGTCCCCGGTAGCTTGTTTCCTTCCCAGTGTAAGAATTGGCTTTTGTAGTTTGGTTTGCCCTGTTCCCATCATGCACTGGGACAGGAACAGACTAATTTGCATACAGCCAGGTTCTGAAACTGGGATGGTGCAGTGAGCTAAAAAACGGTGTTGGATCTAGCCCTGATCTCTTGACTGGGTGAGAGTATTCTGTTTAATTCAGAGACTCTGTCCCTCACCACCCCTTGTTGTAAATATTTTTGTCCACCCTAAGCGTGGAAGGGTATACTCAGATGTGAGTCCCTTGCTCATTGCACCATCAGGATTCAAGCAAGCCGGGCCGAAGAGGCTGAAATGCCAGAAACCGGTCCCCGGTAGCTTGTTTCCTTCCCAGTGTAAGAATTGGCTTTTGTAGTTTGGTTTGCCCTGTTCCCATCATGCACTGGGACAGGAACAGACTAATTTGCATACAGCCAGGTTCTGAAACTGGGATGGTGCAGTGAGCTAAAAAACGGTGTTGGATCTAGCCCTGATCTCTTGACTGGGTGAGAGTATTCTGTTTAATTCAGAGACTCTGTCCCTCACCACCCCTTGTTGTAAATACTAAAATATTGTGGCAAAAAACAAATGTTTATAATATGTATTTCCACGTTCTCACCATTTTTAATTTTGTACAATAAATCTTAACGTAGAAGGGGTTGATCAGAGACAAGATGGTACCTGTATGAACGTCTGGTTGCTTCTTGCCACTCATAACTATATGCAGTAATGCAGGGCATATCCCCTGACGGAGACACAAAAGTCACCCATTGAGGATTTACTGGCTTGGGTCATTTATCACGGACATTTTACGGGAAGTCAAGCGGCTGTGCCAGCTGCGATAATCACGGTGTTTGGGGGTCTAGCAGAGCACTGAAGCTTTCATCAGCGGCTGCCACAGTCTGGAGGAGTGGAGGAGCTGGCAGGATCTGGTGGCTCACCGCTCGGATCCACACCAAAAGATAGATGCCAGCCAAGCCGTGCTGCTTGGGCCAAGAACCATGATTCAAATGCTAGAGCTGATACCTCAGCCTCCCCTAAAAAATGCAGCAAGAACCCTCTGCAGTGCTCCAAGGCGGGGAAGCCAGGAGACAGAGCTAATACTGATGCTAAAATGTTCCTGAAAGGTAAGCAGGGCCTGGACATTTTAAAAAAAAAAATAGAAAAAAAGGGGGAGGAAGGCAGGAGGAAGCTACCGGAAAACACTGCCTATGAAAGCTGCAGCAACAGATCATCACTGAATTTTTCTTCACTGTTGCAATCCCTGCTGACGACATCAATGAAGTAATGAGAGCCCTCAGTGACCTGAAGAACTTGCAAGGTGGTATTGATAGTTTGGAGAAGTATAATCCTGACGCCGTCAACCTTTTAAGCAAGGCAGATGTGGTAGGTGAAGTACTAACCAGGCCGGCTAACACTTGGGGAGGCTCTAACCCTGAGGGTGCTCCAGGAGGGTGGCCTGTAAGATGTGATAATAAGAGACATTTGGCACTACATGCACAAATGGACTCAATTGAGGTGAATAGGCATCACTATCCTGCCGGTCCCTTGCACAGACACATGCCTTGGTCAAAATGGAAACCATTGCGTTAATTGGGGGGGGTAACAGGGCAGAAAGGCTGGAAGACTCTCTGGAGCTAGGCAACAAATTCTTCTCACTCACTAACTGATGGCTCCTTTATTAGCTCCTCTGATTAAGAAGCTGGGAGCATCACCCTGTTCTCTAGCTCAAGCCTGAGCATCCAGTAGATGGGACCCGACACAGTGGAGAGAAGTAAGAGGCTCTCCAAGAAGACGCTCAATCATCTGAATGGATCACGGATGAACTCGCTAGCTCTAATATAAAATCTGATTGAAATGTGACTATTCTGCTACCCAGAAAGTCTACCCAATCCTTGGGGCAGGAGGAAGTCCCCAGTAATGTAAGGATAAAGCAAATTGAAAAGCCTTCTTTGAAATGAATCTATGAATCCATCAAGCAGCTCTAAGAAGAGACCCAACTGGATGGGGTAAAAAAACGGGTTGGGACTAAATAGCTTCAAGGCGCTGTGCGAAAGATGGCTAAAACCTGTGTAGACATAAACACAAGAATGTTTGGCTATGGAAGAGTGCACTGCAACAATAGAAGATGATATGGCCAGAGCCCAAACTTAGGCTGAGTTGCAGATGGCACAACTGACAGATGTCCAGTGGAAGCTGGAAGATTTCGGAAATCGTCAAAGGAGGAACAACTTGCAAATTCTTGTCATCATAGAAGGATCAGAGAGCAAAAATATTCAAGCTTATATGCTGAAATTAATGAAAGGAGCCTTTCCGGAACTCCAGAACTGGAATTGAGACTCAGATATATAGCTTGTGCAAAGCTTCCCACTGACTCTACAAAAGCCAGGTCAGTCATGCAATGGAGAAAACCCAAAGCAGGGGGCACTCTTTTGATTTACTTTAGGAACTATCTGCTCCAGGACGAAGTGTTTTCAAAAGTGCATCCCGATGCCAAACGAACGTATGAAGACCTACTTTTCTTGGGAAACAACCATTACTTAGCATCTTTTACTTCGCTATTCCTTTACTTAGCATATTGTACTTTGCATAGTCCTTTACTATGCATGCTTTTAATTAGCATGCCTTTACTTCGCATATGCCGTTACTTCGCATATGCCGATACTTCGCAGGAAAAGAGTGGATCCATGGTTGAAGGTGAAGAGAGGGACCACGGGCAGAGAGAGGTAAGTGGGGCAGTGTAGTTAGGGTAGTGTTGTAGTGTATAGTGTAGTGTTGTAGGGTTTAGGGTAGTGTTGTAGTATATGTGTAGTGTAGGGGGTAGTGTTTTAGGGTTTAGGGTAGTGCTGTAGTGTATGTGTAGTGTAGGGGGTAGTTTTTTGGGTTTAGGGTAGTGTTGTAGTGTATGTGTAGTGTAGGGTAATGTTTTAGGGTTTAGGGTAGTGTTTTAGTGTATGGGTAGTGTAGGGGTAGTGTTTTAGGGTATAGGGTAGTGTTGTAGTGTATGTATAGTGTAGGGTAGTGTTTTAGGGTTTAGGGTAGTGTTGTAGTGAATGTGTAGTGTAGGGGGTCCTGTTTTAGGGTTTAGGGTAGTGTTGTAATGTATGTGTAGTGTAGGGTGTAGTGTTTTAGGGTTTACAATAGTGTTGTAGTGTTCGTGTAGTGTAGGGGTAGTGTTTTAGGGTTTAGAGTAGTTTTGTAGTGTATGTGTAGTGTAGGGGGTAGTGTTTTAGGGTTTAGGGTAGTGTTGTAGTGTACATGTAGTGTAGGGTAGTGTTTTAGGGTTTAGTGTAGTGTTGTAGTGTATGTGTAGTGTAGGGGTAGTGTTTTAGGTTTTAGGGTAGTGTTGTAGTGTATGTGTAGTATAGGGGGTAGTATTTTAGTGTTTAGGGTAGTGTTGTAGTGCATATGTAGTGTAGGGTAGTGTTTTAGAGTTTAATGTTGTGTTGTAGTGTATGTGTAGTGTAGGGGGTAGTGTTTTAGGGTGTAGGGTAGTGTTGTAGTGTATGTGTAGTGTAGGGGGTAGTGTTTTAGGGTTTAGGGTAGTGTTTTAGTGTATGTGTAGTGTAGGGTGTAGTGTATTAGGGTTTAGGGTGGTGTTCTAGTGTATGTGTAGTGTAGGGTAGTGTTTTAGGGTTTAGGGTAGTGCTGTAGTGTATGTGTAGTGTAGGGGGTCGTGTTTTAGGGTTTAGGGTAGTGTTGTAATGTATGTGTAGTGTAGGGGTTAGTGCTTTAGGGTTTACGATAGTGGTGTAGTGTTTGTGTAGTGTAGGGGTAGTGTTTTAGGGCTTAGAGTAGTGTTGTAGTGTATGTGTAGTGTAGGGGTAGTGTTTTAGGGTTTAGGGTAGTGTTGTAGTGTACATGTAGCGTAGGGTAGTGTTTTAGGGTTTAGTGTAGTGTTGTAGTGTATGTATAGTGTAGGGGGTAGTGGTTTAGGTTTTAGGGTAGTGTTGTAGTGTATGTGTAGTGTAGAGGGTAGTAATTTAGTGTTTAGGGTAGTGTTGTAGTATATATGTAGTGTAGGGTAGTGTTTTAGGGTTTAGGGTAGTGTTGTAGTGTATGTGTAGTGTAGGGGGTAGTGTTTTAGGGTTTAGGGTAGTGTTATAGTGTATGTGTACTGTAGGGGGTAGTGTTGTAGGGTTTAGGGTAGTGTTGTAGTGTATGTGTAGTGTAGGGTGTAGTGTATTAGGGTTTAGGGTAGTGTTGTAGTGTATGTGTAGTGTAGGGTAGTGTTTTAGGGTTTAGGGTAGTGTTGTAGTGTATGTGTAGTGTAGGGGGTAGTGTTTTAGGGTTTAGGATAGTGTTGTAGTGTATGTGTAGTGTAAGGGGTAGTGTTTTAGGGTTTAGGGTAGTGTTGTAGTCTATGTGTAGTGTAGGGGAAGTGTTTTAGGGTTTAGGGTAGTGATGTAGTGTATGTGTAGTGTAGGGTAGTGTTTTAGGGTTTTGGGAAGTGGAGGGGGCGTGGAGGGTAGTGTTGGTGTGTAGGGAAAAAATGAAAAAAAGAATCTTCGTGCGTAGTAAAATCCTGCGAAGTAATCTACTGCTAAGTAATGGCAATTTAATCGTTTTAAATGATTTTGCAAAGTAATGACATGCGTAATAAAAAAACTGCTAAGTAAAGGAATTTGCAAAGTAAAAACTTTGTAGAAAAGGCATGCTAAGTAATAGCATGCTAAGTAACGTCATACATTCGTTTTTCTTTGCAAGACCAAACTTTCGCCACGTCACAGTGGAGGGACGTTAGAGACTAAGACAGTTGATTCAACCATGACAAACCTTATGGGCTGAAGCCTATTTGATGAATCCAGCTCTCCTGAAAATCTTATATAAAAACACCACAAGAGTTTTTACTTCAGAAATTCAAGCCAAAGAGTACACTGATAAACTAAAACCGGGTAGAGTGAACAGCCCCTTAATCTAGTAAGGTTTCTTTACTCTTGTATGCATGTTTTTCCCTGTCAGATGAAGAGGGTTTGTGATAGGATATCTCTCAAACAGTTGTAAAAGGCTTGTGGGATGTGGCTGGTGGCAGGTGGCAGGTGGGCGCTGTACAGGCTCCATCACTCAGACCTTTGATCTGCTTGTCTCACAGTGTAGGTGGGGGGAGGTGGAAGGCTGTTAGGACAGAGCTGAGTTGGGGGTAGAACACTCTGAGTGATGGGCATTGGGTTAAAAAAGCAAAAAACAACACTACATGACAAAACTAAGGAGGAAGGGAGAGTGTTAGATTCCACATAGGTACCCTATATAGGTGCAGGCAACTCTGCAACCTTTCACCTATATTCTTCCCTACATAGCGGTTCTTAGGGACTGAGTGTTTACCTAGATACAACACTGCATCTAGAACGTGGATTTGTCCCTAGTGCGAATCTCATACATTATGCATGAGACTTCTTGGAAGCACAGCAGGACAAAAATCTCCTGGATAATATTTCTGTTTACAGTTCAGGTCCAACGTCATCCTTTAGGCCAACAAAGTAACACAGCAAGGTAGGACCCTTGGGGAGACATATGGGTATATATACATTACATCTTACTAAGAAGGACAAAGGAGACCGAGACTTCACGGCTGACACACTGACCAGAGACTCTGAGGTTCCTGCATACAGACGCTCCAGCTCACAGAAGTCGAACATCCCTCGTGGGGTGTCCAACTCGAGACCAGGACTGGATACTGTAGGAAGGTGGATATCTGACTATGGTTACCCCCAAACTTTTTGCCTGGTGTTTAGCTGGTTTTTGACATAGTTGGCCTGGGATCCTGCTATTCAGGGCCCCAGGCTAATTGCTCTCTCCTTAAAATGGACTCCATGTACCTTAGGTGCATACACAATTGGAACTGGTTCACCTTATTGGCCCCTGTAACAGTGTACCCTAGGTACCCAGGGCATAGGTGTTTCCAAGGCCTGCCAGGGGCTGCAGCATGTATTGTGCCACCCCTGGCCTGGCCTCCATATTTGACACAACTGGCTGATCACTCAGCTGGGGTAAGTTGGTGTAATCACCTCTTACTTAGGTATAGTATCCCTATACCTGACCTTAAACTGGACACATATGTTCCTATCAGCCACTCCTATGGAAGGCCTCATCAATCCTGGAGGCAGAGTGCTTGGAAATATGTGAGATGGTGCTCTAGCATGAGCTGAGCCTGTCTGCAGCTGTCGGGAACCACTCCCTTAGCTGTTCCGCGATATTGCCATACCATATACTCTTAAGTGCATTATAATCCTCGCGGTTATATGCTATCTTTGGTTTGGCTTTATCAAAACATGTCGAGTAAGGTGTCATACGAATTGGATTACTATCCCCTCGACAGTTCTGTCGATGGGGATAGCATTCCACCCTTCTAGAGGGACACAACATGTGTGTAGCCTTAACCCCGGTTAAAGTTAACCAGAGCCTCAGCATCACAAAATGGATGCTGCCACCACAGACACGAGTCTGGCCTCCTGCTGCTGACCGAAACTCGGCAAATGGTGGCTTGGACAAAGGGTTTCCTGCCTTTGGAGGTGCGAGCACCACCCCAGACAGGGTTTTGTGTATTGGGTAGGACAGGGCTGAATAGAATCAGACATGCCCGGGGCACACAAGGTGTCCCCGTGCATAAGCCAGTCCAAACCGGTCCTGGGACTTTCCAGACCCAGGCCTGGTGAGGAGCTGGACAAAGGAAAGGGGGTGTAACCGCCCCCCTTCCTGGTTCCTCCCAGAGGAGGGACCTAGTAGGTGATCCACCCCTTAGATTGGGAATAAGAGTTAGAGCAGTGCCATTGCACAGCAGATCATCCTGAATCAACTTGAAATAAAGAAGAAGACTGGACTTCGCCATTCTGCTGCTCAGAAGACTGAAGAGAATCTCCCTTGTGGCCTAGGAGTGGCCACCCTGTGAACACAGGCACCAACCAGCAACTCGACGTCTGCTTTGCCGCCGCCTCCCTCCGGAGCCCGAGCCCAGAGCCTGACAAGATCCAGACTCCCAGACCTCTCACCGCCCGATCCACAGTCCCCGCAAAGAAGGGACCCGTGGAGGCACCGAGTGACGTGGGACCGGACATCTTGGAAGACACTCAAAAAGCTGACTGCGCAGCATCTGAGGCATCCTCGACGTTGTGCTTTGGGGACTGAGAACCCTCACCACCGAGCAGCCCTTGCACCGAAGATCAGCCCCCCAGCATCTCCACGATCTGCGTGGGGCCCTTTTGCATTGTGCCACTCATCGCGCCATCCCGGCCACTAGCCACGTGGTCAGCAGCCATCTTGGCAACGAAACCGACAAACTACACCGCGGGTCTGGTTGCTCCAGACTTGCCCAAGCTCCTGTGAAAATGAGCATTCGCTCTGACCTTGCTGGTCCGAGTGTTACGCATCTTTTGATTCCTGCGTGGCTTGCATTAGCCAAGGCCTGTTTGCTCCGATCAGGTCGCCGACACCTCCAACAGCGAGAAGCCTGCGTGGGACAGCTCGTGACCGACTCCTGGATGTCCTCGACCCCCGGTGTCCACGTGGCTGCAGAGAGAAGCTACACCTCAACGCCTGTTTGCACCCGACATCGCCTGGATCCAATCTGGTTCCACGGTAGTCACTGGCTAGTGACTTTGAACTTTGTCCCCTCTGCTTTCAGGTCTTCACAACTTCAGATCTACCCTTGGATCCACCGGAACTCTTCACATCAAGCCGCCTGCAGCATCTTCAGCTCCAAGCACCATCGACCAGCGTGACGAAACCCGACACTACTTCGACCCTGTGCACCCGCTTCCTGTGGGTGAGGTAACTCAGCTCCGCCGGTGTTCCTACATTGGTACACATCTCAAGGGCCTGTGCCTTAAGTTTCAGCATTCTAGGTCACTCGGAAGGTTCCGAACTAACTAACTTTGTACTTTTTACGCACCATAGACTTTACATTGAGAAGTGCGTGCACTTTAAACACTGCACCCGAGTCCCGCTGGCCTTTCCCGACTTAGTCACTGCTAGTCTCGAATAGCTCCAGCGATTCCCAAGGCCCTAGGCCTGTTTCCTTCCCAATTGGTATCTCTTATACCACTTTCTTAGTATATGGTTTAGGTGGCCCCTAGGGCTCATCCATATTGTGCAACTTTTGTGTATTTTAAACTGTCTTGTGATTTAACGCTTGTGCTTCTGTGCTCATAAAGAGTCCAGGGGATTTTATAGTTAATAAATCAATATATATTTTCAATATATATCTGTGTGGTGTCCCTTTCATTTGGTATTCAAGGGGGTTGTGTATGGTAATACAGCTGGCTTCTCATGCCTTTCAGAGTTTAGCCTAAGACTGCTTTGTCCACGTTACCACTAGGATAACTGGTCTACAAGGTTGAATTACAACCAATCATTATAAGGGTTGCTTGGCATGGTACAAAGTGATCACTAGAATTAGTGAGCATTATATACCAGGCCAACTTCTCACATTGGTGAGCAGCGGATTGGGATCTGAGCTTGCTGTTGTTTTACCATTACAATCTTTGAGATTATCATTTGAAAGATCATACAGGTACCTGCTAGGTACATATAAAACAAGACTAGTATACTTAAGTTCTACTGAACTTAGTTGTTGTAGAGCAAAGGGAATAGCACACCCTGACTACAACTACTAGATAGGTTTAGTAGGTAAACACCAGTGTAGGTAGATTGCAACACATCCACCCACACTAGAGCAATGTCTGGAGCAGAGGGTTCCACTGGGAACATCCCTGTTGAGAGTGACCCTCCAAGGGCACCATCCAAATTTGCTATTTTCTCCTTTAAGGAACTAAGACAGCTTTGTGTCTTAAGGGGTCTGAAGACAGGGCCTTCCCCTACTACAGACCACCTAAGAGAGCTCTTAGACCAGTCTAAGACTCTAAAGCCCTCTAAGGCAGACCCCACTGGGAATGCTGATGGAGGCCATCCTTCAGAGGATGACACTGTAGACACCCCTGCCCCTATCATCCTGGTAGATGAGGAAGCCCCCATCACTGGAGCTCCTCATGTAGATGAGGAGGAAGAAGAGGAAGAAGAGACAGAAGGGGGGAGCAGTGAGTCAGATGATGACAGAAATAGTCAGGTGCTGGTCAGTAGACTGAACCAGGCTAACTTAAGCCTATTTGGGACTGAATCTGGTAACAACCTATTCAGACCCCCAGGTGGACTTAACCAGAAGCCTAGGAGGAGAAGGACTCACTCAGGTGACTCTAACAACTCCCATGCTTCTAGAGGTTCTCATGGTCACTCCAGAAGGGAGATGACTAGCCCTCAGAGAAGGGAACATGAGGCCAAAATGAGAGAGGCTGAATTGAGGATCCAGAGACAAGAATTAGAAGCTGTCCTGGCCCAAGAGAAACAAGAGACAGCCTAGAGAGAGTGGATTAGGATCCACTGGTGGCAGCACTATCCAGAAGGATAAAGACAGGTCCTTTGATACAAGAAACCTGAGTAAGATTGTGCCCCCCTACAAAGCTGGGGATGATATCCACAAATGGATGACTGCACTTGAGAGAGCCTGCATGGTACAGCAGATCCCTCAGGAGCAGTGGGCAGCAATCCTGCGGCTCTCCTTTGAAGGTAGAGGCAGAGACAGACTCCTCACAGACTCCACACAGTTAGTGATGGGGATTCTAGAAACAACATGGTCCTGAAGAGTGCTCTGATTGATGGGTTAGGCTTAACCACTGAACAGTACAGGTTAATGTTCAGAGATACCCAGAAGACACAGACTCAGGACTGGTCTGAATTTGTTAAGTGTGCCACTAAGGCTCTGGAGGGATGGTTGCTGGGAAGTAAGGTTACTGACTATACAGGATTGTATAATTTAATTATGAAAGAGCAAATCTTAAGTAATTGTCAAAATCACCTTCTACATCAGCACATGGTTGACCCTGATCTGACCTCCCCACAAGAATTGGGTAGGAGGGCAGACAAATGGGTCAGAACCAGGATCAGGCCTAAGAACCAAGGTGGTGACCAAATGAAAGAGACTACCAAGCCTCAAGAGAAGGGTGGGGATAAAAGTAAGGAAAAGACTTCCCCAGGGCCCCAAAACTCCAAGAATGGGGGGGTCCCAAGACACTTCTACAACCCATAAAAAGCCTTATTGTCATACCTGTAAACAGGTGGGGCATTACAAAACAGATAACTCTTGTCCCTAGAATGGCAATAAGGAGAATATACCTCCAGGTAAGGCTCCAACACCCCCTGTCACTGTTAGCAGTGATCCCCCAGGTGGTGGGAGCACCCCCAAGAATTTGGGTGGGTTTACTTTTGGAGGACAGGTGGACTCTGGCCTATCCAGGTCCCCTAACTCAGATACTCTTGTCTATGAGACTGGCATGGGGTTTGCCAATTTCACTGCTTTCCCAAACACTTTGAGCAAGTATTTACAGGAGCCCCTCATCAATGGTTTGAAAGTTGAGGCCTTCGGAGACACAGGGGCTAGCATCACCATGGTGGCTGAATGTCTAGTCCCCTCAAGGCAACTTTTACCTGATGCCAGATATCAGGTGACAAACATTGATGGCATAGAAACCAATCATCCCATGGCAGTAGTCAATCTTAGCTGGGAAGGTGTCACTGGCCCAAAGAGAGTGGCAGTGTCAGCCAACTTGCCTGTAGATTGCCTACTGGGTAATGATTTGGAAATCTCAGCCTGGGCTGAGGTTGAACAGCAAACCCATTCTAGAATGGTAAATCTCCATGGAAAGGTTAGTGGGGCTGTGATGGCTACAGCCCCAATCCAAGATGTCCTTCCTGAAAAGGTTGGTAGGGCTGAGCAAACCTCAGCCCAATCTTTAGATAACTTCCCTCCTGAAAAAAGTAGCAGGGCTGTACTAGTAGCAGCCCATACCCAAACTGAGTCTCCTCCTGAAAAGGTTGGTGGGGCTGTGATGGCCACAGCCCAAACTCAAACTGATACATGGGTAGTGAAGCCTGAAATGATGGATCACTCCACCCAAACTGAGAGCATGGAGGAGGAAGAGAAATCTCCCCCTCACCAGACTTTAGGAAAGGATCAGCCTCCTCAGGGGACAGAGCCTCTGATGGCTGTGGACCCTTCTCAGGTGGGACCCAGTCTGGAGCAGGTAACCTGCCTCTCTCTACCTTGCCTTACTCAGCCCAGGACTGCAGAGGACAAGAAGGACAGTGAGACCCAAGGGGGCCCCTGTCAAATAAAGCACCCCCATCAACAGATTAGGGGCACCGAAACTAGTAGCCCTAGTGAGGTGCAAACTTTAAAAACTCCTGAGGGATCCCCCTTAAAAGTAGTTAGGGACCTCCCCCAGATGGATATTGTTGGGCACAGCCAAACCTGGGACCCTAAGGGCCCAAACCTGAACTGTCCCTCCAGTAAGCCAAACAGAGGGACCCAGCCTCCAGCTTTAGGTAGCCAGAGGTTGACCCTTAGAGCACAGTGCAACTCAGTCAAAGAAAGAAAGGCACACATGGTGGAGAGTGATTGGAGGAAGCTGAGCCCTACAGAGGAAACTCACTTCAGTACTCCATCTCAACACCAGCCTTTGACTTTGCAAAGACACACCACAGGTACAGATTCCCTATGGTGGAGACCCTCAGATACCCTTAGGGTGAGGGATTGCTTAGTGGACCATGAAACAGGGGGTAACCAAGCCAGAGCTGGTACTTCCTTATATGGCCACTTAGGCAATATAGGCTTACCTGGACAAGGATAGCCTTATCTCCTTTCGTTTGGGGGGGGGGGGGGGTTATGTGGGAAGGTGGATATCTGACTATGGTTACCCCCAAACTTTTTGCCTGGTGTTTAGCTGGTTTTTGACATAGTTGGCCTGGGATCCTGCTATTCAGGGCCCCAGGCTAATTGCTCTCTCCTTAAAATGGACTCCATGTACCTTAGGTGCATACACAATTGGAACTGGTTCACCTTATTGGCCCCTGTAACAGTGTACCCTAGGTAGCCAGGGCATAGGTGTTTCCAAGGCCTGCCAGGGGCTGCAGCATGTATTTTGCCACCCCTGGCCTGGCCTCCATATTTGACACAACTGGCTGATCACTCAGCTGGGGTAAGTTGGTGTAATCACCTCTTACTTAGGTATAGTATCCCTATACCTGACCTTAAACTGGACACATATGTTCCTATCAGCCACTCCTATGGAAGGCCTCATCAATCCTGGAGGCAGAGTGCTTGGAAATATGTGAGATGGTGCTCTAGCATGAGCTGAGCCTGTCTGCAGCTGACGGGAACCACTCCCTTAGCTGTTCCGCGATATTGCCATACCATATACTCTTAAGTGCATTATAATCCTCGCGGTTATATGCTATGTTTGGTTTGGCTTTATCAAAACATGTCGAGTAAGGTGTCATACGAATTGGAATACTATCCCCTTGACAGTTCTGTCGACGGGGATAGCATGCCACCCTTCTAGAGGGACACGACATGTGTGTAGCCTTAACCCCGGTTAAA
The DNA here is from genome assembly GCF_964263255.1 of Lissotriton vulgaris. Taxonomy (NCBI): domain Eukaryota; kingdom Metazoa; phylum Chordata; class Amphibia; order Caudata; family Salamandridae; genus Lissotriton; species Lissotriton vulgaris. Next base: position 456,238,136 of record NC_141696.1, on the reverse strand, counting down.
GTTAACCAGAGCCTCAGCATCACAAAATGGATGCTGCCACCACAGACACGAGTCTGGCCTCCTGCTGCTGACCGAAACTCAGCAAATGGTGGCCTGGACAAAGGGTTTCCTGCCTTGGGAGGTGCGAGCACCACCCCAGACAGGGTTTTGTGTATTGGGTAGGACAGGGCTGAATAGAATCAGACATGCCCGGGGCACACAAGGTGTCCCCGTGCATAAGCCAGTCCAAACCGGTCCTGGGATTTTCCAGACCCAGGCCTGGAGAGGAGCTGGACAAAGGAAAGGGGGTGTAACCGCCCCCCTTCCTGGTTCCTCCCAGAGGAGGGACCTAGTTGGTGATCCACCCCTCAGATTGGGAATAAGAGTGGGAGCAGTGCCATTGAACAGCAGATCATCCTGAATCAACTTGAAATAAAGAAGAAGACTGGACTTCGACATTCTGCTGCTCAGAAGACTGAAGAGAATCTCCCTTGTGGCCTAGGAGTGGCCACCCTGTGAACACAGGCACCAACCAGCAACTCGACGTCTGCTTTGCCGCCGCCTCCCGCCTCCCGCCGGAGCCCGAGCCCAGAGCCTGACAAGATCCAGACTTCCAGACCTCTCACCGCCCGATCCACAGTCCCTGCAAAGAAGGGACCCGTGGAGGCACCGAGTGACGTGGGACCGGACATCTTGGAAGACACTCGAAAAGCTGACTGCGCAGCATCTGAGGCATCCTCGATGTTGTGCTTTGGGGACTAAGAACCCCCACCACTGAGCAGCTCTTGCACCGAAGATCAGTCCCCCAGCATCTCCATGATCTGCGTGGGGCCCTTTTGCATTGTGCCACTCGACGCGCCATCCCGGCCACTAGCCACGTGGTCAGCAGCCATCTTGGCAACGAAACCGACAAACTACACCGCGGGTCTGGTTGCTCCAGACTTGCCCAAGCTCCTGTGAAAAGGAGCATTCGCTCTGACCTTGCTGGTCCGAGTGTTACGCATCTTTTGATTCCTGCGTGGCTTGCATTAGCCAAGGCCTGTTCGCTCCGATCAGGTCGCCGACACCTCCAACAGCGAGAAGCCTGCGTGGGACAGCTCGTGACCGACTCCTGGATGTCCTCGACCCCCGGTGTCCACGTGGCTGCAGAGAGAAGCTACACCTCAACGCCTGTTTGCACCCGACATCGCCTGGATCCAATCTGGTTCCACGGTAGTCACTGGCTAGTGACTTTGAACTTTGTCCCCTCTGCTTTCAGGTCTTCACAACTTCAGATCTACCCTTGGATCCACCGGAACTCTTCACATCAAGCCGCCTGCAGCATCTTCAGCTCCAAGCACCATCGACCAGCGTGACGAAACCCGACACTACTTCGACCCTGTGCACCCGCTTCCTGTGGGTGAGGTAACTCAGCTCCGCCGGTGTTCCTACATTGGTACACATCTCAAGGGCCTGTGTCTTAAGTTTCAGCATTCTAGGTCACTCGGAAGGTTCCGAACTAACTAACTTTGTACTTTTTACGCACCATAGACTTTACATTGAGAAGTGCGTGCACTTTAAACACTGCACCCGAGTCCCGCGGGCCTTTCCCGACTTAGTCACTGCTAGTCTCGAATAGCTCCAGCGATTCCCAAGGCCCTAGGCCTGTTTCCTTCCAGATTGGTATCGCTTATACCACTTTCTTAGTATATGGTTTAGTTGGCCCCTAGGGCTCATCCATATTGTGCAACTTTTGTGTATTTTAAACTGTCTTGTGATTTAACGCTTGTGCTTCTGTGCTCATAAAGAGTCCAGGGGATTTTATAGTTAATAAATCAATATATATTTTCAATATATATCTGTGTGATGTCCCTTTCATTTGGTATTCAAGGGGGTTGTGTATGGTAATACAGCTGGCTTCACATGCCTTTCAGAGTTTAGCCTAAGACTGCTTTGTCCACGTTATCACTAGGATAACTGGTCTACAAGGTTGAATTACAACCAATCATCATAAGGGTTGCTTGGCATGGTACAAAGTGATCACTAGAATTAGTGAGCATTATATACCAGGCCAACTTCTCACAGATACCATATTCACTCATTCTTAGGTAAAGGGGTTGACTAGATCCTAGAGGGATTCTTGGCATGAAACCTACTCAGATGCTGGGCACATTTTGGTACATATAGTTAGGGAGGCATCATAGGAGTATGCACTTGTTATCATGTGTTTTATGAACTTGTATATATTCATGAGTAATGTAAGTTGGTAGAACTTTACCATCCCTTTACTTTCATAGTACTTCCAATCATATATCTCTGCTATTGCCTAATGGTTGTTGCAGCTTATCTATTCTGCACTAGAAGAGCAACTGTTCAATAAATTCTTATTTAAAACACCCAGCGTGTTTATTGGGTGTATGTCTTTGAGACAAACTAAGTGAGCACAAGTGACTGAGCAAAAAGTAGTATATTGTTTCCACAATTCTGATGGAGCAGGGTTGCCATGTTCTGAGGTTGCCAGAAATCTATTCTCTCCTTTGTAAGAGGAGATTATAGTGGCACTGTGAGCTAGACAATACATACAGCCCGGCGGGGGTGCATGGAATCAGTCTGCCACCAGTCTCACAGTTTATGTTATCCACATTTGCTGATTCTGTATAGGGTATATGGGAACTACAGGACAGGAAAAAGAGAGAAAGTGCTGGACCAGGCTAGAAAAGCGCAATCAGAATGCGATTTGGAATGATAAATATATGTGAGCTGAATGACCCGGCAAAGCGACGGAAAGTCAAAAAAGAGTTGGGGATGTTGCATGTCGATATAATAATTATGCAGGAAACACATATCGAGGGGACCAGGAAAGATCTTTTTGAGCAGTTGGGGTATCAATTGGTAGCATGTACTACACAGCGACTGGAACCTAGGGGTTGCTATCTTGGCCCAGAAGGGGGGCTTACTATTCAGAAATTTCTCAACCAACAGATTTGTTTGGTTGGCAATTGTCGAGTGCCAATATCTGGGATTTAAATTTACTCTTTGCTCCGTCTTTAGCTCCACGGGTGATGATCCCAGCATTTTTGAAATTCTTAATTCAGAGCTCACCAAATGGCCATTATCAATCATACTCTGTAGCAACCTGAATATCAATGGTCTGGGGGGCTTTGGAATGGGAATCCTGGTAGTTATACGGTCTGGAAAAAAAAAACATCGCACACTCACTCAAATGATGCAAGATAACAGGTTTACTGGTGTTGTTGCACTTTAAACCCCAGGAGGGTGGCAGCACATATTTTCCAGGCCCACATAGAGCAGTAGCACTTTGGATTATTTTTGGTCTCGTATCAGTTGTCCACGACCTGCACCATCAAGAATTTCCCCCAGGGTATGTCTGGCCATAACCCCTTGTTCTTAAAAGTAACAACCACAAGGGCAGATTCACCGGAACGCACCGGACATTTGAGAGGGGTGTGCTTCAAGAACCTGAAAATGTTCACCATATGAACACATGGTTGGTAGAATTGCTAGAGGTCAATAGGAGTAGTGCTGGGTGTGGGATGGTATGGGATGCCCCTAAGGCCGGGGTCAGAGGGGAGACATTGAGCTACTCTCTGAATCAGAACAAGAAGGCAGTACAGAGCTTAAACATGATCTATTGCACAGTGATAGACACGGTAGAGGAACTGGTTAGGACTATAGCTATGGCTTAAGCATTGAGGGGATTCTCCAGAGACTTGATCTAGTAAAGGCATCCACTGGGGAAATAGCGGCAGCAAGAGCAGCAGAAAAATACCTGGCCTGGCAGCCAAGCTGCCATGAATATAGTGAGCAAGTTGGGCACTTGTTAGCTGCCAGGACAAGACAGAAAATTGCTGAGGGAGAGATCCTGGAGGTTAAGAGCCAAAAGGGTACTACAGGAGGTATTCCAGAGAAATTATAGAGAGGTAAATGGAGAGGAGAGACACAGGCAGACAAGGTTTAAAAATGAGCACTTAGAGTCACTCTGTAAGGAGCAATTGTCTGAGGAAGATGCAGAATCCTTCATGTTTGCATTCACAGGGGAAGAAATACAAATAGCACCAAAATAACTCTCCTCTGGTAAGGCAGTGGGTCCGATCAAATCCCGCTTGAGTTCTATGAAGTTTTCTTTCCTGTTCTGGGAACTGATCTAATGTATATAATGTGCAAGGTACAGAACTAGAAGCTCCCCCGGAGTCGAGGGTGGGAGCCAATGTAGTTATTTTACCAATGAAAGGGAAATCCACTGACGAGACAGGAACTTACATACTCATTAGTCTCATGAATAGTGACACAAAAATCATTTTACAAATATTACCCAATCAGCTGAGTGGTATCATCATAGTAAGTTCCCCCAGGCAACACAGGTTTAGTCCTGGTAGAGGAATGACCAAGCATGTGCTGAGAAATATAACTCTGTTTGACGGCACATCAGTTACCGGAGACCCTATGGCACTTTTTTTTACTCGGCACCAAGAAGGCATTCAATAGGGTCTCCTGGGAGTACCTCTGGGCCTCTCTTAAGAAGAAGGAGTCCAGAAAGGGGTTTATTGAGGCTTTACAGACATTATATAGAGCCCTCCATTGCCCGACTCAGTCTAATGGGTGGACAAACCAACCCTATCCTTATGACATGGGAAACTAGACAAGGGGTGTCCTTGTTCTCCCCTTTTATTTCACTTTGCAAAAACCCTCTAATTCAGAAAATGTAGACCATTTTAGTAATCCAGCCTAACTTGCTCCAGGGCTTCAATACCAAAATTCTGGGGACCACAGAGACTTTGGTGGTAATGACATCTAACCTTTAGGAAGCCATAAGGGAGATAGAGATCAAGGCCAAACGATTCTAGTGGTCTAAGGCTATTTGCTTAATCGAGGTAAAACACAAATTGTTATCAACAGTAAGATCTGCTTGCCAGATCCACAGGTGACGGAATCTGCAGTTTATTGAGGGGTCACCATAACATCTGAGCTGGGTAAGATTGTGAAAAAAAATCTGGCACCAGTGATCCAAAAGTGGAAGAAAGATTTATACAGGTTCAATAATTTGCACCTCTTGATTGTTGGACAATGTAACATAATTAAAATGATATTCCTCCCAAAGATACTCTATCTCTTCAGAACAATATTCTTAGTGTTTGAAAGTCACTGGCTTAAGGAGATGGAAAAAATTGTCAACAAGCTATATGAGCACATGGAAAGACAATAAGGGCCCTCAGGTTCATGTCCCTCCCCAGGGAAAGGGAGGGGCGGGCTGTCCCAGACTTAAAATTGTATTACTGGGCTGCAGTAATCCAATACATCGAAGGATTACTCATAGGAAACGTTGTGGGACAGTGAAGAAGTGATGCTACCCCAGATGTATATGAATTCCTGCTAAAGAAAGAGGCCCCTAATTGGAGATTGAGATACAGCGAACCTAGCTGTTATAAAAAAAAGGCACATTTAAGACCCTAGGTGCTGCTGTTTCTGTATGGACTATTGGTAGAAAGAAACTAGGGTTAGGTAGGATTCATTTGTACGCTCCCCTTTTGGTAATCCATCATTCCCAGAGATATTCCATGACAGGGTTATGTCACGGTGGAATGCACTCGGAGTGGGTAAGATGGAGGACTTGCTCGATTCAAACTGCATAATACCATTTGAGAAGGTCCAGTTGCTCGTCAATAATGATTGTAAAGAATTTGTTTAATTCCATTATGTTCAATGCTACATCACAAACAAGAAAAGGTGGAAAAAGCTTTCTCTTAAGAATCTAATATGGAGGCAATAAGATATTCAAAGGGCTGTCCTATTGCCCAGATTTATGGAGGGATGAGGCAATTGATGGCTGATGACTTAGATAAACATAGCGAGAAGTGGCAGCAAAAACTAAGTATTGAAATGGCCGAGTTTCTCGACTCACTTAAGCTGGGCCACTCCGTACTGAGATCGGCTGTGCTGCAAGCGCAGCATTATAACACAATATTTTCATTATACCTTACACCAGCTAAGATCGCCCAATGGGGTGGCACAGAAGGGATTCTCTGTCACAGATGTCATAGTGCTGCTGCCATTATTATTCACATGTTTTCTTCTCGCCCGGTTTTAGAGCCTCTGAAGATAGATATAGAAGATTTTTTTTAAAGTCTTTGATGATTTAAATAATATTTAAAACTGATCTAATGTTATTAGGGGTTAGAAAGGAAGGAGTGCCAGTGGTGCAACAAGAGTTTGTCTTCTTGGCCATGGATGTAGCATGAATTTGTATCTCATCGGCCTAGTTGGACCCTGCCCCCATCCACCCCACACTCCAAAAGTGGATTTTATAGCTTTAAGCTATTTATATTCTTGAAACGGGTATACAAAAGAGAAAAGGATGGAGGGCTAGAAAGCTAGGGAAACATATCTGGGCCCCAGTCAATTAATGGAAAATTGATATTGAGGCACGGCAAGCCACAACCTTAACAATCTAGGGCCTGCGAGGTAGTGAATGCAACCTAATAATGGTATTTTACGTCATATAATGACATTTGTACAAAATGTTTTCACTCCCTTTATTTTCCTATTTATGAATGGTAATGTTTCCTTGTGCATTTATTTATGGATGTATTTATATAAATGTACATAACTGATGGTGGCATAAAATATAATATAAATAAGAAAATCCCAACATGTACTGGCTGTTTTAGTATCTTTTCACTTTTCTTTTTTATACAGCACTGAATAAAGCTTGTGTTTGAGTATTGCAGTTCTTAAGTCCCACACCTGTGACAACCTACCCACATTTACCCTTAAAACATGATTCTATTCACAACATTTGAATTTATATGAATAAAGAGAAGGAATAAACATGTGTCATATTTAGCAGACTTCCGTTTTTGATTCTGCCTCTTATTCAACTGAGCACCTCCTTAATGTTGAGCCAAACTTTAAATTTCACAGAGAATTGAGATACAAAGCATGACACCAGCCACCAGAATGTATTGCACCCAAATCTGGTAGAGATTGATAGAGAAGATCTTTGTACATAAACAGTACACTTAATATTTTTGCTGCATGCTTTCTATTGTTGTTTAGAAGCATTCATGTTTGTGTCTGAAATCCTAGGTTGATGTGAGATGGCACAATGTTGTTGGAACCTGGGACAGTGAAGAACATCTTATTCAAGGGACTAATATTCTGATTTATATGATTGGTGAAATCAAGAGGAAGTTACCTGGTTGAACTGCAGATCAACAACTCAGAGGTAAGTGTGCTGTTCAAACCACTGGTAGACATTTCATTACATGTGGGCATTTTACAGATCTCTTACACAGTATAGGATGGACGGCACCTTTGATTGGTGATGATGCACCCAAACTGCTGCTCTTTGAATGCACTATAAAATGAGTCCGCAAGTTAATGCTACTTGTGACATCTACTATGATTTACAAATCACATATTCTTTTCTGAGCAAGGCCTACTCAGCCAGGGCCGGACTGGGAACCCAAAGCAGCCCTGTCAATTTTGAAGGACCAGCCCCTGGGAGGGGGAAGGGGGAAGGGTACAGGAGACGTGCAAGTTTGAAACACTGCTACTTTTGTCACTGGGGGCCAATATTGCAGCATGCTGCTGCAAACTGGCCCAAACCCTTCCAGCCTCCCGGAAAAAACCCCAATACCCATTTCAGCCAATCCATCTCTGAACTCAACCTCCATTCTTTGGAGGCTGGTATATTGATTATCAGTGAATTTGGTAGTGTTGGTGCTATTTGATGCACCTAGAAACAGCAGAAGTGGACAATAGAACACTGTATGGAAAGGCATTATTTATATGTTAGTAACCATAGGTGCTTGAAGAGAAGCCACAGCCTTCAAATTACTCACCATGGCAGTAGCAATTAGGGTGGATACTAGCAGCAGCCTGTGTTGGTACTGACAGTGGACCTTTCCAAGCATTGCACGTTAAAGAGTATAATTCTATATGAGTGAGCCCTAGAAGTTCTAAAGAGCATGTAATTGGGGTTCTAAAAGTCATGAGGAGCATATAATGATGTGTGCTCTGGGTTTCCTTGCACTTACCAGTCAGTGGCACCCTACCAATTTCATACTCATACCTGGTGTAACATGTTTTTAGGCATAGAAAATCTATAATTACTCAGATTTCTATGATTTTGGATGCAACATTTTGTCCTCAATATTTGTATACCTGAATGTTCTGGCTCCAACATTCAAGGGCAATACCCTCAAAAAAAGGTATGCATTCCTTCACATACTTTGAAGTTCCTAGTAACGACTGGACCCAGTCTTTTACCCAATTTGTCAGTTTCTCACTACCTCCAGGCAAAATTAACCCCAATAGCTTCCATTTACAGTCAAGAGCTAGGGTAGAAGCCCGTAGATTGTGTGTGAATACATAAGGGTAAAACTAACTTATCAAAGAGCTGCTTATGGAATCCACATGCACAGTTGAGAGGCCATTCCTGCTCACTGTCAGAGAAAGCTGCTGGTGGGGTGATTGACACACTAGCATTAATTTGACTCGCACTGCACTCAGGACTTAAGTTCATGCTAGACATTACAAACAGGGAACTATTCCGAGCACCTTCCAGGCACATGGGTTTGCTAAGCTCTGCAATTACTGTACATGGTGCCAACTTATGACCTCACTCTAAGTGCTCTACAATCCTAGGTTATACTCGCACACAGTAAATACCAATTACTCCAGCCACATTATAGTCTGGCTATGCATCTACCACACCATTCAGAGTTCATTGATTCCTAATGAAATATAGTATATGTTATTGAAGTTTGTGCACATAGGGCCTGATTCTCAAAGATAAACCTACAATTTTATGTATGTTTACTATTTTTTATATTCTTAACAAACTATGTGTTTGTAATTTGAAGTGAAAAACATTCAAATATGTAGTAGTTACTGCAAATATCTAAATACTGGTTTCAGCACAAACAGGGTTTTATACCTGAATTTAAATTTTCAGGGAAATTGTAATGAGGTTCTTGATACTTACTTGCAATCCACAGTTCTCTTGTGCGGACATTTTCATATCTTGAGTTGGATCTACAAGGCAAGCAGAAGGTTTCCGTCTTTCCCTTGAACATCTCCTGGCTAGCCTGCCCCAGGCCTTCAAACATGGAGTGAGTACAAGTGGTGCCTCGACTTCACCAGGGCCATACAAAATATTTCTCTCTTTGTCTCTACATACTACTAATCCAACACCCAGGCCACAATACTTTCCCTTTATTAGGTCTCACCTGCGTTGTCAAAGAAATGTTACATACTGTAACAATGCTTACATGGGCACTGGGTTAGTCCAATGCTTACCATTGGCTACCTTTCTTGTCAATCTCATTTGTTAGCTTCTTATTCAATGTTTTTTCTTCCTTTTCTCATATTTATCCCTCTACTGGGTCATAGCTCCCTACTATCCTTTAGATCGGGTGAACTTATATCCTTCCACTTCTTACATTGAGGGGAGTACATTTTTCATTTTATCTTCGTCTCCATGGGATTGCATGTGTTTTCTTGACCTCTCCCCCATGTACTGCTTACGCCTCATATCCCCGCCTCCCATACTCTGAGCTCATACCCCAGTTCCTCTGTTTCTCTGTTTCGTACCCAGGCCCTCCCCCTTCAGGAATTTATTTTTTAAATTTGCTTTTCAATTCTCACTGATATCTCTATTGCTCCTCCGCACATCTCTGTCACATTTACTTTGTATAAAGGAAAGGGCTTTTGGGCAAGGGCAGCAGCTAAAATTTACTACTAGGCCTATTCTTTCTCTTTTATTCCCTTAATTCTGCTCTAAGGTTGGTGGTCTTCATTTAAAAACGATATAGTCGAATAAAATAAAAAAGTCACTGCATCATGACAAATACATGTGCATGTGTGGTCATGTCTAAGGGTATATACATCATAATGCTGATTTTATCTTTTATTGCTAACATTGGTAAAAAAAACTTTTTTTCTATTAGCCGAAACAGCACAGTGTAATTAAAAGGCATTGCCAAAGCGAAAAGGGACAGTAACAATTAATAATCCCCTTAGTCTCAACCACTTTGTAAATTAGAATCCATACCAGAGTTCTTCTACTTCCAAAGAAGTAGAATAAATCAGGTACTGTGACTCTGTTACTTGCATACAGTTGACCCAGGGAAACTATATTCACCACGTCTTTCTTGATCGACCCCAGACATTTTGGCAGCTGCTCCTGACAACTACTATGTCCTCCACGCTAACAGGCCTGAGGGAAAAGCGGGGGGGGGAGTCGCAGCTATCATTTCCCAGTCGCATAACTTCACTTCTCTCACCACATCAACAATACCTTCTGTTGATAGCCTTCTCTTTAAGTTTGAATCCAACGCCTCCTTGTTCACATGTGCGTTAGTTTACAGGCCTCCTGCCCACATGCCTAACTTCCCCCAACTATTCGGCAACCTGACAGCTGAGCTGAGCTGGCGATAAATCACGCCAGAATTATGTTCATCGGCTACTTTCACTACTGGCCATATGACCCACGAGAAAGCCCCGGCTCAGTAGGGTTCTATGCCTTGCTCACTGGTATGAACTTCACCCCGCACATCAATACAGCCACCCACATAAAAGGACACATTCTGGACCAAGTCTGGACCTCTAACCTCAACATCTCCGACCTACAGATTTCTCCCTGCACCAGGTCGGACCACCACCTTATCTCCTTCTCTATCCCCACCTCTCCTTTCACCAAAGTCCCCTCCCCAGTCTCCACCATGACCAGGAATTGGAGCCGGGCTGACATCAAAAACCTCTGCACCTTCCTATCCACCTCAATGCCCAGCTCCTCTCTGCCTATGGGCCATCCGGCCTCGCCACACACTCAAGCAGAAAACATCAGTGCTTGGTTGGCCTTGGCAAGAGATTGCTTCGCTCCCCTGAAAAAACTCAAAAACAAGAGGCCCCATGACGCCCAGCGTTGGTTCACCAAGGACCTCAAGGACAAGAAACTTGCCTTAAGCCAAATCGAGCGCAAGTGGAGACTTGATTACTGCCCAACTAAAAAATGACCTTTATCTCAGCCCTAAAAAACTACAAAACGGCCATTCTTACAGCTAAATCAGAATCCTCCAACAAAACCAAAGACATCTTCTCCATCGTGGACGAACTCGTGAAACCTGACCGTGTCAGGGTCAAACCCACCCCCTCACAATCTCTTTGCAACTCTCTAAACTCCTACTTCATTGATAAAATCTCCCGCATCAAATATAGTATCCCTAAAGCCATCGCACCCTCTGCTCCCAGCACGCTCATTGTAACCTTTACCTCTTCGACCACTTCCCACTGATCTCTCAGGAGTCCTCCTTCTCTCTCCTCAATAAAGTCCGCTCCGGCTCTCTGAGGTACAGTTGCCCCCCTCACATTGCTCGCAAGATCTTTCTCAACATTCCTGAACCCCCCCTATCGCTCCTCAACAACTCTCTCACTTCGGGCATCATCCCTAATCTTTTCAAGATAGCGGAAGTCGCACCTATCCTCAAAAAAGCTGGAGCTGACCCCCAGGTACTCAGCAACTTCCGCCCAATATCAATGCTACCCTTCCTCGGCAAAATCCTGGAGCACTTTGTCACAAGCTGACTTAGCACATTTGTAGAAAACTCCCAGTTTCTAGACACTCACCAAGCTAATTTCAGGCCCCTACACTCAACGGAGTCTATTGCCCTGGTCATCCACGACGAACTCAGAAAGGGAGCGGACCAAAACATCACGCAGGCACTGGTACTCCTGGATCTGTAGGCGGCTTTTGATACCGTCGACCACAGCCTGCTGCTCGACCGGGTCGAGAGCGCCAGAATCCGGGGCCCTCCGCTGAGATGGCTCACCTCCTTTCTCAACAACCACTACCAAGCAGTCCGTCTCTCTAGCTTCTCGTCGGAAGAAAAACGACTGACCTGTGTGGTCCCCCAGAGGTCCTCCCTCTCCCCCCTGTTATTTATTCTGTACATTCTCCCCCTTATCTCTGACCTTCATAAGAGAGAAGTAGTCACATTCAATTACGCTGATGACCTCCAGCTTATTTTCAACATCGACTCCTCTCCCTCTTCGAGGGGCAAATTCCAATCCACCATGACCTTCATCAGCAACTGGATGAACGCAAACCAGCTAAAGCTCAATCCCGACAAGACCGAGCTGGTCCTTACAGGATCCCCAGGTAACCCGTGGAACTCCAAATTTTGGCCACATTCTTTGGGCTGCCTGCCTTCCCCAGTCAGCTCGGATAAGAGCCTAGGTGTCACTATCAGCAGCGATCTCACCGTGAAGGCCCAAATTAACTCGGTGGTCTCTGCCTGCTTCTTCCACCTCCGAAGAATCAGGAAAATCATCAGATTCCTATCTTTCGAGGCTCTCATTTAAGTCACCCTGGCCCTAGTCATGTCACACATTGACTACGCCAACTCACTTTATGTCGGAATCCTTGCGTATCAAATGCACTAGCTTCAAATAGTCCATAATCAGGCCGCCAGACTTGTCCATGGCCAACCAACGTTCAGCCACACAAAAGCCCCTGCTCAAGAGCTTACACTGGCTCCCGGTGACTCAGCGCAGTCTCTTCAAACTTCTCCTGCCTCATTCACAGAGCCATGTCCTCCCACGGACCCGTCTTTATTGCCTCCAGAATGCAACGCTACGTTCCATCCCGCGACTTACGCTCTTCCAGCCTGAACCTTTTGACCCCCTGCCCATTTAAACAGAAAAAACAAGGTGGCCTCAGATTCTCGTCCATGGCACCTCTTTTTTGGAACTCCCTCCCCCCGGGGCTGTGACTAATCTCTTCCTACCCCCAGTTTAGGAAATCACTCAAAACATGGCTTTTCTCTCCGGCCTACAACTAATCCCCCTCCCTTTACCTCTGTCAACACCCCCCTGCCTTAGTGTCAAGAAACCGTTGGTGAACATGCGCTCAACAAATTCATTTATCATCATATCATAGACCTAAATTGACCCACCTGAGGTTTTAAGAACAGGTTAAACAGAAGCTATGGTAAATTTTGGGAACAGATTTTACAAAAGTTATTTCCACCGTAAGCACTTAAAGTAATCACTGGTGTTTTTTGTACTATTTCATAAACCATGGTTTATTTTGCTCATTGGCTAGCATAATAGGAAACAGGTAAACTCTGAGCCACCAACTCTCACTGACTTGATCGCCCCCCAGCACATGGAGAACTTACAGAGCCACACAATCCTTTAACAGAGTGAGACCTCATCTTGGCAGCAAACGCAAATTGAGTCTCTATTTTTAAAAATGGAGGCTTTCAGGGCAACTTGCAGCAACGCACCTTGCACCCCCTGCTGCTGCAATTTCCACCAACTGGCCACTACAGATGAGGCTCACGCTGCTTAATTGCAAGGCTCAGTGCTTTAAATGGGCCGGTACTCACCTGTACTGAGTACCAGCACTTTTGCATTTTCTCCCCTTGAGTACCCGCACTTTTCCTAGAAGGAAGAAAGTACCCGTATCATGGGACCTGACTTTAACCCAGGCAGCCCTCCTTTCATCCCACAACCTTTAACGAATACTGCTGGGAATTAATCACAGGAGCTCTGGTCACCAGGACCCAGCGTGAGCTGCTTTGGAATTCAACAGAGCGGGTGGGTGTCTGCAGAGTGGTTATCTTATCCAATGATCTTTCACAGTGGGGCAGAGAGGGGGCTATAAAATCAAATAGGTGTCGGTGGGACGCACTGTTCAGGATAGAATATTCTGTGGACAGAAAAAAAGAAAATTTGCTAATACTTTTACTGTCGCCACACATCTGAATTGCTTACCACACATGTGAATTGCCTACTTGCCTGCTGCTACTCTCTGTGTTTTCCTATTGTTGAATATGTTAGTTATCACTGACCAGCAGCGTTTCATTTAAAAGTGGGTTTATGCTCCAACTGACCCACTTGTTAAAGCACCTCATACCAAGCTCACGACCTGGTGCTCAAGTTAAAAGAGGTAACTGTCACTTTGTATGTGGACAATCAAAGTGACTCTCTTCACAACCTCATGAATGGAGTGGGTGGGGTGAGAGCACCGATGGAAGAGCAGCATGGAAGAGTCTTAAATAGGCATTCATCCCGATTTTGTTTTCAGCAGCAGCCATTTCAAGAAGCAGGCCGTTTCAAAGATTTCCAAATATGTGGCATAATTTTTCTAGTCTTATCCTTACAGTGATAAACGAAAAAAATGAAACTAATTCTGTTGTCCTGTGGGGCAGTTACTAAATGGAGAGAGATGCACTCAAAGTCGATATAGTGTGGGTTTAAAGCATATTTGAGGGGTGCAGAATGAAGGCTATTTGGAGCACTGTGTTCATGTGGGTAACAAACTATTTGACTCGAGGAGATAGCTTAAGAAGTGTTCATAAAATGGCATCCCCAAGCCCTCAAATGCTTGAACAGTATCCCCTCTTTTATTTGTCCCTCACAAAGCTCCACAAAGTGACATTTAAAAAAAAAGTGTGTATTCCCTTTTCTGAGATAAAATGTGAAAGAGGATGCCACAGATTGACCCACTATTCACTTTAATCGTATCATCAAAAATAATTTGTTTTAGTTGTCCCGTGGTAGGTAATTTGGCCCTCGATTGCAGCAGTAATTCCAGCAACTCAGCCCCTATGGCAATGTCTAGGGCATTTTAAAAGCCGAGAGTCAAACAGCGGTGCAGCCAGTCTGTTGGCTTTGTTTGACCAGTGGCCCTTGATCAGCAATTTCTGATGGCACAGCTGCTGCTTCTCCACTCTCACCACAAGCACAGTGTGAAAATAATGCGATGCCAGAACCTCACTTTTAAGGACATTGTGGTTTACAAGCCTTTCAAAACCCCTCCCTCTGTTTCTTCCCCTCCACATCCCTTTTGCTCATTCCATGCCTCCTCCTACTGCTATGACCTCCCAAAAAAAGTCTAAATCCTTCCCTTTTCTATCCCTCCACTATCCTTTTCAATCCAAATACTAGATTAACATGTCCACTCATATTTCACTAAACTAATCCCTTATAGGTTCCAGGGTAGCATGCTACTCGCCAAAAAAAAGCGCTTCAACACCCCATCAGGGGTAACAAGCGCTATATCAATACAAACCTTTCTCCCTCTTCTATCCTTCCGCTATCCTTCTCAATCCAAATAACTGATTAACATATCCACAACTCAAATTATTTTCACATTTCAATATACTAATTCAACACTAATCATTTATGGGTTCCGGAGTAGTGTACTCTTCACTGAAAAAGTGATTTGACGCCTCGTCAGGGGTAGTATGCGCTATATAAATGTAAATAAATCACAATAGAATACTTGCATGTGTAAATAAAAAAGGATCCTGTTACCAAACTCGCTGATCCTTATTTTATCGACCTTGTCAGCCCAATGAAAAATGTGAAATGCTCTTTAAACAGAGATGTTTGCAGCTTGTGTTAAACCACCTGGTCCTACATGCCACATGGATGTACATGGCTGCATTTTTATCAGAAGCCAGTAAATGTGTTGCATGGATAGGTATGTGTGTGTTCTTCAAACTCATGGCTTCAATTTATTGCACACTGTGATCGAATGCCAAAAGTAGGAAAACATACATGTTTTATTTATTGTTGCTCCCAGGTGACCGTCTGTACAAGTTACGTGGTACAAGCACAGAAAACATATTTAATTTGTAATAAGCCCCATCTCCTAACCAGGACTTCACATCATTGGTCATATTTTCATTCAGAAAGACCATCTTGTCATTTATAATGTGATCTAAAATCCTGTTCCTTTTCTTTTTAATATTTATTTCTTCCACAAATGCAAATGAAAGAATGCATTTGGCATTTAGTATAGTAAGTATATGAGGCATATAATATAAATTATTAGCTGAATTGACACGCCTGGGATCATGGTGTGTATTTTTACTACAAACAGTGCAGCCAGATCAGCCCAGTAGATACTTAATTCTTTCTGTTATCCCATCTGTTTACTCCTCACACTACTCCTTTTCAACCACATAAAATGGAATGGTGAAAGGGTTAGCCACCAACAGCAATATCGCAAGTGTATGTGTGTCAGCATTTCTCATCCAGTAGCAGGGAGAGAGAGAGAATATGCTGCTCACTAAAGTTATACACTGTATGTCTCTTCGGAAGCAACTCTGGTTTCCAGGTTTGACAGAAACACCCACTAGTAGCGAGAATGAAAATAGTACCAGATTTATTTGTCGCTTTTTGCAGGTGTGCATTCACCATTTGTGAGAACCAGAAAGCTGAGGTCCTTCCCATAAGTTAGTAAGCTTGGGGCATCATAAGTAACAATAAAGTGATAACTCTGGAGGTTAATGCACTTGCTAGAAAGATCTGTGTACATTCTAACTAAGGGTTTAATATACCATAAACGTGCATAAAGGATCAATGTGTCTGCTGGAAAGCACAGCATGCAACACGTAAGTCATAGATTCGTTTTTTTTTATGTAGATAGCTTAGTTGATTACTGTTTTGTTGCATAGAGCCTGGTGTTACCTGCAGGTCAAAAGTTAACATCCTTTTAATGTAGGTCAGTGAGTTATGATCCTGCCGCAGGGACCTGCCTGCAAGCAAGAAGGCATATATTTAGAACTTTGCTGTTTTTCCTCAATCTTTTCTTATTTTAAGGATGCTAAAAAAGACTACTTTGGGTAGTAATAAATATTAGTAAGTGCCATATATATAGTTATTAATAACTAATGGACAGATATATCTGATATTCTAGCAATGCATGCAGATTTTGTGCATACAACCTTGGCAAAGTCAAAAACTAACACCACCCCTTGTTCCACCTTAGCACCTCCCTAAACTCCGCCCACTGCTCCTTTTGGTTAGCACCTGCACTTATTCTTTTCCATTTAAAGCACTGCCAAGGTAGCGTCCAGAGCCCTGTAAGTGATACTCTCACCCACCCAAGCAGACAAAAGATTTGCAACAACCTGAGCGCGACTGCCTCTCCCTAACTTGCACACTCTGCAGTTCCTTTGCCCCTGGAACACTCCAAGGGATCTTCTAGTGAATGACAGTGCTCACCATTTTATACCATTCCGTGTTGCCCAAACAGTACTTCTGTTCCTCCATTGTCTGTAAGAGGCCCACTAAAACAAGGCCGAAAGGTGTCAACACTATTGTTTGAAGGAGTCATTCATTAACACACTAAGCAATACTTTAGACACACATTAAAAAAACAGAGGACAGGAATGTCCTCCATGTGCTACCATCCTAAGGACTACCCCCATATGGACTGTGCAATAAATGAAGAGTACTGCTACACTACGTGACCCAACTGGAAGACTGAAGCAAGATTCTAATTGCCCCATTTCTTTTTGTCTTATATATATTATTGTTTGTATGTATAAGTTAGGTGCTTGTCTTCCATGCTTTCCTTTGATATGTATGTGTATTGCTGTGTTTAATGTTGATAGAATTCACTTTTCGATGCCCCAACTGTCTCCTCTCATATGTAAGTTAGCATCATATGGCTAACTAATGAAGTTCGTATATGCACTTGTGTTGAAGTTTTCCGCTTGCCACTTTTATTATTCAAATGTATGTGTGATTATATTAGATCCTTATCTTAGCTTGTGTGCCACCATTTTGTGTATTCCTCTGTGACCGCGAGCCTTACTCGCTCATCTGCCCCTCCCGCAGGAATAGAGAATTTCCCTAAGACAGCAGTTTTCGTTTCTCGGCTTACTGTGGCCGAAACTAACAAGTCTCTTTATCAGTAATGTTCTCATGCACCAGAGACGCTGAAGCCTAGCTCCATGGCCTTGAGTAAAGATAGCGATGTATCCCTTGCAGGTGCAGATGCCTGCTGTATGATGGCATTGTTCGCTGGTCTGGGTTTCAGTAATTTTCCAGAAGGGGCGTACCCCAACAGACTTCGTTGCATTATAATGTATTGCTGTGATGTAGAGAGTCAGTCCTCTCGTTCGCACTCCCAGGAGTGAGGTCGGACAGGGCCCTCTCATATGAGTGTTGTTTGGCCTAATAAAGACTTTGTTTATTCTTCTCCACTGTCCGGCTGACTTCCTATATAATTACTATAGGTGAGTGCGGTAAGTCACTTGGGTGGATTTGAGCCACACTTATCAGATGGCGCCCGAATAGGGACCCCGCGATAAGGATCTTTCTCACCCGTAAGGGGTAGCAGAAGACCGGGGACCCGCTGGTCGGCACGGTGGGCCCGGGTACCCATCTGATGCCGAGCTTGGTTCTCGCAGCGCTGCCCCACCCTGCTGATCGGGAGAGGTCCCGGTTCGGATCTTACGCCGGGGTCCAGAAGGCGGAACTCGAAGCTGACCGTGTTGGTCCTGGCAGCCGGAGGTGGAGAACGGTAGAGGTCGGTGCTGCCTACGGAAGGTGAGTGGTCCACCTGTGATTGTTTCAGGAACTGGAGTGTTCCGGGAGACTAGGGTGTCTCCAGAGGTTTGAAGGAGCCGGTGTGCTCTTGGGGCTAGTGTGCTCCGGGGAACTCAGAGTGCGAGTAGGCGCTCTGACAGACTTGACGAGGTTGGGGGAACGTCTAGTTATATTGTTTGTAGTGATCCGACCAGGTGGTACTCTGGTGAAGGCGCGGCTCATTGCGGGTGGACTCCGGTGCTTACCCTGAACTCCTAGAGTGGCGGTTCAGTGGAGGTGAGACCTGGGTCTCTCGCGGTAAAGTGCGCAGTGATCTATAGTGCCGCGCGGGGAGCGGATTTGTTTCCCCATCCTCAGAACAGTTAGAGTACTGTTCGGTCTGCGGTAGGGTCCAGGTTCCCCAGGACTTGGTCGACGGGCCTTGTCTCATTTGGTAACACGTGTTTGGAGGTATTGTATATGTGTGTGCGTGATTTTCCAGTGCATACGTATATGTGTGTGTGAATGAGCTCGAGCTAAGTGATCCAAGGTAACGAAGTTGTTGACAGAGAAGTGTTTTAAAAATGCAGTGTTTTAGCAGGTTGCGATGTTTTGAATGTTGTTGTCGACCCTCAGATACTAGACTGGCCGAGAGCCAACCAGCACCCCCTGAGGGCACTCCAAGCTTTGATATGTACGTCAAGCATGGATTGGTCCCTCTTTTGTTTGGAACTTTGTGGCATCGGTACACTGCTGATAATGTGGATTTGCAATGGCCCTTGACGGGTTCTTTTGATGAAGCCAAGTTGGATTATTTACAAGATAAATTGTTTGCTAGGCGTAGCCGTCAGAGCATGTTCGATTCTTTAAGGGTGTGGCAGAAAGAAGCCAGGAAGAGAAAGATGAGAGACAAGAAAGAGGCTTTTAAAAAGTCCACGTAAACAATGGCACAGAAAGCGAGAGAATAGGTTGGGAATGAGAACGCGCTGCGATTAGAGCGCGCAGACAGGCTTTGCAGGTTGAAAGAAAATAAAAGTTATGTAGTACGAGAAGATGACCCGGATGAGATGGAAGACATTTTGGAAACTCGACCCCCTCCCCCTTACGCCCCGCTTTCCTTGTATCCCTCCTTGCCAGCTCCGGCCTCCATTAGCGGGGTCCCAGGTCCATCAGCGAGTGCCCCCCAACCTAGCGCAGATTCCTCGCCCCAGACACCTCTTGTTTCTTTACTCCAGACCACTTCACCTGCACCCTCCCAATTCTCTTTAGCGCTCCCTACTGTCTCAGCTAGTACCACCCCCAGCCAGGAGATGTTAACACCGAGCCGAGGCGCAGGGAGCGGACTATTCACACAGGTACGGAAGTTGCTTACGCGTTCTACAGTGGGTTTAGATGAGAAGAGTATAGTGGCTAATCAGGCATGCCAGTGGGCAAGGAATAATATTTACTCGTTTGAAGATATTTGGTCCACAATGAAAGATTTGGAGCCCTTAATGCAACAACATGCTTTGTGGCAAATGTCGAATGTATTGATACAGTTATGGGAACAGGGGTATGGAGGTGTGGCTCCGGGGACTTTGCGGGACATACAGAGTGGAGCTTTCAGAACGAATACTGGGGTGAAGGAGGTGATGCGTAGTTTAAAAGCTCTACTACAGTATAGAAATGAATTGCCAGCTGCAGGTGCGCCCCATTTTCCAGGTATTTATCCAATGCGCGAAGTGCACCCTATTTTTCATCCCGAGATCCCAGAAATGGTAGATCCAGTTACGAAGGCTGTCACTAGGGACAGGATAGATGCACATTTCCAGGAACAATGGGTGTATACCCCATGGAAGAGAAGTGAGGTAGTATCATTGAAGGCTCAGCTCCCAGATTCTAGGAAAAATCCGACTGCCTACTACAAAGAGCTGACAGAAGCCGCGTCTTCCACTGTAATGACTTTGGCAGATGTTGAATTGTTTTTTGGGCTTTTGGTCCCAGTTGACGTGTGGCGGCAGGTAAAAGGTACAGACCATTCGGAGGAGTTGGGAGGTACGTGGCAGGAATTACAGGACTGGGATAAGGAACGTAAGCCAGGAGAAAAGCCGAAAGCTGAGATTTTGGCCTTGCCGGGGCGCATAATAAAATACATGCATTCTCTCATTCCCCCGAAGAAGGTAGATTGGGACAAGTTGACGGCTTGTAAGCAGAAAAAGGATGAGGCAGTCTCAGACTTCTTTACAAGGTTTGAAGAAACGTTTATGGATTTTAGTGGGCAAGATGTGTCACAGGACGGAGGGTTGCGGCTTTTTGTTAATAGGTTTGTCATGAACTTATTGCCTGAAATTTCAGCGAGATTGCAAGCGTCAGAGAGCACGTGGACAACGTCCTCTCCTTCAGGTATCCTCAGTATGGCACAGTATTATGAGCACAGAGAAAATGAGAGCAAGGATAAGCAGGAAAAGAAGGCTAAGGATTTGAAGACTAGGGTTTTGTTGCAGCAAGTGGCTAGAGGCAGAGGAAGAGGCGCAGCGCCGAGTTGTGGTGGCGGCTTTGGGAGAGGTGAGAGTAGGGAAAGGCTGGGACCGAATCAGTGCGCGAAGTGTAAGCAGGAGGGGCATTGGTGGAGGGATTGCCCACTGCTTCAGTCGAATGCTGGTCCAGGACGAGGAAGAGGAAGAGGTAGTGGTGATTATGGGAGACAGGCTGCACGGTCAGAAGGAGGCGGGAGACAGGGAGGTAATTATTTTTACAACAGTGCGGATAGACAACAGTTGCAGAGGGGCGGCGGTCAGTACTACAATGATGACTACTCAGTAGACGATTTGACAGGATTCTCCCACAACTAGGACAGCGTAGGACAGAGCGAGGGACCAGTGCCTGTGGAAGTTGATCAAAGGGGACCCTATGTCGAGGCAGACTTATTGGGGTCTCAACAGAAATTTCTAGTGGATACGGGTGCAATGAAAAGTTCAGTGGCTCATTCTCGGGTCCCAGGGGCGGCTCTGTCTGGCAAGAATAATATCTCTGTGGGTTTTGCAGGTACCCCGGTGATTAGCCCCATTTCTAAACCCCTCACGTTAACGATTGGTCCTTTTACTGTTGATTCACCGTTCCTGTTGACTTCGAATTGTGGAGAAAATTTGTTGGGCTTAGATCTTTTGAAGAGACTGCACGCCACTATCTATTGTTCCCCGGATGGTGTGTATCTTACGTTAGGTCCGAATGTCGCTCGCCCACTACAGTGTTTTTCCAAAGATGATCCATTACCACCTGAATTTCAAGGAATACCCGGCAGTCTCTGGGCTGTGAATGACACTGATGTAGGTAAAATGGATATAGCTCCGGTGACAATTAGAGTAAAGGTGGGAGCGAAATTGCCCCGGGTTCCACAGTACAGGATTCCTAGGGAGGGGGAAAAGGCCCTGTTAAAAATAATACAAGATTTGATTCGGTCTGGTATAGTGGGAGAGACGGATTCGAACATATGTAACAGCCCTATTCTACCTATCCTTAAAAGACGATCACCCGATGCTACAGATAATACTCCTGATGTATATAGGTTCGTGATTGATTTGCGTCACGTGAATAGAGTAGTGGAGCCACAATACCCGGTGGTCTCGGATATCACTACGATATTGACGATGATTCCCCCTTCTGCCAAATATTTCTCTTTTCTGGATCTGAAGAATGCTTTCTTCAGTATTCCAGTCCACGAGGATAGCCGATATTTATTCAGATTCTCATTGGCTGGCCGAAGCTTCAGGTTTAAGAGAATTCCCCAGGGGTACACTGAAAGTCCGAGTATATATAGTCAGGCTCTGAAGGCACAATTGGATGAACTGGAACTTCCACCTGGCAACGTCATGTTGCAGTATGTGGATGATATCCTGATAGCGTCGGACGACGAGACAGGTTGTCGGGATGCTACTGTCAAATTACTACACCATTTGGCAAAAAGGGGGCATAAAGTGTCCCTTCCAAAGTTTCAATACTGTCGACCGGAGGTCACCTACCTCGGTCACCTCCTTTCGAAAGTGGGGAGGAGATTGACACCAGAGCGCATAAAAGCTATCACTAACATGAAGGTACCTAACACGCAGCGAGAGGTGTGCGCGTTTTTGGGCATAACATCGTATTGTCGCCAGTGGATACCTAACTATGCGCTACTAACAAAACCCCTATTGTATCTGACTACCAAAGAAGTGCGCGAGCCCCTACCCTGGACCCCTGCATGTCAAGAAGTGTTTGATCTACTAAAAAATGCTTTATGTTCTGCGCCCGTTCTTGGAACACCTGATTACCAGAAGCCTTTTGTTCTTTACGTACATGAGGCGGAAGGTTGCGCGCTGTCTGTTCTAACTCAGTGTTTTGGGGGGAAACAGAGACCCTGCGCTTCCTTTTCCGCAATGCTTGACAATGTGGCAAGAGCACTGCCGAGTTGTCTGAGAGCCACGGCGGCTGCTGCGGTCTCTATAAGACAATCGGCAGGGCTCGTATTGGGATCAGACCTCACAGTAATGGTACCGCATGCTGTGGACATTTTGTTAAACAGAACACAGACGCAGCACTTAACTAGTGCTCGTCTTACAGGTTATGAGATGACTCTCTTTGCACCTCATGTGACGATCAAACGATGTGCTACATTGAATCCTGCCACATTGTTACCTATCCCCACAGATATAAAGGACGATGACATACACGACTGTTTGTTTCGGACCGAGGAAGAGACAAAAGGGAGGGTGGATCTGACAGACAGGCCCCTAGACGAACCGGATGGAGAGTTGTACGTGGACGGGTCTTGTTTCAAATTGCCAGACGGTACATCGACAGCAGCATATGCAATAACAACGTTACAGACAGTAGTAGAGACATCTAGGATTCCTTACAATTCGGCCCAAGCTGCTGAGATAATAGCCCTATTGAGAGCATGTGAATTGAGTGAGGGACTGGACGTGAATATTTACACTGACAGCCAATACGCCTTTGGCGTGGCTCATAATTATGGGCGACTCTGGGCAGAACGGGGATTTCTGACTTCACACGGCCAACGCATACAACATGGCCCGCTGATACTACGACTGTTAGCGGCACTAACGTTACCCAAAAGATTGGCTGTAATAAAGTGTAGCGCACACAAGACAATAGTGGATGACGTAGGGCGAGGCAACGCCTTTGCAGATGAAACTGCAAAAGAGACCACTCGGACAAAATTACCACGGATGTTTGTGGCAGGACCAGCTAGATGGGTCCCAGATGTGAATATGTTCTCAGATACTGTACAGAGTGTAAAAAATATACAGGGAAAAGTGACAGAAGATGAATTGAGGGCATGGAAGGATGGGCAGGGACGATTGGATGCGGATGAAAGTTGGACAGATTTGTCTGATAAGAGACGATGGTTACTCCCGAATGCATATGTACTCCCAGTAGTGACGATGGCCCACGGGCCTGCACATATTAGCGCGAAAGGCATATGCAAATTGTTGGACCCAGTGTGGAGCAATAAGAATATCTCCAAAGTGGCGACCCACTTGGTCCGACAGTGCATGGTGTGTTTGAGGCACAATCCTGGGAAGGATACCCCTGTCCCAGCTGGAAATTTTGCACCTCCCTCTTTCCCTTTTGAAGTGATTCAAATGGATTACATAGAAATGGAGAGGGTTAACAACTTGAAATATGTTCTTGTGGTTGTATGTGCTTTTAGCAGGTGGGTGGAGGCTTTTCCAACTAAGGATTGCACGGCCATTTCTACTGCAAAAATGTTGATAAAGGAGTATTTTTCTCGTTTCGGATTACCCAGGGTGATCTGGAGTGATAACGGTACGTCCTTTAATGCAGAACTAGTCAAACAAATATGTAAAGGTTTACAGATTTCCCAAAAGTTCCACTCGGCCCTACACCCTCAGGCAGCGGGTCTTGTGGAGCGGTTTAATGGAACGCTTAAACTGAAAATGGCCAAAATACAGGAGAGTACAGGTCTCCGTTGGCCAGATGCCCTTCCTTTAGCCTTGCTTTCTACGAGAGTAACAGTGAATTCGAAAACGGGCGTCTCCCCCCACGAAGTGATATTCGGCCGACCGGCCAATGTCTGGGGAGTGCCCAGGCCTAAATGCTTCTCCGAAATTCAGTACCCTTTGTTGACAGACTACTTGTATGCTTTGACTAAAGATCTTCGTTCTATTCATCAGCAGGTAGCAGACACCCTGAAGCCATTGCCGGAGGGGCCCGGACACTCCATCAACGCAGGCGACTGGGTTGTCGTCCGAAGATACCAACGGAAGTCCTGTCTGGAGCCCAGGTGGTCGGAGCCGCGTCAGGTGCTCCTCACGACGCGTACGGCGCTTCGGGTGGAAGGAAGGAAGGCGTGGACGCACGCCTCTCAAGTGAAGAAAGTCCCGCTGCCGCTACCCTATGATCAATGGGTAAAGGAAGGTATTGCTGACGAGGAACACGAGCAAATACCCAGATATGTTCCCTTCTCGGATGCTTCACTGATTGGAGAAGAGCAAAGCAGAATTGAGAATTCAGTGAGCTCTACTACTCCCGTTGCTACCAGTGAAGAGACATCAGAGAGTTCAGCATCTGCCATAGATACACCTGGCTTGTTCATTGATCCCGAAGTGCCAGGGAGCACTCGCTATAATCTGCGGCCCCGAAGAAAATAAATAAGAGCGACACATGTGATGGACTAAACACTGGAAGAAGGGCTTAGTGGACTTTCTGAATACGAAGATTTAGTGGTAGGGATGGACTTGTAAGAGCCCTGGTGTTTAGCCAAAGATTGTGTTCTATGAGACTATAGAGTGGTGCGGGGCCCGGATTAAGTGCTCCTCTGTTTTCAATTGATGTGTGTTAAGCGACGTTGGAATAAGGTATGGACGGTAAAAGCCTGCCTGTGAGGCTTTGAAGGACACAGGGAGAAGATCCCTTTTTAGGGTTGAAGAACCCCTCTGGCCGGTTTCGTGGACTGTCTGGGACTATTTTTTTTAGTAGAAGTGTTTTTTTTCTTTTTCTTTTTTTCATTTTTGATATATTTTAACGTCTTTGAGAAATGTATCCTTTTGGCCGCCCCATCCCTGATGAGGAGCAGCCCTTTGCGGCTCCTCCGAGACCCGTGCCTGATTCCCCTTGGTTGGCCCTTTCTCGGAAAGGGAAAATAGTGGTCATCATCATTGTTTTAATTGATTTTATAGTGACTCTTGGTATATTGTTTTTCCTGGATAAAGCCTATCCCGTTCATGTGTTTGCACCCACACCTACTGCCGTTCCTGAACATAACATGATTACTGTGGATTATGGTGAACGAATGTTGAGAAAGGGTTACAAAGAAAATGTTTTTATTAAGACTTTGCACCATGCACATGCCACCACCAATTTGACTGACTGCTGGGTCTGTGGGCTCCTCCCTTCGGCTGCCTATAAGAAAGATAGATTCCTAGCACTCCCTTTGACTCCTGTGAATAGTTGTGTGGGGTGGTATACTCTCATAGGCCTTGTTAAATATTTTCAGCAGCCAGATTTTCTGACTCCTAGACTGCAGAATAGGGGATGGACTATGACAATGCGAGTACGCCCTTTACCTCCCTCTTCCCTTGGACGAATATATACTGACGGACGTTTTGATCAGACATTTATAGAGACGTGTGAGAAAAAGTTGGGCCGGTTTTTGGTACATAACGATACTGATAAAGTGAGGGATAGCTTCCTGCGGTTGAATTCCTCTTTGTCCTACAGACACCCCCCAAAGGGAAATGACAGTGTCAAGTCCCTGATACCCCTGGCTGTGGTGGGTCCCGCGCCATTTTTCTGCATAGAGGGAAAGGGTCCCATTAAGGTTGGTAATAGCTCCTGTAACGTGACGACATTGATACGTTTGCCTCTCAGCCCCTCTTTGGTTACACCACCCAGCATCTATTTTGTGTGTGGAGATAATGGATACTTATGGTTGCCCGAGGGTTGGGGTGGGGTGTGTTACTTGGCCTATATGATTCCTCCCGTATATGTGGCCCCCTCTGACTATCATAGAACTCATCGTAGATTTCCCGGTCCACAAGAGCAGCGTAAAAGGAGGGAGCTCCAGGTAGATGACGTTGACCAGACAGACACTTCGTACCAGCAATGGACTGATTTTTCTAAGGGCCTACTACCTTTCTGGGGTCCGATATTTAACAGTAGGGCCATTAGACGACTATCTAGGGTAATGGAGAAGGTAGTACTTACTGAAGCTGACATTACGACTAACATATCCGTTGAGATTCAGGCTATGAGATTATTCACGATTCAAAATAGGATGGTGCTTGACGTCATCCTGGCAGATAGGGGCGGGGCCTGTCGCGTCATCGGGACTTCTTGTTGCGTATATATTCCTGACTCAGCACCGACTGTTAACTTAGCAGTACAGAAATTACATAGATTAGCGACTGAACTACATCAAGATAACGGGACATGGTCCTTACAGGGGTGGCTCTGGGGTGCCTTCTCCTCTTCGGGTTGGAAAATATTGATGGGTTTGGTTGGTGTGGTGAGCGTCATACTGACATGTTGCCTTTGTGTATATTGCCTCCCTCCATGCTGTTCAATGTGTGCTACGAATTTACGTCCACGGAAGAAGGTGTCAGGTCAATATGCTACTTCAATGATTACTGAAATTCCTGCTGATGCAAGTTGGTTGATGTTTATTTCAGAGGATGTTTTAGACTAAAAGAAAGAAAAATAATGTGTTCTGCCCCTAGAATGGATATGCCGGCACTACCTTTTGGCAAATAAATGTGGCCGCAGTTAGCCAATGATGCTAAAAGGAGGGTCTGATAGAATTCACTTTTCGATGCCCCAACTGTCTCCTCTCATATGTAAGTTAGCATCATATGGCTAACTAATGAAGTTCGTATATGCACTTGTGTTGAAGTATTCCGCTTGCCACTTTTATTATTCAAATGTATGTGTGATTATATTAGATCCTTAGCTTAGCTTGTGTGCCACCATTTTGTGTATTCCTCTGTGACCGCGAGCCTTACTCGCTCATCTGCCCCTCCCGCAGGAATAGAGAATTTCCCTAAGACAGCAGTTTTCGTTTCTCGGCTTACTGTGGCCGAAACTAACAAGTCTCTTTATCAGTAATGTTCTCATGCACCAGAGACGCTGAAGCCTAGCTCCATGGCCTTGAGTAAAGATAGCGATGTATCCCTTGCAGGTGCAGATGCCTGCTGTATGATGGCATTGTTCGCTGGTCTGGGTTTCAGTAATTTTCCAGAAGGGGCGTACCCCAACGGACTTCGTTGCATTATAATGTATTGCTGTGATGTAGAGAGTCAGTCCTCTCGTTCGCACTCCCAGGAGTGAGGTCGGACAGGGCCCTCTCATATGAGTGTTGTTTGGCCTAATAAAGACTTTGTTTATTCTTCTCCACTGTCCGGCTGACTTCCTATATAATTACTATAGGTGAGTGCGGTAAGTCACTCAGGTGGATTTGAGCCACGCTTATCAATGTTAACCTTGATGCACACTCCAGGTACCAGTACCAAGAGTGAGTATTAATATGCTACCCAGTGAGCAAAAGAAATCATGGATTGTGAAACTGTACACAAATACCAGTGATTAGTTTAAGTATTCATAGTAGAAATTACTTATGTAAAATCTGTTATCACCTTATGCCATAGCTTCTGTTTAACCTATGTCCATACCCAGGTATTGTGGGGTTGTGGGAAGCTGTTTTAGGATATGGTGCACACGTGTAGCACCCGGCACTAATGTATACAACCCTTATGGTGATTTTAGTGTTCCTAGACAATCTTATGAAGCTCTCTAAGTGATAGCTGCGAAGGGCAGCCTTCAGGCTTAGTCCAGAAGGAGTGTAAAGCAGCTTGTTTGTTTTACCAGAACATAATCTTAGTGGTATAGATTAAGTAAAAAAGAGCCACACAGTGTATTAAAAAAATATATATTATCACAGGACACTCACTAACACATACAGATGTCTCCTAGCCGGAGATATGCACAATGCACACAATACTTTTCCTTAGAAACAGATAATTAGCACGAATATAGAGTGGGCGCCATGGGGAGATCAAGCCTTATACTAAAATAGTGGTATGCGAACCACGCTTTGAGTCAGGACTAAACCCAGAAGGTGTAGAAGTGCCAGGGACCCAAGGAACCACCTGAGGTAAGTAACAGGAACCCCACGGAGGACTTGTGCAGAGTGGGAATACAACAGAGGGCGCAATACAAGTCAGGGGTAAGTTGAGGTTGCAATTTTAAATAAGAAGGACCCTTCCCAGTGGGCCCTGAAGAAACCCTGTGAAATACGGAAGGTTGGAGAGACACCCCACCTGTAAATACCCTAGGAACCAGGATACCTGCACCAGGAAAGCCGGGTGGTGCATGGATGTGAAGCGGTGCCGGAATGCGCCTTCAAACTCAATGGAACACTTCAGAAAGATGCTGCTGCAGGATAAGGTGAAAGTGTCTAGTTGAACCCAAAGGTGGATTCAAAATAAGAAATACCTGCAAGCAGAGGAGACAGAGTCTATGCCACTCAGGAGTGACAAGGATGCACAGAAGATGAATGTCCACGATGTTGGGTGTTGCAGGAGAGATGACGGTGACATTCGAGCTGCAGCTGTGAGGACCAGGTGATGCTGTGGAAGACCAGGAGCCATTCACGGGCTGTCCCACATCGGGTGTCAAGAGGTGAGGGGTCGGTGTCTGTTGAGAGCACCAACAAGCCTTGGCAACTGAAAACAACATGGAGGACAAAGACGGTGCAGTGCTGGGCCCAGCAAGGTCCAGTTGACACACCACAAGCAGGGAAGTCAGGGCAGGGCTTGAGCAATTAATGGAGCTTTCATAGATCAAAGGAAACCCTCTATAGGACCCACAGGCTGTAGACAGTGGAGACGCAAGAGGACCTCGAGCAGCTCACCAAAAATGCAGGCCCAC
Organism: Lissotriton vulgaris; assembly: GCF_964263255.1. Lineage (NCBI taxonomy): Eukaryota > Metazoa > Chordata > Amphibia > Caudata > Salamandridae > Lissotriton > Lissotriton vulgaris. The sequence goes on along the minus strand of NC_141696.1, from coordinate 456,208,901 downwards.
TGTGCAAGTTTTGCTGTAAGGAAAAAGATCTTGGTCACAGGAGGTGCTGGAGGTTGAGGTTACGTGGAGCCCAAAGATCTTTGAGGAAGGACGCCAATGAGCCTTTTCAATAGCAAATCAATGCGGTGAACAGGGGTTCAGTTCCTGCGGCTCTGACGAGGGACACTGGCCTCAAACTTGGTGAGAGGACAGGGCTGGCCTTGAGGGATATGAAGAACCACCACCTGTGTTACTAAGCCGTTCAGAGTCCATGGGAGCCCAGGATCAGCAGACTGGTCAGCTTAGTTGAGGTGCCTGCAAGGAAGTGACTCCTTCACTTCAAGGGAGATGCCTTCAGGTGTCTTGGATGTCCAAAGGCCTTGGAAGGTTTCTGTCTGGAGCACAGTCAGAGACATTGCAGCAGACTTGCAGAATTACAAGACCAGGAGCGGCAGGAGTCTTCCCAGTTGCAGTTTTGGAGCCCAGAGCAAAGTCCAGTGAAGTCCAGAGTGCCCAGATGGTCGAAGAAGTGGTGTATTGAAATGAATCTTATTCCACAATAAATCTAGGGACCCACCTATAGGTAAACCCATAACTACCCTAATTAGAGGGTTGCGATGATTCAGGGTTCCCTCCCAGGGAAGGGGTTGGACAGTGGGGAAGATACTCCCATATTCTTTGTCCAGTTTTGGGCTAGTGAGGGAGCCAGCTCCCTGAGCTGATTTGAACAGGACTATGCAAGGAGGGCACCAAATGTGCCCCTCAAGCAGACTGAGTGGTGCTGGAAAGCGCTCCCACCCAACCCCAATACACTAAACCCTGTCTAAGAGGTGGTCACACCTCCCTGTGAGAGGATACATATTGTTCTGCCTTCCCCTCCTTTGTCTTGGCTCAGCAGCAGGAGTGCAGAATCGTGTCTCTGGTCAGCAGCAGCCATGTTGTGCTGTCTGGGTTTATAAGACTGGTACTGAGAGCACTGAAGGCCTCCCGGAGGAGCTTTACAGTTTATGGAATCATACCTCCCACACCATTTATGGTGTGGGGTATGATTCCAACATGTTTGATACCGAACATGACAGGTTTTGTTACAGCCAGTATAGAGATGGTCATCGCATATTGATGCATGTATTGTAATGGCTGATGCACTTACGACCTGGGAGAGTGGACTCTGAAGGCTGCAGGGGTATCCTGCTCATGCAGAGGCACCCTCACACTTAGAACCAACACCCCACCTTCAGGATTGAAAGGTCTGCTTTAGGGCTGACTTCTAGGTTTTAAGTGCAGTGACCTCTTAAAATCTATATCTGTCATAGGTGGTGCTAGCACCAGTTTACACAGGCTGAAATGGCAGGCCTGTAGTGACTGTTTGAGTAATCTCCTTTGGGTAGCATATTGCATGCTTCAGCCCATGGAGGACCCCTATTGTACCAATGCCCTGGGTAACTCAGTACCATATACTAGGAACTGATAAGGGTACACCAGTGTCCAATCTGGGATGTACCTAAGTACTTACTATACCAAGTTAGGGAAGAAAGCACATAGACTGGGGTCCTGATTAGTAGGATCCCAGTCAGACTAGTCAGAAACAGCATAGCACCAGAAAAAAAGTTGAGGTAACAATAAAAGCAGATCCTACTTTCCTAAAAGGGTTATTAGGGCAAAACCTAAAATGTTGATACATGAGGTTTTAAGAACAATATAGATTTCATGTTCCCATGAAGCATTTTTCAAAGTCCCCAATTCCATGACTAGAGCCCCTATGTAAATGTTCCAAATGCAATCATTTTAATCCTCTTTTTTTTGTTTTGTTTTTTGTTTTATGGATTTCATTCAGCAGTCAGTTGCAGATTGAGCATGATACATGGCATGATAGTTTATACAATTAATACAGAAATAATAACAATATAATTATAGAGAGCATATGGCGTAACATAACATAATCGAATCCAATCATATCCATTTTGAAATAGGAGCCCAAACGTTTTGGCCAAATGTCTTCCTTTTTAGACCTTTAGATCTATAGATCGCCATTTCTAGTTGGCATATGGATAAAAATTTGGATTGCCAATGATTAAAAACTGGAGGCTCAGGATCAAGCTAACGAGAAGTAATACAAAAATGAAAAACTGACATACAAATAAATAAAAAGCCTTCTTCAGCAGCTGATCTTATTCCTATATGATCCGTTTGGAGACCAAGAATAATCATTTTGGCAGTTAATCTAATGGTGATCCCCAAACTATTATTTAAAAAAAATTTGACTTCTAAGATAAATTGAGAAAGTTTGGGCAATTGAAAAACATATGTGTGGAATCAGCAGCTACTGCATCACATCGTTTACATTTATCCCCATTGCTGACTTTCCATTTAGCCAATTTAGCCGGATAGTAATATAAATCATAAATTTACATGAGGTGCTGGCTTAGAAGCGAGCCATTAAATAACAATATATTCGAAAATTCAATAGATCTACATATATCAACTTTTTCAATTTCAAGTTTCCTCTACCATTTGCTCTCAATCAGACTCAAGTTGTCATCCAGTTGATTTACAGTCATCTGATCAACTAAACCTATTTTCTTTACCCTTCTACTGGTTTCTAGGATATTGTTATTACTCATACATTTATGGTCAAGAAGACCTTTGGATTCAAGAAAACTTCGTACCTGGAGGTATTTAAAGAAATCATTTCTAGAGAGATTATATTCTAGTTGTAGAATAGAAAAAGAGACAAATTGAGTGCCTTAATAGAAATTCCCCAGTAAGCGAATCCCAGCTAAATGCCATCTTTTCATAATTTGGTCATTAAAAATCTCAGGTAACATGCGATTATTCAGAACAGGAGAGTAATAACTTAGATCACCACAACAAATAATTTTCTTTTTTACCTGCCTCCAGATTACCGAGGCGGCTATCAAAATTTTTAACTTAGTCTTTTTATAGTAGCTGGGTTCTACGATTCTTACTAAACATTGAGAGACTTCCTCACCTAATAGCATTTCGTAAATTGAAGGGTGGATCGGTTCTTCAGTAATGACGTCTGGAAAAATTAAAATCCCCATGTATCTTAGTGAAATAAGCCAGTAATATAGTCTGAAATTGCGGATCCCCCAATCGCCCTTCATTCTCGGGAGGGAGCACCACTTCAGGGCCCGTCTGGTTCGATGATATCCCCAAAGGAACCGGGATGCCATTCTATCAATTTTAATAAAATAATGAGACGAGAACAGAAGAGGTATTGTTCAAAATAAATACAAGAATTTTGAAAAAAATCAACATATTTAATATAGTGGCACGGCCATAGAGTGAAAAATGTAAATTATTTACCCTTTACAAAGTGTTATTTGTAGATTTTATCACTGGCTCTATGTTGAAATGCACTATATCATCGATTTTTGAAGATATTGTAATCCCAAGATATTGGGCCTCGGAAATAAAAACTAAATCATTGGGTCGACTGCTATCAGAATGAATCAGTTGAGTTTTTGTGAGATTGAGTTTATAGCCCAATAGGGATCCAAACTCTTCAACAAGATCAGTTATTTTGGGCAGCGCCCGTCTAATATCTGAGGTAGTAATCGCAACGTCATCTGCATATGCAAAAACCTTAAATTCGTTTTGTAGGATCATAACTGGAACAATATCAACTTAATTTTCTAATTTACGAAGATAGGGTTCTAGATATAAAGCAAACAGCAAGGGAGAACAAGGACAACCCTGTCTTGTTCCCCTTGTTATCCTGAAATATTCCGATAATGTATCTGTAATCCTAATTGCAGCTTTCGGATGAAGATAAAGTGCTTTAATTGCATTAATATATTCCTTAGGAAGTCCCATCCATGCCATTACAGACCATAGGAACCCCCAGGCGACCCTGTCAAACGCTTTTCAGCGTCCAACAGGGCCACCGCAACCAGGGACTCCGAGGCCTGGGCTCAATCCAAAAGCGCTATAATTTTCTTCACGTGGTCTGTAGTATCCCTCTTTATTATAAAAACATGTTGTCTTATGGATACATGGGTCGGCATTGACTAATTTAGTCTGTTTGCAAGAATTTTAGAAAATGTTTTACTATCAGCTGATATTAGAGAGATGGGTCTATATGACCCTAGTTCTTCGCTGGCAGTGGCTATCCCTTTCTTCTTGAATATAACTATGGGTGCTAATGACCATGAATCAGGAGGATTACCTGCAAAAGCGAGCTGGAATACCTTAATCAGTTCAGATTTTAAAAGTTCCTGAATACTCGATAAAATTCTAAAGGCACACTATCTGGTCCCATTGCCTTCGCGGTAGCCAAGCCCATAATTGCTATCTTAATTTCTTTCCAATGATTGAAGCGCTAAGTATTCTTTTGTGTTCTTCTAGCAGGCCAGTTTTATTAATATTTTCCAAATATAGTGACGTTATTGTTCCTAGATCCGTCACGTTGTCGGGTTGATGGTAAAGTACCTGATAAAACTCACTAAATGCGTCTAATATATCTCCTTTAGAAGTCATAATGGCCCCACTAAGATCTTGAATTTTAAGAATTTTATTGGATATTGTTTTTTGTCGTAATCTCTGCGCTAACGCTTTACCCGTTTGTTCATTTAATTCATAACTTTCTGTCCTGTATTGTCTAAATTGGGACTGGGAGGCCACTCGATCCGCTGTATGGGAATAGACTTTGCTACGTTTGATAGACAGATCTAATTGGGATTTCTCTATATGTTTATTAGCTTTGATATTTTTGGCTAGTTTTTTCTCTGCCTTTAAGACCATATCACAGTCATTTTTAAACTTATTACGTTTGTTGTTTAGCTGAAAGTTCGAGTACTTAAGAGTCTCTCCCCTTTTTACAGATTTGAATGTGTACCAAGCAATTGGAATTGAGGCAGTGTCATTATTGATCTGGAAAAACTCCTGAATAACTTTGGTCATATACTGTATGTAATCCTTCTCACATAGTAAGTTCCTCTGAAATGACCAAGTCGTTCTGGGGCCTTCCATCACTGATGGTAAATTGATACTTAATAAAAGTGGATTATGATCTGATAGTAATTTGGGAAGAGTTTCCATCTCTATATTGTCAATAAAAAACTGAGATACAAAGAAATAATCAAGACGAACATATTTTCGATGAGGGGCAGAAAAAAAACTATAGCCAGGGTCCTTAGAGTGAAAAGTGTGCCAGACATCCATAAGACCATTGTCCAGAACTAAATTCCTCAAAGCTTTGTAAACCCGAGGTTTATATCCCGTATATCTATCACTTTGTCTAATATCACGGCTAGCTTCCATATGGATATTAAAATCCCCACAAAAGATAATGGGAAAACTACACAGAGCAAGCTCTGAGTTAAAGAAAATTAACAAATCAGAATCATCTAAATTAGGACCATACATTGTATAGATCATGATCTTCTTTTGAAATATCAGAAGTTCTGCTGAAGCCCACCTCCCCCATTTGTCTGCTGATGTTTTAAGACAGGCACCTAAGTTTCGCCACATGAAAATAGCAACCCCTCTCTTGATTCCTGTCTGTTTGGAGCAGATTAGCAAATTCAACCCTAGATTCTTTAGGAATCCCCTTTTTTCCCAAGCGACATGCGTTTCCTGCAGACAAAGAATATCTATTTACAGCAGATATATAATTTTGGCCAGAATCCCTTTTTTTTACATCATTAAGGCCATTGACATTCAGTGTACAGACCTTTATTTTCCTGCCCATTGAAAAAGAAAATCAAATAAAGACTTCCAAGCAGTTTTCGTTTCAAGTCTGATGTAGGGTTTCAAAACAAGTCTTGTTTCCTTATCATATTTACTATTTCTAGTAAGAAAATTCAACCTCCAATTCAAACACTGCTAAACACTGACAATATCAGGTCCTTGCTCAATCCCAACTGTTGCTGATTTACTCCCCCACCAGCCCACCCCAAAAACCCTCTCTGCACACCCCACCACCAGTGCTACCTTCCCTCCCCCCTCCCCAACCCAACTTAGGAGGCACAGGGAAAGACAGTCCCTGGGGACATAGAGTGCACCCCTTCCTCTGTGGTCAGAAGAAAAGATAAAAAGCCCATTTTTAACCTAACCGGCTGGCAGACGTAATCAACTTCATCATATTTAAATTGTTCATAATGAGGTTAGGTATTCTTTTGCAGAAATCTCAGAGAGAAAAAATTTTGTTTGACCTTTCAGAATGACCTTTGTAAATAAACAGTAGCACCTTTTTCCTGGAATCCGGCAATCAGCTGTCTGAGGTGCCAACGTTTAGACACTGTTGCCTGACAAAAGTCAGGTCTAACAAAAAAACTACATCCCTTTGCGGTATGCCTTTTACCTGGTCTAGCCAGATAAAAGACGGCTTCTCTTGCCAAAAAGTTATTAAATATGACCAAGATTGCTCTAGGATAGTCACCTTCTTTTTTCTTAGGTTTGTAAGTTCTGGAAATGCAATGGAAAAAAGTTCACAAATAAAGTTCCGCACATCCAATCCACCTACATTTTAGGGAACCCCCAGAACTCGCAGATTATTCCTTCGAAATTGATTTTCCAATTCGGTAAGCTTAAAGCTAATATCATCCCATTGTGCTTTAACAGAGGAAAGTTTTGCTTTCTGTGTGGCAACTTCGTCCTGGAGAGTAGATATTCTGGTCTCTGCTTCAGATACCCTGATAGAAATATCAGTACATATTTTAGTGGTACGTCGAACAGCGTTCTGCACTTTTCGGGATTTAGCTTGAGTACAGGCAATCTCGATCTTGGTATCAGATCTAGGTGCCACCATTGTATGGTAAATCACAGCTAAAGTCACTTCAGGGTCAGAGTGAGAATCAGATACTACAGGTTGAACCTGCTCCTTTGTGGAGATAGGCTGATGAGCTAAGGTATCATTTGGGCCATTAGATTTATTTCTTGTTGCCTGTGATTTTCTGACCTGGTGCTTCTTGACAGTAGTTGCTGAACCAGGCGAAATTTCATTTAGTCCCGCAACCTCCTCTAAACTGCTGTTGGCAGGATAGTCAGCCCAGTCCCTATCGATACTCTCATCAGACGTGAGGTCAGACATTGAAAAAAATGTATCATTAATTTCTTGCGTTTCAGGAGCGTCTTGACTGGGAGTTTTACTAGCTTCCACAACAATTCTTGTTCCAAGTGTATTAGAAGTATTCGATATATCACTTACTCCTATATTTTCTGTAGTAGAAGCTATCCTAGAAACTGCATCTCCCATAATGCCATTCAATACGGTCTCAACCTCAGACTCTAGCTCAATTGCGTGCGGTTGAGCTAACACAGGTATATCAAATAAATCAGTGTCCTGAAAGTGTCCCTCTTGAACTATTGGAATCGCCATGCTGTCACTGTCTGTTCGAGCTGAATTTCCTTCTGGAAGAGCTGTTCTGGAAGAAGCTGCTCCCACACGTTGAGCTTGTGCATTTTTAATTGTTTGTTTTTCAAACAGGGCTGGTACTGTTTGTGATTAAATATTTTTGTTTCCAAGCTCACCCCCTTTCTTTGACACCGCTGGTAGCTGATTAATAATAGACTCACGAACTTTCACAGTATCCACCGGAGGAACCTCGACTTCAGGATCCTCGACTCCTTCAGCTATTGTGGAAGGTTTTGTTCTGCCGCTCCTAGTAACAGGTGGCTTTGGAGGAGGATTAGCGGAGGAATTTGCAGTCTTTAGAGGCATGGTAGCACTGCTACCCAAAACAATGCAGCATGATTGCCCGAGCCGAAATGAAGAGAAACGCCAAGCCTGGAATGGTTATTGTAGTACTCGAGCAAGTAACAGCGTTGAGTACACCATCGAGGGCGGAGGGCAGGGTCTCTGAGCCGGCACTGAAATGCTAACAAGAACCAGCGAAGCTGCCCGATCAAATTCGCTCCAAGGCTTCCGAGGCTTCCGACCGATAAATCCTCAAATCAGACCGTGCCGGTATTTCTCTCAGCGAGTCATCCACAGGAAAGGTCTTCACACAAGGTAGATTGTCTAGTTCTCTCCCTTCTCCTTCTTCTGACCGGGAGTGGAGGAGTCGGCAGCTCACACCGCTAAACTAGCGGCCGCCATCTTGCCTCTCAGCCACCTTCCAGCAATCATTTTAATCCTCAATCAACCTTTTTCTTAAATGTCTATGTAAAGATTCTGTTTATTGAATTATTTTACTATTCCCTCACTAAAATGTAGCAAACGCTGAAGAAACATCACAAGCATATTAAAAGATCAAAACATGTATGTGTAATTCCCCCATAGGTTACACTTCATAAAACCTGTGCACCATCATGCAATAATTATTTCTGTAATATGTGCTAATCATTTAGGACAATATTAAAAAAGCAATTACAACTTCTGAGTTCCTCTTCTCCTGAGCACTCGGCCTATACCTACTAACTTTACGCTTGTGGCTGCTGACGGCTTCAGCTTTGCTTCCATCTCTGGTAGAACCACGGGAAACTCAATAGATGTGTTCCGCTATTAAATAGGTGCCATCCTGGAACCCATTATTATGGACATCTAACTCCAATGGTGGTACCTTCGGTTCTGTCGCTTACCTGTAGAGGATTGACACACATCCTCATTTGAGGAGTAGGTAGATTTGAGGACACAGCCCCCCTCATATGTTTGCATTGTTACCATACTTGTTTTATTACTTATTCCTCCACATGGTTTTCATGGTCCATCAACCCAACTTATGTACACTACTTTATTCATTTATCTATTTATTTACAGTTTCATATAGTGCATACTAGACCCATGCGTGTCAGACCTCTTTACGATAATATTAGGAATATATTAGCAAGAGTCCAACAAACGCATTATAGCAGGCAGTATGCAAAACGTTTGCAAGAGGCGGGATGAGAAAATTGGGGGGAGGGTTATGTAGGTACATATTTCTGAGTAAGTAGCAGCATTAAGTCATTAACCCCTCATATCTCCTCCTCATCCCAGTTCTTGCAATGTGAGGCATTCTTGCCTCACGACAGGCTTATACAACCACATGTGTTTTTTTAATTTTCATTATGTGAGCCTCACACACCCACCTCCATGCCTGTTTGTTTTCCTGCCTGGCATGGTGGTCAGAGTGTTGGTGTTTCTGGTCCGTAAGAGTTCCTATGCCTGACGTTTTCATGGTGCAGTGAGTTTTTTGTTTTTCTTTTATGACTATGTTTTTTAACTGTATAATGCAGACCTCACCGGTGTTCTGGTCGGTTGCATTCCTGCTCCGTTGCTAAACGCACTCCTCCCGCATGTGCATGGCAGTGGCGGGGAGCTTTTCTCTGCGTTCTCTCTTCGGGTCATTTTGGTACTCAGTTTCCGCGGACATGGTCTTTGTTTCTGTGGCTGTGGGGGAGTCAGGAGGGCTGTCCTTTTTGGTGATTCTAATTCTTATGTTGGTTGAAACTTGGTTGCCTGGAGAGAGTATTTAAAGGGAGTTGCTGGGCACTTCCTGGTTTGTTCTGTAGGTTTCTGTGTGGTGTTTGTTCTACCTGCTTATGCCATGGGGGATGAAGATTCCTCTTGAGGTGCCAGGGAAATCTCTGTCCAAAAGGAATATTGTACAGGATCTGCAGGAGGATGACCCGTTGCCGATTTCCAGGTCTGATTTTCAGGAATTACTTAATTCTGCTGTGCAGCCTGTGCTGTTTGTGCCTTCTGCAAAAAAACTAAGGGGATGGTGCATGAGGACATGGACAATTCCCCTAAGGGAAGTATATCCAGGGGATGGTTTTTTCAGATATGTTGGTCCATATTAGTGAGGTGCTGGGGTTTGATGCTAAGTCGTTGGCTGGTGATAGTTTTTATTCCCAGTCTAGTACCTCTGTGGTAGATGACCTGCCCTTTCATTATGTCATTAAGGACATTCTGGCTAAGGAAGGGCTTGAGGTCGACAAGCAGGGGATTACTCACTTTTTGAGTAGTTTGATTCCCAGTTTCCTCAAGTTCCTAAAGTCAGTTCTATTTGCCCTCCATGGCTTCTTCTTCTTCGTTATCTTCGGAGGAGACTTTTCAACACCTTGTTGGGAGCACTTTTTCTCCCTCCTGCTTGGATCTCTACCCTACAGCTTCTTCTGAGGGACCTGCTAAGTCACCCATCTGCCCTGGCTTGGCTTTGGTTATGGGTCCAGGGGTTGATTGCTGCCACCACATCTGTGGTCCCTCGGTGAATCATCTATGGTCTCAGTGGGACTCCTCCCATGCAGGTTACAATGCTTTAGTTCCTCTCTCCCCCGTTCTGGTTCAGGATTTCCACTGGTGGCATTGCACTCCACATCTGGAAAAGGGGGGGTGTTTTCAACTTCCTTCTCCCCTCTTATTGACAACGAACACCAGTGTTTGGGAAGGGGGCCATGTTGGTGGCTGTTTGGTAGATGATGCTGTTCTTTCAGGTTTCACTCCGAGGGGCAAATCTCTTGGTTCGTACTGACAATCAGGTGGCTCAATGTTACTTGATCTGCCAGCGGGGGACCCGGTGCACGTCTCTCTGAATCTGCTGGCTTCCATGATTTGTACCTGGGCTGAGTCTAGCCTGTTGGCATTGAGGGCTGTTTACATTCAGGGGCACCTGAACTTTCATGCGGACAACTTGACTGCAACCTTCCATGTTTAGGTCTGTTTCATCTGTCTGTTCCCCTGTTCCGGGGCCTTTGTCTTCGGTTTGGGACTCCTTGGATCAATCTTTTTGCTTCTCTCACAACTCTCTTCTCCCTCAGTTCTGTTCTGAGGTTGTTTGTCCACAGGCTTGGGCAGTGGATGCCCTCTTGATTCCCCTCCTCCCAAGGGTGATGCAGAAGATTCAGGGGGAGAGGGTGTCTGTGCTCTTGCTCGCTCCTTTTTCGCCTCACCGCCTTTGGTTTCTGCAGCTGATGCAGCTGGTTGGGGGCACGTTTTTCTGGCTACCAGTGGGTCTGTCTCCACTTCAGTTTCCTCTTCTGTATTTACCTCATCTTCGTTGATTAAATCTCATGACCTGCCTCTTGAAAGGTTGACAATGGAATCTTTGATGGCCAGTGACATTCTGCAGTGGTGTAGACCTTCTACCCTTAAGATCTATGGTAAGCATTGGGGCTCTTTTGTCTCTTGGTGTTCTTCTCATGGTGTGTACCCTGTTGTTGGGTATCCAGCCTCTATTCTTGGTTTTCTTCGAGAGGGGTTTTTGAAATACCTTTTTTCTTCTAAGTTGGCTGCTCAGTGGGCTACGGTTCGGGCATGTAGGGATCCAGGGGCCTCCGTGGAGGGTGTTGCTCCTTTGATGAGTCAGCTGCTCCAGAGTTTTCAGATTTGTCATCCAGTCACTCCTTAGATTGTGTCTTCTTGGGATTTGCCACCTGTTTTTAAGGGGTCTTCAGTTGCCCCCTTTTGATCACTTGTTGGAAGCTGACTTATTGTGGTTGTCTGCTACGGTGGCGTTTCTGTTGACCATAGTCTCCTCTATGATATTGGGTGAGTTGGGTGCCTTGCTTGAATCCTTTCCTTATTTACAGTTCTTGCACAACAGGTTGGTTTTGTGGCTTCACCCTGCTTTTCTTCCTAAGGACTCCTCCAAATCCGATTTGCAGCAGGAGGTGGTTATCCCTGATTTGCCTGGGGATGGGGATATGCTTGTTCCTTCGGCCTTGGTGGTTTTCAGGACCAATCAGTATTACCTTCAACGTACCCTGGGGTATTGTCTTTTTCCTGTCCTTTTGTCTGCTGTGGGGGTGGGGCCAAAGGGAAGGAGGTATCTACTTCCACCATCAGTCGGTGGGTGTGTTTGGTGGTCTGCCAATCCTATAAGTCTGTGGTTATGCCTATTCCGGCTCAGGTGCAGGAACGTTCTCTGTCCGCTTCCTGGGTTGAGATGGCAAGGGATTCAATCCAGGAGATTTGTAGGGGGCTACTTTGCGGTCCCATCATACTTTTGTCCATCATTATCACCTTGATGTTTTGCATGCCTCTGCGGACAATTTTCCTGTTGGCATCTTGAACACTGCTGTGTCTTAATCATTTTTTTCATTAAATGTTTTGTACTTTTGCATGGACCCCTGGTGTCCTGTGGTTTTATTCTTGTTTTCTGCTTGTGAGGTCCTTACATTGTAAGGACTTGGATGAGGAGGACATTTGAGGGGGGTACTGTTTTGTTACTAAACGGTAATCTTCATTATCCTGATTAAGGTCCTCCTCATCCCAGTCCGGTTCCCTCCCTCTCTACTGTTGTGTTTGTGTCTGGACTTGTTAATAACAGTTATGGCGGTGGGGGAGAGGGACTTATAAGAATTTTTTTCAAAACACTAGCATTTTTATAAGCCTGTTGTGAGGCAGGAATGCCTCACATTGTAAGGACTGGGAAGAGGAGGACCTTAATCGGGGTAATGAAATTTACCGACGAGTAACAAAACATTCTTGACATTTTTTGAACCTGGAATGTTCTAGAAGTAAGAATTAGGAAATGCAAATAGAATCACAACCAAAGACTCCCTCACACAGCTGACTGGGCATCAGGAAAAGGGAATTAAAAAGTCAAGTCTCTAATCGCAGATCCTCAGAAGGGTTTCACGTTGGCATTTCCCTCTTAGTTGCATGCTTTCTTTTAATATTCCAAACATTTTATTCCCTGGGAAGAAGCACTTTTACTATCTGCTTCCTACTATGAAGTCAGGCAATTTTATGAAGCCAAAGACCTTACAACATGAATAGACACTGGGGTTCAGATCAGCCCCGTCTGACATTATCTTGTATGGGTCAGCAACCTTCAGCTTGACCTTATTTTAAGTGTTATTTTACATTTGGATCCGCTACCTGATTTTCCAGTTTAGGATTTTTTATTCACTGATGCTTGCCACAGCAAAGTCATCTGTCTTGGAGTTGTTTTTGTTAGCCGTTTCTTCAATTAAATCTTTCAGCCACCTACAACTGCCACATGCTTACCGGAGCATGGTACTACTGGCGACTTCTTTGTCACCTGGCTGCTCAAACAACTGCAGGTTGGAACATGCAGTCCATACTTTCTTTTAAACAGTCACTCGTAGAACAAATGTGCCCCATTTCAAACCAAGGCATTAATTTGATGTCCTTTCGGTGGAGCAGTACAGAACTACCTGTTCCCTTACTTGGCCTGAGGAAACAGATGAACAGGTACAATGTGACTTTTAGGACCACAGTCATAGCAAGCTACAGCAGAGCCAATTCTATGGCATTATGCAAACAACATTTGTGCACGATGAGTGTTTGCAAGCATAAGCAAATAAAACAAAAGTGCTTGTTTCATGTACTAAGGTGCAGTCCTCAAATAGTCAATTTGTGACTCATCTCTAGCTCTCTTATTTTCCAATTGGTCCCATAGTGACATCCTTTTCTACAAAAATGCTTCCTGGTAGGTCTATCATATTATTATTACAATTATTAACCCCTTTTAGCCACAATGAATTCCACATATTTCGAGTGGTCTTGAGACAGTTGTGGTAATGGTGTGAGATGAATATCTTCAGAAGGTGACCCTTTTGAAGATGATTTTCTGCACTCTACCCCTGCCACGGATGAAGTCGGAAATTCTAATTGTCTGAATGTATGTGTTTTTAGGGTTAAATTAGAAGTATTTAGCAATGTTTATCTTGCCAAATGTCTTCAATATTGTGGATTGTGAGGGTCATCTGGATCGGTTGTTTCTAGGTTGCGGGGTTTCAGACTGACCCTGAAGTTGAGTGATTTATTGGTCCCCTATTACTGTTTCTTTCATGAAATCTTTAGACCACCTCTCAGTAGCACTTGCTGTTCGGGGCACTGCTGCCAACAGCTTTTTTCCTGTTCACAGTACGCAGTGATTTCTTTGTCACTTTGCTACTCATTTAAATGCCTGCTGGAAAAAGTTGTCCTTTTTTTTAAACAGCTACTCACAGATCAAGATTGCCCTTTTCCAAACACAGATATTAATTTGACTCTGTTTACAGTGAGCCGAACAACGCTTTTTTCCATATTTTAGTACTTTGGTACCTTCATACCAAAGTACACAGCTATCTTCTCGAAGATGATGCAGTATTTGCCTAACATATGCAAGTTATGCTTAATGTCCAGATGACTTAAAGAACTTGTATGGGCTAGTGCAGTCAGCTTGGATCACTTATAATATCATTCACATGCCTGCTTTTCCAAATTGTTCACTGTGCAATTGTGAAAGCTTTACCTCGGATTTAAAGTAATACTATTTTAGACTTTGTTTCTTCCTTATTCGATTTCAATTAGATATTTCTGCATTATCGAGTGACACTTAGGACCCCCATTTACTAATGGGAAAAGTTGCTTGCTTTTGTGCTAAGGACCATATCAGAAAGGTCCAGTACTTATTGCAGGATCTTGGACCCTTCAAATATATCTGAATATTTAAGCATCATAAGCGAGTATGTAGTTTAAGATTGCTACTGTACAATCATTCAACAACTACAGTTGCCTAGACTTTTGCCCAAACAACCCTAAATATAAATAAATATAAATGGGGCAACTCTAAGTATTGCAGTGCTATATCAAGTTAAAGAAATCATTCATTCAAATGAATAGAAAAACACATCAATAAATACATCCGTCAGCTTGAGCACACAGTTTATTTTTTTTGGATGACGTTCTAATTTGTATCTTCTTGTTTAGATTTACTTTAAAGGTGATCATACATGTAGGGTTATCAGATCTGCTTCATAAATTACCATGCCAACAACTGAGAAACTCCAATCTGCAATTAAAAACATTGATTATTTTAGTTTACCTCTTCACGTCTGGTAGCTGCAATGACCATTAAGTTTTAATTTATCCATCAAATCAATTTACCTCCTTTGATGTTGCAGACGGACCCAGGCCGTCCCATTTGCTGGTGGACATGTGCGGAGGACGGCCAGGGGACGTCCAAACCCCACCCACTGATTAGAATGCCGGCACTGCGACGGAATTTGCACCATGGTCAATGTGTTAATATCTGATAGAATTTGTGGTACTGGTTGAGGGGAATGAAAGCCTCACTGAGACAACCTGGAGAAGATCTGGCTCCACGCTCGCACACCGGACACCCAGGCAGTCCACAAGGACACCACCCGCAGACACCACCACCTCATAAGACAAGCCAAGAGGTCCTCCTACACAGACCGCCTACGGATTCCACAAGAATTGAAGCACTCCACATGTGATAGCCCAAATTCAGCTTAGTCCATAACGCGTTTCGCCGAGGTTATTTAATACCTCTCGGCTTCGTCAGGGCTGGAAACAATACAAAATAATATGCTCTTACCATATTATACATTTCCGTACATATTTTGAGAAAAGATAGAGCCCCGCATGGCCCATTAGAAAACCCGTGTACGTATTTACACACAAAGGGGTGATTACATGCTTGTTCTCAAAAAATATAGCAATTCATTACTTAAAATAACACAAACAACCAATTCATTAATTTCCAATGTGGAAACAAAAACTGCCTACACCGATTTGGTGAATTTGTTCATGCACAATGCAAGTGGAAATAAACATCAAGTGAAATTGCTCCCACAATTCCAGAGTCTTTTTAAACATAATTCAATACTCATGTTTTACCTTGTCTTCAATTCAGAACTGCCTAGGAGGAGAAACAGACCCTTACTCTCAAGGCATGACAGGAAGACCTGCTTGATTAGGTTCAGATGACAGATAATCTTTGTTTCATACCTTAAATTTCTTACTGGGGTGCTTGAACGCATTAATCTCTGCACTTTGTGCTTAGCGGAGGGAACAGTATCCTTGAATTTGTGAACTCTAAAAGGAAATATACAGCCATGTGTAAAACAACTCACTCTACCTCTATTTGTGCTAAGTCTCGGCATTTCCTTAAGTTTTTGTTTCCACATTGGAAATTAATGAATTGGTTGTTTGTGTTATTTTAAGTAATGAATTGCTATATTTTTTGAGAACAAGCATGTAATCACCCCTTTGTGTGTAAATACGTACACGGGTTTTCTACTGGGCCATGCGGGGCTCTAGCTTTTCTCAAAATATGTACGGAAATGTATAATATGGTAAGAGCATATTATTTTGTATTGTTTCCAGCCCTGACGAAGCCGAGAGGTATTAAATAACCTCGGCGAAACGCGTTATGGACTAAGCTGAATTTGGGCTATCACATGTGGAGTGCTTCAATTCTTGTGGAATCCGATTGTGCCTAATCATTTGATTACGCAGCGAGGAGTTGGGTGTTTTCCTCCTATAACTTTGAAGCACCCTTAGAGTCTGTTGTTGTGTTTGGAATAGAGGGTGTGATACTTCTTTAGCGCTTGCATAACTCCAATTAGCACCCGAAGTTTAGTTCACAGACCGCCTAGACAACAACGCACACAACAGCAATGAGCTCTTCCGCATCGTGAAAGAACTCTCCAACCCCAGCGCCAACGCCAACGCCAACGACATCCCTCCCTCACAGGAACTGTGCGATTCCCTCGCCAACTTCTTCCATTGCAAGATCGCTGACATCCATGACAGCTTCAACACCGCAACGACCCGACCGCACCAGACCCCACCCCTCCCGCGCGCACCATCAGCACCAACCATCTGACTTCCTGGTCCAACGTCTCTGACGACGAGACGCGCAAAGTCATGAACTCCATCCACTCAAGATCACCAACAGACCCGTGCCCACACCACATACTCAACAAGGCAGGCGCAACCATCGCACCCCAACTACAGAGGGTCATCAACGTCTCCTTCGAAAATGCGACATTCCCGGAAATCTGGAAGCATGCCGAAATCAACACCCTCCTCAAGAAACCCAAGGCACACCCTAATGACCTCAAGAACTTCCGGACCATCTCCCTGCTCCCGTTCCCGGCGAAGGTCATCGAGAAAATCGTCAACCTGCAGCTGACCCGTCACCTGGAAGAAAACAACATCCTGGACCCATCCCAATCCAGATTCAGACGAAACCACAGCACCGCGACAGCCCTCATCGCAGCCACAGACGACATCAGGCACCAACTAGACAACGGGAAAACATCTGCCCTTATCCTCCTGGACCTATCGGCCGCCTTCGACACGGTCTGCCGTCGCACACTAAAGACCTGCCTCCAGGAAGCCGGAATCCAAGAGAAGGCCCTCGACTGGACCACATCCTTCCTCTCCGCCAGATCCCAGAGCATCCGCCTCCTGCCCTTCCGATCCGAACCCACCATAAGTGTGGCAGGGTATGCTCAGATGTGAATCCCTTGCTCACTTTGACACTGGATTCAAGCAAGCCGGGCTGAAGAAGGCTGGAATGCCAGAAACCGGTCCTCGGAAACTTGTTTCTGGTCCAGGGAAGACATGGCTTGGCAGTTCGGGCTGAACTGTTCCCATGAGGCACAGGGTCAGACTGATTTGCATATAGCTATGTCTGAACTGGGGTGGCAGAGTGGGCTAAAGAATGGTGATGGATTAAACCCAGATCTTTTGACTGGGTGTGAGTGTTTGATTGATTCGGATGCTCCGTCCATCACCACCCCCTTTTGTACCGCTTGAGGCATTCTGTTAGCATAACAGTTTTCAAACACTGTTTTATCGCGGAAGGCTTGCTTCCCCATCTGCTGCTCTGGCGTTACTTTCCACAACTCACCCGAAATAAAAAATATTAGAAACTCACCAGCCTTTGGAGAGGCACACCTTTGGGGATGACATTCTCTCCACATCTGGTTGTCCATCTCAATGCACCTGCAGGTACCCTTAACAGGAAAATCATGAGAGGGGGCACCTTCCTTCTAAAACTGGTTCTCATTGTCTGTTAACAGCAGTTCCCCCTTTTTCCCCATTGGGATCTGTCAATCTGAAGATACGTAGCACCGTGCTGCCCCCTCCATAAAGCAGTCATTCTCTCCGTCAAAGTTACACCTTTCCAATCACACCTGTTTTTTCTACCTCCACCCCCTCTCTTTTGCATTGATTCATTTTCTTTCTTACTCCCAAGTTCTCACTCTTCCAGCATCGGTCACGTTTATGTAATAATGTAATCCACCACTTACTCTCTTTTTGTTTCTCTCTTCCTCCTGGTGCCTTCTCTGCCTCCCTCACTCACACACTCATGTCCTCGTTTTCTCATCTCTACTCTTTACAGCTCCCCAGAATTAAAGCCTGAGATTTACTATTGCTTTGTACTGGGTTTTAGTCACTTTTGATGCAAACCCAACACAGAGCCTTAGTTTGGGATTTACTATCCAAAGCAAACCAGGATTTGTGTTGGCAAGTATCTCAAAGTAACTCAAAGTTGTGATATGTGTAGGAGGATTAGAATACAGTGCACACTTATTCAAGTGGTGCACCTTGCACTAATCCAGACAACCCTTATGGCCCATTTAGTGGTCTTTGATAACCATAAAAGCTCTCTAAGTGGTAGTCTGTGAAGAGCAGCTTGCATCCTTATTTTGAAGGTGTATTAAGTCGCTTGTTTTACCAGTTTAATCTTTAGTGTAAGTTAGATGAAAAGAAACCACACAGTGTTTAGCAAGAACCAGTCTATTTATTACAACACATCACTAATTCCTTTGGTCTATCTCCTACCTAGAGATATCATCACAATACATAAGAATACTTCAAAAGCAATCAGGTAAGTAGCACACAATACAGTGGTCTCCAGAGAGAGATCAAACCATATATTAAGGAAGTGGAATGTGACCTGCTAAAGGAATTTTGACTTAGACCAGAAGGCTCTGAGGAGCTATTGACACATGGAAACACCCAATGTAGGTACCAAGGAATCCCACGGAGGCTGTTTGCAGAGTGGAAACATAGCTGTGTGCCCAATAGAAGTAAAAGGGGAAGTCACAGTTACATTTTGGAAGAAAATGGACCCTTCCTGGCGGACCCAAAAAAAAACAATTGGAAGACAGAAGGTTAGAGAGTCACCCCGCCCATGGATGCCTCATGAACCAGGTTACCTACACCACGGAAGCTGGGTGCATAGGGGTGAAGTGCGTCCGAACCTGATTTAGACAATAATGAATGACTTTGAGGAAGATGCCTCTGGAAAAGACTGTGAAGGAGTCTGGTGGAATCCAAGAGTGGATTCTGTGAGTTAAGAACCTGCAAGCAGAGGGGAGAGAGTCCATGCCACTCGAAGGTAACTAGGAGGCATGGAGACACAATGCCCACCGATGTTGGGAGGTTCTGAAGAGGCCATGGTGACATTGTTGATGCAGCTGTGGGGACCAGACGATCACGAGGAAGACAGGAGCTGTGCATGAGCTGTCCCTTGTTGGATGTCGTCTGTGTCTGGCTGGAGCACCAACAAGCCATGGTAATAGCAACTGGCATGGAAGATGAAAAGAGGCAAATGTTTGGACTAGCAGGATCTAAGGGACTCACCAGGAGATTGAGAGTTAGAGCAGGCCCAGAGCAAGCAGGGGAGCCCACTGAAGCAAGAGAATATGCTCAGGAGGACCCACAGGCCGAAGGCAAAGAAGTCGCAAGAGTACCTCAGGCAGCCTACCAAAGATGGAGGCCATGCTGCAAGGACTGCAGGGAGGACACTAATCTGCAGGAAGTGGGGTGCTGGCAGCTGAAGCTTCTTGTAGGCCGAAGATCTCTGGATTGCCGAGACAACAAGCCTTGGCAGCAGCAAGTCAACGCAGTGCACAGGGGTTTTGTCCCAGCAGTTCTGACGAGTGATACTGACCTCAAAGTTGCAGGTCAGGCATCGAGGGAGTTGCAGAACTACCACCTGTGTTGCAGGGCCTTAGGAAGACTGTAGGACATCAGGAGCAGCAGACAAGTTAGCTTTATTGCAGTGCCTGTAGATGCAGGGGAATTACTCCTTCACTCCAAAGGAGATTTATTCAGGTCTATTGAAGAACTTTGATGAAGTACAGACACAGAATGAAGAGGACTTGGAAAACAGAGAGACCAGGACCAGCAGGAGTCTACCCGGTTGCAGTCTCAGTTCCAGTCGTAGTCCATCAAAGTCCAAGTGTCAAGGCAATTGAAGAGTGACATAGTTTAGGATTTTAGTGTGTCCCACAATGAATCTGAGGACCTACACACAAGTAATTCCTTAAAAACCACAAGGAAAGGGTTGGAGCACCTCAGGACTCCCTCCCAGGGAAAGGCCTGGACAAAGTGCAGGATACTCCCATGTCTTATGTTCAGTTTTGTGCCAGAGAGGGATTCAAGGGAACCTGAATTGAATCAAAATAGAGGATGTAAGAAGGGCACCGTCTCTGCCCTTCAAAGCAGTCTGGTGGCAGTGGCAAGGGCCTCCACCCAAGCTCAATACACTAAGTCCCGTCTGGCAGACGGCCACACCACCCTCTGACAGGAAACCTATTGTTCTACCTTCCTCTGCTTAGGCTTGGCTCAGCAGCAAGAAGGCAGACTAATGTCTGTGGTTAACAGCAGCACTAGCTTGATAGCAGACCTGAATAGGCTGTTATCAGGGCAGAGTGCAGGGGGGTTCCCTAGGGAGCCCCCCAGTACATTGGGTAATACTTCCAACACTGGAATCTGTAATGGAGTATGATTCCAACATGTTTAAAACCAAACATGAAACAAAAGGAGAGGCAGGGAGATTAAAGAACACTCTCTTAGTTCCCGGTTATTAGATACAAAACAAAGGAAGAGAGGTTACATTTGTCTCAGACCACAGAGACGGAGCCATTTAGGAGGTTTCTGCACTTTAAAATATGGCGCTAGCTGCACCATGGGTCTCGGGAGGGGGGTAGGAGTGTACCTGGCACATCGCCCTCAACGCTTGCCACCCGCTTCGGCACCTAGCTTCTCCTCTAAACCAAACCGGTTTAGAGGAGAAGCTAGGTGCCGAAGCGGGTGGCAAGCGTTGAGGGCGATGTGCCAGGTACTCATATTTTAAAGTGCAGAAAAACTCCTAAATCAGGAGTATTGGGATTGGGCTATTAGCTCTCCCCTCATTTTTCTTTTTCCACTTTTTCACTACTTTTTCACTTTCACGTCCCCAGGTTAGGGTGGACGATTAGAGAGTCCATACCGCCGAGGTTCACACTAGTCCTGATGAATGCCTAGGTAAATTTAGACCACTCAAAAGGTTGAAACATGTTGACTGATTAAAATTCTGAATTAAACCAAACCATTACCTTAGGCTGTAAAATTCAGACACATAAGACCATTTTTAAACTGTGTCGTAGGGATCTACTAATAAACATTTTTTTTCCGAGATACTCTTTAGACACTTTTATTATTATTCCTCACTGCACGCCCTATCACACAACCAGCTCCGCAGTCTTCTGGCGTCGTAGCACACCGAGGAGGCACTCGGCCTCGGAGGTGGGGCCCTATGATGAAGCATAACACTGACCAGGTCGGTGTGTGAGGGCTTTCCTATCCATCCAAATTGGGTGTGTAAACTCGCTCTGTACATGGCTCCGTCTCTGTGGCTTCTGAGACAAATGTAACCTCTCTTCCTTTGTTTTGTATCTAAAACCAAACATGACCAGGTTTAGTGCAGCCATTATATAGATAGACATCTTGTAATGACTGAAGTCCACTATATGCCATAACATTTCTGATTACACTTACAATGCCTTCTGAATCAGATCTGGGGTTTGTAGGGGTGTCCTGCTCATGCAGGGGCAACCTCGCACTTATAACTGAGCACCCTGCCCTCAGGGCTGAAGAGCCTGCCATAGAGATGCTAAGTGCAGTGACATCAGATATAAGGACACGTATGTCTGTTGCATAGGCACTAGGCTTATAGGGGAACACCACTAGCCAATTGTGGAGGTACCAACATTTTTACCATATCAATTTAGGGGAGAAAACTCAGCTGCTGGGGTCCTGATTAGCAGAATCCCAGGAGACTAAGTTAAAGTTAAAGTTAAAAACACAACATCAGGCAAAAAGTGGGGAACACCACCCCAGAAGGACCCTACCTTCCTACAAAGTGCTACTTTTCTCTAAGAGGGTGTTCCATGTGTAGGAAGCTGGCACTTTATGTAGTCAATCAAAAGCCGTCCACTGTGTAAAGAGTCCAGGCAAATCCCAAAGGAATTACAGATGCACATATAACAACCCAAATGCTCCTTCTGTGGTAGTGTAGGGGAGCAGTTAGGCATAGAAGAGGATAGTGCTAAGCATTTATTGCACACACAAAGTCAGTAAATGAGACACACACTCAATAGGATAATACAACACCATTTTATTTTAAACCACTTACTTTTATATGAATTTAGATGCCAAGATAATCGGAATCAGGTAAGTACTTTTTTGTCATTAATTTTGAGAGTTTTCAGAAGCTGACAGGCAATTTTTAGGAGTGGTAATGTTATCATATTAGGCAAAAACATTTACTATATTTGGGCGCTTAACAGCGACTTATAGGACTGTGCTTCAGGACTTAAGATCAGCACTGGGCAAGGTCCAAGGCCACACCACCAAGCCACATCAGGAGGGTCTGGAGCATCTGGGTGCAGAGGCGTGTCACTGCTTTGGGTGTCCCGTTCACTGTAACAAAAAATGGTCTGGAAAGAAATAGGCTGCAAGCTGGAATGGGGGGTTGGTCCAGTGGAATCCATGAGGGGCTTTGGTCCAGTGGAATCCATGAGGGGCTTGATCCTTGAGATCCTCACAGATGTAGAGACACAGTTGGTCTACTTCTCGGGCTTTGGGCTTGGGTGTAGTGGTGTCTTTTGGTATCAGGTTTCTGTGCTGAAGTCACTCACAATTGGAAGGGGGTGCTGACCTATGCCAAAGAGAAAGGGCAGAAATGCACCGTATTTATGCAATGCAGTGCATGCATGTCCTTTCTCCATGCACTGGTGCTGTCTCGACTGCTTAGCGCCGACATGGACACCCTTACGCCATGATCCAAAGGTGCATGTGTTGTCAGCAGGTTTGTTTTTGTGCAAGAAGGGGCACCTTCCCACACAGAAGCAATTATAAGAGGTGTATTCCTCTTTCTATGTTAGCTGCAGAATGAAGCACACATAGAAAGAGTAAATAACCAGGAGAAGTAAAGAAATTTCTCCTCTTCACGCCTCACCTCGAACTTCCCAGGTATACAGGATTGTGTAAGTCTGTGGCAGCATCAAAATTCATGGGTGTTGCATGAGAAAGCCCACTGCAGTGCCAAAGGAATGCCTCCCGCGGAAAGATTAAGGCAACGCTGTGCTTTGTGCTATATTTATTAGGCTTCCAAAGCCATGCATAGGAGTTTTACATGGCCTCAAAGATATGATTTTGTAATCTGCACCACCGTAGCATCAGAAAAAGTTAGCTCTGACGGTGCAGGGGCTTGTAAATAAGCATTTTGAAGCACACATTGAAAGAGGAAAACACATTTCTGGATTTATTTTTGTACTGAAAGGTGTACCTTCCTGCACAAAACGAATCCTGCCTGCATTGGAGGCACCCTTGCACCATGGTGCAAGGGTGCTCATGTTAGCACTGGGTAGCAAATTGTGAAACCAGTGCAGGGAGACAGGACAGCAAGGCAGCATATTTCATAAATATGGGGCATTCTTGCCCTTTCACATTGGTGTAGGGCAGTGCAGCCGAAGACTTGGGGCGCTGCCCAGCATCAATTCCTCATAAATGAGGCCCTAAGGATCAATTACAAAAAAGTAAGCAACCCCCCTCACTCCGCAAGAAGGAGTTTTCTATCCTGCACTCATGCTTAAGTTGCCCCTTGTGAAGTAGGAGTAGGTCATCCTGCCTTGATTTTTTGGCATTTTGAGACTCACAGTTTTATACCTAAGATAAGCAACACCACAAGAACTATGATACTAGATTGCAAAGAAAAAAACAAACTTGAAGAAATTATATTTGCCCTGGTTATAGGTTAAGGTCTATAGGCATATAATGCTGACACATGGCAGAGTTGTTACATTACAAAGTTTTCTGTCTCATAAGGGTGAGACCTTCAAGGATTATTCCATTAACAATTGGAACAGAGCATCCTCTGGGGTTATAGAAAGGGAAATGACACAAGCAGTCAGGCCAGGTGCATGCGTTGGTGATGAAAATTTCTGCTTATTTTTCCTGGAGGGCGAGATTCCACACTAAACATAATTAAAAGTAGAGTTGGTTGAATATGAGCATGAAAAAAACAGAATTCCTCCTTGGTACAGTCACAACATCTCATTTATAGACACACCATATACCCGAAACAGCAATGTCAGAGCATAAATGCACCATGTCTCAAAAAATATATATAAAAACTAATATTTATTTCATATAATAAAAACGCATATGAATAAAAAACAATATAGGTTAAAACAAGGATCTAAAATAATCTTTGCATGCCATTTAAATGCTCAATCCAAAATGAAAAAATATACCTATAAGCAAGACAAAGGCAGGAGAAAAAAGACAAATTCAATCCATATCAATAAATAGAGACACCAGCCACTAGTAGATTCTCTGTCACCGTTGGAATATTTTTCTAATCTTTCCCACTAACCCTTGTCTCCTCCCCTGGGAATGCCAGAAATTGTATTTCCACCCTTTTCCTGCATTGATCGATATCATACCTCTATGCAGGGCTGTAAGTGGGATGAAAAAACTGGGAGCCTCTCAAAGGGGCGTGGCCAGTGTAATTAGGGGCATGGCTTTAAAACACTTACACTAAAAATCTGTGTTTAGCATAGTGTGTCGCCCGACTTGTATTTTGCTGTTTCTGTCACTGTATCTAGATATGTGATACAACAAATAACATCATACCTAAAAGTAAGGGCTATGGCTTTGTCAATGGTTATTAGTTGCATAAGATAAATATGCTGCAACTATGGCTTGTTGCATATAATATTGAAAAAGCTTCCAATTAAAGCTCTGGTGACCCTACCACGATGTAGCTGCTCATGCGTTTCAAGAAATAGAAGGGAAATCCAGAAAGAAAATAACTCCTTAAAGGATTTCCCTTCCCCCTCAACGCTCACCTGGCATGACATCATACTGTAACTTCTCCACTAGTGAGAAGTGAGCAGCGCACTTCGATGTGCCTGCTATCTTGAAATGGGTCCCTATCGGGCTGTTTTGTGCCCTGGCATTTTTTTCCAGACTGCAGTGACAGCAAACTGCTGCTGTCACTGCAGTCCGGAAAAAAAAATAGACCGCCTGTGCCAGGGCTCAAAACAGAGCCCAATAGAGACCCGTTTCAAGGCCCCCTTTAAAAAACTCAAGTGCTCAGACCCCTTGAAACCCGGCCCACTTAAAGCCCTGCCTGTATGTAAATCCATGTCGGAACAACCAAGGAACACAGCGGCATCAGATTGAAGTGCTCCTAGGCTCTACGAGTGGAGCTTCTCTGTCTCTATCCTTCGGCGACCAGTACTCGAGTCAGCCATACGCCAGGCTGCATCGCGCTGCATCGTGCTGATAACGGATACCGAACGTGAGTGCCTTCAAGCCTCTGAACTTTCCCTGATTGAGTGAATGAGCGGGGTCGGATCTCTTAGCTTGATTAGGCGCGCAGGTACAAAGCGCCGCATTAATAAGGGACCCGGACACCAGTTACGATCTCCGCGTGGTCCGGACTAACTCCGGGGCCCACGCCTCCTTTATTTTATAGGCTACGCGGCGTCATCCCAACACCGCGTATGCGCACACCTACGTGCGCGATAAACTAGACTGCAACATGCAGTCCTCCGACATTACATTCCTTTCAACCTTTATTTGAACAACAAACCACAGTTATCTTAAAGTCAAATACGCATCATTATCATTAATAAAGAACGATGGAGGGCCATACGGCCAGTTACCAGTCTCATGACTCGGAAATCCGCATTCAGCCTTCAGCAAAGTCCGCCAGCTGTGAAGATGGGGCTGGGTTTCTTCTTAGCCCATAGCCTGCTGCTTCCCCTCGGAACAACACCCTCCTGGGTATCTCGTGATGTGGGAGTCCGGCGGACCGGGTCCCGGCGGGGGTTAGAGGGCCGGCAGATCTCGTCGTCTCACGGATAAAAAGGCTCACTGCTGAGCTGTCACCCCTGGGGCTAGTGGCACTTCCGAGGGGGCTCTGGTTCTCTTCTGGCCTGTGGGGCGAGTCTTGACCGGATTCTTGGCAGTAGCGATCCTCTGTTGGACTGGATGCTTTCTTGAAGAAGGAAACGTTGCGCGTAACAGTCTCTCCTCCTCCCTGAGCCGTTACCATGGTGCCTGTGCGGCGCGTAACTGTCCATGGATGTTGTTCAAATGGGAGTCTGAATTTGCTCCCCGGATACCTGTCCTTCACATAGACTTGATCTCTCGCCTCAATAGACAGTTCCTTGGCCCTCCGTCGGAAGCTGGCGTAGTTGTTTGACCTCCTCCGGATGAACAGTGTCCTGCGTGCATTTACGCGGCCTGGAGTCCAGGTGTGGTGACTGGGAATTGTGTCTCGGACTATCCGTCCCATTGCTGACGGGCCTGGGGCGGCTTCCGTAGTGTGATGTGGCGGGAGCCGGTATTCCCTTAGAAACTAGTAGATCGCCTTCTCCAACGGGGCTCCTTCAGCATGGGCTATACGGATGACTTTGTTTAGAGTGCGCATAAAGCTTTCCACCTCTCCATTGGTTTGAGGCCATTGTGGCGTCACCTTCCGGTGCTGGATACCCCACTCCGTGAGATAGTCTGCAAATTCTTGTCCCTGGAAGGGAGGTCCATTGTCAGTCTTGACCCACTCGAAGATGCCGTGGGTGGCAATGTTTTTTTCAAATTTGGCCAGGACTTCTTTAGCCGCGAGTGTTGTCACGATCTCCACTACCGGGTACTTAGTGAAATCATCCATTATGATGAGCATATGTCTCCCGTCCGGCAGGTGACCGAAGTCTGCGCTCACGCGCTCCCAGGGTTTCAGGGGGTCGTCTTCCGTGATGACTGGGGGTGGGCAGTCGGGTTGTCCTGCTGCTTGGCACCATTGGCATTCTTTGACAGTCCATTCTATTCTGGTGTCCATGTCCGGAAACCACACCTTCGCACGAAGTCTGCTCTTGGTTTTCACCATGCCCTGGTGCCCTCGGCGAGCAAGTTCTATGGCTTGTTGGGTTAGACTCATTGGCATCACGATTCTGGGTCCTCTTAGTAGGCACCCCTGGTTGTCCACCGACAACTCCTCCTGTACTCTCAGCAGTGCTTCTAGGATGCTTTTTGCCTGTGGTGTCCTTTTGCCCAACGACGCTTGAAGTGTTCTCCAGTCGTTGGCCTGTATGGCATTCACCACTAGTTGGAGGACCTCATCGTTCGGGGTCGCTTCAATGATCATGTCCATGCTTATGGGCAGTGGCCTTGACCTCTCTAGTACCGCCTTCACGTATTCCTCTGTCTCCTCTGCATCTTCTTTCTCCCCGCTGGTGGCAGCCCGGGGGTGTCTGGAGAGGTAATCTGCGGGGTTGGTTTCTCCTGGCTTGAACTCCAGCTGGTAATCGTACTCCTGTAGCTGCAGGATCCACTTTTCTATTCTGGGAGGGGGTTTGGAGACCGACCCTCGAATAGGGGGATTAGAGGCTTATGATCCGTGGAGACAGTGAACGGGTGCCTGTATACATATACATGGAAGTGTCTGCAGGCCCAATGAATTGCAATTGCCTCCCTCTCAATCTGGGAGTACCACTGCTCCGTTTCAGTTAGCGACCGGCAGGTGTAGGCAATGGGTGCCCATTCTTCCTCACTTTGGCGCTGCGTCAGCACCGCTCCCTGGCTGTAGGGGCTGGCATCAACGGCTATGTTGGTCGGTTTTGCCGAGTCGAAGTACGACAGTGTCTTTTCTGCTGACAATGCGGCCTTGGTGTTGTGGAATGCCGTGCTTTGTTCATCGCCCCACTGCCAGGGGGTGGTTGACTTGGTGAGTTCGGAGGAGCACGGGGGTAGGAGTAACGAATTCCGTTGCTGGCAGAAATTAAACTGCGCAGAATACCCCTCGCCTGCAAACTCATGGGGTGCTGAAATTTGTTGAGATAAAGACCAAATCAGGTCAATTTTTTCTGCTTCACCTGGGCCAGCTCATGCCCTGAAGCCCAAACAGCCAACTTATTTTTGTTGGTTGTTTGTAGGACAGTAGGCACTATTTGTTAGAACTGAGCAGTAACAGTAGGGATCGCTATATGGTCCTGATGAGTAAGCAGTAGGGGACTGCTTACGAAACATGTCGACAGGTAGTAGCTAATGCTCTACCACACAACCCCTTCTTAATGTTCCCAGCTAGAGAAGCTAATAAATTTGTTTTTTTCTACTAAGCCAGGGAATTTTTAACTTTTCACTTTTTTTTCACTTTTTGCACACTCACTAGTGTCAGGTCCCTACACTTTCACTGATACCCATGCACCTACACATAGCCTCTGTCACATCTTAGTGCTCCCGCGTATTTCGTCTGGTCGTAGCACGCCCCGTCCCGTTATAGGGGCGGGAAGACCCCTATGATGAAGCATGACACTAACGGTTTTTTAGTGTGTGAGGGGTATTTTAACAAGCACATTGTGCTCCCATCTTTCCATGCATAAGAGAGAGCCTAGCACCCTTTAGAAAATGGTAAAAATTAAAAAATCATCACTTTTTTCACTTTTTTGATAGAATCTCTGTGGTTAAAAAAAGTCTTACTGTGGAGGGTGATTCTATCAGTACCTCTACGCTTCTCTTTCTTGGTTTGGAGTTCTCTGAGGGGCCTGGTGAGGTTGGATAGATCTGGGATGAACATCCCACAGAAGTTTACCATTCCCCGAAAACTTTGCACTTCTGATATGTTCGTCGGGGCTGGATCTGCTTGCACATCTTTGACTTTGTCAGGATCCGGGGCGATCCCTTTGTCGGAAAATGTGTATCCGAAGAAGCTGATCTTATTCTGGAGAAATTGGCACTTCTCCCTGTGCAGCGTTAGGCCTGAGTCTTTGATCCTCTGCAATACACCCTTCAACCTCTGGTTGTGTTCTTCCACGGTGTTGGCATATATGAGCAGGTCGTCACTGACGTTCAATACCCCAGGGAGTCCGCTCAACACTTCTCTGATGGTGTTTTGGAAGACTTTGGCTGCGCTGGAGATACCGAAGTTGAGGCGTCGATAACGTCTGAGGCCCACATGGGTAGAGAAGGTGGTGATGTACCGGGAGTCCGGGTGCAGAGGCAACTGATGATAGCCAGATCAGAGATCCATTTTGGAAAACCATTTTGCGCCGTTTAATTCCCCCAGGATGTCATCGATGGTGGGCGTCAAATGCCGTTCCCTCTTGACTGCCGCATTGGGTAGGCGCATGTCTACGCATATGCGGACTTGTCCCGGCTGTTTGGGTTTTCGCGCCACCATGATTGGCGATACCCACGGGGTGGGTCCGCTGACTTTCTTGATGATGCCCTCTTTCTCGAGGGTCTCGAGTTCTTCCTCCACTTTCTTCCGGAGGTGGAAGACTATTCTCCTGTGCCTGAGGGCGACCGGCTGGATGGATGGGTCTATGTGGAGAGACACTTCTTTTCCTTTTAGACATCCAATGCCTCAAAATGTGTCTTCAAACTCATCGAGAATTGCGTCTAGTTCATCCTCCAATACTGCCATTGCGTAGAAGATCAGTTGGAGTTCCTCCACTGCCCGTCCACTGAGGAGCATGCCGCTGCCTTCTTTGGTTATGTAGACAGTTGTGGGGACTTTCCGGTCTTGATGTCGTAGCTCCGTTTGGAAGCACCCGGTCAGCGGGATTGGGGTCTTCTGTCCGTAGGCGAAGACGCGGATTTTCACTGTCTTCAAGACTGGTTTGTCTCTCAGTTGGTTGTACACATCTGCCGCCATGAGTTCTATCGAGGCTCCTGTGTCAATGGTGGCCCTCACCTCTTGGTGGTTCAATCTTATTTGGCACTTTGGGAGATGCCTTTTCTTCCTTTGTGGCTGGTTGATGGCAAATACATAGTGGACTGGGTAGTCGCTGGAATCGTCGTCCATGTCTTCACTATCTGAGTTTTCCCTGATGGCATGGGCTGCCTCCGGTTTTTGTTTAGAGGACCTACAAACTGATGCAAAATGGTTCATCCGTCCACATGCTCCACATTTTCTCCCGCGTGCTGGACAGTCTTGAGCGCAGTGGGGCACGCCTCCGCAGTATCCGCATTCTTTACGCCGGTCTTGCGGCTTCTTTCCACCAAACTGTCGCGGCTTTGGCCTGACAACATTCACTTGCTCAGCCACGTTGACTTGCTCGGCCTTCACCGGTCTATGGAATGCCGCCTCCATGTGTGACGCTCTCGCTTGCAATAACTCTTTGGAGCGGCCAAGTTTCACGATGTCGGCTAACGGTTTTCCGTCCTCCTGGAGGATTTTGACTTGCAAGTTGGAGGAGTAGCATCCTTGAATTATTTGGCCAAGTATTTCTTCTTGTTCGTCTCTGAAACCACAGGTGCTGGCAAGTTCCTTCAGCCTACCGTGGAATGCGTCCAGGGACTCTTCTGCCTCTTGTCGCGCCTGTCGGAAAATGAATCATTCATAATCTTTACTGGCCATGGGCTCAAAATGTGCGTTGAGCGCGTTGAGGAGTGTGACGTAGGTATGTGGCGTGGCCTCTACTAGGGTTTTGTAGATTCTGTGGATATCCTTTCCCCCTAGGTGAAGAAGAAGCGCCCTACGCCGTTCCCTCGCCGTTCCAGCACCTTCGAAGTAGAATTGTAATCGCCCTGTCCAGTCTTAACAGCACGGCACCAGGGAAGCAGGAGCACCGTTGACTACAAACAGTTCAATGGGGGGAATGGCCACTATCTTGGCACGTGGAGATCCTTCGTGAGCAGAAGGAGGGTCACAAGCGCTGCACTCGCCAGGAAATGACACCCACCTCAGGTTGTTCACTGATAGGTTGCCAATCAAAGCATGTGCTGTGAAGCCCGCGATAAGTAGGGCCACTCCCGGTGATGGGGAGTCCTCATGTGCAAGCCTAAAGGCCTTGCGACTCCACCGGCGTGTGCAGGTTGCTGGCACGTTCCCGACTCTCACTGCCGGTCAGATGAAAACATATGCCCCCGGGGCGCACACCGCCAGCTGCACCCCCCACAATGTGTGCTCACATTCGGGGTCACCCGCACCACAGGCCGCCGCCCACCGACTACTGAGGCCGGGACAGGGAGGCCTGGCCGGGTCGACCGCATTCGGGGCTCCAGGCACAGGGCTGGCATCGGCACTCCAGCTGGGCAGACGTAGCGGCTAACTGAGCACAGCGTGAGGGTCGATCAGTGCCTCGTCGCCATTGTCGGGTCTCTTAGCTTGATTAGGCGCTAAGGTACAAAGCTCCGCATTAATAAGGGACCCGGACACCAGTTATGATCTCCGCGTGGTCCGGACTAACTCCGGGGCCACGCCTCCTTTATTTTATATATTTACAACAAGGGGTGGTGAGGGACAGAGTCTCTGAATTAAGCAGAAAGCTCTCACCCAGTCAAGAGATCAGGGCTAGATCCAACACCGTTTTTTAGCTCACTGCACCATCCCAGTTTCAGAACCTGGCTGTATGCAAATTAGCCTGTTCCTGTCCCAGTGCATGATGGGAACAGGGCAAACCAAACTACAAAAGCCAATTCTTACACTGGGAAGGAAACAAGCTCCCGGGGACCGGTTTCTGGCATTACAGCCGTCTTCGGCCCGGTTTGCTTGAATCCTGATGGTGCAATGAGCAAGGGTCTCACATCTGAGAATACCCTTCCACGCTTAGGGTGGACAAAAATATTTACAACAAGGGGTGGTGAGGGACAGAGTCTCTGAATTAAGCAGAAAGCTCTCACCCAGTCAAGAGATCAGGGCTAGATCCAACACCGTTTTTTAGCTCACTGCACCATCCCAGTTTCAGAACCTGGCTGTATGCAAATTAGTCTGTTCCTGTCCCAGTGCATGATGGGAACAGGGCAAACCAAACTACAAAAGCCAATTCTTACACTGGGAAGGAAACAAGCTCCCGGGGACCGGTTTCTGGCATTACAGCCGTCTTCGGCCCGGTTTGCTTGAATCCTGATGGTGCAATGAGCAAGGGTCTCACATCTGAGAATACCCTTCCACGCTTAGGGTGGACAAAAATATTTACAACAAGGGGTGGTGAGGGACAGAGTCTCTGATTTAAGCAGAAAGCAGGGTATACTCAGACATGAGTCCCTTTCTCACTGCTCCATCAGGATTTAAGCAAGCCAGGCCGAAGACGGCTGAAATGCCAGAAACCGGTCCCCGGTAGCTTGTCTCCTTTCTGGTGAAGAATTGGCTTGGTAGTTTAGTCTGCCCTGTTCCCATGATGCACTGGGCCAGGGACAGACTGATTTGCATATAGCCATGTTCTGAGCTGGGATGGGGCAGTGAGATAAATAACGGTGATGGATCAAGCCCTGATCTTTGGACTGGGTAAGAGTGGTCTCCTTAATTCAGACACTCTGTTCATCACCACCCCCTTTTCGGAATCGTTTTTGGCCACTATAGGTGTGGCAGGGTATACTCAGACATGAGTCCCTTTCTCACTGCTCCATCAGGATTCAAGCAAGCCGGGCCGAAGGCGGCTGAAATGCCAGAAACCGGTCCCCGGTAGCTTGTCTCCTTTCTGGTGAAGAATTGGCTTGGTAGTTTAGTCTGCCCTGTTCCCATGATGCACTGGGCCAGGGACAGACTGATTTGCATATAGCCATGTTCTGAGCTGGGATGGGGCAGTGAGATAAATAACGGTGATGGATCAAGCCCTGATCTTTGGACTGGGTAAGAGTGGTCTCCTTAATTCAGACACTCTGTTCATCACCACCCCCTTTTCGGAATCGTTTTTGGCCACTATAGGTGTGGCAGGGTATACTCAGACATGAGTCCCTTTCTCACTGCTCCATCAGGATTCAAGCAAGCCGGGCCGAAGACGGCTGAAATGCCAGAAACCGGTCCCCGGTAGCTTGTCTCCTTTCTGGTGAAGAATTGGCTTGGTAGTTTAGTCTGCCCTGTTCCCATGATGCACTGGGCCAGGGACAGACTGATTTGCATATAGCCATGTTCTGAGCTGGGATGGGGCAGTGAGATAAATAACGGTGATGGATCAAGCCCTGATCTTTGGACTGGGTAAGAGTGGTCTGCTCAATTCAGACACTCCATCGCCACTCGCCAGCAACAAGCAGCAAGCAATCATAGACCTCCAGCCTCAAGAACTGTACAGTAAGACCGTATGTGCTAGCATTTAAAATGGTGGCTGTACCCGCAGCGTTTATCTGAACCAAGCCCTCATCTAGCGCTCATCTTTGAAGTGTCATCTATTATGAATGACGCGGAATACCAATAAATAGTTTTATAAGTATTTATTGTAATACAACAAGCTCGTGGTGAGAGTTAAGGAGAGACTACCAAGAGTCTCCTGGAACTAACAGAATCCGCTGACAAGCTGGTGACATAACTTATATGGAGATGCAGCATTCCAAGGGACTTGCTTGAGAGGACCAATAAGCAGGTTGCGCGTGCATTGCCACCTAAATAAACTAGACCCATAACAGTCTTCACTCCACTTCAGCCTCAGAACTGATCCGTCACTAAGCATATAAACGGTATATCTGTTCTGCCAAGCACGATTAACAAGCACGATTAACACAGAGTGGGGTATAGAATGTGCATGTAATGGCGGCCAAATTGGCTTGAAAATAGGCGCGTTTGACCACCTGTAATGTCCATAACAGAATAAGCTTGGGAACATTGAACAAACAAAATACGCAGCACCGTATGCACAACTTTTGAAACAAAGGTGATGCAATGGAATGCATGTATGTTTTTTGACCTGAAGTTGGGCGCCTTACTTTAAGATAGCTGCTATCATAAGGAAGTACTAGCATATCAGCGATGAACCTGTCGGAGCCAACCCAAAACTCCTCTGAACTGCTCTTGAACTCTTAAAATGGTCACTTGGTAATGCTCCTCAAGTTAATGCCCTAAAGAGAACACCTACACTTTAAATACAATTCACCAGCTGCAGCCACACACCTGACCCTGACATGGTTCCCTGGCAATACTCTAGAGGAGTCTGAGGCCACGCTGTGTACTACTGCCTTCAATGTGCATTTTGAAGGTCTTTGTGCACACAGCATACGCTACTCGCTCTACTCGTTATACTGCAGTGCTGTGTGTGTGGTGGTGCACTCTACACTGTGCCTAATATATATTTTCAACAATCCACACTGTAGTTGGTTCAGTCAACAAGTACAGGTGCTGCTGCAATCAATCTAAATAGATAAATCAGTGCATATGCCTGCGCTTATACTAGTGCCTGTGTTAGTGCTGGTGCTTGTGGTGGTACTAGTGCTTGTGCAATAAGAATCAAGGTCATTCATATCAAGTCCACCAACCACTCTGTACCAGCCACTCTCCAGAGAAACGGCAACCACCTAAAAATGTCTGACAAGGAGGCTAAAAACCTCTAGAGACTTAAAACTGATCCTCCAAATCCAGACTCTCCAACAAAAGGCAAACATGACATTACTGCAACCATGGACACCATATTAAGTAAGCTGGCTGAGGTTCATGATCTTGCAAAATCAACAAAGGAAGAAATCTCTGCGATTAGACAATATATTAAAGAAACAAATGTCAGAGTGTCTGAAACAGAGATCAGAATTAGCCAGCTAGAAGACACCAAAACTAACGTATATAAAACCCTCAAAAACCTATCAATCACAACAGACTCCTAAAATAAACACTTGTTTGGGCTTGAGGACAGGAACAGAAGAGGTAACCTAAGAATTTTTGGAATACCGGAAGGAGAGGAAAATCCTTCGGGCTCATGCATTGCCTTCTTAGAAAACTGGTTCGTGCAAGCCACTAACTTGTCTTTTAGCAAACCGTTGGAATTTGACAGGGCCCATCGGGTCCCAACTAGAGCTGTAGCAAACCAGAAAACACCAAGGTGAATTGTATGCAAAACCCTCCGCTACCAACATGTAGAGCAGATCCTTGCCTTTATGCCCAAAAACAACCATATCCTGTGGAAAAACAGCAAAATCTTCATTTCTCAAGACTACAGCAAGGAAACTGTGGATACCAGGAAAGGGTTCCTAGCACTTGGACCAAGACTACGAGCCTTGAACTATCAATTTGCCTTTGCGGGTCCTGCAAAATTTTGTTTAATAATAATTCAGGGGTCCCGCACTTCTTCACAGACCACCTACAACTAAAAATATTCCTCGATGGACCAGACGATCCCATTAGGGACACAGCGACCTTGAGCCCCTCCACTATAGGCTCTGATGTCACTTAGCCTAACTTGATGCTTTGATGTGATGTAATGTTCATGAGTATTTTCTATCCTTAAGCAGGTTGTTTCCTTTTGTACATCGTTGTTTGTTCTCACTTGACTGCTAGTCTATATTGGGCTCTATTGAACCTATCCTTTGTTGAACCTGTGTTCCACATAGGTCTTAAGCACAGGTATCCAGATATTCAGGTAATCTATTACGTTCAACTAATTAGCTAGCTATCATTAGACATTGCTAAAGTGATGGGTACTGCCTAACATTTGCTTCAATCTGTGTCATGCAGTTAATTTGCGTAATGCATACACTAATGCATATACTATAGTGCGCTAATGCATACAACAATAATATGCCATGTACAGTCTGTACGCTATACACGTAATGTATGCTATGTATTGCAATGTTTTATATCAGAATATAATTCTCAGTTTTCAGCTATTAGTTCCTACACGCTGAAGTTCATTACTTCTTAAGGCACACAATGGTCATGTGCACCCAACACACTCTTGTCTGGCTCCCATGAGAGGTGAGCTCTCTTCCCTTGTCATCCTGCCTGTTATCCACATTCAGGGGTGGGTGGGAGGGTTAGGGATGAGGGGGGGTAGGGGTATGGTTTTGGTTCCTGTTTTCCTTACATTATTTTTCATTCCTTATTCTGTTTTCCATGTTGTTCATAATTGTTTTCCTTGCTCAGGTGCCTTGCCTATTTCATCAGGTGATGATCTCCGCAGTGAGTCCTGCAGTGACAGCCTCGCACACACAGGTGTTGCAAAATCTTATGTGAAGCACTATAGACGTGACGTATCTTTTTACACAGGTACAACGTTTTACTACTCAAAGGTCATGACTTATAGCACTAACTCTATATGCACAGAGTGTACCTCACTGCTCAGCAAACACCAAATAAGTGTCATATCTCTATGCCTGTATTCCATGCCTACTCCTTTAGATACCATGCCTTGTAATGATATCTTTATAGAGAAAGGTGTAACCACATTGATTTGTATGCTCCATGTAATCAGCAAACCTCTCCACTCAAGTATCACATCGTGTATCTCAAGTCTATTGTTTCACAGTGATAACTTTGCAGATATGGGTGGTACCCCTCTGAATGATATGCCTCATACATATGACATACACACATGGCTAACTTAATCAACACAAATATGGCTACTAAGTTCATTACATTCACAATTTGTAGTCACAACCTCTCTACTCATAGTGAGTAAATGGCACAAAAATTACTGCAGAGCTAGGGGCCTTCGTATGTTGTTGACAACGCAACACACTCATGATGCTGCAAGTCTCCACAGGTACCTTAGCCCATAACAACCTCAAGATAGTCTCACTGAACATTAAGGGCTTAAACAACCCTGTCAAATGAAAGAATATACTTGACTACCTCCACAAAATAAAGGGTGATGTCTTCGTACTTCAGGAGACAAAGATCGACTCAAAACTATTTAACTCACTTAGAAATAGGTCTTACAGCGACGTCGCTGGCTCTGATGTAATAGGAAAGAAACTATTACTTAACTGCCAGGAGTCAGACCGAGTGTGGGGAAAAACGCCGAAAGGAGAGCCAACTAACAGCCCCTTGGAGTTTGCCAGCAGTGTCCCTCTCCCGCCGCTGCAACCGACTGAGAGAAGCGGCCGCCGAGCGGAGGGGGGCATCTAAACTACAAATCCCATCAGGCTTAGCGGCGGTACACGCCGACTCCATCGCGCCAGGCGGCGCATAAAGGAGGCCTCACCCCGGCAGAGCGGGTGACGCGAACTATTACTTAACTGCCAGGAGTCAGACCGAGTGTGGGGAAAAACGCCGAAAGGAGAGCCAACTAACAGCCCCTTGGAGTTTGCCAGCAGTGTCCCCCTCCCGCCACCGCAACCGACTGAGAGAAGCGGCCGCCAAGCGGAGGGGGGCATCTAAACTACAAATCCCATCAGGCTTAGCGGCGGTACACGCCGACTCCATCGCGCCAGGCGGCGCATAAAGGTGGCATCACCCCCGCGTCGCGGGAGCGCGCGGGAGCGCGCCGGGCTAAGCCTGGGCAAAGGGCGGGCCCTCTGTGGCCCTCAGGGGACCAAAGGAGACGGGACGGGCCACCCCCCTAACGTCGTACCACTCCCAGGATCAAGGTGACTGTTTGCTGACCTTTACTTCTTTCATTGTTTAAATAACTGCATCAGTAACCAATATTATTATTGTGCCACATTGACTTTCCGGATTGTTTTTCCATAATGACTAAAGTAAGAAAGACTCCTGTGGCCACAAGATCATCCACTAGAAATAAGACCTTGCCATCCACACCTTTGCCGACACTCACTGCCATTGACCTAATGCTACAAAAGACCATAGGTGTAGTTGCGGATGCTATCCAAAACACGGAGAGGCGTCTCTCACTGACCCCGGATCTGTGTTTTCCCAATTTATCACAGCATACTACCGCAAATACCACCGCAAATAATAATACTATGGACTCCTCTTTCAACCAGGAGGAATCTCTCTTAATGCAGTCTTTTACAGGGCTGCCAAGTCGTCAAAAAAGCTGTAAGAAAACCGTACTATTGTCCTCACCTATAATAGTAAACAGTCTAGAACAAAGCCCTTTGCTTGTTTCCAATTAGGGGGGCAATACTTGTTCGTCTCAACCCGGAATATCTACACCAAACTCGCCAGGGGGTATTCGTGGTGAAAGTTCACCAAATGTAAATGTAATAACTGTTGACAAAACACTATCCCCCAACAAGAGAAAGCGTCAACAAAAGAAACACGTAAAAACTAAATCAATAGAAAGGAAAATTTACAGACCATTAGGCCTTCATAAGCCATCGGCAAAGGATGTTTGGTTAAACTTTAGGTTGGCTAAAGCACCTAACGCTATACAAAACTCTTCCTCTACACTTGTCACCAAGAATGTTAGCACACAAAATGACATACAGGCAGAACATACTAAGACACACTCAGTGCAAACGTGCCAGACTGAAAAAGTCAGTGTACCGGACAATATAACCTCAACTGATCTGGAAAACTTGATTAAATCTTTACTGCAACCTTTGTGTGACAAAATCACCTGCATAGAGCAAACCTTTGTGAAATTTGAAAAACAACAAAGAAAGGATACCTCAAGTATCCTAAAGATCCTTTCTGCACCAAAACCAAAGGAAAGCTCCATACCACTTAAGAGTAACCGTAAACAATCGAAGACTCTGAAGACACAAACAAATATCATTACCCCAAGTTGCAGTCCTGATTTGACACCTTCTCTACCTGTAAATACATCAGTGCAAAACACTT
Source organism: Lissotriton vulgaris (assembly GCF_964263255.1). Classification (NCBI taxonomy): domain Eukaryota; kingdom Metazoa; phylum Chordata; class Amphibia; order Caudata; family Salamandridae; genus Lissotriton; species Lissotriton vulgaris. The sequence continues at coordinate 456,170,535 of NC_141696.1, read as the reverse complement.
TAACATCACCGACACAAGCTAATAATAAAACAGTTATAGCACAAACCTTGCCTACCTCATCTGAGAGTCATATCCCTGACACTGATGAGAGTGAATGGGCCACGGAAGGTATATCTCCGGAGCCTTGCGGCGCTCAAACTGAGTCACAAAGGCCAACAATTACACAAAACGCTACTCTAGACACACGTCCAAATCAAACACCTTCATCAATAAACCCCAAAAAAGCTACCCATATTCACCTTCCACCTGACTCTCATCGGCACACCATAGTAATGATTGGTGTACCACAACTTGAGACAGGTAAAACAGAAAGCTTTGGGGACCTGAAAAACAAAGCAAGCCATTGGCTATCCGTTCATAGACCGATTCCCCCCTACATCAGTGGCAAAATAACAAAAGTTAGGAGAGTGGAATGGGTGGGAAATACATTTAAGTCCACAGAGGGCGACTGTGTTGTAGTAAATTTTAAGGATGGCCGTGCGGCAAAGCATATAACTGACTGGAAGGACAGCTCTATTAGCAGCCTGATCCGCACTATGGATTTGAGTTATTTCTACCCTCCAAATAATCATTCCCTAACATCAGTGCACTCATATCCCACTGCTGAGCACGTAAGAGCCCCAGACAACTATAATCAATATCACAGTGGGAAAACACCCAGAAACCAAGGACATTACATTGCTGGAGAACAAAGGCAGCCTAGGAGGAATATAACCTGGGAACCTAGAGAGGCTAGTTATCAAGGTACCTATCCAGAGAATTGGGAGGTTGCTCATGGGGCGTATTATCATCAAGATCACTCCCAATTTATATACCCACAAACCTACTATAATGTACCTATCACCAATAGATTTGATGCTCTTTATAATCAGAGCGATCTGGAGGGGGTTGACTGACTTCAGGCTGGCCTACTTACAATAACATCAGATGATTTTACAGTATCTAGTCACGCATAAGGTGAAGCATACAAACAAGACATAGTAGCCCCCCCCCTGATGACAAAGCTAGATAACTCCAGTAAGCCAGTGTCAACCATAGACCATCTATCCAATAACAGCAAATCACCCGACTTGCTTGAGGCCCGTAATCCCCCCTTGGCCAACACAGAATTAGATTTGTCCAGCACTGTAAACGTGGGGGCTATACACACAGAACTAACCAACCTGATGACAGCCCCAACTATCAGAGAACCCGTCCTAGAAACAGTATCTGGTGATTGCAGCATGAGCCTAGTCTCTTGGAACATAGCCGGCTTGGCCGATAAATTACGTGACCCTGTCTGGTTAACATCTGTTAAAAAATACACAATTATATGCCTTCAAGAGACATGGATGGAGGATAAAAATGCCCACATTGAGGGTTTTCAAAGCTTTGTTATACCAGCAGCTGCATCAACTAGGGGAAGAGCAAAGGGGGGCTTGGCCATCTTTATTAATCTAGGTTTGTGTTGCAAAATAAGTAACTGTCACAATGCCAATCGGAACATTCAGATGCTTGAACTGAAGAGAGGAAAAAATGTTTTGACACTGATTAATTTTTACAATGCTAATAATGGTAATGGTGAATGCAGAGATGTTGAGAAAAAGTGTATGCACTCTGTCACTGAAGATGTTAATTGTAGGTGATTTTAATGTACATCCATGTGGAAATCCAGGCTCCACCCCAATGGGTTCTTTGGGATGTAACAATGTAGAAGGTTTCCATTTCGCCCATTCTAGGGGAGGTATGAATTTGAACGACATGATGAATGAAAATAATCTAATTGTAGCCATGTCCATGGTCCCTGAGACAAAGGTCTATGATGTTTCAACTTTTAAAGGATTAGGTCAGGGATCCTTTATAGACCACATATTAGTATCTACAGATCTTGCAATTTGGGTCTCGAATTTCACCATTCACACGAGTGTTTACAGTGATCATAATCCCCTAACTATTAAACTGGGTGGGACTTTATTCGAACAGCGAATGCCCCGCGAAGACCGGGGAACGATGAGCTGCATAAATGGTAGACACCGTATAAAGTGGACAATGGTAAACCAAGCAATCTTGTACACTAAAATAAATAAGACATGTGAAGGGGAATTGCTAACTTGTACATCTTCTTACTCACCCCCTGAGAATATCTTGTCTGGGTTCGAGGCGATAGTATCAACAATTGGCTCTATGCTAACAGCACCGACTAAAGGACAAAGCAGAAACAACTCTAAATGGTTTGATCATAACTGCTCTAAGGCAAGTAGAGATCTGAAAAATGCATTAAAAATCAAACCTAGAGATCATGACCAAATTAAAAATCCTCGCTTGATCTATAAGAAGGCATTAGCCGCTAGGAAAAAAGAAATTAAGGCTAATACTATAGAGTCTCTCCTTGATCCTTCAGTGCTGGGGAATAGCAGTAAGTTCTGGCAAATTATTAACAAACCTCTGTTTGATAATCCTAATGATACAGCCCTTGGCACCAACATCTCGGAGGAGGAGTGGGTGACCCACTTTAGTACAATTTTTAAGAGTAATGAGCAACGGGCAGAAAATGTCTTTTTAACTTCATCTGTGAATTCTCTGTGCTTTTCAGTTAACGAGGTTGAAAGGGGTATTCAGGGACTAACTAGTAACAAGGCCCCGGGCCCGGATGGTTTACCACTGGACCTTTTCAAGTCCAGTATTTCCTTTTGGGCACCCGTCCTCACAGCGGAAGTGAACGCAGCTGTGATCTCGGGGTGCCCAAATGCGTGGGGGTTATCGACCTTAGTCCCTGTTTTTAAAAAGGGCGACCGTAGCAGCCCACTATGTTACAGGCCGATATCTTTAATCAATTCTGTAGCTAAAGTGGTAGGTGGAATCATTCTAAAAAGGCTATCCACATGGGCAAAAGAAAATAATATTTTATCACCTATACAATACGGATTCAGACCCGGTCACTCGACAATCACACAATGTCTGAACCTGTATCTGATCCTAAGTAAATATACCCTGGCCAAACAAGGAACTGTCTATATGGCATTTATGGACTTATCGTCTGCTTTTGACTGCGTGGACAGAGGCATACTATGGGCTACCTTGATAAAAATGGGCGTAGAAAGGAATCTAGTTAACTTTTTGGCTGATCTGCACTCGGATACAAGAGCCAACGTTCGTTACACTCAAGATTTAAAAGTAACGGGTGAATTTAGAATAAATCGGGGTGGGCGACAGGGGTGCATTCTGGCTCCATTCCTCTTCAATTTGACATTAACGAATTGGAGGAATATCTGCTAAAAACTGAAGCCGACTACCCCTTTGTAGAGCGCAAGGGGGTTCCTGTGCTGCTTTATGCAGATGATGCTGTCCTCATTTCTAGAACAGCAAATGGCCTCCAGAAACTACTAAATTCCTTCTTCAAGTTCATGGAGTCCCCTTGGCCTAAGCATTAATAATACCAAGTCCTACGTCATGAAAACAGGACAGGGTTCACGGAAAACTAATTATTTTAGTATAAATGGGGAAAAAATCCCTACCACCAACACCTTTTCATACCTTGGAGTCCTATTAGATCATAAATTATCCTGGGGCCCTGCTGTTATCAAAAAGAAGGGTGAGGCAACACGTGTCAATGCGGCCATTCTTGGCTTTGCGAAAAAAATTGGAAATTGCCCGACGGCTGCTTTGCTTAAATTATATCAGGCAAAAAGTGTTGCTGTCGCCTGCTATGGAAGTGAGCTCTGGGGCTACTGTAAGATAAGGGACCTAGAGGTTACTGAAAATAATGTTCTGAAGAAGATACTGAGGCTACCAAGGGGAACTGGGATTTTTTCGGTGCATGAGGAGTTGGGTGTTCCCTATCTAAGTGACAGAATAGCAGTGAACCCGGTACTGTGCTGGTTGAACTGCTGGCTCAATAAAGATATACCTCTCACCCAAGCTTTATTAAAAGAAGCCCTAACACTGGATGGTAGGTTTAAGGTTCCGTGGTTGAAGTATATAAAGGACTGTCTGTCGGCAATTGGCCAGACTGATCTGTTTTTAGCTCCAAATTTGATCACGAAACCCGATGTTATCTTTGTAAAAAATGCCATGTTAACACTTAGATGTACTGACAGGGAAGAGGTTGAGCTACAGAAGGACAGTGTTAGGAAACATCTACTTCTTAAAACCTGTCCACAAATGGAACCCTACTTATCATGGCCCATGACTGGCTATGAACGCTTTCTGTTAACAAGGTTCCGCTTTGACCTATTCCATCTCTTATTGGCGGTACCAAGTGGGGCTCATCGGGGCGAGGTGTTGCCAGCTTGCGGCTGCGATGGGAATTCTCCGCAAGACCTGGCACACTTTTTATTCATTTGCCCTTACTACACTTTACCCCAGAAATTATATCTTAAACCGTGCCTCAAAAAACTGAATTTTGCACAGATTAAACCTGCACTTTATTATCTCCAACTACTGAAATGTGATTGCACTTTATTTGTTTGTAATTTTTTTAAATCAGCTATCACCTTCAGAAAAAGTATGGATGGATAATTATGCTGCTAATGCCTTGGGCACTTTTATCTTTTATAATGAATTTATTTATGTATTTATTGTATTTTAAAATAATGCTCATGCTCATGTTGCCCACCGTTTCTTTTTCTCGCATATTGTTTACAGGATCCTTTACTTGTCAAATGAATTATCTGGATTGTTTTTAATTGTTTGTTGATGAAATGTACTTTTATGATTGTAATGCTTACAATCGAATAAAGATATTTGAATTGAATTGAGGAAAGAAAAATGGTGTCCTGACTCGGGTAACAAAGAAATCAAACATTGACATAGTGGCAAGCACATTAGATACTAGAGAGGGATGCTGTTGTAATTTACTGGCTGTGTCATTGTGAGGAGGTCTATTAAACTTGCCTGCTGCCCGAGAATACCGCAACAACTCGGCGGACCCGCTTCGGGGTCCCGCATTGCGAGCTAAGAACTCTACAACCACTTGTTACCAAGGGGAAAGGCGAGGGCACAACAGGGCTGCGAGAGTTGCAACCACAGGGACTCAGTTTCCCAGGAGCCCCTGTGTGAACCACCATCACCACCTGGTCCGCTCTCCCTGTCAGCCTGACCCGCCCCCGACCACGAAGGAAGGATTTAAGGCAGCTGTGCCGAGCAATAGAGGGATGCTGTTGTAATTTACTGGCTGTGTCATTGTGAGGAGGTCTATTAAACTTGCCTGCTGCCCGAGGATACCGCTCTCCCTGTCAGCCTGACCCGCCCACGATCACTCCCTCTTTCGCCCCTCCTATATAGCGAGCAGAACTTACCGCTACGCGGGAGCGTCCCGGGAGAAGCCTGGGACAAGGGCAGGACCGTCAGTGGCCGTCAGGGGCTGAAGGAGGCTGGGCTGGGCCTGGTCCCTAACATTTATTTATAAACTGTTTACTTCTGTTGAAGGTTTGTTGTTTTCCGGGGTACCTCAAGTATTAAGGATGCCTATAGACATGCCTAGTTCTCTACCCTCTAGTGTTGGGGTTTCTATCCTAGGTCCCCTTGATAAATATTTTGCGAGGGCAAATAAAGAAATTGACAAAGAACTCCTGCTAGCGGAGAAACGTGCAGAGCGCCGTCGCTCTATAGAACTACTCAAAAAGAAACCATTGATTACCCCCCAAAATGTAACTGTCACCCAAGAACTGGGTAGTACTGGTAGGTTGGAATTATTCAGCACCAACCCTATCCCTAGTATCTTTCAAGACCATAGTACAACCCCTGTTCACTCTGATATCATTAGCGATGGTAATATAAATAGCCCTCCTATTGTTTCTAATAGTCTCATTGATCTAAACTCTTCAGTTGCCCCGAATCTTGTCTCGCAACTTCATTCAACCTTTTCTAATCACTTAATTGATATTGTTGAATCTACTGAAACAACTTCATTATATACTGTTTTTAAGACCAAAATTAAGCTTAAGAACCCAGGAGGGTACCTCACTCTCTGCCAAGGAAAAAAAGGAGAAAAGGCGAGGTAAAAAGAAAAGGGGGACATTTTTTGAGTACTACACCTCCTTTAGTAGGCCCTAAAACCAAACCAACTGGCCCATTAGTGAGTGATGTTTCACCAGGTACTCAACTATTACCACCTCTCCCAGGAGAATTATTAACAATGTCCAACAAAGAGTCAATAGAACTATTTGAACAGCTTCTAAAATCTTATATGCTCCCACTTATGGAGAGAGTTAGAATTTTGGGGGAAAAAATGGATTGCCTATTGGCAGCTGCTCACTCGAGCACAACTCCCGACCCTGTGGAACCTAAGGACCAGCCCCAACCAAAATGCCAGTCTAGCTCAAACATATCAAACCCAAGTAGACCACATAAAACAAATGGAAACTTAACATCTAATAATAAAAGTGCTCGCCCAATTCCTACAAAGCCGACCGCTGTACTTACGTCAGTCAAAGAGAAGAGATTGTTGGTCCCGAATAAACCGCCCCCTCTTACGATTAAGCCAACTATGTTTCCTGGGGTAGCTAAAACCCAAAGAGCCACCTTAAATCGTAGGACTACAGTGGACTTACCTCCAGAGTCAGCTAACTTTGTCATCCTTTTAACAGGTGTCCCTCCTATCCCTAATGGAAATTACGAACACAATGACAATCTGAAAAATAAAGTTATTTTTTGGTTGAGAACCAACAGACCCCTCTCCGCTCATTTAAATGGAGATATAATCTCTGTAAGAAGATGTAATTGGATTGCCTATTGGCAGCTGCTCACTCGAGCACAACTCCCGACCCTGTGGAACCTAAGGACCAGCCCCAACCAAAATGCCAGTCTAGCTCAAACATATCGAACCCAAGTAGACCACATAAAACAAATGGAAACTTAACATCTAATAATAAAAGTGCTCGCCCAATTCCTACAAAGCCGACCGCTGTACTTACGTCAGTCAAAGAGAAGAGATTGTTGGTCCCGAATAAACCGCCCCCTCTTACGATTAAGCCAACTATGTTTCCTGGGGTAGCTAAAACCCAAAGAGCCACCTTAAATCGTAGGACTACAGTGGACTTACCTCCAGAGTCAGCTAACTTTGTCATCCTTTTAACAGGTGTCCCTCCTATCCCTAATGGAAATTACGAACACAATGACAATCTGAAAAATAAAGTTATTTTTTGGTTGAGAACCAACAGACCCCTCTCCGCTCATTTAAATGGAGATATAATCTCTGTAAGAAGATGTAATTGGGTGGGTCCCCGACCGAAAGATATTGAAGAAGACGTTGTGATTGTTAATTTAAGGATCACAGAGTCGTCACACATATAAGCGACTGGTATCCAGGAAAAAATGAAGGAGGATTTTCAACTCGAAACCTGAGCTATTTTTACCCAGATGCCCTGCTTAGACCCCCTACTTATCCCAGAACTGGTAGAAACTCTAACCCTCAGAATTTGGCTCATTGTACACCACTTTTTTCCCGCCCCGTTAATAACTTAAATATTCCTTTCTCCCTTCCCTTACGCCAACATCCCCCCAGACACTTCCCCTTATCAAACAATTACACTAATCACACCAACTACAACGAGTACTGGAACATCCCGCTGTATAATCTTTATGAACCCATTTCGGGGTTGGATTTAAATGAATGACTTGACCTGCCACCCTTTGATACGGAGGTCATCCAAGATTGTACGGGTATATTTGCTACCCCGAATCTGCCACCCTTTGATACGGAGGTCATCCAAGATTGTACGGGTATTTTTGTTACCCCAGATACAGTACCCTTTTTTGATGAAGTACAGAATGCAATGACATTTCATATAGGGAATGAGAAGCTCGATCTTTCTGGAGGGGATTGGGGCGTGAGTTTGGAAGTAGATGAGGTCGAGGTCCAGGATGCGTTGGCATCAGAGGTTGGAAAAAATGAGCTTAGCATATATAGAGGGATTCAAGATAGAAGCCAGGAACCTGAGATGGTTGTTCGCGGAGCGGATGAAATTGATCAAATCTGTTCCCATCTCAGGAGGGATGATGTACCATTACAGGTTATTCCAAGTCAAAGGGGGGAAACACTTTATCATCCAGCATGAATGTTTCCGCAGGGTCAGGCTTGGCCAACCACCCAACATCATTGAGACTTATCTCGTGGAACAAAGCTGGCCTGCGTAGTAAGCTTCACATTTGGGAGTAGGTGGAGTTGGTGAATAATCAGGACATTTTGATTTTCCAAGAGACTTGGGCAATTGATCCTATTTTCCTACCTGGGTTTCTAAATTTTTATAAACCAGCTCGTAGAACAGGAGTGGGTAGACCCTCAGGGGGTCTATGTGTCTGGGTAAGACAGACATTGGTCTATCATATTACAGAGTTGTCTACTACCAATCTTGATATCCTTGTGCTTAAGCTCTCAAATCCAGGCTCCCAGACGATATTCATTATTAACGTCTATGCTAGGGGTATTCTGGGTGGACGCAGCCCAATTGGTATATTCAATGATCTGGAGTTCATACTTAATCAAATTGGAAGGGAATCTTTTGTTATTTTGGCAGGCGATTTAAACTGCACCTTTGAGCCGTTTTCTGGAAGAGAGATGGACTTCCAGGCAAAAGAGGACAAACTTTGGAAGATTCCGTCCTTAGAATTATTACCTATCAAGAAATGGACAGAAGCAGCCCTCCATTGGCTGGGATTCTGCCTTGAATGGGGACTGAGAGCCGTGAATGGGCGAACACCGTCAGACTAACAAGGGAAGCACACTTTTGATAATGGTCATAGGACGAGTAGGATCCCCTACTTTCTTTTTAAGGCGGAATACTGGTCCTCTCTGGTCGATATGATGGTGGAGGATCGTCCCGAAAGTGACCATAATCCCCTAGCACTCACCCTAGCTTTTGATAGCAATTAGCGTTTGGGTGTGCTACAGCAGATGTGTTCCTGGAGAATGACAAAAGAAGGGTACAGTGGAGTAGAGTAGCTGAGGAACCCGCGACTCTAAGTCTAATTTCATGGAAAGTCGTGGAGGTTTTGACCGCCATGGAGACAACAACCGATTTAGTTGATATTTGTGGGCTACACAATAATCTTTTCCTTTTCTTGAAATCGCTTTTCTCAAAAACAAATAAAAAATCTGGGAAAAAAACTTGAATATCATTGGGTGGGGGAAAGTGGTATAACCAATCTTGTCGCAAAGCCCATATTGACTTACTCGCAGCACTCAAATCACGTGACAGTGCCGCCATACGGAAGTTCAGGCAAGAATACAAAAAGTGCCAGAAAGAGGCCAAGTCGGCTTGGGACGACAAACACTGGCAGGATCTCTATGAGGCAAGTTTATCCTCTAATCAATCAAGGTTCTGACACGTTCTTAAGTGGGGGAATTCTTATGAATCACAACTTCCCTCCAATCATGTAGCTGAAGATGGATGGGTTGCACATTTCGGGGCTCAATTTAGCAATTCTGGCCCTCTAGTAGCCCCTGTTGAAAGCATACGGGAGGGCCCCTTAAGAACCCTGAGTCATGATCCCCTCTTTGATCAACTAGATGTGGAGCTGGCCTTAAGCCAGACCAAAGGTGGGAAAGCTCCCGGCATAGATTGCATTCCCTCAGATCTCTTTAAATCAGACCAGGCAGTTTGGGTCCCTTATATATTGAAGATAGCTAATGCTGTGGCAGCTGGTGCCCCGATACCAGACTCTTGGCAGGGGGCGGAAATCCTTCCATTTTTTAAAAAGATGGATCGCTCCATGCCTACTAATTACCGTCCAATTAGTCTTATAGACGCCATCCAAAAGATCATCTTACGGATGGTGCTATTTAAGATCACAGCATGGATGGACGAAAGGTCTATTCTATCACCACTGCAGGCCGGCTTTAGGCCTTGTGTAAGTACAATAGACCAGATTTTAAGATTCTTATTAATCTATTGGAAGGTGGTGGTCCTAAGTGAAGGTGTGATTTATGCGGCTTTTGTGGATCTTAAGTCCGCCTTCGACTTGGTCCCAAGAACCAAATTGTGGGAGGCTCTGTCACAAATGGGTTTGCCAATGGACCTGTTGGATTTAACTATAAGACTCCATGAGAAGAATTATGCCCAGGTTCGTTGGGGTATGCAGGGCCAAGTCACTAAAAAGTTTCCAGTGACTCGAGGTGTCCACCAAGGATGTGTCCTCGCCCCCACCCTTTTTCTCCTTTTCATTAATAGAGTTGTTGATTATTTCTCGGACACTCCTACAGACGCTCCTAGCTTAGGTGGTATGAAGGTTCCGCTTCTAATTTTTGCGGACGATACGCTTTTACTTTCAAAAACCCAAAAGGGGCTACAACTGGCACTTAGCAAATTTGTAGAATTTTGTGACGCCAACGACTTACAGGTTAACACAAGCAAAACCAAGTTTACGGTTTTTACCAAAAATAGACCAAGATTGGGACAAGTTTATCTTAATGGTGTAAATTTGGAACAGGTAAATGAGATGACTTACCTGGGGGTGGTTTTAGATCATAGATTAAGATGGTCTGCTCAGTTGGACGCATTGTCATTAACATTTTCACAGTTGAGTGGGACACTGGTTAAGGAGCAGAGATCCTCACTAACTAAGAGAGTGAGCCAGCACTCAAAATCTACAATATTAAGATTAGATCGGCAATTGTTTATAGAGCGGACCTATGGGGTTACGTTAACTTGTCCCAACTTGAGAAAATACAAAATACATTTTTACGAAACTTGGTGGGTCTCCCTCAATCGACCCCTATGCTTCCTTTAATGTTGGACCTGGGTTGTTATCCAATAGAGGAACTAGCCAAATTCAGAATTATTCTACTATGGAGGAGAATATGGGTAACTCCTGAATTGGCCACCTTTGCTGTGGGTATAGAAGACCTCAGACGAATTGTGGGTAGTGGCAATCTCCCTTGGTTTAAAGCGGTCAAATCCACCTTGTTAGATATGGGCCTTATCCAGCTATGGTCCGACCCCAGGACCAGCGAGTTCCCCGGAAAAAAGGATCTTAAGGACCAGTTTTGCGCCACATACAGAAATAGGCTGATTATGGAACACAGCTCATCAACCCTTTCTGGCAGATTTCTGAGCCATCAAGTGGATACAGCTTTGGAGAGCTACTGGGATGCCATATCAAAGAGTATTAATAGAAAACTTTTCCATCAATTTAGAGCATGAACGATACCCTTGAGATCGTTCACACACAAATGGAGGGGGGATGTAGGGAACTCATGTCCATGGTGTCAAGACCAGAAGGAAACTTTGGGTCATTTCTTTTTTGTATGCCCTGCATATGTTGCCCCACCGAAAAAATGGCTAAAACCAATTTGTCAAATGCTCAAGACCAGAGGGGCCGATGAGGCCCTAAGGTTGTTTGGGATGGTAACATCTCTCCCAGTGGCCATATCAGTAGCCAAATTTTTAGGCTGGTCTTGGCTAATTAGAGTTAAATATTCACAGTATTAGTTAGTTTGACATCCTATTATTATTATTATTAATATTATTATTATTATTTTTATTATTGAACAGCCAGTGATGCACCGTGTATTATGCAATTTATATATTATGTTGGTTTTAATGTTATATTGTGTTTTATTCTGTGATGTCTCTTATGGTTAATTTTACCGAAATAAAGACTTATGAAACTGATACTAAAGAGAGGTGGGTTAAAACAAAATTATCAAACGACAACACAGAGGTTTACGTTACTAATATTTACGACTCCAACAAAGATGACTTGGAATTCTGGTAAGATTTAAGAAAACAAATTGACACAATCCCAGATACTGCTATGGACATACTAGTGGGCAATTTCATCCTACCCATGGTTCTGACATTAGACAGGGACTCACGGTGTCCGTTTCGCACCAACAACTCTGACAAAGCCCTTACTAATCTCTGCACATGTTTCAATCTGGTAGAAACTTGGAGGTTGCAGAATCCCACAGGAAGGGAATATACATTCTACTCCTCCCCACATAGCTCCTACTCACGCATATCTCTGGTAATGCCATAGCTAAAATCGAGGAAACCTCGATAAAGTTAAGTGTGCTCTAGAACCACTCACCGCCAGCTTATCTATATCAGATCCGAAGCCTTTCAAAAATCAACCTCTCTGGAGGCTTAACAATGAAGTTTTATAAAAAGAGTCCCATGGACAAATCATTGAAAGTGCGATAAAGAACTACCTTTTGGCTAACAAACAGGGCGACACATTGGACCTCACACAATGGGAGGCTTTGAAGAGTACCATCAGAGGAGAGATCATTAAAATTATAACTGTCATGTATAGGGACTCCAATAACAATCTTGAACAACTAGAAAAAGAAATTACCATATTAGAGGGGAAACATGTTATATCAAGAGATACCTCAGTCCTGATGGGTTTAATGCTAGGTTTTACAAATGCTTCTCATCGATACTAACTCTATCACTTTTAAACTTGTTCCACAAATTTAGTGACTCTGGCCAAATGAATGGGAAACCAGCAGAAGCCATTACAGCAGTAATCCCCAAAGAGGGGAAGGATCCAACTCTCCCCAAAAATTATAGGCCGATATCTTTAATTAATCTAGACTGCAAAATGTATGCAATGATCCTTGCCAAACGCCTTCAAAACATTTTGCCAAAGCGTATTCACCCCTCGCAAGTAGTTTTTTTAAAGGCAGACTATCCAGTTATATACACATATACTAGAGAAAGTCAAACTTACTGACTCGCCCACAGTGGCTATCACTTTGGATCCTGAAAAGGCATTTAACACTTTTGTTATTTAGGTTTACTTCCTCAGTCGGTGTTTACTTCTGCAGAGTTTTCAAAGTCTTTTGTATTTGTTACCTTGACTCTAAGATTGCTACTTCAGGACCGCATTCTTTGGTCGTGTAAAGGGCATCTGCGGTGCTGGTTCATTAAGGGTCCTAAGCTTATGCTGCAACACTATCTGAGTCTGATTCCACACCGACCCTGTGGGAGTGCTGCTCTCGTCTGCTTGCCTGTTTGTTTGCGACTTCTCCGGCCACTTTGCCACCACGCCTCGCGGCCCCCGCTCCGCGGGGGCCGCTCGTAGGCGAGAGACTTTGTTGGGGATCCAGCCCCGGTTTCTGACAGTGCTTGGAGCACCAACGCCACTCCAGGGACACCACAGCAGGACACCAAGCACTGAGGCGGGACTGCGAGGACCAGCGTGTCCAGCCGCGCTGATCGGCCGCAGCTGGTCCTCTTCCCACCCCCTCCACCGTAAAATCACCGCGGTGTGAGTGCTGCCTGGGATTTCACACCGACCCTGTGGGAGTGCTGCTCTCGTCTGCTTGCCTGTTTGTTTGCGCCTTCTCCGGCCACTTCGCCACCAAGCCTCGTGGCCCCCGCTCCACGGGAGCCGCTCGTAGGCGAGAGACTTTGTTGGGGATCCAGCCCCGGTTTCTGACAGTGCTTGGAGCACCAACGCCACTCCAGGGACACCACAGCAGGACACCAAGCACTGAGGCAGGACTGCGAGGACCAGCGTGCCCAGCGGCGCTGATCGGCCGCAGCTGGTCCTCTTTCCGCCCCCTCCACCGTAAAATCACCGCGGTGTGAGTGCTGCCTGGGATTCCACACCGACCCTGTGGGAGTGCTGCTCTCGTCTGCTTGCCTGTTTGTTTGCGCCTTCTCCGGCCACTTCACCACCACGCCTCGTGGCCCCCGCTCAGCGGGAGCCGCTCGTAGGCGAGAGACTTTGTTGGGGATCCAGCCCCGGTTTCTGACAGTGCTTGGAGCACCAACGCCACTCCAGGGACACCAGAGCAGGACACCAAGCACTGAGGCGGGATTGCGAGGACCAGCGTGCCCAGCGGCGCTGATCGGCCGCAGCTGGTCCTCTTCCCGCCCCCTCCACCGTAAAATCACCGCGGTGTGAGTGCTGCCTGGGATTCCACACTGACCCTGTGGGAGTGCTGCTCTCGTCTGCTTGCCTGTATGTTTGCGCCTTCTCCGGCCACTTCGCCACCACGCCTCAAGGCCCCCGCTACGCGGGGGCCGCTCTTAGGCGAGATACTTTGTTGGGGATCCAGCCCCGGTTTCTGACAGTGCTTGGAGCACCAACGCCACTCCAGGGACACCACAGCAGGACACCAAGCACTGAGGCGGGACTGCGAGGACCAGCGTGCCCAGCGGCGCTGATCGGCCGCAGCTGGTCCTCTTCCCGCCCCCTCTACCTGTTTATTTCCCTGATAAGCAGTAATAGCAACGCGCACGCGGGACGCGCGCGGGGCAAAGGCCGGGGCGAAGACCGGGCAAAGAGCGGGCCGTTTGAGGCCGTTAGAGTACGGCAGAGTCCGGCCTAGGCCCACCCCCCCCTGGACGACTAGAAGGCCATAGAAAATGCCATTAAGATCAGGGAAGGAACGTACTGTCCAAATCCATACCGCCAAGGGCGTCGTGCCTGGCCCCCTTGATGCTTTCATAACACGGGCCACTGGAATCCTGGAAAAGGAAATCGCCATGGTAATGAAAAGACTCTCAATAGACCTTATTAGTGGAAAGCGATCATCACTGGGGTCCCTAGCTACATCCATCTCCCCTGCGCCCTCTGCCCCACATGCTGCCTTTAACTGCGTCCATACCACCTCTACGGACGCAATAGTCCATCTAGAAAACATAGGGGGAAGTCCAACAGGGGATACTTCGAGGGAAGAAAGGCATAGTATAGACGCTTCCCAATGTAGCCAGGGGGACGGGGATGATGATAATGATTCCTTGATTAGTGGGGGGCCGGATTTTAGTCAGCCTTCTGGATGTCTCCCCCTTAATCACTCTAACATGTCTAATCCTGCTGAAATCACTAACCATCCTATACCCAATCCTGGCAACAATAAGAAGAGAAAGCTGGACTCTAGATTGTCGGGGGAAAGAGACTTAAAAATCTCTAAAGTAAACAAAGCCCAAGATGGTGGGAGACAGGGGCCTGAGCTTCCCCCAAACCCCTTAATACCCTCTGTATTTAATAACATGTTATGTCCTTCCCTTTCGGCTTTGGGCTCTTCAAGTACCTGCCCCATGTGCCTTAATAGTGACGAAGTTTTGTTAGCAAAAATGGAGGCCATGTTTAAAACATTACTCTTACCAGTCCTGGAGCGGACTAGGCTCATGACCTCAAAAATTGATAGTATGGAGGTTTTGATTAACTCAAACCATACGATGCTACAAACACTACTTGGTTCTAATAATACGGGTGCCATTAAAACATCAACATCTACTAAGGCCACTAGTAATAACAATATGGAAAAGGGTAAAACACTTCCTAATAAAACCACAGGAACGAATATTACCATGCTTAAAGGGGGCGAAAAACCTAATACTACATCCTCTAAATCAGGTGCTAGCATTCATGCCCAGGCACCAAAGCCCCACTCGAAACCAGTGGCTCAACAAAATACTGGTGGGCGCCAAACCATGGGTCCTCCCCCACAATCTATTTTAAATCTTGCCCCCCCAAGTACCCCAAGAGCCCAACGTACTGCTTCCACCAACCACAGGGAGGGGGGACGCAAAAGACCAACTATCCCTAGTGTCGATTTACCACCTGAAGCAGCCCAACACACCATCGTTTTGACAGGTGTAGCACCATTAAAACCGGGTGCCAGGGAATCTTATGGCGACCTTCGCAATAAAGTCATTTTTTGGTTGAATAAAAACCGCCCGTTACCCCCCTCCACTCCTACGGAGATATTATACGTGAGGAGAGTAGACTGGGTGGGGCATGAGTCAAAAGACTTGGAAGGAGATTGTATCCTTATCTCATTTAAAGATTCGTGGGTGGTAGATGCCATCCGACGAGAACCAAGGTTTGCAAGGCAGGGGGATGTACAAACACTAGCCTTATCATATTTTTATCCACACAGGCAAATACCCCCCCAATCCTACCCTTTATTTCGCAAGGGCCCTGCTGTAAGACACCCCCTGGAATTAACTCCGCTTGACTGCCAGGGTCCCTTTCTCTTTAATCACTTTGGCCCGCTCTCTGGCCTTGAGGCCATTGATTGACTCAACGATCCATCTAGTGAGTCTTTGCTTGTTAGCGCAGTAGCCCAAGAGTCCACTGAGCATAGTATGGTGTGCCCAAATCAAACCAGCAATCGAGTAGATGAGGAAGGAGGTCAAGCCTCTTTTTTATCTAGCCCTCTACCATATGCAGCTGTCCAGGGGATCTCGACCAAGGATAACCTCATAGTTCCAGTAGATTGTGCTAAGCACTTAGTAGTTAAAGACGATAAAGGGACATTTCAGGGATTTGTACAGCCCTTACAACTTTCTTTGCTGGACAATTTGAAAGACCACTTGAAAATCTTGTCCTGGAACATAGCGGGTATCAAGGCGCGCCTTGCTTCTACTGACTGGTCGAACTTTATGGACAATTATGATATTATCCTGCTGCAGGAAACGTGGGCAACGGAGCCTGTTCACAAGTTGGGTTATATTAACTTTTTTAAACCTGCAACTAAAGGGGGTAAAGGGCGGGCCTCAGGCGGTCTGTTGATTTGGGTGAAACAATCCTTGGGTTTCTATCCAACTGAACTTCCTGTGGAGAACCTGGATCTCCTCTCCATCATAATAAACAAAGGGAATAAGCAAATCATGAACATTGTTAATATCTATGCTAGAGGTTTGCCTGGTGGTCGAAGCCCACCCTTGTTGAGCTTTATTGACCATATAACCACGGAAATGGACAGAGGCAATATTACTATTCTTGCTGGTGATCTAAATTGCACCATAGAACCTCTGTTTGATATGGGAGACACTTGGATTATGGCAGACGATTCTGTATGGGGTATCCCGGACTTACAAGTGGTTAAGAGGGCAAAAGCAACAGAGGCGGCAGTATCTTGGATGGCATTTTGCTTACAAAATGGGTTCCGTGCATGTAACGGCCGCTCTGCCTCGGACATCAAAGGAAACTGTACTTTCGACAATGGGCGGAGGCAGAGCCGCATTGATTACATCTTACTGAACATGGAACATTGGTCGTCACTAATCGACATGGCAGTACTACAGCGCCCGGAAAGTGACCACAATCCGCTGTCATTGTCGTTGAAGATACCGGGTCTAAACAGACAGGAGGAGCCAACTGTCACCTATACAGGGGACGCCCAACTTACCAATGACAGGAGGAGACTGAAGTGGTCCCGGGTCATGGAAGACGAGTGTTTATTGGACAACATTAATGTTGTGGTAGAAAATGCGCTTAATGAAATGTCGCAAATAGATTTGATGGGGGTAGATCCTGGACTAGCTAATAATGTGATGGGAGTACATATTAAATGCTTTGACCATTTAAAAACTCTTCTTTCCCTACCGTGTGGAAGTGCTCCTACTAAAACAAATCCTTTGCCCCAAAAATGGTACAATAGGAAATGTAGGGAGGCACATGCAGCTCTCATTTCAGCCATTAAATCTCGGGACATGGTTGGAGTGAAAGCTGCAAGACTCAATTACAGGAAAACCCTTAGAGAAGCAAAACGGGAGTGGGAGGATAAGTTCTGGTCAGACCTTCTGGAGGCATCTTCCACTAATAACCAAAAAAGGTTTTGGGATTTGGTTAAATGGGGAAAAAACGCGGACTCTTCTACCCCGGGAAATAATGTGCCCCTTGAGGATTGGGTATCATTCTACTCGGCCCAATTTAGAGCTGATGACCACGAAACTACAAATCCCATAGGCAATGCACTCTTGCTGACCCCTCAAAGTGAAAAACTTACCTTCACAGTTGCTGAGGCCGAGCTGGCCCTTGCATTGACCCTCCGATGGAAAGCCCCCGGTATGGATCTGATCCCGGCAGATTTATTTAAATCTAATCCCGCCTTGTGGCTCCCTTATATAACCAGGATAGCTAACACCTTGGCCCTTGGAGCCATAGTCCTGAAATCATATAATGGGGCCGAAATTGTTCCAATTTATAAAAAGGGCGATAAATCCATCCCAGGCAATTACCGCCCTATTAGTTTGATCGATTCGATCCAAAAGATGGTAGCACGCATGGTCCTGGGAGGGGTCCAGGGATGGATTGAAACAGAGAATATCCTGTCACCCATGCAGGCGGGCTTCAGATCGGGAATGAGCACCATAGATCAGGTTTTTAGATTCTGCCTGATCTATTGGAAGGAGGTGTGGCTCGGTGGCGGCACCATCTATGCTGCATTCATTGATCTGAAGTCCGCCTTCGATTTGGTGCCAAGGGCCAAGCTATGGGGTGTTCTGGAAAATCTGGGGTGCCCATTAGAACTATTAGACCTCATTGTTAGACTCCATGAGGACAACTTTGCGAGGGTGAGGTGGGGGGGCCAGGGACAAGTGACGGAGACATTTACCGTAACTCGAGGTGTCCGCCAGGGGTGTGTCCTGGCCCCAACCCTCTTCCTCCTCTTTATCGATCAAGTTGTCAAGTTTTTCACGGATACCCCCACTGATGCCCCAATGCTGGCTGGGATGAGGTTTCCCTTACTCATCGCAGATGACACTTTAATCCTCTCAAAAACACGTAGCGGACTCCAGCGGGCTCTCGACCGCTTTGAGGAGTACTGTGCCATCAATAATTTGGTAGTAAATGTGGGGAAAACAAAGTTTATGGTTTTTACAAAAAACCATCCAGTTCGGAGCTCCGTGAGGTTGAATGGAGTAAACCTCGAGCAGGTCGATACCATGACCTACTTATGGGTTACCCTCGATAGCCGCTTAAGATGGAAGGATCAGATTAATATACAACATCTTAAACTTGCTAGGCTGACTGGTTGCCTCATCAAAGAGCAAAAGGAATCAATTACAAAACGGGTCCTCCCGGCCCTTAAGATCTATGATGTTAAAATCTCTACAGCCATTTTATATGGCCCAGATCTGTGGGGCCACATGGACTTGCTTAATCTGTTTAAAATCCAATGCAGATTCCTTCGTAATTTAGTAGGCCTCCCGCAGTCAACACCCTCGATCCCCCTCTGCTTGGACCTTGGTTCCCCACCCATTAATGAGATGGCTAGATTTAGGCTAGTGGCCCTGTGGAGACGGATATGGACATCTCCAGATCTATCCCTCTTTGCAAAGGAACTGGCCGAAGTTAGTTCTATTAGGGGGTCAGGGAAAATCCCATGGCTTTCTGCTGTTAAATCTATCCTTAATGACATGGGCTTGGAACACCTTTGGACATCCCCTCAATCCAATGTCTTCCCTTCCAAAGACGAGTTCAAATCCTTGTATTGGGCCACAACCCGCCTAAAAAGAGTTCTGCTCTCTAACAAAAACAGCCTTACAGGCAGGTTTTTAACATTCAAACTTGACCTATCGCGAGAGGCATATTGGGATGTAATAACTCGACCGGTAGACAAGAAGCTGTATCATCAGTTTAGAGTGGGCGCTTTGCCCTTGAACTCTTTTCTAAACAAACGGTCTACAGGGTTATCGCCCTACTGTACATGCTGCCCAGGTCATATTGAATCTGAAGGACATTTTCTTTTTGCTTGCCCAAGGTACGGTGCACCCCGAAAGAAATGGCTAAAACCTTTGTTTCAAAAACTACCATTCAAAACATCGATGGAAGCAATATGGGTGCTTAGGACTAACACCTCCGAACTCTTTGTAGTAACTCTGGCAAAATATTTGGGATGGGCTTGGCTCCTAAGGCTAAAAAACAACACGCCTTAGCCCCAAGGACCAAGATGCTCTACAATCGGTCATAATCTGTTTGACTATGTATCAGCTAACTGTTCCATGACTTAGTTGCTTCATCTGTACCCCTTGCTTTTTTCCATACAAAGGGCCCGTTTACAATGAACTTGAACTGCGATGTCTTCTTTTTTAACTTAAATTTATCCTTTTTATAAAATAGCCAGGTTTTTTCATTAATTGAAATGTAATCCTGTTTTATCCACTTGTCTTAAATGTTTCTTATTTGTATACTTTTGTTAGTGTTTAATCTCTTTCATAGTTTTGTTTTTCCCTGTTTTTGCTTAAATTGAATCAGTTAAATTATTTTGTATTTTAATGTGTCTTTTATGATTTGGTAAAAATCGAAATAAAGACTTTAAACCTGAAACCTGAGTCTGATGATGGAGCAACAGTTTTGGAGTAGTAAAGTTAGTACTCCTAACTTTAGGACTCCTAAATGCCTTCTGTGAATACCAAAAGTCTTAAAGTTAGGATTTTTCTCAGTTTAGGAGTAGTAAAGTTAGGACTCCTAACTTTAGGACTCTTAAACAGAGAAAAATCCTACCTTTTCGACTTTTGGTATTCACAGAAGGCATTTAGGAGTCGTAAAGTTAGGACTCCTAACTTCTGTGAATACCCAAATGAGTAAGTGCCTTCTGTGAATACCAAAATGAGTAAGTACATTCTGTGAATACCAAAATGGTAGTAAGTTTAGGATTTTGTCCTAAGTTAGTTCTGTGAATCGGACCCCCTATTCACACCAAGTCTCATCACAGTGCTTTTTTTTTGTAGATGATGCAGCACCTAATGACTCACCAACCAATCCTAGCTCAATATTTCACAACCATTAAGCTATCTCAGTACGGTACTCTCTGACATAACTCTCACTCCTCACAGCAGTTCACCCACATTTACAATTTTCTTGCACATAAATGTTTACAACCTTAAACAAGAACAATAAATAAATACCCCTTATTTGCTCCACTAAGTAATTCAAAGTAATCAATCATACAAGAATGTGTTTTTTTAACATTCACACACATAGATGAAATCTCAACCAACATAGCTTTCCCTTTGCACAATAGGATCTACTAGCATCAATCACTATTAGTACAGTCACAACAATGTGTTATGCTCCCTATCTCAAGTGCGTGCTCGATGGCACTTCATTAGCAAACACCACAAAACTTTATCAGACAAGTAAAATCATAATATCTCTAATGTACTTTGGCACCTTGGACTGTGATGAGCCCAATACCAACTTCAATCGCCATCATCCACAGAAACACCATCCGTATCACGACCAGCACCGACAACACCCTTACCACCGCCGAACACCTGCATTTCCAGATCCACACCGACCCGAAACCACCCTCAGAGGCACCCTGATCTACCGACCTCCGGGACTTTTGCAAGTAAGAAGAACAGGAAACTGGTGTGGTTCTGTAGTTTATTTGTAGATTAGACCCTAAGATGCCACAGGCATAAAAGCTCAGCTGCAACTGACTCTTACATTCCTATGTACACACAGTGGAGTCACCAACATTCCACCAGAATTAAAGGAACAGTAATAATATAGAAACAGGAGAATGTAACACATCCTTCTTCTTAAATAAAAAAAAAACAAATAAAAAAAACTATATACATTATAATGACATACAGGATCATTCTATATATATACAGAGTCACATCAAATAATCTTTAAGCTTGACAGGTTTCACGATGATACGTCCTGACAATCTTCTGGGCCTGGAAACATCCACCTTTGGAAGATCAGATGACGTGGATTGAACATGAGGAGAATGAACAGAACTCGGAAAAGAACTAGAACCAGACCCCTTTTTCAACCAAAGATCACGTTCTAAATCATTGCACTTAACCACATTACATACATTCCATTTTTGTCCATCATCCAGCAGAACGCAATTACCCAATATTTTTAACACCTTCTTGGGACGAGACCATCTGGAAGAACCATCCTTGGACAACCCAACACGAGAAGATCTCACCAAATCACCAACTTGAAAATTACATACACGTTTCATAATTTTATCATTATGCCTGTCCACATACTTCTTTTGGTAAGAGCTCATCCTACTGTTGAGATTTTCTTTATAATTGCGACCAGCAGAAATCTTGAGCATCCATGCGGGAGTCACCTTATTACCAGCAGAACGCCCCTTCAAAAGATGAAAAGGGGATACCATGGTAGCAGAATGTGGAGTATTCCTATAACTCCAAACCAAATTTTTGACAGCAACTTTGCAATCATTGCCACCTGACACAGCTAATTGTATACAATCCTTTAAAACACGGTTGAACCTTTCTACCATGCCGTTCTCCCTTGGACAATAAACAGCTGTAGTAATGTGTTTTATACCACATGAATGTAAGTAACTTTGGAACTCAGAAGCAATGAACTGCGGACCATTATCAGTCGTGATGCTCTCAGGAAAACCTTCCCTATGAAAAACCTCTTCACAAAAATTAACAATGCTAGAAGCTTTAACCTCCTTAACAAATGCAACCTCAGGCCATTTGCTATAATAGTCCATCAACACAATGGCAAATTTACCAGTAATACTACTGACACTGAACGGACCACAAATGTCCATAGCAAGTTTCTGCCATGGCCCGTCAGGGAATGGAACAGCAGAGATTGTGGTTTCTTGAGAAACATGGGATTTATCACTGCATGTGCAAGCGGGGCAGTTCCTTACACACCTATCAACATCCTTGTCCATGCCCGGCCACCAAAAATCACACCTACATCTTCTTTTCATGCCAGACATGCCTGAGTGCCCCTCGTGCATAAGATCCAGTAACTTGTTTCGTAACGAAGACGGTACGACAAGTTTGTCAGCTCTTCTAACCACACCAACCACAAGGTCATAAGAAAGTTCAGGCCAAACTGTTTTATATTCGGACAAGTCAGAATCACTCCAAGAAAAATTATTGCATGGTGATGCTAAGCATGCCATTACCTCCTTCAATACCACATCATCCTGAACAGCTTGTCTCCATACTTCTAAACTTATAGCACCACTGCAAGCTTCATCTACAGAAGCAACTGACCAATCTTCATCTTGTTCAACCACAACATCTTCACCACCAACAGGAAGTCGAGATAAGCAATCGGCATTGACATTTTTGATTCCAGGTACGTATTCCATTGAAAAGTCATATTCTTGTAACTTATAAATCCACTTGGCAATTCTAGGCGTGGCTTTGCCTGCACCCTTAGTGGAAAAAATATCAACAAGGGGTTTATGATCTGTTCTCAACTCAAAATTAGTGCCCCAGACATAGTTCCTGAAATAATTCACACCCCAAAAGCAAGCTAAAGCCTCTTTCTCGATGACAGAGTAAGAAGGTTCAGCACCTCTCAATGTACGTGAGGCAAAGGCTACCACCCATTCAAATTTGTCTTTCCCTTGCATCAAAACAGCTCCAAGCCCATATGCACTCGCATCCACAACGATGATCGACCTCTTGCTGGGATCATAAGGTTTAAGTGCAACAGCATTTGCAATTTCTTTTTTTACATCATCAAACACAGCTTGACATTCTGTGGACCATAAAAATTTCGCACCTTTTTTCATCAACAATCTCAAGCAAAAGACTTTAGAAGCAAAATTTGGCACAAATTTCGAGTAATACTCGGCAAGACCTAAAAAAGAACGGAGCTGGTCTTTATCGGATGGTGCCGGAGCATTCTTGATGGCATCTAATAGATTCTTTTTTGGTTTAACACCATCTGCGGATAAAGTGTGCCCAAGATATTCTATTTCATTTGTTGCAAATTTGCATTTTTCAGCAGCTACAGTCAACCCAGCCTTTTGAAGTTTACCCAATACATCATGTAGAATCATATCATGGTCACTTTTATCTGCACCCCATACAAGTACATCATCTTGAAACACTAACATATTAGGTGTGCCTTCAAGTACTTTGCACATGACTCTTTGGAAAACAGCCGAGGCGGAAGATAATCCAAAAGGCATTCTCAAGAACTGAAATGCACCCTCAGGAGTGATGAAAGATGTTAGATGACGGGATTCTGGATGTAACTTTATCTGATGGTATGCATTGGATAGATCAATGGACGAGAAAAATTTTGCATCTTTAACAGAAGCAACCATTTCGTTAATTTTGGGCAAGGGGTAGCGATCTACCCAAATATTTTTGTTTAAATCTCTTAAATCCACACACATGCGCAATTTTCCGTTGGGTTTTCGTGCCAAAACCACTGGACTAAGCCAATCAGATGCTTCAATTGGTTCAATAATGTTTTGATGACAAAGGCGATCTAATTCTAATTTGAGTTGAGATCTTAACACTAATGGCACATTTCGTACTTTATGGACAATAGGAACACAATCTGGTTTAAGAACAATTCTATGTTCAAATTTTTTGAGACAACCTAATTTAGGATTAAACAAATCAGGGAACTTTTTATGCAATTCTAACACAGCATTGTCATCCTGAGTTACTAAAACCTCTTCAGAAGTTTTTTTATGCCAATTAGGAGATAGTAAAACTTGGTCTGGATGATTTGGATCAAGGGTCAATCCTAAATTCCATAGTTCCTTCCACCCTAATAATGCTCTCCCTTTTTCCACTACATAAACAGTTCCAAGAGTGCTCCTATCCTTAAAAATGATTTCAGATGTGAAACATCCGATCACAGGTAATCTAATGCATAGATAACCCACAGGAGATCTTTGTGAATGAACTAAGATGGGTTTACCACACGTTTCCCACATGGTCTTATCAATAATGGTATATAACGAGCAGGAATCAGCCCAAAGAAATAGCTTGTGGTTATTGATAGTGACTTCACATTTAGGTGGTTGAATCTCTTCAGAGATTTGATTAACTTCATCATCATTCCAAATGGTCATGACTTCAATGTCGCTATCGCTATTAGAATAAACAGATTCATTAATGAAATTTACAGAACTTTTCCAAGCATTAGGATTTCCTGATCTGCACATTTTTGAAAAATGACCGGATTTGTTACACTTGAAGCAAGTGACATTTGACGCAGGACACCAAGAATTTTCAGTAGTATGCTTGGCATTTCCACATCTGAAACAATATTGCTTATTATTAGAAATTACAGTCTTATTAGAGGACGCTCTGTTATATGATACAGTGCTTTTGTTGACACCTGAAAAATTGCGAGGTTTAATTTTACTATCACGTCTAACATTATACTTACTATCAAAAGTTTTTGGCTTACTGGACACAGTACATACCTCACCAGAATCTTTGTTTTCATATAACTTTCGATCAGTGCTATGTGTATTGTTTAACTCTTTGACATAACGTGAATTATTTTCAACTCTCCTGGCAACAGAAATAGTTTTATGAAGAGATGGATCTTTTAAGTCAAGTAATTTCTCCTGGATTTTAACATTGTTAGTTCTATTGATGAACTGATCCCTTATGATTTCCTCATGTAACTCTTTAAACTTGCAAGTGACTGCTAACCTTCTTAAAGCAGTAACATATTGTTCTACAGTTTCACCAACCATTTGTGCTCTTGAAAAGAATTTGTGTCTTTCTACAACAATACTGGTTTTCTTACCAAAATTTTCTTCTAGTGCATTAAGTGCATCTAGATATTCATCAGATAAGGTTGATTCAAGTTTTGAACAATCAAATACAATTTCTTCCTCACTGAGATCTTCATCTCCGCCTGCACATACCTTTGAATTAACAGAGGATACAATAGGCAATGTTTTCAATACTTTCCTACCTTCAACACCAAGACTGTGCTTGAGTAAAGCTAATTTTCGTGAAGCGAGAAATACTTCTCCTCCAATTGCTTCCAAATAAGTTTCAAAAGATTTGCGCCAATCCTCCCAATTCATAGGGGGTATACCAGGATCTTGTAAGAATTTGGGTGGAGCTAAAATATTATTAGTTTCCATGTTGAGTAATAATTAATTATAACACGTTATACACAATAAATCTAACAATGATAATAGTACAATTAAAATGAATATTTTGAAAAATTGGAAGAGAAAAAAAAATAAATTAACAAAGAAAAAAAAAGTAGTCACCGTTGTCTGCGCTGTTTTCTAGGAGGAAATTGGTTTTTCTGTAAAGATGATACTGAAAGACTGTTTGTTGTGAAGAATAATAAAGTATGTTTTTTTTTTTATTGAAATGTCCCAGAATGCATTGCCGATTCCTCAGAGTAGATTGCGAAGAAAAATGGAGATGAATAGCAGGTGAGTGAGTGTGTCGTGTCGATTCTGCAGCTCTAGAGTTACTGTAGTAAGGATAATTGACAAAGTGCCCGTTTGGAGGAAGAAACTTGACAAATAGTTCACTTGAGACAATTTGATCGTTGTTTGTCTTTATTTTAGACGAGCGTTGCTTTATTTTAGATGAGCGTTGCTTTATTTTAGACGAGCGTTGCTTGGTTAAAGCCGATCCGATGTAGAAATACGGGAAAACGCGTTGCTAAGCAACCAGAGATCAAAATGGCCGCTACGCGCCTGACGCTGTCTCAAGAGTTCCGCATGACGTGTGGTCTTTGAGAGATGACGTCGAACGCTGATGTAGGAATCGGCTGGAATTGTTCAACGCGTGTACACACGCTCGCGCATTGTTGTTAAACAGATGTTTTGAAAGATGCAAGGCAAAATGTTGTGGGTTTTCTCAATCACAACACAATCTTTGAAACGGGGAAATGTTATGAGAACGTCGTTTTCTTGCTAATTGTAAACAGTTCAAGAGGAACTCAAATAATAGTCTTAATAAACGCTGTTTTTCGATATTTACAAGCGTTTGCAGTGAAAGTCGAAATAACAAGGCAATAATAATGAAAAATAGACACAACTCACTGTAAGAGACGCTGCTTTTTCTTTGAATCGTTTTGAAGGTCTTTTTGAAGGTCTTACTTGGTTTGTTTGTTGTAGAAAGGTTTCTTTGGTCTTTTTTTTCCTTTGTAAATAATTTTTAAAATGAGAATGAAGACATCAAAGGGTCAGGTGGGTTGTTTTCTCCCTCGTCGCCACTTTTGCAAGTAAGAAGAACAGGAAACTGGTGTGGTTCTGTAGTTTATTTGTAGATTAGACCCTAAGATGCCACAGGCATAAAAGCTCAGCTGCAACTGACTCTTACATTCCTATGTACACACAGTGGAGTCACCAACATTCCACCAGAATTAAAGGAACAGTAATAATATAGAAACAGGAGAATGTAACAGGGACCACGTACCCAATTCAGCGAGGACATCGCCCGCATGCCCTCCCCTCCGCTGACTACATCCTCCTGGGGGACCTCAACTTCCACCTGGAGAACAACAACGACCGCAACACCAGCACCCTGCTCGCCAATCTTGGACTCAAGCAGCTGGTGTCCACCCCCACCCACCTCGCCGGACACACACTCGACGCAGTCTTCTCATCCAGCACAGACATCGCCTTCAGCCACGCCACAGAGCTTTAATGGACGTACCACAGCTGTGTCCACTTCACCTTTAAAAGAACGATGACCCACCACCACCAGCAACAGGTTGCCCGCAGAAGCTGGAACAAGATCACAGCCGACCAGCTCACCACCTCCTTGAGCCAGCACCCTCCTGCCAGCTCAGCGAACCCCAGCCAGGCCGCAGACAACCTCACTAAGTGGATCAGCAACTGCGCAGACGAGCTCGCCCCACTGAGGACCCCGCCCAGCAGACCCGGCAGCAAGAAAGCCCCATGGTTCACCGACGAACTCAAGAGCTCCAAGAAGAACTGCCGAGCCCTCGAGAAAGTCTGGAGAAGGGAACCAACACCGGACAACAGGACCACCTTCAAGCTTGCCACCCGGAAGCACCACCAGCTGATCCGCGCCGCCAGGAAAACTGCATTCAAGGACCGGCTGGACAACAACGCACACAACTGCAAGGAACTCTTCCACATCGTGAAAGAGCTTTCCAACCCCAGCGCAGGAAACAATGACATCACCCCATCGCAAGACCTCTGCAACTCCCTCGCCTCATACTTCCACAACAAGATCGCGGACATACACAACAGCTTCAACAACCAACCAACGCACACCACGACCAAACCACCACCCCCCACCACCACTCTCCGCGCCTGGACTCCGATCAGCACCGAAGACACCGTCCGCACGATGAACTCCATCCACTCAGGATCTCCGACCGACCCCTGCCCCCACCACGTCTTCAACAAAGCCGACGCTGTCATCGCACCCCACCTGCGAGACATCATCAACACA
Organism: Lissotriton vulgaris; assembly: GCF_964263255.1. Lineage (NCBI taxonomy): Eukaryota > Metazoa > Chordata > Amphibia > Caudata > Salamandridae > Lissotriton > Lissotriton vulgaris. The sequence goes on along the minus strand of NC_141696.1, from coordinate 456,142,681 downwards.
TCCTTCAACACCGCCACCTTCTCTGAGAGCTGGAAGCACGCCGAACTCAGCGCTCTACTCAAGAAACCCACAGCGGACCCCACCGAACTCAAGAATTACCGCCCCATCTCGCTCCTCCCGTTTCCAGCCAAAGTCATCGAGAAGACCGTCAACAAGCAGCTGGCCGCCTTCCTTGAGACGAATGGATCCCTCGACCCCTTACAGTCTGGCTTCCGAGCCAACCACAGCACCGAGACCGCCCTCATCGCCGCCACCGACGACATCCAAGCCCTGATGGACAACGGAGAAACAGCGGCCCTCATCCTCCTAGACCTCTCTGCGGCATTCGACACTGTCTGCCACCGCACCCTAGTACAGCGCCTCAGCAACGTCGGAATCCAGGAGAAGGCTCTGGAATGGATCATCTCCTTCCTCGACGGAAGAACACAGAGAGTCCGCCTACCACCGTACAAGTCAGAGGCCACCGAAGTCATCTGCGGCGTCCCTCAAGGATCCTCGCTGAGCCCCACCCTCTTCAACGTCTACATGAGCCCCCTCGCGGCCATCGCACGCCAACACAACCTCAACATAATCTCCTACGCCGACGACACCCAGCTGATCCTCTCCCTGACCAACGACCCCGCCGCCGCCAGAGCCAATCTGCACGAAGGGATGAAAGAGGTAGCCGAGTGGATGACGACCAGCCGCCTGAAACTGAACTCAGACAAGACGGAGGTCCTCATCCTAGGCTCTTCGCCCTCCGCCTGGGACGACTCCTGGTGGCCTCCCGCCCTGGGCACCGCACCCAAACCGACAGACCACGCACGCAACCTGGGCTTCATCCTGGACTCCTCTCTCTCCATGACCAGGCAAGTCAACACCATCTCCTCGGCGTGCTTCAACATCCTACGCATGCTACGGAAGATCTTCTGGTGGATCCCCACCGAGACCAGGAAGACTGTCACCCAGGCCCTCGTCACCAGTCGACTGGACTACGGCAACGCCCTCTACGCCGGCACCACCGCCAAGCTCCAGAAGAGACTCCAGCGGATCCAGAACGCCTCAGCCAGACTCATCCTCGACATCCCGTGAACCAGCCACATCTCCGGACATCTCAGAGACCTGCATTGGCTCCCCGTCAACAAAAGAATCACCTTCCGCCTCCTCACCCATGCACACAAAGCCCTACACGACCAAGGCCCGAGCTACCTCAACAACCGAATCAACTTCTACGCTCCCAAACACCACCTCCGCTCAGCCAACCACGCCCTCGCCGCTGTCCCCCGCATCCGAAGAGCGACAACAGGAGGAAGGTCCTTCTCCTACCTGGCCACCAAGACCTGGAACTCCCTCCCGACCGACCTGCGCCTGACCCAAGACCACCTCTCCTTCAGGAAGAAGCTGAAGACGTGGCTGTTCGAGCAGTAACGGCACCCCCCTCCCCCCAGCGCCTTGAGACCCTATGGGTAGGTAGTGCGCTCTATAAATGTCCTTGATTGATTGATTGAACTGCTCATCATCAAATGCATATATACATTTACACAAGTAAACCATAAACATTACTACAACGAAATACATACAAATTGAAAACAATACCACAAACTCAACATAGATAATTGCCACATACAACCCTATTAATACTCTAACCTCCAACACTACAAAAGCTTTTAGAAGTGCCAAACTTCTTCAATCTTCAAGGTTGGGCATTGGACTGATTTTAATTTTCGAACAATTTTCAGGTCCTCTTCAGCTTTGACATTAACCGTCACTCTTCTACCACTTGATGGGTGGGGATTTTTATATCTCAAACGTCAGGTGTAATCATAAAATAACCTTGGCCAATGGTCATAAGGATTTTTGTTTGATGACAAAGAGAAGGAATAAGGAGATATCAATACATCAGTTGTCATGAACAGTGAAGGCCAATTGGGGCTTTACAGAAATCGACAAAGAGATTTTGAGTGAGTTTAAGAGGATTTATTAAGAAAATGAATTCAAATCATGTTTTTTAAATATTTAAATTTTAGTCACCAGTGCTACAGATTCAAGTAATCCAAAAGTTGAGATTTCAAAATTTAAAAATAAGATAAAAGTCAGCAAGCGTCACTGAGATCGGCCTGCTAAGTTCTGAAGCAAGGTCTCCTCCCTGTTCTAAGGAACACATGTTAATAGAATTCAACAAATGCAAGAATTCTCCCATTCCTCACTCCCACAAACAAATCAGTCTTCCGAAAACATTGAGAGCAGATAAAATCCCCAGTTTCTCACAATGGGTCTTACACAACAATGTCCTTGGTTTGTTACTCTCAATAAATCTTTTTTGTTCAGACAGTTCTTGCTAGAAGTCGTAGTTCCTGCCATCTCTTCTCACCATCAGTTGTCTAATACATAACAAATGCCTATTCACTAGCTAATAGAAATCTTCTGGAAAATGACACACTCTGCAGTGGGAAGAAAGAAAAAAAGTCTCTTACAACACAACCGTTTAAATGTGAAAACGGGCCTCTTAGCACTAACTTATAAAGTTGACATTTAAAATGGCTTCAACAGTTAAGCTAACTTAATTCCTTACAAAAGGTTAACTCAAGTCTTTGCTTATACTTTGTATATGTGCTTTCCTACTAAAAATGTAACTTAAATGTGTGTATGGCATTTCTACATTGAAGTTAGCCATTTACTGTTAATTCATTTAATTTGCAAAATGAGGAATTTTGCTCTATCACTCACCAGCCGGGTTTATCACCCACTACAGTACCATACGTACCCTGTACCACATGGATCACATAAAGTATTCCCTTGATATGATAAGAGATTATGCAATGGCCTCCCTGGGTATTAAGAAGTCCATTGACAATCTGTGACAGGTCCTTCAAAGGTTTAATTTTGACATCTGCGTCCTGGGATGGGTCAATCTTCTCTCTGCAAGACCTCTGACCCATGTACGAACTGGAGGAAAAATCTTGATAAAGTGGTACTTACTAGAGCTCCCCTCAGTTAATACTGTTATTTGCAATGGTGATACCCCTAGACACATTGTTGAGCCAATTTGTGGAGCTATTGAGGATTAAGGCTGGTGCAGAGACCCACACAGTGTATTAGAATGCAAATGTTACTTTGGCATACAAAATGATAATGTAAATGAATTTATATAGTGCAAATCACCAAGCGGTTTCTAAGTGCTTGCTTAGGGAACCTGTCCTGGTATTCCCCTGCGAGATAACCTCAGCAGGGTATCCTCAAGGTGAAAGCCAGGCATCCCGCCGTGACGGGCCGTTGTGGAGATTAAGCAAGCTATTGCCCGAGTCGCAGAATGTGAACCAGTGAATCGAGTAAGCACCGGAGTGAGAATTGTCAAGTCCATGGACATTTTAGGACTCAAGACCCCGCCGAGCCAGGAATTGAACCCTGGTCCCTGGCTGCCCTCTGCTTCCAGGTCTGCCTCCTCTAACCAGTGAGCCACACTTCTCCATGTAACTAATTTCTTAGCTACAGTGGGTAGGCACGTAGATCTTTCAGGGCTCCGCATTAACTTGTCTAAAACCGGGATATTCCCTCCTGGGGATGGGGTCTCTCACCCAGATTAGAGCTAACAATGTCAAGTCAAATACTTTATTTCAATAACAAGTATTATAAAAGCATCTTACGATACATCAATAAAAATACGAGTTATATTTAACACAGTAGTAATAAACATATGTAAAGCTGTCGGAACATAATAGGTTGTCAAATTGCCATATCAATAACAGTAACAAACTATATCAGACAAGTCCTTAATTCAAGAATAAAATTGATTTGGTTCCTTCCTTAAATACTAAAATAGGACATTTTACATTTAAAATAGTTATCTAAAACAACGGTGCATTATAATTTAGATAAGCTATTTGTGCTCAAATAAAAGATGGGATAAAACCATGATGTTTCTTCAAACCGCCCTGCTTAGGGATTTATACCTGACTATCCAAATGCAGCTTAGATACTTAGCCATGCCACAAGCAAAGAGAGTTCTTGGATCGGACTTCAAAATACGGAAAGCAGCACAATGGTCAGAAGTGCCCATTTGACTGCAGATGGGTTTTAGCCATCTGGATCTTGCTGATGTATATGCTGGGCATGCAAACATGAGATGGGCCACACTCTCTTTTGATGTCTCACAATAGGGACAGTATGCGATTGCATGGTGGGGGGGTCCACTTTGCAGTTAATTCATGGACCAAAAGGGAGCCTACCCTGAACTGTATGTAAAGCGCCCTAACTTGTGGTATCTGGATGAAATCCAGATATGGGTCAAAGCATATGTGCTGCTTATGTTAGTAAAATCTTCTGTAAGCCTTCCTGCTTTGGGATTACTGAGCTCCTGCATGTCAACCCAGGCCCAATAAAATGTTTTAAGCTCAACCTTGCTTGGAGGGTTTTGAGATTATTTATCCAGCTGACTCTTCGATTACCATGTAGGTTCATTACCTCCGTGAGCGCAGCGCCATAGTTAGAAAGTGCAGCAGTCCACCGTAGGCGGGCCCAGAATAGTACATGCCACAGCCTAGCAATGTCTCTAAATGAGCGTCTGCCCATGTCACTCATCAGGGGTTTCAGTGGTACATTGCGGGTAAGCAACTGGTCTGCTCTGCGAAGAACGATGTTCTCTACCTAGTGCCCCGACCGCATGTTTATGGGTCAAAAGCATTTTATCAATGTGTTATCTCTTTTTAAGAGAGGCAAATATCAAAGTAAACGAACATGCTAACTCTCTCCAGGTGGATTACATCTAAGGTGAGGTTATCTCTAAGTGATCTAAAGGGGTTAAATGGCAAGCAGGGTATGATCTGCAAACAGTAGAGTGGGTACCTATCTCCTGCCAGGGGCATCAGCTGGAACCTCCTGGAGGAAGCTGACCACCCTGTTCACGTATAGAGTAAACACCGTGGGTGCCATAACACAGCCCTGGCATAATCCCCTGTTTACTGGGATTCTGTCGGTTTTCTGTGCTTGGGATCCCCACCTCGCATGTGTGTAATTGCCCTCATGTAATTGAATCAACAGGTTGAGGATCATCGGGTGATCCCCATCTCACCCAGTATTTGCCACAGCCGTTCACAGGGGGACCAAGTCAAAGGCAGTTCTTAAGTCAATAAAGGCGAGAAAAATACTGCCCTTGCCAATCTTGACTACCTTCCAATAAAGGAGATGCACCCTGATTGCCTGGTCGACCGTCCCTCAGTTGGCCCTAAATCCTGCCTGATATTGTGAGAGGACTTTCTTGTCCTCCACCCAACATTGGATTCTCCGCAACAACAACCCACCAACTACTTTCTGAATAACATCAATCAAACTGATTGGTCAGTAGCTGGCAGGGTCATCTCTAGTTTCATTTTTGAAGATTGGTAACACCTCAGCACCCTTCTAGGATTCAGGTACTGGGCATCCTTTAGCAATGGAATTAATTAAAAACATGATATAACTTGCCCAGTTATAGGGATCTGCAGAAAAAGATCCCCCAGTAGACCATCTGGTCCCGAAGATTTTGCTGGGACTATTCTCTTTATAGCTGCTCATACTTCTTCTAGCGAGAAGAGGTCACAAGTATTTGGAATTAAACGGGTGCTTAGTTGGCCATATGGACCTTCTTTGTGAATTACATCTGTCCCAGAATAAAGTTTCACAACATGATCATACCAATCTTGGCTTGTGATATGGTTGGAAATTAGATCAAGGTCTTTTCTATCAGCACATCTGACAAGGTTCCAGAAAGAGTTGGCATCCCTAGCTAAACCAGTGTCCTTCAGATCCTGTCAGTGGGACTCATCCCACCTCAGCTTTGCACAGAGCAGAGCTGCTTTATATTCCTTTCTAGTGGTTTGGATCAGAGGACAATTTTTGCTTTAAATTGCTAGTGCTATGGCCTTTTTTTGTCTGCATTCCCTAGTGAACCATGTCTGGCAGCTTTTTTGGTGTGCATTTGGTTTGCTACAGTTATTTGCTATTTGGAAGAAGGACCCTATCTGTTCTATTGTTCTCATATGTATTTCTGGGACCTTCTCCAGACCATCTTTTTCGTTAAGTGCCTCCAGTAATCAAGAGTGTTCTCGCTCAGGACGTGCATGATGCTGGCCATTTTTGATTCTTGGGCAACAACTTTAGGCCATTTGAGATACCTTCTACAATTAGAAGGGGCCACTTCTTTGGTCGTCATGAAAGAGCCAACACAATGAGCAGGGCAAGGGGGAGACCATGGGATCTTCATGGCCAGACAAAGTGGGTTATGGTCACTATCGGTAGTAGAGACCACTTCCATGTCAATCATGATTCTCCAAAGTCTAACGTCTATTAAGATGTAATCAATACGAGAGGGGCAGCTGGCTCTATTGTATGTATTAGCCCCTTTGGCATCTGATGAAGTTCTGCTGTTGGCAGCCCTCAGTCCGAATTCTAAGGTGAGTGAATTAAGCTGAATTGTTACCTGAGACCATCTTTTATTAGTGTGTGTAGCAGAGTAGGGTCAGCTTCCTATGGTCACCCCCACTTTTTGCTGTGATACTCTGTTTTTTTTACTCTAATGTGGCTGTGGGTCTGCTAATCAGACCCACAGCCCAGCTGTTTTCTCTCTAAATTGAAACCATGCACTATAGGTGCATATCAGATTGATTACTGGGCCATCCTTGTGAGCCCCTGTATAGTGTACCGTAGGTACCCAGGGCATAGGTGCACGATAGGCCTACCAGGGGCTTCAGCATGTATTTTGCCACTCCTGGTTGCCTTCCAAACTGACACCACAGGTCTGTTCACACAGCCTGGATAAGGTGGTGTAATCACCCCTTACTTAGATATAGTACCTACATTTACATATAGACACATATACACCTAAAAGCCACTTCTATGATAGGCCTTGACAATCCTGAAGGCAGAGTGCTTGGTTTTATGTGAGAGGGTGCTCTGGCATGAGCTGAGCCCCTCTGCAGCTTTCGGAACCATCTCCTTATAGCTGTTCTGTGATATAGCCATACCATGTACTCTTAAGTGCATTATAATCCTCGCTGTTAATGCTAACTTTGGTTTGGCTTTATCAAAACATGTTATGTAAGGTGTCAAACACTTTGGAATACTCCCCCCCCGCCAATTCTGGCGGCCGGGGTAGCATTCCACTCTTCTAGAGGGAAAAGATATGTATGTTACTTCTTTATACGGTTAAAGTTAAACTGAGCCTCAGCATCACAAAATGGATGCTGCTGCCACAGACACAAGTCTGACCACCTGGTGCTGGGGAAAACTCCAGCAAGGGCGGCCTGGACAATATGTTTCCTGTCCAGGGAGGTGCCAGAACCTCCCCAGACAGGGGTATGTGTATTGGGGCAGGGAGGGCTGCATTAGTGGATGCATCTAGACACTGCCTGGGGCACTCAAGGTGCTCCATGCATAGGCCGGTTCCAACCCGTTGCTGGGGAAATCTAGCCCCAGCTCGGACATGAAACTGGACAAAGGGAAAGGGGTGTAACCATCCCCTTCTCAGGTCCACCCATAGGAGGGATCTAGTCAGGTAATCCAGCCCCCATCATTAGTATAAGTATAGGAGCTGTGTCCCTGGGACTTTAGATTATCCTGGAAAGAAACTTTGATACAGAACTCTTGGACCTTCGACATTTTATTATGACTAGAAGACGGAAGACATCTTGTAACAAATAAAGTCGCCAATTGTAACAAATAAAGTCCTTCAATCAGTGACACTTATAAAGCGCGCTACATACCCGTAGGGTCTCAAGGCGCTGGGGGGGGCAGGGGGGGGGGGCGCTAATGCTCGAACAGCCAGGTCTTCAGCTTCTTCCTGAAGGAGAGGTGGTCTTGGGTCAGGCGCAGGTCGGTCGGGAGGGAGTTCCTGGTCTTGGCGGCCAGGTAGGAGAAGGACCTTCCTCTTGTAGTCGCTCTTCGGATGCGGGGGACGGCGGCGAGGGCGTGGTTGGCTGATCGGAGGTGGCGTTTGGGAGCGTAGAAGTTGACTCGGCTGTTGAGGTAGCTCGGGCCTTGGTCGTGTAGGGCTTTGTGTGCGTGGGTGAGGAGGCGGAAGGTGATTCTTTTGTTGACGGGGAGCCAGTGAAGGTCTCTCAGATGTCCGGAGATGTGGCTGGTTCGTGGGATGTCGAGGATGAGTCTGGCTGAGGCGTTCTGGATCCGCTGGAGTCTCTTCTGGAGCTTGGCGGTGGTACCGGCGTAGAGGGCGTTGCCGTAGTCCAGTCGGCTGGTGACGAGGGCCTGGGTGACGGCCTTCCTGGTCTCGGTGGGGATCCACCAGAAGATCTTCCGTAGCATGCGTAGGATGTTGAAGCACGCCGAGGAGACGTTGTTGACTTGCCTGGTCATGGAGAGGGAGGAGTCCAGGATGAACCCCAGGTTGCGTGCATGGTCTGTCGGTTTGGGTGCGGTGCCCAGGGCGGGAGGCCACCAGGAGTCGTCCCAGGCGGAGGGTGAGGAGCCCAGGATGAGGACCTCCGTCTTGTCCGAGTTCAGTTTCAGGCGGCTGGTCGTCATCCACTCGGCTACCTCTTTCATCCCTTCGTGCAGGTTGGCTCTGGCGGCGGCGGGGTCGTTGGTCAGGGAGAGGATCAGCTGGGTGTCGTCGGCGTAGGAGATTATGCTGAGGTTGTGTTTGCGTACGATGGGCGCGAGGGGGCTCATGTAGATGTTGAAGAGGGTGGGGCTCAGAGATGATCCTTGGGGGACGCCGCAGATGACTTCGGAGGCCTCTGACTTGTACGGTGGTAGGCGGACTCTCTGTGTTCTTCCGTCGAGGAAGGAGATGATCCATTCCAGCGCCTTGTCCTGGATTCCGATGTTGCTGAGGCGCCGTACTAGGGTGCGGTGGCAGAACGTGTCGAATGCCGCGGAGAGGTCTAGGAGGATGAGGGCCGCTGTTTCTCCATTGTCCATCAGGGCTCGGATGTCATCGGTGGCGGCGATGAGGGCGGTCTCGGTGCTGTGATTGGCTCGGAAGCCGGACTGTGAGGGGTCGAGGGATCCGTTCGTCTCGAGGAAGGCGGCCATCTGCTTGTTGACGGACTTCTCGATGACTTTGGCTGGAAACGGGAGGAGCGAGATGGGGCGGTAATTCTTGAGGTCGGTGGGGTCCGCTGTTGGTTTCTTGAGTAGAGCGCTGAGTTCGGCGTGTTTCCAGCTCTCAGGGAAGATGGTGGTGTCGAAGGATGTGTTGATGATGTCTCGCAGGTGGGGTGCGATGACAGCGTCGGCCTTGTTGAAAACGTGGTGAGGGCAGGGGTCGGTCGGTGATCCGGAGTGGATGGAGTTCATCGTGCGGATGGTGTCTTCGGTGCTGATCGGGGTCCAGGCGTGGAGGGTGGTGGTGGGGGGTGGTTGTTCGGTCATGGTGTGCGTTGGTTGGTTGTTGAAGCTGTTGTGTATGTCCGCGATCTTGTTGTGGAAGTATGAAGCGAGGGAGTTGCAGAGGTCTTGCGATGGGGTGATGTCGTTGTTCCCTGCGCTGGGGTTGGAAAGCTCTTTCACGATGTTGAAGAGTTCCTTGCAGTTGTGTGCGTTGTTGTCCAACCGGTCCTTGAATGCTGTTTTCTTGGCGGCGCGGATCAGCTGGTGGTGTTTCCGGGTGGCAAGTTTGAAGGAGGTCCTGTTGTCCGGTGTCGGTTCCCTTCTCCAGACTTTCTCGAGGGCTCGGCAGTTCTTCTTGGAGCTCTTGAGTTCGTCGGTGAACCATGGGGCCTTCTTGCTGCCGGGTCTGCTAGGCGGGGTCCTCAGTGGGGCGAGTTCGTCCGCGCAGTTGCTGATCCACTTCGTGAGGTTGTCGGCGGCCTGGCTGGGGTTCGCGGAGCTGGCAGGAGGGTGCTGGCTCAGGGAGGTGGCGAGCTGGTCTGCTGTGATCTTGTTCCAGCTTCTGCGGGCGGCCTGTTGCTGGTGTTGGTGGGTCGTCGTTCTCTTGAAGGTGAAGTGGACGCAGCTGTGGTCCGTCCATTGAAGCTCTGTGGCGTGGCTGAAGTCGATGTCTGTGCTGGAAGAGAAGACTGCGTCGAGTGTGTGTCCGGCGAGGTGGGTGGGGGTGGACACCAGTTGCTTGAGTCCCAGGTTGGCGAGGTTGTCGAGCAGGGTGCTGGTGTTGCGGTCGTTGTTGTTCTCCAGATGGAAGTTGAGGTCTCCCAGGAGGATGTAGTCAGCGGAGGGGAGGGCATGCGGGCTGACGAAGTCGGCGATGTCCTCGCTGAATTGTGTGCGTGGTCCAGGGGGTCGGTAGATCAGGGTGCCTCTGAGGGTGGTGTTCGGGTTGGTGTGGATCTGGAAATGCAGGTGTTCGGCGCTGGTCAGGGTGTTGTCGGTGCTGGTCGTGAGACGGATGGTGTTCCTGTGGATGATGGCGATGCCTCCTCCCATCTGGTTGGCGTTTCGGTCCCTACGGACGATCTTGTAGCCCTCTGGGATAGCGATGGCGATGTCGGGATCCAGTATGTATGAAGAGGTATGATTTATTGAAGTTAAGTTCCAGATTAAGATAATAATAAAAATATAAGTAGATGTAAATATAAACCCCACCAGGAGCAGTTCTTCTGTCGCTCAGCCTGCCTGCCATCAACTGCCTTTCCACACACCAGTCAAGTACCAAACATTCTAAGGTGTCATCAAACATTCTACCAGATACAGTGGCTAAGCAAAGGGGAAATCTAAGCAAGGGAAATGCCAGACATAAGCCAGATGTAACATATCTCCCTTGTGGTCAAGGAGTGACCACCCTGTTTAAACAGGCACCAACAGCAACTTTGCTAGTCTACAACCTTGAGGCTCCCGACGGATCCCGAAGAGGCTGCGACTAAAGAACTAGACTTCCAGACTTCTCTGAACCCAAACCACATCCACAGCAAAACTGAGACCTGTAAATGTAAATGTACAGGAATTTATATAGCGCAAATCACCGAGCGGTTTCTAAGCGCTTGCTTAGGGAACCCGTCCTGGTATTCCCCTGTGAGATAACCCCTGCAGGGTATCCGCAAGGTGAAAGCCAGGCATCCCGCTGCGAGGGGCCATTGTGGAGATTAAGCAAGGTATTACCCAGAGTCACAGAGTTTGAACCCGTGAATCAAGTAGGCACCGGAGTGAAAATTGTCAAGTCCATGGACATTTTAGGACTCAAGACCCCGCCGAGCCGGGAATTGAACCCTGGTCCCGGGCTGACCTCTGCTTCCAGGTCTGCCTCCTCTAACCAGATAGTCGCCTATCCTCGTGCGAGCGACCGGGACCGCCGACTGGAGACTGCCCCTTGCCTATGCGCCAGGCTCCGTCCAGAAGGGACCTGACTAAACTCGAAACCAACCTGACGGTAGTACTGCCGAATTCGCCCAAGACATCATCTGTGATAAGTCCTATTTACTCTTTCAGCCGGCGGCCCCCGCTCTGACCAGAATCCAACTGTGGTTCTCGCCCCAACCTAGAAAAGGCATATTTATTCCATACGGGTAGCAGACAAGGTCAGCATCCTCCTACTGTCCTCCACGGTATCTTCCTCTTGATGTGAAGGGACTCACAATCTTACTTATCCTTGCGTTACCCCCCTTGGGATTGACTCCGCCACATACAAGTGGGGACGGGATTCCCTCCATCCCAGCCATTTATCTACAGCAACACGATCTCCTCTAGGCATAAGCAAATTGCCTCCTACTGTGGTTAACCATACGCCAGCTCCTTCCGCTACCAGTAGATTTTCTGTACTTGTGTGGTTCCTTCTTCTCTACCCCACTTTGCCCTGATGAAGGTGTTGCCCCGGACGGGGCCATACACCGAAACGCGCGTTGGCGTTTGTTCCCATTGAGGAACCTTCCGAACCAACCCGGACATTTGATCATCGGTCCCCCTGTCATCTGAAAATCATCTCTGCTTAGTGTTGTAGGATGCATGATGTGTGAATGTTTTTTGTAAGAATGTGAAGGGTATGTTAGTATGAAGTCAGAACCACCATTTAATTGTTGCCAAGATGTTTATTTATTTGGATGTATAACTATTTATATCTATATACAATGATAATGAATTCATGAAAATAAAAAATATATTTTGATAAAAACTAACTTGTTATATGAGTTGCTTGGGTTCAGGACAATTTTTATAATACAAAGGACCTCTCCTAGGCCATAAACTAAAATTATTGCGGGCAGGTCCCCTTTCCGTGTTTGATTATTCCTCTAACCAGTGAGCCACACTTCTCCACTGTGGCAGACGCGAGAGACGTGGGCCCAGACATCTTTGATATCCTTTATTTTGCTAACTGCACTCCTTTCCTGAAGCCTCAGTAAGCTGTGCATTGGGGTATTAGAAACCCCATCCTGAGCATCATTTGACCTGAAACCCAGGCCCCCACACTCTGTGATTGTCCCGTGGACCCCACCTTCACATTTGTGCTCGATGCGTCTTACCGGATTCTTGCCCATTGTCTAGTGAGCCCCCAAAAGAAGCCATCTTAAAAGTACTTTGCTTTCCCGGTTGCTAAAGGCTTGTTCCAGCTTCCCTGTAAAGGAGAAGCACCACAGACCTTGCTGGTCTGCAACCGAGCCAATCTTGAGATCCTGTGTGGGTTGCAGTTACCAAGGCTTGTTGAGTCCAATTTGGATACGGATACCGCAGTCATCTAGATCCATTGTGGAACAGCTCGAATCCAGTCCTGGTCATTGTCGATGCCTCCTGGTTCTCGTGGCTGAAGAGACAAGCTCACCATCCTCACCTGCAAAGCACACAACATCGCCTGGTTCCTTCCTGGTCACTGGCTAGTGACCCAGACTCTGTCCCCTCTGCTTTCAGGTTCTTCACATCTCCGATCCACCCTTTGATCCATCCGGACACTTATCCTCTGGTCGCCTGCAGCACTTCTTTGCAGCTTCCATAGAAAACAACAACAAACCCGACACGAAAAGACACCTATGCACCCGGCTTCCCTGGGTGAGGTAACTCAAGTACTCCGGTGCTCCTGTGGATATTGACTCTTCTAGTTTCCTAGTTTAAAAGCGTTCCATCCAAGTCCATCCGGAAGTGTCCTTTGTCTTTAACTTCGTAACTTTTACGAACACCATAGAAAGTCAATGTGAACCCGCGCCTGTTTTTAAACACTGCACGCGGCTCCCGTGGGTCTCCTACTTCCTAACAACTGGTTGGTTAGTGTAGCCCTAGCGATTCTACAGGCCCTAGGCCTACTTTTTAACCCTCAGGTGGTACTTATACCACTTTCTTAGTATATGGCTAGTGAGACCCCTAGGGCATAACGTATACTGTGCAACTTATCGTATATTAACTGTGTGACTTGCATTGTATTTGTACCTCTGACCTCATAAAGAGTGCAGAGGGGTTGTGTTTAGAATAAATACATATATATTTGATACATACCTTGTGTGGTGTCCTTTTATTTGGTATTCAAGGGATTAAATATGGTAAGACAACTTGCTTAACTCGCCTACAGAAGTCTTAGCCTAAGACTGCTGGTCCATGCTACCACTAGGATAGCTTTCTATAAGGTTGACTTTACTACCATCATCAATAAGGGTCGATTAGACTGGTACAAGGTGCCCACTAGAACTAGTGGACATCATATGCCAGTCTAACTTCTCACAGGGTGCATATTTAAAAGTGGAACACCCCACCTTGCATCATCTTTCTCTACCCCCAATATGTCCACAGAGCTTAGAGGCTCAAAGGTGCAACTAAAGTCTCCTGCAACCATAACATAGGAATCAGACGGGCAACCAGATAACTCCTGTTCCAGAGACGTAACAATAGGTGAAGATTTACCCCCTGGAGCTAAAAATGGTAAATCTGTAATACACATTTAAATGCCATAATGGTGCATGAGTGAGACAAGTACATTAAATTGATCACATCTGTAAAACAGTGTCTTTCTGTACAAAGTTAAACCTTTACTTAATCTTAATCTGTATGTTTATTCTTCTGTTTCTTTTTGCTACACAGCAATAATTGTTGAAAAACAAAATTAGACACAGCATGTAATCACAACCGCGCGCATGGTGCTTCCTTGCATATCTCTACAACCGATAACTACACGCAAGATCCTCACCAATGTTCTTAAAGCAAGTTTAACATTCCTGCTGTAAAATCCTCTATATTTCCTACAGGAAAAATGTGTTAGTGACAATTAAGATAGCGTAAATAAAGCATGGCTACTCAAAACATGGGTAATTCTTAATAAAATCATGCTATTCCTGTAGGTAAAGATTTTACTGTTTTAAAAAATATATATATATATTTAATGATTCTACCGCCTCCAAATTTGTAGTTAGCCACAAGTCGTTGAAGTGTTTGAAAAGTGGCAATAAGCATTTTCTTTATTTGGTTTTTCACTCCTTCTGTTATGAAATTCAATTATGCGATTGTTGTTCCGAACTTTCACACCTCCAGTAAAAAGTAGCAAAGGATGTCCCATAGTTCTCCATATCCAGATTTTGTCTCATGCATGCATGCACACAGGGTATGCTCCAGTGTGCATTGTCCTTCAGTGCTCTGGTAACTCCTGCTCAACAGCATCCGGATTGCACTGTCCTTTGAATGTCAGGGGCACTGCAGCTACCTTTGATGACTGAATAGGTAGGTAAGAAAACCCAAAACGGCAAGTGCTACTCCCATGAAGACTGGTAAGAGTCCCCCTTTCGACCATGAAAAGTCAAAAGTGAAGCTCAAGGTTTTGCAGACCTTGGATCTGGCTTGTCTGAAAGAAATTGTTGGCACAGACAGACAGCAGCCAGGATGTCCATCAGGATTTGACTTTATATCCCTAACAGGACACAATACACACCAGCACACAGGAAGTCATCCATAATGTCAGCGAGGATGACAAATGAGATGCCAAACAGGATGCTGGAGATAGAGAGGCTTATTCACAACTCCATTGCACTGCTGGTGCATCACTTTTATTGACGCACTGGCAGAGCAATGGGCTTCCTCATATTCACAAGGCCGTGTAAAGTTACCCTGCATGACTTTTCATGGCCTTGGAAATATGTTTCTCTTTCAAGCATAACTTTGCATGAATAGGGCGTTCCATGGGTGTTACTGTGGGTGTTCCCGCGCAACATCCATGGAACTTGGCACCCTCCCAGATGTTCAACATTTTGCAAACATGGGAATGTGTCAGCATTCTACACCTCCCTAGGGGTGGCGTAAGGAGGTGCAACAAGGAGAAATACTTCTATTTATTTCAACAAGGAGAAATACTTTTATTTCTCCTTATCTTTTCCTCTTTCTTGCAGCACGCACAGAAAGAGAAAATGCCTTCATTTATTGTTTTTGTGCGGGAAGGTATCCCTTCCTGCACAAAAACAATCATCCTCTCAGCACAGGCACCCTTGCAATATGATGCAAGGGTGTCTGCACTGGCACATGGCTGCTGTTGGAGCGCTGGTGCTGGGGAGAAGGACTACGTTGTGCTGTATCTTGTAGATACAGCTCATTCCTGCCCTTTTATTTTGATGCAAGGCAGCATGGAAGTGCTTGCTGTGTTGCTGTGGGTCAATATATTGTAAATGAGGCCCAGACAGTAAGGATATCACAAAGGACATCATACCAAATGCCAAACAGCAGATGCCAACCAGGATCCTCAAAACTAAGCATGCCAGTCAGGATGTTATAAAGGATTTTATACTAAGTGCTGTGGAGTGGATGCCAACCAGGATGCTGAGCACCATGCTAGTCAGGATGTCAATAAGTATGGTACACCAAGTGCTACACAGCAGATGCCTACGAGAAAACAAGCATTCGGCCTTGTCAAATAGGCAGAGCAGGAAATAACCTTAAGCTCAGTAAGTGTCTTTCATATTCATTAACTTGACCTAAAGTGCTTTAGTCTTGTTGGACATCTTTGTTTTATTGCTGCTCTTTCGTGTAACTGACCCCGTAATACATAAGGGAAAAAGATGGAAGGCAGTGGTACTACAAAGGGAGCCATTACAAACAACAGGCCAATAATGCCAGGAGTATCTACTGATAGGAACCACTTGAATGGATGACATGCAGCGGTTACCATCTTAAACAACATGGCTCTCCTTGTTATTATTGTATGAATTAATGCAGATTGGAAAAAGTATTGTTTGCCTCGCAGCACCAAGTGAGAAATGTGTTTTCTTCAATGCCTACAACCAGTGATAGTGTCTAGTAAGAACATCCGCAGGGCCTCTTTAGACATCAAGACTACAGGGCAAATTATTGGTATCTCAGCAACAAGCACGGTAAACAAAGATGCTGCAGGGCGGGAGCAGGACAAAGATACACAACCTTTTCTCTCCTCCCAGACGTCGACACACAATCAGGCCGCCTAGTGCCACGCACACACGCTTAGGATGTTTGGGATGTATTTAGATTAAACGTGTTTTGCTGTCAGCAGGACAAAGGTATGGCGCTGCTGCTTTCTAACAGTTGTTGTGTAATATCTGGTATCCCCTTGGGATCGTGTATCCCCTTTCACTTCGGCCGCCTTTGGAGATTTATCTCAGCCCGGGCAGGATCAGACAGAAGCAGTCGATCTCGGCTCGGGCTGAGTGCGGGGATACACGATCTCATGGGATACCAGACAGTCTCACGCTACAAATTATCTCAAGTTCTTTAATACTGGAGCCGCTGCTGCACAGAAGACAGGAAGCAAGCCGCAAGCAGTTCAAAGAAGGAAAGGTTAAATAAATTAACATTAAATGGACACACAGAGTCGAAGTGAAAGAATGGAATGCTTTTTTTCCAAGCAAATCGCAACAAGTACAAAGAAAGAAAGGTGAAATAAAGGAACATTAAATAAATGCACGCGAATGTCTGACAAAATATCGAAAACAAAAATATCGATATACAAAAATATCGGAACAAAAATATCGAAGTAAAAAATATAGGAATCCTATCCCTAACAAGGTAAGTACAAAAATATCGAAAATAAAATATAGAAGGACAAAAATATAGTTTTTTGTAAAATATCGTTTTTTTTAAAATATAATAAAAAAGTAATATTAACAAAATAATACTTATAAATGTAATAAACATATTTAAAAATGTACTATAATATTTAAAATTAATACATAATGTAATACAAATTATTGTTAATAAATATATGATACATAATATATTTTTCATTAATAATGACTCTAAATTAATTATTGTCATAACTTAAAAACAAATAAAAATGTAATAAATTGCTAATACATTTATTTACATAAAATATTCACATAAATAACAATTAATAACAACATAATACTAATAAAAAAGCTAAATATATTTTAGATAGCGTATGAGTAAAAATTACTATTCCCACTCCAGAGAGTGCGACAGTAGGGAAAGTGTTGGATAGCGTAGCAGTAACAATTACTATTCCCACTCCAGAGAGTGCAACAGTAGGGAAAGTGTTGGATAGCGTAGGGGTAACTATTAATATTCCTACTCCAAAGAGTGCAGCAGTAGGGAAAGTTTTGGATAGCGTAGGGGTAAAAATTACTATTCCCACTTCAGAGAGTGCAACAGTAGGGAAAGTTTTGGATAGCGTCAGGGTAACAATTACTATTCCAACTCCAGAGAGTGCAACAGTAGGGAAAGTGTTGGATAGCGTAGGATTAAAAATTATTGTTCCAACTCCAGAGAGTGCAACAGTAGGGAAAGTGTTGGATAGCGTCATGGTAAGAATTACTATTCCAACTCCAGAGAGTGCAACAGTAGGGAAAGTGTTGGATAGCGTAGGATTAAAAATTACTATTCCAACTCCAGAGAGTGCAACAGTAGGGAAAGTTTTGGATAGAGCCAGGGTAACAATTACTATTCCAACTCCAGAGAGTGCAACAGTAGGGAAAGTGTTGGATAGCGTAGGATTAAAAATTACTATTCCAACTCCAGAGAGTGCAACAGTAGGGAAAGTGTTGGATAGCGTAGGTTTAAAATTTACTATTCCAACTCCAGAGAGTGTAACAGTAGGGAAAGTGTTGGATAGCGTAGGGGAAACAATAATTATTTCAACTCCAGAGAGTGCAACAGTAGGGAAAGAGTTGGATAGCGTAGGGGTAAAAATTACTATTTCCACTCCAGAGAATGCAACAGTAGATAAAGTGTTGGATAGCGTAGGGGTAACAATTACTATTCCAACTCCAGAGAGTGCAACAGTAGGGAAAGTGTTGGATAGCGTAGGATTAAAAATTACTATTCTAACTCCAGAGAGTGCAACAGTAGGGAAAGTGTTGGATAGTGTAGGGGTAACAATTACTATTCCAATTCCAGAGAGTGCAACAGTAGGGAAAGTGTTGTATAGCGTAGGGGTAACAAATACTATTCCCACTCCAGGGAGTGCAACAGTAAGGAAAGTGTTGGATAGCGTAGGGGTAACAATTACTATTCCAACTCCAGAGAGTGCAACAGTAGGGAACGTGTTGGATAGCATAGGGGTAAAAATTACTAGTCCCACTCCAGAGAGTGCAAGAGTAGGGAAAGTGTTGGATAGCGTAGGGGTAACAATTACTATTCCAACTCCAGAGAGTGCAACAGTAGGGAAAGTGTTGGATAGCGTAGGGGTTTAAATTACATACTTATAAATTACATCTATCAATTCATTAATTATTTAAAATTAATAATCAATTAATTAAATTTATTTACCAATTAATAAAAATAAGTGTATGCTTCCTACTAATTAATAATTAATTCTACATAATGAAATTACTTCCCACCCTATTCACCTATAAACCCATAACCCGCTACTGAACATATTTATCAATTAATTAAAAATAATTACCAAAATAATTAAATATAATTACCAATTATTTTTAATTAATGTATGATTCCTACTAATTAATAATTATTTAAACATTATTACATTACTTCCAACCCTATTCCCCTATAAACCCATAACCCGCTACAGAACATATTTATCAATTAATCAATTAATTAAAATTAATAAAAAATGTATTCTCAATTAATTAATTAATAATTCCTACTAATTATTTATTAATTTACCATAATTAAATTACTTCCCACCCTATTCCCTTATAAACTCATAACCCGCTACAGAACATATTTATCAATTAATCAATTAATTAAAATTAATTAAAAATTAATTCTCAATTAATTAATTAATAATTCCTACTAATTAATAATTAATTTAACATAATTAAATTACTTCCCACCCTATTCCCCTATAAACCCACAACCTGCTACTGTACTAAAAGACAATATTTAATTAAATTACATTAAAAATAAATAATAAAACATAATAAATACAATATAATATACACAAAATTTATTTAAAAATCGATATTAGTAACATCGAAATTATTTATTTCGATATTATTGACATCAATATTTAAAACTTCGAAATTACTAATATCATACTAATATCGACATTAAGACTGTCGATATTACTTACCTTCTATATTATGTCCCATCGATATTTAAACTTCGATATAAATGTATATCGAAATTTAAAACTCAATATTTTGTCTGTGTACCGTACAAATAAGGCAGCAGTGAAATAAATGAAAAATAAATGAATACACGCACGGAGTCCGAGTAAAAGAATATAATTTCTATTGTTTAAGCAAGTTGCAAGTAGTACAAAGAAGGAAGCGTGAAATAAATGAAAATTAATCATATGCACGGAGTCAGAGTGGAAGAATGGCATTTTTATTTTTTAAACAAATTGCAAGTAGTACAAAGAAGGAAACGTGGAATACGTGAAAATTAAACATATGCACAGGGTCTGAGTGAAAGAATGGAATTTTTATTTTTGAGGAGCTGGAAACATATTGTAAATTAAAACATGAGGAGAGAGAATGACAGAACAGGGAACATAGCTGCCAAGGTTTTAGATTGCTATGTGTGACATTCTCATGAATTCAGTGTAATTATGAGTGACATTTCACCAACTATGAGTGACTCTTTCTCGCAAGCAAAGTCAAGTAATAAAGACGAGGAAGCATATAAATATCAGAAATTACACCCATTTCACCAAAGAGAAACTCTAAGAAGTTCTTAAAATGACTGCAAATCACCATCTCTGGAAGGGCACTAACCTAGTACTCACAAGCCACCCCAGACAGCAGCACAGGCATTGAGAAGGCTCAGGAGAGTGAGGCGCACACCTTCCAGCCAGCCAGGATGCTGTTTGTTTCAAAGACAGTACGGTTTAATCGATCTGAATAAAAATGATAACTGAGGAGGGCAGCAGAGCGGTGTCAGCCCGGTTAGCACGCCACTACCTGCCCCACCCCGCAGCACCAGAATACACCAGCAGGCTGCAGCCTTACCAGAGCTACTGAAAACACCAGGCTCGTAATTGAAACAACTGCTGGCCATTCTCAAAGTTGGACTGGCACCATTACCGTTGCCCCTCATTACCATAACCAGGTATCAAGTTGTCGCAGCTAGGGGCCGGACTCACTCTGCTAGGCAGGCGCCAACAGACTGAGGCTCTAGGGAGGCCGCATTCATCCTGATGATTTCTCCCCAGGGCTCAGCTTTCAGCTTGTTTATGTGTAGGCCTACTCACCTGCAGCAATCTTGTGTGCAGGGGGTGTGCCCGGGCCAGGGCCGGACTGGAAACAGAAACCGGCCCTGGCAAACTGCTCAGCTGCCTCCCCCCCTGGGGTGAGGGGGACTGCAGCCGAGCAGTCTGCGAGGGCCGGCTTCAGCCAATTTTGTTACCGGGGGCCGATATTGCCGACCCCTGGTAACAAAAACGTCTGGTGCCCGCTATGGCCAGTCCGGCCCTGGCCCAGCCAGTCCTTACAACTCCTTCCCCCAGAAGACAGATAGAGGCACTGCCCCCGTGGAACTCCCTAGAAGGGAAGGGGAACATCGGTTGACCATGTTCGTCACTCCTTCCACAACGGAGCTTCTCCGCATATGTGGATCCATCAAATCCGGTTCCCCCAGAGACCCGACTACCCCGAGCCGGCTCAAGGACAGCTTACCAGTGCTAGAGCCTTACGTACGTCAGCTTCTGGACGTCTCCTTTGAGTCTCAGGTGGTCCCGAAGGCCTGGAAGCAGGCGGTGGTACTTCCCCTGCAAAAAAAGGCCAACGTCAGTTTTGATAAGTTGGATAACCTCCGTCCTATCTCCCTCCTTCCCTACATGGCGAAGGTGGCGGAAAAAACAGCCAATATACAGCTCATGCAGTTCGTGGAGACGGCTTCGCTACTCCACGACTCGCAATTTGGCTTCCGTCCCCGCCACTCGACGGAGTCCGCTCTCCTCGTGGCGGTAGAAGCTCTCAGACAGGGAGTTGACGAGGGCCAGACGATGGCACTGATCCTTTTAGATTTAAGCGCAGCATTCGACACTGTAGCACATTCCACCTTGCTACAGTGTCTGAATGAAGGCGGGGTGACAGGTGCTGCGCTTGGCTGGATCAAGTCCTTCCTCTCTGAGAGATGTTTTCAGGTCAGACTGGGTGAGTGCTATTCCAGGGAGATTGAGCTGGGCCAGGGCGTCCCTCAGGGTTCGTCCCTGAGCCCAACTCTATTCAACATTTACGTCTCCCCCCTAGCGGCTATTGTGGAGGGTCACGGCCTCCGCTTGGTGTCCTATGCCGATGACACGCAGTTGGTCATCTCCCTATCGCGCGCGCCCGGTCTTGCGGCAGACATCTTCAGGAATTGCAGGAAAGACCTTGCTGCCTGGATGTCTGCCAACTGTTTAAAGTTGAACGGGAGCAAGACCGAAGTGCTCGTGGTGGGGGGTGTACCGTCGGCGTGGTCGTCGGCGTGGTTGCCACCTTGTTTGGGGGAAGTCCCTGCTCCCTGCCGTGAGGCTAGGAATCTGGGCGTGTGGGTCGATAAGGACCTCACCTTTGGCCCACATGTCGGTCGGGTGGCGGGGGTATGCTTCAGCGTTCTGAGAGCTCTTAGGAAAGTCTTAGACCTGCTTCCCATCTCTGCTCGTCGGACGCTGGTGCATGCCTTGGTCACCTCGCGACTTGATTACGGGAACCTGCTTTATCTAGGGGCCACAGGCAGGGTCATCGGTCGCCTGCAGGTTCTTCAAAACGCGGCAGCGCGGTTGGTCCTCAGACTCCCCAGAAGATCTTCCGCCAAGCCAGCCTTGCGAGCGCTCCACTGGCTCCCCATTGAGAGGAGAGTAAAGTTTAAGGCCCTTTCCACCTGCCACCGTATTCTGTACGGCAAGGCACCTCTCCCGCTCCAGAGCCAAGTAGCCTACTACGAGCCTACACGCAGTCTTCGGTCCTCGTAGGTCGGGCTGTTAAAAGTACCAAGAATATCTAAAGCTCGTATGGGAGGCAGGTCCTTCAGATACCTTGCTCCCAAATGCTGGAACAAACTGCCACTGGAACTTCGGCTTGAGCCCTCCGAAATCCAGTTTAGGAAAAAACTTAAAACTTATCTTTTTCAGTAGACAGCTGGGTTAGGAGGAGGGGGGACAGTCATTTCACTTACCATAGCGCGGGGACACGCCAGTGGCGTAACCAGGCGCTTAATAAATGTCCAATAATAATAATAATAATAAGTATGGAAGCGGAGATGCTGGGTGGAGAGTGGCCGAGTGTATGGATTTCTCTGGTGTTTTTGGAGGGTGTGGGGAAAAGATTCTAGGTGTAGGCAGGTGTCCATGCAGGGTCCCTTATTTCTTGTGGCGCTGCAGTTAACTGCTGTTTATCTGCTGTGAAGCGCTGGTATGGCAGCATGCCATTTGCGTGGTTAGGTGCTAAGTGCAGACCCTTCCATCCCTGTGGCGCCCATTACCTGCTGAGTCTGTGAGTATAATCCCTAATTTGTTATTCTGGCCTGCTCTGAGGGAATTCAAGACCAAACTGTCTGGCAAAGCTAGTACTGGCCCACGTAGAATGGGTTTAAGTTTCAAGGTGGGGGCGCAGGTTCCCTTACCAGCTGCCGGTGTAGACACATTCTCTCCCTACTGGGCGCTGCTGTCTTCGGAGTCGGCTGCAGCCGCAATCCTCCAGGAATCCAGTCGACGACGATACCTTGCCAGCTGCGTCGCAGCATGCATTCTGAGATAAGCTCAGTGCTGCCTGTCAGACACCACCAATCCTGCGGCAGTCTGGACTGGGATGGGACTGGCCGCGTGTCTAAAAGACTGTCACATTACTCCATGACTGTCACGTTTTCCACTCGCACCGTGCCGGCTCACAAATATATATAGAGAGCGAGTCTCCTGATAGAAGCTGTGGGCCATAATTTTAACAATGACTGTGATATACCATTACGTGATGATTCTCACAGTGAGTCACACGGGTAATCTGAATTGATTGCCGGTGTCAAGGGGAAGTGAATAAACCATGTTACATTGTAGCCTCTGCCCTCAGCCTTCCTAGACCAGCCCAGTCACGAGCTAAGCGACCGGTGAATCAAGGGGTCCCTCAAGGATCGGCGATCAGCCCGATCCTCTTTATTCTATATCTCTGACCCCTGGTTGAACTGATAAAGTCATTCGGCATATCAGTCATCAATTATGCCGATGACACTCAGTTGATCTTTTCATTTGAAGGATCAGAGATAATTTCAAGAGACACTTTTTACCGTTGTATGTCGGCTACAGCAGCTTGGTTGCGTGCCAACTCACTCCAATTTAATGGATCAAAAACGGAGGTGCTCCACTGCTCTTTAGACCGTCTTCCACGTGCATTACTGGATGATTTCTGGCCAATCTCTATTCCGGGCTCGGTGGAAGCTGCAGAATCGGCTCGTAATTTAGGAGTTCTGTTTGATCCCAGTTTACAGCTTGATGCTGCTGTAAACAGTAAGACAGCAACATGTATGGGCCTGCTTCACGCCCTTCGTAAAATCCTGCCAATTTTTCCTTGAGAAGCCAGAGCTGAGGTAGTGCGTAGTTCCATCCTCAGTAGGTTAGTCTGATAGAGCGCGCGGGTCACCCGGCTCACTTAGATTACCAAATCTTCCACGCACTGGGCCCTGGCGTGCATACGATGACAGAGTTTTGCAAGGAACCGGGTGAAACCTCGGGTACGCTCTATGAGTAATCGAGTTGGGTGACTCTTACACCCAACTTACTGTTCATGTACCTGACTTACCACAGGCACATTACTCCTGACAGATCAGGAGCTAGCAGTGGATAGGTGATAAGGGTTTTCCTAAAACGGGAGAAAATGCTTTACACATTTAATACCTTTAATTCCACTTTAATGTATAATGACCACAGACACCTTGATGGGTTTAAGGGTTTTATATAGTATGAGTTTAGGACGAAAATGCCATTACAAGTAGGCAAATGCAAAGTAATACATCAATGATAAGCATCAAAACCAGAATGTAGCTCTGAATTAATGTGAGAATCATAGAGTAAAAGGGAATACTATAGGGCATGAATCATAATAAACCTATTAACTAATATGGTTTAAACTAGGGCAAGGACGTGAGACAAACCTAATGTATGTTCTAATACCCTTATACTAATTCCTAATCCTTATGCTATCTTTGCTAACTTCACTGCAACCATACTAAGGGAAAGGGAATAAGTGGAACAATCTAGATAAAACAGTCGGGTTTAACAATGTCCTAAAGGAAGGGTAAGAAGTGGAACATATACTAATAATCAATTGCATGAAATTACATTCAAAGGAGATATGGAGAATGTCGCAGGCAAGATTGCTTTAATCAGAGGAGGAAAGTTGAGGGTTGTAGTAGACAGACACCTATCTCAATATTTACCTAAGTGAGAATGAGGACTAACCCTGGCCACGGGTCAGTTGGGAAAACACGGGACAAGGACCCTCAAGGATTCAGGAAATACCAGAAGGTGAGCAGGTACAGCTCATGGACAGTCAGGACAGGATACCCCTCAGGTCTGGGTCAGGACTGGGTTCACCAAGGCACGACCAACCCTTCACAGGTTCGGATGCAACGCCAGCGTTACCCCCTCGTCTGCACGGAATCCGCCAATAACCCCGATTGGGTTTTCGAATCTCCCAGCAAAGTGCTTCGCTTAGCACTTAGGACTAATTTCCACCCCTTGGAGTTTGTGGAAAGTTTCAGGCAGAATGCTCCGCAGCACTCTGTATCAGGCACCTATAGAGTTTGTAGGGTCAGTGACAGGTCTGCTAGTCGGACAAGTCGGACAATTTCTCTAAGCTAAGCTAGGCTATTTATACAAGTTTAGATCCCCAAGACCACCCATAAATGTTGCAAAATGACAAAGTCCCATCTTCTGATTGGTCAAGGGAGGTGGTTAGATCATAGGTACCACCTATACTGCACGTGACATTTCCCTCCCCCCAACACCTGGGTTCCCAGGCCTACGTGTGGGAAAGTACAATAGTGAAAAAAGGTTTGCAACATTGTTGCGCATTACAATACATAAATAGCACATCTTCAAGGGCAAAGGTGCGCCGGGAAAGGACAGTCCCCTTTTCAATGGCCAATCGGGTCAGGTTCCATTGCTGCACGTCCCAGATCTTTAGGTCACATGATGAGGGATACGTCAGCTTCAAAATGGAGTCCATCCCCTACTTCAAGGCCCTCATTTACGCGGTACATGAAAAGTAAGCGAAAACAAATTAATAACACAGAATAAAATGAATACACTGTACACCATGACCAACTACTCTTAATCCCTTATTTCATAATACTTATTGCATTAAGAGTTAGTGCAGAAAAGATGCATAGATAAAAGCGGCTTAAGATAGCATGAAGCACGATTAGTGACAAGCGGCCATTTTAACACTACTGCGCATGAGCGAACTTTTCCCTCCAGATTGCGAGTGCGTCATATCACATGGGTATGACCGACGCATGCGCAGACTGGATTTCTGCAAAGCGGCCATTTTATTAATGTGCAAGCTTGATTATGATAGAAAACACATAGGCAAGCCTCCTAGGGACACCCGTGTGTTGGGGAAATACAAATAAAATGACAAACAATCAGAGTTAGTTCAGTTATGATTCAGGCGAGGTTCATGAAGAGAGCAAGTCGCGTTACGTGCGAATCCTTGCTCCATCAATCCCCTCTTTGATGATATTTACTATCATCACTACACATGAAAACAGATGCCAACTTCATTCATCCAATTCATCCATCTCAACCTCAATGAACTTATTGTTGAGCTTTCTCTCCGCCTCTCTGTGTGTATGATTGTTCTTTATTTTCTTATATATCTGGTTTCTTAATTCTTCTAATTCTAAGTCTTCAGCCTTTCGCTTTCCTTTTTTATTCACTACATATTTTCTGCATTTCTGGCATCTGCAACAGATGAATATGATCAGAACAATCACACCTATTCCGGCTATTGGCATCAGTATTTTCCATAAAAGACTTTTACCTAAGTTAGAGAACCAACTACCTACAGAGGAGAGACCATCAGTCAGTCTCTTCCAGGCACTGTCAACCTCTAATGGTTTGAGTTCCTTTTCCAAACTAGTTATGTTTCTTATATATTTCTTAATTTCGACACTTTTGTCAGGAATGTAAGTGCAACAATGTTGTGCCCTCAGCATCCTACAGACTCCGCCCTCTTTTGCCAATAAGGTATCAAGAGCAAGGCGATTCTGTAAAACCATTGATCTGATCGCAACCATTTCGGTATTGATCATCAGAAATCCAGCAGCAGTGTCAGTAGATAACCGATCCACTACTGTAGATAATTTGCAGATTCTATGAGTATTCAGAACTACCCCCATTCCAGGTATCAGTGCACTAAAAATATCACCTACAATTTCTCCTACACTTTCACGTTTTCTACGCACTAAGCCATTAGTAATCTCATTGCTTCCAGCTGCATTGTTCACATGGTATATTTTCGGAAAGACAATGCCAAAGTAGCAGCTTCCATACCAGTGATCCGGCAATTTGAAATAAGCCTTGTTTCCACATATATAATAAATTCCTGGAAACACAGGTTCTGACCCATTTTTGAAACCCCAACCTCCAATTACCTTGTAATTATGTTCACACTCGCTGGAACCAATGAATACATTGTTATAATAACTAGTCTTTTCTCTATGAATACTGAGTTTCCCTTTCCGTTCAAAATCCAGCAACAGAGCAGGAGTAACTTCGCTTTGTGAGGTGTTATCCATGTTTTCTGCCCATCTAGGGGTTCTGTTCTTTTCATCATTTGCCTTTTTCTGAAACTTTTCCCTTCTCTTCTCTGCCATTTTCAAGAACATTTTCTCTTGTGCATGTAAGGAACAAGTCAAGTTGTCTCTTCTAGCTTCATTTAAGTCTATGTCACCTATAGTCAGGAAATATTCCCCCATGTAGCGAGTCACTCCACCAAGGGTATGTACAAGGTTCAGATTCCCTCTAATAGGAAGTTCTGAAAAGATAACGTCAGTGTTTGAGTAATAATACTGTAAAGTGCTTCTATAGAATAAGCTTGCTAATATACTACAGGAAATTCCATAGGTCAGGGGTAAATGGTGGTATGTCACGCCTTCAGCTACTGAAGTAGGTAGCATCATGCAGACATAGCAATCTTCTATTTCCATAGCTTCTACATAGTGTACTAAAAGGTTTGCGAAAACATTTAAGTGTGTCCTGTTCTTCATTTCGTGAAAATGTAGTTCTCCCTCATCTGCTGTTTCTAAGTCAGGTCGTGTATGTCTCAGCCTCATTGAATTGTCACGTCTTTCTACTCTTCGTGGTGTTTCTTCAGTATGTACAACTTCTGCGTTTTGTGTCGTCAAGTCTGTAGGATACATGTTAGGGTCTCTGCTTATCATAAAAGGTATAAACACTGTTAATCCTATCCATATCATTACTAGTACCACTACACTACATATGCATACTTTACAGCATGTCTTGCAACAGCTAAATCTGGACCTTCCAGTGACATTTGAATCAGACATCTTATCTTACAGGTGGCTTTTCCAACCCCTCTTTGTTTCTTTTCAGCAGAGGTTTTATTTCGCTTCACCTCAAGGAGGGTCTTCGTCAGAGCTCCGACCAGCAATGGACCCTTCGTCGCTTTTGCCACAGACTTCGGGCTCATCAATTTCTTCCAACACCAGATAGGTCCACTCGGGGCTCCGATACAGTTTGTTCTGTTTCTTTACTCTGCCGCTCTTTCGGATGGACTTTCCTCGGGCTTCTTTCCTTTCACTTTCAGCCCTTTTCCGGTCTTTCAGTTTTTCTTCGACTGTTTTTATTCTTATTCTCAGTCTTTTTACATATCGGGGTTCATCCTTCTTTTCGATCCTATTTGTAGTCGAGGAAACTTGCTCTTCCTCGTGAACTCTTTTGCCTTTTCTTCTTTGTCGCACTATTGCTTCAGCAGTGTCTTTTTCCCTACCTGTCTGACTAGTTCCAGGTCTTTCATCTATTTCTTCTGCCTGGTCCCTAATCTGACCTAGTTCAGGTGTAGACTGTATTTGATCTTCGTTCGTGAGTGATTCACTGGACTCTTCTTCCTGAACACGTTCATCTATTACTAACTGGCCTTGTTCATGCTCTTCGATCTCTTGATTTTCTTCCGCATGAACTTCCGCTTTGACTACTATCTGTCCCTTTCCAGCCTTCTCTGTCTGAGAAGGAGTGTCGATGACTTGATCTGTCCCTACTTGGCTTATTCCCTGATCAGATTTGATGATGGCTTTGATGATCTGACCTTCTCCTTCCTGTTCTGATTCACCTGCGCTGTCCCACTCACTACCTAGGTAAGAGTATTTTCTGGTTCTTATAGGATCAAGAACCAGGTCATCAGCAGGAAACCATTCAACTTCTTGACTTGTGCCTGGTAGTTCGATGTCAGCGGGATCCGGACCCTCTTCTGGAGTCTCCTCAGCTGGACTACCTTCAGCTTCATTCGCGTTTTCTCCAGTCACCTTCTTCGTGTGACTTGCATGGATCCACTTCGGTACACCAGCACACTTCACAGCAGTTGTGGTGACAAGGATCACTTGTCGAGGCTTGCCCCACTTTGGTCCAAGGCAACTCTTCCGGGTATGTTTCTTTAACACTACCCAATCACCAGGTCTCAGATTGTGTGCTGGAGTTGTAGGCCATTCGACAGCAGTCTCTCCAATCTGGTGAGAGATAGAACGCACTTGGTCACCCAACTGCCTGCAGTATTCTAGCACCATATCATCAGTAATACTTAGCAGTTTGTGTCCAGGTACCCATGCCTGTCGCATCACTCTTCCCATCAGAACTTCATGGGGGCTTAGGCCTGTCTTTCTGTTTGGAATACTTCTCAAGCTCATCAGTACCATGGGCAAAGCTTCTATCCAATTCATTTTAGTGGAGTCACACAGCTTTGCCAGCCTGGACTTGAGAGTGCCGTTTATCTGCTCGACTATTCCAGACGCCTCTGGATGATAGGCACAGTGCAGCCTTTGCTCCATTTTGAATGCTTTGCAGAGTTCTTTTAGGACTTCGTTTGAAAAATGTCCACCTTGGTCTGTTTCAATTGTCTCAGGAATTCCAAAGCGGGGGATCAGTTCCCTAAGTAACAATTTAGCTACAGTCAGGGCATCATTCTTCTTTGTTGGATAGGCCTCCACCCACCGGGAAAACAAGCAAACTATGACTAGGACATATTGATATCCCTTGCACAGGGGCAGTTTTATGAAGTCTGCCTGCATCCTAATGAAGGGACCCTCTGCTCTCCCAATGGTACTTTGTTCCACTACTGTCTTCTTTCCTGCATTGAACTGTTGACACACTAAACACCTCTGACAAAGTTTGTCTGCTGTGCTCCTGAATCTTGAACTGTAGAACACCTTTTCAAACATACGGCACATGGCATCCCTCCCAATGTGTAATGGTTCATGTATTATCCGTGCCATTGCGGTAACCAGTCGTTCGGGGAGCACAGGCCTACCAGTCACGTGGACCACAACACCATCCCCTCTCCTGGGTCGACATTCCTCCTGCCTCCACATGTCCCTTTCTTTCTTGTCTGTTGTCTGTTGTAGTTCTCTCAATTCATCCCATGTTCCCAATCTTTCAAACAACATCAGTTGGCAGCTGCTTTCACCTCCCCATAATTTAATTAGGAGAGACATTTTATGTCGGGCGCAGTACTGGGCAATTTGGTCAGCATATCTGTTTCCGGCTGTCACCTCGTCATTTCCAGATCGGTGAGCCGCACACTTGACCACAGCCAATTCTTTGGGCAATTGGATGGCTTCTAGTAAGTTTTGTACTGGTTTCCCATTCCGGATGGGAGAACCTGAGGAAGTCATGAATTCTCTTTGCAACCATAGCTGGCCGAAGTCATGAACAACCCCGTAACAGTACTGACTGTCAGTATAAACGGTTACTCTTTTGTTTTTCCCAATTTTACAAGCTCTTGTTAGAGCAATGAGCTCCGCTACTTGAGCAGATTTAACTGCGCAAAGATAGGAAGCTTCCAGAGTCTTTTCCAAAGTGACTACAGCATAGGCAGCACTCAAACCTCCATTCTCATGTCTCAAGCATGAACCATCCACAAACATTTTGAGGTCTTCATCAACCAAGGCCATTTCTTTGATATCAGGACGGGGTTTTGTGCTAAATTCAGTCAGGTCTATGCAGCTATGGTCAATTTCACCTCCTGCCTCTACATCAATGGGAAGGGGCAATAGTGTGGCGGGGTTCAGAATGTTACATCGGGAAATTACTACATTTTCTGCACCAATGAGAATCCTCTCATACTTGGTCAGCCGACTAGGGGTGAGATACTGTGTCTTGGTTCGGGTGAGCAAGATCACAACGGAATGAGGAACAAATACAGTGACAGGATGTCCCATCACAATGTTCTCACTCTGTTCTAGACTTGTACAGGTGGCAGCTACTGCTTTCAGGCATCCCGGTAATCCAGCAGCCACTGGATCTAGGGCGGCTGAAAAGTAGGCCACGGGACGTCTAATCAGACCATGTTCCTGGGTTAAGACCGAGAGCGCACAATTGTCTCTCGTGTCACAGAACAGTTCAAAGTTCTTAGTGTAGTCAGGCATTCCTAATGCAGGAGCTGTGCATAGACAATTTCGCAATTTTACCCACGCAGTCATGCATTCATCATTCCAGCAAACGGGGTCTTCCGCTCCTTTCTTTGTCATGTTAATCAAGGGTTTAGCTATAGCCGCGAAACCCACTATCCACTGTCTGCAGTACCCAACAACTCCTAGGAACATTCTTACTTCTTTCTGGGTTACTGGTAGTGACATTTCTCGAATTATTTTAATTCTTTCTGTAGTGACTTTCCTGATCCCTTTCTCTATCTGGTGTCCCAGATATTTTACTGAGGTTTTGCAGAACTGTAATTTGTCTGGTGAGACCTTATGTCCTCCCTTTCCTAGATGATTTAGCAAGGCAATGGTATCAGTGACACAGTCTTCTTGACTCCTGGATGCTACCAGAAGATCATCTATGTACTGTACCAGGACAGACTCTTTTGGAAGAACTAGAGATTCAAGGCATTTCTTTAGAATCTGGTTGAAAATCGATGGACTTTCAGTGTACCCCTGGGGGACACGATTCCAGACATAGACCTGGCTGTTGAATTCAAAACTGAAAAGGAATTTGCTTTCTGGATGCAACGGGATGGAGAAGAATGCATGGCACAGGTCTATGACAGTGAACCATTCCGCATCCCAAGGAATTTGGTACAGTATTACTGCAGGGTTTGGTACTATGGGACAGCAAGGTACTACAATTTGGTTTACCTTGCGCAGGTCCTGCACTACCCTGTACTTTCCGCTAGGCTTCTTAATTCCAAGTATGGGTGAATTACAGGGACTGCTCATCACTTCCTGAATGATGTTTGCTTTGAGCAATCTGTTTAATTCCTTTGCGACTCCTTCTTTCACTTCTGCACTCATTTTATACTGTTTGGTATTTGGGTATACAGCATTTGTTTTTATAACGATTTTAACTGGGTCTACATTTGCCATTAAGCCTACATCCTTTCCAGAAAAATCCCAAACTTCAGGTATTACGCTCGATTGCAGTTCTTCAGGTAGACTTTCAATGGACATGGGCTTAATATCTGTGTCGGGCCTCAGTAACATTAATTTATACAGGCCATCTTCATCTGGGGTCTGAATTTCAACACCATTTGGCGAGCAAAAGATGGTGCAACGCATTTTGCACAGCAAATCTCGTCCTAAAAGGTTTACAGGACTGGAATCACAGACCACAAATCTGTGCATTTCCTTGAAATTTCCTATGGAGATTTCCATAGGCTCAGTTACCGGAGTACTGATTATCTGATTTGAAACTCCCACTACTTGGATAGCATCTCCCGAGAGGGGTAGGTTAGGAACATCTACTGTTCTCACAGTGGAACGGGTAGCACCAGTGTCCAACAGAAAGGTGACATCTGTCCCTTCAACCTTTCCTTCAATGTATGGTCCAGTCTGGTCTACCGGCAAGGAAGCGCCAAGCACGCACTCCTTGTCCTCCCCTCTCAGGCCCCGTCAGTATTGATCATCGCAGAGGAAAGTATCATTTAACAGGTACTGAGGAATGGGTGCATTTCTTTCATTCTCTCTTTCCCACACCTCGACCCTTTCATTCTCTTGACCCTGATTCCTATAATTCTGTCTAGGAGCGCGTGGCACTGGGGGTTGATTTACCTGCTGTTGGGTCTTTCGGATCCCCTCTTTCTGCACCTGTGGATTTAAACCATTTACGGGGGCATTACCAGCCTGCAAGTGCGGACATTTATCTCTCCAATGCCCCATCTGACCACATCCGTGACAGGGGAATTTTTCCATAGCATCTTCTCTACTCATTTTTACCCGGGGCCTGCCTCCACCCCCAGTATTCGGATTGGTAGCATTATTATTGTTAGTCATTTTACTTAACTGTTTTTCTTGTTGTTCAGCTAATTTCACCTGAGCCCACATCACCTTCTCCTTTAGGGCTTTCTTTTTGTTCTCGATCTCATCTTCGCAGTATTTGGCATATTTGAGAACATCATCAATGGGTTTCCCTTGCCAACTGATTTTGTTATCCCTAATCCACTGGGATATTTCAGGTCTCAATCCTAACACGAATCGATAACAGAAATGTGTCATATCCTTCAAGTCCACATTATCGATTCCACTGTAAGTTTTGAAGACCTGCAGTAACCTTTCATAATAGGAGTGTACTGATTCATCACGCTCCTGGGTAGTTCTATCTATGCGGGTCCAATCAGTTTCTTTTGCGGGCACTTTTTTCTTGAGGTACTGTATGACTTGCTCATACTTCCTCATTACTTCAGGTGCGGGAGCTCCTGTTATCTCGTCTCTCGCATATTCTTCGCTAGGCCAATCAATTTCAATTTTGCAGTCGGTCCACAAATCTACAGGGACCACGATGTCGAAAAACCCATCCAGGTCTTTCAGAAGACATTTCTGAACTTTTATGAAGCGTTCGACCTGTCGGTACCAATCGACTGGTTTTTCCCGTAATTTTGGAAAGTCATTGGTAAAGGATACTATATCTTGTCTGGACCAAGGGACATGGACATATTTTCCCCCTGGGACTTCTCTCATGGGACATAATTTTTCTGGTTTGTCAGCCTCTTGTAAGACGTACTCAGCAGTCCGTGGTCTCTCCTTGCTATCCTCCTTTTTCTTTGCCCACCTGGCTTTCCATTTGTCTAGATCTCCCCATTTCTGTGCTAAGTTTATCAGTTCTTTAATCTGCGTTTTCTTCCCTGCGGTATTCAGGTTTTCTAGATCTTTGTCTGAAAATTCTACCCTGTAGGATTTCTGTAGGACCTTGGATCTGCTGATATCTATTCCCATGCTTACTGCCGTGTCCATTAATTTGTCATAGTATGATTTTGCATTCCGAGTAAGGTGTTTGCACATGAACAACAACTCATCTTCCTCCCGGACATTCAGTCGGTCTAAACTCACATTCCCTGCGCTCAGTTCCTCTAGCTCTATTCTTAGCTTATAAATATCTAGAGGTCTCGGATGAGGGGTTCCCTTTTCTAATTCTCGGGTCCACCTTTCTATTTCCTCGGGAGTTACCACTGTCGCACTTTGAATTCCTGATGAAGACTCTATTAGTATGTCTTTGTTCCTAGTCTGAGCTCTAGTTCGAGACATACTAGGTTCCTGTTCCCTATTAGGTAGATCCATCAAGGAAACCATGGACTCACTTTCACTTGCTTGATCATCAATAATGAGTGGTTCCCCTCTGGGCTGGGGCATCATCGGGGTTATGACTGGAGTTTTTGGAGTATTCATTCTGTCCCCATATAGAGGAAAAACTGGACCAATGGTTACTGGAATCGTCAGGGCTTCAGGATTTGGATTAATCTGAGCTATGGCATGTATGAGATCATTCCGCTGTCCTCTCAAGGCATCCCTTTCCTGCTCGTGTAATACTCGATTCATGGGGGGATCCTGTATCATTTGGGGTACTAAAGAAGGATATAGATTCGGAGCTGATGGAGTTGACAAAACTAGTCCCTCACCAAAAGGGTTGTAATTCGGGACCACGGGGTCGGGTCTACCAAATCCCTCTCCTCCCGCTCTTCTCTGTTCTATCCCTGTAGAATCGGCTTCACTAGTACTTCTTCTTCCTGAAGGTCTCAATGGAGTAGTTGAGCTCTGGGATCTGGCTTCTTCATTATAAGGCGGGGGACCTTTCATAAATAAGTCTTCCAAAAATTCATCTTCCGATTCACCCAGGGGCATCAGGTGTCGGGTTTTCTCAGTACATTTCTTCCCTCCCACCATTTCATTAGCTCCGAACATGGGAAATAACCCTTCTACCATCATATTTTGTCTCCACTGTTTTAATTTCTGTTCCTTGGTTTCCTTCACCATTTTCGGATACCATCGGGTCACTCCCTTGTCCATTCGGGGTCTGTCTCGCTCTAGAGCCTCAATTTCCCATTCCTCTAAAGCTTCATACTGGGTTAATCTAGGTCTGGGGTGTAATTCATTCATTCGGGTCCTCAAATTAAATAGGATTCTCCCGTTAAAAGTACCATCAATGGGAAAAGCTAAAACTCCATCCTCCGCAGTGTACTTTACCCAGTTCTCTAACCATACACAGGTATGATACCCTTTTTCTAACATCATGAAAGATGCTGGAGTATTTGGCGGAGGAATGATCACGCCTTCCCTAGTTCGTACGGGTTTGTCAGTTTTGAAGAAATTCTTTATTTTGCTGACAAATGACATTTTTCTCTTTCCTCCGTACATGTTGTGAGGTCTGCCTCTGCTCATTAATTCTTTATGACACCCTAGATTTCGTGGATCAGGCAGAAAATCAG
Organism: Lissotriton vulgaris; assembly: GCF_964263255.1. Classification (NCBI taxonomy): domain Eukaryota; kingdom Metazoa; phylum Chordata; class Amphibia; order Caudata; family Salamandridae; genus Lissotriton; species Lissotriton vulgaris. Next base: position 456,107,564 of record NC_141696.1, on the reverse strand, counting down.
GGTACCACATACACCGCTCGTAACAATCTATAAGCTCGGTGCGGAAAATGTTTACTTCGTTTGTGCTTCCAATGCTAGCGCGACTCCAATTTCTTGACAACCAATCAGTGCAGAGGTTGCAAAAGTCCTTGACCAATGGGTGTGCGGCCTTTTCGCGAGACGCGTTCTCACGCTCAGGCGCTCACCCCTCCCTTACAATTTCGGCTTCACTACCCACCCCCGCTGGTTTAACCAATCCCAGCGCGGCACGGAGTGACGTCAGAGCAGCTCTTCGACTGACTCCCTCCTTTACAAGGTAACGGAAACTTTTTATTTTCTCTAAGATGCTAATATAAATTTTAGTCAACAACGTGTAACATTCGCCATTGTGTAGGAGTGTTTCTAAAGAGATAGAAAGTTCTTCTTTTACTGCAAGTAAACCACTTCTGTCTACTTTTCACACACTTCGGATAGACTTCTCTTGCCTACCCTCACGCAAGCATTAGAAAACCTGCTATTACCCAGTCTCATCCACTTTCCGGGATATATACTAAGCCTGGGGTTCGTCAGCGTTTCCCTTTGCTATCATACAAGCTCCGATGACTCTATTACTCCCTTAGTGTGACCCTTACTAGGTGATATCAGACCAAGGTTTCTATCAGCAGTCCCGTCACTATCATTCATATAGTTTTCTGAAAAGACCTAATTAGTGCTTCCAGTTCCACTTGAACCATGCACTAACCTTTCCTCCCTACAAATGACCTCAGAACGCGATGGATTCTACTCACCATCCGTTATACAGTTCCCCGGGGATTTCAGACAACACTTAACAGTTACACACAATTGGTTAATAAAACATATAATATTTAGCAGCAATACATATATATAAAATTTTCTTAAACATTTAAAATATTTAAAAACAGTTGCGCAATAAAATTTTAAGTAACATAATCAATTAAAAAAAAATTTTAGCAGCACATTTATTTTTCACGGTTTATTTTCTAACTATCTTATCTCCCTATCTTACTAGTCCTAACCATTCCTCTGCTAACCAGAAATTACTGATAGAGCGCGCGGGTCACCCGGCTCACTTAGATTACCAAATCTTCCACGCACTGGGCCCTGGCGTGCATACGATGACAGAGTTTTGCAAGGAACCGGGTGAAACCTCGGGTACGCTCTATGAGTAATCGAGTTGGGTGACTCTTACACCTAACTTACTATTCATGTACCTGACTTACCACAGGCACATTACTCCTGACAGATCAGGAGCTAGCAGTGGATAGGTGATAAGGGTTTTCCTAAAAGGGAGAAAATGCTTTACACATTTAATACCTTTAATTCCACTTTAATGTATAATGACCACAGACACCTTGATGGGTTTAAGGGTTTTATATAGTATGAGTTTAGGACGAAAATGCCATTACAAGTAGGCAAATGCAAAGTAATACATCAATGATAAGCATCAAAACCAGAATGTAGCTCTGAATTAATGTGAGAATCATAGAGTAAAAGGGAATACTATAGGGCATGAATCATAATAAACCTATTAACTAATATGGTTTAAACTAGGGCAAGGACGTGAGACAAACCTAATGTATGTTCTAATACCCTTATACTAATTCCTAATCCTTATGCTATCTTTGCTAACTTCACTGCAACCATACTAAGGGAAAGGGAATAAGTGGAACAATCTAGATAAAACAGTCGGGTTTAACAATGTCCTAAAGGAAGGGTAAGAAGTGGAACATATACTAATAATCAATTGCATGAAATTACATTCAAAGGAGATATGGAGAATGTCGCAGGCAAGATTGCTTTAATCAGAGGAGGAAAGTTGAGGGTTGTAGTAGACAGACACCTATCTCAATATTTACCTAAGTGAGAATGAGGACTAACCCTGGCCACGGGTCAGTTGGGAAAACACGGGACAAGGACCCTCAAGGATTCAGGAAATACCAGAAGGTGAGCAGGTACAGCTCATGGACAGTCAGGACAGGATACCCCTCAGGTCTGGGTCAGGACTGGGTTCACCAAGGCACGACCAACCCTTCACAGGTTCGGATGCAACGCCAGCGTTACCCCCTCGTCTGCACGGAATCCGCCAATAACCCCGATTGGGTTTTCGAATCTCCCAGCAAAGTGCTTCGCTTAGCACTTAGGACTAATTTCCACCCCTTGGAGTTTGTGGAAAGTTTCAGGCAGAATGCTCCGCAGCACTCTGTATCAGGCACCTATAGAGTTCGTAGGGTCAGTGACAGGTCTGCTAGTCGGACAAGTCGGACAATTTCTCTAAGCTAAGCTAGGCTATTTATACAAGTTTAGATCCCCAAGACCACCCATAAATGTTGCAAAATGACAAAGTCCCATCTTCTGATTGGTCAAGGGAGGTGGTTAGATCATAGGTACCACCTATACTGCACGTGACATTTCCCTCCCCCCAACACCTGGGTTCCCAGGCCTACGTGTGGGAAAGTACAATAGTGAAAAAAGGTTTGCAACATTGTTGCGCATTACAATACATAAATAGCACATCTTCAAGGGCAAAGGTGCGCCGGGAAAGGACAGTCCCCTTTTCAATGGCCAATCGGGTCAGGTTCCATTGCTGCACGTCCCAGATCTTTAGGTCACATGATGAGGGATACGTCAGCTTCAAAATGGAGTCCATCCCCTACTTCAAGGCCCTCATTTACGCGGTACATGAAAAGTAAGCGAAAACAAATTAATAACACAGAATAAAATGAATACACTGTACACCATGACCAACTACTCTTAATCCCTTATTTCATAATACTTATTGCATTAAGAGTTAGTGCAGAAAAGATGCATAGATAAAAGCGGCTTAAGATAGCATGAAGCACGATTAGTGACAAGCGGCCATTTTAACACTACTGCGCATGAGCGAACTTTTCCCTCCAGATTGCGAGTGCGTCACATCACATGGGTATGACCGACGCATGCGCAGACTGGATTTCTGCAAAGCGGCCATTTTATTAATGTGCAAGCTTGATTATGATAGAAAACACATAGGCAAGCCTCCTAGGGACACCCGTGTGTTGGGGAAATACAAATAAAATGACAAACAATCAGAGTTAGTTCAGTTATGATTCAGGCGAGGTTCATGAAGAGAGCAAGTCGCGTTACGTGCGAATCCTTGCTCCATCAAGTCTACTGCAACGCACTACTTCTGGGAGCTCCCAAGACTCTGATCCTAAAGTTGCAAAGGATTCAGAATATGGCCGCTAAACTGGCTCTGTCTCGACCACGGTCCACTTCCTCATCTGCAGCTCTAGCCGACCTTCATTGGCTGCCGGTCCAGCAGAGGATCGCTTTTAAAGCTCTCTGTCTGGTGTTTAGGGCTCTGCACGGAATAGGACCGATACCACTTCAAAACCTATTTTCCTGGTATCAAGTCGCTAGACCCTTGAGATCTTCTTCTGCGTTCCTGGTGAGGATTCCCAGGATAAACAGAGTGAGGATGGGCAGCCACACTTTCAGTTTTACGGCCGCCACATTGTGGAATACTTTACCCCTGGCTTTGAGGAGTAGCCATGATTTGTCTTCGTTTAAGAGGGATCTTAAAACCCAGCTGTTCCCTAGAGCAATGTAGTCTATTCCATCTGATGATTGGATATGGTCTCAGCGCCAGGACACCCTTCTGGGTGACAGCCGCGCTTAATAAGCATTAAATACATACATACATACAAGCCAGCTGCCCCAAGCCTGCGCGAGCAGAGCAAACCGTGGTCTGCAACTTGGATTTCAGTTTCTAACAGAGCACTAATAGCACTCTGGATTGATTCTGAGGCACTACAAATACATGGCTTTCCATTTCAGTGCGGTGATGCAGACCACTATGCTGAAATGCGTTAGCCTAACACCTGATGCGTGGTACTTGGCAGAGCTGAGGTAAACCATGACAGAGATTAAAAAACCTAAAAGGGTAAAGCCCATTGATATGAGAGAAATATGAAAGTGTGAGGGATAGAAAAAAGGCAACGGGAAAAAGCAGGATAGGAAAATGGAGAAATAAGAAATTTCATATTATCAATTCGATAAGTCTTTATTTCGATTAACAAAAATATTGAAAGACATTTAAATTTAAAATATTTAACCAAATTATTTTCATGAATGATATGAAACTGACACATTAGAGAATTGAACCCAACAGGTAGTTCCACCGAAATACAAATAAATATATAGATATACAATAAATAGATACTCTAAAATAGATAAAAGTACTAACAAATAGATCACAAATACCCATTTGTAATAGGTGCTGCATGTAGATAAGTGGTTATATAAAAGGAGCAGGTGTCTACAATAAAAACAAGTTAACATAATCTTGTCTTGTTTGCACGAATTTATCAAATCCAATTTAAGAATTTGGCAACAGCAATTACTATAGGTGCAAACATATCTCTTTTTAAAATCCTAAATGCTTCTTTGCCAGTATTGATGCCCATAGACATACAGATGGGTTTGAGCTTCTTGTGCCTCGGTATTTTCTAGACTGGGCAAATAAATAATAATGCACAAGGGATTCAGTCTGGGTTGGGCAGAATGGACATCTGGTGCAGGTCGTGGTACACCATTTACCAACAAATGAGTTGATTGGGAGTGAACCCACTCTAAATTGGTGGTAACGTTTCCTATCATTAAAAAAAAAAACGTAATGAAATTCCAGTACCCTTCATACTCAGTAACGTGTTTGATCTCCAAAAACTCCCTCAATAAAGACGGCCTAGTTAAAGTAGAGAAGTGCTTCAAGTTAGCCATGTTGCAATATATCTCCATGAATTCCTTTCTAGAAGGAAAAACATTAATTTTCCCACAATCGACTCAGCCCCATCTCACTAAAAATTACTTTTGACTGCCTCAACTATGGGATTTTAGACATATGGTCTGCATCCCTTACTTCAAGGAGAGCTTGTGCGTACAGGTAATGCTCTGGAGTGACCCAGAGCCTTCTCCAATAGGCCACTGGTCTATAGTGTGCCATGTCCTCTATAAAATGACAACCCAAATCTAGATAGAGGGGCAGCAATGGGGTAGATTACGGAAGACCCGTTATGCCCCTCAAAAAATTGTTTTGGGAAGTCATCAGGTGTGGTATTGGGTTCTCCAGGCCTACATACTCCACAGAATACCCTCTACACCATAAGAACTGTTGGCACGGAAACTAGAAAATGCAAAAGACAAGTTTATTAAGACCCCATGGGGTGGTGGTACATTCCTACAGCACCCTTCGGCAATGCAAGAAGTATCACACCGAACATCGGTGTAAGTCCTTCTTTTATACAGTTTTACAGACATTAAAAGATGGGCGGCACATGGTTACAGAGTTTTAGGTACATATATGGTCATTTTTGGAACACAGCCAACTCATGGGAGGGGTTACAATACCACTGGTCAGTCGGAACTGCGCATGTGCGGGCTTGACCGTTACTAAAAATAGCCTGTTGCTGGGCAAACTCAAGCGGTCAGTGGTACAGAGAAAGGACTAAAGGGCATGCTGACCACGAGGCGACTCATTCTCTAAAATGGCCGCCGTAACATACAAAATGGTGTTTAACAACTAAGGTCAAGATAAGGAAAATAACGTGTAGCAGAAGCTTAACGCTAACCCAGTCATTGTCAAATTACGACACAGGGACGCAAGATTACTGAAACCCCATATTTTGGCCCCATACATGACCGAAGCACTAATTTTTGAGTTGTAAATTTTTAAACCTGGGGCTACAGGCTTAGTATGAGAAAGGCGCTGTTCCTTTAATGGGGCACCAGACAGTTGTGCATGCTTAAGGACCAACTTATCTATGTGGGGTTTCCAATCAAGTTTGTTACCTAGAGTAATACCCAAGTATGTAAAAACGTGTGTCTGCTCTAGTGTAGCATATCTGTAACAAGAGGGGAGAGAGAGAGACTATAGTGGATTCATTCTCCCTGGGCAACGTAAATAAACAAAGTGGAATCCACTAGGGATCAGGAGAGTGGTCCCTACTATGGTGGGGAGCACACAGTGTTGTTTTAATACCCCTCACACACCAAAAGGACCCTTGGTATCATTCTACCATCATTGGGGTCTTCGCACCCCTCTACAGAATGCGGCGTGCTGCGACCAAACGCTTACGCGGGAGCACTTTATAGTGTTGACTATGTGTGGTGGTGTGTGGGGTATAGACCATGAGTGGTGGAGTGGTGAAAGTGATGTTAAAAAATACCTGGCTACTGGGGTTGAAAAAACTTTAATTAAGCCCCCGGCTGGTATTATTAAAAACGTGCTCTGCGAGGTAGTTGCTGTGTAGTTAAGTACAGCTACCTCTCTAGTGCGTCAACATGGACATGTTTCGGAGTATCCAACTCCTTCTTCTGGACTGGAAATCACTTAATTCCCCACCTTACTCACATGTGATATATATTTGAAAGTGTATTATACAAAAATCAAATATATAGAAAAAGTTAAAAATTAGGTGTATGTGTACCTAATATGTATGTTTGTCACAAAGTCCTAGCGCCCAGTTGGCGATTAAGATTGCACTTATTTTTAAAGGTTACTTTGCCTCATGAGCTTTTGCGCAAAAATATTGGGGCGTCCCATCAGGCTAAGAATCAGCAATGGTCTCAGGAGAAATGCTCCTCTGTCTGCCCCTCAGCGCTGCTCCGATGATTATGCTCCAGTGTAGCTTCATTTATGGCTACTCTCCCTTTTAAAATCTTGTGTTTGTGTAGCACCATGAATTTTGTCTTATCCTCGTTGACTAAAAGGCCGTGGTACCGACAAAACTCCTCAAACCTAACAATGGCCATCTGAAGGCCTTTTTGAGTTTTAGAGATTAACAAAGTGTCATCCGCAAACATAAGCAGAGGGATCTTCATGCCAGCAAGAGTAGGGGCGTCTGTTCGATGATTCATAAAATACTGAATTACCCAATTAATATACAGGGAAAAAAGAGTTGGTGCCAAAACGCACCCCTATCGAACCCCCCAATCGATAGGAAACCTATCCATCACACTCCCCTGCTGACCCCAACGAACCTGTGCAAATTTAGAGGTGTGAAGTTTAAAAAAGCCAGTAAATCCAAGGGCATACCCTGTTCAGCAAAAACTTTTCACATTTTGGTACGTGGGACTAAGTTGAAAGCCGACTTCAGATCTACGAAAGCAGCATATATTGTACCACCTTTTAAAATCACCACACACCAATAAATTAAGACAAACCTAAAAACCTGATCAATAGTGCTGGTGTGTGAGCGGAACCCAGCCTGCAATGGAGAGAGGATATCAAATTTATCAATCCAATCCTGGATACAACTCAGCACCAGCCTAGCTGTCACCTTTTGTAAACAGTCAATGAGGCTTATGGGCCTATAATTGCCAGGGTTTGAATGATTCCCCTTTTTGAAGATTGGAAGGATTTCGGCTCCCAACCAAGATTCTGGTGTTGGGGTACCACTGGCAATAGCGTTCGCTAGGGACTGAATATAAATTACCCACGTGGCTTTGTTATGCAAGAACAGATCAGCAGGTACACAGTCCAACCCAGGCGCTCTACCTCTCGGGACTGAGTTTAATGCTAGATCTACCTCTTGCTTGGTAAAGTGCAAGGGAGGATTAGCTAAGGGGATCAGAAATTGGTGTTGATCATGTTCTTGATCTGCTATAGCAAACTGGGCCTTGAAGTGGGATACCCACTGTTCGGGGGCTACATGATTAACAGGAGCTTGTTTTGGTACACCTTACTCCATTTCACCAAATGCCAGAAAGTAGCCATATTTCTTCCTTTACTGGCTTTAAATAACTCGTCCCAGTGTAGCTCATCCCAGTCCCTTTTCGCTTTTTGTTGTGTTAGCTTGTACCCTACCCTTGCGCTTCTAATACTTTCCCTATTCTTAGATCTAATAACCCTGGCTAACGCTCTATAAGCTTCTCTACATGATTTCCCATACCATGCATCCACCTTTGGGACATTATTTTTCATGGGTTTTTTAACATTGGTTATAAAAAAAGCCCTTAAGCTTGTTAAAAAGTTCATTGTGTATGTGAATGACCTTGGTGTCAAATTCCTCCAGTGTAACACTTCTTTGGAGATCTGCTGTTGCACTGTCGACCATCTGCCTCATAAGCTCCAAATGTTCCTCATTATTGATGCAATTAGACCATTTGACTCTCCTAGTATCATTACTAAGCTGCACTTCCACAAATGCCCTTTCAGTTACCGATCCCTCCATGGCATGGCATTCTTCATGCTGCAAGGACAGTACGAAGGGGATGTGGTCGCCCTCCACCCGTTCTAAAACAACCATATCTATTAAGGATGGCCAAAATTACTTATTGAGGAAGATGAAGTCTATACGACTACTTCTCAACCCATTGCTAAAGGTTGGCAAGCTCTTCCTATCCGAATCCGTCCTCCCATTAACAGCCCTTATCCCCTGTTCCAGACATAGTACTTTTAGCTGAATCGCAGCTCCATTCCATTTTTTAATTGGAGGAAGTGTAATTTGCGGAATGTTCCATTGAACATCCTCCTCTAGACTAACATTTACATCATTGATATCTAACGGTTCGAAGGAACAATTGAAATCACCTGCTATTTCTAGGTTTGTACTGATCGAGAAAGGAGTCCAAGAGTGCAACGTTGCCAGAGGCTTTACCGCCAGGCATCCCTCTTGCGTAAACATTATTAATTAGCAAATCTGGGGCATCAAGCATCCGGAGTTTAATTATTAAAATATCTCTACTGTCGATATTCAATTCCTGGACATTATACCTATCGGCCTGTCTCACCCAGGTTGTTAGACACCCCATCGTCTCCCCCTCAGACCTGCCATAGCAGGTTTTGAGAAATTTAAATAGCCTTGTCGAAACACATGGAAGGCCCTAATGCCATGAACTTCAACATATGATGACCATTCCACCGTTTTTGTTCTTTAGCCCTGCAATGTTCCAGAAGACTAGTAAAAAATGTGAGTTTCTATGACTTAGATGTATACTGTGTGGTAGCAAATTATCACAGGACACAAAGCCAGATTCCATTACACCCTCGGACGGAATAACATTACTCCTAATAAACTCACTATCTACAACAACTTCACTCGTAATGTCTACCCCTTTAGTATCTCCCAGCAGAGCTTTTGACATTATGAGGGGAGATGCCCCACTGACCTTGTTGACAAGTTCCGAATCGCCCTCTCCTAACTCCCTTAAATTGTACATCTTAAGGCTGGTGGGGCAGGGATTAGGTTCGAGTCAATCATTGTCCTCCATGGAGCCAATGGCTTCAAATCTGTTAAAAGTAAGGACCGCGTAGTTATAAGAGCCTGGTTTATTGGCAGGTACCCTTGGTACTCCCCCTCTAATATTAGCACATTTTGGGTAAAAAAAACCAAGAGGGAGTACATTGATATAATCTTTGCATAATCGACCTGACCCTGTGTTATAATGTGGTATCTTCCTCCCTTTTTCCCTGCCCTACCCAAAATTAGCTGAACCAAGCCTGGAGACCTAAAGCTTAAAACCACACACTCACCATCAAAAACCTTATCAGATTGTCCAACCCAGTGAACTCTTCGGACCATCTTAAACTCAGAAAAAAGATGGTTCCCAAAACCAGTCCTGCTACTCAACAGATGGAGAGCCTTATTTTTAAGAGAGGACCAGTGTTCCTGATCTAGAGCTTGAAGTCCCGGAACGTTTGCCAATACTATAGTATAAGGTGTGCCTTCAGGTGGAAGGTGGAGGGGGACAATGATGGATTTCCCCCCACCCATACTTTGCATTCTTGCTTTTGGGCCATTTGGCCCTACCATATGTGTCAACGGACCGCTTTGTGTAGGTTTTAACAATGAAATTGGTTTAGGGAGATCTGCTGTAGGAGAGGGAGGGTGAGCCACTGGATTTGGGCATGAGCCATATGCTGTTCTATTCTCCTGTCCAACAATATTAGATTCATCCTGCCTAGTCCCAGGACATGCTTGTGGAGCTTTAAGAATATGTTGTTCAATTTTCTCTAGTCTAAATCTATTGCTACCAGTTTTGACAATAGTGGATCAAGTAACGCTAACAATTTTTCTTCTACCCGTTTAAGAAAATCAGCCTGGTCCTGAAAAGTACAGGGCTGCTAAACCTCTATAGATGTAGTATTGGTGTTGGTGACGCCCCCAGATTTATATTAGAGGGCATGGGAGCTTGAATAGAACCTCCCCCACTCCCTATTGTGACAGGCTTGTGTTTCGCTTGTTTGGATACCTGATTGCTAGATTTGGGTGCACCACACGCTTTCCTGTTTTTTTGCGGGGTATCGTCACCTGAAGTCAAAGTTGACTTTTGCCGCCTAGTAAGTACATTAGCTGAGGTAGTAGGCGATGAGGAAGAAATACTATCCAAACTTGGTGCAATAAGAGCTAAATTAGTTTGGGTGCTGGAATTAGCAGCTGCATTAGACTCAAGTACAGAAGTAGAACCTATAGGGGGCGTGATGGATCTAGAGACAGTCTGCGTTCAGTCAGCTGAATCTCATGCATTAGCGCAGATTCTGCTTGAGAAAGGAACACATCAAAAGTTCCCACCACTCCCGGCCGCACTCCCCTTTTCCACTTGTTCTTGCTCATTACCCTGGCTTAGTGTGGATTACACCAGAAGCAACAGTAAAAGTCAGAAAAGCAGCGCTGGTACTATATTACACAACTAGCTATACCAAGTACTGCAGAGGTACACAAAACAAATAATATCAGGGGGGTGGCCCAGCCCAGCCTGTTCTGGCCCCTGACAGACACAGACAGGCCCGCCCTTGATCCGGGCTTTATCCGAGCCCCGTCCGCGCGCATCCCGTTCCGTGGGTGGAGAGGCAGTGCTTTAAGCACGATGGACCACGCCTCCCTCTTCACTCGCAGCAGCTGGGGATAGCCTGGTGCACCCTGGAGACTGGAGTACTCACCCCAGGTGATGCGCTGGGTAGTGGAGACAATCCAACAAAATGTCCTGGTAAGTAGGGCAGTAAAATGTCCTTAATAATGCCCCCGACCTTGGTCCTCGCGTGCTGGCCAGAAAAAACAGCAAGACCAATCTCCTGTGCTGCGGGGGAGAGGCAGCGCTATAAGCGGGATGGACCACGCCTCCCCCCTCCCTCGTGGCAGCTGTGGATAGTCTGGTGCACTCTGGGAACTGGAGTCCTCACCCACGGTGATGCGCTGGGTAGTGGAGACAATCTGGCAAAATGTCCTGGTAAGTAGGGCAGTACAATGTCCTCGCGTGCTGGCAAGAAAACAGAAAAACAGCAAGAGCAATCTCCTGTGCCGCGGGGGGAAAGGAATCTCTTTAAGCGCGATGTACCACGCCTCCCCCCTCAATCGCAGCATCAGGGGATAGCCTGGTGCACCCTGGGGACTGGAGTCCTTACCCCGGGTGATGCGCTTGGTAGTGGAGACAATCCAACAAAATGTAGGGCAGTACAATGTCCTTAATAATGCCCCCGACCTTGGTCTTCGCGAGCTGGCCAAAAAAAACAGCACAAGCAATCTCCCGCGCCAAGGGGTGAGAGGCATCGCTTTAAGGGCAATGGACCAAGCCTCCCCCCTCACTTGCGGCAGCTGGGGTTAGCCTGGTGCACCCTGAGGACTGGCGTCCTCACCCTGGGTGATGCGCTGGGTAATGGAGACAATCCAGCAAAATGTCCTGGTAAGTAGGGCAGTACAATGTTCTCGCGAGCTGGCCAGAAAAAACAGCAAGAGCAATCTCCCTATTTATACAATGAACAATTTACAAAACTGTTTCATTATATACATACAGTTATAAGGCTGATAGCTTACTGGCTTACCAGTAGCCTGCTTTTTATTTCTATGACAACTAAAACAAGCATTGGCAAAGTTAATATGTTTTACCTATAGAGAGCTATTTGTCGATGTTTTTAAGTAACATAGTGTAGCAGCATAGCTGGAGTGCTGCATGAATGAAAGTAAAACAAGCATTTACAATGCAAATTGGTCTCAAATTTGTGAGAGTTAGAAATATTGGTGCTGTAAATGGCAATATCATTTACCCATGTGTTTTGAATTGGTGTGGAGTGGATATATGTGCTGTGGAGTGGAATTATGTGGGTTGGATTGGAATTGTTAGTTGTGGAACTGTGTGGTGTGTTGTGAATTGTGTGGAATTATGTGGGTTGGATTGAAATTATTAGTTGTGGAATTATGTGGAATGGTGTGCAGTTAAAATATATGGATAGTAATTATGTGATATTGAGTTGAGTGTACTGGAATTATGTGGGGTGTACTTATGTGTCATAGAGATTTCAATTATGTGATATGCTGTTGGATTTTTTGGCGTGATATGGAATTATATGGTGAGGTTTAGATGTATTTGGTGTCTTCTGTTCTTGTGTTGTTGATTTGAAATATGTGGTTTGTTGCTGAATTGTGTTTTGTGGAAGGAAAATAGTTGATTTTTAAAATGATGAAACATAATTATGAAGAAAGGCAGCCTTTCATTGCGCACAAATTTACAAAACCTTATTGTATGCAAAGACATGTCCAAATATCTTAATGAAAACATGCACAGTGAATCCCCAGTGACATTTGTGTTGAATAATTTTAGGGGGGGTCTTCAACAATGTGGGGCGCTGTTTTTGGTTGCAAATGGTGCTAGGGCTATCCACATCTGTGGAAGACATGCACCATATTCATCTAAACTTAGCTTGGCACATTTGTCAGGGGAGTTCAGATTCTGGTGCTCCAAACCATGCACCCATAGATGTATAAGTGGTTCACAGGATTTTGAATTCACTGCTCAGTAGGCAACGAGAGGGTTGCTGGTAAAACTGTAAACTTATCAAATGTCAAAAGCTATTGAGTATGGTAAAAAAACAAGCATAAACATTTATGCCAGATAAATTAAGGAAGACACCTGCATCATTGCTTCTGACAGTGCAGAGTTGGGTTACTGGCAATGTTCACTCTAGGGCATGCGCGCGCACCTCCCCTGAGGTCAGCGCGCACCACATCGCGTGGAGCACGCACACAGGACATCGCTAGAGAGAGTCGCGCAGCCGGCCGCTTTAAAGAGGCGAGCGGCGGGAACATGAGGCACTTTTCCTGGCGGTGGCTTTGGCGGTGGCAGCGGAGCGGGTGTGAAGAGTACAGGTAAGGAGGCAGGGGGCTGGTGGGGCTTGCGGCGCTTGCGGCTATGTGGGAGCGTGGTGCAAGTCTGTGGCCTTTTGTTTAAGTATTGCTGTTAATCAGAGCCCCTTCAAGGGCTCCGATTAACAGCAATACTTAAACAAAAGGCCACAGTCTGCCCCGCGCTTTACTAACAAAAGCGTAGAGACAGTTTCCAAACACAGCGTGTGCTAAAGTACGCGCTGTGTTTGGAAACTGACTACGCATTTGTTAGTAAAGCGCGGGGCAGACTGTGTCCTTTTGTTTATGTATTGCTGTTAATCGGAGCCCGTGAAGGGGCTCCGATTAACAGCAATACTTAAAAAAGCTCACGTGGGCAGTCAGGGGGGCTGGGCCGCAGGGGGCACAGTGTGTTTGGAAACGAGCGGAACTGAAGGCAAAAGGGGCCCAAAAACAAGGAAAAAAACGAGTGGAACAGAGGGCAGAAGGGAACAAAAAATAAGGGAAAACAAAGTAGAAAAGAGGGCAGAAAGGCACAAAATACAAGTGGAACAGAGGTCAGAAGGGCACAAAAAACGAATGGAACAGATGGCAGAAGGGCACAAAAAACAAGTGGTACAGAGGGCAGAAGGGCACAAAAAACAAGGGGAAAATGAAGTGGAATAGAGGGCAGACAGGCAAAAAACGAGGGAAATACGATTGGAACAGAAGGCAAAAGGGGCACAAACACAAGTGGCACAGAGGGCAGACGGGCACAAAAAACGAATGGCCACAGAGGCAAAATACAGAATCCAGAAATATAGGGGCAGCTAAGAACAGAAGGCAGAACGGGCTGGGAGGCACGGGGGCAGCGAGGGGAACAGAAGGGAAAACTGGGCAGAGACACGGGCAGTGAGGGGTACAGAAGGAAAAAACGGGCAGAGAAAGCATGAGGACAGCGAGGGAAACAGAGGGAAGAAAAAGGGGCACGGACCGCGTACAGGCAGCGGGAAAGACAGACAACAGTAGTAAGAGACACAACAATGAAAATATAGGCAATACAATAAATTTGCAAACTGCCCTTAAGACTCTTATTGTGGCTATGTATGTGTGAAAAGGCACCATCTTTTCACTTTTTAAAGTAAACGTTTTGAGTGCCATTTTTTCTTTTTCTTTTTTTTAGAGCGCAACACTCATCCCGAGGGATATCAAGGCGCTTATGCCAGACTACTGCGAACTCTAATGTGATGAACATTAACATTTAGGGAATAAGTGAGTTTTTAATTTCTTTCGGAACAGGAGGCAATTGGTGGTAAGCCTTAGGTCAAGGGGGAGCTCATTCCATTTCTTTGCAGCCAGATAGGAAAATGAGCGTCCACCAGTCCTAGCTTTGTATATGCGCTTTGTTCTTGTTAAGGCGGACTGCAGGGAGCGTAAGTTCCTAGTGGGGACATAGAGTTCAATCTTTCCCTGAAGGATGATGGGGCCTGTTTTATAGAGGGCCCTATGGGCATGGCAGAGCAGCTTAAAAACAGACCTTTGGCGCATAGGCAGCCATTGAAGTTTTCTTAGGCAGTCCGAGGCAGAATCGAACTTACCTATATTACATATGAGTTTGGCTGCAAAGTTTTGTAAAACTTGTAGACGTGTAAACTGGTGCTCATTCATACCTACATAGAGCGCATTACCATAGTCTAGACGACTAACCAACAGAGCCTGTGTGACAGCACGTCTGCAGTCTAAGGGAATCCAGGGAAACAGTCTGGCTAATAGCTTCAAAATTGCGAAACCCTTTCCGCAGAGAACTCGCACATGCTCTTTCATAGAAAGGGCATCATCCATGATGACACCTCCGTTCCTAGCGTGTTGTTTCAGAGTGGGGGCTGATCCTAGTGAGGGTGGCCACCACGTGATGTCCCACACACTTTTGGCGCCACCAAATAGTAGGATCTCGGATTTCCTTGCATTCATCTTTAGACAATGTGAATGCATCCACTGTGCCATTTCTGAGAGACAGTTGTGCAATTTAGATTTAATAATCTCCAGTTTTTCATCCAGGGCCACCATCAGTTGTGTGTCATCTGCATAAGAGCAGATGCCAATGCCCCACCTTCTTCCAATGTCGGCAAGAGATGACATATAGACATTGAAGAGAGTGGGGCTTAATGAGGCACCTTGGGGGACTCCGCAACCGATGGGGCTCGATTTGGAGTGAAATTACTGCCTGGGTACGATTACTCAGAAAGAAATGTAGCCAGTTTAGTGCGATGGATTTAACTCCCTTGCTGCGGAGAATGTTCAGCAAGCAGTTATGGGAGACCGTGTCAAACGCCGCTGACAGGTCAAGCAGTATCAGCGCCACCGCCCCACCTTGGTCGGTGGCAGATCTGATACTGTCCGACACTGCCAGCAGCGTTGCTTCTGTGCAGTTATTAGCCCTAACGCCTGTCTGTGAAGGGTCTAAGAGAAGGTTTGTATCTAGGTATCTGGTCAGTTGTCCATTGACCAGCTTCTCTAGAGCTTTGGAAAAATAGGGGATCTGGGAGATGGGTCGGTAGTTTTCAGGATTTGAGATGTCTGATCCAGCCTTCTTAAGGAGGGGTACCACTGAGGCGTGTTTCCAAATGTCCGGGAAGGTTGCAGTTTTAAGGGATTTATTAAATAGTTTTGTTACCAAGGGTCACAGTGCAGGGGCAATTTTTGAAAACACAAAATGTGGACAAGGATCCAGGGGAGAGCCAGATTTAACTGTGCGCATGGTTTTTAGGACCTCATCCATTGTAAATGACTCAAAACTGTTTAAGGTTGGTATGGGTTGTGAGTCTGGGGGATCTGGTGCAGTTTTAGATGTAATCTCTGTGTCAGGAGGCTTTCCAATGTTAGTTTGAGGATGTTGGGGTTTGAAGGTCGAGTACATTTTCCCTATTTTTTCAGTGAAGAAGGTGTTTATTCGCTCACACGCCTCTACAGAAGGGGCAAGTGTTTGAGAGGTGCTAGCGGGTTGACTAAACTCATTCACTATTTTAAAAAGCTCCTTGGCTGAGTTACAGTTCTCATAAATCCGTTGTGAGAGGTGATTCCTTTTCATATTTTTTAAAGTAAGGTTGTAAAGTTTCCGCTTGATCACATAACTTAGCTTGGCTGCACTATCTTTGGACTGTCTCCATGAATGCTCAAGTATTTGGCATTCTCTTTTAAGATTTTTTAATTGGGGGTATACCATTTTTCCGTATGTGTTCGTGTCCTGGATTTCCTAATGGGGGCTAGCTTGTTTAGCACTTGAAGTATCCCAGACTCTAGTGATGCTGCATCCAAGCATACTGATGAATCATCGCGGAGCTCGATGTTAGCTTCTTGGAAGTGCGTGTCAAAACTAGCCTCATTAATCAGTCTCCAAGCCCGTTTTGAAATCAAATGATCTATTTTGGGTTTAAGTGATTTGATTGGTAAGTCTAACATAAAAGTTATGAGAAAGTGATCAGACCAAAGTAGTGGCAAGACCTCCACAACAGTAATGGTATCAATGTTGGTGAACAGTAGGTCTAGTGTATGGCCCGCTATGTGAGTAGGGCCCGTTACCTTTTGTTTGAGATTAAGAATCTCCATGTCGTGTTCCAATTGGGTCACCGCTGACGTCTCCTTTTTCTCATAATGAATGTTAAAATCCCCAATAATTACATATTTTTTATGTTTTAGGCAGAGAGGTAGAAGTTGAGTAAGTAATTTAGCACCAATATTGGCTTGTTGTCCTGGAGGGTTATAGATTACCGCTCCAGCTATGATGGTATGGCCATCGAGAAGTACTTGAAAGTATAGGGTTTGATGTTCAGCATAGACTGTTACAGGCTCAGTAGAGCAGGTCAAGTGATCTCTGAAAATAACAGCAACTCCCCCTCCCCGACTTCCAGATTTGTCCTGCCTAATAACTTTGTAGTTCAAAGGGACCGCATTAGCTAAATCTGGGGCATTACTGTCTGATAGCCAAGTCTCAGTAATGAAGACCAGGTCAGGGTTTTTTTGAATTAAGTAGATCCCAGATGTCCAGAGAGTGTCTAGGTAGGAATCTTGCGTTAAGGTATAAGCAAAGAAGTTTAATGTTGTTGTACTTGGGCTGATGGCCAAGTTGTGGTTGCCCTATACTGGACCATCTGCAGGAGTGACATGAAATGGGTCCATGAGCCATGCCAGGGCCAATCTGAATGCAGGACCTCTCATTGTCAACCCCTTTATTCCCTTTATCCGGAAAGGATAGAAGCTCACTACAGGAATAACGTAAATGTGCGGGCAGGTTTTGAGTGACACCGACAGGGGGTATGGCCCCTGGTCCTGGTTGGGCGCTGACGGGCGCAGACAGGCTTACCTTAGGCGCACCTTTGGAGCGCCATTGGCGCGCCCACTGCGCCTCGGCCAACACTTTGCTTTAAGTAGAGGGGTAGCAGGAGGCGGGGGCTCCCGGCTCCACCCTCCGGCTTACAGGGATCACGCTGGTTGGTCCGCCTGCCTCCCAATGGCTCTCCACACAATCGGCACACAGCAGTGGTGGACCGGAGCCCGGAATTTGTGGACCAAAGAGCTGGGGATAAGAGGAGCAGCCTAACTCGCTGTTGTCCTCGGGGTAAAGTGCAATGTGCAACTATGAAATCAAATGGAAATACACAAACAGCAGCTGGGGGGTGAAGGAAATGAGGAGCAGCCTAACTCGCTGTTGTCGTCCGATCTGATTGTGCACAATTCGCAAAGCAGCCTGATACCGATTATTTTTAAAATCAGAGCAGCCTGATAACAATTAGTTTTAAAAGCAGAATACGAGATTTAAAACAGCAAGTACAGCGGCAGCAGCAGCTTCATTCGTGGTACCATTTGGCGCAGGCAGCTGCCTTAAGTCTAGAGGAGCAGAAGACCATCAGCATTATCATATAATTAGCAAAGACTACAGGGAGTAAAGAGGCTCAAAATTTCACTTTGCCAAGGGTGGCAAAAATCCATGCAACAGCCCTGGTTAGATTTCTCTGCTACCCAATGTTTCCCTTAGAGAATTTTTGAAGGGGTGAGAGGCCTGCAAAGCACTTAAATTGAACGACACAATGCATCTTATAAGGTGGGGTTTCACAAATTTTCCAAAAACTCCGTACTATAGCTTGGAGAAACAAGGGATCATGTGCGTTAATAGTTACAGCTCTGAAATGATGTACAGGATCACTTCTCTAGAAGCAGTATATATTCGAAAGCAAGCAAGGCACCGAGCGAGCGCAGTCTAAATATCTTGAGTAACAGGGAGAGAGGAGTTGGCCTCACAGCCAGGGCGCTCGACCTCGGACCTAGGGATCTGTGTTCGAGTCTCGGTAACGACGCCAACCATCCTGTGATTCTGGGCAAATCAGATCATATTCCCGTGCCTAATAAAAATTAATGTGTGTCCTCATGTAACGTAACTGGTGCTATGTAAAGTACACTGATATCTGATTTGGTTCGGGTCAAGTTCACGCTATATAAACTCTGCGGAAAAAACAAATATATATATATTTCTATTTGTATTTTGTGCTTCCAGTGACCAGTCTTTCAGGTGTAAACATAAGACCACATTGGCTGATCCCCCCCACTGCAATAACGCTTGCTTGAGCAGAAACATACCAAATACACAGAGAAACATGCAGTTGTCAAGATGTCCGTCTGTTTGAAACATGCAGTTTAAAGTGCAAATGAGTCCATGCTTAAAGTTGATGCTCGATGTGCCACACAGATGAATGGATAAAGCACTGCAGGCTGTGCCGATCAAGTTGAAAAGAGCCTCGGAAGCACACATAGCAACGTCAGACAACGAGGAACCATGAATGTGTGATAGCCAATCTGAAGAAACAATAAGTGAAATTCCCTGGGCGTGAACCAAGCACCTATATGAGGGACAATTACAAGCAATGCACCAATAGAAAGACTGAATTTCTGAAAGGCACAAAAATTTACGAATGGCAATTGATAGGCTTGGTTAAAACCCATATTGCAGATACATCCTGCCTCGCAGAGCAACGCATGCCCTCTGGCTCTAGGCGTGACCTAAAAAGGAGATATGATACAGTCTTAATCCTTTTTCAAATTGCTGGTGGGGGTAGGAGGGAAGGCAGGGTGTTGGGGGCCACATGGACAATGAATGGTGTGGGAATTAAAGCACTTTTTGTTTTTTTCAGGCTGGAGGTACATCTCTGCCAAGTATCATGTGTCAGTGGTTAGACAAATGCAGTACAGCATGGAAGTCCTCATCACCACACTAAAAAGCGTAGGCATGCATTTTTAGCACCTCCTATCACAGCTGCACTACTAGGAATAAGGATCTGTAAATAGGATCAGATCATTGCAAACGCGGGAGCAAACTGTGCTGCCAGTGAACCTGCATTATACAGTGCCTCCTTCAAGGTTGAGTTTCTTCACTACAGATAATGAACAAAAATTGTCATCACCCAGCATAGGTAGCCTCAGGTTCTGGTGTAAAAGATGAAAAATTATTTGGCCCTTTGTTGAAAGAAAATATTAAAATTGAACCGTAGTTTATATTAATTTCTGTCTTTTAACCTGCTTGCAAATAAAATAAGCCCACTAGTCATAATGAAATGTTGCTCCATGGTGCACAGCTGGTGCGCAGAGGGTTAAATTAAGTTGTCTGAAATTCAGCTGAAACCAGAAAAGAATGACAAGTGAACATGAACGTGCCCATTCTGCTGTAGCTCCAAGTTGTTTAATGATTCACTAGCCTTTTACGTGTGTACAGAGCCAGTTCAGTCAGTTCAGCGAGCCCTTTCTAGGAATCGTTCGCTGACCTAGGATGTGACAAGTTTGGCCTGCCCTTGCCCCGTTAAGTGAAGAGGCGAATTGTTTGCTCAGCACAGATAGCGTAGATAGCAAGTGCGTCATTTGTGTTGGAAAGTAGAAAACACGGGCCTCTGCTGATAGTAGATCAACATTGCATATTGACATTTCAAGATAACCGGCCAAGGCAAGGCTGAAAGTCAGGAGGTGGTGGTTTAAAGATTAACCTGTAGCTGCATGGTCAGATGCGTCGCAAATAATGTAAAATGTGAACGTAGACATATTTCTGAAATGCACCTTGATACTGTAATGTACACGTGGACCTAATTCTAGCATGGTCACACCATGATGTAATAGTTAATTAATAACAAGCCAAGAGTCTGTGAAGGTATATAAAGACTGATTTCTTTCTGTAACACCAGATCACTTTGCACTCCTGCAAATTGTCTCAGCTGCAGCTTTATTGGCAATAAAGCCACTTTCTTTTGAAACCTTGAATGTGCGCTTCTTCTTGTCCCTATTAATACATTTTTTTGCTTTAACACTGGCTGCAGTGCACAATAAAGCTGAGCCTCAGTAACCAAGCCATGTGACATGCCGTGGTTAATTTTGCAAAACAGACTCTTACAATTACATCCGCTCTGGAGAGTAGTAATAACCCTGAGACTACCCTGCAGTGCACTGCCCTTTGCTCAGACTGAGAGTGATGACGACTCCAGGGTGAGGCGACTTGCCCAGTTGTATTTCAAAAACTGGTACCACCTGCACGGCACCATCAGTGACAGTTAACTCAATTTCACAAACTCGGTGATTGGATGATGATTGGCCAGTGACCCAGCAACAGAAGGGCAAAATTATGTTTTTGTGTTACTGCACATTGTGTGCTTCCCTGCAGGCATAGAGTGAGTGGGGCTGTCGGCACCTCTCAGACCACACAGTGCTATCGACTCCTGGCTTCATTGGCAGTGCTTTGTTTGTACTAACTTTTATTTTATAGCAGATTACAGTATCTTTTCAGATTTATTACATCAATGCCACAAGATTTTACATCCAGTTCCCTTAGGGGATACAATATATAATGGCCTACACCAGCTATACTCTCTGGTGTTTCCTGTGTTTATGCTGTTAGAACTTACCAGTATTCAATTTTATATGGTCTTATGTTGGATGGGTGAGCACAGTATTTCTATGCCAAATAGCAACCTTCCTTTTGCTTTCCAATATCGTTTACTAAGGGGATACCAAATACTATGGCTTAAGCATTGCTGTAATAAATCATATCTCCTAAGTTTCATGGGTTACCCTTTAGCCATTGCCACTTTAAGTTGTCTTTTATTTGATAGCAGACAACAGTATCTTTTCAAAATTTTTACATCATTCTGCAAGATTGTACATATGGTTCCTTTAGGGGATACCATTATAATGGCCCATACCGCCTATAATATATGGTATCCCCTATTTTTCGGGAGTTAGAACCCATTGATAAATGTTTTGGATTTTGTGGACCATCTGTGAATGATCTGTACTGTGTTGGTTTTTCCTATTCACATAGTGTTCACCTTCTGTTGAAATATGCTGTCTCCATGTGATTCAAACACTCCGAGATTCTGGTAATTTGGATTGAAAGCACAGCTACATAACTAATGCAAATAGTACCCTTACTTTTGCTTTCCAACATCGTTTACAAAGGGATACCAAATAATATGGTGCACGCCTTGCTGTAATATCTTGTATCACTTTCGTTTCATGGGTTACCCTTTAGCTTTTGACCACTTGAAGTTGCGTTTTTTTTAATAGCAGACTACAGTAACTTTTCACATTTTTTACATCATTCAACAAGATTTTACATCCAGTTCCCTTAAGGGATACCAAATATAATGGCCTAAACCGGCAATAATATCTGGTATCCCCGGTGTTGCTTGGTTTAGAATTTACCAGGATTCAATTAGACATGGTCTTATGTTGGATCAGTCAGCACAGTATTTCTATGCTGATTATAACCCTTCCTTTTGCTTTCCAACATCATTTACTAGGGGAAACCAAATATTATGGCTCACACATTACTGTAATACCTTGTATCCCCTATGTTAAATAGGTTACCCTTTAGCCATTCACCAGTTGAAGTTACCTTTTCTTATATAGCAGATTACAGTATCTTTTCAGATTTTGTCCATCAATCCCACAAGATGTTCAAGCCGGTACCCTTAAGGGATACCCCATATAATGGCCTATACTTGATATGATATCTGGAATTCCCTGTGTTTCTGGGGTTAGAACTTACCAGTATTCAATTTGACATGGTCTTATGTTGGATTGATTAGCACAGTATTCCCACAGCAAATAGCACCCGTCCTTTATCTATCCAACATCACTTACAATGGGGATACCATATGTTATGGCTCACACATTGCTGTGATATCACATATCCCCTACGTTTTATTGGTTACCCTTTAGCCATTGACCTCTTGAAGTTGTGTTTTACTTGATAGCAGACTACAGTAACTTTTCACATTTTGTGCACCATTCCTCAAGACTTAACCAATATAATGACCTATACCGGCTATAATATCCGGTATCCCCTTTGTTTCCGGGATTAGAATTTACCAGTATTCAGTTTGACATGGTCTTATGTTGAACGGATGGGCACAGTATTTCTATGGCAAATATCAACCTTCCATTTGCTTTCCATCATCGTTTACAATGGGGATACCAAATAATATGGCTCACGCATTGCTGGAATATCTTGTATCCCCTATGTTTCATCGGTTACCCTTTAGCCATTGACCATTTGAAGTTGCTTTTTGTTTGATAACAGACTACAGTAACTTTTCACAGTTATTTACATCATTCCACCAGATTTTACATCTGGTTCCCTTAAGGATACCATATATAATGGCGTATACCGGCTATATTATGTGGTATCCCTGGTGCTTCTTGGTTTACAACTTACCAGTATTAAATTAGACATGGTGTTAAGTTGGAAGGGTGAGCACAGTACTTATATGCCAAATGGCAACCTTCCTACAGTTTTCCAACATCTTTCACTATGGGCAAATAATATGGCTCAGGTATTACTGTAATATCTTGCATCCCCTGCGTTTCATCAGTTACCCTTTAGCCATTGACCACTTGAAGTTGCATTTTGTTTGATAACAGACTACTGTATCTTTTCACATTTTTTTACATCATTCCACAAGATTGTGCGTCCTATTCCCTCAGAGGATACCTTATATAATGACCCATACTGCCTATAATATTTGGTATCCCCTGTGTTTCTTCGGTTAGAATTTAACAGGATTCAATTTGACATAGTCTTATGTTGGATGGGTGAGCACAATATGTCTGTGCAAAATAGCTGCCTTCATTTGCTTTCCAACATCATTTACTTTGGGGATACCAATTATTATGGCTCACACATTGCTGCAAAACCTCATATCCCCTCAGTTTTTAGGGTTACCCTGTTAGAACTTACCAGTTTTCAATTTGATATGGTCTTATGTTGGATGGGTGAGCCCAGTATTTCTATGCCAAATAGCAACCTTCCTTTTGCTTTCCAATATCGTTTACTAAGGGGATACCAAATACTATGGCTCAAACATTGCTGTAATAACTCATATCTCCTACGTTTCATGGGTTACCCTTTAGTCATTGGCCACTTGAAGTTGTCTTTTATTTGATAGCAGACTACAGTATCTTTTCACATTTTGTACATCATTCCACAAGATTTTACATTCGGTTCCCTTAGGAGATACTAAATATTATGGCTTACCCATTTATGTAATATCTTGTATCCCCTCGTTTTATTTAAGGGTTACCCTTTAGCCTTGACCACTTGGAGTCGCCTTTTACTTGATAACAGACTACAGTACATTTTCAATTTTTTTACATTGTTCCACAAGATTGTATGTCCGGTTCCCTTAGGAAATACCATATATAATGGCCTATACCGGCTATAATATCTGTTATCCCCTGTGTTTCTAGTGTTAGAACTTACCAGGATTCAGATTGACATGGTCTTGTGAGGGATGGGTGAGCACAGTTCTTCTATGTATTCGTTTTGCTTTACAACATAGTTTACTATGTAGATACCAAATATTATGGCTCACGCCTTGCTATAATATCTCGTATCCCCCACGTTTCATAGGTTACCCTTTAGGCATTGGCCACTTGAAGTTGTATTTTATTTTATTGCAGGCTACAGTATCTTTTCAGACGTTTTACATCATTCCAGAAGATTGTACGTTTGGTTCCCTCAGGGGATATAAAATATTATGGCTCACTCATTGCTGTAATATCTTGTATCCCCTACTTTTCATGGGTTACCCTTTAACCATTGACCACTTGAAGTCGCCTTTTACTTGATAGCAGACTACAGTAACTTTTTACATTTTTTACATCGTTCCACAAGACTGTGTGTCTGGTTCCCTTAGGGCATACCATATATAATGGTCTATACAGGTTATAAAATCTGGTATCCCCTTGTTTCTGGGGTTAGAAACTGACCAGTATTCAAATTGACAAGGTCTTATGTTGGATGGGTGAGCACAGTACTTCTATGCCAAATAGCGGTCTTCCTTTTACTTTCCAACATCGTTTACAATGGGGATACCAAATACTATGGCTAACGCATTTCTGTGATATCTCGTATCCCCTACATTACATGGGTTACCCTTTAGCCATTGACCATTTGAAGTTGCCTTTTGTTTGATAGTAGACTGCAGTATCTTCGTACAATTTTTACATCATTCCACAAGATTTTACATCTGGTTCCCTTAGGGGATAACAAATATAATGGCCTATAGCAGCTATAACATGTGGTATCCCCAGTGTTTCTGGGGATATAACTTACCAGTAATCGATTTGACATGGTCTAATGTTCGATGGGTGAGCACAGAATTTCAATGGCAAATAGCACTGTTTCTTTTGCTTTCCAATATCAGATACTATGGGGATACCAAATATTATGGCTCACACATTTCTTCAATATCGAGTATCGCCAATGTTTCATGGGCTACCCTTAGACATTCACCAGTTGAAGTTGCATTTTATTTGTTAGCTGACTACATTAGTTTTTCACTTTTTTTTACATCCTTCCACTAGATTTTACAACTGGTTTCCTTAGGGGATACCAAATACAATCGCCTTTACCGTCTATAATATTTGGTATCTCAGTGCTTCTTGGATGAGAACTTACCAGGATTCAACTTGACATGTTCCTACGTTGGATGGGTGACCACAGTATTTGTATGGCAAATAGCACCCTTGCTTTTGATTTACACTGGGGATACCAAATATTATGGCTCACATATTGCCGTAATATTTTGTATCCTCTATGTTTCATGGGTTACCCTTTAGCCACGGACCAGTTGAAGTAGCATTTTATTTGACAGCAAACTACAGTAGCTTTTCACATTTTTTAAATCATTTCACAAGATTTTACATCCGGTTGCCTTAGGGGGATACCAAATATAATGGTCTCCACTACCTATAATATTTGGTATCGTCTGTGTTCCTTGGGTTAGAATCTACTAGGATTCAATTTGACATGGTCTTATGTTGGATGGATGAGCACAGTATTTCTATGCCAAATAGTACCCTTCTTTTGGTTTTCCTACATCGGTTACTAGGGGTATACCACATATTATAGTTCAAGCAATGCTGTAATCCCTCATATCCCCTAAGTTTCATGGGTTACCCTTTAGCCATTGCCACTTGATGTTGTCTTTTATTTGATAGCAGACAACAGTATCTTTTCACATTTTGTACATCATTCCACAAGATTTTACATCCGGTTCCCTTAGGAGATACTAAATATTATGGCTCACCCATTTATGTAATATCTTGTATCCCCTTGTTTTATTTAAGGGTTACCCTTTAGCCTTGACCACTTGGAGTTGCCTTTTACTTGATAACAGACTACAGTACATTTTCAATTTTTTTACATTGTTCCACAAGATTGTATGTCCGGTTCCCTTAGGGAATACCATATATAATGGCCTATACCGGCTATAATATCTGTTATCCCCTGTGTTTCTAGTGTTAGAACTTACCAGGATTCAGATTGACATGGTCTTGTGAGGGATGGGTGAGCACAGTTCTTCTATGTATTCATTTTGCTTTACAACATAGTTTACTATGTAGATACCAAATATTATGGCTCAAGCCTTGCTATAATATCTCGTATCCCCCACGTTTCATAGGTTACCCTTTAGGCATTGGCCACTTGAAGTTGTATTTTATTTTATTGCAGGCTACAGTATCTTTTCAGATGTTTTACATCATTCCAGAAGATTGTACGTTTGGTTCCCTCAGGGGATACTAAATATTATGGCTCACTCATTGCTGTAATATCTTGTATCCCCTACTTTTCATGGGTTACCCTTTAACCATTGACCACTTGAAGTCGCCTTTTACTTGATAGCAGACTACAGTAACTTTTTACATTTTTTACATCGTTCCACAAGACTGTGTGTCCGGTTCCCTTAGGGCATACCATATATAATGGTCTATACAGGCTATACAATCTGGTATCCCCTTGTTTCTGGGGTTAGAAACTTACCAGTATTCAAATTGACAAGGTCTTATGTTGGATGGGTGAGCACAGTACTTCTATGCCAAATAGCGGTCTCCCTTTTACTTTCCAACATTGTTTACAATGGGGATACCAAATATTATGGCTAACGCATTTCTGTGATATCTCGTATCCCCTACGTTACATGGGTTACCCTTTAGCCATTGACCATTTGAAGTTGCCTTTTGTTTGATAGTAGACTGCAGTATCTTCGTACAATTTTTACATCATTCCTCAAGATTTTACATCTGGTTCCCTTAGGGGCAAACAAATATAATGGCCTATAGCAGCTATAACATGTGGTATCCCAGTGTTTCTGGGGATATAACTTACCAGTAATCGATTTGACATGGTCTTATGTTCGATGGGTGAGCACAGAATTTCAATGGCAAATAGCACTGTTTCTTTTGCTTTCCAATATCAGATACTATGGGGATACCAAATATTATGGCTCACACATTGCTTCAATATCGAGTATCGCCAATGTTTCATGGGCTACCCTTAGACATTCACCAGTTGAAGTTGCATTTTATTTGTTAGCTGACTACATTAGTTTTTCACTTTTTTTTACATCCTTCCACTAGGTTTTACAACTGGTTTCCTTAGGGGATACCAAATACAATGGCCTTTACCGTCTATAATATTTGGTATCTCAGTGCTTCTTTGGTGAGAACTTACCAGGATTCAACTTGACATGCTCCTACGTTGGATGGGTGACCACAGTATTTGTATGGCAAATAGCACCCTTGCTTTTTATTTACCATGGGGATACCAAATATTATGGCTCACATATTGCCGTAATATCTTGTATCCTCTATGTTTCATGGGTTACCCTTTAGCCACGGACCAGTTGAAGTAGCATTTTATTTGACAGCAAACTACAGTAGCTTTTCACATTTTTTAAATCATTTCACAAGATTTTACATCCGGTTGCCTTAGGGGGATACCAAATATAATGGTCTCCACTACCTATAATATTTGGTATCGTCTGTGTTCCTTGGGTTAGAATCTACTAGGATTCAATTTGACATGGTCTTATGTTGGATGGATGAGCACAGTATTTCTATGCCAAATAATACCCTTCTTTTGGCTTTCCAACATCGGTTACTAGGGGGATACCACATATTATAGTTCAAGCAATGCTGTAATCCCTCTTATCCCCTAAGTTTCATGGGTTACCCTTTCGCCATTGCCACTTGATGTTGTCTTTTATTTGATAGCAGACAACAGTATCTTTTCAATTTTTTTTACATCATTCTGCAAGATTGTACGTATGGTTCCTTAAGGAGATACTATTATAATGGCCCATACCGCCTATAATATTTGGTATCCCCTGTGTTTCTTGGGTTAGAATTTACCAGGATTCAATTTGATATAGTCTTATGTTGCATGGGTGAGCACAGTACTTCTGTGCCGAATAGTGTCCTTCCTTTTGCTTTCCAACATCGTTTACTATGGGGATACCAAATAAATGGTTCATGCATTGCTGTAATATCTTGCATCCCCTACGTTTCATCTGTTACTCTTTAGCCATTGACCACTTGAAATTGCCTTTTATTTGATAGCAGACTACAGTATCTTTTCAAATTTTTTATATCATTCCACAAGATTTTACATCAGGTTCCCTTCGGGCATACCAAATATCATGGCCAATAACAGCTATAATATTTGGTATCCCCAGTGTTTCTAGGGTTAGAAGTTACTAGTATTCAATTTGACATGGTCTTATGTTGGATGGGTGACCACAGTATTTCTATGGCAAATAGCACCCTCCCTTTTGCTTTCCAACACCGTTTACAATGGCGCTACCAAATATTATGGCTGACTCATTGCTGTGATATCCCGTATACCCTACGTTACATGGGTTACCCTTTAGCCATTGACCATTTGAAGTTGCCTTTTGTTTGATAGCAGACTACAGTATCTTTGTACAATTTTTACATTATTCCACAAGATTTTACATCTGGTTCCCTTAGAGAATACAAAATGTAATTGCCTATACTGCCTATAATATTTGGAATCCCCTGTGTTTCTTGGGGCAGAAGTTACCAGGATTCAATTTGACATGTTCATATGTTGGATGGGTGAGCACACTATACAGCAAATAGAACCCTCTCTTTTGCTTTCCAACATCTTTTACAATGTGGATACCAAATATTATGGCTCCAGCATTGCTGTAATATCTTGTATCCCCTCTGTTTCATGGGTTACCCTTTAGCCATTGACCACTTGAAGTTGCCTTTTGTTTGATAGCAGACTAAAGTATCTTTGTACAATGTTTACATTATTCCACAATATTTTGCATCTTGTTCCCTTAGGGGATACCAAATATAATGGCCTCTAGCAGCTATAATATCTGGTATCCCCAGTGTTTCTGGGGATAGAACTTACCAGTATTCAATTTGACATGGTCTTATGTTGGATGGGTGAGCACAGTATTTCTATGGCAAATAGCACCCTTTTTTTGGTTTTCCAATATCAGTTACTATGGGGATAACAAATAATATGGCTCACACATTGCTGTAATATCAAGTATCCCCAACGTTTCATGGGCTACCCTTAGATATTCACCAGTTGAAGTTGCATTTTATTTGTTAGTAGACTACAGTAGCTTTTCAAATTTTTTACAACCTTCCACAAGATTTTACAACTGGTTTCCTTTGGGGTTACCAAATACAATGGCATTTACCGCCTATAATATTTGGTATCCCCTGTGTTTCTTGGGTGAGAATTTACCAGGATTCAATTTGACATGTTCTTACGTTGGATGGATGACCACAGTATTTCTATGGCAAATAGCACCCTTGCTTTTGATTTACAATGGGGATACCAAATATTATGGCTCAAATATTGCCATAATATCTTGTATCCTCTATGTTTCATAGGTTACTTTTTAGCTACCAGCCAGTTGAAGTAGCCATTTATTTGACAGCAGACTACAGTAGCTTTTCAGATTTTTTAAATCATTCCACAGGATTTTACATCCGGTTGCCTTAGGGGGATACCAAATATAATGGTCTCTGCTACCTATAATATATGGTATCCTCTGTGTTTCTCGGGTTAGAACCTACTAGGATTCAAATTGACATGGTCTTATGTTGGATTGCTGAGCACAGTATTTCTATGCCAAATAGCACCCTTCTTTTGGCTTTCCAAAATAGGTTACTATGGGGATACCAAATATTATGGCTCAAGCATTGCTGTAATATCTATGCCCCCTATGTTTCATGGGTTACCCTTTAGCCATTGACACTTGAATATGCCTTTTATTAGACTGCAGACTTTAGTATCTTTTTACATTTTTTACATCATTCCACAAGATTTCTCATCCGGTTCCCTTAGGGGATATAAAATATAATTGCCTTTACAGCCTATAATATTTGGTATCCCCTATGTTTTTTCGGTAGGAACTTACCAGGATTCAATTGGACATGGTCTTATATTGGATGGGTGAGCACAGTATTTCTATGCCAAATAGCGCCCTTCCATTTGCTTTCCAACATTCTTTACAATGGGTATACCAAATATTATGGCTCATCCATTGTTGGAATATCTCAAATCAAATACATTTCCATGGATTACACTTTAGCCACTGACCACTTGAAGTTGCCTTTTATTTGATAGCAGACTATAGTATCTTTTCACAAATTTTACATAATTCCACAAGATTTTACATCCGCTTCCCTTAGGGGATACCAAGTGGCCGATTCCGATCCGGTAAAACGCGCTCCAAATAGCAGTTCGGAGCATTTTTCCCGTACAAATCGTACCCAGCAACGTCTCCGATACGTTCGGCGAAGTACGACTCGTACCAGGAGCTGGACTCCGTACGAATCGTACAGAAACCGTACGACTCTAATCTCGATACGATTTTCACTTGGAACCAGCTGTACGCGACATCTGTACGGTTCGCAGCTGGTTTTAAAGACCCAGCAAGTACGATATGTGTCGGGTACGCACCGTACAACCCTTTTAGCAGAGTTTGCGATGAAACAGGTACGGAACGCCCCCCCCGGGTACTGCGCGTACCCCTCATGATCGCAGGTGTACGGCGCGTACCCCTGTGATCATGGGGGGTACGCACCGTACACCCAGCGTACATGGGGTACGCACCGTACCCCATGTTCGCTGGGTGTGCGGCGTGTACCCCGTGTTCGCTGGGTGTACGGCGCATACCCCCATGATCGCAGGGATACGCGCCGTACCCCTGCGATCATGGGGGTACGCGCCATACGGTGTGTATGTGATTGTGTGCTTTTCCGTATGGATCGCCCTTACCTGACGTGGACCGTACGACTCGCGTCCTGATACTCGTTCCGGATCGTACTAGTCGGGTCGTACGGCATGTGCACGAGTCGTACGGTTCACTGTTTCAGCCTTGCAATACGTACGGATCGTGACGATTCGGACGGATTGACAGAATACGGATCGTACTACGCAACTCGGACGGACAGGTACGAATCGTACGGCGATGGCTCTGGATAAAAATCGTACGGATGTTTTTTTTCCAGGATCGGAATCGGCACCCAAATATATTGGCCTTTCCTGTCTATAATATTTGGTATCCTTTGTGTTTCTACGGTTACAACTTAGCAATATTCAATTTGACATGTTCTTATGTTGACTGGATGAGCACCGCATTTTTATGACAAATAGCACCCTCCCTTTCATTTTCCAACATAGTTTACAATGGGGATACCAATTATTCTCACTTAGGCATTGCTGTAATATCTCGTATCCCCTACGTTACATGGGTTACCCTTTATCCATGACCATTTGAAGTTGCCTTTTATTTGTTAGCAGACTACAGTATCTTTGTAAATTTTTTACATCATTCCACAAGATTTTACCTCTGGTTCCCTTAGAGAATACCAAATGTAATTGCCTATGCAGCCTATAATATTTGGTATCCCCTGTGTTTCTTGGGATGGAAGTTACCAGGATTCGATTTAACATGGTCTTATGTTGGATGGGTGAGCACAGTATTTCTATGGCAAATAGCACCCTCCCTTTTGCTTTCCAACATTGTTTACAATGGGGATACCAAATATAATGCCGTACGCATTGCTGTAATATCTTGTATCTGGTACGATTCATGGGTTATCCTTTAGCCATTGACCACTTGAAGTTGCCTTTTACTTGATAGCAGAATACAGTAACCTTTCACATTTTTTCATCATTCCACAAAATTGTATGTCCGGTTCCCTGAGCGAATACCATATATAATGGTCTATACCCGCTATATTATTTGGTATCCCCTGAGTTTCGTGGGTTAGAACTTACAATGATTCAAATTCACATGGTCTTATGCTGGATGGATGAGCATAGAGTTTCTATGCTGAATATAACCCTTCCTTTTACTTTCCATCATCGTTTACTATCGGAATACCAAATATTATGGCACACGCATTGCTGTATTATCTCGCATCCCCTACGTTTCATCGATTACCCTTTAGCCATTGGCCACTTGAAGTTGTCTTTTATTTGACAACAGACTACAGTATCTTTTCATATTTTTTACATCATTCCACAAGATTTTACGTCTGGTTTCCTAGGGAATACCATGTATAATGGCCTATACTGTCTATAATATTTGGTATCCCCTGTGTTTCTTCTTTTAGAACTTACTAGGATTCAGTTTGAAATGTTGGATGGGTGAGCACAGTACTTCTGTGCTGAATAGCGGTCTTCCTTTTGCTTTCCAACATTGTTTAATATGAGGAGACCACATTTTATGGCTCACATATTGCTGTAATATCTCGTATCCCTTATGTTTCATAGGTTACTCTTTAGCCATTGGTGAATTGAAGTATCTTTTCATGTTTTTACATCATTCCACAAGATTGTACTTCCGGTTCCCTTAGGGGACACCATATATAATGGCCCATACTGCCTATAATATTTGGTATCCCCTGTGTTTTCTGGGTTGGAACTTACAAGGATTCAATTTGACATAGTCTTATGTTGGATGGGTGAGCACAGTACTTCTGTGCCAAACAGTGTCCTTCCTTTTGTTTTCCACCATCGTTTGCAATGGGGATACCTAATATTACGGCTCACGCTTTGCTATATTATCTTGTAGCCCCTATTTTTTATTGGTTACCCTTTAGCCGATCACCAGTTGAAGTTGCCTTTAATTGTATAGCAGATGGCAGTATCTTTTAGGATTTCTTACATGAATCCCACACGATTTACGTCCGGTTCCCTTAGGGGATACCAGATAAAATGGCCTTTACCGGCTTTAATATCTGGTATCCCCTGTGTTTCTGATGTTAGAACTTACCAGTATTCAAATTGATATGGTCTTATGTAGGATGGGTAAGCACTGTATTTCAATGCAGTTTATAACCCTTCCTTTCTTTTTTCCAACATCGTTTACTATAGGGATACCAAATATTACTGCTCACGCATTGCGGTAATATCTTGTATCCCATATGTTTCATCGATTACCGTTCAGCCATTGGCAACTTGAAGTTGTCTTTTATTTGATAACAGACTAAAGTATCTTTTCATATTTTTTACATATTTCCACAAGATTGTACGTCTGGTTTCCTTAGGGGATACAATATATAATGGCCCATACCGCCTATAATATTTGGTATCCCTTGTGTTTCTTGGGTTAGAACGTACCAGGATTCAATTTGACATAGTCTTATTTTGGTTGGGCAAGCACAGTACTTCTGTGCCAAATAGTGGCCTTCCTTTTGCTTTCCAACATCGTTTACAATGGGGATACCAAATATTATGGCTCATGCATTGCTGTAATATCTTGTATCCCCTATGTTTCCTGGATTACCTTTTAGTCACTGACCACTTAAAGTTGTCTTTTCTTTGATAAGAGACTACAGTATATTTTCACAATTTTTTACATTATTCCACAAGATTGTATGTCAGGTTCTCTATGGGGATACCATATATAACGGACTATACCGGCTTTAATATTTGGTATCCCCTGTATTTCTGGGGTTAGAACTTACCAGTATTCAATTTGACATGGTCCAATGTGCTATGGGTGAGCACAGTATTTCTATGCCAAATAGCACAATTTATTTTCCTTTCCAACATCTTTTAAAATGATATACCAAATATGATGGCTCACACATTGCTGTAATATCTTGTATACCCTACATTTAATTGGGTAACCCTTTAGCCATAGATCATTTAAAATTGTCTTTTATTTGACAGCAGACATTTTCACAAGGTTTTACATATGGTTACTTTAGGGAATACCAAATATACTAGCCTATAATATTTGGTATCCAAGTGTTTCTTGGGTCAGAACTTACTAGGATTCAATTTGACACCCTTCGTGAGTTTTGCAACAACTTTTACCAAGGGTAAACCACATATTACGGCTCATGCATTGCTGTAATATCTTGGTTCCCCTACTTTTCAAGGGTTACCTTTTAGCCATTGACCAACTGTAGATGCCTTTTGGCTTGATACCAGATTGCAGTCTCTTTTTAAATTTTTATTTCATTCTGTAAACTTTCCCATCTGGTTCCTTTGGGGAAATACAGATTTAATGGCCCATACCGACTATAATATTTTGTATCATCAAGGTTTATAAATTACCTGGGTTGACTGGACATGGCCTTATGTTGGATTGGTGAGCACAGTATTCTTCTGCCAACTGGCATCCTTTCTTGAGTTTTCTTACATCTCTTACTATGGGGATACCAAATATTACAGCTTTTGCATGGGCTGTAGTATTTTGAATCCCCTACTTTTCATGGGTTACCCTTTAACCATTGACTACCTATAGTTGCCTTTTAATTGTTAGCAGATTATATTATTTGTTTGCATTTTTGAAAATATTCCACAAGCTTTTACATTCAGTTCCTATGAGGGGTGTGACAGACACCACATGAAGGAAGTGGCCCAATTAGGGTCACCCGGGTCACTAATGTCCACCTCTCAGCCTTCCATACTAAATGAAGAGTCTGTCAGACAGTAGAGAATACAAACCAATAACTTTTTATTCACATACACCCAGAGTGAAGCCCAGTCAACCCAGTCACTAGGAGTGCTGCAAAGGGACTGAAATCAACAAGCATAAAGATACATTATGTAAGTTTCATAACTGGGCGAAGGCACGCTCACAATGACATTTTTCAGACTGGTGCAGTTGGACAGTGAAATACAAAAAATAAGTTTTGGTTCTCACATCTCACACCACCTAATACAACCCAAGGTTGTTTCAACCTGCACCAGCCACCAGACAAGTGGGAGAGGCCTCTATCTAGTAAACAAGGTATGCACTAATGTGAACAGTCTATTCATTAGTGAAGCTAAACCCCAAAACTGCAGAAACAAAACCTAACAGTTGCCTTTTCTCAGTAGTAACAAAGGATTCATTTTGTTCATGATTCAAAATGGTGCCTGAATAGAAAATGGTGCTGCAGATAGTAGTTTACATTGGGCAATGCGCAAACATGAATATTTCTATTCTAACACACGTGCAGCTCCAGAAACGCACTGCACTTACCCACAACTCAAACCAGGTGGAGAGTCGGTGGGTGATGACCCACTGTCTAGAACCTGTTGGAGCATCCACTTGGGTTGATACCAATGTGTTTTTGATGGTGAAGCCAAAAGCCGAAATCTGCTAAGAACTGTACCTCAGGTATTGGGGATGCCGCAGGCCTTCCGCCTCTCCCGATAATGGAGTCTGCACTCTGGGCCACTCTCCGCAATCACTCTTTACAGTTTGAAAAGATATTGCAGGCAATTCTGGACACAAAAGCCACGCTGAAGCCCAAGATCAAGGCAGTCTCCTTGGATGTGAACCTGCTTTGTAGGGACCACAGGAAACTGGTGGATTGTATGGACAATGTTGAATCAATGTTAACCTCGATGCGATCCACTTTGCAGAAACTCCAAACCCATCTGAGGGTCATGAGGGGGGAGATGACTTCTCCACATTGGAGGATGCAGAGGGCTTTTCAAAGCATAATAATGTCCATTTTCTGAGCTTTCTGGAATGCTTGGGGGGGCCTGAGTACGGAGCTCTTCTTCAAACAGTGGCTGATGCCCACAGTACTGACAGGCAATGTACCTAAATTCTTTGCTGTGGAGAAAGCACATTGTCTACCATGGAGATCACCACCATTGGGGGCCCTTACGTGTCCTGTAAGTGTCCCGGATGAAAGGTACTTGGCACTTTGAGGCAAATTTTACTGTGGACATGCAGCATCTTCTCAAGTTGCATACTGTGGTCAAGCAACTCAGCCACGAGCTAGGCCTGAAGTATTCTCTTCTCTATCCTGCTAAGCTTGAGGTGATGGATGATGAGTGAACCCATTCTTTCTTGACTCCTGGAGACGCATAAGTCTGGTTTCATGCAACGGGAATTGCAAAGACCACATCAGATGACTGGAATGTTAGTAAATGGCTGACATTGCAACTGAGGGGTAGGAGGAGTGGGGGAGACCCATAGATGCCCCTTCATGGCACAGATGGCCAGGGAGCGAGCAGAGATAGGGCAAGTGGTGCTGAAATATAACCAGAACTCTTTTGAGGCGTTGCTGTCAAACCATGCCTCTGACAGTCAGATACTAATGGCTTCATGGTGTTATGAACCCCAAAATAGGCCTAAGAGTTACATGAACTTTTACCTATATCTGTCCTACCACTGTTCTACATAACAGGTCTGGCGCTAACCATTTACCTAGTTAGGTGCTAAATGACTGTTGTGTGGTTTTCTCTGAAAACTAGCCTCATGTATTATGTCAACTCAGGATTACCATTTTCTGTATAATAACTCGGTATAAGGCCCATTTCTATCTTCATCCTAGCCCGACATGCCCATTGTATATTTCTAGGTAGAACCCCTGAGGGTACCTTTCAGGTATATAAGCACTAAATCTTCACTGGGCAAACCAGAGGAGAAAGATTCCCATTCTGACAATCTGACGTGAGACGCTGCAGTCCCTGCATGCAGACACTGCAGCACGCAGTGGTCTGACATCCCTTGCGGGGTGTCCATCTCGAGACCAAGATGGGGTCCTTCGCTCTCCCACATCAGGTAATGAGGTTGGCTCTACCCTAAGGGGGTTCTTGGCTATCCACCTACATACATGCTAGGTAAACGTAGGTACATCTAGTTAGGGTCTACATTGTATGAGTAGGCATTTTACTGTTATGTATCTATATGCCTGCATATAGTCTTTGTTTACTACTCCGGCCACCCGCTTGACTCCATCTTCTCCTCTAGTAAGCGCATCTCCTTCAGCCACTCCACCGGACTACACTGGACAGATCACAGCTGCATCCACTTCAACTTCAGGAGAACCGCGACCCACCACATCCCACAACAGGTTCCCCGCAGAAGCTGGAGCAAGATCACCGTCGACCAGCTCATTACCTCCCCCAGCCAAAACCTTCCCACCAATACAACGGACTTCAACGAAGGAGCCCGCAACCTCACACAGTGAGCCGATGACCTCGCACCACTGAAGAACCCTCCCAGCAAACCCGGCAGCAAAAAAGCCTCCTGGTTCACCAACGACCTCAAGAACTCCAAGAAACGCTGCTGCACCCTCGAGAAAGCCTGGCGCCATGACCAGACAACAAAAAACATGACAGCCCTCAAGAAAGCCACCCGCAAACACCATCAGCTGATCCGCACCACTAAAAGGACCATATTCAAAGAACGACTGGACTACAACTCCTACAACACAAAGGAACCCTTCAACATCGTTAAAGAGCCCTTCAACCCCAGCGCCGGCACCAATGACATCATACCCTCGCAAGACCTCTGCGACTCACTCGCCTCGTTCTTTCACCGCAAGATCGCCGACATACACAACAGCTTCGGCGCACAGACCACACACCCAACCACAGAACCAGCGACCCCCACCACCACCCTCTGCACCTGGACCTCGGTCAGCACCGAAGACACCACCAGCACGATGAACACCATCCACTCCGGCTCCCCAACCGACCCGTGCCCACACCACATCTTCAACAAAGCCGACTCCATCATCGCACCCCAACTCCGGGACATCATTAACAGCTCCATCAGATCCGCCACTTTCCCAGAGAGCTGGAAACACGCCGAGCTCAGCGCCCTCCTGAAGAAACCCACCGCGGACCCCACGGACCTCAAGAACTTCCGCCCCATCTCGCTCCTCCCTTTTCCGGCCAAAGTCATCGAGAAGACCATCAACAAACAACTCGCCGCCTTCCTCATGACAAACGGATCCCTCTACCCCTCGCAGTCCGGCATCCAAGCAAACCACAGCACCGAGACCACCCTCATCACAGCTACTGATGACATCAGGTCCCTGCTCGACAACGGGGAAAGAGCTGCCCTCATCCTCCTGGACCTCTCAGAAGCCTTCGATGCCATATGCCACCGCACCCTGATACAGCACCTCAGCAACACCGGAATCCAAGGAAAGGCCTTTGAGTGGATCACCTCGTTCTTTGCCGGTAGAACCCAGAGAGTCCGCCTCCCCCCGTTCCGGTCCGCGGCCACCGAAGTCATCTGCGGCGTCCCGCAAGGATCCTCTTTCAGCCCCATCCTCTTCAATGTCTACATGAGCCCCCTCGCAGCCATCGCACGCCAACACAACCTAAACATCATCTCCTATGCAGACGACACCCAGCTGATCCTCTCCCTCACCAATGACCCCGCCACCGTGACAGCCAGCCTCCTGTGGTAAATAAAACATTACCCTGTCATAATTTCTATACATTAATAAGGAATAAGGATAGCTCATAAAATGAGAGGCAGAGTCCGTGGTGTCCGAGTCAAAAGGGCTTTAATACAATGACTCGAGTCAATGGAGAATCGGGTTCCATCACCACTAAGGTTCAGGAAGGGTCGTCATCTAATGCTTTATTCACGTAATACATTATATATAGTAAAACCTTACAATTGCATTGAATAGAGAAGGCGGAGCGCTCCAGGCGGAGCAAGTGAAAGAGAGAGATAAGAACACATGGGCGTGAAAGAAGGCGTGGAGGGAGGCGTACACGTGAGTGTTCACTTGATGAGTCATAGGTGTGTCATAGGTGGGTGGATGCATAGAGGAGGTCTGCAGGGTCAGCAGAAACCTTTACCCTACTTGTGCGCGAAACTGGTCATGACGTGGAATCGACGTGAAACTGGGGAGAGCTGGGGGGAGCCGACTTTATCTCTAGAAGAGGAGTCTGGGATGTCAGAACGACCTGCACCTTTGGCATATCTGATATCTTGTGTTTGGAGGATGTATTGTCTGAAGTAAAGGTCTCTCGAGCAAAAGCTGTTCATCACTAAATGCTAGTGTGTGCATATATTTCTTCGTGCATTGCGTGGGGCCATGGGCCTTCTATGGCAACGGGTTCAGTAAATCACTTGAATGGAGACAGGAAGGCTAGGCCCTATGTTCTGCAGGCAGAATATGTTTACCCCTCTCACTAGACTGGAATGTGTTTTTACGGAGCTGAGCAGATAACTGTAGGCAAAATACCGTCGTGGCAGGCCAGGCTGGGCACCTCTCGGCTGAGCAGGGAGTAAGGGAGAGGTCAGGGATGCATACCTAAACTGCAGCTTTCAGAGTCAGAAGAGGCTCG
The DNA here is from genome assembly GCF_964263255.1 of Lissotriton vulgaris. Taxonomy (NCBI): domain Eukaryota; kingdom Metazoa; phylum Chordata; class Amphibia; order Caudata; family Salamandridae; genus Lissotriton; species Lissotriton vulgaris. The sequence goes on along the minus strand of NC_141696.1, from coordinate 456,068,561 downwards.
GAGCCGGAATTCAGGGCCTAACTCGGCTGGGCCACAAAAACGTGTGCATCTCAACTTTTAAACGTGTACCATGTAAATGCATTGGCAACGTAGGCCTCAATGCAGAATTAACGTTTCATTCATGGAAAGCCTAATAACTGACATGCTACTATTGGACGGAAATGCAGGGGCATTATTATTACAGGCATGAAAAAGGAATTACATGATAACATGGACATACATGGGGCAGAGGTACATGGATAGGGTGCGAGTTGGGGACACACTGGCCACATAAAATTTCTGTTTCCTCATTCCCTCCTTGTCCCCTACTGTGCCCTTCAGGATACATCTATATTCATGAGACCATCTATTTGTTCATATAACATCATTTGCTCGTCTTTTTTCATTTGTGCACGGGAACGAGAACGTGGACGTGGACGAGGAATACAGGCAGTGGCACACAAGCCGCAAATCGCTGGGCCACATTGCAGACAGAGACAGCAACTAAATACTATGAGCAGTATTAGTCCTAGGAATGACAGTACTGTCCAGCCCCATCCTGCTATTACACTCCAGAGCCAGCCGGACCAAGACCATGGGTCCTGATGCAATTCACGGGCTATCTTATGGAGTCTGGTTATTGCTGCATACACTGATGGTGCGTTATTTGGAATAAACACACAACAACTGGAGCCGATCACTCTACAAGCTCCGCCCCTATCGGCCAGGATGACGTCAAGAACAAGGCGATTCTGAAGAACAACAAGTCTCATAGCAGACTGCTCTTCGGTTAAGTTTCCTAAGGCAAAAGTAGTCTCGTTCACTAATGCTTCCAGTGTTCTTGTTAACCTACGTATTAATTTACTATTTTGGACGGGACCTACGAACCAGAAATAACCTCTAATATAATCCTTATACTGGTCCCACTCTGACTCAGTCTGATCGATAACTGGGAGGATCTCCCTGTTGTGTCTAACATGAACAAGTCGGGAATCTCGATGATAATGGGATGGGGCTAGAAAAACAGGTGGCAGTAGAAACGCAATATAACACGTTCCACCCCAGTCTAAAGGCAGACGTACGTAGGCTGTCTGGCCGCAAATGAAATAGGAATGGCGGGAAGCTTTGAAAGTAGACTTTCCTTTATCATTGAATTTGATCCCAGTATTACAATCACTGTGTCCCAAGTGCACTGAACCATTCTTTCTAACACATAATTCACCTTTTACTGGTAAGACTGTTATAAACGGTGAACCTGTATTGGTCTCGGACTGGACGTTCAGAATCATGAGGCTAAGGGAAACATTTCCTAATTCGTACACTTCATTTTCTAGATCTGTTCCTTTCCTTTGGGGAAAATCATCTTTGTTGGGAAAACATGCCTTATTCATGACTATATTCAGGTCCCCCCAAATCCATTCACTCCGGGAATTTGTGAACTGTCTGTCCTTTGTTGATGACATTAAAGCAAACCAGGCTCCGCACGAACCATTGTGCGAAAACGGATAAGGAAAGAGGGGCAGAACTCCCTTCGTTTTCTGATAAGGTGGGAATCGGCCACATACCCAGCAATTTGTTACATTGCTGGCCTGGTGAGAATGGTGTAACATACGAATAAAAGTATTGTTGCGCATTGCTAGTCGATATGACAATTCATGGGGTGGCAGATCACTGAATGTGTGCTCTACAGTGTCATTGAAGGAAGAATGTATATGTGAACCAAGAGGAGGAAAGAAAACATGTAGCATCAAGCTGATACATATAATCGATATACTTAGAAAAAACATAATGATCAGTGTTACTATGCATCTACTGCGTAAGGTTTTGCAGTACTTCTTTTTCATCTCTTTCTGCCTATCTCTCTGGCTATTTGGGTCCACGATCTTATACATGTCAGGAACCTGTCTAACTGCTTCACCCGAGGGGGACTTAAACAATTAAACGCTGTCTGACTTACTAGACCGTAGTTTTTGTCTATACTCTTGTTGCGGAGTCTTTTCTAGCAAAGGGAGTTTAGAGTCAATGTTTTCGGGGCAGTCCTTAGAGTCTTTTACTGAACCAAGTCCATAGAAGCGTTTCACTTGGTGGGCATGGAGGCAGCCCTTCCTCCCCTCGACCTTGACGGCGGTCCTCGTTGTTAACAGAACCAACTTGGGTGCGCGCCAGCGGGGCTCGAGTGGACTGGAACGGTCAAAATTGCGGACAAACACCAGGTCTCCCGGAACGATAGAATGATTCTTCACCTGGGTGTTGTCGGGGAAAGCAGCTGCAACCTGTGAACGACAAGAAAGGAGTGCAGACATCAAGAAAGCCAGGTAATCTGTCAGCATAGTACTGTCGACATCAGTAATTTTTCTCGGCAGAGGCGTACCCCACATATTCGGCGGTCTACCAAAAACCACCTCGTACGGGGATAGTCCGGTTCTGGAATGAGCTACCATACGCATGTAAAAGAGGGCAACCGGCAAGGCTACCATCCAATCCACGCCTTTTTCTGCACAGACCTTCGGTAGCTTGGTTTTGAGTGTCTGGTTGTGTCTCTCTACGAGACCTGCTGCCTCTGGGTGTCGTACGCAATGGAATTTCCACTGGTACCCTAACAGAAGAGATACTTGTTTCATCAATTCAGAAGAGAACGGTTGTCCATTATCTGAGTACACAACACGGGGCAAGCCGTATCACGGGAAGAATTCTCGGACCAACTGTTTGGCAGTGGTCACAGCAGTATAATCTGGGACTGGGTACGCTTCTGTCCATCTAGATAGGGCACATACAACTACGAGGACATACTTGAATCCTCGACATTTGTCCATCTGAATATAATCCATCTGGAGGACTTCAAAAGGGTGGTCAGGAGGATGAAATCCACCTTGTTCCACGGGAATGCCTTGGCTGGATTGAACTGACAACAGATCATGCAGGTACGCACTTTCTGTTTTGCTGCTGCACGTAAATGCTTGTTGAACCAAATGTTCTGTAAACTGTCTAACATGGCCTTTTCTCCTAAGTGTGCTGGACTATGTGCTGTATTTATGATAGCTTGAACCATAGAGTCAGGGAGAAACCACGTGGCTTTCCCTTTTGTCATCCATCCCTGATCTGTCTGGACCCCTCCTTGTTCAGTCCATTTCTTGATTTCGTCTGGAGTGGCATGTGTCTGTATGTCGAGTACATCTTGTGAGGGATCCCTGACTGTCATGCAATTCATCAGTGATGGTACTTCTGTCTTTGTCGTGTCAGTTGGAATGTCTGTTTTCTGGGCTGTAAGTTTAGCCGTTCGATCTGCCAAGTCGTTACCCTGGGAAATAGTGTCAGTGACTTTAGTATGTGCTTTGCACTTCATGATAGCTATGGCTGTAGGTAAGTGTATTGCATCTAACAGAGCCTGAATGAGGGGACCATGCTGAATCTTGGCCCCATGAGAGGTCAGAAAACCTCTCTCCTGCCAGAGGACTCCAAAGTCGTGTACGACTCCGAAGGCATACTGTGAATCTGTGTATATGTTCACTTTCATGTTCTTGGCTCGTATACAGGCTTGGGTCAGAGCGATGAACTCTGCTGCTTGGGCTGACAGGGTGTCAATTCGATGTGTCTCTATGACTTCAGTATCAGTGGTCACTGCATATGCGGCCACTAACTCTCCTGTGCTTATTCTCATGCATGAACCATCTACATAAAGTGTCAGATCTGGGTCGGGTAGTGCAATGTCTGTCAAGTCTTGTCTTGGCTTCTTCACTGTATTAATTACTTCCACACAGTCATGCGGTGCAGGGTCTACTGTGCTCGAGGGCAGAAGTGTAGCAGGGTTTAGGGTATTGCATCGTCTGATCTCTATGTGTGGCTGGAACAATGTCAGTTCATATCCCGTCAGTCGTGCTATAGTCAGGTGTTGTGTCTGTGTCCTGTTCAAGAGAACTTCAACTGAGTGTGGAACCTGTACTGTCAGGGGATGTCCTAACACGATGGAATCGCTTTGTCTGATTGCTAGAGCTGTTGCTGCAACTGATTTTAGGCATGCAGGCAGAGCCTGGGCCACTGGATCCAATGTACTAGAAAAGTAAGCACAAGGCTTGTGTTTTCCGGCTTGATCTTGTGTAAGGACAGATAATGCTGTGCCTTCGCGTTCAGTGACAAAAAGTGTAAAAGGTTTGCTGTAACAAGGTGTTGCCAAAACTGGTGCTTGACATAGGGCTTTTTTCAATTCATCAAATGCAAGTGTATGTTCTTGAGTCCAAGGGAGGACAGTCGAAGTCGCTGCCTCCTGTGTTGTCAACTGTATGAGTGGTTTGGCTAGATATGCGTACTGAGGAATCCATTGTCTGCAGTAAGAAGTGAGGCCAATGAAGGCCCGTACTTCCTTTTGTGTCTTGGGCTGTGAAAGATGTGTGATTAACTGAATGCGATCAGGTGTCAACTGTCTACCCCTCTTGGACAGCAAGTGTCCAAGGTACACCACTTGCTGGGCACAGAATTGTAACTTTGAAGGGGACACTTTGTGCCCCTTTTCTGCCAGGAAGTATAAGACTGTCTGTGATGCACGTTCACAGTCCCGTTCTGTTCGTGCTGTGATCAAAAGATCGTCAACATATTGGAGTAATGCAGTGTCAGTAGGCATGTGAATACTGTCTAGTTGTCTTTTCAATGCTTGACTGTAAATACTAGGACTTTCTGTGAACCCTTGAGGAGCCCTCGTAAATTTGAAGCTTCGTCCATTTAAACAGAATCCGAAAAGGTATTGGCTCTCTGGATGGATCTGGACACTAAAGAAGGCGTTCTTGAGATCTATGACAGTGAAGAACGTCGCTTCGGAATCAATTGCAGTCAATAGTGAAGAAATGTCTGGGACCACTGGGTACTGTGGTATTATGCATTTGTTCAATTCTCGGAGGTCAATCACTAGTCTGTAGACTGGTGGTGCATTTGGGTCAGTTCGTTTAAGAATCGGAATGATAGGAGAATTACATACATTTGAGTCAGTCTCCACAACCACTCCCTGTGCAATGAGTTCGTCAACAATTTTCAGTAATGCTACTACAGCATCTGGTGGTAACTTGTATTGTCGGATTCGTGGCAGTACAACTCCTTGCTTGAGTGTGACACGGTGTGGTGTAATGTGCATGTAACCTACATCAGTCGGACCTTGCGCCCATAAATGCTGCAGTACATTCTGGAGTCTGGGATCGAAATCTCTCAACACATAATGTCCTTTAAAATCACGTAAAAACAATCTCACTCCTTCCGGGGAACAACAAATCACTGCTCCTAGTTCTTTCAATGTCTTTATACCAAGCAAGTTTTCTGGACATGATTTAGTAAGCAACAAGTCTGTAGTGCGGGACAATGGACCAACTCCTAGGGAAACTGGCTTTGACACTTCGTTAACAATAGGCTTTCCTGAAAATCCCAGGGAAATATTCTGTGAGCCTGAGAGGGGTGCCCCTGGAACCTCGTCATGACTGATGGTAGTTCTGCTCGCCCCAGTGCCAATCAGAAATTTTCTGTCTTTTCCCAATACACAACTATGTACATAGGGACCCTCTTGATCTACAGGAACCTCAATAAGGGGCAATCCAACCTCCCTCTCTAGGCTGTTTCATGAGTACTGTTGATAATCTGGGTAGTCTGACTGTGCATACTAGTACATTTGTTGCGTGACATGTTGTGTGGCAGCAATGGGTTGGGGTACAGCTACTGTCTGTTGCGTGTTTTGTGGCGTTTGCGTGTTCTGCGGGATGTTATCCTGTCTAGGAGGACGCGGTCTTTCTCTCGTCTTGCCTGTAGCTATATTGTGTTTCAGGACAGCACATTCATTTATATAGTGACCTGGCTGTTTGCAGTAATTACAGTTCCCTTTGACAGGTGCCGCGCCCTTTTTATGGCCATCAGCTGGAACTGATTGAGCAACTAGTACTTTCATTTTCGTATCTTTCATGCGTCTCTTTTCGTGTTCCTGTTCTTCTCTAATTCGATTCTGGTGGTACTGTAACATTTGTAACATTTGGGAAGGGCTATTTGCTTGCCAGGTACTCTCGACCTTCAGTACTCTATTTTTGATCGGGGGTAAGGAATTCTCTACTAATTTGCTCACAAAAAGATGTGGGTACGATTCACTATTTGGCTTCAGGCCACTGTTAATAATAAAACATTTTTCGAATCTAGAATAAAAATCACTAGTGTCTTCATCTTGTTTCTGTTTGCAGGCTGAAATAGCATCCCAATCTTCCTTTTTAGTAGTCAATAATCTCGGCAAAACCTGTATTAATAGTTCGGGTAGTTCTTTAGCTTTGTCCCCAAGACCGACACCAGGGCCTCGGAGTTTATCCTCGTCTTCTAATTCTGTCCAGCTGATCTTTTTCTCACCCACTTCCCAATCTTTTTCTTTAAGCTTTTCGTAAATGCCTGCTGGCAACAGTACTTTCAATAATTTAATGGTATCAGCGTATATGTAATCCCCTATGCGGAGCATGTCTTTTAATTCACGGTGGAACCCCCGGGGTCTTTATCATGACAGGGCAGTAATTTTTTCATTTCCAATAATTCCATTTTCGTCAAGGGTGTGTAGACGTATACTCATTGAAGCGCACCCCCTGCAGTTCTAACGGGATGAACCTCTCGTAGTGGGTTCTGTCTGTCCATGTGGAAGGTCTTTCTTTCTCGGTGTGGGGCAGAAATCAAGTGCGGGGTCAGGAAAGTCAAGTACTTATGTCGTTGGTCTAGAATGACATTAATTAACTCGGTACCTAGGCCTCTCCATGTCGCTAGTAGTAAATCGTCCAGTAATTTATACAAGGGACCTGGATCAGAATGCTGACTCTCATACAAAGTGATGAGATGCTGAACCATGTAAATACCAGCTAAACGCTGTTCTTCCGGAGGAAGACTTAAAAATGTTTGCGCCACTATGTCATCCTTATATATGTTAGAATTACAAGCCCATTGAACTGCAGACCGAGCTAGTTCCTGTTCATGCATAGTACAAAGTTCACTGCCCCCTACTCGTTTTTTCGGTGCTTGTTCAGTAGCTTGGAATAGGTGTTCAAGGGAATATCGTTCTGGTATGGGAAGGAGGGTATGTTTACTGTAATCTAGGCCTTTAGGTCTGTCAAACGGTCTTGCCCTGCCTACGTAATTCATTTTAGTTATTTCCTCCGTTTCTGTATCTTCCTCATCTGACAGTTCGTCGTCCCCTTTCTCGGCTTGTTCTTTCTTGTGTATATTCAGAATTTCTTTACGAATTTTCCTATACATGCATTCTATTTTTGACTGTGTATCATGTTTACCGATAGCTATGTTGTCACTCCAAGTAATCATACCTTTAGTTACTTCTCTAGTTGGCTGGTCTTGTTCCCTGATCAAACAATTAATAAAAAATCGTAAAAGCATGCTTTGAAGCTCCACCTTTCTATTTGCCATGGCCTCATGTATACTTTCTGGTCCCTCCCCCGTTCTAACAAAATGGTATATTCTGTCTAAATGTTCCTTCATGTCTGGCAAAGTGACCAAATAGTCTGCAACGCGTCTTAAACGTATTGAGTATGTGAGCATTGAGCCCACACCTGGTACTGGATCATATATACAACTGGAAAGAGTTTGTCTAAGAGATGCTGTTGTCATTGTCGTATTTGGAGTGCGTTGTAGTGCTAATTCTCGTAATGTTCGTGATGGTGGTGGGGTGTGCGGTGTGTGTGGTATGTCTCCAGTGGGCCCCCCTCCCGATGCCCCTAGACTTGAGTCGCCTTGACTTGAGTCGTCTTTCACTGTCAGTGACACTACTGGTGCGGGTTGATCTTGTGGTACGGATGGTCGGCGAAAAGGATTGGTAGAGTTGTTGACAGGAGGAGGAGGAGGAAAATCTGTATTTACATACTCCGGAGCAGCGTCGTCTAAATAGGAGGAAAGAAAAATGTCGCTGCTGTCTGTTTATGACTATGGAGTTTAGTCGGGATCAGTGGTGGTGACAAGTTACTGGGTACTTCCAGGGTCACTTTAGGTAGGCCCTCGGCGAGGATGGGATACATGCCTTTAATAAGGGCATTTCTTTGTCTTTCTACTTGTTCTGCTTTAACCCGTTCACCTTCTTCCTTTAGCTCTTTTTCTTTGGCTTTTTCTGATGCTTCTCTACTTCTCTCTGCTTTGTGGATTTCTTTCTCTGTTCTTCTATGCGCTTCTTTACGCCACAACTCTATGGCATCTTTCTGGGATTGTCTAGCTTTCTTTTTCCACAGTGCTTCCTCTACTCTCATGATGCAATTAGTATCCCATGTCCCTGAGACAGGCCATCTATATTTCTCTTCCAGATCCTTCGTGTAATCTACCCATAAATCTAAATACAGTATGGCATCTAGCCCATGCTTCTGGTACATAAAATGACCAGGAGTGTCCCTAGACGGGACGGGAACTGCCTCTTCGAGTATCCCTTTCCTGGTCCCTATCTGACGTAATTTCGGAAACAGCGGCATGTTTGAACTAACTTGAACAAAAACACAATAAGCACAATAATAGACTGAAGGCAATCATTCATACCACATAGATACTAACTAGTACATAGAAAAACGCAATCCTAAAAAAACCTCGTTTACTGTATGCACTGCTAGAACAGTACAGTCATACCGGTCTCATAAAGAGACACGTCTTTACCGCATCCACCTAAATGGACATGTCTTTACCGGATCTGTGTACCCAGACCCGTCTTGACCGGGCTCAAATAAATGAACCCGTCTTTATGCGTTCCCAACAAAGGTACTCACCGGGAAGCAAAACTGAAGGCCTCGGAAACTCGATACTGGACTGGACTGCTACGGCTTCTGGTACTGCTTGCTGCGCATGCACCTTGGAACAGGTGGGCCTCGGGATACCTCGGACCTTGCTCTCTCAGCTTGGGCTCTGGTCGGGATGGTCCGCAATCCTCACCGCCTCATGTGGATGCCTGGTCGCAGTCTCCGTCTCCTCCGTGGGCCTGAGGGAGTTGGCAGGAAATCCCGCTGACGTGTACACTTGAAGTCCGTCACGGCTATAGAAGGGGTCAGGGGGCTGCGCTTACATCGCCGGCGCGTGGGGAAGGGGACTGGTCCCTATTCGGGCGCCAGATTAATGTGGTAAGTAAAACATTACCCTGTCATAATTTCTATACATTAATAAGGAATAAGGATAGCTCATAAAATGAGAGGCAGAGTCCGTGGTGTCCGAGTCAAAAGGGCTTTAATACAATGACTCGAGTCAATGGAGAATCGGGTTCCATCACCACTAAGGTTCAGGAAGGGTCGTCATCTAATGCTTTATTCACGTAATACATTATATATAGTAAAACCTTACAATTGCATTGAATAGAGAAGGCGGAGCGCTCCAAGCGGAGCAAGTGAAAGAGAGAGATAAGAACACATGGGCGTGAAAGAAGGCGTGGAGGGAGGCGTACACGTGAGTGTTCACTTGATGAGTCATAGGTGTGTCATAGGTGGGTGGATGCATAGAGGAGGTCTGCAGGGTCAGCAGAAACCTTTACCCTACTTGTGCGCGAAACTGGTCATGACGTGGAATCGACGTGTAACTGGGGAGAGCTGGGGGGAGCTGACTTTAGCACTAGTAGAGGAGTCTGGGATGTCAGAACGACCTGCACCTTTGGCATATCTGATATCTTGTGTTTGGAGGATGTATTGTCTGAAGTAAAGTTCTCTCGAGCAAAAGCTGTTCATCACTAAATGCTAGTGTGTGCATATATTTCTTCGTGCATTGCGTGGGGCCATGGGCCTTCTATGGCAACGGGTTCAGTAAATAACTTGAATGGAGACAGGAAGGCTAGGCCCTATGTTCTGCAGGCAGAATATGTTTACCCCTCTCTCTAGACTGGAATGTGTTTTTACGGAGCTGAGCAGATAACTGTAGGCAAAATACCGTTGTGGCAGGCCAGGCCGGGCACCTCTCGGCTGAGCAGGGAGTAAGGGAGAGGTCAGGGATGCATACCTAAACTGCAGCTTTCAGAGTCAGAAGAGGCTCGGAGCCTGAATTCAGGGCCTAACTCAGCTGGGCCACAAAAACGTGTGCATCTCAACTTTTAAACGTGTACCATGTAAATGCATTGGCAACGTAGGGCCTCAGTGCAGAATTAACGTTTCATTCATGGAAAGCCTAATAACTGACATGCTACCATTGGACGGAAATGCAGGGGCATTATTATTACAGGCATGAAAAAGGAATTACATGATAACATGGACATACATGGGGCAGAGGTAAATGGATAGGGTGCGAGTGGGGGACACACTGGCCACATAAAATTTCTGTTTCCTCACTCCAGGAAGGAATGAAAGACGTTGTGGATTGGATGAAGCTCAGCCCTCTGAAAATGAACTCAGACAAGATGGAAGTCCTCATCCTGGAAACATTCCCCTCTGCCTGGGATGACTCCTATTGGCCCCCTGCCCTGGGCACCGCCCTCAAACCAAAGGATCATGCACGCAACCTGGGCTTCTTCCTGGACTCCTCCCTCACGATGACCAAGCAAGTCAACGCCGTCTCGTCATTCTGTTTCAACACCCTGCTCATGCTCCGTAAGATCTTCCAGTGGATCCCCACACAGCAGGAAGATGGTCACCCAGGCCCTCGTCACCAGACAACTGGACTACGGGAACACCCTCTATGCTGGAACCGCATCCAAACTCCCGAAAAGACTCCAGCGCATACAGAACACTTCTGCACGACTCATCCTGGACATCCCCTGCCACAGCCACATCTCTCCCCTGCTGAGAGACCTGCAATGGCTCCCCTTCAGCAAGAGGATCACGTTCAGACTCCTCACCCAAGCACACAAGGCCCTCCACGACTTGGGCCCCAAATACCTCAACAACCGCCTCACATTCTACACACCCACCCGCCAACTCCGGTCTACCAGCCTCGCCCTCGCCACCGTCCCACGCATTCCCAGAACCACCGCCGGAGGAAGATCCTTCACCTACCTGGCGGCCAAGACATGGAACTCGCTCCTCCCCCACCTACATCTGACCCAGGACCACCTCTCCTTCAGGAAACAGCTCAAGACCTGGCTCTTTTAGCAGTAGCGGCTCCCCCCCTGTCCCAGCACCTTGAGACCCTAACGGGTGAGTAGCACGCTATACAAATCTGTCTGATTGATTGATTGATTTTAGCACTATGGTAGAATTCTACATTTTCTTTACTCTACTGGCGCTCATATTCGAATATATCGGTTTCTGTCTCATGGTTGTTGCAGCACACGTATTCCATACTAGAATAATATGGTGGTTCAATAAATACTTATTGAAAACGTCCCCACTGTTTATTCTGTGTATCGCCTTGAGACAAAGTAAACACGAGTGACTGAGTAAAAAGTATTGTACTGTTTCCACGATCCCTGAGGGGTCAGGGTTGTCATGTTCAATAGTTGCCAGAAACTATTCGATCCTTGGTAAGAGGGGCTCATAGTGGCACTGTGAGCTAGCTGGTCCACTGACTAACATATCCTTTGGGGGTTCCTAGAATCAGTCTGGACACCAGTCCCTTAGTTTATGTTATCTAAATGCACAGATCCTATCTTGGTTTGTAGGAACTATACGACAAATACCTCTGCTTGGGAGTACTCCCAGGGACAGGAGTTGACACCATGACTGGTGGATAATCTGCTATGAAGCATGGGGTTTGGTCATTACTGTGTGAGAAGTGGTGTGGACTGCTCACCAGTAACTTTTGGAGACAACTTGGAACCTCATGAGACAGGATTGGACGCCCAGATCGTCGAAGAGGACCCTTGTATCCTTTAGCCCTGACCTCTCCTAATAGGACATGTATTTAATTACACATTTCTCTTTGGATGTTGTACATTTGTTGGATTGTTATGGCTAGTCACTCAGGGGAGTCCTGGTCAGGGGGTTACAAATCTTGCGTTTTCTTTTTAGGCACAGATGAAGTTTTCTACATAGAATTCTGTGACATGGCTCTGTATTCCACTGATCTCTTTATCATTGATCGGACGTTTGGGGTTGCCTTCACACTGGAGTTTTGGGGAATGGAAATTGTGGAATGTGATGCATCAGTACTTACCACCATACCCGATGGGCATACCTACAGGCCATATGACCCCACACTATAACTTGCTGACCTGGAATGTGAAGGGCATGGCCACTACCACAGCGATGTACTGGGTTTATACATATCGTAAACAACGTTGAACACACATAGCCTTTTGCCGGAGATGCATTTGACACAGGCAGACTTACAAAAAGTGCATGCAAAATGGAGGGGGCAGGTGTATAGCACTACAGCATCCCATATGCAAAGGGGGTCATGAGATAGATTGCCCCGGGGTACCAATTGTGAAAGACATGCACAGAGTTGACACTGAGGATAGGTTGTAGGTGGTGGAAGGACAAATGGATGGTGCTCCCCTCATTCTGGTGGTTGCTTATGACACTAACACTATTCACTCTACTTTTTTAGGGCTCTTTACCCCAGCTATTTTCCGGGACCCACACAATCCAAGCACATTAGGCAGCAACTTTAATTGTGTTCCAGATGTTGCCCAGGGCTGCTCTACTCCTCCGCTGAACGGCGCTATGTTTCTCAGGGTATCACAATACTTTCAGGACTCGATGGTTAACAAGAGCATGTTCGATATGTGGCGCTTTCACCATCTGGACACCAGTGGCTTGTTTTATTGCCTGGTCCATGAACCCAAAAGCTAAACTTGATCATTTTCTCTGCAATTAACCTTTGGGTACATAGATAACTGTGACAGAGCCCTTTGTGCAAACCCTCTTGGATCACTGCCCACTGCTGATGACATTACAGCCCTGGAGGTTCCAGACCAAGGTACTTCAGAAGCCCCCTTCAGGGAGGCCCTTTTAATACAAATTACTCAATATTTCGAACTTAACACAGGCACCCCCCCTCCAGGGTGCTGAAGTGGCATTTCTACAAGGAGATAATCAGAAGGCAATGCAATAGGTCAGGGGGTACGTAAGGCCCTGCACATGAAGCTGCTGGACATGGAGCGGTAGTTGACACTAATTGAGACCAATGTGTCATGGTGGGCCGATGGGACAGATAGAAACAACAGCTGAGAAAGAGTCACAGGGATCTAGATGCACCGTAGGGGAAACATGACTATAGTCACTGCCTTGCCCTTCTCCATGCAAAGGGGACCGTTCGGACAGGCTATTGGTATGGCTCGTTAAAGAGTGCCAGGCATACCCATCAGTAGGAGCAATCAAGTAGGGGTGTCATGGTGGTTAATACACAAGTGACCATTATTGCCACTTTGGTAAAGTACTATCACTCCCTGTATGCAGCTGTAGACTGCCCCAATTAACCGAATCAAAGGGTTTCTTCACCGGCTACTGTTACCCTGATTGATTCTACTCTAATGAGCTGAACTGGATGAACCCCTTCAAATTGATGTGATACGGGTGGCTATCACCCAAATTGCATGAAATAATACTCTATGTACGGATTGAGTCATGCTAGAATAATATGCCCCCTTCAGTGCACACCTTTCCCAGATTCTCTTGGAAGTTTTTAATTAAGCAAGAAAGAAGGGTCAGCTCCCAGACTCGCTCTGTGAGGTGCTGATAGAGGTGTCAAAACCAGACCGGGATCCCTCCCCGCAGTCCCCGCATATTGGCCGTTCTCCCTATTAAATGTAGACAATAAGATATTAGGGAAGGCCCTGGCTAATTGGCTGTTCCTAACACCCTAGCACAAGTCGAACAATGTGGGTTTATTCCAGAATGCAATTCTTTTCTCAACATACGTCGACCACTTCATCTGATGAAACCTGCCTTGAGTGGTGTTGGTGGTGTCGCTTGACTTAGATAAGGAGTATGACATACTGGGGTGGGATTACCTTCTAGCAACTCTGGAAGAAATCGGCTTCAGGCCGGGGTACCTTAATTAGATATGCACTCTCTATAAGAACTCGAAAGCAAGAGTCAGGATGGTACAGTTGATAACCGACCGCTTTGACATACATAGCTGCACCAGTGAGGGTTGCCCCCTATCCCTGTTGATTGATTTGTATCCTGACCATGGAGCCCCTGGCCTGCTGCCAGAGCCTACAAGTGCAGCTTTGGGGTCTCCAAGTACATGAAAAGCGCCATATCATCTCTTTATAAGCACATGATGACCCTATCTATCTGTATGATGCCACTGCCACACTTCAAGCCTTGACGGAGACACTGGAGGAATTTGAAATAGTATCAGGCTTCAGATTGCATTGGTCTAAGACTTGCCTGTTCCTCCTCTCTCCAGTTCAGGAGGGCCCTGCCACGGTTTGGGCTGGAATAGCACCTTGACATGATGAAGTACTTGGGTGTATAGATCTACCACTAGGACAACAACTTGTGGAGGTCAATGTTAAAATGGGTAGGGCCCCAAACTACATCTGTAAATCCCTTCATTATGGTTGCCACTCACAGGAGCTCAAAACTGCTGCTGATCTACTGTTTCTACTTCTGCTGAGCAAGAGAACTCGTTTTACCGTCTGCAGCCTGTGCTGGCTGTCTGAAGCTGACGCTGATTCCTCACTGTGTCGTGGCGCTGCCTCCCCCTGACTCGCTGGTGTGAGCGTGAGCTGCACTCGGCACGCTCTGCCTGTCGCTCCCAGCTGGAGTCAGAGGGGTTGAGGCCAGGGTGCAAACAGCGAGAGCTCCTAGCCTGGGGGACTGCGAGGACCAGAATCCTTAGCGGAGATCACCTGGTTCCTCTTCCCCCAGGCGAACCGCCCACGGACACGCCCCCAACGACCTGGTTAAAGATTCGTGACACCCGCTTCGTGGGCGCCACTCACAGGAGCTCAAAACTGCTGCTGATCTACTGTTTCTACTTCTGCTGAGCAAGAGAACTCGTTTTACCGTCTGCAGCCTGTGCTGGCTGTCTGAAGCTGACGCTGATTCCTCACTGTGTCGTGGCGCTGCCTCCCCCTGACTCGCTGGTGTGAGCGTGAGCTGCACTCGGCACGCTCTGCCTGTCGCTCCCAGCTGGAGTCAGAGGGGTTGAGGCCAGGGTGCAAACAGCGAGAGCACCTAGCCTGGGGGACTGCGAGGACCAGAATCCTTAGCGGAGATCACCTGGTTCCTCTTCCCCCAGGCGAACCGCCCACGGACACGCCCCCAACGACCTGGTTAAAGATTCGTGACACCCGCTTCGCGGGCGCCACTCACAGGAGCTCAAAACTGCTGCTGATCTACTGTTTCTACTTCTGCTGAGCAAGAGAACTCGTTTTACCGTCTGCAGCCTGTGCTGGCTGTCTGAAGCTGACGCTGATTCCTCACTGTGTCGTGGCGCTGCCTCCCCCTGACTCGCTGGTGTGAGCGTGAGCTGCACTCGGCACGCTCTGCCTGTCGCTCCCAGCTGGAGTCAGAGGGGTTGAGGCCAGGGTGCAAACAGCGAGAGCACCTAGCCTGGGGGACTGCGAGGACCAGAATCCTTAGCGGAGATCACCTGGTTCCTCTTCCCCCAGGCGAACCGCCCACGGACACGCCCCCAACGAAACGTATATAGATAACATCTCGCATCCCGCGACGCGGGACGCGCGCGGGACCAAGCGCGGGGATAAGCCCGGGCAAAAGGGCGGGCCGTCTGTGGCCGTCCGGGGACGACCGAGGACGGGACGGGCCACCCCACTAACGCTCACTACAAGAGGAAGCTATTCAACTAAACTTTTGATTCATACGTGTAAAAAACCCTCATTCCTTTACTGATCAACTGAGATAGTGTGATTAAGACAAGCCACAGCATATTAATAATACTATACATTACATCAAGATTTCTGTCCCCAAGTATGAGGGCGCTAAAAAAACTACGCTCACGGACAATCTACATGAGGCGAATGGGGACGGACGCAGCTGTAAGAAAATCTGTAGACAAGTCACTAAAACCAGGACAAATATCAAGCACTCCTGCTATAAGTGAATATTTCTCTACCCTCTCCAAGAAAAAGTTTCTTTCCCCAAACTCTAATGATGATCAAAATAAGTTGGTTGAACCTGATCCGTTACATTTTTCTGACCAGAAATCCAACAAACAAGGTCAAATAACAATAGAGAGTAATTTGGCAAATTACTCTCCTTCGGAAGAATGTCAAAAATCTCGTCTAGTTGTGTCTCAAATAACAACTATAATGTCGTGTCTTTGTGGCCGGACCGCCGATACACCAGACAAGGGACTCAGGTTAGTGTATGCAACATTCTTTATTTTGTTCGCAGCAGCCTGCCTCAGCACGTCCGTCCCCTTGCTCAGTCCTCCTTGTGTGTGTGTCCTTCCTGTCCCCTAACAGGATGTGGTGTCCGGTGACCTGGTCACCTCCCTCATGACCCACAGGGTCCTAGTGTCCCCTCCTGTCCAGTCGCCCATCTGTCAGGTCACTACACCTCCCCCTTTGTCGCAAACAAACCTTTGGTACATACAAACGAATCTTTGGTACATTTCACTGGACATTGTCACCCCTTTTTATGTTGACAATGTTTGCTGATGATACTGGAGAGGTAGAGAGAGAGAGAGAGAGAGAGAGAGAGAGAGAGAGAGAGAGAGAGAGAGAGAGAGAGAGAGAGAGAGAGAGAGAGATAGACATTGATATACGGAAAGGTGTGTCCACAGGTCTCCGTTTCTTTGCATCTCCTCAGTCAGTCTCCTGTGCTTCTTGCCTTCTCTTTTTGGTCTTTGTTCTATTAGGTCCTCTTGTGCTACTTTCCTTTGGGCGTCGTTTCCCAGCCCATCTTTCTGCTGCTCTTCTTCTTTTGTCTTTAATTCTCTAGTGTACGACTCATTCCTGGTGATGTGGTATTGTCCTGCTAACGCCGTTATCATTTGTCCTTCCACTTCTGTTATCGTCAGTGGGTCTTTTGCGAAAGTGCTGTCTGACTTCCGTGGTTGTCTTTGTCGAACTAGCGCAGTGTCTCCTTCTTCCGCTTTTCCATCTGTTGCATGTCCCTTCCGATCAACATACGCCTTCATTCTTGTTTTCGCTTCTTTGTCTCTTTCAGCTATGTCTTTTTGTTCCACCCGTTCCACTTCTTTCACTTGGGGCAACCTCGTTCTACTTGATCGCCCCAGAACCAGCTCTGTTTGTACTGTCTGCGGTGACACCCATGCTGCCAATATGTCATCCAGAGCTGGCAAAGTTGCGTTGGCTGATGTTGATTCCACTTGTCTCCCTATGAGGAATCTGGATAGTTCATCTATTACAAATCTCGGGAACCATACTTTTTCTCACACCATTTTTTTTGTTGCCACAGTCCCTCTATGTGACACATGCGTCAATCTTGCTGTCCTTCTCCTCATCGTCCGTGGTGTTATTATCCTGGTGCATTTCGTCACTATTCCGTTCTCACTTCCTAATAGTTCTTCGCTAATCTTTTTGAACGCCAACAGCTCTTCCTTCAATACTTTTTTTCTCCAGCTGCTGTTGTTGTTGTGGTGACTCCACCTTTGCTGTTTGGTCACCTTCATTATGGTCTGTATGGTGATGTCTTGTTTTGTCTCTTGTTCTAGTTCTTTCATTGTTATCGTTGCCGGTGTGTTACGCTTCAGTGCAAAGTTTAGATGTTCCTCCGCCATGGTTGTCGCTTGGGACACTTGTGGTGGCGTTTGCTTTGATATATCGCCTGCTTCATTGTGTTCCTTCCCCGTCTTGTGTATCCTTGTGAAGTTATGATCCATCAGTATTGTCTCCCACTTCTCTATCCTGGGTAGTCTCATTCTTTTTTGGTGTCCGCATGTTGTTACCAGTGCTTGGTGATCTGTTATGATTTTGAACAACTTTCTGTGGATGACCATGTGGTCGCGTTCACGCGCCCATACTGCCGCCAGGCTCTCTTTTTCCGGCTGGCAGTATCCTTCTTCTGCGTTTGATAGAATATTGCTCCCATATGCCACCATGTTTCTCGGGGAATCTTTTCCTTGTTTGTGTTGTGCCAATATTGGTCCCAGTCCCACTGGGCTGGCATTTACAGTCAGTTCAGTGCGCTGCTTGTGGTATTCTTCTAGGATGCTTCTTTTCTCTGGCATGTTGTAAGTCATGGCCAAGAGACCCATTGTCAGAGTTGTGATGATGCTCAGCAAACATGGCACCGGGATGTCGCCCTTCAGCAGATGAATGTCCTCTTTGATCCTTTGGTCTTTGTGTGTCGGCTCTTCTGTAGATTTCCCCATGTTTGTCACTTCTTTCCGTGACCCCCAAGTGAAAACCTCAACTCGGGACAGTCTCGAGGTCTGCTTTTTCTTCGTCTTTTCGTGTTCCGATACACACATGATGTTACATGTTGCACCGCTGTCTGAAACAAACTTTCTTTTGTGTGATCCTCCTCCTATAGTCAAGTACTCTGTCTTTTTCATTTTGCTTGTGCCCACCAGGCGCCTTCTTGTTCCTTTTTCATCTTCATCTGTTGACTCTATGGTGACGTTCGTCATAAGATACAGTCCTTTAGTCCTTTCTTTTTCTTCTTCTTCCTCTTCTTCTTCTTCCTCGCCCGGTTCTAGTGATGAGCCCCTTGTTCCTTTTTCAACATGTCTACTTGTTGACACTTGCGGTCTCCATAGTCTTCCTCTGTCGTTCCTGACCTGCACTCCTTGGCGTGCGCTGGCATAGTCATTTCTCCCGTTCCATCTCTTGCACATCTGGCCAAATGTTAGGCGTGGGCCTCGATGTGAAAGGTCACGTCCACCCCTGTGGCATGTTCCTTCATGGTGTTTCATCGTGGCCTGTTCATTCCTGTCTTTTTTCCAGCTGCCCGCGCGATCTTGGTCCACTCGTTTGTCTTTTCCTCACTCCATTTCCTTAGCGTGTGCTGTCGCTCTTGCCTCCGCTCTTGCTAGCGACATGATATTCTCTAGTGACGTTGGTTCTATAATTCCTACTTGTGGCTCAAACAACTTGAAGGGTAGAGGTCTTCTGTTTTGCTGTGCTCTTCCTGGCACTCTTTGTCTGTTTCCTGTGCTATCTCTTCTATTCTCTGTGCTCTTACCAGGCACTCTTTTGTTGTTTCTTGTGCTCTTCCTGGCACTTTGTCTTCTGTTTTGCTGTGCTCTTCCAGGCACTCTTTGTCTGTTTCCTGTGCTATCTCTTCTTTTCTGTGCTCCTCCTGGCACTTTTTGTGTGCTCTTCCTGGCACTCTTTTGTTATTTCCCGTGCTCTTCCTGGCACTCTTCTGTTTTCTGTGCTCTTCCTGGCACTCTTCTATTCTCCGTGCTCTTCCGGCACTCTTCTATTCTCCGTGCTCTTCCTGGCACTCTTTTTTTTTTTTTTTTTTGTTATTTCTCCTATTATCTATTTCTTTTGTTGTTTCCCGTGCTCTTTCTGGCACTCTTCTGTTTTCTGTGCTCTTCCTGGCACTCTTCTATTCTCCGTGCTCTGCACTTTGTCGTCTTTATTTTCTCTTCAGTGTCTTTATTTTCCTTTCTTTCTTTTTCTTGTTGTCTTTTTCTCTTATTCACTGTTTTTTTTTTTGTCTTTGCTTGTGCTCAATTCCTTTAGTTCTATTCTCTTATTCGTCCTTGTCACCCTTTGTTCTTTCTTTATTTTCTTCTTTGTCTGTGCTTTGTTCTCTTGTATTTTCTTTATTTGCACCTGTTCGTTGTGCTGTCACCTTCTTTTCTGTTCTTTGTTCTATTGCTGCTTGTTCAACCCTTATTTTCTTATTTTGCCTCTTTTTGCCTTTGCATATGCTTGTTTGTGCCTTTTTCTTAATTTCCTTTCTTTTCTTTCTTTTGTCCTTTTATTTGCCCTTTTTCTTCTGGTGTTTCTCTTATGTACTTTCTTTTCTCTTGTGTCTCCTTTCTTTCTTTGTCCTTTTCTTTCCTTTTTTTTTTAATTTTTTTTTTTTTTTTTTTTCTTCTTCTTCTTTCTACTGGCTGCCCTTTGTTTCCTTTTGTAGTTTCCTTTGTGGGACACTTTTGTTGCTGTTGCCCTTGTTTGTTTCCTTCTTATTTGCCCTTTTTCCACTCTTTTCGGTGCTTTTGTTCCTTGTTTATGTCTTTCTTAAATTTCGCCTGTTTCCAAAATGGCCGCCCGTTTTTCTGCTCTTCCTATTGGTCGATTCGCCTGACCTTAAGATGGCCGCCGAGAATCCCGCGACGTTTCAAGCCCAAACCTCTTCTGCCTGACCTCAAAATGGCCGCTCCTCTTTCCTGCTCTCCTATTGGTTCAGACCGCCTGACCCCAAAATGGCCGCCGAGACTCTCGCGAGAGCTCGCGCCGATTTCTTCTTTTTCGCGCGCTTTTTCCCAGCGCTTACCGGACCAGATGGGTGATCAGATGGCGATCTTGCTCTCAGTCGGCTGCCAATCGGGGTGGGCTCCCGCGTCGCTGCGCTCGATCGAGGGGCCACTCTTCCTTCCTTTTCGGCGATGCAGCATCCAGGGTGGGCTCCTGGTTTCTTCGGTGATTTTTCCACGAAGGACACGCGTGGAGTCTTCAGGTACCTTCGTCGCCAGATGTCGTGTCTTTGTGGCCGGACCGCCGATACACCAGACAAGGGACTCAGGTTAGTGTATGCAACATTCTTTATTTTGTTCGCAGCAGCCTGCCTCAGCACGTCCGTCCCCTTGCTGATTCCTCACTGTGTCGTGGCGCTGCCTCCCCCTGACTCGCTGGTGTGAGCGTGAGCTGCACTCGGCACGCTCTGCCTGTCGCTCCCAGCTGGAGTCAGAGGGGTTGAGGCCAGGGTGCAAACAGCGAGAGCACCTAGCCTGGGGGACTGCGAGGACCAGAATCCTTAGCGGAGATCACCTGGTTCCTCTTCCCCCAGGCGAACCGCCCACGGACACGCCCCCAACGACCTGGTTAAAGATTCGTGACACCCGCTTCGCGGGCGCCACTCACAGGAGCTCAAAACTGCTGCTGATCTACTGTTTCTACTTCTGCTGAGCAAGAGAACTCGTTTTACCGTCTGCAGCCTGTGCTGGCTGTCTGAAGCTGACGCTGATTCCTCACTGTGTCGTGGCGCTGCCTCCCCCTGACTCGCTGGTGTGAGCGTGAGCTGCACTCGGCACGCTCTGCCTGTCGCTCCCAGCTGGAGTCAGAGGGGTTGAGGCCAGGGTGCAAACAGCGAGAGCACCTAGCCTGGGGGACTGCGAGGACCAGAATCCTTAGCGGAGATCACCTGGTTCCTCTTCCCCCAGGCGAACCGCCCACGGACACGCCCCCAACGAAACGTATATAGATAACATCTCGCATCCCGCGACGCGGGACGCGCGCGGGACCAAGCGCGGGGATAAGCCCGGGCAAAAGGGCGGGCCGTCTGTGGCCGTCCGGGGACGACCGAGGACGGGACGGGCCACCCCACTAACGCTCACTACAAGAGGAAGCTATTCAACTAAACTTTTGATTCATACGTGTAAAAAACCCTCATTCCTTTACTGATCAACTGAGATAGTGTGATTAAGACAAGCCACAGCATATTAATAATACTATACATTACATCAAGATTTCTGTCCCCAAGTATGAGGGCGCTAAAAAAACTACGCTCACGGACAATCTACATGAGGCGAATGGGGACGGACGCAGCTGTAAGAAAATCTGTAGACAAGTCACTAAAACCAGGACAAATATCAAGCACTCCTGCTATAAGTGAATATTTCTCTACCCTCTCCAAGAAAAAGTTTCTTTCCCCAAACTCTAATGATGATCAAAATAAGTTGGTTGAACCTGATCCGTTACATTTTTCTGACCAGAAATCCAACAAACAAGGTCAAATAACAATAGAGAGTAATTTGGCAAATTACTCTCCTTCGGAAGAATGTCAAAAATCTCGTCTAGTTGTGTCTCAAATAACAACTATAACACCTATAAAAAATCAGGACAACGACTTATTTTTCGACGTATCCGCAAATCATAACTTAAAGACCGAAGAAGAAAATAAAGAAATATTGCTAAGTCAAAGACATCCCCAAACCAGTTCGCCAGAAAAATCACCTAACCTTTTTTCTAATCTGACCAATCTATCAGACCCAAATTTTATAAACCAAAATTCTGGAAATACTGCCTCTCCCATATCAAAAGCACTCTTCTCACTGCAAGAAATTCTGGATTCAGTACTAACACATCTTGGACACATTTTAGCTAACTCAGACGATACTTTAGACGTACAAATAGGAATACTTAAATTCCTGGTTGAAGAAAAAAAGAAAAAAGATCTAACTAAAGTCTCATCAAAACAAACCGGAGAAGTCGAATCACGACAAACAGATGAATTTCATAAAAATGGAAGTGCCACCCCAAAACAACAGGAAGCAAGCACACAAACGAACGACGTACTAATAATCAACAATAAAACTAACGGATCAAAAAACAAAGAAAAACCTCCTATCACATATTCACTTAAAAAACTGTTCAAAGAAGAACTGGAAATCAAAGCTAAGAACAATACCAAACACTATCCGATTTTTTCGAATAAAGTATCCGATAACAATCGCGATCAGATTATCGGAAAAAATAAAACTGAGCTATCGGGAGTTACTGCTGAACAGGACTTCAACCAAAGAGAACAGTCTGAAAAAAGTAATACTAGGGAAAAAGTAAAGGGGAAGAAGAAGAGAAAACCTATGAGGAGAATACAGAGGAAAAAAGGGAATAGGCTCAAATTCCAAAAATGTAATCCTGTAAACCTGGTGAACACTCCAGTAATTCAAAAAACATCATCAGAAAAACCCTTAAATCCTGAAGCAGATGAATTTTGTCCTCCGATAGAAAATAGACCTACATCGCAAAATAGCATGGACATAAAAGAACCATATGACAATAATTTCCAATCATGGGAAATAAATCCATCCAAACACATAACTATTGAAGAGCTATTTCCTTCAGATAAGGAGCCGTTTAATCACGGTAAAATCATCAATCTATTACAAGAAATTCCATCCTTGAATTCTCTGACCAGCAAAGAAATTGACTTAGTTCTGTTTCCAATAAAAGAAAATAACAAACTAGTACAGGTATCCTTTTATTCACCGGTTTTGCCTGGAATAATAATCAGAGAGAAGGAAATTCTTCACAAAAATGGCTATGATGTAATCTCGGTGGAAGATTTCAAAACCAACAACTCAAATAATGGTATATTAGGACAAACTCACAGAAGAAAAGAAAACAACAGTTCTAATTGGGGAGACCTAGCATCAAGTACTATGAGGAAAGATCTACTTAAAATACAAGTAATTCAAGGAGAGAGGTCAGTCTGGTCTCGGAATCCCACCTTTAGCAACACTGAGAACTCAATAAAATCATGGGCATGGTTATCAGAAACCTTAAACAGCAAAAAAATGGTAAATTCACAACAACGCGAAGTTTAGCAAAGGTCTGACGTTATTGTCCTGGAACCTGGCAGGGAAAACTGATATAAAAATGAAACATGCAATTAAAAATTCCCCTGATATCATCGCCCTCCAGGAAACATGGTTAATCAATACCTTTACTCAAAGAGGATACTATGTATACGAAACATTGGCAAAAAGATCAAGAAGGGGACACGCCAAGGGTGGTCTGGCAATATTATTAAAAGAAGATCACTCTTGGTCACAGGAAATAATTAACACAAACACAGACAATCTACAATGTTTAAAAGTATCCCTTAGAACCCATGCCTCAGCCAAACTAGAAAAAATATTACTTTTCAATATTTACGCACCTCCCAGCAGTAATAATACTGATTTGCTGTTTGACCGCCTAATGGAAATTATCACTCATATAATTGATGATCAATCTCACTTGCCATACCTCATAATGGGGGACTTGAATGCTAAAATTTCTAACTGCGAGATAAAGAAATGGGCTCGTCTCCTCAAAGAGGAATCTCTGGAATCATCACTCCCTGAATTCCCAAAAGGAACTAAATCGGATAAGAGGGGACGCGCACTACTAGCTTTTCTCTCTGGCATTAATGGGATTATATTAAACGGTAACATCAATGGTGATATACCAGCAACATACACACGGCAAGGAAATGGAACTCCTTCAACTATTGATTACTTTATATGCGGGATCGAAGGAAAAGAACAAATGAGTCAACTTTCGATAATATTCACTGCAGAAAGTGATCACGCTCTTTTAAACCTTTCAACCCACTGGATTGCACCGTCCTCTTTTTATAACCAGCCACTATTTCTTACAGAAAAAACGGAAGTAAACACAACTAGGCGTCGCATTTACTGGGGGACAGAAAATCTGGAATATCTGCGGCAACTAATTACTGAAACCAATATATTGACCAACATATATTCAGATGATCCTGTAAAGAACTTTGAACATCTAACGAATAATCTCAAACAAGCTCTGCAAAGTAAGCTAGAATACCACAGACCAGCAAAAAGAAAATGGAAAAACAAGAATAAAAACTGGAATCAACCAGTCGTAAAACAAATCAATAGACTGATACGCGCCCAGTATCTGGAATTCTCGTCAGTAAACAAAAAGGAAATCAATAGATTAAAGAATCAAATACGACGAGAAAAAACTAAACAGAAAAAACTGAAGCAGGACTTTAATTGGACTGAAATCCAGCTAGCAGCTAAACATAATAATCAACGTAAATATTGGTCACTGATCGCAACAATGACAGGATCCAAAAAAAAGCTGGAGGCTACACCTGTATCAGAAGAAAACTGGGACATATACCTACGTGAGCTATATAAACAGAATGAATATATTAAAAATGAAGAAGTGGGAGGAGAAAACGTGGAAACTAAAGATATTAAGATCAATAAAACGTCGGCAGTGTCAGTCTCTATGAATATCAGGAAGGCAAGGAGCACAGGTGCATCTGGCCCCGATCAGATACCTGTCAAGGTCTACCAAATAAACCATAAAGAGTGGGGAACGGTGCTCTCGCCGCTATTTAACTATGTATTCGACAGTGGTCAAATGCCAAATTCCTGGAAAGGAAGTATCATAATCCCGATTTTCAAAAAAGGAAAAAGAAACACACCGGGAAATTATAGGCAAATTGCCCTCATGGACGCTGCTGGGAAGATTTTTGCAGCAGAAATCCTGGATAGGCTGAAAAATTGGGCTTTCTCATTAGGTCTAATTCCTAAATTTCAGTCCGGATTTCGCCCACACCACTCTGTCACTGACAATGTAGCAATCTTCCAAACTATATTAGATAAGTACGCAACAGGGAAAAAACAAACTATTTACGCAGCGTTCATTGATTACTCGACAGCCTTCGATCGAGTGGATAGACCGACCCTGTGGTCAAAATTGAGAATAATGGGGATCCCGGAGCAGGTATTACATCTGATAGTGAATCTACACAGTGACACCTGGTGCCGCGTCCAAATGGGAAGTGACAAGGGCCTATCGAAGGTAATACGAACGTCAAATGGCCTGAAACAAGGGTGCCTCTTGGCTCCAATTTTATTCTCACTGTATTTAAGTGACCTACCTTCCCAACTGCAGCAAGGGATATGTACTCCTCCTAAGATAGCCACTGAATATATCCATTCCCTGCTGTATGCAGACGATATAGTCATGTTTGACCTAACACCTTTCGGACTACAAAATCTTTTAGATATTTTATATAAGTACTCAAGGAAAAATTACCTAATCCCAAATACGAACAAAACAAAAGTGGTTGCCTTTTCAAATCAGAAGAAAAGGGTACGGTACGAATGGAAGCTGGGAGGTGAGAAACTAGAACAAGTAAAGGAGTATACATATCTGGGTAGAATTTTCTCACAAAACATGAGCAACATCAATCAAATCAACCACCTGAAAAGGAAAAGTGATCTGCATGCTGGGGCCTTGTCCCGCTTATATTCGGCCACTGGACATAGACATTTCTCTGCACTGATTCAAGTCTATCGAGCTAAAATCTCACCGGTCCTGTCCTATGCATCGGAATATATTCCTCTAAATCAATGGTCATATATGGATTTAACAGAAGGAAGAATATTGAAAAAACTACTGAAGATTTCAACATCTACCCCAGTACAGGCATTGAGACTGGAATGTACCATCACGAGCGCATATGCTACAGCTATAGCGAGCATCATAAGGTGGGCCCATAATCTTCTTCTTTCAAAAGAAGGTACTTTAAGAAGATTGCTAAAAGTAGAGACATTCGAGAGTAGCTCTACTCATACTACCTTTACTAAAAATATGCGAGAGGCTCTACAGCTTGCAAAAGTCAATGTGGAAATTTTGTCTACGTGGTCACCAGCTCAACTCAAACTTTTTCTAAAAAACTTCACTCCCAAATTGAGCTACGAGATTGATCACTCTCATTGTAATAGACTATCGTCATATAAATTTTATGTAGCCTTGCAGGAATACAAACAACGTCAGCCTTACCTAGAGTATACTCTTCAACATGGCGCAAGGCGTGCAATTATGATGTTGCGCCTTGGAACACTTCCTGTACAAACCTTTACTTCCTCTTGGAGGCCCGACAGCTCTGCCCTTTGTACCCT
Source organism: Lissotriton vulgaris (assembly GCF_964263255.1). Lineage (NCBI taxonomy): Eukaryota > Metazoa > Chordata > Amphibia > Caudata > Salamandridae > Lissotriton > Lissotriton vulgaris. Next base: position 456,042,182 of record NC_141696.1, on the reverse strand, counting down.
TTGTCAAGGAGGCAACCAAAATTTGGAACACTTATTTTTTATATGCCCTAATGCAGAAATTGTAAATGCAAGGTCAACATGTCTTAAGCCCATCTACCGGTCCTGCAGGATCACTAGCTCACAAGACTTTTTATCACTATGTAAAAGCCCCCCTAATGAATTCGTTTGTTACAGAATTTTTAAGTTTTTGAAAATCTCATTGAAAATGTATTAATATGGAATGTTTAAATGTATATTTTATTTGTGGTCCTCGTAAGAGTACCGTAACAAAAATAAAAAACTTTGACTTTGACTTTGGTTGTCCTTGCAGCTGTCCCTGCTAGGCAGGCGGGTAATCTTCAAAATGCTTATCTTGCCATGACTCCTGTATTTTTTGCAGTCCCTCACCAAGTGCTTCATTTAGGACCTCCATTGTCTCCTGCTGGAGCTGATATGGGGCTCAGGCAGGAGATGGGTGGTGCTCTTCATACTCTAGTACCTGCTTCATGAGGGTGGTCCAAATTATGAGTTGTACTATGCAGCAGCTTAGCTGCAGTGGCCGATGCACTGGCTGGGCACAGCCCCTTGACCGGAGAGAGCAACCTTTCACAGGCTCCCTAGGTGGACACATATATATGTGGCTGTTGGACACCAGGGCTCGTCCACCATATGAGACACATCAAATAAAGATAGGATATGTGTGCTGGCATGCATACGAGCAAGGCAATGGGTCTCAGCCTCCATACTCCCCACAGATCCCAGTTTGACAGTTGCTGGCACTCCAGGAGGTGACCTAACAACAACCCTTCGTCTGCCGGCTCATGGGGCATGAAACATGTGTTCAACGAGTATGTATTAACATCTTTTTTTTTGCCCAGGTGATTTTGCGCACAAAGCCAAAAATGTGCATTGTTTTTAATTGAGAGTGTATTCGGTCTCCTAGGAACCTTTCCTTTTTAGAAATGTTGTTTGTCTGCATCGAGTGACGAGTGTGTGTATGTTTAGAGAAGATCTAGCCCACACAAATAATGAGGCTAACGAATTGAATAATCAGGGGAGTGACATTATTCCGCCCCCTCACATATGAAGCCTGTAGTGCGTACTTCCTGTATGTGAATTTGCCAACAAGCAGTGGTATTTTGGATACTAAAATATGTGCACAAGTGTCCACTACGAGTATATTCATTGTGCTTTGTCTCTTTTTCCATTTTCCTTTACAGAGACCGCAATAGGTCAATATTTTTGACAATAATTGAGATACTATTATGTTTCCAATGGGGCCAGCTCATGCCCCATAGTCCAAACTAGCAGCTGATTTTTGCTGCCAGTTTGTAGGACAATAGGCTTACCATATTAGAAAACCGAGCATCTCCTAGTAGGGACCATTAGAAAGTCCTGATGAGTAGGCAGTAGGGGACTGCCTACGAAACATGTTGACCAGGTAGCAAGCTAACCGCTCTACCACAAAACCCCCTTCTTAATATTCCCAGCCAGAGAAGTGAATAAATTATTTTTCCTACTAGCCAGGGAATTTTTATTTTTTTCATTTATTTCACATTCACTAGTTAGGTCCCTACACTTCTGCACCATCACATAGCCTTTGTCACGAATACCTAGTGCTCCCGCGTAGTCCGTAGGTCGTAGCACGCCCCACCCCGTAGAGGGACGGGAAGACCCCCATGATGAAGCATTACACTATTGGATTTTTTAGTGTGTGAGGGGTATTTTAAAAAGCACACAAATGCTCTCATCTTTCCACTGTATAACAGAGAGTTTTTTCACTATAAATACATCAAAATCAAAATAAAAATATCACCATCACACATTGATAGAATCTCTTTGTTTACATAAGAAGGTGACCCAACAACACCATAACATGTCGCCTTGGAGAGAGGCAGAGATTGACCAATGGGTGACTTTTTCAGGGTGACTGCACAAATCCCCATTTTGAGATTATGGACACTTATGGCATTGTGGCAGGCCATTTCCTGATATATCATGCCGGACAGCATGCAAACACGACACTACACCCCCACTCCACGCAATCCTGTCCCAAAGAAAAATATTATGGCCCTTAATGTTGCATTGCACTCGTCCCATTGTGAGTCGTATGACAGGGTTGAAGACCGATGAATGGCGGACCTCGAGATGCAATTCACAGACAGTCTCTGGACCCAGGCGTTACAACATGTAAATGAGGTTTCACGTAATTCACACTTCTATTACACACAATTTAACTATTTGCATGAGGGACATTTCATACTGAAATGCATCAAGCATCTGTTTCCTACAGCATCCTCTGCATGCCCCAGATGTAGAGCAGATGAGGAAGGTTTTTGACCACATGGTCTGGGAGCACCGGGTGATGGAGCGGCCCTGGGGAGAAGTCACAGAATTACTTCCACTTTGCTAGAGCACCTGGTCCTGCCGATCCTGGAATCATGCCTACTCGGTCTTAGACCCAAGACTAAGAGAGATAAGTACTTTCATGGATTTCTTGACCTAGCCATAATACTCTTCAAACGGCAAATCATCATGTCCTGAAAGGCTCATACAGCCACTGATAAACCCTGTTGGCTCTCCACATTGCTCAAATGGGCAAAAGCTGACCTGGATGTCCTCGCAGTGGCACGTAGACATGGAGGGAGGAATGCTAGAGACGGGTGCTGGGATACCTATATCAGAAACTTAGAGGGAAAAAGTATGCACGTCCACCCTGAACCCTGACCACTACCCTAGACCCTTCTGTACCATTCTACAACTCATACGATGAGCCATACCCGCACATGAGATAGCGGGACCATACCCCTATGAGGACTCAACATAGGTAATACAGCCACAACAACACTGCCCCTTACAACTGTGGGTGTGGATCTTAGGCACCCCAGAATTGTTGTCCTGGCTTGGAGTGACCACTGGCACTGGCGTGCAGGATCTTCTTATATCTCCATGTGTGGATTAGCCTGTACTGGCGCGTACACGTTCCTGGGTGTCCTTCCAAATCATGTTGTACCCCCAGGGACTATTGCCAGGATACACCATACTGCCACCTAGGTCAATGCAGGGGCTTTCTTCATTATGACATGCTATCACACCTGAGATTGGAGGAGTGACATGTCTAGACTATTATGACAAACACAAGGAGATGACTGACCGAGCACGAAAACTTTTCAGACACTCACTGCCAGTCACAGATCTGGGTTGAATCCATCATCGTTCTTTAGCTCAATTTCCCACCTCAGTTCAGACCAAGCCATGTGCAAATCAGTCTTGACCCTGTTCCCCCTGGGAACAGTCCAGCCCGAACTGCCAGAAAACAAGCATCCTTTTTTATCTGATTATGTCCGTTAACAGGTAACAAACAAGAGTGTCAACCAACCAGTGCCAACTACTAAAGAGAGACACTCATTAAGGTCTTGATAAAGATGGTTTATTTTTTCTAATCCCATCGAAATGCGTTGACGCTCTAGCTCACACAATTAAGGGTGGCAACCAATCCTGTAGTCATGAATATTTAAACATTTCAAGGAAAGGTCAAGAAGTATTTTACCCTAATGTGTGGTTCTCAAGACAAAAAATTGTGTTTGTTTTTCCGTCTCTCTCCTTTTCCCTTTTTTCTCTTTCCCTGTGTGAGGTGCATGTATATTACAATTTTGGTATTCTTTGACTTACCCTGAAAAACTGTATTTTGTATCAAATACTTTTGTACAGATATATACATTTTTAGGTGCATACATATTGGAAACTGAAGCAATGGATTTTTAGAATGATGTATTTTTAAGAATGATTTGTGTAATGCTGATGACTGTTTTTAATCAAAAAATAAAAGCTTTATTTTTATTGTTTTTCTGTAATCTATGGTATGAACATTAGATGATTTTTCTAATACATGGGCTATATCGTTTGTGTGTAGCAAAAGTTAGTCTGGTTCACCAAGGAATTCTTATTTTGTACTGTTTACAAGTACCCTAATCCCCTGGTTGTTTAGAAAAGGGGTCTCTATCAAATTTTATTCCATTTTAGTCAATACCTAAAACAAATATGGGTATTCCAGAGAGCCAAATACTTGTTTAATGCCAAGAAGAAGTGACTATGCCAATAATTGAGGGTCTAAATGATGTACCACTTCTAGGAGAATATTTAATGTAACAATGTTGGGTGGCTGGGTGTTAGACCTGGCACTCTTGGAGTGGGTCTCCCTTCAATTTTTGTTATTGCCTCATGTGTTTTTTCTGGTGTTAGATGCTTTGGGCACTGTGCCACTGCTGTCCAGTGGCACAGTGTGAGTGCTCCCTACTGTAAATTAATGTATTGATTAGTGGTTCCATGATTGGATGTTTGGTTTACTTGTCAGACCCTAGTACAGTGCACTGAGTGTGTCCAGGGTGTGTAATTCTAAATGCTGCTAGTGGGCTTGCAGCACTCATTGTGCCACCCATAGAAGTGACTTTGTAAAACGTGTCTAAGGACTGCCATTGCGGAGCCTTCTGGCAGTCTGGTACTTTCATGCTGACTGGGCAAGTGCAACCACTTGCCAGTCCCTAAACCTTCCCTTTCCTTCATATCAGTCACCCCTATGGTAGGCCCAAGGGCAGTGTGCATTGTAAGTATAAGGTAGGACAAGCCCTGATGTGTGTGGCATGTCCTAATAGTGAATTACAGCCATTTTCGTTTTTCACTATTGCAAGGCTACCTGTACTCCAAAAGCCAGAATGGGCTGCTAGAATATTACATGTTTATAATTCTAACAGACTCAGAGAATATGGTAGAAATTCAAGTTTAGTATGCCTGGACTCAGAATAATAAAATACATCTTTTAGTGAAGTGTATTTTAATATTCTGTGTTTGCAAATACAACTATTAGAAAGTAGGTATTTGATTGTCTAAACATTTCAGCCTGCCTCTGCGAAGTTGTGTATTCCTTCATCTGGTTTTGTGAGTGACAGGGCTGGGGGATTCCAAGAGACAAGCTGGGGCAGCCCGGTGGTGAATAGGGAGATCTGCATCTAGATGGGAGGGAAGAGTTGCACCTGGGACCAGAATAGGGCTGGGCCTTGTCTCTACAATGCCGGATCCACTCCCTGTGGTGCATCTGATGTCTCTGCCCTGCACACTGAAAGAAGAGGAGGAAGACTGTCAACAAAGTGCTCCAGGATTGTACTTGCCTTCCACAATGTTGGCTGCACCTCCTGTGGGGCGTCTGATGTTCCTCCTCTGCACTGCGAAAGGAAAGAGAAGTCTGGTAAACAGAGTGCTTGGTTTGGACTGGGCCCAGGCCCCTCTCCCCTCAGAGAACAAAGGATTTTGGGGTATAAATATTGGGACCCTGATCCCAAGAAAATTGATCACTTCTGGACTTACAAGACAAAACCTCTGCTGAGAAGTACCTGAAGAAACTGAGGAGAGACTATTCCCAAGCTGAAGTGCTGCTTTGGGGATTGGCCTGCAGTGGTTGCCTGACTGCCAAATAGAGGAGAAAGAACTTTGTGGACTTTACTTTCAACTTGTGCAAAGTTCTCCAAGGGCTTGGAAGAGGGCTTGCCCCTTGACCGAAGTCCCAGGACCAGTGGACTTCCCCAGCCTTTGTGAATGACTGCTGGAAACACTGTTTCAGTGGCTACAAAGGCAGGGAGCTCTGACCGACTCTCACGACTGGCCAGGTGTCCTGTAGGCACCACATCAAACAACGTCCGCCTCAAACAATGCAAGCTCTGAGCTCACCGACTCCGTCTTGACGTCGTCACCGAGCCATTGCCAGCAGCGCGACTGGTGGACACCGCGACTTGCACCGACTCGCTACACCGACTCATACTGGTCTGACCGGCGCGGTCACTGCTGCTGACTTCGAGTCCTGTGCACGCACCGGAGTTGGGCACCGCCTCGCATGCTTCGCGATGCACCGCGATGCACCGCGATGCACCGCCCGACTCACACTGCTGTCCGGACTGATCGGCGCCAGCTCCCGATCTCCGGCTCTGTCGCCACACCACAAGCTGGAAGCACCGCAATGAAGCACCGTCTCGCCCTGCAACGCAAGCCTTGGATCCACTAACTCGATCAACGGGCCGCTGCCTGCACTGCATCAAGGAACAACGCATCCTGCAACGCTTTCTTTTCCGCACCGCGATGAACACCGAAACCAGCTCGCACATTCGTGACGGCCGCCTCAAGTAAAAAGGACCGTGACTGAGTCTGTCGACATTTGAGTGGGCCCGGTATGCTGGATTTGTTAGACTCTGTGTAATTTCAGCAACACTGTAGCCGGACAAGGCTACCGACTCACACAGAACTTTGATTTAAGCCTTTTAACCATAACTCTTGAAATCTAATAGTATTGTGGATTCTTTTTGTCATTTATTTGTCTTGTGGTAACTCTATAAAAGCATAGTTATTTTTTATATAAAACCTTGTGTGGTGTCCATTTGTAGTGTTGTCACTGGGTTACTGTATGTGGTCACAAATGCTTAACTTACAATACCTCTAAGATAAAGCCTTGCTGCTCGTGCCACGCTACCAAAGGGGTGAGTAGGGGTTATTTTAGGAGTGTAATCCCCCTTATCCTGACTAGAAGGAGGGTCCCTATTTGGCACAAGTACGCACCTGTGCGAACTAGAGACCCCCAATTCTAACACCGGGTATAAAATCAGTCTGGTCTGGAAGTACCAGACCTGACATAAGTGGGTTTAACCTCCTAACTAGAAATTTAGCAAATACCATATTGTTAATGTAAAGCAATTATAGTAGTCTTTGTGATGCCCAGCGTTCTTCTGATCTGTTAGCGTTTGAGAAGTGCTGTCCACATGTCCTCTAATGTCAATGTGGGAAGTCACCCTTCCAGAATGGCTTCTTCATACTCCTTAAGTAGGAGGGGGCTTTTTAAATCAGCATAAGTTTCATAAAATCTAATTAAAATCCCATCAGGCCCAGATACCTCACCACTCTGCAGCTACTTTATTACCTCTAGTAAATATTCAAGGCAGACATGTGAACCTTTCCATTCATGAAAGTGCAATATCAAGTGACGTCAAGATACATTGTATTCGACGAGAGGCCATAAAAGCACACAAAAGGCAGATCACATAGTTATAAAAATATGGTAAATAAAAACATATCACTGAGTCACATAAAATCAAGGACATTCAGTACAACTCATAACATTTCATAAGATTAAAAAGTGTTGACTGTAACTGATTCATACAGAAACTGCATCTTTTATGGTTCATAAGCCCTCCTAATGTGTAATGCTGATTTGATACAGTTGAGTCCCGCACACCAGACTTCGAAGAACCTAGTGCCTTCATAATCAGTAGCCCTTCCTAGTCCTGTCTCACTTTGGCCTTCTGTAAAAAGGATGCCAAGGATCAAAGTCTTGGCTCTTGGTACAAGTAGAAAAACAAAAATAAGTGTCTGATACTTCGAGTTGCAATATTGTCGCACCAGCAGGTGGGTAGGTCTGGATGCCAGGGGCCCATTGTGGAAGAGTCAAATTTAAAGTGCAAAGTCCATAATATAAAAAGGGTAGGCCATTAACAATAAGTAGGGTATATCATTCATCCCAGGTAAGGCTCTAGACCAGAGGTTGTTGTTACTTGAGCTTAACTTACAATACTTTGCATGTTTTGGGGTGCATCTAAGAGGTATTTTTGCAGTGCTCAAAGTGTGATTTTTTAACACGTTGCTTAAAAATGGGCCAATTAAAAAGGGGGACCTGTAAAAATCAGACAGACACAAGCATGCAAAAGAACCCTCACATACTTAAGTAATGGCATTGGTTCTGCCCCATCTAATAGCAGGCAATCGCAGATACAAGATCTTGTTATTCCAGCCTCTTGTGATGGCCGCATTTTTGTCCATAGTAACAGGGGTGCTAGCCCTATCACATCTTTCAGAGACAGCATGCCAAGCTCTTCGTGACAAATTAGAGAGGTAGTGCCTCCCAGGACTCATAAAAGTCTACGCATAATTTGATTCTCTTTGCGTTGTAAAGTTTCTATGCGAATATGCCCCCAGAGGCAAGTACCTTAAATGCATGCTGACATACAGTTACTCTTGCAAATATTCAGCATTGCCTCAATTGGTTTATTTTGAAGCTTGCTGGCAAATCTAAAAATGGCTTCAATATGTCCTCTAAAAATCTGACCTCTCAATGTTATGAGTGATGACCAGCTTAAAGGTGCTTAAATAAAATCCCTAAGTAACTAACATTTTTATTTGGTGCCAGGGCTACCACCGGTCATGATGTAGGACTTTGAAAAATTAACTTTGAGGTATAGGTCCTCCATTTACATTACAAAACAAGTCTAAGAGGTGCCGGAGACTATTTGTAGTTTGGTCTATTTGAACTGCGTTGTCCACATATAATAGGATGGGGATATTAGTATGGCCCATGTGTGATATCACTGTAGACCTATCCCACTGCGGTGTGAACGCATGCAATATTTCAAAGTGTACTGGACAGCACTCAACTGGGTGTTCTACCTTTCTCCAGTCTATTGCTCTGAGTTTTGGGAGTAAGCTGTATCCTAAAACCTTACACTACAAAAACACTCCCACTGGTTGCGTGGATTGGGAATGCTCTTCAAATGCAGCTAATCTCATTTATAAGCCTAACGTCATTGCAGTGAAGGCTTTCTTTAATAGAACAGCTCTCCCCCAAAATTGGGCATTTATGTATGAAATCGCCTCATGGAACAGTATAAAAACTGCTGAATCATGGTGTGAGGAAGATAATACATGTTCAACAAATCAGAATACAGACTTTAAAAACATCGTACAGCGTTACTACCTAAGCAGTAACCTACTATGTGAATAATGAATACTCCCTAACCCAGCCTAATGTCATCCGGAGGTGTCAGAACAAACTAGTTGCAGAAACAACAGTAAACAATTGTGAATAAATGCAATACCTCATGTGAGACCCTTGGAAAAATGTTACATTCTAAGTCCATGCCAAAGAGTCTTCTTCAAGAACAGTGTAATTTTGAAATAAAAAAACAATTATTTATTAATACACAAATCCTCAGCTTGCTTTGCTAAGAATCTCCTTTCGTGCTCTATAACCTCCATGTAATTGCTTAGTGGTTCATTCATTCATTAAAGTGTGGCATAATTATGATCTTGTGTTTAATCTTTTCAAGCTACCTAAGATAATTTTTAAGTCATGTTAATCATTATCACAGCAATTTCAATGTCTTTGCTTCCTTTGCTATGTCCTTACCTACAAAATACACTTTAAAGGCCTGAAAAATGTAGTTATCCACAGCACAGAGACTAGGTTGAGGTCCGAGTGTTCAGTGATTGCTTTACACTGCTCATTCCTGAAAGAGACATCAATTAGAATTCTGGTTTAGATCTCCAAGTTCCAGTATGTCCGGTATCTTGCTTACAGTCCTGTACCAGAACTATTGGGGAGTTGTCTGATAAGAATCTGCGTAGAATGCAAGGGTGCCTAATCTAGGATATCAGGCCCATCGACACCATCCAATAGTCTATTTTTCAGTTTGCATTGTGCACTGTAGGTTAATAATTATATCTTACTGTGGTTGGATGCTGTGGTAACTAGAGATCCAAAAAGTCACTGTGTTAGACCTTGCATCTTTTGGCGTGTTTCCCCTGGCTTTTTGCTTTCTGACCTCCCGGTTTTTGCTGGTTTTATGTCTCTGGGCACTTTCTCCTTTCTGTTCAGTGTTAAAGTGCAAGTGCTCCTGTTGTAAATTGTGTTATATATTGGTGTTTCCATGATTGGCATATTTTGTTTACTAGTATGTCTGTAGTAAAGTGTACTAAGAGTGCCAGGGCCTGTATATTAAATGCTGCTAGTGGGCCTGCAGCAGTGATTGTGCCACCCACTGAAGCAGCCCTGAAAGGGGGTCTCAGACCTGCCACTCAAGTGTCTGCGTGCTGTTTTCAACTACCATGTTGACATGGCAAGTGCACCCACTTTCCAGGCCCTAATCCTCCCTTTTCATACATGTTTGTCACCCCTAAGGTTGGCTCAAGGTACCCCTGTGAGCAGGGTGCTGTCTATGTTAAAGGTCGGACATGTACTGGTGTGTGTGACATGTCCTGGTGGTGGATTACAGTGTATTTATTTTTTTCCCACTGCAAGGCTAACTGTCCCATAGGAAAGAATGGGAGTTTTACTTATAACATCCTATAAGCATAACTTCCCATTAGGAAACGATAGGAAAATGGAGATTAGTATGCCTGGACTCAGAGTATAAAAACACATTTTTTTTTGTTTAACTTTGTTTTATTAAATTTCTGGTGCAATAGGTATAGTACAGCACAATAATCACATGGCCCTTGTTGTGCAGATGTTGTTCTAATACCCTGCCTCCTCCGGAGCAGAGATTGTACAGGCCCCAAAGCAAAATGGAAGTATAGTGTCCTTGAGAGTTCGCATGAGGCAAGCTTTAACAGGCAGTGTACCCTACCACCCCATGAAGTAACAACGTCCCCCTCTCCTCCCACACCAAAACCCCCAAACCCCCTTTCCACCGCCCACCCTCTTCCCCTCCCCCCACCCGGTGTGTCGCTAAACTGTTCTGTGTGGGTGCTGGAACACGATGTCTGTCCTTACCCATCAAGCACAGACGCTCTTGGTTGTGGGTATGTCGGTGAGCCTCACCAGGCGCAGGTACCTATGATTTCATTGCATTCTGTGGATAATGGGGATAGGAAAGGCTGCCAAACACATGATTGTGTGATGGTTGCCTGGATTCGTTCCATACCCAATATATTCCAGAGTCTATGGAGCCACCCCGTGTGTGAGGGATGCCTCGAAGAACCCCATAGCGAGAGGATGTGCTAAACTGCCACCCCTAGTGCCAACCCCATTTGCTTTCCTCTGATGGATTTTAAGGGGAAGGTGAGTGCATTTGGGAGACCCAAGAGAAATAGGCCGGAAAGCGAGGAATGTCAGTGTCAAAGTGTGTGTTTATAGCATCAAGAACTTCTGTCCAGCAGCCTCTCACTTCTACGCAATCCCACAGTAGGTGTGTTAGAGTCCCCGTTTCGTCACAACCCCTCCAACATGTGGGGCTCCGGCGTGGATTGCTTTTGTTTAGTCGGGCAGACATCAGGTACCAATAGGAGCAATCTTAACCACTGTTTCTTTACTCGCAGTGTTTCAAGCTGTGTGGTGCACTCTGTAGAAGATATCCCTCCACTCCTTATCCGAGAGGGTTCTCCGTAGCTCAGATTCCCACCTTCTTTGACCCGCAGATCGGTGTGGAAGTGGCTCAGGACCGATCATTTTATAAAGATCCGTAATCGCCTTACTATCAGTCTTTTTTCATGAATAGCGATTTCTCGAAGGCCATGAGTCGCCTACCCACAAGGGGCCGAGTGTCAGGTTGAGTCAGCCAGTGTCTGATCTGAAAACATTGAAAGCGCCGTGGGGCAGTAAGATTATACATTCATTTTAGGTCATCGAGTTGGATGAAGCCATCTAGGTCAAAAAGGTGTCCCACTGACCTGCAATCGGAAGCCCTCCATTGCTCAAAGGCATGGGGCTCCATCCCCGGTGCGAATGCTGGGTTGTCAAACAGTGGTGTGAGAGGTGAGAAAAAGGTGGTAAGTCCCCCTTTGATTGCTACTGCATCCCACACCCTGAGAATCGTGCAAGTAATGGGAGATCTCTTGAGGTGTGCTGGTCTATCCGAGCGTTTCAAGAATGGGATCTTCCAAAGCGACATCTGGGACATTGCTCTGTCCTGGAAGAGCCATCTCTTTTCTGACTCAGATTGATTCCATTCTAAGAAATATCGTAGCTGCTTCGCCTGGAAATACCTCAAAAGGTTTGGAATCCCTAATCCCCCCTCTTGCGACACCCGTTGAGCGAGATCTCTGTGCATTCGCAGACGTTTCCCCACCCATAGAAACTGCAGTATTGAGTCCTGCAGTTTCTTTAGCATTCCTAACGGTGGAGTCATGGGGATGGTCTGGAATATGTATAGGACTTTGGGCAGCAGAGACATTTTGATCTCCGCTAGCAACCCAGCAGTGAGAGCGGTTGTTGTCTTCATTTTCCTAGGTCTCCCTGGATTTGGGAGTAGTGATCTGAGTAGTTCTGGTCAACAGTCTGCGTTGTACTTGGTGTCAAGGTGATTCTCAGGTAAGTGATTAGGTGCGAGAAGCCAATCCCCCGTACGTCAATGTTCTGCTAGTGGACTTACGAGCACTGCGGCCTAAAGGAAGGATCATGGACTTAGCCGTACTCATTTTGAACCCCGATACCTTCCCAAAATCCTCCATTTCTTTCAGGAAGGCTGGCGCGGACTGTTTGGGGTTATCCAGGGCCGCCAAGATGTCATCGGCGTAAAGGCTTATGGTTTGCGGTTTCTCCCCCGAATGTGATGCCAGTTATATCCGGGTTGTCCTTGATTCTTTGCGCAAGCGGCTCTATGTATAGCGCAAACAGTAAAGGTGAGAGGGGGCACCCATGCCTAGTGCCCCATCTGATGTCAAACGGTTAGTAATCGATGCTGTTAACGAGGACAGATGCCCGGGCCGCATAATAGCAGCTGGCAACCCAGGCTCTGAATCGATCTCCTATACCGAATCGTATGAGCGTCTTGTCCAGGAAGCCCCAGTCCACCCGGTCAAATGCTTTCTCAGCGTAGACAGAGAGGAGCACCGCGTCAGAGTCATTGTAGTGGGCTTTGTCTATGACATTAGAAGCTGTTTGGTGTTGTCGCTGCATTGCTTATTTGAAATAAATCTCGATTGGTCTGGCTCTATGATGCCAGGTAAGCACGGTCCTAACTAGCTGCTAAGATCCCCGTAAAGAGTTTGAGATCGAGATTGAGCAGAGATATAGGCCTGTAAGAGGCGCATTGCGTAGCATCTCTGCCCGGCTTTGGCAGTACTATGAAATCGCCACAAGCATGTCGGGGGGATGGAGCCCGGCTCTTAGAAGGAATTAAATAACTTAGTCACGAGTGGCACCAGTAGGGGACAAAATGTTTTATAGAAGCTTGCTGTGAAGCCGTCCGGCCCGGCGCTTTCAGAGGCTTTAGGTGTATAATCGCCGCTATCACTTCCGATGTCCTGATAGGTGCATCTAATGAAGAAGCACCGGCTTCATTGAGCGCTGTTACAGCCTCCTCGTTCCAATAATCCGACTCCCCTTTATCTAGAGAGAGATCTGCGCTGTAGAACTCGGCATAGAAGGCCCGAAAGGCTTCCACAATTTTAACTTCCTCTTGGAGCTCCCGCCCTTGGTTGTCCTGGATATTGGTGATCTTAGACCTCTGAACCCGCGCCCTGAGTTTGCTTGCCAGCAGTCGTCCGCTTTTATCGCCTCCCACATAGTAAGAATGTTACAACCGAAGGGCCCCATATTCTGTGCAATCGAGATCCAGTCCTGCCAGTTGCGCTCTTGCCGCTTTTAGTTGTCGCCAAATCCTGGGGACCCCAGTGCAACTGTGCACTCTCTCCAGTTCCGCCACCTGGACGAAAGCGCCTCCCTTTTATCCCTACGTTCCTTAGCCTCGGCCGCTGATATCGTGATGAGATCACCCAGTACCACCACCTTAAGTGCTCCCCATACTGCTGTCACCAGTGCATCAGGTGTATCGTTACGTGCTAAGTATTCTTTTATGTTTTTGTGGAGTTGTTGTGTAACCCCGTGTCTCTGTAGGAGGGCCTTCCATAGGCGCCATCGGCCTCTTTGAGTGGGCACGCGTGGGACAGTGATCATGAGTGTAACCGCATCATGGTCGGAGAGGGCCGCGGGAATTATGTCTATGTCCTTTATCGTTGCGGCAATATCTGGGGACCCCAAGAAATGATCTAATCGAGCATAAGTGTGATGAACATGAGAGTAGAAGGTGTATTGAGTAGTGAGGGGATATGCCTCCCGCCAGATGTCTGAGATGCCTCGAATAGCCAATCAGTTCCTTTCCTCTGCGGCGCCAAATCAGTGACCTGATCTATCTTTGCGATACAAAAGGGGGATGATGGAAGGAGCATTTGAGCAAATCAAACACTCACCCCCAGTCAACTGATCTGGGTTTAATCCATCACCATTCTTTAGCTCACTCAGCCACCCCAGTTCAGACATGGCCATATGCAAATCAGTCTGACCCTGTGCCTCATGGGAACAATCCAGCCCGAACTGCCAAGCCATGTCTTCCCTGGACCGGAAACAAGCATCCTGGGACCGGTTTCTGATTCATAATCCTCATCAGCCAGGCTATCTTGAATCCACTGGCCAAGTGAGCAAGAGACTCACGTCTGAGCATACCCTGCCAACTTAGGGCGAACAAAGCGATACAAAAGGGGGATGATGGACGGAGCGTTTGAGCAAATCAAACACTCACCCCCAGTCAACTGATCTGGGTTTAATCCATCACCATTCTTTAGCTCACTCAGCCACCCCAGTTCAGACATGGCCATATGCAAATCAGTCTGACCCAGTGCCTCATGGGAACAGTCCAGCCTGAACTGCCAAGCCATGTCTTCCCTGGACCGGAAACAAGCATCCTGGGACCGGTTTTGGATTCATAATCCTCATCAGCCAGGCTATCTTGAATCCAGTGGCCAAGTGAGCAAGGGACTCACGTCTGAGCATACCCTGCCAACTTAGGGCGCCCTAAGTTGGCAGGGTATGCTCAGACGTGAGTCCCTTGCTCACTTATGAATCCAAAACCGGTCTCAGGATGCCTGTTTCCGGTCCAGGGAAATCTTCCTTTTTTTACATTTTATTTATTGCAAACAAGTCAGATTGACAGCATTGAAAGATTTTTTTTTAAAAAAACAGTAAAAAAACATTTGACAGTATATGAGATAAACATTGCGTTAAATAAGGAAAAATTAATATCTTAATTTTGTCCATTAATTTCTCCTTGAGTTCATTGTTGCATAGGTGCCCAAATTTTTCTCCTCATTTGTTTTTTTCCCATCCTTTTGTTGCATAAATCGCAGATTTGAGGTTAAATTTGGCCGGCAACCGAGATCTACACATAGAGAAAGAAGGTGATTCTACACTAATCTATTCTTGTGTAATACAAGCTCGAAATACAGACATCATAATGTCGTAATTTGACAACGATCGGGTTAGCGTTAAGCTTTGCTACACATTATTCCCTTTTCCTGACTATAGTTGTTAAACGCCATTTTGTATGTTACGGCGGCCATTTTAGAGAATGCGTTGCCTCGTGGTCAGCATGCCCTTTTGTCCTTCCTCTGTACCACTGACCACTCGAGTTTGCCCAGCAACAGGCTATTTTTAGTAATGGTCAAGCCCGCACATGCGCAGTTCAGACTGACCAGTCATCACTTAGGAATGTTCCGCCAAACTGACCAGTGGTGTTGTAACCCCTCCCATGAGTTGGCTGTGTTCCAAAATTGACCATATATGTACTTAAAACTCTGTAACTATGTACCGCCAATCATTTAATGTCTGTAAAATTGTATAAAAGAAGGACTTACACCGATGTTCGGTGTGATACTTCTTGCATTGCCGAAGGGTGCTGTAGGAATGTACCACCACCCCATGGGGTCTTAATAAACTTGTCTTTTGCATTTTCTAGTTTCCGTGCCCAACAGTTCTTATGGTGTAGAGGGTATTCTACGGAGTATGTAGGCCTGGAGAACCCGATATCACAAATTGGCGACCACGAAGGGACTCATCGTGACTCAGATGCCCGAAGGAGAGGTCGTGACGAAGGATTGGAAACTCGCCATGGACGCGTACGCTGCCACTGAGTGACCCGAGTCTTGGCACCCACGGTGTTTTCTTCCCTTCCTTCTGATCTGACCTTCCAGGTGGCGCCGGTCCCCGACTGAGATCCTGCTCGTCTGAGTTGGCGTACAGTGCCGGTTTGGCTGATTTGATCAAAGACATTGGCAGTTGGAACCTGGATATCTGAGATTTTGGTAAGCCTGTGATTGGTAAGGTAGTCTGCGGACGCTTACTGTGGTTCTATGAATATGAATATGTTTTGAGTTAGCTAACATTTGGTTCTATGATTTGACTTATATGTGCAGTGCACTTCACATAGGCAGGCATGTAGAGATGTTTCTCTAACTTTGTTTGTGTTTTGAGCGGCACATTTTGTGTGAAGTATAGTAAGTGCCATTTTAGCGGTATCACGTATTTGTGATACTTTTTTGAACATGCCTGTTTTAAGCACACTCCGAGGAATGTGCTGTCTTGGGAATGGTACCACATATCGACTAAACAAATCTCAGCCGGCTCCCCCAGAGGGGACACCCAAACGTGGAATGTATATTAAATTTGGCCTTCCCCCTATATTGTATAGTAAATTATGGAATAAATACACCAAGTCTGATCCCGAGTTGCAATGGCCACTACATGGGTCGTTTGATTTACGAAAGGTTCAGTTTGTGGAGCAATGTTTGTTTCAGCACAGGTCTAGACAGGATATGTTTGACTGTGTACGAATGTGGGAGAAAGCAGTGCGTGAACGAATGAAGCGTGAGATTGCCTTTGCGAAAAAAAAGCAGCGTAAGGCTGCTCGAGATAAGGCTTTACAGCTGGAGGAGAAGGAGTTGCAGGAGAAGAAAGAGAGGAAGGCACAGCAACGTAATTTGCAAACGAGCGGTCAATTCCCTATTTGGCGTTCGCTTTATCCGGTCCTTACTAATGAAGTTGATGATTTTTCATTATTAGATCGGTCTCCGCCTCCGTACGTTTTGCCTACGGCTCCGGACGAGGATTTGGGCGACGAAGATCGAGATAGTACGAGTACGAGGTTAACTGCTGGTAAAGCTGCGGATTTGCGCAGTTTTGCTAGGAAACTGAATTTGAATAAAATAACTATGTCTGAGATTAATGTTGAAAGGAATAAATGGTCAGAAAGAAGAACAGTTGTATTTCTTAAGTGCTTTTGCAGATGAAGTTGTTGAACGATTTCGTAAGAATTCAGTTGATCTAGAACCTAAGGATATATCAGTGCATCATTGAGAATATGCGTAAAGGTTTATTTGTTATTACAGATGCGGATGCCTTTTTCCAACGATTGGTCCAGCTACGGGATGAGGCGACCAGATTGCGGAAGCACGAAAAGCATCAGTGAAGTCTGCGCCGGGGTCGACGGAGCAATCCAAAGAGTGTTCTATCTTTGGAGCAGATAAGAATTCTAAAGTGCATGTTATGCCCATGCGTGAAGCTGCACCTTTGTATGTTCCCCCTAAAGGGCAAGGTACCAGTGATGATAAATTGTCTGGGGATGCAAAAGGGTACTTTATATATAATTGGGTGTATACGCCTTGGAATAGAGCGGATGTTATGGCATTGAAAGACACTTTGCCCGATCCCCGTAAAAATCCGGCAGCTTTCTATGAAGGAGTGGAGGGGGCTATTTCTTCCTGTGTTATGACACTAGTTGATATAGATCTTTTCTTTGGATTAATACTCCCCCCTGATATGTGGAGAGCGATTCGTAAATTTGACGACCAAGCGATTTTAGGAGCAGATTGGAAAACTATAGGCCAAGCTGATTTAGATAGGGAACCCGCATGTAAGCCTTGTCAGTTAATTCTAGATCTCCCAACAGCTATTTTGAATAAATTAAAAACGCTTGTCCCCCCTAAAAAGATTCATTGGACTATGTTAGCCTCTTGCAAACAGAAACAAGACGAGTCGGTATCTGACTTCTTCTCACGTTTTGAAGAAGCGTTTCATGATTACAGTGGGCAATTATTAACAGACGACACGGGTAGACATCTGTTTGTCGACAAGTATGTGGCTAATCTCCTACCGGAGATTGCAAAGCGATTGAAAACTAGTGAAAGTTCCTGGACCACGGCAACCCCTGCATCTCTGTTAACTATGGCTCAGTATTATGAACGGCAGGAATTAGAGGCTAAAGAAAGTATTGATAAGAAAGCGAAGGAGTTAAAGACAAAGGTGATGTTGGCTCAGGTTCGTGGCGCGCAGTTGAGAGGAAACGATAGAAACAGGCGAGGAGGGGGTAATACGTTGTATGGTCATACTGACATTGCTGAGGACCAATGTGCATATTGTAAAGAGTTTGGGCATTGGGCTGAAGATTGTCCGGTGCTTCGTGAGCAACGTAGCCAGCGTGGTCGAGGAGGTGGAAGGACACGGAATAGTTATTCGGGAGCGAGAGGTGGAGGAAGTGATCGTGGCAGGTTTGAAGCGAGGGGTCGTGGTCAGGATGAAAGTAACACTTTCGATCGACGGAACCAGTACCAGATATCGGAGGCTGAGAATGTGGAGAGTCAGGATTATGTGCACGCATAGGATTGCGTAGGATGGGGTGTGGAATCGGTTGAAGTGCCAGTAGATCAAAGAGGTCCATATGTATCAGCGGGCGTTTTGGGTTCTACTGATCAGTTTTTAGTTGACACAGGAGCTACTCGTAGTGCTCTGTCTAAAAACATGGTTCCAAGGGCTCCCCTGTCTGGCGAAACGATTACATGTATAGGGTTCGATGGCACACCCTCTCCAAGCCTATTGTCACAACCTCTTGCATTTTGCATTGATACATTTTTTGGTCTGTGCCCATTTTTATTGTCGCCTCATACTCCAGACAATATTATGGGCATAGATTTGCTCAAATATGCGCTCCTGAAGGAGTGCGGGATATTTTGAATGACAATTACCCAGACGCAGGAAGACTGTGTACCATGCAGGAAATTGAAGCACTAGCCTCTCTCCCGCACACGTTATGGGCGACATCAGATACGGATGTGGGACAGATGCTCATCCCGCCTATTCGAATTACTGTTAAGGAGGGAATGTCTTTGCCATGTGTACCTCAGTATAAGATATCTAGAGAAGGTGAAATTGCCCTGATGCACATCGTTCAGGATTTGAATATTGCAGGAGTAGTGGAGGAAGTTCCCTACAATGTCTGTAACAGCCCGATTCTTCCGATTCTCAAGAAAGACACTGACGACAAAGTCTATCGATTTATTATTGATTTGAGAGAGATAAACAAAATTGTAGTGCCTCAGTATCCGGTGGTGTCTGACATCACCACCTTACTTACTTTGGTCCCCCCCACTGTCACTACCTTCTCTGTCATCGACCTTAAGAATGCCTTCTTTTCCATTCCTATCCATACCGACAGCAGATACCTATTTGGCTTCACGCTGAATAATAAATCGTATAGATTTTGTCGTGTTCCTCAAGGCTATACGGAAAGTCCTAGCATTTATAGCCAGGCTTTAAAAAGACAGCTTGATTCTTTTGAATTGCGATCTGGAGTAGCTCTTATCCAGTACGTTGATGATCTTTTACTAGCTGCAGACACATATGCGCAGTGTGAGGAGAGTACTCTTGCCTTGCTTTCTTTTCTTGCTCAGAACAACCACAAAGTTTCTAGGAAAAAGTTACAATATTGTAGACCAAAGGTGACCTACCTCGGTCATCTTTTGTCAAAGGAGGGACGTGCATTAACATCTGATCGAATTCAAGCAATTTTAGATACACCAGTCCCCCGCACTCAGAGAGATGTGCGTGCCTTCATAGGATTAACGTCCTTTTGTAGACAGTGGATAATGGGGTTTTCGCACATTATAAAACCTTTGTTAGCGTTATTGTCCAAAACTACACCAATGCCCCTTGAATGGACAGATGAATGTCAGAATGCTTTTAAACAATTGAGACAGGCCCTTTGTTCTGCACCAGTGTTGGGTACACCAGATTACACAAAGATTTTCACGTTGTATGTGCACGAGAAAGATGGGTGCGCATTGTCGGTGTTAGTGCAGACACACGGGGATAAGCAGAGGCCCTGCGCATACTTTTCGGCCATTCTTGATCCTGTAGCACGAGGATTACCTGGGTGTTTCAGAGCAGTTGCAGCAACAGCAGTAGCTATACGACAGAGTGAGGGAATAGTTTTGTCACACAAACTGTTGGTGTTAGTTCCCCATGCGGTAGACGCTCTGCTAAACCAAACGAAAACCCAATATCTCACGAGTGCACGTTTAACAGGATATGAGCTTACACTTTTGGTGCCACATGTCACACTAAAGAGATGTGCTACCCTGAACCCTGCCACCTTATTGCCGTATCCGGTTGCGGAGGGCCAAGAGGAAGAACACCATGATTGTGTTTTCCTGACTGAAGAACAAACAAAGGGTCGTGTCGACTTACAGGATACGCCACTTCCAGATGTGGATGGGGAACTGTGGGTTGATGGATCGTGTTTAAGGCTGCCAGATGGCACAACTTCTGCAGCATATGCGATCACGACGCTTAAGACAGTGGTAGAAACAGCACGAATACCACAGAAATCGGACCAAGCAGCGGAGTTAATAGCTCTGACAAGAGCCTGCGAATTGAGTGCTGGCTTATGTGTGAATATCTACACAGACAGCCGGTACGCCTACAGAGTAGCGCATGACTTTGGCCTACTCTGGAGAGAGCGTGGGTTTTTGACTTCGCATGGAGTACACACTATGCACGGAGAGCTAGTGCATGATCTCTTGAATGCGTTGCTTTGTCCAAAGAAAGTGGCGATAATTAAATGCAGTGCACATAAAAAGATCACTGACAAAGTGGGACAAGGCAATGCTTTTGCGGACAGTATAGCAAGACAAACGGCTATGTCGCGAAATGACTCTCCAATGTATGTGGTGAAGTCGCAGGCTGAACGAGGGCATGATGCTAGAGCGGAGATATTAGACATTCAGAAATCAGCGACTGAAGCAAAACTTGCAACCTGGACAGCAGAGGGAGTACTGGATGATGAGGGTTGTTGGAGGAGCAAAGATATGGAACGATGGAAATTGCCTGCAGCTTACTTGCAAGCGATGGTTCAGATGACACATGGGTTGGCACATGTTGGAGCTCTTGCAATTACTCGATTGCTAACGCGAGTTTGGGAGCATCCTGAGATTGCCAATACGGCCAAGAGAGTAGTGCAGACCTGTCTGATATGTTTACAACACAATCCTGCAAAAGGGACTCATACTCCGAAAGGAGGGTTTGTTCCACCTACTGCACCGTTTGAAGTACTACAAATGGATTACATCCAGCTTGAGCGTTGCAATAACCTTAAGTATGTCTTAGTGGTGGTGTGTGCTTTCAGCAAATGGGTTGAGGCCTTCCCCACGAAGGATAATACAGCGTTGACAACAGCTAAGGTTTTGTTCAAGGAGTACTTCCCTCGATACGGCGTTTGCAAATTTTTGTGGAGCGACAATGGTCCTCATTTTGTTGGGAAAATTGTGGAGTATTTGTTGAAGGGATTGGGAATACAAAGAAAATATGGGGAGACCCTGTGTGTTAAATGGTCAATATAATTTGACCAATGAATTTAATGTATATGGGCAGTATGGTATTGAGATTTCGGGGTGAACTCTCAGGGAAGCTAGGGTTTCTATGCAGTGTTTTGAACCTTCGTGGTAGTGGGTAGCACAGGAAGAAACAAATAAAACTAAAATATATATAAAAATATAATGCAATTTATTAGGTACCTCCCTTCAACAGGGTTACATTCTAAAATTAAAAACTTTAAAAACAATAAAAACGATGCTTTTGTGATTTACAAATGACACAGTGTACATTGTCATGAAAAGTCAAAAGACAAGAGTCGACGCAGCGTTTCGGTGGTTGTTACAATGGTTTCACCTTCTTCAGGACGTTTTTTGACTAAGGTTACATCAAAAAAGCGCTAACAGAGAACCACTATTATACCAAATATCGGTGGCTCCTCTGTACCAATATAAAGGGAAAAGGAAACCATAATAAGGTCTTGCTTCATTTTAACGGATGCTTACCATAATGAGACACTACTGTAAAAGAGGGTCTTGCCAACAATGAAGTCTTCAATCTGAAGATTTTGATGTAACCTTAGTCAAAAAACGTCCTGAAGAAGGTGAAATCATTGTAACAACCACCGAAACGCCGCGTCGACTCTTGTCTTTTGACTTTTAATGACTATGTACACTGTGTCATTTGTAAATCACAAAAGCATTGTTTTTATTGTTTTTAAAGTTTTTAATTTTAGAATGTAACCCTGTTGAAGGGAGGTACCTAATAAATTGCATTATATTGTTATATATATTTTACTTTTATTTGTTTCTTCCTGTGCTACCCACTACCACGAAGGTTCAAAACACTGCATAGAAACCCTAGCTTCCCTGAGAGTTCACCCCGAAATCTCAATACCATACTGCCCATATACATTAAATTCATTGGTCAAATTATAATGACCATTTAACACACAGGGTCTCCCCATATTTTCTTTGTATTTGCTCCCCTCCCTGTTACTGAACCAGGGGAACCTTCCAACTTACTGTTTTGGGATTGGGAATACAGCAGAAGTTTCATGCTGTGTTCCATCCTCAGTCAGCAGGTCTCGTTGAACAGTATAATGCTACTCTGAAATTAAAATTAGCAAAGATTGTGGCATCCACATCTTTGAAATGGCCGGATGCCCTGCCTTTGGCATTACTCTCTATCAGATCAGTGCCCCATTCCCGAACTGGCCTCACACCTTATGAAGTGGTGTTCGGAAGGCCGATGAATATATGGGGAGTTCCTAAGCCTCGATTACTACATGATGTGCCTTGTATAATGATGAACGATTATTTGGCACGATTAACAAATGATTTACTTTCTATTCATCAACAGGTTCGAGAAGCGCTCCCTGACAGTTCCATTGGAGAGGCTCACAATCTTCGTCCTGGGGATCATGTTATGATCCGCTCCTTCGAGAGGATGAATAGCTTGGAACCGAGGTGGCGTGGCCCCGAGCAGGTATTGCTCGCAACTCGAACGGCTGTGCGAGTTACTAACAGGAAGCGGTGGGTGCACTCTACTCACTGCCGCCGTGTCTCTCCGGATCTGGTGAGCCCAACTGCATTGTCTGACTACCGAGATATCTTGGACGAGGAAAAGAGCCCAGCTGTAACTTTTGTGGAATCGGAGGGAGCCTTCCCGGACCACACTGTTTCTGGACGAGAAAGATACAATCTACGACCACAATAAGAAGATTTTTTATTTTTTTGGTGCAAGACTGGTTGAGTTACCGCTCTGGGGTTTGTGAAACGGAAGCCGGGAATATCAAGGGGGGGGGATCTGTTCTGCCAAGTGTAGCGACACCCGTCTTGACCCCGGAGAAGAAACCAACGGCTACCTCGGAGCTCAGCACTCACATTTTTATTTTTTAGTTGTGTTTTGAGACATTGTGAACTTTGAACCATGGCGTCCTCTGCAGCATGAGACAAAAGAATTCTTGGTGCTGTATTATTTGTGTTGACAATTGTGGTAATAGCTGTGATAGCCTGGGTAGTAGAACTTGTGGTGCCTGTGCGAGAACATTTGCTGCCGACTACCCCGGCTCCATCTGAACATTTCCATTTTACTCTACCGTATCATGAAGAGCGACACCGACAGACTTATTTGAACAATAGTTTTATTCAGATTCTGCATCACATTCACAATATGACGAACACTTCTAACTGCTGGGTATGTGGGATGTTGCCTGGACATCAGAAGAAAGGGGGCACACCGCTTATCCCACTCCCGTTTTCTCATAATGGGTCTTGCAATGCCTGGTACACCCTCCTATTCACCTTGCGATGGCCAACAAAAGGGGGGCTGCTCTTTCGTCTCAATAAGATTTGTTTTAATGATCGAGACGGCTATCCGCAAGCAGAAGAACTAAGTTTGAATGGGAGGAGTACCGCCCCGATAATGTGTCAGCACCATGAGTCTACAGTAATCACCGAAGTGTCAACATGTCCAATTCTCATGTTATTAATGTTATTGATACCAAAGCTGATCTCTGTGTTCGTAATAAAGGTACAATCTCAGTTGGCAGAAGTGAATGTAACACCACTCTCACCTTTGATACCCCGAATGGCATTTCATTTGTGGCCCCCCGAAATACGTACTTCATATGTGGTAATAAAGGTTATCATCGTCTCCCTTTAGGATGGTTAGGAACATGTTATATATCTTTTGTATTGCCCCCTGTGTTTATTGCTCCGCCCATGTACCATAATAATTATATACTCTACCATGACTTTATATTGAATAGGGTTAAGAGAGCAGTAGTTCTTGATGAAATAGATCAAACAGACACTGCATTGCAACAATATGTCGATTTCAATTTGGGTTTGTTCTCTTTTGTTGGAGCTGCTCTGAACAGCCGGAAAATACGACGGTTAACTCGTGTTGTAGAAGCGGTTGCCAATGATACTGCTTTTGCGTTAGGAAATCTAACTGAAGAGCTTCAGATATCTAGAGATGTAAAGCTTCAGAACCGGATGGTTCTAGATGTAGTCCTAGCTGATCGAGGGGGGGCATGCCGCATTATCGGAAGTAGTTGCTGTGTTTACGTGCCAGATAATTCTCCTTCTGTGTATGATGCCATATCCAAATTACATAAAATTGCTGCTGAGATACATCCTGATAATGGTACGTGGACCTTCTTGGGGTGGTTTTGGTCAATGCTTAGTACTTGGGGCTGGAAGCTACTGACGATTCTGTGTATAATAATTGGGATATTATTCTTCCTATGCCTATGTATTCAGTGTGGCCCTGCACTATGTTCTATGTGTCTATCAGCTTGTATTCCATCCAGACGAGCTTTTGCTAAACATGAACAAATGATTCATAAGGAAGTGGCCCAGATTATGTCCATCAATATAGAAGATGAGTATTCCGATTATGTCCATTATGAGGTAGCTTCAGCTGAACGCTAAAAGGGTCATCTGTCGTAATTTGACAATGATCGGGTTAGCGTTAAGCTTTGCTAAACATTATTCCCTTTTCTTGACTATAGTTGTTAAACGCCATTTTGTATGTTACGGCGGCCATTTTAGAGAATGCGTTGCCTCGTGGTCAGCATGCCCTTTTGTCCTTCCTCTGTACCACTGACCACTCGAGTTTGCCCAGCAACAGGCTATTTTTAGTAATGGTCAAGCCCGCACATGCGCAGTTCAGACTGACCAGTCATCACTTAGGAATGTTCCGTCAAACTGACCAGTGGTGTTGTAACCCCTCCCATGAGTTGGCTGTGTTCCAAAATTGACCATATATGTCCTTAAAACTCTGTAACTATGTACCGCCCATCATTTAATGTCTGTAAAATTGTATAAAAGAAGGACTTACACCGATGTTCAGTGTGATACTTCTTGCATTGCCGAAGGGTTCAGTAGGAATGTACCACCACCCCATGGGGTCTTAATAAACTTGTCTTTTGCATTTTCTAGTTTCTGTGCCAACAGTTCTTATGGTGTAGAGGGTATTCTACGGAGTATGTAGGCCTGGAGAACCCGATACCAAAATAATAAAAATCAGAGACTTATGTTCTTTTCCTACAGTGTCCGTTGAGAGTCCAAATAATAGCAGTTCCGGAGTCAAACTTAATGTATAACCTATTATAATCTGTATAAATTTCTGGATTTCTGAAAGTAAAATTATGAGTGCGGGACAAGAAAAAAACATATGAATAGTGTCTGCTCCAATCAAGGAACACCTATTATGAGAAATGCCAGCTGTGGCACCCCATTTCATTACCTTAGCTGGAGTGTAGTACAAGTCAAATAATATCATATAATGTTGTGACCGTGATCTACCAGTAATTAAGATAGAATCTGCTAGCTCAATTGATTCTTCTAGTAATACATTTTCCCCCAATTTCACTACCCATTTTTGTTGAATCGTGGATAAATCATCCGGAAGAAAGGTCATAAGGATATCATAAAAAAAACAATTTTCCTTTTTGAGAACAGACTCTCAATCAGTAAGATCTTATGTAGATCTTGTCGATCTTGATATAAAGTTGATTTCAAAAAACTATATATCTGCAAGTATTTGAAATAGTCGAATCTCGTTAGGTTAAATTTAGTTTGGAGTTCAGCAAATGAAGATATGCCATTCTCCGAGCATAAGTCACCCAAATAAGTAATACCCTGGGTGCGCCATTTATTCATAGTAATATCCCTAAATATGGGGGGAAAACATTGTATTGAGTTTAACGGAGTGTATCTCGATAACTTGGAATCCCTACTAGTTTTCTAATAATTTTCCATATTTTATATGCTGCAGTTACTGTCTTAAATTTTATCTTTTTGTAATAACTAGGTTCTATTATTCTTAGAAAACGCCCTCTAGCTTTGGTTCCTAAAGCAAATTCATAAATCGACGGGGTATGTGTATATGAAATCGGGGCTTTATTGCCAATAATTAAAGGGGATATATATTTTAGTACCGCAGCTAAATAATAAAATAAAAGATGAGGGGTAGCCCATCCTCCTCTTGACTTTGGTAGAATCATTTTTTTATAGGTTCTTCGGTTACCCTTATAGCCCCATAGAAATCTCCCTATCATTTTTTCAGTTTGTTTAAAAAGTCTATCGGAAACTCAAGTGAGACTGATCTAAATAGATATATGAATTTTGGTAAGATTAACATTTTTAAAATGTTATTCCCCCGTATAATCATAAGTGTAAATGGTTAATACGTTCTAACGTGGAGTTGGCTTTTTTTAATACTGGGTTATAATTAATTTTAGGAATATTTATAATTGGAGTGGTTAATTTAATACCTAGATATATCGCTTCAGTAACTAGTTGATTCGAGGTGGAGGATTTTGACCAACGAAAAGAATGTGTGTTTTTGAAAGATTTAATTTATATCCTGAGAAGGACCCAAATTGTACTGCCAGTTCCTCGATCCTATTAAAGGCCTTCACTATGTCTTTAGTGACAACTACCACGTCATCTGCATATGCCAATGCTCTATAGCTCACCCCTGCTAAGTCTACTGGAATTATCTCATCATCCTTGTTTAGTTTATGTGGAAATCTTCCTGCAAGGAATTGAATAAGGTCTCTAGAAATTACTTGGTGATAGTCACCTCTCCATCTCCTAAGTCCGTTTATTGCTTTATCGCAGCCGGCGAGGGGGGCCCTCTGTCCCCTTTGGAAGAGCCTTTGAGTAGCATGTCCGTGAGAGAGCGCTCCCCTGTTTTCCCTGTGCTGGCCATGCTAGGCTGAAGTGTTTTGGGCCTGTGCCCGTCTTGGTCTATTTGGCGCAGAGGGTCTGCCCTCTTCAACACGTGATGTGTCCAGCAGCGGGAAGCAGGTGCTGCACATCTACGGGGGGACTCCCACCCTCAAGGGTCTGTGCTGTTGTGCCGGTTGAGGGGGGGTGTGGCCTCACCTCCCGGGCCCTATTTGATGGCCCCTGGCATCCCCTCTACTCTGCTGCCTCCCCAGGCAATCGGCCCACTGGGTTTATGTATGCGGGTTCCCCCATGCCAGCTACCGGCTCCCCCGGACTCAGCCCTACAGTCACTCTGTGCCGGCACTCACCTCAGAATGGCCTAGCAGGACCCCTCGCTGGTTCTGCCTTCGTGTTGTAGGCCCAGTTTATGAGGATCTGTCACTGGCCCTTTGGTGCACCAGGTGTGGGCCCCCGAGGGCACTCGCCACCGTCGCAGTTCCTCTCGGGCGGGGCTCTCCAGGCGAGAGCTCCCCCGCAGTGTCTGGTCCAGTGCGCGCCCCTCCCAGATGGCGATGCTTGCTTTGATGGATGCTAGGGTCTGGGCCTGATCCTATGCACCTAGATCTCCGCCCCTCCGACAGGCCCCAATGCCCCAGGCTCGATTTGCACACGCTCCTCTTGCTCTCCTTCTGCGGGGGGGCACAAACGGACTTCTGCTGCTCCGCGGGGCCTCTGTTGTCCTGGTCAAGCAGCCCCTCTGGTGCAGACAGCCCCCTACCGGCAGACCTGCCAAACCCCTAGGCCCTTGATCTTCCACTCAGGCCTCGCTCCTGGCTGCTCCGGCGTTCCCACCGCTAGGGTGCCATTTTGCGATGCCCGGGGTCAGGCTCTTCAGGGCCACCGCTGTTGCTCCCGAGCCCCCAGATCACCTGAAGATCGGGTGCCCGGAGTGCTTCCTCTCTGCTCACTCCGGCTGCACACGGCGCTCCCCTCCAGCACTTGGGATGATGGTTTGCCGCGGGTGAACTGCAGGGGCAGCGCCCGGACCTCAGCTCCTGAGGTGTAGGCCCCTCTGCTCCTGTCTCAATTTTTGCTGCCCTCCTCCCATTCGCTATCGGGGGGGGCGCGATTGGATACTCGCTGCTCTGCGAGGTCTCTACAGCTGTGATCAGGCGGCTCTCCGGTGCGAGCAACCCTCTGCTGGCTGGCTCCCCGGACTCCACAAGTCCAGAGGCTTCTTCTCTGACCCCACTCTCGAGTGCACCTGCGCTCTCCCGGTCAGGGCGCCATTTCGTGATGTCCAGAGTTGAACCTTTCAATGTCACCACCGCTGCTCCTGACCTTCAAAAGCACCAGCCGACCAGGCGCCAAGTATGTGCTCGTCTCCACGCTAGCCGCGTGTGCTGATGGGGGAGTTTGAAAGTAGGTATATTCTTGCTTAGCCATCCTGTGTGGCTCTGCTGGGTTAGTGGATTGACGGTCTGGCTTTGGAGGGACAGTGGCTGGGGATGTGCATTCTCTTCAGACAGCTACTGGGGAGTCAAGGTGTGTCCTGCCTTTCCTGGATGAGTCTGGGCTGCGCTGAATAGACCTGGGGTGCATTTAAAGAAGTGGGAAGAGATTCCCTTGCACCTCAGTGGATCTGGTCTGCTTTAGACAATGTTGTCTCCGCCTCCTGCTGGGAACCTGGGCCAGAGAGGACCAAACTGGTTTGGACTAAGCCCAGATACTCTCTGCCTGAGAGAGCAAAGGAATTTTGAGTACAAATACTGGGGCCCAGACTTTAGAACTCACTGTAATCAAGGAGCCTGCCAGGAAAAAGAGCTGGACGAGCTGCCAGGAGGAGTACCGCCTCTTTGCAGTGTTGTTGCTTTGTTGGGTTGGCCTTCAGTTGCTGCCTCTGTCTTGGGCAGTGAAAGGACTGACAGAACTTTCTTTACTTGTGCTGAGTATCTCTAAGGGCTTGAAGTAGAGCTTGCCTTCTGTTCTGAAGTCTCAGGGACTGCAAAGACTTCATTTACCTTGGGGTACCTCTTCTGCACCAGTTGACACAGAGAAGGGAAAAGCAACTGACTCCATTGATGGCTCCGTGTCCTTAAGGCACTACAGAAGACATTGCTGCATCTCACACTGCAACATTGGTCTTACTGAGGATGACGCCACCAAGCTGCTCCTTGCACCATGCCTTGTGGGCACCGCTGTCCACACCGCCTCAAATCACTTCGCCGCCCTGGTCTCACTGACACCGTCGCTGCCTGCTGAATTCTAAACCGTGAATGTATCGTGGCTGGGGGCACCACTAGTAAAAAATAGACTCATTCTTCTTCTTTCAGTGTCACAATGTCAGAACAGAAGCATTTGCAATGTTAACTACAACGAAGGTGTAGTTGGTGCTTATTTATCATATGCAAATAAGAACTATTGACAAAGTCCACAGCCCTGGCTTGTTGTAGGTGTAATGTTACTTGTTGTATTAGAGAGATAGGAAATTTCTCTGGTGGAAGTTTGAAGGTAGCGCAGAGGGTTAATATGCCTGCTGCTTAGAACGTGTACCATGCAGATCACAAAGTGCATAAAATGAAAATTGGTTAGCGGGTTACTACTTTTGTCAGAGAGGTAATTTTGTTACTTGCAGTTTAAAAATTAAAATCCTAATATAGAACAGTAAACTATTAACTGTCATGAAGGAACTTCATGCATACTGCAAGGTACAGATTAGAGCATTATAATTTTTCCCCAGCCATTAATTATCCTAATGTTTTAAATAGGGTTAATTTCGGTACAAAGCCATTCTTAATAAAGAGAAATCCCATCCATGATGTTACATTTTAAATTCTGTGTTTGTGCTTCGCCAGACAAAGCACTCTTTACTGCCTATGAGTATGAATGACATGTTTCTCCTGTACATTGCAGTCCTCAGTCATATGTAACATTTATAATACACTGATTTGCATATCTATGATTGATTGTCTCTGTTTAATATGTGTGCAATGTAAAGTACACCCTACACTGGTATGAGAGGCACAATAAAATAAATTAAATACATCTCAGAGAGAATGGTAATGGAGACCTTGAGGGGCACTGTTAAAGGATAATTGTGAGGGAATCACTGGCAGGGTTGTCATTGGGGGGTGCCAACAAACATTGTCACACGGGCGCCAGCAGCGCTAAGGCTGGTTTACTGGTTCACATAGCCTTGGCTGCAGCACACAGAGACCTTACAGTGCCACACACAGAGGAAAAAAGTTAGAGGGAACATTGGTTGCAAGATTTTGTTTCTGTGGCAGTTATGTATCAAAGTGGTCCCTTGAACTACCTGGTTCATTTACTGATGGGATGGCTGGCAATGTGAAAGAGCTTTTACTGAAGATTGTCGAGTGCCTTCTTAATTCAGGGCTTACAACATTACTTAGGTAGATCCTGTCAATTAGCTTTTCACTTATATTTTTAGCTTTAGTGTCATACTCCAAGGAACCTAAATTACTCCTATTTCACAGAAATTGGCTCGCTAGTAGATTTTTCAAAGGATGGAAAGAGAGACAGTAAAGTAAGATATTCCTGAATTTTTGAAATGTGAAGTTGTTTGCAAGATTCAATCTTCTGGTTTGATTATTAGGTCAATAAGTGTTGCATATGTGTTACTGTGTGACAATGTAAAGTTTAAGCCTCATGAGGACAGGAATTTTTCTGGTCTGGTTTCATGCAAGAACTCCTCTGATTTTTTTATGACACCTTGGGGTGAGTTTAGAAGTTTTTCAAACCGTTTTCTCTGTGCAGGCAGACTGAACAAGTTGAATACTTATGTTCACACGCTGGCTACATTTTTACCCACCCACAGTCATGGTACCAGTAGCCATATCCTCCCAACTGGATATTTCCAGGGAGCAGGGATTATCCTAGCACGTAAGGCTAAGAACAGCAGATGCACTTTATAAATTGTCTCTATGTGTAGCTCCTGCTTTGTTCTTTGATGAGATGCCACACAAACAAAAAGCATTTTACTTCAGAATAGTGGAATGTTGATTAGTGGGTTAAACCCGAATCAAAGATCGCAGCTCTATGTTTTTCATAATAGCATGCACCATTAAACATAGTATGTGCTATGTGCATCAGCATTTGCACTGTCCCTGCCCCTGAGAGCATATAGCTTCCCTCCCATATGTGAATGTGGGAAGGATCATAGCTTGTGCTACCTGTAAGATGGGGGGAAGCGTGGGCTCATCAAGCTTGTTGAAAAGAGACCTCAAACCGAGGGCCAACGCTTTGCCCTTCTTCCTGATTTCCTCCAGTTGGATGCTATAGCTTCCATTCCCATTGAAATAAACTCCAAGGTACTTGAAGATTTTTACTGATTCAATTCTATCATCCCCCAGACGCCAGGTATGCATCTATTACATTTTTTCTTTGCACTGTTAATATTTTAGTTTTTTTCTGTTATTCACGATAGGCGTGGGTATCAGTCAACAAGCGCTGTAGGCCGACCTTGGTTCTGTTTGCAAGGACTAAATGATCTGCACACAGTAGGTTCGATAACTGGAAGCCCACCGATTTGGAGAGTGTACGTTCACTTCATTTAGTGAAGGTGTGAGGTCTGTAAGGAACAGGTTAAACAAGTTTGAGGGCAAAACACATCAGTTTTAACCCTTGCCTGTTTTTTATTTTCCTTGATAAATGGGAGCCATCCCCTACCTTGATCATGGCCCAGGTGTCTGTGTGCAGTATTTCCACGGCTCTTAACAAACCATTTGGCATTTTTAGGTTTGCCAACTTCCTCCGAAGCCTACCCTGATCCACTGTATCAAAAGCAGATTGAAAATCAATTAAACCAAGGTGGACAGGGTTTGTATTTATTTTTGCAGAATCAATCAACAACGAAAGCACCATAATGTTTGTTGTGGTCCTTGTTTGTTTAGTAAAGCTGGTTTGATTTACAGGAACAATTAGGTATGCCTCAGCCCAATGTTGAAATTCCTCCAATAGAACACCTGCACAGTATTTTACATTATTGTCAATTAAGGCTTTGAAACAGTAATTTATGGGGTTGCCCTAATCTCCCTTTGTATTTTGGGGCAAGATTTCAACCTCTCCATGAGGAAGGACTACTATGGAGCTGAATGGGAAAAGCTGAGCTGTCCAGAAAAGTGGGTCCTCCCTGTAAATGGCTGGTGGGATGGCATTTGGGCTCAAGGCCCCTTTTCTACGTCCCCTTGCAATTTGCCTCTGCACAGTGCAAGGACTGAATGTGCACCTGGCTAATTCTGGGGCCCTCTTCCTTTGTGAGGTTTGAGATGTACTCGCTGGGTCCGGGTCATCTAATTTGCACATTTGTTGTTCCTCCAGTGCCTCTTGATTATAGTGACAGCTCAAGAAATTATACCAGATTGTCTCAGAGTTGTTGGATGCTGCCACTCTTGGGAATAGCCTGTTGATTCATTTACTGTTTGCCAAAAGAAGGTGGAGTTGTTTTCTCTTCTGTCATACAGGAGCTTAGCCCAGAATGAATCCTGAGACACCCTTTGAAGCTGCAATTTTGCTCTTTTTAATTGTTTCCTTAAAGCCCTGAGATCTTTCAGAATGACAGGGTCCATAGGTGAACTTTTGAGGGCTCGGCGAAGGTGGTTGGCTTCCTTTTTTGGTCATCCAGATCATGGGGTTTTACTCCCACCTCTCCAGGGAGTTGACCCTATTCTCTTGATGTTGCCTGTTTATTGAGACTAAATTGACTGGTTTTGCAGTCGGATCTGCAAGTTTTACAATTAATGTTTCCCAGCTGATCAGTGGGTTTTCATCAGTTGTCTTAGAATTAGAATGAATCACCAATAGTTTGGCAATTTGTGCCAGTGCCGTTAGGGAGGCGACTGTGCATTTTATGCGTTTGAGGTTGATCGTGTAACCTGGAGCTCCATTATCTTTTGCGGGTACCTGTGCTTCTAAGTCTAAGTCTAGATTATTTCTTGAGACCGGAGGTCACTTTCCAATTTCTTGCCAAACTCATAAGCACTGACAACTTGCAGTAGTGAGAAACTTACAAATGTGTAGTTAATTAGTGATGCACCAGATCTGGACAGAAAAGAAGGCTCAGGTGGTTTGCCGGGTTGTACCGACCATTCAATGCTCTAAGGCCTAACTGACCTAGGTTCCCTTGTAGGCTTTGACTTCTCCTAACTTCTTATGCCACCTGCGTTGGTATCAACCAAAGTGTTTCTTGGCCCCCTGTGACCTCATTTTTCGGTAGCTTGCTCATTAGCTACATGTAGAAGTGGCCTGTAACTATCATTTCAGTCTTGTTCATTTAGCCTTAAAACCAGGATTGTCTCAGTCAGCATCTCTGTTAGCCTAGCCTTGTTTGCGGCGTTGGGGTGAATGTAGACGTTTACCATTATAATTTTCTTTGGCAGGCTATTTGTAGTATTGACCGTCATTACTACGATTTGCAGGCCAGCATCATCAGTTTCTTGCTCTAGGCTTTCAATATTGCTTGAAGCTCAGACATACATTGCCAGACCACCCTAACTGGAGCCACGTTTGTGTGCTTTTACTGCAGGTATAAAAGCTTGTAAAGCCCTCTAGATGAGATGTGACCTGAGCCCAGGTTTCTTGGAAGAGAATAACATGGAAGGTGCGGAGGTATTGGTAGGTGTCTAGTCCTTCAAGCTTATTAGCCAGGCCATTAAAATTCCAAGAGCAGATCCTAGGGGCTTTGTCAATACCGGTAGTAAGAGCAGTGTCTTGTCATTGTAAAATTCTGGTTTTATTCTAGGCACCAGACAGCCAACCCCACTCTGTGCCACTTCTGGTTCTCTGGCAGACCCACCACAGGGCTGTTCAGCCCAATCAATTTGCTTCTTGCGCTTCTCAGGACCGAGTAGACAGTTCTCGTCAGGTTGATGTTAAGTCAACCTTTTTTTTGTGACTCAGGACATGGGGATATCCTGTTCCCTTGAATGGTGTAATGCTACCCCCCCCAGCCTTGGAATATATTGGCTTCACTCAGGATCTTCTCAATAGAGCCACACACTACTTTAGTTGATTGATTTCACAGACCAGCACCTGGTCAATACATTCAGTTAATAATAAATTATGGGAGGCGGCCTCCCCATCTCATCTATTGTCCGAATGAGCTTGAGGATGTTACCTCTATCTGTTCGCAGGGCTGGTTTGTTTAAAATTGGTCATTAATGTTGCAACATTTTCCCTGTCCTGAGCCATCAGTTTCTTATAGAGATCTGCATCCCTGGGTGCAGATTGTGGCCTGAGTCTTGTTTGAAGACTGGGTAGGCTGCAAGCCTGCTAGGCCATAGGAGCTTTTTGTTGCAACGCTTTCTCTTCCTTGCTTTTTGCTGATTTGGTGGTTCATCCTTGTTTTATTGGGTCCTGTTTAAATCTGGTGAGCCTGCCATTGGTGAAGGTGCCACCCCAGTGTTGGCAGTGTTTGATCCAGCAGTCCCCAGGCCTTCATTGTTTCAGCCAGAAAGGTAGCCACACTTCAGCCCTTCTGACTCTACTGGAAGTGGTACCTCTGAGGGGGCTGCCTTAGTGTTCAGGGGTCCTATGCTCATTTGGGGCCTGTTTATATTCATGTCTTTGAGGTCAACCAGTAGATTCGGCATTGTCACCGGAAGTGTTCACAGCTTGTCTAAGACAGGGGAGCACCAGCACCTCTGCCCTATTTCCTGCATGTCAGCTTGTGCTCTCTTTTGGTTTGCAATTTTCGGTTCGCAATTTTCTCATCAATGCTTCACACATAAATTGCTAGAGTGTTCAGGAGGCTAATTTGTATGTCCATTTTGTTTGCTTGAAAACTGAGTACTTCTTGTGAGCCCAGCAGAATCCTTAACATGGTAGACCATAAGACCCCTTGTGAGTTCTTACTTCCTTTTGGGTTTGGGCTGGAGTTTGTTTGTCCTCATTGTCAGTACCAGCTTAATTGTCAGCTGTTTCCTGAGGGCTCAGCACAGTGGGGGGGAGGGATAGTCACAGCCATAGCACTACCAGGTGGAGTTGAACAGTTGTTATGAGATCCCATTCTCAGTCCCGAGCATTTGACATTTCCTTTCTTAGTCTATAGTCATACCTTACCTTAGCTCATACACCACCCTCCACACCAGAACTCAGCAATCTCTGCCAGCCTAGTTTCCTTCTACCTTGGAGCTTCCCTAGACCTTGGCTTGCATCGCTCTCCATGTGGGATTCGCCGCCTTCTGCACTCGCAGCCATGTTGTCTTGCAAGCTCAGTATCTCCAATGCATGCTTTGCTAGCCTTCAAGGCAGACGCAGGCCTGCGAGCTATGCGGGAGGTCCTGGTAGTTCTGGCACTAACCTCCCCTTCCTGGGAACTGGTTGCAACACAGTATGTGTCTCTGTCTGACATTGCGCCTCCGTGCTGCAAGGAGTGAAAAGCACCCCACCAGCTGGCATAGTGGCTAATGTTCAGTGGTAACGCAGGGGGACAACACAACAGCCCCAGAATGCTAAGTGCTGTTGGGGTGAAGCAGTGCTATTTGGCAGGTATACTGATCACTGGCATTAGAAACCATCAAATACTGTGGAAACTCATGTGCTCCCCCAGTGATGTGGACATCAAGAGCTGCAAGGTACTTGTGTCAGCGGGCCGCAATCTGGGGGCTACAGCTCCAGACGCCTTCCTTTGTGGACTGAGAGTACCAGGTTGACCACCTGTAAGCTGCAGATGTCTCTTGTGCTGCCACTAGCTTCTCGTGGCACCGTTTTCCTCAGCCTCACCTCAGCGGCTGTAAACAACATAAGCTTCACACTCAAACTGCGCCCTCCAGGGTCCTGCCTCTGCTTCTGCTTCCTGCATACTGTGTGAGACTCTGCACTGCTAACCATGCACTCTTGATTCTGTTGTGTAATGTCAGTGGTGCAATATATATAATCAGTGACTGATTCTGGGGTGAGGGAGAGCGAGGCCTCCTCTCGCTCGTGGCTGCTGTCTGGTGCTCGAATCTAAGACAACGCTTTGAGAACCTCAGAAGGAAAGCAAACGGCTTACTCGCGGGGTCCCAGCTCTAGCGGCAGCAAAAGTGCGGACCTCAGGAACGGCTACGCTGGTTGCAGGAATACCCAGTTGCCTGACCTGAAGATGGCGGGGGACAGCAACAAAGAATCAGAGACAACGCAATTCATTTTTTCTACACAGCGGAAATGGATTTGACACATGCTGGGCCTGATAATATAGTGTAGCACAGGACAACAAATTTAGAGGCGATAAGAAGCGTCCCTACCTATTGCGAGGACCAAACAAGGTATTTTGTGTCAATGCTGCGTGGGAGAATGATAGCCATGATCATGATCCACTGTTAGATTGCTACTATATGGTTCTGGAGACACTGCTCTACTGCAAATTACAATTAGAGTTGGTCCATTGAACACCAAAGGACTTCAGCATAAATGCAGACAGTACCAAGTAGCTCCCACGGCCGGGATCATTAGCATTTTTATATCCCTCTGTTACCCTGCCATCCACCTACTTTTAACCAACAGCACCTCATGACTTGTCCTCATTCTTGTTGAGGCTACTTTATCCTTACTGCATAGTAAGACAAATAGGCATATATCATTTTATTTAGGTATGTAAACACAACTAAAGGGTCAGATATGTTTATGCATTTAATAGTTTTACAAAGCTCTTAGGTGTTGCCCTATGACTACTTTAGAAACACTATGGTAGTAAAGAACATGAAAGGAATAGAATTATATGGTGATGAAAAGGAATTGGACCACCTGGATATGGTACACATTAGGAGACACATACATCGTCATCCTAGAAAAAGGTCTTGAAGGACACTTTTGTCTGGTTTTATATTGACTACGCTTTAAAGGGTGAACATTGAATGCATCTCTGAAATGCCAGGTTCAAAGGTGGTTTCTGAACTGAAGGCACTTTACCAGGTTTCTCATAAAAATGGTCCAGGTTGTTCCTAAAGTGAGCCCTCACGCACATAAAGCACCTTTCCTAATTTGTGTTTTGGGCTTTTGAGCTGTGCAGCACTGTCCGATCATGAGGTTTTCATAGGTTGGTAAGGTGAGGCCAGATGCTTAAAGGTATGAGAAAGAGTGACTTCTTTCATGTGAGTGCGGATGAGTGACTGCATGGATGAAAGCATAGAGGTACTTTCTTTAGTAAGCCAGACTAATTTACTTGGACAATGCCTTCTCATAGTGCAGACACCACGAAACAATGTTTAGTAGTTCCATCTTGCTTCTAATTCATTATTTGTTTATTATACACATGTTTCTTTTACAGGTGCATTAGCCCATCATATCGGATTGGAACAGGTAGCACAACCTTTGAATATTTAGTTTCACATAAAGCACCCAACTCCTTGGCTCTGCACATGCCCAAGGAAGTCCAGGTTCACACCTGCTCCCGCCATTCTGAAATATGAGAAAGCTTTTTGCAGCATGAAAGGGTTTTCTCGCTAATTCCTCTTGCATATTGTAAATAGCTGGGCGTTGTTGCCATGTGGCTCTCTTCTATGGCCCACATGTGGAGGGGCACTTAAGGTGTGACAGGAGCAGGGCTTTCCCAGAGAAACTTAAGACAGAGAGTGAACATCGGGAAAAAAGAGTTTATCTTTGCAACAGACAAAGGCCCTTATTAAAAGTTCATGGCTAAATCCCAACATTTAATATACATCTCATTTGGTTTTGTGCGGAACAGCTCACTTTCAGGAGAGCAGGAACCTGCATGTCTCCATCCGTTTCAAAACTTTAAATAAGACTCATAGGGCCATATGTAGGTAGCCCAATACCGGTCGGTAACGGTCGAAATTACCGAATTTTGCACGTTACCGACCGGTATTAGGCATTTGAGATGTAGGTGGCCAAATTGAAGGATTCGGTAATTTACCGAATCAGTAATTTAAGGAATCTGTAAATTACTGAATACTTGAAATACCGAATTGGTAAATTACTGAATCCGTAATGTAGGGAGCACTCAAGTGAGTGCATTTCTGAGTCAAGGATTCGTTATTTACCACCAACTACAAGTTGGTGGTAAATATCGAAAACCTTTGAAAAAGCAAATTAGTTTTTTTCCAAAAGTGCCATGTGGCATGTATGTGGCATGCATGCCCTTAGGGCATGTATGTGTGCCACATGTGCACACGTGCACGATTCAGGGGTGCAACAGGGCGTCAATGTGACACCCTACCACCCTTGAATATGCACCCCCTATTACTGATTCGGTATTTACCGAATCGGTAGTAGTGAATGGCTTCCCATTCCTTCCTATGGGCCTCCAGGCCCATAGGAATGAATAGGAATTACTGAATCAGTAAATACCGAATCGGTAATACTGAATATTACCGATTCGGTAAAATTTAACCGAATATTTCGCAACATACCATTTCCCAATTCTGAAATACCGAATCTGTAAAATTCGGTATTTTAGAATCGGTAAATTTGGATTACCTACACATGGCCCATACTGTTTAGACTGTTGTATTAGCACTTGTTTAGGAGAACATGACAGTTCAGGATGTAATTTAGTATCTTATATCTTAACTTTAAAAGATACATTGCAGCAATCAACTCTGTACATGAGGCATACATGCAACCACACACGCACTCACATTGCATGCCCACACAAATGAAAACATGAGCACAGCGAACTGCCGTGGAAGATAAGGGCAAACACACATACACTCAAACAAACAAAAAGAAGCATACAGGTGCCCAAACACATGCACATCCACATAATGCATTCCCTCACAAATGCACCCACAAACACGCACACATGCAAACACACAGAAACGTGCCATAAAAGACAAACGCACCGAAGCTTACAGAAACAAGCAAAGGTAGGTAGTGCAGCCCTGCCAAGTGCCACGCATCACGTGTGATCCTAACGCATTTGAAGGCAAGTTCTCGCATCACCACATTAAAAATAATCATAACGCATTACAGCGCTTCCTCAGTGTCAAGCAGGAGCACTGCAATATATTAATTCACAGTGTCTGTTTGAGCAAAGCTGGAAGCACTTGTTCGCGGTGCTCACGGCTTAGGGGAAGACTCCGCTGCGGTCCGCTCTGGATACATTTTACCTGGTCCCAACATTCCGATTCACGTGACCTAACACCATGAGAGTGACTGTAAGGATCTGTCCAATGACTGTGCAGCTGAGAGAGGACATTTAAAGGAGGCTGCAGGGGGCAAGCTGGCAGAACTGGCCTGAGGAGTTCGAGGTGCTCACTGTTATTTTCTCAGCCCTCTTTCCTTCAGGTCGGATGACTGTTCTGACTGCGAGCAGTGATGCAGCGTCAGCCGAGTCCGCACAACAATTAACTGTGCAGCAGGGACTGTGGTTCAGTGTAGCCCCTGAGGTAATCAGTGTCAGGGACACTTCTGTTTACATTTCACGTTTAACTAAATATTGTATTACCTTGAATGCGGACAGCAGCTTTCACCATTGCACACATGGCCTGGGCTCCAGTCTGGCACTTAAATCGACATTACCTTTACACAAAATGAGTATTACCACCCATTCCCAAAAGCTCTAATAAATGCCACTAAATTATAGAAAAGAGTAATGGCAAACTCAAGCAAGCATCAGTCGAGGGGAGGTGAGGCACAAGAGTGTAAATATGGGAACGAGGCTAGTGATCCTTAGTTCTTACAGTGTTTAATATTTTATTTACCCCAACAAACACGACTGAAGGAACTATGAATTATGTCACTATTACATGTAAGGTTGGCATTAAACCAATGGGAAGGTTCTTGTTCATGTCATCAAGGGCTGTATTGTGATAACTTTACACCAGTCTAAAAACAACACCGTGTAGGAGAGTAGGATATGCTTATTATGGTTACCCCAACTTTTTGCTGGTGTTTCACTGTTTTTTTTACTTTAGTCTGGCTGAGGCCCTGCTAACCAGGACCTCAGCCTATCTGCTTTCTCTCTAAAATGATTGCATGTACATTAGGTACACGGGGCGTGGCTAGGCCAGCCAAGATGGCGGACACACTTCCATAGTGCTCCAATTGGCTGCCCACAATGCCGATGAAATGCTCCATGTAGCCAGCTAAGAACCTGCAAAAAATTATAGCGCTGCGATGATGTGCCGCTGAGAGGACCTCCGGTACCTCTGAAGGTCACCCCACTGTACTAGACTTCCCGAGTAGGCACAGATCTGCGGCGGCCTGGGCTCACCTAAGATGGCGGCGACCATCCTCTGTGGGTTGGGGGACTGGCGGTGACGAGCCTGCGGAGCTGGAGACCCGGTGAGGCGGTCCTGCCACAACCTAGGATCCGCCCAGGTGCCAAGCCGGCATCCCCGCACTGGCGCAGTGTGCAAGAGGCGCAGGAGTGAAGAACAATGGGCACACGCAAAATGGCGGTGCCCATCCCCCAGTGAATGGGGGTCTGACAGTGTGGCGCCAGCGGGAGTGACACCACAGTGCGGTGGTCCCGCTACAACTCGGGGGCTGCCCGAGCACTGAACCACCCTCACCAAGCCAGCGCAGTGAGTACGCCACGGGAGACTAGGGGCCTGAGGTGACGCGGCGTCCCCGCTCCCGACCTCCCTGGCCCGCCCGACCAGCTGCCATCCATGGGGCTGCTCGCGGTGAGCCCGGCCTGCCACCTGCACCAGCCCGCCACCTGCACCAGCCCGCGAGGTCCTGCGGCGTGGGGGGAAAGAGGAGACAGACTGCAGGGGTCGCGGGGGTGTCTGTGCTGAGGTGCCCCCCATTCCCCCCCCAGGTATACGGCCCTCCCCTCCCCTCCCCTCCCAACAGCCATCGGGGAGAGGGATCACAGGAATAGGGCGGAGGTGGGATAATACACGGGCCCCCCACGGAGGTATCTATGGAGCATGGGAACCAGAAGAACCACACACTGACCATGTGACATCACTCTGCCCTACTACTGTGGGGATCATTGACAGGGGGTCCCCATTCCCCCAGTCTCGAGTGCCTGCAGCGAGATCGTAGGAAAACCCCCGCTGGGATCTGGGCCACAGTCAGGGGATAGTGGCTGCCCCACCAACACTTGCCATTCCTACAGAGCCCGGGAGACGCGCACCCCCATCCCCGCTTGCACACAAAGGCAGTTTGCGTAAGCCACTTCTGCAACGCCCAAGGAAGCCTGCAACCTGAACCCGATGAACACCCGTGTGACGGCCCGACTAGGGTAAAATATACTTTATTGTATAGTTAGTAAAAACCATTACAAAAAGTAGAAAAAGAAGCATTGGTTAAAATAAATTATCAATGTGCATCCATGATTTAGACTTAGTAACATTAAAAAACAAGATGACATACAGTGAACGTCAAGTGTCAAGGCGAATCAATTATATGTTGTCCGTTTACTTGTTGTGGAACGGTGAGTGAAATTCATCTTCCATTGACTGGCAAAGAAGAAACAGCAGGTGCAAATCTTACGTGACATTAAAAAAGAGAGAACTAAATCTTGTTTACTCTAAAATTAACGGCATATCTAAAATAATTTCAACCTTGTGAGGTAATACCTCTTTTGTTCTCAAAGTTCATGACAAATTTGACTAATCTGCAGATTAATTGTAGATCCGCTGTACACAAAACCTGTATAACAGCGGAGCGACAGGTACGTACTCTATATTCCATGAACTTTGTCTTTAACCAGTACCGTCGTTCCTGATCCAGTGCAGGACAGATGCAGAGTAGGTGGATAAAGTCTTGTTTTGCATCGCCACACAGATCACACTCCTTAGTGTCTGGTTTCCTCCAATCCGGTTTGTCTGCATTTGTCGGCAGATTACCCATCCTTAAATTAAGATATTTCGTTTTGACATATGAGGAAAAGGAAAGCCCTAGATAGGCTGCAGGTTTAAGCACTTTATATGATTGGATTATCATCCAGGCATGCGCTCGGTAACTGAGGGTTAACTTGTCATTGATTAGCGAGTGCCTGTTTGCAGCCTTTTTAATCGCTTGCTTGAATGATGATACCGGTAACTTAGTTTGCCACAAGGATGTAAGTTCAGTAGTGTCGAGGGATAGTTTTAGATACTTAGCGTATTGAGAGTTGGGATTTTTTTGCATTGCTTCCCACGTGGCTTGGTTGATTCCTGTTTCCCTGTTCATCCAAATATCGTACCAGAATTTAATGGTCTCGTACTTTTTTTGCAGGTCTTGGGATTGCAGGCCGAACTCCAGTCGGACCTGCGCAGGTGAAGCATTAGACGACACACTAAAAACCCGCTTGTAGACTCTGATTTGGATACGGTCTAGAAGCTGTGCACTTCTGCCATGATGTAACACACTGCCATAGCCTATTGTGGGTAGTAACTTGGCTTTGATGACTGTCAGAAGTGGATTAAAAAACGGGCCTTTTAGCTGTTTGGAAATACTGTTAAACGCATGTAACAGGGCTATTCCTTTTTTTTCGATGACATCGAAGTGCATGGAAAAGTTAAGGCGACTGTCCAATTGTATTCCAAGGTACTTGTAATTGCCCACCACTTCCAATTTTTTGTTGTCTATGATGAAAACCGGCAGGGTGTTACGTCGACGTGTCAGTATCATGATCTTTGTTTTCTGACTGTTGATTTCAAGGAGATTGAGTTTTGTATATTTTGCCAATTCATGCAGGAGGCGTTGCAGACCTATTTTTGTCTGACTTAAGAGCACCACATCGTCGGCATAGGAGAGATGTGTCAGACGTAGTGTTCCTAGCCGCGGTGGGTGAGCATTGGTCCCGTCCAGCCTTGAGGTTAGGTCTGCCAAGAACAGATTAAAAAGATGAGGGGCCAACACACAGCCCTGTTTTAATGCGTCATGTGTGTTAATCTTCCGTGTCAGCCGGTGCCCATTAGCGATCTTTACCTGCATCCAGGTGTCTGTGTATAAATCCATTATAGGGTTGAGAATTGCATCCGGCAAGCCCTGCTGCTTTAATTTGGACCATAGTAGTTGACGGTTGATACGGTCAAAAGCCGCTTTGAAGTCAACAAAGCAGGAGTATAATGCTTGATGGTTTTGCATACTTTTTTCGGCGATTAAACTTATTGCCATGGCGTTTGCCATGGTACCTATACCCCTACGGAACCCAGTCTGGTTTACCGGGATCTTTTGATTAACCTCAGACCATTTTAGAAGGTCAATTAACACCAAGGATGCGTAGTATTTAGCTTCAGCATCAATGAGTGCAATTAGACGGTAATTTGCTGGGTTTTTACGGTCTCCTCCTTTGTAAATCGGGTTTATAATCGCCCCTCTCCAACTTTCTGGCAGCCGGCTCGTGTCATTTATTGACCTAAATAGGATGTTTAACTTGCGTGCCCAGAATTGAGGGTCCTCCTTGTAGATGGCCTGGGGGACGCCATTTGGCCCAGGTGCACAGTCTTGTCTGCTTCTCTTAATTATTTGCAATGTTTCGAATTCCACATATGATCTTGATGTCTGGACTCCGCCTCGTTGGATAACACTCATGTTGTTAAATTCTGCAGGGACAGTGGTCTTCACTTCCACTGTTTTAAATATTTTATGAGCTGGTTTTGTGGGTGGGACCAGTTGGTTTACTGAAAAAGTATCAAGTAAATGTTGGACCCATGCATTTTCCGTGACACAGGTCATACTTGTTGTTTGTGCTGATCTATTTAGTGAATTTACTTGCGACCAGAATGCTCTGGCCCGACTAGGGGTGAGGGGGCAATACCAACGCACTGGGCGGGAGAGAGTTGCTGGTGGCCTGGGAGGACCCCCCCTCACAGTGAGACCCCCCTGAGAACGCGCCAGGCCCGAGCACCGGCCTGGCAGGGACCGGCGGGGGCGACATCGGCCGGCGAGTGGCCATGAAGAACACCCACCCCTTTATACAGGGTTGAGGACACCCGATCACACGGTGGGGGCAGAGGTGGTGAGTGCCCCCTCATCTGAGGGCCCTCCGTGATACCTGGAGGTACGAGACCTGTCGCCAACACCGATCGGTCGCAGACGGTGGCGATGGGGAGACCGCAACGCACAATAACCACAACACCAGCGCCAGCAATGAGGCGTTTGCCTTCCCCAGGTCCATCGGGCAGGCCAAAGTCTGGAGAGCAACCGCAAAATCAAGACATGCCGTCCAAGCTGGACAAGGTACTAGCAGCCATAGAACACTCCCGGCTATCCATGGAAAACAAATTTGGGGAGCTCGCATCTGACATTAACCTCTTACGAGATGACCACAGGAAATTGGCCGAGAGGGTGAGCCACGAGGAGAAGACGCTCCATGACCTAGGACCACAGGTCCACCTCCACCAAGAAGCCATCAAGGAACTACAAACCAAAGTGAAATCCCTGGAACAAAAGGCAAATGATTTAGGGGGTCACTCCCATCGGAGCAACATACGTGTTCTCAACTTGCCCGAGGGAGTGGAGGGGGCAGACCCCATAGGTTACACCGAAACCTGGATAAAATCATTTACCCGAGCCCATGACCTCACGCCTTTTTTCTCAGTGGAAAGGGCACACCGGGTCCCATCCAGACGACGGCCCGCGGGCTCCCCGTCTAGACTGTTTTTGCTTAAGCTATTACACTATCAGGATAGAGACACTGTACTTCGTGCAGCCAGATGAGTGAAGACGCTCAAGGTGGAAGACAAACATGTGATGTTGTTTCCGGATTATTCCCAGGCAGTACAACGCCAACGGGCCACATTCCTTGCGGTCAAACAAACCCTCCGACAACACAATATGCAATATGCGCTCCTCTTTTTAAGGAAAAAGACAATATATAGCAAACTAATGATAATATATCGCCCTTATATCGACCTCATATCACATACTATGTAGTGAATAATAATAATTTGCTGAGACAGTAATGTATCAAAAAATATTTGATTATTTTATTTCTGTTTGTTAACTTTTGTTATTTTTTTTGAAGGAGAAATCTTTATCTTTTTTAGCTCACTTAATTTATAAAAAACACATGTACTTCATATAATTTAACATTCAATAACATATAATACACATACTGACAAAAACTAAACAATATTAACAACA
Source organism: Lissotriton vulgaris (assembly GCF_964263255.1). NCBI lineage: Eukaryota > Metazoa > Chordata > Amphibia > Caudata > Salamandridae > Lissotriton > Lissotriton vulgaris. The sequence continues at coordinate 455,997,305 of NC_141696.1, read as the reverse complement.
GTGCAAAGAAAAAACGTGCTATACAATATATTCAGTCGGTGGAAAATATTGAAGAAGGCAATGCGGTAGAATGGAATACAACGCGTTTTGTCCAAAGGGCCTTCGTCAGGTGACCGTCATTTGTATATTACATATAGACTGGTGTATAACATAAACCTATATGGAAAGAGGTGAAAAAATATATAGAATACAGATATAAATATTTGGAAAACAATGATGTATATTTCCTTAGATATACTGTCTAGGCATTTTAAGCAAGGTCGAAAAAATCCATCTTCATGACAATTTTGTTTATATTAATCTAGCGTCGGATGTTTCTCATTTCAAAATGTAACACCATATTTTATATAAAATACACTAGCAATTAAATCACCTTTTTTACATGATATATTTTAAGCTCATTCATTACAATATCATAAAACAGTCGCTTGCAACATTTCATTTGAAGCACTCTAAGTTGTATCGTCCCTATCTTGGCCTCATAAATTTCTTTTGTACTTCCTTGTATTCCTCATCTTAAAAGTAAAACATAGAACGCGATAGATAGATGAAATTTAAGAGATATACAGAAAAAAATAGAGCAGAAAACAATGATCTGAGTATTAGTGGGTTTCTAGTATAAAACTTCTTATTTACTCACTTCCACTTATTTTAGTTGAGCGCACGATCTGATTTTCCAAAGACAATTTAATTATCTTTTAGTATCTGTAGGGTATTGTCGAAATATATAGAACACTGAAAAAACAAATATGCTCTTATTGTAAAACCAGAAGACTTTTTTTCTAAAATTAAACTTTATTGGCACAAATTAGTATTCGCCTATGTGGGGATACCTGATATTCTTTATTTTAGGATCCCCCGTTGTCTGTAGATATGCACAAAATTTGATTTAGAGGGAACGAAGGTCATAAAGAGTTCAATACATATTCTTCTCAGGTATGCAAACAGGTGCTGACCTAAAATTAAAACAACTTGGCGATTATTATTTGAAGAACCGGGATACTTTTGAACAAGATGTTTTTAAATAGAGACTTTTCCCAGCCCGCCTCAAAATAATCCATGCAGGGAAGACGCACTTCTTTACAGATCCAGAGGAGGCGTGGCGATGGCTGGAACACCACGAGGGTGACTTACCGGACTGACGTACCACACTGCGGCACACTGTTTCCAACAAACGGAGGCAGCAACCCAAGAAGATTTCCCTCACACAACTGCGCCGCCCGGCAAACGCCACGCAACCAGAGGTCCCCCGGATCTGGAACAAATAATAGCGGACAGACGGAAAACCCTACGAGCAGCGACGGAGGCCCGACACGCAGTGGACGACTCGGGGCGAGAACGCGGCCCTCACATAGTCACATCTGAGGATGAGGAACAAAGCAAAACACGCACCTCCAGAGAGGGCTCCATTTTCCCACTACTGGTGACACCACAAACAGCTGACACCTTAATTTGAACATCGCTAGCTGGCAAATCCGATGTGCTCGGGTGACCTCGGTGGGGTTGAATACCGGAAGGCGGCGCAACATACTGGTGCAGGTAATGGCAATGGGGAGCGCATTTACATAGACACTACGCAGTGGGAAGTCTGACATCGAACACTCAGCGGTGACGCCAAACCACCCCTTCAACGAAATGAGCTAGAGACAGTACATGATGTACAGTTTGGACTTATTGTGTCAAGCGATAGGCCCTTTATGTTGGGACAGTTTCCCAGGAATTGGTATTATGTTTCCCCACCCCTTCTCCCTTACTGTTACCACTGCAGGGATGAACAACTGGACTACTAATGGACATGTGGGGGGTGATTGTGCCGGTGGGGGAGGTCCCAGCTATGCACCACGACTACAGGTAATAAGGCCCTCCGTGACCCGGTAGCAAACATGATGAGACTCCCTAACACAGACATAAAGTTCATTACGCTGAACGTAAGAGGGCTGCATACCGCAAGTAAACGATATGCAGTATACGCCTACTTAAAGCACCAACAAACACACATTGCCCTCCTGCAAGAGACCCACTTGACAACTACGGAGGTCGGACGCTTACAGCGAAAATGGAGAGGCATAGTCTGTGCCACTGGGTACTCCGCGTTCGCCAGGGGGTAATAATATGGATGAGGCCAGGGGTCCCATTCATGGAACGGCATAGGGTGGTAGATAAGGAAGGACGCTATGTGTTCCTAGAGGGCCTATTGGATGGGCAATCAGTACTGATAGGCAGTATCTACGTTCCCAACACTGAACAGCATATGTTTTGAAGCGTCCTCACGAAAACACTGGCACACCACACTCACACCCCCTGAATAATAGGTGGAGATTACAATTGTGTCCTCGACGCAACCCTGGACCGCCCACATCCCCCCACCCCCGGCACAATCACCTGTACATAAGCAGACAGAATTATTAAACATTTGAGTGAACCAGTGGGCACTAGAAGATGCATGGAGGGCACAACACCCTACCACAAAACTTTACTCATTCCTCTCTGTCCCCCATAATCTGAGGGTACGCCTGGATAGATTTCTATGCTCCTCAGCCCTACACGCGAAGGTACACCACACAGACTACCTGGGAAGGGTGCTCTCTGACCACGATGCACGCTCACTGACCCTGAGATGGAAACCGCCACACCCTCCAGTCCCCACCTGGAAGCTCCCCCGGGACTGCGTAACGGATCCGGTTTTCGCACATGACCATGGGGAACACCTGCAGGACCACTTTACACTTAATGCAAGGACAGCGTCCTCTAGACTTTTAGAATGGGACGCACATAAGGTAGTGGCGAGGGGTCAATGCATACAGCAAGTAGTGGGCGTGGGTAGACTTCTAGAAAGGACCCTACAAGACGCGGAAGACACGTTAGCAAACCTCACAAAATCGGACGGCCATGGCGGAGTCGTTCCGGATCGAGTGGCCGAAGCAAAAACGAGATATATGGAAACACTGCGCGACCTCCGCAAATATAATTTTAGAGCCTATGCTGCTAAGATACACCATGAAGGCAATAGAGGAGGGACACTGTTGGCTTGGTTAGCCAGATAAGAAACAGAAGCGAAGCCAGTAACCGAACTTAGAGACCAGTACCGACGGCTCCAGACCTCCCAACTTGCTATCTTACAGGTCTTCTACACATATTACTCCAGCATTTACTGAGTACCGTGGCAGGGCGACCACCAAGCAACAAAGAAAAACCAAAGGTGTTGATGGACGGAGCGTTGACAATACAAACACTCACCCCCCAGTCAACTGATCTGGGTTTAATCCATCACCGTTCTTTAGCTCACTCCGCCACCCCAGTTCAGACATGGCCATATGCAAATCAGTCTGACCCTGTGCCTCATGGGAACAGTCCAGCCCGAACTGACAAGCCATGTCTTCCCTGGACCGGAATCAAGCTTCCCAGGACCGGTTTCTGGCATTACAGCTGTCTTCAGCTGGCTTGCTTGACTCCAGTGGCAAAATGAGCAAGGGACTCACTTCTGAGCATACCCTGCCAACTTAGGGCGAACAAAGAAAAAACAAAGGTGATGATGGACGGAGCGTTGACAATACAAACACTCACCCCCAGTCAACTGATCTGGGTTTAATCCATCACCGTTCTTTAGCTCACTCCGCCACCCCAGTTCAGACATGGCCATATGCAAATCAGTCTGACCCTGTGCCTCATGGGAACCGTCCAGCCCGAACTGCCAAGCCATGTCTTCCCTGGACTGGAATCAAGCTTCCCAGGACTGGTTTCTGGCATTACAGCCGTCTTCACCCAAGCAGCAGTCACATTGTTTCACAGGATAGGAAAAAGCTGGTGCGCAAAATAACACCAGCGGAGGTGAAACAGGTGATAAAAGCATTGGCCAGGAACAAAGCCCCAGGGCTGGATGGGTTCCCGCTCGAATATTATAGCACCTTCTCAGCCCAATTGGTCCCACAACTGACCATCATGTTCAACGAGGCGCTCAAGGTGGGGGAACTCCCAGGTTCCCTTAGAGAGTCGATTATGGTTACTTTTTTGAAACCACACTGGGAATCCACACTCCCATCGTCATACTGGCCGATCACCCTACTAAATTCGGACTGTAAAATATTGGGTAAACTACTGGCAGAAAGATACGCCCAAATCCTGTCCCCGCTAATCCACCCTGACCAATGCGGGTTCATACCGAACCGTAACACATCACACAATCTCCGCAGACTATTTCATGTTCAGGACACAACTCAAGGGCTTTTTACTAATGGGGCATGCCTTATATTAGATCTCAAAAAAAGGCATTCAACACGCTCCTGTGGCCGTATCTGTTTGATGTCCTCAGACGGAATAACATGGGCCCGGGCCTGATAGCATACACTAAACTTCTGTACACGCGCCTCACGTCCAGAGTCAGGATGGGCCCCTACATTTCCTCAGAGTTCGAGATGGAGAGAGGCACCAGGCAGGGATGCCCACTGTCAACCCTCCTGTTCGCCCTAGTGGTCGAACCCCTGGCGATCCATCTCCGGCAGGGAGGTGAAACATGGGGGATTCCAATAGCAGGCACTAGACATTGCGTATCCCTATATGCGGATGATCTATTGATTTATGTACGCGACGCCACCAGTGACCTGACAAGCATTTGGAGTGCATTAGAAAGCTTTGCGGTGATCTCGGGCCTTAAGGTAAACTGGGCGAAATCCTCACTTTACCCATTGAGCCCCCATATGGCCCCGTTTGAGATCCAGATAGGAGCCCAAACCTTGGCGTGGAACACAGACGCACCCCGTTGTCTCAGGGTGCAGCTATATCACACTCCAGAGGACCTATATGCAGCGAACCATCGTAAAACCCTGGCGGGCCTCCTAGCGGCAATAGGATTCTGGAAAACACTGCCGCTGGCGCCCATAGGCCGAGTGGCGCTGGCAAAAAGGATCATGGTCCCTAGACTACTGTACCACTTTGTAAACCTTCCAGTAATCCCACCGCGCCTGTTCTTCAAAGAGCTGGATAGTCTCCTCACGGAACTGGTTTGGGGAGGGGGGCGGCGACGGGTCGCGCTAACCACACTCTATCTACCCACGACAGAAGGAGGTCTGGGAGCGCCAGCATTCGAAGCGTACTTCCTAGCGGCCCAGCTCCAATGGCTGTCATACTGGACAGTGGGGAGACACGTCAGCGAAACCATCACCAAAGTAGGTCCCACGCCGCTACCCGCACTTTACAGAATGCTACTGCCTGTCTCTAAGCCCATACATACCCGTCCACTACAGATGTCCATAGCCCGCTCTTGTATGATGCATATCCATCGCATGTCCAAAACACGGCCCCCATACTCACCCCTGTTGCCACTGGTAGGATTCCCATGGGGGGACTCCTACTACACGCAAGGAATGCTCCAGGTTTGGACGAATGTATCCGTCACAGAGATAGAATCCTTCTTTGAAGAAGGACAGCTGAAGTCATATGAGCAGATGATGGAACAGTACGATCTACCTCCCGGGCAATTCCTGCTCCATAGACAGTTAATAGATAGTAGATGATGGTACTGGAATCCCACGACGAAAGAGCCCATACAACACCCAGTGATACACACGATCCTACACATGAGGGTGGGGCGACATTTGGTTACCTGGCTCTACAAGGCAGTACGCACATTGCTCCTCCCATCCCTTCAACCTCTACGTCAGAAATGGGAGACAGATATAGGTAGGGTAGTGCACGACAGGGAATAGGACATTGACCTAGAATTTCCCCCAAAAATCTCCAGGAACGCCAGATTCCGTAATATGCAGTTTAACATTCTCCATAGAGCTTATCTCACGCCACGTCGCTTGCATCAATTCTTTCCCAACACAGACTTTGCCTGCCCCCGCTGTCAGGCCCCAGATGCAGATTTTAAACACATGTTCTGGGACTGCCCCATACTTCAGGGGTTTTGGGACATGGTCCATCGAACCCTGGAAGGCATCACGGCAGTGTCACTTTCTGTCCCTGGCCATCTATTGGCAAAAAGGGGGATAGCCATGCATTGGAGGTCCCTCACGGGACCACCGGACGCAGTGTGGATAGGCACCATGAAAAAATGAGGGGCGGCGGAGGAAGAGACTCTCCGTGACGAGGAGGTGAAAGGACACCGCAAACACCCAATATCACTAGAGTGGGCCCAACTACTACACGAGTTCAAGGAAGCAACACGCCCACAGGAGACACCAACGACCCCACAATCCCCAGCCCCCACAGCGAACCCAGCCCCTTTGGCTTCAGTGACCCCATAACCAGCTACTCCACAGGATACCAGGACCCGTACCCGGAGACGCCCACAACGCAATGCATACAAATAACCCCCCCCCCACACTACCTTAGAATTTACTTGGGGATAACCCCCTCCCCGCAGTAACAATGTTGGTGACCTTCCGCTCCCCCCAATTCCCCCCTCCCGACAAGTTCGGTCCACACGTTGGAACAGTTAAATAGTTCAAGCTGGAAGGGGTATTACCCCCCTTTTCTTATCAAACGGTTTATTGGAACATACCTATAGACACAGTTGACATGATACCGCATATAGACATCTATCTTGTGGGCCCCGTTGACTATGCCCGAGATATCATCACACGTGTCCACATAACACGGGGCTGTTACACGGCTCTGAGGGATAAGACAGATATCCACGAAGGTTTCCCCACTTTGTAAAAGGGGAGCCGATGCACTTGAAGGAATGTAGCTGGGACACACTAACGGACTGAATTGCATGGAAGATGCGACCGGCACAGGATTCATGTATGACGATGTATGTTGGCCTATACTAGTATTCCCCCCCCGTTCCTCAGCTCCCCTGTTAGCCCAGCTCCCTACTTAGAGGCCCCTGACTACCCTGCCCATGCCCCCCAAACGCCAGCAGCCCGCATCGGCCTGTCCCCGGCCACCTTCCAAGCCCGCGCGCCCCAGTCCCCGCAAGGCCCCATAGGCCCACCGGCAGCCATTTTCCATTCCCAAGGTCCCTGACTCCGTGGGCTTAGCATGACCCCAGCCCCATCGAAGCTTAGGCTCCAGACGAGCCAGCCCCCATTGGGAGGGTGAGGGCTACCCTAGTGAGAGAAGAGAGGGAGTTTTGATGGCACCTCCGGCCTCCCCTGAGAGACTGGATTCTGTCACACCTCTGGTCTTCCCCTGGGGGCCAGTTTCGATTGGACCTCTGGCCTCCCCGAGTGCTGGCTCCAGACCTGCTGGGCGTCTGGGAATTCCCGGACGCATCCTCAAAGGGATCAAAGGACCAACCGCCGGACCTCCACCTACGAGGGTCCGGACATCAAAGAGACCCTGGACTATATCAAGGCCTGCCCCTGAACTAGCGGCAGTTGTATCTTGGACAAGGAAGCCCTGCTGATCTGATCGCGGCTGAACTGAACTTCGTAACTCTTCGAGCCCTGCTGACTCTGTTGCGGCTCATTCTCGGAACTGGAACATCGGAGCCCTGCTGACCTCGTCGCGGCTCAAGCTTGAACCCTGAAGATCTACATCGAACATTCTGAGCCCTGCTGACGTGGTCGCGGCTCCTCACGAGCTAACCTCCGGATCGAGCCCTGCTGACTTTGTCGCGGCTCGAGGAGTACTCTAGTCCGGCTGGTCAATCGACGCTACCAACACAAATTGAACCATCCTCAAGTGAGTAAGACCTCCAGTGCGACTACCATCTTCCGTAACCCCCCAGCTTGAGGATTGAGAGCTGTACGCAGGGTACGCTACGTACTGGCCAAAGAGACTAAGACTGTCCCGCTACCCCTTCCCTGAAACCTTGAGAGTTTGGCGATCCCTTGATCCTGTGTACATAAGAGTGCTAATTCTTTTACCTGATTATAAAGAAATTGATATCGGAAACCACACAGTGTGGTGTCTGTTCATAAGTGTGGTGTGGTCCTCGTGTGTACGATTCAATACTTGGGGTCTCCCCCTGTGAGGATCTCTCGTTAAGGCTCGGCATTATTGGTGGGAGAGGCGGGTCACGGAGGAGTCAGTAAACATAATCTGGCCTCTGGGACTGCCCCTTCTAACACTGTGTCAGTGGAACCCTGCCTGAGTAATTCAAGAAGGAATGTTAGGAGTAGGATCTCACAGTTGGAGAAGGGCTGAGCACCTAGCTGGGTGCTCCTGGTGGGGCTAATATCTATAATATTACTATGCTGTAGCCAACCTGAATAAATCCTCCTGAAATACTACTTCCAGCGTGGACTTGGTTACTACATACTGTATAGTCGTTGTCATGATAACTGTACGAAATAACCAAAAATCAAATAAACAAATTTAAACAAAAAAAAATGTACATTAGGTACACTCCAGAATGGTTACTGGGTTACCCTTGTGAGTCCCTAGTATATGGTACCTTAGGTACCAAGGGCATAGGTACCCCAGAGACCACCAGGGGCTGAAGCATGTATTATGCCACCCTTGGGAAGCCTTCCAAAATGGCACCACAGGTCTGCTACTACAGCCTGGGTAAGGTGGTGCATGCACCCCTTACTAAGATTTAGGTTACCTATATCTACCTTTAATCACTGACACATATAAACCTATAAGTCATTCCTATGGGCAGGGATTATCATTCCTGCTTGGTTTTGTGTGAGAGGGTGCCCATGCATGAGCAGGACCCCTCTGCAGCTTTCGGAATCTATTCTCTGAGGCTGTTCTGGGATGCAGCCAAAGCATATACTCTTAAGTGCATTATAACTTCGCAGTAAATGCTAACTTTGGAATGGCTGCATGGAAACATGTCATGTTTGGTGTCAAACACTTTGGAATCCTACCCCCATGCCAGTTCTGGTGGCCGAGGTATAATTACACCCTTCTAGAGGGAAAAGACTTGTACACACTTACCTAACCGGTAATAGTTTAAAAGAGCCCCAGCATCACAAAATGGATGCTGCAGCCACAGACATGAGTCTGAACTCCTGCTGCTGGACGAAACTCTGGCAGGGGAGGCCTAGACAATAGGCTTCCTGTCACAGGGAGGTGTAACCACCTCCCAGACAGGCTTTAGTGTATTGGGGCTGGGTGGGTGCCTTCATAGAATGCTTTTCTGACAGTGCTGGGGGCACACTTGGTGTCCCTGTGCATACCCCAGGTTGCAGGGGCACTCAGCCTCTGCTCTGGCATGAAACTGGACAAAGAGAAAGGGGTGTAACCACCCCCCTCCCTGGAACCTCCCATATGTCGGTCCATAGAGTATGTCCAACCCCCTAACTTAGTATAAATATGGGATCACAGTCCTTAGGACTTCATATTACACCTGGGCGAAACTCTGCAACATATATTCCTATATATATATTCCTGGAACTTCTACATTCTACATCAACTAGAACACAGAAGAATCTCCCTTGAGGTCAAGGAGCGACTCCCCTGTTCAAACAGGCACCAAAGAAGCATGTTGCCTGTCTGCATTTCCAAGGCTTCCACCAGAATCCAATGGATTTGGGACTCAGGACATGAACTTCCAAACTTGTCACAGGCCAACACGAGATCCCAGCAAAGCTGAGACCCGCTGCCCTCACGAGTGACGTGGGACCGGAACTCCTGGACACGGACATATTTGCAAGTGCATCAACTTCCTGAGCTTTTCAGAAGCTGTGCATTGGGATGCTTATAGTCCACGCTCCGAGCACCATTTGCACCAAAGATTGTGGGCCTACACTCCACTAGTGTTCCGCGAGCCTGCTTCTAGCATTTCTGCTTGAGAGCCCTTCGCGATCCCTAGTCTGTCGACTGGTGGGTCCCCACAAAGGTAACTCTTCTGTTTCTTGGGCTTCCCTGGTTGTGCCATACATGCTCTGACTCCCCTCCAAAGGGTGAGTCCCTCAGACCTTGCTGGTCTCCACCGGAGCCAATCTTTGCTTTCTGCATGGTTTTCTGTTGCCAAGGCTTGTTGGGTCTGATCTGGAAACCGACACCGCAGCACTCGACATCCTTTAGTGGGACAGCTTGAATCCAGTTCCTGGTCATCCTGAACACCTCCTGGTTCTCGTGGCTGAAGAGTCAAGCTTCACCTTCTTCACCTGAAATCACGGGACATCGGTGGGCATCTGTTCATCGCTAGTGACCCAAACGCTGTCCGCTCAACTTTCAGGTTCTTCAGATCTCCGATCCACCCTTGGATTAAGCATGAGCGAATTTTGCGGATCTCCCGTTCGCGAATTTTGCGGATTTGCGAACTCGCAATCCGCAAAATCCGCGAATTCCCGCGAATTTGCGGATTTTTTTTTTTGTGTTCGCCCGTGTTTCTGCCAGTTCGCGAGGGTTTTTACAATTTCGCAATTTGCGAACTTACCTGTCGGGTCGCAAGTTTTGCGAACTTGTTGTTTCTACGTGTCCAGCCTGTTTGGGACACTCTTCTTCATCACTGCCACTCTCTGTCACCACTGCCACTCTCTGACTACTCATGCCACCCTCTGGCCCACCCATGCCACCCTCTGTTTCATCACCACACCCTCTGGTTGTCCAGTGTACATTATTTTCGGCAAAGCAAAGCACACCTTCCCTGCCTCAAGTGACCTGAATTAATTTGGGGCTGATTAATGTGTCACCGAATATTTTTTTAGCTGGCAACTGCTTCCTTAGTGTGCCCTGATTAGTGATCTTTTGCACTTGCTAAGTGCTTTCATTGTTGCAAAATTAGTTACAACACCTGCCCTGCCCCAACTGACAATAATGAATTAGGGGCTGATTAATGGATTTTAACTTCCAGCCTGGCTCCTGCTTGTCTCCCTTAGCTGTAATTCAGGACCTTTGTGGCATATGTGTAACTATTCTGAGGTTCAGAGCAGGGTCACGTAATAGTTGCAACTGGCAACTGAACTCTGGAGGGGCCCCTCAGGAAGCACTACAGGAAATGGCTACTAATGATGAGCCTGAACTTTTGAACCTGGTAAGTAGTTTCAGTTTTGCTAAGATCGTATTTCTGCAATTTAGCACTTATTCGCGGGGCGCGAAGTTGTACTGGGAAGCCGCGAACTCACGCGAACAGTGCGAGCAGTGCGAGCAAAATCCGCTGCTCGCGGATTTGCGGATTTTGCGGGAGATTCGCGAATCTCGCGGATTGCGAATTTCCCGAAAATCCGCAAAATCCGCGAGCGAAACGGATTTTCCGCCCATGCTTACCTTGGATCCACCCGGACACTTTCCACTTGGTCCCCTGCAGCATTCTTCAGCAGCTCGCCATTTAAATCGACGACGAAACCTGACACGAAAAGTCATCTATGCACCCGGCTTCCCTGGGTGAGGTAACTCAACTACTCCGGTGCTTCCGTGGGTGTTGACTCTAGAACCTCCTAGTTCTAAAGGGGTTTGCTCCAAGTCCTCTTCTAAGTGTCCTTAATCTGTAATTTTCCAACCGTGACTTTCCCCCTAGAATTTAATGGTGATTCGCGGCTGTGTTTAGACACTGCGCACGTCCCCCGTGGGTCCCCTGTGTCACTACCTTGGGTGGTTCATGGTGGCTCTTACTGTGTGCTAAACAAGTTTACTAAATGCACTTTTGCCTCTAGCCTCATAAAGAGACTAGGGGGATATGTTTAGAATAAATACATATATTTTAATATTAACCTGGTGTGGTCCTCCTTTCATTTGGTCATTCATGAGATTATAGACTGGTAAAACAAGCTGCTTTACATTCTTTCAAGACTTAGCCTGAAGGCTGCTCTCCACAGCTACCATTAGGATAGCTTTCTATATAGGTTGTCTTTAAACCTACCATCAATAAGGGTTGTTTGGACTGGCGCAAGGTGCCCACTAGAATAGTGGACAGCATATGCCAGGCCAACTTCTCACACACGCACAAAAGGAGATAGGTCCTTGACGGGGCTGAGGGAGGCCTGGACCCTATATAATCTAACATACAAAAAATTACCCCCTTCTCAGTTTAATTGTGATTAGGGATCAAATAAACAATTTCATTAAATCTGGTCCGGTATATTTATTTATACCTTTAAGTCATGTTCTTTATACAAAAATTATTTCAAATGGCAGAAAGAGAATACACAATACAAAAAATTACTGACAGTCTTACTAAATACACAATTAACACAAACCACATTACGAAAATATCCAAACAAATAACATTAATATTACATCCAACGAACAATACACATTTGCAGTGCAACAATTTTGCAATATATTAAACCATTTCAATAGTCAAAATTATTTTCATGAAGGGAGCCAATTCATTACAAGAGCAAAAAATGCATGTATCAATTTTACCCAAAAAACACACTAAATGTTGTAATTAGCTCTTGCTGCATTTGCCAGCTCTTGCTGGGTTTGCCGACGCGTTTCAAGTTCGGGCCATAAATGTCCAAACCATCATCAGGGCTCTGTTATTTTTCTGTTAGGATGTAAAAAAACAAAGTTTTAATACAACCAGTTGGCCTCTTTTCTGAGATACCACCGTTTGGATAAGAGATAAATGTACCTGTATGTTCCTATGAAGGTGACCTGTAATGACTTCTATTAGTGGACACAGTCCTTTTTTCAGGTCTCAACTGGGACAACTTTTTCACAAAAACAATCTAGGAAATGAAGCAAAAGATTGTCCACATTCACAATACATAATCATAGGGCATTACAACAACCTAATAATGTTTTTAAGGAATTCATACCTTAATCTGAGCAATCTTGCGATGCAAGGAGGGGCGGAGGAATAACTTTTTCTTGTGCTCTCAATCCTATTTAAACAACATATAACCTGCTTTTTGCAACCCAGTATGTTTTGATAAAACTTAAGGTGCTTGTATACATTATGTACTACTCGTACCTGTCATGCACACCACCGTGAAGATACTTTGTCTTCTCAAATGTAGTTGCCACGTCTACCTGTTTGGACAATACACTTATGAGTGCATCGGTTTAATACAGCGCAGTTCATCTAACTTTGGGGCCAGATTTCGAAAGCTCTTGTACCTGTATTTTTGTAGAGTGAGGCGCCGCCTCTCGCCCCCGTCTACCGCCCTGTCCGGGGCTGTAAGAATATCGGAATCGCTTTCCTTTTACTGCTCGCGTGTTCCGATTTTGACACAAAGTCCGTCTTTCTCTAAAAAGAGAAACGCATTGTCAATCACCTCGCGGTTATCGGGCTTATGTTGTAAACAGACGCGGCCTATGCGGCCGTTTGTGTGGCATTACCTGATTCTACGGGCTGCTTCTGCCGCATACACACGGTGCTTCTCGGTCGCTCACTGCTCGTTTTTGGAGCCGGCGGCCATTTTCCAAGAGTATAAAGGCACCGCTATTGTGATAAATGCATTATGGGATTTGGAGTGTATTAGAATTTGAAGGAGTTTGTGGGTGGCAATTCTGGGTTGTTTGATCGCCGCGTTTCAAAATGGGAGTTGCAGGGGTGTGTCATTAGAAAAAGTGTTAACCTTGGGTCAAACGATTAGTATTGTAACTAGCGGCATATTGCCGTCTTAACAGTGACAATCTGGCGGTATGACGCAAAGTCTCATATTCTTGACAATTCTGACATGTTGTTGAAGCCAGTCATTATGCAGTTAAATTTCAAAATAAGGTATGCTTCCTTCTCAAGTAGCATCTTATCAATATCAGCAGGGCGCTGTACGTGACTCATTGTGTGAAGAACTGACCACCTAAAGTCATTCTCATTATTGGACATTTCAATGAAATGTTCAACCATAGGGGCTGTGAGTATTTTCTTTTTAATCCTTGACCTGTGTTGTCCTATTCGGAGGTTGACCTGCTGGTTTGTTTTGCCTATATAGATCCTCGAACATGGGCAGATGATCACGTAAATTACGTTTTTGGTTTTGCAGTTCGAGAAACCAAGGTGTTTCCACTTCACTCCTTGGTGTTGGAACTCAGTACCTTCAATAGTGTTACCACATAAAACACAATTGCCGCACCTATGGTGCCCTTCTAATGGTTTCATGTCCCACAGGTGCCAGTTTTTAAGGACCGCTTGTCTAAGCTTGTGCGTGTAGGGCCCAAAGGTCGTGACGCATACTATTCGATCTAATTCCTTCTTCTCCTTCTACTACAAATCAAGGAGAAGAAGGAACCTGTTGGAAGACCTGGAATGCCCTTTTCCCCGCCCCATTTTTGCATACAAAAAGAATCAGAGTTTGGGACAACAAATTGTGAGAGTAGATCTCCCGAAGCCCCAACCGAAACATGATCTTCTTGCGTTTTGGGACATGAAACCATTAGAAGGGCAACATAGGTGTGGCAATTGTGTTTCTACGTACAGGATATTAAGTGAGTGAAAACACAAGGCTGAAAGCAAAAGGCAGGGAACAGAATGTTTCCCAGGTCCTGTGTTAAATGGCCGCATTAAAAACAATTAGTTACAAAAGTAATGCCTTCTAGTTTCCCATAGTAAGCAGTATTATCACAAGGTAAGAAACAAGGATAGTGGTGAGACATAGGACTATGGAGTGACTCAAATGTCTATATTTCAGACCATTGCTAGTACATCAGTCCCCCAGAAAGAATCGCATCTCGGGGTCACAATTAAGTCCCCGCCCCACTGTATGCAGTCTCATAATCCAAAACGCTTCAGCTCGTCTCAGACGAAGTTCTCTGTTGCCCCCTCTAGTGTCAATAGGAATGTGGTCAATTCCAAAAAAGACAAATTCTTTTTTGGGGCCTTGAGCTTGACAGATACTAGCGTGGATTGCCACACGATATCTAGCATCCTGTTGTAATAGCGCTCTGACATGTTCCCCAATTCTTTCTTTCAAACTCCTAATGCTGCTTCCCACATACTGAAGTCCACATTTACATTCGATGATATATACCACAAATTTATTTAAGCAATTGATGTTCATGCGAATTTCATAGGTCTTGTGGTCACAACCCGTGAAATTTTTTGTCTTATGTTTAGCCCACCTGCAGATTCCACAGAATCCACATTTGAAAAAAACCTTTATTTGGGGCGGTCAGCCATGAGTTGGTTTTCAGTGTTCTAGGAACTGTAGGACTGAGTCGGTTGCGCAAAGTCCTACCCCTCCTAAATGTGATCTGGGGTTGTCTGGTCACATAATTGGTAAGAGTCTTATCCGAAGTTAGGATACTCCAATGTCTCTTGAGGCTCCTACGTAGGACATGGCTCAATTCATTAAAGTCAGTGACCAAACAGATATTGTCCTTATTGTACCCATTATCAAAAGGTTTAGGTCTTATCTTTAGAACTTGGATACCACACGTACCCATGTGGTATACTTAGGAGAGAATTCTATTATTCCACGACTTGGACTTTGGGACTATTATTGCTACATATTGTTTGAAGGTTGGCTAACCTTCTGTACATTTTGATTAGAACGGCTGAAACGGGTAAGCGACTACTTTTATCAGCTAGGGTGTGATTGTGTTGTGCTCAGTATTTTACCTAGTTATTAGCTTGGTTATGGAGCTTAATACATCGGACTGTGTCAGTCACTACCGTTTTTTCTTCAGTTTTATAATTTTGTTTTCACACACAACTCATTGCTCGTGAGACTGGTACTTTTATTGGATACATCTTTGATCCTTTTTGACCTGGAATGTTTACGCTTGATTTGTACAATTAAACTTGAATTTAGATATGGATTTGTCTGATATTGCCCATGCATTATTTCCTATGCCTAATTTGGGGCTCCTAATAACATATTTTTGCAGAATTTCTACACCATCAATTTTCTACTATTTGGTTACCCTGCCGGGTTGGAATTATCACCGGATTAGGGGTAAGAAATGATGCTCATATTTATAATTTTTTTTCCCTTTAGTTGGGATCTCTCACATTACTTCTTGCCACTACCTACTTAACTCTTGCTTTTCTTATTCTTTTCTTGTCTACTTTTTGCTGTTCACACAGCCCTTACAGATAAGGAATCAGCCATTGAGGTAGTTTTTGAACTATTTGTATAACGCATTGCACTGATGGGGTTGCATGCGGTTGAGATACCACGTGTGTGCTTTTCCATATATTCCTATTTACCGTTGATCTAGCACAGTTAGACCCTGCTCATGTACTAATTAGCATAAGAAACTTTGAATGATACACTACAGATTTTCATGTTGTAATCACCTTGGATATGTCACCGAAATTTCTTAGTCAACAGGTGTCTTTCAACGGCCTTTAGTGAACACTCTGTAGGTTTAAATTCAATAGTACTGTTGGGACTACGTAATATTTATTAGGATGTGACAAAATGGGTTGAATTTTCGCTCTAGACTTGTTTTTAAAATCACTCTTGGGTTCCAGTTGTTTTTTTGTTGTTTCCTAAAAAAAAGTTTTGGAATGAGGATATGTCACATTCACTCGGGCACACTGACCAGAAACTACTCGTTGTAGTATTTGTATTTTAGGTCACTCGTTTTTCTGTATCTTTCCAACCCTGAAGAATTATGGTGTCGAGATTTGTATTGACCCATAACGAAACACGTGTTGGCTGGCTGTGAATTTCCATTCTGTGACGATCCAATAAAAGGAGATATACATCACAAACACCTACGATGGACCTTTGTTTACTGTGAACCATACAGAGTAGCACTCTACTTGCTTGTACCTATCTGTGTGCGCGGGACTTTGTTTCAACACTTTTTCTAATGACACACCCCTGCAACCCTCATTTTGAAACGCGGCGATCAAACAACCCAGAATTGCCACCCACAAACTCCTTCAAATTCTAATACACTCCAAATCCCATAATGCATTTATCACAATAGCGGTGCCTTTATACTCTTGGAAAATGGCCGCCGGCTCCAAAAACGAGCAGTGAGCGACCGAGAAGCACCGTGTGTATGCAGCAGAAGCAGCCCATAGAATCAGGTAATGCCACACAAACGGTTGCGTAGGCCGCGTCTGTTTACAACATAAGCCCGATAACCGCGAGGTGATTGACAATGCGTTTCTCTTTTTAGAGAAAGACGGACTTTGTGTCAAAATCGGAACATGCGAGCAGTAAAAGGAAAGCGATTCCGATATCCTTACAGCCCCTGACGGGGCGGTAGACGGGGGCGAGAGGCGGCGCCTCGCTCTACAAGAGCTTTTGAAATCTGGCCCCAAAGTTAGATGAACTGCGTTGTATTAAACCGATGCACTCATAAGTGTTTTGTCCAAACAGGTAGACGTGGCATCTACTATTGAGAAGACGAAGTATCTTCACGGTGGTGTGCATGACAGGTACGAGTAGTACATAATGTATACAAGCACCTTAAGTTTTATCAAAACATACTGGGTTGCTAAAAGAAGGTTATGTGTTGATTAAATAGGATTGAGAGCACAAGAAAAAGTTATTCCTCTGCCCCTCCTTGCATTGCAAGATTGCTCAGATTAAGGTATGAATTCCTTAAAAACAACAATAGGTTGTTGTAATGCCCTATGATTATGTATTGTAAATGTGGACAATCTTTTGCTTTATTTCCTAGATTGTTCTTGTGAAAAAGTTGTCCCAGTTGAGACCTGAAAAAAGGACTGTGTCCACTAATAGAAGTCATTACAGGTCACCTACATAGGATGATACAGGTACATTTATCTCTTATCCAAACAGTGGTATCTCAGAAAAGAGGCCAACTGGTTGTATTTTTTATTTATTTTTTTGTCCTCATATTGCGATAACTGTATGATGCGGAGTATCAGGTATCTGCCTCTAGTTTCTTTCCGTACTGCCCCTCGATATCTCTTGTCTGGGGAGTTTTGTCATCCTCCTGATGAACTTTAGAGGAGTTTCCTTTGCCTGTTACATACCATAACCTCTGATTTTGGAGCGAGGGGAGCTAGTCACATTAACCACTCAGCAAGTACCATACTTGTCCACCAGAGGATGAATCGCGTTAATCATAGGACTTGTGTTTTGGTCTTACTTTGGGTTTAAGACATTTTCGAAGCTTTCCCAGAAATTAAATCTCTTACATGTGTTACCCTTCCTATCAAGTTTGTTAATTCTTATGGCCGAATTCAACCATTCTGCATGAGTTGGGCTGGAAGACCCTATCCATTTAATGCAAATTTCCCTCCTTGCAAGTATTATCAATACAAAAAGAAGTTTTTCTTGCCCTTTTGTGAGCCCCCCTTCATTTGCTGTATCTTCAATCCCAAAAAGGGTAAGGGTGGTACTTACAGTTAGTTGCTTGGTCAGGATAATGCTCAGGGTCTTACCAACTTCGTCCCAGAATTCTCTCAATTGGGGGCAGTTTTTGAACATGTGGATGTCGTCTGCTTTTTCTTCTCCACATTTTGGGCATTTCTTTATTCCTGCGTTCTTAAACTTGGAAAGCTTTCTTGGTGTCCAGTAAGCCCGATGGATGGTGCATAGATGGTTCCTTTTCAAAGCCGCGGATTTCAAAGTGGACCAACATTTCCCTACGGATTTTTCCTAAATTTGATCTAGGTCCGCTATTAGTAGATCTTTCCCTCAGGTTTGTACCTCTATGTTGAGGTTTATGTCATTGGCCTTAATCAGAGCCCAATACCATTTAGCCACTTCTTTTGATACTGGTGTTGTTTTGACCATTTCTTTTTCCAATTTTTCGTTTTCGTAGTTGTTAGTGGGTTATGTCTTAGACCAACTTAAGATTTGATAATATTTAAATTTAGATAGTGTGTTATTTGTCAACTCTTGAAGCTCTGACCATGCTTTCAAGTTAGATCCGTTTAGTATTTGCCCCCAATACCTTACGTTGGCTCTTTTTAGAGGGAGTGCTAGGGTGTCTTTAAAGCATTCAGAGGTTCCTGGCGAGTTCCAGATGGGAGCCAGTTTGCTATAGTATGAAATTTTCAGGATTCCTCTGATTTGTGCCCACATCTTTGCTGCGTCCCTTAAGGTCTTTAGTTTTATTTTTTTGAAGTACTTGGGATGACCGAACTTATACAAGACATGGTCGTCTGATTCTGTGATCGCTTGTAAGTACCTCGGGTAGTTTTCGTGACTCTTTAGCAGCACTATGATGTTCTTAAATTGAAAGGCTCTGTGGTATTCTACCAAATCCGGGCTAGCCAGCCCTCCATCTTTCTTCCCCCTCCTTATTTTCTTCCAAGCAATCCTCGTGCTCTTCGCAGCCCATATGAAACTTGTGATGTCTCTCTGTGCCTGAGTTAGTACCGTTTTCCCAAACTCTAAAGGTATTGCGTTAAATAAGAAAGTGAACTTTGGTATGATGGTCATCTTGACTATGTTTGATCTCCCAATCAGACTTAATGGTAAGGAGGCCCAAGTCTTGAGCAGTTTCCTTACGTCTCCGGCTACCTTGGTCAGGTTGCGTTGCGGAATCTTTCCTATATCACGATTCACTAGAATTCCTAGGTATCTAATTTCGTTCTTTATATTGTGGCTTTTAAAGCAAGTATTCCATGTCATGATCTCTGTTTTCGTTTTATTTACCAGGTACCCTGAGACTTTCCCAAATGCTTCTATAGTTTCTTCGATTGTATCCTTGGCTCTCAGGTAGTCGTCCGTAAAGATCATTAAGTCATCCGCATATAGTGCGATTTTCTTTTCCCATGTATGATGTTTGAATGGAGTAATTTCTTTACTCTTTCTTAACTTGTTCGTTAGCGGTTCAATATATATATTGAAGAGCGAAGGCGAAAGGGGGCAACCCTGCCTCGTTCCTCTACTTATCTTTATTTTTTCCGTAAGACTTCCATTTATTAGAACCTTGGATCTTGGAGCCTTGTATATTTGCTTTACCATGTGGATAAAGGTTTGTCCAATGCTGTTCTTGGCCATTACTTTCTCTAGGAAGGCCCAGTTGACCCTATTGAAAGCCTTTGTGGCATCAACAGTGAGTATGGTGAGAGGAGTTTTCTCGTATGTTGCAATGTCTATTGCAGTTAAAAGTTCTTGTGTAACTTCGTGCAATTGCCTCCCTTTGATGAACCCTTTTTGATCCTGGTGCAGCAGTTTCGGTAGTACTTTCCCTAGCCGTGCTGCCATGATTTTGGTGAAAATTTTATAATCTGCGTTCAGCAGTGAAATCGGGCGGTATGATTCGCATCTGGCAGGGTCCTTTCCTGGTTTTAGGATGATTGTGTTTATGGCATCATTCCAAGATTCTGGTATAGCTTCTTGCTGCTTAAGAATCATATTGGCTAGTTCAGTAATCTGTGGAAGTAGAGTATCTCTTAATGCCAGGTAGAATTTGTTCGGTAAAGCGTCAGGCCCCGCTGCCTTTCCTTTTTCAAACTCTTGATGGCGTCAGCCACTTCACCTTCAGAGACTTCCTTGTTCAGATCTTCCCTTTCTTCATCCGTAAGTTTTAAGAGCAGAATATCTTCCAAGTAGGAATTAAGCAGCTTGTCTTGCGGGTTTGTATCTTCCGTATAGAGTTCTTTGAAGAATTTCCAGAATTCTTGCCTGATGATATTTTCATCAGAGCTTTGCCCTGTTTGATCATCCTGAATTATACTTCTCACTTTGTTTCTGACTAGATCGGTTTTAATTTTCCATGCCAGCCACTTTCCACAGCCCTCGCTATATTCATGCCTTGCTAATTTGCTAGAGTCCCATTTCTTTCTCAGTCTTACTTCCAAGACGCCTTCAATCTCATCTTTCTGATGCTGTTTTTGTTGAAGAAGTTCTTGTTTCCTGACTTCATCTCGTTCCATAGAAATAGCGATGTCTAAGGATTGAATATTATTTTCCAGATCTGAAATCTCTTGCTTTAATAGCTTATTTTTACGAGCTCCGCGACTCAGCAGTTTACCCCTTAGAACAGCTTTAAAAGCATCCCATGTTATTTGTTTTGTGGTACCTATAGCGTTTAGTTCAAAGATGTTTTTTGTTTCAATTTCCAGTTCCCTTATTATCTGTTCATCATGTAGCAAGGCCGTCTCTACTGTGAATCTTCTTTCCATTTCTTTTGCTGTTACCTGTAGTAGAAGTTGCACAGCCGAGTGGTCCGACAAATGAGCTGGTAGGTGAGATACTTTTTTCACATTCCCTGTCAATTCACTGCTGACCAAAAAGTAATCAATCCTTGACTTATGCCCCAGCTTTTTATTATGCAGGGTAAAAGGGTGCCTATTTTCTCCTTTTTTTCTCCAGATGTCGACTAGATCAAGATCTCTTTTGTAGATCCCGATCCACTCTCTCATTTTTTTCAAGTTAGCCTGTCTCCCAGGTGGTGATCTATCTAGTCTTAGATCCATCACTAGGTTGAAGTCACCTCCCAATATTATGGGAGAGGTGGCTAATAGTAACTGCGAGTACAGTTTTAGCAGGGGGTCAGCGTCGTCAAGTTTGGGCCCATAATAACCTGCAATAGTAAGGGGAGTGTTACCAATTTTTACGCTGGCTGTAGCCCATCTTCCTTTACTATCTACTTCTGTAGAGATTGCAACTGCTTTTAGTGACTTTTTAAAGATTATTGCTATTCCCTTGATATTGCATTGTTGTGTGGTGCATACATGGGAGTCTACCCACCATAAGTTCTTGGTTATTTGATCCCATTCTTCTTTTAAAAGATGAGTCTCTTGCAGTATTATAATTTCACTTTCTGCTGTTCTAATGTATTCCAGGATTTTGTTCCTCCTACTCTTTGTCCTAAGGCCATTTACATTCCACGATAATATTTTAACGTCTCTACTTGCGCTTCCCATTGATTTTGTTCATGTCAGTTTCGCTTTTCTGCACATGCATTGCCTTATTATTTACGAAATGTAACTCCATTTTGTCCTTGCCTGTACTCTCGCAAATGAGGAGTTTTTTGTTTTTTTTCCTATTTTGCTCCCCACCCTTTGTCGTGTAATTTTTATGTTTTCTTAAGTGCATTTTAATGTTGTCCTCCCCGGGGAAGCCTCCATCTTCTTTTCCTTTGGTTATCCTTGTAACCCTTTTAGCTTCCCGTCCCTGTGATTCTTGTCTTTATACGATTAAAAAGAGTTTTTTGATTGCCATGCACCTTCGTGTCTTATACTTTGTACTTGATTGTGTTTAGCTTATATATATTTTTTCCCAATTGGGGTTTGTTTCGTGATCTATATGTGTGTATACGGAGTATTCCAGATTTAGATCTTTCAACGACCCAGCATACTCGTGTCTTACTGTTCGTCTCCCTGTTCGGGATATTCCTCTCTGTACTCGCTTCTGTTGAAACTGGCACTGCTCTGTTGTGAGCCTCAGAGTACTGGTCAGAGTACTGGTCGAGGTCAACTCTGATACTGCCGCTCGTGCCCCGGAACTGAAAACTCAGTCTTCCGGAGGCACGGCAGCAACGCGTCTTTGCCTCTGCGGCGGTGCTCAAGAGGTCTGACTGCTCCCCCGCCCCGATGCGACTCTCCAAGCCCCGTCCGGATCCGCCACTCTCACCTATGCCTGCGAGCTCCTCCCTGGGCCCCGAACAGCGTTCTCCACCCAAGGGAATCGTTACAGCCTCCAGCCACTTACCACGCAGCAGGCACAGGACTTCCTTCGGTGCACCACGAGCAGACGGGGAGATAACCAAACCAAGGGAACACACCATCTCAAAAGGCCCCGCACTCGTGGTAAGAAGACCCACTTTCTCTAGCTTTTGCTCACATATGCCCGTAAGCTCATAGACTCATAATTCCGTTCGGTCGATAAGCTTTTCTTCTGCGGGTGCATTCAATCGTTGCGTTTCGTCAGAATCACGGGTAGTCCGGGAGCTCTCCGACTGAGCTTCCTACCCAGCCGCCATCTTCCCCCTGCCAACTGGTTGTATTAAAACTTTGTTTTTTTACATCCTAACAGAAAAATAACAGAGCCCTGATGATGGTTTGGACATCGGCAAACCCAGCAAGAGCTGGCAAATCCAGCAAGAGCTAATTACAACATTTAGTGTGTTTTAGGATAAAATTGATACATGCTTTTTTTGCTCTTGTAATGAATTGGCTCCCTTCAAGAAAATAATTTTGACTATTTAAATGGTTTAATATATTGCAAAATTGTTGCACTGCAATGTGTATTGTTCGTTGGATGTAATATTAATGTTATTTGTTTGGATATTTTCGTAATGTGTTTTGTGTTAATTGTGTGTTGAGTGTGTTGAGTAAGACTGCCAGTAATTTTTGTGTGTATTCTCTTTCTGCCATTTGAAATAATTTTTGTATAAAGAACATGACTAAAAGGTATAAATAAATATACCGGACCAGATTTAATGAAATTGTTTTTTTGGTCCCTAATCACAATTAAACTGAGAAGGGGGCAATTTTTTAAACTTCTCACACACAGCATATCCATTTCCACCACAAGGAAAAAAGCATGTGCACCAATGCCCTTCTGGAGCTGCCGTACTGCCCTATAAGTCTGTCCGATCCTGGCACCCCAGAGAAAAGCAAAGTATTATTTGATGGCGACCACAATCTTTAATATATTACAAGTTCCGTTTGCATATCTCGCTTGCCTGTTGCAGCAAAAAATGTCTGCTTTGTTTGAGTGCATGTAAATCAGAGCCACTTCTCCCACCTTTGGACGTGCAAGCAGCATTTCTTCCTCCAATCACCTTCTCTCTGTAATTGAGCAGCCTCCTACGAGCTGCTAAGCTGTATGAGCTACGTGTTTGTTCTTGTGTATTTCGCATGCATCACTTGTGTTGCGCAAAATATTACTTTTGTTAAGTTGGCTGAATGTAATAATTGAGTTGACACTACTATAGTGCAATATTTTTGTTAACTTAGAAAGCGATGGAAACTGAATCTAAGCAAAAAGTGGACTTCTTGAACTAGCGTTGGAATAAAAATGCTCACAAATTAGGTACAAATTATTTAAAAGGGCACAAAACCTTCGAGTTTGAGTAAGAATGTAAGTGAACACAGGCACAGTGAATGAGTAGAAGTGTTTAATTGAAATTCATTTAGGGTGACAGGCTGTAGATCCTTTGCATAATAGCTTTCACTCAACATTCCAAACAAACACTGGCATACAAATTGACCTTTTATACAATTGTGCACGACTGTGCTTATCACTCTGGTACTGTTTCTCACACTATACAAGTTTATAATTCCCTCTTGTATGTAAGTTTTTCTTTGCGACAGTTCCTTGACATGTGCATTTTGCTTGCATCACTATGCTGCTATCACTGAAATTGTGATAGTCGGGTATTGTAACTGGGCGTCATCATTTAGGGGCTCATTAGGATTGCGGTTTTTCCGCATCCTCGGGGCCCGCGGAAGCCAATGCTGGCCCAGAGGATGCGGAAAAACCACAGCGGACTGACCAAAGACCCACCTCCACATTAGGATGGCTGGTGGGTCCTGGTTTCCGTCCGCAGCTTTTCCGCCACGGTTGGCTTACAACCGCGGCGGAAAAGCTCTAATCTGGTGACGGTGTCTCTCAGACACCGTCAGGCAGATTAGGATGGGATGCAAAACATGCTTTTCCGCGGTGGTTTTTCTGCCGTGGAAAAGCATGTGTAACTTCACTGCGGGGGCCCGTTGCGGGCCCCCTAGGTGAAGGGGGGGTGGGGGTTCACACGGGGGGTACCTATGGTACCCCCCTGCATTTGTATGCAGAAAGCGGCAGGCACCGCAAGGTGCCTGCCTCTTTCTGCATGCAAATGCAATGACTGCATTTTTAACATTGCCGCGGGTGCAGCTTGAAGCCGCACCCGCAGCAATGTTAAAAATAGAGGATGTGACCGCCAGGGTGGCGGTCACATCCTAATAGCACAGGAGGGGACTCCGCAGCCCATGCGGACGTCCCCTCCTCCTCACTGATCGCGGACGGACGGAAGTCCGTCCGCGATCATAATCGGCCCCTTAATGTCTGTCAGGGGCATGTAGAGGTTCTCACTGCTCAAATGGGAGTAATTTTTATTATTTACATGTTTTTCATGTCTTCATTGCGTAACTTTGTGCGCGAGAACGTGTCCCTCATTGTCATTGAAGTGTCGCTCATTAATTACACTAAAATTAAGAAAATGTCACACATAGCAATCTGAAACCTTGCCAGCTATGTGCTTGAACTAAAGTAAGTAGATATACAAATGTGTGCCATCCACAGCTCACGATGAAAGTGGCACAAAGGTTTACATGATTTTTCTCAATTACACAAATATATGCTCACATACCACAGACATATTAGCGCACAAACCTGAAAAACATTTTGTTAGAACCTGGGTTGGTACATTCCATCCACCCCTTCTCCTTGACCCCTGTTGGGTTCTCCCACTGTGAAGCTTACTATAGAATGTTCAAGTGTTCTCCAGTGAGGAGAGTGGATGACCATTAAACAAGTTGTACTGCTTCAGCTGTGTCTTGTGTCCTCAGTACTTCTTTACTTCCAACACTGGCGACGGAAACTGTGCAGGGGACAGGGGTGGTCATCTCCCCTTTGTGTGCTCTCTCCACACAGAAGAAAGGAAGAGATCGAAGTAAGGCTTGTGGCTATCGAGGAAACGGTCTATCCCTGTGTGGATCGAGAAGAAGCGGTGGATGGCATTGACTTTCTCTCTGGTTCCTTAATGTTTTGTGCCAGAAGAAAACGCGAGGGTGGGGCCCCCCTCTGAACCGCTTTCAAAGGAGCATGTGTGTTGTCCATGCGTATGCCCAGACGTCACTTTGTCGTTTAGCGTACCTGCATTGAAGGGGGCTGTGCAGCAATTTTATGCGGGGCACATAATTCCTTTTGGTCCGCTACAGTGTCCAAGCGGTGATCCCTACCTAGGTGTTCCCCACCCCACCTAACGGTTCGAAGCCTTACCGTGTGCCTGTGAGGAGATTGGCCGCTCAGCGTGCACATCTGGTCATTTGTGGCGCTTGGGAGGCGTGCACTCCTTCAGCGTTGTGTGGATAGACGCTGTGTGAAGGATCCGTGAGCAGCGTCTAAGCCCAGCGACGCCTCGAAGGGAATTGGCCCGCCTACCTGGTGTGTCATCTTGGTCGTGTGCATCCGGGGCCCAGCAGTGTTTCTTCCCAGCTTTTGCGTCTGTTGTGGAAAAGGAAAGCATCGTGAGTAGTGTCTCACTTCAGCGACGCCTCGGTGCACAACAGCGCGCCTTTTCCAGTCAGAGGCCTCAGTCGGAATGTGCATCCGGGGCCCAGCAGTGGTTCTTTCCAGCGCCTGCGTCTGATTGTGGGAAGTGAAGCATCGTGAGTAGTGTCTCACGTCAGCGATGCCACAGTGGTTTTCAGCCCGCTTTTTTCCTGTCAGAGGCCTCAGCAGCGTTGCCTGTCATGTAGCGTTTTAAGAGGTAGTGTCCGCGGCTGTGCCTTGCGGATGCACCCTGCGTAGAGGGCCGGGTTCATAGAGGCGAGGTGGCGAGGCGCCCACACCATTGTGATCTCCTGCCGGTGCAAACTGAGGTAACTTCTGTGACTTGCCAATTTAGCCTGCAACTTTTCCACTGGATAAGGCTGAGTAAAGGGA
The DNA here is from genome assembly GCF_964263255.1 of Lissotriton vulgaris. NCBI lineage: Eukaryota > Metazoa > Chordata > Amphibia > Caudata > Salamandridae > Lissotriton > Lissotriton vulgaris. The sequence continues at coordinate 455,971,029 of NC_141696.1, read as the reverse complement.
TTTCAGTGTGCTACACTGTCAGCAATTGTTTTGACTAAGTTTTCCGCCCTGCCTTCAGAGGGTCAAACTGTGTTCAGCTTTCCTGTGTTTCCATGTTCAAGTGGTGATTCTGTTGAGGAGGGAAACGCATATAGTTTTCCTTAGTGTTCTGTTCCACTTTTTCCCCTGTGAGGAAAGGTTTGTTTTGCCTATTTCACAGTTCACTATGGCAGCAGCAAGCATGAACCAACCCCCGCCCTTCCTAAATGACATAGGGGAACCCGAGATTACCTGGAAAGAATGGGTGAAGCTTTTTGAGTCCTATCTTATAGCGATTGGGGGACAGAGGTTTAACTCCATAAGGAAACAGCATATCCTGTTACACAATTTGGGGGTGCAAGGGCGTAAAGTATATGAGAACTTACCTGTACCGGAGCGAGATGAAAATGCAGTGGGGGAGGTGGATGTGTTTGTGCAGACTATGGAAAAATTAGAGAAGCATTTTGGGGACAGAATAAATGTGGTCCTGGAGCGTCATAAGTTCTTTAAAAGGTGTCAGGGGAAACAGGAGTCCGTACAAAACTATGTTGCAGTATTGTGGGGATTGACTCAGCTTTGCGAATTCGGGGATCTCACTGACTCCTTAATAAGAGACCAATTAGTAAGGTGTACTAATAATCCACGCATCCAAGAGAAATTGTTAGCCAAGAATCCAGGGTTAAAGGAAGCCATTGAGATAGCAAAGTCAGTGGAACATGCAGCAAAATGTGTTAAGGAAATGAAACCTGAGGGAGAGATAGTTGCAACCATAAATGATGCAGAGGAGAGAGTAGAGGTATACAAGATGAAGTTCAGGGAAAATGCCAGTACTACGGTAGAGCATAGAGAGAAAGGTCCAAAGTGTTACCGGTGCGGCAGTAACAACCATTTTGCCACTTTTTTCCAATGCCCAGCCAGATATGTCACCTGCAAGAAATGCAACAGAAGGGGGCATTTTGCCAGGGTGTGCAGCGATGGTGAATTACACCCTAGAGAGAATGAGAGAGGTACTGAAAGAGGTGCTAATAGAGAAGTGAAATGCATTGAACAAAAAATGGAAAAGCTTGTTTTACAGGTGAAAGATGTTGATGACACTGTTAATTCCATATATCCTAAATGTGAAGTATTAATTGACGATGAACGCATTGAAATGTTTGCTGATTCTTGTTCTCCGTTCACCTTGATAAACAAAGATGACTATGTGTCCATGGGGGAAAATAAAATTAGCAATCTAAAGAACCCTGATATCTCACCCTCAGGATACAATAGTATACCCCTACTGGGGATGAAGGAGGTGCAGCTACAATTTAAAGATAGGAAAACGCATTGAACTATATATGTGGTCAAGTCTGGGTCAAACCTGTTGGGATGGGTCCATCCAAAGGAGCTGGGGATTATTCTGGACCCCAATAGCGCAGAACAGGTGTTGATTACTGAGAAGGTCCTGGGGAGTAATAAGATCTGCGAAGAATTCAACCAGCTGTTCAAGGAAGAACTAGGGTGCCTGCACAACTTCCAACATAGGATCAAGGTAAAACAAAATGCCAAACCAGTAGTGCATGGGTTGCGCACTGTGCCCCTCAAACTGAAGGAGCCCCTAGAAAATGAACTGCGCAAGTTGTGCGACTTGGACATTATCCAACCGGTTGAATGCTCTGAGTGGTTGGCCCCAATTGTTCTCGCGGCCAAAGCCAGCGGTGATGGCATCCGCCTCTGTGTGGATTTGCGCAGCTTGAATGACTGCATCTGGGTGGAGAGACACCCTTTGCCAGTCATAAACGAGATGCTAAGCACGATGGGCCCTGCAAAATATTTTAGTGTAGTAGATCTGTCCATGGCGTACCACCAGATCAAATTACATCCCGACTCGAGGCCCCTCACTGCGTTTATTACGCCGTTTGGTGCCTTTATGTTTAAAAGAATGCCGTTTGGCCTTGCGTCTGCGGCAGACATTTTTCAGAGAGTCATGCAGAAGATCCTTGAGGGAGTGGAACACACCATGTGCTTCCAAGACGACATTTTGGTGTACGGTAAAAACTCTGAAGAACACGACAAGGAATTGAGGCAAGTTTTCAAAAGACTCATGGATGCAGGCCTAACTGTAAAAAAGGAAAAGTGCAGAATTAAGGTGAAGCAAGTCGAGTACCTGGGCCATTCCATCACAGAACAAGGGTTCAGACCTAAAGGAAGTTTTATCCACGCAGTAAAGGAAGCACCTAGTCCGCGCAACAAAGAAGAACTTAAATCCTTTTTGGGACTCATGGAGTACATGTCTAAGTACGTGGAAAATTTTGCAACCAAGTGTGAGCCCATGAGCGAAATGTTAAAGAAGGACAAAGAATTGGAGTGGAGTGAGGAGCAGGAAGCTGTTGCCAACACATTGAAGGAAGATCTAATCAACTCACTAGCTCTAGGTACGTTCGATCCAACCAAGAGAACCATCCTGGCAACAGATGCATCGAACTACGGATTGGGGGCCACCCTAGTACAGAAGGGTGGAAGAGAAGAAAAAGTGATTGCCTATGCATCCAGGAGCCTTTCCCCACCAGAGAAAAACTACTCTGTAATAGAATGTGTTTTTGGGCGGTCAGGCATTTCAAGTTTTTGCTATGGGGCGTGGGGTTCACGATACGGACGGATCACAAGCCCCTCATATACGTGTTCTCCGTGAAAGGTTTGGAAAACTGCACACCGCGCATTAGCAGGTGGATCTTAGGACTAGAACATTATAATTTCAAGATCGAGCATGTGCCGGGCAAGGAAAATATCATCGCTGATTTCCTGTCGAGGTCACCGCTACCGGAGGAGGAGGGACCAGAGGAAGCACTGGACAGCCCCATAATGATGATGGATTTCCCTGCCATCACAGAGAAAGAGTGGGAAGAGAGTATGAAGGAAGACAGTGAACTTAAGGTACTAGTGGAGCAGATAAAGAAAGGATGGCCGAAAAACAAGAGAGATGTTGCAGCAGAACTAGAAGGGTTCTGGGAGGTGCGGAATGAATTGTGTGTCATTGAAGGAAAGGTCTACCGTAATAACCGAGTAATTCCACCTAAGGGTTTACGGAAGAGAGTGATAGACCTGGCGCATGAAGGCCACCTTGGTCGAAGCGCCACGAAAGGAAGAATAAGAACGAACTTTTGGTTTCCAAAGATGGACAACATGACGGAAGAAACTGTAAAAGAGTGTGGAGCATGTGCTAAAAGCGACAAGACTAGAGTAGTACACAAGTCACCTCTGTCCCCAGTGGAGGTCCCAACCAAGCCATGGAACAAGCTAGCATTAGACATCATCGGACCCATGCAAAACCTTGGGGCACAAAAGAGATTCATGTTAGTTCTGATAGATTATACCTCCCACTGGGTGAAGAGAAAATTTGTGCATAACATCAACACCAGAGCAGTAATCCATTTCCTAAAGGAGGTGTTTTGTGAAGAGGGCATCCCCTCCATTTTAGTTACCGACAACAGGGTACAATTCACCTCCGAAGAAATGCAGAATTTTCTGGAAATGTCTGGCATCAGACATGAGACCACAGCGCTTTATTGCCCCAAAGCCAATGGAATGGTGGAAAGGGCAAATAGAGTTATCAAAGAGAATATCCAGCTGGCCACCATAAATGGACATGATGTTTAGGAATGTTTGAGGGAATGCTTATGGGCCTACCCCACGTCGCCCAATAGAATAACTGGGGTCTCTCCTTTTGTGTCCTTGCGCGGGAGGGAGCCTAGTACCAAGTTTAACCCCTGTTGGTTAAATGGGGGAGAAGTCAGGAATGTGGACAGGGAGGAGGCAGGAGAGAAGGTCAAACAACACCAAAATGTATACAAACAATGGTATGACAAGAAACATGGTGTGAAGTTTCAAAGGTGGGAAGTGGGGGACATGGCGCAAGCCAGAAGGAACGCTAAATTGGGGACTGGCATCAGCAAGTTCTATTCCCCCAGCAAAATTGTCAAAGTGTTACAAAATGTTGTTCAGTTTGAAAATGGTCAGTGGTGGAGTTGCGACAACATTGTGAAAGTACTGCCATAACCTTTCCCTACAGGAATTACTGTTATTCCCCTAGGAAGCCTACTAGTTTGTTTATGTGAACCAGTAACCTTTTGGGCATGCCTGTTGGGAACTCTTTGCAAGGAAGGGAGATGTGTTAGAACCTTGGTTGGTACATTCCATCCACCCCTTCTCCTTGACCCTTGTTGGGTTCTCCCACTGTGAAGCTTACTATAGAATGTTCAAGTGTTCTCCAGTGAGGAGAGTGGATGACCATTAAACAAGTTGTACTGCTTCAGCTGTGTCTTGTGTCCTCAGTACTTCTTTACTTCCAACACATTTCAATAAAGATTTTGCTGTAAATCAATTTGTAAGGTGCTTGCTAAAAGAACTCTGCATCCGGGACAGTAGTACCTTAGCCAGCAGTTGGACTTCGCCCAGAAAATAATTGTAATATGGGCTAATTTCAGCACCGTGAATTATTTCCTCTTCTGTCTCCAAGACGTAAGGGATTCAATGGCTGTATAAGAATCACCCGTCTTCAATGCCTGCATTTCTATCAGCAGCTCTGCTCGGCGCGCTGCTCGTTCTGCCTGCCTGAGCCGAGGTTCTCCTCTCCTGGGGTGGGCGGGGCTTCTGGGGGCTCGTCCCAGCTGTCCAATAGGGAGGACGTCCGGAATCTGCCGAAGCGAAGGGGATACACGATCCCGAGGGGATGATGCCTGATATTACACTACACAGGCCATAAGTAAGCTGCACCATAGTACAAAGGTGGGTGCACAAGTCTGCAGAAGTCTATAATAGGGTTTGTACTGGAAGGCTAACCTTCAGCTACAAAATACCAAGCTAAGACTAACTTTAATACATTCCCACATTGTACGAGTACTGAACAGTGAACAATTTGAAAAGTGTGTAGAAATACAATTATCTCTTTAGCTTTGCACTTGCCTCACTGTATGGTTCTTGGTAGTAGATAGATCTTCACATCAAAAAATTGGGTGATAGCCTGGCAATGCCCATGTGCCACCCATGTATGACCTCCCTTGATGCAAAGTCAGGTAAAGGAACGCACAGCGTGAAACAAAAGTAAAGTACAAATGAGCACATTATGCTTGTTTGCATCATTTCTGATGCCTTCGCACAGATACAGTGTTGATCAAGGGCATAGCTTCAGGGGGGTGATTGCGGTGTTACAGCTCCCTTACTAAGTATTTTCTGGTAAATAGGTGGGTGCAGGTGCTTTCAGTCATATTTGGTGAGGTCTCTGTTGGATTTCACCAGGACTTTTTGCATACACCCAGATAAAAATGCATACACATGCTCTCCATCTTCCAATTTTGAAAGTCGGCAAAAATGTTGGTTATTTTACAAAATATTGGGATATCTCCCACTTAGTACCCCTACCAATCTACATTCTCTCCCATTTTACAGCCCTTTATGATCCTCTCATGCACTGTGCTTGTGGTATAACACATTTTTGTTTCAAATTTGTTCATTGAAAAGAAAAGCAAGTTGAAAGTATTTAAACAAAATGCTAAGTCACGCAACATTGGCTTAGGAAATTTACATCACATCAGCGTCTGCATCATAATTATATATCAAACTACTTGTAGTCATTGTGCAGTGTTTATAATTCTATTTTACTCTCAACGTATAACTATAATCATGGGGGAACAACAGGAAATCAGAAACAGAATGTGAGGAAGAAGGGGGATTCCCGGATCGGGAGGAGGGGGTGAGAGGTACTACCAGCAAAAGGATCCCAGGTTTTCTTGTTTAAAGCTAGGGACTAGGTTGTGGGCTCCCTGTGTGGGCCGTCTGAATTGTCTCTTGTAATATGTCATAATTCTGAATTGGTGGGGTGTCTTCAAAGAGTTGTAAGGCTTAAAGCTTTTGTGGGGTAAAGCATGTGAATTCTAATTTGGTAAAGTGGTCTATTAGAGGTTGCCATCTGTTTGTTAATGTAGATTTAGTATGTGTTAGTCGAGTCGTGAGAAGTTCCATCGCCATAGTATGCCATAGGCGGGTAAACCATAGGGCGATTGGTGGTGTAGATGTTTTCTTCCAATATAATGCTATTACCTGCTTGGCTGCTCCAAGCATGTGGGATATTACGCACCAGTCTGCATGGATCATAGCAAGGAGGTTTGAGGGCCTAACTCCCAGGAGAAACACTATTGGGGCTGGTGGTAGAGGGTAGCCTATCACATCTTTTATATGACTCAGGACGTTTTTCCAATAGATGGTCAACTATGGACTGGACCACCATATGTGGAAGAAGTCTCCAATCGCATGATGACAGCACCATCAATTGGGTGAGGTATTGGGAAACATTTTGTGTAGACACAACAGTGTCATGAGTTGATATGCAATCTCCTACTGTGATATGCTTCTAAATGTTTTCAGTATATCTGGCCAAAGTCGTTCCCATTGCTTGGGGTGATCTTATCTGTGCTGACTGTTTGCCAAAGTGCCTGGCACGTGTGGGACGTAATCGGAGTAGAGTGTTTTAATACCTGGTAGGTGTGAGAGATCAGACCTCGGGACCAATCGTAAGAACTAACCAATGTCTTAAAGGGAGTGTAGGACCAGGTCGCCCCATGGATGTCCAATGGAGTGTGCAGCCAGTGCCGGATCTGGAAGTATTGTAACCTAGCCTCCTCAGGTAGGTGACATTCCTTTTTGCACTGATTGAATGCTCTAAACTGATCGCCCTCAAAAAGATTCCAAATTGTTCGACATTCACTTTCTGCCCACGTTGGGAAGGAGTTTAGTTGAGAGCTGGTGGAAAGTTTGGGTTACATACCAGAGGTGTATTAGAGTATGGGAAGGAAGTGAGGCCACTAGAAGTAGCAATCTTATCCCAGATTTCCAACACTGTCTTTGTGGGGGTGGCTATATATGCGCTATGCAGTTGGGATCCCTCTCCATATTTAGCCAATGTTTCTTGCTCTCGTGAACCACACTCTCGGAGATGTATCGTAAATGTGACGCCCAATAGCATTCTAGACAAATTGGGTCATGCTAACCAACATCTATCTTGTGGCAGCATAAGGAATTTGTTAGGGAACCGTGGCCATTTTCCTCCCCATATGAAGGTGGTTAGGTCTCTTTGCAAGGGTAGAATGCAAGTTTGTGGTATTGGGGTAGGGAGTGTTTAGTATAAATATAGTAGTTCCGGCAGAACAGACATTTTGGTTGCATTACCTGTCCTAGCCATGATATCGCCAGGGACATCCACGTACGTAGGTCCCAGAGGACTGCTTCTCCATATTATGGCCAGTTTGCCTGTGCCACATGGATATTGTGAAACTTGGTTTAAGCCCAAGATATTGTATCAAGCGTGTAGCTCATGGAAGGGGGGTAAAGAATTATAGTTCCAAGATACTTTCATTGGGGGTGATTTGATTCAGTGCCCAAGATTTAGTGAGCCTATTTTTGAGGCCAAAGATGTTTTCAAGTGATTTTAGAAGTGTGATAAGGGCTGGTAAGTATGTGGTTTCGACAGGGTAAGAAGTAAGTCATCTGCAAATAAGGCTATCTTATGATCTAATCTTCCAAAAGGGATGCCACTAACATCTTCTGATTGTCCAATAGCTATGGCTAATGGTTCTACTACAAGAGCAAAAAGCAGGGGGGAAAGAGGGCACCCTTGTCTAATGCCCCAATGTATGTGTATTGGTTGTGTGAGCTGTCCCTGACCTGTGCTTGTGGGGAAGAGTACCACGCCATTACCCTGGAAACCATCATGGATCTCAGCCCTATCTTCTGGAGAACCGCCCTCAAGAAATCCCAGTATACCCGGTTGAATGCTTTCTCAGCATCTAGCAATAGTAGACGGGGGGATGTTCCAATGGTGTGTCCTTTGTACCAAGTGGGATATCGGAAGCACATTGTCGACACCCTAACATTGTTAAATAAATCCGGCTTGGTCCGGGTCAATGAGACCTGGTAGGTATGGTTCTAGGCAGCTGGATAAGATTTTTGTGTAGATTTTAATATCTGTCTTGAGAAACGCAATAGGGCTGTAGGAAGCGAATAATGCATCATCTTTGCCAGGTTTACAGATAAGTGCTATTTCTGCCATGCCCATTGTGGTCATCTGGCCCGTAATGTCGGATGTGAGGTCCCTCGATCATAGAGGGTAGAATAGTGTATGTGGAATGCTGTCAGTTTGTCTTTTTCAGTGTTGGGCCATGTGTCTTCTGAAGTATTGATTTTTGCAATATGTGTCTTGCTGTCCTCCGTCTCAGCCAGCGCACCAAGATGGAGCCCACTTTGTCCCCATCATAGTATTTTGTTTCAGTGGCAATAATGTGCGTTCTGCCCTATTCTTTCTATGTGCTCTTAATTGAACCCGAAGCATACCAAGGCATCGTTTATTGGAGTTAAGCATGGGCGAATTTTGCGAATCTGGCGTTCGTGAATTTGCGAACTCGCAATCCGCAAAATCCGCAAATTCTCGCAAATGTGCGGATTTTTTTTTGTGTTCGCAAGGGTTTCTGCCAGTTCGCGAGGGTTTTATACCAGTTCGCAATTGCAAACTTACTTGTCGGCTTGCAACGGTCGCAACTTTGTTGTTTCTACGTCTGGTTCATCACAGGTTCTATCACAGCACCCTCTGTTTCACCACTGCCACCCTCTGATTCACCCGTGCCACCCTCTGGTACATCACTGCCACCCTCTGATTCATCACTGTAGATTATGGGGGGGGAGAAGCAAGCAAACCTGCCCTGCTTCAACTGACATGAATTAATTTGGGGGTGATTAATGTGTCACTGAATTTAAACTACCTGTGTGACACCTGCTTCCTTATCTGTAATTTGCTTTCTGTTGCAGTGCAATTTTTTTTCCCAGGACCTTTGTGGCCTACTTGTAGCTATTCTATGAGCCTGCTGTGAGGGTCAGAGCAGGGTCATAGAATAGTTGCAAGTAGGTAACTGAACTCTGGAGGGCCCCTCAGGAAGCACTACAGAGAATGGTTACTAATGATGAGTTTGAACTTTTGCACCTGCTGACTGAGTGCTTTCAGTTTTGCAAAACTCGTTTTTCTGCAGAACAGCAACTGTAATGCCCCAAACAAGCATAGGCAACTGAACTCTGGAGTGGCCCCTCAGCAAGCCCTACAGGGAATGGTTACTAATGATGAGTGAACTTTTGCACCTGCTGAGTGCTTTCAGTTTTGCAAAACTCATTTTTCTGCAGAACAGCAACTGTAATGCCCCAAACAAACATAGGCAACTGAACTCTGGAGTGGCCCCTCAGCAAGCCCTACAGGGAATGGTTACTAATGGTGAGTGAACCTTTGCACCTGCTGAGTGCTTTCAGTTTTGCAAAACTCGTGTTTCTGCAGAACAGCAACTGCAATGCCCCAAACAAACTTACTTGTGAAAGTTGATTTCTAATCCAAAAGTGATCCAAAGAAAGTCTAAAAGGCCTCAAATCCAAAAAAGTGCAGGCAAATGTCAACCTGAGAAGTTATTCTGATAAAAATCATCATTTTCAGAAGGTTTATGCTGCTTGCTATTGGATTTCTTGTGCAGAATTGCAAATTTTGTAATTTCGCGAGTGCAAGATTGTTGCTGTCCGCCGTGTTTTTGCAGTAGTATTTCCAAGTAGGCATGATCTGAGATGGAAATATCCAACATGGAAACAGAGATTATGTTCCGCACTAATGAATGAGAGAGAAACAAATAATCTATCTGGGAATAGGAACAGTGTAGGTGTGAGTAGTAAGAGTAACCTTGCACATCCGGAGAACGGTAGCGCCAGGCATCTATAAGTCCAAGGTCTGTAATTGCTCGCCTCAGAGTAGCGGACATCACCCCAGTTTCTTGAAAGGAATTAGTGCTATGGTCCAATTCTGTTTCCCAACCTAAGTTCAAATCTCCCCCAAGGATGAGCTGATGCCCTTCGTGCATCACCTGATTTCTTGGTAGTTCTCCAAGAAAGAGAACCTGTGCTTGATTAGGTTCATCTACATTGGGATGGGTGAGTGTTTGTAGGTAATTTTTAAAATATCTATTATTCCTGCTTCTCACCACCTGTAATTTACTGCGACCGATTCCTGTCTCGCATAATATTGCTTCCGGCTGTCTTTGTTGGAGAGGATGCCCAATATTGTGTTGGGTGCCTGGGATGGGCAATATGATGAGTGTCAGATTGTAGGAGATGCGTCTCTTGTAGGAAGATAATGTTTGGATCTTGATGTAACAAAAAGCACCAAATCTGGCTTCGTTTATTGGGGTATTAGGGCCCTTGACATTTGGGAAAGAATTTATTTAGACAAGGAGCTGTGGTCATTGTTGGTGTGAAATGTGGTTTCTAGTTATATGGTGTTGGTCTATGTAGGGGTGAATCCTTTGATGCTGCTTTTACCCCAGAAGCATCTAGCAAGATATACAATGGAAAGAGCTAGACCCATACCAGGAGGGAAATACCTCAATATGACCCACATTCCGCAAAATATCAGTTTGAACCAACCGATTCAAGGTGTTGTGTCCCTCCCACCCTCCATAAGATTGAGAAAAGGGGGAAGAAGTAGGGAGAAAGTGAAGATTATTTGTAAGAGAAGGTCAACTCGGCCAACAAGTTCCTTTACAGTCCAAGAATGAGCACAGTGCCAATACACAGCCCATTCTTGAGATGTCACTCTTATAGGAGTAGGATTAATGAGGGTGGGCCTAGAGAAAAGAATACATCTTGGTTTGAAGGCCTCCTGCTCTACTGCCTACCTGAATCTGGGCAGGTGGAGTGGTCCCTTATTATATAAAGTACTTCGGACTCTTTTGAGAGTTACATCAGGGTGGATCAACAAACAATGGTTCCGGTGAGATGTTGAAATTGTTCGGAGGCTGTCAAAGAGGGAGTGGGAGACCTCCCTCCCTCCATGGTTCAGAGGTTTTTTTATAATATCTTGTTTAGTCTGGACGGAGGATTGTTTCCTGGCCCCCTGCCATGGCCTAAGGACCATGGCCCATTCAGGGCGTGCAGGTTCCCCAGTTGCTAGTTGCAAAGAGGAGGGACTGGCCATTCTGGGGGCATAGGGAACTGTAAACGTTGCTTGGCTTCCTGAAGGGTGCACATCAACCAGTGTTTTCCTCCCAGGTGAAGATTAGGGCAAAAGAGTAGCCCCATTGGTGTTTGATGTCCAGGTGGTGGAGATTATCTTTTATTGGTTTAAAGACTCTGTGCCTTCGGAGCGTCACTGGGGAACTGTCTTGGAAGAGTTGAATTGTGTACCCCTTGCATGCAAATTCTGATTTGTTTTGTGAGGCCTTTAGTATTGCTTCTTTTTCTGTGAAAAAGTGTACCCTGGTTAGGATATCTGCAACTAGTTCAGGGCATACGGGGTCTGGCTACTCGATGTGCCCTGTCTAGTGCTAGTGGGGATGCGTCGCTTCTGATGTCGTGAAGTAGCTCCACTGTGAATGCTTTGATGTCTGAACCCTCTGCCTCTTTGGGTATGCCTCTGATTCGGAGGTTGTTCCATCTACTTCTATTTTCCAAATCCTCCTGTTTTATCTTGAGTTAAATATGTTGGTCCTCGAGTGTAGCCATTCATTTCCAAAGGTTTTGCTGATCTTTCTTATGGTTGTTCACAGTCCTTTGTAGGTCATCAACTTTTTTTCCAATTTCAGTAATGTCTTTCTTCAATTCTTTGAGGCGTCCTACAATTTCAAGTTTAAGAGAGCCAATTTCTGATTTGATTTCTTGAAGAAAGTTGTCAATATAGGCTTGGGTGTGTTGCTCAGTTGCTCTTTCTGAGGAGGATACCATGGAGGCAGAAGTCAGAGGGTCAGCCTTTTGCCACAAGGAATTCACTGTATTGTCTTTGGATAAGATTAAACAATGGGCCCGATTCACTGAACGAACTTAAGACAAAATCCTAAACTTACTACTTTTGGTATTCACAGAAGTTAGGATTTTGTCTTAAGTTTGTCTTAAGACAGACTTAAGACAGACTTAAGACAAACTACTAACTTAAGTCTGTCTTAAGTCTGTCTTAAGACAGACTTAAGACAAAATCCTAACTTCTGTGAATACCAAAAGTAGTAAGTTTAGGATTTTGTCTTAAGTTCGTTCTGTGAATCGGGCCCAATGTCTTTACCTGCCTTTGGGCGTGGCATATTACATGGGTTGTGCTTCCCTCAGAGATGTAACCATGTCACCTATCTAGCCACATAGTGCGGCAGTCTCAGGTTATTTTTTAATGTACTGTAGCATAGTGCAGAACAACTTCTCGGATGGCTAAGCAGGATCTTGTATTGAAAAGAGCCCCCCGCTTAAGGTAGCTATAAGTGGCACAGTTCTTTGGGGCAATATCCGACTTGGTCCCACCAAGTGAGGTTTCTCCCTGTTGGGGTTTACAAATGCTATCTAGCTCTGTATGGCAGCTCAGCAAGGGGGGGGTCACTGACCCCTTTAGGGCTGCTGGAGGGGGGCCCCTGGTGCTTGGCCGATCAGTTTGATTACCGCACCTAGATGCGTAAGGATATGAATGGTGTGCCCTGGCTGGGTGCCAGCAGCAGTTTGAGGCACTTGAGTCAACACTGGAAACTAAGATAATACTAAATGCCAACAATGTGGGAAGGGGGGATTTTAGCCTCTTGCCCCTCTTTGAAGGTGTTTACCCTGGGGAGTATTCAATGGCTCGTGTGTTTATTTTGAGGGCCCAATACCATGTACAAAAGGCCAACTAGGGTGCACAAGCCTCTGTTCTCCTACCTTCTCCAGCATCACTCCATGGGCTGTCTCACCCCCACCGGTCCTACCAGTTCTCAGCAGGGCCCCTGTGCAATCACTGTAGGGTACCTTCAGTGCCCGGGGTCTCTTCCAGCCACAGGCTTCATGCCACAGTGTTGCTTGTTCCCGCAATGAAGAGGTGCTCCTCATTTGCCCATGGGCTCTTCCAGGCACCAGGGCTGTCCAAAGAGGGTCTGCACTGGTGATTAAGGAGGCACTGGGCTCCCTCTAGAGTACCTGCACTGATTGCGCTGTTTCTTCTGCTCCTCTTCTGGCAGTCCACCCCATCAAGGGTGCTTGCCTCCGTCAAACTGCAGGGCTGCTCCAGCGCATCCTACCCGTTAACGCTGCAGTGCAATCCAAGATAGCAGTCTCGGGTTTCGATCTAAGGCTCCAGGGCTGTTCACTGAGGGTCCGCGATGGGGACTCTTGTGCTTTCTTGTTACCTTTCCTTCGTTGGCCCGATGTGTCATGGGAGCTCACCATACTCAAGCTGTGTGGCCCTCTAAGCATTCTATGTTTGTCAGTTCAGCTGCACAGCTCAAGATGGTGGCCTGAGGCATCGCCCCTCCAGGAGACTGAGTTTCTTTCGCTCTTGAGGCACTACTGTGATTGCTAGGTTTCTAGTGGGTTGCAGGTCTCAGGTAGCTCACTGTTTTAATGCAGTTGAGCTTCACATAAGTACTCTTTCCAGCAGTGCCTACGAGTATCCTAAGATGGCAGCTTCAAGGTCTCACCCCAATCAGGAAGCCGTATTTTTTTTTGTGACGGAGGTGCATATTCATTTTACTGCACCTTAGCTGGTAGTGGTGCTGCAATCGCCTGTCTTCCGGTGAGCACCCGTTCCAGAGCCAATAAACTAGAGCACTCACCAATGGAAGCATCAGTGTTTTATTGTGTTTTTTGGTTCCAAATCAGATCTGTTGATGTGTTTCATTTTGAGGTTTGTGTCCCTGTGAAGTCTACGAGTTTCAAGATTAGCGCAGCTTCCCAAATGAATCCATCTGCATCTTGTAAATTCAGGTACCATGTGGCCTTAGGAACCTTCGTTGTTGAGAACCTACTTTTGGAAGTAGCAGCATTTGCTTATGGGCTTGCATCAGTGTTTCAAATTGACATGTCGGTCACATTAACAATTGATGCTACAATCACTAATCAGCAAGGTGGGCAAATTAATTGCAAAGCATGAGACACAGAAAATAACTGTGAAGCTTCCCATGTGTGTCCCTTTGATGATAACGCTACCAACATCAAACATGTGGCAAGACATTCCTGCACCAACACACCCTAAAGAATTTGATGGAATGACTCATCGGAATTTGAAATGCTCTCCTTTTTGATAGAGTAAAACTTCAAGATTCATAAGAAACTCAACAAGATGTGGGCCGATTCACAGAACTAATCTGAGACAAAATCCTAAACGTACTACTTTTGGTATTCACAGAAGGCACTTACAATTTTTGGTATTCACGCAATGCACTTACTACTACTAACTTTACGTCCGCAATCGGGCCGGAATTTCCGCAGTCTGGCTAGAATTTTCACACCTGCACCGGGAATCCCGTATTTGTGCCGGGATTTCTGCTCTTGGGCCGAATTTCCGTTTTTGGGCCGGAATTTCCACTTCCGGGACAGAATAACCACACTCTGGCCATTGGTCATTTTTTTCAAGGGTAAACACCGGTTCAAGTGCCTACCATCCCCCACCACGCATCAGTTGACACACTACAGCCATTCCCAGCCCTGCAGCATGTATGAATGCAGAGCAGACACACACAAACCCTTTCAACATTTTGCTGAATGTGTTTGTTGCTCTGCACCTTGACATGCTTCAAGAAGACTTGAGGAGGATGGGGTGGAGGAGAGTAGATGGGATCTTTGGGCAAAGGATTAACCAATTTGGGATGTCTAGCCAAGATGTCAGGTCCAGATACTGTTTCACTCCCAGAAGTTATCTTGGAGATGGAATGTGAGTGGGAACAGAAACTTGACTCTGTGACCTGCCGCTCCTGTGCCATTCCGCCATATCTCAAGATCGTTTGCTCTCCATTCCTTTGCCACTGGGTCATTCCAAAGGGTCTCCACTGACCATGTGGGCATTTCCCAGGCAAGCTAGTTGCGGTGCTTGCATCAGGTACTGAGATGCATCACTGCAAGAGCCCACCGCCACATACAAATGCCCCATGCACTGGCCAGCAGACAAAGGGCAGCTAGATATTTATATCTCATTGCTCGCTTCCCACATGTGCTGGGTGCAATTGATTGTACCCCTGTGGTCCTTTAGCCACCCCGCCGCATTGCACAATCTTCTGCAACAGACACAAATGCATTCCATCAATGTTCAAGCTACCTGTGATGCCAGTAGGAGATTCATTGATGTGCATGCAGTGCTCCCAGGCAGTACCCACATCTTGCCCAGCGGAGGGCTGCAGGAGAATTTGGAAACATGTGGCTACTGGGTATGTACCAAGCACTAAAAATGAGATATATGTATAACTGAAATGTCTGAATGCCACCTTACTTTAACAACTATTGTACAGTAAGAATCATAAATCAACATACATCTTCTCAACAGACTCTGGATGTACCAAAGAATAGATCATGTCCTGTGTAAATCAAAGAGGGAAATGTAACCAAGTGCCCTTTCTTCCCTCCTCAGGTGATGCTGGGTATGCACCCTCCCCCCAACTTCTCACCCCTTACAGACATGCAACCATTGTATCTCAGCTTAGGTACAATAGGGCAGACATACAGACTTCAGCCATCATAGCGGGCACTTTTTTCTCTTGAACTCTCGATCCAGATGTTTTGACCGTACAGGGGGTGTGCTGATGTACTCCCCTGAGGTTGTGTGGAAGATCATATTAGCCTGTTGTTTTTTGCACAAAATAACTTTAACCCATGGCTTACATATATCTCTTGTACCTCGGCTAGCTGCCACGATTTTAACATGTATTTACTGGAGGGGTTTTGTCCTACAGGACCAGGCGGGACAAATTCATAATAATAAACCACAACTACCTGGTCTCGGGTTCAATGCTGTTTTTAATTTTCAGCAAATGTGAACTCATTATTAAATTATGAGACTCAGTGTTACTTCACTTATTTTCTGTATTTTTCTTACTTTGGACAGTTCAGTAAGAGGTTGTAACACATCCTTAGATCAAATTATAACAGAATAACTCAAATGACAAATCATGAGTTAATTAAACATGAAACAATCATAACATGAATATTTACATAAACATTTACAGACATTAGCATACACCAACTTAATGTAAAGGTACACCAGAGGCTGTTTGAAATTCAGTCATTCATTCATTCATAAAGCTTTATTCGGAACATTAAAAAGCATGTCCATAAAAGCACATACAGTTACAGATACAACATTTCATTAAACATTTCATTAAAAGAAAACACATAATACATATATTATCCAGAGGGGGATGGAATAAATATTTAAAATAATTAAAAACACATACTTTTCCTGGCGCTAATTGCTTTAAGCAAAAATGTAGCAGTAAAAAAGCAAATGTCCGGATGGTGCAAGTTAAAAAGCAGTTTCATAGAGTCCGTGATTGTTCTCACTCCATATCTTTTCAACATTGGCTTTAGGAAGAATTTCCGTAGTTCACTATACAATTCGCATGATAATAAAAAGTGCTTAGTGCTCTGTTCCGTTTTGTTATCACATACACAGGGTCCATTAGGGCGCATTTTAATATTAGGGCACGCAACAAGGTAATGTACTATTCCCATCCTCATTCTGGTTAGTACAAACTGGTGCGAAACTCTGGTTACCTGTGACAAATACGGATGAAATCCGATAAAATCATTCATGCTATTGTACAGTACACATGTGGATAGTTTAGAATCCTCCAAAAAATGCCTTTCGTTGCAATAGTTCAAGAAAGTTATTTTCATACCTAATTTGGAGATATCCGAGGCACTGTATGGATCATTAATCACATTAAGCCCAAAAATCTTTTGGGAGCATTCAATAATGTATTTGATCCAAGGGATCTTTAAATGCTGGTCTAAAGAAAGGCAATCCTCAATAATAGCTCTATTCAATGAGGTACCATCGCTGAGCCAAATGGAGCGCCACAATAATAAGGGTCTTAACATGATCATATCACTTAGGGTTTGAATCCCTGTTTCCTTATGGACCAAGGTGTTGGAGGTAGACTTGGGTAAACACAGGAGCCTTTTCAGGAAATTATTCTCCTCTACCTGAAGGCTCCCCGCTGGTGACACACCCCATACACCAGCCCCATAAAGGGCTGCAGAGAGACATCTAGATTGATACATTTTTAACATGTCTTTAATACGTCTGCTCCCCAGCTTCTTGGCAAATGCAAAGACCCCATTAGCACTCCTAATCATCTTGGTTTTAACAACTTTGTGTTCAGTAACCCAGCTACCATTATTAGAAAAAGTAATTCCCAAGTAGCAAAAGTTTTCAACTTTTTCGACCAGTTCCCCATCAATAAAATAATGGGATTTACCTTTCATTGTAGCTCTTCCAGGCCCACACTCCATCACATATGTTTTTGATTTATTGATCACCAGTTTCCTATTTTTGATGAACCGCACAAAGCGGTCCATCAGGCGTTGAAGACCCAGGGGAGTCCTGGACAGTAACACGGCGTCATCCGCATAAAGTAATACGGTATGTTAAGATTGTTGACTCTATGGGCATCCGCCGTGACTGTCTGCAGGACAGAATCTACCTCATTTATGAAGAGGGTGAAAAGCAGGGGTGCTAAAACACACCCCTGTCTAATTTCCTTCCCGATCCTAAACTTGGTCGTACACTCCCCATTAGGTCCATATCGAACACTTGTGCTAAGCTTTTCGTACAGGCGGGCGAGGAAGTATATTATACCTTCAGGGGCCCCCATTTCTAATAATTTGACCCATAATATAGCGTGATCTACCATATCAAAAGCGCTGCTTAGGTCAGCAAAACATAAATAAAGCGACCCTTTTTTGGCCTGGGTATATTTCCATACCAAGAGCTCTAGATTCAGACACTGCTCAATGGTGCCACGTCCTTTTCTAAATCCAAACTGTCAGTTAGTTAAGATCTCATTGGTTTCTGCCCATTCCTCTAGTCTTACTAAAAGGACCCGGCTCATAATTTTGACAGATGAATCCAGTAAGGGTATAGGTCGATAATTTTTGGCATCGCCCCGGTCGCCTTTCTTGTAAATGGGGACGATTATTGATTCCTCCCAAGTAGACGGTATTTTACAGCAAATGGCTGCATTGAAGATTTTGGCCAGCAATGGGCCCCAAATCTCTGGTGCGGTCTTATACACGTCTATGGGCACACCATCCGGTCCCTGGGCCTTCCCTCCCTTACTGGATCTTATGCTAACCATAACCTCATCTATGGTGATATCTAAGGCTATGATGGGCCAGCCTTCTTCATTAGATACAGTTCTATTACTCGAGTCAAAAATAATGGAGAAATGTTGGATCCAAGATTCCATACTCACGTTTGATGTGAGTTCTGGTGCCTTTTCATCTTTTAGGAATGGACTATTCACCGTAGACCAAAACAAAGTACAGTTCTTCAATTCTGCTGCTTGACTGAGGTTATCCCACGCTTCCTGCTGTAATTCAGCTTTTCTACGTTTAAGGATCAAAT
Organism: Lissotriton vulgaris; assembly: GCF_964263255.1. NCBI lineage: Eukaryota > Metazoa > Chordata > Amphibia > Caudata > Salamandridae > Lissotriton > Lissotriton vulgaris. The sequence goes on along the minus strand of NC_141696.1, from coordinate 455,952,617 downwards.
TATAATCCTGCCTAAGTTGAATCACCAGACTCTTATCTCTTGGCTTAGCTGCTAAAGCCTCTTTAGGATCCCTCCGGGCAGTAGAGCAGGCATGATCAAACCATCCCCTTTTATATCTATTCTTGTGCCCAACCTCTTTGGTAAACTTCTTATTGATGGTTGAATTAATTCTATCAAAGTGGTCAATACTGGCAGCCGAGGTATCATCCTGTTCTAAAATTGCCGTGATTTCCATCAGACAACTAGAAATGATGGAGTCAGATGTTATATCCGCTTTTTCTCCCTTCCACCTCAACCTATACCCATTCTGCCTATGGGGTTCAATATTAACAATACTACCCTGTTCACATATATAGACATTGTTCCATATTATTACTTCAGTAGGTAAACAGTTATGATCACTTAACATAACATCAATCACCTTGGGCACTGAGCATAACGGAATAAGGGTTGAAGACATGCATATAAAATCAATAATGGTGTTAGCGCCCCTTCCTTTAAAAGTCGGAATATTTTCACCCGCGTCATTTTTGGCATTTTCCATAATTTCCATATCATACTGTATCAAAAAGTTATTCAGGGTCTCCCCATAGGGGTGATGGGGAAAATGAACATCAGCATCCCCCAAACGATTATACACACCACATAACTTCTGAGATGATAATGGGCATACAGAGACATTAAAATCCCCCCCAAAAATAAATTCAAAAACACCATTAACATTTTTGACAAAATTATTCAATGCCCTATCTAATTCATTAATTGCAACATTTCTAGTGCCATCAAATATATTATTGTAGAAATTAATCAAAAGTATATTTCTACCCGCTTCTTGTGCAAGCCATAGAATTTGTGAATGAGCCCCCACTTTTACATACTTTTTCACCGAGATAGGTAATTTGACTGAAATCAACACCAACAACCCTCCTTTAGCTCTACCAAGGGTTGAGGCCAAGGCTGGAAGTTCATAGGATACAAAACCATCAATGCCTTTAAAGTTTTTACACCAGGTTTCCTGAAGGCAAAGAATATCAAATAAGTTCACGAAATCTTTCCATCCTAGCATATCCTCCTTGGCCACTAGACCTGCAATATTCCAGCTGGTGATATAACAAGTTACACTATCCCTCTCATGGCTGACAATAGGCGGTTCATCACTAAGTATGGACATGTTACTCTCTATGTTAAAAAGCTTTATGTTATACGTTGGATTTGAGACTTCTCCCCCTATCGGCATACAATCTATAGTCACATCATCGTCCAATTCATTTACAGACATATTTACTTCTCCATAATTATTACTATTTGCATCATCCCGGAGGGGTCAATCTCATGTCAATCATTTTGATCTAAAAAACTCAATGACTGATACCTGTTCTGAGTTGGGACTTGATAGACCATCCCACTAACAGGCAGAGAAGTACTACCATAGGTTACAAATGGGTTGGGGGTATGTGTTATAAAATTATTCCCGCCTGACACAGGATTCACCATATGCGTTGGCGGGGTAAATGTACCATCTTGAAAACCAGGACAGAAGTTAGGCAACACAGGCCTATTTACAAAAGATGGGTAAGTAAAGTTGCTTGTTGCCCCCTCCCTACAATTAACAGAAGGCAGCCTGCTAAGATGGTTGTAAAAATAGCCCAGTGGTCTGGCAACTACATCTGTCTCTGACTGCGTGATTGAGGCTGCTCTAAGCAAAACAGTCGCAACATGTTGCGGATGCTTAAAATTAATAATCACACAATCACCCCCACATGACTTTTTGGTGTTACCGATCCAATTGACTCTTCTGATAGAGATAATTTGATCAGAGTAGCCAACTGGGTAACCACAATGGCGGTTTAACCAGGAAATTGTTTTATTCTTCAAAGATTCCTCTGACTCCTGATTATTAGGGAACTGGGTTAAGATCGGAACATTAGTTAGGACCACAACGTAGGGTACACATTCAGGTGGGAGATCTACTGGACGCCTGCATATCCGTATGGGTACCCCATTAGTTCCCCCTGTGGCAGCAGGTAAAGCTAAGACCGCTGGTACCGGAGCTGTCTTAGGAGCTGATGTAGGTCTAATATCATTCTGTAAAGTACCCCACATTGTGCTTGTTGACCCAGCATTTAATTGCTTTGAAGGTCTGCCTGCCTCCTGGGCCGTTGTAAGTAATGGTACAGGTAGCTCTTTGGGTGGTTGTTTCCTGGTATTAGTGGGAGGGGCACTATTTATGGGTTGTGACTGTGTCTGCACCCTATCCTTAGTAGAGACAGAGGTTGAGCACGCTGGTTTTTTAATATCTAATATAGATTTTTCCAATTTATCGGCATGCTGATCCACCACGGCACTTAGTCTTACTACTTCTGCCCGCAGATCTTCAATTTTAGTTAACAAGGGCTCTACCACCATATTAAATTTGCTATTGATAGTACTCAGTAATAGGTCAATTTGATCGGGCTTAATGGAAACAAAATTGTCATTTACTAATGACCCTGTTTCCTCGGCGCTCTCCTTGTGTATGGCGTCTTTTTTGTTCTTTCTAGTAGAGTGATTACCCCGCTTAGGTGCCGTTTTCCTACAGGCTCGCATAAATTTAGTAGCCCTAACGGACTGCTGAGGTGTACCCCCGGAGTTATCACATGGGTCAACTTCCACCCTTCTCAAATTGTCTGGAGCCGTAATTAAATCAACATTGTCACTGATATTATCATACTCCACTGCTGTGTCTGTCTCATTGACGATGTTATCTGCATTATTAAGATCCGCAGATGGAGTCAGCGGGAGGTCTGGAGCAGTACTTTTCCCCAGAGATTTCCTTCTGTCACTATTGATTCTGGATACTACTTTCAGCAAATAGTTTTCCGGTAAAGTAGTTTGGATTGACATTATGGGGGGTTGACCAAGAGTCTCAAATACGGTAGTTTGTTAAAACTGAAGGAACAAAGTTGTTTCCGCAGATATTCACCTATGGGTACTCACAGTTCGAACCAAAGGGGGTGGCACTGCCCAGCCTCTTCTGGCCCCCGACGGCCACAGACGGCCCCGCCCTTGTCCCGGGCTTCTCCCGGTCGCTCCCGCGCGCGACTTGCGGGGCGAGAGGGGGTGTCAGCCTTTTACTGGCGCCTCCGGGCGCTCTTGGCGCGTCACGAGCGCGCTGCCGCCCCAGAGGCTGCTGGGGAGTGTGGTTCGCCGTTCCCGGTCTGCCTCCGGCGACTTGTGTTTCCGCCGTTCCCCTCACGGCTCTGCCCGATGGCGACAATACAGGTAGGCCTCTGGTGTTCCCCCCTGGGCTCCCGGGGGATCAGCCTTTTACTGGCGCCTCCGGGCGCTCTTGGCGCGTCACGAGCGCGCTGCCGCCCCAGAGGCTGCTGGGGAGTGTGGTTCGCCGTTCCCGGTCTGCCTCCGGCGACTTGTGCCTCCGCCGTTCTCCTCACGGCTCTGCCCAATGGCGACAATACAGGTAGGTCTCTGGTGTTCCCCCCTGGGCTCCCGGGGGGTCAGCCTTTTACTGGCGCCTCCGGGCGCTCTTGGCGCGTCACCAGCGCGCTGCCGCCCCAGAGGCTGCTGGGGAGTGTGGTTCGCCGTTCCCGGTCTGCCTCCGGCGACTTGTGTTTCCGCCGTTCCCCTCACGTGTCTGCCCGATGGCGACAATACAGGTAGGTCTCTGGTGTTCCCCTTTCCCATAATTCCTTTTGTAATTTTAGGACTGTTAAACACTATAGGCATATTTTTGTGTGAGTTCAAATGAGTCCTGCACTGCGGGACATCCTTTCTGTTTAGTGCCTTGTAGAGAGTTTGAGAAGTAGATCTCGTTGGAAATGCTGACGCGTTTCCATCCCAGTATGATTGGTTAATGGGGCATAAAGTACATGAACACACGCACGAACCGTTGTTGTCGGATCAAATTGATCTCACGACAACGGTTCGTGCGTGCGCATCCCACCACGAAGTAAGTGCTATTAAAAATGTAATGCCCATGTTTACATAACACATAGAGACAAGGCGACAACTGACGGTCCCCTTTCTCTTGATGCAGATTCAAGGTCAGAAGATTGAATACATAGACGACATCACGTCTTGGAAATATTCAGGTACTTTATGCCCCATTAACATATGAATACATATACAATAAGGGAAAGAGTAGAGACTAAAACCATATTTTTAATGTGTTAGGTACCCAGGTTTGCCCTGAGGAAAAACCCAACCAATCATACCGGGTATTGAAACGCGTCAGCATTTCCAACGAGATCTACTTCTTAAACTCACTACAAGGCACTAAACAGAAAGGATGTCCCGCAGTGCAGGACTCATTTGAACTCACACAAAAAGATGCCTATAGTGTTTAACAGTCCTAAAATTACAAAAGGAATTATGGGAAAGGACTGAATTTCAAACAGCCTCTGGTGTACCTTTACATTAAGTTGGTGTATGCTAATGTCTGTAAATTTTTATGTAAATATTCATGTTATGATTTTCACATGAGCAACATGTTGTGTCATGAACAAAATGTGGTTTGCAGTCTGTTGTCAATAATGAAAGTTGGATAATTACGACTGTCCAAAAATTCTATCCTGAGACTACTTTGCAGGCCACACTAACTGCTTTAGGTCATGTGCCCATGTCAGTGATCAGTGTACAAATGTCCCTAAGGAATCTATTGACGCAGAGGAAAAATGTACATTTTCTGTGAGACCTTCCTGGACCTAATGAGAATGAGTTTCTTAATCCCAAAAGGGCATAGCTATTGAATTCTCAGAGCGTTTGCCCTCTACAGATTTGACTCCACCACAAATTATGGGCCCACAATAGGAGTGTGATGTTATGAGTGAATCTGGCACTATGTGTCTTGGATACACAGCACTGCTTTCCCCCAATTTTCTGTAACACAACACACAACTCTTTTGTTGAGCACTAAATATGGACTACATGTACCATAATGCAAGTAGGAGAAAACTAAACTGGGGTTTGATGTGTCAGCCCCCCTCCTGTCTGAGTCAACATTTCATTAAATGGTCTGGTCCCCCTTTTGTTACATGTCTAGATTCTCTCTTGCACTGTTATATCAGGTTTCTTCACTACAGAACAGCAGGATGGCAGTAGATTTGATGTGTGACTGTGGATAAATCAGAATGAATGCAAAATGGCTTCCTGTGATTTATTTCCTGTCCCCCACTTCCTGTATATAATTTCCCGAATTAAATAATGATTTCCAGTTCAATTTAGAAGATTACGGCCCGGAAACGTTATTTCCGGTTCAGGAGCGTGTAACGCACATGCGGACCCGACGCTCCGGAACCGGAAATCATGTTTTCGTGCTGTAATCACCAAAAATGAACTGGAGCACAATATTTTATACAGGAAATTATATTCAGGAAGTGGGATACAGGAAATACATCACAGGAAGTTGTTGACATCCATTTTGTGTTCATTTTGAGTCATCCTCTCTCACAGATCATCTGCCATCCTACTGCTCTTTTTAAACTTATTCACCCCAAATGACTTAGGGTTATGAGGAGAAAGCACCCCTTTTCACTGAAAGGGAATTAGACATCTTGGCTGAAGGGGTACTGTTCGAATTTCCCCAGCTATATGGGGGGCCAGAGGACCAGCTGAGCAATGCATCCTGGGCCATGTCAATGGGCCAACATTGGTGGGCACTGCACTGCAGTGGGCGTTCACACCGGAATGCAAGGGCATGCCGCAAGCAATGGGAAGACCTAAAACGCTGGGCCCGGCACAAGGTCAAGGAGCTATGGGGCAAGTCTTCCCAGCACCATGTGCATTGTTCTCGCCTCTCACCCCACTGAACAGGAGGTCTTGCGTTCAGCTTTGCCGACCCTCTTTGCTCAGCTGGAGGCACATGAGCAGTAGAGACCTGGTAAGTGCATTGTATGCAATATGTGTCTAGAAGTATGATGCGAGTAAAGACAGAGCTGTACCATTGTGTGTCCCATGCCTTCATTCATATATTCTGTGTCTTCGCAGCAGTCATCATGAAGCAAAAGGCTCACTGTGGCTAATGGACTGTGCAGGGCAGAGTGCATTCTGCGAGTTGTAGTTTCTTCATGACAACTGGGGAATGAGCCACACACTTGCATTTGTACTGAAATTTGCAATGCCAGCACCAATAACAGTGAACCAAGGGAATCAACTGAAGTGTGCATCATGTGCCATGGAGTCAAGACTGACTTTGAGATCCTTGCCTCACTCTTAAGTGATTCCAATTTTGCCAAGTGTGTCCACTGACACACGTCTTACCCTCAGTGGCTAGTATGCCATATTTCATGTACAGGTAGCTGTAACAATGACCCACTACTGTTCACCGGTGCAGAGCACAACCTTATCAGTCACTGAAGCCAATAAGTGGCACTGGATTGTCAGCTTTTGTGAGGGACTATCAAAAGGCTAGACTCACAACGTAGCAAACCAAATAGCTCAGACCCTAGGTGGATGTGCGACCTACAATTAGCATTTGTCTTGTCCTATACAATGCTACACAGCAGATAACATTTGTCCAGGAGTAAAAGTGCAGAGCCTTCATATCACAGGCCCTTTTCAATACCATCTGGACTCTCTCTGACCTCCTTTTGTAGACTGGGTTTGGAACCTGCCCATGTATTAATGAAAGGATACACAGATCACAAGAATGCCAAAGTTGAGGGTTGGCCAATACAGTTGTGTAAGCCACAAATAATCTTGTGAGATGTCCATGTCAGACTCAAATCAGGAGATGACAGTGAATATACACATAATGTAAGCTCTTAAACAATGACAACTGTATTGTGTGATAAGAAGAAAATAAAGTCTGACCTTGGCTCTTCTAGGAATGGGTCTTGTCCTGACATGTACAACCACTACACCATGATTTCGTTACATTTCAGTGGGCACAGCTGGCCAAATGAAACAACAGCAGGACACGGTTCAGAGCAGGACATCTTCGGTGCACCGGTGGCTACGACCTCTTTCAACAAGTGAGGAATAAGAGGATGAAGTGGGACCCTCAAAATCAGAAGGCAGGGGGATTGTGCCCAACCAGACTGACCAGGAAGACAATGCTTGTGCTACGGACCAGGTGGAGGCTGTGGACATTGAAGTGGGGGGAAGAAATAGGCACTTCTAGTCACGGGGGGTGGTGAGCTACTCTCCCCTGCACCATTCACTAGTAAGTTCTGTTGAGGTGCCTTGAGGCAGGCCACTACTCAATCCTGGCCTGCCATCACCCCCTTCCTAACTGTAGAGGCCCCCATTCACTTGGGGCCTCTAGCTGCATCCTCTGCAACCTGTCCTCCTCATCGTAACTGCCAGGTTGACCCCAACATAGGCCCCTAACCTGAGACACCACAACGCTTATGTTCCACCCAAACCCCTCCCAGTGTTGTTCCTTCTGTGGCTGTCCCAGAAGACTTGATGTGGGTATGTGAGGGTCAGTCAAACATGTCCGCTCGCATCATGCTGCATATCTGTCTAGAGAAACGCATGATGCAAGAGGAAATTGCCAGAGCTCTTGCCACCCCGAATGCTAGTGTCAATTCCCTGGCTGCAGCCCAAGCTCCTTCCCAAACTGCCGTCAATTTCCCCCCTGTCCATTACCCCACACTGCTTCCCCCATACTCCTCGTGTGTCCCACCCTCATGTGGTCCCTTTTCCTGCACTGGCCTGCCATGTTCACGCATCTGACTCAGAGTATATGGACATTGTGGTATTAGAGGATTACCAGAAGGACACTTGACCTGATGCTCCCTGAGGTGTTATATTTTTGTTGCCCCACCTCAATCAAAGTTCACTTCTCCTTTTACATTAAGAACATCATTTGTTTTGCTATCTCCCTTCCAATCAGACTGTTGTTGTTTTTCAAATCACACACTTCTATTTACATAAAATATATTTTTGAATCGTACTTTCTTTAACTTGTTAACCTTCATTGTGAATTTTTTATACACAATATGGATATGTACTTTGTGAGTCATCTGCTCTGCACATTATGACTTGTTGCAATGATGGGGTTACACTTGTAAATGTGTCACACATACATCATCAAATCTCTAGGCCACCAACATTGGTATACATTTGCCTATCAGGACATGATATGCAACAGAATCTTGACATGTGAAGATAATTACTTTTTATTTACACCTATTCACAGTGGTCAATTAGTTTGTGGGATGTTGTCAATGTAGATCGTGGTTGCGACTTTGGAATTTCGGAGGGGATGATCGCTGTGAGGGATCATGTCTGGCTTGTCACCTACATGTAGGTGGGTGTTGTGCATGTGCCTGGACAGGGTGAATCTCATGTGCAGGGGCAGATGGTGTATGTAGAGTTGGTGTTCATACGTAGACAAGGGCTGGTTGTGCAGGTGGTAGGAGTGCCTGCTCAGGAGGTGGTGGTGGTTGTGAATGTGGTAGGAGTGTGTGTTAAGGGGGTGGTGGTGGTTGTGCAGGTGGTAGAAGTACCTGTGCAGGGGGTGGTGGTGGCTGTGCAGGTTGTGGGAGTGTCTGTTTAGGGCACAGTTGTGGGTGTGTACCCTTACTTTGGTTCTGTGCAGTTGGTGGTACAGGTGTGTGTGTAGGATGTGCTGCAGGCAGATGTGATGGCTCCTCTTCCTGCGTTGAGCATGAAGGGAGACTTTGGATAACTTTCAGCATGCCCTCCATCAGCTTCATGGCCAGGGCATGGTGTCTTGCACTCATTTCCCTGTGGATGGATATCATGTATCTGATAATCTTGGACATGTCTTGCCAAGTTCTATGCATCCTATCCAAAACATGATTCAGCGTTTCTACCACCGGAGGGATTTGGAGCAGGTCCTCAGAGATGTCTGGCAGGGTAGCCCCAATGGCACGAATGCCCTGCCTCACATCTGCTTGCTGTTGGAAGAAGTCCTGCTCCCACTGGCCACAATAGCAATGTGCAGGTCCTCTCTGCAGGGGTCGGCCATGGATTAGACCAGCAGGTCCAACAGCAGGGAAGGGTGGCAGGTGGAAGCCTGTGGGCAGGAGAATGGTGCCCAGAGGATACCTTCACCACAAAAGGGTTGATACTTCCCCCAGATGGTGGAGAGGATGCCTGGGATACACTGTAAAGGGAGGAGCGTGTAGGGGAACCACCATGTCTGTCTTGGATGTGAGGGCTGTGAGGGAGTAATGTCTGTATTGCGATGCATGTAAGCTGTGGCTGGTTAGCTCTATGCTGGAGATAGGCAATATTTCATTTTGAAGGAGGCCGAGGAACTTTGCTGGGTGGAGGGTGTGATGCTTTGGAAGATTTGGGGAATGTGGGAATATTTCTGTTCATGGCATCAGAATTGTCATGTCTGGAGAGGATGGACATACCATAATCTTTCAATCCTTCAATCTCAGGCACTTCCTCCTCCTCCTCTTGTGCAGTACTTGCAGCCGACATAACTGCCTGGAGGAGCAGTGGATTTTTCCCTCGGATTGCCCAATGCCCAAAACTGGTAGGTCAGCCCTCCTCATTGTCATCATCCCCTGGAATACAGAGGTTGCAACCGTATTAGTAATTGACCTAGCATAAGATGTGGTGCAACACAAGGGTTGGATTAACTGTACTTTGCATCAACAGATGACGTATATGTGACCTGGTTTGGGTACCCCTATAAAATGACAGCACACACCATAGCACTGAGGTGTTAAACGAAGACGTACATTGCACAAGCAAACTCACCAGCTCCAGCTACAACTTTCTGTACCTTTGCAATCCCCGCTGATGTCAACTGCTGAACCATGCGCCTCATAAGTTTTGTTGACAAAGCTGTTGCTGATCCAGCAGCTGTAGAGGGAAGTGACACCATTCTCAATGATCTGCATTACTAATTTACAAACAGGCACATGTGATACTCATAATATGTATGTAACTTTGTAAACAACGACTGCTGAATCTATGCAGAAGGGGATTTTGATCTTTGTCATGGCTTAGTGATCTATGATCGGGAAACACCAGAATTACCTATATGGACTATATAGAGTTACTACCTTCAATGTTAAAAGCTTGGAATCAATTTGTGCTCGAAGTAACGAAACAAAATTCAAAAGTAACTACTAGACGGATTACAAATTATAATTGCTTACCAGCTCATATAATTAAAGGGCTAAAAAAAAATTGAGAAGAGAAATAAGGAAGGTAAAAAAACAAGGCAATAGATCAGATGCTTGGGATAAGCTAAAGATATTGAAAAAAGAGTTTAAGAAACATGTCTGGTTAGAAAAAAGAAAAACAACCGATGAGTTTTGGGCAAAGATGGTCTATAATTGCAAACAATGAAAAGCTAAAGCATTTTGGAAAATAATAAATGGCCTAAATAAGTCTTTTAATACAAAAATATCAAAAAATGTAACAGAAGAAACTTGGGCTGTGTATTTAACAAAAGTCTTTGTAGCCGAGAACCAATTAAGAACTAATGAAAATAACACTAATAACCAAATAATTGAACCATCATTCCACTATGCCCATGTGCTTGAAATGGATGATACATTGAGTACTAAAATCGAAAAGATTATTAAATCAGGAAGAAGTGATAGTGCTCCCGGTCCAAATGGCATTCCACCAGTCTTATTTAAAACTGACCCAAAGTATTGGGCCAATCGCATAATGCCTTTGTTCAAAGAGGTGGAAAATACAGGTTCAATTCCTGATAGTTGGAGAGGATCGATAATAAACCCTATTTATAAGGGAGGTGATAAAACAAATCCATCCAACTATAGGTTAATAGCCCTTACTGATACAGAAGCAAAATATTATGCATCAATATTATTGGAAGAGCTAATATAATGGTCAAATTACAAGAAATTGATTCCATCTCAGCAAACAGGATTCCGGAAGGGATATGGTACCACCATTAACATGCTAGCAGTATCAGTTATTGCGGAAAAAAGCAAACGTCTAAGAAAAAAATTACAACTCAGTTTCATAGATTTGAAGGCTGCCTTCGACCAGGTGGATTGTTCACTTCTTTGGGCCAAATTAGGAAGTTCGGGCATACAAACAAAGTTACTAAGAGCAATCGAATCATTATATACAGATACGTGGATTCAAATTAAAGTAGGGGATGGAACCAAATTGTCAAGGAAAATATCAACGGCTAGGGGGCTTAAGCAAGGATGTGTGCTAGCCCCACACTTGTTCAATCTATTTATGGCGGATTTGTCTCCCCAATTGGATTCTGTAAACGCACACGCACCAAGACTAGGACCATTGACGATATCTCATTTAGCTTATGCTGATGATATTGTACTGTTGAGTCACACGGAAATTGGTCTTCAAAGACTACTTAAAAAATCAGCGACCTATACAAAACATAATAATTTGGAAATAAATATCTCTAAAGCAAAAGTTATGCGTATAGGGAAGAACATTGGTGCATCTCTAAAGATAATGTTGGAAGATCAAATCATAGAAGGAGTTACTACTTATAAGTGCCTGGGGTTTCATTTTGATACAAATGTTAATTTTCAAGCACAACATAATTACATGGCTGGGAAAAGCAAAACTCTGATACATGCATTCAGTTTGTTGGCAAAAAAATTAGACGGACCCTCCTATCAACCACTACTTACAGTAATTAAAGCAAAGTTCCTTCCTTCGCTAACTTATGCAAGTGTGGTGATGTATGGTAGGGATGCTAAATTATTACACTTACAGCTAACAAACGAAAACATATAAACAGGTTTTCCACCTTCCATCTAATGCCTCCCCAGCCCAAATCCATTTAGAATTTGTCTTATTGCAGCAAAGTATAGCAAAAAGGTATCACTTTATCAAAACTATGCATAAAATACGAAATAATGAATCAAGTGTTTTAGTTAAAGCACTATGGGAACCCATAATCCATGATGCTAAGTCAACTTATAGCAAATACTTATATTCCTCCTTACGTTTAATAAATGTGGGTGATTTGTGGGCCCTAAAATGGTCTCATCACACGTTTTGCCAGGCTATGAATAAAGCAGCAAAAAATCACTCACTGATAGAGGATAAAAGTCTCTTTTGACTGACTGACTGACTGCATGGATGACAATTCAGACATATGTCACATTGAAGCCTGCAATTTATTTTCAATTAACTTATCCAGTGCGCTTTAGGAAGCAATTAATGGCTATGCGCCAAGGGGACCTGCCGTTCTTATTTGAAAAACCTTCTTGACGATATAATGGATTAAAAACATGCAGATTATGCGATGTTGCGGAAGAAGATTTTGTACATTTGGTCTGTATATGCCCCGAAATGATGAATGCATGCCGATTACTTTTAAAGTTTTTATTTAATGAGCGAGGGATTCGTACATGTAGAACAGCAATCAGGAGAAGCTTGGACTCTACTGATCCTCGCCTAAAATTTAACTTACTGAAATATTTCGAAATTCATGACAAAGCAGTAAAAGAGACAGTAGGAAGTATCCATAAAGGCAGGCTTTAACTGTGTGTTATTGTTAAGGTAGCTAAAGTTATGGTAATTGACGCCATCATGAACAACAGAATCATACTTGTCATATCTTCTATGTACCCACTATACAAACTTGTTGAAATACTGTAAAGTACTTATAATCTCGCTCTGATGATATTTTATAAAATTGGAATATAACTGTTATTTGTGTATAATATATATAAAGTTTTTTTTAATGAGATGGAGTGACATCCTTTTAAAGAGAAAAATGTATTTAAACTGTTTTTTGTATTGTGATGGTTTTCATTAACTAGAAACAATAAACAATGCGAATAATGGACAGGTGTGAGAGGGTTTCACTGCTGCAGCCAGGAAAGCATATATTTCCCGAGATGATGTACACTGCAAGGTGTCATCCTGTCAGCAGCTGTGATGAGACATACATGTCCATATTTCAGTACACCAGATGTTAGCTATGAGTGAACATGTACATGTCATTCTCAATGACCATTGACAGGATATTCATGGCCAATGTGCATCATGTTTACCTCATGGTCTTTACATGTGGGCCCCTGCTCACATGCAGTAATTGCCAGCAGTTAACTCGACAAAGCATTGACATCAATGAGATGACACATCAACAAACTTGTATGAGAAGGTTACTGATATTTCAAGGAAGGGGATACATGATCAGGACTCCTCCGCATTACATTGATTACACCTTCACCATTAAGACTAACATGTTTCATGAGTATATTGTTGACTGTTGACAAGTCAAAAGGAGTGTTCATCACCAGGCTGACCAGTATCATTGCATTGCAGAGTGTATGTGTGAGATGTGCAATAGTCAGTTACATATTGTGGCTCATTTGTGCTTCTCTACCCATGAAGTCACAAAGCTCATTTTGGAATGAGAGATCACACATTTGTTATGTCCATCCTTTGAGTGTCCCCTATTCGCATACTCTATTTACAACATCATGATAATACTCAGCTGACAACGGATGGTGTCTTGTACAGAAGACATCCTAACCTCATATGTCAACCAATCACATAAAAATGTGAATACAGTAGAAGTGAAGGCAAGCAGAATGCAACATTTGACTAGGATCCCACACTGTGGGTAAGTTGAGAAGCTTTGATGCTTGCCGCATGCACTGGATTTGTGTTGTGCTTTTCAGCCAATATAATTGAAAAATTCACCTCCTCAAGATTCACCTTAGCAGCCCATACACCCGTCTCAAAAGAACCCAACTGGTATCAGTGTGAGCCTCATCCACACCAATTTCAATAGGATTTTACCATTGATATTTTGCAAGAGAGTTTTCATAATTGAATTGCATTCCAGTTGTGTGTAGGACACTTCACATGACACTATGTACTATTTTATGCCTATTCTGCACTCACTTGGCATACATTTTTTGTCATCCTTTCAGTAGCCACCATGGTGTGATCTGGTATGTGGTTAAATGCCATGTGTAAGCATATTGTGATGCAGGGCAACAGAGTTGTAGAACACTTACAACACACAGTGGAGATTAAAGTCACATTTCATGAGCATTCAGGTACATTATTCTTGGGTGTACTTACCATAGCCTCGCACCTGCCCAGTGTGTGGTCCCCAACCAGATGTCACAGCCAACCTTGTTGCAGAAGTCAATGTGGGTGTTGGAGCCTTGGAGGACATCATTGGACCTACAATGATAAGTGTTTTTGCAACTTTACATTTCTGCTGCCATGTGTGATGCACTCACTTTCAGGCACAAAGGGTAAGCACAAGCAATTGTGGGCACTACCGTTGCAGAAGTGTGTTGCACTAAATAGCATGAGTGATCCCATAATTAACTTATAATGGCCCGCTGCCTAGAAGCAGCATCTAGCAAAATGGCCCAACTGCTTATCCTGAGGTAAGGTCCACTATCAGAAACTGCCCAGAAATGTCTTGCGTTGGTGTTTCTGTGGCTTGCACATGCCCGACTAAAGTGCAACAAGGACAAGCCAGAGGTCCGTATGTATGGTCAGTTTCTGCATGCCATAGAGAATCCTGTGGCCACCAGACTTCCCTCGTCCCAAGTCAGAGGACCCTCCAGCAAAAAATGTTGGGGTCTAGCTTGGAGAAGACCTTCAGTTATTGGAGCAAATCAAGAAACTCACTGGAGCTGCATTGGCGCGCTTACATCATTAAGAAGAAAAATACACAAAGTGCCCACACCACACACATTTTCAAATACTTATTTTAGGAACCAAACCAAAAAGAGTTAATTTTAGTTTGTCCGGGTACTTTTATTTTTACCCTCATGACTTTTGCAATTTTTTTCATAAACTCTTTTTTATCAAATTTGTGAATGAAAAAAGAAACATATATACATTCAATACTATTTACAACACATATACATATTACATAACATTACTAGTGCTAAAAAATGAATACAACATAAACATCCTACATACAAGACAACCAATAAATCACAATGTGTTTGCGCTTAAGTAAATTAGTATACAAAAAATCAATATTCAAAAGAATAGCTTTAAGACAAAGTCAGAGAAGGAGACTATTTCCTCAAAAGTAGACCAAATTTACAACCAGCTGACGCTGGTTTACTCAATCAATGAGAGTATTCGCTCCTTAGGTTTTGCTGACGCGTTTCGAATTCAAGTAAGCAAGTTCTTGAATTCTCATCAGGGCTCTGTCATTTATCTGCAATACGTGTAAACAACAATAAAGTCTTACTTCTTGATTGAAGTTACCCTCTCTATTCCCCAAACTCACTGCCCACGTCGAGTGTTTCCGCATATCTACCTGCGTAAATTGGGGCAACTGTGTCTTCTTTTCAAATTGGATATGTCTATTGGCTGCTTGATTGTATCAATTATTCCTATAGACAAAAAATGTTTATTCTAAAAAGGCTAAACATTATTTTAGAAGTTATTATGATGTTCTAGATGTCCTGACAGGAATGGTCCTACCTTATTTTTGTGGAGAGTGCGTTCAAGGCACTGCGGCCCATTGTTTCATTCCTTACATTCTATCTTAATTTCTTATCCTCTGTCTCAGCATCTTATATCTCGAGCTGGCAGTTAAAGGTGGGGGACAGGATTTAGTCTAGAACTCAGGTTTTCAATACTGCGTATCACCCAAAGACAAACAGCATATACTTGTTAGTTTTGACCTGCTTGCTAGTCGTCTTAATCGTCCAACTCGTCTCGAGCCACGGTGCTCCGGTGCTCATGGCGAGCTGAGCTCGTCATAACCGCACCCGTTAAATGGAACACTCGCATGCTGGGTTGATTCCCCTGCTGTGCTGAGCGTTCCATTGGAACGAGCTTGGTCATGACTAGGTCCACTCATCATGAGCACCGGAGCACCATGTCTCATGATGAGCTGAGCTGAGCACCGGGACACTGTGCGGGCCCCCGCCTCCCAGCACAGCGGGGGGAAACAGCCCCGCAGGGAAGGGGTTAAACATAAAGAAGGAAAAAACGTTTATACCTTTGAAATGATACACTTCCATTGAAGCAGAGGCAAATTCAGGGAGGGAACAGCCGAAACAAAGTCATTTTTGGCTTAAAAACACGGGGTCTACCTCCTGCGTCGAGTTTATTGGCATCTGTGCATACTCTAGTACAATATAGGTTGTTAGTAAGAACATTGCGATAGAGCATAATTTGGCTGAGACTCGTTCTAAAAGAAGGTTTAAAAAGGGGGTAATGGAAAACTTTGAATGAGTAGGTTTCAACATTTGTTTCTTTACCTTACCTTTAGCCCACAAGATAGCGGATTCAGCACTTCAGAGAACTACAGTTCTTTGCTAGCATGAGATATTGGAGACAGGTTCACAAAACATTTTGTGCTTGCGCGATACACTTCATGGGTGTTTTGTCATGCTTTATTGTGTTTTTTTGTGTAGTTGTTTTGTGCAGTATTATTGCACTGGAATATTGTGTTGTACTGTGGTTGTTGTGTTCTGTTTTGATTTATTGTATTGTGCACTGGTAGGTTTTTGTTGTGTTAGTATCATGCTTTATGTGTAAAAGTAATTACTTTAGCTTACTGAATACTAAAGACAGAATTATCCCCCCCAATAATGTTTGCAGTGGCAACATTCTTAACAGCAATGTGGCATACCTGTAACCGCTGCATCAAGTCTGTTACAGATAAATGAATTGCTTTTTATGACTTCCTTATGTATTGTATTGTAATTGATTTTAATCAGATCAACTGTATTGTTCTTAAATCCTCTTATACTGACACTGTTTTAATTGTTTTAAATTGCTGTACTCTTTTATGATCTAAATATATCGAAATAAAGATTGAAATGAAATGAATGAATTACTTTAGAGATGTTAACAGAGTCTGCTACATTTCCAGATAAACACAATACATTTCTTAAAACTTACAGTGCAAATTTTTTTAATTGCGCACTCACCCGCCAGGCACCTCCATAACGGGCTGGAAGTACGCCTAAACAGCGACCCCTTCGCTGCACCGAGTCCACCAAAACAAACTGCTCTGCCGCCATTCACGGCGAGGAACAGAGGCCACGCCTACCTGCAGGCCACACCCACCCTTCCCCTCTCCAACCTTTAAGGATGTGCAATCACCGGACGCGCAGCGGACGGGCGCAGCGGGTGCGCCGTTTGCGCGCCGAAGGCCCGTCCTCGCCAAGTCCTCGCCTCTCGCCAGACCCCCTGCCCAAAAGTCATACGCATACGACAGTAATACACTGTGGTCACTTAACCCTGGCCTTAGATGCTACAACTTAGAGGGCTGCATTGGTCGAACCGCCCTCCACTGTAAAAACTGTAATTTGGTCATACCTATACCACGCCCTATCTGCCAGAAAGAGCACCAAAGGAAGGAAACGTCACTTACCATCATGCAGCTGAACGTCAGATCCCTGGTCAAACACCACGTGGAGGTAAGAACGCTATTAATGGATGAGAACCCAGATATAATGTTTCTAAGCGAAACCTGGCTTAAAGACGACCTAACCAGTATTCCCAATCTAGCCATACCGGATGGGTTCGCTATGACCTGTATCAATAGAGACTCAAGAGGAGGGGGCATCACTGCCATCCACAGATCCTCCTTTACCTGCTCCTTTCTAAAGGAAAATATCGCGGACTGTGAATGTGCTCTCTTCAAAATCTCCACAAATCCACATTGCACCTTTTCAGGCCTTTTTATCTACAGACCGCCGGGGCCTTCTACGAAATTCACGGAAGAGCTCATTGAGGTAACACACGCTATGATCACTGACGCGGCCAACTTCACGATCTTAGGAGATCTCAATCTCCACATAGACAATTCGTCTGATGTTAAAATCAGCAACTTTACAGCAGACCTAGCTGCTTTGCAGCTAACTCAGCTCGTCCAAACCCCTACTCATGTTGCGGGCCATCTGCTGGACCCAGTATTCACGAATATTCCCGAGGCCAGAGCTGACGACCCTATACCCATGGCCTGGACGGACCACTCGCTAGTAACCTTCTCCATCCCTAATAACTCTCCCATCACAAAAAAGTCTCCCACTTCCTGCCTAAAACGACCTTGGCACAAACTCCAACAATATGACCTAGCAGCCAGCTTAGGGGAACCTAACCTGGAGGATATTGATGACATTGAAAAATCATATATGTCCTTCCAGGACTGGATTACCAAGGGACTGAACGCCATTATACCAGCGAAATGGACTAAAGGGCGTAACACCCCCTCCAATCCATGGTACAATGAGAACCTCAAAACAATGAGGAAAACCTGTAAAAAAAGGGAACGACAATGGAGGAAGGAGTACAAGCAGGAGGACAAAAATGCTTATTTGATCACTCTCAGAACGTATCATAAGGCAATCCGGGTAGCACGCGCTGCCTTCTACGCCGCTGAGATAAAAGCAAGCCCAAACCCCACGAAAACTATATTCCAAATCGTACAAAAACTACAAAACGGAGACAAGCCGGCCTCTCACATTTCCTCCACGCAGCAATGTGAAGACCTAGCTACTTTCTTCACGGAAAAAGTGAAGAAAATTTACAATGCCTTCACTCAGAATAGTCCAGAGGACATCAACCCCTCCAAGGTCATCCTCGGAGACTCCAGACTCACATGCATACCCGCCATCTCCTGTGAAGAACTCTCCAAACTTTGTAGGAAGGTGAAATCTGGCGCACCCACAGATCCGATGAGGCCAATTCATTTTCTGGGAGCCTTGGAATTCTTCCTCCCATCCTTGAACTCACTCCTTAATCTTTCTTTTGCCACTGCTACGGTCCCCACCTGCTGGAAACAGGCCTGGGTAACACCAATCATAAAAAAAACCCTCCCTAGACCCCTCTAAACCTGAGAACTACCAACCCGTTTCATTGCTCCCATGGGTCGCGAAACTAGCGGAAGCTCACGCGAACAAAATTCTCAGTGAGCACATGGCGACTAATAACATCCTGGACCCCTCCCAGCACGGGTTCAGACCGGGCCATAGCACGGAATCCGCGCTCCTATCCTCCACAGAAAGCTTACGGGAAATCATGGACTCCGGCAAAAGTGCCGCGCTGATACTACTCGACCTCAGCACAGCCTTTGACACGGTCTCTCATGCCATCCTACTGAAACGCCTTGAAAACATAGGCATCGTAGACTCGGCACTTCAATGGTTCAGATCATTTCTAACCAATAGATCATTTAGGGTATCTGCCCCTCCGTTTATTTCCCAACCCCAAGACATAGGACAAGGAGTTCCACAGGGCTCTGCCCTTAGTCCTTCCTTGTTTAACCTATATATGCAACCCTTGGCGGAGGTTGCCAAGAAATGGGGCCTTACTATGGTGTCGTACGCCGACGACACCCAGTTGGTCATCAGCCTCAACCAGGCCCCCTCTCCCGATGCCACGAGTTTCAGGGATGGTCTGACTGCCGTTGCTAAGTGGATGACGGCTAATTGCCTCCAACTCAACGGGGGCAAAACCGAGGTTCTGATAATGGGGAAAAATAGTGACAACTGGAATGACCTCTGGTGGCCCCAATCACTGGGCCCAGCACCCCCCCCTAGGACTCTAGCTAAAAACCTGGGAGTGTGGCTGGACTCTGCTCTCAGCTTCCAGTCGCACACTAAAAAAGTTGCCGCAACCTGCATTGGCTTACTGAGAAGCCTCAACCCCATCTTAGGCTATTTTGACTCCAAAACACGACAACTTATCGTACAATCCACCATCCTGTCCAGATTGGACTACGCAAGTGTCTTGTTGTTAGGAGCAAATAAAACTGAAGTAAAGAGATTCCAACGGATCCAAAATTCGGCGGCAAGGGCAATAGTAGGTCTCCCAAGAAGATGCTCGGCGAGAGCGACCATTCACAGACTACATTGGCTACCCATGGAAGCCCGCATCCAGTTCAAAGCCCTCATATTCGCCTTTAAAATTATGAAGAACGAAGGCCCTGAGCTACTCCGTTCGCTGCTGACCCCCTACAATCCCAAACGTAATCTCAGGTCTATGGGGCAACACCTGGCAATGGTACCCCACACTAGGTTCTGTCGCATCGGAGGGCGCTCTTTCAAACTATTGGGGGCCAAATTATGGAACTCCCTTCCCCTCCACATCCGATGCATCGACAATATTTTAGCTTTCCGCAGAGCGACCAAAACCTATCTCTTCCCTTCCCTTTAGGTCCCCCCCCTTCCCTTCATTTCAGTTGGTTGTGTTATGGTTCCAGCGCCGGGACGCCCCGTTGCGGGGGCAGCTGTTTGCGCTTTACAAAACTAATAACATAACATAACATAACAAATAAGCATTTGCCACCTGCTAGGGTGATAAAATACCTCTGCTACAGAACTATACAAGACACCAGTTAGCCCAAAGGTGTTGATGAGACCTGTCTTAAATTAGCACTTCCAGTATTTGCTTTTTGTTTCATGGCACATGGACTCTATTCTTGAGTCCCTGCAACAGCTGGGACCCTGCATTTTTGAGTTATATAAAAAAGTGTACAATTGCTTGAAATCTTCATCTTATAAATGGGCAGAATTACCCACATCTATTTTTTAAAATGGTATTTTTAACTGCATCAAGTAGGAAAGACTTTGATGTAATAGTCTGAGTTGTTTCCAGAATTCAGTCACCATAGAGCCTATTTACTATCATCTTGAGTCGTTTGTGCGTCACTTTTAATATGGGAACATGTAACTTACCGGCAGCACAAGGAGCTTGTCAATATGCCCTTACGTCTTTTATCTTTTGGCACCAACAGAAATGTTGGCACCCACAGAAACAAAAATACTTTGACATTGCAAGGACAATAACACATTTTTTGAAACCACGTTTTAACTATATCATTTGAAGGTGAATAATGCTCCCCGGTAGTTCACTGTAAAAATAGTTTTTAATGTGAACTTGTTATTTGCTAATACAGATAAGACTGCCATTGCTTTTCACAATGCCTAAGTATACAGTGATAGGCCTGACGCCAACTTTAAATCTGTTTTGAACAATAAAATAGATTTTATCTAAAAGTGGGATATTTTTTCTAAAATGTAGCCAATGGTTGGAAACAACTAACTGTGGTCACAATTTCATTCTTATCCTGAAAATGTGTTCATACTTGCCCAAAACATTTATCAACATTAATTCAGCCTTTGTTATCAAACAACATAACCATATAGTCAATGTGGTTGATTGCATTGTAACCTCATTAGTTCCAAAAGTATGATATATCAATGGATTCTATTGTTTTACAGTTTTTCTCTGTACTACAGAAGTGCAAAGTGGGCAAGGTGTTTTCTGGTAGTATTAATTGTATATGAATATTCCCTGAACAGTCCCATTTGTTTTGTGGCTAATTCACAAAGACATTTGAGAGTTCATAAACAAGAGAGTACTTCAGGAGTAATGGCTAGTTGAGTAGGCTTCCTGATGAACATTTTTGTAAGATTTTGAAGACTAGATTGAGCACACATTAACTTCCAGGTCTGTATTAACTTTGGTAGAAAGTAATGGAGGGATGCAAAAAAGATTTCAAATATTCATGAAGTTCATAATAACAGATTTTTTCAAAATGCTTTCGAATCAAGTTCTGCATAACATATTTCAGGACAACACATAGGGAGACATTGTGTGACCTTTAATACCA
Organism: Lissotriton vulgaris; assembly: GCF_964263255.1. Lineage (NCBI taxonomy): Eukaryota > Metazoa > Chordata > Amphibia > Caudata > Salamandridae > Lissotriton > Lissotriton vulgaris. The sequence goes on along the minus strand of NC_141696.1, from coordinate 455,931,103 downwards.
TTTGATTAATCAATTACATAAGGGACATAGACAAAGAAACATTTTCCATAAATGTAAAAGAAATAAAATGACATACAAAAAAAATTAAAATACACACTCATTCTCGTGCCATGGATAGTTAATTCAGATTTCCAAGTTAAATGTGGGAATGTAATGCCCCAATAAGCAAATTTCACCTTATATAGCATGATTAAAGTAAGTCTTGTATTAGCATTTCATTGGAATACCCACTAATCATGCAAACAAACACATACATGTGATATATCACAGTTATGAAACATCACATTTAGCAATTTGTGAGAAATTATTCTATGCCTTTTATGTACTGACCCCATACCCCTAACATTCCAGGTACTAATGTTATACTTTTTGGTCACAGTCAGCATATGGGATTTGAAAAGTTCATAGTGTACACACTTTCCAGTAGCATTCTGGCCCCCTCCGCACCAAATCATAAAATGACCACCTCAAACAATAAGAGCAATCCCACAATACTCGGTCCAGCAATTCTCAGTTGTTTGACCAAACCTTAACCCCTTGGCCGTGGTGGTAATTCCACTGCGGCACTGGGGAGGGGTGGTGGGTGAGCGTGGTGCTGCAATGCTCATGACAGAACCATGCCATCATGAGCCATGGACAAACTGTGCTCATGACGGCGTGGTTCCGTAACGGCTTGCCCACTCAGTAATTAGCCAGTACAGGCGGAGAATCAGTGCGGCATGGGCGGAGCTGCCGTAGCATGATGGAACCACGCCGTCATGAGCACACGCCACCAGTGAGGCTTAAAATGACTCTCACCTCTGTCTGGGTCTTGGGGGTTCCCAAGCAAAAATGATCCCAGTATTGACCAAGAGAGCCTGTACCTTGTCACCTCACACTTGGTGACCCAAGTAGGCCACTAATCCCTACCATATCTGGCACTTACTGGCCTTGACTGTCAGGCATGCCCCCTGCAGAGCATGATGATCTTCCTTAAGATGGCACAGGCGGTCCTCTCAGCTGGAGTTGAAGACTGTAATGTTGTCTAAGAAGGCAGCAATGTTGTTCTCTAACCAGGCCAGGACCTGGTTGGCCAACCTTTTGGAGATGGCAGGGGCATTTTTTAACATGAGAAGCTTAAAGTTCCCTTCTTGTGTGGAGAATGCAGACAGCAACCAGTAAGTAACCAGACATTGGGTCAAATGTGCTGCGGAAGTAGGCAACTCCAAGCTGATCTATGAACTTCTTACTTATGGGGATGGGGTGTGTATCAATCCTAGTGGCTGCATGGAGCCCACTGTAGCCCACACAGAGCACAAAACCGAAGTTCAGGTGTGATACCTGGAGAGGCAGCCTTGGGGACCATCATCACAGGGCTGGACCAAGGAATGTATGAGGACTCAATAACCCCTAATGCTAACATTTTGGAGATCTCCTCCTTAATGTTAGCTCTCACTTAATCAGACAACCTGTTATTTGTATTATTCACAGGTGGGCTTTCCCTAGTGTTAATGTCATGGGTGCAACGTGTAGTGAGCCATGGGGTAAATGTGAAAAGAGGCAAATTGTCCTAACAACTGGTGGCAGTCTCTCCGTAGATCTAGGGTCGGTGTAGAGTATAGGCTGACACCTTCCACTGACCCATCCTGCTGTAGGCTGACACCTTCCACTGACCCATCCTGCTGTTTGGAATATAGGAGGTCTGGGAGAGTTTCTCTCTCTTCTTCCAACCCATCATCAGTTACCAAGAACATAGTAATATTGAGTCTCTCAAAGTGGGGCTTGAGGCAATTAACATGAAGGACCCCAAAGGTTTCGTAGCAGTTTTGAGATCCACCAGGTAGGTGACATTGCTCTTGCACTCCTTTACCTTATAGGGCCAGGACCAGCTGTCTTGCAGAGCACATGGTTCCATGGGCTCCATTCAGGTTGTTCTGGCTGGCTTCTAGATTCTCACATAAATACGGGTGACAAGCCTGTCAAAGGTATTGTCTTGACCCTAAATAACCTGCCAATGGCACTTCATGAACCAGTCTCAGTAGTATGAGACCTGTAGCACATATGTTGCACCAGGCTCAGGAACCTTAGGCTCACTATACAGGGAAGCATTCTCCCAGTAAATCAGGTGTTTGCCAGAGATGTCGCCGGCAGTCTGGGTCTCAGCCTGTTACTGCAGAACATCAAGAGAAATTTATTCATACTGTTTACCTGCAGAACTCTTCCTTGGTATAACCCCCATCCTTCTGCCAATTGGTCAGCTCAGGCAGGTTTCCCAGTTTGAACACTTCCTCCAGCCTCCTCCGACTGAGTGGGAATGTCAGGAGCGTGCATCTCACATCCCTTGCCCGTCCTCCTTTTGGGAGGTGCCTGGCTCCAGGCCCTCTTGACCACCCTGGTGGGCTGCCATGGGGTGTGGTCAGGCACATCCACTTAGGCAGCCCTAACATTTCCACTTGAGACCTGAGCTCCACCTCCTTTCAGGTGGTATGCTCCAGGTCATTACCCAGCAGACAATTCATAGGCAGGAATGGACTCACAGCTACCTTAAGCATGATCGGAGACCTCCCCCCCATTCAATGGAGACCAGAACCACTGGGTAGTGGCTGTTACAGTTGTCAGCTGCAACTACTTGTTGGAGCGCATTAAGGGCTACCGCTCTGAAGAAAGCATATGACTCTGATGGTTGTCATGCTGGCTCTTTTGTCTCCAGAGCCTCCAGCCTCGACCCATTGATTGCGACCCACTGACTGCACTTTCTATTATGGTCAGACATGTGGATTGTCTGCAATATCTCTCTGTCACACAGGGACACTAGGATACCCTCTGCAGTGTCCCCAAAACTATGTGGGACCATTTCTTTCCCAAGCTCTACTCTTGTGAGCTCCAGTTTCAGCCCACCGGTGGGGGGGTAGTGCCCGCCTGGGGCACTTGGCATCTCTATTAAAGTGCCCTTTCTGCTGATACTTAAAGGCCTCCCCTGAAGACTTACTGACTGGGACCCACTTCTTTTTCTTTTCAGTCGTGGATGGGGGACCTTTAGAGTACTCATTGCTTGTATTTGTGTCCTCACCTCCTTCCTCTTGTGAAAACCATGCCGACCCTTGTGGTGATCCCCCCCCAGATACCTTCTTATGGATCTTGGTGCTGGCCCAGTGGTCTACCTCCTTAGCAAGCCATTTGGGGTCGGTGAGCTTACTATCCACAAGGTGCTGGTGCAGATCTGTAAAACAAAGATGTAACAGGTGATCCTGTGCAATTAAATTGTACAACCCCTGTAAGTTTTTACATCACTGCCCTTCACCCAACCACTTAGTGCTGTGCAGAACGAAATCCACACAATTCATCCAGGTCTGCTGCAAAAGCTTCTGACTATCCCTGAATTTCTGTCTGTACTTTTCTGGGGGTTAAACCAAAAATCCTGATTGGAGCTTACTTAATGATGGGATGCCTCATCCTGTCACCCCCTCTAGGGCCAGCAGGGAGTCCCCCCACCTACTAGGAATATGCCTCCAGAGACTATCTCCCAAATCCTCCCCATGGACCTTGTACATCAGTAAAGCAATCTCATAGGCCTCAAACCATCTGTCTGTGGCGTCTCCCATCATAAGGTCAGACACCAAATCCTTAGGAATATTGACCCTTCTTTCAGAAAAAACTGCAGTATTGCTGCCACCACTGGACTCTACTTGTTTAGCTTTGAAATCCAATTTCTTTAGGCTCCTGGCATGAGCCAACTGCTTTAGAACAAGCCTCTTCCCCATGGCCAATTTTCGCTGCTCCATGACCAGCCGTGTTTTCTTTTCTTCTTCCTCCACTGCTATCCTTTTTTTCTCTAATGTTCTCTCCTTCTCCAATTTGAGCTAAACCAGCTCCAATTTTAACTTCCTTTCCTCCCTCCTATCCTCAGGCTCCTATGGGGAAAGGCCTCTAGATGAAATACTGCTCCCTGTCAGGGTTGAATCACCATTCTTGGAAGGATGTTACTCCCACCTCCACAGGCAGCAGTCCAAGACCCTCTCCTGGGCCCTGGTCCACAAAATCCTCCTAATCCAGCTCCTATTAATCCTCCTCGTCCTCTGAGATCCCATTCAATGCAGCATGGGCCTCAGACCAGACTATCAATGCCGTTTGTAGCATCACCTTCCAGGTGGTGCTATTTATAGGGAGCTCAAAGTTCTTGCAGAAATCCTTGAGCTAGGCCAAGGTGTAGCCCTCAAGCGTGTCTAGCTCAAACACATTTTTTACAGGTATAGGTGCAGATGTAGAACCTCCAGTTAGAGACATGATATTAGGATAAAGCAACAATGTCAATCAGGGAGGATTGAAAAAGCGAAATGGAAATAGCGAAAGGAAGAACGGCGGCACCCACGTCGAATGATAAAGAGAAGGGGGCAAAGCATAACAGCCATACCCCGAAGGCGAAACAAACACCAAGGGCCCAAATGGGGAGGAAAGACACAGCTGATAACGGCAAAAGCGCAGGACATTCAACTACATAGCCAGCGAACAGCTCACCAGAACCTATAACCGTCGATAGTCTCAATCACAGGGACAGTGAAGAAATCAAAACAGCTAGGCCAGACGACTCACCAGGCTTAATAGACACACAGAAGTCCCCACTGTCAAGAAGAGCAAAAAAGAAGCTAAAAAAACAGCAGACAAAATCAAAGTTAAAAGTTAGACAACCACAGGTTTTGAAGCTCAAGCATCAACCAACAAACGAGGGGACAAAAGCCAAAGCGACCCAGCTGTATCCAATATTTACAGAGGGGTTTAAGGCCCATTCAGGCCACCCCACCAAAGGTAGAGCAACACAATCAACCCACATCAGTAGGCTCCCCCAGCCTAAAGGAAGAAAAGCCACCAGCAACGCAAACTAGCTTTACGGCAAATCAGTCAATGGCCGAAAGAAACTACCAGCCCCAACATGGCCTCAACGGCCAACTCTGTCAACATTCGTGTCCCAAGGCGCCACCTTGCATCCACCCCAAACAAGTCCCCAGCTCTCAACCAGGACAAATGTATGTATGTATGTATGTATGTATAAACCATTTTATAACGCGCTCCTTTACTTGAGAGTATCCTGGCGCGAGTATGGGAGAGGCAGAAAGCTAAACAGCAGGAAGGCATCTTAAATTACACTCTTGAATAAATGTGTTTTTAGGTTTTTCTTGAATAGAGCCACAGTTTGCATAGAGCGCAGATGGAGAGGGAGAGCGTTCCAGGCCCGAGCCACGATCACAGAGATCGATTGGCCGCTGAGCCTAGCTCGTTTAAAACGGGGGAGAGACAGTTTGAACAGAGTGGATGATCTGAGGGAACGTGCGGGGGTATAGCAAGTGAATCTCTTTCTCAGATACAGGGGGCCTTGATCATGGATTGCTCTGCACGCGAGCACCAGAGATTTAAACAGAATGCGCTGCGCAACAGGAAGCCAATGACTACCAAAATAAGAGGTCGCAAGGAGGTATGCCCCCAACCCCCCAAGGGAGTCACATTTCTGTGCCCGCTCTTGTCGAACCAACCATAAAAAAGGGCGGTGGGGCCCAAAACTTGAATGGACCCACAGTCTACGAGGTGGTTTTCACTCCAAGATTCTCCAGCGCAGGACACCATGACATCTTGAACTGGAGCAACCTCCTACGTCTTTTCAAACACCTGGACACCCTGGACAAGATACAATCAGGGGACATAGATTGGGTGAAATTCGAGAGTTTGAAGGGGGACTCACATGGTGATTCCACCGTGGTGGGACTGAAGAACAAAGAAATACAGCAAGCCATCAAACAAAACTCCGCTTTATTTGCGGAGTGGGGTATCGAAGTTCAGGCATTATCACCTCCAAAATACCCATTCGTCTTGGTCCCTGACAGCGGGAGAAAGGTCACCCAATCAGTCCTAAAAGGGACAACCAGCTTGGGCCCACCAAACAGCAGCCAGACGGGCCCGAGAGTACACACTGGAATCAGAATACTTTATGAAAACAATCAACGAATCATACATAACATCTTCCCCCTCCCTGAGCAAAAGGGACCAGGAAGCAAGATGACGCAGCACTCCTAGCCGTCAGAACACTCAGCAATCCAGTAGGGATGCCAGGATTGACACCACTGCAAAACCAGAACTTACAGTAATCTCCTGGAACATAGCAGGGGTTAGTAAAATCAGCAACAATGAGAATCTGAAGCAGTTTCTGGAATGTGGGGACTTAATCTGTCTCCAAGAAACCTGGGCCTTGACCTCCACCCCCCTGGCTGGGTATTATGAGTTCCAAGTACCAGCAATGGAAAGGAACCTTTTCGGCCACCCAGCAGGTGGACTATCGATATTCATAAAACATGCGTGCGCATTCGATGCCTCCCATATCAACGTGAACACGGTTGGTCTACAAGCGCTACTGATAAGGGGTCTGAGCCTCGCTAGTCTACAGATTCATCTGCTTGTATTAAACTGCTACATCAACCCCGCACAGACTCTTATGAAAGACCACCTGGAGGCTCTGGCATCCAATTTGGAGGACTTGTTAACCAAATACAATACACATCAGGTCATCTTAGCAGGGGACTTTAACTTAAAAGACCTAGATAACTTGGAAACCCTTCCTCGAGGCTCAGGAAGGGTGGCTCCCCTGCGCGACCTCTTTCACAGCTACAAACTGTCATCTACTCATACGCAGAAAAAATTGGGTTCAAGCACCTGGCAGCCACATCCCACTTTTCGAAATCTGTCCAGAATTGACTACATCCTGATAAGTGGGATACTGGCGGATAGAATGACTGATTATGAAGTCGTGAACCGACAGGACAGTGACCATAGGCCATTAAAAGCATCATTCCAGCTGGTCATACCGGCCGCCACCCCCTATCACACCATTGGGGAGTCAAGCGGGGAGGAAAAACACACTGCCCTGCGGAGAATCAAGTGGACAGACAAGACAGAGGGAAAACTTCAATCATGGCTATGTCAGATACAGCAAGGGAGTCTGCCCGCACTTGGTCCCCCTACAACAGGATGGGTGCAAATCATTTAGGACCTACGAAATAAACTCGGTAATCCCAAATCACATAATCCTACAACAAAAGTGCCCTTCAAGAAACAGAGAACTTGCCCCCAGGATATCCGGGAACTTAAACAACTTCTGCGCAAGGCTTGCGCAGCAAAGAAAAGAAGCGGCCACCAAGCAGAAGGGCTCTCAATATCGGAATTGAGGACCTGCCTAAGGAAGAAGTTATGGGAACTAAAAAAAATGGACACGGAAAGTAAATGGCTAAAAGTCTTCCTTCTTCTCAAACAAAAGAACACCGCCCGACTCTAGAGCTTCATCAATCAGCTGAGCAACCGAGGGCCAACGAGGGAAAATGGGGTAGCCGAAAAAGTTTGGATCCAATACGTGAAACAGCTGTACGAATCTGCCCCCAGCCAGGATCCCCCAACAGTGGATATGGTGGAGCTAACCGAGAAAGTCCAACAGCCTTGCCTCCAGTTAGAAATAGCCACCTTAACCCCAAGAAACAACGTAAGGTGTAATAGCCCCCCGGCCGCCGCCTTCACAACTACAGCAACCTGGGCAAACACCAGACAGGTCATCAACACCATCAAGCGGATGAGGAATGACGGCGCGCCGGGGCCCAACGGGATCCCAGCACCAGTATTTAAACAGGCAGCAGAGTTCTGGGCGACACTCTTAACTCCACTCTTTAGCTACGCCTACTACACCACAATAATCCCCGACTCCTGGAGGGGCTCCATACTGTTCCCATCTTCAAAAAAGGGTACCGCTCCGAGCCTTCGAATTATAGGCTCATTGCCTTGCTTGACTTGGAGGCCAAGGCATATGCACTCCTTTTACTCACCGATCTGGAAAAATGGGCCGAATAATACCAACATATCAGACTGGTTTCAGGGCCAAGGCCTCTACAATGGACAATGTCTTGGCGTTAGCACATCTTTCAGCCAAGGCAACCCAGAAGAACCATCCCCCACTATTCTGCTGCTTTGTGGACTACAGTACAGCATTTGACAAATTGGACAGAAAACGCCTTTGGTGGAAGTTAGAAAAATGGGGGATAACATCGAAACTTTTGAAGGCTATAATGGCACTTTATGAGGCCACCTGGGTGCGGGTCAAAACAAGCACGCACACAGTCACTCGCAAAAGATATACAGCAAATGGGCTGAAGCAAGGGTGCGTGCTGGCCCCCCTCCTATTTAATCTATACACTGCGGATTTGGGAGAGTCTCTAAAAGATGCCAGTTTAGTAGCACCCAGACTAGGAAACATAAGGCTACCACTTTTACAGTACGCCGACGACACAGCCATTATGGATCATACGAGGATAGGCTTACAAAGAGCTCTAACGGCCTTAAACAGTTTCAACATTGCCAACAGCCTGACGGTCAACAAAGGGAAAACCAAGGTCTTCATCTTCGGATCGTTCCGTCATAAACGGCACGCACAGTGGCAGCTGGGGAACGCTGAAATACACTCAGTGCCCTCTTACAATTATCTGGGGGTTTGGTTTTCGGAACGGGCAAAAGCAAATGTCCATCTCAATCATCTGGCCTCAAAAGCTAATAAGGTAACACACCTGCTAAGACAACTAAACCGGAAACTGATCAGCCCCTCTGCTAGCCCAATTTTGATAGCTCTAAAGGCAAAACTTCTGCCCGCAATCTCTTACGGGTACTTGGCATTTCCAGGGAAGTTGGATGCACTCCTCTCCTCTGCCCAAATTAAGGCGTACAAGTCGGTGTTACATATCCCAAGGTCCGCTAAGAGAACTAGGCTGAGACTGGAGCTTGGCCTTGCAAGGCCAGACGTGATCGGCCAGGGGGAGCTCATCAAACTGTACCTAAGGATATTAAAGGCCCCGGCCAACTCCCTAAAATACCATCTGCGCCCCATCTTTGAAGATCCAGCATCGACATGGCACATTAGGCTGGGAAAAGCAACTAAAGCCCTTAAGTTAGTAGAAGAAAATCTACAGCGGCAGGACATCCCGCTGAACTTTTGGAAGAGAGCTATCAATTAACAAGTGAATGAAATCTCCTTTGAACTTGATCACAGATCCATTCGTCGAAGCTCCAACTTGGAACCCCTAAACAACTCCTATACAGTGGGCAAAGCACAACCATATCTAAGCGAGGCCATTACAACACATGCCCGAAGCAAAATTCTATCCATGAGGCTGGTCACGCTCGGGATAGCTGATTTCAACCCAGCTTGGGCCAAAAAAGGGGCACCAACATCCTGCAGGCTTTGCACTTACAAGAGGGAATCCTGGCTGCACCTTCTTTGCTGCTGCCCTCAATTCAAGAGCGAACGTCGGCGACTGCTGCGCCCGATCTGTCTCAATCAGAGCATTACAACATGCTCAGAAGCATCAGCCCTGTGCCTGTCAACCACCAATACCATGTTCCTAGCGCGATCAGCGAAATTTGTTCATCAAATTAGTATAGCACTAAAAACTCATAATGAGAGTACCTCCCCCTAACTTAGGATACTCACCACAACAAGAACTGATATGAGCTGAACAGAACCAGACCCGTTGTTCCACCGAAAAATTCACCAGCTCATCATTGTAACCAACAACGCAAAGTCTTACCCGGACCAATACAAATGCTGGGAACCCCCAATTATTGAGACTAAGACTGCGGGAGTTGCACTCCTCTGTACCCACATTGCTCTCCCCTATATATTTAAGATCCCTACATGTTTAAGATCAAAACCAAAACGGCACCTACCTATCTACAAGCGTTAGCCACCCCTTACCTACCAACAAGAAACCTACGCTCCCAAACTGCAGCAAATTTTGCTGTTCCCAGTTTTAGACCGCAAAGAACTGGCGGCAGATCGTTTTCTGTCAGAGGGCCAATTCTGTGGAACACACTCCCCCTACATATCCGGAAAGAGGAAAACTACGCTAGCTTCCGGAAATATGTAAAAACCTGGCTTTTCCAGAAACAACTGAGCTAAAATCTAACTCCGCTTATACCTTAGTCCAACCTAATGTCATAGGTGCCGGGAAACCCTTGTTGGGTAGCTGAGCGCCATACAAATGTAAAAAATAAAATAAATAATATAAATAATATATACCATTATCCTAATCCGCATAGGTATACTTCTTTACTGTTTATTTTATTTAGAAGGTTATTTTTAGAATTATTGATTTTTGTACTTTCTCTTTTACTGTAAAGATTTTAATTAATTGCGCAGTCAATAAAACCTTAAACCTTAAACCAATCCTGGGTAGCTGTGCCTCTGAGCAGCAAGTCTTATACAAAGGAACAAGGGTAAAGCATTTAAACAGCACCTAAACAATTAAAGAAAAAATGGCAACACACCATAATTGTCTGACACTAATTTATAAAAGTAGACTGGCACCACAATGAAATAGATCCACCTGAAGGTTCCAGAGAAATAGAATTTATGAGGCATAGTAAATCAAGTTGTTTCACTCAATCATGAATAAGCATTGGAAAATTGACATCCACACTAGGAAATCAGAAAGTTTAAGCTAACTATAAAGTGGTCACTTACACAATGAATAAGTATAAACTATTTTTTTTTAAAAACTATATACAATATATAAAAAACAAGTAATAAAATATTGACAGGAATCTAATCATAAAACTTGTTAGGCATTACACAACTTCACTTCGACTTCTCTTTTATTTTTCAGTTTCAAGTACCATTTTGTCCAGTTTGGCAAGGTGAGTCATATTCCACAACTGCCCTATGGCAGTTTTTACAGTCTGACCTTTTAATAAAAAAATCCAGTATTTGTAAAGCGCAAACAGTTACCCGGAGGCATCCCGGCACTGTGGGCCATCAGGAGGATTAGGCAAGCTTTTGCCCAGAGTCACATGGAGCTGGGCTGACCTGCCCCCGGGGATCAAACCGTGGGCGCCAGATTCCAACGTCAGTCATCCTGTCCACGGTGCCACACCTCTTCCACTTTTATGCCAACTATGCAGGTAGGTTTTTTGAACTTTGACTTCCTTTTTTGTAACAACACCAGGTTTATAATGTGAGCATAACCCCTCACCTTAAAACTGTACTCCTGTCACTTCCTCAAAATACTCATTTGCTCACACTTTTCACAATTTAATTTATTACTGGAACTTTCAGCCTCATGTATTTCATTCAACACATCACACTTCTAATCAGACATTATGATTTTCAAAAAAGCATTTAATGCAGAAACAACTTTCCTGCCTCTCATCAACTCAAATGATATTGTACCTGTAACAGAGAGTGGAGTAGTTCCGCAGACACAAACTACATCTCTGATGGCAACTCACAATAAACTTTAGCCATAATGGAACTCTGAATGCACTCCACCAACAAGCTGTTGAACCTTTCTACTCTTCTATTTGCTTGGGGGTGGTACATTGGCATGTGCAAATGTATCACACCCACCTTGTTCACAAAATCAAACATAACAGATGAAGCAAATTGTACTTAATTTTCCTTTAATAAATACTCAGAACCCCTTATTTGCTGAACACATCCTGTAAATTATGAATCACTGACTTTGTATTGAGTTCCTACACACCTCTCACTTCCACCCACCTGGATAAGTGATTTATCAAAACAATGAAATCGTAATCGGTATTTGTAGAGCACAACTGTCGCTCCGAAAGGAGCATCCTGGCGCTGAAAAAGTGTGAAGTACTATTTCGGAAACTAAATGGTGGCCATAACATAGGCATCCGACAAATTAAAAATCCAAGTCTTTATTTGCTTCCTGAAAATATTCTCTTGGTCCAGGAGTCGGAGATCTTTGGGCATGGCATTCCAGGCCTTGGAGGCCAAGACAGTCAGAGTCGTCCTCCCTTAGTTTTGTAGTGGAATCTGGGGATATTAATCAGTTTGCCACCAGATGACCGCAACTTTCTGGAGGGATTATAGCGAGTGTATCGCTTAAAAAGATACCTCGGGCCTGTGTTGTTGAGAGCTCGAAAGGTAGTCACCAGGATTTTGAACAAAATCCTCTTATGAAGGAGTAACCAATGCAGATGCTTAAGGGCAGCCGATGTGGATGATTTTCTAGGTAATTTCAATACCAATCTAGCAGCGGCATGTTGCACGCTCTGCAGCTTTTTTAACGTAGCCTTTTTTGCCCCAGCCATCAGGCAATTACAATAATCTAGGCGGGAGAGCATGAGAGCCACTGCCACCGCCTTTCTTGAGTCAGTGGGAAGGAACTCAAAGAATTTCTTTAAATATTTAATGATGCTAAAGCAGCTTCCAGCCACATTCCTCACTGCTGGTCAAAGGAAAGTGCGGAGTCAAATAAGACCCCGAAGTTTCTAGCTGATTCCACTGATTCGGGCGGTGCGGGAGAATCCTCTGGCCATCATTTGTTTGGACAAAATTGGACATTTTTCCCCAATAGCAGAATGTCCGTCTTATTGGTGTTGCATTTTAAATGGTTGTCCTCCATCCACTGGAAAACATCCATCAGATAGTTCTTTAGGTTCTGTTCAGCTTCAGTGGAGTTCTTATCTAGGGGTACAACCAATTGGGTGTCATCGGCATATGATGTTACAAGTATGTCGTATGACTTGATTAAAGAAATAAGGGGAATCATATGAACATTAAAACATAAAGGACTCAAAATAGAGCCCTGCGGAACTCCAGAAGAGAGATTTTTTTCCTTAGAAAGAAAAGGGCCCAGAGCAGTAATTCAATGCTTCACACTGTTGGGTAAAATATGAAAGGGCACTAAAAAGCTACAGCCACTCTCTGCCTCAATCAGTCTGGAGACAAAACAGGATTAGGAGGGAGTATCGACGAGACCAAATGCATTGCACACATTCCCTCACAAACATCTCAACCTCCCAATCCACATTATGGGCCAGAGGTGCGACCATTGAATTTTGCGAGTCGCAAATTGCGACAAATTCCTATTTACAAAATTCAATAAACAGCAGTGTCTCAGACACTGTTTGCGGTTTCCAATGGGGTCGCAAATTGTGTGCCTCATGAATATTAATGCTGCTGTTGCAATTTGTGACCCCATAGGGAATGGCTCACACTCACAGGGATGGTGGCCTGCTGGGGTCAGCAGACCATCATGTCTTTAAAGGCTTTTTAAATAAAGCAGGTTTTTTCTAAAATGCAGTCTGTTATCCTTAAAGGAAAACGGGATGCATTTAAAAAAGAAAAATGAAACTTGTGGTTTCATTTTTTAAGGGCAGGCAGTGGTCCCTGGGGCTACTGCCTGCTCTTAAAAAATATTTGAGAAACCATTTACAAAGGAAAAAGGGACCCCTGTAGACCCCTTTCAGTTTGCTAGTGACTTACCACCATTCTGAGAAGGGTGGTAAACAGCGAGTGTTGGTTGCAAAAAAATTGGCACGCCCTTTCCTAATAGCAAGTCGCTAACCTTATTTTGTGAGTCGCAAATTGGTTAGAGACTCGCAAAATAGGGTAAGTACATTGGGAAGACATTGTTTGCGGTCGCAAATTCTCCTTTTCGACCTCAGGAAATGGTTGTACATCTGCCCCCATGTCACCAAAATTCATGGCACCAAATAGTCACCCCTAAGAACTTGTTTTCTAGTGATAGTTTGTCCGCCACTCTGTAAAACGGTTATAGACTCACATCGACTGACCTTTCTTTAGGCCAGCCCATTATAAAAAACTTCATGATTTGTTTCAATACAATAACCTCCTCTAGCGTGCTGTGGCACTTTTCTCTATCTGAACGAATCACCCTGTCCTCAACAATGGTAATAATAAATTCTTCTATATTCTCATGTATCATTTCCACCTCCCCATCTTCTACAGGCGATCTCGAAAAAAATCTGCTGTTACATTCTTACCTCCTGCAATGTGAGTGACAGCAAAACTTAATTCCAGCAGTTTGGTTGCCAGTCTTACAAATCTGACTGTTATTCTCTTTATCTTATTGCCTGATAATATATTGCCAATGGCTTATGGTCGGTTCCTAGCCAACATTTCCTGCCCCCTAGATACAACTTGAATCGTTCTATACCCCATAAACAAGCTAACTGCACCGTCTTCATCACAGAATACCTGAGTCTCACTATCTGATGGAAATCCAACTTTAACTTCTTTGTTATCAACCATTTATGAAAGTACTGCCCCATTCCATTAGAGCTAGCATCAACAGTAAAATATGTTTTATGACCCTCAACATAAGCTTGGAGAGCTGGAGCTTCTGCTGTCCTTTGTTTAATTAACTGAAAACTCTCCTGACAAACTGCAGCTCAAATAAAATCAGCTTTTTTCTTTAGAAGATTTTAAAACACTTTGTAAGTCCAGCAAACATTTTGATGGATTTAGAGTCCAACTCACACAGTCCAAGGACTGAGCACAACTGTTTTTTATCAGTAGGATGACATGCATTAACAATACCTTCTACATTGCTGGGTTTTGCCTCCTCCATCCTTTGACAGACATGACCTACACAATCAACCTCATTCACCAATTCAATGTTTTTATCCATCCACTGGCAGATGGCATCTCTTCTTTTGGCTAGGCCTAACTTTACGACTTTCAGTATTCACAATGGGAAGTTACGAGTAGTATCTTTATGACTGTGGAGTGTTGTGTAGTTTCTAAAAGTATATAGGATCTGTGCATTTAAACAACATAAACTAAGGGATTGGTGTCAACACTGACTCTGGACACCCCTGCAAGATATGTTAGCCTTTAGATCAGCTAGCTCACAGTACCACTATAAGCCTCTAACCTTACCAAAGAGCGCATGGCTACTGGCAACCATCGAACATGACAACCCTTGATCCTTCAAGGATCGTGGAAACAGTACAGTACTTTTTGCTCAGTCACTCATGCTCACTTAGTCTCAGAGAGATTCACAGAATAAACGGTGGGGACATTTTGAACCAGCATCATTCTAGTATAACACATGTTTACTGAGACCATCATTAGACAGAAACAGTGAATATATGTAGGCATATAGCTACACAGCAGTAAACAAGCGGACTCCTGCTATGTGGATAGTATCTTAGTGTGTCTATCTGTACCTAGCATGTATGTGTGTTGTAGCTTTTTCAGGCCGAGCCCTCAGTGCCTTGTGTCAGCATGGAAGCATCTCCTCTGTCTATCTATTGTAGGTATGGTTCTTCTAACCATAAAGATAGCCTCTGGGTTACCTACACAATCGATGTGTTGTGAGTAGGATTATATGATTGAGCCTAAATCCATACCTGAAATTATGCAAAGTAGTTATTTTGCACTAGGAGGAAGTTGAACATGACTTTTATACAGAGTATGTTCATGCTGTTATGCACGTCATGTGCAGGGGACTTTTCTAAGAATCCTCATTCATAATAATTGAGGCTAGTTTCAAGGAAACAGATTGACATGTATTCAGCACATAACTGGATATAAGGTCAGTGCTAGAACCATTAGGTAGAGCAAGGTAGGACAAATGTAGCTGAAAAGTCATTTCGCTACTTAGGCTTATCTTGTGTTACATACCAGGAGGTTCCCACTCGGGAAGGAGGTTTTGCACTTGGGCAGAATCTCTTCATTTGGAGAACAATCTCTGCACTCTGGTGGGGTAAGTGTAATTTCATACACCTATAGACATTTAATGCCACCTGCATCCCATTCACTACAAACCACAGAAAATCAGAACACATCCAAGGCTCTGGTTTTTCCACACCCACATGTCACCTACCTGCTCTGCGCCTGCCTTGCCATAAGCATGCTAAACATGAGGAAGTTAATTGTTATTTTTATAGTGAGGAACTACAAAAACCTGCATGTTCTTTCTCCATAACTCAGGGGTGCAACACAGAAGGCAGTCCTAAGGCAGCAGTTGGCTTCTGCAGTCAGTGCATTGGGGAGGATGTCCAGACCAGAACAGACATTAAAAAGAAGGGACAGGATGCAGTGTGGACGAGACGCCATACAGACACGCTGATTGTTGAGGGTGATATATGGAGCAGTTCAAGACACGGGATGCATTGCGGTATAGAGAGAACCAATACACCTTGCCGATTGCAGACATGGTGCTCTAATGGTGACAACAAATGGAGATACTCAGCCAAAGTATCTCTATTCAACAAAACCAACCAACATTTTGATTGATCTACTTACCGAAAAAGGTCTTTGTTCTTCATGTGAATTTCATGTCCTGACGATGGTCTCATAGGTGGAAGACATAAAATACTCAAACATTGACGCATCAACCAATTTTCCATTTTAAAGAAGACATTTTGTGCATAGGGAATCTATATCATATGAATAGGCTATTTTCCCTTTGAAAAGATTATTACTTGATATTGGTTAAAGTACATTGGTGACAAGGACAAATTTCTTCCTATGACTGTGTTTTCTGTCACCTCTATATATGAGACAAATGTTTACCCTTAACTTAGTTCTTCTGATTATTAATTTATACAAAAGGAGGACACCCCTCTTTGTTGAGATTTATTCACTTTAGATTTCTAGAATATATGCTGTAATTTTCCATTTTTTATGCTACTATTTGGGCATTCACTAGCAATGTTGTAATTAACGAAATTTCTTGTTAAACAAAATACCTTGTAGGTATCCTGACTCGATACGTTTTCAAAAGTGGCATTTTCAGAATTGTGACCTAAACTCTGACTTCACCATTAAATAGGGTTTTAGGTTACAATTCCTCAGACACCAAACACAATATTCCCGCCTGTCCCCTGAAAGAGTATTTCACTTATTAAGTGTCCCAATGTTACCATTTGGGAGAGGTAGGTCTTGCATTTATGGAAAATGAATTTAGGAATTATGCAGCATCTCTATTTTCTCCCTTTATCCCAACTCTCTTTCTCCTCATCGACTATATGTCTCACAAATCAGATCGTTTTTAGTCTGCATCCTAAATACACTGCAGCAAGAGGGCAATTAAATTACAGTAAAATAAGAGATGGAAACTATGCACAGAGCGGAAAGGATACTAAATAGATGCCAGTCAGTTGCCTTTGGATTCAAAACCAAAGGACATAACTCTTTGGACATTCTCACCTCCTCTATGAGAAGTGTAGACTCTTATGAGTTTACATTCAGTAGTGACTCTGTGTGAAATGTTCCTGTCTAGCAGGATCACTTCATTTTTTGCCTTTTTTACCCCTATATTTGCTGGCTGTAGGACTATGTGCACTGTAACCCTGCTAACCAGTGGAAAACTGTTTGTGTTCCTCCTTTCAATATGGCAAAATAGGTATACACCTGGTTAGTTTATTAAATTTGCCTATAAGTCCCTAGCATATGGTGCCAAGTGTATTCAGGGCCTGTAAATACATTCTACTAGTGGACTACAGCACTCTTTGTGCCATCTGCTGCAGTGGTACTGTTAAGTATATCTCCAGACCCACCACTGTTTCCTGGCTGTACAGTTTGAAACCTGCAAATTCCACCTGTTATAATAAGCCCTTTTGACAGGCCTAAACCTTCCTTTTAAATATGAATAAGTCATACTTAAGGGACCAAATTAAACATAAGAGAGGTTGCATATTACTTATAAGTAGGACATGTAAATGTGTAGGATTAAACTTTTCCTTATAGTGAAAATAACCTAAAACCTATTTTCATTGTAGCATCGTTGGCTGTACAATTAGGATACAATATTAAGTCAAATACATTTATCTTCAGCTAGGAAACAGGTACACAATTAATTTTTGGACTTTTAAAAATAGTTACTACAAGCTCAATTCACTGGTAAAGTCGGAAATATTTTGGATTTTTTTTTCTTTCAGAAAGTTACTTTTGCCTTTCCTGAAGTCCCTGGAAGATAAATCTTCATTTTGCTCTCACGCTTGTGCCAGCTACTAATTAGCATTTCAATAGGTGTGAATGAGGTGTGAATTTGCTCTTGGGAGCCAACAAGACCCTGAATGGTCAGCGATAACCTTCTGAACCACCTGACAGAATATGCAGAGTGGGGATGTGAGGATCCTTTTCATTATTAAAGTGTTCAATCCTGCTTAAAAGCCATATCCTGCTCAACAGTTCTGCTGGGATTTTTCATATGACACTGCATGCACACTTTAAAAAGGCCTTCTCTGCTCCGGACCTCCATGGAAGGCGTGCTCGGCTGAGGGCACCTGGCATGGTACGAACAGCCCTCTTTGGCAATATGTTGCACCCGCAGGCTAGCGGCTGTGCCTGGAGCCCAGCACAGCGGGGCGTGATCCAGCCAAGTACCCGCTGCTTCATTGATGCCAAAGAAGTTCTCCTGCTCCATCTCGGGGATGGTGCCATCCATGGACGGAGGTTGGCCGACCCACAACCTCTGAAGCATCTGTGTGCCTTCGGCTGGTGGCGACGCCCAGGTCTGGGTCCTCGCCCGAAGACAACCCCCACACCATCAGGCTAAATGGGATGTCTAACAGAGGCCCGGAACTCTCTCCATTGTTCTACATACTCTGCTACACCAGCAAGGCCCACATGGCCTAACCACAACCCAGTGATTACCAGTCCCGCTGCAGATTAGCTATGGGCGTGGCCCTGCGGCCCTCATACCATGCCGACTGACCTATATCCTTCATTTCTCCTGGGCCCAGGAGGCCTCTCTATGGTTGTGGTGGAAGGTGGGCTAAGCCCGTGGCTGATCCTCGCCAAGCATCGACACGCAGGACTGAGTCCCTGATGAAGGACATCTTCCCCCGTACCGGGCTACACAGTCCAGTTACATGAAGACCCCTCACATATTTACACTCGCGATTGCTCCAGCAAGACCCACAAGGCCCAGCTACATTCTGGCCACCACCAGGCCTGGCACGGGTTTCCTGAAGGTGTGTCCCTGCGACCCTTGTTTCACATTGACCCAGCGCACTACTCCTCCTCTACCAGGCCCCGGAGTCCTGCTTCCTGCTAAGGGGTGAAAACAAGTAAGGCCCACAATGGCACCTCACCTGGCGTAACATGTCGACCCATTTTCCTGGCTCAAGTGAAAGAACTGCACTGAAGGCGCTTTAACCCAAAAAGCCCAGATGAAGCCTAGCACCTCCATACTGCCTTGTAAATGGTGACCCTGGGACAGCTGCTGCATGGGGCCTTAAGCCTTCCTCACCCCACCCGGCAACTAATTACACTTGGCACCACTACTCAACGGCCTAGTTTAGGCGCTGCACCCAGGTTGGGAGAAACAGCCAATGATGAACCCTTCCTGCCTGGTGGTCCACCCAGCACTGAGGCGCAAGCGCTTCTGCCAGCATGCTCATTTTCCCCCTCTCCCTGGAACTTACGGAGTGCCATTACCACCAAGACGGGTGAGCCAAGAACCAAGAAACAGCAGCCACCCACCACTGACACACCGAGCTCATCATTTGGCTCTCAGGTACCGACCAGACATTAACAGGACAAACTATGCTATAGGCTGAGATATCACTCCGTCTCAATGATCGAATGGTGGCAGTGATGGACATTCAATCCACCCTGCTCCCTGAACAGATACGCTATATGCTGAGCTTAGCTTCCTGTGAGAGGATCACAAAAAAAGAATGGACAGAGTGGAAGAAGTGGAGTCCACAATTGCAAGTGTGAAGCCCTCTGTGTCCTCAACAGTGGTCCAAATCAAGACACTACAAGAGGAGGTAAAATACCTCATAAGGTAGACCTTAAAATACCTGGCCTCATTGCGAATACAAAATAGAGGCAATATGGTCTTCTGCCACTCTCCCAACAATGCTTGGACCTGTGTGGAACAGAATGAGGTAGCATCAGCTCCAAAATATACTTTGAGCCTAAACCAACATTGGAAAAAGGCCACACATTGCGGGAGCCGCAACCTGGGCCATGGACAGTGGCCCACCAAAGCCCAAGCAGTGCAGGAAAGGGAGCAAGCTCTAAAGCATGTTGAGAAGCATGGAGCCGCCCCTTCTCCTCTTTGCTCAGACTCTGAAATGGAGGCCTCCCCATAGCAGGAACACTCCCTATGGGACTCACAGCAACATTTGAAACCGGGCGACTGCCCCACTGTGACTCCGCAAACATCAGATGAACGGAGTTAATCAGCCACGATACTGGAACTCACCGGGATTGTGTTACATTATACTCACCGGGGAGCAACCGCTGGATTACGGATCTCATTGACCCCTGATCAGCTCACAGACAAACACTCTTCTAAGGTGGTCATGGAAAACATGGTAAGAACGAGCGGGATTCCACATGCCCAACACACGATAAGTGACTGTCATAGACTTATCTTGAGTTCTGTGATTTAATATTATCTTTCTCTTTAGTTTAATATGTTTGCATACAAGTACATATAGCCTCTTGCCCGTAGGCAATTAGGCCTTGGGTGGGGGGTTTGGTTTATTATGTGCCACAAAGTACCAGTCCATAATTTATGTCTGCGTGCTGTGCTAGGATGCAGAAATGTCCTTTATGAGCTATCTATAATTATGAGGGGAATGTATCTTTACTGTCTCTCTTTTATACTGATGTAGATGCAAGGGAATAACTACCTACTTTTGACCTGGAATGTGCGTGGCCTGGCCAGTTGTGTCAAATGGCATAAAGTTTACCAATTCTTACATAGACACAAAATTGCCACAGCTTTACTTCAGAAAACTCATCTAACACGCAAACACTGCAGTTGCTCAGTAAATGATGGAGGAGCACAGCAATTAGCACAACTTACTCTGGCTATGCCAGAAGAAATCTGATATGGGTGGGACCAGGCACTCAGCTACAGATAATGCACATGTGCGTTGACCCCCATGGCTGTGTTACATAATCGGAAGGCCACCTAGATGGTCGCCCACTGTCCCTGATTTCACTTTATGCGTCTAACTCAGGGTAATCCATATTTCTTCAAACATTAACCCCAGCACATCGTAGGAGCCCTATGGTCCCTACTTCTTGGGTTGGGGCAGCTACAATGGCATGCCCAATATAGTCCTGGATCATACCAGCCCTCCCCTCACTAGAGCACAGACTTTTGAGCTTGCACAAAATATGTCACCTGGGCCACGCAGATGCAGCTGTTTGACGTTTGGTGCACAAAACATCCCACAGAATGTGTATATTCACAGTACTCCACTCTCCATGACCTGTACAAGCACATAGAGGCCATTTATTGCACGGAAACGGCATTGGCAAACGTAAACCACGCTGACTATTTTTCTTGCATGATATCGGACCACAGCGCCCTGCAAGTTCAATTAACCTGGAGCATGTCCAGATCTAGCATACTAACGTGGTGCCTCCCTTTGGAGGCACTTCGAGATCCAGTTTTGAGCGCCACCATATCACAATCTAATACCTCATACTTCCAAACTAATGAGGAGATGGCCACACATACCGGCATTGAATGGCACACCCTAAAGCAGAGTTCTTCAAACTGTGGGGCGAGCCCCCCTGGGGGGGCGCAACACCATCCGAGGGGGGGGCGCGCACTCCACTCTAATTTTGCTTTTGTTCCCTGCGTTTTACTCTGGTATGGCTGGAGAGAGGAGGGAGGGGAAATGGACTGGGCTCAAAGTGCTCATGCTTTGTTATGTTAACCCTCCCAGGATGGGGTCAATTCATGGAGCTGAAATGGTTCATCTGCAGTGAGGAGGCAGGATAACTTCTCTGCTAAAACCGAAGGGAAACGAACAACAAGGCCTGTTCCTCATTTGATATTATAGTAGAGGAGACATCCTGCCTCTCGCTGCAGCTGAAGCATTTCATCTCCATGAATTAACCCCCTCCTGTGTAGCTGCCAAGGTTTCAGGTTGCTATGTGTGACATTTTCATAATTTCAGGGTAAGTATTAGAGACATTTCAACACGTATGAGTGACACTTTCTTGTGAACAAAATCAAGCCATGAAGACTAGTAAAACATATTAAATTAAATTTGTGCAACAAGAAAATCTTAAAACTGCTGCCAAGTACCAGAAATGCATTATGCCCCAGGCTGAGGCGCATAGAAGTCTTAGGCATAACATGCAGCTAGGGAACTGTATTGTTTATAATTTTATAAACACATCTCTCTCAACACTTAATACACTTGTTTCCAAGTGCTTCACCCTGAGCCTGTCCAGCATGAATTAGTTAATGTACAGAATAAACTCCTGCATTCTCCATTATATTGTATCGTTTTGATGCACTTCAAATCAGATTACTTAGCATTCATGTACCACACACATATGTCTAGCTACCAGCCGCCTCACATACATGGGCATCACCTTCAAGAGACACCCACCAGCCTCTCGTGAGCGATGGATTTAATAGCCTATCATCGCCAGAGTAAAAATATATTTCGAGCTGGTGGCAAGCCCAAGGTGAAATGAAAAGTAATGGCGGCAGACTGCAGCACGCACCCCAGGCTTTTGGGCAAGGCAGCATAAGGCCCTGTGAGGCACACACTTGAGCACAGCCGGCACGGCCGGCAGCCTCGAACCAGTGGGCAATTATGTGGAAGATGAAGATCTGGTGTAGTGGCATTAGTAAAACAGTATCAAGTGAACGTTTAGGCAGGCATAGAGAAATCACCTTAAACCAGCTGGCCTGAGAAAGGTGTCATGCCATGCATGTTTTGTATGTATGTGTGTGTGTGTGTGTGTATCACTGCTGGCCCCTATGTACAAATCTGTTTGCGGCTGCATGTGTGGGTGTGACTCGTGTGTGTGTGGAACTTGGAATAGGTCAGGAGGCAAGCCGGGAGCACAGATCAATTGAAATTCTATGACCAGCAAGTACTCTTATTTCACGCCCCTATCTAACTCCAGCTTTAGGCATGCGCTTGCTTGAAATGAAATTGCAGCTCGAGAGCAGCTTCATTTCACGCAACACCTTCTACCTGGCTCCCCTCTCTTTGTTGTGACAGTCCACCTGCATCAGACTCTCTCGGGCCGGCTCAGCTGCTCAATGAGGGATCTCGGCAACCGCATTCTGAGAGACTGCGCCGCTGCCCAGGTGGTGGTGAGCCTGGCTGGGATGGTCACTTGTTGGCCAGGGGTATTTATTATCATGCTGGCAGCGGAACTCATCAACAGCAATGCGGCCCTTAATGAATTCTTCTGCTGCTGCCCGCTCGCGCCACGGGAGGCAGCCTTGATCCTGTTATGTTATGTTATGTTAAAAATTCTTATACCGCGCACGTTCACCGAAACGGTTTCTTGGCGCTCATAACAAACACAGCAGACAAGGGTCAATGGGTACTAGAAGGCAGCTTTGAAAAGAAACGTCTTTAATGTCTTTGGGAAAGTATCATAGGAAGGGCAGTGACGAAAGGAGGGGGGAAGGGAGTTCCAAAAGGAAGGGCCTAGAAAGGAGAAACGTAGACCACCATGTTTCTTGTGGTGGATTTGGGGGATGCACAAAAGATTGTCGGCGGAGGAGCGTAAGTTACGTGTTGGTAAATACTGCATTAAATTGGAGGAGATAAAAGTGGGTGCCAAATTGTAAAGAGCTTTAAAAATAGTGCATCCGAGTTTAAAGGTGCACCGTTTGGCCACTGGAAGCCAGTGGAGGCTCCTCAGCAGTGGAGAGACGTGCTGGTGCTTGGGCTGGTGGAACACCAAGCGGGCGGCCTGATTTTGTATCAGTTGGAGCCTCTGGAGCTGGTAAGCGGGAATCCCCACATATAAGATGTTTGCAAAGTCAACCCTGGAGATGACTAGAGCAAGGATGACTAAAATAAGTGCCTCTCTGGTGAGAAATCGACAGATCTTGCGAGTCCTGCGCAGATGGAAGAAGCAGGATGATGTAACTGCCGAGATCTGCGATTTCATAGACAGATCACCAGAGATGACTACTCCGAGGCTTTTCACAGAGCTGACAGGACAGGGGGGGGGCGCCGAGAGAGAGGGGCCAGTAGTTGTCATTCCACGGATTGGCCGGTCCGCCCACCAGGACAAGTTCCGTCTTAGTAGGATTTAACTTGAGCTGGCTTTGGGCCATCCAATCAGAGATGTAAAGCATGGTGGTTTGAAAATTGGTGATAGAAGAGGAAGAGGTATCAAGAGGGAAGATCAGCTGCAGATCATCTGCATAATTATAGATAGTTGCAGGGGAATGGCGAAGAGAAACCATAAGGGGTTGCATATATAAATTAAAAAGAAGGGGGGATAGAGCCGAGCCCTGAGGGACTCCGCAGGAAAGGGAGGAAAGGGGAGCAGAAAAGGTGGAGAGGTGAACTGCTTGAGAGCGCCCGTCGAGGAAAGATCGGACCCAATCAAGGGCAACGCCCTGAATGCCGGCATTAGTGACACGGTTGATCAATATAGAGTGATCGACCGTGTCAAAAGCCGCCGACAGATCTAACAGGACTAGGGCTTGAGAGATGTTATTATCCGCCCCCGTTCTTAAAGTATCCATGACCGCCGCAATGACCGCCTCAATGGAATGGAGGGGGCGGAAGCCAGCCTGTTGAGGGTCCAAAAAAGATGAGCTCTCGATGAAGGTGCTCAGACACCGAGTCACATAGGTCTCTAAGATCTTTTCCAGGTAGGGAAGAAGAGAAATAGGCCTATAGTTACTCAGAACTAAGGGGTCTGCGTTGGCTTTTTTTTAGAATTGGTAGCACCACTGCCTGTTTGAAGGAGTCTGGAACTACTCCTGTGGCTAACGAGGTGTTAAGCAGAGCCAAAGCAGGGTCAGGGCAGGCCAAAAAGATTTCTTTGAGGATATGGAGGGGGGCAGCAGTCGTTGGGAGACCCGGAACTGACTTTGTGCAGGAGGCTCTGGAACTCAGTAATGGAGATAGGAGGAAATGCGTCAAGTTGCTGGGAATTTTTTGGGGGTAATGAGAATGAGTGGGACAAAATGGGTGGAGAAATATTATTTTTAATAGTGGAGATTTTATCCTGAAAGAAGGTATTGAGCTCATCACACAGAGCCTGCATAGGCATGGAGGGAAGAGTGACACGTTCGGGGAGGGAGAGCTCATTGAAAATCGAGAAGATGTCTTTTGCTTTGGAGGCCGACTCCATGATTTTACGGGAGAAGTAAGATGTTTTAGCCTCTAGAATAGAGGATTTGTAATTTTTTAAGAGGGTTGTAAATTCGATTTTGAGAAGGGGATCATAGTTGTGGCGCCATCGATGTTCAGCTTGGCGGAGAGCCAGTTTATCCAGTTTTAGCTGGTCAGTGAACCATCGATGGGAGTCATGGGGGCGCACAGCTTTTATGGTTTTTAATGGGGCTACTAAATTAGAGGCCGCCGCCAGCCATTGTTCGAGGATGGAGGCTTGATGGGTGGCTGAACCGGAGGGCGGAGGGGCTGAAGCTGCCAAAAGAGAGTGTAGTTCAGTTAAATTGGCTTTCTTCCAATTACGGGCTGAGATGTTGGTTGGGAGAGGGGAGCGGTGGGGGACGGAAAGGTCTACTGAAAAGGAAATAAAATAATGGTCTGACCATGAGCAGCGAGTTACCAATGGGGGCAAGATGTCTAGATTTGCCATCCAGACCTGGTCTAATATGTGGCCCTTACAGTGAGTAGGCGTAGAAATCAATTGTCGACAGTTCATGCTGGGTAAGAGTTCTGAGAACTGCTCGGAGAGTCAACTTTCCCGAGGGTCAGAGGGCCAATAATTAAAGTCACCTATGACGATGACTTTAGCATGATTAATATTTATTTGAGAGATAAGATCCCCAGCTTGTTGTGGGAAAGAGGGCATGTAAGTAGGGGGTCTATACATAAGAACACAAGTAAGGGAGGACCTGGTGGAACGAAGTTTAATGTCAAGGGTTTGGGTGTTGGGGATAGGAGTGCAGGCTAAGGTGGAAAAGATATGCTCTTTGCGAATGATGGCTGCAACCCCACCACCAGCTTGTCCCCCTGGGCGATTAGATTGCATAATATAGTAACCATTAGGGATGGCGGCAAGGATATCAGGAACAGAGTCATCTGTAAGCCAGGTCTCTGAGAGGAGTAGAATGTCCACAGCACTATCTTCAAGCACGTGATGGATTTCCAGCTGGTGTTTCACCATAGAACGGGTGTTAAGGTATAGGATGGTTAGGGGGTGCGTCTCTGGTAGTAGGGAGGTGGAAAGCGGGGGTACGGAATTAGGAGTGGAAAAAGAAGGATTGGGGGTCCTTGAGGTAGGAATAGTCAAAATGCCGCACTCCTGGGCCATCCTAATGGCACAAGGCGGTAGAGGAACTGCCTGTCGTAAAGCGTGTAGATCGGCAGACGAGTAAGTAAGGGTTTGGGCAGGGTATATGGCCGCTGGTCACGCCCGGGCGCAGACGGGCGCAGACGGGCTGGACTTAGGCGCGACTTCGGCGCAAAGTCGGCGCTCCCGCTGCGCTCGTCCGCTGCGCTTCCGCCATATCGTCATTTTATGCAAATCTGAGGTGAGCCACTAGACCGCTAACCTGCGCTGCGTAAGGCAGGGCGGAAGTGGTGGAGAGAAGGCGGAGAATGGCGCTCGGCAATTCGACCCTCCGCACAAACGGCACTCAGCCGGGGCGGAACGGGGCCTGGAGCGGTGAATACACAGGGGAGAAGCTCTCACGAAGAAGTGCCAGCAGTAACAGTTAAAATCACAACATTCAGAAATGTACGAGCCGTTTTAAAAAATAAGCTATTAGTCAGCTATCAACGTTTTTATGAGCAAATAAAATATAGCAACACATCAGCAGCATCAATCGCCGCGTCTGTCAACTGAATAGCAGCATTAGCGCGCAAGATATAGGTTCCCTAATCAGTGGCCACTAGACCGCTAACCTGCGCTGGGTAAGGCAGGGCGGAAGTGGTGGAGAGAAGGCAGAGAATGGCGCTCTGCAATTCGACCCTCCGCACAAACGGCACTCAGCCGGGGCGGAACAGGGCCTGGAGCGGTGAATCCTGATGACTTGCAAATTGAAAAGTGAAAGTTTGCAGCATTGGGGTGCTGATTCTCAAACCAGTCGTGACATTGTAGCAAACAGTCAGCTCAGAGCCCAGCCCCCAAGAAGTCTGTCAAGCAGCGCGGGCTGCCTGTTGTCCGTGCCACTAACAAAAGTGTTATTCTAACAGTCACTCCACTCGGGCCACAGTGCTTGACAGGCATAGGTGCTTATATGCGTGACTTCGCATTTCAGTATGGCGATGCGAACCACCTCACTGAAATGCGTTAGTCTACCACCTGAAGCGGGGTACTTGGCAGAACTGCTCCTGGGAGGGTTAGCTCTTCCCAGAAAGGAGACAAAGTTTCTTTTAAAACTACACAGGCAGGCGGGTGCAAAATTCCAGCCAGCCATGTGTTCTTTTAAACAGACTGCAAATTGCTGGTCTATAAATAAAGAAGCATGGTCCCTTTTATTATAAGCCATAGATTATTCAGGCAGCCCTAGAACACAAGTAAAAGTTATTTCTATTTATATTTGCTGTTCAAAGTATGCATGGACAAGTACTGACAATACAGCTTGAGGTGACTGCTTATTTTTGTAGCGCCGGGGACATCAAAATAATGAGCTGGCAACTCTAATCACAAGACTGGGAGTTTGTTGCAGGATCACCACATTATTGATTTCCTTCACCCTGATCCCTGCTAACCTCCATATTAGCAATAGTTTAACACATTTGAAACCCTATGCTGGTGTCAATAACATTCTGAGTAACTTAGTAAGTGTCTGGGAATGCACCTTGCAATCAAAAAACTTGCTCCTCGTTCTTGCCCTTCACTTTCACGCTCACCCTGCACTCACACTGATCCCCATGCATTCACACCATTCACCCACTTACCCTTTACTCACAGTGATCACTCTGCACTCACAATGAACTTGCACTGTTCACCCTGTACCTCACCCTGCAGTCACACAAGCACACTACTCAACCTGCGCTCAAGTGACACTTCACTCACCTGTCCCCCTCCCTGCTCAATCTGCAATCTCACTTAAATAAGCCCGCCACTAACCATACATTCATTGGTACCACTCTGCACTTAAATTTGCACCTCCCGAAATTTGAATCTAGTTGCGCACCTGTACACAAGTATGGGCATGTCGTGCCCCATCAAGGTTTTCATCCTAAATTACAAAAGGACACATTTACATGCACTGTAATCCAGTCCTCCAGGGGGCCACCTTGATAGACAGCTCTGTTTTTGCCCTGATGGCCTGGAATAATTCCTAAACAGATTCATGTAAATACCGTTTTGTTTAATTTCGTTTTAATGTGATTGTTGTAAGGAGTCTATTACTATTTGCAGAGAAATAAGTTTGTTTCAAGCAACAACTATAAAAAAAGTTTATTTTAGATCCAAGTGGGTCCTCACATATGAGAAATTGGAGGATATCACAGATATTATTGGCTGTAAAATTAGTGGGCTGCTGCTTTGTTACAACAGTGAAAACACACATCACTATCTATGAATATTAGATGTAGACGCTTTTAGAATTTCAACCATAGTGCCTGTACACCGTTAGTAGCCTGGCTAAAGAGGGTATGGCAGAGCTGAAAGTAAATCGTTTAGACTCAAAGCTGTACTGAACAGGAGCCCCCAAAATAGTTTTGGCCCAGGGCACCCAAAATCCTTAACAATCTCCCCACGACGCAGGTGCAAGGATGACTAAGCCAGAGCATGGCTGCAGTTTGTGCGCCAGTGCAGGGGGAAGCACAGAGGTGCGTTATATTGTTGTAAATATGTTGCATCCCTGTGCTTCGAAAGTGCTGCAGTGTGGCGCAGCCAATTGGCTTGCGGTGCAAGGCTGTGGCACTTCATTGTAAATCTGCCCCTGAATGTCGAGCACAACCTGAGGATGGCAGTAGCAAATATCCATCCACAGATTGACTGTCTCTGAGGCGAAAAACAGGCACACCCATCACATTTATTTTGGTGGTGTTATCAATCAATGTCATGTGTAAAACAAAGCATCCTAGTAAAAACTATTGGCGCACATTTTATCTAGGAAAATTGTGTTTTGATCTGTGTAATAATCTGTCATTTCAGCACACCCACTCACAAACCTGCACTTAACTAAACGCTCTTATTGTGTTGAACATTATTTGCTGGATATGGCTCAGGATAAGCGCGCGGCGGACATTTATGTAGTGTACCAGATTCCAGAAATTTCTGTCAGGTGTTGGGGGAGCTGGGGGGGGCTCAACCTACAAAAGTTTGAAGACCTCTGCCCTAAAGGTTGTCCTGTGTTGGCAGGTCATACAGGCAGTCTATGGTACTTGTATGACACTAGCTAGGGAATTACAAGAGCTGAAAGCTGGAATACAACATGAACATAAGGCCCTCACAGAACCGCACATTATACCGTCACTTACTAAAGCCAGACTAGCACACAAGGAAACATTGGATAAATCATGCGCCCTAGACAACAAGCAGTACTTGGCTAGATGCCATGCAGAGGGTGACAAAGCAGGCAAGACAATTGCATGGTTGTTAAAAAAACAACCAGCCATCACTGCAATATATGCCCTGGTAGGTAACCTAGTCAACACTCAGGATCAAATAAACAATCCCTTCTATAAATACTACACAGCGCTGTATAAGGCCCCAATATCATATGATCCACAAGCAATACAGCTCTTTTTGGAATAAGCAGCTCTTACGCAGGTAACACAGGCCCAATATAGAGAACTGGAGGACTCGCTCACAGAGGCTGAAATCTCTGACACCATCAAACTGCTAGCCAGAGGTAAAACCCCATAAATGAACAGCTGGCCTATGGACTTCTATGCCATATACTCAACCCAGCTGGATCCCCAGTTGCTCACTATATACAAATAGTCCTTTAATAGGGGCCCATTGCCTCCTTCTCTCCATGAGGGTGTGCTAGTGGTTCTCCCAAAACCTGGTAGGGACCCCTTCCTTATGAGCTTGTACCATCCGTTATCATTACTTACCTCAGATTATAAAATCTTGGGGAAATTGCTGGCCAACAGGCTACTGGAGACTGTCCCCCTACTGGTCCACAAGGACCAAAATGGTATTATCCCAGGAAGAAGCATGGGGGTAAATCTTTGTTGCTTATTCAAACTCCTAGAATGGGGCCAAACGACAACCGAGCAGCACTGGATTACCACCTTAGACATAGAAAGGGCCTTCAACACCCTGGGATGGGACCACTTACTCATGGTGCTGGCTTGATTCGGCATAGGTCCCAAATTTCTATGCTGGGTGAAAATATTTTATACCAGCACAGGAGCATGGCACCAGGCAGGGTTGCTCATTCTCACCAATCCAGTTTGCTCTGGCAATGGAGCCTCTGGCCTGCGCGCTCCACTACCACATCATAGACTGGGGCATACATGTGCACACACATTGCATATTTTGACCCTTTATGCCAATTATGCACTGATTTATCTCCAGAACCAGGGTGAGATGCTCCGAAGTCTATTTGCACTACTAGACACCCATACCTATCAGGCTTGAAAATCAACTGCAATATGTCCGTTTTATTCCCAATGTCACCCATCCCAGTCGAACAAAGACAGCGTCAGCCTCACGCCCCACTCATCAGAGGGTATGACTCAATTACCTAGGGGTCCAGGTCTACCACTCCCCGTTCGATCTGATAGACGGTAACCTGGGTAAGGCGATCTCCAGCGCCAGAGCAATGCTTCTGTTCTGGACCACTCTTCCACTCTCCCCCATGGGCTGCATAGCCATATCCAAGATGCTCCTCCTCTCTAGGCTGCTATACTTGTTTACCAACCTCCCCTTTAGACCACCCCAGAAACTATCCAAAGATCTATGGTCATTGCTAGTACCTTTGATATTGGGCAATTCTGGGGCAAGGGTAGCCCTCTCGAAGCTTCATCTCCGCATCTCAGAGGGAGGGCTAGGAGCGCCCAACCACGAGCTATACTATGCAGCCGCTCAGCTCCAGTAGCCCATGCTCTGGCTAGAAAATAAGAACTTAGCTGAACTAGACACCTGGGCAATGCAATTATCACAACCAGGCCTGTTTGAGTGGTTATCAGGCTCTAAAACTCCGCTCCAGAGGACAGAGGGCTGCACTCTTCTGCAGGCAGCCCGCAGTACCTGGTCGAACTATGGAATAGCCATACACCGTCCTCCACTGTACGCCCCAGACCTCCCCATTGAGATGCTACCAGAGACATATACCTGCCTAAAGCGCCCAGTATTAGCCGAATGGCAGGCAGCCGGCCTGACAACATGGGTGAGTTATTTACTGACTCCACCTTATACGATTTTGACTCTGATGGCTGATTATGGTGTGTCACCTAGAACATTCCTTCTCTATGCAACATTAAAACGTTGCAAGTGTCAGACGGCCAATGGCCATCTGACGTCACAGTGGGTGTTTGCAGAGGACAGCCACGGGCTGTCAGAACCCTGCCCACTCATTATTCCCCCGGCGCTGTGGCACAATTAGCGAAGCGGTCAAGGGGTTAACACAGCAGGAAACACAAATCGTCGGGTCATAAGCACAGTACCTTTGTGTCTGAAGCCATGCAGACACTACTGACACATGGGACAGGTAAGAAAGCCATCACGGCCCTCTATGACTCCTTTAGAGCAGACACAGTCCCCTCATTCACCCCACTATCCAAAAACTGGACAATGGCGCTCTCCACTTGTTGTGTGACATTTTGAGCTGCGAGTGAATTTCCCGATTCATGCCCTTATATAGGTACAATTCATATTGCCCTTATATAGGCATATATAGGCTTATTTAGGCATAGCCCATGCTACCCAAATACAGGCATGGCTACTTCCACCCGCACCAAAGGTCACAACGATTTCTTGGAAAACCAGCTTAAGCAGTTAGGGAACTTCCCCTTGCTTGAATATTGATTTGTCCAAGAACTCAGTTACTTTACAAAGAACAATTATTCCCTCGGGGTTCTTTCCTGACGTTCATATGCTCGACCATACGTCAAATATGGCATTCCTAAACACATTCAAGGTATAAATATACCTTCACTTGCTCTAGTAAGATACGGTGGTTTGGAGCAGTTCGACTATCTACTTGCCCGATGCAGCTCACTACAGCAAGTGCTGAAGGAAGCCGACTTTCCAGCTGAATCACTGATCAAGAGACTGCCTTTCTCCTGCCGAGAATCCAGCTGTAGTGTTTCCGGCTACCCTTGCGGGGTGTTGGAAAATCGAGTCCCGAGACAGAGATACCAAACCTCCTCCACTCTAAACCAAGTTAGGAGCTGAAAAGAACCTAAAGAAACCTTTGGTAGATTCTTGGCAAAAACAACTAAACCTATGCTACACAATACTTACTTCTTCCCTCGTACTAGATTTTGGTAAGGTACATTGGGGTAGGCGTATTTTAAAATCACCAGTTTAGTATTTTAGTCAATGTTATTTATGTATGTATTTTTATATGGCTTACAAAACATATAATTCTCTTACAGTATTATTTTATAATACTATTCTCGCTGTACGCATTATACTTGTTAGTCTGCATAACAATTGTAGCAGTACACTTCTCTTGCATGAGAAAGAAGACTGTTCAATAAACCCTTTTTATTGAAAACGCTTGTCTCTCTATTTCTCTGCAACTCTGTTAAAACGAAGCATGCACGATTGACTGAGTGAAATACTTATCTATTGTTTCCGCGACTCTGAGAGATATAGTCTTATTATTGGGAAACTAAGTTGTCATGTTTATGCGGTTGTCAGAAACTAATCCCTTCTTGTGTATTCGAGAAAGTTTCTAGTGACCTCTGAATTAGCTGGCACACACACAATTAAGTTTAGTATATTCTATAGAGCCCTAGTTGACATCAGTCCTAGGTCAAATCTATAGGATATATTATTCCAATGCGCAGAGCCTATTGGGAATATAGCAACTACACTACATGGCCCCTAACGTTTGGTAAGGCACTAATTTAACGCTAGATACTAAAGTTACTCAGTCATGCTTTTCTCAGAGACCCCTTTTTCCGTAATACCCCAATAGACGTCTGGAGTGAGTAAAAGGATATAATATCTGCCATAGCTGAGTAGGACGAACATCCTATGTATTCGTTTTTGGATTTTCAACGTTGAAGGATACAGTGTTCCAAAATATTGTGCACCTTATCTTTGATTCCTTGAAACTTGCTCTGCAAACTTTCATTAAACAAAAATGTCCCTTTTATAATATTACCGAGGCCGGTGGAGCAACAGGCAGCAAGGCCGTACAAGCTTTAACTTTACAGGTCTCCAAGAGACCAACGAGGATGCTATAAGCATTCCAGAAAGTTTAAGGAAAGCCATCACTATAAAACTTGTAAGAAATGGCCTATCATCTAGAGGTCGTAGGGTAGTTTTGTGATAGAGTCACATGAATATCATCAGACAGAGGTATTCTATTCATGGATAATCTTCCCTGTAGCAAATCCAGGAACAAAAGTGTTTCACTTCTACAAAGAAGATGAACCACCAGAAGAATACATCCTTTCGAGGACATTGAAATTTCTCTAACATACCAAGCGCATGCACTCTGGTTTAAATGCGCCCTAAAACATATACATCACATTACCAGGCTTGGTCCACTAGGTAGACCAGGAGCAACAAGGCTGATATTAGCCAGCTATACACCACATCCTGCCATTGAAGAAATGTCGGATGAGGAACTATTAGTTCAACTAAAAGAACTGATCAAAATTTACAGACAATTGGTTCAATATGTCATGCGGACCTTTACTGTCCAAACGGCAATAAGGATTCCACAACACATCCCTTATCAGGGGAACATAAAATAAATTACACCACAGACTCTACATTCAGTGGTTGGTAAATTACCCGCAAAACGGGAACAAATTCCATTCTGGATAGCTCAAATAATTACACAAATTGAGGCAGTATTTCCTGATACTACCCCTCATGAGAAACACAGGATTCTAACATTCTTTTTACATATGGGGATTGCACCACATCTGGAAGACTGTGACACTAGGGGTACAGTCTTTGCTGCAATCTACACTAAAACACATGGTGTTCTGTCTATGGCGGTGACACCAGACGTCCTAAAAAAGATTCAAAATGAATACGGGGCAAAGACTGCTTTAAATCTTGGGATGAAATTACTGAAATATTTCAAACAGGTCTCAACAATAATATTAGCTAATATTAAAGATGAAGCAGCATCGGTGGCGATGCGCCAAAAGCTAAGAGAATTTTATGTAACTGAGCAACCACATGAACTGGCAAGAATAATTGAAAAATCCTATGAAGAATTAGGCAGAGACAGCTTGGGTGGGAAACCAGTTAAACCCCAACTGTCAGAAAATCCAGAAAAGGTCTTTATGAAAAACACTCCTAATGCTCCCAAAAAGAAGTGGGAGAACACTAAACAAACTTCTAAAGAGAAGCGTTCACAATCCTGAGGTAGGTCTCCTCAAAAGAAGCCCTCTGAAAGAAGGTATAACCTCATGAATAGGGATAATTTGAGAAAACCTGATAGATATCAAGGTACTGATACACGTTCCTCTCGTACCTTTCAGACTTCCTCACAGAAATCCGAAAGAAGAGGACGGTCAGAACAAAACGAAGAACGTGTGAAGTCCAAAGACGATCAACACGTTCCAAAAAATAAGAAAACTCAATTCCCCAAAAGGAAGGTAGCAGGTCTAAAAATCAGACATGCCGAAGATCTTGAGGACACAGCTCAAGAACGGGGAATGGTCTCAAACGATGTTGGTCAGTGCAGCAGAAGTCACCATAGCTCGCAAGAACTTGAAGGATCATCTGGAGACAGTGGACTTGAATGAATACTGTGAGAAGTTGGCCTGGTATATGATGTCCACTATTCTAGTGGGCACCTTGCACCAGTCTAAATGACCCTTTTTATTGGTAGGTTGTAAAGTCAACCTTATAGACAGTTATCCTAGTGGTAGCTTTGAGGAGAAGCCTTCAGGCTAAGACTTAGAGGCGAGTTAAGCAAGTTGTTTTACCAATTGTAATCTCTTGAATGACCAAATGAAAGCACACCACACAAGGTATATCTCAAATATATATGTATTTAATCTAAACACAACCCCTCTGGTCTCTTTATGAGTTCAGAGGTGAAAGTACAATATAAGGAACTTAATTAGCATATGATAAGTTGCACAGTATACAATATGCCCTAGGGGCCTCATAAACTATATACTAAAATAGGGGTATAAGAACCACATGCGCAGGCCTAGTGCCCGTAGAACCGCAGGGGCTACCTCGAATCACTAAAGGTTAGGATGCAGGAGGCCCACGGGGGACTGGTGCAGTGTCTAAAAACAGCAGCGGATCACCATTGACTTTCTATGGAGAACAAAAAAGCTACAATTTTAAAGATTAAGGACAATTCTAGGTGAACTACGATGGAACCCTTTTTGACTAGAAAACTTTGAGAGTCAAGACCCATGGGAGCACCGGAGTACGCGTGTTACCTCACCCAGGGAAGCTGGGTGCATAGGTGTCTTTTGGTCGGGTTTTGTCGTCGATCCCAATAAAGAGCTGGGAAGAAATGCTGCAGGCGACCAGAGGAAAAGTGTCCGGGTGGATCCAAGGGTGGATCAGAGATGTGAAGAACCTGAAAGCAGAAAGGACAGAGTCTGGGTCACTAGCCAGTGACCAGGATGGCGAAGAGAAGATGCCAGCTGATGTCGGGTGATTTCAGGTGACAGAGGTGAAGCTTGTCTCTGCAGACACGAGGGCCAGGAGGTGTCAAAGACAACCAGGAGCTGGATTCAAGATGTCCCATGAAGGATCTAGTTGACTACAGTGTCGGAATCCAGACTGGATCCAACAAGCTTAGGCAACGGCAACCCACACAAGATGTCAAGATTGGGTTTGGTGCAGACCTGCAAGGTCTGAAGGACTACTCCTTTGGAGAGGAGTGAGAGCATGTCTGGAGCAACCAGGTAAGCTCAAGAAATCAAAAATAGCCCTTCATGGTGGCTCGCCAGTCAACGGACTAGGAATTGCAAAGGGGTCTCGAGCTGAAATGCACAAAGCGGGAACCAAGACACTTGTGGAGTGTAGGCCTCTGAGCTTCAGTGCAAAAGGTGATCAGGGCAGGGGAATCAAATACTTCAATGAACAACTTTGGGATACCTCGGGAAGTAGGTGCATTTGCAATAATGCAGGATGTCCTGGAGTTCCAGTCCCACATCTCTTGTGTCTGCTACTGGACTCAGCTTCGCTGGGAGTGCAGGTCAGCATCAGAGAAGTCTGGAAGTCCATGTCTTGTGTCACAGATTCTTCAGGATCCGGCAGGAGCCTTAAATATGCAGACAGGCAAAGATGCTGTTGGTGCCTGTTTGGACAGGGTGGTCATTCCTTGACCACAAGGGAGATTTCTTCCATCTTCCAGTCGAAATGGAATGTTGAAGATCCAAGATTTTTGTATCAGAGTTTCATCCAGGATAATCTAACGTATTAGGGACTGGGCTCCTATTCTTATAGCAAGTAGAGGGGTTGGACTAACTCTAGGGTCCCGTCTATGGGAGGATTTGTGGAGGGGTTGGTTACACCCCTTCCCCATTGTCCAGTTTTGTGCCAGAGCTGGGGCTGAGCGTCCCAGCAAATTGTTTGAACTGGTAAATGCATGGAGCACCTTGTGTGCCCCAGGCAGTGTCTGAAAAGCATTCACTTAATGCAACCCACCATGCCCCAATACACTAAAGCCTGTCTGGGGAGGTGTTGGCACTTCCCTGGACAGCAGCATCCATTTTGTGATGCTGGGGCTCTGTTTAACTTTAATGGGATTCATCAGTAACTACATGTCTTCTCCCTCTAGAAGGGTGGAATGCTACCCCTGCCACCTGAAGTGGCGGGGGGGTAATATCCCAAAGTATTTGACACCTTACACGACATGTATTAATACAGCCATACCAAAGTTAGCATTAACCGCGAGGATTATAATGCATTTAAGAGTATATGGCATTGCTATATCATAGAACAGCTATAAGGAGATGGTTCCAAAAGCTGCAGAGGGGCTAGCTCATGCTAGGGCACCCTCTCACATAAAACCAAGCACTTTCCGTCCAGGATGATCAAGGTCTGTCATAGGAGTGACTTATTGGTTATTATGTGTTCATACATATAGATATAGGTATACTATATCTAAGTAAGGGGTGTTTACATCACCTTACCCATGCTGCAATTGCAAACCTGTGGTGTCAGTTTGGAAGGCTAACCAGAGGTGGCACAATACATGCTGCAGACCCTGGTAGGCCTAGGGTGCACCTATGCCTGGGTACCTAAGGTACCAATTCAATTCAATTTATTTAAATATGATTTTGGAACTCCTTGGAGATCCACATATTACATAGTAACAATCAGAATATAATAAAAATGAAACCATATGTAAACAACTTATACTAGCAAAGAATATACAAAGTTAACATACCATTCATCTAATACAATTCTAAAAAAACTTTGAAAAAGTTAAAAATTCTGTTACAAAAAATTTCATTTGAAGGACTAAAGATAGCATCTATCAGAGATCTTGCGGATAAAATACCAAACTGAACACATACAGGCTTTACCCAGAGACGGCGATAAGCCATTAATGCTGGACAGACTAGCAGGACGTGTATAGAGTCTTGAACTGAGACATAGCAAAAATTACATATATTAGATATGCCATGCCATTTGGCCAACAACTTATTCAGGGGAAGGAGATCCCGACTAAGAAGCAGCCAGAAACGGCGTAAACCGTGGGGTATGTTCCAGGAAACGTAAGGTTGTATTTGTCTAAATAAACATGAATCAACAGCTTGCGTAGTCCCCTTCTTTTGTATAATCAAGTTGCGATCCCTTTCGTAGCTTAGCTTCCATGTGGCTTGTTTTAATGTTAATTTTAATTGGTGCATAGAAAGGTCTAAAAGAGTGGCTTCCTCCAAGTCCAAGAGTGTAATGGCCTTCCTGTAATTCTTTATAAGAATCGAATGCTCTTTTAGGGGGCCCATCAACTCTTTTGTAATTTGGGATCTTAGAGTGGCTGGCTTTCCTTTGATTAAACAGATAACCCAGCGAATAACTCCTGCTAGGCCCTGTGCCCAGCTACTTCTTAGACCGAATTCTAAACGAAGGGTTGCTGCACTACAACTATTATTAACCGAAGTTAAGCTTCTCAAGAGGATGCCCTCGATAGTGTCTAAGAAACCCCATTCGACTAAGTCGGTTAATTCTACGCCGTAAAGCAGAGTTGGGAGGACTTTTGCCCGGAAGGCATCCAGCAGGTGGACAAAGTGGCGTTTGCCGGTTGATTTGTACAATGCTCTTAAGCCATTTCCCTGAGACTTTGCCTTAAGGGAGCTATTTTCAATGTGGGATTTGTTGCTCAAGTTGCTGTTAACAACCTTGCCCAGGAATACATATGTTTTTACTCTTTCTAATTTTTGGCCTCCCAGCTCCCAGCTAATGTGCTCCAACTTCAAATTTTTCCGCCCCTCCATACACATTATCTTGCTTTTGGAGATGTTTATTTTCAGGAAATGGTTTTCGGAGAAAGTGTATAATGAATGCAGACGGTTGTTGAGACCTTTTGGGGAAAGGTCTAAAATTAATATATCGTCCTCATACATTAGACAAGAGATATATCTGTCTCCCAGGCGTGGCGCAATTCCTTCACATGCAGATATAGTAAGGGGGAGATCGCTAACGTAAAGGGAAAATAAGAGGGGAGCTAAAAGACAGCCCTGTTTAAGGCCATTCGCCGATGGAATGAGCTGGGATAGGCCCCTTTCTCCCCCCAACAGCACTTTGCACCACGTGTTATCATGCAAATCCTGTACCAAACGTAAGAGTCTATGAGGCATTCCCAGGGCATATAGTTTTCTCCACAATACTTGTCGGTCGACCTTATCAAAGGCCGTGGAGAAATCTATGAATGCCGCATAGACTCTCCCCTTTCTGGCTCCAATGTATTTGTCGATTAATACCTGGAGGGCGGTTAAGTTGTCCATGGTCCCATGGTTTTTCCTAAAGCCTGTCTGCTCGAGTGGGAGAATATTTGAAGACTCCACCCATGCGTTTATTCGTTTGAGCAGACATCTTGTAAAAACTTTGCCGATTGCATCCAGCAATGCAATCTGGCGGTAGTTCTGAGGGGATAGGCGATCTCCCTTTTTAAACAGTGGAACCAGGATACTTCCCTTCCAGGAGGGTAAGACCTTACCTCTTAGTAGACAGACGTTAAAAATAGGGCAGAGAAGCGTACTCCATTTAGCCCTGTTCTGTTTTAGTACGTTAATGGGCAGTTCATCTGGGCCCATAGCCCCTGAATGCCTCATTTCCCCGATAGCTAAGTCTATGTCCTTTTCTGTAAAAGGTTCTAAAGGCAAACTCATTTCAATTGGCCATTCTTGGGGAGTCACCGTATTATTGCTTGCATAAAGGTTAGAGACAAAATCCCTCCATATTTGTTCCTCAATAGGGATGGGTAGAGGGCTGGTTCTCAGTCCGCACCCCTCACCTATAGGGGACCAAAATTGCCTCATTTCCCCGTTAATAGCAGCTTCTCTTATTTTTACCCAGATGGCGTCCTATTTTTCTTTACGTAGTGAGGCTAAAAGCCTTCTCCTTTTCCTTTTTAGCAATGTTATTTGTTGTGCTATAACTCCTGTTCTATTTAAATATTGGGCCCTTACTAATTTATTAATTTCTATATTAAGCAGTCTCAGAGGGCAGGGGAATATACCAATGGACTTTTTCTTATTCAGCTTTTTTGCCCCTGTTATCACTGACTTCAAGAACAGGGAGAAATTTTCGATTTCGAAGCCATACCACGAAGGAAGCTCCGATATTGCTACATCGAGCATTGTTTCCAAATTTCGATGTGCCCTTGCATTCCAGTAGCACCTTCCTGATTTGGTACTGAAGTTTGTTTGATCACTATTCAGGGTCCACTGATCACATTTAGAAGACTTTACATTCATCGAGATGAAGAGGATTCTATGATCACTTAACGGTGTATCGATCACATCGATGTCCTTCAACAACTCAAATGATTGGGTCCCCAGTATTACACAATCAAGAATTGATTCCCCTTGGTAGGATTTATGCGTGAAATTAGCTGGGGAATCCGAAGGGAGTCTCCCATTTGCAATAATCCCATCCGTTTCTGCCAACTTGTTTAGTAATAGTTTGCCACGTTTGTTTGTTTTTATATTTTCAGGGAACATTGCTCGAGGAATATGGAGAGTTTCTTCTCTCATTTTGTCAGAGAATAAGTTTAAGCTAGAGTTGGAGATCTTGCAGTTCAAGTCCCCGACTAGAATTATAACCGTTCTTGGATCTTTCTCCCTGATACTCTGGATAAGAAGGAAGACCTTTTTTAAGATTACATTAAAACCAACTTCTGGAGGTATATAAGCATTTATCAGAGCCAGACGGTTACCAGCTGTAGGATTACCAGACCCAAATAAAGTTACTACCTGAAAGAGGTTACTCGGGTCCAAAAAATGCTCATAGTCCCAATTTATTCGGTTTGATAAGAGGCAAGCTATACCCCCACTGGCATGTCCTTTTTTATTAGAGGTGGCACTACCGTCCAATACATAATAGTCTTTCCCTATTTGAATATTATCAATGCACCATGTCTCCTGGAGGCATATTATATTTGCCTCTAGGGACAAAAGGAATGCTATTTTCTCCGGACTGTTTTTTAAACCGGCTGCATTCCAGGATATTATAGACAATTCTTTGCTAAAGGTGCGGATTAGATAGTTGTTTACTTAAGGATTTTTCAGCGAGTACTCTGGGAAGCCAGTTCCATTGGGCATTTTCCTCTCCAATAGCAGATTGATAAGAAAGCAAGGTAGGGTTAGCGTAGGATACTACACGGGAATCCTTAGACTTACAATATTTTTAACTCTGTGATCTCACCCACCTTATTTATATTACCTGTTGCTGCTTGCAACAGTGAAAAGGGGGGCTTCTGTTGAGTTTGGAATTTGGGAACATTGTTTTGTCTAGTATGCCCTAACACCGGAATTACATCTATTCCTCTGCTCTGCAGATCTTCTGAGCGTTGCAGAATTAGATTGGCTACTAACTTCGAATGAAACTTCACCCTAGTTATCATCCCCACTTCTGATTTTAATAGTTGAACCCTATCTAGATCGGCTGATTGTATAAGTTTCAGGTAGCAGATTCTTGAAAATATTTAAGCAGGAGGGATCTATTCAGGATGCATTCAGCATCGAAGAGTGGAGAAAATTCTACCCATACGGTGTCTATATTTTTCTCCTTAGATTCTATTGAAGAGACACCTCTTGCGGCTGCTCCCTGAAAAGATGTTGCAAGGGGGTTAAGTAATGGAGCTACTTGGCCAAGAGGATTTTGCTTGTGTCCAGAAGATGTTAGATTTTTTGACCCAATTATATCCCTATTGTTGGTAACTTGTTGACAAAGGGTATTTATATTGGTTGTTAATGATGGAAGGGGGTTGGGAATGGATGGTGATGCTGGAGTAGTCAGAGGCGGAGGGGCGATATTTTCTTTAGTAATCTTATTTTCGGGGTTTTTATCTTTTTCAGCTGCCACCTGAATTTGATATACCTCGTTGGACATTCAATCCACCCTGCTCCCTGAACAGATACGCTATATGCTGAGCTTAGCTTCCTGTGAGAGGATCACAAAAAAAGAATGGACAGAGTGGAAGAAGTGGAGTCCACAATTGCAGCTGTGAAGCCCTCTGTGTCCTCAACAGTGGTCCAAATCAAGACACTACAAGAGGAGGTAAAATACCTCAAAATCTGTGTTGATGATCAGAAGGATTCCCAGTTCTTCTCTGTGTAGCTTGCCCACAGGGTCCCGTGGGACCCCCATCAGCCGGGCACACCCCATGACTGGTGGTTGCACACCTCTTCAATTACTGCAACAGGGACCACATCCTACTTTTTACAAGAGCCCAGAGTCCAGGGGTAATCGAGAACGCAGAGGTGCACACACATCCAGACTACAGGCTGTCAGTACAGTGCTGCAGGGCATCCTTCATGGAAGTTAAAAGCTACCTTTGAGAGTATGGGATAAGGTAGACCTTAAAATACCTGGCCTCATTGCGAATACAAAATAGAGGCAATATGGTCTTCTGCCACTCTCCCAACAATGCTTGGACCTGTGTGGAACAGAATGAGGTAGCATCAGCTCCAAAATATACTTTGAGCCTAAACCAACATTGGAAAAAGGCCACACATTGCGGGAGCCGCAACCTGGGCCATGGACAGTGGCCCACCAAAGCCCAAGCAGTGTAGGAAAGGGAGCAAGCTCTAAAGCATGTTGAGAAGCATGGAGCCGCCCCTTCTCCTCTTTGCTCAGACTCAGAAATGGAGGCCTCCCCATAGCAGGAACACTCCCTATGGGACTCACAGACACATTTTTTTTTAAGTTTGAAGTTTATTGAAATAAAAAGAAGCAAAGACAGAAAATGAAGAAACAGTCAAAAGTTAGGAGAAACATGAAATCATTCTTACATACTAGCAAAATTAGTTGAGGATATCTTATGCATAAGAAATAGAAAAACAATGCATGTTAGGAACATAGGGGGGTAAAGGAACATCTTGAATTAAAAAGTAGATAAATAATATGATAAAACAATAGAAGTGATGGAGAACATTGTAATCAAATAAGAATCAAATAAGAAAATGCATTCATGGTGGTTTACAAACTTCAACATTACGTATCGGAGAAGTGGGAGGAGGTCTAGCAATTTTGGATAAATATTCAGTAAGAGGGAGCCATAATAGATCACGTTTGATTGCTAAGAAAATGGGGGAAACAAAATTAGTGTCAAGACGATGATTAAAGCAAACTGCGTTCCACCAAGCAGTAAAAGAAACATCTTTAGCTTGTTTCCAGTGTGATGTAATATGGTGAAAAGCAATGGCTATAAAGAGGTCGAGTAATTTATGTTTGTGGTGCGATTCACTAACAGTGGGAGAGAGGGAACCTAAGAAAATGTGTATGATGGAAAAAGCAAATGTAAAATTGAAAATCTTTTGCAATTGAGACCAAACTAATTGCCAGAAACGTAAAATGTGAGGACATTCGAATAACATGTGTTTCAGATCAGCTAAAGGGCATGGGCAGGACCAACAAGTGGAGGGTGTGTCCAGGGAGAATGATGATAGAGTTAATGGAGTGAATAACGTGCGATTGTAAATAAAGAATAGGGTTTGTGTAGTGTTTGCCGCTCTGGATGCACGGTGAATTTTAGACCAAATTTTATCCCATAAACTGAGGGACCAAGTTTGAGACAAGTCTTTTTCCCAAGCCAACTCAACTTTAGATTTTGTACGATCATTAGGGGACTGCAGGGATTTATAAATAAAAGAAGCAGAAAGAGACTGGTCAATGACATTAGAAATCGGAAGAAGTATGACGGGGATAGAGTT
Source organism: Lissotriton vulgaris (assembly GCF_964263255.1). Taxonomy (NCBI): domain Eukaryota; kingdom Metazoa; phylum Chordata; class Amphibia; order Caudata; family Salamandridae; genus Lissotriton; species Lissotriton vulgaris. Next base: position 455,887,918 of record NC_141696.1, on the reverse strand, counting down.
GGTGGTCGGAAGCGAAGAAAGATATTGGGTAAGGGATGGAAGCAGTGATAAATACTGTTTATGAGAAGAGGAAGGTAGCGAGAATTGTGTTTGAAGATCATGAAAAGGAAGAGGTTGAGTACCTAAAAGAAGTTGTGAGATCCATTTTAGACCTAGGGAATGCCAGGTTTTCCAATATAAGGATCGATTGCGGATCTTGAGGAGTTCATTATGCCAGATAGGTTGGGTGTGAGTGGAGGAAGTAGATGGGTATGTGGACAGTAAATAGAGACGAGGAAGAGAGCATGAGTGAGAAATGATAGGGGAACGGAGTGATGATATCTTAGAGGAAAAGGATAGAACTTCTTTAAATTCATAAGGATGAAGTAAAGAAGATTCTAATGTGAGCCATAGAGGAGGAATGTGAGGAAGATCTGAAGAAAGCCATCGCATGGCTTGTTTTAAGGAAAATGCATTGTGATATGATTTAAAGTTAGGGAATTTGACTCCGCCGAGAGATTTATCTTTTTTCAAAGAAGAAAGAGCTATCCGAGATTTTTTGCCTTTCCATAAAAATTTTAATAGAAGAGAGTCTATCGACTTAAAGTAATGATCTGGGATACGGATGGGAATCATGGAAATAGAATAGAGAACTAAGGGTGCTAGCATCATTTTGATGGAGTCCAATCGACCCCACCAGGACAGGAAGAGAGGGTTCCAGCGAGTTATCGATGTATTAATTTTGTTAGAGAGAGATTCGAAATTAAATTTAAGAGTGTCTGTAATACGGGGAGCAAACCAAATACCTAGATATTTAATCTTAGTGGGTTGCCAGGAAAAACCAGAGGAATCAAAGAGATGTTTTTGACATAAAGGGTTTAAGGGTAAGATTTCGCATTTGTCCGTATTGAGGCGATAACCTGAAACAACTGAGAAAGAAGAAACTTGATGGAGGAAGGAAGGGAGAGTTGTTTGAGGGTTCGAACAATAAAATAAGATATCATCTGCGTAAACCGACAATTTAGCTTGTTTTTGAGGACCATAGTGAAAACCAGTAATGGCATCATCGAGTCTAAGTTTAGTTAAAAAGGGTTCTAAGGCTATAATAAACAAAAGAGGGGATAGAGGGCATCCTTGACGCACTCCTCTTCGAAGGGGAAAGTAATCAGAAGTCATACCATTTACAAAGATTGAAGCGTGAGGGCTAGAGTAGAGTAAGGATATAAGAGAAATGAATTTAGGGGGGAAACCAAACCAACGAAGTGCTTGAAACATAAAATCCCATCCTATTCTATCAAATGCTTTTTCAGCATCTAGGGAAATAGCAGCGAGGGGAGTAGAAAGGGAGGGAGCTTTACTCAAAATATTAAAAAAGACTCGAGAATTGTCCGATGATAGGCGACCTTTAACGAATCCAGACTGCTCAGGGCCAATAAGTTCCGGTAATAAAGGATCTAATCGAAGAGCTATAATTTTGGCGAAAATTTTATAGTCAGTGTTTACTAGGGAAATAGGGCGATAATTTTTACAAAGGGTATGATCTTTGTCTGGTTTAGGTATTAAACATATTAATGCTTCTTGGAAAGTACCCTGAGAAGATCCGGAAGTCGCAAAGGATTGAAATAACAAATGTAATTTTGGGAGAAGAAGGGAGGAAAAGTGATTGTAGAACTCAATGGTAAAACCATCAGGCCCCGGTGCCTTACCTCGACGCAGGATAGAGATTGCATGTGAAATTTCAGAAGGGGTAATGTCCAAATCTAATGAGTGGAAGTCAAGATGGGAAGATTCTGGAGGAGGGATGTCTTGAAAGTACGTAAGAAGATCAGTGGGATCAGGATTAGATTCGGGAGTATAGAGAGTTTGATAGAAAGAGACAAATTGGGCTAATATATCCTTATCTTTAAAGAAAGATGTACCAGCTGGGCCTTGTAAGGATTCAATTTTTGATCTTTCTTTTCGTATCTTGAGATAATTGGCTAGGAGTTTGCCCATCTTGTTCTGACCACCATAATAGCGGGAATTGCATTTTAGAAGAGAATTTGAAGCAGCATTGGTGGTATATTTATTAAAATCAAATTTGGCGGAAATAAGCTCACGAAGAGAAGATTCAGAATTGGAATTATAGTAAGCATATTCCAATTTCTTAATTTTATCTAAAAGTTGAGTTGACTTAGAGATTGCTTGCTTTTTCTTTTGAGAGACGAAATTAATGATGAATCCCCGTGCAGCCGCTTTAAATGAGTCCCATATCATGACAAAGGAAGATTCAGGAAGATGGTTAATTGTAAAAAATTCAGTAGTAAAGTTTTTAAATTGGGTGCAAAAATTGGAATCAAGGAGTAAAGAGTTATTAAATCTCCAGCGCCCTGAGTGAGGGGAGTAAGGAATAAGGTCAATATCCACAAAAACGGGAGCATGGTCTGAAATTAAAATGGAACCAATGTCTGAGTGAATAGCAAGTTGTGCTAATGGTTTGCTGATGAAGAGGTAATCAATACGGGACTGAGAGTGATGGGTGGGGGAATAGAAAGTATATTCTTTGAGGTCCGGGTTACATAGCCTCCAAATGTCAACTAGAGCATTGTTTTGTATAGATGCGACGAATTGGGAATGCATTTTAGACGGAACAAATTTAACTTTTGAATTTCTATCTGTAAAGGGGTCAAATACTTGGTTGCAATCGCCACCAAGAATAACGTATTGGTCATTGAGGGTAACCAGTTTATCAGAAATAGCAGGCCAGAACAATTTATCAACACCTGTAGGAGCATAAATATTGAAAATAACTATAGGTATCTTATCTATAAGAAGATTAACAACAACCCAACGACCATTAACATCGCATTCCTGAGATAAAATTGAAACATTTAACTTTTTATGACATAAGATAATTGTACCATTTTTCTTACCTAGAGCAGGAGAGTAAAAAACGTGACCCACCCAACAACGCTTAAGTTTGGTAGCCTCCAATTCTGTAAGGTGGGATTCTTGAAGGAGGGCTACATCGGCTTTAAGTCTGGTCAAATGTGTTAAAACTCTTTGACGTTTAATGGGGTTATTTAACCCCTTAACATTCCAGGTAACTACTCGGAATATAAAGTATCAGGAGAATGATATAAATGAGAAGATGTAGTAGAAAATAAGTTGAGAAGAGCTGAGAAACGTAAGAAGAATGCAAATTCGAATCTGTGAGAGAAATAGAAAGAGAGAAAGAGTTGAGAATAAGAGAAAAGAAAGGTCGAGAAGAGAGTAAAGAAGGAGAATAGGAAGAAGAACAATAGAATAATAGATATCATAAAGAAAATAGAAGAAGGTGGGAGGAAGAGAGAGAACATACCAACAAATACAGAAGAAGAAGAGGGGTGACGACGCCAGAAGAGGACGACATCGACAACTGAAACTCACGCGACCGAACACTCGAGGAACCAGCATAGGAGCGATTGAAGAGAGCGCAAATACACCAGGGTGAGGAACATGAGGAGGGGATCTGTATAAAGACAAAATGGAAAAGGGGAAGTTAGGGAGACATATGAGAACCAAATATGTAATTGCACAATAATAGACACAATAAATGAGGACTAGGTAGAACCACTAAGATGGAGGAAACAAAAAACTAGAACATGTTAGGAAACGAAAAAGCTAAGTATTGTAATCAGACAGGGAAGACACAGGACAAATTAAACAGGTCTTGCAGTGTCCATGTTTACGGCTTCATGATAACGGAGAAACTCTTCAAGGGCGTGTGGTTCTTCAAAAGTCGTGGTCTTTTCTTTATAAGTCACCTTGAAGAGGCACGGATAAAGTAAGCCAAACCTGGCACCGAGATCCCGAAGTCGTGGACGTAAGTCCAGGAACTGCTTCCGACGGTCTGCTGTTATTTTAGCTACATCTTGAGAAAGATATAAACGGTGGCCTTCCCACATAACTTGTTTTTTCGCTTTCGCTGCAGAAAGAACTTGAAGGAGGTCAGTATATTGCAAGAACAACATGATGACTCCGCGGGGTTTGGTGGAAACTTTCGGGCCAAGTCTATGTGCGCGCTGAATGTTGAGTGAAGAAGAAGGAGGAAGGTCTAGAATTTTCTGTAAGAAGGTTTGGAAGAATTCGGTTGGATTTGACCCTTCTGTATGTTCCGGAAGATTATAAAGGCGTAGGTTATTTCTACGATTTCTATTTTCCAACTCCTCTGTCTGCCTTCTTAAAAGGGAAACATCCTTCTCCAACATTGAAATTTTTGCACAAGAAGTCTGAAGAGATTCCGTAGATTGTTCCACCAAAAGAACCCTTGATTCAAGTGTAGACCATTTGTCATGAAGAAATTGCAAAGTTTTGGTGGTTTCGGCCATGAAGGGTTTAAGCGCACGAAGTTCTTCAAGGATGAGATCCATGGACACTGAGTGTGACGAGGAGCCTGGAGAGGGAGGGTCTTTTTTCAGACGTTTCGTAGACCCAGGTTGCAGAAGTTTACTGGAAATATTAGTTTTAGGAATTGCCCCATGTGTAACCTCTGGTTTTCGAGGAGCCTGTTCGTCCATGGTCTGTGTCGTGGAATCAGAGTCCGAGGACTGACGAGAAATGGTCTTGGGAGCAGTAAGCTTGAGGTTGCGCAATTTCCCCATATAAGGCAAGGGAAAAAATACAGCAATGCTGCTACTGAATCCAGGAAAAATAGTTTATGTGAAGAATGTTGTCGTAGAAGTGAAACTTTGAAGGAACAGGAAGGGTAGCGTGGAGCAAGGAGCAAAAGTTAATTAGGTATAGCACTTGGTCTCTTTTTGTATGAAAATCCTCTTTAAAAGAAGTAAAATAGAGTTGAATGCGCCAGAAGCATGGATGTCGTGAAGAAAAAGGCGCTAACCACGTTGAGAGGTCGTTGAGTTGAGGAAGTAAGTTAGTGAAAACAGCGTGGAGCCTCAAGAACACAAAGGGCGAAAAATTGCAATTTTATAGGCATGTTGCAATAGTAAATGGCTGGTTGAGGCGGAGGATTCACATAATAGTTCGTAGAATAAGAAAACGAGGTTCACATGAGTAAAAACCGCATTTGAAAGGGTCGCAGTAAAAGAAAATGGCGGCCGCCAGATTAGCGGACCGCGTCACTCGGAGAAAGAGCACATTCCGGTGGAATTGAGAGACAGGGAATATAGCGTCCTGCTCACCTCACATTCCGATTGCTGATTATGTACAGTAGTCCAGTGAAGCCTCGGTGTATGTTGAGATATTTGGCGGCGTTCGAGCTTCATCAGCGGAGCCACGCCGTCAAGCCGCCATCTTGTGCGGCGCTCAAGCCACGCCCCTCACAGCAACATTTGAAACCGGGCGACTGCCCCACTGTGACTCCGCAAACATCAGATGAACGGAGTTAATCAGCCACGATACTGGAACTCACCGGGATTGTGTTACATTATACTCACCGGGGAGCAACCGCTGGATTACGGATCTCATTGACCCCTGATCAGCTCACATACAAACACTCTTCTAAGGTGGTCATGGAAAACATGGTAAGAACGAGCGGGATTCCACATGCCCAACACACGATAAGTGACTGTTATAGACTTATCTTGAGTTCTGTGATTTAATATTATCTTTCTCTTTAGTTTAATATGTTTGCATACAAGTACATATAGCCTCTTGCCCGTAGGCAATTAGGCCTTGGGTGGGGGGTTTGGTTTATTATGTGCCACAAAGTACCAGTCGATAATTTATGTCTGCGTGCTGTGCTAGGATGCAGAAATGTCCTTTATGAGCTATCTACAATTATGAGGGGAATGTATCTTTACTGTCTCTCTTTTATACTGATGTAGATGCAAGGGAATAACTACCTACTTTTGACCTGGAATGTGCGTGGCCTGGCCAGTTGTGTCAAATGGCATAAAGTTTACCAATTCTTACATAGACACAAAATTGCCACAGCTTTACTTCAGAAAACTCATCTAACACGCAAACACTGCAGTCGCTCAGTAAATGATGGAGGAGCACAGCAATTAGCACAACTTACTCTGGCTATGCCAGAAGAAATCTGATATGGGTGGGACCAGGCACTCAGCTACAGATAATGCACATGTGCGTTGACCCCCATGGCTGTGTTACATAATCAGAAGGCCACCTAGATGGTCGCCCACTGTCCCTGATTTCACTTTATGCGTCTAACTCAGGGTAATCCATATTTCTTCAAACATTAACCCCAGCACATCGTAGGAGCCCTATGGTCCCTACTTCTTGGGTTGGGGCAGCTACAATGGCATGCCCAATATAGTCCTGGATCATACCAGCCCTCCCCTCACTAGAGCACAGACTTTTGAGCTTGCACAAAATATGTCACCTGGGCCACGCAGATGCAGCTGTTTGACGTTTGGTGCACAAAACATCCCACAGAATGTGTATATTCACAGTACTCCACTCTCCATGACCTGTACAAGCACATAGAGGCCATTTATTGCACGGAAACGGCATTGGCAAACGTAAACCACGCTGACTATTTATCTTGCATGATATCGGACCACAGCGCCCTGCAAGTTCAATTAACCTGGAGCATGTCCAGATCTAGCATACTAACGTGGTGCCTCCCTTTGGAGGCACTTCGAGATCCAGTTTTGGACGCCACCATATCACAATCTAATACCTCATACTTCCAAACTAATGAGGAGATGGCCACACATACCGGCATTGAATGGCACACCCTAAAGCAGAGTTCTTCAAACTGTGGGGCGAGCCCCCCTGGGGGGGCGCAACACCATCCGAGGGGGGGCGCGCACTCCACTCTAATTTTGCTTTTGTTCCCTGCGTTTTACTCTGGTATGGCTGGAGAGAGGAGGGAGGGGAAATGGACTGGGCTCAAAGTGCTCATGCTTTGTTATGTTAACCCTCCCAGGATGGGGTCAATTCATGGAGCTGAAATGGTTCATCTGCAGTGAGGAGGCAGGATAACTTCTCTGCTAAAACCGAAGGGAAACGAACAACAAGGCCTGTTCCTCATTCGATATTATAGTAGAGGAGACATCCTGCCTCTCGCTGCAGCTGAAGCATTTCATCTCCATGAATTAACCCCCTCCTGTGTAGCTGCCAAGGTTTCAGGTTGCTATGTGTGACATTTTCATAATTTCAGGGTAAGTATTAGAGACATTTCAACACGTATGAGTGACACTTTCTTGTGAACAAAATCAAGCCATGAAGACTAGTAAAACATATTAAATTAAATTTGTGCAACAAGAAAATCTTAAAACTGCTGCCAAGTACCAGAAATGCATTATGCCCCAGGCTGAGGCGCATAGAAGTCTTAGGCATAACATGCAGCTAGGGAACTGTATTGTTTATAATTTTATAAACACATCTCTCTCAACACTTAATACACTTGTTTCCAAGTGCTTCACCCTGAGCCTGTCCAGCATGAATTAGTTAATGTACAGAATAAACTCCTGCATTCTCCATTATATTGTATCGTTTTGATGCACTTCAAATCAGATTACTTAGCATTCATGTACCACACACATATGTCTAGCTACCAGCCGCCTCACATACATGGGCATCACCTTCAAGAGACACCCACCAGCCTCTCGTGAGCGATGGATTTAATAGCCTATCATCGCCAGAGTAAAAATATATTTCGAGCTGGTGGCAAGCCCAAGGTGAAATGAAAAGTAATGGCGGCAGACTGCAGCACGCACCCCAGGCTTTTGGGCAAGGCAGCATAAGGCCCTGTGAGGCACACACTTGAGCACAGCCGGCACGGCCGGCAGCCTCGAACCAGTGGGCAATTATGTGGAAAATGAAGATCTGGTGTAGTGGCATTAGTAAAACAGTATCAAGTGAACGTTTAGGCAAGCATAGAGAAATCACCTTAAACCAGCTGGCCTGAGAAAGGTGTCATGCCATGCATGTTTTGTATGTATGTGTGTGTGTGTGTGTGTATCACTGCTGGCCGCTATGTACAAATCTGTTTGCGGCTGCATGTGTGGGTGTGACTCGTGTGTGTGTGGAACTTGGAATAGGTCAGGAGGCAAGCCGGGAGCGCAGATCAATTGAAATTCTATGACCAGCAAGTACTCTTATTTCACGCCCCTATCTAACTCCAGCTTTAGGCATGCGCGTGCTTGAAATGAAATTGCAGCTCGAGAGCAGCTTCATTTCACGCAACACCTTCTACCTGGCTCCCCTCTCTTTGTTGTGACAGTCCACCTGCATCAGACTCTCTCGGGCCGGCTCAGCTGCTCAATGAGGGGTCTCGGCAACCGCATTCTGAGAGACTGCGCCGCTGCCCAGGTGGTGGTGAGCCTGGCTGGGATGGTCACTTCTTGGCCAGGGGTATTTATTATCATGCTGGCAGCGGAGCTCATCAACAGCAATGCGGCCCTTAATGAATTCTTCTGCTGCTGCCCGCTCGCGCCACGGGAGGCAGCCTTGATCCTGTTATGTTATGTTATGTTAAAAATTCTTATACCGCGCACGTTCACCGAAACGGTTTCTTGGCGCTCATAACAAACACAGCAGACAAGGGTCAATGGGTACTAGAAGGCAGCTTTGAAAAGAAACGTCTTTAATGTCTTGCGGAAAGTATCATAGGAAGGGCAGTGACGAAAGGAGGGGGGAAGGGAGTTCCAAAAGGAAGGGCCTAGAAAGGAGAAACGTAGACCACCATGTTTCTTGCGGTGGATTTGGGGGATGCACAAAAGATTGTCGGCGGAGGAGCGTAAGTTACGTGTTGGTAAATACTGCTTTAAATTGGAGGAGATAAAAGTGGGTGCCAAATTGTAAAGAGCTTTAAAAATAGTGCATCCGAGTTTAAAGGTGCACCGTTTGGCCACTGGAAGCCAGTGGAGGCTCCTCAGCAGTGGAGAGACGTGCTGGTGCTTGGGCTGGTGGAACAAGCGGCCTGATTTTGTATCAGTTGGAGCCTCTGGAGCTGGTAAGCGGGAATCCCCACATATAAGATGTTTGCAAAGTCAACCCTGGAGATGACTAGAGCAAGGATGACTAAAATGAGTGCCTCTCTGGTGAGAAATCGACAGATCTTGCGAGTCCTGTGCAGATGGAAGAAGCAGGATGATGTAACTGCCGAGATCTGCGATTTCATAGACAGATCACCAGAGATGACTACTCCGAGGCTTTTCACAGAGCTGACAGGACAGGGGGGGGCGCCGAGAGAGAGGGGCCAGTACTTGTCATTCCACGGATTGGCCGGTCCGCCCACCAGGACAAGTTCCGTCTTAGTAGGATTTAACTTGAGCTGGCTGTGGGCCATCCAATCGGAGATGTAAAGCATGGTGGTTTGAAAATTGGTGATAGAAGAGGAAGAGGTATCAAGAGGGAAGATCAGCTGCAGATCATCTGCATAATTATAGATAGTTGCAGGGGAATGGCGAAGAGAAACCATAAGGGGTTGCATATATAAATTAAAAAGAAGGGGGGATAGAGCCGAGCCCTGAGGGACTCCGCAGGAAAGGGTGGAAAGGGGAGCAGAAAAGGTGGAGAGGTGAACTGCTTGAGAGCGCCCGTCGAGGAAAGATCGGACCCAATCAAGGGCAACGCCCTGAATGCCGGCATTAGTGACACGGTTGATCAATATAGAGTGATCGACCGTGTCAAAAGCCGCCGACAGATCTAACAGGACTAGGGCTTGGGAGATGTTATTATCCGCCCCCGTTCTTAAAGTATCCATGACGGCCGCAATGACCGCCTCAATGGAATGGAGGGGGCGGAAGCCAGCCTGTTGAGGGTCCAAAAAAGATGAGCTCTCGATGAAGGTGCTCAGACACCGAGTCACATAGGTCTCTAAGATCTTTTCCAGGTAGGGAAGAAGAGAAATAGGCCTATAGTTACTCAGAACTAAGGGGTCTGCGTTGGCTTTTTTTAGAATTGGTAGCACCACTGCCTGTTTGAAGGAGTCTGGAACTACTCCTGTGGCTAACGAGGTGTTAAGCAGAGCCAAAGCAGGGTCAGGGCAGGCCAAAAAGATTTCTTTGAGGATATGGGGGGGGCAGCAGTCGTTGGGAGACCCTGAACTGACTTTGTGCAGGAGGCTCTGGAACTCAGTAATGGAGATAGGAGGAAATGCGTCAAGTTGCTGGGAATTTTTTGGGGGTAATGAGAATGAGTGGGACAAAATGGGTGGAGAAATATTATTTTTAATAGTGGAGATTTTATCCTGAAAGAAGGTATTGAGCTCATCACACAGAGCCTGCGTAGGCATGGAGGGAAGAGTGACACGTTCAGGGAGGGAGAGCTCATTGAAAATCGAGAAGATGTCTTTTGCTTTGGAGGCCGACTCCATGATTTTACGGGAGAAGTAAGATGTTTTAGCCTCTAGAATAGAGGATTTGTAATTTTTTAAGAGGGTCGTAAATTCGATTTTGAAAAGGGGATCATAGTTGTGGCGCCATCGATGTTCAGCTTGGCGGAGAGCCAGTTTATCCAGTTTTAGCTGGTCAGTGAACCATCGATGGGAGTCATGGGGGCGCACAGCTTTTATGGTTTTTAATGGGGCTACTGAATTAGAGGCCGCCGCCAGCCATTGTTCGAGGATGGAGTCTTGATGGGTGGCTGAACCGGAGAGCGGAGGGGCTGAAGCTGCCAAAAGAGAGTGTAGTTCAGTTAAATTGGCTTTCTTCCAATTACGGGCTGAGATGTTGGTTGGGAGAGGGGAGCGGTGGGGGATGGAAAGGTCTACTGAAAAGGAAATAAAATAATGGTCTGACCATGAGCAGGGAGTTACCAATGGGGGCAAGATGTCTAGATTTGCCATCCAGACCTGGTCTAATATGTGGCCCTTACAATGAGTAGGCGTAGAAATCAATTGTCGACAGTTCATGCTGGTTAAGAGTTCTGAGAACTGCTCGGAGAGTCGACTTTCCCGAGGGTCAGAGGGCCAATAATTAAAGTCACCTATGACGATGACTTTAGCATGATTAATATTTATTTGAGAGATTAGATCCCCAGCTTGTTGTGGGAAGGAGGGCATGTAAGTAGGGGGTCTATACATAAGAACACAAGTAAGGGAGGACCTGGTGGAACGAAGTTTAATGTCAAGGGTTTGGGTGTTGGGGATAGGAGTGCAGGCTAAGGTGGAAAAGATATGCTCTTTGCGAATGATGGCTGCAACCCCACCACCAGCTTGTCCCCCTGGGCGATTAGATTGCATAATATAGTAACCATTAGGGATGGCGGCAAGGATATCAGGAACAGAGTCATCTGTAAGCCAGGTCTCTGAGAGGAGAAGAATGTCCACGGCACTCTCTTCAAGCACGTGATGGATTTCCAGCTGGTGTTTCACCATAGAACGGGTGTTAAGGTATAGGATGGTTAGGGGGTGCGTCTCTGGTAGTAGGGAGGTGGAAAGCGGGGGTACGGAATTAGGAGTGGAAAAAGAAGGATTGGGGTCCTTGAGGTAGGAATAGTCAAAATGCCGCACTCCTGGGCCATCCTAATGGCACAAGGCGGTAGAGGAACTGCCTGTCGTAAAGCGTGTAGATCGGCAGACGAGTAAGTAAGGGTTTGGGCAGGGTATATGGCCGCTGGTCACGCCCGGCCGCGGACGGGCGCAGACGGGCTGGACTTAGGCGCGACTTCGGCGCAAAGTCGGCGCTCCCGCTGCGCTCGTCCGCTGCGCTTCCGCCATATCGTCATTTTATGCAAATCTGAGGTGAGCCACTAGACCGCTAACCTGCATTGGGTAAGGCAGGGCGGAAGTGGTGGAGAGAAGGCGGAGAATGGCGCTCGGCAATTCGACCCTCCGCACAAACGGCACTCAGCCGGGGCGGAACGGGGCCTGGAGCGGTGAATACACAGGTGAGAAGCTCTCACGAAGAAGTGCCAGCAGTAACAGTTAAAATCACAACATTCAGAAATGTACGAGCCGTTTAAAAAAATAAGCTATTAGTCAGCTATCAACGTTTTTATGAGCAAATAAAATATAGCAACACATCAGCAGCCTCAATCGCCGCGTCTGTCAACTGAATAGCAGCATTAGCGCGCAAGATATAGGTTCCCTAATCAGTAGCCACTAGACCGCTAACCTGCGCTGGGTAAGGCAGGGCGGAAGTGGTGGAGAGAAGGCAGAGAATGGCGCTCTGCAATTCGACCCACCGCACAAACGGCACTCAGCCGGGGCGGAACGGGGCCTGGAGCGGTGAATCCTGATGACTTGCAAATTGAAAAGTGAAAGTTTGCAGCATTGGGGTGCTGATTCTCAAACCAGTCGTGACATTGTAGCAAACAGTCAGCTCAGAGCCCAGCCCCCAAGAAGTCTGCCAAGCAGCGCGGGCTGCCTGTTGTCCGTGCCACTAACAAAAGTGTTATTCTAACAGTCACTCCACTCGGGCCACAGTGCTTGACAGGCATAGGTGCTTATATGCGTGACTTCGCATTTCAGTATGGTGATGCGAACCACCTCACTGAAATGCGTTAGTCTACCACCTGAAGCGGGGTACTTGGCAGAACTGCTCCTGGGAGGGTTAGCTCTTCCCAGAAAGGAGACAAAGTTTCTTTTAAAACTACACAGGCAGGCGGGTGCAAAATTCCAGCCAGCCATGTGTTCTTTTAAACAGACTGCAAATTGCTGGTCTATAAATGAAGAAGCATGGTCCCTTTTATTATAAGCCATAGATTATTCAGGCAGCCCTAGAACACAAGTAAAAGTTATTTCTATTTATATTTGCTGTTCAAAGTATGCATGGACAAGTACTGACAATACAGCTTGAGGTGACTGCTTATTTTTGTAGCTCCGGGGACATCAAAATAATGAGCTGGCAACTCTAATCACAAGACTGGGAGTTTGTTGCAGGATCACCACATTATTAATTTCCTCCACCCTGATCCCTGCTAACCTCCATATTAGCAATAGTTTAACACATTTGAAACCCTATGCTGGTGTCAATAACATTCTGAGTAACTTAGTAAGTGTCTGGGAATGCACCTTGCAATCAAAAAACTTGCTCCTCGTTCTTGCCCTTCACTTTCACGCTCACCCTGCACTCACACTGATCCCCATGCATTCACACCATTCACCCACTTACCCTTTACTCACAGTGATCACTCTGCACTCACAATGAACTTGCACTGTTCACCCTGTACCTCACCCTGCAGTCACACAAGCACACTACTCAACCTGCGCTCAAGTGACACTTCACTCACCTGTCCCCCTCCCTGCTCAATCTGCAATCTCACTTAAATAAGCCCGCCACTAACCGTACATTCATTGGTACCACTCTGCACTTATATCTGCACCCAAATTCAAATTGTCACCTCGCTCACCCTGCAATCACTCCTCTTACCTTACTCGCAAACTGTCGCATGGATCACTGTGCACTCACTTGAGCACTCCTGCCACCCACACAGTGCAGAGGGTTAATGTGCCTGCTCCATAGAATGTGTACCATGCAGATCACAGAAAGGAGTGTGAGTAAACAATTAGTAGCACTAAAACAAAAGGAAGAGAGATGAGGTGCATCGTTGGTGAGTGGTAGTAAGGGAATTCATGGAGAAGGAGGAAATGTGGGAGGGGGCACCAAAACAGACCGCTGCACTGTGTGCAACAAGTGCTAGCCCCCTCCCGAAGTTTGAATCTAGTTGCGCACCTGTACACAAGTATGGGCATGTCGTGCCCCATCAAGGTTTTCATCCTAAATTACAAAAGGACACATTTACATGCACTGCAATCCAGTCCTCCAGGGGGCCACCTTGATAGACAGCTCTGTTTTTGCCCTGATGGCCTGGAATAATTCCTAAACAGATTCATGTAAATACCGTTTTGTTTAATTTCGTTTTAATGTGATTGTTGTAAGGAGTCTATTACTATTTGCAGAGAAATAAGTTTGTTTCAAGCAACAGCCATAAAAAAAGTTTATTTTAGATCCAAGTGGGTCCTCACATATGAGAAATTGGAGGATATCACAGATATTATTGGCTGTAAAATTAGTGGGCTGCTGCTTTGTTACAACAGTGAAAACACACATCACTATCTATGAATATTAGATGTAGACACTTTTAGAATTTCAACCATAGTGCCTGTACACCGTTAGTAGCCTGGCTAAAGAGGGTATGGCAGAGCTGAAAGTAAATCGTTTAGACTCAAAGCTGTACTGAACAGGAGCCCCCAAAATAGTTTTGGCCCAGGGCACCCAAAATCCTTAACAATCTCCCCACGACGCAGGTGCAAGGATGACTAAGCCAGAGCATGGCTGCAGTTTGTGCGCCAGTGCAGGGGGAAGCACAGAGGTGCGTTATATTGTTGTAAATATGTTGCATCCCTGTGCTTCGAAAGTGCTGCAGTGTGGCGCAGCCAATTGGCTTGCGGTGCAAGGCTGTGGCACTTCATTGTAAATCTGCCCCTGAATGTCGAGCACAACCTGAGGATGGCAGTAGCAAATATCCATCCACAGATTGACTGTCTCTGTGGCGAAAAACAGGCACACCCATCACATTTATGTTGGTGGTGTTATCAATCAATGTCATGTGTAAAAAAAGCATCCTAGTAAAAACTATTGGCGCACATTTTATCTAGGAAAATTGTGTTTTGATCTGTGTAATAATCTGTCATTTCAGCACACCCACTCACAAACCTGCACTTAACTAAAAGCTCTTATTGTGTTGAACATTATTTGCTGGATATGGCTCAGGATAAGCGCGCGGCGGCAGCAGCGGTGCGTCCATTGGGGCGTAGGGGCGTAGCCCCACTAAGCCCTGGACGCACCGTGGCACTGCTAAGCTTAATAAATATAGCTGCTCAAATTCAGTAAAACGCAGCGCGGGAGTGAGAGAGACACGGATCATTTTGTCAATGCCTGCCGGAGTGGGCAGGGGGCGTGGGGGTGGAGGGGGCGGGGCTGCTGGCCTGCTGCAGCTGCTTGAGTGACAGTCTGCAGCAGGCCAGCACTGTACCTACGCATGATACTGCCGGGCTGAGACTTGCCCGCGCATGCGCTGATGCCCTTAGGCATAGAGAAGGGGCCGGGGGTGAGGCTTCAGCCGGGCCGGGTTCTAAAGGCTGCCCAGGGCGAGCAGTCCATGTGCCATCCTAACCAATCCTGGCGCAGCATTCTGCGCCAGGATTGGCTGCCACCACGCAACGACCATTATTGGATGCCGTCCGTCCAGTCATTTTCATTGCCAGCACGTGGGCCCGGGTCTCGGTTTCCCCTCACTTGACTTCTCTACTTCTCGTCTACGGTCCTTCCGGCGGGGGAACAGGAGGCACTTTGCAGCCGACAATGAAACCTTGGCGGCTAATTGCAGCCGTGGGAGAT
The DNA here is from genome assembly GCF_964263255.1 of Lissotriton vulgaris. Classification (NCBI taxonomy): domain Eukaryota; kingdom Metazoa; phylum Chordata; class Amphibia; order Caudata; family Salamandridae; genus Lissotriton; species Lissotriton vulgaris. The sequence continues at coordinate 455,872,700 of NC_141696.1, read as the reverse complement.
GCCTTTCAGGTAAGTCAGGATAAGGAAGCTTTAAACATTGTAATGGAGGGTTGGGAGTAGGCGGGGAGGGGGGCGCGAGTGATGCAAAGTACATGCACACCCTGTCACTGCATTTCAATCATAACCAGAACAATATGGCGTGTGCAGTGTCTGAGGGTATTAGTGGAGACCAACAATAACATGATGCCGTGTTTGGTATGTTGTAGTGCGATGCATCCATTTCGGGGACAAGTGCATGTTTGCCTCAGTGACGTCAGTGCGAGCCAGGGCTGTCTGTCTTCTCTTCCATAGCCTCGTGTTTTCCAGGGCGCGTGAGTAGTATAGTAGTTCGTTCGTCCCAGACCGGAGTTATCTCATCCTCGGCTCGTACATTCCTCTTAGTCGTTTCCCTTGGAATGTTCTGCTTTACTCGATTCCCAGCAGAGAACATCTGGGTCTGTACTGCTTGAGTTGTGTGCGCTAGTTGAGATGTGAAGTGCTTGGTTCAGAGGCTCTTGCATTGCAGTAGCAGTGACGCTATGTTCAGTGTTTAAAATATGTGGTGCAATCTTTGAGACCCTCTCTGCACTGACTGTGCGCTCATTAGTGCTCCACTCGGATGCTCCTCGCACTAATTGAGGTGTTAAAGCGCATTGCAGAGATCAACTGTTCAGTGGCTTGTGCGTCGGTTGAGGAGCCCTGAACAATAGTCGAGATATGGCTCGAACAGGCTAAAAAGCCGCCTAAAATGACTGAGATGTTCTGTGCAGTAGCAGAGAGGTCACGTGCACTGAGATTGTGATTCCGCATAGCCTGGTGTGCTCTGTGCTCCGGCCGAGATGATGCTTTGTGATCCGGATTGTGTGTGTCTCTGACGGACTTCCAAGCCAGATACATGCTTCCTTTGGCCAGCACTAATGCTGTGTCTATAAACTTATGGCAGACTCTTATTTCTTGGGCGTGGTATTAAGTCCAGTAAGGAGGCTTCAGGATCTATCAACTCCTTTCTGTCCATTCCTTCGGAAAGTACCTCTTGACCTTTCCCCAACATTCTGCTATTATTGGGCATTAGCAGAGAATATATGGGAAAGACTCCTTTTTGAGGCAGCATTAGAACAGGAGGCCCCGGGGCCAGAGGTCTGGTACATCTTGATTATTTTTCATGGGGTGAGTTGTGCTCTGTGTAGATAGTTAAATTGAATTAACTTCAAGAGTGCGTTCTCTACAATTTTTGTTGTGTAGCTTTGTTCAGTTGCCTGCCGTCATCGCTTATTATTAAAGAACATTTGATCATATTCGGCAGAGTTTTGTGCAATAATGTAACTGCTCTTCTTCGTTATTGTTTAAAACCATAGATCATGTTGTAAAATAGGCTAGTAGTTGTAGTGCTAGTTGCTGTGTTTTTTGCTGCAAATAATATGTGCAGACTAACTGTGATTTGTTAACTATGGACGCTTTTGTAACCCCGTTTTTGCTCCCCGAGAAAGCAAAAACGGGGCACACAGAGGGGAAAAAACAGTGTCACAGAGGGCAAAAACGGGGCACACCAGAGGGGAAAAACGAGTGCCAAAGAAAGCAAAAGCAGGGCACAAAGGAGGGGGAAAACAGTGGCACAGAGGGCAAAAATGGGGCACAACAGGGGAAAAACGAGTGGCACAGGGAGCAAAAAAACGGGGCACAAAGGAGGGGGAAAAACAGTGGCAAAGAGGGCAAAAATGGGGCACAACAGAGGTGAAAAACAAGTGGCCATGTGTTTGGCGTGGGTTGGTAACTATACACACCTCTGTAGCAGTGTCCAATTGGGACAAAAAATAGGCCCGGACACCAAATTAAATATGCCCCCCCATCAGATAGCTAAACAAGTGGCCCACATTTGCAAATCAGGACTGGTTTAACTTTGTAAAGACATTAAGTATAGGTGTTTTGCAAGGTGTCGGAGACTATCCATCTGTGCTTGCTGCAGCCATTGTTTGTGGTAATATCAGAGAAATCAACTGTAAAAACAGACCTACCACACCGTAAAATAGGTCCACGAACAATCCCAAAAATAAATTACCTATATGCTGACCTGTCGCACCAGCCCTTCATGTACAGCCAGATTGTCCTACAGGCCAGTGCGACCCTGTTGTGTAATATAGGTCAGGAGGTGCAGTGCTGATTGTGCTTACTGGAGTTTTGGTTGCAAGTAATGTTGAGTCCGGCAGTGACAGGGATGCTGGGATAGGGGACCCGAGGCAGGGAGGAATTGATATGTTTGGCGCCTGTTATTGTGTGCCTGCCTCCTGAGCTGCCCAGCATTAACGCAGACAGCTCCGTGTTTGTGAGGGGCTTCCGGCTGTGTGATTGGAATAGGGATTGAGCGACTGATGGAGTAATCACCAAAAAGAAATGTTGTCTGCCTCCTGCCGGCACCCTGCTTGAGAAAGGCGCATGGTATGTACGCATGAGGGGGCTCGCTGGGGGGAGAGGTCTTGTGTTTTTGAAGTACAAACACCCCCACCCACCCCACAGCCTTATAGTATGTACTTTCAACTTTTCGGATGCGCATCCATACTGTGCAAACAGACATTTGATTTCTTGAGGAAGAATTAAATTAGAGGGCATTACACTGACGATGCCTGTTATCTATAATACGGTAACCATAGCAATAATGTAGATACCCATGCATCTGCCTATATTCCTTCACTTGGTAAAACATGTATATACTTTGACATGATGTGGTACATTTGTTTTTGTCTGACTGCAAAACGCTGATACCGAAAATGGAAACTGCAGCTTGCATATTGTGTGGGAAAGCTCTAAAAAAGGGTGTTCAACCAAAGTTTTGTGAGAACATAATTTCTATATGGTTTGAGCACATCTACTTATTTGGGTAAACACCAAAGCTAAAAATAAGCGAGGCATTTTAATATGAGCTCTTACACGTAATATTGTTGTTGTAATTACACTCTGCCCGAATGTACCTATTTTATTGGCCAATTTTATTTTACTGCCATACATATTGATGATGAGTGTATTTTTTCATGTTGCAGATCACTTGGTGGTTTGCAGTGTGATATTGCCGTGTCCAATAGATGTTTGCTTGGGTTAATTAAATGACTAACTTTCCCGAGTTGAATATCCCAGAGTATGCCCCCAAAAAGTTTAAATTTAGTTGCCAAACTATTTCCATTGATGTGCTGAATTTCTTAGGCAGGACCCGCACAGCGCAGTGTTAATGTGTTCACAGTTTCTCCTTTGCTGTCTAGGCATTTCAAACAAATGTGAGTAGGCAGTGTGCACATTAAGGAATTGAAACTGTTCTCCTTTACTGTTTGGCAAACATTATACAACGTTATTCAAGCCTAAATAGGTCGATTGACCGTGTGAATTTTTTGTGTGGATCTCTTGCTCCTCCCAAAAACATATGCACAATATTTGCACTTCCAGAGGTGCACTTGGAGCACAAATGTGTGATATCTCGCTCATGTGGGGACAGCAGTGGGCGCTATTCGAGCCCCTCCGGCTAACAGTGCCTCAGAACCAACTCCCCCTGATGTACACTTATCTATGCCAGCTGTGCTCTAAGAGTGATTGTCAGTGCCTGACGCATCTCTAGTTCCAGAAGTTACCATGAAATGGCCCCAAGTTGACAGGACTATGATAGGCAAACTACTTAAGGCATCTACTATGGCAGTGACATTGATAATCACTTATTAATATACTTTGTCCACAAATAATGAAATCAGGTCAGTGACTTCAGGAGTGAGTGGGCCTGTGCCTGTATACTTGCAGGTCACAGGTTCAAGTTGCAGCAGATCATCCTTTCATAGTAGACGGTTTAAGTAAAAGCGTTCTAAGTAGTATGTAGTGTTTACATTTCCTTTAAATTAAGTTCTCAGAACCCCGATATCACCGAAAACAACGAATTGGTTTATTTTGTAGAAATATACCTGGAAGTTTGAATACAGTATATCGGATTATTAAATGTTTTAGGGCTTTTGCCTACAGCAAACATAATGTACTCAAGGTAATTACAATATCGGTGATTACTGCCTGCAGTTCTGCAACCTACTCCTGCTGCTTTGTCAACAGAGCAAAGCAGAACATTATTTCAGAAAATGAAGTAAGATCTTTCCCAAAATGAAGGTAGCCTACGTGGTTTCCCCCTTTCTCTGCTTTGTGTGATCAATTGCACCTTTTTCCATTAAAACAGCTACTTCTTAGTACCTCGTGCAAACAGGTTGTATTTTTGTAAAAATAATTATACAGGTTAAAATATCCTGGCTAGCTGGTGTGGGTGCTTGTGCAGGTGATCATGGGAAATTCCTTTTCTATTTTATGTACTTTAAAGTATTATTAGGGGTTGGTGTTCCATAAGGACGCACTAGATCGTGATTTTTGATTCGTGGAAGCTCCTCCAGTGTCATTGGAGTGTTTTTTTGACTTTTCCAAAGACAACTACGAGAGTCCCCCTCCTCATTGGAAGTTGATTGTTTACCAAAGGTTTAGCTTATCCAAATTCTCTGCCATCATGCTCTGCCATCATACATGGGTTTGAACAAGTTCTGGAAGGTTCTGAGCAGCATTCCTGTTCATTTCAGGTACATCATGGAGCTAAATACCAGTGTCCAATAGAGGGTTTTGGAGTTATCTAGCATTTCTAACTATTAGCTACATTTATATACAATTACACATAAAAATGTGTATACAGAAACATAACAGATGCAGTTGAAATTGTTATCCTGGATTTCACCAGGGTTACAAATTGCCTTAACGTCTCTACTTTGGAGACCCGGAAATGGTTTGTCTCTTAAGTGTAAGAATGGTGTTTAATTCAGTGAACCAGGCCTTTCATTGAGATATGTACCAAATAATGTGCCATATGGACTGAATCATTGGTGGTATGAGGTGTGAAGCAGGAGGAATACTAATGCCCAAGCAGTCATTGCACACTTCTCAGAGGTGCAGCGAGTCAACCAAAAACACATCACATAAAGGTGTGTCCAATAACCCACTGATTCAAACCTTTGCTACTGGAGGTACAAGGATCTTAACAGTGGCAACGTGTACTATCCAACTGCTGCCCTGTCTGATGTGCTGTTCCAAACATCACTTTTAATCTGGTAATATCACCTTCGAAAGGATGCGCTCTAACTAGATGTAAAACATGACCTGCCACTATTGAACAGGAACCGGATGGAATCCACACTTTAAAAGCAAGTCTGATTATTAAATACAAGAGCCTTCACTGTTAATTCCACTGTTCGATTCAGCTTTAGGCATGTCCATGTGTATTTCTGGCAAAAAGACATGCAATACTATGCCGTTTTTGAATTGTACAAGGAAAAGGCATGATAAATGCAGTCCGGATGCAGTTTGAGGTTGGCTTCCTTTGACAATACAGGAAGAGCAATTCTTTTAACGTTAACTTTTCTCGTCCTAACAACTAATATTATTGTGTATAAGAGAAGGCGAAGAATACAACGGTGGCACTCATTAAAGGTGTGTAATGCAGAGTTGTTTTGCTTACAGGAACTGTAAATCAGATTAAACTTTGTTATTATCCACTTGCCTATTTTTACTAAGTGGGCAATAAATGATCACATTTAAAACTGCGCACATTAGGTGGTTACTGGGCACTATATGTGGTGGTCACTGCTAAGGACGGCAGGACAGCACTGTTCAGGACAGCATTTGTTTTAGCACTTTGTGAAAGCTGATAATCTAAATCATTGCGACTGACATGCCTTTATTTAATTGCATCAAGCTGTGCATGGTGCGAGCGTGAGCCACACTGTTAAAACATGGTATTTCAAGCTGGTATTTATTTAAAGTCTTATAGTCTGAATTCAGCACCTGAGCATAATAGGACGGAATGTATGAAGGTCTGTGGTTATACTGAATAAGCAGCTACCTATGTTATGCCATCTATTAATGTAATAATTGCACTTTCACAATTGCTTTATTAACCTTCCTGCTTTCTCAAATTTGCTTGAAAATGCTCGATTTTTCTTCTTTTTTCTCAAAATTTTCTTGGGGGGGTTATCCCCCCAAACCCCCCTATTGGGGTTCGGGCACGCTCGCTGTGCTCGCTCGCTACGCTGCTGTATGCAAATCACTTGCCGCCCCACCACTTTCAAATGTCACCCACCGCCCCTGCGCGGCGGACATTTATGTAGTGTACCAGATTCCAGAAATTTCTGTCAGGTGTTGGGGGGAGCTGGGGGGGGCTCAACCTACAAAAGTTTGAAGGCCTCTGCCCTAAAGGTTGTCCTGTGTTGGCAGGTCATACAGGCAGTCTATGGTACTTGTATGACACTAGCTAGGGAATTACAAGAGCTGAAAGCTGGAATACAACATGAACATAAGGCCCTCACAGAACCGCACATTATACCGTCACTTACTAAAGCCAGACTAGCACACAAGGAAACATTGGATAAATCATGCGCCCTAGACTACAAGCAGTACTTGGCTAGATGCCATGCAGAGGGTGACAAAGCAGGCAAGACAATTGCATGGTTGTTAAAAAAACAACCAGCCATCACTGCAATATATGCCCTGGTAGGTAACCTAGTCAACACTCAGGTTCAAATAAACAATCCCTTCTATAAACACTACACATCGCTGTATAAGGCCCCAATATCATATGATCCACAAGCAATACAGCTCTTTTTGGAATAAGCAGCTCTTACACAGGTAACACAGGCCCAATATAGAGAACTGGAGGACTCGCTCACAGAGGCTGAAATCTCTGACACCATCAAACTGCTAGCCAGAGGTAAAACCCCATAAATGAACAGCTGGCCTATGGACTTCTATGCCAAATACTCAACCCAGCTGGATCCCCAGTTGCTCACTATATACAAATAGTCCTTTAATAGGGGCCTATTGCCTCCTTCTCTCCATGAGGGTGTGCTAGTGGTTCTCCCAAAACCTGGTAGGGACCCCTTCCTTATGAGCTTGTACCATCCGTTATCATTACTTACCTCAGATTATAAAATCTTGGGGAAATTGCTGGCCAACAGGCTACTGGAGACTGTCCCCCTACTGGTCCACAAGGACCAAAATGGTATTATCCCAGGAAGAAGCATGGGGGTAAATCTTTGTTGCTTATTCAAACTCCTAGAATGGGGCCAAACGACAACCGAGCAGCACTGGATTACCACCTTAGACATAGAAAGGGCCTTCAACACCCTGGGATGGGACCACTTACTCATGGTGCTGGCTTGATTCGGCATAGGTCCCAAATTCCTATGCTGGGTGAAAATATTTTATACCAGCACAGGAGCATGGCACCAGGCAGGGTTGCTCATTCTCACCAATCCTGTTTGCTCTGGCAATGGAGCCTCTGGCCTGCGCGCTCCACTACCACATCATAGACTGGGGCATACATGTGCACACACATTGCATATTTTGACCCTTTATGCCAATTATGCACTGATTTATCTCCAGAACCAGGGTGAGATGCTCCGAAGTCTATTTGCACTACTAGACACCCATACCTATCAGGCTTGAAAATCAACTGCAATATGTCCGTTTTATTCCCAATGTCACCCATCCCAGTCGAACAAAGACAGCGTCAGCCTCACGCCCCACTCATCAGAGGGTATGACTCAAATACCTAGGGGTCCAGGTCTACCACTCCCCGTTCGATCTGATAGACGGTAACCTGGGTAAGGCGATCACCAGCGCCAGAGCAATGCTTCTGTTCTGGACCACTCTTCCACTCTCCCCCAAGGGCTGCATAGCCATATCCAAGATGCTCCTCCTCTCTAGGCTGCTATACTTGTTTACGAACCTCCCCTTTAGACCGCCCCAGAAACTATCCAAAGATCTATGGTCATTGCTAGTACCTTTGATATTGGGCAATTCTGGGGCAAGGGTAGCCCTCTCGAAGCTTCATCTCCCCATCTCAGAGGGAGGGCTAGGAGCGCCAAACCACGAGCTATACTATGCAGCCGCTCAGCTCCAGTAGCCCATGCTCTGGCTGGAAAATAAGAACTTAGCTGAACTAGACACCTGGGCAATGCAATTATCACAACCAGCCTGTTTGAGTGGTTATCAGGCTCTAAAACTCTGCTCCAGAGGACAGAGGGCTGCACTCTTCTGCAGGCAGCCCGCAGTACCTGGTCGAACTATGGAATAGCCATACACCGTCCTCCACTGTACGCCCCAGATCTCCCCATTGAGATGTTACCAGAGACATATACCTGCCTAAAGCGCCCAGTATTAGCCGAATGGCAGGCAGCCGGCCTGACAACATGGGTGAGTTATTTACTGACTCCACCTTATACGATTTTGACTCTGATGGCTGATTATGGTGTGTCACCTAGAACATTCCTTCTCTATGCAACATTAAACCGTTGCAAGTGTCAGACGGCCAATGGCCATCTGACGTCACAGTGGGTGTTTGCGGAGGACAGCCACGGGCTGTCAGAACCCTGCCCACTTATTATTCCCCCGGTGCTGTGGCACAATTAGCGAAGCGGTCAAGGGGTTAACACAGCAGGAAACACAAATCTTGGGGTCATAAGCACAGTACCTTTGTGTCTGGAGCCCTGCAGACACTACTGACACATTGGACAGGTAAGAAAGCCATCACGGCCCTCTATGACTCCTTTAGAGCAGACACAGTCCCCTCATTCACCCCACTATCCAAAAACTGGACAATGGCGCTCTCCACTTGTTGTGTGACATTTTGAGCTGCGAGTGAACTTCCCGATTCATGCCCTTATATAGGTACAATTCATATTGCCCTTATATAGGCATATATAGGCTTATTTAGGCATAGCCCATGCTACCCAAATACAGGCATGGCTACTTCCACCTGTACCAAAGGTCACAACGATTTCTTGGAAAACCAGCTTAAGCAGTTAGGGAACTTCCCCTTGCTTGAATATTGATTTGTCCAAGAACTCAGTTACTTTACAAAGAACAATTATTCCCTCGGGGTTCTTTCCTGACGTTCATATGCTCGACCATACGTCAAATATGGCATTCCTAAACACATTCAAGGTATAAATATACCTTCACTTGCTCTAGCAAGATACAGTGGTTTGGAGCAGTTCGACTATCTACTTGCCGATGCAGCTCACTACAGCAAGTGCCGAAGGAAGCCGACTTTCCAGCTGACGCACTGATCAAGAGACTGCCTTTCTCCTGCCGAGAATCCAGCTCTAGTGTTTCCGGCTACCCTTGCGGGGTGTTGGAAAATATAGTCCCGAGACAGAGATACCAAACCTCCTCCATTCTAAACCAAGTTAGGAGCTGATAAGAACCTAAAGAAACCTTTGGTAGATTCTTGGCAAAAACAACTAAACCTATGCTACACAATACTTACTTCTTCCCTCGTACTAGATTTTGGTAAGGTACATTGGGGTAGGCGTATTTTAAAATCACCAGTTTAGTATTTTAGTCAACGTTATTTATGTATGTATTTTTATATGGCTTACAAAACATATAATTCTCTTACAGTATTATTTTATAATACTATTCTCGCTGTACGCATTATACTTGTTAGTCTGCATAACAATTGTAGCAGTACACTTCTCTTGCATGAGAAAGAAGACTGTTCAATAAACCCTTTTTATTGAAAACGCTTGTCTCTCTATTTCTCTGCAACTCTGTTAAAACGAAGCATGCACGATTGACTGAGTGAAATACTTATCTATTGTTTCCGCGACTCTGAGAGATATAGTCTTATTATTGGGAAACTAAGTTGTCATGTTTATGCGGTTGTCAGAAACTAATCCCTTCTTGTGTATTCGAGAAAGTTTCTAGTGACCTCTGAATTAGCTGGCACACACACAATTAAGTTTAGTATATTCGATAGAGCCCTAGTTGACATCAGTCCTAGGTCAAATCTATAGGATATATTATTCCAATGCGCAGAGCCTATTGGGAATATAGCAACTACACTACATGGCCCCTAACGTTTGGTAAGGCACTAATTTAACGCTAGATACTAAAGTTACTCAGTCATGCTTTTCTCAGAGACCCCTTTTTCCGTAATACCCCAATAGACGTCTGGAGTGAGTAAAAGGATATAATATCTGCCATAGCTGAGTAGGACGAAAATCCTATGTATTCGTTTTTGGATTTTCAACGTTGAAGGATACAGTGTTCCAAAATATTGTGCACCTTATCTTTGATTCCTTGAAACTTGCTCTGCAAACTTTCATTAAACAAAAATGTCCCTTTTATAATATTACCGAGGCCGGTGGAGCTACAGGCAGCAAGGCCATACAAGCTTTAACTTTACAGGTCTCCAAGAGACCAACGAGGATGCTATAAGCATTCCAGAAAGTTTAAGGAAAGCCATCACTATAAAACTTATAAGAAATGGCCTATCATCTAGAGGTCGTAGGGTAGTTATGTGATAGAGTCACATGAATATCATCAGACAGAGGTATTCTATTCATGGATAATCTTCCCTGTAGCAAATCCAGGAACAAAAGTGTTTCACTTCTACAAAGAAGATGAACCACCAGAAGAATACATCCTTTCGAGGACATTGAAATTTCTCTAACATACCAAGCGCATGCACTCTGGTTTAAAGGCGCAGTAAAACATATACATCACATTACCAGGCTTGGTCCACTAGGTAGACCAGGAGCAACAAGGCCGATATTAGCCAGCTATACACCACATCCTGCCATTGAAGAAATGTCGGATGAGGAACTATTAGTTCAACTAAAAGAACTGATCAACATTTACAGACAATTGGTTCAATATGTCATGCGGACCTTTACTGTCCAAACGGCAATGAGGATTCCACAACACATCCCTTATCAGGGGAACATAAAATAAATTACACCACAGACTCTACATTCAGTGGTTGGTAAATTACCCGCAAAACGGGAACAAATTCCATTCTGGATAGCTCAAATAATTACACAAATTGAGGCAGTATTTCCTGATACTACCCCTCATGAGAAACACAGGATTCTAACATTCTTTTTACCTATGGGGATTGCACCACATCTGGAAGACTGTGACACTAGGGGTACAGTCTTTGCTGCAATCTACACTAAAACACATGGTGTTCTGTCTATGGCGGTGACACCAGACGTCCTAAAAAAGATTCAAAATGAATACGGGGCAAAGACTGCTTTAAATCTTGGTATGAAATTACTGAAATATTTCAAACAGGTCTCAACAATAATATTAGCTAATATTAAAGATGAAGCAGCATCGGTGGCGATGTGCCAAAAGCTAAGAGAATTTTATGTAACTGAGCAACCACATGAACTGGCAAGAATAATTGAAAAATCCTATGAAGAATTAGGCAGAGACAGCTTGGGTGGGAAACCAGTTAAACCCCAACTGTCAGAAAATCCAGAAAAGGTCTTTATTAAAAACACTCCTAATGCTCCCAAAAAGAAGTGGGAGAACACTAAACAAAGTTCTAAAGAGAAGCGTTCACAATCCTGAGGTAGGTCTCCTCAAAAGAAGCCCTCTGAAAGAAGGTATAACCTCAGGAATAGGGATAATTTGAGAAAACCTGATAGATATCAAGGTACTGATACACGTTCCTCTCGTACCTTTCAGACTTCCTCACAGAAATCCGAAAGAATAGGACGGTCAGAACAAAACGAAGAACGTGTGAAGTCCAAAGACGATCAACACGTTCCAAAAAATAAGAAAACTCAATTCCCCAAAAGGAAGGTAGCAGGTCTAAAAATCAGACATGCCGAAGATCTTAAGGACACAGCTCAAGAACGGGGAATGGTCTCAAACGATGTTGGTCAGTGCAGCAGAAGTCACCATAGCTCGCAAGAACTTGAAGGATCATCTGGAGACAGTGGACTTGAATGAATACTGTGAGAAGTTGGCCTGGTATATGATGTCCACTATTCTAGTGGGCACCTTGCACCAGTCTAAATGACCCTTTTTATTGGTAGGTTGTAAAGTCAACCTTATAGACAGTTATCCTAGTGGTAGCTTTGGGGAGAAGCCTTCAGGCTAAGACTTAGAGGCGAGTTAAGCAAGTTGTTTTACCAATTGTAATCTCTTGAATGACCAAATGAAAGCACACCACACAAGGTATATCTCAAATATATATGTATTTAATCTAAACACAACCCCTCTGGTCTCTTTATGAGTTCAGAGGTGAAAGCACAATATAAGGAACTTAATTAGCATATGATAAGTTGCACAGTATACAATATGCCCTAGGGGCCTCATAAACTATATACTAAAATAGGGGTATAAGAACCACATGCGCAGGCCTAGTGCCCGTAGAACCGCAGGGGCTACCTAGAATCACTAAAGGTTAGGATGCAGGAGGCCCACGGGGGACTGGTGCAGTGTCTAAAAACAGCAGCGGATCACCATTGACTTTCTATGGAGAACAAAAAAGCTACCATTTTAAAGATTAAGGACAATTCTAGGTGAACTACGATGGAACCCTTTTTGACTAGAAAACTTTGAGAGTCAAGACCCATGGGAGCACCGGAGTACGCGTGTTACCTCACCCAGGGAAGCTGGGTGCATAGGTGACTTTTGGTCGGGTTTTGTCGTCGATCCCAATAAAGAGCTGGGAAGAAATGCTGCAGGCGACCAGAGGAAAAGTGTCCGGGTGGATCCAAGGGCGGATCAGAGATGTGAAGAACCTGAAAGCAGAAAGTACGGAGTCTGGGTCACTAGCCAGTGACCAGGATGGCGAAGAGAAGATGCCAGCTGATGTCGGGTGATTTCAGGTGACAGAGGTGAAGCTTGTCTCTTCAGACACGAGGGCCAGGAGGTGTCGAAGACAACCAGGAGCTGGATTCAAGATGTCCCATGAAGGATCTAGTTGACTGCAGTGTCAGAATCCAGACTGGATCCAACAAGCTTAGGCAACGGCAACCCACACAAGATGTCAAGATTGGGTTTGGTGCAGACCTGCAAGGTCTGAAGGACTACTCCTTTGGAGAGGAGTGAGAGCACGTCTGGAGCAACCAGGTAAGCTCAAGAAATCAAAAATAGCCCTTCATGGTGGCTCGCCAGTCAACGGACTAGGAATTGCGAAGGGGTCTCGAGCTGAAATGCACAAAGCGGGAACCAAGACACTTGTGGAGTGTAGGCCTCTGAGCTTCAGTGCAAAAGGTGATCAGGGCAGGGGAATCAAATACTTCAATGAACAACTTTGGGATACCTCGGGAAGTAGGTGCAGTTGCAATAATGCAGGATGTCCTGGAGTTCCAGTCCCACATCTCTTGTGTCTGCTACTGGACTCAGCTTCGCTGGGAGTGCAGGTCAGCATCAGAGAAGTCTGGAAGTCCATGTCTTGTGTCACAGATTCTTCAGGATCCGGCAGGAGCCTTAAATATGCAGACAGGCAAAGATGCTGTTGGTGCCTGTTTGGACAGGGTGGTCATTCCTTGACCACAAGAGAGATTTCTTCCATCTTCCTGTCGAAATGGAATGTTGAAGATCCAAGATTTTTGTATCAGAGTTTCATCCAGGATAATCTAACGTATTAGGGACTGGGCTCCTATTCTTATAGCAAGTAGAGGGGTTGGACTAACTCTAGGGTCCCGTCTATGGGAGGACCTGTAGAGGGGTTGGTTACACCCCTTCCCCATTGTCCAGTTTTGTGCCAGAGCTGGGGCTGAGCGTCCCAGCAAATTGTTTGAACTGGTAAATGCATAGAGCACCTTGTGTGCCCCAGGCAGTGTCTGAAAAGCATTCACTTAAAGCAACCCACCATGCCCCAATACACTAAAGCCTGTCTGGGGAGGTGTTGGCACCTCCCTGGACAGCAGCATCCATTTTGCTGGGGCTCTGTTTAACTTTAATGGGATTCATCAGTAACTACATATCTTCTCCCTCTAGAAGGGTGGAATGCTACCCCTGCCACCTGAAGTGGCGGGGGGGTAATATCCCAAAGTATTTGACACCTTACACGACATGTATTAATACAGCCATACCAAAGTTAGCATTAACCGCGAGGATTATAATGCATTTAAGAGTATATGGCATTGCTATATCATAGAACAGCTATAAGGAGATGGTTCCAAAAGCTGCAGCTCATGCTAGGGCACCCTCTCACATAAAACCAAGCACTTTCCATCCAGGATGGTCAAGGTCTGCCATAGGAGTGACTTATAGGTTATTATGTGTTCATACATATAGATATAGGTATACTATATCTAAGTAAGGGGTGTTTACATCACCTTACCCATGCTGCAATTGCAAACCTGTGTTGTCAGTTTGGAAGGCTTACCAGAGGTGGCACAATACATGCTGCAGACCCTGGTAGGCCTAGGGTGCACCTATGCCTGGGTACCTAAGGTACCAATTCAATTCAATGTATTTAAATATGATTTTGGAACTCCTTGGAGATCCACATATTACATAGTAACAATCAGAATATAATAAAAATGAAACCATATGTAAACAACTTATACTAGCAAAGAATATACAAAGTTAACATACCATTCATCTAATACAATTCTAAAAAACATTTGAAAAAGTTAAAAATTCTGTTACAAAAAATTTGATTTGGAGGATTAAAGATAACATCTATCAGAGATCTTGCGGATAAAATACCAAACTGAACACATACAGGCTTTACCCAGAGACGGCGATAAGCCATTAATGCTGGACAGACTAGCAGGACGTGTATAGAGTCTTGAACTGAGACATTGCAAAAATTACATACATTAGATATGCCATGCCATTTGGCCAACAACTTATTCAGGGGAAGGAGATCCTGCCTAAGAAGCTGCCAGAAACGGCGTAAACCGTGGGGTATGTTCCAGGAAACGTAAGGTTGTATTTGTCTAAATAAACATGAATCAACAGCTTGCGTAGTCCCCTTCTTTTGTATAATCAAGTTGCGATCCCTTTCGTAGCTTAGCTTCCATGTGGCCTGTTTTAATGTTAATTTTAATTGGTGCATAGAAAGGTCTAAAAGAGTGGCTTCCTCCAAGTCCAAGAGTGTAATGGCCTTCCTGTAATTCTTTATAAGAATCGAATGCTCTTTTAGGGGGCCCATCAACTCTTTTGTAATTTGGGATCTTAGAGTGGCTGGCTTTCCTTTGATTAAACAGATAACCCAGCGAATAACTCCTGCTAGGCCCTGTGCCCAGCTACTTCTTAGACCGAAATCTAAACGAAGGGTTGCTGCACTACAACTATTATTAACCGAAGTTAAGCTTCTCAAGAGGATGCCCTCGATAGTGTCCAAGAAACCCCATTCGACTAAGTCGGTTAATTCTACGCCGTAAAGCAGAGTTGGGGGGACTTTTGCCCGGAAGGCCTCCAGCAGGTGGACAAAGTGGCGTTTGCCGGTTGATTAGTACAATGCTCTTAAGCCATTTCCCTGAGACTTTGCCTTACGGGAGCTATTTTCAATGTGGGATTTGTTGCTCAAGTTGCTGTTAACAACCTTGCCCAGGAATACATATGTTTTTACTCTTTCTAATTTTTGGCCTCCCAGCTCCCAGCTAATGTGCTCCAACTTCAAATTTTTCCGCCCCTCCATACACATTATCTTGCTTTTGGAGATGTTTATTTTCAGGAAATGGTTTTCGGAGAAAGTGTATAATGAATGCAGACGGTTGTTGAGACCTTTTGGGGTAAGGTCTAAAATTAATATATCGTCCGCATACATTAGACAAGAGATATATCTGTCTCCCAGGCGTGGCACAATTCCTTCACATGCAGATATAGTAAGGGGGAGATCGCTAACGTAAAGGGAAAATAAGAGGGGAGCTAAAAGACAGCCCTGTTTAAGGCCATTCGCAGATGGAATGAGCTGGGATAGGCCCCTTTCTCCCCCCAACAGCACTTTGCACCACGTGTTATCATGCAAATCCTGTACCAAACGTAAGAGTCTATGAGGCATTCCCAGGGCATATAGTTTTCTCCACAATACTTGTCGGTCGACCTTATCAAAGGCCGTGGAGAAATCTATGAATGCCGCATAGACTCTCCCCTTTCTGGCTCCAATGTATTTGTCGATTAATACCTGGAGGGCGGTTAAGTTGTCCATGGTCCCATGGTTTTTCCTAAAGCCTGTCTGCTCGAGTGGGAGAATATTTGAAGACTCCACCCATGCGTTTATTCGTTTGAGCAGACATCTTGTAAAAACTTTGCCGATTGCATCCAGCAATGCAATCTGGCGGTAGTTCTGAGGGGATAGGCGATCTCCCTTTTTAAACAGTGGAACCAGGATACTTCCCTTCCAGGAGGGTAAGACCTTACCTCTTAGTAGACAGACGTTAAAAATTGGGCAGAGAAGCGTACTCCATTTAGCCCTGTTCTGTTTTAGTACGTTAATGGGCAGTTCATCTGGGCCCATAGCCCCTGAACGCCTCATTTCCCCGTTAGCTAAGTCTATGTCCTTTTCTGTAAAAGGTTCTAAAGGCAAACTCATTTCAATTGGCCATTCTTGGGGAGTCACCGTATTATTGCTTGCATAAACGTTAGAGACAAAATCCCTCCATATTTGTTCCTCAATATGGATGGGTAGAGGGCTGGTTCTCAGTCCGCACCCCTCACCTATGGGGGACCAAAATTGCCTCATTTCCCCGTTAATAGCAGCTTCTCTTATTTTTACCCAGATGGCGTCCTCTTTTTCTTTACGTAGTGAGGCTAAAAGCCTTCTCCTTTTCCTTTTTAGCAATGTTATTTGTTGTGCTATACTCCTGTTCTATTTAAATATTGGGCCCTTACTAATTTATTAATTTCTATATTAAGCAGTCTCAGAGGGCAGGGGAATATACCAATGGACTTTTTCTTATTCAGCTTTTTTGCCCCTGTTATCACTGACTTCAAGAACAGGGAGACATTTTCGATTTCGAAGCCATACCACGAAGGAAGCTCCGATATTGCTACATCGAGCATTGTTTCCAAATTTCGATGTGCCATTGCATTCCAGTAGCACCTTCCTGATTTGGTACCGAAGTTTGTTTGATCACTATTCAGGGTCCACTGATCACATTTAGAAGACTTTACATTCATCGAGATGAAGAGGATTCTATGATCACTTAACGGTGTATCGATCACATCGATGTCCTTCAACAACTCAAATGATTGGGTCCCCAGTATTACACAATCAAGAATTGATTCCCCTTGGTAGGATTTATGCGTGAAATTAGCTGGGGAATCCGAAGGGAGTCTCCCATTTGCAATAATCCCATCCGTTTCTGCCAACTCGTTTAGTAATAGTTTGCCACGTTTGTTTGTTTTTATATTTTCAGGGAACATTGCTCGAGGAATATGGAGAGTTTCTTCTCTCATTTTGTCAGAGAATAAGTTTAAGCTAGAGTTGGAGATCTTGCAGTTCAAGTCCCCGACTAGAATTATAACCGTTCTTGGATCTTTCTCCCTGATACTCTGGATAAGAAGGAAGACCTTTTTTAAGATTGCATTAAAACCAACTTCTGGAGGTATATAAGCATTTATCAGAGCCAGACGGTTACCAGCTGTAGGATTACCAGACCCAAATAAAGTTACTACCTGAAAGAGGTTACTCGGGTCCAAAAAATGCTCGTAGTCCCAATTTATTCGGTTTGATAAGAGGCAAGCTCTACCCCCACTGGCATGTCCTTTTTTATTAGAGGTGGCACTACCGTCCAATACATAATAGTCTTTCCCTATTTGAATATTATCAATGCACCATGTCTCCTGGAGGCATATTATATTTGCCTCTAGGGACAAAAGGAATGCTATTTTCTCCGGACTGTTTTTTAAACCGGCTGCATTCCAGGATATTATAGACAATTCTTTGCTAAAGGTGCGGATTAGATAGTTGTTTACTTAAGGATTTTTCAGCGAGTACTCTGGGAAGCCAGTTCCATTGGGCATTTTCCTCTCCAATAGCAGATTGATAAGAAAGCAAGGTAGGGTTAGCGTAGGATACTACACGGGAATCCTTAGACTTACAATATTTGTAACTCTGTGATCTCACCCACCTTATTTATATTACCTGTTGCTGCTTGCAACAGTGAAAAGGGGGGCTTCTGTTGAGTTTGGAATTTGGGAACATTGTTTTGTCTAGTATGCCCTAACACCGGAATTACATCTATTCCTCTGCTCTGCAGATCTTCTGAGCGTTGCAGAATTAGATTGGCTACTAACTTCGAATGAAACTTCACCCTAGTTATCATCCCCACTTCTGATTTTAATAGTTGAACCCTATCTAGATCGGCTGATTGTATAAGTTTCAGGTTAGCAGATTCTTGAAAATATTTAAGCAGGAGGGATCTATTCAGGATGCATTCAGCATCGAAGAGTGGAGAAAATTCTACCCATACGGTGTCTATATTTTTCTCCTTAGATTCTATTGAAGAGACACCTCTTGCGGCTGCTCCCTGAAAAGATGTTGCAAGGGGGTTAAGTAATGGAGCTACTTGGCCAAGAGGATTTTGCTCGTGTCCAGAAGATGTTAGATTTTTTGACCCAATTATATCCCTATTGTTGGTAACTTGTTGACAAAGGGTATTTATATTGGTTGTTAATGATGGAAGGGGGTTGGGAATGGATGTTGATGCTGGAGTAGTCAGAGGCGGAGGGGCGATATTTTCTTTAGTAATCTTATTTTCGGGTTTTTATCTTTTTCAGCTGCCACCTGAATTTTATATACCTCGTTCTGTAAGGGGTAATTTAGATGTTTTCTAAAGAGGATTTTCCTCCGCCTATTTTTTTCTATCCGTCTCAATAGTTTCCTCTTATTCTTTCCGTTCTTTTTTATTATCTCAAACTTCCCTTTATTGCTATTCTCTTCCGGGATAGCTTCCGGCTCTCTGTCCCCTTCTCCCTGTTGCTTCTTAAAAATAGGGAAGAGGTCATTCCCAGTTTTTGGCGGGATTTCCCCGTAAACTTTAATTTCAGAATCGTTAACTAAAGAACAGTTTAGGGTGGGGGAAGGCTGGGTAGCACTTGTTTTTACATCCTCATGTACTCCATTTGTAACATTGTTAACTGCTAGTGATTGATCTTTTATTCCTAGCTCATCTGGAGCTAAAGAGGGAGAGGACAGCTCCTTCGGTACTGCATCCTTCTCTTTTTGGGTCCCCAACAAGACTTTTAAAATTTGGGTCACTGTGTCAAGTACGCAGTCGGATCCCCCCACAAATTTCTCCAGTAATTGTAAGATGGACGACAGTAAGTGTTCTAGTATATGGAGGGAGTCAGAAAAAGGTTTGTCAGTCCCCTTACATTGAAGTGCATTTATCCCGGTCAGACTTAAATTTGGACTCATTGAAAAATTTGAGTGTGAGGACTTGGAAGGGGTACTGCTGTAGAGATGTAAACCAGCATGGTTCAACATTACTGGGGTGTTCTGGTCCATCTCGGCTTTGGCCGGGTCAGTCTCTAGATACCTTTGACATAGGTCTTTATTTAGGATCATTGGAGACAGCCCATTGTTGAATGACACTTTTGTTGGCGATATATTTACTGTCTGGGGGGCATCATCGTGTGGAATTATCCCAATATGCAAGTTATCTTGTTCTATGTCTCCTGGGGGACCTCAACTTCCACCTGGAGAACAACAACGACCGCAACACCAGCACCCTGCTCGACAACCTCGCCAATCTTGGACTCAAGCAGCTGGTGTCCACCCCCACCCACCTCGCCGGACACACACTCGAGCAGTCTTCTCTTCCAGCACAGACATCGACTTCAGCCACGCCACAGAGCTTCAATGGACGGACCACAGCTGCGTCCACTTCACCTTCAAGAGAACGACGACCCACCACCACCAGCAACAGGCCGCCCGCAGAAGCTGGAACAAGATCACAGCAGACCAGCTCACCAGCCAGGCCGCCGACAACCTCACGAAGTGGATCAGTAACTGCGCGGACGAACTCGCCCCGCTGAGGACCCCGCCCAGCAGACCCGGCAGCAAGAAAGCCCTGTGGTTCACCGACGAACTCAAGAGCTCCAAGAAGAACTGCCGAGCCCTCGAGAAAGTCTGGAGAAGGGAACCTACACCGGACAACAGGACCACCTTCAAGCTGGCCACCCGGAAGCACCACCAGCTGATCCGCGCCGCCAAGAAAACTGCTTTCAAGGACCGGCTGGACAACAACGCACACAACTGCAAGGAACTCTTCAACATCGTGAAAGAGCTATCCAACCCCAGCGCAGGAAACAACGACATCACCCCATCGCAAGACCTCTGCAACTTCCTCGCTTCATACTTCCACAACAAGATCGCGGACATACACAACAGCTTCAACAACCAACCAACGCACACCAAGACCGAACCACCACCCCCCACCACCACCCTCCACGCCTGGACCCCGATCAGCACCGAAGACACCATCCGCACGATGAACTCCATCCACTCCGGATCACCGACTGACCCCTGCCCTCACCACGTCTTCAACAAGGCTGACGCTGTCATCGCACCCCACCTGCGAGACATCATCAACACATCCTTCGACACCGACACCTTCCCTGAGAGCTGGAAGCACGCCAAACTCAGCGCTCTACTCAAGAAACCCAGAGCGGACCCCACCGAACTCAAGAATTACCGCCCCATCTCGCTCCTCCCGTTTCCAGCCAAAGTCATCGAGAAGACCGTCAACAAGCAGATGGCC
Organism: Lissotriton vulgaris; assembly: GCF_964263255.1. Classification (NCBI taxonomy): domain Eukaryota; kingdom Metazoa; phylum Chordata; class Amphibia; order Caudata; family Salamandridae; genus Lissotriton; species Lissotriton vulgaris. The sequence continues at coordinate 455,852,199 of NC_141696.1, read as the reverse complement.
GCCTTCCTCGAGACGAATGGATCCCTCGACCCCTCACAGTCCGGCTTCCGAGCCAATCACAGCACCGAGACTGCCCTCATCGCCGCCACCGATGACATCCGAGCCCTGATGGACAACGGAGAAACAGCGGCCCTCATCCTCCTAGACCTCTCCGCGGCATTCGACACTGTCTGCCACCGCACCCTAGTACAGCGCCTCAGCAACGTCGGAATCCAGGACAAGGCGCTGGAATGGATCATCTCCTTCCTCGACGGAAGAACACAGAGAGTCCGCCTACCACCGTACAAGTCAGAGGCCACCGAAGTCATCTGCGGCGTCCCTCAAGGATCCTCTCTGAGCCCCACCCTCTTCAACGTCTACATGAGCCCCCTCGCGGCCATCGCACGCCAACACAACCTCAACATAATCTCCTACGCCGACGACACCCAGCTGATCCTCTCCCTGACCAACGACCCCGCCGCCGCCAGAGCCAACCTGCACGAAGGGATGAAAGAGGTAGCCGAGTGGATGACGACCAGCCGCCTGAAACTGAACTCGGACAAGACGGAGGTCCTCATCCTGGGCTCCTCACCCTCCGCCTGGGACGACTCCTGGTGGCCTCCCGCCCTGGGCACCGCACCCAAACCGACAGACCATGCACGCAACCTGGGCTTCATCCTGGACTCCTCCCTCTCCATGACCAGGCAAGTCAACAACGTCTCCTCGGCGTGCTTCAACATCCTACGCATGCTACGGAAGATCTTCTGGTGGATCCCCACCGAGACCAGGAAGACCGTCACCCAGGCCCTCGTCACTAGCCGACTGGACTACGGCAACGCCCTCTACGCCGGTACCACCGCCAAGCTCCAGAAGAGACTCCAGCGGATCCAGAACGCCTCAGCCAGACTCATCCTCGACATCCCACGAACCAGCCACATCTCCGGACATCTGAGAGACCTTCACTGGCTCCCCGTCAACAAAAGAATCACCTTCCGCCTCCTCACCCACGCACACAAAGCCCTACACGACCAAGGCCCGAGCTACCTCAACAGCCGAATCAACTTCTACGCTCCCAAACGCCACCTCCGATCAGCCAACCACGCCCTCTCCGCCGTCCCCCGCATCCAAAGAGCGACTACAGGAGAAAGGTCCTTCTCCTACCTGGCCGCCAAGACCTGGAACTCCCGACCGACCGACCTGCGCCTGACCCAAGACCACCTCTCCTTCAGGAAGAAGCTGAAGACCTGGCTGTTCGAGCAGTAGCGGCACCCCCCCACCCCCAGCGCCTTGAGACCCTACGGGTATGTAGTGCGCTCTATAAATGTCATTGATTGATTGATTGATTGAAGCAGTGTGGGAGAAATTGCTATTAGTACACCTAAGCTGAACTACGTGGTAGTTTTTTTCTGAGATCTAAATTTCATGAACTACACCTATATCAGACAATCTATATCTACAGAGTCTGTATAGGTATCACAAACATTCTATAGCTTTTCTCGAATAGGTCATAGAGGTCAACACAATGTGTGGGAAACCAGATGTTAGAGGACTGGCCTAGCCTAGCCTTCTCGTGCCTCTGAGGGCCTCAGAGGGCCCGCCCTTGTCCCGGGCTTCTCCCGGGCGCTTCCCGCGCGCTCCCGCGCAGCGGGTGAGTGTCTCGTATAATATTGAGAGGGAGGGGATGGGGGCGTGGCCACCAGGGAGAGCGTCACCAGGTGATTCAGGTGATTGGAGCAGCACGGACTCTTGGGAGATTGAGTCCTGCTCTCAGCACGCTCGCAGCCCTGTGGTGGAAATGCCTTCTGCACTTTTTTGGCCAGATAACAGCACAGTGGCGCGAAGCGGGACCCGCGGAGCGGGTCCGGCAAGCAGTAGCGTCTCTCTATGCCCCAGCCAAATTACGATGCAAGGAAAGCCTCCAGTCGCCTCCAACGCTGAGAGTTCGATCCACAGACAACAGGTATCCAACTGGCAGCAGTTTCCAAATTCTTTTACCAGAATGCAGGGGGGCGTGGCCACCAGGGAGAGCGTCACCAGGTGATTCAGGTGATTGGAGCAGCACGGACTCTTGGGAGATTGAGTCCTGCTCTCAGCACGCTCGCAGCCCTGTGGTGGAAATGCCTTCTGCACTTTTTTGGCCAGATAACAGCACAGTGGCGCGAAGCGGGACCCGCGGAGCGGGTCCGGCAAGCAGTAGCGTCTCTCTATGCCCCAGCCAAATTACGATGCAAGGGAAGCCTCCAGTCGCCTCCAACGCCGAGAGTTCGATCCACAGACAACAGGTATCCCTAAGGTACCATATACAAGGGCTCACAAGGGTGACCCAGTAACCAATCAGGTATGTACCTAAAGTATATGGTATCAATTTAGAGAGAGAACAGCCAGGCTGTGGGCCTGATTAGCAGGGCCACAGCCATACTAAAGTCGAAAATCCAGTGAAACCCAGCAAAAAGTGTGGGTAACCATAGAACTCAGACCCTACTCTCCTACAAGTACATCCACGTGGAAACTGCAGATACCAGGGTTAGTGTCCCACATAAGTTATATCTTGTCTTGGGTTAGCCAAGATCAAGGAGTTAAACAAACCATCCATACCTGCACCTACACCTGATTGTAATAACACTTCAGAGGGGGTGGTCGACGTACATACTGTTTTGCATCACAACAGAACAGATCCAGATTGGAAAAAATGGTTAATCTGGCCCACAGACACAAACAACTGTCAAGATAGATTCCTGAATAAGACACAAGGGTTCACATTCACTAGGCCTGATCCAAGATATATTCAGTGACAGCATCCAGGAATACAAACCACATACAGTGTAGGGAAACAGAGAATTTAATGGCTACACAAGTCCACACTAATGGAAGTAAAACAACACTTATCTTTAATTAAAGATGGCGCTGACCTTAGGGACTTCTTACAAGGACCTACTAAACTGTGTCATAAACATGTTATATACGCCGGTATCTATGCTCTGTATAATGAAGCATTGCAGAGTACGCAAGCAGAGACTGCAGAACAAATACGAGAAATTGATTGTATTAATTTAGAGAAATCTCTCTCTGTAGTTGACAATGGGTTAACGACTCTGTCGTCCAGGATATATTCTTTGGACAGCATAATATCCTCTGACATAGACATAATGGAACAGGACTTGGTCATGTTGCAACATGGTCAGTCACAATTAGGTTCTATAATGCTATTAGGCTGGTCGTTACAAAACCTTAGTTCAGGCTATGAGGCTTGGCGTTTAATCAACACTCCGTCACTGTTTTCAGAATTCAATCTCAATGATAAACAGATCAAATTGGCACAGAGGGGAGAAGACTCTATGGTGCTGAGCATTAAAAAACTGGAAAGATTACCATTTACAGTCCCTGAAAAGCAAGCCACTGAATGGATAATTCACGGTACAATCACTCTGCCTGTTGCAATTTTCCATTTTCAGTATTGCCTAAAACATATACCAGCAGGCCTATATGAAAGGTTGGGTAAAGAATACATCAAGACATCCTGGAAATTACCTGACACACACAGATGTTGGAGTGGGGGAAAAGAAGTGTTTCTTAGTGGTAATAATTGTGGAATCCCACTAAGCGGCTCTCTCCTTTGTCAGGGTGTAAACTTTCACGGGGCCTGTGATGGTTTCTCTAACAATTTATCCTGCCACCTGCAAGGTTCACCAGCTGCAGTGATTGATCCAATTTTTAGGCATCTTTGTAATGGAACTTACAATATGTTGAATGATCACAGCTGCTGTGGCATGTTGCAAGGTTTAGCCTATCTTGTAACTGTGACAGGCAGGGTCACTTGCTGTATGCAAGTATTGTTTCAAAAAACCAAGACAGACTGGGAGTCGCCAAAGCAACACCCCATTGCCAGGCCTTTAACTTGGATGTACAACTCATCCTTAAAAGCGAAAAAGTTGTTTCTAATGCAAATGTTGGCCAGAGCTGAAATGAACTCAGTAAGTACAGTGTGAGGTCTAGGTCTCCCATCTAGCACTGTCCCCATCACTAACAGTGCCTCATCTTGTGGTATATTGGTATACAAACTTTCAATATCGAAAGTGACCAACAACTGTTGGTCACCATTGAATATCGAATTTTTAACCTTAGATATGAAATCCATAGTATCTCTGATGTAGGCTTTTGTCAAGGGTACACACGGCTTCAGCAATACATTGATATATTTGGCTAGGGGCTCCAACAGGAAGACACAAGCTGCAATAAGCGGCCGCCCTGGCGGTTGTTGGGTGTTTTTATGAATTTTGGGCAATACATAACTATTGGGAATTTTAGATGTAGTGAAGTTCAAATATTCATATCCTTTTTTGCAGATAAAACCCTCTTCTAATGTCTTAGTTGTCAAATGCAAAATTTGGGCTTTTAAGCCAGAAGTAGGATTATCAGTAATCCGACGATAATGTTCAATATTTTTAAATTGGTTAAGTACCAAATTATCATAGTCATTGGCATCCCAGAGTACAATCCATCCCCCCTTATCGGCCGGTTTAATGACTGGGTGGGTGGTGTTAGAAATTTTTTTAAGTGCCGCCTTCTCTGATTGCGAAAAGTTGGGTTTAAAAAAAGTTTTCTTTTTATTAAACTCATCCACTTCTTTCAAAATTAGATCTTCAAAAAGAAGGATCTCATTCGGCATCGATGCACTATCTGGGCAAAACGTAGATTTATTACGTAAGCCACGAGTATTTGTCTCATTTGTAACATCATTGTCTGAAAAGAATATTTTTTATCAAATTTTCCGCAAGAATTGAAGTACCTCAGTTTTGACATTAACAGGATCTTGCACGGCAAGTGGAACAAATGTCAAACCTTTATGGAGGACTTTTTTTCTATTTCATCTAGAGGGTGTTTAGACAAGTTGTAAATCGGAATCAATTCAATACCCCTTACTCAACTCATTACTCATCTGTTGTATGCTCTTTGTGGTGTTCTGGAAATCTCCTGCTCTGGGACTGGTGCTGGAGCTCTCCAATCCCCCTGTATCCCCTGTGCCTGCGTCCTCTGTCTAAAGAAGGAAGGGTTCTGGGATATTGAAAATAAGTTGGATACGGTTGGTATGGTTGAAAATAACTTCCTGAGCCTTGATCTGAATCAGAGGATGAATCTGAAAAGGTAAAGACATTTCTTAGTGATCTCGCTCTGTAATGCAGATTTAGGGTACTTGGATTATTATTTTTGAAGAAATCTTACTTCAAGTATGGATAAACAATTTCAGTTTTGAAATTCTTTACATCCCTCGTGACCTTAGTAGTTTTTAAATTAACTGTGTGTAGTCTAAAGTCCACAGTCGTTTCCTCAAAAGATTCCAACAGTGCCTTAGCATCCAGGATCCCAGTATCTGCCCAATTTCTTCCTCCAACCTTTTAATCTCTTTCAATTCCTCCTCACTAATTCTCAAATACGTCTGTATAGAGAGGACAATCTAGTCTCTATGGGCTAGATGTAGGTAAATCTTATTTACCGATTCATAAATACCGAATTTTACCGATTCGGTATTTATGAATCGGTAAATAAGATGTAGGTAAAAATTCTGTATTTTTACCGAATCGGTAGGATTTTTTATTTACCGATTCGGTAATTACCGAATCGGTATTTGCCATTGATTCCTATGGGCCTTGAAGCCCATAGGAATCAATAGCAAATAACGATTCGGTAATTACCGAATCTGTTAAAAAACCGAATTGCCAAGGGTAACAGGATGTCACTTTGACACCCTGTTACACCCCTATGTGTGCCATGTGGCACACATACATGACCTAAGTGCATGTATGTGTGTCACAAGGCACAGGTATACATGCACAGATGTGCATGTACACAGGAATTCGTTATTTAACACCCAATGGTATTAGGTGGTAAATAACGAATTCTAAAGGCGCTGTAGCACTGTTTACAGTGCTACCTACACAAGAAATTACAGATTCGGTAATGTCAATGATGGGTAATTTTACTGAATCTGTATGTTTTTGCTACCCCTACATACCAATGTCCAAATAGCGGTCAGAAACGGCCGAAAATCAGTATTTTCGGCCGTTTCCGACCGGTATTTGGACACCTACATCTGGCCCAATAACATTAGGTGCCTACTCTACGAAAATCCAACAGATAGGGTGTGTCATTAATACAGATAACCGGTATGTTCTTAACTTGTAAACCCACAGGGATGGTATTACTTTTAAGATGGTCTAAAAGTACCTGGGCATGCAGTTGGGTTCTGGTATTCTTTTTTCTTAATTGAATTAGCTGCTCACCCTTATCCAAAGTATAAGCACCTGACGTGACCTGTTCCCGACAGGGAAGGGATTTGTAATAGTCTGTTAATTTCTTCTTTTGAATATTGCACCATATGAGGCTCCGTTATTTCTCTCAACAATTATGCTATGCGTGCTGATCTCCCAAACAAACATATGCAACTAAAACAAACATTTTTTGCACACATATAAAACAAACAATATAAAGAATACAATTAAAATACCTTCACTAATACATAAACAAACAGGTTGACATAACCATGTAAATGCCTAAATACCCTCACACTTAAAGAAATATAAACAATTATGTGATAGAACAATTATAGGGGTATACCCAAATAACCCACTCGTACCTGGGTAAAGGATACAAAACTGCAAGAAACAGAAATTGGTTGGGAGGGATTGATCTTCCAATCGTTAAAATATAAGGGATTATGAGTTCCCTTATACTGGGAACGAAATTCTCAGCATTAGTTTTTTATTTACAAAAATGATCGCATACCTAATCATAAACAAGATTACCAATTGTATTTATAGTAATCCTTAATGCAAAAAAATGCTTTTATGTAATCCTATCAATAAACATATGAATTACACACACACATATATATATATATATATATATATATATATATATATATATATATATATACACACACACACACACACATATATCTACAACAAATATGTACAACTGCATTACACTGCATTAAAAAAAAACGATATTCATATACAAAATCAATCTTTTCACCCAGAAGGTCACCCTAAGTAAATCAAGTGTTCCCCTATATGTTCAGGGGGTATACTAGGAGGTAGTCCTGTATACACACAATTGGTTCAATAGTCAGTCAGTCAGTAAGTCAATCCACTTGTTTTGATTAATTAAAAACATAAAAGTACTGCACAAAGGATATAAAAACCACTAGACAAATAAAACAACACATTAACCGAGAAATTCATCAGTAATAAAACAAAATGTGTCGAATTTTATAAAATGTCCTTAGAACATAGATATATGGGCTTTAAGCAGAAATTATCAGAAGAATTTTCCTTTTCCTGAGGTGAACAGCAGCAACAAGGAAACTAGCAATATTAAAAATATCCCAAGTACTGTTAAACATCTGAAGGTAAAGCAACGCTGGTCTAACCTGTAAAAAGCCTTTATCCTTCAATAAGGGGACTAAATACTTCCTGCAAATATCATTGTAGTAACAGCAAATCATCATAAAGTGCAATGTATCCTGTGGGGAATGGTTATCACACAGGCAAAGAGCAGTACCCTCTGGTTTACACCACCCCGACAAATCCCCCAGTGGGACATGGATCAGATTAAAACGAAATCTTGTGAGGAGCCAGCGGTGGAAAGGCTTGGTCACAATTCTCAGATAGGGCTCGATTAATTTAGAGGATTTTGTCAAATAATGGGCCCTATCCTCAGGTTTCTGTCGGTCCTGCTCCTCTCGATTCAACACCACTAAATTAAGAAACTGGGATTTTACCCAAATCACATCATCTTTTTTAATCCCCTCAAGAGAATTAAAAAGATCAGGCCGCCCCCAATTTATAGGGCATGAGTTTAACTTAAGACATCGTCAAGAAGGAGGGAGGGTGATCAATTGATCAATCGGACACTATTTACCACTCAGGAGGGTGGAAGGTCCAGTGTCAGCTTGTGCCCGTGTCAAGTACAGGTAAAGCAAAAAGGGGGGGGGTTGCTGCACTGTTCCTTTGGAAGAGAGAAATTAGGTGTAACTGGCGTGACCGGAGGTGTAGATGTAACACCTTTGGGCATCCATTTTGTTGGATGTATTTGCCTCACACACCCATAAGGGTGTCATGCTTCATCATAGGGGTTGCTCCTCGTCGGGGAGGCGGTGCAATCCCCAACGGGCTCACCTCTAAGAGGGGCTCTTTGGCGGAGATCTTTTGTATCCAACTGCCTTATGGTGAAGTGCGGGTGTGTGGGTGGGGTAGCAAGTTGCCTAGAGGAGTGATTTAAAATGTAGCAGGGGGTGCCGGAAACCACTTTATTCTGGGGGTCCCCCTACTGCAATTAAAAACGTGAATCTAGCTCGCTAGGTGTCGACAAGTTAGGTATAGTGACCCTAGATGAGACTAGAGGAAAAGATTGGTCGACATGTTTCTCGCGTGTGGCTGTTCGCCCGCGATTCATCAGGACCTATTAATGGTGAAAACTACATTTAATCAACAACATGCTGGTGTCATGTGTGTAGTGTGGGTGTAGTTTACCTCTGTGGTTCAATCCTATGCCTAAACGGGGAAGAAAAGGAATACAGAATTAATAGCATTACATTTCTCCAGAAAGCATACATGGTCAGAGCCAGGGCATGAACAAAGTGTACCATGCTAGTGGTGGTGAATTACAACTAGCATCAGTAGAACATGCCTGTGTCCTTGCAGCGTGCAGTGTAAACATCACACACACACTGTGTACGTGAAAGATGTGGTTACTGTTAAAATAAAATAAAAAACAGTGATTTAAAAACAGCAGCAGTCTCGCAGGAGACACCATGCATATCAAAGTGTGAGGCCAAACAATTGTGTTGTTATTGACATTCTAGACTAACTCCTGACTCACCTAATGGTCAGGGATTAAAATGCCACATGAACGTTCGGCGGGTCGGTACATCGGGGTTGGACCTTTGGATATGGCTAAAGGGCAAGACATATATATTGTCACCATGGAAGCTACAAAGGTATTCAAAGCCCTCAAGGAGGGTTAGGGTTGGTTATAGCTGGACGGAGATGTCTGAGACATCTAGAATTGTGTTGGAGGGATGCACCTTACCTCAAACTTCCCGTGTCCACGCGGATTCACCTACCCATCACAGCCGAGCTCGAATAGGTAAAGGAGCTCGGTGGCGTTCACTATCTATAGTTGTGAGCGTCATGGAATTGCGCCCGTCCCCGCCCCTTGCAAAAGGTCAGGTGATATGCTTGATTAATGTGTCGGCCATTATAGAATGGGTAAAAAAGGCCTCAAGTATTGTCAAACTAGATGTTTGGTATACGATTCTGATCTGTGATAAGAATCGGAAACACATAATAGGCCAGTGGAGGGTACATGAATTGTAAAATTGTGGAGCTTACAGAATTAGGAAAGAGTTGGCAAAAACAGAGAGCAAGTTTAGTAAATGATCTAGTGTTCCATTATCAGAGTAGTGGGTGGCTGGTCTATAGAGAGTGCAAAGGGATGTCTTCATTGAGGCCTCGGCTGTCAGAAGAGAGGCGGTGGACCCATCTTTGTTCTTTCCGGAACAAGGCATTTTTGGGGCAGTTTGGACTGGATTCTAACACTACCCATTTCAATGAGTCTGCATTGTGATTGGATCCAACATAGTGTTTACACATTTTGGTATGAGTTTTTTTACAGCGGAAATTGCTGCGATATTCGATAATGCGGGTTTTAATTGGGCGAGTTGTCATCCCAATATATTGCAAACCGCACGGGCATGTCAGCATGTAAATACAGTGGGAGGTGTTGCAGTTATGTGGCTCCTGAGTTCCCAGTTGAACGTCTCAGAGAGTTGTATGGTTTTTTGTATCATTGTGTATCTGCAAACACCACAGGAGCCACATGGATAATGGCCCATGACGGGCGGCAGATGCCATAAAGTTTGTTGAGTACCTTTCTTTGTTGTTTTTGGTCTGGCACTGATCAGGTTATCTTTTACATTCTGCGATCTTTTAAACGCAAACCTAGGTTGTTCTAGACTCATGTTTCCTGTATTGAGAATGCCCCAGTGGCGTTTGATTGTACTTTTGATTTTGTTGGACAAATGGGTGAAAGTGGTAACACAGGTGATCGGTTGGTTCTCGACCGGTGTTCCCTCCCGTCGTTCTAGTAGAGCTTCTCGGTGGTTATTCCTGGCCCGTTTTTTTGCTTTTGAGACCTCACTCTTCGGGTAACCCCTATCCAGTAGATTCCTTGATAGGATTGCTGATTCTTCTTGTAGTGGGCCAGGTTGCTGCAATTTCGCCGGATGCGGAGAATTTGTCCGAATGGTAGGTTGGAACGTAGGGCCCTTGGGTGGTGGCTCTTGTAATGGAGTAGGCTGTTGCGGTCTGTAGGTTTCCTATACATGGTAGTGCTGAGTGACCCCTCTTGTAGTTTTATTGTTAGGTCAAGGAAGGCAATCTCCGTAGCTGAAGAAGACATAGTGAAGTGTAAATAAGGGTTGAGTGTATTTACCCATTCAAAGAAAGCCTCATGTGAGGTCGGTGGACCTGTCCACAGGATCAGTGCAGCAACCCCCCCCCCCCCTTTTTGCTTTAACATAAGACAGCCATGGAATACTACTGGCTTTGTCCAGCTTAACGCAGTCCTGCAGGATCTGATGGTCCAGAGTTATATGTGTGTTAAACCAGGTTTTAAGCCAACAAACCAGTGGTGCTCGGCTCAACAGATCTGAAACATAGCCCAACCCCAGTTCCTGATGGGAAGCGAAGGTTGAGCAAGATTGTGATAGAGACAGAAGGGCACGCATAAATCTATTTTCTGCTAACTGTACTCCATCCTGCTGTTTGTTACTCCAAATAGATGAGCCATACTTAGCAATTGCCAGGCACCTAGATCTGTAAATGATAAGCATGGCCTCAAACAACCTCACCCCAAGCGCTGTGCAAACCCTAATAAAGCAGAGGCAGATATAACAACTGCATTCTTATTAACTCTCTGTTGGGGGACCCAGGAGGATTTTTCATTGAAAAGTACGCCAAAATAAGTAAAGGAGGTTACCCCCGTCACCTCAACCCCATTAAAAAAAAGGATTTTGACTTTCTATTTCCTCTGCCCGTTGTCATAACATGAGATTTTGAAATATAAACTATCAGGTCCAGGGACTGCATGTATGCTCCAAAGGCATCCAACAGCCTTTGTAGACCTACAGCTGTACGGGCTAGTAACTCAGCATCGTCCACTTATAGAAGAACAGGGGTGAGCCTTTCCTCCACAGGCGGGACGTCAGGGGTTGCCACTACTACTGATTTTTCAAGCAAATTGATATAAAGAGTAAGGAGTAGAGGTGCCAGTATGTACCCCTGTCGGACGCCCGTGCCCAATTTAAAGTGCTTTGTGCAATTCCCTGCTTGAGAGACCCTAACTGAAGCTGACAGATCCTGGTACAAATCAGCCAAAAAGTAAACCAGTCAAGGATCAATGCCAATATCAAGCAAAATGGTCCACAGCTTCGATCTGTTAACCGGATCGAATGCTGAGGAAAGGTCCATAAAGGCCATATGTAATAAACCTGATTTAGCCATTGTCTATTTGCCCATTAAAAGATAAAGATTAAGGCACTGATCCATGGTGCTTCTGCCCTGCCTGAATCCATATTGAAGGTTGGATAGGACATCATTATCATTTACCCAAACCATTAATTTGGCTAGAATTGCCTTACCTAGAATTTTAACAGCAGAGTCAATCAATGAAATCGGTCTATAACACCGAGGATCGCCTCTCTGCCCCTTTTTAAAAACCGGTATAATTGTTGACCAGGACCAAGATGCAGGGAACCCCAGTGCCCCCGAAGCATTAACACCATTTGTTAATATCTTTGACCCAAATTTGGGGTGACATTTATACAGATCCGCTGGCACACGGTCAGGGCCAGGTGCTTTATTGCTAGAAATCCCAGCTATTGCCCGTTCAATTTCCTCCTTAAAAACAAGCAAAGTTGAGCCCCTCTGACATAATGAAATAGCACAGGAGTCCTGATCCACATTAGACCCATAAACACACTCAAAATGGGAAAGCCACTATTGGTTCAATAGATCCAGAACTTCAATTCTAAGATTGTGTCACATCAAAATCAAATGTAATTTAGCAAATATCCTCAGACTCCACTTGTCAAATATGGCATGTTGGAGCAGACTACTTGCTACTAGGCATTACAAAATATAATGCACATCCTAAGAACCTCAACAAATTCCAGGACTTCATGCTGGTTCTGGTCAAACGCACCTTGGGTATGGCTTGGAAATCCCTGATGGGCCCTTCCACCAGACACTCACTGATCACCCTCCGGTGAGCCCTGGTGGCCAAACACAAGACACTGGCATCCCAGACCCCACGCCCAACGTCTATGGCACAACCTGTAGACGGCAACACTACGTAACCACTATAGAATCTAGCCTTCACAACACACACGCTAAAAGATAACATGTCAGTAGCACCAACGTCGTAACCTGTGGACACGACTAGGAAACTCTGAACACCTAATCTAAGGCACACACACAAGGGGATAGCTATGTTATTTACATGCGCATGTGGCATATGGACACAGCAGGCTCATACCTTAGGCAAACCGGTCGCACCTATACATAGAATGGCATCTGTTCTGCACAACTCCTCCCCTATTCTACTGTCACTAAAGTAAACATCATAGCAGGACCCCCATAGTTAGCATTACGCATGACTGGCACATTTAGCTGTATCATATTTATTGTAACCATAGGACAGGCACACTACTTAGATAGTATCATGTTTCTCATTTCAGGTTTTGATATAGCTTTGTACAGTAACATATGTTGACAAACTCTTCAGTGAATCAATAACGTTGTCAATTATCTGTAACATTGAACATGATGATTTACCCCCCCCCCCCACTTAGTGGGGACAAAAAAGCAGATTGTAATGTACTACAACAAGTACTTTATTATGTCGTAATTACAGCCTTATGCTGTTTCGAGCAAAAAATTAGGAAAGATAATTTTTTTAAACTGTAAATACACTTCCCACACCTGCCCCTAGCCCTCAGAGCCCAAGTTTAGTGTGGCCGGAGACTTCAGCAACCTTGAAAATGCCCAAAGTGGGCAGGATTATGCTGAGGAACCATTGCTCTATTTGTTAGGGAGTGTCCATGGGCCATTACTACCCACTAGCTCATGCCAGGCATAATATTGACATCTCTAAACCCTTTTAGAAAACTCCTGGAACTGTGAAAGATCAAAAGAAGACTGAACCTCCTGTCTGAAACCTGGGAAGACCCTAGAGGCCCGGACCTGCTCTCTATCCTTCCTACCTAGGGCAAAGAAGCGGAGTCCAAGGGTCATAATGCTGATCTTCTATTGAAGCTAAAGGGATACAACAAGCTACAAGGGGCATTTCCTGCAACTGCCCAGCTGATCACTGGCAATTGGGCCTGGACTGGATTCTGCCTGCCATCCTGAAGTCTCAAAGTGCCTCACCTGAGGTCCTAGTGGTTTTTAGAAGTGTACTTTTATGGTGGATTGGTACTTAAAAGGAACAAAGTCAGAAGGTAAAAAGTTTTGCCTAGTATGAACCTGGCTGGTGCATCTGGTCTGTACTCCATTGAGTTAGCATTAAATTGCACCAAGGTCATGTTCTAGTGCTCTAATTGACTATCATTGGCCCTTAGTGCTATTTATACTTACAACTTTAAAATGCATATATCCTATTTCCATTACTGGCTTTTCGAACTTTTACTCTATTTTTCTAATTCAATTCATGATTTTTATATTTGTTCATTTTGACATTGTTACTGGTTTTAGAACTGCATACATACTATACACATTGTCTCGAAGGTAAGCTCGTCTGTTCTGTGCAATAGCTACCAGGGTGTTGAGCTCAAGTTGACAATACCAACAATATAAACTTATTGGGTCTTTGAAATAAAGAAACATAAAAGTAAAACAATTCATGACACACACTTCAAAATCTTCCCCAATATTAACAATTTCAAAATACATAGAATAAATTCACAGTTAAAAAGGTCCTATGATGATATAAAAGATTAAAAATGTCCTTTACTCGCAGCTGTTTCTCAACCTAACAGTGACACAAGTAATGTTAGAAAAAATCCTAACTTTCCGTCTTTCGATATTCACAAAAGGTATTTAGGAGTAGTAAAGTTAGGATTCCTAATTTTACTACTTCTAAACTGAGACAACATCCTTACTTTGCTACCTTCGGAATTCAAAAAGCGCATTTAGGAATAGTAAACTTAGGAGAACAATTTAGCGAATTTGTTCATTATACATTCACAGTCACTTACCTAGATTGTTTTTAGTGCCTAAGAAAGGGGGTGAACAAAGAACTTGCATTGAATTTTTAAACCTTATTAGATTCACAATGAAAATTGTTTCCCATTACCACTGACATCTAACTTGTTGGCTCACATATGAAATGTAGAGATATTCAGAAACGTAGATTTATAGAGCGCTTGTTAGAGGCTGAGATGGTGACAAACGGAAGACTACATTTTGTACTAATTTTGGGTGTTTGAGTATCAGATCATGCCTTTCAGATTATACAATGTTACTGCTACATTTCAATATGTTATTGATCAAAGCTTAGGATGTGTTTTGTAAAGTCTCATTTCATCTGACTATTTAGAACAACATGTAAAACAGGCATGGGAATTTCTAGCAATTCTGGAGATCACCATTTCTATACAAGATGGACAAATGTGTCTTCCATACTATAACAGTAATACTTTTGGGATTTACAATGGCTCCAGAAGGTATTCAGGTGAATGAAAAGAAAGTGTCAGTAATCGTTCACTGCCCCACTCCCACCACAGTCAAGACTATTAAAGTTTTTTTAGTTTTTGTCTATTTTAATCATACATCCATTTTCTGAAATGAGTAGTGTTTGTTTAGTCGGAAGAGGTAGATCATGCTTTTAGTTTCTTATATGAACATTCTTCTAGAGTTCCTATTTTGTAATGAACTAATGTAAAATTCACATTTATTGTGGGGACTGATGCCCCCTTTCAATTTGGGTGGAGGGGTGATTTGTTTCAGAAAACCCAAATATGGAACAGATTTAGCGCAAATAATTTCTATAAAAATCTTACAAGTAGAGCCAAACTATACTAATTCTGATAAGGAATCTATAGCAAATTAAGTTCTCTTTTAAGGACCGGAGGCATTATTTATGGGGGGCAAAATACCCCACAACAATATTTGCAGATAACAGAAATTTGGAGCTCCTAAAGTCAGCTAAAGCACTTGCTCATTGACAACTTAAGTGTCCTTGCCTTTTTCTGACTATGACTTTATAATTAATCAAATGCAAGTTCCCAACAATGGTGAAGGTAGTGCTATAACCTACAGGATTCATTAGAAAATCGGTTCCAATTCATTGAAGAGCCACAATTAGTCTTTCCCTGTAAAATCTCATACGATCATTCTATCACTAGAAATTCAGGCTATCACCGATGAAAACTGTGTAAAGGAGAAACATGACAGACTTTAACAAGCTGGTTCATTGTATAAGGAAAAAGCTATGTATTTACCATTCGTTCAGGTAAGATAGCAGGTTATAAACTAACGTAATTACTTTAATTTTGCTGGACATCCTAGAATACCTAAGCTTTTAGCAGCATTCAGAAAATATTTTTAATGTACTTGTTTATTTACAGATGTTAAGACTTATGTACAGGCTTGTTCTACTTTTGACCACATTAATTTTTCCCTTTGTAATCCTGCAAAGTTATTGAGAACATTTCCTTCCCTTCATTGACCTTGGCATACCGTCTGAATATGTTTCATTGTGGAATTACCCTAAAATCAAGGTTGTATGGTAATTCTAATGGTTGTAGATCATTTGACCATAGATCATTTTATACATCTGTGATGGCTAATCACTTCCAAAGAATGAGTACAGGTTTTTGAATAAATATCGGTTGAATCAATGGTGCTCCAAACATTTTGACAACCAATAATGAAACTAAGCATTCAACTACTGCAATCTTTGCTTTCTTTTGTTAGTATGGCTATCACACTGAATACTAACTTTAGATCAGCTATTATGTACTTCCAATCGTTTGGTACAAAAATCCCTAAAGGGAGCTAAAAGAATTGCAGAACTCAGCTCAGGTACCCTTGGAGAAAGCTCAAGCTAGGCCTGAATTATATGCTAATTGTAGGAAAAATGTAGTAGCTCAATATGTTGTTGGTAATACAGTACAGTGTGGTAACATGCAAAGAATTTAAATGTAAATAAATCTTGTAAGTTGCAAACCAAAACTACATGTACCTACTCATATTTGACAGATTGTGAATCCAGCTGTGGTTTGCTGTAAGGTGATATGTGCCTCAGCCTATGAAAATGTATGTGATATTCCATGTACATTTGTCAAACCATGTCCTGCAAAGACATAATTTCCTCCAAATTCTTTGCTGATTCAGGTGAACCATGTGAACAACTATAGGGTGTATAAAACCTTAGATTCAATAATTGCCAGAAAACAATTGCAATAGTTATTAGATTGGAAAGTGTTTTGGCCTGGGGAGCATTCATGAGGATCAGTTTTAATCTTAATGCTTCACATTTGATACATGAATTCAATACAAGACATTCTGACAAACCAGGAGGTCTGCTCAGGATCTTTTGTGGTAAGGGTACTTCTAAGAGACTTGACGACCACTGGCCATTTAGAAAGTCAAGAGATGCTATACTCCAGGGCCATCTGCACTGAGTTCTTTTCAGGGACAGAAAGGCTGGTGGTGTGCATTGAGTTTCAGCTCAGCGTGGTGAAAGACCTCGCACTCACTGACTCTGCACTACATGACACCACCCAAAAGGAAGCTGCATTTCACAGGAGCCCCTGAACTGTCATGGGGATTGGAGATATTAGTGGTCATTTTGGATTGCATGCTGACGTATCCCACGTTTTATGATGTCCTTGCCAAGCAAACAAGATACGAGGGGTCAGATTTAAGAGACTTTCATGCAGTGCAATGCAGCAAGTCACCTTGTTGAGCTGCACTGTGTGACAGGGAAATGGCAGGAATAGCGGTATTTAAAAGAATGCCACACATTCCTTCCTTTTCCCCCGCACTGGCTGAGTGTTGACGCCGAGGGCTGGGATCTCATTTTGGCCGCCATCTTGGGGGTAGGACTCTTCGCCCTCGCGCTCTAGCAGCGCTATAAAAAGATCTCCCCTCCCTCCGCGCAGCGGACGCGATCAGCGGTCGCGCCGGATCTGCGCCGGAGTCGTGCCAGAGTCCTGCCCGTCTGCACCCGTCAGCGTCCCGGAGGCGTTCGGCGTGGCAGGTACCTCTGGCCCTATGCTTTCCTATTCCGCTCAAGAGCTCTACTCTCTGCGTGACTGGAATGCGTCTTGTCACTCAGTCTTTCCTGGCCGATATAGGGGTAAACATAAGTGCCCTGCCTGTCATTGGCACCCTGTACGCTCCCTCCTTTCCCCTATCCCTACTAAGGATTGTAGCATAAAACACCTTTGTCTCCTCCTTAATACGAGGTCGTTGCACCGACACACTCAAGAGATTTTTGATCTCCTCTCGACGACCAGTCCTACCTGTTTGATGCTCACGGAGACATGGCTCAATGATTCCTCCCACCCGGACATTGCGGCAGCCATCCCCATTGACTATACCATCCATCGACAGGATAGAGACAAGGGCAGGGGGGGAGGAGTTGCCCTGGTTGTGAAAAAATCTCTTCCGTGTACGGTCACGCATGCACATACCATCGCAGGGGCTGACTCCTTAGCCTTTACCATCTCCCTATCGCCGCAACAAGCGCTGAAGGGTCTGATTGTCTACAGACCTCCGGGCCCAGTGGGATCCTTTCTTGATGATCTCCAGCAGGCTATGTCAGTCCTTGTCCTTAGATCGGAGCGGTGTATATTGGCGGGAGATTTTAACTTTCACATGGACGACCACCAAGATCAGGACGCCATCAAATTGCTGGATATTACATCTACTTTCGGCTTTCCCCCTATCTCTCTGGTCCGACCCATGACAAAGGCCACACACTTGATCAGGTCTTTTCCACCTCACCTATTATGGCTGTAACACTTCTGCCAGTCGTATGCTCTGATCATTATCTTGCCCATTTCGAAATACCATCTATTACGATTTCTCCGGCTAGTGCCATGAGGCAGCAGGGTAGCAGCTATAGGGCACTCCATCGGGTGACTCCGGATCTGCTTACGCAGGCTCTGGTAGATCACCCCATGTCTTGTACGGGCGACCTGGAGAAAGATCTGGAGAGCCTGCAATCCTGGCTTATTGCCAGATTAAATGAGCTCGCTCCTTTACAGCCACCCAGGTCTGCTGCCCAACGGGTCTCTGCCCCCTGGTTCACGGAGGAACTGGCCCATGCCCGTAGGCAATGTAAAGTTGCTGAGCGGGCTTGGAAAGCCCGGTATGAACCTGAGGCTAAACAACGGTATAAAATCATGATGAAGTCATATCATGATTTAATTCTTCGGGGCAAGAAATGTTACTTTGCCAAAAGGATTGAAGACGCGGCTAACTCCTGTAAGGAGATTTTTTCAATTGTGCGGGAATTCACCAGCCCCCGGTCAATCTCTACTCAGGACGCTCCGGCGGAGACCTGGGCCAACACTATTGCTGATTTTTTCACCACCAAAATCAGGCAAATTCAGGATTCCTTCCCTTTGAGATCTATAGATGACCTGTCTACTATGCCGACTGAGACAGCTCTCCTGTCGCCTTCTGGCCCAGTTCTGCTAGACTTTCCGCCCCTTCCAATTGCCGCATCCTTAGCCTTGATGAGGAACCTTAAATCGGGCTTACCGTTAGATCCATGCCCAGCAAAATTCTTAGCGAGAATGGCAGACGCCGTTAACCCCATAGCTAATCCCATCCTTAATCTCTCCCTGAGTCAGGGATTTCTGCCCCAGGCCTGGAAGCAGGCCATGGTCATCCCCCTCATCAAAAA
This sequence comes from Lissotriton vulgaris, assembly GCF_964263255.1. Taxonomy (NCBI): domain Eukaryota; kingdom Metazoa; phylum Chordata; class Amphibia; order Caudata; family Salamandridae; genus Lissotriton; species Lissotriton vulgaris. The sequence continues at coordinate 455,833,242 of NC_141696.1, read as the reverse complement.
GCCTAATCTTGACCCAGAGGTGCCCTCCAACTAAAGGCCAATCTCGCTCCTTCCAGCACTGACCAAGATCCTAGAGAAACACGTGCATAGCGTGCTCTCTAACTTCCTGGAGTCTAATGAGTTACTTCATGAATCCCAATCGGGCTTTCGTTCCAACTTAAGCACCGAGACGGCGCTCCTGGAAGTTTCTGAGATCGTTAAGGAGGTGCTGGATACCGGAGGCAGGGTGATGTTAGTCATGTTAGACCTGTCGGCGGCGTTTGACACTGTCCCCCATGAGGATCTCCTCACTAGACTTCACGACATCGGCCTAGGGGGGACGGTGCTCAACTGGTTTCGTTCCTTTCTTGCCAACCGCCGGCAGACGGTCTGGGTCCCACCTGGGTCCGCCGTGATGCCGCCATTGGGAGCCGGAGTGCCTCTGGGCTCTGTACCGAGCCCCACTCTATTTAACATCCTTATGACCCCTCTGGCGACACTGGCGGAGTCCTATGGGGCCCGGATCGTTTCTTATGCTGACGACACCCAGCTTCTGTTCACCTGCCGTAAGAGCGAAGAGTTCGATGAAGAAAGGATCCGCGAGTGCCTTGGGGCTGTTTTTAATTGGTTTCATCATAACAGCTTCAAGTGCAACTCGGACAAATCCGAAATACTATTCTTCGGATGCCCATCGGAACCAGATTGGCATGGATGGTGGCCTGCTGACATGTTGCCTCCCACTCAGTCCTCTAAGTGGGCTAAGAACCTGGGAGTTAAAATTGACAACGAGCTTTCGCTCAAATCCCAGGTTTCTACTCTTACGGGAGCATGCTTTGGGATCCTCAGAATGCTACGTAAGTTCTTTCCCCTTCTCTCGGAGGAACATCGGAGGGTCACTGCTCAGGCACTTATAGGATCCAGATTGGACTATGCAAATGTCCTATATCCGGGTCTGCCAGAATATCTCCTCCAGCGTCTGCAGGTTACCCAGAATGCTGCCGCTCGTGCAATTTTTGGCCTGCACCGCCGCACCAGTGCCTCTAACCTCCTTGTATCCCTCCACTGGCTCCCGGTGCGGAAGAGGATACTGTTCAAGGCCATGACCCTTGCCCACAAGGCCTTGCATGGCAATGGTGCTAAATATCTTCAGAAGAGGTTGGATTTCTACCGACCTACACGATCCCTCAGGTCAGAAACATTGGCTCTGGCTCGGGTACCACGTATCAAAAGGGCTCGGCTAGGCGGCCGGTCCTTTAGATTCCTTGCTCCTCAGCTATGGAATTCCTTACCGGTGTCTTTGCGGAATACCGCGAACCTGCTTGTCTTCAGGAAAGACTTAAAAACTTGGCTGTTTTCTGGATAGTCCGTCTCCTCTTTCAGGCCCCTGTTCTTTTACTGTTATGTTTTCCAGCTTTTTCTTTGGTCTGAAGCACAAAGCGCCGGGACACTCCTTTGGAGTAGCCGTTGCGCTATAAAAGTCCCATTTTAACATAACATAACATAACATAACATTTTGTCTGCCTAGCGCCAGCGCAGGCACCCTTGCACCATGGGTGCCTGCGATGCAAGGCAGATTGTTTCCTGCACAAAAACAATCCCCAGAGGCATTTTCCCCTTTCTATGTGTGCTGCAGAATGCAGCACACAGAGAAAGAGAAAAGCACAAGGAGAAATTGTATATTTCTCCTCATTATGCCTCAGCTGGGGAGATGAAGGTATTTGGCGCACTCCCTGGTATACCACTTCTGGTAAATCTGGGAATGCATCAAAATCCATGGATGTTGTGTGGGAACACCCACGTAACACCCATGCAGCGCATCCATGGGTCAGAGTAATGTAATGCAGAGATTTGAGCTGTTTTGCTTCATTCAAGATGTATTAAGTCGCTCAGAGCCATTCAAGTTGTCCTTGAATGGCTACAAGAAGATCATTGTTGAGTTGCGTCACTCTTGCACTACATTGAGTGGTGCAACAGGGATGCATGGTGCTTGTAAATATGCCCCATATGTTCTTGCAGCCAGGACTCTTGCTTTGTGGATTGTGATTTGTTTTGGAGGGTCAATAATCTTCTGATGAGTTTCCTGAGAGGAAATCAATCAAACATAGAATTATTCTGGAAGTGAAATGGTTAAGAATCATTAACTTTAAATTAGACTTTTAAAGCCAAAAACCTTAGGAACAAGTTCTGTCTTTTTCAACATTAATTATTTTGTAAAGGAACAGAAAGGATTCTATTATCAAAGCATCATTGAATATTTTATGTGTATATAATATCCATTTGTGATACATGTGACGTTTAGTAAGTGATACATGTGTCATCAAGATCAAGGATTACAGAGTATTAACAAATGTTATTTATTTTTCGTTTGCACCAGACACAAATCGAAAACTTAGGGCTTCATTTATGGCATAGGGCAGCGCAGCAAGGCACCTTGCTGCGCTGCCTTATGCCAAAAGGGAAAGAGCAGAATGCACTATATTTAAGTAATGCAGTGCATTTCTGTCCTTTCTGCCTGTGCTGGCACCATTTTGGCAGGAGAGTACCAAAATAGGCACCCTTGTGCCACGGTGCAAGGATGCATCTGTTGCAGGTAGGATTGTTTCTGTTGAGGAAGTGGCACCTTCATGTAGAAAAACAATCCTATGAGGAGTTTTGGAAAGAAGAAAAACACATATTTTTCCTCATTATACCTCACCAAGGGAGGCGTACATATGTGATGCTTCCCCAGGTTAACATCACTTTGTAAATAGGGTGCAACATCAAATTCCATGGGTAGGAAAACCCACTGCAATACCTATGGAATGCCTCCCAAGCTCAGAGTAGGATGATGCAGTGCAGATTTGATGAGGCCATTCACATCATGCAGGGTCGCTTTGTGTGGCTTCATAAATCTTTATGAATGCCCTCCATCACATAGGTATCACTCTCTGTGGTGGAAAAGTGACACAAGGTTCTCTTAAATGAGCCCCTAAGTGAATTAATCTCAGACAGCACATACATACGAAGTTAGAAGTGCCAAAAGGGAAGGAGTTTGATGGCCCTTTCAGAGATCATGTACATATTGTTGTATTTGAACACAGAGGACCTAATTCCCAAAGGTAACTTACAATTTGGGTTAGTTTACACTTTTGCGTAAGTTTACTACTTTTGGGTATTCACACACTCTGAGTGTAAGTTAGTACTGAAAAGGGAAAATAAAAGTCCCGGGCTGCACATGGCTAGCCACTGGTACTGCAACACACTTCCATAGAAAGTAATGGAGGTTGGACTAAAAATAAACCCCCTTAGGAATTAAAAAAAAGAAATACATTATTTCAAAAAGTTACAAGTATAAATAAATACACCTTATTGTTAAAAAAATATATAACAATAGTAAACATGTATTATTTAATTATAATATATATTATTAACCCATTCTGGATCTAAAAAGTAATGTAACAATATATTGTATTAAAAAATATATATATATTTTTAATGAATTCAGTACAGCACATCTAATAACTATTTAATGCACATTCAAGATTATTTTATTTTTTAGGTGGGAATATAGTCTTCTTTTAAACTTCATAAATATTAATGTAACTTGATATATTTCCAATAATTAAAGTATTATTTCAAAATTAATTTAATAGTACTTTAATAGTACTTTAACATTATCTGCTCTACATTTAAAGCAAAAATATCAAATGAATGTACATTCATATTTCACATGAAAATATTAAAATATTTATTTTCAAGTTGAATGAACAGTTTTTATTTGTCACCACATTTTTTGTTTGATTTTCTTGGATTAGCAGAGTCATTAGCCTGAGGCATAAAATTGAGCGAGTGGTCCTTCTGTTTAAAGACCCTTTAAGATAATGCTGGTTCTTTGAGCTTTCATAAGAATTAACAATTTGATGCACATAGGGAGCATCTCCTATTTTTTTTATATCTGTTTTACGAGAGATGGCAGCAACTTGTTTTTAGAGTGGACCTGATCAACAAAGGTGGAACAGTTGAAGACTGATTCTAAACTGATCTTTAAATTATAGGCCTTAGACCCTGTGACAACGTTGGTTGACTTGCTGTCATTCACCTGCCTTGCGGAGGGGCCTCCTTTTCCGGAGCTCTTGTCTTTCCTGCTCTGGGCTGCTTGACTTGGCCCGTATCTCCCTGCTCTCCTCCCGCTGGCACAGCTGACCTTCATCTCGCTCTGCGGCCGCTGTACGGGGGAGAGCGCTGTCACCAGGGACTACAGGCTCCTGCCTGCAACGCGACAGGAAGCCGCCAATGCCAGGAACGTGCCAGGAGGCGCTTTAAAAACAGCCTCTTCCTCGGTGGAGCGGGGGACCCTGTTGGCAACGTCGGTTGCCTTGCTGTCATTCACCTGCCTTGTGGGGGGCCTCCTTACCCGGAGCTCATGTCTTTCCTGCTCTGGGCTGCTTGACCTGGCCCGTATCTCCCTGCTCTCCTCCTGCTCCCGCAGCTGACCTTCATCTCGCTCTGCGGCCGCTGTGCGGAGGAGAGCGCTGTCACCAGGGACTACAGGCTCCGGCCTGCAATGCGGCTGGAAGCCGCCAACGCCAGGAACGCACCAGGAGGTGTTTTAAAAACACGGTCTTCATTATGCGTCGCGGGAGCGCGCGGGAGTGTCCCGGGAGAAGCCTGGGACAAGGGCGGGACAATCTGTGACCATCAGGGGCCGGAAGAGGCCGGGCTGGGCCACCCCTCTTGGCCCCACTGACTAGTAGATCCCCTAATTCCAGTGACGCTTATACAGCAGGACCTTAAGGTGGACATGATTTTGAACTTTTGCGTTGGGTTATAGGACTGTTAAGTATTTGTGAAAATAGGGAGTGGGAGCTACCCCATAAACAAGTGGGTTTAACACAAAATTAGCGGGTGAGTTTAAAATTTGGTCAGGCTCATTGTGAGGTCCACTAGCGAGCTCTCCCTTGAAAATGACTAGCAAAGTGAAAACTCGCTCAACCAAGGGTAAAATACATGCCCCCCTCACGCCATCTATAACAGTGCTAGAGCCAAATATACTAGCGCCCCAAAAAGCACAGCCGACAGCTATTGATCTTATGCTGAGGAAAGTAATTGGCGTAGTTTCTGGGGAAATTGAGCGCACGGAGAGACGCTTATCTAGAACACCAGCTATTGTTTTGCCTACCCCCACACAAGTCTCTGACAGTGAGATAGTGACTGCTTCCCAATATCCCACTTCAGATACTTTGGCTGATGACATCCCCTGTGCACAGCCTCCAGCAAACACGGAGGTGGAAAAGGATCTGGATCACAACAAACTTCCTAGTAATAGAAGTAAAAGAGGTTGGCCAAAAAAGTGTTACTCTGTGAAAATAAAATCACGCGCATCAAGGCGCAAAAGAAAAGATAGCGATGTGGTAGTTATAGATGAAGATGAAACTCATCAGTCAGCCCCTCATGGATGGATGGCTCAAGTGATAATGGACCTCCAAAAACACCTGGAAAATTATATAGCAATCCAAATCAAACCACTAATCAGTAAGCTAGATAAAATCACCAGCGAACTGAATAAGCAAGGAAGAAATAAGGGCCCCATTATAAACAACACTCTCACTAGCACCACTCCTTCAAAATCCATCCCAGATCGACAGGCCCCAACTAATAACAACTGTGTCAGTAATGTACAATGCACAATTTAGCAATTCCAAGCCGGTCAAACCCTTCTAAGCTGGTGGAGCCAGCAAAAAAGCAGACAGCAGAGCCCAAGGGGACAGATAAGGGTCAAACTCCATCAATTGCATCACACATGCAAAATAGACAGCTAACAACACCTAGATTGCCAGAGGTACAGGACACACACCGTGAGTTAAACGGAAGAACCACCAACTCTCTACTCACCTTAAATTTACCTCCCGAAGCATGCCCCTATGTAGTAGTCCTAGTGTGGGGTACCAGATCTTAAACCGGAGCAGAAAGAATCACACACTGAATTAAAAAACAAGATAATTAACTGGCTAAATGTAAACAGGCCTCTACCTGGTTCAGAAATTGGGGAGATTTTTCATGTTAAAAGAGTAAATTGGATAGGCAGTAGGACTAAGGACACAGCAGGCAACTGCATTATAGTGAACTTAAGGAATGCCAGCCTGGTGGAATACATTTTGGAAAATAGTAACCTGAATAGGTCTAGTAATATACGTCCCTGACCTTTAGGTTACTTTTACCCAATGCAACGTGTGCCATATGATTTGAGGTATACATCTGGCAGTATAGGAAGAGCCCCAGAGTGGACTAGGGTAAGGAATCACATCCGGGAAGGACGGGCTAGAAATGATTGGGGATTGGAAGAATGCAACTATAGATTTAGCCCCTTAATGTCCCTTGATGAAAACGACTGACTATGCAGTCACAGGGTCGATCTGGAACCTTTGGTAGAAAGGGGGGGGCGCTGAACCTTTCCGGCAGAAAACACTAGGGGATTGCCAGCAGTGGAGGACTATAGAACCACAACCATCAGAACGGCAGGGCAAGCGAGGAGGCATATCAGTAAGAAAAGGTTGATTCAACCGCAGATAATCGGGGAGAACACGCCACACAAGGGTCGATGGGGGCATTAAGGATAATGTCCTGGAATGTGGCAGGCCTAGCAGGGAAATTTAATAACGCAGATTGGCATAATCAACTAAGTGGGTTTCAAATCATAGGTTTTCAGGAAACCTGGGCAGTTGATAGTACCCCATACCAAATTCCAGGGTATAAGTGTTTTTTTGTCCCAGCCCAAGAAGTTAGATCTGGAAGGGCAAAAGGAGGTCTAGCACTATACGTAGACCTAAACCTAGAAGGTGCCTGGACAGTTCCACCTTGGTTATCAAATACTCTCCAGATGGTAAGATTCAAAGGGACTGGTTTAAGGCTGCGGATATTTATTATTTAAAATACAGGGCCGGTCAAGGGAACTAACTCAGCACACCAGGAATTAGGGTTTAGACTCAAACATGAGTTAGAATCAACGAAAGGTTGGGTTCGGAACCAATTGTAATAGTGATGGGCGATTTAAATTGTCACTTATGCCCAAAACTGTTGCCAGTAGTTACTGATTGGTCTTCTTGCCCGGGTGAGCCCGGCCCACACTTTGAACACAATTCAGAGGTGGCAGAACTTAGGAAAATCTTAGACTCCAATGCGCTAGTACACACTATTGACATGGTCATTCCGGGGAAAGAGGGGCAACTCACCCCAACGTTTAAAGGAAGAGGATGCTCTTCCTTTATTGATTATATTTTAATATCCAGTTTCGCAAAAAACTGGATCTCTAGGGTAAGGATCAACAGGAGTACCTTCAGCGACCACAACCCGTTGTCCATGGAATTAAAGTATAGGGGCGGTCCAAAGAGGCACATACAGGAAGATACCTTTCTTAGTGTAACCGATCAGGGTACACGGCTCAAGTGGACAAAAATCGATGCTCAGGCACTCTATAAATCGCTAATAACAAAGGGGAAAATATATTTTGAAGAGTGTCTAGATCCACTGATAGAGGGGAGCTCCCTGGTCAAGGTGTTTGGGTCCATAACTAAATTGGTGGATGAGCTCATGAAGATAAAAGGCCCCAGGAAAACTATAATCCATCCAAGATGGTTTGATTCTAAGTGCTCTCATGCCCCCAAGAGATTTAAAACTTGGCCTTAAAGTCACGCCTAGGGACAAATTAATAGTGGCCCATTTAAGACAGCATTACAAATCTGTGTTAAAACAGAGAAAAGCTGCCTTGCAAGCGGAAGTGTGGGCTGACTTGAGGGAGGCGGGGGAGAAAAGGGACCTGACGCAATTCTGGAGGATAATAAATAGGCCATGCTTCCAGGATAGTAGCGCCCCGGTGATAGGGACTAACATCCTCCCTGAACAATGGGTCACCCATTTCAAGGGACTTTACAACCACACCCATTAAATGCTCCCAGAAGGGGGGTGGGATGGCACACAGGGCTTGGAAGAAGAATTCTCTCTTGAAGAGATAACTAAGGCTATTCAAGGTCTCTCCTATAACAAAGCCCCAGGCCTGGATGGCACACCACCAGATTTGTATTTGAGAAATGTGGCCCTTTGGGCACCAAGTCTGACAAGGGTCCTAAATGCAGCTGTTAAAACTGGGTTGCCACGCTCATGGTCCACAGCCACAATTATCCCCATATATAAGAAGAGAAGCAGGGACAATCCACACTGCTACAGGCCGATATCTCTAATAGATGTCCCTGCTAAAATCTTGGGCCGGGCAATATTAAAACAGCTCATGGAATGGACAGAAGAGCACCTTACGATTGTAGACACCCAGTATGGCTTTTGGCCAGGAAAATCAACTAGCGACCAGTGCCTTAATCTCTATTTGCTGAAGGCTGAATGCACAAAGGCCAGTAGTGAAACTAGCTACATGGGATTTATGGATTTGGCTGCAACTTTTGACAATGTAAATAGGAACAAACTGTGGGCTATGATGAGCAAATTGGGAATTGACCCCGGCTTAATAAAATATTTTTAGAGAACTTCATTGGAACACCAGTGCCAAGGTCCGCTATAGCACGGAGGGGGGAGCACTGAACCCTTTCCGTGCACTGGCGGAGTAAGGCAAGGGTGTATCCTTGCACCGTTTTTGTTCTCTCTTTATATTAATACCCTGGAGAGTGCTGTAATTGCCATGAACCCAGATTGCCCAAAAGTCGGAAAGCGGCTTATTCGGATACTTTTGTACTCGGATGATGCGGTCCTGCTTGGTCGCACCCCGCGGAGCCTTCAATGCTTAATTAGTGAATTTGTAAAATTCATGGACAGCTTAGACCTGTCAGTGAACCTAAGCAAGTCTTTTGTGATGCTGGCAGGCAAAAAACCTTGTAGCAACACTGTATATAAAATAGGGTCCCACACTCTGGAAACGGTAAAGACCTTCTCTTATCTGGGACTTCTATTTGATGGGGCAGTAAAATTCACAACCCTGATAGAGGAACGTTGCGCAAAATTGGTCTCATCAAATGGTGCTATATTAAATTTTTCGCGGAGGGTGGTTCGTTGGTGCCCTGAGCAGGTGATGAACTTATACGGCTCCATAAGTACTGCAAAAGCTCTGTATGGAGCCGATGTTTGGGGTTTTGGAGAAGCTAAACAATTGCAGCTGGAGGAAGATAAGTTCCTCCGTAGGATCCTAAAAATCCCACAGAGCACACCTGCTGCGATTGCACACCGAGAGCTGGGAATCCCATACATTACAGACCTGATTAAGCTGAGCCCTGTGGGTGCATGGGTTAGAATATGGGAGAATCCTGAGGCGGAATTAAGCAGAATAATTCTCGCAGATTGCTTACGAAGGGATAGGGGGCTGTCAATTCCGTGGCTAAAATATGTAAAAACCATGTTGGAGGACAATGACCGCAAGGACCTTTTCATCAACCCTAATACAATATCTACCTCTTGTAAATCACAGAGTAAGAAACTGTTGTTGGAAAAGTTTGCATTTCGTAAAGTAGGCATTGAATTGTCAAAGAGATCTGTTACTGCCCATTGTCTTGTGAGCAAAAGTGAGGGTATGGAACCCAATCTATTTTAATTAACAATGCGCAGGACAGGTTTTTAATATGCCGTTTTAGGCTCAATGTTGGACAGGCCACATGAAGGGCCGCTCTCCCCCGGCCCAACCAGGCCCGAGCCCGGTTACGCAAGTACCACACACCACCATTGCACGTCCTCCGTCCCCTCAGGGACCCCTGCCCTCGAGTATGTCGACCTCGTGGGTCCGATCCACTGCCGGCCCACGCGCCCATCCTGGGGCGCCATCTTGGACACTCCACCACGAGGCCGCCTGGCCCCCGATCGACCTCAACCCTGGGCCTGGCCCGGCCTCAGACATCCCGGCACCATCATCCACCCAGGAGGTGAGCGGACTACTTGGCAAGTCAATGGGAGAAAGAGGTGCCGATGGCTCTCCCCCACCAAGTGCCGCTCGCCCATCGCCTCCCCGGGCGCTGGCTCCACCCCCCTGCTGGGTGTCTGGACTCCCCCATCCCGGACCTCCCGACCTCCCAGTGCGAGGGTCCGGACATCAAAGCACACCAGCCCTATAACTGGGGCAGCTCCAGAGCAGGAAGGCAGTTGTATCTTGGAGTCGAGAGACGTAGAGAGGAACTCATCCTGGACGGACTACTGGCGCTGCCATAGCTCTGTCCTGTGCACCATCGTCCTGCCTGTTGGCGCTGCCACAGTCGTCGTAACCTTCATCCTTCATCGTCGTCGGGATCTGCTGGCGTGGCCGCGGACCGTTGTAACCGTCATCTTCCACCGGGACCTGCAGGCTCCGCCGCGGACCGTCGTCCTTCCTTCATCCATCTCGGGACCTGCTTGGCTCCTCCACGGCCCGATCATCTAGAACGCCGAGCTCGAGGATTGAGAGCTATTTTGTACTCATTGATAACTAAGACTGTCCCGCTACCCCTTTCCTAAACCAGAGACTAGAACCGAGGGGACCCCTGAGTCCAGACCTCCTTGTATCCATCATCGTAACCTAAGAATTGCATATAAAGTCTCGTTAACCTTCAACCTTGTGTGGTGTCTGTCTGTGGGGGGGAAGTTACTTATCTGTACAGTCGTTGGAGACGGCTCTCCCTGGAGACCTCTCCCCGTAACCTCGGCCGACCCTCCCGGTCCGTCTAACATTGGTGGCCAGCGGCGCGATCCGAATCACCGCATAAACGTACAGAGAGTAGCTCACCCCACGACAGAGTCACAATGACCACGAAAGAGAGCGGATCAACCGAGAAATTCCAAATGGAGAAATTGGGGGAGTACAACCATCGTGAACTTAAACAATTCTGCATCGAACTGGGTATCGCTACCACCGGACTGAGTACCAAGGACGATTTTAAGCATGCCCTAGAATCTTGGGCAGAAACCGGGGCTGCCGGAACCCCTGATCAAAGCACCGTAGAAAAAACGACCACGGCCCCGGAAGAGCAAAGAACGGGTCTCTCGCAAGACGAGATCCAGGAAAGAGAAAGGACCCGACTACACGAACTAGAAATGGCCCGACTTAAAATGGACGTTGAACTTAAGTTGGCCGAACAAAAAATCAACTTAGAGCACCTGCGTCTCCGAGAAGAAAGAGAGGAGAAACAGAGACAGAGGGAGCTCGAGAAAAAAAAACTAGCGTACGAACACGAACGAAACCTAGCCGAGATCAACTTACGCAAGCAGAATAAAGAAGCAGGGGTGCCCGAGCGACCCCCCACCCCAGGGGCCACAGACAAAAAGGTACACATCCCCAAGGATGTTGTCCGAGAATACTTCCGAGAGGACGACATCCAGCAATGGTTTAAAGCCTATGAAATCGCTATGACTGCACACCGGATCGATAGAAGCGACTGGGGAGCCGGTCTCTGGGGGAGATTCCTCAATGAGGGCCGCGACACCCTACTACAGCTCCCGGACCACCAGATGACCTCCTACGACCATATGAAAGCGGCCCTCCTCACCCGCTATGGTCTCACACCCGAGATGTACCGTCAGAGGTTCCGAGACTGCACCCGCATCCCGGGTACAACTTGGGTGGACTATGTAACATACTTTAGCCGAGCCTTCGAGGGCTGGATCCGAGGAAGCAACGTCACGACCTACGAGCAACTATTTAACCTGATGGTATGGGAGCATCTGTCGAACAATTGCTTCATTGAACTCCGTCAACACCTCCTCGACAGCAAGTTAACGGATCCCCGGCAGCTCGCAGCAGAAGCTGACCGGTGGGAGATCACCAGAGTGGGCCGGAATGGGTCCTACGAACAGAACCGGAACAACAATGGTCAGCACCGACCCAGAGGAGGAGGAGGGGGCCAAGGGCGAGGAAGAGACAACGCCCCGGTCGCCCCCGCTACCAACACCACCCCCCCGGCCAACCGGGGCAGCACCCCAGCGCGACCGGGGTACAGAGCCAATGTCACGTGTCACCGATGTCAACGAGTCGGCCACTATGCGAACGACCCAAACTGCCCGCAGTACCAGAGCCCAAGACCCCGCCAAGTGGCCGCTGCAGCCCTAGGAGAAGAACAGATCTCCGAGGAACAGGAAGAGTACGAACAAGAGCATCAAGAGTGGGAGCCAGCCGCCATGACTCTAGCCTGCTTAGGGGGGAAAGACATGGTCCCGCGGGTCCCCCTACCCGCTAACACCCAGAGGTACAGCCAATGGGTGAGCATCAATGGACACCAGGCCGAAGCCCTTCGTGACACCGGGGCCAGTGTGACAGCCGTCCGCTGTCACCTGGTGGCCCCAGAACAGTATCTACCGAACATTCTCTGCCCTGTACGATCAGCCGATAACTCGGAGAGCCTGTGTCGGATGGCCTGCGTCCCCTTCGAATGGGGGGGGTCTCCGGCATGTTGAAAGTGACGGTCCGAGACGATGCCCCCGTAGACTGCCTCCTGGGCAATGACCTGGAAAGCTCTCCGTGGGCCGCCGTGGAGCGAAAGGAACACCTGGGGATGTTGGGCGTCCCAGACTGGGCGTGCGTCACCACCCGTTCCATGGCCGCCCGTGCCAACCACCAGCCAGAAGAACCCGAATGGCCGGCGCCACCGCCTCCGGTCGCCCCGGCCGAAAACACCGACCGTAACATTCCCGCCGAACCAGCTCAATCTACCGACCTCGCTAACCTCGACCAGTGGCCTCAAGAAGGGGGGCCCACGCAAGAACAATTTCGCAAAGAACAGAAGACCTGTCCCTCCCTCGAGGGACTCCGCCAGCAAGCGCTCGCCCAAAGCGCAGGGGATACCCCCGGAACTCATTGGGTCTACTGGGACAATGATCTGCTGTACAGCGAGCAAAGAATCGCCGAGCTGGGGAGCAACCGAGTACTAGTGGTACCCCTCCGTTTCAGAGACTTCCTGTTAAACCTGGCCCACGATGTCCCCCTGGCAGGACATCTGGGACAAGATAAAACCTACAGTCGCCTAGTGACCCACTTCTTCTGGCCCAAAATGAGAAACGATGTGCACCAGCATTGCCGATCTTGCCCCACGTGCCAAGCCAGTGGGAAGAGCGGCCGCAAACTAAAGGCTCCCCTGCAACCTTTTCCCGTGGTCACTACCCCGTTTGAGAGAGTCGGAATAGACATTGTGGGGCCCTTGGACCCACGCACAAAACAAGGCCATCGATTCATCCTGGTGCTAGTGGACCACGCCACCCGCTACCCTGAGGCTGTTCCTCTGCGAACTGTGACAGCCCCGGTGGTCGGCCGGGCCCTGATGGGGATCTTCTCCCGTGTGGGCTTCCCCCGAGAAGTCGTCAGCGACAGAGGCACGAACTTTATTTCCAAATACATGAAGTCCCTCTGGCAACAGTGCGGGGTCACCTACAGATTCACCACCCCCTATCACCCTCAAGGGAACGGACTCGTTGAGCGGTTCAACCGCACGCTAAAGGGAATGATCGGGGGGTTGGAAGAGCCCCTCCGTCGCCAGTGGGATGTGCTGCTGCCGTGCCTCCTCTTCGCGTATCGAGAAGTCCCCCAGAAATCCCTGGGCTTCAGCCCATTTGAACTGCTATATGGACACCCAGTGCGAGGGCCGCTCAGTCTCGTCAAAGAAGGCTGGGAGATGCCTCCGCTAAAGAACCCTCCAGATGTCTTCCGGTACCTCCTCACCCTCCGCAACCAGACCCGGCGGTTCAGAGAACTAGCGAAGGCCAACCTAGAGGCCAGTCAAGAGGACATGAAAAAATGGTATGACCAGAACGCCTCATCCATTGAATTCGAACCTGGCCAACAGGTATGGGTGATGTCCCCCACTGAGCCATGCGCCCTGCAAGACAAATGGACGGGGCCCTTCAAAGTAATAGAGCGCAAGGGTCCTGCCACTTATCTCATCGACATGGAATCCTCCCGGAACCCTCTCCGGGTCCTCCACGCTAACAGACTAAAGCCCCACTTTGTGCGAACAGAGCTCAGCCTCCTGATGGCCACAGACACTGGGGTTGAAGAAGACTCCGAGCCTCTCCCTGACCTCCTACGGACTCAAGAACAAGACGGCTCCGTGGATGGGGTCCGGCTCTCAGAGGCCCTCACCAGAGAACAACGCCAGGAGTGTCAAGCCCTCCTATCACAGTTCGCCAACCTGTTCTCCCTCACCCCGGGTGTCACTTCCTGGTGTGTGCACGATGTGGATACCGGGGACAGCCCCCCTATCCGCCACCGAGCCTACCGCGTGCCAGACCGGGTACGGGCCTGCATCCAGGAAGAAATAGCCAAGATGCTCACAATCGGGGTCATCGAGCCCTCAGACAGTCCCTGGGCCAGCCCTGTCGTACTGGTCCCCAAAGCAGCTGCCCCCGGCACCACACCAGAACTCCGGTTCTGCGTCGACTACCGGGGCTTGAATGCGGTCACCAGAACAGACGCGCACCCCATCCCCCGGGCAGATGAACTAGTCGACCGAATGGGAGCTGCCCGCTACCTCAGCATCTTCGACCTGACAGCAGGCTATTGGCAGATCGGCCTCACACCCCGGGCGCAAGAACGTTCTGCCTTCTCCACCCCCGATGGCCATTACCATTTCACGGTCATGCCCTTCGGCATGAAGAATGCCCCAGCAACATTCCAACGGCTCGTCAATCAGGTCCTAGCGGGGCTCGAAGGATTCAGCGCCGCCTACCTAGACGACATCGCTGTATACAGCCACCATTGGACCGAGCACCTCCACCACCTCCGAGCAGTGCTGCAAGCCCTTCAGCGAGCTGGCCTCACGATCAAGGCCAGCAAGTGTCAAATTGGGCAAGGGTCTGTAACCTACCTCGGACACCAGGTGGGAAGCGGCCTAGTGGCCCCGCTACAGCTGAAAATTGCCGCCATCCAGGCCTGGCAGCCCCCCATCACCCAAACCGAGGTACGAGCCTTCCTGGGCCTCACGGGCTACTACCGAAGGTTCGTAAAAGACTATGGTACCATAGTGGGGCCCCTCACAGAACTCACGTCAAAGAACCAACCCAAGAAAGTCACCTGGACTCCAGAGTGTCAAACTGCATTTGAACAATTAAAGGCCGCCATGTGTTCCGCCCCTGTGCTCCAGGCCCCAGACTACAGCCGGGAGTTCGTCGTCCAGACGGACGCCTCCGACCAGGGCATTGGGGCAGTCCTGTCTCAAGTGAACACCGAAGGCCTTGATCAACCGGTGGCCTTCATCAGCCGGAGACTCCTACCACGGGAGCAACGCTGGAGCACCATAGAGAGGGAGGCCTTCGCTGTGGTATGGGCCCTCAAGAAACTCCGGCCCTACCTTTTCGGCACCCACTTCCGGGTGCAGACCGACCACCGCCCCCTGCAGTGGCTGATGCAGATGCGGGGGGAAAACCCAAAGTTACTACGCTGGTCCATCTCCCTACAAGGTATGGACTTCACCGTTGAACACCGGCCTGGGCCAGATCACGCCAACGCGGATGGCCTGTCCCGGTTCTTCCGCCTCGACGAGGAGAGTCCCCAAGAGGATGGGTAACTCTCCCCGCCTTCAGCTGGGGGGGACGCATGTTGGACAGGCCACATGAAGGGCCGCTCTCCCCCGGCCCAACCAGGCCCGAGCCCGAATACGCAAGTACCACACACCACCATTGCACGTCCTCCGTCCCCTCAGGGACCCCTGCCCTCGAGTATGTCGACCTCGTGGGTCCGATCCACTGCCGGCCCACGCGCCCATCCTGGGGCGCCATCTTGGACACTCCACCACGAGGCCGCCTGGCCCCCGATCGACCTCAACCCTGGGCCTGGCCCGGCCTCAGACATCCCGGCACCATCATCCACCCAGGAGGTGAGCGGACTACTTGGCAAGTCAATGGGAGAAAGAGGTGCCGATGGCTCTCCCCCACCAAGTGCCGCTCGCCCATCGCCTCCCCGGGCGCTGGCTCCACCCCCCTGCTGGGTGTCTGGACTCCCCCATCCCGGACCTCCCGACCTCCCAGTGCGAGGGTCCGGACATCAAAGCACACCAGCCCTATAACTGGGGCAGCTCCAGAGCAGGAAGGCAGTTGTATCTTGGAGTCGAGAGACGTAGAGAGGAACTCATCCTGGACGGACTACTGGCGCTGCCATAGCTCTGTCCTGTGCACCATCGTCCTGCCTGTTGGCGCTGCCACAGTCGTCGTAACCTTCATCCTTCATCGTCGTCGGGATCTGCTGGCGTGGCCGCGGACCGTTGTAACCGTCATCTTCCACCGGGACCTGCAGGCTCCGCCGCGGACCGTCGTCCTTCCTTCATCCATCTCGGGACCTGCTTGGCTCCTCCACGGCCCGATCATCTAGAACGCCGAGCTCGAGGATTGAGAGCTATTTTGTACTCATTGATAACTAAGACTGTCCCGCTACCCCTTTCCTAAACCAGAGACTAGAACCGAGGGGACCCCTGAGTCCAGACCTCCTTGTATCCATCATCGTAACCTAAGAATTGCATATAAAGTCTCGTTAACCTTCAACCTTGTGTGGTGTCTGTCTGTGGGGGGGAAGTTACTTATCTGTACAGTCGTTGGAGACGGCTCTCCCTGGAGACCTCTCCCCGTAACCTCGGCCGACCCTCCCGGTCCGTCTAACACTCAATATGTTACCAGAGATTTTGTCTTACCCATCTAGTTTTACTTTAACTATTGAGCAGAAGGGGGCCTGCGGCTGCGACAATAGGTCTCCGCAGGACACCCTTCATTTTGTACTTTTATGTCCCTTTTATCAGATGCACCGACGCAAATTATTTTGGGCTATATTGAAGGAGGCAAAGTTTCAACATGCTAAAACTGCCTTACTCTTCTTACAAAGAGCAAACGACATGCGACCATTATGCTCCATTATGAATTTTTAAAAAGTGGCAGTAAGATTAAGAACTACAAGAGGTAATGCTGATGTTAGTGTCAATTTTAAAGGATGAATGTAAATTGAGTTTTATCACTGTGTTCCATTTCTTTGAGTCATAAATCTGAGATGAATTTAATTATTTTGTTCACTGTACATATGCATTTTTCATGATGGTTTTTAATCATCGAAATAAAGATTTACTTGACTTGACTATAGGCCGTAGCTGCTAGATATGACCTCCCAGGGATTGTTGACAATCTTATAAATCCCAAGTAGTGCCTTCTTTAATGTTCCTAGATTGCCAGTAACTAGTGAGTAATAATATTTGTTATCTGATGCCTTGCATCAAAGCTCTTGCCTAGTAAAGCCAAATTCTAGCTGTAGCAATGACTGACTTGTATGTTTTGGTAGACTGTAAATTCACCTGTAGGCACTATACTGTACTTGTCCAATGTGAATGGTGGTTTCCCAGGATAACAGGGCCTCAGCACAGCATTTGACAGGGTAGGCAGATCGAAGCTCTGGGCAGTGCTGAAGTCCATTGGTGTGGATAGTGCACTTGTCACTTTTCTGCACGATTTGCACATGGGGCTTGAGGCCTCTGTAACATTTGGCCCCAATCGGGAGTGCACTATGCACTTTAAGCTGGTTAGGGGAGTGTGAGGGCTGCAATTTAGCACTGATGCTTCTTATCCTATATATTTACCATTTGTTGTCTTTCCTAGTAGAACAGTGTAAGGATGTCCCAAAGATGGATGATCGATATATCAAGGTGTTGCTATATGCGGACGATACAGTCCTTATAGCGTGTGCGGTTATTGGCCGTCTGCATCTGCTAATCTGATCTATATTATTTATGGATAGAGTGTGCCTGAAAACCAATTTCTCCAAATCATATACTACGGTCCTTGGCCCCGCCAAAACCAACCTGTTATCTGGGCTTATTACTATATACAGTATATAGTAATAGGCCCCGATAACAGAATACATTAACCCTGCCACTTTAATGGCCTTTGATCGAATAGTCTTTAGATTTGGTTATATATATAATATAGGAAACTGAATTGGCAATTTCTACATAATGGCCAGGCACAGTCCTTTAACAGAGGATCAAATATTGATCTTAATAAAGCTAAATGTATTCTGAAGGTGGGTTTTGGCAGCGAGAATTGGGGATATAAGGAATGCAATCTAATTCAGGTGGCGGAAAATAAACTCCTGAGAAAGATCCTGAGGTTGCACCAAAGTGTCCCTATGGAGATTGTACATGAGGAACTGGGGGTTGGATATATTTCTGATAATATGCACGCCCCGTGAGCAACCTTGGTAACCCTGAGTTATTCTCAGATCCAAATACTATTACTAAAGCAGATATTCCAGGGTCAAGCAAGCCTTTTTATGTAAATGAGTGTTTGTCCAAAAATTGTCTTGTGTACTATTTATTGATCGCATCCACGAATCTTATTGAATCATACCTGCTGCTTGACATACCTGTTAACCTCAGACGATGCTTGACATACTTTCTACTGAACTTGTTTACCCAGCTATTAGTAGGCTGGCGTAAGTCTTCAGAGCCTCCGCTTTGCACTTGCGACATTGATGCTATATTTGATACCTTGCACTTTTTAATTTTAAAAAGTTTAGCCTGCCTTATTGTATCTTCAAGTTTTAGACTCACCTTCTGTTTTTATGTCTCTTGGTTTTTAGTGGGGCTGTTTCATTAATATCCATGAATGTTATGAGGAAGTGTTTGCTTACATGGTCAGACTGTTCTTTTGTTACATTTGTATCTCTGTTTTTATATACTTTTGTGATGTGTTTAATTTAAATCGGATAACGTGCTTATTGATTGATTGAATATTGGAAACAGTACATATTAGTTTGGCAACGTACCAGCAATTGTTTACTTTTTTGACTATGGGACAGTACCATAGATAAGTATATGTATTTCACCTTTTGTTCGCTGTTAGATGGCCACCAGTTATACCACTACTGATGAGCAAATTTCAACTCTGTCCCTTTTCAATGTTTACACATGTATTCTATGTATTGGCACTCCTTCGATGCCTTTTCATGTAAACAATACTGTTGTGTAGAGACCCGTTGGGGAGGTATGTGACGATAAGTGGCCAGTGGGAGGCTACGACCTTGAATCTATGTTCAATGTATGCCCCCCCCCCCTAGGCCTACAAGCGGTCAGATTAGCTTCACTGGGTCCATTTCTGTTGGATCTTCTTGAGGGTCGAATAACAATTGGGGGAGGCATGAATGATGTGTCACAGTGGAACTGGACACCCTGAGGGGCGTTGTGGCGGAAATAAATCTGGGCCCACTGGGTGAGTTCCTCTGAATAATGGGGATCAGTGATGTATGGAGGCATCAGCACCCCTGTATTCAAAAGTATACACATATTTTGACGACTCATGGGAGCCTTTTCAGACTCGATGATATTCTTACCCTGGCCTGTAGTCTAGGAGACTTCTGCAAGGCAATACACATAACACAAGGGGTATTGGATCACTCCCTGGTAGGCTGTTAGAAGTGGTCCTTGTGGGTTCCCAGGGAGATTACACCTTAACCCAAAAAATTGACCGCTGGTACCTTAAGGACCATAAATTCAAAGCAGCCATTAAAAAAGGGGCATAGCAATTCTGTGATAAAAAAGGAAAATAAGTTGAAATGGCTTGCCCTAGAGATTGCAGTGTCCACTTTAGAAACCCAAGTAGTGGAGGGAAGGGTGGATGACTCAGATGCGAGACAGACTGCAGATACGACAAAAAGAGTTGAGGTACTTAATGGAAGACACAGCCTTAACTCTAGCGTGGGCCACACAGCATAGACTGAATGACGTAGGGGACAAGGCAAACAAACTCCTGGCATGGTTAGACAAAAAAAGAACTGAACAGAAGTGGGTCCCCAGAATAATAGGCAAAGTAGGCCACAGACAGGTGACTGGCAAGGAAACTTCAAATTCAATTATCAAGAGGAGAAGGAGGATTAGATAACTAGTCCGTATCCCCACATTATATATGTATCATCAAGAAGAACTAGTTTCAGTGTACGTGATAAAGAGGTGCTGTATGTTTAAGGTAAAAAGAAAAATATTTTTTCTTTTTTATGAAGCCCTCACCCACCAACCAAGTTGGTGGCATGCTTCATCATCGGGCCCACCTGGTGACACCGAGTGTGTCCCTGGTGTGCTACAATGCCTCTTTACAGGGGAGCGAGTATTTTACTGAGTGTGCACTGAGGTAGTGTGAAAGTGACATTTAAAAACTGTACAGTGGTCCCCTTACCCACAGGGATTTATTTTAATGTTTGGGCCACTGGCAGTAGTAAAAGCAAGGCGGTGGATGTGGGTGGAGTAAATATTACAAACTCCTACATCCAACAGACGGTCTACAAGTTTCAGCCAGGCCTTGTGTATGTACTGGCTTTATTCAGGACCTTAAAGTTAAAGTGTGGGATCTATACTTAAGTGACCAAAAAACGTGATGCACTCTCTAAGGTGCACTAAGTGTAAGAGGGGGATTCCCTCTCAGAGTATTCCTGTAAGGCAAAGACATGCAAGCAAGAACAAATAAAAACATACAGACGAACATACAAATATTTGCAAAATCTAGCACTTTATGCTGAAAGTCCCGTAAATAGTGATACTGCCGCAGTGACCTGCAAGGATGCGGAAAGAACGGCGGTGTAATGCCAAGGTGAAGGCAATATGGGGCATTTAGCGAGTTATGCGCTACTGTGTTAACGATTGTGCATCTTGGCGGGTAACTGTGCTATAATTCTTACATTTGCGTTTAGCAGGGAACACCTCATGAGATCCCGACAGGGGTTTGAGGCTGTTGGTTAAATCTGAAAAAAGAAAAGGAAAAAAGGCATGGTAGCCATAGTGAAGCGCTAGAAAAGAAGGGCTTACACGGGTAGAAGCAGAAAAGCGATCTCGGTGCACCCGTATGAAAACCTAGGGCTAGATGTAGGTAGGAAAGATTTACAGAGTTTAAATTACCGAATTTTACCGATTCAGTAATTTAAAATCGGTAAATCAATGGGTCCGACATGTAGGTATTCCAGATGTGCTGGAATACCGAATCGGATGAATTCGGTATTTACCGATTTGGTAAATACCGATTTGGAAATGCCCATTCATTCCTATGGGCTTTGAAGCCCATAGGAATGAATGGGCATTACCGATTCGGTATTTACCGAATCGGTAATTATCCGATTTTCACAAGGGTGCAGGGGGTGTCACTTTGACACCCTCTGGCACCCCCAAAACAGGCACGGGTGCCATGTGGCAGGCATAGCTGCCCTAAGGGCAGGTCTGCCTGTCACATGGCATAGGTGTGCATGCACACATGTGCATGCACACCGGAATCGGTATTTTACCATCAAATTGGATTTGATGGTAAAATACCGATTTGTTAAGGCTCCTGGGACTCTGAAGAGTCCCACCTACATATGGGTGGCTCCGAATCGGTAAATTTACCGATTTTTTATTTTACCGAATCGGTAAAATAATGCCCCCTACATGCCAAATCTTGTATACCGGTCGGTAACGGCTGAAAATACCGATTTTCGGCCGTTACCTACCGACCTACATCTGGCCCCTAGTCGGCTGCTGCGGGTCTCCGTCGGTAGTGCGGCCATGTCTGTTGCCTCCTTAAATATGCCACATGCTTTGCCGGTATGGCATGTGTGCTCAATTCCCACTGGGTTCTGTGAACGAGAGGGGAGGGGGGAAGGACATAGATGACAGACTATCAGGAGCCCTCGTGGTGAAAGCGGCCATCTAAGATGATGTGGCGCGGATGTGCCTGGTCATCATGGAAACAGAATAAACTATTCTGAAGGTGGGCATGGCCATGTTTCAAGGCCGTTCAGTGTATTTCGCCTGGTCGGAGCATTAGTGTGTAACAAAGCCCTATATGGAGGGAGTTACTGAGAAAAAAGCATAGGGAAATAAAACCATTGGGAGAAGTATTTCTGGAGGCAGAGTGGTTGGCATTGTGTGCGTGTCAATCATGCATATCGTCCGGTGAGGTTACTGGGACTAAGGGTGTTATATGCCTTCTTGGGACGGGGGAACAAGGTGCGGTGTTGGGCAAAAAGTGTCCGAAGGGGTCAATGCATCGTACGTTTAGTCAGGAATGGATCTTGATGCCCCTGTGTCCAGAGTATATAGGGAGAGATGGGGGATCTACTGTGTTTTTCATGATCCTGCCTCGCTACCCTTGTTTAGGTAGTTACTGGTCAATAGTTAAGGCTGTGCCAAGGGATAGGGTCATTTAAACCATGTAGCTGGGTGGATAGGCGGTAAATCCACCATTGTTCCTTCTTATGTTATATTATGTTATGTTAAAAAATGTCTTGTTAAGCGCGCTGCCACTGAATGGTTTCCTGGCGCTGATAATAGACAGAGAACAGTGTTTGTCTGAAGAGCAAGGTTTTTACAGCTTTCCTAAATGACATGAGGTCCTGACAAGTCCGGATCTCAAGGGAAAATGTGTTCCACAGACGGGATGCCAGAACGGCAAATCTGCAACCTCCTCTGCGCTTGCGTTTGAAGGCAGGTATCTGGAGGAGGGCCAGATGGGCTGAGCGCAGATTGCGGGACGGAATATGCCTAGTGATGAGTTTATCAATAAACATAGGGCTTTTGCAATGGAGGGACTTGAAAATCATGCATCCGGTCTTGAAGGAGCAGCGTTGGGCCATGGGGAGCCAATGAAGGTGCCTAAGCAAGGGGGTTGCTGAATGCAATCTAGGTTGTGCCGTAATCAGTCTTGCTGCATAGTTCTGCACCATCTGGAGGCGCCTCAGCAGGTAGAGGGGTAGGCCTAGATATATAGAGTTAGCATAATCCAGGTGGGAGAGCACAGCGGTGATCACCACCTGGATGATGGCCTCTGGGGTGAAGAAGCGTTGCACCTTCCGGATTTTTCTGAGCTAAATGAAGCACTTGGAGACCACCTGACCTACTTGTGCTTTTAGTGAAAGATCACTATTCAAGGTGACTCCAAGTGTCTTTGCTGAGGGGGAGGGGATAGGGGCTTGACCCATGTCCGATGGCCAGTAATGTGGAACCCAGTGTTTTGCACTGTCACCTGTGAGTACCAGCTCGGTTTTTCCAGGGTTTAGTTTTAGATGATTTTGGTTTATCCAAGTTTGAATTAAACTCATGGTAGACTGAAAATGGGAAATAGAGGAGATAGAATTGCCAATGGTAAAAAGCAGTTGCAGGTCATCTGCATAATTAAACACTGTCACCTGTTTGTCTCTTAAGGCCTGGATTAGAGGAAGAATATTGATATTGAACAGGTGGGGTGACAACGAGGAGCCCTGTGGAACTCCACAAGTGATGGTTTCTTTAATTCCAGCCAGGTCTCTAAGACGAACCGCCTGGGATCGATTCTCAAGGAAGGACTTCAACCAGCAGGCCGCTAGGCCCCCAATGCCAGCCCGGTTGACACGGTCGACCAAGATACTATGGTCGACCGTGTCAAACGCGGCCGGCAGATCTAACAGTACCAAGGCCTGGGGGGAACGTCTGTCAGCGCAGTCCTGGAGCGTATCTAGGATCGCAACTACCACTGCTGAGTAGGAACTTTTCATTGTTAGTGTTGTTATAGTCAAAGTGTTCGATCACTGTCCAGGACATGTCATTAGTAGTGTGTCCCAGTTGTAAGCAGGGATCTGTTAAGCAACTGATACCTTTCTTACACCGGATTGTGATGCGGCACTCCACTATTCTAGTCCTGATTTTGCATGTCGTCATGCCCACATAGCGTAGGCCGCATCGACATTCATTCAGATAGACCACATTTGCAGAGTTGCTGTTGGTGCGTCGTAACTGCTTCCAGGTAGGTTTTAAATGTAACATTCACACCACCTCACCACACACTCAGTTAAATACCTGCTCTGCTGTAAACAGTTGTTGTAGCACACCAGGGACACATTCGGCGTCGCCAGGTGTGCCCGATGATAAGGATTGCCACCAACTAGATTGGAGGGTGAGGGCTTAAAAAAAAAGAAAACATCTTTTTCTTTTTACCTTAAATATACAGCCCCTCTTTATCACATACACTGAACCTAGTTCTTATTGATGATACATAAGGACATTTCAAAGGCATTTGGTACATATCGTAAGTCGCTCTACTCCTCATCATACGGAGGGCAAATGTAAAGTCTTCCTTAGAGACATACGAATACTGATAATATACATGACGGATAGGAAGATGTTGGACAGGAACTTGTCTGCGGAGGTACTTAAAACTGCTACACGCGCATTACAATCAGGGAAGGCAGTGAGTCTGAATGGTCTACTGGTCGAACTATTTATGTTAATGCTTGATAAGGCGGCACAACACCTACTCACAAAGTATATAGAGGCTAAAGAAGAAGGGGTACTTCCTCCTGACCAAAGAGTGGCAGCAATTGTAGTAATCACCAAAGAGGGAAAACTCCCAGAAAAATGTGGGTCGTATTAACCAATCTTTTTACTAAACTATGAGGCAAATGTGTTGGCCAATGCCCTCTCCAAGCACCCAGAGGTAGTTATCACCTAACTCATACACCCAGATCAATCTGTATTTATGCCCCACCGAAGTACAAGGCTTAACCTCTGCTAGCTGTTTGGGGTCCTACGTACAGTATCCACAAATGAGTCAGACCCGATGGACCTCTTATCCCTAGATGCCAGAATGGCTTTCAACAGTGTAGAATGGAGCTACCTATTTGCTGTGCTGGACCAACTGGAATTTGGACCCAATTGTATTGGAATGGGTAAGACTCCTACACTCCCAACCTCTCACAAGGGTGAGAGTCAACACGATAGTCTCACGAGTATTTGCTTTACAAAAGGAGACCAGACTGGGTTGCCCACTGCCCACTCTCCTCCTTGCCCTGGATTCTGTGTGGCATGGGTAAGACAGGACCCACTGATCTGGGACATATCAATAGGGGAGGAATGGGGAGAATGCATATCCCTCTATGTAGACGATGTTCTGCTCAACGTCCGAAATAAACCTATAGGACAGACTAAAGATTTTTAGTCTTGAGAAAGATGGAGTGAACAGTCCTTTCCATCGAAACGCGTCGACGCACTTCTTTTGTACAATTCAAAGATTCCAGCACTTTAATATTAGCACAGATACAGTAGTGTGTTGTATTAAGGGTGATAATTAGGACACAGAGTGTACCAATTGTATTGCATAATTTTGATGTCTTACCTGTTTCTGTCCATTCATGTGATTATGCAGGTCATAATCTCTGGTACATGTAATTAACTTGCATTTGAATTGTATTCTTTTCTGTAATTATTTTAGGGAACAGTTTTTTATTTTATAGTTTTTTATTGTGTTTTTAACCTTATATTAAAAACAAACTTTTCAATTGTATACTGAATAAAATTGATATTTTTTTACATCTAGTTGTCATTCCATGATTGACAAATTTATGTGCCATAAAGGTGTTGCTTGTTTAAGGGGAGCCATTTAGTTTAGGCTTTAAAACCTAATTTCCCTTGACAGTGTTAAGGGGTACCTCTCATTTTTTTAAATAAAACGTCAGAAATACACAGCAGTCCGTCGACAGAATACTTCAAATCTTCTGCATCTATTGGGACTATTCGGGATATTGTGTTAACTTGGACAAATCCTAACTTTTCCCTCTGACAAAAGGTACCCCAGAACTCACAGCATGATGTAGGGTACCAATCGAGTTATAATATACACAGAGTGTCCACAGGTCTACCAACAATAGAGCTACCTTAGAAAGACATAAACCTCCAAATTAAGTGTGTAACTAGATAATAAAATCCCCTTACAAATAAGGATACCCATCAGTCACCATTCGATACTGCCCTAGTCATCATCTGGGCTTCCTTAGATATTCCCAACATGAATCATAAACAATGTTAACTAGGACTGGGTTGAAACGTCCTGCATCTAATCATGAAGCACAGGATCACCTTATAGATGTCAAATGATGGTACTGATTGATGGGGGAGAATGAAAAACTTGCAGTTCGTAAGATATGTGAAAAATGTGTGACTTAAAATTGGGTAAAGTGAGAGAAACAAGTGTTTATTATTATCGCTCAATTGCCCAAGATTAAAAACAGTGCAAAAAATGGCAGCTTTAACAAATATCTGCCAAGATGGTTCAATGTGAGATAAAATAAAATAAAATTGAAGAACCATTTCAACTGGACTCCCAGGTGTCTGGTCAGCTCCTCCTGTATGTGGATTACTCAGCCACTGTGAAGTGCATAATCAAAATTGGTTACATGTCGAACAAAAGGAAGAAGAAAAAGAAATGTTGGTGTCTCTGTATATAGACATCCTAAGCTGGCACAATTATCATCTGCAAGTGTTTCATCAAGGTCAACATCAGGCAGTATAGGTATGTTTATGCACATAGTATGTAACCACTCCGGCTTACCTAGTTAGCAGGAGGATACGGCCTCACCTCACCTGGCTGCAACTCAGGGAAAAGAAGCACAGCTCTATAAAAATCAAAGAAGGCATAGACATAAACAATGTCACGTAACCTGCTTCTAACGATAAGTCTGTGCACTTCAGAAAAATAATACCATCCTTGACAGTTATCATATACTTCATAAGTAAGTCTTCGTGGTCCTTCTGTTGTTATAAAGGACTAAATGTTCCTAGCCAACAGTTTGGAGTCAATATAATTATAGAGAGTATACTTATATTCCTCAAGCAAATGATTAAGAGTGCAATCAGAAATCGTGGATTCTTATAATAGCGTATAGTCTCTCCGTACGTTGCACGCTAATATTTTGGAATGCCAGATTCTCAGTATGTCCGCACACGGGGGACAAAACGGCTCTAACACGCAAAATCGTCAATATATAGCAAACCACGCATACCAAAAGGTGTTGGATAGTATAATACACCTTGCCCTAGTCCATACATAGATAAGGATGTATGACTATCTAGTTAAATTCCAATGGCATTACTGCCAGTATTACGGCCAGTCTATACTGTTAAAATCAGGAGCCCCGTGATGACTATCCGGTAAACCTGTCATCGGAGCCCCTGTGGAGTCAGCCATCATACACCGTTACACTGGCTTACGCTCAGATAACAAACAAACATCGCCAACTCACCTCTCCATTGGTACTCCAAACGGTCTACCGAGCCGTTTTGGGGAGGTGACTGGCGGCGTACCTCTGCCATTTTTATTTCAGTTTGTTTGCTATTGGAGCATGTGATGCATCAAAGGCGATCACTTGTTCACAGCCCGCGTAACAGGGAGTCTGGGAAATAGAGTTCCCTATACACGTCACACGCCCATGGTACCCCATTACAGCTACTGTCATCTCCAGGCATTGGAGCATCAACTCACTCCTAGCACAATCCATTCTGTCAACAACTGTACATCAAACGATTAGCTGTGTGACTCTGAGAATCCCATTTTCAAAAATGAGGGAAGCTAAGCTGATCGGCGTAACAAAATCTCTTTTGTCCAAAACTTTATTGACAATGTTGTTATTATTAATGTATGGGCATTCTACGTGTTAATGATAATGTGTGGGCATGCTACAAGTTGATAAAGCCTCCTGTACATCCACCGTCTTCATCTTGGTTGATTCGCTATTAGAACACGTAGTAAACCAAGGCGATCACGTGTTCACAACCGGCATGACAGGGAGTCTGGGAAATAGAGTTCCCTGTCCGCGTTGCTCTGCAATGGAAAAAGGGACCCAATTATAGTCATCTTCAAGCAATAGGGTATCCATCTACTACTTCGATAGTCTTTACTATCAATACTGTGCATCAAAAGATTTTCGCTCCTAGCCTGGCGAACCTGTACGTCCACAGCTTCAAGCAGGAACATATTTTTTTTCTTTTCAAAACCGTATTTATTGAGAGTTCAAGTAAGCATCAATACAGTTCTCCACAATCAGGAGGATACTGTCAATAATATGCAGGTAGTAGTTTGACTATGAACCCAAATTTTAGGAAACAATCCCCACCCCACCCCCTGCCCCACCAACCCCCGGAAACACCCCCCAACACCCTTCCCCAACTACCCACCCCTTATCCCACCCTATCCCAGTGCACGTGTTCACAAAATAGCAACGACAGTTGTAAGGCAATGCAGGTGTCGGTTAACAACCTAAGTCACATGGTCCACATCTGGAGGTAGCACATCATCAATGTCAATCGGGGGGTCAAGAGTAAGCCCCCTGTAGTCCGCCCACTGTTTCCAGATTTTATAGTGATTCCGGGGACACCCCCTGGCTTCGAATACAGGTAGTTCCAGCCCTATGAGAAAGTCTAATCCCGCCTTCCAGGTGCTGAGTGGGGGGGCACATTCACTTTTCCAAGCCTGAGCAAGATCCCGTTTAGCCACTACCAGCCCCAATAGCAAAAGATGTCATTTGTAAATGTTGCCCCCAACGTTCTCCAGGACATGGAGGAGGCCCAGTCTAGGCGTACGGGGGAGGTCCCACCCCAGCACCTCCGATAGGCAGTCCCAGACCCCAGTCCAGAATCTGGTCAGGCCCCCACAAGACCACACCGTGTGAAAGAGTGTCCCCCTTTCAGCTCCACACCTCAGGCACTCCGGGGCGGCAATAGGGCCCGCTCTCCACAATCGTTCCCTAGTGTAGTATGCCCTGTGAAGGTACTTAAATTGAATAAACCTGAGGCGGACAGCAATAGCAGCCCCACGGGGGGATTCAAGGGCCTCACGCCAGTCATCCTCATCCAAGGGGCCAACATCATTCTCCCAGGAGGCCTTCAGTGTCAAGAGGGAAGAGGAGCAGTGCGTAACCAGGGAGCGGTATATTTGAGAAACCTTCTTGTCGCCCAGGTCCCCCATAAAGAGTTCCGCTTCAATGGGGCTAAAATCAGGGAGTTGATCTAAACCCAACAGGCTAGGGCCGAGGGCATGGCGGAACTGGAGGTACCTGAAGAATTGGGACTTGGGCATATTGAATTCAGAGCTAAGGTCCTGGAAGGACTTAAGTGTAGTCCCAGTGAGGACATGACCGAGGGACGAAATTCCGATCGCATCCCAGCCTCCAAAACCCGACAGGGAAGCTAGTGCCGGAAGCAAACCATTATTCCACAGCGGAGTCTCAGCGGTCAACCTGCCCCACCAACCCATGCGGCGCAAAGCTTGTCGCCAGATCGCGAACACCACCTGGGTGACCCTCGGCAGCGTCCTCCTCCACCCGGCCGAGTACAGTAAGGTATGGAGCGTGGCACCTCCCATCAGAGAGTGCTCTAATGCATAAGCCAGATCACTAAGGTCTCCATACCACCACTCATTGAGCACCAGAGGTGGGAGGCCTGGTAATAGGACAGAAGATCAGTGGAAGCTAGTCTACCACAGTATGTAGAGAGAAAGCATGTCCGCAGTGCCACCCTGGAAGCACCCCCGGCCCAAAAAAACCGGCCAAGCACTGAGTTGACGCGACGGAACCACTGCGGGTCAATTCTATACGGGTGATTCTGCAGTTGATAGAGAAGGCGTGGCAGGGCCACCATCTTGAAAATGGCGGATCTACCATAGATATTGAGGGGCATGCGCGTCCAAGTCTTAACATCCATCTGGACCCTGTCCCACACTGGCTGCACGTTCCGGTCCCATGCCACCGTAGCCGAGGCCGATAGGAAGACGCCCAGATATTTCAGGCCATCGACTGCCACATGAAGGGTCGCGGCCCATGGGCATGTCACTGGTTCACCCCCCAGCACCCACAGGGTCGACTTGCGCGGATTAAGAAAGAGCCCCGACGCCTCACCAAACTCCCGCATCATGTCCAGTATGCGAGGGCCCGTGCGGTGCAGATCGGTCATGAAGAAGAGAACATCGTCCGAATACAAGGCTATGCGATCTGAGAGGTCCGCCCCCCACACAAAGCCTCGATAAAGGGCGTCCCGGTGCACTCGGGCGGCCAGGGGCTCCATGGCCAACGCAAAAAGGTATGGGGAGAGGGGACACCCCTGACGAGTGCCCCTGGCAATGGGGAACCGCTCGGAGACCGCCCCAGAGACACGTACCGAGGCAGTTATGTCTGTATAAAGCAATTTCACATAGGAGATGAACACCGGCCCCAAGTTGAAAAGCGGCAGAAGGGCAAAGAGATAGGTCCAGCTGACCGAATCGAACGCCCTATCAATGTCAGCGAGCAATAGCGCTGCCCGATCCCCAGTCGCCCCCACTGCGTCTATCGCGGCCTGTGCACTCCGAATGTTGTGTCTCGTCGCCCGGTGCGGCATAAAGCCCGCCTGGTCCGGGTGGACGAGGTCCGTAATATGCGGGAGCAGGCGGTTCGCCAGCGCTTTGGCCAGGAGCTTGGCTTCAAAATTGATCAGGGAGATAGGGCGATAGGACTTGTGGCGATCGGGGGGGTCTACCCGGTTTTTGGAAGACCACAAAGGAACATATTTTAACATCAACAAATCCCTTTCGTGACTCTATACGAGTGTGGAAACGCTATATCGACGATATTTTCATCATATGTCGAGGAAACATTGGCGATCTTCATCTGTTTTTTACAATGGCAGGAATGAATTCTTACGGTTCACAGTTGATAGGGACAAAAAAAACATTTGGCCTTTTTGGATTTACTTATAACAGCCACTGCTTGGGTCTCGAATCAGAACTATACAGAAAACCAATGGCAGGTAATTCTTTGCTTTGTTATGATAGTTTTCATCCTAAGTCTCTGAGGAATAACCTTCCATATGGACAGTTCTTGAGAATACAAAGGAACTGTTCCACGAAGGATGGATTCAAAGAACATTCCACTTCTTTAGCCAAACATCTGAAATCAAGGAAGTACCCAAAGAAACTGGTGTGTCGATCACTGAAACGTGCAGCCAATAAAAATCGAGATATAGTATCAAAGAAGAGGGTTGACCCAATAAAGTCACTGGGACCTGGGTATCTAGCGTTAAGAATATAGGGGTCCCAGTGAGGGAAGAGAGCGTATTATTTAGAAACAATTAAATGAAACCAGTAAACAAAGAATACATCTATAATGTTTAATTCACATTATAGGAAAAAAGCAATCATAAACAAATTCAGAAATTGTAGTTGTACTAGTGCCCCTGGGGGTAAGGGGGACGTGCAGTCATGAGGGTAGTGTAAGGGGGGAATTTGTGACAATAAAAAACACGTATCTATCAAACATTAGTATGAATTCAATGTCAGATACACAGAAAAACGATCATAAATCGACATAATAGTTCAAAATACACATGCCCCAATGTCCATATTATACAAGCATCTTGGGTAGGAGGAGGCTGTGTGCAAAGAAGCGTGTCAACGTTTCGACCCTATTAGAGCAGGAATCAATGGAGTCCTTGCATGTGGGTCTTCATCAGGACGGGAGAGGGGTAGTGGGGCAGACAACCTGAATAAATCAGTGTTGGTGAATAATAATCAGGATAAGAATCGATGAAAGACATTCAATCTTGTTAAGTAAAGTCCGATATCCCAAGGGGATAGGGCAGAAGATCCGGGCACTGGGCGGGGAGGAACCACTCTACGTATCGAATTGTGAGGAGATTCTCATTGTGTCCCAGATGTAAGAAGGATTACGTCCGTATGGACATTGGGGCATGTGTATTTTGAACTTTTATGTCGATTTATGATCGTTTTTCTGTGTATCTGACATTGAATTCATACTAATGTTTAATAGATACGTGTTTTTTATTGTCACAAATTCCCCCCCTACACTACCCTCACGACTGCACGTCCCCCTTACCCCCAGGGGCACTAGTACAACTACAATTTCTGAATTTGTTTATGATTGCCTTTTTCCTATAATGTGAATTAAACATTATAGATGCATTCTTTGTTTACTGGTTTCATTTCATTGTTTCTAAATAATACGCTCTCTTCCCTCACTGGGACCCCTATATTCTTAATAAAAATCGAGAAGCATTGCTCGAATCTACCACACCAAAAGAGATCACACAAAGATTGACCTTTGTAAACACGTATAGTACAATGTCTAATGACAGTCAGAAAGTCATCAGAAAGCACTTGTCGATTCAAAACACAGGACAAGAATCCATACAGCCCCTTCTCTTTGCTTTAAAATGAGGTCCACATTTGAAAGACCAGTTGGTTCACACTAACTAACTGTACAGTACAACTTGCTGTAGGCACCATGTGGGACTTACCGGCTGTACAAGGCCACCATCCGTGTGGGACGTGTGCAACTTGCCCCCAGACACAGAAATCGGTCACTATATATATAGGTACAAGTCGCCCATGGCAACAGAACAAGTTCACCAACTGTAACAGTGACAAATTATTATATATGATCACTTGCCCATGCCATTTAAGATACATAGGCATGACAACACGAAAAGTCAAGTTACGGATTTCCGAGCACAAAAGCACAGTATGCTGGTCCAACTGACTTTAAATGGACGGTTTTGGAACAACCCTTCATTTCAGACCACGTGACCGATATTTATAAATATCTGTTGGTTAGAGAACAGAAATGGGTGTTTAGACTGGGGACTGACAAAGGGGGTCTGAACGATGAAATTCCTTGGGCATCACTATAAAGCTGCAGTTTAAGAGCAAATGCACTACTCTTGTTCCTTTGGCTGTATTCCTTACAGGGACAGTTCCAAATAAATTGTCATACATCAAATCGATTCATGCCATATTGGCTTCATATTGCCAATTAACAACGCAGAATGCATATATTTTTCTTGAAATATACTCCTTCTAACTGATATTGGAGTAACAGTTCTCTGTAGCTACAATATTGATATGAGCTAATAGTTTGTACCTTTAAACAAATATTTTGTACCTTTAAACATACAATAGGTTCCACCAACACTCAGTATGCCCATTTTCTATTGATAACACCATGGTCAATAAAGTTTTTTTGACATAGTTGAGCTTGCGACGATGCACAACTTATCTTCCTTCGTTTTCAGAAAAAGGACTGTTAGTATCACACAATAAATCTTTTGATGTACAGTTTTGATAGTATAGACTATCGAAGTAGTGGATGGATACCCTATTGTTCGAAGATGACTATAATAGGGTCCCTTTTACCAATGCAGAGCAACGCGGACAGGGAACTCTATTTCCCAGACTCCCTGTCACGTGGGTTGTGAACACGAGATCGCCTGGGTTTACTACATGTTCTAACAACGAATCAACCAAGATGAAGACGGTGGAAGTACATGAGGCTTTATCAACTCGTAGCATGCCCACACATTACCATTAACACGTAGCATGCCCACACATTACTAATAACAACATTGTCAATAACGTTTTGGACAAAAGAGATTTTGTGACGACAATCAGCTTAGCTTCCCTCGTTTTTGAAAATGGTATTGTCAGTGTCACATAATGAATGCTTTGATGTACAGTTGTTGATAGAATGGATTTTGTTAGGAGTGAGTCGATGCTCTAATGCCTGGAGATGATAGTAGTTGTAATGGGGTTGTAATGGGTTTGCAATACGTATAGGGAACTCTATTTTTCAGACTCCCTCATACGTGGGCTGCGAACATGTGATCACCCTTGATGCATCACATGCTCCAATAGCAAACAAACTGAAATAAAAATGGTGGAGGTACGTCACCAGTCACCTCCCCGAGACGGCTTGGTAGACCGTTTTGAGTACCGATGGAGAGATGAGTTGGCGATGTTTGTTTGTCATCTGAGCGCAAGTCAGTGTAATGGTGTATGATGGCTGACTCCACAGGGGCTCCGATAACGGGTTTGCCGGATAGTCATTGCGGGGGATCCTGATTTTAACAGCATAGACTGGTCATAAAACTGGCAGGGTTGCCGTTGGAATTTAACTAGATAGTCATACATCCTTATCTATGTATGGACTAGGGCAAGGTGTATTATTCTATCCAACACCTTTTGGTATTCGCTGTTTGGTATATTGACGATTTTGGGTGTTAGAGACGTTTTGTCGTTCTTGTGCGGATTTACTGAGAATCTGGCATCCCAAAATACTAGCATGCAACGTACGGAGAGACTATACTCCAGTATAAGAATCCACGGTTTCTGATTGCACTCTTAATTGTTTGCTTGAGGAATATAAGTATACTCTCTATAATTATATCGACTACAGACTTTTGGATAGGAACATACAGTCCTTTATAACAACAGAAGGACCACGAAGACTTACTTATGAAGTGTATGATAACTGTCAAGGATGGTATTATTTTTCTGAAATGCACAGACTTATTGTTAGAAGCAGATTACATGACATTGTTTATGTCTATGCCTTCTTTGTTTTTTATAGAGTGGTGCTACTTCTCCCTCTGCCGCAGCCAGGTGAGGCGAGGCCGTACCCTCTTGCTAACTAGGTAAGCAGGAGTAGTTGCATACTATGTGCATAAACATATGTATACTGCCTGATGTTGACCTTGATGAAACACTTGCAGATGTTGATTGAGGCCGGCTTAGGATGTCTATATATAGAGACACCAAAAGTTCTTCTTCTTCCTTTTGTTCGACATGTAACCAATTTTAATTATGCACTTCACAGTGGCTGAGTAATCCACATACAGGAGGCGCTGACCAGACACCTGGGAGTCCAGGTTAAAAGGTTCTTTAATTTTATTTTATTTTTGCTCACATTGATTTGTTCCATTGCAGTAGCAATCATTGATAGAGGTACTGAAGAAGGCAGAGGATAGGAGTGTCCTGATTTATTGCCGAAACATGTTGATCAAGTAACCATCTTGGCAGATATTTGTTAATATTGCCATTTTTTGCACTGTTTTTTTAATCTTGGGCAATTGAGCGATAATAATAAACATATGTTTCTCTAACTTACCCTATTTTATGTCACAAATTTTTTCACGCATCTCACACACTGCAAGTTTTTCATTTTCACCCATCAATCAATACCATCATTTGACATCTATACGGTGATCCTATGCTTCAAAATTTGATGCAGGACGTGTCAACCCAGTCCTAGTTAACATCCTTTATGATTCACCTTGGGAATATCTAAGGAAGCCCAGATGATGACTAGGGTGGTATTGAATGGTGACTGATGGGTATCCTTATTTGTAAGGGGATTTCCTTATCTAGTTACACACTTAATTTGTTGGTTTATGTCTTTCTAAGGTAGATATATTGTTGGTAGACCCGTGGACACTCTGTGCATACTATGTCCAGTTTTGGTGGTTGTGTCCATGCCAGGTCTCTAAATATGCCCCTGGAACCTCTCCTATCGGTTTGTGTTTTTTGGGTACCAATCGGTACAAAGGCTTGAAGTACTTAGAAACCCTCAAGAATTTTAGCATAGGAATGCAGAAAGAAGCCAATCTGGTTTCGCTTTGAACGTTGAATGCTGGAAAGCACTTCCCCTCACACTAATGAGCTTCAAGCTCTATTCAAGATGATGACATTCCCTGATTACTGTATGTCATACTGAAGTAACCCCCATGAACTCCCAGTCTCCTTCTTCCAATGACTCAGGGCAATGTTGAGAGCCCTACTCTGGAGCACAGGCTCCCACGTATAACCTTACAGAGATTACAAAACGGAGATTACGAGGGGAGACTAGCAATGCCAGACATTAAAATGTAATACTGGGCCTCACAACTGGTGTGCATCAACGACTGGGTATTTGGCGACAGAGTGGAAATAGAGCGGAAATGTCCTATAGGATAGATAGAGTAGCCATGGGACCTAGAGGATACCCGTCCCTCCTTTATGACAAGGGAGTGGTTAAAGATCTCCCGAGACATACACAAACAGTATATGTGCAGCAACTAAACACCTGGGATTGGAAGATGACAGAGATCACCCCACTCTGGGACAGCAAACAGCTCTACAAAGTGAACCGACAATGCAGTTTTAGTAAATGGAAATTGCTGGGGCTAGACAGACTGAGAGATGTATGGAGAGGACAAGCATATATCATGTTCACAGTTCTGCAACAGGTATATGAGCTGGGTCAAGGAGAATGGCTGAGATATCATCAGCTGGGACATACACTTAAAAATTAAATTAATGAAGAGACTGCCTTAATGGAAGCATCCCTGCTACAGGACAGACAACTGACAGACCCTCTGACATACTGAGCCATTTCAAGTATACACAAGTAATTCCTTAATAACTCAGCTGACCCCTGGGGAGCATTGAGAGTCTTTTGGGAAAATTACCTAGAGCATCATGATGATGAAGAATGGACAGAAGCTATACAGGGACAGAGGGAGGTAGCAATTTGTGCCAGGTTTCGACTGATTCAAATAAAGACCCTAC
The DNA here is from genome assembly GCF_964263255.1 of Lissotriton vulgaris. NCBI lineage: Eukaryota > Metazoa > Chordata > Amphibia > Caudata > Salamandridae > Lissotriton > Lissotriton vulgaris. Next base: position 455,797,173 of record NC_141696.1, on the reverse strand, counting down.
ACAGGATATATTACCCCTGAACCAAAATACATCCCAAAGGCCATACCAAAAATGGTCAATGTCAAGGAAGATGTGGGCAGGAGGAATCTTTCTTTCATTTGTTGTGGAATTGCCAAATATATTGGCAAGAGGTAGGAAAAATATTGGTGGAAGTAGAGGGGATGGAGGTCCCAATCGACCCAAAATGGTTCTTGTTGATGATAGAGAGTGAATGAACATGGCCCACATGCATGAAACTATGGCTAGCACTGGCTGTAGTGATCACTCAACGCAACATTTCCCCCCTAGAGAGGAAGACTGCATTTCTGACCTTGACTGGTATCAGGAAGCAGAACATACAATCTACCTAAGCAGAGGATGCCAAAAGAAGTGGGAGAAAGTCTTGGGACCCTGGTGAACATATCTGGGCATATAGCAGGTAGGTGAGGATGGGAATGTCAAGGAGGGTCTATAAATAATGCCTTGGGGAACTACCTATTGGAAAACGCTACGGTGGGCAAGTGCATACCTTGTAAATTTGATTCAATAGTATGTAACTGGAATGGTGATTACTGAGCATGATCAATAAAAAGAATGTTTAACAAAAGAGACCGCTGTGCAGTTGAAATGCATTATGAGATATCTGGAATAAACCAACTGATTTGTAAATTATACTGCATCCTGAGTGTGCATTACATGCAGTGGCGTAGCTGGCCTTAGGCTGCCCATGCTGCCTGCGGTGACCTGATCTAAGAGTGGGGGGCTGATATTTCATGCAGCTGCGACGGCCATAGGTAAGAGCAAGGGGTAGGGAGTGGGCTACTGTCGCCAAAATTAGTGCCACCTGTGTCAGACAGCTACCACGATCCCCCTACCTATGTCACTGATTACACCCTTACTGTGCTATTAGGATTCGAGTGCCAGCACCCTCCGCCAGTAAACGTACCATCTCTCATGGCCTCAAAGGTCTCAGAAGGAGCACTCTTGTTGTTAAATATAAGACTGTAAATAACAGCTAAGCCTGAATTCAAGTGTGTACAGTGCATTTTTTCAAAAGTAGAATAGATGAGGATAAATATTTCACTTTAGACAGAAAGCATCAAGTTTGTTGTTAAGGGACTTCTGGTCTTCAGTGTACCGACTATAATTGAGAATTCAGGGGGATTCTTGATGACATTGTAGCAAGGATATAATTTCAGAGGTGAGGGGGTATGAAAGGGCAAGGATTTCACTTCAGAAATAACAACACATATTTTCGGTTACATTTCTGAAAGCGTGACCTATTAGCATGTATGGAGGTAGGGTGTTGATAATGGTATAAAGTATTTGAAGGGAATGTTGCTCTGTGGGAGCAGTTAGAAAATGTGAGAGAGAAAGACATGACATTTTGGTAGGGAAGAGTTAATAACTATGGGAGAACCTACTTCAAGGAAGAGATCTCTAAGTATCATACTCAGGCAAGGGTCTCTGACTATTTTGAGTTTGATTTGAGGAGGATGGGGTATGTTCAGATGTCTTTCTCTTTTGTGGGGAAAATTATGAAGATAAGAGGTTGTGATGGAGTGTGAGGTGTACGAGTGGGCAGAGTGATATATCCAAGGATGAGTTCAGAGGATGGTGGGAAGATTTGGAATGAGCCATTCAAGAGTGAGGGAGCACCGTAAATTGGTAGTCAAATTGTGCAAGGGCATCATCAGTTGAATGAATTGTGATCCAGCCATTCTTGAAGATTGAAGAGTTACGAGCAAAGTATCACTAGTTTCTATCCATACATTATTTTTCTAGATTCCTCCACATTAATAGGGGTAGGTGGTGAGAGAAGAACATGCCGTTAGTTTTTAAGCATCTCTCACAGCCCCACAGTTACTGGTCAGTAAAAAGTGCTTGCGAGAATTCTTTCATGACCTTTTCCTTGAAGTTCTTTGCACCACTTCTAGGGAGGACAAGTGAACACAATATTTTATAGAAGTTAGGAGCAGCATTAGATATTTTTTTTGAGGAGGAGGGATTGTTGTATTGAGCCATGGTATTAGGGCATACTATGGAGAGATAACGCAGGGGAACAATCAAGTTACCGTGGTTTTAGTGAATTACAGCTGTCCGATAGGAAGATTAAAATATCAAGCTGTGCAGTGAGTATCCTTGGTTGAATCTTAGGAACAAAGCAGCTCTGATAGAGCAATATTACAGAGCCAAATTTTATTATGACTTCACTTAAAAAAATAATAATGTGCTTTTAGTCTAGTATGAGTTAAATTGCTGCTATGGACCTCATTGGGTTATCATTACTGCTTAATCACTTGAACCTTTTTAAGTGAGAATATTATAGCTGTTGCAGGCACACACCTTGTTAGTGAAGTACTACAAAAAATAACATAAAGCGCTATAACTCCCAATAGCCCCAATCCTATTACCAAATAATCAGTCAGCTCGCAGTGAAGAAAGTTCAATAGTTTATTAAGCAAAATGCTCTATAGAGGAACCTCTCCAACCCTCACCCACCAGCTGCGCGGAGAAGACTGTTGGCTCGTATTCAAACATGAGGTTATATACTTTTCAGTTCAACACACATAATCACTGTAAAAGGAAAAACACCAGTTGGCCCTCGAGCTCCAGGGAAGGACCATATATGGCACACATGGTTAGTTCAAAGCTTAACTATGTGTTCCTGGGAAGGTCAGGAGGGGCGACTCCCTTTCGTCTTAGTGCCCGGGACTGTAGGCACAGTGCCTCCAGAAATGCGCTTATTGACCCAAAGCCAGATGCAACCTTGAGTCTCAGGACAGTCGAGTAGACAGCCTACGTTCAGCTACTCCCAGTAATTCAGATGAACAGGGCTTGACAACTACTGGGGATTAATACGTGATCACAGCCCGTGTTCGAGCATAGGTTCGGAAAATGGCGTCTGTATGGTTCTCGCCTACTCTGTTAGCAGTAGATACGCAAGGAGCAAATAAACGTTTTCCTCCCTACAAACGCATATAGATATATTTATATCTATTAAGCAAAAGAGGGTACATATAGATGAATCATGCTAACATAATATAGGTCCAATACTTCTTATGCATGGGAAATCTATATTTTTATCCGTCATGAGAGTCTTTTTTCTCTTTCTGCAAGGAGCTTCTGAAAATACCAACTAGTGGAAATTATGGCATGATTCCTTTTGTTTTACATTGATCCTAGTCTGTTTTAGTTGCTCCTTAAAGAAGCCACACTAAAGAGAATTGTTCAATATATATCCAACTCCTTTTTTCTAACAGCTATTTTGATGTGCAGTCTAGCATTATTCCAATACAGTATTGCGGTAAGAATGGCTACCAAAGGTAACTAAAAGGGGAAAGTGCTAAAATTAAGCCGTTTAAAGGGAGGAGCCACTGAGTGGGTGATCACCTCAAGTAATGTGAGACAGTGCTCCACAGTCTTAGTCAGTCAGGCTCCAAAAACACCAGTCATCAACAGAGAGGGTTTAGCTAACAGGTGCATTTGGAACAGAGCATGGGTGTTAGACATGGCATCATTGGTGCAGGTCTCCCTTACCCTGCTACTCTTACTGTTCTGTATGTTGGCTGGAAATAGATGTTCTGGGCGCCGTACCACTGCTACTCAGTGCCACAGCGCGAATGCTCCATGTATAGAAACAACAGTGTGAATGAGGATAACACTGACGCTTACAATAGTATAGCCTGTTTTGTTAAGTATTACTTTCAATCACCCTATCTAGGCCTAGAAACCCGATAGGAACTATGACTTAATATATTTATAATCAGGCCGGCAAGGGCTACCTCTTAGTGAGGACCATTTAGGTATTATATGTAGTGAAATGCCTTTCCTGAAAACGCCATAGTTTCTTGGTTAAAGCTTTTGTGCGGGCCGTTGCGAGTATGTGTATTGGCTGTCTGGTTTTGGAGCAGCAGGGCCAGCTGGGTCAGACCTGGCTGGAGAGAGAGATCGGTATTCCAAGCGTGGGGAGGGGTGACTCTTTGATCCAAGCAGGGTCGCACCTGGCAAGGTGAATGATGGCTCCACCTCCAACTTTGTGTTTGATAGCAGACCCCCTCATTCTGAAAGGGCAGGATGTCGCCTCGTAAACCAAGTGCTCCACAAGCACAATGATCTGGTTCTTACTGAAGTCAGTGATTTGCAACCCTAAAGAACAAAGACTTGCTAGGTATAAAATGCTGCGCTGGAACTTTTGCCAGGTGTGTTCCTTCTGGATGTCAAGACGAGACTCTGTCTGAGTGAACAGAGAAAAGGACTTTGCAACTTTAACCCATCTAAGGTACATTAGACTTCATCCAGTCGGCCGTTGGAATTCCCTTGTGGGAAGTTCCGCTTGCAGGTGAGCCCCCCGTCAAGTAATCCTTAGCCTCTAGTTCTACTGTGCGGGTGGTAGACTGATCCTCTTCTGAAATTTTTGCTGAAGCTGTGCGGGACGCTGCAGCTCAGAGAGGACTGCCATCGCTGAGCGCCCGCCTAATTCTGAATCTTTGAAACTGCCTCCTTGCTGAACCTGTGCAGTCCGCTGCAGCTCTGAGGGAACTGCCACTGTAGAGCGCCCGCTTAACTCTGAACCTTTCTTTGCTAAACCTGTGCGGGATGCGGCACCTAAGACGAGAGCCGCCGCCACTGAGAGCCCGCCTAAATCTGCACCCTTCAACTTTCTGCAGGATCCATGTGGGCCGCTGCAGCTGAGGGAGAGCTGCCACCGCTGAGAGCTGCTGAAACCAGCACCATCGTGACTTGTCAAGTGGGCCGCCGCAGCCGAGAGAAAGCTGTAGCCGCTGAGTGCTTACACCTTTGCTACTGTGCACGATAGTGATTTGTCCTGTAGTCCGCAGAAGCCAAGAAAGAGCTGTAGCCTCTGAGTGCCCACACCCTTTTGCTACTGTGCACCATCATGACTTGTCCAGTGGGCTGCTGCAGCTGAGAGATAGCTGTAGCCGCTGAGTGCCCACACCCTTTTGCTAATGTGCACAATTGTGATTTGTCCCGTAGGCCGCTGAAGCCGAGAGATAGCTGTAACCACTGAGTGCCCACACCCTTTTGCTACTGTGCACCATCGTGATGTGTCCCATGGGCCACCACAGCCACAGTTGAGAGAGAGCTGTAGCCGCTGAGTGTCCACACCTTTTACTTCTCTGCACCATCGTGATTTGTCCCGTGGGCAGCTGCAGCCAGGGGAGAGCTGTAGCCGATGGGTGCCCACACCCTTTGCTACTGTGCACCATCGTGATTTGTCCCGTGGGCTGCCGCAGTCGAGAGAGAGCTGTAGCCACTGAGTGCGCTGAGTGCCCACACCCCTGGCCACTGTGCACCCCGTGAGCTGACCTATGGGCCGCCGCAGCCAGAGAGGAGCTGTAGCCGCTGAGCACCTCCCTCCCGTTGTTAATGTGCATCATCGTGCTTTGTTGTGTGGGCCACCACAGCCAGAGGAGAGCTGTACTAACTGAGCGCCCACACCTTTGACTACTTTGCATCCCCTGTGGGAATTGCCATGCTGCTCGTCGGTGCTTAGAGCTGTAGCTGCTGAGCGCCCGCACCCTTGATACCTTTGCAGCCCCCTTGGAATTGTCCCGCAGGCCACTGCAGCTGAGCGAGAGCTGTAGCCGCTGAGCACCCGCTCCCTTGACACTGTTGCAACCCCCTTTGGAATTATCCTGCGGGCCGCCACAGCTGCGAGAGAGCTGTAGCAGGTGAGGGCCCGCACCCTTGACACCTTTGGCAACATGCATCTCCTCTAGAATTGTCTTGTGGAATGCCACAGCTAAGGGAGAGCTGCTGCTGCTATGGGCCCACCAAGAGGCGACAAAACAAGAGTCCTTGCCTCCCCCAACCACGGCCGCCGCTGCCACGTGGTGCTACTGCGGAGAGCCCGCCTGTCCCCGAGTGACCGAGTCATTGTGAGTGCACGGTGCAGACCTCTGCTACCCTGTATTGTGGTCGCTGGGAGTCCGCCTGTCACCGTGTTTGCTTCTTTGAGAAGCTGTGTGCTGTTCGCCCTTTCAACGACAGGTACGTGGTGCGCAACGGGTTGTGTAGGCCCCTTCCCTGAACTCAGTCAGTGTTACGCTTTGGTCGATACGTTGTCATTTCTTTGAGTTCCTACGGGTTGACGTCCATTGATATTGTTGAAGCGTGTAGTTCCGTGGTTTGAGGGTCTGTGGTTCGACGGTTCCAAACCCGTTCCATAAAGGTCGTCGGAAACAGACGATTTTGGTGTCAGCGGACCGCAAATCAAAAGTGTGGTGTGTACGAGTGTTTTCATCTTAAATCGATCAATAAGAACACTACGTATTCAGGGATTTCGTTTGGACCCTTGGGTTCCATTTTGTGTACGGCAGCCATTTTGTGTGGTTGCCCTCACATAGGCCGATGACTGCAGCCGAGCGAGTCCTTGGGACACGTACACCATAGCTGACTTTTGGATGACCCGGCCGAACTGACTCCCTTGCCCAAGGCTGACCTCGCTGAGCCAGTTTCCTTGTTAAGCAGCTGGTCAGATAAAGATCAAAGAGCAGGACATGCCGAAGTTTATAGTACACTGCACCCAACTTTCTATCTTGCTTCCAATCTGTTTCTGCTCCTTCCTTTACGACATAATCACTGATTTGTGTTAAGGTTTTATGATGGCTTTGTTCGGCCTGATCCGACAGGATATTGGAATGTGCTTGGTCATTTTTGGTGGGCTGGACAGCGGAAAGTGGGATTGTCGTCATGCGCTACTTTTGAAATGTCATGATCCTATTGGACAGTTTGTGTGTAACCGATGCTACTTTGGAATGTGATTTTTGGCATAAAAGACCATGCTCCGCTCATTGAAATTGTGCAGTCTCTAGCAAACCACCCGTGTTGTGCTTCGTAGACCTCTGTTCCTGGTTGCAGCCAATAAACTTTTGTCTTTGACGTCATCAAGAAGTGTCCCGTGTCTCTGTTTGTCAAGGCAGGGGAACTCGAAGACATCGGGCCTTTTCCCTGGCGCCGCTGGGTTCTAAAACCCGGTTCTTCAGTTGGCGCCCACGTGGGGCAACTTCAGAGGTACCGGTCCAAGCCCGAAGATCGTGGAGAGCTTCGTGTGGAAATTCTGGAGGAAGGCCTGCCACTTCATCGTCCCCTGTATGTCGTTGTGGTCCGACAGTCTTTGCTGCGAGGTTCCCCGCTTTCCGACGGCGACAAAGGACTGCTGCCCTGGAGCCATTAGACGATTTGTAGAGCGAGACGATAGACGGGTCTTCTGGTGACGCCATCGACATTTCAGTTAAGTATGAGTGGAGCGTCTCCCAGTCCTTAGTTTGTTTTGGTATCCCTTCGAGGATCGCTTTGATTTGGTACCTGCAGGCCCCAAAGCCGAGGGACTTGTGTATTCACGAGACTATCGTTTTTGAGATTTCCCTTGAAGTTTGAAGCTAGACTAGTGAGCGGAGTTGCCTGGTCTTAGCAGACTTGAAAAGATATTTGGTTGTGGTTGTTCTAGAGATTCCCGGTTGGAGGATTCGTGTCCGGTTACTCCGATTGGAACTCCGACCTATGAGCTATAAGTAAAACATGGAGTGGGCCCCATCGGATATAATGACATTTGGGTAAAATATACGAAGAAAGACGGTGTCCTACAGTGACCTCGTTATGGTAGGTTTGAAACCGAGATTTTAGATAATCTCGAAGTTAAATTGTTTAAAAAGAAAGCCCGGCCGGCAATGTTTGACTCTTTCCGCATATGGCGCAAAGAAGCCAAACAGAAAGAAATTAAATTAGCAAAGAAGAATAAAAGACAACGAGGTTTGTCAATGGTGCAAGCTGCTATAGCGTTTAGGGATAATGAGGAAGAGCAAGAGAGCGAACAGATGCTTAGGGCTAGGAAGTTAGCGGTAGATAAGTGCTACCCAGTTTTGCCATCCAAAGAGCAGGGAGAGAAGAAAGATCTTGTGAAAGATCCTTTAATGTTGCATCTATTGAGTTCGCCACCCCCTTATGCACAGGATGCTACGGCACCACCACCACTAGTTGTAGTTGTGCAACCTCCGGTTGCTTTGCCACCTGCGATTCCTCCACAGCCACCTCCTCTTCCGTTGGCTACTATTCCTTTGGCGCAGCCTCCTCAGGGGCCGCCAACTATTCCTCCTCCTTCGTCTGCAACTCCTGCGCCTATCTATAATACTCCTTCTGTTCCGACTGTGGATTCTTCTAATATTGTTCCATCTTCTCTTATTCTGCACCTTCTCCTTCTGCTAGATAGAGAATGACTGCTGCAGTTTCTAGTTTCTTTTCTCCTTTGTTGGGACCATTGGGTACGTCTCCTGTTGTCGAGCGTAGACAATCACGTAGTCAGTTGCCTGATGCTAATGAGCGTACAGTTTTGGATCACATGGCGCGTAAATGGGTTACATATGCTACACAGTATTATCTTGAGGGTATTATGGATGTTTTCCATCAATGGGAAGCACCAAAGCAACGGTACGTCTTTGAGATGATGTGTGTGTTCCTTCATGAACAATGGATTGACAAAGTAGGTCAAGCTCCTCCTGAGTTGTACCGAATACGTTCCGAATTTGCGAAAGGGACCATCGTGGGTCCTCATGAGATTCAGAAAGCAGTTGCGACTTTATTGTCATTTCGTAGTGACACTCCTTCTGAGCGACTGTTTGAGCCTGATTCGTCAGTTAGGAGAGCAGCGCGTCAATATCCGATGCATGAGGTTCCTCCAGTTTGGAGACCTGCTGATGCAAATGCTGTTCCACCTGTTGTTGCACACTTTCAGCGAGTTTGGGTACATGCTCCTTGAAAGCGTGCTGAAGTCTTAGCGCTTAAGCAGACTTTGCCTGATCCGCGCAAAAATCCAATGGGATATTACAAAGAGCTTACTCAGACTGTGGGTTCGTGTGTCATGAATTTGGCAGATATAGATATGTTGTTCGGGAATGTTGTGGCTAAGATTCGTCACACAGATCATGCACATGAATTAGGTGACACATGGGCACACCTTAGAGATGCCGATAATAGACAAATAGGTGGCGCTAAGCCTGAGGATTTGATTACTGAACTTCCTGATAGGATTATTAATTATAAGAAGACTCTAATGCCTGAAGTGCGTTTCAATTGGGACAAGTTGTCTGCGTGCAAGCAGAAGAAAGATGAAACTGTGTCCGACTTTTTCACGCGGGTTGAAGAGACTTTTGTAGACCATAGTGGTCAGGACATGGCTACCGAGGGTGGCCAAAGATTGTTCGTCGACAAATTCGTACTTAATTTGCTTCCTGAGTTGTGTAATAAGTTGAAGGATTCTGAGAGTGCTTGGGCTGTTTCCACGTCAGCGCAGATTTTAGCTACTGCCCAGTACTATGAAAATAGGAACAAGGATGAGATAGAGAAAGAGAAAGCGGATAGAAAGACTAAGGAATTGAAGACTAAAGTTCTTCTACAACAAGCTCATCCACCCTGTACTAATAATCCACGCAATTATCAGCAGAATCAGCAATATTCGAGAAACTCGCTAAGGAACGAGTCTTCTCAACAACGTTCTCTGTATGAGCCTAATCAGTGTGCTTATTGTGAAGAAGAGGGCCATTTCAAGAATAGTTGCCCGGTTTTGTTAAAGCGCACAAATGGTGCTTCTGGTGTGAGAGGTCGAGGTGCTCAACAAGCGCCTAGAGGTAGAGGTCGTGGTCAAAATGGGCATTCTTCACCTCCACAGAACTCAATGAATAGTTTTGATCAGCAGAATGGTTTGTCTGGTAGGACAGCTCAGTACTATACGGACGAGTACTACGTCAAAGGTGAGGAAGTGGATGGTAATGATTGCTAGGACAGCAATAGGCAAAGAGAGGGAGTTGTTTCAGTTCCAGTAGATCAGAGTGGACCCTATGTTGAAGTGATTGCATCAGGTGTGTCAGAGCCTTTTCTGTTGGATACTGGTGCTGCAAAGAGTTCTATTATGCACTCTAACCTCCCTGGCGCACCTTTGTCTGGCTTAAAGAATGTTTCAGTAGGTTTTTACTGGCGCCCCGGTTACGAATCCAATTTCTATTCCGTTGCCTCTTTCTATTGGACCTCGTAGATTTGAAGCACCCCTCATCTTGACTACAGGTTGTGGTGATAACTTGTTGGGATTGGATTTGTTGAAGAGATTGTATGCGACGCTGTATTGTTCTCCGTCAGGAGTACATCTTATGTTGGGTGAGAGAGTGACCTCTCCGATGTATATATCTACAGATGGACTTCCACCTGAATTGTCTTCCCTACCCGATTCAGTGTGGGCTACTGGTCCGAATGATGTAGTCCTCTTGGAGATTCCACCATATGTTGTGACACTCAAGGTGAATGCTAAGTTACGGCGTATTCCACAGTACCGTATCTCGAGTGATGGTGAGCGAGCACTTTTGGCGATCATTTACGATCTGATCGAAAAGGGTGTAATTGAGGAAACAAGAGGTAATGTGTGCAATAGTCCGGTTTTGCCTGTTCTGAAGAGAACTGATTCTTCACAGCCTCCTGTATATAGGTTTGTGATAGATCTTTGCGAGGTGAACAAGATCATCTTCATCACAAAGTTTCTCTCTCGAAGTTGCAATATTGTCGACAAGAAGTTACCTATTTAGGTCACCTCTTAACGAAGGAGGGAAGGAAACGGACCCCAGAAAGAATTCAAGCTATTGCGACAATGAGCGTCCCTACGACACAGAGAGAAGTACGTGCGTTTTTGGGTATTACGTTGTACTGTAGACAGTGGATCCCTAATTTTTCCTTGTTAGCAAAACCTTTGATAGCTCTTACTGTTAAGGATATTCCAAATCCTATTCCTTGGACTGACGAATGTCAGAAGAGCTTTTCAGAATTACAAAATGCGTTGTGTTCGGCTCCTGTGTTGGGTACCCCTGACTACAGTAAGCCTTTCACATTGTATGTCCATGAGAGAGAGGGATGTGCATTGTCAGTGTTGACTCAACAGTTGGGCCATAAGCAACGTCCATGTGCTTATTTTTCGTCGACCTTAGATCTGGTAGCTAGAGCGTTGCCGAGTTGCCTGAGAGCAACAGCAGCAGTGGCTGTTTCGATTCGACAGTCTGCTGGTTTGGTTATGGACAATACACTGATTGTGATGGTTCCACATGCAGTGGATACCTTGTTGAATCGTACCAAGACACAGCATTTAAATAGTGCTCGGTTGTCTGGTTACGAATTGACCTTGTTAGCGAGTCACGTGCACATAAAAAGATGCAACACGTTGAATCCAGCCACGGTGTTGCCAATTTCAGCTGAGACAGATAATGTTGAAGAACAACATGATTGTTTTCTTAGAACTGAGGAAGAAACGAAAGGGAGGATAGACCTTAGGGATACTCCCCTTCCAGAGTGTGATGGTACTTTGTGGGTTGATGGTTTGTGCTTCAAGCTGCAGAATGGTGATACAACTGCGGCATATGCTGTTACGACTTTGCATACGATTGTTGAAGCTGCACGTATCCCACACAATTCAGCGCAAGCAGCACAGTTCATTGCATTAACAAGAGCATGTGTGTTGGCGAAAGGAAAACGAGTGAATGTGTACACTGACAGTCAGTATGCGTTTGGTGTGGCTCATAGTTTTGGACGTTTGTGGCGTGAACGTGTGTTCTTGACTTCGCATGGGACGAAGATCCAGCATGGACAGTTGGTGAATGAACTTCTTGAATCACTTACTTTGCCTTTGCAAGTTGCGATTGTGAAATGCAGTGCGCATAAGAAAGTTACGGATGATGTTGGTCGCGGAAATGCGTTTGCGGATGAAGTTGCGAAAGAAACTGCAAGAAATGTGATGAGCCGAATGTATGTTGCAGGTCCGGCGAGATGGGTTCCAGAAAAAAGTATGTGCGAAGATAGGATTGAGAGTGTGAAATCCATCCAGGCTGAAGCTACAGAGAAAGCGTTGAATGAATGGAGAGAAAGTAAGGGTAGGTTGGATTCGAATGTTTGTTGGACTGATTTGTCTGAGCATCAGAGATGGTTGTTGCCCGACTCGTATGTGCTTCCAGTTGTTACAATGCTCATGGGATGGCACATATTAGCGTGAAAGGGATTTGCAAGTTGTTGGCTCCGGTTTGGCAGAATGCAGGAATTCCCAAATGTGCAGAGAATCTGGTTAAGAACTGTATGGTGTGTTTGATGTACAATCCTGGTAAGGAAACTCCAACTCCGCCTGGTCATTTTGCTCCTCCTACGTATCCGTTCGAGGCTTTGCAGTTAGATTTCATCCACATGGAGAGGTGCAACAACCAGAAATATGTGTTGGTGGTTGTTTGCTCCTTTTCTAGATGGGTTGAAGCCTACCCTTTGAAGGACAATACTGCCTTGTCCACAGCGAAAGCCCTTATCAAAGAGTTTTTCCCGAGATTTGGATTGCCGAGAATTATATGGAGTGACGATGGGAGTGAATTTGTGGGTCAAGTGATGAAGAGAGTATGTGAGGGATTAGGTATTAGGCAGAAGTTCCACGCTGCTAATCACCCCCAATCAGCTGGTTTAGTCGAGTGCTATAATGGCACTTTGAAATTAAAATTGGCCAAAATTCAAGCGAGCTCTGGTTTGCAATGGCCAGATGCTTTGCCCCTAGCTCTTCTGGTTACAAGAATGACTGTGCATTCACAAATGGGTTTGAGTCCGTATGAGGTCGTGTTTGGTCGCCCGGTGAATATTTGGGGCGTGCCAAGACCGACAAAGTTCAGTGAACTCGAGTACCCTGTGTTACTTGATTACTTGTACGAATTGACGGCTAAACTCCGTGTCTTACACCAACAGGTTCACGATAGTCTACCACAGGCTTCTGAAGATCCAGGCCATGCCCTTGAATCCGGCGCCTGGGTATTCGTGAAGAATTTTCAGAGGAGCAAGAACGAGCAGCCCCGCTGGATAGGACCATACCTGGTCCTACTGTCTACACGTTCTGCAGTCCCAGTACAAGGCAAGAAGAACTGGATCCATGGCATACACTGCAAACGGGCTCCGTTGCCCATACCGTACGACCGGTGGGTCCAGACGGGACTTCCAGACTCTGAAACTGAAACTGTGCCACGATTTTTGCCATTCAGCGATGCTCGTTTGATTGGAACAAACACTGAGAAAGAAAGTGACGATCTTCTGCAAGAAGCTGTGCCTCCTTTGAATCGATTGAACACTACCGAGCCTGAACTCTTGTTTAACCTATAGACATTGCCTGGGAAAGATCGTTATAATTTGCGACCAAGAGTCATGGACAAATAAAATAAATAAAGTTTTTATGATTTTTCTGTATGCAGGTTAACTCTCCTCCGAGGAACTACTTATTTTTGTTTTTCGAACCGCCATCCGGGTTCAGCCGTAGGGTCGCAGTTGATAAGTCTTTGGAGTGCAAGCCCGAGACAATAGGTCGGTTCTGGTTGGCCTAAGGGAGTTGCCCTGGGTTGACAGAGGTATTTCTTAGCATAGAACACCCTACCGCCGCGAGCAGCATATCTAGTGAGGATGGATTTCTTCGAGTTGGTGAGACCTGTAGAGACAATGAGTTTTAAGAGTAAGATACATAAACTGATAACACTGAAAAGATTTTTAATATTATGCTTATTTATGCTACTGAATTTGATGATATATTTAGTTGGTTATGTGACACTCTCTTTTAAAGTGGAGTTTATTCCAACTGCACAACCTACACCTCCACCTACTATTTCTTCTCATTCTTTTCACCCTCTGCCCAAACATGAAGTAGTTAGAAGACTGGAATTCGCCAATAATTCCTTTATTCAACTTTTGCACCAACACCAGTTAGTTATGAACACAACAAATTGTTGGATTTGTGGTTTATTGCCCCATACGACCGGTAAAGGTATTCCATACTTGGTTTTACCTTTCAGCCTTAATGGTTCTATTTGGGCCTATAGAACGATGTTCATTTATGTTCATTTATGCCAATAGTGTCTATCCCCTATGTTCACCAAAGGACAACCCGAAGAATAGTGCTTTAGCTAGAGGCATACTTGACATGGTTAAAGGGACTAATGCGGTTAAGTCTATTCCGAAAGATGAGAAAGAACCATATAGTGGTTGGGACGTTACTGGATATGGAATTAGTCTGAGTGTTAACCAGCGAGCGAAAAGTTCTCCACCGATTTGGATAGTGCCCCATCAGGGCCGCTATTTTCTGCAGGGTAATGGCAAGAATCCGAAAGCTCAGTTAGGGAAGAGTGTTTGCACTGAGACTTATGTATTTACGTCTCAGACTGCCCCAGCATTTCTAGCAGCTAAGGGTACCTATTTTGTTTGCTACGACAAAGCGTATACATGGTTGCCCCCTGACTTTTCGGGCACATGTTTTGTTTCTTTCCTGTTGCCTCCCACTTTTACAGCTGCGGCAGATTACCATAAGACGAGAGTTGCTAGAGTAGTCTTTAGTCAGGAAGATACCGCAGGGCAAGAGTTGGGAGATTTCTTTACGGGTTTTCTGTCGTTCTGGGGACCGATGGCTAACAGCAGGAAAATTCGCCAGTTGACGAGAGTGGTTGAGTCCACCATAGTCGAAACTGCCGGTGCCCTTAGTAACTTGACTGCTGAGCTCCAGTCGGATCGACTTATGACACTTCAGAATAGAGTTGCTCTTGACGTCATACTTGCAGACCGAGGTAGAGTATGTAAACTGATTCAATCGAGCTGCTGCGTTTTCATTCCGGACAATGCTCCGTCAGTCTTCCAGGCCATTTCCAGGCTACATAAAATGTCCGACTCTGTACATATAGACAAAGGAGATTGGTCGTTGATGGGATGGTTTTGGGGATTGATATCCGCGTGGGGATGGAAGATTTTGATGTCTTGGGATGGTCTTAGCTATCTTTTTCCTGTTTTGTCTCTGTGTACAGTGTGCTCCTGCTATTTGTGGCCTCTCTGCTACTTCGTGTGCGAGGAGACGTGTCCAAAGAGAGGTACTAAGTACTAGGGTGATGTTACAGCAACATATCGATGACCTGATGAAGATAGACCTAGATTCAGATTGACATGGGTTTGGGTTTGTTGCCTATGTAAGGGCAAAAGGAGGGTCTGTAGTTCCGTGGTTTGAGGGTCTGCGGTTCGACGGTTCCGAACCCGTTCCATAAAGGACGTCGGAAACAGACGATTTTGGTGTCAGCGGACCGCAAATCAAAAGTGCGGTGTGTACGAGTGTTTTCGTCTTAAATCGATCAATGAGAACACTACGTATTCAGGGATTTCGTTTGGACCCTTGGGTTCCATTTTGTGTACGGTAGCCATTTTGTGTGGTTGCCCTCACATAGGCCGATGACTGCGGCCGAGCGAGTCCTTGGGACACGTACACCTTAGCTGACTTTTGGATGACCTGGCCGACCTGACTCCCTTGCCCGAGGCTGTCCTCGCTGAGCCAGTTTCCTTGTTAAGCAGCTGGTCAGATAAAGATCAAAGAGCAGGACATGCCGAAGTTTATAGTACACTGCACCCAACTTTCTATCTTGCTTCCAATCTGTTTATGCTCCTTCCTTTACGACATAATCACTGATTTGTGTTAAGGTTTTATGATGGGTTTGTCCGGCCTGATCCGACAGGATATTGGAATGTGCTTGGTCATTTTTGGTGGGCTGGACAGCGGAAAGTGGGATTGTCGTCATGCGCTACTTTTGAAATGTCATGATCCTATTGGACAGTTTGTGTGTAACCGATGCTACGTTGGAAAGGGATTTTTGGCATAAAAAACCATGCTCCGCTCATTGAAATTGTGCAGTCTCTAGCGAACCACCCGTGTTGTGCTTCGTAGACCTCTGTTCCTGGTTGCAGCCAATAAACTTTGGTCTTTGACGTCATCAAGAAGTGTCCCGTGTCTCTGTTTGCAAAGGCAGGGGAACTCGAAGACATCGGGCGTTTTCCCTGGAGCCGCTGGGTTCTAAAACCCGGTTCTTCAAGCGCTTTGAGAGTTGAGGTAAACTGTTAGATAAAGATATTATTTATACCTACCTGAGTTGTGTCCTTTTGTGGTGTCATTACTGCCTTGTTGTACGTGGTCATAAACGCTTCACACACTGCCTCTAAGATAGGCAGTGCTTAATTTGTGTCGGTGCTTTCAGGTGCTGAGCACCTGCAACTATTTCTCAGGTGAATGGTGGTCTATTGATTTTTTCTCCCATACATAGCCAGCACTGTGCACAGGTCAATAAAATCCCACAGCTTCAGAGTGAGGCTTATGCAGCTGCTCATTGAGATTTGGTGCATGCTGCTAGTGCTTGCTTTGGCGGGCCCTAATGCCTGGTCTTCAGGGTGGGGGTAGGGCAGGCGATTTGTGTCAAGCGCATAATAAACTGCATGCACATTGTACTGGAAGCATAATTTCATCTGCGCCAGCCAGCGTTCTGCATTTTCCAGGGTAGCTGAAGTTGCAAGGTTAGGTAAGTTGTGTGTGTGTTATTTTACACACAACTGTTATCCTACAGGTAACAGGGTGAAAGAATAGAGCTTGGCTGTGAGACACTATCAGTAAATTACTGCACAGCGGCACCTGTAGCAACCTGTCCAGTAACTGCATGCTCTTAGTAGCACAGACAAGGCCTTGCAGCGTAGCAAAAAACGGGAAGGAGCTGAGGGTGGTCCGAAAGTGAAAACTTTTCTTCCTGCCAGTCAGTGTATTAGTACCTGGATAATACGATATTGGTGGCATTTCAATAGGCATCAGAGTGAAACCTGGTTTCACTGAGATTTGTTTGATACAGAGAAAGCTTTATTTTAAAAACATCAAGATAGTGGGAAGTTTGCGAACAGTACACTGCATATTACTGAGTAATTAATAAAGCATTCTGTCGAGAGGGGCAGTGTAATGAGGCATGTGCAGGCAAAGGATTTGCTGACACTGGCAGGGTGTATGCAGCTTCCGGATCTTCAACGACACAGAATGCACAGATTTAGGGGGAAAGTGTATACTCATACTTGCTCCTACCTATACCAGTACTGTCTCGTCCCGATCACACCTGTGCTCTCCCTACCTCAATAGGCACTGTTGTCACCACAAGCACCTTGAAGAACACCTCCAAGCCCTGACATTGTGACTGTGCCCCACCACTACCTCCAACAGTGCTCCTCTCTCCACAGTGGCCTTCTCCTGCAAACACAGTGTTCCTCACTCCTCAGTGCCTTTCTCACCTATATCTCAGTGCCCCTCTGCATACAGTCCCCTTCCACTCAATACCCCTTCCTGCCTGCAGTATTCGCTCACTCCTGTTACAGTGCCCCTTGGCTCCCGCCCTCACTCTCACAGAACTCCTCCCTACCATCACTTTGTATTAAAGCCTACGCTGGGCCAGACTGAGAAGGGCTTTAAGAGTTTGCACGTGAGACCGCAAAGCCCTTCTCAGTCTTGGCCACTTGAACCAGGAGACTTTTCCAATTCACCCCTAACCAGTGAGAAGATACACAGGGAATTTCTCAGCTTCAATCTGGAGAAAAAAAGCATTGATTCAAAAGGTGCTCTCGAAGGGGCTAGGCTGTGCTGGGCACCCTGCTCCTACCCCACCACCCCCACGACCCTGCTTGAGATCCGTCACCCACACTGTCTTTACACCTCCAAAACCCATGCCCTGTAAACCCCTGCTGGATACTTACAGCCATTTGTCCCTAATGGAGAGAGATCAGAGTTTTGTCTAGTTATTTACATTCATTAGTTGTATCAATTCAAATTCCTTTATTCGGTTTTCATAAGTTGGAAAAAAAACATAAAAAGACAGTTAAAAATACATATAAACAATAAAAAAACGTCATCTCATTTAAAGGTACAAAAGTTAGAAAAGGAATGACAAGCAAACCAGGGGGTAAAATACAAGAATAAAAATGCATGTTAAAATATCGATAGAAAACAGGTTATGCATTGGAAGATAGTGCAACGTTTAAGCAATATTAACAGGGCATAGCTTTAATCAAGGTTTGATCTGTGCTTAACACAAAACTTAAGGAAACGAGCGATATTTTTTGGACAGCATTCTACCTCCAAAAATTGTACAGCGAGGAAAGCAGGGCGACATCTGCGAAGACCCAACATTTTTAAGATTGGTAATAGCCAACATTTCCTGGGTTCTTTATAAAATTTACAGAATAAGGCTATATGGATCGGGGATTGGGAGGATACTTCGTCACAGGGACAAAACGATAGGTTCTTAGACCAATCATTTGTTTGGAGAAAAGTCACCAATCGATGAAAGATGTTCAACCTAAAATGAATCAGTAGAAATCTTTCATAACCACTCAGTTTGTATGTTAAGTAGAGTTGAATAGCCAAGGTAGTCTGAATGGTTAGTATATGCTGAACCAAACGTTTACCTGCCTCAGTGGTTAATCGTAATTGGTCCAAGTGTGATGAACATCAATTTTTCAACTCCTTTCAGGATAATTCTGAAATTGTTAAAAGGGAGTGATAGCACTTTGCCAGGTCCAGATCATATAGAAATTGTTTAACATAAACAAGCCAACTGATCCTATGCCCATTTTCAAGCGAAAGGCAGTCGGGCAAAAGGATTTGGCATAATTCAGTTTTTGTGGATGACCAAACACAATGCCACCGGAGAATTGGCTGGAGTTTAACAATGTCAGATACATACATCAACCCCAATTCTAAGTGGCAAGTATAAGTTGAAGAACTCTGTGGGACTGCGAGGAGAAGTCTCACAAAGCTTTTCTCGACTTTTTGAAGGGCGTCCACCTTTCCGTGTCCCCAAACCCAAGCTCCATAGGTCACTAAGCTAATGCATTTCGCTTGATAAATTTTAATCATTTCAGTTGGTGGCCTTTTTCCAAGCCTTTGTGCAAAGGCTAAAGTGCAGTAGTTGCCCTAAAAAAAGCAGTTTCCTTGCCTCGATAGCCTGTTTCCAAGAGGACTTGTCATCTATTAAAATCCCTAAATAGGGGTATGTATTTGTTGTGTCCAACTTTACGTTTTCAATACAAATGTCCCTTGTTTTTTTAGGTCTAGTTCCTGAGTGCATTATAAATGTTTTTCTGATATTAAGTCTAAGGTCCAATATGGCCATAAAATTGTGATACCTCTCTATGGCATGTTGAAGCTCCAGGGGAGTCCTAGCTAAAATCACAGCGTCATTGGCGTAGAGAAGGGCCGGTATAGGGCATTTTCCAATAAGGGCAGGTCCTGGCTAAGCATGGGCGAATTTTGCGAATCTGGCGTTCGCGAATTTTGCAAATTTGCGAACTCGCAATCCGCAAAATCCGCGAATTCTCGCGAATTTGCAGATTTTTTTTGTGTGTGTTCGCAAGGATTTCTGCCAGTTCGCAAGGATTTCTGACAGTTCGTGAGGGTTTTGTAACAGTTCTCAATTGCGAACTTACGCAACGGTCACGATTATGTTGTTTCTACGTCTAATTCATCATCACAGGTTCCCAGCACCCTCTGTTTCACCCCTGCCACCCTCTGTTTCACCCATGCCACCCTCTGGCACATCAATGCCACCCTCTGGTTCATCATCACTGTAGATTATGGGGGAAAAAGCAAGCACACCTGCCTGCTTCAACTGACATGAATTAATTTGGGGTTGATTTATTAATGTGTCACTGTTTTAAAATTCTAGTCTGGCACCTGCTTCCTTATCTGTAATATGCTTTCTGTTGCAGTGCAATTTTTTTTCCAGGACCTTTGTGGCCTACTTGTAGCTATTCTATGAGCCTGCTGTGAGGGTCAGAGCAGGGTCATACAATTGTCAGGAAGCACTACAGGGAACGGTTACTAATGATGAGTTTGAACTTTTGAACCTGCTTTCACTTTTGAAAAACTAGTTTTTCTGCAGAACAGCATTACAGCAACTGTAATGCCCCACCAAGCTTATATGAGAAAGTTGATTTCTAATCCAAAAGTTATCCAGAGAAAATCAAAAGGCCTCAAATCCAAAAAAGTGCAGGCAAATGTCAACCTGAGGAGTTATTCTGATAAAAATCATCATTTTCAGAAGGTCTATGCTGCTTGCTAGTAGATTTCTTGTGCAGAATTGCAATTTTTGTAATTTCGCGAGTGCGAGATTGTTGCTGCCCGCCGCACCTACATGTTCGCAATTGCGAACTTACACCGCAAAGAAAAAAAAATCCGCTGCGTGCGAATTTGCGGATTTTCGGTAAATTCGCGAGTGTTCGCGGATTGCGAATTTACCGAAAATCCGCAAAATCCACGAGCGTAACGGATTTTCCGCCCATGCTTAGTCCTGGCTCCCCTCTAAAGTGGCTAGTTTGAATCCATTGATGTAAAGAGTGAAAAGGAAGGGAGCAAGGACACCGTCCTGCCTTACCCCCCTCTCCACACCGAATGCTGCAGTGAGTTCCCCCTCCAAACCATACCTCACTCTTTCCATAGCACCAGAATAAAGTTCGCGAAGGAAGTTAACAAGGGGTGATTCTACTCCCATTTCTAAAAGAATTGACCATAATTTGGAGTGGCTTACGCAGTCAAAGGCTGCTGTTAGGTCAACGGAAGCCATGTGTAAATGCCCAACCTTTGCACTAACATATTTGCCCACTATAAGGGACAAATTGAGGGCTTGTTCCACTGTGCCTAATCCTTTTCTAAACCCATACTGAAGGTTGGATACTATATTAAGATCGTCTGCCCAAGATGACGTTCCAGAATTATACATCCAGCGACCTTGCCAAGGGAATCTGTCTGGGAAATGGGGCAATAGCCCGATGGGCATTGGCGATCTTGTTTTTTAAAAAGTGGGAACAAGGATTGAAGCTGACCATGATTCAACAAGCCCAACAACACATGAAGCTTCAAGGACTTTGGTCAATATGGGAGACCACAGTTCCAGATGATGTTTAAAAAGGTCAACCGGGACCATGTTTAGACCGGGTGCTATCCCCCTCTTGCTAGCTAACAAAGCATTTTCCACTTCCATGTGCGTAAATTCGAGAGGAATGGGATACACAGTTTGAGTACAGTGAGGGCCTAGACTGTCCTTTACGGTTTGCATAAGATGTTCCTGTGGATGCAGACTAAATATCCGTGCGTAGTGTTGTACCCACGTACTTTCATCGACAGCTATATCTATTTTAGAGTGATCCTTCTCACCTAAAAGGAAACGAGATTCAACAACTTTCCAAAAGTTGTTACTATCCTTCGTAGTACAACTTTTATAAAGTTGTTCCCATAGGTCGTTTTTTAGTTCGACTTTATGGGATTTTATGGCATGATTGTAAGCCATTCTAAGCTTAACAATTTCCTCTTTGTCCCTTTCTGTTTTGTGAAGGGCTGCTTTCAAATTAGAATATGCTTTAGTGCACGCTTTATTAAACCATCCTTTAGCAATGTCCTCTCTGGATGTCAATTTTAGATGGAGGACTTCTTTTACTGCTCTTGTAATAATTGAGAAACTGGACGATATCTCTTCATTAGGGGTGGCAGGGTTTAAGCATTTTTCCATTGAAGGCAACTCTTTCTTCACTAATTTCGACTGGGTCTATTTTACTCCACTTAAGGGAAAACCCGTTTAATCTATCCAGAGTTAAAGTTTGATGCCCTAGGATGCTCATAGGGTTGGACTTTTCTGACTGTTAGGTAAAGATAGTAAGAGACTATTAGGAAAGTGATCACTGGTGGCGTTATCAAGCGTTCAAAGATCCTGAATACTAGACGCCTTATTACATGAAAAAAAAATGTAGTCAATAATACTAAAGGCACCCCTACTATTAAAGGTGTAGGAGAATGGGACTGGGGAAACCACTAGTTTGTTGGCAAAACCCTGTTCCAGGACAGAAATTATTTCATTCAAGAGATTGCCAATAATTATGTGGGGAAAATGGGTTAATGTGTTGATATGTTCATCCAGGATACCACAATTTTTATTGTTTATATTCTTACAAGTTAGTAAATTAAAATCACCGCCCCCAATTAATATAAAGACTTTCTTAATGTACTTCTTCCTCAGTTCCTGTAAGGAGTGAAAAATATAATGTAGAACTGTTATTAACTCCGCCTGATGAAGGTTATTGTAGAAATTGACCAGCACATAGATAACAGTTTTATTTATTTTGAGCATCAAAATCTGAAAATTAGATTCCAGTCTTAATGGGACAATTTCCTTAGTATCTAGGGAGTTTGAGATGAATATTGTTAGACCCCCTTTTTATCTCCCAGAAGGTGAAGGTAGCGCGTACGAGGTATAGGTTTTATATCCCTCTATATGGATGGCTGTTCTTGCCCATGTCTTTTGGAAACACAAAATCTTAAAATTTCCAACTAGTTCTATCCAAATTTTGTTAATCACTTTGGAACGCAGACCTGCCACGTTCCAATAAATAATGTTGAGATTAAATTCTCGAGAAATACAAGAGCCAATAGATACTTGAATAGGTGGCTCTTCGTGTGCGTTACGAACCACCACTAGGACTTTATTCTCCCGAATTGACACCTCACTCCCTATTTGAACTATATCTAATTTCTCTACTGGGGAGTGATGTGTTGATATTTGTAGATTGGTTTTACTGGTAGGACAAGGAAGCTTAGGTATCAATGACCATCCCATTTGAGGTTGATCCAGTTGGGGAAGAACGGGCAAGTGCCCTTAGGAGAATGAATTTAATTGAGCCAGTCAATCATTGTCCTCCAGGCCACAAAGCAGATTAAATCTATTAAAGGTTGGAAGAGTATAAGACTGACTTTGATCAGATCCAATGGATCTGTCTGCTTCGGGGAGGATAACAAACCCAAGAGGCAGTATGTTAATCCGAACCGCATCTAGAAAATGATTCTCCCCCCCCCCCAAGAATTTTCCTGACCAGTAGCGGGAAACCAAATGTAAGAACTATGCAATCTCCCATTACCATTTTTTCACAGTTGCCCACCCACTGAACTCTTCTCGCCATCTTGAAGTCACAGAACAATTGTTTGGTCAGGCCTAACCTCCTGCCTAGCCAGTAAAGTGATTTGTTTCTGAGAGATTTCCAAGATTGAACTTCTGCTGTGTCCTTTTTTGGGACGTTTGCTAGAACAACAATGTATGGGGTGGCATCAGGAGCAAGATCTAAAAGACATTCAGGTGCAGAAATATCCCTGAACTGCTGTGGTAAATTTGAGGCGACATGGGAACGGGTTTCGGAGGGGTGAGATGGAAAAGTAGGGCCTAAGGATCCTGGTAACCTATTGGGGGCACTAGCACTTTTAGCGACCAACGTACTGAGCAATGGTCAAATTTTCTCGAGTTGATACCAGTTACTCTCTTGGCCAATTAATCTGTCTTTTATAGAAATACGCCCATTCTGGCGAGTCTCATTATCCATATTACTAAGGGCTTCATTTGTTGCGAGATCTACTTTCCTAGTGGGTGAGTTACCACCCTTATTTGTATGACCTTGTGCTCCTGGAAGATGATTTACAGCCAACCCTTGATTCAAATTACTAGAGATGAGATCTTCAATGACAGTCAATCTGGACGATAATTGGTCCAGCCTAACTCTCAAATAAAGATCTAATATTTCGACCAAGGTGGCTAAGTTCTTGATGTCGTTACTATGCGCTGAAAGATTACTACTTGGTTCAGCCTTGCCCCTGCTAGAACCTTTACTACACCCCGGGCGTTTTTTTCCCTTGTGAATTCTGCTTTTTTTTTGTCACAATCGGCGCAGAGGAAGAATTAATATCATGGGCTATACTTTTGTTAATAACATGAATGTCAACAGGGATAGGGTTCTTGTGCCTTTTTTGGGGTGGTTGCGTTGGAGAGTCGCTATCACTGAGTATGATCTCCTCTAAGCTAGGCTAACCATTGGGAGCATTTTTGTTAGCAGTACCTTGCTCTAATAGGGGGCTATCATCTGAATGGGGTACGTCAGAACTTAACCTCGAAGTACCTGCTTCTATAGATTCTTCAACAGAAGAAATCTGTTTATCCAGAACCCCCACTGCCACTGTAAGGTTGCCGCCATTCGAGTGGAATCACTGCGGCCACGCCCACCACTCTAGGCCACGCCCCCTCCTTTCGGTATTTAGGCGCGCTGAACTAATAGTGCGACCAGAGTACTGCTAAGCTCCTGTGGCGGAAAGCCGGGAGAATTTGCTAAAATTCTGGTGTTTTAATATTTTTAGAACTTGTGTGATACTTTGCTTGTTTTAAAACCAAAATAGATCGTACCTGTCACTCGCCCAATGCACTCCCCGCGCTACAGACCCTAGCACTCACAGGGGAAACTTTCCTCGGTTGCCGCCATTTGAGTGGAATCACTGTGGCCACGCCCACCACTCTAGGCCACGCCCCCTCATATTTAAAAATTTGCTTCCCCCGGAAGCGCAGCGGACGAGCGCAGCGGGCGCGCCGATTGCGCTCCGAAGGGGCGCCTAAGGCAAGCCCGTCTGCGCCCGTCCGCGATCGTACGCGGTCCAGGGCCATACCTTATGCCCCTCGGGAGGACCACATACGATGGAACAAGCAGGAACTATTAACCTTCTGCCACAACACTGCTGAATCCTGCATGCATACCCTGCAGGTGGAGGATAACATAGGTTGCGAATACTGTCACTTCTCCTATGATCCTGATCTCGATAGGAATATGGCCACTACGGACCATATTTTGCACTGCGGATTACTTAACGTACGCTCGCTACGGAAACATAAGTTAGACATATTTGATCTACTCACAGAGAAACAGTGGGATCTTATGTTTCTAACTGAGACCTGGCTAGATGAAGGGTCTACACCCGATGCCCTAGAGGCACTTCCAGAGGGATACATAATGCATAGGCAGGACAGAGGAGGGGGAATTGCAATCATAGTCCAAGAAAACTTACGCTGTCAACTAGACCATTCCCCCATCCTAGACAGTGAGGCAGGAAGTTTCACCATTAAAGTGAACAATGGCTGCACGCTGAAGGGCGTGTTAATCTATAGACCCCCAGGCCCTTTGGCCAGGTTTGAAGAGAGTCTGGTCGAGGGCATTATAGAGACTGCATTGTGCAAAGAAAACTTTTTGGTACTTGGAGACCTCAATTTACATCTTAACAATCCATCAGATAACGTCAGTAAGAACTTTTGTCAGGCATTGGGAGCCCTTCAACTGAACCAAATTGTTAAGGGTCCCACTCATCAATTGGGACATCTACTCAACCCAATATTTGTTAACTGGAACGAAGTAGAAGCTATGACCCCTATCCCTATTCCCTGGACGGACCATTATCTCATATCTTTCTCTATACGAATTCCTGGAAGAAGATCTCCGCAGCCAGCGGCACTGTACCACCTTAGGCGGAGATGGCCCACTTTCTCCCAATCCATATTTTGCGAGGCGCTGACTAAAGGGGGAAACCCCGGAGGGAATGATGCCGATACGGCTAATACCAACCTATGTAAGCGCATCAATGAGGCGCTAGACTCTACAGCTCCTCTCTCAAAAGCCAAAACTGGTGGCCGTGTTCAAAAAAACTGCCCCATGGTTCAACAACGAACTACGAGTCAGGAAAGCCTCACTGAAGAAAGTAGAAAGACAGTGGCGGAGGGCACTGTCTGAAGTAACCAGAAACGCCTACCTGATTGAAAGGCGCCTTTACCATAGTCTAATCAGAAAGTCCAAAACAACATATTATAAGACCAGAATCACCGAAGCTAGTAATTCGATGAAGAGCTTTTCTCGCTCTATAAAACTTTATCGAGTGGGAAACCAGCCTCCACTCCAGTTGACTGCTCGCCTGAATCCTGCGACAGGATCGCAGATTTCTTCTCTGAAAAAATATCTAAAATTTACTCGGCATTTCCAATTCAACCCAGTAATGGGCAGGAATTTGTGGAAAGCCCTAGGGAATGGGGGGATAGACAAAGACTGACCAACTTTGTCACCCCGCCTGCAGAAGAACTTTTACAAATCTGCAGATCTGTGAAGTCGGGATCTCCATGGGACCCAACCACACCTAAACGTCTAGTGGATAGCCTAGTGATATTAGAACCTTACATTAGACATCTACTAGACGTGTCCTTTAGTACCAAGACCGTGCCCAACGACTGGAAAAAGGCGGTGGTCCTACCCCTTAGGAAGAAACCTAATATCAGTTTTGACAAACTAGAGAACCTCCGGCCAATTTCCCTTCTACCCTACATGGCCAAAGTGGCCGAAAAAACGGTCAATCTACAACTTCGTGGAAAAGGCTGCCCTGCTACACGATGCCCAATTTGGCTTCCGTCCCCGCCACTCAACGGAATCTGCGCTCCTGATGGCGGTGGAGTCCCTATGTCAGGGGGCGGATGAGGGTCATACTATGGCCCTCATCCTATTGGATCTGAGTGCAGCATTCGACACTGTAGCTCATACCACCTTGCTACAGTGTCTGAACAATGGAGGAATATCAGGAGCTGCACTCCAATGGATCCAATCCTTCCTGACTGGGAGAAGATTCCAGGTCCGCCAGGGTGACCACTATTCTAGGGACATAGGATTGGGCCAGGGCGTTCCCCAGGGATCATCCCTGAGCCCCACCCTTTTTAATCTTTATGTCTCTCCAGTGGCCTCCATTGCGATCGGTCATGGGCTGCAAATTGTGTCCTACGCCGATGACACGCAGCTGGTTGTCTCACGAGCGCCCGGCCTTGCTATGGAAAGTTTCAGAGCTTGCATGCAAGATCTGGCAGCCTGGATGTCCACTAATTGCCTTAAATTAAATGGCAACAAGACTGAGGTGCTTGTGGTGGGGAAGAACCCATCTATTTGGTCATCTGCGTGGTGGCCCCCATGTCTAGGAGAGGTCCCAACGCCCAGTCAAGAAGTCAAAAACCTAGGTGTCTGGCTCGGATCTATAACAGAATTTCGACTACAAAAATATCGACCTACAAGAATATCGAGTCAACAATATCGAGGGCAAAAATATCGACATCCTATCTACAACATGGTAAGTACAAAAATATCGAAAAAAAAATATCGATGTAAAAAATATCGATGTTAAAAATGTCGTTTTTTTTTTTTAATATAGAAATGTAAAATTAAGTCTATAAGACTAATAAATAAAAGAAACATATTTAAAAGTATCTAATAATATTTAAAAGTAATAAATAATACATATATTAAGAATACATTAATTAAATATATACAGTAAATATGTAATATATATACACTGAACAATAAGTATTAATATTTATTTTACGAATTTATAAATTAATGAAATATATTCTAATTTACTAACACATTTACAAACATAAAAGAGTAACATAAATAAAATGTAAGTAATATAAAAAATAAAATACATATTTGATATTTTAACAATTAATTAAATAAAACGTTGGATAGCGTAAGGCTAAACATTTCTATTCCTACTCCAGAGAGTACAACAGTAGGGAAAACTGACCCGGAACTCAAAAAACACCCCTTTACCCAAGAACTGAAACTGACCCTGAACCCTAAAAATACCCCTTTACCCAAAAACTGAAAACTGACCCTGAACCCTAAAAATACCCCTTTACCCAAGAACTGAAAACTGACCCTGAACCCAAAAAATACCCCCTTACCCAAAAACTGAAAACTGACCCTGAACCCTAAAAATACCCCTTTACCCAAGAACTGAAAACTGACCCTGAACCCCAAAAATACCCCTTTACCCAAGAACTGAAAACTGACCCTGAACTCAAAAAATACCCCCTTACCCAAAAACTGAAAACTGACCCTGAACCCTAAAAATATCCCTTTACCCAAGAACTGAAAACTGACCCAGAACCCTAAAAATACCCCTTTACCCAAAAACTGAAAACTGACCCTGAACCCTAAAAATACCCCTTTACCCAAAAACTGAAAACTGACCCTGAACACAAAAAATACCCCTTTACCCAAGATCTGAAAACTGACCCTGAACCAAAAAATACCCCCTTACCCTAAAACTGAAAACTGACCCTGAACCCTAAAAATACCCCATTACCCATAAACTGAAAACTGACCCTGAAACCAAAAAAAAACCCCTTACCCAAAAACTGAAAACTGACCCTGAACCCTAAAAATACCCCTTTACCCATAAACTGAAAACTGACCCTGAAACCAAAAAATACCCCCTTACCCAAAAACTGAAAACTGACCCTGAACTCTAAAAATACCCCTTTACCCATAAACTGAAAACTGACCCTAAACCCTAAAATAAACCCTTTACCCAAAAACTCAAAACTGACCCTAAACACTAAAAATACTCCTTTACCCAAAATTAATTAATATTATTTCATTAGCAATTAATTATTAATGAACAATAACAAAATAAGTAAATATATTAGCAAATTTGCTGTAATTATTATAATTTAATAATTAATATTATTTTTTCCCAATTAATTAATTAACAGTAATTAAAAATTATATATCAATAAATTACTCTAATTAATGTAACTAATTAATATTATTTAATTACCAATTAATTAATAATGTTAAATATGTACAAAATAATAATAATGAATTAACTAATTAATATTAATTATTTCCCAATAAATTAAATATACATTTATAAAAACATATATTAATTAATTAATTAATATTAACTTACTCCCCACCCCATTCCCCTATAAACCCACATCCCGCTACAGAAAATATATATCAATTAATCAATTAATTATTTTCCCAATTAATCAATATTAATTAGCAATTAATTATAATTAATTAATCCTACTAATTATTAATCAACTTACCATAATTAAATTACTTCCCACCCTATTCCCCTATAAACCCACAACCCGCTACAGAACATATATATATCAATTAATAAATTAATTAAAAATATTTTCCTATTATTTTCACATAATTACCAATTAATTATAATTAATTAATTAATCCTACTGATTACTAAACAATTTACCATAATTAAATTACTTCCCACCCTATTCTCCTATAAACCCACAACCCGCTCCGGTACAAAAACATAAAATTTACTTATAAAATTATGTATTATTATATAAAATTTATACACATATAATAGTAATTATTTTAAATACTTAAATTAAACATATAACACATACATAATAAAAAACTATACAATAATACAAATATCGATATTAGTGTCATCGAAATTAGTAACATCGATATATATGCAATCGATATTACTTACTTCGATATTACTTACATCGATATTAAGTATTTCGATATTACTTACCTTGGGTCGATATTCTGTCCTACGATATTCTTGCCTTCGATATTATGCACCTTCGATATTTCAGACTCGATATTATGGTAGGTCGATATTTACAACTCGATATTTTGACTGTGTACCGTCTGGCTCGATACTGACATATCCTTTATACCCCAGATAAACCGTGTGGCGGGTGTATGTTTTAGCATCCTAAAAAGCTTACGAAAGGTCCTTGTTCTCCTTCCTACGTCCGCCCGTAGAACGTTGGTGCATGCACTTGTCACATCGCAGTTGGACTACGGTAACCTATTGTATCTGGGAGCAACCTGTAAGGCAACAAACCGCCTTCAGGTTTTACAGAATGCGGCAGCATGCGAATGCGGCAGCACGCCTTATTCTAAACCTCCCTAAAAGATCGAACTCTAAAGCTGCCCTTCAGACCCTCCATTGGCTGCCAGTAAGAAGCAGAATTGAATTCAAAGCCCTCTGCACCTGCCATCGCATCCTTGCTAAGAGGGCGCCAGCTCCACTCCATAACCTTGTCACTAGGCATGTCCCATCTCGAGCTCTGCGCTCCGCATACGGAGGCCTACTAAAGGTCCCCAAGGTAAGCAGGACCCACATGGGAGGGAGGTCCTTCCGCTACTTGGTGGCGAAGAGCTGGAACGCCTTACCTCTTAACCTTCGCTTGGATCCCTCAGAACCAAGCTATCGAAAGAAACTTAAAACACATCTTTTTCTAGGATAACTGGGTTTCCCCTACGTCTATCTCTGAGCTTTCAGTTCCAGCGCGGGGACACGCTCTTGCGTAACCAGGCGCTTTATAAATCTCCCTTAAAAAAAAAAAGATAACTCAACAAAGTTTGCTGAGAGTCTGCCACTGGTCTAGTACCTGAGGAGAGTTTTGGACTTGTTAACTTTCTTTTACCCATCAATACACAACCGGTCTAACTTAAAAGCAGATCAAACGCTAAAAATCTAGTTTCAGAATCACTCCAAAGATCAGCATTAGTCTAGTTCCAGGCCAAAGTCTTTATCAGGATAATAAATGTCAGTTAAAAACAAAGTTTCCAAGGACATGCAGAAAAAAAGCTTACAGTTCAAGTCTGATGGGATCACAGGATACGTGGCGATGAAAAAAGAAACCAAGGGGATAGGCCCTGCCCTGGCCTCAGTCGGTCACAGACTGGTAAGGATGGGCCCGCCCTTGGCCCTGGCTTCGCCGGGACGAGCCCGCGCGCGTCCCCACCGCAGAAGCCCACATTGCACTTTATACACCCAGGGTCAGAACCTGCTCCTCGCCTCTCGCAAGACCGTATTGCCCTCTGGGTGTTAGAGTCCGGGCAGCGCGCGGTCTGCGGTTGTGGAGGAAGAGGCTCGGGCAAGCAGCGAGGCCACAGAGAACAGCGATCCCTCACAGAATGGGCTCACCAGTGAAGGTAACAACAAGGTAGGCAGAAATGTAAAAGGGCGTCCCGCGGAGCGGAAGGCCAAGATGCACTTTATACACCCGGGGTTAGATGCAACTGCTCCTCGCCTCTCGCGAGACTGCGCTGCCCTCTGGATGTTAGAGTCCGGGCAGCCCGCGGTCCACAGTTGTGGAGGAAGTGGCTCGGGCAAGCAGCAGGGCCACAGAGAACAGAGATCCCTCACAGAATGGACTCACCAGTAAAGCCAACAACAAGGTAGGCATAAATGTAAAAGGGCGTTCCACACCACGAGAGCCCATGTTGCACTTTATACACCTGGGGTCAGATGGAGCTGCTCATCACCTCTCACGAGACCGC
Source organism: Lissotriton vulgaris (assembly GCF_964263255.1). NCBI lineage: Eukaryota > Metazoa > Chordata > Amphibia > Caudata > Salamandridae > Lissotriton > Lissotriton vulgaris. The sequence goes on along the minus strand of NC_141696.1, from coordinate 455,766,360 downwards.
GCTGCCCTCTGAGTGTTAGAGTCCGGGCAGCGCGCGGTCCACAGTTGTGGAGGAAGCACCTTGGGCAAGCAGCGGGGCCACAGACAACAGAACTCCCTCACAGAATGGGTTCACCAGTGACGGCAACAACAAGGTAGACAGAAATGTAAAGGGTGTTAGTTATATCAAAAAGGGAACCACATAGAACCAATATGCCCACAATACCCATCACAGGGGGAACATCGATCATAATAATGTTCATTTCATTAATGCAAAATAGAGCCTACATTGGCAACCAAACTACTCCTTCTGAGGGCCCATGTCCAGCTCAAGATTTTAGCCATAGCTATGACCCCAGGTTCCCCTGTATCTGTCTTAAGATTCGCAATGCTAATTGACATGATCTTGTGCTAATATTTATACAGATTGGTTTTAGACATTTTTTGCGGGGACCCTTATATGCAGGGCACACAAATAATGCATGGAGTATAGACTCTTCCTGAGATAAGCACAAGGTGCATTTTGTATCTCCATCTCCCCATCTTGCTGTAAAAAAATTTAAGGAGAGGGTGCCCACTCTAAATTGGTGATACAGTTTCCTGTCACTAGGACTCGTAATGACATCCCAATAGGTCTCCAACCTATATTCATGCTTATGGAATAAAAAGAGGCCTGTCAGGGAAACGCCGTCCACCAGTGACATGGACTTAAGACAGACCATGTCCCTATATATTAAAATAATTTTTTTATGGGAATTGATTCCCTTCCGGGTCCTCCCACAAGTGCCTAAGCCCCATGTCAAATAGTGTGCCCTTCATTTTTTTCAGCCAGTGCATTTTTGAGGACATATCAGCTTCTCTGATATGGTTGATTGCTTTGGCATAGGGTACTAACTCGCTAGTGGTCTAAATCCCACTGCCTCCTCGATGAAAATGCTTCCCAAATCTAAAAATAGAGGTTTAAGGGGAGACTATTGGGGAAGGCCAGTCAAAGATCTCAAAAACTTATTTTGGGCTAGAACAAAGGGGGCTAGATTTTCGAAGCCCCATAGTTCTGCACCATACATATGGAAGCCCTGATTTTCCAGATATTTATGGCTAATGCTGGACATACTGATTTGGTGTAAGACAGCTAATACTCTTTTAAAAGGGCCCCTGCTAGTTGATTGTGCCTAAGGAATAGTAAATCGATCTGAGGCTTGCAATTCATCCTCTTACCCATCGTTACACCCAGGTATGTAAAGGTGTCAATTTGCTCCAAAGGTGCACTATTCATTTCTACTCTGCCTTTCAACATTTCATGTTTATGCAGCACCATGAACTTAGTCTTATCGACATTGACTACTAGTTCATGGTCATTGCAAAATAAAGTGAATCTATTGAAGGCTTGTCGCATACCCGATTGTGTTTTAGATAAAATTAAAGTGTCATTTGCAAACATTAAAAGTGGAACCCTCGTTCCAGCAAGAGTAGGGGCATCAGTTTGGTACTCAGAGTAATATGAGATAACATTATTAATAAACAAAGGAAAGAGAGTAGGGGCCAAAACACAGCCCTGCCTTACCCCCTTAGTCACTAGAAACCGGTCTGTTAACTCACCCTGTTGACCCCACCGAACCTGGGCATAATTAGACTCACAAAGTTTAATAATAAAATGTAAAATTTCAGGGGGCATCCCTACGTTCTTAAGTGTGTCCCACAACTTAAAGCGCGCCACCAAATCAAATGCTGATTTTAGATCTATAAATGCATCATAGAGAGTCCCCCCTGCTAAAACCACAGTACTCCAATAATTCATCATGAATCTAAAAATGTGATCGATGGTACTGACATGAGGGCAGAAACCTGCTTAAAAAGTAGATTATGTTTTATGCGGAATACCTATTGTGATGGCACAAAACACCTTTTGATGGCATAAAACTTAACACAGTTAAAAAAATCACTATTGTGTGTCTTGGACAACACTGCTATGCATTGATGAGACAGACCAAGAATGAGACTCTCCTGCCACCCCTCAACGTTACATAATTAATTACTGTATATTTAATAAAGCAGAGGTATACTCTTTTCTTGCTCTCCCTCAGGATTGGCTTTTCTTCCTTCCCTTCACACCTCACTCCTTCCTTTCTCTCCAATCTTCCTTCACTTTCTGCCCTTCCCTTTTTACTTAATCGCCGCCTCCCCTCATTTAATTTTTTTTTAGTTTTATATAGCGCAAACTAGATCAGAAGATATTGGGTATCAGAGTGCTTTAAATAGCACAAGTTTAGTTACACAAGGACACATTCATTTTTGCTAAGCACAGGGAGATTAAGGGGTTTGCCCAGGATCACAGGATGTTGATCGTCTTTGCTGAGACTCGAACCCGGTTCCCCAGCTTCCACGTTGACGGCTCTAGCCGTAAGGCTGCCTCCTCTCCCCTCATTAAATAATTTTCATTGTTCACTGTTGTATCCTGTTTGTACTTCTATGTTATTTTCCTCCCCTTGCATTTCCCTGTGTGGTTCTGGTACCTGGAATGTATGATGCGTGCTTGCATCGTGCATCCTGTGTTCCAGATTCCATGCCAACTGTATCTTTATAGAAGTCTGTATCCTTGACTTATGTGCTGTGCTTCAACTGTACTAAAGAATTAAATTACTCGTTTAATTCATTCACCTGTTTCCTTGGATCTTTATATTGGCGACGAGGTACATCTTACGATTTCTGCCACTATCCTTGAAGCACAGGAGCAGAAATTCGAAGATTTTTATTTCGAACCTGGCGTAAAAAAAAAGGAAATTTAAAATATTGACTTTATTCACTTCTTCTTCAAAGAGGATATTGTTCATATCCACAACGTCGTATTTAGGAAGATTTACGACCAACTGATCCACTGTTACCATATTCTACAGCTCTCTGGATTTCACCAACGGAAAAATAAAAGAGAAGTACCACGGAAAAGTCATCGCTCCTACCTTGATTTGTGGCGCGCATTTAGACCGTTCCAGTACACCTACTCCGACGGATGGGTAATGCTGCTTTTCAAAGTTATTGAATTTTGTGCTGTTTTTGAATTTTGGTATAAATTGCGCGTACAACGCACGAGACTCTGTGTCAGCCCGAGGCGTCTACTGACGTATGTTTCGTCCACACGTCAATACGCAATAACTGCTTAAGACGCACTCCCTTGTCATCGCGTCGTGCGTGTGAGCGCCATTTTGCGTATCCATGGTAACGGGATACACGGAGTTACCGAAGACGCCGAGGAGTTCGTAACGCACGCCGGAGGGTAAACAAAAAGACTATTCCTGTTAAACAATTATATTTCTACACGCCGGAGGGTGAAAAAGACTACACACATTCTCTGTTCTTTGTTTTTTTTAACAATTTAGACCTTTATTTGATTATACATATCGATCTAAAAAAAAAAAAAAATTTTTAGACACTTAACTTTCACTTGACTATTGTGAAGAACTGTTTCTTTTGAATATAATATATATATACCCAAAATGCAATTTGACCCACCTTCTAAATTCCTACAAACCAAAGGAGACCCGCCCATTCCATGGACCAGATGGAAAGAAGAATTCTTTACTTACCTCAAGGCTATGGATGGCGAGAGAATGTCAGCAGAAAGAAAAAAATATATATTTCTACATTGCCTTGGATCTGAAGGACAACTTGTATTTAGAACCTTACCTCCTGTGAGATCTGGGGGTGATACTAGTGTATATGATGAGGCAGTACAGAGGATAGAAGGAAGATTTAAACCTGTGACTAGTGTAGCTTTAAATAGGTTTAAATTTTATACCAGGGTACAAGATGAAAATGAATGTTTCGATGAATTTTTAACTGCTTTACGTGCACTTTCTTTGCATTGTAATTTCGGTTTGATAACTGACGAAATGATCAGAGATCAAATTGTTGTACATGTAAAGAGCAAGAAGGTACAGGAACAATTATGGATTTTAGGTGATCCAAGTTTAGAAACGTGTGTACTAGCTATATCTGATGGAGAGTATGACATAGCTTCTATGTCTAAGGAAATTTCTGATTCTTTTCCAAATGTATTTTCGGAAAAACTAGGAAAGTTGAATGGTTTTACACACAAAATTAAAGTCAAACCCAATACTGTCCCTCTTAAACAAAAGTTAAGAGGTGTTCCCATTAGTGTCAGAGAAGAGCTCAGAGTTATGTTGGATACTATGGTCAAAGATGGTGTTATTGAGGAGGTAGAATCCTCCGAATGGGTTTCGCCTATTGTTTTGGCGATTAAACCTGACAAAACAATTAGGTTATGTGTGGACCTGAGAGCTCTGAACAAATGTTTGGTTATAGACTGTCACCCATTACCTAACATAAATGAAATGTTGTGCATGTTGGATGGAGCCTGTGTGTTTTCAACCTTGGATCTTAGATCCGCATGTCACCAGATTGAGCTCACAGAGGATTCCAAGCAATTCACAGCTTTCATCACTCCTTATGGGTTGTTTCAATTTAAAAGGATGCCTTTTGGCCTAGCGTCGGCTGCTTCAGTCTTCCAAAGGGCAATGTACCACATATTTAAAGATCTAAGTGTCTATGTCAAGTGCTTTCAGGATGATATCCTTATTTTTTTCAAAGAACTTCTCAGAACATTATGTTCATCTTAAGGAGGTTTGTTCCAGGTTGGAAGCATTTGGTCTGACTATCAAAGCTAGCAAGTGCAAGTTTTTTTGCAAAGCTGTGGATTATTTAGGTCATTCTCTTTCGGGTGATGGGGTTGTGCCAAAAAAGAACCTTGTTGATGCTATTGTTAAAGCTCCCTCCCCAGACAATAGGGAAAAACTACTTTCGTTTGCAGGGCTTTGTGAATACTATAGCAAGTTCATCCAAAATTTGGTCAGTAAAATGGAGCCTCTTAGGGAACTTACAAGAAACTCAGTCAAATTTATTTGGACTGAAAAACAAGAACAGGCATTTAAGCAAATCAAGGAGGAAATTGTTAACGCTTCTACTTTAAAGTCTTTCTGTGTTAACAAGAAATGCATTATCACAGTCGATGCTAGTCTTTATGGCATTGGTAGTGTGTTAAGTCAATCGTCGGGTAAGGATGAGTGGTGTGTTGCCTTTTCCTCAAGGACTTTGTCTCCTACAGAGAGAAGGTACTCTGTCATTGAAAAGGAACTTCTTGCCTGTATATGGGCTGTCGAACATTTCAGGAATTACGTGTGGGGTAATCGATTCGTACTACGGACGGATCATAAACCTTTGGTTGGGATTTTGTCTCCTGGTGGTGGATGGAATTCCACAGCACGTATAGCTCGTTTGTCATCACGTCTCCAGGAGTATGATTTCGAGATTGTGTATGTTCCCGGTAAATGCAATGTTACTGCGGATTTTCTTTCTAGGTTTCCTTGTGAGGATGCTCCCAAGGTGGATAACGAAGTTGATGTTGTCGCTTCTGTTGGGGATTGTGTCTCCAAGGAGTTTATTTCCTTATCTGAAGAAGAGTGGTTTGCTGAACTTGGTAAGGATGTTATTTGTCAAGGGGGCGTGGCTTGGACGCCGATCGGGATGGCGGCGTGAGCTCGCAGCTCCGCGCGGAATCCCGCTAATTCTCCTGTTTTTCGGGACCCTAGGCGACCCGGAGACAACGTTCCTGCCCTCTGAAGGGTGAGGGGACAGCTGGACGTAATCGGTGAATCGCTGGGGGACTGCTGGCCCCGAGGAGATCGAGGAAGAGGCGGCCGAGGTGTAGACCGGGGTGTGAAGAAAATGGCGGCGTGGAGGTCGGACGGTCCCGAACTTCAGCCCTGAGTCCGACTGTCGCCAAGCAGAGAGGGACCTTGCACCCGGCTGCCCGACGCACTGGGATTGGCGGGGCGAAGACCTGAGACCGGGGGACGCTGCCCGATTCACCCAGGAGATCGGGGGTTCTAGTCGGCCACCGTCCCACGGCTCATCCTCCCCCCACAGGTCCAGTGGGGGTGACGGAACGGAGCTCATCCGCCTGATCATTGCTCCTGAGGCCATTGGCGGTGGCATTGCATTGCCCGGTGCCCGGTAATCGGCACGGACCCACGGGAGCACCCACAGTACGGGTGGCCGGACTTGTGACGCAGCGCCCTGACATGGCGGCGATCGGAGGGCCGAAGCCCGGGAGCCGCGAGGGGGACTCCGCGACAACGACCCGGCTGGGTGAGAGTCCCTCCCCGGAGCTTGACCAGGAACAGCGGCTGAACCGGCGCTTGGATGCCATCCTTGAGGCGATCACTTCCACCAAGGAGGCGTTGCACAACGACATTGCCCAAGTGGCCACGGGCCTGGGGCTACTACGCGCGGACCACGCGAAGCTGGCGGATCGGGTCAAGGATCATGACCAACTGTTGCTGGACCTGAAGCCCTCGGTGGTGACCGCGGAGCACAGGATTACAGACATTTTGGCCCGACTGGACACTCTAGAGCGGAGGGCGGAGGATGCCGAAGGCCGCAATAGGCGGAACAACGTGCGGGTCGTAGGCCTGCCGGAACGGATTGAGGGGGAGGATGCGGTGGCCTACATGGAGAACTGGTTCCGCACTGTGGTGGCGCCGGAGGGGCTTACTCCCTTTTTCACTCTGGAGCGAGCTCACCGGGTGCCCGCTCGCCCGCCGGGGCTGGGCCGCCCCCCCCGACCAATGGTGGTGCGGCTCCTCCACTACAAAGACCGAGACCTCCTCATCCAGCGGGCCAGGATGTCGGGCCCTTATGGGGTGGAGAACAGCAAGGTAACGATCTTTCCGGACTATACGCAGGCGGTCCAGAGGGACAGGGCATCGTTCCTGGCTGTGAAGAAGGAGCTCAGGGAGGAAGGCATTCAGTACTCCTTGCTCTACCCGGCCAAGCTGCGGATTATCATGGATGGCACCACACACTTTTTCCTCACTCCGGACGAAGTTTGGCACTGGCTTGAATCGTACAGAGCGGGGACGGACAGGACACACCAAAGTAGGCGAGACCAGCCCAAGCAGCCCCGGGTGCGGCAGTCACAACGCATCAGGTCCCGCAACAGGCGCCAGCGGGAGAAGCGGGAGGCTCAAATGGCGGCGGAGAAGAGGGATGCACTCGCAGCGACGGCGGCCATCACAGGGTCGCAACAGAACAGTGAACGGGCCGAAACGGACTCGGGAGGAGAAGGCAGCAGAACAGGAGAGGAACTTTCGGAGGCAGAGAGCCAGAAGGGGCCGACAGTGACCCCACAGACCTCGGATAATATTTGCTGCGGCTAAGATAGACTTTGGCCTAGACCGGGACTTCATGGTAGGGTGATATCCTGTTGCTGGAGGGCGGGTTGCCGGGTGGGGGAGCTGAGGGTATCAGAGGGGATGAAGGGCGGGACGCGGGCTCCGCTAGCTGGGGTCGGCGGCGACTCACCCCCCCTAGGCCCTTAAGGTCGACTGTGGTGGAGACCACAGGGTAAGTGTGCGAGAAGTTGCATCAAGGTTTGGATGGGGGCGGCCATCGGGTTCGTGTGCTCTGTCCTGGGGAGTGGGGTTTGGGGAATGTTTCAGTTTTGGGGTTATTTGGGGGGGGGCAACTGCATTGGGGGGGTCATGGACCGTTGGAGTTTAATTCGGACTGTACGGACTTGGTATGGGGACATTACCTAATTTGAAATGCCTGACGTGGAATGTCCGGGGGCTGCGGACTATGGTGAAACGCCACAAAGTACATGCATACCTGGTACGCAGGGGGGTTCAGATAGCTATGCTCCAGGAGACTCACCTCACCAAAAAAGAGTGCGCTGCCTTGCAGAAAAGGTGGCGGGGCCAGGTTTTTGGCACCACTTATTCAGCGTATGCCAGGGGGGTCTTGATCTGGGTGAGGGCGGGGATACCCTTTCAGGTGCTGAATCAGGTAATAGATTCGGATGGCAGGTTTGTAGCGGTGGAAGGGAGATTGTATGGACGGGATGTGGTTTTATGTTGTGTTTATGCACCGAACTCTGACCAAGGCCGATACTTTGATAGCCTCTCGGGGTCCTTGGCCTCTTTCCTGGCGGGCCCGATAGTGCTAGGGGGGGACTTCAATTCGATTACGGATGTGGCTCTGGATAGGTCCCATCCCCCCCTAGTAGACTCTCCTGTGCGCAGGCTGGCCGCGCACAGGAAGGACTGGCAAGAACGATGGGGATTGCTGGATGTCTGGAGGGAGAGGCACAGGGGAACCAGGGATTACTCCTTTTATTCCGCTCTACATGATTTACATGTTAGGATTGATTTGGTGCTTTGCGGGAGCTCCCTAGCCCCATTGATTACCCATGCTGAGTACCTTGCTAGGACGATATCCGATCATAACCCCCTGTTGGTACATATCCAATGGCAGAGGGAGCGCTCAGCAATACCAACATGGCGGCTTCGTCCGGAGACGCTAGAGGATTCTGTGTTCGACGATGCGGTCCGGCAGGGCATTGATAGTTATTTCGGTGTGAACGAAGGAACGGCGACGAGCAGGTCTGTTGAATGGGATGCAATGAAAGTGGTGGTGAGAGGGGTGTGCTTGGGCAGGTTCTCGAATGCTCGAACGACTGTGCTGAATGACTTAATTAAAGCGGAGGACGCTTTGAGGGACCTGGAGTGCCGCAGGCCCACTAGGCCAGATCTACAGGCCCAGTTATTGGAAGCGAAGGAAGCGGTAGCCGCGGAGACGGAACGTTTGCGATGCTATGATTATAGGCAGTACATTATCAGGGCACACGCAGAAAGGGACAAGGTGGGTACCCTCTTAGCCAGATTAGCTAGCCCGGAACTTAGGGGTTGCCCGATCCTCAGCATTGCTGACGCGCGGGGAGAGATGGTGTACTCCCAGGCAGCTGTATTGGACCGCTTTAGGGGTTACTATGAGGAATTGTACCGGAGCCAGCTGGGAGTGGGGGTCCGGGACATCGTGGAGTACCTGGGGGAGAGGCCGCTTCCGGTCTTGGACGAGGACGACGCGAAGGACCTGGGTAGCCCGATCACGCTGACGGAAATTCGAGTGGCTATCAAACAGATGGCCCGTAATAAGACGCCAGGGGTGGACGGACTCCCAACCGAGTTCTATCAGCACTATGTAGACGCTCTGGCGCCCAGGCTGCTGGTGGTGTATACGGAGGCCTTCGAGAAGGGGGCGTTGCCTGCCTCCATGCGGGAGGCCTTGATAGTGCCACTCCTCAAGCCCGGCCGGGATGCCGCGGACGTGAGATCTTATCGCCCGCTGTCCATGCTAACGGTGGACTATAAGATCCTGAGTCGCATTCTAGCCTCTAGACTAGCCCCGCACATGACGGGCCTGGTGCACAGGGATCAGGCCGGGTTTATACCCACGAGGAGCACGGCGATGAATATCCGCCGCCTGGTGGGAATAATGGACGCCATCTTGGATGGAGAGGGGTCGCCGGCGGTTCTGTCCGTGGATATTGAGAAGGCCTTCGATAGTTTGGAATGGCCTTTCTTGGAAGGAGTGCTGGAGCGGTTTGGCATGGGCGATGGGTTTCGGAGGTGGACGAGGGTCTTGTATAATTCGGCGACGGCAAGAGTTCGGTTGGGCGGCCTGGTATCTGCCGCGTATCCGGTGGGCAGGGGAACACGACAGGGATGCTCTCTCTCCCCTCTGTTGTTTGCCCTGGCGATGGAACCCTTGGCGGTCCATGCGAGGTCAGGCGACCGATACGCGGGAATGGTGAGTGATGGGCAATGGCATTATATATCGCTCTATGCGGATGACCTGCTCCTGTACCTAGCTGACACTTCGGGGGCACTGGTTGGAGCGATGGATCTGCTGTCCGAGTTCGGCCGAATGTCGGGCCTTAAGGTCAATTGGGCGAAGACCTGCGTGTTTCCGCTGAGAGCGGGATCGCCAGCCCCTAGCAGCGACCTGGGTGTGGTGTGGGAACCCTCTTGCATCACCTACTTGGGTGTCCGCATCTACCACTCGGCTACTGACCTTTTGGAGGGTAACATTGGCCGTTGTGTCCGGTCACTGCGGGGTAGCTTGTCTTTCTGGTCGACCCTCCCGCTGACAGTTCTGGGCAGGATAGCGTTGTTGAAAATGGTGGCGCTCCCCCGCTTCCTTTATTATTTCCGAACGCTACCTGTCTGGATTCCCCAGGGGGTGTTTAAGGAACTGCGGTCAATGGTTATTGGCTTTCTGTGGGGGCATGGCCGTCGCAGGATAGCCTTGAGCACGCTACTTCGCCCCAAGCTGGAGGGGGGCATGGCCGTACCCGACCTGGAGCTGTATTATTTAGCGGCGCAGTTGCAGGTCCTTACGCAGAACGTAGCCAGGGTGTTCCGGGGGCCGGAGGAAGACCGGGGTCGGGGGATACAGCGCCACGTGCTGTCGTACATCATTATGCAGCAACGGCTCGAATTACGGGCCCTCACCATGGAGGAGCGGACGCTCCGGCTGTGCTGGCAGAGGAGCCTCCGGAGAGCGAGGGCATCACGGCCTTATGCCCCGGAGATTCCGATCGGGATGTTGACGGCTTTGCCGCACGGAGGGGATTGGTCCCCGTTGATGGATTGGGAGGACGCGGGGTTGCAGGTGGTGGGTGACTTGTATATTGATGGGGCGTTGGCACCGTTCGACGTGCTCCGGGACCAGTTCGGACTGCCTGAGGGGGGCTTCCTACTACACGCGGCTGTAGTGGCTGCCATACAAAAGCACTGGAAAGAGGGGCTCCTGGAACCTGCGACGACTATGGCATGCCAATATGTGGTGATGGCGGCTGGTACATTCAAAGCTGTGACGTGCCTCCATAATAGGATGCTGAACGACGGGCTAGAACCACTCCATGGGCTCAAAGCTAAATGGGAGGGGAGCGTTGGCCGGCCCATACCGGACACGGCATGGGGCCATATCCTGCGACGCACGTGGAAGGGTACCAGGAACGCGCGCTTTCAGCAGGTCCACTTTTATGTGCTCCATAGGGCCTATCTAACTCCAGAGAAACTACAGCGGCACTTTCGGGTGCCGGATGCCTGTTGCCCCCGGTGCTCGTCCCTAGGGGCGGACATGGACCACTTGTTTTGGGGGTGTCCACAACTAGGAACTTATTGGGCGGAGGTAGGGGAACTCCTGAATGAAGTGACTGACAGGGAGGTAGAATTCAACATGGCGACGTGTCTATTGCTCTGGTTCCCGCATACTAAGCACACCAAGGTGACCAGTAAATTCATAGATCTGGGTCTGATATTGGCTCAAAGGGAAATATCGTGGCACTGGAAGGCCAGGGGGGTCCCTCATTGCGTAGATGGAAGAGTGAGTTGCTGCGATGGTCTGACTGCGAGAGCGTGCTCCGGATGAAGCAAGCAGTGAAGTTGGGGAATGAGAAGGCTCTGGATGCGGCGCGTGCATGGGAGTTAGTGGTACAGGCTCTGCGTGATGCTTTGGTTGAGGACGAGGACGGCGAGGACTAAGCCGCTGGACACCGCGGGGCGAACACAGAAGTCTGTCATTACGCACTGTAATGGAACCATCCAGTTCGGTAGAGCGAAGTACACACCTTAGCAGTTGCCAGGGGGGGGGGCGTTGGGGGGTTAGTTGTAGGGGGGCTGGGGGGGGCCGGAAGCCATTGGAGGGTTGCTGTTGGAGACCTGGACCCACTGGGACAGGGGGTATTGAGTGGCGGGCGGACTGATTGGGTGGGACGGCCTGGCACGAAGGCCCGAATAGCCTAGAGCAGGCCCCAACGGGGGCAATTACGTTGATACCATGGGGATGGCTGACGGGAATGTTGTTGCGGGTGGGGGGGTAAAAGCAGATACGTAAAACGATCTTACGCCAGGGTCCCAATGGGACGTACACTGTGTTGTGCTCCTCTAGAGCGATCTGATATGCCGCCCGGCCTCCGGGATGCGGGCTGAATGGCTGTGTACAACTGTGAACTGTTATTGGACGGGGGGGGCCCACAAGTGCACTGGCTGTTTACTTTTTTCCTGCTGTTTATAACTCTGCAATAAAAATATAATTAAAAAAAAAAAAAAGGATGTTATTTGTCAACAACTTTTTGATTTTGTAAGGAATGGTTGGCCATCCTCTAAAGGTATTTCACCAGATGTAGCCCCTTTTTGTCAGGTTTCATCTGAAGTCGAAGAGTTTTCTGGTCTACTTTTCAAAGCTGGTAAGTTAATCCCGCCCCAATCTTTACAAAGGAGAATTTTACTCCTCGCCCATCAGAGTCACATTGGCATGTCGTCAATGAAACGCCTTATTAGAGAAAGTTTTTGGTGGCAGGGAGTCGATAAAATGGTGGATAGGCTTGTAAGGGATTGTCCACACTGTGTTAACAGCGATAAAATGCTTCATTTGACCTCAGCTCCCCTTAAGCCTGTACCTTGGCCCAATTTTCCCTGGCAGAAAGTAGGTTTTGACATTTCTGGCCATTTTAAACAGTTGCCGTACAATGCTCGTTATGCCTTGGTACTTGTGGACTACCACTCCAAGTGGCCCGAGGTAAAGTTTGTTAGCACGGTGTCTTCTCACTCTGTTATTCTTTTCCTCAAAGAGGTGTTTGCCAGGGAAGGGTATCCTGAGACTTGTGTCACTGACAATGGTGCTCAGCTTATTTCGGCTGATTTTGAGAAATTCCTTAGAAGTTGTGGTATTAAGCATTACACTACCTCCTTGTATGAACCCAGGGAAAACGGTCAGGTCGAACGATTTAATCGTGTCCTTAAGGATTGTTTAAATGGTGTGCAAGTTTCTGATGATGGATGGTTGGATGTGGTGAGGAAAAGGTTATGGGCGTATCGCATCACACCCCATTCTGTTACTGGGGTTAGTCCCTTCAAACTCCTTAAGGGAAGAGAACCTCCTACTGATATTTGTCCTTGGTGGATTAAGAAACTTGATATAAATGATTCTGTTGTGGACCTTGCTGATGTAGCCAAACGGGTTGAAGACAAACAACTGCACATGAAAACCTTGTTTGATTCCAAGATGAAGACCAGAGATAATGATTTTGTTGTGGGGGAATGGGTACGTATTAAAAAACCTGGTTTTCTTGTTAAGGGTTTTTCTAAGTTTTTTCCTCCCATCAAAATTGTCAAGGTTTTTAAAAATAGTGTAGTCACGCAGGATGGAAGAGTCTGGAATGTCCGTAGGGTGGCTAAGCATGTCAATGTTGAAAATGTACATAGTTCTTCTTCTTCTGATCTTGGTAATAGCTTTAGGAGATCTGATGTTGATTTCGCTATGCCTTCTCCTAATGTTGTTCACGATAACTCTTCTGTTGCTTCTAGAGTTAAAGCTTGCAATAGACAAAAGAATGTTCCCTGCAGATATTTAGTTTAGTGCATTTTAATGTTTTACTCTGCTTTCATTCATTTTTTTTAAGGGGTATGATGTGTTGTATCCTGTTTGTACTTCTATGTTATTTTCCTCCCCTTGCATTTCCCTGTGTGGTTCTGGTACCTGGAATGTATGATGCGTGCTTGCATCGTGCATCCTGGGTTCCAGATTCCATGCCAACTGTATCTTTATAGAAGTCTGTATCCTTGACTGATGTGCTGTGCTTCAACTGTACTAAAGAATTAAATTACTCGTTTAATTCATTCACCTGTTTCCTTGGATCTTTATATTCACCCTTCCACCTTTCCCTTCCACTCTACTCTCACACGCTGCCCGCTGTCCACTCTTTGTGCCTTGCCTTTCTCCTACTTAAAGAAACATACCTAGAGAGAAACGAATCCCCACAACAAGACTTGGACGGACAAATACTACTGTTTGGTCATTCATGCTAAATATTGATTGAAACCTTGAAAAAGTTTCTATGAAACGAAACATGTGTTGGCTGCCGGTTTAATGTTTGGAAGGAGGATTGCTACACCAAGATGATCATCCTGATTATATTGCTAATGTTTCAAATCTTGTAATTTGGGCATGTATTCATATTAAACTGATTCGGCAAGAACAATTTTGAAGTTCTGCTGGTACTTTGAATTGATTTGCTTGATTAACTTTATGAAATAACATACACTTGAATAGGAGTGCTGAGGATCATTTCTGTTTTATGCTATCACCGGGTCCAATTGTGCATTTGTGTTATAGCACCTTAGGCAGTGAGGTGCAGTCTTTGTAACCTCGAGGGGCACCAATACTTGTATGCTAACATTGTATTCACAAGGGGAATAGATGTGCTATCAATTGTTCCACCACTGCCGTTTGTAAATATTGCCTTCTTTAATGTATTCCTTCCTTCATCCTTTCCTTTTTTTAAGCAGCACAGTACAATCACATTTTCCTTCATTTGCAAAGCGGTCTCAAGTCCTCAAATGACCTTTTCTAAAGCTCTATTTTTTTTATATTTACACACAGTCTCTAATGCGAGTTCACTTTTAAGTTGTGGTCATAGGCTTCCTATATGTTATATTATGTTATATTGATAAGTATAGTGCCCTAATCACCCAGCAAGGTATCCAAGGGGATGGGCAGGTTTATAGATGTGAGGTATCTGAGGTGCTTTTGTGAAGAGCTAGGCCTTTAGCTTCTTGTGGAACTCAAAAAGTGAGGAGGTGGCTCTGATATGTTGAGACATGTGGATGTCGATGGAGCAAATAAAGGACATAGATGAGCCACTAGAGGACGTGGGGGGAGCTGGGGAAGTGGATATGACTCTTTCAAAACTGTAAGCACCTGCACTTCATATTTTATAAATTAAGCACTGGCCTAACTGCTTGTCCTATATTACCATAGGGTTGAGCAGGGGTTGTCGGATGGAGTGACCCACTTGCCCTGATTTAGGAGGAAGGGTCCCTATTTGGACAGTGGCATCAGCCAATGCCAATCAGAGACCCCCCTTTCTAAAAATGGGACTTCAAAGTGACTGAGTAGCAGAAAGGACAAAACAAATTAGTCCTCTAGGAAGCTTGGAGCATTAGAGTTATCAAGCCAAGGGAAAGGAAGAAGATATGGGAGCAGCTGCTATCCGGATGAGTCTCAGGACCTGAAGTGCAATTTAGAGGCCAGCTAGCCAGCTGTTGTTTGCCTTGCAGGTTGTGAATGAAAACCATTTTGTTGTGGACACGAGGGGACCGTGAATTGAATCCCTGACCTTGGAGACTTGCCTGCTGCCCGTTTTGTCTCCCACCGACCTGCGCTGACTCCTGCAGACTGCCTGCCTGCCTGCCTTCCCCTGCCGAGTCCTCCTGCCGCCGCACCGCAATAACATCAGCGGCCGCAGTTGGGAGGAACTCAGCTTCCCAGGGGGCATTGCAACCGCGCTTGGGAGCGCGTCATCATCTAGCGCCTGCCGGCGCTACAAAGTGGGGGCACGCCCGGCCATCTGAGCATTTTATTGTGGACACTAGGGGACCGTGAATTGAATCCCTGACCTTGGAGACTTGCCTGCTGCCCGTTTTGTCTCCCACCGACCTGCGCTGACTCCTGCAGACTGCCTGCCTGCCTGCCTTCCCCTGCCGAGTCCTCCTGCCGCCGCACCGCAATAACATCAGCGGCCGCAGTTGGGAGGAACTCAGCTTCCCAGGGGGCATTGCAACCGCGCTTGGGAGCGCGTCATCATCTAGCGCCTGCCGGCGCTACAAAGTGGGGGCACGCCCGGCCATCTGAGCATTTTGTTGTGGACAAAAGAGGACCGTGAATTGAATCCCTGACCTTGGAGACTTGCCTGCTGCCCGTTTTGTCTCCCACCGACCTGCGCTGACTCCTGCAGACTGTCTGCCTGCCTGCCTTCCCCTGCCGAGTCCTCCTGCCGCCACACCGCAATAACATCAGCGGCCGCAGTTGGGAGGAACTCGGCTTCCCAGGGGGCATTGCAACCGCGCTTGGGAGCGCGTCATCATCTAGCGCCTGCCGGCGCTACAAAGTGGGGGCACGCCCGGCCATCTGAGCATTTTGTTGTGGACACGAGGGGACCGTGAATTGAATCCCTGACCTTGGAGTCTTGCCTGCTGCCCGTTTTGTCTCCCACCGACCTGCGCTGACTCCTGCAGACTGCCTGCCTGCCTTCCCCTGCCGAGTCCTCCTGCCGCCGCACCGCAATAACATCAGCGGCCGCAGTTGGGAGGAACTCGGCTTCCCAGGGGGCATTGCAACCGCGCTTGGGAGCGCGTCATCATCTAGCGCCTGCCGGCGCTACAAAGTGGGGGCACGCCCGGCCATCTGAGCATTTTGTTGTGGACACGAGGGGACCGTGAATTGAATCCCTGACCTTGGAGACTTACCTGCTGCCCGTTTTGTCTCCCACCGACCTGCACTGACTCCTGCAGACTGCCTGTCTGCCTGCATTCCCCTGCCGGGTCCTCCTGCCGCAGCACCACAATAACATCAGCGGGCGCAGTTCGGAGGAACTCGGCTTTCCAGGGGGCATTGCAACCCTTCTTGGGAGTGCGTCATCATCTAGCGCCTGCCGGCGCTACAAAGTGGGGGCACGCCCGCAACGCGGGACGCGAGCGGGACGCCCGGACGAAGCCTGGACCAAGGGCGGGCCCGTCTAAGCCCGTCCAAGACCATCCAGGATCGGGCCGGGCTACCCCCCTAACAGCTGCCCTATAAACAGTAAGGACTTATACCTTTATGTACCTATTGACTGCTTTATCTATATCCAACCCGTATTGTTAACATTCTGGTCCTATGATAACTACTACTGGACGGATGCTTCACACTGAACATTGAACTATCCACCTTAGTATCGCCTATAGATCTCTATTATGGCTACGCCTTGCAAGAGTGCTGCTAACTCGCTAACCCCATTGGGGAGGACTAACACGAAAGGACCCCTTGATGCCTATCTAATAAAGAGGGTTGCAGCTATTGATCAAGAGATTTCTCTCGTGGAAAGACGCTTGTCTTTTGACTTGCAGAGAAGCAAACTTTCCCCAATAGACACCAGTACTCAATTCATACCTTCCCCTACACAGATAGGCACATCGACATACCTAGATGTCCCGCTCATATTTCAAGAAAATTCACCCCCACAAATAACAGTAAACAGTCCTTCTCCTAGTGATGTACTTGTGGAACTCTCTTCGGATCTTTCATCAATAGAACCCTCACTGTTACAACTACCTGTACCAACACCTAAGAGAGCTCCTGATAAGCCATCATCTGACAAACCGTTAATAAGGGCACATTTAAAGAGGAAAAGGGGCTCGCCACCGAAGGGGAGAATCTCGAAAGTACCTAGAATTTCGAGAAAATCTATCCCAAGAAAACCCCTTCATAATAATATCAGAAAAGTTTCAGAACGCCCTGAGTCTCTTAATAATTTATATACTCCAGTGCAGGTAGATGGGTCCTTTTCCTGTACCCTTGAAAACATAGAGCA
The DNA here is from genome assembly GCF_964263255.1 of Lissotriton vulgaris. Classification (NCBI taxonomy): domain Eukaryota; kingdom Metazoa; phylum Chordata; class Amphibia; order Caudata; family Salamandridae; genus Lissotriton; species Lissotriton vulgaris. Next base: position 455,749,113 of record NC_141696.1, on the reverse strand, counting down.
TCTCATGAAAACATTAGTTATGCCATTGGTAGAAAGAGTAAAAAGACTGGGTAATGACTTGACTAACCTGTCAGCTGTAACAAACGAAAACACCAAATTGCTCAGTGAAATTAATAAACTTCTGACAGAACTATCACTCAATACGAAACCTTCTAGCTCAAAGGTACCCGAGCCTACTGAAGGCTAGCAGCCCGATATCATGGCGCCCGCACTAAGTACAGTTACGGCACATCCAACACTACATCATAATCCGAAGGATACTCCAACTAATAGAAAGGTTAAGGAATCTGCTCCACCTAAAACTGTTAGGCAGGACCTACTTAAAATAACACTGAATACTACAGCGGCCAATCCCCCAGAGACAGTGGGACCTATACCCACAGAAAAAAAGTTGAGGGAACACCCGCCTTACACAAAAATACTCCTCCTAATAGGACTAACTTGTCCAGGAAACCAAATAATGACCGACCTCGCAAGAGAAAGAACCCTAACATTTCTAAGCACATTGATCTATCCCCTGATTCTGCCCCATTTGTCATCATACTCACAGGTGTACCTGAGCTTGTAGAGGGCAGATGGGAAGGTTATTATGATTTAAAAAATAAGGTCACACACTGGCTCAGAAATAATAGGCCGTTACCACCGCACTTGGATGGGGAAATAGTGAATGTAAGGCGCCTATGGTGGGTGGGGAAGAGACCAAAAGATATTCCGGGAGATGAGATTGTGATTAATTTTAGAGATCACCGGGTGGTGACACACATCACAGACTGGTATGATACCCGGGGGGCAAATGGCATTTCCTCTAGGGATCTAAGCTACTTTTATCCCCAACCAACAGTTGCTCACCGGTATAACGGAACCTCTTTTGACAACCCTTCACACCGCCCTTTTGTTCCCTCATTATTGGATATGCACATTGGACCCAGGAGGCCTCTGTGGAGTATCCCGAGACCCAGATTGCCCAGACAAAACCATAGTGCCTGGGGGAGACCAGGCGATTTTATCTCGCGTCCCTCATACTTACCATACTGGCAAATTCCTCTGGATAATAGATACGATGCTCTGTCAGGACTCGAAGACCTAGATTGACAGGCAACGTACTCTGTAAAGGAGGAGACACCATCCTTAATCAAGACACCACAATCAGTATCCCCATGTAATCTATCATCGGAAGAGCCAAGCTTGACAACAAAGGATAGTCCAAGGCCACTTATAACGGCCTTAAACTCGATGGAAGGCTTAGTGCCGCTATTAACTGGGGAAAACATAAACAGAACATATTTAGATCCCTATCCAGATTTGTATCAACCCCAGTTATCTCCAAATGATCATAATCTTGTTACCCCCACGATAACTGTGGACTCATTACATGTACCCCCCTTGCATACTCCTAAACCAAATGGGAGACCCGGACACAACCGTGAGGATTTCAGTAAGAATTTTCACACACTGCTCTCATGGAATGTGGCAGGTCTTGGAAGTAAAACTATTTATAAGCCCTGGTTGGATATTATCCAAAACACGGTATACTGTGTTTTCAAGAGACATGGCTCCTGGAGGAAGTACATATGTTAGGATACCAGACCTTTCATTCACCGGCTATTCCATCCACCCAGGGCCGTAATAAGGGGGGTCTTTGTATTTATGTATCAACCACAGGGGATGTCAAAGTGTGCAAATTCCACTCCAGCCAGTACTTCCAAATACTATCATTTAAGTGTGGCCTTACTCATAATATTATATTAGTGAACTTCTATAACAATATGTCAAGTAATGAGATGGAGCCTACTATGGCAAAAATGTTGAGTTGTATCAATCAACTGGCTGAAGAACTTGTAGGGGAAAAAATGATTGTATGGGTGGGGGATTTTAATTGCACCATCTGCCCGTCTCATGAAACAGATTTGTGCGGTCTGTCAGACTAGGGGGAGGATGGTCCCATACACTTCTCCCACACTAAGATGGGGTCTCTCCTTAATTATATTGTTTTCCATTTTGATTTTTCATTTGTTAATCGGATCTGTTCACCACCTGTCCCATTTGAGCCAACCTTTAACGGTCGAGGTTGTAACTCGACAATAGATTTTGCCCTAATTACCCCCGTCATCCCGGGATTTATAAGCTTCTGGGAAATTGGGAAAGACCTATTGAGTGATCACTATCCACTGACCATCGGTGTAAATGTTACAGGGCACTATAGTAAGAAAGCGACTGCATGCACCTATCCACATAAGATCAACTTAACCAAAACCAACGGATATGTTGTTAAATGGGAAAAGATCCAGCCCCTAGTGTTTCTCCAAAATGTGCTCACATCGTGTGCTGCTGATGTTTCTGCATGCCTAGAAGAACACAATGACCCAAAGAACGTAATGGTTGCCTTTTCAAAAATAGAAGCACCACATTAAAAATGTGTTGGTCCGAGAGCCTAAAGGGAATACTAAAAAGCCCCAAGGGTGGTTCAATAGCAAGTGCACTAATGCACTGAAAGACTTAAAAAGAGCTCTGTCCTTAAAACCTAAACACCTAGACCTACTACGTGAGACCAGGAGGGTATATAAACTATCTATTAAAGAAAGAAAGTTGACCCTGAAAAAGGAGGCATGGGAGTCATTACTGAAGGCATTGAGGCAGAAGAATAGCTCTGCTTTCTGGAGGGTGGTAACATCTTTATATCAGTCAAAGGATAATGATAACACCATGGACTTAGCCATAACGGGTGAAACATGGGTAAGTCACTTTAGACAACTGTATAACCATCCCATCCCCGGAGAAAGTACATCATCAGCCGGGGTATGGTCATCGACAGAAAGGGGACGACATAATAGTGCCGCAGAGCATTCCCCAGTACACCCATTTCCCATAGACCTATTATTCACCGTTCAGGAAGTCTACGATGCCATCAGGGAAAGTGCACCAGGCAAAGCCCCAGGACCAGACTGCATGCCGGTGGATGTTTATAAAGCAGAACGGGACTTTTGGGCTCCCTTGCTCACAAATGTTTTAAATAAGGGAAATCAGAGTGGGTTTATTGATACCTGGACTGATGCTATTGTGATCCCTATATTTAAAAAAGGTAATAGGGACAACCCTACTTACTATAGGCCGATATCCCTTTTGGATGGCCTTATGAAGGTGGCTGGAAGAATAATCCTAAAGAGAATTCAACTCTGGGAGGAAGACCATAATGTCATTTCCCATCTACAGTATGGGTTCAGAAAAGGAATAGGGACAACAGAACAGTGCTTAAATTTGTCCCTTCTTGTCTCCAAGTATACACATGCCAAACGCGGAGCACTTTATATAACTTTTATTGATCTTAGCTCTGCGTTTGATTGTGTTGATCATGCCTTCCTGTGGGCAACACTGGGAGAAATGGGTATCAACAATCGCATCATTACTTTCATTAAAGAGCTCTATAAAGACGCAGGGGCAAGAGTTAGGTATGGGAAACACGGGGAATGTACAGAGAAATTCCCGATCACTAGAGGGGTGAGACAAGGTTGTATACTGGCCCCATTGCTTTTCACATACTATATCAATTCAATTGGCCAGAACCTTTCAACCCTACCTAATGACTACCCAACTGTTAAGGGCTCCCCGGTCCCAATTTTACTATATGCCGACCATGCGGCTATAATGTCCCAGACTAAAGTCGGTCTACAGCGGGCGGTAAATAAGTTCACGTGCTACATGAGGGATAGAGGCCTCAGAGTTAACATCTCAAAAACCTTCACGATGCCCTGTACCCGGAAGATCAATAGAACTCCTTGTACTACATTCCTAGATAATCAAAAAATAGCCACAACAGATAAATTCTGTTATCTAGGAATTTTGTTTGATAGACGGTGTCGCTGGCAGGCAGCCATAGCTGCTAGGAAGCTGGCTTATAGCCGTACCATAGGTGCGCTGCGTGCTTTCTCCGATAAAACTGGTGGCAAGCCTGTTAAGGAGCTGACCCAGATTTATCGGGCTAAATGCGTATCCACGGCTACCTACGGTGCTGGCATATGGGGTATTGAGAAAGACCACTCCCTACAAAGTTGCGAAAAGCAATTCATCTGTCATCTTTTGGGAGTGGCTAAAAGTACCTGCAAGTATATGTCACACATTGAAGTAGGAGTTACATATCCTAATGACATCATTAAGATGGCCCCCATTTTGCTCTGGCACAAAGTATGGGTTACACATGAAGCCAGTTTTAACAGAGACCTTATTGAAGATTGTTTAGCCCTAGAGGGAGCAGCTAATGTTAAATGGTTAACTTATGTGAAATCCACATTTACTGACTTAGGCCATTCAGAGTTTTTTGATAACCCTACAACTCTAGATGGGTTATCAAGATCAGCCTTGAAAAAAATGATGACCATCCATCTGGAAACTGCCAGATGGAACACTGAAAAATTAAGACGCACAGTGTTATATTACCAGGAAATTACACCAACCGAGGGTCTGCAAACTTACCTCGTCCTGGTACAGAGTCCATATCTTCGAATGTTGTTGACCCGCTTGCGTCTGGGTTCCTTCTTCCGCATGGTTACCTTACCTAACATTAATGACTGGTCCTCTACTAAATTATTATGCTCTTGTGACAGCACATCGGCGCAGTCTAACATTCACATTATGTTTTTTTGTAACTTATATACGAACCCCAGAAAACAATTTTTGATGCCGTTATTAAAACGCTGGGGGTTACGAAAATGTAGACCAGCATACCTGAAAATGTTACAGTTAGAAGGAGATCATGTCGTTTACGCCGTCTCATGTTTTCTAAAAATGGTAATAACATATAGAAAATCATTGTAATAAATCATCTTCTCGTGGTACATTGTTATTTGTCACTAATGAAATGCTTATTTTTTATGGTTTTTTATGAATTTTATTAAATGTTTTTTAATGATCAAGTAAGCGTTTAACTTGTATTGATTATGCACACGTCACTTTAAATGTTGCATGTATAAATGTCTTTGCAGTGCTTTTATGATTTTAACTGAAAAATCGAATAAAGCTTACTTTGAAACTTTGAAACTTTGAAACCAATATACAAGACTTAAAGTAGCATGGACTTTCTCTTATAGTGGTCTCTAGCCAGATGAGCTTGACAGGAAGCTTCTGGGTCATCACCATTTTGCTAATTGTGTCTGCACCTGAAGGTTGAATCAGCTGCAAAGCCCCAGAGAGACGAATCACTGTAATTAACAAGAACTGGTGGCATTACTAAGCAGCAGTTGTAGTGTCACCATAGCTGTGTATCTCAAAACATTGGTGATACCTCCTGTTTCGGTGTGCCATTTTTCAGAATGTGCAATTTAAGGTCAGGGGAGTAGGACCTAACTCTCTGAACTCTAGGTGGTGGGAACATGTAGAAAGGGTCAGTCCAGACTGTAAGTAAGGTCTCTACATTTAGGCTAGTAATTCTAAATGTCTCTTCTAAATAGTTGATAAACTTTTGTGTTCTATCACAATGAGAGAGTCGATGTTATTCGTGCCAGTACATGCATTGCTCTTAAAGTGATCATTTCAGTTGCAAAATGACTTATTTGTGATTGTTTCATAACCACATATTAATCTAATCTTTTAATCTTATCCACTTGAGATTCAAAAGGGTTTGGCAGTATGAGAAAACATAAGTGCACAACAAAGGGATTGATAAGCTTGCTCTTAGCAAGATCCATATTTGATGTTTGCATTTCTTATCAATAACCTTAAAAGAACATTCACAGGACTAGCTCTGTTTATAAAGGAAGAACATGGTGCCAGTCTATAGCAGAATACATAACACTCTGCATCCAAGCAGCCACCCACAGAGAGGAAAAAGAAGTTACGAGTAAAATTATACAGGTATGTTGGTCCAATAATGCACTCTCATGGAGTAGTTCTGTAAGAGGCTGAAAGGGGTAATGGTCGAGTGAGTGGGTAAATTACATGGTAGAAATTAGAGTTTGCCTAGCATGTGATCATGAGAACTAGAGGAACACAAATGTATAGAAATGATCCGTTAGTCAATGGGGATGGCATGCTTATGTGTATATTGTTATTATGATTATTGTTATTATTAATTGTATTTTTTTTCAGGCAGCTGAAAACTACTGGCACCATGTGGATTGTACTCATTGGCCTGTGTTTAGCTGGTTCCATTGGTAAGTGCAACTTCAGGCAAAGTTGAGTAAGCAGTGCACGTCTGCAGAATTCACTTTTTCAGTTGGAGGATAGTTTGCTCAATTCTACCAATACAAAGAGATTCAGTCAGAAGTATAGCTTAAGAAAAAGTCAGAAAGAGTACAGATGAACAACTCACAGCTTCCAGAATGTTCCAATTCAGTGATTCATAACCGGTTGTTGGACGGCCTGGGGGGGTCGATTACACTTACTCAGGGGATTCACAACTGTTTAGAAAATTAAATAATAGTACTAAATAAATAAAAAATATATACATAAAAAGGAAAATTGAAGATTTTCAAATACCATGTAAAAGAGATTACATTTGGAAGTTTAAGTTCAAATTAAGAGATAGATTTACTAAGTCCTTGCATTGCAATTGCATACTGCAATGTGGTATAGGGCAACGTAACGGCTTATGTCAGATTTACTAAGCCACGCAAAATTGGCTTGCCTGGCTCTGCATATCTTCATAAATGTTGAGTAACGCAAAGCAGCAAAAGTGGCTCCCTTTCGTTACTCTGCCTTGAGAAGGTTTTTCACCGGTGGAGTGTGGGTGTTCTCATACCTCTACCCATGGATTTGGCATTTTCTTAGATTTACTAAGACTAGTAAACCTGAAAATGCATCAAAATTCTAGGCCTTTTCAACAGAGGCCTAACTAGAAGAAATATCTATAGTTCTCCTCATTATTTCCACTGTCTATGTGTGCTGCACTCTGGAGCACATTTAGAAAGAGGAAAATACCTCTGAGGATTGTTTTTGTGCAGGAAGGTGTCCCTTCTTCCACAAAAACAAGCCTGCTTGTAAAGAAGGCATTCTTACACCAAGGCGCAAGCGTCCCTATGCTGATGCTACACTGTGTGGGCCAATGCTTAGAGACTGCAAGAAAGCACTGCATCTTAGTAGATGTGGCTCATTAATGCTCTCCTAATTTGACGCAGCACAGGAAGTTGTAGTGTTGCGTCGCGCTGTGTCATATGTTAGTAAATCTGGGCCTAAGTTGGTATCCATAGCAATACCAGAGGGGATGATGAACGGAGTGTTGAACATTGCAAACACTCACCCCCAGTCAATTGATCTGGGTTTAGTCCATCATCATTCTTTAGCTCACTCTGCCACCTCAGTTCAGACATGGCCATATGCCAATCAGTCAGTTGGTATCCATATCTTGATTTGGGGGGGGGAACAGTGCAAGTACAGCATACTGGTTCTAGATTGGACAACGGGTTGCCTCAATTGAAGAAGCATTGGTATGCACGGATAAAAAGAGAAGATGAACTAGGAGCAAAAAGTACAAAGTGATAGACTATAGTCTAGCATATCATTTAATTTTTTTAGAAATAAACCAACATTTTGAAACTTTATAGTTAGAGGAAAATATAATTTTGATTTTTGCTTATTTTTTGTTTGTAAAATAAATTAATACTTCATTATTTGTGTATTTGTTTGAAGCATGCCAGTTTCTGTATTTTGTGTATTATTTTGAGACTCAAATCGTAGAAATTGCTTACCTTTTCAATAGTGAATCGGTGAGGGTTCACAGATGTCCCAACTTTAAGAACCACTGTTCTCACTGGTATTTGAAGGAGCAGCAAAGTATTCATAATGTTATGGTGAGCTTATCAAACATGAACTGCTCTAAAATCATTATGTATTCATTTCTTAATGTAGAGGGATTTTCCAAATAGTATACTTGGATTTCTACCGAACACATGAATAAGTATTTAGCTGAAACCTAAAGCAAATAGTTAATTTAATAAATATTTTCAAAACCAGATACACAACTTTTAAAAAAAATAACACAACTCTAGAGTTTCTGTGCACCGTTTACCCTTGTTTTTTATAGATCTGAAAGCCAGAAACAAATGTTTCCAAAATTAGTTTTATTGAATTTTTCCGAACTATTATGTTGGACTATAAACTATACCTCGCAAAAAATGAGATATAAGGGTATACATTTGTTTAACCCGTCTTTCTCTGGCACAGCCCATTATTCCCCAACCCTCCTATTTTCATTTTGCACGAACTAGAACAGTTCGCACAGCAGATACCTATCACCGAACCTATTTGTTTGTTATTGTCAATTTACATCATTTGCCATGTGTGGCCATTTGGAGACAGTTTCAACTGTATGCCATTCCTCCTGTGGCTAAAAATATACATATCAGGAAGATATAAACGTCTGTCTGTAGTTAAGGTTTTCACCAGACTTCATAGAAAATGCAATTTTTGCACTTATGAAGCCAGCCATAAGAGAAGGAAATATATAAGGATTAAAAAAAAAAAAACAATAGAAACCCTATGTTTAAAACCAAAACCCAACAATAATGTTTGATATATAGTGTCACATCCCATTTAAACTATCCACACTGTTGTCTTGAGCCTTGTTAAGGCCCGGGAGAGACATATTTTGGGCTCCCAGTTCGTAACAATGTTGAAATTCGTTACCCATATGTTGGAGTTGTCCCTTTTTGCACTGTCATCTCCAAACATTTTGCCTTCAGCCTCCTGTTTTCTTAACCCATTTTTGTTGGCTGTTAGTTCTCTGCACACTTTACCACTTGCCAACCAGAGCTAAAGTGCCTGTGCTGTAAAATTTGCTTACAGCCGATTGGCACATTTATTTTGCTTGTAAGTCCTAGTACAGTTGTACTGCATGTACTCAGGGCTTGTAAATTAAAATTATACTAGTGGGTCTGCAGCACTGATTGTCTCAACCACTTAAGTAGCCTTTTAAAAATATCTCAGGCCTGCAATTGCATTCTGTGTGCAGTGTTACACTGGCAGTTCGACCGGGGAAAGTAAACCATTTTCCAGGTCCAAATATTCCTTTTTAATACATATGTCACTCCTAGAATACACCCTAATAGCACATAGAGCTGAGTGAAGTGTATTCCCAAAGTTAGACACGTACTTGTAAGTTTTACATGTCCTGGTAGTGAAAAACTCTTACATTTATTTTTCAGTACTGCAAGGCCTACTTCTCTCATAGGACAGCATTGGGCTAACCTATTACATGTAATAAGTGATAACATTCAATTTGAGGTGAGTAGGAATGTAGAGTATGGCATCTAAAGTATTGTAATTTAATACCCTCTTTAATAGCAAAGTTGTAATTTAAGTCACAATTCTGAAAATGGCATTTTTTAGAAAGTTGAACCCACGAAAATGGGGGCCTGGCTCTATTTTGTCCTATTACTTTAGAGCAACAAACAAACCAAAACCTTCTCCTACTTCAAAGTGTGCATCAGGTATGAATATTGGGCCCTCAGACTCCACTCTTTACTACACCTCTCGACCGGTAGAATATTTTAAGGACAGCAGTGCTGCTCTGCAAGAAGGACCACAACTCTGTTGCCCTGCTGCCCTCATGCCTGATTAAGGACTGGACTTGCATCTTGTACCAAGGTCCTCAGGGAAAGAAAAGGCTTCACCTAACTTGAACCCATCACCTGGGTTCTGTCTGCTTTGATTCCTACCACCCAAGTTGTGCCACCCCAATCCTGCATTCTTGGAAGTAGGACTGAAGGTTCTTTTACTTCACAGCTGTGGTCCTGTCAGCAGACCTGATGTGACCCGATGAATCTCCATGCGGTTGCATGGGAAACAGCTGGTGTGCAATGCAAACCCAATGCAGGACCCGGCATCACTGCCCACAGCTTTCTTGGACTCACCACTGCGCATTGCATTCTTGAAGCAGGCCTTCGCATCACATACACCTCATCAACAGCACACTTGACAATCACACAGGCTCCACCGCTGTCCGTCTGAACTTGTGACTATTTCCCAGGCCACTGTTGGCCCTTTGTGCTTCTAGGTGCTATTCCACTGAAATCTTTAAAGTTCCACATCTTAGATTTTACTGTTTGAATGTTTAGTGTTTTGGCCCCCAATAATTTAAATTCTGTTACTCTACTTATCTAAATTGGTGTGGGTTTTTTCTTGTGCTGGGTTTTCACTTTATTACTGTTTGAAATACTGCATAAATACTTTCTTTCACAGGACAACTTGGGTTCACTTTAGGTATTAATCTTATTATAATTCTTAGCTCTACAACAGAGACATAGTTCACTACTAGAGATATAACATACGTCATTTCAGTTATGCAACTTGAGTTTGCTTACTTTATTATAGAACTGCTACACTTAGGAGATACATCATTTGAATACTAGAAGTTATACAACATATTAGACCACAAATAGATGAAACATTAAATGATCACAGTTCATAATTACTTGATTCTTATGATCCTTGTGAAATCATTTATTTGAATATCGCAAAATCAGTTATAAAAAAAGTTCACTCCTGTGGTAGTTCCAACAATGTCCATAACCAGCCCGCTAAAAACTTTGTGGCCCTTGTATGGCCTTACGGTGCTCCTTAAACCATCCACAAATGAACCGTATTTTCATAGTTTGAGGTACTACATACAATAGAATTAGTTGATGCTTTCGGACCTTTAATCTAGACCGCCTCAGGACATTGCAAAATGATTTGAGTGACTCATAAAATCCACCTTCAAACAAACACATATATCTCTAGTTCAATTATATTATAACTACATATGTATACATATACACATTAAAGTTGTGTAACAGGTGGTGTCCTCACCCTTATGACCCATATGATAACTTGTGCATCATATAATGTAGAAGGTTTTAAAAAAACATATATTGAGGGATGATTTTGAATCAGACCGAAAGGAATATCTTTATAACTGCGATGCATGCAGGTGCCATGCTGTGGACTTACTGGAACACACCGCAAGTTAAAAAATAGAGGTGATAACATGCATGCTATAACTAATAACACTAAGGAAATCACTAGGGGAGAAAGACATTACCTTCTCAAGTTACAGAATCCATGTTGTTTCCAATAGAGATGCACATGATTGGCAGAATAACTTTTCCTATGAAAAATAGTTGACCAGGTTTGCATAGGGTTATTCGGTCAATCCCCTTAACTACTGTATGAATACTTTACACATTGTCTCTTAAGTTAAGCCTGACTCCTTTTGTACCAAGCTACCAGAGGGTTGAGCACAGGTTATTTTCAGGTTTGCTTGTTTTTTTCTTTTGACTTTGACAGAGATTGTGCTTGCTGCTGCATTTGTACAGTTCCAACCCCCTCAACCAGTAACCCAATTACATATTGAAATATATACAGAGATGTTCAAGAGACACTTAGGGGGTCATTAGGCTCTCGGGCTGATCACCACCGCTCACATAGCACTGGCGATCGGCCCGAGAAACGTCCCCGCCCGCCACCCATTTCCCCCGCTATATTACTATGGCAGGGGGGACCGCGGCGGACGGAAAGACCGTCTGCCGCTTTTGCGCCCGGTGGACCGGGCAGAAAAGAGTCTAATATGGTGGCGGTGTCTGCTAGACACCGCCATCCATATTATGAAGGGGCAACAAATGCCCAAGGCGCCATGGAAAGGCATCCAGGAATCTCTTGCATAGGCCTGTTGCAGGCCCCCAGGGACTCTGGAGGTGGGGGGTACACTGGGGGGGTCCCTATAGTAACCCCTGCATTTCAATATGCAACATGGCAGGCACCTCGTGGTGCATTAAAATGCATGATGTGCATTTTTTGAATTGCGGCGGGCGGTGCTTTCAGCACCGCCCGCCGCAATGTTAAATATGTGGGATGCGCCCGCCACTGTTGCGGGTGCATCCTAATGGCCACCACGGGACCCACGCCCATATGGCAGGTGGTCCCTTTTCACGTTGGGACGGTGGGCGGACAAAGTCCGCCCACCATCCTAATGTGCCCCAAAGTGTTTACTTTCTGAGGGGGGCTCTTGGAAAGTGGGGCCCTGGGCCATTGCTCATTTTGCTCATGCCTCAAAAATGTATCTAATTAAGTCATCCTCTAAGCCATCATTTAAAAAACTCAGCAACCCGTCCATTCTTCTAGCCATTGATCCATTCTCCCAGCCATCTCACTAACCAGACAACTGCAGTCACTAATTTGCAAACCCTTGAAAAATACTTTCAAGCCTTGTTAGCTTTGCCAATGTTTGTTTCCCAATACATAGTGAAAGAAATGTGGTTGAAGTACTTTGATCCACTTCCCCTTCATTTATGATTAGTACTTTCCAGTAGTATGTCTTTGAAATTCAACTTAGATTCAAGTACTAATATTTGTTCTTTTATATTTATCGTCCTGAATGTGTAAACGTTCAATGTTGTTTAACCCCTTCACTGCGGAGGCTATTCCGCCGCAGTGCTAAGGGGGCGGGGCGGCCGCATGCTGGTGATGGAACCACTCCGTCACCAGCGTCGGTGGCGCTGTGCTTATGACGAAGCGGTTCCGTCATGGCCCGCCCCGCTCAATGGAACGCTCAGCGCAGGCGCGGAAACCGCTCCGTCATCAGTACAGCGCCACCGCAGCTGATGACGGAGCGGTTCCGTCATCAGCAGACAAGGGGTTAAGTATTACATGCTTCTTTAGTGAAGTATGCTTAATAAAACTTAACTCTAAAGTATTCATTGTATCAACCACTGAAAGATGAATGACTAATTTTCCCCTAATGCAATTTAGATTTACAACCTTCAAGTTATATGCAATTTATTTTAATCTTATCAGCACATACACAGTGTTTATGTATGTATAGAATATGACTTCAATAAATATCTTTGTTGTTTCTTTCCTTTTATTAACCTACATGTTGTAATGCAGTATATCGCACAACTATTATCCTTTCTTATTACTTAGTTTAGTTTTATATTTACAAATTGTTTGATATATTTCCATGCATGGATAGTATTGGAGAACTATCAAATCTAGGACAGACACCTGCTAAAAACTGTTTTTTAAGGGAGCAGGCTAGTGTTTTCTATCATATCTCTCACACTCTCTATAAATGCTCAGTGTTTTCATCAATTATGTAATTTTAGACTTCATGAATGATATTTTGGAATATTTCATGAGCATTGTAATATGTGGGGTCATATGCAGTGCACAGAGATGGCAAGAATTACAGTTACTTCAATTAACTAAACTGGTGAATTTCAGTGTTTCTTTAATTTAAAATGTTATGTGAAAACTGACATTTTCACTCAACTATAACCTCATTTAAACTTTTCCTTTTTTTCAGTGAATTTCTAGATAGTTTTTCTTAATGTAAAGTAATATTTTATAACTATACAAAACTATACCACCCACTGCCAGGCACGGCCTGCGGCCTTGCCCTGTGATGGAGAAATTGCATTTCAGATCCCCCCTTTACCTCAACCCTTTTTGATGAATCACCTCAAAACATTCCAGAAAGGAGCTGAGATGGATGAACATTTTTTGGGGAAAGTTTTGTGAAGATTGGTTAAATGACATCAAAGTATTAGCGGACCTAATGAGGCTTAGAACTTTAACACTATTTCATGAATCCTCATGGCGAATTCCAAAAAGAAGATTAATATACCTCAGCTCCTTCCTGGAAAGTTTTGTGATGGACCGTCAGGTGGGTACAGAGAAAAAGGGGTATCCCAAAGTACTTTTTGCCTATTAATTTTTCCACAATGAAATTGAACAGTGATACTGCAAAAACAATCTTTAAATTGCTTTTTCTAACTTTGATACTTGCTGCTTAATGAGCCACAAATAAAAGTTACAAAACTTAATTTTTTTTAAATGATTGCTTATATGCAGGAACGGGCACATAAACAATCAATGGCATTTTACTGTTTCCATGTGTGTTGCCCATATTGAAACAGCAAAAAATGAGGAGAAGTTGGGGGGTGGCCAAGGAGCTCTGTCAACCGACTCCGAAATCCCCCCAGTAACCCGTCTGCCCATCCAATCCTGCCGGTGGTTTGTGCCGATGGAGCATTAGAAACCCCGGGGACTGAACTGGGGCTGAGCGCAATCCTGGAGACACTGCAGACGAGCCGCCTTTCACATCGAGGCAGCTGCTGCCTTGAAAGGGCCTTCTGACATGCTAACGCAGCTGAGAGCGGAGGTCGCATACCCGGCTTCCACCGGTGGCCTGAAGTGAGGCAGGCCTCTACACTTATCTATGGCCTGTGATGTGGCTGGGCCTTGGGAGTGAGAGACTAAAGTGGCGATCCTGCCACCTTGGAGCCTGCGGCCGCGGAGCACTCCAGAAACATCAGTAAGCCAGCGAGGCAGTCCTGTGTCCAGGGTGGCATGCTCTGACTGCAGTCCCCCGCTGCGACCCCGGAAGCACCTTTCCTTATGTGGGGGCGTGACCGGGGGATTCGACCATACCTCGAGCCACTGCCGAGCAGTGCAATCCCCCCTGCGGCTTTCCTCAGATGGGGAGGCATGTGTGGACTGCCCCCATGAGTGGTAGATACCACAGCACCTATAGAGGCAAGCTCAAGGGGGAGATTAGTCATTGCTGAGGCCTTGGAAGTGCACATTTACGGCTCGACCAGGAGCACCATCCCCTTTGGAGCAGGATATTTTGGAAAAACATGCTATGGTGTGGCCGGGGCTGGAGCGAACCTAGGGACTGAAGGAGTTCATGGGTGAGAGGTGCCCCTGAACAGCCAGAAAGAGTGTGACCAGTGTCGACCAGGGAGAGGGTAAGCGTGATCTCACAAAGGGCTTTAAAAATCCAAATAATGGTTTTAGTCCTGCATGTCTAGTACCTCAAAAAATCTCCTCGACCTCCGTCACCGAAAGCGGAGCAAATGTGACAAGATAATAAGATTTAAAGGAATCTTTATTGCTCATCCACTATGTGAGCAATAAAAATGCCTTTAAATCTTGTTATCTTGTCACATTTGCTCCTTTTTCAGAGACAGTGCACAAAAGTTAGTCAAAAAGGGCGAGTGGGACCTAAAAAGAGCTCACCCTCATTAAATTTAGCTCGAAAACGCGAGAGGTCTAGTGGATATTTTTAGCCCTGTCACAGATCCAGGGACCCCCATAAAAGACATTTAGCTGAGCCTAGGCACCCATAGAGAGGCAACAAGGAAGTAGTAACACACCAGGCCTGGACTTCCCTTGGTGTTGGGTCTACCCTGTGTTCCCGGTTGGGCCCGCAGGGTGAGAACAGCAACTGGTGCAGGAGGACGAACTATCTCCAGTGCCCCACATCAAGGTACTTGCCAGAAAGAGCATCGACGATGACGCTGAGTCCTTGGATGAAGCCCAAGGGGCAACACGGGACACAAACAAACAAAATAAACAAGTATGCCATCCCTAAACCAATGGCTGCCAGGAGCAGCGATCGGAGTGCATGGCAGAACCATCCTTGGGTGCAATAACGACGGCAATTGCGGATCTCAAGAGCTCGCTTGATCCTAAATTAGACACTCTAACTGTGGTTGTGACCCTCCTGAGGACCGATTTTACAAAATGGCCTACAAAGTGGCAGCTACAGAGAAAGATGTGACACACCTATATACCAGCACAAAAAGCCCTAAGGAGCAAGTTTGGTCCCTTACGAAGCAGCAGGAGGTGATGGCGGCCAAGATCGAAGACCAGGAAGGGCGGGCACGGAGGGAATACATTTGAGTTTTCGGTGTCCTGGAGGGGATGGAAGAACCAAATGTAGACCTGTTTCTGGAAGATCATATCCTCAACCATCTGAAGCCCCACGACTTTCTATGTATTTTACTATTGAACACTCACATAGGGCACCCATCCATAAGCCGAAGCCTGGAGCCCTACCCAGAACAATCATAGCATGAGTCCTCATTTATTAGGACAAAGATGCAATTTTGCCAACAGCATGAGCATGCGGGGATCTGCATCATGAAAACGCAGTGATATGTTTCTTTCCTGACTTCACCCTTCAGGTCCAACAACAGCGGCAAACCTTTGAAGGCGTCAAAAGGGAACTGCATGGTAAAGACATTAAATACTTCATGTTGTCCCCTGCAAAGTTGAGAGTGGTCTCTCAGGGGAAGACGTGGTACTTCGGTACGGCTGATGAGGCCTGGTAATGGCTGGAGTGTTGGGGTACAGTGAGACAATGGGGCCTTACGAAAGACCAGCAAGTGGGCACAACAGAGCATGGGACACAGGCTTCGGACTGAGGTATGCTTGGGAAAACGGATTCAGCTTCAGCAGGTAAAGCGACATTGTAAGTTTGGTGCCTAGTGACAAGCGAGAAAAAACAACAAGGGTTTGGCTTCAGCAAGGTCACGCCACAATTTGAAAGAACAAAACAAATTGCTAGTACTGCACTGATACTTAACCATTAGTAAAAGAGACAATGAATAAAACAATTGCCCTTTCAAAACCAATCTTTTAGTTTGAATTTAATCAAAATTAATTTTATTTATATTCATCAAAAATCTTTTTATATCATTTTTACAATTTTCCCCGATTTCTTAAAAGCTAGAATGGACTCAATTTTATCTTTTTTGCTTATCTTGGAGCCTTATCATAGTATTGAAATTCACAATCATACTCTAAAAACCTGCTTTTTATACACCATATATACAAAGTGACCCAGTCATACACTTATTAAACTACTTCACACATCCGTATAAACATTCACATACCATACATACACAGAATGCCTGCCCTGGGAATGTTTTACTAAACCCTATTTTTAGTGCGGAATTTTCAAATTTAATAGAAAGAAATTTGCAAAAACAAGGCCATCTCACAATATAACAAAATCCAAGTGTTAGCAAACAAATGAAACAATACAGATCGGCCTAAAGCATGAAATAAGGTCTACGCGTTTCGAATCGCCCTCACTATGGGGATTCTCCTCAGGACCAAAGCTGTTTCTGAAAGACAAAAACAACACAACCTTCTTACTGCCTGTACTCTAGAGCAACCATCCAAATTATTCACTCACTCAGCATTCTCATCTTACCTTCCTATTCTGGAAAAGGAATTTTCATGGCAGAATTCTGTAAGAACAAACACAATGGGAGCTATAGTCATGACTGCTCTTCAATGTGGTCTTTAGAGCTCAAAGGTATGGGCAAATACTTTCTTGGTTAGAGTTCAAGGTGTGATCAAGCTTCGAGTATGACGCCGTCAAGATGAGCTTCTTTAGCTTGTCTTTAGTCGTTCTCTACGGGGAAATACATTGTGTCAAAAAAATCCATTCTGTGTTTGCTGTTATTAAGCGATCTACCAAAAATGGGTAATCGATATACCTGATTTAGATCATGTGGTCTTTTACTTTTTTGGGGATCGAATTCAAGGCCGATGACATCAATCTGGTCCTGAAACAGGATGAATAATTTAGTTGTCTGGATTTATCGGTGATGTAGCCCTTTACCATCTGGCTGCATATGTATAAAATCAACTCTATGGCCAAGCCAGCATTTGGGTGCTTCATATGTGCTGGATTAATATCTGGCACAGCGCTAGACATTAAACTAAATAGAGGGACTCTATGTTCTCTAGATTTAACATAGATATGGTCATTTTCGAAAAGGACCAAACCTATACTTCAGGCTGCTGTCACTTGCTGAGTCGGTGCTTCATAAATGCCACACATTTTAACTGGCTTGCCAAGCCATTAGATATATTTGAAGAAAGGCGATGTAGTCAAAAGTTTAATTGCCATCTTTTCGGGGCATTTTTTGAGAAGGACAGAACTCATAGTTCAAACTGCCAACATTTCCTGGCTCCATAAATAAGTGTTTGCCGGAATTTAACGGGGAGCCAGTGCTTCGTGAATGGCACCCATTTTTACTGGCTTTGCGAATTGTTCGATACATTTAAAGAACGGGGTGTTGACAAAGATTTAATCAGCTTTTTACCTTATTCGTAATCCGAGGCTCCCGAACGAGGCAGGACATTTAGATAATCTCCACTTGTTTCCACAATGGTAGATTATGCACCATAATTGAACGGCGCAGAATTTTAAACGTCATCATTCTGAAAAGCATGCTGGGAAAGGTAGTTTACAGTTGAAATGCTGATTGCTAATCGAAGTTGTTGGACTATTGTAGAGCTGATATAATGTTTATTATCTATTCCTTTGTAGGTAACTCGGTGTGATTTCGAGATGTGTCAGCTTGATGTTATTTAAATGATTTCAAAGACACAGTAATGTAACTGTGGTAACACAAACTTATAAAAACAGCTCAATCCAGAGCACTAATGGTAGACTAAATTACACAATGTCCAAGGCCATACATTAAAAAATGTAATTTATTTGGTCCAAATAACAAAAAATTAAATATATTACCCAGATACCATACAAGCCCATACATCCCAACTTTCTTAAGATTGGTGTTTCTGTTATGTAAATCTTCTTCAACTCTAGATATCCGGGCCACAATACTTTGAATTGCCAGGTCATAACTTCAGAGTTTTAAATATCATTCTACAGATGATAAATCTCTGATAACTCGTTCAATTTGTCAACAGCTGTGTTGTACTTTATAATTAGTGTAGCTTCTCTTTTGATCCGTTTGGCCTCCAGATCACCTCCTTTAGCATGTTGGTCAACTTTAGAAATCACAGTCCATCTAAAATCTTTCTCAGTGTGGGCATGGGTCAGCCAATGATGTATTAATGGTGCCGTCTTTATATTCCTTTTAATCCTGGGCTTATGTTGTATTATTCAGTGTCTGACTTCTTGATTGGTTTTCCCAATGTATAGTTTTTTGCATGGGCACAACATACAATAAACTACATATTTAGACTTGCAGTTCGTAACATTTTCATGTTTCCAGTAGATCCCATTGTGTTCGAATACATCTCCTTCAACAGTGAGGGAGCAGCAAATACATGTTCCACATTTGTGGTGGCCTTTGATTGGCAGTAGGCCAACATAGTCCCGCAGATTGGCAGTTTTTTGTTTGGGTAACTCAGCTCTGACAATCTGATTAGAGATCCTTTTATCTTTTTTTAACGCAAAGAGAGGCACCTCAATGAGTTTAGGAGCTACGTTCTTTAATAGGTGCCAATTCTGATTAATCTGTTTTTTCAGCCAGTTTGGAAGTTGGACAGAATGTGGACATGCATACTATTCAATCAACTGGGCAATTGTTTTATTCATTGTCTCTTCTACTAATGGTTAAGTATCAGTGCAGTACTTGAAATTTGTTTTGTTTTTTCAGTTAGTGACAAGCGGGGGCCGCCCTCCATCGAATAGATGATGAGACAATGTTCACAAGACTTTGCCCACAGGGAACTATAATTGGCTGATGGCCAGATGTAAGGCCGGCAGGACTGGTCTAGATTAGATGTGTTTTTGGGATGTCGGGGATGGTGCACTATTCTGCTCAACACCTGCCAAACCCTTAAGCAGTTATTCAGTTCAGGGTGACAGGCACTCTGTGAGTTGGGGAGGTGGGTTGTTGTTTCACCCACCAGCAAGGTAGCAGCGAGGGGGGATGGGTGATTGGAGTGTGGGGGTTATTCTAGTTTTTTTTTAGGCATGTTCACTTTTTGTTTATAAAACATTGCTATGCAGGTTTCATACAGTACTCGGTCGTTCTGTTGACGTGGTTGATATCTGAATGCCAGTGAAGGGGCAGTTTCCTTCCAAATGGAATATCAGAGTGTAGATGTGATGCGCCAGGGGAATAATCGACATTTAAATAATCTTAGGGTTCTGTCCTGGAATGTTAATGGTTTGGGTAATCGTATTAAATGTACTGTAGTCTTGGAATACCTCCATAGACATGCCCCAGATCTGGTCCTACTCCAGCAAACACACTTAAAAGGCAATACGTACAAGGGACTAGATAGATTTGGCTATAAGCTTGCTGCACACTTCGGTTACCCAATGGGTTCAAGGGAGGTAGGGATTCTGATTAGGAATGGCCTCCCATTTGTAGTGGGGAACATTTGGCATGACCCCTTAGGAAGATATGTGGCACTTATTGGGAAGTGGGAGAGCCAGACGCTGAACATAATATTGGGCTATATACCACCAGCGTTACATACTGAAGTGCTGTCGGGCCTTGCTGGTGGACCTCCCATTGGGTATTTTATTATTAGGGTCGGGATATGAATTCCACCATGGTCCGGGGAGGAATAGGGTAATTAGGGCAATAAGGAGGAGGGGGTGGAGCCACTACATACCTTTGCAGAAGCCATGGGCCTAACAGATATATGTAATCTCCAAAATTCCCAGGAGCAACAGTACACCTTTTATTCTGCCCTACATTGCAGCTACTCCTGCCTCGAATATGTTCTGACTCTTCTGGATAAAGGAAGGGTGGTTTGGCAATGCCCACATCAAATCATGAGGGCTCTCAGGCTATTCCCCAGTAGAAGTAACCCTCCAGGGCCCAATACCAACCACTGTCTTTCTGCCCAAATTAAACATCTGGGTCTAAATGAATAGGTGCATTTATGAGTAGGGGTGCACTCCAGTAGTACTCCTTTTTCACCTCTTATCTTTATGGGGTGCTGCAACCAACAAAGGCTGTCGAGCCTTGTTATTAATGTAACCTAGCTAACACAAGCATCAGGCTTGACTTAGTTGCGCACACGTCACCTGGTGTAATAACACCACAACTTAAAAATCAAATCTTAACGATATATATTTCAGTGTTTATTTCTTCGTTTTCAAAATGATATTTATTGAACTGAAAAACAATTATTCATCATTGTGCTTTACATTACCACTAACTAAAAGTTAATCATTGAAACAATATTAACATTCATGTATTTATACAAAACTGATGTTAACAGTCATTTTCACAAATTCATTTGTTGTTCTAGTGTTGGCGCCCAATGCATTTCAGAACTATATGAGTTCCTTCTTCAGGGGATAATCTGTAAATTAAACATAGAACAAATTCTATCAATTTCCATGTTTAGCTCAAAAACACTTTGCATTGCCATCTTAGCTGTGTAATGTGTACCCTACCTTCTTTCATTGTAAGCGAGCCTCAACCGCCAGTATGCCTGTGAACAAAATCTGAAAACAACCAAAGGTATCTAAGTTCAATACCACTCTGATGTATTAAACCATATATATAATGTTTTCTAAGCCACCATTGTATCACTCGCTTACCTCAACTTCCTCTCACAAGCTTCGTGAACTGTAAACAAATACCAATAACTGCCGTTATGACCAATACAAGTGAACCCCAATGGTCACCTTGCAACATACATGGAGTGCATCTTCAGCACACTCTTACCTCTAACTGAGTGCCCTTGAAAAATTCTCTGAAAAAAACAAAAAAATGGCCATGTGTGCAACTCCTGTATTACCCATGCAACTGTCCCAGCATCTATGACGAATCCTAATGTAGATCGGCGCACCGTAAACATACCTGCCAAACCGTTAGGTGCAAACGTGTAAACCGACTTCCGTGTTTTCCATGTACATCATCGCAGTGTCGCGAGAATAATAAAGATTGTATTCTGAATACAAAAAAACGGACTTCAGAAGACTGAGGCCAATGTTGTTTACTTTTGGCGGCCGCCATCTTAAGATGAAGTACTTGGCTTATAATAGTGCCGAGATTGGAAGTAGTAAACTGAGTGAGGAATTGTCAAGGGTATTTAGGTTTTACTGCTAGAATTCGAAAATAGATAAAGTAAATCAATGAGAAGGAAAAACGGTCTGAGTACCTATTTCGAGGCCAAAATAATGTGAATTGTAAACACTGTCCACAATATGTAAACCCTCCTAGATGTCATACTGATGTGCCAATCTTTGAGGAACTGTTTTACTTACTACTGGCCAAAGCCTGAAAAATATGTCCCGATTGAAATAAAAAGATCTACAAAACCTAATTGAAAACGTACCATGCACGTTTACTAATCAATGAATTCTTCAATAAGAATATATTTTGAAAACGAAGAAATAAACACTGAAATATATTGTTAAGATTTGATTTTTAAGTTGTATTGTTATTACATCAGCTGAAGTGTGCGCAACTAAGTCAAACCTTGATGCTTGTGATAACTAGGCCTATTCAAATAGGGCCATGCTAGTCCAAATGAGTGAGTGGGCTAAACTGTACTTTCAGGAGAACAAAGGATCAGTAGATTCAGCTTCCACCCTCTGGGAAGTGTTCAAACCGGTGATAAGGGGGCATATACAGGCCCATCTAGGGAGCTGTGAAACAGAAAAAAGGATCCAATAGGACACACTAGACGCTGAGGTTTTTACCCTGGAGGCCAAAATCCTGGCTAAAGAGGAGATGGATCCGCTGCTTATCATTAACTTGAGCTTAAAAGGCAGGAGAGAAAGAGCCTTGCAAATAACTCTGCGAGAGCAGCATTCCTGGCAACACAGGGGTGGGTGTATGACCTTGGTGATAAAGCCAACAAGATGATTTCTTGGCTGGAGAGGAGGGATAGAGAACCTAATTCGGTGGCAGAGATTTGTGACTCACGGGGGAAACTGCATTTAACGGGGAGGGGATAGCAGAAACATTGCGAAATACTATGAGGAGGTTTATTTCTCGAACCCCACTAGAATGGAAGCTGAATGACGAGAAGTGCTGGTTGACGGCCGAATACCTATTCTGTCCATTGTAGATTGGGAAAGTATGAACAAAGATTTTGCAATCAAGGAAATAGAAGTGGCAATCTAAGTCGTACAGTCCAGGAAGGACCCAGGGCTGAATGTCCTACCAGCGGAGCTATTCAAGAACATGACGAACGTTGTATACCTTAACTATCTTTCAAGAGGCCAGGGACACGGGCCGCTTACCAATTGACCAATGCACAGTCGCCATCATGGTTCGCTACGACAGCCCTGTTATATACACAACCGACAGCTAGGCTCCGACTGAACGGTGCCCTCTCTGCCCCCTTTGCCTTGTCACGCGGCATGCGGCAGGGATGTCCCCTTTCCCCTCTATTGTTTATTTTAGAAATGGATCCATTGATTAAACACTTTTAAGAAAGACACCTCCACAGAGGCTTGGTATTCAACACAGGCCCACTATTAGTCTCCCTATATGCAGACAACACAATTCTATATGTCCATGACCCCCAAACAAACCTTGACCCGCTACTTAGGGAGATCCTCCGATTTGGCACCTTCTCCAGCCTGGGGATCAACTGGCGCAAGTCGGTTTATTTTTTCTCTTATTATGACGGGGACGCTGCGCTGGACCCCGGAATTTCCACTAGACTGGTGCACTGATTTGGTGAAATATTTAGGGATTTATATCCACCATGACACTGAGCAGATTGTGGGCCGCAACTATGGGGTGGCAATCTCCCAATTAAAGACGCAAATTGACTCCTGGTTCAAACTCCCTCTTTCCACGGCGGGGCGAGTCGCCTCGATAAAAATGATAGTCCTCCCTAAGTTTTTATATTTATTCCATAATATTCCAATCCCACTCACCAACAAGTTTTTCAGTACTTAACGGTCACAATTAATCAAGCGAGTTTGGGGCAACGAGGCACCCAGGGTGAAATGGCAAGTGATGACACTCCCCTATGACCGGGGTGGGTATGGTGTCCCTGATCTACACTTATACTATTTGGCTGCACAGTGCAGTTTCGCACACATATGGTACCACCCAGATGTAAGGATTACATACCTCTGTCCTGAATCGGACTTCATCCTGCCCGACACACTTGCCTCCGCTTTGCCCACTGTTATCCCTCAAGACCCTAAAGATATGCAGCCAGTTTCCACTATGAGCTGGGCATGGCTTAAACTGAGCCATATCACCCACACGCAGACACTGTACTCCTCCTCCCTTCCCCTACCAAATGCTCACTTATTACCTATAACTGGTGAAAAGTTGGTGCAAATTTAACATTTACATGCTAGGAGATCTCTTTCCTGTGGGCCATGTCTTTGACCTGGAGGATATGTCCACATTTTCGAAAGCTACGTTCATGGACAGGTTCATTCTGGCAGAACACGCTCAGCGTTACGAGAAAGATTTCCGGACTACCCGTTGGAACCCCCTTCAATTCCCCTCTCACACTGGTGATAGACAGCAGCAAGGGGCTCCATCTTATATCCCAGTTGTATAGGGTTTGCTCTGACCTGGTCCCGGTGGACGATGTAAGGGTACGCTCTGCATGAGAATTTGATTTGGGCAACCCAATCACGGACGAGCAGTCGCTAGCCTGCTGCAATGTTACTAGAACAGTATCATTGAACAGCAAACATAAATTGATACACTTTAAGTTCTTACGTAGAATCTATGTGACACCCCCCCGAACACACAAGATAGATCACTCCAGACCTCACT
This sequence comes from Lissotriton vulgaris, assembly GCF_964263255.1. Classification (NCBI taxonomy): domain Eukaryota; kingdom Metazoa; phylum Chordata; class Amphibia; order Caudata; family Salamandridae; genus Lissotriton; species Lissotriton vulgaris. The sequence continues at coordinate 455,724,859 of NC_141696.1, read as the reverse complement.
ACTGCCAGCCTTGCCAGACCCCACAAGCGGACTTTTCAGATCTTGCCTGGACTTGCCCTCGAATTCACGCCTTTTGGGTAGAAGTACATTAGCTTCTCAGCAGAATGATTAAAATCCCGAAGGAACCTTTACCCGAGATAGCACTACTGGGATACGTGGTGCAGATTCCTCCGAAAGTTCGCAGATTTGCTGCCATTTCCCTACTCCTAGCTAAAAGAGAAGTCGCAATTTATTGGGGTTGCAAGAGACCACTGACAACAACTGGATGGATCCAAAGCTTAGCGAATTGTTCAATAAAGAGTGATTTGTATGCTGGTACTGTTCCGACTTCTTCCAGACCTAAAGACATTTGGGGACCGTTCAGAGCTTTACTTGCATCGCAGCAGCAAGCCCCCCCTACACAACAGGGGCATGGTATAGAACCGACGGGGTGGGTTGAAGGTGACACTGTACTCATAATGTGACTGCGTATATCCTACATAGTATGATAACTGGAGCTGAAGCTACTTTTGGGTATATGTGGACTAATAGAGGGTCGGGAAGAGTCTCCTCAGATTGAAGGAATTACATGTCAATTGCTGGGGTTTCAGACTGCATCAGCTGTGCTATGATTAACGCTGCATTGTCCTATTGTGCCTTAATGACTATGCTAGAATGACTGTGTTGAAAATGTACCTGATATGTAATGCAATTGAACTCTGTGCTCTGCTTTACTTTTCACAAAAACTGCTAAATAGAGTAAAAAAAAAAATGATGGAATCACTCCTGTAAGACGATTCACCAAGACCTTAATGAGGACCATGATTTCCATATTCAATAAAGATATGGGCCTTCAACCTGTTTACCGCTACTGTTATTTCGGCGCAGTGTGGGCGTTCTAAGGAGTGGGTGAGGCCGCGTCGGCCGTTAACTGTTCCCAACACCAGCCAGGTAGTGCTGGTGATGGCCAACGGTCGATGGGATACGTGGTTTAGGCAATGCTCCTATTTGATATGGCAACCAACTGCCTCCACCGACTGTTGAAAGATCCGAAAACAGCTTCTCTTACCGGTTAGCTCTCAGCACAGTCACACCCATCTGCACCATTGCCACTACTGAAACCATATAGTCTTACAGCGCTTCCTTTAAAACCAGCTGTGGAATCATCAACAGGAAACACTGGAGGCTTATTGTAGCGAAGTCAGATCACAAGACTGGTAGTCGAAGAACACTCGTCACCATTGTTATGTTCATTCATCCGTCATACCACAGGTAAGTTGGTTGATGTGTTTTTATTCAGCTTCCAGGAATATGGTTCCCCATCTCTCCAGCTTCCATTTATTTGCCCTTGCTTCTCCTCTATCCCAGCTCTGGAATCCTATTTCCAGAGTTCTACCACTCAAAGTTCCATGATCTAATAGCTAGAGTTGCACGTGAATGTAACACTCCCAAATGAGCCCTCATGGATAATAGAGGGCCCAGATTTACAGAACAAATGGCAGCACAGCACCCAAAAATGCTAAGCTGCTTTGTGTGATAGAGCGAGAGAAGGACAGCACAATATCTATAAAAATATGGCACTGTCCTCCCCCTACCTCCTACAGGCTCACAATAAGGCTGCCGAGCACCATGCACCTTTGTGCCATAGTGCAAGGCTGTGTGTGTGAGTCTAGCATAGGTTTTGTACTGGAACAGTAGAATTCCAGTACAAAATACTGCAGCTGGACAACATGTAAAAGTGTTCCCACTTTAAATGTGTTCTGTATAGTGCAGCACACATGCAAAGTGACAAGTATTAGGAGAAATAAATCATTTCTCCAATTTAACGCCTGCTTCAAAGCAGAATTATTTTTGGGTACAAAATCCTATCTACTAATGTTAGTAGATAGGGTTTTGCATCAAAAAGCATGGGTGGCAGCATGGGAACATCCATGTACCATCCATGGAACGTTGCCTTGAAGCTAAGTAATGCAAAGCAGCACTTTGTGCTTCTTTGCATTACTTTAGGGCGACTTTCCAGTGCAAAACAAGTTTTGTGTTGTGAAGAACAAAAAAAAAACATTTTGTGCTGGTTTGCTTCACTGTTGTGTTGCAAACACGGAGTCTCACTCATGTTCTCAAGATTCTGGCACTAGACAAGCAGTGGGCATTGGTGCCAATGACAAGAGGCATCACAATTTTCTTAATTATACAAAATCCTTTTCTCCAATACAGAAAGATTCACAAAAGTGTTTGGCGTGAAGTGGTTGTGCAGTACTAAAGGGGTGATTCTAGACTATGATCTCTTTTCTCCCCCTTCAGAATCCACTGAGCATGGACAATGCCGGTATGAGTCCAATAGAGTAACAACACAGGGGGAAACACAAAAAACCCTTGGAGGCTTGGGCAGATAAACTATTGATAAGTAAGGGTGCCTGTTGGACCTGCGATGGGCAAGCCCAGCACAAAGGGGGTAGCTTGGCTCAAGTGTCAAGGCAAGTGAAGGCTATCGTGTTAAGCCGGCTTTGACCCAATAATATCTCCTTGTACAACCACCAAAAAGAAGGACACCACACCACTGTTGTAGAAAAATACGATTCCTTTATGTAAAAATTCTCTGTTGTGAATGGGGATCAATTAGGAAAGCACATTTACATTTCTTTTGGTCATAACTTGCTGGGTTTCGATTTTGGAATAGCTTCAATAAATAAGCTTAGGAGTAAATAATAAATAAATAGAATAAATATCTGGAATAAATATCTTCAATAAATAGCATAAATATTTCTGTTTAGCAGAAGAAACACTGGTTCAGTTAAATAGACAACCACATATTCTTTCTGGTATCGCTGCCACCAATTAAATAGTTCAGGAACACTACATTTGTAAATACATTTCAGGTTGGAAAGATAACTCTTACAGTTTATGACGTTTTCACCACTAATGTACACAGGCTTCTCTGGGCACAGAAGGGAGTACTGGGACTCTTTAAGAGTCACACGGGGGTTATGCGCGTATATCTAAAAGGCAAGGAAAGACAGTGAACACTTCATTTACACTCGGCTGCCACCGGGTTGAGATCTCTGCTTGCCGGTGGGGGTCTAAGCGCGCCTAGGGGTTTCTACCAACACTAGCACTCAGGCGGCACCAGTTCCAAGTCTTTAGACTGCCGAACGGGGCTGCCGAAGAGGTCACACAATCTTCGCGCTCAGTCATGTAAATGCCGGTTCACAGTTCCTTTACAACAGCGCTTCCCACCTGAAGAAACGGGCACACCTCACATTGGCTGCAATCGAAAAGCGATTCAGTCAGGTTCAGCACTTCTCTCGCCAGCGACGGGTTTTCAGGGGCTCCACGGACCTCCCTCCGACTACCTCAAACAGGGATGGTTCCCGCCCACAGCTACAGCCGCCGAGTCACTGGGGAGGGGCAGAGACAGTAGTCCCGCCCAACGAAGGCCGGCCTTTCCCCGCCCCGGCGCACCACCTCACCTCAGTCTGCGCAGGAAGCACTCTACGCCGGTGGAGCTCGGAGACGTCCGAGCTCCTCGCTGGAGGCGCCTGTCACAAGGAGGCACAGAGGACGCTCTCGGTCGCGGCGAACTTGCTCTCGCCTCGTGACCCGAGTCTGTCGTAATTCACCACCGGGGGGGGGCGGGGAGGCACACGGAAACGGCCAAAGTCTCTTGGGGGTGACGAGGCACTCACTGGGTAGGCGCTGTAGGCGCGAGGTCACCGTACACACAGCTGACTGGAACGCCAGTCAGGGTCCACGCCAGTAACCCTTGCTTGCTCTACTGTCTGCACTACCAGCCGCCTCAGGGGTCAACAGGGCAGGTGTCAATCTGGTGTCAAGTCTGGAATCTCCTTTTTCACCTAGATCTGGAAAATCATTATCCTATCTAGTCTTCTAGTCATCTAAAATGGCCGCCATGCACTGGCCCTTATATAGCCAGTGCCCTGAGGTGCTGGCTCGTGCCAGTAGGTTCTAGAACCTTCTTTGGCCTATGCCAATGACATGGCACTTCTGGGGTATTTGGGACCCTAACAGCCACCATACTGGGGTTCTAGAGCAGCCATTTTGTGTACCTGAGGGAAATGAAGTAATTCCTGTCAGGAATGCGCGCCAAGCAAAAGGGCGCCAAAACCTTGAAAGGTCAAGGTTCATGGAGGCTCCAAGGGGAGTCACTCACATGAGGAAAATGGATGGCCACCATTTTGAGGCCATTCATACAGGTTGTCAATCCCAGTCTATAAGGTCACAGGTTCCTTGTAAATAGGTGCCAAAACCCTTGTGAACAACTGGGCGTCAAGGAACATCCAGCCCCATGAAACAGCACACAAAAGGTCCTGGTAGACAAAGAAAAGCGACAAATTTTGGGAGGTACAGGGGAACAAAAGAAATCATAGTGGTGAGGGGACTCTCAGAAGCAGACGGGTCTAACAGTGCCTAAAAGTGATTTCTTTCAGTAATCTCAGTCAACAGTTGTACAGCTTAATTATTTGTATGGTGGGCCCCAAGAAGTGGACCAACCTTGAGGAAGTGGACCAACCTTGAGTCAATCAAAACATAAATGACACTGTGTAAAAAATATGTAACAGATTTTCTCAGACACAGGTTTGTCTGCTTTTCTCATAATTAAACAATTTTAATATAAACAAAAAGATTGCAAAAGGGTATAATCAGAAACAATAAAACACCATGATTGAGGATGCATGAAAGAGCCTACAAATCAATGATGTAAACATCTATTTCATTAAAAATCCAAAATAAGGAAATGTATCTAAAACAATAGAAAACAATTCCTTAATAGCCAAACGTGCTGGCGAAGTAGATGTAGTAGTCAACGTTTCGGTCTATTGTGACGGTAGCGTCCGTCAGACCATCTTCAGGACGGACAGTAAATTATTTAAAAAGAGATCCCTGTATGAATATAATATAAGATTACTCAAAAATAGTTTAAAATTACATAATTTAAAAGAAGAAAGAGAAGATAACCTGTGTGAAGAAAAAGAAAAGAAGGATGGCACATATTTGATTTGGCCATACTGTGCAGCTTGAACCTTAACCCAAGGGTGAATTGGTTGTAGGTGAATGAGATCCATAGATTTAGATTGTAGAGAGTGATCACATCGCTTGCACCCAAAGTAATTCTTCTCTACCTACTTTGATCGTGTTTGCTGATCAAAACGAACCAAATCATTCAAGTATAAAGATAGAGGACCTCATGTCTAGCCTCCTATGAATGTATAAATAAAACATGGTTTGTTGACATGTTATGTCAATACTCGGGAGAGAAAGGTCAAACATGTCATACCTCAGCTTTTATAGAGCTAAACACTCTGGTTCTGATGAGACAAAACTATAATGTCTCAAAAACTTATAAGAGAGGCATCATCATCTCTTTAAAATATCATGAGTAGTTCATTCCTACACTTACTCTAAAATTCGGGAGAGAAGGGTTAAACTTGTCAAAACTCAGCTTTTATGCATCTAAACACCCTGATTCTAATGAGACAAAATATGATGTCTCAAAGACCTACAATAAAGGCATCATCTTCTGTTTAAAATACTTAAAATATCATGAGTAATTCATTCATACACTTACTCCAATATTATTTATAGCATTCATCACCTTGATTCCTGTACATAAATGCCCTTCATGGTATAGATGTGTATGGACACAAAACGCTACATGTATGTTTACGGTATGAGTTCAATGGCTACACTTTGACATCCTATCCCCTAACCAAACAAGCATTGGCAAAGCCAATAGGTCTAGCCAAGAGTTATTGGCTTTGTCAGTGTGTTTTTTAGACATTCTTTGAGCATGGCTGAACGTTTTTAAAAAAGCACTATGGTTCTGTTAGCACTGACAATGTCATTTTTACTTTCAGCCATGCTCCACAGTAGACACGCTTGCCCAACGTGGCTAAAAAAACTGTGACAACAACAATAGCTCTTGAGTAGGCCAGACCTAATGACTTTGCCAATGCTTTTTTTTCTGGTGGGAGATGGATTAGAGGGGGCCAGCAACAACACAGGAGGTATAAAGGGATAAAGAGGGACAGGACAAACGTCAATTTGGGAAGGGGCATCACAAGCAACAATTGGCAGGGCAAGCATCACTGATAGGGCAAGCGACAAAAGCTGGAGCAAATGCTTCACGTTTTGTCAGCACCATTTTTGTTTGTTCTGGACACTTTCTTATTCTTTAAGGCAAGATGGCTACTAATGATGAAACAAGTGGGTATGGCTGGTAAGTACCAATCAGCAAGCTCCAATAATGGTGCGCATATGAGGTTCCATCTTGCCCCCTCACTATTTTTCTAAGTTCACACATATATTGATGTGATCTGTTTCTGATACATTATTGACAGCTACACTCTTTTATTTTTGATAGGGACATTTTAGTGACTGTCATCTGTAAAATACATATTTTACACATTTAGAAGCAATAAAGTGGGAGGTCACTACCTCTGATTACAAGTGAGGGGTGTACATGGAGATAGAGTTATGGAACCCCTACTTCCACTTTTTTAATTATCCTCAAAAGTGGGGCCTTTGATGAACAGGTCTTGGTGTATTGATATTACATTGGCTTATACCCAATTAGCATATTTAATTTACTTGTAAGTCCAAAATAAAGTGGCACTACATGTGGCCAGGGCATGTACATAAATGCTTCTATTGGGCCTGCAGCACTAGTTGTTCCTCCCACTTACGCAACACTTTAACAATTCTGAGCCTATGTGTGCAGTTCAAACTGTCATTTCAACCTGACAAAATAAACCTTTTGCCAAGCCCAAACCTTCCTTTTAATACATATAAGTCAACACTAGGGTAGGCCCTGGACTGTCCAGATGGCATGGTGCAATGTATTTAAAAAGTAGGACCTGTACCTTTAAGTGTTATGTGTCCTGGTAGTGAAAAACTTTTGTTGTCACTACTACAAGTCATATCTCTCCCATAGGATAACATTTAAGTTGCCTTATTACATTTTATAAGTGTAATTTGCAAATGGGAAGAGATTACCAGTTCGTGTTTTGGGTCTCTGGAATCCTACTTTAAAATCCAAACTCATGGTGAGGTCGGATGTTACATTACAATTCTGAATATGCCACTTTTAGAAAGTTGGCTTTTTCTTGCTTTAGCCATTTGGTGCCTGCATTGTGTCTCTGATCACATGACTGGATGTAGTTGGCAGTTGGGCTTTGGGTATTACTCCTAGACAGCCTCACACAATGGGAGCTTAGGTGTGACTGGATGGGCCACCACTGGCAGGATGGGAGGGAGAAGTTAGGCACAGAACCACCTACACTTAAATAGGCTGTGTCCTGTCTCCACTGAAATGCCTGCATACCCCCTGTAGTTATCGTGGAGGCAGGAACGGCAGGGTAACTGTGCACTTCAAAGGCATGCCTTTAGAGGCTTCTCCAGCCTTTAAATGCACAGTTGTGTATAAAAGAATGACCTCGGACACTAACTCTTCAGTACACTGCTGGACCTGTGGATACTCTGCCAGGAAGAAGGACTGCTGTGCTGCTAAAGTGCTGCCACTCTTCTTGACTCCAGATTTGCTCCGAGGGATAGTTGGCTGGCCTCCTGATCTGAAGCCTCATTGACATATCGGGCTTCCGACAACCTTGGAACTGCTCCTGGACTCTGCCATCTGTGAGTCTACCTTGCCAAGTGGTACCACTCAAGTCCTGACCCTTGGAAGGTGCTTCGGCTGTGCAACTCATCGTCAACGTGCCTCCACACAATGCTCAACCAACCAGTGTTTAAGGTACTCTGTCCAGCAGACCTAACTGGATCTCTGTAACTGGTCCATGCTCCATCGCAGTTGACCTGAACTTGTGATTTGTTTCCGGTCCAGCACAATCAGATTAACCACAGTTGGAGATTTACGCTTTTTGGTTCTGATAATGATATTTAGTAATGATATTTAAGGATTCAAGATACCCATTAGGTGTTTAGTTGAGCATTGGTTTAAAAAAGTGCTCAAATCTGAGTACACAACTAGTTTGAGTATTTCAACGGCTTTAGGTGATGTTCATCTTGCTGTGAATTAGGAATTAGTGAGCACTCATTTAACACTTTAATATCCTCTTCAACGTCACACTTATGTTTAACTGGTCTCCCCTTTTCAAAATGGGACAGTAAATAAATGACAAATGGTAAACCTCAGAAGGGAGTTGTTATTTATGGTTTATATTTGGGTCTAATACCCACAAATTCCCAGTAAAAAAAAGAATAAAGTAAATGTTGTACATTATTGTCTAGGAATACAGCTGACTTTATGCCTTAGAGAAACTAATTTTGGGACTATTCTTTACCTTACACTACGCGAGTGCTAGCAAAATCTGAAATTATTGCTGTTGGTGCTGTGAATGCATGCTATGATATTGTATACAAATTATAGTCATTGAAGTTTATTCACCAAAATGCCAAAGGTAACAGAAGAGACATTATATATCCTTTGACCTTAACAATGGCACATGAAGTTACATCATATGACTTTTGCAACTGCATCATCCAAAGGAGTGATGTCACATAACCTTAATCCCGATGATATCACAATAATTGCCATTACTGAACTCACATATTTGCATAACAAATGTTATATATTTTTCTAGGGCAGAACAAAGGGTGGGGGTTTCTCTTTTCTGAGAAAGGTTTGAAAATATGGGCTTTAATAGTGCATGTTAATGCACAATTTTTACATCTGCTAAAAAGCCATAGGCTCTAAAAACACTCACTAAATATTCAAGTCCTTTCATGGTGTGCCAAGCTATTGAAATCTGACTCCTCATGAGATCACCCAGTTAGGTATTTTAAATGTCCTATAGGTGCCCCCTTATGTCAAAAATTACCTCCATAGCTAGGGCCAACATTTTGCACATACATTACATACAATATGCCAGTGCCAGACTTTTTCTTTTCGTAAAACTGCTTCTCTTGCACTAGGGAGGTCCCTTTTGTCAAAGGCTATCTCTAATATGACGGGGACCAAATGTTGTCATGTATGGCCCATGATCTTGCCACAGTTGTCTTCCCATATTCCAAGTGCCATCACAAGCAATTTGCTACAGGTGCCAACTATGCAAAGAATTTCCTCCAGAATGCCAGCGCTGGAATTTTTTCATGGGTGCTCCTTGCCAAAATGTACCTACAAAGCGCCAGCAGTGCATTTTGCCAAGGGTATCCCATTTGCAAGTATTGCCTCCAGTATTTAATTGCCAACATTTCAAGGGTGCTTCTATAAGCCAAGAGCATGCGAGGTCCAACAGCGGAACTGCAGGCATAACATATGCTTACTTACATTCACTTATTCACACTCATTATATCATTAGCACTGACTTGCACTCATTAATTTTCACCTACTCTTGTGCATTCACTCTCACCCTCAATCCCTCATTCGCACACTCTCACTCACTCTTACTCTTACTAACCAATACTTACTCATTTTGACACACATCCACAATCCCATATAGAAACATACATTCTCATACATATACACGCTCTTTCACCAAAACTCACTCTCACCCACATGCTCGCACACAACAAACATTAAAATCATTTTATCTAAGATGCCAGTGAACTATCTTACTGCTCCACTTGTTATTATGCTAATAGTGAATAATTAACTATTATTCAATAATAATATAATAAAAATGATCAGAAAGAGGTTAGACCCTGATTCTGATAATGCAAGACAAATGTGTCCTTCGCACTGATTTCTTACTTACTTACTTTGATAACTTTATTTCGGTCAAAGACCATAAAAGTGCAATAAAATATGTACAAGCACAGTATTAAAATATAAATACATCGAGTTAAAAAGTTATTAACAGCGGATATCAAAGTAATAATTAAAAGTAGAAGCAGTCGTCCCTTAGTCCTTGTGGATTATTGCGGATCTTCTCCTCCACATACCGAGAAGAAACCGGGAAACAGCAAAGACAATGGAGGGGGGGGGGGGTAGTGTCATAAGTTAAGACTCTACAGGCAAGAGCACAGTGCCTAAAGCTCAAATTCTTGCAAAGTGGGATGATCCAGCACTTCCAAATTTCCCCATATGCTGATTTCATAACCTCTGAGGCGAATGGACACATAGGCAAGGCCGAAAGTAGCAAGTGGCAACTTAGGGGTCGCAACTGTGACCCCTGGCGACCCCTAAATGACGGACATGACTGCAGTGTCTTGAGAATACAATAAGCACGGGGTCCTTCAATGTAATTATGAAGAGCTAAATTCAGATTTTATGTACACACCTAATTACAACTAAGATGTGCAAAGAATGTCATTGATAAGAGCGAAATCCAAATCTTCATTAAAGGAATCAGGAATGTTGGAAATTCACCTTTGCATATGCCTTTGCAAATTATATTTAAAATGCCATGTGATGAGACAGAAATTTCACTTGTTTGATGACATTTCTGTGCAACAAATTTCCTAATAGACTTGTCACTAGCATTCCTTGTAAGGTCCATAAGAAGTTTTTGAACACTCACAAATTCCAAATTATTTGGATTGCAAGTTGTTTTCCACACTGTAAAAACCTAAAAATGTAATTTAGTCAAGCTAGGATGAGAGTGAATGCGTTTTTTAAAACAGCACACTGTAAATTGAAAGCGATAAATAGACTGTATGAGTTTCTCCATACTGAAACATTTAAAACACTCTTTCAGGCTTAGTAGGACTTTGTCTCGTAGCTAATGCATTTCGACTGCAGAAATATATATGCATGTGAGTACTCGAGTCCTGGGCATCTGGAACAATCTCAGGATTCCAGACGCAGTACTGAATTCATTTTGAATTCCTGTTAAGAAAGACATTTTCTTCAAAGGAGGGGTAACTCCCAGCGTCACATCACAACTATATCACTAATTCCAATGTAGTCATTTCACACCAGGAATTACTGACAGCATGGGTATCATTAATTCCAAAGTGCAATATGATCTTGTTTTTGAAGAATCACCTATAGATCCCCTACGGAATGAAATATAACACTAGTAATCATTGCTACCACACCAAGGGGCATATCATCAAGGGGGTTTATCTCCGCTTTTTTGGCTTTAAAAGCCTAGAAAGCGGAGATAAAATTATCTCCCTATTACCTAGCTGTTGCTAACACCAATTAGCGACAGCTAGTAGGAGATAGCGACCATCTTGGGCCCCGCTTTGCATGTCAGTGAAATGTATCACTAATGACATGCAAAGTGGGCGTGCCAAGATGTTTGAAACAGTCGCCTTCATCACTATCTCCTATTACCAACTTTTGGAGATATTCGCGCTAAGCGTGAATATCTCCAAAAGCTAACACCTGCCCCTGAGCAGTTCTTAGCCATGTTATCCAATGGTGGGTGGATAACATGGCTAAGAGCGTTAGCTCGGTAATGCATGAATATTGCGGACTTTTCAGCGATATTCATGCATTTCGGACGATTTTTATCGCTTAGGAGATAAACCTTGATAATAGCAAGGTTCCTAAGCGATAAAAATCGCTGCAGCTCGGCGATAAAAATATTGCCGCTAAGCCAACATAGTGATAATTATCGCTAGTTGTTGGTAATATGCCCCCAAATTTGGCATGTTTTTCACAATTTCCACGTCAAAATTATAGGGATTAACTCCACTGTGTTTGATTCATCAAAACGTGCAGAAATGTCATTACTTGAAATACCAATGTGGGCAGAATCTCATTTTTCTTCTCAAATCAGTAAAAAGAGACTGAAAAGAAGGAGGACCTTAGGGAGCAAATTTATAATTTCTTTTTTCCAGTAAATAAACTCTTGTGGAGCAGACCCTGCCCTTTCTATAGCCATAAACTGCCCTGCCTGTGTATCCCATAAAAGTACCATCAGCTTTGATAAATTAGACAATTTGCGGCCCATCTCTCTGTTACCATATCTGGCCAAGGTAGCAGAAAAAACGGTCAATCTCCAACTAATGGATTTCATAGACAAAGCTGCCTTACTCCACGACACACAATTTGGCTTCCGCCCCCGCCACTCTACGGAATCGGCACTATTGACGGCTGTGGAATCCCTACGGCAGGGGGTGGATGAAGGTCATACTATGGCCCTTATCCTATTGGACCTGAGTGCGGCATTCGACACTGTAGCTCATTCCACCTTGCTACAGTGTCTGAATGATGGAGGCATAACTGGAGCCGCACTCCAATGGATCCAATCCTTCCTAACGGGGAGAAGTTTCCAGGTCCGTCAAGGGGCCTACTATTCCCGAGACATAGAATTGGGTCAGGGCGTTCCTCAGGGCTCGTCCCTGAGCCCAACTCTTTTCAATCTCTATGTCTCCCCAGTGGCTTCAATTGTGGTGGGACACGGACTACAAATTGTTACCTATGCCGACGACACGCAGCTGGTTGTCTCCCTCTCGCGTGCACCCGGTCTTGCCATGGACAGTTTCAGGGCTTGCATGCAAGATCTTGCTACCTGGATGTCCACTAATTGCCTGAAATTAAATGGCAACAAGACCGAGGTGCTCGTGGTGGGAGGCAGCCCATCTGTCTGGACGCCGGCATGGTGGCCACCATGCCTAGGCGAGGCCCCCACACCTCGGAAAGAAGTCAGAAATCTCGGGGTCTGGCTAGATACTGACCTGTCCTTCGGACCACAGATTAACAGGGTGACGGGCATTTGCTTCAGCATTCTAAAAACTCTGCGGAAAGTCCTAATCCTCCTTCCTACCGCCGCCCGCAGAACGCTGGTGCATGCCCTAGTCACCTCACGCTTGGACTTTGGCAACCTACTCTATTTGGGAGCTACCTGTAAAGCGATAAATCGACTTCAGGTGCTACAGAATGCTGCAGCTCGCCTCATCTTAAACCTCCCAAAAAGATCGAACTCCAAGGCCGCCCTCCAGTCACTCCATTGGCTGCCAGTGAGGAGCAGAGTTGAATTTAAATCCCTCTGTACCTGCCACCGTATCCTCGCTAAAAAAGCGCCAGCACCACTCCAGAACCTTATTACAAGGTATGCACCAACTCGTGCACTGCGCTCCTCGCATGGAGGCTTACTTAAGGTCCCTAGGGTGAAAAAGGCCCGTATGGGAGGAAGATCCTTCCGATACCTGGCGGCAAAAAGCTGGAATAATTTACCTCTCAATCTCCGTCTGGACCCCTCCGAATCTAGTTTCCGGAGGAAATTAAAAACTTACCTCTTCTCAAAATAAGTGGGCTCCTCCCCTACTTCTCCTTCAGAGTGCTTCAGTTCAGCGCGGGGACACGCATTCTGCGTAACCAGGCGCTCTAGAAATGCCCCTTAATAATAATTAATAACGCACTAAGCTATAATTTACATTTTATGCAAGATTGAATAGATTTTTTTTGCCCTTCAATAGTCGACTGAGAGTCAATGCTTTTGTCCTTCAATAGTCGACAGAGAGTCAATGCCTAATCACCAATGAAGACCTCACAATGGTCAAACAGTGAGTTTACTACTTCCACGGACCTGCGTTCCATAAAACTGTGCTTCCAAGACATGAAAGTTGAAAATGAAGTCCTGATCACAAGGGCCTTGCCCGGGTATAGGTTGAAGACATTTAGCCAAGCTAATGAAGGTGGAAGAAAAGAGAACATTGTCTTGGGACCTGCAGAGACCGGGTGGAGGTGCGCAGGGGAACACACTGCATGATTTGTTCACACACATTTGTAAACCGCTAAGGCAACGTTTCCAGTTACTCACCCCAGCTTGTGCTAGGTTCCCAGAAGATTTGATAGTAATAGTACTAAACAGGTTACAGTATAATTTAAAAGCGTTAAAAATGAGCTATACATGCCAGCTCATGAGCATGCACACATTCAGAATTTTGTAAACAGGGTAAGGCAATGTCTGTTTTGTTCACTCCCTATAGATGTCACCGCAGGATCGGGATGCTATGGAAATATCATGGAGGTTCCAACAACTGGGGCTAACTGTGCAACCGCAAGGCAAGACAGGCTATCATATTGTGGTAGGTACCATTTAATTCCTGAAGAGCATGAACCAACAAAATCATTCTCCATCTCATTTTATGTAAATATCATTTTAGCGTGCATATCTGCAAAAAGCATACAGTCCAGGGCCAATGGAATTATGCAATGGGGAGGGCCAAATTATGCAATAGGTTGACTTAAAGAAGCAGCAAGGAAAGACAAATTATGCGGCGTAATGTGGCTCATTGTGTAACAGTATATAAACTGTCTGGGCATAGATCAAGCCTTCACCCTGCACTGGTAATTATCTCCCGTATTACATCTGTAGCTAAATGGATTCTGCCCATTTAGCCTTCCCAGATTTTTTGTTTTTGAATCACCTGGACTTGGACTTGTTACTGTAGGTAAGCCTCACAACAGCTGTGTCACCCATAGTAATTACATGGTTAACAGACTGCGAATGTTTACCGCCAGTGCCTCCCTATTAGGATAAAGCCGCTGCAATGCAGAAAGGGTAAGGGGCAATTTTCTGCCTACATGTGAACACTTGTGCACACGTGTGAGGGCTGCACATGTAGGACCATGGGTGTGTGCAACTTGGTAACTGCTCACAGGTAACCTGACACACAGGCACAGAGGGGACTCTGCAGAGTTTGATATCAAACTGGGGGAGGCCTTATTATATTAGTGGGCACTCATAGGTAAAGTCAAAATGGTCTATGGTTTTGTCTGCAGTGACACATCATTATGCACATAGGGGAAACACTGCCTTAGAGTGACGTTTTGCTTCCCTTTGGACAACGAAGTCCAGCAAAGTATCAAACTGGGGTGAAAGGTGTGCACCCATTTTAAATATGCAAGTCCCAATCTGATACATTCGCACCTCATGGGTTATCCATACATGTTATATTTCCCTGGATCAGCTCTGAATCAGAGCCCAGTCCTTTTGTCACTCTGCTGGGCCAAGTTAATTACCCTGCTTCCCAGTAGAAGGAACAAAGGCCTTCTACATGGAGGGAGCATTTAGCAGTGGTTCACTTAATTGCCTGAGGGGTGGAAAAGAAAATCTGCACCTGTTAATTAGCTCTCAAACTGTGCCAGGATTGGGACAACCTAGGCCCACTGAACAAAGGATGAGGCCTAGACCTCCTGAGCCATCACAGGAAGGGCCTCTCCTCTTTGAAGTGTTTGTGGGAAAGGCCCTAGCGATGATGTTGGCTAGGGGTGAGGCTGCGGATCCCTGAGTAGATGTTAGCAGTGACTTCTTGATGGCACCATTTTGAATTGTCCAAGCATGCTGTGGAGGAGGCTGTGACATGTGTGGAGGGGTTTTGTGACACTCTAGGATTGGCCATGATGGCCTGGCTCCAAGAACTTTCCACCCCATTTAAAACTCTTGCACAACGGAAATGTAGTTGTTGGATTTGGACACTGGGACTGAACCGTGGCAGCCTCATAAACAACTGGAAAGATAAGCCCTTGATGCCCTTCTGGACTAAGGACTCTACCAACAGTTGTCCTCAGGACAGTATGTCTCTCCAGGACCAGGGAAAGAGGTCCCTTTAAACCTCATAGGGAAGGGGTAAGAACTAGATGTTTGTGCACAAACAGGAGGAGAGAAGCACCAGAGGGGGAAACATCCTTTACAACGCAACTTTTACCAAGCAGTGCTTTTACATCGCAACTTTTACAACGCAACCATTACAACGCATTTCACTGGGGCGCGCTCTAGGATAGGGAACAGATTTAATTTACTATCCAACACCTTCTCTACTATCCACGGGGACTGGAGTTGGAATAGTAAATTAAACTATTCACTATCCAGCACCCCTCAACACTATGCGTTGTAAAGGCATGCGCTGTAAAACTTGTGATGTAAAAGAATGCGATGTAAAAGCATGCTTTGTGATGTCATACATCCCACAAGAGGGGAACAAAAAGGCAATAGGCTGGTGTAGGGAGCTGGTGGAATAATATCCTTGCAAAGTGTGCCAACTTAGAGGCCAGGAGGCCTGTGGAAAAGGCTCCATGTGGCCAGGGCATGCCACCAGGAGCAAAATAAGATGATAATTATGCAAAACGACCCTCAGCAGAGAAAACAGAGTGTGTGAACTCTGCTGGAACACTAGCAAAAATCCCCAGGGTGGGCCAGTGCCTGGGGGTGAACAAAGAGCTACCAGTTCATGAAAAAGGGTGCCACGACCCCACTACTGAGCCCCATTAAAGCAAGGCAAGGGAGGAACACCATCACCCCACTAAGAAGGAAGGAAGGGGTCTGGCTCCAATTCTGGCCCCACCGATGGAAAAGACGTGGGAGCGTAATCGCTCTCCCACCACATGCTAGTGTCAGGGGGAAGCCCCCAACTTTGCACACCCTGCCCACATGGAGCAGGAAGGGGAGAAGTCCTGAGCCAGCAATAAAGTACTGGTAGGGCAGCCGGTGGTGGGTTCCTCTTGCTTTCCCCAACGTAAGCACCCAACGGGTTACCCCCCGGGATCAGACAACCCCCAATAAAAAAGATAAAAGGCAACAAAAAGAAGACACGGGGAAGCCTGCACAATGGAAACAAAGTCATGAATGGAGACGCTCATTATGCATGCACGCTTTTGGGAGGGATCTCCCCATAATGCCCAACAGGGCCTGCAATGGACCAAGAAAGATTGCTGCTGCTTGTGGTGGCCTCAGGACAGCTTTTGTGCAGCCACATATAAAAGGAGAGTGTGTGTGGTCCCGCAGAAGTGCAGCAGCCAAAGTGACGGTAAGTGTGCTATGTCACAGAAATGTTTACACTAATAGCCGGTTTCCTCACAACATCACTCATGGCATGTTCTATAAAATCACTGATTGAAACATAACTAGCTCTCATTAAGTGGCAATCTGGGGAGTATTGCTCTTTGCCTTGAGAATTGCCTGCAGCAACGCACCCCCGCTCTTCCTCCTATGCCCACCTGCTCTTCCAAGGCAACCAGAATTACCGTCCCGTGGTTTAATGAAGTCCTCAGGCAGATTAAATGCTCCTGCAAGAGCCTGGAAAGGGTATGCCGCAAACACTTTAATCTAGAGGACAAAGCTATTCATAAACAGGCCTTGGAAGTCCACCACACAAAAAATTTCCGAGGCCAAAAATGATATTTTGCTGCCAAATTATTCGTTCATAACAATACCCTTACAACTTGGAGACAAATATCTTGCGGTCAACTACTGATGATGGAGGTATGGATTAAGGGTGCAAAGTGTGCTGTACGTGAATGGGACTTATTTTGTGAGCGCATAAGTGTTTATCCGGACACCAGTGTTTTCGTGAAAAGTGGGAAAGATGGGCTCGGGACATCCCAGCAATACTGGCACTACCGGCACTCTTAGGACTTATGGAGCCTCACTCGTGGAGACATTGATGATGCGGAGCCGCAGGGCGCCTTTAGCATTTCGCCTGGCAAAGAACATTATTTTAATGAGGGGCAGTAGAGAGGCCACTTGGTTAGAGAAGTTTTGAAAGTCATGGGCAATATTTTTTGGAATTCCTTAACCACCATGCCCTTTAACACGCCCACTGGGGCGGGACTTAATATATTCAAATAAATCACTGCTTGCGCTCAAAACGCGTATGGCAATTTGGAATGCGAGGTGTTAGCTGACTGCACTACCGCCTGCGAGAATCCTGTGTGTCCATAGGTGTGTGGCTCCCCACCTGGGCAACCTTGATGTTGTCGTGTAAAGTGTCTCGCTCAGCCGCAGGGATCCCCGATAACGGAAGGCGTATCCTGAGTAAATTCAAGTGTGGAAAAAGTCAGTGAAACGCTGTGGCAGAAGCGTTTCTAGCCGGAGAGGCTTTCATCAGTGCCGGTATCCCAGGTATGGTCGAATCATCTGGAGCTCCTAAAGCATTTCTAAAACCACTCCCTGTGTAGCAGTCTCTCAGCTACTCCTCCTAATTAGAGTTATGTACCTCCTCACACAGCGTCTCCGGGAAGACAGCATGCTGGATCAAGTAGTTCATCGTGGAACCCTCATACAGTGATGGAGTGAGTCCAAAACACCCAGTGGCGACGTGCCGTATAATCTGTCGTAGTCTGCCCAAGAGTAAGATTGTCCAGCTCACATCACTTGTGTCCCCTTATCAGGCAGTACAGTTCTGCCTATCTCTCTCTCTCTCTCTCTCTCTCTCTCTCTCTCTCTCTCTCTCTCTCTGTATATATATATATATATATATATTACCTACTGGCAGTCGCCAGTAGGTAGTTATAATTAGGACCTTGTTTCTATTCAAAAAGCATTTTTTCTTTTCTCAATAACTTTGGCGCTAATTGAAGAATCTTTGCGAAATTTACAAAACTAGTGGGGCGCTCCAGTCAGATTAGGCAAGCAGGGGCCGAGAAAAAAGGGGGGTCCCAAAACGTGTTTTCTCCACGTAAATTTCCATCAGAAACTTTAGACACGGCTACAGCCCGAACTGCTGAACGGAACTACACAAAATTTTGCAAAAAGGTAGCCCTTGGTTCCAAAATAGACTTTTTTTTAAATGGTGTAAATCAGTTCAGTAGTTCCTACGAAATTAAAAAAATAGAGGTCGGAAAATCAATTTCCCATAGGAAACTTTAGACACTGCTACAGCTGGATCTGCTGAATGGAATTAGACTAAATTTGGCAAAAAGGTACTGCTTGCTTCGGAAAGCATCCTTTTTTTAAATGGTGTAAATCCGTTCAGAAGTTGCTGAGAAAATAAAAAATAAAAGTTTCGATATTTAGAGGCACAGAGGATCCTCGCACCCTACTGATGACGAGCTTTATTCTAATTGTCTGTCAACACTCCAAACCAGGAAGTGTTGGCAACCAATCAGAATGAAAAACGCAAAAAAAAAGAAAAGGGGGCAGGGTAGAAACACCCTGAACACTAGGCCTGCTCAGGGGGACCCCCCCCCCAAAAAAATTATATATATATATATATATTACCTACTGGCGGTCACCAGTAGGTAGCTATAATTAGGACCTTGTTTCTATTCAAAACACATTTTTTCTTTTCTCAATAACTTTGGTGCTAATTGAAGAGTCTTTGCGAAATTTACAAAACTAGTGGGGCGCTCCAGTCAGATGCGGCAAGCAGAGGCCGAGAAAAAAGGGGGGTCCCAAAACGTGTTTTCTCCACATAAATTTGTATCAGAAACTTTAGACACGGATACAGCCCGAACTGCTGAACGGAACTACACAAAATTTTGCAAAAAGGTAGCCCTTGGTTCCAAAAGAGACCTTTTTTTAAATGGTGTAAATCAGTTCAGTAGTTCCTGCGAAATTAAAAAAATAGAGGTCGGAAAATCAATTTCCCATAGGAAACTTTAGACACTGCTACAGCTGGATCTGCTGAATGGAATTAGACTAAATTTGGCAAAAAGGTACTGCTTGCTTCGGAAAGCATCCTTTTTTTTAAATGGTGTAAATCCGTTCAGAAGTTGCTGAGAAAAGAAAAAATTAAAGTTTCGATATTTAGAGGCACAGAGGATCCTCGCACCCTCCTGATGACGAGCTTTATTCTAATTGTCTGTCAACACTCCAAACCAGGAAGTGTTGGCAACCAATCAGAATGAGAAACGCAAAAAAAAGAAAAGGGGCAGGGTAGAAACACCCTGACCCCTAGGCCTGCTCAGGGGGCCCCAAAAAAGCATTTTGTCAAAAAACGAAATCGGCCAAAAGATGCTTCTTTAAGTAGTAGTCATGTTTGCAGAGTGGTGGAGAAAGGGTGCTGGGCCTCCGACCAGCACTCAGGAATTACGCTGCATAGCACTTACAGGAGGTACCTGGAATGCTTCTTGGCCCCAGAACTCCCTCAAAACTAAATTTGACTTCATCCCCCATCCTGTAGTCTTCCAAGAGGTGCGTTTGCAGAGTGGTGAAGAAAGGGGGGCATGGCCTCCAAAGATGTCTTAGCAGTCCTACTGTGTGGGACTTACTAGAGATAACAAGAGGGGTAGTTGGCCCCAAGGACATCGTTGGGGCCAACTTCCCCCCCTATTGCCTCCAGTAAGTCCCAAACAGCAGTATTGGTAAGTACTTGTACCAGGCCATGCCCCTTTTCCCACCAGTCTACAAATGCGCTCCATGGCATGCTCTTGGATGGGGATTGAAGTCCCCTTCGCTGCTGGGGGTCCTTTAGGGGCCAACTAGCCAACCTCTTACCTCCAGTAAGCCCCACACAGTGGGATTGCTGAGAGGTAGACAAAGGCCACACACCCTTTCTCCACCACTCTGAAAATGCACCCCAGGTGTGTTGTTAGTTGGGGAATTAATTTTAATTAAATACTGAGGGTCCCTGGGGGCCAACTAGCCAACCAGGTACCTCCAATGTGTGGCACACAGCTGGATTGCAGAGAGGTGGTCTGAGACCAGGAAGCACTTTTGCAGAGTGGTGCAAAAAGGGGACTTGGTCTCGGCAAGATACCCTTTTTTAATATTTATTTTTTACAAAGGGGCTGTGTAGCCCCCCTTCTTTTACATTGTTTGGGCCCTGGCGACCCTATCCCCCAGGGTCTGACCCCTATTCATTAAAAAGATGGGAAGGGGGCTCTTCCCAAGGCCAATTTCGGCCATGGGGACCCCCTGGGCCGGCCTTTTCATTTTTTAATATTATGATTTATTTTTTATTAGAAGGTATGGGGCTTTTTGGCCCACCTCCGGGCCACTTTTGGTCCCAGTGACCCCTTCCCCCGGGACCTGGGCTCTGTTATTGGGACCGTGGGGGCAGCCCTAATACCCCCACGGTCCCACCATCTACCTGCCTCCTTTGCTTTTTCCTGCAGAAGCCAGCATTGTTTTTGAGCAAAGGGAGCTGTTCTTGCTTCAATTAAGCTTTATGGCCGTGCCTAGGTAAAACCGCATGGGTAAGTTCTGCTGGAGTTTACCACCCACCCCTATCAGAGACTCACAGACCCACTCACTGACCCAGCTGTTGGGGACTTAGTTGTGGCAACAACAGGGGTTCTTGGCCCCACCAACCCTCCAAAGCCAAGGGGACTTCATGAATATTATAGCTGTTTCTTGTTAGAAGCTATAGATTAAAGTTTATAATTGTATTTTGATATTTTCTAGGATCCAGCTATAGCAGAATAAATATAAATTACTTTTTGGGGTTAGTCCCTTGAGATAAATGCCAACTTTAATTCTGTGCATGCACCACTTTTAAATATCAGAGACTCTACTGTGTGGGGAAAAGAGTGTTAATATTTAAAAGAAGGGTTTGCCACCAATAAAAGGTTTGACAGCAGATTTTACGCTACAGTAGTCTGACTACACATGGTAGGCCAATCGTATAGATAGCACAATAGATGCTGCAGTCAAGAGGTGTCATTTAACTTCCAGGTCCTAAGCACATTTCTACACCATATACTAGGTAATTGTCCGCAAATTAAAATGTCAATAAGGGATAAGCCAATTTAACCATGTTTAAAAGGGAAGCACCAGCACTTTACTTCTGTTTAGTGCACAGAGTTCAATACCCAGCAAAAATATGATCAAGAAAAAGGTAAAATATCTGGGATAGCCATGCATAAAAGACAGATTTGCTAAATTTTTAAGTCACCTGTGCTTCATTGTGATTTATCCATGTCATATTTTATGTGAGCCATGTTTCCAAGGGCCTGATGTACTATGCATTGTTTAGGTCACAAATGGCTCTATTTAGAAAATCTGGCCATTTGCGACTGGAAAAATTCTATATACAAAGCCCTATTTTGCAATTCGGTAACCAATTATAAAATCGCAAGATGGGTTTGCAATTCAATATTAATAAGGGGCATTATAAGGGCATCCCTACCTAATAGTGACTCATAGTGGTATGTGTGAATGTTTTGTGACCAGAATGCGGTCACAAATCATTCGCCTTTTACCACCTCTTTCAAGTAGGTGGTAACCCATTTGCAAACTGTAAGGGGTCCTCAAGGGACCCCTTCCCTTTTGTGAATGTGTATAAAATCAGTTTTAGGCACAGGCAGTCCTGCAGCTGGGCATTTCTTTGATGTTGTTAGCAAATCGTACTGAAGCCTCTAGAAAAGGGGTTTGGCTGTTGCTGTATTGATGCCTGTCCCTGTGGCTCTGGATATTTGACTTGGAAGGATGTCAGTGATCAAACAACTATGCCAACAATAATTTTTACTACTTTATCATCTTCACTGCAGGGGTCCGTGCGTCCCACCAGATGGCAGCAACTGACCTCCGAAACATGAACAAATACAAAACAGAGATTTTGGCAGTTGGCCGCAGTTTGTGTATGGATCCGGCTGTGATTGCTGGAATCATTTCTCATGAATCCTGCTCAGGGGGCCCCAAAAAAGCATTTTGTCAAAAAACGAAATCGGCCAAAAGATGCTTCTTTAAGTAGTAGTCATGTTTGCAGAGTGGTGGAGAAAGGGTGCTGGGCCTCCGACCAGCACTCAGGAATTACGCTGCATAGCACTTACAGGAGGTACCTGGAATGCTTCTTGGCCCCAGAACTCCCTCAAAACTAAATTTGACTTCATCCCCCATCCTGTAGTCTTCCAAGAGGTGCGTTTGCAGAGTGGTGAAGAAAGGGGGGCATGGCCTCCAAAGATGACTTAGCAGTCCTACTGTGTGGGACTTACTAGAGATAACAAGAGGGGTAGTTGGCCCCAAGGACATCGTTGGGGCCAACTTCCCCCCCTATTGCCTCCAGTAAGTCCCAAACAGCAGTATTGGTAAGTACTTGTACCAGGCCATGCCCCTTTTCCCACCAGTCTACAAATGCGCTCCATGGCATGCTCTTGGATGGGGATTGAAGTCCCCTTCGCTGCTGGGGGTCCTTTAGGGGCCAACTAGCCAACCTCTTACCTCCAGTAAGCCCCACACAGTGGGATTGCTGAGAGGTAGACAAAGGCCACACACCCTTTCTCCACCACTCTGAAAATGCACCCCAGGTGTGTTGTTAGTTGGGGAATTAATTTTAATTAAATACTGAGGGTCCCTGGGGGCCAACTAGCCAACCAGGTACCTCCAATGTGTGGCACACAGCTGGATTGCAGAGAGGTGGTCTGAGACCAGGAAGCACTTTTGCAGAGTGGTGTAAAAAGGGGACTTGGTCTCGGCAAGATACCCTTTTTTAATATTTATTTTTACAAAGGGGCTGTGTAGCCCCCCTTCTTTTACATTGTTTGGGCCCTGGCGACCCTATCCCCCAGGGTCTGACCCCTATTCATTAAAAAGATGGGAAGGGGGCTCTTCCCAAGGCCAATTTCGGCCATGGGGACCCCCTGGGCCGGCCTTTTCATTTTTTAATATTATGATTTATTTTTTATTAGAAGGTATGGGGCTTTTTGGCCCACCTCCGGGCCACTTTTGGTCCCAGTGACCCCTTCCCCCGGGACCTGGGCTCTGTTATTGGGACCGTGGGGGCAGCCCTAATACCCCCACGGTCCCACCATCTACCTGCCTCCTTTGCTTTTTCCTGCAGAAGCCAGCATTGTTTTTGAGCAAAGGGAGCTGTTCTTGCTTCAATTAAGCTTTATGGCCGCGCCTATGTAAGACCGCATGGGTAAGTTCTGCTGGAGTTTACCACCCACCCCTATCAGAGACTCACAGACCCACTCACTGACCCAGCTGTTGGGGACTTAGTTGTGGCAACAACAGGGGTTCTTGGCCCCACCAACCCTCCAAAGCCAAGGGGACTTCATGAATATTATAGCTGTTTCTTGTTAGAAGCTATAGATTAAAGTTTATAATTGTATTTTGATATTTTCTAGGATCCAGCTATAGCAGAATAAATATAAATTACTTTTTGGGGTTAGTCCCTTGAGATAAATGCCAACTTTAATTCTGTGCATGCACCACTTTTAAATATCAGAGACTCTACTGTGTGGGGAAAAGAGTGTTAATATTTAAAAGAAGGGTTTGCCACCAATAAAAGGTTTGACAGCAGATTTTACGCTACAGTAGTCTGACTACACATGGTAGGCCAATCGTATAGATAGCACAATAGATGCTGCAGTCAAGAGGTGTCATTTAACTTCCAGGTCCTAAGCACATTTCTACACCATATACTAGGTAATTGTCCGCAAATTAAAATGTCAATAAGGGATAAGCCAATTTAACCATGTTTAAAAGGGAAGCACCAGCACTTTACTTCTGTTTAGTGCACAGAGTTCAATACCCAGCAAAAATATGATCAAGAAAAAGGTAAAATATCTGGGATAGCCATGCATAAAAGACAGATTTGCTAAATTTTTAAGTCACCTGTGCTTCATTGTGATTTATCCATGTCATATTTTATGTGAGCTATGTTTCCAAGGGCCTGATGTACTATGCATTGTTTAGGTCACAAATGGCTCTATTTAGAAAATCTGGCCATTTGCGACTGGAAAAATTCTATATACAAAGCCCTATTTTGCAATTCGGTAACCAATTATAAAATCGCAAGATGGGTTTGCAATTCAATATTAATAAGGGGCATTATAAGGGCATCCCTACCTAATAGTGACTCATAGTGGTATGTGTGAATGTTTTGTGACCAGAATGCGGTCACAAATCATTCGCCTTTTACCACCTCTTTCAAGTAGGTGGTAACCCATTTGCAAACTGTAAGGGGTCCTCAAGGGACCCCTTCCCTTTTGTGAATGTGTATAAAATCAGTTTTAGGCACAGGCAGTCCTGCAGCTGGGCATTTCTTTGATGTTGTTAGCAAATCGTACTGAAGCCTCTAGAAAAGGGGTTTGGCTGTTGCTGTATTGATGCCTGTCCCTGTGGCTCTGGATATTTGACTTGGAAGGATGTCAGTGATCAAACAACTATGCCAACAATAATTTTTACTACTTTATCATCTTCACTGCAGGGGTCCGTGCGTCCCACCAGATGGCAGCAACTGACCTCCGAAACATGAACAAATACAAAACAGAGATTTTGGCAGTTGGCCGCAGTTTGTGTATGGATCCGGCTGTGATTGCTGGAATCATTTCTCGTGAATCCTGCTCAGGGGGCCCCAAAAAAGCATTTTGTCAAAAAACGAAATCGGCCAAAAGATGCTTCTTTAAGTAGTAGTCATGTTTGCAGAGTGGTGGAGAAAGGGTGCTGGGCCTCCGACCAGCACTCAGGAATTACGCTGCATAGCACTTACAGGAGGTACCTGGAATGCTTCTTGGCCCCAGAACTCCCTCAAAACTAAATTTGACTTCATCCCCCATCCTGTAGTCTTCCAAGAGGTGCGTTTGCAGAGTGGTGAAGAAAGGGGGGCATGGCCTCCAAAGATGACTTAGCAGTCCTACTGTGTGGGACTTACTAGAGATAACAAGAGGGGTAGTTGGCCCCAAGGACATCGTTGGGGCCAACTTCCCCCCCTATTGCCTCCAGTAAGTCCCAAACAGCAGTATTGGTAAGTACTTGTACCAGGCCATGCCCCTTTTCCCACCAGTCTACAAATGCGCTCCATGGCATGCTCTTGGATGGGGATTGAAGTCCCCTTCGCTGCTGGGGGTCCTTTAGGGGCCAACTAGCCAACCTCTTACCTCCAGTAAGCCCCACACAGTGGGATTGCTGAGAGGTAGACAAAGGCCACACACCCTTTCTCCACCACTCTGAAAATGCACCCCAGGTGTGTTGTTAGTTGGGGAATTAATTTTAATTAAATACTGAGGGTCCCTGGGGGCCAACTAGCCAACCAGGTACCTCCAATGTGTGGCACACAGCTGGATTGCAGAGAGGTGGTCTGAGACCAGGAAGCACTTTTGCAGAGTGGTGTAAAAAGGGGACTTGGTCTCGGCAAGATACCCTTTTTTAATATTTATTTTTACAAAGGGGCTGTGTAGCCCCCCTTCTTTTACATTGTTTGGGCCCTGGCGACCCTATCCCCCAGGGTCTGACCCCTATTCATTAAAAAGATGGGAAGGGGGCTCTTCCCAAGGCCAATTTCGGCCATGGGGACCCCCTGGGCCGGCCTTTTCATTTTTTAATATTATGATTTATTTTTTATTAGAAGGTATGGGGCTTTTTGGCCCACCTCCGGGCCACTTTTGGTCCCAGTGACCCCTTCCCCCGGGACCTGGGCTCTGTTATTGGGACCGTGGGGGCAGCCCTAATACCCCCACGGTCCCACCATCTACCTGCCTCCTTTGCTTTTTCCTGCAGAAGCCAGCATTGTTTTTGAGCAAAGGGAGCTGTTCTTGCTTCAATTAAGCTTTATGGCCGCGCCTATGTAAGACCGCATGGGTAAGTTCTGCTGGAGTTTACCACCCACCCCTATCAGAGACTCACAGACCCACTCACTGACCCAGCTGTTGGGGACTTAGTTGTGGCAACAACAGGGGTTCTTGGCCCCACCAACCCTCCAAAGCCAAGGGGACTTCATGAATATTATAGCTGTTTCTTGTTAGAAGCTATAGATTAAAGTTTATAATTGTATTTTGATATTTTCTAGGATCCAGCTATAGCAGAATAAATATAAATTACTTTTTGGGGTTAGTCCCTTGAGATAAATGCCAACTTTAATTCTGTGCATGCACCACTTTTAAATATCAGAGACTCTACTGTGTGGGGAAAAGAGTGTTAATATTTAAAAGAAGGGTTTGCCACCAATAAAAGGTTTGACAGCAGATTTTACGCTACAGTAGTCTGACTACACATGGTAGGCCAATCGTATAGATAGCACAATAGATGCTGCAGTCAAGAGGTGTCATTTAACTTCCAGGTCCTAAGCACATTTCTACACCATATACTAGGTAATTGTCCGCAAATTAAAATGTCAATAAGGGATAAGCCAATTTAACCATGTTTAAAAGGGAAGCACCAGCACTTTACTTCTGTTTAGTGCACAGAGTTCAATACCCAGCAAAAATATGATCAAGAAAAAGGTAAAATATCTGGGATAGCCATGCATAAAAGACAGATTTGCTAAATTTTTAAGTCACCTGTGCTTCATTGTGATTTATCCATGTCATATTTTATGTGAGCTATGTTTCCAAGGGCCTGATGTACTATGCATTGTTTAGGTCACAAATGGCTCTATTTAGAAAATCTGGCCATTTGCGACTGGAAAAATTCTATATACAAAGCCCTATTTTGCAATTCGGTAACCAATTATAAAATCGCAAGATGGGTTTGCAATTCAATATTAATAAGGGGCATTATAAGGGCATCCCTACCTAATAGTGACTCATAGTGGTATGTGTGAATGTTTTGTGACCAGAATGCGGTCACAAATCATTCGCCTTTTACCACCTCTTTCAAGTAGGTGGTAACCCATTTGCAAACTGTAAGGGGTCCTCAAGGGACCCCTTCCCTTTTGTGAATGTGTATAAAATCAGTTTTAGGCACAGGCAGTCCTGCAGCTGGGCATTTCTTTGATGTTGTTAGCAAATCGTACTGAAGCCTCTAGAAAAGGGGTTTGGCTGTTGCTGTATTGATGCCTGTCCCTGTGGCTCTGGATATTTGACTTGGAAGGATGTCAGTGATCAAACAACTATGCCAACAATAATTTTTACTACTTTATCATCTTCACTGCAGGGGTCCGTGCGTCCCACCAGATGGCAGCAACTGACCTCCGAAACATGAACAAATACAAAACAGAGATTTTGGCAGTTGGCCGCAGTTTGTGTATGGATCCGGCTGTGATTGCTGGAATCATTTCTCGTGAATCCCGTGCTGGTGCTGTCCTTAGGAATGGATGGGGTGATGGAGGAAATGCCTTTGGTTTGATGCAGGTAAGCACCATCACCAATAAAGCAGTGACATGGTGTTACATACATAATCCTCATTGAAAATTGTGTCTTCAAATAAGTGTCTGTACTGGTCATATGAAAGCATAGTACCAATGTTGCTTTGTATTTTAGATTGACAAACGCTGGCACAAGATCAGAGGTGCTTGGAACAGTGAAGAAAATATTTCACAGGGTACAGAGATTCTAATCACCATGATCAAGTCAATCCATAAGAAGTTTTCAAGTTGGTCTCAGAATCAGGACTTGAAAGGTAGGCATTGGACACCAGGAGTTAATTCCTACTGCTCGCCTTCAGTCTCACTTCCAATCCTCAAATCTCCTCTGACCTCTAGGAGGTGATAACTTTCTTGAGAATTGTGTTTCCTAAGGAGTGAGGTCTGCACTTACCTCTGCGTTGAACCTAAGTGGGTTGTGACCATTGATTTATGGGCAGGGCACTAGGAGTGTACTATTGCAGGGTGGAATGGATTTGCATTGGTGCAGATCGTTAGTGCAAACTCAAGTAGAAGCTGCACTCCAGCGGATGAACCTTTAGCCTCAGACTGAGGCAAGACTCAAGAAATCAACAATAAATCAAAGACAGTGAATCAATTAGGCCCCACAATGATAAGAGAGGGTAGTTGATTTACAAACCATGAAAGTTTAGTAGCAGATTAGCAAAGATACAAACTCAAATCATTTAATGTTGCCAAAAAACAGTAGTAAACACATGAAAATATAGTATGATTGAAATCAATTCAAAATAGTAAATACAAAAACAAACTGCTCAAGGTTTTTTGTAAGAAATTGGGTTGTTAGTTGACTCGTATGTTGGCCCAGCTCAAGCAACAGCCGCAATACCTGGCATGGTGAACCACAAAAAGTCACTAGTTTAACTTGTGCTTAACTCCGGGTTCCTTGGCACAAAAAGCAGTCAGGTTTAACTTAGAGATAATTTGTAAAGTTTTTATGCAGCACACCAACAGTAATAAATTAAAACTCAACTCAAGACAAATATCACACTGAGTTAGAAAATTAGAGTAAATGTAATTAATCATTTGACACCAAAATAACAAAGTAGAATCGGTTTCAGAATAATTTCTGAACAAATCGGGTTCTGAAAGTCCAACCGACCGATTACAAGGCGTCTGAACACTATTCGTCAGTCTTACATTGACTTCAATGGGAGCCTGTGTTCCGAACTAAAACGCAGGCTCCCATTGAAAAAAGCGGTGGCTGGGGAAAACATGTCACCCTGTTACGGACACCCCAAGCTGCCTGTCACACTGTGCATGGTTGTAAAGAGGGGTGTCCTGGGTACCCCCACAGGCCCCAAACGGAGGGCTATGGGTGAAGTGGGGGCCTGCTATGGGTCCCCTAATTCAGATTCTGACAGCTATTTTGTGTCGGGCAGACTGATTCGGAACGGTTGTCAGAATCAAACATCGTAATCGGTCGGAAACAATGTCCATAGAGCTGTACGATTTGGCTATGAATGACTCTGGCTGTCGGAATGCCAATCAGAACCAAATCGGACTGCCCAAACCGTTTCCTTTCCTCATTATCTGTTGGTTGCAAATGTATCCAATTTGGTCAGAAATGTAGGTTTCGAATCAGATTCTCCAAATCCGAATCCCGTTCGGACCAACATCGTAATCGCCCACTAAGTGTTTGCACCTGCAGGATATCATTTTGCAACACCCTTGACATAGCTCTGTATTGTTTTGTCTGTAGCCCATGAAGATAAAGCTAGAGTCTGCTGGGCGATAGAGGCATACTAAAAGTCACATTTCTATTTACCTGGATGATTACTAATACCATGACCAGATCATAATGCCCCTAGTGGGTGGTGCCCGCTGATTAAAAGAGCAGGGTACAGGCCTTTTCATCTCTATACCAGTGAGGAGAATACATAATGACTCTCCTTGTGTAAATCAGTGTAGGTTTGCCTGATTGAGACCTCTGATTGCAATTGGTGTGCAACCCCATACATCTTGGGCCCTTAATTCTCCCAAGAAGGAAGAACTAAGCAAAAGCGTCCGATTTTGCTGATTGCAACACAACTATGGCACATCTGAAAGAAAATCACTTTCATTTTTTTATTTTCTTTTATTTAGGAAGTTTTATATAGCGCTAGCCTGACCTGAAGGTATCGGAGTGCTTCACAACAAGTATAGAGCAGTGCAAAAGAAGGTAAACATAGTACAGTAAGCAATACATTCAGAGTACAGATCGTAAGAGAGGATGCTGATGAGTTCTAAATACAGAGTCTTGACAACCACCTCGAGGAAAGGAGCAGTGACGTTGAGAACTCCGAGCTACTCCTATCTGTTCGATAGGGAGCGGTCGAGGGAAAGGGTTTTGAGCTGGCTTTTGAATTTGGGGAAGGAAGGAATAGTTCTGATGTGGGGGGGATAGAGTTCCATATTTTGGCCGCATTACCGGCAAAGGATCTGGCCATAGTTTTTTGTTTCCTTGCTTTTAGCGGGATAAGAAGTAGAGTTTTTAAATCTTCTGAGAGTCCAGTTCTGACCCGCTTTTCTGAGTTTGGAAGCCAGATATTCAGGTTTGCCTGTGTGAAGGGCTTTGTGTGTGAGGCAAGCTGTTCTAAAGTTCGCCCGCATTTCAATTGGTAGCCACTTGAGTTCTTTTAGTGCTGGAGAGATGTTATCAAATTTCTTCATTCCAGTGACCGTTCTGGCAGCTGCGTTGAAGGTTGTTTTCAGAGGAACAAGATGAGTTCTGGCTATTCCAGAGAAGATTGCATTTCCATAGTCCAATCGAGACAACACCAATGCTTGGGTGGCTTGTTTGAGGTCTTTGGGTGGAATGTAAGGTTTAATTTTTTTTAGTAGTTTCAAGTTAAAGAATGCACTCTTTGCCAAGATCTTAATGTGTTTTGTCAAGTCTAGTTTGGTATCTAGTCTAGTTTGGTACATAAGCTGACCTATTTGCATAACAGGTTCACATTTACTTGCAACAGCTCTGTGCACCTGCACACAAAGGAAATGTGGGACCAGAGGCAGAACTTTTATGTGGCTCTCCTGGATATTAGAGGCAAAGATGAACAACCCAGTGTGTAGCCATAAGTAGTTTGGAAGGATTGAAACCTGCCAAGCCTGGAGAAATGACCTACTATCTTCTTTGGGCAGCATGACTCCAGTGTCAAGGCTCATGTTTCTCAGTACTTGTTGTTATATCTTTGATCCCCCTGCAAATGATATAGGCCTCTGCATGAAAGCCTGAGTGACTGTACAGATGTCCTTGCAGCTGTAATTACCTGAAAACAAGACAACCCAAGAATGAAGGTCAGTGGACGCTTCATTATCAGGGCTTGATCTGTTGCAGCTCATGAACCCTCTCGACCAAACAACCGCCCAAATCACGTTTCTGATCTCGTTTCCATTTCATTCATCCTTGCAGTGGTTTTTCATCCCACCAGGATCTATCAGTAACCTAATTGTTGAGGTCACCCTGAGATACTTATGTATACACTGAAGCTGTACAATATAAAATCTATCCTCTCTGCCGGCCCTGTTGGAAATAAACTATGCAGCAAATTAAGTTGCTGAAAAAATATTGTGAACTAACATCTGTTATTGGCTGAGTTCCTTTGTAAGCCTTCTGTGTGTGCCTTAAGACCTCCTAGCAGCACCCACACCCTGAACCGAAACAACTATCCCGGTTGCATTAGCCTGTATCTTGTACCAAGGGACATACATGACAAAGAACTCGAACCTCAACACTCCCAGTCATTTCAGCATTGTAACTATCTTAAATTAGAACAAGCTCCTCACACATCAGAATAACTAGATTTTACAAAATTGAACTCTGACAGCCTCTGCATACAAATCTATTGTGCAAGGTTCAGGTTCTGTATTTTCTCTTTACAGTAATGCTTTTCTCTTTACTATAATGCTGGCAGACAGAATGCAGAGAGATGAGTATCCAAAAGATGCCTTTATTAGCCATAATGTTACTGAATGATGCATTTCAGGATACTTTCATAATGTTAGCACATTCGAGAACCGTAAAGCTTTTCTCCGGATGGAGCAGAAACGGTGTTAATCCCCTAAGGATGTTAGTGCTCCACACCTGAGCATGGCCAAGAAAAAATGCATTCAAAATTATAAACCGAAAAGGAAGGGTGAGTTTGGGCAAGATGGCGGCGGTGTGCTAGACCGCTGTACTGTGCATCCTGACCAGTACTCACCACAATGATGATGAATGCAGAACAGAATCAACACCGGCAGTCGTGATTTCACAGGCTTAACAAAACGGAACATGATGCTGCACAGCTGTCCCTGAATATAGTGATATTCGAAATCAGATGAGAATGGTGATCGGAAATACATCGACCCTTAAGCCCACAGCCACGAGTGAGAGGAGAGTGGTAAAAGATCAGCTGTCACTCTTCACATCCCTAATCGGCGCTACGGTTATACGGCTCCTTGGGGGCTTAAGAGCAAACGAGTTTTTTTTGATTTGTACACAAACAGCGGAGTTCACGACTGAAAGTGAAAGGGTGTACCTGGAACCAGAACCAGAAGACGATATGGCTCCTAAGAATGCAGCAGCATTAGCGGCCGCCGCAAAGACTAGAGCAGCCAAACAAGCAGTACGAGACCGGGAGCTCGCATTGAAGCGAGGGGGTCACGTAAGTGTTGCCAGCACCGGCGATGCAGGAGTGCCTAACACGGAGACGCTACCTACCCCCAAATCGCTGAAACAGCCTGGCCCCTCGGTGGTTGATTTGCTTCGCAGAGCTCCGGGGACAACTCCAGCAAAAACACCTGCGAAAACGCCCTCAGCCAGCGGGGAGAAGAGACACTCGGCAGTACTGACAGTTGTACCAGCAGAACCAAAAACCAGGGGTGGATTGCATGAGCCTGAGCCTGAGCTGCATCGAGAGACTGGAGGCAATATTGAGGCAGAGGCTCCCTCTGGCATTACAGCTCCCATTGCTCCGGCGATAATAGATCTAAATACAGAGGCCTGCAGCGCTATGCCTGAGGTAAGCGAACATATCGGATTACCCGAGGAGGAGACTCAGCTCCAAGGTACGACCTCCCCATTGTCTATTGTAAATATCCAGGCCCTCTCTGAGACTTCGATATTAGAGCCTGCGGAATTACCTAGTACAGAGAGTAACTTGATAAACACCCCTGGTACCCCAGATGGCCAGTCAGGCGCGGTGGCGCTGATACATGGCTCTGGCAGAGACAGTCTAATTACCACCGAGGCTATTCCTGAGATTATTGAGAGAAATAAGATGCACGAACATAGTGGTGTAGAGACAATGGGAGCAGCAGCAGAGTCAGCAGAGACAGCAGAGACAGATAAAGATCCAACTGACTTTTTTTCATTTTCAGAGGAAGCTGGGTGGTCAGGAGAAACAGAGGAGGATATGGAGGAGGATGCTGAATTTGACTTTACCACAGAGAGCGACCAAAACTTGAAACTTAATGACCCCAGGGGTGGCAGGAAAACAGTTTTAAAAAAGAAAAAAAGCTGTCATGGGGCTGCAGAGCTGGTCTGGGATTACTCTCCTTCAACTCAGTCTATTACTCATATGCACCCACCTCCCTCCTCCCGCCCAGAGGTATTAGATCATGCAACCCAACCGGACGCCACGCTAACTTCTGTTATGGACACTGTATTACAGGCCATCGCCTCGCATCGCGAAGAAACGTCTAAAGATGGTCGTAAGGCGCAGGCAGCACTTCACAAGGTGCAAGGGGTGGTACGCAAGTTAACAAGAACTGTTAGCTCTTTTAATGATCGAATGACCGAAGCGGAAGCCCGCATTTTGTCAAACGAAGCAGAAGCCACTGCGACCCAAGAACGAGTTGATTTCCATGAGGCAGAACTAGCAGACGTAAGGTGGAAGCTGGAAGACTGCGAAAATCGTCTACGCAGAAATAATCTGCGTGTCTTAGGTATTCCAGAAAAAAGTGAGGGAGAGGATGTCCGCGCATATATAATACAACTCTTTCGAGATACTCTGCCTGAATTGTCCAGCTGGAATTGGGACATGGAAGTCCAACGTGCATATAGAGTCCCATTGACCTTGAAAACTCCAGTAAAACCGGGAGGTTACCCCCGAGCGATATTGGTATATTTTGGGAACTTTCTCCTAAGACAAGCTATCTCAGAGAAAGCCAGACCTGAAGCGCGACGCAGTAAAGACTCGATCTCCTACTTTGTCCGACCGGACTTTTGTCACATAACTGTAGAGAGGAGATGGCGCCTGCAACAAATGATTAAACC
This sequence comes from Lissotriton vulgaris, assembly GCF_964263255.1. NCBI lineage: Eukaryota > Metazoa > Chordata > Amphibia > Caudata > Salamandridae > Lissotriton > Lissotriton vulgaris. The sequence goes on along the minus strand of NC_141696.1, from coordinate 455,691,009 downwards.
ATTCCTAGAGAAGAAGGCACAGGCTTATCTTAATAACCCAGCTAGATTGAAAGTAATTTTCGGAGGCCAAACTAGATTCTTCATTTCCGAGATTAAGGCAGAAAGAATATCTAGATACCCTAAAATAAGTGTGTATACCTAGATAGTCTGAATTAACTTTATTATCAGGAAGGGAGGCGGCATGACTGTATTCGTATAGATCTGTTTTTTTTCTCTGTTCTTAGTAATGATTGAAAAGGTAGTTGCTTTGAAAATTAAGTTTGGTGACATGATACGATATGATACGATATGATTCTATATGATGGGATAGGATAGAGCAATTAAGATGATCTATCTTCTCGTCCATTTCCCCTATCCTGTCTTCTTATCGGTGACTCTTGGGGTTGCTATGGTTTTGTTTCTCTTTACCCAATTTTTTCTTTTCTTTTTTTTTTCTGTTCTCTCTTTCTTATTTTGTATATTTACTGTGTACTGGTCAGGTAGCACTAGTCCATCACCACAGACTCTTACAGAGTCTCATTGCCCGTTTTTGGGGTGTAATGGGGGAGGGGTATGTGGGGGGGAGCTCCCCACTAGGGAGGGTGGGTCGGCAAAAACACAAAAAGAGCAAGTCAAAATATACAATTAATTTAATCAATGGATCAACAAACAAGGTAGCAAAGGAGGCTCAACCAGTTGTAAGGCAATGTGAAACATTAAGAATGTGTGCTTACTTATTTAATCATCTAACACTATGTAGTGCTATATTTTGTCTGAATATCCAATGTGTATTATGGGGAAATTAAAACTATGCTGCTGGAATGTGGCGGGCCTTAATGATAGGGGTAAGAGGGCACAATTATACCAAATAATTCGTCAAGGTTCATATGATCTCCTCTGCCTACAGGAGACCCATATCCCAGTGGGGGATAAAGAATTGTTAAGAATTGCTGGATATAACATTCTCGACTTGACAACACAAACATCTAAGACACGTGGAGTTGTTATTCTAGCAAAAACATTTTTGGGCAAACCTAGGCGAAAATCGGCAGACCCCCAAGGTAGGTGGGTCATAGTACAGCTTAATCTAGGCATCACTATATGCTCAGTCTATGGGTCGAACCTGGACGACCCACAGATATTTTATGACCTAGAATTGGAGTTGGCCTCTTGGACAGGATCATTGGTTATCTGTGGAGATTTTAATATAGCACTAGGGTATACACAGAGTAGGCAAATACAGCCGGCATATAATGGACGTAAGCCCAAAGTGTATGGGGCTGTAAGGCAACTTATGGATAGCCATAATTTAATTGACATCTGGACCTTTAAAAACAATCAGGATCCTGGCTATACATACTTTTCCTACCCCCATAACAAGTACGTCCGGATCGACTACATAATGGCATCCATAGATATTGCCTTAAACTCTGTAATGACTAAATCCCCAAAAACTATATCAGACCATAATGCCCTTATAATTACTTTTGACATCCCCAATTACAAGAGGCCATACTCTCAATGGTCATTTGATCGTAAGCTCCTAGTAAACAAAGAATATATAACATATATAAAGCTCTGGGCACAAGAATTTTTTGATTTTAATCAGTATAGTGCCCCCAGGCTGGTGGTCTGGGATTGCTTTAAAGCTGCCCTAAGGGGGGAAACTATCGCCTTTGTTGCCAAACGAAAAAAGGATCAGGATAAACTGAACGAACAACTGAATTCAGAGCTAATAAACCTAGAGCAACAGCATGCTAGTCAGATCCACCGAGGAGATGAATGTCAGAGCACTCTATGTAAAATTCTAGTCCTAAAAGCAGAAATTAATAGCGGTTTGTCCCAAAAAGCAGCGGAACTTTTTCAGGCAAATCAGAATAAAGCATATGAAAATGGGGAAAATGTCGGGAAACATCTCGCTCTTCGAACACGCCAGAAACAAACACAGAATGCTATACAATCCATTGAATATGAGGGGCACAAACACACGTCCTCAGAAGGCATTGCAGGGGCTTTCCAAAGCTACTATCAGAAGCTATATCAAAATGAAGATCAACTTTCAACATCCGATACCAACAATTTTAAATAACTGGCTTTTGGAGACAAACCTGGGCAAGACTATTGATGATTTGACTAGGGATGATCTGGATAAAGAGATTTCAACTACTGAGGTGGAATTAGCACTGTCAGAACTTGCTACTGGAAAGGCTGCAGGCCCAGAAAAAAATCCCTATTGATCTTTATAAAGTGCTTGGAAAGCAGATCGTACCTTATTTATTAGATTTGTTTCTTGGCGTGCAATGGCATGGTAATCCACCTGATTCCTGGAAACACACAAATATAGCCATTTTCCCTAAAAAAGGTAAGCCTCCTGAGTTACCTTCCTCATATCGACCCATCTCACTTATTAATTCTGATTCGAAGCTTTATGCCAAGATCTTTGCCAACCGGCTCAGCGGGGTTATCGAACATCTGGTCTCCCCGTGGCAGTATGGTTTCATCCCCGGTAAGGGCACTACAGATCACACCTGTAGAGCCATCTCCCTTTTTGACACCATGGGAGTTTCGGGGGGCCAGATGTCGATGATCCTGCTGGATGCCGAGAAGGCCTTTGATCGGGTCTCTTGGCTGTTCCTATGGGAAGTTCTGGAGTTAAATAACTTCGGACCAACTCTTGTAAAATCCATCAAAGCAATGTATATTGACCCTAAGGCTAAGCTCACCCACTTATTTTGAAATTGCTCACCTCTCCCGTAATTGAGCCTGTGAAAGTTGGTAGTTTCTATACCAAAGTACTGGCATATGCCGATGACGTGGCGGTATTAACACCTAACCCCACAGAGGCAATCCAGGAGATTGAATTAATTACCCGATCCTTCGATTCCTATTCAGGGTATTCTCTGAATAGAGACAAGACAATGGTCATGTGTACTGAAAATACATCTTTTGAAAGCCCATATAGAGTTAATAATGCGGTATATCTAGGTGTATCCATCTCTCCCAAAGTAAATGAAATTAATCAACTTAATTACGACCCACTCATTAAGAAAATCAAAAAAGATCTTAATAGAGTTAACATTTGTCAATTATCGGCAGAGGGAACTACCTCAAAATGAGTATTTTCCCGAAAAATATTGTATTTTTTCCGGGCAATCCCATCTTTGGTTGAGAATGGTATTATTAATACTCTTGATTCCTGCATGTCGAAATTTATGTGGAATTATGGGAAAGTCAGGAGGGCCTTGCCAAAGCTAACACTACCACAGCAAAGAGGAGGGCTAGCTATACCAAATCTGACATTTTACTTATGGGCAACTCTCCTTCAACAAATGACCCCTCTTTTTGACACTAAACCAACCGTAAGCATTATTCCAGGCCATACTATACCCTCAATATATGAATTGGTATTAGGGGACAAAGCCAGAGGACTGCTCTTAAAACAAGTTGAACCCTCATATTTTAAAAAGATTAAATTTAAGATCATTATTGATGCATGGAAAATCTGGAAACACACTAGTAAACATCTGATAATACCAAAATATACAAAATACACTCCTCTCTGGCACAGTTCAATTATACCAATTCAACTTAATGACAGCATTTCCAGGAAATGGGAGAGCTTGGGGATCGTGAAAGTAGGGGATTTCCTTGGTCAAGATCTTACACCATCATTTGAGGAACTACGGGATAAATTTATGATCCCCTTTACTGACTATTTGAAATACATACAAGTTTATACGACCATCGCACAAGTTGTACCTAGAATAGAACTAAAAGGTATCCCATTTTTAGAATTAATAGTTAGGCGGACCACCAGGATAGGAAATATTTATGAACTACTGATGAATAACTACCCTGACGATCTAGAACGGGTTGAAAGTGGTTGGGCCACTAAATTAGACAATTCAAATACTGATGTTGATATGTCCTTGATGCTATCCTCTAAACTGTTTTTAGCTTCTGACCTAAAGGCCCAAATGTATAAAACAATATACGATCTTTATTATACCCCTGCAAAGTTGTTTACCTGGGGTAAAAGGCCAAACGATCAGTGTCCAAGATGTGCTCTTGGTCCAGCTAATCTTATACATATGCTTGCTGACTGCCCTAAGTTAGAAGTAATTAAAAAAAAGATCTCTGAATATTGGGCAGAAATTTTTGGGCATGAATTAAGGATATCATCGACACGTTATGTTTTAGGTTATGATGACTCTCTTGGATACAGTAAGGAGGAAGTAATATCCGTTTTTCTGGGTACCTCTGTACTCCCAATCATCCTGGCAGCTCGCTGGAAAGAGGCTGACGCTCCCACTTTTCAAATGTGGTTAAGTAGACTTTTGGGAATATATAAACAGGAGATTTCCATCTATAAAACCAGGGGGAAAAAATCTAGAATTCTTGGGGCTAAGATATGGGCTCCTGTTTCAGCCTGGTATGAGAACAAAATAAATTTGTAAGCTGCTAAAATGACTTGCTATGGGAACTCAGTATCTATCAGTATGTATGCTACAATTTTACACAGCCATGTTTCTAATTAATCATAGCTAAAACTATGTTTAAAAGTTTTGCAATGTGATTCTGTAACGCTGGATGCAATGTATGGTTTTTAAGTATTTATACCTTTTCTACCTATAATTTGTATGTTGTATATTTTTGAACCTGCTCAAATAAATATATATTAAAAAAAAATATATATATATATAAATTATAAACCAAGATGCTTTAATAAAGGTAATGGTTTACGGAAGTCAAAAATCAAGTTGGCAGAAATTAATATTCAGAATTCATATTGTTCAATTAATAAACAATCAAATTTGGCAAAGCAGAGGACAAACCAGCCTTCGATTGTCTCATAAGGCAGGACAAGATAAAAGTTAGTCATCTCTCCGAAAGTGCACACTAAAAAGCTCTTATACAGCTCTGCTCTCACCTGTGCTAAAACCACATAAAGTTTAACATTTTACACTCCTCAAGAAGACTGTGCAATCAGATTAAAGCAAAGGAAGACAATTAAACTTTCATTATGTTCTGGAGTTTTTTTACAATGTAAGCTTCTTTTGGCGCCCTCCAAACTTACACTTATCTTAACTGGATAAGATTTGTGGACCAGTCTACACACTGCGGGTGTCTCTTGAATGTGATATTCATTAAAGCAATATCCCACAATAATAACAAAGAAAAAGAAACATTTTTTCACTTGGGAAAGAAGAATAAAAAACATTTGATACTTAGAACACCACCTTACCTAGAAATAAACGGGCATATTCTCAAGGAGTTATAGCTGAGTTAGTGGAACTTTATCGCAGCCAATGTCGCGATAAAATATTCACCCCATTCACAAGCAGGTGCTAACAGCCAAAATCACCAGTTTACCTGCGATAGCTGCTGCAAAAAACATCGCCAGCAACTATCGCTAATTAGAGGCAGAATATGCGTTTCCGTGCCAAAAGCCGCGTCAACACGACTCCGCAACATTCTCCATGACCAGACAGATCAATGACACGACCACAAAACGTGCGATAAGGCACGTTAGCAGCAGGAAATTATCATCTGCTCCAAACTGGTGTAAAGTCGGACTACAGCCTGCAAAACAAAATAGAGCCCAACCCACAGCCACACCAGAAATATAACCGATGCCATGGAGCCATTAATCATGCAGCTGGAAGCACCAACAGGACCACAACATCCACCGCCACCAACCCCAGAAGCCCCTATCCCCGCCCCCCGGATCAAAGACATGCTACATCAACTACATGGAATCATGTACCAAATAATCCACCTGATGTCGCACAATCATATTTGGTGACATGCATGTGTTGTCACAAAAATGAGCATCACACATTAACCTTTGAATTAAAAAATGAAAATGTATTCAAATAAAGACAGATAAAGACACATCGGCTCCCCGCGGGACAATCCGTAGGTCACAGACTGCAAGACAAAAATCATGATGAGAGGGTGTGTCTTGGCAACATCAAAAGGAGAGAAAGAGCGCGAAGGAGAGAGATACAGAGAGAGAGAAAGAGAGGGAGCGAGAGAAAGAAGGAAAGAGGGGGAGAGAGAGATAGACGGATAGAAAGGTTGAGCGATAGTAAGAGAGACAGAGAGGTGGAGTGATAGAAAGACAGACAGAGAAGGAGAGAGAGAGAAAGACGGACAGAGAGGGGGAGCGATAGAAAGACGTACAGAGAGGGAGAGAGAGTGAAATACGGACAGAGAGTGGAAGAGAGAGATAGACAGACAGAGAGGTGGAGAGAGACACAGATAACAGAAGATATGGACAGGTGATAGGGAGAGAGAGGGCCGACACTGCACACCCAGGCCACACTGCTCACCTGCTGACACCGGTAGTATATCTTCCACCATGAGCCGGTATATAGTGCAGTTCACCAGGTCCCACATCTGAAACAGATCCGTCATCTGAAACAGAGTCCAGACATATGAATGGCAAAGTACACACAATTGCACATGATATCATCGCCTGTCCGCCCCTGCGCACCCAGGCAGATGCACCTCAGCTCCTCCCACCACCCAGCGGTGCATGCCCATCACTGCGCACCCAGGCCTCACTGCTCCCCTTCCACCACTGGCATGAAACAATGAGGGCCCACCACGTGCTGGTGCAAGCCACAAGCCTGGGGCCCACAGACATAGCACCCTCCACATCATGCTGCCCCGCTCCGCAGTCCACCAGGTCTCATATTTGATTCTGAGTCTTAATTTCACTATGGCAGAGGACATACCCGTCCACCCAGCATCATCACAGGCTGCACACCCACTCAGACTTTGAGGTGCCACCAACTCTGTGATCCAGGAGGCGACGCCATATGGTGGTAGTCCCCCTCTGTTGGCTGTATCTGGCTTACACTGTGGTCCAGCAGGGCTCACAAAACCTGAGCAGTCCGGACCGCTGGGACGGGGCATCATCGCAGGGTGCACCTGCTCAGCACTTAAGGTGCCCCTACCTCAGTGCACCGAAAGTCACTGTCCTGTGGCGGTGTGCCTGTGCCAGCCACAGAGTATCCGGTGCCACAAAGTCTTTGCCCCACAAGTCATGTACCCTGTATGATGGGGTATTGTGGTGCGGACGCCATCATGTCTCACTGGGCCTGCGGAATGTGATGTTGCAGGGCCTTGGGCCCCATGCCTACATGAACACCACACAGATACACCCCGAGACATGTTGGAAATGGCGTCGAGCACGTGCTCCCGGACTTTTTTATTGGCAGAGTCACATGTCCTGTAGTGCGTGTGTTGAATGGGCATGGTGTGGGTGTATACCAGCCTTGAAGAAGTGGCTGTGGCATGCCGACAACTAGACCTGCGAACAGCAGATTACTACAGGGCAGACCTGGGACATGCAGTGTTGCCGTCCCCCCTGTGAGTGTAAGTGGAGTGGGCTGGCCTGGCGTATGCCAGTTCAGCGTAAGGGTTTGAACAATGACCCTGGGGCTCTGGGTGTGGTTCTGTACGGGGCTAGACAAGGAAGTTACTAATGCCTGTGTCCCTGTTGTTGCATCAGCACCACCCGGACCACATTCGGCAATGTGTCACCCTGTGACCCATATCCAACGACATGAGCCACATTGACGTAAGAGGAATTCACTGACCCTACATTCATCCATACTTCCATAATTGAAAGACCATAGACATGACATATCTATGTGATTAGGAATGTTTAATGCACATTCAGTGGAGTGTTGCATCTGGAGCAGTACAGGGCCATGCAAACCCCACATGATGATTTTGGCCCGTGAAGGGAAATCCAGAGTCCTTCAGGGAATGACAAGTCCAAAGGAAGGGGAAGAGTTCAGTCCGCAATCTGATTGCTGGGTCATTGGCGATCAAACAGAATACGGCAGTCCATGTCGAGGTTCAAGGTGAGTGGCGCAGGATGCATCGGGGACAGTGAAAGGTGCTGATGCAGAGGGCAGAACCAAGCAGAAACAGGCCATATGGCAGAGATGAATGCTACTGCGTCCTTATTACCATGAAGACAGGTTCATCTGCATATTCGTCCACTACTGTTTCATGGGCCTCACGTGTGGGTGCTGAAAGCCTTTCTCCAGCACTGTGTGGCAGTGAGACCTCAAGGGCCGGAAGCAGAATGTCTGCCACACTGTGTGGCACTGGCACTTCAGGGGGCAGAGATGTGGATGTAGTAGAAGCAGCAGCATGCATCAGTGCCAGGCCTTGTGGCAGCAATGCCATGAGGATGGCTTTGAGTTCATTGAGTAACTCGCTGGTGTGCAGCCGTGGCAGCCGCTCTTTCCGCATTCGCCCAACTCCTGTGTGACATCACTACAGCCACACCGACTAGAGAGTTGTTCTATTCTCTGAGTCAGGGATCCAGCGATGTCAGCCATGGTCCATTGGAGAGCATAGAGTGGACTGTGGATGTCCGTTAGGGACTGAGAGTGGTCCCTGATGGGACTCAGACACCCACATATGGCATCTAGTTTGTCTGGCATGTGGTCAAAGCCCACCTGCACCTGTTCAGCCAGCTGCTCCTGGCACCCCAACACACCACGTTGGAAGGCCATGTGTTCTTCGCCAAAGTTCTGTGAGGCAGCCGTGGTGGTGGGTGCTGCCTGCTGTGCGGTCTGTGCAGTGGGTGGGGTCTCCTCGTTGCAGCTGGGCTACCCCGCTCTTGGAGGTGGGCTACAGAGGTTGTTAATTAACTCTTGGAGGTTGTCGAAGTCGAAGCTGTGGTGGTCCTCTTCATCATCAGAGAAGAGAGGTGTTGATTCTCCCTCTGCAATGTGAACGGGAGATTCAGTTTAACAATGTGTCCACATGTATGTTGTTACATTGTGCATGGTCGCATACAGTCTGCATGACTGTGTACATTGCGGCTGTTTGGGAGGAGCTGCCTATTTGACGGCGGACAGTGGACATTTCGGCAACAGATGTGTGTGTGTGTCTGTATTTGAACATTATCAACTCACATTTCCCTGCAATGCCAATTGTGATTGACCAGTGTATACACCCAGTCGGCACCAGTTGTGTCCTGTGTTCTGTTGTGGACGTGTTTCAGTTTGTACCAGATTGTTGGCAGTGTTGATGTGCTCTGCATGTTATGTGATGCATTTTTGGGGGAGTGCCCCTGCAGCTCTGATTTTTATGCCCCTTATCCCTCTCCTGAGGTGTGCTTTTGACTTCTGTGCATATACAGTGCTGAGATGTAGCATACTTGGGTACATTGGTGTGTTGGTGGGAGTTGGGGGTCTGGGGCATGGTGTGTCCGCAGATGTGCTCAGCTCATTTGTGCATGTGTGCCAGTGTGCCCATCTTTCCGTCCCTCCAGTCCCTGTTCGTTACTCACCCTGGTGCTTTGGTGTCCGGTCATTTTGAGCAGTGTCCGTTCCCCCAACTCCTGCCACCGTTTCCCCACTGATGACCATGGACTCCATTTCCTCCTTATCGTCCAGCTCCTCCTGTGGTGCAGGACTCCCACCTCCAGTCTGCATTACTGCCTTCCGGGTTTTGGCGAGTTTCAGCTTGGTTTTGCACTTGACATCATTCCAGCGCCTCTAGGCCTCTTCAGCACTCCCACTGCATTCACCTTGTCCACAATGGACTGCCATAGTCCATTTTTGGTTGCCAATGACACAGTGGAGGTGACAAACAGTTGTTGATGGCGTTCTACCACCTCCGTTATCAGGATCCTGTTTTCCTGCGGACTGAACCGCTTCTTGCTACTCTTTTTCTCCTTGTCCTTCCCGGACCCTGATGTCCCAGACTGGGCTTCTGGGGGGCTTGTGGGGTTCTGGTTCTCCTCCGTACTTGCTCCAGCAACATCCATTGTGCTTTGCTATTGTTTGGCATTTGTTTGTCTGTTTTTTTCATATTTTATGGTGATTTTTCCCGCCTGTCGCGTGTGAATTGCCGGCTTGTTAATGGTTTTCGCTGATTTTTGTATTGCGATTGTCCTCATCGCAGCATTTTTTGCATTCGTGTTTCGCATTTTTGCGGCTTGGCATTGATTTTAACGTGGCCATTTGACACGTTATCTGGCGACTATCACATGGTACCACTGTATTGTGAATACTTAGTTAACACAGCATCATTTTCCCACAATAGACTGCGACGATGAGAGTTGATTTAAGTTTCTTTTGCGATGGTTATCACACGTTCTTGAGAAAATGCCCCGAAGTGTTCCCATATGACAAAGCTAAGATGGCAACAACCATAAACTCATTTTGATATTCAGGCCTGCATTAGCTATAGTTAAACTAAATGTGAATAAACTTAATTTATCTCTACAAATAGTCAACAAAATCATTTAGGGGTCGACAGGAGTGGCATTTGAGACCCCTTACTTGTCCCTTCCTAACCCTGGCATTGCTTTTGCAACCCCCGGCCTCAGAGATTGCCAAATCAGTGCAAGAATCTAAGAATACATGGCCAGCTTGCTTTTTTGGTTGTTGGCACTCAAGTTTTGCCTACCACCCTTTTTTAGTTACACTAAAAGGGAATAATACGTTATTATTCATTATTTGTGTCATACATTATGGAGCACCAGAAGCTGGAACCAGACTTTTGCTGGCAGAGTAGGTAAGAAGATCAATGTTTTTTAATGTTTGTTGTTTGAATGTTTGCGGGTGGGAGTTTGTGTGAGATGGTGTATATGTGTGAAAGTGCACATCTGTATGTGTGAGCATGTATGTGTAGGTGAAAGTAAGTGGGTCAGAGTCGGTTACAGGTATTGAGTGGGAATTATTGAGTCTCAGTAAATGAGTATTGGAGAGTCAGAGTGAGTTAGAGTAAGAGTGACTGTAAGTGAATATGAGCGGATGAATGAGAATGAATGATTAAATGATTAAGAGTGAGTGTGAGGGAGTATTAGAGTGAGTCAGAATGAGTTTAATTGCATGTGAGAATAAGTGAGAGTATCAGTGAATGCAATTGGTTGTGAATAGGTGACAAAGTGTGAGTGAGCAACACTAAGACTGAATATGAGTGAGCTAGTTTGAATGAATTATGGAGAATTAGTGATTCAGTCTGAGAAAAAGTGAGAGTGTGTGGGAATAATGCAGTGAGAGTTTGGGTGAGAGTGATTGAACGAGAAAGTATGAGTGCACCGAGTAAGAATGAGTGAGTGAGAATGAGCAAGAAAGAGTGAGTGCAAGAGAGTGAAAACAAATGAGTGCAAGTGAGTGCAAATAAATGAGAAGGAAATAGAATGCGTACAAGTGAGTGAATGTAAATAGGCATTAGTAACAATGTAGTAATATACTTGTAAATTTTATGAATGGCCATAGCATACTGATAGTCATTATTGGTTGGAAAGTTGCCTATGGCAAAACACTGGCACTAGTATGCTTCAGGTGATTCTTAGGAGGACAAGCACCTGTCACAAAATACCGGTAATGGAATACTGGAGATAGTTCTAGGAATAATGGGCACCTATGGTAAAATACTAGTACTGGTGTAGTAGTGGTATGCCTTGGCATATGGGGTACCAGCGGCAAAGTTTTAGCACCGGCATAGCCTATATGATATTTGACATAAGGGCATCCATGGGATATAAGAAGAGTACATGACAAAACATTGGCCCTGGCACATTGGAGACATTTCTGTCATATAGTGGTAATCAGAACACATTTTGAAAGAAATGAGGTTAACTCCTGAGGAGCGTCATGTTTCATTGGCTCTGCAACCTGTGAAAGGACTCAAATATTTCATGAGAGCCTTTTCAGAGTTAGGGGCATTTTAGCAAAAGTGTTTGAAAAATGCTTTAAATGCACCACACGGCCTAGCATTTTTTTTAATGGGCTTGAGGAACAACCCCCTTGAGCCCTACTAGATGAGGTCTGACTCACTTGATTAGCACAAATCAAGACTATTATTATGCACCACCACTTTCCAAGATTAGGATGTCATCATAATTTATGTGTTATCTAACAAATACATGTGCCTCTATTGTGTTGCTATAATCATGCAGTTACTATGGAACCTCAGCAATGTCAGTTATCTTGGTAGCCTCAGGGGTAGGGTCATGTGACATCACTTTCTGGGAACAGTCAGGGGATCGCTGGTCATATGATATCACTTCCTAATCCTGTGGTGTCATTAAGTTGAAAGGATATATGATGTCACTTCCACTGCCCTAGGCATTTTATTAATAGTATTTTGTTTAACTAGTAAGGACCCTGGCCTTATAATAATGAAGGCTATATGGGTACAGAGACCTGGGTTTTTAGATGTCATCTTAAGGTGTCTGATTATTGATTATCTTTTCCTTCCCTTTTTTTCTCTTTATTGATATATTTGTGATTTTAATTATATATTTTAATAATATTTATTGGTTTTTAATGTCTAATAAACAGATTTCAACCCCTAGTAGAAGTAATGCAACAAATATGATACAAAAAAATCTTCACCAATAGCTTGATCTAAAAAAACAGTTCTTTGTCTAAAATATTTTGCTTAAATTGTACCTTCTATTTACTTCACATTATTTAACTGTATCTTGGTTACTTAATCTACTAAGCCCTGCAAGAGTAAGACATAAATCCTTGTCTTGACTACTCCCCCAAAGTTGAAGTTCAAAAAGAAGATTCTAGCATTCCAGTAACCTGCACAGTCGCTGCAGTTAACAGGTAACAGGCAATAATTTACCCTTATAATTGAAACCACTCTGGAGAACTAAACTGAAAATCAAAGAAAGAACTGTAGGCACATTTGATTGCTCTTACATCTTACTTTACCGCAGTAGTGTGTGAAACCTGAATATGCGTATTGCCACGCATTTTGTGTCATTCCAGTGTTCCGGCATGTGATGTCCATGTACCTGGTAATATTTGTTGTCTCTGAATAAACAAATAATTTGCTGGCTCGTAAAGAAAGCATTGAATGCAACACTTCTCAATCACACCCTCTTCTAAAAAGACAAATTACCAGGAATATGCGGTGAAGTGAGTCATTGGTTCAAATAGGGTCAGGGACACCATCAGTCTGGTGAAAGAGCTCAGGTTAGGTTGTCCATGGGGGACTAGTCACAAACTATCCAAACCCTGTCTGCACTTGAATAAAATGCATTGGTCTGCATTTACGTAAAGTTATTTTGAATGTGCTCAGAGGTATTGAAGCACACATATGACCTAAGGGTATCAGAGTGCTGTACAAAGGATTGAAATAACAAAATAATAGGTATAGACAGGTACATCAAAAGTACAGTGCCACACTAGGCTGTTGCAGCAGTAATCACAATAAATGACAGTCAGTCCATTAATATTTCATTAATCAGCATTGGTCTAGCATCCTCATGGTGGGTATTTTGCTGCCGCTTTGAAACAATTCAGTTCCAGGTAACCAGGGGAGCAATGTTTTTCATGGGGTTGTCCTGTAAATGACATGCTTCTGACCATTCTAGAAATTGCTGCCATTGTGACGTCCATTGCGCCCTAGGGATGAGTTCTCCGAAAGTCTATGCCAGGAATCTATCCATTAGGATCTTTTTCACCTCTATTTTTAAAAAGAGGGTCGATGGGTTTGAAAGCACTTTGGGTGGTAAGAAGTTTCAGATCCTTGGTGCTGCCCCAGAGAAGGAGCATGCGTAAATGTTTTGTTTTCGGAATCTAGGAGGTTCAAGCCTGAGAGAGTTAGCACTTATTAGGTAGCGGACACCAACTGAGATTCAAACCTTTTCTGCCAGGTAACTTGGTTAATTAAAATGTCATGATTTGTGTGTGAGGCAGGCAATTTTCAGTTGAGGTCTTGCCTCGAAGGGAAGACAGTATAGATACCTAAGCGATGTGGTGATGTGGTCAAAGCTTCTAGTTCCTTTTACCATTATCACTGCATCATTAAAAGTAATTTTGAGTGGAGCTATTCTCGCTTTGGTCAGACCTCCCAGGGTCAACAAACCCTATTCTAGTCTGGAGACCACAAGTGATTGTACTGCTTGTTTGAAGTCTGAAGGTGCAGAAATGGTTTCAATTACTTCAGTAATCTGAGTTGGAATGCCGTACTGCATGTTTCAGCACTGATGTGATAGCTCATGTTTAGATTCGTGTCTAGTGTTATTCCAGGGGATTTCGTGGAGCCAATGATGGGAGGTTTGCAATTGAGGGTGTCTATTGCTAGAGCCAATCTTGTATAAGTGTGGAACTGTTTTGTGGGGAGGAAAGGTATTCTGTTTTTGTAGAGTTCCCTTTGAGGTTGTTTTGAGAGAGGCATCACTGAGTTTTGACTAGAGTGTTATTTAGTTGAATGACGTCATATAGGGAGGTTATCTTCAAGTATATTTGTGTGCTGTCTTGTAAATGTGGTATGCAGAGTTCAATTGATTGAGAATTTTAGTTAGTGGTTCCATATAAAGGTTAAAGAGTGTGGGGAAATTGTCGACCCTTGGTGGACTTCGCACCTCAATGGTGAGGAGGCAGAGAATTAGTTGCCTAGTTTGATGGGTTGTGAGTGATTCTGCAGGAAGCAAGGGAACCAAGAAAGGACTTTCCCAGACAACCCAATTCTGTTTTCTAGTAGTTTAAGTAGGATGTTGTGATTGACCATGTCAAACGCTGATGAGAGGTCTAGGAGAATGAGTTGGCATGAGGCGTTTTTGTCTAGTATCGTAAGGGTGTTGTCCATTATGTAAACTATGGCTGATTCATTGTTGTGTCCTGTTCTAAATCCTGATTGAAATTTGTTGCGTAGGTTGAATTGATCAATGTGATGGCTCAGTTGGTTGTGCACCGTACAAAATTTGCTCAGTAATGTATAGTCAGCACCCACTTTTTCCAAGTGGGATGTCACTTGCCCAGTCTTCAGGTATTCTGGTATACTGCCTTGTGTTAGTGATGAGTTTACAGTCTTCACTAGTATAGGTGAGAAGAGGTTACTTAGTTCCTTTAGTGTTGTGGAGGGGATGGGGTCATTGAAATGTGAAGTTGGTTTCATAGATAGTAAGATCTTGTTGACCTCTTCCTCAGTTAGTGTTTTGAACTCGCTCCAGATAGCTTGATTTTTGGTCGTGGAAATCTTTGAAGAACTCTCTGACAATAAACCTAATATCTGCAGCCTTCCTTTTCCTGCCCCTTTTTCTCCCTTTAAGGACCTGCATTAAAATGCTCTGCTCCATGAGTGTAAACACTAACCCACTTATTCCAGTTCTAAAATCATAATTGAGTCTTGCTGAAGGCTGTTTTCCTGAACCATCATATTTTTCTTTTTGGAGAGAGGCAAAGGATATTATATACAATACTTTAATTACAATAGACAGCTAAATATTCCCTCCCTCTGCATAGGAATTTAGCTTTGGTTCCAGGAAATATTCCTATTAAAGGATAAAAAGTTTAGGTTCGCCAACCTAGATAAATTGTATTTATATCACTGCTAGGAACTTGTTTCTTAAAAACTTTAAACAATTTTCAACAGCCATTGTAGTATATCAATTATGTTGCATCTGGATTACACATATCTTGACAGGAAGGCATATAGGACAGCAAACAGTGGTGGGTTTAGGAAGGTAGGATCCATCTAGCATGGTTACCCCCATTTTTGCCCTGTGTAAGTGTGTTTTTGGCAAAGTCTGACGGGATCCTGCTAATCAGAACACCAAAAACTGTGCTTTCTATACTAAATTGGCCATGGTAACTAGCTTATGTACATCCTCAATTGGCTACTGATGCACCCTTGGAAGTCCCTAGTATGTGGTTTTAAGATACTCAGGGCATAGGTACACCAGGGGTCCCCCATGAGCTGCAGCAAGTATTGTGCTACCCATGGGTCCACTCAAACTGTGACTACAGGCCTGCCATTGCAGCCTGTGTGATTTGGCGCTTCCACCTCTCACAACAGATATATTTTCTTATATTTAAGGTCACTACACCTAAAACCTATAAGTCACCCCTTTGGCAGGCTATTCAGTACTGAGGGCAGGGGGCTTGGGTATAAGTGTGAGGGTATGGCTGCCTAAGCAGGACACCCCTACAAACCCCGGAGTTGATGTTCCAGGATTTGTAAGTGAGGTCAGCCATTTTAATACATTTAGTGGACATCATTCATTACGACATGTCTGACTATATAATGCTTTCACTGAACCCAGTCATGTTTGGTTCCAAGCATGCGAGAATCATACCCCAACACCGAGTTCAGCGTTGGAAGTATGATCCCATGTGCTGGGGGCTCCCTTGGGTACCCCCTGTACACCAGATCACAGCCTTTCAGTGTCAGCCAGCCAGCTAGTGCTGCTGCTGACCACAGACGCGATGCTGCCCTTCGGCTGCTTAGCCAAGCTCGAGAAAGGGAAGGTAGAACAATAAGTTTCCTTTCACAGGGAAGTGTGACCATCTCCCAGACAGGAATTAGTGTACGGGGATGGGGTGGGGGTGCTTACCAGTGCCATCTGACTGCTTTAAAGGACACATTACATGCCCTCCAGTTTGAGCCAGTTCAGGGAGCCCTTGGCAATTGCTCTGACGCAAAACCGTACACAGAACATGGGAGTTTTCTTCCATCTGATAAGCCCTTCTTCTCAGAGACTATTATAGCAAATGGGGTAACCCAAAAAAGTCCACTGTGTTTTTCAAACTCCGATTCCTCTTGACTCCTTCTAATTTCGGATTACCTGTTTATTGTAACAACCTCCTCTGAGAGAGACCTATGAGCGGTCCTACCCTTTCCCTAGGCTAATTGAGGGCTTACATGTTGGTGGGTCCTTCATTTTTCATGGGACAAGGCTCAACCCTGAAACTATGTTGCGTTTCACTTGTCTGGACACTTGGACTTTGTTGGACTACAACTGGAACCGAGACTCCACCAAGAAAGACTCCTGCCGCTCCTGGCCTCGCTGTTCTTCAAGTCTTTTTCGTTATCAGTGTTCCATCTAGGTTCTTCAACAGAGCTGTGGCCATCAGGGACATCCAAAGAAATCTCCCTTGAAGTGAAGGAGTCACTGCCCTGCATCTGCAGCTGCAGCAACAAAGCTGGCGGTCTGCTGCTACTGTCATCCTGTGTACGTCCGTAGGCTCAGCAGAGGTGGTGGTTCTGCGACTCCCTCAAGACCTGACCTGTCCTCTCTGCAATTTTGATGCCAGTATCTCTCGTAGGAACTGCTGGGACCGAATTGGTGTGCACTGCATTGCCTTGTCGTTGTCAAGACTGCACTTCTTAAATCTTCAGGCTACAAGAAACTACAGCCTCCAACATCTCTTTCCTTCAAGATCATTGCCCTCACCACATCTTCTCCACGGGAGACACTCCTCCTTGGCGATCTGCTTGAGGTCCTCTTCCAACTCCTGTGTCTTTGGCCTGTGGATACTCCTCAGGGTCTTCTACTGCTTCCACGGGCTCTGCTGCTAGCTCGGCCTGCTCTGACTCTCCTGCTGTTGGTGAGTATCTTGGACCTTGCTCTCCCCACCGTTGCTCCTTCATCATTAGCCATGCAATTTACGGCTATCAAGGCTCATTGGTGTCCGTGCTAGACACTGACTACCTAGTCACCGACATAGGAAGCTTGTGCATCGGTCCTTGTCTTCCTCACTGTCTTCTGGTCTTCAAAGCTGGAGCAACAAGGTCACCATTCACTCTTCTGAACCTCCCAACATTGGTGAGCATTGATCATCCGTGACTCCTGGTCACCTCTGAGTGGCATAGCCTCTGTCCCCTCTGCTTGCAGGTTCTTCACTTCCTGAATACACACTTCAGCTGCGGCCTGTGGAGGGAGTTGCGGTGGGGCAGACAGGCGGGGCGGGGGAAGGGCCGGGTGGGAGGTGATAAACACCGGAATATGGGTGATTGCAGGTAAGTAAACAATTAAATGAATAAAACGAATTTTGATCCGTGCCCTGCATCGCAAAATGCGATGCAGGGCACGCTACGAAATTTGTTTTATTAATTTAATTGTTTACTTACCTGCAATCATCCATATTCCGGTGTTTATCACCCCCCACCCTGGGCGTCCCCCCGCCCCGCATGTCTGCCCCACTGCAACTCCCTCCACGGGCCACGGCTGCCACCCTTGTATCCCACCAGACTTCTTCACCTTCTTCTCCAGAGGCATTTTCTTCCAAGTCTTCCATTGTTGTCTAAAAGGTTTCAGACGTCTCCTCACCCCATTGAACATGGCTGGCCTGGTGTTATAACCTGGTATCTGGTTCATCCACGGGTGGGGTCGCGCTCTAATGGAATTCTTCGGTGTCCTCTGGGAAGGGTCCTTCTAATGGAAAACTGCAACTGCGACTTCCACATTGACTTCTTTTGGACATGCAGCTGTGTTTATGTGTTTCCACTCAGCGCAGAGCCTACATGGGGTTTCTGTTTACTTACAGTGGGTGGTTCCTTGTGTCCCCAGCTGCTCTGGATTTGCTGGTCTAAGTCCCTTCCCCGGTTGCAGTCTGCATTTCACTTTTTTAGTAAATGGCTGGGTCTACGCCTAGAGACCACTGTATGTTGTGTTACTTACCTGATTGCATTTGAAGTATTTTGTTATACTGTGTTGAGATCTCCAGGTAGGAGATATACCAATAGTAAGTGTTGTGTAATAAATAGAATTGTTTTCATATAAACACTATGTGGTTATTTTAAGTTAACTCACACTATTTATTAAACTGGTAAAACAAGCTACATTACACTCCTTTAAGTCTGAAGGCTGTTCTCCACAGCTACCACTTTTAGAGATTTCTATGGTTATCAAAGCCCACTAAAATCACCCTGAGTTTGCCTGGGTTAGTACAAGGTGCATAACTTTAAATAAGTGTGCACCATAAACTAAGTCAGCCTCCTACATTGGTGGCAGCAGTGTGATTAAAGCCTGCTCTGTTTTACCATTTAATCAAGGTGAGGCTTACATGAAAAGACATCACTAGCTAGGCACATATAATACTTTTGTGATTTAGTAAGTTGTACTAAACCATTTGGATTGGTAGTTAAGGGTCTAGCATAACCCTTTCTCCAATCTTTGGAAGTTTATATTTCACTAATATACCTAGTAACTTTAATTTGTGGGTCCAGTGAGCCCCCACCCTGGACATACAGTGGTCTTAACTTCCAGGAAATAAGGCCTTTCCTTCATCGAGAAGAATAAAGACAGGCAGCAACCCTAACACACAGTAACTCTTAGATCTGCTCATGTAGTGTGACCTCCAGAATCCTGACAGGTCAGAAGACTAAGACAATGTGGGTATGATTGGTGGGGCTCAAGATAAATAGTCAGGGGTGTCTCACCCCAGTGACCCCAATTTGATCCTGACCAGGAGGAGTCTAAAGATCCCTCACTGTAAACTCTAATCCCCAGGGAATAGTACAGAAGGTACAGAGGAAGTACCTGGAGGTACGCCCATCTTAATTCCTCCTGGAAGGTTGCAAAGAGTCTATGGGAGTTCTAGGTCCTCCTCTGTCAATTCAACCTCCTCTAACCACTCCATAGGGACCTCCATCTTGAGCAAGAGAGAGGACTCCTTAAAGAGGGAATATCACCTGCTCAAGCTTGAAAGAGCAAAGCTCAGAGTCAAGAAGGAGCAGTTGGCCCTTGATAAGGAGACCCTGGAAGTTCAGAGTGCTATGAAGAATTTGGGTGCAGGATCCCATGGTAGCAGCATTAGGGAACCTAAGGTCAGGGAACACTACTTTGAAACTAGGAACCTGGGCAGGTAGTCCCTCCTTACCAGGAGGGGGATGACATCCATAAAAGGATCACTGCTTTAGAGAGGACCTGTAAAGTACAGAAGTTCCCTCAAGGGCAGTGGGCAGCTATGATGTTAGTCTAGTTTATTGTTCCATTGAAGGCCTGTGCAACATCATATTCAATCAACACACAGCTTAACCTAAGGTGTTAAATACAGTCTTCGTTTTGAGTAGAAACCCATGTATAATGCTCTACATGCAAGTCTCCCTTAAACACATTCACGTAAACAGTAGAGAACCACCTGTTTGCACATTGAGGGTATTGCAATGAGTGAGGAGAAATGGCATGGAGGACCAAGTAGGCCATTAAATTATGCTCATTCTTTCTGAGTGCCATACCCTCTTTTTTTGTCAAATCTTTTTTATTGGCATTTTTAAAAGGATACGTTACATATCACAGTAGCAGCATCATCAATGCAGGCACCATGGTATAGGCATATTAGTCATACAAGCACGAGCACAACAAGATAGTATGCTAAGTGTACAATGTTCAAGGCGTGCAAGAAGTAAGACATGGAATATTCGCCCAGAGTTGATGGAGCCATGATGCTCTTGTCCAAATGCATACTCCGGGACTGTGCATGATAACCATTTTAAAAAATGGGGTATTCCCAAGGTTAGTCCTGGACCTGGGCACAACGTGATACAGAAAACAATGGTCCTAGAACCTTATTTAAAACAGCAATTTAATCTGAGCACATAGTTAATAGGATTCTTATGTTAAAAAAACAGGAGCCTGAGGCTAAAATTCGTGCCAAACTCCTAAAAAAGATATAAATCAATTATTCACGACATCAGATTTTGGAGGATAAAACATACAAACACAGACTAAGAATAATTTGTCCACCAAACAATTTAATGTATTTGTTTTCAAGTGGAGACTCTTTTGATATTAAAGGAGTAACAGTTAGATTGAAGTTGCTTCAAGTGGGAACTTGCTAATAGAGTGAGATGTGCTCAGTGTAAAGAAATAAAAGGATTGAGTGACATAGAGGAGAGAAACTGCGTATTATGGCAAAGAGCAATATGAAATGGTTAACATTCACCATCATATGCAGCCTAGCTATACAAAATTATATAAACCGTTAAATTGTAACATGTATGACTACATAATTGAATTCAGCTTCATGCACGATAAGGGACAGCAAAATAATATTTATAGTCTATGCCTTAATCAAGGGCATCGACGTTTTGAACCGACTTAAGGCACATGGGAATTTCCAGCTAGGCTGTGCGGATCTTCATCAGGACTGGGGTAGTGGGGCAACCTGGAGGGAGGTAGTTAATACACCCTCTGCGTGTGGCATGGGGCCACAAGAAAGTACATCCAGTCAATGGCTGTTCAATGTGTAATACATCTTCATCTAGGCATCAAGGATTGGCCACTCTATTTGTAGTCAGGAATCAAGCCAGGAAAGGGGCGGATGCCGCCTCAAACCGTGTCTGAGTCACGGTGAATAGATCGGCCGTCATGAGCCAGCAAGGGATGGTCGCCATGCCGTATCCATCCTTTGCTGGATACGGCACAGCGAACATCCCTCGCTGGCTCAAGACGGCCACATGCAGAGGGTGTATTAACTATTTGCAGTTTGTCTGGAACCCCGTACTGCATGCCGATCGGACTGATTTTGGAGAAGGATCTTCCCCACTAAGATACAGAGCGAAGACTGTTTGTTTTTTCTCGCCATAATGGACCAGCTGAGTGCGTAAAAAAACATTCGAGAGTGTTTGGAAGTTTAAGCGCCCGAGACCGCGAGGCACTCTTATTCATGGAGCCCCAGCCCTGGCATTGGCCTCGATTCACTTGGTGGACATTTTTGGGGAAACGGGATCATCTCCGGTTGTGATTTCGAGTTACATCCGTGATCTGCGGTGTGCCGTTCTGCAGTCTTTTTGGCACGATTTATAAAAACTTGGAAACTGCTTGCTCATACTTGAAATTCAAGCTTCTGTGAGAAAGATTGTTTGCAGTTGCCTTTTTCATCCCCCTCCCTTCTGCAGTTTGCTCTAATGAAGGTGTGGCCATAGATTGGCCCTAGCTCCGAAACGCACGTTGGCGCCTTGAACCTGTCCTGTTACCTAACCATCTGGTCTCCTGGTTTTCCTAGGTAGCCATCACAGGACATAAGATATCGTTAAATCTGGCAACTGTTGTGTGATTTGTATTGGATGACTCAAGGATGTGAGAGTATGTGTGAATCCTTTTAGGCTTGGGATGTTTGAAGAATGGTTGAGTTTTGAATCCAGTTGAATGCATGAAGGGATGTGTGGGAAATTGAATGATTGATTGAATGCCTACCGCATTTTGTTTAAGATGTCCAGCTTCTCTTTAATTGCTATTGTATAACATGTATTTATATTTACTTTAGATGTTTTTATTAAAAAAGGAATGAAATAAATTAAGGAAACTTTTTCATAAATGAGTTGATGTCTTGATGTCTCTCCCGTCTCAGTGAGCCTAACAATGCGTATTTAACCTAAGGACTCGTGCCGAGCCTTGATATATTCGAAGGGGCAGACTGTTTTTCTTGTTCTATTTTGGAAATTCCCTTGTGCCTTAAGTTGGATCGAAACGTTGACGCTCTTGATTAAGGCCTAGACTATGAATATTATTTTGCTGTCCCTTATCGTGCAAGAAGCTGAATTCAATTCTGTAGTCATACATGTTACAATTTAACGGATTATATCATTTTGTATGGCTAGGCTGCATATGATGGTGAATGTTAACCATTTCATATTGCTCTTTGAAATAATACGCAGTTTCTCTCCTCTATGTCACTGAATCCTTCTCTTCCTTTACACTGAGCACATCTCACTCTATTAGCACGATCCCTCTTCGAGCAACCTCAATCTAACTGTTACTCCTTGAATATCAAAAGAGTCTCCACTTGAATACGAATACATTAAATTGTTTGGTGGACAAATTATTCTTGGTCTGTGTTTGTATGTTTTATCCTCCAAAATCTGATGTCTTGAATAATTGATTTATATCTTGTTTCGGAGTTTGGCGCGAACTTTTGCCCCAGGCTTCTGTTTTTTTAACATAAGAATCCTATTAACTATGTGCTCAGATTAAATTGCTGTTGTGCATGATAACCAGCATGCTGGATTCTTGTCCAACCACGTGATTAAGGGAAAACCCTCCCACTTGGGCTTACAAACTGATGATTTATTTCATGAAACAGAAAGAGAAAACTTTAACTGCAGCGGCAAAACCACATTCGTACTCCAACCCTCCTTCTACCCTCCCTCTCTCTCTTCCCCTCCTACCGGGCCCTCAACCCCCACCCCCCCACCCCCAGAGCATTTGCACACCCTCGGGACTCGACTGCGCTTGCGTGGTTGCCTTCATGCCTCGTAGGAGCAAAAACTGTACATAGCGAATTACCTCGACAGGAGATACGATCTGTGTAATGCTCCCATCCCCATGTGCGCCCCCGTCTCCTCCTTGCCACCCGTGTCCCCCTCCCCAGCCAGCTGCTGCAGTGTAGTAAGCATGTACTCCAGCGTTCCACCATGGGCTCCTTCTGGAGCCCCAACTTCTCATCCCTACATATGGCGGTCCACTCTGCCCGGGCCCATGCCTGGAGGGAGGAAGTCCACGCCTGTACACATGTCGGGTCACGCGCCTTCCAACCCCTCTGAGGAGGCACTTTGCCACCACCAGTCCCAAGTCCAGGAAGCGGGACGACACCTTGTCTTTGGGGGGTCTCCTGAAATGGTGCAAAATATACTCGGGCCAATTAAAGGGTATAGTGCGGTTTGTGCATCTTCTTAGCAGCTCGCTAATGGCGCTCCAGTAAGTGCCCAACCCAGGACAACTCCACATTGTGAGCAGTAATCCCGCCCCCATCTCATTGCATCTGCGGCAGAACGCGTCAGTACGACAGAAGTACTTGCTGATCAACTCAGGGGTAAGATAAGCCCTGTGGACATTAAAAAGCTGAATCTTGCGGAATGGCCTGCTTGTGGGGATGTGCACCGGGCTTTTAAGGACCCTTTTCCACTCTTTGTCAGTTAGTGGCCTTCCCAGATCCAGCTTCCACTTGCCTCTAAGTGGCCCCAAGTTAGATGCTACATGTGCCGGTGACGATGCCGCAAACCAGCGAGTCAAGTGCTTGCCCCTTCCCATGACATGGAGATACTGTATAGTTAAATGTTGTTCAGGCTCTGTCACCATGTCCCCCCATCTGGCAGACAGTTTCGCTGTCAGCGAACGATGCATTAAGAACCCTCCAGGAGGGGGGCTCTCCTCTGTCACCAGCATCTCGTACGCCATGAGTGCCCCATCTCTATATAGATCGCCAAGTGTCTGGATGTCAGCCTCCCGCCACTCCATAAGCATGTGGGATGTGAGCACCCCCTCACCTCCAGGAGAGCCCTCCAATAGTATAGCAGACACGTAGGGAATCGTGCCACGTGTAAGGCGCAAGGCCTTTCCGTAGCCCTTATATGCCACAGCCAGCAGGAGCGGGGTAGGGCGCTCTATCGGTGCTATCGGGTGAAAATGACAGGTTATACGTGCTAGGGAGTATGGCAGCATTGACGTAGCTGTGTCTTCCCTACCTCTATCTGTTAACCAGTGGGCAACCCATTGGAGCTGCGCAGCTAGGTATTAGTCCTCAAAACAGGTAGCAACCAGCCCCCCTTTATCTGTGGGGAGGAAGAGTTTCGCTAATGCCAGCCTGTGCCTAGAGGTGCCGCAGATAAAATCACGCAGCAGCCTGTTGAGCATGGTAAAAAAGGAAGCCGGAATGAACAGAGGTAGGTTGACGAAGTAGTACAGGAGTCGGGGAAGCAGGACCATTTTGGCAAGGGCCACTCTGCCCATGGTCATCAGCGGGAGTGTGGCCCAAAAGCCCATCTGAGACCTGAGCGCTGCAACTGCCCTCCCGAGATTCCCGTCAAATAGGTCAGTCGGGTGATGGTATATCTGGATCCCCAGATACTGAAAGGTGTCCGCTTGCTATTGGACTCGTGTGCCCTTGAGGTGGTATCCCGGGTCTGTAGACTCGTCACTGAATGTGTAAAGTCAGGATTTACCCGCATTTACTCGGAGCCCCGAGACATCCGTGAAAGTGTGTAGCAGCTGGGCCAGTTGGTCTGGTATACATCCCACATCCCTCACGAACACCAGCAGATTGCCTGCATAAAGCGATAACTGAAGAACTGCATCTCCCAGTGGGATGCCATTGCCGAGTGTCTGACGAATGGCAGCCGCCAGGGGTTCGATAGCCAGCACAAACACCAGCAGGGACAGGGGACATCCCTGGCGGTTCCCCAGCCCACCGCCACCGCCTCTGAGATGTAAGGACCCAGGCGCACGCGGACTATGGGGTTCTTGTATAAAAAATCAAAGATTTGCAGAAATTCGAAGTCAAGCCCATAGCGCCTCAGGACAGTCGACAGGGAACCCCACTCCAGGCAATCAAACGCCTTCTCTAGGTCTAATATCAGGCACCCTGCCTTAGGCCATTCCCTCGAGGCCTAAGCTGCCATTCTGAAGTATCTCCTGAGATTCAAGGATGTGGATCTCGCTTTTACGAACCCGTTTTGGTCAGTATGAATTAAATGAGGGACCACCGGCACCAATTGTTATGCCAGTATCTTAGCAAAGACCTTATAGTCCACGTTGAGCATTGCCAGTGGCCGCTATGAGCCCAGGACTGTAGGGTCTCTGTCCGGTTTAGGCAGGGAAAACAAAAAACCTCCTGCAAAGAGGGGGTGAACAAGCCCTCTTCTATCGCAGTAGCATATACCTTGTGGAGTAATGGTGTCAGGATTTCCCTGTGTGCTTTATAGTATTCAGCAGCCAGGCAATCCGGCCCGGGGTCTTCCCTGTTGCCATAGACCGAATTGCCTCTCCGGCCTCTTCCAGTATAAGGGGTGCACTGAGTGAGTCACTCTGCTCCTCAGAGGCCACAGGTAAGTGGATAGAGTCTAGGAACCCCTCCAAAACATGCCTGGGGCAATACCCCGAGCCCTAACCAGCACAGCTGCGTATAGTGATCAGTTAAGGCTCAGTGAATTTTGTGCTGCCTGTACACCATCTCTCTCCTAGATGTACATAGGGCTCCTATTGGGACACCATGCCCCTCCCGCTGTATCAGCCAAGCCAATAGTCGGCCCTCCCTATCCGCACTGGCATGTGTTCTAGCCCTGTGCGCTGCATAGTTGTGACACCTTAATCTCTCCAGGAGCACCGCATGCCTGGTGTGAAGGTCTCCTTGCTTACGCGAGTGCCCACCCGGGCCTTTCCCCTCCTTTTCGTATTGTAGGAGCTCAGCTTCCAGATGCGCTAGAGAGAGGTGGAGAGCATTTTGCGTATATTCCACGTGGCCCCCATGCAATGCCCCCTGATAGCTACTTTGTGTGCATCCCACTCAACCATGGTGTTGCTCGCAGTCCCCTCATTGGCATCCAAGTAAGCTAGAATGGCCGTGCCTAATGAGGAGCGGAATTTCGCATCCTCCAGTGCAACAGGCTGCAACCTCCACGTCGAGACAGGGGGACGGTCTGCCTCCCAACTAATCTGAAACAACAGGGGTTTATGATCGGAATGTGTTCTCCCCAGATATGTGTGGTATCTTGGTGGTGTCACAGCTGGAATCTGGAACACGGGATGTCCCAGATTCCAGTTGAGACAGTTTGACCCAGGCTTTTATGTATAGACAACTTGTAAGCTTATCTTAAATAAAGCTATACATATTAATCAAATTCATTGGAGGACCTTACTTCATTTCACTGGCGACAAGGATGGGATTATTCACAAACGTGCTTCTGTTTATTACCCACAAAGTAATGGTATTGTTGAAAGGTGGATTAGGGTTTTTAAAGAAGGTTTATAATTGGCAATGTCCCATGGGAAGGATTGTAAACAGACTTTGAGCAAAATATTGTGGTGGTACAGAAATACTCCTAGAAGTATGTATGATTTAACTCCTTTTGAAAAAATGAGAGGTAGGAAATGCATTTCCAACATGTATCACTCTTGGATGAAAGACCTGTTTCTTGAGGAGAAGGATAAGAGGGATAGAGTTGTTCTGAGTAGAAATGTGAAAAACTGTGGTAATGTGAAAAACCCTCTTATCAATGTCAACAACTAGGCTAGAGTTAAAAAAGGTAGGTTTGTTAAATCCGGTGAATCTAAATTTTCTAATCCTTTGAAAGTTCTTCGAGTTGGGCGTCAGGTTGTGGAATTATCTGATGGTAATGTGTGGAACATGTCCAAAATTGTCAAAATTCCACAATGGCTATGGCCTGATGTAAAGTCTGATGATTCTGTTTCTCACAGGTTCTCCAGATCTGTCAATAACAGTAAGAATTGGAGAAAGTTCACCAATACTTGTGATGATTCTTTTTCAGATCAAATTGTGCAAAGATATCGTCAACGTCCTGCATGGTTCAAGGATTATTATGTGGATTATTGATCACCGTCTGTTTATACCTAATGTTGTGTAATTTCTTTTCCTATGCGTTTAATGTTCTCTGTTAATCTATTTTTGATTATACTGTTCTTTTATTTTTGTTAACATTGTTGAATTGCTACGAAGGGGAATGTGTGGTATCTTGGTGATGTCACAGCTGGAATCTGGAACACGGGATTTCCCAGATTCCAGTTGAGACAGTTTGACCCAGGCTTTTATGTATAGACAACTTGTAAGCTTATCTTAAATAAAGCTATACATATTAATCAAATTCATTGGAGGACCTTACTTCATTTCAATATGCTGATTTTACAATAAGTGGTAGGAGGGACCGGGTGCCCACCATTCTGTCCAATTGAACATTCAAATTGTGGACTGATGAATAGTAGCAATAGACCTTGTCTAATGGGTGCTGTACGAGTGCCATACCCTCTTTAGTCCTATGTGTTTTTTTTATGTGTTACTAGTGTTTGTTGAGCACACGGATACCAGGAAGGTTTTTTTGCCACTTGGATAACAGAAGTACTGAGCACTACTCACAGGGATTAGTCATATACTTGTAGATGTTCACTTTTGTGCTGCGGCCCCCCCTGTTAGCCATCCTTACTTGTATTTCCTGAGTGTTCAGTAGATGTTGTACTTCTGAGGCATCAGAGCGGAGAGAAGCCTGTTGATACTGCCAGTGTTTCAACACGGTCAGTTTCCTATCTCCCCTCCGTACGCCAACAAGTTTGCAGCACCGCTGCTGCTTGCTCACCCGCTCCCTGATAGACCACTCGGGAGGGGCCACGAGTAATCCTGTCCCGGGGATGTCTTCTCAGGACTCCCAAAACACAGTCTGCGAGTGACAGTGTCTCAAGGTCGGTGATTGCCTCTCTCCCCCCGGCTGTCGCCAGATCAGAAACAGGAGTTTGGTTTGTGATCTTTGCGGTATGGCTGGGCTGATTTTTATCGGTATGGATTTTCTGTTTCTAACCATTAAAATTCCATTTTACAGAGGATGCTCACCAGAGCATCATGAAGGTGCTGGTCAGCCAGTCGCCATCTTGCCTGAATAGTTGTTTGTTCCTGAGAAGTGGTTGTCTAGTCATATGCTTGTTGCAAAATCCATGTTTTTGTTATTTGCCTGAATCTCTTATAGCTAGGTGTGGCTTTTATCACAGAGGGCAGAATTGAAAATCTGGAACCTCCCATCTCTTTCCTTTTTAAATTTGGGATTTGTGAGAAGGTTCATGTGGATGGATCTTAGTTTATGGTTGGGAATGTATTTTTGAATTGGGGCTGATATGAAAGCTGGGTTTCTTCTGTGAGGGGATTTAAAAATGATGCAGGCTGAAATGAATACGTTCCTTTGTTCTCCAGGAAGTCAGTGTCATTTTCTCATCAGAAGGGTAATGTGGCAGTGCCTGGGTTTATGGAAAATGAGCCGGGTTGCCAGGATCTGAGCAAATTGAAGTCAGCAACTGTGGCCTTTTGGGAGGCGCAGGTAGAGAGAGTTTCTGTAGTCTATCCTAGACATGACCAAAGTAATAATATTATATTCTTCCCTGAGCACTCAAATAGTAAGTTTCCAATTAACTGAGGAATTACAGTGGATCATCATATTATGGACTTTTGCTATATCTATGCGGATATTTTATTTATTTGAGACCGTTGGAGTTCACAGTGAAACTTACTATTTGAGTGCTCAGGGAAGAATATATTATTATTGTTTAAGTGCTCACGTCGTGAGTACATTTGGGGTTGTTTGGTAGCCTACCTCCTTTTCTACCCTTTTAAATGCACCACTGATTGATATGTGTGCTTATTAAGATTACACCCTTACCAAAAGTTGAGCGCCTGCTCTAGACCTGGTTACCAGGAATTTAGATTCTATGACCAAAGTAATGACTACTTGGACATGGGTCTGAAAGTTAAGGAGTTTCCTGATTTTCTTGATTTTTCGGATTTGTAAGAAACAGGAAGAAGTAGTCTCTCCTACCTAAGGGTTCATAGAGAGATCCTCATCAATGAAGACCCCAAAACTTTTTAATTATTTCTTGGGCTGTGGAGCAACTACCATCGCTGGTGGCTAAAAAGAGGGACTCCAAAAATCATACTTGTTTCTGGTTATGAAAATTTCAGTTTTTCTGAATTTACATTTAGATGGTTGCCGTTGGTCCAATCATGGATTAATAGCATTGTGTTTCAAAAGGCTTCTTGTGATTCTGACAAGTTGTTAATAGTAAAGAGTTCCTGCATGTCGTCTGCATAGTTGTAGATTCTGAGGAAGGTAGCAATCAGCAATTTGCTGAAGGGTGCAATCAGCAAAAAACAAGCTCATATCTTCCACGGCACTTTCTCTCACCGCAATCTCCAGAGACGATTGAGAGCATGTGAGACTGTCTGAATGCATCAGGAAGGTTAAAAAGGACCTGGACGGAAGCACTACTATGGTCCTGAACCAGACTAAGGTTATGAAGGAAAGAAAACAGAATGGCCTTATCCCCTTGTGCAGACCTGATTGGGCAGCATCTAGTAGGCCACGTTCTTCAATAAACACCTAAAGTTGCAAATGTACCATGATCTGGTGAGTTTAGAAATGAAAGGCAAAATGGATATGGGGAGGAGGTTCACCAGCGGTGTGGGATCGGCCTTGGGTTTTTAGGTCGAACATTCATGATCTTTTGTATATACTTCTGTATATACTTTAGCATATATACTTTAGTATATACTTATATGTATATGTACTCTGTGGGCTCTGGAGATCAGCCCTAGAACTTGTCTGCTTCCGCTTAGGTACTTTTTTTACTGTTCAACTGCCTCTATTTACCTGTCTTGATAGACAACCACGGGCAGAGGTCAGTAAAATACCAGAATCACTTTAGTATTCTCTAGATTCCAGGCCATAGAAATTGTCTTTCACGAGAACCTGTAGACAATAATATTTTTTTCAAATCCAGTATTTTCAGTGATATGACCACCGAAGGCCCTGCTTTTATTTTAAAAACAGAGCTTTGGACTATACCATTTCCCACTAAAAGGCAATATTTCTCTCCATGTGCTCCCATACCTAGCGTATCACGCAGTTTTGTGCTCCTTTTCCCTCCATGTTAAAAAACAATAGATGTTTCAGCACCCAGGCGATTGTGCTGCATAGCTAAATACATAAAAGGTCCCAAAGGCGAGACTGATTGTGTTGCAAATGCTTGTTTAAGAGAGTTATGACAATGGCATGACCACTCGCACTCTGGAAGCCACAATGGCCAATCAGTAAAGGTTTCATGCCCCTTTCTTGTGAGAAAAACAATTAGATTATTAGCAAGTACAGAACTTTTCTTCATAAATTGTGGCTAGTCAATACTGTTTCAGCAACATTTGAGCAAAGGTCGCTCTCCAGGTGTGTGACCTAGATAAGAAATAGAGGGGCCTGCACTCTGTAACAGGTGTATTATTTAATTAATTTAAACATTATTTTGCGTATGGTAAACAAACTTGCGGAAAATTAATTGCGTTTATTTCTGTGTGTTTCATTTACTTTTAACTGTAGGTGGAATTGCTGCATATAATGCTGGCCCCGGAAACATCAGAAACTACTCACAAGTGGACAGTCGTACAACCGGCCATGACTATTCCAACGATGTAGTGGCTCGCGCCCAATATTATAAACAACATGGATATTAAATAATTATGAGGATGACCTTTCTTTCCAAATCCATACAGTATGAATCTTTTACGTGAAAATTTTGTAAAACATATTTTTTTCATAATTCTATCCAATAGTGGTACTTATGAGGAATAGAATACTAGACAATGTAATCTTTAATTATTAACTTTCTCCACCAATAAACATTCTATCTGGATCATTGATGTTGTGGACAATGGGAATTTAATGCTATCTCTGTATGATTCAGCAGTGTCAGAATGTTATTTTCAAATAATGGCTACAGAAAAAGTTAACATCCTGCGACATGCATAGAATTATCACTCTGCAATCTGACCTCAATATTTGTTTTTAAGAAACACTTTTGGAACAGCAATGTCTGCAGTGATTCAGACGATTTACTGTAATACATAATCTTTCAATCGTGCCCTGGATCTGGTTACCCACCAAGGAACAACAAGAAAAAGATTATCAGCAGATAAAAAGCACATTTAGAAAGACTTTTCCACAATGATATCCCACTACGTGTGAGCCACAAGTGGCACGGTTTCTTTGAACATTTGGAAAGTGGCATTTGTTTTGCTCTTTTGACTTTTAACAATACATTTTCTGTTTCATAATATCGCGTATTTTTTTTAATTGAGAAATGCATGGTTCAAAACACTTCCAATTGTTGTACTGAAACAAGTGGAGGTCCCTTAAATATGTCTAATACATAAGGTTCTCTTAAAAAGACAATACAAAAAAATTAAATGATTTTGCATTAATCATACAGCCACTATTATACTTTCCATGACGGTCATTCGTAAATCCTTCATATACAATGACCGCACAGAACCCACATGGGTTTGGCTAGCATTTGTCTAGTATAGAATGTTTTGGTGATGTTGGGCACATGGGCGATCAGGGAACCTTGAGACCAGAATCAGGGGTTGGGTCAAATGTGATGACAAATTTTCACACTCCACAATAACTCATCTAAAGTCTTTACCACATTGGCTATATTGAATTATCCCTGATCTGTTTGGAGCGTGAAGTCGGGAAAACGAGAGAGTGTGTCTGACTGACAGCGAGAGAAAGAAAGACAAAATAAGAGACAGAGAAAAAGAACAGGAAAGTTAAAAGCACATTTCAGTTAAATGTATATTTTAAATTGCCAACATTTCTTATAGAGCTGGTTTCTATACTAGTGATGGACAATATCAACACTTTTCATTAAATGTTGAGTGACTATGTCATTGCAAATGTCTCCTATTATCATCCCCTGCGTTGGCCAATCACGCACAGATAATGCACATTGTTAATTTAAAGTTACACATTCAGAGACCCCAGCAAAAGGACTGTATTGTCTACAGTCGAAAGAAGCCAGGATGCGTTTGTTCATAATGGACATTTTCTCAAAAAAAATATGGGAATCTAAAAACTGTAAGACTAATCCACACAACAGCTCTCCCTCTAGTTCTCTTTTATCACTTTTCTTCCAGGGATACCCTGCAGAGGCCCAAACACCTTCAGCTGGACGTTAGAACGGGTTCACAGACACCCCTGACTAGAGGTTAGAAGGGCCCAACCCATCCTTGGACAATCCAAGCCAGCATGCTGAGTTCCACAGCAAAAGACATCTTGCAGTCCTCCAGATTCCTTCAGCCTGTATTATGAACAAATAGCCCAGAGAGCAGCCTTTCTTACCCTAAAAGGCAGTCAGACAGCTTTCAAACAGTTAAGCTGGTCATTAAACACCACTAGCTAGCTCTCAGAGACTTTCAGCTTTCAATCACGGGCAAGAAGTTAGCAGAAAAGAAACCCTCATCCCATCCAATGATATCCCTTGCATGTCTTCTGGCCCAACTGGTTGGTCCTCAAACACCCCCAGCGTTTCTCCATTGGCTCCCAGGTCATCTTCAGTCACAACCTGGCTGGCCCTCAGAAGTGCTCTGTCTCCTTCCGGACACCCAAGTCAGTCTTTAAATTTCCCAAGCCAGATCTCACAGACTATCCGCTTACCTGAAAATACCCACCATCAGCTGCCCTCAGATTCCACCAGTCTGTCCACAGACATGACTATATTCCCTGAGGTACCCCAGTTCTCCTTTACACGCAACCAGATAGTCTTCAGAAGCTCCCTCTCAGCCTCCAAGCCTTCAAACAAGCCCCAAAAGAAGACTTTACAAAGGAAAATCTACTTTTGGGCCCTTATCGGCCCGTAACCTGGGGGTTAACTTTGATCTCGCCCTGTCTTTCAAGCAACAGGCATCAAAAGTAGCAGGGACATGTTTCAGTATCATAAAGGGACTAAGGAAGTTTTTTGACTTACTGCCACTGGGAGCAAGTGAAACGGTTACAATAGCCCTGGTGACATCATGAATAGATTACTGTAACAGTCTTTACGCAGGCACTAACAAAGGGGTCACTCATAGACTCCAGATGGTGCAACATGCAGCAGCCAGGTTGGTGCTGAAATGGCCGAAAAGATCGTCAGCAACGGACGCATTAAATATCCTACATTGGCTACCAATAATCAAAAGGGTCCTTTTTAAGATACTGATTATTACCTTCAGAGCAGTCCACTCCTTAGGGCCAACATATCTACGGAAGAAGTTCTCTAGGTATCATCCAACACGACCCCTACGCTCCTCAAAAGCCAATCTATTGGCTGTCCCAGGGTTTAGACTTAGGGCGCGAGGGGGTAAATCACTGTCAGTGTTGGGCTCGAAAGCATGGAATACTCCTCCACCCCACCTAAGTACCCTAGAGAGAGAAACAGAATTCCGTAAAGAACTGAAAACCTGGATTTTTAAGCTACAAGATACCACTGCTAGAGCATTAGTGTGATAATTGGACTGGTGAAGACTAAGCAGCTGGACCATTTTACATCTCCTGGTCACTCATGGGTGCCTAGATGCTCCTTGGAGCGAGAGTTGCGTGGTATAAATAAGCCATTACATTACATTACATTACATTATCGAACCTCAATAGTGTTACCATCAAAGTTATGGAAGTTGACTAAAAAGGAAATCTCTACATTGATGGTAATCAGTGCTTCTGACTATCACAAACCAGACCTGTGCTTCCTAAAGGCCATTGGTTTTGTGGCAGTATCAGTCATAAGACTTCTTAAAAAAGAGAGGGACCCTTTGGTACCCAAAGAACTAGGATTCAAGCAGAAACTCAAAAAAGGAACATCCTTTGGGAATAATTAAATCTACTTACAGAACATTCCACCACAAGCAGAGACCTCTTTTACCCCACAATCAGAAAGCATACAACTTGAGGGAACACTGTTGGAACCAACAGTTCCTATATTATACATTGATATAGTCAATTTATAAAAAATATAGTACAAAATTAAAAACTTTTTATACAGGACATAGGCCATATGTATCAACATTCCGTTTTGCGATTCCTAAATAGCGATTTTTAAGTAATCGCTATTTAGAAATCGCAAAATGGTATGTATGTAGAAAATCGCTTATTTTTAGCGATTCATTAAAATTCCATAATTGCGATTAGCAAATTGCTAATCGCAATTAAGGAATAATTTCCCTTTCATTTTTATGGGCCAGGAGGCCCATAGGAATGAAGGGGAAATTGCGAATCGCAATATGCTAATCGCAAATTGTGAATATTTTCAAGGGTGCAGGGGTGTCTCAAGAACACCCTGCTGCAACCCTGAAAATGACATGTGTGCGCATATGGCGCACATACATGCCCTAAGGGCATGTATAAGCGTCACATGGCACCTTTTGATTTAAAAAAAAAATGCTTTTTTAAAAGAATTCGCAACTTACCACCAACTAGAAGTTGGTGGTAATTTGTGATGGCATTTTGGAATTTTTTTCCTTGATACATTGCATTTAAGGAATCGCAAAATTTGCAATTCCTTAAATGCAATCGCAAAATAAGGAATGGCAAATTTAGCATTTCCTTATTTTGCACCAAAAATGTTTCATGCATACCATTTAGCGAAAATGGGTTCGCAAATGCCGGAATTCTGCGAATTTCGGCGTTTGGGAACCCATTTTGCCTTGATACATATGGCCCATAAGGAGAAGTTCCTAATTCACAAATGCAGCAATAACACAAAGATATAAAAAAGAAAGAAAATAAGTTAAAAAACACACAACCTGAGAGTTCATGAAGACATTAAACTTCGTCATTGGATAACATGACTCATTTTGAAAACTGTACAAAATCACCCGAATGTCTCAAAATTCATAAGCATTTAGGGTAGATTAAGAGTGATGAGTTTATGGCATCCAATGACAAAAGTATAACGTCTTTATGAACTCTTGTGTTGTGTGTTTTTTAACTTATTTTCTTTGCTTGTGATATCTTTGTGTTATTGCAGGGTACTGTCCCAATATAGGAACTGTTGGTTCCAACAGTGTTCCCTCAGGTTGTATGCTTTCTGATTGTGGGGTAAAAGAGTTCTCTGCTTGTGATGGAATGTGGAAAGATGGAAAGGCACTGATAACACTGCACTGTTGCAAGTATTACCACATGTACATAGTATTAGCAGTCATAGTAGAAAAAAATTGATATGTACAGTATCGCAGAATGGTATAAGGCACAAGAAGACATGCATGTCTGTATTGGTATTCATGTAGCAAACGAAGCGCTAGGTTACATCTTAAGGGGAGGTTGGGGCATGGAACACGATCTACAAGATCAAATACATCAAGTGGGAATTACAGAAACTAGTTCCACACAGCATATTTTACATTTTACAAAAAATGTTTTAGGCACATAGTGAATAAGTGGTTTACGGAGAATCACACAATATTAAACTAAGCACCAGGGCCAGAATTTGAACCTGGGGCCCCCGTTTAAAACTCAGAAGCTCAAACCACATCTTCTCTTTAAAGCACAAATAAGATTTAAATGATCACAATATTTAGTCACATTAGCTGCAATAATAGACATTAATAATACCTCAATATTAACGTTACATGATTAAGTGCTGTGACGCACCCTACATCATGTTTGAAAATGTTTCTGGATAGGATAATCCTCTGCAGATGCTTCCTACACAAGACAGAGGCATTCAACGCCCCTTTAACACACGCTCAGAAAAAGAGCCAGGGCCCTCATGCAAATCTGAGTGCTTTGCTGCCATGTCAGGGATAAGAAGCAACATATGTAATGAAAGTTGGTCTCTAGTTTCCCCAAGTAAACTCTCAAGAGAAAAGTCAAAAGGAAAGCTAGGTCTAACTACAGGATTTTTGTGACTGGTGGTCGATTTGGAATATTGATCTCCAAGGCTTAACATTAGGATGAAAAACATGAAGGTTTTGGAAGAACGTGACTATTTAGAGTTTCCAAACACATATGTCTGAGACATTTTGGAAGAGGCCTACCTGTGCACTATAATTTTGAGAGCCCCAGAGGAAGTCTCCCAAAAGGAAGATGGATGGATGCCAGGTCAAACTCAAGGGAAAAGCCAAGTCAAGGGCAGAATAAATCAGACAAGAAAGGAAGCAGGACATTACTAGCTTTTGTGGTAACAAGGTACAAATCAAGACAGTCTCCAACTACATTCGATAACATCAAGCAGATCATTGGAGATGCACGAAGATACTGAGGAACACCTCAGCTCAGCATGGCCTAAGGAACCAAACATGATCTTAAGTACAGGTGGCTTTTCTCTTGTAATGCATTTTCAGCTCATCATGGCCTCGGGTACTATTAGATCCTCAGTGGATTTAAAGTCCTACTATCTCATGCTGCCCTGCTAACAGAAATATGTCATCCAAAAGCAGAAAAGGTATGTCAGGATATGTGGAAAAGAGCAGTAAACAGTCATACTCATAAGTGAATGTACCGTAAGGATGATTACCCATAGATCATAAAAGGTGGAGGGGCAACTAATATCATCTGTCTCACATGGTGAGAGTAGGCATTGTTCATCACAAGGGGTTGATCTATTCTAAAAGTTCCCACCTGGAGACAGACACCCAATGTGTGTTGTTAAAGAATCTGAGCTCAAACCAGATTACATTTTGTTTTTAACATTGGATTTTAAAAACTTCACCTCCTCTATTATATGACACAATATTTGGAGAAACAAGATTGATAGACAGAATTGTGTATGTCTCCATGAGACCCACTCATTGAAAATGTTATGCATACCTGTTCTCAATCAACTTTCCCATTGGAATATTTCTCACTGAATAAATGTGGTTGGTTTGTTGCAATCCACAAGGACATACAATTGCAAATGACTGTGGCAGAAGACTAGAAGGGATATTTTATTCTATCTAAGAGCCTGTTGGACAACACAGGATCATTCTTTACCCAAGGTCATACAGCGAGAGACTTCAACATATTCACAGAGACAAACACCACAATCCCTGGACTGTGTCTAAAGGACTATATTGCTGCTTCTGACCATCAGTCACTTGGTTGAGGATTAAGGTGTTGTCACTTGAAGGAACTATCAGAACTGTCAAGGATTATGCTTAAAGATTAGGTTGCAGATAAAGGATTTTTTGACGCCCAATGGGAAGAGAGGAATCCTTCATTGTTATACATGCCTTCAAAGCGGTTATGAGGCAAAAATGCTTTCGAAACATTGAAGTCGGAAGAGGAACTCACAAAGGCTATTTGTCATCACAAGGAAAAGGGATAGACAAAATATCTGGGCTTACAGGCTGAGAAGAGCGAAACATGTCTAATGGTCACCATCTGTTTTTTTGTTTGGTGGGGCAGGGATTTCCTACTACAATATGGAATTGCAATCTGTTAAATTATGATATAGGGTTTAATAAAAGTAAGGTGTTGAGTTTTGAGTTTACCTAAATTGTCTAACTACCTGTATGCCCCTAATGCAATAACAGAAGTTTTAGGACTTTGATTGGATGGGGGGACTGTAAAGGGTCTGAGAATGAATAAAGCAACAGCAGCAAACTTCTTCACAGGGCTTTTTTTTAAGGGCCCTTTGAGGCAGAGGGCTCAATGCACAGCCACTGTCTACAAAATGATTTAAACAATTGAGCATTATCACACACTTGATAGATAAAGGATAGGTTGGCCTTCTTATCCAAGGAAAGCATGAAAAGAATTGACTTGAAACTGACAAATTATACTACTCAAAATTGATGCGCACAGTACACCCAGATTCTGACCTCTAGGCAGGAAATGCCTATTAATCTTGTTTGGAGAAACAAGATTGATAGACAGAATTGTGTATGTCTCCATGAGACCCACTCATTGAAAATGTTATGCATACCTGTTCTCACTCAACTTTCCCATTGGAATATTTCTCACTGAATAAATGTGTTTGGTTTGTTGCAATCCACAAGGACATACAATTGCAAATGACTGTGGCAGAAGACTAGAAGGGATATTTTATTCTATCTAAGAGCCTGTTGGACAACACAGGATCATTCTTTACCCAAGGTCATACAGCAAGAGACTTCAACATATTCACAGAGACAAACACCACAATCCCTGGACTGTGTCTAAAGGACTATATTGCTGCTTCTGACCATCAGTCACTTGGTTGAGGATTAAGGTGTTGTCACTTGAAGGAACTATCAGAACTGTCAAGGATTATGCTTAAAGATTAAGTTGCAGATAAAGGATTTTTTGACGCCCAATGGGAAGAGAGGAATCCTTCATTGTTATACATGCCTTCAAAGCGGTTATGAGGCAAAAATGCTTTCGAAACATTGAAGTCGGAAGAGGAACTCACAAAGGCTATTTGTCATCACAAGGAAAAGGGATAGACAAAATATCTGGGCTTACAGGCTGAGAAGAGCGAAACATGTCTAATGGTCACCATCTGTTTTTTTGTTTGGTGGGGCAGGAATTTCCTACTACAATATGGAATTGCAATCTGTTAAATTATGATCTAGGGTTTAATAAAAGTAAGGTGTTGAGTTTTGAGTTTACCTAAATTGTCTAACTACCTGTATGCCCGTAATGCAATAACAGAAGTCGTAGGACTTTGATTGGATGGGGGGGGGACTGTAAAGGGTCTGAGAATGAATAAAGCAACAGCAGCAAACTTCTTCACAGGGCTTTTTTTTAAGGGCCCTTTGAGGCAGAGGGCTCAATGCACAGCCACTGTCTACAAAATGATTTAAACAATTGAGCATTATCACACACTTGATAGATAAAGGATAGTTTGTCCTCTTATCCAAGGAAAGCAAGAAAAGAATTGACTTGAAACTGAAAAATTATACTACTCAAAATTGATGCGCACAGTACACCCAGATTCTGACCTCTAGGCAGGAAATGCCTATCAATCTTGTTTGGAGAAACAAGATTGATAGACAGAATTGTGTATGTCTCCATGAGACCCACTCATTGAAAATGTTATGCATACCTGTTCTCACTCAACTTTCCCATTGGAATATTTCTCACTGAATAAATGTGGTTGGTTTGTTGCAATCCACAAGGACATACAATTCAATTCAATTTTATTTGAATATGATTTTGGAACTCCGTGGAGATCCACATATTACAATAATACAAATTAAACATAATAAAATAACACCACATGTTATCAACCTATTTAACAGTGATATGCCATTCGTCTAATACAATTCTAAGAAACATTTAAAAAAGTTAAAAATTCTGTTACAGAAAATTTCATTCGGGGGACAGATGATTGCATTAATCAAAGATTTAGCATTTAAAATACCAAATTGGATACATACGGGCTTTACCCACTGCCGACGCTGCGTCATTAGAGCTGGGCAAACTATCAAGACATGTAGGGAGTCTTGGACTGAGCTGTTACAAAAGTTACATATATTGGTAGTGCCGTACCATTTAGCTAGCAGCTTATTCAATGGAA
Organism: Lissotriton vulgaris; assembly: GCF_964263255.1. NCBI lineage: Eukaryota > Metazoa > Chordata > Amphibia > Caudata > Salamandridae > Lissotriton > Lissotriton vulgaris. Next base: position 455,651,528 of record NC_141696.1, on the reverse strand, counting down.
GTATATCATGCCTAAGGAGTAGCCAGAAGCGGCGCAAGCCATGGGGCATATTCAAAGTGACGTAGGGTTGTAATTGTTTTACCATACAAGAATCAACAGCTTGGTTTGTCCCCCTTTTTTGTAAGGTCAGGGTACGATCCCTTTCATAGCTCAACTTCCAGGTGGCATGCTTTAATGTGAGCTTTAGTTGTTGAGTAGAAAGGGCTAGGAGGGAAACTTCCTCCAGATTCAAGAGTTTGAGGGCCTTCCTATAATTCCTTATAAGCAAAGAGTACTCTTTTAATGGGCCCATCAACTCTTTTTTAATTAGGGATCTTAATGATGCCGGCTTTCCCTTGATCAGACATATTACCCAGCGAATGACTCCTGCCAGAGCCTGTGCCCAGCTGCTTCTTAGCCCGAGTTCCAGACGAAGAGCTGCAGTGCTACAGCTATTATTAGCTGATATTAAGCTTCTCAAGAGGGATCCCTCAACTGTATCTAAGAAGCCCCATTCAGCTAATTTAATAAACTCTATACCATAAAGCAAAGTTGGGGGGATTTTTGCCCGGAATGCCTCCAATAGGTAATCAAAGTGCCTTTTACCAGTCGACTTATATAGTGCTCTTAAGCCATTTCCCTGTGTTTTTGCCTTGTGGGTGCTATTTTCAATATGTGATTTATTGCTTAGATTGCTGTTCACAACCTTGCCCAGGAATACGTAGGATACTACTCTTTCTAATTTCTTTCCTCCCAATTCCCAGCTGATGGTTTCGAATCTTAGTTTTTTCCTCCCCTCCATACACATTACCTTACTTTTAGAGATGTTTATTTTCAGGTAATGCTCTTCGGAAAATGCATGTAATAATTGGAGACGATTGTTAAGTCCCTTTGGGGTGAGGTCTAAGATCAATATGTCATCCGCATACATTAGGCAAGAGATGTATGAGTCTCCTAAGCGAGGGGCAATACCGTCACCTGCAGATATTATACGGGGAAGGTCACTTACATATAGGGAAAATAACAGGGGGGCAAGGAGGCAACCCTGTTTGAGGCCATTTGCAGATGGTATGAGCTGGGATAGGCCTCTTTCCCCCCCCAATAATACTCTACACCATGTGTTGTCGTGTAGGTCTTGAACCAATCCTAAAATTGCAAATGACTGTGGCAGAAGACTAGAAGGGATATTTTATTCCATCTAAGAGCCTGTTGGACAACACAGGATCATTCTTTACCCAAGGTCATACAGCGAGAGACTTCAACATATTCACAGAGACAAACACCACAATCCCTGGACTGTGTCTAAAGGACTATATTGCTGCTTCTGACCATCAGTCACTTGGTTGAGGATTAAGGTGTTGTCACTTGAAGGAACTATCAGAACTGTCAAGGATTATGCTTAAAGATTAAGTTGCAGATAAAGGATTTTTTGACGCCCAATGGGAAGAGAAGAATCCTTCATTGTTATACATGCCTTCAAAGCGGTTATGAGGCAAAAATGCTTTCGAAACATTGAAGTCGGAAGAGGAACTCACAAAGGCTATTTGTCATCACAAGGAAAAGGGATAGACGGGCCATTGTGATTTACCAGTACAGAGTTGACATTGTTAATAAACCTTTTATACAGAAGAAGTCAGAAGAATCCAGCACTGCTAAGTGCACTCTATGCCAAACCAAACAGTTTTACTTTGGCCAGCAAGTGTGACCAGGTTGCACAACACCCCCTCCTCTCAACCATATTTGTTTTGTCAGTAGAACTACTGGCTAGGAAAAGATAGAGGGGTGTTGCAATCTGAGAAATCACATCTGGAACATGTACATCACAGGTTGGCAGACATTATGATGGCTCCATTGACGACTATGGAGTCAATTTGGAAGATAAGGGGAAACTAGATTAGTGTGTTGCCATCTCAGGTTTCAAGGTCACCTTCAAAATGTTCCATATGTAGAATAGCAAGGATCTCAATCTGGGTGTGTTCGTATTGGTATGCCCTTTCATAAACCCTTCTTTACATGCCTGTTTACCCCTCCTTAAATTTTCTTAAACCCTTTCCATTTAGTATTCTCTCCTGGTGCTTTCTACATTTTCTACAAAAACGCGTTCACGTGTGGTATAGACCGCTACCTAGAAAAGATAGGCATGGAGGAGATCTATAGTCTTAGGTTTGTGAATGGCGTTTTGAAGTATGTAAGTAGTATTACTTTACTTATTTGTGAATAAGCCCCATCATTTTTAACTAATAAAAAATTGCTGGCAAAGTGCATTTTATAGAGAATGAGTTTACACGGTTTGTGGTAGCATTACAGGGCAAATAGACAAGCAAATTACACGCTTTGGCTAAGGAAGAGATGTAATTTGTACTTGTAAATGTAATTTGTACTTGTAAAGCGCACTAATACCCCAACTGGGGTGTCCTGGCGCTGTATTCATACCGCTGTGGAACCCTTCCTGGCCTTTCCCTGTGAGGCGTCCACTCCTGGGCACCCCCAAGGTGGAGGCCAGGCATCCTTAGCGCTGTTGGGGCCGTTGTGGAGATTAAGCAAGCTATTGCCCAGAGTTGCAGAGTGGGACTCCATGATTAGAATAGGCACCGAGGCGAGAATTATCAGGTCCGTGGAATTTTTGAGCCCAAGACCCGCCGAGGCAGGGTATTGAACCCTGGTCCCGGGCTAGACCTCTGCATCAAGGTCTGCCACTCTAACCATTGAGCCACACTTCTCCATTGAGATGTACATGTTTGCATCATACAAGACAAATTGCATACTGCAGATGTATATTGTGGTATTGAGGAAAATTAAATTTTGGCCATGTTGTGTTCCCTAGCGCGTACCCCACCGACTCCATGTAACAGCTTAAAGTGCATGTAACTTCCCTCCTGTACCAGTTATGAAGACGCAAATACATTTGCGTCCACCGTCAACTTGTCCTCTTTCAGACGCACCATGAATGGATTATATAGTCCGTTCCTAAGTATGCTATGCCAACGTCTTTTTGTAGTACACTTTTCGCTTTTTCCTGCTCTAGCCAGAGTAGGCCCTGAATTCCTGCCATCTGAACCTCTTTTGTGGCTCCTGGCTCTGCCCAGGCTACCTCTGTACTCATGAACTATGCCCTATATTCAGCGCGGCCCCTCGCGCTCAGCTCAAGCCTGCTTTCTGCCAAGACTGACTATAACCTTCGAGTTATCTGTTCCGCTCCCCGAGAATACATTCCTGCCTACTAGATCCTGTAAACATCCTCTCCAGCTGCAGAGCCAAGAGGCCGATCTGTCTTAATGCAAGTAATTCATAGCCTCCGTTGCCATGCTGCCATGGAAGGCCCCGTGCCCCCACGCTTCACATGTAGACACTCAGGCGCTTATACACGCATCCACAGTTAGCATAGAATAGCTTCTACCCTAGAGACCTTTCCGCCCAGATAGTATAGTTCCTAAACATCAGATATCAGATATGATAGAAGTACAAGTTGATCTGACATGCCAGACTTCTGTCTCTTTCCGTCAGTGTAAATGTCAAGACCCCTGCACCCCGTCAGTCACACGTCATGCAGCTGCGCGCGCATCCAAGCTTCCGATTTCTGCTGACATTGCAACATTCTGTTAGCACCACCCCTTTGGTGCCACCCACTTGCGTCACCTATCAGTGACGTTTCTAGCACACACCTCTAGTTCACGCCTAGTTTACGCCTCTTGATGATGTATTGGTACCACGTGTATACTGTTATCTTGTCTTCTCTCAGCTGTTACGCCTCTCACACTGAAACCTATGATGTAAATCAAGTATATAAGCTATGTAATGTCAATAAACGAGAGCGCGCGCTCATCTATCCCTTCTGACACCCCTGTGGTGGTCAGAACATGATATCCTGATTCCTTTATGAGGAATAAAACCCTTAGAAACTCTAACACCACGGACTCTGTTTTCTTTCCTTCTGATTGAGTTATTATTGATTAAGTACTTACCTGCCTAGAAATTAAGAGAGTAAATTAATTATTTACGTCATTTTGGCGCCCGAATAGGGACCCCTCCCCCACCTCACGCGCCGGAAGGTGCGTTGCAATCCGTGTCCCCTGCCATCAGTTAGACGGACAACACGTGTACTGGCAGGATTTCCTGCATCCCCCTCTGACACACGGAGGTGACGAAGACTGCGATCAGTGCCCAGACGAGGCGGTGAGGAGTGCGGAGGATCCCGACCAGAGCCCAGCCGAAAGAAGCAAGGTCCGAGGTGTGAAGAGGCCCACCAGTTTTCCGAAGTTTTCCGAAGTTTTCCGAAGTTTTCCGAAGTTTTCCGAAGTTTTCCGAAGTTCCGAGTCGAGTCCAGTCGAGTTTTCCGAGGCCTTCTGTTTCCGTGCTTCCCGGTGAGTACCATTGCCGGGTCGTATCTAGACGGGTTTGGGTACGCAAGTCCGGTCTGCACTGTTTTTAGGCAGTGTATCTGTACTGTTTAGCAGTATATAAAGTATTCCGAATTTCTGCACTGTTATACCAGTGTATCCGTACCGTTGAGCGGTACATTCAGTGTAGGGGGTAGTTAGCTATGTCTTCAATGTTTTCATGTGATTAATGTTGTGGTATGAATGTGACTGTTTTACTGTGTATTATTGTATTTCTTGCATCAACTAGCAACTCGTATCAAGGAATAAAGATCTAGCGTTCAAGTAATAAGTAAACAAGATGCCGTTCCTCAGCAAGTTAAAACAGATAGGAACTAGGAAAGGGTTACTAGAGGAAGAAATTCCTATCCCCCCTAGGGACACTCCAGGCAATTTTATGTATCAGAAGCACGGCATAGATGCCATATTATATCTAGATTTATGGGCCGATTACACCAAACACCTAGACGAGAGACACAGATGGCCTGTTACCGGAACGTGGGATGCCGAGTGCATCATGAGGGTAGAAGAAGCATTATGGAAAAAGAAAGCTAGGCAATCTCAGAAGGACGCCATAGAATTTTGGCGTAAGGAATCACGTAAGCGTGCTGACAAAGCACTCCGTAGAGAAGACAGACTTAAAGAATCAGATAAAGAGCGAGAAAACGAATTAGTTACTGAAGGGATCCGAGTAAAAACAGAACAAATAGACCGTGCCCGAAATAATCTTGTAAACGGTATGTACCTCGCAGCAGATGGCCCATCCGAAACTGAATCAGAAATACCGAAAAACTTACCGACACCATTAGTTCCAACTAAGGTAATGCATAAAACTACTAAAGACATATTCCTGAATTCATATCTAGAGGATGTAGCACCAGCTTACACCAATCTGCCGGTTCGTGCCCTGCCTACTGACAGGGATGGGGGTGGCACTACGCCCCCAGATCCAGTTCCGCCGGTACCGCAACAGACCTCTCCCGCTCCGCCAGCTCCGCCACCCCCCGTACTTAAGACAGACCTACCGAAACCAGTACTACCTGATCTTACTAAAAGACAGATTCAAGTCCAGATACAGACTCCGCGGAGAGATAATGCCCAAGCATCCGCCTCAGGAGGTGCGACAGCGGGTCTACAGACCCCGCCACCGACACACAGATTACATTTAAAGGACACACAGAATCCTTTCCAGTCTCCCTATTCAGCCCGGCTTGACGCATTCAAAGATAGGATGTCATTCTGCAGATATGATCCAGTACCCGGAACAGACGATCTGATGGTATTAGCATCACTACGCTTAAGATCTGCCACCGATAGCTTGCTATGCTATGTAGGAATGCAGGAAGCTCTCGACAGACTATACAAATTCATACAGACGGGGAAAGACCCCGACAGTGTCAAAGCTGCCATGTATAAACAGAAAGTTGACGTTCAAAAACAGATTTTACGATTCTTCATAAATTGTGTGATAAGAGAACGAGACAGGCCCGGGACAGATCAAAGTGAGTTAGACGCATTAAACAAGTGGGGCCAAAATATAGCAGACGCGAAACATGACAAGCTATCATGTATAGCCACTATGTCCCAGAAAATTAGAAAGGCAGTATTAACTGCACATCAGGAAGAAACAGATAAAACGTCCTCCGGGGAGGAAGATGAAGATGAAACATCAGAAAAGTCTACAGATATCATAGCGTATGTAGGTAGGGGAAACTACCTTAGGAAAGGTGTCCGTCCGGAGAGCAAGAGAGTTCTTTTCTCCGCTTTAACAAATCCGAATTCTTCTGAACATCAGTTCCAGGAAACTGATAAAAGGCTTCGAGATCGAGTAGGGTATCATATACTCAATTCTATGGATGAACAGGAACTAGCCCGGTCCGCCGTGTTGTGGGCAGAAAACCCAGATATATATAATGATGACACGTTAGTGCAGACATTCTTGAACCTTTCCCCGGAAGAGCAGAAAATAGCAGGTGTATACATGATTCAGCACCTCCTCATCAAGTTCAGAAACCATCATTCTGATCCAGGTCCCTTACACGAAACATTAGAAGCACTAATCATGGATAGATGGAGAGGTTTTAGTACCAAATTAATACAAATAATTCTAGAACAACGACGTAAGTATAACACTTTCCTGAGCTCTGAATATGTTCCCGCCCCGCCTCCAGAAAGAAAAATGTACCACATGCAATGCGGTGGCGGCATTGAAAGCCAGAATCCCTTACGAGAAGTACACCCAGTTATGGGTGCGGACCAACACCTGAAACGTGTGTATGTTCACACACCACTGACTAAGTTAGAACTATTAGAAATGAAGAAATTAGTTCCGTGCCATGATAAAGACCCTGCAGGTTTTCACAGAGAGCTTAAAGACATGTTATTGATGGGAGATTACACGTATGATGATATTATGAAAATGTTGAAAGTACTGTTGCCCACGGGCATTTACGAGAAATTAAAGGAGAAGGATTGGGAAGTGGGAGAGTCAAAGATAGCATGGGCGGAGATAGAAGACGAAGAAAAGAAACGAGTCCCAGGGTTAGGCCTTGGGGATCTGACTAAAGCATTACCAGGTTTAATAGTACAGGTTCTGCCAAGATTATTGACAACTAGAAAGGAAGATTGGGACGCAATCTCGTCCTGCAAACAGAAACAAGATGAAGATACTAGTGACTTTTATTCAAGATTCGAGAAATGTTTCATTATCAATAGTGGTCTAAAAACAAGTAGCGAGTCATATCCACACCTTTTTGTAACGAAATTAGTAGAGAACGCCCTACCACTGGTTAAAAATAGAGTGTACAAGGTTGAAAGTACTTGGCAGGCAAATACGCCATCACAGATGTTACAAATGTTACAATATCACCAGAATAGAATTAGGGAAGAACAAGAGCAGGAACAGAAACGTATGAAAGACACGAAAATGAAAATGTTAGTAGCTCAGACAATTCCAGCCGAGGGTCATAGAAAAGGTGGGGCTCAGACAAATCATTCTGCTGCTCCCGTTAAAGGGACATGTAATTATTGCAAACAGCCAGGTCACTACGTACATGAATGTCCAGTCCTGAAACATAACATCGAGACAGGTAAAACTAAAGAAAGACCGCGTCCGCCTAGACATGAACAGGGTCATCAACAGACCTCACAGAACGAACAGACAGTGCAGAATACACAGCCTATGCATGATCAGTCCCATACAGTACAGACAGTAGCAGTACCGCAGCCACAGCATGCTCAGACACAGCCCGCTGCTGCAACTAGAGAAGTCTCACAACAAATGTACCAGTATGCCCAGTCGGCATATCCGGACTATCAGCGTTACACATGAAACAGCCTAGGGAGGGAAAGTGATTTGCCTCTTATTGAAATTCCTGTAGATCAAGAAGGTCCATATGTACATAGTCACGTATTAGGAAAAGACAGAAAGTTTTTAATTGACACAGGGGCAAGTCGCACTACTATAAGTCATAATGAAGTTCCAGGGGCACCCCTCTCAGGCTCACAGAATGTTTCCCTTGGTTTTTCAGGACAGCCCATTGTAAATGAAGTATCAGAACCAGTACCACTAGCTGTGGGTCCATTATCTCGAGTTACAGACTTGTTACTTACGAAATCATGTCCCGAAAATCTGTTAGGAATTAAAACACTAAAGGCTTTAGGAGCTATAATTTGCTGTTCCCCGGAGGGAGTCAGACTCTTTCTACGAGATTTCAAAGGTCATTATGTTCTACGTGACTTTGATGTCAGATTGAAAAATGTACCAGATCACTTATGGGCAAAAGGCCCAGCTGATGTAGGTTGTATGCATATCACACCATACCGTGTTACACTCAAGACAGGTGTTGTTCTACCCAGAATCAGACAATACAAGTTACCACCCGATGCTGTAGTGGCCTTACTGAAAATCATTGAAGAGCTTATCGCCCAAGGAGTGGTCGTAGAGACCGACTCCAATATCTGTAATTCGCCTATCATTCCAATTCTTAAACGTACAGACCGCAATGCACCGCCAGTATACCGGTTGGTGATTGATCTTCGAGAACTGAACAAATGCATTGTACCACAGTATCCTGTGGTCCCCGATATCTCCACCCTGTTAACTGCTATTGATTCAGAAGCAACGTTCTTTACTGTAATAGATCTCAAGAACGCCTTCTTCAGTGTACCCATTGACCCGGAGAGCCAATATCTCTTCGGATTCAGTTTAAATGGACGAAGTTTCAAATTTTCCCGCGCACCTCAAGGATTTACAGAAAGCCCCAGCATCTATAGTCAAGCACTGAAAAGACAACTAGATTGTATCCAAATGCCAGTTAATACAGCTTTACTACAGTACGTCGATGATCTGCTGATCACCGCACGAAGTGAGCCCGAATGTGAACAAGCATCTCTGATGGTTTTGCATTTTCTGGCCGACAAGGGACACAAGGTGTCTCCTTCGAAGCTACAATTCTGTGTTCAGCAAGTTGTGTACTTGGGTCACTTGCTGTCCAAAGTGGGGAGACAGCTCACTCCCGATCGCATTCAGTTAATAGTAAACATGCCCCGACCCCAGTCACAAAAAGAAGTGCGGGCCTTCATAGGCCTCACCTCGTACTGCAGACAATGGATTCCTCAATATGCATTTCTAGCTAAACCACTCATCCAGTTAACGACACAGGAGGCAGCGACTTCGACTGTCCTTCCTTGGACTCAGGAACACACACAAGCCTTTGAGGAATTAAAGAAAGCTTTATGCCAAGCACCGGTTTTAGCGACACCATGCTACAGTAAACCGTTTACACTTTTTGTTACAGAACGTGATGGTACAGCATTGTCTGTCCTCACTCAAGATCAAGCAGGTTCACATAAGCCTTGCGCTTATTTTTCAAGTACATTGGATTCAGTAGCACAGGCACTCCCTGCATGCTTAAAGTCAGTAGCAGCAACAGCGTTAGCAATCAGACAAAGCGATTCAATTGTTTTAGGTCATCAGTTAACAGTACAAGTTCCACATTCTGTAGAGGTTCTGTTAAACAGAACCCAGACTCAACACTTGACTATAGCACGATTGACAGGTTATGAATTGACATTATTCCAGCCACACATAGAAATCAGACGCTGCAGTATCTTGAACCCAGCAACATTGTTACCTACAGTTATGACAGATCCAGCCCCACATGATTGTATAGAGATTATTAATGCAGTAACAAAGCCCAGACGAGATTTAACAGATGTTCCACTGACAAATCCAGACCTGACACTTTATGTGGATGGTTCATGCATGAGAACAAGTACAGGAGAGTTAGTGGCCGCATATGCCGTGACCACTGAAACTGAAGTTAAAGAAACACATCGTATTGATACACTGTCTGCTCAAGCGGCAGAGCTCATCGCTCTGACCCGAGCCTGTATTCTAGCAAAGAACAGAAATGTTAACATATACACAGATTCCCGTTATGCGTTTGGAGTCGTACACGACTTCGGCATGCTCTGGCAGGATCGAGGTTTCCTGACCTCTCATGGTACCAAGATTCAGCACGGTCCTCTCATTCAAGCACTGTTAGAAGCAATACATCTGCCTTCAGCCATATCAGTCATGAAGTGTAAAGCCCATACTAAAGCCACAGATTCTGTCTCCCAGGGTAACGACCTGGCAGATCAGACAGCAAAACATACAGCACTGACTCACACTCAGACAGCTGACACGATCAAGACAACAGATCCGACAAACTGCATGACAGTCAGAGATCCCACACTAGATGTTATTGACATACAGACACATGCTACTCCAGACGAAATAAAGAAATGGATCGAACTAGGAGGGATCCAGACAGATCAGGGTTGGATGACGAAGGGAAAATCTACATGGTTTCTCCCTGACTCTATGGTTCAAGTCATGATAAATACAGCACATAGTCCTGCCCACCTGGGAGAGAAAGCCATGCTAGACAGTTTGCAAAATCTCTGGAACAATAAACACTTACGAGCAGCCGCAAAACAGAAAGTGCGTACTTGCATGATCTGTTGTCAGTTCAATCCAGGTAAAAGCGTCCCTGTAGAGCAAGGTGGATTTCATCCTCCCGATCACCCTTTTGAAGTCCTCCAGATGGATTATATCCAGATGGACCGCTGTCGAGGATTTAAATATGTTCTCGTAGTTGTCTGTGCTCTGTCCCGCTGGACCGAAGCTTACCCAGTCCCAGATTACACTGCTCCGACCACTGCCAAACAGTTGGTTCGTGAATTTTTCCCACGGTACGGCTTGCCTCGTGTTGTGTACTCAGATAACGGTCAGCCATTCTCGTCTGCCCTAATGAAAGAAGTTTCCTTGTTATTGGGATACCAGTGGAAGTTCCATTGTGTCCGACACCCAGAAGCAGCAGGCCTTGTAGAAAGGCATAATCAGACATTAAAGATTCGCCTTGCCAAACTATGTCAGGACAAAGGGGTCGACTGGATAGTCGCCCTGCCGGTGGCACTATTCTATATGAGAATGGTCGCCCATTCGAGATCAGGGCTATCTCCGTACGAAGTGGTCTTTGGAAGACCACCGAATATGTGGGGGACGCCCATTCCGAAAAAGATAACCGATGTTGATTCTAATATGTTGACAGATTACCTTGCCTCCTTGATGTCTGCACTCCAATCATGTCGTTCACAGGTTGCCGCTGCCTTCCCTGACAACACCGATGTGAAGGAGCATGATGTCCGCCCCGGTGACGTTGTTTTAGTCCGAAACTTCGACAGGAAAAGTCCGTTGGAGCCTCGCTGGAAATCTCCGAAGACCGTTCTTTTAACAACAAAGACCGCAGTCAAGTTGGAAGGAAGAAAGGGGTGGGTCCACCTAAGCCATATCAAAACATTCCCAGGACTGAAACCGGAACAAGACACACCCACCCCCACCAAAGACTCTGATATCAAAGACTTTTCCGAATGCAAACGAGAAAAAACTCCTCAAGAACAATATCGTATGAAGTTACGGGTGCACAGACATAATATCGACTCCAAAATATCGTTTGGACAGAATATCGAGTTTTAAATATCGTTTGGACAAAATATCGACTAGACAGAATATCGACAGCCAAAATATCGTTTTTAAGGTAAGTGAAGTAATATCGACTGTAAATAATATAGACAGTGAAAATATCCAAGTATATAATCTAGATAGTAAAAAATATAGTTTTTAAAATAATATTTAATTATTTATAGTGTTTTTATGTAATAATATGTGTGAAAAGTGTCATTTTATTTTATAATTATTTTTAATTAATGATTTTTTTAATTATTGTGTAATTTTATTATGTAGCGGGTTGTGGGTTTATAGGGGAATAGGGTGGGAAGTAATTTAATTATAATTAATTAAATATGTAAATTCATTAATTGGTAGTAATAATTAATTAATTGGTAATTAAATAATATATGTTAATTATTTAAAATTTAATTGGTAATTAATTTAATTTAATTGATTAATTTCTAATTATGTAAATTAAAATAACGTATTTTCTGTAGTGGGTTGTGGGTTTATAGGGGAATAGGGTGGGAAGTAATTTAATTATAATTAATTAAATATGTAAATTTATTAATTGGTAGTAATAATTAATTAATTGGTAATTAAATAATATATGGTATTTAATTAAAATGTAATTGGTAATTAATTTAATTTAATTGATTAATTGCTAATTATGTTAAATTAAAGGGGTATTTTTAGGGTTCAGGGTCAGTTTTTAGTTTTTGGGTAAAGGGGTATTTTTAGGGTTCAGGGTCAGTTTTTAGTTTTTGGGTAAAGGGGTATTTTTAGGGTTCAGGGTCAGTTTTTAGTTTTTGGGTAAAGGGGTATTTTTAGGGTTCAGGGTCAGTTTTTAGTTTTTGGGTAAAGGGGTATTTTTAGGGTTCAGGGTCAGTTTTTAGTTTTTGGGTAAAGGGGTATTTTTAGGGTTCAGGGTCAGTTTTTAGTTTTTGGGTAAAGGGGTATTTTTAGGGTTCAGGGTCAGTTTTCAGTTTTTGGGTAAAGGGGTATTTTTAGGGTTCAGGGTCAGTTTTTAGTTTTTGGGTAAAGGGGTATTTTTAGGGTTCAGGGTCATTTTGGGGTTTTTGGGGTACATATACAATATTGCCTATTATTTAATTAAATTTTGTTACTATATATATATATATGTTTTAAGAAATATGATTAAAAAAATATTATTTTTTTACTTTCATTAATTATTTAATTATTAAAAGTTATTTTAAGTATTGTTAATTATATTTTAGTAATTAATTTTTTATATTAATGTAATTAAACATTGTTTTTAGTAAAGTCGATATTTTTTACAACGATATTTTTGTAAACGATATTTTGTACTCGATATTTTTGTACTTACCTGTTTGTACATACAAACTCGATATTTTGGTTGTAGATATTTTTTCCTCGATATTTTGGGTAGTCGATATTTTGGTAGTCGATATTATTTCAGTGATCCGAAGTTACGATCTAGCAAGTCAGACAGTTTAATTGTTTAAGTCCTCCCCTAGGTGAATCGGTTAAATAGTTTCTGACATGTATCCCCTAGATCGAGTTAGAGAGAGAGAGGAAAAGAAAAGAACATATTGCAAATCACTTCGTAGTCACTGTATAGTGACACTAATAATCATGTTTATTATCAGTATATTAATAATCATTGCTAGTATCTTGTTATCGATATACTATCCTATCTTCAAGCGTGAACAATCTGCTTACAATGTCTCTGCTGAACACACTTTTAGTGAGTTACCTCCTCATGAGCTTTCCTACAGACTTGCGCTGCGCAACAATACATTCATTAGTATGTTACATCATTCTCATCAAACTAACAATGCTACAAACTGCTGGATATGTGGCCGACTCCCTCCCTACCAGAACTACAAGGGAGCCCTGCCTCTCTTTCCGTACCCGTTCACTCACAATGGCTCCTGCGGAGCATGGTTTAAGATAATTAATTCTCTAGATCCCGACACTGCTGTTTTCGATGGGGGTTGGGTTTGGGGAAACTTGAACTTGGTCCTACTAGACGTCTGTTACCCGGATAAGGAGGGACTCCCCATTAGAATAGGAACTGATCTAGAAAATGAAGTATATGGATTAGGTAATTACACAATTAGCCTTATGATTCTTACCGTCGAATCCGAAGCTGCACCAGTTCTACCTATTATGTCAGTACTGCCAGTCACTGGTGAATTATGTATCAAGAAGAAAGGTTCAGTACACTTAGGTCATAGTAAATGCACTACTGTGGTCGAATTCAGTGATGATGGAAAGTCATCTTTCAAAGCTATCAGTCATTCTTACTTTGTGTGTGGTCATACCGCATACATTCGTCTACCTCCAGATTGGGATGGTACCTGTTACATTGCATTCCTTCTGCCACCCGTTTTTCTGGCTCCTTCTGATTACCATAGAAATAGCAATCTAGTAAAGAATAGACCCAGAAGAGATGCCCCCCTTGTCGACTACACAGAAACGGCATGGGAACAGTACACTGACTTTAATAAAGGATTCTTTTTCTTCTTAGGCCCTGTCCAGAATAGTAAATTAATACGCAGATTAACTAGAACACTTGAAGCTGTAGTAAATGAAACTACCTCCGCCTTAGGAAACTTAACAGAGGAGCAGTCCGCTATGCGGGTTGTTGTCCTTCAGAATCGTCTTGTAATTGACGTCATCTTGGCAGATAGAGGTGGAGCTTGTAAGGTCATCGGGTCAAGCTGCTGTGTTTTCATTCCACAGAATGCACCATCTGTATATCAAGCTATCACCCGTCTTCATAAAATTGCAAATCAGATACATCAGAATCCAGGCACCTGGACTTGGTCCGGTTGGTTCTGGACAACGTTAACAGCTTGGGGATGGAAAATCCTATCCTTCCTAGGCATTGGCCTAGTCCTAGTATTCAGTTGCTGCCTGTGCCTACAGTGTGGGCCAGCGATTTGTGGACTATGTGCCACTTCTTGCATTGAACATTCCAGTTTTCACTCAAAACGTAACCGAAAGAAAGAAGAACAAATGATGTTACAAGAACAGACTGATCGATTCATGAGGATCGATATTTCATGAAGGGTCCGTAGGGAACAAGGAGGGAATGAGGAAAATTAAATTTTGGCCATGTTGTGTTCCCTAGCGCGTACCCCACCGACTCCATGTACCAGCTTAAAGTGCATGTAACTTCCCTCCTGTACCAGTTATGAAGACGCAAATACATTTGCGTCCACCGTCAACTTGTCCTCTTTCAGACGCACCATGAATGGATTATATAGTCCGTTCCTAAGTATGCTATGCCAACGTCTTTTTGTAGTACACTTTTCGCTTTTTCCTGCTCTAGCCAGAGTAGGCCCTGAATTCCTGCCATCTGAACCTCTTTTGTGGCTCCTGGCTCTGCCCAGGCTACCTCTGTACTCATGAACTATGCCCTATGTTCAGCGCGGCCCCTCGCGCTCAGCTCAAGCCTGCTTTCTGCCAAGACTGACTATAACCTTCGAGTTATCTGTTCCGCTCCCCGAGAATACATTCCTGCCTACTAGATCCTGTAAACATCCTCTCCAGCTGCAGAGCCAAGAGGCCGATCTGTCTTAATGCAAGTAATTCATAGCCTCCGTTGCCATGCTGCCATGGAAGGCCCCGTGCCCCCACGCTTCACATGTAGACACTCAGGCGCTTATACACGCATCCACAGTTAGCATAGAATAGCTTCTACCCTAGAGACCTTTCCGCCCAGATAGTATAGTTCCTAAACATCAGATATCAGATATGATAGAAGTACAAGTTGATCTGACATGCCAGACTTCTGTCTCTTTCCGTCAGTGTAAATGTCAAGACCCCTGCACCCCGTCAGTCACACGTCATGCAGCTGCGCGCGCATCCAAGCTTCCGATTTCTGCTGACATTGCAACATTCTGTTAGCACCACCCCTTTGGTGCCACCCACTTGCGTCACCTATCAGTGACGTTTCTAGCACACACCTCTAGTTCACGCCTAGTTTACGCCTCTTGATGATGTATTGGTACCACGTGTATACTGTTATCTTGTCTTCTCTCAGCTGTTACGCCTCTCACACTGAAACCTATGATGTAAATCAAGTATATAAGCTATGTAATGTCAATAAACGAGAGCGCGCGCTCATCTATCCCTTCTGACACCCCTGTGGTGGTCAGAACATGATATCCTGATTCCTTTATGAGGAATAAAACCCTTAGAAACTCTAACACCACGGACTCTGTTTTCTTTCCTTCTGATTGAGTTATTATTGATTAAGTACTTACCTGCCTAGAAATTAAGAGAGTAAATTAATTATTTAGCAGTGTGAAAAGGTATCAGGAACAAAAATAGACTACGGAATGTTCCCTTGGGTGTCTGTGAAGAATTGACACGCTTTTAATGAGCATAGATTGTTCTACAGCATGAGTGGATTCCTCAATGTGTTTTTCACCAAAAACAGATTTCAAGAGTCGCATATTTTTATTGACCGCCTTGCCCCTACCAAAATATATGGTGTGATGGCAAAACAGGGGGGAGGGGTAAACATTTGTCTGTACCAGGGATTCACAATACATATCAAGGAGAGCCACTAGTAAATGTAGGGTACAAACCTCCTATGTGACCTCAGAGTGAGACTTCAAGCACCTTTAGTTAGTGGTTAAACTAATGTCAGTGATGCCAATCTTCCAAAAATAAATGCAAGCTTTATACCATAAAAGCTAAGGGGTTATTGCATTTCCAAATGAATAGTTTGTCTTTGGAAAAGTGATTGTGGAGTATAATGTCATTTTTATAGTTCTGCTGAACATGTTGATGAAGTACAGTTATATTATGGAGTAGTCTTCCATTAGAACAAATTCTACAGCTAATGGATATGTAGTCTTCTGTCATTTACTTATCATTAGAACAAATTCAACAGTTCATGGATATGTAGTCTTCTGTAAATTACTTACCATTAGAACTAATTCTGCAGTTCATGGATATGTAGACTTCTCACATTTACTTACCATTAGAATGAACTCTACAGCTCATGGATATATAGTATCTCTCATTTGCTTACCATTAGAACATACTCTACAACTCATGGATATGTAGTCTTCTGTCATTTACTTACCATTAGAACAAAAACGACATCTCTTGGATATGTCTCATTGTATTTGGGAGTGGAGTTGGAATACATTTTTCTCAAACATGATTATTGTAACAAGATGGACAAACAACACTCTGGACATATGTGTGTCTGATTGCTTTTCTCTGTACCACTACAAATGTATGTTATTCTGTAATATATGTAAAGTGAATGCACTAGCTTTATGTTTCAACGCCGGTTTTTCATTCATGGTTAATAATTTTGTTATCCAAGATTTATTTTGTTTATCAAATTCATTTGATTTGTGTGTTTGCTTTAAATGGTTAAACACTTGCTTCGTTTATTTTTTATGATTCGATTCAATGTGTCATATATCATACACACCCAAATATCTGGATTAGGTATACTCAGTTTTATGAATGACTCCTTTGTTGGCCATGGATTGCAGTTGATTCTGTTACCCAAGCATGCTAGGTGTTATTGGGTTGCTCTTCTATTGTAACAGCTGCTCATGGTGGGCACCACGGTGTGAGAAATATAGTGGTCACAATAGAATGGACCTGGAAATAATGTGTTTGCATTTATTTGCAGTGTAGACTACAGAACAGTTTCAAAATAGGCGAGATAGGTTTGTAGAGACCCAGAAATAAAAGGGATAGACACACACACACACACACACACATGTTTGACTGACCAGGATATGACGTGGGCATAAAAAAAGTGTATCCGAAACTACATTCATAAGACAGATTTCGGCAATACTCTAGGAAAGGAAGGGTGCATGTATTCAGGGCTCATGAAAAGGAGGTGACAAAGGAACTGGAAAAATACATACTAGGAGATGCGACTAAATCAATGTCAGGGGAACATCACAAGGTTTTCATGGCTAAAATAGTGACACAAAGACGGGGAACTTCGCATCCACCATTGTATTTCTTAGGAAATCCTGCTGATGAAGTCATTTCCATCACTGCCAGCGAGCATTCCATCACTTGCCTCAGGTTACTACTGGGTTATACTAGTGGAGAGAAATTCATATCATGCTGCATTCCCCCAGAACCCATGGTCCCTGGAAGCAGGCATACTGTACTGTCATAACATGTTTATTTGTAAAGTCATGTTAAACTCTTGGGGTATCATGTCATTGTATAACAGATGTTTTTTGCCACTCAAATCAATGGTACTAACTTTATCAATTCTGGATGGATGACAGGCTATATGACCCTCAAGGTTTAGAGCCTTTGGCTAACCGATCAGTAACAGAGCCCTGGAGTTGAGGCCTTAGGTTGAGGGATCCTGAAGTGTTGCCTTGCCTCTTCCAGCTGCCTACCCAGATATCTGAAAAGGCTCTCTCCATTTTGGGAAAGGAGACATAGATGAGTCTTGCACTCCATTTTTGATGCTCTGTGGTTCAGAGCTTGTGACTGCCATCCCATTCTGCCTCAGTCTCAGGCACCCACATCTCCTGATAGCAATGTGCTGCAACTAAGGGTGGAAAATACCCTTTTTAACCCATGGTAAGCAGATGCGAAAATTCTGACAATGTTGCTGACTTTGTATCCCACTGCTTTCAATTTAAAAAAGTACAAGAAATGCAGACAAAGTGAACTTCAGCACAGGAAAGCTTGGAATGAGGAATTTGCGTGTCTTCCAACACTGTTGAGTCCAACAATGTAATTAATTGTTCATTACACTGTCCAGCCCCATCTGGGAAGAGCTTAGAAAAGCCCCTCTGTTGGGTAAATCAGCCACCAGGGCTTCTCTAATGTCTGCTCTCAGTCCTCACTGTAGCCCAATGATGCTCCTAGAATCACACATTCGAACTACAGCAACAACTGACCTAGCAACCCTTTGCAGCAGAATGTAATGCTTAAAACTAGGGTGATACAAAAAATTACATTAAAAGCATGGTCATGACCACACACATAAGTAACACGCAATGCATTTAATAGTGCTTAGCAATGCAATACTTTCCCACTCAGGTAAATGGCTTTTTAAATTCCATTAAGTAAGGAATTAAGGGGAAGCCAGGGATGTAAGGATTTTTGAAGTTTCGGGGATAAGTAAGAGAATGGAGTTTTAAGGGTTTTAGGTTCAGTGATTGATAATGGTAATGAGTAACTGTTTTTTTATTGTTCATAGATGGGTAATGGTAGGGGTTAGTAATTGGTATGAAGGGTTCAAAGATGGGATGGATACTGGGTAATAGGGTAGTTTTAGGGTTCAAGAATTGGTATTGGTAAGGAGTTTTAAGGGCTCTTAGGATCAGGGTTAGTAATAATAATTCACATTTGTAAAGCGCGAACAATCACCAGTAAGTGTCTCTAGGCCACGGGGGCTGTCGGGAAGATTAAGCAGGATATTGCCCAGAGTCACATGGTGCTGGGCTATCCTACCGCCGGAGCCGAGGATCAAACCGTGATCCCCAGATTCTAGCGTCAGTCACCCTGGCCGCAGCGCCACACCTCTCCCTTAGGGTAAGGTTCCTGTTACTTAAGGTTTTTAGGGTTCCGAGATGGGTATGGCTATGGGGTAGTAAAGAGTTTTAGGGTTTCAAAAGGTTGGGGGAGGGTAATGGTAGTAGTAAGGGGTTTCAAATGTAGGGAAATAGGGGGTTAGATGAATTGTGTGTGCATGTGTGTTTGTGTGTGTGTATATATCAGTTGTTGCCATGAACAATATGTGCTAAAAACTATGATGTAATACAATGTGTTATAAAGGTCAACATGTTGTATTTCATGCGTGGTAATAGGCATGCATGGTAACAATTTATGTTCCTCTGCAGCAACCCTCCCTTATTGACTTTTTCTTCACAGGTGGACAGATGTGTCAGTCTCAACTCCATGCTTTAGGGTTCAATGATACATTTAATTTTATTTTGTCACTACATGTGGGTAAATTCATCTGTAGACATTTCTCCGCACACTGCCCTCGTTCAGCTCCATTAGACCCAGACACCAGTATACAACTTTGGGGAATGTCAGCACACAAGGCTGTTATTCGTCATCTGTGTCATTGGTTCTCATGGGACTATTGTTACTCCTGCCTCAGAAGCCCCAATTTGGGTAACTCTAGGACATGAAAACACATGTGTGGAGCCATAGCCACCTTGCATTGTAAGTAAATTCAGGATTGTTAGAACTGGGGGTCTCTAGTTGGCAGAGGTAGGTACCACTATCCAAATAGGGACCCTTGCTTCTAGTCAGGGTAAGGAGGAAAGCCTATGAGATAACCCCTGCTCACCCCCTTCGTAGCTTGGCACGAGCAGTCAAGTCTTATCAAAAAGCAATGTGTAAAGTATTTGTACCAACACTCACAGTAACACAGTGAAAACACCACAAACTGACTCCACAACAGTTTAGAAAAATAAAGGTATTTAATCTAAGCTACACAAGACCAAAACGACAAATCCAACATACACAGTTCAAGAATATGGTTGCAAAAGAGTTCTTAATGTTCTTAAGGTTAGCGATAAAATTATCCACAGTGCGTCACAGTTTAGCCACAGTACCTTTGTTAGCAATAAAAAGTTCCAAGCACAGAAGCTGTAGCGGTGAAAAACAAGCGATGCGCTGCTCCTGATACCCTGGGGAGGCGTTAGAGACAGCCCCACTGCAACAGCGGGTGTGTTGTGACAAATCCGGTCTGTATAGGGAGGAAGGCCACTTGTATGGAATCCGGTGCGTAGGTTCTGTAGGAAGTTTTCACCTGAAAAGGCACGATGCGATGATTCTCGGGTGTTGCGTCGATCTCCGGGGCAACGATGCGTGGTCCAGCGGCAATTTCCCTTACACAGCTCCTTGATGCCCTGGCTCTGCGATGATTCTCACAGTGTCTTGATGCAGTGATCTCACCCAGCAGCAGCAGGTTCTGCGACTATGTTCGCAGTGGCGGAAATCTTCCCACTAGCGAAGGGTGCAACGTCTTTGGGCAGCAGCGACAGGCGCTGCGACGATCTCGTTCTTCGTAGCAGCAGGAATTGCAATACCGTTTCTGTAGCAAAGTATTTAAAAGCTTGACTTCCAGTTCCCCAACTGAGGTACAACTTCCAGAGGCACCAAACATGGGCCACACACTCCAGGAAGGACAGAACTCTCTCAGTAGAGTTCAGGGATGCTGGGGGTTAAGTCCTTTTGTTCCCGGGACTTCATAACAGGGAGCCAGCTCTCTCTCAGGCCCTTGGAGATTCCTTCAAGCAAGGGGACACAGCACCAAGCAAAGTCCTTCCCCTCTCCTTGGCAGCAAAGCAACAGCACGTCAGTCCAGCGGGGCAACAGCAGGACAGTCTTCCGTCTTCAGTTTCAGTTTTTTCCTTGGCAGAGGTTCCTTCTTGATTCCAGAATGATCTAATTTTCTGTTGTCAGGGGTACTGTACTTATACCCCCAAAAGTCTTTGTTTTCTTTATGCAAGTGGGCCCTGAGCCAGGTGTGAACCAGTTCTGGGTGTTCCTTGAGGACTTTGTTTTTCTGGTTTCTCCTTTCCTTTCAGAGTGAGGGGCAGGGTACTCAGCCACCCAGCAGGAGGTGGAGCCAGCATTGTGGAAGGCAGGCACAGCCCTATCCAGGCCCAGGTGCTATCTCCTCATACCAATCAAGTTGCAAATACAGTCGTTCAGCCTAGGGCTGACTCAGCCAGCCTCCTGGGGAATCCCCAGCCCCTGTCACTCTCAAACCAGACATTCAATTCACAAACAGGCCAAGGCACACAGAAAGGCCAGACAAGAGAACAGCAACTTTCTAAAAGTGCTATTCTCAAACACAGGTGTTAAAAACCACCTTTCCTAAAAGATGTGTTATTAAATTCTGAGTTCAGGGATACCAGACTTTTATGTCCGACCTTGCTCCTATGAGAAGATATGGTGGTAAAACACACAAGATGATGGATGGAATGTTGCACAATGGCAAAACATTCACCCCCAGGCACAGACCTGGGTTTAATCCATTGTTATTTTGCTCACAAAGCCACCCAAGTTCAGACAGGGCCATATACAAATAAGTCTTGGCCCTGTGCCTCATGGGAACAGTCCAGCTCGAACTGCCAAGCCATGTCTTCCCTGGACCGGAATCAAGCATCCTAGGACCGGTTTCTGGCTATCAGCCATCTTCAGCCAGGATAGCTTGAATCCAGTGGCGTAGTGAGCACGGGACCCACATCTGGGCATACCCTTCCCACACAGAGTGAACAGCAAAACACACAAGATAATGGACGGAATGTTGCACAATGGCAAAACATTCACCCCCAGTCACAGATCTGAGTTTAATCCATCGTTATTTTGCTCACCAAGCCACCCCAGTTCAGACATGGCCATCTGCAAATCAGTCTTGGCCCTGTGCCTCATGGGAACAGTCCAGCCTGAACTGCCAAGTCATGTCTTCCCTGGACCAGAATCAAGCATCCTTGGACAGGTTTCTGGATATCAGCCGTCTTCAGCCAGGATAGCTTGACTCCAGTGGCGTATTGAACATGGGACCCACGTCTGGGCATACCCTTCCCACATAGGGTGAACAGCAAAACACACAAGATGATGGACAGAATGTTGCACAATGGCAAAACATTCACCCCCAGTAACAGATCTGGGTTTCATCCATCGTTATTTTGCTCACCAAGCCACCCCAGTTCAGACATGGCCATCTGCAAATCAGTCTTGGCCCTGTGCCTCATTGGAACAGTCCAGCCTGAACTGCCAAGTCATGTCTTCCCTGGACCGGAATCAAGCATCCTAGGACCGGTTTCTGGATATCAGCCGTCTTCAGCCAGGATAGCTTGACTCCAGTGGCGTAGTGAACACGGGACCCACGTCTGGGCATACCATTCCCACATAGGGTGAACAGCAAAACACACAAGATGATGGACAGAATGTTGCACAATGGCAAAACATTCACCCCCAGTCACAGATCTGGGTTTCATCCATCGTTATTTTGCTCACCAAGCCACCCCTGTTCAGACATGGCCATATGTAAATCAGTCTTGGCCCTGTGCCTCATGGGAACAGTCCAGCCCGAACTACCAAACCATGTCTTCCCTGGACCGGAATCAAGCATCCTAGGACCGGTTTCTGGCTATCAGTCATCTTCAGTCAGGATAGCTTGACTCCAGTGGCGAAGTAAGCACGGGACCCACATCTGGGCATACCCTTCCCACAGATATGCTGGTAGCCACTGTAGCCAGCATTCCCTATGATAGCCTTACAATAGTGACAAACGAAAATGGCTGTAATTCACTACCAGAGCATGTCACCGTCACTAGTACATGCTATACCTGTCACATACACTGCACCCTGCCCAAGGGGGTATCTTGGGCCTTCCATAGGGGTGACCAATGTGTACAGAAAGGGAAGGGTTAGGCCTGGAGGACATGGCAGTTCACAGACTGCTCACAGGCACTGCGGTGGCAGGCCTGAGACTCCATTTTAGGGCTACTCATGTGGGTGGCACAATCAGTGCTGCAGGCCCACTTGTAGCATTTGAATCACCAGCCCTGGCACACTCAGTGCACTTTACTAGGGACTTCTTGGTAACACAAATATGCCAATCAGGGATAACAAATTACCATAACAATTTACACAGAGAGCATATTCACTTTAGCACTGATCAGCAGTGGTAAAGTGCACAGAGTCCTATTGCCAACAGCCACAGGTCAGGAAAAATAAGGGAGGAAGAAGCAAAAAGTTTGGGGATAACCCTGCAAGAAAGGCCAGTTCCAACAAGGATTGAATGTCTTTTTGCCTTTTTTCTATTGTCATGCTTCTGGGAAAGAAATGTTCCTGTCAACTATTGTTCTTTCCAGTTGCATGCCACACTTTTCTTTTCTTGGGTGACTCCAATCCCCACAAGCCAAAGCACCAGGAGATGCCAACGTTGCCTTCCTGCACCAGGAGACACATAAAAACACCTCAGGGCTCCTGCAGTGCGGGAGCTCTTTCCAGCCGCAAGCCGCACTTTACCTGGGGGACTCCAATCCCCACAAGCCAAAGTGATAGGAGGCGCCACCGTTGTCTTTCCGCACCAGGAGGCACATAAAAACACTGCAGGGCTCGCAAAGCCCAGGCCAAGGGCGGGCCTGTCTTCGCCCGTCAGCGGCCGGGCTGAGCAACCCCTCCAGATTTTTCTGACAGAGGCAACCAGGGACCACATCTTCAACTAAAGTGGGTGAGCGTTGAGATAATTAACTGTGATATCTAAACTGAGGCTTGAAGGAGGCCTGAGGGGGGTTTTACACACTCTTCAGTGACTCTCAATTCTGTACTTGTGAGAATGGTGGACATAATTTAAAACAAAATTGATTTCACAGAGCGGCGCTTGTCACTTGACTATGTGGTGCCTCCTCATTCGCTATCTACTGAAAGTGTTATGGAGGGGGGCACTGCTTCTAATCCCAATCCGGTTGCCGCAAACAAGGAAAGCACAACACTGCCAGGCTCTCCACACATTCAATCATGTAATGATGAGAGTATTACTATGCCAAAAATCCCCATTATTCAACATACTTCACCTAGACAAGCAAATGCGCAGACTGCCACGCTTTCATCAGCGACAACTGCACAAAATGTGGTAGGCAAAAGGAAAAGGCCAGTGAATAAATAGACAGGAAGCAAAAGGAAACAACCACCAAGAACAGCAGCTAGCAGCAACCATTTGCTTAAGTGGTCTCAACCTGTCCAACCTGCCCAACATGAGAAAACCCAAAACATCACAAAACTCCCTTAGCAACTAGCCTCGCCACAACACGATGTACCGGCAGCTAATAAAATATCAATTATTAACAATGCCATCTCAGTACCCCCCCACCCTACGAGGACCCCTCCTTTTGCAACACCTTATGCGATAAAATCAGCAACATTTTGGATATTACATTTAAACCACTGCTGGAGAGACTGACAGCTCCTGAGATGAAATTTGGTCCCTCAACCCGTTCCGACAAACCACCAAATACTGATAAAAGTACAGAGTGTTACCCTGGTAATGCGCCCTGCTGCATACCTCAATCTAGGGCCCTGCAACACACACAGTAGCACACACATTGCTCAATTTAGCTCAGTGTGATACTACTTCTTATAACCTTCAGGGTCCCACTCAACTGCTTGGACTCCATAGTCAACCCCCAGAAGGCGGGAGTAGGCCATTTATTACCAGTCACTGGAAGAAGGAAATCATTATTAATTCCTACTGTACTTTTTGTAGGAAAAAATGTGCTAACCCCACAAACATTTCAGCACTGCAAGCACCTAAGCACTCCACAGGCACCCTGGATCTCTCACCGGCAGCATGCCCTTACGAAGGGGTGCTGGCAGGGGTCCCACCACTAAGGACTAAACAAAAAGAATCTGAGACCTGAGAAACAAAAGCGCTGATTGGCTAATCAAAAATAGAGGTCTTAAGCCCTCTGATATTAATAAAGTATTAATGGTTCAGAGGGTGGATTGGTTAGGGCGTTCAGAAAAAAGTATTGTGGGGGACTGCATTGTGATTAACTTACGTACAATTTGCTATCCCATCGGGAAGATACGAAGGCCCCCACTACAAACATCTGCTGCCTGCCACTTGGCTTTTTCTGTAAGCCTACGATGGAAAGGATGAGTCCCACCTACCCCCCTTATCTCATTGGAAAACAGATTTGCCGTATTAGACTGTTTGGACAGGTTAGACTGTTTGGAATCTCCTCCCACAGACAGAGCCGTTCTAACTAACCCTGTGCCTGCTACAGACCCTTCCCCCCAAAGATGCTTGGGCCCTGCTTAACTGAAAGTTTGGAAAACAACACCTTGAAAATTTTGAGCAGGAACATAGCGGGATTGCACTGCCAACTCTCAAGCCTGAATGGTTTTCACTCATCTTCCAGTATGACATCCTAATGCTCCAAGAAACGTGATCCACAAAAGAACAGCAAATGAATGGCTTTGTTGGCTTTCATAACTAAGTATCCCCATCAAGTTCTGGCCAAGTCAGTGGGGGCCTAAAGACCTGGGTCAACATTAAAGCAGGAGGAAGAACTAAGGTTGTTAAAACATACAACACCAACCTCTCAAGGATAAGAATCAAAAGGGGAGGCACATTATACCTAATAAATTGTTATAATAATGATTTTATTAATGCACCAAACATCAACCTTATCTCAATATCCGATCACATTCCTTTCTCCAATATAATATTTTAGATAGCGGGCCACTAAGGGAAATATGTATAGGAAGTGATTTTAATATAAGACTTCATTCAGCTTCCACCTACAATCTACATATACGAAATCCACACTTTTTATAAAGGACATTGCCACTGATAACAATATTGATGGCAGGGGATATAAGCTGATTTCCCTGCTGGCCACCCACGATTTAGTTAATGTTATGGATCCCACACACACTGATATAGATATACCCCCTACTTTCACAGGACATGGTCACAGCTCCATCATTGATTATATTGTTATATCTTCTTTTTATAGACTTTCTATCACATGGCAAGGTAATTCCCTCTAGCTGCCGCGATCATAATCCTATAGAAGCATATATAATGTTGACTCCCAGGCCAAAGTACTGTAAGGAGATTGGGGTGCAACATCTTGATCCCTCTACAGATGCTCTAAGACTGAAATGGAGATCTGGTGCACCTGAATGTCTATTCCAGAAGGTTATAGAGGAAATGTACCCCTTAGTACAGGCATGCCTCACTGAGGCTGATACTGCCAATGCTGCAGTACATCTCTGTGACTAAATAAAAAAAGAACTAATGCTCCCAAATCTCGAACATACTAGCAGACCACAGTGGTTCAATCTGGATTGCTTGCGTGCCAATAATAATTAGCAGTGCATCCTTAAGACCACACCGTAGAACCTGATTGCTGTAGCAGAAGCACGTAAACTACAAAAGTGGGCACTACGAATAAGAAAAGTTGAATTGGTGACTCAACAATGGGAATCACTTATTCTACCTGCAAACGGGAAGAATTGAAATCTCTTCTGGGCCTCAGTTAAAAAGATTAAACAACTGAATTGCACAGATTGCACAGATATAAAGATTGGCTGTTATATCTCCAGTCAGGACTGGGATAATAACTTCTCTAAAATGTATAGCCAGGCCAACCTACCCATAGACAACCTGCCAGATCCTGATTTTAGTTTAATTCAACTGACTCTGGAAGAGGTAGAGGAGGTATTACAACAGAGTGTGCAGGATAAGGCACCTGGTCCTGACGGAGTGCCAATAGAGCTCTTAAAAATACAACCTGACATTCTGGGCACCTTAACTATTGATTGTTTTTAATAGCCTCGCTACTGCCTCTATTCGATGACTGGTGGTACAGACAACTCTAGCCCTGCTGTTCCCTTCCATGTTTTCCGACAAGCCGAGAAGCCATGATACCATGAGTTTGAGGAGTGTGAGAGCAGAGCAGAGTGGTCCGGTCCGCCGAGAATGCCGAGACCGGTGTTGTGTAACCCTACATATGTTAGGTGGAACATACCGTACATGTGTACTCTCTATGTCGCTTTCTCCTGAAGTTTGTTCACTGTGTTCCAATTGGTTGTGCACCTCACACATCATTTGGAGTCCTTCCCCCTATTTAGCTTGCGTCACTGTTCGGCTG
Organism: Lissotriton vulgaris; assembly: GCF_964263255.1. NCBI lineage: Eukaryota > Metazoa > Chordata > Amphibia > Caudata > Salamandridae > Lissotriton > Lissotriton vulgaris. The sequence continues at coordinate 455,624,532 of NC_141696.1, read as the reverse complement.
TCATTCGAGCCCCAGCTGTTCCTTCGCAGTCATCTCTTTCTCCAGCTCACTGCAGGCCTTTGTAATGGTAATCAATAATTTATTCAAAGTATATTCGTGTGAGGCTTTATTTGAGTAACCCTGCCACTTCAACCGACGCTGAGAATGCCGCCGTGCTTCTGAGTTGCCGGTGGCCCCCGCTCCAGCCCTCTGCTTGCTCTCGCTCATTCCGCTCACTCCGCCATTCCAGCTTCCTGCTTCTGCCTTCGCCCGGAGGGTTCATCAAGGACTGGGCTGTTCTGTTCCAGGGGCGGCTCTAGGTTCATGGTGGCCCTGGGCAAGGAGCGTAGGTAGGGGGCCCCGGAAGAGGGGGTCCGGGTGGGGCAGAGCGCGGAGGCCAGTGAAGAGGAGGGGTCATGGTGTTTGGAAGTTGTATAGAGCCAGAGGCCACCAAATCCCTGCCAGGGGCCCCCACACAAATATGTATCCATCCTCAGAGGATTATTATATTAAGGATATATATTGATGTGGTGGCCCCTGGGATTTGGTGGCCCTGTGCAGGTGCACAGCTTGCACATGCCTAAGGCCGGCCCTGTCTGTTCGCTGTCTCCTCTTTGCAAAAACAACAACAACAAGCAGCAGAGCAAATAGTCTGCAGCTGTGAGGCAGGCGGAGCAGTGGAGTAGGTGGAGCAGGTCTACTGGAGGTTGCGGGATGGCTGTGCTGAGCTGTGCTAAGCCTCAGGAGTTTTCCTGCCCTGCCCAAGACACTTTGGACCTCTGGGCTAAGGAAAGCAGGCTCAGGACCAGGGGACCATTGGACTACAAGACTACAGGACCACACAGGATCTTAGGAGCTGATGTCCCGTAACATCCTGGAGTGCCATAGTGCTGTTCTCCTTACACAGCAAAACAGGAGAGAGGTGAGATATCGAGGGGAGAGGCGAGAGGGGGCGAGTGGAGACGCAGAGACATGAGTGCAGCTCTCCATTTGAGAAGCTGCTAAGAGAGAGCTTGGTGATACAACGGAGGTGGTATGTTATGTTATGTTAGGAGGTTTTTGTAAAGCGCACTATCACCGTAGGTTTCCTGGCGCTGATTGGGATACTGAGAGAGGCAGATTAGAGTTTATCCAGATTGGGGGAAGAGCCAGGTTTTAAGGGACTTACGGAAAAGGATAAGTGATGTGACAGATTTGAGAGAAAAGGGAAGAGAATTCCAGAATGTAGGGGCAAGATATGAGAAGCTTCGGCCTCCCATCCTTGTAAGCTTGAAGGGTGGGATGACCAGGAGGTGAAGATGGGAGGATCTGAGAGTGCGGGGGGGGCAGTAGGGGGTGGTAAGAGATTTCAGAAAACTAGGTGAAGGACCAGTAAGGGACTTGAATACTAGGCAGCCGATCTTGAAGGCTGCCCTGAGATTGATAGGGAGCCAATGCAGTTTAGCAAGGAGGGGCTTGGCCGACTGCCATTTGGGGGTCCTAAATACAAGACGCGCCGCTTGGTTCTGCACGACCTGTAGCCTGTGAAGCAGGTTTTTTGGCAGGCCATGATAAAGAGAATTGGAAAAGTCCAAACGGGACAGGACTAAGGCCAGAGTGACTTGAAGTAGGACTGCGGGGGACAGGAGGTAAGCAACCTTCCTGATCCTGTGGATCTGATACATGCAGGAGGAGACCACTGCCCCCACCTGGGCCTTGAGGGAGAGTTCGGAGTCAATAATGACACCCAAGCTCTTCACAGATGTCACAGGGACAGGGGGAGGACCGAGTCCAGAAGGCCAGAAGTGTGGACCCCAATGGATGGAGCTCCTACCAGGAAGAAGGAGCTCTGTCTTTCCGGGATTCAGCTTAAGCTGATTATGGCTCATCCAGAGAAGAATATGAGACATAACAGAATGGAAATTAGAGACAGCAGAAGGGGTGGAGAGAGGAAAGATGAGTTGTAGGTCGTCAGCGTAGTTAAAGACGGTGACGTCCCACTGCCTCAGAGAAAGAAGAAGGGGGCGAAGATAGAGATTGAAAAGGAGGGGGGACAGAGAAGAACCCTGGGGGACACCGCAAGTGGAGGAGACTTTGGGTCCACGAAAGGTCCCCAGACTGACCGTCTGAGACCTACCAGATAGAAAGGAGTGGATCCAAGCCAGCGCCGGGCCCTGGAGGCCGGCCTGCTCGACACGGAGGATAAGGATGTCATGATCCACCGTGTCGAACGCGGCCGACAGATCTAACAAGACCAGGGCCTGGGGGATGCCCTTGTCAGCATTGTCTCTCAGAGTGTCGAGCACGGCTAAGATGACTGCCTCCGTGGAGTGGCCGGGTCGGAAACCGGCTTGGTTGGGCTCCAGGAAGTTCGAGTTTTCGACAAACTGTGAGAGGCTAGCCGTAACATGGGCTTCCAGGATTTTGGAGAGATAGGGAAGGAGGGAAATAGGTCAGTAATTGGCTGGGCCGATGGGTCGGCCCCTGGCTTCTTCAGGAGAGGAACTAGAACGGCCTCCTTAAAAGAGCCAGGCACCGTGCCCGAGGAAAGAGACGAGTTCAGCAAAGCAATGGAAGGTGGCACAGCTAGGTTTGGGTGACAGCCAATCGCCTGCTCACTTTTCCCCATCCTGTTCCCCTGTGTATCCTGCTGCTCCCTGTTTGCTCCAGACTGTCTCCTATTTCCAGCCTGTCTCACTTGCCCTGCTTATCCTGCTCATCTTGCTTCAGGAGTTTAAACCTCAACCTCAACTTGTAATCCCCAACAACTTTTAACATTTAGCATATCCTGCATCTCAAGCATCTCTGCATCTCTGCATCCTTAATTCTGGTTACAGCCTCCCACAGCTACAGTTACAATCAAGCTAAGAGAACCTGCTAAGAGACTCTAGAGGTTTATTCTGAGGAATAATAGCTTTCAACGAGTCAGTCATAGCAAAACATAATGAGTTACCATCCTTCAGAAAGCATGTTTGATATAAAGACAAAACAACAAAACGAAAAACAAAACAATTAGTTCTATTACCTCATCCAAAGAGCGGCCATGAGGTCTGGTAGAGAAAGAAAGTCTCTAATAAACCTAAGAACACAGACAACAACAACAAAGTGTACAAAAATAAAAACCACAAAAAGGAAAAAAGAGAGTGACAGTGGGAACAGCGGCAATGGCAACAGTCCTCATGGGTTTGACCCAGACAACCAAAAAACAAAATGTGGAAAGCTTGAAAGAACAAAAGATAACCCGGAGGCCAACAACTCTCAACTTCCCTCAAAATATCCTCACCAAAACTATAATTCAAAAAAGCTAAACTATAAAAGAGAGGATATAATCATCAGAAATAGGAACTAAGCATGGGCGAATTTTGCGAATCTCGCGTTCGCGAATTTTGCGGATTTGCGAACTCGCAATCCGCAAAATCCGCGAATTCTCGCGAATTTGCGGATTTTTTTTTGTGTGTTTGTGCGGGTTTCTGCCAGTTTGCGAGGGTTTTGTACAATTTCGCAAATTGCGAACTTACCTGTCGGGTCGCAAGTTTCGCGAACTTGTTGTTTCTACGTGTCCAGCCTGTTTGGGACACTCTTCTTCATCACTGCCACTCTCTGTCATCACTGCCACTCTCTGACTACTCATGCCACCCTCTGGCCCACCCATGCCACCCTCTGTTTCATCACAGCACCCTCTGGTTGTCCAGGCAGTGTACATTATTGTGGCAACGCAAGCACACCTTCCCTGCCTCAAGTGACCTGAATTAATTTGGGGCTGATTAATGTGTCACAGAATATTTTTTTAGCTGGCACCTGCTTCCTTAGTGCTTCCTGATTAGTGATCTTTTGCACTTGCTAAGTGCTTTCATTGTTGCAAAATTAGTTACAACACCTGCCCTGCCCCAACTGACAATAATGAATTAGGGGCTGATTAATGGATTTGAACTTCCAGCCTGGCTCCTGCTTGTCTCCTTTAGCTGTAATTCAGGACCTTTGTGGCATATGTGTAACTATTCTGAGGTTCAGAGCAGGGTCACATAATAGTTGCAACTGGCAACTGAACTCTGGAGGGGCCCCTCAGGAAGCACTACAGGAAATGGCTACTAATGATGAGCCTGAACTTTTGAACCTGGTAAGTAGTTTCAGTTTTGCTAAGATCGTATTTCTGCAATTTTGCACTTATTCGCGGGGCGCGAAGTTGTACTGGGAAGCCGCGAATTCACGCGAACAGTGCGAGCAGTGCGAGCAAAATCCGCTGCTCGCGGATTTGCGGATTTTGCGGGAGATTCGCGAATCTCGCGGATTGCGAATTTACCGAAAATCCGCAAAATCCGCGAGCGAAACGGATTTTCCGCCCATGCTTAATAGGAACAGTTACTGAGACAGAAACTATAGTTAATGTGAGCCTTAGCCCTGTTATTCAAGATCGAATACGTATAAAGGGCTCATCTCAGTTGAGAAATCCTTGCTCATTTCAGGCCAAGATTTATATACAAAGTTTTCCTTTCTCCAAACCAAATCCATCCTCATAACCCTTCATAAAACCTCAAACAAATCGAATTGCTGCATTAATTCATTAAAAAGAATCTCCTTACTCCAAAGTAAGGGGATATATCAGTAGGAGCCCCAAAACATTTCAATAAAATTAAGAAGAAAAGGACAAGTCTGACACAACTAGGGGGTTTAGCGCAAAAATGTAGCACAGTAGTATCAGAACCCCAGTCTATGGAGACAATAAAAACAACCTGTGATCTCACCTCAGGCTGGAGAGAGACCCTGCAGATCATCAAAGTGGTATCACCTGAGAAGGCGGAATCACCCGAAAAATATTCAACACCAACAAACACCCGGCGTAAGAAAAAAGGACAGGAAGGAACAGGAAATTAACTTTTCAGATTCAACACCCGAAAAATCAGCTTCACCAGCTCACAAGTTCCCCAGTTCCAGAAACGGAAGGAGGACCTAAGGCCCCCCTTAGAACACCACTAGGAAATCCTCCTTCTTCAGAAAAATCTCAAAAAAGAGAGAGCAGGTCCCACGAGACATTGAGGAGACCCCCCGTTAGCAAACAAAAAGACCTTCACATCAGAGTAACAATCAAGAGGATTAACTTCAGAAACGTATGCCAGTTATGGTTTCTCTAGCTTGCAGAGCACCAATCAAAGCCGCCCAACACACAATAAAGAAGCAGGTCAGCTGCTCACAAGACATTCTCAATGAGCCTCAGCAACCACTAAGGATAACTTATCAACACAGCACAGCGGTGCAGGACAAAATTGGGAAACAAAATGGCCCATTTCCAATGTTGCAAGATAGCACTGATGATAGATTAAATAGCTCTGATAAAACAAGGCCTGAATCTCACATCACCATTAATAGGGATCTCTTTCAGCCTTTGAATCATGAACCCTATAACGAAGAAGAGATAAATACCATTATCTTCTCCCCCACTATAAATCAGGTCAAGGAGATATCTTAAACAGAGGGAACGTGCTATGACTTCTGCAATCTAACCCCAACCTAGCTAATATAAACACCTCGGAGTTACTGTCAATCAAATTTCTGCCAAACTACAGTCATTCTAGCTCTGAAAAAAAAAAACAGATTCCAAAGAAAGAAAGCCTTGAAACCAGTGCCAAAACCACCATATCCAGGACCTTAGACACCAACATCCAAAACAGAGGGCCCTCCTCAACACTAAAGGGAGCAGGGGGCTGCTCTCCAACTCAAGGTCAATCTCCTTTGACACATTTTTCACCAACAAGTAACTGGCAGAGCATAAAACGTACAATATCATCAGCACAATCAAATTGACATCGGTAGTCCAATTTCCTGAAACCACAACCGGCTAACAATGAAATCAACTTACGCATCTGGAATATGAATGGGTTGGAGTCCAAATTAAGTGACAAAGAAGTCTTAAAATATTTAAAACTCTACAACATAATTTTTCTTCAGGAAACCTGTGAAGAAAAATCCTTTGAGTTACAAGGCTACACCTCTAGTTTTATCCTGGCAACAAAGGGATTCGATTGTGGTCGTCGTTCAGGGGGTCTCTTGTTCTTATCTTCAATAACACAAATAAGTCAAATTTTTCCAATAAAGATCAGCATTACTCCTCCAAGTTGCATCCGTGCTTCAACAGTAAAACTGTACCTTAATCAGACTGCTCAAAAGGTAATAATGATAAATATCTATGTACACCCAAAACACAAACTGAAAGCAGCTAAGGAGCTGATTAAATAACTAAAAAGAATAATTGAAGAAGAGGGCTCTGATCACATCATACTGGCGGGTGATGTTAATATGCACCTCTTAGGGAGAGACCAGGATGACGACTTCATACAGAAACTTACAGGTGCATGGGGAATTCCGGCTCAAGGCCCCTCAAAAAAGTCAAACCAGCACAATGCTTGAAGTACCTCATTCAGTAATTAGAACATCTAAACCTGAAAGCAGTAAATGGTTGTTATAAGGGGGATAATCAACCAGCTCCAACATATCATTCAACTAAAATATCCTCCCACCTGGACTTTACTTTTATGCCTTTAACTTTGTTCAATAAAAAAGCCTTCTTTGAAATAGGCAATAATGTGTCTAGTGACCACATGCCGCAGGAGTTGACCCTTAAAACAAAGTCTATCTCATCATTGGAGGCAGACAAAAATACCTTAAGCAATTAAGGTGTAACTCAATTAATATGAAAGAAGTATCAACTACTGCAAAAGATATATTCAACCAAGCACATAAAAACTTCCCTCAACCGTTGGAAAATTGGGATAAACTTGTCGCGTCACTCAGAGATAAATTATTAACTAAAACTGCCCAGAAACAAATTAATAAGGCCGTTATTTCAATAAAAATTGTAACAAGCCCTGTCTCTAAAAAACTGAAACAAACCATAAATTATACTTTAAGGCAACTCTGTAAATCACCGGAAAATCAAAGTTTGCAGCAATCCCTCTGCAAATCTAAGGCTCTTTTAAAGAGAAGGATAAGGGCCAGGAAACGAGCTAAGAACAACGATTTATGGGCTAAACTCCGCTATGGAGCAAACTTGAAAAAAGTGCCAGGTTTTGGCACTCTATCAATAGACTACCGCTTGCCTACCCATTTGGCCTTAATTCTAATATCTCCGAAGCGGCCTGGGTCGATTTTCCGTTCAATCATTTTAACGACGCAGAACCAACACCAGCTTCTTCCAGTAGCTTGGGAAATTAAAGCATCAGCAGATCCCCAAAAGAGACAGCACATCAAAACCTGCCCCTCCAGAGAGAAATTTCTGGCTAGTCTCCACTCAACAACATGGGGAAACGGATTCAGGATCAGCCCAACGTTGCTTTTCAAGTACAACAGAGACACTTACCATACCAGTAGCACCTCTGATTAGGAAACAAATAGCAAAGGGAAGATTGACAGGAGATCCAGGCCCCAACGGAATTTCACCAATACTGTACAAGCACAATCCAGGATTCTGGAGAAATGTATTAGAACCTGTTTTTAAATATACACTTGAACCATCCACAATTCCAGAGACCTGGAGAGGTTCAATCATAAGCCCAATTTACAAACAAGGCAAGAGGTCTGAGCCGAAAAATTGCCGCCTGATAGTCCTTATAGACATCGAGGCTAAATACTATGCTGGGCCTATTTTAAACGATCTAACCACCTGGGCTTCAGATAATCACATAATTCCACCAACACAAACAGGGTTCTGGCAAGGATAAGGCACATGAACAAACATCATGGCTCTAACCTTACCTATGGATGCAGTGAAACATGGAAGATATTCCCTGTTTTATGGACTTTACAGCCACCTTCGATCATGTGGTTACAACAAAACTGTGGCAAAAACTAGATGGTTGGGGAATACCTTCCCCTCTTTTAGACCAGCTTAGGAACCTGCATACAAACACCTGGAAAAGGATAACGCTAGGCTATGGGACACACATATCAAAAAAATACCCACCTCAAAAGGGCTAAAACAAGGGTGCGTCCTAGCCCAGTCGCTTTTTAAATACTTTTCCAGCAGATCTTCCGGGGGAGCTGGATAGGTGCGCAAATCATGCCCCGAAACTAGGAAATATGTCACTATCAAATCTGTTATACAACGATGATTTTGTTTTGATAAGCTGGACCCCCATCGGACTTTAACACCTCTTGAATGTGACTCACAACTTTAGGCAACAGAATGCCTTAAAAATAAATTATAATACAACAAAAATTATGACAGTAAACCACCATAAGAAGAGAAGCCTCAACTGGTTCCTGGATGGTCACCGCTTCGACCAAGCAGCAAGTTATAAATAACTGGGATTAATATTAGATCAAAACAACTCTTTCAAACCACAGATAGAATCCTTGCAGAGAAAGGAGTAATGACATACTTCGCAGTAAAACCCTTGAAGAAGCTGCTGCCGGATCTAACACTCGACCCCTTAATAAAGGTCCTCCGAGCAAAACTCCATCCTACAATACCATATGAGAGCGTATCGATGAATGGAAAAGATGCAGCAGCCCTAGAGAATATAATAACCAATGCATATCAAGCAATCTTCCAGCTCCCCAAGTATGCTTCCCCTACCAAAATACGGTTGGAGTTTGGGCACAAAATCAAAGGAGTTGAGGAAGGATCCTTGAATCACCATCTTTGGACAAAGTTGCTTCGTCCTGAGAAATCGCCAGCTAGAGAGTACCTGCAGGAATCTGTCAAACTTCTAGGTCTGATAGACCTTTGGAGCATCACCATGTCACACTCCATATTTAAAAAAAAGCTGTCACAAAGGTAACCCATCAATTGTCTGCTATAGGGGACAAAAAAACATTATCCAAACGATCTCATTACTGGGTGGTACTAAACACGTATAAAGCCTTTAAACCTCAGCCTTGCTTGAATATGGGAATAAAAACCATCACCAAGTAAAAATTATTAAAACTCCTCTTAGGGATTGATGCAATTAACCAGTTCCTACCTCCTTGGGAAAGAAGAGGAGGTGTCCAGCCTTGTCGTCTGTGTGGTCATGGAGTAGAGGACCTAATTCATGTTATCTACATCTGTAATTACTTAAGGGATAAAAGGATAACCCTGGTAAAACCAATGTTCAGACAGCATGGAGTTAGGACCTGCAGACAATCGGCATTGCTGTGCTTCAAACCAGAGAGAGTGCAGCTAAATTGGCGACTTATAACATTTTTTGACATAACAGCTAAGAGACTGAAAAAATCATCCACGTTGTCCATGGAACAATTTGCATCAGAAGTGCCATTAGATTGATTCACTTTCATAGAACAAGAGGTAGTAGATTTACCAACTAAGCCTAAGCCTTAATGACCCTTGCCTTTTTTCTACTCGTAAAAACAGCAATCTGTGGCACGAAACGTGGGCTTCCTAATAGTGGCTCCTTTTTGCAGCCACATTGTTTGATATTACAGCAAAGAGATTGAAAAATGTGATCATGTTGGCTACGGAACAACTTACTTGGAACAATTTTTATAGGGTAAAATGGAGTAAGGTTTAATAATTGAGTCTAATGACTTTTTCTCCTTTCTCTTTCCTAAAACTGTTATTGGTGCCAAAAATGTGGTCTTTTATTTGTACTTTTTACTATATATGCAATGGTTTTAATGATTCAAGCATAATGAGCATAATAATAAAAATGTCTACTTTCTACTGCCCCTATTTCCAAATCATGGTCGACTTAGATCATGCCCAGTTCTACAGACCAATCTCTTTAATAGATACCACTCTGAAAATATTGGGCAAAGTCATATACAAACAAATAAATGACTTGGGCATAAGATAAAGTTATATTGCATCCCAGCCAATACAGATTTAGGCCCAAAGTGGGCACTGTAGAGCAGTGCCTAAACCATGAATTATTCATAGGAAAGTATACATTAGCTAGAAGTTATCCTGTCTACCTAGCTTTTATGGACCTATCAATAGCGTTTGTCCTTTGGACACCCTGGCAACCTTGAAATCGCATCCTTATTTGAGAATCGCTATTTGCTAATCGCAAATAAGGAATGACTCCCCATTCATTCCTATGATCCTTTAGGCCCATAGGAATGAATGGGGAGTCATTCCTTATTTGCGATCAGCAATTAGCGAATCGCAAATAAGGAAGCTGTAGAAATCGCAATAAATATTGCGATTTCTACATGAATCCCGTTTTGCGAGTCTTTAATAGTGATTCCTTAATATTCGCTATTGAGGACTCGCAAAACATGACAATGATGAATCTGGGGGATAGTAAATAGTGGGAACAAAGTGTCTAGAGCTGTAGGTTGATTACTCAACCTGCCACATCCTAAGAAAGGGAATGGTTTAATTCCCTCACTACAAATTCATAGATCACAGTGTCTACCGTCCGCGACCTATGATGCTGAGGTTTGGGGAACAGAAAGTTGCCATCCAGTGCGATTAGAGGATAATAGATTCTGTAAAAAGTTGCTGAGAGTCACGATCTTTAGCTCTAGTTTCATCTGCTATAACGAGCTGGGTCTCACCTACGTTGGAGACCATATTAGCGCCTACCCGCTGCTTTTTTGGCATGCGATTTGGCAAAACACAGAGGGAGCATTGACAAAAGATATTATAAAAGATTGCCTTGCATGCAACAATCATAGACAGACTACAGAGGCTGTCCGACTACCCTGAACCAGGGACAGTAAGTAATTACACGTAACAAAAGGTTCAGGTGAAAACAAAATCACAATTAACATTTATACACTAAACATTAGAGTTACACACAAAATGAGGATGAAAAAGAAGAAGAAGCCTATACATACACGATTTAAGAAGTTTTCACAAACCATTATAATTTATTATATACATATTCATCATAAAAAAGTTCAGAATGGACAATAACGCTCAAGAAAAAGTTGGCAGAACAAGAAACATACAAATCACATGCCAAACTAGTGGCTAACAAACAAATATTATTGTTACAAGAACAATTACAGCCACAAGTAGCGTCAATGGCAGGAAAATCCCCTAGCTAAAGTACATTGAATCCTATCAGTGCATGATTGGTCTCAACCAGCTATTTAAAAACCCTGAGGACCATACCCTATCACCAAGAAACAGTTGGAGACATGTTGGTAACAACATGCGCAGGCGAAGAGAATAAAGAGGGAGTTAGCAAAACCGAGAGTATTTGGCTATTTAAGTAGAAATCAGGCAGAAACTGGTTCACCCCAAAAGCTACTTGATTGGCCACACAAATCAATCGGAGTGTAGTTTACTTTTCTGTTTTAAGGAAGGTACTATAAAATATTCATTGATCTTTCCATTAGACTTTCAAGGTAGTTTAGACACCCGTCCCTGTCCCTGTCCCTGTGATGGGAAATCAGGTCAATCAATGCAGCACTTTTTATTTATCTGTGGTTTTTAGTCTACATACACCAAAACCATCCTGCTCCCAGTGATCAAGAAGCTCCTCGTTTGTAATTTCAGAGCAGCCAATAATGTATTACTCGGATTAGATGATAAAGTCATTATCAATTGTGTGACTCTGTTTTTGAAAGTCACAGTGATCACGCAAATCAATGTATGCACTAGAATTTTAGCTTATTTTGGGCTTCATATCTGCATTTTAAGTTCGCCGTCCTATGCTCGATACAAACTTTTTAACTATTCTAGCCTTCTCATGGCGATGGTGGACCTGATTTTAAAATGTATAATGTACATTGTGTTGTTTTTTATCTTATATTTTTATCATGTACTTTTATGGTTTAAAATGCTTAAACTGACTAAAAAACCTATTGAACTATTTAACTATCACTGTGTGTACTAAATTGTATTAGCAGAAGGGGGCCTGCAAAGCTTAGCTAAAATATGCATATGGAGAATTTCCGAAACAAGCACAATGTGGAGAATGTGCAGAGAGGATTGATACTTACTCTGGTTCATCTTAAACTAAGAAACCATATTATAAAAATGCACTTCTATATGTCACTACACTCACTCTAGTTGTTAGTGTTACAATATGAAATCAGGGGTTCTTAGGTGTCGTGTCTAAATCTTTTCTACTTGTAGTACACTAATTGGCATTGATTGAGCATGGATATTCTCTGATTTCTACCATAATCAATTCTCACCTGTAAACGATAATTATAACAAATATTTCTTGATGAAGACTTAATAACCTGTTAAGTTGAAAAAAGTGCAAATATATGCTGCATCATAAAAGGCTGCAGAGGGTTCTAAAACTATGTGACAAAAATGTAAACAAAATGAAAAGACACAATGAGAAATATACATGAATGTATTTAGGTATTGTGAGAAAATAAAATATTGTTAACATGGAGAGTTTTGGGATAATAACATTCAAAATGTGTATTGTATCTGAAATACATGCCTGCATAATGAAGTTCTTGAAATGCAAAATGTCTTATATTTAGAGAAATTAGACATAGTGCAAATCTGAGCGTCTGTAGCATTTATCCAAGCACATGTATTGAGAGTGACACGTTAATAATTTGCTTTGAAAATGATTACATGCAAATAATGCTTATGGAAGTGTTTGGTAGTGTCTAATATTGATATGTAGTTCCTGAAAGAAAATGTAACTACTTAAATGGAGAGAAACAAAATTCATTAATGAAAATGTGGGATTTATGATGAAATTAAATGGTATTGATTCAGCTAATTTTCATGTAGGCCTCAAATGCTTCTCTTTTCCCGGCGTTAATGTAAAACCATGTGAGACAGACACCTAAACCCGATGAGAATATTCTGTGAAGTTTAATTTCTGTATTAGCTAACAATGGACTCACTTCTCGCTAAAAAGCATATTCAAGAGAAATGTAACAGTATTGTTGCAAACCCAAGGTAAAGCGCCTGGGAATGGGCGGACTGTGGGCAAAGTAAAGTTCCACCCATTCCCGTGGAAGTGACGAAATGGGAATACAATTGGCCTAATTTAGCAATATTTTAGAGTTGGAGGTGACGGGGGCCCACTGACCCTACTGTTCCATCCATAGGGACTTCTCCTGGGTAAAAACATTGTATGTGTGGAGATTTCCTCTTTCCCTTTTTCTTCGAACCCCATTTTTGTACAATTCTGGCGCAAACCGGATCTGGGTGGAGCTAGTAACTTTGACTACTCCTTCAAGTTCCCAATGGCAAGCTTTATTGCATTGCCTAATCATTGGGCAATACCTTTTATACCTCTTTCTTTAATTTGATTGGTTATATTCTTCCTAAGTGTTCCAAAATGTTTACCTTTTACGCATTTTCCCACTCCTATCTATTTTGTTTATTCTCTGTATGGAAGCTGTTGGACCCGGCCCGTTGGGCATGTTCACCCCTAGACTTTTTGCTTTTTCCTAGCCTGTTTATAGAACCTGGTGTTGGGGATTTTAGGCCTCTGTGCACTTTTTCACTGTGGTACAGTGTAAAGTGCTTGAGCTCTCTGTATGTGTGGTGAGTGACCTGCCCTCCCATAGGAATGAATGGGGAATATGTATGCCCATGGTAGTTTCTGATGTGTGGGGAGTGCAGGGGCGAGTTTGGTATGTATGAACTCGTGAGAATGAATGCTGCAAAATGATATATGTGGCATGACTGTGTCTAGTCTAGAAGTACTACTTTTGGAAGTTGGCATATTTGTGTAAGTTGGTGCTGGCGTGTGATTGGCTGGTGAGCCTGGCCCAGAGTGCCTGGGCCTGCTTGTGGATTGACTGTCTGGTTTGAGGATGACAGGGGCTAGAGAGCCCAGGAGGTTGTCTGAAGTCAGCCCATGGATGAAAGGCAGCATCTGCTGCCAGGGAAGTGGGAGGAGATGGCACCTGATAGTAAAGGGCTGTGCCTGCCTAACTACAAAGCTGGCTCCACCTCCCGCTGGGCGACTGTCACCTCTGTCCCTGATACTGAAGGGACTTCCCTGTAACCAGTTCTGGCTGGTTCTCACACTGCCTGCTTCAAAGGACTTCAAAGGACTTCAAAGACTTTTCAGTGTATAAGAAGGGGCTGTGTCCCCTTCCAAAATGTTCTTGTTTTCAACTCGAATCTGCCAGGGGCTGCTGCTGCTTGGGCTCAGGGGAATCCCTGGGCTCTGCCCAGCCCTGGGCACCTGATGGACCTACCTGGACTCCTGGGGGACCCTCTGCCTTGCCTGGGCTGATTTTGCTTTGCCCCCTGGGACTCTCTGGGACCTTCGTGCAGCATGGTGGAGCTGCATTGCTGGAAGGACCTTGGTACTTTGTGTTCTAGCGCCTTGGGAGTGCTTTGGTGCTTGCAGCCCTGGAAGAGCGCTTTATTTTGATTATAGCGCTGAGGCGCGCTTTGCCCGCCCTGGTGAGTGCCCACCTCGCTTATTTTTAGTTTTATTTAACTTCGGCTGCCCAGGCCGTGATTGCCGCTGCCCGGGGGCCTAAAGGTGTCCAGGAGCCGCCGTTCGCCTGTGCACGGCTGTGGACGAAGCCACGAAGGGGCCGCGACCTGATTGGCCGTCCTTCAGCAGGAGCCGCGCTCTAATTGGCCGTGGCAGGAGGCCTGTCCCCAAGAGCCGCGCTCTGATTGGCCGAAGAAGCTGGGCGTCATCAGGGGCTCGAGGAAGGAGCCGCGCTGGGATTGGACCAGCCTGGACGACGAGGGCGCTGCTTCGGAGAAAGTAGAAGGCGCGGGAGATGGCGGCCGTTCGCGGGGCTCCTCTCGACTGAAGGAGCCCCGAGGAGACAAGGCGGCCGGTTGTCAGGGCTCCCGTGTGCCGAGGAAGCCCTGCAGAGAGAGAGAGAAGCTCGACCGCCCCCGCCGCGAGGCCTCCATGCTGCAGGAAGAGCCCCGCAGACCAGCGTCCCCCACGGGCAGTCCGGTGAGTGGAGCTGCCAGGTGGAGAGGGGGGCGCGAGAGGGAGGCACAGCATAGGAGTCCCTGGCTATAGCGGGACTCCCACGCGAAGAGAGGACACTGATGTTGGTGCCGGTCGAGGCACTGAGGAAGGGCGGCCCCGAATGGCAGTGGGTCGCCCCACCGTGGTTGTAGAGCCCGCAAGGGGCTCTTGAGGGCCCGCAGTTGTTGCAGAAGTCCCTGTGAGGGGCTTGGGGGCCAGTGTTTGTGTTGAGCCCTGCAAGGCTCCAACGAGGGGGCGGAAGAGAAGGGAGGGGCGCCGGGACACATTGTCGGTGTCCGCCCCTCCCCAGTAGCGTGAGCTCGCGCTTCTTGTAGTAGGAAGCCACGAGGACTTCGAGGGCGGCCCCAGTTGGCAGTGGGTCGCCCCAACGTGCGTGAGCCTAGAGAGGCTCAGAGGGGCCTGTTTGGCCCCAGAGAGGGCCATATTCGATAGAGGGGGCTTCGGGGCACATTGTCGGTACCGGTCCCCTCCTGCCTCCGAGTGTGATGGTTAGAGTCCGGTGAGGCTCATGGGGGCACCATTGTTTTTAGAGCCTGAGAGCTCCAACGTCTGGGGCATGTGCGATAGGCCCAGAGCCTGTGTGGCTCCAGCAGTGGCGCAGTTGGAGCCTATGGGCCAGTGAGGGCCCTGGCGCAGTTTTGTTGATCCCAGCTGCCCAGCACTTTGTGGGCAGCTGCCACGTTTAGGCTTTTTGTACTCTGTGACTGGCGCTGCATGGCAGCGCGCTCTAACATTGGACTCAGGGCATCCTTGCCCCACAAGGCCGGTTGGCCTAGGGACTGCCACAGGTGGTGGCTTATGTAAGTTATGCGCAATGTGATTCCTATGTTTTTAATAGTAATTGCCTACTGTGTGTTTTTGCGCTATTGACTTATGTTCTGGCACCTCTGAATGTGTAGGTTTATGCATTATGTGTCTTTCTTTCCATGCGCTGCACCTCTGAATGTTTAGTCATCATGTGTCTTCTTGCGCTCCACCCCTGAATGTATTTTATTGCATCATGTGCTTTATTCTTAACACCTCTGAATGTTTATGGCATCATGTGCTTCTCTTTATTACTCCTCTGAATGTGTTTTATGCATCATGGGTAAGGTGTTCTGGTTTATACCCCTAAATGTGTTTATTCTTGGGTGGTTGTCCTTTTTAGTGCAGGTGGTCCTAGTAAGGTCCTGATTCCTGTTACCAGTGGTTACTGGTTGTTATCTTTGATTATTATTTTATGTTACATTTATTCTTTATTCTAGAAGTGATTTTACATTCTACATTTTATCTAGAAGTGCTATATCTGATTCTGACAGGTGCCCATGTGGCCCTGTCTTGTGTACATAATCCCTGTGAATATTGCCCGTGCCAGTTGGCACCATGTATATTGTGTGATTTTATCTGATGTGGTTTTATAATACAAAAGTTATTTTTATAATAACCTTGTGTGGAGTCTCTTTTGTGGTGTGCCTAGTATGTTGTTGCTGTTGTGCGCTGACGCAAATGCTTTACACATTGCCTCCGAGTTTAGCCTTACTGCTTGAGCCAAGCTACCAAGGGGGTGAGCAAGGGTTATCTTGGCGTGTGACTTCCTTGCCCTGACTAGAATGGTGGTTTCTGCCTGGCTTTGGCGTCAGCCTTAGCCTACCAGAAATAGCCAGTTCTAACAGAAGCCAACCATTCACTATGTGTTGGGGATATATTTTTCACCCATTTAATACATATTTCCCATCTTGCTAAAAGTATCAGTATAAAGAGAAGGTTTTCTTGGTCTTCACTCAACTTTTGGCTGTTTAGATTGATTGCATTATGTTGACGTATCCCAAAAATAACAAGATCTATACTCACCTCCACCCATTGTCCCAATACCTTGGCTAAGGTCTTAACCACCTCATTCCATAATTCCTCAAGTTGGGGGCACAGCCGAAACATGTGAAGGTCATCTGCATCCACTTCTCCTCACTTTGGTCAGCTTCTCTACCTTTGGCCGCTTATCTTAGAAAATCTCTTTGGCATCCAATATGCTCTGTGAGTGGTGAATAAATGATTCCCTCTCAGAAAAGCGGATTTGACAATTCACCAACATGTAGCCATAGATTCTTGCCATTCACATTGAATATCCAGCTCTGGCAGCTCTTTCCCCCAGATCTCGTTTGCTATTTTGTAGTCTTCCTCCCCTTCTTGGATTAAGGCCCAATACCAAATGTATAGTTGTTTTTTGTCCATCCTATTTGCTTGTATCATTTCCTCTATTATTTATTATTTTTTTTATTGTTTTATAGACAAGAACTTGACCCGAGGGTATCAGAGCACTTTACAGGGTAAAGATAGCAGTGTAAATAGGCAAGGAATCAAACAGTAGGGTAGCGGACACGCATGAACATTTTCCCTCTCCGACTTGGATGTCTTTCTGACTCTTAGCCCAGCTAGTAAGTTGGTAATACTTACACCTTGCAAGTTTACCCTTTGTTATCTCATTTAGGACTTCCCATTTTATGATTGTATTTTGTTTCATTAGCTGACCCCATTTTGTAATGTTTTCTCTCAAGGGACTTGCTAGCTTATCTTAAAGGCATTCTGTATGAAGTTACACAAGTTAGTGATTCTGTATCATCTTGTTGTGTTTTCTGCAGGAGTGTTTCCCTGGGATTGTTAAGTGCCCTTTTGGATGAGTCCCTGATCAGTTTGATTGGGTAACCTCTAATCTTGATATTGGCCTCTGTCTTGTATTCATTCGTGGAGCTGCAATTTCATATTAGGCGCACAAATTGCTCGAATGGTAGGTTATCCCTGAGTGTTTTTGGGTGATAGCTCTGATAGAGTAGCAAGCTGTTTCTATCAGTTGGCTTGCGATAGAGGGTGGCGGTAAGGCCTCCATCTGTCAGTTGTATGTTAAGGTCAAGGAAGGGTATGCTGGTTGCTGAAATTGTGTCAGTAAACCTGAGGTGTTGGTTTTGGGTGTTTACCCATTCACAAAATTACCCACATGTCGTGTGGTCGCCCTTCCAGAAGATCAGGATATCGTCCATAAATCTCCTCCACAAAATGTTGTTACTGCTGTATGGATTGTTGTTGCCCCTAATGATGTGTTCCTCAAAGTGGGCCATGTAGAGGCAGACCACACTAGGAGCAAATGTGCTCCCCATTGAAGTTCCCTGAGATTGATGGTAAAGCTGTTTCAGGTACTCAAAAAAGTTCTCTGTGAATGCAATGGTAGCGCACCGCAAGATGAATGAGATGGGCGTTGGGGAATCCCACTCCTCATTTCTCAACCAACTTTCTACCACATCCAGTGTCACTCTCTGGGGTATGTTGGTATATAGTAGTTCTACGTCTAATGTGACCAGTAGGTTGATGTTGGATGTGTCAGTTATCCCCTCGATAATGCATAAGATGTCAGTAGTATCTTGTACGTAAGCTGGTGTTCCTGCCACTATGGGTTGTAAGAAGTGGTCGCAGAACCTGGATAGTGGTTCCAGGAGGGACCCTATTCCTGACACGGTTGGCCTCGCCGGTTCCGGAGGGGTGCCTTTGTGGTTTTTTGAGAGCGTGTAGAAATAGGGTGTCTTGGGATCTGAGGTGATCAGAAATTCTGCCTCCTTTTTGGATATCCATCCATTAGCTTCAGCTTCAGTCACCATACTAGTGATCTCAGTCTTGAGTCTGGGTGTGGGGTCAGTCTAGATTGGAGTATAGTATCCAGTGTTGTTCAACTGGCATTTACACTCCTGGTCACAGGTATTGCTGGATTGGATAACTGTGGCTCACCCTTTGTCCGGCATTTTGATGGTGATACTAGTGTCCTCAGCTAGGGATATGGCTGCTGCTTGCTCTGTTTTCAAGAGGTTATTGAACGTTCGTGTGTCGGGGATCCCATCTAGCTCTTTGAGAACCGCTTTCTCGAATGTCAGTACTTCCAGGGGTACCATCCCATTGATGGGTGTTAAGGTCGAGGTGTTCCTAAGTCCTGAATCGTTGTTTTCATCAGGTGGGGTGACATGAAAGAAAGCTTGAAGGTGAATCTTTCTGAATAATGATTAGATTTCACAGTTTTCTCTGAATCTGTCAGTTCTGGGGGTGGGCACATAGCCCATTCCCTTCTATAGGACCCTTATTTTTTTGTCTGACATTGGTCTTTCCAAAAAATTGACCACCAGAGTTTTCAATTCCTTTTCCCCTTGGACTGGCACCTGGTTTCGGTCGGTGGAGCGGTCTGATCCTGCAATTGTACCCCTTTGGGATTTCCTCTGTTGCACCCTCTTCCTCTGCACCAGCCTCTGCCTAAAAAAGGGGGGTCTCAAATGGGTAGTATTGTGGAGGACATTGAGGGTACATGGGTATTTGCCAGAAGGGGGGGCTGTGTAGGTTTTGCGGCCCTGATATTGTGGTACATGGTTGTAGTTGGTATCGGGATGGTAACGGTTCCTTTTCTGGTTGTTATTCCCTCTACTATCAGAGCTGGAATTGCTATCACTGGAACCCCTCCTGCTCCCTTCCATACCTTCATCTGATGAGTATCCTCTATTGGATGAGGTGAAGTGATCTTTGAGGTATGGGAACACTGTTTCCTTATTGAATTTCTGGATGTCCTTTTGGAGTTTGGTTACCTTTCGTTTAAGCAGATATTCTTTGCTTTTCAGCGATCTCATTGTTGATCTCTAGTTTTGACCAAAAAAAGTGTGGATTGCACTGCTGATTTGAGTGCCACCTCAGCTGCGTGTATCCTTAATAATAAAGCATCTTCCAGTCTCTGTGCAGTGTTGATTATTAAGACCACGAGGTCCCCGGTTCACTTCTATGAGACCATACACCAGTCTTTTCTTAAAGCAGGGTCCTCCAATAATATCATGGGTATTATGTTGACTATCAGACCATTGGGGGGTATATTGGCTCTCAAATATTCAGTCATCATAGCCCCGTGCAAGGTTATTTTGAGCCAGACTTTTTTCAGGACGGTTAGTGATGCCCAATCTACACTTTGTGACCCTGAGGCCGCACTGGTGGCATTTCCCAGTAAGGAAGGTGCCCTCAATAGGATCTCAGCCACTGATTCATCATCGAAGATGAGGCCTTGGTTGTCTTCCATAGTGAGTGTGATTTTATGGGTGAGAGAGATGATGATCTATGGATAGGGTTTGCAACAGGGAAAGGGGTTTTGGTCCAGTAAGTGCTATTTGGCACTATTGGTAACCTGGTATCCCACGGGACGTACCCATGCCGGAAATCTCAACAAAAGTGGGGGGGATAGAAGGGCTTTTTTAAAGAGGTCCAGGATCCGTGCCCACCTGAGTCACGCTAACAAAAGAGATGGAAGCTGTTCCTCTAGGTTTCATGCCAACCACCAGCAATTTAGTGGTGGTGGAATGTGGGGGGGGCTGAAAAAAGGAGGTAGTGGCATGGGGGATCTCATTTGATCCCCCCATTTGATACCACAATGTTGCAACCTCCTATCTTAAGTGAAACAAAAGACTTAACGTCCGTGCACTGTTGCTTGGAGTGGTTCTGACGCTAGAACAATACTTTTGTTTATACAATCTCACAAAATAAATGAACAAACTGTTCATTTGATTTCCACTTGTATTTTTCAATTCTCATGAAAAAATGTAAATGTTACTACATTTCTGGCAAAAAGCCTGACGTACATTAATAAGTACAAAGTAATATTTAGACAATTACAAAATCTCAAAAATCGAACATATTCTTGTATGCTTCAAGGAAGAGTTCTCTCGATGCCCTATGCATTTGGAGCTCTTTGAGCTCTTCCTCAGAGGCCTGAAAACTAAACATGTAAATAAATTTACTTTGAGCCTTTACACATTATTCAGGACATTCACAAAATTCACATAGTGCAGGGTTTTATATATGTCGTGAAAGCAAACCCTCTCCGCACCACTATTTGTGCTCAGTGTAAAAAATCACTACTCCTATACTCACTCTCCAAGAGGAGGAATCTTCAACACACCTACTGTTTACAGAAAAAAACTTGTTTCAACACTACCGTCCTTGAAAGCTTTGAAAGCTCCATGTACCCTAAAGATACTGAGCCTTCTGAACAATCTTACCTTGCTTCGAACTCGACGAAGACTCCCTGTTCCCTGTTTCATTAAACCCAGAGTCAAACTGGTCCTGTCTCCTAAACATTAATGGAATATTGTGTTCAAACAACTAGCTTTCATCAAGAACCATTGCTGAAAGCCATTTGTAAATCTGCGTTATTGCTTTCTGAAAGGTGTCTCCAAGATTTCTTTTGTCCAGGGTTACATTCAAGAAAGGCCAGCTAACCCCAGCAAAGGCTTATGCAGCGTCAAGGTTTATGATTGACAGAGGAATAGAATATTGAGTTGCCATGTCCATAGTGCTAATAAGCTAGTGTGTGAGTGCCTGGATTTGCCTTTCCTTGATAAAACCTTTTTGATTAGGGTGAACTAACGTTGCTACTACTTTTCCTAGCCTTTTCGCCAAGATTTGCGTGTAAACCTTGTAGTCCACATTTAAAAGAGAAATCGGTCTATAAGACTCGCATTTGGTAGGGTCCTTCCATGGTTTTAATAAGATGCTAATAATCGCATCATTCCAAGTGGACGGGAGATCTCCTTTCTTTAGGAAGACTTCATTTAGGAGATTTGTCAGGGGCTCGGCCAATACTTCCTATAGATTTATGTACAACTCATTTGGGAGTGCATCAGGGCCTGCCGCCTTGCCTTTTTTAAAACTTTTCATTGCTTCTACCACTTCTTCCCGGGAGAATTCCTGGTTTAGCTCTCTTCTTTGTTCTTGAGTGGAAACAGTGTATTTATTTAATCCAGTACTGAGTTTTTTTGCTTTTTTGTAATTATGACATCTTCAATGTACAGTTTGTCAAAGAATTTTACAAACTCCCTTCTTATCTCAGTATCCTCTGTGCTATATTGTTGATCCTCTTTTTGCATTTTGTTGACCCTGTTGCGAGTTCAATCTGTTTTTAATTGCCATGCTAGCAATTTTCTGCATCCTTCACCATATTCATGTTGTGATAGCTTGCCCGCCTCCCTTCCCTCCCTGACAATTTTTTCAAGGAAATCTGCTAGTTCCTCTTTTCTCGGTTTTCTCCTCTCTATCATACTCGATCTCTCCTGTGCGGTGACATTTTTACTTAACTCTACCTCCAAAGATGCCATCTTTTTTTCTAGTTTCCTGATAGAATTCCTCCCCTTCTGGTTCTTGTATGCTGCTATACTGATTATTCTTCCCCTAATGAAAGCCTTGTATGCTTCCCATGCAATCTGTTTCGTGGTCCCTTCTTTGTTTAGCTGGAAGAAAACCTCTGTGTCCTTCGTTAGCGATTCTACCTGTGTTTTCCTTAGAAAGATACCCCTATCTACTGTCCATCTTGGGCATGATGCTGTTTTCTTCAAGGTGAGGCATAAAACCACAGCAGAGTGGTAGGATAAGTGAGCTGGCATATGTTCTACTCTTTGAGTGCAGTTTAATAGGTTTCTATCTATTAAAAAATAGTCTATCCTTGATGAATGCCCCAGTCTTTTGTTTTGCAAAGTACATTTGTGAATATTTTCCCCTTATTCCTTCCATATGTCCATAATTCCAAGATCCTTGATGCAAAGACTCACCCATTCCCTCATCTTAGGTAAATTGGGGCAGTTCTTTGTGGGAAACCTATCTTCTTTAGGATTTAAAATTAAGTTAAAATCACCCCCATTATTATTAGTGATTTTGCTGAGAGAATTTGGGAATATACTTTTTGGAGAGGCTCTGGATCGTCCATGTTGGGGCCATAGTATCCCACTGTAGTAAATGGGTTGTTCTGTATCTTGATTTTTGCTATTGCCCATCTACCTTTCCTCTCCACCTCTGTGGATTCAATGCTTGCTTTCAGTGATTTTTTAAACAGGATTGCTACACCTTTTACACTACACTCTTGACTTGTGCAGACATATGCATCTACCCATTTCTGTTTTTTTCAAGATTTTCGCCTATTCTTCCTGTAATAGGTGTATCTCTTGTAGTATAATAATTTCACAATCTACTATTTTAAAGTACTCCAGGATATTTGATCTTTGCTTCTTTATCCTAAGCCTGTTTACATTCCATTTTTTTAAAACATATTTTTATTGTTTTACCATTTTCTTAGCAGTATACAGGTTTACAAACAGCATATCTGTGCTTTATACAGCTTACAACATTATTCACAGCATACTATCACAGTATTCATGATACTTATCACAGCAGACCATTGTCATGCGTTTCCAACCTTGGCATCATCTTCCAGGTGGACCATGGCATAGCCCCGTCCTAATCGGGGGAAGAGAGATAATATGACGTGTAACCGCGGTCTGTCATAGCAAAACGGTGCGTATTTTGTAATGCCGACTTGACAAAACATATCATACTTGGGAAAAACAAAGCCCTCCCAATGGAATCATGTAACACCCGCCCCCCACCCTCCAATCCTGCAGTTGTACATTTAGAGCCTCTCCTGATTCTTCTGCCGGTGCTAGTTCGAATCTTGTCCATACATCCGTCTCGTTTTCACAGACTTCTAGGTCCATGCCATACTCATTCACTCCCGGGACTAGTCACCACCCTAGAAATGGCCAACTCCAGGGTCTAAGGGTATGTCCAACGCCCTGCCTGCCTCCAACATTACGTCCCAGACCAGTTCAATTGGGGCCTTGCGCAATCCTCTAACCTCTTCCCCCGCAATGAAGCGCTCTCTGCTCTTTCCCACCTCAAAAGTTCACTGTGCCATGCGTGCACTGTGGGCGGCTTCTTAGACTTTCACCGCATGGTGATCGCTCGTACTGCCAAAAGGAGCGCCACATTTTCAAATCTAAATTGCACTTTGAACTTAGAAGTTCCCTTCCGCAGCCCAAGGAGACAATCCCCCATTGCGTCAGTTAACTCTCTGTTTGTAATTTCCGCTATATATTCCCTGATCAAGGCCCAGAATCCAACAATTTGTGGACAGGACCATAGCATGTGAGCCAGATCCGCTCCCTCTAGTTGGCATCTTGGGCAGTGGTGGTGCATCGCTGGATACATCCTGTCAAGTCTATGTGGTGTGAGATATGCCCTGTATAGGACCATAGTTTGGATATATTTAAATTGCGCATTCGCTTCAGGGAATGCCAAGCAGAGGTACATTGCCAGCATAATTTGAGGGTGCTCCTGCATATTTCAACGCCGCCCTCCAGCATCGCAGCGCCATATGCAGAAGAGGGGGAAGGTCCTGTGATATAATACTGTGTAGCAATAGAAGGGTATGTAACGCCCCTATGTTATATCCCGTTCTGTCAATTGACAGACATAAAAATACGCCTTTAGATCAGGTACCCCCAGACCCCCACCAGACGTACTGCGCTGTAATTTCCCCAGGCTGATCCTCCTCTTACCTGATCCCCAGATAAGTTCAACTAGTAAGGTGTTCATCAATTTAAAGGTGGCATTTGGGAGCATAAGCGGTATGTTCGTAAAATGATGGAGTAGGCGTGGAAGGACCACCATTTTGGCGATTGCTGTCCTGCCTGCCACTGACAATGGCAGGGATGTCCAGAAGCTAACACTGGACCTTATGGCTCTCAGAGCTCTATTCAGGTTGCCCTCTAGCATATCCACCTGGGTACTGTATACATGGATGCCCAAGTATTTGAACGTGTGGGGGGCGATCTTAAATCTCAGCGTCCCAAATCTAAAATCCTGCATAGCCGCCTGCTCTTTAAAGAAGAAGACCATTGATTTTGATGGGTTAATAGCTAGACCTGACAGTCTTTCAAATGAGGTGAATAGCGCAGCCATATCATCCATGGGGGAATAGAGATCATGCAGGTACAATATGATATCATCGGCATAGGCCAAGAACAAATGCGTTGTAGTGCCCATTGTTATCCCCATGTCCAGTAGGCCTGCCCTGATCTTTACTGCCAATGGCTCAAGAGCCAATATAAACAGAAGTGGCGAGAAAGCAGCATCCCTGCCTAGTGCCCCTATGTATCTTGTGTTCGGACGAGATATGTTTTCCTGCCCTCGCTCTAGCCGTGGAGGCGTGGTAGCAGTCTTATCCAAGCAATGTACTCCTCAGGCAGACTAAACCGTGCTAGGGCCGTGAATATATATTCCCAATTAATCGTATCGAACACTTGGCTCATGTCTAATGAGATACATCCCGCAAAGTCCGTTTGTTTCGGGGCCTCTGCAAGCAGATGATGGAGCATTCTGGTATTCAGTGATGTGCTACGCGCTGGCATGAAGCCTGTCTGGTCTATGTGGATCAGTTTGTGTAGTGTTGGCAGGAGTCTGTTGGCCAGAACTTTGCTGAGTATTTTGTACACCGTAGTCAATAGCGATAAAGGCCGGTAACTAGCCAAGTCTGTGGGGTCCCTACCCCGTTTTGGGAGCGAAACCACCAGAGCCTGCGCTGTAGGGAGGGGCAAAGCTTCCCTGTAAAGAATTTCCAATTGGGGGACAAGGATATCCGCAAAGGAGGAATACAATTTAGCTGGTAAGCCGTCTAACCAAGGGGTCTTATTACGGGGGAGGCCCTTAATGGCCCTTAATGGCAGCCCTAATCTTCGATTGAGTAATCGGGCCCAACAAAGCCTTTTGCGCATCCTCCACAATTTGCGGGCATTGAACTGCGGCTAAAAACTCATCTACAGCTGGACCGGCTCCCTCCTCCGGCGTGCTATAAAGCTGGGCGTAGTATTGCCGGAAGGCCTCATTAATTTCTCCCTGGGTGTGCACTATCTCCCCCGTGGCTGAAGTAATCTCATTCATCACCACAGTAGGGGGGTCATCATGCAGTAGCTTAGCCAGTAATGTCCCCGCCTTGTCAGCGTCTGTGTGGGTCATGTGAGTTTATCTTCCGTGGTCTATGACCCGGAGGGACTCCAACAGCTCAGCATGTCTGATTCTAGCTTCCTGCGGGGGGCTCAGTGCTCCTAACCTAGTACAGCCTCCTGTTCCAATTTAGCCAGCTTCTCCTCTACGTCTACTAAGGACCTATGTAGTTCTTGCCTCGCCCCTACTGTCGCCTCAATGGCTTTCCCCCAGAGTACTGTTTTGAAGGCGTCCCATTCGATCAACCTGGTAGATGCTGTGTTGCTCTTGTCTGCAAAATACTGCTGGATGGTGGACATGGTAGTGCGGAACACCGAGTCCTCCAGCAATTGTGGCCATAGTCGCCATGTTGGTACTGGGGTGGGCACCCTACCCCATCCAATCACCACTTCCAATGAGCAGTGATCGGAGAAGGACTTCGCTAAGTATGTGGTGGTCAGTGCCTGCATTGCAATGGTATTGGAGGAGTACAGTCTGTCAATTCGTGTGTGCAGCATGTGAACTGGCGAGTAGAAAGAGTACTCCCTATGTGCCGGGTGCCTCATTCTCCACACATCACATAACCCCCATCCCTCCGCCCATTCTCATAGTGCTTTTGCCTGCTTACAAACACCTGTCCCATGCAGAGGAGGGTGCGATCTTTCAATCAATACATCCATCACCGCATTACAATCCCCTTCAATAATCCACGGATACCCCTCCCAGCCCATCAGTGCAGCTGACAATTTACAGAAGAACTTGTCGTGTTCTGAGTTTGGGGCATGTATTGATCCCAACACTACCCGTTGGCCATCTAAGGTGCCTCTGACTAGGCCATACCTCCCCTGCTGATCCACCCTCTGCTCCACTACCTTGAATGGTACTCCATGTCTGACCCATATTGTGGCGCCTCGCGCAAACCCTGAGCTCATGGTTGAGAACACCTGCCCTCTCCACTTCCTATGCAGCTTCCCCACTTCCGCCTCAATCAAGTGGGACTCTTGCAAATACACTATCTGCGCCTTGCGTCTTAACAACTAATCATGTATTCTATGTCGTTTTTGGACGAACCCAGACCCCTGACATTAAATGTTATTATGATAAATCTATTCTGTGTCTGCATCATGTGTCTGAATGTGGCCACCGTATACACAGCAAGGCTAATGTAGTGCCGCACCAGTGCAGGAGAGTGCAACCCGCAGGATTCCTACCCTCCCCCAAAAAAACCCAATACCCGGTCCGGTCGTAGAACTATATCGGACCACCCAACAAAACAGGAAACAAAGAAACCTAAGTAACATCTATGCAAAGCATTCGCACACTGGGATACGTGGCCAAACCTACCCATGCAGTCCATCTATCTAATCTGAGCTACCTTGAGTGTCAAACAGCCTCCGGGCCTAAATTACAGTGGATACAATGCCTGTATAACAAATATGGTGGCGAAGATAGCGCAGCGATATACATTACTGTTTATTCGCAAGACCATAATAGTGTCCATTCGCTTCAGGGAATCAGTCCGTGACCTCTGGGTGTCCAACTCCGAAGTTGTCGGGTCGTCGATTTGCGCTGTATTCCTAAAGGAAGAAGCCGCTATGATCGCCGTCTCCTTGTCACCTTGCACCTGTTGGGCTGTAGGCCTGAGAAGTGTGTTCCTTTTGCGCAGTCTTCTGGAAACACGGCCGCCGCTCGTCGCTCACGTCCCGTACAATGTTGATGTCGAAGACTGGGAGTTAGCCAGTGACTGCCTCCCCAGCTCCATCACCTCCAGCCATTCCTCTACGTCAACTGGACTCTCAAAAAAGTACATTTTCCGTTCGTGAATAATCCTCAACCGTGCCGGGAAGAGGAGGGCATATTGCAGGTTCAGCTCTTGCAGTTTCCTTTTGACCGATAGAAAGGAGGTGCGTTGTTTCTGCACTAGCAATGTGTAGTCTGGGTACAGCGAGACTTTAGTGTTCTCAAAGTTAATCTGGAGCACCTCTCTTGATTTCTGCAGCAGCACATCCCGGTCTCTGTAGTTTAACAATTTAATTATCAGCGGTCTCGGGGGGGGGGGGGCCCGGTTTTGGACGGCCCGTGGGGATTCTGCCTTCCCTTTCAATGCAAAAGTGGGCCGAAAAGGCCCTCCGTGGTTACATGCTCCTTGAGCCAACCTTCCATATATCTTGCGGCATTTGCCCCCTCGCTTCTCTCCTGCAGTCCTATCACACGCACGTTATTCCTCTGTGCCCTACCTTACACATCCTCCACGCGGTCCATGAGGGTGGCAACCTGGGACCGGAGTTGTTTAATATCGACAGTATTCCTGGTTTGTTGGGGAGACAAGGCCTGTAGTTCTAACCCATGGTCTTTCACCCGATCCGAAAGCTTGGCGTGATCCGCTCGGAGCAGCAACAGACCAGATGTAAGAGTACCTATCTGGGCCTCTATGGCCTTCCTAGAGTCACGCACCTACTGCAATATCAAATCCAGCTTCTTCGCCGCCTCCACCGTGTTGGTAAATGCAGCACCACTGGCCTGTTTGGAGCCACCCAGCGACTTTGCAGTGTCAGGGATCCAATCGGGACCAGCCGCATTGTCCTGCTGTTTGCCCTTTATTCGCCACATCATGGTTTGTGTGGTGGCCTTGTTACTTGCGAGGGAGATGGACTGACAGTGCGGCACCCCTGACCCGACAGTGTAAAGGCCACAGACACCCGGGATGACCCTTCCGCACTGGAGTCATGTCTACGTGCGTGCAGCATAGTCCGCGGCGTAATCTATCATTCGCGGGTCATAAGCCACCAGTCTATGCCGCCCCGGTCGGCAACCCCCCTCACCACTGCGCTGCCAGATCACACTGATCCGGGTCCTCTACAGTGGGTCAGGAAGGAGGGGGGATGCTCTAGTCGCCTCGCCAAAACTTTCACACGCCAATAGCAGTTCTCAAGGGGCACCTCTTCACAAATATCAAGGATGTTTAAGGCCTCACCACCATACACGTGCAGTACCTCAGTTCCGGCCCTGATGTCCACCGCAGGCACCACACACGGTGCAGATCCACTCGTCCATGTGGTCCCCCAAGCATTAGCACTCCCTGGGGGGGCACCCGCGATTCCTCTCAGACTGCTCCAACTGGGTGGGTCCCGATGGTGACACTCACTCGCGGCTCGCCAGGGGCCTCCCGCATCACCTGACTCCGGTAATCGTTGCAGCCTCGGCGCTTGCGTAGGCGCAACTCGGGGCGGGCGCTCCAGGCCAATTCACTCGAGCTGCGCAGGCCACGCCACGCCGCGCACGCTCCTCCGATCAGTGTCTGCGGAGCTGCATGCTTTCCGCAGAGCCGCACAGATCTCCGACCATCCTACCGTACTTCACCCCACAGCAGGCCGACCTTCTGTGGACCCAACACCATGCAATGCTGGCCACCTCCGCCACGCTTCGTCCGCTCCACAGTTCGGAGCACACCGGCACTCCAGACAACGTTGCTCCGATCGGCGACAAGCAGCTGATGTTGCGCCTTAAGGCACAGGGCGGCAATGATCGCCAGATGCGGCGGATCTACAGGATTATTCCTGCCGGGTCCAGAGCTCCTTCAACAGGCGACCGCCATGCTCGGCAGTTGGCCACATCCTGCCCGTTCACATTCCATGACATTATATTTACTGCCATTTATATTTTGATTAGAATTTACTTTGAGTTTGTATACCTTTTTATGTCTCCTGCAGGCTTTTCCCGGGCCCCTTCCTCTCTTATATTGTTTGTTTTGGACTTTTTTTATGGTTTTCCCCCATTTTGTTCCCCGCCCAGTTCACTTTTTTTTACTTTTAAATTTGTTCTAGGTGAATTTCTTTGCTTCTGCTCCTTCTCTGGATAAGCCTCCTCTTTCCTTTCTTCAGGCATCACTCTGCCCCTTTCGAGTTCCATGCCCCCTTGATGCTCTATAGTCTTGAATTGGACAACACAGAATTCAAATTATGACTGTTCCTTTTGTTGCACTTTGATGCAATCAATAAAGCACTCCACTTCCTTGGGGTCCCTTATATTCACTTCCTTGGGTTCCCTTATATTGTGCATCCTATTCTCCCACATTATTCTTAATAAGGCAGGAAAACGCATCTGTACTCTTGTTCCAAGCGTTTTTAGTTGTTGCATGTGCTGGCCCAATTCTCATTGCCTGTCTTGCGTTGTTTTGGAAATATCGGATCTTATTCTGCAAGACTAGTCATTGTCAGGGAATGATCTCACTTTCAGACCCTCGCTTAAAATCCTATCTTTCAGAGTGTATGTTTTAAAATTCACCAAGATTTTTCTTGGGTTTATTCTTAACTTTCCTTTCCCAAAAGGGTCTTGGTGAATTCTTTCAAATGTCACCAGGAAGACATTCTTTCTTCCAGTAACTTAATTGTGAACTTTTTGATCTCTCCCCCTTCAAGGCCTTCTGGAACATTTAGGATTCTGAGGTTGTTTCTCCTAGCATGATTTTCCATGGATTTAAGTTGGTCTCTAATCTCAATCTCTATAGTTTTTATTAAGTCAATCTCTTTTTTGTTTGTTTTTTGTTTTTGTTAAGTACCTCTACTTCCAATTCCACCACTGTGACCCAGTCTATAAGCTTATTTATTTTTTGATCCAGCGCTTTAGCAGGCTTCCTGTATTTGTATCTGGATTTTCTCTGAAGTCGCAAAATTTGACCTCATCTCCCTCATCACGTCTCCATTATTTTGTCCGTGCTGGTTAACTGTATCTGGGTCAATTGGTTGTCAGGTTTGTCTGTGGGCTGTATATTGGCCTCTGTATCTACCTGTTTTTCCATGTCTTATTCCCTGGCTCGTTCTTACTGATCTGCCATCATCAGTGCCCTAAACCTGCAGCCATCCACTAACATTTTAATCACTCTGTCTTTCTGGCCTTTTTCCTGATACTCGCTGACCAAGATTTGTTTTTCTTGGACTTTAAAGAAAGACCTTAAAGAAGGTGTTATTTTCTGGTTACTGTTTGAACCTGGATTATTTAGTTTGATCTCTGCTGGCTCTAGACAGAGAGGGTTGAGATTCTGCTACTGCAGTATGTTTCCTTTCTTTTCTTGTGCTTCTTGGGATTACAGTCTTTATACTCAATCTCTTTAGTGAAAATCAGTGCTTCTTTTGCTGGCAGCTTTCTGCTCCTTAAACAGTAGCCTTTCCCACCCTCTTTTTCCTGCACTGCGCCTCTTGGGGGTTGTATGGGGGGCAAGCGAGCAGTTTTATCACAGTCCACAAAACACATTTCTTCATTCAATATCTCAGGATTTAGCAAAACAATTGGGCCCTCCACTTTAGTTGCACCTTCAATACAACTTTTAATACAGCTTAAACCCGGACCTCCCCTTGCAAAGTGACAAGCCCCTCTCACGCACCCTCTCATGCTGAGATGGTAGGCCTGGGCTTCCTGCTGGTGGGCTTTTATCTGTGCCGGGGGGTGACAGGGGTTTTTCCTTCCTACTCCTGATTCAGCTGATGTTTTGCCTCTGAGCGGCACCCTTGTGGAGGCCCTCCTATTTTTGTGACGCGCCGTGATGGCACCCGCCCACACACTGCTAGATGCGAACGCGCTGCTGTTTGTCTCCTTTCACGGCTCTATTTTTGTTTTTCAGCGCAGTTTCGACCTTCTCGGACCTCCTCCTCTGCTTCTGAACTCCCTGCAGCGCCGCAAGCCATAAGACGACTCGATACAAGATGAGCATTCGTAGGACCCCCGCGGAACTCCGCCTCCACCTCCACACAGATAGTAATTTTCTTTTCTTTCAAATTAAATGAGTCTGATCCTTTTCCCGAGTGCTCTAGCCAACTTTGCACTCATAATTCTCCAACTTGGCTTGCTTATTTGCTCATTTTTAGCATGTATTTTCTCCGGAGGGATCGGAGCTCACAACCGGTTTCCTTAGCCAGCCGCCATCTTCTCCCACGAACTTAATGAATCTTAATGAAATTTGCAAAAAGGATTACTTTATTCTTCCGGAGTTGAGTGATTCACTGATCACCCTACAATAGCCCACTATGAGTGACCAATGAGAACCCCAAGGACTGATGGAATTGATACATTAAGGGGCATAAACCTGGAACATTTGGAGGTAGAATTGCCCCATCAGAGAAGAAGGGCTGGCTGTCATGTTTCCTTTCTTGCCTGGCATGCTTTTGGACAGACTTCTGATTGCTGTTGTCTTTTCTCTACTCGTTCCATCCATACTGGGTGGATTAAACTCTAACAAACTGAACGATATCCAAACTGTGACTTAGAATCCTGTACTTTGCCAGCTGGTAAAGTTGTGCAGAAAAAATAACCTTTTGTAAGGGGAACTTGTAAAGCGCACTGACACCGTGGGTTTCCTGGCGCTGGTTGAATGCAGAAGGACCAGAGGGACTTAGCTGGATTGAGGGAAAAGCCATGTTTTTAGGGATTTACGGAAAAGAATGAGAGAGTTAGAGGTTTTGAGAGAGAGGGGAAAAGAGTTCCAAAGTTTAGGGGCCAGGAATGCAAATCTCCGGCCTCCAGATCTGCAGAGTTTGATAGGGGGGATGGACAGGAAGTGAAGGTGGGAAGATCTCAAGTTCCGTGAAGGGCAGTAGGGCCTGATGAGGGATTTCAGAAAGACAGGACAGGAGCCAGATAAAGATTTAAAGGTGAGGCAGCCGATCTTAAAGGCTGCCCTCGAGATGACAGGGAGCCAATGCAGTTTAGAGAGAAGGGGTTTGGCGGATTGCCATTTCGGAATCCCAAGGGCCAGTCTCGCCGCTTGATTTTGAACAGATTGTAGTCTGGAGAGAGATGTTTTAGGCAGACCGTGGTAAATAGAGTTCGAAAAATCTAAGCGGGAGAGGACGAGGGCCATGATAACTTGCAGAAGGGCTTCAGGAGTGAGGAGATAGGCCACCTTCCTGATCCTGCGCAGCTGGAACATGCAGGAGGAGACCACCGTCCCCACTTGGGGCCCGAGAGAAAGGCCGGAGTCAATAGTGACCCCAGGACTCTTTACCGAGGCCACGGGGGTGGGGGGAGGCCAAGTTCTGCCGGCCAAAAGTGCGGACCCCAATGGGTAGAGATCCTGCAAGGAAGAAGGAGCTCCGTCTTTCCCGGGTTCAATTTGAGCTGGTTTTGACACATCCACTGGAGGATGTGGGACATAGCTGCCTTATTATCCGTCATCAGCAGAGATTAGGCAAAATTATTTGGGGTTGCTGATCTCTGCTGATGACGGATAATAATCCAGAAACACGTGTCCAGAGATGGCCAGCACTAATCTGCACCCACCTGGTGAAAACACTCAAGAGACTTTCCAAGTGTACTCGCTTGGCGAACTGAACTGCATCTACCATGATGCCTAGGGGCGACTCTGCTGGGAGGTGAAGCAGTGTGCTCCCACACCGGTTTCTTGTTTAACGGCTCCCTCGAGCCGCTTTGAGCTGATGAGCTTGTGGATAGGCACCTGCGCGCCTGGAGAGATACTGCGATCCAAGAATAAGGCAGCCTGCTCAGCAACCCCAAATAATTTTGCCTGACCTCTGCTGATGATGGATAATAATCCAGAAACACGTGTCCAGAGATGGCAAGCACTAATCTGCCCCACCTGGTGAAACACTCAAGAGACTTTCCAAGTGTACTCACTTGGCAAACTGAACTGCATCTATCATGATGCCTGGGGGCAACTCTGCTGGGAGGTGAAGCAGTGTACTCCCACACCGGTTTCTTGTTTAAAGGCTCCCTCGAGCCGCTTTGAGCTGACGAGCTCGTGGAGAGGCACCTGCGCACCTGGAGAGATGCTGTGATCCAAGAATACGGCAGCCTGCTCAGCAACCCCAAATATTTTGCCTAATCTCTGCTGTGACGGATAATATTCCAGAAACACGTGTCCAGAGATAGCCAGCACTAATCTGCACCCACCTGGTGAAACACTCAAGAGACTTTCCAAGTGTACTCGCTTGGCGAACTGAACTGCATCTACCATGATGCCCAGGGGCGACTCTGCTGGGAGGTGAAGCAGTGTGCTCCCACACCTGTTTCTTGTTTAACGCTTTGAGCTGACGAGCTCGTAAAGAGGCACCTGCGCGCCTGAAGAGATACTGCGATCCAAGAATACGGCAGCCTGCTCAGCAACTCCAAATATTTTGCCTAATCTCTGCTGATGACGGATAATAATCCAGAAACACGTGTCCAGAGATGGCCAGCACTAATCTGCACCCACTTAGTGAAACACGCAAGAGACTTTCCAAGTGTACTCGCTTGGCAAACTGAACTGCATCTACCATGATGCCTAGGGGCAACTCTGCTGGGAGGTGAAGCAGTGTGCTCCCACACCGGTTTCCTGTTTAAAGGCTCCCTCGAGCCGCTTTGAGCTGACGAGCTCGTGGAGAGGCACCTGCGCGCCTGGAGAGATACTGCAATCCAAGAATATGGCAGCCTGCTCAGCAACCCCAAATAATTTTGCCTAATCTCTGCTGATGACGGATAATAATC
The DNA here is from genome assembly GCF_964263255.1 of Lissotriton vulgaris. Lineage (NCBI taxonomy): Eukaryota > Metazoa > Chordata > Amphibia > Caudata > Salamandridae > Lissotriton > Lissotriton vulgaris. The sequence goes on along the minus strand of NC_141696.1, from coordinate 455,590,462 downwards.
CAGACACACCTGTCCAGAGATGGCCAGCACTAATCTGCACCCACCTGGTGAAACACTCACGAGACTTTCCAAGTGTACTCGCTTGGTGAATTGACCTGCATCTACCATGATGCCTAGGGGCGACTCTGCTGGGTGGTGAAGCAGTGTGCTCCCACACTGGTTTCTTGTTTAAAGGCTCCCTCAAACCGCTTTGAGCTGACGAGCTCGTGGAGAGGCACCTGCGTGCCTGGAGAGATACTGCGATCCAAGAATACGGCAGCCTGCTCAGCAACCCCAAATAATTTTGCCTAATCTCTGCTAATGACTGATAATAATCCAGAAACTCTTGCCCAGAGATGGCCAGCACTAATCTGCACCCACCTGGTGAAACACTCAAGAGACTTTCTAAGTGTACTTGCTTGGCAAACTGAACTGCATCTACCATGATGCCTAGGGGTGACTCTGATGGGAGGTGAAGCAGTGTGCTTCCACACCGGTTTCATGTTCTATTTTGTGTTGTGAGGCTACTTGTAATAAAACACTGTCATTAAACCTGATTTTGAAATGTATTTTCTTGACTTGCCTATGCAACACGAGGCATTATATACATGTTTCCTATGAATTATCTTTATCGATTCTGTATCCTTCTTTTAGTCATAGTTCTTGTCTCAAGGTATTTGTATCAGTGGCTGAGAAAGTTATCGAATAAGTTAACATATTTTATTCCAGGTCCTCATAGAATAATTGCTCACGTTTCCCAGTATTTTAGTTCCTGTCAGCTCAACAAAAAGGTCCATCAGAGGACCCTGGTTTGTAGAAATCTAAGAGATCGATGAGACTATCGTGAGAAAGAGGGTTGTTTGATTACATGGGCCTAGTGAGATAAGATTGTTGTAAGGGGAAAGACAAATTTGGTAAACTTTGCGCTGTATCAGCATAAGCATCACTATAATGCATATAAATGGGTTCATATGACTTCCATGAATTCATCTTCAGTAGCAGTCTCCAGGCCAGTTTGAAAAAACTAATTATTCACACTATCCTGGCCCCCAGCTGGACACCTGATAAAGTAGGCATAGATTAAAATGTTGCTCAGTTGACCTGGCAAGATTCATGTGTCCACACTTGTAACATAGAAGCAGAATGAGAAAGGGGGCTGAAACTAGACAATACTGCAAAAGCAGCTGCCTCCATTCTGCTGTGAAGTAGTCTACAATTACCAAATTCCTTTCCTATGTTTAGGTGGCTCTCGATTCCTGAAAATGCTCTATTTATACATGTTTGCATGCAGATCCACACTTCCCTGTTTAGCTACATTGAAAAAAATCCATTCAACCATGAGGTTATATCTTGTAATGAAACAGATCCTTGCAGGTACCTGTCCTGCTGGGCAGTACAATTTCCCTGTTCCTCTCCACCCAGTCAACCCTCCCGCCATGGGAACCGCAGATAAACTGTAGAGTCAAGAAAGTCCCAGAGAGCTGCACTTTGGTGCTAATATGGCCTTTGGTAATTGAAGCAGCAGTGGAGGGTGTGAGAAGGGACAAATTATCACACTCTCAGGCTGCGTTCTTATCCCATATGTTTTCCCTCTTCCATGTTTCACTTTGATAATGATGCCAGCAATTGGTGAAGCAAGTAGGGACAGGTGACTGCTAGATATGCTTGTGACCAGCAGTGACAAGCACGTTCACTAACTGGCCCAGCTGGCATCTTTATCACCAAATGGCTGCAGTGTGGGCTGTTATGGAAATAACAGGTTACTTTTGTATTCATTGAGAAAGCTCTGGCAATCTTCTAAAGCTCTGTTTACAGACGGCCTATCAAATTTTTACAAAGTCAAAAGTCCTGCCATTTTGGTTTACCAATTTTTCCCATGCTATCTTACAGGGCTTACAAATGAAAAAAATGATCACGTCCTATGGTAATGACCATCAGCAAAACAATAGAAGCTCCACAGACCAAACATGTACAAGCATGCATACGCAATGACTCATGGGTACATATGTATCATGATGTTTCGAAGCCCCATTGTAATGTTGAATGCGCCACGCATGAGTGCACATCTCATGACATGGTAATCATTTAATTGTTTTATTTAATTCACTGTTACAAGAAGCATAAGGAATTGCATGAGGAAATAAACAATGTGTAGGTTTAATTATGTTTTGCATTTAGATCAGAGCTGGTTACAGTATTTTAGAAGGAACAGAGAAGTAAGATGAACATTGTCAAAGTCAGTGTTTTTGCTTTACCAATCCAAACCTATTTACTTTGTCACAGATTTTTGATTATGTTATTCAATATCAAAAATGAAAAAAAAATGTTGACTGTCGAAACTGAATAGCATAACCAAAAACAAAACTCATTGATGTTTACCCTCATCCTTCTGCACACAAGGACTAGCATTATGTCTTTGACAATACCAATAAAATATTTAGAGGCACTCTCTATAACCTTGTTAAAAAAGATTTCTCATTCCAGGCAGTACTGTTGCTGAAACTATTTTGTAGTGAATAGTTTACTGTCGATATCAACAAACCATATCAGTCAATAATATATGAAGTCACATTTTTTAACTCCAGAGCGGCTATATTTATTCATCTTAATACACTTCTCCGCTGGGGAACTGTTTTCCTCCTCCTTGGGTCTATAACCCCTGCAGCACACTTAATCATATTACGATAAAGCTATTTATACCTTAGTGATAAGTTCTGTTTAAAGGGCCGATCTTACTGCATGGCTCCCTCTGTACTAGCCTAGATAGTTTGTACCCCAAAACCAGTCCCAGGATACTTGTTTCCAGTCCAGGGAAGACATGGCTTGGCAGTTCGGGCTGGACTGTTCCCAAGTGGCACAGGGCCAAGACTGATTTGCATATAGCTGTGTCTTAACTGGGGTGGTGATGTGAGCTAAAGAACGATGATCAATTCAATCCAGATCTGTGACTGGGGTGAGTGTCTGAAAAGTTTCAGAACTCCGTCCAACATATCCTTGTGTTTGTCTTGTTCACTTTAAGTTGGCAGGGTATCCCCAGACCTGGGTCCCTTACTCACTTTGCCACTGGATTCAAGCTAGCCTGGCTTATGAGAGGTGTTACGCCAACCCCGGTCCCAGCATGCTTGTTTCCGGTCCAGAGAAGACATGGCTTGGCAGTTTGGACTGGACTGTTCCCATGAGACACAGGGCCAAGACTGATTTGCATGTGTAGAAGCGGATATAACAAATAATAAATGATTCCACACATACAACTCTCTGTTAGCACATAAGATATCAAAGTTTATTAAAGACCAACAAACAGCAGATTAACGTGCAGCACGGAGACATCAGCAAAGTCCCTGAATGTCCAAAGAGTAGGCCCAAACCGCAAAGGATGCAGCATCATAACATTAGCAAGGGCCTAAACAGTTGTATACTATTTAAGGTCTGAACCATATTGTTGCTGACCACGTGACCCAAGTGGGCAGTTTCTGGGATTTTCCACTGTAATGTAAGCTATAAGTAAGGTGCTTTTCCAGTTAATAATTGCAACATAATAGTAATGACCAGAAACATATTGCGAAATGGGATATGCTGAAATGTAAGTGCCTAAGCGAGCATCTTCCCTTGCCTCGTATCTCGTATACGAGCAAGCCTTGCGTTACTAATGCTGTTTCTCTGAAGCTAGGGAAAAGTGCAAGCATCTTGTGCAGTGTTCATTATGTCAACTTAACAGGGCCTAGAAGTTTACTGCATTTGGTATCATAAAGAAAATGGCTTACACATTGCCCCATCTGATACCAAATCACTATCTTCAAACCCCTCACCTCCATCGCCTCTCCTTCTTCTGTCAGGTCCTGGAGTCCTCAGAATCGTACGATGCTTAAATCAGTTCCACCTCCTGACAGCCCCTAGGTCTGAGTAAACAACGGACAAAGTGGTCAGGCGAGGGAGGGAAAGGAAGGGGACAGCAGGGAGGGAGACCTGTAACGAGAACAAGGCACTATGAGACAAAAACATACACTTCGTTGATATATATATATATATATATATATATATATATATATATATATATATATATATATATATATATATATGTGACAATCCCTGCTACCTCTCGCCCGGAGCCCAGTCCTGGATACCGCTGCGCAGGAAGAAGAGAGGAGACCTCAGGTGCAGTGAGCAGTAATTTTTATTTCCTCAAGGAAGCGGCACACCACAGCATGACGTTTCGGCCTACACAGAGGCCTTGATCACATGACGCACGCTGGGGAAGAGGCAATTTTGAAAGTGCTAGTGCTCAGTGAAAATACATTCTCATTGGTAGGTTGTGGTCACATGTCACGCTAAGTCATAGACATAGACAAACGGTTTGTGAGCAACACACATCATGGGATAATCCCTGAATCTGCGCACATACTGCAAAAAATACACTTGGTAATATTAAAAGTGAAAAATGCAAATTGGATTATTGTAAATAATACAAGGCAGGAGTCACTGGATAATATATATATATATATATATATATATATACATATATATATATATATATATATATATATATATATATATATATATATATATATATATATATATATATATATATATATATATATATATATATATATATATATATATTTTATTTTTTTCAGCAGCAAACTTTAAAGAAATTGCACTCCTAAACACGAGGCTTTCCGTTTTTTGAAGTGTTTATTATTCCATTAACACAGCCACCATCACCCACCAACGTTTCGAACAAAAAACATTTTTTCTTACGGTGTTGTGAGTCCTTTTTCAGTTTCAGTATATATAGGTTTCACTTAAAAAGCCAGAACAGTGCATTCTGGTCTATGTATTTTTGTATGAACATCAGCTATCCTAAACATATTTTTTCTTACTTTTGAATCAATTCAAGTGCATGTTTATCAGATGTATATCGTGTATGTACATTTTCAGCATTTGTTGTTCGTAATTCACATTGGAATCATCATTATTTATAAAAAGCGATTATTTATGCAATCACTTATCATTCCTGAGTCAAGTATAATATTATGATATATATGCAGATATTGAAGCATACATTTGCATTTCTTTTTGCAACAAAGTTCACATTCGTTTGTTGAACCGCCAAGTCTCGGTTTAGTACCCAAGATTTGTGGTCCTTTTACTAAGAGGTATAGTACCTTTTTATAATTTTTTTGACTCAGGCATAGCAATATTATAAATGTACATACATCTCCTCGTCCCCGTTCAATCCATATGGGATTTTTGTTTTGAAACAAATGATGAGACGTGATTCTAATTGTCTCAATTTCAAAGTTATAATATATATATATATATATATATATGTTATCTTACATATTAGGAAATAGCAATACCTGTAAAAGAAAAGAACGTAATATTGCCTGGCAACCTGGTATCCTGAAGAGTGTAGTCAACAGTAATGAAAAGGTGTAGCTAGGATCTCTTCAACAGGGGAGATTGTAGAACGGAGCCTGCCAGGCGGTAGCCCAATCAACCCCTGCTGGGTGAATATAAAATGGTTGGGTAGGGTTAAAGTAGCTTCAAACAACAATGGAATTCAGACTTCCTGGTATAACGTCACCAAGGAGTATTCGTTAAATAGTGCTCCGTAATGCTCTAAACCAAAGCTGTATTGTAGAGCAAAAACAACAAATCCTGATGATGCCTTTTCCCACTCGGAGGTTCATCAGAAATCAGGGAAATAGCCAATTGAGTTCCTAACAGCTTTGATGAATCGGCACCTCGGTAAACTCAAAGCAAAGTCACACTCGGGGTAAATTCATATATTCAAAGAACCTTCTTAACATCAGAAGGTAATCAGCAACTTGTACTCAGAGCTGCCCACAGAATGTGATCATAGAAATGTCCTTCTTAACATAAGAAGGTGATTAGCAGCATGCGCCCAGAGTTGCCCACAGAATGCGATCATAGAAATGTCCTTCTTAACATCAGAAGGCGATTAGTAGAATGCCCCCAGAGCAGCCCACAGAATGTGATCACATAACATTTAGTCCCGCTAGAAACATGGAGATTCAGCAAGAAACGCGACTACTCCACAACAAATGCAACAAGGATTGACCGCAGCAGCCCCGCATGAATCCACAAGGGATTCGGCCAACAGGACTGCCCCTTCACTGCTTAGAAGAGAGGAACGGTCTCAAGCACACAGGGGAAATTCAGTAACATCTACCCTCTGAAGACAAAATAAATGCTGGTGCGAACACCTCTACCAGTCTTCTTCAGCAGCAACACAGAATCAACGGCACCGCACTGGAGTTCCGGCAACAACTTGTACAGCAGCGCGATGACGTCCCATGCCCTTAGGCCAAATGCTCATTGGAAATGTAGTTTTCTGTAGCGTTCGCAGCCCGCAAATCATGGCTCAGGGCAGTGTTCGAGGCTGGCGTCCCCCGTGGGCGCAACATCTTCATCATCATTGGTATTGAAGAAAAGTGGAAAATGACTCACTCTCCCCACCAGGGATCTATCCAGAAGTTTGCATAATAAAGCAGCAAAGGAATTGACAGGCAATCTGTAAAATTAAAAGACATCTTTATTATAATTAATTATGAGGCTTCGTCGTCCAACCGTAGTTTTACAATTGAAAGAGGGAGCCTGCCTGAGCTTTCTCAGGCAGGCTTTTTATACAAAAAGTTTGCCCCTAGGCTCACATTCTTGCTGTGTCACACATCATTGTAGGTCGCTCCCATGGTACCATAACAAAGCAGGCTATAATTATGAATTCCATTCTACTTGCCCAAACTGACTAACCCATCTTCCATCATGAACATATGTCAAGCTTCACATATTTTCCTGTGCAGGCCGAAGAAGCTCACAATAGAACTGGTTTCCTCCCCATCATATAAACAGTCACCTCCCCATTGTAAAAGCCCAGAAGCAGAGAAACAGAGCCAGGTGTGGAAGATAGAAATGTAGGATAAGGGATGCTTGTGGGTCATAAACAGGCATGGCTACTGTATTCGGCCTTCTAATCTTGCTCAGGCCAATGTACACAACAAGTTGCTCAGATCTTTAATATAGATTGACTAGAGGGCATGGACTGGTTTGGTGAGGCCAACATCACGTAGGCAGATTCAGCCTGTTCAGGTCAAATGGGAGTCAGGAGGAACTCAAGCTAAGGAATACGTGTCCTTTAAGAATCATTGGCTCATGTATATGCCTATGTAAAGGGCAACAACTAAAATGGACGCTTGTTCACAACCTGGGGCCTGTGGGCTCAGAATGAATTTGCCAATAACTCCTGCATGCATCATTGTATTGTGATGAAAATACACACACATATTAAACTTGCCATTTTCGTTTCTCTGATATCAAAATCATAGCAGAATAATGATATTTTAAACACAGGTTCAGATTTCACAGAACCTCAGACGCCCCTTTTGCCCTTACATAGGCAATTACTCAGTCTATGTGAGCAGCTGTGTCAAAAATCCGTTATAAGCCTCTTGGAAGACTTTTATTGTCCATCAAATCCGCTTCCATCATCTTCTTCCGCGTTGGGCCTCTCGATCCAGGCCTTTTCATGCTCAGTAGGAGTGCCCTCCTGGAACACCCACAGTTCATTCAAAGTCTCAATGTCTCAAAACAAATGCACCAGTGTCTCTTCTCTGTGACACCTCGGGAAATGTGCTCTTCATAGATCAAGGGCACAAAACATCTCGTGCAGAAACAAGCACCACTGAGAAACAACCTCTTCAAGATCAGCAGCACTTTCCAGACTCCAACACTCGTCATTTCGTGTCAGAAGACGCTCAAGCTGCTCTCTCATGGGCACCAGAAGGTAGTGCCTTTTTCCAAACGTGGATCCTTGGGTGCACTGCCATTCCGCTGGTGCAAAGGGAAAAGAGGTGTGTGTGGGGAAAGGCCAAAAACTCAGGCCAAGGGGGTCAGGGGACCGCGCGCTGTCAGAGGTTCAAGCACATGACAGTTTGAACAAATTGCACAAAGTGGATGACAGTCCTGCCATCAAAAGCAGGGATCCTTCGCATCTTTGCACTGAACTTCTGAGGCAAAACAGAAAATCAGCTCCTTTTTTCTTTTCTTTTCACAACGCCTTCTGATGAAACAAATGGCTTGCTTAGGAGGTACCACTGGAGGCACGCTGATGATCGCTGTCCATGCTGATGACCGCTGCCCACGCTGCTGATTGCTGTTCACGCTGCTGATTGCTGTTCACGCTGCTGATTGCTGTCACGCTGCTGATTGCTGTTCATGCTGCTGATTGCTGTCAGGAATTGCAAGGCCAAGAAGTCTGTAGTCGTCTGCCATGTTTACTGATGGGGACCAGGCTTTTTTGATCACCGGTCTGCAGGGTAACATTCTTCCTTTTTGACTCTGGAAGATTCCCGCAGAACCTAGTGATATAGGAAGTGTAACACAATTGTTAGTTTCCTTCAAGTCAGATATAAAAACAGTTCATGGGTTGGCTTTTTGACAAGAGAGCTGCAAGCAAGTGGCCTGCAATCTGCAAAGGAGTGGCAATTCGTCATGGGAACCTAAATGGATGCCCTCACACAGTGGCATTATCTAATGGGATACATTATTTAATGGGGTAAATACATATTCTCCTTAATGATGAAGCCTAGGTGTTCCTAAACTCCTTATCTAGAACATCTCAAATAGAGAAATGACATAATACACATTATCAAGGACATGAAGAAGTCTCTTCTTTAAACAATGTGCATCAAATGCGCTATGTAATACAAAGGCTAATGATCAACTGTGCAGGAAAGAGGACAAGAACTAGAGAGTCCTGGTATCTGCATGATTAGAACACATCTTATAAAAAAATTGAAACAGCAGAAACAAAAGGGAACTGAAAAATTAAAAATAGACATAAAAATATGCCGTACTAAAAAGAATGTAAACTTGAGATATCTCCTATTGAGATGGAAAATCTCCTATTGAGATGGAAAACTTGTATTGGGTCAATTAACCAGGCTATCACTATCCTGACAGTCAGTCTGAAAAAGACATTTGAAGTGGGCCTAAAGAAAATTCTCGAAAACTAGTCTGGTCACACAAAAGGGAATGGTATGTAGCATAAGGGGGGTTCCTAATACATCACTGCAGTCTAAAAGTGTGAACATGAACAATACACCCATAATAATAAATGGGCTGACTGGTGAAAGAAAGATGGAGAAGGGAAAATGGAAGTAGAACACAACAAAAATCTTCAATAACTAAACATGATGCAACATTGGTCAGGTAAAAAGCAAAAAGAAAAATCTATAGGAAGGACAAGAGTTTGCTTGGGTGGCCTAAGGCATGTGACACAGCACCAAGAGCACAGGGATACATGAAAGACCAATGTTACACCAATTTAACTCTACCGCTGACAATCTATACCCTACACAGTAATTCTAACTAATGTTCAGTTGTCTCTTCAGGGCAAAAAATGAATCCATAGGCTTATTCAGGAATCAAAAAATGCGATAAAAAAATGCGATATCGAAATTAGGCCACCTTTAGTCACGGATCTATAATTCCATCCTTAGGCCCAATCAAGGATACATAAATGCAGAGCTGCCTGTCCTTAAGGAAAAAGGGCAGTTAAGTGACTAACAACGGATAGCACATTTTGATCCAGTATATCATTTTAGTTTTCTTAAAAAAATCATTACAGCCAAATTTAGGCATGCACTGGAAAAACTGCTGCCTTACTCGCTCACAGTATGAGGTCCATATCTGTGAAATTTATCTTAATACAAATTCATCCAATTTATTGTGAAACAATGCACATCGTCATATGCGTTCCTTCACAACACAGGGGAACTTGTAATTCAAAGTAGCACCATAGAACAGAACATACACACAAAAAATTAAAAAATAAATACACATATCAAGCCATCTCAAGCCATAAGATATACTTGCTGTATATCAAGCACAAGGAAAAAAATAGCCCAGACAAACAAACAGCATATATGAATAAACGGTCATGCACAATAATATGGCATATGTACTTTACACTATAAACCTGCAGCTCAATCTCAATTGTCAAGTATTCCCTTCTTTTGACAGCAGGGCATCAGGTAATTGATACTCTGCTGTAAAATATAATGTCGCTGTGTCAAATAACGCGTTTCAGTGGACCAAATGTATAAATGAAACATAAACGCACACATTTTTTTCTTAAAGAAATTACGCAAAAATAAATATTTCTCTTCAACCAGCCAACTCACGTGTCTTGTGAATTAATCCATGAATTATCTGTAGGAAGAAGCAGAAAAGATACACAACACACACATTTCTCATAATACAACATCACACACATTTCTCATAATACAACATCAATTATAACCCTTTTTATCAGACTACAAAACATGACACAACGTGACATACAAAAACTTTTCATTACTTACCTGTAACTTTTTCCATGTACCTTTGCAAAAACGCCCATTCTCACTCAGGCCCAAAGCCTTTAAGTTGCAGAATTTTGGGGAAGGGCTTCTACTTATTGCCTATCTAAAACTTAATGTAACACTTCGTTTTTCTTTTTGTCAAATAAACTTAACTAAAAAAAAATTAGTTCCTAGCATGGAGACACACATATACCAGTTCTACAGATCATTTAGCAGAATGTTTGATATTTGTTTTCTCAGAGAAATCACTTTTGCATTTGCCCTTTTTAAATCATGTTCCTTCATTTTACACAGTGCTTAATTTGTAAGACATGAAGTGCAGGTGCTACAATTTTGCATGAGGAATACCTTTCCTATTTGTTTATTATCTCAGATGTGCGCCTTTAACGCAGATGTAATGTGAATGCGGCAAATGAGAACAAGCCAGCCTGCAATGAATGAAGGTTACAGATTTAAATCATATACAATCAACTACATCTCATATAAAGCGCTTGTGTGCAGCATTTTGAAAGCAACTGGGAGCTATGCAAACCACGTGTGGGCTATACAATCCTTCAGGGTACTGACAAATGAGGCTGCAGTTTTATAAATTAAATAGTGTTCCTTTTATTATTATCAGCGGGATGCAATGCTGTGTCAGCTCTGCCGTATTTCTAATTTGAGATAAATGTGTTGATGACATAATTTACCGAACAACAAGCGTTTTGTGGGAACATGCTGGAGCTATTATTTTATTCTTTGGCTAAATGCAATCATCATTTGCTGTACATGTGCCCTGCATCCTTTGCTCATTTTAGTTTCCAAAAACGAAAATCCCATCCCAGCTAATGTCATATTTGTAACGCTCTAAGAAGATACTTTTAAATTATAAACATGAGCAGGAATTAAATTTATTGGAGCAAGTCAGGCTATTCAAATGACCTCAGGTCAGGACCGTGGCAGGGGCAGGGATTTAAATACAAAGAGGCAGCTGCATTCCACAGGCGAGGCCCTAATTAAAAGGTCACAAATGTCAACAAGCCAGCCTTACAAGATAACATCTCAGCCGCTACTGCTGGAAACACGTTATACAGGTTCTGCCAGTCCCCTCCTCCTGGTAACTGAAGCTGACAAGGCCAGTAGGTTTAACCACTTCCACATAACCTGCAATATTTCACTATATTTAAAACAATAATTTCTCTCTTTTTTCTTGCAATTCTATGACACATTGACTCGCTGAATCATAAGAAGGCACAACCTGCAAACATATATATTAAGGTCTAAATGTATGCATTTACTAAAGAGACGCTTTAAAAAGGGGCCCTGAAACCATTCAAAACAGTCTATTTGTCTGAAAATCGACTTTTGCATTCTGGATACTAAGAAATAAATATTCTATAATGTTATTGCTTAATGGGTATTACTAGAATGTCTACTACCCAATTTACGTGCCATACATTTGAAAATAATAATTTATACCTTATAGAAATGAGCTTGTTTGCGCCTAGGGTAAGGGAAATTGCGCACAGAAGTGTTTGGTCATTTTCGTGGTACAACATAACTTAAATCAAACATTTTAATGCTAGGGGGTCATAGTATGAGTGTTAAGCTTCACAAATATTAAAAAACGATTTTTGTGGCACTTGTTTTTAATAATTATTTTTCATAATTAATAATTATTTTCTCCTAATGAAGCCTAATTATTGCTATTTGTGACTGTTCTACATATAAAACGCTCACTACATCCCTTGCCTATTATTTAGATACATATTAACACACAAGCCTAGGCGCAGCTGCCTAACTGGGAATGCGTGAGATTACTGAACAGGCAATTTCGTTTTTTCATTTTTGTTTTTCTTTGGAGCCTTATTTACATCTATTGAACGTGACCCATACACATACATACATTGAGCTCATTCCAGACACAAAACAGAAGGGGGGTCAAACACTCAGGACACACAAAACAGCGTGCTCTAAACATTTCTTGTAAATCGCGCCGTCGCAATTTACAACAAAACTCACAAACAACATAGACATTTAAACACACATTTTAACCCATAGGTCAACACTTAGGACAGGAACAAGGAACAGCCTACAGACTGTCTTCAAAAATAACCTGCCAATTCTAGTTGTAAACCATATTTACAACAAAAACGTTTTAGTTCCTATTTTTTTTTTTTGGTTTTTTTTTAAATTCTTACCTTTAAAGAGAGCTCATAAATTGGAGTTCCAACCGGAGGTATCAGACGCGAATCCTCCAACCGGGAATCCTTTGTTGCAACCTAGTCAATACTAATACCAAACAAAATACCGCGACCAGGCATCTGCGCTCACTAGTCGGGTTTCAAACTTCATGGGGCTATCTCCAACGATATACACGCAAATGTACGTGACCCACGGTTTTTGAATACTGCAGTGTTCAAATAAAACTAAGGAACCAATACTGAGGAAGATTATCCAACGATAATCTGAACCACAGCAACCAAAGGCCTACCAACTGAACCAAATGTACCGGTACCCAAACCAAAGCGTCACATTTCTGCGACCAATAAATAACTAAGGACTCAGAACCAAAAAAAAAAGGACTGGGAGCGACCCATTTTTATTCTTCAACTAAAACAGATGGAGAAAATATCTCTTCAACTGCCTATACAAATTGCAATTTGCATATACACAAATATTTATTCAAATTGTAACCTTCAATTCCCCGCTGCACTAACAGTCTGTTAAAAAATACTTACAGCAAAAAAAGAATGGGTTCCTTAGTCAGGAGTGGCATCTTTAGGAGAGCTTTAAGTCAGAAAAATCAAAAAACATACTGGGCCACAGAGACAGATAATCCCCCAGAAAACCCTGTGCCCAGAGTACCTCTTTTTGGTAGAATTCTGTCTTGTCTTCCCCAGTAGTTTTTCCATCCTTTGACAAAACACTCCTGCAGATAACCACTCCATGATAAGGCCCCGAGTTGGGCAGCCAACTGAAGAAAAGTGGAAAATGACTCACTCTCCCCACCAGGGATCTATCCAGAAGTTTGCATAATAAAGCAGCAAAGGAATTGACAGGCAATCTGTAAAATTAAAAGACATCTTTATTATAATTAATTATGAGGCTTCGTCGTCCAACCGTAGTTTTACAATTGAAAGAGGGAGCCTGCCTGAGCTTTCTCAGGCAGGCTTTTTATACAAAAAGTTTGCCCCTAGGCTCACATTCTTGCTGTGTCACACATCATTGTAGGTCGCTCCCATGGTACCATAACAAAGCAGGCTATAATTATGAATTCCATTCTACTTGCCCAAACTGACCAACCCATCTTCCATCATGAACATATGTCAAGCTTCACATATTTTCCTGTGCAGGCCGAAGAAGCTCACAATAGAACTGGTTTCCTCCCCATCATATAAACAGTCACCTCCCCATTGTAAAAGCCCAGAAGCAGAGAAACAGAGCCAGGTGTGGAAGATAGAAATGTAGGATAAGGGATGCTTGTGGGTCATAAACAGGCATGGCTACTGTATTCGGCCTTCTAATCTTGCTCAGGCCAATGTACACAACAAGTTGCTCAGATCTTTAATATAGATTGACTAGAGGGCATGGACTGGTTTGGTGAGGCCAACATCACGTAGGCAGATTCAGCCTGTTCAGGTCAAATGGGAGTCAGGAAGAACTCAAGCTAAGGAATACGTGTCCTTTAAGAATCATTGGCTCATGTATATGCCTATGTAAAGGGCAACAACTAAAATGGACGCTTGTTCACAACCTGGGGCCTGTGGGCTCAGAATGAATTTGCCAATAACTCCTGCATGCATCATTGTATTGTGATGAAAATACACACACATATTAAACTTGCCATTTTTGTTTCTCTGATATCAAAATCATAGCAGAATAATGATATTTTAAACACAGGTTCAGATTTCACAGAACCTCAGTATGGTGTTCATGAAGACCATGCTTTTTGTTAAGGGGCATACAGCGTGCACAGTAGAATATAAAGGTTGTGCAGCATGCTGGGAAAACATGGATCATCACGCAGACGCTAATTAATACTGTGAATATTACAATAATCACTTCCAATATTCATGATCCCCAGCTTGCTAGCCATACCTTTGTCTTCCCACATGCTCCCTGTATGTATTCCGTGTGCTTCGTCCCTAATGTCTGTGATCTTGTGTATTGCATCATCTATATTTCAGCTGTTGTCAGGTATATACGTTGTATGAAGGAGGGTTACGGAGCTTTCAGTCCGCACCTTAAGAACTTTTTGGTGCAAACACGGCGCTCGCTATGATCGAGTGAAAATGGGTTATATGTTCAAGTGAGGAGAGGAGAGGGAGACACATGCCTAATTAATTAAAAAACGGTCTGCCCACGTATAAACGACAATTTCCCATACTTGAGACGTCACGTCCACACATATTGGTGAAGAACACGAGGGACACAAATACCTGGCAAGTCCTCCTCCCCACACCGCCCGGTGCGGATGGAGAAATAAAAACGCTGTATTTATTTTAAAAAAAGGAATACGAAAACATTCCCTTCCTGACCAGTAAACTACAGATTATTGACAAGGCCCTGATGAGAGTTTGGGAACTTGTTTCCCTAACTCGAAACGCATCGGCACACCAACAGGATCAAACCAGTACATTAAGTGTATAATGAAAATAGGCACACGCTTACATGTTCCTGTCATTTGACGTTGTCTGCATAATTTTGAATTAAGAATTTAGATAGAGAAAACGATAATTGAAATGTCTATTGTTATTTGGATGTTTTTGTTTCGAATTCTGAATATATAATTTTTTGTATTTGTTTGTGTTGTATAAAATGTATATATATATGTGTAAAAAGTGATCTAAGTGTTTGTAAATATGTATCACTTTTCTGCCTGAAAGGAAAGATATGAAATTTTGTCAAAAAAATAGAAATGACTGGTATAAATAAATGTACCTGTTAGGGTTTGCCTGCAACAGAGAGCATCCCTTTTAAAATAGCTGGAGACCAGTTGTATTCGTTATATAAAGTTTGCTTGTCAAGATGTCAAAAGCAAAATACTATTGGCATTAAGAGACTTTGGTAAAGAACTTTAATGTACAGCTGTTTCTTTATACATGATGGTGCATGTTAATGAGTTTTGTCCATTTGACTGTAGCAAGGCTTGTTGATTAAGTTGATGGGCTCGTTTTCATTTGCACATGATGAAAAGACTGTTTACCAGAACCCTAGTCAGCGCTGCACGTTCCTAACTGTAGAACCTGGAAACGTTCAGCGCGTGAGAGGCCCCGCACTCCCCTGCCTATAAAAGCCGGCTTGGAACTTTGCCGGTTGCTTGTGATCATCGAACCTCAGCTTACCTGCATATCCTGCGTTCTCCGTCCTCCTTTGATTCCTCACTTACCCGTATTTCTTGTCTTGTCTTCCTCCTTCATGAGGCCTCATCCTTCCTTCCCTCAGCGCTGGAAATCATCGCATCTGTGCTGATCCTCCTCCGGAGTCACCCCCTGCATTTCTGGTTAACTTCGGACATCTCTAGCCAAGGTTCCGCCTGCAATAAGAAGCAGAAGAAAAGAAAGACATTAATCAGGTATCACGCGTGAATACCAGTGCACTGAAAGTAAGTGTAATTATTATTTTTTAAGCAGCAAACTTATTTTTCAGACTCAGTGGATAAATCCCAGACTCATTTGCAAACTGTGCAAATGCATTGACTTTTGAAGGTGAAAGAAGTTTATTTCTCTGAACAAAGTACTTTTGTGCACTACTCAAAATCAATGCAAAAATCCCAGTGCTTATTAAACGATCGTTTTTTGAGAGGTGAAACAGTTTTGGATGGAATTCAGAGTTTGAATCAAAAGACTTTGAAATGCAGCAGAGGATCTAGTCTCATCTCATTTATAATTCACGAAGCAATTTAGCAGAGTTTATTTATAAGCATCAGTGGACCAATACTAAGTGAGTAGCACCATCTCATGGATACAGGTGGAATCAATATTTAGGATTCTTATTTTGGAATCAAGCTACACTTTATCTAAGGTGATATTGTTTTTGTTTAAAGGAAAGAAGCTACACTAAATTCAGGTCCACAGTTCTGGCGAGCTATCGAGCCAGAGCAGAGAGGTATTGTTGGTGTTAATGTTTTAACATATATTCTTATATAAGAAATCTTAGAATCAAGAAAAGTATAAAGTGTTTGTTCTAACTTTTATTTGTTTAAATATCACGCTGCCAAGAATCCAGCTCTTAAGGGTCCAACTACCAGTGGAGCAGTCTTCAGCCTTCCAACAGAAGATTACAGGATATTCAGGTAACTGATTCTTGACAGAATCACAAGCCTAATCCTACTTCTGTTGGAAAGATGAACACCGATGTAAATCAATTTACCATTGATGTTTCTGAAATGGCTCAAGCTTTAAGTGAAGATGTGGCTTGTTCTGAATCAGTTACAGTGCTTTTACAACAAATGCGTTTAGAGTTAGATCATTTAAAGCAAGAAAATGAGACCTTAAAACAAGACTTAATGCGTTATAAGCCTAGAGAGAACTTGTGGGGTTCACCTGTTCCTCCTACTTTTAAACCATCTTTTAACGCAGATACTAGACCTAAAACTCCGAAACCCTTATTTTCTCCAGTAGAGGTCACAGTTAATGTCCCTAATGTCGTGCCTTTAGCAGCCCCTGAGCGTTTTAATGGAGACAGCAGTAAGTTTCAAGTATTCTTAAATCAGTGTCAGTTACATTTTGTCTGTAAGCCTCAACAGTTTCCTACTGATGTCACTAAGGTGGCTTTTGTGTTATCTTATTTAGGGCGAACAGCTGCCAATTGGGCTATTCCCTATGTGGATCGAGATGATCCAATTTTGCATAATTGGAATTTGTTTAAGAGGACGATGACTCGTTTGATTGCAAAACATACTAATATACAAGCTAGTGATAATGAGCTTTTAAATGTAAAACAGGGAACAAAGGATTTATTAACCTATCTTAATTCTTTTAATCGTCTGCTAACAGAAACTCAATGGCCAGAAGAAAAACGAGTGTCTCTTTTTTATAAAGGATTAAGAGATGATTGAAAGGATGCCTTGGCCCATATTGTGGATCTCCCTGACGATTATTCAGATTTTGTTGATTTGGTGGTCAAGCTAGACCATCGTTTAGGTGAGAGAAAGGGGGATAGAGCTAAAACTGAATCTAGATTATAATTTTTTAAGCATGAAAAGAAGGAAGTTGAGAGTAAACTTCCAGAACCAGAACCTATGCAGATAGGTACACTCAGAGGGCCTTTGACAACTGAAGAAAAGGAAAGACGGAGGAAACTTCAGTTGTGTTTATATTGTGGCAAGTCTGGTCATTTTGCTAGAGAGTGCCCAGTAAAGCCAAAGACACCTAAGAAAGTGAATGTGTTAACTTCCATGGAATTGGAGTCGGTAAACTGAAAGGCTCGACAAGGGCAGAGGTCACTTGTTCGAGAAAAAGTCATAATCAGACCTCATTTTCTGCTGCCTTTAGTGTGCCACAAATTCCAAAACATTTTTCAATACATGTGATCTTAATTGTGAGTACACAGTTCAGATATACACTGCCTGTGTTATTGGACTGTGGTGCCACAGAAAATTTTGTGGATATTACTTTGGCAAAAAGACTAGATCTACCTATAGTTTTGATAACACATCCAGAAACAGTGTGTGCTGTAGACGGTTCAGATCTAACTTCAGGCTTGATTACTAAAAAGACTAGTCCATTGACCATGGTGTGCCAAAATGGTCATACAGAAGAAATTAGCTTTGACTTGATAGATACTCCCAATTTTGGTCTCATATTGGGAGTACCTTGGCTCACTACTCACAATCCAAAGATTGATTGGGTGGCCAGAACGGTAACTTTAGATTCATCCTTTTGCCGTGCTAATTGTTATAGAGAAGCAACACAGGATCATCTTTCAGTGTTGCATTGTGCAATTACTGCTTCAGTAAACAACACAGGTATCCCTTCAGAATATTTGGAATTTCAGGATGTCTTTGACCCAGTTAAAGCTAGTGTTTTGCCACCTCATCGCTCCTACGATTGTCGTATAGATTTGATCCCTGGAGCTCCTCTCCCTAGTAGTAGAGTGTATGCCTTAACTGAAAAAGACACTCTTTATTTAAGAACATATTTGGACGAATTACTACAATCTGGATTCATTAGACACTCCACATCACCGGTGTCCTCGCCCCTTTTTTTATTCCGAAACCAGATGGCCCTCTGCGCGCCTGTATCAATTATAGGGGATTAAATAAGGCAACAATTAAAAATAAGTATCCGCTCCCCTTAATACCCGTGCTTTTAGATCAACTTAGACACTCCACTTTTTATACCAAATTGGATTTACGAGGAGCGTATCATCTGGTTCGGGTGAAAGAACACAATGAGTGGAAGACTGCCTTTAAGACTAAATTTGGTCTATTTGAATACACAGTTATGCCATTCGGGCTGTGTAATGCACCAGCGGCATTTCAATTCTTTATTAATGAAGTGTTGCATGAATTTCTAGATGTCTGTGTTATTGTATACATAGATGATATTCTCATATATTCAAAAAATCTTGAAAAACACACTCATCATGTGAAAGCAGTCTTAGCAAAATTAAGAGAACATCATTTATTTGCTAAGTTAGAAAAATGTACCTTTAATTCCAACACAGTAGATTTTATAGGATACTGTTTAACACCAAAGGGTATTGTGATGGATGAACAGAAAGTCAAGGCAGTTGCAGAATGGTCGGACCTCACATCTCTTAAAGAGATACAGAAATTTTTGGGTTTCGACAATTTTTATAGGCGATTCATTTCCCATTTTGCAGATATAGTGGCTCCAATTACTAAATTATTACGAAAAGGGCAACAATTTTTGTGGGATGCTGCAGCATCACAGGCATTCCAAACTTTGAAACAAAAGTTCATTTCAGCACCTATTTTAAGGCATCCCGATCCAAATCTCCCATTTTATGTGGAAGCTGATGCCTCGCAAGTGGCATTAGGAGGAGTACTGTCACAACGAGATTCAGGAGATGGGCAGTTACATCCCATTGCCTTTTATTCTAAAAAATTATTACCTGCAGAACAAAATTATACTGTAGCTGAGCGTGAGTTGCTGGCAATTAAAGTAGCTTTTACTGAATGGCGTCATCATTTGATGGGGGCTAGGTTTCCAGTGACCATTTTTAGTGATCACAAAAATTTGCAATTTTTTAGTTCAGTAAAAGCATTAACACCGCGTCAAATGAGATGGTTGAATTTTTTTAGCACTTATGATTTTTTGATAACTTATAGACCTGGTACACAGCAAATTCAGTCAGATGTATTATCCAGGTATGGACACATTTCAGACTTACATCAAGAAACAAGAGGTCATCCCATAATACAACCTCAAAAGGTATTAGCTCCTATACAACAACAGGATTTCATGAAAACTCTGTATAATGCACATTTACACATCAGTTCTCAAGATTGATTAAAAGATAAGACTAATTCTGTACAAATTGGGTTAATGTATCATGGAACCCTTTTGTATATACCAACTTTTGATTTACAACAACAGATTGTTATGTGGCATCATACTTCAGTTTTAGCAGGGCATCCTGGGTGGTTGAAAACTCTTGAAAATGTACGAAAACATTTTTGGTGGCCAAAAATGAGTACTGATATCAAGAAATATGTGGAAACTTGTTCTACATGTGCTTGTCAAAAAACATCACATAGAGCTCCAGCCGGTTTATTAGTGCCTATGCCTGTTCCACAAACACCTTGGCATACTCTGAGTGTAGATTTCATAGTGAATTTGCCTCTTAGCAAAAAACATACTACAGTTCTTGTAGTAGTGGATTTCTTGTCAAAAATGGCTCATTTCATTCCCCTGATTAAATTACCAACAGCAGGAGAATTTGCAGACATTTTCCTTAAAGAAGTAGTTTGCCTTCATGGACTGCCGAGTACAATTGTGTCAGATAGAGGTAGTCAATTTAATTCTAAATTTTGGAAGACACTTTGTTCAAAATTAAAAATAGAACCAGCTCTGTCTACAGCATTCCATCCAGAAACAGATGGACAAACAGAGTGCCTAAACCAGACGTGACTACAGACCTTAAGGTGTCTGTTAGCAGAGTACTCAAGTGAATGGTTGGAGGCAATTCCAATTGCTGAATTTGTATATAATAATACCATTCATGCTGCACCTCACTGTACCCCTTTTTATTTTATGCAAGGGTATCATCCTAGAGCCCTGCCAGTTATGATAGATAACTCACTACTTCCAAAAGTTACTGAGAGGCTAACCAATTTAATTAAGATACAGGAGAAAGCCAAAAATCATTTAACTACCTATAAAGAACAAATGAAGAAATAAGCTGATAAACATTGAACTGAAGCCCCTCTCTATCAGATAGGAGAGAAAGTTTGGCTTTCTACTAGGAACTTAAATATGGAAGGATCTCGAAAATTACAACCAAAATGTATAGGACCTTTTGTTATCAAAGAATTATTGAATCCAGTAACAGTAAAACTAGACCTTCCAGATGAGTACCCAATACATCCAGTCTTTCATGTATCCTTACTCAAACCCCACAATCCCCTTACCTGAAAAGGAGCTCCCCCACCTCCTATTTCTATAGCGTGTCATCTAGAGTATGAAGTCCAGAAGATATTAGATACTAAGAGAATTCAGGGTCGTTTATTTTATTTAATTGCTTGGAAAGGTTATGACAATACAGAAAATTCTTGGGAACCAGCTTCCAATGTACATGCCCCACGATTACTCAGAATGTTTTATTTAAAAAATCCAGGTAAACCACGATCTGTGAGGGGGCCTTTGAGGGGGGCGACTGTTAGGGTTTGCCTGCAACAGAGAGCATCCCTTTTAAAATAGCTGGAGACCAGTTGTATTCGTTATATAAAGTTTGCTTGTCAAGATGTCAAAAGCAAAATACTATTGGCATTAAGAGACTTTCGTAAAGAACTTTAATGTACAGCTGTTTCTTTATACATGATGGTGCATGTTAATGAGTTTTGTCCATTTGACTGTAGCAAGGCTTGTTGATTAAGTTGATGGGCTCGTTTTCATTTGCACATGATGAAAAGACTGTTTACCAGAACCCTAGTCAGCGCTGCACGTTCCTAACTGTAGAACCTGGAAACGTGCAGCGCGTGAGAGGCCCCGCCCGCCCCTGCCTATAAAAGCCGGCTTGGAACTTTGCCGGTTGCTTGTGATCGTCGAACCTCAGCTTACCTGCATATCCTGCGTCCTCCGTCCTCCTTTGATTTCTCACTTACCCGTATTTCTTGTCTTGCCGTCCTCCTTCGTGAAGCCTCATCCTTCCTTCCCTCAGCCCTGGAAATCATCGCATCTGTGCTGATCCTCCTCCGGAGTCATCCCCTGCATTTCTGGTTAACTTCGGACATCTCTAGCCAAGGTTCCGCCTGCAATAAGAAGCAGAAGAAAAGAAAGACATTAATCAGGTATCACGCGTGAATACCAGTGCACTGAAAGTAAGTGTAATTAATATTTTTTAAGCAGCGAACTTATTTTTCGGACTCAGTGGATAAATCCCAGACTCATTTGCAAACTGTGCAAATGCATTGACTTTTGAAGGTGAAAGAAGTTTATTTCTCTGAACAAAGTACTTTTGTGCACTACTCAAAATCAATGCAAAAATCCCAGTGCTTATTAAACGATCGTTTTTTGAGAGGTGAAACAGTTTTGGATGGAATTCAGAGTTTGAATCAAAAGACTTTGAAATGCAGCAGAGGATCTAGTCTCATCTCATTTATAATTCACGAAGCAATTTAGCAGAGTTTATTTATAAGCATCAGTGGACAAATACTAAGTGAGTAGCACCATCTCATGGATACAGGTGGAATCAATATTTAGGATTCTTATTTTGGAA
The DNA here is from genome assembly GCF_964263255.1 of Lissotriton vulgaris. Taxonomy (NCBI): domain Eukaryota; kingdom Metazoa; phylum Chordata; class Amphibia; order Caudata; family Salamandridae; genus Lissotriton; species Lissotriton vulgaris. The sequence goes on along the minus strand of NC_141696.1, from coordinate 455,568,209 downwards.
TCAAGCTACACTTTATCTAAGGTGATATTGTTTTTGTTTAAAGGAAAGAAGCTACACTAAATTCAGGTCCACAGTTCTGGCGAACTATTGAGCCAGAGCAGAGAGGTATTATTGGTGTTAATGTTTTAACATATATTCTTATATAAGAAATCTTAGAATCAAGAAAAGTATAAAGTGTTTGTTCTAACTTTTATTTGTTTAGATATCACGCTGCCAAGAATCCAGCTCTTAAGGGTCCAACTACCAGTGGAGCAGTCTTCAGCCTTCCAACAGAAGATTACAGGATATTCAGGTAACTGATTCTTGGCAGTACCTGACCAGATTTAATGAAGTTTCATTTGGTCCCAATAGAAATAATAGAGATATTGTAAATACGGAGGGTGTGGGTATTTTTGTTGTGTTTAGGTATATACGAACAGCACACCTGCTTCATGATGTGGCAGACTCCTCCCTCTTTGGCCATAATGATGTCTAACTCAACTCTATTCTGCATTACTACGGACCTGATGGCTGTCAGTTCCTCAGTAATATTTCCCATCCCTGCTGCTGTTGAGTCAGCTAGGTCCTCAATCATTCTTTCTAACTGATGTATTCTCTGTGTTTTGTAGATAACCCCTGCACCAGGGACCATCATCTCAAGGCCTGTCATTACGTTGTCTCCCCATTCTGGTGTCCTCTGAAGTCTCCTTGGCCATTGGCCTTGGCGTAGGATCTGTACTTTGTCAGAAAAATGTGTAATTTGTGGTATGATGGAGGCAAGATACCAACTGCCATACCATCTTGGTGACAGGTAGAAGTATGCCTACTGGCTGCATACAAAGAACAGTCCCTTGTATCCTACTAGTCCAGGTGAGGAACTCTGATTATTGTTTCTGATCTGTGATAGCTTTGCTATGTGTGTGCAGTTACTTTCGCCAACAAAAATTAGTTCCACGTTTGTTTCCTCCTTAATTCCCTTTACTTTGTTTATCTTGTCTTCACAATCTAGCAGTCCCTTGTTCCCTTGCGCCATTTCTGCTACAGTACATCCAAATGAGATGCAATCTTTCCATTTGTCTTTCTGCAATAACTGTTGTATTGAGCAGCTTTTTCCCTCCTGTGCAACTTAGGTATTTTTTTTTGCGGTACCACCTGGAAGGGGCAGAAATAAATTGTTCTACTTTAAATCTGGGTACCTTCAACTCTCCTTCCTTCCACCCTGCCCTTCCTTTCCATTCTTCATTTCTAGAAGTCTTATCAAATGTGTCTGACATTTCCTTATCCCTTCTTCCTGGTTGCATATTCATGCATGGCGTTCTCTTTCTCCCAGGAACTTCCCCACCCTGTCTGGTTGCAATTCTGCTACTCTCCAGTGGTGCAACTGCCAGTGACATGTTATGTTGGTTGAGGAGCAAATCTTGCATTAATATGCATCCCACATATTTGGAAACCAGCAGCACATTGTAGTTCATGCTGTTCTCTGTGTCTGTTGGCAAGTGTGTGCAAACATAACAGCCAGATATGTTTATTATGCGTACATAAATTTTTAGCATTTCAACATATTGGTTTCCATTATATTCGTCCCACTATTCCCTCTCCCTTCCTTCTTTACTGTCTACCCTTCCCAAAGTGTCTTCATTTTCAAAATCTATTTGTCCTTCATCATTAGCTACATTTTGGTTCCCCTCATCCCCCTGCCGGCCATTGATAAACGGTATTTCAAATCCTTTGCAAATATTATTAACAGTGAAGTCACTATTATCCATGGGACTGGTGTCAATATTGCTCCTATCACTGATGGCCATCTTCTGTCCTGTCTTTGTGTTCTTGGCATGTTTCCTTATTTTCACTTGTTCAGTTAATGTCTCTGATAAGACCAGATCCTATGTCTTCTATTGCATAAATCACGCAATCCAAAATGTCAAGGCGTATGTCTGCAATATCTTGTGCTGTTGTTTGAAGTCCAAAAGTGGGGAATAAAATGTCTTGCAAGATCATGTCTCTTAACCCACTCAATAGCCGAGGATTTGGCACAGTCAGTTCCAGCACACTATTTAAGTCTATTCCAGGACACAGCAGCCTTTTATGAATTATTAGTTGTGACTCTGCTACTCTCACCTGTATCGACCTAATCCTTCCAGATCTGTTTGCTGGCATTTGTCGTAAATTTGGTCTACTTAGGTGTTGGCATATCCTTAACCACGCGTTTAATATGGTTCTTTGATGTTCCAAAGTCTTGTCTTTGATATGTAACTAGCTGTTGATACACCACTATGTGTCTTATTGGAGCATCACCAGCAACTCTAAATAGCGGCCTCTGCACCTCCTAGGGGTCTATTGGTGCAGACACCAGTCAACCATTTTGAAGAACATTTTGGTGCCTTGATGGTGTACATTCAGAGGTTACTAGCACATGACAGTTGGCACATCCTTTGAAGGCAGCTGGTACAGACGTCTTTGGAGGGATGATACTCAGAGGCCTGAACTTGTTCGCAGTAGGTGACTGCCTCTGGTGTCTTCTGTCTTCTGTTAGAGGCCTAGCCTGCCCAAAGCAGGTATCTGCCTCTGGTGTCTTCTATCTTCTGTTGGATGCCTAGCCTGCCCAACAGGTATCTGCCTCTTATTTCCCGTTGGTCTAGTCTTGCGTGGTGGATTGAAGGGTGTACCTTCTCGGGCCTCAGATGTCGCTGGTGGTGCTGGTACAGCTGGTTTTCTGCTGTCAGGTCTTTCTGCTTTCTTGGTGTGGGAGCTGTGGATCCAGCATGTCAGCCCGTTTCACTTGACTGCTGTTGCAGTGCTGAGGATAATCTGGTGGGGTCCCTTCCACCCTGGCTGGAAGCAGTGCCGTCGAGTGTGGGCCTTTACCCAGATCCAGTCACCATGCTGCAGGTCATGTGGCGGTAGAGTTGTTGCTTCTGGAAGAGCCTGAAATACCTGGCAGTGAAGATAATGTAAAGTCTCCGTTAATTTCTTGCAATAACATAAAAGCAGATCATATGTTACTGATAGTGGGGCCGTGGACATATGGCCTGCAATGTTCATGGGGTGGCCAAATACTATTTCGTGGGGGCTGAGCTTTGTTACCCTATCTGGTACGCTCCTCACTGCCAGCAGGGGTAGTTGTAGTGCATCTACCCATGAAAGTTCAGTTGATGCACAAATCTTTCAAAAATAATTCTTTAACACCCCATTCTTCCTTTCTACCGCGCCCGCTGCCGGGGGGTGATATGCACAGTGTAGTTTCTGTGTAACCCCAAGTCCCTTGCATATTCCCCCTATGACATGGGAAATAAACGCTGGCCCACTTTGAGAGCTTAGAAGGGATGGTATCCCAAAGCGTGGGATAAGTTCCTGTAGGAGGCATTTAGCAACCGTACGTACATCACAGTTCTTTTTTGGGTATGCTTCGGTACATTTACTGATCATGCACACAGTTACCAACACATGTTTGTACTTGTGGGTGGGGGGCATTTCAATTAAGTCCAGCTGGAGGCTCTCAAAGGGTCCGTGGGGTGGTGGGAAGTGGCTAGGGGCAGTTTGTGGATAATTCCCAGTATTGTATTGTGCGCAAACGGTGCAGTGACAGCAAAGTCTTTCTGCTATTTGGCGAAACTTGCAGATGTACCAGCATTGGGAAAACAGTCTGATCATGCCATCCCTGCCAACATGTGAGGGTTCATGAAAAAGGGGTGCCAAGGAGGGGAGCATGGATGAAGGTAGGCATATTTTTCCATTAGGCTCTGTCCATAAGCCCTCCTTTGATTGCACACACCGCCCTTTACCGATTCTTCCTTTTCTTCTTTATCCACTTTGCTCTTAATGTGTATGGGGTCAAAGAGTAAGGCATCATTGGTAGCCTCAGTGTTATTGCTGATGCTTATCATATGTACCATAGCTAGCTGACAGCCTGTCAGTGCTATTCTCTTTGCTTCCCCATCAATGAATGCATTTCCTTTTGACACATAGTCTTTTGCTGAAGTGTGTGCTGCACATTTGATGATAGCCAACTTTGATGTAAGTAGCAGGGCATGGAGGAGGTCACTTATCAATTGGGTGTGGTGTATTTGTTGGCCTGCTGATGTGAGGATTCCCCTCATTGACTACAACTGGCCAAAGTCCTGAACCACTCTGAAGACATACTGGTTGTCCATATATATATTTGCTCTTTTTCCTTTAGCATATGTGCATGCCCTCGTTAGTGCCACAAGTTCGGCTGTGTGTGCCCTCTTGGCATTTGCCAGCCTTCCCCCTTCCAGTAGTTTATTAGCTGTGCCCACTGCATAGGAGGCCTACAAAGTTCCTTTGTCGTCCTGAAGACATGACCCATCTACAAACAAGTCCCCTTGTAGATCGGGAAGTGGTATGTCTTTCAAGTCTGGGCGCACCTTCGTGTGTCTGTCAACTGCTAGTGCACATTCGTGAAAGGCATCATCTGAGTCTAGATCATCCAGCTCATGCTCTGTGGGCAAAAGGCATGCTGGGTTCAAAGTCGTGCATCTCCTGATGGCAATGTGTGGTGCTAGCAGTATCAGCTCATACCTAGTAAGTTGTGCATTTGTCAGGTGCTGAGTCCTAGTGGACTTGAGTAGTTTGTTCACCGCATCGGGTACGTGCAAAAACATGGTATGTTCTAGCACTATACTCTCTGAATGTTCTATTGCTATGGCTACTGCAGTCACGGCTCAGAGGCAAGGCGGGACCGCAGAGGCCACTGGGTCTAGTGTGGCTGAGTAGTATGCCACTGGGCGGTAGTAAGATCTGTGCTTTTGACTTAGTACCCCCAGTGAGCACCCTCCCTTCTCATGACAGAACAGGTGGAAATCTTTGGTGGAATCTGGGAGGACTAGTGCTGGTGCTCCCCTCAGTTCGCTTTTGAGATTGTTGAATGCTTTATCACAATCTGGTGGCCAAGGTACCACATCTGGTACCTCTTTGTGTGTTAGTGCTTGTAATGGCTTTGCAATGATGGAGAAATTTGAGATCCAGTGACAACAATATCCCACCACCCCCAGAAAGGCCTGAACCTCTTTTTGTGTGCGTGGTCACGGAAAGTGGGCTATGGTTGATATCCTGTCAGTTAGTAATCTCCTGGTCCCTTCAGACAGTTTGTGGCCTAGATACCTCACAGCAGTGAGGTAGAACTGTAATTTCATTGGGGAAACCTTGTAACCTTTCATTGCTAGATGGCACAGGTTGGCAAAGGTGTCCTGTATGCAAGCCTCCCTTGAAGGTGAGGCCAGTAGTAAGTCATCTATGTACTGGACAAGAGTTGAGCTGCCCTTCAGCACTAGGGAGTCTAGATCTGTCTTTAGTGCATCCGTAAAGGTGAAGGGTGATTCTGTAAAACCTTGGGGAAGCCTACACCATGTGAATCGCTTAGATCTGAAACAGAACGAGAAATATGATTGGCTGTCAGGGTGCAGGGGAATGGTAAAGAAGGCGGAGCTCAAATCCAGTACTGTGAAGTGTGTGGTTGTGACTGAGATTTTAGACAATATTGTTGCTCGGTTTGGTACTACTTGGAAGGAAGGTAACCCTATTTTGTTCAATTCTCTCAGGTCTTGTGTAAAACGGTATACAGAGGCCCCATCCGGACCCTTGGATGCTTTCTTTACAGGGAATATGGGTGTATTGCATTGACTAGAGCATATCTCCCTTATTATTCCCTGCCTCAGGAGGTCCTGTATATTACTGGTGCTATGCCCTCCTCCCCTTCTCGCAGGTCTGAGGGTATGACGGGGTCAGTGCAGGTCATGAAGGCTTGTAGCATCAGACCATTAGGTCTGCTTTCCATGAAGACCCCTGTTGGTGAGCAGTGCATGGCGCATTATAATTTACAAAGCAAGTCCCTCCCCAGCAAGTTCACCAGCCAGAATCTGCTGAGGATAAACTGATGAGTGACAGTTATAGTGCCTAGAGCATACAGCAGAATACACAGTTCCCCGGGGAAAGTGTTACAGAGTGGAGGAGAGAGTTGATGTCACAAGTAAAGGGACTGGAAGGGTTCCCTTGTCGGAACTTAGTGAGCCTCACACACCCAGAGTATTAGGTGTGAAACACACCCTGACTGAAGGGTGTCCAGTGTCATCATCGACTCACTGCCCCTCGACAGACCGGCGCTGCAATGTCTGACGGAGTACCCAAAGGCACTCTTTTGGTGGGGTACTTTTGTTCCTTGCCGATGGTGGGTGTGAGTGAGGATGGAAGAAAGTGTAGTCGGTGCGAAAGTGAGTGAACGTTAAAAAGGGTAATCAGTCCACACTGACTTTTATTAACATGGCTGATTCCCAGATTAAAAGGGGTGAGAGGGGAGCTAAAGACCGTGGGTATACAGAAAACTAGCTCAACCCCCTGGTGTGGTCAACATGTTTCTCGCCAACCGGCGATTCGTCAGGACCTCAACAGAGTACTACACAAAAAAACATAAGAATTAGATGCTCATTCACTTTGAAAAAGGCAAATACAACCTCTCTGGGTCGGGGGTATAGAGGGCCATGGGGTCCTGCTCTATTTATGCAACCCTAAGGGAAGTGATAAGGGCCTCGAAGCATACTCCAGTGAGGCCAGCGCTGTTAGGTTAGATGAACCTTTGTTCAGGCGCTGGATCGGCGGGACACCTCCCCCTTACGCTCACTGCACCTGGTCAGGGTGCGGAGCAGCTGGTGGACATATGTTAGTTATAGTGCCTACCCTTAATTGCAATGGCTGTGTTAGTTATTCACCTATTGGTTGTCCTGTCATTCCGACTGCCGTAACCTTTGTTCCCGAAAGTGGTGCCTCCGGCATCACTGACAGTTTTAGCATTGATCTTTGAGCTCCTGTCTATCATGAACGTTACAATTTTGCCCAAAACTGTCCCTTCTACATATGGACTTGATTGATCCACTGCTCTGGCTGGATCTGTTAAGCAGTCTTCCTCTTTCAGGCATCCCTAGACTAAATCTTGGGTTGGTGGTGGGAAGCTATTGTCCTGCTGTCCCCATCCATCCCTCCCTGTCCAGTTCTGCCTTGTTGGAGGCATGTCGTTGGGCATGTACCCCTGCTGTCCATTGTTTCTATACTCAGTGTGCTGGGTATTATGCTGGTATTGTTGTTGGTCCTGTCCCCTGTTCTGTGTGGGTCTGCCTTCTGAATTTTTCTTTTTTAATATGGGGCAGTCTGCTTTCCAGTGACCCGGGTCCTTACAGTAGAAGCACGCTATACCTAGTGGTGGTAGGGAAGCTGACCTGTTATTCTGTGGTCTTCCTGTAGCCTTGAGGAACAAGAAAAGGTCCCACAGCAAATCAGCTCAAGAAAGAAAGAACCCAAGTGTAGTTCACATATTCGACGCAAGAACAACTGTGACATTCGTGATGAAATGTTTTTTTAAATAAATTGTGATTTTTAACTGCTTTTAGCGAATAAGAAATTGTGTATTTAGGCACATTTATTGTATAAACTTCTTGTTTTTATATCTGAATTGTAATAAATTGTATATTTTTATAAGACACACATTCTTTATGGTTTACATTTTTTCTCAACATTTGTTTATGTTTAAATGGTGTATAGTTCAAGCCAGACCTGGTACTTAGAGGAATATGTGAACTACACTTGGGTTCTTTCTTTCTTGAGCTGATTTGCTGTGGGACCTTTTCTTGTTCCTCCTGATTAGACTCCTTGTCCCCTATTTAACTATAGAGGAGGCCTCCCTTCCTTTTTTCATTCTTCCTGTAGCCTTCCCCCTGCTTCGTCCCCTCCCTCTTTCTTGCTGGCTTGTGTAGAACCTTTCTTGCGCTACTATTAGTCTGACCTTTTCCTTCTTTAATTTCTCTGCTTTCATTGTCTGTGCATTGGACTGAAAATCAGAGCAGTACCTTGCTGCTGCCAGCACCTTGTTTGTGGGCTCTTGCTGCCAGCAAACAAAATATGTTTGTAGGTGTGTTTTAATAGGTGGTCTCAGGCCTCAGACAAAAGTGGTGACAAAGGCTGGCATGGCTTCTCCCATTGGATTTTTTAACCCATTGTTCTGCTGATAGACTTGCAGAAGGTGGTCAACATATGAGTTCACACTCTTATCTTTTTCTTGCTTGGTATGTGTGATCTTGTTCCAATCTACCTTGTCCTCTGGTAATTTGTCTTTTAAGTATTTCACTACTTCTTTGTACTTCTCATCTACTTCATCTCCTTTTGCTCCTCCCTTGCCCCTTTTTGGCTCCTCCTTTGGCCACTCCACTTTCCTTTTACAATCTTCCCACAGATCTTTGGGACTATTATATTAAATAAGGTGTCAAAATCTCTTCATAGTAGTCCTCCCAAAACTGCCATCCTGTCTAGCTCAGCGTACCATTTCCTTAACTCTTCTCTGAGCTTGGGAAAGTCCTTCGTAAAACACCTAATGTCTTGTCTAGACCAAGGGACATGGATATATGCTAATTTGTTATCCTTACTACCTGGTGGAGATGGTATTTATCGAAGGGGCATCATTAGTATTGGTGCGACAGCCAGTGGTAGTGCTGTGGTTCTTGTGTGAGGGGTGAGGGTCTGAACTACTTCCAACACTGCAAATGTGTGCACCAGCTGCTTCCACTGTTGCAGCTTGTCTACCGCATATTGTGGTCTATCTTTCATGTCTTCCTCTTTGTATGTTTGCAAGTCTGAGTCTGTGAAACTGAACCTTGCTAGGTCCCATTCATACTGTGCAGGTAGTGGTGGAACTACACTGTGCATGTGCTAGGGACAGGACTTTTTTTTAGGTTCAGTCTGTTGTGTTGTTGTGTGAGGGCATCTACAGTTAGTGTTCCTCCCACCATCTGTTGCAGTAAATCCTGGCATTTGGCTGTATCATATTTCAGTATCCTCTTTTGTGTTGAGGGTGAGCTGTGTTGAGATGAAATAGCATTATTTCTTATGTCTAGCCGGTGATGCAGGCTATTGAGAGCCTACTACTGCCTGTTCTAGCAATTCAATGTCATGGACTGTTTGCAATAGGTATGTACAAACTTCCCAAACAAGGCACTGCCACTGTGTTAATGACATAGTGCCATCTGCTGATGTGTCGTCGAATTGTTGTAGCCATTTGCAATCTATTAGTCTCGTTTGCGTTATATCTCTGTGTGTACATTGAGCCTGCAGCTGTCTTTTCTTATCACTATAATTTCTGGCGGCGTGGACTGCCTCTGTCCTCATTAGCTTCAGAACAGCAATGTCTTGGACGGCTTCCAAGTCTATTTTGGAAGCTTCTTCATTGATAAGTTTGTGTGATAAGGTTATAGCATCTATCTTCTGCTGCTTAGTTAACTCAGAGGGTTTTTCTGTGGGAGCGGAGTGTGAGACTGTAGTGGATCTTATCCACCCCATTAGAAGGTCTTCTAACTCTGCGTCAACGTCCTTATCTTCCTTTTCTCCCTGCTTTTCTTTCTCTACCGGTATGCATGGGTATACTCCTACAATATACATTTGAACTTTTCTCCGATCCTCACTTTTTTCTGCTTACTTATCTCATTTAGCACCCTATTCTTGACCTCTAATAATTCTCTGTGGACTTTCAATTTTACCTCATTAGTTGCGCATTTGTCATGCAGAGCCACGTCCCACTCTAAGAATGATTCCCATTCTACTGGGTATTTTTTTTTCTTTTTAATTTTGACATTTGTCTGAAATATGACAACTTTTGGATGTTGTACGTTCCCCGATGCGGGAACTGCAAGTAGGGTCTCCTAGATGTCAGGTCAGGTCATGCCATTTATGTATAAATAGTATGGAGTGAAGTCCTTGGCTTAGGGCCACATTGTATACTGGAGAATCTTTAGGGGGAGGGAGGCTGACTGCTGTCCAAATTATTTTTGCAGATTGTGTTTCCCATTGTGAGAGATGAGTGTGGAGTGTGGAGTGTGTGAAGCACAAGCGTTAACCTGCCTTGTATACAGGAACAGTTCAGACACACCAGACAGATGGTTGGGGTCTCGCGCTATACTATAAAACAGACAATTTCGTGAGTAAACAAACGCCATCATATGTTTATCAGCCACTCTCCAGCTGTTGTGATAGCAGAGGGAGCCATTCGTAAGGAAACTGACAGGTCAATTAATTCATGTTCACCCAAGCGTTCATCAGTGGAAATGAGAGAGAGTTCTAGGTGCTTCTTATTGGTGTCCCATGAACAGAAAGGTCACAGGAAAGTATTTTAGAAGAAAGATTAGTAATTCCGTCTTCTTGCAATCTTCCATTATCCCATAATCGGGGGAAGGGGCGGCTTGGTGGAATTGGAGGCACTCAGGCAATCAAGTAAACAGTGCAGGATGGTGAACTCTACGTCCAGTTCAGACAAAAAAATAACACATAAAACAGATTCTGGCAACCCTGCGCGCAGTGCTATCAGAGAGTCTGTGTACTGTAACTATGTGCAGTGTTATTACACTAAACCCAGAAAAGTAACAGGGGAAATAGGAACAATATTATTGTTATGTCAATGGACTTCAGGAACAGGACGCTAGAGGGTATTGTGCAATAGAGGGCGAATCTTAAGAAGTCAGCCAGTCAATGCTTAATAAATGGATGGTGATATAAAAGGACATTTGATATGGTGGCAGTAAATATTGGAAGGGAGCTTATTATATTGTCAGACAGCTAGCAGCATCAAATGTCAGTCATGTAGCACCCCAATACCTAAAGAAGAAATTATGTCTGGCAAATATTAATAGTACCCTACAATCCTAACTATACATGGCCACAATATATCAGAGATATATAACAATACAGCAATAGAAAAATGCAAGGAACCTAAAATAACAGACAACAGGACAACTGATACTCCCTCCTCTCTGTGCCAGGGAGTCACTGCTTGCAGGGAACTCACAGAACGACGCCATCACCGGCCAGGTGGGGAGGGTATCCAGACTAGGAACTAAATGTAGAGCAAAATTGCACATGTAAAAATTCTGGCAGAGATCAGCAGCAATGTCAGAGATCAAGAGGTACGCACGGAACAAGAGGAGAAAGCCTGTCTGTACTTGTTAGTGAGTGCTGACGTTAGACAGGAGTACAGTCTTCAGCCGAATGATGACAGACTGTGAAATAAATTATGAGAGCCACGAAGAGGTCACAGAAGAAAGTGATAAGCACAGCCGCTACTATAGCCATTGGTATTCCCCACAAGCTCTGGAAACATAAGATATATACGTCGCAAGGGCACAGTCATGAGAAGAATAAAAAGCAGATGGAGAAGGAGATTGAAGCGCACAGGTGAACTGTTAACTGTGGGTCATACAAATGTGTTGAGAAAGAGAGCAAAAAGCAGGAGCCAGAGATGAGGCAAAGTTAACTTACAGGCAGACAGTCCCCCAGCATCCAAGGGAGGCAGAGGAGAAAGATCAACGCAAAAGATATCGAACCTCAGGTCCCCACACTCAGATTGAAGCCGGAGTTCAGCAGCCAGCCCTTGAAATCGTCAGTGGTCTGGAAGCAGCATTCTCCACCAAATGTAGAAGCTGAAATAAGAAATAAGAAATGATTCCACACATACAACTCTATGTCAGCATATGAGATGGCAAAGTTTATTGGAGACCAACAAACAGCAGATTTACGTGCAGCACAGAGACATCAGCAAAATCACTGAATGTCCAAAGAGATGACGTGTCTGACAGTTTTTATAGGCCCAATCCACAAAGGCTGCAGCATCATAACATACGTAGCACAAATTAAGCATAGTGCATTTGACCAATTAGCAGGGGCCTAAACAGATGTATACCATTTAAGGTCCGAACCATACTATTGCTGACCATGTGACCCAAGTGGGCAGCTTCTGGGACTTTCCACTGTAATGTAAGATATAAGTCTGGCACTTTTCCAGTTAATAATTGCAACATAATAGTAATGACCAGAAACATATTGCGAAATGGGATATGCTGAAATGTACGTGTCTAAGCGAGCATCATCCTTTGCCACGTATCTCATTTTCGAGCAAGCCTTGAGTTACTAAAGCTGCTTCTCTCAAGCTAGGGTAAAGTGCAAGCATCTCATGCAGTGTTTATTATGTCAACTTAACAGGGGCTAGAAGCTTACTGCATTTGGTATAATAAAGAAAATGGCTTGTTCTACACATGAAGTTGTGTCTGAACTGGGGTGCCGAAGTGAGTTAAAGAACGATGATGAATTCTACCCAGACCTGTGACTGGGGGTGAGTGTCTGAAAAGTTTCAGCATCCGACCATCATTTCCTTGTGTTCATAGAGTAATTTAGCCCAGAAGGTGTCTTTATTAGTTTTCAGGATCTCCCATTGCAGCTTTTTGAAGATTTGTTTTTGCTTTCCTTAGTTCATACCAGAGATTCAAGTCATTTGGGGCTTTCTTCAATTTTCTCCATAATTTGTTTACCAGCCTAGTTTTTGCCCTGATGTGGAGATTTGTCTTCAAGGTCCCCTGGGAAAAGGTGCTTTCTTGTGGGCCTTTTTGCCGAGTTTCTACTGTAGTTGCAAAGAGCGCTGTGTATTCTGCTGTAAAAGGCTTTCATCCTGTTACTGGGTCTTGCTCCTCATCTATACTGTGAAATAAAAGGCTTGTGCTCTGTACGAGGGTTGCAAGGAGTTTGTCATACATCTTATTCACTTGTTTTCAATAGTGTATATCACTTTCTCCTGATCTTTGAACACCTCATGGTTCAGTGGTGAGATTGTTAAGACTATTTCCTGTGGGCGATGGTCGCTGTCAATCCTCGCTTCCAGTGCGTACGGAGATACTTGTTGCATTAAAGAAATATCAATCAATGTGTAGTCTATCAGGGATGCTCCAGTGTTCGAGGGGTATGATAGTCTTAGCAGTTGGTCTCCAATAAAGCGGCCATTTGGAGCCCTGAACCCGAGATGTTAAATGTTACCTATTAGCAGTTGTCCTTTTTTGTCTATTTCGGGGGTTTCTTGATGCTGTATGCCCCATGCTAGATTTTCTCCACTTAGGACTTCATTTGATGAAGGTGATTCCATCCGATTCATATCGAAATCCCCCGAGACTATGAGGGACCTGATCCCTCACTTGATTTTCAGCTTTAGTGGTTAGAAAGTTCTAGTCTAGATGTCTTGCTGGGGTGGATGTATACATTCATTATTATGATGGTAAATAATTGACTGTTTGATTTTTTGTGGCTTCATCCACAATTTGCAGGTCTTCATGTCTTTTTTCTAGCTAGTTGCCCTCCATGTGGATGGAGGTTGATAGATAAATCACTTGATCCCCTTTTTGGTGCCCTTGCTTTCAACTTTAGTCGCTGGAGATACGAAATTTGAGAAACCCTGGAGTGACACTGATTTGCGTGATTCGCTTGCCCAAGTTTCTTGCAGCAGTACCACATGGAACTTCCATAGTATTGTATAGAAAGGGAGTCATCGAGCTTGCTCGCTAGTACTGTTCCAGGAGCAGATTTTGAGTGTGTTTCTACCCTGGCAATTCTGTGTCATTTCAGTTTTCTTGTCGTTTTGAGTATGCCAGCTAACCATCTCCATTGTGATTCATTGATGTTGCTTTGAGGAGGTTCTCGTTCATTGTCTTCTCCCAGATTTTATTCTTGTTCCAGAGATTTACTTTTGGTGTGTTGTAATACATGAGTATTATATTTTGTGATACACAATTTTTTCATTTCTTCATTTCAGATACCAATTTTGTTATTTTTGAGGGGACAAATTTAACCACAAGAAAACAGACTAGCCTATTTTTGGTGTTTGTTTTAGGAAAATATGCATATTACGCACAAACATATTTTTTTTGAGTGAGCATGGATCATATTAGGTCTTGATGAGTAAAGCAGTGGGGACTGCTTACGAAATATGTCGACCAAGTAGGGGGTAGTACATACCTCCTACATGAACCCCCATTTTAATATTCCCAGCTAGAGAAGTAAATACATTGTTTTTTCTACTAGCCAGGGAATTTTTAAGAAATTTAATTTTCACTATTTTCCAGTGGCGACTGGTGACATTTGAAAGTGGCAGGGCGTAAATGTTGCAGGATGAGTGTACTGTGGCGAGCGAGCCTGACTGGGAAAGGGGGGTTTGGGGGTTCACCCTGAGAAAATTTTGAAAAAAGAGAGGGCAAATGGTACATTTTCAAGAAAATTTGAGAAAGCAAGAAAGTTCATAAAGCAATTTTGAAAGTATAGCTATGACATCAATAAAGAGATTTCATATGATAATGTAGGTGGCTGCTTATCCAGTATAACCAAAGAACTTCATAACAGACTTTGAGTTAACAATGCTGATTACCTCACAGATGTATCTATTTATTAATATATCTTTAGAAATTAAATAAACTGAGTAAATACAAGCTATTGTAATTTATTGGACTGGACATAGTGAGGCACTAAGGAATGAACATTAAAAGCTAGCTTTGTGATAGTTGAGCAGAGCTAAAGGCAGTGAGTGGCCTGTGTCAGTCTCCTGATGTGGCAGAGTAGTGCCACAAAAAGGGGCACAAGAAAATACTCCCAACAGAGTGTTCAAAGGATTGGCTCCAACAGAGTGATTGTGAGATAGAGGTCTCACTCCCTGCTACCAGTATAAAACCAAATGCCACTGCCCACTGACCTCAAAACGTTCTTTCTTTCTTCCTGTGCCTACTTAGTAGGGAACCAGGTCATTGAAGCCCTCTGAACTCGTTCCAGAACCCTGCTGCTCGTCCTGTCGTCTTCTTTAAGCACAATTTATAAATATGCTTCTTTTTCTTTAGAAAATATGGAAGGCCACAAACGAATGTTTCAGTCACCAGAACATGCCCTATCTGTTAGATACCTCAGAACCGGAAGGGTGGACTGGGGTGATTTCCTGCCTATCTGGACTCTAATTAGTTTTAAGGGAGTAATTAAGAACATGGCACAGAGCCGTGAAAATATGAGAAGAGCAGAAATTGCTCTCGAGGATAGGGTTTGGATCCTGACAAACTCACTGCACATTTCGAACATGCAGCCATCGAGACAAGTGAGTCTAAGGTGGACTAGGTTTGCATTCAAATGATTTCATGTTAATAATGGATACAGCTGTCCTGATAAATCAATGGAATGAATTGTATTACTTGCGTTTGGAAGCAGGCTGCGTTCAGCAAACTCGTGTGTTTATTGTGATGTAAGCCATTTGTCAGGCCATAAATAAAGACATCACACAATAACATTTGTAATGAGTTAACTTTGCAAAAACACATTATGTTTCCGTGTCTTCTGTGACTCGTTGATGTGCTGGGGTGAAGGCGCTGTTTCCCTCCCCCTCCCCCTTGGCCCGCTGCCTCCATGGAGCCGGTGGAAGAAAGCAGCCGTGGAGCTCCGCCGAGGCCGTTCGGCTCGAGGGCTACTCGGAGGTAAGCTGGGCTGCGGTGGGGGTGCGGGGCAGCTGCTGCAGCAGACTCCCTTGGGGGAGGATCGTAGCCTCAGTGGTGGAGAAAGAGGAAACCTAAAATTGAGAGAAAGGCTGGTCATACTTCTGCCGTGACAGTGGGTCCCACAGGGGAGCTTAAAGGAGTTGATGGGGGCACGGAGTCAGTTAAAATTAATGAAAAAAAACCTCTAATAAGATAATAAACTCCAAGAGCATGAGTGGGAAGTGGGGTAAGAATCAGAAGTCTGGAAGGAAACTACAAGTCTCAGAAGCCCCCATCACGGAGGAAGCTGAATCAGCGGAACCTTCTACCTCAGCTATAGAAAGTACCAGGCTCAACCAAAGGGCAATTTGTAGTAAAGCTACAGCTAAAGCCCAAAAAAGTTAAAAAAAATAATAAGGGTGGTCCTCAAGGGGGGTCTAATATCCTAAGCTCTAATAGTGCCACTGGTAAGATTACCCCCTTGTTGCACTGATACTTCAAAGTTCTGCCCCAGGTGTTGGACTTGCTACCGGCCAAAACCCCAGATAAGTGTACTCAATCACCTACATCTCTCCTAAATACACCCACAGTTGCGGACATTCTCATTGATAAAAGCAAGATTAAAACTTTCACATTGGTCCCAGACATGGCTGAGTCACCGCCTCTTTCAGTAATAAGTGTCAAAGATAATGTTGGGTGCGTGCAAGATCCAGCAGGTCAAGAGAAGTCATTCAATCTAGAGGCAGGAGCTCATGATGAAGGAACCAAAAGTGAGTGGTTAAACAATACTGAGAGCCTCAATAGCATCAATGAGAGAAGAAATCAGAAATGATTTCTTGATTTCTAAGGCGAATCAGAACAACATTCGGGCATCTTGTGAGGTGTTGGAGAGGAAAGTAGATGGGTTGAGTGAAAGGAGAGAAATACTTGAGGGCTCCATAGGGGTGTTGAAGGCAAGCCTGGAAGTAGCCGAATTAAGGATCCAAAATTTACGGAGGGAAGGAGTTGCCATGAAAGAGAGAGTCGAATCATTGGAAAACTATTCGCGGCGAAACAACCTGCGACTCCTGAAGATACCAGAGGGGAAAGAAGGAGGGGATCTTAAGACCTTTGTAATTAAAATATTGAAAGACGCCCTTAATCTGGAGGAGTCTGTCGAGAAGCTGGAAAAAGATGTACAACAAATTCACTGTGACCCCTTTCGCTTGAATCCTGGCAGAACAAAGCCTAGGAAGATCTTGATTCATTTTCTTACGTATTCTTTGAAATAATTTTTTTTAAATCTCTCATTAAAATTAAAATTGCTAAAGGGCCCTGATTTTTCTTTCGAAGTACGTTCTGACCTCTCCAAACCTACTCTGGATAGACAGTGGGAACTGGGTCAGAGGATGGATAAGTTTAGGTCTGCCTGTGCAACTGTTCAGATGAGGTTCCCCGCATTCTTGCGGGTTGTGTACAATAATAGAATGCATAACGTCAGAGCCCCTTTGGAGGCCGATGAATTGTTGGAATCCATTAGCAATCACTCTCAGGGTCGAGTTTAGCACTGGAACAGTTGGAACATTTGGAGCGGGTTGGGTTTTGTTGCCCATATTTTTCACCTACAGATAAGATACATCAGTGGATTGTACTATTATTTCCCTCTTCACATGTTATCTAACGTTCTGGCCTGTAACGTGATATGCCACGTGAGCACGTTAGGGCCGAGTATAGAGGTTGAGGGGGGTGAAAAGGGAGAAAAGGCAAAAAAAAGAGGGGGCAAATAAATACATAAAGAAAAACAGGAAAAACAGAAGTTAAAAGAAATATATATATTCTGCTCCAGAGGGGGTTCGAGGGGCACTTAGCGGTGCAGGAGGAAATGGTGTTGTAAGACGCAAATCCGGCCTCACATCTGGTCGGAGTAAGTATGGGAGGGTTCTTCAAGGGTGGGGAAAGGAGAAAAGAATAAAAAGTTCAAAAAATCCTCAGGAGTCAGGCCTTCCAAGATATGTTTTGTGCCCTAGTAGGGTTTACCGCCAACTTTGGGAAAATAAAATAATTTTGAGGTGGAAGGGAATGGGAATGAAGATAGACACCAGACGATGACCTCTGTTCAATTTGTGTCATGGAATGTCAATGGTCTGCGCGTGCAGGGTAGAAGAGAGCATATTCTACAATACTTACGAGACTCCCCCGCACAGATCATTGTCATCCAGGAATCACATCTCTTAAAAGCTGAGACCACTATAATTTAAAAAAAGCAGAGATGGATAGACAATTTTATCAGTACTGATCATAATGCCAACATAAGAGGAATACTCTTTATATGCAAAAAATCAGCAAAGGTTCTGATCCTGGAGTACAAGGAAGATCAGAGCGGAAGATGGCTTTTGGTGAATATGTCCATTGACGGTTGGGTCTGGAACCTAGTTGGGTATTATGGACCCAATATTGATGATCCAGCTTACTTAGAGATAATAGGGAACCATCTGATGACCTCCTTTGTTCCAATTATTTGGGCTGGGAATTTTAACATTGTACTAAACCCAAAATTGGACAAATCTACTAACTCCAGAGCCCACATGCCTTCCAAATCCAGATAGTCCCTTAAAGGAATAATGGCACAGCTGGGTCTGACAGATTTATGGAGAGAAAGGGTGGGTAATAAATTAGGGGTATCTTACAGGAAGCTAAAATACAAACATAAGTCAAGAATTGACTTCGCGTTATTTAGTTATAGTCTTAAAAATTCCCTTTCTCGGATAAACTATCTTCCATCTCACCTATCGGACCATTCAGCTCTTTCGCTTGCTCCCAAAATTATAGCTCAAACTAAACATCCATCTTGGTCATTCGATCGCACTATCCTATTAGAACAAGAGGAAGTTAGATATCTGGTGAGTGAGACAACTTCGTTTTTGGATGTAAATTTAGATTCAACAACACTTGATACGGTATGGGAGACTCTGAAAGCATTCCTGAGAGGATGCATAACAAGCAGAGCCTCCTACTGGCATAGTATGTATCGAAGGAAGATTAAAAATCTTGAACAGGAAATGGAGAAGATTGAGCAGAGGCTTGGGGATTCAATTAGATCACCCGAAGACCAAAAAAACCTGGGTGAACTGAAAAATCAATTAGAGAGCATACTACAAGAAAAAGTCTCGAAGAGATGGGAGGCGAGCAAGATCTCCCATTTTGAATTAGGAGAGGCAGCGGGCAAGATATTGGCGTAGAAGCTTAAGGCAGATCATGCCCAAAATTACATCAGAGAAATCAAGGTTGAAAGTGAGAGCGCAGTCAGGATTTCTAATCAGGAGATAGGTACTGCCTTTAGGGAGTTCTTTAAGGGGATATATAGGGAAGATACCCCAGATGATCAGTTGGCAGAGATACATGGTTGGACCAGATCTCTCTACCGTCTCTCTCATCAACACAGAGCGAAGGTATGGAGATGGAAATATCTGAGGCCGAAGTTAGAAAAGCTATTAGGCTACTTAAGCATGGAAAGGCGGCAGGTCCTGACTGGCTACCAGGTGAAATATACAGCGCCTTGGGAGATGTTATTGCCCCTACTCTGACTGCCCTATTCAATGGAATCTTAGGGAAGGGGCAAGATCCCCCAAGATCTTGGGGCAAGGCAACCACAGTACTGATCCCCAAACCAGGAAAGGACCCAACCTTATGTGGGTCCTATCGCCCAATATCATCACTGAACAGTGATTATAAGATCTTTGCTTCCATAATGTCATCTAGATTGGGTTCAGTAATAGGGGAAATCGTACATCAGGATCAGAAGGGATTTTTCAAAGGGCGCCAGCTATCTGACCTGACGTACGATTTGGTGGGAGCAAGAGATATCTCTTCCACCTTTTCACTTCCAAAGGCTACACTCACCCTCGACGCGACTAAAGCTTTTGATAGGGTCAACTGGCCTTATCTAGTTGCAGTTCTGAAGATGTTTAACTTCGGTGAGAATTTTTGTCAGACAGTATCCCTTATGTACAATGCTCCAACAGCAAGGTTGCTACTTAATGGTGAATTGTCAGACTCCTTTAAAATTTTGAGGGGTACGAGACAGGGCTGCCCGCTCTCTCCCCTCCTCTTCAATTTGTGCATCGAACCGTTTGCAGAAACTTTAGGGGGAGATGAAAATATTCCATCATTCAGATTTGGGGAGTGGGAGAGGCGGTTCGCACTCTATGCAGATGACATTCTTATTTTGACATCTGACCAGGACACATCATTCCCGGCGGTTATTAAGAGGGCTGAAGAGTTTGGTCGCATCTCGAGGTACGAGATTAATGCTAGTAAAACTGACATCATGGCATGGAACATCCCCAACTTACAGCTAGATGTGACCAACTCAATGAGATATCTGGGTATCCGGGTGGTTCAAGATGTTGGAGGCATCGCTCAAGTCAACTTAGAGAGAGTGTATAATGAGTGTAGGAAACTGTTAAAATCTTGGTCTAGTCTTCCATTAACTATATGAGGCAGAGTATGTCTGATAAAGATGTCTATCCTTCCTAAATTTATATTCATTTTTAACATCATTCCCCTGGCCTTTGATGGTAAAACCTTGGATAAGTGCCAGAGAGAGATACATTCTTTCATTTGGAAGTATAAATTGGCGAGAGTGGCATGGAAGAAGTTGAGGAGGAGGAGGGAAAAGGGGGGTGCTGTCCTTGCCTGATCTGCAGTATTATGCGTGGGCTATTCAGTTGTCCCATTCCAGAATGCTTTTAAAATCACCATCTAATACATCTGCTGGGGCAATGTTTAAAGCCATGCTCGTCGGTGCTACATTACCAACCGACAGATTCTTGTTTAAATTTGGTGACCAAAAATACTTTTAAAAAGTCAAGTTAAAAATCCTTATGTCCCAGGCAAAAGCCTGGCTACAGATAAGGAAAAGACTAGGTTTGCCGTATCTTTCAAACTATGCACCTATTTGGGACTCCCCGGGCTTGCCATTATGTCTGAAAGACAGACTAGCAATCCCGGTGAGGGAGGGTGGAATAACAAGATGGGGAGAATTGCTGGCAGGAAAGTCCTTGAGGTCTTGGGAGGAGCTACGGGAACAGCTGGGCCCGAGTTTTCTAGATTTAAGTTCATACAATTAGATAGTTAGGTCAAAGCTCTGGGTAGGTCAGGGGTAACAGTTGGGAAGTATAGTACCATAGAACAACAGTTGGTGGAACGACAAAGGGGGGGAAAAGAGGTGACGCAGTGGTACTGGAATTTGCTAGAGAAGGTTGATGAAGAGTTCACTTTCCCGGAGGAATTGTGGGGAGAAGAATTGGGTGCCCAAAGTATAGAAATTTGGGAAAGATCTTGTACCCTGCTATACAAAACCGTTAAACCTGCATGGCTGAGACGTAATCATTTTTTTACGATACATCGAGCCTACCTCTCACCTTTGAAACTGTCTAAATGTATCCCTGGCAAGAAATGCAATAAGTGCAATTACATCGAGGCCTCGGATGTCCATATGTTAGGACTGCCCTTACATAGTCCAGTTTTGGGATGAAGTGAAAGCAAGCCTAGATTCTATCCTAAACATATCAGTATCCATCACACTACCCCTAATTTTCTTTGGATGGGATGATAGTATAACCGGCCATGCAAGGTCTTTTTTGTTTTATGCAGTTCTGCTGGCTAGGAGATAGATATGTAAAGTCTGGATAGAAAATACCGCACCATCACACTCAAACTGGTTGTCATCCATGTATGAAACATTTAAGATGGATATGACTAGATCTTGCAGTATACGTAACGTGGCTTTTTGGGACCTTTTGGTTCAGTGGAAATAGTAGACGGGTTTTTTTTTTGTTTGTTTGTTTTTTCCCCCCGGTCCTATGATTATGCCATATCACTCCAAGGACCAGGCCCCCTCCTCTGTGCCATGATTGGTCCTACAGGTTATTAATACCAAGATGGAGTCAGTGCAGGTCTGATCCTGCTTATTCCCTGTACTTCTTAAGGTCATCTACTGCCAATTCTCAGAAATCATGTCACCGAGTGGGCTAGAGCAAGCACTTTGTATCTCGAAGCTAGACACGCATGGCGGTTGGCAGCTAATTTAGAGGAGGGCAAGGCAAATGAGGAAAAAAAAAACACATTATGCAGCTGAAAACCCCTCATTTACTTGAAAATGATCCATTGATAGCGATTGCAGAGACTGGAAATGAGGAAGAAGTCTGCATCTAAAATTTACAAAACCTTCTTTATCACCTACATATGCGGGGTACGAAAAGGCATACATGCATGCATACATGCAACCTCACCCAAGAGGGCAGGATTTCCTGCCGCTAGAAAGCACTCCAAAGTAAACCTTTTTTTTATCTCGACCCTAATCCGAAACATCAGAAAGCAACAGGTGCAACCCAAACATACTCACCCCAGTGAGAGAGGCATGAGATCATTCATTGCACAAGCCCCCAATTAACTCACAAACACCCAACACAATATTACAAAGAAGGGTGTCCCTCAGACAATTTCCAATAGGCGTGATATGAAACACCGGTTAAACGACAGGCAAGCACCTACACCATTGAGGTACAGCTCACGGCTGCTGCCGGCATTGCTGGCCATCACTTGACATGCACAATATCAGCACGATCACCATAATTGCGCCGAGAGCCCTCACGGTGTGATAACTGCACCTACATCTCTGTCCCCAGAGGGGCCTAGCTAACCTCGAGAACATTCACCTTTTGCCTCCTCGAACGAGCAGGTCAGCCAACAGAGTGCTTAACCCCTTCAGTGCTCATGACAAAGCCAGCTCGTCATGGGCATTACCTGTGCTGCGCGCATGACGAGCTGGCTTTGTCATGTAAAGTTGGTTTTTAAAATTTTCAGCGCACAGCGGGAAAAGCTGCAGCACTCATAGTGTTAAAAACACTTACAGACAGAGCCTTAAAGATTATTGGCTCAGTATGCTTCTGCTCTGAGAGTACACCAAGGTTTTCAGTAAAGTCGGTAAATCTGTGACAGTCAAAGTTATGGGCCAACTGGCCCACCCTCTAAAACTGTGCCTGCAGCAGACCCCCAACCGGGTGAACTTCGAAGTAGGCCATGCTCCCCCATGTGATGACAGGGCACAAATCGGGCCTATAATGAAAATTAAAAATGCCCGCCTGGGCCTTACCTGGGCTTGTGAACTGACCCTAGTTGGTTCAGATGTCAGCAGGCAGTCCAGCAGCCTTGTACTCTCTGGCAGCAACAAAAATAAGTGGTAAGCAAGCAACTATTGCACAGTGCAGTAATCTATGCTGGCACTGTCTGCAGTACTGATGATTTAGAAATATGATGCAGTGCAAAATGCATTCTGACTGCAACAGTCACTTCAGAGTGCAGACTCATGCAAGTCTTCTGCGCAGACTCGATTCCTGAATCCCACCGGCTACACCCTTTCTCAACTCGTCACAGGGAGGGGTCCCACCCACGCCCTGGCTGTAACAAGGTGGGAAAGGGAGTGGTGACAAGCGCCACTCTCGCTGATTGATGTGGAGGGTTAGCAATCCCGGGCTTGTTCTCAAAAGGCCCGGGGCTAACTTAACCTCCAGGCCATCAGGGGGTGGAGATTGCTCCCTGCAGCTAAGTCTTTGCTGAGCTGATGATATCACAGCCTTCAGGGCTGTGAGATTCTCAGCCGGCAAACACGTAGGCTAAGCTTGAGCAAATAACAGGGCAGGGGGAGAGTGAGACTAGTCAGTGAGTCACGTGATGTCAATTAACAGCGGCGATATCGGTGAGTGGGGTATACTGTGCCCCGCAGTCCCATGTTTAAGATCTACTGACAGAATAATGTTAAGTGGTTTAACAGCGATTGCACAAGGGCTAACTGAGAGCTCCGCGTTGCCTTGGCTATGACATCAAGGGACGTAAGTTTTGTTAGATCACTGACGAAAAGATATAATCAAGTGGTTAAACAAAGGGAAGAGGAGGTCTTAAAAGATCAATGGGATACTTTGGCTAGTACAGCTAACTCAAATAACACAAAGGGTTTTTGGCAATCGGTCAAAAATATGAGATGTATGGGTCACAATATAACTCCTTTGAGCTGTAACATAGCAAGTGAAACTTGGGTAGCTCATTTTTCCAAAATATATATAGCTCCTGTTCAGGATGAATTACATATTGATCTCACTGCCACTACAAGAGTCCAGATATCCTTAACAGAAGTCGAGGATGCGATCGATCAACGCTTAGGTAATAAGGCTCCTGGTCCAGATGGGCTTTACATTGACCTTATTAAGCATAAAGCAGGATTTTGGGGTCCACTATTGCTTAATGTTTTTAATATTTTAAAAGATTCCTATATCCCCAGCACATGGTCATGTAGCATTATAGTCTCCATTTTTAAAAAAGGAGATAGGTCCAACCCCAGCTGCTATAGACCAATATCACTGATTGACAACACCTTGAAGATACTTGGGAAAGTGTTATTTAATAAGATCAGGAGTTGGGCTGAGGATGAGTGTATTTTGGATAAATGCCAGTTGGGGTTCAGATGTGGACTGGGAACTGTAGAGCAATGCCTTAATTTAAATTTGATAATAGGCAAATACACCATTGCTCGCCAGTCCTCAGTCTACCTGGCCTTCATGGATCTCACCTCAGCATTCGACTTTGTGAACAGATCGCATCTTTGGCAATGTCTTTGAAAGTATGGGTTGGATGATGCTCTAGTACATTTTCTGGCCTATCTACACAGGGACTTGGGTGCCAGGATAAGGATTAGTAGGGACGGGGCAGAATCAGGAAACATCTTGATTGGCAGAGGGGTCAGGCAGGGATACGTCCTGGCCCCTCTGCTTTTCATTTTATATATGAATGAGTTGAATAATGATCTGTCCAAACTAACTAAGGACGTCCCAATGATTAATGGCAACATTTTACCCGCTCTGTTATACGCAGATGACGCGGTACTAATGGGCCGCACACCTAATGCACTGCGCACTTTAGTCGAGGGCTTCGTAGATTTTATGTAAATGCTAGATCTTTACACACATTTAAAAAAATCATTTTTAATGGGCTGTAGACCTAAAAAACATTATTTGAATGTAATTCATTGTGGCACCGAAAAATTAATATGCACACGCACTTTTCTATATCTGGGATTGGTATTTTCGGATACTGGCTCCTGTGCCGCTCACCTGGCACATAGTAGGAGCAAACTCGTAAAAGCTAACAATTCTATTTTGTGCATACCACAACCAAGAAGAACTGAGGTAGTGCTCCCTCTGTTGAAAATATATAAAACTCAGTGCCTACCCACTGCAACATATGGAGCAGAAATTTGGGGCCATGTAAACTGTAAGAACATTCAGACAGAAGAGAATATTTTTTGCTGGAAGGTCTTGAGGGCACCGATAAGTTCTTCCTCATTTGTTTGCCATCATGAGTTAAAAATACTGGTCATTGAGGATTATATCAGGACTCGCCCAGTGATCCTCTGGATGAAAGTTTAGCAAAACCCGACAGCAACGCTAACCAGAGATATTATAGTCGATTGCCTTAATTGCAACAAGGGAGAGGACATACCTTGGTTGGCGGCTATGAAGACCAGCCTTAGTATTGTAGATTTGTCACATCTTTTTACAGACCCAGGAAATATGGCAGGTACTAATAAAAGATCGTTCAGGGGAACTTGTATGCATACTATGGTAACCTAAGACGTGAGCATGAAAATCTGAAGCCCTCGGTTGCCCGTTATATAAACATGCTAGGTGCCGATGGCTCCCTCACAAAATCCCCAGCAATCTATCTCACAAGGGCGATTACTCTCTGGGAACGAAGTCTGTTCTTTCGCCTTAGGTCTGGCACCTTAAAATATCTACTTTGCTTTCCCTTGGGCTTTAGTTCTAATCTTGAGCAAACGATTTGCCGTTGTGGTAATAGTGGGAGCCAATCAATGTTACATTTTCTATTTTTCTGTGATTATTATCAAGTATATAGTAAGCAGTTTTTGATCCCCTATTTTAAATCTTATGATATCACTGATTTTAGGGAAGCATATAGGGAGATTGTTATGCTTAATGGGGACAACTTAACACTTCATGTCAGTACTTTTTTGAGACTGGCAGTTCGTTCCCGTGCCACTATGAAAATAGAGTAAGAAAGCTTTGGTTATATGTCTGTTACCAGAACTAACGTACACGTCAAATTTTATGTCTATGATTGTTATAGGATTGTTTTGATGAATTGATCACTGTACCTTGTATATAATTTATTTTGTAATTATATTAATATGTCCATCGCTGACCTACTTCTTAATATTATATTAGTGTATGTACTGTCTTGACTTTTTTTTTGTACTTTTATGGATATTTCCCTGTATCCGAATAAAGAAATTGATTGGTTAATGGCATTTTGGCAGCTCGTAAATGAGTATTTTTTATAAATTACTTTGAGCTGAGCATATCTAGCAATGTAACGGGAGCGGAGCCCCGACGCCCTCATAGAGAAACCGCCACTGCTATTTTCACACACCCTACAACTCACACCACCTACACCACACATAGCCTATTTTCACAAAATCAAGTGCTCTACGTATTTGCAGGTCGAAGCACGCCCTGCCCCGTAGAGGGACGTGACAACCCTATGATGAAGCATGACACTATGGGATTCTTAGAGTGTGAGGGGTATTTTAAAAACACTTAGTGCTTTTCCTTGTCAATTCCGGGGTCATCAACACAATTGTGTATCACAAGATATAAAACTTAAAAAATTAGGTAGAATCTTATTGGTTATAAATACTTGCACTGGAAGTAGATTCTATCTGAAAACCTCTTAGCTCCCTCCTTTTGTTATTTTTTAAGGTAATACAAGAGTATACATTTTGCTTTCCCATGCTAGGTCTGTAAAGTTCTTTATAGCTTTTCTCCAGTGGGTGGCGATATCCCGATGGCTAGGGCATAGATATCAATATTTCCCAGTATCTAATTAATTGCTAATTAATTTTTATTTTGTAATTAATTACATTTCAATTGCCAATTCATTTTATTTAATTGATTAATTGATAATTATGTTAATTTAATTACATTTTATTTTTGTAGCGGGTTGTGGGTTTTTAGCGGAGTAGGGTGGGAAGTAATTTAATTATAATTAATTAAATATGTAAATGTATTTATTGGTATTTGTTTATAAATAATGGTTAATTAATTTTTATTTTGTAATTAATTACATTGTAATTGACAATTAATTGTATTTAATTTATTAATTGATAATTATGTTAATTTAACTAATTTGTTTTATGTAGTGGGTTGTGGGTTTATAGGGGAATAGGGTGGGAAGTAATTTAATTATAACTAATTACATATGTGAATTTTTGGGGTATTTATTAGATTTTAATTGTTAAGTCAGTTTTTAATTACAAATTAATTAATTGTTAATTTGTAATTAATTAGTATTACTAGATAACTAATTGTAATGATTAAATTAAATTAGTATTTGGAAATAATTAATTTTTTTAATATATTAAATTGGTAATTACTTTTAATTAATTGTTTTATAGATAATATTATATATATATATATATTTAAATAATATATGAAGTATCTACTTTCCCTACTGTTGCACACTTTGGAGTGGGAATAGTAATTTTTACCCCTAAGCTATCCAACGCTTTCCCTACTGTTGCACTCTTTGGAGTGGGAATAGTAATTTTTACCCCTACGCTATCCAACGCTTTCCCTACTGTTCCACTCTCTGGAGTGGGAATAGTAATTTTTAACCCTACGCTATCCAACGCTTTCCCTACTGTTGCACTCTTTGGAGTGGGAATAGTAATTTTTGCCCCTACGCAATCCAATGCTTTCCCTACTGTTGCACTCTCTGGAGTGGGAATAGTAGTTTTTACCCCTACGCTATCCAACCCTGTCCCTACTGTTGCACTCTCTGGAGTAGGAATAGTAATTTTTATCTCTACGCTATCCAACACCTTACCTACTGTTGCACTCTCTGGAGTGGGAATAGTAATTTTTACCCCTCTGCTATCCAACGCTTTCCCTACTGTTGTACTGTCTGGAGTAGCAATAGTAATTTTTACCCCTACGCTACCCAACGCTTTCCCTACTGTTGCAATCTCTGCAGTGGGAATAGTAATTTTTACCCCTACGCTATCCAACGCTTTCCCTACTGTTGCACTGTCTGGAGTGGGAATAGTAGTTTTTACCCCTACGCTATCCAACCCTGTCCCTACTGTTGCACTCTCTGGAGTAGGAATAGTAATGTTTACCTCTACGCTATCCAACACCTTACCTACTGTTGCACTTTATGGAGTGGGAATAGTAATTTTAACCCCTATGCTATCCAACGCTTTCCCTACTGTTGCGCTCTTTGGAGTGGTAATAGTCATTTTTACCCCTACGCTATCCAACGCTTTCCCTACTGTTGCACTCTCTGGAGTGGGAATAGTAATTTTTACCCCTACGCTATCCAACGCTTTCCCTACTGTTGCACTCTCTGGAGTGGGAATAGTAATTTTTACCCCTACTCTATCCAACGCTTTCCCTACTGTTGTACTCTCTGGAGTGGGAATAGTAATTTTTACCCCTACGCTATCCAACGCTTTCCCTACAGTTACACACTCTGGAGTGAGAATAGTAATTTTTACCCCTACGCTATCCAAGCCTTTCCCTACTATTACACTCTCTGGAGTGGGAATAGTAATTTTTACCCCTATGCTATCCAACGCTTTCCCTACTGTTGCACTCTCTGGATTGGGAATAGTAATTTTTACCTCTACGCTATCCAACGCATTATCTACTGTTGCACTCTCTGGAGTGGGAATAGTAATTTTACACTTCCGCTATCCTACGGTAATAATATTGGATATTTTTTAATTAAATTATGTTACTATATATATATGTTTTAACAAATATGATTGTAATTTTTTTATAACTTTAATTAATTATTTAAATATTATAAGTTAATTTAAGTACTTTTAAGTATTTTATAGTAAATATTGTTTAAAATTAATTTAATTTAGCATTGTTTTTACTAAAGTCGATATTTTTATAAACTATATTTTAGTAAACAATAATTTTTTACTCGATATTTTTGGACTTACCTGTTTGTAGATACAAAGTCGATATTCTGTCTGTCGATATTTTGTTGCCGATATTTTAGGTAGTCAATATTGTGTCCCTCGATATTATGTCAATGATCCCTCCAAAAGATCCCACACTGACACTCTGCCCCATCCACATACCATACATCAGCAGCAATGTAGGACAATAAATTGGCTAGCCCAAAGTTTAGTGTCTAGTACTGGAAAACCATGGAGCAAGCCGCACTGCATTTGTACATCACCTGCAAAAGGAGGAACATATAACACTACCCTTAGGCCCTCAAATCAGACATGGGGGCACAGTGATTGCGAATAAATCAAAGTGACCTCTGTGGGATACATCAATACAAGCCATGCATAGGCACAGGAATGATAGGAAGTGTCAGAAGCCATACACTGACCAGCATCACATCTGTGTCAACGTACTTGACATGTGTATCCCACCAGCACAACACACATGGCGCATTGTCACGCTCCCTGACTGTAAAATCCAAGTAAGACATTCACACATACCCCTCATCTACCCACCTCACACCTGCAGCACTCAAAACCTGTGAGAAACACACATAAAGGTGTAAATAATGTCCTGTGAGTTTACTGACAACCAATTACACACCCAGGTCTGACTCTACAAATGTCAGACTCAAATTCAGGGATGTCTGAACCAATGCTGACCCAAATACAATAGAGAAAAGTTTGAGAATATGTCTTTATTTGTACGCTCAGATCTGAGCAAACCTACAATGGATAGGAGGTGGAGATTAAGAAAATTTATAGACCCCTTTAAAGCTATTGGGGTACAAGCTTTGCTGCAGGAACCAGCTCGTTTAAAAGCCATTAAAAGAGCTCATACCTATTACTTCTCGGATGAGGAGGAGGCAGAGATAATGTTGTCTAAATTGAGCTAAGCTCTGAGCTAAAATTCGGACTTTCTTAGTTTGGGGGGAGCAACAATTAAAGTACTTATTTTTCTTATTTTGTTGATGTTTGTAAAAGAAAGGCGGGTGGTCCCAGGGCTCCGGCGCCGCTGTGTTTTAGCTGCCCATTCAATGGCAGCAGTCACGGAGGGGGCTCCCTCAGGTTCTGGGTTGAGGGAGGAGGGGGGAGGGGGGCGGGCTCAGGTTCTCCGAGGGGTAGCTATTGGGGGTAGGGTTAAAAAATTCAAAAAGATGGCACTTTGTGAGGAAGGTTTAAATCTGAAAGGAAGATTTTGTTGCTTGTTATTATGCTTTTTGCTCAAATATGTACAGTATGGCAAAGCTGGTTTAAATGATCAATTAAAATGCATGTATTAAAGTGTTCTGAACGTCATAAAACTAATAGTAAACTAACAGTAAACTAACAGTAGATATTAGGGAATATGAAATTCTACTGGCTGACTCGCTTCGTTTGTGCTCCACCAATATCGTTGAAATAGAGCTTACACTCGGAACATTAAAATCTAACCTTAAGACAACCTTTATTGAAAAAAGCTGTGCTAAATTGCATAAGACTAAAATTCAGTATTATGAAGGGGGGGATAAAATTGGCAAGCTACTGGCCTATCAAGTGGCAGATGATAGAGCTCAGACCCGTATTAAATGTATAAAAGGTGTGCATCAAATTATCTATAATCAACCAGCGTAGATATTGATGCAATTTACGGAGTATTATAACACTCTTTATACCCCAGAGAGCCAACCACTTACATCTGATATTTTAGAATATTTGGAAAATAACTTTAAGGAAAAACGCAACCTATCTGGCTTAGAACATTTGTCAGATGATATTACAGAGATAGAATTAAGGCAGGATATTTTATCTTTACCTTAAGGGAAGGCCTCAGGGAAGGATTCAATTCTGATGGAATTATATAAAATCTGTATGGATGAATTAATCCCCCTTTTACTTCTAGTTATACAACATATCGGGGCAACGGGGAAGGCCCCGCACTCTTGGAACACAACGAAAATAATCTTCATCTTAAAAAAGGGTAAACCAGCTGAGGAATGTGGGTCGTATAGGCCAATCTCTTTGATTAATTCAGATGCAAAGGTTTTCGCTAAGGTTTTAGCAAACAGGTTGGCCGTGGTCATCCCCTGGATTGTTAGCGAACAGCAGCACGGATTTGTCCTGGGTAGGGACACTACGACCCACATTAACATAGCTATCACAGCCATCGACATAACAGAGACAGAAACCTCCCCACTCGGCATGATCCTATTAGATGCCGAAAAGGCTTTTGACCGAGTGGGGTGGGACTATCTCTGCTCTGTGCTGTCTCATTGGCTTTAGGGGCAACGTGGTCAGCTGGATTCGGGCTCTGTACGATAAACCCACGGCTAAAATTAGCTATTTAGGTATGATGTCCTCTGCTTTTTCAATAGCACGGGACACTCGGCAGGGGTGCCCACTGTCACCCCTGCTCTTTGCCCTGTCCATGGAGCCATTCCTGCAGGCACTCCTTGTTCAACCTAGGATAGTTCCATTTTGCTTAGGATCCCATTGCTTGAAAATCACTGCATATGCGGATGACATTGCAATATACTCCTCCAACGTCACATCAGCACTAGAGGGCATCATGGTCGAAGCAGAAAAATTTGGCAATATTTCTGGCTATAAATTAAATGTGAACAAAACCCAGATTGTGGCCAATTATAAACCTATGGGGGTAACTTTGGGGATATGTCAGGCTGCTAACTATTTAGGGGTAAAAATCTCATCAAAAATCTGTGACATAATCCCCATTAATTATGATGTGCTTATTAAATCAACCAAGCTGCTCCTTAAAAAATGGCACAAATTACCACAAAATATAATAAGCAGAATAAACCTAATCAAGATGAAAATTCTTCCTAAGTTTCTTTATCTTTTTCGTTCTATTCCATTGGCACTTAATAATATTCTTTTTTAAGAAACTCGACGGAATTTTCAGTAGTTTCATCTGGGGTTACCGGAAAGCACGAAAAAGCTTATCTTCTTTAAAAGGGCCTACAGATATGGGAAGACTTAGCTTTCCAGACTTTAAATTTAATTTTTGGGCTACCTTTATCGGCCGACTTCGTTCCCTGCTTAATTCCAATTCAAAACATCTGTTTTTTCATACCATTATGCTAAACTCTGATGCAAACATGTTTTTGCTTAGATTGAATGACCAAAATTTTTACAAAAGAGTCAAATTTAAGACTGCTCGAGATATTGCCAAGATTTGGTTCGGTATTTTGCGCTTTTTTAAGACCTCCTTTTTTCATATTAAACTACGACTCTGGTGTAACCCAGGATTCCCAGGGATATTTAACGATAGCAGGGCTAATGTGTGGGCAACCCATGGTATTGCTACTTTGGGGGATTTGTATGGTACCAACGATTTTTTAGACTTTGAGAAATTAAAAACTGTATACCATCTTGCAGAGCCTATGAGGTTTAAATATATTTAGATATATTATTCCTTGATTCGCAAAATGAAAATTCTAACAATCTCGAACTCTGATATTTGGGAATGCCTCTATTCATCTAAGACTAAATCAGTAATAAGTACTGGCTATAGCTGCCTAATATCTTATGCAAAATACGATTGTTCTAAATTAGCAGAGAAATGGAGCTCTAAACTGGGACTGATGATTCATCCAGAACAGATCACTCATTCTCTCTCCAAAATCACTAATTTGGTACAATCTGCCAGCTTACGATTACAACAATTTAAAACAGTCTGTTTGCTTTATTATACCCCGGAAGTGATTCTTAAATGGTCTTGAAAGGGCAATACTCGGAGCGTACCAAATGCCCAAAATGTGATGTGGTGGGCGTTAATATAGAACATATGCTTTTTTCCTGCCCGCTACTGAACGATTTTTGGCTTCACTTGGACAAAGTACTGAAACTAAAACTAGCAAGGTCACCATTACTTTCTGCCTCTACTGTACTTCTAGATATACATAGTACTACCTTACCGCAACAGGCTCTAATTACTATTTTACTTTCCTGTGCTAAACTTACAATAGCTAGTGAATGGATATCGCCACAGCCGCCACATATTATGCAATGGTGGGCTTTGGTCAATGAAATCTATAGCATGGAAGCAGGTATAGCCCGAATTAGGGGTACCAGGTCCTTGCTTAAATTTGAGACAATTTCGGCCAACTTTATTTAAAATCTGTGTGTGCATATAAACACTTTTAAAATGGTTTGATTTGTTTATCTCACATTGTATATTTTCTGTATTTTGTATTCTTCTTGCCATTTTGTATATCTTTTTGTATAGATATTATTGGTATATTAGCAATGTTTTTGCTATTTTTTTCACTCTGTGCTGTCAATAAAAAAATAGAGAGAAACACAAATCTCACAAACAACATCCACAGAAGTCCAACAAGCCCAGCCAAGTGCAGCCAAACAGTGGAAAGGAAATGTGACGCTTTACAGAACAGGAATACACAACATTGTCACTCTGGACCAATGCACAGACACCATACCCCAATACAAACAAGAAGTGCATCATCAAATGCCAATCATGAATAATAACTCTGATCAATGGGACGAATCAGCTAACACAGACATAGTAACCACACCAGTCATCAAGTGATTTTGGTGTCATAGTGTACCACAAGCATGCACATGCACAATCCTGACAAGTGACAGGTCAAAAATAGGAGGACAAACCACCATTGTGCTCTCAAAACAAGCTCATGAAAAATAATCTACCTTGCTGAATGTGACATACGCACAAGAAATGCACACTACACATGCAATACACATCTGTATGTATCACAATACAAAAACTACTCACACACAATGTCATGCAAATAGAACATCAAACACACATTGCACCTGTCAGGAGAAAGAGCCAACACAAGCCAAACACTGCATCCATCTACAACAAAAACACAACCGATGCACATACCAATCCATCTCATAGCAAACTCAGCTGGACATCAGGGGATGCACACCTGGCAAGTACAAGGCAACATACACTGACAGCACTGCATGCACACCAAACAGTGTGCACACCAATCAAAGCAGTAGCACACACATCTGAATGCCCCACCATGAACTCCGACAACACAAATCATCACAGATAACATCTCACTCAGGAAGGGTAGCAGTACCTTAGAAAACACATATACCGCTTAGCCATCACCCACAGATTCACAACTCAGGGAAACCCGGATGCAAACAACATGACAAGAGGACTGTGCTGCTAGAACATATGCACTGTACATGAGCAACCAAGAGTGCAAACTAGTAGAAGAAAATAGCACATAACTAATTGTGAAACTGTCCTGAATGGCACATTGGTCCTGTACACAGATCATCCTCCAATTGTATAGTGTCAAACTATGAAGTGGTGGGAAGGCTCACCCACTGGCATGGCATGGGGTGGAAAACATGAGATTGAAGTGTTGTGTACATCAGTAGTGGACAGGTGAGGAGTGTACAGACCACAAACACATAGAGGAGCAACTCACAATGTGAAGCCATCAGAAGCACCTATATGGGATGGTATGACTTCTCAAACCACATACCATACTGGAGCCAACAATTTGTCAAATGAAAGCAATGCATGAGAAAACTCACAAATAATGTCAGTGTGGCTGAGCAGGTCAGCACTGTGAGCACAAACCTAAACAAGACACATAGCTGATCAACAAAACACAGCACACACTCTGCATACTCACGACTGACAGCAACAACAAGTAGATGTCCCCCCTGGAGCGCAAGGACACACTGACACAGTGCACAGTGTTCAACCTACAAATCCTACATGTGCCCACAAATCTGAAACAGATGTCTGATAATGTAAACACACAGGCACTCATTACCAGGATCATACATGTGTGTAGTTGGCATGTGCAGGAGCACATACACATCAACACTACTGGCAATGACAGGCCAATCACACTGTATGACTACTCAAGGGCACACATTCAAATGTACACATGTGACTATGAAGACAGACCCACACAAGATGACTACAAATTAACACTTCTTTGCACACATCAAGAAAGATCCCACAAAAATGATGGACTCTGGCCACCCTACAAGTAATCCTGTGGATAGCATTCACCTCTGTTCTGGTATTGCATCCTAACATGACATGTGTACAATTTAGCAAACCTGAGCACAGAATTATTAGAACAGTAGATCATCACAAATAATCATCATTGAACCCTCAGACTGAAGAAGAACAAAAGTGCCTGTTGTAATGCCAAGCTTTGTATACTATTCTCACCATGCCTATGTTCTCTTCAGAATGTAGAATTAGCTCCCTGTGATGTTCTGTTGTTAGGAATGTCCAGCCAGGATTCCTGGCAGTTGAGCTTGTGCTGTCTGTGGCTGAGGTTTAATAAATCATACCTCGTTAAACTACATTAATTGTCTTATCTTATTTGAGTGGTAAACACCACATTAATTTGGCGACGATCGGAAGAGAACCCTTCCTACCTCAACACGAAGCCTGCTCCTGTATCACCTCATCACTCCTCAAGCGGCTGATTATTTCGACGGAAGCATAGTCTTCTGAGCGGCAGTCGTTCGACTCTTAATAATGAAGTAATACGGTGAGGAGTGTGGCAGGGAGGCCTCAAAATGGGTTTTATTAGACTTTAATAAAAAGTCGGGAAAAGTCGTTTCAAACGCCGTTCAAACGCCTAGCGTTTCAGTGATGCTGCTTTCACTCGCGTCTGCGTTCCATCAAGAACAGCTTGCGCTTCATCTGGAGCATTGTTCAGCGTGTGCGTGTCAGTGACACATCACGTTAGCAGCTTTCCGTCTACCATTGTGACTAGACGCTTTACGCCAGCATTTTCTTACGAAGCATTATGACGCACAACACTTGACTCAAGATAAAAAAAAGGACAACGTTCTATTCGCAACAATTGCCTGTTCTGTGTTCTGAAAAGGAATATAATCAGCGCTGTTTTGCCATAAGTTTTCTTTACTCTGTTTTCGTTTAAATATAATATCCTAGAAAAATAAACAGCTCATTAGAAATATTTTTTTTTGCACGCATTCTGACTGGATTATAAAGATCTCCAAGGACTATAGAGAGACAATTTTAAAATTATCTCAAAAATAAAATATACATAATTATTTATATTCAAGGAGAAGTATTTAAAAAAAAAGGAGGATAACATTTTGGTATAAATAAAAAGAAAACAAAAGAAAATGCAAAATGTAACTCAGCCAGCGTTTTTTCTAACGAGTCCAGGAGAGCCTAATGTAAAATGGCAGAAATGGAAGAAAATATTTGCTAACTATGCGAGAGTGTGCGGAACTAACTTAAATGCTGAAAGGAAACATTCATTATTACTCCATTGTTTGGGAGGCGAAGGTCAAGACGTATTAGAACATTTACCGGAACTAAGTGCATCTGAACAAAGGAACTTAAATGAATATGAAATTGCAATTGAACAATTGGATAAACATTATCTTCCCAGATTGAGTACTATTATGGAAAGATACCATTTTGGTTTGAGAGGTCAAAAAAAAGATGAATCCGTGGAAGAATATGTTTCTGCGTTAAGGAAGTTGGCCTCTTCTTGTAAATTTGGTCAAACGTTGGAAGAAAGAATAAGAGACCAGTTTGTTTTAAAATGTGCACATGACAGTATCCGGAAAGAACTCTGGTTAAAGGATGAACCTCCTTTGGAAGAAGTTTTGGTAATTGCGAAACAGGTGGAGCACATGACTAAATGTGTAGATGAATTGAAGGGCGAAAAAGAAAGGGCATCGGACAAAGAGAAAAAAAGTGAATTAAAAGTTGAGGAAGTAATTTGTCAAGTAAAAAAAGATGACAAAGTAACTATAGACAAAAGTGATTCTGCGTTGATTAGCACTAATCCTAATGTCACGAATGTTAATAATAAGTTTTCCTGTTTTAGATGTGGAAATATAGGTCATTTGTCAAACTATCCTATATGTCCTGCTTTGAAATCTATGTGCAATAGTTGTGGAAAGAGGGGGCATTTTTCAAAATGTTGTAGAACTAAAATTAACAAAAGAGAGAATATTAATAGAAGATGATCTCAACCTCAGGTAAAGACTGTGTCTTTTCAAATTAATGGAGGACATTTAGAACACCCTTCTCATTTGGTAAAAGTTGATGATGCTTTAATTGAGTTCAAATTTGATTCTTGTTTGCAAATTACAATGATGGATGAGACATTATTACACAAAAGTTTTGGGAAAAATGTTAAACTCTTAAGAAGTGACATTTTACCTTTGGGATATAGGAACAAACCTATCAAATTGTTGGGTTATTTTATGGCTACCATTGAATTGGGAAGTCGCATTATTCCTGGAAAGGTTTATGTAGCCAAACATGGAGATGCTCTGATTAGTTGGAGAAATCAACGTGATCTAGGTGTTAAGCTTAATCCAAATGCTTCACCTCAAGTGCAGATACAAGAGGTGGAGGATTTGTCTTCAATGTTTGCAGAAACATTTCCCTGTGTATTCAATGAGAACTTAAGATGTTTAAAAGGTTACAAACATTGTATCAAATTAAAGAAAGATGCAATTCCTGTTGTAGCAAAAGTAAGGAGGATTCCTTTAGGAGAACAAGAAAAAGTACAGAAGGAAATTGATAAACTTATTGAGAATCAAATTATTGAGCCTGTAGAGGCCACAGAATGGTTGGCACCCATTGTTATAGCTAAGAAACCTACTGGCGAGATTCGCTTATGCATAGTTTTACGTGCCTTGAATAAGGAGGTTATTGTTGACAGATTTCCTTTGCCAAATATTGATGAAATCGTAGGAACATTGGAAGGTGCAAGGTACTTTACCACCTTAGATTTAGCTTCTGCCTACCACCAGGTAGAATTAGACGTATTGTGTCAGGACTTGACTGCATTTATTACTCCTATGGGCACATTTAAATTTAAAAGGATGCCCTTTGGGCTGATTTCAGCTGCCTCAGTTTTTCAACGCATAATGGCATGTATTCTTAAAGGTCTGCACGGCGTAAAGTGTTATCAAGATGATTTGTTGATTTATGGAGCTTATATGTCTGAGCATGATGATCGTGTATGTGCAGTATTAGACAGATTGAGTAAAGCTGGGTTGTCACTTAAGAGAGAAAAGTGTAAGTTTGGATTAGAAGAGGTGAATTAGCTTGGGCATTGTATAAAGAGAGAAGGTGTTTTTCCTAAATCTGAGTTGGTTGGATCCAATGACGACATGGCTGAACCAGTAAATAAGGAGGAGCTACTTTTGTTTCTTGGTATGGTAGAATTTTATGGGAAATTCATCGTACATTTTGCTGATAAGACCAAGAACATGAGAAGGCTTACTGCGAAGAGTGTGGTTTTTGAATGGTCAGTTGAATGCAAGAAAGAATTTGTTGAGATAAACGAGGAATTAAAGAAAGCTCCTTGTCTTCATGCTTTTGTTCCAGGATTTCCAACCTATTTATTTACTGATGCTAGTGATAAAGGTCTTGGTGCGGTTTTAGTTCAAAGTAAACAGGGTAATGATTCCCTAATTGCTTGTGCTTCAAGGTGTCTTAGAGGGCCTGAGTTAAATTACTCTGTCATAGAGAAAGAGTCATTGGTGATTTTCTGGGCTTTGAGGAAGTTTAAAAATTTAATTTTGGGTACTAAGATCTTTGTCATGTCTGATCACAAGCCTTTGCAAAAAGGGTTTAGATTCTATCTCGTCTAGGATTAAGAGATGGATTATTTCTTTGCAGGAGTTTGACTTTGAGGTACAGTACATACCAGGTGTTTCTAATAAATCTGCTGATTGCTTCTCTAGATTGGTGAAAAGAGATAATTTGTTTGTTGAGAATGCGTTTGAGGAAGAGAATGATGTTATCAATGTCTGTGAAATTACGGAAGGTGTTGTTGAGGAGAATGAGTGGAAGAATGAACTGGGAAAAGATGAGGATCTAGTTTAGGGTATGGGTATGCTGAGAGAAAAAAAACGTTTAGAGAAACTTTTGTCTCTTGTCTCTGATGAATTGTCTATTACTGATGGCATGTTGGCACGTGGTGTGAGACTTATACCTCCTTCTGTCTTGAGAAAAAAATTGTTGTTGCATGCACACTGTGGTCACTTGGGTATTGTGAAGACTAAGGAGATGTTACGAACACAATTTTGGTGGCCTGGAATGGATTTGGAGATAGAAAGAATGGTTAGAGATTGTGTTGAGTGTTGCACAAGTGATAACATTCTTAAGACTAAACAAATGCCCATGGTTTGTAGGAATTTACCCATTCATCCATGCGATGAGATTGCCATTGATATCCTAGGGCCGCTCTCTGGTGTGTCAGACACTCCTTATTTGATCGTTGTAATTGATTTGTATTCTAGATGGATTGAGGTGTGTGCAGTTAGTGATATTACGTCTGATTCTGTTATTACGTTTTTGGAAGAAATCTTCAAAAGGAAAAGTTTTCATAATAGTATATTGTCGGACAATGGTCCCCAATTTTGTTCTTCTGTTTTTAGCGATTACTTGAATAATTGTGGTGTTATTCACAAGAAATCTTCTTTGTATCATCCCGAGACCAATGGTGCTGTTGAGAGGGTGAACAAAACGTTGAAAGAATGTATTCAGCTTGCAAGGGCTAATGGTTTAAATTGGAAGGTAGCCCTCCAGGAAAGGATAGATGCCTATCGCTGTTCACCTCACTCCACCACTGGAAGATCTCCTTTTGAGTTATTTAAAGGCAGAATTCCCAATACCATGTGGTGTCCTGGTTGGATGAAGTTCAATAAAGGGTTGGTGGATAATCGCATTGGTCCATGGAGGGAGAAAGAGTTGGAAAAGCAAGCCAGTAGGAAATTGTATTTTGA
The DNA here is from genome assembly GCF_964263255.1 of Lissotriton vulgaris. NCBI lineage: Eukaryota > Metazoa > Chordata > Amphibia > Caudata > Salamandridae > Lissotriton > Lissotriton vulgaris. The sequence goes on along the minus strand of NC_141696.1, from coordinate 455,529,077 downwards.
TGATAAAAAATGTGTTCATTTCCAAGAAGTCAATATAGGTGATTTAGTCAAAATAAAAGCACCTGTTGGACGTCAGTATTGTTCTAAATACTCAAATGTAAGATCTGTAATAAAAGTATTTAGGAATGCTATCAAAACTAATGATGGTAGAATTTGGAACAAAAGTCGTGTAGTTGTAAAGAAGTCCAAGTGTGGTGAACAAGGTGATGCTGATGCTGATAAACATTTGTTCTGTCCCATCGGTGTTCCCCCACTTTGTTCCAGTAATACTCCTGGAGTTCCTGCTAGGAGCCAAAGATTATGCAAGGCTCCTGCTTACATGAATGACTATGTATGAACTCTTTTTCCTTGTTTTTGTTTGGTTCCATAGTTTTGTTCACTTTGCACTCTTATCTTGCCTGAATGTTTATCTTTACTTTGTTAAGAAGGGAGATGTGTAATGCCAAGCTTTGTATACTTTTCTCACCATGCCAATGTTCACTTTAGAATGTAGAATTAGCTCCCTGTGATGTTCTGTTGTTAGGAATGTCCTGCCAGGATTCCTGGCAGTTGAGCTTATGCTGTCTGTGGCTGAGGTTTAATAAATCATACCTCATTAAACTACATTAATTGTCTTATCTTATTTGAGTGGTAAACACTACACCTGTTACCCCTGGAAACTGCTGAAAAAGTAAAACAAGCAATTGCCTATGTTAAAGTGGCTTAGAGAGCATGTGTCACAAGAACCGACACCCATACATAAAACCTTTTATTTAGCTAGAACATTGACAAAGCCGACAACATGAGTAACAGTCTTTATTACATAATACCCAGATAGGCATCAAAAGTACAAAACAGCAAGGTCATTGGCCGATACAAATTCAAAGTATGCACATGTGTGCATGAGAAACCGCACAAGGAATGGGCATCAAAGGTATCAAACAGCAAGGCCATTGGCCACTACAAATTCAAAGTATGCACATTTGTACATGAGAAACTGCACAGGGAATGGGCATCAATAGTTACAAACTGCAAGGCCATTGGCCAGTACAAATTCAAAGTATGCACATGTGAGTATGAAAAACTGCACATGGAATGGGTAACAATGTCCACTACCATGGGAGTCACCCCAACCCAGGGGATACACATGGGCAGTGCAGCCACCACTGTGGGAGAAATGGTGTGGGGAGGGGGACTTTGCTTCAACTTTGGCTTTCAGATGAACTGGGAGGTGGCTGATTGTCGGGGCCAGTTAGAGGACTGGACCTGGGAGAGAGAGAAGCTGCTGAGGTAGAGCATCAGTGGCTGTGGGAGCCTGAGGGCTGCTTGCACCGGGGGGTGTGCTGGCACAGGGAGGTGGAGACATGCTGCCGGGAGACACAGTTTGTGAGGATGAATGTTGAGGGCTAGATCTCAACTTCTTGGGGATTCGATAGCCCATATGTTTCTTTGCTGGAGTGGTAAGTGGGGCAGGCACAACAGCCTCACTCTCTACCAAAGGTGTTTCAGGTGCAGGTGGCTCTCCCTATGGGGATTTGCTAGATCTGGTGGTATGTTTGGGGTCGCCTTGTCTTTTCCCCTGCATCCCCTGTTGTCGACGTAAACCTCCCCCTTTGCTCTCCTATCCCAGCTTCACAGGGGTGTGGGCGGGAGTTGACATTGTGGGTGAATCTGCCTTAGAAAAGTGTTTATGCTTAGTTATTGCAAGCACCAGATTCACAGCAGACAGGGCACGTGTTTGTTTGTCTTTAGGAGCAGGTGTGGGGATGGGAGTGGCCTTGGATATAGATGATTTTGATGAATAAGATGTTGATGCCTGCTTCTAGGTCTGATGCCCATGAGTGTCATGTGATGGGCTTTTGGTGTGGCGCCCCTGTGTGCCTGTTTTATGTTGTGGGTATGGTGTCTGTGGTCGGGTCCATTTGGAGTGCTGCTGTTGTGTGGTGCGTGTGGAGGACTGGGTGCCTGAGGGCTGTGGCATGTGGGCACTCTTGTCAGGTGGTGCCACTGGCAGGGTGATTGCTGAAGGGACGGGAGCTGGACTGGGAGCCGGAGACTGCTGAATGGCTGCCGTCATTGTAGAGGACAAAGACTGGACAGTTCAGTGAAGGTGACCCACGTCAGAATGAATCCTCTACATAAAGGCAACTACCTGTGCCATCTTCTTGTCATTATCCTGGAAGACATTCATGAGAGCAGTCTGACCCACACACAGCTGGCGCAAAAGGTCCACCGCCTCCACACTGAGGGCAGCAAGGGATACAGGGGCAGGGGCAGCTGTGCCTGGTGGGAAGGAGACTTTACCCTTCCTAGGGCTGCAAGCATGGATAGGACTTGTGGTAGCAACTGGGAGGGTGAGCACTGGACGATATATGGTGGAGGAAAAAGCAGATTTTGAACTTCCTGTGCCCGCCAACATCAAGGAGTCACCGCTGAAATCTGATGTTGTGTGGTCCGTGTTTCCGGGCATGAATCATCCAGGGCACTCCTGTCCCCCTCCGAGGCACTGGTCACATCAGTGCCAGTGAGCTCATTTGTAGCAGTCGTGTCAGAAGCTTCCCCACTGGTGTCGGTCCCCTGTCCTTCCATGCCCTCGTTAGATGCTGCAAGAGACAGCGACATAGGTTCAGTATAGTGCCATACTCACAAAAATCATATGCAATCAAAGCACAAAACTTGAAAATGATACTCCCATGTTGGCCTCCCCCATGTACAGTCAGCATGTGCAACATTTATGCAATCATCAGAAGATGCATGGAAACATGAATAGTTGATAGTAATGCCTCATGTGACGTTCACACAGCCAAATAGCTGGCCAGTGCCTCTTTGTAATCCAACAGGCTATTCTCTGTCAGCATACTAAAGTGCTTGTAGGTGAGATAGATATACATCTAAACATGTTGTCTCTGTCACATATGGAGTCACTTTAAGGGAACACCACATATACAGACTCCCAAATGTCCTTTTGCAATGGCCAGAATCTCCTGCTATCCACCATGTTGTGCTTTGAAGTACAACTACAGTTGCAAATAGGTGTCTTCTGTGTAGTTGTCACAAATGTTATGTTGTGCACAGCACACATCTATAAATTCACACTAACATGATGCTCACTGCTGTTCACTGCCAGGTGATGTCTAAGACACTCATACTGCAGCATATGTCACAAGGCCGCATCTCATCTGTAAATTACAAGGGACATTGCTTTAAACACTTGATAAACCACATGTGGTAAAAATGCATAATAGCTGCACTCAACACTGAGGCCACTTAGAAGCCATTGCATCACACTAGAGACATCACAGAGCTTCCCACCGGCTCATGGTTGGGATTCATGCAGTCACTTACACTCAAAGTCACAGTTCGCAGAATACTCATCTCAACTTTCTCCTGATGGGCCATCAAGTGTCCATCCAGCTCTGGCTGTGCCACTGCCAAGATGCAGACCATTAGTGGTGTAATGACCCCGCGTGCCAACCTGCCACTCCGAGGGACAACCCCCAGCATCATCTCTGCCACTTTTTTGTTCAGACAGCAGATGTCATCCCGCCTCTTGTGACAGTATGTGTGGTGTTGGTTGGAGACACCCAGAGCCCGCATCTTGCATGCAATGGCCCTCCATATTGCCTTATGCTGGTGGACCTTAAGCTGCAGGCATGGGAGACAAGAAGAGTGAGTTTCAATGACCCTGTGTTATGTACCACTGTGTGTCAGTAGAGGGGCATGAAAAACATAGCACACCTGTACATAAATGTTGAGCAGAGGCCCTACAGCCTGACACATAGTACATTTGCATCAAATAATCTCATAGAAATGTATACATGTATGATGATGGGCACAGTACCAGGCCATCTCATACACATGCAGAGTACCAGCACAGAAACCAATGTGAAGAAGACCCTCATCTGTGATGCAGTATGTGAGTGAGCAATACATACAATACATTTGAAATGATGTATAGTGGCCGACTCACTGTGCCCAATACTACACACCCCTCCATGTCCTTGGCCAGTGAATGGCTACCTGTGTCATGGTGGTCAGATTTAGGGCCATGCTATTACATTCTCCCACTCTTCTCACAAGATGTAGTCCTGTCTTGTGCAATCCTCAGGCCTAAGATAGCTCATTGAGAAATAGGGTGTCAGACAACACATACTGATGGGTCCTTTTAAAATTGGGCCGTTTCTGTGCAGGCCAGTGGAACTCACACTGAGGTTAATTGTGGGCCATTAGAAAATTCACCTGCATGTACAATATGAGAGGGGAAACAATGTCTACACATGCGAGGCAGAACACATAATGAGAACAATGGAATAAGTGGATTACCACCTAGAGCGTTACACTTAGGCATTTTACTGTTGTGCATAATGCACACATATCCATACTGCCATATGAAAACTGTACACACATTCTTCAGTACCCCTTGGACAAAATACATTTGTAATTTCACAATCGAGCATGTGAAAACCTCATGGACTATGACATCACATAGCACAGGCAATGTTTTTTCAGACTTCGACTGTCCAAACCAGCAGTGTAACTGTATGGCTGCAAAAACATTGCATGTCCCTCCTATCCTTCAATGCAGCCATGGATCTGTGGAAATAAGGCTACATACTCCATTGACATGAAGTCAGCATGCTAGGCAGTGTATCACACATTTATATTGCCCAGTCTAAGACCAACGTTTTTATTTTTATTGCTGAAGAAGAGCTGTAGAAATGCCCATGTTGACTTCCTCCCCAAATGCTCAAGTGCAATTCTTACTAGGCCAACTCAGTTACTGTTCCATTTAATGCAGACAATAAGCCAGGCGACTGTCATACTATAAACAGCAGTGCAGGGTGAAAGGCAGGACTGCTGGAATAATGCTATTCTGTTGCCACTCCGTTTACTGCGGTTGTGGAATTACCACACAACCCATGTGCGGCATAACATGCGTATTGACAAAAAATAGTAACAGAAATGGATCAAGTGTCTAAAAAACGGAAATGTTACCGTGATCGGCCATTTACAGCACTCGAAAACCAACACTACATATTTTCAACACATCAACAACAATCAGTATAATACCGCAAATCAAATACTCCCTGTCAGACATATCTGTTATTAACGTAACAGCTTCCTGAAACTTAACACTGTCCTTCAACGACAATGTAATGTTGCACAAGCGCGCGCAGTAAATAAAAAAAGAGTTTCACAAGAGGTAGCAGGGGGAGCGGAGAGAGGCGAGACATGCGCCTGTTTTCTTTGAGTTTCCGTTGCTGGAACGAGCAGGGGCACCATATTTTTGCAATTTAATTACAAACATATGGTGTCTAAGCTCGCTCGCGCAAGAGAATCACCAAACATGCACGAGTTGCCATTCAAAGCAATTCAACGCGTGCACGTTTTTGCCTGCAAAGCTGAAGCCATTACTAAAGGTATTTTTCCTATGCAGCGCATGCGCGCTGCGGAGGTGAGACCTAAAAAGCTGCTTTATTTAAAAAGCAGTCCCAGACATGGAAGTCTGCTGACCCCAGCAGGCCATCATCCTTGGGAGTGCTAGCCATTCCCAATGGGGTTGCAAATTGCGCAATATTTATGAGGCATGCAATTTTCTACCCCATTGGGAATCGCTAACAGTGTCTGTGATAATGTTGTACATTGCATTTTGCGAGTCGCAAATTGTGAGTCGCAAAGCCACGCAAATTGCAAGTCACAAAATGTGAGGGTCTTTCATCTGGCCCTTAATGTATTAGCATGTTAGACACTCAATATATGTTTTCCTCTATTGCTAAAATCTAAGCACACTTTTACAGTGCTTGTACCACATATTTTCTCATTGTTCATTCATGTTTTTTCAACGTGTATTAGGTGCACATTCATTTAATATGTACATTTTGTTAATCATGTCAAGTTTATATGTTGTGTAAAGAATAATCAGCTTTTAAGCTGGACCTGTGAGGAGCACAAACTTCTTGGTGAAGATGACCTTTACATTGGCAGAAAATCTGTATTTGAATTTTGCCTGGGCAGGGTCTGAGATGAAGGATGTGTTTTGCAGTTTACTCTTTGAATACTAGTTGTGTGCCACAACTGTAGGGTACTGTAGCATTGCATGAGGAGGAGTCCACAGGGTTCCATGCATGTGTGCAAGAACGTGGGTGCAAGTATTTTTGCAGATTGCATGCATTTCAGTGGAATGCATCGCACTGTACTGGCCAAGACTTGCAGGGAACATTTCAAGTGGAAGTCACACATTTTAGGTGTACACGTTGCCAATCCCTAATGTTAGATGACTCTTGCACGAGGGACAGGTCCTGTATTAAAAGGGGACCTAATTAATGTCCTAGAGTTTGCAGAAAGTATAAAGGCTATAAATCCTGGCAATGCATGCATAGCTAAGTAAAGGAAGAGAATTGGCTGTCTGAATCCTCAGTGTACGAGGAACATATGTCAATATTCTGCCTACCTAAATTTCACGGGGCACACTTTAAAGGCCTTAGTCTCCACGATACAATATTTAAATTTACACATTTTAATTTTAATAAAGGGGTGAAATAAAAACTTTGCTGATTGGGCGATGGTGTATATCGTCGAAGTGAAGCAGACTGGATTAAGCAGAAGTGCAGTAATTGTGTGGGTGGTCATTCAATAAATAAAATCGTGACTCCGATGGCTTAGGACTTGTTAAACCGTTTCCATCAACTGGAGTGGCAGAGAAACTCCAGATATTTGAATAATGCAGTGAGTGAGGACACTTGGAGGATGCTTTAACTGGAAAAATTTGTAAATTATGACATATCATATCTTTTATGGAGAGATTCTGCTCTTATGCTCTTAAATTCTAGCCCGAAATTGGCCAATAAGAGCAGACTTCCGGGGATTAAGGTCTAAGAGTTTCGTTGAATTTAGAAAAAGAGGGGCATGGTACGTCATTACCGCCTGACATCAATATATTTCTCTGAATGAGCTGAATAAAAATATCTAATCTTTTGACAAGTCTCTCAAAGCAACAGCAGCTGTAGACCAACTTATTCAACATACCAAGTGCAGTCTTTAAACAACCTTTCACTGTAACATAAATCAGTCGGGCTGCCTGGAGCAGGTATCATCCCCAATACAGCCCCCGGGTGGCGCAAAAAGTGGAGCAATAGCCTGCAAGATGGCTCACTGAGCTAAGTGCTGAATTCAAATTTAAGTAGGACCGATTCAACATTTCATCATTCTGTGGTATTAAACTGAGTACTATTCAACTGGGTAGCAGTAATACCTGTTTTACTGTGTATTAAACTTGGAAAAACAGGTGTGCTATGCACCATATAAAAACGTTATTATGTTTTACAGCTTACTAAAACACATATCGATTTTCATAGCAAATTTAACTTAGTCATTTCATTTTTATTATCATTTTCCCTTTAAATCCAATACCATGATCTACTGCAGCTTAATTGCGCCGCACAATTACATATAGTTTTAACTTTCAATGAAGATATGTAATTCTTATGTAGAACAAAGCTTTATTTCAATATAAAATATCTTTAAAAGTACATCACATTTAAAAAGTACATGTCCTTCCAACAGTGAAAACAGTTTAGAACTAACAATCAATTATACAGTGCAATAATTAAAAGGGATATTAAACGATGAATCAGCTTTGAAGAGTTTTTCTGTACAACAGATATCATTAAAATACATTAGTTAAAAATATAAGAAAAAGTCTAAAACCAGTGACATCTTTACCGTGGAATATCCATACAGAATCATCATAAGGCTTTTGATCTTATCAGCCAGACCCAGCTTAGGTATTTAGCCACCCCACAGGCTAACGTAGTAATGTGAAGGTAAATGTTCTCTTTCATTGTCAGAACAACAACAATTCTGCAAGAGCTCCCAGTCACATCGATTGCTTTACATGAGAAATATAATAAAAAAACAGGCATACTAAGCCCAAAACATTGTGAAAATGTTACTGCATGTGTGCGATTGTAACAGCAAGGTGGTTGCCCTGAAACAACAACAAGTGACAGCTTCCTACTGATCACCTCAGGTCAACTCATCAACAGTATTTATAAATTAAAAATATTCCGGCAACTATCAACTCCTTTTGTCAATTTAGAAATCTATTTCTGTGCACGTGTATAAGGGCAGCCCCTGAAACAGGATACAGGTTGTTTTCAATGTCCTGATATAAGAGCGGTAACACACAACGAGACAAGTAGGATACAGAAGACCCTGCCAATGAGAAGGCTCTTGGTTCCAACATCACACGCTTGGCTGACAGTCAATCCCTCCAGGAGTGTGCACTGGATGTCTCATTCGCGTAAGCTTTGAATGCTCGACAGTAACTCAGAGTGTTGATGTAAATAGGAACCAGGGAGGCAAACACATTTTTTTAGCCTGTTACAGGAAGAGATAGGAAAGCCCAGGATGATGCTCACTATGCGGCTCGCTGGAAGAGAGGAAGTTGCACATTGAAGCACCACAATAGTTATTTTGAGTTATTTGGCGGAAATGGGATACAACAAAAAGCGGATGCAGATACAATGCGTTCGTGTTGCGCCACAGCCCAGGAATAAAGTCTGCTGTACTCCTGGAAGACTTACTGGAAAGTCATTGTTCACCTTTTAATGTTATTGTGGGGGGGGGATTTTAATGTAAATTTTGAGCCTCTTATGAAGGGAAACTGGAATCTGTCAGAGGAGAAGGACCGAGAATGGGGGGGTACCCAAACTCGATCTTGAACCGGTTTGTAAATGGTCACACAAAGTGGTCCAAATGAATTCCATTTGCTTAAATAAAGGTTTAAAAGCAGCAAATGGAAGGACCCTAGGCGATAAGACTGGGGCACATACCTTTAAAAGTGGTTCACGCAAGAGCAGAATAGATTATATTCTGCTCAACTTGGGCCGGTGGAAACACCTCCAAGACATGACGATCATTGACAGGCTCGAGAGTGACCACAATCCCCTGTCTATGAACCTTACTTATTGGGAACCTTTTGTCCACCCAGGGATTATAATGGCTCCTACCCCCACTCATGATCCTTTTTTTTTTAAGTTTGATTTTATTTGAGAAAAAAGAAATTCAGAAAGGAAGGGGGGAGAAGAAACAGGAAATGGGATATGAGAACAGTATAAATCATACAGAGAAAACAATTGCAATTGCAAGGGGGAAATGTACAATAAAGAAATATCACTGGGAATAAATTACAATAACAAAGAAATCAATGAGAAAAATTTTACAGCAAGCATAAAAAATTCAAATCGAGAAAATAAACAAGCAATGATATAAAATAACAGAATAAGAAAAAAGTTTCCTATGATGGGAAAAAAGGCAAAGTGGGAAATCAAGGTGGCTTGCGTACTTCAGCTGAAGCAGGGTCTGGGGAAGCAATAGCAGGAGCAGGCGGGGAAAGATAATTTACCAGGGGAAGCCAAAGTAAGTCCCGTTTAATGGCTAGGGAGATGGGGGAAACGTAATTAGTATCCAAGCGATGATGAAAACAGACCGCGTTCCACCAAGAGCAATATGAGACATTGGCAGCCTGCTTCCAATTAGAGGTAATGGTATGGAAAGCAACAGATATCAGGAGATCCATGAGGAGATAATGATGGGAAGGAAGGGGGAGATCAGGGGAGAGAGTACCTAGATAAATGCATCAAGGTGAAAAGGGTGTTTGGAGATGGAGAATGCGTTGGATTTGAGTCCAAACTGAGTTTCAAAACTGGGAAACAGGAGGGCAATCAAATAACATGTGTTTTAGATCAGCAGAAGGGCAAGGGCAGGACCAGCAAGTAGGGGAGATATCAGGTGAAAAGGATGACAAAAGAAGCGGAGTAAATAAAACCCTATTATATATGAAATAAAAAGTTTGAGTGGTATGAGCAGCTCTAGAGGCCTTATGAAGTTTAGTCCAAATTCTATCCCAGAGAGGAACAGGCCAAACCTGAGATAGATCAGATTCCCAGGCAAGTTCAACTTTAGTTTTTGATCTACCGGTAATGACGCGGAGAAAATCATAAAGGGAAGAGGCAGAGGGAGAAGAGTCCAATATTGAGGAGGTAGACCTAAAGGCAGCGGGAATGTCAGTAGAGAGAGGTAAGGACTGGAGATAAAGAGTAAGAACAGGGTACAGTGAATTGTATTGCGACCGAGTGCTGGATGGTAAAGAGAATTGAGATTGAAGATCTGAAAAGGAGATGGGAGAGTCTTGAGAAATAAGTTGGGAAATCCAACATAGACCACGAGAATGCCAACTTTTCCAGAAAACAGTACGGTTGCGGATTTTGAGTTTTGTGTTATACCAAATGGGTTGTTCATGTAATGAAAGACGAGAAGGATAAGACGAGGATAGAAAAGGAAGAAGAAGTTTATGAGATAAAGAGAGGATAGGATTACGAAGAGGAAGCAATTTAGATGTGAAAGACAAAAATTTGTGGAGATTGAAAGGAGAAACAAAGGAGGATTCCATAAGTAACCAGATGGGAGGGTAAAAAGGGAGGTCAGGTGAAAGCCAGCGGGCCGATTGTTTGAGAGAGAAGGCACGATGATAAACTCGATAATCAGGAAAACGAACACCGGCGTGAGATTTGTCCTTCCGTAAAGAAGCGAGGGCGATACGGGAACGCTTGCAGTTCCATAAACATTTTAATAATAAGGAATCAATGCGTTTGAAGTAAAAGTCTGGAATACGCATCAGAATCATAGAGATAGTATAAAGAAGAATGGGAGAGAGCATCATTTTTTTAGAGCTTAGGCGACCCCACCAAGATAAAAAGAGTGGATTCCAACGAGTGATGGACGATTCCATCTTCTTAGAGATGTAGCCGAAGTTGATTTTAAGAGTGTCGGATAAAAGAGGCGCAAACCAAACTCCTAGAAATTTGATTTTGGTGGGTGGCCTAGAAAAACCAGATTGGGAAAAAGATGTTTTTGACACAAAGGATTCAGAGGGAGGATTTCACATTTATCAACATCTAAACGATAACCAGATACCGCGGAAAAGGAGGAAACCTGGTGAAGAAACAGAGGAAGAGAGGATAGAGGATCAGAACAATAGAAGAGAATATCATCCGTGTAGACTGAGAGTTTCACTTGACGAGAGCCAAAATGAAAGCCAGAAATGTTATTATTCCTGACGGATTTTAGTTTAAAAGGGTTCTAAGGCTAAAACAAATAATAAAGGGGACAGTGGACAACCTTGTCGAACCCCTCTTTGGCGTGAGAAATAATCTGAAGTCTTACCGTTGACAAAAATGGGGGCTTGAGGCCCGGAATAAAGGAAAGAAATAATAGAAATGAACTTGGGGGGAAGTCCAGCCCATCCAAGCGCTTGAAACATAAAATCCCAGCCAATTCTGTCAAAAGCCTTTTCGGCGTCTAGGGAAATAGCGGCTAATGGAAGGTCCACAGAAGCTGCCTTGTGAAGGATATTAAAAAAGACTCGAGAATTATCGGAGGAAAGGCGTCCTTTAATAAAACCCGATTGTTCGGGTCCAATCAGATCTGGCAAAAGAGGATCCATACGTAAAGCTAGAATCTTGGCTAAAATTGTATAATCTGTATTAACTAAAGAGATAGGTCGGTAATTTTTACAGAGGGAATGGTCTTTGTCTTCTTTAGGAATCAAGCATATTGAGGCTTGTTGAAAAGAGCCACTCGATGAACCGATTTGAATAAAGGATTGGAATAAAAGTAAGCGTTTCGGTAAAAGGAAAGAAGCAACATGTTTATAAAACTCAATATTAAACCCATCCTGGCCAGGGGCCTTATCCTGACGCAGTTTAGAAACCGCCTGAGAGATTTCAGAGAGTGAGATATCTAAGTCAAGATCATGAAAGTTCACATGGGAGGAAGGAGGAGAGGGAAGAGAATGGAAATACGAAAGAAGATCCACCGGTGAAGGTATTTGTTCAGGGGTGTAAAGTGTCTTGTAGAAATTAACAAACTCATTGAGAATATCCGCATCTTTAAAACAAGAATCACCCAAGGAAGACTTAATTAAGTCAATCTTAGTGCGTTCCTTCCTAATCTTCAAATAATTAGCAAGAAGTTTCCCCATTTTGTTCCAGCCCCCATAGTAGCGATAGTTACATTTCAAAAGGAGATTAGAGGCAGCCTCGGTTGTAAATTTATTGAAAGAGATTTTGGCATCAATTAGTTCTTTAAGGGAAGATTGCGATTTCGAAGAATGATAGGCATGCTCCAAACGTTTGATATTGGCGCGTATTTGAGCTGATTTAGCCTCTCTTGATCTCTTCTTTCGTGAGACATAACTTATAATAAAACCCCTAGAGGCTGCTTTGAAAGAGTCCCAAACCATGACAAAGGGTGAGTCAGGAGTATGGTTAAGTAAGAAAAATTCTGTGGCAAAAGTAGTGAATTCAGAGCAAAAAATGGGATCGAGGAGTAAGGTATTATTGAATCTCCACCTGCCAGAGTGGGGAGAAAAGGTTAGAAGGTCTACATCAACGAGAACAGGGGCATGGTCAGATATCAAAATGGAGCCTATGTCAGAGCGAATGGCGTGTTGGGTCAAAGATTCACTGAGAAAAATATGGTCAATGCGGGATTGGGAGTGATGGGAGGGAGAAAAGAAACTGTATTCTCTAAGGTCGGGGTTACATAATCTCCAGATATCAACTAGGGCATTATTCTGAATTGTGTTAGTAAAATGGGAATGCATTCTGGAAGGGACAAATTTAACTTTTGAGTGACGGTCAAGGAAAGGGTCCATAATTTGGTTACAGTCACCACTAAGTATAATGTAATCCTCGGAGAGAGAGGCTAATTTATTGGATATTGAAGGCCAAAAGGATTTATCGATTCCAGTAGGAGCATAAACATTAAAAATCACAATTGGGAACATTATCAACGAGAAGTTTAACAATGACCCATCGACCATTAACATCACAATCGTGAGAAATCGAGGAATTATTTAACTTTTTATGAAACAAAACTAGTACCCCATTTTTCTTTTCGACAGTAGGAGAACAAAAAACATGACCCACCCAACAACGTTTAAGCTTTAGTGACTCCTCCTCCGAAAGATGGGTTTCCTGGAGCAGGGCCACATCAGTTTTAAGTCTGGCTAGGTGTGATAACACCTGTTGCCTTTTAATTGGATTATTTAATCCTTTAACATTCCAAGTTGTAATACGGAGTGTATCGACAGAGAACAGCAAATATCGATATTATGCTTGCTGAAGTCAAAGAGAAAGAAACGTAAAGAGTAGTGCAGGATGAGTAATACAGGTGAAGAGGAGAACAGAGAGGAAAAAGAGGAATTAAAGAGAGAAAGAGGATAGAAAAGGGAGAAGGAAGAAAGAGAGATACAGATAAGAACATAAAAGACAGTACAAGTCTGAGACGGACGACTGAAGTACATACTTACGAAAACAATACTTCAAAGACAAGACGAGGGAGGTGGGGTCGAGAGATGGCGACGAGATCAAGAGCGGACACCGGCCTCCATAACTGCAACCCCAGAGAAGGCAATGGAACAGACACAAAAGGATGTGTAGGATGATAAGGGAGATGAAGACATCTGCAAAAAGGAGAGGAGAAGATGTGAGCTACCAGGAATAAAAAGAGAACAAGAGGATGATGAGACAAAAATTATCAGACAAAGGGTGCAAACAACCAAATGAGACAACAGCAATCAGAAACACAAATGGAGAACAGTATTAACAAAATTAGAAAACCATCAAACAGGTCTAGTAACTTCCATGGTCTCTGCACTGTGTTGTCGAAGAAAAGGTTGCAGGACTTCAGGGTCGTCATAAGTGGTAGTTTTGTCGTTGAAGGTCACCTTAAAGAGGCATGGATGAAGAAGGCCATATCTAGCATTCAGGGCCCTCAGTTGAGGGCGCAAGTCCAGAAATTTTTTCCGTCGGTCTGCTGTGGCCTTGGAGACATCCTGCGATAGATAGAGGCGACGGCCGTCCCACCTAATTTGTTTCTTGAGTTTGGCGGCTGAAAGAACCTGCAAAAGGTCAGTGTATTGAAGAAACAACATGATGACCCCGCTAGGTTTAGTAGAAATTTTTGGACCGAGGCGATGAGCTCTCTGGATGTTGACAGAGGCTAGTGCAGGAGTGTCTAAGATCTTTGGTAGAAAAGATTGGAAGAAAGTGGTGGGGTTAAACCCTTCTACAAGTTCAGGAAGGCCGTATAAGCAGAGGTTGTTCCTACGATTTCGGTTTTGTAAATCCTCTGTCTGTTTCTTGAGTAGGAGTATCTCCGCCTCCATGGAAGGTATATGAGAACAAGAAGACTTAAGAGAATCAGTAGATTGTTCCAGAATGAGAATTCGCGAGTCCAAAGAGGACCATTTGTCTTGCATAGTCTGTAAAGTTTTGGTGGTTACTTCCATAAATGGCTTAAGAGCGCGCAACTCCTCCAGTATAAGGTCCATGAAAGAAGCAGAGGAAGAGCCCCCAGGGGACGGAGGATCTTTCTTGAGACGTTTAGAGGAAGCCAAGGTTGATGTAGCCTTGCCACCACCACTGGATTTAGGAATGGCGCCATGCACTGTAGTAGACTTAGAAATTTCGCTGTCCTCCATGTCCTGAATGGGTGTGTCTGAATCCGAACAGGCGGATACCTTTGAGACTGTGGGTAACTTTAAATTGCGCAATTTCCCCATGAAAGAGTCTAGTCAAGAAATGGTGAAAGTAAAGAGCCTGAACGACGCCAATCAGCAGTACAATCACAGCATAGAATAACTGGAAGAAAAATGTGATATTCTCTATAGACAGATAACAGCACCAAGGCAACAACCAATCAATCCTCAAAGCAATTTCTTGGAAAAGCCACTGATAGATGACACGACAATGGCCGTAATTAACAGAAGAAAGAGAAAATTCTAGGACCTCAATCACCAAGCAATCACCACTTATTAGTCATGGTTCACAATAAAGTGAGGTATATCTGGAATTATGACATTGCAAAAAGTAGGCATGTAAAGAAATCATATCCGCATCCTCAGTTTTCATTAATTAATCTCTAATGTGTTCAGGCAAATGGGCAGTAGGTGGCAGCAGAGCACTTGCAAACAGAGAAAAGAAGTTCAAATATTAGGTTCCTGAAAGCTATTCAAATTGTTGCAAAGCGCTGAAGAAAACAAACTTCATGAGGAAGTCGTCCTCGTTATAGTAGACAGAATGCTTATAATTTTAGTAGAAGCCAGACAGAGAAGGAATTATGTGCCCGTTGTGATAGTAATACATTTTTTCAGGCAGCTGAAGGTCATGGCAGGGTCCAATGAACGGAATCTCTGTGAGTGCAATGTGCGGTAAAATTCCTCACATAGCGCAATTTGAAATGGCGGCCGTTTCTGTGACAGAACTGCTCCGACGCGCAAACAAGGGAAAAGCATCCCTTACATGGTGCTGCCGCCGTTCAAAGGCACCTCTTCATGCGCAGCTTCTGCTCCGCCGATTAAGCATGCATTTGGGTTACCCGTGCAGGCAGTCATTAACGTGCCAGGTCAGCCGCTCTCTCCGTCGTCTCGGGAGAGTCAGGGACACACCGCCATTTTCCTTGGACCCTGGCCACGACCCCCACTCATGATACTTTGATATCAAATGATTTACGTCACGTCCGATGGCCTAAAGTTTCCCTTCATAAAGAGAATATGGATTTTATATCTAGTAAGCTTGGACAGGCAAAGTTAGATTTATTGTCATTATCGGAAGGGGAAAATAAAATTTTGAGCTTGCAGGAAGGAACTAGGATCCATGAAATTCTTTTTGATGAATTAAAGACTCGATTTGTTAAACCCTGTAAGCACAAAGGTCCACGCGTAATGGAACCGCCACGGTGGTATACAGGGGAATGCAGGAAGGCCCGTCTAGATCTGGGAAGGGCAATTAAATTTGATCTCGCTGAGAACATCAGAGCAGCCAGGCTGAGGTATAGAAATGCCGTTCTAAAAGACAAGCGTGTTTGGGATGACAAAAGATGGACAGACATTAAGGACGCAGGTTCCTGCAAAGACACTCGCAGATTTTGGAATGTCTATAACTGGGGCGTGGAGGGAAACCCTGATAAGCCACAGAACTGGGTTCCCCAAGAAAAGTGGGTAGAATATTTCCAGCCCCAATACGCTGAAAAGGCAGGATACCCAACCATCAGTGGAAGTCCCTCTTGAGCCCCAAACTAATTATCTTTTCACACTGAAGGAAGTTCATTGTGCTTTAGAACTGGTAGTCCCTGGTAAAGCGCCAGGTATTGATGGTATACCTGCAGATCTTTTCTTAAATGACCAGAACTCTTGGGGTTGCTATATACTTCTTCTGGCCAACCTGATCGCTAGGGGAGCCCCTATACCGAGATCTTGGAATGGGGCGGAGATTATACCTGTCTTTAAAAAAGGAGACAAGTCGCTGCCAGGTAACTATCGTCCAATCAGCCTGATAGACACTTCCCAAAAAATATTTGGCAGGCTGGTTCTAAATAAAATCCTTCACTGGGAATGCAACAATAAGATCTTATCCCATTTACAAGCAGGGTTCAGAACTTCAATCAGCACGGTGGACCAGATGCTGCATTTTGTCATGCTGTACTGGAAGACCGTGCTGATCGGACGTGGATGTTTATATGCAGCTTTTATAGATCTAAGAGCGGCATTTGACCTGGTTCCCGCCCCACCTTATGGAGTGTCCTTAGTGACATGGGACTGCCAGTGCCCCTTTTATCGTTGGTTAAAAAACTCCACGAACATAATTACACACAGATTAGGTAAGGGAGCCCCGGGAATGTTACGCCGCAATTCCAAGTGGAAACTGGAGTACGCCAGGGCTGTGTCCTGGTGCCAACTCTCTTTTCCTTATACATTAATGACGTGGTAAAGATTTTGAATAACTCTAGCATTGATGCCCCGATCAATGCCGGAGCTAAAGTTCCGATTTTAATGTTTGCCGACGATTGTCTTCTAGTATCAAATACTCCTAGCGGGCTTCAAAAGGGCTTGAAGCTCTTTGAAGATTTTTGTACCGTACGGGGTCTAGAAGTAAACACACAGAAATCAAAGTTTATGACTTTTAATGCTTCTAAATCTTTTAAGGGTACAGTGAGTATGAATCAGCGACCACTGAAAGAGTCCAAGCATTTACCTATTTGGGTGTTTGTATATACCGTAATTTGTCCTGGACAGATCACATTGAATTGGCCACCTTAAGACACAGACAGTTAACTGGAGCCCTGACCACAGAACATCAGAAGTCACTTACTAAGCCAATAGCTCCGGTACTGGCGGTTTACAATGGCAAAGCAGTCAGCTCCGCCTTGTATGAAGTCGAAATCTGGGGATGCGAAAGTCTGAGAGGGATATCAATCTATGAAAATTCCTTTTTAAGGAATTTAATGAAATTACCGCAGAGTACCCCCATGAAACCCCTCTACTATGATCTAGGGTTATCCCCAATAGCGCTCATAGCATCCTTTCGTCCTGTTTTATACTGGAGGAGACTCTGGACTATGCCAGAATTAGAAATCTTGGCAAGGGGCCTGCTCGACATTATTAGTAGTGACACCTTTCACAAGGTCAAGTGATTAAACCACATTCGGGGCCTCCTATCTAGTATGGGTCTAGGGAACCTGTGGGAGGACCCTATAAACTCAAGGTTCCCACCCAAAAAGATTCTAAAGTCTCTTTACTGGCAATTTGTGGCCTCAAGGACTTTTAGGTCTGTCGACCCTGGGTCATTGACCGGAATGTTTTTGGATATTAAGGATGTTCCAAAATTGGAAGCCTTTTGGGACACTATTTTAAAACCTCTTGATCGTAAATTATATTTTCAGTTGAGTATTGGGAGTCTCCCGGTTGGGGCATTCACTAGTAGATGGTCTTCTGGGGCCAAGGATGATTGTCCGGTATGTTTGGCTCGCCCTGAGACCATTGGTCACCTGCTATTCGAATGCCCAGTGTACAGTGAGCCAAGGAGAACGTGGCTCCGCCCAATGTGCAGGTTAATGAGTCCCGTTAGTGGGACTATGGCAGTCCGTATCATCCGATCCTGTACAGATATGATAGTTTGCATAGCTGTGGCAAAATATTTGGGCTGGGCTTGGGCTATCAGAAGTAGAATGCTCAAAGTTTAAAATGTATTCACACTACCGAAACCAAATTTTAATGAGCATCTATTTATTTAATTTTATTGTTCTAACAAATTTAGTCATATGATGAATTTATGGTTTTTATGTGTACATACTTGTAAATTCTTTTTAAAAAAATATTTTTATTATAATCTTTTCACAGCAATTTTTACCCCCCCCCCAAATTATTACAGTCATCATCTTTACAACACAAGGTGCATATTTTACATATCCCATTATAGTATAACGTTAATACAATACAAATACATTCTTGCAACAGATCTCTGCAAAATATAAGAAAAAGAAGAAAGGAAAGAAAATAAAGCAAAACACAAGGATTAGCCTTTCCTACCTACGGCTGTTTACCCAACCCCTACCCTGTTTTGCTTAGATTTCCACCTCGTAATAGGTTGCCATATCTCCTCTCCCAATTTTTTTGCCCTTCTGCCCTTCCTCTCATATATAGCTTTCTCCAGATTGTTTGAGGCTAGCAATCTTGCTATCCAAGTTTGGAATGTTGGGGGTGTCTTGTCTAACCATGCCCGTGCAATACTGATTCGGAATACAGCTGCCACCATAAACAAAAACTCTGTGGGGCCATTTTCATGCTCGGTCTTCACCCCCAGCAATAGCAATGAATTACTTAATATAATCTTAATATCCAGTGAGTTCTCCAGGAAATCTTCTATGGCCCTTTTCAGGGTATACAGTTGTGGGCATTGTGCGAACATATGTCAGCTTCCGTTGAATTGCATCTAGGGCAAGTTATACCTTCCGTCCCACCCCACTGCGCTATTTTTGCCGGCATATGGTAAAGGCAATATAATGTTTTATAATGCTGTGACTGCAGCGTTGCCGAGCATAGAGCTGATCTTCCTAAGTCTAGAGACTTCTGAAATCCTTTCGGGGAGGTCCCCACTTTTTCTATCCATTTTTTTGAAAATTTCTCTCTGTCATCTATTTTGTATGCATACAGTTCTGCATGTAACTGTCGTATCTTACACTGTTTACTTTGTTCTATATAGTCCAATAGCCTACAATGTTTAAATCCTAGAAGTCCACCCTTTTTATCCCTCAGGTGACTCCTCACCTGTAGATACTTAAAAAAAAGTATTAGTGGGTATTTCAAATCTTCTTTGTAATTCTTCAAATTGTATTATCCCCCCTTCTATATCCAGGAGGTCTCCTATTTTCCTAATGCCCCTATTGTTCCATATCCTCATCGTTTCATCCCTGAATATATCCCCCGGGAGGGTTTCATTAGCTAGCAATCTAGTGTATCTGCTAAATCTGCCGATTCCCAGTTTTTTTCCTACCCCTTTCCAAATCATATATGCAGCTTTTAGGGTTTTAAACCTAGTGTTCTTAAAAAGTCCATAATCTATTGTATTCAGAAGCCCATCAACTGCGCCCTCCCCCAGTACAGTTCTATACACATTTGTAAATTCATACCCTCCGCCTATTAATCCTTGGAAGTATTGCAAAGCTGCGGCCCAGTAATACAATTTAAAATCCGGTGCACCCCACCCCCCTTTTTCACGTGTAAGTGTCATATGTCTGTAAGCCCTTCTAGTTTTCCCTTGTGCCCACACTAGCCTATTAAGAATTGTTTCTAACTTAGTAAAGCAAAGTTTTTCAAAGAAAAGAGGTATAGCCCTGAACAGGTAAAGAAATTTCGGTAATGTAACCATTTTAATTACGTTTATGCGTCCCATTAGCGTCTAGTGTAGGTTGTGAATTCTTTCTGTATTGCTTTTTACCTTAGCTAGTAGCGGTTCCATATTTAGTTTTACTAACTCCTCCAAGTCTGCTGACACCCTTACTCCTAGATATACTGCCTCCTTTACCACTCTGGGATCTGAATAAAATGAATATTTATTCATAATGATCTGAGTTTTCCCCTTATTAATTGAATATCCTGATAAACCCCCCAAAATCTGCTGCCTCCTGCTCTATTTTCCTTAAAGCCCTTCCTGGTTCCGTAGTTATCAATGCCACGTCATCTGCGTAGGCGAATACTTTGTGCTCTACCTCCTGTATCACAACTGGCGAGATGTTGATATTACCTATTAGTCTCCTAAGTAGCGGATCTAGATATAAGGCAAAAAGTAAGGGTGATGCCGGGCAGCCCTGTCCGCGTATAATCCTTACCGTTTTAGTGTAAGACTAATTTATTTTCACCCTAACCTTTGGCTGCACATACTGTACCTGTATGGCACTAATAAATCCTTTGCTTATGTCAAACCAGTCCATAACATTCCACAGAAACTGCCAGGAGACCCCGTCAAATGCTTTTTCAGCATTAAGGAATATGGCTGCGACAGTGTCTCCTGCTACTTCAGCGGCATCTAGTATGGTAATTAACTGTCTGGTATGCTGAGTGGTCCCTTTCCCGGGAATAAAACCATGCTGTGACTTGCTTACTAATCTCTCAATAACTCTGCTCAGTCTTTGTGCTAATGCTTTGGCATACATTTTAGCATCCGCGTTCAGGAGAGTAATAGGTCTGTATGACCCTGGATCGAATGGGGGTTTGTCTTTGTTCAGTATCACAATAACATTTGCATCGTCCCAGGACTGTGGCGCTAATTTTTGTATCTGTGCCTGTCTAAAAGTCTCCAGCATATCTTTCCCAAGCCTGTCCCAGAATGTTTTATAAAACTCAGCTGGTATTTGATCTGGCCCTGTAGCCCTGCCCCCTGGTAAATTATTCACTGCCATTTTAAGCTCCTGCAATGTTAATGGTAAACCTAGTTTATCTCTTTCTTCACTATCCAATTTCTCATGTGGTATCCCTGTCAAATAGTCCTTATCTTAAGTGTGAGGAACACTTAACCTCTGCCCACTGTTGCTATTGCGGTTCACCAGTGAGAACAACGCTATATTTTTTAACAACATTTATGAACACTTTATACACTTGTTGTTTTGGCTCATACGAGCTTCAAAGAAATTTTTTATCAAAAAAATATTAAACTGAAAATCAATCCTAACATTTTACAATTCTAATATGCTGTGTTATCACAATCAATACATTATTGAATAGATAGACAAAATCCAAAAAATCGATGAATGAAGAAATCTTTCACGTAGACGACTTGTCTTTTATGCCCAATGCATTTCAAGCTCTAAGAGCTCTTCGTCAGGGGCCTGTGGACTGAATATAATTGCCAATTAATAAACTGATATATATCTGCAGAACATCAAAATCTCATTTGGTACAGGGCTAGAATTTTTGAAATTAATAATACTCAGATGCCAACACCACTGTGTGTGTGAAAAAAAAACCGAAAGAAAACAAACTCACTGATATCGCTGTCAAGCAGGCTCATCCAATCTAAATCGTGAAAAGATCGGGCCATTACTCACACAAGCTCCAACTGAGATGTACCTCAACTTATCTACACAACACGGAAATGAACGTACCACCTTACCTTTAAGTTTACTTTCTGTGCTTAGATACGGTACTTCTGAACACTCGTGGCTCACCCTCCTCCTGTAAACAAATGAACCAAAATCTCACTCAAATCTAGATTCTATGACCTCTGTGCGCTACACTGCTGCTTTCATTTGTCAAAACTCCATGTACAAAACGCTCACCTCTCAGTGAAGACAACAATTCCGTATAATAACTCGCTATCCCGTTCGTGCACAATTTCTCCCGCTTGGTTTGCAACCAGCTGCGTTAACCAACTACTCCATTGCTCTTTACAAAGCCGCGTAACATACTAAAAACCGACAACGGACTAGTAAACACAGGACCGTGGGCGCCATCTTTGAAAGGGGTTTACTCGGCGTGGTGAAAGTAAAGTGTGAAGAAAAGAAAGAAAACTCAAATGAAAATATAGAGGTGATACATAAAAAAGAACTAAGATGTTGCCAACGTTATCAAGATACTCACAATTAAAATGCAGGATTACAAAGTACATGCATCATTCTCATACAGATTCAAGGTGAAAAAGCCTCATATAAAACACGATAAATCTACTTTGTCATTTAATCCCTTAGGTTCCTATGTGACAAGGTACCTGATCCAGTGTATTTCTCTTTGGAGGAGGGATCTGGTTAGATCAACCCCCTCGTATGTTTTCACAACTTCCAATATGGAAAACCTGATTTGGGCTATGCTATGGTTATTCTCATTTCCGTGTTTCGCCAAATTACTCTTCACATTTTTATTTCTTATTGTGCTCTTGTGTTCTGATATTCTCGTTTTTAGTTTTCTCTCTGTTTTTCCTGGGTAAATTTTACCACAGGGGCACTTTATGCAATAGATTACATTTTTGGAGTTACAATCCCCGTCATAGTGTAGTTTCACTTCCTTTCCTGTTTGTGGGTGATGCAACATCTTGCCTTCAATTACATAAGAACAATGAACACAATTGTGGCATTTCCTCATTCCTCTATGGGTCACTTCTGTTTCTCTTGTGGGAGTCATCAGTAGTTCTTTTAAATTCTTTGATCTTGTATAGGCAAAAATAGACTTATTGGCAAAGATCCCATTAAAATCCGCTTCATTCTTTAGAAGATCCCAATGTTTGTTTCCGATATTTTTCAATTTCTGTGATGAGGTGGAGAATATTGATACAAAGACATGTCTGTCCATTGTTTTCTTAGGTTTCTGTGTCAGAAGATTATCCCTACTATATGTATCAATCCGATTCTTGGCTTTTATCAAAATTTCATCCGGGTATCCTCTTTCTTTGTATCTTTGATGTTGTAAAGTAAGATTCTTTTTCAATTCATCATCATGTGAACAAATTCTTTTTATCTGCATGTACTGCGACACAGGTAAATGGTTTTTTAGATTCTGCGGATGAAAGCTTTGGAATAGTAATGAATTATTCACATCTGTGTCTTTTCTGAATACTTTAGTTTTCATCTGCAAATCTTGAATGTTGATCATAACGTCTAGAAATGACAGTTCTTTATCGCTAATAGCATGTGTGAATTCAATATACTCCGAACAATGGTTCAATCTTTCTATTTCAAATTCTAAACTTCCCTTTGTTCCAGACCACAGTACAAAAATATCGTCTATGAACCTCCGATATAAAATCGCATGTTCATTCCAGAAGCTATTGCTGTAAATATAGTCTGCCTCAAATTTTGCCATAAAGGTATTGGCATATGCCGGGGCCCCGGCAAATCCCATGGATGTTCCATTCTTTTGTAGAAAAAACCCAGAGGACCATTGGAAGTAACTATGATACAAACAAAAATGTGAAAGTTCCAAAATGAAAACTTTCTCTGCCTTTACAGACGATTGTTGTAGCAGGGCCCACTCCACGGCTTCCAAACCGGATTGATGAGGGATTGAAGTGTACAACGACTTCACGTCGATTGTGCACACCAATGTTGGACTTGTCATCTTGATTTCTTTTAATGTCAAAAGAAAATCATTCGTGTCTTTTATATACGACGGCCATTTCTGGACGAATGGCTGAAAGAATTTGTCAATATATTGACCGAGTGGTTCAAAAACTGTACCACATCCAGTCACAATGGGGCGCATGGGTGGATTTTGAAGATTTTTGTGCACCTTGGGGAGCATATAGAGGCGTGGTCTTCTGGGATATTGAACAGTGAGAAATTGTTTGGTCGTGGCTGAAATATGGCCTAATTCATGGGCTTTTGTCAAAATTTCACTGAGAACAGTTTGTAAATCTCCAATAGGATCCTTATCAAGCTCAAGATAAATGGAAGTATCTGCCACGTGTTCATCCACTTTTTGATTGTACATAGATCTATCCATCACAATTATGGCTCCACCTTTATCAGCTTTTTGGATCAAGATGCTTTGGTTCTCTTGAAGTCCTCTAACAATGGACATATCATATACTGAAAGGTTATTTCTTTTGGATCTCCTCATTTTTAGGCTTTCCAAATCATTGATAACTGAGTTTTCAAACGCATCAAGAATTTTATGTGATATTGGTGCCTGAAATTTTGATTTTGGTCTAAATTCCAAGAATTCTGGTTCCTCTTTGTCAATTTGACATTGTGCCACATTTGTGAAAAAATGTTTAAGTTTCAAAACATGCATGAATTTATAGAAGGCGACCTCACTCTCAAGTTTGTTGGTGTCATACGTGGGAACGAACCCTAAACCTTTGTTCAATACCCTCAATTCTTCTTTTGTTAGTTGAGTTTTAGAGCTGTTCAAGACCAGATTTATCTCATGCTCCTTGTGCGAGCTCCTTCTACCTCCTCTCCTTGTTTTTGTCCAGGTTGTTTTTTTTATTGTTTCCCCGGTGGTTGACTTGAATCCCCTGCCTGGGCTAAAAAAGACTGGCTTGTGCCTGCTGTTTTTGATGAGTCAGTACATCCCTGTCAAATAGTCCCTGCACCCTTCTCCTATATCCTCTGCATTCTGATCATACAATTTCTCATAAAATTCCCTAAATACCTCCTGAACCTCTTCTAGTTTGTTTACAACTTCCCCAGCACTATTTCTAATTTCTTTAATTTCACCTGCAGCCAGATTTTGTCTGATTCTAATAGCCAATAAGTGTCCTACCCTCTCGCTATACTCGTAGCACTTTTCCTTCTTAGCAAGGTAATTCCCAGCCGCCTTTTCCGTCAGTGCTTCTTCCGTCTCTGCTTTCTTGACTTCAATTTCCAGTAAAAGGCCCTCTATATCTGTTGCGTTTTGTCTCGACACTGCCCTATTTAATTGCTCTTCTAGTCTGTTCATTTCTTTTATCCACCTGTCTATCCTTGTTCTCTCCATCTTACTCCTCTTTAAAGTATAACTCAGGGTTTCCCCCCTTATCCCGGCCTTGAATGTATCCCAGACTATCTTAGCTGAAGCCGATCCGCTATTGATTTCCCAAAACTGTGTGATCCATTCATTCATCCTATTAATATAACCTTGCTCTTTCAACAGTCTTCTTTCAAATGTCCAAATGTAGGGTTTAGGGCTCCCTCTGTCTATCCTTGGCATGGGTATTACCAATATATTATGATCCGAAATCATTCTAGGCATCCGCTCTATCTGGGCCCCATTTATTTTATCATTAGACACTAAGATATAATCTAACCTCGCAATCGTTTTATGAGGTGCTGAGTAAAAGGTACCCCCTGACCCGAGTGGATTGTGTTTAGACCATAAATCGGACAAAGCATTGTTCTGCATCAAGTTATTTACGGCATTACATATTTTCTTTTTCCGGCCTACATATCTCACCCCTCCTAATTTCCCCAGCCCATGCAAACCATTAATATTGAAATTACCGCAAAAAAATTACCGGCTCTATCCAAAGTGCAAGTTCCTGATCTAACCATTCTAACATTTCAGGATTATCATCATTTGGTCCGTATACAGATACAATTGTTACGTTTCCAGCAGTAGTTTCCACTTCGACTATGACCCATCTCCCCTCAGAGTTTCTTCCGAGTTTAATAACCCCTTTCCTTGCTAGTATAGCCACCCCCTTTGTTCTTGTGTCCTGACTTGTGTTAGCCAATAACTCGTATCCCATCTGTTCCAGTATAAAAAAAAATTCCCCAAAATGTGTGTCTCCTGTAAGCAGATCACATCTAGTCTTAGAGGTCTGAACATCGATGCCGCATTCTGTCTTTTCCCACCATCATTTAAGTCACATATATTCACTGTCGCAACCCTTAACGGCATACTTGTAAATTCTAATGAAAAACTTTTTTTAACTTGGTAATCTTATATCTCATAAACTTTATATGTATGTACTGTTTGCTTTTATGACAATCGTCGAAAAAAGCTTGTCTGAACTGAACTGAGTCTGCTGCACTCTGCAGATGCTGGACAGCCATGGCATGCTGGTGCGTGGGGGCACCAAAACTCTACGAAACTTGTGTTCTTGATCTCTAAGACAAGACAATAACACTGTGGGGTCATCAAGTCTCTAGAAGCAAATAATCTCTGTCCAATATTTTTATGAGGACAGCCAGTTCTAGAAACAAGTCGTCGGAGGAGGGTGAAGCACTAGCCTGCCAATGAAGGTGAGTCTGGGACAGCGCGCCTGCTTCTACCAAAGCGAAAGTGGGTATGGCGCAAGGTAACATTTGGTTCCTGCATGGACTCTAGACGTTGAGGGGGGAGTGCGACCAAGAGCACACAGAGAGATTCCCTTGTGAGAGCGAGCAGGGGCACCATCCAAAGCTCGCTCCTGCAAGGGAATCGTCAAACATGCATATGTTGGCATTGAGTGCAATGCAACGTGTGTACGTTTTTCGCTGAAAAATCACATTGATTGCAAGAGGTCTCATATGTAGCGCATGCACGCTGCGTAGGCTCGACCTAAAAAACAAATGCCAAACACTTGAGAAGTACAATGGATGTCGCCAGAGTAAGTACATATGTCAACTAGAACCCCACAAGCCCCCCGGAGGACCTGTCTGGGACCTCAGGGTCAGGGAAGCCCAAGGAGAAGAAGAGTAGGAAGAAGCGGTTCAGTCCATAGGAAAACAGGATCCTGATAACGGAGGTAGTAGAACATCATCAACAACTGTTTGTCACCTCCACTGTATCATTGGCAACCAAAATTGGACTATGGCTGTCCATCGTGGTCAAGGTGAATGCAGTGGGAGTGCTGAAGAGGACAATGGAAGAGGTCAAGAGGCGAAGGAATGATGTCAAGCGCAAAACCAAGCTGAAACTGGCCAACAACTTGAAGGCAGCAATGCAGACTGGAGGTGGGAGTCCTGTGCCAAATGAGGAGCTGGACGTAATGGAGGAAATGGTGTCCATAGTCATCAGTGGGGAGGTTGTGGCAGGAGTTGGGGGACCGGACACTGCTCAACATGACCGGACAATACAGCACCTGGGTGAGTAATGACCAGGGACTGGGGGGACGGGGGGAGATGGGTACATTGGCACACATGTGCAAATCACCTGAGCACATCTGCGAACAAACCATGCCCCAGCCCCCAACTCCAACCAAGAGACCAATGCACCCAAGTATGCAACATCTCAGCACTGCATCAGCACGGAAGTCAAAGTCACATCGCATGAAATAGAGAAGGGGCAGCAAAATCGGAGCTGCAGGGGCAACCTATCCTAAATTAGGGGTGGGCGTCATATTCCGTTCCGCTCGTGGAAATTGCGATAATTTGACATTTTTGCGCTTCGTGGAGAGCGTGAAAATGTCAAAATTTCCGCTATCCGCAGTTCAGCAGAGATTTTTTTCATACTCGCGCTTTGAAAATACCTTCTCACGCTCACGATTGCCTTACCGGGATCCACACGTTCTCCGCCGAGTTTCCCGATCCGTTCGCGTGCGCCACAAGATGTTAGTAGCCGTTTGCGCTATCTAGCGCCCGCGATCACGTCATTCGTCTCACGATCAGGCACCGCGAGAGTATGACATCTCGATCACGTCATTCTCCCCGTGAGCGAGAGTGTGAGGACGCGAACACGTCATATCCTACGCGACAGGGAGTGTGAGAACGCAAACACGTCATTTTGGACGTGCCATCGACATCTGGCGGAAGTGTGGTGAAGCTCGAGAACTCGAACACGTAAAATTTTCATTCTGAAGAAGAATATCATCTCTAGCAGCATAAAACCTTCTGTAAATGGTGATTTGGATGAAAAAACTCCTCAGATTGACATTTGGCTGTCCTTTTTTGTGCAAGGAGTCCTTTTTTGGAATAGGGGAGAGGGAGGAAGTGCCACGGAATTGTCAACTTCCTGTTCCTGTCCAGCAGGCTCCTCCCAGTGCTTTGTCCATCTCCTGCTCATTCTGCCTTTGGATTTTGACTGGTAGGACCACTCTTTGTGTCTGCTGCATCATTATAATTGGATTTGAGGACTTTTGAATTTGATATTTTACAAGTAAGTTGGTGTTGTGTATGGTTGATTTGGGGCATTGCAGTTGTTGCAACTACAATTTAATGTTGGTACTTATCATTCCTTTTTTTTAAATTATTGTGGGTAGTAGTAGTCACAAGGCCCAGAATTAGTCGTGGGTGGGTGCATGATGGAGCGACTGTTCCTTTGGTGTGTTTTGAATGTATTTCATTTTCAAGCATCATTTAGGGCATGGATGTCATTGTATTGAGTTAGGAAATGTGTTTTGTGGGGTGTGCTGATGTTGGGTGTCCTAAAAAAATGCCTTTGTTGTGTCTGTCTGTTGTGTTGGTGTGCAATGCATGCACCCTGCAGACCTTTTTTTTGGCCTGTGTATTTCCGTTTTTGCATTTCATTGCATTAAAAAGGCAAAGCAGTGTGCTTTAACATGCATTCTTTGCCTGGCTTTTATAGGCCTTTTGTCAGTTCATTGTGTTTCCCAGGCCTCCTGCTTGTTGCTTGTGACTTGTGAGTGTCTATGTGGCTGGCGGCCTTTTGTGGTGGGAGTTATTAGTAAGCATGGGCGGAAAATCCGTTTCGCTCGCGGATTTTGCGGATTTTCGGTAAATTCGCAATCCGCGAGATTCGCGAATCTCCCGCAAAATCCGCAAATCCGCGAGCAGCGGATTTCATGGCTTGCTCGCACTGTTCGCGTGAGTTCGCGGCTTCCCAGTACAACTTCGCGCCCCGCGAATAAGCGCAAAATTGCAGAAATACGATCTTAGCAAAACTGAAACTACTTACCAGGTTCAAAAGTTCAGGCTCATCATTAGTAGCCATTTCCTGTAGTGCTTCCTGAGGGGCCCCTCCAGAGTTCAGTTGCCAGTTGCAACTATTATGTGACCCTGCTCTGAACCTCAGAATAGTTACACATATGCCACAAAGGTCCTGAATTACAGCTAAGGGAGACAAGCAGGAGCCAGGCTGGGGGTTCAAATCCATTAATCAGCCCCTAATTCATTATTGTCAGTTGGGGCAGGGCAGGTGTTGTAACTAATTTTGCAACAATGAAAGCACTTAGCAAGTGCAAAAGATCACTAATCAGGAAGCACTAAGGAAGCAGGTGCCATCTAAAAAAATATTCTGTGACACATTAATCAGCCCCAAATTAATTCAGGTCACTTGAGGCAGGGAAGGTGTGCTTGCGTTGCCACAATAATGTACACTGACTGGACAACCAGGGGGTGCTGTGATGAAACAGAGGGTGGCATGGGTGGGCCAGAGGGTGGCATGAGTAGTCAGAGAGTGGCAGTGGTGACAGAGAGTGGCAGTGATGAAGAAGAGTGTCCCAAACAGGCTGGACATGTAGAAACAACAAGTTCGCGAAACTTGCGACCCGACAGGTAAGTTCGCGTTTTGCGAAATTGTACAAAACCCTCGCGAACTGTCAGAAACCTGCGCGAACACAAAAAAAAAATCCGCAAATTCGCGAGAATTCGCGGATTTTGCGGATTGCGAGTTCGCAAATCCGCAAAATTCGCGAACGCGAGATTCGCAAAATTCGCCCATGCTTAGTTATTAGTGTGCTGCTTTTGCCATATAGGCCTGCATGTTATTCCTTTGTGGCCTAGGCTTCTTGTTGTGGGTAGGCCTGGCCATGAGGCTGGTGGCCATTTTTAAGGATAGCAGTGTGTTTTTTGCAAAAGGCTTGCATTGTCTGTCTTCTGTTTCTTGTATTTGGGTCAGCCTGGCCATGTGGCTGGTGGTCATTTTGAAGCCTAGGCCTGCAAGCTTGTCTGGCATTGTCATGCAACAGGCCTGCTTTCATCCAGTGGGCTCTGAGCAGATAGCCACAGGTACATTAAACAAGTGTTTCTGGGTGGTCTGTTGAATTTAAACATTATTTAGGGCATGGATGGCATTGGATTGAGTTGGGAAATGTGTTTTTTTTGGGGGGGTTCTGTTGTGGGGTGTCTTAAAGAAATGCCTTTGTTGTGAGTGTCTGGTGTGTTGGTGTGCAATGCATGCACCGTGCAGACCTTTTCTTGGCCTGTGTATTTTAGTTTTTGCATTTTATCGCATTAAAAAGGCAAAGCAGTGTGCTTTAGCATGCATCCTTTGCCTGGCTTTTATAGGCCTTTTGTCAGTTCATTGTGTTTCCCAGGCCTCCTGCTTGTTGCTTGTGATTTGTGAGTGTCCATGTGGCTGGTGGCCTTTTGTGGTGGGAGTTATTAGTGTGTTGCTTTTGCCATATAGGCCTGCATGCTATTCCTTTGTGGCCTAGGCTTCTTGTTGTGGGTAGGCCTGGCCATGAGGCTGGCGGCCATTAAGAAGGCTGGCAGTGAGCTTTTTGCAATAGGCCTGCATTGTCTGTCTTCTGTTTCTTGTAGTTGGGTGGGCCTGGCCATGTGGCTGGTGGCCATTTTGAAGCCTAGGCCTGCAAGCTTGTCAGGCCTTGTAAATGTAAATGTAAATGTAATTTATATTTATATAGCGCATTATCACCAATGGTCTCTAAGAGCTTGCTTTGGGAACCCGTCCTGGTTTTCCCTGTGAGATAACCCATACTGGGCACACCCAAGGTGAAAGCCAGGCATCCCGTCGCGGGGGCCATAGTGGAGATTAAGCAAGCTATTGCTCGGAGTTGCAGAGTGTGAACCCGTGATTCGAGCAGGCACCGAAGCGAGAACTATCGAGTCCGTGGACATTTTTGGGCTCAAGACCCTGCTGCGTCGGGAATTGAACCCTGGTCCCGGGTCTGACCTCTGCTTCATGGTCTGCCTCCTCTAACCGTTGAGCCACACTTCTCCACCGCCAATCTACTTCTGTCTGCCAATAGGCCTGCATTCATCAAGTAGGCTCTGAGCGGGTAGCCACATGTGCATTAAACATATGTTTCTGTGTGGTCTGTTGAATTTAAACATCATTTGGGGCATGGATGGCAATGGATTGAGTTGAGAAATGTGTTTTTTTTTGGGGGGGGTTCTGTTGTTGGGTGTCTTAAAGAAATGCCTTTGTTGTGCGTGTCTGGTGTGTTGGTGTGGAATGCATGCACCCTGCAGACCTTTTCTTTTGCCTGTGTATTTTCATGTTTGCATTTTATTGAATTAAAAAGGCAATGTAGTGTGCTTTAGCATGCATCCTTTGCCTGGCTTTTATAGGCCTTTTGTCAGTTTATGGTGTTTCCGAGGCCTCCTGCTTGTTGCTTGTGATTTGTGAGTGTCAATGTGACTGGTGGCCTTTTGTGGTGGGAGTTATTAGTGTACTGCTTTTGTAATATAGGCCTGCATGGTTTTCCAATTGGCTTACTGCTTCCATCCATCCATCCCCTTTGCCAGCAGCAGCTCCATGAACGATGTGATGCTCAAATAATTTAATGCCAAACAGGGTCCACCCCACTTCCATTAAATTTGTATTTTGGTGGTTCTTATTCTCTTTCCTATCCTTCCTGAGAGTGAAGTGATAGACAGACAGACAAATTTACTTTATACGGTATCCATGAATGCAATAAAAGTACAAACAGGTATTTAAAAAAACTCGACAATTAAAATATTCTGCTAGTTACATCAATTAATAAAGGTAAAATGCAAGACTTCATGCAGCTACTTTTAAAATAGACTAACAATTATAATTCATAATAGTATGCCGAGGGTTATTAAAAGAAAAAACAGTAGAATAAGATGTCCGAAGCGGGGGGTTATAATACCAACATGGCGCGACAAGGATTTGCCCCCAGACAGCACATTAGTGTCATCTGAGATAGAAAAAAATATATATCAAATCGTCACCCTATGCCAGACGACCCCCAGGGCAGAAAGGGGTTCACATAATCAGAGTCAGCATCCAGAGTCTATGGTTTTTCTTAATCTTGCGGCCATCCTTAGGAAGTTTACTCCACAAAATAAGATGAGGGCCTCTTCAGACAGTTTCAGGAATAGCAGTGCCACCCTTGCATGTTTGAAAAGGGCATAATAAAACAAAATGGAGCGTATCCTGCGGAGACTTATAGTCACAGCCGCAGGGGCCCCTTAACTTAATCGATGAAAAAAAACAGCTGGACGCCCCAGTATGTGATGAAGTAGGTTCATCCTGAATCTCGTAATCAGGAATCTGTCCTGGGCATTGTAAAAGTAGGCCAAATATGGTTCCATTCCATGACTGGATTTAGCCAGTAAGTGGGCTCTTACAGTGGGTTTGATCAACTCAGTGTCTTCCCTGCAGGAGGCCTTCTGCTTTAAGAATGCTGACTTAACAATTTCCTTGGCCTGTGCTATCAGCAACTTCAGGCTGTTATATTAGTTGGCAAAGCCCAGACCGACCAAAGTTTCCTTAACATATTTCAGCTAAGGGATGTTAAGTACATACTCCCTTTTAAAAAAATCCAATATAATCTGCCTTCCTAGTGTCGCTTCAGGGTTGGTCCATATTTTTAGCCAACAGGAGAGGGATTTTAATTGGATCTCATCTCTAATATAGGATAGACCTAGCTTTTCGTGAGTAGAGTAAGATGGGGTGCTCTGTGGGACTCTTAATAACCTTCGAAGGAATTTATTTTCTTCAACCTGTATCCTTGAATGATCAGCAAAACCCCATACCTCACAACCATATGACATTTTTACCTTACAAATGGCCCTATACAAATTGAAGATTTGTTCTGGGACCCAACGTCCTAGCCTTTGTGCAAATTTCATGATAGCCCCTGTAGAGCTAGGAAGAGAGCTGCATTTCCCATCTAACAATGTGTTAAACCTAGTCCGGATATCAAACACAATTCCTAAATAAGACAATGCCTGTACTTTTTCTAAAGGATGGGATCCAATCCTAAAAGTGAATATCCTGCCTGGTCTTTTTCCCATCTCCATGATGTAAGATTTGGAGAGATTAGCGGACAACTCCAGGTTCTCCATAAAGCTGACAAAACCATCTATCAGGTGCTGGAGGCCCCGTGCGGTGCGTGACAGCAGCACCACGTCACCTGAATAGCGCAGGACCGGTATTTCTCTATTGCCCATCCTCGGACTATCCGCCCCTAGTGCCCCCAAGGCTTTGTCTAAACCATTAATATATAATGTGAATAGAAAGGGAGCTAAAATAGCGCCTTGTCTGACACCTCTGGAACAGGGGAAGGAGTCCAAAGTGTCACCCTGGTCATTATATCGGACCCTGGCTGAGTTATTCTGATGTAAGGTACGCAAGATGTTGACCAGTCCTTGGTCCACGCCCATGTCCCCCAATAACTCCCACAGTTTCATGCGATTGACCCGATCAAAGGCCGCTGTCAAGTCCATGAATGCCAAGTACACCGTCTCGTTGCTAGCGACAGTGTACTTGGCAACAAGGAGATAAAGATTAACCCCTTCGATGCGTGTGACAAGGTCAACTCGTCATGGGCGTTACCTGCGCTGTGCGTGTGACGAGTTGACCTTGTCACGTAATGCGGGATTTTCAAAATCTCAGCGCTCAGCGAGAAAACCGCTAGCGCGCATGCGGTTAAGACATTGGTCAGTTGTTGAACGACCCGGCCTAAAGCGGCATTGAATGTTCGAAATGATGTCATGCTCTTCCGCCCATTCCATGAGGCGGTTGAGGATTGCTCTCCCCATGACTTTCACTGAGACATCAATAAGGGAGATGGGTCTATAGCATTGTGGATTGTCTTTGTCGCCCTTTTTAAAAATTGGGACGATTATCGCAGTAGACCATGAGGGAGGCATGCTTATTTCCACTGCTGTGTTAATCACTCTTACTAAGATTGGAGCCCACAGATCTACCTGGGACAGCAGGAGATCCGGGGGTATCCCGTCCGGTCCCGGGGCCTTATTGCGGGTTAGTCCCTCAATTCCCGCTTTTATCTTACCTTGAGCAAAGGGGATTTCCAGAGCTATTCGATTTCCTACCCTTTTAAGTGGGAGTGCAATGCTTGGGCAGTCATGATTATAAAGGCCTTTAAAATGCTCCACCCAGGCCTCTGGTAGGACATGGCAGGCGAGTTTGGTTTTGTTGTTATCTTGAAAGAGTGGTTCATTTACAATTTTCCAAAAGGCAGTCATGTCCCTGGCTTCGGCTGCCTCCCTTCAGATTTTCCCAAGCCTCATTTTGCAGAGAGAATTTACATTGTTTCAAGGCCTGTTTATACCTTCCCCTGCACATGGATACTCTGAGGTTGTCTTTGGGGACAGTCTTTAATGCCACTTTCAGGTCTCTAAGGGCACTAGTGCATTGCTGGCTAAACCACCTGGGGGTATCTTCTACTTTTTTCCTACTTTTGCTCCTGAGGAGCCCATCTATGCAACTGGCGACCCCCTCGAAAGCAATTAAGCCGGCCCTCACAATGGCAGGGTCCAGACACTTCCGTATCTGGTCATTTTCCTCCTTCAGTAGGGCCTTGTAGAATGTGTCACAATCTATATTTGCCCATCTTAGTTTCCTTCCTTGGCCCGTTGCTTTAAAGGAACCCCTGATTTGTTTACCAGGGGGGGTGAATAACTGGGTCCAACTCCTTAAGGGTCAGAACTAGTGGGTTATGATCGCTAAAGGGGCTTGATTCCACATTGAAACTCAAAATCCAACAAGTTAAGGTGGTGGGTACAAAGATAAAATCTATAATGGTACCCCTCTTGTGAATGTATCCAGGACCCTAATTAGATATTCCCGATGTATGCCCTTGTGTGGTTATAATAAATCATGTCCTTATAAAGGAATAAGAATCATATCCATATTAAGTCATAGCCAATGCAGTCCAAATACGGCAAGGCTACTCCCATAGACTCCTAGAAAGTACAACGCGTTCTTAAACAAACCAAGCCTCCAGCAGCCCGGGAATTTCCCCTGCTTCTGTTTTGATTTGTCCTAGAACTCCTGAGAGTCCTGAAAGAACTTCCAGTTCTTAGTGACGTCTTATGTCCAACCTTACGTCAAACTCGGCACCTTCCAGGTATAAATATACCAGCATCTGCCTTAAGCAATACACAGTGGTTTGGATCAGAATCGGCTATCTACTTGCCCGAGGCACTGCTGATGTGAGTGCCGAAGGAAGCCGACCCTCCCTGCTGATGCACTGAGAAAGACGCTGTCTTTTCTCCTGCCGAGAAATCCAGCTCCATTGTTTTCCGGTCACCCTTGCGGGTTTCTGGGAGATCGAGTCCTGAGAGAGAGATACAAGACCTCCTTTATTCTATACCTAAGGTACGGAGCTGATTAGACCCATAGAGACTTCCTGATTCAGATTCTTGGCAAAAACTGTAACTCATCTACTCCTTCTCTGTACTAGACTTAGGTTAGGTACACTGGGGTAGGCGTATCTTAGAAACACCAGTTAAGTACCTTTAGTCATTATTTTATCATTGTATGTATTTTATCCATTTTAAGTATCATATGGCTTAGAAACCATGTAAATGCTTTTACAGTATTATTTCATAATACTCCTTCTAATGTACGTACTTTACTTTATGACAAGTATTGCAATTGTGGCAATTCATTTCTCTTGCATGCGAGAGTAGACTGCTCAATAAATAACCCTTTTATTGAAAACGCCTGTCTCTCTATTTCTCTGCATTTCAGGTGAAACGAAGCATGCACGATTGACTGAGTAAAATAGCTATCTATTGTTTCCGCGACTCTAGAGATATATTCCTTATTGCAGGGGGAACAAAGTTGTCATGTGATATGGTTGTCAGAAGCTAATCCCTTCTTGTCTGTTCAGGAAAGCTAAACGCCTTCTTGTTTACTCGAGAAAGTTTCTAGTGACCTCTGTGCTAGCTGGCACACACAATTAAGTCTAACATATTCAATAGAGACCTAGTCGACCTCAGTCCCACATCTAAGCTATCGTTTATGAAATTCCAATGTGCAGAGCCTATTGGGACTATAGGAACTATCCTACATGGAGCCCAACGTTTCCTAAGACGATAATTTAACGCTAGATACTAGAGCAACTCAGTCGTGCTTTTCACACAGACCCCTTTTTTGGCAAAAACTCCAATAGACTTCTGGAGTGGGTAAAAATCTAATATCCGCAAAAACGTATTAGGAAGAGATTCCTATGTATTCGTTTTTGATGTATTCAACGTTGAAGGATACAGTGTTCCAAAATATTGTGCACCTAATCTTTGATTCCTTGAAACTTGTTCTGCCAACTTTCTGTCAGCAAAATGTCAGAGAGTGACGACGAAAGGAAGAGAGCTAGACTAGCAGCTCAACTTTTGACGGAAGACACAAGTCTTTAACAAGATCAACCGGATGCAATACTCATCCTGGTAAATGTAAGGAAAACCTTAACTATAAAACTCATAGAAAATGGTGTATCATCAAGAGGTGGTACAGTCATATTTGTTGTCGAGGCACATGAATATCAGGCAGACAGAGGTATTCGATTCATGAATAACTTTTCTAGCAGCAAATGCTGTAACACACGAGTTCCACTACTACAGAGTAGGGGAACCTCCAGCGGAATACACGCCTTTCGAGGAAGTTGAAATTCCACTAACTTACCAAGAGCATGAGCTCTGGTTCAACGGCGCCCTAAAACATCAAAATCACATTACCAGGCTCGGTCCACTAGGAAGACCAGGAGCCACATGGCCGGTTTTAGCCAGCTATACACCACATCCTGACATTGAAGAAATGTCAGACAGAGAACTTTTAGTTCAACTAAAACAATTAATTAAAATTCATAGACAATTGGTACAATATGTCATGCGGACCTTAACAGTCCGACCTACTGTAAAAATTCCACAGCACACCCCTCACCAGGGGAACACTAATAAAATTACACCACAGACCATACAATCAGTCATTGGTAAATTACCCGCAAAACGGGAACAAATTCCGTTCTGGTTAGCCCAAAAAATTGCTCAAATAGAGGCAGTATTTCCTGATACTACCCCTCACGAAAAACACAGAATTCTGACCATCTGCCTACCAATGGGGATAGCACCACATGTGGAGGACTGTGACACTTGGGGAACAGTCTTTGCTTCAATCTACACAAAAACACATGGTGTTCCCTCTATGGCGGTTATACCAGATGTACTAAGACAGATTCAAAATGAATACAGTCCAGAGCCTGCTTTAAATCTAGGTATGAAATTACTGAAAGACTTTAAGCAAGTCTTGGCTATACTACTAGCCAACATAAAAGGAGAAGCAGCATCTGTGGCAATCCGCCAGAAATTAAAAGAAACAGATATAGCAAACCAAGCTTTTGAACTTGCCAGAATAATTGAACAATCCTATGAAGAATTAGGTAGAGACAGTTTGGGTGGGAAACCACTAAAACCACAACTAACTGAAAATCCTGAAAAAACTTTCATTAAAAATAACTTGATGAATCCTAAAAAGAAGTGGGAGGGTAGTAAGCAAACTACTCCGAGGGAAAAACAGTCCCAGACCAGAGGAAGATCTCCCCAACGGAGAGATAGATCTCCAGAAAGAGGGGGAAAGTCTCCCCAACGGGAGCCCTCTGAAAAAAGATATAACCTTAGAAATAGGGAAAATTTGAGAAAACCTGACAGATCTGGATACATGTCCCTCTCGTTCTTTTCAGACTTCCTCACAGAAATCGGAAAGAAGAGGACGGTCAGAACATAAAGAAGAGTGCTTCAAGTCCAAAGACAAAGAAGCTGCTCATCAAAGTAAAAAAATACAATTTCCCAAAAAGAAGGTAGCCAGTATTAAAATAAAACATGCCGAGGATCCTGAGGACACAACTCAAAAACAGAGAGTGGGCCCAAACAATGCTAGACAGCGCAGCAGAAGTGACAATAGCTCGCAAGATCCTGATGAATATTCTGGAGACAGTAGACACAAATGAATACATTCAAGTGGAAACTGCAGACACCAGAGTTAGCGTGCCCCATAAACTATGCCCCATAAACCATATGAAATAACATTACGTATAGAGGGGGAAAAAATTAGGAAAATAAAAGGTCGCTTCTGGGAAAACCTATCTAAAGGCTATGATATCCTTCTAGCAGAGAAAGACTGGCCACCAGAGTTTGTCAGGGAGTGCCCACATGGCGAAGAAATGATTATGCCTGCCTTCTCAAATCACATTCCAATTCATAAAAAATACACATATGCTAGAAAATGGGCAGTGGCCCAAGCTCCTGTATTATATAAAAATCATGCAGGATCCTCACCATAAAATCCAGTTAAAAAATCAACCTACTGCACAAAGGCAGTATCCTGTTAAGAAAGAAGCTAAAAAACAAGTCAGGGAGATCTTAGATCAACTTGAGTACCAGGGGGTGATTGAAACGTGCACCTCACAAATGAACAATCCTTTGTTTCCTGTCTCCAAGCCAGATGATTCATATCGTCTATTTTTGGACTACAGACACCTAAACTCTTGTTGTAAAACATTTGTAGTACAAAACTCACACAGTGCAGCACTAATGAATATTATTGTGCGCAAAAAATATAAAACAACATTAGATATTTCAAATGTTTTTTCTGTCAAAACATTGCACCAGAAAGCAGGTATTTGACCACTTTCTCCAGCATGGGGGCCCAAAAGCAATTTTGTCGTCTCCCACAGGGATTCAAGAACAGCCCAGGATTATTTTCAGCTAGGGTAACAGAGTTATTACAAATATATGATGATGAGGCATTATCCTATGTCGATGACATCTATCTTACAGACAATGACCTGGAGACACACTTGAAAAGAGTGAACACCATCATACTTGGGTTCGCATCTGAAGGCTACAAATTTAACTTTGAAAAATCCCGAATTGCCTACCAGACAGTCCTATTTTTAGGATATGAATTATCAAGTGAAGGCCAAAGCCTAGCAGACAACTTCTTAGAGAAGTGTGCAGTACTCTATGCTCCAAAAATGCTGAAAAACTTACAATCAATTCTAGGTTTCCTGAACTTCAGAAGAACTTACATTCTAATTTATGCAGAGAGGGTTAAACCACTCTAAGAATTAATGAAACTTGATTTCAAACCAATTAATTGGACTCAAAAACACACAGACATTTTACGATCATTACAAACTGACATGTTAACTAAAACAAAACTGCAAACACGCGCAAACGAACGCAACCTTTTAATCCGAGTCATCCCAGGAAGATGCGGATTTACATACCTGACCTCCAATGAGGGAGAAACTGTACCAATAGCTTACAAATCACACTTGTACACACAATATCTGTTTTAACAGCAGTATCAGCCCTTGAAGCAGTAACAAGACCGAGCATTCCAAATGCTATGGCATTAGATCCAAAATGAATACAATGGGTTAATTCTCTTGATACAACTGAAGTGATACACGCATTTGATCCCAGAATGAAAAAGCTAGAACATCTAGAATACGAACAAGAATGTCCTCTGTCAATCGAAATTCTGCCTCTGGAACAGTACACCTGTGTAATATACGCAGATAGATCTGCACAAAACTATGTTGTGGATAAAAAGGTTTACAATTCAGCGTGTGTGATTGTTAAAGGTCGCTGTTGCTTAGGTAAATACAGACCAATGGTCACTAAAACTGAATCAATTGGAAACTGTACAGCTCAGCGAGCTGAACTACGAACTTTGACGATGGCGCTTGAAAATTCAGATCGCAAATTCTCCACACTAATAGTGTGCGACTCGCATTACTGCGTTAAATCTTATAATAATTCCATGTAGACCTGGATTAAAAATGGTTACAAGGATGAAAGAGGTGGCACAATAAAACATAAAAATCGTTGGGAACAAGTAGTTCTTTTGCAGAAAGAACTACTAAAGACTCACGTGATACATACGCAGAGTCTTCAACGTGATGGCGTTCATGTTCCAGGGAATTCATTGGCTAAAAAAGCCACAGCGGCAGCTGGTCACTCGGCTTCCGTAGCTACAAAAAAGCATTCTAAAAAACAAATAGATGGTGAAATGCTGCTTGCAGTAAAAGCCTCCATCGAAGGCAATTATGCGGCGTTACCTCTGAATTATCCACTCGGAAATACATACATAATTGATGCGAACTCCGTTCCTTTTGCTCAAATACCTGGAGTGGGGGATAGAGTAATTCCAAACACAAACCGGAGGGTCTTCTTGATTCAAGAAGCACACATGGGATTGGATCTGAGGCACCAAGAGATCCTGAAATCTCCAATAGAATTGCAATCACGATACTGGTGGCCGGGAACGAGCGTGCAAGTTTATAACTTTGCAATGGAGTGTCAGGACTGCAATAGAGATCGCAGGTATGAACCGGACAAGATTTCTGACTCTATCACAGTAAGACCAGCCCAGACACCCCTGTTAGACAGCATTAGACTATCTACACGCAGGCGTCCAACCGGACACATTCGATCCCATAAATATTAAGACGAGATTCATTTGGATGTGGCACCAGCGCTCAGCTGATGCCAGAACTGTTAAAAAAGATTTGCGAGTCTTTATCGGCACACAGGCAATTGGCGTTCTACATTCTGACCAGGGTCCTACGTTTAGCTCTCGAGCTTACACGGAGGCCATGGCCAGCATGGGCATTGCATTGCGGTACTCTGGTCCATTCCATCCTGAGGGAAATGCGGTAGTGGAGAGAATAAACAGTGACATAAATCAATCTATAACAGCGAGGGTATTAGGTTCGGGTGATGGGTGGGTCAAACTTCTAATAAGTGTCCAACGTAGTCTTAACAATCTGCCAAGAAATTCTCTGGGTGGAATCACTCCGTATGAACTTTTGTTTAGTACAAGAATGATAATTGAAGGCCTCGATTGTCAGACTTCAGTGGTGAAACAAAAAGCGTTTGAT
Source organism: Lissotriton vulgaris (assembly GCF_964263255.1). Classification (NCBI taxonomy): domain Eukaryota; kingdom Metazoa; phylum Chordata; class Amphibia; order Caudata; family Salamandridae; genus Lissotriton; species Lissotriton vulgaris. The sequence continues at coordinate 455,488,500 of NC_141696.1, read as the reverse complement.
ATCAAAGATCGTTTGGCTGTCTTACAGGACTTAAATGAAACAAGAAGAAGTCTAAGTAACACAAAGCTAAAGCCAACGTCCACTGAAGAGAAACCACCTGTCCCAGCAAGATCTGTCTGGATTCCAAAGATTGGGGATCTGGTCAGAGAAAAAATCACGGTGAAGAAGGAATTTGGGCCTTCTTACAGAAAAGCAGTACCTGTCTTAGCTATCAGCAGAACATGATCAGTAGTACTACCGCCCCTTGCTAGTAAAAAGGAGAACCGAGTTGTATCAATCGACCTGGTAAAACCACAACCATGTGGCCAATAACAAGTAGTAGGCCCATTGGACTCCCAAGAAGTAGCAGAAGACCAAACCTTGCTACAATCCAAGAGGTTCAAACTGAGAGATTAATCAAATTTGATAAACCTGCAGTGAATAAAAAAGGACCATGTAACAAAGCCATGGAACTTGTGCTTCTTGAAACACAAATTGCAACATTTCGTCAAGAAACACCTGTCTACAATGATGTAGCCTCGGACTATTCTAATATGAAAAAGGAAGAAGCAACTACAAAGATTAATAACAATCCTGATGCCATCCAAACCATTGACAGATCTGCTACTTTATCAATTTCGATGACTTTTCTGATGATCCAAGTGAACATGGAGACAAGCCAGCAAACAAAACTGTCAAAGACAACATTACAGAGCTCTTTCATCAACTTGGAGAAACATACTTGATTTTACCCTGGATTGAACTGTGGATTGTGTTATGTGTACTTTTCCTCCTGCTCTGGCTCATCTTAGTTTTAAGCTTGGGAAGCATATTTGATGGATAATACAGTACAATGGACACAGCGAGTCAGAACATCAACTTGGTTGTAAAACCTCACAGATCCTCTCACGTTGAAAAAAGAGAACTTACATCAGTGAACATCACAGCCATTCCTATACCTGGTGGTATAGCATGGGACAATACTGATTGGCCCGGTTGAACTCTTGAACTATCCACATCAGTTCAAGATTTCTTTAAGTGACTTTGTATCACCTAGTACTTTTCTCTGATGATTGGGACTTTGAAAATATTAATAATATGATGTCGGATTTAGAAATGTCAGCAAAATTTACAGAACATGGGGGCATATTATCAAGGGGTTTATCTCTGCTTTTTTGGCTTTAAAAGCCAAGAAAGTGGAGATAAAATTATCTCCCTATTACCTAGCTGTCGCTAACACCAGTTAGCGACAGCTTGTAGGAGGTAGCGACCATCTTGGGCCCCACTTTGCATGTCAGTGATATTTATCACTAATGGCATGCAAAGTGGGCGTGCCAAGATGTTAGCGACTGAAAACAGTCTCTAACATCGCTATCTCCTATTACACAGGCAAAGAGAGAAATGACACACAGAAAGAGAGAGATTGGTCAAGTGCAAAGTGACATGAGACACAGGCACAGAGTACCCTTTAACCTTAGCGATGCAAACTGTCAGCAGACACAGGTGCCATTATTGACAAATGTGAAAATGTAATTCCTCATTTCACACAGACACTCAGTGTGATCCTTGACCAAAATGTAAAAGCCAGACATTTTACCAGAAAACATTTACCAGATTGACATGAGACACACGCAAAGAGAGAAATGACACACAGAAAGAGAGAGATTGGGCAGGCATAGAGTGAAATGACACACAGGCACAGAGTACCCTTTAACCTTAGCTATGCAAACTGTCAGCAGGCACTTGTGACATTATTGACAACTTTGAAAATGTAATTCCTTATTTCACACAGACACTCAGTGTGATCCTTGACCAAAATTTAAAAGCCAGACATTTTACCAGAAAACATTTACCAGATTGACATGAGACACACGCAAAGATAGAAATGACACACAGAAAGAGAGAGATTGGGCAGGCACAGAGTGAAATGACACACAGGCACAGAGTGAGGTGAGACACAAGCACAGAGTAACCTTTAAGCTAAGAGAGGCAAACTGTCAGCAGGCACTTGTGACATTATTGAAATATTTGAAAATGTAATTCTTTATTTCACACAGACACTCAGTGTGATCCTTGACCAAAATTTAAAATCCAGACATTTTACCAGAAAACATTTACCAGATTGACATGAGACACACGCAAAGATAAAAATGACACACAGAAAGAGAGAGATTGGGAAGGCACAGAGTGAAATGACACACAGGCACAGAGTGAGGTGAGACACAAGCACAGAGTAACCTTTAAGCTAAGAGAGGCAAACTGTCAGCAGACACAGGTGACATTATTGAACAATTTGAAAATATATTTCCTTATTTCACACAGACACTCAGTGTGATCCTTGATCAAATTTTATGAGCCAGACATTTTACCAGAAAACATTTACCAGAGTGATATGAGACACAGGCAAAGAGAAAAATGACATTTAAAAGCCAGACATTTTACCAGAAAACATTTACCAGAGTGACATGAAGCACAAGCAAAGAGAGAAATGACACACAGAAAGAGAGAGATTGGGCAGGCACAGAGTGAAATGACACACAGGCACAGAGTGAGGTGAGACACAAGCACAGAGTACCCTTTAAGCAAAGAGAGGCAAACTGTCAGCAGACACAGGTGACATTATTGAAAAATGTGAAAATATAACTCCTTATTTCACACAGACACTCAGTGTGATCCTTGACCAAAATTTAAAAACCAGACATTTCACCAGAAAACATTTACCAGAGTGACATGAGACACAGGCAAAGAGAGAAATGACACACAGAAAGAGAGAGATTGGGCAGGTGCAAAGTGACATGAGACACAGGCACAGAGGGCCCTTTAACCTTAGCGATGCAAACTGTCAGCAGAGACAGGTGACATTATTGAAAAATGTGAGAATATAATTCCTTATTTCACACAGACACTCAGTGTGATCCTTGACAAAAATTTTAAAGCCATACTTTTTACCAGAAAACATTTACCAGAGTGAGATGAGACATAATCAAACAGACAAATGACACACACAAACAGAGAGAGATAGGGCAGGCACAGAGTGAAATTCCACACAGGCACAGAGTGAGGTGAGACACAAGACAGAGTACCCTTTAAGCTAAGAGAGGCCAACTGTCAGCAGACACAGGTGACATTATTGAAAATGTGAAAATATAATTCTTTATTTCACACAGACACTCAGTGTGATCCTTGTCAAAAACATGAAGCCATACATTTTACCAAAAAACATTTACTAGAGTGAGATGAGCTATATGCAAACAGACAAATGACACATGAGGGAGATGGTGTAGGCACAGAGTGAGATGATACACAGGCACAGAGTTAGATGAGACACAGGCTCAGAGTGAGAAGAGACACAGGCACAGAGAGATCAGACACAGGCATAGAGTGAGATGAGACACACAAAGAGAGAAATGACACACACAAAGAGAGAGATGGGGCAGGTACAGACTGAGATGAGACACAGGCACAGAGTGGAGAGAGACACAGGCACAGAGTGAGATGAGACACAGGCACAGAGTGACATAAGACACAGGCACAGAGTGAGATAGTGCAGGCAGAGAGTGAGATTATAGTGGTGTATAATATGTTAATCTTACTTTACCGCAGATTGTAATCAGTTATAGAAAGATAAAAGAATATACTGACGAAGGAAAGACGAAAAAAAATATATAAACATGATTTATGGACCAAGAAAAGACAAATAGAAGATTCATCTAAAACACAATCTTCAGTAAAAAAAAATGCTCCTGGTAAGCAAACAAACAACTTTTTAAGGAAGTTAATGAAATGTAAAAAAAAAAGATGTTCTTTCAAAGAAAAAACAAACATCTCTAAATACAAATAAAAAGCAGAGCGCCCCAAAAAATGCTAGAGCTGTAGAAGGAGATGATATTCTCTATAGCAATAGACGGAGAAATCAATTTATTGACATTCATAGACAAATGTTTTATAACAGAATTGTTTTAAATTTATTAAAAAATGTAAAGATGTATCAAAAGAAGAGTGCTTTTTACAAGACAAAAAGCATAGTGAAAATTGTGGATCAGGCATTTAAAGTGAAAAATAAATTATATGGTTTAGTAATCAATAGAATTTGTATACTAGATAAGGTAGTCAGTGTTTTGAAATCAAAATGTAAGTGGAAAAGAGTAATTAATAGGACTAATTTTGTGATGTTTTTTCTGGAGAATGGAAGCATAGTTCAAGTTGTGAGCCATTTTTTAATGAAGAAAGTTACTTTCAGGATCATGATTTGGTGCATGCAGTTGACCCCAGTGGTTGAGCATATGAGGTGAAGGACGGTTGTCCGGTTGAAAAAGAAAAAATTGTGCCTAGAAATACAGAAGAGGTGTTAGCTGATGAAGTTTTAGGGAGATGTCCTTAGGCTCCAGTGTATACTTGGAATTGTAGTAGTATTTGTAGTGTGCGACAGGATTCAATTGATTTGTTTCTCAGTTTCTTACGGACATATACTAAGAAAAGTCTAAAATAAAAGATGAAGATTTTGCAAGAGTTAGATCCATGTAGAGTGAGAGAAAAAACAGGTTTGCATGGGCATTCACTGGCTTGTCTTTCAAGAAAAGTATGTCAGAGTGTTTTTCACCATTTTAGGATGTTAGCAGTGCATCATAATAAAGTGAGGAAATTAGTGAGAAGGTTGTATTTTGCAAAAAGTCCAGCACTTAAGCTAAAACAGTTAAACAGTGCTCTTTTGCATGGAACTGAATTAGATGTGAAGAACATTTGTGAAGAAATTGAGTTTTGTTACTTTGGTGAAAAAGAGGACAGTGCAGAAACTGATACAGTAATAGAGGGTAATGTGGAAGAGAATGTAGAGATTTCAAGTACAGAAAAATTTGAACATGAAATTACAAAGTTTAAGGTCAATTCAAGTGAAAGGCCTAATTTTACTTGTGTGTGTTGTCGACAAACTTATTATAAGAATCAGACTAGATTAGTTGATTTATATGTAAAAACCGAAATGGAAAATAATGATGAGTGGAAGGATTTTGCAACTTATTTGTTGGTAGAACATTTTTTGATTTGGATTCTGATCAACGTATTTTGTAAATATTGTTATAATAAATTAAATGAAAACAGAATGCCTGCCAGAGCTGTTCATAATAATCTGGAGTTGGTAGACATTCCTTCTGAATTGATGGATTTAAATACCTGTGAGTCTATTCTGATTCAATGTGTGCATCCTTTTCAGGCTATTGTTCGCATGGAGCCTAAGACAGGGAAATTGCCTCCTTCAGATTTACAGAGAGGATTAAAGGGAAGAGTTGTTTATTTGCCTCTAGATTTTAAGAAAAATATTGATACAATTGGTGTCGAAAAAGTAGAAGAGGAACCTATGGTTATTCTAGTTAATGGTGTTCCAAAAAAGAGTAAAAAAATCTGGAAAGAATTAGTGGATGTTGGGAAAGTCAAAAAGGCAACGTTGTATTTGGTAAAACAATGTTCACTACTTCAAAAATGCATATGTTGGAGAAGAGGAAACAACTGTAGAAGAGGACATTGATTTCTTAGCTGAGCAAATTGAAAAAGTTGATGTCTCTAGAAGTAAAGAAACTTATGAACATTATAGTGTTCATCCATTGCATTCCAAAGAAGTAATGGGGAATGCTATTGACTTGTTTCAAATGAAAGAAGCAAAAGGAAGTCCCATTAGTGTATGGGAAGAAAGTTTGGAAGCTTGTTGTTTTCCACAGTTATTTCCAACAGATCAAGGTGGAAGATATGACGACCGACCTGTTCAAATTCCTGCATCTGAATACCGGACTTTAAGATTATATGCAGAAGATCCAAGGTTTTGTCAATGCATTCCATATTTTTTCCATCTACTGTTTGAGAGTGACTTGTCTGGACTTTCTTATGCAGTGAACCATATACTGAAAAGTGGAGTACATCTACAAAATGTTTCGGCAAGGGACTTTATGGATAAAGTCAAACTGCAAGACAGTGTTTTGGAATCTCAGCTAAATAATCTCATGGCATGTCAGTGTGGTACTAACGAGTATTGGTACTGTTGTCATGGGGATTTGAAATGTATGCTAAGAAACTTAGGAACTCCTACATGGTTCCTCACTCTTAGCTGTGCTGAGTATGCTTGGGAAGACTTACTTCAATTTCTATGAGAGGCAAATAAAAACATTGAAAATATTGAATACAAGACACCTGGAGAACTGTGCTCTTTGTATCTAGTTAATGTATGCAGGTATTTCAATCAAAGGCTTGAAGCTATGATGTCTTTTATTACAAACAAAAAAAATCCTCAACTTGGAGAGGTTTTGGATTTCTTTTGGAGAAAGGAGAATCAAGCAAGAGGTGCTCCTCACATACATATGCTGCTATGGATTAACGATGCACCCAAATTTGGAACAGATTCAGATGAGAAAGTGATGAGTTTCATTAAACAGTATTCTACATGTGCTGTTCTGAAAAAAGTACAGAAGAAAACAATTTAAGACATCAAGTTTTACGCTTTCAAACCCATTGTTGTGGAAAATACTGTCGTCGAAAATACAAATCCAAGGACAAGTTCTACACAAATGTCGTTTTGCATTTCCACTTCTAGTAACATCGAAAAGGAAGAGTGAACAATTTTATGTCTTCTCTGGCACATACTGTGACAAGAAAATTCACCCAAAAATACATACAACCTAAGAAGAAATGAAGAGTCCAAACACATAAATGACTACAACCCAGTCATGTTGTCCATGTTGAATGCTAACATGGATATTCAATATGTTGCTGACAACTCTATTGCTGTGGCTCGATATTTGACATCTTACATCACAAAATCAGAAAAGACGGAACTGTAGGAAATGTGGGAGGAAATTTCACATGAAAAGAGTCTAAGTAAGAAATTATACAGTTACAGTCTGAAGATGTTGTCGCATTGAGAAATTGGAGCATATGAATGTTCTGATCGGTTATCATCAGCAAGTCTATATGTCCAATCTAGAACAATCATTTAGGTGAGTCTAGGTCTTGCTGCAACACGAAACTGAGTTTTGAAATCTGTGCAAGAAATAGAGTATTTGGCGGAGAAAGAACCAAACAGTACAGATATTTTGAAGACAAACATATTGGATACATACTATCCAAATAGAAGTAGTCATCTTGAGACCGTTTGTCTCTATGAAGTTCTGCAAACCTATACTTTTTAAAAGGAACATCACAGAAGATATCAATAAAGGTGTATATGCTGTAATTGGATGTGAAGGCTGTCTGGTGAAACAAAGAAAAGGCCATAGGCCATTTGATTAATCATCGAAAATTGAGTTGTGAATCTCCAGACAAAAGGGAATTGTACTATTTAGCTCTTTTTCAACTCTTTAAGCCATGGCGTAGAGAAAAGGAACTACTTGGAGATTTTCTTAGTTATGAAGATTCATTCAATGCAACCAAGGATACCATAGAATGTCCAGTTTTTTCAAATTATCTGCAAATGTTGAACGAGGAAATACAGCAAGAAGCTACAATTGCAGCAGAGATTGCTAGAGACAGTTCTCAAGACAGTCAGAGTTCTGCTTCATTGAGTCAGGATCCACTAGGAGGACCAATTATCCAAAATGAAGCTGCCACTGCCATGGATGAAGTAGAAAGAACCATGGAACAAGCTCAAGAGGATGAAGTTAACTTAGAAGATTTGAAAAAAAAAACTGAACGTTAAGCAGAAACAAATATATGACAAAGTCACAGAACAGATTGAGCATGGTTTATGTCATGAGAAAAAAGAGTGCTCATGTACGTCATTTATGCCTGTCCGACAGTACGTGAGTAGAGAAGCAGGAACTGGAAAAAGTTTTCTGATTAAAGCAATTGCAACTTATCTTCTGAAAAGAACGGAGTCATCGCTGTCTTGTGTTGTTACTGCTTTAACTGGGTTGGCAGCACATAACATTAAAGGGATTACTTTACATCGTTTATTGATGCTGCCAGTAGAGCATAATAATAAATTACAATACTACAAGCTATCTGGAGAATCTTGTTGTGAAGGTTCCAGAGTTCTGAAGAAATTGAAACTTCTTATCATTGATGAGGTAAGCATGGTATCAAATGTAATGCTTGCTTTTGTGCATTTAAGAATGCAAGAAATTCTTAAAACAAAGTATGATGTGTTATTTGGAGGCAAACACATCATTGTTTTTGGAGATCTACTGCAGCTTACACATGAAGATACAAGGAAGTGCTTAGAAAGCATTGGAAATGTTAACATATGGTTACATTTCAAATATGCAGAACTGCTTCAAAATATGCAACAGGCAAAGGATGAAGATTATAAAAATATTCTACAAGATGTAAGAATTGGAAAAGTAAGTGAGCATGGCAAAGAAGCTTTACATGCACAATTAATTTCAAATTTGTTTCCAAACGAAAACATTCTCCCAGAGAATATTTTTAAGAAAATTCCTGAAAACAAATCTGTAATATGCATGATGCCAACTCTGCAAGAATGTTCAATCTTCAACAACAAAATGTTAAAGTTAGAAAATCAAGAGATTGTGGAACTGGAAGCTATTGATAAAATAGAGCATGAAGGAGCAACTATTATTTATTTATTTATTATTTTCGTCAACCTCACTGCCCTTCTCTCACCCTCTCTCACCCCGTTCCCTTACTCCACTTCCCTCAGTTGTTCTCATTGCCCATGTTTACTCCCCTTTCTCTAACTCCCCTCCCACACTCAACTTCTTTCAGTCTCCCTTCTTCACTTCCCTTCCCCTCTCTTTCCTTCCTTCGCTCCCTCACTCATTCTTCTTCCTTTACTCACCTTACTCCAATTCTCTTACTCCTTATGTCACTCCCTTTGTCCTCTCACTTCCTCACTCCCCTTCCCTCACTCCCTCTCTCTTAACCTTACTTTCTCTAATGTCTAAAACTGCCGGTTTGGAAAAGACTCTGTATGCATCTTTAAATTGTCGTATAATTTTACGACGTAATTTACATGTGGAAAGAGGTTTAGTAAATGGAGTAATGGGTCATTTTGTTGATTTTGTGAGTTACCGAAACAGAGATGGAATTGAATTTAGAAAAATTTAATTTGATAGTATTGAAGAAGTACAACAAATCAGTCGTTGTTCTGCTCGGTTTTTGCTTGTGAAAGATTTATATGTCCGCTGAAAACAGTTTCCTGTTTCTTTGGCATATGCAGTGACTATTCAGAAATCTCAAGGTTTAAGTATAGATAGTGCTTTGGTGAATATTGGAAGTTCTGTGTTCAAGGAGGATATGGCATATGTTGCTTTATCTCGAGTCAGAACTTTATCTGGATTGTATTTGATTGATTTTGATGAGACAAAGATCAGTGCAGATCTAAATTGTGTAAAAGAATATAATAGGTTAAGGAGAGAGTATGCTCCAAATTTACCACAATATCCTCTATTTGAAAAGCGTGTAGTAGGCCGAAAAAGAAGAAATGAGAAAAATTGTAGTGAAGTTGTAGCAAAAAGAAAAAAAGTAGATGAACCAGTAATTGTAAGCAGAAAGGAAAATGATTCAGTTAAAGATGTTGTTGGATTTCAGGTTGAAAACAGTTCTGGTGTCAACTGCTATGCTAATGTAGTGGTTAATGTTCTTTTTTTTCTCCAAACTGTACAAGAACAGATTATTGAAAATCGTGATCAAAATTTTTTTTGTTCTTTGTTGAATTCTGTGTTTGAGAAATGTAGCAGTGATAGAACAAAAATACAAAGTGTTTCTGAAATTCGAAATGTTTTGGACATATGTTCTGGTCTAAATCAATTTTCACAGAATGTTCAGCAAGATTGTCAGGAATTTCTAATGTATATGCTTGTTGTATTGCAAGATGAAGGTGTAGATGTAGAAAATCTTTTTGGCCTTTCTTATAAATGGCAGCATAACTGCGAAAATTGTTCCTTTTTAAGTACTACTAAAATAGACACTGGAAGGTTTATATATTTGACTTTACCAGACTGCAAATCAGTGTCTTTTAATAATCTAGTTAGAGAAGCAAATCAAAACATGGTCTGTACTCAATGTATATCTGCAATGCTATCAACAATATTTATACAAAGATATGGACAGTATGTAATTTTAATGTTCCAATGATGTAGAACTGATGGAACTACATTGACAACTTTATTTAAAAATGTTGTGGCTTCTCAATTATAAATTTCAGGAAGAACCTTTGCAACTGCAGCAATTATTTACCATGATGGACCTTCGACAACATCAGGACATTACACAGCTTATTTAAAATGTCAAAAAGGCTGGAATAATTGTAATGATACTCAATTGACTTTCGTACAACGTTTGCCTTCTGACTTACAAAATTCTTACCTAGTATTCTTACAACCGAAATTTTAGGAATGGTAATTGGCCTATGAAGATTGGAGCAGTTAATAAAACTTAGTTGACTGTTCAAAATTGCTTTGCGAGTGAGAGTGATCAAGATAATAAAAAACTTGTAGTTGTCATGGAGGTAGTGTAAGTGTATCACATAGTGAGTGATGTGAGTATTATAGGAAATGTTAATCATAAGTAAGCTAGAGGTGGAAATATAACTATTGTTTCATAATGTCAAAGATGTTGGAGCTTTTCTTTCAGAAACTCGGGTAAGTGGAAGATTAAGAATACTATTGATTAATTTCCAAAGAAAAGGATTTTCCATATACTATTTGGCCTTGTGGAAAAGTATGTGAATCAAAAGTGAGTTAAGATATGCTTTTTCAAAGTTTTACATTATTTATTGAAACGTTGTATGGGTTTTTTAAACACAATCTTTTTGATTGTGTTGTTTTTTTTCGCCCGCTGTCATATGATGAGTCGTATTGAAGTCACTGTTTTAAGTGAAATTCAATATATTCTGAGAACCGCAAAAATAAACCATTTAACATGATGTACAAATATTTTGTATTTTGTATTATGAAATATATATTATTCTCCCCTTGTCTCATGCTCACTCACCTTTTTCCACCCTCTATCATTCCTCTTAACTCAACCTCACTGCCCTTCTCTCACTCTCCCTCACCTCCCTTCTCTTATTCCACTTCCGTCACTTATCCTCATTCCCCATTCCTTCATTGCCCTTACCCTCTTTCCCATCCACCACTTTCAAGCTGTCAGTCACTCTACTTCACTCCCCTTCCCCTTCTTTCCTTTCTTTGCTCCTTCACTAATTCCCCTTCCCTTGCTCACCTTACTCCACTTCACTCACTCCTTCTTTCACTCCTTCTGTCCTCTCACATCCTCACTCCTCTTCCCTTACTCTCTCACTTTTAGCCTCACTCTCTCCATCCTCTCACTCTCTCACTACTCTTCTGTCAAGCTCACTCCCTATAACTCACCCACACTCCCTCACTTAACTTTTTTTGCTCCTTTACTCAGTCCTTTTCTCTCACTCTTTCCTTCACTACCTCTATGTCCTCACTCCCTCCGTCCCCTTGTCTTACAATCACTCGCCTTTATCCACCCTCTATCACCCAACTTTCCTCAACCTCACTGCCCTTCTCTCACCCTCTCTCACCCTGTTCCCTTACTCCCTCAGTTATTCTCATTGCCCATGTTTACTCCCCTTTCCCTAACTCCCCTCCCACACTCAACTTCTTTCAGTCTCCCTTCTTCACTTCCCTTCCCCTCTCTTTCCTTCCTTCGCTCCCTCACTCATTCTTCTTCCTTTACTCACCTTACTCCAATTCTCTCACTCCTTATGTCACTCCCTTTGTCCTCTCACTTCCTCACTCCCCTTCCCTCACTCCCTCTCTCTTAACCTTACTTTCTCCGTCCCTTCACTCTCTCACTCCTCTTCTGTCTCGCTCACTCCCTATAACTTACCCATACTCCCTCACTTACCTTTCTTTGCTCTCTCACTCAGTCCCTTTCTGTCACTGTTTCCTTTACTACCTCTATGTCCTCACTCCCTCAGTCCACTTGTCTTACACTCACTCACCTTTATCTACACTCTATTATCCCTCTTTCCTCAACCTCACTGCCCTTCACTCACCCTCCCTCACCCTTGTTCCCTTACTCCAGTTCCCGCACGTATCCTCATTCATCATCCTTAACTCCCCTTCCCCTTTCTCTCCTCATGCACTCACCTTTTCCTAGTTCCTCTGCTTCACTCCCCTTTCCCTTCTTTCCTTCCTTTGCTCTCTCAGTCATTCCCCTTCCATCACTCACCTTACTCACCTTACTCCCCTTTACTCACTCCTTCTCTCACTCCTTCTGTTCATTAATATTCTCACTCCTCTTTCCTCACTCCCTCTCTGTTACCCTCACTCCCATTGTCCGCGCACTGTATTACGCCTCTACATTCACCCTCACTCACCTTCCATTCCTATTGTCATGAATCCACCCTCACTCACTCCTGCATCCGTGTCACTCACACCCCTTTCTTTATTCCCCTTTCTTCCTTTAGTTTTCCTAACTCACATTCCAATAGTATCTTATTTACCTTCACTTCATTTCTCTCTCCTTTTCTTCCGCGCTGTCACTGAATGTATCCATCAGATTATCCTCCTAGTAATTTGATCTCCCTCTATTTCTTTTTCACTCTCTCTGACCTTAACCATTCCTTTGTTTTCCTTTCTGTGTCCTTCACTCCTACTTTATCTCTTACTACCCTTTTATGACTTTTAATCTCCTGCCTTGCCTCTTGTATTGTGAAATATATATTGTATATATTATAACTTACTTTTTTTTCTCTTCCACAGATATTAAATTTAGTAAAAATATGTATTTAAGTTTACATTACTTATAAGGTAAGTTTGACATACAAAATTTACTTTCTCATCACTCTTTTCCTTAACCCCAATACTCTTCTCCCACCCACCCACACCCCCGTTCCCTTACTGCACTTCGCTCACTTATTCTCAATCCCCATGTTTACTCCCCTTTCCCTCACTCCCCTCTCACACTCGCCTTCTTTCAGACCTCCTGCTTTACTTCCCTTCCACTCTCTTCCCTTCCTTCGCTCCTTCACTCTTTTCCCTTTCCTTACTCTCCTTACTCCACTTCACTAACTCCTTCTCTCACTCCCTCTGTCCTCTTACTTCCTCTCTCCCCTTCCCTCATTCTCCCTCTCTTAGCCTCATTTTCTCCGTCCTCTTAGTCTCTCACTCCTCTTCTGTCATGTGCACTCCCTATAACTCAGCCACACTCCCTTACTTATCTTTCTTTGCTCCCTCACTCAGTCCCTTTCTGTCACTCTTTCCTTCACTACCTCTATCCCCCCTTGTCTTACCCTCACTCACTTTTATCCACCCTCTTTCATCCCTCTTTACTCATGCTCTCTGCCGTTCTTTCACCCTCCTTCACCCCGTTCTCTTAGTCTGGTTCCCCTACTACCCCTCATTCCCTATCTTTCTCTCCCTTTCCCTTTACTTTCATCCCCCACTCACCTTCTCTCAGTACCTAAGCTTCAGTCCTCTTCCCCTCGATTCTCTTCTTTCGCTCACTCACTCATTCCCCTTCCCTCACTCACCTTACTCCACTTTACTCACTCTTTCTCTCACTCCCTCTATCCTGTCACATCCTCATTCTCCTTCCCTCACTCCCTCTCTCTTAGCTTTACTTCCTCCGTCCCCTCACTCTCTCACTCCTCTTCCGTCACACTCACTCCTTATAACTCTACTATATTCCCTCACTTAGCTTTCTATGCTCCCTCACTCAGTTCCCTTATCTTATACTTTCCTTCAGTCCCTCTGTCTCCTCACTCCCTCACTCCCCTTGTCTCACGCTCACTTGACTTTATCCACCCTCTATCACCCCTCCTTACTCCACTTCCCTCACTACCTCTCATTCCCCATTCCTTCACTCCCTTTCCCCTCTCTTCCCTCCACCACTTACCAGCTCTCAGTCACTCGACTTCAGTCCCCTTCCCCTTCTTTCTATCTTTTGCTCTCTACCCTTACTCACCTTACTCCACTTCACTCACTCCTTCTCTCACTCTGTCTGTCCTTTCATTCCTCACTTCCCTTCCCTCACTCCCTCTGTCTTACCCTCACTCTTTCCATCCTCTCACTCTGCCACTCCCCCTTCACTCACCCTCCCTCACCTTGCATTCCTCACTGTAATCAACTCATCTTTACTCACTCCCATTCTATCATTTGATCCATGACTCAGTTTCTCCTCTTCATATAGTCATTTCATCCAAACAATTATGCTGTACACATTCATTGAAAAAAGAACAACACAATATGTAAGGAATATAGGTCTTTTTGGAGAATTGGAGGTAGTTCTGAAAAGAACTCTTTTTTTCTTCTTTTTTAGTTTTTAATTTTTTTGTACATTTTCTGAACATTTTTATATTTTTTTTGTTTTTTATCAGAACAAAAACAAAACTAGAGTATGCAAAATTGCTCAACAGGAGCAAAAAAAGAGGATGACGGGAGCAGCGGTGATCCTTTTTCTTCCTAATAATTAATTCTATGCTTTGCTCGCCATAACTAAGCAATTCATCACAGTACTTGCACACGAATTTCAGGTCAGCAAAGTCTGACTGCACAACAGGTATTAATCTTGCACGGGGGCGGAGCTTGCCAGCATCGATGTAAGACGTGTGTGTGCTGAGCTCCGCACCATCACCTGCAAAATCCTGATAATTATCCTGCCTCAACGGACATTGAGAGCCACCGGGGTGGGGATCCACTGCACGGACCTTGCTGGTGCACTCAGAGAGGTCGCTGTCGGAATTCGAGCGAAAATCGGAGGAATCCTGTAATACGTGGGCGGCTAGCCGACCAGGCCCGAAGCAGCGGACTTGCCTGGGCGCCCGGCCGGCATGCGTGCTCTTGCGTGTGGCCGGTTGGGGAGTGGTGACCCGAGGACCTCCGAGCCACCTCTGTGAGACGCAAAGCAAACGGTGAGGTGCAGCGCATCTGAGTGCACCGCAGTGAGCTTTGGTAATAAATTGCCTCGACCTGCAGCAGAAGCCCAGGGGGTACAGAGACAGAGCCGAAGCTAGAGGCAGACTTTCTCCTGCATACCGTGCTCGTTTTAACGGCCCGGCGACAGGCCTACCTGCTCACACCGGGCATTGTCTGTGCTCCCTGCCCCCCCCCCCCCCCCGGAGCTGATGTTTCCCCTCCTCGTAGTGGATGCGTGCAGAACGGCCAGCACGGGTTGAGCTGTGCGTTATTCGACTGTGCCGAATCCTCCCCCCTATCACAGTGATACCCACTGCCAGCTCGTAGGACACCAGCAAAGCCAATCTGTTGAAGTGCGACTGCCGCAAGAGGGCTGGGAGTGTTCAGCCCGACGCAGTGGTCGGACGCCTGCAGGCGTTCCCTCCATACTTCTTGCTACAGGCCTTAAACCGGCGGAGCTGCAGGATATCACTGCCCTTCCCATACCAGACGCGGCATGGCCGTGCGATAGGGCAGACTGCCTGGGAGCCCAGCGGCGGTGCCCGGGAAAGCGCGCCATTTTGAAGACCTTTGCTGGCTGGGAGCTGCAGAGTTTGGAGGTAGACGATGCGAGGGGTGTGAACGCATTGCCTTGAGAACAGTGACTGGATGGGCTGCGCAGGGGGCCTGATAGTGACCCACCCTCTATAAACTATAGACTGCTGTCCCGCTGACTGCAATACTCTGGGGTGACCAGGGGAGCATGGCTGGGCCCGGTCGAGGGACGATCGATCGCACCTGCACTTGATGAGAACCAGGGGAATGGTCCCGCCACCGGCTGTGTGGTAAAAGCGGCTACGATTAGAGGGGTAAAAACCTGGATCACGCCACTGTCCGGGACTGGTGACTGCAATCTTTGAGTGGTGCGACAGCGCAAGATCTGCGAGGGGAATGCGCAACTGTGATACCAGTGCCACCTGTGACTACCGTCTTTAACTCGGAGACCGAATAGAGAAGCAGGACACTGTCTACCTCGCCTACGTACTATGGGCAAGAACGACAGGACCCAGACCAAACTGGCATTTGAACAGCGTAGGGCGAAGGCACCGAAGGATCCAGCGCCTGAGCCTTCACCATGGAGCAAAGGATCAGATAGTACTATGTATGCAGACATAAAAGATATGCTTGTGTCTATGGAGAAAGGGCTGCAAGAAAGTATGGCCTCCATTGGCACGAAGATAGACGCACTCACCTACCGTATGGCCCGCATGTCGGAACGGGTGGATAAACATGCGGAGCGACTCGACATGTCGGAGAGGCGTCTTACTGAGGTCGAAGAAGCGCAGACTGAGTGGGACAAGGATTGAAAGCAGTTTTACAGACTCCTACAGGTTATCCAGGACAAGTCGGAGGACTTGAAAGCCCACTCGAGGCGATCAAACATACGTATCACGGGGGTTGCAGAGACGACCCAAACGGGCAAGATGGAGCTCTTCGTGCAAAAACTTTTGGTCTCCCTGCTAGGTGATGATGTCTTCTCACCAATGTTCATTGTTGAGAGGGCCCACCACACGCTGGGACCGTGACCGCGACCTGGAGCACTGCCGAGGCCAATAATAGCCAAGCTGCTGAATTATAGAGACCGCGACACAGAGGTGGAAGTAGCCAGAGACAAAGGGAAGCTCCAATGCGAAGGTATGGAGATCTCCCTGTACCCGGACTTCACGGCGAAAGTACAGGAGGAGAGACAACACTTTGCTCCGTATAAAAAACAGGTGCGAGATCTTGGCCTGGACTATGCAATGCTGTACCCGGCAAAACTGCTGATCAACAGGCGAGGCCATTCACACTTTTTTACAGACCCAAGGGAACTCCAGAAATTGTTAAAGGAGTGGTCCAAGGAACAGAAGAACAGCCCGAGCGGACAGACCGAAGAGCAAGAAGAAAGCAGTCACCTAGACGAACAAGAATAGACCATATTGAGATCTATGCTCTGGCAGCTTTTGGACGCACTTGACCCTGAGCAGTGTCATGCCTATGGAACACTGCTTTGATATGACACCTGGGTGTTATGAAGCGCAGCTGACGAGCGACTGCTGCGACCTGAGATTGGACAGCGAAATGCGGCTGGGTGAGACCATTGCATTATACATGTATCTGGTGTCAGCTATGTGACTTTAGGGGCACAGCTTGGGACACCGCATTAGCAGGTACACTACTGCGCACTGTCACAGAACATTGATCTTTAAAGCGAGTTGCGGGTTGGGGGGGATAATTTAGAGATGCCTGTTAGGCCTTGGTTCGGCCTTCCGTTGATGGACATTGACTAGGGTGATGGCGATTGGGGTCACTTTTGCACTGAACAATACTGATGCACTGTTTGGTGCCTCTTATGGCGACCTCTGCCCTAGCGCTAATAGCTCTAATCGTCCTCAGGGGAGCAATATTTGGAAATGCACAGAAAAGCTTCACAAGTTGGGAGTTAGCGGGTGGGAGTGGGTCCTGCCAGGCCAGGTTGGGGGTGGTCGGCTGTGGGTGGGAGGGATTGTATTGTGGGTTGTTGTTGTTTTGCACATGGGGTACTGAAAGTAGAGCCAAGCAGAATGTTGCCCAATTTTATATGGTGCACAGACATAATATCGACTCCAAAATATCGTTTGGACAGAATATCGAGTTTTAAATATCGTTTGGACAAAATATCGACTAGACAGAATATCGACAGCCAAAATATCGTTTTTAAGGTAAGTGAAGTAATATCGACTGTAAATAATATAGACAGTGAAAATATCCAAGTATATAATCTAGATAGTAAAAAATATAGTTTTTAAAATAATATTTAATTATTTATAGTGTTTTTATGTAATAATATGTGTGAAAAGTGTCATTTTATTTTATAATTATTTTTAATTAATGATTTTTTTAATTATTGTGTAATTTTATTATGTAGCGGGTTGTGGGTTTATAGGGGAATAGGGTGGGAAGTAATTTAATTATAATTAATTAAATATGTAAATTCATTAATTGGTAGTAATAATTAATTAATTGGTAATTAAATAATATATGTTAATTATTTAAAATTTAATTGGTAATTAATTTAATTTAATTGATTAATTTCTAATTATGTAAATTAAAATAACGTATTTTCTGTAGTGGGTTGTGGGTTTATAGGGGAATAGGGTGGGAAGTAATTTAATTATAATTAATTAAATATGTAAATTTATTAATTGGTAGTAATAATTAATTAATTGGTAATTAAATAATATATGGTATTTAATTAAAATGTAATTGGTAATTAATTTAATTTAATTGATTAATTGCTAATTATGTTAAATTAAAGGGGTATTTTTAGGGTTCAGGGTCAGTTTTTAGTTTTTGGGTAAAGGGGTATTTTTAGGGTTCAGGGTCAGTTTTTAGTTTTTGGGTAAAGGGGTATTTTTAGGGTTCAGGGTCAGTTTTTAGTTTTTGGGTAAAGGGGTATTTTTAGGGTTCAGGGTCAGTTTTTAGTTTTTGGGTAAAGGGGTATTTTTAGGGTTCAGGGTCAGTTTTTAGTTTTTGGGTAAAGGGGTATTTTTAGGGTTCAGGGTCAGTTTTTAGTTTTTGGGTAAAGGGGTATTTTTAGGGTTCAGGGTCAGTTTTTAGTTTTTGGGTAAAGGGGTATTTTTAGGGTTCAGGGTCAGTTTTTAGTTTTTGGGTAAAGGGGTATTTTTAGGGTTCAGGGTCAGTTTTCAGTTTTTGGGTAAAGGGGTATTTTTAGGGTTCAGGGTCAGTTTTTAGTTTTTGGGTAAAGGGGTATTTTTAGGGTTCAGGGTCATTTTGGGGTTTTTGGGGTACATATACAATATTGCCTATTATTTAATTAAATTTTGTTACTATATATATATATATGTTTTAAGAAATATGATTAAAAAAATATTATTTTTTTACTTTCATTAATTATTTAATTATTAAAAGTTATTTTAAGTATTGTTAATTATATTTTAGTAATTAATTTTTTATATTAATGTAATTAAACATTGTTTTTAGTAAAGTCGATATTTTTTACAACGATATTTTTGTAAACGATATTTTGTACTCGATATTTTTGTACTTACCTGTTTGTACATACAAACTCGATATTTTGGTTGTAGATATTTTTTCCTCGATATTTTGGGTAGTCGATATTTTGGTAGTCGATATTATTTCAGTGATCCATTTTATATATAGGAGAATGACAGGCGTCAAAGTAACACTGTCTGAGTTCTATCGACTTTACTGTTAGAATGACCACTACACTTGATGTGAATGCTGTGCCTGATCTGCAGGAATTGAAAGCCTTAACGTGGAATGTGAGAGGGCTAAATGATTACCGTAAACTAAGGAAGGTGCTCAGCTACTTGCACAGACACCACATTGATCTTGCACTGCTTCAGGAAATCCATCTCCCACTTAATAGCAGGATGCTGTTGGCCAGAGGGCTTGGGGGACATAGTGTGGCAGCGGGGTTCACGACACACTCTAGAGGAGTGGTCACTTGGGTTAACCCTAAATCTCAGCTTAAATTGATACCTCTAGTGACGGACCCGGAGGGTTGGTATGTTATAGCTAGATGTGTTGGCAAAGGACTTGATCTGGTGGTGGTGAATGTTTATGGGCCTAATTATGACAACCCTGAATTTTACTCTACACTGGCAGCACATTGCAGAACCCATGTTCGTTCTAGAATCCTATGGGGGGGTGACTTCAATTTTGTGTTTGATCCGGACCTGGACAGATCGGCGGGGCCAGCCCGAAGGCCAGTAGCCTCGGCCTTGCTCATGCAATCAGAACTGATTAAATTAGACCTAGTTTTTTTTTTTTTTTTAAACCTTTATTTGGAGATAAGCAAGGACAAAGGAAGTGCATACACGATTCATACATTCATAGATGGCCATTACAATGGTACGTCAGATTCGAAAAATAGGAGTTTCAAGTACAGGGTAGCATATCAATCAGCACATATAGCCACAGCGAAATGTAAAATGTATATGAGAAAGAAATGATCCAGGATGCACAGGCAAGCTAATAAGACAATACATTACGGACATACTCTATTGGCTCAGAGAAATAAAGCAAAGGAGACTCAGATAGAAGGGCCAAGAGAAGCCCTGACAGGGGCCCTATCGCGATTCCTACCATCCAATTGTCATAAGAGGAACCACAGCCCCCGGAAACTCGCAGAAAGTGGCAGCAGCCCAGTCCCTCCCCCGACACCTAAGGATCAGCAAATGTAAAATGAAATCCCAGCACAACCCTACTACTGTCAACCAACCCCCACACGGTCCCCATGTTCAGAATCAGAATCCTGCACAGCTCTAGTCAGGAGGTACACCTGGAGCGGGCTCCAAAAGTCCTTCGGTCTGCATCTGACAGGCATCAATTCAGAGTAGACGTTATATTGGTCCTGACAGTATATGAGATCATTCAACCAATCCTGGAAGCGCGGTACCCTGCCACGACCCCAGCAACAAGCAAAGCTACGCTTAGCCAGCAGCAGGGCCACGTCAACAAATCTGCGATGAGAGGCAGGCACGTCTTTAGAATAACCCAGCAACATCACCAAGGGGTCAAATGTCACCCCATCCTCCGCCATAATTTGCAGGGCCTCATGGACCTGAGTCCAATATTCCAGCACCCCCGCACAACTCCAAGCCAAGTGCAGAAAGTCAGCGCCTTCTGCTCGACACCTAGCGCATCGGTCATCCTCCGCTAAGTGAAACCGAAGCTTCCTCGCGGGGGTGTAATAGTACCTCTGGACAAATTTGTCGTGGATAATCTTAAGGCGACAGCTGGAGGAAACATTGGCTGTGAGTCCACAGCAGTACTTCCATTGCTCGTCAGTAATAGGGGCACACAACTCAGCAACCCACTGCTCGCGCACCCGATTGGCCGGGACCGAACGCTGACGGCGAATAGCACCGTATAATTTCGACACCAGGTGTCGCCCATCTGAAACCAACAGCACGTGGAGGGGGAGGGTAACCTCCGGCTCCGAAGGGAAATCTGGTAACAATGCACGCATGCCCTGCCGCAAGCGGACAAAATAAAACAGCTCCAAAGGGGAGCAGGCAGCTATTCCGAAGAAATGAGCCTGCGTACGGAAGGCACCTTCATGAAACAAGTCACCCCACGTGAGAATACCGAGCCGCCTACACATCCGTTGAAACCCCGTTTCCAGCAACAGAGACAAATCAGGGTGATAAGCCAGAGGCATGACCGGCGAATAAAGAAAGGAAACGCCCAGCAATTGAGCCACCCGTTTCCAAGCATCTACCGTGCACGTCACCGTCGTACGAGGCGTTTCCACATCTGAAACCTTGCCCAATACTAACCCCTCCAGTGGGAGCGGGTGGGCAACCCAATGTTCAGCAGCAATTTGGGGCATAAACGGCGTGGGGCGCATCCAGTGATATGCATAATGCGTCTGAGCGCTAAGGTAATAAAGCTCAAAGTCAGGGACGTTGAATCCGCCATCAGGATAGGGTAATGTTAGGGTAGCCCAAGCCACCCGCGGCTGCTTGCCCCCCCCAGAACAATCGTATGAGCTCAGAGCGAAGTCTACGAAAAAAATAAGCACCAGGATGGTATGGAAGGTTTTGAAAGAGGTACAAAAAACGGGGCAAAACTACCATCTTGATAAGTGATGCCCTACCAGCCATGGAGAGAGGCAAGGACATCCATCTAGTGACGTCGTCTGCAAGTTTAATAATAGCCACACCATAATTAAGCCGAACCGTTTCTTCTCTATCCAATGACACGACAATGCCGAGATACCGCAACTCAGAATCACACCATTCCAGAGGGTAATCAAGGGGAAACCTAGCTACAGCCGCAGTAAGGGGGAAAAGTTGGGACTTCCGCCAGTTAATATGGACGCCGGAGACACCCCCAAAAGCGACCAACTCCCGCAAGAGCGAATTAAGATTGTTCTCAGGGTCTTTAACATAAAGCGTGACATCGTCAGCGTATAAAGAAATCTCGACATGCCGCTGAAGACAATTAAAGGCGCTCTGCTGATGGAGCTGACAAATTCTGCAGGCCAGAGGCTCAATGGCAATGGCAAATAGGAGGGGCGAGAGGGGGCATCCCTGTCGGGTCCCCCTTGTGAGAGGGAAAGAGGGGGATAGCACCCCATTCACTACCACCCTCGCCATCGGATCAGTGTATAAGAGCTTAACCCATGAGATGAAGATCCGGGGGAAGCCCATACGACAGAGAACGTCAATAAGATAGCCCCACTCAACGGAGTCAAACGCCTTAGTGGCATCAAGAAAGATGGCGGCAACCGGAATATCAGGAGCGATGGTCGACACAAGCGAAAACAAGGTGCGAAGATTGTGGGAGGTAGCACGGCCGGGCACAAACCCCGACTGATCAGGTAGTACAATGACGGGCATGAGCTCGGCAAGTCTCACCGCCAGGACCTTCGCGAGAATTTTAACATCGCAGTTGAGCAATGAGAGGGGCCTATAGGACCCCACATCCAACGGGTCCTTCCCTGGCTTGAGCAGCGACGTAATAGCGACCTCCCGCATGGAGCCCGGCAGACGCCCCTCCTCCAGGGACTCCTCGAAGACCTCGCGGAGAACAGGGGCCATGATGTCCACGTAGCACTTATAAAACTCAGCAGAAAGGCCATCCAGACCGGCGGCCTTCCCATTATTCAAAGACATGATGGCATTCCTGACCTCCTCCACCTCTAGGGGCCTACCTAAGAATGCTCGGTGATCATCCGATAACCAACAAAGTGCCAGTTCATCAAGAAATCCGCCATACCATGTCTCCCCAGTCTGCTGTGTCGTGTAAAGGTGTGCGTAATGGTCAATAAAAGTACGCTGAATCTCCGCAGTGTCGCGACAGCGAGTGCCATCCGGCAACACCAATTCTAGCACGTCCGACCCATGCCTTGGATGCCTAGTAAGGGCAGCGAGGACCTTACCGGGCCGCTCCCCCTCACAGTATCGTCTCGCCGTCCAGTACTTTCCCCTATGTTTAGCCTCTCTGGCGGCCTCCTCTTCATACTCGGAGAGTTTAGTACGGAACTGGGCCAGAAGATCGGGATCAGAGTCAACCTGCATCCTGCGTTCTAAGTCTCGCAAGTCAGCTTCCAAGCCCCCGAGGGTCCGTACAATCAGTTTAAGCATGCCACAACTTTTAGAAATTGTGACTCCCCGGATCGTAACCTTGAACGCCTCCCATATAACCTCGACACTGTCAACAGAGCCCTTGTTTCTAGGGAAGAACGCCTCCACTTCCTCACCAAGCTCCTCCTTGAACACCGGGTCAAGCAAGGCAGTCGGAAAAAGGCGCCAAGGCGGGCGCGGCCTGTGCAGCCCGGGGACAGATAAAACGACCTTCACCGGACAGTGATCAGAATACGTACGAGCCAGATGTGCAGCCTCCCGCAGGCCAGTCACCAACCCTCTAGAGAGAAACACATAGTCCAGCCTCGCCCATGAACGCGCATGTGTAGTGTAATGAGTACCCTCCTTAGTGGCAGGGTGGGTGTACCTCCAGCTGTCGATCAAACCAGCCTCCTCCACAATCCCACGCAGAACTTCTCTAGCTTGCACATTATACTGAGAACTCCCTTCCGATCTATCCAACTGGGCATGAAATGCTAAATTGAAATCCCCCCCCCAAACAATGTAAGTGGCATCAACAGCAAGCACAAGACCCCACAATGTAACGAAAAAGGTTGGCGTATCGACATTGGGAGCATAGCAATTAACAAACAACACAGTGTTCTGCCCAAGCCGCCCCCACGATAGCACATAGCGCCCATCAGGATCCCCCATAGATCCCAGTTCTTGAAATGCGAGCGATCTTTTAACAAGGATGACAACCCCGCGAGCATAAGAAGAGTAGGAAGCAAACATCCTGGCCGCAGCCCACCTCCCACCAAAGCTGGGGGAAGGAGCGGGGCGCAGATGCGTCTCCTGGAGGAGGGCAACATGAATAGCATGCCTGTCCAAATACTGGATCACACTACGACATTTCCTGGCATCATTAAGTCCCCGTACATTCCAGGACAAAATCGATATCTGATCTATAACAGCAGTCGACATTAGCCAGTTTCCGGATCCCACAGGACCCAACAAGCAAATACGGAACATCCGACTCCCAGCAACAGCCAGCGACAGGACCCCACCCCAGGGAGCAGTCGTCCCCCCGCATACACTCCACACACATCTCAGCCATCTCCAAACCAAGTAACCAGAACCACAACAACCCCCCCCCAGCTGAACCATCCATGCAGCAAGCGCTCAGAAAACATTGCGCGCAGCACGCAGCCAATCCAGTTCATACGGCCCACAACTCGCACACGCGTTCCTCGTGCCAAGCGCTCAGCGCCACGTGGCCGCCAAAGATGGTGGCCGTTCCATCCGGGCCCATGGCGGACGGGGGCAAGGGCCCCAGAACCAGCACGGCCGAAAGGATAGATGGACCAAACGAAGCAGCGGGCACGGAGCAGCGCCCGTGCACACAAACAGTAGCAGCGATCCCTACACTGCCCCATGAGGCCTGGGCAAGCAAGCGTGGTCAGCCTCGTCCCCACCCCACCCACCCACCTGATGACACCCCAACTAACAGGCCATGCGCACCCCCACCCCCCCGTTCCCCAACACACATCCAGTCAACCAACAAAGGACTAGAATCCAAACCAAAGGTACAAGTGGGGTACACCCTCCGGGGAACCTACTAGAGGTGCACGACACCACTCCCTCACACCACGCCAGTGTCCGAGCCAACGAGTATCCAACGGCCCCAGGTGCAGCGCAGGGGGGTGGGTGCCCAGAGCGCGAATCCAGATAGCACCATCCTGCGGTTCCACACCGACCCACAAGAAGCCATACATGCACCCTCACCTCAGGCAAGAAATGACCCCCGTAACAACAACAATAAGGCGGATAGCAGTTAGGCCACCAATGCGGGCAAGGAAGTCAGTAGAAGTCAGTGCAAAAGGCATGCGTCCAGGCTGTTCCAACACCAAAAAAAACAAAAAAGAATAAAAGGGCAAATCAAAGAACAAAGTCACCATAATCAGGCGACCTACTCCTCCGCCGCCGAGTGTTCATCCTCAGGGTCTCGATCGCCTCTACGATCTGCAGCCGCTCGTTCGCGCTGGAGGCGCTTTACAAAATCCTCAGCATGCTGTGGGTTGGTGAAAAAATGTTGCTTAGCCTGGTGCGTCACTCTAAGTTTGGCAGGGTAAAGCAAAGCGTAGTCTACTTGTAGATCTCGAAGTTTCTTTTTCACCCCCAGGAACTTACGACGCTGGTCCTGCACCATCGGCGTGAAGTCGGGGTATATGGTGAAAGACACCCCATCGAAGGAGAGGGCCCGATTAGTGCGGGCAGCCTGGAGGGCAGCGTCCCGGTCACGATAGTTTAAAAGACGCGCAATGATGGGGCGCGGAGCAGCCCCAGAGGCCGGCCGAGGTCCCAGTGTCCGATGCGCTCTCTCGACGATGAACTGGGATGAGAATGCCTTCGCCCCAATGGCGCCCAGCAGCAGTCTCTCCACATAAGTTTCCATCTTGCCCACATTTGTGGACTCCGGCACACCTACAATGCGAACGTTGTTGCGCCTACTCCTCGCCTCCAACTCCTCATTTTTAGCGGCAATGACACGCAGTATATTGTCCATTCTCGCCAGTTGGGTGGTATGGGTAGCTGCTGTGTCGTCGTGGTCCGAAATGCGCTGTTCCGCCGTTGTCAGGCGCTCCTCATGCACGTCCAGCTTCTGGACCACCGCATCCGTGCGAGACGATATCTTGTCCACCTTGTCCATTATCGTGGCAAACCCCTGCCTCATCTCCTGCATCATCTGGGGAAAGTCCGGTGGTGGTGGCTGCGGCACATTATCAGCGACAGGCGGGGGGTGACCGCGAGGTCCCAGCATCCTGGAGCAATTGCGTTCCCCTCCTAGCCGCTCCAGAGTCAAAGGACAACTTGGATTGTTTAGCGTCCGGCTTCCCCATAATAATGTGCTAGTAGTGCAGCGGGAGAACGAAGCAAATAGGAGTTAGGATGTAGGCCGGACAAAGGGCACGGGCAAAAAACCGAACCTTGGGGGCACGAGCAGGCCAGCACGCCCCGCCACTCCCAACGGCGAGAAAAATGGCCGTCTCCGCTCCCAGACCAAAGGGGTTATCCCCCAGACGACCAGAAGGAGATCCGCCGTGTCTCCGTAAGCAATGGTACCTGGGCAGGCAGATGTATGAACCGAGAAATCAGTCCAATGGAAAGGAGAGTCCAACAGCTCGCCCGGCCAGAAAGCGTGCCCGGTGGAAAGAGGCAGAGCAGGGCCTACACCCCACATGTAGAGCCACGGGCTGGCGTGAATGATGACGCCGGGCTGAGGAACACCCGACCTCCAGAGTGCAAGTCGGGGAAACTTGGAGCCCTCGTAACTTCGGCCAGCAACCTCCGAATGGACCAGGAGTTGGACCGTGGGTGGTCAGACGATGTCCCAGTAGACCGATAGGGTCAGATCAGGGCGCAGCGATGGTAATCAGGATCCCTAGGCGGATGATAGCTCCGGGCAGCAGGAGCCTCACGACAGTGCGGCCATTCTGCAGTGTGCCCTCTAGCGCCCCCCTTAAATTAGACCTAGTTGATGTATGGAGAAGTAAGCACCCCACGAAAGGCGGTTTCACACACTACTCAGCTTACCACAATATCCACACAAGAATAGACTACTGGCTAGCGTCCCAGTCACTGCTTAATAGTATAAAGAGCTGCATGTTACTTCCCCGCACCCTCTCTGACCACTCCCCTATACCTCTGACACTGTTAGTCCCAAAGAAAGCAATCGCTCCCTTCACCTGGAGGTTTCCACCCTACTCCCTCCTGGACGATGTGTTTAGGGGAGAGCTTGCTGATGATATAGACACCTTTTTCGAGACAAACTTGGGACCTGTGGACCTGTGGATAGCTTCCAGACTGTGTGGGACACATTTAAGGTCTATGTCAGGGGCATGGTAATATCCAAGCACTCGAGTGTGCTTAAAACTATACGGAATAGATTGAAGCAACTAGAAACCCAACTGTCCGACTTGGAGAGGCAACTGCAGAGTGGCTCAGAAACTAACATTGAGTCGCAAATCAAACTCTTACTTGCTGAATACCATGAAGAGGCAAACAGGGAAGTGCAACATATGGGTAAATACGCCACAGCCTGAACGTATGGGGAGGGGGAGAGACCCGGTGCTCTATTGGCCAGAATGATGCGTAATACTAGATGACCGCTAGTGGAAGAAGAACTGATCACATCAGAAGGGGAGGTCATTACTGACGAGGTGGAGATACTCCAAAAGTTTAGACAGTACTACGCTGATCTGTATAAATCCAAGTCATTGCAGGTAGAGGAGGAAATTGACGACTATCTCGACCACATTGACATGCCCTTTTTGCCTGACTCAGATAGGGAGTTTTTAATGTCACCCATACAAGAGGACAATATCTTGGAGGCACTGGCGGGTATGCGCACTGGTAGCGCGCCGGGAGCAGACGGACTGACTGTAGGCTTCTATAAGGCGTTCAAAGACAAACTGGTCCCTCACCTGATCACCTTATTCAATGACATCTTCGAGGAGGGCAGTATGCTCCTCTCCATGAGGGAGGCTCTACTCATAACCATCTTAAAGCCTGGGAAAACCCCAGCTGCATGTAGCTCCTATAGACCACTCTCTTTGATAAATGTGGACGCCAAAATATTCGCTAAAGTACTGGCCACACGACTGGCGCTGTTGGTGCCGGAACTAGTAGCGCCGGAACAGTCTGGTTTTGTCCCAAATAGGAACCTGACATACAATATCTGCACTGTACTGGGGACAATGCTGCATGTGGGCCAGGAAAACATCGCCTTAACAATCTTCCTGGACATGGAGAAAGCTTTCGACTCTGTGGAGTGGCCCTTCATGCTCAGAGTCTTAAGAAAGTTGGGGCTGGGAGAACCTTTCCTCCAGATGCTGGGAGCACTGTATTACAAACCCACATCGAGACTGAAGATAGGAGACAGAGTCACGGACCCATTTGACGTAAGCAGGGGAACTAGGCAGGGGTGTCCCCTTTCGCCCCTCCTATATGCGCTGGTGGCAGAGCCGTTGGCGTGCACGATGAGGGAATACCACAGCCTGGAGGGTATTAGCTTTCCAACAAATAAAATTGCCATCTCTACATATGCTGACGATACGCTCCTCTATGTCCACGACCCAGAAACGAACCTCTCATCTGTACTGAGGGAAGTTGTTCGGTTTGGCGCCCTCTCGGGTCTGAAAGTGAACTGGGACAAATCAGTTGCTTTTCCGTTGAAGCCAGTGACCCAGCCCTTCGAGATGGAATACCCACTGAAGTGGACCACTGATCCAGTCAGGTACCTAGGAATACAGCCCCACTCAGATCCGGACATATTGGTTAGGGAAAACTATGGGTTTGCGTATGCAAAGTTAGTTGAGGATGTGGACGCCTGGTGCAGGTTACCATTGTCTTTAATGGGCAGGATAGCCATTATGAAGTTCTACCCAGATTCCTGTTCCTATTTAACAATATTCTGGTACTCCTGTCCAAGGCCTTTTTCAGACAACTAACGCAGGTGCTCATTAGGCTGGCATGGGGAGGTAAACAGGCCAGAGTCCAGTGGAAAACCCTAATGCTTCCTTACGAAATGGGGGGTCTGGGTGCGCCTGACATGGAAAGATACTATCAAATTGCGCAGGCAGCCCATCTACATACATGGATACATGGGGACCCACGCATTCCGCACGTAACCCTTGAACGCTTATTTGCGGAACCTTTCCCCTTGCCGGCCCCTACTTGCCTCCCCGTCGACCGCGCCATCGGCCAACTAGACTCCATCAAATCCACCAATCACGCATGGCATGCGTTGACTCAGGCACGGGACTGCGGACTGTTGTACTCCCCACTAATGCCGACAGACTGGGCGGTGTGGCTGGCACCATTGAAAGAAAAAGGAGTCACTGGGGCGCTGCGCGCACTGGGACTCACAAAAATGGAGGACCTTTTTGCTGATGGGGTGGCTAAAACCTGGGAGCAAATCTCTCCCTTGCAGGCAGGGGCTTTACTCTTACAGCGTTTCCAATTCCACAGATTCCGGAGTGCATTACTAGAAATTTTGGGCCCCGAAATGGAGGAGCCACCATAGGTCCCTGAGCTCACATACGTAATTAGCTCCCCATCATCCCGCAAGCTGGTCACTAATCTCAATAAATTAGGTGTCACACATAAACAGTTCCAGTATTCCAAGGCTAGGTCAGAATGGCAGTATGACCTGCAATTGCAAATAGATGATGAGATGTGGAAAAACTGCTGCACTAGCACGAGAAAACTGTCCCTCAACGGAAGGCACAGATTGGTACATTTTAAGTTTATACAACGTGTTTACTATACTCCAGAGAGATTACACCGCTACGGGCTTAGGCAAACAGCGGAGTGTGAGCGCTGTCACGCCCAGGTTGCAGATTTTATCCATATGGCGTGGTACTGCCCGGGCGTTCACAAATTTTGGACAGATGTTTTCTCGGAAATCAGTATAATCTTGGGCTCGGAGCTGCCTGCAAAACAGGATCTAGCACTACTGGGATACTCCAAGCCTCTTCCGGTCGCCCAGCGATGACTTATTGATATGGCCCTTCTAATAGCCAGGAGGGTGGTTGCCATGTGTTGGATGAGAGGCCCGTTACCAACCAAGAAGAGATGGGCTGGTGATCTGCTTTACTGTTGTACACAATCGGAAACTTACAGTGAGCTGCTCCCGCCCAGGAGCCGACCTAAACACATCGGGGGCCTATACCAGACTTACATATGCTCGGGAGTGGAGGAGGACCTTGAACAGGATGAGGCACTAGATGCCCCAGAATCCCTAGGGGAGAAGACGGAGCAGGAGCTATAGGGGTCCTGACCATGGGACGGGATTATACCTGCCTCCCTGGACCTGGGGGAGTGAGATACCCGCTAGCATGGGGAGTTAGGAGCTGAACGCACTTACACCCTTGAGGCTTCACGTGGGGGTGCTGGGCGGGAATCAGTACTATTACACACTGCGGTTTCTCAAAGGTAGGTCAGACTCTGAAGGAGGGACAAGCCCTCCGTGCTGGAAGGTAGAGGGAAGGGAACAGCTGATAGCACATTTACAGATACATTAATAAGGGAGCACAACTGCTGGCATGCAGGGGGGCAGGGGGTTAGTTGGGGTAGTATGTTTTCTTAGGGATTAGGAATCATATGAAGATATGACTTTCGGTACGTGATACACTGAGACAGCCAAGTCATGTTTACGTATGGGTAAATACGTTCTTGTACATACTATTTGAGATGTGTATAATGCTTTGTATCTGCAAACGAGAACAAGGGCCCTTGCTCAACTTGTGAATTGACTGCCGCTGGGCCCCCAGGATGCCGGCTAAATGGCTGTGTTACACATGACTACACTGTGTTGTTGAGTAGGGTGTCATCAAACGCCCACGCTGGTTTTGTGTGTTACATGCCGTGTACCATGCTTTATGAAGAATAAAGGTTTTTTTTAAAAAAGGTATTAATCTTGCACCTTGACTTCCAGAAGGTGTTGGACCACAAGTTGAGGTACTGCCGCCATCTCTTGGGGGATTCCGTGCCGGGTCCCTGACACTGTCCCGGGCATAGTTCTGAGGGTGCCTTCTTTGTACATGTCGAATCATAGTGGAGTTGCCAAAACTGTATTTCTTTCTTGGGTCACCACGTGATAGAATTGTGTGAAATATTTTGCATTCCACCTTTGGTGCATTGACTTTCTTCTCACCTTCTGGAATGGTGAAAAATTTCCAGATGAAGTGCTCCTTAATTTTTGGCTGAGGAGGGTCCTCATGTAGAAACTCATCAGAGTCACTGCTGCTTGGTGCTCTTCCAGCCATTCTTTTCAAAGAATTCAAGAGGAGAAACAGGGAACAGATCCTGCTCTCTCCAAAGTGAAAGAGGTAACATACAGAAGTATGGGCAATATAAACACAACAGTTCATAACTAAACATCAACTCCTGAATAATTGCAACAGACAACCAGAATAATTAATAAACAGTGGTTGTAAGTTTGTTCAAATGAAACGTTGATGGAGATGATGGGCGTGTCGACGTTTCGGTCTATGATGCTGCCGTCATGTAGACCATCTTCAGGACCAAAAAATTAATTGCTGGTAAGAAACCCCAGAAAATTACACTTGTAGCCTTCTCTTTAAAATGAGAAGTAGCAACCATTGAAGGCGGAAATTAGATCTTGATTGAAGCGTTTTATTTAATAGACGCTGTGCAATAAGCTCTCATTAGAGAGTCGTCTTGAGTCAAAAATTAAGTTTCGTATACTTCAGCGATTCTCAGTGTATCGAACGGAGACGGGTAGGGTTTATTGCAATTATTCAGGAGTTGATGTTTAGTTATGAACTGTTGTGTTTATATTGCCCATACTTCTGTTTATAACTTCTTTGCTCAAATTGATTTCTTCACATGTCCCCATATTTTTATTTTGTGAATTGTTCTACTAAATCTATAAAATTTTCTTTGAATACATCTATTTATTTTTTCCGTGTTTCTTTCTCCTTCCATTGATTCATTCTATATTTACAGTTTTTTCTTTACATGTGATATCTTGTTGATACACTGGATTACGATATTTCGAATACGACTCCTAACTGAGTAGATTTTCTCTTCTAGAATCAAGTCCCTTGTAGCACTCTTTTGACCTTAATGGTAAGTATAGGTCTGGCACAGGCAAAGGATTTATTCAGCTCCCCTCTGCCCCGCTCGATGCTCCGCGTTCTTATGGCACCAGCAGGCGCAGCTGGGGGATGTAGTCCCTGCTCCCTGAGCCCGGTTAGCTGTTTCCCTCACTGCAGGATTTGCCAGGTAGAATGGCTGTTTCCCTCATGGCAAGATGCAGGTAAGTATAGGTCTGGCACTGGCAATGGATTTATTCAGCTCCCCTCTGCCCGTTCGATGCTCCGTGTTCTTATGGCGCCAGCAGGCGCAGCGGGAGCATCACAGGTGTGCCGGGGCAGCTGGGGGATGTAGTCCCTGGTCCCTGAGCCCGGTGAGCCATTTCCCTCACGGCAGGATTTGCCAGGTAGAATGGCAAGATGCAGGTAAGTATAGGTCTGGCACTGGCAATGGATTTACACAGAGAGTGTAGTGTGTACACAGAAGTATACCATAGCCCTTGTTGACAAAGTTTCAGAAAACGCTAGACTATATTTTTTGTATGTTTGTTTGTTTGTACTAGTACAGTAGTAATTCAACCACAACAACAAATGCAACCTTTCACTGATGTTCTTCTCCTGGCTTATTTGCTTTTAGGTGCACTAAAAGCAAGAAGAGGAGGTGTCATCATCATCATCATCATCACCCTTTGTACTGCCAGACAGAAGTCCTGCTGCGCATCACATCCAAGTGTGACCACAACTTGTGCACCTGTGTCCTGCCTGACATCAGAAGAAAATGGCCCCAAATAAAGGTACCAGGTCCAGTACCAAGAAAGTTGCCGGTGAGAAGGAACAGAAAAAGGAAGTGCCAGTAACCACGACTGGTGTGCGGCTAATGTCTTTTTGGCACCCCAAAAATTACGCATGCAGCAGCGTCATCCGGGAACAAAGTTGGGAGAAGCACCTCAGCACCATCGGTCCAACCCCACCAACCTAGGCCCAGGCCCTTGAGTGTCTCAGAGGTAGCCAGTCTACTAACGAGCAGTGATTTTGAAATGTCATTATCCTAAAGTAGTACACAATCATTGCAAGCGGAAACTCAGCAGATTAGTTTGCAGCAGCAGCCGCAAGAACAGCAGCAGCTGCAAGAACAGCCAACAATTGTAGTTGTTGCTCCTGGAGTAGGGGCATTTCATGAAAACGAGCTTCCTGCAGGCAAGGTGGAGCAAACCACTGTTTCGGAAGATCTGTTGTCTTCTAAACCACCAGCAAGGAAAGTAGGCTCAGTCCATCATCTTCTTCTTCAACCCCGCTTCTGATGTTCGTGATGCCACCTGAAAGCCACCAGCTCAGTCTGAGAGTGATGCACGCCACAAGACAATGCTAGTGAAAGGGGAGGTTCCAGAAAGACTTAGAGTTATGGAGGTAGATGTACAAGAGGGGGATGATGTTGAAGATGACAAGCCAGTCATCATGCACATCACTCCCGCCCCAAAAGGGATGGAGACCAACATCAACACCCTATCCAAAAAAGCTGCTGCTTAGCGGGATGTGGCACAGATATCACCAACACAGGTTACACCACCATGACCTCCATCTGCCATATTTTCAAAGGCCCGGCAGGGACCTACATCCAGCTCAACCATCTCAGTAGGTAGTGGTAGAAGTCACAGTGTAGCTACACAGTGTCAGATTCGAATCACACCATGCAGTTCTTCTGGTATTGAAAGTGGCACATCCAGCAGCGCCAGAAAGTTCTCCTCCCCAGTTTGGGACTTCTTTTCGGTCAGCACTAAGGAGGAGAACGTTGCCATATGCTCAATTTGTCGACAAGGAGTTCAGCGGGGTAAGCATGGGACAAACTATGGTACCGGAGGCCAAACAAGTCATCTCAAAATACACCACACTATTGTGTGGAAGGATCACCTACTTCACTTACAACAAAGTAAACAATCTCAACCCATTGATGTTGGGCATGAAGAATCAGGGGACGATAATATTGTGGTGGAAGGTGAAGAAAAGGGAGGCATTTCTAGCCCTGTCCCCAGTAGTGTAGTGGTACCGCCTACATCCTCCTCAGCAACATCTCAGTGGTTCCGCAGTAAGAGCCATACTCAGAGTCAGGCTGAGACACCAAGGTGACCGAGTACTGCAATGAAAGTGCGTCTTTGAGCCTAAGTGGGTTAATGAAAGCAACAGCACCACAAAGGAAAATAATCCGGCCTACCATTGAGAGCATGCTTAGGTTGGAGGGGCAGTTCCAACGCAACCACCCAAAGGCACTGTTGTACAATGCGAAGTTGGCTAAAATGTTAGCGCTGGACCTTCCCCCTTTTTCATTTGTGGAAGGTATGGGTTTCCTTGAATTTGTATCAGCCATCTGCCCTAAATGGAAGGTTCTCAGCCAGTCCTATTTCACAAGAATTGCTGTTCCGGCACCACATCATGATGTGCTGGAATTGGTTGGACAAGCTTTGCAGCAGAGTGCTGTTCACAATATCCACCTGACAACAGACATGTGGACCAGTTGCCAAGCAACAGATTATATGTGCATCACTGCACACTGGGTCTCTTTTGTGGGGGGTTGTAGATAAGCGATCTGAAGGAGATTCTATTGACACATCTGAGATTTTTAAACCTACTCGTAAACATGCAAATGTAGCCATGTTCGCCATGGAGAAATCTCATACTGCTGTAAACATTTTGGAAGAGTTTCTGCAGCAAGGTTTTTGAATGGCTGCTCTCAAGAGGGCTTAGTATTGGTTTTGTTTCCACAAATAATGGCAGTAATGTACTTAAGGCCATGGAGCTTGGTTCCTATTTCAGGGTTCAGTGTTTGGCGCACTGCATAAACATTATAGTTCAAGACTTTCTGAAAAAGGAATCCATAGTCAGCAACTTACTGACCATCTGCCAAACCATATGCACTTATTCCAGCCATTCTTTTAAAGCTCGGAAGCAGCTGAGGATCATTCAACGTGACTATAGAATGCCAGTCAAAGCACTCATCCAGGAGGTGGCAACACGTTGGAGCACAACTTATTACATGCTTGATCGTCTGTTTGAGCAGTACAGGCCACTCAATGAATATGTCATGCAAAGAGGGAATGCTACTGTGAAAGGCTTAACCCTTCAGATTGACCAATGGTGCCTAGTTAAATGCCTGACTGAGATGCTTCGTCCTTTTGAGGTCTTCATACATGAAGTTAGCAAGGAGGACTGTAATATGGGCGAAGCTATCCCAATATTGCAAATGCTAGAGCATCAGCTGAAGGCGATGTCTGAATCATACAAAGGTGTAGAGGAACAAAAAGAGGCCTATGAGTTGGTGGAGAGCTTA
This sequence comes from Lissotriton vulgaris, assembly GCF_964263255.1. Lineage (NCBI taxonomy): Eukaryota > Metazoa > Chordata > Amphibia > Caudata > Salamandridae > Lissotriton > Lissotriton vulgaris. The sequence goes on along the minus strand of NC_141696.1, from coordinate 455,453,666 downwards.
GCCCGTTGCTTAGCTGACAATACAAGGGTGCAAAATAAGATTTTGTCATAAGAACATTACATTTCTGCCACAATTCTGGATCCACGGACAAAATTGGCCCTAAAGACATTAATTCCTTTTTCAGAGATGGATGTTGCCCGCTACAAAACTTGGATAGCTGAGGCAGCGAGTAAGTTGGAAAATGAACAGCTGCTAATTAAAAGCCCGCTAGATCAACCCACAACAAGTACTGCAGCAGGGCATCCGGCATCAGGTGCAACTTTGGAGGCTGAGGGCAGTGCGTTTGGGTCAGAACATTCACCATCACTATCGACAACACCAATAAATGGATCATTAGGCCCAGTAGCATCATTACAGGATTGGTATTTACATTTAGGCATTGGTAAACGCAGTGCTGATGCACCGAGAAAAGAGCCCGAAAAAAGTTTAGCACCCCTGAACATTGAGCGGATGGTCCAGGCCTATCTGGACGACCCAACAGAGGTTTACATTGATCAAAACCCATTGCGGTATTGATATGGGAAAAGGGCTCAATGGCCACTGCTCAGCAGGCTGAGCTATCTGGTTTGCCCTGTCACAAGTGTCTTTTCCGAATGTGCTTTCAGTGCTGCTGGTTCCTTTTTTTAATTTTTTTATTTTTTTATTATTCCACAGTGGGAGCAAGTTCTGAAAAAAAAAAGAAAACAATTAATATAGTCAAAGGTTTTTACCATAAATGCATACATCAAATAACATTATCCCATCTCTATATGTTCTTTAATTGCCCCCAAATCAACATGCCAAGTCTATGCTTTTTTGCCCCTTTTATAGCATAAAGACTCCATTTTAATTCAAACAAGTTGTACAATTTTGCCCGCCAAAATTCAAAAGCTGGAGGAACCAGTTGTAGCCAATCTGATGCAATACATAGGCGCGCTTCGGTCATTGCTACAAATAAAAAGTACCTATATGTATATAGAGGCGTACCATTTCCCACTGTTTGCCCTACACCTAATAACATAAGTGCTGAGGAAATCCTAACGGTAGTCCAAGTTATAGCTGTGAGAAAACTTTCAATACTAGTCAGGAATTGATGCAACTTAACGCAGCCGTAAAATATATGCAAGCTATCAGCGTTATCGCTCCCACAGCGAAAACATTTGCCATCATATCGAGTGCTCCATTTAATCATACGATCTGGAGTGTAGTAAAGTCTAAATGACATTTTTAAAAATTAAGCCTTCAAATTGGCCGACAAGAAGGCTTCTTTGGATATCAAAATAGCATCCTCTATCATCAAATCTGGCTCCCCCAACATAGACTGCCAATATGTATTATGTTTCTGTAAATCATCCGATCTGAATTCTAGCAATATTTTATACAGGCCACCTATTTTTTTCTGAGAGCGAATCGCCTCAACAAGGGTATTAGGTACAGGATGAATATGTTTTCGGGTTAAAAAATCCCGAACCTGGAGATATTTAAAAAAATGAGTATTAGTCAAATCATATTTCCTAACTAAATTTTCATATGTTAAAATAAGCCCTCCCGATTCAAAAAGAACCCCAATTTGCACAATGCCCTTATGCGACCAATCTCTAGTTACCCTATCCTAAAATATGGAAGGGAGTATTTTGTTAGCGTTCAAGGGTGTATAATATGTTAATTTCCCTAGATTTATCATTCTAGATACCTTCCTCCAGACTTTAAATGCTAAATCCAGTACTTTCAATCGAGTTCATTTATAGTAGTAACCTTCAAGTTCTCTGAATAGACACCGTCTAGCTTGAGTCCCTAGAAGTAACTGGAATATTGATGGTGCTTCAGCAATTTCGTCGATCTGCTCCCCCGTCAGTAAAAGACGCATTCTTTGCAATAAACAAACATAGAAATACAAAGTAAAATCTGAAATAGCCCACCCCCCTCTTTCAACAGGAAGTGTCATCAATCTCATCGCCCGCCGTGGTTTCCCCGGAGCCTAAAGAAACCTGGAACATAGGGATTGCAGTTGTTGCCGATATATTAAAGGTATCTCAAGAGGAATATCTCTAAATAGATATAGTGCTTTTGATAAAATACTCATCTTCATGATATTTCCTTTTCCAATTAATGTTAAGTGAAGACGTCCCCATCAATCTAAAGATTGTTTTATATGTTGTAATATAGCCACCCAGTTTTTTTTGTTTTTTTTTAAACATTTTTATTTCAGGAATTAGACATGGACAGTTACATTTAGAAACATTGCATCAATCACATACCATGTGTTTACGGTCCGTACAGATTACAAAATATCAGATATAGTAGTTATTTTCTTTTTTGGTCTGTTTACAATAACTCCCCCCTCCCGCTAACTTCCCTGGCACTTGTACATTTCGAACCACAATCATCTTGTACTGAGTCTGCATTATCTGTAATGATATTCACTATTAAGTTCTAATAATTCCCTGCCACTTCCGTTTCACTCCCTGTGTTAACATATCAAAGTTACTTTATTTTTGTTCTTTCTCCACCTTGTTGCGCGGCCTCAGTTGCCCTTGGGTGGGACCAGAGGGGGTGGGGGGGAAAGGAGAGGGTGTAGGAACAAGGGATGGAGAGGGTGTGGTGGGGTAAATGGGGGCGGGGGGGGGTTTGGGGGGGGGAAAGGGGTGGCGGGAGGATAACATCCACTTCTCTAACTGTGCATCTCCTCACCGTTGTCTTCATCAACTGATTGAGGCACGCTATTATCAGCACCTGATTCAAAGTCTAATAGAATTGCATTCCATTCCATTGAAATGTGGGTTCTTCCGAGGCCTCTACGCTCCTCCTGCTGTAGTTCCATACTCTCCGCTCACCCCACCGCATTACCTCCCCATGCCAAATGTCTGGATCCGGTGGCCTAGCCGACTTCCACCTCATAGTTATTGTTCTCTTTGCCAATAATAGGGCCAAGTCAGCGAAGCGGTCGCTACATTCTTTTTCTTTTCATCAGGGCCCAACCCCAATATGCTATATGCCATGGAGGTGTATAGTCTTGCTGGTGCCACCCTGATTAGTTTTTCGTTTACTGTTGTCCAGTAGTACCCTACCTTTGGGCAGCCCCATAGCATGTGTATCAGTTGTGCGTCATCAGCCCTACATCGGGGGCACGTTTCTGCAGCATCAGGAAACATGGCGTGTATCCGGTGCAGAGTAAGGTACGCCCTATGTATAATCTTTTAGCTGTATAAATTTAAATTTTGGGTTCCTCGAAACCTTTTTAGAGAATTTCAAAATTCTTTCCCACTCTTTGTCTCTAAATTCCCTTCCTACGTCTCCCTCCCATCGTTCACGGGTGGGTTGGAGCGAAATTGCCTTGCCAGTTCTGATGCCATTCGTTATCCATTTTGTCAAGTGGCTACCTGCCCCATTAAATACTGCATAGTAAGCAAAGAGTTTGTGGGTGGCTCCGTACCAGTTGGCGCCCAGGTTAATGTAATGTAATGTTTAACTCTGGCGTATAAGAGAAATAACCTCTCAGGAGTCTGATGCGTACTGTTATAGTCCGCATATGTCATGATAGTGCTATCCGCAAACAGGTCTCCCACTTGCATGACGCCTGCGTCATGCCAATCAGTTAGTTTGTGTTCTGTAATGCACTTGCTCCAAGGGGAATCTCAAACAGGGGTATTGTGGGTGCATAGGATGTCGCCACATTCGTATATTTCACTGCCTTCCTACAGCAACTGATAGCAAGTCTAATCAGAAGTGGTGTTGAACTGGGGATTTTAATCTTGGTAACAATAGTTTATGAATGGCGCAGTTTGCTCTATCGGCTTCGGTCATATTTATCTTATGAAGGTTGCTGCCTGCTAGCCAGTAAGCTAGCCATTGCAGTTGGCAAGCGTACCTATACGCCATCATATCTGGGACTCCCATACCCCCTTTGGTAGTCGGTAGCTGTAGTTTGGCGAGGCTAATGCATCTTCTACCCAAGCCCCACACCAGTTCTGTCAATATAGTGTTTAGTGTTTTAAATGTACTTGTAGGAATCAGAAGTGGTAAATCCGTAAAGAAATAAAGGAGACGGGGCAAAACTACCATTTTAGAGTTGGCCACCTTTCCGGCCACCGACATTGGCAGTGTGTTCCAAAACTGCACTTGTGTATTTATTGCGGTAATCGCTCTACCCAGGTTTCCATCTAGCATGTCTTTCGTCTCTCTGTATACTTGTAAGTATTTGAAGGTCGTCGCTGCGATCTGCAAGCGATATGGGGGAAACCGCATCTGTGCGTTCTCTCCTGCGGCGCGAAAACAATAACCATATGACTTAGCGTCATTTATCGTAAGGCCTGATATTACCTGAAACTCCTCAAATATTTACAGTATTGGGTCAAGACAGTCCCTCATGTCCCTTAGGTATAGTATTATGTCGTCTGCATAAGCCGACACCACATGTGTCACTGTATTCCTCCATATTCCTCTGTGCTGGGCAAAAGTCTGGAGTTTAAGTAATATTGGATCTAATGCTAAGATGAACAGGAGTGGTGACAGTGGACAACCCTGTCTAGTACCTTTCTCTATACTCAGAGGTCTGGAAATACATTTATTGGTGCGTATCCGGGCAGTTGGATGTGTGTATAACAAAGTCACCCATGCTATAAACTCGGACGGGAGTCCGAAACTACCGAATGTTGCAAACATATATTCCAACCTAAGGGAGTCAAACGCCTGCTTCAGGTCTAAAGATATGCAGCCCTCCGTGCCATTTGCCGTGTCTTCATGAAGCATTATCTGGCTGAGCCTCCGTAGGTTCTTCGCTGTACTCCGACCGGGTACAAAACCGCTTTGGTCCGAGTGTATTAAGTGTGGGATATAGGGGGCAATCCTCGCCCCCAAGATCTTACTAAGGATCTTGTAGTCCGTGTTTAATAGGGAGAGTGGCCTGTAGTTTGCTAGGTGGAGCCCGTCCCTACCAGGTTTTAAAAGTGAGACTATCAGCTCCTGCAGTGTCGTAGGCAGAAGCCCATTAGAGTTCAGTGACTCTAGATATAGTACGTGTAGATGTGGTGCAAGTAGGTCTATTCAAGTCCCATAGAACTCAGCCGGTAGGCCGTCAGTCCCGGGGATTTTACCCCGCGGTAGTGCCCGTATCGCCTGCCTTATTTCTGCAATCGTAATGGGGCGGACTAATTCCTTACTCTGATATGCCGTGAGCTGTGGCATAGTGAGGTCCGTCATAAAGGACTCATATTGCTCCTCCGATAATTAGGGGGGCCGCCCATATAGTGCCTCATAATATTCCTGGAATTAAGTGTTTATGTCAAGTTGTGTCTTAACCGGCGCGCCTTGTTGGTCATTCACTTCCAATATGGGGGTATATATGGGTGCATCTCGTACGAATCGTGCCAGTAAGGGACCCGATCTATCAGCTTGGGCATGTTGTCTGCATGAGTATTCTCTATTGTCTAGTATTCTCAACTCTTCAAGCAATTCAGCGTGTTGGATGTATGCCTCCTGTAATTGTGTGAGCTGTTCATTCGTACCCGCAGCCTCGCTCTCTAGCATTGCTAGCCTCCCCTCTTCCTCCTTAAGTCTTTCCATTACTGTGTACCTTATGCCACTTTCGTACTCATCGCAATGCCTCGTATGGACACTTTAAAGGCGTCCCATTCAATCTGTCTCGAGCTAGCCGTGCCAGTATTCATGGTGAAATTGTGTGTGATAGCATCTGATAGTGTGGATCTAAAAACCGTATCCTCTAGTAGTTCCGGCAATAGGCACCATGTTGGTATTGGTATTGGGATCCTACCCTAGCGTATTGTGATTTCTACTGGGTTGTGGTTGGAGAACGTCTTCCCCATATGATCAGCAGTCACCATAGACCCCAACAAGGTCCTAGAGCAAAAGATTCGATCTATTCTAGTGTGTAACCTATGAGGTGGAGAATAAAAGGTATATTCCCAGTGCAGCAAATTTTTGCTCCTCCATATATCAGTTAAATTCCAACCATCTGCCCATTGTGTTAGTGTTTCTGCCTGTTTCCTACTCTCTGTTGCATGTAGTGGGGGGTGGGACCGGTCGAGGGATATGTCCAGGACTGCATTATAGTCTCCCCCTAATACCCAGTCATATTCCGACCATTCAGCTAGCACCCTGCTAAGTGTGGTGAGGAACGACATCTGATCCGTGTTCGGCACGTATATACTGCCGATTACAATGGGGAAACTGTCCAATGTCCCCCTCAAAAACACATATCTACCCTCTGGGTCCACTCATTGCTCTATCATTTTGAAGGGAACAATGTTTTTGAGCCATACAGCTGCCCCTCTCGAGAATGAGGTTCCGTGACGGTTCCGTGACGACTTGAACCCGTGTTTTCAAGTTTGTCGGAAATACATAATATTGGTATCAGCGAACCGCAAATGATCCATTTAGTATATCCTAGTGTTTTCGCTACGCTACGAGCAAGAGCACTCCTTCCATTGACATATTTCTGATATACCCACGGCATCCATCTTAGATCATGGCCGCCATTTTGTGTTTCCTTGCCCTCACATATGCAATAGCCTCTGATCATCTCATTCACTTCACTTTGATTAAGGACACGTAGCCGTAGCCGGAGATTCACCTCTTACATGACACGTGCACCTTAAACCAGATCACGCTGTAGCTGCATGACTCGACAAAGGCTGTCTCCTCTGCCCGAGGCCAGTCCTGCCAAACTGGTCTTCGTGTCCATTGTACCTGATCATGATTAGGCGGCCGAAGCCGGTAGCCTTGCCCATTTACAACCCACAAACATCCCTTATCCCGCTTTTCTATCTTCCACACCTGGCTCTGTTTCTTTCTTTCTGAATCTTTATTAGGGGGAGGTAACGAACTTTACGATGAGGCGGTCCGGGTCCTGAATGCATTATTGACAGGGAATTGTGACAAACTAGTGGGAACCCCTCTTTTCGCAATGTTTGGCCTCAGATATTATCGACGGTTCCTGTGTAACACCAAATATTTATTGTTTTAGACACAAAGGTTTTGGGAATGTATTACATGTAAAGAATTCGCCCCCAGCATAAAATTTCGTATATAAGGAGCAACCCACTTTGTACAAATCGAACAGGCTCCTAGTCTCTGCCCGTGTGTAGATTCTGTGACTTCTGTGTCCCTGCAGTAATAAACCTTTGGTCTTTGACGCCACCATCGAGAAGCCCGTGTTTCTGTTCATTTGTGCACCAAGACAGGTGGAACTCCGGGGTCTTTGGGTGTTGTACCCTGACACCTCTGGACGGAACCAAAAAGTCCAGAACTCCAAGAACGCGGATTAAGTAGTGACAAACAATTGGCCTTTCCATTTCTTATGTAGTTTAGCACTCTCTGCACCATTAAGGTGGGTCTCTTGGATGTATGCTATATTCACCTGTCGCCAGTTCAGTTGCGCTAGAATTCTATGCCTCTTGTTTACTGATCCCATACCCCGTACGTTCCAGGTGCACATCTTATACGTGCTAGGAGTCTCCATGGCAGGGTGTGTCTATTACATATGTCAAACCCAGTACAATTTTTGTGCAGTGTATGTAAGTAGGAGTCGTAAGTCCCCTCATTGTATTTAACTCTCTAACCTTAAGGTCACCATCTGAAAAGATCCGGGGACCAAACATCAGCGCCCAACATAGGCAACAAGTAAACAAAATCGTGCCTGCGCCCTGGGAGGTGTGGTCGGGCACACTCACTCACTAGGTATCCGCTGACAGGTACAGCGATTTACCCTGTGCCTAAAAAGTACCCTGTTCCCTGCTTGCCCACCTCCACCTTTACACATCAGCATCATACGTTACCAACTGATGTCTTCAGTAGTTACAATTAGAATTCGTTTGCCACGTGTGATTTTCGGGAACAATTGCAAACTAGTGACAGAGCCTGACAATTCCGTGTGAGAGTCTGAGTTGCTGCCAATATCCGTTTTGTCAATGGCATCATGCGCTGCCAGTGCATCCGTCGTAAGCAAAGTTACCGCTGAATTCGATCTCTGCCTGCCCGGTGTCCTCCGTCCTTTCGCACTAGGTTTCTCCGTGAAGATATCCCGTGCGGTGGGCTGTATTTCTCCTTGGCGAGATGGTCCCTATTCCTGGTCTTCCTCCATGGGGTCTTGCGTGTGCAGCGGTGTAAGTGCTACTTCCATCCACTCCAAAGCCTCCTCAGGGGAGTCAAGAAAACAAGTTTTGTTTCCGTGCATAATTTTTAGGCGGGCTGGGAAAAGGAGTGTATACTTCAGATTACGGTCTCGTAGCTTGCGTTTTTCTCCCAGAAATGTCGATCTAGTCTTTTGGACTGCCGGGGTGAAATCTGGATAGATAGATACCGTTTTGTTTTCAAATTTCAAAGGAGCTTTCTCCCAGCCGCCCTGAGCACTGAGTCTCTCTTCTTATAATGTAGTAGGCGTGCAATCAGAAGTCGCGGTGGAGCCCCCGGTCTCAGTGGCTTTGGAGGCATTCTGTACGCCCGCTCCACACTGTACAGGGGTGTAAGGTCCATAGGCCCCACCCCTGTACTCAGCCAGTCTTCCACAAACTGTGTGGGGTTTCTCCCCTCGCTGCGTTCCGGCACACCCAATATGCGAACAATGTTTTGGCGTGAGCGCCCTTCCGCCTCATCCACTCTATCTCTCAAAGACTTAAGCTGCTGTTCCATGTTCTCCAGTTTCGTTGAGTGTTCTGTTTGTTGCGCAATCAGATCGTCCAATGCAAGTTTATGCTCTGTGACTTTTTCCGCCAGTTTGTTGTGGTCGGCCTTCAGGAGTAACATGGCCGTTTCCATTGCATCCATCCGTGATTCCAGTGCTTCCCTGGAGGCTCGTATTTCCGTTAAAATAAGGTCTAATTTTGCCTCTTGTGTGTCCTTGCCCATCAGCGGTATGATTTCGTTGTTGGAAGAGGCTAGTGGGCTCCTGAAAACCAGTAGATTGTTGTTCGGCATTCGCCACAGGGTCCTGTTGCTTGAGCCTGTTTCTACCGATGATTGCGTGTGGGAGTGGCACCGTGCTCATATTTCTTGTGTGAATGCTCGGTTTCCCACTGTGGTGGTGTCAATGCTATTCATGCACTGCCTCTATCTGTTGGGAGGGCTGGTGCTCAAAGTACGTTGCATGAGGCCGATCAAGTAGTGTCAGCAGCCGTGGGCGCACATGCATGCGTACTATTCAGACTGTCTCTATATCACACACTTCTCGTGTGACGGTCCGGTGTCCCCCGTGTCTGGCCAGTGGGAGAGTGGCAAGGGATTCCCTGGTACAGCTCCCAGTGCCGTCGCAGCACACGTGTTATGCTTGTATCCACCCTACAGTATGAGGGCTACGTGTCGCCATCTCCTCTATGATCAGGGCGTATGTATTGTGTGGCAGCTCTATGCCTGCGGGCACCTGGTCAGGTGGTGGGCCGCGATCTAGTGGTGAATCCATAGGGGGCACCAGCCAATATGCTGTATGCACTTAATGGGTATGTGCAGTGTGACCCCCTACGTTGTGTTAAATAGGGTATTGGTTTATCCCCTTGTCTTTAGCCAAAGGAACCTCATTGCCCCAGCACTCCTTCGTCATTCAATCGCTCCCGGGCAGGTGGGGGTACTCAGTGGAGCTCATGCGTGTTGCGATCCGCTGCAGTGCTTTGCAAAATGGCACCCGCCATTTCCTGTGCCGAGAGCCTGGGTGTTCACACCTCCCGGTATGGTGCTCGGGAGTCGGCCCGGCTCCCCCGAGCTCCCTCGTGTTATTGCTTCCCCCGTCTCTCCTCCCGGTGCCGCTTACTGTGATTGTCTCTCCGGTAGATCCTGTGTCGCGGGTCTGCGTATAGCAGTTTTACTCACCAGAGTCTTGGCTCCCTGCGGTGGCTTTCTTGGAACCTGCTGCACTCCGTCTTCGCTCGCAATCCTGCGTGGTTGTTCTGTGGCGTTCAGATGGCATCCTTCATGCTCTTAGCGGGTTGCGGTGCACACAGTTCCGGACGCCGGGACAATGGCTTGGTCCGTGCGTCGCACCAGGATCAGCTCCTCCCCTACGCCAGATCGCGGCTTCCGATGTTCAACAAGGCCGCTCAGTTCCCGGCAGGGCTCCTCACGTTCAGGAGCCGGGATCACCTCCAGAGTTGGTGCCGCCCATCTCTTAGGCTATCATAAGCAATGGGGCAAAGGTGGGTGCCCAGTCGGAACAGGGTTCACAGGATATTCAGCATATGTTCAGGGCATGGGACGGAGCTGGCTCAGTTCATGTCCTCCATGCTTGGCTCGTAGCCACGCCCCCATATAGCCACCCAGTTAACATCTACTATTTCTTTCATGGTTATCTTGATTTTGATGCCCAGATACGTGACTTCTGATACTACTCTAGGATCTAATTTTGGATCCATACACAAAACTAGAGTTTTTGAGGCATTTAATTTATATCCTGAGGCTAGACCAATTTCATAGGCCAGCCGCTCAATCTCTGCTAGAGCCTCAACCGGGTCCACTGTAACCATCGCAATATCATCCGTGTATGCGAATACTGAGTATGAGATGTTTTGCTCAATAAATGGTTTTATTTGCTGACTATTGGATAATCTTTCTATAAAAGGGATTATATATAGAGCAAAAAGCAATGGGGAACAAGGACATCCCTGCCTTTTCCCTCTTGTGATTCTAATCATGTCAGATTCCATGCCCATAGCAGCTATTCTTGCATTTGGAGAAGAGTATAAAACCTGAATTGCCGTTAACAAAATTTTCTCCAAACCCTGCTCTGTGCATAACCGTCCATAAATAATGCCACTCTACTCGATCAAACGCTTTCTTAGCGTCTAGTAAAATCAGTCCGTTTTTCTACTTGAGCAATATTGAATAAAGTGATAACTTTATTTATGTGTGTCACAGTTCCTCTGTTAGGGATAAATCCATGTTGATTTATTGAAACTAATGGAGTAATGATTTTTGAAATACGATTAGCTAAGATTCTGGAGTAGATTTTACTGTCACAATTGAGCAGAGAAATCGGGTGGTATGAACCAGGCAACTCCGGAGGCTTACCCTTCTTAATAAAAACCACGATGGGGGCATCATCCCATGATTTCGGTGCACTGCCTAGCTGCGCTGCTCTAAACGTTTCTAACATTACATCTTTTAGTTGACTATAAAAGAGTTTATCAACTTCTCCCAGAATAAGATCGAGTCCAGCAGCCTTCCTATTCGCCAAGCTTTTTATGGCATTCTCTAGATCTTCCATAGTAAAGGGGTTATCCAACCATTCCTTCTCACTAGCCTCTAATTGCCTAAAACTCCCCTGATCTACTATTAGATCTGCTACCACAACTTTCTGCTGTGTATATAGTTCTGTATAGAATTGATTAAATATATCTAGAATCTTCTCTGGTTCGTGATATAAATTTCCATTCTGATCTTTTAAACTTACAATAAGTCTTGAGGTTTCCTGCATCCTTACCCGTAAGGCAAGACATCTCCCTATTGCTTCCCCATACTCATGACATTGTCTTTTGTGTACCAAATATTTCCTAGCCATCTCGCTACTCCAAACCCCCAATATTTTGGCCCGACAGCGATCCACTATATCCTCAAAATCCAGGATATTCCCTTGGTTAATCGTTTTTTGGATTTCTTTTGTTAAGTTTTCATCTGCAGTTCTTAGTTCGGCATAAAGATCTCGCATTTCTGAAAATTCCCGTAGCTCAGGACTTCACCTTCAAAACAAGCTTTGAATGACTCCCATACAATATCAATGCTAGTGGAGTGCAAATTAAAGTAAAAAAATTCCGTTATCCAATTTGACATATAGGTTTTAAATTGGTCATCCAGGCATAATTTTCTATCGAAGGTGAAACCTCTCTGTATATATTTAATCTTTAAATCAGGTATTTCAATTAGGATTGGAGCATGATCGGATGAGATTGTTGGAAATAATTGAACATTTGCCCCAGATAATAACGACAAAGGGGTGAAGAAATAATCTAATCGGGCCATTTTCTCATGAGGGAAGGAGTCGAAAGTGTACCCCGGGCTAGTAGGATGAAGATTACTCCAGGCATCAACTAAACCATGATCTACTAAAAGATTACAAAGAGCTTTAAAGACCCTAGGTTTACGGCCTATGTAATTTTCAGGCCTACCCGCTAACTCTTGCGTAGCCAAATTGATGTTAATATCACCACATACAATCAGGGGTGATGCCCAAGTTGCGAGTTCTATGTTCAACCCCTCCAAAACATCTGTCTCATCTAAATTGGATCTATAAATTGAACATAGAGTAACTTGAGATCCACCGATCTTTAATTCTGTTATGGCCCACCTTCCCCATTTGTCAGTTAAGCTATGAACAGCTATACAGAATTGTGGTTTAGATAATATCATAACTCCCCGGGTCATCGACATTTGTTGGGAAGCAGAGATTAATGAATATCCTAAGTCAGCTACTAAATGTCTATTGCTCCATGACAAGTGTGTCTCCTGGAGACATAAAATATCTGGTTGTATATATCGAAGTTCCGCTGCAACCCTCTTTCTCTTATTTGCATTATTGAGACCTGACACATTTAGGGAGCAAATTTTAATACTACGTGTCACCATAATAAATCATGTTTGATATACACATTGTACACAGTATATCATACTGCCTTGAACCACTTATGACTATTTTACAATTTTTTTTTTTATTCTCTCTTGCCCCAACCGTGGATTTTACCCCTTTTTTCCCCACCACATTACATACACCCCCCAAACCCCCACCCCAAACTCTCTCTCCCCCTTCCCCATCCCCCACTTCCTCCCCTTAGCGAGGCGTTAGGACTGATAGTCCTGTAGATCTAAAGCTTCCCGAAACCCCCTGCCTTTCCTCACAGGGACACTGATAAGTAAAATAAGTAAGAATTAAGAGGAAAAGAGAAGAAGATATAGGAGAAAAAAAAATTGCCCGTAAACATATGACAGTGAAAAAGAATACCTACAATTTGGGCTACATGTTTGCCCACTAACTATTTCAACACATCATACTAGGCCTGCATAGAATATAGAAATTCTTTCGCGGCCACCGCATTTGTAAAAAAGCGGGTGTTCTCTTTATAAATAATTTTAAGTTTACCGAGATTCATTAAATATGCTTGAGCGCCTTTACTCTGAAATTGGGTAATGAGCTGTCGTAGTTGCCAGCGGCTCTCCATTGTGTATTTACAAAAATCAGGCGTAGCGAAAAATTCAAAGCCATCCCCCGCTCTTTTCTTATTAGGCCTAGTATTCAAGAACACATCCTCCCTAGCAAGAAAGCTGTTAAATGAGATAAGAAAGGACCTAGGTTTAGACTCAACTTGCCCTGGGCGCAGGCGAATATTAAACGGATATCTATGCGCCCTTTCAATTTCTCTCTCCCAATCCCACTTTGTAATTTCAGGAAAAGCAGTTTTAAATAACTCTACAATAAATTTACGACAGTCCTGCCCCTCTTTCCCTTCCAGAATCTGCATAAGTCTCAAATTATTGCGACAAGCGTGATTTTCGAAGTCCGCCATTTTCCACTGTATGTCTTCCTTATTGCTACTCAATAACTCTGTGGCAGCCTTTTGTGGAGCAAGTTCATCTTCAATATTTGAGATCCTTGTTTCAGCTTCCGTAAATCTTTCCCCAAAGTTGGATTGGGATTTTGCTAATCGCCGTATTGAATTCGGCAGTTTCTGTCAAGAATTTTGTATTCTTTGACTCTCCTGTTCTGTTTTATCCATATGGGACAACATTGTCTGGTAAATCGTTGTTAAAGTAATATCCTCTTCGGTTAGTACTTTTGCCGCATCATTAACAGAATACCGTTGACCCATTCCTGCAGCCCGTTTCTCAATTACTGACTCTTCTCTTTCCCGAACTGTTGCTGGGCTGTCTTCGGTAAAATCACCGGAATCTTCTTACTCCAAATCACTTTCATCTGCCATACACATCTGTTTCGAGTATTGCGACACTAAATCTTCTCAAGATGAAGCAGAATTATCAGAAAGGGAATAAAAATCCCCAGACTCCCCATCCATTACCTGTGGTACGGATTGTAGTTGTGACTGTGTCTGTACTTGTATTTGCCCATGCGTCATAGCCTGCCCTTTTTGTGAATTACCCTCTTGTACAGCTTCACTCATATTGCTAATCAAAAGTTCATTACTCTGGCGAAGCTCATTCTCAAGACCTGGGGTGAAAGCAGGTACAGTTTCAGTTCTTCCTAGTGATACATTAGTATCTTGCAGCACCTCACTGCCGTCCATAATTTCTGAACCCTCAGTCTCTAGAGCAGTCTCAGTAGTACAAGCATTAGATTATGCAACCTCCGAAACCACCAGAGTTTTTTTCCCTTTTCGTTTGTCTTCGGTGGCTGAAAAAATTGCTGTTATGGTTCGATTGTCACCAGTAGTTTTACCCTTACCAGCATCATTCATTTTTTTCTCCACTGCTCCCGTATTCTTTGCAGCTTTCTCACTTACCTCGGGGTCAGCCTTGCCGCCTACCACCTCCTGAACCCGCTGCTTCCCGCGGGTTCCCTTTGGGGGCATTGTCAATCTGCTGCTCCTTTCTCTACCAAACTCTCGAGTAGCGGAGCTGCCTGATTTCCGAAAACCGCCAACAGCTGTGAAGGATACCGCCCACCAAGCGCGTCGGCACCTGATGGACCTGACGACGAACGACGAGAAATTTTCCAACATCAGCCGCAATCACCGTTATCCTCTATCCTCAATCCAGTTTAAACGAAAATTCCCAAAGCGTGAGTTTTTTAGCACTGTCCGCCCAGTAAATATTATTTTCTGACTTTCTTTTTTGAAATTTAAGCGCGTTTAAAGCTTCTCTGTCTGGAAACCCTAAAGGACCGGCAGGAGAGGTGAGCTTACGCGTCCAGTCGCTTGGCCGCCATCTTGCCTCCACATTCACTGCTGGTTCCATTGTAACAGTGAGAAGGACCAGTCTCTTGCCCAAAAAGATGGAGAGGTTAACAATGATCAAAATGAATCAGCGCTTCTTACCACCAAATTACACTAAACATGAATGAAGGGAGAAGGATGAGGACAGCAGATCAGATGATGGAAGTAATGTTTTACATGATGATTACCTACTTCTGGTTGAACCCCGAGAGTTTGAGGACGAGCTATACTTCCCTGACAATTAGGCTTGCACTGACTGTCTTCCTCCCTTATTTTCCTTTATTTGTGTGTCTGTCTTTCTGGTTACAAACTTTGAATCACAACAAATCCATCACCACTGACTTCTACTCTTTTTATTTCAATATACAAGTTTCAGCTGTCTGCATTTCACAGTACTGTCCTCCGCATCCTGCTCCTCCGCTTCATCCTCCTGAATCTCCTAAATCCGTTGCCCTCAAGACAGTTGATGATTGGATGATGCAAAAGAGAAGAAAAAATTAACTCTTTCCTAGTCCCTCCAAAATAATTGGAACATGATGATGACTACTATAGCTATAGCTATTCTCCTTTAAGAGCAGAGAGAGACTGCCAATTAACTGAAAATGAGATGGAACAGGTAATGAATGATGCCATGCATTGGATGCAGACTGAGTGATTTTGTTGTTGTTTGTTGTGCATGAAGTTATTTCATTGTGCACTATTTGTAATAATCATAATTCTACACACTAAAAGTAACTCAAGGCAATTTTCCCCTTCTTGCAACTATATTTAATAAGAAATATGTACTTCTACTACAGCCTGATACACTGCTTTTGAATACAGGAAGGGGACTCAATCAGTACACTGCACACTGAGTAGGGCAACAGCACCATGATGATGATGGCGAGTGAGACAGCCCCTTAACTTAAGAGGAGAAGGAACAGGTAATGAAAATGAATGGCATGCATTGGACACCTGACTCTGGGTGATTGGTGTTTGTGTTTTTGTTGTTTATTGTGCATGAAGTGAAGTCTAAGTGTACTAGTCTTACTGTACACACTAAAGAGTGACTCAAGTCAATAATATTTCTACTCTTGTCTTTAATAACAAATTTGTACTTCTACTGCAGGGCGATCTTTACAGTCACTCAGTATAAGTGTCGGAGATGATTGATAGAATAATAAGTCAGGACGTTTCATGAGTGACATAAAAGGTAAACAAGTCAACAACAACCACAGCAGACCTAAATGTCTGTGTAGAAGTCGAGTGTAGCGGTGGTATGACTGCAGGGCATTGATTTAGTCGCTTAAATTGTAAAATGCTATGTTGCTGGATATGTGCTTTGTCCAACTCTTTCAATAAACGTACACTAAACGGACGATGTGCTAAGCGACGTGCTGTCACAGTGGGCCTGCTCTGTCCTGTTGTTGTTGTAGGTCAATGCTGGAAACAGACTAGAGTAGAGATGATGCATACATGTTGCACTACACCATAACCTGTACATTTTTTCACCTTTGTTTCTCAATATCTCTTTTGTTTTCCCATCTACAATTACAGGTCGGGCATTACCCTGTGTTATACTTGGAAAAACAATGCACACTTACCTTACCAATAAATCTACATCTGCCAGGCAGGCAGTGGCGACACCCAAGATTGATGGACGAGAGGACCAAGAGGAATGCCGAGATGCAAATCCACATTTTTGATCAGGATAACACAGTAACAGTTTCAACTTTCATCATCTTTTAAATAATTTGATAAATTTTTTTGTCTACAATCTTTACAACAGTGTGTTCTTCTTGTTGTTATTATTATCATTAGGTTTGCTCTCTGTTTATGATTCATCCCTACCGATATTTAAAAATTTCTTTGCTATCTGTAAAAGTAAGCCCGGAACAACAGAACAAAAACTGTATGTAATCCGGGTCTCCTTATCAATCATCATCATTTTTTTAAAAACCGTTTTTATTGCAGGAAATACAATTCACTTCACATATGTACAGTATGTCTCATCCTCTGACGCCAGTGCGCTTCCCTCTTACCTCCCGTGTTGTATACACAGCCATTTAGCCCACAACCCGGAGGTCGGGTGGCGTCATTCAGTGGGCTCCTCCTCTTGAGAACATTCATATGTGGGCTCCTGTATACGTAGGATTACACATCCCGCTTTTAGTGTTTTCACCCTTCCCACCCTTGTGGTCAGCTATCCCTCAACTCCCCTCCCCCCAACTTCCCCAACTTCCCCAAGATGTCATCCGCATACAATGATATAATTTGTGGGCTTCCCCGGTAAGTGAGGCCTTTAAAGTAATGTCCTTTCCTGGCTTCCGCCGCGAACGGTTCAATCGCCAGTGCAAATAGCAAGGGAGATAATGAACAGCCCTGCCTGGTGCTGCGGCCCACCGGGTACCGGTGCGATACGAGGGAGGCTACCCGTACTCGCGCCATCGCAGAGGCATACAACACTCTTGTCCAGCGTATATAACCCTCTCCGAGGCCGAAGCACTGCATAACCTTGTACAGGTATTCCCACTCAAAGTTGTCAAATGCTTTTTCTATATCAATTGACAGGACTACTGGCATTTGTGTATCAGGCCACGGCCCTTCCAGAAGGCGTAGCAATCGGCGTATGTTGATAGTCGTGTTATGGGCAGGAATAAATCCAGATTGGTCACTGTGGACCAGTCCCGACATATACTGCAGTAGCCTGGTCGCCAGTATGGTGCTCAGAATTTTGTAGTCCGTCGTCAGCATGGACAGCGGCTGGAAGGATGCTGGGTATTTGCTCTCTCTGCCCTGTTTCAACAATGGTATCATTAAGGCTTCACACATGGATCCAGGTAATCCACCCCGAGACCTAGCCTCTATGTACACCACCTGGAGCCGTGGAGCCAATTGGTCTATGTATTTACTGTAAAATTCTATGGGCAATCTATCCAGACCGGGTGTCTTATTGCGTGCCATCTTCTTCACTGGGCTTCTAATCTCTCCCAGCGCTATATTCCCGCCCAGAACCTCTGCCTGCTCCCGCTCCAAGTGTGGCAAATGCAAGCCCTCCAGGAAGGCATCTATCTCTTCTTCTCGCCCTTCTAGCGCGCTCTCATAAAGCGTTTCGTAGTACGATCGGAAGCATTCTAGTATGTCCGTCTGCGTATGGTACACAAGACCATCCCCCCCTCAATGGCTAAGATCGGGTGACTGCGTCTCGTGGGGTTACCCAGCCAGGCAAGTAGTGTCCCCGCCTTGTCTCCCTCCGCGTGCGCCTTTGTCACATAATTCTCATCGGAGCCGTTCCATTTCCACAGCCACCACCTCTCTAGCCACGCATACCGTCTCCTGCAGCTCTGGGTGATTGGGGCGCGCAATTTCAGCATCTCGCAGAGTTCTCTCCACTTTTTCTAGATCATCCAGAAGGGACTTACGCACTCCAGTGAATTTTCCAATACAGTGGCCTCTAATAACTATCTTAAAGGCGTCTCATTCTAGATGTTGCAGTGCCCTCGTTTGCCTCAAAATAATGTGTTATCCTATCTCCCAACGCATCCCGAAATAACAAGTCATCCAGTGTCTCTGGTCTCAGTTGCCACATCGGGACCCGCGAGGACTCAGTCATCCAATTAAGGGTGAGCAGTAAGGGATTGTGGTCAGATATCGTGCAAGATAAATATTCCGAGTTTGCCACCATCGGTAGCATCGCTGGGGAGCACAAAAAGGTGTTCAACCGAACATGGAGGTCGTGCAAGCTGAAGTAATAGGAGTAATCTCTTGCCATCGGGTGTTGCACGCGCCAGGCGTCTTGCAACCCCCAGCTCTCTTGCCATTCGAATATCCGCTTTGCCAGACGGTGCACCGGGGACATCCCCAGAGGTGGGCGGGATCTATCCAATGCAGTGTCCAACACTGAGTTAAAGTCTCCCCAAATTACGACAGGGCCCGCCAAAAACCCCGCCAGTGCCCCGGACAGTCTTGTGAAGAACGAAGATTAGTCGGTGTTAGGCGCATACACGCTGCATAGCACTATATCCTTGCCCTTTAATTTTCCTTCCACTGCCACAAACCTGCCCTCTGGGTCTACTGTGTGCCTGATCACCTCGAAAGGGGTTCCCGCCCGTATCCACACTAGCGCACCCCTGGCAAACGCAGAGTATGTAGTATCAAACAGTTGCCCCCTCCATCTCCTTTGCAGCGCAATTCCCTCCTGCCTAGTTAAGTGTTTTTCCTGCAGCAGCGCAATCTGCACCCCTCTTCTAACCAAGTATGCATGTATTTTGTGCCTCCTTGACATTGTGTGCAAGCCCCTTACATTCCAGGTTACACATTTCACGGTTCCAATGTTAGCCATAGTCCCATGTTGTACAGCAAAATCCAATAGTGGCTTCTATCCAGGCACTCAGGGTCGCACTCCCCCCCTAGCCCCAACACAGCAAACTTCGCCTCCCCACCCATCCCGCGTCGAGCCTCCCCAACTACTCTCGGCTCCCTCCCCCCCAGAACAGGACCCAGCTTCGTAAAAACAACTCCCATCCAAACCTAATGAGGGCTATTGCACCCCCCCCCACCAACCCCACTATTCCGCCGTCTGCACTACGGTGGCCTTAGGGGCCAAAAAGGCGTAGCTAGGTTCCAGAGGCAGTTAACTCAATCCCATACCCCCACCCCGCAATCCCCTCTATGCAATGCTAAACATCCATCCTACTGTAGTGTGTCCTTCACCATCCGTCGGCTACGGCCCTCTCCAGACACTGTCCGAAGTCAGCATCAATCTCATCCAAAATCATTCATCCATCAGCCCTCCTGACGTCTGTGGCGTTACTGTGGGGCCCTTGGCACCACTGAGATCTGATTGGTCCGTTTCCGACCCAGTGATATGGCCCTCCACGTCCGAGTTCCCACACAATCTAGTTCTCACAGTGCCCGATAAGTCAATTACTGCTTGCAACGCTGCTTTCCTCTCCCCCTCTGTCTGTGATTCCGTCGGCTTTTGCGATCTTTGGCGGCGCTTCCGGAGTCGTTGCGATTTCCGGGTCGGTTGTAGAGTTCGCTCTTCTTCAGCCCTATATCTCGCTCCGTCCGTTCCAGCCTTGTATGTGTCCCACCATGCCCAGGCGTCCGCCGAGGTAGGGCAGAACAGCGTTTTGTCATCCACCACCACTCGTAGCTTGGCCGGGAAGAGGAGCGAATATTTAATGCCTTCCGCCCAGAGTTCTCTCTTAAGTGACAAATAAGAGGCTCGCAGCTTTTGAGTCTCAAATGTGTAATCCGGGAAGAGCTTCACCCTACTATTATCCACCTGGAAGGGGCCCACCTCCCTGGCTCTCTGCAGCAGCCAGTCTGGATCCTTGCAGTGCAGCAGCTTTACCACCATCGGACGGGGCTGCTGACCTGGCTTTGGGGGTCGGGCCGGGACTCTGTGCGCTCGCTCCAGCGTAAAGAAAGGCGAGAGACCCTCTGGGACCACTTCCGTCTTCAGCCATTGCTCCAGGAATCCCACCAGGTCGTCCCCTTCCTTTTGCTCTGGGAGGCCCACCAAGGGCACGTTGTTGCGTCTGCCGCGACTTTCCGCGTCCTTCGCCATTCTCTACAGGGCTTGTATGCGGTCAAGCGCGTCCACTAGCCGCCCTTCCATAGATTTGTGCTCGGGCTGTATCTCCTGAAGGGTGTGTTCCGTACTTTTGACTCTGTCCTTTAGTTTATCATGGTCGGCCCGTAGAAGCCCCAGCCCCGTTGTCACCTGGGCAATATCTTGCTGCAGCGCTTCTTTCGGGGCCTGGATTGCTTCCAAGATGCAAGTTTGTAGCTGCTGAAGGTCAGCAGGGGCATGCGGTGGACCATCCGCCACCCTGAGCCCGCGGCCTCCTCTTCTTTCCCCTTAAGCTTCCCCATTTGAACTGCCAGTAGGGGGAGTGGAAGCCTCGTCCCCTCTGTCTTCCAGGCAAGAAGGGCAGACGGGTCTGCTCTGCAGGTGTCGTGGGCAGTGTGTGCTCGGTCTCTGGGCGCTTCCAATTCCCCTCCAGCTACGGCTCACCAGCGTCCAGTCGTTTCGCACAGCGCTGTCATGCAAAATAGTCTTGTAGCGTTATACGTTGTCGGGCCGCCAGCAGAGATGGGTCCGCATAACTGCAAACCCGGTCAGCCCCTCCGGAATCATTCAGCCCTGGCTAGCTGGTATCGCCTCCTCAGTCCTCCGCCAGTAATTACAGCCTCGGGATTCACTCGACTCTCCGAGCGCTGATTGTTCTCCCCAGATCCTTTGCAGCAGTCAGGCCTCCACCTAAGGGCGCTTCCCAGTGCGCCGACACCCCCCAAGGCTCCAGAACATCCACTGCGCAGTTCAGGGTGGTAAACGGTTCCGGGGGGCTTCGGCCCGATCCCGAGTCACTTCCGGGCCCCTCAACTAGCCTCGCGGCCAGCAGCTCATCCCAAGGACGGGCTTGCTCCTGCAGGGGACAATCCGCCATCTCCCCGAGCTCTCCGGGCACTGCAAGGCAGGTCGCTCTGTGAATCCTGGAGCACGGTCGCTCACCGCGGACTGGGCAACGTGGTCAGCCACGGAGCTGTTGCGCGCCTCCACCGGGGGTCCAGCGCTACCAGACCCACAGCCAAGTCCAGCGCCGACCTGAGTTCAGGTCCCGACCCCCGCAGCTCACCGGGGAGGTCCTCCACGCCAGCAGCTTCCATCCGCTATCCTCCATTTCACTGCCAGGGCCTCCTGGGCTAATTTCGGGTTTCGGCCTAGGGGGGGGCTCGCTTCCTGGAACCTCCACTCTCCGCCCAGCCCTCAGCAGCGCCCGATACCAGGCTCAGTCGCCTATCACTGCCCTCCCCTCTGCTTTACTCTCACACAGCGAGCCGCTCTCGGCCGATGCCTGCGACCGCCATCTTAGTCAGCGCGTCCTTTGTTCATGGCGGGTCCGGTCCTCCTCCGCCACGGGACCAAGAGGCATCTGCGGTCACAGCAAGTAGGGGGCTCTGGCAAAACCAGGCAATATCGCCGCTGTTCTGGGCGGTCAGGGAAGGGGCGCTGCACTCACCCGGCCATTAACGAGTCCAGCTCTGAGCTCCGGCCGCCATATTGTCTCTGCGCCCTCAGCAGCGCTTTTTTCTGTTTTCGAGCCAACGGGCCCCAGAGAAGCCTGAATGTCCGTGCTTGGGGATCCGCCGCCGGTCCGGTGTCCCTCACCGATCGGATAATGCTTGTTTCGGTGGAATCTGTACAGTTACTCAGGATGTAAGCGGGGATCGGGTGCGGAGATCCGGGCTCACGCGGCCTGTCCCCTTGGCATCCAAGCCACGCCCATTAATCATCATCATGTATGCATTTCCTTTTTCTCCCTTAACATATGGAGATTAATTAATTAAATTAATTGTGTGCTTATATAGCGCAGGACTCACTCCCGAAGGGGTACCTCCGCTCTTCGACCGCTGCGAAACCCTTCCTGGCTTCCCTGAGAGATGGTCCCTTAATGGGTGTCTCCAGGGTGAGACCAGGCATCCCCGGCGGTCTGGTGGGGCCGTTAGTGAAGATGAGGCAAGCTAGTGCCCAGAGTTGCCGAGTGTGATCGCTGATCAGAGTGGGCACCGAGGCGAGAGAATTATCGAGTCCGCTGACCCTGGTCCGGAAACCTGCCGCGTCGGGAATCGAACCCTGGTCCCGGGCCGTCCTCTGCTCTCGGGTCTGCCGCCTCTAACCAGTGAGCCACACTACTTGTAGTCTATAGAGTTAGTTGTTTGTTGTTTTTCCATGCGTACTGTTTTTCATTTGTAAACCTTTCCCCAAACACTCCTTCCCATCCATTCAGCAGACCCTAACCCTCTTCCCCTGTGCTGTGTGACTTATTGAGGAGTGACTAATTTAAAGGTACATCAATAATTCATCACACGCTTGCTGGGACGGATGTCGAAAAAGCAACAGTACTCCAATTTCAAGGCAGAGTGAGGAGCTTCTTCTGCTTGCCCACCCATGAGCAGAATACTTTAGAGGTGATTTTTATCTACCAAAGGAACATATACATCTGCATTAATTGCCGGCATTGATTGGATTTGTCATCTTCCTCCTACACAGCACTGACTGTTACACTTGTGTTGAGTGTACTGTAGGCCTAGTCAAGCGACTCAACACAACTATAGTTTGTAACTCTATGTAGTAGGCTATCCCCACCACCATTTTGTTTTGTTGTAAAATATTTTTGCATATTATTGTTTCGCTGTAAGTCGTGTACTGTACTTCATTCTACTACTCCTCGAACAGTCTCTCTTAGCAACTGACTGTCTCATTTTCTTTTTTTTGCAAATGCTGCTGCTAGTGTCTACCACTAATACCGCCACAACCATGGCATGTTAGGAAAGGAAACCATCATCACTGTGCAGCCATCGCTGTGCCTAACTTAAACATCAAGCAAAGGTAAGAGAAGTTTGGGGGAGGCATAGTTAATAATGGACATGTTTTCAATCAATTCACACACCCCTTTGAGTTCAGTTAGAGACTGCATTGACTAGAAGAGACTGACATTACTAGTAGGACAGCTCAATCAGTGAGGGGTGCCACATCTATCTGTTTATGTCTTACAAAGCCAGCCAATTATTTAAATCTTACACTGGCTATGGGAGACCCTGTAACAGCAAGGAAACTGTGTGATGTAAAACAGTAACCCCACCCACAAAACATTAACAACATTGAATGTAAAGTAGGAAATATTGATTTAATAACCCGAACAAAAATAAAATATGTAAAAAAAAAACACAAAACCTGACCCACCCCTCTCCCTAACCCCAACCAATGTCCGTAAAGAAAAAGTCCAACCTAATATCCAATTGTCCAAAGAAACCCCAACGCCCGATTCCCACCCACCAAAAAAATAAATAAAAAACGGGCAATGAACAGGGTCTCTTCTTTATGTTCAGCATGATTGTCTTTGGAGGACACGCACTGCCTCCTCAAAAAGGGCGTCGCAGCAATTCAAAGCGCGGCAGTTGCAGCCACAGTGGGGGGGGGCACAAGAGATGGTAAGGGAATGGCAGCAGTTGCGGCTGACAGATGGAGGTACCGTACTGCTGGAGGGCGGTGGCTGGGGCCCGGGGAATTGGAGGAGGCTGTAGCTGCTACCACCTCCTCCTCCTCCTCTTCCAGGACCACCAGCCAATGATATTCCCGCTGGATGGCCTCCAGATTTTGGCGCCGTGCCTTGGCGTCCAACTTCTTCCTATCCGGATTCCCCGTGGAAGGAGTATCTATATATCAAAAAGAAAAAACAAGACTATTGTAAAATATACTCTTAGAAAAACAGTAAGACATGTTAATTATACACATAGTGGCATGGTAGCACTATAAATCACAGTATATTACATTTGTGGTATGTATCTATCCTCCCACTTCCTTGGGCTTTAACATTTGTGGGATTTTTTCAGGCATTCAAAGAACCATGCATCTGATTCCTATCAGCCGCATATGCATGCATTGCATGCATGCATCACACAAATGCTTCTCTCTTTCAGTCATAACTATTAAATATCGTCTGTCCTTATTCCTTCCACCCGTCTTTCCCTTTTAGTTCAACACCAGGTGATCTGATCTGACTTTTAGTCTTCTCCACAAAACTTTCAAAGCGGAGTTGAAATCAGATAGAAGAGGCCATTGGTTACTCAATACTCCCGCTGCTAATGCCTTTACTAATGCCAATTAAAAGGTGTCTTCACTCTTCAAACGTTCACAACAACTTCTTTCTTAGTAAGTCTCAACAGTACAGTATACATACAGTATACCTTCGCAGTGAGTGTAATGTCAATAGTTAAGGATTAGGAATCTAACTTACCGCTCGCCACTGGTGCTGGCTCACCCCCTGCAGCTTCGTCCGCAAATGCTGATTCCTCACCAGCCGTGTCGCCTTCACCGCTGGCCCCGGTACTGGTGGTCAGTAGTGTGCCTAGAAAAAACATTACACATTTTTTAGGTGTCGTAGGAAAAATGAGTTAATTGTAATACATACATATACAACATACATCAGTAGTACAAATCAGGTAGTAGTAGAGTAGACACTAGTAGTTATATAGGGTCCTTAGGGTTTTTCTAGTCCGAGCCATGCAACCATTTTACCTTTGTGTCTTTTATTTTTGCACACATGATGTTACCTCGCAGCTTGTTGTATAAGACACCTTTGAGTCCACATGACCTTATACTGCTACTGTCTAAGCGCTGCATACCAGGTCAACCAAAACATTAACAAGCCACATTATAGAGTTCTGGTGTTAGTCCATATTGCTTATCCATAAAAATGTACACTTTTTGGCACTGCTGAGAAATGCTTGCAATATGGTAACGCGCACCATTTTTCTCATTACAGACGGAAGATTCCCTTCTACGAAACAGAGCTTTGCAGAGCTTATGATGTAACAACTACCAGTACTAGGTTCTTCTAAGGTGAGGGGTCCCCAGAATTCACTCAGAGATATTCTTTTATAATTTTATATAAACTATATTCCTACCAAGGGGATGGTGGTGCTTCCACCACAGTTCAGTTATCATAATTTCCAATTTTTTTCTATGGACTTGTAGTTTTTGTAACTGTAACTAAGTGTAACAATGTTTATTGTTTTAATGTTATGCATTTACATGTTGGTGCTGCATTATAGAACAACGCACAGAGCTTGTCAATTGAAAATAAAACTTTACAACTGACATAGACTCAGTGGTATTTGGTGTGGACTTGCACGAGTGAGCGAGCAAAAGGAAGGGTGTGCATGTGGCAGTTAAAAACACATAAAAAGTAGACAAAAACAAAAAATATAGGAGCAGGAAAATAGTCTGAGAGATATTAAATAAAAAAGATCAAAAAAAAGTTTCTAGAAACAAAGGATTGAAAAGATAGAGGGAGGATTCAAAAGCAGGCCCCAGAACCATAGCAATAGAGTGAAAAACAAGATGGCTGCACCCATTGCGACCGCCTGCGCAAGTTTGCGCAATATTTACCCCCCGAACACGCATAAAGCAGCGTAAACACATAAAAGCGTTCCCGAAATGGAAATACGTATCTCGAGCGGGCACAAGCATGCATTGCATGACCCGGAACAGGAAATGAGCATTGCGAGCGGGCGGGACAAGTGAAAACAAGATGGCCGTGTCCATAGGCGACCGCATGAGCAGGTTGGCGAGACATTTTCAATGTGAACACGCAGAAAATATCGCGAACAGGCGAGAAAAGAACTTCTGTGTCTTCCTGATATTTCCACGTGTTTGCGAAGATTTTTGACATTTTTGCGAAGAGTTGCGCATCACGATTACGCAAATTGTGCCCCCCCCACCCTAAATGAGGCACCACACATAACATGCAGAGCACATTGACACTGACAACAATGTGGTACAGACCGTAAAATGTCCACAGCAGATCACAAGGCATAACTGGTGCCGACTGGCTGTAGACAGTGGCCAATCACATTTGGCATTGCAGGGTAACGTGAGTTGACAATGTACAAGTACAAACACACATCCGTTATGCTGTTGATTTTTTATTTTTTATTTATTTTTATTTTTATTTGCCAACGTGAAAAAATGATACATCAAGCATTTCAATAAAGCAACCATCCCCCACCCCTCAATGAAAGGAAAAAACTACGTATAAATTAGAGAAGAGATAAAAACACAGTGAAAGAGAAAGAAATGCACAGAGAGCACATACAATTAAGGAGAGAAAGAAAAAAGAGGAGAGAAAAAAGACGTAAAAGAAAAAGTATGAAGTATATGAAAAGCAACGAAGCCTAGGAGTCAAAAGAATAAAAAAACTAAAAAGAAAGAGAAACTAAGGTTTGCACAGCGCTTGGGAGGAGAAGCGGGACAAAATGAAAGTTATCCTGACTGTGCCAGCCAAGAGGTCAGTTTTTCCCACACCTCCAGTCCCTTTTTCCGTCCTTTTCTTCCTTTCTTTGCGTACACAGCGATTTCTAGGTGATATGTAGCGATAAATCTGGCTAGCCAATGTGAAAAAGATGGGGGGTCTGGGTCAAGCCAGGCAGAGGCCACACAGAGTCGCCACACTGTCATCGCGATAAAAGTTAGACCATCTCTTTGCAGCTGAGAGGTCTCGGTCTGCGTTCCTAGCAAAATAATAGTTGGATTCAGTGTTATAGGTTGTGTTGTAACTTCCCTTAAAAATTCCTGTTTTCGATTTAAAGTGATGGAGAGTTTTACGCATGTGGAAAAAATATGGATAGAGTTGGCCCCATATTCCAATCATCTAGGACATAGGGTGCCTTGACCGGTCCCCCACTTTGCAATTTTGCTAGGAGTGAGATATAGAAAAAAAATAGATTTAAAATGTTGCGCCTGTAGTTTGGCAGAGATAAGAATGTTCTGTGAGAGGGCAAGTGAGTTAAAAAAAAGTGCTGCTGGGAGTGTCAGTTTTGTTGTGCCATGTATCGGGGGTCTGTTTATTTAAGATATTGTATAACAGGCCATTTCGAGGGGTTAAGGTTTTATGTAAGGTATTAAGCAGGTCAAGTTCCCTAAATCCTAAGGCCCCCCCTGCCTTCCTAGACAGGAAATCAAATACGGAAAGATATTTAAATGCGTCTTTATTTTTTAGTTTAAATTTAGCCAGTAACTCAGAGAAAGGGACTACCCCTTCACAGGTGACGAGGTCTCGCAATTTTGATATGCCGGCCTTATGCCAGTCTGAGAAATAAGCCCTGCCAAAGATAGCAGGCAAGCTGCCATTGTTCAGCGTGGGAGTATAAAAGTTGAATCTGCCCAGCCCTAAGAATTTGTGGATACTGTGGAAGGTTTTAAAAGAGTTTAATAATGTCTTAAATCTCATCCTTTTTTAGTATCCGTAGGCGGTTTCCCGGAGAAGACAGCCCCAGGACTGTTCTCCCAACAGTAGCTGGAAGGGCGTAGGGAGCCCTACTGTCCCAGGGGGGTGGAGCCTCTCTTAACAATTCTGCGCTGTATTGTAAAACGGAAGCCCAATAGTAAAGAGTGATGTTAGGAAAAGACCAAACCCCTCGCTCTTTTGGTAAACAGAGCTGTCTTAATTCCCTCCTGGTTTGGGAGTTTGACCAGATAAACTGTGTAAATATTTGTTCAAATTTTTGCAGGTTTGATTTACTAAATTCCAGAGGTATTGTGCGAAAGAAATATAGAAGGTTGGGAAAGTATGTCATTTTTATGACATTACATCTCCCAACAAGAGTTAAATATAGGTTGTTGATTTGGATCAGAGATTTTTTAGTGTGTGCTGCCAGAGGAACTAGGTTATCTGTAACAATCTCATCTAGATTTGATGAGATGGAGACTCCCAGATATTTGGCTTTGGAAACCACTCTATAATCGGTCCAGGGTACTTGGCTATTTGTTATTATTTGGGTTTTGTTTTGGTTCAGGGCATAGCCAGAGAGCCTCCCACATTTTTTGCCTCACTTTCAATAGCCACTATGGTGTTTAAGGGATCAGGTGAAGTGATGGCCAGATCATCGGCGTAAGCCATGATCTTGGTGCATCTGCCTTGGAAGTTGACTGGGAGAATCTCATTATTTCTCTCTATTTTCTTGATGAAGGGGTCCAAATAGAGGGCAAACAGCAGAGGGGAGCAAGGGCAGCCTTGCCTGGTGCCCCTGGAAATATCAAACTGCCCGGTAAGTTGTCCATTAACTGAGACACAAGCTGTTGGTTTTACATAAAGGGCTTGTACTGCCTGCATGATCTTTGGCCCGAATCCCTTTCTCTTTATGACTGCCCACAGGATTTGCCGGGAGACCTGATCAAAGGCTTTCTCAGCGTCCAAGAATGTAAGTGACATTGGGTCTCTGGTAGCCTGTGCAGCGTCAAAAAGAGTAATGGCCCTTCTAACATGTTCAGTTGTTCCTTTTTTCGGGATAAACCCATGCTGACACTCTGAAACCAAGGATTCAACCACTGAAGAGATTCTGTTTGATAGCACTTTGGAAAAGATCTTTGAATCACAATTAATGAGCGTTATTGGTCGATACAAACTCATCTCTAATGGAGATTTCTCCTTCTTTGGGAAAATAGCTAATCTGGCCATAGACCTGGATGCCGGTGGTAAAGTCCCATTAAATATATAGGGTATGACTTCTATATGAATTGTCTTAATTTGTGGAGCGAAGGTCTTGTAGAACTCTACTGGGATGCCATCCAGCCCAGTAGCTTTCCCATCACGCAGGCTGTTGAGGGATTCCAGTATCTCGTCTCATGTGGGAGTTAAGTCTAAAGTTTCCCTGTCCTCTAAGGAGAGAGACCTGAGGTTGATCTCACTAAGGTAGTTGATCGTCTCGTTAGCAATTAGGTCACAGGGACCTTGATTCTCCTCAGTATAAAGTGTAGAATAGAAGTCCTGGAATCCCTTACGTATGTGATCTGTGTCGTAAGTCTCATTCCCTTATGGGGGTTTAATTGTGCGTATCTCACTGCAGGAAACCTGTAGCCTAGTCCTAACAGCCAGGTGGTGCCCAATATTGTCGCTGCACTCATAATTCTTCTCCCGGGTGCTTGCCCATTTTGCAGCAGTTTTTTCAGCAAAAATTGCCCCAATTTCGGCTTTGACCAGCACTACCTCTTTCTGCACTGTCCCGACGTCTTGTCCTGTTTGAATGCAGTGAGTCAGTTTAGTTTCAGCCACCCTAAGCTTCCCCTGTAAGCTACTTATCACAGTATTCTCTTTTTTATTTTTGCGCACTGCGTGATTTAAAAAAACCATTGCAAATACAAAACTTTTAAAACGATTTCAAAATTTCATTTAAAATGTCATGTTCTTAAAAATCAGTAGGGGTAGCAATAACAGGTGAAGCTTGACAAACGTTATGCCGATGGAGAATCGCAAACTGTGGGCACCTCACTGACTTTTTTTGCAGCGCGCTCCATAAATCTTACTAGGGCACAGTTTAATTTAGTGTTCCTAGGATCAAAACAGGCCAGAACTGCTGCTCTACAGCTTCTGATCATTTTTTTATTCCAATACTGCTTGAGTAGGCCCCGTCTCTCTGTCAGCAGTTTTGGGCACAGACAGATGATGTGTGTAATGTCTTCTTTGTGATTCCCACAAAGTCGGCATAGATCTCGTCCGTGCTCTCTTTTCCATTTTGGCCAATGAATCAACAGGTTGAAAACTCCCAGTCTCAATTTTAAGAAACTTAGTTTCGTTCGCGCACTGAAAGATATGGTAAGATACGGCTGTGGAATTAACAAGGCGTAGGATTGTAGGGTCATCCACCCATGACTTCTTTTTGCAAGGGTAGCTTTATCTTCCACTATTGATAGTTGTGTGGTACTAATTTTCGCTAGCCTTTTGAATTCCTTCTGACTATCGTGCAAGTTCCAGAGGTCATTTAGGCATAGGGTTGTTAGTCCTTTTTACCAGTAGTCATGCCCTGCTCGTCATGAGTTGTTGTCAATACTGGCCCACAGATGGTGCCCTAGACTTCCCTCCTTTGATAGCCTCAGTTTGTGACAGCACTACAAGAAAATGTATGGCTCTGGCCAGTGGTTGTTTGCAGATGCCTAGTTCCAACCTAATTTGTGCGGGTGATGTATGGGTTGGTAGTTGGAACACTGATCTGTAGATCTTGGTGATGATTGTGTCCAGTTGGCCACTGTCTAATCCTTTTAGAGCTTCACTACCGTAGGTTAGGGTAGGAATGATTTTGGCCTGAGCGACCTGTAGTGTAGGTGCGAGAGTTGGGCCTTGTAGCTTCTTTTGAATTAATCCAATTGCAAAAGCAAGTGCCACGCCCTTGCTTTTTTGTTCTTCTAGGTGGGATTTGAATTTTTAATTATTGTTAAAAATAACTCCAAGGTACCTCTGGCAGTTTGATTCGACAATGCTTTCATTATTCAAAGTCCAAGACAGTTTCTTAGCTTTCCTTAGATGAACTGCTAGGATTTTCGTCTTCCTGTTGTTAATGCGAAGCTTTTTGTTGTTTGAGTATTCAGAGTTAGAACCCAGGAGCCTTTGCATTCCGATCTTTGTTTTGCTTAACAGAACCACGTCATCAGCATATAGTAGGTTTGTCAACGACAGACCAGATAGTTTGGGAGTGTGGGAATTGACCTTATTGAGGGCTTCAGGAAGGTCGGCTAGAAATAGATTAAAGAGTGTCGGGCCAAGACACAACCCTGTTTAAGGCCTTTTTTCGTCTGAATTGGGCGGGACAATCTTGAGCCGTCCCCGATCTTAATCCTGACCCATGTGTCCTGGTGTAGAAGTTGTATGGCTCTTAGGAGGTCCGCTGGAATGTTGAGTCTAGACAACGTCTGCCAGAGTTTACTTCTGTTGACATTGTCGAAGGCCGATTGAGAGTCAATGAACCCCATATAGAGTGGGCAAGAACAGAACTTTGCTTGGTCAATCAGGCAGGAGAGGGTCATAAGATTGACTGAGGTGCTGGTGTTTGTTGTGAAGCCTGTTTGATTTGGAGGAATTATAGAGTTGTCATCCGCCCGTGCCCTAAGTGAGTTGAGCAACACTCCCGCAAAATACTTTACTTCATTGTCAACGAGTGCGATGAGGCGATAGTTCCCTGGGGATTTTTTATCCCCTCCTTTGAAGATCGGTGCGAGAATGGATCCATGCCAGGAGGGCGGTATGATGTTGTTTTGAATTAAAAAGGGTGCTTAATTTCGCAGCCCAAAAAGTTGTGTCTTCCTTGAACAGAGCTTGAGGAATTCCACCTGGACCAGGAGCACCATCCTTCCGTCCCTTTTTTATCATTTTTTCTATTTCAGCCTTCTGGACTGTTGTAGGATTGATGCTGCTTGGAGTCGAAAAACACTCTTTTGTTAGTGCCGTTTTGTAATCAGCAAAGGGCCATTCCTTCGTTAGGGAGTTTGAAGTGTTCAGAACAGATGCCCGAATGCTCTCTTTTCGTGTCACTTTGTCCACGGAGGGGAGACTTGAGTGGGTAGTGTACGCTTCCCGATTGTTAAAGTGAGAATAGAGAAAATCGACCCATTCTGTCTCCAGTATGCTCGAGGAGGCAACTTTAGATGCGCGCCCGGATGCGCTATTGATTGTACACCAAAACCTGGCAGAGTTGTTTGTTTTAATGTCATACTGCAGTTTGGCCCAGAACGAGTTCCATTACTTATGCGTAGCTCATGTTTCACTTTCTTGAGGTGACTGCTGGCCTCTCTCAATTTTATTATTTTAATGGGATCCATTGGATCAGTTTTTAAGGCCCGCCATGACCGATTCATGTATCTTGTTGCTGATAGTATCTCAGGATTCGAGCGGGGCGTATGCTTTTGACTGGTTTGGATTGTGAGTTTTATTGGTTTTGCGTATCTGTCAATAAGTTCAGTTGCAAATGTTGACCAGTTGGCAATTATATTATCCGGGCACCTACTTTGGCGCTCGATTATTTGTTTGGCCTCTGTTGATACTTGTTGAAGATTCTTAAAGGAGCATTTAATTCGTTTGAGGTAGATTGTAAAGCTCTCAGATGGCAAAGCCCTTTCCTCTTCGTGTTGCATGAGACAAGTCCTCAGCATAATTTCTTAGGGACAGTGATCACTTTCTGTTCTGTTTCCAAGACAATAACCTGCTATTTGATGGGGCAATGAAAGGCTGACAAAGGTATAGTCAATTAATGAAGTGCCTTTTTTCAATAGATAGGAAAATCGAGGTGGCTTGTGTGAGGAAAATGCCCATTTTTGCGCACTGAGAATCCCAGGGTCTCGCCCCGGATTCCCGCTTTTAAAGGGTCCCAAACTGTCATAAGGGGGGCAGAGCCAACATTAATCTCCAGGAATTCCTCTAGCCATCCTTGCATGGGTGTTTTATACAACTGGTCCTGTAGTAAAGCTTTTTCAAAGCTCCAGGTAGAGGTCTCTCTAGCTTTCCCTAGACCTTTAATGTTAATGATAAGGGGATTGTGGTCAGACATAAAAGATGGTCCCATTTCGATAGTACAGTTGTTTATGATTGAAGAAGAAAGGAAAAAGTAGTCCAGTCTAACAAGGATGTGATGTGGAGCAGAAAATAAGGTATACCCAGGCTGGGAGGGGTTCAGCCTTGCCCAACAATCTCTTAAACCATGCATCTGCGCAAGATCTATCAAAGCCTGATATACGAGGGGTTTCCTGCCCTTGTATTTCCAGTGGCTAACACTATCCCAGTTGGAGGGTAGATGTACATTCATATCACCACAAAGGATAATGGGGGTGGGCCAGTGTGCTAATTCCCCTGAAACCAAGTTAATGACTCCTGGGTCGTCCACATTACTCCTGTAAATTGAGCAAAGGGTAAAAGGGGGGTTATTAGAAACATGACATTCAGTAATCACCCATCTGCCTAAAGAATCAGCCTTGACCCGGGGTGAAGAGATTGAAAGTTTTTTCTCAGCCAGTATGCGCACCCCCTTGGTTTTAGAACCCTGTGTGGTGGTCCCCAAGACTTGGAAACCCAGGGAGTCTTATAGGTGCTTCTGGGAGCCCTCGATATGAGTTTCCTGAATACAGTTGATATCCCCCCAGAGAACGAAGCCCAAGCGCCACATTCTGTCTTTTCGAGCGATCGTTTAGCCCGCATATGTTAAAAGAGACAATTCTTAATGAGTTTAGCTTAGCCATTTAAGAAGGAAAAAAAGACCAAAGAATAATAATACAACAGACTCCTAATATTTTGTCCTGTACCATAGCAAGTGTGTCTTAAGTATACATGTGTATGTGGAAGAAAGAAAAAAGTGCTTGTGCTTAATTTTTCTGTGCGAAACTCTTCTCTTGAGGTGCCTTCCCCATCCCTCCCCCCTCCCCTCCCCTTCTTCGAGCAATCAGGCAGAGCCTGAGTGATGGTAATCTACTTGAGCCCCGACTGCCAGCCTAGCCGGATTGATAGGAACTTTATCTCTAGTTTATCAGTTCGGCCGCATGCCCCTTTTTCTTGACTGTGCTCAGTGATAAAGTTAGATAGTGTGATAATACCATAGAGGAATAAAGAAGCCGCATAATAGAAAATAGAGCGAGTACCAAAATAGGGTAAACTAATATCAGAGACAGGGTCAAAGAGAGTGCGGCTTAGTTCTGGTTTCACTCATTGGACAGAGCGAGCATATGTTACTTCTTCATGGATTTCAGTTCCTCCGGATACTCCCCCGCTTTAATCTCAGAGAGGAAAACCTTAGCACTTCCGTTTAAAATTACTTTTAGCCTTGAGGGAACCATAAGATACACTTCCACACTCAGCTGTTGGAAAGAGGATATTAGCTATCTCATTCGCCATCTCCGTTCGACAGTCTGATGTCAAAAGTCTGGTTTAGCAAAGAATGTTACACCATTTGCTCCTTTCTTGGAATTGAAGTGGGCCTGGTCATAGGTAATCTGTCTAAGGAGGAAATTCCCAAATACACAAGAAATACCCTTGGTTGTCTTCCTGACGTGTTGCCACCACTGTGTTGTCGCTTTTGATGGAAAGGGAATGGGTGCGCCCTCTGAACTTCATAGTCCCAATCCCATCCCGGATGATCTGGAAAGGAATCCTTTAGGAGTTTAACTATGAAGAGCCTGGGGTCATACCCCTCCTTCCCCTCCGGAATACCGAGTAGGCGGAGGTTGTTCCGGCGCTGACGATTTTCCTGCTCCTCCATTTTTGTCATCACATCCATCATGCAGGCAATATTAGACTCCCCCTTCTGTTTGGTGACCAAGGCTTCAGTTTCCAGATGTTCAGTTCGTGCCTTTACCATCGTGACCCAATCACTGATGTCTGCGCAGGTTTTATTCAAACTCCTCAGCCCACCCTGCAGCTTTTTGGCAGCATTCTTGGCAATACGGTTGTCTGCCTGGACTTCTTCATGGAACTCCTTGATGGAGGTCAGGATGGACGCTAGAGAGGGTTCAGAGGTGTCAGCTTGCAGGTTCCTGGTGCTTCCCCATTGAGTAGAGTTTAGATCGTCTTCGTCTAGGGGGTATGATACCTGGGAGTCTGAGTAATCCCACTTTAGCTGACTGCGGCGTTTGCTTTTGCTGGTGGGCTTTTTAGGTCACTGCACCGTGCCCGTATTTGGATATGAAACCTCACTGTCCCCCTCGCTGGTTTCCTCAGAGCCATCTTCACTAGAAGAGTTTGGAGTACCGTCTGACATGGAGTAAAAATCTTCCCCTCCTGTTTCAGGTGTCCAAGGAGTCTGAGAGCCAGGGGGGACCATCAAGTTTTGAATCACTTTAATGATCCCTGCTTCGCCAGAGTCAGGGATGAGGAGCGGGACCTCCATGCTATTCTCGCCAGGTATATTATCTAGTGCGTGTGCCTGTTGGGTAGGCTGTGGCAAAGGAGTTGTAGTGTTTGCGAGTGGGAGTGCTGACACCGGGACGGGGGGCCCATCCTGAACCCCTGTAGGCTCTGTTAATTCAGCCATGTCATTTACTGGTATAGTGGGTGAGGTAGTGCCATCCGCTCCACTCCTTGCTTGGTGTGGCCCTGCCTTTACGTTATCTGCTGGTGAGTGATTGCAGCCAGAGAAAGGGGGTTTCATATTTGGTTTTGAAACTTTTTTTTGACTCCCAAAAAGATTTTTGCAGGGGGGGTTGAGCAGTCTCAGTGTTTTTACGATCTCTGGGCGGAGCCCCCCCTGGTTTGCCCAACAGCTTTCCCAACATTTTCTTATCCCTACTGACCTCGGTTTTAAGTTCAGGAGCTCCCTCAGCGGCAGAGGCAGCATCTTTGGCAGTTTTGATGTCCTTAGGGTCTAAGGCTGCAAAAGGAGTCTTTTGTTTGGAGCCTCTGCAGGAAAAGCCGGGCATAGGATCGGTTTTGTGAAGAAGTGCAGAGTGGCCCGTACTTGCTTCCCCAGCGTCTTTTGGGCAGAGAGGGTAATCCGATAGATTTTTGGCCGGCAGGAGATCACCAGAGCAATGTCTCCTTCGGAAGAAAACAGCCTCGAGGCTCGTGTTACAGAGCAGAACTGGCGTGCGTGACCATCTGGCATCTCTGGAGGAGGCGCAGGGCAGCTAGCCGAGCGTTACGCGTCCGGCGTGAGCAGCTGAGTAGCGTGAGCTCAGGCGAATTCCATCTTGCTACCGTTATGCTGTTGAAATGTCAACTTGCCCCCATCAAATAGGCAGCTGCTCCCAAAAAGCCACAATGTACACAGTCATGCAGTCTGTATGAAAACAAGTACAATGCGACAACATACATGTGACCATAATGTTAAACTGCATCTCCCCTTCACATTACAGAGGGATAATCAACACCTCCTGCAGAGCAACCCGAACCTCTCTTCTCTGATGACAAAGAGGACCACCCCAGCTTCGACTCTGACACCCTCCAACAGCTCGTGGACAGCCTCCTCATCACACCTCTGTGAGAAGTGGGTTTGGTATATGATGTCCACTATTCTAGTGGAAACTTGAACCAGTCCAAATGACCCATATTGGTGGTAGGTTATAAAGTCAACATTATAGAAAGCTATCCTAGTGGTAGCTGCGGAGAGCAGCCTTCAGGCTAAGACTTGGAGACGAGTTAAGCTAGTTGTTTTACTAATTATTATCTCTTGAGTGATCTAATGAAAGCAAACCACACAAGGTATATATCAAATATATATGTATTTCTTCTAAACACAACCCCTCCGCACTCTTTATGAGGTCAGAGGTAAAAGTGCAATACAAGGAACTTAACTATCATATGATAAATTGCACAGTATACATTATGCCCTAGGGGCCTCACAAACCATATACTAAAATGGAGGTATCAGAACCACGTGAGAGTTAGAAAGCAGGCCTAGGGCCTGTGGAATCGCTCAGGCTGCCTAGAACCACCAAAGGTTAGGCTGTGGGAGGCCCACAGGAGACGTGTGCAGTGTCTAAACACAGCCGCGGGTTACCATTGAATTTTTATGGAGAATGAACAAGTTACAAAGTTACAGTTTAAGGGTGCTTCTAGGTGAACTACGATGGAACCCTTTTAGACTAGTATACTTCAAGAGTCAAGACCCATGGGGGCACCGGAGTACTCGTGTTACCTCACCCAGGGAAGCCGGGTGCATAGGTGCCTTTTGGTGTCGGGTTTCGTCGTAGATTCCAATAGAGAGCTGCGAAGAAGTGCTGCAGGCGACCAGAGGAAAAGTGTCCATATGGATCCAAGGATGGATCGGAGATGTGAAGAACCTGAAAGCAGAGGAGACAAAGTTGGATGGTGATAGGAAGATGCCAGCCGAAGTTAGGTGATTTCAGGTGAAAAGGTGAAGCTTGTTTCTTCAGCCACGAGGACCAAGAGGTGTCGACGACAACTAGAAGCTGGATTCAAGCTGTCTTACAAAGGATCTAGTTGACTGCAGTGTTGGTTTCTGGATTGAACCCAACAAGCCTTGGAAAATGCAATCCAGGCAGGATGTCAAGATGGGCTTCGGTGCAAACCAGCAAGGTATGAGGAACTCCCCCTTTGGAGAGGATTTGGAGCAAGCCTGGAGCAACCAGGAAAGCTGAAGAAAGTGAAGAATGATCTTTGTGGGGGCTCACTAGCCAATAGACTAGGAACCGCAAAGACGCATCAAGCTGAATTGCACAAAGCA
Organism: Lissotriton vulgaris; assembly: GCF_964263255.1. Classification (NCBI taxonomy): domain Eukaryota; kingdom Metazoa; phylum Chordata; class Amphibia; order Caudata; family Salamandridae; genus Lissotriton; species Lissotriton vulgaris. The sequence continues at coordinate 455,416,323 of NC_141696.1, read as the reverse complement.
GGCCCACTGGACACTCGTGGAGTATGAGCCTCTGAGCTTCGATGCAAAAGGTGCACGGGGCTGGGGCTTCAAGCACCCCAATACACAACTTCGGGATACCTTGGGAAATAGGTGCAGGTTGCAAAATGAAGAATGTCCAAGAGTTCCGGTCCCACGTCTCTCGTGTCCGCCACAGGTCTCAGCTTTGCTGGGAGCACAGGTCAGCATCATAGATGTCTGGAAGTCTGTGACTTGTGTCGCAGATTCTTCGGGTTCTGGCGGGAGCCACGGAAATGCAGACCGGCAAAGATGAAGTTGGTGCCTGTTTGACAGGGTGGTCACTCCTTGACCACAAGGGAGATTCCTTCCGTCTTCCAGTCGATATGGAATGTCGAAGGTCCAAGATATACGTTGCAGAGTTTCGTCCAGGGTAATCTAAAGTCCTAGGGACTGGTGTTCTATACTTATAGTAAGTTTAGGGGTTGGACTATCTCTAAGGTCTCTCCTATGGGTGGACCTGGGGTGGGAGTCATTACACCCCTTCCCCTTTGTCCAGTTTCACGCCAGAGATGGGGCTAAGTGCCCTAACAACTGGTTTGAACTGGGAAATGCATGGAGCACCTTGTGTACCCCAGGCAGTGTCTGAAAAGCATTCACTGAATGCAACCCTCCCTGCCCCAATACACTAAAGCCTGTCTGTCTGTTGCAGCAGCATCCATTTTGTGATGCTGGGGCTCTGTTTAACTTTAACTGGGTTTAACAGTAACTAACACATGTCTTCTCCCTATAGAAGAGTGGAATTCTACCCCCGCCGCCAGAAGTGGCGGGGGGGTAGTATTCCAAGGTGTTTGATGCCTTACACAACATGTTTTGATAAAGCCAAACTAAAATTAGCGTTTAACCATGAGGATTATAATGCACTTAAGAGTATATGGTATGGCTATATCATAGAACAGCTATAAGGAGATAGTTCTGAAAGCTTCTGAGGGGCTCAGCTCATGCTAGGGCACCCTCTCATACAAAACCAAGCACTCTGCTTCCAGGATTGTCAAGGCCTGCCATAGGAGTGACTTATAGGTTACTGTGTGTCTATATATAAGGTAGATATAGATATGCTGTGTCTAAGTAAGGGGTGATTACACCACCTTACCCAGGCTGTAAGTACAGACCTGTGGTGTCAGTTTGGACGGCTAACCAGGGGTGGCACAATACAGTCTGCAGTCCCTAGTAGGCCTAGGGTGCACCTATGCTCTGGGTACCTAGATTACCATGCGTGTGGGCTCACAAGGGTGAGTATGTACCTAAAGTACATGGTATCAATTTAGAGAGAGTACAGCTAGGCTGTGGGCCTGATTAGCAGGACCACAGCCATACTAAAGTAAAAAAAAACAATGAATCACAGCAGAAAGTGGGGGTAACCATAGGAAGCAGACCCTATTCTCCTACACAACCCCCCCACAATGCAGGGACATTAAACGAACCTTGACCAGTTGAGTCCTCATGTTCTAAGTGGAAATATCTGGACAGTCCATCTGCATTGGCATGGTTACTCCCAGGTCTATGTTACACTGTATGTTCCATCCCCTGTAGGGAAATGGACCGCCTGAGCAGTTTGGGATTTTCACCCTTCATCTGTTTTAGCCACAAGAGGGGCTTATTGTGTGTCTGAACTGTGAAGTGAGTACCAAACAAGTATGGCCTCAGCTTCTTCAGGGCCCAACCCATATCAAAGGCCTCCCTCTCAATAGCTGGCCAACATTTCTCTCTAGGGGTCAGCCTTCTGCTAATAAAAGCTACTGGCTGATCCTCCTGACCTTCTTCATTCAATTGTGATAGCACAGCCCCTACCCCCAACTTAGAAGCATCTGTTTGAACATGAATTCATTGGAGTAATTAGGACTTTGCAGAATTGGTGCAGTGCACATGGCCTGCTTCAGGTCATTAAATTCCATTAGACAGCTGACTGTCCACTGAACTTTTTAGTCATTCTTTTAGAAGTTAAGTCATTCAGGGGTGTCACAATGGAACCATAGCCCTTGATAAATCTCCTATAGTACCCAGTCAGACCCAAGAAAGCTCTGACCTGAGTCTGGGTGGTTGGAGCAACCCAGTCCATTATGGTCTGGATTTTTCTCTGCAATGGTTGAACCTGGCCTCCACCTACAAGGTGGCCCAGGTACACAACCTGACTCTGCCCTAGCTGGCACTTAGTAGCCTTGATAGTTAGGCCTGCTTTTTGCAGGGCCTCCAAAACATTTTTCAGGTGGCTCAGGTGATGTTCCCAGGTGGAACTAAAGACAGCAATATCATCAAGGTAAACTGCACAGTAGTCATCCAGGCATGAGAAGACTTTGTTCACCAACATTTGAAATGTGTCAGGTGCTTTTTTCAGATCAAAGGGCATCACCATTGATAATGCCCACTAGGGGTTGAAACTGCTGCCTTTGACTTGGCCTTATCAGCTAACCTGATTTGTCAGTAGCCAGCTGTCAGATGAAATGTGCTCAGATATTTGGCAGAGGCCAACTTATCCAAGAGCTCATCTGCTCTGGGTATTGGATGGGCATATGTCTTAGTGACAGCATTGAGACCTCTGTAGTCTACACAAAACCTCAGCTCTCTCTTACCACCCTGGGTGTGAGGTTTTGGCACAATGACTACTGGACTGGCGCAGGGGCTCTCTGAGGGCTCAATCACTCCCAAATCCAACATTTTCTGGACTTCTGTCCTGATAAAGTCCCTGACATGATCAGGTTGCCTGTAATTTTTTTTTTAACGGGCAGACTGTCCCAAGTGTCCACTTCATGAATGCACCAGGTAGTTTGACTTGGAGTCAGTGAAAACATTTGTCTGTATGCCTGCAGAATGTGTCTGCAGTCACTCTGCTGCTGGTCAGTGGGACTAACTGGCAAGGTTACACCATCAACTGACCCATCATCAGGCTTCTGAAAGAGCAGGTCTGGGAGAGGGTCACTCTCTTTCTCCTGTCCTTCATCAGTAGCCATGAGCAAGCCCATGACTGCCATGTCAACATATGGTTTCAGTTCTGTTGACATGAAGCACCATATGGGGCTCCTGAGAGTTCCAAGATCTACCAAATAGGTGACCTCTCCCTTCTGTTCAACAATATTGTGGGGTCAACACCGCTTGTCTAGGGGAGCAGCTGGGGCTACTGGCTCCAATACCCACACTTAATGTCCTGACTGGTAAACAGTCAGCACAGCCTTTTGGTGATGCCAGGCTTTCTGTAATTCCTGACTGGCCTCCAGGTTTTTGGTTGCCTTTTTCATGTACTCAGCCATCCGGGAGCGGAGACCAAGGGCCAGATGTAGGAGATCAAATACCGGTCGGTAACGGCCAATTTCGGCCGTTACGACCGGTATTTGGGTTTTGTAATGTAGGGGGCCTTTGATTTACAGAATCGGTACATTTATCGATTCGGTAAATTTACAGAATCGGTAAAATACCGAATCGGTAAATTTACCGATTCTATAAATCAATATGTAGGTGGCACAGTAAACAGTGCCACAGGCCCTTAAGAATTTTTTACTTACCAACAATACTATTGGGTGATAAATATGAATTCCTGTGTACATGCTCATCTGTGCATGTACACCTGTGCCATGTGGCACACATACCTGCCCTAAGGGCCTGTATGTGTGACACATGGCACACAAGCCAGAAACAAGGGTGCAATAGGGTGTCAAAGTGACACCCTGTCCCCCTTGGTAATACGGTATTTTTACAGAATCGGTAATTACCGAATCGGTATTTGCCATTGATTCCTATGGGCTTCAAGGCCCATAGGAATCAACGGCAAATACCGATTCGGTAATTACCGATTCGGCAAATACCGAATCCTTCCGAATCGGTATTTGTTACCGAATAATTAACTACATCAGATTTACCGATTCATAAATACCGAATCGGTAAAATTCGGTATTTATGAATCAGTAAATCTGATTTACCTACATCTAGCCCCAAGTACATAGTCCACAATGTTATGTTTGGGAGTTTGAGAGGTAAGTCGTATCCCTCCTTCACCAGACACAATAGACCTCTGACAGGGTGCCCATACAAAATTTCAAATGGGCTGTAGCCAACCCCCTTCTGAGGAACCTCCCTGTATGCAAACAAAAGGCAGGGTAGCAGGATATCCCATCTCCACCTGAGCTTTTCTGGGAGACCCTTAAATATACCCTTTAAGGTCTTTTTGAATCTTTCACCCAGACCATTGCACTGTGGGTGATAGGGTGTTGTGAACTTATAGTCACTCCACACTCCTTCCCCATTGCAGTCAAGTAACTAGACATAAAGTTTGCCCCTCTGTCTGATACAAACTCCTTAGGGAAACCCACTCTTGAGAAAACTCCCAAGAGGGCTCCTGCCAACACAGGTGCTGTAGTGGTCCTAAGGGGCATAGCTTCTGGGTGTCTGGTGGCATGATCCACTCCCACCAGAATAAACCTGTGCCCAGAGGCAGTTTGGGTTTCCATTGGTCCAACAATGTCAATCACTACTCTTTCAAAGGGAACCCCCACCACAGGTAGTGGTTTAAGGTGGGCCTTTGTAGTGGCACCTGCTTTGCCACTTACTTGGCAGGTTACACAGGAGCGACAAAACTCCTTGGTATCTTCTGACATGTGGGGCCAGTGAAAATGAGGTACAAGCCTGTCCCAAGTTTTTCTCTGGCCAAGATGGCCTGCAAGGGGAATATCATGGGCTAGTGTCAAAAGGAAGCCCCTGAATGCTTAAGGTATGACCAACCTCCTGGAAGCACCAGGCTTGGGGTCTCTACCCTCTGAATACAGGAGCCCTTCATCCCAGTAAACTTTATGGGTTCTACTAGCATTCCCTGCAGAGTCAGCAGCAGCTTGCTGTCTGAGGGGTTCAAGAGAAGGGCAGTCCAACTGCGTCTGCCTCAGATCTGCCCTGGAAGGTCCCCCTGTGCCAAGAAACTCAACCTGATCAGGTTCAAATTCTTCTATGACAGTTCCTTCTTCAGGCTCACAATCAGCTTCCTCAGAAGGCTTATCCTCACTCTGAGGCAATGCGGAAGGCCCAGCCTTAACCCTACTGCTCCTTTCCTGATAGGCAACTGGTCCATTATTCCGGAATCCAGTGCCTGTTCAGTATTGCAATTTTTGACCTGTGACATAGTCACTGCAAAAACATGTGCTTAGATAACTAACATATTTGCATGTGTCCTAAACTCCACTTCAGACCAAGCTGAAGTCTCGAGGTCATTGCCAAGCAAACATTCTACAGGGAGGTCTGAACTAATAACAACCTTCTTAAGGCCAGTTACGCCTCCCCAGGAGAAATTAACAACTGCCATACTATGTGTGGTAGCGACATTGCTAACATTGGTCACTTGGTAAGTTTCACCAAGTATGGTCTGTCCAGGGTCCAAGTCAGGTATCACCATTGTGACACTGGCACCTGTGTGCCTGTAGGCCTGAGCTTTTTTCTCATTGACTAAAGGAGTTTGTCTGTACTTGGCAAGATTACTGGAACTCATAGAGGAGGACATATCCAATCCTCCATCACAGATCAAAACAGCTTGAGTTGGTGTTCTGACTAGGCCAGAACCCATCTCAGTTCCCAGGGTTAACCCTACTACACCCTTCTGTTGAGAACCACCACTTGGAGCTGAACTAGGGGGAACAGTTGCCTTAGGGGCAATAGTGGCTGGAGCTGTTTCCTTTTTGATGCAATCACTGGGCAAGTGACTATTACTCTTACAAACTTTGAACCAGGGTTTCTTTGTACCTTCTTTCTTTTTGGATTGTTGGGCACCCCAACCATTAGAAGCGTTTTGGGGATCTTGTGAAGACTTTTGGTGTTTAGCTTTTTTCCCACCCTTTTGGTCTTGCTTCTTCTGGTCACCACCTTGGTTTTGTACTTTCTGCGTCACCCTGGTTCTGACCCATTTGTCTGCCTTCTTTATTCTTGGGGAGTGGTCAGATCAGAGTCAACCAAGTGCTGATGCAACAACTGGTTCTACAATTATTAAGAATCTTTTATCTCATGATTAGATTATACAATCCTGTATAGTCACACCCTTTACTGCCCAGTAACCAGCCTTCCAGAGCCTTAGTAGCACAATCTACAAAGTCAGTCCAGTCCCGAGTCTGTGCCTTCTGGGTATCTCTGAACTGCAACCTATACTTTTCAGTGGATAGGCCAAACCATCTATGAGACCACTCTTCAGGACTTTGTAATCATCAGCATCCTCTTCTCTTACAGTGAGGAGCTTATCTCTACCTTTGTCTGCAAAGGAGAGCCACAAGATTGCTGCCCACTGCTCCTGGGGTACCTTCTGTACTTTGCAGGCCCTTTACAGTGCAGTGATCCATTTGTGGATGTCATCCCCAGTCTGATAGGGAGGGACAATCTTGCTTAGGTTTCTATGGTTAGATGACTTAGTCCCACCACTAGGGATATTGCTGCCACCAGGGGACTCTAGTCCCCTGGTGGCAGCAAGAGCCAGGGTCTCTTTCTCAAGGGCAACTTCTAGCCTCTTGAACCAAAGCCGAACTTCCTTCAACCTAGCTTCATGTCCCCTCCTCTCAGGTGAACTTCTTCTCCTATGAGATGAGGAAGTGGACCCGATTGATGAACTAGAATGGTAAGATTCCACTGAAGGTGATCTTTCCCTTCTAGGTCCACCAGTAGGCCTACGTGGGGGGATAAAGGCGGGCCTTTGAAGGCCATCTCCAGGTAGCCCTGTGTCTGCCAGGTTGGGTTCCCTAACCACTTCCAGGTCTGCATCCTCATCATCCCCAGAGTTCTGGTGGGAACCCTACTAGGATCTTCTTCTGATGATGGATGCCCCACCTCCCTACTACCTTGGGTATCTGGCTCTGATGCTTTGGCTAAGTCATCTGCCACTAAGATATCTATTAGGCGTTGGGTGGTGGGACTCTGTCCTTGCTATAATTTCCTGATGGCACACACACCTCTTAACTCCTGGAAAGAGAATGTGTCATACTTAGAAGGCAGCACTGGGTTGTCTTCTTACAGAGGCACCCAAGGCCCTGCTATAAAACCATGAATAGTGAGGTGTAGTGTGTGCACCTACCTACACTACTTGGTTTCCTACTAGAACCTCTCTAGGAGCTGTAGTCAGGGTGTGGTAGTCACTTACCACCTACAACTTCTAAGTTCAGTAGAACTTATGTATTATAAGCTTGATTTATATGTACCTACTGGTACCTTGATGTGATTTTTTAAAGGATATTCTCAAGATTATTTGGTAAAACAATGCAAGCTCTTATCCTTCCGCTGCCACCAATGTGAGAAGTTGGCCTGGTATATGATGTCCACTATTCTAGTGTGCTCCTTGCACCAGTCCAAATGCCCTCTATTGATTGTAGGTTATAAAGTCAACCTTAATGAAAGCTATCCTAGTGGTAGCTGTGGAGAGCAGCCTTCAGGCTAAGACTAAGAGTCGAGTTAAGCAAGCTGTTTTACCAATTATAATCTCTTGAATGATCAAACAAAAGCACACCACACAAGGTATATATCAAATATATATGTATTTATTCTAAACACAACCCCACTGTACTCTTTATGAGGTCAGAGGTAAAAGTACAATACAAGGAACTTAACTAGCATATGATAAGTTGCACAGTATACGTTATGCCCTAGGGGCCTCACATACCATATACTAAAATAGTGGTATAAGAGCCACATGAGAGTTAGACAGAAGGCCTAGGGCCTGTGTAATCGCTGGGGCTGCCTAGAACCACCAAAGGTTAGGATGTAGGAGTCCCACGGGAGATGTGTGCAGTGTCTAGACACAGCCACGGGTTACCATTTACTTTCTAAGGAGAATGAACAAGTTACAAAGTTACAGTTTAAGGGTACTTCTAGGTAAACTACGATGGAACCCTTTTAGACTAGTACACTTCGAGAGTCAAGACCCATGGGAGCACCGGAGTACTTATTTTACCTCACCCAGGTGTCAGAAAATTGACAGCAATGGGTTAGCATTTAGTTGAAGCCATCCTGTATTTAGAAGTTATCTTATCCGCTTTGTGAAAGCCATTTTGTATTTCTGGCATGTGCTCCGCCATGTGCTCTGTCCACCCTCAGTATTAAGTGCTCTTGAAATCTACCTAGAGACAAACTATATTCATCCTCCTCCACTTCGCACATGCCCACTTTGTTGAGCAAGTAGATCTTGTATGTCGATCTTAGTCATTTTGCATGTTTACATGAGCCAGGACTGCCCCTTGGTTTTATGCTTACTATGTAACCCTAAGCATATATAAAGCCTCTGTCTTCTGTACTACTTAGACTGCCTCATTCAGTTGCTAAGGCTTTTGTGTGACGTACTCTCACCCCATTTGAGGTTAATAAATATGATCCTTTATATTTCAGCTTCTGTGCCAATTTCTTCTTTGTTGGTTTAAAAGGACTAAGTATCAGTGAGACCCCTGAGAAGGATTTTGGATTACTTCACAGGGAATCCGGGTGCATAGGTGCCTTTTGGTGTCGGGTTTCGTCGTTGATTCCAATAGAGAGCTGTGAAGAAGTGCTGCAGGCGACCAGAGGAAAAGTGTCCGGGTGGATCCAAGGGTGGATCGGAGATGTGAAGAACCTGAAAGCAGAGGAGACAGAGTCTGGGTCACTAGCCAGTGACCAGGATGGCGATAGGAAGATGCCAGCCGATGTCGGGTGATTTCAGGTAAAAAGGTGAAGCTTGTCTCTTCAGCCAAAAGGACCAGGAGGTGAAAACGACAACCAGGAGCTGGATTGAAGCTGTGCCATTAAGGATCTAGGTAACTGCAGGGTAAGTTTCCAGATTGGAACCAACAAGCCTTGGCAAACGCAATCCATTCAGGATGTTGAGATGGGCTTCGGTGCAGAACAGCAAAGACTTAGGAACTCCCTCTTTGGAGAGAAGTTGGAGCACGCCTAGAGCAACCAGGAAAGCTAAAGAAAGTGAAAATTGGTTTTCATGGGGCTCACTAGCCAATGGACTAGGAACCGCAAAGACGCCTTGAGCTAAAATGCACAAAGTGGGCTCACAGGACACTCATGGGAACCTGTGAACTGACCGGGCTCTGCTCCGTTGGTGTGCTGCTGGGCCAGGCTTTGCTCCGCCGCTGCTGCTTGGCCGGGCTTTGCTCCACCGCTGCTGTTGGGCTGGGCTTTGCTCCTCCGACCTACCCGAGGGGCCGAACTATATCCCCCAAGTCTCCCTGGACCGGCGAGGACGCCGCATACGTCAAGCCACAGCGCCAGGAGGCGCATAAAGGTCTGCCGGGGGCCGAGCTTCCTGGGAACCTATGAACTGATCTAGCTCTGCTCCGTTGGTGTGCTGCTGGGCCGGGCTTTGCTCCGCCGCTGCTGTTGGGGCGGGCTTTGCTCCGCCGACCGACCCGAGGGGCCGAACTACATCCCCTAAGTCTCCCTGGACTGGCGAGAACGCTGCATACGTCAAGCCACAGCGCCAGGAGGCGCATAAAGGTCTGCCAGGGGACGAGCTTCCTGGGAACCTGTGAACTGACCGGGCTCTGCTCCGTTGGTGTGCTGCTGGGCCGGGCTTTTCTCCGCCACTGCTGCTGGGCCGGGCTTTGCTCCGTCGCTGCTGTTGGGCTGGGCTTTGCTCCGCCGACCGACCCGAGGGGCTGAACTACATCCCCCAAGTCTCCCTCGACCAGAGATGACGCCGCATACGTCAAGCCACAGCGCCAGGAGGCGCATAAAGGTCTGCCGGGATCCTCGCCCCGTGAGACGTGCACGGGACGCGCCGGGAGAAGCCCGGGCAAGGGCGGGACCGTCTGTGGCCGTCAGCGGCCAGAAAAGGCTGGGCTGGGCCACCCCCTTGAGTCTGCTAAAGAGGTAAAAGAGGACTTACCCCCAATTTAAGAGCAATACAGACATTGACTTTATTGTTAACTGGTTATATTTTCAAAATCTATGATACTCACTATTTGTGCTTATAGAATAGTGTGATACTGGTAGAAGGCATATACTCATATACTCGGCAGGGGTAAAACGGAGCTCTTTAACCAATATCTGAGCAATTAAACTAGCCAGGAGTTTAAAGCTGTTGCTTGTAGGTTTAGCTCATAACTCCTTATCTTTAAGCACCGGCCATGTCTAATAAAACGAAAACACGCTCTGCTACGAGTAAAACTCACGCATCTCGCACTGATAATCCCTTAGGTGTGGCATTAAATGGGGTGCTACAACCCACCGCAATTGATCTGATGCTGAAAAAAGTGAACAGGGAGATAGAACATACTGAGAGAAGCCTATCCACCCCAAACACACCCGTTCAACCTATTGCTATAGACACCTCAGAAATGACTGTATATGACTCAATAGAAAACTCCGCTGATACCATCCCTTGCGCACAGGTGGTAAAAGAAGTAGCTAGTAGCAAAACAAATCGAGGGCCCAGCAGGAAGGGTAAAGTGAACAAAAAGAAGCAAAGTAGATCAGCAGGAGGGACAAAAAGCAGGGGGTAGATAGTGATTGAAGAGTTCGAAGGAACGCCAGCAGGGAAGCAAATCCGACCGGGATGGTTGGAGAAGGTAATGTGCGATTTTTAAAAACGCATGGAAACTTTCATCGTGAACCAATTAAAACCAACAATAAGTAAGCTAGACAAAGCAATAAATGAACTAGCAAAGCAGGGTAAATGCAAGGGTATAACTGATAGTAAGCAAATGGCAAATCACCCCGTAGCCACGACTAGGTCAGGGGACCAGGTAGTGGGCAGAAATAACTGTGTGAGTAACGAGCACTGCACTATAGTACAAGTACATGACATACCCGTGGTCACAGTACAAGGAGAAAGGGGCAACCCTAATCAAGGGGGGGGAAAAAGTCAAGGAAAAGACACCACAGAACATAAATCCCACACTCCTACAACCAGGTATTGTAAAAACTCATGGTTGCTCAGAAAAAGCCCAACTAGGCACAAGCATTTAGACATCCCTACTGACTATGTACCACCACGCATAAACTTATCACCTGAAGCTTGCCCCTATGATGTTGTTTTTACGGGGGTCCCGGCACTTAGGGCGGGGGAGAGAGAGTCGCATGGTGAGTTAAAAACTAAAATAATCAAGTGGCTAAACATACACAGGCCCCTGAGGGGAGGAAAATGTGTGGAGATTTTGCTTGTAAGAAGAACAAATTGGGTAGGCAGTAGGAGGAAGGATGTGCCAGGAGATTGTATTGTGGCAAATTTTAGGGACACTGATTTGGTGAAATACATACTGGGTGGTTACAACAAAAATCATACCAGCACAATATGTCCCTCACCACTAGGATATTTTTACCCAAGGAGTCATGCCCCAAATCCTCTGTACTATGCACATGACAGATCAGGATACGGAGGAGCAAGTAGCTGGTCAAGAGGGGAAGTGCAGAGAGGGCAGGATCTTACACAGTGGGAAAACAGATTCAGCCCACTACAATCCCTGGAAGAACTATATTGACTACCCCAACTACCCCACGAAAGGGCGACCAAGCTAGCAGGAAACAAACCAACGGTACAGAGGGGCACGGAAGGCAAGCTACCAAAGAGGAGGGATGCACCCCTAACACACATAGGCAAAGGGGATCAGGGAGCGACCCAGAGTAGGGTGGTGGACCCGCTAACACTAACACAGGGCAAAGAGGACGGGAAAGCAACAAGGGAAGGCTTGAGGGTATTATCTTGGAATATTGCTGGTTTAGCGGGGAAATGTGATAATGGTGACTGGAAAAATATTCTTTGTGGCTATCATATCATAGCCTTCCAGGAGACATGGGCGGTAGACCCATCTCCCTACCAAATAGAGGGCTATAAATGCTTTTTTGTCCCAGCAATCGAAACAAGATCTGGTAGAGCCAAAGGTGGGCTAGCTTTGTATGTCAATCTTGAGCTGGAAGGCTCGTGGTCACAACCATCATGGTCGTCGCACCTAATTCAGGCGGCTGAGTTTCAGGGGCAGGGGCTAAGGTTACTGATATTTAATATTTACAACACAGTTTTAGGGGAAGGAAAACAAGCAGTAATCTAGGAATTAGAAAATTGGCTCAACTATGAGACTAAACTACAGAGAAGGGGTGGCGAACCAGTAGTTCTTATCATGGGTGATCTAAATTGCCACCTTTGCCCCAAATTGATCCCCATAAATGCAGACTGGTTGTCATGCCAGATAGAGAGGGGGCCACACTTTGAGCATACTATGGTGGGAAACACCTTGATGAAGATTTTGGATAATTATGCTTTGACCCACACAATTGACATGGTGACCCCGGGGAGGGATGGCTTCCTTGCTCCAACATTCAAGGGCAGAGGATCCCATTCTATTATTGATTATATGATGATATCCTCCTTTGCAAAGGATAGGGTGAAGGAGGTTAGAATAGACTGGAACCCCTTCAGCGATCACAATCCGTTGATCATGGAATTGGTATATAGTGCCCGACCCCGAAAAAATCAACCGGCCACCACTGTACTGCCCCCGACGGACCAGGGGAGGCGGCTCAGATGGACCAAAATTAATGCAGAGGAGTTCTATAGAACCTTGGTAATAAAAGGCAAACGTCAGGTTGAAGATTGTCTTGACCCCTCAGTAGATGGTGGGTCATTGGTCTCTCTTTTTGAGTCACTAACCAATATGGTAGGTGAACTTTTTAAAGTAACTGGGCCTGTAAAAATGGAATCACAGCCATGCTGGTTTGACTTTGAATGTGCAAGGGCACTTAGGGCCCTAAAGTCATGTCTTAAAACCCATCCCAGGGACAAGCAGGAAGTTGCATTATGCAGAAAACTATACAAGACCAAGGTTAAGCAGAGGAAAATCACGCTCCAAGCAGAAGTGTGGGCGGATCTGCGGGAAGCTGGGGAACAAAGGGACTTCAATGAATTTTAGAGAATTATCAACAGGCCCTGTTTTCTAGAGAGAAATTTCCCAGCAATTAGCTATAACATCCTTCCTGAGCAATGGGTGGCACATTTTAAAAGTCTTTACAACCATGCACGTGATGCTGTGTCCGCAGGGGACTGGGATGGATGTCGGTCTGGTGAAGTGGAATTCTCACTTCAAGAAATCACCCAAGCAATTAGAGGGCTAACACGCAATAAAGCGCCAGGGCCTGATGCTACGCCACCTGATCTTTATCTGAGTAACACTGAGATCTGGGTCCCCATCATGACTAATGTTTTAAACGCAGCTATCATGCCGGGTCTGCCGCGATCTTGGTCCACGGCACTGATTGTCCCTATTTTCAAAAAAGGGAGTAGGGACAACCCCCAGTTTTATAGACCAATATCATTGATAGATGTCCCAGCCAAGTTGCTGGGCAGGGCAGTTTTAAGTCATCTGATGTCATGGACAGAAGAGCACAACATCATAGCAGACACCCAATACAGCTTTAGGCCAGGTAAATCAGCGAGTGACCAGTGCCTTAATCTTTAACTACTAACAACAAATTATACAAAGGTTAGTAAGGGCACGCTCTTTATGGGCTTAATGGACCTGGCTGCAGCCTTCGATAATGTAAATAGGAGCAAACTTTGGGAGCTGATGAGTGGCCTGGGTATTGTGCCTGGACTCATTAACATCTTAAAGGAACTCCACTGGAACACCACTGCCAAGGTCTGCTAGAACACGGGGGGAGTACTGATCCCTTCCCGTGTACTGGCGGAGTGAGGCAGGGATGTATCCTTGCCACATTTTTGTTTTCCCTTTACATTAATGATTAGGAGAGAAGTTTGGTTGCCCTAAATGTAGATTGCCCCAAAATAGGAAATCGTCACATACCGGTTCTATTGTATGCAGACAATGCCGTCCTGCTTGCCAGGACGGCTCTGAGCCTACAACACCTTGTCAATGGGTTTGTGGATTTCATGGACAAATTAAACCTGTCGGTGAATTTGAGCAAATCCTATGTTATGATAGCCAGCAAGAAGCCCTGTAGGAAATTTGCATTTAAAATAGGGTCCCATAAACTAGAAACTGTAAGCTCTTTCTCATATTTGGGCCTTTTGTTTGACAGGGACACAAAGTTTGATCTATAAATTGATGAAAGATGCAGAAAGCTGGTATCTGCAAACGGGGCAATTCACAACTTTGCTCGCAGGTTGGGGCTGTGGTCTCCTGAACAAGTGATGAATTTATATGTAGCGGTAAGCACCGCAAAAGCTTTATACGGGGCGGAGGTCTGGGGCTTTAGGAATGTTAGGCTCCTACAACTGGAGGAAGATAAATTCTTAAGGAGGATGCTGAAGTTACTCCAGGGCACCCCAACAGAAATAACACCCACAGAACTGGGAATTCCATATATCACTGACCTGGTGAAGGTGAGGCCTATTATGATATGGCTCAGGTTATGTGTGAATCCTGTTGCGGAACTAAGTAGGCAAAACGTCAGTGACTGCTTGCTAAAGGACAATTACCTCCATATTCCGTGGTTGAGGTACATTAAAGAGACTTTGGAATCCATCAATCATTCATCACTCTTCAGAGACCCGACCTCCATCACCCCTACATGTAAACACCAAATTAAAAGAGCGCTATTAGATAAATTTGAATCACAAAGATTAAGCACTGACTCTCTAAAGAAATTAGTTGTGGCACATCGCCAAGTGAGCAATGGTGTAGGTTTGGAGCCCTATCTGTTTTTAATGTATAATCACCAGGATAGATTTTTAATGTGTTATTTTAGACTTAACTTGTTACATCACATTTTAGCTTATCCTTCAGGTTTTACAGTGACAGTTGAGTAGAAGGGTGCCTGCGGCTGCGACAATAGGTCTCCGCAGGACACCCTTCATTTTGTACTTTTATGTTCTTTTTATCAAATGCCCCGTCGTAGATTTCTGGTTGACATTTTAAAGAGGCTAAAATCCGCCAAGCCAAGATTGCCCTGAACTTTTTGTAAATGGCTGCTGATACGCATACACTGTGCTCGATTGTAAATTTTTTTAAAGTGTCAGCAAGACTTAGGAAAACCCGAGACTGAATAATGATGAATTAACTTTGAAACTTTTTAAAATTTCCTTATGTAATGTGTTTTTAAACCCTTCGGTTCAGACTAATATTGAATGTTTGTATTTTGTATAAAGCATTTTGTATTATGTACTTTTTATGATGATTTTTTTCATCGAAATAAAGATTTACTGAACTGAACTGAACACTCATGGAATTTGGGCCTCTGAGCTTCAGTGCCAAAGGTGCTCGGGGCTGGGGCTTCAAGCACCCCAATGCACAACTTCAGGATACCTCAGGAAGTAGGTGCAGGTTGCAAAATACAGGATGTCCAGAAGTTCGGTCCCACATCTCTTGTGTCCGCCACAGGTCTCAGCTTTGCTTGAAGCACAGGTCAGCGCCAGAGATATCTGGAAGACCATCTCCTGTGTCACAGATTCTTTAGGATCCAGTAAGAGCCTTGAAAATGCGGACTGGCAAAGATGCAGTTGGTGCCTATTTGAACAGGGTAGTCACTTCCTAATTCCAGTCGTTATGGAATGGCGAAGGTTCAAGATATATGTTGCAGAGTTTCGTCCAGGGTAATCTAAAGTCCTAGGGATTGGGGTTATATACTTATAGTAAGTTTTTGGGTTGGACTAACTCTAAGGTCCCTCCTTTGGGTGATCTGGGGAGGGGGTGGTTAGACCCCTTCCCCTTTGTCTAGTTTCACACCAGAGCTGGGGCTGAGTGCCCCGCAACCAATTTGAACTGGGAAATGCATGGAGCACCTTGTGTGCCACAGGCAGTGTCTGCAAAGCATTCACTAAATGCAACCCTCCTTGCCCCAATACACTAAAGCCTGTCTGGGGAGGTGCCAGCACCTCCCTGGACAGAAAACCCATTGTCCAGGCCTCCCCTGTTGGAGTTTCGTCCTGCAGCAGGCGGGCAGACTCATGTGTGTGGCAGCAACATCCATTTTGTGATGCTGGGGCTCTGTTTAACTTTAACCGGGTTTAAAAGTAACTACATGTCTTTTCCCTCTAGAAGGGTGGAATGCTAGAATTGGTGGGGGGGCTAGTATTCCAAACTGTCTGACACCTTACACAACATGTTTTGATAAAGCCAAACTAAAATTAGCATTAAGATTATAATGCACTTAAGAGTATATGGTATGGCTATATCATAGAACAGCTATAAGGAGATGGTTCTGAAAGCTGCAGAGCAGCTCAGCTCCTGCTAGGGCACCCTCTCACACAAAACCAAGCACTCTGCCTCCAGGATTGTTAAGGCCTGCCATAGGAGTGACTTATAGGTTACTATGTGTCTATATATAAGGTAGATATAGATATACCATATGTAAGTAAGGGGTGATTACACCACCTTACCAGGCTGTAAGTACAGACCTGTGGTGTCAGTTTTGGAAGGCTAACCAGGGGTGGCACAATACATGCTGCCTGCTGCCCCTGGTAGGCCTAGGGTGCACCTATGCCCTGGGTACCTAGAGTTCCATATACAGGGGCTCACAAGGGTGACCCAGTAACCTATCAGGTATTACCCTAAAGTAGATGGTATAAATTTAGAGAGAGTACAGCTAGGCTGCGGGCCTGATTATTAGGACCACAGCTATAGTAAAGTCGAAAAACCAGTGAACCATAGCAAAAAGTGGGGGTAACCATAGGAAACAGACCCTACTCTCCTACAACCTCCCGGAGCAAGGCAGCCCTGCTGCTTCAAGGAGACCCCACACCCTGCACAGACCACACAGCAGGCTGCACCCACCACCACAGCTGAATCCCAGGCCCACCACTAAGAATACAAGTATTCCAAAACTGTGTGTTGGGGTGCCAGAAGAATCTGGCTGAACAGGTGCAGGTGGGCTTCAACCGTATGTCAGCCCAACTAGATGCCATTTGTGGGTGTCTAAGTCCCACCAGGGACCACTCACTGTCCCTAACAGACACCCACAGTCCTCTCCATGCCCTCCAATGGACCATGGCTGACATCGCTGGAGCCCTAACTTAGAGAATAGAACAACTAATCAGTCAGAGTGGCTCTAGCGATGTCACACGGGAGTCCGGAAACATGCGAAGGTTAATGGAGACCATGGACCGGACGGAGGCAGAAAGAGTGGCTGTCATGGCTGCACACCAGCGAGTGGTAGCTGGGTACCTCAATGACCTCAAGACCATCCTCATGGCATTGCTGCCACATCTTTTCCTGCTCGGAACTCCGCGGAGTTTGAGCGTAGTCACGCTGATAGTAATCCCCTGAAGAAGGGCGTAGCCCGAAATGCATCGGGATGTGTGATATATTTGTTACAACGTGTCAATGATTGAGACATTCTATGAATTCGTTTCATCCAATGTTTTAAGTGAAAGTATGCATTCAATACCAGTCAAATAAATCTTGAAAGATGGATGAATAATTTGGTCCTTTTGGCATGAACTTTTGATCAATCTACTGGAAAAAGACCTGTTGGTCCCCCCTAGTTGTGCTCAGAGGTGCTCTCTCCCCAGAAGGGGGAGCTTTGTATTAATTGCTGCCACAAGGCCTGGTGCTGATGCATGTTGCTGCTACCACTACATCCACATCTCCGCCCCCTGAAGTGTCCTTGCCACACAGTGCTGGAGAAAGGTCAGCATCACCCACATGTGAGGCACATGAAACAGCAATGGACGAAGATGCGGAGGATTCTGACTTAATGGTAAGAAGGAAGCAGTAGCATTCACCTCCGCCATATGGCCTGTTTCTGCTTCGTTCTGCCCTTTGCATCATCACCTTCCACTGTCTCCTGATACAGTCTGCGACACTCACCTTGGACCTCAACATGGACTGCCATATTCTGTTTTATTGCCAATGACACAGCAATCAGACTGTGAACTGAACACTTCCTCAACCTCTGGACTTGTCATTCCCTGAAGGACTCTGGCTGGCCCTCCATGGCTGAACACTGTAATGTGGGATTTGCAAGGCCCAGTACTGCTCCAGCAGCAACACTCCACTGAATAAGCATTAAACATTCATGATCACACAGATTTATTGTGTCAATGGCCTTTCAAGTGTGGAAGTATGGATGAATGTAGGGTCAGTGATTCCCCCTTACGTCCATGTTGATCTTGTTGTGGGACTTGGGTCCCAGGGTGACACATTGCCAATTGCGGCCCGGGTGGTGCCAACACTACAACAGAAACACACGTATTAGTTACTTTGTTGTACAGCTCAGGATAGAACCACGCACAGAGCCCCGGGATCATTGTTCAGATCCTTAAGCTGGACTGGCATACGCCAGTCCAGCCCACTCTGCTTACGCTCACAGGAGGGAACAACCACACTACTTGGCCCAGGTCTTCATTGTAGTAATCTGCTGGTCACAGGTCTAGTTATCAGCATGCCACAGCGACTCCCTCATGGCTGGTGTACACCCACACCACACCCATCTAGGACACGTGTCACAGGACATGTGACCCTGCCAATAAAAAGGGCTGGGCGCACGTGTTCAACGCCATTTCTACTCTTTATCTGAGTATATCCGTGTGGTGTTCATGTAGGAATGAGGTCCTAGGGCCCTGCTACATCACATTCCCCCTGCCCGGAGGTGACATGCTGTTGTCGGCACCACAGTACTCAATCATACAGGGTCATGGCTTGCTGGGCACAGACTTGGTGGCACCGGATGTCAGAGAGTAGGATCTGCTTCTTATAGTTACCCCCACTTTTTGCTGATGATTCACTGTTTTTGACTTAGTCTGTCTTGGATCCTGCTATTCAGGACCCCAGGCTAGCTGTTTTGTCCTCTAAATTGATTGTATGTACTTTAGGTACACTCCAGATTGGATTCTAGGGTACCCCTATTAGTCCCTAGTATATGGTATACTATGTACCTAGGGCATAGGTACACCAGAGGACTCCCAGGGGCGGCAGCATGTATTTTGACACCCCTGAGAGGCCACTCAAACTGACACCACAGTTCTGCTACTGCAACTTGTGTAAGGTGGTGCCTGCATCCCTTACTTAGATATAGGTTCACCTTTCCGCTGCATATTTAAACCTATCAGTCACCCCTATGGCAGGCCTTATCAATCCTGAAGGCAGGGAGCTGGGTTTTACGTGAAAGAGTGCCCATGTGTCAGGATTCCCCGGCCGCTGGTAAATCACTGCCTGCAGCTCGAATCTGTATCGGGCATGAAAACTACAATTCCCATGATTCCTAGCGCGGCGCGTAGGAATGACGATATGCAACCAGGAAATGGAATATTACGGAGGCAGTGGAAGACGCCTTGCCGATTATTCCTTCCTGGCGAGCAAGTAGGATTGCTCGTGTGACTTGTTCTTCGCTTGGTGCTGTCTTTGGTGGGCTGAGGTAAGCTCACGCCGGATTGTACTTTGGACCCGTTGGAATACTAGGTGGGGCTTAGGAAGCGCCCGTAATGGTAGCTGATATCCCGATTCTTGGAACACTGTTTTCACCGCCTTGTGGATTACTTGGGAGGGGCTTAGGAAGCGCCCACATCGCGTTTTGCGAGCTTCATATTCAGGTTTCCCCGATCAAGGGGGTGCTTGTATTGTGCTGAATTATAACTACTGTTTCCGTTATCTCCAACTTGGTTGGGTTCTATTTTCTGGTTGGATACTGAGGCTAAGTATCCTTGTACTTGTGGAGAAGTGTGGTTCCTGCTTTTCCTTGCAGAGACGTATCTGCAGGGGAGTTAAGTCCTTAACAACCTTTGATTTATGCTGGGCTGTTTTCTTTTTGGTTCTTTGTTCTTGGATTAGTACCCTACAGACTCCCATTTTAGGTGGTTGACATAGGCTTAGGGTGCTTTGTGCTCTTGCCTGTACTATATATTACTCCACATCGGAGGGGATGTTGTTTTCTTTTCACTGGACTGAGTGATAGGTTATGTGAATTCTTATTGGCCTTCATGTCCTCTTCCATTTCTCAGTAGGGTAGGTGTTTAACGTTCTTCCTCATATACTGTGCTTTTGAACCCTATCCATAGAGGCGGGCAGGAAGGGGCATATTTATGGTCTTCTTTATGTATTTAAGCAGGAAAGTCTGGGAATTGAGAAGACGCCTGTTCTGTCACATTTCGTTCCAACATACCTGTATGTTCTTTCAGGTGGGTGACAAACATAACAAATTTGGTAGAGGGAATTTAGGTCTAGAGTGACTCTCCCATTTATCCCCTGCTTTATATATTACAGGTCTCCAGCTCCAGCCGCCCAGCTGTTCCCCTCCGGACTTCCCTATTTTTCCCCCGCTTGATCTCCTTAATAGTCTGTGTTACTAATAGCCAGACTTGGGATGATCTAGAGGTGGGCCCCTTTATAGCATCAATCCAATCCTGAGGAGCAACGACGACAGGCCTGACAGAATAATCGGCCCACGAGTTCTTCTCCTCCTGGTTGGGTTGAACAAAGGGATGGCCACTTTAGACGATGTCCTGGCAGCGTTAGCTTTAGTGCAAACAGAATTAGCCACCTCACGTCAAGAGACCGCCGCACTGCAGGCTCGGTTTGATGCCGCACAGCATAACCCTTTTGATGCAGGGCCCCTGCCCCTCCACCTGCCTCAGTAGTGGTAGAAATGCCTTCCCCTGTCCCATTGGCCCCCCCCTGAACGATTTCTGGGTGATAGAAAAAAGGTACAGGTATTCATGACCCAGGTATTGTTACACTTCACTTGTAAACCTAAGTGTTTCTTAACCAACCAAGCCAGGGTTTCTTTTCTGATTTCATATTTGGGTGGAGAAGCAGCTCAGTGGGCGGTCCCCATAGTGAAGAGTAATGACGCTATTCTTTATGATTGGGATCTGTTTAGAACAGAGTTCGAAAAGACCTTTGATCGGCGGGCCGAAACTTTTTCCGCTGATAAAGAATTACTTGTTCTTAAACAGGGCTCTTCCGACTTAGTCACATACCTGAACCATTTTCGGAGGTTGATAGCGGAAACAGATTGGCCTGAGGCAAAGCAAATGGTTCTGTTCTACCAGGGACTCACAGAAAACCTAAAAGATGTCATCGCTCAAGTTGAACCCCAACCTACGACATGTGCTGCCTTTATTGATTTGGCCTTACGTTTAGACCACAGACTACGAGAACGAAAAGGAGAACAAGGAAGAAAAGACAGACCATTACTTTTGGGTGAAAAGCCGGCCACTGGGGAGAAGCCTGAAGGTAAAGCAGAACCAATGGAAATCGGAGTGGTACGGGCATCCCTAACCCCGAGTGAAAGAGAACATCGCCGTAAATTTGGGCTCTGCCTTTATTGTGGAAAGAAAGGACACTTCTTAAGGGAATGCCCTGTGAAACCTAAGGGGGGTCGTTACCGTTCAGGACAGGTGGCAGTATCCACAGTTGAAAAGGGGTCGGAAAACTCCAACGCTTGAGTTTACCAGAAGGGAGAAACTCGAGCACTCACTTCATCCCTTCAGTGACAGAAGAAGACTACGTGGGAAACCACCTATTCTTTCTGGATATGGAGTTGTGGATAGACCACAACCCCAAGAACATTAGAGCTATGATCGACTCCGGAGCCACTGGCTGTTTTATGGATTTAGCGGAAGCACGGCGTTTGGGGGTAATTCCTGTTACCAAGTCTGTTCCTGAGGCTGTCTTTGCGGTGGACGGACATGAACTGGAATCTGGCCCTATCAACCAACATACGCCTGAATACGAGATGTGGTATGGGAAATACCATACAGAAAATATATCCTTCAACCTCATTCATGCCCCTATATACGGGGTAATATTGGGACTTCCTTGGCTGAAAAAACACGAGCCCACCATCAGTTGGACGGATCAGTCCTTGCAGTTCAGCTCCGCTTATTGTCAAGAACACTGCCTTCGAGAGGATTCACGACCTTCCATGGCTCTGGCCGCTACTCATCACATTTCCACGGCCGCAGAGAAGGATGTAGCACTACCTCGTTGCTATCAAGAATATGAAAAGGTGTTCAGTAAATCAAAGGCTGAACTGCTCCCTCCGCATCGTGAATACGACTGCCGTATTGATTTGACGCCGGGGTCTGTGATTCCCTGTGGTAGGATCTACGCTCTGTCACAACCCGAAACTGAACATCTCCGGGAATACTTGGATGACCTCCTTAAGTTGGGATTCATTAGGCCCTCCAGATCTCCAGCGGCTTCCCCGCTTTTTTTATCCCTAAAGCAAATGGGGAGTTACGTTGCTGCATTGATTACAGGGGATTAAATGCCATATCGATAAAAAATCAGTACCCGCTCCCATTGATACCCGTGTTATTGGAGCAAGTGAGATCCGCCACCATTTACACCAAATTGGACCTGAGAGGAGCCTATCATTTAGTGAGAATGCGAAGTGGCGATGAGTGGAAGACCGCTTTTAAAACACTGTACGGGCTTTTTGAGTACCTGGTGATGCCCTTCGGGCTCTGTAATGCCCCAGCCTCTTTTCAATTTTTTTTGAATGAGGTGTTAAGAGACTTTTTAGACATCTTCGTAGTCGTCTACATCGATGACATCCTGATTTATTCTAACGGGGAAATGGAACATAAAAAACATGTAAGTCAAGTCCTTCACGCCCTACAACAGAATCATCTGTATTGCAAGTTAACGAAGTGTGAGTTCCATGTCACCACTGTTGAATTCTTAGGAGTTATGCTCACTCCTTCAGGTCAAGTGATGGCGGAACGAAAGATACGTGCAATCGTGGAGTGGCCGAGACCTCACAACATCAAAGACAATCAACGACTCCTTGGTTTTGCGAATTTCTATAGGAGGTTCATCGCTCACTTCTCTGACATGGTAACTCCACTTACTAAGCTAACCAGGAAGAACACTCCCTTTGAGTGGGGTTTAGCAGAACAGACGGCTTATGAACGATTGAAAACTGCTTTCACTACTGCACCGGTGCTAACCCATGCCGATCCAAAACTCTCTTTTGTGGTGGAAGCGGATGCTTCTGAACTGGCTGTTGGAGCAGTGCTCTCCCAAAGGAATGAGAGTACCGGTCATCTCCATCCCATTGCCTTCATGTCTCGAAAATTGAACATCGCGGAGCGCAACTAAACCATTGCGGAAAAAGAACTGCTAGCAATCAAGGACGCCTTCGCAGAATGAAGGCATTGGTTGATGGGAGCCTCTCAGCAAATTACGGTGTACACCGACCATCGTAATTTACAGTTTATGCAAGCGGCTCGTCATCTTACCCCTAGACAATTACGCTGGATGCTGTTTTTTGCCGAATTCCACTTTATGGTCACATTTCGCCCAGGTTGTGATAACCGGAAGGCAGATGCACTCTCGCGCCAAGAAAACAGCCCAGCAATGACTGCAACACCGGAGAAAAGCATCATTGATCCCAAGAAAGTGGTAGGAGTGATACACACAGAAGAGTTTCTTTACAAGGTCAAGAGTGGGATACAAACCTTTGTCTGGAAAACATGGATCCGCCTACATCCAGAGTGGAAAATTCGACAGGGGTTACCAAGAAGGGGTACACAGCTGCTCCTTCCTAAGTTAGCCTTAAGACAACAGGCTTTTCAATGGTGTCACGATCTGCCATGTGCAGGACACACAGGAGGAAAGAAAACATTGGAGAAAATGCTACGCTTGTACTGGTGGCCTACCATCCGTCCTGATGTATTTGCATGGGTACAGCGATGTGACACTTGTTCTCAGGCCAAGAGTGATCATCGTCCCACACAGGGACTTCTGCAGAGTATGCCAACTCCTGTGAGTCCTTGGGAGAGCTTTTCTGTGGACTTTGTGGTTGGTCTCCCTAAAGATCGGGGGATGACAGCTATAGTGGTAATTGTGGACTACTTGACTAAATTGGGTCATTTCATTGCTTGCAAAGGGGTCCCAACTGCCTGCCAGCTTGCCCATTTACTGCTCCTTCATGTAGTCCGGTTACATGGACTACCCAAGGTTATTGTTTCGGACAGGGGAGCCCAGTTTACTGCTAAATTTTGGAAGGTTTGGTGTGACAGGTTACGCATAGCTTCTTCCTTGTCTACCAGCTTTCATCCCCAAACAGACGGTCAGACCAAAAGGCTGAATCAAACACTCAAGCAATACTTGAGATGTTTTGTTGATACTACTACTGAGGCATGGGTTGACTGGTTATGGACTGCTGAAGTGTCATATAATGATGCTGCGCTTTCTTCTACTTCCTACACACCCTTTTTCTGCACCTAGGGTTTCACCCTAGATTCACCCCTTTGAGTGTCCCATCCTCAGAAGTTCCAATCCCTCAGTTACAGGCACGGTTGGTGCAGTTGCGGGAAACCGTACTACTAGCAAGGAGGAATCTTGAGAAGGCTAAACAGAAATATAAGGCAAAGGCTGATAAACATCGAAGATCTTGTCCTCTTTACAGCAAGGGAGACTGGGTATGGTTGTCCACAAAAAATATCCGCTTCCGCATAGTGTCTTCAACCCTAGGTTTATTGGCCCTTACCAGGTGATTCGCCACATCAACCCTGTGGCTGTGAAACTGAGACTTCCAGTACATTTCAGGATTCATCCCGTGTTCCATGTGTCACTGCTCAAACCAGCAAGGGGTCCTCGTTCTAAAGCCCCTGATCCTGTGAAAGTACAACAGGATGTTGAGTACGAAGTGAGGAGCATCTTGGACGCTCGTAGGGTGCGAGGCAAGCTCCAGTATTTGGTGGCATGGAAAGGCTATGGGCCGGAGGAAGACTCTTGGGAACCTGGTGGTGCTATTCATGCCCCTAGATTGGTTAAGAGGTTCCATCTGTCTCATCCGGGCAAACCTGGCGGCAGTCAGGGAATCTTGCAAGGGGGGGTGTTCTGTCAGGATTCCCCGGCCGCTGGTAAATCACTGCCTGCAGCTCGAATCTGTATCGGGCATGAAAACTACAATTCCCATGATTCCTAGCGCGGCGCGTAGGAATGACGATATGCGACCAGGAAATGGAATATTACGGAGTCAGTGGAAGACGCCTTGCCGATTATTCCTTCCTGGCGAGCAAGTAGGATTGCTCGTGTGACTTGTTCTTCGCTTGGTGCTGTCTTTGGTGGGCTGAGGTAAGCTCACGCCGGATTGTACTTTGGACCCGTTGGAATACTAGGTGGGGCTTAGGAAGCGCCCGTAATGGTAGCTGATATCCCGATTCTTGGAACACTGTTTTCACCGCCTTGTGGATTACTTGGGAGGGGCTTAGGAAGCGCCCACATCGCGTTTTGCGAGCTTCATATTCAGGTTTCCCCGATCAAGGGGGTGCTTGTATTGTGCTGAATTATAACTACTGTTTCCGTTATCTCCAACTTGGTTGGGTTCTATTTTCTGGTTGGATACTGAGGCTAAGTATTCTTGTACTTGTGGAGAAGTGTGGTTCCTGCTTTTCCTTGCAGAGACGTATCTGCAGGGGAGTTAAGTCCTTAACAACCTTTGATTTATGCTGGGCTGTTTTCTTTTTGGTTCTTTGTTCTTGGATTAGTACCCTACAGACTCCCATTTTAGGTGGTTGAGATAGGCTTAGGGTGCTTTGTGCTCTTGCCTGTACTATATATTACTCCACATCGGAGGGGATGTTGTTTTCTTTTCACTGGACTGAGTGATAGGTTATGTGAATTCTTATTGGCCTTCATGTCCTCTTCCATTTCTCAGTAGGGTAGGTGTTTAACGTTCTTCCTCATATACTGTGCTTTTGAACCCTATCCATAGAGGCGGGCAGGAAGGTTCACAAGTTCACAACTCAGTCATGCTCCTCTATCCTCCTCCTCCAGACTCCCCCTATCCATTTCCCTCAAGGCAGATGGCTGGATTATGCAGAATCAAGAAACTTTGGCTTCGTAGACGAGTTCCCTCAAGTGGGACTGGAATTACTGACAACATGCTGATTGCTGACAGTGACTTCTGGAATTGACAGGAGAGGCTGCCCTGTGGGCCTTCACTTTCAGAACAAGATGCGGACAAAAAGTAGAACAGGTAATGAATATGGCATGCAGTGGACAGCAATGGCTGTTTGGCTCTGATTAAAGCAATTGTTGTTTGTTTTTTTGTGCATGAAATGAATCATATGTCTTCTGTTATTATTTAATATTTTACACACTAAATGTTACTCAAGTCTACTCTGTTTTATTTTACCTTGTTTAATTCAAATTGTACTTCAACTTCAGGGGCCACTACGTTGCATTTTCCAATATGCAAAATGTCCTTGGACTCACTGTTTGCCAATATACCATGATGATGATGAGTGTTGAGGATCAAAGTTAAATAATATATATTTTTTCTTTACAGTCACTTACCCGGGATTATTGGATCATCATCGTCGGTTTACGGAAGAACTATGGCCAATTCGTGAGTGGCAAACAGGTAAACCAGTCAACAACAACTACTACAGCAGAACTACATGTCTGTCTAGTCGTGGTATGGAGTGGTCGAGCCAGCATAGTGTTGTTATGCCAGAGTCCAGGCAGCAGTTCATGTAAAATTGTGGCTATGTGGCTTGTTGCATACAATTAAATATGCTTTGTCTGTCTGTGTCAAAGAGGTATGCTACATCAGGTTGCTTCACTCATTGGTGCCTGCCTTGACCGTCTGCATGGCCCTGGCCTGCGGTGTGCTAAATATTACTATCCTTGAAAAGGAGACACAGGGTAAGCACTATAGAAATGATGCTTGTAGTAATACTGTTGCCTCAGAAACCGAAAGTGTTATTTTTGCACTACACAGCGTATCTTATATTTTTTTCTCCGTCGTGTTTTAATATCACTTCCTCTTTTTCCATCAACAATTACAGGCCAGCTTTTACCCTGTGCGATGGAAAAAATGATTAACTCAGGCTTACCATTAGCGATCCGCAAATCCGCATCCGCCAGGCAGGCAGTAGACAGTGTGTCTGGTCACCAAGATTGATAGACAGAGCGTCAGATGGAATGGAGGAGTACCGCAAATAAGAGGAATCGGTGGATGCATGCAACTTCTCAAATTCAACAGGACAACTACAACATACAGTTACAGTTTCCTCTTCACTTCTCCTTATCTTTTAAATAATGTTATTGTTGTGAACTTCTATGAGTGTGACTCTGTGCATTTGTTTGCTCTCTGCTTCAAATTCATCCCTCAAGCCATTGTATACGTTTTTCTTTGCTATTTTTAAAACTAATTTAATGTACTAAGTGTTCATTCTCTCTGAGGGCAGACAGGCAAGTGAAATTGCGTAATTACTGCAGCCCTGTACTGTCACATTGTTTCTTCATAGTTAGTAAGTTGTAGAAAGTACTACTTAGTTATCAGTAACCTAATCATCTATTTATCAAACAACTTCATGCATGCAATAGTGCACTTCGTTTATGTCCCTTAAAAGATTTATGGATTTCTTCATATCCAAAGATTTGTTTATCTTCATTTGTTGTTTGTCCATGCTGTGTTTTTTTTTATCTCTCCATAAAACTTTCCCAAAAACTCACATTCCCATCCAATTTTCAAACCCTAACCCTCTTCCCCCAGGCTGTGTGGTTTTCATTGAGGTGTGACTAAATGACAACAATAAATCCACACACTTGCTGGGGAGGATAAGATCAAAGCAACAGAAAAATCATTCAAATCAGAATTTCATGTGCGCCATCGTGGATTGATCATCAACAACATCCTCCTCCTACACGTGATGAATCGAATGCTTAATGCTTACGCTGCTGTGTCCTTCGCCTTCAATACTATTTCTTATTGTAGCCATACTCCACGCAACTAGTTATTATATTTTGAATACTTTAGCACTGCTTAGGCTACAATTTATGGCACTGTTCTCTACCGTACTATCTATCGTACTGTT
Organism: Lissotriton vulgaris; assembly: GCF_964263255.1. Lineage (NCBI taxonomy): Eukaryota > Metazoa > Chordata > Amphibia > Caudata > Salamandridae > Lissotriton > Lissotriton vulgaris. The sequence continues at coordinate 455,388,632 of NC_141696.1, read as the reverse complement.
CTAATGCTACGCTCAGGCCACTCAATGTTTCATTTCCTTTTATTTCATATGCTGCTACTGCAGTGTGTACCACTACTACTCCCAGCACAACATTGACATTTCATCCGTCCTGGATTCCATACCCAACCTTAATTGCCATTTGCCATGCAGCCAGCCCTGTGCCTAGCCCTATTCTCAAACATGAATCACAGGTAAGATAAGCATTTTGGGGAGGTAGAATAATGGGCTAGGACTCGGAGGAGAGGAGAGACTGACGGTAGTACTAGTAAAGTACTAGTAGGGCAACTGAATTCACTAACTCTGTTAGTGGCACTTTTGTACATTTTTGGACGTTTAGATAATTCATGCTGGTAAGTTTGAGGAAACCAAAAGTACAGTAACCCCCGCCCACCACCACACAAAATATTATGAACGCGTATACTATGTTTAAGTATGTAAAATAAATAAATATATTTTCCCTAACAAAAATAAACTATTCAAAAGGCCCAACTCACCCCCCTCCCTAACCCCACCCAATGTTAAAATGTCCTTCAAAACTCCCTTTGAATCCCCAACGCCCAATTCCCACCCCCCAGCAGTCTTTAAAAAAGGGGCAAGGGACAGTCACTTCTTCCGGCGGTGTCCTGTGGACAGGTGGTCCTGCATCTCTTTGGGGAGGTCCCGGAGCTGGCGCTGGATCTTCTCTACCACACGCTCCAGGGAGTCCACTCTCCTATGGAGGCAGAGCTGACATGCCATCCAGGCTCTGGGGGGGCAGTTGGTGTTATACCTGCTGCTGCGTGGCGGCGGGAGGCTGTCAGACCACGGCGCCATACAACTGGAGGCTGGTGGCCTCGGGGGCACCTGGAGGAGGATGCAGTTGTTGCCGCCTCCTCCTTCTGCTCCCGAGCCCACAGCCACCGATATTCAGCACAAATGGCCTCCAGCTTCCGGGCCCTGGCCCAGACAGCCATCTCCTTCCTGGTGAGCTTTTGTGGAGCTTCTATATGAAGAAAGAAAGAAAAATACTGTAACCAATACTCTTTAACATTAACACAAAACAATTCAATAGAAAGTTGTCTCACAGTAACACTAGCAACTTGCAAGCACAGTATAACATTTTGGCATGTATCTTTTCACCGTCTTTGTAGGCCTGTAACATTAGTGGGAGTCTCAGAAATTCTACTAGCAGCACTATAGATCCAGTTCATAGTCAGAGAGTCAGTGAGTACACGAGTCTTCTTCTTTTTTTTCTCTTGTTTTGCGACAGAAATTACTTGTACGTGAACTTGTACCAGGTCACTCAGCTTTCACCCAAGAAAAACAGACACAATCCATGATGACGCAGACTCGAATTACTTTAAGCAGCACATGCAGGTGGGGATAGGGAAGCTGTTACTTTTCTATAGGGGTGGCACTGGCCATACTCGGTTACATCAAGGGCTACTGCTCAATGTAATTTATATTTCACACTGACCCCCCGGACCTTGACTACTACAAAAGGAAAATGAAGATTATTCATTTCTGATCATATATCCTGCCGGTCACATGATCTTTGCTTATATGATGGATGACTTTAGGCGCTTTGTTTTGATAGATTGAGTGAACAACGGTGATAGTCCATCCATGACACAGCTGCAAGAAAATGATTAAAATAGAGAGTGAGTGTGGTACCCATAATTGCCAGAGGAAGGGACTTGACTTGATATAATGTCAACTATACAATACATACACAATAATTGCTGTGCTTGCAAAGTAAACTACTGTACTGTTAGTCAAGGGAGTATTTTTGAACAATCACAACTTCTAGTATCTGGATTTCCTCTGCTTTGCTACTCTGGCACGGACATGCTGTTCAAAATAACACTCTTCATCCATTGAGCGCCTGCTCTACATACACGTCTGCTATCTATGAGGTTGAAGATACCATCCAGGCTTCCAAAGTAAACGTCTATCATTCTTCTTAATGTCTCAACTGTACCAACTTTACTTTTTCTCAACAACCAACTAACACCCTTTTCATTTTTTATCTTGACTTGCATTTGAGTTTCACCCAAATGATATATTGCAATCCACACCACACCTTCTTTTTCTGATTCACCCACACAGGCAGTCATCTTTTCTTTCTCCTCCAACCATCCTTGCTTCAAGCAGCCATGCAATTGATTCCTTCCTATCAGCCACCTCTGCCTGCATTCAAAACACGTATCATTCTTTACAGTCATAAATGTTATGACTCGCTCGTCCTTCCTTTCACCATTCTTTCCCTTTTCGTTCATCACATCCCTCAAGTTCATCTGACATGACTTGGCTTCACGATAAAAGTTTCCCAGCTGAGTTGAAGTCAAATAGAGGGGGCTATTGCTTACTCGAGAACTACCGTCGCTAATGCTTTTGCTAAGTCAAGGGTGACTGTCTTCTCCGTGATTGGCAAAAATGTAGTTCTAAATTAGTAACTGTTTTTAACAGTACAGTGTACTTGTACTAGTGTACTGTTTACTGTACAGTACATCATACACTCCTTTGCAAGCATACTCTAAAATGTCAATAAGTAAGGAGTATAATAACTTACCACCGTCCGCCGCTACTGAGCCATCCCCCACAGCTCCTCCTGGTGGCACTTGTGGCGCCGCCGGATCACCCCCTGGAGTGGACGCCTCCGCGCTGCTGGCCCCGGCACTGGTGGTGGTGGTAGTATGTGTCGCATCCGATGTTGTGACGCCTAGAAAAAACATCCCATATTTTCAGATGCCATACACCACCCCCTATTTTGTCTCGTAATGGAAGAAAATGTTAATACATAACCAATTTTTAATTATTGGGAATGAAAAAAAGTGACGGTTTTGGGGAGGGTGTTAACCTTTTATATGCTTAGCCATTACATGCTACACTTTTTGGCACAACTGATGAAAGCTTGCTTTTTAACGTGCACCATTTTTCTAATTACAGACAGAAGATTCCATTGCCCTTCTGCCAACAAGAGCTTTTTAATTCGCCACCTGCTTCTCATCACCACCAGTACTTAAAGTTCAAACAAGGTGAGGGCTCCCACACAGTTATTCTAATAATTAGATGTGTTAAGTTGAAGTATATTGATTATAGGGAAGGGTGTTTAAACTTTACCGTCATATATCACTACTGCTCGCTCGTAATACTGCGCTATTAAAAATAAAAAATTGTTTTTTATTTCTTATTTGAAAATAAAACTTTAAAACTAAAAAACACTGTGTGGTTTTTGTTCACAAGTGAGTGAGCGGAAGGGTTTGCACGACTGTACTTTGCAAGCATGCTTCCGTGACCCTGATAGGTCGGGACTCGGCGGTAGTCTTTTTCTATTCTTCTGGGACGTATAATCATTGGTCAGACACAGTAGATAGTCGGCCAGGGGATTGGGGGTTCAACTTCTGTTCGGACTGAGGTATGTGGAAAGTCGAACTGCACCCATTATCAACAATGTCGTATTTCTCTTGTCCATACTTCTGTATGTGCAGAATAGTCCCAGAAACACTAGCGGTATGGTATGTGCTCCTACCAAATCAAAAAAAGCCAACTACTAGCTTATTCTTGGTGGACACATTAACATTTTCTTTTTGGAAATTGTCAAAGCATTTACATTAAGAAGACTGGAATAGACAGCAAGGACAACCCAGAGGACTGCACTCAGTGCCTCGAGCTATTGCTGGATCGGAGTTTTGTTTAACACCATTTGCCGACTGGGCAAGCTTAGCTACCTACACAGACCGAATCAAAATAATAGTAAATAGTAATAGCACAGAGAGTGATAGTAGAGGCAGGAAAAGAATGTAGAAACAGTCTACAAGAAGATCAAAGACTATTTTGTAAAAAATAGAATTAGAAAACAGTTTTGAATGAATAGGTGCTGTAAACGTTAGGGAAGTATAATTATTAATATTAACATTACAACAGAACAACTTACTGGGGCCAGCAGAAGAGAGCTCGGAGATTCGAAACCTGCCCACCTTGTTCCGCCGGTGTCGCTGTCATCCTCTTGCCCCTGAGAGTTGCAGATGATCATGAAATGAACACATACATGGATGATTGTTTTTTTTAAAATATTTGATTTCTTTGACCACAATCTAAAATTATCTTGGGGAAACAAAATACCAACAATTGCACTACATGTATTGACCTATCTGATCTGGTCAACTAGGAGGATAGTACAGTATAGCTGGATTCGCAGACCATCTACTTGGAAAGTTATGTAAATCACTAACTAAACCAACAACAGAAAGGTTCTACTGTGACTGCCAGGACTCAGCAGCACGCGACGTGATAGACACAGTCCGTCATCATGATTGCAGACCACTAAAAATGTCCTACTACTAGTAACGAGTCATATTATACTCAAACTATCAATCCACCACTATCTCTTCTTCTTAGTGGCAGCAGGAGTACAAAGGAAGGACTAGACTTGAGTCTCTAGTCTCTCTAGCATTACGCAGTTCTGTAAAGTACTCCACTCATACATAATCCGGCTAAATGAGCACAAGGTTGCAAACAAGTAAGCATAGTAGCAACGCCACTGAGCAGGCGAGCACCTGCAATCACAGAAGCTATAAACATTAATTTACCTGCAATGTAATCGAATCTGCAGCATTCTTGCTCTTCGGGAAAAACATATATTAGCAATATAATAACACAGAGCAGAAGAAAACAAAGGAGTTATTAAATAGGGATCTCCACGCCTAGCAGATCGAGCAGGTCCGGCTCCCGGTCAAGGAGGTCCGCCCACCGGTGCGTTGACTGATGGTAGGTGCGCCGGACCCCCAACTCCCTAAACATGGCACACCTTATCCCAGAGCTGGCGATGCTCCTGGAGGCCATACCCTGCACCATGCCTGCCGCCTGCTGCGACGGTCATCGGGAGGTGGCACTGAACATAAAAGGTAAGTGCGGCCACCTCCACCGTGCTGAAAATCTGCCCGGGTCAATACATCCTTCCCCCTTAATCGCCCGCAAGGGAGCCGGGAACGGGGTGCGGGACCCTTCCCTTGTTCTTCTCGGCTCCCTTTGCCATGGTCTTGGACAGGAATGAAAATAAATAGGAAAGAGAATAGGGAAAAAGAAAATAAAAAAAAGAGTTAAAAAAAGTAGTTTTAAAGTAACCAAAGGTAGAAAAAACACAAAATATAGATGTAGAAAAATAGAGGGCTAGATAATGAGTAAAAAAAGATCAAAAAAAAGTTCAAACAAACCAAGGATTGCAAAGGTTAGAGCAGGATAGAAAAAGCATGCCCAGAACCATAGCAATGAAAGAAAAACAAGATGGCCGCGTCCATTGAGGACAGTGTGGGTAAGTTCACGCGATATTTCCCCAGCGAAAATGCAAAAACGGATGCGATGACGTAATTGCACCCGCACGTTGGAAATGCCCAATGCGAGCATGCAACTAGCGCCCGGAAACGGAAATACTCACCTCGAATACTTAAAACCAGAGGGCCACGCCCATGTACGACCGCATGGGTAACTTCGCGGTCGGCGCACTGAAAAAACCGAACACGCAAAGCGCTCCGCGAACACGCACAAATAAAAAAATCTGCAAATTCGCGAATTTTGCAGACCGCAAATTCGCTTTCGCGCAAATTCACGTACTGCGAATTCTCAAATTTCGCCATACTTACATACCATAGAAATAAGACACAAAAATTCATGGACACACAATTTATAAGAAATGAGGCCTCGGAGGGCCCTGTAACAAAAAAGGAAATATTACGATCATGAACGCAAGATCAACAACAATAGAGGCCTGGGAGGGCTTGTGACGCGGAAAAAAATACTATCATGCATGCAGAATTAATAAGAATAGAGACCTAAGCACGTGGGGTACTACAGAAATACAACACAGAAATTCATGCATGCACGATTTATTGAAAAAAAGAGACCTGAAGACCCCGTGACTCAGAAAGAAAAAATGTCCTTTATGTACACACAATTTAAAACCATTGAGGGCTGGGAGGGCCACGTGATGCAGAAAATAATACCATTGTGCATGCACAATTTATAAGAATAGAGATCAAAGCACGTGACACACTTCAAAAATACGACACAGAAATTCATGCGCGCTGAATTTATAAGAAAAGAGGCCTGGGAAGTCCTCGTAACACAGAAGGAAATATTACGATCAAGAACGCAAGATCAATAAGAATAGAGGCCTGGGAGGGCTCGTGACGCAGTAAAAAATAATACTATCATGCACGCACAATTTATAAGAATAAAGGCCTTAGCATGTGGCGTACCATAGAAATAAAACACAGAAATTCATGCACACAAGAGATGCGTGGCTGCTGGGCTTGGGCTGAGGATAGGACTGCCTGACAGTAGAGGCTGGGCAGCTGGGTCTGGTGTGGACTGGGCCTGGAGGGGAGGCTGATGGTGTGACGGCTTCTCCTACCTTTGCTTCTGTCATGTCTTGTCTTGTCTTCAAAGGCTGGTGCTTTGGCTGGGCCTGGGGCTGGGCTGGGCGTGGGCCCCGCCGCCACCACGCCTATGGTGGCTTGGCAGGGTGGCAATAGTAGTGACACCACATCGAGTGTCACAAGTCCTCCTCCACTTCAGCAAACAGTTCGTAATGCAATCGACAAGGACGAGAGTCTGTCTGTCACCACAGCACAGGCAGGCAAAAGAGAGTGTGTTCACGCCTATCCCCCCATTATATGGGAACCGTGGAGGCTGACCAAACAATGCCCAGGGTCGTCATTGGTAGTATTTTCGTGCGCTACAAGAATGACAGCCCTGGGGGACCTCCTTTTGGCTAATTTATTGGCTTCCAGGCTTAGTAATAGCAAGAAAGCTAGGTGGTGACATCTGGGGTGTGTGGGCGGGTGTGCAGCGCGCATGTGCAAGTTTGAGTGTGTGCACCAACAATTAACAACAGAGAGAGACGGGGTCAGGGTTATCATGTGCGCAGAGGCAGGCCCAGAATCAGACCTCCAATGAGTGATCACTTGTAACCACTCTCGTAGCGCGTGCTGTGCTCTGATTTGACACTAAGAGGGTGTGATGGCATCAAGCCACGGTATCCTCTTGTGGGCGTCCGCCCAGGCTAGTAAATTGCGCACAAACACTACAATGTAGCCTAAAAACTAGCCCACCGCTATGCAGGGGTTTTTCCCGCACAACTGGGAAAAAAGTCACCCAATTGTGCTGGAAATAGCGCAATCTGGCAACCTTGTGTAGAAGGATGAGAGGCTACTTAAAAGTTTATTTGTACAAGAATGGGAGGTTACTTATAACTTAGGATGACAGTCATTGGTTAACCAATATGTACGAGGGTTTCAGAGCTATGATTCGTCAAACAGGATGTCAGATTGATGGACGGCGCACAGTGCCTTTTCTAAAAAATACACGTATGCGCACATTAAGAATATGAAATATCATTTAAAAAATAAAATAAATATAAATATTTACAATGAAAATGTAAGAAATTCGCATAAAAAGAAAGAAATATAATAATTATTAAATTTAGGGTCAGATGTAGGTAATCCCAGATTACCGATTCTTAAATACCGAGTCATACCGATTTGGTATTTAAGAACTGGCAATCGGGATGTAGGTAATTTTACCGATTTAATTACCGAATCGGTATTTACAGATTCGGTAATTACCATTCATTCCTATGGGCCTGGAGGCCCATAGGAATGAATGTCAATTACCGCTTCGGTAATTGGGGGAAACATAGAAGGGTGGCAGGGTGTCACTTTGACACCCTGTTGCACCCCTCAATTGTGCATGGGTGCACATGTTGCACCCATGCACAATTGACCACATGTTGCACCCTTAGGGCATGTATGTCTGCAACATGGCACTGTTTTAAAAGCAAAAGAATGCTTTTTAAAGGGTTTTACTTATTTACCACCACCTTCTAGGTGGTGGTCGATAACAAATTCTTAAACCCCTGTATCACTAATTACAGTGCTACCTACATGTCAAAATACAGATTCGGTAATTTTACTGATTCGGTATTTTACCGAATCAGTACAATTACAAATTCGTTAAAATTACATAATCTGTATTTTAACATCCCAAACTCCAAGTACCGGTCACTGACTATGTCATGAGAGAATGTGACGTCATCAGCAGTGCATTGCGGGCGCACGAGTTATAGTTAGCTGAACTAACTATAACGGGGGAATTTCAAGGGTTTTGTTTGAGTGAAACGTCCAGCTAACTATAACATGTGTGAAACCTATGTTTTTTTCAGTGAATATATATATATATATATATAAATATATATATATATATATATATATAGAACGCTCAAAACCTCGAACCAGTTTTCGAAGGAGACGACACAACGTGGTGGAAAAACCTTTTCTTTTTATTCTTTAGTCGCTATCGACGCGTTTCGCCTGACACAGCAGGCTTGGTCACGATAAAGATTGCTTCAACACATACATACATTTAAAGTGCTCAGTACTCACGTGATACATCACGTGACTAACCAAATCATAGAACTGGAAAAGTTATTTACATAGATTCTCTTCGTGCACAATGTTAAAGTGATACATTTCTTTGCGGGATTATTTTGGATGAATGTTTCGAAGTGCAATATACATAATTAAAGCCTCATGTTTAAAGTGGTAAAAACAGTGAAAGAATGAGCGTGAAACAACAAAAAAAAATGTCATGCTTATTTGCTCAATCCTCTATGCCAATTAAGGACCTTATCACAATGTCTTAGAAAACTAATTCAGCCCACGTGGGCTTTTTGTGATTCACCCAGACCACTATACTGGCAATTATCTTCAGTAATTGACATCCAAATCCAATGTTACCCAACTAGTATTCTAAATGTACATAAAGGAATCAAAAGATTTTATCAAAAAATAAAGCCCCAGTGGGCAAACCCAATCAGTTCTATTTGATATCTGTGAAAACACATATCTAAAAACAATTCCATATATTACTACAACTTTTCTCCTAGAGAAAATGAACTTTGTTATGCAGGAAGTTAAATAAACCACAAAAAATGATTTTCAGATCATAAACAATTCATAGGTGAGTGTATAGATCTTCTTCAATGTTCAATCCATACGGGCTCTTTGTATTTAATTCAACTATGTACCACGACTCCAGTTTGCGCAGTTTTTTCACCCTATCCCCCCCTCTCTCATTCAAGGGCACGGAATCAATTACATAGTAGGATAGACTGCTCACATTTTTATCATGGAATTTTTCGAAGTGTCGGGCGACTGGATATGACCTGTCTGCATTTTTGATCGTCCTCAAATGTTGTAGTACCCGCTGATGAACGGGTTTAATTGTACTACCAACATACTGTAGATAACATCCACAGGATAAAACATATATCGAAAACTCCGTTTTACAGTCAAATTGTCCTTTCATTTTTTTCATTCTGTTTGAGAGGCCTGGTTTGTATGTACTGGTATTTTTCCCATGTTCACAGGCCTTACATTTGCTACACTTTAGGAAACCATCCTTTCTGGCCAACCAATTGCTCATTTTACTTTTTGTTTTTTTCTTTTTTACATTGGTCAGTGTAGTCTTGACTAATATCTGTTTAAAGGATCTTGCCTTCCGAAAAGTAATCAGAGGTCTGGTGGTTAAAGCAGGACCGATAATTGGGTCATTTTTAATGACATGCCAGTGCCTGCTTAATATTTTCCTCACAGATCCATGCAATTTGTTGTAGTTTGTGATTACCCCGCATTCATTCCCTTCCTGTTTTTTCATCTTTCTCTCTTTGAAAAGGACTTCCTCTCTGGTCTTCTGTCTGATTTTGCTAAAGGATGACTTCAGACAATTGTCACTGTACCCTCTTTGTCTAAAGCGCTGTTGTAAGTCACTCAGGGCAAATTCTCTGTCTTCTGGGTCACTACAGTTTCTCAGGACTCTAAGACCCTCCCCATAGGGGATACTGTTCACTAGACATGTCGGATGGAAACTACTGGCATGTAGCACAGTGTTTCCAGAGGTCTCTTTCCTATATATCTTAGTATGTACTTTACAATCTTTTATGTAAACAGTGAGGTCTAAAAAGTTGACAAAATTGAATTTGGTAAAAATTACACAGATTCTGGAATATCTCTAAAAAGAAATAACAGGTACTCATCCTTGAACATAATTGACTGAGCACTCCATAGGAGATAAAGAGTCAGAGATCTCTATCTTTCTTCTGGTTAGATGTTCAATATCTCCTTCTTGCTCTCGGATAATTAACAATTTGCCCTCAGAGTAGTTTCCTAACTTTTTTTCAGTTAGTATGGTACAGACATACCCAAATGTGATGGAGGACAACACACCTCAGGTTTAGCAAAAACAGTAGCAGGTGTATGAAACAAATGTGACACTGAAAGAGGTTAGGCACTTTTAGATTTGAAGGGGCTGTGAAATTGGCTCACTGACCCGATATTATGGTACAAAATTTTGTTGAAAAAAATGTGTCAGAAATATCGTTTATCACGATATCGTGTTCCTACACTTATAATACTAAGTACAAAAATATCAGATAAATAATAATAGTAATACTAATATCATCCAGAAACCTAAAAAAATATTGACTCCTTAATATATATACAGTTTAAAACAGTTACATTTGAAATAATATAACCTATCACAACATTGAAATAATTGTAAATGAAATTATATTTAAAATGTACTACTATAAGGAGCACATACACACACACACATTTATATATATAGATTTATGAATATGTACATATATATATATATATCCAAACTGCGTTTCCCCCAGGGATCCCAGATCACCCGGTCCAAAACAAACAGAAGCCGCTACTTCAGTCACTCAATTGGTGTGAGACAAGTTGATTTATTTACAGATCCTCTGCAGCATTATTCACAGCGCAAACCAACGCGTTTCGTTAGCTCCCCACTAACTTGATCACGGTTGTTACAAACACTGTTTGCTGGGTGTATTTAAAAAGGGAGTCCCTCCCACCTTGGTCACATGATTTCAACCATTCGTTAAATTTCACAAGTGCATTCTGGGAATTGTAGTTTGCAATTCCAATTTGTATAAACATGAATGTATTCCACATTTACTTTACGGCTTACATACCAGTACCCTTTCCCTGCTATTTACAGTTTTTAACTTAAGATGAGGTATTTCCTCCACAGTTTAATTTGTTCTTATCTTTAGAAAGAAAATGTTAAACATTTTGCGGTAAGCAGGTTAAATTCCAGTCTTATTGCTTCAGACTTTTTTGATGCCCTCTAGTGGGCTGACATTACTGAGGGTTCATAGAGTTTTAAGAAAAGTATTTACAAATCTAAATGTTTTTGCGGTATCCCAGATCCTTATTTTTTGCATACTGTGCCTTGGATTTACGGAAGGAAAAAGTTATTATGGAGTTCTTTACGAGAGGCTGTCTATGTATTTTCAAATATGCACATAAAGTTCTTCAGACTGATTCAGTCCATAAGGGGTCATTGTTCGAAAGTTCAAAATATGGCGTGACTCTTTTTGATGTAGAAGTTTTTCACAATGTCCCCCTCTTTCTGATGGTGCCAATGTTTCCAAACCCAGAAATTTTAGCAGTCGCCAGTTTCCGTTAGGCTTTAGGCGATTAAGCAATGGCAGTAAAGACTTTGGGAGTGTTTTGTTGTGCAAAAAGCAGTGGCAGTAGCGCGTTACACACAGTGTCAATTGCGCATACATCCTAGGAAATCGATAACCATTACGGAGCCAAAACCACCCCATAAAGTTTTCTGGCTGACAGTCACCTTAAAGAGACAGAGAATCAAATACAAAGGATTACATTTGATCCAAAGCAGCGCTTCACAGCATTTGAAAAATGGAGAAGAGAGAGGCAAAAAGACAAGAGCATGTTACAAATATGTTTGAAAGGGGAAATATGGAGAAAGTTCAAACCAAACAGAGTGAAACACCAAAGGATGATACAAAAAGCAAAATAAGACATTGGGAAAAACTGACGAGAAAAGAAATCAATAAATCTTGGGAAGTCATAGCTTTACGAAAATATCTGGAAGCAGAAAGAGTTCCAAGGGGACTCAGGATTATGTTAATGCCAAGTCAGCAGGATGTAACCAATGATCTGTTACAGGAATGGGGGGCATTTATTTTAAATTCATCACTGGGCTTAATCAAGATATTAGTTAAGCACATTGAAATTGCCCTGGAAAAAATAAAGGAACAACTCAAGGAAGTGGAAAAGGAATTGGAATCACTAAAGCTAAATCAGGAAATGACAAAATTTAAAGAGGACCTGGAAAAACAAATAGAGCAACATGAGGAAACTGTGAGATTGAGGAAGCACAATAAATTTGTAAGGGTCGCAAATGATTATGCGGAAGGAAGAATCTTCACATTTGCCCGGAAATATGATCCTTTTAAAAAACAACTACATACTAAAACCGTTTCATCCTCTAGCCTATCCTCAATTACATCCAGTGAACAAACAGAGGAAGTTCTAAACCTGGATGAGGAACAGAAGCGTTTTTTAGGGGATATGCGCCTCGTGCTCCAACAGCGACAGTGGGAACAGGAGCAGGGGGCGCCCAGACAAATGCAAGGAAGAGGAAGAGGTCGTGGAAGACCTTGGCAATCCAGACAAAAAAATCAACAACAATAACAACAACAAAAAACAGAAGAGGCAGGAGGAGAAAGCGCTCAAAATCAACAAAGCGGCCCGGAAACGAGGGGTATGAAACAGAAGAAGGGCAAATGAGTGAAGAATTACAAGTGGTTAACTTATCCAACAGGGTAATAACACCAGCCGAAACGGCCTTGCTCAAGAGAGGCATTAACTTCTGCCCCGCAAGAAAAATGGACTTGGCACAAACAAGGATAGATTTGTATCTATATATTCGGAAAATAAAGTTGGCCAAACACTTCCTAGAAAGAAAAAACAAACCACAAATCGACAGAACTCCTCTTAAACCGTTTTCAGAGCTGAGTGTGAAAGACGCAGATGGGTACTTGGCTCTCCTAAACCTGGATGCAGAGGAAGAAAATGAGATAACCTTGGAAACTGCAATACCACAACTGGGAGCAGGAGTAAGCAAAATGAAGGCAAAGTCGAAATTTTATCCACAACTCACCCCGGGTAATAAAATTGATATTTTCCAGGAGGCGGTTATACAGGAATTATACAACATCCCAAAAATCAAATTCAAAGACAACTTAACCCAACCTGAACGAGAAGTATTGACAACCCTCATCAATGATAAGAGCGTGGAGGTAAAAATGGCGGACAAAGGGGGTAATATGGTGATTTGGGATAAGGACTTATACACGGAGGAAGCGATGAATCAATTATCCAACCCCGAGTATTATGAACAATTATCAAAAAACCCATTGGATCAAATAAAAAGGGAGTTAGATCAAAAACTCACAACATGGGAAAATAGAAACTTAATTGATTATGAAGAAAAGAAATATCTCACAGTGGATTTCCCTCGAATGGCCACCATGTACTTCTTACCAAAGATTCATAAAGACCACACTAGACCACCAGGAAGACCGATTGTATCGGCAAATGGCTCATTGATGGAACCAATGGGTAATTTCATTGATTTCTTTCTAAGACCATATGTAGAGAATTTAAAATCTTATCTCAAAGACACGACCGACTTTTTGTGCACATTATCTGATTTGGTATGGCAGGAAAATTATCTTTTGATATCTATGGATGTCGTCGCATTGTACACAAACATTGATAATGACTTGGGCTTGGAAGCTGTCAAATACTTCCTTCAAAAACGCAACATACATTACAAGGAACATAATGATATGTTGTATGAAATGATCACTCTGCTTCTAACCAACAACATATTTTTCTTTGGGGAACAACTTTATTGACAGCGCAATGGCGCGGCGATGGGCTTCTCATTCAGCCCTAGCTATGCGTGCATAGCCATGGGATGGTGGGAAGAGGAGATTGCCTGGAACCCCCAAACGTCAAATTCACCCGACACATTATTCAATGGAAAAGATTCAATGATGACTTGTTTATAGTGTGGGACGGAAGCGAGAGTGAATTTGAAGAATACTTCAAACTTTTGAACAACAGCACAAAAGGATTGAAATTTACTTACACACAAAGCAGTGAACGTATAACTTTCCTAGACACAGAGGTGTATGTAAATAACAATAAAGTGGAGACAACTTTACACAGAAAAGTAACAGCAACAATCTCCACCTTGGAGGCAACAAGCTTCCATCAACCTGCCTTGATCTCAAGCATACCTTATGGAGAATTTCTCCGCATCAAACGTATTTGCAGTGAAAAAACTGAATGGGAAAAGCATAGCACAATCACAATGAATAGATTTCGAAAGAGAAAATATGGGAGAAATCTGACAAAAAAATGTTGGGAGAGAGCAAATGAGATATCAAGGACAGATTGTCTCAAGTCGCAGACCAAAGAAAGAACAGTGGATGAACCAATAAGACTCATAATGGATTACAGTAAGGAATCGAAACAAGTAATCCAAATCCTCAAAAGAAACTGGAAGTTGTTAAAACTAGATCCAACGATCAGTCAAAAGATGGGGGACCATCCGGTGGTTACATACAGAAGATCTAAAAACTTAAAAGATCAATTGATCCACAGTCACTTTATGAACCGGAAAAAAACACCATGGCTCAAAACAATTGGATTCAACAAATGCTACAATTGCAAAGTTTACGAGATAGCCAAACCCACTAAACAAATCAAAATGGCAAATCGTAAAATCTGGAGGATCAAAGAATTAATCACCTGCAAAAGCCAGTATACGGTTTATATGATTGAATGTCCGTGCCAATTACGATATATTGGAAGTACAATTTGTGAGCTGAAAAAGCGAATTCTAGAACACACAAGAGCCACCACAAACAAAGACAGAGCGAATGCTGTGGCAAAACACATGGAGACACATCATAACGGAAACTGGCGACTGCTAAGATTTCTGGGTTTGGAAACATTGGCACCATCAGAAAGAGGGGGACATCGTGAAAAACTTCTACATCAAAAAGAGTCACGCCATATTTTGAACTTTCGAACAATGACCCCTTAAGGACTGAATCAGTCTGAAGAACTTTATGTGCATATTTGAAAATACATAGACAGCCTCTCGTAAAGAACTCCATATTAACTTTTTCCTTCCGTAAATCCAAGGCACAGTATGCAAAAAATAAGGATCTGGGATACCGCAAAAACATTTAGATTTGTAAATACTTTTCTTAAAACTCTCAGTAATGTCAGCCCACTAGAGGGCATCAAAAAAGTCTGAAGGAATAAGACTGGAATTTAACCTGCTTACCGCAAAATGTTTAACATTTTCTTTCTAAAGATAAGAACAAATTAAACTGTGGAGGAAATACCTCATCTTAAGTTAAAAACTGTAAATAGCAGGGAAAGGGTATTGGTATGTAGGCCGTAAAGTAAATGTGGAATACATTTATGTTTATACAAATTGGAATTGCAAACTACAATTCCCAGAATGCACTTGTGAAATTTAACGAATGGTTGAAATCATGTGACCAAGGTGGGAGGGACTCCCTTTTTAAATACACCCAGCAAACAGTGTTTGTAACAACCGTGATCAAGTTAGTGGGGAGCTAAGGAAACGCGTTGGTTTGCGCTGTGAATAATGCTGCAGAGGATCTGTAAATAAATCAACTTGTCTCACACCAATTGAGTGACTGAAGTAGCGGCTTCTGTTTGTTTTGGACCGGGTGATCTGGGATCCCTGGGGGAAACGCAGTTTGGATATATATATATATGTACATATTCATAAATCTATATATATAAATGTGTGTGTGTGTATGTGCTCCTTATAGTAGTACATTTTAAATATAATTTCATTTACAATTATTTCAATGTTGTGATAGGTTATAATATTTCAAATGTAACTGTTTTAAACTGTATATATATTAAGGAATCAATATTTTTGTAGGTTTCTGGATGATATTAGTATTACTATTATTATTTATCTGATATTTTTGTACTTAGTATTATAAGTGTAGGAACACGATATCGTGATAAACGATATTTCTGACACATTTTTTTCAACAAAATTTTGTACCATAATATCGGGTCAGTGAGCCAATTTCACAGCCCCTTCAAATCTAAAAGTGCCTAACCTCTTTCAGTGTCACATTTGTTTCATACACCTGCTACTGTTTTTGCTAAACCTGAGGTGTGTTGTCCTCCATCACATTTGGGTATGTCTGTACCATACTAACTGAAAAAAAAGTTAGGAAACTACTCTGAGTGCAAATTGTTAATTATCCGAGAGCAAGAAGGAGATATTGAATATCTAACCAGAAGAGAATTTTTAGAAAAATTGATTGAACACTCTTCATCACCAACTGGAGTATCCTTGCTCTTTGTACCAAAGAAAGATAGAGATCTCTGACTCGTTATCTCCTATGGAGTGCTCAGTCAATTACATTCAAGGATGAGTACCTGTTATTTCTTTTTAGAGATATTCCAGAATCTGTGTAATTTTTACCAAATTCAATTTTCAGGGTGCTTATTAACATCTCCTTTGTATAAAGGGATGCAATAAATGGAAAAAGGCTTTTGATACCCCTTTTGGGCATAATGAGTATCAAACAATGCCATTTCGCTTTTTTGTCTAATGTCTTGAAACATTTTGTGGTGATAGCCCTGCCTTTTTTGTAAAATGTTAATTAAACATTGAAAGTATGCAGCACTAGTGTTAACGAGACTTCAGCAACACCAATTGGCTTGCAACCCTGAGGAACATGAATTAGAAAAGAAAGAAGGTAAACATCTTGGGGTGAAGTTAAATGCATATTGTCTGTCTATTGATCGAAAGAAGATGTCCTTCATCCTTGAATGGTGGCTTCCTACCTATCTGAAGGAAAACCAAAGTTGTCTTGGATTTGTTCATTTTGTAAACTTAATTTATAAAGAATTTTTCCACCTCACTGAAAATATTATTTGTGTCTTAAAGCAGGAAAATATGTAAGGTGGTTTTTGCTGGAACTCTCAAGCTGAAGAAGCATTTAATGCACTGATGAGAATGTTTACACAACCTCATGGCCTACACCAGTGTGACTACACAAAGAAATGTATAGGTCTCTAAAAGAGCAGGGGGAGCTATTGTGTTGTCCTGCAAGAAAGCAATGGACAAGAGAATCCAAAAATCATTTTTGGTACAAGATAAGCTTGTGGGATATCCACTCTCTTCTTCTGTGTGCAATGCAACCATTTTAAACACTTGGGTGAAAGTAAAAGAAGGTGTGTGTAGTACAGAGTTTACTAGAGCATTCACCAAGGGAACCCTCAAGCACTGGTTTGAATTATCTCTGCTTTCCTTCAATCTGTATATAGTGCACTTAAACAGCATTATTAACACTGTGATTTCACACACCCCAAACATTGGTGGGCAACCTATCATTTTACATCAATATTCCAATGACATTGTTTTATTGGCAAAACCCATGCCAGTCCTCAGAGACTTATATCTGTTTTTGAATTTTTCTTTTTGAACAACCGTAAGCAGTCAAATTCAGATGAGACCAAAGGCATGGCTATTACGTGAAAAATAAAGAAACCATGCTTGAGGTAAGTAAATAGTGACCAACTTGAATGAGTGCCCAGGTTTTTATGTATTTACTCTGGGAACCAATCTAGCTTTCATCATCACCTCTTTTCCTGAAAGTGAAAGGCACATACTCAGGTTTGCTTTTAATATCTTGCCAAAGAAACAAAAAAATCCTTCACATAATCCTTTGCTAAGAGTGGTAAAGTAAACTCTTACCATTGTTTACCTATGGGTCAGCGTTTTCTTTACTTGGCCCAGTGCAACATTTAGAACATTTTATGTGGATTACTGGACTTCATATCGCCCTTGTACCTGCCCGGGACTAAAGGCTCCAGTACTTCTTGCAGCTGAAGCCGCCAGCGTGTTTCCAGAGCACCAACAGGGGGAATAAAGGGCTGCCAGCACTCCCGCTGTGCAGGGTTCCCCCCTCACTGCACAGAACTATGGGCTTCAGTACTCCTTTTGGCCGGAGCCACTAGCGTGGTGCCAGAGTACTGGCAGGGAGAATAATGGGCTGCCAGTACCCTTGTTGTGTGGGACACATGCAGGTCCTCCTCTTGGTCTTTGGCTCTGATGTTGACCCTCGGCTACACTAGAGAGATTCAGTGGCATGGACCGAAGGAGTAGAGGAGCCTGGAGAAACTGGTTGGGGTTTTTAACTTCACCTCTGCTTAGTATTGGCCTATTCTTTGGGTGTGCCACCCGAAGGACATTAGCAGTGACTTAACATGTGTTACGACAGCTCAGATTGGAGCATCTGGTGGATTGTTCCCTGGTGTATATGTGGTTGATTTTAGAGTATTGGTCCATTGGAACCCCTGTCTGTTGTGCAGCCTAACGACAGTAGGAGAGACTTGGGAGTGGGGGAGTTGTACTGCTGCATAGTGATCTGTTGGCCACACTGAGAATTATGCCACCCGCATACTTGAACGACATCTTGATCTGGGGTCAGTTTTACAGGCCACCTTGGGGAAGCCTAGGCTCCCAGTAGCTGCCTCCAAGACATCTGATAAAACATTTAATACTATGGGTGCCTTTTTGCAACACAGTGGAGGGGTTCTCAATAAGAAAATTGAATTGGTTACTCATTGCATCTCTCACTCTCCTCAACCCCACCTCTTTCATCCCCTGGTTTATCCCTCATTCTGGGTTCAGACCCTACACCCCCTTCAGGGGTGAAGGATTGGGGAAGGGAGGTTAGTGTCCCTGAAGTGAAAGCCTTATTTGGCGCCTCAGGTTCCCATGTGCAGATATGAGATACACAACTTTCAATTATCACACAGCATGTATTAGAAGAGGTTTTGCGAGCAGGAGGGGGGGGCAAAAGAAAGCGGCCCCTAACTGCCAGTTAATCTAAGCATGCAAGGGTCATTGATGACTTACCAAACATTTGTGAAGATTCTTTAGGTTGGGATTATTCTGATTTGGTGATTTTGCTGGATTCATTTTGAGTTTCCTAAATATCTGCTTTGGAACCTATTAAGCAATGTTTACCAGAAACTGTATAAGAGATCTCCAAACAGAATTAGTCCCGTTCAGCCCACCCTGTAAGAGTAGCTGCCCCTAATCCTGCTACTTTAGGTTAATTTACCACTGAGAGGCATCTTCACTCACAATGCGCTGCAAGGGCAAATGGACAGTTGAGATCTTGAAGTGCCACTGCTGTAGTCAGCACCCCTATGGACTCGCAGGAGTAGTCTGAAAGTACCTTCCAAATTTCCAGAGTGGAAGAATTACCTAGAGGACAAGAGCAGTCAGGAACAGAAATGGTTACTTCCAAACCAGTGTTGGATGCTATGTCTGTTGAAGAGGATAACAGGCCATGTACTGATGCATACAGCAACCCTAGATCTAGTTCAGTACTTCTTAACGTGCCACCAGGAGCAGCCTCCTAAACTGTGATGCTGGGGGATGTACCCCCTCTTTTTCCAGGTATAACTGAGAACTCTGGCCAACATAAGAACAAGGTTTAGCATTGGCTGAATCTAAACACCGCTCTCGGGATTTGGGCAGAAAGATACATAATTATGGTCCAAAGAGTAAACTGGGTTTGGCAGAATTAAGAATAATTATGAGGGAGATTGCATCATGATTAACTTTATTAAACCTGGCATTAAAAAGAGGATTTTAGCAGGTATGAAGTGTCCTACTTCTAGTAACTTTGTCTCTTCCATAGTAGCTCTTCCTCTGGGATATTTCTAAAGACCTTCGGTACACTTATCACAATCCAGTCCCTGACAAATCATGGAATTGCAGGACTGTGCATGGGACACAAGGCAAGGGGTTCCCCCTAAGTAGCTCTTAGAAACAGATTTGCCCCACTATCATCCTTGGATGGTTGTGATGACTGTCAGAAGCACATTTCTTGGAACAGAAGGCACTTTTTGTACAGAGCTCAAATAATTCCATTTCCTTTAATTGCAAGGAATGTAAATGTATCAGCTGCAATATTATGAACGTTGCGGGCAAGTTTAGTGATCTCACTTGGTTGTCTTGTCTAAAAGGCTTGAACATGATCTGTCTCCAAGAAACCTGGGCCATTGTTAATTGGTTCTTTTGGAGGGTTATAAGAACTTTTTTGGGTGTGCAGCTTCATCAAGGGGGGAAGGCCTACTAGGGGCTTGATTCTTTTTTACAACAAAGTTTTATCCGACATACAGTACGGATTTCGCCCTGGGCATTAAACGATAGACCAATGTTTGAATCTGTACTTGGTATTAAGCAAATATACCATTGCCCACTCTGGCTTTCTCCATCTGGCATTCATGGATTTCTCAACTGCTTTTGATTGCGTCAAGCAGATTATGCTGTCCATCGGAGTAGACTCAGAGATTAGTTTTTTTTAACAGATCTACACGTGATACCGTAGCTGAAGTAAGTTACTTAAAAGATTTAAAAGTCACTCACCAATTTCTGATACAAAGTGGGGTACAACAGGGCTGTATTCTGGCCCCATTTCTTTTTGATCGTTATGTTAATAACTTGGGGCATGTTTTATTGGACTGAAAGGTAGATTGTCCACAGGTGGGGCAGCTGTGTCTTTTGGATCTATTATATGGAGATGACACACTTGTCATAGCCTGGACTGACATGGGCTTGCAGACCTTTTGAACTCATTGTCTATTTTATGGAGGGTTTGGATTAATCGATCAATGACAAAAAATTCTACATGATGGTTGTGGGACATCAAGCTATCAAATCTCAGACTTTTAATGTTGGGCCATCCTAATACCGAAGACATGTTTATTCTCTTATTTGGGAGTGTTTTTTTGATACAGCTATTAATTGTGGTATTTGGCCCAGTAGAAAAAAAGAGGATTTCTCAGGACAAACAGCACTATTTTTAACATTTGCCTCATGGCTTGGGAGCAGACCAACGGGAGCCCTCTTACAGATCTATAGGGCTAAGTGTATCTCCAAAGTAATATATGGAAGTAAGAGCTGGGGATATATTACTCAGGATGAGTTATAAATTGTTGAAAATACATTTTTGAATCGCTTTTTGAGCATTTCACCAGGTACCTGTCATTTACAGTGCATTAATGAATGTTGATGCCATATTTTCTGATATGATGGATTTTCGTCATCTTTCCCTCTGGCAGAAAATCTGGTCTGGCCCTGAGATTCATCTGAGCAAACAGATCCTAAATGACTGTCTTGCTCTTGATCACTAATATTATATCCCTTGGTTTAAATACATCAGGGAATATTTATTGAATCTAGGTAGGGTTGATTTATTTAGTGATCCTGACAAGACTTGGAAAAAGGATATCATTTGGGTGAAAGATCGTTTTTTTAGAAGGTGATTGCTGTAGAGGGAAGAAGGCGTCCTTATGAAGACTATTGTGCATCGATATGCCATGCTGAAAACCGTGCTCACTACGGAGCCTGATCTCTTTTGGGGTAAAAGCAGATATGACTGTCTCTTACTAACAAGGTTTAGACTGGACCTCTTTGCTTTACTTTTAGCTTATCCTAGTGGGATGAACAGGGGACATATTTGCGTGCCCTGTGGCTGCGATTGAAAGTCTCTGCAGGATATGTAACATTTTATTATGTTTCGCAGTTTTTATGCAGTTCCCAGGAAGATATATATTCCTCCCATCTTAAAAAGGGCCAATTTACCCTGGTCCATCTGACTCTTCTTTCTAAATGCTTTCAGGAGATATTGTTCTCAATGTTCTCAGTTTTTTAAAAGTTGCCATTAGGCTCGGAAAAAGTTGTGATCAATAATACTAGCCATTAGAACAATGATTTAGTGCTGTTTTATGTAAAACCTTTCCCTGAGTTTTACTCTGGTTCAATATTGTATAGGTGGCTTTTTTATTGATTTAAATTCAATGTTATCTAGTTGTAAGCAATGTTTTAACTGATCTATGTACTGTGACTTGTTGTTCTTTTATGTGTTTTTTTCATGACCAAATAAAGTTAATATCAATCAATGTCTCAGGCTCAGACACTCCTAAAATATGGTATGCTCTAACAAGCATTCTGGTGGCAAACAACATTTTTTTAAAAATTTGCCATACACTCAAAACAGCCCCTGCAGTCAATAGACATTATCAGGGATATTGACAAAGGTAACTCACACTTGTGAGTAATTTATACATACAATTTACTCTTACACTTCTGAGTAACTTAACTACATTTGGCTAGTCAAAACAGCTAAGTGTAAAGCTACTCAAAAGCATAGAGTTACACATCTCAATCCCCCAAAACAAGGGTAGAGCCAAATTTACAAGTGTCTGTTACTGCTGCCAGAAAAGAAGCATTAGTAAGTCCATCACCACATATAACCAACCACTGATACTGCAATACCTACCTATAGAAAAAAATGGAGGAAGGAATTTTAAATAAAATCTAGGAAATACATTTAAACTAAACTAAAATATTTAAACCGTTAAAACATTAAACATACAATTTAACGTTGAAAATATCTCAAAACAGAACATATGAATTATTAACATGAATATTTATTAAAATATAATACAATTACTTTTATTATGTTTTTTAAATTATAATGCATAATACAATTTGTTTTACTTCACAATAGTTTTAAATTCATACTTCAAAAAATTATATTTAAGTTAATTTACTATAGTTAAACCAATTAATAATTCAATTTGAAATTAGATTGAAAGTGCTGCAGCATTTTTATTTATTTATTTATTTATTTTGTTATACTTGTTATACAATTAAAAGAAATATATAAATTAATTGATGTTAATATTTAACATAAAAATATATCTGATTCATTTGAAAGTTTTGCTAACTTTTTACATTGCTCCTATAATTTACCACAGGAAGACCCCCTTCCTGACTGTAGAGTCGCCTATTGGTAAATTATAGGTAAATGTAGAGAAATGTATTGAACTACACAAAAACAGTAAACATATTTCTATGTTAAATTTTAATATAATTGAATTGTAGATATTTATTTTAAATGTAGCACTGAGCTGGAGTGATTTAATTCTTTTTGAGTCTCTTTTAAGCTTTATTAACTTCTGAAATGCAGTTTTCGAATTGCAATTCACTTACTATTTTATGGGTGGGTGCATGTTCCTTGCTAAACCCCTCCCAATATTCCTCGATAAACCCCTCCTTATTTCTCTATAACCTCTCCCCTTCAGTAGTAACTATGCTTCCTATTACAGCCACTCCCAGGTCCCTCCCACATTTATTATTGAGCAGTAAATATACATGTGTGAGGATTACCTCAGAGAAAAAAATAGGAGGATGAGATTTACATGCGTAAGCTTGTGAACAGCATTTTGTACAACTTAAGTAGTACTATTGTAATATTACTAAATGTACTACAAAAAGCAGTTTGTGAATAGGCCCCTCTAATTGGAAGGAAATAGAGTTGCATTGAGATGTCCAAGCCAGTCCATGAAATATTTATTTAGAAAATGCTTTGGCTGTTTTAAATATTACAGAGAATTGGGGTGTAATAAGGAGTGTTGCAAATACATTTCTCTATGTGCATGAAGCAGCACCACAGGAACCACCAGTCTCCGCAGCTGGAGCCACTTGCCAGGCACTTCCCCGCAGCCAATCCCAGCACCAGAAGGTGCTTCAAAACTCAGCGCGTGCTCAGGCAGCGCGGGACCTGCTTGAAGCAGCACCGCAGGAACCACCAGTCTCCGCCGCCGGAGCCGCTAGCCTGATGCTTTCCCGTAGCCAATCCCAGCGCCAGGACGGGCCAGTCTGTGCCAGGCCGTGGCAGGGCAGTGCCACCCCCTTGGTTCTTTGGGGCACCCTCCCAGATGTAGCAGACATCCGCAAACAAGGTAATGTGTGGGAGCATTAGAGAAGGTTAGGTTGAACACTGAAGATCCGCATGGATTAGCTGCCTTCCTTAGAACCAGTCTTGCTGTTTTCAGTTTAAACCACCCTGATTCGGATATTGTTGTTAACACTGTCATATTTTAGTGAATTTATTGTGGAACTTTTTTTTTCTCTGCTGTTTCTGCCTTAGGACCAGTTTTGGCCAGGTGGGCCCCTGTCTTTTTTGCTGTCTGCATTTGTAGTTACACCTTGCCCAGTTTTAGAGTGTTGGTAAATCCTTTTTAGTAATACCAAACTTCTGTTCTGTAGGTACCCCGCACTATTGTTTTTCTTATTCTGGTCCTATCTCGGGCCACCGTGGTTTAACAACATCATGGGTAAAAGGAAGGCTAAGGCTCAACCTATGGGTCATGGCAGGTCATCAAATGTCATCTGCCATGAGACAATGGACAGGATTGAGTCATTCCTGGCCGAATGTCAGGTTATAGCTAACTTTCATCCCCCCAGTCCTTCCCCCTCCTGTGGCAGTCTATTGGCAGTAATAACATCATTAGACAAATGTCTGCTTCTTCCCCAGGACCACCCCCTGCCAAGATATTAGTAAAACAGATCCCATTGATGTTTAAAAAGACAAAAAAAGGTGTAATAAAGCCCTAGACAATGGATTACTGGTAGCTACCTCACCCAAAACCCCCCAGCTCAAAAAGACAGCTAGGCTGTCTCCACCCACACATAGAAAACATCATGTTAAGTATAGAGAAGAAAGGTAGCACTGTTTCGGGCCCACATTCTCAAGTCTATTCGCCAGGTTCTGACCTCCGAACTGCCCCTAGTAGAACCCCTATCTCTAGCATTGAGTGCCATAACAGATTTGACACTCTTGTAGTGGATGAGGAAGGGGGAGTGGTGGAAGGGTTTGATGATCCTACAGGCACTCCTGAGACAGAAAAAACCACAATGGCTATTATTCAGTCACTAATAGTTCTGATAGAATCCCTGAGAGTTGAGGTGAGCACTCTAAAAAGAAGGTTACTACTTTAATGAAAAAGATTGATTGAGGCCCTGGGGTGGCACCAAAACCAAACTATAGACAGCTTTCTCTGAACAGGGATGCAACCAGCTTGGAAGTATGTAATAGAGCCAACAAAAAGGGAACTACTTCCTGAGATTCTACTCAAATAAGATCTCCAAATCCTATGCCATCTAAGGTTGAACACCATCAACCCCCTGATTCCAGAAAACTATCCCAGGGTTACTCTCCGGTCCCTATTGTCGACCGATGCCCGCACAGTCCCTCCCAAGAACTCCAGTATATCCATCAAATACAGACCCCCCCAATTAGAGTGCTCCCCAGATCCCCCCTTGTACCCATTACTGAGCCATGAGGTGGGTTGCCGCAACCTGCCTTTGGGCTGGCTCCTCTCAGGCTGCCCTTGTTGAATATGGCTGAAGGGCAGAAGAACAGCTGACCACTGGATGAGGTAAAGATAATATCTGCAGACAGGCGAAGCCCCTCTAGTCCTTTAGGGCTGACTTGTACTTGTTAGACCTGGCACCTTGGCGTGAGTCTCCCTTCCACTTTTTGTTGATGTGCCTCCGATGTTTTGCTGGTTTTCCGATACTCAGGGCACTGCGCCACGGCTGATCCGTGCCGCAGTGCAAGTGCTCCCTACTGTAAATTGTACATACGATTGGTATCCATGATTGGTGCATTGGATTTACTGTTAGTCCCTAGTAAAGCGCACGAGAGAGTGCCGGGGCTTGTAGATGCCAATACTGCTGGCGGGCCTGCAGCGCTGGTTGCGCCACCCACCGAAGCAGCCGTAAAGATATGTCTGGGAACTGCGACCGCAGAACCCGCGTGCGGTCTCGTACTGTCACGCTAGCTGGGCAAGTGTCCCCACTTGCCAGCACCGACCCTTCCCTTGACTACATATTAGTCACCCCTATGGTAGGCCTGCGGGCAGGGTGCGTTGTAGGTGCAAGGTAGGACAAGCCCTGATGTGCGTGGCATGTCCTAGTAGTGACTTACAACGAAGACCGTATTTCACTACTGAAGGCTACCTGCTCCATTAGGCCAGACTGAGCTGCGAGGGTTATTACACCCTATAATCCCCGCAGGCTCAAGGAGCATGGTAGTGAGTCATGTTTAGTATGCCTGAACTCAGGATAATGAGATATTTCTTGTAGTCAAGTTTATTTCAGAATCCTGGGTTTGCAAATGCTACTTTTAGAAAGTTAGCATTTGCTTGCTTAACCATTTCAGCCGCCTCTGCTGGTGTGTGTATCTGACTGTCTGGGATGTGTCAGTGACAGGGCTGGAAGGATGACAGGTGGTGAATGCGCAGATTACACCTTAGTGGGAGGTAGGAGTGCCTCTTGACTCGAACTGTCACTGTGCTCGACCTCCACAATGCTGGCTCCACCCTCCTGGGGAGCGGCGGATGACTCTGCCGGCACCTGGCCCAGGAAGGGCGAAGCCCCCATCAACAAGGTACTCTGGCCACTCCTGTCCGGACAATGCTGGCTCCACCTCCTGTGGGGCGTCTGATGCGCCTGCCCCTCACACTGAAAGCAGAAGCCGGAGTACACTCGCGGGGGTACTCCAGAACTGAGAGTGGCTATGCAAAGGCCCCCCTGGCCTGCGAGAACAAAAGAATTGGCCTATAAAAGACGGAGCCCTGCTCCTTGAAAATTAGATCCGGTTTGGGCCACAGAAAGACTCTGCCCTACGAGAAGGACCGTGAGAGATAAGGAAGGGTGCTGACTCTTGCCTGTGTCTGGTGCCTTGCTGCTGAAGGAGAGGAAGACAATAAGACTACGAAAAGACTTTTCTGCTACTTGTGCCAAACTCTGCAAAGAGATCTCCAAGGGCTTGCAACTGAACTTGCCCCCTGACCAGCGTCCCAGGACCAGTGGACGCTACCCCCTTGAAAGAAAGCGACTGCGGGTGCTGATCATCGCCGCGGCACTGACGGAAGAATCTCCTCTAAGGCATCAACATCCTCCCGACCACCGTGACCGGGGCCCAAAGCAACAGCGGAAGCAAAGTGAGGACCAGCCGCCGCTGGCCCGAACACCGTGACCGCAACTGCACCGGGAGCCCGAGAGCAAAGCAAAGGAGGACCCGTCCGGTCCGAGCTATCGAGGTGACTGCATAGCGAGCAGTCACTCACCTGCAAGGACGGACAGTTGCCCTACGAGAATCCGCAAGGTCGGTAAGCCTGCCCGACAGCCCAGCTGTGAGCCCACAGCTGCACCGACATTTGGCTGGGTACGTCCTGCACTTGGGGACCGTACTGCCACTTGTCACCACCGCACAGCCGCCGCCTCCAGGGTCGGAGCGGACGACGAGGAAAGGACCCTGCCGCCACAGAACACCGCTGCCCCGGACGACCAGTGACCTGCTCGGCCAAAGAGCCGCAACGATCAGCGACCCCGGGAAGGCAACGCGACGTGGGACAGATCCCTTGGAAGCCGCCGGCTCCGCAAGAACATTGAGTAACACCGGCCTACGGGCCTCAAGAGAACTTCCATAAGAACTGTGGTAACCCGAATTAAGTAATCTGCAACCGTTTACATCAAGTATATTGACTGTATTCACAAGCCTGCTTAAAATCTATATAAAGATATATATTTCTACAAGAATACAGTCTGGTCTCGTTGTGTGGTGGGTTGGTTGTAAAGGTGTACTGTTGCAAGTGTTTAACCCTATGTGCCCCAAAGATTAGCCTACGACTGCTTAAGCCACACTACCTAGAGGGTAAGCAGAGGTTGTCTGGAAGGTAACCCTCAGCCCTGACGAGGAAGAGAGAGTCCCTGCTTGTCGCTAGTGTTGCACTGCGCCAACTAGAGCCTCCCCCTTCCTACATTGGACGCAGCGGTGAGGATTTCGAATTTACACTTGCGATAGTTAGACCTGAGCTTCTGACCACTACACAAGGATTACGGTACAGTTACTAAACCACAGACTTTGCTTTTCGAAAGAAGATTCCGAGTGCAGAAACCATGCCTGGCACAAAGAGCCTGGATGGAGCGGAGTCCACGACCTCCGAGGTGTTGGAGATAGAATGGGACGCCGCAAAGCTGGACAAATACTCAAAGATGGAGCTGAAGTTTTTCTGTAGGAAACTAAAGGTTCCGCACGCTGGGTGCAAAAACAAGCCGGAGCTCTACAAGGCCCTGAAAGCCTGGGTGGAGTCCAGAAAGACCCCGGAAGAGCAAGACGTCCTCGCCGAGCAGAATACGACGGAGGAGCAGAATGCGCTTGGGGATCTGATCGATCTGGAAAGGCAAGACAGCGAGCACAGCTTGGGTAAAGGCCTGTCGCCAGAGGAGCTGGCGGACAGGAAGGAAACCCGGAATCACGAAAGAAAGTTGGCAGAATTGAAAATCCAGCTGGAGCTGGAAACCAAAAGAATGGCGCTGGAAGAGCGAAAGCACCAGATGGATTACGAAATCAAGACGAGGGAGATAAGTCTCAAGGAGAGAGACTTGGATCGGCCTCCCTCTGGTGGCAGCACATCGCCAGTGCAGGTAGAGTCAAGAGTGCACATCCCGAAGGACGTAGTTAAGGAGTTCTTTAAGGGGGATGACATAGGACAGTGGTTTAGGGCATACGAGGTAGCCATGTCCTCCCACCGGGTCCCTGACAAGGATTGGGGAGCGGGGTTGTGGGGAAGGTTCCTTAGCGAAGGGAGAGATACCTTGCTAGATTTGCCCGTTGAGAATCAGAGATCCTATGCCCACATGAAAGAAGCTTTATTAAACAGGTACGGGCTTACCCCTGAAATGTATAGACAGAAGTTTAGGGGATGTACTAAGCGGCCTGGGAATACGTATGTGGAGTATGTGACTTACTTTTGCAGAGCACTGGATGGTTGGGTGAAAGGTAACAAAGTGAATGATTTTCAAGGTCTCTTTGATTTAATTGCATGGGAGCACTTGTCTGATCACTGTTTTCCTGAGTTACGCCAACACCTGATCGATAGCAAGCTGTCCAACCCGAGGAAGCTTGCTGAGGAGGCGGACCGCTGGCTCAGCACCAGGGTCCACAAGGGTCCCGTGGGAGATTCCGCCAAGAGTGGGCAGGGTCCCCAGCAGAAGAGTGGGGGGGACAAAGGGGGAAAACAGAAAGGGTTCCAAAAAGGACCCCAAAGTAGTTCCCAAGGGAATCCGCAGCAGGGTTCTCAGCCTCCCCCACCCCCGAAGCAGAATGGGGCCCCGACAGGTAAACCTGTTCCAAAGGGGCCCTTCAATTGTTTCAAATGTGGCGAGCCTGGGCACATATCCAGTGACCCCAAGTGTCGCCTATTTGGAAAACCTGCACCCACTGGTGCTCCGCCCCGACAAGTGACTAGCGTTCACCTGGGAGAAGAAATGATGGTCCCGGGGGGTGGAGATCCCGTTCACATGACCCTGGTCTCGCTAGGAGACAGTGAGATGATCCCGACGAACTACCTGCCCTCTAACACTAAGAAATATGGGCAGGTGGTGATCATCAATGGTAAGGAAGCTGAGGCTCTTAGAGACACAGGAGCCAGTGTGACTGCAGTGAGGCAGCACCTGGTGTCTCAAGAGCAGGTTGTACCCCATGCCTACTGTAGGGTTATCAACGCTGATAATTCTGAGAGTCAGTGTCCGATGGCTCAAGTTCCCTTCGAGTGGGGGGGGGTCTCTGGTACTCTGCAGGTCTGTGTGAGAAAAACCATGCCTGTTGACTGTTTGCTAGGGAACGACTTGGAGCACTCCCCTTGGGAAAAGGTGGAGAAAGCGACTCACCTGCGGATGGTGGGTCTGCCTGACTGGGCGTGCGTGACCACCCGGTCGATGGCAGCCAGTAAGGGTGATCGAGAGGTCCTGGGGCCTGATGGAGAGGCCCAGGAACCGGCCTTAGGGAGAAGGCGCAGGGGGCGCGGGAAACCGGCCCCTGAAGTTCCTACGGTCCAGGAGGAGGCAGACCTTGAGGGGGATGCCCTGGAGCCTACAGGGGAACAGATCGCCGAACTGGGGGACCTGCCTGAGCTGACCCATTGGCAGCAAGAAGGAGGACCCTCCAGGGAGGAATTCTGCAGGGAGCAGAAAGAATGCCCTTCTCTCGTGGGTATGCGGCAGCAGGCTGCAGACCAGGCCAATGGTGTTCAGGCCAAAACACATTACGTGTACTGGGAGAACAACCTCCTGTATTCGGAGCCTAAGGCTGCTGAACCTGGGTCAGCCCGTGTGCTGGTGGTACCCCAGAAATTCAGAGCCTTCCTACTGGGTCTGGCTCATGATGTGCCTTTAGCAGGACATTTGGGGATGGACAAGACCTATGACAGGCTTGTCACCCACTTTTACTGGCCCCAAATGCATAAAAGCTCAGACGCTTATTGCAGAACCTGTCCGACTTGCCAGGCAAGTGGGAAGACGGGAGGGAAGAACAAGGCTCCCCTCCAACCCTTCCCTGTGGTCGGTACACCATTCCAGCGAGTGGGTATTGACATCGTTGGGCCTCTGGACCCCAAGACAGCCATGGGCAACAGGTTCATCCTGGTCTTGGTGGACCATGCCACCCGGTACCCTGAAGCCATTCCTCTGAGGACAGTGACGGCTCCCGTGGTGGGGCGTGCACTGATGGGAATTTTCTCACGAGTAGGATTCCCTCTAGAGGTGGTGAGCGACAGGGGGACCAATTTCATCTCGAAATATATGAAGTCCCTTTGGCAGGAGTGTGGCGTAACGTACAAGTTCACCACACCCTACCACCCCCAAGGTAACGGGTTGGTTGAAAGATTCAACCGAACCCTCAAAGGCATGATAATGGGCCTGGAAGGTCCGATGAGGCGTAAGTGGGACGTCCTCTTGCCATGCCTGCTGTTTGCATATCGCGAGGTACCACAGAAGTCCCTAGGGTTCAGCCCCTTTGAACTGCTGTACGGTCACCCCGTGAGAGGACCACTGAGTTTGGTAAAGGAAGGCTGGGAGCAATCTCCCAGGAAACCTCCCCAGAATGTATATAGCTACATGCTGGCCTTCAGAAACCAGACCAGACGCTTCAGACAACTTGCCGAGGCAAATCTGGAAGCGAGCCAGGAAGAAATGAAGCGGTGGTACGATCAGAATGCCACTCTGGTCGAGCTTCAGCCTGGACAGGAGGTGTATGTCTTGGCCCCAGTGGAGCCCTGTGCCCTTCAGGATAAGTGGACAGGACCATTTGAGGTTGTGGAGCGCAAGAGCCCCGTGACATACTTGGTGGACATGAAGACGCCCAGGAACCCTTTACGGGTCCTACATGTCAACCGCCTCAAGCCCCACTTGCGAAGGTCCGAAGTGGGCATGTTGTTGGCAACCGATGACGAAATGGAGGAGGAGTCGGAGCCTCTTCCTGACCTCTTGGTGGCCTGTGAGAAGGATGGGTCAGTGGATGGAGTTAACCTCTCACCCTCCCTGACCGCCGAACAACAGGAGGACTGCCGCCAGTTGCTGGGACAGTTTCCAGACCTGTTCTCCCTGGTTCCGAGTGTCACAGATTGGTGCGTCCATGATGTGGACACTGGAGACAGCTTACCGGTGAAGCATAAGGCTTACCGGGTAACTGACAGGGTCCGGGCCTGCATCAAGGAGGAGGTCTCCAAGATGCTTGCCCTCGGGGTGGTTGAGTCTTCCAGCAGTCCTTGGTCCAGCCCCATGGTCTTGGTTCCGAAGGCTGCTGCGCCGGGAGCCACACCCGAACTCCGGTTCTGTGTGGACTACAGAGGACTCAATTCAGTCACGAAGACTGACGCGCACCCCATCCCCAGAGCTGACGAGCTCATTGATCGGCTAGGGGCTGCCCGGTTCCTCAGCACGTTTGATTTGACGTCTGGGTACTGGCAGATCGCCTTGACCGATGGGGCAAAGGAGAGGTCGGCATTCTCTACACCAGATGGGCATTTCCAGTTCCGGGTTATGCCATTTGGAATGAAGAATGCCCCTGCCACCTTTCAGAGATTGGTCAACCAGGTGTTGGCTGGACTGGACGAGTTCAGTGCTGCCTACCTGGATGACATCGCGGTGTTCAGCGGCACCTGGCCCGAACACCTGCGACACCTCTGGGAAGTGTTGATGGCCCTGCGCAGAGCAGGCCTCACAATCAAGGCAAGCAAGTGCCAGATTGGGCAGGGTTCAGTGGTGTACTTGGGACACCAAGTTGGGAGTGGCAAGGTAGCCCCCTTGCAGCCCAAAATCGAAACCATCCTGGCTTGGGAACCCCCCAAGACCCAGACTGCAGTGAGAGCCTTCCTGGGGCTCACTGGGTATTACAGGAGGTTTGTCAAGGGCTATGGCACGATCGTGACCCCCTTGACAGAGCTGACTTCGAAAAAGCAGCCCAGGAATGTGATTTGGACTGACACCTGTCAGAAGGCTTTCGACACCCTGAAGACTGCCATGTGCACGGCGCCCGTGCTCCTGGCCCCAGATTTCTCCAAGGAGTTCATTGTGCAAACAGCCGCTTCAGAGCATGGTGTAGGGGCTGTTCTTTCACAGATGACTGAGGAGGGCTTTGACCAACCCGTAGCCTTCATAAGTCGGAGGTTACTTCCACGGGATAGTAGGTGGAGTGCAATAGAGCGTGAAGCATTTGCTGTGGTCTGGGCGCTGAAGAAGCTAAGACCCTACTTGTTTGGGTCTCACTTCCGAGTTCAGACGGACCACAGGCCCCTCAGATGGTTGATGCAAATGAGGGGTGAGAACCCGAAACTGTTGAGGTGGTCCATTTCTCTACAGAGTATGGACTTTACGGTGGAACACCGCCCTGGCACCGATCACGCCAACGCTGACGGTCTGTCCAGATTTTTCCGCCTTAGTGATGTGGAACTCCCTGGGGAAGGGTAGTTCCCCCCACATTTCAGCTGGAGGGGACACATGTTAGACCTGGCACCTTGGCGTGAGTCTCCCTTCCACTTTTTGCTGATGTGCCTCCGATGTTTTGCTGGTTTTCCGATACTCAGGGCACTGCGCCACGGCTGATCCGTGCCGCAGTGCAAGTGCTCCCTACTGTAAATTGTACATACGATTGGTATCCATGATTGGTGCATTGGATTTACTGTTAGTCCCTAGTAAAGCGCACGAGAGAGTGCCGGGGCTTGTAGATGCCAATACTGCTGGCGGGCCTGCAGCGCTGGTTGCGCCACCCACCGAAGCAGCCGTAAAGATGTGTCTGGGAACTGCGACCGCAGAACCCGCGTGCGGTCTCGTACTGTCACGCTAGCTGGGCAAGTGTCCCCACTTGCCAGCACCGACCCTTCCCTTGACTACATATTAGTCACCCCTATGGTAGGCCTGCGGGCAGGGTGCGTTGTAGGTGCAAGGTAGGACAAGCCCTGATGTGCGTGGCATGTCCTAGTAGTGACTTACAACGAAGACCGTATTTCACTACTGAAGGCTACCTGCTCCATTAGGCCAGACTGAGCTGCGAGGGTTATTACACCCTATAATCCCCGCAGGCTCAAGGAGCATGGTAGTGAGTCATGTTTAGTATGCCTGAACTCAGGATAATGAGATATTTCTTGTAGTCAAGTTTATTTCAGTATCCTGGGTTTGCAAATGCTACTTTCAGAAAGTTAGCATTTGCTTGCTTAACCATTTCAGCCGCCTCTGCTGGTGTGTGTATCTGACTGTCTGGGATGTGTGAGTGACAGGGCTGGAAGGATGACAGGTGGTGAATGCGCAGATTACACCTTAGTGGGAGGTAGGAGTGCCTCTTGACTCGAACTGTCACTGTGCTCGACCTCCACAATGCTGGCTCCACCCTCCTGGGGAGCGGCGGATGACTCTGCCGGCACCTGGCCCAGGAAGGGCGAAGCCCCCATCAACAAGGTACTCTGGCCACTCCTGTCCGGACAATGCTGGCTCCACCTCCTGTGGGGCGTCTGATGCGCCTGCCCCTCACACTGAAAGCAGAAGCCGGAGTACACCCGCGGGGGTACTCCAGAACTGAGAGTGGCTATGCAAAGGCCCCCCTGGCCTGCGAGAACAAAAGAATTGGCCTATAAAAGACGGAGCCCTGCTCCTTGAAAATTAGATCCGGTTTGGGCCACAGAAAGACTCTGCCCTACGAAAAGGACCGTGAGAGACAAGGAAGGGTGCTGACTCTTGCCTGTGTCTGGTGCCTTGCTGCTGAAGGAGAGGAAGACAATAAGACTACGAAAAGACTTTTGTGCTACTTGTGCCAAACTCTGCAAAGAGATCTCCAAGGGCTTGCAACTGAACTTGCCCCCTGACCAGCGTCCCAGGACCAGTGGACGCTACCCCCTTGGAAGAAAGCGACTGCGGGTGCTGATCATCGCCGCGGCACTGACGGAGGAATCTCCTCTAAGGCATCAACATCCTCCCGACCACCGTGACCGGGGCCCAAAGCAACAGCGGAAGCAAAGTGAGGACCAGCCGCCGCTGGCCCGAACACCGTGACCGCAACTGCACCGGGAGCCCGAGAGCAAAGCAAAGGAGGACCCGTCCGGTCCGAGCTATCGAGGTGACTGCATAGCGAGCAGTCACTCACCTGCAAGGACGGACAGTTGCCCTACGAGAATCCGCAAGGTCGGTAAGCCTGCCCGACAGCCCAGCTGTGAGCCCACAGCTGCACCGACATTTGGCTGGGTACGTCCTGCACTTGGGGACCGTACTGCCACTTGTCACCACCGCACAGCCGCCGCCTCCAGGGTCGGAGCGGACGACGAGGAAAGGACCCTGCCGCCACAGAACACCGCTGCCCCGGACGACCAGTGACCTGCTCTGCCGAAGAGCCGCAACGATCAGCGACCCCGGGAAGGCAACGCGACGTGGGACAGATCCCTTGGAAGCCGCCGGCTCCGCAAGAACATTGAGTAACACCGGCCTACGGGCCTCAAGAGAACTTCCATAAGAACTGTGGTAACCCGAATTAAGTAACCTGCAACCGTTTACATCAAGTATATTGACTGTATTCACAAGCCTGCTTAAAATCTATATAAAGATATATATTTTTACAAGAATACAGTCTGGTCTCGTTGTGTGGTGGGTTGGTTGTAAAGGTGTACTGTTGCAAGTGTTTAACCCTATGTGCCCCAAAGATTAGCCTACGACTGCTTAAGCCACACTACCTAGAGGGTAAGCAGAGGTTGTCTGGAAGGTAACCCTCAGCCCTGACGAGGAAGAGAGAGTCCCTGCTTGTCGCTAGTGTTGCACTGCGCCAACTAGAGCCTCCCCCTTCCTACAGTACTAATATAAGCAGCCCACCAAATTTGAATTCAATTCCGCTAGTCTGTGCCCCTGTTCCATTAAATGATGTCCACAGTAAGTGTGTTCCCACTGCTGAAACCGGGATGAAGTTAGAAATGCACAGAGGAGAGCCATTAGGGTCTAAAGTCACTAAAAGGGGTCTGCTGAAGCTCCACCCCCTAAGGGTAATGGTATGGAATGTAGCGGGGATTACCAAATTAATGGAGCATGTGGATTGGTGCTCATTTATGTACTCTTTTGATGTTCTTTTATTTCAAGAAACAAGGAGCCTCACTTGCCCGCATAGTTGCAGGTATTCAACTTATGTCAAAGATGCCAGTAAAAAAGAGCGGGATAGACCCTCGGGAGGATTAGCTGTATGGGTGAATATTGAGTTAGGGAGCAAAGTAAGACCATTGTATGTGGACTCTGAAGACATACTTGCTCTGGAGCCTAGTTTTAACAATGGTACTAGAATAATGATTTTCAACGTGTATAACAGGGTTCAGAAGGCTATGGTAGAAACTGATACTCTGCCCATCTTAGATACTGCACTAACACATTACTCAAACAATTCCCATTTCATGGTGGGTGGGGATTTTAATTGTACGTTTGAATCACTGGCCCCAACCTGACTGATGAATGGGATAGAGAATGGCAGGTCCCTCAACTAGACTTGCCCAAGGTGAGGTGGAGTGCAAGAGGAGCGCTGCTGTTGGCACTCATAATGCAGAATTATTTAAGAGCAACCAATGGAAGGACTCCATCTGACCCTGATGGGGAAGCCACCTTAAGTGGGTTAGCCCAGGAAAGTAGAATGGATTATTGCATAGTATCCCTAAACTATTGGCACCTAGTTATGGATATGTCAGCGGGTAAAGGGGTCAAAAGAGATCACAGGGCACTCGCTCTCACCCTCATAAATCAGGCGCCTGTGGGGCCGATCAACCTAGGTTGCTCAGACACAGAATTATAATCAGTAGCCAACAATCAAAGGAGAATAAAATAGGACTGGGTGGAGGCTCATCCGGAGGCCTTAGGTGAAGTGAAGAGGAAGGTCTTCATGTTACTTGAAAAATCTGCTAGTTCAACTGTGGACTATATTGATGAGATAATAGGTCCCAGTCATGAATTGCTTTACATAGAAATAAGGGTTCTACTAGGCCACCAAGGAAATTCCCAAAAGACTGAAAATCCAGCCCACAACAAAGACTAGATCAGCTGGGTGCATGTTACACTAAGGATTGTAGGCTCACTAAGCAGGAACGATTAAGGGCTGTAAAGCAAAAATCTCACACTGAAATAGTGATCTGTAGAGCCCAGTACAAATAAGTAATTGAATCTCTGCCAAAGAGTGGGAGGGCTCCCTATGGTCATCCTTACAGAGAGCATTATTAGACAGAGATTCGAAAAAGTTGAGGAACAAAGCAGCATATTGGCTAAATGGAAAAAAGAGAACCGCAGAGTTCACCGTACAGCCAGAGAAATGGGAAACTTATTTTGGCACCTTATATGAATCTAGGGATAAGACAACTACGGGGCCGGAGGAAGGCTTGACCAAAGATGGTGCAGGGGGTGAACACCTTCATATCATGATAAATGAGACTAAAGCAGCAATTGCCTCGTGTACCTCGGCCTGTGCACCCAGGCCTGACCTAATCCTTAATGATCTTTAGAAGGAGGATGTGGCTCTCTGGGGTTCATATATAAATGTATTATCCAATTTGATCCTTAGAGGTAGCCCTAGGCCCCCCACGTGGAAAAATGCAGAGATTATCCCTATTTATAAAAAAGGGGACAGAGCGAAGTCATCTAGTTACAGGCCAATCAGTTTTATTGACTTTATGCAAAAGATCTTTTGTAAGCAGATCTAAGCTCGGTTGCAGGACTGGATTATAGAGTCAGATGTCTTGAG
Source organism: Lissotriton vulgaris (assembly GCF_964263255.1). Classification (NCBI taxonomy): domain Eukaryota; kingdom Metazoa; phylum Chordata; class Amphibia; order Caudata; family Salamandridae; genus Lissotriton; species Lissotriton vulgaris. The sequence continues at coordinate 455,351,707 of NC_141696.1, read as the reverse complement.
CGACCTCCAGGCATGCTTTCGAGCCAGAACTAGTACCCTGGACCAAACCTTCCATTTGTTAGGTATATATTGGAAGGAAGTACACCTTAAAGGAGGAGAGCTTTATGTGGCTTTCGTATACCTACGGTCTGCATTTGACCTAGTTCCACGCCCAACCCTTAGGAGGGTCCTTAAGAAGCAGGGTATGCCACAGAATATTTTAGATGTTTTAATCTTACTCTATTCATCCAACACAGCACAGATGAGATGGGATGGGAACGATCAACTCACTGACACCTTACCAGTCCAGTGTGGTGTAAGGCAGGGCTGTGTTCTTGCCCCCCCCTTTTATTCTTTTTATCAATGATGTTATCAATTGTCTAGATAGGGATGGGTGCGATGCCCCGAAAGTTGGAAATAAGAGAGTTCCTGCTGTGGAAACTAGCTGAAATCGTTGTTAGCATGAGCTGAAGCCATTTTGTTTGTGGCAGCCATTTTAGTTAGCCATGTGCTTGCCATGTACTTTCTCCCTCTTCTCTGTTGCCTGCTTCTCTATTATGCCTGAGTCATCATCTATAGTTAACTCCTTCAGCACTGAGCCAGAGCAATATATGCTCAGAAAGGCCTGTAATTGCTAGAATGCACCTGCTCTCAAAGTAACTGTCAGGCTATTTTAACTAATGTCAGCAAATCTGTTACTCCTCCTAATTTGTTGACTAAGTATTTTTTGTTAGTCCAAATATGTAAAATAACTATTCTTGTGTATACTTGTACCACCTCTTTTTGAGTTTTCATGCTTACACAGCTATAAACTGGCCATAAAAGGCCCATGGTTTCTGTACTCCATAGACTACCTTATACAGTGGCATGAGGGTACCGTATTTACCGAATCTCCCTCATGTGAGGTTAATAAATGTATTCTCTTTAATATTACAGCGTCTGTGCCAATCTCTTCTTTGTTGGTTTAAGGACCGGTGCATCAGTGAGCCCCTAAAAAGGCTTTTTATTCCACAAATTGGCTAACGAACGTCGGACTCATCAGAGACCTGGCCATCCGAGAGTGCGGTTGTGACGGAAGGCAGGAATCCACTGAGGAAGGTACCCTGCATGAGGAGACCCTTTGTCTTTGCAGCCCAATGTGTTCTCTGGTTTTCCCGATCTGACCCTCTAGGTGATGGCCGGTCCCGACTAAGATCTTCTTTGTCGTGAGTACTTCAAAACGACCGTTAGGTCACCCAGAACTTGGCAGTTGGAGGCCGGAGACGTTTGTTTGGTAAGGTCGCAATGCAACACTTTTGTATAGCTTGGCCAAGATTTTGGTTTGTTTGTTTGCTGTAGCAAATAAAGGCAGGCAATGTGGAGATTTTTCCCAAATTTTTGAATTCTTGAATGGTACAATATTTGCGTTAAGTACTACTTTGTTATAATATTATACATACTATAACATGTTTGGCATGCCTGTTTCAAGCACACTTTGTAGAAAGTGTTGATGTCTTGGAGGTACCAATATGGATTTAGAAAGTAGTCAGCTGACTCCCCTAGAGTGGATACCTCAATAGGTTTATATACATTAAATATAATAATGTATAGTACACTGTGGCAAAATATATATAAAAAAAGGATCCTGATCTACGCACTTAGCAAACTTCATAAGTGGTGATATGGAGCGCTTTTGAGTGTTCTACCAGCTCAACTGCTAATTTGGTGTATTTTGAAAAAGGTCTGAGGTTAGAGCCTGTCTTTTTAAACATGGTAATCTTTCGGCTGTCTATTTGTCTTGGTTTAATCTCTGTACTTTTTTTTTTAGAGTCCTTTTGTTTGTAAATATGACTTACAATTGGTATTGAGTAGTGACTATGTTTTTGTGTGAGAATGCCTTGCCTTAGCAAGCAGTATGTGGCCCCCTTCATGAAAATGTCTGGAATTAGCTCAACTTGGTTTATTGTCGTAATTCTGTTCTGAAAATGTCATTGAAAGAATTACATTTTAAAATTCAAGGAATGAATTATACAACATATGCTAAACATCTGAAAGCTACCATTACAAGTAAAACAGTAACAAAGTATAGATGTGTGAATAATGCTACAATGTTAAAGAAACATTATAATTAACACTTAATAGGAAAAAAATAGGCCTCATAGAAAGAAAAAAACACATTTGTGTGCTTTTAACAACTAGAACTAAATACAAAATGTTACAGCATTCTCCTTAGATACGTTATATTAGTATTAAAAGGTGTTCACATTATCTGAGTAATTGGTTGCTGCTGAAATAAAAGTGCCTCTATTTCACATTTCAAAACAATAGATTTGTATTGCCTTGGAATGCCTGGGTTTTAAATAGACTGCATCGTGCTCAATTCCCGCGCGCCAGAAAAAGAGCTTTTAAACAGCTGTTCAAAGCTGTTTGTACGAAGGAAGCTGTCTGTCAGAACAAACAGATGAAATTAATGGTTTATCATTTTTTTGAGGTTTCTCTGTGGACATTACAATACATCAAGGCCTTTTTTCTCCTGAAAAAGATTAAGAAGTTGAACCTTGCTGGTCATAAAGCACAGCTGAATAAACAACACATGGCTGTGCCTGGCCACAAGCTACAGATCAAGCTGTGGGAAATAGGTTTTAAATTAGTACAACATGTGATGAAGGCACTTCCGTTATAGACCACTGATTTTGAAAAGTTAGAAATAAAGCGTCATTATTTTGGATAAAAGAGAAAGGATTACAAGTAAGGACGTCTTTTCTTGTTGCTTTTTTAAATAAGCACCTCTGTGGATCGGAAGGTAAATAATTACTGCCCTGTAAAAAGTGACATAAACTTTTTATGTTTCAGTAAAGCTTCTGTGCTTAGTGTTATAAATAAATGCATTTAAAAGGCAAAAGTAGGAAGGAAAAGGAAGCAAGATGGCGGCTGCCACTGCAGCCGAGTGAGGAACTCTGTGGCGTCCTACCTGAGGTCCGACCAGCTCGCTGTCTGATGCTGCTGTTTTGCTTAAGCCCCCTTTGAGCAGAGCCCTTTCTGCAACACTTGTCCGGGATTGCTTGGTCCCGTGTGCTAACTGGGGTCAGTTGAATGGTATCTGGAGCCGCTGAGAGTTGGAGAGAGGCGGGGAGACGGTGAAAGCCGCAGGAGCCGCAGAGAGCCTCAGACTGTAGCAGCGAGAGCTTCGGAGTCTCACTCCGTGGCAGAGGCGGAGGCCGTAGGCGGGGAGAAACAGAGGTGTGTGAGGGCTGAAGACGCTGATGACGCTGGTCTGCTGGCGTTTGCCTCGGAGAGTTGTAAGGCTGTTACGGGGTGCGGAGAGCCTTTTCGCCGGCAGAAGCTGTAGCAACTGCAAGAAGTACAAGACGGAGACGCGAGAAGAAAGCTGGGATACATTGTTGCAAACACCTAGGCGTTCTCGCTACTCGAGCAGGCTTGCTCCCATTTCCTGCATTGAAGGCACACCTGTCCAGGACATCTCTAGTAGCAGTAAGTAGTTTGCAACAAGCCTCTAAGTAACTTGCTGCTACTGCTCATTTCTTTGTCTGACTGTTACTCGGTGCTGTCATATATTGCTATATATTAATACAGCATCGTAAGCAGTAAGGAGGCTGCAAGAAACTTCAATACCTCAAAGTTTATCGAAACCTCTATTACCGTTATCGCCACAATTTAAAACAACTAATACACTTTGGTTGCTGGTATCAGTATAAGGACACTTGATATAGTTACCTGCTTTCCAGCTACTAACTTATTTAGCTCTGCAACCCATCTACTATTTAACCGACAATCATGGCACCTAAAGGCAGAGGGACAAAAAAAGTTGTTATTAATTCAGCTAACGCTGCTAGCACGTCGTCCAATGCTGTGGAAAATATTGCAACAGCTCCAACGACAGAGCTTAACTCACTTAACAGAGATATCCCTGAGACCCGAGCTCGTCAGCAGAATGGGGTCAATAAGGAGCCAATAATACCTGATTTATTTAGGAAGAAGAACATAGCTGCTTCATCCAAGAACAGTACTCAGACGCCTGGAGGTCACATCCCAGGAAGTGCGCATGGATCTGTCACTGATCTGCCTGGTGCCATACCTAAAAAAGGTGCAAATCTTTTAGTTCAGACCCCATAAATTTGATCTCGTCCACAGCTGGAGACGGAGTTGGAGGCTCTCCCTCCCTCGAAAAAGGCAGCGATGATGACTTAGCCGAGCTTTGTCAAGCGGTGGAGGAGGTCAGGGTTTCGCCACGGGTCAATGATCAACCTACAAATGATGAAGAATGTACCGAATCGGAGGGACAATTCTACTCCAAAGTCCGATGTCTCGGTAGCATCTGATGGGGGGTTTGATGAGGAGTTGATTAACGAAGGTCACTTGCTTTCAAAAGACTGGGCTGATGATTGTAATCAAACTTCCGAGAAAGAACTTCTTGGTTCCGACTTTCTGGTGAGTGAAGGAGCTCCCAACACAGTTTGTAGGGTTGTGGAGATACAGAATCCCCTCATAGTTGAAAACTTTGGTGTGATAGACCAACCGCAGTGGGAAGGGGCTGGAGCGGCATCAGAAACCCAGGCTGAATTCCCAGAACTTTTGGAGGGAGACCAGGAGATTACATTAAAATCTATCTATAAGTTGCAAACCTCTATGTATAGATTAATCATGGCTCATAGAGAGGAGACCAAGGCAGAGGGGCTCTGCACCCAAGGAGCTGTTCGTAAATTGCAGAACGTTCTTCGTCGTTTAGCTAAATCCAGCAATAAAACTAATTTCAGAGTACAGGAGACCGAAACTCGGATTTCTGTTGTGGAAGATGAACTTTCCACACAGAAAACGTCAATTAAGGATTTGGAGAATAGCAGACAAGATATTGATTGGAAGCTGTCCGACCTGGAGAACCGCGCACGGCATAATAACTTGCGCATTTTTGGGATAGCTGAACAATCAGAGGGAAGAGATATCCGTCGCTTTGTTGTGGAGAAGTTCTCGGATGCTTTTCCAGATCTCAAAGGATGGGATTGGGATAAAGAAATTATAAGAGCTCATCGCTTTCCTTTTAACCAAAAACACGATCGGGGGGTTGGGGAAACAAGAACCCAAGAGCTATCCTTATATGCCTACAAAACTATTTACTTTGTGAGATTTTGTATGACTAGGCTAGACCCTTAAAGACTAGAAAGGGCTAGGGAAATGAGTTCTTTGTACGACCCGATTTTTGCCCGGTAACAGTGCAGCAACGCTGGAGGCTTAAACAGCTAATGGCACCAATTCAGGCTAATGGGGGGGCAAGTTTTTCTACCAAACCCTGCAAAACTCAAGGTTGTGCATAAGGAGAAAACTATTTTTTTTGTGTCTGAGGTTAAAGCGCAGCAATTCGTAGATGCAATGTAGCAGAGATGGGATAAGGATTATACACTTTCTTTATGCTCTTAGTGGTTTGCCCTTTTTTTTCCTTTTTTTTGCTGGGGGTAAGGTACAATATGGGTCTGGTCGGCTCAGGTAGAATGACATAGTTTACACTCACTTTCCATCAACGAGGGCACTTGCCCTTAAGCTTCTGATGGTGGGGTTTTGGGAGGAAGGTGGGCTGGGGGCTGGGTGGGAGAGGGTGCTATTTTGGGTGCAAGGAAGTACAGCTGAAGGATGCTTAGTTTATGTGTTTAGGATTTTTGTGTGGTTGGTGCCAAATTTTGGAATTTTTTGTCATTGCAAGCTTAATTGCAGAATTGTAATAATACAAGAAAATGGTTAAATTGTCGATCTGCATCTATTAATGTTTGTGGCTTAAACGATAAAAAAAAAAGGGTATAATGGCTCAGATGGTAAAAACTATGCGGTCAGATTTAATTTGTATACAGCAGACCCATGTCTCTTGGGCAAATAGAGGATGGCTCAAGGATCTTGGATTGGAGGTTGTGGGGTGCTCTCGTCAAAGTTAAACAATAAGAGGGGTGGCCATTTTAAAGAGGTTTGGACTGGGTGAAGTTAAAAGAATTAAAGAAGATCCACTGGGACGATGGGTTATTGCTGAACTCAAACTTGGGGGATTGACCATTACTATCTGTTTGGTTTATGCCTCCACTGTCGACGACCCCACAGTATTACATCAATTAAGTGTGGAGTTAGTTCTATGGCCACCTCGGCTAATACTATGCGGGGACTTGAACTTGCATTTGGATGAAACATTTGACATTTGCGGAAATATTCCATATGCAAGGAGAAAGAAGAATGTATTCAAAGCAGTTAAGGGGATTGTTCAAGAATTTAGACTGATAGATGTGGGGCTTGAAAGAAGAGGGGGAACTTTTGGCTGTACTTTTTTTTCTGCCCCCCCATCAAAGACACTTTAGGTTGGATTACTCTTTCATTGCTAGGACTTTACATAATGAACTTGTTCAAATGGAATATAGGGTGTTTCCAAAAATTATATCGGATCACAACCCCATTACTCTCAGTTTTGATTTAAACATTCCACCCATCCCCCGGCCATGGTCTTTTGATCGTAAGCTCCTGTTCGACCTATCCTACGTTGAGCATATGAATACCTGGATTCCTGAGTTTTTTTGCTAATAACAAGGGATCCGCTTCTGCAGAGGTAGTTTGGGATACATTTAAGTGTGGGGTGAGAGGAGAAACCTTGAGCTACTCAATAAGAAAACTGAGGGAGGCTCGAAAGAAAGAAGAAGCAGAAATGAATAATCTGAGACTGTTAGAGATTCGGCTCATGCAGGCTTGTAACAAGGGACTAGCCACAGATACTATTACTAAGGAGCTACTGGCTCTCAAGGTCAAGATCCATCAAGGATTTGCTTTAAAGTTTGCTCAGCAACTTGCTGCTTTTTCAAACAGAGGTTTACAAAGTAGGAGAAAGTTCAGGAAAACATCTGGCCAAGAGGGCAAGGCAAAAAGCTGTGTTTGCTAGCATTGACAAAATTAATAATACTGTAGGGGCGACTGTTAACAAAACTTCCGATATACTTAAAGTGTTCTGTGACTTTTATTCTAAACTATATGCTGAGGATGTGGTAGGAGATTGTTCAGACCGGATTACTCAATTCACCGAATCTGTTCTGAATGGTATTTTACCTACACAGGAGAGGGTGAAGCTGGATCTGCCAATTACTTGGGAGGAGATTGAGCAGTCACTGCTGTCCTTTGCCTCTGGAAAAGCTGCAGGTCCTGACGCTATTCCCCTGGAGTTTTTTAAGCACTTTCGTGGTATTCTAAGATTAGAACTGGTGGATTTATGTTTAAGAGCCCAACAAGGTATTGCCCCTCAGTCATGGCATGACTCTATAATAACCGTATTTCTTGAAAAGGGCAAACCCACTTTGTTACCGTCATCTTTTTGTCCCATTTCACTTATAAATGCCGACAGTAAAATTTTCTCTAAAATCCTTACCTCACGATTATCCAATATTATTTCTCCGCTAGTTTCAAAAAATCAACATGGTTTAATTCCCGCCCGTGACGCTGCGGACCATATCCGACGGGTGATCACGTTTCTTGATTGGTCCCAGGCAACCCGGTCTAATGTCAGACTTGTATTTTTAGACGCTGAAAAAGCCTTTGACCGGGTTGCCTGGGGTTATCTGTGGGACGTGTTAGCCAGGAAGGGACTAGGTCCAGGTTTTCTAACAGCACTTAAACCCATGTATACTGCTCCAAAAGCTTGTATTCAAATTAATGGCCAAGTCTTCCCTTTTTTTTAATCACGAGGGGCACCCGTCAAGGATGTCCCTGTTCGCCTTTACTTTTTGCACTTTATATTGACCCCTTAATTAACCGCTTTATTTTGGAACAAAAGATCAGACCTATTCATTTAGCCAACATCAACTACCGAGCATTGGCGTATGCTGATGATATTGTGATAACTACCACCGATGTCCAGACAGCTCTTCCTGCAATTAATGACCTTGCTAAACAATTCGGATCATTCTCCATTCATAAACTTAACCTGGAGAAAACGCAGATCCTATGTTCTGGGGATAACCTACCTCCGAATATCTCTACCATTTCAGAGGTCACATATTTGGGAATTAAGATATCATTGCCCATAGAGAAAATACCGGAACTTAACATAAACCCCGTGATAGCACAAATTAATACTATGTTACAGCGCTTATATCACTTACATCTATCATTGTATGGTAGACTCAACATTTTAAAAATGCTGATCCTAGCAAAAGTGCTGTATATGTACCGTACTATAACGCTGGAATTTCACTCTCTCTGCTTTAAAAACTTAGAAAGGACTACTTCCAGGTTTTTGTGGGGCTATAAACGCCATCGCAAAGCCCTCAAGAAAATGATACTTAGTAATGAGTGTGGGGGATGGAATGTCCCTTATTTTTTATTTTATTATTTAGCGGCTACACTTCAATTTATTAGTCCTCATATAATGGGAGATAGAGTATACATAACTGCTTCTCAAACACCAACGATATTTGAAATGATTATGGGTGAGAAAGTGAAAGGTAGTTTTCTTAAGGTTGTTAAGCCCAGTTACCATAAAAAACAAAGTATAAGACGTTGAAGGCAGCTTTCGGAGCCTGGCAAAAAGTATGGAAGTATCTGGGCTTATCCAAATTAAATGCCTATACCCCCTTAGCTTTGCCTGGTCTCCTGCCAGCTATTTTCTGTGACTTAACGATTTATAGGTGGGAGCAGAAAGGACTACGATATTTGGGTTTATTTTTTAACGGTCAAATTGCTTCATTCCAGGAACTAGAGAACAACTTTTCTTTGGCAAGAAATGATTTTTTAAAATTTCTTCAGATCCGTAGTTTTGCACAGTTACTCATTTACTACTTCAGCTAAAATGCCAAAAATTAATTTATTAGAACTTTTGCAGAAAAAAGCCCGTCTAGGTTCTATTTATTCAAGTCTGATTCAAGAATGTGGGGACGATATGGAACAGTGCCAGTCGAAATGGGCTAATAAATTAGGTATCCCTGGTAATAATGGTTTTTTTTCTGTTAAGTGTGCTTCAGAATGCTTGATTACAGGGATGACGAAATCTCAGCATTTTATGTGCATACATAATCTCTATTACACTCCAAGTAAGGTTGTTAAGTGGAGTACGACTATTGGAACGAATTGCAGTCGCTGTGGGTTATATGCAGCTGATGACTTGCATATATTTTTTTTCTGCCCCAAACTTAGGGCGTTTTTTCAACAAATTGAAAGCTTTCTTGCCTTTGTTCTTAAATGTGACATTACGGTAACCACTGAGATGGTGTTATTGGGTATTGAGCATACTCCCTCCAGATTAAAGCCAGTAACTTACTTCTTATTTATTTGTATGGCGGTAGCCAGAGCCTGTATTACTAGGGAGTGGATTAACCCAGACCCTCCTTCATTTTTTTTTTGGCGTGAAAAACTATTGTTTATGTATAATATCGAGTCCGCTATTTATAAGTTTAAAGGAATCAAAAGAAGAACTTTGGGGGAGAAAATGTGGGCACCTATTGCCGATTGGATCTAACCATACTGTTTGAATTTTTTTCTTGTATGATGTATGTACTCAAGCTGGATTTGTTTTTATTTATGTATTGCTGTATTTCCTTGCAAGAAAACAATAAAACTATAAATATTAAAAAAATGAAAATAAAAGGCAAAAGGAAAGGAATGAGGTTTGCTTTTCATATGTGGAAATATCAAAAGGGTTAGTGATGATTTTTCAAAAAAATTGCTACATTAATTTTTTTTTTAAATCATTGCATTAAAATCTTTTTTGCACTATTAGGATTTTCATAATGTCTAATACCACTATTGTGAAAATTTAATAATATTTAACACAACAGAAAATTACCTTGTGCAAAGTGTGTGTCAAGATTTCAATGTCTAACTGGTTAAAATATACTGTGCATCAAAATTAATAAAAAGTTTAATATTAGTTTCTCTATCAATGACAATATTACTGAATATTACTGAATATTAGGGCACTTACAAAGATATGCAATGTGTAGCTGTACAGACATGAGAATTATATTGCAAGCATTTTTGCAATCTTTTACTTTTAAGCACAAGAATTCTGGGCGCCCTATGGCATTCAGAAGGCTGAAGTTTTGAGCAAGTTCTTTAGGTGCTAGAATGCACATTTTACAGGAATAAAAACAAGAATAAGACAGCAAAAAGTGCATCTTACCTTTAAAATTATCCGCACACAGGCACGGAATAGGACTGCTTTTCAGCTATGCTTCTCCAGAAATAGCTTTACTCAGACAGGAGTCAACAGGTTTCAGGGTCAGAGGCTAGGGGGCATATGTAGGTAAATCCATTTTTGCGATTCGGAAAATGCAATTTTCTGCAAATCGCACTTTTGAAATCGCAAAACCTGATGTAGGTAAAAAATCGCTAATATTTAGCGATTCCCAAAAATTTGCAGAATTTATGTGCGATTACCCAAATAACGATTCCTTAATAGCGAATTCTCTAATAAGGAATCGCAAAACCGGGAAATAGCAATTCAGGTGCAGAATGATAACATCACAACCAGGAAGTGTGAGTTTCCAGGCTGCACCTGTTGTCCTGCACCTGTTCCAGAGTCAGTTACTGGCTGAGAGACAGAGAGGAGGTAGTGTGGAATTGCTGCTGACACCAAACTTTAAAAAATTGAATCCCAGGGTGCTGAAAAGCAGGGTGGGGACAAGCAGGCTGATGAACAGTGCAGGAAAAGAAAATAGAAATTTTCTGAGAGGGAGCTGGAGGTATTGACAGAGGAGGTAGTGAGGCAACATGACATCCTGTTTGGTAAAGCCTCACTTTGTGTGCCTGAAGCCAGAAAAAGAAAAAACATGGTCAGACATACAAGAAAAGGTAAAAGCCGTAGGCGTAACCCATCGTACCACCGAGGACCTAAGGAATAGGTGGTACGGTATGAGGCAAAGATGGAAGGAGAGGGTGGCCACAAGATTGGCAGAAGCTAAGGCAACTGGAGGTGGGACCTCCACTACACCAGATCCGACGCTCCTGGAGGAATTGGTGGAGGGCACCCTCATGCCTGAGGCAGTGATGGGCGTGGCTGACCTTGACAGCTCTGACACCAGAGACACCACAGAAGGTAAGATGCATGCCTATCTGCCCAAAGCATCCCCATCCCACTCAGACCCCAAAATCCCCATGCATGATTAGGAATCCGGTCCATGTTTTGAGGATCACTCAGTGAGGCATAGTGGGAAATGTAGTCCCATGTAATGTGAGTAGGTGCAGATACACTTACAAAGGGTCCATAGGGAACAGTCACACTACCTATGTGAAAAGTAGACAAAATAGATAAGTAGGCCTGTAACCTGTAGTTTTAAAAACTTTATTGAAAAGAAAAATAGCTTTATTTGACGCACAACTCATGTGTGCTATTTTTGGGCAGATAGACCAACAACACAGGACACTGTGGCAGCCGTGGGGGAGACAGCTACAGCAGAGGACCAGCCAGGGCAGGAGAGCCAGGGTGCCACACGTGACACACCTTCAGCGCAAAGCAAACGGCGCAGAATTATACCTGCAGTGATGCCAATGCCATCCGGGTCCACAGATGCAAAAGATGTCACACAGGCTGCAGCTAATCCAAACACAACTCAGGGCAGATCACCAACATGCCCTACAAACAAGACTGGCAGTGGTGCCAGACACAGGGCACGGGCCAACACCTGAAATGCCTCGTCAGTTACAGATTCTGTATTCGCAGGGCTGGAGGGCAACATGTTGCGTGTGCAGCGCCTGCAAAGTAAAGGAATATCATCAATACAGCGTCAGCTGGCACAACTAACCTCCACATGTCGGAAGTGAGACTTGGTGTAACAGCAATAGCAAAAGCCTCAGAGGCTAATCTGAGTGAAGCTAGGCCCGGCGCAGGGAACGTCGGTTACACACACGCCTGCACCAGTTTGCAAGGGCTGTCAGCCAGCAATCCACAGACATATCTATGCTTGCTCGAAGAACTGTAAACATGCAACATGAGATGGCACACTGCTGCCAGGATGGTGCCAAGAGCCTGGTGCAGGTTACCCATGCACTTGACCATCTGCGGGCTGCTGTCACTGGGGGGATTGTAACACCAGGGAGCCGAGACACAGATGGCCAATCCCGCAGAATCACACCTACTCCACCTATTCCTGCAGAGAGGTGTAGGAATGGTCGTCAGGGCAGAGGTGTGGACAACAACACTGAAACCACTGCACTGGCTGAAGGAGGTGCATCAGGGTGTGCACGCCAGAGGTGAAGGGGCAGCATGCATAATGGCATGTTGTGAGGCAACACATACCATGAGGACTACCTACGTCAATGATATTTTGGCACTGTGATGACATTAGCATGTGCTAATTACAAACTTACAGTCACACTGTGTAACTTTACATATCCTGCATTTAAGGAAGTAAGCATATTTTTTGAACATCAACATTGGTCATTAGGGTCTTTTATCTCACCGAGAAGAAGTTCTGTGTGATGTCATCACATCTCAGGCACCCAGCAGCTTCCCCAGCTCCTCCTTCATGTCTGCATTGGGGGGCCGGTTCCTCCTCATTGGACGTGTCGGACTCTATCAGATCCACTGGGGTGCCCTTTTTGGTAGCAATATTGTGTAGCATAGCGCAGGCCACCACTATCTTGCAACACGTCTCCGGGCTGTACTATAGAGTACCTCCACTCTTGTGGAGACAGTGGAAATGGCTTTTGAGGATTCCGAAGGTCCTCTCAATGGTGGCTCTTGTGGCTCTGTGGGCAGTGTTGTATCTCCGCTCAGCAGCTGTGGTTGGATTAAGGTAGGATGTGAGGATGTTGTCCCTCTCAGCATATGCACTGTCTCCTGCAGGGAAGAAGTATGTAGATGTTGAGCAAAATACTGCAAATAGAAACATTTCATACTACTGTTTGTGTGTGCCATTGAATTACCTAGCAAGTATCCCTCTAAAAAATCACCATTTGTAAGTCTGTGATGTAAACCACAGTGTCTAAAAATTGAAGGAATCATGAGTGCTTCCTAGAAATTTTGCAACTATGTCTGTGATGACTTGTTTGGCATTGCAGACTACCTGGATGTTTAAAGAATGGTACGATTTTCTGTTTCTAAAAGCATACTCGTGTGATGGGGGACAGTGCAACATGTGTTCCGTCTACGCAGCCAATCAATGGGGGGAATTGGGCAATTTGATAAAAATCCTGTTTAGTTTGGTCCAGTTCCTGCTGTGTGTCTGGGAATTTGATGTGGTGATGCATCCTCTGCATCATGGCATTGAGGAATGCATGAAAAAAGCGCGATAGTGCGCTCTGGGATACCCCTCCTACTGTGGCAATTATCCCCTGAAAACTGCCTGACGCTAGGAGGTGCAGTGAACACAACACCTGTATGTGTGTGGGAATGTTGTGTGCCCTGCATATGGGGTGCTCCAGCATGGGTGTCAGTTCCTCTATCAGCTCCAGGATACTTTCTGGATGCAGCCTGTAGTGCACATGGATGTCTTCCTCAGTGCGTTGGAAGAGTGTGATGCGTGTCCTGTAGATCCTCTCCTGCCGTCTCCTTCTCTCTTCAGCCTCACGGACACGCAGACTCCTGGCTATAACATAAAGCCCAGCAATTGTGAGAAGCCCCTGTTGCATTATGGGCAACTTTAAATAGTTTTCACCTGATTACCACCCGGCCAAGCTCTATAAGGCTCTCTCAGGTCTCCGCTCTCCCATTAGTTGGAGTCAAAGTGTAGTGTAGTTCCTATTTTCCCAATAGGCTCTGCGTATTGGATTAACATGAACAGCAGTGTAGACGTAGGACTGAGGTCATCTAGGTCTCTACTGACTTTGTTAAACTTAATTTAGGTTTGCGCCAGCTAGCTCAGAGGTCACTGGAAACTTTCTTGAATGAATAGGGAGGGATACGCTTCCCAGGCTCAAACAAGAAGGGATTCAGCTTCCGACAACCATATAACATGACAACTTTGCTCCCCCAGAATAGGAGTAAATCTCTAGAGTTGTGTGAAAACAATAGACAGCTATTTCACTCAGCCAAATGTGCGTTCTTAGTTTCACCAGAGTGCAGAGAAGAGATAGACGGGTGTTTTCAATAAAAGGTATTATTTATTGAGCAGTCTTCCTTCTCATGCAAGAGAAATGAATTGCCACAATTGCAATACTTAATATAAAGTAAAGTACGTACAGTAAAAGGAGTATTATGAAATATTACTGTAAAAGCATTGATATGGTTTCTTAGCCACAAGACACTTTAAAATGGATAAAATATATACATACATATATACATTGACTAACGTGCTCAACTGGTGCTTCTAAAATACGCCTACCCCGGTGTACCTGACCTAAGCCTAATACGTGGAAAGGAGTAAGTAAGTAGCAGTTTAAGTTAAGTTGGTTTTGCCAAGAATCTGATTCAAGAATTCTCTCTAAGGGTTTAGTCAGCACTGTACCTTGGGAATAGAATGTAGGAGGTCTGGTATCTCTCTTTCAGGACTCGATATCCCAGTCACTCGCAAGGGTAGGCTGGAAACGCCGGAGCTGGATTTTCTTGGCAGGAGAAAAGACAGCGTCTTTCTCAGCGCGTCAAAGAGGAGGGGCAGCATCCGTGGGCTCTCGCATCAGCTGGGCTGTCGGGCAAGTAGATAGCTGCTCTGCTCCAAAACCACCACTGTGTGTTTGCTTAAGGCAACGTTGGTATATTTATACCTGAAAGGTGCCGAGTTTGACGTAAGGTTTGGACATAAGACGTCAATAAAGATGTCACTAAGAACTGGCCGTTCTTACAGTGCTCGCAGGAGTTCTATTACAAATCAAAACAAAGCAAGTGGGGATTTTCCAGGTTGCTGGAGGTTTGGTGTGTCGAAAGAACTAGTTGTGCTTTCTCGGAATCCAAGGAAGTCGCTTTTGCTGTGCCTTGGACTGCAAGGGCGATTTACTTAATTATGGATCTGATTCTTATGCCATTATAGGGATATTATTGATTATAGCCGTACAAGGGCATAAAATAGTAATATTGATTCAGGTTCCTAGATAAAAACACAATAAAAGGGTTGCCAAGTCGCTACATAGTTCGGCTTAGTCAGACCCTCATTCAACATGGACGTTTTCAATGTCAGTTACCGTTCTAGTGTTTTTTATCGAGCCTCGCGCTGATTGCCATTTCATTTGCGAGCCTTTTGAAAACTGCGTACTTCAACTGTGAAACTTCCGAAGACTGACGTTTGGCTTTGTTCCTGACAAGACGTCTGAAGATTCCAGATCTTCGACTTCCTTCCCGTTCTGAATTTCCATCTCCGCATTGCCATCTTTTACTTTTGATGGTTGCGGAGGAGTTCAGTGAACTGTCAGGTACAGTTTGTTATTGCCCGAGTATCCAACTCCTAGTATCCAGTCTTGGAGCCGGGTAAGCGATTCTGAGACTTTTTTAATGCTAGAATTTAGAAGGATACCAGTCTTCAAATTTTTCCAATGCAAGTAGCCTGTTGGTTTTAAGAAACTCTTGAATCCTTATGGGCGTTTAATTTACGAAACTCTGTTACGCCTTCATTAGGAACTTTAAAGGCAATTCTTCCACTGGAGAAAAGAATTTGTTGGCACTCTCTTTGCTTTTTTGGTGTGCCTTAATATTTCAGACTCTAATTTTCATGCGCAATAGTCTCCCCACAGAAGTCTCTTGCGCTGACTCCCGAACAGAGTAACTCAGCAGGAGTATCTTGTTTTTGAGCAGCGTTTCCAGGATAGCTAAATCTACTAGCTTAAAGACCAACGTAGATAAAAATATATATATATATATACATTTTTTTTTTTTTACTTACCAACAATTTTGGAGACTACAGTTTTCAGTTGAAGAACTCATTATTGTAAAGATTATACAACTCAATCTAAAAGATTGTGGTCCAAAATATCAACATTATTCTGGTAAGTGTATATATTTAGTTGAAATTCAAGTTATTGGACTGATTCTTCTTTCCCATATGCTACGGACTGCCAATAAGTGGCAAAGAGCAACCAAGGTATGGGCTGATTTAATTAGGTGGAGTGGAATCATGTGAGTAGAATCCATAGAACAAAATGTCCTATGAATACACAGAGGCACCGCTCTAGGTGATGACCTGTGGCTGGGTCAGTGTAGTTGGAACAAATGTGAATGCAATAGTCCGTGAGGCAGATAGCAAATGTAAAAATGGCCTGAGACTTGCAGACACTATGGTTATATGAGGACAAAGAAAAATATATCATAATATTATATTTTGAAATATTATTTAATTAGTTTTAAATAATATATTTAAAAAGATCTAACAAAAATACAGAGAAGCATGATTTTCTAACTTTAAAAACATTCTGAAAAAAGCAGATAAATTCTAATAAATTGAATACGCAATTTAAATATAAGCAGTAACTCATAAATTAAAAAAAAACAATAATATAAATAATAATTGAAATACAATATTATAATTCTCTTTATTAAATTATAAAACACAATATGTCTATCTATAAGCAAATGTAATACATATGAAAAAAATATTTACATTTATAGTAAAGCATGTTTAAATAACTTTTGGAGAAATTTAACAAAATGTAATTTTTTAATGCTAACACTTAAACACATACCAAAAATATAAATAAAATTAAAACATTCAATAGATCAAAAAAATTACAAAATACATACCTGTAAATAAGTATGCTCATAATATTTTATACAAAGGCCAGTGTACATAGTAATGTAAACCCAATCCAAAACACATTCAAAAATAGACTACTATAAACAATTCAAATACCCTATTCAAACTGCAATGTATGTGGACAAAGGCAGAATTACCATTCTGATTAATATCTAAAACACATTGTTCAAGGTTCATAATTTGAGGGATGAGGGGGTTCAGATTAACGATTCTAACTCCTGTTGAACAAACATTGGGGAAATGCATACATGCATAATGACAGAGTTAGATTTACTCCTCTAGCTCCAGTGTAACAAATACTGGGGAAAGTTTATGCATTGGCGGGATTGTTAGCACTCTAACTCCAATCTAAAAGACATTAGGAGGGGAGGTAGGGGAAAAGTTTACATTTAATATTCTAACTCTGTTTATTGGAGCAGGACCGAGATTGAGCTCATGTGGCAGGTATCAATCTATGATGGCATAATGGGCAAAACCTATGGACTGGAATTGGTTGTCCCAGTGAACACCAGTGGCTCAGATTGATTAAGCATTTCTGTAATCACTTGTTGTTTGTTGCTAGTAGATTTTCTGAAGAAGTGCCTTATGAACACTTCTGCATATGGTCTAGTAAATGCTCTTCTGCATACATTTGGACAACTGGGAATGCCCTTGAGGTAATTCACCAAGTAAAGGGTTATTCATGACAGTGATGAAGGAAGAACAGAAGCTAGTAGGCAAAAAGGTTTAACAGCACCATTGCCATCATGTAACAGATGACCTTGTTGAAAGAGATTTTAAAAAAACTATTATTATTTTTAAAATACATTATGTGATTTGTTCTCAGTATTGATTTTCCCCCAAAAGATAGACATGCCCCCTCTTATACTGCACCAACTTAAAACGACGCTGCTGCTTGTGTACCACAAAGACCCGGTGCTGCCACTAGTAAAAAAAAAAAACACAGATGGACTTTGAAAATGGTAAAAAGGCATTCCTTTATGGAGATCAAGCATATGGAAATCGAAAGTTAAGTATTAGTTTTACATTGATTCCAGCCAACTGAATGCACACATAAAATGCTAGAGCTATCTGACACCATGGGTTGAAGAATTAATACAGAAACTTAGACAAGCTGAATATCTCTTCATGTTAAACCTAACCTGTTGGCAGGTTTCCTTTCAAAATTATTACTAGGAATGCACCATTTCCATATTACCAAAGTGTATAAGTTATACGTTCTGACAGGGCCCCTAGCTGCTTTCCATAGCTGATGAATTAAATGCTGAAAGAACATCAGGGACATGGCACCTTACATTTAGATGTTATCGTCATTAATAGTACATCCTGGAAAAACACTATGGGCCTTATAAAGACTATGGCCGTCCATGGGGTATGGTATTACAAGTGTGGCAGTCGGACCGTCACTGAACCGCTGCTAAATGCAATGGATCAAGGATCCTGCAGCGGTTTGGCAGTGGTTCAAAGCCAAAATATGCTGGTGGTGCCGCAGTGGCACCGCCAAGCATATTTTGAGTTGCCTCTCCACTGCCCCTTTCATACCAGCTGCATTGCCATGAAAAGGGTGGTGATGAGGCAACAAAGTTGCCCCTGTGCATGGGGTGCATGCATGGGGGCACATGTTATGCCCCCCTGTAGATTTACCCCCCCCCCCAGTTCCTCCACAGGAAGAAACACACAACATGGTGCATTCTTTTCCATGCAGGAACTTGCAATGGCGGTCCTGTGGCGGTGCTGTTTATTGCTCACAATGAGCCTTAAACAAGAACCGCAGCGGGACCGCCAGGACCACCATACCACCCACTTGCCAGACCACAAAATTACTTGGAATCTGGTGGATTGGCTGCAGTGAGTTCTGGCTGTCCTGGATCAGGCTGGTGACATGCCGCCCACTCCAGGACCGACAAGACTAATAATCAGGCCCTATGACAGTGACTCATTGTTTTGCATCTTTACAAACTACTGGATTCAAAAGAAATCCTGTTAAAGGCCATGGTAATGGAAACACTGCACAACAATTATGATATCAAGTGAACAAGCGGGTCATGATACATCCTCAGCATTCCAAAGCAAATTCCAACCTCCAAACAATCCTACATCAAAAAAAGCATTAACTATGATCTTTTCTTAGATTAGTGGGCTAAAATATGTATATGAGAAATTGGGCTGTTGTTTGAGGGGGTGGACATCCTACTCAAGCAACAGCCACATTCCTTGTCAAGGTGAACCACAAAAAGTAATTAAATTAACTTGTGTTTAACTCTCTGGTAGATTTGCACAAAAGGATTAAGTCTTAACAGAGCTAATGTGTAAATTATTTATGTAGCACACAAACAGTTATAAAGTGAAAACACAACACAAAAGAATGTCACTCCATTTTAATAAATTATTTGATAGCAAATGGCCAAAAATCCTTTTAGTAGAAGTTAAGATATGCAATTTTAAAAGTGTAGGTTAAAAAAATATGGAAGGGAACAAAGCGTCTTGGCTGACATAGATAAGGCCTTTGATTCAGTTTGACTCACCTCTTCGAACGTCTATGACAGCTAAACAACAGCCACAAATTCTCAACATATATCAGCTTATTATGCACCGATCTTACAGCTTCAGTATGAGTGGCTGGCCCAGTTTCTCCTAGCTTACCTACACATAGAGGTCCCCAACAGGGCTGTTCGTTATCTCCATATCTTTTTGCCTTAGCAATGGAGCCACTGTTAGCTTGGGTGGGAGTAGATGCCCAGCTGCGACGCTTTAAGTGATCGCCAGGCGTGTTGGACAGGATCGCACTATACACTGACAACATTTTATTCTTCATGACTGACCCCCACATGTCAGGTCCCCAACTCCTCCGCAGTATGGAAGTATTTGGTGAGACATTTGGACTCTACATGAATGCCAACAAGTCACTCCCTTGGCCGATACTGGGGGCACGAGTGGTTGGGACATAGGCAACAGATCTTACCATTGCCACAGAAGGCTTACAATACCTAGGCATCTTTTGATCATCCTTGCAACCCACTGCATCGCAGCGCAATCTTGCTCCACAAACAGAATGCATTAAGACAGAAATAAAATCTAGGGCCCGCCTGCCTTTCGCACTCTATTGCCGGTCCCCCATCGTCATGATCGTCTCCCTACTCTGCCCGATCTATCAGCTGCCGAATCACCCATACCCAATCCCAGCCACCTTGTTTCAGCAAATCAACACCCTACTAAGCCAATTCCTTGTGGGTGGGGTGCCAGCAGAGTGGCCCTATGCACCTGTTAGCAATAAACATGCACTTTACAACAAAGAAACAAGGCAATGGTGGTCAAAGCAATGGCACATCAATCCTAGAAAATACTATTCGTTGATTAAAAGTTGACAGTAATGGTTCCCCTAAAGGTAAAAATAGAAACTCCCCACTACCAAGGATGTTGCCCAATGGGAGTTCAGCCAAAATGCTGTGTTTGTACTAATTACATAAGTGATTGTACCTCGTCACTCTGAAAATGTTAATTCTCTATTCTTTCATGTGTTAGGCATACGGCCTCAAATGAAGAATAAAATTTCCCAAATACCAATTCACAGGAAATATAAAGCATAGCAGCCTAGGTAGCTCAGAAATCTGTATTTAATGCAAAATAATGCAATATATTGTGTTCCACTGATAAGTGACAGTCAAATATTTAGAATTCACACATTCTTGATAGTACCCTTAAACAACAAGGGTGCAGTTTAAACAACAAAGGTACAGTCACCATATGTAGGTCCTCAGTCAGTCAGATACTTTTATTTGATAACTTAAGATCATAAAAAGACATAGGTACAAATATTACACATTTGTGCAACTCCAGCATACGTTACATAAAAAAAATCACATATTCGGATACATTAAAATTTCATTATAAATCCATCTCGGTACGGTTATTACACAAGAAAAATTCCATACATATATGTACATTAAAATTTCCTTATTGATCCTTCTTAATACTGTCTATAAAAGTAGCTTAACAGTTCTATATATATTAAGCATAAAATGATCCTCACGTATATTCATAAACAGACTACAGCCCCGTATAACCTACTCTTTTCTTAATCCTATTAATCCGCTCTGCTGCCGCAAGAACATTTGCGACATGAAATGTAATCCGTGCACTACTCAACAGTTGTAAATAAAGAAGTGCCGGCCTAACCTGTACAAACCCTGCTTCCCTTAACACAGGTAACAAGTACTTTTCCCTGATGTCTGTGTAATACTCGCAAAACATAACAAAATGTAGAGTATCTTGTATGGAGAAATTGTCGCACTTACAGGGGTCGGCGTTATCTGGTGTTCCCCATTTAGAGAAATCTCAAAGGTGAGGTGAATTATATTAAATCAGAATCTTGTTAGCAAATACCGATGGAAATGGCGTGTTACTAACTTCAGATAAGGCTCAATACCAGGTGAGCTCACTAAACCAAAGTTCACTCTTACCATAGGTTTTCTTAACTCTAGTTCCTCCCTTTCGGTGGTAAGAATGTTTACCATGACAGCTGTAATCAGGTCTACATCTTCTTTCTTTACAGTTTCAGGGGCCAAAAAAAGCCCAGGTCATCCAAGTTTTTTAAATGTAGTTTTAATGTATGCCAGCCACGGAATTTTATCAGCGTTATCTAGAGCTAGACAATCTTTTAGGATCATATGGTTCAGTGAGATCTCCTGGTTAAGCCAGGTCTTAAGCCAACATGTCAGAGGGGCTATTTTCAGTGTGTCAGAGACATAACCCAACCCCCATCTCCGCGTGGATAGAAAAAGTAGGGGTAGACTGTGGTACAGATAATAAGGTTCTTAGAAATTTATTTTCTACCACTTGAATATGATGATCTTGTGAGCTATACCCCCAAATCTCTGAGCCATACGTCGCTATTGCTTGACACTTGGCCTTGTACACCTTCAAAATAGCTTCCATGGGTCTGGCCCTTAGTCGTTTTGTAAAGCCCATAAGGGCTGAGGTAGATCTAGCAAATACATTTCTTTTGTGTTTCAGTTGTTGACCCCAGGACCCTTTATCATCAAATAGGAGCCCTAGATAGGTAAAAATGGGGACCCTTTTAACCTCATCTCTACCACAGAGAAAGGTTTTCATTTTTTTCTTTCTGCTTTGCTCCCCCACTATCTTTACATGGGATTTTTTAGCATTTATTTTCAGATCTATCGACTCCATAAATTTGCCGAACATATCCAGCAATTTATTTAATCCAACACCAGTGTGAGCCAATAAAACAGCGTCATTCGCGTAAAGAAGAACTGGGATAACAGTTTCACCTACACGCGGGACGTCTAGTGTTGCTCCCTTCAGGGCAGGTTCTAATGCATTTATTTAGAGCGTAAAAAGGAGGTGTGCCAATATGCACCCCTGCCTGACCCCTCTCTCTGATTTAAAATAACGAGTGCATCTCCCTTCCTGGGTGACTCTAGCAGTGGCTAATAGGCCGCAGTGAAGGTCAACTAAAAATGTAACTAAAGCAGGGTCAATGCCTATGTTCAGTAAAATTTGCCAATAGCTTCGACCTGTTTACCAGGTCAAAAGCTGTTGAGAGATCCATAAACCCCATTTAGAGGGATCCCTTTTTAGCTATAGTGTATTTGCTAATAAGAAACTGCAAATTAAGGCATTGATTTAATGTGCTTCTTTTAGTTCTAAAACCGGACTGGGCGTTAGACAAGACCGCTTTCCCCTCTAACCACTCTGTCATTTTCAACAGGATTACTCTGCCTAAGATTTTCACAGAAGAGTCTATCCAGGAGATAGGTCTGTAACATGATGGATCACCTCTTTGTCCCTTTTTAAAAACCGGAATAATAATTGATTTAGACCAGGATGCCGCGGATAAATTTGCGCCTGAGGCATTAAAAACATTTGTCAGTATCCTGGCCCAGAATTTAGGAAAACTTTTAAAAAGGCCTGCTGGGACCCCATCCGGGCCCTGCGCCTTATTCTTACTAGTCTCCTCAATTGCTCTTTCCACTTCTGTCTCTTGAAACACCACTGCGGGGGCTAATTCTAAATTCAAAATTGCCTCTTGCGATCTCTCTACCATCTGAAGCCCATAAATGTTCTCAAAGTGAGCTATCCACCG
Organism: Lissotriton vulgaris; assembly: GCF_964263255.1. Lineage (NCBI taxonomy): Eukaryota > Metazoa > Chordata > Amphibia > Caudata > Salamandridae > Lissotriton > Lissotriton vulgaris. The sequence goes on along the minus strand of NC_141696.1, from coordinate 455,328,997 downwards.
GTCATCAGGGATATTACAGTCAAGTGGGGAATTCTCCTCACCAGAGAAAAAGGACTCAATAATAGTCAACCAAAATTTCCCACTATCCCTCAGAACCTCCGGGGACAGAAGTTTATCCGAGGTATCTTCTTTGATCTCGTTTTTCCTGTCCCTAATGGCCTGTTTGTAGGTCTTCCTTAATTTTGTAATCTGCTCCCCATTTCTGGGTCATACTTTCAGGGCTTTAAGCAGAGCTGAGTGTGCCTTAGAGCAGGAGCTGTCAAACCATCTTTTTTCTTTATTAATTATAGGGCGATTTTTAGTCATCAGATTGTTGTTAATTTGGTTACAGATAGCATCAAAAGCCCCCACTATTATTGTACTTGGCGCAGCAGTATCCATGCAAATAGCAACCTCACTTTCTACTTCAGACAGGACTTCCACCATAAAGGTTTCTGGGACAACTTTTGTCCATTTTAGTCTCCTGCCCTGGTCTTTTGCTATCACCTCACGCCTCACACCCGCGAACTTTGTTTCTTTAAAACTTTGGTGGGCCCCCAGGACCACCTCTAATATCACGGGGTTATGATCGCTGAAAGCAGAGGTCCCCACCTTATATATTAGCACTCTGGACAAAACTAGAACTGACATGAATATGTAATCTATAACTGTACCCAAATCCTTTCCTTTAAAAGTAGGAGCTCTTGGGTCTCCCAAGGCACACCCAGATTCGAAAAGATTTGTAGTGGCCAGAAGATTCTCCAGGTCCTCCCCTTGCTTAGTGTGTTCAAAATGCGTGTGAACTGAACATGGGGGTCCTTCAAAATTGTCAAAAACAAACGCTTGACCGCATGGGTGAATGTTAAAATCACCCATGAGAATGACCTCGGAGCTTGGATATTTAGCTCTATATGATACTAAAAAATCCTCTAAGCAGGATAAAAATTGATGTAAAAAAATCACTCTCAAATGAATTATAAAAATTAAGAACTAACAATTTTGCTGTTTGTGGCAGTGATAGCTCCACTACCAGGCAGTTATGACAACCCGCATCAAGCTGTTTTAGTGAGCCGTTCAATTTCAGGGAAAAAAATAATGCTAGACCTCCCTTAGCTCTGCCTGCCGGGCCCTGTTTAGCAGGAATGCAAAAGTGTGAATACCCGTCTATGTTTAAAGTTATTTTGTATGTCCCAGGTTTCTTGAAATGCCATTATGCCATTTGTTTTTTTCTCCCCCAGCCAGATCATATCCCTGCAATTACTTCTCAATCCAGCTATATTCCAGCTCATAATTCTGCATGTTTGTACTTGAGACTCAATATTTCTGGGCCATACTTTCAGGGCTTTAAGCAGAGCTGAGTGTGCCTTAGAGCAGGAGCTGTCAAACCATCTTTTTTCTTTATTAATTATAGGGCGATTTTTAGTCATCAGATTGTTGTTAATTTGGTTACAGATAGCATCAAAAGCCCCCACTATTATTGTACTTGGCGCAGCAGTATCCATGCAAATAGCAACCTCACTTTCTACTTCAGACAGGACTTCCACCATAAAGGTTTCTGGGACAACTTTTGTCCATTTTAGTCTCCTGCCCTGGTCTTTTGCTATCACCTCACGCCTCACACCCGCGAACTTTGTTTCTTTAAAACTTTGGTGGGCCCCCAGGACCACCTCTAATATCACGGGGTTATGATCGCTGAAAGCAGAGGTCCCCACCTTATATATTAGCACTCTGGACAAAACTAGAACTGACATGAATATGTAATCTATATCTGTACCCAAATCCTTTCCTTTAAAAGTAGGAGCTCTTGGGTCTCCCAAGGCACACCCAGATTCGAAAAGATTTGTAGTGGCCAGAAGATTCTCCAGGTCCTCCCCTTGCTTAGTGTGTTCAAAATGCGTGTGAACTGAACATGGGGGTCCTTCAAAATTGTCAAAAACAAACGCTTGACCGCATGGGTGAATGTTAAAATCACCCATGAGAATGACCTCGGAGCTTGGATATTTAGCTCTATATGATACTAAAAAATCCTCTAAGCAGGATAAAAATTGATGTAAAAAATCACTCTCAAATGAATTATAAAAATTAAGAACTAACAATTTTGCTGTTTGTGGCAGTGATAGCTCCACTACCAGGCAGTTATGACAACCCGCATCAAGCTGTTTTAGTGAGCCGTTCAATTTCAGGGAAAAAAATAATGCTAGACCTCCCTTAGCTCTGCCTGCCGGGCCCTGTTTAGCAGGAATGCAAAAGTGTGAATACCCGTCTATGTTTAAAGTTATTTTGTATGTCCCAGGTTTCTTGAAATGCCATTATGCCATTTGTTTTTTTCTCCCCCAGCCAGATCATATCCCTGCAATTACTTCTCAATCCAGCTATATTCCAGCTCATAATTCTGCATGTTTGTACTTGAGACTCAATATTTACGTCTGTTCTTACTGATATATCTATGCTCATACCTTGGTCACCCTCATTATGAACTATTTTACTAGCCCTCTGATTGCAATTGTGTGCTTGCTGTCAATCGCAATCTTCCAAGCCAGATAGCCCATCAAACCTATTAGATAGCATTATGTTCCCTGGTACGCACCATTTTTTTAGCCCCCATTTGGGAGTTTTTCCCCACACCAAGAATGTGCTGTCATATAAAAATAAGACAGAGGTAGTGATTGGATTCAAGCCACAAATATATTCGACAGCCCTCCTGTTCCTAAAGTTGATAACTATGCAGTCCCCCACCACAGACTTTGGCTTTCTCCCCACCCAACCCACTCTTCTGGCAAAGAAGATTTCTGCACATACATGGGATGGCAATGGACGATTGTTGTTGAGCCAGAAAATACACTTATTCTTTAACTCCAAGTACGTTTCCCCCATGCCCTGGCTTAGTGGAGGATCCCCCGCCAAAACCACCACATAAGGGGATGACTCTGGAGGGAGTTCTATGGTCGGTAGACTAGCTACACTTTGGGCAGAGGGGTTTTTGTGCAAAGCTTGCTGGTGATTTACAGACCTACTGGTCTCTCTTTGCTGTGTCCTATCCTTTTCTATGGATCGTTCTGCCGTTATCAGGTTAATGGGGGCAGGTACAGGGCAATGTGCATGGAGACCTGTCAGGTTACCACTGTCCCTCTCTTTACACAATACATTTGAGTCAGTATCTACTACAATTGTCATTGGCCCTGGGTTACCTGTTTGCTTGCTAATTGGCCCAGTGGCTCGCTTTCCCTCCCTAGCCTGTGATGAGGCAAATGACAGTTCAAGGCACACAAGTCTAGTTTCAATTGAGTCCAATCTATCACATAGTGGGATGCAGGCCTTCTTAAGGAGGCGTTCCAGCTTTGCCCAAAATGATGGTCCCATCTCCCTCAGTGCTTTATCACCGTGACATGGTTGAAGGATATCTCCCTTGTTGACTAGGTGTGTACTTACAGAGTTATGAGGAGGACTTTGGATCAAGGAGTTATTAGGCAAAGTTGCTTTCCCAGTTTTTGACTTCTTCCCAGATGTTTGTGCTTGTGCACTAATGCGTTTCTGTTTAGTTGTCAGACCCTGTGATTGTTGGGACAACCCCGCCTTGGCATTATTAGTTGACAGGGTCTTAATATTGGGTGAACGCATAGTCCCCGCCATGGTGCAGGAATTTTTGACCAGTCTCTTGTCCGTCGAAGTGGTGGGACAGACTGTCTGGCATATCAAGGGCCCGGCCAACTCTGATGACCGCCTCCTCTCTCTCTCCCCTGGAGATAATATCGGGTCATGGGTGTTAGTTTGTTGTAGTTCTGGAGCCCAGGCTTCAGCTAAACCGCCCATTGAAGATCTTTTATCAAAGGCAATGTCCAGGGATAGTCTTTTTTCCATTAGTTCAATATCCCGGGCTAAAGCTGTGGACACTCTTACAAGGAAGTTGTCCAAAGTGCCCATAAGCGATCCTCCCATTGAATTTCTAGTGGGCCCGCCAGTAGATGGGGAGGCAGACATGGTTTCCAACAAAATTTAACAGATAATTAATAAATTCACAAACGGGTGTAAGCAGCCACTCACTGATTTTAGTTGTAGAAGGTGGATGTTAGAGGGGAGGCCCGTCCCGTCCCTGACCGGACTAGAACGGGCTAAAACGGGCCCGCGTCCGCCCGCGTCCCGTGATGCAGGATTCCTCTATGGCTTTTGAGCGGCTCCTGGCGCTCGCTGTACGTGGTGGTGGCATGCAAGCTGCTGGTGCTGCCGGGAGTTGTAGTCCTGGGTCAACGAGTATGGCGGTAGCAGCGTGGAAGAATCTCCAGGCTCAGGGCAGTGGCGGCGAAGTTCAGCAGGTAAATTATTGCCCCCAAAGTTTAAACAGGGCTCCCGCTTCACCCGAGCCCTGTATGGCTTTTAAGCACCTCCTGGCGCTGGTTGTGCGTGGTGGTGGCGTGCACGCCGCTGGTCCTGCCGGGAGTTGTAGTCCCGAGTCCCCGAGTATGGCAGCAGCAGCATGGATGACTCTCCGGGCTCAGGGCAGTGGCGGCGAAGTTCAGCAGGTAAATAATTGCCCCCAAAGTTTAAACAGGGCTGTAATATTTCTTTTCTTCTCTACTGCTTAAACGTGTCTGCCTAAACCCCGGCTCCTGGCATATGGAGGTCCTGTTCCTAGAACCTCCCATGTAGTGGCAATGTATGGCAGCCAACAGGTTTTTCGTTACTTTCTGTACCTTCCTCAAGGCTTGATCTAAAATGGTACTTGTTGCAGTTGTGGTGAAACACCTAAAATCAGTGGATTGTAGTTTTCTGGAAAAAAAGACAAAAAGGCCCTTGATATGGTGCCTGTCTGAGAGAAAGAGGTATCCTGGAGCATGTAGACCAGTCTTTGAACTTTTGATTAAAAGTTCAGCATAGTGAAAAAGTACACTCGGTATGGCACCAATACAGAGAATAGTTAGTAGATCAAGTTTTTAAGTGCCACTTGTGTAACTTAAAACAACGAAACGCAAGCTGTGATATGGCCCTAACTTTTGGCAAGACATCATCTCGCAATGGGATCGTGGTAAATCCAGTATAGATGACCTGCCAAGACAGGGCCTCCCTGGACTGGAACCAAGCATCCTGGGACCGATTTCTGGGTATTACCCTTCATCAAACCAAGTTGCATCTCCTATAGAGGAGATGGCCCCCTGTGCACAGCTTGAACTCCCATGTCGTGGGTAATGGTTAAAACTTAAAGTAATCCAATAGCTGAAACTCTGAAAGTTTGACTTTTTATTCTCATCAAACTCATGGGGTTAGAATATCTTCACCATATCGTTTAGTATAAGCAAAACAATCCTTTAGGATTTTAACAAAATTCACATCATCTTGATGCATTTCGGGCAACGTGGTGTCCTTCGACAGGGGAGCCATCTGACACATAAACCCAAAAACACAGCGCTTACAGGAAGAACATCCAGGCTGGATGTACACCAAAATTCTGACTAATGTTAAACTGACATACAGTGCCTACATGCAGCAAAGTGAGTGGCAAGTCACACAACGACATAATGCATCATGGTGTTAAAAATGCTAGACGCAAAATGTTAAGGACACGACGTGTTTGAATCTCTGAATGATATTAAGTTGACATCAAGTGCATAAAAAGTCACCAAACACCTAAATGAGAAAAGGTGAACAGAATACTGAATACACCGGGTGAGGCAAACAACGTGGTAGAGTGCATAAGGACCGGGTGAACTACCCATGTTTGAATCTCCACAGTGACATGTATGAGGGGCTAATGGGAAGAACTCAATAGAAAAAGTGAGTATAAGTGAAAATGGCGTGTTAGGCACAGCATACGGCAAGTTAAAAATAGTCCCAAGCTCTTACTGGGTAGGCGCTGCTGTCTCATAAGCGTTGAAAAATACCCTACAGGAACGACAGAAAGCTATTAAATCAAGGTGATCAGTTAAAACAATGCATGGTCTGTAAACAGTGAGCGTTCTCGCTGACGCATACTTACAGGCTGTGCGAGTGTACCGGTTACATGCTGTAGGTGACCAATCCTCTGCTAACGGTGAACAATTGTGAAAGAAGCGAGTGTCTGGTGTTTCAATAAAGCTTGCGGTCATGTGACTGGGAGCGAGCTATCACTTCCGGTAGGAAGAAACGGCTAATACCGGTGTCATATTGAAGTGATAAAAAATTAACTGTTCAATGATACAAAACCTTCAGTGATGTGATGGAAACAAAAACCCAAACATATGCAAGAAGTTTAAAGATAGAAAACAAGTGAGATGAAGTACTCAGACAACAGACTGTCAGTAAACAGTGGGTTCAGTAGCCTCGGCGAGGCTGATGAAAAACATGAACAATAAAAATAAGGGTGAACATTAAAGCAAAAACTCCCATATTTCATAGGTAGCACAAGAATTCCATCCGGTCATTTAACCCATTGGGTTGCATCGTGCTCAGGAACCAAATCCAATGATTCTCTTGCTGTAACATTCTGTTCTTGTTATCCAAACCTTCTCTTTTCTCCACTACTTCTAGGACTAGAAATTTTAACTGAAAAATGTTATGTTTCTTCTCCAGATAATGAACATCCACAGTAGATTTCAGGTTTTTAGTGCGTATATTGCTCTTGTGTTCTAAAATGAGTATCCGGATCTTTCTTTCAGTGTGTTCAACATAGCCCAAGCCACATGGCATTTGAGAAGGTAGATCACGTTGGGTGTATTGCACGTAGCATTAACTTTTAATTTGATCTTTGTGCCCTTCATGGGGTAAGTCATTGTAGTGCCAGGTATAGAGTTGTGACAATTGCTGCAATTGTGACAGGGTTGTAAACTCTTATAGGTGATGACAGCTGCTTCCTCTGGTGGTTTAGTCAAAAGTTATTTCAAGTTTTGTCCTCGTATGTATGCAAAAATGGGTTTATGGACAAGCAAGCTTTAAAGTCAGCTTTCAGACACAACATAGGCCAATGTTTCATGATAATGTTTCGGTAAGGATGACTTGTAGTTGAAGATTTAGATACTCCTACCATCAGGTTAGAGTCCTGTTTATTCTTGACTGTTAGGAGATCTTTTCTGTTCCTATTTGCACTTCATGGTTTGGCTCTTTGCAAAATCTCCAAAGGGTATCCTCGGGCTTTGAAGCTGGTAAGCATCAGCTGAGATGGGGACTTCAGCTGGCCTGGCAGAGCACCTTTATCCATACTTCCAATGGTCTAGGACAGGGGAGGCACCACTTAAATGGTTAGGTTGTGCCACTTTGGTGGCGCAGCCATGATGCAAAATGCTATTTGGTATGTACCACACAAGGGCCAATTTGTGTCACCTTGAATGGCTTGGTAAAGAACATGTAAAGTAATGAAGCCCCCTGTGATGAATTGTGTTACACTGCATCTGGGAAGTTTTCCTCGGGTGGATCATGGTGGCCCTCATGAATCCACCCATAGATTGTGGGTGCATTTCTAGATTTAGTAAACTCAGTAAACTTGGAAATGCATTGAAATGCCACTCCTTCTCCAGTGCAGATAAAATATTTATGTGTCCTTGCTACTTCCTCTTTCCATACATGACGCATTCAGCATCAAACATAGAAAGAGGAAACTGCTGCACAAGATTGTTTTATGAAGGCAGGTATCTTTTCCTGCACAAAACAATCATGCCTATAATGCAGGCTGCCTTGCAGCATGGCGCAAGGGTGGCTGACTTGGGGCTGGGCAGCCATGTGTGTACAAGAGTTAGGCGGGAGATGAAGAGCGTCATCTCTTAGTAAATATGGTGCTTTTTAGATGTCTCCCATTCCCGCAATGCAGCACTGTGTAGCAACTTTACTTGCTGCCCTGTGTTGCTTTAACCTTTGTCACATATGCCCCTAAGAATCTATTAGTGAGGAGGCAGAAAAGGCATTCTGATGCCTCAACTCGATTTAAGCTAGTTATTTATCCTGTGGACAGATGCTTCCATTAAGAAACGTGGTGCAGTCTTGATGCAGAGAATGCTGGAACAACAATGACCAAGCCTGTACATTACCCCTATTAAATAGTCAGTTCCACCATCAACAGGAGTGTTTCGCTGATAAATGGGTAGTGGAGTCACATTATGTCTATCACACCAACCTTTTGTTCCAACCTGTGATGGCTTATGGCTTTGGTTTAGTTAGCTCCCCAGAAGGATGCCAAACACAGGACGTGATTTCTGGATCTGTAGACTTTTTATGGACTTGGTGGACAATACAGATGTTGTTGAACAATTATGTCAAAATCACCAAGAGCATGACTTTGGCTTTGCTCACATGTTGGGAGCCAAGAGTGTGTTTTGATTGGGCAAACGTTGTGTGCTTCACAAAAAAAGTGCTTATCTTCCACACAGCTGTGATCATCTTGTTTATTCACCTAGTTGCTTAAGCTCGAATTTTTAAGAATCACACACGCCATTGCAAATCTTTTAAATTATCCTAGATAACTAGACAATTTACACTGTTTATTCTGGTAACAGCATAAATGGGAAGGGTTCAGTCATTAACCTACATTGATTTTTAGATCTGGCTTGATAGTGGAACTGTCATTGGACGTTTTAGAAAAAAAATCTAACTTTCAGAACTTTCCTGGGAAATGGGCTTAGGGCCTCGATACGAGTTTGATGGTCGTATAGAGGAAGGTGGAACGTACCATCTGCTGTAGGACGCCAAACCCATTGAAGTGAAGTGAAAAATGTATTGTTCAGTTAATAAAAACTTACAATAAGACTAGGTCTGGGCGGTAAATTCTGTTCCGTTCACGGAATTTGGGTAATTTTGCGTTCCACGGAGAACGCAAAATTGCCCAAAATTCTGCGTTCCGTGACTTCGCAATTTTTTTTGCTTGTTCGCATTCTAAATTGCGTGTTTGTGAGATATTTCCACCCGAGTATGCAAACAGCGATTGAGAACAGTGAAAAAGCATCGCGAACAAGCAACTCCGCATGTTCGGAGATTTTTTACTGTTTCGTGGAGATTTGCGTAACGCAATTACGAAAACTCCGCTCACCCCTAAATAAGACACATTTATACACATTTTGTGGTGCGACTGCCTGTCAGATCATGAGGTAATACTTGGTCTGGTGGGTGGTCCTGTGGTGACCGGACAGCTGCGGTCTGGTAGGCCCAGAAGAGCCTACCATGCAGACCGCTGCTCTCACAGTGCCAACTGCACCTTCCTGTATGGTGGGGTATGCATGTCACACTGTGAGGACCTGGGGGAGCAAATCAAGGAGGTCACTACATGTGCTCTCTCACATGCATCCTCTGGGCTCTGAGGTGGTAGGGATCCCTCTTAGGGCCCCCTTAGTTATCCTACTGCCACCCTTTTCATGGTGGACTCACTGCCATTAAAAGTGTGGTGGTGAAGCTATTTGAAATATTCTTGGCAGTGTTGCAAACCAGTGGGGCGACCAACTGTCAGATCAGTAAGTTATTCCTGGTCTGGTGGATGGTCCTGCAGCTGTCTGACAGTGGCAGTCTTGTAGCCTCATAGAAGAGTCTACCATACAAACTGCCACTATCAGAGCACCACCTGCACCATCCTGTGTGGTGTTGCATGCATGCCACACTGTACAGGAACTGGGGGAAAATAAAGAAGTTAACTACATTGAATCGTCCCTGCATGAACCTTCTGGGCTCCGAGGTGGCAGCAAACCCTATTAGGGCCCCCTTAGTTACCTCACTGTCATCACTTTCATGGTGTGCTCATCACTGTAGGAAAGTAGAGTCTGCTTCCTATGATTACCCCCACTTTTTGCTATAATTCTCTGTTTTTTCGACTTTAGTGTGGCTGTGGACCTGCTAATCAGGCCCACAGCCCAGCTGTTCTCTCTCTAAATCGATACCATGTACATAAGGTGCATACCAGATTGGTTACTGGGTCACCCTTGTGAGCCCCTGTATGGTGTACCACAGGTACCCAGGGCATAGGTGCACCCTAGGCCTACCAGGGGCTGCAGCATGTATTGTGCCACCCCTGGTTTACCTTCCAAACTGACACCACAGGTCTGTTCACATAGCCTGGGTAAGGTGGTATAATCACTCCTTACTTAGATATAGTATACCAAGTGTCAATATATACATATAGACACTTGAACACCTATAAGTCACTCCTATGGCAGGCCTTGACAATCCTGGAGGCAGAGTGCTTTGTTTTATATTAGAGGGTGCCCTAGCATGAGCTGATCCCCTCTGCAGCTTTCGGAACCATCTCTTTATAGCTGTTCTATGATGTAGCCAACCATATGCTCTTAAGTGCATTATAATCCTCGCGGTTAATGCTAACTTTGGTTTGGCTTTATCAAAACATGTTGTGTAAGGTGTCAAACACTTTGGAATACTACCCCACCCCCACCAGTACTGGCTGCGGAGGTAGCATTCCACCCTTCTAGAGGGAAAAGACATGTAGTTACTGGCTTAACCAGTTAAAGTTAAACAGAGCCCCAGCATCACAAAATGGATGCTGCTGCCACAGACACGCGTCTGCCCTTCTGCTGCTGGACAAAACTCCAGCAGGGGAGGCCTGGACAATAGGTTTCCAGCCCAGGGAGGGGCTTTCACCTCCCCAGACAGGCTTTTTGTGTATTGGGGCAGGGAGGTCTGGATTCAGTGAATGCCTTCCAGACACTGCTTGGGGCACACTAGGTGCTCTTTGCATTTCCTAGTTCAAACCAGTTGCTGGGGCACTCAGCCTCAGCTCTGGTGCGAAACTGGACAAAGGGGAAGGGGTGTAACCACCCCACCCAGGTCCACCAATAGGAGGGACCTTAAAGTTAGTCCAACCCCTAAACTTAGTTTAAGTATAGGATCCCAGTCCCTAGGACTTTAGATAACCCTGGACAAAACTCTGAAACATATATCCTGGACCTCAGACATTCCATTTTGACTGGAAGACAGAAGACACCTCCCTTGTGGTCAAGGAGTGACCACCCTGTTCAAACAGGCACCCAAAGTATCTTTGTTGGTCTGCATTTTTTAGGCTCCCTCTGGATCCCAATTAATCTGCAACACAGGACACAGACTTAAAGACATATCTGACCCCGACCTTCGCTCACAGCAAAGCTGAGACCAGTGGTGGACATGAGAGACGTTGGACCGGAACTTTTGGACATCCTGCATCGACTTCTTGAGGTATCCTGAAGTTGTGCATTGGGGTACATGAAGCCACAGACCCGAGCACCTTTTGCACTAAAGCACAGAGCTCCATACTCCACATGTGGCCCGTGGGCTCACTTGGTGCATTTTTGCTCGACACGTCTTTGCAGTTCCTAGTCCGTTGGCTGGTGAGCCCCCAAGAAGACAAACCTTTACTTTAACTTCCTTTCCTGGTTGCTCCATGTAGGAGAGTAGGGTCTGCTTCCTAAGGTTACCCCCACTTTTTGCTGTGATTCTCTGGTTTTTCGACTTTAGTGTGGCTCTGGACCTGCTAATCAGGCCCACAGCCCAGCTGTTCTCTCTCTAAATTGATACCATGTACTTTAAGTACATACCAGATTGGTTACTGGGTCACCCTTTTGAGCCCCTCTATAGTGTACCATAGGTAACCAGGGCATAGGTGCACCCTAGGCCTACCAGGGGCTACAGCATGTATTGTGCCAGTCCTGGATTGCCTTCCAAATTGACACCACAGGTCTGTTCACACAGCCTGGGTAAGGATGGTGTAATCATCCCTTACTTAGATATAATATACCTATATCTATATATACATATATACACATATACACCTATAAATCACTCCTATGGCAGGCCTTAACAATCCTGGAGGCATAGTGCTTGGTTTTATGTGAGAGGGTGCCCATTAAATACGCTGAGCCCCTCTGCAGCTTTCAGTCATCTCCCTATAGCTGTTCTATGATATAGCCATACCGTATACTCTTAAGTGCATTATAATCCTTGCTGTAATGCTAACTTTGGTTTGGCTTTATCAAAACATATCGTGTAAGGTGTCAAACACTTAGGAATACTACCCCCCACCCCCACCAGTTCTGGTGGCGGGGGTAGCATTCCACCATTCTAGAGGGAGAAGACATGTAGTTACTGGCTTAGCCAGTTAAAGTTAAACAGGGCCCCAGCATCACAAAATGGATTCTGCTGCCACAGGCACGAGTCTGCCCTCCTACTGCTGGATGAAACTCTGGCAGGGGAGACCATGGACAATAGGTTTCCTGTCCAGGGAGGTGCTGGCACCACCCCAGACAGGCTTTAGTGTATTGGGGCAGGGAGGGCTGCATGCAGTGAATGCTTTCCAGACACTGCCTGGGGCACACTAGGTGCTCCATGCATTTCCCAGTTCAAACCGGTTGCTGGGGCACGCAGCCCCAGCTCTGGCACAAAATTGGACAATGGGGAAGGGGTGTAACCACCCCCACCACAGGTCCACCCATAGGAGGGAGCTTAAAGTTAGTCCAACCCCTAAACTTAGTATAGGTATAGGATCCCAGTCCCTAGGATTTTAGACTACCGTGGACGAAACTCTGAAATATATATCCTGGACCTTCAACATTCCATTTAGACTGTAAGACGGCAGATATCTCCCTTGTGGTCAAGGAGTGACCACCCTGTTCAAACAGGCACCAGCAGCAACATTGCCGGTCTGCATTTTTGAGGCTCCTGTGGATCCCAATGAATCTGTGACACAGGACATGGACTTCCAGACATCTGTGACCCGACCTTTGCTCACAGCAAAGCTGAGACCCATGGCGGACCTGAGAGGCGTGGGACCGGAACTCCTGGACATCCTGCATTTTGCAAGCTGCACCTACTTCACGAGGCATCTCAAAGTTGTGCATTGGGGTGCTTGAAGTCCCCAACCCAGCATCATTTGCACTGAAGTTCAGAGGACCCCACTCCATGAGTGTCCCGTGGGCCCCGCTTTTGCATTTCTGTTTGATGTGTCTTTGCAGTTCCTTTCCCATTGGCTAGTGAGCCCTCCGAAGACTTTTTTTGAATCTAAATTGCTTTCCTGGTTGCTCCAGGCTTGTTACAACTTCCCTGCAAAGGAGAAGTTCCTCAGACCTTGCTGGTCTGCACTGAATCACATCTTAACGTTCTGCATGGGTTGCGCTTGCCAAAGCTTGTTGGGTCTAATCCGGATACTGACACCGCAGTAAACTAGATCCTTTGTGGGACAGCTTGAATCCAGCTCCTGGTTGTCATCAGCGCCTCCTGGTCTTCATGGCTGAAGAGACAAGCTTCACATTCTCACCTGAAATCACCCAACATCTGGTGGCATCTTCCTATCGCCGCCCTGGTCAGTGGCAAGTGACCCAGACTCTGTCTCTTCTGCTTTCAGGTTCTACAGATCTTCGATCCACCATTGGATCCACCCGGACACTTTTCTTCTGGTCGTCTGCAGCACTTCTTTGCAGATCTCCATTGAAATCTACGACGAAACCCGACACCAAAAGAGACCTATGCACCTGGCTTCCCTGGGTGAGGTAACACGAGTACTCTGGTAGTGTTGAGGGTATTGGCCCTCCTAGTGTCTAATTCCAAAAGGGTTCCATCGTAGTTTATTTAGAAGTGTCCTTAAATTGTAAATTTGTAACTTGTTTGTTTCGGTTCTAATGGCGGGGGGGGGGTTCCCAACAATCTAAAAAGAAAGAAGGCCAAAAGAGACCATGGTGCAACGTTTGTAAATGTAATACTCACTGGACCAGTGATTGCACCATAAAGGAGAGCCACCATTTCCCCTAAGGTAACTGTTCTCCCTAGTTCAGCTCCAACTGGTGGTACTCAACAGAAGGGTGTAGTAGGTTTAACCCAGGGAACTGAGACAGACTCTGGACTAGTCAAGCTGTTTTGATCTGTGATGGAGGCATGGATATGTCCCTCGCTGTGAGTTCCAATAGTTTGGGCAAGTACAGAAAAACTCCTTTAGTTAATTAAAAAGAGGCTCAGGCCTACAGGGATGCAGGGGGTACTGTCACCATGGTGATACCTTACTTTTTGGACCCTGGACAGATCATACTAGGTGAAAATTACCTAGTGACCAATGCTAGCAATTTCACTACTGCACACAGTATGGCAGTTGTGAATTTCTCCTGGGGAGGGGTAACTGGCCTTAAGAAGGTTGTTGTTAGTTCAGACCTCCCTGTAGAATGTTTATTTGGCAATGACCTAGAGACTTCGGCTTGTTCTGAAGTGGAGTTTAGGACACATGCAGACATGTTGGGCATATCAGCACATGTTCTTGCTGTGACCAGGTCAGAGGCCAAAAATTGAAACACTGAACAGACACTGGATTCTGGAATAAAGTACTAGTTGCCTTCCAGGAAAAGGAGCAGTAGGGTTAAGGCTGTACCTTCCCACCTGCCTCAGGAAGAGGATCAGCCTTCTGAGGGAGCTGATTGTGAGCCCCAAGAAGGAGCTGTCCTATAAGAGCTTGAGCCTGATCAGGTTGAGTTTCTTGGTACAGGGGGACCTTCTAGGGCAGATCGGAGGCAGGCGCAGTTGGACTGCCCTTCTCTTGAACCCCTCAGACAGCAAGCTGCTGCTGAGGCTGCAGTGAATGCTAGTGGAACCCATAAAGTTTACTAGGATGAAGGGCTCCTGTATTCAGAGGGTAGAGACCACAAGCCTGGTGCTTCCAGGAGGGTGGTCATACCTTTGGCATTCAGGGGCTTACTTTTGACACTAGCCCATGATATTCCCCTTGCAGGACATCCTGGCCAGAACAAAAATTGATACAGGCTTGTTCCACATTTTCACTGGCCCCACATGTCAGAAGACAACAAGGAGTCTTTTTTTTATATATATATTTTTATTGAAGTTCTTAGGGTCATAGAAACAGAGCATACAGAAAAGAATTAAAAGCAAAATAGAAAAATATACGAAAATTACAAACACAGAGGCAAAAAAGCATACATTTTAGTCTTAGTACATTTGTCCATAACTAATCAAAATATGATCTTCAAATGTTGTCAAACTTTCCCATCCCTCCTATTCGTTGTGCATACAATGATTCATTCTTTCTAACTTTCTTCATTTTTTGAAACCATGTGGGAAACAAAGGGACCCGTATTGACTGCCAATTCTCTTATATCAAGGACCTTGCCACTGCCGTTACTATTTACACCAATTTTACCAAGTGGTCTACTAGTTCGAGATCGGGATCATAACCATACAACATTAATTTAACATTGTAAGTAAACCTAATCTTATAGTGGGTTTGAAGAAAAGCGAAAATCTCATTCCAAAATGGCATAATTTTAGGACAATATACAATTATATGAGACCAATTGGCTGGAGCAAATTGCTGGCATCTAAAACAGTTAGCTGAAGTATTAACATACATTTTGGCAATGACAGCCGGAGTGCGATATAAAAGCCATTTACCAAAAAATTGCATAGTTAGAACCTCTCAATACACTAAATTTGAGTTTATTTTGTTATGAACGAAATTGAGGCCTTAACATAGGTACTGTCTCAGAGGCACAAATCCTTTGTGTCACAGAGACAAGCATGATTAACAAAAAGTGAGCGACCCAAGAAAACCCTTGAGGGCTTGGGTAATTAAACTGAAAAGGTAAGAATGCCTTCAAGGGGATTTGTTTTGTATGTATTTAGTAGTTTAAAATAACTTTAAAAGGATGAATTCATAATCCTTAATGAAAACAAATCAAATACTATTAGAATCTAATTCAATATAAACTCAATTTTGTCAGGACACAACATACAAACAAAACACGAGGTGTATTAGAAAAATAGATTTTTTATCAAAAGAATTTTTAAATGAGACACTTTATATACAGATAAGTAAACAAACAAAGAATAGGTCTGTGGGTACACACAAAAATAAATCAATACGTGACTCAACAGAACCTAAAAGACATCTATCCCCAATCACATTAAATAAAACAAGATAGGGACAAGATGTAGGGCAGATATTTAAACAGTCATATGGCGGTAATCTATTTAAAGCAGCAATTACAGATTGTATTGCATTAGCCTTCAGGACCAGTATGGATACAAAACCGAGTCAGAAATTATCTTGTCCCGAATCGACTGCACGTTGCGCGACATTCTGTTCGTTACTAGTTTTTCGCCCCATGACTTGGTGAATCTCCGCTTTGAAATTAATTTTCTACATGCGGGAAGATAATTTCTGACTCGGTTTTGTATCCATACTGGTCCTAAAGGCTAATGCAGTACAATCTGTAATTGCTGCTTTAAATAGATTACCGCCATATGACTGTTTAAATATCTGCCCTGAAATTGACCCTCTACGTATGGCAAGATTTGATACAACTTTACTTTGTATCCACAATACATCATTTTCTGACTTGAAGTTGTGATTTAACTCATTATATTGATGATTTACAGTCCATCGGGTGATCGCATACCTCAATACGCCACCATTAGCACAGCAAAGTCCACTACTTGCTTTATATGCTAAGAGGGTGCTGAATACGTCGAATAGATTACAATATCTCTGTACAGATTTCAATTGACAGCAGTCCTGAAGATGGTTTCTACAAATAACTCTTAGGAAACCGAAACGTCGACCCTACATCTTATCCCTATCTTGTTTTATTCAATGTGATTGGGGATAGATGTCTTTTAGGTTCTGTTGAGTCACGTATTGATTTATTTTTGTGTGTACCCACAGACCTATTCTTTGTTTGTTTACTTATCTGTATATGAAGTGTCTCATTTAAAAATTCTTTTGATAAAAAATCTATTTTTCTAATACACCTCGTGTTTTGTTTGTATGTTGTGTCCTGACAAAATTGAGTTTATATTGAATTAGAGTCTAATAGTATTTGATTTGTTTTCATTAAGGATTATGAATTCATCCTTTTAAAGTTATTTCAAACTACTAAATACGTACAAAACAAATCCCCTTGAAGGCATTCTTACCTTCACAGAGACAAGCAGGCCCTTTCACAGCGACAGGCAGGCCCTTCAACCTAGATTAGCCCTCATTTCACAATAACGAGCATCAGAGAAGCTGTCCCCTCAACTGATCACTGTGTGCTCTGTGCACAGAAGACGGTCCATCCTAAATACGTAATCTCCATGTCCAACAGTGACTAACCTACGTCACAACAAATTCTTGAAAAAAGACCAAGAACACATCTTCCTGTGACCAACATTACGTCAATCCAAGACAACTATCCAGTATAAGTATACCTCCCTTTGCCCAAGCAAGCCAGAGGAGACAGAGACTTCCAGGACAACACTCTGCCCGAGGCACTGCAACCTGCGTCATGCCACAGCTCCAGCTGGCAGAGGTCCATCACCCATCTGTGGGTGTCCAGCTCAAGATCAGGATGAAGTCCCACTAAGGTAATGGGGTTAGACTAACTCCTAGGGGGATTCTTGGCTCTCTAAGACCTACACACATGCTAGGTACACTTAGGTACATCTAGTTAGGCATCATAGGGGTATAGGCTTTATCTTAATGCATTCTGTATTTCATGTATGTGTTCATTACTATTGCAAAATGGAAGAACTATACAAAGCCTTTTAATTTAACTGCACTGCTGGCCATAACTCTCTGCTACTGTCCAGCAGTTGTGCAGCACATATAACCAGTACTAGAATAACAACTGCAATAAATGTTATTGCAAACACACCGACTGTTTCTTCTATGTACTTCTCTGAGATGAGTATCTGAATGAAAAACAGTATATTGTTTCCATGATCCTGAGGGATGTGGGTTTTATGTTATGTGGTTGCCAGAAGCTATTCCCTTCTTGTCTTCAAGAAGTTTCTAGTGGCCTCTGAGCTAGCTGGTACACAGTAATTAAGTTTAATTTACATAATAGGGGCATGCAGACCTCAGTCCTATGCCAAGAATATTGTGTATGTTATTCCAATGCGCAGAACCTATAAGGGATATAGGAACTACACTACATGGCGCCCAACCGTGATTGCGGCACTTATTTAATAGTAGAATCTGAGTAATTCA
This sequence comes from Lissotriton vulgaris, assembly GCF_964263255.1. Classification (NCBI taxonomy): domain Eukaryota; kingdom Metazoa; phylum Chordata; class Amphibia; order Caudata; family Salamandridae; genus Lissotriton; species Lissotriton vulgaris. The sequence goes on along the minus strand of NC_141696.1, from coordinate 455,311,128 downwards.
GTCATGCTTATTCTCAGAGACCCTACTCACAAAACGCCAGAGACTTCTGGAGTGGGTAGGCACAAAATTCCGCCACAGCTGAGTAGGCAAACTTCCTATGTATTGGCTGTTGGTTAAATTAAGCTTGAAGGAAAAAGTTCCCAAACAATTGTGCCTTTTTTAAAAACTCATCTGAAAACCATTTTTTAGGACATTTTGTTTTCACAACACAATGTCTGCCAAGGCAGCTGCTTCTGTCACTGGGACACAGGTCTCAAAAGACGAAGAGGAAGCAAATGCAATACATTTTGCACCCAAAGTCAGGCATACACTCACACAAAAACCCCTCAGACATGGTTTAACAGATCAAGGAGGTACAGTGATAATTATAGAGGCACACGAAGATTATCAAACAGATGTGTTCTATTCTTGGGTTACATTCCCAGCAGTAAATGCAACAACTCAGACTTTTTATTCTTAAAAAAAAGTCCCAGCGGTCTACACTCCTTTTGAGGAGATTAAGATTCCGCTCACTAACCAGAATCACAATTTCTGGTTTAATGGAGCCCTACAAACAAATAAATAAAACAAGCCTCGGTCCACTAGGTAGACCAGAAGCTACATGGCCGACATTAACCGGCTACACACCACATCCTGACATTGAAATAATGCCACAAGATGCACTGCTCTTACAACACAAAGAGTTGGTAAAACTCTTACAGAGCCATGGCGCAACTCGTCATGAGGACACTTGGTGTCCAGCCCACGGTAGCTACAAATAATACAGCTCCTACACAGAGCACCGCTACTAAAATCACTCCACAAAACTTACACACAGTAATGGGTAAACTACCCACGAAACGTGAACAGATTCCTTTCTGGGTAGCTCAGAAAAACACCCAGTTAGAAGCAGTATTTCTAAATACCACACCATTTGAAAGTATATAATGCTAACACTCTGCTTGCCCATAGGTATAACACCACAGTTAGAGGACTGCACCAGTTGGGGTACAGTCTTTGCTGCCATATATACCAGAACTCATGGTATCCCTTCCTTAGCAGTAATTCCAGATGTCTTACGACAGATACAGAACAAGTATGGAGCTGAACCAGCTCTGAGCTTAGGTATGAAATTACTAGGTAATTATGACCAGGTATCAACAATAATACTAGCTAACATTAAAGGGGAAGCAGCTTCAGTGGCGCTCCGCCAACACCTAAGAGAGGTCAGTCTTATAGACTAACCACAAGAACTTCCCAAAATAATTAAAACTGCATATGCAGAACTGTGAAGGGACAGTTTGGGTGGAAAAGCTTTTAAAAATCACAGTTAATGGGCATTCCTGAGAAGGACACTTCTAAGCAGACACAAATTCCTTCTAAAGACGAAGTGGGAAAATAATTTTAAAAAAAAAGAAAATTTCAGAAAAGATTCTCAGTCCCAAGGTAGGTCTCCTCAACAGGAGTCCTCTGCAAAGAGGTATAACCTTTGTAATAGGGATTATATTAGGAAAACTGCAGTGCTTAATTTGTAAAAGAAGAGTAATACCGGGGCTCTCGACAGGAGGACACTGTTATGTTATGTTATGTTATAGGGGTCTCTTTTATAGCGCACGGCTACTCCAAGGAGTGTCCCGGCGCTTTGGCAAAGAGAACTGAAGAAAAGTACACAACACAGCAACCCACCGAGGGCCGAAAGAATATTACTGGGAGAAGAGCCAGGTCTTCAATTCCTTTCTGAAATAGAACAAACTGTTGGCCTTCCTTAGGGAAACGGGAAGCTCATTCCATCAACGAGGTGCCAAGTGTCAAAAGGAGCAACCTCCAATGCAGAACGTCTGATGGCAGGAACGACGGCCTTGGCCAGCAAAGCTGACCTTAGAGTCCTCTTGGGGGCATAGAAAGCCATACGCTTCCAAATATATTTTGGGCCAATCGAGTGAAGGGCCTTAAAGGCAAGGGTCAGAACCTTGAAAGTAATTCTCTTAGAGACAGGGAGCCAATGCAGTCTCTAGAGCAACTCCAAGGCTTTTGCCCTACTCTGAAGGGCAAAAATGGCTCTGGCAGCAGAATTCTGCACGATCTGCAGACATGCCAGAAGATATTTGGGAAGGCCGAGGGAAAGGGCATTCGCGTAATCCAGACATCAGCCTATCAAAGCCTGAACAATGATTTTTTATGTTGCAGAGACAACAGTGGAAGAAACTTCCACAACATTTTCAAGATGCCGAAGCATTTCCCTGTCAGCCTAATAATCTGGGGTCTGAAGGAAAGATCGTCATCACACAGAACACCAAGATTTTTGGCTTTTGAAGAGGCAGTGTCAGGCGGAAACATATCCTGAGGCCACCATGTCTTCCAACTGGGATCAGACGGACATCCGAAAAAAAGCAACTTCAATTTATCGGAGTTGCATTTCAGACTGTACCGCTGAAACCAGTCAAAAACAGCGCCTAGGCATTCTTTGATCCGACTGCCGTCGAAGACCTCACCCTTATTGCACGTAAAAAGGAGCTGGGTATCATCAGCATAGGATATGATCGGGCACCAAAAGATTCCGCCACCGCCGCCAGAGGGGCCATATAGATGTTAAAAAGGGTGGGGCTCAGGATAGACCCTTGAGGGTCACCTCCAGCGCGGGATTTCGGCGGAAAATGTTATTGCTCTCGATAAAGCTCGAAATGGAGAGATGCACATGCTTCTCAATCACCTTAGCCAGAGAAGGGAGGAGGGAGATTGGTCTATAGTTGGCGTGAATAAGGGGACCTAAAGTGGGTTTCTTAAGCAGCGGCAGAATCAAGGCATGCTTCCAAGCCAGAGGTACCTCTCCCGTGATCAGGGAAGAATTAAGCAGCGGATTAAGCAAGGTGTTAACTGCAGGTGCTACTCTCCCCAGGCATTTCACTGGACAAGGATCAAGTGGCGAGCCGGATTGAAGCTGAGACAGGGGATCAAGAGAGGTAGCAAAAGGCATGGGAGGAAAGACGGAAAGAAAAGGACCTTTCCCTTCCAATGGTAATGGTAAAGTGGTCAAATGGCTGGCAGCTGGAATAGGGCCAGCATCAGGGAAAGAGTCCTGAATGGATTTAATTTTATTGATAAAAAAATCACCAAGCTGGCTAATCCAAGCTTCGGTATGAGAATGGGTGGGCGTACTCAAGGAAGGGGAGATAAACACTAGAGCTTGCACCATCCATTGCCTCTGGCAGCACTGCCAATGACAACACCAACACACTACCAATCATCACACTCCTAAAAATGTGACAATTTATAATATTACAGGCCCCCAAAGCTATAAGAATAGCTTTGGGGGCAAATACGACTAATTTAAATTTAAATAATGAACAGAAGTTGTTGTGCTTGTACCTAAATTGGCAGACATCACTACCATGTGGCAGACAGTCATAAGCCCCGGCACAATTAAGCACTGGAAATCTGACAGGTATCAGGATACTAATACACATTCCTCCCGATAAACAACACAGGGAGAGAAGGAAAGTCAGCACACAATGAAGAGCGCAAGCATTCCAGGGACAAGCACGCTCAGGACTCTTCTGAAACAGAAGGCAAGCCACACCTCAATTTAAAAAAATGAAAAAAGTCTCAAAGTTAGATTTGCACAGAATCTTAAGGACTCAACTTCTGAACGGGGATTGGGCTCAGACAATGCTAAGGCAGAGGGGCAGAAGTAGCAATAGCTCACCAGAACCTGAAGGAATTTCTGGACAGCAAAATAGAATGATTACATCACCATAGAAACACCAGACAAAAGGGTGAGCGTCCCACACAAGTTATATAAAATAACACTCCACATGGAGGAGGAGGAACACAGAAAAGTAAAAGGTCTCTTTGCGAAGACCCTATAGTCTGGTTTTGACATACTGTTAGCAGAATAAGATTAGCCGCCAGCATTAGTCAGGGAGCGCCCAAATGGAGAAAGTATATTTTTCCTAATTTTCCAACTATGTTCCCCTTCACCTTATACATACATATGCACAGGAGTGGGCAGTAGCCCAAGCTCCAGCATTGTATAAAAATCACGCGGGATGGGATGAGGACTCAACCCACCATGTAATCACGTTAATAGTTTCACCACATGCTCAAAGACAATATAGAATTAAGCAAGAAGCTAAAACACAGGTCACTTAGATCTTAGATCAACTTGATACCAGGAGATCATTTGAAATGCATTCATAAATGAACAATACCTTGCATTACTTATCAAAAACTGATAATACATTTAGTCTAGTTTTCACTTACAGACACTTGATGACTTGCGCAAAGACACATGCTGTCCAACATGCAGATAGTGCTGCATTAATGATTAACATTATGCAGGAGAAAATACAAATCAACACTTGTTATCTCAAATGGATGTTTCTGTCAGACTATAGCACCTGAAAACAGGTACCTAACAGCATTTAGTATATTAGAGTCCCAGCGACAATTTTTTGTCATCTCCCCCGTGGGTATAAGAACAGGTCAGGGGTATTTTCTGAAAGAATTACTGAATTGATAAAGCACTTTGATGATGAAGTGTTGTCCTATATCATGTGATATACGGACAACCTTTTGGGGAAACACTTGACCAGGGTGAGTACCATTGTTATGGGATTGGCCTCTGGGGGCTACAAATTTAATTTCGAGAAATCAGAAATTGCCCACCTCAGTATTCAATTGTTGGGATATGAGCTTTCCAGTAAAGGGAAAAGCCTGGCAGCTAACTTTTTTTAAAAAGTGTGCACTGCTCCAGCCTCCAAATACATTAAACAACTTCCTATCAGTACTGGGATTCCTAGATTTTGGCAGAACATACATTTTTGATTTCACAAAGTGAGAAAAACCTTTCTACAACATTTTTCAAACATGACTTTTCAGTCAAACACTGGACATAAAAACACACCAATATTCTTTGTTCACACCAGGAAGATATTATTGCTTCCAAATACATACACAGACGTGTAAACTAGCACCACTTGGTACTCAGTATAATTTTGGGTCAATTTGGGTACACTTATTTTAACTTTTAATAAAGGTGAAACTGTACCATTCACGTACGATTCTCATCTGTACACAAACACAGAAATGAGTTTTAGATCAACAGAAAAATAAATAAATCCCGACAACCATTCAGGCTGTAGCAAAAGAAAGAGCACTGGCTAAGGGGAAGAGGCATGATTGTTGTCACCCCAGTACATGGGATAGCATTCCTAATGCCAAAGCCTTACATCCGGAATGGATACAAAAAGCTATCTCTTTTGCTGCATCAGACTTTGAATGCAGACTTGATTCAAGTTCAAAAACACAGGCATTCCTGCAATATGAAAAAGAACACCATCTACCAAATGAAATCTTGCCTCTAGATCAGTATGAATTTTAAAAAATCTACACCGATGGATCTGCCCCACCGGCCGCCTTTGTTAAAGATCAGATGCTAGATGGAAAGTTCTGTCCTCATTGCACCAAAAAACTACCTCTAGGTAATAGCACGGCTTGGTTGGCAGCTTTTAAAGCCCTGATACTTGCACCTTTAAACACGGATCGAGAATTCCCCACACTTATTGTGTGTGATTCCTTTTACTGTGTGCAATGATATAATAAATATTAACACTACTGGGAACAAAATGGGTTTAAAGATGAAACAAGGTGGCACAATTAAAATACAAAATTATGGGAACAGGTAGTGGAGTTGAGAAACGACCTACCAAAAACTCACGCGATTAACACGCTGAGTCATCAACGTGATGGCGTGCACGTTGAAGGGAATTCAGTGGCTGTTGAAGACACAAAGGGGGGCTGTTCACACAGCTTCCATAGCTGCGCACACTTGTCCAACAACTAGAATAGACGGTTAGAATATGGTGGCTGTAATTGCTTCACGCAAAAGCAGCACAGCAGTGCCTAAGAAATTTCCACTCAAATACTCCTACAAGTTAGATGCAAACAACATTCCATATGCTCAGATTCCTGGAGTGGGGGATAGAGTATTTTCCAAATATGGATAGTAGGCAGGAATTAATCATTTAAAGCACACAAGGGCATGGGCTCCTCACATTCAGGGGTAATAGCTACTATTTCTTCATTACAACAGTGCTATTGGTGGCCTGGGATAAGAAGTCAGACTATTGGCTTTGTCTTGAACTGCAATATCAGCAAACAAATGCAAGGCTGCACCATCACAAGACCCGCGCAGGTCCCATTGCTAGACGGCCTCAGACTGTCCACTTGATCGTGTCGTGTAAAGGACCACTGCGGCCCCTCACATTTTGAGGGGGCTTTAAAATATATCTTAGTGGCAGTGGGTCCTTGCTCAAGTTTCCTATAAGTATGGCCTCAATACTTGGCTGAAGCTCAAAACTGTTATAGAAAGATTTGCGAGTCCACAACAGGAGATATACAATTAACGTTAAACCATGACGGTGGCCCCACACTTGGCTCTCGAACCTACTGAGAGGCCATGGAAGGGATGGACGTAGTATTGCGGTACTCCTCTCCATCGCCATCCTGAGGGAATTAAGGTAGAGGAGAGGAAGGACTGGGGCATAGAGCAATCATTAACAGCGAGGGTATTAGGCGGGGTATTAGTGGGGTCAAACACTTATATGGATTCAGGGGGAAATACATACTCAGCCAAGAAGCTCTCTAGGAGGTGTCACCTCATTTACAAATATGGGAACCTGATCATACATGTGAAGGCACAGTGGCGGATGAAAACCATTCTGTATCTATGATCGTTTGGCTGTTTCACAGGAACTAAAGGAAGCAAAGAAACAAACAAAGATTCTGTCAAAGTGAAACAGGGCGCCACAGGGAAGTCGAGGTAATTACGGCAAGTCCTGTCTGAATCCAAAAGTCATGGATCTGGGCAGAGAGAGAAAAAGATTGCGGACACAAAGGAATTTGGGCCCTCATACAGAAATACATGTGACATTCCTTAAAGTGAAAGGAACAAGAACTGAACTTTTGCCGCATCCTGCCGTGATAAAAACAACAGATTCGTTTCAAATGGTACAACAACCAAAACCTATGTGGCCAATACTGAGCAGTAGGCCCCGTGAATTCCTCAATAGTAGACGTCCCTCTCTCTACTCTTCAAGAAATTCAAACTGTAAGGCTCATCAGGTTTGAGCAATCAAATCCATGGAGTGGGGGACTATGCAACAATGCAATGGAACCAGTTCTCCTTGAACCAACCTTTCAAATTAAAAATAAAAATCAAGACTATACTCAAGTTGCAATTTGGCCAAAAACAAATTTGAACACCAATGTTTTTTCAACAAAGGCATCTACTAATAAAAGCTTCTACGTTTTCTCAACAAAAACCTTAAATAAAAAAAGCTTCAATGTTTTTCAACAGAAGCATCAATTAATAAAAGCTTCAACGTTTTTCAACAAAAACATCAAATAATAAATGCTTCAACGTTTTTCAACAAAAAAATCAAATAATAAATGTTTCAACATTTTTCAATAAAAACATCAAATAATAACTTCAACATCTGAACGTTTTTTCAGCAAAGTCATCAACTATTAACTTCAACATTTCAACGTTTTTCAACAAAAACAGCAGAAATACCTTCAACTAAATACGATGCAATTTCAACAACTGATCTTACAGCTACTGACTATTTCATTAACTGTGATACGTTTTCCATGGCTCCACGTGAACAGGAAGTGACAGCCAGCCCAAAAACAAACAAACATGCAAGTACAAACTTTTGAACCTTTTCTTTTCCAAAAGATACAGACCTGGCTTCACCATGAGTAGAACTATGGGGTATTTCTGGGTTCATCTTTTTCTGTTCTGGCTTTGCTTAGAGCTATCTTTTAGTATGACTCTTGGTGGACACTTTCTACAACACAGGATCAACATAAAACTGAAGCCACGTCCATTTTCAATTCAAATGCAAAAGAGATTTATAAATGTTTTGAACCTGAATAAACCTTTATATTCTAAATGATGTTCTTAATCATCCAGTTTTTAATTCTGATTAATGTATTTTGAACTTTCATTCATTTCATGTATTTTTATCATGCATTCAGTGATGTAATTACCTTCAGTACATTTTTCTGAAAATTGGGTTACTGATACAGTGTATAATATGCTGTCTGTTTTAGGAATAATTGCTACATTTTCAGATCATGAAATGTCAGAGATTTATTCATATTGCAATGCTTTACACCTGTTACCTTCATTAAGGTTATCAACTCCTACAGAATTGAAATGCATCTAGAAATGTGGTTGTTCAAACACCAGTATGAACTTTGCCAAACACCACCATACATACATCAGCAGGGGCAACATTAGATGCTATTTACAAATCAATAGGACATACCCAGTTAGGAAAGTATGGGTGGTTTGGCCTTTTGACACAAATACCTGTCACAGAAATGATTCCTGAACGTCACCAAGGGATTCAGTATACATAAGCCAGACCTACGTTATGTACAGATAACATCCAGAGGTAGTAAAATTCTACAGTATAGGGAAATTGTGCCTTTTTTCACTGCCAGTAGTAAAAATGAAAGGTTCCTTTGTAAAATTCAATGCTTAAGGCATTCTGAAAACCATGCTTGTGCAGCACCTTATTTTTCATTTTACATCAACTAAAGAAATATTTTTTTCTTTTTTGCAAAATAGCAATCTTAAATACAGGCTGCCCCTTTTTCCTTTTTGATAAATTTGGTCTTTCACATACAAGCATTGTGATACACCTTGGGAATAACTCGAACAAGAACTATGCTTCTCATGGTTTCTAATATTTAAAAGAACAGTCTGAAAAGACTGCAATGTACCTCTTCCAAAGGAAAACCCCAGTGGCAATTACCACCATGGAGGGTCTGCTGAAGTCCTATGCGTGGCTGTGACCCAAGCGTATTCCCATCAAACCAAAGCATTCCTTGCAAATCCAGTGGGTGCCTTGTGCTTCATTTAGCAACACCAAGGTATGGATTACAGCAGCGGCTGCCTTAGAACTAGCAACTGGCAGCACTGCCTTTCTGTGCTTCCACAACGACTATGCGAGGTATTAAAAAGGTCTGTTCACTGCAGCAAATGGCTACGAGAAATGTTGTGACTACCAGCAATCTCTAGTTCTTCAAAACATGTCCCGAAACACATTTTTTCTGTTATTGTTTCAACTTTCACTGAGTGCTTGGAGCTTTCCCTCTAAATAGGACTTTTTTAAACAAAGCATGGTCTTCTGAAAAAAGCATGGAAGAGTTTTCAATTTTATAAACAAACTTTTATAAGTAACTACTTACTCTAAAGAGTATATATATATTTTTTAATGACACTATAGATTTTTCCTGTCTCCATAGAGTCTATAGTAATTTTACATATTTTAACAGCTGCTATTTTTTTAAGCTAATAAAACTCTCATGCAACTTCCTACCAATTATGTGCAAATGCCTATTTTATTCACGTAGTTTGCTTTTAATGGTTTATTAACTCTTGTCCATAGATTGGAGTGGGTGTTATAAACGAAATTGAGGCCTTAACATAGGTACTGTCTCAGAGGCACACATCCTTTGTGACACAGAGACAAGCAGGCCCTTTCACAGCGACAGGCAGGCCCTTCAACCTAGATTAGCCCTCATTTCACAATAACGAGCATCAGAGAATCTGTCCCCTTAACTGATTACTGTGTGCTCTGTGCACAGAAGACGGTCCATCCTAAATACGTAAACTCCATGTCCAACAGTGACTAACCTACATCACAACAAATTCTTGGAAACAGACCAAGAACACATCTTCATCTGACCAACACGTCAATCCAAGACACCTATCCAGTATAAGTATAACTCCCTTTGCCCAAGCAAACCAGAGGAGACTGAGACTTTCAGGGCGACACTCTGCCCGAGGCACTGCAACCTGCATCATGCCACAGCTCCTGCTGCAGAGGTCCATCACCCATCTGTGGGTATCCAGCTCAAGATCAGGATGAAGTCCCACTAAGGTAATGGGGTTAGACTAACTCCTAGGGAAATTCTTGGCTCTCTAAGACCTACACACATGCTAGGTGCACTCAGGGACATCTAGTTAGGCATCATTGGGGTATAGGCTTTATCTTAATGCATTCTGTATTTCATGTATGTGTTCATTACTATTGCAAAATGGTAGAACTATACAAAGCCTTTTTATTTAACTGCACTGCTGGCCATAATTCTCTGCTACTGTCCAACAGTTGTGCAGCACATATAACCAGTACTAGAAGAACAACTGCAACACATTTTATTGTAAACACACCGACTGTTTCTTCTATGTACTTCTTTGAGATGAGTGACTGAATGAAAAGTAGTATATTGTTTCCATGATCCTGAGGGATGTGGGTTTTATGTTATGTGGTTGCCAGAAGCTATTCCCTCCTTGTCTTCAAGAAGTTTCTAGTGGCCTCTGAGCTAGCTGGTACACAGTAATTAAGTTCAATATACATAATAGGGGCATACAGACCTCAGTCCTATGCCAAAAATATTGTGTATGTTATTCCAATGCTCAGAACCTATAAGGGATATAGGAACTACACTACAATTTATGGTCTGCCAGGTGTTTAGGGATAAGCCATGGTTCTCTTGTTCCTGCCATTTTTTAATTGCTTTTAAACTCAAATCCTCCTCGATACTTTGTGCCAGGCAATGTTTCCATTCCCCTGGTTTCCTAGCCCGTGGAATAAAAAAAAAGATCATTCCATAATTGAGTGGGGATGCTGATATACCTTAGGTCCCATTGTTCCAAAATTTTATAAATTAAAATGTAAGAGCCTATTACCAAAACATTTCCCTGAATTAATCATAGCATCTCTCCCTGAGTTATCCACGATCCATCCCTTAAGAAATCTGATAATGTATTAAACCCAGCACAATACCAATTTACTACAATTTCTGATCCAATTTTAATCCCTACATAGACGAAGACATACATTAAGGGAGTCATTAAATTAAACAGCGGGAGAGAGTATCTTTTGAGCATGGGATCCCGTCTTTAAAAAAACCAATTCATAATCTTATATTGAACAAGTTTCCGAGATTTAGGCACTTGGAGGGGGGAGGGGATTTGAGCCTCACGACAAATTTGATTAAAAAAAAAGTTAATAAATAAATCTGGACCATGTATTTCCGTTTTGAATATATCCAGATATTGTTCAAAGTATGCATTATAATAGTCTTTAATATTTGGTAACGAAATACCTCCTTGCTCTGTATCTACATAAAGCGTCCCTATTGCTATGCGGGGAGTCTTTTTACCCCATACGAAACCTGAAAACAGAGATTCTACTTTTAAGAAAAAAGTACCAGGCAAAAAACAAGGGATGGTTGAAAATAAGAAATTAAAATGATCGGGGGAGCAACATTCACAGAGTTCCGAATTGCGACAGCTAGTGGCTCAATAAAAAAAGCAAAAAAAATCGGTGACAAAGGGCAACCTTGCCTGGTGCCTCGTTGAACTAAAACTGAGCCCACCATGACAGAGTTAATGATTATATGACTTTAGCGCCAGTGTATACATTTTGAATTAGGCTAATAATTTGTGGGGGAATTCTAAAGTGCTCTAAAATAATGAAAAGTGTTGCCCAAACCACCAAATCAAAAGCTTTTTCTGCGTCTAATAATAAAATTAAAGTGGGAATACTCCTTATCTGAAAATAATCTGTGGCAAAGCAGGGAGCACTACAAAGGCCTCCATTATACCTCTACCTGTGGTGGGGGTTCCCTTTGAATGAGTTGGATAGACATTGTTGGACCAATGGATCCCCAAACAGCCTCTGGGCACAGGTTTATTCTGGTGGTAGTGGATCATGCCACCTGATACCAAGAAGCTATTCCCCTTAGGACAACTACAGCACCTGTTGTGGCAAGAGCTCTCCTGGGAGTTTTCTCAAGAGTGGGTTTCCCTTAGGAGGTTGTATCAGATAGAGGTGCAACCTTCATGTCTACTTATTTAACTGGAATGTGGAAGGAGTGCGGAGTGAACTATAAGTTCACCACACCCTATGACCCACAATGCAATGGTCTAGTTGAAAGATTTAATTAGACCTTAAAGGGTATGATCAAGTATCTCCCAGAAATGCTCAGGCAGAGATGGGATGTCCTGCTACCCTGCCTTTTTTCTGCTTATAGAGAGGTCACACAGAAGGGGGTTGGCTACAGCCCTTTTGAATTTCTGTTTGGGCATCCTGTAAGAGGACCCCTTTGTCTGGTGAAGGAAGGATGGGAGTTACCTCTCAAACTTCCCAAGTAAGACATTGTAGACTATGTACCTAATCTCCGCTCCGGGATGGCAGAATACATGAAAAAGGCACCCAAAAACCTTGAGGCAAGTCAGGAATTGCAAAAGGCCTGGCATGACCAAAAGGCTGTACTGATTGTTTTCCAGCCAGGACAGAAAGTGTGGGTGTTGGATCCAGTGGCCCCAGCAGCTTTCCAAGACAAGTGGAGTGGACCCCACACTATTGATGAACAGAAGGGAGAAGTCAACTATTTGGTTGATCTTGAAACTCCCAGGAGCCCCCACAGGGTGCTTCATGTCAACAGACTGAAATCATATGTTGACAGGGCAGACATGGGCTTGCTCATGGCTACTGATGAAGGACAGGAGGAAGAGAGTGAGCCTCTCCCAGACCTGCTCTCCCAGAACCCTGATGATGGTTCAGTTGATGGTGTAGCCTTGGCAGGCAGCATCACTGACCAACAGGAGAGTGAATGCAGACAAGTTCTGCAGGCATACAGACATGTTTTCACTGACTCCAAGTCAGAACTCATGGTGAACTCATGAAGTGGACACTGGGGACAGTCTGCCTGTTAAAAATAAGATTTACAGGCAACCTGATCATGTCAGGGACTGTATCAGGACAGAAGTCCAGAAAATGTTGGAACTGGGGGTGATTGAGCCCTCAGAAAGCCCTTGGGCCAGTACAGTAGTCCTTGTGCCAAACCTCACACCCAAGGTGGTAAGAGAGAGATGAGGTTGTGTGTGGACTACAGAGGTCTCAATGCTGTCACTAGGAGAGATGCCCATCCAATACGCAGGGCAGATGAGCTCATAAACAGATTGGCATCTGCCAAGTTTTTTAGCACATTTGACCTACCAGCTAGCTACTGGCAGATCATACTAGCTGATGATGCAAAGCCAAAGACAGCATTTTCAACCCCTGGTGTACATTATCGGTTTGTGGTAATGCTCTTTGGTCTGATAAATGCACCTGCCACATTTCAAAGGTTGGTGAACCAAGTCCCCTCAGACCTGGATGACTACTGTGCAGCTTATCTTGATGATATGGCTGTCTTTAGCTCCGCCTGGGGAGATCACCTGATCCACCTGAAAAATGTTTTGGAGGCCCTGCAAAAGGCAGGCCTAACTATCAAGGCTACCAAGTTCCAGATAGGTCAGAGTCAGGTAGCATCCATTTTGTGATGCTGGGGCTCTGTTTAACTTTAACCGGGTAAACCAGTAACTACATGTCTTCTTCCGCTAGAAGGGTGGTATGCTACACCCGCTGCCAGGACTGGCAGGGTGGTAGTATTCCATCGTGTTTGACACCTTACACAACATGTTTTGATTAAGCCAAACCAAAGTTAGCATTAACCGTGAGGATTATAATGCACTTAAGAGTATATGGTATGTCTATGTCATAGAAAAGTTATAAAGAGATGGTTTCGAAAGCTGCAGAGGGGCTCAGCTCATGCTATGGCACCCTGTCACATAAAACCAAGCAATCTGCCTCCAGGATTTTAAGGCCTCCTATAGGAGTGACTTATAGTTGTATATGTGTCTATATGTATATATAGATATAGGTATACTTTATCTAGGTAAGGGATGATTACACTACCTTACCCAGGCTGTGTGAACAGACCTGTGGTGTCAGTATGGAAGGCAAATCAGGGGTGGCACAATACATGCTGCAGCCACTGGTAGGCCTAGGGTGCACCTATGCCCTGGGTACCTATGGTACACTATACAGGGGCTCACAAGGGTGACCCAGTAACCAATCTAGTATGTAACTAAAGTACATGGTATCAATTTAGAGAGAGAACGGCTCGGCTGTGGGTCTGATTAGCAGGTCCACAGCCACACTATAGTCGAAAAACCAGAGAATCACAGCAAAAAGCGGGGGTAACCATAGTAAGCAGACCCTACTATCCTATACAACTCCCCCAAATGCAGGGACATTAAACTAACCTTGACCAGTTGAGTCTTCATGTTCTAAGTAGAAATATCTGGAGAGGCCATCTGCATTGTCATGGTTACTCTGAGGTCTGTGTTGCACTGTATAGTCCATCCCCTGTAGGGAAATGGACCACCTGAGCAGTTTGGGATTTTCACCCTTCATCTGTTTTAGCCACAAGAGGGGCTTATGATCTTTTTGAACTGTAAAGTGTTTAAGTTTATTTTCATAGTTAATTAAAACTATTGCATAAAATAAAACCAGATCAAATACTTCAAAATATAAAATATAAAGCGTCTCAGAACAACTCTAAAACCATTACCATTTTTAACATAAAGCAGTGCATTCTAAATTTGTACAAAATATCCTACAGTAAAAACAGCCCTTATACCAAAGATTCTGTACAGTAGAACTCAAGATTATTGTGTGTTCTTTGAGGTAGCCCTCAGTGGCTTAGTCTTAGAGCAGATCGGCCACAAACCAGTTCTTAATCGGGTTATCGTTCAAGATGTTATTACGTACTGCAAGCATTGTTCCAGTGTGATTGGGAGTTGAATCAGCTAAAGTGGTCATTGTTGAATCGTGGTCCCATCAAGTGGGTGGCATACATTAGCAAATCCTTGTTTTTCAAGCAGTGTTTGTTCGACTGTCATTAGGAATTTTACTAGTCTGCAGTTTAACTGGATGTTTTCAGGGTTTAGACAGGATAACACAGCTTGCCTCCTAGTGCAAATGCCTTTCAGATTGAGCGTTTTATTTTTAGGAATTGCCAGAGTGCTTGAAGCATTTCTTTGCAAAGGCAGGCTAGATGTAGTATGTCGCCTTGCTTTGCGTTGCACAGTCTGCAAGTGACTTGGACTGATGCCCTTTGCCATGGTGAAAGGTGCTGAACACAAGGCAGAATTCCCAGTCTATGCCTCATAAATCTTATTTTTGTTGCTTTAGGATACCCCTGGTTAAAGTATGTTTGGGGAGCAAGAGTTTTGTATGTGTTAAGGTTCATCCATGTATGAGCTCTATTTGAGAAGGTTGCCTTGCCTTCCACCAGTGAGATTTGTTTAATAGCCCTCCAGACCAGTTTTTTGAAGTTATGATAGCCAATTTGGGCATCCCATAGCCCCTTGAGTTTGGCGTATTCCAAGGCTGACTGGAGATAAACTCTGGCTTGGGAGTTCTCCCTGTGCTGTAAATCATGCCACAGCAGATGGTTAAGCGTGTGACTGGTTGCGGTTCTAATCTTAAACCAGCAAATTATGTATACCCTATGCCTTGCAAGGTCTTGTCGTAGGAGCCCAAACTCCAGCCTTATTTGTGCTGGAGAAGTGTAGTTCAGAAGGCAATACATTTTTCTGTATGCTTTGACCTGTATGTTGTCCATTTCCTTAGCGTCTCTGCCCCGCATAGCTTTGCTGCCATATGCAAGTGATGGAAATAGTGGGGTCAAGATCATCTCCGTCAGTTTGTTAGCGAGGTTTTTCATTGTTAGCCCCATTAGCAGACCCTTTCTTTTTGATTCCTCCATCTGGGGCTTAAACGACCCTCTGTTGTCAAATGTGACTCCTAGATACTTGTATTCGTAAGCTGACTCAATTTGTGTATCCCCGAGGAACCAATTTCTCTGGCGCTTCTTTTTGTTGTTAAGTATTGACATCGTCTGAGTCTTTTGGAAGTTTATTCTTAAATTGTTTTCTGTGGCGTAGTTCTGCATTACCGTCTATGACTAAGCAGAACTACGTCATCGGCGTACATAAGGTTGGTCAGTGTATTCCCACCTATCCTCGTTGAGGGTGAGTTTCAGGCATCAAGTGCTTTTTGCAGATAGGCCATGTACAGGTTAAACATGGTTGGTGCAAGCTCACAACCCTGTTTCAGGCCTTTTGTCGTAAGAATTTTCGTAGAGCCATGGGTGCCACCTCCTAGTTTCACCTACACCCAGGTATCTGTGTAGGAGCTTTAGCATGTTTAGGGTGGACTGTGGTATGCCCCATTGTGCCAGTTTCTCTCTTGCATATTGTTCTATTATTTTGTCAGTGTATTGTTCCCAGATTTCGATATTGTTTTCTAGGCTATCAGCCAATTGATAGATAAATTGAATTGCGGCTTCGGCTGTGGTACTTGTATTGTTTGTTGTGCATTTGATTCTCCTGATATTTAGAGTGTGAGTAGTACCCAGAGATACGTCAGGCATGATCGTTCTGGCTGTTATATGGAATTCTTGGGGGGCGGGGATCGCTGTCTCCTTTGTCCCCCATTCTATATCCACCTATATATTGGAAGAGGCCAAGACTTGCAAACGTATAGTCCAAAATTGAGCTGGTTGTGACAGAGTAATGTGAGTCAACTGGTGGAATATCGTCCGAGAATATTCCGTTCAGTGCTTGGAGATTTAGGTGTTCCAGATCTTCTAGTAGTTGGTTGTTGCAGCGTTTCATCTTCCTCTGCAGTGGCACAAGCTGTGTGGTGATGTTGTAAATTCTTGTTTGTGCCACTGCCTCTTCTCCTTTGGCCGAGTCTATGAGGTATTGGTTTAGGTCCCCTGTCAAAATTAACAGTGGGTTTTCCAACTCCATAGCTGTATTTGACACGTAGTTGACAAGCTCTGTTGCATCATTTGTTTTTCGTTTAGGTTGAATGTATGAGTTGAACAAGGATACCTCTGTTTCTTCATCCTCAATTAAAAATAGAGATTTTGACTGCTATTGATACATCTGATTTTGGGCCCATCAAAGTTGCTGCCAAGATGCTTGTGGTTGAGACGTAGGTAGCCAACCCCCCAGAACTATGGCCAAATCTATCATTCCTTAAAGCCGATGTAGCGTAGCACGTGTATCCCTCAATTTGTATAGGAGCCGTGAGCCAGGTTTCCTGAAGAAGGATTATGTTGTAGGGCGTGACGTAGTTAATGAAGTCTGGGTCATCTATTTTGGCTGCTAGACCATTTATGTTCCATGAACAGACTCTAAGGAGGGGCTTTTTTGTTGGGTCTACCTTCAATTTAGTTTGGCGGATCAGGTCAATCCTGCTCTGTGCATCTGGTTATGGTACATGATATTGCTCCCTTGTTATATCCTTGATTTGTTATGACAGCGCTGACGGAGGCTGATGGTGAGAGGATGATTTGCCTATTGTTGAAGCAGAAACTTTCCCTGATTTGCGGCTCTCACCGGGGCAAGGTCTAGAATCGTAGCTCTTGGACTGCAGTAGCGCTTCTAGGCACAGACGACCTTTCCTGGGGGACTACATATCCCAGCACGCCCTCTGGACCCGCACACATGAGACGGACCAGCGACATGCCAACAGCCACAGGCGCTATTTAACTGTTACTTCATACCGCGTCGCGGGAGCGCGCGGGAGCGCCCGGGGCTAAGCCCGGGCAAAGGGTGGGCCCTCTGTGGCCCTCAGCGGCTGAAGTAGGCTGGGCTGGGCCCACTTATTAACATTTATTTTTACATATATTTGCTTGGTATCCATTCAAGCCCTTATAGACTTCTGAATTTGCCTCATTATTTGTAATTTGATTGACACTCTTGATTTGCCTCGCCTTTTTTAAACATTGAGTACTCTTAAAATCGTTTCTTGGCATTGTGTATTGTACTATCAGTGTTGGAAGCATAGTTTGAAACATGACTGCAAAAAAGCTTCGATCTGGGAGATTATTGGGGGGAAGATCCTGTGCTAAGACAAGATCCAACCCCCTGCGAAACAAGGATGATTCAACTCTCCAATTGAAGGGCCAAAGCCAGATATTTCAGTTGTGGGAGAAAACGGTGGATAAGGTGCCCCCAGAAATGACTGTTTTTAATGGGGGCGCTTGTTTTATTCCCTTGAATAACTCAGTGCCTGATCAGGTAAAGAAGGAGACGGAATTGGGAAATCTAAATTTAAGCTTACATTCAAGTTTGGGTGTCGTATCATCTCCCCCAATATTTTCTGAGAATGATAAGTGTTTAGCCCCTAACCTGGACAATTTACATCAAACTAAGGATGTATTAATATCTGACAATTCCATTCCCAATGTCTCGTTAGGCCATTCCAAGTCACGACAGGTCATTAATGGGGATTCTCAGCCTTTGGATATTGACTTCGAGTTGTGTGGTCGCTACCTGGCAGATGAGTCCAGGAAATTACTAGAGGTTATAAAGACCCCAATTGGTGCTACCCCCTCTGGTTTACATCTTTACAGTAGCACTCCATCCCTCAAATCCCAAGATTTATCTTTTCAGACTAATATAAAGGGGATTGAGGCTATTAATCCTCCTAGTACAAAATCATCTGAGAAACCTATTTCAGAATCCCTGATTTCCTTGGAACATTTATTATCTTCAATTCTAACGTTATTGAGTAAATTTGTGGGTATTACAGATTGTATATTAGAATCTGTCACTCAAATCTTAAAGGTTTTATTATTGAAAACTCCAGAAAAGAAATCCTGCATGGATCCTTGTACTACTCTACTCCCTGAAAAAATACCAGCTAACGCATCATGTTTATCTTCAGAGAATATACCAGTTGCTCCAGCTATGAAGGAAATATGCCCAGTTTTTAAAACATCTGCTTATAACTGTATAAAAGATTTAGAACCAGGTATTGTTATAGATGAAAAAAGTGTTGTATTGTCAGACACCAATGCAGAAAAGGCACTTTTTCCCATTTTTGGTCCAGAATTCAAGGGGATAAAGGTTGAGGAGAAAGTGGGAAAACAAAAAAAGAGTAAAGGAAAAAAGAGGAAGCCTCTCCGTAGATGTAAAAAGAGGAGGCATTGACAAATAATTTTGAGGATTCCCAAGTTTGCCATAACTCTCCCCCTGCTAAGGTTGAGATTGACAATGGGATCTTGAGGCATGATTCAAATATTTTGTTATTCAACACTGTGGTTCCTCCTGTTAAAATCAATGAAATCACTACCAATTGTTCTAATCCAAGTTCAGGAGATTTGAACGTAGAAGATGAAAGGGTCATGGTCCTCTCTCCTGTAGTGGAAATAAGAAAATCTGTTCCCGCTGTATCAACTGTTCTTAACACTACTGCCCCTTCTTTCCATATTTTGGCAGAAGGGGTAGTTCCTGTTCAAAACTCCTCTAAATAATAAGGTGGAAATCCGCACAGATTCATTGATTTTAGATTTTCTCCCACTATTCGATCTTGATTTGGTATTAAATAGATCTTTATTTCTGAAATGCTTTAAGGATATAGAGTGTCTGAAACTACTTCAATCAAACGATATTGACTTACAGCCTGATTCATGAAGTGAAATTGCGCCCGCAATCGCTGCGAAATCGCAAATGCGGGCGCAATTTCCGTTATCGGCATTCAACAACAAAATAGCGAATTCGCAAACACATATTTGCGAAATCGCTAATATATTCGCAGAATCCCAGCCGCTGAGCATTAGCGATTCCGAAATAGCGACACACCACGGATTCTGCGATAATAATAGCGAAATCGCAAAATAATCGCTATCGGTATTCAAGAAAAATTGCAATTAGCGAAAAACCCAAAACTCGCATTTTGCACCGCGCAAAATAAGGACAACTCAAAGCAGGTGGTAACCATGAAAGCCATGGAAAAAAAACTTTCAAAAAACCGTTGTCCTATCACCAACAGGCACTGGCCTGACCAATCACACATAAGGACCATCAGCAGCAGCAGCATTAGGAGTCCCACAATGCCAGGAATGTACATGGTGGTGAGGCGTCGCAGGCTACAGCGATTAGCACGGAGGAGACACAGGATCCAGGACAGGATATTCCACCAGCGGGTCACCTTGCTGGGCCAAACCAGGGAGCAGATATATGCTAAATACAGGCTGAATGGGGAAATGATAATGCAGCTAATACAGGACCTTGACCCCCTGATGCAGCACCCAACAAGCCGTACCAATGCTGTGCCTACACATGTGCAGGTATTGTGTAGCCTGCACCTCCTGGCCTCCGGAAGTTTCCAGGGGGTAGTAGCGGCTGCTGGGGGAATATCCCAGCCCACCATGTCACGCTGCCTCTACACTTTTGTTGACGCCATGCTCACCCAGCTACACCGTCACATCAAATTCCCTGCCAGCCAACAGGAATTGGACATGACAAAGCTACAATTCTACAATGTAGCCCATTTTCCACATGTGCTCGGATGTATAGACTGTACCCACGTCGCCATCTGCCCACCAGCTGGCATGAAGTATATGTTCCGCAATAGAAAGTGCTACCACTCCCTCAACATCCAGATGGTCTGCAATGCCAAGACATACATCACTGACATCGTCGCACGGTACCCAGGGAGTACCCATGACTCCTTCATTTTCCGGCACAGCGGACTCCACACACGACTGGTCAGGGGAGAGTTTGGGGAAGGACACCTACTTGGTAAGTACACTTTGATTGAAATGTCACATTGCAAAGATGTAACAGCGCAGCACAGGCAATCACCATCTGCTCCTCTCATTCAGGTGACAGTGGCTACGCCCTCCGTGAATACCTCCTGACCCCATACCTCAACCCTGCTACACCCCAGCAACGGCGCTACAATATTGCACACATACGGACAAGGAATTGCATAGAAAGGACATTTGGCCTGCTCAAGAGCAGGTTCCGCATACTGCACAAGACAGGTGGGGCCATGTATTACAGTCCTGAAAAGTGCTGCCGCATAGTGGCTGTCTGCGCAATACTACATAACATTGCAACCAAGCGCCGGATACCTGTTGACATCTCTGGCAATGAATCTGAGGGGGACAACCGGCCACCTGCACATGCGCGCCATGCACAAGGGGAGAACCCAGCAGAAGGGCACAGACGTCGCAACCACATCACAGTGAACAGTTTCTAGTACAACCACTTCCATCACCCCACAAATCAACAATGCATGCAAAATGTAATGATGACACAACGCTAATGTGTGTAGGAAAATAAATGTATTTGTTAAATTCACAAAATGAAATATAAGGTTCTGTCCAAATGGCAAAATAAATGTATTTGTTAAATTCACAAAATGAAATATAAGGTTCTGTCCAAATAGCAAAATAAATGTACTTGTTAAATTCACAAAATGAAATATAAGGTAGTGTCCAAAGTAGTCCAACAAACAGTATTACGCCATACTGCTGTGCTTGAGTGCATGGCAGGCTTGACCTCAGCCTGTGCCATTGGTGAAGTACAGTTCTCTAGGTGTGCCTAGTGCGTGTTCCTCCATAGCGCCTCTGAGGGGCTTCCTCCTCCGGGGCTTCAGGCAATGGGGGGGTCCTGGTGCTGCGGGTGGGTAGTGGGGCCTGTGAGGCAGATTGTGAGCTCAGGCTGGACGCCCCCTCACTCGCATCATCACCCCCCACAACAGATGGAATAGGTGGAGGGTGAAGAGCCACGACAGCCGTGGTGAGGGTCTCCAGCACCCTCGTCATGTCCTCACTGCACTGGATGATAGCGTGCTGCTGGGTCAGACTGCGCCGCGCCAAAAGAGATGTCGCATTTGCCGACACATAGCTCGCCCTGCTGTAAGTGCCAAGCTGGGTCAATAGTTGGCGGTGGTGCCGGCGTTGCCCACTGCGCACTCTCAACATGGCACGGGTGTTGGCCTCCACGACTGCAGCAATGCGGGCCATTCCATCTCCCACACCGGCCAGGTCGGCCCTCATGCCTTCAATGTGGCCAGCAACAGATGCCACGTTGCGGCCAATATTGTGTAGTTGGAGCTGAATAGCTCCCTGCTGCTGAGCCTGGCGCTTGTGAATGCGCAGCATCCGTCTCTCGATGCTGAGCCGCGCCAGTCCATCAGCATTGGCCCGCCTGGTAGCTGCTGTGGAGCGCTGCCGTGACCTGCCACGCCTGCCCTGCTGGCCTGATTGTGAGGCTGGCCGCTGAGTGGACAGTGGCGCAGCCCCGGATGTTGAGGCGACAGCTGCTGGGGGTAAGGCCGCCGGTGTTGCAGGTGAGCTAGTCGCAGGGGGTGTGCCAGCTGGTGTGGCAGTAGCAGTTGATGCAGGGGGCACAGGAGTGACTGCCCTGGCTGCGGCTCTGGGAGGAGCAGCGGTGGCAGGAGGCCCAATGGGGGCTGCCATGCCAGCGGATGTGGGCGCTGCACCAGTTGCAGGGGGGACGCTGCTGGTGGTAGTTGCTGCTGGTGCAGATGCAGCGGCAGGGGCTGGTGCCTGGGTAGGTGTTGGCACCTCCACCTCCGGGACGCCCTCATCAATCTCCAGCCTGTCACTGTCACTGGTATCGCCACCTGTGGGGGTAAGTGGTGGACCATTAGTTGCATGCATCTGGCAGACGTGCAGTTGCTACATGCATGCTGGGTGACATTCCCTGAATGGCAGTGGCTTTGTGTGCATTGGGACCTGACTGGCTGCATTGTGGTACTACAACATTGTGGCCAGACTACATCTCCCACAATGCTTCAGGACATTCCTTGATGTGCAACTATGGCATGCCTATGGGACATTGGGGGAGCCTATTTGGTCATGGACATCCATAGGGGGCAGGGTCGCAGTCGCATGCCACTTACCTTGGGTGTCTTGTGTGGGGCAGGATGAGTCCAGTGTAGTGAAACCCACACAGGCCTCCCTCTCCAGGGTGTTCTCAACCTGGTCCTCCATGGCGGTGTTTGGTGGTACCGTTGGTCCTCCTCCTCCTGTGCCCGAGGACTCCCCAAGGCGCGCCGCCACCTTCTCCTTGGCACGGCCTCGGAGGTCGTACCACCGCTTTTTGAGTTCTTCCAGGGACCTGGCCGCCACTCCCACCGAGTTCACTGCTGAGGCTATCCCCTGCCATATGCGCCGCTTCTCCATTTCTGGGACCCTCCGTGAATTAGCGCCAAACAGTTGGTCGTGGTTGGCCACAACCCCCTCGATTAGGTGTTCCAGCTCCTGCTCAGAGAATTTGAGTTTTCTCTTTCTCCCAGACGAGCTGCTGGTCCCAGGTGCAGCTTCCTCAGCCATGGTATGGGTTGTGGATCTGTGGATCTGTTTACTTGCCAAGATGTGCTGCAGCTCTCCAATGTGCTCCCTCTCTCTGTGCCTCAATGTGCAAAATGGTGGTGGGAACCGGCAGCTTCCTGGTTGTGATGTCATCACTGGGCTCAAAATGCGACTTCCCGTTTTCCCGATCTCGCGAGTTTGCGATCTCGCAAATAGCGATATCGCAAATAGCGATATCGCTATTTGCGAGATCGCAGTCCAGGCGCGGGTAGGGGGAAATAGCGATTAATCTGCGATTAATCGCAATTTCAATCGGATCGCTATCGGATTTTGCGATCGCGTGCGAATCGCTTTTTTTAATCGCAATTATTCATGAATTCGGATTTGCGATTTCTGAATAGCGATTCGCTATTTTTCGCTATTTCAGAATCGCAAATGCCGATTTTCATGAATATTTAAAGAGGGAAGGAGTTAGGCCCTTGTTCAGTGGGGAAGGCTGGACCTTGTAAATAGTTTTATGCCACAAAAAGTGCCACCCCACTCATTCCATTAGCCCTTGATTATAGGCAACACATCAGCTTCAGTCAGATATGTCAGGTATTTTATTTACCTTTGTTCTCATAAGTTTTTTTTAAAGAATCATAACTTCTCGTGGCAGAGAAGAAACACTGTACATATAAAAAATAATAGACATATTAACAACAATACAGTATTTACAACATGAACAAAATCACAAAGTGAGTCATACAAAACAACTGTACCAGTTTCAGGATATTCAGACAAAGGTGCAAAATAAGTATGCAAACCTCAATGACCATAGATGAATAAAGTTTTTGAACACTATTGGACAGAATCACATTCACAAGGAGATGTCACATTACACAAATGTTGTAATTCTAGAAACTCTCAGTGATCAGAAATTACGTCTCCTTTCATGCCGACGCGTTTCGAACTCCAAACAGTAGTTATGGGTTCTCTTCAGGGCCTGGTTGCTTTCTGTCTTATTTGTCGCTGTTGTTCTCAGATAGGGTATTGTGCATCAATGAGACTGTCATCTTTCAGTGTTTATCGGTCCATGTGGGGGCCATCCCTACGCGCGGTGGAGTTTTTGTCCTTTTAGGCCGGCACCGCGCGTTTCGGGAGCCGCTGGCTCTGTTATCAGCTGCCATAGCGAGCGGAATCCTGGTGGAAGTAAGACGCTTAAACGAGCGCACAGCGAAAAGCAACACGGGATCGTATATGGGACCCGCGCTAAGAACCACCGACTGAAACCAGCTGATAACAGAGCCAGCGGCTCCCGAAACGCGCGGTGCTGGCCTAAAAGGACAAAAACTCCACCGCGCGTAGGGATGGCCCCCACATGGACCGATAAACACTGAAAGATGACAGTCTCATTGATGCACAATACCCTATCTGAGAACAACAGCGACAAATAAGACAGAAAGCAACCAGGCCCTGAAGAGAACCCATAACTACTGTTTGGAGTTCGAAAAGCGTCGGCATGAAAGGAGACGTAATTTCTGATCACTGAGAGTTTCTAGAATTACAACATTTGTGTAATGTGACATCTCCTTGTGAATGTGATTCTGTCCAATAGTGTTCAAAAACTTTATTCATCTATGGTCATTGAGGTTTGCATACTTATTTTGCACCTTTGTCTGAATATCCTGAAACTGGTACAGTTGTTTTGTATGACTCACTTTGTGATTTTGTTCATGTTGTAAATACTGTATTGTTGTTAATATGTCTATTATTTTTTATATGTACAGTGTTTCTTCTCTGCCACGAGAAGTTATGATTCTTTAAAAAAAACTTATGAGAACAAAGGTAAATAAAATACCTGACATATCTGACTGAAGCTGATGTGTTGCCTATAATCAAGGGCTAATGGAATGAGTGGGGTGGCATTTTTTGTGGTATAAAACGATTTTCATGAATATGGCGGATAGTAACGATATTAGGAACTGGGGCCATGTCATTTATTAGGGTAAGGTTCCATTCCAAGTTGATAGTGAATCTTATACTAAATCAAGCAGAAATCTTTCAGAGTCAGGGGATTGATGTGGTGCCCTTTCTAGCTACATGTGTTAATAACTACTATGAGAACGGCTATCAACGGGTCCTGGGTCAAGCCGGTTCTTCTCAGCCATTCGAAGATTTAAAGATTTGTGTCTTAAAAACGAAAAGGCTACTCAGACATGTCATCCCCGCACCAATGATAATAAATAGGGGTATAACTGAGAATGAACAGCAATGGAACTGGTTACCCGGTGCCCTGTCGACCAAGGTGACAGACAACCCAAAATTGTTTTCGCACCTTTAGCAGCTTTTTCACTGTTCTCTCCTCGAATGCCGCTGGCATTAATAACAACCCTGAAAAATTACAGTATCTCTTCTCTTTGAATGCCAGTGTAATTTGCATCCAGGAAACATGGTGTGTTGACAAATTAAATGTAGGGAGAGACTACTTTGTGTTGGAGGTGGCAGCCACCCCTTCTAATAGAGGACATGCAAAGGGGGGAATTGCGTGCCTACTGACCAATAGAATAAAGTGGAATCCCTCCCACTACGTAGATCCCAGTAATCTTTTTCAGGCAGTCACTCTTTTTAATTTAGACAATACGGGAGAAAAGCATCCCTTCGTGATAATAAACGCCTATATTCCGCCGGACGATTATTTTAATATTTTATTAAAACAAGTTTTTCTTTTCATCAAACAAATCAAGGAGACAGTTCCTTCCCCCAACTTTCTGTTAGTAGGAGATTTAAATTGCAAAGTCTCCAACTTTAATCTGGATCTTTTTAGAAATAAAGCAAAAGAGGAGGCTCTGCAGATTCCCCAAGCCCTATTTCCAGGAAATATAAAAAAAAATAAACGGGGTAAATTACTGTTAGAAGAATTGTATATTACGGAGGGGCTCATAGCTAACGGCAGACTTCCGTCTGATGTCCCCGCTAATTATACACATAGTTCCTCTCAAAGTAAATCAATTCTGGACGATGTCATTGTTGACCACTGTATTTTCTCTCTTCTAAGGGACTTGGTTGTTGTAGAATCAACCTTCAGTGATCACAAACACTGTCAGTGGATCTTCCTAATTCTGACCCTTGGTCGCTTAATGGTGACGTGGTCTCCTTTAAAAAAAATTCAGGCAGATGTTTCTGGGATTTTAAAGCCATGAAGGGTTTGGAGCCAATCCTGGAAAAAACTTTAAATAACCTACTTAATTGGCAGGGGTTGAAACTACCCTCTTTTGAGGCTTTTATGAAGGAGATTATTTCTACAGTAAAAAAATATAATTCAATTATAAGAAAGATCTCCCTCCCTAAAGCAGTTATTACCCTCAACAAGGAAATAAATAAGTTGGTGAGGGAGCAATATATATGTAGATCAGCAGAGAGACTTCAGAAAATATCTCTCCTCAAAAGAAGGAAAAGCAGGGTAAAGAAAAAAATTAAAAAAGAAAAGGAGGACTCCCTATGGATCGGCTTGCGGGAGGCCGCCGTCCAAGGAAAATCTACACAGTTTTGGACTCTCATTGGGGAGGGTTGCGGTACAAGAGTGCGTCCCCTCCCAATCCCTATCTCGGAACAATCCTGGGTAGATTACATTTCAAATTTATATGCCAGGAATGACCTGCGAGTGGAACTTAGGAGAATTGGTGAAGACATCAATTCCACAATTGAGTCCCCTTCTGAATTATCCATAGAACTGGCCATTAAGGATATGCGACCATCAGGAGCTATGGGACCGGATGAACTCCCAATATCAGTCCTGAAACAAGATCCAGTATCTTGGAGTAAAATTCTATTCCCTTTATTCAGGATCTGCTTCATTAAAAAAATTATCCCATCTTCTTGAAAGGGGAGCATCTTGGTGCCCATGTTCTAAAAGGGCGATAGAAATCTTCCCAATAATTATCGACAGATAGCCCTTTTAGACGCTATCGGGAAGGTTTTTTCTAAATGCTTATTGTCCTTAATTAATGATTGGGTGGTTCTAAATCAAATCTTGCCACTAGAACAAACAGGCTTTTGCAAGGGGCATGGAACCCTGGATAATCTCTCCGCCCTTCAGATTATTACTGATAAATACATAAGGGTACGCGGCGGAAGAGTATATGTGGCTTTCATAGACTTCTCCACAGCATTTGATAAGGTTGATCGCCCCCTGCTGTGGAGAAAGCTATCTGTTTTGGGTATGCCCCCTCAATTGTTAGATATGACCCAGGCGCTACATACAGACACTTGGTGTCAAGTTCTCCAAGGAGGAGATAGAGGATTGTCTAAGATCATTCCTTCAATTAATGGCCTTAAGCAGGGTTGCCTCCTTGCTCCACTGCTTTTCTCTCTGTATATTGCAGATCTACCCGCCTCACTCTCCTCTTGTGATGGTATAGCTCCTGTCTTAGGTGGAAAACACATTTCATGTCTGTTATATGCGAATGATATTTTATTAATGGACCTTATGCCTAAAGGTCTTGCCAAACGCCTCCATGCTCTACATTTGTATGCATAAAGCCACTATTTAAAAATTAATGCAGCAAAGAGTAAAATAATGTGTATTTCAGGCCGGAAAAAACATACATTTGAGAGTTTTGTCTGGTCTGTGGGAGGCGTCAAACTTGAAGTGGTCAAGAGTTATGTTTTCTTAGGAAAATTAATTTCAGACTCTTTAAGTGATGAACCCCATATCGACAACAATGCCCGGAAAGCCTTATCCCAACGGAGAAGCCTAAGTGCATTGTATTCGGCAATGGGAAGAAGGCATTTTTCTTATTTATTGGAGGTCTTCAGGGCAAAAATTCCTTCTACCCTCTTGTACGGATTGGAATTGGTCGACCTAAGGCATTGGGATTTTTTAAATGTGGTTGAAGGAAAATTATTAAGAAGCGTAACCTCCATTAATTCCGCTTGTTCAGTGGCCGCTTGCAGACTTGAGTTTGGCCTGCGAAGCAGTTGGGTGCAGGGCCTGGCAGCGGTAATACGTTGGGTTGCAAGCCTAGCCAGAGGAGAAGCGGGGACCATGAGAATCCTTTTGAAGGCGGAATTATTGGGAAGTTTAAGAGATTATTCCCTAATTGTTAAAAATTTTAGAAAGGCTGTATCGCTTCTGCAGTTGGAGGAGAGTACCCTCTTTTCCTTATCCGCATCCCAGCTAAAGTCTGTCTTAAAAGCTACAGATTGGACAGTGCCTCGATTCTTGCTAAGAAAGGTGTTAATCCCCTTACTGACTCATTTGCAAGGAAATTTGTGCAACCCTATGTCACTTGGAATTTCCCCTATAGCGTTCGGAGATTCTGGCTGCTCTTGAGGCAGGACTTGCTACCTTTAAATAATCTCTTGTTTAAATGGTATGGAGTCCCTGCTATTTGCGACCTTTGTCATTCATCCACCCAAGATCGAATGCATGTACTTTTTATATGTCCAGTACTGCGTCCATTTCGCCGTAAACGGTTAAGGCAAATATGCTTGCAAATGGGTATTTTAAATGC
This sequence comes from Lissotriton vulgaris, assembly GCF_964263255.1. Lineage (NCBI taxonomy): Eukaryota > Metazoa > Chordata > Amphibia > Caudata > Salamandridae > Lissotriton > Lissotriton vulgaris. The sequence continues at coordinate 455,282,593 of NC_141696.1, read as the reverse complement.
TAATTCTTTTATGTTTGCCTTATATAACCCGCCAAATAAGAGATTCTGTTTTAGCATTTTTAAATTTTTTAAATGTTTTTTAGCTATTTATTGAAGGCTTGCTTTTCAAGTTTGTATCTATGAATTGTCTTGTATTGCGGTAACTGTTGTAAATCGTCTTTTTGGTAATGAATGGAGCTTTGTATTGTGTATTTCTTTTATGTGGACCTCCACGGAGTTCCAAAACATAATAAAGATTGAATTGAATTATGACAGGTGGCCGGGCTGTTGATTCTTGTTACGAGTAGTTGACAAGACTCCTTTGATGAGATCTCCCACAGGCTCCTTTAAGGACACAATTTGGAAGTATATGGGGCACTTTTTGTCCAATGTTTTCTTTAGTTTGTAATGGGGCTAAATAAGCTGGGTTTTGAAATGGGGATATTTCAATGCCCCATTTTTTAAAAGTGCTCAGTTCTGCCAGGATTGTTTTTGCAATTATACTAGAGTTCCACGTTGTTTTTGTAGCCTCTGGGCTATGGGGAATATTGGTGCCTTTAAACTCTATAGATATGAGTTCCGTTGATCTTATCTCGGCAAGGTTTGGGATGGCTTTCATCAATTTTAGGATGTTACCACGATTTAGTATATCCTGGGGCACCGGGAAATGTATATTGGATGAAATTCCAGGACCGATGACTCTTGCTTTGTAATTTGTGTTCCCAAATGCCGTTGGTTTGATGTGTCTGTTGGTTCCGTTGAGAACAGACCACTTGTTATTTGTTTGTGCAGTATATCCCCTTTGTACCTTAGTGCCACTGCCTTGTGGCTTATTATAGTGGACTTAGGAGTCCTTTTCATAAGGGTGGTATGAATTGGTACTTGCCCCCCATGCTGTGCCTTGTTGTCCGAAGGCCTAGGGCTGATACTGTTGTTTGTTGGTGTATCAGAGCAATTAAGTACTCTGGATGGTGATTCCTGGGTTGGCCTAAATGGCCTATTTACAGTTTCCCTTGCTTTCTTACTTTGCCTGTGATTTGGAGTTGTATTAGGAGTTTTCTGATTTGTGTCATCCTGCTTGTGTGCCCCAAAAGTGCATGTGTGTCCTTTCATTTTGTTTGCATGGATGGATTTATTTAGTAGAGCCTGGGGTTTTTTCCTTTGTTCATGGCTCAGTGTTCTATGTTGGTTTTGAGAAGTCACAAGATTTGTTGTTGTCAGTGTATCCGTTGTTAGTCTTTGTCTTATCCCTTCTTCCTGTTGTGGTTTTGACATGGTTGAGTGTTTGTTTCGGTTTGTCTCTTCTTTCTCCTCCTGTGCCCTAGTTGGTAATATCTGGTTTTGGGCATGTTCTGGGTCCAGGCAGTGTTTAGAAGTTTTTGGTGGGGAGAGTTCTTGAATTGATGGAGAGCTTGCGTTGTCTGAGTTGATTTCACGTTTATTGTGAAAATCTGAGAAGTTAGGGAAGTAAGACGTTGTGTTAGTGTAAGGCTTTTGGTTGCGGACTTTCCTTTTTTGTTGGCGGTGTTGCTTTGCGTTTAATTTTAGTGTTTCGCCATTGTCAGAGGCTCTCATATTCACGGTGTCCTCGGTAGCACTGCCCATCTGAGGAATGAGTACAGGGAGAATATTTGCTGTTACCTCAGCAGTGTGTGGGATGTCCTGCCTTGTTGTTGTAGTTGTTTTATGGCCATATGTAGGAGGCCAAATACCGGTTGGTAAGCCGAAAATCGGTAAATTTTGACTTTACCGACTGGTATTTGGCCCTGTGCGACGTATAATACTGAATGCCATCAGTAATAAAGAATTGGTAAGTATTTACCGATTCCTTATTTACCGATCGGTGAACACCGAAACAAACAATACAGAATCGGTAAATAACGAATCGTTAAAAATCCCAAAATGCAATGTAGCAAAAATCGGAAATACCAAATTTGACCAAATTCGGTATTAACGATTAGTTATTTACCACTGATCCAGAGCAGGTGGTAATCAGGTGCTGTGCTTAAAAAGAGCCCCAAAATGCAACAGTGTGAACACAATGGCGGGTCTCTACCTCATAGCAAGGCGGCTACGTTTGAGAGCAGCAGGAGTAAGGATTTGGAGACGGGAAGAGCGGGTGTACAGACTGCGCATCACATTGTTCCAATTGACTGACCCTGAAATTCATGAGAGGTACAGACTGCACCCACACACCATCCTTGACCTCATACGGGACCTGAAACCATATCTTGAGCATCAGACACCAAGGGCGCACGCAATACCCACCCATGTACAGGTGCTCTGTTGCCTGCACCTCCTGACATCAGGAAGCTATCAGGGTGTTATAGCCGCAGTAGGTGGTGTGACACAGAGCTGCCTATCCAGATTTTACAACACCTTCCCGGACGCCATGATGGACCAAATGCATCATTTCATAACCTTCCCCAGTACATAGGCGGAGCTGCTGAAGACCAAGCTGGATTTCTACCAAATAGGGCAGTTCCCAAACGTTACCGGCTGCGTCAACGGGACCCACATACCAATCTGCTTACCTGCAGCAACAGAATACATTTATCGCAACCGCAAATCCACTCACTCCATAAATGTGCAGGTGATATGTGATGCAAAATTCATCATAACTGACATTGTGGCAAAATTCCCAGGGAGTACCCACGACTCGTACATATTCAGGAACAGTGGTATCCATACACGTCTGGCTGCTGGTGAATTTGGCGAAGGATACCTACTAGGTAAATCAATGTCACACACCCTGAGGTATTCCTTGGCTCAACCTATTAGTGACACAAATTAATGGCACTTTCTTTTGCATTTAGGTGACAGCGCATATGCCCTCCGGTCCTACCTACTCACACCATACCTCAACCCAACCACACCAAGTGAGTGGAGATACAATGTGGCACATAAGACACACGCAACATAGTGGAGCTCACCTTTGGACCGTTTAAAAGCAGATTCTGTTGCCTCCACAAAAGTGGATGTGCACGTCAGTACAGCCCCATCAAATGCTGCAAAAGTAATTGCAACATTTGCAATGCTCCATAATCTAGCCACCAAAAAAGGAACAGCAGTGGAACTAACTGACTCTGAGGATGAGGGCGAGGACGATCCCCAGCCAGAGCCCTGCGCAGCTGGTGTTGCAGTAGAACAGGATGGGAGACACAGATGGGCAGAGATAACGTCCAACTATTTCTGAGTGAGTAACGACACAAAGCCAGTAACAGTTTTAGTGCAATGGTGTTTAATCAGCACACCACCAGGATTGGAAGCAGTGTCCATAAAGACATGGGTTACATCACCCATCTAATGATTGCCAAATAGCAGTTGGCCCTATTTTCTGCGCCCACGCGCTGCATGTGCACGTTCCCTGGCCACACTGTCTGTAGTGTCAGATTGATCCTGGGCAGCGCTGTGGCGTTCGCTGCGCCTCCTGCCCTCGGTGGGAGAGGGCGTAATGCTACCATGGCTGGTAGCCTCCTCACTGTCCCCCCCCTTCCATTGTGGCCGCCTTCACGTTCTGCAGCAGGTTTAATGCAGAGGTCATTGAGACCATGCCACTGGCCATGTCCCTGCTACAATGCGCCATCTCCTCCTGCATGGTGATAGACCTGCGACACATGAGGGAGGTAGCAGTGGCCAGCCGGTTCACTGCCTTGGTATAGGCCTGGAGTGTCTGTCTCTCCCTGTGCCTACAATGTGCCTACAATTACGGTCCTGCTCCAACTGGCTGCATAGGTTGTCTACAGAGGTTGCAATTCCCATCATTCCTTCACACATGTTGTCGCCCATTAAACTAATGCCCTTTTCAATCCTGCGCATGTGTTTGTTCATGTGGGCCACCTCTCTGTTCAATGTTGGACCTTGAGCATGTTGCCTTCCAGTCCAGCGAAGACACTTTCTTCATTTGGAGCATTGAGGACTGGCTGGCCTTGCCCTGCGGCGTCTTGATGAAGTGTGGGCGCCCTGTGATGGAGTACCAGCCCTCACTATGTTGCCCTCTTCATGGACTGGAGACTGTTGGCCCCCTGTGCCCTCCTCCGATGACTCCTCCATCTGCTGGAGGATGGCCACGGCATCCCTCCTTTCTGACTGTGTTGGTGGTGGTGGTGGTGATTGTTGCAGTGCTGATTGCACATGAGGAGATGGCGGCCTTCCCTGGCGCTGTGGTGATGTCGGTGATGGAGTAGTTGGTGGTGGTTGTGCGGAGCTTGTGTGCCCTGCAAGCATTCTCCCTTCATCATGTTGCCTCCCCTCTGGCCTGGCTGTCTTTGTTCTGCTCCCCTCTGCAGCACTGCGAGATGTCTCGCCTGTAATGACAGAATGTAGATGTACTCACTTATCTGGCTGCAATTGCCTTGCATTAAACATCATGCCTAATGATCACAGTGACTGTCCTGAGCTTGCCAAATACTTTCACATGCTATTGTTTTACCTAGGACTACATCTCCCACAATGCATAGCAGGTAATGAGTAAGACATGATGTGGAGTGGGAGCCCCTATGCCACTATGGGGATTAGGGTTGGGGAGGGGGTAGCAGAGCATGCTGGGCATGCATCTTACCTTGTTTCCTTGCTGCTATGGCAGAGCTGTCTGCGTCTCCCACGCCACTCACCCTCTCCGGCTGGAGGTTGGATTCAACCATTGGTTCCAGTGGTGTTGGTGCAGGTGCTTTGTTCTTCCCTCCGCCTGTTTTGCCAGCCTGCCTCTGCCTCTCAGCCATCCTTGCCTTCGCCGTCTTCCTGAGGTCGTACCACCTCTTCTTTATGTCCTCAATGGACCGCTGGGTGACGCCAATTGCATTGATATTGCTCTGTATCCCACTCCAGATCTGTCTCTTCTGAGACTCGGGCACATGGAGGGACTGCTTCCCAAACAGCTTGTCGTGGTCCTGACTAACATCCTGTATCAGCACCTCCAGCTCCTTCTCACTGAACTTCATCTTCCTTTTCCTTTCAGGTGCCTTCTTCTCTTCCTCCTGGCTTGCCATTTCAGACGTTTTTTTGTTTTTTTCTGTAGCTGTGAGTGATGCGTACAGGCCTCAGCAAGGCCTGTTAGTGCAAAGGGTTTGCCCTTCTGTGCACGAAGTCCTCAGACTTTAGAAAGAAATTGGCACGGAAACTGAAAATTCAAAAACATAGTTTAATAAACATTTAAAGGTGGTCCTACAGCCCATACAACACTCTACAGCATTGTACGGGGTAGCACAAAGAACTCAAGCACATAGCCCCCTTTTATACACAAAGAAGGGGTTCATAAGTAGGCGGGTGCAACTCAGAGCATGATTTATGACCATATATGGACATTTCTGAACATGATCAATACGTGGGTGGAGTTAACGGTTCTTGAGGCCCGCGAAAAAGCACAATCCTATCTACTCTGATCAAAGACAGATGTGACTTTTACTGAGCATGCGCTAGACGCACAAAGGGCTCTTTATAGACTGTTGCTGGGCAGATCCTAAGGGCGACTAGTGAAGAGGTAGGAATCGTCACATGGCAGGCACATGGCAATATGTAACATACAAAATGGAGGACAGAAAACAAGATGGAGTCTGACCGTTACAAGAGTTTGAGCGGGAAAACGCAACATGTGAATTACGATATCATGTCTTTAGCTAATGCTTAACATTATCGCTGTTTTATTTACAACAGACGACCCTTTCAGCATTAGCTGAAGACATTCGGTTTCCTAGGATAATCTAAATACTTATCGTTAATGTTGATGCTCATCATTTCAGCTACCTCTCTAGTTATGCTTTTCTGGTGGACAGCCTCAGTTGTTGCGTGTTTATCTAGGTTCCTGATCGATACTGTGACCTTATGCCCCTATTCGGCTATAAATCCATTTATTCCCTATATTGGCATAACCGTTTAAGTGCGATATTCAGAAAGTCATCTCTGGCCTCACACAAACAGAGCCACATTCCAGAATAGTTCTCTGCCACTTCCTTTGCAACCAATTAGTGCAATGACAGAGCAGAAGTCACTATCTGATATTCCTAGATTAACACTCCGAGTTCTTCAACAAGATAAAAACTCAGCAAACCTGGAAATCCCCGCTTGCTGTGTTTTGATTAGTAATGGAACTCTAATGAGCAACTGATAGCTATCACTTCCTAGTGACATCTTTAATTGACGTCTTATGTCCAACAAACTTGCGTCAAACCAGGCACCTGTCAGGTATAAATATTACCAACGTTGCCTTAAGCAATTGCCTGTTGCTAGCTGTCTGCTGCTGCCCCCGCTGATAGCTGAAGCTAGCACCCTGTTGCTGCAGCCTGCTGCCCATCGCCCGAAGCTGCTGATACCACTATCGCTGCTAAAGCGCGAACGATGGTGTGGTGTAACTAGGAGCTGAACAGCCGTCCCTCTGCGAAGACATCCAGCAGAAGCCAGCTGCCCGCGGACGCTGTCCCCCTCCTCCTCCCGACGCGCTGAAGAGAGCCGCTGCCTTTCTCGTGCAGAGAAATCCAGCTCCAGCGTTTCTAGTCTGCCCTCGCGGGTGACTGGGATATCGAGTTCCTCCTGAAGGAGATACCAGACCTCCATCATTCTATTCAGAGGTATGGTGTTGACTAAACCCTTATTGAGAATTCTTGAAGCAAACCTTGGCAAAACCAACTTAACTTAAAGCTACTTACTTACTCCCCTTCCACGTGTTAGGCTTAGGTCAGGCACACTGGGGTAGGCTTAGTTAGAAGCACCAGTTGAGTATGTTAGCCTAATGTATATATGAATGTATATATGTTTTATTACTTTTAAACCATTGTATGGCTAAGAAACCATATTAATGCTTTTACAGTATTATTTCGCAATACTTATCTTACTGTACGTACTTTTTATAATAACAACTCTTGCAATTGTGGCAATACATTTCTCTTGTACGAGAAGAAAGACTGTTCAATAAATGTTAACCCTTTATCGACAAACGCCCGTCTCTCTATTCTCTACATATCGTGAAAGTAAACTGCACTAACCTGACTGAGTGAAATACATGTCTATTGTTTCACACGACCCTAGAGATTGACTCTTGATCTGAGGAGCAAAGTTGTCATGTTGCACGGTTGTTGGAAAGCTGAATCCCTTCTAGTCTGTGCCAGGGAAGCTGATCACTCCCCATGCAGAGAAGAAAGTTTCCAGTGACCTCTGAGCTAGTTGGTAACACACCCAATTAAGTTTAGCATAGTCAGTGGAGGCCTGGAAGATCCGCACTTCTACGTCGATACTACTGTTTATGTTATTCCAATGCGCAGGGCCTAGTGGGAAACTAGGAACTACACTACATCTCTTTTATTAGGTACACAAAATGAAACACATAGGGAACGTATCATTGGACTACATTGGATACATACACAACATGTAAAAATAATTGCAACAATTATACAAAGACCAGTAAGAACTTTCCAGCCCCATGTGGAGATCAGAGTCCAGAACCAACTTGAAAATGTCCAGGTTCCATTTTCGACATGTATATCAGCAGCGATCTTATGTAATTTATTGATTGCTTTGTATACAGAAGAAGTGTGGTCAGGAATAAATACACAGCAGCTACTTCCAATAATTCTACAAGCACCACCTCTATCTGCTAACATAATGTCTAAAACCATTCGGTTTTGCAACGCAACAATTCTAGTAATTTGCTGCTCTTCAGTGAGATTTCCAAGGGCTGCAGCAGTTTGATTCGTTACGGCTTCTACAACTCTTGTTATTCGCCGTATCTTTTTACTATTCAGAGCATCTCCAACAAAGAAAAATAACCGTAAATTAAAATCTATATACTGTTGCAAACTAGTGTCAGTTTGGTCTACATCATCAATAGACAGAGTTCGCTTGTATCTATTTACAGTTACATTATTCAATAATTTCAAGTCTTTATGATATGATGCAGGTGCTAGGAATACAGGCGGTAGTAAAAATGCTACATAACATACTCCGGACCATCCAGCTGGTAATCGGTAATAACCTCTATTACCGCATACAAAATAGGTGTTATGAGAAGCTAGAAACGTGCTGTTATTCAAACCATCAATATTCAACATATCACACAACTGCAGGCTCCTTCCTTGGTCGCAGATTATATCTCCTTGCTCCAGGAACTGTTGGGTCCAGGAAGAACTACTCAGATTTGTCAGGTATCACAGCACGGCCTCTCTCCACAGTCAGGATTTCTCGAATGTCGGTCAATACAGCAGGCTCCACCAGTCCGGGTTGCACCTTCCGACAATGTACGGAATGAATCCAGTTCTTCCGGTTGGTGACTCGGACGGCTGTTCTCGTCGTGAGAAGAACCTGCTCGGGACCACACCACCTCGGCTCCAGACTGCTCGACCTCTCAAATGATTTTATAAGGACAAAATCTCCGGGCTGGAGATTATGACCTTCACCCGTGGACCGGTCAAGAAGTGTTTCTCGAACCTGTTGATGAATAGAAACCAAACTGTCAGTTAATTGTGCCAAATAGTCATTCATTAAAACACAAGGTATTCCGACGATACGGTACCGGGTGCAATTATCATCCCGGTCCACTTAAGAAAATCTATAACGTTAAAACTTATAGAAAACGGACTGACACCTCAAGGTGGTACAGTAATTTTCGTGATAGAGGCTCACGAATATCGGCAGACAGAGGTATTCTATTCATGGATAAACTTTCCAGCGGCAAACGCTAGAACAAAAGAGTTTCACTATTACAAAATAGAGGAACCTCCGGAAGAGTACGCTCCTTTCGAGGAAATTGAAATTCCACTTAAATTTCAAGAGCACCTGCTCTGGTTTAATGGCGCCCTAAAACATAATGATCACATTACCAGGCTCGGTCCACTAGGTAGACCAGGAGCAACGTGGCCGGTTCTAGCCAGCTACACACCACATCCGGACATTGAAAAAATGTAAAAAGAAGATCTCTTAGTTAACATAGGAGAATTAACAAAAGCTTATAGAGAGTTAGTAAAATTATTTATTAAAAATAATTCAAACACTCCTAAAAAGAGCTGGGATGAAAATAAACAATCCACTCCCAAGGAAAAAGTTTTCCAGACCAGAGGAAGGTCTCCTCGACGGAGGGAAAGAACTCCGACTCGAGAACACCAGTCTCCCCAGAGGGAGCCCTCTGAGAAAAGATATAACCTTAGAAATAGGGATAATCTGAAAAAACCTGATAGATATCAAAGTATTGATACACGTCCCTCTCGATCTTTTCCACAGAATTCGGAAAGAAGAGGACGGTCAGACCCAGGAGAGCACACCAAGTCCAAAGACAAGGAACCTGCTCAAAATAAGAAATCACAATTTCCTAAAAAGAAGGTAGCCAGTATTAGAGTAATCAACCATGCCGAGAAAACTGAGGACACAGTTGAAAAACGGGGAGTGGGCATTGACAATGTTGGACAGTGCAGCAGAAATCAGTATAGCGCGCAAGATCTTGATGAGTCATCTGGAGACAGTGGACACGAATGAATTCATTCAGGTTGAAACTGCCGACACCAGACTTAGCGAGCCCCATAAAATATACGAAATAACATTGCGTATAGAGGGTGATAAGACTGGGAAAATAGGAGCTCTATTTTGGGATGAGCTCTCAAAAGGCTATGATATTCTGTTAGCTGAAAAAGATTGGCCCCCAGAGTTTGTCAGGGAGTGCCCTCGTGGCGAAGAAGTGATTATGCCAGCCTTCTCGAATCACATTCCTATTCATAAAAAATATACATATGAAAGGAAATGGGCAGTAGCCCAGGCACCTGCATTGTATAAAAATCATGTAGGATGGGATGAGGACTCACCTCCTCACAAAATCCAATTAAAAAGTGAACCAACTGCCCAACGGCAGTATCCCATTAAGCAAGAAGCTAAAAAACAGGTCAGGGAGATCTTAGATCAACTTGAGTACCAGGGGGTGATTGAAACATGCACCTCTCAAATGAACAATCCTTTTTTTCCTGTCTCCAAGCCAGACAATTCATATCGTCTAGTTTTGGACTACAGACACCTTAATACATGTTGCAAAACTTTTGCAGTACAAAACTCGCATAGTGCAGCCCTAATGAATAACATAGTTAGGCAAAAATATAAAACGACATTAGACATATCTAATGGTTTCTTTTGTCAAAACATTGCACCGGAAAGCAGATATTTGACCGCTTTCTCAGCATTTGGGTCGCAGAAAAATTCTGTCGACTCCCACAGGGGTTCAAGAACAGCCCAGGACTATTCTCAGCTAGGGTAACAGAGTTACTACAAATCTATGATGATGAGGCATTATCTTACGTAGATGATATCTATCTCACAGACGACGACTTGGATACTCACTTGAAAAGAGTGAACACCATTATACTTGGGTTCACAGCAGAGGGTTACAAATTCAACTTTAAAAAGTCCCGAATTGCCCATCTGACAGTACTATTTTTAGGGTACGAGTTATCCAGTGAAGGTAAAAGCCTAGCGGACAACTTCTTAGAGAAGTGCGCTGTACTCCAAGCTCCAAAAACGCTGAAGAATTTACAATCCATTCTAGGTTTTCTGAATTTCGGAAGAACTTACATTCTAAATTACGCAGAGAGGGTTAAACCTCTCTACGAACTAATTAAACCTGATTTTAAACAAATCAATTGGACTCAAAAACACACAGAAATTTTGAGATCACTGCAAACAGACATGTTAGCAAAAACAAAATTAGATACACGTGACAACACACGTGATCTTGTAATCCGAGTCATCCCAGGAAGATGCGGATTCACGTACCTAACCTCTAATGAGGGTGAAAAGGTACCAATTTCAATCAAATCTCACTTGTACACACATGCAGAAAAAACATTCAGTCACACAGAAAGAACTGTGAAAGCAGTGCAAATCGCATTAGCAAATGAACGAGAACTAGCACACGGCAAACGGATTAATATCCTTACAGCGGAATCCACCTTCGAGGCGCTATTCAGCCCAGTAAACCTGCCTACAGTGTCACTGGATCCGAAATGGATACAGTGTATAGATTCTCTAGGAGCGGAAGATGTGAAATACTATTTCGCTCCGCAATTCGAAGAACTGAATGATTTAGAATACGAAGAAGAATATCCTCTGCCAATCGAAATTCTGCCTCTCCCACAATACGCCTGTATAATCTATACAGATGGATTTATACAGCATTTCAACGTAGAGAGAAAATCCTACTATGCAGCATGTGCGATTATTAAAGGTTGTTGGCTGTGCAGTAAATTCAGACCGAAAGTAACAAAAACTGAATCTGTAAGAAACTGTTCGGTTCAGAGAACTGAAATCAGATGTTTAAAGATGGCGCTCGAAAATGCAGAACGTGAATTCCGGACACTTATCGTGTGCGATTCTCATTTTTGCGTCAACTCTTACAATAATAAACTGCAGAGTTGGATTGAAAACGACTACAAAGATGACACAGGTGCCACAATAAAGCATAAATTGCTCTGGAAACAGGTAGCTCTTTTACACAAAGAACTACAAAAGACTCACGTGATTCACGCACAGAGTCTTCAACGTGATGGCGTTCACGTTGCAGGGAATTCATTGGCTAATACAGCCACAGCGGAAGCAACTAAACCGGCTTCAGTAGCCACAAAAAAGCGTACAGAAAAATACATAGACGGGGAAACCATGCTGGCAGTAAAAACAACCGTAAAAGGCAACTGTGCAGCACTACCCGTGAACTATCCACTCAATTATGCATACGTAATCGATGCAAACTCCGTTCCTTTTGCTCGAATCCCTGGAGTGGGGGACAGAGTAATTCCACACAGGAGCAGGAGGGGCTTCCTCTTACTGGAAGCACACATGGGGTTGGGTCTGAAACATCAAACAATTAAGGAGTCTCTGAAAGAATTACAATCAGATTACTGGTGGCCAGGAATGAGCTTAGATATTCAATGTTTTGCTAAAAATTGTGAAGACTGCAACAGAGATCGCAGTAATGAACAGGCCAGTGTAGTTTCAGGATCCCTGCTAGACAGCATAAGGCGGTCTATCTGCGCAATCAAAGAAGAGAAGCGCGTCCCATTGTACACAGTTAAGGCTAAACACACTTAAAAAATGAGGCCTCCAGCGCTCGGCTGACGCTAGAACGGTTATAAAAGATTTGCGAGTCTTTATCGGCACATACGCAATTACCACGTTCCATTCTGACCAGGGTCCTGCTTTCAGCTCTCGAGCTTATAAGGAGGCCATGGCTAGCATGGGAATTGGGTTGCGGTATTCTTGTCCGTCGCACCCCGAAGGGAATAGTGTGATAGAAAGAAAAAACCATGACATAAAGCAATCTATAACAGCAAAGGTATTAGGTTCAGGCGCTGGGTGGGTCAAACATTTAAGAAATGTCCAGACTAGTCTTAATAACTTGCCAAGAAATTCTCTAAAAGGTTTCAGCCCATACGAACTATTGTTCAGAATTAGAATGAACATTCAGGACCTCGATAGTCAAATGTCAGTGGTACAAGAAAAAACAACAAACTTTGACATCAAAGATCGTTTGGCTGTTTTACAGGAACTGAATGAAACAAGAAAATCTTTAAGCAACATAAAGTTAAAGCAACAGCCAGATACCACTGACGAGGCACCACAAGCAACAGCCCCAGCAAGGCCTGTCTGGATTCCAAAGATTGGGGATCTAGTCAGAGAAAAGATCGCGGTGAAGAAGGAATTTGGGCCTTCTTACAGAAAAGCAGTACCTGTCTTGGCAGTCACCGGAACAAGATCAGTTGTACTACCGCCCCTTGCTGGTAAAAAGGAGAACAGAGTCGTGTCCATCGACCTGGTAAAACCACAAGCATGTGGCCTATAATCAACAGTAGGCCCAGTGGACTCCCAAGAAACAACAGAATACCCAAACTTGCAACAATCCAAGAGGTTCAAACTGAAAGACTAATCACATTAGATCAACCTGCAGTGCACAATGAAGGACTATGCAATAATGCCATGGAACTCGTGCCTCTTGAGACACAGATTGAAACAGTTCGTCAAGAAACAACACCAGTCTACACTAATGTGGCATCAGAAAGTGCTACGGAGAGACAGATTGAAAGAACAATCCCAACAATTGACAGAACTGCCTCTGGTTATTTCATCAACTTCGACAACTTCTCTGAAGATCAAAACGACCCCGAAGTGATGCCAGAAACAAAAAAGTATTCTAAAGAAAATACAACAGGACTCCTTCAACAAATCAAAGAATTATATCTGGATTTACCGTTAATTGAGCATTGGATTATTTCAGGGGTATTCATACTCCTACTATGCCTAATTTTAGTTTTAATTTTAGGAAGGTTTATTACAATTGAATGGACACAGCAAGTCAGAACATCAACTTAGTCCTGAAACCACACAGATCATCACATGTGAAGAAAAGAGAACTGTCAACAGTAAATGTCACAGCAATTCCAATACCTGGTGCGGTAGTATGGGAGAAAACAGACTATGAGATATATGGTCCGGTCGAAATCCTGAAGTATCCTCATCAACTGAAGGTTTCCTTAAGTGACTTTGTAAAACCTAGTACATTCTCTGATGATTGGGACTTTAACAGTATTAATGACATTATGTCTGATTTAGTAATGTCAGCTAGATTCACAGATCATGATTATTTACAAGGTTCATCTAGTTATGAGCAGTTATTCTGTTACACACCCTATGGTGATCACTATTTGCATAAATCTGCACAGCCTAAAAATGTTTTTATGTATAATCAATGGGAACATTGGTCTACACCACCTAAAAGCAGTTCTAAAGCATTTTTTGAGAAATTCAAATACTTCTCAGGGTTTAACACCAGTGATGCAGAAACGTTTTATTACAAACTGTTAGATAAAACAGGAATGAAAACAATGCTGACAAATTCTAAATTGATATATTCAGAATCATTTTATGACAAAATGATGACATTTGGTTTTGATTATTGGAAAAATAACATTGAAACGAAAACAATTTGGGGTACAAAAGATTGGCAGGTACAGGGCCTTGAAGCACTATTTAGAACCTGCATGATACCAGAACAAATGATGTTTTTAAACGACACAATACACCAAACATCCTGTCTTGGCCTAGCTAAGATCAAAGACCTTAAAACACCGTCTATACCAAAGCCAATACTTGAAAATATAACTGCAGATATTGAGTTAGACGTGTCACAGATTTTACATTTTAACAGAACACATCCTGATTGGAAAAAGTGGTTAATCTGGCCTACTGACACAAACAGCTGTCAAGATAGATTCCTGAACAAAACACAGGGGTTAAAAATGACCAGACAAGACCCGAGATACTCCCAGAGACAACATCCAGGGATAATAACAACATACAGTGTAGGGAAACTCTGCCTTGAATGGCTAACAACATCCACACTGGCTGAAATTAAGCAACACTTGTCTTTACTAAAAGATGGTGCTGATTTGCGCGATTTCATTCTTGGACCACGCAAACAGCGTCAAAAGCATTTCATAGCGACCAGTATCTATGCTGCTTACAACGAGGCTTGGAAAGTCACACAAATTGAAACAGCTGAAAAAATACGAGAAATTGATCGTATTAATTTGGAGAAATCACTTTCTGTAGTGGACAACGGGTTAATGACTCTGTCTTCCAGAATATATTCGTTGGACAATATTGTATCCTCTGCCTTTGATGTGATAGATAGAGACTTGCTAATGTTACAACATGGCCAGTCGCAATTACGTTCTATTATACAATTAGGCTGGACGCTGCAAAATCTTCGTTCAGGCTATGTGCCTTGGCGTTTAATCAACACAACGTCATTATTTTCCATTTTTAACCTTACTGATAAACAGATCAGTTTGTCACAGAAAGGAGCAGACTATACAATCCTGAGCATCGAAAACTTGAGAGATTACCATTGACAATGTCAGAGAGTCCTGTCATTGAATGGATAATACACGGAATTATCACAATTCCGATAACAACTTTCCGATTTAAAAAGTGCCTTGAGTACATACCTGCTGGCCAGTATGAACAATTGGGTAAAGGATATGTAAAATCTGAATGGAAATTACCATACACACATTCTTGCTATAGTGACAGCGACAAAAATGTATTTCTTAGTGGTGAAAATTGTAAACATTCACTAAGCGGTATACTTTTGTGTCAGGGTATTAATTTACACGGAGCATGTGATGGAAATTCTAACAACCTTTCATGCCACCAGCTAGTCACACCTGCAACTCAGATAGAGCCCTTCTTTATGCAACTTGCAAACGGGAGTTACATTCTTAGAACGGATCACAGATGTTGTGGCCTTGTGCCAGGGAAAAGTTATCTAGTAAGCGTAACATCCATGGTCAAATGCTGTATGCAGGCATTGTTTCCGAGTGGGCCTGCAGACACAGTGACTCCCATCTGGCCTCGTCTGAACCTCTATTCTATACGAATTGATACTTTAAGCAAAATGAAGTCTGTGCTTTTGCAGACAACAGTGCCTATAACGTCATCAAAAGAGACGTATGATCTTCTAGTTGCAAGGACAGCTACTGAAGTTCATGAACTTTTATCAACAAATTGCCCCGTGCATTTCGTAGAAATGCTTAGCCAACTCCTTAACATGTCTAGTGCCACAAGCATCCCAGGCATATTTAAGACGATTTTTACGGGACTGCTAACACCCTTTCAAGCAATTTTGGGAATCGTTCCTAATTTTGTACACTCTGTTTTTGGCGGCATACCATTATTTTTGGGACTTGAAGCAGGGATTTTATTTTTGTCCGTCCTGCTTCGTTATGGCAAGCGGAAACTCAGACATAGCTCCCATGGGAATGGAAGAGACAATCCTAGCAATGCGCTATCGGGACAGGATAACTAACGTCCATGGATTGGCCAGGCTGAGAGATCTAAACATGACCTGGTTCCTTTCATTCAGACCTATATGGCAGAACTGTATCTTACCGGTACTTCGATGTATGCTATGCGGAGATGAGTGCGTGTTGGACATCTGTCTTTCACTTCCATCAGCAGTACCAATGGACGTCGATACTTTGCTCAGTCCGATAACGGCTCACGCATTGTGTTGTCCCCAGCGGCTACCAATCCTGATGACGGCATTCGTTGAGACTCCTGTGCTACGACTAGGTGGTAACAGTGGAGCAAGTGACAAAAGCAACATCACCCAGGTACGACCAGCTGTGAGCATTGCTGATCCAGCCTATGATGACAGCAATCATTCTCACATCTGCCAAGTTACAGCACTATCGAATTTGGTTGAACTGTCACCTGATTTTGTAGACCAATTCTTTGAGAGCCTGTCTGATACGATGTTCTCACCCGAACAGAAACAATAACTTTTGAGAAGCATTCCGACACACAGCGTTCCCATGAACTCTGAATTCGGCCTTCAGTTTTGATCAACAAAAACTGCTAAAAGCGTTGGAACTCTATTTCCCCGTTCAAGCATTAATTCTTTTGAATTGGACATTTTTTAATATTGACCTTTTTTGGCACGAACAATTCTTTGCTTAACGTAAAAACTATTCTTAGAGAACAGAAGCTTCAAACTTCTATTTCTAAACACATCTAGAGACATAACAAACTTACATCAGCCTCTAGCACATTTATTGCAATGCATTTATATGTGATGATTTATCTCGCCCTTCTTCTGTTCAGAGATACTTCATGTGTAATTATTTTTGCATAATCGTTCATTGATTTCATATGCAATAATTTTTGAATGATTTCTATGCTTCAAAAACGTACAGTACCTAAATTTCACGTATTACAATATACGCCTATTTCGAATGCATTTATGTATTTTGGGGTGGGCAATGTTACACATGCATCTAATTGCTCTAGTTTTAGTAATTTGATGGACATGAAAACGTGGAGTGGGTGTTGCCTTGTTTATCTAGGTTCCTGATCGATACTGTGACCTTATGCCCCTATTCGGCTATAAATCAATTTATTCCCTATATTGGCATAACCGTTCAAGTGCGATATTCAGAAAGTCATCTCTGGCCTCACACGAACAGAGCCACATTCCAGAATAGTTCTCTGCCACTTCCTTTGCAACCAATTAGTGCAATGACAGAGCAGAAGTCACTATCTGATATTCCTAGATTAACACTCCGAGTTCTTCAACAAGATAAAAACTCAGCAAACCTGGAAATCCCCACTTGCTGTGTTTTGATTAGTAATGGAACTCTAATGAGCAACTGATAGCTATCACTTCCTAGTGACATCTTTAATTGACGTCTTATGTCCAACAAACTTGCGTCAAACCAGGCACCTGTCCGGTATAAATATTACCAACGTTGCCTTAAGCAATTGCCTGTTGCTAGCTGTCTGCTGCTGCCCCCGCTGGTAGCTGAAGCTAGCACCCTGTTGCTGCAGCCTGCTGCCCATCGCCTGAAGCTGCTGATACCACTATCGCTGCTAAAGCGCGAACGATGGTGTGGTGTAACTAGGAGCTGAACAGCCGTCCCTCTGCGAAGACATCCAGCAGAAGCCAGCTGCCCGCGGACGCTGTCCCCCTCCTCCTCCCGACGCGCTGAAGAGAGCCGCTGCCTTTCTCGTGCAGAGAAATCCAGCTCCCGGGTTTCTAGTCTGCCCGCGCGGGTGACTGGGATATCAAGTTCCTCCTGAAGGAGATACCAGACCTCCATCATTCTATTCCGAGGTATGGTGTTGACTAAACCCTTATTGAGAATTCTTGAAGCAAACCTTGGCAAAACCAACTTAACTTAAAGCTACTTACTTACTCCCCTTCCACGTGTTAGGCTTAGGTCAGGCACACTGGGGTAGGCTTAGTTAGAAGCACCAGTTGAGTATGTTAGCCTAATGTATATATGAATGTATATATGTTTTATTACTTTTAAACCATTGTATGGCTAAGAAACCATATCAATGCTTTTACAGTATTATTTCGCAATACTTATCTTACTGTACGTACTTTTTATATTAACAAGTCTTGCAATTGTGGCAATACATTTCTCTTGTACGAGAAGAAAGACTGTTCAATAAATGTTAACCCTTTATTGACAAACGCCCGTCTCTCTATTCTCTACATATCGTGAAAGTAAACTGCACTAACCTGACTGAGTGAAATACATGTCTATTGTTTCACCCGACCCTAGAGATTGACTCTTGATCTGAGGAGCAAAGTTGTCATGTTGCACGGTTGTTGGAAAGCTGAATCCCTTCTTGTCTGTGCCAGGGAAGCTGATCACTCCCCATGCAGAGAAGAAAGTTTCCAGTGACCTCTGAGCTAGTTGGTAACACACCCAATTAAGTTTAGCATAGTCAGTGGAGGCCTGGAAGATCCGCACTTCTACGTCGATACTACTGTTTATGTTATTCCAATGCGCAGGGCCTACTGGGAAACTAGGAACTACACTACATCTCTTTTATTAGGTACACAAAATGAAACACATAGGGAACGTATCATTGGACTACATTGGATACATACACAACATGTAAAAATAATTGCAACAATTATACAAAGACCAGTAAGAACTTTCCAGCCCCATGTGGAGATCAGAGTCCAGAACCAACTTGAAAATGTCCAGGTTCAATTTTCGACATGTATATCAGCAGCGATCTTATGTAATTTATTGATTGCTTTGTATACAGAAGAAGTGTGGTCAGGAATAAATACACAGCAGCTACTTCCAATAATTCTACAAGCACCACCTCTATCTGCTAACATAATGTCTAAAACCATTCGGTTTTGCAACACAACAATTCTAGTAATTTGCTGCTCTTCAGTGAGATTTCCAAGGGCTGCAGCAGTTTGATTCGTTCCGGCTTCTACAACTCTTGTTATTCGCCGTATCTTTCTACTATTCAGAGCATCTCCAACAAAGAAAAATAACCGTAAATTAAAATCTATATACTGTTGCAAACTAGTGTCAGTTTGGTCTACATCATCAATAGACAGAGTTCGCTTGTATCTATTTACAGTTACACTATTCAATAATTTCAAGTCTTTATGATATGATGCAGGTGCTAGGAATACAGGCGGTAGTAAAAATACTACATAACATACTCCGGACCATCCAGCTGGTAATCGGTAATAACCTCTATTACCGCATACAAAATAGGTGTTATGAGAAGCTAGAAACGTGCTGTTATTCAAACCATCAATATTCAACATATCACACAACTGCAGGCTCCTTCCTTGGTCGCAGATTATATCTCCTCGCTCCAGGAACTGTTGGGTCCAGGAAGAACTACTCAGATTTGTCAGGTATCACAGCACGGCCTCTCTCCACAGTCAGGATTTCTCGAATGTCGGTCAATACAGCAGGCTCCACCAGTCCGGGTTGCACCTTCCGACAATGTACGGAATTAATCCAGTTCTTCCGGTTGGTGACTCGGACGGCTGTTCTCGTCGTGAGAAGAACCTGCTCGGGACCACACCACCTCGGCTCCAGACTGCTCGACCTCTCAAATGATTTTATAAGGACAAAATCTCCGGGCTGGAGATTATGACCTTCACCCGTGGACCGGTCAAGAAGTGTTTCTCGAACCTGTTGATGAATAGAAACCAAACTGTCAGTTAATTGTGCCAAATAGTCATTCATTAAAACACAAGGTACATCATACAGTGAACTTGGCTTGGGCACTCCCCATATATTCATGGGACGCCCAAATACTATCTCGTAGGGAGTAAGGCCTGTTCGAGAGTGTGGTACCGATCTGATAGATATTAATGCCAAAGGCAAGGCATCTGCCCAAGTCAGAGAAGTAGAAGCTTGTATCTTTGCTATTTTAAGCTTTAGAGTACCATTGTACTTTTCCATCAATCCTGCTGACTGCGGGTAGAACACTGCATGAAATTTCTGTTTTATTCCCAATCCTTTCAGGACATACTTGACAATGTCCGCTATAAAATGAGAATTCCTTCAATAGCACCTTTGCCGTAGTAATTGCAGTATTGTCCTTCTTAGGGTATGCTTCAATCCATTTGCGGAATGCATAAACCACAACTAAGACATATTTCAGATTATTGCTGCGTTCCTGCTGAATATAATCCATTTGCAGAACTTCAAAAGGTGCAGTAGGTGTTGCAAATCCTCCTGCCTGAGTTCGTGTCCCTTTTCCTGGATTGTACTTAAGACAAATCATGCAGGTCTGCACCACTCTCTTAGCCATGCTAGCATTCTCTGGATGCTCTCAAACTTGCGTAAGCAGTTTCACAATTGCCGAAGCTCCAACATGTGCTAGCCCATGTGCCATCTGAACCATAGGTTGTACAAAAGCAATGGGTAACTTCCACTTATCCATCTGTTTATTTCTCCAACAACCTTCATCATCCAACTCTCCATCCTTGGACCATTGCTCCCGCTCTTTTTCAGAGCCGGTCCTCTGTATCTCTAGTACCTCCTTCCTAGCATTGTGCCATCGCTCAGCTTGTGACTTCACAACGTACATTGGAGTGGAGTCAGGCTGCTTCGCAGTTTCTCATGCTACTCAATCTACAAAAGCATTTCCTTCCCCCACTTTATCTGTCACTTTCTTGTGTACGTTGCACTTCACTATAGCTATCTTCTTTGGATACGTCAATGCAGTCAAGAGATTATGCACTTACTCTCCGTACATTATCTGTGCTCCATGTGATGTCAAAAAGCCCCTTTCCTTCCAGAGCAGGCCAAAATCGTGCGCTACTCCAAAAGCATAGCGGCTATCCATGTAAACATTCACGCATAACCCTGCACCAAGCTCACATGCTCGTGTCAACGCTATCAGTTCCGCTGCCTGAGCTGATTTCTGCGGTATGCGTGCTGTCTCCACTATTGTATGTAGCGAAGTAATTGCATATGCTGCTGAGGTAGTACCATCTGGTAACTTCAGGCAAGACCCATCCACCCACAGCTCTCCATCTACATCTGTAAAGGGCGTGTCCTGCAAATCAATACTACCCTTTGTCTGTTCCTCAGTCACAAAAACGCAATCATGTGCTTCTTGCGCCTCAGGCTGAGTCGCCGGAAATGGCAACAACGTGGCTGGGTTTAGTGTTGCACATCTCTTCAATGTAATATGAGGAGCCAACAATGTCAGCTCATATCCTGTTAGACGAGCGCTAGTTAAATGCTGCGTCTTTGTCTGATTCAAAAGGGTATCAACAGCATGGGGGACCAACACCAACAACTTATGAGATAACACAATCCCCTCACTCTGGCGTATTGACACAACTGTCGCTGCAACCAAGTGAAAACAACCAGGTAACGCTCGAGCAACAGGATCAAGTACTGCTGAGAAGTATGCGCAAGGGTGCTGCTTATCACGGTGCATCGGCACTAACACTGATAATGCGCATCCATCTCTTTCATGTACGTACAATGTAAAAGGCTTCATGTAATCAGGGGTGCCTAACACTGGTGCTGAACAAAGGGCCTGTCATAATTGCTGGAAAGGATTCTCAGACTCATTTGTCCAGGGAAGGGGAATTGGAGTGTCCTTTGTCAAAAGCACTAACAGTGGTTTAACTATGTGTGAAAAACCCAGTATCCACTGCCTACAAAAGGAAGTAAGACCCAAGAAGGCTCAATCATCTTTCTGCGTAGAAGGTGCTGGTGTGTCCAAAATTGCTTGAATACGATCTGGTGTGAGTGCACGCCCCTCCTTAGACAAAAGGTGACCTAAATAGGTTACCTTTGGTCTACAATATTGCAGTTTCTTCCTTGATACTTTGTGATTATGTGATGCCAGAAAAGAAAGCAAAGACAGTGTACACTTCTCACATTGCTCAGGGGTATCGGCCGCCAACAAGATGTCATCGACATATTGTATAAGCACCACACCTTCAGGCAGAACAAAATAATCCAATTGTCGTTTCAACGTTTGACTGTAGATGCTAGGACTCTCAGTATAGCCTTGAGGAACTCTACAAAATCTATACGATCGATTATTCAAAGTGAAGCCAAAAAGATATCGGCTACAGGATGAATAGGGATCGAAAAGAAGGCGTTATTCAAGTCTATAACGGAGAACGCGGTTGCAGTTGGTGGAACCAGAGTAAGAAGTGTCGTAATGTCAGAAACCACTGGGTATTGAGGTATCAATATCATATTCACCTCTCGCAGATCGATAATAAATCAATAAATCCTAGTGTCAGTGTCTTTCTTCAGAATCGGTAGGATAGGACTGTTACAAACATTGTATGGAACCTCTTCTACTACCCCCACTTTAATGAGATCCTGCACAATCTGTATAAGCGCCTCCTCCCCCTCCTGTGAAATACGATATTGAGGTAGGCATGGTAACACAGCTCCCTCCTTTACACCAATGTGCACCGGGGGAATGACCATCTGTCCCACATCAGTATCTGAAGTAGCCCACAAGGTACGAGGTCAAGTGGCCAATGCAGTATCCTCTTTAATCATAAACACCCTCTCCAGTGTCTGATAGTTGTCGTTCAAAATAACACGTACTCCTTCAGGGGAGCAACGTATTGTGGCTCTGAAATGCTTGAGCATATCCAAACCCACAATGTTATCAGGCGTGTTTGGGGAGAGCAAAAATGGACATGGTGCAGCAAACTTATCTACATGAAGTGCAAGAGGTTGTGACAGTGGGCAAAGAGAAGGTGTTCCATCGAACCCTATTGATGCAATCGTTAAGCCAGACAGGGGAGCCCTCGGAACCAGTTGTTTAGACAAAGCGCTACGAGTAGCTCCTGTATCAACCAGAAACCGATCAGTAGAACCCAAAACATGTGCTGTAACATAAGGACCCCTCTGATCTACTGGCACTTCAACTGATTCCTTACCCCATCCTACGCAATCCTATGCATACTGTGAATCATGATATTCAGGGCGTTCTTAATCAGATATTTGGCACTGATTTTGTCGATCAAAAAAATTAGACCCATGTTGCGGTCACATATTAGAATCAAACCTAGCACGATCATTCGTGTTTCCCCTGGGGCCTGAAAAGCCCCCTCGATTTCTCATCGGTCCTTGACCACGCCCTTGCCGTTGTGAACGCAACAATGGACACTCCTTAGCCCAGTGGCCCATTTGCTTACAATACGCACATTGATCCCTAGCCAGATTCGGATGAATAAAGGAAGAACCATAAGATCCTCGACCATCCCTATCGGTACCCCTATGGGGCGGTCCGTACACTTGTGCTAACATAACCTTCGTTTTCAAATCTTTGGACTTCTTCTCTTCATTACCTTTCGTTTCTAATTCCTGACGCTCATAATACTGAGCCATCGTCAGGAGAGATGCCGGAGACGAAGTCGTCCAAGAGCTTTCACTTGCTTTTAACCGGGCTGCCACTCCTGGTAATAAATTTGAAACATACTTATCAGCAAAAAGATGTCGGCCCGTGTCGTCCGTAAGCGACTGACCGCTAAAATCATCAAAAGTTTCCTCAAACCGCGTAAAGAAATCTGAAACTGATTCATCTGCCTTCTGCTTACACGACGCTAACATAGTCCAATCAATCAATTTTTAGGGGGAATAATCGTTTTTAATTTAGTCAAAATGGCAGCAGGAAGTTCTAAAATCAACTGGGGTGGTTTCTGCGCGGGTTTCCGTTCCCTATCCTCATCCTCAAGATCCGCCCATTTTGCTTTAAAGGTGACAAGATCATCTACTTTCCGCACAGATCTCCACATTTGGGGTGGTAGTATAAGCCCAAAAAATAAATCAATATCAGCTAATGTCATAGTACAAGAGTTTAGAGCCCCCTCAACTTCCTCATAAAAGGCGGCAGGATTCTTTCGTGGATCGGGTAATGCAGATTTTATTGACATAACATCTGCTCTATTCCAGGGAGTGTAAACCCAATTATAAATGAAATACCCTTTTGCATCAGGAGAAGATTTATCAGAACTAGTACCCGCTCCCTTATTCTGTCCCGTTTAGATTACGGGAATGCGCTGTACCTAGGGGCCCCGGCCACTACAACAAAGAAGCTCCAGGTCACGCAAAACGCAGCAGCCCGCCTCCTGCTGGGCCTCAACAGGCGGGACTCAGGGACTGCTGCTCTAAAAAGACTCCACTGGCTACCCATCAAGGCTAGAACACTGTTTAAATCAATGTGCTTTATGCATAGGGCTATGTGGAAGGAAGCGCCAGCAATGATCTGCTCGCTGGCTACTCCATATCTCCCCCGCACGTCGCTGCGCTCCAGCACAGCCTTTCTGGCCACTGAGAACAAAGTCAAACGTGCCAGATGGGGAGGCCGCTCCTTTTCCTGGAATGCGGCCAAGGCATGGAATTCTCTGCCAGTCTCCCTGCGCGGTGAACCTAATCTCCTAAAATTCCGTAAGGAACTAAAAACCCTCCTTTTCACGTAAATCACACCACCCTCACTTGCCCCCAGTCACACTCAGCGCTACGAGGCCTCCGAGTAGTCTGAGCTCAATAAAACCCATTTAATAATAATAATAATAATAACATACAAAGGTGCGGCCTCTCGCATAGGCTTAACATGCACTAGCTCGGTCTTATCTGAATGAAAGATAGATGACTGCTTCCCGCCGCCGCTCGGATTCGTTTGCTCCTCCTCCGCTTTCTTTTGGCATGCTTTGTCCCGTAGCTAAAACATCTCATCCCGCAATGCAAACAGCCGTCGAACCGCGTCGGGCACCTGGGAAGGAAGAAAAAGACCTTTACGCAATTCTTTAGAGTCTGATACCACATCATCAGGTTCAAGAACATCGGAATATTTCCGAAAAGATGTAACCACTACATCGGAAAGAGATTCAGTAAAATATAATTTCTCCCTATCCTGCCATCCTTCAAGAGACTGCATTAACTCAGGAAGAGAAACATTAGCCTCGAGCTTTCGAAGGTCTGTCATACGATCGTTCGATAACATAGACCGTGTGTCTCCCTTCCCTGGGTGCGATCCAAAATCCTTGCCTCCCCCTCTCGGAGCGGACGGACCAGCGTACGGAGGCGGAGAGCGATCTAATAACGAAAAATCATCATCAGTTTTATTAGGGACAGGATAAAGAGGTTGCCAAACAGCATACTGGCCAGATATCTGCAATCTGCGTTCCTTTTCCTGTTTTTCTTCTAATTCCTTTGCTTCACGCTTTCTCAACTCTTGCGCTTTCTCACGCTCACTCTTTCGTTGTTCCTTCTCAATAAGTGCTTTCTCACGTTTCTCGCGCTCACGCACTTCTTTCACCCACATACGCACACATTCAAACATATCTTGCCTCGCTCATCGCTTACACATACACTGCTCCACATACTCAGTTTTACGCAAATCAAACGATCCATACAAGGGCCAACGTAACTCAGGATCCTTTTTCGTGTATTTCCTCCACAATGTGCTGTACATTATAGGGGAAAGACCAAACTTCATATACATGTCCCTATTAGGCGTCCCCTCTGGGGGAGCCGGCTGTGATTCCTCAAGTCTTAACCGGTCACTTCCAAAACAGCAGCACCACTTATGGAGTGTGCTAAAAACAGGCATGTCAAGAATAGTGCAAAATATGCAATATTATAATTAAAATGGCACTTAAAACGTTGCGCCGCTCAAATCCAAAGTTCAGGAGAAATATCTCCACATTACCTGCCTATATGTGTTGCAACGCATATATCCCAAATCCAAAACCAAATATGACTAGTCCCACAAAACCAAATAGCCGCAGCAAGTGTATCCTAAAACTGCCTTGCCAATCCAGGCTTCCAAAAGCCCGCAGCAAGTACTGTACAACGGATCTTACCAATCCAGAGCGTCCAGATTCCAACTGCCAAGTTCCAAATTCGCCCAAACAGCCACTGCACGGCAAACCGACAGAAGAGGTCTCAGTCGAGGGCCGGCGCCACCCAGATGGTCAGATCGGAAGGGAAGGAAGAAAACCTCGGGATGCCAGGACTAAAGACGCCGCTGGCAGTGATCACCTCCCCGGCAAGGTTCCAATACTTCGTCACGACCAGTCCTTCGAGCATCCGAGTCGCCGATGAGCCCCTTGTGTCGGGCGCCAATTGATGCGTACAGGCCTCAGCAAGGCCTGTTAGTGCAAAGGGTTCGCCCTTCTGTGCATGAAGTCCTCAGACTATAGAAAGAAATTGGCACGGAAACTGAAAATACAAAAACATAGTTTAATAAACCTTTAAAGGTGGTCCTACAGCCCATACAACACTGTACAGCATTGTACAGGGTAGCACAAAGAACTCAAGCACATAGCCCCCTTTTATACACAAAGAAGGGGTTCATAAGTAGGTGGGTACAACTCAGAGCATGATTTACGACCATATATGGACATTTCTGAACATGATCAATACATGGGTGGAGTTAACGGTTCTTGAGGCTCGCGAAAAAGCACATTCCTATCTACGCTGATCAAAGACAGATGTGACTTTTACTGAGCATGCGCTAGATGCGCAAAGGGCTATTTATAGACTGTTGCTGAGCAGATCCTAAGGGCGACTAGTGAAGAGGTAGGACTCGTCACATGACGGGCACATGGCAATATGTAACATACAAAATGGAGGACAGAAAACAAGATGGAATCTGACTGTTACAAGAGTTTGAGCGGGAAAACGCAACATGTGAATTACGTTATCATGTCTTTAGCTAATGCTTACCATTATCGCTGTTTTATTTACAACAGTGAGGATATGTAGCTCCTGGCTCCTCAGCTCACCTGCCTGCCTCACAGTCAGCTCCAGGTTCAGTGCAGCTGCCTGGGTGTGGCCACTTCCTGTTTGGGAGGTAATTGGATGACACAGGATTGGCTGATTCATCAAATTACTAATTTTTGAATTACCGATTCGGTAATCGATTCGGTCATTCAGAATCGGTATTGCTGTTTCAAATTTTTCTTTTACCGATTTGTTCCGATTCTGTATTTTTTTACCGATTTTTAGCGAATCAGTAAATTTTAACGATTTTTTACCTACATCACTTTTTCCGATTTCTTAATACCGAATCGGTAATATTCGGTATAAAGGAATCGGTATTCATGGTTTACCTACATATGCCCTTAGTCGTTACACTTTTTATCTCCTTTAGCACGCTGCTAAGCATTGAAGGCAAGGTGGACAACTTGTCAATGACCTCATCGCAATTGCATTTAAGGTTAGAATTTGTTTGGGCTCTTGATAAAAGGCCGTTTAAATTTCCCAGTTTTTCATCTATACCAGCGGTGAAAACTGCCAGAGTGTTCAATAACGTTAGCTGAATCTCCATCTTTTCAGATTGGAATTGCAGTGCGTTAACGGCCAGTTGGATTGTGTTGAGCAGCGAGGATCAAACACCAGTGCTTTCTTCCTTTGTTGGCTCGCTGTTATTAGAGCTGTTGATGGTCTGATCTGTAAGGTTCGTTTTGTTGTAGGCTGCTTGGTGACAAGGCACCCTATGTTCTTGCGCCAATTTGAGGTCTGTGACATGATCTTGTAGGTAGACTTCCATCATATCATCCCAATCTTGAGTGTCTAATTGAGACGTAGTCACCCTCCTTTCTCCTTTTTGGTCTACGGCTGTGGTCCCTGGGACCCCTGGTTCAGCTCTTTGATGGAAGGGAGGGCTCCCTTGAGTATGTAGGGAGAGGTTTTCTGTGGAATGTTTGCTTCTTAATTTGTTTCCCTTTTTGAGTTTGTTATTGTAGTTGTTATAATTGCCACTGTACGTACTATTGTTTGTACTGGTGATATTGTCGGCGCTGGTTGGATCTTCAGGTGGAGATCTTACGTGTTCTTTGATAACGCCCTCTACTGTGCTGTTATTGTTGAGGTGACCTCCATTGCTAGCGTCATGCTGTAATATTGGTTCTAAGGTTTCTGACAATTCTAAGGGTTCTTGTGGCATGTGATCTGCAGGCGGATTCCCTTGAGGCCTGCCTTGTTGACTGGTTTTCATCAAAGGGGATCCTAAGATCCCAGGTGTGGCTGGAGTAGTTGTTCCGGTGGAGCCTGTCGTGGAGCCACCTCGTAGTTGAGGCTTGGATTGGGATTGGTGGTTCTCCTGATTCTCCTGGGGTTGGGCCCTTTTGGCATCTCCAGATTCTGCAATTAAGGCTGTCAAAGCTGATGCATGTGGCTGTAAAGGCAGCATCAGAGATTGTAGGCCTGTAAAGGCAGCATTGCTTGAGTAAAGAGCCGACCCCATTGTCCTTTCGAAAGTGGAACTTTGTGTATATCTTAGACTGGTTGGAACACATGGTGCCTACTGGTCCCACCCGCACTAAAGTCTCTCTTAGGTCCTGATCTGTAGCAATGAGCTCTAGTTCCAGGCTGTGCTGAACACAAGGGTTTTGCTTTTTCGCTTTTCTCTGCTTTGGCCTCAGCGGCATGGGCGGCATTACTTCTCTTATTCTCCCTAAGCTCATTCCGGACTTTTGCCACTCTTGTGTGCTGACGGGTCAAGGCTATTAAGGCTATTAAGGGACTGAGGCACACTGGTAGCCTTGTTGTAAGCCAGAAGCTGGAAGCTGCGATTGTTGCCTATTAAGTACAATCCTTACTGCAACTGAGACCTCGTTGAACTCAGGTGGGAGGGGTGGGAGGGGCGGTCTGATACTGCCCTTAGCTTCAACAACCTGGTCCTTTGTAAGTTAGCGGCTCCCACAGCCAGTGCAGCTCATCCCCTCTTGGTTCGCCACTCGCCACTCGCCCTCCGCTCACTCGCCGCCTCCTGGCGTCCGCTGCTGACCACTGCCAAGAGACAACGAGGGTGACCGTGGCTGCCACGCCACCACGTCAGGAGCAACAAAGGCAAAGGCAAAGAGACCGGCAGTCATGCAACACAACCGGGCTAGAGGAGGCTGTGAGAGGCTAGCAGAGGAGGCCAAGGGAACACAAAGTTATTGAAGATCTCTTGCAAACTGCTCAGCCCACAGGCCCCTGCCGCTCCCCCACCACCGATGTAGGCCCCAATGGGCAAGGGAGCAAGGGGGCAGAGGCGGGGCAAGGTTGCTCGGAGCAGCGCTCACCTCACCTTGCTGATTCCTCCAACACCTCGCCCCAGCCACTCCAGCAACGTCTCCTGCCAAGTCCACAGGTGCAGGCGGGCACGGACACCCAGGCTCGACTGCGGCTGACGCCCCTCAGCAGCGTCTCTCGGTGCTTCTCAGTAGTGGTAGCAGTAGCATTTCCTTTTGCTCCGCTGGCGCTGGTGCTCTGCTCTGCACTGTGGCTACGGTTGCGGTGAAATTGCAAACCTGGACTGGAGGTGGAGCGTTCCTCTACAGGGAATGCTCCTCCTCCTGCTTGTCGTGTCCTCCAAACTGTGAAGTGATCACCAAACAAGTATGGCCCAATCCACAGCAAAGGCCTCCCTCTCAATAGCTGACCAACGTTTCTCTCTAGGGGTCTGCCTTCTGCTAATAAAAGCTACTGGCTAGTCTTGACCTTCATCATTCAATTGTGATAGTAAAGCCCCTACCCTCAACTCAGAAGCATATGTTCGAATAATGAATAATTTGGACTTTGCAGAATGGGAGCAGTGCAAATGGCCTGCTACAGGTCATCAAATGCCTTTTGACAGCTGACAGTCCACTGAACTTTCTTGGGCATTCTTTTAGAAGTTAAGTCATTCAGGGGTGTCATAATGGAACTAAGTATTTGCGAAATTTGCGAATTCACGGTCCGCAAATTTTTGCGAAAGCGAATTCGTGATCTGCAAAATTTGCGAGTTCGTGCGAATTTGCGGATTTTTTATTTGGCGTGTTTGGGGTTTTTTTTGCGTATTCACGGGCCGCTTGCAGCGCACCAACCGGGAGGTTACCCATGCTGTCGTACATGAGCCATCTTGTGCGCGTTGCGTATTTCCGTTTTCGGGCGCTATTGGCAAGCTCCCGTTGTGTGCGGCGCGCTATTACGAGTTCTCGTGTGTTTTTGCGTGCTCGCGGGGGAAATATCACACAAACTTACCCATGCGGTCCTCAATGGGCGCAGCCATCTTGTTTTTTATTCATTGCTATGGTTCTGGGCCAGGCTTTTCTATCCTCTTTTAATCTTTGCAATCCTTTGTTTCTTTGAACTTTTCTTTGCTCTTTTTTGCTCATTATTGCTCTCTATTTGTCTATTTGTCTAGATCTATATTTTGTGTTTTTTATAACTTTTGTGTTACTTTAATAACTACTTTTTTGTTTAGCTCTCTCTTTTATTTTTTTCCCCCTATTATTTTCTTCTTTCGCCCAGGACCATGGCAAAGGGAGCCAGGAAGAGTAAGGGGAAGGGTCCCGCACCCCGCACCCGGCTCCCATGCGAGCGTTTGAGGGGGGTGCAAGTGGTGGCCAGGGAGATTTTCAACGCGGTGGAGGTGGCCGCCCTTATATTTTTTTTTCTGCGCCACTTCCCTAAGACCATGACAGCAGGGGCAGGCCCGGACAAGGGTATGGCCTCCGGGAGCATCGCCAGCACTGGGATAAGGTGTGCCGGACTATGCGGAGGGAGTCGGGGGTCCGGAGCACCTACAACCAAGCGACGCACCGGTGAGCCGACGTCCGGGAGCAGGACCTGCTCGACCTGCTAGGTGTGGAGATCCCTGGCCTTGGTGAGAAGCTATTTAATAACTACTTTGTTTTCTTCTGCTCTGTGTTATATTGCTAATCTATTCTTTTCCGGAAGAGTACAAATGCTGCTGATTCGATTACATTGCAGGTAAATTAATGGTTAAATAGCTTCTGTCATTGCAGATGCTCGCCTGGTAATTTGCGTTGCTACTATGCTTACTTGTTTGCAACTTTCTAGGAGCAATTACCATACCGCTAGTGTTTCAGGGACTATTCTGCACATAAAGAGTATGGACAAGAGAAATAGGACTACAGCTGAGTCCCGGCCTATCTGAGTCACTGAAACTTGACTGCCAAGTGCAGTAGTTCAAACCCTTCCGCTCACTCACTCGTGAACAAAAACCACACAGTGTTTGTTAGTTTTAAAGTTTTATTTTGAATTAAGAAATGAAAAAATAATGTCTTTATTTTTAATAGCGTAGTATTCGGAGCAAGCACTGCTGATAGATGACGTTAAAGTTTAAACAACATTCCCATGAATCAAATTACTTTAACGTAATAGTTAACAGACACATGAAAATATTAGAAGAACTGTGCGGGAGCCCCCACCTTCTTTAAAGTACTTAAAGTACTGCTGGTGATGACTTACTAGTAGTTGGTGAATCGTCCTGTTGGCAGAAGGGCAATGTAATCATCTTTCTGTAATTAGAAAAATGGTGCACGTTAAGCAAGCATTCATCAGTTGTCCTAAGAAGTGTAGCATTTAATGGAATAAGCATATATAAAGTTAACACTCTCCCAAAAACCGTTACTTTTTTTCAATCCCAGTAATAAAACATGTGTTATGTAACATTTTCTTCCGTTACGAGACGGCATAGGAGGTATGGCATCTGAAAATATGATATGTTTTTTCTAGACGTCACAACATCTGATGCGGCACAGATGACCACCAGTGCCGGGTCCAGCAGTGCGGAGGGGTCCACTCTAGGGGCGCATGCGGTGGCACCACCAGGAGGAGCTGGGGGGAAGGCTCAGCGACGGCGGACGGTGGTAAGTTATTAT
The DNA here is from genome assembly GCF_964263255.1 of Lissotriton vulgaris. Lineage (NCBI taxonomy): Eukaryota > Metazoa > Chordata > Amphibia > Caudata > Salamandridae > Lissotriton > Lissotriton vulgaris. The sequence continues at coordinate 455,251,167 of NC_141696.1, read as the reverse complement.
ACTCCTTACCTATTGAAATTTTTGAGTAGGCTCCCAAAGGAGTGTATGATGTACTGTACAGTACACAGTACACTAGTACAAGTACACTGTACTGGTAAGAACAGTTACTAATTTAGAACTACTTTTTTGGCTATCACGGAGAAGACAGTCAACCTTGACTTGTAATAGCATTAGCAGCGGTACTTCTCGGGTAAGCAATGGCCCCCTCTATTTGACTTCAACTCAGCTGGCAAACTTTTATTGTGAAGCCAAGTCATATCAGATGTACTTTAGGGATGTGAAGAACGAAAAGTGAAAGAAGGGTGAAACGAAGGACGAGCGAGTATTAACATTTATGACTGTAAAGAATGGTGTTTTTGAATGCAAGTCAAGAGAAGAAGACGGTGGTTTCCAACATATAATGAAAAGGGTGTTAGTTGGTTGTTGAGAAAAAGAAAACTTGGTACATTTGAGACATTACGAAGAATGATAGACGTACTTTGGAAGCCTGGATGTTATCTTCTTTTTCCTCATCGATAGCAGAGGTGTATGATGTAGTAGAGCAGACGCTGAGTGGATGAAGATTGTTACTATGAACAGCATGTCAGTGCCAGAGTAGCAAAGCTATGGAAATCCAAATACTAGAATTTGTGATTGTTTGACTAACAGTACAGTACTTTACTTTGCAAGCACAGCATCTATTGTGTATGCATTGTATAGTTGACAACATTATATCAAGTCAAGTCCCTTCCTTCGGCAATTATAGGTACCACACTCACTACCTATGTTAATATTTTATTTCAGCTTTGTCATCGGTGGAATATCGCTGTAGTTCACTCAATCTATCAAAGCAAAGCACCTAAAGTCATCCATCATATAACCAAAGATCATGTGATCGACAGGATAATGATATATGATCAGAATTGAATAATTTTCATTCTTCTTTTGTAGTAGTCGAGGCCCGGGGGGCAGTGTGAAAGATATCATTACATTGAGCAGTAGCCTTTGAGGGAACCGAGTATGGCAAGTGGCAGTGCCACCCCTATAGAAATGTCTGAGCTTCCTATCCTCACCTGCATGTACTGCTTAAAGTACTGCGAGTCTGCGTCATCATGGCTTGTGTCTGTTTTTCTTGGGTGCAAGCTGAGTGAGCTGCCATGCCGGCTATCACAAGTTCACGTACCAGTAATTTCTTTTGCAAAACAAGAGTAAAAAACAGAAGACTTTTTTTAGTACTCTCTGACTATGTATGTAGAGGTGAGTCCATCCATAGTCCTGCTAGTGGAGTTCCTGAAACTCCAAGAAATGTCACAGGCCTACAAAGACGGCAGAAAGATACATGCCAAAATGTTATACTGTGTTTGCTACTTGCTGGTGTTACTGAGTCAACTTTCCGTTGAATTATTTTGACTTTATGTTAAAGACTATTGGCTACAGTATTTTTCTTTCTTTCTTCATATAGATGCTACTCCGAAAGAGCCCACCAGAAAGGAGATGGCTGTTCGGGCCAGGGCCCGTAAGCTGGAGGCAATTTGTGCTGAGTATCGGCGGATGTGGGCTCGGGAGCAGGAGGAGACAGCAACCACTGTATCCCCCTCCAGTGCCCCAGGGTCCACCAGACAGAAGCCTCCAGCCAAACAGAGCTGTGGCCCGACAGCCTCCCGGCACCGCCGCACAGCAGCAAAACAATCAGCTACCCCCCCCCCAGAGCCTGGATGGTACGTCAGCGCCGCCTCCGTAAAAGAGTGGACTACCTGGAGCGGTTGGTCTAAAAACATCAGCACCAGCTCCCGGACCTCCGCAAAGAGCTGTGGGACGTGCAGGATCAGCTGTCCACACTACGCCACTGGACGAAGTAACTATCCCTTGTCCCTTTTTTAAAGATTGTTGAGGGGGGTGGGAATTGGGTGTTTGGGAAAGTGGACTTTTGGACTTTTGGACATTGGTTGGGGTTAGGCAGGGTGTGAGTTGGGTTAATTTATTTTATTTTTTGACTACCTCAATATATTTCTTAATCATTATCTTTCATACCAAAACATAGTGTACGCATTCATATTATTTTGTGTGGGGGTGGGCGGTGGTTACTGGACGTTTGGTTTCTTCCAACTTACCAGCATGAATAAAACATCTAGTCCTGAAATGTACCAAAGTGCCAGTAACTGAGTTAGTGAATTCAGTAGTCCTACTAGTACTTTACTAGTAGTACTGATAGTCTCTGCTCTCCTCCCAGTCCTAGCCCATTATTCTACCTCTCCAAAATGCTTATCTTACCTGTGATTCATGTTTGAGAATAGGGGTAGCCACAGGGCTGCCTGCATGGCAAATGGTGATTAAGGTTGGTTGTTGACTTGAATCCTCGACGGATGAAATATCATTGTTGTGCTGATAGTAGTAGTGGTACACACTGGCAGTAGCAGCATATGAAAAAAGGAAATGAAACATGGAGTGGCCTGAGCGTAGCATTAGAAACAGTACGATAGATAGTACGCTACAGAACAGTGCCATAAATTGTAGCCTAAGCAGTGCTAAAGTATTCTAAATATAAGTAATAGTTTCGTGGACTATGGTTACTATAATAAATATTATGAAGGCAAAGGATACTTAAACATAGGAATTAACCATTTGATTTGTCATGTGTACGAGCATGATGTTTGATGCTCAATCCACGATGTTGCACATGAAATTCCATTTTCCAACATTTTTCTGTTGCTTAGACCTTATCCTCCCCTGCAAGTGTGTGGAATTTCTTGTTGTCATTTATTCATACGTCGATGAAAAACCAAGCAGCCCGGGGGAAGAGGGTTAGGGTTTTTGAAGATTGGATGGGAATGGGGTTTTTGAGGAAAAGTTTTGTGGGGAGAAGAAAAAAACACTGCATGGACAAACAACAAATGAAGAGAAACAAATGTTTGGATTCAAATATATCCATAAATCTTTTAAGGGACATAAAGGTAGTGCACTAATGCATGCATGAAGTTGTTTGCTAAATGGATGGTTAGGTTACTGAAAAGTAGTACTTACTACAGCTTATTGGTAAGTATGAGGAAACAATTTGACATTGACACTAGTACAGGGCTGCATTAATTACGCAATTTCACTTGCCTTTCTACCCTCAAAGAGAATAAACACTTATTATTAGTACATTAAGTTAGTTATAAAAATAGCAAAGAAACGTATGAAATAGCTGGAGATATGACTTTGAAGCAGAGAACAAAGAAACGCACTTAGTCACATTCGTAGAAGTTCAAGTTTACAGCATTAACATTTAAAAGATAAGGAGAAGATAAGAGAGAATACTGTAACTTTATGTTGTAGTTGTCCTGTTGAATTGGTGAAGTTGCATGCATCCAGCCATTCCTCTTATTCGCTATATACTCCTCCATTCCAGATTACACTGCGTCGATCAATATTGGTGACCAGACACACTGTCCACTGGCTGCCTGATGAGTAATTGCGGATTGCGTCTGAGTTCATTGTTTGTTCCATGGCACATGTTAAAAGCCATCCTTTATTTTTTGATGGAAAAAACAGGAAGTAAACCAGTTAAAAAATCTAAGGTACGCTGTGTAGTGCAAAAATAACACTTTCAGTTTTCAGAGCTGACATTATTATATACAATCATCACTTCAAAAGTGCGTTACCTGGTTCTCCTTTACAAGGATAGTAATAGTAACTATGGTTGAATTCTGCGGATCCACCATGGATTTTCTTTAAAAAAATTGCTAAGAAAATTAGACATTCACAGGAGTGCTTCCAGACCCCTGAACCCAGTCGGCAAAATGTAGAACACCCCCAAGTAGCCCCCTAAAAACATGCAATACAACTACCAGGTTGAACCCTAACTTCAAATCATGCCAAAAAGTACTCTGCAACTGGGCCCAAACCCCCCTTTTCCACCATGGATTTTCTTCAAAACACTTGCATTCAATATTAGACATTCCCAGGAGTGCTCCCAGACCCCTTAACCCAGTTGCAAACATGTAGAACCCCCCCAATCAGCCCCCTAAAATCATGCGAAAGTGCTACAGGCCTACGTTCAAAACGTGCCAAAACGCACTCTGCAAGTAGGCCCAAACCCCCCTTTTACACCGTGGATTTTCTTCAAAACACTTGCAATCAAAATTAGACATTCCAAGGAGTGCCCCTAGACCCCATAACCCAGGCCAAAACTGTAGACCCCGCCAACTAGCCCCCCAAAAACGTGCAATACTGCGACAGGGATGAGGCCTAGTTGAAAATCAAGAAGAAACGGACTTTGAAATTAGGCCGAAAAGACCCCTATTCCACCATGGATTTTTTTCAAAATACTTGCAATCACAATTACACATTCCCAGGAGTGCTCCCAGACTACTGAACCCAGTCACAAAAATGTAGGAAACCCCCAAGTAGTCCCCAGAAAAAATGCAAAGTGCTAACCCTAACTCCAAATCGTGCCAAAACGCACTCTGCAACTAGGCCCAAACCCCCCTTTTCCACCATGGATTTTCTTCAAAACACTTGCATTCAAAATTAGACATTACCAGTAGTGCTCCCAGACCCCTGAATCTATTTGCAGAAATCTGGAACACCCCCAGGTAGCCCCCTAAAAACATGCAATACTGCTACCAGGTTGAACCCTAAATTCAAATTGTGCCAAAACCCACTCTGCAACTATGCCCAAACCCCCCTTTTCCACCATGGATTTTCTTCAAACCACTTGCAATCAAAATTAGACTATCCCAGCAGTGCTCCCAGACCCCAAGACCCCCCCAAAACCTAATAAACCACCAAACAGCCCCCCAAAAATAAGCAAGTGAGCAAAAACTGAAAAACTTTTTCACCATGGATTTTATCCAAAACACTTGCATCCAATATTAGAATTTCCCAGAAATGCCCCCAGACCCCTCAACCCACCTGCAAAAAGGTATAACACCACTAAACAGGCCAAAAGCAAAAATAGAAAATGTGACACTTAGAAAATGTTCGGCTAACCAGTCAATATCACTCAAAACCCATTTTGCAGCTAGGCCCTATCTACCCTTTCCTACCATGGATTTTCTTCAAACCACTTGCAATCAAAATTAGACTATCCCTGCAGTGCTCCCAGGCACCCAGACCTACCCCAAAAAATATAGAACCCCCCCAAACAGCCCCCCAAAAACAAGCAATTGAGCAAAAACGGGATTTTTTTTTTACCATGGATTTTATCCAAAACACTTGCATCCGATATTAAACCTTCCCAGCAATGCCCCCAGACCCCTCTACCCACCCAAAAAAAGGTAGAACACCCCCAAACAGGCCAAAAGCAAAAATGGAATATATGACACTTAGAAAATTTTCGGCCTACCAGTCAAAATCACTCAAAACCCACTCTGCATCTAGGTCCTATCTCCCCTTTCCCACCATGGATTTTCTTCAAACCACTTGCAATCAAAATTAGACTATCCCAGCAGTGCTCCCAGACCCCCCCAAAAACCTAGAACCCCCAAACAGCCCCCCAAAAACACGCAATACTGCTAGGCCTCAGTTTAAATTGTGCCAAAAAGCTGTCTGCAACTAGGCCCAAACCCCCCATTTCCACCATGGAGTTTCTTCAAACCACTTGCAATCACACTTAGACCTTCACAGTAGTGCTCCAAGACCCCCCCGACCACCCCCACAAATCTAGAACACCCCCAAAGAGCCCCCAAAAACATGCAATACTGGTATATTCAAAACATGGCAAATTGTGCTGTTCACAAAAAAATTGCTTTTTTCAGCACTTCCACTACTTCGATCCTCTTGAAACTTACCTGGACACTTGATCCAGCGATTCCCAAGAATCTCAGCAAGGCAGAACAAAATCAAACCACTGCGCTCTTTGAAGAAGAAGGTCTACGACTAGTTTTCACTTAGTTTTCACCCAAACACACACGCCTGCAAAACAACAGAAAAGGCCAAAATTCTGCCAATTCTGGACCAAAGAACGCCAAACCCCCTAAAACCTTGCCAACATCATTATGAACGAGCCTGCATTGGGCCCTGAATCCTACACTCAGCGGGAACCCTACCAACTTAAACCTAAAAACCCTAGTAAATGGCACTGAACCCTTAACCCTAGATATGCTTTGTCTGTCTGTGGTAAGGAGCCTAGGTATGCTACATCAGGATGCTTCACTCAGTGGTGCCTGCCTTGACCGTTTGCATGGCCCTTCCGCAAGCATGGGCCAAAAATCCGTCCCGCTCCAGAATTTGCGATTTTTAGGCAATTTCGCGAGATTCGCGGAAAACCGAAAACACAGCAAATTTCGCACACATAACAGATGTTTGGACCAAGCTTGAGGCAGTGCCATGCAGACGGTCAAGACAGGCTTCACTGAGTGAAGGAACCTGATGTAGCATACCTAGGCTCTTTGTCAGACAGACAAAGCATATCCAATTGTATGCAGCAAACCACATAGCTCCAATTTTACATGAACTGCAGTCTGGAGTGGACTCTGCCTGGCATAACAACAACAGTACACTGCCTCACCCTCGACCACTACATACCACGAATAGACAGACATGTAGTTCTGCTGTAGTAGTTGTTGTAGACTGGTTTACCTGTTTGCCACTCACTAATTGCCCATAGTTCTTCCGTAAACCGATGCTGATGATCCATCCATCCCAGTGAGTGACTGTAAAGAAAAAAGATACATTATTTAGTCAATCATCATGGTATATTGGCAAGTGAGTTCACTCTAGGACATTTTGCATATTGTAAAATGCAACATAGTGGCCCCTGAATTTGAGGTACAATTTGAATTAAACAAGGTAAAAAAGAAGAGTAGTAGACATGATACTGTGTAAAAGATTAAATAATAACTAAGACAAGACATATGATTCATTTCATGCACAAAAAAAACAAACAGCAATTGATTTCATCAGAGCAAGACAGCCATTGCTGTCCACTGCATGCCATCTTCTCAATTATTCATCACCTGTTCTACTTTTTGTCCACATCTTCTTCGGAAAGTGAGGGCCCACAGGGCAGCCTCTCCTGTCAATTTCAAAAGTAACAAGCATGTACTCAGTCAGTAATTTCAATCCCACTTGAGGGGACTCGTCTATGAAAACAAAGTTTCTTTATTATTCGTAATCCATCCCTCTGCCTTGAGGGAAATGGATAGGTGAAGTCTGGAGGAGGAGGATAGAGGAGCATGATTGAGTTGTGAACTTGTTAACCTCAGGAATGCAAACTGTGGCACCTTCAAATCAATAAGGAAAATAAAATGAAGACAGTGCTGCTGATGGACATGTTGTGAGAGTTTTGTTGTGGTAAAAGTTGCAAAACAAATAAAGACACACAGGAATAAAAGTGAATAAGAACGGAAAAAAAGGAAGTCATTTTCAGGCCTTGGTGTCAGGGAAGTAGACCTCATCCTCAAACTCTATGAATTGAGACGGGAGTAGGTCAGCTAACAGAGAAGGACTTCCGTCACCTAAGCCGGTGTCCTCTTCTTCCTGCATGCATTCACGTATTTTGTAATCTGGTGGTATGAAGTGCTGATTCATCTTGAACAGTGTTAACCTCTCCACATTTTTGGGCGAGAGGCGGGTCCTTTTTGAAGTTACAATGGCACCAGCAGTACTGAAAACACGTTTAAAGATACACTTGCGAGTGAGCAAGACAACTAATTTATAGCCAGGTTGGTGATCAGTGGCCATAGAGGCCTTTTTATATACCAATACAGCAATGGGTTCTGATTAACAAAGACCTCTGTTGGGTCATCCAGATAGGCCTGCACCATCGACTCAAGGTTCTCCAAGGTTGCTCTACTTTGCGTACCATCTGTGGCCTTTGCAGCACTGGAACGAGCAAACCCTTGATGAGTTAGCCAATCCGCTTCCGACAATATTATGGCTGGGCCTGGTGCAGGTGAGGATGATGATACAGTTGCTACTGGTGTTGTTAACGGCTGTGAGGGAAAGTGACTCCCTTCGGCCAAAGATTCAGGCTGGATGGCCTGCTGATTCAGTTGGACTTCTGCTGGCTCCTTGAATTTTCTGCCGATCTTTTTCAAACCGAGTGGCTGACACAGCTAGCCAATGTTTATACTTTGAAACATCTGCTTCATCAAAAGGAATTAATGCTTTGCTGGCCACTGCCTTTTTGTACTGTGGATCCAGAATAGTGGCACAAACGTAATGTTGTTCTGTATGTATGTTTTTAAGCCTTTCATTGTCAACTAGGTGACTTAATAACCTCTCCGCCAACTGATATGCGTCTTGCTTTTCAGCACCATCTCTGAACGTTGAAGACACCGCCTTCAGTTGGTGCTCTAGCATGACTAACAATGGGATAGCTTTGCCCAAAGAACAGTCCTCCCTGCTGACTTCACGCGTGAAGACCTCAAAAGGACAAAGCATGTCTGTCAGGCTTGCAACTAGCTTCCATTCCTCCAATTCTAGCCTCATGTCTTTCATAGTAGAACCCCGTTGAAAGACATACTCATTGATTACCATGCACTGCTCAGACAGACGCTCAAGCATGTACAACAGGGGTCTCCAAACCGGTCCTGGAGGGCCGGATCCAATCCAGATTTTTTGGATATCCCCATTGAGATACATGTAGTAATTTTAAAAATCTGGCATGGATCCGGCCCTCCAGGACCGGTTTGGGGACCCCTGATGTAAAAGGTTGAGTTCCAACGTGTTGCCACCTCCAGGATGAGTCCTATGACTGGCAGTCTACGTTCATGTTGAATGCTCCTCAGCTGTTTCCGGCCCTTAAAAGAATGGCTGAAATGTTTGCGGATTCTTCGGCAGGTGGTCAGTAACTTGCTGACTTTGTTTTCATTTTTCAAGAAATCTTGCACCACAATGTTAATACTGTGCGCCAAACACAGCACTCTGAAATAGCCACCTTGCTGAATGGCCTTAACTATATTACTGCCATAATCCGTGGAAACATAACCAACTGTGCGATTTCTTGGATGCTGCCATTTGGGGACCTTCCTATCAAAATCCTCCAAAAGGTTAGGTGCAGTATGAGTTTTCTCCATGGCAAACATGGCTAATGTTGCATGTTTCTGAGTAGCATGAAAAAGTGTGTCAGGGTCAACACCTGCATTTGTCCAGTCTCTAACCCCTGCAAAAGAGACCAAGTGTGCAGTGATGCACATGTAATCAAGGGCTTGGCAACTGGTCCACATGTCTGTTGTCAAGTGGATAGTGTGAACAGCACTCTTCTGCAAAGTTGCCCCAATCACCTCCAGCACATCTTGATGTAGTGCTGGAACGCAACTCTGGCAAAATAGGACCGGCTATGAACCTTCCATTTAGGGCAGACTGTTGCCACAAATACTAGAAAACCCACCCCTTCCACGAAAGAAAAAGGGAGATGGTCCAGCGCTAGAATTCTAGCCAGCTTTGCGTTATACAGACGTACCGTTGGGTGGTTGCGTTCAAATGGCGCCTCTGACCAAAACATTCTGCTTATGGTGTGCTGGACCATTTTACTTGATGATGATGAAGACTTCTTCAAACCAGTTAGGCCCAGTGATGTACTTTTTCGCATTGGTGTCTCTCCCAGACTCTTAGTGTGCCTCATACATGTTGCAGGGGTAGAGGGTGTGGGCGATAGCACTGCAGTGATACTGCCAGGGGTACTGGGTATACCAGAAAAATTGTCTGTCGCTTCTTCACTTCCGCCTGCACGATCAGCCTTTTCTCATCATCAGATGCAATATCAATGGATACATTTGGATTTGTTTATCTTTTGGCTTCCTGGATCTTACTTAAGTGCCCCTCCCACTCAATAGTGTGATGTTTTTTTAGGTTACCTCTCTGGCCTCCGTTGCCATAGTTGGTACCAAGCTTACCCCGACTAACTAATGTTTTACAAATCAAACAAACGACCATGTTTTCCGCCCTTTGGCTAACAGTAAACAAGTCCCAAACTGGGGACTGGAAATGTCTGCTGGTGGTAGAGGTGCTACTTTCAGTTTCAATGCCAGATGTAGTGGCTGAATTAATTTCTGTTGTTCACTTACAGCACCACTACTTGAGGTCGAGCTGGATGGAGGTCCCTGCTGGCCCTTCTGACTAAAAAATATGGAGGCTGTAGGTTGTGGTGGTGTTGAAGTTAACTGCGTTGGTGGTGGTACCAGTGCCACGCCCCCACATCCCGCTCAACAGCCATTCGGGATAGGAGGAAAATGTCTGTCTGCTGCTTGCCCACTGGGGCTATAGTGACAACTGTGATGACTGTGTCATTGTCAGACTGTTCCTCAGCAGCAGAAGACACCACTTCTTGTTCGTCGTCATCACCCATAAGTCGAAGCCTTGCGGGAACCTTCCTTTTAGGCTTAGCTACCGTTGTCGGCTCATGGCGTGCCTCACTCTCAGACTGCATTTGTGGGTTCCAATCAAGATCAAAGTCATCAGAATGAAGGGGGCTTGAAGAAGAACGTGTAGTAGTAGTAGTAGCCCTCCTTGACCTTATTCTTCCTGGGGATCTGGAAGACAAAGGATCATCATCAGGAGGAGTGGCTTCCTCGGATGATACCGCTGCTTGAATATCAATTTCCTGATGTGCCCCTACTTCTGGAGAAACAAGCGTTGTAGGCACTTGTGCCGCTCCATGAACCTCTAGTTGCACCTCTCCATGCACCTGTCTATGCGCCTCTCCTTGCGCCTCTGCTTGCGCCTCTCCTTGCGACTCTACTTGCGCCTCTCTTTGCGCCTCTCCTTGCCCATGCACTTGTGCTTGTACTAGTTGCACCTGTGGTTGTCGTTGCGGCTGTGGTTGTTGAACACTCGTCAGCTGAGTTACACCCGGTGTTGATTGTATGGTACTTTCTTGTGATGAGCCAACATCACTGGTCGATGGTGATTGAGAAAGTAAAGTGGCTGCCTCAGCAGCACTTATGGTCTTGGACCTAACTTGGCGTGGTGGCACTGAGCCCAATGAAGCGAAGGTACTGCTTCCAGCTTTGTCCACGGCGGACACCGCTGCTGCTGCACGCTTAGTTTTATTCTCCAAAAAAAGGTGTCGGTGGGCACACCAGTCTCCTTGGTAGGTGGTGCCACTTGCTTCTTCTGCTCCTTCTTACTGGCAGTGGCACTGGCAACTTTTTTCCCTGAGTCCCTACAGCCACCTTTCTTTGGGCCCATCTTCTTCAGATGTCAGAATAGCAGGCCGCAGATGCACGAGTTGCAGAGTTGTCTTGTCTGTGGCTACACGTGACGTCACGTGACGTTGTGCTGCCCACACCTCTGCAGGACTTCCTCCTGGCACTGGCGGTTCTCTTGTGCATCTGAAAGCAATGGAAGCCAGAGGAACATCAGTTAAACACCCCAAAAAGTCAAAAAACACACAAAATCACCACAATCTAATGCCATCCATGCCCTCAATGATGTTTAAATTCAAGACACCAAACAGAAAGACTTGGTCCATGCACCACTGAGTACCCATGGGCATAGTGGTTGAAAGAAAGGCAAACTGGGTGCAGGCCTGAGCACACTGCCTGGCTTCAAAATGGCCCCTTGACCCCCACCACATGGCCAGGCCCTGCCTGTACCAGGCCTCAAAATGGCCCCCACCCACATGGCCAGGCCCCAACAACACCCCCAAAAGTCGAAAAACACACACAAATCATCAAAATCCAATGCCATCCATACCCTCAATGATGTTTAAATTCAAGGCACCCCACAGAAAGACTTGGTCCATGCACCACTGAGTACCCCTGGGCATAATGGATGTAAGCAAGGCAAACTGGGTGCAGGCCTGAGCTAACTGCCTGGCTTCAAAATGGCCCCTTGACCCCCACCACATGGCCCGGCCTCAAAATGGCACCCACCCAAATGGCCAGGCCCCAACAACACCCCGAAAAGTCGAAAACCACATGAAAATCACCACAATCCAATGCCATCCATGCCCTAAATGATGTTTAAATTCAAGACACCCCACAAAAAGACTTGGTCCATGCACCTCTGAGTACCCCTGGGCATAATGGATGAAAGCAATGCAAAATGGGTGCAGGCCTGAGAACACTGCCTGGCTTCAAAATTGGCCCTTGACTCCCAGCCACATGGCCAGGCCCTGCCTGGACCAGCCCTCAAAATGGCCCCCACCCACATGGCCAGGCCTCAACAGCACCCAAAAAGTCAAAAAACACACAAAAATCACTGCAATCCAATGCCATCCATGCCCTCAATGATGTTTAAATTCAAGACACCCCACAGAAAGACTAGGTCCATGCACCAATGAGTACCACTGGACATAATGATTGAAAGCAAGGCAAACTGGGTGCAGGCCTGAGCACACTGCCTGGCTTCAAAATGGCCCCTTGACCCCCACCAAATGGCCAGGCCCTGCCTGTACCAGGCCTCAAAATGGCAACCACCCACATGGCCAGGCCCCAACAACACCCCAAAAAGTCGAAAAACACATAAACATCACCACAATCCAATGCCATCCATGCCCTCAATGATCTTTAAATTCAAGACACCAGACAGAAAGACTGGGTCCAAGCACCACTGAGTACCCCTGGGTATAATGGATGAAAGCAAGGCAAAATGGGTGCAGGCCTGAGCACACTGCCTGGCTTCAAAATGGCCCCTTGACCCCCACCACATAACCAGGCCTCAAAATGGCCCCCACCCAAATGTCCAGGCCCCAACTACACCCCAAAAAGTCGAAAACCACAAAAAATCACCACAATCCAATGCCATCCATGCCCTCAATGATGTTTAAATTCAAGACACCCCACAAAAAGACTTGGTCCACATGCACCTCTAAGTGCCCCTGGGCATAATGGATGAAAGCAATGCAAAATGGGTGCAGGCCTGAGAACACTGCCTAGCTTCAAAGTGGGCCCTTGACCCCCAGCCACATGGCCAGGCCCTGCCTGGACCAGTCCTCAAAATGGCCCCCATCCACATGGCCAGGCCTCAACAGCACCCAAAAAGTAAAAAAAAACACAAAAATCACTGCAATCCAATGCCATCCATGCCCTCAATGATGTTTAAATTCAAGACACCCCACAGAAAGACTAGGTCCATGCACCACTGAGTACCACTGGACATAATGATTGAAATCAAGGCAAACTGGGTGCAGGCCTGAGCACACTGCCTGGCTTCAAAATGGCCCTTTTACCCCCACCACCAAATGGCTAGGCCCTGCCTGTACCAGGCCTCAAAATGGCCCCCACCCACATGGCCAGGCCCCAACAATACCCCAAAAAGTCAAAAAAACACATAAACATCACCACAATCCAATGCCATCCATGCCCTCAATGATCTTTAAATTCAAGACACCAGACAGAAAGACTTTGTCCAAGCACCACTGCGTACCCCTGGGCATAATGGATGAAAGCAAGGTAAAATGAGTGCAGGCCTGAGCACACTAATTGGCTTCAAAATGGGCCCTTGACCCCCACCCACATGGCCGGGCCTCAACAGCACCCAAAAAGTCGAAAAACACACAAAAATCACCACAATCCAAAGCCATCCATGCCTTCAATGATGTTTAAATACAAGACACTGCGGCAAAAAGACCTTACAGGCGTAAGGTGAGAAACCTGAGCACTCCTATGTGCTAAGTAAAAGCGAGTTTATACAAAAATAGTTCAAATAATCAAAGTGTTATTCACTTTGTGGTTTGATGCATGTGATTCATCCATCTGAATCAAAAGTAATCCTTTAGATAGAGATAGCTCGAATGAAACACTGTGTAGTCATTCCATAAACACAAAAAGTTCACTACATCTTGATTGTGAATAAGAACAACATGAGTCAGTATCCCCGATGCATTTCGAGCTAGAGAGCTCTTCTTCAGGGGGTCAATGTGTTCTAGGAAAAGAGGAAGAATATTCGAAATAACTGATCGAGACCCGAGTGATATGGGAGTAATCATAATAATAAGAAGACAATGGTGATTTGGTCAAGTGATTGTGGATAGAGAAAGTGACAACGAAAAGATGGGGGACGTGAAGTTAAGAAATACGATCTCTGAATGGTGCAAGGGAATTATTAATAACTGTGAATGCACCCGTTGATTGCTGTGGTGAAAAGTCTCGAAATTATGCCGTGGAATATAGAATAATGACATCGGTAAACAGAAAAGCCCAGAGTGTCTGGTGATTATATCATGCAAAACGTAAAAGAAAATTGTGGATATTGTATGTCGACGATAAACAAAATATATCAAATAAAATGACTGAAAGTGCACATTAGTAGCCTGGTGCGCCTGTTTTTGCCGGTGAAAATGCATGCTTACCTCAAGTGTAACACGGTGAACGTGTGGGTTCAAACGCTGCAAACGCGGTAAGACACCATCCGAGAGTGCGGAAGTGCCAGAAAGCTATGTGCATGCGTTAAATATCATGGCCATGTGAAACAGAAAGCGGACTGTAAAGGTGTGTCAGGAAGGAAACAGCGAGTGAAGCAGGTGAATCAATAAAGTGAATTTGAAAGAAAAAAACGTAAACGAAGATTGCCAAATCGGAACACAATATATAAATATGATGTACAAAGTAGTCAAACAATTCATATCTATACATACAGAACAATATACATAAAGAAAAAATATAGCAAAAATATATGAAAGACAATGTCGAGGAAGATGAAGATGAAGATGAATGGAAAAGAAAAATTAAGTGAGAAAATTAAGTGGAAGAAAAAGAAAACAATCGATAAATGGGATAAAAAAAGTGTGTGCAAAAAAGATCGAGAGATGTGGAGAGAATGTAGACAAATGTAGAGTGGAAAATATTAATGAAAAGATGGTTAGAAACAGGTGTAAATGGAGAAAGGAAAAGAAGTGAGGGATAGTGTAAGTGGAAACCAAGATGTGAAAAAAGGGTGAAATATATAAAAGTGAGAAAGAAAAATGAGTGGAAGTGAAAAGGAAGGTAAGGAAAGAGGGAGACCAAATCAAGAATGAGGAGATGTCAATGCAGATGAGATATATGAGATATATGAATGCAGTCAAAAGAGGAAACCAACATACAGATTAAACAGAGTTAAGGATGCAGGTTAAAGGAAACTGCTAAATTCCAGACGTTCATTGAATCCTTTGGGGTGGGCCGTGCCCAATTTGAATATCCAATATAGGTCTCTCTGGAGAAGATACTTTTTGGGGTCTATGCCCTCCGGTTAGTTGGCTACCTCTAGGACGAGGAAGCGAATTTGACTGATGTTATGGTTCTGTTGTGTGAAGTGACCAGAAACGCAAGATTTCAAATTTTTATTTCTGATATTACTCCGGTGTTCATTAAGTCTGGTTTTGATTTTTCGTTCAGTTTTCCCCACGTAGGGTAGTCCGCAAGGGCACTTCAATAAATACACAACATTCGTGCTGTCACATGTGGCATTGACTTGTAACAAGATTTGCGTACCTTTGCTAGGATGAGTTATACTGTTCCCTAGAATTATGTTATGACAATTCTGACAGTTATGACAAGGTATAGTTCCCTTGTCAACAGTTGGATGGATGGTACACGGTTTTATCATTGACCATAGATTTTTTTAGCGTTGGTATGCAAAAATTGGCAACTCATTAAAGATGGTGTTAAAGTCAGGTTCCAGTTGGAGCATCTGCCAATGGGTGGTGATGCACATTTAATCAAATGGCTTTTGGTGGAAAATTTGGAAACAAAAACATTTCGTTGTTCATTAGAAATCGTTTTGGGTTTTGACTTGAGTAAAGTAGATCGATCGATGGTGCAAATTCTAGCTTGAGCAGTTTGGACGACTTGGTTAGGGTAACCTGTGTTGAGGAATTTGTTAATGATGATAGTGCTGTCTTGTTTGTAGGCTTCAGCTGAGGAAGCAATTCTCTTTGCTCGCATTAATTGAGAATACGGAAGGTGTTTCTTAAGACTTGGTTGGTGGAAACCTGAATAATGAAGGTAGTTATTGCGATCAGTGGGTTTGGTGTATATGGATGTTTCCAGTTTGGTGTCTTTGATGGTGATGTCAACATCTAAGAAAGAGATTCTAGCCCGGTTGATGTTGTGGGTGAATTGAATTCTGTCATTAATGGTGTTGCGATGACTGATAGCAAAAATGAGTTGTAGTTTAGTGCCAGTCCAGATTAGAAAAATGTCATCTATGTACCGGTAGTAGATTTTAAGATGATCTTGCCAATGTGGGATGGACAGCATATGTTTGGTTTCAAAATCATGCATGAAAAGATTCGCGTACAATGGGGCCGCACAATTCCCCATCGCTACGCCTGTAAGTTGAATGAAAAATTTGTCCTGGTATTTGAAGTAACTGTGTAGCAAGGTGAATTGAATGAGCTCCATGAGAAAAACTTGTAAATCAGGTGGTTTGTTGGTTTTGAGTAAAGCCGCTTCTATGGCCTGGATGCCAAGATTATGAGGGATGGATGTGTAAAGAGAATTCACATTAATGGTATAAAGTAAAACAGGTGCTTGTGGGTCAATAGTGATGTTGATGAGTTTGAATAAGAAATCTGTGGTGTCCTGTAAGTAACTTTCCATTTGGTTATCTGAAAGTTGAAGGTGTTGATCTATGTAGGTTCCGATGGGTTCGTGGATAGAGTTGCATGTGCTTACGATGGGTCTGAATGGAGGTTTGACTCGATCTTTATGAATTTTTGGAATCATGTAAAGGTATGGGATGTTCGGATGGGTTTTGATGAAGTAACTGCGATCTTTGGTGGTAATGGTTCCAAAAGCTACTGCTTTGTCAATGAGAGACTGGAGGATAGCAGAGTATTCCTTCGTAGGATCCAAATTTATCTCCATGTAGGTGTTAGCATCCGAAAGATGGTTGTTCACACTGTCTAGATAGAACTGAGTTTCCATGATTACCAAGGACCCACCCTTGTCTGCGGGGCAGATCTTGATGTTGTTGTTGGTGGCAAGTTGGGTTAAGGCAGTTTTTTCATTTCTTGTGAGGTTCTGTTTGTGTTGTACAGTGATCTGATTGATGGTGTCGAGGTCTTTCTGCACAAGTGCTTCAAATAAATCTATAGTTTTATGGCTAACTGGAGCCAGAAAAGAGCTTTTGGGACTTAGGTCCATAATGGTATTCTCTTCAATAGTTGTGAGCGCTGCAAAAACATTAGAGAAGAAATGTTTTAATCGTAATGTTCGCATGAACCTATAAAAACTCACTTGAGTTTCTAGATCGTTGGTGGTATAGGTAGGAACTAAAGAAATTTCCTTTTGAAGGACCTTCATTTGTGCTAAAGAAATGGTAGTTTGAGAGATGTTTATAATTAAATTCTGTGACTCCTCGTTGATTGTGCTATAGGGCGCTGTAGCACTGTTGAACTGCATCCGCCTGGATCGCCGGTTGGGTCTGTGCCTAATCTTAAAAAAGTCCCTGGCCCAGTGCTTTGGGTCGAGGGTTGACTTGTAGAGGCGCCACCTTGGGGTGGCTGACTGGTTAGTTCGCCGCTTTGTTGAGGCTGCGTCGAGCGTGAAGGTTGACATGAGTCTTGCCTGGGCTGTCTGATGAGTGTGGCGTCATCAGAAGATGATGTGTCGCCTTCGGTGGATTTGTTGAATTCCGATCTATGTTGTCTTCTTGCCGCATAAATTTCGGCCCAATTGTACACTTCCCCAAGTTTATAGTCAACTGTATCCCTTTTGAATTTGCGCAGCTTGCCTTCATTGATCTCTTTGGTATATTTTTCAAGTTGTGCATTGACGTCATCAAGGGTTTGGTCTAACTCTTCTGTCGTAAGTTTAGAGCTTAATTCTTCTTTTAATTGAGCTACTTCCGTGGAAAGATCTTCTAACATTTTGGACAGTTCTTCAACAATCAATAAAATTAAATCAAGTGAACACTTGTTGAGAATTCCATACCACCTTTCTGTAAATTTTATGTTGTTCTTCCATAGTGTGGATTTAAGTAGTATGCGCAACCCTCTTGGGATTCTAGAAACCTTGTGGTAGCGAATCAAAGTACTCGCATGTAAGCGTTGGTTAATCTCTCTTTTGGCTGCATACAATAATTGTCGTAGATTGGATTGAACAGATCCTGTACTAGAGGCAATACACTCAGGTTCCTGTATGAGTGCATAGATGCGTTCTGTATCCTTCGTGGTAAATTCAAAAGTATCAGCTTTGTTGCTGGTGAAGTTGGCTATGTCAGCATAAGACATGGCTGTTTGGACGGTTGTGTACAAAGAAAGTGGATTGGACAGATGAGAACTGTAGACAATTGGATAGAATCCGCTGCACTCCACAGAAATTAAGGTAATTTTTGTGGTAATCAATTACGTTCAGTCTTTCAGGGTGCTCAGGGTGAACCCCTTCTGTCCGGGAGGGGCAGGAAGACAATGAGACAAAAAGACCTTACAGGCGTAAGGTGAGAAACCTGAGCACTCCTATGTGCTAAGTAAAAGCGAGTTTATACAAAAATAGTTCAAATATTCAAAGTTTTATTCACTTTGTGGTTTGATGCATGTGATTCATCCATCTGAATCAAAAGGAATCCTTTAGATAGAGATAGCTCGAATGAAACATTGTGTAGTCATTCCATAAACACAAAATGTTCACTACATCTTGATTGTGGATAAGAACAACATGAGTCAGTATCCCCGATGCATTTCGAGCTAGAGTGCTCTTCTTCAGGGGGTCAATGTGTTCTAGTAAAAAAGGAAGAATATTCGAAATAACTGATCAGGACCCGAGTGCTATGGGAGTGATCATAATAATAATAAGATGATGGTGATTCGGTCAGGTGAATGTGGCTAGAGAAAGTGACAATGAAAAGATGGGGGACGTGAAGTTAAGAAATACGATCTCTGAATGGTGCAAGGGAATTATTAATAACTGTGAATGCACCAGTTGATTGCTGTGGTGAAAAGTCTCGAAATTATGCAGTGGAATATAGAATAATGACATCGGTAAACAGAAAAGCCCTGAGTGTCTGGTGATTATATTATGCAAAACGTAAAAGAAAATTGTGGATATTGTATGTCGAGAATAAACAAAATATATCAAATAAAATGACTGAAAGTGCACATTAGTAGCCTGGTGCCCCTGATTTTGCCGGTGAAAATGCATGCTTACCTCAAGTTTAACGCGGTGAACATGTGGGTACAAACGCTGCAAACGCGGTAAGACGCCACCCGAGAGTGCGGAAGTGCCGGAAAGCTATGCGCATGCGTGAAATATCGTGGCCATGTGCAACAGAAAGCGGACTGTGAAGGGGTGTTGAGAAGGCAACAGCGAGAGAAGAAGGTGAATCAATAACGTGAATTTGAAAGAAAAAAACGTAAACGAAGATTGCCAAATAGGAACACAATATATAAATATGATGTACAAAGTAGTCAAACAATGTGAAAAAATGGGTGAAATATATAAAAAAAACTCCACTTACACTATCCCTCTGTTTATAACCATCTTTTCGTTAATATTTTCCACTCTACATTGGATATTCAAATTGGGCACGGCCCACCCCAAAGGACTCAATGAACGTCTGGAATTTAGCAGTTTCCTTTAACCTGCATCCTTAACTCTGTTTAATCTGTTTGTTGGTTTCCTCTTTTGACTGCATTCATATATCTCATATATCTAATCTGCATTGACATCTCCTCATTCTTGATTTGGTCTCCCTCTTTCCTTACCTTCCTTTTCACTTCCACTAATTTTTCTTTCTCACTTTTATATATTTCACCCTTTTTTTCACATCTTGGTTTCCACTTACACTATCCCTCACTTCATTTCCTTTCTCCATTTACACCTGTTTATAACCATCTTTTCGTTAATATTTTCCACTCTACATTTTTTTACATTCTCACCACATCTCTCGATCTTTTTTGCACACACTTTCTTTATCCCATTTATTTATTGTTTTCTTTTTCTTCCACTTAATTTTCTCACTTAATTTTTCTTTTCCATTCATCTTTATCTTCATCTTCCTCGACATTGTCTTTCATATATTTTTGCTATATTTTTTCTATATGTATATTGTTCTGTATGTATAGATATGAATTGTTTGACTACTTTGTGCATCATATTTATATATTGTGTTCCTATTTGGCAATCTTCGTTTACGTTTTTTTCTTTCAAATTCACTTTATTGATTCACCTGCTTCACTCGCTGTTTCCTTCCGGACACACCTTCACAGTCCGCTTTCTGTTTCACATGGCCATGATATTTCACGCATGCGCATAGCTTTCCGGTACTTCTGCACTCTCAGTTGGCGTCTTACCGCGTTTGCAGCGTTTGTACCCACACGTTCACCGCGTTACATTTGAGGTAAGCATGAATTTTCACCTGCAAAATCAGGGGCACCAGGCTACTACTGTGCACTTTCAGTCATTTTATTTGATATATTGTTTTTTATCGTCGACATACAATATCCACGATTTTCTTGTACGTTTTGCATGACATAATCACCAGACACTCGGGGCTTTTCTGTTTACCGATGTCATTATTCTATATTTCACGGCATAATTTCGAGACTTTTCACCACAGCAATTAACAGGTGCATTCACAGTTATTAATAATTCCCTTGCACCATTCGGATATCGTATTTCTTAACTTCACGTCCCCCATCTTTTCGTTGTCACTTTCTCTATCCACAATCATCTGACCAAATCACCATTGTCTTCTTCTTATTATGATTACTCCCATATCACTTGGATCCTGATCAGTTATTTCGAATATTCTTCCTTTTTTCCTAGAACACATTGACCCCCTGAAGAAGAGCTCTCTAGCTCGAAATGCATCGGGGATACTGACTCATGTTGTTCTCATCCACAATCAAAATGTAGTGAACGTTTTGTGTTTATGGAATGACTACACAATATTTCATTCGAGCTATCTCTATCTAAAGGATTCCTTTTGATTCAGATGGATGAATCACATGCATCAAACCACAAAGTGAATAAAACTTTGAGAATTTTAACTATTTTTGTATAAACTCGCTTTTATTTAGCACATAGTAGTGCTCAGGTTTCTCACCTTACGCCTGTAAGGTCTTTTTGCCTCATTGTCTTCCTGCCCCTCCCGGACAGAAAGGTTCACGCTGAGCACCCTGAAATACTGAACGTAATTGATTACCACTAAAATTACCTTAATTTCTGTGTAGTGCAGCGGATTCTATCCAATTGGCTAAATTCAAGACACCGCACAGAAAGACTAGGTCCATGCACCACTGAGTACCCCTGGGCATAATGGTGGAAAGCAAGGCAAACCGGGTGCAGGCCTGAGCACACTGCCTGGCTTCAAAATGGCCCCTTGACCCCCACCACATGGCCAGGCCCTGCCTGTACCAGGCCTCAAAATGGTGCCCACCCACATGGCCAGGCCCCAACAACAACCCAAAAAGTCAGAAAAACACACAAAAATCACCACAATCCAATGCCATCCATGCCCTAAATGATGTTTACATTCAAGACACTCCACAGAAAGACTTGGTCCATGCACCACTGAGTACCCCTGGGCATAATGGTTGAAAGCAAGGCAAACTGGGTGCTGACCTGAGCACACTGCCTGGCTTCAAAATGGCCCCTTGTCCACCACCACATGGCCAGGCCCTGTCTGTACCAGGCCTCAAAATGGCCCCCACCCACATGGCCAGGCCCCAACAACAACTCAAAAACTCGAAAAACACACAAAAATCACCACAATCCAATGCCGTCCATGCCCTCAATTATGTTTAAATTCAAGACACCCCACAGAAAGACTTGGTCCATGCACCACTGAGTACCCCTGTGCACAATGGATGAAAGCAAGGCAGACTGGGTGCAGGCCTGAGCACACTGCCTGCCTTCAAAATGGCCCCTTGACCCCCACCACATGGCCAGGCCCTGCCTGTACCAGGCCTCAAAATGGCCCCCACACACATGGCCAGGCCCCAACAACACCGCAAAAAGTCAAAAAACACATAAAAATCACTACAATCCAATGGCATCCATGCCCTCAATGATGTTTAAATTAAAGACACCCCACAGAAAGATTTGGTCAATGCGCCACTCACTACCACTCGGCCTACTGGCTAGTGAGGCTTTACAGGCACCCCAAAATTAAAAATAAAAACAACTTATAACAGTGAGCTAAAGTTCCATGACATAAATGAGAATTAAGTTAAAAAAAATCTCAGATACAGTTGTATCATCCACCCATGACTAACCCTGGGCGTACTGGATACTGTGGCTACCCACAATATATCTTTTTTTTTAAGTTGTAAAAAAGTTTTAAAACTGTAGTTGCAGCAACTGCAATGCCCCAAACAAACAACACCAACTTACTTGTAAAATCTAAAGTCCAAAAGTGATCCAAACTCCAAAGTCCAAAAAGTCCTCAAATTCAAATATCCAGCAGCAGCCACAAAAAGTAATCCTTCCAGCTCCAGATCCTAATCAAAAGTGACAGGACATGTAAAAAGCACTGGGAGGAGCCTGCTGGCCAGGAACAGGAAGTTGGAGACTCTGGGGCACTTCCTTCCTGCCAACCCCCATCAAAAATGGACTCCTTGCACCAAAAAGTGCAGCCAAATGTCAATCTGAGGAGTTATTCTGATCAAAATCACCATTATCAGAAGGTTTATGCTTCCTGCGGTGGATTTCTTGTGCAGAATTGAAATTTTTGCTATTTAGGGAAAGCGAGCTGTACAAATCTCCTGGCAGAAGTCAGCTGCACACCGCATCTACGTGTTCGGCATTGTTTACTCCCGCAATGCGTAATCGCGGGCCCTTATTACGTACTTGCATTGTCAAACTCTCACTTTGCAAGATGGCGAGCCGCGTGACGTAATTGCGTTCGAAAAACTCTCGCTGGATCACGCAGCAAGATCGAAAATGGCTCAGCACACGCAAACCGGGAGAAAAATAACTCGGCGGACTCAGAATCGCGGTAAGTCAATGCCGTGCGCGGGATATTGTATTTTTCAAGCGCGACCAAGCAAAATATTTTGCAGCTTGCGAATTTGCGGATTTTTGGGCAAATTCGCGTGATTCGCGGACCGCAAATTTGCCAAAAATCCACAAATTCCGTGAACGAAACAGATTTTACGCCCACGCTTAAATGGAACCAAACCCCTTGACAAATTTCCTGTAGTACCCAGTCAGGCCCAAGAAACCTGTGACCTGAGTCTGGGTTGTTGGAGCAACCCAGTCCATTCTGATCTGGATTTTGCTCTGTAATGGGTGAACCTGGCCTCCACCTACAAGGTGGCACAGGTACACAACCTGACTCTGCCCTATATGGCACTTGGTAGCCTTGATAGTTTCTGCCTGCTCTTTGCAGGGCCTCCAAATCATTTTTCAGGTGGATCAGGTGATCTTCCCAGGCGGAGCTAAAGACAGCCATATCATCAAAATAAGCTGCACAGTAGTCATCCAGGCCTGAGAGGATTTTGAAATGTGGCAGGTGCATTTTTACGACCAAAGGGCATCACCACAAATTGATAATGCCCACTAGGGGTTGAAAATGCATTCTTTGGATTGGCCTCATCAGCTAACCTGATTTGCCAGTAGCCAGCTGTCAAATCAAATGTGCTCAGATGTTTGGCAGCGGCCAACCTATCTATGAGCTCATCTGCTCTAGGTATTGGATGGGCATCTGTCTTAGTGACAGCATTGAGACCTCTGTAGTCTACATAAAACCTCATCTCTCTCTTACCACCCTGGGTGTGAGGTTTTGGCACTAGGATTACTGGACTAGCCCAAGGGCTATCTGAAGGTTCAAATACTCCCAATTACAACATTTTCTGGACGCCTGTCCTGATACAGTCCCTGAAATGATCAGGTTGCCTGTAAATCTTATTTTTAACAGGTAGACTGTTCCCAGTGTCCACCTCATGAGTGCACCGGCTAGTCTGACTTTGAGTCAGTGAAAACATATGTCTGTATGCCTGCAGAACTTGTCTGCAGTCACTATGCTGTTGGTCAGTGAGGCTGCCTGCCAAGGCTACACCATCAACTGAACCATCATCAGGGTTCTGAGAGAGCAGGTCTGGGAGAGGGTCACTCTCTTCCTCCTGTCCTTCATCAGTAGCCTTGAGCAAGCCCATGTCTACCCTGTCAACATATGGTTTCAGTCTGATGACATGAAGCACCCTGTGGCGGCTCCTGGGAGTTCCAAGATCAACCAAATAGGTGACTTCTCCCTTCTGTTCAACAATAGTGTGGGGTCCACTCCACTTGTCTTGGGGAGCTGCTGGGGCCACTGCCTCCAACACCCACACTTTCTGTCCTGGCTGGTAAACAGTCAGTACAGCCTTTTGGTCATGCCAGGCCTTTTGCAATTCCTGACTTGACTCAAGGTTTTTGGATGCCTTGTTCATATACTCAGCCACCTGGGAGCAGAGACCAAGTATATAGTCCACAATGTCCTGCTTGGGAAGTTTGAAAGGTAACTCCCATCCTTCCTTCATCAGACAAAGGGGTCCTCTTACAGGATACCCAAACAAATGTTCAAAAGGGCTGTAGCCAACCCCCTTCTGTGGGACCTCTCTGTAAGCAAACAAAAGGCAGGGTAGCAGGATATCCCATCTTGGTTTGAGCTTTTCTGGGAGACCCTTAATCATACCCTTTAAGGTCTTGTTGAACCTCTCAATTATACCATTGCACTGTGGGTGATAGGGTCTGTTGAACTTATAGTTCACAAAATAGGTTGTTTGGGAGCTACCCTTTCTATCAGGAAAAGGATTGGGTCAACAATAGCAAAAATTCAGAATTCCTTCTCCTGGATTCACTATTTATCAAATCTTTAATTAGTCATGGGGTCTTCCCTAGAGAAGCAAGGGGGTTTGCAGTGTTACAGTAGTTACCAAATTTACACTTCAATGAAAATGGTGCCCATAGGTATCAGCAAAAACATGAAACAATAGTGTTGTTGTATAAAAATATTGATCAATTATTTATTTAAAAAACATAATGCAAACAATTTATAATAAGTCACAACATGTACAAAATTACAAATTTATTCTAGGTTTTTACAAACGCAAAAAACATTCATCATTTTAAAAAAGATTATTATTAAAACATCCTACTGTCAATTATACAATGGTTTTTGTTAAAAATTACTGGGACATAGGAACGAAAAAGTGTTCACTCCACACTCCCTCCACATTGCTGTCAAGTAACTAGACATGAAGTTTGCACCTCTATCTGATACAATCTCCTTAGGGAAACCCACTCTTGAGAAAACTCCCAAAAGGGCTCTTGCCACAACAGGTGCTGTAGTGGTCCTAAGTGGAATAGCTTCAGGGTATCTGGTGGCATGATCCACTTTCACCAGAATAAACCTGTGCACAGAGGCTGTTTGGGGATCCATTGGTCCAACAATGTCTATCCCAACTCTTTTAAAGGGAACCCCGACCACTGGAAGTGGTAGAAGGGGGGCCTTTGTAATGGTCCCTGCTTTGCCACTGGCTTGGCAGGTCACACAGGAGCAACAAAACTCCTTGATGCCTTCTGACATGTGGGGCCAGTGAAAATGTGGAACAAGCCTGTCCCAAGTTTTGTTCTGGCCAAGATGTCCTGCAAGGCGAATATCATGGGCTAGTGTCCAAAGGAAGCCCCTGAATGACCAACCTCCTGGAATCACCAGGCTAGGAGTCTCTACCCTCTGAATACAGGAGCCCTTCATCCAAGTAAACCTTATGGGTTCCACTGGCATTCCCTGCAGCCTCAGCAGCAGCTTGCTGTCTGAGGGGTTCACGAGAAGGGCAGTCCAACTGTACCTGGCTCAGATCTGCCCTAGAAGGTCCCCCTGTCCCAAGAAAACCGGCTCAAGCTCTTCTAGGACAGTTACTTCTCGGGGCTTACAATCAGCTTCCTCCGAAGGCTGATCCTCATCCTGAGGCAGGGGGGAAGGCACAGCCTTAACCCTACTGCTCCTTTTCCTAGGAGGCAACTGGTCCATTACTCCAGAATCCAGTGCCTGTTCAGTGTTCCAATGTTTGACCTGTGACCTAGTTACATCAAGAACATGTGCTGATATGCCCAACATTTATGCATGTGTCCTAAACTGCACTTCAGAGCAAGCTGAAGTCTCTAGGTCATTGCCAAGCAAACATTCTACAGGGAGATCTGAATTAACAACAACCTTCTTAAGGCCTGTTACCCCTCCCCAGGAGAAATTCACAACTGCCATACTGTTTGCAGTAGTGACATTGCTAGCATTGGTCACTAGGTAGGTTTCACCTAGTATGATCTGTCCAGGGTTCACAAAGTTAGTTATCACCATGGTGACACTAGCCCCTGTGTCCCTGTAAGCCTGTGCCTCTTTTTCATTGACTAAAATAGTTTTTCTGTACTTGCCCAAGTTATTGGACCTCACAAGGAAAGAAATATCCATGCCTCCATCACAGATCAAAACAGCTTGAGTTGGTCCTCCGATTAGGCCAGAGTCCATCTCAGTTCCCACGGTTAACCCTACTACACCCTTCTGTTGAGAACCAACACTTGGAACTGAACTAGGGGGTACAGTTGCCGTAGGGGCAATGGTGGCTGGAGCTGTCTCCTTTTCGGTGCAATCCCTGGTCCAGTGAGTATTACTTTTACAAACTTTGCATCATGGTTTCTGTTGGCCTTCTTCTTTTTAGATTGTTGGGAACCCCCACTATTAGATGTTTTTTGGGGACCTTGAGAAGACTTCTGATCTTTTGCTTTCTCCCCACCCTTTTGGTCTGGCTTCTTCTGGTCACCACCTTGGCTCTGTACCTTCTGCTTCACCCTGGTTCTGACCCATTTGTCTGCCCTCTTATCCAATTCTTGTGGAGAGGTCAAATTAGAGTCAACCAGATGTTGATGCAATAACTGGTTCTGACAATTATTAAGAATCTGTTCTCTCATAATAAGGTCATACAATCCTGTATAGTCACTTACTTTACTACCCAGTAACCAATATTCCAGAGCCTTAGTAGTACAATCTACAAAATCTGTCCAGTCCTGTGTCTGTGTCTTTTGGGTATCTCTGAACAACAACCTATTCTGCTCAGTGGTTAGGCCAAACCCATTTATTAGAGCACTCTTCAGGACAGTGTAGTTGTCAGCATCCTCTTCTCTAACAGTGAGGAGCTTGTCTCTTCCTTTGTCTGCAAAGGAGAGCCACAAGATTGCGGCCCACTGACTCTGGGGTACTTGCTTTTCTTTGCAGGCCCTCTCCAAAGCAGTTATCCACTTGTGGATGTCACCCCCAATCTGATAGGGAGGGCCAATCTTGTTTAGGTTTCTATGGTCATAAGACCTTTCCCTACCACTAGGTATTATGCTGCCATCAGTTGGCTCTAGCCCACACAATGTTCTCTCTCTTTCCAGAGCTAGGGTCTCTTTTTCCAGGGAAACTTGTTGCCTCTGGATCCTAAGCTTGACTTCTTTAATTCTAGCCTCATGCTCTCTTCTCTGAGGGGTTGTTCCACTCTATTGAGATGAGGCAGAGGACCCTATTGATGAACCAGAATAGTGAGATTCACCTGAGTGAGATGTCTGTCTTCTAGGGACACCAGTAGGCCTACCTCGGGGAATGAAGGAGTGACCCTCATGGCCATCTTCATCTCCAGTTAGTCCTGTCTCTCCCAGGTGTGGTTCATCAACCAGTTTCTGGTCTGCACCTTCCTCCTCCTCAGTGTCCAGGTGGGGTGCCCCACTTGGATCCTCCTCAAATGAGGAGTGGCCCCCTCTCCACTACCTATGGTATCTGGATCTGATTCTTTTGCTAAGTCATCTGACACCAGGATATCCATGAGGTATTGGGTGGTTGAACTCTGTCCTTGCCTTAATTTTCTTGAGACACAAAATCCCCTTAAGTCTTGGAATGTGAATGTGTCATATATAGATGTCTGCTCTCTGCTGACATCTGTCAGAGAAACACTACCTCTTGCCCTTAAGGCCATGACTAGTGAAGTGTGGTATGCGCACTTCCTAAACTACTTGTTTCCTACTAGAACCTCTCTAGAAGTTGTAGTCAGGGTGTGTTAACTGCTAAGCCCTTACCACCTACAACTGCTAAGTTCAGTAGAACTTATGTAATATAAGTCTTGATTCATATGTACCTACAGGTACCTTGATGTGATTTTTTAAATGATATTCTCAAGAATATTTGGTAAAACAATGCAACCTCTTATCCCATCCACTGCACACCAATGTGAGAAATTATCCTGGCATATGATGTCCACTAGTTCTAGTGCACACCTTGCACCAGTCTAATCTAACCTTATTGATGGTGGTCGTAAAGTCAACCTTATAGAAAGCTATCCTAGGGGTATTAATGGCAAGCAGTCTTCAGGCTTAGACTTCAGAGAGCAAATTAACCCCTTCGATGCTCATGACGGAATGGTTCCATCATGAGCATCGGTCGCTGTGTGCTTATGACGGAACCTTTCCGTCATGACCACATCCATGAATGGAATGTTCAGCACTGGGGGAGAATCAGCGCCACAGGCACTGTGTTAAGCTAGTTGTTTTCCCAATTATAATCCCTTGAGTACGAAATGAAAGCACACCACATAAGGTATATATCAAATATATATGTATTTATTAAAAAAAAAAAACTCTGGACTCTTTATGAGGTCAGGGGTAAAAGTACAATACAAGGAACTTAATTAGCATATGATAAGTTGCACAGTGTACATTTTGCCCTAGGGGCCTCACAAACCATATACTAAAATAGTGTTATAAGAACCACGTGGGAAATAGAAAGCAGTCCTGGGGCCTGTGGAATCGCTGAGGCTACTCAGGACAATCAAAGGTTAGGATGTAGGAGGCCCATGGGAGATGAGTGCAGTGTCTAAACACAGCTGCAGGTTACACTTGACTTTCTATGGGAAACAAAGAAGTTACAATTTTACAATTTAAGGACACTTCTAAATGAACTACGATGAAACCCTTTTAGACTTAGACACTAGGAGGCCAATACCATTGAGACTACCAGAGTACTCGTGTTACCTCACCCGCGGAAGCCGGGTACATAGATCTGCCATAGGAGTGACTTATAGGTGTATTTGTGTCTATATGTCTATATAGATATATGTATACTATATCTAAGTAAGGGGTGATTACACCACCTTACCCAGGCTGTGTGCACAGATCTGTGGTGTCAGTTTGGAAGGCAAACCAGGGGTGGCACAATACATGCTGCAGCCACTGGTAGGCCTAGGGTGCACCTATGCCCTGGGTACCTATGGTACACTATGCAGGAGCTCACAAGGGTGGCCCAGTAAAAAATCTGATATGTACCTAAAGTGCATGGTATCAATTTTGAGAGAGAACAGCTGAGCTTTGGGCCTGATTAGCAGGTCCACAGCCACACTACAGTAAAACAACCAGAGAATCACAGCAAAAAGTGGGGGTCACCACAGGAAGCAGACCCAACTCTCCTAAGTCAGTATCAATCAGTCAGTGTCAGTCAGTGTCAGTCAGTCAGTGTCAGTTAGTGTCAATCATTCAGTGTCAGTCTAGGGCATATAAGCAATATTGTGCTACGTTGTGAAACCTTAATTGAACACCCGCCTCTAACCGCATGTCAGCAAAGCATAGTCTTGCTAGGACTCTTGAAGTTGTTTCAATGCACAGTGTGGCACATGGAAGGGATTAACAAACAGATTTTGCATTGTGCAGTTAATTCAAGCAGCAGTCCCCTACATCATTCATGCATTCATTTCCACCTACCCTCTCCTCCCATATATTACCAGTAATATCTCACCAGAGGCGATGTTGTGCTGCATAATCTAGCGCCTGGAAGCAATATTGTGCTATGTTGTGATACCCTAAACAAACGCCTACCTCAAACTGCAGGTCAACAAAGCATGGTCTTGCCAAAACTCATGAAGTTGTTTCAATGCACAGTGTGGCACATGGAAGCAATGGAATTTTAAGTGGAAGATGGAATTAATTAATTAGTCAATGATTGTGGAAAAGTATATGCGTTTCCATAATCATCGACTAATTCATTAAAACTCCTGCTGCCCTTCCAGGCTCTATCCCAGCACCGCACCTTCTCTGAACAAGTTCTCGACTTTCGCAAAGGCAGCCGCTTGTTTATAATTGCAGAGCGCTTTCACTTTAAGGCAAAGTGCGATAAAAAAATAAACATGCGGCTGACTTTGCCAAAGGCGAATGGTAACAAAAAAGTGCGTAGCGGCTAATTAGGAGACACTGTCTCCTGCCGCCAGTAAGAGATCCAATCCTGCTGGGCGTGGATAAAAGGAGACAGGGCGGCAACAATGAGGGATTGACAAGCTTTTGGGGCAATTATTGCACTGCCTTTCGCATAATTCGTGACGCCAAACAACGCACACAAATCAAAACTAAAGGCAAAGCTGGGAAACTGCTTCTGGAATCGTAACGATTCCAAAAAGCCTCGTATGACGAGAGCAGCGCATGTGCTGATTATGTCACTCTAAGACCTAAAAGAGCTTAAAGGGACCACTCTCTCTTAGATAACAAGTCTAGGAAATAAAGGAGGGACAAGTGAAGGGATCCGAGAATCCCCGGAGGTGGGCACAGTAAATGCTACCAGGGGAATGTCCGCCCCAAGTTAAATAAATGTCCAAATAAAGATAAATCTAACGCAAAATGCAGAGAGAGCCTCCTACATTTACATCCGATATACACAGGGTACTTGGATCAAAATGTACCCGAAAGAAACAGTAGACACGCAGTAGTTGCAACCATCCAGCGGCTAACGGGGAAGGGTTTCCCACCGGCTATAGTGAAAAACAGCTGAGCACAGCAAGATGCAATCAGATAGTTTAAATAGAGGAAACAATTACGGTGGAGCTTCGGAGACCTGGAAGTTGGACTCCCACCCACAAGCTGCATTAGAACTAGAGAAAGGACAACCATAAAGTAGAAAGGACACGTGTACACGGGTGCCATGATGGACAGGGGTTTAAATGAATAGGTCTAAGTCCATATGGCCCGAGTTTGTGGGCAGGACTTATTAAACACTAAGTAAAGAGAGCACAAAAGGCATAATATTCAGAGTATCAAATGGGTGAAGGTTTTCACAGCATCTCAAGAGATGCAAGAAAGTCTGTATAACGAACGCACTGAACAGAAAGAAGGGGGGATAACAACAAATTCTCCGAATGGACGAAAGTCCAAGTTGGGACAGAACCTACAATAAAGTGGCATCTGGAGAAGACAAATCCATGCCAGGAAAAAGCCAGACTAGGCAGGCCCACACCATCACTAGAAATAGGATGTATAAAGGATGAGGACTCAATCCAAGGAGGACAAACCCACAGTCTGTGCATTTGCACACGGGTGCATCTTCGCACAGGAGTGTAGCCATGTTGAAAATGAACGCTTAGTGTTACATGTGTCCAATACGCACAAAGTGATGCACTCATGCGTGGTGAGTTCATGAAAAAGTTTGTATAACTCTTGCAGCAAACAAAATAAGATGCGTTTCAGCAGTTTGCCCTTGTTGGCCCTTTGCCAGGACTCGCGTATCAAGCAAAACTCCTCGTGAAAAGGGGTTGATTGTTTATTAATTGATGAAATGTTGGTACTTGACATAAGCAGCAGGAGGATTAAGTCAATATGGACAACCAAGATGGATCGCACACCACTAGCCTCTCCTCCGGTCGCCCCTTGGCACTCTGGTACATGTAGTGCATGTAGATGGACGAGTAAAAAGTAGTACACCACAGTTGGTGTGAGTAGTTACTCATTATCTCCAAGTTCTCTGGACCCGAGACATGGCCCAGGTTTTGGTATAGTTTCCCTCGTCAGCAGATCAGTGTTTGGGGTGGATGAGAAGGCCGCCAAGTAACCGTCACAGGCCCTGATGCCTCTCCGGCCCGCAGGTGCGTCTCCAAAGAGCTCGTCAGCTCAGGGCTCACGGGAGCTGTTTAAGTACAACCAAGATGGATCGCACACCACTAGCCTCTCCTCCGGGTCACCCCTTGGCACTCTGGTACATGTAGTGCATGTAGTTGGACGAGTAAAAAGTAGTTCACCACAGTTGATGCGAGTAGTTACTCATTATCCCCAAGTTCTCCGGACCCGAGACATGGCCCGGGTTTCGGGACAGTTTCCCTCATCAGCAGAGCAGTGTTTGGGCTGGATGAGAAGGCCGTCAAGTAACCGTCACAGGCCCTGATGCCTCTCCGGCGCGCAGGTGCGTCTCCAAAGAGCTCGTCAGCTCAGGGCTCTTGGGAGCCGTTTAAGTACAACCAAGATGGATCGCACACCACTAGCCTCTCCTTCGGGTCGCCCCTTGGCACTGTGGTACATGTAGTGCATGTAGATGGACGAGTAAAAAGTAGTTCACCACAGTTGGTGCGAGTAGTTACTCATTATCCCCAAGTTCTCTGGACCCGAGACATGGCCCGGGTTTCGGGACAGTTTCCCTCGTCAGCAGAGCAGTGTTTGGGGTGGATGAGAAGGCCGCCAAGTAACCGTCACAGGCCCTGATGCCTCTCCGGCGCGCAGGTGCGTCTCCAAAGAGCTCGTCAGCTCAGGGCTCATGGGAGCCGTTTAAGTACAACCAAGATGGATCGCACACCACTAGCCTCTCCTACGGGTCGCCCCTTGGCACTCTGGTACATGTAGTGCATGTAGATGGACGAGTAAAAAGTAGTTCACCACAGTTGGTGCGAGTAGTTACTCACTATCCCCAAGTTCTCTGGACCCGAGACATGGCCCGGGTTTCGGGACAGTTTCCCTCATCAGCAGAGCAGTGTTTAGGGTGGATGAGAAGGCCGACAAGCACCCGTCACAGGCCCTGATGCCTCTCCGGTGCGCAGGTGCGTCTCCAAGAGCTTGTCAGCTCAGGGCTCACAGGAGCCGTTTAAGTACACCCAAGATCGATCGCACACCACTAGCCTCTCCTCCGGGTCACCCCTTGGCACTCTGGTACATGTAGTGCATGTAGATGGACGAGTAAAAAGTAGTTAACCACAGTTGGTGCGAGTAGTTACTCATTATCCCCAAGTTCTCTGGACCCGAGACATGGCCCGGGTTTCGGGACAGTTTCCCTCGTCAGCAGAGCAGTGTTTGGGGTGGATGAGAAGGCCGCCAAGTAACCGTCACAGGCCCTGATGCCTCTCCGGTGCACAGTTGCGTCTGCAAGAGCTCGTCAGCTCAGGGCTCACAGGAGTCGTTTAAGTACAACCAAGATGGATCGCACACCACTAGCCTCTCCTTTCAAAGTCACCAATTCAATATCAGTAGAAGAGAAACACTGATCCTAAAGGCACAACAGGATGATGATATTATTCTAATATGTGAAGTGGTTTTGGGTGGTAACATTGTCACCCTTTTGATTATATGGTTGAGATCCAAAGACAACTACTCCAACAACTTCCAAACCACTCTGAACGTGCTGGCTGTCCACCCTCATGCGGTGATATTGCTGCTTTCTTCTCGGAGAAATCAAGACTCCTCTCTGCTGACCTCGCCTCTAAGAAGGCTCTATTGCCTCCCTCAGGTGCTGCTTCCCCCTTTGGCCCCTTTGATAAGGACAAACTGACCACCAAGAACACTAGGAACAAGGCGTTGTAGGGTACCTTTACCCCTTTTAGTGAAAATGACATCCACAAGATTCTTCAGAATATCAACCCCTCCAACCACTTTAGCGACCCCTTGCCCGCGGCTATCTTCAAAGAAATCATGAGTGCACTCATACCCACCTGTACAAGGATAGTAAATTCTTCTCTCTCACACAATGCATGATCCCCAGTTGCCTAAAAGCAGCTCAGGTTTCACCTATTTACAAAAAAAGTAATGCTGACAAATCTGATCTCAATCATTTCTGCCCCATTTCCAACAACCCCACCCTAGCCAAACTTCTAGAAACTTTGCACTCACATAGAGAACTATCAACTTCTCTTCTAGACCAACATCAATCTAGTTTCAGGAAGGGACACATCACTGAATCGGATCTCACCCACGTTATGAATGACATTTTAAATATGCTTGACAAAAAGGAATCCTGCCTCCTGATTCTCCTTGACCTTTCCTCCGCTTTCGATGAGGTTAATCATGACAACCTTCTAACTATCCTGTAAAATAGAATGAGTTTTGCTGTTCAGGTGTTACAATGGTTCTCGTCTTTCCTGCATCACAGATCACAAAGAGTCAAGGCAAACCACTCCCTCCACTAGCCCTTTCCTGTACTCATTGGGGTCCCTCAAGGGTCTGCCCCATCTCTCATCCTATTCAACATTCTCCTGGAACCTCTTGCTAACTCATTAAACTCTTTGAACATTCTCTTCCACATGTATGCGGACGACTCGCAACTCTATTTGAAAATCTCATCCTTGGATGACATCATCTCCCTAAACACTACTCTAACGTCTACTCAAAACTGGTTAATGGAGAACCACCTCCTGCTTAACACTTCCAAAACAGAATTACTGCTCATTTCCCCCAAACCACATCCCCAAGATAGACCTATGGCTACGTCACCTCACTGCTTTCAATTGTACTCCTCTCATCATAGACTCAGCCAAATCCCTAGGACTCACCATGGACAAGCACCTGAATATGAAAAAATCATATCAGCAATGTATGTAAGGGAGCAAACCAATCGTTGAGGTCACTCAGAAATATCAAGCCTTTCCTTCGACTAAAGGATTTCAAGCAGGTAGTCCAAGCGATTGCCTTGCCGAGGCTTGACTACGGCTGCGCTACTCTCTGTGGCCTACCCAAATACGCCCTGGCACCACTATGGTCAACTCTGAACGCAGCGGCTAGACTGGTCACAGGCACCAAAAGATACGATAATATATCCCCAGTCATAAAATCTCTCAATTGGCTACCCTACGGAGCTCGAATTCAGTTAAAGATTGCTGTTCTGGCTCACAAAGCCCTTCACTTCAATACTCCCAGGTACCTTGCGCTAAAATGTCAACTATCCTGTGGTTCTAGAGCCTAAAGGAAGTGCCACTACCTTCCTCCTGAAACCACTTAAAAAAAAAAAAGAACTTGTCACAGAGCCTTCTCTGGCAATGCACCAAAGATTTGGAACTCTCTTCCACCAGAAGTACGCAGAATATCTTCAAGAAGGCTTTCAAATTGGAAGCTAAAGGATTCTTTATGAACAAATTTTTACCCTAAGAGGGATACGTTCACCTGCTTGGATGTTGATACTGCATTTTTTTTATTCCTCCCATTCATATTGTAAAGTGCTCTGTTATCCTTCGGGATCTTGTTTGCGCGGTATAAAACTTTTATCAATAAAATAAATAAATAACTGCAGGAGGGCAATTGGCATGAGAAACGAAGAGATAATCCTATACCACCTATACTAGAAGCATTATTGCTAAACCTATGGAATGGAAGGAATGTGGTCTAATATCTGACTATGAATACTCATTGCTGAAGGTCTGCAGCCCTTGATACTCATGTATTTATGTTTTGCCTAAAAATACATAAGGCAGGTCCCTTCCCACTTGTCAAACCAATTATCTTATGCAATGGATCACTAACAGAGAACATGGTGCAAAATGTGTTATGTTTCTCCAGACCCCTGTGCAAAATCTTCCTTCGTATGTACAAAATAGCAAACATGTACTTGGTAAATAAAGTGACTTTGAATGAGATAGGGATATCTTGATGTTTTCAAGCTTTGAAGTGATTAGCTTGTACATCTGTAACAAACATGAATCTGGTATAGGGGCATTAAGAGATACTCGTGGTTCTCACGGAATGTAAGCAATCTGGAACATAATCAGATGCTGCTGGGAATGGCTCACATCATTCTAACAAACAAAATTTTTTTACATGATGGAGACTGGTATCTACAGAAACAAGGGACCATGATGGGTTCCGGTTTTCTCCCTCATATGCAAACTTGTTTATGGGTTTATATGAGGGAGAGTATTCTTGGGGCCCAAATCCTAAACAGTGGATGGATAATATAATAATTTTGGGGCTAGATGTATCAACGGTATACTCGTCCTTTGGAGTGGTACATTGACTAACCGAAAGAAATTTTATACCTTTCTGAATAGCAATAGGTTCAATGTACATTTTTCTATGAAAAATGATAAACTCAAAATAGAGTTTTTGGACCTATTATTCAAATGTCATACATAGTTATTTATTCAGAAATAACACAGGGTTCATCAGATCATGGCATGCGACAAGCTTGCATCCTGGATCTACCATCTGGTCAATTCCCTATGGTGAGATAGTGCATGCACATCTCATCTGTAGCCAAGAAGAGAATTTGAGAAAGATAATCAATGAGATTTAGGCATGTTTCCAAGAAAGGGGCCTTGATGCAAAATTGAAATGAGTGAACACCTTGCATGCTAACTCCACTAGTCATGCGCCTAAGAAAAGAAGGAATAGTGAGGTTGCATTTATTAAGCAGTTTAATATTACAGTTCGCACAATTATAACATTTTAAGGTGACACTGACACATTCCCGAAGGTTTGGTATACATGAAGAAGATGTGTCATCCAAGTCAAGGGATATTTTTTAGAAGGGTAAGGCAATTAAGATTCAACTATGCCCAATATAATGTTAAAAGTAACAAGCTTAAAAATGAGACTTGGGTTCCAACTAAACCAAAGCGTTTTATACCTGTGGCAAATTTAGAAGGAAGAAGACACTTGATTTGTGCTATAATAATAAGAACAATAATAAAATAATAGTTTTATGAACTATGACACAATACACACTGTCTATGAATTGGGGTGTGCCTGTGAAATGATTTATGTGTCTAATTGTATTTATAAGCACAGGTGCACCACATATGAGGATTGTACAAACTGAGTCACAAGTTTGTCATGGTCCATTCCTGGGTCCCCCCCTAGGGGTCATTTAAGCAAAGACATGTGTACCCGGCTCTAGTCATATGGACACGAAGAGGACTAGGAGATATAAGATTTGCATGTACTTAACAAATAATGTACTCTTTCACATTTTCTCGATTATGATACTTTTTATGTTAGACAGTGCTAGACCCACCGTCTATAAGTATATACTAAAATCCAATACATATATACTCTCTTCACAGTTTAGACCTCAGCTCCTTATCCGTCGTATCCTAAACAGGAACCTGGTTTCCTTCAATAATAAAGCGATATTTTTGAAATGTAAGTGACCATTCCTCTTTTTCTCCTCCCCATATAGCCACCCACCGCATCATGAATGACAGGGAGGTGGGTAGGAACGGGCCTAATTAGATCAATGTGAAAAGTGTCGCTCCCAGACTAACACACTTTTCTTTGCTTCTTCTTATATTCTTTGGAATAGATGCAACAAGGCTGTATATAACACAGCAATCATCGTTACGATTGTCCATCTTTACACAACCTGCCGAACTGCTCAAGAAAAATCATCTTCTTTAAGCTCAACTCGGTAGGTCTTTAGTTAAACACCATTCTTACCATCTAATGTTCTTGCCCTAGTGTTGCCATGGCTCAGTATGCATCTTTCTTTTTCTTTTTCTACTACAATACTTTTTTTCGAATACGACATTGTTTTTGCATGAATTGTAAAGGCATAGGATAGTTTTACCGCTGGATCACTAGAGTTGTCTCTCCTCTATTTTTAAATGTATTTTTCTTATACTTAACCCATTGTATGTTGGCATCAGGAACTGAGAAAGACTCAATCAACAAAAAGCTTTGAGTATACAACTTTGTAAGGGGTTTGGGGAAGCTATGGCTATTGTCCAGGCCCCAGTTTGCGTGCCTATTTCAAAATAGAATTAGATATTGTAACACTGGCAGTTAGGTGTTTTAAACGTGTGATTATTGTAGCTCGGCTGAGCTTGCAGATATTTCATGATTTTAATGGTGTGTTTATATGTTTTGTTTTTGTTACAATACAGCCCTGAAGAAGTCCCATTGGGGCCGAAACGCATTGGCTGTTCTCTTTTACAAATGGAACAATAAAGAGAAATCTTTTTTGAAAAAATTAGACATTACTCTTAGTATCTTTTGTGACTCAGTTTGTACAATCCTCATATGTGGTGCACCTGTGCTTATAAATCCAATTATGTTAAAGTTCTGTATGGAACTATCACTTTGATGGTGGGTGACTATCGGTGTGCACACAGACCCTTTCCTCAATTATAAAGGGCAAATTATCACTTTGGTTATTTTGGTTAGGTGCAGTGGTAAAGAAGGTTCCACCATCCCTTTAGCTTTAAGATTTATGTGTCTAATCAAAGAGAACTAGTCTAACTGGATGTGATATACGGCTCAAAAACTGTATGGTAGATGATGGGGGGCGGAGCTAGCCGGCATCGATGGCAGACGCGTAAGAGCGAGGCTCCTCACAATCACCCTACAAAATCCGTCAAAATATCCTAATTAGGTTGTGGCTTTGTCCAGAAACGGCAGGGATCACCTCCGCACCCCTCGATTCAGCCCCGGTGCGACATTCGGTGAGGGACACACCCGGAATTCGTGCAAACCAGGCTCCTCCCGCGAGCGCCGGACCAGGCCGAAGCCACCGGTCTTTCCTATACGGGGACCCGCACTGCATCACCCGACGTGCGGCTGCAGCGGAAGCCGGCTCTCGGAGCCCGCCGGAGGCCCGGACAGTGTCACCTTGCTT
Organism: Lissotriton vulgaris; assembly: GCF_964263255.1. Taxonomy (NCBI): domain Eukaryota; kingdom Metazoa; phylum Chordata; class Amphibia; order Caudata; family Salamandridae; genus Lissotriton; species Lissotriton vulgaris. Next base: position 455,212,776 of record NC_141696.1, on the reverse strand, counting down.
TAGCCCCTGGACCCAGGAGCGGACACCGGAGGATCGCCACAGGGATCGGAGGCAGGAAGGAGCCCTCGAGGCGATGGTGAGCCTTACCGGGGCACCAGGGAAGGGGTTGTAGCAGAGTGGCCATCGCTCCCCCGTCACTCTTTGGTGCCGGAGGCCTCCCCCGGTGACAAGACCTGCCCCGACTGGGAAGTCGACTCCCGAGCGGAAAGGAGGGGAATTTCTACGCTAGCAGCGGGAGTCTGGCAACTGTGGAGCCCCCCTGACTCCGAGACGCCGGTTTGAACTCGGACACGGCTGTAACGGCTCGGAGTGTGGAGGACAGCTTGGCCCACCTTGCTTGGGGGCATGCACGGCCTGACACAGGGGTGGATCGGACGCTTTGGGGGCACAGCCCCGTTCTGTTGGCCCCCTGAGGTGCAGATATTGGGGACAAATACGAGCTGATGACGCACTGAGGGCCCGGGGGGAGCATTCTCACACAGCGCCAGGTCCATCCCGAGGATTCGCGGGAAACGTGACCGGTTGAAGACCCCTGAGGCGAGTGCGGCCCGCGCGGCTGCAGAGCACACAAGAGCAGCCATGGGAAAGGGGGATAGAACGCAGACAAAACTATCCTTCGACCAGCGCCGACAGAAGGAGCCGGAGCCGCGAGCAGAACGCATGCCATCTCCCAGTGGGGAGCCGTGGGGCTCTCTCTGCGTGGAGATTAAGGGGATGCTAACGACGATGGAAAAGGGCCTTCAAGAAGGCATGTCGGCCATTGGTACCAAAATTGACGCGCTATCCTACCGGATGGATCGTATGACCGAGAGAATGGACAAACATGCGGAGAGGCTGGACATGAAGGAGCGCCGCTTGACCGAGGCCGAGGAAGCGCAGACGGAGTGGGACAGTGACCGCAAGCAATTCAGTAGACTGCTGCAGGTCATCCAGGACAAGTCCGAGGACTTGGAGGCGCGCTCTCGGCGCTCCAACATCCGCATCACAGGAGTAGCAGAGGCAACCCAAACGGGTAAAATGGAACTGTTCATAGAAAAACTCCTGGTGACGCTCCTGGGGGAGGGCACCTTTTCGCCAATGTTCATCGTGGAACGCGCTCACCGCACTCTTGGTCCACGTCCCCCCCCCCAGAGACAGAGACGCGGCCCTCAGAACAACCCGGAGAAAGGGAAATTACAGTACGAAGGAATGGACATATCACTGTACCCTGATTTCACGGCAAAAGTCCAGGAGGAGAGAAGGCGCTTTGCCCCGCACAAACAGCAGCTCCGCGATCTTGGCCTGGATTACGCCATGTTGTACCCGGCAAGGACGCTCGCACTTTTTCACTGACCCTAAAGAATTGCAGAAATCTCTGAAGATATGGGCTAGAGAAAGGCGGGGGAGTCCGGAGACCCAGTCGGCGGAGTCTGGTGGTAACAACGATCTTGAGGAGCAGGATTGAGTCGGGTGTGGAGGTCGGAGGCTCGAGGATGAACATCAGCTTGTCGAACTGCACGACGAGCCCTCGGGAGCACCGGAGACGCTCCCAGCGCCTTGTCGGACTCTGACGGATGGACCCGACAAGACCATCTCTGGGGGAGATCTTTACATGATAGGGCTGTGCAGTTGTGAGGGCGCTCTACTTTGACACTTGTGATATGTGGGGCAGCATGAAACGAGGCGCCTTTACGCCGGGGGGGGATCAGCCGCGGGTAGTTCCTTCGGGCGGGAGGGGGGATTCCTGACATTCAACTGTTTAAAGTACTTATAAGCCACTGCCGACTCATATAGGGAGTGTGATGGTGGAGGGGCAGAATTGTGACACTTCCTTGTGGAGCCAAAGAGGAGGAGAAAAGCAGTGGAACTTATTTGGCGACCTCTGCCCTAGCGCTGTCAGCAGTGATGGCCCACAGTGGGCCTAGTTTGGGGATTCAACGTGGGTTTCTTTCGGTGAGGGGAGGGGGGGGGCAGGGGACTCGGTCAGACCAGGTTGGGGTTGGTTGGCTGTGGTAGGGGGGGGGTGTTTGGGAGTTCAGGGGTGGGGTATTCTAGGTGGGCGAGCCCCAGGTGAGCTCCAAACTGTTACTTTGAAGGTGGGTGTTTTGCTATTGCTGCATGTTCTGAGTAATTGGTGTTCTGCTGTGCTGCTAAATAGCCGCCGGGCCGGGACGCTCGAGCTCCTGGATACAAACATGGCCGTATGCTACACAACTTTCCACGAGGTACGAGTGTTATGGTGTGTCACTCCCTGCGCTGTTAGAGCCCGGCTTGTGTTGGGGGTGCGGTGTGAGACACTGAAAGCACACGAGGAGCGTCACTGCCACGATTATGGCTAACACTCAACCTGGGGACTCGGCTGGGGAAACTGAGTCCCTCAAAGCAATGACTTGGAATGTTAGAGGGCTCAACGATTATCGTAAGCTGCGCAAGGTCCTACACTACCTGCAAAGGCACCAGATAGACCTGGCCTTACTGCAGGAGACGCACCTCCCTAACACTAGTAAGAGGCTCTCTCATAAGGGGCTCCTGGGAAACACTACGCATGCGGGCTTCACCACACATGCACAGGGGGTCCTCACATGGGTTAATCCTAGGTCCAAATTGCACCTCACACTTTTATGTGCTGACCCGGAGGGAAGGTTCGTGTTAAGCAGATGTGTGGGTAAAGGACACGATTTAGTGGTCATGAATGTGTACGGACCCAACTATGACTCTCCTGACTTTTATGGGGCGGCGGCCAGACATTGTGCGGAGTTGAATTCCTCCAGGATGCTTGGGGGGGGGGGGTTTAACTTGATCTTTGACACTGAGCTGGATAGGTCTGCAGGTCCCCCTAGACGTCCGGCTGCTGCAGCATTGCAAATGCAGGCTGAGATGGTTCAACTGGGGCTAGTGGACATTTGGAGGGAGAGGAACCGCGACAGGGGGGGATACACTCACTACTCTGCTTACCACAATATCCACACCAGGATAGATTACTGGATGGCTACGCACTCCCTCCTAGAGACAGTGCGGAATTGTAAGGTGATGCCCCGCACGCTGTCAGACCACTCCCCATTACTGTTGATTCTCAATTCCCCCAGGCGAAGGATCCCTCCATTCACATGGCGTTTCCCCCCATACTCGCTGCTGGACGAGCCATTCAGGGGTGAACTGGGTGAGGAGATAGACATGTTCTTTGCAACAAATATAGGGTCGGTGGATAGTTTTCGTACTGTGTGGGAGGCCTTTAAGGTCTGCATCAGGGGGGTGGCAATGGCTAATCACTCCAGTGTTTTGAAAGCCATTAGACAGAAATTGACACACTTAGAAGGGCAAATAGCCAAACTAGAGAGGCAACACATGGCGGGCATAACAGCAGAGGGATCCGGAGACTTACAAGAGCTCCTTAAGGAGTTCAATGAGGAGGCAGACAGGGAAGTACGTCATCTGGGCAAGTATGCGACAGCGCGCGTGTATGGTGAGGGGGAGCGACCTGGCTCACTCCTGGCCAAGATAATGAAAGGTGCCAGGAGACGACAAGTCATTACAGAGTTGAATTCGGTCGCGGGAGACCTGCTCACGGAGGAGGGGGAGATTCTCTCTGAGTTCAGAAACTTGTACGCGGAGTTGTACACTACCAAGATATCCGGGGTTGAGGACCAAATTGATAACTACCTCAGCTACATCAACATGCCGTTCCTCGAGAACTGGCAGAGAGACTTCCTGATGTCCCCAATACAGGTCTGACAGTGCCCCCGGGGCGGACGGCCTGACTGTTAGCTTTTACAAAGCATTTAAAGATAAGCTTCTCCCACACCTATCCTCCCTATTTGACGATATCTGTGAGGAAGGCACCGTGCCGCCCTCCATGAGAGAGGCAATAATTGTTACAATACTTAAACCGGGTAAGCCTCACACCCATGCAGGTTTGTACCGCCCGCTGTCCCTCCTCAATGTGAATGCCAAACTGTTTGCTAAGGTGTTGGCAGCTCAGTTAGCGATGGTTGCCCCTGAACTGGTAGCCCCTGAACAGGCGGGCTTTATACCGTCACGCAATCTCACCTACAACATACGAACTGTGATGGGGACTATCCAACACACGCAGCAGGACTCCAAGGCTATCGCGGTGTTCCTGGACATGGAGAAAGCGTTCAACTCTGTGGAGTGGCCATTCCTGAGCAGAGTCCCTAAGAAACTGGGCCTGGGCGACCTCTTCCTACAACTACTGGGTGCGCTCTACCACAAGCCCACTGCTCGAGTCCGTCTAGGTGATACTGTTTCGGAGCCGTTTGACATCAGCAGGGGCACTAGGCAGGGATGCCCCCTCTCGCCGTTACTCTACGCTCTGGTGGCGGAACCCTTGGCCTGTGCGATCAGGAAATATCACTCCTATGAGGCCATCAATTATCCCACTTACAAGATAGGGATATCTACATATGCTGATGATACCTTACTTTACGTCAGGGACCCGGCTAATAACCTCTCCTCGGTTCTGAAGGAGGTGGTGCGCTTCGGAGCACTCTCAGGACAAAAGGTGAACTGGTCCAAATCAGTCGCATTCCCTCTTACTCCCGTGACCGCCCCCTTCGAGATGGAATACCCGCTCCAATGGTCGACAGAGCCGATCCGCTACTTAGGTATAATGCTACATACTGACCCCGAAGTCATGATTAGAGAGAATTATGGCGTTGCCTATAGTAAACTGGCCGACAATGTTGAGATCTGGAGCAAGCTACCACTATCCCTAATGGGACGTATTGCTATAATGAAAATGGTGGTTCTCCCTAGGTTTCTGTTCCTCTTCAACAACATCCCGATCGTATTATCTAAGGCCTTCTTTGCCACACTAACCAAACTTCTTGTCCGCTTAGCCTGGGGTGGCAAACAACCGAGAGTGAAATGGGAGATTCTTAAGCTACCGTATGAGCAGGGGGGCCTGGCCGCTCCAGACATGGAACGGTATTACAGAATTGCGCAGGCCACCCACCTCCACACGTGGATCCACGGAAGTCCGGATATTCCACATGTGATATTGGAAAGGCTGTTTGCGGACCCGGTTCCCCTCCCGACGACCATCTGTGGCCCAATGGACCGCAGAGTAGGGACATTGGACTCTCTATTGACCACTAATCATGCATGGCACTCCATACTGCGGAGGCAAGATAAAGTCCTGCTATTCGTGCTGAACATGCCTATCCACTGGGCGCTATGGCTCCCTACATTGGTGGAAACGGGGGTCTGCAAGGCTCTTAGCAGACTCGGTGCCCACACAATGGGGGACCTGTTTGAACATGGGAAAGTCAAGACGTGGGAGCAGCTGACGCGGGGAGGGACGAGGCCTTTGTTGCTCTAGCGCTTCCAATTCCATAGGGTAAGGAGTGCATTCCAGGAACTGCTGGGCCCTGACCTGGAGGAACCACCGGAAGTTCCGGAGCTGACATATGTCATTGCCTCGGCGGCACCTCAAAAACTCATAACGAAGCTCTACAAAATAGGACACGAACATACGGCGTTGCATTACACTAAAGCGCGTTTGGCCTGGCAAACCGACCTAAATACCCAAATAGACGACAGCATGTGGACATATGGCTGCACGGCCTGCAGGAAAATTTCATTAAACGGACGACATCGCCTGGTCCACTTCAAATACTTGCAACGTGTCTATTACACGCCGGAGAGGCTACACAGGTATGGGCCGCGTGACACTCCGGAGTGTGAAAGGTGCCGCGCCCCTGTGGCTGACTTCCTACATATGGCCTGGGCTTGCCCGAGTGTGCAGAGATTCTGGCATAAGGTGTTTGCCGAAATGAGTACTATAGTAGAGTTGGAGCTGGTCATGGACCCTGCTCTTGCCCTTCTGGGATTCACGAAAAAGGTACCGGTAGCGGTGAGAAAATTGGTGGGCCTGGGCATGCTCCTTGCAAAAAGAGTGGTAGTGATGTGTTGGATGAGGGGCCCCCCACCGACGCTGAAAAGATGGTCCACTGACATGTTGTATTGCAACACGCAATCAGAGCTTCATGGCGAGTTGCTCCCACCCATGAGCCGACCTAGGAACTTCTGGGGCCTGTATCAGACCTACTTACACGCTAAGGACTCGGACGAGGAACCCACAGCGCGGGAGGGGGAGGGACAACCAGAGCCACTTGATGCAGATCCATCAGTAGGGCAGGAATAGTGTGGCGAGGCCGAGTCACACCATGGACACAGACTCCGGTGGAAGCAGTCACCGATGCGGTTGTTCCGCCTCTGGTCACTAGACGGAGGGACAGGGAACGACTGGGGGTGGCGATCCGTGAGGTGAGCACACAGGACTACCTTGTAGATTTTGCAGCGAGGGTCCGCACTACAGTCACTGCACTCACACATTTACATACAAGGAGCAGCAACTGGGGAGTTGGTGGGTCGGGCAGTTGTACGGGGGAGGGTGGGGGGGTGAAAACGTTAAAATGTACTGCTATATATTAACATGCACAGAGCGGAGCTATGTCTGCCAAAAGAGTAGTTTTTTTAATACATGCTTTGTATACTTTTCGCCCTTATTGTCAATCATCTTGTAGACAAGTTTCAAGTGATGCCGGCCTGAGATGGGTTGAAGCCGGACAGCTCTGTATGTATTGCATTGTGCCATCCAAATAAATAAATAATAAAAAAAAACTGCATGGTAGATGATGAAAAGAAAAGAAAAATCTCATTTCTTTTTATAAAGCCCTCACCCACTAACCTAGTTGGTGGCATGCTTCATTATTGGACCCACCCAGTAATACCAAGTGTGTCCCAGGTGTGCTACAATGCCTGTATTATAGCGGAGCTGGTGGTATATTACTGAGTGTGCTGTGATGGTGTCGTGAGAGTAATAGTTTAAAAACTGTCTAGGGGTCCTATTACCCAAAGGGGTTATCTTTAATGATTGGGCCTCTGGCAGTAGTAAAAATTAGGCCGTAGATGTAGGTGAAGTAGTATTAGAGTACTCCTACATCGAGCAGTTGGTCTGCATTGTTCAGCCAGGCCTTTTGGTGTAAACTGGCTTTCCTCAGGACCTTGGTGGTATGTGAAATGTGAGATCTATACTAACTTTTGTGCTAGACCAGAAAATGTGTTGCACTCGCTAAGGTGCACAGTGTGTGAGAGCGGGGTTCCCTCTCAAGGCATTCCTAAATACATGAACACATACAGGAGAAACAAACATACAGATTGGATCATTTTCATGCTCACATCAATGAGTAATAGCCGTGATGTCCATGAGGATTACAGGAGTTAACGGCAAGGTGAAAAATAATGGTGGTTACCGGTATATGCGCTACTGTGTGTGGTAATAATATCAGTAAAACATATATTGGTGCGAAGAGATAATAAAAAACGTGTTTCTCACACTAGCGATTTGCTTCGAGTGGCCCATGAGATTCCAGCAGGGGTGCTGGCTCTTAAGGGAAAGAAAAATGGTTTGGTAGCTCTTGGTAAAAGCTGAAAAGGTATGGTCTTACCCTGTCAGTAGCGGAGGAGTAGTGCCTCAAGGTCGACTTACTACATTGTTGCTCAGGACCCTCGTAAAAACCTGTGCTGCTGCTTTGGATCTCCATGGATACTGAGTCCGAGTTAGCAAGGCTGTTAAGTACCTCTCGCAGTCATTCAGGTGTTTCCTATCAGCAGATTATGCGAGAAGCATCTGTTGAATAAAAGACATAGACAACAGACCTAGTGTGTATAGGGGCCTGTACCGATGACCTGGGGCTGGTAATGCAGGTCATCATGGTGACTAAATTTAGGAGGCCCCGTACTGCCCATATTATTCTTGGGAATAATTTTAAGACCCGCCCCCCAAAAACGAATAAAAAAAGAGCAAGGGGGACAGAGAGGTGTGCACGTTCAAAAAGGGAACCCAATCCTAGCTTGCCCATGTTGATGACGTCGGGCACTGTGCACCGGTTGTCATGGCTGTCCCGTAGTGAGGTTTGAAATGTGTACGCGTTGTGATGACGGCACAGGTCCTAACATGACATTACTGGTGACGTCGGGCATGGTGTGCCGTCGTCATGGTGATTAACTGGTTAATGTCCCATGGTAAAAGAGCAAACAGTCTACAGGGGGCCCATAACATTATTAAAGACTTGGATTTTGACCCAACCACCCAACTTATTGTGGGCTTGGACATTGAGAGCCTCTACACTAGTCTCCCTCAGGATTCTACCTCACTTGTCCTCCATGACATACTTTATATACCACTGATTAATCGATTGATTGATTTGAATGATGGCATTTATTGATCATGTGTGTACATCCACCTGAACATGAGTGAGCTTCAGTATCAGGGCTGGTTAGCTATTCCTTTAGTTTTTTGTTCTTTCCTTTTATAGTTCCCCTTTCACTTTGTTGCTTATTTTCTTTTCCTTTTAATGTCTCTTAACAGTATAATACAGCTCTCCAGGCAGTGCTAACAGGTTAATTGCATGCCACTCATTTAATCTGCAGTGCAGTGCTTTACTTCTGGCTACATCATCTAAATCAGAATTTCAGTATTTCCTGTTGTCTATGGTGTATCATTGTTTTACTATTCCGAAATAGGTAACATGTTGGTTTTAAATGTAGTGACCATGCTTGAATTTCAAAACATGATAGACTATTTATTATACCTATGCACAATGGACACTCGCTACTATGTTTAATTTTGTAATTGCAAACATATGACCCTGAGTTTAAAAAACAGAATATTTTCTATTTTCTACTCTTATGTATTTAATTTATGTTATATATGCTGTTAGCATTGCATGTGTTTTATTTTAATTGTGCGAGAGGGTGAATAGAAGGATGAGTCAGTGGACTGATGAATGGATGCAAGAGTGCATTTATGAGCCTAGTTATAATAAGTGCCTACATCTATCAGTGACTCAAACCACTCTTTCATTCATAAGCCAGACCTATTTTCCTTGCCAATACTTTTTTTATTTACATTTACTACTACAAAGAGGGCTGTTTGAGTTAGTGTGAATTTTATTTTTGAGGCTGAGTGATATGAATTGGGAAGCACTGCGCTGGATCTTGTATAGTGGCTCACTAGATCACTTGTGAGTTGTGACCTGGCAACCTTGCGACCAATACTGAAGACTGCAGAGGACACAACTGCACCTACCAGCACAAGTCGTTGAATGATGGACCTGGTGTGACTGCAGACAGTTTAGCTGACATCTGCACCATCATTGTAAACATGGTACAAACAGGTTAGTGAACTGGGAGGGTGCGGTCTTACATGAATGGGTTCCATCTGATGGGTTTAAAGAAAAACTCTAACACCTACCATAAAGGTACACATAGGTGTTTCCTGGCCATAAGCTACTCTCCTTTAAATACCCATGTCTAATTCCCAAGAATACATATGGCTTAGGATATACATTAGGGGTTTTCCCAGAAAAAGGTTGAAGCCATCCCTCAGGACTAGAAAAAAAGAGGTGTCTGCTGTGGAAGGATTGAAATACTCGAGAGGCGTAAAATCCCATTGCATGACGGTATGACTGTGACTGACTTGAAGAGATGTTTCCTTCTTCATTTCAGGCAGATTGTCTGAGGCTTGAGAGAAGGTAGTGTGGTATTGGGTTCTCCAGGCCTACATATTCCGCAAAACCCGCTACACCATAAAACAGACGTTGGCAGGGAAACTGGAAAATGCAAAAGACAAGTTTATTAGGACCCCATGGGGTGGTGGTACATTCCTACAGCACCCTTCGGCAATGCAAGAAGTATCACACCGAACATCGATGTGAGACCTCTTTTAAACAGTTTTACAGAAATAAAAAGAGTAGGCGGAACACATTTACTCAGTTTAGGTACATATAAGGTCATTTTTGGAACACAGCCAACTCATGGGAGGGGTTACAACACCACTGGTCAGTTTGGAGAACATTCCTAAGCGATGACTGTCCACTAATACAGAGGGTTTAACTGCGCATGTGCAAGCTTGACCAATACTAAAAATAGCCTGTTGCTGGGCAAGTTTAAGTGGTCAGTGGTACAGAGGAAGGACAAAAGGGTATGCTTACCACGAGGCAACGCATTCATATAAAATGGACGCCAGTGTTTTCAAAATGGCTTCCGAACACTATAGTCAAGTTAAGGGGAAATTCGTGTAGCAAAGCTTAACGCTAACCCGATCACCGTCAAATTACGACAGACGACCCTTTTAGCGTTTAGCTGAAGCTACCTCGTAGTGGACATAATCAGGGTATTCATCATCGATATCAATGGACATAATATTTGCTACTTCTCTATGAATCATTTGTTCATTCTTGACAATAGCTCGTTTGGATGGGATACAAGCAGAAAGGCACATGGAACATAACATAGGGCTACATTGAATGCAGAGACATAGAAAGAACAGTATCCCAATTATTACACATAGGATAGTCAGCAACTTTCAACCCCAAGTACTAAGTAACGTCCAAAACCACCCCGAAAATGTCCAAGTACCATTATCAGGATGTATTTCAGCATCTATTTTATGCAACTTAGAAATTGCATCATATACAGAGGGTGAATTATCTGGCACGTACACACAGCAACTACTTCCCATAATGAGGCTTGCACCCCCACGATCAGCTAATACTACATCTAGAACCATTTGGTTCTGGAGCGTTACAAATCTGGTAATTTAAAGTTCCTCAGTCAAATTCCCTAAAGCAAAAACTGTCTCATTAGCAACAGCTTCTACAACACGTGTCAGTCGTCTTATTTTTCTGCTATTTAAAGCAGCCCCAACGAATGAGAAAAGACCTAAATTAAAATCGACATACTTCTGTAGAGAAGTATCAGTCTGGTCTATATCATTGAGAGCTAATGCTCTCTTCACTCTATTCAATATAAAATCATGGTACAAAATGAAGTCATTATGGTACATAGGTGGGGCAATAAACACAGGGGGTAATACAAAGGATACATAACATGTTCCTAACCATCCTATAGGGAGACGGTGATAACCTTTATTTCCACAGATAAAGTAAGTGTTTCGTGAAGCCACAAAGGTGATACCATTTGGAGTGTCAAAGGTGAGAGTAGTGTTACATTCACTTCTTCCTACTGGGATTGTACCTTTATTTCGTACACACAAATCAGCTTTCGTATCAATGACGGTGATTACATGCAGGCTGGACATATTTACATTTCTTTGGTTAGTATAAATTTGTGGTGAAGATACATTGTCTGGTCGATATTCTTCCCATTCAAATTTAGTTCCTTCAGCTTGTGGATAACCATCTCGGTCATTAAAGCAGACCTTATTTAGTCGGAAAAGTAGTCCACCCTTTGTCGGCCATCGCAAAGTGAATAAAAGAGTATACCAAGCATTACAAGAACCATTGTGAGAGAATGGGAGTGGGATAAGCGAAGTGCCTCCTTTCTTTTGATGTCCAGGCAACATCCCACATACCCAACAGTTCGAAGTGTTCGTCATATTATGGGTATGATGCAGAATCTGGATGAAACTATTGTTCAGAAAAGTCTGTCTGTGTCGTTTTTCATGATAAGGCAAAGTAAAATGAAAATGTTCAGATGGAATTGGGGTAGTTGGCAATAAATGTTCTCTTGCCGGCACCAGTAGTTCTACCACCCAAGCTATCACTGCTATCACCACAATTGTCATAACAAAGAGTACTGCGCCAAGAATTCTCTTATTTCGCATTGTAGAAGATGCCATAGTTCAAAGTTCAAAATGTCTCAAAAAAAAGAAAGCAACAAAAAAATAAAAATATGAGTGCTGAGCTCCGAGGTAGCCGTTGGTTTCTTCTCCGAGATTCAAGACGGGTGTCGCTACACTTGGCAGAACTGATCCCCCCCTTGATATTCCCGGCTTCCGTTTCACAAACCTGGAGCGGTAACTCAACCAGTTTCGCACAAAACAACTGCTTCTCTTGGTCGTAGATTGTATCTCTCTCTACCAGAGACAGTGTGGTCCGGGAAGGCTCGCTCCGATTCAGTAGACGTAACAGCTGGGCTCTTCTCCTCATCCAAGATGTCTCGATAATCAGACAGCACAGTTGGATTCACCAGGTCCGGAGAGACGCTGTGACAATGAGTGGAATGCACCCACTGTTTCTTGTTCGAAACTCGCACAGCCGTACGAGTCGCTAATAGCACTTGCTCGGGTCCACGCCACCTCGGCTCCAAGCTGCTTGTTCTCTCAAAGGACCGGACCATCACATAGTCGCCAGGACGAAGATTGTGAGCCTCTCCAATGGAATTGTCGGGGAGCACTTCTCGAACCTGTTGATGAATGGAAAGTAAATCATTTGTTAATCGTGCCAAATAATCGTTCATCATTATACAAGGCACATCATGTAACAACCGAGGCTTAGGAACTCCCCATATATTCATAGGCCTTCCAAACACCACTTCATAAGGTGTGAGGCCAGTTCAGGAATGGGGCACTGATCTGATAGATAGCAATGCCAGAGGCAGAGCATCCGGCCATTTCAAAGACGTGGATGCCACAATCTTTGCTAGCTTCAATTTCAGAGTAGCGTTATACCTTTCCACAAGACCTGCTGACTGCGGATGAAATACAGCATGAAATTTCTGCTGAATTCCCAATCCCTTCATCACATATTCCACAATTTTCCCAACAAAATGAGGACCATTATCGCTCCACAAAAATCTACAAACACCATAGCGGGGGAAGTACTCTTTGAGCAAAACCTTAGCTGTTGTCAGCGCTGTATTATCCTTCGTGGGGAAGGCCTCAATCCATTTACTGAAAGCACACACCACCACTAAGACATATTTAAGGTTATTGCAACGCTCAAGCTGGATGTAATCCATTTGTAGTACTTCGAATGGTGCAGTAGGTGGAACAAACCCTCCTTTCGGAGTATACGTCCCTTTAGCAGGATTGTGCTGCAAGCATATCAGACAGGTCTGCACTACTCTTTTGGCCGTATTTGCAATCTCAGGATGCTCCCAGACTCACGTAAGCAATTTAGTAATTGCGAGAGCTCCAACATGTGCCAATCCATGTGTCATTTGGACCATTTCTTGCAAGTAAGCTGCAGGCAATTTCCATCTCTCCATATCTTTGCTTCTCCAACAACCCTCATCATCCAGCACTCCCTCCATTGCCCAGGTTGCGAGTTCTGCTTCAGACGCTGATTTCTGAATGTCTAGTATCTCTTCTCTAGCATCATGCCATCGCTCAGCCTGCGATTTCACTACATACATTGGCGAGGCATTTCGTAACATAGCAGTTTCCCTCGCTATGCAATCTGCAAAGGCGTTTCCTTGTCCTACTTTGTCTGTCACTTTCTTATGTGCACTGCATTTGATTATCGCCACTTTCTTTGGACATAGTAACACATTCAAGAGATCACGCACTAGTTCTCTGTGCATGATGTGCACTCCGTGTGAAGTCAAAAACCCTCGCTCTCTCCAGAGTAGGCCAAAATCATGCGCTACTCCAAAGGCGGACCGGCTATCAGTGTAGATGTTCACACATAAACCAGCGCTAAATTCACATGCTCTTGTTAGGGCTATCAATTCCGCCACTTGGGCCGATTTCTGTGGTATTCGTGCTGCTTCTACCACTGTCTTAAGTGTCGTGATCGCATATGCTGCGGAGGTTGTACCATCATGCACTGGGACAGGAACAGACTAATTTGCATATAGCCACGTTCTGAGCTGGGATGATGCAGTGAGCTAAAAAACGGTGTTGGATCTAGCCCTGATCTCTTGACTGGGTGAGAGTATTCTGCTTAATTCAGAGACTCTGTCCATCACCACCCCTTGTTGTTAAATATTTTGTCCACCCTAAGCGTGGAAGGGTATACTCAGATGTGAGTCCCTTGCTCATTGCACCATCAGGATTCAAGCAAGCCGGGCCGACGACGGCTGAAATGCCAGAAACCGGTCCCCGGTAGCTTGTTTCCTTCCCAGTGTAAGAATTGGCTTGGTAGTTTGGTTTGCCCTGTTCCAATCATGCACTGGGACAGGAACAGACTAATTTGCATATAGCCAGGTTCTGAGCTGGGATGATGCAGTGAGCTAAAAAATGTTGTTGGATCTAGCCCTGATCTCTTGACTGGGTGAGAGTATTCTGCTTAATTCAGAGACTCTGTCCATCACCACCCCTTGTTGTTAAATAAGAGGTTGTACCATCTGGCAGCCTCAAACACGGTCCATCAACCCACAGTTCCCCATCCACATCTGGAAGTGGCGTATCCTGTAAGTCGACACAACCCTTTGTTTGTTCTTCAGTCAGGAAAACACAATCTTGGTGTTCTTCCTCCTAGCCCTCAGCAACTGGATACAGCAATAAAGTAGCAGGGTTTAGAGTAGCACATCTCTTTAATGTGATATGCGACGCCAACAGTGTGAGCTCATATCCTGTTAAACGTGCACTGGTAAGGTACTGAGTTTTTGTTTGGTTTAACAGAGCGTCTACCGCATGGGGAACTAACACCAACAATTTGTGTGACAAAACTATTCCCTCACTCTGTCGTATGGCTACTGCTGTTGCTGCAACTGCTCGAAAACACCCAGGTAATCCTCATGCTACGGGATCAAGTATTGCTGAGAAATACGTGCAAGGTCTCTGTTTATCCCCGTGTGTCTGCACTAGGACTGACAATGCACACCCATCCTTCTCGTGTACATACAATGTGAAAATCTTCGTATAATCTGGTGTACCTAACACTGGTGCAGAACAAAGGGCTTGTCTCAATTGTTCAAAAGCATTCTGACATTCATCTGTCCATTCAAGGGGCATTGGTGTAGTCTTGGACAATAGTGCTAACAAAGGCTTTATAATATGTGAAAATCCCATTATCCACTGTCTACTAAAAGACGTTAAGCCTATAAAAGCGCGCACATCTCTCTGAGTCCGGGGGACTGGTGTATCTATAATCGCTTGGATTCGATCAGATGTCAATGCACGTCCCTCCTTAGACAAAAGATGACCGAGGTAGGTCCCTTTGGTCTACAATATTGAAGCTTTTTCCTAGAAACCTTGTGATTGTTCTGAGCAAGAAAGGAGAGCAAAGCAAGAGTACTCTCCTCACATTGTTCTTGCCTGTCTGCTGCAAGTAGAATGTCATCGACATACTGAATGAGAGCCACTCCAGACTGCAAATCGAAAGAATCGAGCTGTCTTTTTAAAGCCTGGCTATAAATACTAGGGCTTTCTGTATAGCCTTGAGAAACTCGACAAAATCTATACGATTTATTATTTAATGTGAAGCCAAATAGATATCTGCTATCAGGATGGATGGGAATGGAAAAGAAAGCATTTTTTAGGTCAATCACGGTAAACGTCGTTGCAGTGGGCGGAATCAAAGTAAGTAAAGTGGTAATATCAGACACCACCGGGTACTCGGGTACTACTATCTTGTTAATTTCTCTCAAATCAATAATAAATCGATAGATTTTGTCATCAGTATCTTTCTTTAAAATCGGAAGAATAGGGCTGTTACAGACATTATAGGGAACTTCCTCCACAACGCCTGCAATAATCAAGTCATGTACAATATGAGTTAAGGCAACTTCACCCTCCCTGGAGATTTTATACTGCGGTACACGAGGCAGAGACGCTCCCTCCTTGACAGTTATTTGAATAGGGGGAATAAGCTTCTGTCCCACATCTGTGTCTGAAGTAGCCCATAACGTTTGTGGGAGAGAGGCCAACGCTTCAATTTTTTGCATAGTACACAATCTCTCTACATCTGGGTAATTGTCATTCAAAATAACCCGCACTCCTTCAGGAGCGCAGCGTATTGTTGCTCGAAAGTATTTGAGCAAATCTATTCCCATAATATTGTCTGGAGTGTTTGGTGACAATAAAAACGGGCCCAGACCAAAGAATCTGTCAATGTAAAATGTAAGGGGTTGTGACAATGGGCTAAGAGAAGGTGTTCCATCGAACCCTATTGATGAAATCGTTTCGCCAGACAGGGGAGCCCTTGGAACCAAGTTTTTAAACAGAGCGCTACGAGTAGCTCCTGTATCAACCAGGAACTGATCAATAGAACCCAAAACGCCCGCTGATACATATGGACCTCTTTGATCTACTGGTACTTCAACCGATTCTACACCCCATCCTACGCAATCCTATGCATGTACATAGTCCTGAGACTCCACATTCTCACCCTCCAATATCTGATACTGATTCCGTCGATCAAAAGTATGATTATCAGCCTGACCACGACCCCTCGCTTCAAACCTGCCGCGATCACTTGCTTCACCCCTCGCTCCTGAATAACTATTCCGTGTCCTTCCACCTCATCGACCACGCTGATTACGTTGTTCACGAAGCACCGGACAATCTGAGGCCCAATGTCCAAACTCTTTACAGTATGTGTCAGACTCCACGCTGCAGGATCCGGCTGATGTACATACAACTCCACCTCCCGATCTCACCAACACACTGATAACAAAAACACAGTGGGTTCGAGCGATAGGGCGAGGGAAAATAACAGAACAAGGAAGGGAAAGGAAGGGGGCAGCTGGGAAGGGATGGCTGAAAAGACAAGAAAACAAATATACTGGTTACCACTGTTCTCTGAACAACCCCTGCTCTATTTACACTCTCTCCTTGAATGTTAAAGTATTCACCTTATTCATATAAACGCTCTCCTCCTCCTCCCTGTACATTTGGGTGTGTATATAACTGCACCGAAAGTCCTATGGAAATATAACCAACAATTACTCTCAGGTCACCCCTATACTTGAAGTTCAATTTTCAATAGCGTAGTTACACCTACCCCTCCTTGAAAATACTGTGCTCTAACCATGTGTATCCAAATCATAAGTTAGTCTCTTCAACGATAATGTCTGTGACTCCAGAAAGTACAAAAATAATCCTTAAGGAATACGGCAGGACCTAGCTTCCTACTACTGCCCTCCGCTCCTAACCAACAACTCTGTGTCCTCTCAAACAAAATGCTCCAAACACGGCAAGATGTAGGGTTCCCCACTATCTTCCGCTTTGGCAATTAGCTGTATAGACACTAGTGCCGTTCTTCGTAGCAGCAGTGCGCAGAAGGCTGGCCCCACTACACTCCGCTCTCCGATGATTACACCACAAAGTATCCTCTACAATGGACGGCAGTCCGTTACTCTCTATTTGAAACAGAACATGTATTTTATTCCAACAACGCGTTAAACGCCACACGTTGTTTGAAAACTCACAGTACTTGAGCCGATCTTGTCCGGTCCACTCTTCCTCCGTTGCGAGTGCCTCTGCTTTCCGTCACGATGTCTGGAGACAGCAGGAACGCCCAGGGAGAACAAATAAATCTTATGCACAGCTCCGCTCGAAATCGGCAAAATCCTAAACGCTCCAAAGTACAAGCGCGTTTCACTTTCCCTCGCGCTGAATCCACAATGAAAGGGAACAAAGACTTCTCAGTACATGAACTAAGGAGAAGACAAGACAACAGCGCTCCGCCTTGGAGCTAATGCACTCCAGGTTACAAAATCACGAACAGGAAGCAATGGGTCCACCCAGCTTTATAGGACCACGCCCCCTGAGTAGGCATTCTGGGAGATGTAGTTCCTAACATTGGGTAGGCGCCTTGGCAGATCCTGACAGTATGCACACTGATCCTCAGTAATGTCGGTACGACCAGAAGACATACTGTACGATCCACGCCTACCTCTATCGTTCTCTCTTGGCTGTGTAGCATAAACCTGAGCTAACATCACTTTCGTCTTAAATTCCTTCGCTTTCTTATCAGTACTTTCTTTAGCCTCCAATTCCTGTTGCTCATAATACTGAGCCATAGTCAATAAAGAAGCAGGGGTCACAGTGGTCCAAGAACTTTCACTAGTCTTTAAGCGTTTCGAAATCTCCGGTAAGAGATTTGCTACATACTTATCAACGAACAAATGTCTACCCGTGTCTTCTGTTAGTAACTGCCCGCTATAGTCGTGAAATGCTTCTTCAAAACGTGAGAAGAAATCAGACACCAACTCATCCGCCTTCTGTTTGCAAGAGGCTAGCATGGTCCAGTCTATCTTTTTAGGGGGAACGAGCGTTTTTAATTTATTCAAAATAGCCGTCGGAAGATCTAAGATTAATTGACATGGCTTACATGCAGGCTCCCTGTCTAAATCAGCTTGGGCTAATGTTTTCCAATCCGCCCCCAGGATCGCTTGATCATCGAACTTACGAATCGCCCTCCACATATCAGGAGGCAGTATTAACCCAAAAAAAGGTCAATATCAACCAACGTAATAACACACGAAGAGATAGCCCCTTCCACTCCTTCATAGAAAGCTGCCGGATTCTTACGGGGGTCAGGCAAAGCATTTTTCAGTGCCATAACATCTGCTCTATTCCATGGTGTATAAACCCAATTATATATAAAATAACCCTTTGCATCCCCAGAGAATTTGTCGTCGCTTGTACCTTGCCCTTTAGGAGGGACATACAAAGGTGCAGCTTCACGCATAGGCATAACATGAACCGTAGAACTCTTATCTGCTCCAAAGATAGAACACTCTTTGGATATCTCCATCGATCCCGGCGCAGGGGCATCTGATTCTTTCCTCGCTTCCCGTAATCTTGACGCCGCATCCCGTAGCTGGACCAAGCGTTGGAAAAACCGATCCGCATCTGTAATAACAAAAAGACCTTTACGCATGTTCTCACGACCAACTGATACATCCTTAGGCTATAAATCATTTGAATTTTTCCTAAATCGTTCTACAACCTCGTCTCCAAACTGACCCAAAAAATACAACCGTTCTCGCTCAGACCACCTACTCATTTGGTCATTAATCTCTGACATAGTTATTTTGTTCAAATTGAGTTTGCGGGCAAAACTGCGCAGTTCCGCAGTCTCACTGGCACTTAACCTAACACGACTACTCCCTCGATCATCTCCGTCCAAATCCTCATCTGGGGCTGTAGGTGGAGCATACGGAGGCGGGCAACGATCTAATAATTAAAAATCATCAATTTCATTAGTAAGGACAGGATAAAGAGGACGTCGAATGGGAAATTGACCATTTGTTTACAAATTACATTCCCGTGCCTCCCTCTCTTTCTTCTCCTGCAACTCTTTCTCCTCCAGCTGTAAAGCCTTATCCCGAGCAGCCTTCAGCTGCTCTTTGTCCGCCAAGACTAGTTCACGCTTCATTCGCTCACGCACCGCTTTCTCCCACATACGTACACAATCAAACATATCTTGTCTAGACCTGCGCTGAAACAAACATTGCTCCACATACTGAGCCTTTCGTAAATCGTAAGTCGGGATCAGATTTAGTATATCTGTGCCACAATGTACTGTATAGAATAGGGGGAATGCCAAATTTAACATACATTTCGCGATTAGGGGTCCCCTCTGGGGGAGCAGGCTGAGATTCATTTAGTCGATAATTGGTACCTTTTCCAAGACAGCACATCCCTCGGAGTGTGCTTAAAACAGGCATGTCAAAATATCACAGAAACGCGATATCACAAAAATGGCACTTAATAAACTTCACACAAGGTGTGCTGTTCAAACAAAGACAAAGTTAGGGAAATATTTCCGCATGCACGCCTATGTGGAGTGCACTGCACATATAATTCAAATCATAGAACCAAATGTTAGCTAACTCAAAACATATTCAAAGAGCCACAGTAAGCGTCCATAGACAATCTTACCAATCACAAGCTTACCAAATTCTCAAATATCCAGGTTCCAACTGCCAAGTTCCTTAATCGAATCAGCCAAACCGGCACTGTACGGCAACTCGAACGAGCAGGATCTCAGTCGAGGACCGGCGCCACCTGGAAGGTCAGATCAGAAGGAAACGAAGAAAACACAGTGGGTGCTAAGACTCGGGTCACTCAGTGGCAGCGTACGCGTCCATGGCGAGTTTCCAATCCTTCGTCACGACCTCTCCTTCGGGCATCCGAGTCGCCGATGAGTCCCATCTGGGTCGCCAATTTGTGGTATTGGGTTCTCCAGGCCTACATATTCCGCAAAACCCGCTACACCATAAAACAGACGTTGGCACGGAAACTGGAAAATGCAAAAGACAAGTTTATTAGGACCCCATGGGGTGGTGGTACATTCCTACAGCACCCTTCGGCAATGCAAGAAGTATCACACCGAACATCGATGTGAGACCTCTTTAATACAGTTTTACAGTAATAAAAAGAGTAGGCGGAACACATTTACTCAGTTTAGGTACATATAAGGTCATTTTTGGAACACAGCCAACTCATGGGAGGGGTTACAACACCACTGGTCAGTTTGGAGAACATTCCTAAGCGATGACTGTCCACTAATACAGAGGGTTTAACTGCGCATGTACGAGCTTGACCAATACTAAAAATAGCCTGTTGCTGGGCAAGTTTAAGTGGTCAGTGGTACAGAGGAAGGACAAAAGGGTATGCTGACCACGAGGCAACGCGTTCATATAAAATGGACGCCAGTGTTTTCAAAATGGCTTCCGAACACCATAGTCAAGTTAAGGGGAAATTCGTGTAACAAAGCTTAACGCTAACCCGATCACCGTCAAATTACGACAGTAGGGCAGGGACGAAGTGGTTATGAGAAAGCAGATCTGGTACTACTGCATGCCACTTATTGATTGACATTTAACAAGAAAGGTCCCGAAACACAACATGGAAAAATCACATTTTTCCACTGAAAACCGGCCTTTTTTAGATATGTGGGTAGCTGTGGATTTTGGGCCCTAGCTCAGCCGGCACATAGGGAAACCCAGCAAACCTGCACATCTGTGAAAGCTAGACACCTGGGAAATCCAGAGCGGGGCGAGTTGCGTGGCTCTCACCAGGCTTTCTGTGGAAGAAGTGTACATAACAACATTTTCAAACTGGGAAATGGGTGATTTTGACAAATATTCAGGGAAATGTATTTTCCCCATTGGTTTGTATTCCGGCAAAAGCAATTTTAGGCAGGGTACACCTAAAATAATTAAATATTTTCTTCAAATCTTGGAGGTTTCCTGTCCGAATCGGGTCTATTGTCATGTATGCAGAAGTCCTTGCAAGTCCTCAAACACTTGACTAAAAACTCACAATTTTCTCACATTTCTGTTAGGAAAAACCTCTGAAATTTGCAGAGCGCCACATATTTCTTACCAAGTGTTTAGCCAAGTCCCCGTATAAAAATGACACCTCGCTTGTATAGTTAGAACTATTATCTGAAGAAAAGAAAGGGTCCAAAATACAACATAACTTTTTTCTATTGAAAATTCACACTTTTGTTTTCCACCAGCGAAGCAAGATGGCACCTGTGTAAGAGACCGTGGATAGGATAGTAAATACCCCAGATAACATGTTCTAGAGCCCAGGACCAGTTTTCTGACTCAACGGCCCAGATGGTTTCGGTTGTCTTCATGGTATTTGTGGCATTGTGATCCTCTATGACAGCCTGTGCTGGTGTTTCTCTCTCTCCACAGTTTCCAGACTGCTGACGAAGAGCACTGGCTGGCCCGGGAGGCTCTTGGTTTGATTTTACACCAAAACCTGGAATGCCACCCAAATGGGCTTGTTCTTCCCGAATTCGGAGGGCGGATGGGATGCTGACTGGACTGAGGGTTGCTACTGCTGCTGCTGCTGTTGGTCCTATCTAAACCCAGCGTACCAAGGGAGTAAAATCTGCAAAAACTGCAGGAACTAAAGCCGCTATGAAGGGCAGGAAGGTGCCAAAGGCTGTTCATAGCAACAATACAGCAAGTGGAGAGATGGAGGTAATGGGGGAAAGGCAGATATACACTCACAGCAGGATATTATACACTCCCCCCTACGGTTCCTGGGGCTTGAGAACCGCAGTTGAGCCCCAGTACTGTGGTAGAATGGGAGGGATGATTAGACAAACATATACCACCCCTCCAAATAAGGCGGGGTCTGTTGCCCAGTAGTGGGTCAATTTAGAGGAGGTTGGCCCTCAGGGTAGCCCCCTGAGACATGCTGAACCCGAACCTGAGACTGCACCACTGGAAGATATGATTCAGCTGTCCCAACAGATTTTGTGGAACAGGATGATACAGCAGTTGAGGAAGTGGATCAGGTCATTAAACAGAGAAAGGCTGAGCCGATGGAGCAGGACCGTCGGTCTACACAGGAGGGCAAATGAAAACAAAGGACTTAATGGAGGGGGCTACAGGGTGTAGATCCCCAGAAGACTCTCTAGAGTTAGGGGACAAATTCATCTCCCTGACAGATGGCTCCAATATGAGCCCTGATGAATCTGAGGAGGAAAGTGCCTTCTTGTCCTCTAGCTCAAGCCCTGCAGCCAATATGATGGGTTTGATACAGTATTGCAGAGGAGGAAAAACATCAGGCATAGTAATGTGGGGGCCCCTATGGAGCAGACCAAGGAGCCATAAGGAAACATCCAAATTTTGCCCTAAAAGTGGACTACTCAGCCTCACAAAAAACACATGTAGAGGCTGATAAAGTGACCAAGGGGGGTCAAGGTGGGCAAGACGTTGGGGAACCAACCTTGAAGCTGATATGTGAGTCAATTAAACATCATCAGGAGGAGATGTACCTGGATGACAAAACAATATGCATGGCAATGGAGAAACTTCAAGGAGCTTTCAGAACAGTGGCCAAAGCCTCTAACAAAATCAACAAAACACTAACTGCAAGAGACGAGCAAACTGCTAGTCTGGAAAATGATCTCGCAAGAAGCCATAATCTGTTAGAGGCTCAAAGCTCGAAAATCATGGCTATGCAGTGGAAACTCGAGGATTATAAAAATCGGCTCCACACTAACAACTTGAGAATCTTAGCTATTGATGAAGGGTTAGAAGGCAGAGATGTCAGAGCTCATGTGCTGAAACTGATGCAGGCCTTCCCAGAGCTTTAGCAGTGGAACTGGGACAATGAAATTCAGCAGGTTCACTGCCACCCATTCACACTTCAAACCCTGACAAGTCCTTTCAGGTGGTACTTGTGAGAAGTTGGCCTGGCATATGCTGTCCACTAGTTATAGTGGGCACTTTGTACCAGTCCAAACAACTCTTTTTGATGATAGGTTTAAGAAAATCTTTATTGTAAGCTATCCTAGTGGTAGCTACGGAGAGCTGCCTTCAGGCTAAGTCCTGAAGGGATGTAAAGCAGCTTGGTTTACCAGATTATAACCTCTTGAGTTACCAAACGAAAGGAGAACCACACAAGGTATATATAAAATATATGTATTTATTACTAAACACTCACTACTAACCTCTTTGTGAGATTAGAGAACAAGATACACAATATCAACACAACAGAACTTCAGTAATTAGCACAATATACAATGGGCCCCAGGGGGAGACCAAACCATATATTAAGAAAGTAGTATAAGAAGCATGACTTGACTAGCCACAGTGCCTAGAGCACGTAGAATCTCTGGGACCCCAAGGAACCACCCATGGTAGTGACATAGGGGACCCATGGGGGACGCGTACAGCGTGAGAACACAGCTGCGAGCTCCTACAATCCTGTGGGAAAGTTACGGTTGGAAAATTATAGATTGAGGACACTTCGGAGAGGACTTGGAGCAAACCCAGTTACACTTAGAAGGTTCTAAGGCCAGCACCCATGTGAGCACCGGAGTACTCGTGTTACCTCACCGAGGGAAGCCGGGTGCATAGGTGCCGTATGGTGTCGGGATTCGTTGCTGTTTTCAATGTAGAGTTGCTGCAAAGTTCTGCTGCAGTGGAAAGGAAACATGTCTGGTGTGACCCAAGCCTGGATCAGAGATGAGAAGAACCTGAAAGCAGAGGGGACAGAGTCTGGGTCACTTCAGGGTGACCAGGGGTACGGTAGACTAATGTCCACCAGTGTCAGGTTGTTTCAGGTGTGATGAGGAGAAGCTTGACTCCGCTGCCACGGGGACCAGGAGATGTCAACGATGACCCACAAAGGATGTTGAGTGCTGAGGGGTCAATGTCTGGATCGGAGACCAACAAGCCTTGGCAACAGCAACCCATGTGGTGAGAGTAAGGAGGCTTCGGTATGGACCAGCAAGGTCCCGAAGTCTCCAAGTGATGGAGAGTCAGGGCACGTCTGGAGCAACCAGGTAAGCCCATTCAGAGTTACAGTACACTTCTCAGGGACCCACAAGTCGATGGACAATGGATCACAAATGGGACCTCAAGAGGAATCACTAAATACCAGCCCACAGGTCACTCGTGGAGTGTAGGCCAGGAATCTTCAGTGGAATCACTGCTCGGGGTCTGGACTAGTAGTAGCCCACTGCACGGCCTTAGGGATCACAAAGAAGCATATGCAGCTGCAAATGGTACCAGTGTCCAGGGGTTTGGGTTGCAGGGTCCCCAGAGGACTTTGGATCTCAGTTTTGCTGAGCGCACTGATCGGCCTCAGTGAAGCTTGGAAACCCCCCTCCTGTGTTGCAAAGTCTTCAGAGTCCTTCAGGAGCAGCATATTTGCAAACCGGACAAATGCGTCTTTGGTGCTTGCCTTGCAGGGGAGTAACTCCTTTACTCCAAGGGAGATTCTTCGGTCATCCAACAAAATGTAGATAGTTGAAGTTCTGGGATTCTGTAGCAGAGTTTCATCCAGGTAAATCTAAAGTTATATAGTCAGGGGTTCCTACTTTATACCCAGGGAAGGGGTGGGACATACTCTGGGGACCCACCAATGGGAGGGCCAGGACAGAAAGGGGGTTACACCCATATCCTTTGTCCAATTTTCCCCAGAGCAGGGGCTCGTAGCCCCTGCAACTGGTTTGATCTGGGCTAGGCACAGAGACATCAAATGTGCCCCTAGTGTAGACATCAAAGCACTCTTGGGGTGCACCCACCCAACCCCAATACACTAAAGCCTGTCTGGGAGGTGGTTACACCTCCCTGTGACAGGAAACCTATTGTTCTGCCTCCCCTGCCGGAATGTCGTCCAGCAGCAGGAGGTCAGACTTGTGTCTGTGGCTGCAGCATCCATTTTGTGATGCCAGGGTTCTGTTAAGCTGGTACCGGGTGTACCGGAGTAGTCACGTTTCTTTGTCTAGGAGGATGGAATCATACCTCTGCTGCCAGGACTGGCAGGAGGTATGATTCCAAGGTGTTTGACACCAAACACAACATGTTTCCCTGTAGCCATTCCAAAGTTATCATTTACCGCGGGGTTATAATTCACTTAAGAGTATATGGTCTGGCTGCATCCTAGAACAAACCTGGATAATAAATTCCGAGGGCTGCGGAGGGGCCCTGCTTGTGCATGGGCACCCTCTCACACAAAACCCAGCCACCTGCATTCAGGATTGATAAGGCCTGCCCTAGGGGTGACTGATCGCTTTATATGTGTAGTGATGTAAGGTTCATATAGGGAACCTATATCTAAGTAAGGGGTGCATACACCACCTTACACAGGCTGCTGTAGCAGACTTGTTGTATCATTTTGAGTGGTGTCTCAGGGGTGGCATAATACATGCTGCAGCCCCTGAGAGGCCTCTGGGGTACCTGTGCCCTGGGTATATAGGATACCATATACTAGGAACTTATAAGGGTACCCCAGAATCCAATCTGTGGTGTACCTAAAGTACATGCAATCATTTCAGAGAAGAAGCAGCTAGGCTTGGGTCCTGAATAGCAGGGCGCCAGTCAGACTAAAGTAAAAAAAAGTGAAACATCAGCAAAAAATATGTGTAACCATAAGAAGCGGATCCTACTCTCCTACAGTACAACCAAGATCCATCATAGTTTACTTCGACAATTTTCTTCTTCTGGAGGTAGTGTTCAACAGGGCACGACCTGATTCTAAGCGGTCTTATGAGGGGCAGTCTTTTTTTCCCGCCGGAATATTTATTAACTCCAGTTCACATGAAAATAATTCATAACAACAAAGTCATAGTTTTCACATCAGAGATAAAGAAGGAAGACATGGACAAAATCCGAAAGTAAAATCTGACTAAGAAATCCTAACTAATCTGGGCTTACAATTCATGACTCATTGGCCTATGGAGGGGAATGACTAATGTAGCTATTAGTACAACTACTTATTGATGTGTAAAAGATTAATCTAATTCAGTAGGGGTACTGAGCGGCGGGGGGGATTGGCATAGGCTCCATCACCCAGGCCTTTTGGGTCTGTCTGCTTCACTACATGGGTGGGAGGGTGGAAATGCTGGTGGGGTGGGAAGGGCTTTCAGGGGGAGTGGGTAGGGAAAGGTGGGGTTAAGGGGGGAAAATGGGTTGTAACTTAGATTGGTGTTTGTTTATTCTTTGATCCATAAGAGTGGACAAAATAATAATTTTTTATATATTACCCTCACTCACCCAACTATTGGGTGACATGGTTCATCATTGGGTAGTTTTCACCGGACAGGTAAAAGACCTGTCTGGTGTGCTGTGACACCTGCAGTTGCAGTGGAGCTGGATTGAATAAAAACCAGTGAAAAAAGGTGAAAGTGAGAAAGTTAAAAAGGTGCGGCCACTGATCCAAACCAAACTTTAATAAAGATCAGCGTGAGCATCTAAATGTAAAAGATGAGAAAGACAATGTGGACCTTAAATTTGAGTTGGATTGTCCAAATCAATAGGTCGACATGTTTCTGCTCTTGGAGGCCAGATCGGCCGAGCTTTCATCAGGACCTCCGATGTGAAGTAACCCCCACCACTTGTGCCCATGACGTGAGGCGGATTCTTGTTTCACATCCCTATCACCTGGGAATTCCAGGTCTAACCGGTATTAAGAACTGTGAGTTAAGTAACATTCAAGATAACACTGAGGTCAGGGTGCGCCTTAGAGAGTGCATACCGCCGAGTGTCCAGTTTGTTTTTTGGTCCTGATCAAAGCTCGGCCGATCTGGCCTCCAAGAGCAGAAACATGTCGACCTATTGATTTGGACAATCCGACTCAAATTTAAGGTCCACATTGTCCTTCTCATCTTTTACATTTAGATGCTCACGCTGATCTTTATTAAAGTTTGGTTTGGATCAGTGTCCGCACCTTTTTAACTTTATCACTTTCACCTTTTTTCACTGGTTTTTATTCAATCCAGCTCCACTGCAACTGCAGGTCTCGCAGCACACCAGACAGGTCTTTTACCTGTCCGGTGAAAACTACCCAATGATGAAGCATGTCACCCAATTGTTGGGTGAGTGAGGGTAATATATAAAAAATTATTATTTTTTCCACGTTTCACTTCACATTAAATCCTTTTTTCAATTTATTTAGTCACTCCTCTGTTGTTAACTATAGAAAAAAACTAAAGCCTTTAAAGTTGTTCCTAATATGGAAGGAAAAAAGGTTCCTTGTGAAGAAACTACTATGTTTAAAATGATGTCGGACGTCCATTTTCACCCATGCCTGTGGTACTTTTAATGCTAGAATGCTTGATTACATGAGACATTCAATGTTTGAGAGAAACCTTGACCTACACAATTTGAATCATTAAATGAATGGGATCAGGTGTCAATGGTGGGAATCCAACTGTGGAATGCAGAGAAAGGCTTCAAGAGGAGACACAAGGCAAGTTGCGGATGTAATTCCCTCAATAGTTACCAAGTGTTAGAAATTGGGTACCTGGTTGACTGGGGGCAAGCCCGGGTCAAGCAGTAACCCCCATCCTAGTCAGAGTAGGTCACCAACACACCCTAAAGTAACCTGTGCTCACACACTGGTAGCTTGGCACAGAGCAGTCAGGATTAATTTAAGAGGCAATGTGTAAAGTATTTGTGTGACACTTCAAACATAAAATAGTACAACACCACTCAAAAAGATTCCACACAAGTTAGA
Organism: Lissotriton vulgaris; assembly: GCF_964263255.1. Lineage (NCBI taxonomy): Eukaryota > Metazoa > Chordata > Amphibia > Caudata > Salamandridae > Lissotriton > Lissotriton vulgaris. The sequence goes on along the minus strand of NC_141696.1, from coordinate 455,185,139 downwards.
AAAATAGGTCCTAATTTGATAAATAAATAAAACAAGCCCAAAACAACAGAAATCCAATACCTAGATCTCGAGATATGAATCTTTTAGTATAAACGGTAAAATAGTCGTTTGAAGCAATGTTTCGGATATCTGGTCGGCTGGCTCGGGACAAGGTCAAAGGTTCAGGCCAACCGTAATAGAGCATGGGCTGGATACAGGGACCCAGTAAGGCCCTCTTAACGAAAGTACCTTAATCCTGGTTGTGTCGACAAATATGCGGGGTGCAGCCAAAGCAATGTGTCTGTGTTCATCCCACAGCAGTGTGAGATGTGTTGCTTTTGTCCAGGCAAAAATGGCGATGTATTGGTTCTAAGGGCGAAGCACAGGTTCCGTGTGCGGTGCATCAGCACTGCTCCTGTAAAAAAAGATGCTTTTGTTCCAATGGTGATGCACTGGTTCCAAAGGCAATGTGTTGAGTCTGCTCTCGTAACAGCAGCAATATGCCTATTCTGCTCTTGCAGCAGATGATACATTTGTTCCAATAAATCAAACACCTTAGGCCCACTTCCAACTGTCCAAGTATAGTTGGAGGGTCATTGGAATACTTTGTCTTTGAGACTTCAGATCTAGAGGTTAGCCAACTTGCTCTTGAAGTCACTCGGGATGGGGGGGAAAGATGTACAGGTCCAGTCTTTCTTACCCGGACCAGAAGGGCAGTAGGCAGCAGCAGCTCAACACAGCAATAAAGCAGTTCTTAAAGAGCAGCAGTCCATCAGAGCTGCAGTCCTTCAGCAGCACAGCAATGCTTCTTCTTTGGCAGGTTATCAACAGGTCCAGAATTGTACTGAAGTAGTAGCATCAGAGGCCCAATACTTATACCCAGTTGTGTGTTTCAAGTGGGTAAGACTTCAAATAATGGCTTTTTAAGTGCACAGAACCCCCCCCCCTTCCTGCCCTGGCTACAGTCTGTGGCTGTCAAGGGAGAATACATAAAGCCCAGCTGCCCTTCTCCCCAGACTTGTGTCAGAGACAGGCTGCAAACACACAGGGCTACAAACAGGAAAATGTCACTTTCTACAAGTGGCATCTTTAAAATTGTGATTATAAATGTGATGTTGTCCTTAAAGAGGATTTATCATTACAATCCAAAGGTACTATGCATGACTGATCTACCTCCTTCCAATTGGGAAATACAACGTATTAGCTGTAAGAAGGAATACCAATGTTATCTTAAGGGATGGTTTGTCTCACAGTAGCAAAAAATTAATTTGGGAGTTTTTCACAACCAGGACAACTAAAACGTAAAAGTACATGTCCTACCTTTTATTTACACAGCACCCTGCCCTACAGACTGCCTAGGGCCTAACTAGGGGTAATATGTATATATTGGCAGGGGGTTATAATTACCAGGTCTACATGGCAGTGTAAACTGCACTCACAGGGTATGCAGTGGCAGGCTTGAGGCATGTTTAAAGGGTTACTTAAGTGGGTGGCACAATCACTGATGCAGGTCCACTATTTGTATTTAATTTACAAGCCCTGAGCACATGTAATGCACTTTACTAGGGATTTATGAGTAAATTAAATTTGCCAGGTAGTTAAATGTCAAACAAACTGTGTTTAGGGGAGTGAGCACAAGTAGTTTGCCAGGGTTACAAGTGATGAAGTGCACAGAGTCCTAAGGCCAACAAAAACGAATTTAGCAAAATTGGAGGCAAGCAGGCAAAACGCTTTGGTGAAGACCACCGTAAGGCTGTCAGGTCTCGCACCAAAACAGACATAAAGAACATTGATAATAAATCTCATGGTTCTAATGCAGAAAAGTGAAAGTGAGACAAAGAAAATGAATCTGATAAGAGGAGGATTTTTTTAATGACCTTTTAGATTCTAGACCTCCTCCTTACATAGATTTTGCACAGACACAAAGGCCACTAGTACCTGATGTAGGTGCAGGGGACCCAAGCAGAGAACAGAAGCAATGACAATACTTAGTGCTTTGCCTGAGAGTGCTTAGCAATCTTTACCTGGCCTTAGTAGAACTACAACCTCTATTGATGCAGCGGTCCCTGCTATTGAGGCTATTGCCACCACACCACCTGAGAAGAGAAAAAATAATTTTGCTGATCTGAAAATTGTATTTGAAAACATGTTGCAGGGTGCGATTGACAAAAAAAGGCTTTTGAATTTAGATATTTAAAAAAGGATGCGGCTAGGTGTGTGCATAAAGCAGATGACAGGATTGAATATTTGACAAAAGAATTTGAGATTTATCGGTGCAAAAATAAGCGCTTGTGTAAAAAGTTCAGAAATAAAGAACATGGTCTATTGACATTGTGAGCTCATACTAGGGAGACTTCATAAAAGACAGGAACGATTTGTGAAAGTACAAAGACAAGTGTAGTGGAAAAACAAGTTTCAGAAGGTGAGCGTGCTATGAGTGAACTAGATTTTGAAATGGATTTGCCTGTATTCCCTCTGCAGGAAGTACAGGGAAGAATTAGTTGCATGTCTCTTGGACTAGGTCTGATCTCTATCCATGACAGAATTTTCAAATTTGAGAGAGGATTCAGATACATGGTACACAGTGTTTGAAAGACTAGTGACCATTTTGAAGGTGCTTTAGACAGTTTTGAATAGACTGTTTAAGATTATTGATCCCAAAGATGTGTGTGCTGATTGCAAATCTGCTGTTGGTTGGCCAACTGATGAACCCCGGAGAGTACAGCCTATTAATGGTCTGAATGCTGTGGTGTTGGAGAAACATAATGCAATGATAGAGAATCTGAAACAAAAGTTGCATGAGAAAGAGGCAAAGTGGGGAAAATGATGAGAACCACACAAGAGCAGAAAGTGCATGCCTACTATGAGAGGTTTATTATGATCACATAAAGTACAGTGGAGTCCAAGATCTAGTGAGAGAAAATGCTAGAGGATACGTATCTGCTTTCATTTTGGGTTTGCACCTGGGGCTTAGCTTGCAAATTCAGCAGAGTGACATGTATTGATAGACTAAGTAAATTGATGAGATACTCAAGATTGCCAAATATTTCAGTGATTGCTTTGATGCCAAATAGGGAATGATTAAGGAAAAGTTGATGGTTGCTCAAATGAAGCAGTTTCAGAGCAGTGGTAGAAATCAGATGGGGAGTTTAAGAGTTGCTTCTGGTCTAGTTGGTGGGTCAAATTCTACAGCATCTTCACATTTTGGAATGCAGAGAGTTGGTGTGCAAAGAAATAACATGGAGTCAATGAATTTCGTCTCAAATGGCAGAGATAGAGAGTTTCTGAATATTTATGGAATGGATGTGAATGTCAGCATGATTAAGAAGGGCACTGCTTGTCATTTGTGTGGATAATTCAGCCATTGGAAGAGCAACTGTAGTCCACATTGAATTCCAAATGATTTTATTCCTTGGATGCAGTAGAATGCAAATCACATAACACATTTTGCTGTGACAATCCAACTGCCTTCTATGCAGCATGTGCAGAACCCGGCAACATTCATTTCGAATATACCTGTAGCTCCAGTGTGGCAGAAAAACATGATAAATAAAATGCCACAGAATTCAGGCTTTCAGTTGAGTCCCTTGAATTAAAAAAATAATTTCCTCTAGCTCTCACGAAAGGCAACACACGTGCAATGATAGTGCCTAAGGGTGAGGAGGATTGCATACCCGGTGCAGTCCGGGAGGTAAACCATAAAGACTCTTATGTACATGGTGAGGTAAATGGCCACTGTGTATCATTTTTGATCAAAAGTGTTGTTACTCACTTCAGGGTTCATTCTATGGAGGTCCCAATCATACCCTTCCCAGGAAAAGAAGTACAAGTTGTAGGAATAAGCATTAAACAAATTATGCGTCAGATTTCATGAAATGCCTAAGTTAAAATGGTGTCTATAGAAAACGACAACCAATTCATATTGTTCTGATTCGAATTCTGTTAATTTTACTTGGCAGGGAATTACTCATCAAAAAAAATAGTATGGCTTACTGTACATTAGATGGTGTCACACTTCAGACTCAAGTTGAGGGTTCCGTATTTAGAATACAATTACAAGAGGCAAGAGTTCAGATGTTACCAGTTCTTAATTTTTTTTTTTTTAGATGATGTGTGGTCCTTCTTTATTTGGGCTTGTTAATATTACAGTTCAGAAAAACGCGTATTAAAGAATAGGAATGTCAAAACACAGTACACAATATTAAATTCATATAATTACAAGAGAGTTAGCTGCAATAAACTTACATGAATCGGACTTAAGGACAAAAATAGAATAATAAACAATAAGAGAAATATTTGAACATCATTGAAGTAACAAATATTTTAGGAACATCTGGGGATTAAGGAGGTTTTGGAACCTCTTGTTGGAGTGGTTGTGGCTGGAAAGAACGTCTGACACTTGCATCAAGGTATCATGTAACTGGGGACCATAAATTGAGGCATTTTACTGCCATATGTATAGGATATACAAAAGAAGTGTCCAACCTATGATTTTGGCAAACAGCATACCACCATGCCTTAAAAGAGATTTTCGTAAAATCTTTCCAGTTTGCAGTGATTTGCTGAAAAGCAACCGTTTAAAGCAAGTCAATAATTTTAACATTAAAGTTAACAAGCTCCCATCAAGGTGAGGTACTTCCTAAGAAAATATGAGTGGGAGAGAAAGAAAACTGAGTTCCAAAAATTAGGTTAATTTGAGACCTTACTTGTTTCCAAAAAATGTGTACACTGGGATATGAGAATAACATATGAGGTGAATCAGCGTTACGGGAGGAGCATGTCCAACAAGCGTCTGGTACAGTCGTTAAACTTTTTACTTAAGGCAATCGGTGTTAAGAACAGTCTGTTATAAATGAAAAACAGCGTTTGCGTTATACTAGCTGCTCTGGATGATTTACATATCTTAGTCCATAAGCTGTCCCATAAAGACTGACCAAGATAACTCAAAATCTCGTTCCCATGCTTCTTCTATTTTGGATTTCAGCCTAACCGTGTCAATGCCGTGTAAATACCTATAAATGGAGGACGCTTTAAGCATAGTTTGTAATAGAGCAGGAAGTCATGAAGGAGGACCAGGATCGATGGGAATAATGCGTGTATTAGATAATTGGGTATATGTGGCCATCACAGCTGTCTTCAGTAGATTATGTTTATGAAAAAATGAGGTTGGAAGGTTAAAAGATTGACTAAGTGAGGGAAAAGGTATGAAATCTGATTGGGGGATTAGCTGATGGATCCATATTAATCCTCTTTGATGCCAAGTCTTCTAATAGAATGGTTTGATTCGAATCAGCAGATTTTTATTGTGCCAAATTGTTGAGTTAATGAAGGAGTCTATAGTGCTAGAAGCAGTGAGGGAGGTGAATACCCGGAGTTTAGAAGTCATTTTGATTATGGGAGTAGAAAAGACCTGTGGTTTACGTGAAAAGGAGAGATATTCTTCAAAAGAGTAAGGGGACAGAAAAAGTGGCTCAATTGTAGTCGATAAAGGGCAATCCTCTGTGGGGTCACGCAACCAAAATGCAGCCTGACATAAAAGGAATGCTTTTTAATATATCGGGATGTCGGGAAAATTAACTCCATCTTCTGTTTTGGGTTTAATTAGCCAGAGTAAAGACATTCGGGATTTCTTATTCTGCCATAGGAAAGTGGAAAGGACAGAATACATCTTCTTGAAAAAAAATTTAGGGAGAGGAACAGGGATATTAGAAATAGTGTACAAAATTGCGTGAGCATCATTTTTATAGTGTCCAGACAACCCCACCAGGACAGATAAAGAGGATGCCATTTAGTAGCTAGATCTGAAATCTTTTGTATACATTTATCCAAGCATAAAGGAACTGTGTCCGCAATTGAAGGAGTAATCTGTAAACCTAAATACTTAATATGATGAGGACTCCATGTGAAATTGGAAGCACTAAAATCTGATTTAACAGTATACTTAGTTAAGGGCAGAATCTTGCATTTATCATTGTTCAATTTATAACCAGAAATATTGGAGTAAGCTTGCACTTCCGCTAAAAAAACACGGATTGAGTCTTCTGGTTTGGACATGAATAGCAAAATATCATCAGCATACACGGCAAGTTTAATATGGGAATTTAGTGTTTGAAAACCATGTATATTTGGATTTTGGCACAATTTGGATAGAAAAGGTTCTAAAGCCAAATTAAAAAGGAATGGGGAGAGAGGACAACCTTGACACACACCTTTCCCAAGATCAAAATATGGGGAGATCAAACCATTGGCATAAACAGCAACGTGAGGATTAGAGTAGAGAAAAGAAACTAAAGATGTAAATTTAGCGCCAAAACCAAACCATTTGAGGGTATGAAACAAATAAGTCCATTCAACTCTATCGAATTTTTTTTTCAGCATCTAGTACTATCGCTACGAGGGATTGCGCTAAGTGAGAAGATTTAGATAAAGCATTGAAAAGGAGTCTTGTATTATCCGTTATGAAACAACTGGGCGTGGCTTGGAGGCCGATGGGGAAAGCCGTGTGAATGACAAGCTCCGCCGACAGACCCGAATTTATCCTGATAAAGAAATGCATGGGACACCCTGACGCCACCAAAAGATCGGGAAGTGGAGTGCCATATACGGGCGCGGCTCTGATGCAGAACTGAGCAAACTGGCAGAGCTTTTGCCGATATCCCAGCCTGAGACGGCGGCGAGAGGCAGCTTCAAAATGGTGACAGTGCTGTGATGGGAGGCACAGAGCCGGCATTAACGGTTCAAACTAATGCAAAAGGTTCAAGCTGGTTCCGTTTGGGCCCCTGGGAACTGGTGCCTTATCGCTTGCGCATCTGTTGAGGGGTATGATTGTGGGACATTGCAGGTGGCACGACAGGCGAAGGTAGCGACGTCCGAGTGACCGCTAAACTAGGTGATGATATTGGCGGCCCTTGCATGGGACAGGTCTCACGGCTAAAACAGAGATATGCTGGACCTTATGTCCCTGCACTAGACACCTGCAACAAATGTGAGGGGGAGCAGCTACATGGTTGGCCTCCAGAACCGCGGGAAATAGCAGTGGAACTTTATCATTGCAGGCTATAAAATACTTGGCCAGACCCCTAAAAACTGATAAGGGCAACACCGACGGACATCGGCATGGGGAAATTGAAGGGGAAGAAGAAAGGAGCGCAGCCATTATCGGACAGCGAACCCCCTGGCCAGACAGAACTAGACGCGCAAGAGGCACCTCGGGACGCTATCATGCAGCAGCAATTCGATAAAATCCTGGCAGCGATTGCAGACTCCCGCACTGCTCTTCAACAAGATATAGCGCAGGTAGCAACGGCTCAGGGACTCCTAAGAGCAGACCACTTTAAACTAGCGGACAGAGTGAAACTAGTGGAGGGGGCTCTACAGGAAGTAGAACCGGCACAGACTGCACTAAAAACCACTGTGACAAATGCCTTGGACCGTATTGCTGCACTGGAGAGGCGAGCAGAGGATGCCGAAAGTAGAAACCGGTGGAATAACATCCGTGTAGTGGGTCTGCCCAAAAATGCGGAAGGGTCAGCCATGGTGCAGTATCTCGAGAACTGGTTGAAATCGGTGGTGGCACCAAAGGGGCTGTCATCCTTTTATACTTTGGAACGAGTACCAACAAAACTGCCGCAGCAGGGAGGACCCCAATGGCCGGTGGTGGCCCTCCTGTTGTACTTCCGAGACAGGGATCTGTTGCTCCAAAAGGCACGCACTGATGGCCCCTTCCACGTTGGAAATAGCAAGATCAACCTGTTCCCAGACTATACTTTTGAGATCCAACGACGCCGCTCATCCTTCTTGTCAATTAAAAGAGAGTTGAGAGAAGAGGTGCTGCAGTATTCCTTGCTGTTCCCAGCCAAACTGGGCATGGCTGGAATCCTACAGAGCTGGAAAAGATGATCAAGGACAGAGGACCCAAGACACCTCAGAGGGACTCCCACAGCGCAAATTTCAAAGGCTACGACAACGGCGGCGAGGCCTGCGGAGGCCCTCACTGTCACAAAATGAGGTGGAGCGGCAGGGGGTGCTGAAGGCGGTATCTGCTTTTTCGGGAGCTCAGAAGATGTACTCTCCGGAAGACACTGATTCGGAGAAGGACAAAAAACACTCCGACACTGAGACCTCAGAAGCGGACAGCATACGAATGCCGCCGATCATACCAGCGACAGCAGATGGGCTACTAGACAAATAAAGGTTGAGCTTTGGGAGGCTAATACGGAGCTGCTTGGGATGATGAGAGGGAATGGGGACACTGCTGTTGGGTGGTACAATAATGTTGAATGGGGCGTGGGGAGGGGGAGGGGGAGGGGGTTTGAGACAAGTTTGAAATGTTAGCTGATGCTCATTGAGACTAAAGGTGGCGATCGGGGGGGAGAAAATGTATGATGGATTCTTTTTCTGGTTTTCTGGGCGGTTTGAGTTCAGAACAAAAGCAGCGGCCCGTTGGCACTGAGCTCTCCTTGTTGCCCATAAGGCATGCCCTCAGTAACTGCTAGTGGGCTTAGTAGTGTGATAATTGTTGCAGTGGTTTGGATGGGGACTAGCTGTTTGGTTCTATGTCCTGTTCTGGGGGGGGGTGGGGTTTTCGGGCAGTTGGGAGGAAGGTTGGGTTATGGGGTTCACCAGTGTGGTTGCTGGAGCACAAATTGGAATGCAGATATTGTATGTTAGCGATGGGGGCGATACCTGATTTACGATGTATTACCTGGAATGTGCGAGGACTTCTCACAATGACACAGCGCCAAAAGATCCATTCCTATTTAGTCAAAAGAGGAATCCACATAGCATTGCTTCAAGAAACTCACCTCACCAAGGCAGAGGGTCCAGCTTTACAGCGGAGATGGAGGGGACAGATATTTAGCACCGCATATTCTGCGTTTGCACGGGGGCACTGATCTGGATTAGGGCTGGGGTTCATTTGCAGGTATTGAAACAGACAATAGACCCTGAAGGCAGGTTTTTAGCAGTAGAGGGCAGACTCGGCAGTAGGGATATAACGATTTGTAGTGTTTATGCACCAAATATTGACCAAGCGCGCTTTCTAGAATGGTTATCTGGAACATTAGCACATTACTTCACCGACCCTGTAGTGTTGGGGGGATTTCAACTCCATAGCAGATGTATCACAAGATAGATCGCACCCCTCACTTGCGGAGTCATCTGTGCATAGACTGGCTAAATGTAGGCTGGAATGGCAAAATAGGTGGAATTTAGTGGACAAATGGCGCACACACCATCCACATGACCGGGACTACTCGTACTTCTCTGCAATGCATGACCTGCATGTTCGGTTGGATGCAGATTTATGCTTCACATTAATAGTGTCTTCCATAGTGCACACTGAATATCTCACCAGAACGCTATCTGATCACAACCCATTGCTGTTTACAATGCATTGGATGGCGGCAAAGTCTGCCATCCCCACTTGGCGTCTACGACCTGAAGCATTAGATGACCCCGTTTTTCAGAGGGTAGTGGGTGAAGGGATAACACATTACTTTACTGAGAATGCAGGCATTGCCTCCACAAGAGCGATGGAATGGGACGACTTTAAAGTGGTAATACAAGGGCTCTGCATTGGTAAACATGTATCGGTACGGAAAGTACTGTTACAGGACGTAGACCGGGGCCGAGAGTAGATTGATAAAGGTGGATTTAGCAAGGCCTGGACATCCTGAAGTTCAAGCAGAGGTAGTAGCAGCTAAAGAAGAGGTGGCAGTTGAGGTGGAGAGACTGTGTTGTTTTCACCATAAAACTTATATCACAAAAACACACGTTGAGGGGGATAAGGCGGGGACATTGTTAGCTTGGTTGGCCAATCCGACAAAACGGGGCTCACCAATATTAGCACTAGAAGATGGTGATGGGGAGGTGGTGCTCACCCAAAGCGCGATATTAAACCGATTTTTGCAACATTATGAGGCATTGTAGAGAAGCTCGTTGGTGCCGGGGGACTCAGAAATCGACTACTTTCTGGACGAGATATTACTTCCAGAATTAGAGGAAGACAAGCGGAATGCTTGGGCCACGTTATAACGATGGAGGAAATTAGGAGTGCTATCAAGCACATGGCCCGCAATAAAACACCAGGAGTAGATGGGTTGCCAGTGGGGTTCTACTGGAAATATGTGGACTTATTAGCCCAGAGGCTCTAGGAGGTCTATAGAGAGGCAAAAGAACTAGGTCAACTCCCGGGCTCCATGCGGAAAGCACTCGTAATCCTACTATTGAAACCTGGCTGTGTAGGAACAGATCCAGCCTCCTATCGCCCGTTGTCAATGCTGACTGCTGATTACAAGATTCTGAGCAGAATTTTGGCGACACACCTCTTACAGCATATGACTGCTCTGATCCACGAAGATCAGGCTGGGTTTATCCCGACAATGAACACTCCCTCTAATATGCGGAGATTAGTGCGGATATTGGAAGAGGAACAACCGGGAGCACGCCAACCTGTTGTGCTTTCAGTGGATATAGAGATAGCTTGGAAGGGCTTTTTCTGTATAAGAAGCTAGGACGTTTTACGGTAGGAGATGACTTTGTGGCCTGGACAAAGGTGCTGTATACATCCGCAGTGGCTAGAGTGAGGGTGGGAACATTGATATCACCCCAATACCCAGTGGCCCGTGGGACGAGACAGGGGTGTTCACTCTCCCCCTTATTGTTCGCCATAGCCATAGAAACACTGGCGGCAAGGGCCAGATTGGGAGAGAAATATGACGGCCTGTTGTACAGGGGAGATCAGCAGTATATTTTGCTATTTGATGACGACTTGATGTTTCTGGAGAATGCAAAGAGGGCATTGGAAGGAGCTACAAGCTTGCTATCAGAGTTCTGAGAAATCTCAGGCCTGAGAGTGAATTGGTCCAAAACGTGTCTGTTCCCGACGAGGCCCGGAGGGCTCCCACCCATTACCTCCGGGGAGGTGCGATGGGAACCGACCTGCCTGACTTACCTGGGTGTACATATTTATCATAGAGCTAATAATATGCTGGAAGGTAATGTGGGAAGATGTGTGAGAGCACAGAAGGGTTGCTCTCCCGCTGTCTGTGACAGGTCGGATAGGTCTCTTAAAAATGGTAGCACTACCTAGGCTGTTATATTTTTTCAGATCGCTGCCTATCTGGATACTGGGCTTGATATTTAAATCACTGAAATCCTTGATAGTGGGGTTCCTATGGGGGTCTGGTAGACGGAGAGTGGCTTAGGCAACACTGGTAAGGCCAAAAGCAGTGGGCGGGCTGTCGATCCCTGATTTCGAACTGTACTATTTTGAGGCTCAGCTACACATATTGACGCAGGCAGTGGCGAGGGAATTTAGGGGCCCTGAGCACCTGAGAAGCAAGGGGATCTCACGCCATGTTTTATCCTTTAAAGTCATGCAACACAAGTTAGACCTTAGGGATCTCTCTATGGAGGGAAAGATCCAGGAAATTGGGGATCTATATGAGAATGGGGAACTGTTACCCTATCAGGCATTGCATGAGCAGTACGATCTGCCTAGGGGGGAATTTTTAATACACGCTGCGCTAGTTTATGCGCTACGAGCACAGTGGAGGGAGGGGCTTATAGAACCTAAGACCGCAATGGCATGTCAGTACACAATGATGGCGGCTGGGACTTTTAAGGCGGTCACCTGTCTATATTCTAAAATGCTGAATGAACAGCTAGCACCACTGGACACCTTGAGAGCAAAATGGGAAGCAGGTATTGGGAAGCCCATACCGGAGACAGCATGGGAATAGATATTGCTTGGGGCTTGGAAAAGCACAAGGAATGCAAGATTTCAATTGGTACATTTCTGTATATTAGACAGGGCATACTTAACACCGGACAGGATTAGGAAGTATTTAAAAGTAGAAGAGGCAGCGTGCCCCCGGTACGCGAGTGCAGGGGTAGAGCTTGAACATATGCTATGACAATGCCCTAAATTAGGAGAATACTGGGAAGAAGTGGGAGACATGCTGAACATAACCATTGAGCGGCATTTGACTTTTGACATAGCAACATGCATACGACACTGGTTCCCTTACACTCCCAAGACCAAGGCAACAAGTAAATTCATAGATATGGGGCTATTGCTGGTGAAGAGAGAAATAACGAGGCATTGGAAATCGAAAGACGGTCCTAATAGTAAGAGATGGAAGGCTGAGTTCTTAAAATGGGATGGCAGTGACCGTGCACTTAGATAGCATTAGGCACGACAGCTAAATAATGAAAAAGTGCTAGATTAAAAAAATGCATGGGAAACATTGGTACAATCGTTATTGGATCACCAGGCAGAGGAAGAGTAGGCGAAGGGACTGGGTTCCGTGGGGTTCTCTTGCAACTACGGGTACATTGTGGGATGCTTTTAATAGTAGCTGCATCGCGACGTGAGACTGACAAAAATACTTATGGCTGCACACACCGGTGAGGGGGGAGGGAGAGGGCGGAATATTGGGAATTGGAGATAGTTTACTGTGCAATTAAGATTTGCAATTCGAGATTTATAGTATGACCATGCAGAAAGTGTCAATGCACTGCAGTATTGCATCAATATTGGATGGTTCAGGTGGAGTAAGGTAGGGGAAGAACACTGAGATGTATGACTTATGATGATGGTATATGGCTATGAATAATGTATAATGCACAAATGAAACCAATAAAAAAAATATATGTTTTCAAAAATCAGTTATGAAACAACCTTTAACAAATCCAGATTGTTCTTTGCCTAACAGGTCCGGTCAGTAGGAGTCTAATCGTATGGCTAATGCTTTGGAAAAGATTTTATAGTCAATATTGACCAAGGATTTAGGTCTATATTTTTTGCAATATTGAGAATCTTTGCCTTCCTTGGGAATAAGACAAAAGTGAGCTTCTGAGAAGGAACCAGAATAGCCACCTAAAAGACTGAAGGAATTAATTAGGGAGTACAATTTGGGCATTACAAGTTTGGAAAATTGGTTATAAAACTCAACAGTGAAACCGTCTGTCCCCGGGGCCTTGTCTTTTTTAAGGAGTTGAAGGGCTTTATGTAGTCCTTGCTGTATAAGCTCCAACTCCAGGGACGATGAATCTGGAATAGTGTGTTGAGGTTTTGGATATTGGAAAAAAGTGTAATAGGGAGTCATCAGTGGGGTGTGTTTCAGAAGCATATAAAGACTTATAAAATAGAGAAATTCATTCAAAATATCAGCGTCTTTGAATTTTAGGTTTGATTGTGTATTGTATATAGATTCAATATTAATTTTACTATGTCTAACTTTTAGGTAATTGGACAGTATTTTCCCTGCTTTATTTTTCCCCCCATAGAATTTTGCACTAGATTTTAACAAGTACAATGAAGCATTGTCAATTGATTTCTTATTGAATTGCATTTTGGCATTAATGAGAGTCGTTAAACAATCCTTCAAATTTGAAGTATAATAAGAATGCTCCCATATCTTGATATCCTGAAGGAGCTCCTTAGTTGCTTTACGGGCAATCTTGTGTTTATTGGCAACAAAGCCAATTATAAAATCTCTCGCTGTGGCTTTAAATGCATCCAAAAAAATAGATAAAGGCATGGAATGAGATTGATTTAATTAAAAAAACTTATTAAAAAGGTAGTAAAGGAGGCAATACATTTTGGATCTAAAAGGAGGGCATTTTTGAAACACCACCTTCTAAGGCTTGTATTTTTGCGTAAGATGTCAATAGATGGGTCCAAGTTATGATGAGATAAAATCTCATCTAGTTGCGCACAGTTCACCTGGTGTAATCCTACACCTTAAGCATTTATACAATGTCAACTCAAAATATAGTAGTCAATCAGTTATTTAATTTCATATACTGATTCTTTCTTTTGATCAATCACAAAATAAAGCATTCCATAGTTTTGATACACTCATAATTTAACAGTATATCACATTATTTGTCTTGGTGCAATATATTCTGTATCAACATTTCATTTTATGACCACTCATAATACATGACATTTCACTTTTATATTTACTCATGCCCAATGCATTTCGGCACCAAATAGTGCCTTCATCAGGGGCTGATCTCTTAATGTGGTAAATGTGTTCAGTCAGCCTATGCTTTTCTAGGACTTGATGTCCTTAACTAGATGAGTTGTGACGACCTTATGAATGGTTGTTTTCACCTTAAAGTCACGTCGTCTATATTTTGTACCGGGTACTCGAACCAAATCCTGCCGATATGGTGGTTGAAAACACTGCGCCGTTTCTGATGTTTATCGCGTCAAGTTACCACATTAAGTGGTCATAAAATGAAATGTTGATACAGAATATATTGCACCAAGACAAATAATGTGATATACTGTTAAATTATGATTGTATCAAAACTATGGAATGCTTTATTTTGTGATTGACATTGTATAAATGATTAAGGTGTAGGATTACACCAGGTGAACTGTGCGCAACTAGATGAGATTTTATCTCATCATAACTTGTATTCTCACTGACAGGTGTGATAAACCTGATTAGTTGCAGCACCATTTTATTAGTTTGAACCTTTAGTTTAAACAGGAGTGCTCCTCACATACCCCCTAAACAATAGATGGGTCCAAGCATTTGTGAGAGTTTGTGAAATAGTATGAGAGACAAGTATATAATGAAGTCCTAATTGAGAATGGTGGGCAGGTGACTAAAAGGTGTACTCTCTAATAGTTGGATTACAGAGACACCAGGCATCGAGATGTTTATGTTGAGTGAGAGTGGAAACAAAGGATTTATGAGGTTTATTAGGAACAAAAGGGACTTTAGCATATCGATCGATAAAAGGGTAAAACATTTGATTACAATACCCTGTTAGAATAAAATAAAATTATACTCCATGCAATGAATAATTTGCTTGGCCAATGTAGGCCAAAAAGTAGAGTCGCCACAAGTGGGAGCATAAATGTTTAAAAGAGAGACCGGAACACCCTTCAAAGATAATTTAACATTCAGCCATCTACCAGTAGCATCAGATTATTGAGATATAAGTGTGTGTGAATGAGATTGATGACAAAGTATCATCACTCCATTTCGTTTACTATCACCTGGAGAAGAGAAGACTTCCCCACCCAACCTTTTTTTTTATTTTAATGCTTCAGCATCCAAGAGATGAGTCTCTTGAAAAAATGCAATATCTACACCCAGTTTGGCTAAGTGGGTCAGGACTCTCTGTCTCTTAATGGGAGAGTGTAATCCCCTAACGTTCCAAGTTATCAGTTTTAATGACATAGCTTATTAGAATGAAATTGATCTAGGATAAAAAAACAACCGTCCAATTCATTATGAGATCTATATAAAAAGTAAGAGAAGAGAGAAAAGAAATTAAAGTGGAACTTAGAACTATAGTAAGAAAAAGCGTAGGAGTCAGATAACCAGAACCAGAAAAGAAGGCGATACCAGAAAAATGAATATATCATATCAGAAAAAATGAAGATAAATAAAATAAGTAAGAAAAGAGAAAGGAATGAAATAACGGCAATCGAAATTACAGCAATTAATATAAAAGTATTATCAAGCACATGCAAGGGGAAAAGTGTAAAAAAGACACCAGGTAAACATCTGTCTGAATTTGAAGTTCAAAACATAGTGAGAAAGCAAAAACAAAACTACACAGATAACAAGGTATAAACCAAAAACAATACCTACAAAAGGGGAATGTGGATAGGGAGACGTGTGGAGCCACATGGAGCAGACACGCATCAATTAAGGGTCCAGCAGGATACGGAAAAGACCATTGAATGATGATGAGACGTAACTATGAAACAGGAAACAATAAATATAATTTAGCAGTAAGAAAAATTTAACAAGGGAAAAATAATAGGAACACGACTTGGAAACACCATAAATGAGTATGACACAGTCAATTTAAACCAACTACACAACGCAGAAGTAGCGAAGTACGCTAAAGAACTGTTAAAGATTGGTCATCAACATAACCCAAAATTAGTTGCATAAGAACTACAATTTAAATATCAACAACAACTCAAATGTATTCATCAATAGTTCATTGAGTATACAGTGAATGTCATCCTGTAGAAGTTGTAGAATCCATCCTACGCGAATTGATGAAACTCTGCAAACGAACTGGATTTTCGTAGGCGGTTGTTCTGTTGTTGTAAGTGATCTTGAAGAGACAAGGGTGGAAAAGGCCATATCTAGCACTCATGGAAAGTAAGTCAGGTCTCATGTTGAGAAAAGTTTACGTCTGGCTGCTGTGGCTTTAGAGTAGTCTTACGCAAAGAACAATGTGGAACCTGACCATGTGATGCGTTGAATAGCTTTAGTTGCTGACAAAACCTTTAGCAAGTCCGTATATTCTAGAAAGTAAAGGATGACTCCTCTTGGTCTTTGTGAAGGTGAAGCAATGGTGGGGGCTTGCCCCAATCTATGGGCGCTTTGTTTGTTCAACATGATGTCATCCGGCATATGCAAACGTTTAGGGAGGAAAGATTTAAAAAATGCAATGGAGTCTGTGCCTTCGGCCCCCTCTTCCAGTCATAAATACGTAGGTTGTTCCTTCTGTTGCGATTTTCAAGTTCTTCGACCTGCTTCTGAGGATTAAGACTTGTCATTGCAGAAAAGGAACACTCTTAGTAGTGTCGCTAGGAGAAGAAACATTGTGCAGTACTGCGGTAAGTCTAGTGTCCAGTTGCATCCAGTTATCTGAGAGAGCTTGCAGTTTGGAATTTGTTTCCTCCATGAAAGGCCTAAGTGCTCTAATATCCTGCAACAACACTTCCATTGAAACTGGGGAAGCGGGTTTAGGGGGCAAAGGAGGGTCTTTTTTTATCTTTTAACATTTTACTTGCCTGATGCCATAGGTGTAGAATACATTGTTAGGTTTGAGATATCCGGCTCTGACAACTGTGAATCTTCCAGCTTTTATAACTGTGAGAAGAGTGTACAGTTTTTAATGAAAGAGAGCTTTGGTGTAGTTACACTATGCAGAGCGTCTTTAGTTCTGCCCATGTACTGAGAAAAAAGCCTAGCAGCATGGTCTGGAGTTAGAGCTAGAAGAAGTAATGTAATGCAATGTAAGACTTGCAGGCGTAGAAAGAGGGGAACCTCAGCCTGGGGCACACAAATCCTATAATAAAAGATATACAATCAAATAAATTGATATATTGTGTAGGTTATCGAGTGTTAGGATCTGCGAAGCAGGACTCCGCTAAACTCATGAGCGCTCAAATTGTGTTGCCTCAGACTGCCTGCGTCCTCTCTCAGAACTGCTGTAAGCAGACCATCAAGCTTAACCAAATAAATGGATGAAAAATGATCAATTTCGGGTTAAATACAAAAATAAAAGTGAAGATAGTTCATCTGGAGGCTGGAAAATGTGTCCAAACCTTGATGTGAGAGGAAAAATTATTCAAAATGGCGGCCAGTGCACATTTCCTTCAGCAACTGTGGGCTGATGGAGCATTGGAAAGAATTGTTGCAGAAAACTTATAAAAACAATGGCAATAATGTTCAAAGTTAGAAGCTAAGTTGTGGGGCATAATGAGGTATTCAGCGTTTAGCGAGTGAAGCAGAAAGGCATGCAACGCTCGCGTTAGGTAACTCAAAATGGCGGCTGCGGCACTGAGAAAACGCTCAGGAATGCCTCTACCTTTAAAAAAACTGCTTGATTCCGCTTTAAATACATGGGGACATCTTTACCCCAGATGCAGCCTCAATGCAGCGTTGTTTCCCTGCTAGCGGCTATGTAAATAAATGCAGGTCTTCTCCGCTCCGGTGCCGGGAGCCCTACAGGGATGCGACCATCCTCCTCGGGCGCCTGGCCACGCCCCCCACCAGTTCTTAATAGGATGACTTGGCTGTTGATTTAAAACACAAATTAAAAGAAAAGGTATGGGATTTTATAGGTAAAGAGTTTGGATTGATAAAGAGTGCAGAGCCAGTAAAAAGTACATTAGAACCAGATGCAACTTACCCTAGTACTCAACTATATACATTTCTACATGTATTAGACGGAAAGAAGCTCTTCATAGAAAAAATGAAAGAACAGGGAATCCTACTAGAGGTGATTCGTAGTCTTCTCCTTGGCATTAATAAAAAACACGAAGAAAATTAAGGGTGGTCCAAGATCTTAGGAAAATTAATCAAATTGTAGGTCCATGTTATCCTATGATACCAAAACCTGCTGTAATTTTGCTTTCAGATTACTGTGGATGCAGAATGGAACACAGGCAGCTTGTGTCAAACATTCTTCTCCATTCTGCAACATGAAGATATCTTTGCACATTTCGGGAGTTCAGTGAAGTCCTCATTTAGTATAGACTACCACAAGCATATACAGAAAATCTTTCAATTTTTAGTGAGATTCTAAGAAAGATTTCGAAAATCTTCAACTGCCCTGTAATTCAATGCTGGCGCAGTTCACTGATTATATCATAGTTGTGTCAGAGACCAAAGAAGATTGTAAGTTGGATATAATTGTTGTCTTGAATCATCTTGCTGACAATGGGCATAAGGACTTACCCACAAAGATGCAGCATTGTAAAAAATAAGTGATATACCCTGTTCAGCAATCCTGAAAATGAATCCTCCAACTACCTGTAGGGAAGTGAGGGTATTTCTGGGAATGGTTGGTTACTGTTGTCAATGAATTACAAATTTCTCCCTGATTGCAAAGCCTTTAGTAAGGTTTACTCAGAGCAGTATAGTAAATCTGATGCCATTTGATAATGTAAAAGTGATTTTCTAAATTCAGAAACAAACTCCCCAACATATCAGCTCTATGTATGTCAAATTATGCTGAAGCGTTTTTCGAACTGTATTGTTACGAATTAAGTAGGGATTCTGTACAGTTACTGGGTTGCTGGATGGCTGTCAGACCTGTGTATTCTTGAAACACCATGCTGTCACCTGGCATGCCATAACCAGGTGATAGAATCTGTGGGGGGTTGAGGGACCAGTGACAGTTACACCGGGGAAGCTGGTAGATGAATGGATGGGATCTCCTTTTTAGAATAAAGGAACTTACTTTTGGTAACCCTGCACTCTTTGTGTTATTTATGAAGCAACATTTTTGGATTGCCACACTGCCATAGTCATCAGGAAAACGAAAATTTCAACACCTATGGGCAACCTGGAAATTTGTGAGTCCACGCCTTGATTTCTACTGCAGTGAGACTGGCTCTCTTCAGGCCTGATTTGGATGAAATCAGTACTTGTGACTGTTAAGGTCAACTTTCCTGTTTGTTGTTTTTCCTTCCCTATTTTCCAGGATGGTTTGCAACTTTACTATCACTGTGTTAATTGTAAGGACTTTGTTAGGCTGATACATTGAGTGCTGTGACGGGCACCACTCTATGACTTTTCTTTGTCCTCCGTTTCCCAATCTGTAGTTTTTCAAGCTCAGGCCAGTGCAACACTTGTGATGTTGTCATTGGTACTCATTCTCCAGCTTTCTCAAGGCCTTGGGGACAGGGTTGAACACGGCCTCTAAGCACATCTGGCTCTACATGCATTGCCTAGCAGGTTACTGCACACAGAGCATGCACTGGCAGATCCCATTTGACTTATTCATCGTCAGAGTGGTGGACTTCCTTCGGTGGGGGGCTCTCCACTTCTAATCTCCGTAAGTCTTGTAGCCATAGAGATTCCTGGTACATTGAGCATGCAAGCTTATTAGTGTGTGAAGGATGAATTGTGTATTAATAAGGATTTGCAGTTTAGAGGAACTAGACTAATAGCACCATGCAGTCTTAGAGAGGAATTGATTACTCTGACTCCTGAGTTGCATCAAGGGACGTGGAAAAGTAAGGAAAGATTGCAATATACATATGGACAAACAGGTTGAGAGAGTGGGTGAGATTTCTTACCCTGTGCCCTTAACACCTTGGCTGCTAGGGGGTTTTCCCCTCCTGTGCTGGATATGCATGATCCCCATTGTTCATGACAAGGTCAACTCGTCAAACGCACAGCGCAGGTAACACCCGTGACAAGCTGACCTTGTCATGATCATGGAAGGGGTTAATAACAATTTTAAACAGACTAGGGTGCAAACAATGGTGCTCAGGGAATGTCCCAACGGACCATTGAATAAAACTTCAGTGAATATTTTAGGTCACTCCATGGATAAGGACAACAAATGTATGCAGTAGTTGTAAAAGGCATGGTTTCAAGATGGCAAGAGATTTGTTTGACTCTATAGAGAGCAAAAAATATGAGCAGATTATTGAAGGAACTCATGGAGAGTGAAGGGTTTCCAGGCACCTTACAGACAATGGGGTCCAACTGACGTCTAAAGAAATGAAAGAGTTTCTGAATAACAGGGTATAGAGCATAAGAATTGTGCCTTATATCACCCGGCAAAGAATGGAATGGTTGAGAGGTTGAAAAGGGTGAAGTGTATAGAGACAAGCCACACAGTACAACAGGAAAAATGCCTTTTTTAACTGTTTCAAGGAAGGCTTCCCAACACCTCTTTAGAACCTTAGTGTGCTATCAGTTCTTAAATAAAGCATGGTGAAGTAAAGCAGTCTGTTGCTTGCTTCTCTGCTTCATTAGATCCAACAGTCACCACTCCTCCTGTTTGTCTGAATTCCTTAGCAGCTGTTTGCCTTGTAATTTAACAGAGAGAGGGAATTGTAATCAGCTGTGCACTGAGGGCAAGATTTACCAAAAATTCAGGCAAAGCACCAAGAGCATTAGCTGTGTGAAAAGAAGAAGTCTGAAATGCATCATATTTACCAATATATGGCGCATTCCTGCTTTCTGCCTGCTCTTGCACCCTTGCGCCATGATGTAAAATTATTTTTGTGCAGGAAGGGGCACCTTCCTCCACACAAACAATCCTCTGAGACTTTTTCCTCTTCCTAAGTGTGCTACAGAGGAAGTACAAGTAGGAAGAGTAAACAACAAGGAGAAACAAAGGTATTTCTCCATGATGTGCCTCCCCTAGGAAGGCATAGCATTTTGATGCATTCTCAGGTTTACCAGCCTTGGTAGGTCTGGGAATTCACCAAATCCATGGGTGTTTCACCCATGAAGCGCCTTCCCATGGCTGAGTAACATAAGACTGCAACTTGTGCTGTCTTGAAATGCCCCAGATTTACCAAACAGCTTAGGGCGACACAAGATGGTTTGTATAGTTGGCTTTAGTATTGTGTTGCCCTTACAACGCTATGATGATGCAAGGGCAATGCATTACTATGATAAAATGTGCCCTGATTATCTTTGTCCATTCCAGTTGAGATCTTGCTGACTTGCACATAAACTCAGCACTTGACAAACGACCACCTGATAAAGTATGAACAAACAATTTTGGCAACAGCTAACATACAAAGAACAAGTGGCAGCATCTTAAATCCTGCAATGCTGCCCCTGATTCGAAACAATTATGAAGATGGTGAAAACCCGATCATGTTTCATAGATGTAACAGAATTGTGTACCAAGGCATGACCAGAAAGTGAAAAATATTTCTCTTGAAAAGGTCAATATGATTCTCAGGTTTGGCTTGCCTACTTCGATATACAGAGGTATAGCCTTCATAAACAAGATTCTAAAACCTCTATTTACTGTTTATTACTGACCTGAAGCATCTGCTCATGGCACCCTGTAAGTACTGATCTGCATTCACAGGATAGATGGAATATTTTCATTTTTGATCTTTTGGTTTGCCTCACTCAATACATTGCATTGCACTTTTCAGATAAGTGTGGGCTGCCTTTAAACAATCTGCTGACAGCATTTGATGACAGTCCTTGGGCAGTATCACTACTCTAACTCAATGAATGAGTTTGTCTTTTGTTTGAGTTCAATAAAAGGGAACACCACTAAGATTTGTTCTTTTTCCTCACCAGAGTAAATTGGTTGCTTACTGCTCACCATTCTGAGTACCCATTTAGGAGCTCTTCGCCATTTTGTGGTTGTTTCTATAAACTTCAGCCTTTGACACTCCACCTGTCATTATGGGATAATCTCATGTATAATTTTGACCTGTTTTAAAAGTGGCTAATTTCTTTCCACTTTTTATTGTTAGAACTCTCACTTGTTTTTTTCTCTTCATTCATGGACTGTATTTTAGCTTGATTATAAAGATGGGGCCACTTTCATACTCTCTACGGGGTTTACTATCTCCTAATAGACTGCATTTTAGCCTGATCATAAACATGAGACCACCTTTGTACTTTTCACAGGGGTGTACCAACTCCTCACATTTTATGGCTCTCTAAGGACCAGTTTTTGTATTTAATTTTTCTTTAGAGCCAAACTAAGAATGTTCTGACATTGAGGGACACACTTTTTTAACAGTATTTCACATTGATGCAATGCTCTAGTACTGGTTAAGCGTGGGCGTAAATTCCGTTCCGCTGGCGAATTTGCGGATTTTTGACGATTTCGCGATCCGCGCGAATTTAACCCAATAATCCGCAAATTCGCAAGCTACGAATTATTTTGCTTGGTTGCACTTGAAAAATACAATATCGCATGCGCGAATTTGTCTTACTGTGATTCTGAGTCCGCCGAGTTGTTTTTCTTCAGGTTTTGCGTGTGCTGCGCCATTTTCGATCTTGCTGCGTGAACGAGCGAGAGTTTTTCGAACGCAATTACGTTATCGCTGCTTGCAATCTTGCACGGCGAGAGTTTGACAACGCGAGTACGTCATAAAAGCCCACAACGGCGCGCAGCCGACTTCCGGCTGGAGATTTGAACAGCTCGCGTTCCCAAAATTGCAAAAATTGCAATTCTGCACAAGAAATCCACCGCATGAAGCATAAACCTTGTGAAAGTGATGATTTCCTCAGATTGACATTTAACTGCACTTTTTGGTGCAGGAGTCCATTTTTTGGGGTGGGGTGGGAGGAAGGAAGTGCCTCAGAGTCTCCAACTTCCTGTTCTTGTCTAGCAGGCTCCTCCCAGTGCTTTGTGCATGTACTGGTCACTTTTAATTTGGCTGTTGAGCTGGAAGGATTACTTTCTGTGACTGCTGCTGGATTTGTATTTGAGGACTTTTTGGACTTTGGACTTTGGAGTTTGGTTCACTTTTGGACTTGAGATTTTACAAGTAAGTTGGTGTTGTTTGTTTGGGGCATTGCAGTTGAGGCAACTACAGTTCTAAAACTTTTTTCACAACTTTAACAAAATATATATTGTGGTGGGTATCCACAGTATCCAGTAGGCCCAGGGTTAGTCATTGGAGCATGATACAACTGTTTCTGTGATTTGTTTTTTAACTTAATTCTCATTTATGTCATGGAATTTTAGCTCACTGTTATATGTTGATTTTTTTTTAAATTTTGGGGTGCCTGTAAAGCCTCACTAGCCAGTAGGCCCAGGTGTAGTGAGTGGTGCATGGGCCTAGTCTTTCTGTGGGGTGTCTTGAATTTAAACATCATTGAGGACATGGATGGCATAGGATTGTGGTGGCCATGTGGGTAGGGGATATTTTGAGGCCTGGTACAGGCAGGGCCTGGCCATGTGGTGGGGGTTAAGGGGCCATTTTCAAGCCAGGCAGTGTGCTAAGGCCTGCACCCAGTTTGCCGTGCTTTCAACCATTATGCCCAAGGGGCACTCAGTGGTGCATGGGCCTAGTCTTTCTGTGGGGTGTCTTGAATTTAAACATAATTGAGGACATGCATGGCATAGGATTGTGGTGATTCTTGAGTGTTTTTCGACTTTTTGGGGTGGTGTTGGGGCCTGGCCATGTGGGTGGGGGCAATATTGAGGCCTGGTACAGGCAGGGCCAGGCCATGTGGTGGGGGTCAAGGGGCCATTTTTAAGCCAGGCAGTGTGCTCAGGCCTGCACCCAGTTTGCCTTGCCTTCAGCTATTATGCCCAGGGGTACTCAGTGGTGCATGGGCCTAGTTTTTCTCTGGGGTGTCTTAAATTTAAACATCATTGAGGGCATGGATGGCATGGGATTGTGGTGATTTTTGAGTGTTTTTTTGCTTTTTGGGGTGGCGTTGGGGCCTGGCCATGTCAGTGGGGGCAATTTTGAGGCCTGGTACAGGCAGGGCCTGGCCATGTGGTGGGGGTCAAGGGGCCATTTCTAAGCCAGGCAGTGTGCTCAGGCCTGCACCCAGTTTGCCATGCTTTCAACCATTATGCCCACGGGGCACTCAGTGGTGCATGGGCTTAGTCTTTCTCTGGGGTGTCTTGAATTTAAACATCATTGAGGGCATGGATGGCATGGGATTGTGGTGATTTTTGTGTGTTTTTCGACTTTTTGGGTTGGTGTTGGGGCCTGGCCATGTGGGTGGGGGCAATTGTGAGGCCTGGTACAGGCAGACCTGGCCATGTGGTGGGGGTCAAGGGGTCATTTTTAAACCAGACAGTGTGCTTAGGCCTGCACTCAGTTTGCTGTGCTTTCAACCATTATGCCCAAGGGGCACTCAGTGGTGCATGGGCCTAGTCTTTCTGTGGGGTGTCTTGAATTTAAACATCATTGAGGAGATGGATGGCATAGGATTGTGGTGATTCTTGAGTGTTTTTCGACGTTTTGGGGTGGTGTTGGATCCTGGCCATGTGGGTGGGGGCAATTTTGAGGCCTGGTACAGGCAGGGCCTGGCCATGTGGTGGGGATCAAGTTGCCATTTTTAAGCCCGGCAGTGTGCTCAGGCCTGCATCCAGTTTGCCGTGCTTTCAACCATTATGCCTAAGGGGCACTCAGTGGTGCATGGGCCTAGTCTTTCTCTGGGGTGTCTTGAATTTAAACATCATTGAGGGCATGGATGGCATGGGATTGTGGTGATTTTTGTGTGTTTTTCGACTTTTTGGGTTGGTGTTGGGGCCTGGCCATGTGGGTGGGGGCAATTGTAAGGCCTGGTACAGGCAGGGCCTGGCCATGTGATGGGGGTCAAGGGGTCATTTTTAAACCAGACAGTGTGCTTAGGCCAGCACTCAGTTTGCTGTGCTTTCAACCATTATGCCCAAGGGGCACTCAGTGGTGCATGGGCCTAGTCTTTCTGTGGGGTGTCTTGAATTTAAACATCATTGAGGAGATGGATGGCATAGGATTGTGGTGATTCTTGAGTGTTTTTCGACTTTTTGGGGTGGTGTTGGATCCTGGCCATGTGGGTGGGGGCAATTTTGAGGCCTGGTACAGGCAGGGCCTGGCCATGTGGTGGGGATCAAGGGGCCATTTTTAAGCCAGGCAGTGTGCTCAGGCCTGCATCCAGTTTGCCGTGCTTTCAACCATTATGCCTAAGGGGCACTCAGTGGTGCATGGGCCTAGTCTTTCTCTGGGGTGTCTTGAATTTAAACATCATTGAGGGCATGGATGGCATGGGATTGTGGTGATTTTTGTGTGTTATTTTACTTTTTGGGTTGGTGTTGGGGCCTGGCCATGTGGGTGGGGGCCATCTTGAGGCCTGGTACAATCAGAGGGCCTGGCCATGTGGTGGGGTCAAGGTGCCATTTTTATGCCAGGCAGTGTGCTCAGGCCTACACCCAGTTTGCCTTGCTTTCAACCATTATGCCCAGGGGTATTCAGTGGTGCATCGGCCTAGTCTTTCTCTGGGGTGTCTTGAATTTAAACATCATTGAGGGCATGGATGGCATGGGATTGTGGTGATTTTTGTGTGTTTTTCGACTTTTTTGGGATGGTGTTGGGGCCTGGCCATGTGGGTGGGGGCCATCTTGAGGCCTGGTACAGGCAGGGCCTGGCCATGTGGTGGGGTTCAAGGGGCCATTTTTAAGCCAGGCAGCATGCTCAGGCCTGCACCCAGTTTGCCTTGCTTTCAACCATTATGCCCAAGGGGAACTGAGTGGTGCATGGGCCTAGTCTTTCTCTGGGGTGTCTTGAATTTAAACATCATTGAGGGCATGGATGGCATGGGATTGTGGTGGTTTTTTAGTTTTTTTCGACTTTTTGGGGAGTTGTTGGGGCCTGGCCATGTAGGAGGGGGCCATTGCGAGGCCTGGTACAGGCAGGGCCTGGCCATGTGGTGGGGGTCAAGGGGCCATTTTTAGGCTAGGCAGTGTGCTCAGGCCTGCCCCCAGTTTGCCTTGCTTTTAACCATTATGCCCAGGGGTACTCAGTGGTGCATGGGCCTAGTCTTTCTCTGGGGTGTCTTGAATTTAAACATCATTGAGGGCATGGATGGCATGGGATTGTGGTGATTTTTGTGTGTTTTTTGACTTTTCGGGTTGGTGTTGGGGCCTTGCCATGTGGGTGGGGGCCATCTTGAGGCCTGGTACAGGCAGGGCCTGGCCATGTGGTGGGGTCCAGGTGCCATTTTTAAGCCAGGCAGTGTGCTCAGGCCTACACCCAGTTTGCCTTGCTTTCAACCATTATGCCCAGGGGTACTCAGTGGTGCATGGGCCTAGTGTTTCTCTGGGGTGTCTTGAATTTCAAAATAATTGAGGGCATGGATGGCATGGGATTGTGGTGACTTTTGTGCGTTTTTTTTAACTTTTTTGGGATGGTGTTGGGGCCTGGCCATGTGGGTGGGGGCCATCTTGAGGCCTGGTACAGGCAGGGCCTGGCCATGTGGTGGGGTTCAAGGGACCATTTTTAAGCCAGGTAGTGTGCTCAGGCCTGCACCCAGTTTTCCTTGCTTTCAACCATTATGCCCAGGGGAACTCAGTGGTGCATGGGCCTAGTCTTTCTCTGGTGTGTCTTGAATTTAAACATCATTGAGGGCATGGATGGCATGGGATTGTGGTGATTTTTGTGTGTTTTTTTTACTTTTTGGGTTGGTGTTGGGGCCTGGCCATGTGGGTGGGGGCAATTTTGAGTCCTGGTACAGGCAGGGCCTGGCCATGTGGTGGGGGTCATGGGGCCATTTTTAAGCCAGGCAGTGTGCTCAGGCCTGCACCCAGTTTGCCGTGCTTTCAACCATTATGCCCAAGGGGCACTCAGTGGTGCATGGGCCTAGTCTTTCTGTGGGGTGTCTTGAATTTAAACATAATTGAGGACATGCATGGCATAGGATTGTGGTGATTCTTCAGTGTTTTTCGACTTTTTGGGGTGGTGTTGGGGCCTGGCCATGTGGGTGGGGGCAATATTGAGGCCTGGTACAGGCAGGGCCAGGCCATGTGGTGGGGGTCAAGGGGCCATTTTTAAGCCAGGCAGTGTGCTCAGGCCTGCACCCAGTTTGCCTTGCCTTCAGCTATTATGCCCAGGGGTACTCAGTGGTGTATGGGCCTAGTTTTTCTCTGGGGTGTCTTGAATTTAAACATCATTGAGGGCATGGATGGCATGGGATTGTGGTGATTTCTGTGTGTTTTTCGACTTTTTGGGTTGGTGTTGGGGCCTGGCCATGTGGGTGGGGGCAATTGTGAGGCCTGGTACAGGCAGGGCCTGGCCATGTGGTGGGGGTCAAGGGATCATTTTTAAACCAGACAGTGTGCTTAGGCATGCACTCAGTTTGCCTTGCTTTCAACCATTATGCCCAGGGGTATTCAGTGGTGCATCGGCCTAGTCTTTCTCTGGGGTGTCTTGAATTTAAACATCATTGAGGGCATGGATGGCATGGGATTGTGGTGATTTTTGTGTGTTTTTCGACTTTTTTGGGATGGTGTTGGGGCCTGGCCATGTGGGTGGGGGCCATCTTGAGGCCTGGTACAGGCAGGGCCTGGCCATGTGGTGGGGTTCAAGGGGCCATTTTTAAGCCAGGCAGCATGCTCAGGCCTGCACCCAGTTTGCCTTGCTTTCAACCATTATGCCCAAGGGGAACTGAGTGGTGCATGGGCCTAGTCTTTCTCTGGGGTGTCTTGAATTTAAACATCATTGAGGGCATGGATGGCATGGGATTGTGGTGGTTTTTTAGTTTTTTTCGACTTTTTGGGGAGTTGTTGGGGCCTGGCCATGTAGGAGGGGGCCATTGCGAGGCCTGGTACAGGCAGGGCCTGGCCATGTGGTGGGGGTCAAGGGGCCATTTTTAGGCTAGGCAGTGTGCTCAGGCCTGCCCCCAGTTTGCCTTGCTTTCAACCATTATGCCCAGTGGTATTCAGTGGTGCATGGGCCTAGTCTTTCTCTGGGGTGTCTTGAATTTAAACATCATTGAGGGCATGGATGGCATGGGATTGTGGTGATTTTTGTGTGTTTTTTGACTTTTCGGGTTGGTGTTGGGGCCTGGCCATGTGGGTGGGGGCCATCTTGAGGCCTGGTACAGGCAGGGCCTGGCCATGTGGTGGGGTTCAAGGGGCCATTTTTAAGCCAGGCAGCGTGCTCAGGCCTGCACCCAGTTTGCCTTGCTTTCAACCATTATGCCCAAGGGGAACTGAGTGGTGCATGGGCCTAGTCTTTCTCTGGGGTGTCTTGAATTTAAACATCATTGAGGGCATGGATGGCATGGGATTGTGGTGGTTTTTGAGTTTTTTTCGACTTTTTGGGGTGTTGTTGGGGCCTGGCCATGTAGGAGGGGGCCATTTTGAGGCCTGGTACAGGCAGGGCCTGGCCATGTGGTGGGGGCCAAGGGGCCATTTTTAAGCTAGGCAGTGTGCTCAGGCCTGCCCCCATTTTGCCTTGCTTTTAACCATTATGCCCAGGGGTACTCAGTGGTGCATGTGCCTAGTCTTTCTCTGGGGTGTCTTGAATTTAAACATCATTGAGGGCATGGATGGCATGGGATTGTGGTGGGTTTTGAGTGTTTTTTTGACTTTTTGCGGTGTATAATTGATGTTCCTCTGGCTTCCATTGCTTTTAGGTGCACAAGAGAACCACCAGTGCCAGGAAGAAGTCCTGCAGTGGTGTGTGCAGCACAACGTCACGTGACGTCACGTGTGGCCACAGACAAGACAACTCTGCAACTGGTACAACTGCAGCCTGCTGTTCTGACATCTCAAGAAGATGGCCCCAAAGAAAGTTGGCCGTAGCGTCTCAGCAAAAAAAGTTGATAGTGCCACTGCCAGTAACAAGGAGCAGAAGAAGCAAGTGGCACCACCTTCCAAGAAGACTGGTGTGCACACTAAACTTTTTTGGGGAAAAAAAACTACGCCTGCAGCAGCAGCGGTGTCCGCCGGGGACCAAGCTGGAAGCAGCACCTCCGCTTCATTGGGCTCAGTGCCACCACGCCAAGTTAGGTCCAAGACCACCATGAGTGCTGCTGCAGCAGCCACTTTGGTTGTTGAATCACCATCGACCAGTGATCTTGGCTCATTACAAGAAAGTACCATCCAATCAATGCCAAGTGTAACTCAGCTGACGAGTGTTCAACAACCACAGCCACAAACACAGGTGCAAGTAGTACAAATGCAAGTACATGGGCAAGGAGAGGCGCAAGTACAGCCGCAAGGAGAGGCGCAAGTAGAGGCGCAAGTACAACCGCAAGGAGAGACGCAAGTAGAGCCGCAAGGAGAGGTGCGACAAGAGGTTCATGGAGCGGCACAACTGCCTACAACGCTTGTTCCTCCAGAAGTAGGGTCACATCAGAAAATTGCTATTCAAGAGGAGGTATCACCTGAGGAAGCCACTCCTCCTGATGATGATTCATTGTCTTCCAGATCCCCAGCAAGAAAAAGGTCAAGGAGGGCTACTACTACTACAAGTTCTTCTTCAAGCCCCCTTCCTTCTGATGACCTTGATCCTAATGGGAACCCACAAATGCAGTCTGAGAGTGAGGCACACCATGAGTCGACTAAGGTAGCTAAGCCTAAAAGGAAGCCTCCCGCAAAGCTTCGACTTATGGCTGATGACAACGAACAAGAACAGTCTGACGATGACCCAGTCATCACAGTTGTCACTCCAGCCCCAGCAGGCATGCTGCAGACAGACATTTTCACCCTAGCTAGAATGGCTGCTGAGTGGGATATGGGCGGCGTGGCACTGGTACCACCACTGTTAACTACAACACCAACACCACCTACAGATTGCATCTTTTTTAGTCAGAATGGCCGGCATGGACCTCCATCCAGCTCGACCTCAAGTAGTGGTGCTGTAAGTGAACAACAGAAATTAATTCAGCCATGCCCATCCTCCACTTCATCTGGCATTGAAAGTCAAAGTAGCACCTCCACCTTCAGCAGACATCACCAGTCCCCAGTTTGGGACTACTTTACTGTTAGCGCAAAGGCGGAAAACATGGTCGTTTGTTCGATTTGTAAAGCATTCGTTAGTCGGGGTAAGCTTGGTACCAACTATGGTACCAGAGACCAGAGAGGTCATCTCAAGCAACATCACACTATCGAGTAGGAAGCATACATGAGGAAGATCGAGGAAGGCAAAAGAAAAACAAATCCATATGTGTCCCTTGATATGACGAGAATCTGATCGTGCAGGGGGGAAGTGAAGAAGCGACAGACATTTTTTCTGGTACACCCAGTTCTGTTGGCAGCAGCACTGCAGTGGTATCGCCCTCTACCCCTGCAACATCTATGAGGCACACTAAGAGTGTTGTAGAGACACCAATGCGAAAAACTACATCAACCGGCCTAACTGGTTTGAAGACGTCATCATCATCATCATCACGTAAAATGATCCAGCCCACCATTCACGGATTGTTCTGGTCGGAGGCGCCATTTGAACGCAACCACCCAACAGTACGTCTGTATAATGCAAAGCTGGCTAAAATGCTAGCGCTGGACCTTCTCCCTTTTTCTTTCGTGGAAGGGGTGGGGTTTCTAGAATTAGTGGCAACAGTCTGCCCTAAATGGAAGGTTCCTAGCGGGTCCTATTTTGCCAGAGTTGCGGTTTCAGCACTACATCAAGATGTGCTGGAGGTGATTGGGGCAGCTTTGCAGAAGAGTGCTGTTCACACTATCCACTTGACAACAAACATGTGGACCAGTTGCCAAGCCCTTAATTACATGTGCATCACTGCACACTGGGTCTCTTTTGCAGGGTCTTTTGCAGGGATTAGAGACAAGTCAAGTGCAGTTGTTGACCTGGACACAGTTTTTCAAGCTACTCGGAAACATGCAACATTAGCCATGTTTGCCATGGAGAAAACTCATACTGCCAAAACCATTTTGGATGAGTTTAACAGTAAGGTCTCTGAATGGCTGCAACCAAGAAATTGCATAGTTGGTTATGTTTCCACGGATAATGGCAGTAATATAGTTAAGGCCATGCAGGATGGTGAATATTTCAGAGTGCCGTGTTTGGCGCACTGTATAAACCTGATTGTTAAAGATTTCTTGAAAACTGAAAACCAAGTCAAGAAGTTACTGTCTACCTGCCGAAGAATCTGCACACATTTCAGCCATTCTTTTAAGGCCCAGAAGCAGCTGAGGAGCATTCAACATGAACGTAAAGTGCCAGTCAAAGGACTCATCCAGGAGGTGGCAACACGTTGGAACTCAACCTTTTAAATGCTTGAGCGTCTGTTTGAGCAGTGCATGGTAATCAATGACTATATCTTTACAGTAGGTTCTACTATTAATGACATGAGGCTAGAGTTGGAGGAATGGCAGCTAGTTAAAAGCCTGACAGACATGCTTCGTCCTTTTGAGGTCTTCACGTGTGAATTCAGCAGGGCGGACTGTTCTTTGAGCAAAGCTATCCCATTGTTGCGCATGCTAGAGCACCAACTGAAGGCGGTGCCATCAACGTTGAGAGATGATGATGGAAAGAAAGCTGCATATCTGTTGGCTGAGAACTTATTAAGCCACCTAGTTGCCAATGAAAGGCTTCAAAAGATACATACAGAACAACATTACATTGGTGCCACTATTCTGGATCCACAGTACAAAAAGGCAGTGGCCAGCAAAGCATTTATTCCTTTTCATGAGGCAGATGTTTCAAAGTACAAACACTGGATAGCTGCGTCAGCCCTTCGGTTCGAAAAAGATCTACAGAAAATTCAAGGAGCCGTCAGAAGTCCAACTGAATCAACAGGTGATCCAGCGTCAAGTTCCACTTTTGAATCTGTGTGCGAAGGGAGTAACTTTCCCTCACAGCCGTTAATGACACCAGCAGCAACCCTATCATCATCCTCACCTGCACCACGCCCAGCCATAATATTGTCAGAAGCGGATTGGCTAACTCATCAAGGGTTTGTTGGTTCCAGTGCTGAGAAAGCCACAGATGGTACGCAAAGTGGAGCAACCATGGAGAACCTTGAGTTGATGGTGCAGGCCTATCTGGATGACCCAACACAGGTCTTTGTTAATACCAACCCATTGCTGTATTGGTACAGGAAAATGGCTCTATGGCCACTGATCACCAACCTGCTCTAAATTATTCTTCTTGCCCACTCGCAAGCGTGTCTTCTGAACGTGTTTTCAGTGCTGCTGGTGCCATTGTAACTTCAAAAAGGACCCGCCTCTCTGCCAAAAATGTGGAGATGTTAACTCTGATCAAGATGAATCAGCACTTGATACCACCAGATTACAAAGTACGTGAATGCACGCAGGAAGAAGAGGACACCGACTTAGATGACGGAAGTTCTTCTCTGTTACCTGACCTACTCTCGTCTCAATTCATGGAGTTGGAGGAAGAGCTCTACTTCCCTGACACCGAGCCCTGAAAATGACTTCCTTTTTTTCGTCCTTATTCACTTTTATTCCTGTGTGTCTTTCTTTGTTTTGCAACTTTTACCACAACAAAACTCTAATCACCTAATCACAACAAGTCCATCAGCAGCACTGTCTTCATCTTATATTCCTTATTGATTTGAAGGTGCCGCAGTCTGCATTCCTGAGGTTCACAAGTTCACAACTCAATCATGCTCCTTTATACTCCTCCTCAAGACTCCCCCTATCCATTTCCCTCAAGGCAGATGGATGGATTACAACGAGTCCCCTCAAGTGGGACTGAAATTACTGACTGACTACATCCTTGTTGATTGCTGACAGAGTTACTTTTGATATTGACAGGAAAGGCTGCCCTGTGGGCCCCCCTTTTCCGAAGAAGATGCAGACAAAAAGTAGAACAGGTAATGAATAATTGAGAAGATGGCATGCACTGGACAGCAATGGCTGTCTGGCTCTGATGAAACCAATTGCTGTTTGTTTTTTGTGCATGAAATGATGATTCATATGTCTTGTCTTAGTTATTATCTGGTCTTTCACAAAGTAATTGTAACTCATGTCAACAACAAACTTTTTACCTTGTTTAATTAAAATTGTACTTCAAATTCAGGGGCCACTATATTGCATTTTCACAAAATATGCAAAATGTCCTTGAAGCGGACTCACTTGCCAATATACCATGATGATTGATTAAATAATATACCTTTTTTATTTACAGTCACTCACTGGGATGGATGGATCATCAGCGTCGATTTACGGACAAACTATGGCCAATTCATGAGTGGCAAACAGGGAAACCAGTCTACAACAACTACTACAGCAGGACTACATGTCTGTCTATTCGTGGTATGTATTGGTCGAGGGCGAGGCAGTGTACTGTTGTTGTCCTCTACAGACAGCAGTTCATGTAAAACTGGGGCTATGTGGCTTGCTGCATACAATTAGATATGCTTTGTCTGTCTGACAAAGAGCCTAGGTATGCTATATCAGGTTGCTTCACTCAGTGGTGCCTGCCTTGACCCTCTGCATGGCACTGCCTCAAGCTTGGGCCAAACATCTGTTATGTTTGCAAAATTTGCTGTTTTTCGGTATTTCGCAAATCTCGCGAAAGTACAGAAAAATCGCAAATTCTTGAGCGGAATGGATTTTTTGGCCATGCTTGCGGGAGGGCCATGCAGACGGTAAAGGCAGGCACCACTGAGTGAAGCATCCTCCTGATATAGCATACCAAAGCTCTTTGACACAGACAGACAAAGCATATCTACGGTTTAGGGTTCAGTGCGTTTTACTAGGGTTTTTGAGTTTCAGTTGGTATGGTTCACGCTGATTCTAGGGATCGGGCCCAATGCAGGCTCGTTCATAATGATGTTGGCAATGTTTTAGGGGGGTTTGGTGCTCTTTGGTCAAGAATTGGCAGAATATTGGCCTTTTCGGGTGTTTTGCGGGCGCTTGTGTTTGGGTGAAAACTAAGTGAAAACTAGTCGTAGACCTTCTTCTTCTTCTTCGTCTTCTTCGAAGATCGCAGTGGTTCGATTTTGTTCTGCCTTGCTGAGATTCTTGTGAATCGCTGGAACAAATGACTGTCCAGGTGATTTTCAAGAGGATCAAAGTAGTGGAAGTGCTGAAAACAGCAATGTTTTGTGAACAGCGCAATTTGCCATGTTTTGAATATACCAGCATTGCATGTTTTTGGGAGGCTGTTTGGGGGTGATCTACATTTGTGGGAGAGGGTGTGGGGGTCTGGGAGCACTGCTGGGATAGCATATTTTTTATTGGAAGTGATTTGAAGAAAATCCATGGTGGGAAAGAGGAGTTTGGGTCTAGCTGCAGAGCGCGTATGGACAAATGTTGACTGGTTGGCTGAAAACTTTCTAAGTATGAGTTATTGCATTTTTGCTTTTTGCCTGTTTAGGGTTGTTCTGCTTTTTTACGGGTGGCTGCAGGGGTCTGGGGGCATAGCTCAGAAGGTCTAATATCAGACTCAAGTGTTTTGGACCAAATCCATGATAAAAATGTTTTTGCGCTTTTGCTCACTTGCCTGTCTTTGGGGTGGTGTTTGGGGGGCTTCCAGGTTTTTGAGGGTGGGTTTTGGAGTCTGGGAGCACTGCTGGCACAGTCTAATGTTGATTGCATTTGTTTTTCAGGAAATCCATGGTGGAAAAGGGGAGTTAGTGCCTAGCTGCACAGCGTATATGGACTGAATTGAAGGTAGGCCCATTTTTGCTTTTTGCCTGTTTGGGGGTATTCTGCTTTTTTGCGGATGGCTGCAGGGGTCTGGGGGCATAGCTCGGAAGGTCAAATATCGGAATCAAGTGTTTTGGACCAAATCCGTGGTGAAAAGTTTTTTGTTTTTGCTCACTTGTCTGTCTTTGGAGTGCTGTTTGGGGTTCTTCCAGGTTTTTGTGGGTGGGTTTTGGGGTCTGGGAGCACTGATGGCACAGTCTAATGTTGATTGCATTTGTTTTTCAGGAAATCCATGGTGGAAAAGGGAAGTTAGGGCCTAGCTGCACAGCGTATTTGGACTGAATTGAAGGTAGGCCCATTTTTGCTTTTTGCCTGTTTGAGGGTGTTCTGCTTCTTTGGGGGTGGCTGCAGCAGTCTGGGGGCATAGCTCGGAAGGTCTAATATCGGAATCAAGTGTTTTGGACCAAATCCATGGTGAAAAAGTTTTTGCGTTTTTGCTCACTTGCCTGTCTTTGGAGTACTGTTTGGGGTGCTTCCAGGTTTTTGTGGATGGGTTTTGGGGTCTGGGAGCACTGCTGGCACAGTCTAATGTTGATTGCATTTGTTTTTCAGGAAATCCATGGTGGAAAAGGGGAGTTAGTGCCTAGCTGCACAGCGTATATGGACTGAATTGAAGGTAGGCCCATTTTTGCTTTTTGCCTGTTTGGGGGTATTCTGCTTTTTTGCGGATGGCTGCAGGGGTCTGGGGGCATAGCTCGGAAGGTCTAATATCGGAATCAAGTGTTTTGGACCAAATCCGTGGTGAAAAGTTTTTTGTTTTTGCTCACTTGTCTGTCTTTGGAGTGCTGTTTGGGGTTCTTCCAGGTTTTTGTGGGTGGGTTTTGGGGTCTGGGAGCACTGATGGCACAGTCTAATGTTGATTGCATTTGTTTTTCAGGAAATCCATGGTGGAAAAGGGAAGTTAGGGCCTAGCTGCACAGCGTATTTGGACTGAATTGAAGGTAGGCCCATTTTTGCTTTTTGCCTGTTTGAGGGTGTTCTGCTTCTTTGGGGGTGGCTGCAGCAGTCTGGGGGCATAGCTCGGAAGGTCTAATATCGGAATCAAGTGTTTTGGACCAAATCCATGGTGAAAAAGTTTTTGCGTTTTTGCTCACTTGCCTGTCTTTGGAGTACTGTTTGGGGTGCTTCCAGGTTTTTGTGGATGGGTTTTGGGGTCTGGGAGCACTGCTGGCACAGTCTAATGTTGATTGCATTTGTTTTTCAGGAAATCCATGGTGGAAAAGGGGAGTTAGGGCCTAGCTGCACAGCGCATTTGGACTGAATTCCAGGTAGGCCCTTAATTTGCCAAGTCTCACTTTTTGCGGTTTTGATTTTTGCCTGTTTGGGGGTGTTAAACTTGTTTCCCCCTGGGTTGACGGGTTTGAGGGCATTGCTGTGAAGGTCTAATACCGGATAAAAGTGGTTTGGAGAAAATCGGAGGTGAAAAAGTGTTTCCATTTTCAGGCATTTCGCTCACTTTAGAGTTTTCGGGGGGCTGTTTGGGGGGTTTCTTGGTGTTTGTGGGTGGGTTTTTGGGTCTTGGAGAAATGCTGGGTATGGATACTTTGGATTGCAAGAGGTTTGATGGAAATCCATGGTGGTAAAAGGGAATTAAGGCCTAGCTGGAGAGCGCGCACGGAGTGATCAGGGAAATATGCAGAAATTTGACAAAGTGCCCATTTTTCCATTTTTGCTTTTTGGCTGTTTGGGGGGGTTAAACTTGTTTCCGCCTCGGTTGACGGGTCTGGGGGCATTGCTGTGAAGGTCTAATTCCGGATAAAAGTGGTTCGGAGAAAATCGGAGGTGAAAAGAGTTTTTCGATTTTTAGGCCTTTTGCTCACTTTAGCGTTTTTGGGGGGCTGTTTATGGGGTTCCTGGTGTTTGTGGGTGGGTTTTGGGGTCTTGGAGCAATGCTGGGTATGGATACTTTTGATTGCAAGAGGTTTGACGGAAATCCATGGTGGCAAATGGGAGTTAGGGCCTCGCTGCAGAGCGCGCACGGAGTGATTTTGGAACTAGGGCTAAATATTTCAAGTTCCCGTTTTTTCATTTTTGCTTTTTGCCTGTTTGGAGGTGTTAATCTTGTTTCTGCCTGGGTTGACCGGTCTGGGGGCATTGCTGTGAAGGTCTAATAACAGATAAAACTGGTTTGGAGAAAATCTGAGGTGAAAACGTTTTCCATTTTCAGGCATTTCGCTCACTTTAGCATTTTCGGGGGGCTGTTTGGGGGGGGTTCCTGGTGTTTGTGGGTGGGTTTTGGGGTCTTGGAGAAATGCTGGGTAAGGATACTTTGGATTGCAAGAGGTTTGATGGAAATCCATGGTGGCAAAGGGGAGTTAAGGCCTAGCTGGAGAGCACGTAGGGAGTGATCAGGGAAATATGCAGAAATTTGACAAAGTGCCCATTTTTCCATTTTTGCTTTTTGGCTGTTTGGGGGGGTTAAACTTGTTTCCGCCTGGGTTGACGGGTCTGGGGGCATTGCTGTGAAGGTCTAATTCTGGATAAAAGTGGTTTGGAGAAAATCGGAGGTGAAAAAGTTTTTTGATTTTTAGGCCTTTTGCTCACTTTAGCGTTTTTGGGGGGCTGTTTGGGGGGTTCCTTTTGTTTGTGGGTGGGTTTTGGGGTCTTGGAGCAATGCTGGGTATGGATACTTTTGATTGCAAACGGTTTGACGGAAATCCATGGTGGCAAAGGGGAGTTAGGGCCTAGCTGCAGAGCATGCACAGAGTGATTTTGGAACTAGGGCTAAATATTTCAATTTCCCGTTTTTTCATTTTTTTTTTGCCTGTTTGGAGGTGTTAAACTTGTTTCTGCCTGGGTTGACGGGTCTGGGGGCATTGCTGTGAAGGTCTAATAACGGATAAAACTGGTTTGGAGAAAATCTGAGGTGAAAGCAATTTCCATTTTCAGGCATTTCGCTCACTTTAGCGTTTTTGGGGGGCTGTTTGGGGGGGGTCCTGGTGTTTGTGGGTGGGTTTTGGGGTCTTGGAGCAATGCTGGGAATGGATACTTTTGATTGCAAGAGGTTTGATGGAAATCCATGGTGGCAAAGGGGAGTTAAGGCCCAGCTGGAGAGCGCGCACGGAGTGATCAGGGAAATATGCAGAAATTTGACAAAGTGCCCATTTTTCCATTTTTGCTTTTTGGCTGTTTGGGGGGGGGGTTAAACTTGTTTCCGCCTCGGTTGACGGGTCTGGGGGCATTGCTGTGAAGGTCTAATTCCGGATAAAAGTGGTTTGGAGAAAATCGAAGGTGAAAAAGTTTTTCGATTTTTAGGCCTTTTGCTCACTTTAGCGTTTTTGGGGGGCTGTTTGGGGGGTTCCTGGTGTTTGTGGATGGGTTTTGGGGTCTTGGAGCAATGCTGGGTATGGATACTTTTGATTGCAAGAGGTTTGACGGAAATCCATGGTGGCAAAGGGGAGTTAGGGCCTAGCTGCAGAGCATGCACAGAGTGATTTTGGAACTAGGGCTAAATATTTCAAGTTCCCGTTTTTTCATTTTTGCTTTTTGCCTGTTTGGAGGTGTTAAACTTGTTTCTGCCTGGGTTGACGGGTCTGGGGGCATTGCTGTGAAGGTCTAATAACGGATAAAACTGGTTTGGAGAAAATCTGAGGTGAAAACGTTTTCCATTTTCAGGCATTTCGCTCACTTTAGCGTTTTCGGGGGGGCTGTTTGGGGGGGTCCTGGTGTTTGTGGGTGGGTTTTGGGGTCTTGGAACAATGCTGGGTATGGATACTTTTGATTGCAAGAGGTTTGACGGAAATCCATGGTGGCAAAGGGGAGTTAGGGCCTAGCTGCAGAGTGCGCACGGAGTGATTTTGGAACTAGGGCTAAATATTTCTAAGTCCCTGTTTTTGTATTTTTGCTTTTTGCCTGTTTGGGGGTGTTAATTTTGTTTCTGCCTGGGTTGACGGGCCTGGGGGCATTGCTGTGAAGGTCTAATACGGATAAAAGTCGTTTGGAGAAAATCGGAGGGAAAAAGTTTTTCCATTTTCAGGCATTTCGCTCACTTTAGCGTTTTTGGGGGGCTGTTTGAAGGGGTTCCCGGTCTTTTTGGGTGGGTTTTGGGATCTTGGAGCAATGCTGGATATGGATACTTTTGATTGCAAGAGGTTTGATGGAAATCCATGGTGGCAAAGGGGAGTTAAGGCCTAGCTGGGCGAGCGCGCACGGAGTGATCAGGGAAATATGCAGAAATTTGACAAAGTGCCCATTTTCCATTTTTGCTTTTTGACTGTTTGGGGGGGTTAAACTTGTTTCCGCCTGGGTTGACGGGTCTGGGGGCATTGCTGTGAAGGTCTAATTCCGGATAAAAGTGGTTTGGAGAAAATCGGAGGTGAAAAAGTTTTTCGATTTTTAGGCCTTTTGCTCACTTTAGCATTTTTGGGGGGCTGTTTGGGGGGTCCTGGTGTTTGTGGGTGGGTTTTGGGGTTTTGGAGCAATGCTGGTTATGGATACTTTTGATTGCAAGAGGTTTGATGGAAATCCATGGTGGCAAAGGGGAGTTAAGGCCTAGCTGGAGAGCGCGCACGGAGTGATCAGGGAAATATGCAGAAATTTGACAAAGTGCCCATTTTTCCATTTTTGCTTTTTGGCTGTTTAGGGGGGTTAAACTTGTTTCCGCCTGGGTTGACGGGTCTGGGGGCATTGCTGTGAAGGTCTAATTCCGGATAAAAGTGGTTTGGAGAAAATCGAAGGTGAAAAAGTTTTTCGATTTTTAGGCATTTTGCTCACTTTAGCGTTTTTGGGGGGCTGTTTGGGGGGTTCCTGGTGTTTGTGGATGGGTTTTGGGGTCTTGGAGCAATGCTGGGTATGGATACTTTTGATTGCAAGAGGTTTGACGGAAATCCATGGTGGCAAAGGGGAGTTAGGGCCCAGCTGCAGAGCATGCACAGAGTGATTTTGGAACTAGGGCTAAATATTTCAAGTTCCCGTTTTTTTCATTTTTGCTTTTTGCCTGTTTGGAGGTGTTAAACTTGTTTCTGCCTGGGTTGACGGGTCTGGGGGCATTGCTGTGAAGGTCTAATAACGGATAAAACTGGTTTTGGAGAAAATCTGAGGTGAAAACGTTTTCCATTTTCAGGCATTTCGCTCACTTTAGCGTTTTCGGGGGGCTGTTTGGGGGGTCCTGGTGTTTGTGGGTGGGTTTTGGGGTCTTGGAGCAATGCTGGGTATGGATACTTTTAGGATTGCAAGAGGTTTGACGGAAATCCATGGTGGCAAAGGTGAGTTAGGGCCTAGCTGCAGAGTGCGCACGGAGTGATTTTGGAACTAGGGCTAAATATTTCTAAGTCCCTGTTTTTGTATTTTTGCTTTTTGCCTGTTTGGGGGTGTTAATCTTGTTTCTGCCTGGGTTGACGGGTCTGGGGGCATTGCTGTGAAGGTCTAATACGGATAAAAGTGGTTTGGAGAAAATCGGAGGGAAAAAGTTTTTCCATTTTCAGGCATTTCGCTCACTTTAGCATTTTCGGGGGGCTGTTTGAAGGGGTTCCTGGTCTTTTTGGGTGGGTTTTGGGATCTTGGAGCAATGCTGGATATGGATACTTTTGATTGCAAGAGGTTTGATGGAAATCCATGGTGGGAAAGGGGAGTTAAGGCCTGGCTGGGCGAGCGCGCACGGACTGATCAAGGAAATATGCAGAAATTTGACAAAGTGCCCATTTTTCCATTTTTGCTTTTTGGCTGTTTGGGGGGGTTAAACTTGTTTCCGCCTGGGTTGATGGGTCTGGGGGCATTGCTGTGAAGGTCTAATTCCGGATAAAAGTGGTTTGGAGAAAATCGGAGGTGAAAAAGTTTTTCGATTTTTAGGTCTTTTGCTCACTTTAGCGTTTTTGGGGGGCTGTTTGGGGGGTTCCTGGTGTTTGTGGGTGGGTTTTGGGGTCTTGGAGCAATGCTGGGTATGGATACTTTTGATTGCAAGAGGTTTGACGGAAATCCATGGTGGCAAAGGGGAGTTAGGGCCTAGCTGCAGAGCATGCACAGAGTGATTTTGGAACTAGGGCTAAATATTTCAATTTCCCGTTTTTTCATTTTTGCTTTTTGCCTGTTTGGAGGTGTTAAACTTGTTTCTGCCTGGGTTGACGGGTCTGGGGGCATTGCTGTGAAGGTCTAATAACGGATAAAACTGGTTTGGAGAAAATCTGAGGTGAAAGCGTTTTCCATTTTCAGGCATTTC
Organism: Lissotriton vulgaris; assembly: GCF_964263255.1. NCBI lineage: Eukaryota > Metazoa > Chordata > Amphibia > Caudata > Salamandridae > Lissotriton > Lissotriton vulgaris. The sequence goes on along the minus strand of NC_141696.1, from coordinate 455,144,416 downwards.
GCTCACTTTAGCGTTTTTGGGGGGTTGTTTGGGGGGGTCCTGGTGTTTGTGGGTGGGTTTTGGGGTCTTGGAGCAATGCTGGGTATGGATACTTTTGATTGCAAGAGGTTTGATGGAAATCCATGGTGGCAAAGGGGAGTTAAGGCCTAGCTGGAGAGCGCGCACGGAGTGATCAGGGAAATATGCAGAAATTTGACAAAGTGCCCATTTTTCCATTTTTGCTTTTTGGCTGTTTGGGGGGGTTAAACTTGTTTCCGCCTGGGTTGACGGGTCTGGGGGCATTGCTGTGAAGGTCTAATTCCGGATAAAAGTGGTTTGGAGAAAATCGAAGGTGAAAAAGTTTTTCGATTTTTAGGCATTTTGCTCACTTTAGCGTTTTTGGGGGGCTGTTTGGGGGGTTCCTGGTGTTTGTAGATGGGTTTTGGGGTCTTGGAACAATGCTGGGTATGGATACTTTTGATTGCAAGAGGTTTGACGGAAATCCATGGTGGCAAAGGGGAGTTAGGGCCCAGCTGCAGAGCATGCACAGAGTGATTTTGGAACTAGGGCTAAATATTTCAAGTTCCCGTTTTTTCATTTTTGCTTTTTGCCTGTTTGGAGGTGTTTCTGCCTGGGTTGACGGGTCTGGGGGCATTGCTGTGAAGGTCTAATAACGGATAAAACTGGTTTGTAGAAAATCTGAGGTGAAAACGTTTTCCATTTTCAGGCATTTCGCTCACTTTAGCGTTTTCGGGGGGCTGTTTGGGGGGGTCCTGGTGTTTGTGGGTGGGTTTTGGGGTCTTGGAGCAATGCTGGGTATGGATACTTTTGATTGCAAGAGGTTTGACGGGAATCCATGGTGGCAAAGGGGAGTTAGGGCCTAGCTGCAGAGTGCGCACGGAGTGATTTTGGAACTAGGGCTAAATATTTCTAAGTCCCTGTTTTTGTATTTTTTCTTTTTGCCTGTTTGGGGGTGTTAATCTTGTTTCTGCCTGGGTTGACGGGTCTGGGGGCATTGCTGTGAAGGTCTAATACGGATAAAAGTGGTTTGGAGAAAATCGGAGGGAAAAAGTTTTTCCATTTTCAGGCATTTCGCTCACTTTAGCGTTTTCGGGGGGCTGTTTGAAGGGGTTCCTGGTCTTTTTGGGTGGGTTTTGGGATCTTGGAGCAATGCTGGATATGGATACTTTTGATTGCAAGAGGTTTGATGGAAATCCATGGTGGCAAAGGGGAGTTAAGGCCTAGCTGGGCGAGCGCGCACGGAGTGATCAGGGAAATATGCAGAAATTTGACAAAGTGCCCATTTTTCCATTTTTGCTTTTTGGCTGTTTGGGGGGGTTAAACTTGTTTCCGCCTGGGTTGACGGGTCTGGGGGCATTGCTGTGAAGGTCTAATTCCGGATAAAAGTGGTTTGGAGAACATCGGAGGTGAAAAAGTTTTTCGATTTTTAGGTCTTTTGCTCACTTTAGCGTTTTTGGGGGGCTGTTTGGGGGGTTCCTGGTGTTTGTGGGTGGGTTTTGGGGTCTTGGAGCAATGCTGGGTATGGATACTTTTGATTGCAAGAGGTTTGACGGAAATCCATGGTGGCAAAGGGGAGTTAGGGCCTAGCTGCAGAGCATGCACAGAGTGATTTTGGAACTAGGGCTAAATATTTCAATTTCTGTTTTTTTCATTTTTGCTTTTTGCCTGTTTGGAGGTGTTAAACTTGTTTCTGCCTTTGTTGACGGGTCTGGGGGCATTGCTGTGAAGGTCTAATAAAGGATAAAACTGGTTTGGAGAAAATCTGAGGTGAAAGCGTTTTCCATTTTCAGGCATTTCGCTCACTTTAGCGTTTTTGGGGGGCTGTTTGGGGGGGTCCTGGTGTTTGTGGGTGGGTTTTGGGGTCTTGGAGCAATGCTGGGTATGGATACTTTTGATTGCAAGAGGTTTGATGGAAATCCATGGTGGCAAAGGGGAGTTAAGGCCTAGCTGGAGAGCGCTCACGGAGTGATCAGGGAAATATGCAGAAATTTGACAAAGTGCCCATTTTTCCATTTATGCTTTTTGGCTGTTTGGGGGGGTTAAACTTGTTTCCGCCTGGGTTGACGGGTCTGGGGGCATTGCTGTAAAGGTCTAATTCCGGATAAAAGTGGTTTAAACAAAATCGGAGGTGAAAAAGTTTTTTGATTTTTAGGCCTTTCACTCACTTTAGCGTTTTTGGGGGGCTGTTTGGGGGGTTCCTGGTGTTTGTGGGTGGGTTTTGGGGTCTTGGAGCAATGCTGGGTATGGATACTTTTGATTGCAAGAGGTTTGACGGAAATCCATGGTGGCAAAGGGGAGTTAGGGCCTAGCTGCAGAGCATGCACAGAGTGATTTTGGAACTAGGGCTAAATATTTCAAGTTCCCGTTTTTTCATTTTTGCTTTTTGCCTGTTTGGAGGTGTTAAACTTGTTTCCGCCTGGGTTGACGGGTCTGGGGGCATTGCTGTGAAGGTCTAATAACGGATAAAACTGGTTTGGAGAAAATCTGAGGTGAAAACGTTTTCCATTTTCAGGCATTTCGCTCACTTTAGCGTTGTCGGGGGGCTGTTTGGGGGGGTCCTGGTGTTTGTGGGTGGGTTTTGGGGTCTTTGAGCAATGCTGGGTATGGATACTTTTGATTGCAAGAGGTTTGACGGAAATCCATGGTGGCAAAGGGGAGTTAGGGCCTAGCTGCAGAGCGCGCACGGAGTGATTTTGGAACTAGGGCTAAATATTTCTAAGTCCCCGTTTTTGTATTTTTGCTTTTTGCCTGTTTGGGGGTGTTAATCTTGTTTCTGCCTGGGTTGACGGGTCTGGGGGCATTGCTGTGAAGGTCTAATATGGATAAAAGTGGTTTGGAGAAAATCGGAGCTGAAAAAGTTTTTCCATTTTCAGGCATTTCGCTCACTTTAGCGTTTTCGGGGGGCTGCTTGAAGGGGTTCCTGGTGTTTTTGGGTGGGTTTTGGGGTCTTGGAGCAATGCTGGATATGGATACTTTTGATTGCAAGAGGTTTGACGGAAATCCATGGTGGCAAAGGTGAGTTAGGGCCTAGCTGCAGAGTGCGCACGGAGTGATTTTGGAACTAGGGCTAAATATTTCTAAGTCCCTGTTTTTGTATTTTTGCTTTTTGCCTGTTTGGGGGTGTTAATTTTGTTTCTGCCTGGGTTGACGGGCCTGGGGGCATTGCTGTGAAGGTCTAATACGGATAAAAGTCGTTTGGAGAAAATCGGAGGGAAAAAGTTTTTCCATTTTCAGGCATTTCGCTCACTTTAGCGTTTTTGGGGGGCTGTTTGAAGGGGTTCCTGGTCTTTTTGGGTGGGTTTTGGGATCTTGGAGCAATGCTGGATATGGATACTTTTGATTGCAAGAGGTTTGATGGAAATCCATGGTGGCAAAGGGGAGTTAAGGCCTAGCTGGAGAGCGCTCACGGAGTGATCAGGGAAATATGCAGAAATTTGACAAAGTGCCCATTTTTCCATTTATGCTTTTTGGCTGTTTGGGGGGGTTAAACTTGTTTCCGCCTGGGTTGACGGGTCTGGGGGCATTGCTGTAAAGGTCTAATTCCGGATAAAAGTGGTTTAAACAAAATCGGAGGTGAAAAAGTTTTTCGATTTTTAGGCCTTTCACTCACTTTAGCGTTTTTGGGGGGCTGTTTGGGGGGTTCCTGGTGTTTGTGGGTGGGTTTTAGGGTCTTGGAGCAATGCTGGGTATGGATACTTTTGATTGCAAGAGGTTTGACGGAAATCCATGGTGGCAAAGGGGAGTTAGGGCCTAGCTGCAGAGCATGCACAGAGTGATTTTGGAACTAGGGTTAAATATTTCAAGTTCCCGTTTTTTCATTTTTGCTTTTTGCCTGTTTGGAGGTGTTAAACTTGTTTCCGCCTGGGTTGACGGGTCTGGGGGCATTGCTGTGAAGGTCTAATAACGGATAAAACTGGTTTGGAGAAAATCTGAGGTGAAAACGTTTTCCATTTTCAGGCATTTCGCTCACTTTAGCGTTGTCGGGGGGCTGTTTGGGGGGGTCCTGGTGTTTGTGGGTGGGTTTTGGGGTCTTTGAGCAATGCTGGGTATGGATACTTTTGATTGCAAGAGGTTTGACGGAAATCCATGGTGGCAAAGGGGAGTTAGGGCCTAGCTGCAGAGCGCGCACGGAGTGATTTTGGAACTAGGGCTAAATATTTCTAAGTCCCCGTTTTTGTATTTTTGCTTTTTGCCTGTTTGGGGGTGTTAATCTTGTTTCTGCCTGGGTTGACGGGTCTGGGGGCATTGCTGTGAAGGTCTAATATGGATAAAAGTGGTTTGGAGAAAATCGGAGCTGAAAAAGTTTTTCCATTTTCAGGCATTTCGCTCACTTTAGCGTTTTCGGGGGGCTGCTTGAAGGGGTTCCTGGTGTTTTTGGGTGGGTTTTGGGGTCTTGGAGCAATGCTGGATATGGATACTTTTGATTGCAAGAGGTTTGACGGAAATCCATGGTGGCAAAGGGGAGTTAGGGCCTAGCTGCAGAGCATGCAAAGAGTGATTTTGGAACTAGGGCTAAATATTTCAATTCCCCGTTTTTTTATTTTTGTTTTTTGCCTGTTTGGAGGTGTTAAACTTGTTTCTGCCTGGGTTGACGGGTCTGAGGGCATTGCTGTGAAGGTCTAATACCGGATAAAAATGGTTTTGAGAAAATCGGAGGTGAAAACGTTTTTCCATTTTCAGGCATTTCGCTCACTTTAGCGTTTTCGGGGGGCTGCTTGAAGGGGTTCCTGGTGTTTTTGGGTGGGTTTTGGGGTCTTGGAGCAATGCTGGATATGGATACTTTTGATTGCAAGAGTTTTGCGGAAATCCATGGTGACAAAGGGGAGTTAGGGCCTAGCTGCAGAGCATGCACAGAATGATTTTGGAACTAGGGCTAAATATTTCAAGTCCCCGTTTTTTTATTTTTGCTTTTTGCCTGTTTGGAGGTGTTAAACTTGTTTCCGCCTGGGTTGACGGGTCTGAGGGCATTGCTGTGAAGGTCTAATACCGGATAAAAGTGGTTTGGAGAAAATCGGAGGTGAAAAAGTTTTTCCATTTTCAGACATTTTGCTCACTGTTGCATTTTCGAGAGGCTGTTTGGGGGTGTTCCTGGTGTTTGTGGGTGGGTTTTGGGATCTTGGAGCAATGCTGGTTATGAATACTTTTGATTGCAAGAGGTTTGATGGAAATCCATGGTGGCAAAGGGGAGTTAGGGCCTAGCTGGAGAGCGCGCACGGAGTGATCTGGGAAATATGCAGAAATTTGACAAAGTGCCAATTTTTCCATTTTTCTTTTTGGCTGTTTGGGGGGTTAAACTTGTTTCCACCTGGGTTGACGGGTCTGGGGGCATTGCTGTGAAGGTCTAATTCCGGATAAAAGTGGTTTGGAGAAAATCGAAGGTGAAAAAGTTTTTCGATTTTTAGGCATTTTGCTCACTTTAGCGTTTTTGGGGGGCTGTTTGGGGGGTTCCTGGTGTTTGTGGATGGGTTTTGGGGTCTTGGAACAATGCTGGGTATGGATACTTTTGATTGCAAGAGGTTTGACGGAAATCCATGGTGGCAAAGGGGAGTTAGGGCCCAGCTGCAGAGCATGCACAGAGTGATTTTGGAACTAGGGCTAAATATTTCAAGTTCCCGTTTTTTCATTTTTGCTTTTTGCCTGTTTGGAGGTGTTTCTGCCTGGGTTGACGGGTCGGGGGGCATTGCTGTGAAGGTCTAATAACGGATAAAACTGGTTTGGAGAAAATCTGAGGTGAAAACGTTTTCCATTTTCAGGCATTTCGCTCACTTTAGCGTTTTCGGGGGGCTGTTTGGGGGGGTCCTGGTGTTTGTGGGTGGGTTTTGGGGTCTTGGAGCAATGCTGGGTATGGATACTTTTGATTGCAAGAGGTTTGACGGGAATCCATGGTGGCAAAGGGGAGTTAGGGCCTAGCTGCAGAGTGCGCACGGAGTGATTTTGGAACTAGGGCTAAATATTTCTAAGTCCCTGTTTTTGTATTTTTGCTTTTTGCCTGTTTGGGGGTGTTAATCTTGTTTCTGCCTGGGTTGACGGGTCTGGGGGCATTGCTGTGAAGGTCTAATACGGATAAAAGTGGTTTGGAGAAAATCGGAGGGAAAAAGTTTTTCCATTTTCAGGCATTTCGCTCACTTTAGCGTTTTCGGGGGGCTGTTTGAAGGGGTTCCTGGTCTTTTTGGGTGGGTTTTGGGATCTTGGAGCAATGCTGGATATGGATACTTTTGATTGCAAGAGGTTTGATGGAAATCCATGGTGGCAAAGGGGAGTTAAGGCCTAGCTGGGCGAGCGCGCACGGAGTGATCAGGGAAATATGCAGAAATTTGACAAAGTGCCCATTTTTCCATTTTTGCTTTTTGGCTGTTTTGGGGGGTTAAACTTGTTTCCGCCTGGGTTGACGGGTCTGGGGGCATTGCTGTGAAGGTCTAATTCCGGATAAAAGTGGTTTGGAGAAAATCGGAGGTGAAAAAGTTTTTCGATTTTTAGGTCTTTTGCTCACTTTAGCGTTTTTGGGGGGCTGTTTGGGGGGTTCCTGGTGTTTGTGGGTGGGTTTTGGGGTCTTGGAGCAATGCTGGGTATGGATACTTTTGATTGCAAGAGGTTTGACGGAAATCCATGGTGGCAAAGGGGAGTTAGGGCCTAGCTGCAGAGCATGCACAGAGTGATTTTGGAACTAGGGCTAAATATTTCAATTTCCCGTTTTTTCATTTTTGCTTTTTGCCTGTTTGGAGGTGTTAAACTTGTTTCTGCCTGGGTTGACGGGTCTGGGGGCATTGCTGTGAAGGTCTAATAAAGGATAAAACTGGTTTGGAGAAAATCTGAGGTGAAAGCGTTTTCCATTTTCAGGCATTTCGCTCACTTTAGCGTTTTTGGGGGGCTGTTTGGGGGGGTCCTGGTGTTTGTGGGTGGGTTTTGGGGTCTTGGAGCAATGCTGGGTATGGATACTTTTGATTGCAAGAGGTTTGACGGAAATCCATGGTGGCAAAGGGGAGTTAAGGCCTAGCTGGAGAGCGCGCACGGAGTGATCAGGGAAATATGCAGAAATTTGACAAAGTGCCCATTTTTCCATTTATGCTTTTTGGCTGTTTCGGGGGGTTAAACTTGTTTCCGCCTGGGTTGACGGGTCTGGGGGCATTGCTGTAAAGGTCTAATTCCGGATAAAAGTGGTTTAAACAAAATCGGAGGTGAAAAAGTTTTTTGATTTTTAGGCCTTTCACTCACTTTAGCGTTTTTGGGGGGCTGTTTGGGGGGTTCCTGGTGTTTGTGGGTGGGTTTTGGGGTCTTGGAGCAATGCTGGGTATGGATACTTTTGATTGCAAGAGGTTTGCGGAAATCCATGGTGGCAAAGGGGAGTTAGGGCCTAGCTGCAGAGCATGCACAGAGTGATTTTGGAACTAGGGCTAAATATTTCAAGTTCCCGTTTTTTCATTTTTGCTTTTTGCCTGTTTGGAGGTGTTAAACTTGTTTCCGCCTGGGTTGACGGGTCTGGGGGCATTGCTGTGAAGGTCTAATAACGGATAAAACTGGTTTGGAGAAAATCTGAGGTGAAAACGTTTTCCATTTTCAGGCATTTCGCTCACTTTAGCGTTGTCGGGGGGCTGTTTGGGGGGTCCTGGTGTTTGTAGGTGGGTTTTGGGGTCTTTGAGCAATGCTGGGTATGGATACTTTTGATTGCAAGAGGTTTGACGGAAATCCATGGTGGCAAAGGGGAGTTAGGGCCTAGCTGCAGAGCGCGCACGGAGTGATTTTGGAACTAGGGCTAAATATTTCTAAGTCCCCGTTTTTGTATTTTTGCTTTTTGCCTGTTTGGGGGTGTTAATCTTGTTTCTGCCTGGGTTGACGGGTCTGGGGGCATTGCTGTGAAGGTCTAATATGGATAAAAGTGGTTTGGAGAAAATCGGAGCTGAAAAAGTTTTTCCATTTTCAGGCATTTCGCTCACTTTAGCGTTTTCGGGGGGCTGCTTGAAGGGGTTCCTGGTGTTTTTGGGTGGGTTTTGGGGTCTTGGAGCAATGCTGGATATGGATACTTTTGATTGCAAGAGGTTTGACGGAAATCCATGGTGGCAAAGGGGAGTTAGGGCCTAGCTGCAGAGCATGCAAAGAGTGATTTTGGAACTAGGGCTAAATATTTCAATTCCCCGTTTTTTTATTTTTGTTTTTTGCCTGTTTGGAGGTGTTAAACTTGTTTCTGCCTGGGTTGACGGGTCTGAGGGCATTGCTGTGAAGGTCTAATACCGGATAAAAATGGTTTTGAGAAAATCGGAGGTGAAAACGTTTTTCCATTTTCAGGCATTTCGCTCACTTTAGCGTTTTCGGGGGGCTGCTTGAAGGGGTTCCTGGTGTTTTTGGGTGGGTTTTGGGGTCTTGGAGCAATGCTGGATATGGATACTTTTGATTGCAAGAGTTTTGCGGAAATCCATGGTGACAAAGGGGAGTTAGGGCCTAGCTGCAGAGCATGCACAGAATGATTTTGGAACTAGGGCTAAATATTTCAAGTCCCCGTTTTTTTATTTTTGCTTTTTGCCTGTTTGGAGGTGTTAAACTTGTTTCCGCCTGGGTTGACGGGTCTGAGGGCATTGCTGTGAAGGTCTAATACCGGATAAAAGTGGTTTGGAGAAAATCGGAGGTGAAAAAGTTTTTCCATTTTCAGACATTTTGCTCACTGTTGCATTTTCGAGAGGCTGTTTGGGGGTGTTCCTGGTGTTTGTGGGTGGGTTTTGGGATCTTGGAGCAATGCTGGTTATGAATACTTTTGATTGCAAGAGGTTTGATGGAAATCCATGGTGGCAAAGGGGAGTTAGGGCCTAGCTGGAGAGCGCGCACGGAGTGATCGGGGAAATATGCAGAAATTTGACAAAGTGCCAATTTTTCCATTTTTCTTTTTGGCTGTTTGGGGGGTTAAACTTGTTTCCACCTGGGTTTACTGGTCTGGGAGCATTGCTGTGAAGGTCTAATACCGGATAAAAGTGGTTTGGAGAAAATTGTAGGTGGAAAAGTTTTTCAATTTTCAGGCATTTCGCTCACTTTAGCTTTTTCAGGGGGCTGTTTGGGGGGGTTCCTGGTGTTTGTGGGTGGGTTTTGCGGTCTTGGAGCAACGCTGGGTATGGATACTTTTGATTGCAAGAGGTTTGACGGAAATCAATGGTGGCAAAGGGGAGTTAGGGCCTAGTTGAAGAAAGCGTTTAACACTATTTTTACTTAGGGCTCGATAGGGTTAGCAGCATTGCATGTGTTCGAGATTTTGGCAACTGGGTTCTGGGGTCTACTCTTGGAGCACATGTCGAGAAATGTCTAATTTTGGTTGCAAGTGGTTTGAAGAAAATCCATGGTGGGAAAGGGTGGATTTGGGCCTACTTTACTTTCAAAGTAAGTTTTGTCACCATTTTCCACTATGCCTCAGACAGATAGCAGTATCACACGTTTTTTGTGGTCTGATTGGGGGTATTCTACATTTTAGCGTCTGTGTTTAAGGGTCGGGGAGCACTGCTGGGAAGGTCTAATTTTCTTCTAAAATCTTAGTTTACACTACACCTAGCTTGAGGGGAAAAATCCGCAAAATTTGCCCATGCGTATTTATCCTTCAAAAGGAGACTCAGAGTACGCCCTTTCGAAACTATTGTATTGTCGATTCTGAAACTGAAAGTGTGACTTATTGCACTACACAGCGTAGTACCTTATATTCTTTTCTTAGTGGTGTTTTAATATCACTTCCTGGACAGCGGAGTGAACGGAAAACAGAATCCCATGTCTCGGCCAGTAGCCCACATGAGCAGGCTGCGGGCGGTCTGGCTCAGAACAAATTAGAAGAATTACTTCTGCCTATTTTTACACAGTGATGTGACTCAGCCTTTACTAAAGTTCAAGTCAAAATCCTTTATTCGACTGTCAGAGAAGCAGTCATAAAAGCGCAAAAATACATTATTATACAATTCATGCAAGATTTATAAAAACACACAATTTTATATGGGTTGGCAGTTCACGAGAGAGTTAAAATGCGGTAAGTTAAAAATGCAATAGGCCAATATAAAATGAGATAAAAATGAAAAATGCCTGTTTAAGACATGATTTCAAGTTTAGTGCAAGTCATCTAGGGATCAACCTTCCATGCTTAATCTGAACTTCCGGGCTGTTTTTAAAAACTTACAGATAAAAAAGGTACTGTCATCAGGCAGCATCTGAAGATATAAAAGTGCAGGCTTAATCTGTACAAAATTCAGCTTTTTAAGCAAGGGTTTTAAAAACATTTGTCTTGGACTTGAATAATAAGGACATAGAAATAAAAAGTGAGCCAGATCTTGCGGAGACATGTTGTCGCAGCCGCAAGCTGGCAACACTTGACCTCTATGTGCTCCACTCGGCACAGCTAAAATCAAGTGGTAGAGACCAAATCGAAATCTGCTCAACAGAAAGCGGTCGTATCTGGTAATGTTCCATGTTAAGTATGGTTCACAGAACACACATGTCTTTGTTAGTATATGATTCCTAACACTGGACTTCTTCATCTCGGTGTCTTCCCTGGCAAGTTGTCGCTTTAGCATGAAAGTGTTTTTTACAAAATCAACATCATTCTTTGTAGCATGCTGTGGTGTTAAATATAAGTCCAATCTACCCAGGTCTTTGCAACATTTTTTAATATAGTTCATCCAGGGTATTTTAAGATGTCCTTCCCAGGTGAGGGCTTCAGCGAGGATGCTGTGCGTCAAGGGTATAAGTGCATTGCGCCAACAGTTTAGCCAACAGAGTAATGGGTTTGCAGCAATTCTGTCTCCTAGGTACGGAGTGCCCAGTTCCTCATGTACAGAGAAATTTGCGGTGCTTTTGGGCAAGCTCAGAACCTGTTTTAAAAAGTTATTTTCTAGTGTTACCAGAGCTTCTACTGATGCGAAACCCCACAGCTCACTCCCGTAACATGCCACCGCTACACTTTTAGCCTGATATAATTTCATAATAGCGGACACTGGGGTGTTACCTATTTTGCGTGCAAAGTCTAATATCCCGAAGTTGGTTCTTAATAACTTGCCTTTCTTTTTATTTATAGCAGGGCCCCAAGAAAGTTTGTGATCGAATAGTATTCCCAGATATGAAAATGTTTTTGTTAACGGTATGCTTTCTCCATTGACTGAAAAGGGATATCGTTTTTTGGGGGCTTTTCCGACCGTCATAATAAAAGATTTGGAGTTATTAATATTCAGATCGCGTGAGGTCATGAATTGGAAGAAAGAACTCAACAACTTTTGAAGACCTAATGCGGTTCTGGATATCAAGACAGCGTCGTCCGCATATAGTAGGACCGGCACCCCTGTTTTCCCAATACGAGGGTAATCTGTGTTAGTTTTTACCAAATGATCCTCAAGTCCATTGATGTACAAGTTAAAAAGAAAAGGTGCTAGAATACAGCCCTGTCTGACGCCCCGGTTAATATTAAACTCTCTCGTAACTTTCAGGTCTTTTGTGTACCGTACATTGGCACGTGTGTCATTATGTAGGTCGGCCAGGAAATTGATTAGGTTATTTTCCACACCCATGTTTTGCAGGATTTCCCATAGTTTGCTCCTCTTGACGCAGTCGAAGGCCGAGGAGAGGTCCATAAAGGCCATATACAACGTTCCCTCTCTGGCTTGGGTGTATTTACCACTTATCAGGTATAGATTCAGACATTGTGTAGTTGTTGCATGTCCCAGTCTGAATCCATACTGCGCTGGGGTCATTATATTATTTTGTTTGGCCCAAGCATTCAGCCGATTTAAAAGAACCCCTCCCACTACCTTCGCTACTGAGTTAATCAGGGAGATTGGTCTGTAGCAGACGGCTTTTGTTCTGTCGCCCTTTTTGTAAACCGGGACGATAGTGGATGCTCCCCAGGATTTAGGGGCTCCCACTTCAACCCCAGCGTTAATGACAGACGTAAGAATTGGAGCCCATAAGGCGATGTTAGATTTGAATAGGTCTGGTGGAAGACCGTCAGGGCCCGGTGCTTTGTTGCTAGAAAGACCAAGAATCCCTAATTCAGTTTCTTTAATAGAGAAATGTAGAGGGCTGCTTTCGGGGAGATGAGGTAATTTTTTTGACTGTGGAGCTTCACTCTTAAAGATAGATCCGAAATGGGTGATCCAGTCATTCTCTGGTATGACTGTGCCGAGACTCTCAGCGGTCGGGTCGTCAAAAAGAGGTTTATTAATTATTTTCCAGAACTTTGAGCATTTGCCCAAAATAGAGGGGTCGAGCAAAGATTCCCATGTTTTAATTTTTATGGATTTTTTACATGAGGCAATTGCATTTTTGTAGTCTGCTCGGAGGGCCTTCACCAATGCTAGATTTCTTGGTTTACTTTTGAGAGCAGCCTTTAATTTGCGGTTGGCAGAAGAACAGGCATGATCAAACCATCGTGGGTTGTGAACAGTTGATCCCTTGGCAGTTACAGTCAGAAATTATTCTATCCTTCTGGTCACCACTGCAAAGGCAGATAGAACGCATTCGGGTGAGGCAGAGTCTGTGGCACAGAGCTTGAGTTCAGGTTCACAGTCTTTAGTGACTATCTCATACAGCTTGTCACTATTTACCAAGTTCCACTTCAAGCGACGGTTGTTGTTTACTGGCTTAAGTATCCCAGGATCCTTGATATTATTTCGGAGTATGGAAGAATCACATTGTAGCTCAAGATGTAAGGGGTTATGATCACTGTGAGTGCTCATAAGGATATCAAACTTAAGAACCAGTTGGGCCACTTCTGCAGAAAGAAGGATATGGTCTATGATGGACCCTGACTCAGATCCTTTATAGGAGGGATTTTCATAGATGAAAGAGTCCTCTTTCAGAGATAGTGCCAAAGTCATATTCGTGGAATTCGTGGAATCCATTAAGGTGTTTAATTTTGATCCACGGTGGCAGTGTGTGAAATGAAGACCTGTTTTAAGATCACAGCCCAACGATCCCAAGGTTGTCAGAAGAGGGTTACCGCAAATGTGCGTATTGAAATCGCCAAGGAGTATTTTGTCCTGTGATAATTTAGTCCAATTTTCGGCTAGACAGTTTGTAAGGTTGTCGATATTACAATCACTTGGGTTTGCAACAGAGTTATAGAAGTTAATCAGCGTTATAACTTTTTTCCCCCTTTTGAGTGTAACGATCTGGATACTCCTGCTATCCAACTGCACATGATTGATCAGCATTTTAAGGGACAGACTGATAAATATTGCCAGGCCCCCCTTTGCCCTGCCGCTAGGTGAGGGGGATGCGTGAACAAAGAAACTTTGGAATCCCTCAACGAAAGTGTTGCCATTTATCAACCAGGTTTCTTGGAAACACAAGATAGTGTACTTCCTGACAAAGGCCACCCATGATGGATCATCGATTTTAGAGGCCAGTCCAGCAATGTTCCAAGACAAAATTTTGATGGGGTTTGAAATAATCTGCTCTGATTTGAGATCAGAATTTGTGTTGGAGAGGGAGTGCGGTTCTGAGGTGGTCCCTGTCATCAACTTAGACCTTGGATTCTCAGGTAATGAGTTAGATTGTAAAGCTATGGTCTTAGATGGACTACCTACTTCGGTCACTGACAGAGCATGAGCTTGGTGTGCTCGAGGGCTGACTGTGTAGCTCGATTTCGTTGTGGAGGTTACTAGGCAGGCTAGATGGGAGGTGGCTGTTGTCACTGCAATAATATCATTTTCTGAGGGATTCCTTGCTTTAACAGAAATAGTTTCAGGAAAGGGATCAGATGACAGTCAGTCAACCTCGTCCAAATGGTCGTAGTTGTAAAGAGCATCATATCTATTAGCAGTAGGAAACCCGTATTCCTCGAATTGAACAGTAACAGGGTTATAGGCGCGGTAAAGACCGTGCCTTTGTCGTACAGCTGTCTCAAATGGTTGCTGGTTGTATACTTTGAATCCCCGTGGTTGAGTGTATGGATGGAGATCTAAACCCATTGGGCTATCAGGTCTAGGTAGAGCAGGGGCCAGCCAAGGTTGGAGATTAGGCTGTGTTTTGTGCCATCCTTCTTGAGTGTAGTTATATTTGGTTTTGTTCCTACGTGAGTCTGAGCGGGCTGGATAGAAATAGCTCAATCCCATGGTCCTAATCAGGCTACTTGTCCCCAGACTCCTCCAATCTGCGATGAATTTTGCCGGTCCTAGATGTTTAAAGGTGACCACGATGCAGTCGCCATCTGTGGATTTGAAACGAGTGCCCACCCACTCTACCCTTTTGACTTGATGTATAGTTCCTATTATATTTTGAGGGAGGGGCCTATGTATGGAAAGCCATTGCATGACTTTATTCCTCAGTTCCTCCCGCGTTTCCTCCCTGTTATCACCGACTTTGGGCACCCCAATCATGACTATCGTGTAGGGGTTGGCCTGTGGAGGAAGGTTGATATGTAATAGTGAACTTGTGGTAGTAGGTTTGGTAGGATGAGCTCCTATTTCTTGAGTATTAATTTTAGGAGGCGCCGTGCAATTCTTGTTCTTCGATGCACCTATGTTAGTGTTAGGTGAATGACCTTCTGTAGCCCACTCACTGGCCTCGTCATCCTCATCTATTTGGTTATTTGATTTATTGGTTGTAGGAGTCGTTATGTTCACAGTGGATTTAGGGACTGTTTGAGACTTTATTGTTTGGTCTGTTGTGGGTAGGCACTTTGGTTGTGGTTTATGTTGTTTTTCTATGTTCTTTACTGCGTTGCCATTTTTTTTGGAATTTTTTACATTAAGTGTAGTTGATGAAGGGACAAAAAGAGAGGGCGTGTTAGTTGAGTTGAGTAATCTAAGGATACTGGAAGATATATCATTTTGGGTCCTCTCAAATTTACTCAAAGCCTTTTCTATGATATCTATTTGATGACTAATAGGTTGAAGAAGAGTTTTAATTAGAGTTTCAATTTCTCTCATAAAGGGGAAACTCAAGGTACTCTTCTTATCAATATGTCCTGTTTCCTCATTAACTACAGGATTTCCCAAATTGGACTTAGCTTTTCCGTCTGAGACGTATAGATCTGGGGAGGTTGGAAGGGTTTCCCCGTGTTTTGGTCCAGAGGGTTCCACTATGCCTTTCTTCTGCCACATATCTTTAAGTGATCGTTTGGGTTTACTAGAGGGTAGGTGGGTTTTCCTCGTAGGGAGTTTGGTTCTAGGCTTTTTCCGTTTAATCTTTGGCGATTTATGTAGTGTTGGTGATTGTGGTTCTGTTAAGACAATGACCGGTAGGGCATTTTCCTCGGTCCCAGCATCCGATAACAAAGGGATATCGGTTGACTGCAGGTCATTTTTTGCGCTGTTAGATATGACCATTATACTGTTATCCTGATTGTTAGCTAGTAACTCCAAGGAAAAAGAGTTAGAGGGTTTTTCTTTAATGTGTGATCCAGGTAACTCCGAAAAGGATTGTGTGAGTAGAGACTCCTGGGATGAGATAGTGTCATCCATATTTTGATCGTCATAGGTAATATGAGAGGACAGGTCAGGAAAGCATAGGTTAGGTGTCAAGGAGAGTCTCCTCTCAGTGTCCTGAATAGCATCCGCCACGACATTGATGGTTTTTTGGAGCATTTTATCTATGGCGGTTATAGTGGGCAATGGTGTACTCACTGTTTTTAGTCTGCTGGTAGATCTTGTTGCCATCGGTGTTTTAGTTATTTTAGACATCATCGAACAGTGGTTTCAGCCCCTTTGCTTTTCAAAGATACTGGTTTGGGAATAGACTTGGAGTGGTAGCCCGTCCCGGCCGCCTCAGGCCCCTGAGGGCCACAGAGGGCCCGCCCTTTGCCCGGGCTTCGCCCCGGGCGTCCCGCTCGCGTCCCGCGACGCTGAGGGCTTTCGCTTTTATTGGCCCCTCCCGGCGCTTCTGGCGCGTCGGGGAACGCGCCGCCGCAGTGCCTGTCGGGATTTGCAGTCCCGAGGCGGCGGCGCGACTGGTGGCGGGATTACGGTCTCCTTGTTTGAGTGGTCTGCTGATTAGGCTGGTCTCCGTGCGCTGTTTCCTTGCACGCGCTGTCAGGTAGGGCTCTCTCTCAATTTGGTGATTTATTTCTCCTCCCCCCGCTCCACCGAGGGCTTTCGCTTTTATTGGCCCCTCCCGGCGCTTCTGGCGCGTCGGGGAACGCGCCGCTGCAGTGCCTGTCGGGATTTGCAGTCCCGAGGCGGCGGCGCGACTGGTGGCGGGATTACGGTCTCCTTGTTTGAGTGGTCTGCTGATTAGGCTGGTCTCCGTGCGCTGTTTCCTTGCACGCGCTGTCAGGTAGGGCTCTCTCTCAATTTGGTGATTTATTTCTCCTCCCCCCGCTCCACCGAGGGCTTTCGCTTTTATTGGCCCCTCCCGGCGCTTCTGGCGCGTCGGGGAACGCGCCGCCGCAGTGCCTGTCGGGATTTGCAGTCCCGAGGCGGCGGCGCGACTGGTGGCGGGATTACGGTCTCCTTGTTTGAGTGGTCTGCTGATTAGGCTGGTCTCCGTGCGCTGTTTCCTTGCACGCGCTGTCAGGTAGGGCTCTCTCTCAATTTGGTGATTTATTTCTCCTAGTTGAAGAAAGCGTTTAACACTATTTTTACTTAGGGCTCGATAGGGTTAGCAGCATTGCATGTGTTCGAGATTTTGGCAACTGGGTTCTGGGGTCTACTCTTGGAGCACATGTCGAGAAATGTCTAATTTTGGTTGCAAGTGGTTTGAAGAAAATCCATGGTGGGAAAGGGTGGATTTGGGCCTACTTTACTTTCAAAGTAAGTTTTGTCACCATTTTCCACTATGCCTCAGACAGATAGCAGTATCACACGTTTTTTGTGGTCTGATTGGGGGTATTCTACATTTTAGCGTCTGTGTTTAAGGGTCGGGGAGCACTGCTGGGAAGGTCTAATTTTCTTCTAAAATCTTAGTTTACACTACACCTAGCTTGAGGGGAAAAATCCGCAAAATTTGCCCATGCGTATTTATCCTTCAAAAGGAGACTCAGAGTACGCCCTTTCGAAACTATTGTACTGTCGATTCTGAAACTGAAAGTGTGACTTATTGCACTACACAGCGTAGTACCTTATATTCTTTTCTTAGTGGTGTTTTAATATCACTTCCTGGACAGCGGAGTGAACGGAAAACAGAATCCCATGTCTCGGCCAGTAGCCCACATGAGCAGGCTGCGGGCGGTCTGGCTCAGAACAAATTAGAAGAATTACTTCTGCCTATTTTTACACAGTGATGTGACTCAGCCTTTACTAAAGTTAAAACTGCAGTATATTTGTATACGCATATCGGATACGTGTTTTAAGGTACTTGTGGAAGGCAGATGACCCTAGCAGTACCTCTGAAAAATATCAATTTGCTGATTTATAAGATATTGTAATTGTGGGACACTATTATTTTAATCCTGAAGAAGGTTTTTGGCTTTGAACATTTACATGCCTTAACCGAAACGCGTCGATGAAATTGTTTGGGTGGAGAAACACTAAGCGTTTGAAGAAAAATACTCCAAAAATTGTGAAAGTAAATTTATAATTTGGAGTAGGAATTACTAATCAATTCATACTAGTGATTTCTCTTTTCCCCTTTTTAAATTGGAATTATTTTCCTAATGTATTGTCCCATGTTTTGTATAATGAACTTTTGATGTGTTACAATGTTCTGTTTTTAACCCTTTACTTTTTAATCTACCAAAATAAAATGTACATTCTCTGTATGACTGTTTCATGTTGATCATTAGCTGCTCCTAGTTTGTATGAGTGTATGTTTTTTATGCATGCTTAGTGTTGAAACTGTGGTTCACTTATAAGTTCACCCAAAGGGGAATACTTTATTGACAGTTTGCATCAACATGTACAGGGTGGCTTTCACCCTGTGCAATGGAAAATAGGATGAAGTTAGGCTTCACATTAGCGACCCTCAATTCAGCATCCGCCTGGCAGTCAGTGGACAGGGTGTCTTCTGGTCACCAACATTGATCGACGGAGCGTCAGATGGAACGGAGGAGTACCGCAAATAAGTTTAATGGCTTGATGCATTCAACTTCCCAAATTCAGCAGGACAAGTACAACAACATACAGTAACAGTATCCATTCATTTCTACTTATCTTTTAGGTTATGTTATTGCTGTGAACTTCTATGAGTGTGACTCTGCATTGCTTTGCTCTCTGCTTCTAAATTTGCTATATTTTTGCTATGTTTAACAGTAATTTAATGTTCTAGGTGTTTATTCTCTCTGAGGGCAGAGAGGCAAGTGAAGTTGCATAATGACTGCAGCCCTGTACTGCCAACTTGTTTTTTCCTAGTTACTAGTAAGTTGCAGTAAGTAGTAGTGCTACTTTGCAGTAACCTAACCATCCATTTAGTAAACAACTTCTGGCATGCAGTAGTGCACTTCCTTTATGTCCCTTTAAAGATTTATCAATATCTTCAAATCCAAAGATTTGTTTCTCTTCATTTGTTGTTTGACTGTCCATGCTCTGTTTTTTTCCTCTCTACTAAACTTTCCCATAAAACCCCATTCCCATCCAATTTTCAAACCCTAACCCTCTTCCCCCGGGCTGTGTGGTATTTCATTGTGGTGTGACTGACAACAACAATACATTCCACACACTTGCTGGGTAGGATAAGGTCAAAGCAGCCAAAATCATTACAATCAGAAGTTCATGTGCGCCATCGTGGATTGATAAGAAATCCTCCTCCTACACGACGTGAACAATCAAATGCTTAATGCTTACGTTACGTTGATGACATGTCCTTTGCCTTAATTTCTTATAGCAGTCCAACTCCATGCAACTACTACTTATATTTACATTAATTTAACACTGCTTAGGCTACAACTTAGGGCACTGTTCTCGACCGTGCTATCTAATGTACTGTTTCTAATGCTACGCTCAGCCCACTCAATGTTTCATTTCCTTTGTTTCATATGGTGATACTGCCAGTGTGTACCACTACTGCTACCAGCACAACAATGATATTGCATCCGTCGAGGATTCAACTCAACAACCAACCTTATTCACCAACCGTGATTCACAAATCACAGGTAAGATAAGCATATTGGAGAGGTAGTAGAATAATGGGCTAGGACTAAGTTGGGAGGAGAGCAGAGACTGACAGTACTACTAGTAAAGTACAGTAGTAGGGCTACTGAATTGACTAACTCGGTTACTTGCATTTTGGTATATTTCAGGACAAGATGTTTCATTCATGCTGGTAAGTTTGAAAAACAAACGTCCAGTAACCACCGCCTACAGCCACACAAAATAATATGAGCACGTATACTGCGTTTTGGTATAAAAAATATAATTATTAAGAAATATAAATTATGGATGTTGTTGTCACAAAAATAAAATAAATTACCCCAACTCACACCCCTTCACTAACCAAACCAATGTCCAAAAATCAAAAAGTCCCCTTTCCCAAAACCCCAATTCCCACCCCCCCAACAGTCTTTAAAAAAGGGGCAAGTGCTGTGGACGTTCTTGCTGATTCGTCTCAGCCGTCTCAGCTTTCCAGCGTCTCCGCGTGTAAAAAATGACTTCCGCATTTACACGCGGAGACGCTGGAAAGCAGTATGGCTTAACCTGCCACACACACGGATACTCCTATGGTGTGTCACATCTTTGGTATTAACCATCACACGGACGGCTAAGACGAATCAGCGAGAACCTCCCCAGTACCCGGTAGCCGTGTCGGAATTAGAACCGGCTGAGAGGACATAGCCATTGTGGCAATAGCTTTGGAACCGCTGACCGCGGGAGCCCTGATGAAGTCGTGGGCTACTAGCCCTAAAGAAACACGTGTTGGCTGGGCGTGGTGAATAAAATCTGAATTGAAGAAAAACTTCCATCAAGACTGCTTCCACATTGTTTGTCTATTGCTTGTGTTGTTTGATTACCTACAGCATTTACTCTGTAAAAGGCGACGTGTGCACAGATACCTGTTGTAATAGTATAACATTTTGGCATGTATCTTTCTGCCGTCTTTGTAAGCCTGTGACATTACTGGTAGTTTAAGGAATTCCACTAGCAGCACTATGGGTGGACTCACTACTACATACATAGTCGGAGAGTACTAAAAAATGGCCTTTTTTTATATTTTTTCTCTTGTGATGCAAAAGAAATTACTGGTACGTGAACTTGTGGTAGCCGCCATAATGGCAGCTCACTCAGCTTTCACCCAAGAAATACAGACACAGGCCATGATGATGCAGACTTGCAGTACTTTAAGCAGTACATGCAGGTGGGGATAGGAATGTCTTACTTTTCTATAGGGGTGGCACTGCCACTGGCCATACTTCATCCACTCAGCATCTGCTCTACTACATCATACACCTCTGTTATCGATGAGGATAAAGAAGATTACATCCAGGCTTCCAAAGTACGTCTATGATTCTACTTAATGTCTCAAATGTACCAAAATTTATTTTTGTCAACAACCAACTAACACCCGTTTCATTATATTTTGGAATTGGAAACCGTTGTCTTCTTATCTTGAATTGCATTCAACAAAACCATTCTTTACAGTCATAAATATTAGGACTCGCACGTCCTTCGTTTCACCCTTCTTTAACTTTTCGTTCTTCACATCCCTAAACTACATCTGATATGACTTGGCTTCACAATAAAAATTTGCCAGCTGAGTTGAAGTGAAATAGAGGGGGCCATTGGTTACCCGAGAAGTACCGCAGCTAATGCTATTACAAGTCAAGCTTGACTGTCTTCTCCGTGATAGTAGCCCAAAAAGTAGTTCTAAATTAGTAACTGTCATTAACAATACAGTCTACTTATACTAGTGTACTGTGTACTACTGTACAGTACATCATACACTCCTTTGCGAGCCTACTCAAAAACATTTCAATGAGTAAGGAGTACAATAACTTATCACCGTCCGCTGCGGTTGAGTCTTCCCCTCCAGCTCCTCCTGTTGGCGCCGCCGCATCCAGAGTGGACCCCTTTGCACAGCCGACCCCGGCACTGGTGGTCATCTGTGCCGCATCAGATGTTGTGACGTCTAGGAAAAACATGTCATATTTTCAGATGCCATACACAACCCCCTATTTTATCTCGTAATGGAAGAAAATGTTACATAACACATTTTTTATTACTGGTATTGAAAAAAAGTAATGGTTTTGGGGAGGAAGTGTGTACCTTTTATATGCTTATTCCATTAAATGCTACACTTCTTCTTATGACAACTGAGGAGTGCTTGCTTAACGTTCACCATTTTTCTCATTACAGAAAGAAGATTCCATTGCCCTTCTGCCAGACCATTCACCAACTACTAGTAAGTCATCACCAGCAGTACTTTAAGTATTTTAAAGAAGGTGGGGGCTCCCGCACAGTTATTCTAATAATTTAATGTGTCTGTTAACTATTATTAGGTTTGAGTAATACTAATTTCATTCATGGGAATGTTGTTTAAACTTTAACGTCATAACCATTGCTCGCCCTGAATACTACGCTATTAAAAATAAAGAAATCATGTTTTCATTTCTTAATTGAAAATAAAACTTTAAAACTAACAAACACTGTGTGTTTTTTTTTCACGAGTGAGTGAGCGGAAGGGTTTGAACTACTGCACTTGGCAGTCATGTTTCAGTGACTCAGATACTATGAAATAAACAGGGGTTCTGCCCAAATTACCCTCCCATACCTGGGCAAGGAGAGATGAAAAAGTAGAAAAAGTGGTACTGAGGAATCAATAAAGCATGGGCTACTTCAAAATAAGATACAATTTATTATCCTGTTTTTTACAGTGATTTCTGTCGTCATTAAATGATATAATTTAAGAAGGACAATGTTATGAGTCGTAAGACAAGGAGGTCGAAATATATACAATATACAAAAAGACAAAGAGACCGATAATTGCAATATATACATTATATATACAACAGTGTGTACCCTAAACAAAAAAGAAAAAAGAAGACACAATCAATTTTCTGTAAATACCCACTCCTCAAGTTGAGTAGAGTATCATAACCAAGGTAGTCCTTATAGCGCGTAAGTTATTATTCCTTCTAATCACAAACGAAGTAATGATTATAAAGAACGCCAGATATTATTAGCAAAATGTACAATGTGGTAGGACTCCTTAAGCAGATGTTGACGCAGTCGCGGTCGCGTTTCCGCCAACAGTTTTTTGTGGCTTCATCAGGACAAGTGTACTGAAAAAACACACATATAATACAATTTAAACAATCCCTAAAAACAAACTATGCCGCAAATAACCTCTCACCCGTTTATGGCAATGCAGTGCCCAGCGAAAAGTGGAAAGACGTGAAGACTGAAGAAGTCAATCCAAAGCCCAAACGAACCTAAAAGATCACTATTTCAATTAATACAGTGATTATATGTAAACGCCAAGTAGGCGGAAACAGGAGAAGTAAATAGTCCAAAGCGTAAACAGAATACGCAAGGTCAACAGACCCACTCACCAACATCATTCTCTAATCCACCCTGTGCCTCCAGTCAGGTGTCTATCGGTGCTTGGAACCTAATGTTTCGCCAACAATCATCCAGATGCCTTCACGCACACCCATTGCACTCTGGATGCCAATACACAGTCAAAGTACCTTTAAAGGCCACATGGTCCCCCCAAACAAACACAGGGGACACACCCCTGGGGGTACAGCCAACCTCCTCTTCAAGGACATACAGTTTGGGTTCTCCTTAGTACTATGGGGAGAGAACGAAATCAGGATCTATCACGCGTCCAAAATGTAAAAAACAAAAAAATATACTAACAAAGAAATTAAATCTCCTACTTATACAGACATTACACACACCACGTCATATATCGGGGTCTTGCCTACCTCCAAATCAACAATTCTGGGTCAACAACTTATATTTTCCAAGATCGTGTATCTAGACACACACATGGGAGTTTCACACACCCTCAGCTGAGTCGCGGGAAAACCTGGAGTCGGGGACGGGAAAAAAAAAACAAACAGGGATCTACATTACTCCCCACGTATCTCTACGGGCACCACTTGGGACTCGAAACTAATCCCGTACTGTAGGCAGAAGACTTCTATGCCTACCTCAATGCCTTTCAGCTCCCCAGATAAACATTCGACAGGAGATACAATCGACGGTCGTCCGGCCAGTCCACCGTCCGTGAAGCTGCAGACAGTCCAAACGTAGAGAACCACACGTTATGAAACGAGCGTCTAAGCTGACGTACACTTCTACGTGTGGCAACGCATCAACATAGAAACAGGACCGGCAAACACCGAGTAAACAGTGAAGAGACTAACACAGGTCACGTACTAGCGCACCTACTATTATTCAGAGTATCCAAGCAAGAGTTCAATAATACACACACACATACATAATTCAAAAGAATGAATAAAAAAAAACCAAAAAGTTATCCCATCACCATTTTGATGTGCGTAATTATTAAATGGGCACTGTATCACCACAAACAGATTAACAATCTACACATGACAAATCAGATCACAAAACACATTTGAAACGTGTCATACAAAATGCAACACACAATGTGATTAAGGAAAAAAACACTGTCTACAAAGAGTACGTATATGTAAACTCTATCCTCATCCCTAAGGTGGGTCTTATTTACACACTAGATAACAGGTTCATTCTGTAACCAAATATCTATGACGAAGTCCCAAGCCTATTAGGACTACACAAGAGCATGGAGTCCAGGAACCTGGGAGCACCATGAGTGCTGGGGATAAAGGCCCACTATAGAGGGCACTAGCTGCCCATCAAGAGTAGGAACCGGTGTCGCTTAAAGTGTGGGACGATCTAAAAGAGCACCACTCTACAGATCTAATCACTTTCTGTTTATGCCTCAAATTAGAGCCCATAATTCATCACGATCATTGAGGCCCTTAGTCGTGGTGTGATATCTCCCAATTAACCTAGCTTCTATACAATTTAACTTCCGTTCTAGGTCTCCTCTGTTTTTGGCTACTACCACTACAAGTACAGCCCGAGTGAGGTCTTCCTCATTATGTCCACACTCTATATAGTGTTGCACTAGTGGAGCTCCGCTAATTTTACATCTAATTCTGGATTTGTGTTGGCCTATTCGCATTTTAATGGCTTGTGTGGTCTGCCCTATGTAAGATAAGTTACAGGGGCAGGATACCACATACACAACGTTCTTTGTGTTACAGTTAGAAAAAGAACACATGGTATGGTTCTGGCCATTAATCTCAATGTTTTTCACATCCTTAGAATTAGGGCACACCGCACAATTCATGCAACGAAAATGCCCTATTATAGCCGGTAGGCCTAATAGGGTCCTGGTGTCTTTTTTAGTTGTGGGTTCTCCACTGGCTCTGACAAGGTGTTGTTTAATGTTCTTTTCTTTGCGGAAGGAAAAGAGTGGTTGAGGGATATTTAGATGGTCAATGAGTCTCCAGTTTCTTGTGATAATTTGTTCAACTTTATTTGCCTTCGCATTGAATGTTAGGACACAGGTCATGGCAGTTTTCTCATTTTTTCTTTCTTTGGGAGTCAATAAAGTTTCCCGAGGTGTATACCAGGCCCTTTTAAAAGCAGCTTTCACTAATTTCCTTGGGTATCCTCTGGAGCATAATTTATTCACAAGAATTTCAGCATTGTTAAAATAGTCATTCTTGTTAGAGCAATTGCGTCGAATACGCAAAAATTGCCCATAAGTTAGGTTCTCTTTAACGCTCCTTGGGTGTCTGCTGGTAAAGTCTAATAGGGTATTTCTATCAGTAGGCTTAGTAAAAAGGCTAACTTCTAGTATACCACCATTATTGAAAATCCACACATCGAGAAAGTTGATTTTCTCGTTACTACAATTGATGGTAAACTTGAGGTCTGGGGTGCAAGCATTTAACCATCCATGGAACCAGTCTAGGTCTTCTCTGTTTCCCTTCCGTATCAGGAATATATCATCGATGAAGCGAACCCACTTCGACAAATAATGTAAAAATGGGTTCGCCTCACCAAGGACATATCTACCTTCAAATTGGTCCATAACAAGGTTAGCTATTTCGGGGGCAAAACAGCACCCCATTGCTACTCCCTTTAGTTGCAGGTAAAGAACCCCCTTAAACGAAAAAAAGCTGTTTTTTAGACAGATCTTGGCTAGTTCAAGTATAAATTTGGTTGGCACCTGATGTGGCCTACTCCTTTTATCCAGTACTAACTCCATCACAAGTAGTGCCTTATTCTGAGGGATGTTGGTATAGAGGCTCTCGATGTCGAAGGAGACCAACAGCTGTTGGTCTCCATCGAACACCGAGCCCTCTACTTTATGGATAAAATCCATGGTATCCCTGATGTAGACCTGTGTATTGCATATAAAAGGTTTAAGAAATGTATCAATGTACTTGGCTAGTGGCTCAAGCATTTATCCACAGGCCGCGATGATGGGCCGACCAGGTGGTTTAACTACATCTTTATGTACTTTAGGTAGTACATACAAATTGGGTGTTTTTTGCATAGAGGTGTTCAAATATTCATATTCATTTTTGCTTACAAAAACAACATCTAGTGCTTCAGTAGTGAGATGTAAGATCCTAGCCCTTAAGTTGGCAGCTGGGCTATCTAATATTTGTCGGTAATGTACAGGGTTACCGAGCTGTCTTAGTACTTCATTGTCATATTCATTGCAATCCCACACAACAATCCCCCCGCCCTTATCAGCAGGTTTTATTACTGTAAGGGGATTATTAGATAGATTGTCTAA
This sequence comes from Lissotriton vulgaris, assembly GCF_964263255.1. Lineage (NCBI taxonomy): Eukaryota > Metazoa > Chordata > Amphibia > Caudata > Salamandridae > Lissotriton > Lissotriton vulgaris. The sequence goes on along the minus strand of NC_141696.1, from coordinate 455,118,787 downwards.
TGCTAACCGTTCTTCTCTGTTGAAATTAGATTTAAAGGAGATTTTCTTGGCATTCAATTTATCTATTTCCTTCAGGACCTGATTCTCAAATAACTCAATTTCATCGGGCATACTAGCGCTATCGGGGCAGAAGGTCGATTTGACTTTCAAACTACTCACATTATATTCAACATTCTCCTCTTGTTCAGAGAAGTATACTTTCCATCTAATCTTTCTTAGAAATTGTAAGACTTCAGTGACTCAGATAGGCCGGAACTCGGCGGTAGTCTTCTTCTGTTCTTCGGGGTCATAAAATCATTGGTCAGACACACTAGATAGTCGGTCAGGGGATTGGGGGTTCAACTTCTGTTCGGACTGTGCTATGTCGAAAGTCGAACTGCACCTATCATCAACAATGTCCTATTTCTCTTGTCCATACTTCTTTGTGTGCAGAATAGTCCCTGAAACATTAGCGGTATGGGATGTGCTCCTCTCAAATCAAAAAGGCAACTGCTACCTTTTACTTGGTGTAAACAATGACATTTTGTTGTTAGAAATTGTCAAAGCACTTACATTAAGAAGACTGGAATAGACAGCAAGGGCAACCCAGAGGACTGCACTCAGTGCCTAGAGCTATTGCTGAATCAGAGTTTTGTTTCACACTGTTTGCCGACTGGGCAAGCTTAGCTACCTACACAGACCGACTCATAATCGTAAATAGTAGTAGCACAGAGAGTGATGGTAGAGGCAGGATAAGAATGTAGAAAGTAGTCTACATTAGAAGAAGATCAAGGACTATTTTGTAAAACATAGAATTATTAGGAAACAGTTTGCAATGAATAGGAGCTGTAAAAGTTAGGGAAGTATAAGTATTAATATAACAATAGAGCAACTTACTGGGGCCAGCAGAAGAGCCTGCAAGGGACTGATCCTGTCCACCTTCTTCCACAGGAGTCTCAGTCGCCTTCGCCGCCTTGCCCCTGGAAGCTTCTGTTGAACATGAAATAAAGAACACAACATGGATGATTGTTTTGGAGAAATATTTGATTTCTTTGAACACAATCTAAAATTATGTCGGGGAAACAAATTAACAACAATTGCATCTGATCTGGTCAACTAGGAGGATAGTAGTACAGTATTGCAGGATTCGCAGACCGTCTAATAGGAAAGTTATGTAATTCACTAACTACACCAACAAAAAGGTTCTAGTACGACTGCCATCACTCAGCAGCACGAAACGTCGCGTGACAGACACAGTCCGTCATCATGATTTCAGACCACTAACGAATTTCCTATAACAAGTAATAAATAATATACTCAACGTATCAATCCACCACTATCTCTTCAAATTGGCAGCAGCAGGCAGGAGTACAAAGAAGGACTAGACTTGAGTGTACTGTCTCTACCATTACGCAGTAATGCTCTCAAATGAGTAAAACGTTGCAAACAAGTAAGCATAGTAGCAATGCCAATAACCAGGTGAGCACCTGCAATGACAGAAGCTATTTAAAGATTAATTTACCAGCAATGTAATCAAATCAGCAGCATTCGTACTCTTCAGGAAAGAAATAGATTAGCAATATAACAGAGCAAAAGAAAAAAAAGTAGTTATTAAATAGCTACTTACCAAGGCCAGGGATCTCCAATCCTCGCAGGTCGAGCATATCATGCTCCCGGTCCAGAATGTCAGTGCACCGGTGCATCACTTGCTGGTAGGTGCGCCGGACCCCAGACTACTTACAGATGCGCCGGAACACCTTCTCCCACAGCTGGCGACGCTCCCGGAGGCCGTAACTGGAAGCAATCCGCCCACAACACCATCAAGGCGACCACCTCCACCGCAGAGAAGATCTTCCTCCCTGGCCTGGACTAGCTCTCCCCTCAAAAGCCCGCAAGGGAGCCGGGTACGGAGTGCTGGGACCTTCCCCTTGCGCTTGTCGGCTCCCTTTGCCATGGTCCTGGGCACAAGAAAAAGTAAAGAAGAATAGGTGTGAAAAAAAAGTAAGAGAGCGAGCGAAAGAAATAAAGTAGGTAATAAAGTAACAAAAAGTAAAAAAAAACACAAAATATAGATGTATGGAAATTGTAGAGATAGATAATAAGCAAAAAAAAGTTCAGAAAAACATAGGATTACAAAGATGTAAGATGGATAGAAAGGTAGCATGCCAAAAACCATAGCAATGAATGAAAAACAAGATTGCCGCGCCCATAGAGGACCGCGTCGGTAAGTTCGCGCAATATTTTCCCCGCGAACACGCAAAAACACAGGCGAACTCGTAATAGCGCGCCGCACACAACGCGAGATTGACAATAGCGCCCGGAACCGGAATTACGCAAGGCGCACAAGATGGCCGCGCCCATGTACGACCGCATGGGTAACTTTGCGGTCCGTGCTCTGCAAGCGGCTTGTGAAGACGCAAAAAAAAAAGCGAACACGCAAAAAAAAACAATCCGCAAATTTGCACGAATTCGTGGATTGCGAGTTTGATTTAGCACAAATTCGCGCCCTGCAAATCTCGCGAAATTGCAGAAAAAAACCAATTCTGCAAAACTGAAAGCACTTAGCAGGTGCAAAAGTTCAAGCTAATTTGTAACCATTCCCTGTAGTGCTTCCTGAGGGGCCCCTCCAGAGTTCAGTTGCCTACTTGCAACTATTCTCCGACCCTGCTCTGACCCTCAAAGCAGGGTCAGAGAATAGTTACAAGTATGAAAAATTAAACTGCAACAGGAAGCACTTACAGCTAAGGAAGCGGGTGCCAGACTTGAAGCTCTAATTCAGTGACACATTAACTAGCCCCAAATGAATTCATCTCAGTTGAGGCTGGGAAGGTGTGCTTTGCTTTCCCCCCATAATCTACAGTGGTGAACAAGAGGGTGGTAGTGGTGAACGAGAGGGTGCTGTGACAAACCAGTGGGGGACAGTGATGATCCAGAGGTTGGCAGTGGCAAACCAGAGGTTGGCAGTGATGAACCAGAGGGTGGCAGTGATGAACCCGAAGGTGGCAGTGGTGAACCAGAGGGTTATGAACCAGAGGATAGCAGTGATGAACCAGAGGGTGGAAGTCTTGAACCAGAGGGTGGCAATGATCAACCAGAGGTTGGCAGTGATGAACCAGAGGGTGGCACTGGTGAACCAGAGGGTGGCAGTGATTATCCAGAGGGTGGCTGTGGTAAACCAGAGGGTGGCAGTGATGATCCAGAGGGTGGCAGTGGCGAACCAGAGGGTGACAGTGGTGAACCAGAGAGTGACAGTGGTGAACCAGAGAGAGTCAGTGGTGAACCAGAGGGTGCTGTGATGAACCAGAGGGTGGCAGTGGTGAACCAGAGGGTGGCAGTGGTGAACCAGAGGATGCTGTGATGAACCAGAGGGTGGCAGTGGTGAACCAGAGGATAGCAGTGATAAACCAGAGGGTGGCAGTGATGAACGAGAGGGTGGCAGCGGTGAACCAGAGGGTGATGAACCAGAGGATAGCAGTGATGAACCAGAGGGTGGCAGTCTTGAACCAGAGGGTGGCAGTGATCAACCAGAGGGTGGCAGTGATGAACCAGAGGGTGGCACTGGTGAACAAGAGTGTGGCAGTGTGGAATCAGAGGGTGGCAGTGATGAACCAGAGGGTGGCAGAGATGAACCAGAGGATGGCAGTGATCAACCAGAGGGTGGCAGCCTTGAACCAGAGGGTGGCAGTGATCAACCAGAGGGTGGCAGTAATGAACCAGAGGGTGGCAGTGATGATCCAGAGGGTGGCAGTGGCGAACCAGAGGGTGGCAGTAATGAGCCAGAGGGTGGCAGTGGTGAACCACAAGGTGATGAACCAGAGGATAGCAGTGATCAACCAGAGGGTGGTAGCCTTGAACCGGAGGGTGGCAGTGATGAACCAAAGGGTGGCAGTGATGAACCAGATGGTGGCACTGGTGAACCAGGGAGTGGCAGTGAAGATCCAGAGGGTGGCAGTGGCAAACCAGAGGGTGGCAGTGATGAATCAGAGGGTGGCACTGGTGAACCAGAGGGTGGCAGTGATGGATGATCCAGAGGGTGGCAGTGACAAACCAGAGGGTGGCAGTGATGAACCAGAGGGTGGCAGTGATAATCCAGAGGGTGGCACTGGTGAACCAGAAGGTGGCAGTTTGGAACCAGAGGGTGGCATTGATGAACCAGAGGGTGGCAGGGATGAACCAGAGGATGCAGTGATCAACCAGAGGGTGGCACCCTTGAATCAGAAGGTTGCAGTGATCAACCAGAGGGTGGCAGTGATGAACCAGAGGGTGGCACTGATGAACCAGAGGGTGGCAGTGATCATCCAGAGGGTGGCAGTGGCAAACCAGAGGGTGGCAGTGATGAACCAGAGGGTGGCAGTGATGATCCAGAGGGTGGCAGTGGTAAACCAGAGGGTGGCAGTAATGAACCAGAGGGTGGCAGTGATGAACCAGAGTTTGGCAGTTGTGAACCACAAGGTGATGAACCAGAGGATAGCAGTGATGAACCAGAGGGTGGCAGTGATGAACCAGTGGGTGGCTCTGGTGAACCAGAGGGTGGCATCGATGATCCAGAGGGTGGCAGTGGCAAACCAGAGGGTGGAAGTGATGAACCAGAGAGTGGCAGTGATAATCCAGAGTGTGGCAGTGGCGAACCAGAGGGTGGCAGTAATGAACCAGAGGGTGGCAGTGATGAACCAGAGGGTGGCAGTGGTGAACCACAAGGTGATGAACCAGAGGATAGCAGTGATAAACCAGAGGGTGGCAGTGGTGAACCAGAAGGTGGTAGTGATGATCCAGAGGGTGGCAGTGGCAAACCAGAGGGTGGCATTGGTGAACCAGAGGGTGGCAGTGATGAACCGGAGGGTGGCCGCGATGAACCACAGGGTCGCAAACAGGCTGGATACGTAGAAACAACATGGTCGAGACCGTTGCGACCACAAAAGTAAGTTTGCGCCCCAGAACTTGTAAAAAACCCTCGCGAACTGGCAAAAACAGCAAATTCGCACGAATTCGCGAATTTTGCGAATTGTGAGTTCGCCTTCGCACGAATTCGCGGATCGCGAATTCACAAATTTCGCCCATACTTAGTACTGGTATGCCTAAATACATTCTCATTTAGCAAGAATATTTTAACACATTAGGCCTTATTTATGAGGTTTTACCATAGGGCAGTGCCGCAGGCCTCCCTGCAGCGCTGGCCTCCGGTAAAAGAAAAGGGCAGGCAATACGCTGAATCTATGAGATACAGCACATTCCTGTCCTGTTCCATCATGCTTGCACATAAAAGGCTGCTGTGCACCAATGCAGGCTCCTTAGCACCATGGTGAAAAGGCGCCTGAGTTGAGGGGATGATTGTTTTTGTGCAGGAAATGAAACCTTCCTGCCCAAAAACAATCACAAGAGGCTTTTTCCTTTTTCTGTGTGTCCCAGAATGCAGCACACATAGAAAAAAGAAAAACAAGGGGAAATCAAGATATTTCTCATCCTTGTGCCTCCTTTACATCAGCCCTGGGGTGTTTTTGACACTGAAAAACTAAAGGAAATGATGGACGGAGCGTTGACAATACAAGCACTCACCCCCTGTTTTTGACACTGCCTCATATTTACAATTGTATGACCCGTTAACGTAGAAAACTGAGTTAAAGGGGACCATATTTATAAGGCAGCACTAAGCCAAAAACGTGCCTTAGTGCTGCCTTGTAAATATGGAGCAGGCTCCTGCACCACGGAACATGGTGCAAGCGGCCTCCTAAATGAGGCTCATTGTATTCAGGGAGATGGTAATGCCTTTGGCCCATTTTGGCATTAGTCACTGCAGATGAAGAATGAGATGTCTATGATTTGACAAACTGCTGCCGCTTCATTTCTGAAGACGGATCAGAACAGCCAATTTGAACTTTTAATTAATAGTTCTGATGGGTCTTCAGCAGAAGTTTAAATTATTTTTGAAATTTGCAAAAAGAAGTTAAGTTGTATGTTGTGTACCTTAGGTGTCCAGAAGAAAATAATAGGGTGCCTTGAAATCTATGAACTGAGTTAATGAATTGAACATTTTGAGAAACAAAATGATCTCTGATTTTGTGCTTTTTCATAAATATGGGTTTCTTGTCTCAATTGTGTCTTTTAGTAGAAGTTCCAGCAAAATATTTCGCATATTTGTGTTGATAATGGTATTAATCATATTAGTAGGACTGTTGTGTTGATAACTCCAGTTAGATATGTTTCACCTACACAAATTTAATTAACTACTGCACACAATCATGTATTACACATGAAGTTAACACATAAGGAGAGTTATATAGGTAGATATAGAGCAAAATTATATGTGAACATGTTCGAGGAATATGTATAAATTATGAAAGTAAGAAATTGTTTCATTTATATATCTCTGTTCCTTTGTCAAAGTGGGTGCAACCTATTCTCAACTGCCTCCATCATATGTTCTTTATTGTTATGCTTTTGTTATATATTTTACAAAAATAGTCTTTGTCACCATATCTTTCAGGATTCAACAGTTTGCTTAAAGAACCACCTTCATCTAAAGACTCTGGGAATGTTGTAACTTTTTCAAGACACTTGAATACAATTGCCCAAACTAACTTGAAAACCAACAGGACTAAAATGAATTTGTATATAATTTGGATGAAGAAGGGTATGAGTTTATTAAGAGTATTTTGAAAGAAGTTGGACATTTTTGACAAATTGGGAAGATGCAAGTCAAATTAAGATGCATATTGAACCCTAGGAGAAATTTAGGAATTGAAATGCACATCCAAGATTGAGACTGGAGCATGAGGGAGTTGTGTATTGAGTGCAAGAAGTCTCAAGGTACTAGGTGTTCAATAGAGTTGGATTGAGAGAGTAGGTGTGATAGAAGTTATGTTGTAGATTATGAGTATTTGGTTGGTGTAAATTTATCATCTTTGTGGTAGGACTGCATATTTTAACCTGACTGTAATTGGGTAGGGAGCTGCTATCTTGCATTGGTATTTTCACAGGTTTACCATGCAAATGAAATAAATTATGCTGTTTCTCTGAAAAGAGTGAAACAAGGATTTTGACAAACTATGGTGGGTGTTCTGTGTGCAAATATTCCATCTAGTGGTATGGCTTTGAATGATATGAAGATAAGAAGGTTATCTACACCTATAGATCACCTTGATTCTAATACTGCAGGAGCATTAGCTAAGATTATTGAGAAGAAAATGGCTTTTCATGCCATGATTATGCAAAACCTTGTCTTAGATATATTTATCGCAAGGAGGGGGGAGTCTGTCATGTCTTCAAAGTGCGACAAGCTGTACCTTTATTGCTGATAACAGTAGGGTTATTAACACTTACATAATAAACATTACTAATATCACTTATAGAGGAAACTATCTTAAAGATAATGTTTTTTTGGAATCATTTGGTTCCTGGTTTAGTGAGATTGGAAAGGGACCTGGAAAGGATGGTAAGTGGTTTGACAGCTTAGTCCAGAGTATCTTTTGTACAATACTAAACCCTATACTTATTGTGTTAATATGTGCAATTGACCTTATTCTTTTATTTCAATTCATTGAAGCAATATTTTCGACAATGGAATTAAATTGTGAGTGTAGGAAGAAGATGTTAACAATGTTTAAGAATAAGAGGAAGAAAGATCTCCTTGGGATGGAAGATATGAATGTGCAAGTTTCCGATGACATCAAAATGTTGGAAGAATCGGAATGCAAGAGACAGAAAGTGATACATACTGTATGATGAATGTATTATGGGGATTTTTTGGTGATGATGTCAGAGGGGGTTATATGTTTAGAATTGTATATTATATCTATTGCAATTAAATCAAAAATATTGTGATGTTGAGGATTGCATTTTCTGGCTTATGTTTAGATATGCGACACATTAGGCCTCAACTCTATTGTTAAAAATATGGATTTTGTTTCATAATGTTTATTGTGTGTTTTCTCATTTGACATGGCATGGAGCAGAAGTTTTACTGTTGTTTTAGTAAAACACAGGTGATTTGGGTGCCAAATTGTTTTGAGTACTAATTAATTGTATGATGAATTCTAGTGATAACTGATTAATTATCAATATTGTATTTGAACAATTTTCCTTAAACATTTAAAACTGTATTTACTAATGGATTTTAACTGTGCCATATTTACCATTATGACATCATTTTATTCAAATGGATGTTGGTTCTGATACACTGTTCCAACTGCTCCTGCTCACTCCCCCCCACAATCAATATACCCCTGCGTGACTTCTCTCCTCATAGTTTCTGCAGTCTTGGCAGAGCACAGAACACTGGGACGTAACTGGTTATTTTTCTTCATGCTCATGCATTTTTTAATGAAACTTTCTTCTGTGTGCTAAATGTAATATTTTGCAGGCCCTTCTACTGTAGATTCTTGCTGTGGGCCTGGTTGAAAAATGTATGTATGGGCTATTGTTTGACTAATGTAACATAATGTGTTGTGCCTCTCTATAAAGGAACAGAATAGAAGCTGCTGTGGACTTCGGTTGCGGTGGGCTAGTTATATATGCCTTACTGTAAGAAATCAAGTTGTTGTTTGACTGGGGTGTGAGCCCTGTTTAAGCAGCAACCGTAATCTATGTCAGAGTGAGGCACAAGCCAACCTTAGATTAACCTGTGCTCAACCATCTGGTAGCCTGGTACAGAGCAGTCAGGCTTAATTCAGAGCCAATGTGTAAATTGTTTGTATAAAACTGAAAAGAGTAGAAAAGTGAAAAATAACACAAAAAAGATAGTTAGAAAAATAGAGTTATTTTTAATAAATAAGACAAGACCAAAATGACAAAAGTCCAATCAATATAACAGGAGATTAAAGATTTTAGTGACAATAGTACCAAAGAGCACAAATCAACAGTTTGATTCTTGCCATGTCAGACTGGGACAAAATCACATGGTTGGGCTGACTGAGAAGTAGCACAAGCTGACTACAGGGACCCAGTTAGGCGCACTGAAAAAAGAACTTTTAATCCTGGTTTGGGGGCCATTGAGAGGATCCTCATTGACAATGCGGCAAAAAAGTGTCAATATCTGCTAATTTCCTTTCACAGTGATTTGGTTATTGTGATCTATTTGGCAAGTAATACTTTACAACACCTTTGGCACACTTACTTGACAAATGTATGGTAGTGGGTGTTGTTATGTTCCCTAAACTAGACCTAAGTAGCAAAGCTACCTTTCGCCTTTATTGGTCCTAACTTGCTATACATAACAGTTCTAGTATTGACCTTTTACCCTGTTATGTGCTGAACAAATATCAATTGGTTTCTTTGAAACTAGTTTCATTTATTATGCATGAGGATTATTAGTAAAAACCCAGCACAAGACTTACATAACAAGATTAAAATACTCTGTACAAAAGTCAACCCTATCTTTTATCCTAAGGCGACCAGACTACTTTGCATAATTACAATTATTTATTTTGGCTCATCCACATAATCATACTCGCAATATATCTTTGTGGTAGAACCCCCAAGGCTACCTTTTTGGTATAAAAGAACTGCATCTTCACCAGTAGAAAGGAGTAGACGCTTCCACGCTGATACAGACACTGAGGTTCCGACACTCTGAAGCTTTAACACGCAGCAGTCTGACATCTCTTGCAGTGTGTCCAACTCGTGACTAAGATGGGGTCCTTCATTCTCTCCCATCAGGTAATGGGGTTAGCTGTTTCCCAGGGGATTCCAGTCTTTACATCTACATACATGCTAGGTAGACTTAGGTAGATTCTGAATAGTAGGAGCACGTTTGATCACTGTCATGTTTATATGCCTGCATATATTCACTGTCTTAGCACCATGGTAGAATTCTACCTTCCATTTACTCAGTGCCTGCTTGTTATCTCTTACGTTAGCTTCTGTCTATTGATTGTTGCAGCAAATGTGTTTTATACTAGAATGACGCTGGTTCAATAATTGTTAATTGAAAATATTCCCAATGTTTATTCTGTATATCTCTCTGGGACTAAGTGAGCATGATTGACTGAGCAAAAAGTACTGTTCTGTTTCGACGATCCCTGAAGGGTCAAGGGTTGTCATGTTTGAAGGCTGTCAGAAACTATTTGCTCCTTGGTAAGGTTAAGTGGATTATTGTGGCACTGTGAGCTAGCTGGAAAATAGGCTGACATATCTTACAGGGGTTTCCGGAATCAGTCCAGACATCAAGCCCTTAGTTTATGTTGTCAAACAAACGTGCAGATCCTATATATTCTTAGGAACTACACAACAGTGTGACTATTGCAGCCAGAATGTCTCCCATATCCCAGGATGAGGTCCTTTGCATTACTGAGGAACTCCTGACAGCAGCTGTAATGTATGTGTCATATCCATATTTCAATACAAATGATAATGTGAATCATTTCACATGTATATGTCATAGATATACACTTTCAACACAGTTGAGGGTACTCCTCTTTAGAGGAGACAATATAAGCAATGACTTCGCTCTGTACTTGACACCAGGCTGTGATAACATCTTGACTGACCTTTCAGCAGTAGAAGTATATACTAAAGTAGGGGTCAACTGGGTGAATGCCTCAAAAAGAGATACTTCTGTTTAATGCTCCCTGCCCTCTTCATTGTAGTCACAGTATAACACTAAACCTAAGTTTTATTTAAGAGTCAGATTTTTAGAAGACCCTAATGCACTGTTTGATAATAACAATATAACCCTTATTACAAAGGTTAAAATATCATTTCAGAGATGAGATACAATACCATTTCCAACTATAGACAATATTTCCCTAATCAAAATGAATATACTTTGTTTATTTGTTATGACTTCCCTTGTTTTTTTATCAAGCACTTTTCTAAAGTAGATGGATTGCTTTTAAGCTTTACTTGGGTAAGAACGAAACATAGAATTTCCATTAAAGTACTGAAGGTTCTTAAAAATTGCCCTTCCTGATCCCTGCTTGCATTATTTTGCAACAGCACTAACACATATGCCAATTAGCTACAAGCCTTGACATATATGAGAATCATGTTATGTTCAGAATGTTAAAAGATACAGAGATTTGTGACTTACCAAGTTTTATTGAGCTTGCAAAACTTCCAAAGAGAGTTCAAAATAAGATGTTTGTTTTTAAAGAAACAAAGCTAGGCTTGACAAGGTTTTTCAAATCCCAAACACAATTGCTGATACTTCCTTGATCGAATAACACAATTTATCTTCAATATGCGCCCTAGAATAGTTCGATCGATGGTGGCAATTGGGGGTTATTTAATTTGACAATCGTTTCTTAGGTAACAATTTTAAAGAGATTTCTGTTTTTCAATGGTCTACTAAAAAGAAAGCCAGCTGGTTTTAATCATCATACATTCAGTCGCAGCAGGTAGTTAATTAACTGATAATAACCCAAATTATACAACATACCAGAGCTTCTTACTCAAATTTATTTGCCAGATTCTAGTAACTTAAAAGTGAATTTTTGCATCAGAAACGTCTTATAGAAAAAACAATGGAAATTTTACTTAGCAAAATGAAAAGTGCTGGCTCAATGGGATAAATGTTTGGTCTGAAATTAACAATATTTTATACAAGGCAAAACATGCCTCCAGCTTTTATTGAATGTGCTTTTTAAATGGATGCTGTACAACATTTAGTCCCAGGGTATCGCCATAGCCTGCCTAAGTTGCGCAAATAACTCTAGAGGAGACTAGATGCTTATGTTTAGGAAATATCCCACCATTGCAAAAAAATTATTTTTCGGTATTTAAAATATCAGGTTCAGCTAATTTCCTCCCCCAAAAGTACTATATTTTGATCTAACAGAAGCTGACATTTTGTTAAAATTGCTAACAACTCTTTAGAAGTCACCTTTGTCACTCAAAGTTGCTCAATGGATCGATTAACTGGATAAGAAACCTTGCATGTGCATTATTTCAGTGTTATCATAAAGCTAGGTTATTCTATAAGATCTAGCGGAAATTCTTTGAAGACTAAATTTTGATTAATGATTAACAAAGTAATTGAATGAATTTTTATTGTTTCTCTTTAATTTTCTTATTTTAATAAATGTATCTCATTTCTCATTCAAGGGCATTTTATGATGTATCTCTGTTACGTTTGCATGCCTACTTAAGAAAACAATAAATAAATACATTTCAGTAAAAGAAAGTGGAACATGACGGCCTGCTAGTTAGCCGGTCACAAGTCTGCCACCCTCTAGCCTCCGTTATTGACTCCGTTATGGACTTTTGGAACTGAATACCCCACCCTAGTTTGTGCAGACCTTAGTTGTAGGACCGTTGGTCTCCCCCTGGGTGTAGTTTTCAGGCTCTTTCCGCCTCCGTGTGGCACGCCGAGTCGCGTTACCAAGTCGTATAGTGCTGCTTTGAGAGCGGGGCCGGGAGCTGTTACGGCTGTTAAGGCTATTGTGGCTTCACTTTGCTGACGGTTGGAGGCAGTGTGTCTTCTCTGGCTCTCCATAGTTTTTGGAGAGGAGGCACTCTGGGTGGTCTTGACAGTCTGGGCTGTTTGCGACAGGAAATGAGAACAAGCATTTGCAATGCAATAGGTCTCACATTAGGAAAGTTTGAGCTATTGGTATTGTAAATGACAAATATTTTATTTATGTGTTGGTTTTGAAAATAGCAAAATTAATAGCTTTGTCATTTACAATGCCAAAAGTTTTAACTTTTGCAAACATGACACCTATAGCATTTGTAATGCAAGATGTGTTGTATTTACATGACTTAGATGTATTAATAATACAAATAACAATGGCTTTTTTTTTAAATAATTAATATTTAAATAAAAGTTATTTTAATTTATAATGGCAATACTTAAACTTTTGTGAATAACGTTTGGGAAGATTATGTTCAGTGTATTTTATTGTGATGAAAATCCAAGAACAGCAGTGAAATACTAACATCTTGAAACATTGAGAGAACATATTAGAACCAGTTGTTATTGAATGGTTGCACAGAGTGATGCTGTGGCGTTCAGTGGTGCTGAGTGATGCTGTGGCCTTCAGTGGTGCTCAGTGATGCTGCGGTTTCAGAGGTGCTGTGTCGTTGAGTGGTGCTGAATGATGCTGTGGCATTGAGTGGTGCTGTTGCGTTGAGTAATGCTGTGACATTGAGTGATGCTGTGACATTGAGTGATGCTGTGACGTTGAGTGATGCTGTGGCATTGAGGGATGCTGTGTGCTGAGTGGTGCTGTGGCGTTGAGTGGTGCTGTGGCATTGAGTGGTGCTGTGGTGTTGAGTAATGCTGTGACATTGAGTGATGCTGTGACATTGAGTGATGCTGTGATGTTGAGTGATGCTGTGGCGTTGAGGGATGCTGTGGCATTGAGTGGTGCTGTGGCATTGAGGAGTGCTAAGGCATTCAGTGGTGCTGAGTGATTCTGTGGCGCCGAGTGATGCTGTGGCGTTGAGTGATGCTGTGGCATTGAGTGGTGCTGTGTTGTTGAGTGGTGCTGTGGTGTTGAGTGGTGCTGTTGTGTTGAGTGGTGCTGTGGTTTTGAGTGGTGCTGTGGCATTGAGTGGTGCTGTGGCATTGAGTGGTGCTGTGGTGTTGAGTGGTGCTGAGTGATGCTGTTGCGTTGACCATATTAAAACATTTTAAGCTCTATGATGTATGGAAGAAAAAAATGGGTGAGACTAGGGAATACTCCTTTTTTAGTAAAAAGAATTCTAATTACTCTAGAATTTACTACATATTTATGGAGCATTCAGACTTGATAAAGTAAGTTTAAATGAGTATTTGCCCATACACCTTTCTGACCATGTTGCCATAGCTCTCAACTTAGTTCTCCCTTCAGACTTTTCCTTGAGGGGATGGACTCTAAGTAGGAAATTTCTTCTGTTCAACTCCAGGTTTTTTGAAGATTGAAACAACTAGATTCTTTCAAGACAACTTGGGTTCGGACCCTTTATATATTGTGTGGGACACCCATAAGGCCTGGCTTAGAGGGACACTAAAAGGGGCAGGTGTGGGTTGGAATAGGGCAGAGAAGAAAGAGTTGGCGGATCTAGAACTACAGATAATTGGGGCAGAAGCAGCTTTAAAGGTTAGCCGTCCTCCCGGAATAGAGAATGATAATCTAAAAAGAGAGTAGAAGAGTTGCAGTTGAAGTTCAGACTTAAGCCTGAAGAGATTTTACAACAAAAGTGGGAGGCTATTAAAATGAGGGATTTTGAGCAAGGGGAGAACTGTGGCAATCGTCTTGCTATGAAGAGTGGAGTTGATAGATCATATAACTATGTCAGCAAAATCAAAGTTGGTACACATATCACAGAGGATAAAGGGAATATAGAACAGGCTTTTGCAGAATTCTTCCAGGAGCTATATCGAGAATGTCTCCAGGTTGAGGAGGAGCATGTTAATAATTGGCTTAAAGAGAAGCAGATGCCAAAATTAGTCGATGATAGTCAAAAAATGCGCACATTAGAAATAACAGGAAGTGAGATATTAACTGTTTTGGACAAGGCTAAGAAAGGGAAAGCAGCAGGCCCTGATGCAATCCTGATTGAGGTATATTTCTTATTGAGGGAAGAGATCATCCCGGTCTGGCTGAGATTGTTTAATGAGATCCTAGATGGTACCTCCCCCTACCTGACTCCTGGAGCGATGCAGTTATAACATTGATTCTAAAACCTGATAAAGACCCAACCCAATGTCAGTCATATCGGCCAATTTAATTATTGAACGTTGAATATAAGGTTTTTGCTAGGATCTTGAATAATCGGCTGTGTAAGATCATAGGGCCAATTATTCATGAGGATCAAAGGGGTTTTCTTCCAGGCAGGCAGATGTCGAAACTGGTACATACTTTAATTGGGTCGGTTCATCTGGCATCAAGTCAAGTCAAGTCAAAACAAGCTTTATTCGATTGTTAAAATCATAAAAGCAAAGTCAGGCAATAAAACGACAATGTCACATTTCATCAGTTTAAGAAGACATTAAACATTAATGATAGTATTGAATACATACAAAAATTATTAAAAATGGGCATGCTAAAAAACAGTTAAAAGCAGTAAAAAAGAACACAGTATATTCAGTCACCCCGCCAGGTTATTCGGGGATAGCTTCCTGGTCTTAACACGCATGGCAGCTACCAGGAAGCTAGCAACCCCGAAAATTACCTTTGTGGTTCCTAATAGTTGTAAGTAAAAGAGCGCTGGGCGTACTTGTAAAAAACCGGCATCTCTTAGAAATGGGGCTAAGAACCGCCTTCTACCCTCCTTGAAGTGGCCACAGAACATTACAAAGTGCATGAGAGACTGCTCTGAGAAGTTGTCACAACTACAAGGGTTCAGTATATCAGGTACCCCCCACACTGGGAAGTCACCCAGGGAGCATTGTATAATCTTAAACCTGAATCTAATGAGGAGGTGACGATGGAATGGTTTACTAACAATTTTTAAATAGGGTTCTAGAGAGGGAGTAGTTAAGAGCAGAAAATTTGCTCTAACTTTTGGCTTAATTAATTTCTCCTCTTCCCTAGCTTGATTCACTCTGGCATCATCACACAGCCTCCCTCTTTCAATTATTGCTGTTGACGTTGCCAAAGCCTTCAATCGCGTGAATTGGCATTTTTTGGATAGGACTAAGAGGGCTTTTGGCTATGCCGACGGTTTTAGGGAAGTTCCTAAAGTAGGGCGAGGCGCTAGGCAGGTTATACATTGTCCCCTATTCTTTTTGATGTATTTATCGAACCATTTGCCCAAAGTTTAAGACAGAATAAGAAGATTGCTCCATTCATAGCAAACAGGTTTGTGAGGAAAATAGCGCCATATGCAGACGATTTAATTTTATTATCCTTAAATGTCAACATTACACTTCTGGAGCTTCTTGCTGAAGCCCAGATTTTTTGGAAATTCTCTGTCTCTGAAATTAATAATATTTACGGCATGGAATATCGCTGATCAGAAGGGGATTTTTGCAAGGAGCTTAGATATCTTGGGGTCAAAATAACAGGATCTCACAGAAATTCAAAAAATGTATTTAGATAGAGTCTCGAAAGATGTTGGCGTTTTATTAAAAAGATGGCAGAATATCCCGCTCTCCCATTACTGTTGGGTTAACCTGAATAAAATGTGCGTGCTACCAAAATATACTTATCTGTTCAATAACATCCCGTAGAATTCGCAAACGTTGACCTGCTTAAAATTCAGGGAACGATATCCTCCTTTATTTGGGCAGGTAAAGGGATCAGGCTGTCTTGGAAAAAATTAAGGCAAAAATCAACGCATGGGGGTATGGGCCTACCAGACCTCCAGTTGTGTTGCTGGGTCTACCAATTAAAAAACTGTAGGATGTTACTGCTTACTCCACCTGATTCACTGATTGGCAGTATGTTCAAAGCCATGCTAGTTGGCGTAGAGGAGCTAGGTTTCATGTATAAATTCGGCTCCGTTAAATTCTTTAAAAAAAGTCTGGTTGAAGACGTTACGTATGGCGGCCAAGCTATGGTCGGACTGTCGATACTGTTTGGGACTTTCTTATTATACTGATTGGACCCCAGTGCGGGGCTCCCCTGGAATAACAGAGTGTCTTAAAGATGCTCTGGCTCAACCATTAGAAGAGGCTGGAGTTTCACACTGGAAAGACATTGTAGTGGGTAATAAATGTCATCCTTGGGACTTCTGGAGCCACAATACAAGGGGTGCTTTGTCTAGGTTTACATTTTACCAGATTTCATCCTGGTGCAACAGTCAACGCTGGTCCCTTATGGAAGACAACTCCATGGAAAATGACCGACAAGATTTGGCCCAGAGGAAGAAAGAAGTGGCTCATTGGTATAACTATCTCCTGGATGCAGTAAACAGAAAGATGGAAAAGCCATACTCAGTCTGGGAGAATTACTTGCCGAGCGAGGAGCTGAAAGATTTCTGGCAAGTAACTCTAGACATTGTTTACCCACTAATTAAATCCACCCCACTCAGGAGAAAACACTTTTTCACACTCAACAGGATATACTGCTCCCCTCTCAAACTATCCAGAATAAAGGGCAGTGGAGAAACAAGCTGTCTGAGATGTTGTTCCCAGAATGCAGATGACATCCTTGTCTTCGCCTCTTGCCCTAAGTTACAAGAATTTTGGAAAAATTCGGGTAAGACTATTTCCAGGGTCCTGGGTACAGCGGTAGAGGTAAGCCCATCTCTTATTCTATTTGGTAATATTTCTCTTCCTGGGGGGGTGCTAGGCCCAATGGGGTTCCAACATGAATTGGTGTTTTATTTGCTACTGTTGGCAAGGAGAGAGATTTGTAAATTGTGGCGTCAGATGGTATCTCCCACCTGAAAAGCCTGTTGGAACTCTGTAAGATATTTTAGAGCCTTATATCAGAGGGTAAATATACATGGAGAAAGACCAAATATTGGGTTATATTGGCACTTGTTGGATGAGTCACCCTTTGATTAGATTTGATTAGATCAAGGTATAGGAAAAGTTCCAATGATTAAAATCTCTGGGTCAGCTCAGGTTGTGTGCATCAGGCGGTCCCAGCAAGAACACCAGGTGAGATTTTGAACCACCAAGTTATAAGCACTAGAGGTGGATCAGGTTGAGAAGTTGATATAGCTACGGAGGTCAAATGAAGAAAATAAAAAGAAAGGTGAAGATTTTCAAGCAAAGCCTAGGCATTTTCCTTGTTTGAGCAGTGCTGCATGAGCTAGAATAATTTGGAAGCTAAAGTGCATAGGACTTCTCTCCAGATAAAATACAATCTAGGAAAATATTGCCATGAAAAAGAATGCAATGTTCTCGAAGAAGAGTAGTGCAGCTGTGAGAAATTGAGTTGTTGGTAGAGGCAGAATGAAACCCTAATCATGCAAAAGACACAATCCTTGTCAGGGTAAACCACTAAAATTCACAAAATTAACCTTAGATTAACCCTCTGGTAGCCTGAAACACAAGCAGTTACGCTTAACTTAGAGCAAGGTGTAGACACTTTATGCAACATACAAACATTAATAAAGTGAAAACACAGCAGAAGAAAAATCCCACACTAAGTTAAAAAATAGAGTAATATGTAATAAAAAATTTGACTGCAAAAATAACAAAAATCCCATCAGTAGACCTGGAAATAGGTACTTTCAGAGAGTTATGGTAAGTATAGACCCTAATAGCACAAGGCTTCACTCTTGGTTATCTGGTATGCACAAATACAGGTTGACTGCAACTAAGGGCAGAACGGATATCGAGATCAGGTTAGTTCCGCTGAAAAAGTTAACTTTTATAGTTCAGCGTGAAGACTTCTGTTCCTGGTGGAGGGGGCAACATGGAGCAGGGAGAGCAGGGTGAAATAGACGTCACTGCAATATGAACAGCAGGCAAGTGTCGTGGATAGTCATTGCTGTAGCTCGGAGATATGGACAGCTGTCACAATCATATCTGGAGTATTGGCGGTCACCACAGACTGTCTATGCTGTAGTGCAAAGTTCAGATCTTGCATTGCTGGTTGTCGCTGCAGGTACCCGTTATCTGGAAGAGTCAGATTGACAAGAGCTTTGCGTTGGTGCAGAAGGCAATATCTTAGTGTGATGGCACTGTGACGAAGAGCTCCAAACTTCCTTATTTCTCCTTTTCTTACAGAAAGAGCTCAACTGATGCCACACCGTGGGTGAAATAACCGAGGGGTATCTCTTTTGGAGGTCAGGAACTCACTACAGGAGAGGACTGCAGGGCTCTGGCATGTCCAGTTGTAGGTCCATTCAGGTCCAGTGTTGCTGGTCAGCTGGACAGTAGCAGGGAGACCTCCGGAACTTGTTGTGTCCCTATAGCTCAGAAAAGAAGGTTGGTCATCTGTCCCTTGGATTCACTTCAACCTGAAATGGAGGGTGCAAGTACAGTCTTACTTCTCAGAAAGCAGGCAGGCCTCGAGTAGCAGGGTATTTCTTTGGTATAAGGGTAGTAGTCTTTCTTCTGCAGTATCCACAGGAGGTCCAGGAGTGTACTGAGGAGTGGGTCTAGGAGTCCATTTGTGACACCTGGTGCCCACTCTGTAGTGGATGAAATTTCTGGAGTTTCCCCCTATAGATGTGTCTGGAATTTCCTCCCTCTCTGCCCTCTTTCCAGTCTGTCTACAAGCTAGGCAAGTGTGAAGTCCTTTGTGTACAAACTGCGTCAGATTCTATGAAGCACAGGTGTGACAGCTGACAGCTTTGTCCCCCTCATTAAGTAAGGATAGCCCATCTTGCCAACACCCAGACGTCTAGTTTGTGACTGTCTGGGAGGAATACACTAAGGCCAAATGCCAACTACAGCTAGTCGTGTGACTCAGGAAACAGGCTGCATACACCAAATGGTTGGAAAAAGAAAATACCAACTTTCTAAAAGTGGCATTTTCAGAAATGTGACTTAAAACCTGACTTTACCAAGTAGGGTTTTAAATTACAATTCTTCAGACTCCAAACACAATATGTCTACCTGCTACCAGACAAATGTTATCAATTATTAAGTACCCTAATTTTAGCCTTTGACAGAGGTCGGCCTTGCATTAGTAAACACTGAATTTGAGAATTATGCAGTTTCTCTATTTTCTCTCTTAGTCCAACTCTCTTTCTTCTTATCCACTATTTGTCTTACAAATACTTCTGTTTGTAGTCTTCATCCTAACCACACTGCAGCAGGAGGTCAATATTGTAATGTCAGAATCAATTACGGTCAAATAAGAGATGGAAACTGTGAAAGGCTGGCCTGGTATATGATGTCAATTAATGTACGTGGGCACCTTGCACCAGTCCAGAAAACCCTTATGGTTATTTAAGAGGTCTTAGACAACCTTAGAAAGCTATCAAAGTGGTAGCTGTGGAGAGCAGCCTTCAGGCTTAGCCTGGAAGGAGTGTAAAGCAGCTTGTTTTACTAGAATGCAATCTTATAGTATAGATTAAATAAAAAGAAGCACACTAAGTATTTATAAAAATATGTATTTATTATATAATACTCTCTAGTATGTTCCAATATCTCCAACATGGAGATAAACACAATGCTAACAACACTTTTGCAAAGTAACACAGTAAATTGCACGAAATGCACAGTGGTCCCTGGGTGGGACCAAACCATATACTAAGAAAGTGGTATAAGAACTATGACTCGAGTCAGGAAGATGTTGAGAGGACGTAGAATTGCTGGGGACTCACAGAACCACCCAAGGTAAGTAGATAGGGTCACCATGGAAATCGTGGGCAGTGTGTGAACATGACTGCTTGCTCCATACAAGTCTATGTGCAAGTCGCAGTTTGATTTTTAAAGATTAAGGACCCTTCCCAGTGGACCCTGAAAAAACCCTGTGGAAGACATAAGGTTGGAGAGGCACCCCATCCATGGATACCCTATTATTATATATTATTATATATACATGCAAAGTGGTGGCTGAAACCGCTGTTAAACCCAATGGAAGACTTTAGGAAAGTGCAGCTGCTGGAGGAGGAGAAAGTGTCAGTGGGAATCCAAACATGGATTCTTGAAGCGGAGCACCTGAAATCAGAGCGGACAGAGTCTTTGTCTCCCAGTAGTGACCAGGAGACTTGGAAGACGAAGGCCCTCATATGTTGGGTGCTTCAGGGAAGATGATAATGACATTGTCTCTGCAGATGTGAGGACCAGGTGATGCTGAGGAGATCAGGACCTGCGTATGAGCTGTCCCAAAGAGGAGTTCGGTGATGAGGGGTCGGTGTCTAGCAGGAGTACCAACAAGCCTTGGCGAATGAAACCCGTTCAGGAAGTCAAGAAGGTGCAAAATTTAGACCAGCAAGGACCAGGGGACTCACCACAAGCAGGGAAGTCAGAGCATGCCCTGAGTAAACAGGGGAACCCAAAAGAAAGAAGTGTGACTCCCAAGTGGACCTACAGGCCAGAGGCACTGGAGTTTCGAGAGAACCTCAAGCAGCTAACCGAAAGATTAAGGCCACGATGCACACGATTTGGTGTGGCTGAAAATTCTAGTTACTGGAGGTGCTCAAGGTTGGGGCTACTTGGAGCCCAAATATCTTCTTGCAAATAAACCAATAGGCCGTTGCAACTGGAAGTTGGATGCGAAGCACAGAGGTTCAGTTATTGCAGCCCCCACGAGGGATACTAGCCTTAAAATTGGTGAGAGGGCAGGGTAGGCCACGGAAGCTGTGGAAAACTACCACCTGTGTTGCAGAGCCCACGGAGTCAGGAGAACCTCAGGATCTGCAGACCGGTTGACTTAGTTGCGGTGCCTGAAAGTACAGGTGAGTGACTCCTTCACTCCAAGGGAGATTACTTCAGGTGTCTTGGATGCTTCACTGGTCTTTGAAGGTTCCTGTATGATGCAACAGCACAGATGATGCAGTAGAATAGAAGGGTGAAAATGTCAGGCCCAAACGAAATCCAGGGACCTACACCCAGGTAAGCCCTTAAGTAACACAGGAAAAGGGTTGGGACAATTCAGGGGACCCTCCCAGGGGAGGGTCTGGACAGGGGGGAGGTTACTCCCATGTCCTTTGTCCAGGGCTGCACCAGCGTGGGAGCCAATGGCTCCCAAGACTGATTTGAACTAGACTATGCACAGCAACACCAATTGACTCCCTCACACATACTCTCTGGCAATGGCAAGCACACCCACCCAGCCCTGATACACTAAATCCTGTCCGGTAGGCGGTTATACCTCTCTGTGGTAGGATGCCGATTGTTCTTCGTTCCTCTGTTTGAATTTGGCACAGCAGCAGGTGGGCAGAAATGTGTGTCCGGTTGGCAGCAACCATTTTGTGCTGTCTGGGACTAGAAGGGTGGTGCTAGG
This sequence comes from Lissotriton vulgaris, assembly GCF_964263255.1. Classification (NCBI taxonomy): domain Eukaryota; kingdom Metazoa; phylum Chordata; class Amphibia; order Caudata; family Salamandridae; genus Lissotriton; species Lissotriton vulgaris. The sequence goes on along the minus strand of NC_141696.1, from coordinate 455,097,092 downwards.
AACACTGAGAGCCTAACGGAGGGCTCTTCTAGTGCTTTGAATCATACCTACCAGACCGTTTTTGGTGTGGGGGTATGATTCCAACATGTTTGATACCAAACATGATATGAATCGTTGCAGCTGTTTCGAGATGATCATCATGTGATTACGTGGTTCCCCTCTATAAAGATATATGGCTGCTTTAACTGACAACCCAGAAAAATTGACTCTGTAGGCTACAGAGGTGTCCTGCTCATGCAGGGGCACCCTCTCACTTACAACTAAGCATCTTGCATTCGGGATTGCAAAGGCCTGCTATAGGGATGACTTATTAGGTTTTACGTGCAGTGACCCTGAGATATAGTAAACCTATATATTTAGCAAGTGGGGCATGTACCAACTTACACAGGCTGCAATAGCAGGCCAGTAGTTCCATTTTGCATGGTCTCTCATAGGTAACATAATGGATCCTTCAGCCCATTGGAGACCTCTGGGGTACCAATGCCTGTCGTGTAGTTTCTATAAACCTATATAGGATCTGCGCCTTTAAACAACATAGACTGTGGGATTGGTTTCCACAATGATTCCAGAAACCCCCACCGAGTATGTTCACCTGTATACCAGCTAGCTCACTGTGCCACTAGAAACCCCTCTTACCAAGGAGAGAATAGTTCTTGGCAACTATCGAACATGCCAACTCTGTCCCATCAGTGATCACGGAAACAGTACAGAACTTTTCACTCACTCACTCGTGCTCACTTTGTCTCAGAGAAATACACAGAGTAAACAGTGGTGACATTTTCAATAAGCATTAATTAAACCAGCAACATTCTAGTGTAAAATAGGGGTACTGAAACAACCATAAGACAGAAACAGACATAAATAGTTATAAGCACTTACAGCTAAAAGGATGGTAGTTTCCTACCATAGTGCTAAAACAATGAATACAGGTAGGTATAAAAATACATGACAGTAGTAATGCGCACTCAAACGATGTGACCCTAACTAGATGTACCTCAGTGTACGTAGATGGTATGTAGGTGTAGAGCCAAGAATCCATCCCGAAACCTGTCGTATCAGACATGTTAAAGAAATGTGAAATGGAAAGGGCAGTTCGTTCATACAAGTGTGTGTATCTCAGCTGAGGACCTTGCGACCTGAAGATCAAAAATCTCTCGGGTGTAGGTTAAGGGCATGGTTTTCTCCCACGATGTCAGAGCAATATGACATCTTGGGAGCAAGACTTCGAGCCCACGGATATCCAAGAAGGATGATTAGAAGAGCACAAAAGAGGGCATTGTTCAGTCCACGAGACAAACTCCTTACACCTAAGGATCGACAAGACCCCTCCCTTAAAAGACTAATCCGTGTGACTACTTTCTCGACAAGGAGCAACGCCATTAAGAAAGTAATTAACAAGCACTGGAGTCTGGTGGCCAAAGACATCCAACAACGAGAACCACTGATGCATGCTTTCAGAAAAGCCAAAAGCATAAAAGATCATGTGGTCAACTCCCTACTGCACATTGAGGATAACCCCACAATTTACTCCATGTGGAATCTACCTCCAATTAAGGGCCATGATAGATGTACTAAGTGTAAAGCATGTGCAACTACTGTAGAAACAAATACCTTCAGACACAAACAGCAGATCTTAGACTTAATGGATTTTACCAACCATAATTCGTCAAATGTGATCTACGTTATCATATGCCTCTGCGGCTTACCATACGTGGGTCAGTCACAACAAAAGGTTAAGACAAGGATCCTACAGCACCAAAGCCGAATATGATGTAAAGTGCAAGGAGCGCCATTAGTTGAACACTATGTCAAACATAACCATCTACCAGATCAATTGCAATGGCTGGTATTGGAGAAAGCAGTATTAGGCCCAAGAGGAGGAAACATTTGCTCCATCCTCAATCTGCGAGAATCTAAATGGATGCTGAAATTGGATTCATTTGCCAATGGGTTAAACAAACTTGACACAAGCAATGCACAACTGGCGTGCCTGAGCATAAGATAATTGATAGTACCCCCCACACTGACAGTATCAGGATTTACCCTTGTGTGGCTATGTTGCTGACCTTCCAAAATGGTTCCTTTTGGTGAACCAATAGGCTGTTCCTAGTAGGACTCTCACTCAACTAACTGCAATGTATAACTACCTCCCCCCTTATATTTACGTGATGTATAGAAAAGTGGGGTCGCTCAAACTATTAACAACTGTGATGATGTTTTCTTACAGAAGAAATAATGCATATTAACCACGTATTTCGATTGGTGACCCTAACGGTGTTATGGCGATTATCATCACTGCTTGAATTAGGTATCGCTATCTTGGTGGAGGATGAGGACAGCGCTCTAGTGTTTGGGCGATTTGGGCCTAGACACTATAAAAGAGCGCACTAGTATCTGTCCATTACTTTGAACAAGGATTCCTGAGGCGGAAGCCGGGAGTTTAGGGCTCTCATTTTTGAAATTCATCACTGTATTTTTTATTTAGCGCCAATATTCTCCTAACTTCACAGAATTGTTTTGTGCTGTTTTTAATCACCCCCCCCCCACTGCTGCATCTTACTGCATTTTACATCCAGAGTCCCCTGTAACCTCAGGAAGCCGATTTCGGGCTCCTGTTGACCATCGCCCTCATTCCCTCCAGGCGCAGACTTCGGGCGCCATCTTGGGGGAGGACAAGGACAGCGCTCTAGTGTTTGAGCGATTTGGGCCTAGACACTATAAAATGAACACCCCTTCCCGCCCGCGCAGCGGGCGCGTCGATGGCACGCCAGAGGCGCGCCAGAGGCAAGCCCGTCTGTGCCCGTCCGTGGCCGACTGGGGACAGGTGCACAAACCTCTGCTCGAATTCCTCCAGACTCCCCAAGAATAATCACATATTCTAAAGAGCAGCTAGAAAGCCTCTGTCCACCTATCAGGAAAACATGCAGGCACTCATGGAAAGCTGAAATGATTCCCTTAAGCTGTAGGACCTGCTCCCAAAATCTTAAGAACAACAATGATTCCGAACACAAGACAAAATCTCTGACAATGTTTCAGATCAACTGTCGTTCGCTAAGAAAACACAAATTTGAAATATTTGATTTATTAACAGAACAACAACCAGATGTCTTTTTTCTGACTGAGACGTAGCTAGATGAGGAGTCCACCCCAGATATTCTAGAGGCTCTACCTGAAAACTATGGCATACTAAAATTGAACGGAGTTAAACAAAGGGGAGGGGGTATTGCTATTATCCATAAACTCTAATTGACAAGCACCCTGGAAATGGTTACGATTAAAGACAGCGAAGCTGCTTTCTTTGCAATTAAATACAGGCCTAACGTAACCTTCAATGGCTACCTAATCTACCGCCCGCCTGGAGGGGCCACACATTTTATAGAGAGTCTGACAGAGGTAATTACCCAGTCTGCTCTACGTTACAACAAACTTCTTATCCTAGGGGATCTAAACCTCCATCTTGAAGATAAAAATAATAAAGATGCCCAAGGACTACTTGCATCCTTAGAAATTCTTAATCTTAAATTACAATCCCTAAAATCTACCCATAAGGCGGGTCACTTTGTTGACCCGATCTTTGCGAACTGGGAGGGATTGGTGGTCCAACCTCCTATCCAGGTAATATGGTCAGACCACTTCTTGATTAAATTCACAATCCCAGGAGAACTTAAATAACCCCAACAAACCAAGCAGATGACATCTAAGCGCAGACAATGTGGGAAACTTAGACAAGTTGATTTAGAACTCGCCCTTAAGGCAGGTAGGCCCCCTTTGAAAGAAAGTATAGAAGAAGCCTGGACAGACTACGAGAATTGGCTAACAAGAGCGTTAGACGCAACTGCACCTTGGACAACTAAGACACCCGTAAGATGTCTTAAATAGGCACAATGGTTTGATGCTGACTTAAAAGCTATCAAATCAAAATGCAAAAAGCTAGAGCGCATCTGGCACAATAAATATGATGAAACAGCCAAACTTGACTACAAAATCAGTATAGAAAATTATCATAAAAGGATTAGAATAGCCAAAAGAGACTTTCTTAGCAAAAGAATTGAATCAGCCGATAATTCTACCAAAGAACTCTTTGTCATCTACCATGAACTCACTTCTTCTGACGGGACTATAGCCGGAGATATTCACTCCACAGTAACTTGTGAAGCGATAGCGGATTTATTCGTCCAAAAAGTAGAGAATATCTACAAAACCTTTCCGAAGGTCATGGATGGCCCGATTACTAACCATGCTACTAATGCTGAATCAACTAACATTTGTCATCTAAATCAATTCTCAGTGCCAGATAACACTGAGGTGCTGAGAATCATTGGTAGCATCCAATCAGGCTCCCCAAAAGACGTAGCTCGCCTCAAGATCTTCAAAAACTAGGCTGAACTACTGGCAAATTATGTAAGCCATATGGCTAAATTATCTTTTCAGACGAGCCATGTACCACAAGACTGGAAAACAGCGCAGGTTATCCCTATCAAGAAAAAGGCCAATCTTAGTATAACCCAACTGGACAACTGTCGTCCTATATCGCTCCTACCTTTCTGCGCTAAGGTGGTGGAAAAGATGGTCAATGCTCTGCAAATAAAGCACTTAGAAGAAGGTCATCATCTCCAACCCTCGCAGTCAGGATTCAGAACATATCATTCTACTGAATCAGCTCTTCTCTTCTCCATGGAGCTACTAAGAGGTAGAGTAGATGAGGGGATGACAGCCGTGCTCCTCCTATTAGATCTGAGCGCGGCATTTGACACCGTCTCCCATCCCTACTCTCACGTCTTAGCGAGGCTGGAATTGATGGCCTGGCTCACGAATGGATGCGCGCATTCCTGGCTAATAGGCAATTCCAGGTATATTGCCCTCCTTTCAAATCGGAAGTCCGAGCACTCAGACATGGGGTGCTGCAGGGCTCAATTCTGTGCCCTACACTATTCAACCTGTACATGGCACCCCTGGCCAAAATAGTCGAGGCATATGGGGTCGAGATAGTGTCATATGCGGATGACACTCAGCTGGTAGTGACACTATCTCGACCGCCCGAGGAAGCCTCAGCTAGCTTCTCGGCATGCCTCAGGGACCTAGCCAGATGGATGAATAACAACTATCTATGCCTTAACACAAATAAAACAGAGCTTCTTGTGTTGGGGAAGACTCCGTCCCTCTGGTCGTCTGCATGGTGGCCATCAGAACTGGGCGCCATACCAAAGCCCTCCGAGCAGGTGAAAAACTTAGGGGACAGATTAGACTGTACCCTGTCCCTTGAACACCACACTAGAGGGATAGCAGGCAAATGTTACGGGATCCTTAAGACTCTACGCCAAACCCTGGATTCCCTCCCTGCAACCAATAGGAAAACTCTGATCCATGCTCTGGTAACATCCCATCTTGATTACAGTAACTCACTGTATATGGGCTTGAGCAACAAAGGTCTTCAGAGTCTGCAGTGCATTCAAAACGCAGCTGCCGACTGGCAGGGAAACTTGCCTTAGCCACCCTCCGCTTGCTGCCCATACGTGAGCGCATTGTATTCAAAACAATGTGCATGACTCACCGCATTGCCCAAGAAAAAGGACCAATATACCTCCAAAAACTACTGACCAAGTATCAACCCTTATGATCCCAAGGCTGTATGCTCTTTCAAGTGCCCAGAATTTACCGGGCGCGTATGGGCGGTAGATCTTTTAAATACTTGGCCAGCAAACAATGGAACTCACTACCCACTGAACTCAGGATGGAACCATCAGAGAAAATATTCCGCAAAAAACTAAAAACCTATCTGTTCCCGAAGATATGAGCCCCTTCTCTCGCGCCCCCATCAGTCTTTTCCCTCTATTCTCCCGGAAACAGCCCAGGCCATGTTCATAAAGCGCGGGGACACACTGTTCTCTAGTGTAACCAGGCGCTATATAAGAGGCTTTTATCATTATTATTATTATTATTATTATTATTATTATTATTATTATTATTATTATTATTATTATTATTATTATTATTATTATTATTATAATAATTATTATTACTAAACATGTTCATCCAAAGGCACAATACCACCTAGCCATCATCATTGTGCTAATATTATGTTGCATCAATCATCCTCCTTTGACCAAGGTATTAATGATTCTGTCTAATGTAATACATTGTTAAATTCCATTCTGCTTTAACCTGTAATACTAAATGATACCTTCCGTGTATTTGCATCTTTTACAACAGAGCGTTAGCATCCTCCAGCCTGCTCACTATATTTGAAATACACTGTATAAACTGTATGGTCCTCCATTGCCTAAGGTACATTTAGATTCCATCTAATGTAATACTTTCATTCTGCTTTAACCCCTTCTGACGCATTCCTTTTATTTTGCCTCCTATTAAACAGAGCGCTAGCATTCTTTAGCCTGTTTACTATGTCTACCATGACACGTCACGCACCTCCACCAGCATGCACGCTTTAAGCGTAGACCTCGTTTAAATACAGAAGAGCGCTCTATGTGCAGGTTGTTCCCTGAGAGAATACATCCTGGATACTTACCGGTAAGACGCTGGCTATCCCCGCTCTAATGCTTATGATCACTGACCGACTCTGTAAAAATAATTTAGGAGCTTGCGATCCCCTTTGATCGATACGCGCTGAGCTTTTCATTTGTGCTCACTCACCCGGTTGTAACCACCGCGTGGGCCCCTTAATATCTCTGCTGCAAGCACTGTCACTTTGGGTTTAGTACACTAATTACCATCACTACTACATGTTGTATGTACTAACCGCATTTATGCTCGACTTTGGATGTACGGTTTTTGCGAAGGCTTCTTCTTACCTGTACCATTCGGCATCCTATGCTTAATGAGCAACCAGCCTTCTGCCACCGCACTTCCCAGTGTCTCCCAGACAGGATTGATCTTTAAAATTTGTGAGACTTCAGCGTCTCAGCCATATGCCTCGTGGGAAATAACTAACACCACAACTCCCACACACGTTTTAATTTCTGAGTTTCCAGCGTCTTCCAGTAAACACTTAAATTGATACTCGACTCAAGCAGTCTCGTCTGTTAATCGAGCGCCACTTTTCGCATTGACTTGGTTCTACATTGTAGATATGCACCCCCTGAACCGCACGCGGTTTCATAGCTGTGTTGTATGTCTCCTTCTTTTAGATTGACTCCCCCTACCTGCCCCTGATCAATTCGGTCAGACAGCGCTTTGTGATAAACTTTCAATTGGAAAGGATCTACTTTGGTTAATAGGAACCGTGCACACTACGCATTAATATGCAGTAAGTGTGCAGCCCCGTTATTTGTTTTCAATTCATACTAATCTATTCAACTTGAGGTTAACTATCACCTTTACGTTTAAGGTGACTGTTCACTCCTGCCTACTTTCTAAAATTCTGGAGAACTAAGGAACTCCCTTCTTCACAGCTGAACTGTGAAAGACGTCCCTTCCTTTCCCGCGCCATTTGCTTGTCCTTCTGGTAATTTTTCTGAATTACTATTTTAACTCCTGTTTTTTTACCCTTAATTTAAAACACTAGACAGGCACTTACCCATGCCACTCCTTCCTTTTCTTAGGTGTCACACGCCCCCCTCCCCCACACATCACTGGTCCTGAAGAAGACCCCAGCAGTAAGGTTCAAGATACCTACGGATATATGGGGTCGAAACGTCGACTTCACAACATTTGCCAATACTGAATTGACAGTGATTAATTAACTGTGTTCATTACGGTCATATGGCATATATATGTATATAAATTGTGGATTTGTACCATCTGGTATACGATGTGCAGATAAAAATTGTATGTGATTTTCTGTCACTTCCACTTAACCTTCCCTTTTCATTTCACTACTTAATTTTCTTTCTTTCGCCCTCATCCCCCTTGGCACCACACACTCTAATGTGATACCTGTTTAAGGTGTTTTTTATAAAATTGTTCTACCAATATGCTCTTTGGTTCTAATGTATTTTGTTTTCCCAATGTGATTAAATAACATGGGCTAAACATTCCTTCTTCTCTCATGACTTGTGTTTTGTGATTAGTATCTTCCTAAAACCCCACCCGCTCAAAGTGTGTATGACACTGGGACCACTATTATATTTACCACCTTGATCATTCAGCATCAAGTAACTCCCATTTGAGAGCAACTTGAATTAATCACAATAGCAGGGGACCCTTTTCAAATGAGAGCTTAAGTTTGCAACTGGACAATGAAAGGCCCGTTGAAGCCTGATATCCTGGCATATGAGAGACTCACTTAAAGAGTTCTCTAGACTGTACAGCTTAGAAACACTTCCATGTCCAGACTCCTACATCAAAATCTGTATGACAATTCCCAAGATTCCTTAATGAATTCCTTACGAATCGGTTCATAACTGCCTGCCTGCCTGCTGTTGTTCTAGGCTATACTAAAACTGAAAAGTTGTGACCGGTGACATAATATAGCCATGAATTAACCATTGCCAAGACATATAACGAGAAAGCAATTATTGTGGCGTCAAGCTTAACAACATATTTTAGACTAGCTGAGACTGTCCATGCTATAGTATGGACAAATCCTGTTTTAGTGTATCTATAGCAGAAGATACAATGTTGCCCAGTTAATAAATCCTGGATGTTAATGTCAACCACCATGTGTTGTAAAGTTTTGCCACCCCTCAAAGTATGATGGTGAGAGAATTCAAAGTGTTTTCAAGTCTTTGTTCTTGGCTAGTCCAAGACATGAGGTCTGTGGCACAGTGTCCTTCAGAAATATTATTTGCTATGGAATAAGGCACGCTCAAAATATTGCTTCTGTTTCCTGAACTTGTCATTCCTCTGAACCCCAGATTGATTTTATGTCTACATTTCCCTTCCATAAGTCCAAAACCTGGGAAATAAAGGATGCAAAATCTGTTTGGTGTTTGTTAGCATATTTTTACATGCATTTAAAGACATTTAAAATACATGAGGTATTTTCAAAAGTTCATCAGGACCAAATAATTCATATGAAATTCTGTCCCAAACTATACCAATGTTCACAAAGGACAGATCTCTTTGTTCACAATAAGATGATGTATGAAGTTTCAGGATCAAGTTCACATTTGAAACTGAAGATCGTTCTGGGAGACAATTTCCATTCGTGAGTAAGCAAAAGACAGTCACTAGGCCCAACGAGAATAGAAAAAACAATATACTAGTTATTATCCACAAATAAGTCTTTTTCTGAAAAATGTAGAATTCATGAAGTTGTTGTATATCGGAAACTTGAGCTGGTGTTGTTTCAGGTTCACTGGGATCCAGAGAGAAGGTATCAAGATCAAAGAAGTAGCCAGAGGCAGTTTGATCTATTTTTGGTAGCTCAGCAGGTTTTAGTGAACTGGCAGATGTCTCTTGAAGCATATTTATGTAGATGTTGGTGTTATGCCGAGTCGATATTTGTCTGTGTTCTGTTTCAACAGGAACAAGTTCCATGTCATTGTTTGGAAGTCCATGATTTTGTATTGGTGACTCTTCAAATGTTATGAGTTTTTTTGTCTGCACTTCCTGTATGGTAGGGAGAGGAGAGTGTTGGCTACCCAGGAGCCCACAAGGCCTACTATTCAGTATCAGCCACATAGTGTTGTTTGATCAGCTTGATGGAGACAAATCTTGTTTCTTGTGGAAGAAGTACTGTTCTTGTTCCTTTCGACAGCCAGGACAGGTAAAGGCTTTCTGTATGATGGCCCAAATTTTTTTTTTGTTCGCAATCTTTTCTCTGACCAGATCCCTGACTTTAGGGATCCAGGCAGGTCTTGCCATGATTGATTTGATTTGCTTTGTAGTGCCCGGAATTCATTGAGATTCTGTAAAACAGCCAAACAGTTAATTGATGTCACATGGTTTTTCACCTGCCACTGTACTTTTATAGCTGACATCAAGTACCCACATTGTCAATCCAAATTGGACTTTCTTGAGGAGTGACACCTCCTAGGGAACTTCTTGGCATATTGTTGAGAGCCCTCTGGATCCCATATAAGTGATTGACCCAACTATCACCCAAACCTAATACCCTTGCTGTTAAAAATTGCTTTAAGTTTTGGTTTTTCCTCTTCTCGACCGAATTTCACTTGGGATGGTATGGAGAGAAGTACCGCAGTGCAACACACAATCTTCCCATACCTTTCTTGTACTCCCTAGAGCTAAACGAGGGGCCATGGTCAGAATGTAATGTGCCAACTGAGTATGTCCCTATAAAGACTTACAAATCTCTTTTAACAGTTCGAGCGTCAGGCCAAACCCATAGGCATCTAGAGCATGAATCCACTGCCACCAAGATATACTTGTAAGCCCCATCTGATTGTAGGGGGCCACAGTGATCCAAATAGATACAAGCGAGTGGTCTGTCTGATATCAATAGTGGTTTCTACACTGGACGTGCTATGGCAAAAAGCTCCAGTTGCTGACAGATGTCGCACTTTAAGACAAAATGCTTGTCTGTTTAGTTTATCCTGGCCACAAATAGCATTGCTTCAGCAAAGAAATTGTTTCGGTAATCCCTGAGTGTGCAGATGCTAGACCCTTGTGTGCAGCTAGAACTAAATCTAACCTAAGATCCATGTTTGGCATTACTCTATCCCCCACTTCTGGAATTTGAGCATACAGAATGTTATTTGCATCTAACTTGGAGGAGTGCTTGAGTGGAAAACCTTTCGGTAAGGCTGTGCTGTTTTTGGGTGAAGCAATGACAGCTACCATTATCTATCCATCTATTCTCGAGTGATTGCAGCTGTGGTAGCAGTTTGTACTGCTCCTTTTTCGGCTTCATCAGCCAATGAATTTCTTTCAACAGGAATGCCATCACATTGAAATCTCAGCATGCGTGTCCTGTGAACTCTTGGTAGTACATTTGTCAACTCAGCTACCTGTTCCCATAACGATTTATGCTTGATTGTGCAACCTTTTGTGTCTTTAAACCCATTCTGGGCCCAGTAGTGAAGATATTAATTGTGGGCCCGATTCACAGAACTAACGTAAGGCAAAATCCTAAACTTACTACAATTTTGGTATTCACAAAGGGCACTTAAACATTTTTGTATTCACAGAAGGCACTAACTCATTTCGGTATTCACAGAAGTTAGGAGTCCTAACTTTATGACACCTAAATGCCTTCTCTGAATACCGAAAGTCTTAAAGTTAGAATTTTTCTTAGTTTAGGAGTAGTAAAGTTAGAACTCCTAACTTTAGGACTCCTAAAGGCCTTCTGTGAATACCGAAAGCCTTGAAGTTAGGATTTTCATCAGATTAGGAGTAGTAAAGTTGCTTTGTCATGCCGAACTGGGACAATAAAGGAATGACCCTTATACATAGTTATTTTGCAGAAGATGGCAGTCCTGCTGAGAGTACAAAAACCCTCATGCATAATGAATGAGGCTACTTTTGGGAGAAAACCACACGTCCTGTAAGCAGTACGGTAACTAGGTAAAAGGTCAGACCAAGAACCGTTATGCAGTGTAATGGCAGGGGAAATATAGGTGGAAGGTTTTGTTACTACCTGAGCCTATATTGGGGTAAGGTTACAGTACAAGTACACAACCTTACATTAATGACTCTTAAAATGCAGCCATACTTATGCCTGATAACTAACGACTATGACAAATTTTTATTGATGCGCTTTCGCATGGGGACTCTGTATAGATCCTTAAGTTTTCCAACTATTAATGTCTGGTCAAAACAGCTATGCAAATGCCCGTGTTATGACATTTCTGACCAGTCCACCATACACGTTCTATTTTTCTGCAAATTGTATTCCGTACAGAGAAAAAGGTGGATTATTCCAGTTCTAAAATCATTTGAAATGAGGTCGTGTCGCCCAGATTTTGTGGCTCTCCAACAATTAGATACAGAATTTGTTGTAGCCTCTGTTACCACTTTGAAAAAAAATGTTTTTTGGGGGCGTGGCTTTTGCAGGCAAAGATGGTGGTCACGGCTTAATCGCGCTCCAACCAGCCTGAAAACATCCTGAACATATATCCTGTCTCTGGACATTAATCTCATTGACCCCCGTGCCACGATAGCCTAGAGTTTCTCAGCGGCTCTCCGATACGTGCGGGGGAGCTGAAGGAGGCACAGGTGCGGCACCTGGGAGGCTGCAGGTGGCAGCGGCCTGACAGAGTGATGATCTGGGTGGTCCCGTGATCAGCTTGCCCAGATACGGATCCTGGAGGACGGCGTGGCAGGAGGGATTGGAGACCGGATCCCGGCTTCGGTAACTGCCCCACCCATTGAGATCGACCCGCTGAGAAAAGCTGGGGTAGAGCGGCAGGCGGGGCAAGGAGGTGAGCGCCAGACAGTGGCTGTGGGGTCCCCGAGTACAGGAGGTGAAGGAGTGATGGTGGCCATCTTGTGGGGCTCCGGGGCGGCCGCGGGCCCCCTGGCATACCCCAGGGCTTTGGCATGGTAGTGGCACCGGGGGCACCTGCATAACTCTCCTCAAGGCATTTCTGCTTTCCCACTTGGGCCTCCTGTGATCAGTGGCCATGCCGGGCCGTGGAGGTGGTGGTGGGGGAGGGGCGGCACCCCCGAGGCCCTTGTATGCTCGGATGCCGGCTCTCGGACACCGGGAGTCCATGGGCCACATGGTGACTGTGGTGTGTGCTGCCCCCCGAGTGAACAGCCCAGTGGAGCCGTTGAGGCAGTTGAGGACAATGCAGTGCGGCCCCAGGTAGGGGTACGCTCGAGTATAGCCTGGACAGTGACTTTGGCAGCCCCTCGTGTGGTGCTGCGGTCAAGGGCAGCTGTCAGTGGTCGGATCGGGCCATAGCTGCGAGGCCCCGGTGGTGGGGTAAGGGTGAACCGGCGGCCATTGTGTGTGGCCTCGTGGTGATCACAACCTACTGAGTGGCCTGGAAGAGGTGACTATTGTCTGGGGGCCACGATTCCTGGATATTGGGCTGGTCACACGATCTGCCCCGGAGTGGACACTCTTGATTGCGTAGGAGAAGCACCTGATATGCCATCATGACCCGCGATAAGGGCGGAGGGTGCAACACCAAACAGGACACCATTGATAAATTTACTGGGGCAGGAGCTGCGGCTGGGACTGCGGGGACTCAGGGCCAAGTACCAGACAATGCGGCACTCCTGGCGGCCATCACCCAGTCACAAGATATGCTTGATGCTAACATTGGGGCTGTGGGCTCGGATGTCATGCTCCTGAGGCAGGACTTGCGGAAAGCAGTGGAGCGTATTACAGCGAATGAGACCCGCACATCACGACATTAAAGAAAAAAGTGGTGGCCATGGAGAAGGTCCAGAAAGGTCTGGTGATGCGGGCTGAGGATGCTGAAGGGCGGGCCCTGCTAAACAACATTCGCTTTGTGGGGTTTCCGAGGGTTGTGAGGGAGATAGCGTGGAGCGTTTTCTGACACAGTGGCTGGAGGGCTAGCTCCCCCTGATGTACTCTCACGCTGCTTTGTGGTGGAGCGGTCTCATAGGGCTTTAATGCAGAAACCTCCGCAAGGGGCCCACCCACGGCCCATTATTGCCATGTTCCTAAATTATATGGACCGCGACACTATCCTAAAGCAGGCCAGAGTTAAGGACTCCCTCACCTGTGATAACGCACGTAACCTCATATTCCCAGACTACACACTTCTGGTGCAGCAGCAGAGATAATCCTTCCTGGAGGCCAAAGCTCGCCTCCGGGACCTTAAGCTCCAGTACGTGCTGCTGTTTCCGGCCTGCCTGAAAGTAATTTACCAATCCCGCACGCACTTCTTTTACTCTCCGGAGGAAGTCTTTGAATGGACTGATGAGACTGGGCGGGTACAAGTCCACACGCCACTGGGCAGGGAATCGGACTCATAGCCGAGCGAAGTGGCCCGGGGAGGCCTCCGAGGTCAGCGGAGGGGTAATCGGAGATCGAGGTCCAGGTGTCGTTCGTTGTCCAGCAGAAGGATTTGACACCTGAGAGACAGGCCTCGGTGTACTGATTCGGGGGTCTGGCGGGGGCTGAGAATTTGGAGACTGTGGTTTGATGTCCAGTTAGGCACACAGGGTTTGGGCTGGGCACCTTTTCACGCAGTGGTGTATGGGATGGGGTGAGGCCTGAGGTGAGGGCTATGGGTGGCCAGTTGGGGATCCATTAGGAGGTATTGCTCAGGTCCCCCGGTTGAGGACTTGGTTCCTATCCGACCGCGACAGATACTTCCATGTTCGAGAGGTATGAGGACTGTTTGATTGCGCGTCCAGATTGGTAGCTTGCAGCTCATCGCACGCACCGGGGTACACTTACACAGGCCACACGAGTATGGGTCCATTGGCATGCCTGGCACACAGAAAGGAAGGCAGATAGACCCTGGCTCTCGCCGTATAGTTAGCTATAATGTTCGCTGGGCACTAGTCAAAGTAAAGCGAGGGCTGTTCTTGACTATGCCAAACAAGCTAGGGCTGACGTACTCCTGTTACAGGAAACACAGTTGTTAGGTACTAAAGCCTTATGTCTACAGCGGTACGGATATCACCATGTATTTCATTCAGGATTCACATGGGACTCACGGGAGTAGCGATATTAATCCATAGCACGGTCCCATATGCCCATGAGAGAACTTGGTCAGACACGTAGGGAAGGTATGTTCTTGGTGTAGTCACTTCTGTTTATTGTTCCATTTCAAAAGCCAACACGTGTTTCATCGCAGGGAACAAACTGCGAATCTTCAGGGCTGGATAAAAACATAAAATACATTTTTTGGGAACATGTTCTTTTCGTAAGCACATTTAGGTAGTGACTTGATAGTGTCAACCCAATGTGACAAAAGCATGCCATTTATGTGACTTAGTGCGGTGAAAAATCCAATGACTTGGTGACGTTTGTGGGTAAGAAATATGTTTAATGTCCACATGGACAGAGAAATACTGGCCAGATCAATAGGTGAAGTGGCAAGGTAAAAAAGTGTTTTTCTCTTTATGTAACGAGATCCCGAGTGACTTAGAAGTGGTGTTTATAAGAACAAAGGAAAGAATGGCAGCATGAATTCCAATGTTTAACGCGTCAAACATTTGTGCACATAGTCTTATACATGATTTACTCTTTTTAAAATACATACTATGGTTATTTGTGCACTTGTTTCAAGAAACCTTAAATCCCTCTTGTGTATGTAAACCATTCTATTTGGTAGCAATCCTACCTTGAATGAAAAAAACCTGTGGGACTAAATACAATCCATGCGGATGTCTAGTCCTCTATTATTATTTGGTAATGAAATTTAAGGAGATGGCCGGTCAGTGTGCAGACTCTGTTCCATGTCTGCAAGGGGTAAGGGAAAAGGAAAAAAGAAAGAAAAAAGAGAGCAAGGGTGATAAATTTGTAGGGATATGCTGGGTACGTAAACAAAATACGCTACATTATGTAGTATATTATAGAATGGGCTCTCCCTGATTTTGGTAGCCGCTGTCATTTACATCAGAGGCCCATATTGAGGAGATGAACATGAAAAATAATAAACACTCACCCTCGTAGTAAAACGTTATGGTAGAGGTTCGTTATACAAACGCCCAGTCCGGGCGTTGCGTGGAATCCTGATTCGGATCTCCAAAATATTAAGTCGGGTTGTACGAAATCTGGGAAATATAATGTGTATACATCCCGTAAACACAATGTCGCATCTTATACCATTAGAAATGTAAGTAAACAATCATGAATAATAAGACGCCTTAAAAGGGAGCATACCTCGTTGATCCCCGTGTGAAGCGGTAACCGAGAGGAGAAATACGTTTGTGGATGGGCGGGTATGCCGTTTTGTCCACGTAGGCGGTTAACCTAATTGTAAATACTGGCAGTAGTTAGTAAAGGAGCATCAAGAATTAGTCTAAGATTATTGTCTCGTGTCTAATGTGACGATTCTGGAAAGCGGGAGCTCGCTTACCTAGTCACAGTTGATCTCCCTCTCTTAGGTTTCCCGGCGCCGTGTATCTTCGACATTCGCTTGACATTTAGCTACACTCCACACATCTGGGAGTACAGTATTTCTTCTTCCGTATGCCAGCTACTGTGAATATTTTGAGAAAAGGGGGGAAGGCTGACAATACAGAGAATTTAATCTCCTTGTTTGGAGTGACAAATAAAGAAGATTTCAGAATTTGTCAGGTATTATTTATTTTATACCCTTTTGTTTTTTGTTTTTTATATGGAATTCAAAGATTCAATTGTCCGTGAAAGACATACCATATACATACAAATAATCAAAAAAATATATACAGAACAACATTGAATATGACAAAACATAAATTAAGCATTTCATATATACATTTGCACTACTATTTGTGCATCATCATAGCTATTCATTGTTCGCACTATCTTCATAAAAGAAGTGTATTAGTACTTGAGTAGAAAAAAGATCAAATGGAGAGAGTGATAAACATTCAAAGCAGTTCGATAAGGACTGGAGGAAACAATCTCAAACTCAGTCACATTAAGAAAAACTGATTGCTAGTTTTCTTTCAGATGCTTGTCTCCATTTTGGCCAACGCGTTTCAAACTCGCTATTTTACTTTGCGGGTTCTCGTCAGGGCTTTATCACTTTATCCTTACACATATCATGACCAGAAGTTGGAGTTCAGAAATAGTCTACGGAGGTCTCCGTCGTAGTATCTTACTCTTTTGATTTTGATTCAGTTTAGTGGAAGAGTTGGCCCGTTGTTTGTGGGTATCCCGCGTATCCCAGAAGCCTCTGTATCGAGCTTCGATACTCGGATGGAGCGGGTTAGTCGCTTGTCGTTTGTAAACGTGGGCTGTTATATAACCCGCAGGTCTGTCAGCTTGCAGCAGGACTCGGCCGGTGATTACAAGCGCGGTCCGTTTCCGGTACCTCTGGTCAGTCAGTCGTTAGTGCTCGCGGTGGCTAACCATCAATGCGCCATTCATAAGGATCTCCCTTTTCCACCAGGCAGACCGATAGTTTCTGGAATCGGAGGTCCAACTGAAAGACTGGCAGAATATGTGGATCTGTTTCTGGGCTAAGCATGGGCGAATTTTGCGAATCTCGCGTTCGCGAATTTTGCGGATTTGCGAACTCGCAATCCGCAAAATCCGCGAATTCCCGCGAATTTGCGGATTTTTTTTTGTGTTCGCCCGTGTTTCTGCCAGTTCGCGAGGGTTTTTACAATTTCGCAATTTGCGAACTTACCTGTCGGGTCGCAAGTTTTGCGAACTTGTTGTTTCTATGTGTCCAGCCTGTTTGGGACACTCTTCTTCATCACTGCCACTCTCTGTCACCACTGCCACTCTCTGACTACTCATGCCACCCTCTGGCCCACCCATGCCACCCTCTGTTTCATCACCACACCCTCTGGTTGTCCAGTGTACATTATTTTCGGCAAAGCAAAGCACACCTTCCCTGCCTCAAGTGACCTGAATTAATTTGGGGCTGATTAATGTGTCACAGAATATTTTTTTAGCTGGCACCTGCTTCCTTAGTGCGCCCTGATTAGTGATCTTTTGCACTTGCTAAGTGCTTTCATTGTTGCAAAATTAGTTACAACACCTGCCCTGCCCCAACTGACAATAATGAATTAGGGGCTGATTAATGGATTTTAACTTCCAGCCTGGCTCCTGCTTGTCTCCCTTAGCTGTAATTCAGGACCTTTGTGGCATATGTGTAACTATTCTGAGGTTCAGAGCAGGGTCACATAATAGTTGCAACTGGCAACTGAACTCTGGAGGGGCCCCTCAGGAAGCACTACAGGAAATGGCTACTAATGATGAGCCTGAACTTTTGAACCTGGTAAGTAGTTTCAGTTTTGCTAAGATCGTATTTCTGCAATTTAGCACTTATTCGCGGGGCGCGAAGTTGTACTGGGAAGCCGCGAACTCACGCGAACAGTGCGAGCAGTGCGAGCAAAATCCGCTGCTCGCGGATTTGCGGATTTTGCGGGAGATTCGCGAATCTCGCGGATTGCAAATTTCCCGAAAATCCGCAAAATCCGCGAGCGAAACGGATTTTCCGCCCATGCTTATTCTGGGCCCACTAGTTAGAAATCTACCCTCCTATATCCAGGACTCAAAACATATTCTAAGCCTTTTGGGAGACTTGGAATGGCAACCAGGCACCACCTTAGTCACCATGGATGTTGTCGCTCTCTATACCAGCATTAATCCCATCTTAGGTATAGAAGCGATCACCCGTGTTCTCTCTAACCGGCCGGCATCTCTTTGGGCACATACACAGATGCTAATTTCAATGATGAACATAATCTTGAATAACAATTTTTTCATCTTCAATAAACAGTGGTACCAACAAAAACGAGGAGTAGCCATGGGCTCCAAGTTTTCACCCTCATTTGCCAACCTGTTTATGGGTGCGTTTGAAGCAGATCACATTTGGGGTACACAAGGCAGCCTATATACTGACTCCATTCTTTTCTGGGGTCGGTATATAGATGACTGCATCTTGCTATGGACGGGTACAAATGAACTACTACAGAGTTTTTTTGACCATCTCAACTCCAGCAATTGGGAACTGAGTTTCACAATGAAACATAGCAAGTCACAAATAGAATTTCTAGACTTAGAGTTCTATGTAAAAGGGAACACTCTGCATAGTAAGCTATACAGGAAACCTACATCCTGTAATGCAATTCTACGAGCTGACAGTTTTCATCCTTTTCATCAGATCAGTCGATACCTTTTGGAGAATTTCTCCGTGCGAGACGCAATTGCAGTGAGGATGATGAACTCAATATCACCTTAGAAGACATGGTTATGAGATTTGAGAAACGTGGCTACCCAAAGACGATCTTAGCCAAAGCTAAAAGGAAACTGAACAAAATTAAGAGACCACATACTTTGAAATTTAAAGACAACCAGAAGGTGACTGACAAAACAGTGAGAATGATCACGGAATTTAACGCACTTCCCTATTTGATCAGGAACAGTATGACTAAACACTGGGGTCTGCTAAGAGATGACATGATATTAAAAGAAATGATCCCAATAACCCCTCAGATCACATTTCGCAAAGGGAGAACATTGAGGAATAGGCTGAGTCCTACGGTCACACGTATCGACATGACCCCTAACTGGTTAACACAACGCAGTAATGGGTTCTTTAAATGTGGCTTTTGCACCATGTGTAAGTGGGCAAAACATAAAACTAAGCACTTCAAGGGCCCGTCAGAAGAAATGTATGCAATCAGAGTGAATATCAGTTGCACTACGAAATATGTTGTCTACATCATTGAATGCCATTGTGGCAAGAAATATGTTGGAAGTACAATAAGGGCCTTGAAGGACAAGATATCAGAACACATGAGGGCAATTAAAAAACAGGACCCTAAATACCCAGTAGCTCTACATGTAGCTAAATATCAAGCAAATGTCGACGACTTCCAAGTATCATTTTTCGGAATTGAAACTGTGCCCGTCCACGTGAGGGGTGGTAATCGTGAGTTAGCTTTGAGACGTAAAGAAGCAACTTGGATTATGCGTCTTCGAAGCATTGAACTAGGCCTAAACTATGACCCGGAACTGCAATTCTTTCTGGGAGACTAGGCCTCACTGATTCTTGAGAAATAGGGTGGTCATTGGGATCCATCTTCCACCAAGCAACCAGAGCAATGCCTCTTTGTCATTTAGTAATTATCTGTTTGATTGAAAAGAAAACAAGATTGTATTTGTTTACATGCACAAAACTTTCCTCCTTGCAGTAACGTTTGTTTTCGTATGTGTTCATAACTAGATAATGTTCGTATATATCTATGTCACCTACTCGGTGTTCACACAAGATATTTGGCGCTTAGGAGCCATAGACTAGAGGGATACTTATACAATTCTCACATAAATAGAAAAAAATGTTATCCGAGGAATATTGATCAACTGAGATACTGAATAATTCTGATACATGGCACTTTTGATATGGTATGCCTACACCATTAATAACTACATCTATACAATATTATATGAAGGGGCATAATTATGCTCCCATTACCCCTCTTGTCGTCTTTTAAAAGGTCTTTGGTGGGTTTCATCACGACACAAATGTGCTATTTGACACCTCGCTCATTCCCCAATATAAATGACACTCAGACGAGATATTACACCTGGTACTCCTAAAGTACCCTCTCGTATGGGATATATAATGCAAACCTCCTTCTTTTTGTTTTTGCCTTAAACCAGCTTTTACTACATTAAAAGCGGGCAAAAATAAGAAATCGGTAACGAACCATCAACTTGGAAATAATTTTCCGGTCACACCTCATGTCCTATATACCCGTAAACAAGCGGCAATAATGTCTCTTTTAACATTTCTGAACACGAAATACCTAATACACTCCACACATCTGGGAGTACAGTATTTCTTCTTCTGTATGCCAGCTACTGTGAATAAGCAGTGTAGTTGACGTTCTAGCTGTTTTCTGTTCCATTCGGAACGACAATATTTAAATCGGCCGGACTTCCGGTCACGTGTCCGTACCTGATACACTGCGCCGGGAAACCTAAGAGAGGGAGATCAACTGAGACTAGGTAAGCGAGCTCCCGCTTTCCAGAATCGGAAATAAGGCTTGACGCCTTCCGTCATAATAGACACGAGACAATAATCTTAGACTAATTCTTGATGCTCCTTTACTAACTACTGCCATTATTTACAATTAGGTTAACCGCCTACGTGGACAAAACGGCGTACCAGCCCATCCACAAACGTATTTCTCCTCCCGGTTACCGCTTCACACGGGGATCAACGAGGTATTCTCCCTTTTAAGGCGTCTTATTATTCATTATTTATTATTTATTTATTTATAGTGTTTTGTATAGCGCGGACAAGACCCGTGGGTATCAGAGCGCTTAACATATAAGATAGATCACAGACATTATAATAGCAATTGTAACAACAAACAGATATGCGGTAGAAGGCGATAGGCTATAAGGGGTGATTATATATATGTATTCTTCAGCCTATGCAATTAGTATTAGGAGGTGAATAGGTTTAGCTTGAGTCATAGGCATATAGCCAAGCCCGGTGAGGTAGGGTTATATGGCATAACAGTGCAATAAACATGTGCAATTAGCATTAAGAATTGAATAAGGCTTAACTTGTATCCAGGATCACAGAGATAAACAAAAGTGAGGTAGAGGATTATAGTTTTGTCTGTGAGATACAGTTATCAGATCACATAGCTGTGAGGTAGTAGTAAAGGGTATAGCCGAGGTTTAAACATGGAATCAGTCATTTGTCAGATATTGATCTTCAAGACATTATAAGATGCGACATTGTGTTTACGGGGATGTATACACATTATATTTCCCAGATTTCGTACAACCCGACTTAATATTTTGGAGATCCGAATCAGGATTCCATGCAAAGCCCGGACTGGGCGTTTGTATAACGAACCTCTACCATAACGTTTTACTACGAGGGTGAGTGCTTATTATTTTTCATGTTCATCTCGTCAATATGGGCCTCTGCTGTAAATGACAGCGGCTACCAAAATCAGGGAGAGCCCATTCTATAATACACTACATAATGTAGCGTATTTTGTTTACGCACCCAGCATATCCCTACAAATGTATCTCCCTTGCTCTCTTTTTTCTTTCTTTTTTCCTTTTCCCTTACCCCTTGCAGACACGGAACAGAGTCTGCACACTGACCGGCCATCTCCTTAAATTTCATTACCAAATAATGATAGAGGACTAGACATCCGCATGGATTGTATTTAGTCCCAAAGGTTTTTTTCAATCAAGGTAGGATTGCTACCAAATAGAATGGTTTACATACACAAGAGGGATTTAAGGTTTCTTGAAACAAGTGCACAAATAACCATAGTATGTATTTTAAAAAGAGTAAATCATGTATAAGACTATGTGCACAAATGTCCGACGCGTTAAACATTGGAATTCATGCTGCCATTCTTTCCTTTGTTCTTATAAACACCACTTCTAAGTCACTCGGGATCTCGTTACATAAAGAGAAAAACACTTTTTCACCTTGCCACTTCACCTATTGATCCGGCCAGTGTTTCTCTGTCCATATGGACATTAAACATATTTCTTACCCACAAACGCCACCAAGTCATTGGATTTTTCACCGCACTAAGTCACATAAATGGCATGCTTTTGTCACATTGGGTTGACACTGGGTTGACACTATCAACTTATCAGCTTACGAAAAGAACATGTTCCCAAAAAATGTATTTTATGTTTTTATCCAGCCCTGAAGATTCGCAGTTTGTTCCTGCGATGAAACACGTGTTGGCTTTTGAAATGGAACAATAAACAGAAGTGACTACACCAAGAACAGACTGTATCTCCACCAATGTATTCTCAGAGATTCACTATTTGTTTAGATTTGTCTTAAATGCCTTAATTATTAGATTTTCAAAAAAACTTACACGATTATTACTATTTACTCACTGAATGTTTTTAGTGCAGGGGCATAGTTGTTTTTCTGTTATTGTGGATCAGCTCGCTGGTCCTCTTTGGAGCGACTCAGAGGTATTACCGCTCGCCTCATTGCCTAAACTGACGACCGATAAATATATTACCTTGCGGCCACCTAGGAAGTGTGCCCAGTAATTCTGGAAAACTAAAAGACCTCTTAGCTGTTTTTACGTAGGGAAGGTATGTCTTTGTGCAGGGTAGGATTGGGGATGATAGTTTGATGCTGGGCAGCATGTATACTCAACCCCCGCTTCTGTGGTCCTTAGTGGAACGACTTTTAACTCTGTGGGGGGATATGCCAGATACACTTTCTGTTGTGGGAGGAGACTGGAATGATGTTATGGAGCTGGGTCCGGATAGATGGAGGAGTGGAAGGGCCGCCGGGGTGGGGGGACCCCAAATAAACTGCACTCCCTGGTGACGGGGCTTGATTGGGCAGATGCTTGGAGACATTTACATGGTCCTAGCCGGGCATACACATACTATTCTACGACACATGATTCCTTCTCAAGGTTAGATTACATATTTGTTATCAGGGTACTTTTACACAGAGTATTGTTGGCTGATTTTATGCCCAGAGGCATGTTGGACCATTCACCCATGGCCCTTACATTCCGAATTGGGCCAGGGAGGCAGCCACTTTGATGGCGTATGTCGGGTGGCAGCTACAGCAGGAAGACTATAGGGCACATGTGACCAAGGAGATAGATAATTTTCTAGTGGCGAATTTGGGATCGGTCGAGTCGCCAGTGGTGCCCTGGGAGGAATTGAAACCCATGCTGCGGGGAGTAGATATCTCACCCTGTGTGGTGGCGCGGCGGGAGCGTCATCGAGAACTGGTGGGTTGAGAGGCCCTGGGACTTAGGGGTAGAGAGACAGACGGTGGCCCGGCCAGACGGCAATTAGTGTTGGCCCAGCAACAATATGCAGCCCTACTGATGGATGAGGCCCGTCACGCTTAGCTGGCAATGTGTAGTAGGGTCTATCAATGGGGGGACAAATCAAGCAAGATGCTCCACCGCCTCTGTCAGGGCACCCCGCACACCCAGCCCCTGCCGCGTCTCCTTGATCCTATGGGAGCGCTGATTCTCGAGCCCCCAGCTATCGTAGAAAGCTTTGCATCATATTATGAGGACCTGTACGTCATTATGAAATTTATAGATGACCTTCCCCCTAAAACCGTCTCGGATGAGGTGCAGGACTTACTTGACAGGCCCCTGTCAGACAATGAGCTAGGTACGGTCCTGGGGGAGCTGAACCCCGGGAAGGCTCCGGGTCCTAACGGCTTTCCCAGTGAATTTTTTTAACAGTTTTTCGTACAGCTAGCCCCACATTTTAGGCCGGTGGTGGAGGAGGCGCTGGAGCGCGGCTTGCTTCCCTCGGATTGGAGACATGTGGAGGTGGTGGTATTCCTCCAGAACAGCACGCGTCGTACCGCCCGATTTCCCTCCTCAATGTAGAGGCAAAGGTTTTGTCCAATACATTGGCTAATAGGCTCAAGCCCAACATCACCGCGTTGGTGCAACCAGACCATGCCGGATTTATGCCTCAGAGGGCGACTCGATTCAGAAAAGGGGGTGGTGATGAACAGAGTGTCTGAATTAAGCAGACCACTCTTACCCAGTCCAAAAATCAGGGCTTGATCCATCACCGTTATTCAGCTCACTGCACCATCCCAGCTCAGAACCTGGCTATATGCAAATCAGTCTGTCCCTGGCCCAGTGCATCATTGGAACAGGGCAGACTAAACTACCAAGAGGGCGACTCAGCATAATATTAGGCGCGCACATGTTGCTGTATCGGCTAGTGGCCCGCTTGGGGAGCCAGCTGCGTTGCTGCTGGCTGACCTTGATAGAGCCTTTGATTCCCGGAGCTGGGTGTACTTGTTTGCTCTGCTGAGGAAACTTAATCTTGGCCCACGCTTCTTGGCCTATTAGCAGCTGCTCTACACCGATCTCACGGCCTCAGTGCGGGTGCAGGGCCGTGATTTCCCGCATGTTCTCCATCCGACGGGGCATGCGCCAGGGCTGCCCTCTCTCCCCTTGTCTTTTTGCGCTAGCCATTGAGCCACTGGCGGCCTAGGTGAGTAATGATGCCCACCTTCAGGGGTTTGAATCGGCGCCGGGTGTCACAGACAAAATAGCACATTACGCGAATGATGTCTTGTTCTTTCTTACTGCTCTGAACAGGTCGGGCCATGGGTGTTGCGTATCCTACAGATTTTCGGGGAGACCTCTGAATAGTACATTAATCCCTGCAAGTCCATGCTATGGGTTCTGGAGGGTGCATCGAGGGTGGGAACATGGGCTTCATCCCTTCAACAGGCGATGGGTGGGCTAAATACTTGGGGGTCTTTTTATCAGACCTGCTGGCAGTGTCCAGCGAAGGCAATCTGGTCCCGGTGTGGGATCAAACCCGGGAAGACCTTAAGGTGTGGTCCCGCATGCCCCTGACCATATGCGGTAGGTCGGCCATCTTCAAGATGGTGGCGCTTCCCCATCTCTTATATCAATTACAGAACCATCCCTACCAAATTTCACCTCAATGGTTCCGGCAGGTGAACTCAGCACTGAGAGGGATCTTGTGGGAAGGGGGCACCTTTAGGGTGGCCCTACATACCTGTTTTCTATCTACCTACCCCGGTGGTCTAGCTACCTCGGATGTTCTCTCCTATTATCAAGCAGCACTTCTGTTGGTCCTCAATCAGTGGTGGTACAGAGACAGGGGGGACACGGCATACGCAGTTGAGCAGCAGATTATGGGTATCAACTCTCTGCACACAATATTATACTCAGCACTGCTTCGGAAGCTTCTGCCCTCGGCCACGAGGGTGGTGTTCCATGTTTGGAGGCAGGTCCAGGCCAGGATGGGGTGATGGAAAGTCCTGACCCGGGAGACTCCTCTTCGGGGCAATGGACGCTTTCCTCAGTTGGCGGCCTTGCAGGGTTTTCGGGGATGGGACTCCATAGGTATCTCGGCCCTGGGGGACGTTATGACGGACCTGACACTTAAATCGTTCCAGGAACTGCAGGAAGAGAATGGGATGCCATCTCAGTTCTTCCGATACCTGCAGTTCCGACATGCACTGACACCTACTCTAGAGGGTCTAAAGTCTGTCCCCGATTTTAGCCCCATAGAAGCGAAGGTCTTTATAGGGGAACTACCGGATAGTAAAATATTGCGCTTATACCAGACATTAGTAATTCACTGCTCCACGAATCTGCAGAGGATAAAGTCAGCATGGGAGGAAGATGTAGGTGAGCTCGAGGAGGAGGTTTGGGCAGAGGCTCTGGCAAGGCGGCGGGGGCGGCAATAGCCATGTGCCTGTGGTTGGTACAATTTAAATACCTGCATAGTGTACATTTCACTAGAATACGGCTGTGGAGGGCAGGATGATTGGATCACCCGAGTGTCTCCGCTGTCGGTGGGAGGAGGGTACGCTTTTGCACACAGTCTGGGTTTGCCTCGCACTGTCTCGCTTCTGGAGGGGGGCGTTCTCCTGCTTGTCTGAGGTATTGGGCTAGGAGCTTCCCTTTAAGCTGCGCCTGGCCCTGCTACATGTTCTAGAGGGAGTTATAAGCGCCACTTCCTGTTGCTAGGTCTCACGTTGGCAAAGAGGGATATTGCCAGGACTTAGAAGGCACCCCGGGCCCCGTCTCTGGCTGCCTGGAGAAATGGGATGGATTTTTGTATGGGGCTTGAGCAGCCAGTCTTCAATGCTGGGGGGTGCCCCGCAAGCATTATAAAATTTGGAAAAGGTGGGCAGACTTTTGGGGACTAGATTTGGATCGACCGCCGGAGGGGGATGTTTGCTTGCCGGCTTGATGGGTATGTGAGCTCCGGACTGTGTTGGGTGGCTGATGGGCTTGTTATTTTGCTCCTGAGGTAATGTATTCTTCTCTGGAGATGTGAGCGAAATCATGGGGGGGGGGTTTCGGAGGGGGGTTTGTTCTATTATGGTTCATTCATTCTCAGAAATGGCAATCTTATCTTTTTGCATAATTGATGTGTGCAGTAGTCTCCGGGATACAGAGCTAATCAGTTTATGTGAACCATGAAAAATAAAACATGTTTAAAAAAATGTTTTTAGATATAGGAAAACGATTGTGATGTTATAATTATGACAATGAAATCTTGCTGTGTATGAAGAACGGTGTTTATTGGTGTAAATATTGATATCTGCCCTGTATATTTTAACAATGTTTTTATTGTGTGCTTTTATGATTATTTATATGTAACCGAATAAAGTTTTATTGAATTGAATTGAATATTGGGGTACTCTGAACGGTCCCCCCCCTGGATGTGGTGGATTCATTTGACTACCTGGGAATAAGGGTTTCAAAAACAAGGAAATGGTCTTTCCATCTGGCCAAGATGCTTTTAAACCATAAGCGGGTTTCGGGGGCGAATGTGAGAGAACACCGTCGGTTTGTAAGCATACCAATCGCCCCGGG
The DNA here is from genome assembly GCF_964263255.1 of Lissotriton vulgaris. Lineage (NCBI taxonomy): Eukaryota > Metazoa > Chordata > Amphibia > Caudata > Salamandridae > Lissotriton > Lissotriton vulgaris. Next base: position 455,070,263 of record NC_141696.1, on the reverse strand, counting down.
GCTAGCTATTTATGATGATAATGCACTACCTTCTGCCCTATATGGGGCAGAAATCTGGTGGATGGAAAACACCAGCGATTTGGCTAAGTCTGAGAATAAATTTTTAAGCGATCTTACCTCGCTTCCCATCACTACTCCCCTGAATCCCTTATTCTATGACCTGGGGAGACGTTCTATCCAAGATTTTGCACGCCTACGCCCCTTGCTTTTTTGGGCACGCTTAAGAAGATCCACTGAGCTATCCAATTATGCTGCAGCACTTGATGAGTTGATATCCATCGATGTAGGGAATAGAGAAAACTGGATAGTGGGTATTAGACAGCTCTTGGCCAAAATTGGTCTCGGAGAGACATGGACACATCAGCCGCCACCCCCCAAGCAGGTACTAAAGCGTGCCTATTTGGATTGGGTACAGATGCGTGATCTTTCCAACCCAAAAATTGGGAAAACTTACTGAAGGGTTCTTTAAACATAAAAATAATCCTAGATTGGAACACTACCTCGACTTCATACAGGTCCCTAGGGACAGGGCCCTATACATGAAGATGAGATTTGGTACTCTCCCACCTAATGACGTGATAGCATCATGGAAGGGGTCTAATTCAGTGCCTGCACCTTGCCCATGCTGTGCACACCATACCGAGTCAATTGCCCACTTTTTTCTGGCATGCCCGGCTTACGAGAGGGCCAGAGCTAAGTGGTTAAAACCAGTATGTAAAAAGTTGGGTGTTACAGATTATCGTGCTGCATTACGCATCCTGAAAACTGACACTTCATCCTTGACGTTAACATGTGGAGTGTCAAAATTTCTGGGCTGCGCCTGGATGGTGCGAATAAAGTACCAGGCAAGATTGCAGCAGGCCCCAACACTTGATGGACTAGTGAGTGAAAGACCTGTAAACTGAAAATTTAATGTCTTCCATAATTACTGATCTATAGCTGCTATCCCACTCCGATTGCTTGTTTGCACAGTGCCTTTTCATTATTGAGTGTACATAATTCCTATTTTTAATCTGTACATATTGTAGTTTTTATTGGTTGAGAAACGATTGTACATATGTTGGTTTTTATATGACAATGTTATTATGGATATATAATGGATGCTTTTTCGTCATGCTTTTATGATAAACTTTTTATCGAATGGAGCTTATCTACTTCTACTAATTATGACAATGAAATCTTGCTGTGTATGAAGAACGGTGTTAATTGGTGTACATATTGATATATGCCCTGTATATTTTAACAATGTTTTTATTGTGTGCTATTATGGTTATTTATATGTAATCGAATAAAGTTTTATTGAATTGAATTGAATATTGGGGTACCTGTACGAAACATAACATGCCCTGGGTACCTTAGTACCATATACTGGGGACTGATAATGGTACCCCAGTATCCAATCTGGAGTGTATCTAAGGACTCAACACAACAATTTAGAGAGAAAGCAGATAGACTGGGGCCCTGTTTAACAGAATCCCAGGGACACTAGTTAGCACCAGGCAAAAAGTGGGGGTAATCATAGAAGTAGATCCTACCTTTCTACAGGAATCATGAAAAGAGTAGAAATAATTGAAAATAGATACTAGTCAGTAATCTTTGAATTTAATATCAAAGAGCACACATCTTTGGACATTTCCACCTCCCACATGAGAGACTAAAACTCCTATTTGTTCATATTCAGTTCCGACTATGTATGAAATATTCTCTTTCTGCAGGGTCATGCCACATTTTGTTGACTTTTTGCAGAACCCTGTTGTACCTGGCTGTAAAACTATGTGCACTTTAACCCTACTAATAAGTGGAAAACTGCCTGTGTTCCTCCTTTCAACATGGCAAAATTGGTATACACCTGATTGTTTATTTTAAGTTGCCTAGAAGTCTCTAGTATATGGTGGCAGCCATATCCAGGGCCTGTAAATAAGCGCTGCCCGTGGACTACAGCACTCTTTGTGCCATCTATTGCAGTGGCACTATAAAGCATGTCTCTCTAGGCCTAGCACTGTAGCCTGGCTATGCAGATTGAAACCTGCAAATGAGACCTGTTATAATAAACCCTTTCGACAGACCTAAACCTTCCTTTTAAATATGAATACGTCATCATTAAGAGGCCTAATTGCCCATAAGGCAGCTTGTATATTATATCAAATATAAACACAACAGCAGAACCCCTAATGAAAATCGCACCCAACCTGTTATCCCAAATTTATCAAAAAACATAGTGTACCTAAATTGTGCACTCAGTTGTAGTACTGCTGCTTTGGTGCAGCCCAACAAAAGGACTATATAAATTTAAATACAACAAAAGGTGCACCAAACAGAAATGATATAATTTTCATGGCAATAAACAAGCAATCTAATGTGATTTTTCAAAGATGCATGGACATCTTCTTTTTGTTCTGTATATTTCTTATTGTTCATATACGTTTGTACAACAGATAACAGCCAACACATTTTGTCAGACCACTGGACTACTTCAGGGCAAAAAGCAGGACGATATAATTACTTGTAGTGCCTGGTGACTCATCCATCTTATTCCTATTCAAGGCAGTACACTAAATTGGCACTGTCCTTCGACAATGGTTGTGTGGTATCGCAAGATGGAACTGAACATAACAGGTACTGATTCCAGTGCCTTTATTGGGGTGAATTGACCCTACGGCCACCAAAATGAAAAGCGTTTGGTGTGGATATTCAGTGAATCCACACTTCATTTTTAGTTTATGTATATAGCAATGTACATTCAAGCGTTTTTTATGTAGGATGCACCTGTTATGATGCCTCAATTTTGTGTACCTCCTTGAATTTTGGATGGATGAGTCACCAAGCACTGCCAGTACTTATATATTCTTGCTAGGACAAAGAAGTGGACTCCAAGGGTCATAAGGCTGATCTTCTATTCAAGATAAATGGATACAACAAGCTACAAGAGGTCTTTCCTACAACTGCTCAGCTGATCATTGGCAACTGGACCTGGACCAGATTCTGCCTGCCACCCTGCAGTCTTTCCAGCTAGTGACCCCTGCCCTCACCTGTCCTTGCTTATAGTTACTACCATGTTTATCCACTGGACTTCCTTATGTGAACTCGCCCTCGTCAGCTGAGACATAACTATTTGACTGATGACCAATGGAGCTACTTTGTTTAGCTATAGGGGTGATGGGCAGGGGACTCCCTCCTCGGATGTCACCTACCCAGTCAGTCTTTGGGCAGACTTCCCTTTGTCTCTCCCACCGTCCTTTCCCTCCCTCCCCCTGTCACACTCCAAATTCCTATGTTTTTTTTGCCCTTGGAACAAATGTAAATTGTAACCTGTAACTCTGATCCTCATGTAAATACTGCCTGTACCTGCCTAAAATGACGGCCGCAACAAACCCTCATGTGTCTCTCCTGACCTTATCTCCCTCCTCCCCCTACCCCCTACCCCTCTTCGCTCTACTCTTCTCCACTTTCCTGCTACTGACCTTTGCCCTCACCTGTCCTGGCCCTTAGTCCCCACCCTGTTTATCTGTGAATTTTCCCTCGTCAATTGAGATCTAGCTATTTTGTCCGATGCCCGATGGAGCTACCTGGTTTAGCTATAGAGGAGATGGGCCGTGGATTCCCTCCTTGGTCGTCACCTACCCAGTCGGTCTTTAGACAGACTTCCTTTCGCCTCTACTTGTCTCGTCCCTTATCCTCCCTTTCTCACCTCCCCTTCCCCCTCCACTACTTTTCTCTCTCCGTTCTCTCCTCTCCTAATTGTATTGCCTATTTTTTGATGCATTGTGTAATTGTTGATCTTTTTCTGTTACATTGTTGATTCTCATGTACAGCACTCTAATACCTTCGGGTCTAGCCAGCTCTATATAAAATTTTTGAAATAAAGAAACTAAAATCAAAAGGTAAAATATTTTGCCCAGGTTGAAACTGGCAGGTGTATCTGGCCTGTGCTCCATAAAGTCAGCATAAATAAATTGCACCTAGGCCCTGTTCTAGCTCTATGATTGAATATCATTGAGACTTGTTGCTTCTTAGTGATGTTTATAGTTACAACTTTAATAATTTGTATCTCCTGTTCCCATTACTGGCTTTTTGTCATTTGTGTTTAGAAATTGTACTCTATTTTTCTAATTCATTTTATTGTTTTTATAGTTTTGTATTTTGACATTATTACAGGTTTTAGAACTGCATAAATACTATACACATTACCTCAAAGGTAATCCTGTCTGCTCTGTGCAATAGATGCCTGGGGGTTCAGCTCAAGTTAATTTAGTAACTTTAGTGATTTGCTCTGACACGGATGTGGGGGATTCCCATAGATGGGTACCTACACCACTCAACTAATGCCCCCATTTCTTACTGTCTCCCACCATACCCCTGACACAACCTTACAGATTCTTTTGGGAATTAAATTTGTGTTATTTCTTAGGTAATGTTGGTGTAACCTATAACCTTTACCAATAAAAAATTGTCTTTTGTTTTTTCCTATCTAACTTGAAAAGCTGCCAGCTGGAGTATTCCATTGTCAGAGAGGAATGATATTTTTTCAGCTGATCAGATGCAGAAAATATTTAGTGGAATATTGCATACTCTGTCGTTAAACAACAATGTGTTAAACTTAAGACAGGGCCATCAACACTTGTTGAGGTTGTGTTGTATTACCACATTCAATTGCTTAGTTGTTAAGCCAAGGTGGCCAGAGGAAAAAAACAGTATATTTATTTTATGAAGGCTTACGAGGTGATTGAAATGCATCCTGGCACAAGTATTGATCCTCAAAGTAAATGTGGAGGACTATTTGATTTAGTGGTGCAATTAAATCATTATCTGTGTGAGCATCATTCAGAAAAAACATAAATTGATAGTAATTTAATCCAATGTTAAGGAGAACAAGGTTACAGACATTCCAGAAATCATGCTATTAGGACGTATATTTGGCACTATACATAAAACAAATAGTAGAGTGAAGATTACACAGAATCTATGTTGATATTGTGGTAGGTCAGTTCAATTATTGATTGTAGAAGTAAACTCAGCTCATTCAAGGATCAAGCATTAGTATTCTTCTACAATAAAGGGGGCTGTGTTGTTGTATAATTTAGGTGAGTTCCAAAATGCTCATTTAATACCATGCATTTCTTCAGCAGCTCTCATGATAATTCTCATGAAAATTATGTTAGATGGACAAGAAAAAGACAATTTCAGAAAGTTTAGATTCCTAATCTTCAGTAACTCCTATGGCTATGTAGTTTTCCCAATTGTTACAAATTCTGGCAATACAGAAGAAGTTTCCAGAAAGGTAAATGCAATTGATGGTTTTATGTTATCTTCAAGTCTGGTGTGATTTCATACACATATGTCTTGTCTGGTTTGTTTTTTAAATCAGCATGAAAATATATGTTTTTATTTGATAGGCAGTCAATAGTTCAAGATGATTTTGGATATCCCTTGATTTACATAAGTCCTGTAATAACTGAGCAGCAAAAGCAGTACATGTGTAGTCAAGTGTATACACTCACTAAATCAGAGGACATTTTGGCAAATTGGTTTATTAGACATTCACAGTCACTTTCCTCAACTGTTTTTTATGCCTGGGTAAGGTGTGTGTGTCGATTGGGATGCCGTATATAGGTTTCCCGATTTATGCTCTTATACGGCACAATTCGCAATGCCCATATTTAGGCATTATCCACGCAGACCAAATATAGGCATGCCCACCTACATCCGTCCATCAACGTCACAACGAGTTCTTGGAAAACCAGACTCTTAAGCCTTTAGGACTTCCCCTTACTCGGATTATTGATTTCTCCAGGAACTCATTTATTATGCATGACTGTCTATTCCTTAGGGTTTCATTCATGATGTTCTTCTGCCCGACTTTTACGTCAATACTGGCATTCCTAAGCTCTTTCAAGGTATAAATATACCTTCACTTGCCATGGCAAACCACGGTTCAGCTGCCTACTTGCACGACGCAGCTCGCCACGTCAAGTTCATAAGGAAGTCAAGTCCCCCCCTGATGCACTTACCAGACGCTGTCATCCTCCTCACAGAGAATCCAGCTCCAATGTTTCTGACTCCCCTTGCAGGGTGTTAGAGATCAAGACCCGGAAAGAGATTCCAACCTCTCTCATTCTAAGGTATGGAGCAGACCAGAACCTAGAGGGACTCTTGGCAACTCTGGCAAAACTAAACTATAGCTAGCTACACTTTAGAAAACAGCACCTACTTCTTACCTCGTACCTCACTTGGGTTAGGTACACTGGAGTAGAATTAACTAGAAGCATCAGATGAGTATTCATATTTTAGCCTGGGATATTTATGTATGTATTTTTATGAATGTATGTCATAGCTACAAACCATGCTATGACAGTAATATTTCATCTTACTGCTAACGCTGTACGTATTATACTTTGCATTCTGTCTTACGATTGTAGCAGTTCATATCTCTTGCATGAGAAATAAGACTGTTCAATAAACCCTTTTTATTGAAATGCCCATCTACATATTTCTGTGTAAACTCTGTAGAAACGAAGCATGCACGATTGAGGGAGTGAAACTGTTATCTATTGTTTCCACGATTCTGAGACTGTTACAATTCTAAGGGAAAGAAAGTTGTCGTGTTTATGTGGTTGTCAGAAACAAATCCCTTCTTGTTTATTCGAGAAGTTTCTAGTGACCTCAGAGTTGGCTGGCACACACAAGTAAGTAAGTTTAATGTACTCGATAGAGACATACTGACCTCAGTCCTATGTCAAATCTATAGTGTATATTATTCCAATGCGCATATCCTATCAGGGATATGGGAACTACACTATAAGAGATGTTAAGTGAGTTCCAAAATGCTCATTTAATACCATGCCTTTCTGCAGCAGCTCTCATGATAATTCCCATGAAAATTATGTTAGATGGACAAGAAAAGACAATTTCAGAAAGTTTAGAATCCTAATCTTCAGGAACTCTTATGGCTATGTAGTTTTCCCAATTGTTACAAATTCTGGCAATACAGAAGAATTTTACCGAAAGGTGAATGCAATTGATGGTTTTATGTTATCTTCAAGTCTGGTGTGATTTCATAAACATATGTCTTGTCTGGTTTGTTTTTGAAATCAGCATGAAAATATATGTTTTTATTTGATAGGCAGTCAATAGTTAAAGATTATTTTGGGTATGCTTGATTGACTTTACATAAGTCCTGTATTAACTGTGCAGCAAAAACAGTGCATGTTGTAGTCAAGTTTATGCACTCACTAAATCAGAGAGAGTTTATTAAAAAAAGTATTTTGAGGACATTTTGGCGCATTGGTTTATTAGACAATCAGAGTCACTTTCCTCAACTGTTTTGTGCCTGGGTAAGGGGTGAATTAAAAACTTACATTGACTGTTGAAACCTCTGTAGATTCACAGTGAAGGATTGTTTACCATTACCATTGACATATATCTTGTGAGATCACATTTGAAATGCAAAGATATTCACAAATCTCGATTCTAAGAGAGCAAGTTAGAGACTGAGCGGGTGACAAACTGAAGACCACATTTCACACTAATTTTGGGTGTTTAAGTATCATATCCCACCATTCAGACTATAAAATGTTCTTGGGGCATTTCAATATGTTTTTGATTAAATGCTGAGGATTCGAGATTTGTTTTGTAAAGTCTATTTTCCTGATATTCTGATTTATTCTCACTCTTTGGAAAAACACGTATGACAAGCAAAGGAAATTTATAGCGATCTGGAGATCACCATCTTTATATCAGAAAGGATAAATGTGCCTTTGAAACTATTACGATAACGGTTTTGGAATATAGATTTAAGCCAGATGGTATTCAGATGGATGAAAAGAAGGTTTCAGTTATCGTTCAGTGGCCCACTCCCAACGTAGTCAAACCTGTTTAAAGTTTTTTAGTCTTTGTTAATTTTTATAGTAGTTCATTCATCCAATTGCTGAAAAGAGTAGTCTTTGTTTGGTCAGAAGAGATTGATCATGCTTTTAGTTTCTTAAATGAACATTTTTCTAGAGCTCCAATATTGAAACTGAACTAATATAGAATGCCCATTCAGGACTGATGCCCCTATCAAGTCGGATGCGGGGTGGTTTTGTCTCAGAGAAACCCAAATATGGGACAGATTCACCCCAACATTTTTTTATAAACATCTCACGAGTAGAGCTAAACTACACTCATTCTGAAAATGAATCTATAGAAAACTAAGCACTCTTTTAAGATTGGAAGCATCATTTATGGGGGGCATAAATACCACAGAAATGATTGCAGATTACTGAAATGTGTCGCTCCTAAAGTCCGCTAAAGCACTTGCTCATTGACAAATTATTTTGCCTTTGTCTTTTTTGACTATGACTTTATAATAAACCAAATACAAGCTCCCACAATGTTGACGCTAATGCTCTAACCTTACAGAATCCATTAGAAAAAGGGGGACAATTCACTGAACTGCCACTATTAATCTTGCTCTGTAAAATCTCATATGGTTATTGTTATATATGTGTTACATATGTGAGCGTAGTTTCAACGAGCACTCGTGGAGGTCACGCTCTATTTACAACAATGTCATTCTCGTGTTCTAGTGGGCCTTGCTCCACTCTAGTTGTTTGTTTTCCAATATAGAGTGTTCTGGGGGTGGTTAGGGATTTGCTGTTACGGGTATTATGTATTGGTTTCCTGACTGATGAAGATGGATTACACAGTCTTCAACTTCAAAACGTCTCTTTCATCGTGTAATTGATGTAATTGACTTTTTCTACAGTTATTCCATCAGTTTGATTGACGTGGATTCATTTTCAATACAAGAACATGACTGAAATTCAGTCTATCATTGAGAAAACTGTTGAAAGGAGAAAGATGATAGACATTTACAAGATGGTTCATTGTATACAGAAAAAAGCTATGTATTTGCCACTCGGTTCGGGTAAGATAGCAGGCTAAACTAACTTAATTACTGAATAACTAAGCTTTTATCAGCATTCAGAAATTTTTTTTATGACCAAGTTTATTCATAGATGTTAGGAAGTATGTACAAACATGTTCGACTTTTGACCACATTAAATGTTCCCATAGTAAACCTGCAGTGATATTGGGACCACAACCTGTTCTGCATTGACCTTGGCATACAGTTTTTTTTGTATTGGTACTTGGCCCTTATTTGATGATGAAATAAACATGGAGTAAGAATATCTATGCAACATTCTGTTGTACAATTCTGCAATCTATTCACTTCACGTTAAATTTTACTCATGAAAGACAAAATATATATGGGGTCTTCACTATCAACTGGCATCCATGTACTGTCCTCTTCTTCCTCCTTTTCAGACTCTTCAGGGCTCCCCTCAGACCCACCACCATTATGGCGTGCGGCCCGGCCCTCTCCTCCTCACTGCGTTCACGTTCCCAGTTATCCTTCTGCCATTGGATTAGGTTATCCCTAAGTCTGGACCGGGTGTCTGACTTACTCACTGTGATGTCTCTCTCTTCACAAAACTCTACCAACTCATACATACTGTATCTAAACAGACCAAAGATATTAAAAGCATATTCCATCTTGGCAGGATGCTCACAGACACGTGCAAAACAGGGGACCTAGCTGTCTGAGCTGAAGCAAGAGTACACATTCTAAAAATGACACTCTTAGGAGAAACAATAAAATACTCAAAAATCTATAATCCCCAAACATGTGATTATCTAAATGCAGAGTTTGTAGTGCAACCAGTTGTCACTGTGGTATTTTGCAAACACAAGTCCTATCCTCACCGCTGACAACCAATGTTAGAAATGGGATTTCTGGTTGGCTAAGGCTTGCGCCAAAGCCAGGCAGAACCAACCACTCTAGTCAGGGCAAGGGAGTTACACGCCAAGATAACCCCTACTCACCCCCTTGGTAGCTTGGCACGAGCAGTCAGGCTTATCCCAGAGGCAATGTGTAAAGCATATGCGCAGCATACACACAGCAGCAACACATTAGGTACACCACAAAAAGGGACTCCACACAAGGTTATACATAAAAATAGCCTTTGTATTACCATAAACACATTAGATCATAATCACACGGTTACACTGTGCCAACTGGCACTGGGCAGTATTTACAGGGGATTATTTACACCAGGACAGGGCCACGTGGGCCACTGTCAGAATCAGCACTTAGTAGAACTAGCACTTAGAATAACTGTAGCACAAAATAACACTTGTAGGACACAACCAGTAACCACTGGTAAAAAGGTAGGTACACACTACGCAATCCTAACCACCTTAGGCATAAATCCTGCAGGGAAACATACACTCACTAGTATAACCTATACTAGGCAAAACAACCCCCTAAGCATAAAACACAGTTAGAGGTATCACAGGCAAAAAGGCATTGCACATTACGCAGAAATCACATTAGGCACTTGTCATCACAAACATATTAGGTAATCACCTTGCGCAAGAATCACATTTACTGACCCCAGGCCAACTGGCCTTCCATGGGGCTCAAATGCCCAGTGTCCAGAATGTCTGGGCTGACTGTGCACACAGCCAAAGAAGAGTGTGTGAGAGGGGCCTAAACGTAGCAGCTGTCCACTACTTGCTGGGCCGCTGTAAAGTTACCAAGATGTGCACAGCCTAAACATTGCAGCTGTCCACTAATTGCTGGGCACCTGGGGAACTTTGCATGGGTACCAGCGTGACTCCTGGCTCTCCTCTGGTGCTCCTAAGGAAACAGCAGTGCCCCCAAAACAACGTGGGAGCTTCGTAGGCTCTGCAATGAAGAACTGCCACCAACCACATGGGAGCCACGTAGGCTCTAAACACAAAATGCCCAACACGTTGGAGCCTCCTGGGCTCTGAACACAAAATGCCCCCACACATTGGAGCCATGGGGCTCTAAACACAAAAGCATCCCAAACGGTGGAGCAGCCCATTGCCCTTCATGGCCGCTCTTCACCTGATTTGGAGCTCCCCCCCGCGAGACGCCGGCACTCACTGGCCGCTGCTGGGTGTGTCGGGACTCCGGTGGCTTCCTCTGGCCGCGGACGGGGGACTCCCTCCACTACAGGAGTCCTGCTTGCCGGCTGGCTGCTGCACGAGAGCGCCAGCTCCTCGGGGCTCCCTCTTTGACACGGCACCTCCTCTCGGTATGGCCACAGGAGCGCGGGGTGAGCTCCCGACCGCTTCCTGGTTCTTGGCCAGAACTTCCTGCGCTCCCAGCCAGGCCTCCCCCCCGTCTCGGCAAGGGCTACGTGGCTTCCGGGTTTCCTCTGGGTCACGGCAGTGATTTCCTAGCAATCTGGGGATGACTCTGGGTTCAAAACTGAATCCCCGGTGGGGTGGGCACCCACTAGGAATATAATAATAATAAAAGAAATCCGGCAATGAGCGGGTTGGGCACCCACGCCGATAATCAAAGTACTGGGGCGATCCCCACACCGGGGCTAGAAACTCAGCGCTGCAAGACACCAAGGTCTAGCGCTTCCCCAGAGGGCAAAATCAAGCTCTCCCAGGCGCTACAAGGCAAAGTTCAGAAAGAGTCCTTAGGAAGGCAGGTGGGGCAAAGGCTGGGCCTAGGGGGCAGCTCACAGGGCCCTCCAGAACGGGAGGCAGTCTCCAGTGGTGGTCCTCCTGGTACCCAGCAGCAGCATACACCATTTTTCCTTTGTCTGGTAGCACAGGGTTAAGGACAAACCAGATGCAACTGGTTTTGGAGCACTTTGTTGTGCTCAGCCCCTCTCCCTATGCACAGGACAGGCCAGGGACCTATACTTCTTTTCACTAATTAAGACAAATTCAAAACGTGAACTCAGAATTCCTTAACAACAAAGTGTTCAAACAATTGATTAGAATATATTTTTTTTATTAATATTTCATTTCTTTTATCAGAATCATTTTTATTATAATTCTTTTTTTTAAAATGTTTCTATATATAAACAACTCAACACATTATAATTCAAACTATTGTATAGACAATATATCAGTGGAAAAAATACAGTAGAACAATTTATAATGGGTATCCCCAGGTCGAGAGACAAACAGCATCCTCACACACTCTCATTCATACAAGACTCATACACTACCGCAACAGCTTCCACACTGTCATATATCTGGGAAGCCAACTGCAAGATAGCATCGTAGTCCTAGTGACCAAAAAACAACAAACTGCATACAGCAGGATCTAAATGGCAGAGGGTGACGCGTTTCGGTGGCTACAGAGCGATGAAATGCCACCTTCCTCTGACCTGCCAGATATAGAAACCATAAAAAGTCGTTCAACCCAAGGGGGAAATAAACCTAAAAAAGTATAAAGACAAATGAGGAACTGGAGCAAAGTCACTGAGGAACACCTCAACACCACCCTCTTCCAAGACCCCCCAGCGCCATGACCAACACTAATGCCGCAGCCATTGAATTTCACTGCTGGATCTCATGCTGTGCCGACAAGCTCGCTACCCTCCTCCACCCCGCCAAAAAACGACCTTTGAAGGCTGCCGGGTTCACCACTGAGCTCCAAGAAGCCAGGCGCTCCTGCAGATGCGTAGAGAAAACCTGGCAAAACCAGAAAACGACGGAAGCATGAAACAAGCACAGGAGTGCCCTAAAGGAATACCACCAGCGCATAAAAGACACCACACAGAACTTCATCAGAGACAAATTGCACAGCAACACGACCAACACCAAAGAACTGTTCAACGTCATACGGCATTTCACCAAACCCCCCAGGAACTCTGCAACAACCTCAGCTCCTACTTACATCGGAAGATCAAGGTTCTCTACGATAACTTCAGCGAACAAACACCGGAAACCACCCCCTTCCACACTGCCGCCGACAAGCCTATCAATGCCGTCGCTTCTACCAGTTTCAACTGCCTGCGCATCCACTACAATACCTTCAAATCGATCCCCCCGACTGCAGAAGGACCGTCACCCACGCACTGATAACCAGCAGACTGCACTACGGCAATGCCTTCTATGCCGGAATCATCAGAATTCTTCTACACAAACTCCAAACCATCCAGAAATCCGCAGCCAAGACTCGGCCTCCGGGAAACTGTGCCACGAACCCATGACCCAACACCTATGAGACCTCCACTGGCTCCCCATCGAGAAGAGAAATCTTACCTAAGCATGGGCGAATTTTGCAAATTAGCGATCCGCGAATTTGCGGATTTGCGAATTCGCGATCCGCAAAATTTGCGAATTTGTGCGAATTTGCGGATTTTTGTTTTTTTGCGTGTTCGATGGGTTTTTTGCGTGTTCGCTGTGTTTTTTGCGTATTCGCAGGGATTTTTGCATCTTTGCGAGCCGCTTGCATAGCGAAGTTACCCATGCAGTCGTTTATGGGAGAGGGAGAGAGAGATAGATAGATAGATAGATAGATAGATAGATAGATAGATAGATAGATAGATAGATAGATAGATAGATAGATAGATAGATAGATAGATAGATAGATAGATAGAGAGGGAAAGAGAGAGGGAGAGAGCGAACGAGAGAAAGAAAGAGAGGCCGGATCTCTGAAGGGCCAGATTCCTGAGTTGCCCCTACAGAACATACAGCTTTTTATTTTTAGCAAAATGCATATGAAAATTGTGCTGTAAAGGTCTCTTTTAGTTTAACCCCTCCTGACGACTCAAAATGGGTGTATTTGCCATCCTCTCCCTTCTTCCTGTTTTTTTATATCTGTAAGTGCTTCCTGATGAGGTTTAATTACTTGGACAGGTGCCTCGTTGCCTACTTGTAACTATTCTCTGACCCTGCTTCAAGGGTCAGAGCAGGGTCAGAGAATAGTTGCAAGTAGGCAACGAGGTGCCAGGAAGCAATTAGCAGCAGGTGTCCAAGTTGAAGTTAATTTGTTTGTAACCCTTTTGTAAAAGGTTACAAAGAAATTAGGTTACAATTTTGCACCTGCTGCTGTAACCCTTGCTTGGCTGAAAATTCGTCCCCGCTGATTTGCGGATTTTACCGCGATTTCGCGAGATTCGCGGATCGCGAAATCGCGGAAAATCCGCAAATTCGCCCGCGTAACGGATTTTACGCCCACCCTAATCTTACCCACCTACCTAAAAGTACACCATTGAAACCCCTAAGATATGACCTAGGTAGAAAAGCTGTAGTAGACTTGGCTAGATTGTGCCCCATACTATACTGGCAAAGGTTGTGGGTAACACCTGATCTTGCCCATTGTGCCCAGGGTTTTCTGGATGTAATTAAGATCGACCACATCCACAAGATTGTATGGCTAAAATACCTCTCTAAAAACCTAATGGAAATGGGAATTAAAGCGTTGTGGGAGAACCCCAATATAGTCCCATTCCCATCGAAGGTTGCTTTAAAAGAAAAATATTGGGAAATGATTGAATATCGTAACTGGAACATTGCCAACTCCTCCTCTATGGAGGGTCGTTTCCTAGATTGTAAAGCTTCCCCCAAGTTAGAGCCATATTGGGATGGGATTTCAAAACCCGGGGACCAAAAGCTTTATTTCCAACTTCGAGCAGGATCACTTCCAAAAAGATCATTAACTGGAAGGTGGACCTCTGGCAGCTCGATCCTCTGTCCGGCATGTATGACGGACAAAGAGACCATTGCCCATTTTTTCTTCGTGTGCACGGCTTATAGCACCCCGAGACGGGTGTGGCTAAAAGCTGTCTGTAGACTCCTTGGCACGCGAGATAGTGCAGTGGCCTAAGATTAATCCGCACAAGCACTTTACCCGTCATTTCATATGCAGCGGCAAAATATCTTGGATGGGCCTGGGTTATCAGGAAAAAATGTCTGACATGATTGAGTAGATTCCCCGTTGTTTTTTAGTGACCTTATATTTTTTATTCTTTTTAAAGGGTTTGTTTTTATTAAATCATGTATTTGAAGTAGCTTATTTACTATTTTAAATGAAATGGTTCCTGTGTATGTTTTAAACTAGTATAGTGTTAGGTCTGTTTTAAATGATTCTCTTAAGTGCATGTTTTAATTAGTATTTTTTTTTAACTGAAGTGGTTTTGTATTACCAAATGTAAAGATTGATAATCATGCTTTTATGAGTTTTCTACCTCAAATAAAGCTGCTTTGAATTGAATTGAATTGAAATTGATATTCAAGAGGAGGTATCATCCGAGGAAGCCACTCCTCCTGATGATAATCCATTGTCTTCCCGATCCCCAGCAAGAAAAAGGTCAAGGAGGAATACTACTACTACTACAAGTTCTTCTTCAAGCCCTCCTCATTCTGATGTCCTTGATCGTGATTGGAACCCAACAATGCAGTCTGAGAGTGAGTCACGCCATGAGCCGACAAAGGTAGCTAAGCCTAAAAGGAAGGCTCCCGCAAAGCTTCGACTTATTGGTGATGACGATGAACAAGAAATGGTGTCTTCTGCTGCTGATGAACAGTCTGACGACAACCCAGTCATCACAGTCGTCACTCGAGCCCCAGCGGGCATGCAGCAGACAAACATTTTGACCCTATCCTGAATGGCTGCTGAGAGGGATATGGGCGGCTTGGCACTGGTACCACCACCGTTAACTACAACACCAACACGACCTACAGCTTCCATCTTTTTTAGTCAGAAGGGCCGGCATGGACCTCCATCCAGGTCGACCTCAAATAGTGGTGCTGTAAGTGAACAACAGAAACGAATTCAGCCACGCCCATCCTCCACTTCATCTGGCATTGAAAGTTAAAGTAGCACCTCCACCACCAGCAGACATCACCCGTCCCCAGTTTGGGACTTCTTTACTGTTAGCGCAAAGGCGGAAAACATGGTCGTTTGTTCGATTTGCAAAGTATTAGTTAGTCGGGGTAAGCATGGTACCAACTATGGTACCGGAGGCCAAGGAGGTCATCTCAAACAACACCACCCTATCCAGTGGTATACGCACCTAAGTAAGATCGAGGAAGCCCAACAAAGTAGAACTGATCCAAATGTATCCATTCACATTGCACCTGATGCTGACGAGGGGCTGATTGTGCAGGGGGGAAGTCAAGAATTGAGCGACATTTTTTCTGGTACACCCAGTACCCCTGGCAGCAGCACTGCAGTGGTAGTGCCCACACCCTCTACCCCTGCAACATGTATGAGGCACACTAAGAGTCTGGGACAGACAACAATGCAAAAAAGTCTATCAATGAGCCTAACTGGTTTGAAGTCCGCATCATCATCATCATCGTCATCACGTAAAATGGTCCAGCCCACCATTAGAAGCATGTTTTGGTCGGAGGCGCCATTTGAACGTAACCACCCAACGGTACGTCTGTATAAAGCAAAGCTGGCTAAAATGCTATCTCTGGACCTTCTTCCTTTTTCTTTCGTGGAAGGGGTGGGGTTTCTAGAATTAGTGGCAACAGTCTGCCCGAAATGGAAGGTTCCTAGCCGGTCCTATTTTGCCTGAGTCGCGGTTCCAGCACTACATCAAGATGTGCTGGAGGTGATTGGGGCAGCTTTGCAGAAGAGTGCTGTTCACACTATCCACTTGACAACAGACATGTGGACCAGTTGCCAAGCCCTTGATTACATGGGCATCACTGCACATTGGGTCTCTTTTGCAGGGTTTAGAGACAAGTCAAGTGCAGTTGTTGACATGGACACACTTTTTCAAGGTACTCGGAAACATGCAACATTAGCCATATTTGCCATGGAGAAATCTCATACTGCAAAATACATTCTGGAGGAGTTTAACAGTAAGGTCTCTGAATGGCTGCAACCAAGAAATCGCATAGTTGGTTATATTTCCATGGATAATGGCAGTAATATAGTTAAGGCCATGCAGCAAGGTGACTATTTCAGAGTGCGGTGTTTGGCGCACTGTATAAACCTGGTTGTGCAAGATTTCTTGAAAAATGAAAATACAGTCAAGAAGTTACTGACCACCTGGCAAAGAATCTTCACACATTTCAGCCATTCTTTTAAGGCCCGGAAGGAGCTGAGGAGCATTCAACATGAATGTAAAGTGCCAGTCAAAGGACTCATCCAGGAGGTGGCAACACGTTGGAGCTCAACCTTTTACATGCTTGAGCGTCTGTCTGAGCAGTGCATGGTAATCAATGACTATGTCTTTCAACTAGGTTCTACGATGAAAGACATGAGGCTAGAGTTGGAGGAATGGCAGCTAGTTAAAAGCCTGACAAACATGCTTCGTCCTTTTGAGGTCTTCACGCGGGAAGTCAGCAGGGAGGACTGTTCTTTGGGCAAAGCTATCCCATTGTTGATCATGCTAAAGCACCAACTGAAGGCGGTGTGTTCAACGTTCAGAGATGCTGGTGAAAAAAAGCAAGACGCATATCAGTTGGCGGAGAGCTTATTAAGCCGCCTAGTTGCCAATGAAAGGCTTAAAAACATACATACAGAACAACATTACATTTGTGCCACTGTTCTGGATCCACGGTACAAAAAGGCAGTGGCCAGAAAATTCAAGGAGCCGGCAGAAGTCCAACTGACTCAGCAGGCCACCCGGCGTCAAGTTATGTTATGTTATGTTATGTTATGTTAAATTGGTCTTTTATAGCGCACGGCTACTCCGATAGAGTGTCCCGGCACTTTTATTAGCAACCAGAAAAAGACAAAAACACAACACAGTAAAAATAGGACCACAACAGAAAGGATAAAAACAGATCCAGCAAAAGAAAGAGAGCGCACTAACGGGCAAAGAGCCATGTTTTGAGGCCCTTCCTAAAAGTCAGTAGGTTAGATGTACTGCGTAGTGCCAAGGAAAGAGAGTTCCAGAGCTGAGGTGCCCGCAACCTGAAAGAGCGGCCTCCAATGCGGGCCTTTTTTACTCGAGGAACCACAGCCAGGAACAGAGACTAAGATCTCAGAGATCGGGTCGGATGGTAAAAGGCAAGCCTCCTTTGGAGATATTGAGCTCCCGTGGCGTACAAAGCCTTGTGAGCCAAGGTCAGGGCCTTAAACACTATCCGCTTCCGGATAGGCAGCCAATGGAGCGACTGCAATAGGCCAGAAACTCTGGCTCGCCTGTGGAGGCCAAAAATGGCCCGCGCGGCCGTGTTCTGGACCACTTGCAAACGTTGCAGAAGATACTCCGGCAGGCCAAGATATAATATATTGGCGTAGTCCAATCGTGAACCAATTAAGGCCTGCACCGTAGTCCACCTATGCTCTTCAGAAAGCAGGGGGAGAAACTTCCGGAGCATCCTGAGAAGGCCAAAACAAGTTCCAGTGAGAGCCAGAACCTGGGATCTTAACGTCAGCCCGTTATCAATCTTAATTCCCAAGTTCTTTGCCAGCTGGGACGAGTGCGCTGGACGTAACATGTCTGCAGGCCACCATTCATGCCAATCAGGATCCAGTGGGCAGCCGAAGAAGAGTATCTCAGATTTATCGGAGTTGCACTTGAGGCTGTTAAGCTGGAACCATTTGAAAAAAGCCCCAAGGCACTCGTGGATACTCTCTCCGTCGAAGTCTTCTCCTTTCCTGCATGTAAAGAGGAGCTGGGTATCGTCGGCATAGGATACGATCTGGGCCCCAAAGGACTCCTCCAATGCCGCCAGAGGGGTCATAAAGATGTTAAAGAGAGTCGGGCTCAACACAGAGCCCTGTGGGACTCCGACTCCCAAGGACGGCATCTCGGCATAGCTAGAAGAGGCCCAGACCGTTTGTCGACGGCCAGCCAAGAAAGATCTAAACCAGCTGAGCACCGTCCCCCTCAGACCGATCTCATAAAGTCTGGCGAGGAGACCCTCATGGGGGACGGTGTCAAAAGCCGCCGACAAATCAAGCATGACAAGCATAGCTTTGCCTCCCGAATCCAGCGACTCTTTAATGGCTTCGGATACCCCCAAAAGCGCCGTCTAGGTGCTTCAATTGGGGCGGAAACCAGATTGAGAGGAGTGTAGCAGATCGTGGGATTCCAAGAAGTTGGAAAGCACGATATGCACATGTTTCTCAAAGATCCTAACCAATGCAGGGAGGAGAGAGATAGGCCTATAGTTGGCCAGAGCCTCAGTGTCAAGGCCCGGCTTTTTAAGGAGGGGAATGACCATCGCCTGCTTCCAAGCCTTCGGGACCACCCCCCAACTCAAGGAAAGATTCAAGAGCGGGTTTGCCAATGGATATACGATTGCCGCCATTTTCGCCAAAAATTTGTCCGGGCATGGGTCAAGAGGAGACCCGGATTTAAGATTGGCCATAAGTGCCAAAGACGAGGATACTGAAAATGGCGGAAAGTCCACCAAGACTGGACCCGAAGGGGCCGATGGAGCTAGCCCATCCTCGAGGCTGGGAGAAACCATCAACCAGCCTCACGGGAAAAGAGTCCTGGATCAGCTTTATCTTGGTGGTAAAGAAGTTTGCAAGGGCAGACACCCATGACTCGGAAGGGGTGGCCTGAGTCAAATTAGATCGTGGGGTCGTGAATTCCCTGACAATCGTAAAAATCTCCTTACAGGAATTGGCTGCAGCCTCAATCCTCCTGGCAAAATAGCCTTTTTTTCTCCTGGAGGATTTTTACCTCCTCCTCTGTCCTCTTGACCCTGGGGGAAGCTGATGTACAACATGAAAGAAAAACCCAAACATAGATGATTGTTGTCAACCAAATCAAACATTTCAAAAGAACAATAACAAATTATTTCGGGGAAATAGCAAATAGACAAC
The DNA here is from genome assembly GCF_964263255.1 of Lissotriton vulgaris. NCBI lineage: Eukaryota > Metazoa > Chordata > Amphibia > Caudata > Salamandridae > Lissotriton > Lissotriton vulgaris. The sequence goes on along the minus strand of NC_141696.1, from coordinate 455,050,696 downwards.
AATTGCACTACATTTATTGACCTATCTGATGTGGTCTACTAGGATATTAGTATTGCTGGATCCGTGGACCGTCGACTTGGAAAGTTATGTAGCTCACTAAACCAACTACAAAAAGGTTCAACTAGGACTGGCAGGCAGCACTCCGCAGCATGCGAAGTGACAGACAAAGTCCATTGTGATTGCAGACCAGTGAGAACACTAAAAAGTAAGGTTCCTACTACATAACCAGTCATTAAAATACTCAAACTATCAATCCACCACCACTATCTCTTCTTAGTGGCAGGTGTACAAAGGAAGGACTGGACTTGAGTCTCTAGGGGCGGATTTACAAGTCCGCTGCGGCTCTTTTGCTCCGTTGCCATGGTGCAGGGTATATTAACAACATGACACATCTGGGAGATGCATCACGTTGTAAAGCCCTGCGCTATCAGGGGGCGTTCCGGCGCAAGGGAGTGCGTTCCTGCGCAGGAACGCATCCTAAAAGTGGCTGAGTGAAATCTACAAGATTTCACCTAGTCACTTTTAGGCCAATGCTGCGTCACTCAAAACCCTGCGCCTGCTTGAAGCAGACATACGGCTTGACGCAGCATTGGGGAGATAGGGCACCCTAGAGTATTGCGGGAGCTGCGTCGTGTTTGTGACACATCTCCAGCAATGCGCCGCATTGTAAATGCGGCGCACCATGGGTGGTGGAGGCGTGGCACACAATTACTTGCGCATCCCTGCTAATTTGCACGGATGCACCAGTAATTGTAAATCTGCCCCTTAGTGTCTAGCATTATGCAGTTCTGTAAAGTAAATTCATACATAATTACTCAGGCCAATGAAATGAGCACAAAAAATTGAAAACAAATAAGCATAGTAGCACTGCCACTGAGCAGGAGAGCAGTGCACCTGAAATGCAATCACAGAACATTTTGAAACATAATTTACCTACAATCTAATCGGCAGCAATATTGCTCTTCGGAAAAAAAATAAAAATGCATTAGGATAACACATAGAGCAGGAGAAAACAGAGTAGTGATTAAATAGCTACTACTACTCACCAAGCCCGGGAATCTCGATGCCTAGCAGGTCAAGCAGGTCGCGTTCACGGTTCAGGAGGTCTGACCAACGGTGCGTGGCCTGGTTGTAGGTGCGCCAGACCCAAGAGTGTTTATACATGGCTCGGCACACCTTCTCCCACAGCTTCCGACGCTCCCGGAGCCCGTACCCGCTAGCGATCCTACCGCCTGCCGTGATGGTCTTGGGGAGGCAGCGCTGCACATAATAAACCAGTGCGGCCACCTCCTCCGCGCTGAAGATCTCCTGGGCTGTGACTTGCTCCCCCAGCAATCACCCGCATTGGAGCCGGGTACGGGGTGTGGGACCCTTCCCCTTCTCCTTCCGGGAACCCTTTGCCATGGTCCTGGGCAGGAATGGAAATAATAAATAGGAAAGAGAATAGGTAAAAAGTAAATAAAAAAAGAGGCAAAAAAATTTGTTTTTTTAAGTTTGAAAAGCTTTATTGAGTTGAAGAAAACAATGTAAAACATCAGTACAATAGCACAAATAAAGAGCAATAGGAATTAAAATAATTGTGGAGAATAATGTGCCAATAAACAAGACAAACAAAATTAGTTTTAAAGTAACCAAAAGTAGAAGAAAACACAAAATATAGATCTAGAAAAATAGAGGGAATAATAATAAGTGAAAAAGATAAAAAAAACTTCAAACAAACAAAGGATGGCAAAGATTAAAGCTGGATAGGAAAAGCATGCCCAGAACCATACAATGAATGAAGAACAAGATGGCCGCGCTCATTGAGGACCGCGTGGGTAAGTTTGCGTGAAATTTTCCCTGCGAGTACGCAAAAACACATGCAAACTCGATATACCGCGCCGCACACAACGCGAGATTGCCATTAGCGCCCGTAAACGGAAATACGCAAAGCGCACAAGATGGCCGCGCCCATGTATGACCAAATGGGTAACTTCACGGTCGGTGCGCTGCAAGCGGCCCGCGAGAAACCCTGCGAACACGCAAAAAAAATCCTCAAATTTGCACAAATTCGCAAATTTTGCGGATCGTCAATTCGCTTTCTCAGGAATTCACGGACCGCGAATTCGCAAATTCCGCCCATACTTAGTCATCAGCGCGTGGGAGTTCACGCTGTTGACAATTTGTTGGCCGATGAGGCCGCAAAATCAGCAGTATCTACATTTTTGGTTGCAGCAGATACACGTTTCAAAAGTAAGATCGATGATGATATCTTGGCAGCTGTTGCTGCAACTGAGAAGGAAAGTAAATAACCTAAGGGATTCCCTTCGAAGTATTCATACCACTTGAATCCTTATAAAGTTCCTTATGTGAAAATACATGACGTTGGTGAGAGGTTAATTCCCAATGTGGACCGCAGGCCCACACTGATTACAGCGGCTCATGAAGGAATTGTGTCTGCGCAAGCGGGCGTTTCGGCTACTGTGGCTCACTTATAACAACGTTTCTGGAGGCGGGGACTGTACAAACAGACGCATGATTATGTCCGTTAATGAGACATTTGCCAGCAGATTAAGCCTTCAACTGCTGCGCGTCCGCCACAGACACAGTTGTACATTTCCAATAAACCACTTGGATGTGTTTATTTAGATCACTGCGGTCCTTTTTAGGTCTCGCACCTGGCAAATACAGCGCAAAAGCGCTGTCTCGCCTGCGAGACCTATAGTCGCCGGTTCTGCTTCCCAGGAGACAGGAGATGGGCAAGCGCATCCTCAGGAATTGGAGCAGGTTGCGCGCCCGTTGCTCCTGTGAACAGCATGCCGGAATACCATCAGGACGCCTGCACAGACACGAATGCACAGACACGCGGGCACAGACACAAACACACACACACACACACACACACACGCACACACACACACCCTCCCCCCCACTCTCGGGGCTCTTTCCGCCGCTAAAGGCTCCGCCGCATCACCTCACATGCTGCTCTTCCTGAAAAGTAAAGGTACAGCCTACCACGCTGGTTGTTACGTCAACCCGCTCTCGCGCGCACCCAGCGTTCAGGGGGACCGTCATCCAGAAAGGTGACGATTCGCTGCTAGGTTCCCGCACTGATCCTGCCTATCTCTTCTAGTGCCACTTCCTAGCTTCTCTCCATCAGAGCCTGCATGCACAGCACCTGTGTCACCTTATCATGTACTGTCAAATCGACGGATTACAAGCATAAACCCTAATGTGCAAGCCCTACCTTGCCTATGCATACATTTGCATCTTCCCTGCATATCTGTCTATTTGACAATAATTCCTTCCATTGTAGACTGTAAGTGATGCATAACATTAAGTAAATACCTATGTCCCAGCGCTCTTGCTTCTACTACGCTTTGTCTTGGGCACAGGAGAGAAGAGAGACTCGTCTAGTAATAGGGTTTATATTTGTAAGGGATGTAGTTCATTTATGGTAAGTTTGCTCCGGGAGTGTATTTAAAGTGAGGCCCTGGGTAACAAAGGTGGGACCTGCTTCATGGTAAAGCAGATCAATGCACAGGATCTGTACATAACAGCAGAGTCAGAATGTTATGCTGTGAACAGAGATTGACGTTGCTTTTGTTTCTTTCACAATACCTAAGCTTTGGCATCAAACACATTCCAGAAAAGTACAATATGATACATACCAGAGGGCCTCATACTTGACTCAGTTGCCATCATATTTCAAACGAGCATTTGATGAAGATATTGTGAAACCCTTAATGAATTCGCTGCATCGTGAACGCCCATGAAAGGGACAAAAACAAAGCTATTGTAAAAGGAGATTTAAAAAGCATCACTGGGTGCACATTGTGGAGTCACCATGGGATCTTAGCCATCGCTAGTTTTAAAGAAACAAGGGCCTGCCAGTAAATTCCACCGTATTCCTCCTGAGCAATTAAACTCTGACCTTCAAAGTGCGGTCACAAAAAAATGAAAAAATCAGTGCACAGAAACACGTACGAGAGATGCTGGTGACGGAGGTACGAACAGGCCTTTGTGAGCGTCCACCTCACACACCAATTGAACTTTGCCTGGGAGTTAGGCATTGTTCATACATGTAGCAAATTTCAGGGCCTGTTGCCATTTACCTAGCCTCATGCTGGGTTCAATTAAACCCACTGCTTCCAATAAGCTTGATTACGCGAGGCTGAAGTGAACGGGGAACAGCCTTTACGACGCGGCTGTTACACCGCGTGCCGTTACAACGCGTTTTTTTCAACGCAAGTCGTTACCATGACTTGCGCTGGAGGGCGCTGCAGGACAAGGAATTTTTTTATTTACTATCCAACACCTTCCCTACTGTACGTAGGCTGGTGTTGGAATAGTAAATTAAAAAATTCCTAAGTCTGCACCCCCTCCAACGCAAGTTGTGGTAACGACATGCTTTGAAAAAACCGCGTTGTAACAGCAAACGGTGTAAAAGCACGCGTTGTAAAGACGTACAACCAAGTGAATGCTTGCTTGCCTGAGATTTAGGGAGAGGATAATTTGTCAGGAATTAATAAAAGAAGACAAACAGGATGCACTGCAGTGTACTGGGCTTGACTAGAGCCACATTTTCTCCCGGGGGGCGTCTCTAAAGTGCAAAGGCAGGCGCTGTTTGCTTCTGGCCGGTTCGTTCACCTTACTCCCCAAGTAAAAGAGGTGGGCTTCCAAAGAAAAGGACAGGACGCGGCACGGCTCTCCACTGTCAGAAAGGTGTGCAGTGTACTGTTATGTTTTTTAAGGAGGACGAAACAGAGGAATTTCCAAAGTACGTTCTTTGGGTGGGTGTGGGTTTTTGTTACCAGCGTGAGAGCGGGAGCTGATTCACAGTGGTGCACCATTAACTGGGGTTTGATGGCATTGTTACAACAGGATGTGAGCATTCCTAACTTTTCCTTGCACTTTTTTGTAGTGTTTTTTTCTTTAAGTTTATCCATCTGGGATTCCTCATGCTGTGATGGCTTCATATATCCTCAAAAAAGAAGTGGGTGGACTAACCTAGTTAGGCAGTTCGCAAGTGACATCATGTTGCATGACATCACGTCGCATGACATCACGGTGCATGACAACACACAAAGCATTACAGGAATTGACATCACCAGAAGTGGCATCACAAGCTACAACTTTACAGTAAGTGGCATCACAAGAAGTGACATCAGATGTAAAGCCCTCACATATATTTTTAGCGGGTCTATCATGTGTACGTTTGAGGGCATTACGAGGATACTAACACAGTGAGCTATGGAAGATAATATGTGACTTCTCCACCTTGTAAACCCCTAGTTTTATGTCACACATTTGTACATTCATTTAAAAACTTATATAGTTTGTTGTACATGTAATATGCGTGTGTTTATGTAAAGCGCTCTCACACCCTGCATTGGAATTAGTAGGGCTATACAAGAAAAAATAGGGGTACTTTATTTATTTCAACGCCTCCTCAGGGGAAGTAAGCTCTATATATATAAAGCAATTTGTTTTGTGTAAATACTGTGAAAGACCAACACATCTGATATTCTTACAGTGAATGCATATCTTCTAAACAGGGACTGAACAAAGTGAAAAGCTGCCTCTCCTAAGTATGTGTGAAGTGCTAACAAGGTTTGAGCCTTTGTTTCCCCTCCACTTCATTTGTATCAGAGGTGAGGCTCCTGACTACTCGAAGCCAAGAGACCTCAACAAAAGGAGGCCTGATGACCCCTCAAATTCGGCCTTTGTTATGGGCCCAGCAGGAGTCTAAAATAAGAAAGCCCCCATCCCCACCTGCACGTTGTTGCTTGTTACACATTGAAAAAAGACACGTGCAGGGGCTTCCGAAAGTGTCCCTGTATTTGGAAATTACACCAGGACGAGTTCAGCACAATAATAAGTGGGGCCCAAATTATTGGCAGGGTGGACGGCGTTCACCCTGTGAAAATAGTGGGTGGATGCTGTCCACCTGTGGTTTCCCCGACTCGTGTCCTGCCACAGGACAATTTTTCACCTTGTGCAAACCACACCTTCCAGTCTAGTTAAAACTAGAATATTAATCCCATAATTCACCATTTTAATAATCTTCCTTTTTAGGTCTCGTCAAGGCCATCCCGTAGGGATGGTGGGCGAGATTATAGTAAGGCTTTCGAAAAGTCTCCCCAAACTGCGGATTAGGTACAGTTCATGTGAGCTGGGCGCGTGCACATCGCCAGCCACATCGCACACCCACACCATTTGTCTGAGCCTCGGCATCAGACTTGAAAGGAAGCCCCTCCCCCGCCCCCGCCACTCAATGCCGCTCCCCCGCCCACACCACGCAATACTGCAAGCTTGTTTTCTCCTCATTACTGTTTTGCCTACTGTTTTTCAGTATGCGGAAAACCTCTGTAAACCACAGTGAAACCGTGCCATGGAAATATTACATATACTCCCCCCTTCTCCATAAATTAAAGACTAATAGTGGCAGATCCAGTATGACCAATAGGTTTCAGGAATTTAATATTAACTGCGGCCTGCAAAAAAGAAGAGTGTAAGGCTTGCTGTAATGAGCTTTTAATTTCCAGATTACTTTTTTTTGGTAACTGAACATATTAAATCAACCGTCATCCCCACCCCTCCTTCTGAACGTGGCTTTGCCAACAGCCAGATACTCTTGTTGACTAGAGCCCTTTTGCCTTAATTCCCATGCTTTCGCCCTATGTTGAGTTTCTCTCCCTCAGTATTTCAGAAGAAATGTCACTACTTTGCAAATTGTCCAATGCAGTGATTGTCCCTTTGATGTGGCTTTTGTGTGATTTACATGCCGGAGACTCGGGCCAGAGCAGGCGCCTGCCTCAAGACTCTGCTTGCCTCACCTCTCCGTGTTAATTTGTGGGGTCACCACCTCTCAGCATCCCTCCTCGCCGAGCCACAGCTCGCAAACATTCACCCCATTCGCACGCTCGCTCTCTCCCTATTCCGCGCCTCCCCTTTTCTTTCTCCCTCCTCCACAATCTGAGCTTAATCACGGCGTCTCTGCTTCTGCACTGTGTGCTTTTGGGCAAGTTGAACTGCAGCGTGAAAATAGAAAATCCAAGCTTAATCACGGCCACAACCACACACACACACAACCACACACACACAACCACACACACACAACCACAACCACACACACCCACAACCACACACACAACCCCACACACACACACACACAACCACACACACAACTACACACACAACCATACACACAACCACACACACAACCACCCACACAAGCACAAGCACACATACAACCACTCATACAACCACACACACACAACCACACACACACAACCACACCATCAGTGCACACTTTCACTAGGCACAGACACCATCAGTCATCAGTGCATGCTTTCACTGGGCAGAAACACCACCAGCTGTCAGTGCACGCTTTCGCCAGGCACAAACACCACCAGCTGTCAGTTCACACTTCTACCAGGCACACACCACCAGACGTCAGTGCACGCTTTCACAAGGCACACACACACCACCAGCCGTCAGTGCACGCTTTCACCAGGCACACACATACAACCAGCCGTCAGTGCACGCTTTTACCTGGCACACACATCCTACCAGCCGTCAATGCACACTTTCACCAGGCACACACACACCACCAGCCGTCAGTGCATGCTTTCACCAGGCACACACATACCACCAGATGTCAGTGCACGCTTTCACCAGGCACACACACACCAGCAGCCGTCAGTGCATGCTTTCACCAGGCTCAAACACACCACTAGCCGTCAGTGCACACTTCCACCGGGCACACACACCACCAGCCATCAGTGCACAATTTCTACAGGAACACACACCACCAGCCATCACTGCATACATCAATTGTTAACGCATCCACAATTAACTATTGTAGCAATCGCAGTATGGCACACTTTACTTTTAAACATATTCATCTAAAGCGCACCATGCCACCATTGCTACAAAAATAAATAAACTTTTTTTGGCCTACAATTTATCGACTTTTGTTGCAATTGGTGTTGTAATATTTAGCAATGCCAATAGCTCAAACTTAATTATTGTGAGACCTATTGCATTGCAAATGCTTGTTCTTCTGATACTGCGTATAAGTACATCTTAGTAGCAGTGGATTCATGCACACGCTTTGTGTGGGTGTGGCCACACCACAGTGCTGATTCACGGACTGTCATAAGAGACTTGCGTGTCTTTGTAGGGATTTTTGCCTGTGGTACCTTCCATTCGGATCAGGGTCTGGCTTTCCCCTCTAAGGCGTATAAGGATGCCATGACTTCGTTGGGGGTCCAAGTCAAGTTTTCGTCTCCATACAGACCTGAGGGTAATAGTGTAATGGATAAACCGAGATTTAAAGTAGTCTTTGACAGCTGAGTTATAGGCACTGGCAGGAACTGGCTGGCCCACCTCAATAGCATGCAGCATGCTCTTAATATTCTCTCTTGATGGTCTCTGGGTGGGTGGACCCCATATGAGATGCTCTTTGGTATCAAGATGTTTGTACCGGACCTTGACGGTCTAGACCAGGCGGCTGTCGCTGCCTGCTTTGACGTAGATGAACATTTCAATGTTTTACAGGATCTACAAAAGACAAGAGACAGTCTTAAAAAGGAACATTTGCCCTCCACCTTGGATGATGTGTTGCAGATCCCGGTAGTTGGTCCCTCTTATCGTACTCCAGTTCCAGTGCTTGGTGTGAAGGGCACAAGAATAGTCATTTTACCTCCACTTCCAGGTCGTAAGGAAAACAGGTATATCTCCATTGACAATGTCATGATACACAAAGTGGCCGATTCTTCTTAGTATGACTCCGGCGGTCTCATGTCCTTCGATTTTGAGAAATTCTGTTTTGGCCCCGGCTTCTAATCCAGTGCCTGATGTTGCCCTTGAGATGCCTTAAATTTCGAGTCCTTTATTGAGTACACTGCCTGGTGCTCAACTTGATGATACTGACTACACTTACCCAACTGACTTATCAATGCCTGATTTACACACTCGCTTAGCTACAGAATCCAGATTTTGATTTGACACTGATTCACACACATTGAGAAAGCCTTCAAGGGTTTCTGTTTATGTGAGACTGTTTAAGAAAGATCTTTTGATACCCCCTTGGATTTATATTTGGCTGGTGCTTTTTTCGATTTACCTTTTCATGTCAATTGGTTTTGTATTTTAATTTTTCTGTCTCGTCAATGGACACTATGTCGAGGAGAGAGCATGCATTCAACATATCAATGGAACACTTGCTCCCCATTCCTCATCACATAGATTGAAGAGAGACTTGGCTTTTGTTAACATCACTGCTTGGCCTGTATTAGATGGGATTGAATGGGATGCTGTTCGATTTCAAATCCATGGCCCACTGAGGTTATAAATGTCCCTAATGTGCAAAGAGTTTCTATGGGGGATGTGGTTAAACAAAATAAACGTTCTGATGATTGGGATGTGCAGGACTTAGAAGCTTTGTTTTCTGATTTGAAATATTAAGCTGCTTTTGATGCTGAAGATTTGTATTTAGAATCTGCTAATTACGGTGATTTATATTGTTACCAACATTTTGGCAATCACTACCTCCATAAAGCTAATACCAGGAGAAACACCGTCAATCATACACCATGGGAACATTGTCCGGCTCCCCTACAAGGCAGTTTGGCTTCCTTTTTGAAAAGGTTCACTTTTTTTACCGATTTTAATCAATCGAATCCCAATGCATTTTATTTTAAAATGACTGAAAAGTTCACATCTAAAGTTAGACTTACAGATACTAAATAATTGTATTCAAAGTCCTTTCTAGACCAGTTGGCTATTGGGAGCTATGAGTTGTGGAAGGAAACTATTGACCTTAAATCACTTTGGGGTTCTAAGAGCTGGCAAGTGCAAGGCTCTGAGGCTTTGCATCGCTCATGCTTCGTCCCGAACCATATGTTGTTTTTGAATTCCACAATTTCACAAACAACTTGCTTTGGATTGGCTACTAGAAAAATATTAAATGCTCCCTCTTTTCCTGAATTAGAAGAATATTCTGGTTTGAGTAATACTACACATTTTTCTATCAGAGAATTACAAACTCTGTTGCTAAATTCTTCCTTTAACATATCCAGTTTGGATCCCACGGGCTGTTTGCTCTGCCACAGAAGTGCTGACTCATGCCAGCCTCATTTTCTGGGTTTAGCTCAAGCTTTACACAGGTCAGAGTGGATCCTCGTTTTGAAAGTTGCCATTCTGTGACTACCTATTCTGTAGACAAATTATGTCAGAACTGGCTCAAACATTCTACCTTGGTGTCAGTTAAATTGCATTTGTCTAGACTGACTGGCCATGTTGATTTGAATGATTTTATAAAAGGACCGGCTCACGGCAGATCTAAAAGATGGATAAATGCTATATACAACGAAGTCTGGAAAACGTCCCAGATTGAGGTGGCTACCCGCATTAGAGCTATAGGTCAGACCAATTTAGAGAAGGTGCTAGCTTTTGTAGATAATAGCATTAACACGCTTTCTTTCCGCTGTCAGAAGTTGGCCTGGTATAGGATGCTCACTAGTTCTAGTGATCATCTTGTACCATGCCAAGCAACTCTTATGATGATTGGTTGTAAGTCAACCTTATAGACCAGCTATCCTAGTAGTGTGGACAAAGCAGTCTAAGGCTAAACTCTGTAAAGGCATGTGAAGCAAGCTGTTTTACCATATACAATCCCCTTGAATACCAAATGAAAGGACACCACACAGATATATATTGAAAATATATATATATTTATTTACTACAAATATCCCCTATACTCTTTATGAGCACAGAAGCAAATGCGTTAAAACAAAACACAGTTTAAATATACAAAAGCTGCACAATATGGATGAGCCCTAGGGGCCACCTAAACCATATACTAAAATAGTGGTATAAGTACCAGCAATCGAAAAGGAAGTAGGCCTAGGGCCTGGGGAATCGCTGGAGTTGTTCGGGACTAGCAGTGACTAAGTCGGGAAAGGCCCGCGGAACTCGGGTGCAAAGCTAAAAGCACACGCATGCACCAATGCAAAGTCAATGGTGCGTAAAAGTTACAAAGTTACTGAAAATGGAACCTTCCGGATGACCTAGAACCTAGCAACTTGGAACGTAGACACTAGAGGTGTATTGCTACACAGGAGCACCAGAGTGCCAGGGTTACCTCACCCACAGGAAGCGGGTACAAAAGTCTCAAAGTGTGTCTTGTTTCGTCACGCTGGTCTATGGAGCCTGTAGATGAAGATGCTGCAGGCAGGTCATCGAGGAGAGTTCCGGTGGATCCAAGGGTGGATCTGAAGAGGTGAAGACCTGAAAGCAGAGGAGACAATGTTCAAGGTCACTAGCCAGTGACTACCGTGGAACAAGGATGGAACCAGGCGTGTCGGGTGCAAACAGGCGAAGAGGGGAAGATTGTCTCTGCAGCCATGTGGACACAAAGAGGTCAAGGACGTCTAGGCATCGGTCACGAGCTGTCCCACGAAGGCTCTAGGTGATGGCGGTGTCGGCTTCTTGATCGGAGCAAACAGGCCTTGGCTAATGCAAGCCACGTAGGAAACAATGCAAGCTTCTCACTCGGACCATCAAGGTCAGAGGGGTGCTCCTTTTTACAGGAGCGAGGGCCAGTCTGAAGCAACCAGACCAGCAGTGTTGATTTTGGATTTCGTCGCCAAGATGGCCACTAGCCAACGGGCCAGTAACCGGGATGGCGCTTCAAGTGGCAAAATGCAAAAGGGCCCCACGCAGATCGTGGAGATGCTGGGGGGCTGATCTTCGGAGGAGATGCTGCTCGGTGGTGGCGCTTCTCAAACCCCAAAGCACAGCATCGAGGGTGCCTCGGGTGCTGCACAGTCAGCTTCTTGTGAGTCTTTCAAGATGGCCGGTCCCACGTCTCTCGGTGCCTCCACGGCACTTTTCTTTTTAAGGGACTGTGGATCGGGCTCTGAGATGTCTGGTAGTCTGGGTCTTGTCAGGCTCTTGGCTCGGGCTCCGGCGGGAGGTGGCGGCAAAGCAGACATCGAGTTGCTGGATGGTGCCTGTATTCACAAGGTGGTCACTCCTTGGCCACAAGGGAGATGCTCTTCAGTCTTCTGTGCAGTAGAATGTCAAAGTCCAGTTTTCTTCTTAGTTCAAGTCGAGTTCAGGATGATCTGAAGTCTTGGGACACAGCTCCTACTCCTATTCCAAATCTGGGGGCCGGATCACCTGCTAGGTCCCTCCTCTGGGTGGGACCAGGAAGGGGGGCAGTTACACCCCCTTTCCTTTGTCTAGCTCTACGCCAGGACTGGGGCTGGAAAGCCCCAGCACCGGTTTGGACTGGCTTATGCACGGGGACACCTTGTGTGCCCCAGGCATGTCTCATTCTATTCAGCCCTGTCATACCCAATACACAAAATCCTGTCTGGGGTGGTGCTCGTACTTCCCAAGGCAGGAAACCCTTTGTCCAAGCCTCCCTTGCTGGAAGGACTCCCAGCAGCAGGAGGTCAGACTTGTGTCTGTGGTGGCAGCATCCATTTTGTGATGCTGAGGCTCGAGTTTAACTTTAACCGGAATTCAGGTTATGTACATGTTGTGTCCCTCTAGAAGGGTGGAATGCTACCCCCGTCGCCAGAATTGGTGAGGGGATAGTATCCCAATTCGTATGACACCTTACGCGACATGTTTTAATAAAGCCAAACCAAAGTTAGCAAGTAACTGCGAGGATTATAATGCACTTAAGAGCATATGGTATGGCAATATACTGGAACAGCTAAGGGAGTTGTTCCCGACAGCTGCAGATGGGCTCAGCTCGTGCCAGAGCACCATCTCACATGAAACCAAGCACTCTGCCTCCAGGATTGTCGAGGCCTTCCATAGGAGTGGCTTATAGGTTAACATGTGTCCAGATAGGTTAGATATAGGTATACTATATCTAAGTAAGAGGTGATTACACCAACGTACCCCAGCTGATTGATGAGCCAGTTGTGTCAAATATGGAGGCCAGGCCAGGGGTGCATAATACATGCTGCAGCCCCTGGTAGGCCTTGGATACACCTATGTCCTGGGTACCTGGAGTACAATGTTACAGGGGCCTTTAAGGTGAACCAGTTCCAATTCGTAATGCACCTAGAGTGCATTGGCATTAATTTAGAGAGAGAACAGCAGGCTGTGGGTCTGATTAGCAGGCCCACAGCCACATTAGGTCATAAACCAGTGAAGCAAAAAGCAAAAATTTGGGGTGACCATAGGATAGCAGACCCTACTCTCCTACACCCACATTTACACATTAGACACTATTGTTTCATCTGTTGTTGATATTGTGCAAGATGAAGTGTCTGTTTTGTACCATGGTCAAAATCAATTTCGTTCTTTTATGCAGTTTGCATGGACACTGCAGACCCTAAAGGCAGAAAAAGTGCCTTGGCATTGCATGAATACCTCTTCCTTGTTTGTCCCATTTAATTTGACTGACAAGCAGCATTTGCTTTTAATGAAAGATGCATCTTTCTCTATGTTACACATTGAGAGGTTGGAACCTATACCGTTCTCTGTGGCAGAGGCCAATACTTCAACGTGGCTCATCCATGGGTTAATAACTCTCCCGTTCCCTCTGTTCAAGTTCGAGGGCTGTATGAAGTACTTTGCCATTGGTAGATACGATCCTCTTGGTAGTGGTTATCTCCATGAAGCTTGTTCGCTTCCTTTTACATATAGATGCCTTAGGGAGGGAAAGGAAGTTTATTTGAATGGGGAAGATTGCACTGAAACACCGGATCACTCATTGATGTCTAGACATATCCAATTACACAGCTCCTGTAATCAGAACAAGCCAAATTTAGCCTGTATTTTGAAAGATACGCCTGTGCCTGCTACCGTTCCCACATTCACATTACTGGCAAATGGGAGTTATTTACTTTTAAACAATGAAGATTGTTGTGGGTTAATAAAAGGAGTTGCTTATGTCGTTACCATTAGTGAGCGTGTGGTTTGCTGTAAGAATGTAATGTATCCACCCCCGCATGGGAAGCTTGATGTTTCCATCTGGCCCAAGATTCCGACTTTGAAATCAGAGTTCAATAAGATGAGTCGCATAAGAGCTCTATTGTCCCAAAAAGAAGTTGCCCTCACATTTGCTCGTGAAACATTCGTTCTTCACGTGGCTAACACTCGCACAGAGGTGCATGCCTTATTGAATACTGATTTGCCCTTCCATTACGGTGAGTTAATTCACACTATCTTCAATGCATCCTCCACAACTGGGCTGGCTCACTTTTTTAAAGTTGTAAGCAGTGGCCTTGTGACTTCTTTTCAAACTATATTTGGTGTGTTTCCAGCATTCTTCCATTCTATTTTTTCCACCTTGTTTGGTGGATTTTCCTTATTGCTGGCTCTGGCGTGCTTTTGCTGTTTTGCTTGTTTCAAAATGGATGCACATCCTGTGTTACAAGGAGAGCTGTCTCTGCTGGGGCTGCTTCGCGCCCGAATGCTTGAGTACTACGGAGCGCTGACTCTTGCTACATTGAGCGCAGCTTATGGATTATCGTTTCAATTTTCCTACTTTACATGCATCCAGCCTGTCTTTCATTACCTGAGTTGAGACTTCGAATGGGCCCTGGATTTGTGTCTCTGCAATACGGTGTCTCCCGATGCGGATTATAACCAACTTATGAGCCCCTTAGTTGCTCATGAATTGCTTTGTTCTGATGGAGGGATTATGACCTTTGCAGCGATGCATGAAGTACTGGGTTGTTGGAATGTGTTCGCAGCGGCTCAAGATTTCTTGGCACACAGCTTCCTTGAAGACCCACCGAGTTGTCCTCTGATGGTGCTAGAGGCTCCGGTTATTGAGGAACATGTATGTTCTTTCCCTTTGTTAAATTGGATGGCCGAGTTATTTTCAGATGAGAACAGTGACTTCCTGTTGGAGGCTGTTGCTGCATATTTTGCATATTCATTATAGGGATGAGATATATCTTCTGTCCCTCTTTCATGACCGAAGCCACTGTTTGGACATCAGATTTTTTTACTTTTTTCATCACTTTTTTCATGGGCCCAGACCTATTGACTTCACTATGTCTGAAGGCAAGTTTTTTTTTAACCAATTGTACTGTTAATAAACTGTGGGATTTTTTTCTTCACTCTTCAAGATGTTTTTATCTTTATTGGAACAAATTGGAAACTTGTGTTCCGACTGTTGTTTTTGAACTCTGCATTCCAAAATTTGCCCCTTATCTTATCTTGTCTTATCTTATCCGTGCTCGGATTAAGGGAGGGTGTCATGGAGATAGGCTTTGCCTTCACACTGTGTTAAGTTAGCATGAGCTTATTAGAGGTTTAAACGCCATTTTACCTTTCTGCTGCCTCTGCACCCGGCACATATTGTTATTAAAGCTTTTAGCCTAGTAAAATATTTTGCTTCACACGAGAATAATACGTTTGCCTATAATATCAGCTTTGCTTGATAAGCTATGTCTGAACACTGAGTGCCGAGGCCTTCAACGTTATTTCAACACAGTGGTTGTTGTTCGGTCTGATCAGTGCACGGTGTAGACATAATACATATGCAGCTGTGGCCAACTCTGGCTTTTGGCGCATTTAATAATGCACTGCGGTTAGCATGCACACACACTTGATGGATATACGCATGCAGAGAGTTGGTGTAGCAGATGATGTGATCCCTTTCTACTAAGACCAGAGGCATGGGCCCGCCCTTCTAAAACCCAAAGAGTCCTTCGGTAGATATAATATAATATACTAGCAAGGGAGGGTAAACCGAGGTTCTATTTAGACATTTACCCTTTAGCATTTTAACATGCTTTCACCCTTTCTATTTTATGGAATAGTAACTATGCTGATAACCTTGTTTCCTATAATATGTTTGCTTGTATTAGCTAAGATACTGCACTTGAGAACACTGCATTAGAAATAAATATTTCAAACTTGCACGTGTCTTCATTTACTCCTCGTTTTGGACTGGTATGACAGTGTAACGAAAGAGTGTTCATGTGTTCCACGTTATCTGAGGTGTCCCAAGTCCATGTTCTGGGTTGTCTAATCATTGGGAGTATGGAAGAACCAATGAGACACTGTTTGCTAGTCTGGTAGGGGATTTTGGCTACTAAGGTGAGTTTTGGTACATCTTAATTCACTGAGGTTCAAAGTCTCTATGCACAGTTCTGAGTAGGAGCAGAATCCCTGTGACACACCCATGCCTACAAATCCCTCAACAACAGCAGACCCAAATACCTCAACGAGAAAGTTTCCTTCCATGTACCCAATAGGCAGACGTCCCCCGCATCTGCAGAAACAGAGCAGTTGAGAGAGCCTTCTCATACATCGCGGCCAAAACCTGGAATGAGGTCCCGGTGTACATTTGACGCTCCCCTACCCTGCAAACATTCAGAAAGGAACTAAAGACTAGGCTCGTCGACTGATACGGAGCTGCACCCTCCCCCCTGCACCTTGAGACCCTCACGGGTGAGTAGAGCACTTTATAAACCCCTGATTGATTGAACAATAGCATGGCGCACAGGGATACTGGAGTCAAGAGATTTAGCTGCAACCTGCTCTGAGAGGCTACTGCGCATTGAGGGTGACGCTACATTGCTGGGCCAACAGCAACTGGAGCCCCCAGAGCCTAGGAGCGAGGAGGCCTTACCTCTTGAATGCTGACATCTGTGGACCTGTTGCAGGATGAAGTGACTCACAGGCCAGTGTGGACAGTAGGGTGCCAGAGGGATTGGCAAGAATAGAAGCACTGACACAGCAGAGGGGCAGGCAGTCTCTTAAGACCGCAGTGTCTGATGGTTGAGAGGCCTCCCCATCACTGGAAATGCAATGGTAACAGGAGTTAAGGAGGGGCACTGAGACAGACGACATGTCACCGGACTGGTGGCAAGTCGGTCTGCGGCATCTCAAGTGAAGAGGCCCACCCCTTACAAACTGCAATCCATAAGCCTGGGACCAAATAAATTGGGTCGCTAGCCTTCATATACAATGAGGTGTGGTCAGGTTTGGCAAGAACCACAGCAAAGACACAACCACAGGGAGGGAGGCCATGTAAACCCTTGACGGCTGGGATCCCAGAGGCCTCTCCACTCCCCTCATTCAAAGTACAATGGCAAGAGTAGGTAAGGAGGGACAGAAGGCAAAAAATTATCAAAAGCCAATCGAGGCCATAATCAAGAGGCATAGACACTCCCCAAATCCCTCAGCCACTATTTCATATGCACAAAAATATGCAGGAGAATGTGATAGCTACAGAGGCTTGACAATCCTCAATAGGCCCCACAAAGCGCTGACCAACACAACAGATTACCACACTATACTAAGTTCATAATATCAAGGCAACACCCACAACACTATAATATTAAAAACTGCCTTAATTGACTGGAATGCTATACAATTGGGAGATCTTTACGTGGAAACTCTCAGATCGGGCCACAAGGTCCAGATCTCCCTGAGGAGGGGAGGAGAAAGAGGAGCACAGTGCTGAATAGGCTTAAAAAAACAAAGGGAGACAAACAATCACTTTTCTCCTACAGGGTTAAGCCACCTAGACTCTCACCCAGGGCTAACTAACAGAGGGGCAGCACTGAACTGAGCATATCTGCCTCAAAACGTGACATTGCAAGTGCTGCTGTGATCCTCCATAGCTCAGACATGCGACGGGCAGAGGGGAAACAAAATAAACTCCTCTTAGAAGCTAAAAAGAAGACACATAAGCAACATGTAGCGAAAGAACAATCTGAGATGGACCACCCCCCAGATGTACCACAGAGCCATGAAGATGATGGTAAAGTTCTCTGACTCACCATTAAGAAAAGTCTCACCTCCATTGAGACCAAAATAGATGCAATGTCAGCCCGCATGGGTTCCATTGCAAGCAAGCTTGAAAAGCAGGACACTCACCTTGCAGAAGCAGATGCAGAACCCAGAATATTGGACCTGAAGGACACTTCAGACTGCAGGAAGGAGCAACTCACACAGATAGAACGCTTGCTCAAAGTGAGGCATTGTCCAGACGCAACAACATATAAATCAAAAGCACGAACACGGGGCTGATGGAAGATTATGTGGAGCAGCTGCTACAAACTGTCTTTGAGTGTTGATGCATTCTCCCTACATATGGTGGTAAAGAGGGCACACCGATCACTGGGACCACCACCCCCCCAGGTGCCATCCCTAGACCAATAATAGTGATGCTCCTGAATTACCTAGACTGCTAAAGGGAGCAGTGCAGGAAGCCAGAAATAAATTTGTACTAGTTAAAAAAACACTAAGACAAGCCCAGATTGATTATGCACTGGTATATCCTCACAAGTCTCAGAGTAACTCATCAAAGGACACAGCATTTTTATGTCAACCTGCAGCAATCTAATTATCCTATAATAATGGAGGGGAGATTTTAACATTCTTTTGAATCCAGTCCTAGATAGGTCTAGGAAAAGTAGTCTCTTCAAAAATGGGTTATTTTATAAAGGTTTTGATGAGGGACTTAGGTTTGATAGATATTTGGAGAGAAAGATATAATGGCCTGGGTGCACCATCAGATTATACATTCCATAATAAAAAGAATGGACATTGTTCCCATATTGACTTGCTCCTGATTGCTGAAACACATGTCATCAATTGGACACGTTCCAGAACATCTCTCTGATCATTCTGCTGCTGCTGCTGCTGAGATGGACCTATGATAGAACGCTCCTCCTCGATCCCTTAATAACAGCTCAGTTGAAGG
This sequence comes from Lissotriton vulgaris, assembly GCF_964263255.1. Lineage (NCBI taxonomy): Eukaryota > Metazoa > Chordata > Amphibia > Caudata > Salamandridae > Lissotriton > Lissotriton vulgaris. Next base: position 455,032,011 of record NC_141696.1, on the reverse strand, counting down.
AAGAAACACAAACTTTCTTTGACATTAATTTAAATTCTGCCTCAATAGAACTTATCTGGGATGCATATAAAGCATTTATCAGAGGGGTGTTTATAAGTTCGGCGGCTAAGAAGCACAAGGAGACTAGGAAGGTTGTTTGGAAATTGGAGGAAGAATAGACGTGTTGCGTCAAAAACCCCGTTCCTGTTACCCGCTCGTAGTTAACCTTCTGGCAACCTGCATTTGGCGAACAGACTCAAGTCGGCTCATCTCATTGACAAAGGGCTAAACAGCCCGAAATGCATCGGAGAGGTTAAAAATCATATGAACAACGTATTGAGAATATGAACTGTTTGCAAGTACATTTGGTATGAAAGAATAATATTGAATGGAATTAGATTTCAAACTTTGAAAAATAAATCAAGTTATGCAACGACTAAACGTTTCATTTGGAGTCTTCTACGAAGAACTAAAGGCATGCCCAATGCAGGGATGCACTCACTGTTGATATGTGCACTAGACCATACCACAGTGAAATGCACCACAGCTGCAGGGCGAAACATAGCAGAGATACTAGACATAATGATGCTTTACTCACCCCTACTGCCTCTCACGGGTCACACAGAGCTACAGGTAACTCAGGAATTGGACAGCAGACAGCTATTACAAATGACCAAGATACACACATGGGTAGACCTCTACAAAGATGGTACCTTCCAGTCACAAGAAAAATTTGGGGGAGGCGAGGAAACCCACACCAATGAACATATTCCTATATGTCAGATTACGACAAAGTGTCCAAGCAGTCACACCTGCCTTTTCACAAGAGCACCCCACCCTGTTAGCATTACACACTCTGCCGCAGTCCACAAAACCCATGCAAGCCGTCTCTCTCTTATATCATACTGTAAAAGCATCCCTAATTCTGGGACAGTAGGTGTCACGGGCACAGTCAGAGGCAGAATTAGGAATCAGTGTCCTAGACAAACATAGGGAATATTGTTATATTCAAACAGGGCGAATTTCCGCTGCCAGACGATTGCAAATCATTCATTTTAAATTCATCCACCCCATACATTATACACCAGTTAAAATGCATAAATCTAAATTGCTAGACCATGATATATGTGACAGATGTGAGTGCGACCAAGTGGGTTTCCTACACCTTGCATGGAAATGTGACAGGATCAAGCAATATGTGCAGCAGGTGTTTAAGGCAATGGCCCAAATGATAGAAGCACCACTGCAGGCCTCCCCTAATATAGCCCTACTAGGATACACTGAAGGAATTGAAACACCATATAGGAAATATGCAGCATTTAGATGTCTACTGGCTAGACACAGAGTAGCTAGTAGGTGGGGACAGGGATGAGCTCCTAAGTTTAAGGAATGGCTCCAGGACTAAACATTTGGGCAAGAACAAACATTAACATATGGGGAACTACTCCCACCCACCTCTAGGCCTAAGGATATATAGGACTCATTAAAAACATATATACTGGCTAACTCAACAGAGATATCTGTCCAACTGACGTAAAACCCCTAAAAAGACGCTAGATACACTAAATACATGAGCCAGAATGGACACACACCTCATAACCCAAATGCCAGAGCATATCAAGAGAACACATTGAAAACATACCGAACGGAGTGAAGTGAATTTGGGAAACATTTTCAAAAAAGGGCTAAGGCCGATAGAGTCAGAAGAAACTTGACGACATATAGTTTATGATAGATCTGGATATACAAGAGTGTGTTTAATAGCATGCAATGTGGTATTTGTATGCCACCCAAACTACTACATGGACATTGTACTCATGGTTACTGTTATACTTGAAAACTGAATAAAAAGAAGTAAAAAAGAAAAATAAGGCTGGATCTATGCATTTTCATAAGAATTAACAATTAGATGCATAGGGAGCATCTAATATTTACTCTATATCGGCTTTAATGATTGAGGGCAGTAACTGTTTTTCCAGACTGGATCTGATAAACAAAGGTGTAACAGTTTTAAACTGATCTTTGAGAGACTGATTCTAAACTGATCTTTAATCTATTGGCTGTGGCTGCGAGTTATGACCCTCACGGATTGTTCACAATCCTATAATAGTGCCTTCTTTAGGGTTCCAGGATCGCCAGTAACTTGTAAGTGAAAATATTTGATATCCGATGACTAGCATTCCAGCTCAAGTAAGGCCGAACTCTAGCAGAGGCAGCGACTGACTTGTATTTTTTGATACGCTGTGTAATTCGCCTGTAGGAATTACACTGTGGCTTGTCTAGTGTGAGTAATAGTTTCCCAGGATAACATGACTTCAGCACGGCCTTTGACACGGTCGACAGATGAAAGCTCTGGGCTGGGCTGAAGTCCCTGGAAGAGGATAGTGCACTTGTGACTTTTCTGCACGATTTGTACAAGGGGCTTAAGGCCTCCGTAAGGGCTGCATATTAACAGTGATGCATCTTGTCTTATACATTAACCATCCAGAGTCCTACCTAGTGGAACAGTGTAAGGATGTCCATGAGGTGAATGATAGATATGTCCCAGCACTGCTATGTGCAGTTCTTATAGCGTGCATGGCTAATGGCCTTCAGCATTTGCTAGACCCGTTTACTTTATTTATGTATAGCCTGGTCCAGAAAACCAATTTCACCAAATCATGTACTATGGTCCTCGGCCCGGCCAAAACCATATCTAAAAGCTATTCAACAAAGGTCATTAAATTGGCTGGGGTGATACATTCTGTAATCTGGGCTTATTACTGCATACTAAACTGAGCTGGCAATTTAAGCTTACTGCCCAGGCACAGTCCTTTACTAGACTATCATATTGCATTGAAGAGTACTCTAGGCAGCTCGACTGGCCCGATATTAGATCAAATATTGACCCTTAAAAAGCTAACGGACTCAGATGGTGAGTTTTGTCCGCAAGCCCTGGGGATACAAGAAATGCAATCTAGTGCAGGTGGGGGAAAATAAAATCCTGAGAAAGGTCCTGAGTTTGCCCCAAAGTGTCCCTATGGAGATTGTTCATGAGGAACTGGGGTTGGCTATATTTCTGATTACATGCAAGCCTACCCATTAATAATATGGCTGTCACTTTGGATCAACAAGGAATTCGAATTTAATAGAAGGATTTTAGGAGGTTGCCTTGGCCTGGACAATGGACTTCGCATTTCTTGGCAAAACTATATTAAATGTACCTTGAGAAACCATGGTAAACCTGCGTTATTCTCAGATCCACACTCTATTACGAAAGCTGATATTCTTTGGGTCAAGCAATCCTTTTGATATAAATCTCAGGAAAAAAAGGCGATGAACACGATGACTAAAGGTTGCATTGTGTACTGTTCAATGATCTGCTCCCCAAAACTTATTGAACCATACCTGCAATTTAACATGCCTGCTCAGCTCAGACGAATCCTGACTTATTTTCTTCTTTACTTGTTTCCCAGCTATTAGTGGGGTGCCTTAAGTCTACTAAGCCTCCGTTTTTCACATGTGACCTTGCTGCTATGTATGATACCTTGCTCATTGTTTTTATATGCCCTAAATTCTCTAGATTGCATTTTAAGTGTATTTCTCCATTGTTTTTTGCAATGAATTGTACACAAGTCAGACTTGCCTTATTGCTCATTCAATTTTCAGACTCACCTACGGTCAATTGTTATATCTCTTGGTTTTAAGTGGAGGAGTTTCATATGCATGAGATGATATGAGGGACCGTTTGCTTACCTGGTCGGACTGTTCTTTGTTACATTTGTATCTCTGTTTTTATTTGTTTAATTCAAATTGAATAAAGTGATTGTTGATTGATTGACCATAGAAAGCATTAGGTAATAGTTTGGCACGCAAAACTCAAATTATTGCCTCTGCTGATGGATTGTGAAGCTCTTTTTTAAATTTGCAGAGAGCAGATATGACAGCTATGACTGCAGATGCTCTTTTCCTTAGTTACTGTAGTTATGTACTTACAGTTATCAGAGAATATATATATATTCACTGAAAAAACCATAGGTTTCACACCAGTTATAGGGCCCGATGTAGGTAAATCCCATTTACCGAATTTGAAATACCGAATTTTACCGATTCGGTATTTCAAAATCGGTAAATGGGATGTAGGTCCCAACATCTGGATTTGTTACCGAATCCTTAACAATTCTTTAATTACCGATTCGGTAAATACCGAATCGGTAATTAAAGAATTCACAAGGGTGCAGGGGGTGTCACTTTGACACCCTCTAGCACCCCCAAAATGGGCATGTGTGCAATGTGGCACACAGACATGCCCTAAGGGCACGTCTGTCTGTCACATGGCACATGTGTACATGCACAGATGTGCATGTACACAGGAATCAGTATTTTACCATGGATTTGTATTCCATGGTAAAATACCGATTCTGTAAGCCATGTGCTGATGGAACATTGGCTACCTACATTGCATTTTCGGTAATTTTACCGAATCGGTATCATTACCGAATCGGTAAATATTACCGATTCGGTAAATTTACCGATTCGGTAATGATAACGATTCGGTAAAATTACCGAAAATGTGCCCCTACATCTCGATAGCCCTTTACCGATCGGAAACGGCCGAAAATCGGTATTTTTGGCCGATTCCGATCGGTAAAGGGCTACCTACATCGGGCCCATAGTTACCTGGAAATGTTACTGACATAAAACCATTGAAATTCCCAAGTTATAGTTAGTTGGACTCACTATAACCTGCGCGTGTAATGCACTGCTGATGACATCACATATTACATCACTCATGACATGGTCAGTGACATCACTCATGACATCACTGATGACACCATCCAGTGAATGTGTGTCTTTCTAAAAAAATAAACATGTTTTATATATGTATATGTAAAGGTCAATGGAAGAATAAATATTTAAATAAGTGTCTAAATGGATGTTTTAAAAAAAAAAGATTGGTTAACTAGCTTATTAAGTGTATCTTAGTGAATACATATATTAGCGAGTAATGTTTAAATATTTAAATATATGTATCAGTGTATCACTTTGTGTATAAGTGGCTGCATGGGTTGGTGAGTAGCTACATGTGTGTGTATATGGGTTATTAGATGTTTTTTTTTAGTATCTTTATAATTGTCTGTTTGATTTGGTGGGGGTGTTACTTAGCACATAGATGCATCAATGACTGACTCACTGTTTGTATGTGTTTTGAAGACAGCATATGTGCCGGACTGTATGGGTGAATGAGTGTGTATATGTATGTATTAGTAAGTGAATGACTGTCTCACTAGTGTCTTTATCAGTAACTACATATGTTTTAATCTAGCATATGTGAGTATTGATGTATATAAGTGAGTATATGTGAGAGTGAGAGATTAAAAGAGTTCTTGTTTTAATAAGTATGTGTTTCTATAAGTGATCGTTTAAGAGAGTAAGTATGTGTACGTTTCCTTAGAAGTAAGGTGGTAGTGTGTGTATAGGTGTATGTGCAAAAAAATGGATGTTCAATAGTTTATTTGCATGTGTGAGTATGTGTGTGAGCAACTTTTGGAAGACTGTTGGTGTGTTAACGGATGTAAAGGTGTCTCACTACATATGATAAGTGAGTATATGTATGAATGACTATATAGAACTGTTGGTGAATGAGTGGATGTGTATATAAATGGTGGAATTACTGAATTGGTTGTTGTAACTGGTATAGGTATCTCCACTTTTTTGAAAATGTTAGTTTCTATTTTTGAATATGTGTTTCAAGGGTTACTTTACAGTGAAAGGAGGTCAGTCACTCTGTCACAAGGATGGTGTCATCAGTGATGTCATGAGTGATGTCACTGACCATGTCATCAGTGATGTAATATGTGATGTCATCAGCAGTGCATTACACGCGCAAGTTATAGTGAGTCCAACTAACTATAACGTGGGAATTTCAATGGTTTTATGTCAGTAAAATTTCCAGGTAACTATAACTGGTGTGAAACCTATGGTTTTTTCAGTGAATTTAATAGGTTTTTTAAATGCTAATTCCTAACTATAACTGGTGTGAAACCTATGGTTTTTTCAGTGAATTTCATAGGTTTTTTAAATGCTAATTCCTAACTATAACTGGTGTGAAATATATGGTTGTTTCTGTAAATTTCGTAGGTTTTTTAACTGCTAATTCCTAACTTTTTATAGGGACTCATCCCTATGTGCTTTTTAGTGAATTTCTAAGGTTTTTTTTTTGCAAATATCAATAGCTTAGAAAGGTATGTTTTTCTAAAAATGAATCATATATTGTATATTAATATAATATATATATATATTTTTAAAGTATATTCTTTTTTTATATTTCACTTAGGAGCGCTCCTGGTGCGCGTACCGGTTAGCGCCCCGGTGCGCGTACTGGGCCGCGTCCCGTCAGCGCACCAACAAAAAAAAGAAAAAAAAAAGGAGTGAGCATGAGGAATGGGGAAAAAAGAGAGTGGTGTAAAGAGAAAGAGAGCTAGAGGGAGAAACACAGAGGGACTGTGTAAGAGATAGTAAAACAGAGAAAAGGTATCAGAGGAAGTAACTGAGAAAAGGAAAATTAATAAGGGAGCAAAAGAAGAGAAGAAAGAGGAAGAAAACTAAAGCAGATGTTCTGGGAGAATGTGAATGGGTGATGACAGTAAAAGGAAGGAGAGTAAAGGATGAGGAATGAAAGGTAGTAACGGAACCAGAGAAAAGGAACAGTGGTGACGGAGGGAAAGAAAATAGCAGTGAGTGTAAGTAAAGAGGAGTGAAAGAGGGTGGATAAAAGTGAATAAGGGTAAGACATGGGGAGTGACAGAAAGAAAGAACAGAGAGAGTAAAGGAAGGAGTGTCAGAAAGGGACTAAGTGAAGCAAAAAAAAAGGAAAGAGAGGGAGTGTGTGTGAGCAGGGGCACTGAAAGAAGTTGAATGTGGTAGGAAAGTAAGGAAAAGAGAAGTAAATATGGAGGATAAGAATAAGTGAGGGAAGCAGAGTAAGAAAACAGGGGTGAGGTAGGGTGAGAGAAAAGTAGTGATGTTAAAACAAAGGGTGATGATAAATTACATTTTGTAGTCACACTTACCATATAATTAAAAAAAATGTACTTGCATCTTTAAACTACACTTTGTATCTGCAAAAGACAAAACAAAAAACAAGTTATAATTAGTAAAATATATATTTTAAAATAGAAGAAACAGGTCAAGAGGTAAAAACTCTAAAAAAGTTTACTAAGAAATAAAGCAATAGTGAAGGATACAAAAACAGAAATAAAGTAATGTAGAAAGAGAAAAAAGAGGGAAAAAGAAATAGAAAGAGAACAAATTACTGAAGATAAGTAAGATACTAAAAGAATGCGAGATACCAAAACGAAATTAGGAAAGATAAGAAAGTAAAAAGAAAATGAGTGAAAAGGAGAGGAGTCTAAATGAGGAACTATTAATAAGAAAGAGGAATAGAAGATGACTGATAGTGAGTGAAGGGGAGTCACAGAGTGAAGGGATGAAGGGAATGAGGTTAATATAGAACGATGGAGGAAAAAGGAGTGAGAGAGTAAGTACACAGAAAGACAAAGGGAAGGACTGAGTGAACTGCAGTACAATGAGTGAGAAAGGAAAAAGAGTAAAGGAGCAAAAGAAAGAAAGAGAGGGGAAGAGAACTAAAGCAGTAGTACTGAGAGAATGTGAGAAAGATGAAAAGTGGTGGAAGGGAGAGAGGAAATGCAGACAGTTGAAATTGGATTGAGGAGTTGTGAATGAAGTGGAGTAAAGGAACAGCGATGAAACAAAGTTAAAAAAAGGCAGTGTAAGTGAGTAAAGAGAGCTAAATAAGGGTGGAAAAAGGAAAATGAGTGTGAGACAATGGGAATACAATATAAATTACACAATGCAAACTATAGAATAACTTATACAATATGTTACATTGTTTATTTTTGCTGTTCTCTGAATATATTGAATTTCACTTAAATTAGTGAGTTCAAACTCTTTATCATATAACAGCGGGAAAAAACCCCACAATTTAAAAGATTGTGTTTAAAAAAAACATAAAAACTTACAACTCATATATGTACACTAATCTTTGATTCACTTACTTTTCCGTGAGGCCAAATAGAAGATAGTGAAGGTCCTTTTGGTGGAAAAAAAGTCTGCTGTTCTCTATAACTTCCATTTCATCGACTTCCAATGAAAAAGATCTAAGAACATCATACCTTACACTTTCCTTACGGCCAAATCGTGTGAGATAAATGAGCATTTTTTACTATGAGATCCACTTACAGTACCTATATGAGATAAATAATTTTAAACATTAGATTAACTAACTAACTAACTTTTATTAACTATTCATGTCTTCAAAGGCCAATTACCTTTACTAAAACTTTGGTTTTAAAAACACTAGGTAAGAATTTTTAAAGTTATAAGGCAAACGTTGTTTATAAGTCAAATGAGAATCATTGCAGTAACTCCAACCTTTTTTACATTTTAAGTAGCATGTATAATGTCCTGATGTTGTCGAAGGACCGTCATGATAAATAATAGCTTCAGTTGTAAAGGTTCTTCCTGAAATTGATAACTGAGAAGCCACAACATTTTTGATACAAGTTGTCTATTTAGTTCCATCAGGTCTACATCGTTGGAAAACTAAAATGATATACTGACCATAACTTTGTATAAATAATGTGGATAGCATTGGACACTTACATTGGGTACACACCATATTATGATCTGCTGCTTTAACTAGATTTTTAAATGATACTGATTTACAGTCGGGTAAAGTCAAATATATAAATCTTTCAGTGTCTATTCTAGTATTACTTGATGAACTACAATTGTGGCAGTCATGCTGCCATTGATAAGAAAGGCTGAAAAGATTATCTACATCTACACCTTCATCTTCCAAAACACCAAACATATACATTAAAAATTCCTGACAATCCTGCTGAATATTCTGTGAAAATTTATCTTGACCAGAACACATATCTAAAATATTTCGAATTTCTGTTACACTTTCTATTTTTGCTCCATCACTGCTACATTTCTCAAACACAGAATTCAATAAACCACACAATCTTTGATCCCGATTTTCAACAATCTGTTCTTGTAAAGTTTGAAGAAAAAGAACAACATTAACCACTACATTAGCATAGCAGTTGACACCAGAACTATTTTCAAACTGAAATCCAACAACATTTTCATCAGAATCCTCTTTCTTTCTGTTTTGAAATACAGTTTCATCTACTTTTTGTCTTTTTGCTACTACCTCACTGCAATTATTCTCATTTCTTCTTTTTCGGCCTACCACACGTTTTTCAAACAGAGGATATTGAGGCAAATGTGGAGCATACTCTCTTCTTAACCTATTGTATTCTTTAACACAATCTAGATCTGCACAAATCTTTGTCTCATGACACTCAATCAAGTACAATCCTGATAAAGTTCTGACTTGTGATAATGCCACATATGCCATAACCTCTTTAAACACAGATCTTCCAATGTTCACCAAAGCACTATCTACACTTAAACCTTGAGATTAATGAATTTTTACTGCATATGCCAAACAAACAGGAAACTGTTTTCGGCGAACATATAAGTCTTTTACAAGTAAAAATCTAGCAGAACAACGACTGATTTGTTGTACTTGCTCAATACCATCAAATTTTATTTTTAAAAATTCAATTCCATCTCTATTTCTATAATTCACAAAATCAACAACATAACCCATTGCTCCATTTACCAGACCTCTTTCAACATTTAAATTCCTTCTCAAAATGATACGACAATTTAAACACACATTCAGAGTCTTTTCAAAACCAGCTGTTTTAGAAATACTTTTCTCTAATGAATCCAATTTTGTTTTCAAATTTTTAGACACAACAATTGTTGCACCCATATGCTCTATTTTATCTATTGCTTCCAGTTTCACAATCTCTTCATTTTCTAACTTTAACATTTTGTTGTTGAAGATGGAACATTCTTGCAGAGTTGGCATCAAACATATCCCAGATTTCTACTCAGTCATTTTTTTAAAATATTCTCTGGAAGAATGTTTTCATTTGGATACAAATTTGAAATTAATAGAGCATGTAAAGCTTCTTTCCCAAGCTCACTTACTTTTCCATTTCTTACATCTTGTAGAATATTTTAATAATCTTCATCCTTTGCCTGTCGCATATTTTGAAGTAGTTCAGCATATTTAAAATTTAACCATATATTAACGTTTCCAATGCTTCCAAGGGACTTCCTGGTATCTTCATGCGTGAGCATTTTAAACACTGGTTGTCCTTTTATTGGAGTCAACTGCAATAGATCTCCAAAAACAATAATGTGTTTTCCTCCAAATAACACATCATACTCTATTCTAAGAATTTCTTGCATTCTCAAATGCACAAAAGCAAGCATTAGATTTGAGACCATGCTTACTTGATCAATGATAAGAAGTTTAATTTTCTTCAAGACTCTGGAAACTTCAGAACACGCATCTCCAGATAACTTGTTGTAATGCAATTTATTATCATGCTCAACTGGCAGCATCAGTAAATGATGTAGAGTAATCCCTTTACTGTTATGTGCTGCCAGTCCAGTTGGAGCAGTTACAACACAAGACAGCGGTGAATCAGTCCTTTTCTGCAAATAAGTTGAAATGGCTTTAATCAGAAAACTTTTTCCTGTTCCCGCTTCTCCACTTACGTACAGTCGAACAGGCTTAAATGATGTACATGAGCACACTTTTTTCTCATGTCTGAATCCATGTTCAATCTGTTCTGTAACTTCGTCATATATCTTTTTCTGCTCAACGTTTAGTTGCTTTACCAAATCTTCTAAGTTAACTCCATCCTCTTGAGCTTGTTCCATAGCTCTTTCCACCTGATCCATGGCAGTTGCAGCTTCATTTTGGATAATTGGTCCTCCTAGTGGATCCTGACTCAATGAAGTAGAACTCTGACTGTATTGAGAACTGTCTCTAGCTATCTCTTCAGCAATTGTGGCTTCTTGCTCTATTTCTTCGTTCAAAATTTGCAGATGATTCAGAAAAACAGGACATTCTATGGTATCCTTAGTTGCATTAAAAGAGTCTTCATAACAGAGAAAATCTACGAGTAGTTCCTCTTCTGTACGCCATGGCTTAAAGAGTTGCAAAAGAGCTAAATAGTAAAATTCTCTTTTGTCTGGAGCTTCGCAACTCAATTTTTGATGATTAATCAAATGGCCTTTTCTCTGCTTCACTAGACATCCTTCATACTCAATGACAGCATATTTTCCATTATTGATATCTTCTGTGATGTTCCTCTTATAACTGTAGTTTTGCAGAACTTCATACAAACAAGTGTTCTCAAGGTGAGTACTTCTATTTGGATAGTATGTATCCAACATATTTGTCTTCAAAATATCTGTACTGTTTGGTTCTTTCTCCACCAAATATTCAATTTCTTGTACAGATTTCAAAACTCGGTTTCGTGTTGCAGCAAGACCTAGACTCACCCAAACGATTGTTCTTGATTTGGCATAGAGACTTGCTGATGATAACCGATCAGAACATTCATATGCTCCAATTTCTCGATGCGACAACATCTTCAGACTGAAACTGTATAATTTCTTGCTTAGACTCTTTTCATGTGAAATGTCCTCCCACATTTCCTTCAGTTCTGTATTTTCTTTTTTTGTGATGTAAGATGTCACATATCGAGCCACAGCAATAGAGTTGTCAGCAACAAACTGAATATCCATGTTAGCATTCCACATGGACAAAATAACTGGGTTGTAGTCGTTGATGTACTTGGACTCTTCGTTTCTTTTTAAATTATATGTATTTTTGGGAGATTTCCTCGTCACAGTATGTCGTAGAGATGACATCAAATTATTTACTCTTCCCTTAGAAATCACTGGTCGTGGAAACGCAAAATGACATTTTGTGTAGTACTTTTCCTTGTTTTTTAATTTTCGACGACAGTACTTTCCACAACGATGAGATTGAAAACGTAAAACTTGTTGCCTTAAACTGTTTTCCTCAGTAGTTTTCAGAACAGCACATGTTGAATACTCTTCAATAAACTCATCACTGTTTCTTCCAAATCTAATCCAAATTTGGGTGCATCTTTATTCCATAACAACATATGTATATGAGGAGCACCTCTCGCTTGATATTCCTTCCTCCAAAAGAAATCCAAAACCTCTCCAAGGGGAGGATTTTTTTTGTTGGTAATAAAAGACATCATAGCTTCAAATCTATGATTAAAATATCTGCAAACATTCACTGGATCCAAAGAACACAGTTCTCCAGGTGTTTTCAATTCTATATTTTGTATGTTTCCTTTTGCCTCTCGTAGAAATTGAAGTAAGTCGTCCCATGCATACTCAGCACAGCTAAGAGTGAGGAACCATGTAGGAGTTCCTAAGTTTCTTAGCATACATTTCAATTCCCCATGACGACGGAACCAAAACTCATTTGTTCCATGCTGACATGCCATGAGATTGATTCGCTGAGATTCCAAAATACTGTCTTGCAGATTGACTTTCTCCATAAAGTCCCTTGCTGAAACATTTTGCAGATGAGCTCCACTTTTCAATATATGATTAACTGCAGAAGAAAGCCCAGACAAATCAATTTCATACAGTAGATGAAACAAATACGGAATGCATTGCCAAAACCTTGGATCTTCAGCATATAATCTTAAAGTCCGGTAATTAGCTGCAGGAATTTGAACTGGTCGATCGTCATATCGTCCACCACGACCTGTTGGAAATAACTGTGGAAAAGAACGAGTTCCCAAACTTTCTTCCCATACACTAATGGGACTTCCTTTTACTGCTTTCATTTGAAACAAGTCAATTGCATTCCCCATTACTTCTTTGGAATGCAAAGGATGAACAGTATAATGCTCATATATTTCTTCACTTTTAGACACATCAACTTTTTCAATTTGGCCAACTGAACAATCACTGTCTTCTTCTGTAGCTGTTTCCCCTGCTCCAACACTTACATCTTTATAGTACTCATTGTTTTTGACCAAATACAACATTGCCTTTTTGACTTTCCTAACATCCACTAAATCTTGCCAGATTTTCTTACTCTTTGTTGGAACCCCATTAACTAGAATAACCAGAGGATCCTCTTCTACTCTTTCTACACCAATTGTATCAATATTTTTCTTGACATCTAGAGGCAAATAAACAACTCTTCCCTTTAATCATCTTTGTAAATCTGTAGGAGGTAATTTCCCTATCTTAGGCTCCATGCGAACAATAGCTTGAAAAGGATGGACACATTGAATCAAAATTGATTCATAAGTATTTAAATCCATCAATTCAAAAGGAATATCTTTCAACTGAAGATTATTATGAGCAGCTCTAGCAGGCATTCTATTTTCATTTAATTTTTTCAAACAATAATTACAAATACGCTGATCAAAACTCAAATCAAAAGAATTCTCCACCAACAAATAACTTACAAAATCCTTCCAATCACTATTATTTTCCAATTCACATTTTGCATATAAATCAACTAACCTAGTCTGAATCTTTTAATGAGTCCGTCGACAACACACACAAGTTAAATTAGGCCTTTCACTTGATTTCACCTTAAACTTGGTAATTTCCTCATCAAACGTTTCTGTACTTGAAATCTGTACATTGTCTTCCACATTACCATCCATTACTATATCCATTTATACACTGTCCTCTTTGTTCCCAAAATAACAAAACTCAATTTCTTCACAAATAGTCTTCACATCTACTTCAGATCCATGCAAAAGAGCACTGTTTAACTGTTTAAGCTTAAGTGCTGGACTTTTTACATAATACAACCTTCTCACTAATTTCCTCACCTTATTATGATGCACTGCTAACATCCTAAAATGATGAAAAACACTCTGACATACTTTTCTAGAATGACAAGCCAGTGAATGCCCATGCAAACCTGTGTTTTTTCTTACTCTGCAAGGATCTAACTCTTGCAAGATCTTCATTTTTTGTTTTAGACTTTTCTCACTATATGTACGTAAGAAATTTCGAAGCAAATCGATTGAATCCTGTCGCACACTTTAAATACTACTGCACTTCCATGTGTACACTGGACCCTTAGTACGTCTCCCTAATACTTCATCACTTAACACCTCTTCTGCATCTCTTGACATAAGTTTCTCTTTTTCCATCACACAACCATATTTCACCTCATATGCTCGGCCACTGGTGTCAACTGCATGCACCAAATCATTTTCCTGAAAGTAACTCTCCTCATTAAAAAATGGCTCAGAACTTGAACTATGCATCCATTCTCCAGAAAATACTTCACAAAAATTAGTCTGATTAATAATTCCATCTACTGTTCGATTTGAAAACATCAATTGCCTTATTAAGTATCCTAATTCTATTGATTACTAAAATAAATATTTTTTTCTTAACTTCAAAAGCCTGATCAACAATCTTCTCTACACTTTTCTTTTTCTTGTAAAAAGCAGCTCTCTGTTTACCTTTCCTTTCATTTTTTAGCAAATTTAAAACTACCCTATTGTGAAACATTCGCCTACGAATGTCCCTAAATTGATTTAACCTTTTATTGCTATCCATACTCTTATCTCCTGCTCCAATAGAGACATTTATTGAGGGCCTCTCCTTCCTTTTTAGATTTGCTCTCTGCTTCTGGATCTTCACATTACCGTTAACATTACTTTTTGATCTACATAAATTGCGAAGATAAGACTTAATTGTCTTACCAGGAGCTTTTCTGGTGTTTTTGAAGTACTTGTTGTAGAGGATTTTTTTAATTCCTTTGATGATTTTGTTCTTTTACGTATGGTATTTTTTCTACTCCTTTGCCTTGACGACATTTTTGCTTGCTTTTAAAATGTTGATTTCAATCTGTGGTTCTGAAAAAAATAACTCATTAAAGACCACTATTAGCAAACAACAAAGTAATGACAAAAAGAAAACAATATAAACACTAATTTGCAACATATTAAAGTTTATACCACAGCAACTCAGGGCCTTATTTATGGAGGCCTTGCGCCACCAGTGCGTCCCATGTTAAAAGAGACGCACCGGTGCCACAAGGCAATCATAAATAAGGGCCAAATGTAAATACCATTGATTTGGCCCCAAAAACGTTTTTTGAATAACATTTAAGAAACACTCTGCAGAACCTATGTACAACCACTCAATATCACTTCTGAAATCTCACTGCTTCCCAAAATACAAATCCTCTATCTTGCAAATGTTCATAGCAAGCCTTATCAATAAGCAAAAAAGAAATCAACAGCAAACAAACTCAGGATCTTATTTATGAAGGCCTTGCACCACCAGAGCTTTACTTATTTCCCATGTTCAAAGTGATGAACCGGCAGCACAAGCCAATCATAAATAATGGCCAAATGAAAATACCATTGATTTGCCCCTAAAATCGTTTTTTGAATAACATTTTAGAAACACAGCGAAGATTCTATTTACAAGCACTCAATTTCACTACTGAACCCTCACTATTTCACAAAATACAAAACCTCTATCTTGCAAATGTTGATATCAAGCATTATCAAAAAGCAAGACACAAAACCAACAACAAAAAAACTCAGGGCCTTATTAATGAAGGCCTTGCGCCACCAGTGCGCCCCATGTTAAAAGAGACGCACCAGTGCCACAAGGCCGTCATAAATAAGGACCAAATGTAAATACCATTGATTTGCCCCTAAAATCGTTTTTTGAATAACAATTAAGAAACACTGCGCAGTACCTATGTACAACCACTCAATATCACTTTTGAAACCTCACTGTTTCCCAAAATACAAATCCTCTATCTTGCAAATGTTCATAGCAAGCATTATCAAAAAGCAAAAAACAAACACACAGCACATAAA
The DNA here is from genome assembly GCF_964263255.1 of Lissotriton vulgaris. Taxonomy (NCBI): domain Eukaryota; kingdom Metazoa; phylum Chordata; class Amphibia; order Caudata; family Salamandridae; genus Lissotriton; species Lissotriton vulgaris. The sequence goes on along the minus strand of NC_141696.1, from coordinate 455,016,226 downwards.
CTCAGGGCTTTATTTATGAAGGCCTTGCGCCACCAGAGCATCACTTATTTCCCATGTTTAAAGTGATGCCCCGGCAGCACAAGGCAATAATAAATAAGGGCCAAATGAAAATACCATTGATTTGCACCCAAAATCGTTTTTTTAATAACATTTAAGAAACACTGCGCAGAACCTATGTACAACCACTTAATATCACTTTTGAAACCTCACTGTTTCCCAAAATACAAATCCTCTATCTTGCAAATATTCATAGCAAGCATTAACAAAAAGCAAAAAACAAACCAACAACAAACAAACTCAGGGCCTTATTAATGAAGGCCTTCCGCCACCAGTGCGTCCCATGTTAAAAGAGACGCACCGGTGCCACAAGACAATCATAAATAAGGGCCAAATGTAAATACCATTGATTTACCCCCAAAATCGTTTTTTTAATAACATTTAGGAAACACTGCGCAGAACCTATGTACAACTTCTCAATATCACTTTTGAAACCTCACTGTTTCTCAAAATACAAATCCTCTATCTTGCAAATGTTCATATCAAGCAATATCAAAAAGCAAGACACAAACCAACAGCAAACAAACTCAGGGCCTTATTTATGAAAGCCTTGTGCCACCAGAGCGTCACTTATTTCCCATGTTTAAAGTGATGCACCGGCTGCACAAGGCAATCGTAAATAAGGGCCAAATGAAAATACCATTGATTTGAACCCAAAATCGTTTTTTGAATAACATTTTAGAAACAGAGCAAAGATCCTATGTACAAGCACTCAATTTCACTACTGAACCCTCACTATTTCACAAAATACAAATCCTCTATCTTGCAAATGTTGATATCAAGCATTATCAAAAAGCAAGAAACAAACCAACAACAACAAAACTGAGGGCCTTATTTATGAAGGCCTTGCGCCACCAGAGCGTCACTTTTTTCCCATGTTTAAAGTGATGCACCAGCAGCACAAGGCAATCATAAATAAGGGCCAAATGAAAAATACCATTGATTTCCCCCAAAATCGTTTTTTGAATAACATTTTAGAAACACAGCGAAGATCCTAGGTACAAGCACTCAATTTCACTACTGAACCCTCACTATTTCACAAAATACGAATCCTCTATCTTGCAAATGTTGATATCAAGCACTATCAAAAAGCAAGACACAAACCAACAACAAAAAAACTCAGGGCCTTATTTATTTATGCCTTGCGCCACCAGAGCGTCACTTATTTCCCATTTTTAAAGTGATGCACCAGCTGCACAAGGCAATCATAAATAAGAGCCAAATGAAAAATACCATTGATTTCCCCCAAAATCGTTTTTTGAATAACATTTAAGAAACACTGCGCAGAACCTATGTACAACCACTCAATATCACTTTTGAAACCTAACTGTTTCCCAAAATACAAATCCTTTATCTTGCAAATGTTCATATCAAGCAACATCAAAAAGCAAAAAGCAAACCAACAGCAAACAAACTCAGGGCTTTATTTATGAAGGCCTTGCGCCACCAGAGCGTCACTTATTTCCCATGTTTAAAGTGATGCACCGGCAGCACAAGGCAATAATAAATAAGGGCCAAATGAAAATACCATTGATTTGCACCCAAAATCGTTTTTTGAATAACATTTAAGAAACACTGCGCAGAACCTATGTACAACCACTCTATATCACTTTTGAAACCTCACTGTTTCCCAAAATACAAATCCTCTATCTTGCAAATATTCATAGCAAGCACTAACAAAAAGCAAAAAACAAACCAATAAAACAAACTCAGGGCCTTATTAATGAAGGCCTTGCGCCACAAGTGCGTCCCATGTTAAAAGAGACCCACTGGTGCCACAAGGCAATCATAAAAAAGGACGAAATGTAAATACAATTGATTTGCCCCCAAAATCGTTTTTTGAATAACATTTAAGAAACACTGCGCAGTACCTATGTACAACCACTCAATATCACTTTTGAAACCTCACTGTTGCCGAAAATACAAATCCTCTATCTTGCAAATGTTCATAACAAGCATTATCAAAAAGCAAAAAACAAACCAACAGCAAACAAACTCAGGGCCTTATTTATGAAGGCCTTGCGCCACCAGAGCGTCACTTATTTCCCATGTTTAAAGTGATGCACCGGCTGCACAAGGCAATCATAAATAAGGGCCAAATGAAAATACCATTGATTTGCAGCCAAAATCGTTTTTGAATAACATTTTAGAAACACAGCAAAGATCCTATGTACAAGCACTCAATTTCACTACTGAACCCTCACTATTTCACAAAATACAAATCCTCTATCTTGCAAATGTTGATATCAAGGAACTGCCAGGAAGTAGCGCTCCTCGAGCTGGCCCTCCGCAACAAACGGCACAGAGCCGGGGCGGAACGGGGCCACGAGGCAAGTGAAGTGCAGGTAAGAGATGCAGGAATAATTCAATTCAATGACGGAGTGTCCGTTTCAAGTTTAAAAAATGAATAGTGCTATTAAAATCAGCGAACAAACAGAACACAAAATGGAGGACTCCCATAACACTGCCGGTGCGCGTACCGGGGCGCGCACTGGTAAGCGCTCCCTAAAAAAAGGTGGGAAAGCAATTTAAAGAAAAACCACTGGAGACACTTTCATCAAATATAGAATGGGCCCTACTACATAGCAGTCCCTACCATTTACCCAAATTTGATGGAATTCCATTGAGACATTTATGCTGTAGGCCTGACTAAATATCCTGAGGTAAATTACATGACAAAAACACATATGAAGTGTTAGAATTGACAACCAATTAAAATGTTACTTTCATTTTCTACTATTATTTCATGACATTTGATTGGTTATATACCTGAACATATATAAAGAAAGAGAGAGAAACACAGCCATTTGACTACTACTTCCTCCAGTACATTTCAAGAGCATTTTCACTGACAACTTAAACTTCTTTTTGAAAGGTAAGATGTTATTTTAAAAACTGAAGTATGTTGTGCACTTTAAGTTAATTTGGAAAACATTTTCTGATAGTTACATACTATCCCTCTGTAACAGTTATAGAATGAGATAGACTTCTCTGTTATAGTTATGGATGGAGCTAGGCTTGTCTTGTATAATTATGAATTTACTTAGGCTTTATGACATAAACTTTTTTATATTTCTACTTCCAGTCTGATACCATACACTGCCCAAAGATAAAATCACTGTTAAAAAAACCAAAGTACCTGTCTGAACTTAAACCCAACAGTGCCCTATCTCCACTGATATATTTTTTTTAAATGCAAATTACAGCACAAAAATGGAAGGAGAGCAAACAATTTCCATCAAAATTGTTCTGGAGAGCAACAATGAAAAAGTTATTGAACCCAATGATAACTCAGAATTCATGGAAGAATCACGGGACTATGAACTACTTCAATGTGTACAATCAGTAGATTTCCTGATTCAAAATGAGGACATTTCCGACAATCAAATATTAGAAGTTCTGTTAAATTTGGAAAAGGAATCTGAAAAATAAATTTATATTTAATAATTCAATAATTGTTTGTGACATTATTCATTTTTATATGTATTTCTTAAACTAGTACCAAATTGATTATAATGAAAAGTCAGACTTAAAATATACTGTGCAACTTTTTTGTGTTACATAGTAAGTTTGCTCATAGTTACTTCCTTTCTTCCACTATATTATCTCCAATGTGTATTTAACATCTCTTTATCATCTCCTGCCTCCATGTTGTTTCTGCTTTCCTGACAGACTATGGAATGAATTCCATATACCACAATAACTTCTGTAACAACTTGCAAGATATCTACAAAGCAGACAGTGTATATTCAATATTAGACTATGCATTGGTACCTACATGTTGGTACTTAAATAGAAAAAAACAAAAATAAAAACAACATAAAGAACAATTAATAAACATACAATATTTGAAAAGTCTATCATTCTTTTTTCCCCATAGTACGCTCCCCGGTCTGCTTCCCGGTGCGCGTACCGGGCGCTCCCCCTGCAAAAAATCGAATTTTTTTTTACTTTTTTTTGGCCCCGCTGGGCCCTTTTAAAGCCCCCACATCAAACCTAGGGGCTCAGGGAGGGTCTACTCTGCTCCCTTATGGTCATTTCCACTTTTGTTTTGGCCACCTCTCATGTCTCGATCCTACCGAGACACAAGATGGCGGCTGCTCCGGACTGTTTAGAATGTTTTCAGACACCCGAGAGCCAATCAGCTTTCCATGCGCAAGTCGCGTGGCGCGCCCGGTGCGCTCCCCGGTGCGCGCTTATAGATATATATATATTTTTTTGAACCTAAATTACTCAAAATCCACTGGAGCACATACCTTGAGACATAGCAGAGGCACATCGGGCTACCAGTCCCTACAATTTTGCCAAGTTTAGTGTAAATCCATTCAGCCGTTCGGGCTAAAAGTGAGGTCGACCGCCCTATGGAAATTAACATGGGGAAAACGCGTTTTGGGACCCCCTTTTATCTCGGCCCCCGCTCGACGCATCACCCCCAAACTTTCAGGGAAGGACCGTAGCTCGACGAGGCCATTTTGAGGAAATTTTCAGGCAGATTTGTCAACCGGCGCCAAAGTTATTCCAAATAGAATTTTGGGATTTAACATTGAAAAAAATCCTAACTATAGCTACCTACTGGCGACCGCCAGTAGGTAATGTGTATTACATATATATATATATATATGACATTAAAACATTTTTTCAATTACTTACTTGCAAAGTAGAAGACTCATGATGTAAGAGTAACAACCATACCATCGATGTATTGACTCACAATATCTATGAGATAAATTTCCCCTGCTGTACATTTTAAGGATATTGCAAGTTTACAGAGGAGTTCTATTACCATGGAGAGGGACCAGGCTGAATTATGAATTCATTCATAAGGTCATGGAAATCTGAGATGGCTATGAACAATACATTGATCAGACCAGCCTGCAAGGACTGGAGACAGGCTCTCAATTAGAACTTTTCTGCATATGAGGAGGTAGAGGATAGAACCCTTCTGTGTAGGTATAGAAAAGGATTGTAAAAGATTGCTGTTGAGCAGATAGAGGGATAACTGTGATAAGCCTGAACAGGACTCATCACACCAGTTAAGGCTAAGGTATCCCAGGAAGATGTTTTAGAAATTGTTATTTGGCTTTTTTGCTACTAGTTCTGTGGGCTGTTTGACAAAGAGAAAATTAGGGTGATAGGTGATGTGAAAAATTGTAGACTTTGGGTCTGCTGTCTTCATTTCATCAGAGAGACATTCTACCTAGAGAAGCTGAGCTGCCTTTTGGTATTTGCACAGAACTAAAGAAATGTGGCTAATTGCACTCCCTCTGCCTTATTTAACTTCCCAATCCTGGAGAACGATCGCATAGCCTTGAGGAATCAGGAGTCAAGTACAAATTGGGAGGAATCAAGAAGCCAAGTTTCCATCAAGAATAGCAAGTCCTGGTAATGGGACTGAAGTAGATCCACAATTTTGACGCAGTATTGGACTGCAGAAGTGCAGTACAGAATTGGAAGTGGACTGATCAGTTCTCGTGAAGGAGTAAAGGCAACCAGGGCATGTTTAAAGTTTTGGGTTTTAAAGTGGGCTCTCCTGAGATGATAAGGGTTGCCTCTATCTCTCTTAATGACTATAATATGGGTGGGTGCAACAGTAGTAGGACCTTGGAAAGTGCATACGTTATTTAACAGATTGAGGGCCAGATTTAAAACGTATTTACGTAGTGCTGCAGCCGCAAATTCTGCTCTGAGTCAAAAGGAGAGAGGAGAAGAGCGCAATATTTCCAAAGCACCGGCGGTGAAATTATCTGTTCTGTGCCACAGAGGCACCCTTGAGCCATAGTTCATGGGTGTTTCTCTGAGACTAGCATAGCTTTTGTACTGGGAGGGTACACTTGTAGTACAAAATACCATGCTTACACTAACTTTAACTCTTTTCCCTCTCTGTATGTGTGCTGTAAAGTGCTGCACGCTTAAATAGTTTGAAAAAGAAGGAGAAATGACAAAATGTCTCCTTCCTTGCGCCTCCTTCAAAAGGGAGCAATTTTCTGATGGTAAACCCTGTATACTTTATTTAGTAAATAGTGTTTAACATAAGAAGCGTTTGGCGGTTGCATGGGAATGCTCATGCACCACTCATGGTACAGACCCTTGGTGCCAAGTTTTGCGTTACTTTCATGTTATTTCCAAACAAAACTGAAAAAAAAGAATATGCGCTGATGTTCATCACTTTTGTGACACAAACACATTATACTACCTTAGTAAATCTCCCCTGAGTGTATTGCTGATAGCCTCTGAGATAGCTTGCTGGGCAGAATATGGACAGCTCTCTGTGCTGTTAGGATTTTTGGGCTATGGTAGTGTTGTATGAGAGTCAGATTATCAATTGAGCTAATCCAGAACAAGGGGTTTTGCCTGAAAGGGAATCAGTGTTTTGCAGGAGGCATCGGAGGAAGACTGTAAACAACTGATAAGCCTGAATTCCAGGGTGTACAGTGAATTTTTCATAAGCAGGATGGATGAGGATAGAAATTTCACTTTACACAGAAAAGTGTCAAGTTTCTCATTTAGGGACTTCTGGTCTTCAGTGTATAGACTATAATTAGGGATACAGGGGCATTCTGAATGACATTGTAGCAAGGGTGTGACGTCAGTAGAGAGGTGAGATGGGTATAAATGGGCAATAAAGATTTCACTTTAGAAATAACAGAGCAATCTATTTCGGTTAAAGCTCTGAAAGTTTGATATAGTAGTATGTATGGGGTAGGGTGGTGGTGATGGTAGAGTTTATTTGAGACGAATGTTGCTCTGTGGGAACAGTTTGAGAATGTGAGAGAGTAAGATATGAAATTCGGGGGTAAGAGTTAATACCTGAGGGAGAAATCATATCAAGGAAGGGATCTCTGAGTGTCATGCTCTGGCTAGGGTCTCTAACTTGCTGCTTTGAGTTTGAAGTGAGGAGGATAGTGTATATTCAGATGCCTTTCTTTGCCCTGGGGAACATTATGAGGAGAAGAGGATGTAGAAGATTACGAGGGATAATAGGTGGCAGGGAGGAAGTCGATGGGGAGTTAATTATGCAGGATGAATTCAGAGGAGGGTGGGAGGAGTTGGAATGAGTCATTTAAGAGTGATGGAACATCTTAAATTGGTAGTCAAATTGTGCAAGGGCATTGATAGTTGAATGAAACGTTAACTGACCATTCTTGAAGAACAGGATTGGCAGCGTACAATTGAAGAGTGCAGAGCGAAGTATCACTTGTTTCTATCCATAAAGACTTCTTCTAGATTCCTCCACTTTCAGTTATTTAGTGAGCATTTCTTCCCAGAGGGATAGGTCGAGGGATAAAACATGGGGGCCTCTTTTAAGCACCTCTCACATCCCCACAGATACTGATCAGCAAATTGTGCTGCCGTGAATTCTTTCATGCCTTTGAAGACCTTTGCAGCATTTTTGAAGAGGTTAGGTGAACAAATTATTTTATAGATGTTAGGACCAGCATTAGATATTTCCTTTGAGGAGGGGGATTGTTGGATTGTGACATGGCATTAGGGTGCTCTAGAGAGAGATAAAGCAGGGTAACAAGAAAGGTACTGTTGTTTTAGCAAATTACAGCTGTCCGATATGAGGATTAAAATTCAAGAGGTGCTGTGAGTATCCTTAGTTGAATTTTAAGAGAAAGCAGCTCAGATAGAGCAATATTGCAGAGCCACAATTTATTATGACTATTCTTTTGGAAAAGAGAGTGTTGTGCTTTCAGTCTCGTATGAATTATATTGCTGCTGTTGATCTTATTGAACTAATAGTACTACTTAATCACTTGAAGCTTTCTTAGTCAGAATATTTTTGTTGTTTCAGGCACACACCTTGGAGAGTGTTTTTCCTCTTTCCGCAAGGGGCTTCTGAAAATACCAATGACTGGAAATAATGGCAAGTGTCCTTTTTCTTTTACAGTGATCCTAGTCTGGTTTAGTCGCTCCTTTAGTAAGCTCCACTACAGAGTATTTGTTGATGTATATCCACCACTTTTTTTCCAACAGCTACTTTGATGTGCGGTCTAGCATTTTTCCAATAAACTATTGCAGCAAGTATGGTTAACCCCACAAAGTTTTGATTTATGGACCTTTCTCCCTGGGCTGATTTTCTGGGATGGGTAACATTCCGCCAACAAGTGGGGGAGTGGAAAAAGGTAACTAAAAGGGTAAGTGCTAAAATTAAGCCCTGATCAGATGAGTACCTCATGCAATGCGAGAGAGTGCTCCCTGTCTTACTCAGTTGGGCTCCAAACAACAGTCATCAGGAGAAAGGGTTCAATCAATAGGTGCATTTGGAGCAGGGTATGGAACTTCAAAGTGACTCAGTAGCAGAGAGTACAAAGCAAATAGGTCCTCTAGGAAGCTTGGGGTATTACGGTCGATAAGCCACAGAAAATGAAGAGGATATGGGAGCAGCTGCTATCCTTTTGAGCCTTGTAGTACCGGGCCTTATGGGCCTGGTGGCGCAGGGCACGCCTTAAATCCCCGAGTTCACCTGCTTGTAAAACAGAGACACGAGACACTCCGTTGAGCATGGAAGCCAGGTTTATTAGCTGCAGCTAAGCACAGTTATCCCAGAAGTTACACACAAGGTAGGTTCTAAGGTGACTGCCACTTCAATCTGTGGCGCACAATCTTTTATAGGAACATATTTACAGCGTTTCACTCCTTACACATACAAAACGAACTAATGAGAAAAGTTGGAAAACAAGCTATCAGGTGTCTCAAATACGCCCCTCTCTCAGACCCCGTATGTTATACCTCCCAACAAATTAATCAGTGGTCGCATCAACAATCCCATTTTGCAGATGGTAGGACGTATTGTGCCTCAAAGGATAGTTGTGTAATAGGAGAATACAAGGAGAGAATAGCGAAGGCCAGTCGGATAAGATAATATAAGGAAAGAATATTAGAAGGCAAATAGTCGGTCGAGACAGGGATCAATCAAGCCAGACATGGATTAACAAACTCAGCCAGAACCTGACATCGGGTTTCTTAAACAAGGGTAGTGGAGTTACTCTTTAACTGAAAGGACACGCATCAGCTGGGAAAGGCAAAAACACACCGTCCGCCGTGCTGCCTGAGTGAGGGCAACACAAAATGGCAGCAAGACACAAAATGGTGGCTAGATACGAGATGAAGTCAGAAATCGAAGAACCTCAGTCCCTCCTTTTTCCATTACTCAGGCAAAACACCAGGGACTCAAGTTAATATGAGTCAATGTCAATGGCCATGAGGTCATCAAGCTGTTGCTGTAGCATCATTCTAATATTCTCTGTTTTCTTTGACACAGGCTTTGGGACACACATAGTGGCACAAAGACCATAAACGGCAGGTCCACACTGTACACAGAGACAACAGTAGAAAATTATTGCCAAAACCATTCCAAGGAAAGTTAGTATCTTCCATCCCCATGTGGACAGTAGTCCCCAAAACCATCCCATCACAGACCAATCTCCCGTGTCCTAATGTATAGACTCAGAGATGATATGTAAGTTGGAATATATAGCTTGGTATACCGTAGGGGCATTATCAGGAATCTAAATACATAGCATCTAGACCCGATCAATTTACAGACTCCTCCACGATCTGCAAGAATAATGTCTAAAACTATCCGATTTTGCAAAGTCATAAGGCGATCGGCCAGAAGTTCGGCTGTCAGATTACTCAAGGCTCCAGGTGTTACATTTATGGTAGCCTCAACAACACAAACTAATTGTCTGATGTCTCTGCTATTGGCCATTGGGCCCGAGAAAGGAAGCAACCCTTTAATAAAGTTACCTTCCTCTTGTCCTGCTGTGTCTTTCGAATCAATAACTCCCCTGCCATATCTCTTCCTATAATGACCTGAAGGGGCAGTATATGTTGGAGGAAGAAGAAAAGCCACATAACAAGTTCCTGAATAGTAAGTAGGAAGCCATGTATAGAATCTATCATGGCAAATAAAATATGTGCCTTGTGATGGCACTAATGGTGAGGGAATCTGAGGTGTATAGACATAAGTATGGGAACAGACACTCTTTTTCTGTTGGTTTTTAGCATTCTGGCCATTGTTCTGTAAACAGAAATGACCTCGATGAGGTACAGTTCAAGTAGGTGGGGATTTCCTTCCCCTAGCCTTATCTGTGAGGCTAGTAACATAACAGGTTATATTCCAGCCATCATATGCTCTTTTCTCATCCACAGGAATCTTGCTAATCTCAGCAATTCTAGCCATGGCCACTATTCCCTTTATCAAAGAACTATGACTGAACTCTGCTCCACCACCATATGGACTACCAGGAGGATACCGTAGTTGGTTCTGATAGACAATAGAGAACATAGCCAAATAGGCCCAAGCGGGGCCTTCATAGGAGAATGGAAGGACTAAATATGGCATACCTCTCTCTGTATTATGAGGCATGAGCCCACAGACCCAACAATCAGTGGTATTCATCACCAGTTGGTGCTGATGCAATAACTGAATAAATGAATTATTGAAATATTCTGTTCTCCTAATCTGTTTGTGTTCTGATAGTGTATTAAACCGATGTGGAGAGGCGGTGGTAAAGATAGATAAAGAGACAGAGGTTGGAACAGGTGATGGCTGTATAGCATAAACAACCCAACTTACACACGCTAATAGAGTACATAAACATATCAAGATACATAAAATTATGCCACATGGACTAACCATCAATTCTTTACATTTTCTTTTTAGCTGCGCATTTTTATCATCACTTTCCACTTTAATATCCATACTCTAAAGCGTTGCTCACAGCAATCTTCCTAGATCACTTAGCTGTGGTTGTTAGCCGTCCTATGACACTGCAAGTCCTGCAGACCTATGTCACTACTCAAGTCACAGCTTAAGACTCCTTCTGTTACCCTGCAACTTGATGGATAGTGGAAGAAAAACATTATTGTCTCTCAAAAATGTAACCAGAAAAATGGAAAAAGGAAAGTTCAATTGTCTTTGATTGCTCTTGGTTGTAAATGATACGGAGTCTTATTAGGGATTGTTTGGTACTTAAACTAAGTTTCTGGATTTGCTGTGTTCAAACGCAAATAAAATGGCACAGCTACTTGCAACACGTCGTCGTCTTCTTTCTCAGAGTTCGTTTGATCCAGACGTGCACTACTAAAAGGTACAAATCGAGGAACTCTTTTACCTTCACTGTCACTCATGCCCTTACGAACCCATTGAACATAAGGTTGGATGGAGTTACCTGGATCTGCGGAGGCCTCCGGCAAAGCGTTTTGAACCTGTTGATGAAGAACACATAATTTAGTGGTGAGGTCATGCAAATAGTCAATCAGCATTGGGTATGGGATGTCAGAGTACTTCTTAGGTCGAGGGACTCCCCAGACATTGGCTGGGCGCCCAAAAATGACCTCATACGGACTAAGACCTAGACGAGAATGCACAGTAGTTCTCGTGGATAAGAGTGCCAATGGTAAGGCATCAGGCCAAGCGAGACCCGTGCTGGCCTGAATCTTTGCCAATTTGAGCTTGAGAGTGCCATTGTAGCACTCTACCAAACCTGCTGACTGAGGGTGGTTTGCCGCATGGAATTTCTGCCTGATACCAAGACCTGTACACACTTTCTGCATAATTTGGCCTATGAATTCACTCCAATTGTCACTCTAGACAATGCGCGGCAAACCAAACCTTGGGAAAAATTCCTTCAAAAGAACCTTGGCAGTAGACAAAGCAGTATTGTCCTTTAGGGGATAGGCCTCTATCCATCTGGAAAAGGCGCACACTACCACCAGAACATACTTGAGGTTATTACAAGGCTCCATGTGAATATAATCATTTTGTAATACCTCGAAAGGGTACGTAGGGGGAGCAAAATGACCTGCTGGAGTTTGGGGTTCCCTTTCCTGGATTTTGCATTAAGTAAACAATGCAATGCTTCACCACATGTTCTGCACATTTAGGAATTCCTTCATTCTGCCATACTGGAGCCAAAAGTTTACATATGCCTTTTGCACTGATGTGGGCTAGACCATGCGCCATAGTAACTACAGGTAATACATAGGCGTCTGGTAACAGCCAACGCTGATGTTCTGACAATTCCATCCAACACCCATTCGCGTCCAACATTCCTGTACTTTCTCTCCACTTACTCAGTTCTTTCTCAGTAGCCTCTTCTTGAATCATTCTCACGCTTTCTATTGTGTCCTCACACATTCCTCCTTCTCTGACCCATCTTGCAGGACCCGCAACACACATGCAACTTGTAACATCTCTCGCTGTTTCCTTCGCTCCTTCATCTGCAAAAGAATTCCCCTGACCCACATCATCAGTAATCTTCTTATGAGCACTACACTTGATTATTGCTATTTGTGTAGGCAGAGCAAGTGATTCGAGAAGGTCAGTCACCAACTGACCATGCTGTATTTTAGTCCCATGGGAAGTAAGAGTCCTCTTTCCTTCCACAAATTACTGAAACTATGAGCCACACCAAAAGCATATTGGCTATCAGTGTAAACGTTCACTCTTTTTCCCTTAGCCAACACACATGCTCTTGTCAGGGCAATTAATTCAGCTGCTTGGACTGAATTCTGTGCAATGTGTGCTGTCTCTACAACTGTATGCAAGGTAGTAACAGCATAAGCTGCAGTCGTCTTGCCATTTGGAAGCTTGAAACAAGACCGATCCACCCATAGGATCCCATCCGGATCCACAAGTGGTGTGTCTTGTAAATCTATTCTACCTTTCGTTTCCTTCTCTGTTCGGAGAAAACAATCATGCTGTTTTTGAATGCTTTTTTCGTCCGGGATAGGCAACAATGTTGCTGGGTTTAAGGTATTACACCGCTTGATGTGTATATGGCTGGCCAAGAGCGTCAGCTCATATCCAGATAAGCGAGTACTCGTGAGGTGTTGTGTTTTTGTCTTATTCAAAAGGGTATCTACTGCATGTGGTACCATAACAACAAGAGTGTTGTCTAATACCAATCCAGCAGATTGGCGAATGGAAATTGCTGCCGCTGCTGTAGCTCTGAGACAACTAGGCAATGCCTTGGCTACTGGATCCAACGTAGCCGAAAAATAGGCACATGGCCGTTGCTTGTCTCCAAATTGCTGTGTTAACCCCTTAGGTGCGGGGAACATTCAGCGGTTGTCGCGTGCACTACCTCGCTAGTGCTGCGCACGTCCGCTGAATGTTCCAATCTCATGTGCTCAATGGAACGTTCCGCACTAGCGCAGAATATTTTCAGCGCTGGCAACGGGTTAAAACTGACAACGTACAACCTTCTCTTTCATAAACGTAAAGTGTGAAAGGATTACTGTATTCTGGAGTGCCTAACACAGGTGCAGAACACGTAAATCAGAAAAACTATTTTGACATTCGGCAGTCCAAGGGAGAGGTTGTTGTGTATCTTTCAACGTAAGTGCCAACAAAGGTTTAGCCAGCAGAGAAAAATTTGGAATCCATTGTCTACAATAAGCGGTAATGCCCAGAAAGGCACGTACCTCCCTTTGTGTGGATGGCACAGACATTTGTGCAATTGCTTGAATTCGTTCTGGGGTCAACCATCTTCCCTCCTTCGACAAGAGATGACCTAAATAGGTAACCTCTTGGCGGCAAAATTGCAACTTAGAGTGGGACACCTTATGATGCAGGTCAGACAAATGACGCAACAAGTAAACCGTCACATCCTTACAGACATCCTCTGAATCAGCAGCAAGTAACAAATCGTCGACATACTGAATCAAAGTGGCACCTGGAGGCAAAATGAAAGCATCAAGCTGAGATTTCAAAGCCTGACTGTAAATGGAGGGACTTTCACAACAACCTTGAGGTGCACGCTTGAACCGAAAACTTCGGCCTCCGAGAGAGAAGCCAAAAATATCTCTACTTTCCTCAGCAATAGGAATACAAAAGAAAGCATTCTTTAGATCGAGAACAGAAAACTATGCTGCTGAGGCGAGTATTATAGTAAGCAAAGCAGTGATATCTGGGACAACAGGAAACTGGGGGACAACAATCTTGTTGACCTCCCGAAGATCGATCACAAAGTGATACACAGGAGGCTGAGAGGGATCGATGCGTTTAAGAACAGATAGAACAGGACTGTTACAAACATTACCTCTTGTTTCTTCGACCACACCATTCTGAACTAGATCATAGATAATAGCCAACAAATCTCGTTCACCACCATTAGAATCTTGTACTGTGGAATACGTGGCAATCTAACATCAGGCTTAATAGTAACCACATAAGGAGGAATCTGCAGTAGACCAACATCATTCGGACCTGTAGCCCAAAGTGTAGCAGGAAGAGACTGCAACTCAGGCGGAAATTGATCTTTTGATAGATATGTAGGAGAAACCAATTCCTCACCCAAGGTAAGATGCACACCAGAGGGGGAACAATACAACGTTGCATGAAGACGTTTCAACAGATCCAAACTTAACAAGTTTTCTCCGCAACCAGTCATTAGAATAAAAGGATCTTCCAAATTGTAAGGACCAATCGAAAGAGGCAAAGGACAAGAAACTGGGTTAGCAACTGGGGCACCAGAAAAACCTACAGAAATGTTTGTTACGCCAGACAAAGGTGCCCCAGGGAGTTTGGAATGAATGATAGAACTTCTCATTGCACCAGTATCCAAAAGAAATGGCTCTGCAACACCCAAAGCAACAACTTCAACATAAAGCCCATTTTGATCCACTGGAACTGATACGACTCCCTTACTTTGTCCATGGCTGTCCTAACTAGAAGGAAAATCCTGAACCTCACCCTCAACACAATAATCATCATTGTAGTATTGCGCAGACTGAGTATTCTGCTGATCAAAATAATTCAAGGAATTCGGAGGGGGAAAGGAACGCTGTTCTTGAGGCAACACACCTCGCCCTCTAACTCTAGGTGCTGATTGAAAACCACCACGGCCTCTCGGCCCTGGAAATCCACCATTATGCTGCAATAAAACCGGACAACTATTCTTAAAATGGCCTTCCTCTTTACAATAGGCACACTGATTAGGACCAAGCAAAGGTCGTGGAACAAAAGGCTCAGGTTTCTGTAACAACCTCTGAAGCTGGGGAGGTTGCTGGAACTGACGCTGGCCAGAGCGAGGGGGATAAGCCTGCTGAAGAAGAACCTTCATTTTTATTTCCTTAGTCTTCTTCTCCATCTTATCTTTCTCTTCTTTATCCCTATTCTCGTAATACTGAGCAGTGGCTAATATCTGTGCAGACGAACAAACAGCCCAGGAACTTTCAGAATCTTTCAACTTATGCGACAATTCAGGAAGTAAATTAAATACAAATTTATCCGCAAATAATCGCTGTCCGCCTTCAGTACTCATATCCTGACCACTGTGATCAATAAATGTCTTCTTAAACCGAGTAAAGAAATCAGAGACACTCTCATCTTTCTTCTACTTACACGCAGTTAACTTATTCCAGTTAACGCGTAAGGCAGGCATCATCGTCTTTATTAAAGCAATGATCCTACCGGGCAACTGCGTAATCAAATCATCCGGCTTAGCACCACCCACTGGTGCTGCATCAGCAGCAGCTATAGCAGCCCAATTACCTCCTAAAGCTTGGTCGTGGTCCTCTCTATGAATCCGAGCCCACAATGCTTGTGGAACTACATTCCCATTTAGCATATCGATATCGGCCAAATTCATAATACACGCATCAACAGTCTGGGACAGCTCTTTATAATATCCCGCAGGATTTTTACGAGGGTCTGGTAGAGACTGTTTAAGTGCCAAAACTTCAGACCTTTTCCAGGGGACGTGTACCCATATACACTGGAAATGAGCAGGGACAGCCTGAACATTACCTGCCTGCGGAACCGCGTCCCTCCATACTGGAGGAACTTCTCGCATAGGGTAATTTTTTGTTCTCTGTCTAACTGCAGGATCGGGTTCAGGAATAGTCTGGGAAGAATATAAGGACCTAAAAGTAACAAGTGTCTTTATAGCACCCTCAGCTGCAGGACCCACAATGAGTCCTTTATCAAACCTGTCCTGTATCTCCAATAGACCCTGAGGAGTTAAATCCAACTCCATATCTTCCCATCCTTTAACAAGTGCGTCACACATGACATTAAAAACGTATCTCTGCGTAGGCGCATTCCACTGGAGAAAGGTACTCAAAATATCTGGTACACTATACAGCAGACCATTCATCATCCATTTATAACGAAGAGAGTCAAATACAACTTGTTCGTCCAAATCTGGAATTTGACTACGAGATTGTCTTCGAGAGAAAACAGGAGTCATATTAAAAGATCCAAAAAGAGGGGAGAAAAGACCAGAAACAGTGTTAACCAACCGACTACAAGTTGGGGAAGAATCAGACAGAAAAACTGGAGATGCAGTATTAAGCAAAGGAGGAGAAGGATCAGCTATCACAAGAGAACCTGAAGACGAAGGAGACTGAAGTACAGAAGTTGGTGGCAAAGGAGGTGCAGGTGGCAATGCAGGGAGAGGCGATTGCGGAGAAGCCGGAGCATCTGGCTGAACAACAGGTTGCTGGACAGGTGGCAATAATACGGGTGCATTAGCACCTGGCACATAAGGCGGAGGCAATCTCAGCAAATGGGACATTAAGGGATCTTCGTCAAGATCCTTATGCTGTGGAGAAGTAGACAACACAGGATAGCACCTATCGATTGTCATACAATGTTGTCTATCTGAGACCTCAATCGCTCGATCAGTCTCATCGTCTTTGAACTGCTGGGCAGCCTCTATGACCGTCATATCTTTTGTTTTCCTATCTCTTTTTTCTTGCTTAATTTCTCTCTCTTTGGCTTCCTTAGGCCAAAGGTGGAAAGAGTCAAAGATTGCTAGACGGGCTTTTCTCTTAAACAAAATTGCTTCCATATTATCTAGTACGTCGGGCTCAAAGCTACCATTTTGTGGCCACCGCAAAACACCATCTTTCTTCGTGTATCGGATCCATGCCTCATTAAAGGCAATGGGGCCAACACCATGTTTAGAATAGAGCTCATAAGTGGGAGTTCTAACCGGAGGAATCGGACATGAGTCCTCGAGCCGGGAATCCCTAGTACAGCAAAAACAACAAAGCTTCCTAAATCCGCACAGACCAGGCATTTTTAAGCACACTGGTCCGTTTACTAACTCCGAGGTGTGAATGCAAAGAACACAGTACAAATGTACTCACCCCTTGGCTTCGGCTATTGCAACAGTCGAATAACAAAATTTCATAAAAAAACAAAGAAGTGGGCGCTACCCACGAATACTTAACTAAATGGTCTTCTCACTCCAACAGAGGTCCGTCTAATGTCTCGCGATACCAGTCATCACCAGAGAGTCCAAGGCAGGGCGGTAGTCAGGACAGAAGTCGTCAGCAGCTGTCGGAAAGGAGAAGCCGCGCTGCAAAAGACCTTTGGTCCACTTCGACATACAGGGGTCGCTTGACGTGGTTCGCTAATTCCCTGGAATTTTCTTTGTGGGGCTTCTCATGACCCTCGGGTTGAACCGCTACCACTGAAACCGCCCCACGTTGGGCGCCTGTCGGAGAACCGGGCTTTATGGGCCTGGCGGCGCAGGGCACGCCTTAAATCCCCGAGTTCACCTGCCTAGTAAAACAGAGACACGAGACACTCCGTTGAGCGTGGAAGCCAGGTTTATTAGCTGCAGCTAAGCACAGTTATCCCAGAAGTTACACACAAGGTGGGTTCTAAGTAGACTGCCACTTCAATCCGTGGCGCACAATCTTTTATAGGAACATATTTACAGCGTTTCACTCCTTACACATACAAAACGAACCAATGAGAAAAGTTGGAAAACAAGCTATCAGGTGTTTCAAATACGCCCCTCTCTCATACTTCGTGTGTTACCCCTCCCAACAAATTAATCAGTGGTGGCATCAACAATCCCTTTTTGCAGGTGGCAGGACATATTTGTGTACCTCAAAGGATAGTTGTGTAATAGGAGAATACAAGGAAAGAATAGGGAAGGCCAGTCGGATAAGATAATATAAGGAAAGAATAGGAGAAGGCAAATAGTCGGTCGAGACAGGGATCAATCAAGCTGGACATGGATTAACAAACTCAGCCAGACCCTGACATTGGGTTTCATAAACAAGAGTTACTCTTTAACTGAAAGGACATGCAGCAGCTGGGAAAGGCAAAAAAACACAGTCGGCCATGCTGCCTGAGCGAGGGCAACACAAAATGGCGGCAAGATACAAAATAGCAGCTAGATACGAGACAAAGTCAGAAATTGAAGAACCTCAGTCTCAGGACTTGAAGTGCAGTCTACAGGCAAGCGAGCCAGCTCTTGTTTGCCTTGCAGATTGTCAATGAAAACCAATGTGTGGGACATAAAATAGCATGAACCTTCACTTATAGTAGTTTCTGGCCAGAGGAGCTTGACAGGAACCTTCTGGGCCATCAGAATATTGCTAAGTTTTTCTGCACCTGAAGTTAGACCCAGCTGCAATGCTGCTGTGAGACTTATCACTGTCTTGGACTAGAACCTTTGACATAACTAAGCAGCAGTTGTAGTGTCTTCATAGCTGTGTATATCAAATGATTTGGTGATAACTCCTGTTTCAGTTTGTCCATTCTCAGAATTCATGATCAAAGGTCAGGGGAGTAGGACCTGACTCTCAGAGCTCTACTTGGTATGAGTAGGAAGAAAGGCTCAACTCCAGACTGTGAGTAAATACTCTACATTGAGGCTGGCACTTCTAAATGTTAGTTTTAAATAGTTGATCAACTTTTGTGTTCCTGCACCCTGAGATAGTCAATGTTATTCGTGACAGTACATGCATTGCTCTGAAAGTGATAATTTCAGTCACACAATGGCTAATTTGCATTTGTTTCATAACCACGTGTTATTTGAAGTTTTTAACCTTAACCACTTGGGATTCAAAAGGATTTGGCAGAACAAATGGAATGATTAGCTTGCTCTTAGTAAGATCCATATTGGATGTTTGCATTTCTTCAATAACATCAAAAGAACACTCAAAGGACTAGCTCTATTTATAAAGGAAGAACATGGTGCCGATCTACGTAAATCAGCAGAATATATAAAGCTCTACATCCAAGAAGGCACCCTCAAATGGAAGGAAAGAAGTTAAGATTAACATTATACAGGTATGTTGGTCTAATATTGCACTCCCATGGAGTAGTTCTGTAAGGGGTGAAAGGGGTAAGGGTAGAGAGAGTGGGTAAATGACGTGGGAGAAATTTGATTTTACCTTCCATGGGATCATGAGAAGTGTAGGCATACAAAGGTATAGAAATGATCAGTTAGTCATTGGGGCAGCCTGTGTGTTAATAGATTCTGTTAGGCAGATATGCCATTTTACACATGCCTGTTAACAATTGAGCTAGAGATTATAATTTGCAAATAGGATCTACTAGTTGAGTAGGGAGGGTGCCTTGGGTGCCAATACAAGCAAAGGAATTTCCTCACCCCCAGGAGCGTTAGGAGAAAACTCCTGCAAAAGGGGCTCAGAGTATACCCTCACACCCCCCGTGCATCAGCACCTACTGCACTATTAATAGTGGCACACTTGGGATGTATGTTGCCTCTAATGTAGGCACTATATTTGTGGCATATTGTACATACAACTTCAGAGCTCACAGGTTTTCTCTTTCCTGAGCGGAGGGTCCTAATACAGGGCTCAACACATGCTGAGGTGCTGTGGGCCCCAGGCTTCTGGGAGGGTACACACCTGTCATCTTTGCCCTGCACCACCAGCATTTATTTAAAATGGTGCCAGGCAAACGCTCCCATTTATCTATGATATTCGGCTGTTGTGTCCATTATTGTTATTATTTATATATTTTTTTCAGGCTGAAAACTACTGGGATGATGTGGATTGTATTCGTCGTGCTGTGTTTAGCTGGTTCCATTGGTAAGTGAAAATTCAAGCGAAGTTGAGTGAGCAGTGCACATCTGCAGAATTCACTTTTTCAGTCGGAGGATAATTTGGTGCATCCTACTAATGCTATGAGATTCAGTCAGAAGTATAGCGTAAAAAAAAGTCAGAAAGAGTGTAGAAGGACAACTCCCAGCCTCCACAATGATCTAATTCAGTGATTCTTAACCGGTTGTCGGCGGACCTAGGGGGTCTGCTACACCTACTCAGGGATCCGCAACTGTTTCGAAAATGTAATGTTATTACTAAATTAATAAAATATATATACATTAAAAGAAAAATTCAAAGTTGAAAGTTTTAAAATACTACATTAAGGAGATGAAATTTGAAACTGGAAGTTAAAAATTAAGAGCCAGATGTCCTCGTGTTGCCATTGTATACTGCAAGGTGGCGTAAGGCAATGCAAGGGTTTAAGTCAGATTTACTAAGCCATACAGAACCACCTTGTGTGGCTTAATGAATGTGGAGTAACGTAACGCAGCAAAGGTGGCTCCCTTTCATTACTCAGCATTGGGGAGGCGTGCCATGGGTGAAGTGTGCATGTTTATCACAAAGCTGCTCATGGATGTTGCCATATTCCCAGATTTACTAAGACTAGTAAGACTGGAAATGCCTCAAAATGCTAGGCCTTGTCAACAGAGGCCTAGCTAGGGGACATATCTTTATTTTTCCCCATTCCTTCCTGTGTCTGTGTGCTTCACTCTGCAGCACATGTAGAAAGATGAAAATGCCTCTGAGGGTAGTTTTTTTGTAGGAGGGGGTCCATTCTTGCACAAAACAAACTTGCTTGTAATGCAGGCAATCTTGCACCATGGCACAAGGGTGCCTGTGCCTGTGCTACAATGCGTGTGCTAACGCAGAGAGACAGCAGGAAAGCGCTGCTTCTTAATTGAGAAGGCACATTCCTGATCTCTCCATTTGTTTGCAGCACAGCAAGTTGTTTTGCTGTACTGCACTGAGTCAAATCTTAGTAAATCTGGGCCTAAATTAGTAACCTTATCTTGATTTGCAGGAGCTGTACAAATGCAGCATACAGGTTCCAGTATGGACAACTGGTCGCTTCTACTGAAGAAGTACTGGTATGCATGGACAAAAAGACAACACAGGCTAGGAATAAAAAGTACCAAGTGCAAGGCTACAGTCACTTCATCTTTTAGAATCATACCCACGTTTTGAAAAACTCCACATTCCCAATAAGATGAAAATAACATTTTGATTTTCGCATAGTTTTTTGTTGGTGAACTAAATAAAATACTTCGTAATTTGTGCATTTGTTTGAGGCATAACCGTTTCTGTATTTTAGTGTATTATTTGGAGACTCAAATCGTGGAAATTGCTAAGGCTTCCAATAGTGAGTCAGTGAGGGTCCACAGATGTCCCAAAGTTAGGAACCACTGTTCTAATTGGTATTGCCAAGACCTGGAACCACCTCTCTCTCAGCATCAGACATACCCCCACACTGCAGGTCTTCAGAAAGAGCCTCAAGACCTGGCTCTTTGGATGAGGCGAAGCTGAGCGTATCCCCACTCCCCAGCGCCTTGAGACCCCTGTGGGTGAGTAGTGCTCTCCACAAATCCCTGATTGATATTTGAAGGAGCAGCAATATAGTCATAATGTTATGTTAAGCTTATCAAACATATTCTGCTCTAAAACATTATGCATTCATTTATTTTTGTACTGGGAATGATCAAATAATATATTTGGAATTCTACCAAACACCTGAATAAAGTATTTAGCTGAAGCCTGAGTCAAATAGTTAGTTTAATAAATAAAGTTTAAAACCAGATCAGCGCCATTTTAACAAAATTAAGCAACTCTAGAGATTCCTTGTATCTTTTGCCTAGGTTTTCGTACAAACATGAAAGCCAAAAACACACTTTTCCCAAATAAGTTTGATTTAGGTTTTCTTGAACATTTCGGAACCATTGCTTTTTACTGCGGTTTTTCTGCCAGCTCAGAAGAATTATAAAGTATAACTCTAAAAAAAGAAGATATAAGGGTATACATTTGTTTATCTCACCCTTCTCGGGCACAGCCCAGTACGCTCCTCCCCTCCTGTTTTCATTTTGCATGAATTTTAGCCGATCGCACAGTAGATACCTATCACCAAACCTATTTATTTGTTGTTGCCAGTTTACATCATTTGCTATTTTTTGGCCACTTGGCAAAAGTTTTGGCTGCATACCATTCATCATGTGGCTAAAAAATATATATTACAAAGACGTAAACGCCCATCTGCAGTTGCCACCACGATTCATAGAAATTGCCATTTACGTACCCTCCTCCCCCACTCCCTATCCCTATGAACAATTTGCCCCAAACCTAACAGAAAAGGAATTCAAAATACAAATCTTGAGTCTGCCAAATGGATCAAAACTGATGGAGGGGAGAAGGAGAGAATTACTTTTTGCATAGGGTATGTGTACCAATCACAGAAATGTGTGATGAGGAAGGTTTTAAAAGGAACTGCCCATTCAGCGGACCTGATACATGTCCCTTGCCAGAACCACGACCCTACATTTTATAAGACACACTGGTCGGGTAAGTGTGACTGATGCAAGGGAATTTACTGCACCCTTTGTTTCACCCCAGATAATCAGATTTTCATCACCACTTGCACTTTCAAAGCCAACCATACCAAACATAAATGTATAAGTAAAGTAAAAAAAGACTCCTTATTGAATGTGTATGAGACGAAAACCCAATCATCATGTTTGTTTGATATATAATGTACGTTAGGTATGTACTATTGCATGCGTGCAAGCATATATGGTTCTGGATATAGGGCATGGTGAGTGTATGGTAGGGCTGAGTGATTAACTAATCTTGTTATTGGTTTATCTTCCTCTTGCATCATCGCTTGCAGAAGGTTCAAGTGTAATGTGAATGAGAGACAGAATACGTTTATGGATTAGTGTCTACTTACTACAGATGTAATATATGGTATTTTATACTTTGTATGTTGGTAAAATATGCCTGTAAATGTATAATGTTGAAAATACTATATGGTGGGTATATAGTTTAATTGAGTGAGAATGGCAGGAATGGGAGCTATGGTTAAGCTCTTGCCATAAATTATGAATTTCGCGTCATTTTAGATCTTGTGCTGGAGCTACTATTACGTACTAGGCAATAATACTTTTCCTGTGCCTTCATTTTTTTCAGGGACTTTGGTATTGCCCTTTTTAGCCACTGTTTTTTCTGGGTCAGCCCCTTTGAGCCTCGCAAGATAACAGTGTCCTTCAGAATTAGGGGGATATTCCTGTCAATTACATTTGTGTCACAACATTTAAGTTCTGATATTTCTGTCTCCAGATTTTTATAACATTATATTTTGTCAAAAATCAACATTTCATGTAGGATACTGGAGGATCACATATGGTTCCCTGACGTAACATCTCCATGTCCATATATAGAAATGGTATCCCAATCACAAAATATCTGCAACCTGTCAACTGTGGCTTGTGGACACCTATCCTAAAAGGGTTTTTTCTTTTTTTTCCAATGTTAATTACCTTTATTTACAAACTCTTCACCAACTCCATACAGGAGGAAGTAATGCCAAAAAATCAATGGCACACAAGTGTTTACTCAAACGAGTATCAAAATTAAAATACATTGGAAGCGTTTTGATAGGCTATCAGGTTATCAGCCGCGCAATATAAATCCCGACTGGCTGATTGATTGATTGGAGGCAGTTTTCGTAAAGATAAGTTGCAGTATACACATATACATTTTTTCAAACAACTTTATTGGCAATTTAATATTACATATGGAACATTATAAGGAATAGTCCATACAGTGTCTTACTCAAAGGGTATATTTAAAGCTGACATTAGCCCATTCCATATACTATCCAGTATAATACACAGTTATATGACAAAGCATTTTTACACTATTCCTCAAACCCACTCCCTGTTATGAATCTCTGTTCTACTTATCTCCATATAATTTTCATATCAGCCAATATAATCCTTTAACTCCACCCTCTCCCTATTGGACATCTGCATTACCTCTTGTGTCAATGTGGTCTCCGGTCTGTCCAGCTCAATTTCGTATGTGAGTCTTAAATGGTTCCGTGTCTCTGCAGTCCTTATCTCTATCTACACGTCGGGGAACCTGAAGTCAGCAATCATTGCTGACCATGCTCTGATATCGTCTTCTAGTTTGTTGTCTCTATGGACTTGCTTCATTCCTACTTTTTCTGCCGTTGACCACTCACACATATCCTTAACCAACCTTCAGCCGTTCAATCGCAATTCGTCTTTTTGCTATTATTAACCCCAGCCACACACATTTCTGACTCAGCTTCCAATTTTTGGGTGTGGGGAGAATTTCTAGTAGTACTGTCTGAATCTCTCTGGGGATCTCCCGTCCTGTGGCTACCCGTACTTTCTGCAATACCTCCTCCCAAACTTTTACCATCAGCAGGCATGACCACACCACATGCAGGAAGTCAGCCTCCGCTTCCCTGCATTGGGGGCACACACTGGACTCTTCTGGATATATTTTGCTCAGTACTTTAGGAGTGCGGTAAGCTTGATGCACCAAATTATAATGTATTAGTTTAAATTGAGAGGTAGAGCACCCCAATTTTGCCCCTTCATGTACTCTGACCCACTATTTTGCCGTCATAGGTTCTCCTGTTGCCACCTCCTATCTTGCCTGAATGGGGAGTGGTTTCCGTGGTGGGTCATCTCATATTGCCTGGTATAGGTGTTTTATCATATGTCACCCTTGGGCCATGTACAGCGTTACTTGCAATGCTCTAGTTATGGGGGAGCTCAACTGGGAATGACGGCCATAGCTCGCAGGCCACGCCGGACATCTTTGCATATTGCAAAAACTGGCCTCTGTCCAAATCAAAGGTGGCCTCCACATCTTCCCTTGTCACAAACTGGCCATTATGGTACAAATCTCCCTTCGACAGGCATCCCCGTCCTTCCATTTGTGAACTGACATTGATTCAGCGATCCTTGCACATGGTGGTATTACCCACAAAGATGCAAGCGGTGCATATGGTGCATGTCTGACCACCTTTCTTACTGTGGTTTCCCACACCTCAGCAAGTTGATGGATAATGTGAGGAGAGTCCCTGGGGACCCCTTTACCTCACATTAATATTTCCTGCAGGGGGCAAGGCCTGAGGCATCAAGATGGCGGTCGCACTCTAAGAGTGCTCCAGACTCCTCCGTCATCTACCTCGCATCCCGCTGTCTGCGGCTGTCATCCGTGCTCCATACCTGCTCGCAAGGATCCCCTGGAGGGCACATGTTGCTCCGGTGCACCCGGACTGTAGATTCCAGGCTTCAGGTGCCTTACTGGGATCTGGACTACAAGAGGCCATGGGGCCACAACATGGCAGACTCCACCAAGCTCCACAGGAGACCCTAGTCTGGGACACCCATGCGCCCTGTCGCATCCGACAGGTGCGGCTGAGGCTGTGGCTGTAGGTCCTCTGTGCTATCAATGGTGGTAACTGGTAGGGGACACTAACCTCTCGGGTGGAGGGTGGGATCGGCTGCCTTGGCCGGACAGTGGGAGATCCCAGAATCGGGCCTCCCTCCATCCCATGCCTTGGAGACATCGCCCACAGACAGTGCAAGCCTCATAGCCCTGGCCTTCAGGAGGGCCTCATCGTGCCTCTACCCAACACTGGAACCATCATGGTGGGCACATGTTGCCCCTGTCCTTGAGCCTGAATTTTACCTCCCACATTGGAGGGCTTTGCCGGCAACTAGAGTGCCTGACATCACAGCCATCTGCCCCCTGTGGAGTGGCTTCCAATCCTGCCTTGTGGCCTTCAACCCAGGTGCAGTCGCACACTCCTCTTCGGGGCATCTGACTGTCTTTGGTCTCATCCTCCTGGCTCCAAGAGTTCCAACTAGTGCGCATCCCAATGCTGACCATGGGGAGAGATAAGGCCTCTAAATCTGTGACCACCCCGACACAAGCGAAGATCGATCGGTTCACCACATCTGAACATGACCCCTCTGGGCAGATGGATGGAGTCCTCCCCTTCCGGGCAAAGACCTGGCAACCATCTTACAGGCAATCAGCGTCTCCCAGGCTTCAGTGGAAGGGAAGATTGGGGAAGTCAAGATGGACGTACCCCTCCTCCTGCAGGACCTCTTCAACCCCACAGCTTGTATAATGGAGGCTGAAACCTGCATCTCAGTGGTGGAGGATGATATCCTTCAACTGAAAGAACGAGTGCCTCCTCCATGCTCAGAGACCAAGGAACTGCATTCACGGTCCAAAGATGCGGAGAACCGGGCACGCCGGGCACACCACAACAACCTTTGCCTTGTAGGGTTTCCTGAGGGGGTCGAGACGAACTAGGTAGCCACCTTCGTGGAGACCTGGTTAAATCATGGATGCCCATAAAAGCCCTCTCGGCATGGTTCGTGGTGGAGAGATCGCATTGATCTCTCGTACCGAAGCACCTGTCGGGGCTCCACCTTGCCCTATTATACAGAAAATCCTTAACTTCAAGGACCGAGACGCTATATTGCGCAAGGCACGCTCCCAGGGACATCTCAAGTTCCAAAACCATACTATTATGATTTTCCCGGATTACACTAAAGAAGTGTAAGAACAACATCGCTCCTACACGGATGTTAAAAGGAAAATGCGATCCTTGGGTCTGAAATACCAGCTTCAGTTCCTCGCACGCCTTCATGACATTTTTCAAGGAAAGTGCACTCTTTGACTCGCCCCAGGCAGCCTGGACCTGGCTTATGGAGGAACGTCCTCTCCTGCAGTGGCAAAACTTGTCCCCCAGGCAATCTGGCTCTCAGTCCACAAGGCCTCAGTCGCCAGGGCACCAGCGCCGACAGCACACACAATCTCGCAGGAGGCGCCAGTCCCAGGTAGCGGCTTCCAGATCAGTGAGCCTGGTTGCCCACAGAACCAAGACTCTTCAAGGCCCTTAGGCTCTCCTCCCCGCCTCAGGCACCCTTCAATTGGCATACCATCCCTGGCTCCTCCGTTACCAGCTCAACAAGGCTCAACAAGGGTGGATGCAAACCTTCCCCGCAGCCCAACTCTCTGAGAAGCCATGGGGCGCTGCCTAAGTGCAGTTTCTGCGGGACCACGTTCCGCCCCCCTCCCCCGGGGCGTGGAGCAATGGCAGACTTCTGTTCCGCTTCACTGTACTTCTGCTGAGACATTGCACATCCGTCTACATGGAGGGGTCCTACACGCAACTCAACCCGAGCATTCTAGTTTGGTTCTTGTTAAGGGGAATGACAGATTCTGTTCTCGAAGTATAGGTTGAGGGGAGGGGGTGAGAGGAGAGACCAGGATAGTTTTTCCCATTGTTGTTGTTTTTTATTCTTTGGTTGTACCAAACATCACAAGACATTTTCTGATAATCTCTCATGGGGTATACAAGGCCCCTGCACAAGCGCCCTTCCCCATAGGTGTGAACCCCCATGTGTACCCACGACTTTGTACGCAGCTGCACACTGCCACTATCCACACCAGCTGCCATGACTGACAGACCCGTTCCAAGGGCCTCCCTTTATGTTCTGTCCTGGAACGTCAACAGCCTCCTAGATGGACTTAATTGGATGGCTGTCGTATGATTTGCGCAGCTCTTCAGTATAGAGGTCCTCCTACTTCAGGAAATGCACTTGCTGGGTAATCACTTCCCCTTCCTCTGCCCCTTCCTGGCTCACTACAGTTATGACAGAGTGTGGCACTCTGACTTAGCCTGGGGTTCCCGTGTCGTGGCTATCCTGTTGAAACGCACCCTTCCCTTTGAGCTCACATGAGTTATTCATGATCCCCAAGGATTGTCGGTGGCTCACTGGGTGGTAATCCCCTGAATCTCATATCCATGTACTCACCCCCCTCGATGCACAAGGCGACCATGAAACATTCCACTGCCTTGCTGACCTTCTTGCCCCTGGGAGTCATTATCATGGGAAGCAACTTCAACGCTTTCTTCTCTCTAGCCCTTGACACAACAAGAACCTCATCCACCCCTAGACTTGCGCAAGCGCAGCAATAAACAAACTGGTCTGAGTCACTAGGCCTCAGCGATGCATGGCGTGTCTGGCACCCTCAAATCAAACAATTCACTCATACCTCTGTGGCTCACCACACATAGGGGTGCATACATGCAATTTCTGTCCCGTCATCTGACTGCATCATGATTCAAGTCATCCGTATTCTCCCCAGGGGTATTTCAGATCATTCTCCGGTGCTCCTTAGAATGCCCCCCCCCCTTCGGCATGTCCAATATGGAGAATGAACAATTGGTTTCTACAGGATAAAGAATTTGAATAATGATTCTATCTAGGTTCCTCTATGTCCTCCAGAATACCCCCTTTTGCTTTCTTAGGGCCTGGTTTTGAGAACTAGACAGTATAGCCACTAAGTTCCTATAGGGGAGGGGGAAGGCATGCTTGGCTCTGACCCTATGCCGGATTCCTCCATTTGAAGGGGGCATGGGGATGATGCACTTATACTTGTACTACCTAGCTACTCGCTTACTATCCATACATGACGGGTTTAATGGGGGCTTGTCTAACCATGCCTTCAGGCTGAGATTGAGCGAATTAGGTCTGTCCAAATTCCAATCTCTGATGTATGTGGAGTCCATTACATCCACCTTACCAGACGTAGCATGCTCTGTGCTGTTGGCCTGGCTGGCAGCACTGCATCATACTCAATGGACACGCAAACTGACTCAGTGCACACCTCTCTGGAATGACAATATGCTCTGAGAGGTCAGCGGGCCACAGGGGTTTAGGTCATGGGACCTTATAGGAATCTCGCAATTGGAAGATGTTTGGGCGAGCGGCGTATGCGTTCCTTCCAGGACCTCCGAACCCAGTACTCACTGCACCCATCACAGTTCAACAAATATCTCAGCTGCGACATGCCCTCCACATACATATATCGGACGACAATCGGATCCCAGAGTACAGCCCTCCTGAAGCGCAGACCTTGCTGGGTGACCTGGGGAGGGGGGTATCTCCCACATTTACCGGACACTGATTAACAACACCAGACCTCATCATAACTGCTTCGAAGGCAGTGGGAGAAGTGGGTGGGTGCTTTGGAGGATGAGGACTGACGTAATGCTCTCATGGCACCCAAAACAGTGACGCATCAGCCAAACTCTGATTGGTCCAACTATACTTCTTGCACGCTGCCTACCTGACCCCAGTGCACCTCCATTGGGCGTGTTTTTACCTGAGCGCTAGGAGGTGTGGTCATGACCCGGATGATTTTTCGCACATGGTTTGTGCATGCCCCCATTTTGCGCAGTTCTAGGGTGACATCGAGGAAGACTACTCATGGAAATATTGGGGTAGGAAGTCCCTCATGACACACAACATTTTCTCTTGGGGATTTCAGAGGGTTTGGATGGGACTAGAAATGAAAAATTATTTTTCAAGATGGCATTGGTAGTGGCTAAGCGAGATATAGCTGCATCTTGGAAGTGTCCAGACCTGCCCCGCTCTAGGAGGTATTATCAAGGAACAAGGGTCCTTATTATAATTCGATAATCATAAACAATATTAAATTATAGACAGAAATCTGTACTATAAGAAAACATGTGTCCAGCCGGACACTAATTTAATCAATGTGCAGATATACATAGGATAAGGTGAACTATTATACAGTGGGAAACAGTCCTGCATCCATTACATATAACACATACGAGACACAACAAGGGATAGAAAGGAGATATTTTACAGGCAATTAAGTGTAGAGGGAGGCGCTAGTACAAACATATAAGTTAGCCTAGCTGACCTCATGTAAAATACACAAATGAGTAACACAATGGGAAACTTGTGTGTGAACACATAAACTGACGACGGCGTTTCGATCATACATAAAATTAGGGATCATCATCAGGACTAACAATACATTGCCTGAATGTGTGAGCCTGTTGAGAGAGGAAGCAAAAGACAAGGGACAAGATTCAAGATTTAACCTGTAACCTGTATAGCAATGCATTACTAATTGACCATGCCATACTTAATGTGAAACCTTCCATCGTGCGTGAATTGGGTTGTCAGTGCCACGCAGTCCTGATAAAATTGTGTAAATTGTGACATAATTGTGAATACAACCACAGTACAAGGGTGGTGTAGGAAATCAAGTGGTGAGTAAGTGGTGAAGGAGTATGCATACGGGGATGCCTGGGAGAATTAAGGTGGATCTGGTGCAAGGGATCTCACCTAATGATGGCTGTTGTCGAAGGGTAAGGGTAACGCGGACTGTGTGGGTGTCCAGGGGGCCTTGGCCGCTGGATCTGTAAGGAGGGTAATGGAATAAGTACGAGTCGAGGATGAGGACTGTTCATTAGGCCATTAATACAGAAGGGAGCCTGTTTACCTGGGTAACGGATGACGGAACTCTCATCCAAGCGTATTTAGTCGATTAGACTGGAGGATTAGGCAGATAATGCGCGGGCCTTTTTATTGGTCTAAGGGAACCAAGGGGATGCATTAGACTTGGGTAGGTAAGGGTAAGTCTCCGGGTGTGGGGAGTGTGAGTGCAAGGCTTACCCGATTCAACATTTTTCCGAGTTGCGAGCGGTAGCTCTTGGAGGAATGTAATTAGAATTAGAAGCAAGGCAAATCCCATCAATCACGGGAAATGTTGCCAAGGAAACTAGGAGGAAGGTGGAAGGGGTGTTAACACCATCGCTGCTAATGGTTTTCCCCTCCTGTGCTGCTCCTTCTGGATTCCCATTGTTCATGACGAGCTCAGCTCGTCATGAGTGTATGAGAGGGCTATATCATGACGAGCTGAGCTCGTCATGAGTGTCGAAGGGGTTAAAGAGCACTCCGAAATTAGAGGAGGCGGCGCTGGTTACAGAAGTGATAGGCTTACCCAGTTCGGAAGTTTTCCGAGTTGCGAGCAGAAGCTCATGGAGGAATATAATTAGAAGCGAGGCGAGTCCCATCAATCACTGGAAATGCCGCCAAGGAAACTAGGAGGAAGGTGGAAGGGGTGTTAAGGAGCACTCCATCAATTGGAGGAGGGGGCGCTGGTAACAGATGTAGCCAAGGCTGGAGAAGGGTAGAACGGCGAGGCTTACCTTAGTGTTCCGAGTGGAACATCCTAATTACGCTGCCGGGCTCGATGGCTCATGTCAGGGAACTGAGCATAGAGCCGCGCGGTGGTTATAGTCCGTGTAGTGATCCCGGCCATCTTGGTTGTGGCGGAAGCTGCACGTCAGGCGTGCATGAAAACCACGGCGACCATCTTGAAGGTGGCGCGGTGAGCCTGCGTCGTGCTATTACTTACCTTATGACCCAATGGGGCCTGTCAGTGTTTTATGGGCTTTGTGAGTTATAGAAGGGGCCTTGCAAACCTCCTGGCCAAAATCATGCAGGTCTGGACATAAGGTAACTGATGGTGGCGGCCATGGTGGAACAGGTAGTGCAGGGGTATTGGCTGTGCAAGAGATTGTGTGTGAGAGGCAAGTGTGACCTCTGGGTTGGGGAATAGGGAGTAGGGCGGGCAAGGATTAGGTGTGAGAGACAAGTGTAACCTTTATGCAAAGGGAATAGGGCGGGTTAAAAATTACATAAGAGTTCGATAAGAGGGGTAGATAACCAAACCACCAAAATAAATGTGTATTTATGCAGTAAAAATGATTTATGATTAACAGAAGGCCAAACTGTACAGTACTGAAAAGGATAATTTTCCAATGTTACAAGAGGGATGTCCAGTCTTCATTTCGGTTAAGTCCACTTTTTATACTGTCCATAAGTATGATCATTCTTAGTACCTCTTTGTTCAGTAGGAGAGACATGTCG
Organism: Lissotriton vulgaris; assembly: GCF_964263255.1. Lineage (NCBI taxonomy): Eukaryota > Metazoa > Chordata > Amphibia > Caudata > Salamandridae > Lissotriton > Lissotriton vulgaris. The sequence continues at coordinate 454,984,535 of NC_141696.1, read as the reverse complement.
CCTCCACGTCGGGGTAATTTCAATGCTTTAAGTACAGTCCATTTCATGTCATTTTCAGTATGAGTCTCTTGCATGTAGTGATGAACCAAGGGGGCGTTTTGGGTCTTGCAACGGACCCTGCTTCGATGTTGCCCAATCCTGGTTTTAATCGTTTGTTTGGTTTGGCCAATATATATTTTTGGACAAGGGCATTGAATAAGATAAATAATATCACTGGTATTACAGTTGGTAAAGGATTGGCAATTTATCTGTTCATTGTTGAAATTGAAGGATTTGCCTTCCATAGTGTAATCACAGACATTATATGAACCACATTTTGCATGCCGTACAAGTGGGGTTTGATTCCAATGTGAATATAATGTCAGGCACTGTGGGGGGCTTGGGAGTGCTGTCCTAACTAGATGTTCCTTGAGGTTGGAACTTTTGCGCAACGCAAATATTGGACGCTCAATCTTAAGGGTGCCAGCATTGAGTAGGGGCCAATGTTTCAGAATGGATTTTGTCAGGGAATTAGATACTGTTGAAAAGGTAGTTACAAAGGCAATTTTGGTGCTCAGATATTTTTGCTTAGGGCAGAGAAGGGCCTCTCTAGGACAGTACCAGGCTCTTTTTGCGGCCCTACGTACTAATCTCTTAGGATAGCCTCTATCTTTGACTTTATTAGATAATATCGAAGCTTCCATAAAATAGTCCTCTTTAGCAAAACAGTTCCTCCTAATTCTAAGGAATTGGGAGTATGGTAGTGAGTCCCTAAGTGCTCTGTGGTGGTTGCTTGAGTAGTTCAGCAGAGTGTTGCGTTCTGTGGGTTTTCGATATAATCTGGTATGGAGACAACCTTCAGAGTGATAGATGGTTAAATCAAGAAAGGAATTGGAAGATCTGTCTACTGTGCTGGTGAATGCCAAGCCTGAGCAATTATTGTTAAGCCAGTGAATGAATTGTTGGAGAATGTTAAGGTCTTGATTCCAAATGAGAAAAATGTCATCAATATAGCGTCTCCAAATGGAGATAGCAGATGAGAACAGGTTGGTAGAGGAGAGTATAGTATGTGTCTCAATGTAGTCCATAAACAATATCGCCTAATTGGGGGCAAAAATTGCCCCCATGGACGTCCCCTTAACTTGCTGGTAAAAATGCTGATCAAAAGTAAAAAAAGTTTCTGGTGAGACACAGTTCCAAATGTTGTAAAATAAAAAGTGAAGGTACTCAATGTGGTCTTGGTCTGGATTCGAGAATGCTCTGTATGACTCGCATGGCATCTGTCTGAGGTATATTAGTGTACAGCGATTCAACTTCTAATGTACACAATAATTGATTACTGTCAGAAAATGGGAGTTCTTCAATGAGATTGACCATCCCCATATTATCTCTCACATAGCATTGGATGATGGGCACAAAATCTTTTATGAAGAAGTTGACAAAGTGACCCAGAGGCTCCAAAATGGACCACATCCGGACACTATTGGTCTTCCAGGTGGATTAGTGATACTTTTGTGGACCTTGGGAAGGGTATAGATTACTGGGATTCTGGGTGACTTAACATTGAGAAACATGAACTCTTTTTGGCTAATAAAACCTGAATCCAAGGCCTATGTAGTTATTTTGGAAATGAGACCATGCAATTCCTTGGTTGGGTTGGTGGGCAGACTCATATAATGGTCAGTATTTGCAAGCTGTCTTAGGATTTCAGTAGAATAGGTCTCTCTGTCTTGGAGGACAATACCACCTCCCTTGTCGGCACTTTTGATAATAAGTGTGTCAACAGATTTTAGGGTTTTGATAGCTTTCTTTTCTTCCAGAGGTAAATTATAAGGAATGTATTTCTTGGTTTCCTTAAGAGATGTAAAGTCTTCGGTGACCATTTTTTCAAATGCAATGACTTCAGGTGGAACAATACCCGCTGTGGGGGAAAAAATAGATGGTGGCCTAAAAGGTGTATTAGAAATGGTCAAAAGTGAGGGAGTAACTTGGAAGACAGCCTCTAGACTCACCCTTTGGAAAAACCTAAGGATTTCTGTATGTAAATCAAGAAAGTTAGTGGGTATGGTCGGTACAAAAGAGACCCTTTTTGAGGAGAGATGTTTCAGCATTGGAGAGATTGTGTTTTGACAGATTAAAGATGGGGATAATCTGTGGATTGGGTAAATTGTCAGTTTGTAGTCTCACCATTGATAAAACTTTTGGCGAGTCTGCCGCTCTCCTGGCGGGTTGTACCATTGTGGCACTCGCTTCACTCTGCATTGTGTTGGTGTTTCGGGTTGGCATCTGGCTAAAAAATTGCTCCTATTCGGGCCTTAGTTTCTACCAGAGGTGCCTTGGGTTTCTGTAGAATCAGAATTGTCTGAGGAGTCAATGGAGGAATCAGAAAAGCCTACTAAAGTTTGGCGTTGATTGAAACAGCCCCAGAGTTTATTATTACGAGGGTTTGAATATGATCTGTTGGTATAGACGTCTTTCTGGTGGTATGATAAGTAGTTTTAATGTGGTAAGACTTAATGTCTTTTTTCACTTTGTTAGTTTTTTTGTTTTGTTCAATACTGTAGAAATCGTCTACAGTTTTTTGCACTTGGTCAAGTAGTATTTTTGCTTCAGGGACTGGATTGGTCTCTTGAAGTTTCTTCTCAATAGTGTCAATCTTTATTGTAAGGGCTGTCAGGGTCTCAGTGGCAATTTCGATACCTAACACAAGCAAATGTCTAGAACAGGTGGTACCAATGTGGCTGAAGTTATGGATGTATTTGGGATTGTCAGTAAATATCCCAGGGATAATACGAACTTGGAGTCCAACTGGGATTATATCTGCTTTTAAGTATTGCCTCAGCATTAGAGTCATTAGTTGCAGGCGAACCTGTTTTTTCCGCAATTTCTCTAACTGGTCTGGAAGTGTAGAAGTGACATTGGAAGGGGTAGTGTCAGTGGGATCAGAAAAGAGGGAGGGTCCTTCACAGATCTTTTTTATGTATTCATCTGAATACAATGGGGCAAGGTCAGACATGCTATGCAACAGGTAGAGGATTAACGAACAAGGGTAGAGGTGAACAAAAATTATATATACAGAGGTACAGGAAGACCCACTTGGGAAAAATGGTAGGATGGGAGCTAAGCCCTTGCAATCCGGCGATTAATATTATCAATGGTAAGACTACAAACTGGCATTTTACCCAATCCACAGATTATCCCCATCTTTAATCTGTCAAAACACAATCTCTCCAATGCTGAAACATCTCTTCTCAGAAAGGGTTTCTCTTTTGTACCGACCATACCCACTAACTTTCTTGATTTACATACAGAAATCCGTAGGTTTTTCCGAAGGGTGAGACTAGAGGCTTTTTTTCAAGTTAATCCCTCACCTTTGACCATTTCTAATACACTTTATAGGCCACCATCTATTTTTTCCCCCACAACGGGTATGGTTCCACCTGAAGTCATTGCATTAGAAAAAATGGTCACCAAAGACCTTACATCTCTTAAGAAAACCAAGAAATACATTCCTTATAATTTACCTCTGGAAGAAAAGAAAGCTATCAAAACCCTAAAATCTGGCGACACACTTATTATAAAAAGTGCCAACAAGGGAGGTGGTATTGTCCTCCAAGACATAGAGACCTATTCTACCGAAATCCTAAGATAGCTTGCAAATACTGACCATTATATGAGACTGCCCACAACCCAACCAAGGGATTGCAGGGTCACATTTCCAAAATACCTACAGAGGCCTTGGATTCAGGTTTTATTAGCCAAAAAGAGTTCATGTTTCTCAATATTAAGTCACCCAGAACCCCAGTAATCGATACCCTTCCCAAGGTCCACAAAAGTGTCACTAATCCACCTGGAAGACCAATAGTGTCCGGATGTGGCTCCATTTTGGAGCCTCTGGGTCACTTTGTGAACTTCTTTATAAAAGATTTTGTGCCCATCACCCAATGCTATCGAGAGATAGTATGGGGATGTTCAATTTCATTGAAGAACTCACATTTTCTGATGGTAATCAATTATTGTGTACATTTGAAATTTAATCGCTTTACACTAATATACCTCAGACAGATGCCATGCGAGTCATACAGAGCATTCTCGAATCCAGACCAAGACCACATCGAGGACCTTCATTTTTTATTTTAAAACTTTTGGAACTGTGTCTCACCAGAAACTTTTTTACTTTTGATCAGCATTAATACCAACAAGTTAAGGGGATGTCCATGCGGGCAATTTTTGCCCCCAATTTGGCCATATTGTTTATGGACTACATTGAGACAAATACTATACTCTCCTCTACCAACCAATTCTCATCTGCTATCTCCATTTGGAGACGCTATATTAATGACATTTTTCTCATTTGGATCAAGACCTTAACATTCTCCAACAATTCATCCATTGGATTAACAATAATTGCTCTGGCTTGGCATTCACCAGCACAGTAGACAGATCTTCCATTTCCTTTCTTGATTTAACCATCTATCACTCTGAAGGTTGTCTCCATACCAGATTATATCGAAAACCCACAGAACGCAACACTCTGCTGAGCTACTCAAGCCACCACCCCAGAGCACTTAGGGACTCACTACCATACTCCCAATTCCTTAGAATTAGGAAGAACTGTTTTGCTAAAGAGGACTAGTTTATGGAAGCTTTGATACTTTCTAATAAACTCAAAGATAGAGTCTATCTTGAGATTAGTCCGTAGGGCCGCTAAAAAAGCCTGGTACTGTCCTAGAGAGGCCCTTCTCTGACCTAAGCAAAAAGATCCGACCACCAAGATTGCCTGTGTAACTGCCTTTTCAACTGTATCAGATTCCCTGAGAAAATCCATTCTAAAACATTGGCCCCTACTCAATGCTGGCACCCTTAAGATTGAGCGTCCAATATTTGCGTTCCGCAAAAGTTCCAAACTCAAGGATCATCTAGTTAGGGCTGCACTCCCAAGCCCCCGACAGCGCCTGACATTAGACTCACATTGGAATCAAACCCCACTTGTAGGGCATGCAAAATGTGGTTCATGTAACGTCTGTGATTACACTATGGAAAAACCAAAGGGGATGATGGATGGAGCATTGACAATACATACACTCACCCCCAGTCAACTGATCTGGGTTTAATCCATCACCGTTCTTTAGCTCACTCCGCCACCCCAGTTCAGACATGGCCATATGCAAATCAGTCGGACCCTGTGCCTCATGGGAACAGTCCAGCTCTAACTGCCAAGCCATGTCTTCCCTGGACCGGAATCAAGCTTACCAGGACCGGTTTCTGGCATTACAGCCTTCTTTAGCCGGGCCTGCTTGAATCCAGTGGCAAAGTGAGCAAGGGACTCACGTCTGAGCAAACCCAGCCAACTTAGGATGGACAAGGAAAAACCAAAGGGGATGATGGGTTTAATCCGTCACCGTTCTTTAGCTCCGCTACCCCAGTTCAGACATGGCCATATGCAAATCAGTCTGACCCTGTGCCTCATGGGAACAGTCCAGCCAGTGAGCTAAAGAACGGTGATGGATTAAACCCAGTTCAGCTCTACTCCCTATTCCCCAACTCACCGCACCACCTTCAAGATGGCCGCCGTGGTTGCCATGCACTCCTAACGTGCAGCTTCTGACAGAACCAAGATGGCCGGAATCACTACGCAGACTATAACCACCGCACGGCTCTATGCTCAGTTCCTGACATGAGCCATCGAGCCAGGCAGCGGAATAGGATGTTCCACTCTGAGCACTAAGGTAAGCCTTGCTGTTCTACCCTTCTCCCGCCTTGGCTACATCTGTAACCAGCGCCGCCATCTCCAATTGATGGAGTGCTCCTTAACACCCCTTCCACCTTCCTCCTAGTTTCCTTGGCGCCATTTCCAGTGATTGATAAGACTTGTCTCGCTTCTAATTATTTTCCTCCATGAGCTTCCGCTCGTAACTCTGAAAACTTCCGAACTGGGTAAGTCTATCACTTCTGTAACCAGCGCCGCCTCCTCCGATTTCGGAGTGCTTTTTAATACCCCTTCCACCTTCCTCCTAGTTTCCTTGGCGGCATTTCCAGTGATTGATGGGATTTGCCTCACTTCTAATTCTAATTACATTCCTCCACAAGCTTCAGCTCGCAATTTGGAAAGCTTCCGAACCGGGTAAGCCTTGCACTCACACTCCCCACACCCGGTGACTTACCCTTACCTACCCAATTCTAACGCATCCCCTTGGTTCTCTTAGACCTACAAGGCCCGCGCATTATCTGCCTAGTCCTCCAGTCTAATCGATGAATGCGCTTGGATGAGAGTTCTCTTATCCGTTACCCAGGTAAACAGGCTCCCTCCTGTATTAATGGCCTAATGAGCAGTCCTCATCATCGACTCATACTTATTTCTTTACCCTCCTTACAGATCCAGTTGCCAAGGAACCCTGGACGCCCACAAAGTCCGCGTTACACTTACCCTTCGACAACAGCCATCATTAGGGGAGATCTCTTGCACCAGATCCACCTTAATTCTCCGAGGCCCCACCGTATCCGTACTCCTTCACCACTTACTCACCACTTGATTTCCTACACCACCCTTGTACTGTGGTTGTATTCACAATTATGTCACAATTTACACAATTTTATCAGGACTGCTTGGCACTGACAACCCAATTCACGCACGTATGGAAGGTTTCACATTAAGTATGACATGGTCAATTAGTAATGCATTGCTATGCAGGTTACAGGTTAAATCTTGAATCTTGTCCCTTGTCCTTTGCTTCCTTTCTCAACAGGCTTTAACATTCAGGCAATGTATTGTTAGTCCATTTGATGATACCTTATTTTATGGAGGATCGAAACTCCGTCAACAGTTTATGTAGTCACACACAAGTTTCCCATTGTGTTACTCAATTGTGTATACTACATGAGGTCAGCTAACTTATACTTTTGTAATAGCGCCTCCCTCTTCACTTAATTGCCTGTAAAATATCTCCTTTCTATCCCTTGTTGTGTCTTGTATGTGTTATATGTACTGGATACAGGACTGTATCCCACTGTATAATAGTTCACCTTATCCTATGTATGTCTCCACATTGATTAAATTTGTGTCCTGCTGAACACATATTTTCTTATAGTACAGATCATTGTCTGTAATGTATTATTGTTTATGATTATCGTATTATATTAAGGACCCTTGTTGCTTGATAAAACTATTACCCCAGGTCCTTAATTACCTAGAGGGTTCCCTTGCCTCTTTGTAACTGCTCTAGGAGGTGGCAGAGGGGGGTGTATTGGTGTGCCACACAATAAAAATCCATGTATGATGTTGCTCCAAAGAGTATTGCAGAGTGTGGGGCAAATGTTTAGGTGCTATGGGATAGTCTAGCTGTGGGTGTACTATCTATTTACGCCTTTGGAGATCCACCATCTTGGGAGGCTCATGTATTTGACTATGATCTGTCAAATTCAATGTCCAATGCTGATTTTCTGGTGTTTTTTTCTTGTTAAAAACAATGAAATTGCTTATAAAAAAAAACATTCCAGCGATGACCTTCTCCCATACGACCCCTCTAGGAGACTTTTTTCCCAATTATCTTTGTTCATCCAACAAATGAAATTGTTGCTGTAGCTGTGCAGCCATATGGTGAAATTCCATACACAGGACCTCTACCCCCTTCAATTGGCAAGGCCTCTGCAAAGTAGAGAGGCTAATGCGTCTATGCCTGGAACCCCACATAAGGTCTGTCACCAAATCCTTCAGCATTCTGAAATAACTGGCCGTATTTTCTATAGAGAGTTTTGTAGTGCCATCTTGGTGATCGAAACTCTGCCCATAAGGGACAGGGGTGAGTCCCTCCACAACTGTATGCAGCCACGGATCCCGTCCACAACCTTTCCTATATTAAGCTCTAGGAATCTTTTGGCCGTATGTGCCAACTTGATCCCCAGATATCTAGGGGCCATGGACATTTGGGTAACCCCACAGCAGGAATCAGGTCAATTGACTGGTAAGCTAAGCTCCTCATTGGCAATCATGTTGACTTCTCTTGGTTAGCTCAGAGGCAGACACCATGGCAAACTCTCTCAGGACCTCTAAGGGTATGGGCACCAATTTGATCAGCTGCCTGCTATACACCAACGTATCATCAGCGTATGGGGAGACTACATGAGTAGTGTTACCCACCTTACTCTCCTATGTGCTTAGCCGATTTCTGAGCGCACTGCTAGTGGCTCCATGGCCATTGCAAATATAAGGGGTAACAGAGGGCAGCCCTGTCTGATACCCCTTTCCAATAAGAACGCCTACAATATTCTGCGCCCTACTTAGACACTGGCCAGAGGAGATGTATATAGTAATTGTATCCATTTGAGAAAACCCGGTCCCACTCCCATATTTTTGTAATGTTGCCCACACATAGGGCCAGGCCACCAAATCGAATGCTTGCTTGATGTCTAAAAGAGCTGAGGCATGGTCCTCCTCTGCTAGTCCAGGGTTGTGCCAGACAGGTGCAATCAGTCATGGATTAAACATGGTGCTACAGTGTGGGATGGAACCAGCCTGATCCAGGTGGATCAGGTATGTCATATAAGGGAGAAGTCTCCTCACCATGATGCCACTCAGTATCTTTACTTCTAGATTTAACAGCGATTTCGGCATATATGAGTTCAGCAACTGTGGGTTTCTGACTCATTTTTGAATTATTATCACCAGGGCTTCTTGCATGGAAGCCATTACACTTTGTACCTGTGGGGCTTCGTTATAAACCTCCAGCAGCTGATCAACTAATATTGGTGCAAAGTGTTGGTAAATTTCCACCTGGAAACCATTGTTCCCGGGCAATTTTCCTTCTATCAAGCATTTAATAGCCCCCAGCATCTCCTCTCTTGTTATCGGGCCACCCAAACCTCCTCACCTCCTTATGAAGATGGGGTTGCTCCACTGCGGACAAGAACTCATGTATTGCCTCACTCGGAGGCCCAGTGCGCCTGCTATAAACCTTAGCCAGGTGTCTGGCAAGTATCCCAATAATCCCTGATTATGTTTGTTCCAGTTTCTCATCACTATTCTGAAGCTGCAAGATCGGTACTGTGGTCGTTTCCCTTTTCAGCAACCGGGCTAGAATGGCCCGAGATTTGTCCTCTTAACAATACAGCCTATAAACTGTATAATCATATTTTTCTAGGCACTTCCAGCAGTTCAACTCGAGCCTCACACCACTACCCCCTTTCTGTGGGGAGCTGGGTAACTCTGCCTTGAGCTTGACCAGCCTATGCTGTTGAATATCCATATCTTTCTCTAGCTGTTGCCATACCCCCATCATATGCGCTGCTTGAGGCCGAAACACAGTTTTCATCAGCATTTTGCTAAAGCAATCAATACAACTACCATAAAGGGGGGTCCAATAGTGTCTCCGTCCTGAGCAGCAGGTTTAGGTCTATACCCCCCAAGCTGAGCTAAACTGGTGAGTGGCCTGAAATATACCTTGCTTGATATATTATCCCCTTTAATTCATTCAAAGGTCAGCCCTGGTGAAATGAAACAATAGTCCATACTACTAAACGTATTAGTTGCTGGTGTGTGGCATGAAAATGTTCTCTGTCCGGGGTTATGCACCTTCCATATATTAAGCATGGGATGAAAATTCGTTCCGCTTGCAGAATTTGCAGATTTTCCGCGATTTCGCGATCCGCGAATCCCGTGAAATCGAGGTAAAATCCGCGAATCAGCAGGGACGAATTTTCAGCCAAGCACTTACAGGGTTACAGCAGCAGGTGCAGAAGTTGAAGCTAATTTTTTGTAACTATTTACAAAAGGGTTACAAAGAAATTAACTTCAACTTGGGCATCTGCTGCTGTAAGCCTGTGAGTGCTTCCTGGCGCCTTGTTGCCTACTTGCAACTATTCTCTGACCCTGCTCTGACCCTTGAAGCAGGGTCAGAGAATAGTTACAAGTAGGCAATGAGGCGCCTGTCATGAAAATTAAACCTCAACAGAAGGCACTGACAGATATAAAAACAAGCATTTGCAATACAATAGGTCTCGCATTAGGAAAGTTTGAGCTATTGGTCTTGTAAATGACAATTTTTTTTATTTATGTGTTGGTTTTGAAAATAACGAAATTAATAGCTTTGTCATTTACAATGCCAATAGTTATAACTTTCGCAAATGTGACACCTATAGCATTTGTAATGCAACATGTTTAGTATTTACGAGACTTAGATGTATTGATATTACAAATTACAATGGCTTTTAATTTTTTGAAATAATTGATACTTAAATAAAAGTGATTTTAATTTATAATGGCAATAGCTTAAACTTTTGTAAATAACTTTTGTGAAGATTATGTTCAGGGTATTTTATTGTGACGAAAATCCAAGAACAGAAGTGAAATATTAACATCTTTTTGTGACATTTGTAATAAAGCTTGAAACATTCACAGAACATATTTGAACCAGTTGTTGTTGAATGGTTGCACAGATTGATGCTGGGGTGGTGCTGAGTGGTGCTGTGGTGGTGCTGAGTGGTGGTGTGGTGATGCTGAGTGGTGCTGTGGTGGTGCTGAGTGATACTGGGATGGTGCTGAGTGATGCTGGGATGGTGCTCAGTGATGCTGGGGTGGTGCTGAGTGGTGCTGTGGTGGTGCTGAGTGATGCTGTGGCGGTGCTGAGTGATGCTGTGGTGGTGCTGAGTGGTGCTGTTGTGGTGCTGAGTGATAATGTGGTGGTGCTGAGTGATAATGTGGTGGTGCTGATGCTGGGGTAGCGTTGAGTGATGATGTGGTGATGCAGAGGGCAGAAAGGCACAAAAAGCAGTCTTCAAAAAGGGCCATAAGGGCAGAAAAACAAGGGGAAAACGAGTCTAACAGAGGGCAGAAGGGCACAAAAAAACAGTCTAACGGAGGACAGAAGGGCAGAAAAACAAGGGAAAACGAGTCTAACAGAGGGCAGAAGGGCACAAAAAACGAGTCTAACAGGGGGCAGAAAGGCACAAAAACGAGTCTAACAGAGGGCAGAAGGGCATAAAAAACGAGTCTAACAGAGGGCAGAAGGGCACAAAAACAAGGGAATAACAGAGGGCAGAAGGGCACAAAAAACGAGTTTAACAGAGGCAGAAGGGCAGAAAAACAAGGGAATAATGAGTCTAACAGAGTGCAGAAGGGCACAAAAAACTAGTCTAACAGGGGGCAGAATGAATCCTGTCCTGCATGGTTGCGCATCACGCATCTGTGCTGTGAAAGCAGCGCATTGCTGGAGCTGGGTCGCAAGCGCCCTATCTCCCCAATGCTGCGTCATGCCTTGCGCCTGCTTCAAGCAGGCGCAGGGTTTTGACGCAGCATTGGCCTAAAAGTAACTAGGTGAAATCTGGTAGATTTCACTCAGCCACTTTTAGGAGGCGTTCCTGCGCAGGAACGCCCTCCACTGCGCCGGAACGCCTCCTCATGGCGCAGGGCTTTAAACGTGACGCATCTCTCATGTTAATACCCAGCACCATGGCGCATCTTTTGAGATGCCGCTGCGTCACAAAAGTGACGCAACTGCGGCGCAATAGAGGTGCAAGCGGCCTGTAAATCTGCCCCATAGTGCTTTTACTACACTTTAGCTGCGTAAAGGGCCAGAAGATGTGTCTCCAGTGACCATGTGTGCCTGTGCCTGTGTTACAGGCACACATGGTAACTGGAGACACATCTTCTGGCCCTTTACGCAGCTGCAGTGTAGTAAAAGCACTATACATTTACCCAATGAGGGAGCACTTACTGGATTAGTCAGTATAAAGTATTCCAGGGCAAATCGCAAAAAAATGCACAAATTCACTGATTTCTTTTTCGATTTCGCGGGGAAATCCGCGAATTCGCAAATTTCACCCATGCTTACCATATATCTGTGAGTTGCATGCCCTGCATAATATCATTCAGTGTCTCAGTCATGCGTGGTTTGGTGTGTAGTCGGGAAGCTCCTGATCCAATTTCCCATCTAGTACACAGTTTACATCTCTCAACATTAACAGCGCTGCCCTCAGGTGCGGCGCAGCAGCCACCATGATGGAAGGGAAAACATTTGGACGGTCAACATTGGGAGTATAGACATTTATAATACTCAGTTCCCTCCCTTCCAAGGCCCCATGCAGAATCACGTACCTCCCCACTGGTTCCTCCAGATGATGCAAATGTTTGAAGGGGACACCAGGCACCACCCATATAGGAACACCCCTTGCAAATCCTGCATAAGACCAGGCATACAGCTGTTACCTCCACCTATGTCTAATACATGGAATTGAGTCCCTCCACACACAAGTTTCCTACAAGAATGTTGTTGATACTTTATACTGCTTTAAGTAGGCATAAACCCTCCTACATTTCTAGAATGCTGCCAATCTCTGAACATTCCAAGTAAGAATTTTCAAATAAGTAGAAACCATTTCCAGCAGATCACATTGTTCACTCTGCCCTACTCCACCACCCCCCTTACATTCTGACAAAAAACTTGGACAGCATGGGTTGTGGCCAAGCAGCCGACTGACATGACTGCGCTGTCTTGAAGCTCCGCTGCGAACCATGGCTGATTGTCCCACCAGGGGGCTCTGATTGAGACTCTGTGCCCCAGCACAGGCATGTCATGGGGGCCAGAGGTGAACGGAGCAAGCTCCAGGTTGTCAAGGTATGGATCAGCACTGTGGTACGTCATTGACGTGGTTGCGGCCTGTGGCCATGAATGTAGCCAAGGCCTCAATTTAATGGAAGCTGCGCCATGCCCGGGATCCTTGTGAATTGGATGGCACCAGCATGTAGCGGGGTAAGGAGTGGCTGAGGGGGGTAACTGGAACATATCGCTAGTCTCGCAGGCACTCCCTGGAGGCCCCGCGGTGACAGGGGCCGTGGGCGAGCCTGGGGACCAACTGTCACGCTGGGCGCTGCAGGGCGCAGATACAGGCTCCCGCCCTCAGTCCCACCCCAGCAGTCACATTACAGGACCACTGACTCATCGCACTGCACTACGTGGCAACTGAAGCCAGTGAAATACCCTCACACTTTTTGAAAATAAGGCGGCGAAGCCCAGACTGTGCAGACCTTGGTGGCTTGCCCAGCAGATTTGTAGGCACAGTGATATTAATGTGGGTGGAGATCTACGCTGCTGGTTGGACGCTGCTCCTTGCCTGTGGTATGGGCTAGAAGGACCCCAAGCTGAGGACCCTCTCATTTAAACCACCACCAACTAGCACGGCAGCCCAGCAAGGAAGAATGGCAGAGGCAGCTGTCATGCCTGTGTCTGTTGCTGCTGGGTTGGACACGGTGCTGACGACATTCAGGGCGGGTTTCAGGGCGCTGGTTACTCGATTTGATGCCTTGGACAGGAGTTTAGATGCCATGGGCACTTGGCTTGATAATCATGAAGGCTGCCTAAAAACAGCTGAGTGCAGGATCTCAGACCTAGAAGATGGTACCACTCAGACAGCCAAAAAGATGGAGTGTATGGAGAACCTTCTTAAATTGTGGCAATTAAGAATGAGGACTTGGAGGCACAAGGGCAGCGGAATAATATACGTATAATGGGTGTTCCCGAGTCCACGAACACAGGGCGGCTGGACTGGTTCGTGGAAACTCTACTTACCTACTTGTTCAGGATTGAAACCTTCACCACTACCTTTGCAGTGGCGCGTACGCATCAGTTTCTTGGTCCTCTGCCGAATCCGGGGTTTCCTCCGAGACCGATCATAGACTTTTGCTCAATTTCAGGGACAGGGACACAGCCCTCAGAATGGCTGCATGGCTGAAGGTGGACAAAGACGGCCATTCCAGATTATTTGACTCCCCTCATGAGAATTTTGTAAGTTTTACTCTTAGTCTGGGCAGCAGCGCAGTACCCCATCACCCCTATCATAGAACATCCCAGATTCAGGTACCAGTGCGGATATGTTTACGATTAGTAAGGTAGCAGATTACTCCTTTATGGTCAAATAAGCCTGGGTGTAGTGTTAGTCACACTAGTTGGCCTAGTTCACTGCTCAATAAATATATGGGGCAGTTGGCAACCCCCCGACCGAGACTGAACTTTTTACATATTTCATGACGCTCATTCAAATGTGGTAAAAGCAGCATGCCGTTGCCACCACCTAAGTGCAGATGCACATTTTTGTGATGTTAGAATATAGATCATTGTTTTTGATTAAGTCGCAATTCAACTTTTGCAATGTGGATTGTGTTCTTCCCTCTCAGTTGGATATGGGAGGTGGGAGGGGGATGTTGGGTTTTCAAATTACACGTGACGATATGGATTAATTGGTATAGTCAAATGCAGTGCAGGTCGGGCATCTTAGATGCAAACAAGATTCACTTTCAAGATTTACCGCATGCCAAACAGGGTACAATCTGAAGCAAATGTGGTCCTCATGACGTGGAATGTTAGGGGCCTTTATAATGTCAGCAAATTTAAGCTAGTAACTAACTATATGCAGCGTCATCAGGTGGACATTGCTTTCATACAGAAAACTCAGTTGGCACCCTCTGTGAAAACATCTCTGGCAGGTAACAAGGGGCGCATAGGCACTTTGCTGGATATAGCACATATGCAAGAGGAGTGTCAATATTAATCTATAAGTGTGTGCCCTTCTGTGTATCATGATCCGGGGGTCTACTTGTTGCTAAAGGAATGTCTGGTGAAACATTCTATATTATTGGTCAACATCTATGCACCAAACGTTGACGATCCATACTTTTTCAATTTTATTCATACATATATTGAACGCATGGGGGCAGACCAAATTTGTTTTGATGGAGATTTTAACTTGCTACTTGATGCCACTCGCGAATGCACAACTAACACTGCAGAAACTAAGCCTAGGGCTGGAAGGGGGTTATTAGATCTGCTTGAAAGCCAGGGACCGGTTGATGCTTGGAGGCATCAAAAACCTGATCAGGTTGGATACACGCACTACTCAGCACCACCCAATACATGGACCTGATTGGACTACTAGTGCCTCTCAGCTGGGGCTACACTCTGGATTAGAGATGTGGCATATTTCCTGCGCACACTATTGGACCATTCGCCTGTGGTGATGCAACTGCGATTCATGCATTCTGGGGGGGTGGAGCATCCATGGAGGTTCCCTGATATGGCTCTGAGGGGCACGGCATTCGTGTCTGAGCTTCGGGCACAGCGAATAGCAAATATTTCACATTAAAGGAGGGCACAGTGACATCCAAGGCCACGCTTAGGGAGGCGTTTAAGGCTTACGCCAAGGGAGTGTGCATATCTAAAAGTGCAGGTGTGCTCCAGGAATTGAGGTGCATTATTACACATGTAGAGGCACAACTGGCAGATCTCGATCAGCAGGCTGCTCAACCACTGAGTCCCTCCAGTGTGCAATGCCGCATTGCCCTCCTAGATGAGTTTCGGGAAGCAGCTGACTGCGAGGCCCATTATATTGGAAAATTAGCGACTACCAGGTGCAATAGGGAAGGGGAACGGCCAGGAAGGACCCTCACTAGGCTAATTTATCCGGCCCACAGGCCGACATATATCTCTGAGCTTCTGGGGAATGAAGGGTCACATTAAACTGGCAATGTGGGAATCCCTAATGAGGTGCTCACTAACTATAAGGAATTGTACACCACCAGGGCTTCAGTCCAACAATGCAGTTATGGCTTTTTCAAACCTTGAATTGGAGGAAGTATGGTCCATTCCAGATCCTGTATTACCGGACAATTTAAGATCAGATAAACGAGGCTTATTACTTCTGCATAATCTAAGAATTTTGGAGCTTGTAATGTTAAATGGCAGATTTAGATTTCATGGCGATATCTTACCAACTAATTAATGTATGTACACAATTTAAGGTATTTTTTACAAGTATGAGTGACCATAGTATTATAGCTGGTAATGTAGATATAGAAATTGAGAAGCCTGAACTCTGGAATCAGAGGGATGAAAAGGTCTACTTATACAATAGCAACAATGGGCACACCTGGTGGTCAAATAATTTGCTTCCAAATTTTAAGACGGTCTTTGAAAATACTGCTTTTATTTTTATTCAAGAAACCCCTATTCACAGGTTTGAGAGAATCTTGGTTGCAATTAGAACCTTTGGAAAAAAATGCAAGTCAATAGTTTTGTACCATTAGTAATTATAACAATAGAAATATTAAAATTGAATTGTGAAATTAACGCTTTATTAGAGATCAATTTAGGCTGCCCCCGATACAAAGGCAAAGAGAAATTATTAGACTGAAACAAGGATCGTAGAAGGGTTGAAGACTCAAATTGGGTTAGACTTCGAGAGGTTTCTCTTTCTGGAAATACTAGGAAGAATTGGGCATTGATAGCAACATTTTGTGATGGGAGACATAAGTCAAAACGTATTTTGATTCCAGAAGCAGAATGGTCTACATATATATTTCCCAGCTGTATGCCTTAAATCCCGCAGTTGGGCAGAATCAAGAGGTTAGCTCTGACCCGACCATGGGAAGTGATTATGTGCACCATCATGCTTATAAATAGAGGGTTACATCAAAGGGGCAAGATACTCTAGCACAGTGGGCCCAGATGACGTACCAATAGCCATAATAAAACAGGATGCTGAAGTGTGGGTGAAATTTCTGCATCCACTGTTTGTCCATTGTTATACCCATGGCAATATTCCACAATCCTGGAAGAGAAGTATAATTGTTCCACTATACAAAAAGGGTCCAAAAAATTCCTCTGCCAGTTTTAGACAGATCTCTCTCCTAGACGCAACTGGGAAATTATTTGCAAAGAGCATCCTCACTTAACTGCAAGATTGGACATTCGGAAATAATGTTACTCCCCTAGAACAAACAGGATTTCGCAAAAATAGTGGCACCTTGAATAATATCACCGCCTTGCAAACCTTAACTGAAAAATATCCAGTGAGTCGGGGAAATCCGTTATATGCAGCTTTTATAGATTTCTCTACAGCATTCGACAGGGTAGATCGGGGGAGGTTGGGGAAAAAATTGGTCAGCATAGGGATACCAGGGAATCTTTAAAGATTCGTTATTGCTTTCCACACTACCACTTGGACACAGATTTTATTAGGGGGAACACAAGGCCTCTCGAGAAAAATAGTAACTAATAACGGGTTGAATCAGGGGTGCCTTTTTGCTCCCTTACTTTTTTCTATACACATCAATGACTTGCCAAGAAGAGTGGGGCTCAGCAAAAAGGGGATTCACCTAAATTGGGAAACTTAAAGCTGAGCTGTCTGCTATATGCAGATGACGCCATAATAATGGATTTAACCCCAATCGGATTACAAAGATAACTTGCCGAGTTGATCAATATACAGAAGAGTATTATCTAAAAATAAATATTTTAAACAGTAAAGTCATGATTTTTAGTTTTCAAGGATGTAAGGTCAGAAAAAACTTGCCTTGGTTTTTGGGAAAAGAGAAACTGGAAGTAGAAAAGTTTTACCCGTATCTAGGAAATATATTTACAAACAGGTGCTCCGCTAGCAATCATATCGACCACTGTAAAGGCAAAGCTATTTCACAAGCCTTTGCAATTAACCATTTGTACACACACTGCGGAAAAATACACTTCTCACATATCATATCAGTCTATAAAATAAAGATTCCACCCACATTGAACTATGCCAGCAAAACAATAGATGCACAAGTGTGGGATAAATTAGAGAAAGTGGAAGGGCAGATCTGGCATCAAATATGTATTGTGAACCGTGCTGCCCCAATCGCAGCGCTTAGGCTTGAATTTGGTTTACTCTCCAATTACGTGCTATCGATGGCTGCGTGCTCAAGATGAAGCAATGCATTATTAAATAGCTCTGACAATCCGCTACGGGTAGCTCTATATAAAGATATTTTTGCCAATATGAAAGAAAAGAGTGCTATATTTAGGAACCACCTAAAAGCATCAACAATGTGCGGCTTAGATAAGGATGGTGTGGCGGACCTCTGTTAAAGACCCTTGAAAAGAAGAAATAAGAAAACAATCTATGGGGTTTCTTGTGAAAGAGACATTAAAATGTGTGCAGAGAATAGCAATAATTACTGTATTGTGGGGAGTAGTATTTCCAAAGAACCCCAACCTTATGTTTTATGGAATCTTAAACATGGGTGATTCTGTTGCTTAGACTGAATTTACTTCCTCTAAGAATTGTAAAGGAGCTTGGGAGGGTATCTCTAGACATGAAAGACTTAGTCATTTGTTTAATTCCTTTATACAAGACCTAAATCATGTTCATTTGTGTCTTTATACAAAATGTTATGATAAATTTAGTACTTCGCTGTCGATTTTTATGGAGTGTAATGTTGATCTTAAGATGTGTTTTTATGTGGAACTCTTCGGAGTTCCAAATCATAATAAGTAAATTGAATTGAATTGGAAAAAAAATTATAAAGAATTGTAAACCACCAGGGCTTCAGAGCACCCATCGGCATATAGTGAATATTTAGACGAGGGCTTCATGGTCTAGAGGGAAATAGCATACCAGGAATTCCTGGCGGAGCCATTCTCGGTAAAGGATGGGTTTGAAGCCATCAATGCACTGGATGGCAATGAGGCACCTGGGTTGGATGGGTTCTTGGGATGCCTCTACAAGAAGTACAAAGATATTCTTGCTCCATATCTTATTGATGTGTATCAGGAAGCAATAGAGGCCAGTGTGTTCCCGCCCACCTTAAGAGAGGCTGTCACAATCCTACTGCCAAAACCTAGGAAAGATCCGCTGCTTTGTAGTTCTTATAAACCATTGTCACTTTTAAAAATATCTTAGCTAAAATGCTGGCCACTCTGCTAGCCCTCATTGTAGAAAAGCTTATCTCATCTGCCCAGTCTGGTTTTATGCCCCGCAAGTCCATGGTGCACAATCGCTGCACGTTGTTCACCTCCATAAATTGAATGTTGCTGTCCTACTCGATGCTGAAAAAGCTTTTGATTAGCTCGAGTAGCCTTTCCTCTATGTGGTGCTGGGCTGCTTTGGAATGCCGGATCGGTTCTTGGTGGTTAATAAATTATTGCATGCTCGTCCCATGACCTGCATGTGTCTAAATGGCACAATGACAACGGGTTTCCAGCTGATGCGGGGCACACAGCAGGGGTGTCCACTTTCCCCCTTGTTGTTCGGATTGGCACTAGACCCACTGGTGCGCCATTTGCAGGAGAGGCATAGTCACTGGGGCCTACAGTTTAACACAGGAACGCTGATCCTCACATTATGTGCAGATGATATCATATTATATGTAAGGCAGCCGGATGATAACATGGTGCAGATTCTGCGTAAGGTGAAGTTATACAGAACTTTATCTGGCCCGTTTATTAACTGGGGGAAATCAGAGGTGTTCCGACTGACAGAGGTGCCCTGTGCTGAGCTGTTTGAGTTCCCCTTGAAGTGCTGTGAGGAATCTGTCAAGTACCTAGGCTTCAACATACACAGGGTAAAAAAATCATATACTTCAGTTAAATTACGGTCCAGTAATGGAAAAAGTGGGACAAAATATAGTGCGGTGGCTCACACTGCCATTGTCAATGGTGGGATGAATAGCAATCTTCCAAATGGTAACCTTCCCTCAATTTTTATATTTGTTCCAAAATATTCCCATTTTGCTCTATAATAGCTTTATCACAGCTCTTGGAGCATTGTTGATAAGACTGGTTTGGGGCGGTTAACAACCCTGTGTATGTTGGGACACACTGATGTCACCCTATGAGAGAGGTGGGCTGGGGGTACCGAATTTTCAAGTCTACTATCTGGTTGCGCAGGCACGTTTTGCCAGGCACTGGTACCACTCCGATAGGAGCATTCCCTACTTTAGGCCGAAGGCCAATGTGGGGCTGGCTGCTCTCCTCAACACCCTGCTCCCAGTTGAGTTCCTGCATGAGCCACAAGAAATTCAAACACTCTCTGCAACTAGCTGGACATGGCACAAACTGTTGAAAATAACAGGAGCATGCGTATTATACTTGCCAGCACTTCCGCTAGTGGGCAATGGCTGGGTTCCTATTCTGCAAGAGACTCTTGTGAAACATACCATAGCCAGGCTCCATTTGGTAAAGTTTGCAGATTTATTTCCTATCGGGCCCTTCTTTACCCGCACTGAGGACCCCAGCTTTTGTTCTGCATAGATTGCAGAGGGCACTGCGCGCTCAAGTGTTCAGTGATCAGTTAGAACTCCCTGAGTTTCCACTGTTGACTGGTATTATTAAAGTGGGAGATGGCACGCACATTGTGGCCAGAATGTATAGGGCTGCAGTCTCCCTGCTGCCGTCACGAGACACTGGGGTGCGAGCGGCCTCGGAGTTAGACCTTGGGCATCCTATTATGGGTGCACAGTGGGGTAGGTGCTGTAAACAAATATGTTTGGTCTCCCCTAATCATCATCATAAGTTACCACACTTTAAATTCTTATGGCGCTCCTATAAGACACCCAGTGCACTACAAAAGATAGATCCATCCTGATCACAATCCTGCCTGCGGTACCATTCCCAAGATGTGGAATTTGCGCATGTCACATGGACATGCACTAAAATCAAGAGGTATTGGACGGCAATATTTGGGGAACTATTCCAAATGAAAGAAATGGTGCTAGCGCTTTCACCATTTATGGCATTGCGTGGGTATACTCATGACCTCCCCAAGTCTAAATGGTGATTCGTCTCCATCGCATTGGTTATTGCCAAACATGAAACGGCCATAAATTGGCGTTGTGCACAAAACCCCACAGTACGCTCCTGGCTGCGCAGTATGACATATTGTAAAACTAACGGTGATACTTGCGCACAGTTACAACCACCTTCTACAATGCCCTTAGATATATTGCAACAATTTAATTCTTACATGCGTATAACGTGGGACACTGACAACACCTCCACTCCAGCGTGATACACCTCGAATTGGGATGGGATGCAGAGGGCAAATGTGAGGCATTTGTGACTCCATAGAGTTGTAATACTAAATATGTATGCTTATCGCTCTTTGTAACATGGATGTTTTGTACCCATTGATTTACTCTGTAATAAGTCTGCTACTTGTTTTGTGATTTCCCTTGTACGAGTCATTCTCTGCACTGCACTGTAACCTTTCTATGCAATATATGTTAAAATCAATAATAAAAGTTGGACAGCAGTTGCACAAATACTGAGCCGACCAAACACCTTCCTGAAAGGCATAAAAATTACCCCAACGTACTGAACAACCAGAACTCCACTATCTCCCTACCACCTGGGCAACACAACTGGTCCCATCTCCTCCCAATCGTAGCAAATCAGGGTCCTCTGCAGTCGCCCCGTGCCTCCCCAGAAGAACATATAACAAAACACAATAACTAAAGCTCAAATGTCACTTTGTCTCAGTACAATGCTAACTCCAGCTTGGTGTCTTAAGAGCCAGTGTTCCACTATGCTAAGTGTACAAGTGACTGAGCAGGTGGCCAGGTGCGAGGACAAGCCTCCAGCTCCCACTATGTGTCTTGGTCCCTAGAAGACAGGGATAGTCCCCCCGCCAGTGATAGCAATTCTACTAAATGGCACATTACCGCTGTTTATTAATTTTCCCATATCCGATATTATTAAGACTCTTCTGTTACACCCCTGTTAGATTGCACATTCCTCTCTCATCTTGCAGCATCCTCTGACAAGTGGGAGTCTATAATTATATCTTGCGATCTATCTCCAGAGTCAGGAGCTGGTTCCATTTGAAAAGTTCTATTCGGGTGTACCCAGATTCTGCTTGGGCTGCCGTTGTGCTCCTCCTGGGATTTCCTAGCGGGTCACAGCCTGCCGCCCGAGCTACCCCACTCTGACAGGACTCACCAGATGCTGGCTGGAGCGCCAAACAGAAGTCCAACAGGCCTGTTTCATCCAGCCAATGCTTTTCCTTTATGTTTCACCTGTAACTCGGCTGGGTAGAGCAAACTGTATTTCAGCCCAGCCTCTTGTAGCTGTTGTTTCAGAGCTAGGAAGGTCCGTCTCTGTTCCTGAACCCTTGTTGCATAGTCATGAAAAATGTCAATGGAGTGTCCTCAATACGATTGCATCGTTTAGATCTGATGGCCTGAAGGATGATGTTTCAATCTCTGTAATTAAAAAATTAGACTATGATAGCTCTTGGAGGGGCTCCAGGGCAGGTATGTGGCCCGAACACTCTGTGGGCTCTTTCTATGTTGACAAATTTAGATAGACTCGTGGGGCCACTTCATTAACAATCCAGTTCTCCAAGAAGAGTTCTGTTGATGGGCCCTCAGCCTTTTTGAGAAAGCCAATGAAACGTAGGTTTTTCCTTCTTTATCTTCCCTCCGCATCCTCTACCTTGTCATCCAGCTGGACTACCCTTTTCTGCAACTTTACAACCAAGTCCCTGAAAGAGAAGACCTCCTGTTGCATGGTTTACACATTTTGTTCCGTGACCGACACTCTACCCAATTCCTTATGAAGATCGCACCTCAAAACAGTTACATCTATTAATCAATCAATCAATCAGGGGGTTTGTAAAGGGCATTACTCACCTGTGCGGGTCGCAAGGTGCTGGGGGGGGGGGGTGACAGCTCAGGATCAGTCAAAGAGCCAGGTTTTGAGGTCCTTCCTGAAAGTGTGCAGCGTTGGTGAGTGTCTGATGTTCAAATGGAGCTCGTTCCATGTCTTTTCTGTGATGTGAGAGAAGGTTCTCCTGCCTGTTCTATTCCTGCAAATATGGGGGACCTCTGCTAGGGTGAGGTCAGCGGAGCGGAGGTTTCTCTTGGGTATGTGGAATGATAGTCTTTCGTTGAGGTATTGGGTCCGATGTTGTTGAGGGATATGTAGGCGTGGGTGAGGAGATTGAAAGTGGCCCTCTTCTCGACCGGAAGCCATTGGAGGTCTCTTAGGTGTTGGGTCATGTGCTTGTAGCAAGGTGTTCCTAGTACGAGACTGGCGGCGGCATTCTGGATGGTCTGGAGTCTGTGCAGGAGCGTAGAGGGCATTTCCATAGTCCAGTCTACTAGTGATGAGTGCGTGGGTGACGGTCCTTCTGCAGTCAGATGGGAGCCACTTGAAGGTCTTGCGGAGGATGCGGAGGCAGTTGACGCTGGTGGAGGTGACTGAGTTGATCTGGTGGTTCATGGATAGGGAGGGGTCAATGATGATCTATCGCCACAGCCTCAACGCTGTGAACGATATCTTCCCTGGATGAGTGCATAACCGCCATAATATCTGCCAATGTTGGGTTCGGATCCACCTTGTGTGGGCGCTATCCCACAGCCACACTCTCCATCTGCTACTGATATTGGGCCAGATATTAATTGCCAGAGCCCAGCAGCTGAGCCTGGGGCCTCCTTGGTCCCAGCAAGACTTATTAGCTATCAATTCCCACTCCACTCAGTTGGAGATTCACTGTTGGGCCCACCGTCGTACCGAGGATCGCTTCAGCCCAGGATCGTCCTTCTTCGATGTTTATCCAGGGGTTTTTATCCTGCCAAGGAGTCAGTCCACCACCCTCTGTTTTCTCCTTCGGTATCTCACTACTGGCATGGTGTCCGCCTCCTGCCAAGTTGCTGCCATAGATGCATGGGGAGCCATTTCTGATCTGTGCCCACCTCTAAGGTGCCAAACCTCCTCAGTGACTTTAGGCCGGCACCCGGGGACTCCCCATGTCTAACTGCCCCATGTCAAGGCCTCAGCGGCAGTGCAGGCTCGGTCGCTCATTTCCCCGCTGCTCACTTGCTGCAGGAATGACCTCAGTGTGGCTACAGCTTCCCATTCCCTGGGTCGTCAGAAGGGGTCCTTTGCTCTGTGCAGGATCTTCTGATAATCATCCACCCCTAGACACTGCTTTTTTGGGCATCCGTTGTTGTTCCACTATGTCTCTGCCAGTCAGCCTATGATCCGGCTAAGTCCGAAGACCTCAAATGCACCGCCCGGTCGTCTCCCAAGATGGGGCGTCCCGGGCTTAGCAGATGCACCTTCCCAGGCTCCGACACCGGCCACCGCGGGCTGAGAAAAAATCTCCCGCAGGTAATGTATCCCTCTACTTTGAAGGGATTCCTCTACATTTGGGGTGTCTAGGATAGGGTTGGATATAGAGACTCTGGCAAACACTTCTAGTCCATCATGTGCCTAAACCATGCCCCCCTAAAAGGGGTTTCTCTTCTGAGTCTTTTGTGTCATTGTATATTTTGCTCTGTTCCAGCCACAACTGCATCACATCTCTAGTTGAGGGAAGCCCAGGGATAGACTTTACCTCCAAACAAATACTGCAGGTAATCTAAGTTGCCCATAGTCCATCTTTCAACTGCGTACACCAGTTCTGTCTGCGGCTAGTTAAGTCATTTGTTTTCCACTTTTACATGGGGCATATCTAGTACAATTGGATATCTGAAACTGCTTCTTTTGGCGAGAATTTAATATCAAAGAATATGAAACTTAATGTGAAGGTGTATAAACTCTATTTTATTTGAATGATAAATGTCCCACGTTTATGGAATAAACATAATGGATATAATCATAACTTTGAATGTAAAGTCCAAAACAATTATTCTTTCTAGATTCACAGTTCAAAATTTTTGTTCTTCACAGGTACAGTTTCTCAATCCTTATTTATGGTAAACTCATGTGTTTGAGTAGTTCATAAAGTTATACTTGCCTTATAAATATTCTCCACGAAAGTGATCCTCAGACTCTATGCGCTCAACTGTGGGTGCTCTGCAATGGGGCCGGATCAAGGCCCAATCAACAATTTTCTCACCAAGGATGCGGCACTCAGCGTTTGTAAGTTTTAAACAGCTTTTACTTTATTTCTCCAGCTCGGACCAACGCGTTTCAGCCATCACTGGCTTTGTTCACGGTAAGTGAGCTTTTTTCTATGTCCACTATTTATCCCAATTTTTACAGTTAGGGTGCATTATGGGACTAGTAGTCAATTACATTTCAATTGAAAATTGCAACGTATAATCAGAATATTTATAGTTCTTGGTATACACGCTCTGCTTTACGCGCACATCATGCTTGCAGTCTCATATTATCGTCATATGTAGACAGTATCTCGCGTGTCGGGTATAGTACCCATTTTCAACATAGCATTATACTTTTCATGAATACATTCTTATTCTGAATCGATTTACTCCTAACATATATCATTTCTCGCTACTTTTAGCATAAAGAACAGTTGATTTGGAGATTTGTATCAGTATATCAAACACTAGTCTCTTATATGGGTATAGTACCCTATAGTGCAATGTTCGATTACAGTCTGCGTATTGTTTAAGTCATTATTTCCTAATTATTCCAGATGTACATAAAGTTCCTCATCGAAATTCATCCCTCTGGGCATCTTAGTTTTTAGTCTGATAATGAATTTGGATTCGATTTGTCGTAATTTACGTAGCCTATTGCCTCCTCGTTCTCCCAGGTAGACCATATGTATTCCAAAATACGACATTGCTTTCCAATCTCCTTTCTGACACGATATCAGATGTTTCGCTGTCGCATAGGCCAAGTCTTTGTTCTTCACTGCTCTTATGTGCTCTAATATTCATTTTTTTAGAGCACAGGTTGTACTTCCAATGTAGCATGATCCACATTTGCACTCTATCACATAGACCACAAATGTGGATGAGCAAGTTATTTGTCCTTTAATGGGCGTTTTTTTTACCATCTGGTTCGTCGTAGGTATTTTTATTCAGGCCAATTTTGCATGCTTTACATGCATTACATTTTCGGAATCCATTTCGTTGATCAGTTAGCCAATTATTTGTTTTTGCAGGTTTCTTGGATTTAAAATGGCTATTTACCAGTTGATCTTTCAGTGATGAAGGTTTTTTGTAACTCATCTTTGGTCCATTACCTACAATATTCCTAAGGTCCGGATCTCCAGAGATCAGATGCCAATACTTTTGAATTTTGCTCTTAATGATGCCACTTTCTTTACTGAAAGTTGTCACAAATCTTGGTGATTCATCAGACTTCTCTGTTGCTTTTTTTGTAGACATGATCATAGATCTTGTTTTAAGTTCAACTTTTTTCTTGCTTTTCTCAAGTATTCTTTTACTGTATCCTCTCGATCTCAGTCTTTCTGTGGTTTCCATGATTTTATTTTCAGCATCCTGTTCTTTGGAGCAATTTCTTTTCATACGAATAAATTCGCCATATGGGATACTAGCTAGCAGAGGTTGTGGGTGGAAGCTAGTCCCATGGAGGATACTATTAGTGGCTGTTTGTTTCCTGAAGAGTGTAGTTTGTAATTGTTCATTTTCTACATATACCTTGATATCAAGGAAGTCAATTTCTTTTTCACTTATGGTATGAGTGAACTGTAGCCCAATATCATTGTCACACAGTTTTTCAAAGTATGCCTCAAAGTCATTTTTCGTGCCATTCCAAATTAAAAACAGGTTGTCGATGTAACGAACCCACAGTATTATTTTCTCAAGGTCTGTTAGATTTGTGGGATCCCATGCAATAGATTTCTCTCACCACCCCATGGTCACATTAGCGTAGTTGGGAGAAAATGAAATCCCCATTGCAGTTCCACATTCTTGTTTGTACAATTGGCTGTCAAATAAGAATACATTGTTTGTTAAACATAACTCGATCATTTTCATCAACATTTCCGTGTGTCTACGTTCTCCGATGTTCCGCTGCTTTAGAAAATAGTTGCATGCCCCTAAGCCAATGTTATGTTTTATCGATGTATACAGTGAAACTGCATCAATTGTAATCAATAGGTAGTTCTCATTCCATGCAATGTCATTTAGTATCCTTAAAAAGTCCCCAGTGTCTTTGATATAAGAACTCATACTTTGTGCAATAGGTGCTAGGAATAGATCTACGTATTGTGAAATATTTTCGTAGAGGCTTTGACATGATGCCACAATTGGTCTGCCAGGTGGATTCACAAGAGTTTTATGAATTTTCGGCAGAAAATAAATTGTCGGGATTACTGGGTGCTCATTCATTAGAAATTTCTTTTCTTCTTCATCTAGTAATCCATCTTGTTGCCATTTTTGTATCAATCCATTTAGTTGCAGCGTCATTTGATTGATCGGATTCGTTTGTAGTTTGGAATAATTGTCTCGGTTATCCAGTTGTCTTTTAGCTTCTCGTACATAGTCTATGGTATTCATTAGGACGATGTTTCCCCCTTTGTCCGCCGGCTTTATTGTGAGATTGATGTCATCATTCAGTGTTTTAATTGCTTGTCTTTCCCTTTTAGTGAGATTTTCTCTTTTATTTCCTTTTCTTTTCGCTGTAAGTTTTTCAATCTCCTCAACTACGGCTTCTGAAAACATATCAATCCTGTTGCCAGGTGACAAAATTGGGCAAAATCTCGATTTCCTCTTTAGACCGCTTTTGACTCTCCGGTCGGTTCTGATATTTAGATCTTCTAACAGCTGTGTTCCCGAGATTTCTGATGTTTCTGGTTCATAGAGGAGCCCGAATATATTCTGGAGATCAGGTAGTTCTTCAATCTGCCAGTTCGGATTCGTGTCTGATGATTCTCCATTCTCTGTGTTCCAACGTCAGTTTTGGGCGCTTTGCATGAAATTTCGCAAGTTTGAGTTTGCGAATATATTTGTATAAGTCTATTGTAGTTTCCGTTGGGTTGAAGTGTTTTTCGGGGCAAAATGAAAGACCTTTATTTAACAGTGTTTTTTCTTCTTCTGTTAGTCTGTGCTCCGATAAATTTATTATTAGGTTTTCTATTTCCGATTTCTCAGAGGATATGTCTTTTTCTCTTTTTCTTTTGGCTCGTCTGGTTTTCCTTGTGATCCCGTAGTGGGGTTTTTCCCCCTTCATCTGGGCTGGTATGATCCTCTTCCGCGGCCTCCTCCTCTGGACATGGATTTGTCCATGTTCCACAGGAGTACCTCGTCTAAAAAATCGAAACCCTGGTTACTCGCTCCACTGTCAGAACCTCCCTCTTCACTTAGTTCCGATCCACTGACACTGGCTGGTGCATTTGGTACGCCTTGACGTTGAAAGTTCTTTTTAAGATGATCAAATCTTCTTGCAAATGTTAGAATTCTTCCTACTGAATAGTCTTTTTAATCTCTTTTGAATTTTCGCTCTTTGCGTTCCTCTATTTCAGTCTCATATTTTTCAAGTCTTTCGTCCATTTCTTTCCTCAATTTGGTTGCTTCATCCTTATTTATTTGTTGTTTTATGTTTTCTTCTAATTCATTTATCTTGATAGTGATATCATCTATGTCAATTTCGGCATGTTTAATGAGGATTAGCATCATATTCAATGAGCATGCAGTGTTGTTTTCTAGCCATTCCATAATTAGTTCTTTTTTTGTTTCAGGATGTGTCGGCATCGTGAAAATTCGGAGTCCTCTGGGAATTCTCTTAACCTCAATATACTTTTCAAGAGCAATCACCTCCCAACTTTTATTGATTTCTTTTTTATACAGTTTTTCAATTTGATTGAACATTTGTTTCCCAGTACTTATTTGGGAGGGGAAAGACGTTTGTTTGAAAATACAACTGCGTTCTGCTGTAAACTCCTCATGCTCGGTTGTGAGAAGATACGTATATGCAACGGAACAAACTAAATATACTCAAACGTTTTATAAAAAGAGAAATAAACATTGAAAATGGAAGCGCGAGTAGCAAAACGTGCAGACAAGGCAAATTTAATATTCCAAAGTTCCTCAAAAGAAAGCAATGTGCCACGAACATCGAGCACGGCGAATACGACCCAAATAAGTACTGGGAAACAAATGTTCAATCAAATTGAAAAACTGTATAAAAAAGAAATCAATAAAAGTTGGGAGGTGATTGCTCTTGAAAAGTATATTGAGGTTAAGAGAATTCCCAGAGGACTCCGAATTTTCACGATGCCGACACATCCTGAAACAAAAAAAGAACTAATTATGGAATGGCTAGAAAACAACACTGCATGCTCATTGAATATGATGCTAATCCTCATTAAACATGCCAAAATTGACATAGATGATATCGCTATCAAGATAAATGAATTAGAAGAAAACATAAAACAACAAATAAATAAGGATGAAGCAACCAAAATGAGGAAAGAAATGGACAACAGACTTGAAAAATATGAGACCGAAATAGAGGAACGCAAAGAGCGAAAATTCAAAAGAGATGAAAAAGACTATTCAGTAGGAAGAATTCTAACATTTGCTAGAAGATTTGATCATCTTAAAAAGAACTTTCAACGTCAAGGCGTACCAAATGCACCAGCCAGTGTCAGTGGATCGGAACTAAGTGAAGACGGAGGTTCTGACAGTGGAGCGAGTAACCAGGGTTTCGATTTTTTAGACGAGGTACTCCTGTGGAACATGGGCAAATCCATGTCCAGAGGAGGAGGCCGCGGAAGAGGATCATACCAGCCCAGAGGAAGAGGGAAAAACCCCGCTACGGGATCACAAGGAAAACCAGACGAGCCAAAAGAAAAAGAGAAAAAGACATATCCTCTGAGAAATTGGAAATAGAAAACCTAATAATAAATTTATCGGAGCACAGACTAACAGAAGAAGAAAAAACACTGTTAAATAAAGGTCTTTCATTTTGCCCCGAAAAACACTTCAACCCAACGGAAACTACAATAGACTTATACAAATATATTCGCAAACTCAAACTTGCGAAATTTCATGCAAAGCGCCCAAAACTGACGTTGAACACAGAGTATGGAGAATCATCAGACACGAATCCGAACTGGCAGATTGAAGAACTACCTGATCTCCAGAATATATTCGGGCTCCTCTATGAACCAGAAACATCAGAAATCTCAGGAACACAGCTGTTAGAAGATCTAAATATCAGAACCGACCGGAGAGTCAAAAGCGGTCTAAAGAGGAAATCGAGATTTTGCCCAATTTTGTCACCTGGCAACAGGATTGATATGTTTTCAGAAGCCGTAGTTGAGGAGATTGAAAAACTTACGGCGAAAAGAAAAGGAAATAAAAGAGAAAATCTCACTAAAAGGGAAAGACAAGCAATTAAAACACTGAATGATGACATCAATCTCACAATAAAGCCGGCGGACAAAGGGGGAAACATCGTCCTAATGAATACCATAGACTATGTACGAGAAGCTAAAAGACAACTGGATAACCGAGACAATTATTCCAAACTACAAACGAATCCGATCAATCAAATGACGCTGCAACTAAATGGATTGATACAAAAATGGCAACAAGATGGATTACTAGATGAAGAAGAAAAGAAATTTCTAATGAATGAGCACCCAGTAATCCCGACAATTTATTTTCTGCCGAAAATTCATAAAACTCTTGTGAATCCACCTGGCAGACCAATTGTGGCATCATGTCAAAGCCTCTACGAAAATATTTCACAATACGTAGATCTGTTCCTAGCACCTATTGCACAAAGTATGAGTTCTTATATCAAAGACACTGGGGACTTTTTAAGGATACTAAATGACATTGCATGGAATGAGAACTACCTATTGATTACAATTGATGCAGTTTCACTGTATACATCAATAAAACATAACATTGGCTTAGGGGCATGCAACTATTTTCTAAAGCAGCGGAACATCGGAGAACGTAGACACACTGAAATGTTGATGAACATGATCGAGTTATGTTTAACAAACAATGTATTCTTATTTGACAGCCAATTGTACAAACAAGAATGTGGAAATGCAATGGGGATTTCATTTTCTCCCAACTACGCTAATGTGACCATGGGGTGGTGGGAGAAATCCATTGCATGGGATCCCACAAATCTAACAGACCTTGAGAAAATAATACTGTGGGTTCATTACATCGACGACCTGTTTTTAATTTGGAATGGCACGAAAAATGACTTTGAGGCATACTTTGAAAAACTGTGTGACAATGATATTGGGCTACAGTTCACTCATACCATAAGTGAAAAAGAAATTGACTTCCTTGATATCAAGGTATATGTAGAAAATGAACAATTACAAACTACACTCTTCAGGAAGCAAACAGCCACTAACAGTATTCTCCATGGGACTAGCTTCCACCCACAACCTCTGCTAGCTAGTATCCCATATGGCGAATTTATTTGTATGAAAAGAAATTGCTCCAAAGAACAGGATGCTGAAAATAAAATCATGGAAACCACAGAAAGACTGAGATAGAGAGGATACAGGAAAAGAATACTTTAGAAAAGCAAGGAAAAAGTTGAACTTAAAACAAGATCTATGATCATGTCTACAAAAAGAGCAACAGAGAAGTCTGATGAATCACCAAGATTGTGACAACTTTCAATAAAGAAAGTGGCATCATTAATAGCAAAATTCAAAAGTATTGGCATCTGATCTCTGGAGATCCGGACCTTAGGAATATTGTAGGTAATGGACCAAAGATGAGTTACAAAAAACCTTCATCACTGAAAGATCAACTGGTAAATAGCCATTTTAAATCCAAGAAACCTGCAAAAACAAATAATTGGCTAACTGATCAACGAAATGGATTTCGAAAATGTAATGCATGTAAAGCATGCAAAATTGGCCTGAATAAAAATACCTACGATGAACCAGATGGTAAAAAAACGCCCATTGAAGGACAAATAACTTGCTCATCCACATATGTGGTCTATGTGATACAGTGCAAATGTGGATCATGCTACATTGGAAGTACAACCTGTGCTCTAAAAAAAAGAATATTAGAACACATAAGAGCAGTGAAGAACAAAGACTTGGCCTATGCGACAGCGAAACATATGATATCGTGTCAGAAAGGAGATTGGAAAGCAATGTCGTATTTTGGAATACATATGGTCAACCTGTGAGAACGAGGAGGCAATAGGCTACGTAAATTACGACAAATCGAATCCAAATTCATTATCAGACTAAAAACTAAGATGCCCAGAGGGATGAATTTTGATGAGGAACTTTATGTACATCTGGAATAATTAGGAAATAATGACTTAAACAATACGCAGACTGTAATCGAACATTGCACTATAGGGTACTATACCCATATAAGAGACTAGTGTTTGATATACTGATACAAATCTCCAAATGAACTGTTCTTTATGCTAAAAGTAGCGAGAAATGATATATGTTAGGAGTAAATCGATTCAGAATAAGAATGTATTCATGAAAAGTATAATGCTATGTTGAAAATGGGTACTATACCCGACACGCGAGATACTGTCTACATATGACGATAATATGAGATTGCAAGCATGATGTGCGCGTAAAGCAGAGCGTGTATACCAAGAACTGTAAATATTCTGATTATACGTTGCAATTTTCAATTGAAATGTAATTGACTACTAGTCCCATAAAGCACCCTAACTGTAAAAATTGGGATAAATAGTGGACATAGAAAAAAGCTCACTTACCGTGAACAAAGCCAGTGATGGCTGAAACGCGTTGGTCCGAGCTGGAGAAATAAAGTAAAAGCTGTTTAAAACTTACAAACGCTGAGTGCCGCATCCTTGGTGAGAAAAGTGCCTTATAAATACTAGATCTTGACATCAAACAGAGATGGTTGTAGCCAGCCAAGATGTTTCCCGGGGACCATCCTCTTCTTCATGTCTGAAGAAAATGATATACCACTCAATGATAGTATCCTTGTCCTTTCAACAATATGAAACCATCATTTAGTTTGACTATGGTCCATACTTGTTCATCAATATACAGTCGGTAAACAAAGGTATTGCCTGATAACGAGATCCGTGGTCAACTTTATACAGTCTTGGTGTCATGTGTGCACACACAAACAGACAGTAGTTTTTTTGCATCAGGCTGCACCCTTATGGCAGAAGCTAAGAACATTGCAAATTTCTAACATTCATTTTAAAATGTTCAACTTTCCCCATGCTTAGAATAATAGCCAATCTTAACATTTCTATGGCAATTGAGTGGGCACACTTTTCAAAGGGGGACATGAAATTGACAATAGTGTTTTGGGGGTAGTACAACTAGAAAGCATTTTTTCTTTCCTCATGTTTTACAAACATGCTTTTATAATTTCTTCTATAAATGCCTTAAGTATGTCACCAGTATGGTTGCCACCTCTCTCACGAAAAAAACAGCCATTTGTTGAAGCTTAATTTTTCTGGTAGGGCCAGGAGCTGGAAGCTTAGTAAGAATGTGTGTAGAATCATCAGTACTTAATAACGTGGCAATAATTACTATGTTTTCCTTAATAATCATTTAGTAATAAAGAGACAGCAGGCAATCAAATAATTTTCAATTATTTCTTCAGGTGTTTGCTGAGGTAAATCTGTATTTCAAATATAAAACACACAGTATTTTGTTGGTTTTCCCTGTAAAAACTTGGCATTGTCATAAACATCCTGGACAGGTGTCGGTTGCGGGTGAATATAAGCAGGAATCAATTTTTTTTTAGTTCTAGAGTTTTGTCAACAAATGTTTTTGCCCCGTTCCTTATGACAGTCCTTAAATCGGCCATGTTGTTCACCGGTTGGCTCCAAGGGGGTCTTGTGACTGAAATAGTCCATTTCAACCAATGTTATCGATTCTCCTTCTGGTGTGGTCGAAGAATGGCTGCTGGGTTGTGGGGGAAGAGAAGAGGGTCCAGGTGAGTCTGTCTCATAGAGAACCTCACAGTGAATGTTACTTTCTCCTTCTGATTCACTTTCCTGTTCACATATCCATTCCCTAACATTTTCCTGTTCAGGTAAAAGAGGCATCCTTGACAAACAATCTGCTTTATAATGTTCTTTACCATTTCTATGATGCACCTCAAATTAGTAGGGCAGAAGAGAGGAGGAGCTACCGTAGAACTCTAGAATTGTTACTCATGCTTCTACTCATCCGTGTTAGAGGAGCATGGTCAGTATAGAGTATAAAAGGGCGGCCCTCCAAATAGTATCTTAACTTTTTAACTGCCCATTTATTAGCGAGGCACTTTTTTCAATAGTAGCGTATTTGTGTTTGCGAGGAAAAACGTACAACTTAAAAACTAAATCGGTACATCCACTCCTTCATTGTTGTTTTGAGACAGAACAGCTCCAATGCCACAATCTAAGGCGGCTGTCTGGAGGAGAAATGAATTAGAGAAATCTTGGGTTGATAGGACTAGAAGTGATAGCTTTCTTAAGTTCCCTGAAGGCAGGGATAGTTATTTGTGATGGGTTTTGAAGACTACCTTTGGATACCTTCTTTCTAAAAAGATCAATGAGAGGGACCACAATGTCTGAATATTGGGGAATTAATCTACAGTAGCATCCAAAAAGATCCTAAACTGCCTGTATTTCTTTACAGGTCTTGGGAAAGGGGACATCTGCTTTAGCATGAACCTTTTCTTCCTGTGATACCAACAGCCTATTACCTAATAGATATCCTAAGTACTTCACTTTGGTAAATCAGATTCTGGATTATTTTGCGTTAATCTGTAACTGAGCATTTTGTAATTCCGTAAGTATTGTGTGGAGGTGTTGTATATGTGCCTCCCAGGTGGGTCTAAAGATGACTATATCATCTAAGTATTCAGAAGAATAGGGTCAATGTGCCTTTAGTACTACTTTCATCAGCCTTTGAAAAGTGGCTGGGGTTCCGTGTAGAACAAATGATAAAACTGTTAATTCAAAAAGACAGTCTGGGGTGGCAAAAGCGTTTTTTCCTGGCCTTACTTTTATAGATGTACCTGTCAATACCTTTTTCTCAAATCTAAAGTGGTGATGTATTTAGCCTCTTCTAACTCCTCAATGAGTACATCC
Source organism: Lissotriton vulgaris (assembly GCF_964263255.1). Taxonomy (NCBI): domain Eukaryota; kingdom Metazoa; phylum Chordata; class Amphibia; order Caudata; family Salamandridae; genus Lissotriton; species Lissotriton vulgaris. The sequence continues at coordinate 454,950,006 of NC_141696.1, read as the reverse complement.
ACCCTGAAAAGAGGGTAGGCATCGCATTTTGATATCCTGTTAACTGCCCTGGAGTCTATACAGAATCAGATAGACCCATTGGGTTATGGACCTAGCACAACAGGAGATGACTAATTACTTTTAGAAGGCTGGTTTACCCCCATTTGCAGCATTTTAGATATGTCTTCACTGATTTCCTGTTATCTGGCCGCCAGTGAAACTATAGGGTTTTTGAGAGACCACCACCCATATTTCTGTGGGACTGGCATGTTTGGCTAATCTAGTGTGGCCTGGGAGGTTAGAAGAGATAGAAGAAAAGGATTGCAACACTGGTTGTAGGGAGTCCTTTTGTCCTTCATCAAGTTGATTATTATTAACTAATTCTTTAAGGTTCTTGTAAGGGAATCATTTGGTTGGCTGACAAAAACTTTTTTGGGTGGGGTACCTATCCATTTTTTAACATGTTTATATGAAAGATTTGTATTTATGTATATCCCATTTTTATTGTATCCCTAATTTCTCAACTATTCAATAAGAGCCGCTTCATTCAGTTTTCATTTCCTTTTTTGAGGTGGGGAGGAGAACAAGAACCCAATCATTAATTGATATCCTCTCCATTTCTTTCCCTTATCATAAAATTGCTTTTGTTTCTTCTGGCTTTTTTTTAACTGGGTGTAGGCTAAGTCTCGCAGTTTACTAATAAGTGGCCTTAATTGTTGCACATATCTTAATAGATCTTGGGGTTCTGTCCCATTATTCTTCTCCCAGGCTTCTCTGGTTATCTCGAGTAGGGTTATAGGTTGTCTCCCATAAAGAATTTCAAATGAGGAGAAGCCTAAACTGCATTCAACCTGGCCTCTGATTCCAAACAGAGCTAAGGAAAGGAGAAGATTCCAGTTCTTTCCCTCCCAGAGGAGCATTTTTTTAATATTTGTTTAAGGGACCTATTGTACCGTTCAAGTGTGGTAGTGAGTGGCATAGTTGACAACTACTAAACAATAAGTGTTACTAAGTTTGGTTCTTTGTAAGGGACCAGTCAGGTCCATTCCAATATTCTTGATGGATTGTCCTATTATAGGTAACATTTGGAGAGGGAATGGGGTAGGTTCATATGGGTTTTTCCATTGACAAATCTCACAACTCCGGCTATATGTTTTTATTTCCAATTGAGAAATAAAAAACAGAACAACCAACCAAGGTCCAGCACAATCAAAACACATGTACCATAAACAATCTTAAATTCGGTGCAAAACACTTCCCGCACCCGTCGTCTCAAGGTGCAAATCAGGTCAAAATGTTCATCAAAAGGTGGAAGGTGCACTCATTGGAATCAAACGTGAACTCACATAGTCAATAAAACAATTTTTTTCTTTATACAAACAAAATGGCGGTAGTGTTTCTCATCAGAGAAAACGTCCGCACCTATTGTTGTTAATTATTCTCCCCGGGTACGTAATGCGTGAGGTATCAAAAAGATATAGAGGTGCACTGAGAACTTGATAAGACACCCACCACCAGGGGTGTTTGAGCAATGCAACTGAATGCAAATACCACGAATCAAGAGAGAAAACCAAATTGCACAAGCACCCTCTTAACAGTCCATTAATCTATGAACATAACTGTAGTCATTTCCAAGGTTCTTGCACCAACATTATTCAATGGTTCGATGTCAATGTAAAATATGGATCCAAAACCGAAACTTGTACTTAAAGTTCTTTATTATTCAAATAGGTTAAAAGATTCCCAGCTTTAACTGCCGACACGTGTTTCGCCCTCTCCAGGGCTTTTTCAAGGCTATCTTGTTCTGGTCTTATGCTGCTCTGGTCTTACGCTGCTCTGGCATCGGACTGGTTTATAATTCAAAAAGATATGGGTGTGAAGCGTTTATGCGAAACCTAAATGAGGATGGAGTACAGCATATGTTATACAACTATTGGGATCAAGATGATTCAAATATGAGCAAGATTGTGGCCTAATTTAGGGAGAATAACCCTACCTATTGGAGGTCTTGGTCACAGCGAGCTATTCAGAAAGTAGATTCCCTCTTGATAAGTCTTATGGATGTTGTTTCCGGGCGCCGAGTCTCCACTGCAAAGCGCTTTGCAGTGGAGACTCGGCGCCCGGAAACAACATCCATAAGACTTATCAAGGTCTTCAAGAATCTCTTACTCAACGAGATAGGACTTATCTCCACGCAGCGAGACGCACCCTCATAACAAGACTAATCTAAATCATCTCTGTTCGTTCAATGCTCCATGAGGGACGTAACAAGACCAAGGTTACTTAGAGGGAATCTACTTTCTGAATAGCTCGCTGTGACCAAGACCTCCAATAGGTAGGGTTATTCTCCCTAAATTAGGCCACAATCTTGCTCATATTTGAATCATCTTGATCCCAATAGTTGTATAACATATGCTGTACTCCATCCATATTTAGGTTTCGCATAAACGCTTCACACCCATATCTTTTTTGAATTATAAACCAGTCCGATGCCAGAGCAGCGTAAGACCAGAGCAGCATAAGACCAGAACAAGATAGCCTTGAAAAAGCCCTGGAGAGGGCGAAACACGTGTCGGCAGTTAAAGCTGGGAATCTTTTAACCTATTTGAATAATAAAGAACTTTAAGTACAAGTTTCGGTTTTGGATCCATATTTTACATTGACATCGAACCATTGAATAATGTTGGTGCAAGAACCTTGGAAATGACTACAGTTATGTTCATAGATTAATGGACTGTTAGAGGGTGCTTGAGCAATTTGGTTTTCTCTCTTAATTTTTTTCTTTATTCTGGTAATCTTTAACAGGAACGGCACACAGCCAACGCGTCTTGTTCCCAGTAGGAACGTTGTCAGGGCTCCACATATAACTAGGCCAATTAAGCGTTATTACCGGGAGTCTAAAAGTGCTTTAATGTCTACACATATACCTTCAAATATAATTGTAAAGTATAGGAGTATATCTTCTTTTGACTTCACTCCTGGGAGACGTGGCTCCACGTGGATAATAATACTGCTTTGTGGTCATCTTTTGTATTAACACAATAGATTATTCTTCCGAATTACTTCTGCATACTGTGCTCTTTGGGAACTTATCGCGTGTACTAATCTGGATCGTTTTTAACGCTTAATTCACCTACTTATATGTGGAGCCCTGACGAAGTTCCTACTGGGAACGAAACGCATTGGCTATGTGCCATTCTTGGTAAAGATTACCAGAATAAAGAGGAAAATTGTTATATTGGACTAAGTGAGTTTGCGTTTGATTCCAACGAGCGCACCTTCCACCTTTCGATGAACATGTTTTTATCTCTGCATGAATTCTGGGGCAATAAAAATACCTTAACACCTTTTGAGAGGTTTTCTCTGGTCCAGTATGGCCAGCCAATAAATGTGAATTGGAGGAAAAAATGAATTTCTTCCTTAAATTCTTTTGCGACTCGGTGTTGGAGATCTGTCCCTGTTTTTTCTTCTATTTTATATGGAAGCTCATTTTTGTTTATGAACTTGGGAAATCAAGAAATATTTTTTTCTGCATTTCCTATAGCGTTTTTCTAACCACTTTGTAGAGTGCAGTAATTTCTTTGGACATGATGAAAATCACAATTTATCTGGCAAGGTTCACCTGTAAGAAAGGCATTTTGGGATTTTAAATAGTTCTCCTTTTTAAATAGTGAAGACACATGGGCCTTAAAGATAGTGAGAAACTTTGTGTTATATGTGCTAAGTATCAAGTCTCCTGGCAGAGTTGGCAAGACTCCAGCTTTTATTTTTCTTTCTCTACCTGTTTGAGTAGTCACTGTTACTTCAGCTATTGGATTCTTCCTTATATCTCCATAAACACACCTAATCTCTACTTCCTAATGTGGAAGGATTTGGCAGGGCTCCACCCATTTCTGTAGGATAACTTACTGACAACATCCTGAATCTAGCAAATCCTTAATCCTTAGATCTTGAATATATAGACTTACATAAAAGCAGTGTCCTAGCTCTTGCGTTCAACAAAGGTTCCTTGGGATATAACTAACATCCATGGGTTTCTGAACTGTTCTTTTATTTGGCCAGGACCAATAAATGTGTCCCCATTCAACACAGTCAAAACATTGGTGATTTTTAAAGGAGTTCGGCATGGTTAGAAAGATCCTAACTTTGGAAAGTTCTGTGACACTTTTGTTATATATTTTCTAATTTTTGAGAGGAGCCCGACTGCCCACTTGGTTAGTTTCTCTGACATTTAAGCACTGCAGGGCACTTGAAAAAGTTGTGGCCATCTTTACAGCTTATTCTCCAGTTAGGCCTGTATATTTTTTGAGCCATTTTTGTGTTGCTAGGGGTGAAGACTCTAGATATTGTTCAAAATATATCAAATTCATGATTTCTTCCATCGTATCCTCAAGGGGTCGGAGCCATTTATTGGTGACCAATTTAAGTTTGAAGAGCTTTGGGATTATCTCGTGCTATGCTGCATTCCTTTAGAGACTTCAGTTGATAGGCTTCTGTGTTTAATCTCAGGCGGTCCAATATGACATTCTAGATTTCATCATAGGAAGCGGTTTCATAAGGATTGGCTACCTGGTAGGTGGCCTGTGATTCCCCAACTAGAAATGGAGCCAGGAAGAAAGGCCATTTGTCAGAGTCAGGAACATGCCCTAGCAGCCCTCTCAAAATTTGAAAGAAAGATATCTCAGTCTTCTCCAGTGACATTTCTGTAATAATATGTGGGGGCCTGTGGATGAGGTGCGAGTGTCAGAGAGGTTGGATGGTATTTGAAATTGATCTTCAGTGCCCTTTTGTAGACTGGCAACTTCACAGTGTCTTTAAATGGTTTATGCTCCGCCTTGGTGGAAGACATTTGTCTTTTGAGGGCCCATTTGAATTTTCACTGTCCTTGAATGAGCTGTTGTAACACATTCTCCATTTCTATCCAATGGTCTAATGTGCCTACATTCTCCACCACTTGTGGTTCTGGGTGAATAAAAACAAGTGAGTTCTAGGGTTTATTGTCACCCAATTATTTTGTTCAGGGTTGCCGCATTTGTCATCTGCGAGAAAGGAAGGACTTTCCCAGCCTGTCTGCTGCCGCCGCACTCTCTGCCACCGAGTGCCGCCGCAGAGCAGAGACCAGGACTCGGGGACTCAGGGACCACATCCCCCAGCATCCATAGCGGCCGGAAGCCGCGCACCACGATTTGGCGCCAGGCGGCGCATAAACAGCAGCACCACCCCCAGCAGAGGGGACACTGCAGCACTCACCAGGGTTGCCGCATTTGTCATCTGCGAGGAAGGAAGGACTTTCCCAGCCTGTCTGCCGCCGCCGCACTTTCTGCCACCGAGTGCCGCCGCAGAGCAGAGACCAGGACTCGGGGACTCAGGGACCACATCCCCCAGCATCCATAGCGGCCGGAAGCCGCGCAATGCGATTTGGTGCCAGGCGGCGCATAAACAGCAGCACCACCCCCGGCAGAGCGGGGGACACTGCAGCACTCACCAGGGTTACCGCATTTGTCATCTGCGAGGAAGGAAGGAAGGACTTTCCCAGCCTGTCTGCCGCCGCCGCACTCTTTGCCACTGAGTGCCGCCGCAGAGCAGAGACCAGGACTCGGGGACTCAGGGACCACATCCCCCAGCATCCATAGCGCCCGGAAGCCGCGCACCGCGATTTGGCGCCAGGCGGCGCATAAACAGCAGCACCACCCCCGGCAGAGGGGACACTGCAGCACTCACCAGGGTTGCCGCATTTGTCATCTGCAAAGAAGGAAGGACTTTCCCAGCCTGTCTGCTGCCGCCGCACTCTCTGCCACCGAGTGCCGCCGCAGAGCAGAGACCAGGACTAGGGGACTCAGGGACCACATCCCCCAGCATCCATAGCGGCCGGAAGCCACGCACCGCGACTTGGCGGCGGGCGCCAGGCGGCGCATAAACAGCAGCACCACCCCCGGCAGAGGGGACACTGCAGCACTCACCAGGGTTGCCGCATTTGTCATCTGCGAGGAAGGAAGGACTTTCCCAGCCTGTCTGCCGCCGCCGCATTCTCTGCCACCGAGTGCCGCCGCAGAGCAGAGACCAGGACTCGGGGACTCAGGGACCACATCCCCCAGCATCCATAGCGGCCGGAAGCCGCGCAATGCGATTTGGCGCCAGGCGGCGCATAAACAGCAGCACCACCCCCGGCAGAGCGGGGGACACTGCAGCACTCACCAGGGTTGCCGCATTTGTCATCTGCGAGGAAGGAAGGACTTTCCCAGCCTGTCTGCCGCCGCCGCACTCTCTGCCACTGAGTGCCGCCGCAGAGCAGAGACCAGGACTCGGGGACTCATGGACCACATCCCCCAGCATCCATAGCGGCCGGAAGCCGCGCACCGCGATTTGGCGCCAGGCGGCGCATAAACAGCAGCACCACCCCCGGCAGAGGGGACACTGCAGCACTCACCAGGGTTGCCGCATTTGTACTCTGCGAGGAAGGAAGGACTTTCCCAGCCTGTCTGCCGCCGCCGCACTCTCTGCCACCGAGTGCCGCCGCAGAGCAGAGACCAGGACTCGGGGACTCAGGGACCACATCCCCCAGCATCCATAGTGGCCGGAAGCCACACACCGCGATTTGGCGCCAGGCGGCGCATAAACAGCAGCACCACCCCCGCGACGCGGGAGCGCGGGGGAGCCGTCCGGGAGATGCCCGGGACAAGGGCAGGACAGTCCAAGACAGTCACAGACAGGAAGAGGCAGGGCTGGGCCACACTCCTTGTCTTTTTGTACCGGACTACTAGGATTTTGAAGACTTCTCCACTGGTAAAGTGTTTCCTTGGTCTATTGTTCATAGTCAAGCTAGTGGTGCCACTTATATCCCAGCCGCTTTACATTCTTGGGAAGTGCCGCCTGTTTTTACAATGCCTAACGGTGCAAAGGAAACATTCACACCGGGTTCAGGTCCTCTTGATAACTATTTGGTGAAAATGGTAAACAAAATAAACAGTGAACGAAGGGCCTCTCTGGGAAGGGATAGTCCCTCAAAAATTACTCAAGCTCTTCTGACTCCCGAAGAGAGTCCACCGGAACATGTTACCTGTGATCCGGCCTCTATAGCTGTCTCCACGGTCACAGCCCAGGTCCACATGGATTCCTCAGCATCAGACATACATATAGTGAGTGAAAATAATGATGAAGTCACCCCTGCTGCTAGACCAGTTAGAAAATGCAGGAAGCAACAAAGCAAAAGTGGGGGGAAGCATTATAAAAAAGGGTTGACATCACTGAACAAGTACTGGTCAATCTAGATGAGCCTTCTAACTCACCGGTTGACAGTGATGTTGTAAATAATTTACTAAATTCGGAACAATTTTCCCAACTACTTGGCTCCTTGAAAGTCATGTTTGAAGCCAAACTAGAACAGTTTGTGCAACCTTTAGTTCGGAAACTTGACAGTGTGGCCGCCGAGGTTAAGAGGCTGGGAGGATTACTAGCAAAACATCTACAATCGGCCGATAGTAATAAACAGGGGGAGATGGGTATAGCAGTGCCAGCGCAGGAAGCTAGAGTAGCGCAGGTAGCTAGAGCAGAAAATCAACTAAAAGCAACTCACCCCCTAAATATTATCAATCCAGCTATACCACTTACACCAGCGCCCACCTCCGCACCAAGTGCAGCTATTCCAGTAACAACAGGGTCTGATTCAGTATTTAAAAATTATGGGGAAAGGAGAAGTAGACCTACAAATTTACCCTCAGCCTGTACCCCCTATGTTGTGATTCTAAAAAATGTACCGCCTCAGGATAGTTCTTCAGCCCAAACGCATAAGGAATCGCACGACTCCCTTAAGGACAAAACTGTCTCCTGGTTAAACAGGAATTGTGGATTCCCGACAAAATTTGCCCCTTATATTCTGAGTACCAGACGAGCAAACTGGATTGGGCCCTCTAGAAAATCCTGTAAAGGAGATTGTATAATTGTCAATTTTAGACACCCACAACACGTGGCTACAGTCTTGCTGAGGGCAGCTTCTTTGGCGCATGATGAAAATAGTATTCAGGTGCGTCCCCTCGGTTTCTTTTATAACCATCTCCCCAAAGGGCCCCCACATAGCACAAGACTGAGACCCTACACCCCCGTGACTGCAGAGACACCGTTTTTTCAACAGGGATCAGGAGGAGAAAATTACTCCAATTATGGGCCTAATATTCCCACACAAAACAGATTTGAAGTATTTTCCTCTCTGGATATGTGTGATTGACGAGAGGCTAGCGAGGGAACTGGGGAAGGGTTTTGCACCGGTTTTGTACCTCAGGAGTTAGTTCCACCATCTATGAATCATAGTGCTAGTAACCGTACACAAGTAATCCACGGTAATCCTAAGGGGTCAATGATTAAGATGTTAACCTGGAATGTAGCGGGTCTACGATCCAAGAGAGATAATACCTTGTGGCTAAGTTTCTTGAAACAATATGACATTATGGCTTTCCAGGAGACTTGGGATATAGAATGTGACTTCTGGATGGATGGTTTTACGTCATATTTTGTTCCAGCTTAAAAATCAGTGGCCGGGAGAGATATAGGGGGTTTGGTGGTTCTGGTTTCTGTGAAATTAAGAGGGTCAGTTAGCAGGATAAATTGTTCATCTAATAATTTTCTTATCCTGGAATTTAAACTTACTAATAATACAAAATTAATCCTGGTGAATTGTTATAACTCCCAGCAAGGGGACTCTCCGAATGCAAATTTGTTATGGATATCGGATTTTTTAAACACATACACTTTAAAGCAAACCACTTTCTGCTAATATATTTTGTTAGGCAATTTTAATGTGCATTTATGTAGTCATAATTGTTTGTTAATTGAAATTGATGGGCCAGATTTTACATCCCTGCAACACTTTGAGCATTCAAGTAAGGGGGAAGCATTGGAGAAACTTTTATCTAACAATGATTTGTACGAACCAGGCTTCTTCGATCATAGCTCCCGCGTTCCCACATTCACAGGCAGGGGGAGTGACACAATAATTGACTACATATTCCTGTCCCCTGGACTTTTAAAATACGTAGATTTTTATAATGCTATACCGTCAACCTTTAGCGACCATAATCCAGTGGCAATTGAAATTATAGATGGATTCTCCTTTTTGAACACATCTACCCCTCACATGGCGGTGGTTGAAGTGAAAGCAAAAGATCAGGGGAGGAGGCTAAACTGGAGCAAGGTAATCCCAGACGAGTTTTTTAACACCATCACATTAAAGGCGGCTCTAGATTTAGAAATCTGTGGTGACCAACATTCTACGGGGGAGCAAGTAATATCCTCGTATGAAGCTATCTGTTCTAAAGTGGCTAAAGAACTTACCATTAAACACAGACCTGTCACTAATAGCTTAGCCATGGGTTGGTTCGATCATAAATGCACCAAATCCCATAACCTCCTCAAAAAAGCTCTCCAGGATTGCCCCAGGAATAAAGTTCTGGTGGTACAGCTTAGACGAGAATATAAAAAAATAGTGCAGGAAAGGAAAAATGAAATGAAACATAATGCCTGGCTCGAACTTATGGATAAAGCTACATTAAAAGATAGTGCAAAATTTTGGTCTATCATTAATACGCCCCTTTTTTCTAATATGAAAAATAACGTGCTGGAAACTAACATTGCGGAAGAGGATTGGCTGAGCCATTTTGAAAAGATCTATGGCAGCCACCTTGAAATAGAAATTTTTGTGGGTCAAGCCTCAGAGTCCCCCGCCATGCCAGTTAGGTTCCATATAGGGGAGGTTATAAAAGCAATTGAAGATTCTGCAGGGAGGAAGGCTCCAGGACCAGATTGAGTCCCTGCGGATATGTACAAGGCCAATCCATTGTATTGGGCCAACATCCTGACAAATGTTTTTAATACCTCGGCTAGTGTAGGATTCTCTAAATCTTGGTCCCGGTCGACTATTATCCCGGTGTTCAAGAAAGGCCAAAGGGCAGACCCCAGATGTTATAGGCCCATATCCTTGCTGGTCTCCTCTATAAAAATTCTAGGGAAGGTTATCCTAGCAAGAATAACAGGGTGGGCCTCTGACAATAACATACTGTCAGATGCCCAATATGGCTTTACACCAAAGCGGCCAGGGGCTCCATTTACTTGGGTTATATGGATTTGTCCACAGCTTTTGACCTAGTCAATAGGTCAAAGCTGTGGACAATGCTCCTGTATTTGGGACTTGATCGGTCCCTTGTGTACTTCTTGGCCGAGCTCCACAAAGATCTGAATGCCTTCATCAGGATGACGACCGAGGGGAAACGTACGTCCAGCTTTAAGTCCAGTAGAGGGGTACAACAAGGATGCATATTAGCCCCTATGCTGTTTACATTATACATAAACGGCCTGGAACAAAATCTGTTGGCAGCAACGCCGGACATTCCGCGTATGGGAGGTACCCCAATCCCGGTGCTCCTATACGCGGATGACGCTGTCCTTTTGGCCAGGACCCCTCTAGGTTTGCAAAGACTGCTGGATTCGTTTGGGGACTTCATGAAAAGCCTGGACCTGGTGGTAAACAACGGCAAATCACGTGTTATGTCTCTGGGGCCTGCAAAAAATAAAGTTAAGACCTTCTTTTGCGGTGGTGAAGAAATTTCAAGAGTGACGGTATTTACCTACCTGGGTGTAGTATTCGACGATAAAAGTTCTTGGTCCCCCCAGCTTTTACTAAAGGCAAACTCCACGAGTAATTCTTCAGCGGCAGTACTAGGTTTTGCCAAATGGTTGGGAGGGAAGCCGGTAGAGGCAATAGTAACCATTTACAAAGCCAAGACCATTTCTATCGTAAGGTACGGGGCGTCAATTTGGGGTTACATTAAAAACGGCATGATCCAAACGGAAGAAAATAAATTCCTTTGTTCTCTTCTTGGCCTTCCAAATTCAACCGATTCCTACTCAGTTCATCTGGAACTTGGGATTGGTTACATAGCAGATATAATTAAAATAGCCCAAACTGCTATGGATTAAAATCTGGATAAATTCAAACCTCTCCCTAAATCATAAAATCTTAAAGGATTGCATTAGGTTAGACAATAGGAACAAAATTCAGTGGTTGTCTAACATAGAAATGTTAGCTGCATATATGGGGAGACCAGACATTTTTTCTAATCTAGAATCCCTATGTAAGGCTGATCTTGAGTGGGTAAAAACCAACTTCATCAAGTTAAGAGAGGCCGAGCGGGAGGGAGCAGAACTCTGTAAATCCTCTGTCAGGGGGAATGTTTTGGTAACCCTGTCTCCAGCAATGCCACTATACCTGACAACAGTAACCAATCCTTTCCATAGATGGTTGTTGACAAAATTACGGTTTAACCAAATACATATGCTCCTATGGGACGTGGAGGGTTGGAATAGACCTGAAGATGTTCCCCCCTGTAAGTGTGACGACTTTTCACCTCAAGACAACACGCACTTTATGTTTTTCTGCCCACTATATAAACATGCCAGGAAAAGGTTATCCTTCCATTGTTGAAAAGTATGAACTTTATTCAGTGCAAGCCAGCCTTAATGTTTTTACAACTGGTAGAATCTCCATTAATTATGTTCTGTGTTGCCAGCTTTATTGCAGCGTTCGTTAGAGAAAAGAGGGTCAGACAAAAAACTGTACAAGAGACTGATCCCCTCAATTAACAGACAATGAATTAGTATTAACTCCTTAGGTGGCTATGGTCGATTATGAATTTTTTCTGTTAATGAATAGTTTTTATCTGTATAATAGTTATTTTTAAGATTTTTAATATTATGTACATGTATAGCATACTTTTATGATTTTAATTAATCGAATGAAGTGGATTTGACTTGACTTGACTTGACTTGTCCAGAATTCACACAGATTTTAACTAAGGTTAGGGAAGTCCAATTGTCCTAATGTCTTTTATCTCCTTTCTTTCTTTTAGGGTCGGTCCTTGCGAAGGCCCCGGCCAGCAAAACCCTCGGGAAAAAGGACAAACCCCAGGGTAAGTCTCATCTCTTTTACTCTTTTGAATAATCATTAAATAATCAACAAGGAATAAGCCCCCATGTTCCTGTACTTTCTTTCCAAAAAACATCAAAGGAGGTAGGGTGGTTTTTCGCTTTCTTAAAACGAGTAATAATTTGTTAAGTCATGAGAAAAGAAATAAATAAGATTCCCTCTTAGGTACAAATAAAAAAAATGGATTCACCTTAAGAATCTGAAATGGTTTTGGTGAGGGAAGAAGAGAAAGAAAAAAAAAATGAAAATGTGACAAACTTGTGGACGCTTAGGTTCTTCTTCCCTCCTGTTTTCCCAAGATCCGGCCTCGTACCCAGCTAAGCCTCATTTCTCCAGAAACATAGTGGGACAACTCATCATTTTGCATGCTCAGTCCCATTTTTCCACTCCTTATGGAACTCAGGGAAGCTAATTCCAAGAAGTTGCCTGTCTTCTCTTCCCAGCTGTTCCCAGGGCTGCAACTCGCTATCCGGCTTTCAGCAGCTATGAGGTTTGGATCGCTGGAACCCCAGGATCTTCCTCTCTGCCAAGTTTGAGTAAGGAACCGGATGGGTCTAGGCTCCTGGCGGACTGGTGGAATCTTGATTGGCATGGGTCTCATTTCGGGATTAGTTTCTTCTTCTTCGTCCTTTGGTTCTGGATGACGTTCCTTAAAATGACCAAGTGTTTCCTGATTTGAGCCAAGAGGGTCTCTAGTGACCAAAATGATCTGGATCAAAATTTCCTATTCTGGTGTGGTAAAAGAATGGCAGCTGGCCTGTGGGGGAAGATAATTGGGTTCAGGTAAGTCTGTCTCATATAGAACCTCAAAGGGAATATTACTTCTTCCATCATTCATCTTTCTTTAAAAAGTTGTTAGGGCTCCCTGTAGTCCAAACTGTTAAACAGTAAATTGAAAAAGACCATCTAGGGTGGCAAACACATTTTTAGAGGTTGCTGCCAATACCCATTTATCAAATCTAAAGTGGTGATGTATTTAGCCTCTCTAAACTTCTCAATGAGTTATTCCACCCTGGGAAGAGGAAGGTAATACCTTTAATATCCCGTTAACTGCCCTGAAGTCTATACAGAATTGGGTACACCAATCTGGCTCAGGAACTAGCACAATGGAAGATCACCAATAACTTTTAGAGGGTTTGATCACCCCCATTTACAGCATTTTAGATATTTCCTCACTAACTGCCTCTCGTCTGGCCGCCTGTAACCTATAGGGTTTTTGCCAGACCACCACCCCTTTTTCTGTGGGATTGGTATGTTTGGCTAATCTAGTGTGACCAGGGAGGTCATAAAAGATAGAAGAAAAGGATTGCAACACTGGTTGTAGGGAGTCATTTTGTCGTTCATCAAGTTGATCATTAATAATTAATTATTTTGAGGTACTGGTTAGGGAATCTCTTGGGTGGCCAACAAACACATTTTTGGGTGGGATACCTTTCCATTTCTTAACATGTTAATATGGTAGGTTTGCTCTTTTGTATATCCCTTTTTTATTTTGTAATAGGTTGTCCCAAATTTCTCAGCTATTTAATAGGGGGCCCTCCATTTAGCCTTCATTTTCCTTTTTTGAACTAAGGATGAGAGCAAGATCCCAATAATTTATTTGATGTTCTCTCCTTTGCTTCCCCTCATCATAGAATTGCTTACGTTTTTTCTGGATTTTTTTCAGTTTGGGTATAGGCTAAGTCTCGTAGTTTAATAACACATGCCCTTTATGGTTGCACATATTCTAATATATCTTAGGCTTCTGTTCCATTATTCTTCTCCCAGGCTTCTCTGATTATCTTGAGCAGGGTTCTGGGTTGTCTCCTATAAAGAAGATCAATTGAAGAGCAGCCTCAACTGCTTTGAACCTGGCCTCTGAAAACAAACAGAGCTAAGGAAAGGATAAGATCCCACTTCTTTCCCTCCCACCGGAGCATTTTTCTAACGTGGGATTGACAGTCCCACTGGACTGTTCAACTAAACAATCTGTTTGGGGTGGTATACTGAGGTCTTTAGATGTCTCAAATTTAACATAGAACACAATTCCTGTATTCATTTGGGGTACAAATGGAGTACCCTGATCAGTGAGAATTTATTTAGGGAACCCCAAGCTAGAAAATTTTCAAAAAGACCTTGGGCAAAACGTCAGGTATTGGGGATTTTAAAATTAGTTCAGCATGGTTCGAAAGGTCCTAACTTTAGAACGTTCCGTGACAATTTTGTTAGGGTTATTCTCAGTCTTGAGAGAAGCCTGACATCCCACTCGTTTAGGTTCTCCGATGTTTAAGCATGGCTAGGCTCTCAAAACAGTTGTTGTCATCTCTACGGCTTGTTCCATGGTTAGGCCTGTATGAAGTTTGAGCCATTTTTGTGTTGCTAGGGGTAAAGCCTCTAGATATTGTTCTAAATAAATGAACTTCATGATTTCTTCCTTGGTGTTCTCAAGAAGTCTGAGCCCTTTATCTACAACCATTTTAAGTTTGAAGCAAAGAGTTGTGGGATTATAACCTTCAATGCCACTTTTATTTCTAAACTTTGAGTGATAGGCTTCTACGTCTAAAACCAGGTGGTCGAATATGACATCCTTGACTTCTTCATAGGTAGCAGTACCACAAGGACTGGTAGGTGGCCTGTGCTTCGACAACTAGTTATGGAGCCAGGAAGAAAGGCCATTTGTCAAGGGGCCAGGCACAAGCCCTAGCAGCCCTCTCAAAATTTAAAAGAATGGATTCTGGGTCTTCAGCAGAGACATCTTTCTGTAACGATATGTAGGGGCCTGCAAAAGGGTTGCGAGTAGCAGAGAGATTGGACATTAGTTGAAATTGACCTTCAGCGACATTGTGTAGACTGGCCACTTTAAATGTTTTTGACGTCCACCTTGGCGGAAGACATTTGTCTTTAACCCCTTCCATGCTCATGACAAGGCCAGCTCGTCATGAGGCATGGTTGAGCTGTGCTTATGACGAGTTGACCTTGTCATGAACAATGATAAATACCACTTTCAGCACAGGAGGGGAAACCCCCTAGCAGCCAAGGTGTTAAAGGGGCTATTCTAATGATCTCTGCCCTTGAATGAGCAGTTGTTCAACATTCTTCCTTTTTATAAATGGTCTAATGTGCCCGCATTCGCCACTACTTGTCGATTGCGGGTGATTATAAACATGCATCAAAAGAATTTGAGTTCTAGGGTTTTATTGTCACCCAACTATTTTCTTCAGAATTTCACACAGGTTTTAACTAATGTTAGGAAAGTCCAATTGTCCTAATGTCTTTTATGGCCATTCTTTCTTTTAGGGTCGGTCCTGCCGAAGCCTCCTGCCGGCATCCAAGATCCCCTTGCAAAAAATAACATACCCCAGGGTAAGTCACGTCTCTTTGAGCTTATTGAATAATGAAAGACTAATCCCCAAGGAATAAGTCACCCGTGTTTCTCTACTTTCTTTACAAAAAATATAAAGAAGAAGGGGTAGTGTGTTGCTTTCTTAAAACAAGTACTAATTTCTTAAGCCACAAGAGAAGAAAGGAAGAAATAAGATCCCCTCTTAGGTACAAATACAAAAAACCCCAGCTTTCTTTAAGAACTTGAAACGGTTTTGGAGAGGGAAGAAGGACAAGAGAAACAAATAGAATTGGATAATGTGAGGGATGTGGAAGGTTAGGTTCTTCCCCCTTCCCCCCCGTTTTACCACATCTGGCCCATAACTGGCTAAGCCATGTGGCATGTTTTCCCATAAACGTGGCAGGGCAGCACATCATTTTGAGGGCTTGGTCCCATACTTTCACCCAGTATTGGAACTCAGGGATGTCAATTCCAAAAAGTTACTCCTCACAGCTGTTACCAGGGCTGGGATTTGCTATCCGGATTCCTGCAGCTATGGTGTTTGGGTCACTGAAACCCCAGGTCCTTCCTCTCTGCCAACTTCGAGAAAGGAACCAGGTGAGTCTCAACTCCAGGCAGCCTGGTAGATTCTTGATCAGCATTGTCCTCACTTCTGGATTAGATCCTTCTTCTTTGTCCTCTGGTTCTGGATGACGGTCCTTAAAACAACTATGTTGTTCCCTGATTGGGTCCAAGGGGGTCATATGACCGAAAGCATACGGTTCAACCGATGTTATCATTTCCTCTTCCAGTGTGGTAAAAGAATGGCAGCTGGGCTGTGGGGGAAGAGAAGAGGGTTCAGGTATGTCTGTCTCATATAGAACCTCCAAGGAAATGGCACTTTCTCATTTGATTATCAGACATTGAAAAATGGCTGGGGCTCAGTTTAGTCCAAATGGTAAAACAGTAAATTCAAAAAAGACTGTCTGGGGTGGCAAAAGTGTTTTTCCCTGATCTTTATTTTTTAGAGGTACCTGCCAATATCCTTTTCCTCAAATATAAAGTAGCAATGTATTTCTTCCAATACCCTTTTGTCAAATCTAAAGTGGTGATGTATTTAGCCTATCCTAACTTCTCAGTAAGTTCATCCACCCTAAGAAGAGGGTAGGCATCACACTTTGATATCCTGTTAGCTGCCCCAAAGTCTATACAGAACCGGATAGACCCATCAGGTTTAGGAACTAGAACAATGGGAGATGACCAATTGCTTTTAGAGGATTGGATTACCTCCATTTGCAGCATTTTATATATTTCTTCACTAACACGCTCTCATTTGGCTGCCAGTAACCTATAGGGTTTTTCACCCAACCACTACCCCTTTTTTGTGGGAATGGCAGATTTGGCTATTCTAGTGTAACCAGTGAAGTCAAAAAAGACATAAGAAAAGGATTGCAACACTGGCTGTAGGGAGTCCTTTTGTCCTTCATCAAGTTGATCATTATTAACTGATTCTTTTAAGGTACCGGTTAAGAAGTCTTTTGGTTTGCCAACCTACACTTTTTTGGTGGGAAATCTATCCATTGTTTTAACATGAATATATGGTATATTTGTTTTTTGTATATCCCATGTTTATTTTCTAAGAGGTTGTCCCTTATTTATTACCTATTCGATAGGGTCCCTTCCTTTTAGCCTTCATTATCTTTTTTGAGGTAGGGAGGGGAATGAGAACCCAATCATTTATTCGATATTCTCTCCATTGCTCCCCCTTATTATAAAATTGCTTCTTTTTTTGTGGCTTTTTCCTAATAGAGTGTAGGTTAAGTCTTGTAGTTTACTAATGCATGGCCCTAAATAATGCATGTATCCTAATAGATCTTTGGTTTCTGTCCCGTTATTCCTCTCCCAGGCTTCACTGGTTATCTAGAATAGGGTTTTGGCTTGTCTCTCATTTAGAAGTTCAAATGAAAAGCAGCCTTAACTGCTTTGAACCTGGCCTCTGATAACAAGCTAACGGAAGGAGAATATCCCAGTTCTTTCGCTCCCCAGGAGCATTTTTGTAATGTGAGTTTGAGGGCCCTATTATACAGTTTAACAAACCCATTGGTTTGGGGTTGGTATACAGAGGTCTTGAGATGTTTCAAATTTAACATAGTATACAATTCTAGCATTCATTTTGATACAAATGGAGTACCCTGATCATTGAGAATCTCTTCAAAGAACCCCACCCTAGAGAATATTTCAATAGGAACTCAAGCAATACTTATGGTAGTGGCTGACTTAAGGAGAATCACTTCAGGATAGAGAGTTACATAGTCGACAACTACCACGCAAAACGTTTTACCCTGTGTGGTTCTTTGGAAGGGACCAATTAGATCCATTCCAATACACTCTAATGGTTTTGGTAAGGGTTTGAGAGATAGGTTTATATGGGTTTTTCCGTTGACAGATCTTATGACTCTAGGAATATTTTTTTATCACAGCATGAATGCCGGGCCAATAGAACTACCTTGATACCATTTGAGATGTTTTCTCTTGTCCTGTGTGGCCGGCCAATAAATGTCAATAGGAGCAAAAAAGAGTTTGTTCCTTAAATTCTTTTGGTACTAGCAGTTGGAGATCTTCCTCTATTGTTTCTATTCCACACAAAATCCCCCTTTTTTCGAACTTGTGGAAACTGAGAAATAATGTTTTCTTTAGTCTCTATAGAGTTTTCCAGGCATTTTATGGGTTACTGTCATTCCTTTGATCATGATGGAAATCGCACTTTATCTCCCAACGTTCAGTTGTGAGGAAGGCATTTGGGGATTTTTAATAGTTCTCCTTTTTAAAAACAGAAGAAGACAATTGGGCCTTAAACATAATGAGAAACTCTATGTTATATGTGGCAAGTATCAAGTTTTCTCACAGAGTTGGCACAACTCCGGCTTTTATTTTTATCTCTCTACCTGTTTGAGTAGTGACTGTCACCTGAGCTATTGGATACTGCCTTATATCTCCATAAACACACATAATCTCTACTTCCTTATACAGAAGAATTTGGGAGGATTCCACCCATTTCTGTAGGGTAACTGACTGGCAACATCCTGAATCTAACAAAGTCTTAATGCTGTGATCTTGAATGTAGAAACTTACATATAAGCAGTGTCCCAGCTCTGACGTATAATAAAAATTAATTGGGATACACCTAACGTCATTGGGTTCCTCAACTGGTTTCTTATTGGGACAGGACATAGAAATCTGTCCCCATCCACCACAGTCAAAATATTGGGGATTGGTAAAGGCCTTCGGCATGGTTAGAAAGGGCCTAACTTAAGAAGTTTTTGTGACAAATTTGTTACGTCTTTCCTTATTCTTGAGAGGAGCCTGACTTCCCACTCGGCTAGGTTCTCTGACGTTTAAGCGTGGCTAGTCTATGGAAAAAGTTGTCACCATCTCTATGGCTTGTTCTATGGTTAGGCCTGCATGTAGTTTGAGACATTTTTGTGTAGTTGGGGTAAAGCCTCTAGATATTGTTTTAAATAAATCCAATTCCTGATTTCCACCTTGTGTTCTCAAGGGGTCTGAGTAATTTATCTGCGGCTATTTTAAGTTTAGAGAATAGAGTTTTGGAAGAAAGGCCATTTGTCAGGGGGCCAGGCTCAAGCCCTAGTAGCCATCTCGAAATTTAAAAGGAAGACATCTGGATCTTCCCCATGGGCATATTCCTGTAATGATATGTGGGGGCCTGTGGATCAGGTGCAAGTGGCAGATAGTGTAGTAAGGCTTATAGGTCAATTGTCGACAATTGCTAAGTTAGCATGATCTTCACTGCCATGAGGCTGCTTTTGCACACATCTACCTTGCAAGTTCTTTCCTGAGCCTGTGGTTTAGTCTGCACACTATGTTCAAGGTTAAACAACAATGCCCCTTGTTATTCTGTTTTGATCAGTCCCTCACTCTTAGACATAACATGCTACACACAACTGGACTTCTGGAAATCACGTACCTTAATATTACAACTGCAACAGGTTTTTGCACACTCGGAGATACACCTTCCAGAGAGAAGAGACACTATAGCTAGTTGGTTTGGGAGTTTGGGTACAGATGTGGTAGGTCGGTACACCACCTATTCACTGAGGTCCTGTTTTCTTGTGCATAGTTCTGTATATGTGCAGAATCTCTACCACAATAGGATGGACATTAATTGAAATTGATCTTCAGCAACCTAGTGTATACTGGCCACGTGCAGCTTCAGGTTTCGCGGTTCGCCTTGGTGGAAGACATTTGTCTTTTGAGGGGCCATTTGAATTTTCTCTGCCCTTGAAAAAGCAGATGTGCCTCGTTCAACATTTTTATCAATGTTCTAATGTGCCCACATTCTCCACCACTTGTCTGTTGTAGGTGAATATAAATATGATTAAAAAAAAGTGAGATCCAGGGTTTATTGTTACCCAATTATTTTCTCCGGAATTTCACACAGGTTTTAAATAAAGTTAGGAAAGTGTAATTGTCTAAATGTTTTTTTATCTCCTTTTTTAATTATAGGGTCGGTCCCGGCAAAGTCTCCGGCCAGCATCCAAAATGCCCTAAAAAAAAAGAAAAAACCCCCGGGTAAGTCACGTCTCTTTTACCCTATTGAATAAGGATAGACTAATCACCAAGAAATAAGTCATCTGTGTTCCTGTACTTAATTTTTTTTAACATCAAAGAAGGAAGGTTGGTTTGTCGCATTTTTAAAGCAAGTACTAATTTGTTATGTCAAGAGAGTAGAAATAAATAAATAAGATTAACTCCTAGGTACAAATAAATAAAACGGATTTCGTTGAGAACCTCAAATGGTTTTGGTGAGCGAAGAAGAGAAATATAAATAAATGAATTGGAAAAAGTGAGGAACTTGTGGAAGGTTATGCTCTTCTCCTCACCCGTTTTCTCCAAATCTGGCCATGTACCGGGCTAAGCCACTTTTCTCTGGAAACATGGCAGGACATCACGCCATTTTGCGGGCTTGGTCCTAATCTTCCATTCTGTGTGGAACTTAGGGATGCTGATTCCAAGAAGGTGCTGGTATTTCCTTCACAGCTGTTACCAGGCCCTGGATTAGCTATTTGACTTCCTGCAGCTACGGGGTTTAGAATGATCACTGAAACCATTGTTCCTTTCTCTCTACCAACTTCGAGAAAGGAACCAGGTGGGTCTCAGCTCCTAATTTCCTGAAGGACTCTATCGGTGTGATCCTTACTTTCGGATTCATTTCTTCTTCTTTGTTCTCTGTTTCCAGATGATGGTCCTAAAAACAATTGCGTTGTTCCCTGATTGACTCCAAAAATGTCTTGTGAGTGAAATCATACATTCCAACCGATGTTATCGTTTCCTTTTCCAGGGTGTTTAAAGAATGGCAGCTGGGCTGTGGGGGAAGAGAAGAGGATTCAATTAAGTCTGTCTCATATAGAACCTCCCAGGGGATGTTACTTTCTCCTTCGTTTATAAGCTTTTGAAAAATGTCTGGGGTTCTGTGAGGTTTAAACTGTAAAACTGTATTTTTTAGAGGTACTTACCAATACCCCTTTGTCAAATCTTAAGTGGTAATGTTTTAGCCTCTTCTTACTTCCCAATAAGTTCATCCACCCGTGACAGAGGGTAGGCATCGCACTTTGATATCTAGTTAACTGGTCTTAAGGCTATAAAGAATGGATAAATCCATCAAGTTTAGGAACTTGCACAATGGGAGATGGCCAATTACTTAGAGATGGTTGGATTAACCCCATTTACAGCATTCTAGATATTTCTTCACTAACTGCCTCTCGTCTGGCGGCCAGTAACCTATTGGACACCACCCCTTTTTCTCGGCTACTTTAGTGCTACCAAGGAGGTCAGAACAGATAGATTAAAAGATTGCAACACTGGTTGTAGGGATATCTTTTGTCCTTCATCAAGTTGATCATTAACAACTAATTCTTTTAAGGTACTGGTAGGGATTCTTTCGGTTGGCCAACAAACAATTTTTTGAGGTTGGCTACCTATCCATTTTTTTAGCATGGTTAAATAGTACACTTTTGTTTTGTTTATCCCTTTTTTTTAAGAGCGTGTCCTTAATTTTTTAACTATTTGATGGGGCCCCTCCATTCAACCTTCATTTTTTTTTTCAAGGTCAGGAGGATAACGAGAACCCAATTATATTTTTTTGAAATTCCCTCCATTGCTTCTCCTCATCATAAAATTGTTTTGTTTCTTCTGGCTTTTTTCTCCTAGGGTGTTGGCTAAGTCTCATAATTTACTAATGTGTTGCCTTAATTATTGCATATATCTTAATACATATTGGGCTTCTGTCCCATTATTCTTCTCCCTTGCTTCTCTGATTATCTCGAGTAGGATTTAGGGTGTTCTCCCATAAAAAATTCAAATGAGGAGCAGCCTAAACTGCCTTGAACCTGGCCTCTGATAATGAAACAGAGCTAGAAGAATCCTAGTTATTTCCCTCTCTCAGAATTTTTTCTTGAAATGTTAGTTTGAGGTTCCCATTGTACCATTCAACTAACCCATCGGTTTGAGGATGTTATATCGAGGTCTCAAGATGTAGTGTCTCCAGGGGTCCCAGACCTTGTGGAACTTTTTTGGGCACCCTCTGCTGTGATACATGACCTATTCAGCCCTCACGTATATGTCCATTCCCCTTGTCCATTCCTGCATGGTCGGCTTGTTGGCCACTCCCCATTTCCGGGCAATGTCTCTCTTAGCCACAGCCAGCCTTAAAGATGTAAAGATCAACTGCGTTCTAGTTATGTCCACCTCCCTCGGGATCTCCAATAGCAAGAATGTGTGCTCTGTTGGCAATGTTACCCCTAGGACGGTTCCCAACATCCCCAACACCTGCATCCAGAATGGTATGAAAGCGGGACATGCCCAGATCGTGTGGTAAAAATCGTCCTTTGAGGCAGTGCACATCAGGCAATGTGGTGACTCCGCCCTTCCCATCTTATGTAATCTGTCTATGTCATAATATGTTCGATGTAGTATTTTAAGTTGGATAAGTCAAAGTCTTGTCTTTTAGCTACCTCTCTGGGGTGCATTAATGCCGCTTACCAACCAATGTTTTCCATGGACCCCACATCTCTCTCTTATCTTGCACGAAGGCCTAGCAATCAATCAGGGATGTTGTTGTTAAAGGCTTTATATGTGAGGGAGACCGCTTTATTGGTCAGTTCCTCTTGTAGGAGTCTATCCTCTAGGGGTGTGTATTCTGGCAATTTCTCACTAGGGATGTTTTCCACCTGCCAAACACATCGCAGTTGTGGATATTTAAGGAATTAGGACTCATTTATATTATATTCTTGTTTAAATCTTTCCCAGGTTTTAAGTTCTCCTTTTTCAATGATGTCCACTATCGTGGCGATCCCGAGAATGTCCCAGTTTTCAAACCCTGTGAGTTTGAGCAATTCTCTAAACCAGTTCCCCTCCCAGAGCTGTGTGGTCCGTGTAATCTGTTTAGTCCACCCCTAGCCCTCTGCCATGCCAGCACAGTCAGTTGAGTCGCGGGTAGTAGATGTCAACTCCCCTTTCCTCCATAAAGGAAGTGTAGATGTGTATGCGGTTGCATCATCTCCCTCTCGAGGCGGTATGTGGGGTGGACTCTATCCCCATTCGTTTATGGGCAGCATATGAGATGCCCAATAGTGAGCCTTTATATCGGGAAGTGCGATCCCTCTGTTGTAGGGGTTGCGCTGTAGCGCCCAAAGAGCAATTTTGGGGTGATCTGATTTTACTATCTATATCTGCAAATATGGCCCTGGGCAGGGGATGGTACGAGTTTTGAAGGACATATAAAAATTGAGGCAGTGTGATCATTTTAAAGAGAGCTGCTCGACCAAGCATGGTGAGAGGTTGATCTTTCCATCTCTCTACGTCGGCCCTGAAGTTGTTCAGGACGGCCCCCAGATTTTCCTGTCTACATATCTCTGTGTGGGCGGGGGGCAAAAATACAGAGATAATTAAAACTACTCAGCGCCACTCACAGATTGCAGGGCAGGGAACAATCCAGTTGTGTGTTGGTCGGGCAATAGAAGTATATTTATTCCAGTTAATTATATATGCCGAGTGTAGTCCGTAGTCCGTAATCAAGTTGAAAAGGGCTGGAATGGTTGTCTCGGGGTGTGCAATGTACATCAGGATATCTTCGGCATAGAGAGAGGTATCCTCCTCCTCCACATCCTCGGGCACAACAGGGAAACCTTGAAACAATAGGTGTATGCTAATGGCACAGGCCAGTGACTCCACAGTGAGCGCAAAGAGGGAAGGGTCCCGAACACCGGCCAGTGACTCGCACCGTGGCCATTGGATGTTGGTATAAAAGTGCCACTCAGCTTCGGAACTTCGGCCCAAGCCAAAATTTATCCAGGGTAGCATTGAGGAACTACCAGTTTACTGCATCAAATGTTTTTTTAGCACCTAATGATAAAAAAAGCATGGGGACTTGTCCTGTTTTGCACCTCAATAAGCCAATTGTGTGTGCATCTAAGGTTTAAGTGGGTAGATCTACTGGGCATAAATGCAGACTGACCTTCGTGGAACAGGCCCTTAATCACTCCCTAAAGACGAGTTGCAATGATAGTGACCAAGATCTTGACTTACGACTTCGGCAGAGAAATGGGTCTTTATGTATGCCCTCTTTATATATGACCACAATATTAGCCATTCACAAGTCCAGTGGAAGGGTCCCCTCCTATAGGGAATTTATGAAAAGCCTATGAAGGTGGGGGCACAGGATAGCTATGTATCGCCTATAAAATTCCTCAGGCAGCCCGTTGGTGCCCGGGGCCCTCCTGAAGCGTTGCCTTTTCACTGCATCTCGAACCTCCGTCAGGGATAGGTCTTCGTCGAGGGCTTTCATGTCTAGCTCTTGTAACCTAGGGGAGGGAATAGCCCCTAGGTACTCTTGAAACTCCGCCTGCGATTTTAGCCGCCGTGCCTGATATTGTTCTTTGTAGTATTCAGCAAAGGCTGTGGCTACCCCAACATCTGTGCTCTGTTTTTTCCCCTGGAAGTCTATCACTTCCTTTAACCATTTATCACGAGCCTCTTTCCTGCCAAGCCGAGCTAGGAGTTTCCCTACCTTATCTCCTTCCTCGTAGGTGTGATGTAGTGTTGTGAGGTGCAATTTCCTGGCATTATCAGAGGCCAGTTCCTTATATTCCAGTCTTAGGAATGCAAGTTTTCAGGACATTATAGGTTAATTTTTCTGGACAAACTTCCTGTCTAAATCGTTTATTTTTTGTTCCAGGTCTATCAGGCACTTGGTCCTTTCCTTTTTTCCCCACGCTATGTAATTTTGGGTCCTATCCTGCAGCACCGTCCTATAGGCCTCCCATAGCATCACCCCAGAGGATACAAAGTCTTTATTTTCTCACGAGTGAAATGCAAAATGATTACATCAAGCTGTTGTTTAACTAGTCATTTCTAGGTGTCCCTCAAGTCAAATGCTTTTGCATTTTACACATGAGGGACACCTAGTAATGGCCAGTGGAACTGTAGGTTCATGAAAGGGTTTCAATGCTTTTGCATTTGACTTGTGAGGGACACCTAGGGGTCGATTCCGATTCGGGGAAAAAAACGTCCGTACGATTTTCATCCAGGGTCATCGCCGTACGATTCGTACCCGTCCGTCCAATTCGCGTAGTACGATCCGTATTCCGTCAATCCGTCCGAATTATCGCGATCCGTACGTATTGCAAGGCTGAAACAGTGAACCGTACGACTCGTACACATGCCGTATGACCCGATGAGTGCGATCCCGACCGGGGTATGAGGACGCGATTCCTACGGTCCACGTCAGGTAAGGGCAATTTGTACGGAAAAGCGCACCATCACATACACACCGTATGGAGCGTACACCCCATGATCGTAGGGGTACGCGCCGTAACCCTACGATCATTGGGGGTACACGCCGTACCCGGGGGGGGGGGCGCTCCATACCTATTTTGCCACAAACTCAGCTTTTACAGCAGTTTTCAGCTCCCGTAAAAAAAGGGTTGTACGGTGCGTACCCGACACGTATCATACTTGCTAGGTCGTATATACCAGCCACGAACCATACATATGACGCGTACAGCGGGTTCCGAGTGAGAATCGTACAGAGATTAGAGTCGTACGGTCTCTCCACGATTCGCACGGAGTCCAGCTGCTGGTACAAATCGTACTTCGTTGTACGTACGGGGGACGTTGCAGGGTATGGCTCGTATGGGAAAAATGCTCTGAACGGCTATTCGGAGTGGTTTTTACCGGATAAGAATTGACCCCTTTGTAATGACTACTGGAACTGCAGCTTAATATAATAATTTCAATGCTCTTGCATTTGACTCGTTAGGGACACCGAGTAACGACTAGTTGAAGTGCAGCTCTTTGTAGAATTATTTTGATATTGGATACTATAATATTCAGTGCTCACTGCTAAGCTTGTCCCATAATGCTTTGCATAACCTTTGGTTGGGATTGTATTGTTGCCCATACCTGTGCCTAGGGTGGTCCTAAAAGGATGGGACCACCACTGAATCGTTCAACAAAATGTGCTCTTTGTTTTCAAGCAATTAGTGTTATCCCCGTGCACTCAATTATTTGCTATTTCAGTGCAATACTTTATTCAAGTTTAGGTTAGGCGCTCATTTGTCACACGGTGTCTGTCCGTGTCTTTAAATATCATAACGTGATTTGGGAAGGGTCACCTACCCACTGGAAATCTGCGCACATTGTATCATGAAACGTAAATGTTTTTTCACCAAAACTTCAAGTTTATTTGTTCAATGTTCATCATTCAATCAAAATGCTTGATTCAATTCCATTTTTAAAATCAAATCCATATCCTGGCATAATTCACATCTTATGTCGCAATTAATCCAAATGGTTCACAGTTTTTCAATACCCAATGCATTTCGGGTCGGCAGAATCGGACCCTTCATCAGGGGTCTGTGAAAGAAATGAAACAGGACCTGTTCATTCACTTCACTTAACAATACATAATGATAACATATAAAATAAATGCTAACGAGTATACATTGCAAACATGAGTAAAAAATGCTGAAAACGCTGCTGATTAAATAATAACTTGAACGTGGAAATATAATCTCTTTCAATGGTGAATAATTCAAGCTCAGTACTCAACCGAGACGCTATATGAAGATAGACTATGCACAAATGCGTTTATCGACATGCAAAATATGTGCCGTTGTCAATTTCACAAACGAGGCTCTAAACAATATAACCTCAAGCAGTCACAAGCGGTGACGGTGTTCATCAATGGGTACATTTTACTTACAGCGCACTGGAACAAGCAGTGTCGATACTCTTCTCGGGACAAGCTCATCGAGGAAATGAGTTTACGCGCACAAAATTCAAAGGAATAAAAAACGGACTGGCCGTAATCACGTGATTGGAATGACGACCAATGAGAATGCCGGAAACAAAAAAACACTAATCTTATAATGCGGGAGTGTTGATAAACACGGAAATAGATGTTTTCAATGTATCAATCAAATGATGTTAAAGCAAAAATGAATTAGAACATCATCATAACATTATGTATGTGTATAACAGCCATAAAAATTCAAAACAACTTCAAAATAACTGAACATGAGACCAATACGGAATGTTCATGGGGGATATAGAATCAGTCTATAGTCAATGTCTACTTTTGAACATATACTGTTACAAAAAACACGAATATTCAATCCGATCATTTAACCCCATCGGGGGAGTGGAGTTTAATTTTTTTTATCCAGAAATATTCAGCTCCAAGTCTCTGCTTTGTGGGATCCCTGTCTCTTTACTGCGGTAGACACTCTAAAACCATGAAGCGTAGTTGAGAAATTTGATGTTTCGCTTCATGCCAATGGTTGGCGATTGTAGATTTTTTGTTCACAAGTCCTATATTGTTTTAGTGTTCCGTGATGCGTATTTTTAGTTTTCGTTCTGTTTGACCCACATATGTCTTGCCACAGGGGCATTTAATCATATAAATGCAATTCATAGTGTCACAAGTACTTGTGTGTTGTAGTTCAATTTGATGGCCTTTAGTAGGATGTGTGATTTTATTACCTGTTATCAGGTTACTACAATGGGTGCAGTTTTGACACCTCAACATACCTCGCCATTTCACATTCACGTTGTTAGGAACATTGAGAAGTTCTTTTACATTTCTGGATCTTTGGAGCGCAAATGTCACTTTATTGTCATACAAAGCAATAAGGTCCGGTTCTGATTGAATCAATTGCCAATGTTTATTGATTATGCTTTTAATCTTGCTTGATTCACCTGAGAATTTCATCACGCATAAGTTTTTTTGTTCTTGTGTTTTGATTTTTTCTTTCAAAAGTGTTTCTCTAGATTGTGTGGCAATTTTAGCCAAAGATGACTCAAGAATGTCTGATGGATAACCTCGTTGTAGATATTTTTCAGTTTGTTGTCTCAAAGAAATCTCTAGATCAGCATTATTTGTTGTGATTCTTTTCAATCTGATATATTGAGAGGTTGGCAGATGTTTTTTCAGGGGTGCTGGATGAAAACTTTGAAATAGCAGACTCAAATTTCTATCAGTTTTTTTGATGTGTACTTTGGTACTGATCTTGTTATTCTGTAGTAGTACTTGTACATCTAAAAATACAATGGTTTCCTTGACTATGTTATGGGTGAACTTGATACGTTTGTTCATAGTGTTCAATGTTTTGATAGTTTCTTCTAGTTTTTCTCGTGGATCTTTCCAAATGAGGAAAATGTTGTTGATGAATCTTTTGAACATTATTAAGCCTTCTATCCAAATGGGATTTTTCCAAAATATGGTCTGTTTCGAATTTACACATGTATGTTTTGGTATAAGAGGGCGCCCCCCCAAAGCCCATCGAAGTTCCATTACACTGGTTGAAAAATCTTCCCTGCCATTCAAAATAGCTGTAATATAATGCGAAATGCATTAATTCCATGATGAATATCCTCTGAAATTCCTCCAAATCACTGTTCAACAAACTCCATTCTAAGGCTTCAATCCCCTCATTATGGGGGATTGACATGTATAACGCAGTGACGTCAATCGTACATAGCCAGTATGTCTCATAATTTTCAAGTGCCATTGTATTCAATAGGTTTAAAAACGCTGTCGTATCTTTTATGTATGTTTTGCTTTTCTGCACAATCGGTTGTAAGAACTTGTCAACAAACTTACCAATGGGTTCAGAGATGGATCCGCAGGCCGACGCTATGGGTCTGAATGGCAGATTAATAGGATCTTTGTGCATTTTAGGCAACATATATAGTTGCGGGCTTCTAGGGAATTTCATTGTGAAAAATTGGTGAGTCTTAGTGTTATTCCAGTTCATCTCTAATGTGTGATCTACAATTTTTTGAAGAATGGATTGGTATTCGTTTGTGGGGTCACATTCCAAAGGTAAATAAATGTTTTCATCGGAAACATGTTCGTTTACTCTTTCAGTGTAAAATTTTGTGTCCATTACGACAAGGGCACCTCCTTTGTCGGCCTTTTGAAATGTCAAACTGTTGTCTCTGCTCAAATTCTTAAGGGGGTTCCATTCCTTTACTGACAAGTTTCTTTTCTTAAGTTTGGTAAACGAAATGCTTTTCACTTCTTATAATACAGATCTTTCAAAGGCTTCAATTGTCTTGTGAGAAAATGGAGCACAGAAGCTGCTCGTCGGTCTGAAGTCTTTATCCCAAGTTTCTTCTTGCGGGGTTCCTTGTGTATTTTTAAAGAAAAATCTCAACTTTAGAGTCCTGAAAAATTTGAATAGGGCTATTTCTGTTTCTGCCAGATTGGAACTATATGTAGGTTTGAATGTTGTGCCTTTATTGAAAAGTTTCTTCTGTGTTGTGGTCAATGTTTTCGATGAAATGTTCATGATTAAGTCACTTTCGATAATTGATTCCTTGTCCTTTTCGTGATTTCCTCTGCGGTTTCTCTGACCCCTTCTTGTTCTGTTGGGGTAGGTGGTGCGTTTGCTGCTGGGCTGGTTTCTAAAAAAGACGGTTGTTGAGTAGTGCTGCTGGTTGACGGTTTAACTGTATTTTTACTACTTGTATTTACTGGTCTTCTAGATGAAGCGATATCTGAGTCTGAGACGATGCTTTCTTGTGACGAAGATGTACCCAGTTTTTGCTGTTGCTGTTTCGGTTGCCATTGTCTTTGGTTATAAATCTCTGCCCAGGTGTACACTTCTTCAAGTTTATAATCTAAAGTGTCTCTGCGATATTTGCGTACTTTTCGTTCATTGACCTCTTTAGAATAGCGTTCCAATTTCAAATTGATCTCCTCCAACGTTTTTTTTACATCTGGAATTTTATTGACTTCTGCTTGTATGACCTTGATTTCTTCCTCTAATTCCATTAGTACCTTTGACAATTCTTCAACCATCAATAAAATCAAATCTAGTGAACTTTTGTTCAGAATTTGGAACCATTTTTCAACAAATTTTTTACGATTCTTACACAGTATTGGCTTAAGAGCGATTCTGAGTCCCCTGGGAATTCCCTTGTTTTTATGATAATGGATTAGCGTGGTTGCGTGCAACCTTTGGTTGATCTCCTTTTTGCTCATATACTCGAGTTGTCTTAATAACTGTGCGGTGGTGGTTGTCTGTCGAGTGAATTTCCTGGTCTCCTGAATCAATCCATAGATTTCTTCTGCAGCTTCCGGTGCAAAGCCTAATGTTTCAGCTTTGTTTGTAGTTAATACAGCAATATCGTCTAGTAGCATTTTTATGGTGTGGTGCACTCAGGGATGGGGTAGACGAAAATGTTCAACAAGAAATTAGTGTTATCCCCGTCCACTCAATTATTCGCTATTTCAGTGCAATACTTTATTCAAGTTTTCCAGGCATCTGCTTGGTTCTCTCCCTTGGTTAGGGAGGATCCTATAATCATCACCTCTCTCTTTACTTCCTAAATTTTCATAATCACTTTGAGAAATGATGATTTGCATTTTAGCATGTAAAGACAGAGATATTTTTTATTTTACCAAAAGTATATGAGGTTTCTGTTTTATTAATACTCCGCCAACTACGCCCACCCTTACTACCAAACCCTGACGCAGCTGCACGGTACTTCCGTCACCCTCCAAGAGCAAGCAGGGGAAAGAAGAGGGGAAAATGGGGGCTCCTTCTGGCTGCTGACATCAGATATCAGGTCTTCCCTACGCTTTTGGTGTGTAGAGAAGGTTTGCCTCCCTTGATCTGGCGCAGTTCTTTGTTAAAGTCCTCAATATGTGACCGGGCTTGACTCGTAATGAGTAATTGCAGGCCGCTACTCCAAAAGGTGCGACAGCCTGAGTTGAGTACTCTGGGCACGGAGGCCCGACCCTACCTGTTCAGACACATGTTTCACCTTCCTTCCTCACCCAGTCAATGGCCAAAAAGTATCCACGGGGAACGCCACACACTCGGAATGCAGGATATCTCTACGGCCCGTAGAAGATCAAGTGCTGATGGATGGAGTCTGTTTTGTACCCCCACAGGGTGTGGGCAAGGTGAGGGGGAGCTGCTCTCCCAACCCACACCATCTCTACAAAGAAGAGTGTTGTCCCTTGTCCTCCATTCAGGGCGGGACTCAGTCGGGCCATCTCTGTGTGTCCCAGGCACCAGAAATTATGATTAGTGGCTGCACAGGAGAAAAAGTTGTCTCTTGTCTTTCACCTGGGGCGGGACGGCGAGACCCAGTCAAATTGGTTTTATATGTTACGGGCCCTCTCAGGGCCTTTGGGCCTCAAATCCAGGTCTCATAGACCCCAGGAACTCGCTGTCCATTCTGGCCACTGTCTGGATCTGCCTTCACGGGCACACACACCCCAGGCCACAACAGCCTGAGAAATAGCGTTTCCACCGCTCCAGGAAAGGCTATGGTGCAGCAGGGGAACACCAGGATATCTGCTATAGGAACTTATGTGGGCACTGACAGCACTGCACACAATGGGTACTGCCACTTCACGCTCAGCAGCCTGCTATTTTCTCCCTCAGGACCAACAACACAGCTGGCCTCTCACCGCAGGGCTGCAAGGCAACCAGAGAAGCCCTCTGTATCATCACAGACCAGTGATGAGAAAGCAGTTGTTTTGCCTGAGTCTGAATGGCTTCACCGCTCGTATTCAGGCTTCTCTTCTCAGCCGCTCATGGGAGGAGGTGCAGATCCCCAGTTGGGTCTCGCACCAAAGCAGGATCTCAGGTGTCTACCCACGTGGAAGGGTTGGAAGGCACAAATTTCAGCAGCCGGTCCGTCAGTGAGCTGCCTGCTCTTCAGCACTGCAGGAAAGCCCCCAAGGCTCCGCAAGCCACCATATTGTTGAGGTCGCACTCAAGCCTCCTCAGCGCTGCTCCGATCAAGTCACGCCAATTCAGGTGTCCTTGAGGCCCCCACAGGACAATAGCAGGGGAAGGTGTTGCTCCGGCCATTTCTTTGGAGGTGCGTGTTGTCCTTGATTCCACAGGATTCAGGCTGTCAACGGGAGCTCGTACTGAGCACCTCTCTCTCGGCCATAGCCTAGGCCATGGCCCCCCAATATGACATTCTTAACTTCTTTATAGGGTCTGATACCATAAGGATTGGCTAACTGGTAGGCGGCCTGTGATTTCCCGACTAGTGATGGAGCCAGGTAAAAGTGTCAGGGGGCCAGGTACAAGCCCTAACAGCCCTGTCAAATTTTTTTAAGAAAGGGTCTTCCCCAGGGACATATATTGTAATGATATGTGTGAGGCTATGGACAAGGTATGAGTGGCAGAGATGTTGGACATAAGCGACTCTGTGTATACTGGCCACTTGCAAATTCATCGTGTCCTTAAAGGTTTCAAGGTCGCCTTGGCAGAAGAAATTTGTCTTTTGAGGGCCCATTCTAATGTTCCCTGCCCTTGAATGAGCAGTTGTGCCACATTCTCTATTTTTATTATTGATTTAATGTGCCCACATTCTCCATAACTTGTCGGTTGCGGGTAAATAGAAATATGCTTCAAAAGAATTTGAGTTCTAGGGCTTTATTGCCACCCAATAATTTTCTCCAGAATTTCACCCAGGTTTTAACTAAAGTTAGGAAAGTCCAATTGACTTAATGTCTTTTATTTCCTTTCTTTCTTTTAGTGCCCGCCGGAAAAAAGAAGAAACCCCAGGGTAAGTCACATCTCTTCATCCCTATTGAATAAGGATAGACTAATCACCAAGAAATTATCACCACTGTTCCTGTACTTTTACAAAAAAAACAAAGAAGGAAGGGTGGTGTGTCATTTTCTTAAAACAGGTATTCAGACAAGATATTGAGTGAGTTATGTCAACTGACACAATTATCAAGTTGCATAAATCATCATACATAAATATCAACAGCAAAAATATTGTGGAGAAGAATATCAATGTTAATATACGTAATATTGATTTTTTTTAAATACAAGTCACTAATATATTTGCAAAATTATAGTTGTTTAAAATATTGATTTTTAATTAATGTTATAGATTTTTTAATATATATTTTACATGTATTTGATGTATTTTTTTGTATTGGTATTGTTTATGTTTTTGGATGTATGTGTTACATTTTTAGTAGTTATCAAATGTATTTTAATTACATTTTGCATTTTTTTTGTTCCGTAGCGGGTTTTGGGTTTAGAGGGGAATAGGGTAGGAAGTCATTTATTTATAATAATTTAATTAATATTTTTTATTTACTACTACTTATTTAATTGATATTTTATCTTGTTAATTTTGCTTTAATTTTTTGGGGGGTCAATTGTATATGTGGGTTGTAGGTTTATAGGGGTAAAAGGTAGAAGTAATTTATTTGTAATTAATTAATAATTAGTTGTTAGTTAATATTAATTAAAGTAATAGATAATCATATATGGTAATGGTGTCATTTTTTTGTGGGTTGCAGGTTGTGGTGTTCTTAGGTGTAAAGGGTGGGAAGTCATTAATTTATTATTAATTAATAATTAGTTGATAATTAATTAACTAATAATTATTATGTTAGCTGTTTACTTATATTTTTTGGGTGTCGTTTTTGGGTATAAGGCTTTCAAGGTGGAAAGTAATTTATTTTTTGTTAATTACTAAATAGTTATAAATTAATATTAAATAATGAATTAAGTTAATTGTTTGATTACCTTTTTTGAGATTGAGGTTTGGGTTTATAGGGGTTAAGGGTGGAAAGTAAATTATTTTTTCTTATTTTATTTTTAGTTGGTAAACACTATTAGTTATTTAATTGAAAATCAATTTTAGTTGTGTGATTATTTTTTTTAAGTTGTTTTCATGTGTGGGTTGTAGGGATTATAAGGGTAAAGTGTTGGGAGATAATTATTGTGAACTAATTATAATTTCTTTAAATTAGTAATATTTGCTTACCTGATAATTAATTATATTAATTGTGCAAATATATTTTAGATGATGGTTGTGAGTTGGGAGGTGTTATAGGGTAGAAAGTAGATAATTTAAATGTATGTAATAAATAATATGTTTGTTAATAAATCATTTCTAAAAAAATATATTTATTTGTATTAAAAGAATTTTTGTATTTTATTTAATATTCCATTTGCAGGTATTTGTGATATGTATTTAACATTATAATATATTTTTACCTTTTATTTTTTCTAAATTATATATATTTATTTTCAACATATTTATATATTTTTTATTTACATTTTTATTAACATATTTAAATTTTGTTGATGATATTTCCTTTGTTTTTAATTTTCAACTGACTGGAGTGGTAATAGTAAATGTTACCTTTCCGCAATCCAATACTTTCCCTACTGTTGCACTGACTGGAGGGAGAATAGTAAATGTTATCCCTCCGCTATCCAACATTTTCCCTACTGTTGCACTTATTTTACAACTGGGTAAGTTCCTCGGCCACAGATCTGGTCCAGGTCAAACAACGGTCCCACAATAGATCTTCCCCGTCGGCCCCATGGTACTCAGAGGAGCTACGTACCCATAAGCAACAGTGTAGGAACAAAGAGAGGCATTGGCGGAAAGACTACACAGATGAAGCCAAATCTAGGTATAAAGAAGCAGTGGATAAATACAAAACCTTATTCTGTGAGGCAAAGAAAAAATATTATTGTGAAAAAATAGAATTAGCTAAAAATTCTAATAAATTATTATACGAAACCACCAAACAGCTAGCTGGTTTTTCCACCGATTTAACTCCTCCCCCCTCCCAATCTCTTTGCGATGAGCTATCTAACTTTTTCTTTAGTAAAGTTGATGACATCTATCGAGTCTTCGCAAACAATGCACCCAACTTGCCGAAACCTCCCACTTCCCACTATGGCCCTACCTTCCTGCAGTTCACAGAAGCAGCCTACCCTCAGGTACGGAACATCATATCATCTATTAAATCGGGCTCTGCCCTAGACCCATGTCCTGTGAAAGTCCTACGTCCGATTATTGAAGCCGTTCTCATGGCCATGACTGCTATCTGCAATTCTATGTTCTGCACAGGCGTCTACCCAGAGATCTTAAAAAAGACCCTCATAAAACCTCTCCTTAAAAAACCTAACCTCGATAAGGAAGAACTTAAAAGTTACCGCCCAATTGCTAGTCTTCCACTCCTGGCTAAGATAGTTGAAAAAATCATGAATCTTCAACTATCATCCTTTATCGAGGAACATAAGCTACTGGATGAGTCACAGTTCGGCTTCCGCCAATTCCACGGAACAGAGACTGCCCTGGTT
Organism: Lissotriton vulgaris; assembly: GCF_964263255.1. NCBI lineage: Eukaryota > Metazoa > Chordata > Amphibia > Caudata > Salamandridae > Lissotriton > Lissotriton vulgaris. The sequence continues at coordinate 454,915,076 of NC_141696.1, read as the reverse complement.
AAGGCGGCGGACGACATTAGAGCCATCCGGGATGCAGGAGGAACAGCAGTCTTGATCCTGCTGGACCTATCGGCAGCCTTCGACACGGTCGACCATGTCACCCTGGTCGACCGTGTCGAAAGCATGGGCATCCTGGGCAATGCCAAGAAACTTCTTGCCTCATTTCTTGCGAACAGGTCCCAGGTTGTCACGATCGGACCTTTTGAATCATCCCCCTTGTCACTACCATGCGGAGTTCCTCAAGGCTCATCCCTGAGTCCGACACTATTTAACATTTATGTGTCGGACCTTGCCAAAGTCATCAAGGCACATGGGATGAGTCTTACATCCTACGCAGATGACACCCAGCTGGTCCTCACCGTCAAGAATGACGGGCCTAAAATTGCCAGCAATTTCAATCATGGCATGTTGGCAATTGGGAGCTGGATGGCTTCCAATTGCCTGAAATTGAACTCCGATAAATCAGAAGTTGTCATTTTTGGCAACTTATCCCCGGAATGGTCCTCCCTCTGGTGGCCGTCATCTATGGGTCAGCCCCCAGATCCGATTGACAAGGTGAGGAATTTAGGGGTTATGTTTGACAACCGCCTGAACTTCCTACCCCACGCAAATCAGATCTCCTCTTCAGCCTTTCACAAATTACGGCTCATAAAAAAAATCTTGCCTTTCCTACCTGAGAATGCCGGAAAAACCTTGGTTAGCTCCCTGGTCTTATCTACTTTAGACTATTGTAACGCTTTGTTTTTGGGTGCCCAAGAGAAGGTGCTACAAAAAATGCAAATTATTCAGAATGCAGCCGCCAGTCTTCTTGGGCGCATTCCAAAACACCAATCAGTATCAGCAACCATAAGACAGCTGCACTGGTTGCCGGTAAGAAAGAGAATCAAATTCAAGTCCCTCTGCTTAGTATATAAAGCTCTACATAATGTCGGACCTGCTTTCTTCATCCAAAACCTCATTCCCTACCGTCCCTCTAGAACGTTACGTTCATCCAGCTCACATGAACTGCTGGTACCACGCACCAAATCTGTTGCGTGGGGTGACAGAAGATTCCTTGTAGCCGCACCGAAACTCTGGTACGCCCTTCCACTCGCAATTAAAACGAGTACCTCCCTCTGATCTTTTCGCAAGCAACTTAAGACCTGGCTTTTTAATCAATAAACCTTAGTTCCCCTTGTTGGTTAAACACTGCAGAAACCTCAGCGCCGAGATGCCCCAGGGCCTTCGTTCGCGCTTTATAAGTGTTTTAATAAATAAATAAATAAATAAATTATTGGAGTGGGAATAGTAAATTTTACCCCTCTAATCTACAGTTTCTCTGATATTGTATCTACTGGAATGGATGCCATAAATATTACCAATGTGCAATCTATCGCTTTTACTACTATTGCGTTTATTGGATAGTGATTTGTAAATTTTAGTTTCACCCAGTCTTAATATTTATGTGTTGTGGTTAGTGGGGGTGGTACTTGTTGTATTCTACATATTAGTTTAATATGTACTCTAGCCCTGCTGCCTCTAGCTGCTCAGCCAGAGTGTGTCTTGGTATTCGAATGTTGGTGTGCCTGTGATGCGTGGAATGCCTGGGTGACTGAGTGGGATGAATGTCCATGCCCTGATTGGCTCGAGGCTGGACTACTCCAATGTTCTAATAATAATACTGCATTTTATAGAGCGCGAACAGCTACCTCGCTTGGAGGTGTCCCGGCGCTAGAGGAGCATAGTTGACCAAGAGGCAGAAAAAAGGAAGCTAGCGGGGTTGGGTGAAGAGCCACGTTTTCAGCAGCTTCTTGAAGCAAGGTTCAGAAGGAGCCTGCTGAATTTCTTGAGGTAAAGTGTTCCAAAGAGAGGTGAAATTTGCCGAGAAAGTCCGACCGCCTAGTCGAGCCTTTCTCGATCGTGGGACGGCCAACTGAACACGGCAGTTGGACCGAAGTGCACGTGTTTGGGCATATCTTGGGAGGCGTTTTTTCAAATACTCTGGGCAGGAGCCATGCAGAGATCTGAACGCTAGCGTAAGTGCTTTGAATTTTATTCTGCTGGTCACTGGCAGCCAGTGCAGAGAGCGAAGATGCGGAGAGACTGACTGCCTGAGAGGAATTTGCAGTAACAGTCTCGCAGCCACATTTTGGACTACCTGGAGTTTTTGCGTCAGGTATTTAGGTTGGCCAAGGTAGAGTCCATTGGCGTAGTCCAGACGAGATGTAACAGTGGCGTGAATAACCATTTTCCGGCAGCTCTACGGGAGGAGTCTCAGGATTTTTCGGAGATTTCTCAGTTTGCTGAAGCAGCAACCGGCGACTTGTTGGATGTGGGCGGTGAAGGACATGCTATCGTCCCATCTAACTCCAAGGTTTTTTGCCGAGCGGCTGGGTGAGGGGGCTGGGCCCATCTCCGTTGGCCACCAAAGTTCTGAGGCGGGGATGGGGCCTCTGCCAAAGAAGATCACTTCGGTCTTATTGGCGTTTAATTTTAATTTATTCGTGTTCATCCAATGGGCAATGTCTTGGAGACAGCCTTTGAAGTTCGAAAAGGACTCCTGCGTCATCTCTGAGTACGGAAATACCAACTGGGTGTCGTCGGCATAAGAAATTGCCTTGACACCCCAGTTGGCAATCAACGTAAAGAGAGGCGCAAGGTAGATGTTGAGCAAAAGGGGGCTGAGGGCCGACCCTTGCGGAACTCCACAGCTGAGGGCCTTGGGGGCTGAGGAAATCGTCCCTAGTGCCACCATTTGTGTTCTCTGGGACAGATAGGAGTGAATCCATCCCAGCGCCTTGTCCTGGATACCTATCTCGGCCAGCCGGCTGAGTAGTCTGGCATGGTCCACCGTGTCGAAGGCGGCCGACAGATCCAGGAGTACCAGCATTGCTGAGTTACCTGCATCCATCGACCACTTTACTGATTCAGCTACCTCAACAAGCGCTGTTTCCGTGCTAAAGCCGGGTCGGAAGCCTGACTGTGTCTCATGTAGTACCTTGTTTACTTCTACAAATTTGCTTAGTTGGCGCTGTAGGATTTTCTCTAGCATTTTCCCGGGGGCGGCTAAGAGTGATATAGGGCGGAGATTACTAAGGTCTTCTGGGTCTCCATTAGGCTTTTTCTTTAGTGGGAGGAGAGTGGCGTGTTTCCAGACATCTGGAAATATACCCGAGGTGATGGATGAGTTCCAGATGTGTTGTAGTGTAGGCGCTACAAACTCAGCAATGGAGCTCCATAATTTTGCTGGGCATGGATCGTCTGGGGATCCGGATTTGCATCGAATGAGTTCTTCTCTCGCCTCGCTCAGAGGAATATTCATAAACTGGGTGAAGGTCTCGCTAGGCTCGTCTTTAATCGCGAGGTCCTGTTTTAACGTATTTATTTCTGGTCCAAAAGATTCATACACCTTTTTGATCTTTTGGTCAAAGAACTCGGAAATTTGCTCGCAGAGAGTAGTTGTCGGTGCGACCTCCCTCTCAATGCACTTGGGTTTAAAAAACGACGGTACCACTTTGAAAATCTGTTTGCCAGACTGCTCTGCCTGAGAAATAGAGTCCGCTTAAAATTGTTTTTTACTTTTCCTAATGGCTTTCCGCAGTTTTTTGGAGGCTTCCTTATATATTGTTCTTTCTTCCTGGCCGTAGTTTGCTCTCCATAGCCTTTCCAGCTTTTTGCAAGCTGCTTTCTCTTTCCTTAGGTCCTGCGAGAACCAGGTCGCTGAGGGGGAGTCTCTCTTTGATAATGCTCGTGAAGCCGGAGCAATGGAGGAGACCATCTTTCCGATCCACTCATTGAGGAGCTGGGCGTCTATGTTGGCACTATTGGTCAAAGATGGGGTAGTTTGTGCCAAGACAGGGCCCATAGTGTCGGGGGTCAGCTTTTTCCATTGTCTCTTCAAGAAGTAACATTTGCTTGAAACAGAAATGTCATAGACCATGTTTAGTGTAAATGGGACCAGAGAGTGGTCTGACCATGTCAGAGGGAGAGGTGCCTCGGGCAACACATTCTTCATATTAGAGAAAATGAGATCAATCGTGTGGCCCACTGTATGTGTAGGGCCCTCATTTACCAGTCTAAGACTGGCAGTATTTAGTGTTGCTCTGAGCATCTCTGCCATGGCACAGTCGGACTTGTCCATGTGGATGTTGAAGTCTCCTACCACAATGAATTGGGGGTGGAGGAGAGAGCTCTGAACAATCGTATCAAGTAGGGTGTGAAGGTTGGGGTCTATGCCGCCGGGGGGGGGGGCGATATATCACCAGTTCTGCAAGCGATAGCTGAGGGCTAACCTGGAAGCAAAAGTGAAGGCCTTCAATTCCCTGGATAGTAGTCGGGCCGAGGATGTTAGCATTAGCTGTTCTTTAAAAATAATGGCTACGCCATCTCCTCTTTTTGTCCCGGAGCGGTTGGCGAGACATATTTTAAATCCCAGAGGGACTGCTAATGCAATAGAGGTCATGTTGTCCTCCTTGATCCAGGTTTCTGTTAGAAACAGGATATCCCATTCCTGCTCTTCTAGTAATAACCAAACATCATCTGCATGTTTGGCTAGGGATCTGCAGTTCAATAGGCCAGCTCTAAGGCCTATGTGAGTTGGTAATTTACGGCAGGGGGACCTTACAGAGTCTTTACTGCCAAAAACTATTTCACAGTTGCCACAGATCTGCGGGGGGTTGAAGGTCAAAGGATCTATAGTGTGAGAGCAGCAATTGGATGGGGGAGCAAATGTCCTTAGGTCCTCACCTGACCACACTATCCTTCCACCTTGAGTTCTGTGACCGGCAGCGTAACTGGCCCTGGCCGCGGTCTGGTCGCGGAAGGGCGCAGACGGCTTGCCTTAGGCGCTCCCGCTGCGCTCGTCCGCTGCGCTTCCGGAGGAAGCACATAGTAAATAGGGGATGGGCGGAGGGCGTGGCCTGGCGTTTAGTGGGCGTGTCCTGGGTGCCCCGGGGGGGCGTCAATACCAGGAAGTGTCCCGCAGCAGCGATGCCTGCAGCTGCGCGGTAGTGCCCAGGGAGGAGAGGTGGGTTTATGTTTTAAAATCACACAAAATTACACTCAAATGTTAAAACTGTCTAAAATCACAGGTTTGCCCGACTACCTGCTGCAGCGTCTTCAGGTAGTCCAGAACTCGGCGGCCCGCGCCATTTATGGTCTTCCCCGCCGTGCGAGTGCCTCTGACCTTTCATCCACCTTGCACTGGCTCCCTGTCAGAAAGCGAATTGCCTTTAAGGCCCTTACTTTGGCCCACAAGGCGCTCTATTCTACTGGAGCGACCTATATCCGGAAAAAAGGCTAGCCTTTTATAACCCTACCAGGGCTCTGAGATCAGAAACTCTCTCTCTTGCGGTGGTGCCAGTGGTGAAGAAAGCCCGGACTGGTGGACACTCCTTCAAACATCTTGCTCCTCAGCTCTGGAACACTCTCCCCTTATCACTCTGCAGCACTGCCAATTTGCTTGCTTTTAGAAAGGGACTTAAAACCTGGTTGTTTTGTCTCTAGTTTTCTGTTTTCTTTTTCCACTGGTCCTATTTCCTGTTGTGTTATGTATTAGTTGCTGACCTGTTGGTCTGAAAGCGCCGGGACACTCCTTCGGAGTAGCTGAGCGCTATACAAAACCCCCTCATAACATAACATAACATGTGGCAGTTGGAGATGGGCTGAGCAGCTAGGGAGGCTGCTCCTGGTGGGGCTGGTACCACACTAGGCTGGCTGGAGTCAACTGAGATGTAACTTGAACTGAAGACTGAATAAAGAAGTCTTGAACATGCATCCTGGCTCCTGGTGTCATTCCACTAAGGATACAACATTATTTTGGTGATGAGGACAGTCTTGAACCCCAGTGACTCTTGGTACAGCATAGCTACTCAGTAACTAATAAACTAAAGAACTAAGAGAGTAACCAAGAGATTCTACAAGCAACTTCAAGAAAAAAAAGAAGGTATTTCCAGGCAAGCCCGCGCCAACCCCACCAGTGTCCTTCCTATGGACAGCCCCTACGAGCAGTTTCACCACCAACTGATACTTCAGCCTGGGAATACATCTGCAACTGTGAGCTGGTGGAGTAGTGCAACTACAACCAATTTGGGTGGTCTAGCCACAATGGTGCGCAGAGAGTTGGTTGTGTAGTTCATCTACAACCTCATCTGGAGTTCCAGCCACTTGGTAATGTACAAGAATGACTGTGAGTTGGATGGGTAGCGTCTCTACAACCAGGTGTAGGTGTACCAGCCACATCACGCTAAAGTGTGAAGAGTGCCTTTTAATTAAAGTGACTTAAAAGAGTTCATGGCACAATTTTTGGGATGTGCAGTCAAAAAGGACCAGTTGTTGGTGTTACAGTCACAGAGCTCTACAGGGACTACACAAAGTATACTGACTTTTGAGCACAGCAAGTTATGATTCTCCCTGTACCACTGTCACAGTGCCTCCAAGACCCCAGTAACTTTTACGTTATGACATGTGTTTGCTTCCTTGCTACTTTAACCAACATGATCATCAAGGTATGAATTATACGTGCAGTTCTTGCACAGAAGATGATTGTTTGGTGTTCATCTTCTGGATATGAGTCTTGCAGGAGAGGTGCAAGTTTGGTGTCTATGTGTGATACTAGTCTGGAGCAGATATTCACACACTGGCTCTTGAATGAGAATTGATTAGCCCTAAGGTAGTAGTGGTCAACTTTGAGTTTTCACCTGCAGCTACAGCAACTATAAAGTTTGTTCAAGGTAAATTTTGTATTGCTGCCTTATTGACTGCACCTGCGTGATGTTCTTGGACAAAGTGACATTTCCTGATATTTTGCCTCACTCCTGCCAGAACCAAGGTGCGTGCATTTGTGTCAAAACACTGTGTGTTTATTCTTAACGTATGCAAGCTTATTTGGTGGCAATTTTCTAAGGATTCCCCGACCATCGTAATTATTTATTTTAGCATCGGGGATAAGCTACAGCTAATACTCCATTTTTGCCAGTTCAACCATTCTCTTCACATTCAAATTTGTCAATGTCCTGCTCATGCCACTCACCTTTGTTCCGCGGTACGCGAGCCTCTTGTGAATCTTTGTTGACACTTCGTCCACTTTGTTGTTCGCATTGCTTCTATGGATGCTTCTCAACCTTGACGTGCCGGTAGCCACCCAGTCCTACGTGGCTTGCGTGCCTCCATCATAGGGTTGGAGTAAGTACATATGGAGGAATTGAAGTGACGTAAGCAACATCTTGTGAAGCAACATCATGTGAAGCTCCGTTGTTATGGAGTCTGCCACAACCTGCCTGTTGACTTTTGAAGGTCAAGTATCACAAACTTCTGCTGCTCGTGTTTATAAAATCAAGAATGGTGAGGGGGTTAACAAATGTGGAAACAAAGTCCGGGTGCTTGATGAGGAAATGTTAATTCATTCCGGGTCAGTGTCCTTAGCATGTCGAATGTTGTCTTGATCCTGCATGCTGCACTTCTCAAACAACGTCCTGTAATATTGTTTTCACGCAGCTATAGTTTTCCTGCATTCTCTGCACAGTAGTACGCTGCCACCTTGTGGCTAATCCATTTTTTTAATTCTTCTTTCAAAGTGCACTTGAGGTTGTGTGTGGTGCCACAGGTTTCAGTAAATCTAAGGTTGGGTTTTCTATGGGTGGTTTTCACTGTTCCTTTACATGTGATATGGTTGCAGGATTATTCATCTCTCCAATTGATACAGTCAGTTACTCCTACTTATGAGTAGCCAACTGCCAATCCAGTATCCCTGCTGCCCCGACAAGAACATCTAAGGCAGGGGAAAAACAAGGACAATTCTAAACACAATAGGGATAAAACGACAAAAGAAGGTGCAGCATCTAAAACACGCCTGCCCCTAGAATGATAGTTAAAGCAACCAAGCCTTTGGGACAAGGTCATTTGGATACTCAGCCTGCTAAATCTAAGCCTCCATGTGTTAACTTGCCACCTGAATCAGGACCAAACACTATTATCTTAACTGGGGTTGTTCCTCTGGAGGAGGGGAAAGTAGAAACAGATAGGGATCTCCACAACAAAGTTAAATTCTGACTCAACAAAAACAGAACTCTCCCACCTATGTCCTCAACAGAGATCCTTAATGTCAGAAGAGTAAATTGGGTGGGGTATTGTCCAAAAGATCTAGACGGGGACTGCATTATAGTTAGTTTCAGGGATCCTTGGGTAGTGCATTTTATCCGTAGAAATCAAAGGTTTGGTAAGGTGGGTGAAGTACAATAGTTATCCCTGCAATACTTCTATCCCCAAAGAATTAGGCCTAGTGGTCTATCTCACCAAATACCACCACACCAAAATAGCAGACCTAGAGGAAGGTATCCCCCGGGTCTGGTTTCACATTTCCCATTCTATCCCCTTCTTTCGAATCGGTATGACCCGATCAGTGGTCTGGAGGGGGTTGATTGACCTTCGTGCAAGATAGCCGATAATAACTTTGTGGGCAATACAGCTAGAAGTCCAGAGGTTTCTCGTCCATCTCAAGTCAAGGTGGTGGAAATTAGTGCCCCAGGACAGTGTAGTAAAGATGAGGTGGTGGTAAAGTCGCTGGGGGGGGAGAAACAGTGTGGAAGAGTGTGAAAGTAGTATTGTGGCAGATGATTCGGCAGGTAGACTGCTGATGGTTGGGGAAGGGAGATCAAGAGGCAATCCCTGGGGGGCCACTAACCAAAGCCACACAAATGTACCTACAAAACAGGAACCATCGATTAAACTAGCTTCCTGGAATATTGCAGGACTGAAGGAGAAAATAGATGGGGCTGATTGGGGAGAGTTTATAGATCACCATGATATTTTAATTTTCCAAGAAAGTTGGGCTCTTGACCCAATCTTTCGTACAGGTTATATTCATTTTTATAAACCAGCTATCAGGGAGAAAAAGGGTAGACCATCTGGCGGTTTGACAATTTGGATTAGACAATCCCTTGGCTATAGGCCACAGGAATTGATAGTCCAAAACATGGATATCCTGGGATTAAAACTTAGCAGGGAAAACCAACAGGATATATTTATAATTAATATCTATGCAAGGGGTTTACCAGGCGGGCGGAGCCCTGCAATCATTGATGTCCTCGACTATCTATTGGATTCAATTGGGAGGGATACATTTATTATAGTGGCAGGGGACCAAAACTGCACCTTCGAACCTCTGCCTAGTGAGGGTAAAGACAGTTATGGAGAGGTTGACCAGTTATGGAATGTACCAGTCCTTGCCCTTAATCCTATTAAAAGGGTCACTGAGGCAGCTCTACATTGGCTGGGCTTGTGCCTGGAGAGGGGCCTAAGAGCAGCCAATGGACGAGCAAACTCTGATAAAATTGGGCAGGTAACGTTTGATAATGGAATAAATTCTAGCAGGATTGATTACTTTTTAATCAAAATAGAGTTCTGGTCAGTTCTAGATGATATGGTAATTACTGCACGACCCGAGAGCGACCATAACCCGCTGACACTAAGTTTGAAAATTGAGGGGGGGCTCGGCAGAACGAACCCATCTAACTGTATGACAGCTGCGGTCATCTTAACAAACGAGTGTCATAGGGTTCGTTGGTGTAGCGTCTTGGAAGACCCAGTGTCCCTTGATAAAATATCCCACGAAGTCTCAGCCTCTGTTAATAGAGCCAAGACAGTGATTGCAAACTCAGGCCCACTCGAGCAGATTTGCATTCTACACGAGCAACAGTTTGATAATCTGAAAACCCTTTTCACAAAGCCAGGTTCATCTGGGAAAGTTGGGGGAGTCTTTTCTAGTGTCAAATGGTACGATAAATCCTGCCGCCAGGCCCATAGCTCCTTAATCAAGGCTATTAAAACCAGGGCGACTTCTGACATCAAAGCGGAAAGGTTAAACTATAAGAAGGTCCAAAGGAAGGCGAAGCAAACTTGGGGCGATTGTCGCTGGCAGGACCTGTATAAAGCCTGCTTGTCATTAAATCAGATAAAATTTTGGCAGGTTGTGAAATGGGGAGGGACCCAGGACTCGCAAATACCATCTAACTATGTCTCTGCTGAGGATTGGGTGGCCCATTACTCATACCAGTTCTGTGGTCTGGATGAGGTACCAAGAGAAGCACAGATAGCCCTGTTGACTTTGCCTTCAACGCAATATTCGCCAGTAGTGTTTGACACTAATGAGGCTGAGAAGGCATTAAGTTTGGTCCAAGCGGGCAAAGCTCCAGGTATGGACTGCATCCCGGCAGATCTCTTTAAATATGACCAGTATAATTGGGTGTCATACATAACGATTTTAGCTAATGCCATCGCCAATGGGGCTAGGGTTCCAGATTCATGGAGAGGGGCAGAGATTTTACCTGTTTTTAAAAAAGGAGACCGATCATTACCAGGGAACTACCGCCCAATCAGTCTTATAGACGCCCTGCAGAAGGTCATAGCAAGAATGGTTTTGGCAAAAATACAGGCATGGATGAGCAAGGATAATATACCATCCCCGATGCAAGTGGGCTTCAGGTCATGCACTAGCACAATCGACCAAGTGTTAAGATTTATCTTGATATATTGGAAGGTTGTGTTTTTAGGAGGGGGCACTATCTATGCAGCGTATGTGGACCTCAAATCCTCATTTGACCTTGTCCCGAGAGAGAAGATGTGGGTTGCTTTGGGCAAAATGGGAATGCCACCAGAACCTTTGGAACTAACTGTAAGACTACATGAGAAAAACTTTGCAAGAGTAAGATGGGGCAGGCAGGGCCAGGTGACCGAGCCCTTCCCCATCACTCGAGGTGTAAGGCAGAGATGTGTGCTTGCTCCCACCCTGTTTTTACTATTTATTAATCAAGTTGTGCAGTTCCTAAAAGACATCCCTACTGACGCTCCAGTCCTGGGAGGTAGAAAGTTTCCTCTGCTTATTTTTGCAGACGATACGTTGATTTTGGCAAAAACCCAGATGGGGTTACAGATTGCCATAAATAAGTTCATGGATTTCTGTAAAATTAATGACTTAGAGATAAATGTCTCAAAAACTAAATTTATGGTCTTAACTACAAATAAACCACAACGTAGCCATGTCAGTATGAATAGCACTGACCTAGAACAGGTGGACGTCATGACTTAATTGGGGGTGGTTTTAGATTACAGGTTGCGGTGGAAGCCACAGATTGAGGCCTCATGCCTAAAATCTGCCGGCTTAACGGAGAGCTGGGTTAAGGAGCAACGTTGCTCACATACCAAAAGGATATTACCAGCAATAAAAATATACAACGCAAAAATTAGATCTGCAATTAACCTTCTGTGGTTCCGGGTTTTGAAGTCCACATTGCAAAACATGGGCTTAAGTTTACCGTGGTCAGATCCGGGAAACAATGTTTTTCCGTCAAAGCAAGAATTCAAACTGTGCTTGTCTTTGTGTTTGTGGCTTCTGCTGTACGGCTGGGTGTGGAGCCCGGCGTGGAGTCTGGTGGCGGGGGTATCATCCCTCACGCTTGCTGTGGACACCATCATGTGAGGAGGCACTATCGGATATAATCCTTGAGGAGGGCGTAGACGGTATCACAGGATCCAGCAGGAAAGAAGAGGAAAACACCGCAGCTACGTTTCTGGTTAGCAGCGCTGGAGCTGAGGAGAGGGAGGGTATTGCGGTGCCTGGGGCAGCCTTTTCGCGTTGGTTTCTCGGATATAAATTTGTACGGCACCCCACAGGATGCAAGCCCTCAGGTAAGACAAGATCACTCCAACTTATTAACATCAGAGGCGGATATAGTGGAGGGGTCATCTCCAGGAAAGAGAGGTAAGGTGCTTCTGGATACATTAGATCCTCTCTCTGTTACACTGTCAGGGCAAGTGGAGGTATCAGAGACGGCAGTTGCCCCTGATACATCTGGAAAGGGGCCACCCACCCTGAGTAAGGGGTACGGCAAGAGAGGACGGAAGAAAAAAGCTGTCTTGGTAGAGGTGAAGGGAGGGGATCCAGGTTTATCTAGTGGAGAGGTTGACTGTACCGCAGAGGTGGTAAATAAAAAAAAATCCTCTTCCTATTTAAATACAGAGGTTAAATGCAGAGGAACTAAACACACTTCAAAAATTAAGTCAAAATCAAAAACATCCATTACTGCATCAGCAAAAGGTTCTAAAATTACTCCCTCCTTACACTTGTATTTCAAAGTTGTTCCCCAGATACTACATCTTACAGAGGAGCAAGGTATGGCATCTGTGGAGGCCTCCCCCCCAGCAGAGGCATTGGACATAGTCTCTTCTCTATCTGGGTATGGTGTTGTTGAGCAAGAAGGAGCAGAAGTAAAGGTTATAGAGCATGAGGCCTGTATGTTGGCTCTCGGAGGTGGGGGGGATGCCCAGCCTATACAAGAGAGTCTGCCGAGCCAGGAAAAGCATTTGGGATCATTGTCTTCTTCGGCTCGGGTGGAGTTAGAGCTGGGAACGTTACCGGCCACCCCTTCAGGAGATCTAGTGGTAATGGATTTGACTGTCACGGCAGCTAGTGGCACTAAAGGAGGAGAATCTACTGATGGGGGGGCCTTGCAGGTCAAGCTGAGGGGCCCACTGAAAGTCCCATGGATCAGACCGAATCAGAGGCGAAGGATGACATAACTCCGGCTTCTATAATGGCCATGTTTTCTGCTCTGACAGTGGAAATAAGAAGGGGTTTTGCAGAGTCTTCGGCAAATCAAGCCGAAATAAGAGCGTACTGTGAGTCCCTCGATAATAAAATTGACAGGCTCACCATTAGAACTGGGGTCCTCGAAGATACAACAGCATCACTATCTATTTATTTGGACCAGGCGAAAGTTGACATCCAGAAGCTCTCTAGAGAGGATCAAACATTGAGTGAAAGAATGGAAACATTAGAAAACAATGCAAGGAGGTGGAATCTTCGCATTTTGAACGTACCAGAAGGTTCAGAGGGCTCTGACATAAAGCAATTTATAACAGTCTTGTTGAAGGATTCCTTGAGGCTTGAGCAATCATTGGAAGATCTAGCATTGGATATCCAAAGAGTACATAGGGATCCCTTTAAACGCAGCCCCCAGAGATCAAAGCCTCGCAAAATACTAGTTAACTTTCACACATATGTTTTGAAAGAGCAAATTCTCAATATGGCGCTTAAGCAGAAATCTCTTGCTGGGAAGGGGTTTACTTTCTTAATAAGGTCGGACCTCTCCAGAATAACCTTAGAGAAACAATGGGAATTTGGGAGGAGTCTGGAGGCCTTCAGGGTGTTGGGGGCTACAGCCCAACTAACGTTCCCAGCTGCCATGAAAATTATGTATAACAACAAGATGACTAACATCAGGTCAGTACAGGCAGCAGATGAACTCTTGTTGCAGATGGGCAGTAAAAATAAAATATGAAGTCTAGCTTAGATAGCTGATTAGAGAGTTGCTTAACTCTTTCAAATACTAAGGTGTAGCGATAGTTGCCCTTACATTTCGCGGCCTTCTCTCTTTCTCTGGTGATATTTGTAGCTAGAGTAGTGTTATTGCAAAACCTTTAGGAAGGGAAATATAATGATTCAATATTACTATTTGATTTTTTTTTTCCACGTTTAATGATGTGCATATTTCTCCGGGAGTTCACGGAGGGGCGCTATCAACTGGACATCGTTTCGGTTAGATATCGCAAGGGTTTTCCAGGGGTTGGGTGGAGGGTTTGGGGGGGTCACTTAGGTAGGACAGGCGGTGGGGGGTGGGAAAAAAGGAAAAATGCAATATTTGCGAGACACGGAGGCGCAGGTCATTATACTCCAGGAGACTCACTTAACACAAATAGAAATGCTTGACTTGATTAAAAGAAATAGATGGATAGACTTCGCAATTTCAACTACCCAGACCACTAACACCAGAGGTGTCTCTATAATCTTCAAAAAAGGGGCTAAAGCCAGGCTGAAATCTCAAGTGGTGGACCCAGGTGGCAGATGGGCCATCGCATGTGTGGTAATAGCAGGTTCTCAAATTACAGTCTTGAGCTACTACGGCCCTAATCAGGATGATCCGGCTATGTTTTCTTATCTGCTTTCCTTTCCAGAGCCAACCATCATCGCTGGCGACTTTAACATCGTGTTGGACCCTGTGTTGGACAAATCTCCTAATAGTTGATCTTTAGCTTCATCTAAATCTAGGTCCGTGCTACATTCTGCAATGAAAACATACGGCTACCTGGACATATGGAGAGAAAGGTCGGGTCGTCAGCAAGGGGTGTCTTTCCGGAACTATAAATATAAGCACCAGTCAAGGATTGACTTTATTTTAATTAGTCTGAGGCTGGTTGAGCATGTTAGATCCATTGAATATCTACCAATACATCTTTCCGATCATTTGGCAGTAGTAATGGAACTTGCTCAAGGTACGGAGAGATTGCTCGCTAGATGGTCCTTTGACCGATCACTTCTCTCTTCTCCAGATGATAAGGCTTACCTCAATTTAGAGACACATAACTTTTTCCTAATTAACTACGATTCAGCAACCACGCGGATCATCTGGGACTCGTTTAAAGCATTTCTGAGAGGTCTTATAACAGGGAAAGTATCCTATAAAAGGAAGCAGTATAAGGAGCAAATCTCTACCATTGAAAAAGGGATTATCAACCTCCAGAGTCTCATCGATTCTAGTAATGGGGCGGATGAGTCCATCATAGACATCATAGACAGTCAACGAAAGGAAATGGCGACTTTGAAAGCCAGCTTAGGTTCAGTACCGAATCTCAGATTACAACAGCAATGGGAGGCAAGCAAGTTGGCTCATTTTGAGTATAGCGAGGGTGCAGGCAAACTACTTGCCTGGAAAACCAAAGTTGATCAGGTCCGGAACAACATCGACCTTATCACCGTGGGTAATAACTCCTTCTCATCAGATGTTGAAATCAGGAAGGCCTTCAGGCAATTTTTTGAATCCATCTATAAGGAGGACATCGGCACTCTGCCAGAGGAGGTCGAGGAGTGGTAAAGGCAAGTCGAAGAGTCGAGGAGTGGTAAAGGCAAGGGGATCTACCCTGTCTTGCGTATGAACAGTCCAGATTCTTGGATAGTACCATCACTGAAGAAGAAGTTAGGGCTGCTCTAAAAAAATGCAAGAAGGGGAAGGCTGCAGGGCCCGATGGACTACCTGCAGAAATCTATAGAAGCTTAGAGGCTGAGATAGTCCCCTTTCTCACCGAGCTTTTTAATCAGATTCTCTTGGAAGGATATTCCCCTCCTTCATCATGGGATAGTGCATCAATAACGCTCATTCTGAAACCTGGGAAACCTAAGATTGCCTGTGAATCCTATAGGCTAATATCTATTCTAAATGTGGACTATAAGATCTTTACCACAGTATTGGCCTCGAGGTTGGCTCTGGTAGCTCCATCGGTCCTTCATACGGATCAAAAAAGGGTTTGTAAAGGGGCGACAGTTATACGAATTTACGTATGACTTATTAGGCACAATTGATATAGCAGTGGCACATAACTTGCCCTTGACCGCTCTCACGTTAGACGCAACTAAGGCCTTCGACAGGGTCAATTGGGTACACTTGTTGGGGGCCTTGGCCAAGTTTGGTGTGGGTGAGGGATTTTGCCGGGCGGTTCGGCTGCTGTATGGTAGCCCAGTGGCGAGCCTGTTGATAAATGGGGAGCTATCAGACCCCTTTTCAATAACTAGAGGGACACGGCAGGGGTGCCCGCTCTCCCCCCTACAGTTTGACTTTTACATCGAACCTCTCGCACAACAACTGAGGAGAGAGATTGCCATCAGAACTTTTTGTCACAGAGGGTGGGAGAGGAAGGTGGCCCTTTATGCCGATGACCTCCTCATCCTCACATCAGACGTAACTACTGCTCTCCCTGTAATATTCGAAATGGTCCAGGGGTTTGGTCGGATATCAGGTTACCAGATTAACACATCAAAGACAGAGATGTTGTCTGGAACGATGATGTGAGTGCATTGGAAGTACAGGCGGGTGAATCAATGCTCTATCTGGGCCTGAATATAATAAAGGATCTTAATAAACTTGCTACAGTAAACTTCACAGCAGTCGCTAAAGAATGTAGGAGATTAATGCAGTCATGGTTTCACCTTCAATTGTGTTTGATAGGGAGAGTAAACTTGATTAAAATGTTGATCTTGCCTAAAATTTCATTTCTTTTTAACACTATTCCCCTTTATTTTGACCAGACACATATATCCAAACTACAGTCAGAAATCACTTCCTTTATTTGGAACAAACAATTACCTGGAATATCTTGGAAGAAGCTGAGGAGGCGTTGGGAGAAGGGGGGCTTAGCTGCCCCAGACTTGAAATTATATGCCTGGGCGTTTCTGCTGTCTCATACTCGAATGCTATTAAAAAGGCCTACAGACTATGGGGTAGGCTTAATGTTTTCTGCCATGTTGGAGGGGGAAGGTCTCGGCCAGTCGGGTTATCTATTTAAATTTGGCAACCCGAAATTTAAAAAAAAAGTTAAACTGAAGGTCCTCAATGGACTGGCTAAAATGTGGTGTGAGGAAACAAACTCAATCAAGCAGGGGTACTTTTGCGATAAAACACCGCTTTGGGGGGTAATTGAAAGCCCAGCCTGGCTAGAAGATATCCTAGCCATGCCTTTAAAAGAGGCGGGCCTTGAAGTATGGGGAGACCTCTTTTATGAAGGGGACCTGCTTTCATGGGAGCACCTCCAGAATAGGATAGGTCCAACTATTTCGAGGTTTAAATACCTACAAATGAGTAGCTGGATGCAGACCTATAAAATTACACTATCCAAAAGAAATAGGTTCCCCCTTGGAGGGTATAGGCAATTAATTACCAATTTAGTGAACATCGGCCCGACTAAAAGCGAGATCTCACAATGGTATAAACTTTTAGTTGAGGAATCCGATGGGGAGTTCAAGTTACCTGCTCAGTTGTGGGGTGCATTAATAACTGACGTGCAACAGCTCTGGTCCACCTCATGTGAGCTCGTAAAAAGTATTGTAAAGCCGTCATGGCTTCGAAGGAACCATCTCTATACCCTCCATAGGGCGTATTACTCTCCCCAGAGACTATCTAAATTTGTTACAGGTAATTTAGTGGCATGTGCAAGGTGTGGGCTGCAAGCAGCATCAGACATTCATATCTTTTTTGAATGTCCTCGGGTTGCTAAATTTTGGGAAGCCATAGGTAATACTCTTACAGTGTCATTGGGCACCCTGTCACTTTTGATGTATCGTTAGTGATTTTTGGGATCTTGATAGGATCGCAGAATGCAGCCAGAAGTTTAGTGTTTTATCCGGTCCTCTTAGCAAGGAGGGAGATATGTAGGAGGTGGAAGGACCCCTTACCCCCTTCCCGTGGAGACTGGCTGGCCTCTTGTCTTCAGACGGCACAAATTGACCTTGCTAGACCGGCAAATCTAAGTAAAAGAGCTTTTTGGCACATGCTTGTTTGGGCACAATAAAAATTCCGGGTTTTTTTTTTCCCGGGTCCAATGATTACACTACTATGGTGCCTATTCTTTTTTGCACAGATATCCGGTCATAACCCGGCCCTGGCCTCGCTGAGGCTCCCCCAATGGTAGCCAAGATTGCGACCAACCAAGAGACAGCTGAGGTATGCTTGGCCCCCCGTTCACGTTAGATCCCTTCCAGTTATAATACTGAGACAGCTGACTTATGGTTTGTTCTATATGGCTTTCTTATACCATGGTGGAAATGAGGACAAAGAAAAAAAAAGAAAAAGAATTCAAACTATTATATTGGGCGACTGTAAAAGCACAATATGTCACGTTATCACAGTCTGCTAACCTGACAGGCTTGTTTTTGAGCCATAAGGTAGATTTTTGCTTAGAGTCCTATTGGGATAGCATCACCAAAAGTTTGGATAGAAAACTCTATCATCAGTTTAGAGTTGGCTCATTACCTGTAAGGACGTTCACATACAAATGGCGTGGACAACAAACTGCCCTTGGTGTAATGGCCAAAAGGAATCTATAGGTCACATTTTTTTCGCCTGTCCAGCATACATTGCTCCCCGGCGCAAATGGCTCAAACCCATTTGCAAAAGGATAAAGCTATGGGGGAGCATGGAAGCTCTTTGGGTTTTAAGATCCAACACCTCTGAATGTGTGACCATAGGAGTGGCAACATTTTTAGTGTGGGTATGAGTTATCAGAGCTAGGCACCCATCAGTTATATGATTAGATGATACTTTTTTATCTTCATTATGAATGAACTTCTGTACGTCTTTAAAGTAAATTTAATTAAGTTTTAATGGACTGATAACGTTTTAATGAATATTGTGGAAACTTTATAATGTATTGTATTTTATGAATTATGTATGTACTGTTTATGAAGTCTTTTATGGTCTAAAAATCGAAATAAAGACAGAATGAACTGAACTGAGTATGTAACCTCTTCAAGTGGTTTGGTATATGGGTTGGTTCTCATATTGCTTCTTGAGTCAATTCCCATTTTTGGATCCAGGTTCTATGGGACTGTGTGTTACCCCTACACTGGGGTATGTAACTTCCACGAGGGGGTTGGGACATGAGTTAGATCCCATTAGTGTGTACCTAGGTTAACTCCTATGCGGGGTTGGACAGGGATTTAATCCCTGTTTCAGTTGTGCACAGTACGTACCTCTATGGTTAGTAATATGGGTGACGACCCATTGGTTTTGTTTTCCCTACTCTTGGGATTTAGTGGTAGGTTACTTTATATTCAGCACTATTCTTAGGTATGCTTTTGCGCATTGGGGTTGTGGGTTCTTTCAACCTTTTGGGTCATAGTGCTTTATGTTACAGAGTATATGAAACATATTGTAATGTTCTGATATATGTCTAAATTTCTCTTTTTAAGGGGGATGGGGGATTTTGCTTTTATTGTATTTATCTTAACCATTCTTCCTTTACAGAATGTATTTCTCTTGAGATGTTTTGTTTTCATTTCTGCATCCTAAAGATTTGAGATTTGTATTATTATTGATTTTCTCCTGTTTTATTGATTCCATCTTCTTTGATGCTTTGTCCATTGGCTGCATCATTGTGATTTGTTGTGTTAATCGAATTGGACATTGTCCTTTAGTTTCCTTTTGTTTTTGTTTATGGAAAAGGGGATAATGTTGTATTCTACATATTAGTTTAATATGTACTCTAGCCCTGCTGCCTCTAGCTGCTCAGCCAGAGTGTGTCTTGGTATTAGAATGTTGGTGTGCCTGTGATCCGTGGAATGCATGGGTGACTGAGTGGGGTGAATGTGGCAGTTGGAGATGGGCTGAGCAGCTAGGGAGGCTGCTCCTGGTGGGTCTGGTACCACACTAGGCTGGCGGGAGTCAACTGAGATGTAACTTGAACTGAAGACTGAATAAAGAAGTCTTGAACATGCATCCTGGCTCCTGGTGTCATTCCACTAAGGATACAACAGTACTCATATATTTACTTTAATACTTTGTGTAGTTTGGTTTAAATTGTAGTGGGATTTTATGTATATTAAATGTTATAATTTATTTCGTATTGTTATAATATATATTATTATGTTTTGTTTATTTGAAATTGTACTATTTTTAATTATTAATATTTGTAATTTAAAAAATAATGTTTACTGAATTTAAAGATTTTTTTAATATTTAGGGGTCGATTCCGAATTGGGAAACACATCCGTACGACGATTCGTATTCGTAGTCGTTTCTGTACGAATCGAAGTAATCTGTCCGAATCGCGTAGTACAATCCGTTGGCTCAAAATACGTACGAATCATCACAAATCGTACGGAAGTCAAGGGTGAGTCCGTATGACATAGACCCGCACAGTAAACCGTACGAATCGTAAGCGTGCCGTACGACCCGCAAAGTACGATCCGGACCGGGGAATGGGGACGCGATTCATACGGATACGTCGGGTATGAGCAATTTGAACGGAGATCTACACTATCGCATAAGCACCGTGCCCCTAAATTCAAGGGGAGTATGCAGGGGGTGTACGCATCATACACGTACCACGTTAGGGGGTACAGACCGTACCCCTACGCACCGTACACCTACATTCATGGGGGTATGCACGGGGACATACGCACCGTACCCCTGTAATCCAGGGGTATACGCACCGTACTCCGATGCACCGTACCCCCAATGATGGGGTGTATGCACCGTACACGGGTGGTCCATTCCGTGTGCATTTCAAGCCGAAATCTGGTTTTCTGGATGCTTTAAACTCCCGTAGAAAAAGCGAAGTACGGAGTGCTGTCGACACAAATCGTTCCTGCCGGGTTGGGAAATGCTGCTTTAAACCTTACGAACGTCACGTACTGCATGTTCCAAATACGATTCGTACGGATCAATGAGTCGTACGGTCTTTGGTGCAACTCGTACGGAGAACTGCATTGGGTATACATCGTACTACATCATACGTACGGGTACGGTTGTCTGTACGATTCGTACGGAAAAAAGGCTCCGTACAACGATTCAAACTGGATTTTACCAAATTGTAATCGGCCCCAGAATGTTTTAATTTATTGAGAATGGTTTGTTTTTAATAGATTTTATGCTATTGATATATGTACATATATGAATACATTTATTTGTTATATTTGTTTATCATTTTTAAACTATAACATTCATTCAAATTATTAGTTTAATAACTGTTTTAATGAAAATATATGTAAATGTATGAATTCTTTATTATACATGTGTGGTTAACTTTTTTAAAGTAAGGTGTATTTGTTATATTTGTTAAGATGTATATTACATGTAATTTATTTTTTTAATTAATGTCAGTACTTAATGTATTTAATATTTATTATTTTATGTATATATTTATTTATTCACTTAAAAAAACATAGGTTTCAGCCACATTATAGTTAGGAATTAGCATTTAAAAAAACGTAGAAATTCACAAAAAAATCCATAGGTTTCACACGTTATAGTTATATGTACATTTCACTCATACAAAACCATTGAAATTCCACCATTATAGTTAGTTCAGCTAACTATAACTCGTGCGCCTGCAATGCACTTCTGACGATGTCACATATTACATCACTTTTAAAAAATTTTAGTTTCTATTTTTGAATGCGTGTATCAAAGGTTATATTACGGTGAGAGGAGGTCTGCCACTCTTTCACAAGGATGATGTCATCAGTGATGTCATTTGAGATGTCATCAGTGATGTCATGAGTGATGTCACTGACCATGTCATGAGTAATGTAATATGTGACGTCATCAGCAGTGCATTGCGGGCGCACGAGTTATAGTTAGCTGAACTAACTATAACGGGGGAATTTCAATGGTTTTGTATGAGGGAAATGTCCAGCTAACTAACATATGTGAAACCTATGGTTATTTCAGTGAATTTCTAAGGTTTTTTAAATGCTAATTCCTAACTATAACGTGGCTGAAATCTATGTTTCTTTCAGTGAATCTCATAGGTTTTGTAAATGACAATTTTTAAATTATTAATTGTCATATTTATTTTTTAGATACTGATTTACTACATTTGTAATAATTATTTTTTGCTATTTTTTTTAATTACATTACATATTTTTAATGTAAAATGATTTTAAAAAATCCAATGTTTTTAAAAATGTTATATATATTTTCAATATATCAAAATTAATTTCTATATATTTTTTTCATTTTTTCTGGTAAACATAGGGTGCGCGTACCGTCCTCGCACACTCCTGCGCATCTGTAAACGTACTGTACGCGTACCCGTGCATACATCACAAATACGTTTTGACGTTATGCGTTGCATAGGCGCTTCCATGTGACGTAATATGCGTTTGTAGGGCGCACAGTACGCGTACCCCGCACATTTTTTTATGTTTAAAATGATACATCTATGTATTTAATGTCAATATTAAGGCAAGACAATATCTGAGGTAATCATGAAAATAGTATTCATTTAGGTTTAATAAGCGAATATTACTTTTAAGAGAAATTAGGCGAATCGCGGATTACGTCGTACGAATGCGCACCATAAGAGCAGCCTACGCGTACCCCATGCAACTTCAAAACAACAGATTTGATTGGTTCATATTACTTCCTTTTCTAACTGTTGAAGGACCCCAACCATTTTAATCATTCTTCTTTGACATTCACTGAAGAAACATCTTTTTGTGAAGCTGCTGTGTTTTTCAAGAGATCTTTAATATGGCTCCACACCAGGAAGAAGATTTCTCTGAACACTCTTCAGAAGAAGAATTTGTTGCTGAGGATACAGTCCCCAAGAGGAAGGAAGTACTTATATGGAAGTATTTTTCGTTTCCCGACGGAGAAAAAAAAGTAAATGCAGCAAAGTTGACCTGTAAGGTGTGTGCGACAGTGCTTTCCAGAGGTAATCCTAATAAGAAATATTATTTTGGAACTGCCAGCATGGTGAAGCATGTCAAAACACAACATCCCCGCAATTATGCCAGAGCTGCAGGCAACAGGCTTCAAGAAGACCCTCCACCAGCTGTAGCCAGCACTTCCACAGGACCATCAAGTCCTCATCCGGACATCCGTCAGATTTTGCAGACTTAATTATTTTGTGTAAATTTTGTGAAGAAACTCTATGCTATGGAGAACAATTCATAGATTTAATTTGCAGGCGCAAACAAGACCACCATTGCTCTCACCGTTAATTTTTTTTGTTTATTTGTTCCAGTTCCAGACTGTTTTGTTTCTGCAGTTTCCTTTTTTTCCTTTTAAAAAAACAACAAAATAAAATTGTTCAAAAAAATCCCAAAAAAATACAAAACAAGAAAAAAGACACAAAAAAGTAATTTTATTAACTATCTTTACTGGTCAAATAAAGAGCTATATTAGTATGATAGTGTTAAACTTTCTTTGAATGAATGTGTAGTTCATAATTGAATGAAAGAATACATTGGTAGTGTATGGTGAATGTGAAAGTGCAGAACTATAAGGAGGTGCTACAGCATAACTTTATAAGGTGTTTACTTGCAGTATACTGTAGTACTTCCGAAGCACATGAATGTAACATATGTACATAAGTATGTTACAAGTCTATGCTTTCCTCTGCACTGCTGGTGAAATTGCCTGGGTGAATGTATGAGTGTTTGTGTTTTGATGCAGTGAATGGATTAGTACATACTGATGAATGGGTTACTACAACAGTGCAACGGCAGTGACAGAGTGCTTGGTGAAAGTGTAAGGATACAGACTGGGGAATTAAAGGTGTGAAAGACAAGTGAGAAGGTGGATACAAGACTGGATGCATTGTGCATAGGGGTTTGAAGCAGTCCATGTCCTAAGGCCTACTTTGCTGCATGAGTCCTGTGCATAGGAGTTTGAAGCAGTCCATGTCCTAAGGCCTACTTTGCTGAATGAGTCTTTCGGTACTGACTGAATGATTACAGTTCTACGAGGACAGTGCCTGACTGAATGTATAAGTGCTTGAATTTCAGCGCAGTGAATGGATAAGCACATACTGCTGAATGGGTCACTACAATAGTGCAACAGCAGTTACAGACTGTTTGGTGGAAGTGTTAAGATACAGAGTGGAGAACTGAAGATGTGAAAGACAAGTATGCACATGGATAGAAGACTGCATGCATACAGCATACGGGTTTGAAGCACTCCTTGTCCTAAGGCCGACTTCGCTACATGAGTACTTGGGTACTGAGTGAAAGATTACACTACTGTAAAGAGAGTGTCTAAGTGAATCTATAAGTGCTTGAGTTTTAGCGCACTGAATGATTAGTACATACCGCTGAATGGGTCACTATAACAGTACAAGGGCAATAACAGAGTGTTTGTTGGAAGTGTAAGGATACAGACTGGGGAAAAGGTGTGAAAGACAAGTGTGGAGGTGGATAGAAGACTGAATGCAGAGTGTATAGGGGTTTGAAGCAGTCTATGTTCTAGGGCCTACTTCGCTGTATGAGTACTTGGGTACTGACTGAATGATTACAGTTCTGAAAGGAGAGTGTGTAAGTGAATATATAAGTGCTTGAGTTTTAGTGGAGTAAATAGATTAGTACATACCGCTGAATGGGTCACCACAACAATGAAAGAGCAATGACAGAGTGTTTGCTGGAAGTGTAAGGATACAGACTGGGGAATTGAAGATGCGAAAGACAAGTATGGAGGTGGATAGAAAACTGCATGCATAGTGTTTAGGGGTTTGAAGCAGTCCATGTTCTAAGGCCTACTTCGCTCTATAATTACTTGGGTACTGACTGAAGGATTACAGTTCTGCAAGCACAGTGCCTGACTGAATTTATAAGTTCTTGAGTTTTAGCGCAGTGAATGCAATAGCACATACTGCTGAATGGGTCACTACAATACTGCAACAGCACTGACAGAGTGTTTGGTGGAAGTGTAAGAATATAGAGTGGAGAATTGAAGATGTGAAACAAGAGTGTACACGTGGATAGAACACTGCATGCATGCAGCATACGGGTTGGAAGCAGTACTTCTCCTGAGCCCTACTTTACTGTATGACTACTTGGGTACCGACTGAATGATTACAGTTCTGTTAAGCGCAGTGCCTGACTAAATGTAGAAGTGCTTGAGTTTTAGCGCAGTGACTGCATTAGCACATACTGCTGAATAGGTCACTACAATAGTGCAACAGCAGTGACAGAGTGTTTGGAGGAAGTGTAAGGATACAGAGTGGAGGATTGAAGATGTGAAAGACAAGTGTGTACGTGGATATAAGACTGCATGTATAGTGCATAGGGGTTTGAAGCAGTTCATGACCTAAGGCCTACTTCACTGAATGAGTACTAGGGGACTGACTGAATGATTAGAGTACTGTAAGGAGAGTGTCTAAGAGAACATATAAGTGCTTGAGTTTTAGTGCAGCAAATAGATTAGTACATACCACTGAATGAGTCACTACAACAGTGCAAGGGCAATGACAGAGTATTTGGTGGAACTGTAAAGATACAGACTGGGGAATTGAACATGTGAAAGACAAATATGCAGGTGGATAGAAGACTACATGTATAGTATATAAGGGTTTGAAGCAGTTCATGTTCTAAGGCCTACTTCGCTCTATAATTACTTGGGTACTGACTGAATGATTACAGTTCTGCAAAGACAGTGCATCACTGAACTTATAAGTGCTTGAGTTTTAGCACAGTGAATGGATTGGCACATACTACTGAATGGGTCACTACAATAGTGCAACACCAGTGACAGAGTTTTCTGGAGGAAGTGTAAGGATACAGAGTAGAGAATTGAAGATATGAAAGACAAGTGTGCACATGGATAGAAGACAGCATGCATACAGCATACAGGTTTGAAACAGTCCTTGTCCTAAGACCTACTTCGCTACATGAGTACCTGGGTACTGACTGAATGATTACAGTACTGTAAGAAGAGTGTCTAAGTGAATCTATAAGTGTTTGAGTTTTAATGCACTGAATGATCAGTACATGCCGCTGAATGGGTCACTATAACAGAGCAAGGGCAATGACAGAGTGTTTGCTGGAAGTGTAAGGAGACAGACTGGGGAATTGAAGATGTGAAAGACAAGTGTGGAGGTGGATAGAACACTGTATGCATAGTGTATAGGGGTTTGAAGCAGTCCATGTTTGAATGCCTACTTTGCTGTATGAGTACTTGGGTACTGTCTGAATGATTACAGTTCTGCAAGCACAGTGCCTGACTGAATTCATAGGTGCTTGAGTTTTAGCGCGGTGACTGCATTAGAACATACTGCTGTATAGGTCACTACAATAGTGCAACAGCAGTGACAGAGTGTTTGGTGTAAGTGTAAGGATACAGAGTGGAGAATTAAATATGGAAAGACAAGTGTGCAGGTGGATAGACGACTGCATATATAGTGTCTAGGGGTTTGAAGCAGTTGATGTTCTAATGATGCAAAAGCCGCACAAGGGGCTTGTAAATCTGTCTCTTAGTGCCACGGAGAGGTGGCAGACCCCGGGGCTTGGGGGGGCCTTTCAGCCCCCCCACACATTTACATATACTGTGGGGGGCCCTGAGCCCCCGCATATTTTTAACCAAATCCCCAGGGGGTGGCAGTCCCCAATGATGCGGGGGGGCCCGTGAGCCCCCCACACATATTTTTAAAAAAGCCCCAGGGGTGGTGGTCCCCAGGGCTTGGGGGGCCTTTCAGCCCCCCAATACATTTACATATGCTGCAGGGGCCGTGAGCCCCCTGCACATATAAAACCAAAGCCCCAAGGAGTGGCGGTCCCTGGGGCAGTGGGGCGCCATGTGAGCCCCCACATATATGTAAAAAAAAACCTGGGGGTGGCGGTCACCGTGGCTTCGGGGCCCCTCTGGGCCCCCCATTATAATAAACCACATTACCCCAAGGACTTGGCCCCCCAGGGGCTAACTAGCACTAAAGCGAGCTTCGTTTTTTTTTAATTCACGCAATACCCGTATACTACGCGCATTCCGTGATTTTTTAAAAAAATTATAATAATTTTTTGCCCTTGTGGATCCTTGTGGGAAGCCCTGAGCAGGCCTAGGGGGTCAGGAAGTCCTATGGAAAATAGCAAACTTCCCCTCTCCATCTACACACTCAATCTACACACATATACATTTAAATAACAAATCACATTTCTTCCTACATTAATTCAAAACCAAACACACATTTCTATTGCTTGAACTTTTGAATCCTTTCCAACTGACATAACTTTAAACCTTACCCCTATTCTGCCTTCTGCCTGTTACCATAGAAACACCTCATGAAACACTTAACTGAGCACACAGGTCAAAAGTTCATCACACAATGTTGCTAATCAAAACAGCAAGTGTGCTTGACTTTTCAACATATCAGCTTATCTTATATAACGTACCTTTCAATCAGTTTTTGTTAACCAATAAGAATCATGCTTTTAAAAAACAGAAACATGCACCTAAGTTTTCTGTGTAGAATGTTCTCAAACAACCAGTCATTGCTTTACTTTTTTCAAAACTGTATCTTATCCACCATTTTAGAAAAATCTTACTTTTCAAAGTGCCATTTCATTCACAGAGACCATCTGAGTGCATCCACACCTCCTTTCAAGATGCTTAGAGTGTGGATTGTGGGTCACAGCTATATTTTCTGGAGCCAAAGGTATGCAGAACAGAAAGGAATTCACAAATACCTAGGTTTAACAAACGTAGACATTAAATGAATTGGACAGAGAGGGCTAAAGTTGCACCAATTTATGCCATTGGTTAAATCCTTTTTGCATCTCCAACACTCTGACCTCATAATTGTGCACTGTGGTGGCAATGACCTAAGCACTTTGACTAGGGTAGGTCTGGAAATGCTTAATGTCTGTTGTCTATTCCAACATATGCCAAAGGCAGAAATGGAACTGGTCCAATCAATTTTGTCCACAGATTAAAAAAGCTAGGAAACATGTGTATACATCTGTTTCTGCTTTTCTCCAAGACTATAGAATGGTGTCCATATACCACAACAATCTGCATTTCAATATGCATGGTATCTATAGGAGAGATGGTGTATATTTTACAGATGAAGGGAACAGACTCCTCCTCTTGAACTTTAGACTCTGCATCAGTACCTACTTGTAGGCACTAAAATCTCTCAATAAACGCAGGGGTTCTTTTTAGAGCCACCCAACATCTAAACACATAAGCCTGATAGATATCTCAAAACTATTTTTCTTTTTCTGGCTTGGATACGCGTACCGGGAGCCTTACAACTCGGGCAGCATACGTGGTACGATATGTGTACCCAACGGTCGCGCTGAGCGCAGCGCTTGATAAGGGTATCCTAAATTTACAGTTAAAAAAAATAATCTGCCCTTAATTTAAATATTAAGGGGTCGATTAGGATCGCGGACGGACTTGAGTCCGTCCGCGACCCCAGAGTATGAGGGAACGTCCGCATGGGCTGCGGCGTTCCTTCATGTGCGATTAGGATGTGACCGCCAGGGTGGCGGTCACATCCTGGATATTTAACATTGCGGCGGGTGCTGCTTCAAGCAGCACCCGCCGCAATGTTAAAAGTGCATGTGTAACATTTACATGCACAAAGCGGCAGGCACCGCGCGGTGCCTGCCGCATTGTGCATGTAAATGCTGGGGGGTACCATAGGTACCCCCATGTGCACCCCCCACCCACCAACACCCTGGGGGCCCGCAACGGGCCCCCAAAATCAAAAGTACACATGCTTTTCCATGGCGGAAAAACCGCTGCGGAAAAGCATGTTTTCAAATGCTTCCTAATTTGGCCGGCGGTGTCTGATAGACACTGCCAGCCAAATGAGAGCTTTTCCGCTGCGGTTGTAATCCGACCGCGGCGGAAAAGCAGCGGACAGAAACTAAGACCCACCAGCCATCGTAATGTGGCGGTGGGTCTTTGGTGAGCCCGCAATGGATTTTCCGCCTCCTCCGGGCCGGAGGTGGCTTCCGCCGGCCCAGAGGAGGCGGAAAATCCTCCATCCTAATCGGCCCCTTAGTGCCCCAGGGCTTGCCCCCTATTTTTCTTATATAAAAAAATGGGGAGGGGGCTGCGTGGCCCACCTCCTAAGACTTCTTTCAGCCCTGGGGAACCCATTCCTTGGGGCACTGCCTCATTTTTTTTAAAATTTCGTTGAGGAGGGCGGCTGCGTGGCCCCTCCTGGGCCACTTCTGGCCCCGTGGACCCCATCCCCTGGGGCGGGCCTGCCTCCCTTTTTTTTCATATTAGGGGAGGGGGCCGCATGGCCCCCCTCCCAGGCCACTTCTAGCCCCAGGGACCCCATCCCCCGGGGCTGGCCCTCTTCGTTGGGGACCGTGGGGGGTACCCAATTCCCCCATGGTCCCTGCTGGCTCCCCGCATCCAGCGGGAGCCGGCATAGCTTTTCTACATGGGGAGCAGCTAACAAGCTGCTCCTCTTGTAGAAAAGCAATATTCTTTGGTTTTTGGAAGAGAGAGCAGGTTTCCTGCTCTCTCTTCCAAAAACCAAAGCAGTTTGCTATGGCCGTGAGCCCCCCGCATACGTAACATTAAAGCCCCGGGGGGTGGTGGTCCCCAGGACTGGGGGGCTCCTCTGGGCCCACCAGTATAATTAAATATATTGCCCCCGAGATTTGGCCTCCCGGGGGCTAATTTAAAAAAAGTAGGCTTCGTATTTTTTTCCCCCACGTACTATGCGTGTGCTACGCACATACCGCGATTTAAAACAATATTTAGGGGCTTGGGGGTCCTTGTGGGACCTCCTGAGCAGGCCTAGGGGGTCAGGGTGTTTCTACCCTGCCCCCTTTGCGTCTTTTGCGCACTTCTTTTTCAGTTTTCTATTGCCTCGGTTCTACCGAGACACAAGATGGCTGCCAACACTTCCTGGTTTAGAGTGATGACAGACAGTTGACAGCCAATTAGCATGCAGCTTGTTCTCGTAATGGTACACGCATGATCCTCGGAAGATACGCGTACCTTACGCGCCCATAGATATATCTTTGATTTTACTTTTGATTTTCTCAGGAACTACTGCACGGATTTCCACCATTTAACAAAAAGCGTGATCTGTGAACCAAACTGTACCTTTTTGCCCATTTGGTGTAATTCGGTTCGCAGTTCAAGCTGTAACCGCGCTTAAAGGTCCCTTTGGAAAATTGCATGAGGAAAACACATTTTGGGATCCCCTTTTTGCTCGGCCCCCACTTGACGAATCACCCGCACAACAAGGTTAGGTTTTTCTCCCCTCCCGTTGGTCCTAAATCCAGCCCTGAACCTGGCTAACTGATGTTTCTCCGGAAACGAGGAGGGGCAACAAGTCATTTTCAGGGCCCAGTCCTCGTCTTCATCTCTGTGTGGAACTCAGTGATGCCGATTCCAAGAAGTTGCAGGTCCTCTCTTCACAGCCGTTGGCAGGGCTGAGGGTCACTATCTGGTGTTCAGCAGCAACGGGGTTTGGGTTGCTGAAATCCCGGGTCCTTTCTCTCTGCCAACTTGGAGAAAGGATCCATGTGGGTCTCTGCTCCTGGTGGCCTGGGGGATGCTTGATCGGACATGTCCTCCTTTCCAGATTGTTTCTTCTTCTTCATCCTCTGGTTCCAGATGACGGTCCTTAAAACAACCATGTTGTTCCCTCATTGGCTCCAAGGGGGGTCTTATGACCAAAATCATCTGGTTCAACCAATGTTATCATTTCCTCTTCTGGTGTGGTCGAAGAGTGGCAGCTGGGCTGTGGGGGAAAAGAAGAGGGTTCAGGTAAGTCTGTCTCATAGAGAACCTCGCAGGACACGTTACTTTCTCCTTCGTTCATCTTTGAAAAGTGTCAGGGGCTCCATTTAGTCCAAACGGTAAAACAGCAATTTCCAAAAGACTGCCTGGAGTGGCAAAAGGTTTTTTTCTTTTTCATGAACTTCATTTTTAGAGGTACCTGCCAATACTCTTTTGTCAAATCTAAAGTGGTGATGTACTTAGCCTCTTCTAACTTTTCAATGAGTTCATACACCCTAGGGAGAGGGTAGGCATTGTACTTTGATATACTATTAACTGCCCTAAAGTATATACAAAATTGGATAGACCCTTCAGTTTCAGGAACAACCACAATGGGAGATGACCGATTACTTTTAGATGGTTGTATTACCACCATTTGCTGAATTTCACTAACAGCCTCTTGTCTGGCCGCCGTTAACCTATAGGGTTGTTGCCGGGTCTCCACCACTTTTTCTTTGAGAATGACATGTTCGGCTAATCTATTGTGACCAGGGGGGTCAGAGAAAATAGAAGAAAAATATTGCAACACTGGTTGTAGGGAGTCCTTTTGTCCTTTCTCAAATTGATCTGTATAATTAATTTACTGGTTAGGGAATCTTCTGGTTAACCAACCAACACTTTTTTTTGTGAGGTACCTATGCATTTTTTCAACATATTTATATGGTAGATTTACTCTTTAGTGTATCCCATATTTATTTTGTAAGATAGTGTCACTAATTTCTCAACTATTCAATAGAGGCCCTCTATTCAGCTTTCAATTTCTTTTTTGAAGTAGGGAGGAGAAAGAGAACCCAGTAATTTATGTGATATTCTCTCCACCATGGGTGTAGGATAAGTCTTGTTGTTTAATAATGCATGGCCTTAATTGTAGCATTTATCCTAATAGATATTGGGCCTCTGATTCATTATTCTTCTCCCAGGCTTCTCTGGTTATCTCAAGAAGGGTTCTGGGTTGTTTACTATAAAGTAGATGAAATGAGGAGCAGCCTAAACTGCTTTGAACCTGGTCTCTGATAACAAACACAGCTAAGGAAAGAAGAATATCCCACGTCTTTCCTACCCAAGGCAAAAAGCAATTAACATGTGTGTGAGGCTCCCATTATACCCCTAAATTAAGCCAACGGTTTGGGGGTGATATACTAAGGTCTTACAATGTTTCAAATTTAACATAGTACACAATTCCTGCATTAATATGCATACTAATGGAGCCCCCTGATCAGTGAGAATCGCTTTAGGGAACCACACCCTGGAGAAAATTTCACTAAGAAATCAGGCAATATTTTTGGTATTGGCTCACTTAAGGGGAACCGCTTCAGGATAGCGAGTGGCATAGTTAACAACTACCAAGCAATAAGTGTTAGCCTGTTTAGTTCTTTGGAAGGGACTAATCAGCTCCATTCCACTACACTTGAAGGGTTGTCCCATCATAGGATAGGATTGCAGAGGAAATGCGGGACGTTTATATGGGTTTTTCCATTGACAGATCTCACAATTCGGACAATATTTTTTTTTCTCGTCATGAATGCTGGGTCAATAGAAATTCCTTAACATGATTTGAGACTTTTTCTCTGGTCCAGTATGGCTGGCCAATAGATGTGAATGGGAGAAAACAAGAACTTGATCCTTAAATTCTTTGGATCTAGGATTTGGAGATTGCCCCTATTTTATCTATTCTATCTAGAAGCTCCTTTTTTCATAAACTTGGGAAACTGAGAACTAGTGTTTTCTTCATTCTCTACAGCTTTTTTCAAAGCATTTTGTAGGGTACTGTCAATCCTTTGAGCATGATGGGAATCACAATTAATCTGCCAGGGTTCAGCTGTGAGGAAGGCATTTGGGATTTTGAATAATTTTCCTTTTTAAATAATGAAGAAGACAATTGGGCCTAAATCATAGTGAAATAATCTGTGATATCTCTGTCAAGTATCAATTCTTCTGGCAGAGTTGGCAAGACTCCTATTTGTTTATCTCTCTAACTGTTCGAGAAGTCACTGTCACCTCCGCTATTGGGTACTTCCTTATTTCTCAGTGAATACACCTAATCTCTATGTCCTTATGTGGAATAATTTAGGAGGGTTCTATCCATTTCTGTAGGATAACTGACTGACGACATCCCGAATCAAACAAAACCTTATCCTGTGATCTTTAATGTATGGACTAACACAAAAGCAATGTCCCAGCTCTTGCATATAAAAAATACCTCCTTGGGGTACAAATAACGTCCATGGTTCTTTAACTGTTTTTTTAGGGGAAAAGGGCTAGGAAATGTGTTCTCTTTCACCGCAGTCAAAACATTGGGGATTGTTAAAGGAGTTTAACATTGTTCGGAACCACATGGGTCTCGGCTCCTGGCGGCCTGGGGGATTCTCGATCAGAGTGGTTATCACTTCTGGATTCGTTTCTTCTTCTTTGTCCTCTGGTTCCAGATGACTGTGCTAAAAACGACTGCGTTGTTTCCTGATTGTCTCCAACGGGGTCTCTCGACAGAAATCATATGGTTCACACAATGTTATAATTTCCTTTTCTGGTGTGGGTCAAAGAATTGCAGCTGGGCTGTGGGGGAAGAGATGAGGGTTCAGGTAAGTCTGTCTCATGTAAAACCTCACAGGGAATGTTACATTCTACTTCGTTTATCAGCCTTGAAAAGTAGCTGGGGCTCCATGTATTTCAAAAAGGAGAATGGTAATTTCAAAATGACTGTGTGGGGTTGTAAAAACATTTTTTTCGTGAACTTCTTGTTTTAGAGGTAACTGTCAATACCCTTTCATCAAATTAAAAGCGATGATGTATTTAGTCTCTCCTAACTTCTCAATGACTTCATCTACCCAGGAAAGAGGGGCGGCATTGCACTTTAGTATCCTGTTCACTGCCCTAAAGTCTAAACAGAATTGGATAGACCCACCAAGAACAGGAACTACCCCAATGAGAGATGACCAATTACTTTTAGATGGTTGGATCTTTTAGTTGGCCAACCAACACTTTTTTTGGTGAGGTACTTATCCATGTATACATGGTAGATTTCCTCTTTTGTATTTCCCATTTTCATTTTGTAAGAGGTTCATCAACTATTCGATAGGGGCCCCTCCATTCAGCCTTCATTTTTGCTTTTGAGGTAGGGAGGAGAACAAGAACCCAATAATGTATTTGATATTCTCTCCATTGCTTCCCCTTATCATGAATTTTCTATTGTTCTTTCTGGATTTGTTTCAGATTGGGTATAGGCTAAGACTCGTAGTATAATAATATGTGTCCTTACTTGTTGCATGTATCCTAATAGATATTGGGCTTCTGTCACATTATTCATCCACCAGGCTTCTCTGGTTATCTCGAGTAGGGTTCTGGGTTGTCTTCCATAAAGAAGTTCAAATGAAGATCAGCCTGAACTGCTTTGAACCTGGCCTCTAATAACAAATAGAGCTAGGGGAAGAAAGGATCCCACTTCTTTCCCTCCCCCCCCGGAGTATTTTTTTAAAACGTGAGTTTGAAGGTCAAATTCTAATGTTAAACTAACCCATCAGTTTGGGCCGTGTTATACCTTGGTCTTAACATGTTTTATATGTAACATATTACACAATTCCTGTATTATTTGGGTACAAATGGATTACCCTGATGAGTGAGAATCCCCCTAGGACATATTACAAGATTCCTGCATTTATTTGGGTATAAATGGAGTACCCTGATCAGTGAGAATCTCCTTAGGGAACCCCACCCTGGAGAATATTTCAATGAGAACTCAGTCAAAATTTCTGGTAGTGGCTGACTTAACCCCTTCGCTGCTCATGACGAGCTCAGCTTGTCATGAGGCACGGTTGAGCTGTGCTTATGACGAGCTGAGCTCGTCATGAATAAAGGCAACTCTGTAATTCCAGCACTGGGGGGGAAACCCCTAGCAGCCAAGGTATTAAGGGCAAGTGCTTCAGGATAGCGAGTGGCATAGTCTACAACTGCCAAGCAATAAGTGTTAACTGTTTGGTTCCTTGGAAGGCACCATTCAGGTCCATTCCAATACGCTTGAAGAGTTGTCTATTATAGGTAAGAGTTGTAGAGGGACTGTGAGAGGTTTATATGGATTTTTCCAATGACAGATCTCACAACTCTGGCAATAGTTTTTTTTATCTTGGCCTGAATTCCGGGCCAATAGAAAAACCTTTGGGGCAAGGCACTAACGGTAGTAGCCCTCTCAAAATTGAAAAGAAAGCATATGTCTTCCCTAGGGTAATATTTCTGTAATAATATGTGGGGGCCTGCAGACGAGGTGCAAGTATCAGAGAGGTTGGATGCTAATTGAAATTGACCTTTAGCAACCTTGTGTAGACTGGCCGCTTGCAATTTCATACTGTCTTTAAAAGTTTCAGAGTCCATCTTGGCGGAAGACATTTGTCTTTGGAAGGCAAATTCTAATTTTCACTGCCCTTGAATGAGCAATTGTACTACATTCTCCATTTTTATAAATGGACTAATGTGCCCTCATTCTCCACCATTGATCGGTTGAAGGTGAATATAAAAACTAATCTAAAATATTTTTCACATGTGTTTTAACAAAATTTATTAATGTAACTTGTCTCAATGTCTTTTCTCTTCCTTTTTTTCTTTCATGCTTGGTCCTGGCGACACCTCCGGCCCGCATCCAAGATTCCCCCAAAAAAAAGAAGAAACCCCAAGGTACATCATATCTTTTTTACCCAATAAATATGGATAGACTATTCACCGAGGAATAAGTCACCTGTCTTCCTGTACTTTCTTTGCAAAAAAAACAAAGAAGCAAGGGTGGTTTGTCGCTTTCTTAAAACAAGTACTTATTCGTTCAGTCATGAGAGAAGAAAGAAATGTATAACATTTCCTCTGAGGTAAAAATAAAAAAAGTGCTTTCCTTAAGAATTGGAAATGGTTTCGGTGAGCGAAGAAGAGAAAGAGAAAACAAAAGCTGAAAATGTGAGGAACTTGAAGTTTTTCTCCCCTCTTGTTTGTTTAAAATCCGGACACGTATCAGGCTAAGCAATTTTTCACCGGAAACGTGATGGGGCAACAAGTAATTTTGTGGGCCCAGTACTAGTTTTCCACTCCCACGTGGAACTCAAGTATGGCAATTCCAAGAAGTTTCCTGTCTTCTCTTCAGAGCTGTTACCAGGGCTGGGATTCGCAATCTGGTTTCCAGCAGCTACAGGGTTTCAATCACTGAAATCCGGGTCCTTCTCTCTGCCAACTTTGAAAAAGTAACTACATAGGTCTCGGCTCCTGGGGCCCTGGGGAATTCTTGATTGAAGTGGTCCTTACTTCTAGATTTGTTTCTTCTTCTTCGTTCTCTGGCTCCAGATGACTGTACTTAAAACAACTGAGTTGTTCCCTGGTAACGGGGTCTCTCAACCGAAATCATCTGGTTCAACAAATGGTATCATTTCCTTTTCTGGTGTGGTTCAAAGAATGACAGCTGGGCTGTGGGGGAAGAGAAGAGGGTTCAGGTAAGTATGTCTCATGTAATACCTCCCAGGGTATGTTACTTTCTCCTATGTTTATCAGTTTTTGAAAAGTGGCTGGGGCTCCATGTAGTTCAAAAGGGGAAATGGTAATTTCAAAAGGACTGTCTGGGGTTGCAAAAG
Organism: Lissotriton vulgaris; assembly: GCF_964263255.1. Lineage (NCBI taxonomy): Eukaryota > Metazoa > Chordata > Amphibia > Caudata > Salamandridae > Lissotriton > Lissotriton vulgaris. Next base: position 454,879,429 of record NC_141696.1, on the reverse strand, counting down.
CATTTTTTCCTGAACTTCTTGTTTTAGAGGTACGCGCCAATATACTTTCATCAAATCTAAAGTGATGATGTACTTAGCCTCTCCTAAATTCTCAATGAGAGAGAAAGGAGGCATTGCACTTTAATATCCTATTCACTGCCCTAAAGTCTAAACAGAATTGGATCGACCCATCAGGGTTAGGAACTAGCCCAATGAGAGGTGATCAATTAATTTTAGATGGTTGGATTACCCCAACTTTTAGCATTTTAGATATTTCTTCACTAACTGCCACTTATCTGGTCGCCAGTAACCTATAGGGTTTTTTGCTAGACAACCACCCCTTTTTTTGTGGGAATGGCATGTTTGGCTAATCTGGTACAACCATGGAGGTCAGAAAAGATAGAAGAAAAGTATTTCAACACTGGTTGTAGGGAGTCCCTTTGTCCTTCATCAAGTTGATCATTAATAAATAAGGGGCACATGAATCAAGCCGGCATTTTACGATTTCTAATAAGCTAATTGTACCGATTCACTATTTACAAAACGCAAAATGCAATGTATGTAGAAATCGCAAAAAAATGTGATTCCTTAAAACTCCTTAATTGCGAGTCACAAATTGTGAGTCGCAATCAAGGAATGGATTACCATTCATTCCCAAGGACCTACAGGCCCCTCGGAATCAATATGGGAATTGCATGCGCAATATGCGAGTACTCCATAGATATTTGCAAATTGCGCATGCAATTGCAAGGGTACAACGGTGCCAAGAGGACCCCCTGTTGCACCCCTGAAATCCGACAAAAAATTCAATTTTGTGCAATTTTTAAGGCAATCAACTTTAGTTTGATGTTAATTTGCGATTCCTATTAGCGAAATCGCAAAATTGTTTTGCTTACTGCATGGCATTAAAGGAATCGCAATTTGTGATTCATGAAATGCAATCGCAACTTAAGTAATCACAATTTTAGCGATTCCTTAAATTGTGATTTCTGCATTTGGGATGATGAATCCCAAATGCAAAAATACTGATTGCAAAGAAGCAGATTCTGTGCATCTGTCCATTTGCAACCAAACTTTGGTTTGATGCATGGGGCCCTAATTATTTTAAGTTACTTGTTAGGGAATCTTTTGGTTGGCCAACCAACACTATTTTTGGTGGGGTACTTATCCATCTTTACTTGGTAGATTTCCTCTTTTGTATATCCCATTTCTATATTGTAAAAGTTTGCCCCTAATTCATCAACTATTTGTAAGTGGCCCCTCCATTCAGCCTTAATTTTTTTCTTTTGAGGTAGGGAGGAGAAAAAAGAATCCAAACATTTATTTTATATTCTCTCCTTTGCTTCCCCTTATCATGAATTTTCTTTTGTTCCTTCTGGATTTGTTTCAGATTGGGTGTAGGCTAAGTCTCGTAGTATACCACTTTGAGTGTGCCCGTTGGCCAACGGCCATCGTGAGCACTACCTCAGTAGTGCTGCACATGTCTGTAGGCCGATGCGGCCCGCCCACTTAATGGAACGCCTCGCACCGCGGCGGAAATGCTGCCGCAGTTAAAGCGATAATAATACGCAGCCTTAATTGTTGCATATAGCTTAATAGATCTTGGGCTTCTGTCACATTATTCTTCTCCCAGGCTTCTCTGGTTATCTCGAGTAGGGTTCTGGGTTGTGTCCCATAAAGAAGTTCAGATTAAGATCAGCCTATACTGCTTTGAACCTGGCCTCTAATAACAAATAGAGCTAAGAAAAGGAGAAGATAACACTTCTTTCCCTTCCCCCGAAGTATTTTTTTAAACATAAGTTTGAAGGTCCAATTCTAATGTTATACTAACCCATCGGTTTGGGGCATGTTATACCTTGGTCTTAACATGTTTTAAATGTAACATATTACACAATCCCTGCATTAATTTGGGTACAAATGGAGTACCCTGATCACCGGGAATCTCCTTAGGGAACCCCACAGTGGAGAATGTTTCAATAAGAACTCAGGTAATATTTCAGGGAGTGACTGACTTAAGTGGAACCGCTTCAGGATAGCGAGTGGTCTAGTCAACAACTACCAAGTAATAAGTGTTACCCTGTTTTGTTTTTTGAAAGAGACCAATCAGGTCTAATCCAATACGCTCAAAAGGTTGTCCTATTATAGGAGAGGAACTGAGAGTGGCTTATATGGAATTTTCTGTGGACAGATCTCACAATTCTGGCAATATGTTTTTATATCTGCATGAATTGTATATTTAGCCATGAAATACTTATATGATTGAATTTATTCTTTGTATTATCTGTCTGTATCTGTTTCTTTTTTCTTTTTTCGTTTCTAGGATTTTTATTCTATAATCTGAATGTAAGATAGGAGTATTGGCACTATACTGATAAAATGAATTATTATGCCAACATGAGACTGATTCATGATACAAGGCATTAATAATTGATTGAAGTCCATATATATACACATATGATCTCTCATTTGATATACATTTTTGAATAATAATCATGAATTTTTGATAAATCATTATCCATGGTTGTATCTTTATAGAAATTTGGTCCACGTTTCAAGATGTTTCCTATATAGTTATAGCTGCATGAATTTCAGGCTAATACAAATACCTTAACACCATTTAAGCTGTTTTCTATGGCTCGTCCATAAATGTGAATGGGAGAAAAACAATGTGTTCCTTAAATTCTTTCAGAATTAGGATTTTGAGATTTGCCCCTATTTTATCAATTCTATATAGAAGCTCCTTGTTTTTATAAACTTGGGAATGCGAGAACTAGTGTTTTCTTCATTCTGCATTGCAGTTTTTCAAGCATTTTGTGGGGTACTGTCATACCTTTGAGCAATTTTGGGATTTTGAATAGTTCTCCTTATTAAATAGAAAAGAAGAAAATTTTGCCTTAAACATAGTGAGAAATTTGGTGTTATCTGTGCCTATTATCAATTCTTCTGGCAAAATTAGCCCGACTCTGACTTTTATTTTTCTCTCCACCTGTTTGAGTAGTCACTCTCACCTCAGCTTTTGGATACTTCTTTATATCTCCATGAACACACCTAATCTCTGCTACCTTTACGTAGAAGGTTTTAGGAGGGTTCTACCCATTTCTGTAGGATAACTGACTGACAACATCCTCAATCTATCAAAGCCTTAATCCTGTGTTCTTGAATGTATAGACTTCCATAAAAGCAGTGTCCCAGATCTTGCCTATAAAGAACGTTTCCTGGGATACAACTAACTTAACTTTTTTTATTGGACAGGACCAAGAAATATGTCCCCATTCTTCACACTCAAAACATTGGGGATTTTTAAAGGAGTTCAACATGGTTCAAAAGCTCCTAACTTTGGAAGGTTCTGTGACAATCTTTTAGGTCTTTTCTCATTCTTCAGGGAATCTTGACTTCCGACTCAGTTTGATTCTCCGACCTTTAAGCACTACTGGGCTCTGAAAAAACTTATGGCCATCCCTACGGCTTGTTCTACAGTTAGGCCTCTATGTTGTTTGAGCCATTTCTGTGTTGCTACGGGCGAAGCCTCTAGCTACTGTTCCAAATACATCAAATTCATGACTTTTTCTTATTGTTCTCAAGGGGTCTGAGCCATGTATCTGCTACCAATTTAAGTTTAAAGAAAAGAGTTTTGAGATTATCCCCTGCTGTGCCGCATTCCTTTCTGTGCTTCAGATGATAGATTATGCGTCAAATACTAGGTGGTCCAATATGACATTCTTGACTTCTTGATAGGAAGTAGTACCATAAGGATCGGCCACCTGGTAGGCGACCTGTGTTTCTCGTACTAGTATTGGAGCCAGGAAGAAAGGCTATTTGTCAAGGGGCCAGGCACAAACCCTAGTAGCCTTCTCAAATTTCTAAAGAAAGACATCTGGGTCTTCTCCAGAGACATATTTCTGTGGACGAGGTACCTTGGCGGTAGACATTTGTCTTTCGAGGGCCAATTCTAATTTTTTCTGCTCTTGAATGAACAGTTTTACCATGTTCTCCATTATTATCAATGGTCTAATGTGTATGCATTCTCCACCACTTGTCTGTTGCAGGTGAATATAAACATGAATAAAAAAGATTTGAGTTCTAGGGTTTTATTGTCACCCAATAATTTTCTCCAGAATTTCACACAGGTTTTACCTAAAGTTAGGAAAGTCCAACTGTCTTAAAATCTTTTATCTCCTTTCTTTCTTTTCGGGTCGGTCTCAGGGTAAGTTATGTCTCGTTTACCCTTTTGAATAAGGATGGAATAATCACCAAGGAATAAGTCACTGGTCTTCCTGTACTTTCTTTATGAAAAAGCAAAGAAGGAGGGTTTGTTTGTAGCTTTCTTAAAACAAGTACTAATTCAATGAGTCACGACAGAAGAAATAAATACATAGAAATCGCTTTTAGGTATAAATGGTTCAGGTGAGGGAAGAAGAGAAAGAGAAATAAACAAGATTTGGAAAACGTGAGGAACTTGAGGAAGGTTAGGCTCTTTTCGTCTTTTATTTTCCCCAAATCCAGCCCCGTATCTGGATAAGCCATGTTCGTTTGAAAACGTGGTGAAACAACAAGTCATTTGGTGGGCTCGGTCCTAGTCTTCCACAGCGAGTGAAACTCAGGGATGTGGATTCCAAAAAGTTGCCAATCTTCTTTACATAGCTGTTACCAGGGCTATGGATTCGCTATCTGGCTTCCAGCAGCTACAGGGTATGTACCGCTGAAATCCTGGGTCCTTCCTCTGTGCCAACTTCGAGAAAGGAACCAGGTGGGTATCGGCTCCTTGTGTCTTTGGGGATTCCCGATTGCCATGGTCCTCGCTTCCGAATGTATTTCTTCTTCTTTGCCCGCTGGTTACAGATGATGGTCCTTAAAATTACCACGCTGTTTCCTGATTGGCTCCAATGGGGTCTCATAGCCTAAACTATCTGGTTCAACTGATGTTATCATTTCCTCTTCCGGTGTGTTAGAAAAATGGCAGCTGTGCTGTGGGGGAAGGGAAGAGGGTTCAGGTAAGTGTGTCTCATTTAGAAAATCCCAGAGAATGTTACTTTCTCCTTCGTTTATCAGCCTTTGAAAATTGGCTGGAGCTCCGTGTATTCCAAACGGTAAAACAGTAATTTCAAGAATACCGTCTGGGATGGCAAAAATGTTTTTTACTGACATATTTTTTTTAGAGATACCTGCCAATGCATTTTGGTCAAATCTAAAGGGGTGATGTATTTAGCCTCTTCTCACTTCTCAATGAGTTCTTTCCTGGTCACTGGGGGCTGGACGACTGCAGCCCCAGAGTCTCTTGTGGCATTGGCTCCACACCACGCTGCCTCACAATTCCTGGCGGGGCATATCAGCTGTACTCATGCTCTGCTGCGCGGGATGTCTGTGACTTCCTGGTCACTGGGAGCAGGAGGACTGCAACTGCCAGAGTCTCTTGCGGCATTGGGGTAATGCCATGCTGCACGCACCACAGCACGAATTAGCTGTATGCGTGACACGATTCGGTTGCACCCGAGTGTCTGAGCAAAGACCTTGCTAAGAGCGGGCCCATCATTGCATGTCAGCAGCTGACAGAGGCTGGGCTGGGATATGTCTTCCTTTCTTGTATACTTTCTTAATACTGGCCTGATCTCTTATACCTTGCAGCAATTTGTAGCTCCTTGTTGGCTGTCTTGGGTAAGCCGAGCAAGTGATTTGCCCCAATTGGTCTGTTTTTTTTATTCCTTTGTACTAAACTATTGTGAGGCTGTATATATTCATTATTTTCTTGTAATATCCTAGCCTTTACCGTAGGCATCCAGAAATTTGATAAAAGGTAATTAACTGCTGCCGCTACAGGGGTTGACACTGCTACTACTATATACCCATTTTTAATTAGGGCAGCTAATGTAATCTCTAAAGAGACTGCCCTGACCAAGGAGAGGCTTTCAATGGAAGTGGATAAGACTAGCCAGAATTTGTTTTCAGCAGACAATCATGACAATTACGAGGCAGAAAGCACAATATCTGGTTTCGGCTCCTCGCCGGTTCCGACATTACCTACTATGGGCACTAACCTCAAGGCAGGCAATTAATGGCAGAAGATAACATTGCCTCAGATGGGACTCCAACAAAAAGGAAGAAGACTGGAGGGAAAAGAGTGACCCGCTCCCAATTGCAGAACAAGTCTTCCTCACCTTCTATCACAGATATGGAGAATTCTTTAGACATGTTACTCCCCAGGCTGGAATCTGTGTTTAAGGTACTGATAGCCCCCTTTTTGTCATAGCTGGAAGGCATTCAATAAAACCTGGAGAAATTCTCTTTGCTTCCACCTGGCACCCAATTTTATGACATTAAGCCCACAGCTGTGGGGACCAGCCCTGCAGATGTGCACATACATGTTGGATTGAACAGCTCCTAGGGACATATAATGTAACTTAAATTGGGTGAATCATTTGAATAAGTATTCAACCTGGAGTGAGAGCCAAAGGTCTGGAAATATTCTCACCACTAATGAACCAGACACTATCATTCAGGAGGATCATGTGCCAAGAGCATCATCATTAAAGGGGACTCAAATGTATTCATCCATTATGAACACACACCCCAATACCCGGAGTAGGACTTTTTTCTTCCTTAGAGCTGCCCCCTGAATCAGCACCCTCAGTGGCAATTTGATTAGGGGTTCCCACAATCACCCAAATAACGTAATAATCTACATTGGACCTAATACACAAGGTCACTCATTGGTGTGATAGAAATGAAGCAAATGGACATTGTTTTTCTCCTCACATTATTATGACTACTAGAGTAGGTTGGATGGGCCATCGGTTGAGGAAAGATGTGGCAGGGGACAGTGTAGTAGTCAATGTAAGACGTCCTGCACACGTCAAAGCTCCTGCTGAGACTTTTTTTATGCAAGTCTTATAAACATCAATTAAGGTTGTCCCCCTCATACTTTTATCCAACTAACTTTGTCCATCATGATTACCACAGACACCCCATCCTAAGGCCAGCTAGGGTAGCCCAGGATGATACTGGGACATTTGCAATACCCTTAACCAATAGATTTGATCCCATGTTAAACCACGATAGGCTAGATGGTAACTAATGACTACCATCTGCTAGGGTTGAGTTGCTGGATCCCAGGCCTGTGTGCCAGATATGTACCGCTTTTACTTCCCTCCTTAAACCAACTCCAGGTTCTTCTTGTATGAAGATTGTTGTGATATCATGGCTATGCAGAAAACATAGGATACCACTGAGAATTATTATTGGAAGGTTTAACTTCATTTTTTAAATGCACAGCTCCGTTTATATTGTTTAGACCTAAGGGAGGCCTCCTTTTACCGGTCTCACTCCAACTCACTTGTAAAACAAGGATTGTAGAGCGTCCATCAGTCATTCTGTTAGCAGAAGAGCTGTCATTAATTAATCCTCCTTCTCTGCTAGTATTACATTTTTATAATTATTATTGGAGAAATTCTGCCTTTGAACACTGAGTAGCACTGGAGATGTTTCTCTAACAATATGTAAAGAGAAAACATTAACTATAGGAGGCCATAATTTTAGGTTATTTTAACACACATTTTTGTCATTTGGGCTGTATTTCTCTGATGGGTTATGCGCCACCCAGCTGACCCGCCCTCCCGGCTCCTTACTTAAGCCCGCCACCCAGCTGACCCGCCCTCCCGGCTCCTTACTTAAGGGGACCGCAGTTGCCAGTGCTGGAGTGACCACTGTGCCTGTAACAAGGCCGGGTCACCCCTCCTGCTCCTGATGCCGATTTCCTCCCTGCAGCCCCGCCCACCACCAGCCCATTCGCCGCCCCGCTCCCGCCACCCAGCTGACCCGCCCTCCCGGCTCCTTACTTATGACGCCTCCAGAGCCACCGCGCAGCGCACGCGGGCAGCGGGAGCCCCGATTGAGCACCGAAGGTGCGCCAAAGGTAAGCCCGTCTGCACCCGTCCACGCCTGGACCGCGCCCAGCGCCAGGACCCCTGGTCCCCACCGCCGATGCAAGACTTCACGACAGACCTACGACGCCACCACTCTCAACGCACTCAATGCCGGCCGGAACCCTGCCTGCTACCGAGCCACCCCGAGACGCACCAACGGACCCTTCACCTGCAAAGCCTGCCGCTTCACCTGCCACCGGACCTGCACCGCCCCGCCGACTCCAACACTAACAGCAACCACCTGAAGTGCATCCTGATGAACACCCGCTCCGTCCACAGGCACGCCGTGGAACTCTGGGACCTGCTCAACGCAACTGCACCGGACGTCGCCTTCCTCACCGAAACCTGGATGAACGCCTCCTCAGCGCCCAACATCGCCACAGCCCTCCCGGACGGATACAAGATCACCCGGAAGGACCGCATCAACGAGACGGGAGGAGGCATCGCCATCGTACACAAGAACACCATCTGCATCTCGACTAACTCCGACAAAACCTTCTCCGCCGCCGAGCACCTGCACTTCCAGATACACACAGACCCCAAAACCACCCTCCAAGGCACCCTCATCTGCAGACCACCGGGACCACGCACGCAGTTCAGCAAAGACATCGCAGACTTCATCAGCCCGCACGCCCTTCCCTCCGCCGACTACATCCTCCTAGGGGACCTCAACTTCCACCTGGAGAACAACAACGACAGAAACACCACCGCCCTGCTGGACAACCTCGCCAACCTCGGACTCAAGCAACTGGTGGACACCCCCACCCACTACGCCAGACACACGCTTGACCCCGTCTTCTCATCCACCAAGCATGTTCTCCTTCAGCCATGCAACCGGACTCCACTGGACAGACCACAGCTGCGTCCACTTCAGCTTCAGTAGAACTACAACCCACCACCAACTGCAACGGGTCCCCCGCCGCAGCTGGAGCAAGATCACCGCTGAGCAGCTCACTGCCTCCCTCAGCCAGAACACTCCCACCAGCACAACGGACCCCACGCCGGACAGACGCGGCGATCGAGGCTGCTTCTATGCTGATATGCTGATAACCGATAGCTGACTAATAGCTAGTTTTTAACCATTTCCCCTGTAATAATTTTGAGTGTTATGTGATTTTACTGTAACTATTGGCACATTCTTGTGAGGGCTTTTCACGTGCTTGCTGACCGCTCCAGGCCCCGTTCCGCCCCTGCAGAGTGCCGATTTTTCGAGCATCACTTCCGCTTTGGCAGTACCACTTCCGCCCTGCCTCTACACAGCGCAGGTTAGCGGTCCAGTGGTTCACTTAGGCTCCCTATATTATGGCAATATGGCGGAAGCGCAGCAGACGAGCGCAGCGGGAGCGCCGACTTCGCGCCAAAGTCGCGCCTAAGTCCAGCCCGTCTGCGCCAGTCCGCGGCCGGTCGCGCCCAGCGGCCACTCACCCTGCCCCATCTTTCATATACTCGTCTGCCGATTTACTTGCCCTTCGACATGCACCTCCCCTATCATCTCGCGCCACCAGAGCGGCTCACGACTGTGGCATTTTGGTTCCCTCTGCCTTTTCGTGTTTGGGTCCTTCTCCCACCTCCCCTGTATATGCACCTATGATTTATTCTCCACCTTCAGCCAGGACACTTTCCTTGACCATCTTGTATCTCAATACTAGGTCCATGGTTAAACACCAGTTGGAAATATTCCGCCTGCTAGATGACAGTGCTGTGGACATTCTACTCCTGTCAGAAACTTGGCTTACCGACAACTCCGTTCCTGACATTCTTGCTGCCATCCCCACTGGTTACTACATTCTACAATCCAATCGACCTGGGGGCCAAGCTAGTGGTGGAGTCGCAGCCATTATTCGTACAGAACATACCTTTTCCACCTTAGTCTGTACTGCAATTCCCAACACGCAATTCCTTGCAATTAAACTTTGTTCTTCTAGGTCCCCCCTCACTTGTGTCCTTGTGTATAGACACCCTGGCCATATGCCTTCTTTTCCACAACAGATTGGGGCTCTTACCTCCGAACTAATTATCAACAACGCCAAAGTCATCATTATCGGCGATTTCAATTACTGGCCCTCTGACCCACGGGAAAGCCGTCTCTCTGAAGAGTTTTCTGACCTTCTAAAAAGTATGAATTGCCGGCAGCTCATCTCCACACCCACCCACTGCAAGGGGCACATTCTGGACGGCCAACCTTGATATTTCACCTCCCCTGGTAACTCCACTGAACACTTTCACTTCCAGGTCCACATCGACCCCAAGACCACACTCAGAGGCACCCTCGTCTACAGGCCACCAGGACCCCGTGCACAATTCAGTGAGGACATCACAGACTTCATCACCCCACACGCCCTCCCCTCCGAGGATTACATTCTTTTGGGAGACCTCAACTTTCACCTTGAAAAGAACAACGACCGCAACGCCACCACCCTTCTGGACAATCTCGCCAACCTCGGACTTAAACAACTTGTCACTACCCCCACCCACATCGCAGGTCACACACTCGACCCTATCTTCACCTCCAGCAAGCATGTCTCCTTCAGCCACACCACAACTCTCCATTGGATGGACCACAGCTGCGTTCACTTCACCTACAACAAGACCCCAACCAACAACCATCCTCAACCCACTCTGCGAAGAAACTGGAACAAAATCACCATCGACCAGATCTCCTCATCGCTTCTTCAAAACCCCCCCTGCCCACTCCTCAAACCCCGACCAAGCAGCCATTAACCTCACCCATTGGCTATCCAACAGCGCCGACATCCTAGCACCATTGAAAAAACGTCAAATCAAACTAGGCAGCAAGAAGGCCTCCTGGTTCAACGATGATCTTAAGAAATCTAAGAAACTCTGTCGATCCCTTGAGAAGGCCTGGAAAAAAGACCCAAACACCAGCACCAAGGACGCCTTCAAAAACGCCACCCGTATACACCACCAACTGATCAGGAATGCCAAGAAAGCCGCTTTCAAGGACCGACTAGATAGCAACGCTCACAACAGCAAGGAATTATTCAACATCGTCAAGGAATTTACCAACCCCTCAGCCAACTCCAACGACATCACCCCCTCTCAAGCCCTCTGCGACTCCCTAGCCTCATTATTCCACAACAAGATTGCAGACATCCACAACAGCTTCGACAACCGACCCGAAGACCATCCCACCCAACCCTCTGCAGGACCTCAACCCCCCTTGAACATCCTCAATGACTGGAACCCAATCTCCACTGAGGACACCATCCGCCTGATGAACTCTATCCACTCAGGATCACCCACAGACCCATGCCCTCACCACATCTTTAACAAAGCAGACTCCATTATAGCACCGCACCTCCGAGACGTCATCAACTGCTCCCTCAACTCCGCCACCTTCCCGGAAAGTTGGAAACATGCCGAACTCAGCGCCCTGCTGAAGAAACCCACAGCCGACCCCTCCGAACTCAAAAACTACCGCCCCCATCTCGCTCCTTCCATTCCCGGACAAAGTCATTGAGAAAGCTGTCAAAAACCAGCTCGCCGCCTTCCTCGAAACCAACAAATCCCTCGACTCTTCACAGTCCGGCTTCCGAGCCAAACACAGCACTGAGACCGCACTCATCGCAGCAACAGACGACATTCGAACTCTGCTAGACAACGGAGACACAGTCGCCCTCATCCTCCTCGACCTCTCCGCAGCCTTTGACACAGTTTGTCATAGCACCTTAATACAACGCCTCAGAAACATCGGAATCCAAGGAAGAGCACTGGAATGGATCACCTCGTTCCTTGCCGGAAGAAATCAGAGAGTCCGCCTTCCACCATTCAAATCAGAAGCTACCGAAGTCATCTGCGGCGTGCCACAAGGATCTTCACTCAGTCCCACCCTCTTCAACGTATGCATGAGCCCCCTCGCGGCTATCGCACGCCAACACAACCTCAACATCATCTCCTACGCCGATGACACTCAACTGATACTATCACTCACCAAAGACCCCAACACCGCCAAAACCAACCTACATGAAGGAATGAAAGAAGCAGCCGAATGGATGAAGCACAGCCGTCTAAAACTGAACTCTGACAAAACTGAAGTCCTTATCCTTGGTACCTCCCCCTCCGCCTGGGATGACTCTTGGTGGCCTGAGGCCCTTGGAAAAGCACCCATCCCGACGGACCACGCACGGAACTTAGGTGTCATCCTGGACTCCTCACTCTCTATGAACAGACAAGTCAACGCCGTCTCATCTTCTTGTTTCAACATTCTTCGCATGCTCAAAAAAACTTTTCGCTGGATCCCCACCGAAACTAGAAAAACGGTCACCCACGCACTGGTCACGAGCCGCCTGGACTACGGAAACACCCTATATGCTGGTACCACCGCAAAACTCCAGAAAAAACTCCAACGCATCCAGAACGCCTTAGCCAGACTCATACTAGACATCCCGCGTAAAGACCACATCTCCGAACACCTGAAAAACCTCCACTGGCTTCCCGTTAACAAGAGGATTACTTTCCGCCTCCTAACCCACGCACACAAAGCACTCTACGAACTTGGACCCGAATGCCTCAACTCACGACTTTCCTTCTACACCCCCTCCCGCCACCTACGATCCTCCAACCAAGCCCTTGCAACTGTATCTCGCATCAACAAAACCACCATGGGAGGCAGATCCTTCTCCTACCTGGCAGCTAAAACCTGGAACTCACTTCCCACTCACCTTCGCCTCACTCAGAACCACCTTACATTCAGAAAGCAACTTAAAACCTGGATATTCGACAAGTAATTCCCCACCCTTCCTCAAGCGCCTTGAGACCCTCTGGGTATGTAGCGCGCTATATAAATGAATTGACTTGACTTGACTTGACATGCTCTTGGTCTGATCTTTATTTTATATCCTTCACTGTTGACCTATCGATTCCTTGCCGTGCACCACCTACAATGAACGCCCTAGCCCGTAACTGGAAGAAAGTGAATCTACCAGAACTTCACTCCTTGCTAGCAACCACAGCCCCTCTGCTTTCGGGCTCAGCCACTCATCAAGCTTCCTCCCTTGAACATTGGCTGTTATCGGCTTGCAACTCCTTAGCCCCTTTAAAATCCATAAAAGCTATGCGCCCTCATGATGCCCAGCGATGGTTCACGGACCAGCTAAAACTTGACAAACTGGCTCTTCGACAGGCTGAGCGCTGATGGCGCCAAAACTACGATCCTCCTCTCAGGCTGCAATTTGTGAACCTCCTAAAAACTTATAAAGCCTCTATCCTCGAGGCTAAAACTGCTTATTTCTCCTGCAAAATAATGGAGTCTGCCTCCAAGTCAAAAGAAATATTCTCTATCGTTAACGAGCTCTCTCTCCCTGATCGGGTCACTCTCCCCCCCGTGCCTACCCAGGATCTTTGTAACGCAATAAATACCTATTTTCAGGACAAAATCGCCACTATCAAAGAAAATATCCCTCTGCCCCCATCCTCCCTCTCCTTTCCGTTACCCCCCAAAAACCCGCAGGTTCTGGTCTCCTTTCCCCCCATTTCAATCACCGAGTTTCAGAGACTCTTGCATAAAGTCAGTTCCGGGTCCCCTAAGGACTGTTGCCCTCCCCAGATACTTCGAGAAATTTTTCTGGCCTGCCCTGACCCTGCCTTGACTCTCCTTAACACCTCGTTGTCCACTGGAGTAGTCCCTGACTCCTTCAAACAGGCAGTGGTGCTACCTATTCTAAAAAAAGCCAACGCTGACCCCTTGGTCATGAGGAACTACAGGCCAATATCCCTTCTCCCCTATCTGGGAAAAATCTTGGAAACTTATGTTACTCGCTGTCTGGGCGCATTCATTGAGAGCTCCTCCTTTCTGGATCCCCAGCAGGCCGGTTTCTGACCGCTCCATTCGACTGAGTTGGTTATTGCCGCCGTCATGGACACCTTGAGAACTGGTGCTGACAATAACATCCATCAAGCCCTTGTCCTGCTGGATCTGTCCGCGGCTTTTGACACGGTTGATCACTCTATACTGATCGACCGTGTCATAAATGCCGGCATCCAGGGCGTGGCCTTGGACTGGATCCGTTCTTTCTTGGACAAGCGTTCTCAAGCTGTTCAACTTTCTACTTTCTGTGCCGCCTCTTTCTCCCTCTCCTGTGGCGTCCCCCAGGGCTCTGCATTATCCCCCCTCCTGTTTAATTTATATATGCAGCCCCTTATGGTTTCCCTTCGCAAGTCCCCTGCTACAATTTACAATTACGCAGACGATCTGCAGTTGATTTTCCCTATTGATTCTTCCCCTTCCTCCCTCACAGACTTCCAAACTACCATGCTAGGCATCTCCGACTGGATGCCTCACAGCCAGCTCAAGCTAAATCCCACAAAGACCGAACTTGTGCTGGTGGGCGGGCCGGCCAATCCTTGGAACGACAGCTTCTGGCCCCAAGTACTCGGGGTCCCCCCTCGTCCTGTCAATACGGTGAAAAGCCTTGGCGTTGTCATTTCTGAAGATTTATCTATGAAGGCTCAGATCTCGACGGTAACATCGTCCTTCTTCTTCCATCTGCGCAGGATACGTAAGATCTGTAGATTCCTCACCAGAGATGCACTCATTTTAGTCATCCTTGCTCTTGTCATTTCTAGGATCGACTTCGCTAACATCCTATACGTAGGGATTCCCTCTTACCAACTCCAGAGATTACAACTGATCCAAAATCAGGCCGCCCGCCTAGTATTTCATCAGCCAAAGCACCAGCAAGTTTCACCTCTACTTCGGAGTCTTCATTGGCTCCCGGTGGCCAAACGCTGTACCTTCAAACTTGGATGCACCATCTTCAAAGCCCTTCACAACCTTGCACCCGCTTTCATCTCATCCAACCTCAAGCAATATATACCTACTCGCACTCTACGCTCCTCTTCTGATAATCTCTTGTGTATCCCCCAAATTCAACGCAAGAAACACGGTGGTCTCCGTTTTTCCTTCTTAGCCCCCACTTTTTGGAACTCTCTCCCTTCCTCTTTTTGTCACTGCCTTCCCTACGAAAGCTTTCGTAGGACACTGAAGATGTTCCTTTTCACAGCAGCATATGAATGACACTCCTGCCCGTGACCGCCTTATCCGTTTGAGCGCCAAGAAACTGTTCGGTGAACGTGCGCGGTATAAGAATTTTTAACATAACATAACAGCAGCCAGCAACCTCACCAAGTGGCTGACCGCCTGCGCCGATGACCTCGCACCACTAAAGAACCCTCCCACGAGACCCGGCAGCAAGAAAACCCCCTGGTTCACCGACGAACTCAAGGAATCCAAGAAGAACTGCCGCACCCTCGAGAAAGCCTGGCGGCTCAACCACACCACAGACAACTGGACCGCCCTCAAGCACGCCACCCGCAAACACCATCAACTGATCGGCACCACCAAGAAGACGGCACTCAAAGAACGACTGGACAACAACGCCCACGACAGCAAGGAACTCTTCAGCATCGTCAAAGAGTTCTCCAACCCCAGCGCCGGAACCAACAACATCACTCCTACGCAAGACCTCTGCGACTCCCTCGCTTCGTTCTTTCACCACAAGATCGCCGACATACACAACAGCTTCCACTCACAGACCACGCACCCTACCACCGAACCAACGCCCGTCACCACCAACCTCTGCAACTGGACCCGATCAGCACCAAAGACACCACCCGCACTATGAACTCCATCCACTCAGGATCACCAACCGACCCGTGCCCACACCACGTCTTCAACAAAGCCGCCGCCACCATCGCACCCCATCTCCGAGACACCATCAACTCCTCCTTCCACACCGCCACCTTCCTGGAGAGCTGGAAGCATGCCGAGCTGACCGCCCTCCTGAAGAAACCAACGGCGGACCCCACCGACCTCAAAAACTACCGTCCCATCTCGCTCCTTCCTTTCCCGGCCAAAGTCATCGAGAAGACCGTCAACAAACAACTTGCCACCTTCCTCGAGACGAACGGATCCCTCAACCACTCGCAGTCCGGATTTCAGGCCAACCACAGCACCGAGACCGCCCTGATCGCAGTCACCGACGACATCAGAACCCTGATCGACAACGGAGAAACGGCGGCCCTCATCCTCCAGGACCTCTCCGCAGCGTTCGACATGGTCTGCCACCGAACCCTAGTGAAGCGCCTCAGCAACATTGGAATCCAAGAGAAACGCTGGAATGGATCATCTCGTTCCTCACCGGAAGAACCCAGAGAGTCCGCCTGCCTTCGTTCAGATCCGAGGCCACCAAAGTCATCTGTGGCATACCACAAGGATCTTCTCTCAGCCCGACCCTCTTCAACGTCTACATGAGCCCCCTCGCAGCCATCGCACGCCAACACCACCTCAACATCATCGCCTACGCCGACGACGCCCAGCTGATCCTCTCCCTCACCAACGATCCCACCACCGCCAGAGTCAACCTACACGAGGGGATGAAAGACGTCGCTGACTGGATGAGGAACAGCCGTCTTAAACTGAACTCAGACAAGACGGAAGTCCTCATCCTGGGATCATCACGCTCCACCTGGGATGACTCCTGGTGGCCCCCGGCCCTGGGCACCGCCCCCAAACCAATGGACCACGCACGCAACCTGGGCTTCATCCTGGACTCCTCCCTGTCAATGACCAGACAAGTCAACGCCGTTTCTTCCTCATGCTTCAACACCCTGCTCATGCTCCGCAAGATCTTCAGATGGATCCCCACTGAAACCAGGAAGACCGTCACCCAGGCACTCGTCACCAGCCGACTGGACTACGGGAACGCCCTCTACGCCGGAACCACAGCCAAACTCCAGAGAAGACTCCAACGCAACCAGAACGCCTCCGCACGACGCATCCTGGACATCCCCCGTCACAGCCACATCACCGGACACCTGAGAGAACTGCACTGGCTCCCCGTCAGAAAAAGAATCACGTTCAGACTCGTCACCCACGCACACAAGGCTCTACACGACCTGGGCCCCAAGTACCTCAACGACCGCATGACCTTCTACACGCCCACGCGCCAGCTACGATCAACCAGCCACGCACTCGCCACCGTACCACGCATCCGCAGAGCCACCGCCAGAGGAAGATCCTTCTCCTACCTGGCAGCCAAGACTTGGAACTCCCTCCCCATTCACCTTCGACGTACCCAAGACCATCTCTCCTTCAGGAAGCAACTCAAGACCTGGCTATTCGAGCAGTAACACTCCCCTCTCCCCCAGCGCCTTGAGACCCTCCCGGGTGAGTAGCACGCTATATAAATGCCGTGATTGATTGATTGATTGATTGATGCGTTACCTCTAGCTAACCACTTTGAACATACGAAGTCCGGCCATCTTTTAGAACAGCTTTTTGCCACGAACAATTTGCTTTGTCTAGAGCAGATGGTAATGGATGTATCATTATCCATCTTCATAGGCAGAGGTTCCTCCAGTATTATTGAATTCATAATGATATCTGCACCATCAGCCTCCGCCGTTCTCATGCTGACTCTCTCTTGGTCCAGCCATAGTGATCACAATCCTCTAATCCTTTGATTGATTCCCTGCATTGAAACACATGGAGGGGAAGGAAGAAGTATTTAAAACTCTGTTAATAGCTAAAATTACCAAGCATGCAGGCTAAAATGGGCAAAGGTGATACCAGAGAATTTTTAAGACTGCCAGTATGCACAGTGTGCAGATGAGATCCTGCTTTATTTGGATATGGAAACACAGGATAGAGCTTTTAAAGATGCTTTTGATAAACTAACAAAGCATATATCTAATAGCTTAACTATTAACAGGAGGTCCAAAGGTGCTAAGTACTTAAGGTGCCTCAATGGTACATGCTATAGGGCTTGCAGGAATGTAATCCATGCCCTTAAGCAATGCCAAAGGGAGGATATTGTGGTTAGAACCGGCAGGAGGGCCTACAAATGTGCAATACAACATAGGAAGAAGGCCATTCGGGCCCAGGCATAAGAGGCCTTTGATCAGGTTAGTGTGCTGACAGTCATATAAAGTTCAGTGGAGCGGTCATGAGTTCATTTTTTTCAGATACGGTAAACGCGAGAATAGTTGGCACTATAGCAGCCAAAAGATGTATTTTCCATTTTGAAGGTATGTTTAGTGGTGATGATGCAAGAGGGTCCGACGTATAGTGGGACTTTGCACAAATACTGTCCCATTGCATTTTAATATTTAAGAGGTACACAAAGCTATCTTGACCACAAACGGGGGAAAAGAGCTGGGTCCGAATGGGGTCCTGGCAGATCTGTATAGAGCAAACAACATGACCTGGGCCAGGACACTGACATGAGTATTTATTGCGGCCTGTTCTTGTGACCCCCCTACTTCCTGATCAATGGGTATTAGTATACCTATTTTTTAAAAGGGTTTGAGGAACAATATAGTGCGTTATTGACAAATTTCCCTCTTAGTGCCGGCTGAAAAAACTTATGGGGAAAGTGGTCCTGGTTCGGCTAAACTTCTGCCTAGATAAGTTTAAGATCATGTAAGATCTACAGTAAAATTTTAAACAGGGCAAAGGGATGCTAGATCAGTACATTATCCTATATTTGGTGGTATGGAAATACACAATAGCCAAGAAGGGATCCTTGCATATGTATTTATGGATCTAACATCGGCATTCAACCGTTTTATTAGATCCAAGTTATGGTTGATTCTTCTGAAAATGGGTCTGGAGATAGACCTAGTGACTTTTTTTACATTTTGCCCATATCAACACTAAGGCCACAGTGAGATATAATGAGGATGGTTGTTTGTCAGCATCCTAGGATGTCAAGAGAGGAGTCAGGCAGGGGTGTATTCTTGCTCTACTGATGCTCACGCTGAATATCAATAAGCTAGTGGACATTCTCTCGGCAACTAGTAAAGAGATCCTGACAACTGGCTCCAAACCTATTCCCCTACTTCCATATGTAGATGATGCAGTGTTGTTTGTGAGGACAGGTGTAGGTCTTCAACAACTTTTTGACGTTTTAATAAATTTTATGGACTCGCTCAACCTTGCAACTAATTTTTCTAAATCTCACAACATGACAATCCGCACTAAGAAGACTGTAGGTGGAAGGTCTTCGGTAGGGGGTAGAAACCTGTTTTTATTTAAGTGTGCTGTTTGAGGAGAATTAATCTTGGGGTGCACAAAGAGCACACACGAAGAACGTCTTGACAAGGGCAGTGGTGTCTACCATGGAATTTGCAAAAAGACTCGGGAAAAAGCCTGCACCTGCAATCATAAAGGTGTACAGAGAAAAATGCACCCCTATGGCCATCTATGGCTATGAAGCGTGTGGGTATAAGAACAAGAAAGTCTTGCAGGTATTGGAAAGTACATTTTGGTGTAGGCTCCTAGCTGTCCCAGTGCACCCCAGCCTTTACACTGCATGAAGACCTTGGCTCAGGATACATTTCTGATCACATTGCAGTTGTGCCTTTAGTGAGCTAGTTTAGAATTTCTACTTTTCCAATTTCCACTCTGAATCATCTTTTTATTGGGAATGTATGGCTCTCGAGGGGGCAACGCGTATCCCTTGATTAACGTATATATCACAGCAGATGAGATAGCTAGACTGTTCGCATTTGTTCACTAACCCTAGACCTTTAAGACCAACTGACATCTGGAAAACAAAGCATCTGTTTCTGCACCGATGGCAGGGGGACAGGGAGGGCAAAGAAACTGCTAACCTCACTGTGCGAAATTACTTCACAATAAGTCCAAGCTCACAGGTGCACCCCTATCTGTTTCTTGTCAATAATGCTCATAACCGCTTTTTGATAAGATTCAGATTAAATCTTATTCACTGGTATGTTGCCTTTCCAAAAGGCTTTGTGAGGTATGAGGATTCAAGCCCACATCTGTTTGACAACGTTTCTGATCAGGACACTTTGCACTTAACCTTATTCTGTGAATTTTATCTCTCTTTCTGGAAAAAATATATTCCTCCGCTCTTGAGTACAGATAATTTTGTTCAAGTAAGGCCAGCATTTTTATACCGATAAAGTTTTTCTTCACCCATGGACCCATCGTCTTTCCTGGGGTTGCAAGTGTTTTATCATGAGCTACATGAGTTAGGAGAAAGATGCTTTCTGCCCAGCTGGATTTGCACTTTATATGATTCATTTTATAAGATAAAAATTCATTGTATTTGCTTTTAATAATGAGTAATATTGTTTTTTGTAAACATGGCTTTAGGAAAATATAAATGGCCAAATTGTACCCTCTATGTATCTGTAGTCCTTTTACACTGTGTTTTTATAACTGCCTTTTGTTTTTATTTTGTGCTTTTATGGCTTCTATTGGCCGAATACAGAGTTCTAAGGTTTTATTGTCACCCAATTATTTTCTCCAGAATTTCACACAGGTTTTAACAAAAGTTAGGAAAGTCCAATTGTCTTAATGTCTTTTGTGTCCTTTCTTTCCTTTAGGGTCAGTCAAGGTGACGCCTCCAGCCCGCATCCCAGATTCTCTCAGAACAACAAAGAAACCCATGGGTAAGTCACGTCTCCTTTACCCTATTGAATAAGGATAGACTAATCACCAAGCAATACGTCACCTGTCATCCTGTACTTTCTTAACAAATAAATCAAAGAAGCGGGGTTGTTTTTCGCTTCATTAAAACAAGTACTAATTTGATAAGTCAGGTAAAAGGAATTAAAGAAAGTAGAGTCCCTCTTAGGTACAAAACAAACTTCTTCCCTTAAAAACACGAAATGTTTTGATGAGGGAAAAAGAGAAAGAGGGAAAATAAACTTGGAAATGTGAGGAACGTGTGAAAGGTTAGGTTCTTCTGCCCTGCCTTTTTCCTCAAATCCAGCGCATACCTGGCCAAGCCACATTTCTCTGGAAACGTCGTGGGGCAACTAGTCATTTGGCAGGCTCTGCCCTAGTCTTCCACTCTGTGTGCAACTCAGGGACGCCAATTCCAAGAAGTTGCCCGTCTTCTTTTCACAGCTGTTACCAGGGCTGGGATTTGCTATCTGGCTTCCAGCAGCTACAGGGTATGTATGTCTGAAAACCCTGGGCCCTTCTTCTCTGCCAACTTCGAGAAAGAAAGTAGGTGGGTCTCAGCTCCTTAGGTCCTTGGGAATTCTCGATCACCATGGTCCTCACTTCCGGATTTATTTCTTCTTCTTTGTCCGCCGGTCCTAGATGATGGTCCTTAAAATGACCGCTTTGCTCCCTGATTGGCTCCAAAGGGTTCTCTTTACCAAAATCATCCAGTTCAACTGATGTTATCATTTCCTGTTCTGGTGTTGTCGAAAAATGGCAGGTAGGCTGTGGAGGAATTTAAGTGGGTTCAGGTAAGTGTGTCTCATTTCGAACCTCCCAGAGAATGTTACTTTCTCCTTCATTTATCAGCCTTTAAAAATTGGCTGGGGCTCCTTGTGGTCCAAACGGTAAAACAGTAATTTCAAGAAGACCGTCTGGGGTGGGAAACGCTTTTTTCCTGAACTTCTTTTTTAGAGGTAACTGCCAATGCCTTTTTGTGAAATCTAAATGGGTAATGTATTTAGCCTCTCCTCACTTCTCAAGGAGTTCTTTCCTGGTCACTGGGGTCTGGAGGCCTGCAGCCCCTGTGTCTCTTGTGGCATTGGCCCCACACCACACTGCCGCACCATGCCTTGAGGGGCATATCAGCTGGGCTCAGGTCCTTTGGATGTCTGTAATCTCTTGGGCACTGGGAGTAGGAGGAGTGCAACCCCAGAGTCTCTTGCCGCATTGGTGTCATGCCATGCTGCACGCAACACGGCTTTATAGGCATATCAGCTGTGTGCATGACACACCTGGCTAGCACCCGGGTTAGTGCCTGGGCAAAGACCTGGCCAAGAGCGGGCCCATCTGTGCCTGTCAGATCAGACAGAGGCTGGGCTGGGCCATGTCTCTATTTTTTATGTAAGGATCAAGGTATA
The DNA here is from genome assembly GCF_964263255.1 of Lissotriton vulgaris. Taxonomy (NCBI): domain Eukaryota; kingdom Metazoa; phylum Chordata; class Amphibia; order Caudata; family Salamandridae; genus Lissotriton; species Lissotriton vulgaris. Next base: position 454,857,674 of record NC_141696.1, on the reverse strand, counting down.
ATTTCTTTTCTTCCTTGCATACTTTATTGATACATGGCCTGATCTCTTATACCTTGCAGCAAGGTGTAGCTCCCTGTTGGCCATCTTATGTAAGCAGAGCAAGTGATTTGCCTCCATTGGTCTGTTTTTTGATTCCTATATAAACCACTTTCGGGGGCAAACCATCTACCATTTAGTTAATGTAAGACTTTATGGCCTGTTGTGAGGCTGTATATATTAAAAATGTTCTTGTGATATCCTAACTTTTACGATAGGCATCCAAAAATTAGGTAAGTAGAAATTAACTACTGCAGTTACAGTGGGGAACACTGCTACTACTATTGACTCAATTTTAATTAGGGCAGCTAATGTAATCTCTAAAGAGATAGCCCTGACCGAGAAGAGGCGTTCCCTGGAAGTGGATAAGACTAGCCAGGATTTGTTGTCTTGAGACAATCATGGCAATTATAGGCAGAAAGCGCAATATCTTGTTCCGACTCCAGGACGGTGCCAAAATTACCTTATATGGCCACTAACCACAAGGAGGACAGTTAATGGCAGATTCAGAGGGCCCCCCCATAAAAAGGAAGAAGACTAAAGAGAAAAGAATGACACAGTCCCAATTGCAGAACAAGTCTTCTTCAACTACTAAAACAGATACAGAGAATTCTTTAGACATGTTACTCCCCAGGCTGGAATCTTTGTTTAAAGTGCTTATAGCCTACTTTTTGTCGTAGCTGGAAGGCATTGAATTAAACCTGGAGTCTTTTTCTTTGCTTGCATCTGTGACCCACATATATGACATTAAGCCTGCAGCTGTGGGGACCAGCTCTGCAGATGGCACATACATGCTGGATTGAATAGTACCGGTGCTCCTAGTTACATATAATGTAACTTAAATCAGGTGAATCATTTGAATAAGTGAGAGCCAATGGTCTGGAAATATTCACTCCACTAATGAACCAGATACTATCATTCTGGAGGATCATATGCCAGGAAGATCAACATGAAAGGGGACTCAAATTCATTCATCGATTATGAACACACACCCCAATTCCCGAAGTAGGACTTTTTTCTTCCTTAGAGCTGCACCCTGAATCAGCATCCTTGGTGGCAATTTGTCTAGGAGTTCCCCCAATCACCCAAATAACTTAAGAACATACATTGGACCTCATACACAAGGACACCCATTTGTGTGACAGAAATTAAGCAAATGGACATTTTTTTTCTCCTCACAATATTATGGCTACTAGAGTAGGTTGGGTGGGCCTTCGGTTGAGGAAAGATGTGGCAGGGGACTGTGTAGTAGTCAATATAAGACATCCTGCACATGTTAAAGCTCTTGTTCAGCCTAGTTTTATGCAAGTCTCATGAACATCAATTAAGGTTGTCAACTTCAATACTTTTATCCAACTAACTTTTACCATCATGATTGCCCAGAAACCCCATCCTAAGGCCAGCTAGGGTAGCCCAGGATGATACTGGTACGTTTTCACTTCCCTTAACCAAGACATGTGATCCCCTTTTAGACCATGATGGGCTAGATGGTAACAAATGACTACCATTTGCTAAAGTTGAGTTGCTGGATACCAGGCCTCTGTGCCAGATAGGTAATACTTTCTCCGGTCTTCTTAAACCAACTACCATTGCTCCAGGTTCTTCTTGTATGAAGATTTTGTCCTGGAATATAGATGGACTTAGGTCCGAAAGGGATGATGTATTATGGCAGATGTTAATCGTTTGTTGTCATCTAATTGCTATTCAGGAAACATAGGATAGGACTGAGAATTATTATTGGACAGTTTAACTGCATTTTTTAAATGCACAGCTCCGATTACATTGTGTAGATCTAAGGGAGGCCTCCTTTTATCGGTCTCACTCCAACTCACTTGTAACACCAGAATTGTAAGGCGTCAATCAGCACATCTGTCAGCAGAAGAGCTGTCATTAATTAATACTCCTCCTCTGCTAGTATAACATTTTTATAATTATTATTGCAGAAATTCTGCCCTTGAACACTGATTAGCACTGGAGAGGTTTCTCTAACAATATATAAAGAGGAAACATTCCCTATAGGAGGCTTCAATTTAGGTGATTTTTACACACATCTTTGTCATTTGGTTTGTATTTCTGTGATGGGTTATGCGGATGCTCTACCTCTGGCTTCCCACTTTGAACATACGAAATCCGGCCATCTTTTAGAACAGGTCTTTGCCGCAAACAATTTGCTTTGTCTAGAGCAGATGGTAATGGATGTATCCATACCCACCTTCATAGGCAGGGGTTTCTCCAGTATTATTGATTTCATAATAATCTCTGCATCTTTAGCCTTCGCAGTTCACTAGCTGACTGTCTACTGGTCCATGTGTAATAACCAATGTTGAGGGAAAAAGAAGCTATGATCCATTCAGCTTCCAGACGTTACATTAATAATCAGGGGGAGAATGGACCACTTGTCCTTTGAAATCAGGGTCTTTGTTGGATTAGAGCCACATAAAAACCCCTCATAAAACGTACACTGGCCAGTGGTGGTATATCTTGATTCTCAACCTTGGTGTAACGTTACAGCATCAGCATAGTGTTCTTAGATTGTTTGCATGCTGTCCTCCACCCGGAGGTGGACCCACTGATTTTCGAGTAGTGTTCAAAGAACAGTGAAAAAGGTAAATGTGCTCAGGTGCTGTGAATTAAAATTTTATACATCACTATTGAGCAAAAATCTATTCTTAAGAAGGAGATGTGAGAAAGTAAAAACAAATTAAGTGCGATAGTGGACCCAGTTACCAGTCCACCACACTATTGGGTCGACATGTTTCAGCCTTCTTGTAAATTCTAACTGCTTTCTTCAGGACCGAGGTTCTTAGGTGACTTATTGCAGCCCCTAATTATAGTGGTTAACTGACCACCAACATTGTTAATTCAGAACCGTAGTATCTGGAATTATAAAAAGGAAAGATAAGATACAAACATATCTTAGTTCTTGCATAGGTACTCTATGTATCCAAGGTAATCAGTTTGTACCACTAATGAATTGATAATGCTGTTGCATTTTATTATGCATGTTAATTAAAATAACTTTTTTAAATACACCTTATAAGTCTCAGTTAGGACAGTGTGCTAGATAGCAGAGCTTATTTAAAACAAGAGAATATGTCAGATTGTTTAGTGGTATATGCAAATGTGTATTGTTGTGCATTATGGAGTCTATTTAACCTTAAAGAGGGATTAATCTGGTAGGATAATTTACAGTCAGCGCGTGGCGTGCATTAGGAACTTGCTCTAGTGTGCGCCTCTCGGGTTCAGCTCCATTTAGTAAAACTGAGTTTTGACCCCGAGGGCGGCCATACTAATGCAGAAACTAGTTTGTTGCGTTTATCACTAAGGTGTCCGTATGGACGGAAGTGTGATTATCGAGTGCAAGCAGTTTCTATTTTCAGTCATATAGGTTTCATGCAGTTAACAAAGTATTAGTTGTGCGGAAAGAATCGGCATTATGAGTTAGCGATGACAAATAGATGTTTATCTTTATCATATGCTAATAATTCATTCTTCAGGATGCTGCAGAGTGGTAAAGGCCTTGTTCTGAAATAGACAAGATTTGTAAATTCATAGATCTTACCTTAGTTGCTAACCACTGGGGAATGAAAGTCAACAGCTTACCGAAACTGACAAGTCACTGATTTGTTCTAGCTCTGCGCGGAATCCCGGTAGATGCGGGGTGGAGTAGATGGTCCATTTACATAGAGATGTCTATGGACAGGGTAGTAGGACTAAAGCGCCCATGTTGGTTGGCAGCTTTTTGGTTGGCATTTCGCAAGATTAGTCTATTTAAAGCAATGTGACTGCTCGAACGGTCTAAATGAGAGCTTGTGTATAAAGAACAAATTGTTTCCTCAAAGGTCACTACATAATTACAAGGACGATATTAAATTCATTCATTGATGTCTATTTTAGGGAGTAACCTAATATTTCAGTTGAACACATGTTGATAACCAGGTGTATATTTTCTGGAACTGATTCTGTGTTGACTTGTCATAATACTTTGCTTAATTACGCGCTAAATGTTTCAGTTAATAATGCATTGATGACAGGGTATATATTCTCATGGAGCTTATTCTGTATCAGCTTGTCATAACACTTTGTTTGATTGCATGCTGGATGCAGCCAGTAGTGGCCAAGAGACTTGCACATGGTTTTACAGTGTGTGCCATTCGATTGTGTTGTTCAGTCCCACGATGTCAGTCTTCAAATGGTGATCCCAACGTTGTTCCTTCTCAAAAAGGACACGTTCTGCATTATGGGTCTTGGTGTACCGAGTTTGCAGGACTACCCATGCCGCGGCCCCCCGACAAAGTAATATGGCGGGGGGATTTAAGTGGCGGACGGAGTCGGATCACAGGCGGATCGCCACCGCCATGCAGTCGGTGGCGATCAGCCCGTGATCCCAATGGGTCCCCAAATCTATTCTAGGACTCATCTTTGCTTCTTAAAAAAATGCGTGCATTGCTCCATACCCTGGAGGATGTAAAACACCTTTAGTTCCTTGAAAAAACATATCAACTCCCAGACAACCCTGAAGATGGAATATGTACTTTTGTGGTCCTGAAGAAGGTGATAATAATTTGGTTTCACCGAAACGCACATAGGCCAGTGACACGCATCTGAGAGCCCCACCCAAGAATCAAATCAAGAAAGGAACTATCTATAATCAAAATGATGGACTTGTGTTTGTATTTAAATTGTGAAACGTACTGACATGACAAACAGGACTAGCGAGTAGGACTCTTGCTTAGATGTGTTTTTATTGTGGATTTGTTTGTGTGGTATGATAGTTGGTATGTATGAGAGAAATGAAAGGTGAGAATGGAAGAATGATGGAGTGATATTTTGGGGATTACCAAAATACAAATCTCTGGTTGGAAAAGTCAAGGAATGCCTTTTTCCAATTGAAAAATAATGTGAATTTGTTTTATGTAATTTGTTTGCTAATATAAATCCCAAAAAAGGGTGAAAATATAAAAAACTAATATATCAAAATATTTTTGATAAATAAACATAACTTAAAAGACAGTTAATTTCTGTGTTTCTATGATGCAAGGTAAATATTTTGATTAGAGCCACTACCAATATGAGAAATCATACAGGCTTGATAGGAGGCTGTTCTCTTCGTGTATCCATACCCACCTTCATAGGCAGGGGTTACTCCAGTTTTTTTGATTTCATAATGATATCGGCACTATTAGCCTCCGCAGTTTACAAGCTGACTGACTCTTCGTCCAGCCATAGCGATCAGATCCTCTAATGCTTGAATTGATTCACAGCATTGAAAAATATGGCGGACAGGGAAGTAGTATTTCAAATTCTGTTAGTAGCTCAATATACCAAGTATGCAGGCTAAAATGACCAACCAAAGATCTTTCTTTGACAGCCAGTATGCAGAGTGTACAGATGAGATCCTGCTTTATTTGGATATGGAAATACAGGATAGAGCTTTTAAAGATGCTTTTGATAAACTAACCAAGCATATATCTAATGACTTAACTATTAACAGCAGGTCCAAAGGTGCTACGGAGATAAGGTGGCTCAACGGTACATGTTCTAGGGCTTGCAGGAATTTAATCCATGCCCTTAAGCAATGCCAAAGGGAAGATTCAGTGGTTATGACCTGCAGGAGGGCCTACAAATGTGCAATCCAACAGAGGAAGAAGGCCCTTAGAGCCCAGGCATTAGAGGCCTTTGATCAGGTAAGCGTGCTGACAGTCATATAAAGTTCAGGGGAGCGGTCAATAGTTCTTTTTTTTCAGATACGGTAAACCCGAGAATAGTTGGCACTATAGCAGCCGAAAGATGTATTTTCCATTTTGAAGGGATGTATAGTGGTGATGATGCAAGAGGGTCTGACGTATAGTGGGACTTCGCAAAAATACTGTTCCATTGCATTTTAATATTTAAGAGGTACACAAAGCTATCTTGGCCACAGCTGGGGGAATGCTCTGGATCCGAATGGGGTCCTGGCAGATCTGTATCGAGCAGACCCCATGACCTGGGCCAGGACGGGACACTGACTTGAGTATTTATTGCGGCTTGTTCTTATGACCTCCCTACTTCCTGGTCAATGGGTATTAGTATACCTATTTTCAAAAAGGGTTTGAGGAACAATATAGTGCACTATAGATCAATTTCGCTCTTAGTGCTGGCTGAAAAAATATGGGAAAAGTGGTCCTGGTACGGATAGTCTTCTGGCTAGATAAGTTTAAAATCATGTAAGACATACAGTACAGTTTTAGACAGGGCAAAGGGATGCTAGATCAGTGCATTATCCTATATTTGGTGGTGTAGGAATACACAATAGCCAAGAAGGCATCCTTTCATATGTATTTATGGATCTAACATCGGCATTCAACCGTTTTAATAGATCCAAGTTATAGTTGATTCTTCTGAAACTGGGTCTGGAGATAGACCTAGTGACTTTTTTATATTTTGCCCATATCAACACCAAGGCCACAGTGAGATATAATGAGGATGGTTTTGTGTCAGCTTCCTAGGATGTCAAGAGAGGTGTCAGGCAGGGGTGTATTCTTTCTCTACTGATGCTCACGCTGAATATCAATAAGCTAGGGGACGTTCTCTTGGCAACTAGTTTAGACATCCCGACAACTGACTTCAAACCTATTCCCCTACTTCCATATGTAGATGATGCAGTGTTGTTTGCGAATAGTAGTGTATGCATCGTGATGCAAATACATCCCCAGGTGAGGCACTCCGGTATAGTTCAATCAATGATTCAAAACGTTGTATCAAGTTGTGGATATTTATTCACAGTTCATGGTAATCAGTTCATTGATATTATTGTCATATCAATCATGTTGACGTTGATGCAATAAGTTCAAATGACAAAAATTAAAAGCGAACACCTCCGATGCACTTCGGGCAGGAAGCCCTTTGTCAAGGAGCGCTGAAAGGGAGACAAGATGCCGTGAGGATGGGAGTAATGGGTGATGGGTGTTAATGCTAATTTTTAAGTGCCGATCAATGGTGAAAACAAGAAGACGCTGGGAGTTGGTGAAGGAGAGTGAGGGGTGAACAGGACGGGGTAGCGTCAGCGCGTGACGAGGTTAAAAGGAAGTGAAGGTGTGGGTTCGGGGTGCCGCTAGCGCGTGCAACGCTTGCTCGAACTTACTTCTGAATGCGGGTAATGAGGCTCACTACTCCGGTGCTGGATAAGCTTTGCGCCTAAGCGGTGTGTGGGCGTGGGTGAACTAAAAGGCTAACGGGTGGACATAGGGGTATAAAACGGACTGAGTAAAGGGAAACGAAAAAACAAAGGTATTACATGGGGGCCATTTTGGAACGGTACAGCAAAGGTTGAAAGGGTAAACGGAAAGTATAGGGGGAAGCAGGAAAGAACAATGCATATCAGGTAAAATACAATAAAGTGCATTAAATATAAATGATTCAAAGGTAACAACTATATTCAATGCGATCATTGAGACCATAAGGTTTTAGTGTCTGGAGACGATATATCCATTCAAGTTCCCTTTTGAGGAGAAATTTGCGGATGTCGATGCCTTCTTTCTAGACTACTGTTTCTAGGACAATGTATTGGAGTTGTGCGATGGTATGACGAGCTTCGACAAAGTGCATAGCGACATTGAATTTCTCATATTTCAAACGTATGTTAGACTTATGCTCATTCAAGCGTGTTTTGATTTTCCGTTCTGTCTTGCCGACATATAATTTACCACATGGGCATTTTAAGGCATAAATCAAGTTCGAGGTGTCACATGAGGCGTTAACTTGAAGTTTGATGGCGTTGCCTTTCATAGGATGTCTGATAATGTTCCCTTTGATGATACTATTGCAGTGACTGCAATTCAAGCATGGTTGGGTACCTTTGTATTGAGTAAGACTGGATGTAGGTTTGGAAAGAATTTCTTGAATGTTCTTGCTCCTAGAGTATGCGAATAGAGGCGGATTCTGAAAGATGTCCCGAAAATCGGGGTCCATTTGTAGGATCGGCCAATGTTTAAGAACAATTTTTTTGTACATTGCACTTGACGTAGAAAATTTGGAGACAAGGACCATGCGTTGTTCGTCTTCTCTGGGTTTTTTGATCAGACTTTCATGTCGGGAAATTTTAGCCACTCGAGTTTGAGCATCCTTGAGGGTAGTTTCAGGGTACCCTCGATCGAGAAAGCGTGCATGCATTTCTTTGATGCGAATTTCAGCGGTGTGTTCATCCGAAACTATGCGTTTGACGCGTAGCATCTGTGAATAAGGCATATGTCTTTTGAGAGATCCCTGGTGGAAACTAGTGAAGTGCAGGGTGTTGTTGCGGTCGGTGGTCTTCCTGTAAAGATCTGTGCTGAAGCCATTAGGGGTGATTTTCACGTTCACATCAAGAAATGAAATTTCAGTGTCACTGATTTGCCAGAACAATTGGATACGTTCATCCTTCGTGTTGAGTTCCATTAAGGTGTCGTTCAATGATTGTTTGGTGTTGGTCCATAGGAAAAACAGGTCATCAATGTATCGGACATACATTCTTATGTTCTCTTGGAAGGTAGTATTGGCATAAATGTACAGCTTTTCGAAGTTTTCCATATAGATGTTGGCGTATGTGGGAGCAGCGCAGTTTCCCATCGCCATTCCGGACAGCTGAAGGTACCATTTATTGTCATTCTGGCAGTAGCTGTGGTATAACGTGTATACCATGAGTTCCATGATGAAGGATTGCATTTGTGGGTTAATGTCACTGTTGAGAAGGGCTTCTTCGATTGCATCAATGCCCCCCTGATGGGGTATTGATGTGTATAACGAGTTAACGTCTGCTGTGCATAAGATACCTGACTCATTGTCTTGAATTTGAACTTTGGCAAGTTTAAGTAGAAATTCGGTGGTGTCTTTGATATGACTGATGGATTTAGTGACAAGCGACTGGAGGTATTTGTCAATGAATTTGCCTGTAGGCTCATGTATTGATCCTTTAGTAGATACGATCGGTCTAAAGGGTGGGTTGTGGAGGTCTTTATGTATCTTGGGACTCATGTGAATGGTTGGACTCTTGGGAAACTCAAGCAGAAGGTAGTTCTTGGTGCGATCTTCAATGATACCGTTGCGATGTGCTTTAGTGACTATTTCCTGTAGGATGTTCAGAAATTCCCGAGTTGGATTGTTGTCAAGTTGCATATAGATGGAGACATCCTTTATGTGTTCTTGGAGTCGTTTTACATACATTGAGGTATCAAGAATAACCAAAGCACCTCCCTTGTCAGCTTTGATGCATTTAATTTGCGTGTTGTTTGCTAGAGATTTAAGAGTGTCCCGGTCTTTGATGGTAAGGTTCTGGTGTTTGGACTTTTTCTTGAAGTTCATTTTAGACAAATCGTTGCGAACTAAATTTTCAAATAGATCAATACTTTTGTGGCTGCACGGTGCTTGAAACGAACTAGTGGGTCGTAGCCCACATAATTCATCAGGTTTGGATGTGATAGCCGGTGGTAAGACATTATCGAAAAAGTGACGGAGTTTGAGTTTCCTTGTGAACTTAAAGGTACTAACTTCAAGTTCAAGCAAGTTGGTTTGTGTCACCGGGATAAATGATGTGCCCTTCTCGAGCAGGTCGATTTGATGTTGAGGAATTGCAATCTTAGAGATGTTAATCACTAGGTGTTCTTTTTGCTTTTGGGATCCTTCTTGACTACTGTACTTCGTGTATTTGGAGGATTGATGTCCTTTTCTTTTTCTTTTGTTTTGGCTCCTCCTGAGTCGTCGGTTATTGTTGGAGACAAGGACCATGCGTTGTTCTTCTTCTCTGGGTTTTTTGATCAGACTTTCATGTCGGGAAATTTTAGCCACTCGAGTTTGAGCATCCTTGAGGGTAGTTTCACGGTACCCTCGATCGAGAAAGCGTGCATGCATTTCTTTGATGCGAATTTCAGCGGTGTGTTCATCCGAAACTATGCGTTTGACGCGTAGCATCTGTGAATAAGGCATATGTCTTTTGAGAGATCCCTGGTGGAAACTAGTGAAGTGCAGGGTGTTGTTGCGGTCGGTGGTCTTCCTGTAAAGATCTGTGCTGAAGCCATTAGGGGTGATTTTCACGTTCACATCAAGGAATGAAAATTCAGTGTCACTGATTTGCCAGGACAATTGGATACGTTCATCCTTCGTGTTGAGTTCCATTAAGGCGTCGTTCAATGATTGTTTGGTGTTGGTCCATAGGAAAAACAGGTCATCAATGTATCGGACATACATTCTTATGTTCTCTTGGAAGGTAGTATTGGCATAAATGTACAGCTCGACAAGGTGTACACGTGGGCTGACGTCTATGCCCAACGACGCCGAAACAGGCCTCCTAATACTCAAACCGATACCTCATCTTCAGGAAGTGACTCTACATATCGCCCTCCACGCAAACCCACGACTACATCACCCAGCGACGAACAAGCCAGCACATCTACCGTTACACCAACTGCGGTCCCTTTTTTAGAATCAGGCCCAACAATAACCGACAACTCAGGAGGAGCCAAAACAAAAGGAAAAAAAAAAAAAAAAACGAAAAGGACATCACTCCTCCAAATACACGAAGTGCAGTAGTCAAGAAGGATCCCAAAAGCAAAAAGAACACCTAGTGATTAACATCTCTAAGATTGCAATTCCTCAACATCAAATCGACCTGCTCAAGAAGGGCACATCATTTATCCCGGTGACACAAACCAACTTGCTTGAACTTGAAGTTAGTACCTTTAAGTTCACAAGGAAACTCAAACTCCGTCACTTTTTTGATAATGTCTTACCACCGGCTATCACATCCAAACCTGATGAATTATGTGGGCTACGACCCACTAGTTCGTTTCAAGCACCGTGCAGCCACAAAAGTATTGATCTATTTGAAAATTTAGTTCGCAACGATTTGTCTAAAATGAACTTCAAGAAAAAGTCCAAACACCAGAACCTTACCATCAAAGACCGGGACACTCTTAAATCTCTAGCAAACAACACGCAAATCAAATGCATCAAAGCTGACAAGGGAGGTGCTTTGGTTATTCTTGATACCTCAATGTATGTACAGCGACTCCAAGAACACATACAGGATGTCTCCATCTATATGCAACTTGACAACAATCCCACTCGGGAATTTCTGAACATCCTACAGGAAATAGTCACTAAAGAACATTGCAACGGTATCATTGAAGATCGCACCAAGAACTACCTTCTGCTTGAGTTTCCCAAGAGTCCAACCATTCACATGAGTCCCAAGATACATAAAGACCTCCACAACCCACCCTTTAGACCGATCGTATCTACTAAAGGATCAATACATGAGCCTACAGGCAAATTCATTGACAAATACCTCCAGCCGCTTGTCACTAAATCCATCAGTCATATCAAAGACACCACCGAATTTCTACTTAAACTTGCCAAAGTTCAAATTCAAGACAATGAGTCATGTATCTTATGCACAGCAGACGTTAACTCGTTATACACATCAATACCCCATCAGGGGGGCATTGATGCAATCGAAGAAGCACTTCTCAACAGTGACATTAACCCACAAATGCAATCCTTCATCATGGAACTCATGGTATACACGTTATACCACAGCTACTTCCAGAATGACAATAAATGGTACCTTCAGCTGTCCGGAATGGCGATGGGAAACTGCGCTGCTCCCACATACGCCAACATCTATATGGAAAACTTCGAAAAGCTGTACATTTATGCCAATACTACCTTCCAAGAGAACATAAGAATGTATGTTCGATACATTGATGACCTGTTTTTCCTATGGACCAACACCAAACAATCATTGAACGACGCCTTAATGGAACTCAACACGAAGGATGAACGTATCCAATTGTCCTGGCAAATCAGTGACACTGAAATTTCATTCCTTGATGTGAACGTGAAAATCACCCCTAATGGCTTCAGCACAGATCTTTACAGGAAGACCACCGACCGCAACAACACCCTGCACTTCACTAGTTTCCACCAGGGATCTCTCAAAAGACATATGCCTTATTCACAGATGCTACGCGTCAAACGCATAGTTTCGGATGAACACACCGCTGAAATTCGCATCAAAGAAATGCTTGCACGCTTTCTCGATCGAGGGTACCCTAAAACTACCCTTAAGGATGCTCAAACTCGAGTGGCTAAAATTTCCCGACATGAAACTCGGATCAAAAAACCCAGAGAAGACGAACAACGCATGGTCCTTGTCTCCAAATTTTCAACGTCAAGTGCAATGTACAAAAAAATTGTTCTTAAACATTGGCCGATCCTACAAATGGACCCCGATTTTCGGGACATCTTTCAGAATCCGCCTCTATTCGCATACTCTAGGAGCAAGAACATTCAAGAAATTCTTTCCAATCCTACATCCAGTCTTACTCAATACAAAGGTACCCAACCATGCTTGAATTGTAGTCACTGCAATAGTATCATCAAAGGGAACATTATAAGACATCCTATGAAAGGCAACGCCATCAAACTTCAAGTTAACGCCTCATGTGACACCTCAAACTTGATTTATGCCTTAAAATGCCCATGTGGTAAATTATATGTCGGCAAGACAGAACGGAAAATCAAAACACGCTTGAATGAGCATAAGTCTAACATACGTTTGAAATATGAGAAATCCAATGTCGCTATGCACTTTGTCGAAGCTCGTCATACCATCGCACAACTCCAATACATTGTCCTAGAAACAGTAGTCAAGAAAGAAGGCATCGACATCCGCATATTTCTCCTCAAAAGGGAACTTGAATGGATATATCGTCTCCAGACACTAAAACCTTATGGTCTCAATGATCGCATTGAATATAGTTGTTACCTTTGAATCATTTATATTTAATGCACTTCATTGTATTTTATCTGATATGCATTGTTCTTTCCTGCTTCCCCCTATACTTTCCGTTTACCCTTTCAACCTTTGCTGTACCGTTCCAAGAGGGCCCCCATGTACTACCTTTGTTTTTTCGTTTCCCTTTACTCAGTCCGTTTTCCACCCCTATGTCCACCCGTTTACCTTTTAGTTCACCCACGCCCACACACCGCTTAGGCGCAAAGCTTATCCAGCACCGGAGTACTGAGCCTCACTACCCGCATTCAGAAGTAAGTTCGAGCAAGTGTTGCACGCGCTAGCGGCACCCCGAACCCACACCTTCACTTCCTTTTAACCTCGTCACGCGCTGATGCCACCCCGTCCTGTTCACCCCTCACTCTCCTTCACCAACTCCCAGCGTCTTCTTGTTTTCACCATTGATGGGCACTTAAAAATTAACATTAACACCCATCACCCATTACTCCCATCCTCACGGCATCTTGTCTCCCTTTCAGCGCTCCTTGACAAAGGGCTTCCCGCCCGAAATGCATCAGAGGTGTTCGCCTTTCATTTTTGTCATTTGAACTTATTGCATCAATGTCAACATGATTGATATTACAATAATATCAATGAACTGATTACCATGAACTGTGAATAAATATCCACAACTTGATACAACGTTTTGAATCATTGATTGAACTATACCGGAGTGCCTCACCTGGGGATGTATTTGCATCACGATGCATACACTACTAACCACATGAGAATCGTGTTTTGACGGAAACACGACCCACGAGTGCACACGAATACGTGTTAATTTCCTTTATCTTCCTCAAGGAACTGATACTAACCTGCAGTGCCCATCCAAATATCTATTTCACTGTGTTGTTTGCGAAGACAGGTGTATGTCTTTAACAACTTTTTGACGTTTTTATAGATTTTATGGACTCGCTCAACCTTGCAACCAATTTTTCTAAATCTCATAACATGACAATCCGCACTAGGAGGACTGTAGGCGGAAGGTCTACTGCAGGGGTAGAATTAACTAAAGTAACAACCTGTTCTTATTTATGTGTGCTGTTTGAGGAGAATGAATCTTGGGTTGCACAAAGAGCACACAAGAAGAACGTCTTGACAAGGGCAGTGGTGTCTACCATGGACTTTGCAAAAAGACTAGGGGGAAAAATCCTGCACCTGCAATCATAAAGGTGAATAGAGATAAAAGTATCCCTATGGCCACCTATGGCTGTGATGTGTGTGGGTATAAGAACAAGAAAGACTTGCAGGTAGTGGAAAGTACATTTTGGTGTAGGCTCCTTGCTGTCCCAGTGCACCCCAGCCTTTACACTGCATGAAGAGCTTGACTCGGGATACATTTCTGATCACATTTCAGTTGTGCCTTTAGTGAGCTAGCTTAGAATTTCTACTTTTCCAATTTCCACTCTGAATCATCTTTTTATAGGGGACTGTATGGCTCTCGAGTTGGCCATGCGTGTCCCATGGTTAACGTATATATCAGAGCAGATGAGATAGCTAGGCTGTTCGGATTCGTACACTAACCCAAGACCTTTAAGACCAACTGACATCTGGAACACTAAGCATCTGTTTCTGCACGGTGGCAGGGGGACAGTGAGGGCAAAGAAACTGCTAAGCCCACTGTGAGAAATTACTTCACGATTAGTCCAAGCTCACAGGTGCACCCCTACTTGTCTCTTGCCAATAATGCTCATAACCGCTTTTTGATAAGATTCAGATTGAATCCTATTCACTGGTAAGTTGCCTTTCCAAAAGGCTTTGTGAAGCATGAGGATTCAATGCCAAGTCCATTTGACAAAGTTTCTGATCAGGACACTTTGCACTTAACCTTTTTCTGTGAATTTTATCTCTCTTTCTGGAAAAAATATTCCTCCGCTCTTGAGAACAGGTCATTTTGTTCAAGTAAGGCTAACATTTTTATACCTATAAAGTTTTTCTTCACCCATGGACCCATCGTCTTACCTGGGGTTGCAAGTTTTTTATTATGAGCTACATGAATTAGGAGAAAGATGCTTTCAGTTTAGATGGATTTGCACCTTATATGATAAATTTTATATGCTAAATTGTCATTGTATTTGCTTTTAATAATGAGTCGTATTGTTTTTTGTAAACATGGTTTCAGGAAAATATAAATGGCCAAATTGTACCCTCTATGTTTCTGGTTCCTTTTACACTGTGTTTTTATAACTGCCTTTTGTTTTTATTTTGTGCTTTTATGGCTTCTATTGGCCGAATACAAAGTTCTAAGGTTTAATTGTCACCCAATTATTTTCTCCAGAATTTCACACAGGTTTTAACCAAAATTAGGAAAGTCCAATTGTCTTAATGTCTTTTATGTATTTTATGTCCTTTCTTTCCTTTTGGGTCAGTCCTGGTGACGCCTCCAGCCCACATCCAAGAATCTCTCCGAACAACAAAGAAACCCAAGGGTAAGTCATGTCTCCTTTACCCTATTGAATTAGGATAGACGAATCACCAAGCAATAAGTCACCTGTCATCCTGTACTTTCTTGACAAATAAAACAGAGTAGGGGTGGTTGTTCGCTCATTAAAACAAGTACTAATTTGATAAGTCAGGAAAAAAGAATTAAAGAAAGTAGAGTACCTCTTAGGTACAAAAAAAACTGCTTCCCTTAAAAACATGAAATGCTTTTGGTGAGGAAAGGAGAAAAAGATGGAAAAAAAGAATTTGAAAATGTGAGGAACTTGTGAAAGGTTAGGTTCTTCTGCCCTCCCGTGTTCCCCAAATCCAGCGCATACCTGGCCAAGACACATTTCTCTGGAAAAGTTGTGGGGCATCTAGTCATTTGGCAGGCTTTGCCCTAGTCTTCCACTCTGTGTGTAACTCAGGGACGCCAATTCCAAGAAGTTGCCCGTCTTCTTTTCACAGCTGTTACCAGGGCTGGGATTTGCTATCTGGCTTCCAGCAGCTACAGGGTATGTATGGCTAAAAACCCTGGGTCCTTCTTCTCTGCCAACTTCGAGAAAGTTAGTAGGTGGGTCTTGGCCCCTTGCGTCCTTGGGAATTATCGATCACCATGGTCTTCACTTCCGGATTCATTTCTTCTTCTTTGTCTGCCGGTTCTAGATGATGGTCCTTAAAATGACCGCTTTGTTCCCTGATTGGCTCCAATAGGTTCTCTTTACCGAAATCATCTGGTTCAACTGATATTATCATTTCCTCTTCCTGTGTGGTCGAAAAATGGCAGGTAGGCCGTGGAAAAATTTAAGTGGGTTCAGGTAAGTGTGTCTCATTTTGAACCTCACAGAGAATATTACTTTCTCCTTCATTTATCAGCCGTTAAAAATTGTCTGGGATTCCTTGTGGTCCAAACGGTAAAACAGTAATTTCAAGAAAATCATCTGGGGTGGGAAACGCGTTTTTTCCTGAACTTCTTTTTTAGAGGTAACTGCCAATGCCTTTTTGTCAAATCTAAATGGGTGATGTATTTAGCCTCTCCTCATTTCTCAAGGAGTTCTTTCCTGGTCACTGGGGGCTGGAGGCCTGCAGCCACAGTGTCCCTTGTGGCATTGGCCCCACACCACACTGCCACCCCATGCCTTGAGGGGCATATCACCTGTGCTCAGGCTCCTTTGGATTTTTTATAAAATTTTTTTTATTAGTTTTCTTCACAGTTAAGCCAACTGAGGTAATCGTCCCAGGACCGTCATTTCGCAGATGGCTCATGCTGTCATAAGATAATAAACTAGTTTCAAATGATTGGCCCTCCCTCCCTTCAGCCCAACATTCCCTCCACTTAGCCCCCACCCCCTGCCAGCGTGCCCCACCTCGGTCGAGCACAATGAGGGTAGCCGACCATCTAGTCGCTCAACCCGCTACACAAAGAAAATAATTTAAAGAAACAAATCGGAGCGTCTCCATGAAGACAGATGGGTCCACACATTCACAGCTCAATCCACAAACAGCACCAGCCCCGGTTCGCGACAGAGTGCCCTATCCATACACCTGTACGTCACTGCTTCGCAACATACATTCTCTATCTGTCTGGTGCCGGCGCTTGGTCCCCCTGACCAGGCTCTGTGTGCTCTCCCTCCTCCCATCCTCAGACTCTGCAGGAGGAGCATGGAGCTTGACCACCAGAGCTTCCCATGCCCTAGCTGTTTCCAGCATCTTTCAGCATCTTTTCAAAAGAGGAGCGCCTAGCGAGTTGCAGGCGGAGTGTCCCTTCGCTGCTCGCCCAGGTCAAAAAACTTGTCCGCCATATCCGATAGCTAGGCCCTGTCTTGGATTTCCAATACATAGTAAGTTCCCTTTTTGCCATGATTAGCCCCAGGTCATAGAACTAACTAGTGACCTTAGTTGCAGGAGTGTGCGGGAACCAGAGCAACAAGCAAGTCGCCATCTCCAACTCTTATGTCCGCCCTGTCGCTTGATTCAGGCACATCACCACCTCCTCCAAGTAGAATCCCAACCCAGTACTCGACCAGAACATGTGCATAAAATCAGCGCCGTCTTTGGCATACCGCGGGCACGTCGAGTGGGAAACACCAAAATACTGCGAGATCTTGGCTGGGGTCGAGTATGCCCTATGTAGCATGAAAAACTGTACCAACTGGAACCGGGCATTGCACGTACCTTTCCAGGCACGCCGCAACAGTTGAGGCCACATTGTCTCCGGTATGGGTCTGCCGATGTCTGGCTCTCATTTGCCTATCAGGGTATCCAGGCGTGGAAGCTGTACGCTCGAAAGGCATCGATAGAGGCACGTAACAACCTTTAAGGTACCCGCCGCCATAGTGATATATTGACAACCCAGCGAAGTCGGCGGTTCCTGCAACCCCATCTTCCAGTGGTGCTGCAGTCCCCCCACCAACGCGGCGTGCAATAAATAATCTCCCCGCGGGAGTTCAAATAGTTCCTGCAATTCCCGAAAGGACAACAACGAACCATCTCTGTACAAATCTCCCACCATATGGAGTCCGAGGTCCTCCCAAACCATTAGCGCAGACCAATCTCCCCCATGAGGAAGGGCCGTGTACATGCCTAGAGGTATCTCCGGGGCGTATGGGTGAGAGCAACCCACCCGCTTCTGACTCCGATTCCAGCACAAGCAAAGAGTGCGCTCCTCAAGGGTGAGTTGGGTAAGATCGAGCTTCTGCTGAAGGACTATAAATGACAAGACATGTCGAGGAATCGCCCTGCCGCATGGTCCTTCGGGACCTCAGAACTCCCGAGCTGTTTCCTGTGTGAGCCACTGTAGCTGCGCCGCCAAGTAATACCATTCGAAGTCGGGTACAGCCAACCCCCCTTCCGCCCGCGATCGCGTCAGGGTGTCAGGGTGTCAGTGCCACTCGCCGCCTGCCCGAGCCCCAGATAAAACCTCTGATCAAGGCCCTGAGCGTCCGGAAGACCGAGGTTGGAATCCACACAGGTAAAGTACGGAAGAAGTAAAGCAAGCGCGGCAGCGCCACCATTTTTAAGAGCGTTACCCGTCCAGCAACCGAAAAGGGGAGGGCACTCCAAAAGTCTATGTTCCCCCGGAGGACTCTTATCACCTTGCCCACGTTACCCTCCAAGAGATCAGACAGTGTGTGGTAAATACGCGTGCCCATGTAAGGTAGACAATGGGGTTCCCATCTGAAACCTTCTCCCACTGGAGGTTCCTGTCCATCTGGGGCCAATGGGAATAGGCAGGTTTTACTCCAATTGACGCGCAAGCCCGAAAGGTCCCCAAACCTCTGAAGCAGCTCTCTGGCACCTCGCGGTGACTCGCCCACTCCAGATAAGAACATCAGCAGATCATCAGCATACAGGGAAATATAACGGGTCTCTCCCAGCAGCGACAGACCCTCGTACGACCTCCCCAGTCGAGCGTGTGCCGCCAGCGGCTCAATCGCCAAAGCAAACAACAACGGGATAAAGAACAGCCCTGCCGGGTGCCCCTCCCCACCGGATACGCCGTCGATATGGTCGATCCCGTCTTGACCCTGGCGGTAGCAGAGCTATACAACAGCGTAGTCCATTGTATAAACCGGTCTCCCATGCCAAACTCCCTCAGGATTAGAAACAGATAGGGCCACACTATCAAAGGCCTTTTCTATGTCAACCGAAAGCACAGCCGCGCTCACGGCATTATCGCAGCCTCCCTCCATAACTCTGAGCAACCGACGTATGCACATCGCCGTGTTCCTATTGGGAATGAAGCCCGCCTGGTCCAGATGCACCAGGGTCGTTATATGTTCTAAGAGCCGGGTTGCAAGGATCTTACAGAGAATCTTTTAATCTACCGTAAGCATCGAGAGCGGCCGGTATGCGGAGCGAAAGCAGGCATCTCCACCCCTCTTCAACAGCGGTATAATAATCGCCTCTATGGTAGTTGTAGGCAGCCTGCCCAATTCCCATGTTTCCTGGTATAACAATTGCAGCCGCGGCGAAAGGAGAACAACGTATTTCGCATAAAACTCTACTGGGAGACCATCGGCGCCTGGCGTCTTACGCCGCGCCATGGTTTTAATCGCGGCCCTAATTTCACCCAGGGAGACAGCCTCGCCTAACTTGTCTCCCTGTGCCGGGTCCAAGTGGGGAAGCTGGGCTGCCGAAAGGAAATCACAAAGCTCCTCCGGCAGGTCTGGCATCTTGCTCCGGTCGTGTTCATTAATCTCCTTCTGGGAATACACTAGGCCTCCGGTCGCCGTGGTCAGAGATAGGATCGGGGTAACCCGGGCCGCCGGGTTCGCTAGCCATGCTAGTAAAGATCCCACCTTGTCCCTCTCCGCGTGAGCCCACACTAAATACTCCTTATAATCAAGACAGCGCAACTGCTCAACCTGAGTAGCCACTGCCTCACGCGCGTCCGCGACCGCTCCGTGGTCCGCTGCGTCGGTATGGCTCACCTTCTCTACTTGATGTAACCGATCCTCCTCCCGGTCTATATCCCGCAGTAAAGTCTTGCTGGCGCCCGTCGTAGAGGTGATACACATGGCTCTCACCACGGTTTTTAACGCATCCCATTCAAGGGCCCTACTGGACACCGTGCCCGCATTTTCAGTGAAGTAGTGTTCTATACTATCTTGGACCTCAGCGCTAAAAACAGGGTCCTCCAGAGTCAGAGGGTTCAAACGCCATGTGGGGATCACCTGACGCTGCACCGTCCACCGCACCGCTATCAGACAAGGGTTGTGATCCGAGATCGTCCTTGCTAGATACTCACTATAGTAGGACATCCTTTGGGCTTCCGGGGAACAGAGGATACTATCAATACGCACATGCAGGCCATGTGGTACGGAATAAAATGAGTAGTCCCTATCAGTCGGATGGTGCGACCGACAAGTATCAACCAGGCCCCAGGAGTCCTGCCAATCTTTCCTCACCTTCGCTAGACGACATACCGCTGATTGGGCCAACAGAGGGTGCGAACGATCTAAATCCACATCGGTGACAGAGTTGAAATCGCCCCCCAGGAATACTGTGCCAGTCAGGAGGGACGCCAGCTTCCCAAACAAATGCGAGAAAAAGGCTGGTTGTTCCACATTCGGGGCATACACACTGCACAGTGCCACGTCCCTTCCATCCAATCTCCCTTGCACTGCCACAAACCGTCCCTCTGGATCAATCACTGTAGTCAAAGGCTGGAAAGGAACACCCAGCCCGTACCCAGATTAAAGCACCCCGCGCGATTGTAGAATAAGTAGTATAAAACAATTGGCCTCTCCACCTAAGCTGCAACGCCCGTCCCTCTGCCTGAACAATATGGGTCTCTTGCAAAAAGGCCACCTGAACCCCTCTACGCATCAAATACACATGGACCTTGTATCGCTTCCTCATGTAGTTCAGCCCCGCATGTTCCAGGTGATACATTTCAGTTCAAGGCGGGTCCCCATACTTGAATCCACAGAGACACAATCGTCCCCTCTCCCAAGTAGGCACGCTAGCATTGCTCCCAGATCCCAAACATACCCAATCAAAAAGTGCAAAGCATCCCCAACTGACCCTCAACCCACCCTTCCCCAGAACAGGCGCCAAACCATTGTTACCTATCCAAATCCCAATTCCCACTAACGGGGAACACCCTGGTAGCAACCAGAGTCTCACCATTATTGTGAGGTAGAGGAGGTGGCTCTACACCAACCGAGCCAAACAACAATCTCAGCGTCTCTGCGTGTCGGTTAAGCCTCGCACACAGCGTTCCACCCCGGCAGTGTCCCGCCCCACACGACCCCCCCCTTACTGGCCCCCCTCCCCCCCACCCCGGTCGGAAATCAAGCCACCCATCATCTGCAACAAAACCATCGCCATAACCCTTGCCAGCCCAACACAATGCTACATTTATGCCCCCATACTATGTCCAACCAGGAGTCCAGCATATTCACTCGTCCATTAGGCCATCAGAAGTTCGTGGGGTAACCTGAGGCAAGTGTCTGGAATCCTCTTCAGAACCCTCCGACACCCCTTCCTCCGACCCCCGTGGAGATCCTGAGTCCACCAGTGAGGCCGTATTCACAGCCCCCGATATGGATGAGACCGCCTGCAAAGCTGCTAGCCTCTCCAACTCCGTCTGTGACATCGACGGTGATCGTTTGTTCTGTGTACGTTTCCGGGTGCGACGGTTCCTACAAGGTCTCGGTTGAGTTTCGACCGTCTTTTCCCACTTCCCAGCGCCATCCGTGGCTGCACGATATGTTTCAAGCCATTGCCATGCATCTTCCGGAGTGTCAAAAAAGTTGTGGTCCCGTCTACCATCACCTTCAAGCATGCCGGAAATAGAAGAGAGTACTGCACTCTCTCCTCTTGAAGGGCCCTCTTGAAGGCCAGAAATGAAAAGCGGCTCCTCTGGACCTCCTGAGAGTAGTCAGGGTAAAGAGAGACTGAGGCATTGTCCACTCGATATGGGCCAGACTCCCGGGCATTCCGTAGGATAAGGTTGCGGTCCCTGAAGTGCAACAGACGTGCAACCACTGGGCGGGGGGACGACCCAATGCTGGAGGTCGGGCAGGCACCCGGTGGGCCCTCTCCAACGTGTAGAATGATGTCAGTCCTTCAGTGACAACTACCTTGTGCATCCATGTTTCCAGATAAGAGACCATATTGTCTACCCGTATGTTGTTGCGCCTATTTGCGCCCTTCCGCATCCTTGACCCTCTTTTCCAGCTGCTGTGCTCTGCGCAATAGGTTTCCCACTGTGGCATCCGTCACTTTCTGGGCTGGTCCCAGGTCCTTCAGTGCCAGTTGCGCACTTTTGACACGGTCGGCGAGCTTGCCTTGATCCGCCCGCAGTAATCCTAGACTCGTCGACACTTGTGCGATATCGTTGCGCAGTGCCTCTTTTGTGTCTGAGATGGCTTGCAGGATCTGGTCCAGCTGTTGTTGCTGCAGTCCTGAGGTTGGACCTCGAGTCGCGCCCTGTTCCTGTCTCTCAAGCGAATCCTCAGCTGGGTCAGGTGTCAACGCCCCCGGTTTCTGGCGTGGTTCTTAGATTGTTTGCATGCTGTCCTCCACCCGGAGGTAGACCCACTGATTTTCGAGTAGTGTTCAGAGATATAAGAACAGTGAAAAAGGTTAATGTGCTCAGGTGAAGTGAATTAAAATTCTCTACATCACTTTTGCGCAAAAATCTATTCTTAAGAAGGTGATGTGAGAAAATAAAAACATATTAAGTTCGACAGTAGACTAAGTTACCAGTCCACAGCACTATTGGGTCGCCATGTTTCAGCCTTCTTGAAAATTCTAACAGCTTTCTTCAGGACCGAGGTTCTTAGGTGACTTATTGCAGCCCCTAATTATAGTGGTTAACTTACCGCCAACATTGCTAATTCAAAACCGTAGTGTTTGGAATTATAAAAAGGAAAGATAAGATATAATCATATCTTAGTTCTTGCATAGGTACCATATGTATCCAAGGTAATCAGTTTGTACCACTAATGAATTGATAATGCTGGTGCATTTTTTTATGCATGTTAATCAAAATAACTTTTTTAAATACACCTTATTAGTCTCAGTTAGGACAATGTACTAGATATCAATGCTTATTTAAAACAAGAGAATATGGCAGATTGTTGAGTGGTATATGCAAACATGTATTGTTGTGCATTATCGAGTCTAGTTAGCCTTAAAGAGGGATTCATCTAGTAGGATAATTTAAATTCAGTGCGTGGCGTGCATTAGGTACTTGCTGTAGTGTGCGCCTTCTCGGGTTCAGCTCCATTAAGGAAAACTGAGTTTTGACCCCGAGGGCGGCCATACTAATGCAGAAACTAGTTTGTTGCGTTTATCACTAAGGTGTCAGTACGGACGGAAGTGTGATTATCGAGTGAAAGCAGTTTCTATTTTCAGTCATATAGGTTTCATGCAGTTAACAAGGTATTAGTTGTGCGGAAAGAATCAACATTATGAGTCAGCGATGACAAATAAATGTTTATCTTTATCATTTGCTATTACTTCATTCTTTAGGATGCCGCAGAGCGGTAAAGGCCTTGTTCTGAAATAGGCAAGATTTGTAAATTCATAGATCTTACCTTAGTTGCTAACCACTGGGGAATGAAAGTCAACAGCTTACCGAAATGACAAGTCACTGATTTGTTCTAGATCTGCGCGGCGTCCCGGTAGACGCGGGCGGAGTAGATGGTCTGTTCACATAGAGATGTCTATGGACAGGGTAGTAGGACTAAAGCGCCCATGTTGGTTGGCAGCTTTTTAAATGGCGTTTCCCAAGATTAGTCTATTTAAAGCGATGTGCCCACTCGAACGGTCTAAATGAGAGCTTGTGTATAAAGAACAAATTGTTTCCTCAAAGGTCACTACATAATTACAAGGATGATATTAAATTCATTCATTGATGTCTATTGTAGGGAGTAACCCAATAATTCAGTTAAACACATGTTGATAACCAGGTGTATATTTTCTGGAACTGATTCTTTGTCGACTTGTCATAATACTTTGCTTGATTACGCGCTAAATTTTTCAGTTAATAATGTGTTGATGGCAGGGTATATATTCTCATGGAGCTAATTCTGTGTCAGCTTGTCATAACACTTTGTTTCATTGTGTGGTGGATGCAACTAGTAGTGGCCAAGACACTTGCACATGGTTTTACAGCGTGTGCCATTGGATAGTGTCGTTCAGTCCCTCGCTGTCAGTCTTCAAATGGTGAACCCAACGTTGTTCCTTATGCATTATGAATCTTGATGTACAGAGTCTCCAGGACTACCCATGCCGCGGTCCCCCGCCATAGTAATATGGCAGGGGGAATTGGGTGGCGGACGGAGTCGGATCACAGGCGATCAGCCCGTGATCCTAATGGGTCCCCAAATCTATTCAAGTACTCATTTTTGCTTCTTAAGAAAACGCGTGGATTGCTCCATACCCTGGAGGATCTAAAAAACCTTTAGTTCCTTGAAAGACATATAAACTCCCAGACCACCCTAAAGATGGAATATGTACTTTTTTTGGTCCTGAAGAAGGTGATAATAATTTGGTTTCACAGAAATGCACGTAGGCCAGTGACAGGCATCTGAGAGCCCCACCCAAGAATCAAGTCAAGGAAGGAACTATCTATAATCAAAGTGATGGACTTGTGTTTGTGTTTAAATTGTGGAACTTACTGACATGACAAACAGAACTAGCGAGTAGGACTCTTGCTCAGATGTATTTTTATTGTTAATTTGTTTGTGTGGTATGATAGTTGTTATGTATGAGAGAAATGAAAGGTGAGAATAGAAGAATGATGGAGTAATCTTTTGGGGATTACCAAAATACAAATCACTGGTTAGAAAAGTCAAGGCATGCCTTTTTCTAATTGAAAAAATAATTTGAATTTGTTTTATGTAATTTGTTTGCTAATATAAATCCCCAAAAATTGTGAAAATATAAAAACTTAATATATAAAAATATTTTTGATAAATGAACAAAACTTAAAAGAAAGTTAATTTCTGTGCTTCTATGATGCAAGGTAAATATTTTGATTAGAGTCACTACCATTTGAGAAATCAGACAGGCTTGAGAAGAGGCTGTTCTCTTTGTGTATCCATACCCACCTTCATAGTTAGGGTTTACCCAGTATTTTTTATTTCATAATGATATCAGCACCATTAGGCTCTGCAGTTCAAAAGCTGACTGACTCTTGGTCCAGCCATAGCGATCATAATCCCCTAATGCTTGAATTGATTCACAGCTTTGAAACATATGGCAGGCAGGGAAGTAGTATTTCAAATTCTTTTAGTAGCTCAATATACCAAGCATGCAGGCTGAAATGAGCAACCAAAGATTTTTTTTGACAGCCGGTATGCAGAGTGTGCAGATGAGATCCTGCTTTATTTGGATATGGAAATACAGGATAGAGCTTTTAAAGATGCCTTTGATAAACTAACAAAGCATCTATATAATAGCTTAACTATTAACAGCAGGCCTAAAGGTGCTAAGGAGATAAGGTGGTTCGATGGTACATGTTCTAGGGCTTGCTGGAATTTAATCCATGACCTTAAGCAATGCCAAAGGGAAGATTCAGTGGTTAGGACCTGCAGGAGGGCCTACAAATATGCAATCAAACAGAGGAAGAAGGCCATTAGGGCCCAGGCATTAGAGGCCTTTGATCAGGTAAGCGTGCTGACAGTCATATAAAGTTCAGGGGAGCGGTCAATAGTTCTTTTTTTTCAGATATGGTAAACCCAAGAATAGTTGGCACTATAGCAGCTGGAAGATATATTTTCCATTTAGAAGGGATGTATAGTGGTGATGATGCAAGAGGGTCTGACGTATAGTGGGCCCTTGCACAAATACTGTCCCATTGCTTTTTAATATTTTGGAGGTACACAAAGCTATCTTGCCCACAGACAGGGGAATGCGCTGGGTCCGAATGGGGTCCAGGCAGATCTGTACAGAGCTGCCAGGACACTGACATGAGTATTTATTACGGCCTGTTCTTGTGACCCCCCTACTTCCTGGTCAATAGTTATTAGTATACCTATTACTAAAAAGGGTTTGAGGAACAATATTGTGCACTATTGACCAATTTTGCTCTTAATGCCGGGTGAAAAAATATGAGGAAAGTGGTCCTGGTACGGATAACCTTCTGGCTAGATAAGTTTAAGAAAAACCAAAGGAAATGATGGACGGAGCGTTGACAATACAAGCACTCACCGCCAGTCAACTGATCTGGGTTTCATCCATCACCGCTCTTTAGCCCACTCTGCCACCCCAGTTCAGACATGGCCATATGCAAATCAGTCTGACCCTGTGCCTCATGAGAACAGTCCAGCCGAACTGCCAAGCCATGCCTTCGCTGGACCAGAAACAAGCTACGAGGATGCGTTTCTGGCATTTCAGCTTTCTTCAGCCCGGATTGTTTGAATCCAGTGGCAAAGTGAGCAAGGGACTCACGTCTGAGCATACCCTGCCAACTTATGGCGAACAAAGAAAAACCAAAGGAAATGATGGACTGAGTGTTGACAATGCAAGCACTCACCCCCAGTCAACTGATCTGGGTTTAATCCATCACCGTTCTTTAGCCCACTCTGCCACCCCAGTTCAGATATAGCCATATGCAAATCAGTCTGACCCTGTGCCTCATGGGAACAGTCCAGCCCAAACTGCCAAGCCATGCCTTCCCTGGACCGGAAACAAGCTACCGAGGACCGGTTTCTGGCATTTCAGCTTTCTTCAGCCCGACTTGCTTGAATCCAGTGGCAAAGTGAGCAAGGGTCTCACGTCTGAGCATACCCTGATAACTTATGGCGAACAAAGAAAAACCAAAGGAAATGATAGACGGAGCATTGACAATACAAGCATTCACCCCCCGTCAACTGATATGGGTTTAATCCATCACCGTTCTTTAGCCCACTCTGCCACCCCAGTTCAGATATTGCCATATGCAAATCAGTCCAACCCTGTGCCTCATGGGAACAGTCCAGCCCAAACTGCCAAGCCATGCTTTCCCTGGACCGCAAACAAGCTACCGAGGACCGGTTTCTGGCATTTCAGCTTTCTTCAGCCAGGACACTGACATGAATATTTATTGTGGCCTGTTCTTGTGACCCCCCTACTTCCTGGTCAATGGGTATTAGTATACCTAATTTTAAAAAGGGTTTGAGGAGCAATATAGTGCACTATTGACCAATTTCGCTCTCAGTGCCGGCTGAAAAATTATGGGGAAAGTGGTCCTGGTACGGATAACCTTCTGGCTAGATAAGTTTAAGATCATGTAAGACCTACAGTACAGTTTTAGACAGGGCAAAGGGATGCTAGATCAGTGCATTATCATATATTTGGTGATGTGGAAATATACAATAGCCAAGAAGGGATCCTTGCATATGTATTTATGGATCTAACATCTTCATTCAACCGTTTTAATAGATCCAAGTTATAGTTGATTCTTCTGAAACTGGGCCTGGAGATAGACCTAGTGACTTTTTTACATTTTGCCCATATCAACACCAAGTCCACAGTGAGATATAATGAGGATGGTTGTGTGTCAGCATCCTAGGATGTCAAGAAAGGTGTCAGGCAGGGGTGTATTCTTGCTCTACTGATGCTCACGCTGAATATCAACAAGCTATAGGACGTTCTCTTAGCAACTAGTAAAGACATCCCGACAACTGACTCCAAACCCATTCCCCTACTTCCGTATGTAGATGATGCAGTGTTGTTTGCGAGGACAGGTGTAGGTCTTCAACACATTTTTGAAGTTTTTATAGATTTTATGGACTCGCTCAACCTTGCAACCAATTTTTCTAAATCTCATAACATGACAATCCGCACTAAGAGGACTGTAGGTGGAACGTCTACCGCAGGGGGTAGAATTAACTAAAGTTTCAACCTGTTCTTATTTAAGTGTGCTGTTTGAGGAGAATGAATCTTGGGTTGCACAAAGAGCAGACAAGGAGAACGTCTTGGCAAGGGCAGTGGTATCTTCCATGGACTTTGCAAAAAGACTCGGGGAAAAAGCCTGCACCTGTAATCATAAAGCTCGCAGCCGTTTTTTGGAGCAACTCGTGTCTTTCACAGAACCTGCTTTTTGGGACATCAGCCAAACACCGGATTCACCGCCGCATGCTGACAGGCGCCGGGACTGCGAGACCCAGTGATCACCGCGCATCACCCATGCAGCGCACCTGGTGTGTCTTCCCGCCCCCTGCTTCTGTCCATTTACGGCTTGCAACCCCCGCTTCACGGGAGCCGCTCGCAGCTGTTTGTTGGGAGCAACTCGTGTCTTTCACAGAACTTGCATTTTGGGACTTCAGCCAAACATCGGATTCACCGCCGCATGCTGAGAGAGGCTGGGACTACGAGACCGAGGGATCACCGCGCATCACCAACGCAGCGCACCTGGTGTCTCTTCCCGCTCCCTGCTTCTGTCCATTTACGGCTCGCGTCCCCAGCTTCGCGGGATCCGCTCGCAGCCGTTTGTTGGGAGCAACTCATGTCTTTCACGGAACTTGCATTTTGGGACTTCAGCCAAACATCGGATTCACCGCCGCTTGCTGACAGGGGCCGGGACTGTGAGACCGAGGGATCACCGCGCATCACCAACGCAGCGCACCTGGTGTCTCTTCCTGCTCCCTGCTTCTGTCCATTTACAGCTCGCGGCCCCCGCTTCGCGGGATCCGCTTGCAGCCATTTGTTGGGAGCGACTCATGTCTTTCACTGAACTTGCATTTTGGGACTTCAGTCAAACACCGGATTCACCGCCGCATGCTGACAGGGGCCGGGACTGTGAGACCCAGGGATCACCGCGCATCACCAATGGAGCGCACCTGGTGTCTCTTCCTGACCCCTGCTTCTGTCCATTTACGGCTCGTGGCCCCCGCTTCGCGGGAGCCGCTCGCAGCCGTTTGTTGGGAGCAACTCGTGTCTTTCACGGAACTTGCATTTTGGGACTTCAGACAAACACCAGATTCACCGCTGCATGCTGACAGTGGCCGGGACTGCGGGACCTAGGGATCACCGCGCATCACCAACGTAGCGCACCTGGTGTCTCTTCCCGCCCCCTGCTTCTGTCCATTTACGGCTCGCGGCCCCCGCTTTGTGGGGGCCGGTTGCAGCCGTTTGTTGGGAACAACGCGTGTATTTCACGGAACTTGCATTTTGGGACTTCAGCCAAACACCGGACTCACCGCCGCATGCTGAAAGGGGCCGGGACTGCGAGACCCAGGGATCACTGCGCATCACCAATGCAGCGCACCTGGTGTCTCTTCCCGCCCCCTGCTTCTATCCATTTACGGCTCGCGGCCCTCGCTTCGCGGGAGACTCTCGCAGCCGTTTGTTGGGAGCAACTTGTGTCTTTCACGGAACTTGCATTTTGGGACTTCAGCCAAACACCAGATTCACCGCCGCATGCTGACAGGGGCCGGGACTGCGAGACCCAGGGATCACCGTGCATCACCAATGCAGCGCACCTGGTGTCTCTTCCCGCCCCCTGCTTCTATCCATTTACGGCTCGCGGCTCCCGCTTCGCGGGAGACTCTCGCAGCCGTTTGTTGGGAGCAACTTGTGTCTTTCACGGAACTTGCATTTTGGGACTTCAGCCAAACACCGGATTCACCGCGGCATGCTGACAGGGGCCGGGACTGCGAGACCCAGGGATCACCGCGCATCACCAACGCAGCGCACCTGGTGTCTCTTCCCGCCTCCTGCTTCTGTCCATTTAACCACGCCCTTTAACGCAAACGCGGGACGCGCGCGGGCGTACGCCGGGCTAAGCCCGGGCAAAGGGCGGGCCGTTTGAGGCCGTTCAAGAACGGTCGATACCGGGACCGGGCCATCCCCCTTGAATTGACTTGCAAAGATTGGAACTAATTTATTGGGTGAGGATGACCATGAGGGAGACGAGGAGCAAAAGCACCTTGGCAGCAGCTGGAGCTGCCAAAGGTACGTTGGAAAATGATTTTGCTAAAGCTGGATCACAACTGATCGAGGAAATTACGGTCCTAGTTAGGCGCATTTCACAAGAATTAGACTGGGCGAGGAGATCTTATATGGGCCCCTTGGCACAGGCTAAGTCGCCTGCCAACAGAGCTGACCATATACTGAACACTGAAAACATTGAGCCCAACAATGAGACATCTGATGTCGGTGATTCCCCCGCGAACCCAGATACATTAAATTCGACCTCATTAAGCAGTGCAAAGGACCGCAGCGAATATGTAGACTTGAGCATGCTAAATCTGCCACTGATCCAACCCCACCCTATTCCACTCCCTACCGTAGTCCTCGCTACCGATGTCAACACTGACTAAGGAATGGTAAATAATCAATTGCAGGGGGAAAGGGAAGGAGCTATTCCCAAAAGGAAAAGAGAAGTCCAAAACAAAGGGAAAAGGAAGGCAAAAATTCCCAAGCCTAACCCCACCTCCGAAGTTAATAGACCTGGCCTAACCTTTACAAAGAACAGGCCCATTGACACAATCGAGGCAACATCATCCGAGATAACGCTTGTAGAGGCAACAGAACACAACAACATGAACCCCCTTGATACCTCTAGCGAGGATATTACCCTTGCAGACATAGGCGCTCTTATGAGGTCCCTACTAAGCCCTTTAGAAGCATGGTTAACTAAGATGGAAGCCAGGCCAGTGTCCATAGAGAAATCGACGGTGCAGCTAGCCGATAGCCTAAAAGCAGACAGAGGGGGCGCAGAGACAAAGAATTAGACGGATGTCCCAGCCACCACCAAAATGGACAATAGGGTAGTCCCTGCGGTACAAAAGGCTAAACCAACCCCCTCCCCCCCAAAGCATGATCAAGCAATCTAAGGCCAAGGTAGCCATTTCCAAACAACCCACAAACCAACAAGTATCGCATCCCCCCCAAAATAAGCCTAACCAGACCAAAGACAATACCAATGTTTCCAACGAGCCCCAGAAACCATCAGTATCAACAGTCAAGGCACCAGGGATTCCTAAGAAGTTCAGAGCAGTGTACTTGCCTCCGGAGGGGAGTCCTTACACAGTAATTCTAGCAGGGGTTCTTGAGCTGCAAACCACCTTTAAGGAATCAACTGCCTCTTTGAAGAATAAGGTGGTTAGTTGGCTATCTATGCATAGACCTCTCCCGCAAGGTATAACTAGCGAAGTTCTTATGGTTAGAAGGGTTCCATGGGTAGGCAGTTCTAAGAAAATCATCTATGGAGATTGTGTCCTGATTAACTTTAGAGATCCCAGGACCGTCTCCTACATCTGTGGATGGCTCCCCGATGTCCAAGGGACCAACATCAAGTCCCTACCCCTCTCCTTCTTCTACCCCCGTTGAACTGCGTAAGGGATGTGGAGAGATGGAGTAGCTTCTCAGAGAGGGGGGGCGGGTGGGATCATAGTGGGAGAAGAAATTTTAACTACCCTAGAAGCAAACACCAAGCAAATTTTACAACAAATTCGGAGGAGGAGGGTTGGGAAACTTATCATGGGAGGGGAGGCGATTGGGGGGAAGAAACAGAGGAGACTATTGTCCCACAGTCCATCAGCCCATATAATTTCCCACATTCAACAGGTACAGCGAACTAGAAATGGTGGATTGACAGTTAAGGCGCAATGGCAGGGAGTACTACCTTTGCCACAGAGAAGGTGAGAAGATAACTGCCACACCTCTTAGATCAATAAGCGATTCATTGATAGAGACAGAGCAGTCTGTCGAACCGTGGCACAGTAGAGAGTTTAACAAAACCATCGCTGAGCCGCCCAGTAGCAGCAGGGAACCAGGAGAAGCACTAGGAGTTTTGGCTATAAAAACAACGCCCCTGGGTAACTCAAACAATCACACTCCCTCTTCCACTCCACCCTTAAACCCAAGGGCACCATTTTTGAAAATAATATCATGGAATGTGGCAGGCCTGGGAAATTAGTTGGACCAACAGGATTGGATTTCGTTTATTGACTCTAAAGACATATGCCTTTTTCAAGAAACCTGGGCGAGGGATGAGCACTCTCCCCTTGGTTTTGCGACATTTTCCATTCCTGCGAAATGGGGGGGCAGGGGACGTCCGTCTGGGGGCCTTGCAGTATGGGTGGCAATCCATCTGGGATGCCAGGCTACGTGACTCCCCTTGGCCTCAGAGGACATACTAGTTGTGCTGCTTGAATGGACCAACTCCCGTAGACTTGCCTTGATAAATGTATACTCCAGACCAGTAAACATATCACGAGAATCACCCACTATTGGGAAATTGTCAGCTTTCCTTAACGAACTCCCCACGGGGATCCCATTTGTGGTGGGTGGGGATCTGAACTCACACTTTGAGCCTCTTGCAGGCCTCCTGGATGCGTCCTACCTAGAGGAGGATGCTAGATGGCTAGTTCCCCCAACGGCAGCTCCTCCCCCTAGAACATGGACCCCACTTGCTCTGCAGATTACCGCTCTGACCCTTAAACATGGACTCAGGGCGTGTAATGGTCGCACCAAATCTGATAATCCTAGCAAATATACTTTCAATAGAGTGGGCAGGGAGTCAAGAATAGACTATGTCCTAGTCCAACTGTCCTCGTGGTCGCATATTATTGATTTTAGGGTGTTAGATAGAGGAGATAGTGACCATAACGCCCTAGAATTGGATTACGCTGTCCCTGGCAAGGAGAGTAGGGACAATGCTACGGCAGTGACAAATTCAGGCCTTCTCCTTGAAAACAATAGAAAGAGAGTAAGGTGGGAAAAATTGGCTACCAGCAGATAAAAATTAGCCAGCCTTTATACAAGACTCATTCCAATACTAGAAAAAGTCGGTTCCCTTAGTTTGGAACCCAGCTCACGGTAAACACACAAATTATTGTGGCGGCACATGAGGAACTCGTTAGGACCTTGGCGACAGACCTCTTCTCCAAGGCTCACAGTAAAGGTGCCAGCCCCCACTGCTCCACATGGTACAATGCCATATGTCGCAAGGCAAAGGGGGATCTCCTGTCTTCTATTAAGGAGGGCAAAAGCAGACTGGAGATACAGATCAGAAGATGGGAATACAAGAAACTGGTCAATAATGCTAAGATGGAATGGGACCAGGATAAATGGGAGGAACTTTCTAGCTCTTTAGCCGTTAGGGACTCCCGCAAGTTCTGGCGCATTGTTAACACGGGGTCTGAGGGCCTATCATCAGCAATAGAACCTAATATCGCACCAAGTGTATGGCAAGAACACTTTCAGTCCCTCTATACAGAGGAAAATGAGGCCAAATGTTATTCATCCCCATTCGTTGCTAACTATCTAGAGGGGGACCTCTTTACAGAAAAGGAGGTCAGAGTTGCGATTGCGGGCCTGCCATTGGGCAAAGCGCCGGGGTAGGACGGTCTTCCAGGCTACCTGTTTAAACAGGAGCCTGATGTATTGGCTCCCTACCTACTGCTAATGTTCAATGCGGTTTTGAAGGGCATGGATGTGCCTTGCACTTGGCTGGGAGCAGAGGTTGTTCCTATATTCAAGAAGGGTTTGCCTTTGCTCCCAGACAATTATAGGCCCATCAGCCTTATAGACGTGTCTCAGAAGCTTTTTGGGGGGCTTATATTAGATCGGCTTCAGAACTGGCTGGAGGAAAGTGCTACTCTGAGCCCATATCAGGCGGGTTTTAGAAGGGGGTATCTACAACTGACCCGATATTCCGTCTAAACCTCATCTATTGGAGGACCGCACTATTCGAGGGGGGCAGCTTGTACACTGTGTTCGTGGACTTGCGAGCCATGATGTTTGCGGATGATGTTTGCGGACGACACCCTCCTGCTGTTGAAACCCCTATGGGAATCCAAATGGTACTGGATGGGTTTTTGGAATTCTGTACGGAGAGGGGACTTGAGTTCAATGCCTCTAAAACTAAATATATAATCCTAAACCCCACTCCCTCAACATGCCCTAACCCCTTGCTTGGCTCAGTCCGATTAGAGAGGGTCTCCACATTCGAGTATCTGGGGGTAAACCTAAATGAGAAAATGACCTGGGTAACACATAAGACCAAAGTCAACATGAAACTGGTGCAGCTAGCGGGTGGCATTTCAAGGATGGTGAAGAACTCTACATACCGCCCACTCGGTCCTTTTATCCAAATCTACAAATCACAGGCCCGGGGGCGGTCACATACGGGGGTGAACTGTGGGGTCACACCTCTGCCCAAAAGCTGACGCTTACGGAAAACAAATTCATCAGGCAGTTGGTAGCTCTCCCAAGTACGCCGTTGTTTCCTCTGAGACTGGACTTGGGCATCAGGCCAATCGCAGATGAATTAGGACTCAAGCCATTAACCTTTTGGCGACGACTGTGGAGCAGCAAAGAACTCATTAACTACAGGACTGAGCTCCAGGAGTTTTTAAATATATCAAATGTTGCCCACATCCCACGGTTAACTTACATAAAAATGTCACTTGAGACCCTAGTTCTATCAGAACTCTGGACTGACCGGGTAAATGCAAGCACCAGGATCTCACGGAAAGTACTGTCAAAAGCTTATTATGAACTAAAGCTCACCGTTGCCTTGGATGCCATGCGGGCGGGTTCTCTAACAAACCTATTCATTTAAAGTAAAGACTCTTATTCCTTCGAATGTGTTTTGCATTGTAGTGTAGTTCCTATTTTCCCAATAGGCCCTGCGCATTGGAATAACATAAACAGTAGTATCGACGTAGAAGTGCGGATCTTCCAGGCCTCCACTGACTATGCTAAACTTAATTGGGGTTGTTACCAAGTAGCTCAGAGGTCACTGGAAACTTTCTTGACTGAATAGGAAGTGATCA
Source organism: Lissotriton vulgaris (assembly GCF_964263255.1). Taxonomy (NCBI): domain Eukaryota; kingdom Metazoa; phylum Chordata; class Amphibia; order Caudata; family Salamandridae; genus Lissotriton; species Lissotriton vulgaris. The sequence goes on along the minus strand of NC_141696.1, from coordinate 454,823,180 downwards.
GCTTCCCTGGCACAGCCAAGAAGGGATTCAGTTTTCCAACAACCATGCAACATGACAACTTTGCTCCTCAGATCAAGAGTCAATCTCTAGGGTCGTGTGAAACAATAGACAGTTATTTTACTCAGTCAGTGGTTGTGCAGTTTACTTTCACAATATGTAGAGAATAGAGAGACGGGCGTTTTCAATAAAGGGTAACATTTATTGAACAGTCTTTCTTCTCATACAAGAGAAATGAATTGCCACAATTGCAAGACTTGTTATTATAAAAAGTACGTACAGTAAGATGAGTATTGCGAAATAATACTGTAAAAGCATTGATATGGTTTCTTAGCCATAAAATGGTTTAAAATGAATAAAACATATATACATTCATATATACATTAGGCTAAAATACTCAACTGGTGCTTCTAACTACACCTACCCCAGTGTACCTGACCTAAGCCTAATACTTGGGAGGGGAGTAAGTAAGTAGCTTTAAGTTAAGTTGTTTTTGCCAAGGTTTGCTTCAAGAATTCTCTCTAAGGGTTTAGTCAACACCATACCTCTGGAATAGAATGATGGAGGTCTGGTATCTCCTTCAGGGGGTCGATATCCCAGTCACCCGCAAGGGTAGACTAGAAACGCCGGAGCTGGATTTCTCTGCAGGAGAAAGACAGCGTCTCTTCTCAGCGCGTCGAGGAGGAGGAGGAGGGGCAGCGTCCGCGGGCAGCTTGCATCTGCTGGGCTCTTCAAGGGGGACATCTGTTCAGCTCCTAAGTTCACCACACCATTGTTCGCTAGTTAGCAGCGATAGCAGGAGCGATAGCAGCTATGGTATCATCAGCATGACAGCTACTTCAGCAGCAGCGAGTCAGCTAGCAGCATCAGCGATGGCATTAGCGTAAACAGCAGCGAGACAGCTTCAGCTTCAGCAAAACAGCATTTGCTTAAGGCAATGTTGGTAATATTTATACCTGAAAGGTGCCTTGTTTGACGTAAGTTTTTGGACATAAGACGTCAATAAAGATGTCACTAGGAAGTGATCGTCTATCAGTGCTCATTAGAGTTCTATTACTAATCAAAACATGGCAAGCGGGGATTTCCAGGTTGCTGAGTTTTTATCTTGTTGAAGAACTCGGAGTGTTAATCTAGGAATCTCAGATAGTAACTTCTGCTATGTCATTGCACTAATTGGTTGCAAAGGAAGTGGCAGAGAAAGCGATTCTGAAATGTGGCTCTGTTCGTGTGAGGCCAGAGACGAGTTTCTGAATATTGCATTTGAACGGTTATGCCAATATAGGGAATAAATGGATTTATAGCCGAATAGGGGCATAAGGTCACAGTATCGATCAGGGTCCTAGATTAGAACGCGACACCCACTCCACGAATTCATGTCCATCAAATTACTAAAACTAGAGCAATAAGATGCATGTGTAACATTGCCCACCCCAAAATACATATATGCATTTGAAATAGGCGTATTTGAAATACGTGAACATTTAGGTACTGCACATTTTTGAAGCACAGAAATCATTCAAAAATTAAAGCATATGAAATCAATGAACGATTATGCAAAAAGAATTACACATGAAATATCTCTGAAACAGAAAAAGGGCAAGATAATTTCATCACATATAAATGCATTGCAATAAAATGTGCTAGAGGCTGGTGAAAAGTTATTATGTCTCTAGATGTATTTAAAAATAGAAGTTGAAGCTTCTGTTCTCTGAGAATAGTTTTTACTTTAAGCAAAGAATTTTTCGTGCCAAAAAAAGGGTGAATATTAAAAAGTGTTCAATTCAAAAGAATTAATCCTTGAACGGGGAAATTAGAGTTCCAACGCTTTTTGCAGTTTTTGTTGTTCAAAACTGAAGGCCGAATTCAGAGTTCATGGGAACGCTGTGTGTTGGAATGCTTCTCTAAAGTTATTGTTTCTGTTCGGGTGAGAACATCATATCAGACAGGCTCTCAAAGAATTGGTCTACAAAATCAAGTGACAGTTCGACCAAATTCGATAGTGCTGTAACTTGGCAGGTGTGAGAGTGATTGCTGTCATCAAACTCGGGATCAGCAATGCTCACAGAAGGTCGTACCTGGGTGATGTTGCTTTTGTCACTCGCTCCACTGTTACCAGCTAGTCGTAGCACAGGAGTCTCAACGAATGCCGTCATCAGGATTGGTAGCCGCTGGGGACAACACAATGCGTGAGTCGTTATCGGACTTAGCAAAGTATCGATATCCATTGGTACTGCTGATGGAAGTGAAAGACAGATGTCCAACATGCACTCATCTCCGCATAGCATACATCGTAGTACAGGTAAGATGCAATTTTGCCATATCGGTCTGAATGAAAGGAACCAGGTCATGTTTAGATCTCTCAGCCTGGCCAATCCAAGGACTCTAGTTATTCTGTCCCGGTAGAGAACTGCTAGGATTGTTTCTTCCATTCCCATAGGAGTCATGTCTGAGCTGTGGCTTACCATAACGAAGCAGGAGGGTCAAAAACAAAATCCCTGCTACACCTGTGGCACTAGACATGTTAAGGAGTTGGCTCAACATTTCTACGAAATGCACGGGGCAATTTGTTGATAAAAGGTCATGAACCTCCGTAGCTGTCCTTGCAACTAGGAGATCATACGTCTCTTTTGATGACGTTATGGGCACTGTTGTCTGTAAAAGCACATACTTAATTTTGCTTAAAGTATCAATTCGTATAGAATAGAGATTCAGACGAGGCCAGATGGGAGTCTCTATGTCTCCAGGCCCACTCGGGAACAATGCTTGCATACAGCATTTGACCATGGAAGTTACGCATACAAGATAACTTTTCCCTGGCACAAGGCCACAACATCTGTGATCCGTTCTTAGAATGTAACTCCCATTCGCGAGTTGCATAAAGAAGGGCTCTATTTGCGTTGCGGGTGTGACAAGCTGGTGGCATGAAAGGTTGTTAGAATTACCTTCACAGGCTCCGTGTAAATTAATACCCTGACACAAAAGTATACCGCTTAGTGAATGTTTACAGTTTTCACCACTAAGAAATACATTTTTGTCGCTGTCACTAAAGCATGAATGTGTGTATGGTAATTTCCATGCTGACTTAACATATCCTTTACCCAATCGTTCATACTGGCCAGTAGGTATGTATTCAAGGCACTTTTTAAATCGGAAAGTTGTTATCGGAATTGTGATAATTCTGTGTATTATCCATTCAATGACAGGACTCTCTGACATTGTCAATGGTAATCTCTCAGGTTTTTCGATGCTCAGGATTGTATAGTCTGCTCCTTTCTGTGCCAAGCTGATTTGTTTATCAGTAAGGTTAAAAATGGAAAATAATGACGTTGTGTTGATTAAACGCCAAGGCACATAGCCTGAACGAAGATTTTGCAGCGTCCAGCCTAATTGTACAATAGAATGTAATTGCTACTGGCCATGCTGTAACATTAGCAAGTCTCTGTCTATTATATCAAAGGCAGAGGATACAATATTGTCCAACGAATATATTCTGGAGGACAGAGTCATTAACCCATTGTCCACTACAGAAAGTGATTTTTCCTAATTAATACGATCAATTTCTCGTATTTTTTTCTGCTGTTTCAATTTGTGTGACTTTCCAAGCCTCGTTGTACGCAGCATAGATGCTGGCCGCTATGAAACGTTTTTGACGCTGTTTGCGTGGTCCCATAATAAAATCGCGCAAATCAGCACCCTCTTTAAGTAAAGATAAGTGTTGCTTAATTTCAGCCAGTGTGGATGATCCTAGCCATTCGAGGCAGAGTTTCCCTACACTGTATGTTGTTACTATCCCTGGATGTTCTCTTCGGGAGTATCTAGGGTCTGGTCTGGTCATTTTTTACCCCTGTGTTTTGTTCAGGAATCTATCTTGACAGTTGTTTGTGTCTGTAGGCTAGATTAACCACTTTTCCAATCAGGATGTGTTCTGTTAAAATGTAAAATTTTTGTTACGTCTATCTCAATATCTGTTGTTGCATTTTCAGGTATTGGTTTTGGAATAGACGGTTTGTTTAGGTCTTTGATCTTAGCTAGGCCAAGACAGGAAGTTTGGTGAATTGTGTCATTTAAAAACATCATTTGTTCTGGTACCATGCAGGTTCTGAATAGTGCTTCTAGGCCTTGTACCTGCCAATCTTTCGTACCCCAAATGGTTTTTGTTTCAATGTTATTTTTCCAATAATAAAAACCAAATGTCATCATTTTTTCATAAAATGCTTCTGCATATATTAATTTAGTGTTTGTCAGCATTGTTTTCATTCCTGTTTTATCTAACAGTTTGTAATAAAACGTTTCTGCATTACTGGTGTTAAACCCTGAGAAGTACTTGAATTTCTCAAAGAATGTTTTAGAACTGCTTTTAGGTGGTGTAGCACAATGTTCCCATTGATTATACTTAAAAACATTTCTAGGCGGTGCAGATTTATGCAAATAATGATCGCCATAATGTGTATAACAGAACAACTGTTCATAACTAGACGAACCTTGTAAATAATCATGTTCTGTGAATCTGGCTGACATTACTAAATCAGATATCATGTCATTAATACTGTTAAAGTCCCAATCATCAGAGAATGTACTAGGTTTTACAAAGTCACTTAAGGAAACCTTCAGTTGATGAGGATACTTCAGGATCTCGACCGGACCATAGATCTCATAGTCAGTTTTCTCCCATACTACCCCACCAGGTATTGGAAAGGCTGTGACATTTACTGTTGCCAGTTCTCTTTTCTTCACGTGGGATGATCTGTGTGGTTTGAGGACTAAGTTGATGTTCTGACTTGCTGTGTCCATTCAATTGTAATAAACTTTACTAAAATTAAAACTAAAATTAGGCATAGTAGGAGTATGAGTACCCCTGAAATAATCCAATGCTCAATCAACGGTGTATCCAGATATAATTCTTTGATTAGTTGAAGGAGTTCTGTTGTATTTTCTTTAAAAGTCATTTTTGGTTCTGGCATCACTTCGGGGTTACTTTGATCCTCGGAAAAGTTGTTGAAGTCGATGAAATAACCAGAGGCAGTTCTGTCAATTGTTGGGATTGTTCTTTCAATTTGTCTTTCGGTAGCACTTTCAGATGCCACATTATTGTAGACTGGTGTTTCTTGACAAACTGTTTCAATCTGTGTCTCAAGAGGCACGAGTTCCATGGCATTATTGCATAGTCCTTCTCTGTGCACTGCAGGCTGATCGAATGTGATTAGTCTTTCAGTTTGAACCTCTTGGATTGTTGCAAGTTTGGGTATTCTGTTGTTTCTTGGGAGTCCACTGGGCCTACTGTTGATTATAGGCCACATGCTTGTGGTTTTACCAGGTCGATTGATACAACTCTGTTCTCCTTTTTACCAGCAAGGGGCGGTAGTACTACTGATCTTGTTCTGGTGACTGCCAAGACAGGTAGTGCTTTTCTGTAAGAAGGCCCAAATTCCTTCTTCACCGCTATTTTTTCTCTGACTAGATCCCCAATCTTTGGAATCCAGACAGGTCTTGCTGGGGCTGTTGCTTGTGGTGCCTCGTCAGTGGTATCTGGCTGTTGCTTTAACTTTATGTTGCTTAAGGATTTTCTTGTTTCATTCAAGTCCTGTAAAACAGCCAAACGATCTTTGATGTCAAAGTCTGTTTTCTTATCTTGTACCACTGATAATTGACTATCTAAGTCCTGAATTCTCATTCTAATTCCGAACAATAGTTCATAGGGGCTGAAACCTTTTAGAGAATTTCTTGGCAAGTTATTATGACTGGTCTGGACACTTATTAGATGTTTGACCCACCCAGCGCCTGAACCTAATACCTTCGCTGTTATAGATCACGTTATGTCTCGGTTTTTTCTTTCTACCATACTATTCCCTTCGGGGTGCGACGGACAAGAATACCGCAACCCAATTCCCATGCTGGCCATGGCCTCCCTATAAGCTCGAGAGCTAAAAGTGGTCAGAATGGAACGTGGCAATTGCGTATGTGCCGATAAAGACTCGCAGATCTTTTATAACTGTTCTGGCGTCAGCCGAGCGCTGGAGGCCACATTTTTTAAGTGTGTTTAGCCTTAAGGATGTACAATGGGACGCGTTTCTCTTTTTTGATAGCGCGGATAGATTGCCTGATGCTTTCTATTAGGGCTTCTGACACTACACTGGCCGGTTCTTCACTGCGATCTCTGTTGCAGTCTTCACAGTTTTCTGCAAACTCGTGAATGCCTTCACTCATTTCCGGCCACCAGTACTCTGATTCTAATTCTCTCAGAGAGTCCCTGATTGTTTGGTGTCTCAGACCCAATCCCATATGTGCTTCCTGTGTGAGGAAGCCCCTCCGGTCCCTGTTTGGAATTACCCTATCCCCCACTCCAGGGATTCGAGCAAAAGGAACGGAGTTTGCATCGATTACGTATGCATAATTGAGTGGATAGTTCACGGGTAGTGCTGCACAGTCGCCTTTTACGGTCGTTTTCCCTGCCAGCATGGTTTCCCCGTCTATGCATTTTTCTGTACGCTTTTTTGTGGCTACGGAAGCCGGTTTAGTTGCTTCCGCTGTGGCTGTATTAGCCAATGAATTCCCTGCAACGTGAACGCCATCACGTTGAAGACTCTGTGCGTGTATCACGTGAGTCTTTTGTAGTTCTTTCTGTAAAAGAGCTACCTGTTTCCAGAGCAATTTATGCTTTATTGTGGCACCTGTGTCATCTTTGTAATCGTTTTCAATCCAGCTCTGCAACTTAATATTGTAAGAGCTGACGCAAAAATGAGAATCGCACACGATAAGTGTGGGGAATTCACGTTCTGCATTTTCAAGCGCCATCTTTAAACATCTGAATTCAGCTCTCTGAGCCGAACAGTACTTTACTGATTCCGTTTTTGTTACTTTCGGTCCGAATTTACCGCACAGCCAACGACCTTTAATAATCGCACAGGCTGCATCGTGGGATTTGCTCTCTACGTTGAAATACTGTACAAATCTATCTGTATAGATTATACAGGCGTACTGTGGGAGAGGCAGAAGTTCGATTGGCAGAGGATATTCTTCTTCATATTCTAAATCATTCAGTTCTTCGAATTGCGGGGCGAAATAGTATTTAACATGTTCCGCTCCTAGAGAATCTACACACTGTATCCGTTTCGGATCCAGTGACACTGTAGGCAGGTATACTGGGCTGAATAGCGCCTTGAAGGCCGATTCCGCTGTGAGGATATTAATCCTTTTGCCGTGTGCTAGTTCTCGCTCATTGGCTAATGCAATTTGCACTGCTTTCACAGTTCTTTCTATGTGACTGAATGTTTTTTCTACCTGTGTGTACAAGTGAGATTTAATTGAAATTGGTACCTTTTCTCCCTCATTAGAGGTCAGGTACGTGAATCCGCATCTTCCTGGGATGACTCGGATTACAAGATCGCGTGTGTTATCACGTGTATCTAATTTTGTTTTTGCTAACATGTCTGTTTGCAGTGATCTCAAAATTTCTGTGTGTTTTTGAGTCCAATTGATTTGTTTAAAATCAGGTTTTATTAGTTCGTAGAGAGGTTTAACCCTCTCTGCGTAATTTAGAATGTATGTTCTTCCAAAATTCAGAAAACCTAGTATGGATTGTAAATTCTTCAGCGTTTTTGGAGCTTGGAGTACTGCGCACTTCTCTAAGAAGTTGTCCGCTAGGCTTTTTCCTTCACTTGATAATTCGTATCCTAAGAATAATACTGTCAGATGGGCATTTCGAGACTTTTTAAAGTTGAATTTGTAACTCTCTGCTGCGAACCCAAGTATAATGGTGTTCACTCTTTTCAAGTGAGTATCCAAGTCGTCATCTGTGAGATAGATGTCATCTACGTAAGATAATGCCTCATCATCATATATTTGTAGTAACTCTGTTACTCTAGCTGAGAATAGTCCTGGGCTGTTCTTGAACCCCTGTGGGAGTCGACAGAAATTTTTCTGAGACCCCATTACAGAGAAAGAGGTCAAATACCTGCTTTCTGGTGCAATGTTTTGACAAAAGAAACCATTAGATATGTCTAATGTCGTTTTATACTTTTTCCTAACTATGTTATTTATTAGGGCTGCACTATGCGGGTTTTGTACTGCAAAAGTTTTTCAACATGCATTAAGGTGTCTGTAATCCAAAACTAGACGATATGAATTGTCTGGCTTGGAGACAGGAAACAAAGGATTGTTCATTTGAGAGGTGCATGTTTCAATCACCCCCTGATATTCAAGTTGATCTAAGATCTCCCTGACTTGTTTTTTAGCTTCTTGCCTAATGGGATACTGCCATTGGGCAGTTGGTTCACTTTTTAACTGGATTTTGTGAGGAGGTGAGTCCTCATCCCATCCTACGTGATTTTTACATAATGCCGGTGCCTGGGCTACTGCCCATTTCCTTGCATAAGTATATTTTTTGTGAATCGGAATGTGATTCGAGAAGGCAGGCATAATCATTTCTTCGCCACGAGGGCACTCCCTGACAAACTCTGGGGGCCAATCTTTTTCAGCTAACAGAATATCATAGCCTTTTGAGAGTTTATCCCAAAATAGACCCTTTATTTTCCTAGTCTTATCACCCTCTATACGCAATGTTATTTCGTATATCTTATGGGGCTCGCTAAGTCTGGTGTCGGCAGTTTCAACCTGAATGTATTCATTCGTGTCCACTGTCTCCAGATGACTCATCAAGATCTTGCGGGCTATACTGATTTCTGCTGCACTGTCTAACATTGTCAATGCCCACTCCCCGTTTTTCAACTGTGTCCTCAGTATTCTCGGCATGGTTGATTGCTCTAATACTGGCTACCTTCTTTTTTGAAAATTGAGATTTTTTACTCTGAGCAGGTTCCTTGTCTTTGGACTTGGTGTGCTCTCCTGGGTCTGACCGTCCTCTTCTTTCCGATTTCTGCGAAAAAGATCGAGAGGGACGTGTATCAATACTTTGATATCTTTTAGGCTTTTTCAAATTATTCCTATTTCTAAGGTTATATCTTTTCTCAGAGGGCTCCCTCTGGGGAGACTGGTGTTCTCGAGTAGGAGTTCTTTCCCTCCGTCGAGGAGACCTTCCTTTGGACTGGAAAACTTTTTCCTTGGGAGTGGATTGTTTATTTCCATCCCAGCTCTTTTTAGGAGTGTTTGAATTATTTTTAATAAATAATTTTTCAGGATTTTCGAGCAGTTGGGGCTTTCTGGTTTCCCACCCAAGCTGTCTCTACCTAATTCTTCATAGCATTTCTCTATGATTTTGGCAAGCTCAATTGGCTGATCTGTTATATCTGTTTCCTTCAACTTCTGGCGGATCTCGACAGATGCTGCTTCTCCTTTTATGTTGGCTAATAATATAGCCGAGACCTGCTTGAAGTCTTTCAGTAATTTCATACCAAGAGTTAAGGCAGGTTCTGGACCGTATTCATTTTGAATCTGTTTTAGCACTTCTGGTATTACCTCCATAGACGGAACACCATGTGTTTTTGTGTAAATGGAAGCAAAGACTGTACCCCAAGTGTCACAGTCCTCCACGTGTGGTGCGATTCCCATAGGAAGGCAGATTGTCAAGATTCTGTGTTTCTCAATAGGGGTAGTATCCGGAAATACTGCCTCTATTTGAGTGATTTTTTGTGCTAACCAGAAAGGAATTTGTTCCCGTTTTACGGGTGTTTTACCAAGACATGACTGTATGTTCTGTGGTGTAATTTTATTAGTGTTCCCCTGATGAGGGGTCAGCTGTGGTACATTAACAGCTGGTTGGACTGTTGCAGTCCGCATTACATATTGGACTAATTGCTTATGTATTTTAATTAATGTTTTTAGCTGTACTAACAGCTCTTCTCTAGACATTTTTGCAATGTCCGGATGTGGTGTGTAGCTGGCTAGAACCGGCCACGTTGCTCCTGGTCTACCTAGTGGACCGAGCCTGGTAATATGATCATTATGTTTTAGGGCGCCATTAAACCAGAGCAGGTGCTCTTGGAATTTTAGTGGGATTTCAGTCTCCTCGAAAGGAGCGTACTCATCCGGTGGTTTCTCTATTTTGTAATAGTGAAACTCTTTTGTTCTAGCGTTTGCCACTGGAAAGTTTATCCATGAATAGAATACCTCTGTCTGCCGATATTCGTGTGCCTCTATCACGAAAATTACTGTACCACCTTGTGGTGTCAGTCCGTTTTCTATAAGTTTTAACGTTATAGATTTTCTTAAATGTGCCGGGATGATTATTGCACCCGGTTCAGTAGTAGTGTCGGGACCCTGCTGAGTCGCATCAGTGGTTCCGTTTTCTCCTGGCATTGTATAAATGCAAGGTTTGCAGAGCAGGTCTCCAAGGAGACAAAGATTAGGTGCACAATATTTTGGAACACTGTATCCTTCAACGTTGAATAAACCAGAGCTTTACATAGGAATCTCTTCCTACTGAGTTTGGGCGGATTTTAACCTTTCACCCACTCCAGACGTCTATTGGAGTATTTACGGGAGAAAGGGGTCTGTGTGAAATATGCACGACTGAGTTACTCTAACATCTTCCGTTAGTTTATCGCCTTACCAAACGTTGGGCGCCATGTAGTGTAGTTCCTATTTGCCCAATAGGCCCTGCGCATTGGAATAACATAAACAGTAGTATCGACGTAGAAGTGCGGATCTTCCAGGCCTCCACTGACTATGCTAAACTTAATTGGGGTTGTTACCAACTAGCTCAGAGGTCACTGGAAACTTTCTTGACTGAATAGGAAGTGATCAGCTTCCCTGGCACAGCCAAGAAGGGATTCAGTTTTCCAACAACCGTGTAACATGACAACTTTGCTCCTCAGATCAAGAGTCAATCTCTAGGGTCGTGTGAAACAATAGACAGTTATTTTACTCAGTCAGTGGTTGTGCAGTTTACTTTCACAATATGTAGAGAATAGAGAGACGGGCGTTTTCAATAAAGGGTAACATTTATTGAACAGTCTTTCTTCTCATACAAGAGAAATGAATTGCCACAATTGCAAGACTTGTTATTATAAAAAGTACGTACAGTAAGATGAGTATTGCGAAATAATACTGTAAAAGCATTGATATGGTTTCTTAGCCATACAATGGTTTAAAATGAATAAAACATATATGCATTCATATATACATTAGGCTAAAATACTAAACTGGTGCTTCTAACTACGCCTACCCCAGTGTACCTGACCTAAGCCTAATACTTGGGAGGGGAGTAAGTAAGTAGCTTTAAGTTAAGTTGGTTTTGCCAAGGTTTGCTTCAAGAATTCTCTCTAAGGGTTTAGTCAACACCATACCTCTGGAATAGAATGATGGAGGTCTGGTATCTCCTTCAGGGGGTCGATATCCCAGTCACCCGCAAGGGTAGACTAGAAACGCCGGAGCTGGATTTCTCTGCAGGAGAAAGACAGCGTCTCTTCTCAGCGCGTCGAGGAGGAGGAGTAGGGGCAGCGTCCGCGGGCAGCTTGCATCTGCTGGGCTCTTGCAGGGGGACGTCTGTTCAGCTCCTAAGTTCACCACACCATCGTTCGCTAGTTAGCAGCGATAGCAGTAGCGATAGCAGCTATGGTATCATCAGCATGACAGCTACTTCAGCAGCAGCGAGTCAGCTAGCAGCATCAGCGATGGCATTAGCGTAAACAGCAGCGAGACAGCTTCAGCTTCAGCAAAACAGCATTTGCTTAAGGCAATGTTGGTAATATTTATACCTGAAAGGTGCCTTGTTTGATGTAAGTTTTTGGACATAAGACGTCAATAAAGATGTCACTAGGAAGTGATCGTCTATCAGTGCTCATTAGAGTTCTATTACTAATCAAAACATAGCAAGCGGGGATTTCCAGGTTGCTGAGTTTTTATCTTGTTGAAGAACTCGGAGTGTTAATCTAGGAATCTCAGATAGTAACTTCTGCTATGTCATTGCACTAATTGGTTGCAAAGGAAGTGGCAGAGAAAGCGATTCTGAAATGTGGCTCTGTTCGTGAGAGGCCAGAGACGAGTTTCTGAATACTGCATTTGAACGGTTATGCCAATATAGGGAATAAATGGATTTATAGCCGAATAGGGGCATAAGGTCACAGTATCGATCCGGGTCCTAGATTAGAACGCGACAGCATGGTATGACTCCTGTGTTAACCAGGAAGCTATTTCTACAGTGTCGGTATGGTACGCTACCTTTAAGGTCATTCACAAGTTCCTGGTCTTCGCCCCCGACTACTGAGTGCTGCCCGACATGTGCGCATTTTCAAGAAAATGACTCACACGTGGTATTTTTCTGCAAACCCTACCAAACAATCAGGAAATACTGGCTCATTACCCTTTTCAAAAACATGGGCTTCAGACATTTCTTTCCTGCATATAGAATCCTAAAGACTGATTTGTCCCCCCCGATAGTGTTTGCAGTGGCAAAGTATCTAACGGCAATGTGGCACGTACGTTCACGCTTTTTGAAGGCGGACCTTTAATTCTTTTATTAAATTTTAGCTTGCCAACTGGTTTATGTACCACTGAGGATAATTTGATTTACATTTTAGAGATCAAGTTTTATAATCATTGAGCAAATTTCATATTCTTGTGATGTCTGTATATCTTTTATGATCTTATTGGTCGAAATAAAGATTCATTGAGTTGAGTATAGAGAAAAATGTATCCCTATCGCCGTCTATGGCTGTGATGTGTGTGGGTATAAGAACAAGAAAGACTTACAGGTAGTGGAAAGTACATTTTGGTGTAGGCTCCTTGCTGTCCCATTGCAACCCAGCCTTTACTCTGCATGAAGAGCTTGGCTCAGGATATATTTCTGATCACATTGCAGTTGTGCCTTTAGTGAGCTAGTTTAGAATTTCTACTTTTCCAATTTCCACCATGAATCAACTTTTAAAGGGGACTGTATGGCTCTCGAGGGGGCTATGCGTATCCCATGGTTAACGTATACATCAGAGCAGATGAGATAGCTAGGCTGTTCGGATTTTTACACTAACCCTAGACCTTTAACCCCAACTTACATCTGGAACACTAAGCCTCTGTTTCTGCAGCGGTGGCAGGGGGACAGGGAGGGCAAAGAAACTGCTAAGCCCACTGTGAGAAATTACTTCACAATTAGTCCAAGCTCACAGGTGCACCCCTACTTGTCTCTTGCCAATGATGCTCATAACTGCTTTTTGATAAGATTCAGATTGAATCTTATTCACTGGTTAATTGCCTTTCCAAAAGGCTTTGTGAAACATGATGATTAAATGCCACTTCCATTTGACAACGTTTCTGATCAGGACACTTTGCACTTAACCTTTTTCTGTGAATTTTATCTCTCTTTCTGGAAAAAATATATTCCTCCGCTCTTGAGAACAGGTCATTTTGTTTAAGTAAGGCCAGCAGTTTTATACCTATAAAGTTTATCTTAACCCATGGACCCATCGTCTTACCTGGGGTTGCAAGTTTTTTATCATGAGCTACAAGAATTAGGAGAAATATGCTTGCTGTCTAGCTGGATTTGCACTTTATATAATACATTTTATAAGCTAAATTGTCATCGTATTTGCTTTTAATAATGAGTCATATTGTTTTTTGTAAACATGGTTTTAGGAAAATATAAATGGCCAAATTGTACCCTCTATGTATCTGTAGTCCTTTTACACTGTGTTTTTATAACTGCCTTTTGTTTTTAGTGTTGTGCTTTTATGGCTTCTATTGGCCAAATACAGAGTTCTAAGGTTTTATTGTCACCCAATTATTTTTTCCAGAATTTCACACAGGTTTTAACCAAAGTTAGGAAAGTCCAATTGTCTTAATGTCTTTTATGTCCTTTCTTTCCTTTAGGGCCAGTCCTGGTGACGCCTCCAACCCACATCCAAGATTCTCTACGAACAACAAAGAAACCCAAGGGTAAGTGACGTCTCCTTTACCCTATTGAATAAGGATAGACTAATCATCAAGAAATAAGTCACCTGTCATCCTGTTCTTTCTTGACAAATAAAACAAAGAAGTAGGGTAGTTTTTTGCTTCATTAAAATAAGTACTAATTTGATAAGTCAGGAAAAAAGAATTAAAGAAAGTAGAGTCCCTCGTAGGTACTAAAAAAACTGCTTTCCTTAAAAACATGAAATGTTTTTGGTGGGGGAAGAAGACAAAGAGGTAATAAATAATTTGAAAATGTGAGGAACTTGTGAAAGGTTAGGTTCTTCTGCCCTCCCATGTTCCCCAAATCCAGTTCATTCCTGGCCAAGACACATTTCTCTGGAAACGTCTTGGGGCAACTAGTCATTTGGCAGGCTTTGCCCTAGTCTTCCACTCTGTGTGTAACTCAGGGACGCCATGTGCAAGAAGTTGCCCGTCTTCTTTTCACAGCTGTTACCAGGGCTGGGATTTGCTATCTGCCTTCCAGCAGCTACAGGGTATGTATGGCTGAAAACCCTGGGTCCTTCTTCTCTGCCAACTTCGACAAAGTAAGTAGGTGGGTCTCAGCTCCTTGCGTCCTTGGGAACTCTCGATCACCATGGTCCTCACTTGTGGATTCATTTCTTCTTCTTTGTCCGCCGTTTCTAGATGATGGCCCTTAAAATGACCGCTTTGTTCCCTGATTGGCTCCAATCGGTTCTCTTTACCGAGATCATCTGGTTCAACTGATGTCATAATTTCCTCTTCCGGTTTGGTCGAAAAATGTCAGGTAGGCTGTGGAGCAATTTAAGTGGGTTCAGGTAAATGCATCTCATTTCGAACCTCTGAGAGAATGTTACTTTCTCCTTCATTTATCAGCCTTTAAAAATTGGCTGGGACTTCTTGTAGTCCAAAGAGTAAAACAGTAATTTCAAGAAGACCGTCTGTGGTGGGAAACACATGTTTTTCCTGAACTTCTTTTTTAGAGGTAACTGCCAATGCCTTTTTGTCAAATCTAAATGGGTGATGTATTTAGCCTCTCCTCACTTATCAAGGAGTTCTTTCTTGGTCACTGGGTGCTGGAGGCCTGCAGCCCAAGTGTCTCTTGTGGCATTGGCCGCACACCACACTGCCACACCATGCCTTGAGGGGCATATCAGCTGTGCTCAGGCTCCTTTGGATGTCTGTAATTTTCTGGTCACTGGGAGTAGGAGGAGTGCAACCCCCAGAATCTCTTGCGGCATTGGTGTCACGCCATGCTGCACGCAACACGGCTTGATAGGCATATCAGCTGTGTGCGTGACACGCCTGGCTCGCACCTGGGTTAGTGCCTGGGCAAAGACCTGCCCAAGAGCGTGCCCATCTGTGCCTGTCAGATCAGACAAAGGCTAGGCTGGGCCATATATCTATTCTTTATGTAAGGATCAAGGTATTTTTTCTTTTTTTCCTTGTATACTTTATTGATACCTCGCTTGATCTCTTATACCTTGCAGCAAGGTGTAGCTCCCTGTTGGCCATCTTAGGTAAGCCGAGCAAGTGATTTGCCTCCATTGGTCTATTTTTTGATTCCTATATAAACCACTTTCGGGGGCAGACCATCAACCAATTAGTTAACGTAAGACTATTGTGAGGCTTTATATATTCATCATGTTCTTCTGATATCCTAACTTTTACCATAGGCATCCAAAAATTAGGTAAGTAGAAATTAATGACTGCAGCTACAGTGGGGGACACTGCTATTACTATAGACTCAATTTTAAATAGGGAAGCTAATGTAATCTCTAAAGAGATAGCCCTGACCGAGAAGATGCTTTCCATGGAAGTGGATAAGACTAGCCAGGATTTGTTGTCTTGAGACAATCATGACAATTATGAGGCAGAAAGCGCAATATCTTGTTCCGGCTTCTGAACTGTGCCAACATTACCTACTATGGCCACTAACCTCAAGGCGGACAGTTAATGGCAGATTCAGATGGGCCCCCCATAAAAAGGAAGAAGACTATAGAGTAAAGAATGACACGGTCCCAATTGCAGAACAAGTCTTCCTCAGCTGATAAAACAGATACGGAGAATTCTTTAGACATGTTACTCCCCAGGCTGGAATCTTTTTTGAACGTGCTAATCGCCTACTTTTTGTCGTGGCTGGAAGGCATTGAATTAAACCTGGAGTCTTTCTCTTTACTTGCATCTGCGACCCACATTTATGACATTAAGCCTGCAGCTGTGGGGACCAGCTCTGCAGATGGCACATACATGCTGGATTGAATAGTACCGTTGCTCCTAGGTACATATAATATAACTTAAATCGGGTGAATCATTTGAATAAGTATTTGACCCAGAGTGAGAGCCAATGGTCTGGAAATATTCACACCACTAATGAACCAGATACTATTATTCAGGAGGATCATGTGCCAGGAAGATCATCGTTAAAGCGGACTCAAATTCATTCATTGATTATGAACACACACCCCCAATGCCTGGAGTAGGACTTTTTTCTTCCTTAGAGCTGCACCCTGAATCACCACCCTTGGTGGCAATTTGTCTAGGAGTTCCTCCAATCACCCAAATAACTCAAGAATATATATTGGACTTCATACACAAGGACACCCATTTGTGTGACAGAAATTAAGCAAATGGCCTTTTTTCTTTCTCCCCACATTATTATGGCTACTAGAGTAGGTTGGGTGGGCCTTAGGTTGAGGAAAGATGGGGCAGGGGACTGTACAGTAGTCAATATAAGACATCCTGCACATGCTAAAGCTTTTGTAGAGACTATTTTTATGCAAGTCGCATAAACATCAATTAAGGTTGTCCCCTACAATACTTTTATCCAACTAACTTTGTCCATCATGATTGCCCCAGAAACCCTATCCTAAGGCCAGCTAGTTGAGCCCAGGATGATACTGGTATGTTTGCACTTCCCTTAACCAATAGATTTGATCCCCTTTTAGACCATGATGGGCTAGATGGTAACAAATGACTACCATTTGCTAGAGTTGAGTTGCTGGATCCCAGGCCTGTGTGCCAGATAGGTAATACTTACTCCCCCTTCTTAAACCAACTACCATTACTCCGGGTTCTTCTTGAATGAAGATTTTGTCCTGGAATATAGATGGACTTAGGTCCAAAAGAGATGATGTATTATGGCAGATGTAATCATTAGTTGTCATTTAATTGCTATGCAGGAAACATAGGATACGACTTAAATGCACGGCTCCATTTATATTGTGTAGATCTAAGGGAGGCCTCCTTTTACCGGTCTCACACCAACTCACTCGTAACACCAGAATTATAGAGTGTCAATCAGCTCATCTGTTAGCAGAAGAGCTGTCATTAATTAATCCTCCTCCTCTGCTAGTATAACATTTTTATAATTATTATTGCAGAAATTCTGCCGTTAAACACTGAATAGCACTGGAGAGGTTTCTCTAACAATATATAAAGAGGAAACATTCCCTATAGGAGGCCTCAATTTAGGTGATTGTAACACACATCTTTGTCATTTGGGTTGTATTTCTGTGATGGGTTATGCGGATGCTCTACCTCTGGCTTCCCACTTTGAACGTACGAAATCCAGACATCTTTTAGAACAGGTCTTTGCCGCAAACAATTTACTTTGTCTAGACCAGATGGTAATGGATGTATCCATACCCACCTTCATAGGCAGGGGTTCCTCCAGTATTATTGATTTCATAATAATCTCTGCACCTCCAAGCTGACTTTCTCTTGGTCCATGTGTAATAATCAATGTTGAGGGAAAAGGAAGCCATAATCCATTCCGCGTCCAGAGGTTACAGTAACAATCAGGGGGAAAATGGACCACTTGTCCTTTGAAATCAGGGTCTTTGTTGGATTAGAGCCACATAAAAAACACTCATAAATCATACAGAGGCAAGTGGCTGTATATCTTGATTCTCAGCCTTGGTGTAACGTTACAGCATCAGCATAGGGTTGTTAGATTGTTTGCATGCTGTCTTCCACCCGGAGGTAGACCCACTGATTTTCCAGAAGTGACCAGAGATATAAGAACAGTAAAAAATGTACATTTGCTCAGGTGCTGTGAATTAAATTTCTCTACATCACTATTGCGCAAAAATCTATTCTTAAGAAGGTGATGTGAGAAAGTAAAAACAAATTAAGTGCGATAGTGGACCCAGTTACCAGTCCACCGCACTATTGGGTCGACATGTTTCAGCCTTCTTGTAAATTCTAACGGCTTTCTTCAGGATTGAGGTTCTTAGGTGACTTATTGCAGCCCCTAATTATAGTGGTTAACTTACCACCAACATTGTTAATTCAGAACTGTAGTATCTGGAATTATAAAAAGGAAAGATAAGATATAATCATATCTTAGTTCTTGCATAGGTACTCTATGTATCCAAGGTAATCAGTTTGTATCACTAATGAATTGATAATGCTGTTGCATTTTATTATGCATGTTAATCAAAATAACTTTTTGAATAAACCTTATTAGTCTCAGTTAGGACAGTGTGCTAGATAGCAGAGCTTATATAAAATAAGAGAATATGGCAGATTGTTGAGTGGTATATGCAAACGTGTATTGTTGTACATTATCGAGTCTAGTTAACCTTAAAGAGGGATTCATCTAGTAGGATAATTCACATTCAGCGCGTGGCGTGCATTACATACTTGCTGTAGTGTGCGCCTCTCGGGTTCAGCTCCATTAAGTAAAACTGAGTTTTGACTCTGAGGGCGGCCATACTAATGCAGAAACAAGTTTGTTGCGTTTATCACTAAGGTGTCCGTATGGATGAAAGTTTGATTATCGAGTGCAAGCAGTTTCTATTTTCAGTCATATAGGTTTCATGCAGTTAACAAGGTATTAGTTGTGCAGAAAGAATGAACATTATGAGTTAGCGATGACAAATAGGTGTTTATCTTTATCATATGCTATTACTTCATTCTTCAGGATGCCGCAGAGCGGTAAAGACCTTGTTCTAAAATAGGCAAGATTTGTAAATTCATAGATCTTACCTTAGTTGCTAACCACTGGGGGATGGAAGTTAACAGCTTACCGAAACCGACAAGTCACTGATTTGTTCTTGCTCTGCGCGGCGTCCCAGCCGAGTAGATGGCCCATTTACATAGATATGTCTAATGACAGGGTAGTAGGACTAAAGCGCCCATGTTGGTTGGCAGCTTTTTGGTTGGCATTTCGCAAGATTAGTCTATTTAAAGTAATAAGACCGCTCGAACGGTCTAAATGAGAGCATGTGTATAAAGAACAAATTGTTTCCTGAAAGGTCACCACATAATTACAAGGATGATATTAAATTCATTCATTGATGTCTATTGTAGGGAGTAACCTAATATTTCAGTTAAACACATGTAGATAACCAGGTGTATTTTTTCTGGAACTGATTCTGTATCGACTTGTCAAAATACTTTGTTTGATTACGCGCTGGATTTTTCAGTTGACAATGTGTTGATGACAGGGTATATATTCTCATGGAGCTAATTCTGTGTCAGCTTGTCATAACACTTCGTTTGATTGCGTGCTGGATGCAGCTAGTAGTGACCAAGAGACTTGCTCATGGTTTTACAGCGTGTGCCACGGGATCTTGTCGTTCAGTCCCTCAATGTCAGTCAGTGAACCCAACGTTGTTCCTTCTCAAAAAGGACACGTTCTGCATTATAGGTCTTGGTGTACAGAGTCTCAAGGACTACCCATGCCACGGTCCCCCCGCCATAGTAATATGGCGAGGGGAATTGGGTGGCGGACACAGTCAAATCACATGCGGATCACCACCGCCATGCGGGTGGTGGCGATCAGCCCGTGATCCTAATGGGCCCCCAAATCTATTTAAGGACTCATCTTTGCTTCTTAAAAAAACCTGTGGATTGCTCCATACCCTGGAGGATCTAAAACACCTTTAGTTCCTTGAAAGACATATAAACCCCAGACCCCCCTAAAGATTGAATATGTACTTTTTTGGTCCTGAAGAAGGTGATAATAATTTGGTTTCACTGAAACGCACGTAGGCCAGTGACACGCATCTGAGAGCCCCACCAAAGAATCAAGGCAAGAAAAGAACTATCTATAATCAAAGTGATGGACTTGTGTTTGTGTTTAAATTGTGGAACTTACTGACATGACAAACAGAACTAGCTAATAGGACTCTTGCTCAGATGTGTTTATATTGTGAATTTGTTTGTGTGGTATGATAGTTGGTATGTATGAGAGAAATGAAAGGTGAGAATGGAAGAAAAACAGAGTAATCTTTTGGGGATTACCAAAATACAAATCACTGGTTAGAAAAGTCAAGGCATGCCTTTTTCTAATTGAAAAAATAATTTGAATTTGTTTTATGTAATTTGTTTGCTAATATAAATCCCCCAAAATTGTGAAAATATAAAAACTTAATATATAAAAATATTTTTGATAAATGAACAAAACTTAAAAAAAATTAAAAAAAATACAAATCACTGGTTAGAAAAGTCAAGGAATGCCTTTTTCTAATTGAAAAAATAATATGAAATTTTCATGTAATTTGTTTGCTAATATAAATCCAAAAAACGTGTGAAAATATAAAAAATAAATATATAAAAATATTTTTGATAAAAAAATAACTTAAAAGAAAGGTAATTTCTGTGTTTCTATAATGCAAGGTAAATATTTTGATTAGAGTCACTACCATTTGAGAAATCAGACAGGCTTGATAAGAGGCTGTTCTCTTTGTGTATCTTCAAAGGCAGGGGTTACTGTATTATTGATTTCATAATGATATCTGAACCATTGACCTCCGCAGGGAAGTAGTATTTCAAACTATGTTAGTAGCTCAATATACCAAGCATGCAAGCTAAAATGAGCAACCAAAGAATTTTTTTGACAGCCGGTATGCAGAGTGTGCAGATGAGATCCTGCTTTATTTGGATATGGAAACACAGGATAGAGCTTTTAAAGATGCTTTTGATAAATTAACAAAGCATATATCTAAAAGCTTAACTATTAACAGCAGGTCCAAAGGGGCTAAGGAGATAACGAGGCTCGACTGTACATGTTCTAGGGCTTGCAGGAATTTAATCCATGCCCTTAAGCAATGCCAAAGGGAAGATTCAGTGGTTAGGACCTGCAGGAGGGCCAACAAATGTGCAATCCAATAGAGGAAGAAGGCCATTTGGGCCCAGGCATTAGAGGCCTTTGATCAGGTAAGCGTGCTGACAGTCATATAAAGTTCAGGGGAGCGGTCAATAGTTCTTTTTTTTCAGATACGGTAAACCCGAGAATAGTTGACACTATAGCAGGGGAAGGATGTATTTTCCATATTGAAGGGATGTATAGTGGTGATGATGCAAGAGGGTCTGACGTATAGTGGGACTTTGCACAAATACTATCCCATTGCATTTTAATATTTAAGAGGTACACAAAGCTATCTTGGCCACAGACAGGGGAATGCACTGGGTCCGAATGGGGTCCTGGCAGATCTGTATAGAGCAGACCCCATGACCTGGGCCAGGACACTGACATGATTATTTTATTGAGGCCTGTTCTTGTGACCCCCCTACTTCCTGGTCAATGGGTATTAGTATACCTATTTTTAAAAAGGGTTTGAGGAACAATATAGGGCACTATTGACCAATTTCGCTCTCAGTGCCGGCTGAAAAAGTATGGGGAAAGTGGTCCTGGTACGGATAACCTTCTGGCTAGATAAGTTTAAGATCATGAAAGACCTCCAGGACAGTTTTAGATAGAGCGACGGGATGCTAGATCAGTGCATTATTCTATATTTGGTGATGTGGAAATACACAATAGCCAAGAAGGGATCATTGCATATGTATTTATGGTTCTAACATCGGCATTCAACCATTTTAATAGATCCAAGTTATGGTTGATTCTTCTGATTGTGGGTCTGGAGATAGACCTGGTGACTTTTTTACATTTTGCCCATATCAACACCAAGGCCACAGTGAGATATAATGAGGATGGTTGTGTATCAGCATCCTAGGATGTCAAGAGAGGAGTCAGGCAGGGGTGTATATTTGCTGTACTGATGATCACTCTGAATATCAACAAGCTAGGGGACGTTCTCTCGGCAACTAGTAAAGACATCCCGACAACTGGCTTGAAACCTATTCCCCTACTTCCGTATATAGATGATGCAGTGTTGTTTGCGAGGACAGGTGTAGGTCTTCAACAACTTTTTGATTTTTTATGGATTTTATGGACTCACTCAACCTTGCAACCAATTTTTCTACATCTCATAACTTGACAATCCGCACTAAGAAGACTGTAAATGGAAGGTCTTCTGCAGGGGGAAGAAATAACTAAAGTTTCAACCTGTTCCTATTCAGGGCTGCTGTTTGAGGAGAATGTATCTTGGGTTGCAGAAAGAGCACACAAGAAGAACGTCTTGACAAGGGCAGTGGTGTCTACCATGGACGTTGCAAAAAGACTCGGAAAAAAGCCTGCACCTGCAATCATAAAGGTGTATAGAAAAATGTGTATCCCTTTTGAAGTACCGGGTTTTTAAGAACCCAGCGGTGCCAGAGAGAACCCCCAAAGACTTCGAGTCCTTCCTGTTTCAGACTACAGAAACACAGAGTCTTCTTGGTGAAGTCAAAGATCGTATTTATTGGCTGCAGCCATTAACAGGTATCCTAGAAGTACAACAGCATGTATGTTCTCAGGAGACTGCTCAAATTTACAAAGCCAGCCTTCTCCTTTTATACAAAATATTATGCTTCAGGCAAACATTCCTTATTTTACAGTTGACCATACACATATTTTCACTACAAAGAAAAAGCAGAGTCACGATGACAAGCCCACATTTCAGTTTGTCCAGTCCATAATAAATTACCCGGCAAGGCCCAGAACTTTCATCAGATATTGACGGACCTTCAATAAAAACAGGCACCTCCTCCTCATAAAGCAGGTCATAAAGAAGAAACAGGGACAGGTGTGTGTAAGATTAGGCATGGTTTGTGTGCGATGAAGGGTTTATGACATGTTGTGCCTTGATACTAATCTCATTCGGCCACTGGGAAAAGAACTGGCCGAACAGGTTTGGCTTCAGGCAGTGGACTCAGCTCGCCCAGGTCACAGAGGAGTCAGCGAAGGCATACGTGTCCTTCAGATCGAATTTAGCCTTAGTTATTTGGCTATGTGAGGGCAATCACAATATGGCTGCCGCTCACAAAATGGAACCCGAGGGTTCAGGATGAAAACTTCGATTTCAGGGTGATTTTCGTCACTCGAACATGACGACAATGCTTATGCATAGTATTTAAGTCATTACCGGTCTGCTAGTACCAAAATCGTCATGATACGACGATGTTTATGACACGGGTTAGGAAATTTCAGTACCACAGTCCCTCCTTTTTCCCTTACATAGGCAAAAACCTATACTCATGCTAATCTGAGTCCAGGTCTATATCCAAAAAGTCATTGAGATTTTGCTCTAGCATCATCCTACTACTTAGTTCGTTTCTTGATACAGGTTTCTTTACACATGATGTAGCACAGAGGCCACATATTGCAGGAGCACACTGTATACACAGACAGAACAGGAAAAGAATGGCTAAGATCATCCCAATGACTATAAGAATCTTCCATCCCTAGGCGGATATCAGTTCCCAGAACCACCCCATCAATGACCAATCTCCTTTATCCACATGAATAGATTCGGAGATCTTATGCAGTTTGGAAATGGCCTGGTAGACTGTCGGAGAGTTATCTGGGATGAACACACAGCAACTTGATTGGATCACTTTACATACCCCACCTCGGTCTGCAAGTATGACATCTAACGTGACCCTGTTCTGAAGAGTCATAAGGCTATCCGACTGGAGCTCAGCAGTCAAATTACTAAGGGCACCGGCAGTTTCAATCACAGTGCATTCAACCACCCTTGTCAATTGCCTTATGATCCTGCTGTTCACCATAGGCCCCCAAAACGGCAGAAAACCCTTTACAAAATCTCCGAATTCTTGTCCTGCAGTGTCTTCTTTACTGATGACACCTCTAACTATCCTTGTTCTATGGTAATCTTCCGCGGCCGTGTAGGTGGGAGGCAACAGAAACGAGACAAAACATGTGCCCGAGAAGTCAGGGGGCAAGCATGTATAGGCCCTATCATGGCAGATGAAATAAGTACACATAGCTGCTAGGAACGAAGGGGAATTTAGAGATGCAAAAACATATGTTTCAGTGCAGACGCTCTTCCGCAACTGAGCTCTGGGATTTTTGCCATTACCTTGCAGACATAGGTGACCCTGATGGGGTACAATCAAAATTGAGGAGGATCTCTTTGCTCGCTGGTTCTCACTCAAAGCAAATCCATATTTTGTTATATTCCATCTAACGTAAGCTTGCAACTCATCTTTAGGAATCGTTCTGTACGAGTCAATTGTTCTGCTCATATTTGCAATTCCTACTACCAATGCTTTGTTGCTTGAGTTACTTTTCGTGGAACGTGGGGGATATGGTTCGATGGCATATATGAACATAGTTTGAAATGCACACAATGAACTATTGTAGCTAAATAGTAAGACCAAGTATGGGATACCCTTGTCTGTTGTATGAGGCATAAGACCACACACCCAGCAGTTAGTTGTGTTTACTACTAGTTGGTGTTGGTGTAAAAGCTGAATGAAAGAGTTATTAATAAACTCTAATCTTCTAGAGGACTCATGTTCAGGCAGAGGGTGAAAAGAGTGCGAGGAAACAGTAGGAGGAGGCATGGGCTGTGTAGTGGGTGCAAATGCCACCTGAAAGGTGACTAAAACATATCCTATTAAAAACGTCATTACACCAAGCAACATGAAAATACAAAATATCAAAGATTTTTTCTTCGTCATCAATATACACATTTGGTCTTTAAAGTTAATTTGTTTGGCAGGTCTCTCCATCTTGAAAAACTCCATCCTCTCTAATTTGCTGCCCGCGGTGGTATGGTGTTTCTGCTAAAGAGTGCTTCTGTCAGTCCAGGGCAACACCCTTAGACCAACCAGAACTGTTGACCTAACGTCTTCAGCTGCACTCCAAAGACTTGGGCAACCGCGACCCTAGCAGCAGAACCGGATGGGGGTTCGAAAAGACAAAAATGAGCAAGTTTCTCAGAAGAGAGAGCTGCACAATCAAAAAGTAAAAAGAACTATTTTATTTGTCCATAGTCATAGTTCTCGGCCTCAAATTGTAAAGGTTTCTTCCAGGTGCTGTCTGGTCTTGGAATAAAAGTTCAGGCTTTGTAGTGTTCAATCGAATTGACGGAGGCACAGCTTCTTGCAAAATGTTGTCGCTTTCCTGTTCAGAAATAGTTCCTTTTACACGTGCATCGCTAAAAGGTAGAAACGAGGCACAGTCTCAGTTTCAGAATCAGCGATCCCCTCCTGGACCACGCGGTCGTACGGAAGAGGCAGAGGGACCCTCTTACAATGAATGCCGTGGATCCAGTGTTTCTTCCCTTCCATTCGAACAGCTGATCTTGTTGAGAGAAGGACTAGATGAGGGCCGGTCCACCGGGGCTGGTCATTCTTTGTTCGCTGAAAAATTTTAATCAGCACCCAGGATCCAGGATCGATCGGATGTCCTGGAGCTTCAGAGGCCTTAGGTAGAGTGTCAAGGACCTGTTGGTTTAAAACACGCAATTTAGCCGTCAATTCATACAAATAATCAAGCAGTACAGGGTATTCGATGTCGCTAAACCTGGTTGGCCTTGGCACTCCCCATATGTTGGCCGGGCGGCCGAACAAAATTTCATAAGGACTAAGTCCCACTCGCGAGTGTACAGTCATTCTCGTTGATAGGAGTGCCAAGGGCAGAGCGTCAGGCCATTTAAGACCAGTGCTCGCTTGAATCTTGGCCAGTTTCAGTTTTAGCGTGCCATTATAGCACTCTACTAGTCCAGCTGATTGGGGGTGATTTGCAGCGTGGAATTTTTGTTGAATGCCTAGCCCTTCACACACTTTCTTCATCACTCGACCCACAAATTCACTCCCATTATCACTCCTAACCATTCTCAGCATTCCAAATCTGGGGAAGAATTCTTTGACAAGGGCTTTAGCTGTGGATAAGGCAGTATTGTCCTTTAAGGGGTATGCTTCGACCCATCTTGAAAAGGCGCAAACAACAACGAGTACGTATTTCAAATTGTTGCACCTTTCCATGTGGATGACATCTAGCTGCAAAACCTCGAACGGATACGTTGGAGGCGCAAAATGACCAGCTGGAGTTGGGGTTTCCCTACCAGGGTTGTATTTCAGACACACCATACAATTCTTGACCACATTCTCTGCACACTTAGGAATTCCAGCATTTTGCCATACTGGAGCCAACAACTTGCAAATCCCTTTCACGCTAATATGTGCCATTCCATGAGCCATTGTCACCACTGCAAGCACATACGCATCGGGTAACAACCATCGCTGATGCTCTGACAATTCAACCCAACAACCATTTGTATCCAATTTACCCTTACTTTCTCTCCATTCATTCAACTCTTTCTCTGTGGCTTCAGCTTGAATGGATTTCATGCTCTCAATCGTATCTTCACACATACCAAAGTCACCAACCCATCTTGCAGGGCCTGCAACATACATTCGACTCATTACTTTCCTTGCAGTTTCTTTCGCAACTTCATCCGCAAACGCATTTCCACGACCAACATCATCATTAACCTTTTTGTGTGCACTGCATTTCACAATCACAACTTGTAATGGCAAGGTCAGTGACTCGAGAAGCTCAATCACCAACTGACCATTTTGAATCTTAGCTCCATGCGAAGTCAGGAACCCACGTTCTTTCCACAATCGTCCAAAACTGTGAGCCACACCAAATGCATACTGGCTGTCCGTGTACACATTCAATCGTTTTCCTTTCGCCAACACACACGCTCTTGTAAGTGCAATCAACTCTGCTGCTTGCGCTGAATTGTGTGGGATACGTGCAGCTTCAACAATTGTATGCAAAGTCGTCACAGCATATGCTGCAGTCGTATCACCATTCGGCAACTTGAAACACGAACCATCAACCCACAAAGTAACATCACATTCAGGAAGAGGAGTATACCTAAGGTCTACTCTCCCTTTCGTCTCTTCTTCGGTTCTCAGAAAACAGTCATGCTGTTCTTCACTATCATCATCTGTCTCAACTGAAATCGGCAACAATGTGGCTGGGTTTAACGTATTGCACCTCTTTATGTGTACATGGCTCGCTAACAGTGTCAGCTCTTAACCTGACAATCGAGCACTAGTTAAGTGCTGTGTCTTTGTTCTGATTAACAGAGTATCCACTGCATGCGGGACCATCACAATTAACATGTTATTCCTCACTAACCCAGCAGACTGTCGAATAGAAGCAGCTGCTGCCGCAGTGGCTCTCAAGCAACTCGGCAACGCCTTAGCTACCGGATCTAAAGTAGACGAAAAATACGCGCATGGACGCTGTTTGTCCCTAAAAGACTGTGTCAGAACTGACAATGCACAACCTTCTTTCTCATGGACATACAATGTAAAGGGCTTACTGTAGTCGGGGGTATCCAACACAGGAGCCGAAGACAATGCATCGCGCAATTCTGAAAAACGTTTCTGACAATCTCCAGACCACGGAATGGGATTCGGTATATCTTTACAAGTTAATGCCACCAAAGGTTTGGCCAATAAGGAAACATTTGGTATCCATTGTCTGCAATATGACGTAATGCCCAAGAAAGCACACAGTTCTCTCTGTGTCCTTGGAACACTCAATTTTGCAATTGCCTGAATTCTTTCTGGGGTCAGTTTCCTTCCCTCGTTCGATAAGAGATGACCTAAGTAGGTCACTTCTTGTCGACAATATTGCAATTTTGAAAGAGACACTTTGTGATGCAGATCACATAAATGAATCAACAACGACAATGTGCCTTCTTTACAAATCTCCTCAGTATCTGCAGCAATTAGTAAATCGTCGACGTACTGAATAAGGGTAGCGCCGTCAGGTAAAACAATTGTGTCAAGTTGTGTTTTTAAAGCATGACTGTATATTGATGGACTTTCACAGTAGACTTGATGAGCGCGTTTGAAGCGGAAACTTCGGCCTCCTAAACTGAAGCCAAAAATATCCCTGCTCTCCTTGGCAATCGGGATGCTGAAGAAAGCATTCTTCAAGTCAATCACTGAGAACCAAGTGGCTGAAGCTGGAATCATAGTTAATAGGGCAGTGATATAAGGGACAACTGGAAACTGCGGTACAACTATTTTATTGACCTCTCTAAGATCAATCACAAACCTGTAAACGGGTGGCTGGGAAGGATCAGTATGCTTCAAAACCGGCAGAACAGGACTAATACAAACGTTGCCTCTTGTCTCTTCAATTACATCTTTCTCAATCAGATCATAAATGATCGCTAACAACGCCTTTTCACCTTCGCTAGAGATCTTGTATTGGGGAATACGTGGCATTCTAACATTGGCTTTCAATGTTACAACATATGGCGCTATTTTCAAGAGACCCATATCATTAGGTCCAGTAGCCCAAAGAATATCCGGAAGAGAAGACAATTCTGTCGGAAGTTTATCCTTCGACACATACATTGGAGAAACCACATTCTTACCCAGTGTAAGTTGTACTCCTGAAGGAGAACAGTACAAAGTCGCATATCATCTTTTCAATAGATCCAATCCCAACAAGTTTTCACCACAACCTGTTGTAAGAATAAGGGGTGCTTCGAATTCACAACGTTCAACAGAAAGGGACATGGGACTAGAAATCGGGTTTATAACCGGGGCGACAGAAAAACCTACTGAGACGTTCATTTCGCCAGACAAAGGTGCGCCAGGGAGTTTTGAGTGCATAATAGAACTCTTTGTAGCACCAGTATCCAACAGAAAAGGCTCTGACACACCTGATGTAATCACCTCATCATAAGGCCCACTCTTATCTACTGGAACTGAAACAACTCCCTCTCTTTGTCCATGGCTGTCCTAGCAATCATCACCTTCCATATTCTCATTTTCTGCATAGTAGTCATCAGCATAGTACTGAGCCGTTCTAGCAAACGCGTTATTCTGCTGGTCGAAACTATTCATCGAATTCTGAGGCGGGAAGGGACGAGCGTTCTGGGGGAAATTTCCATGTCCCCTACCTCTAGGAGCTTGTTGAGCACCTCGACCTCTTGTACCAGAAGCACCATTTGTACGCTGTAACAAAACCGGACAACTACTCTTGAAATGGCCCTCTTCTTTGCAATACGCACACGGGTCCATACGGTAAACGCTGTTGAGAAGACTTGTTTCTTTGCGAGTTCCTCAAATATTGCTGAGGTTGCTGATAATCGTGCTGATTATTAGTACGTGGTGGATAAGCTTGCTGTAGAGTAAGTAAGTAAGTAAAGTTTTATTGCGCAATTAATTAAAATCGTTGCAATGTACATACACTGGGATGAACGTTACATATTAAAAGTAAAAGGATAGACAAAGCAGTTAAAACATAAATGTTGTAAATTAAAAAAAGGAAACAGAGAACGTGCGATAATGACACCAGAAAAGGAGCTTATGCTTGGTCAAAAAGCAAGTTAGGGCAATTAATTTCTAAAATAAACTTAACAAAACGAGCCGCCAACTGCGGAGAGTCTCCTCTCATGCAGACGTCTAGTGCTTCCTGGCAGGTCCTGATGTTGAGAAGAAGCCAAAGGGGACGCAACCAGAAGTTTCTTTGGGCTCGAAGTTTTTGGCAAATGCACAATATATGAATGAGGTTTTCCTCTTCCTGCTTGCAGAAGCGGCATTCAGATGAAGCTCCTTTCCTGTACCCCTGGCCAAACTTGTACGCCATCAGCGGGATTAAGCCAAAACGAAATTGCATCAATTGGAGTTTTATATGTACTTTCGTAGAAGCTGCCAGATACGATGGGAGGGTTTTCGAGGTGTATAGTTTAGAAACCCAGGGGCCATGAAAGAGCTGGGCGACGCGTTGCTCGTCGAGGTCGCTTGAGAGACTTTTTGCCTGTTAGGTTAGAAGTTTTGTTTTAGCTGCAATGGGCAACGGAGATGACCGTATGTCCTTTGCTTTAAGGGATTCTAGACATGACGTCAAATATTTATTCCACAATGTTTTGTGGTTGCTGAAAACTAACCATAGGCAACTCTTTAGAGAGTGTGGGCTAGCGTGCTTTAATTTTAAGCAATAGTTAATGTAGCGTGCACTCATTATCCACCTCTGGGAGAATAATGAAAATTCTTTCCGGATTTGGGCGTGGGCAGTAGAATTTGGCAGCCGAAAAACCCTACGGTAGCAAGAAGATTGTGCTCTGTCCAACCAATAGTTCATTTTGTCCTTGAATATTATTGCACCGAACGAGATAGTGGGGAGTAATTTTGCGGTAATCAGTTTTATTAACGGTACTAGATTTTGGGAGTGCAGAGCACTTTTTGTTCTGATAAAGGCCCATTCCAGACTACAGGCAACGGCCTGCATTTCGGTTGTATGCACTGTGGGTCTCCCTTTGTGGTCGATCCACACCCCCAGATACTTATAGGTATTGACAGTTTCCAGACTTTTCCCTTCAATGAACCACGTAGACTTTTTGGGTTTTACAGATGATATAATCATTGCTTTGGTTTTTGTCACGTTTATCTCTAACATGTTCATATTGCAGTACTGGGCGAGGGAGTCGAACAGTCTCTGGAGACCAACCTGGGTTTGATCTAGCAGCATGGTATCGTCTGCATACTGGAGAGTTTGGATCTTTCTTGACTCTATTCGTGGAGGGAAAGTACGGGTGCATGACAACCATTCAGGGAGGTCCGCGAGGTAGAGGTTGAAAAGCATTGGTGCAAGAATACACCCTTGATTTAAGCCTCTGG
The DNA here is from genome assembly GCF_964263255.1 of Lissotriton vulgaris. Lineage (NCBI taxonomy): Eukaryota > Metazoa > Chordata > Amphibia > Caudata > Salamandridae > Lissotriton > Lissotriton vulgaris. The sequence goes on along the minus strand of NC_141696.1, from coordinate 454,792,571 downwards.
TGGTATATATTTTATTGGAGGTCGACCAACTCGATGTGACTCGCACTTTGATCCAGGTGTCAGTGTGTAAAGCGATTAATGCTTTCAGTAGCGACTGTGGGATGCCCCATCTTGCTAGTTTTGCCCATAGGTTTGGCCGACTAACGCTGTCAAAGGCTTTTCGAAAATCGATACACCCAAGGTGTAAGGTTTTTCCTTTTGCGGCTAGGGTGGATTCCATCAGATGAGCAAGACATATCAGGTTGTCTTCAATGTGGCAGCCTCTTTGGAAACCAGTTTGAGTGAATGGAACTAGATTGCTAGTTTCCACCCACGTAGTGAGTGCAGATAAGAGAATGCTGGCATATGCCTTCCCGTCCACGTCTAGAAGAGCTATCATCCGATAGTTATCGGAGTTAGAGCGCGGTCCTTTCTTATGGAAGGGGACAAGAAGCGATCCTTGCCAAGACGCCGGGATGGAGCCACCCAGTATACCAGCCTCGAAAAGGGGTGTCAGTATCTGGGCCCATTTTCCAGCAGAGGCTTTGAATACTTGGGATTCCGTTGGGACCGGGGGCACCACCCGAGCGCATTTTCTTTATTGTTCCAGTTATATCATCCGTTAACGTATTGACAGGGATCATGGTTTCGTCATGATTGACTGGATGGTCAAGAAAGGGTGAGCTATTAATGATTTGGCCATGTGGTGCTGTGTAGAGTTTTTTAACATAAATTTCCCAGTCCGCGGGAGAGATGTTAGTTGCGGTAGGTGGTTTGGTGGTTTTGCTAGCCTTGTTAACCCAGTTCCAGAATTTCCTTTGACCTTTAGATTTTAAAATTTCAAAGGCCATTGCCCAGTGTCGATCTTCCTCTAATTTCTTTAGGGTGAAACGTTCCTTCCTGTAGGCTTTCCGCGTAGTCGTGATGTCCTCCTTCAAAAGTTTATGGTCATTTTCGTTATGGACAGTTGTTCTTTGTAACTTATTTAATTTACTCTTGATAGCTTTAATGCGTTGTTGTTGGGCTGACAAGGTTGTCAGAGTCGTAATGTCCATAGGGTGATTGTTTTGTGATTTAGTGGTGAAGAGGTCTCTAAAGTTAGTCAGTATTGTTTCCCAGGTGAGAACTGACACCTGGGTACCAGGAGCTAGGGGGCCTCTGGTCATGAGCTTATCCACCTCTATTTCAATTGCTTCCTGGTTGCTTTTGGACCATCGGAGTTTCCTCACACTCTGCAATCCTGCAGCGGTCCCTATCGGATTTATGTTCGGACGGTGTGGTGGCCCGAAGGCGATGCTGCATGTTAAAATGGCATGATCACTGTCTGGAGATGGTGTTACCAGAAATTGGGACACCAGATGGAAGGCCATTAGTGAGATCCATATGTAGTCTAGAGTGGCCATTCGAGAAGAGGATGTGTGTGAGTAGGCGGCCGGTTGGTCTGTAGCCATCCTTCCATTGAGGATGCGCAGGCCAAGGTTGTTCAGTTTTGTTGCCAGGTTTATTCCATTGATATCCTTTCGCTGGTACTGGGATCTTATCTCCGGAATTGCCCACATTGCATTGAAATATGTTATTTGGGAAGATTGTATAGGATCGACTTCCATTAAATTTGCATTAAAGTCGCCCATTATCAACCAAAGGTCGGCGGGATAGAGAGCTTCGAGATTGTTCATTATTGGTAGTAGCGTGCTCAAGGTGGACTCACGCCTCGTTTTTGTTGGGTGTAAATAGACGCAGCCAAGGATCATTTTTTGATTTGATTTACCCTTTGCCTGGCTCTCAAACTCCATGCTAATAAAAACATGATTGCCGTCTCCACTGTAAAGCGTTTCTATCTTCGTAGTCAGGGAGCTCTTTACGGCAATCAGGACTCCCCCGGATGCGTGGCCACCAACTTTGGAAGGGATGGCAGTGGATTCAATCACAGTGAAATCTTCCCAGATGGTGTTTTCCAGGGCCCAGGTTTCTTGTAGGGCAAATATTTCGTAGGTCTTTAGCAAACTTGAGGTTAATCTCTCTGTTTTGTCCTTTGTGAGCCCCCGAATGTTCCAGGAGCATATATTTAAATGATGAGCCATGTCGTGATTAGGTTTTTGGCCATGTGCAGGTGTCGGAGCACTACCCTAGCGCCTGGGAGAGCCAAGACCAGTCCTCCGATTTGTGAGGTTTTAATATGCATTTACGTGGGCCGCCTGCTGCGGAGGTGATTACTTGCAGAGGGTTCTCAGTCCTTGAAACTGTTTTCGGCTCTTGCCGGAAACCACACAGCACCGAGGATGAATGGAGTAAATGCTTTATTTGTTTTCGGTCCGGTCTGGTGTTGGTAGATGCGCTGTGTCAGAAAGATTTTTTAAAAAGGATGGGTAGTTGGTGTTAATATAAGGGCTAGCCTGGATCCCCCATTCGTTCAGTTGTTTTTTGTTCTTCATTAGCGTGGCCCCGCGTTCTGGATTAAAGAAGGTTACCAATGTGGACTCATTTCTTTGTCCTAAGACGGGGTCTAAGAAGGACTTGATTGGGGACTTGCCACCTTTTGCTCCAAGCCATTGTGTTAGTGCGTTGCCCTTTTTTTTTGCTTTATTTAGTTTCTTCAGTTTTTTCTTGTTTTTCCTCGATAGATGGGTGCTTGCTTTTTGGTCGTTATCAGCCTTGGTAGTAGGCATATGGTGGCTTGGTAAAGTAAGGGGAACTGCTTCAGTATTAGACTGCGTGGTTGTTTTAGTGGCGTTGGTTAATTGTGAGCATAGGATGCCAACAGAAACCTGAGGCGGGCAGGAGAGCTGTTTAGTTGGAATGTTCAGTATCTGTTTAAGCGGAGAGTGATCCAGTTTTAAGCTGGTACAGGTATTGGTAAGGCGGGATGGACTTTTAAAGCGTGGTTCTGATCGCCTTTGAGTTTCCAAGCTTCCAGGGTAAGTGGAAGGAATGCTAGGACTCTGTGGTTTGGCTTGGGTCTTTGTCCTTAGGTCTTCTATTAGCGTAGACATTATTTCAGGTAGGGTTTCAAGTTTATTCAATAAAGGTTCGCATATGCAGGTACTCTTACCGTATTTTGGGTGTACTATTGCGTTTGCAGTTGGTTCCATGCTCAGGTTTGTTTCAGACGCATGGGTTTGGGTCGTGCTTGTTTGAGCTCTACGTATTAGTGAATTTAGCTGATCCAGTTTTAAGTCTATTCCCATTATGGAGTCTGCCACCAATTGTAGGATGGATATCTGGGTGTCAAGTTTGTCGGCATGCATATGAGCCGCACAAGTCATAGAGCTCAAAGCTCTGTTGGTTGCTGATAGAAGTGCCTCGATTTTTTGCATTCCTAGGTTGGATTCGGATGGGTTGGTTCCAAGCCCAAGGTCTTTAGAAAGTAGGTTGTTTGCAGTGGCTGAATTATGAGCCAAGGGTGAGTTAGTGAGCGTGATAATTTGTTCATTTTGAAAATTTTTGCTTGGGCTTAAGATAAAGCTGCAATCTTTAGTGCCGACGTTGTAGCTAAAACTGGTTGCTGGAAGCCCTTTTGATGAGTTTACGTTAGCTGCTGCCTCGGGCAGATAACGGTTTCTGATACAGGTGGGGTCTGGTATCCCGCTGAGGAACGGAGTGGAGGTCTGTGACGGAAAGTCAAAACTGTGTATTTGAAATAAGTCATTCAGTGGGCTTTTTGACGAGTTTATCGTGTTTTCATGTACTCCGCAGGGTTTCAATGGTGAGGGCCTTACTGCTTTAGTTGCTGTAGAAGAACTTTAGTCTTCAATTCTTTAGACTTTTTATCCGCTTTCTCTAACTCATCTTTTCGCCTATTTTCATAGTACTGGGCCGTAGCTAAAATCTGTGCTGACGTGGAAAGGGCCCAAGCACTCTCAGAATCCTTCAACTTATTACACAGTTCAGGAAGTAGATTATGTACAAATTTGTCAACAAACAATATCTGGCCACCCTCAGTAGCCATATCCTGACCACTATGATCTACGAAAGTCTCTTCAAACCGCGTGAAAAAGTCAGACACAGTCTCATCTTTCTTCTGTTTGCACGCAGACAACTTGTCCCAATTAACACGCAATTCGGGCATTAAAGTCTTCATATACGTAATAATCCTACCAGGAAGTTCTTCTACTAAAGGCTCGGGCTTAGCACCACCAACTTGTCTCCCATCAGCAGCAGCAATATTAACCCATGTGTCGCCTAACTCTTGATCATGATCTGCATGACGAATCTTTCCCCATAAAGGCTGTGGAACAACATTTCCAAACAACATGTCAATGTCGGCTAAATTCATGATGCAGGAGCCTGCAGTCTGTGATAATTCCTTGTAATATCCTGCAGGATTTTTACGAGGGTCAGGCAATGTCTGTTTAAGAGCCAAAACATCAGCTCGCTTCCATGGAACATGTACCCACACACGCTGAAAATGTGGCGGAATGGCTGGAACAGCATTTGCGTCTCCTTCCCTCCAAACTGGGGGAACCTCTCTCATGGGATACTGTCCTGCCTTTTGCTTAAACTCAGACTCAAACATTGACTGAGAAACACTCTCACTCCTAAACGACAACAACGTCGCAACTGCTTTCTTAACATCATAACCTACAATTGTGCCTTTTGCAAACTCGAACCGTACACGATACAACTCAGACATATTGGGTTCTAAATTATTTTCCTCCAATTCCTCGCAAAGGAAAACACACATTTTCTCAAAAACGTATCTCTGTTTCGATGCTTCCCACTGATGGAAGACATCCATAATAGATTCTAAGTCATATCGTATCGGGTCTGTAACCCATTTATGTGCCAAACGATCCAATATCTCTTTCTCTCTAGAATCAGGCAACTGACTGCGTGACTGTCTACGCTCTGTAGCAGGGGACATACCCAATTGTCCCAACCAAGGAGAAAAGAAACCAGAAAAGGCAGCATTCATTCGCTGTCTAGTAGAAGGAGAAGAAGAAGTAATAAAGGAAGATGGAATAACAGTAGAAGAATCCAGTGTCGGAGCAGGAGGAGCATTAAGAACAGACGTGGAAGTAGCAGGCAAAGGCAAAGTTGGCGGCCCCTGAGGAGGCTGCGCCAAAGGGTAGGTAACCAACGGAAAAGGAGCTGGTTGTGGAGGAATCACAGGTGGCACAACAATCGGAGGTTGTACGGCCATAACTAGTGGCGGAGGTGCCGTAGCATTTTGTGCATAAGCGGGTGCTGAACTCAACAGGTGTGACATTAGAGGATCTTTTTCAAGATCGTTCCTTGCTTCCTGTTCTTTAGTTGGCAAAACTGGGTAGCATTTATCTACCGCTAACTTCTTTACTTGTTTCATCTGTTCGCTTTCTTGCTCTTCTTCGTTATCCCTAAATGCAACAGCAGCTTGTACCATTGACATACCTCGTTCTCGTTTATTTTTCTTCGCTAATTTCATTTCTCTCTGTGTGGCTTCTTTGCGCCATAGGTGAAAAGAGTCAAACATCGCCGGCCGGGCTTTCTTCTTAAAAAGTTTAACCTCTAGATTATCCAAAATCTCTGTGTCAAAACTACCATATTGGGGCCATTTTAAAACACCATCCTTTCTGGTGTATCGGATCCATACTTCGTTATATGCGATAGGGCCTACGCCATGTTTCACATATAATTCATAGGTCGGAGTTCCAATCGGAGGAACTGGACACGAGTCCCTATTACAACCAAGACAAAACAAATTTCCAAGTCTGCTAAGACCAGGCATCTCTATTCTAGCTTCAAACTTCAAAGGATTATCGAATACGATAGTCTCGTGAATACACGAGTCCTTCGGCTTTGGCACTTGCAAGTTCCAAATCAAAGCGATCCTAAAGGGATACCAAACTAAGAACCAAACTAAGGACTGGGAGACGCTCCACTTATACTTAACTGAGGTATCGATGACGTCACCAGAAGACTCGTCTATCGTTTCGCTCTACCAATCATCAAGGGTCCAAAATAGGGCAATAGTCAGGGCAGCAGTCCCTCGTAGCCGCCGGGACGCGGGGAACCGCGCAGCAAAGACTTTCGGACCACGTCGACATACAGGGGTCGATGAAGTGGTTGGCCTTCCTCCAGAATTTTCACACGAAGCTCCTCACGAACCTCTGGCTTGGACCGGTACCGCTGATACCACCCCTGTGGGCGCCAACTGAAGTACCGTGTTTTTAGGAACCCAGCGGTGCCAGGGAGAACACCCAAAGACTTCGAGTCCTTCCTGTTTCAGACTACACAGAAACAAAGAGTCTTCTTGGTGAAGTAAAAGATCGAATTTATTGGCTGCAGCCAGTAACAGGTATCCTAGAAGTACAACAGCATGTATGTTCTCAGGAGACTGCTCAAATTTACAAAGCCAGCCTTCTCCTTTTATACAAAATAATATGCTTCAGGCAAACATTCCTTATTTTACAGTTAACCATACACATATTTTCACTACAAAGAAAAAGCAGAGTCATGATGACAAGCCCACATTTCAGTTTTTCAACCTTTACCCTATTGAATAGGGATAGACTAATCACCAAGCAATAAGTCACCTGTCATCCTGTTCTTTTTTTGACAAATAAAACAAAGAAGGAGGGTGATTTTTTGCTTCATTAAAACAAGTACTAGTTTGATAAGTCAAGAAAAAAAAATTAAAGAAAGTAGAGTCCCTCGTAGGTACAAAAAAAACTGCTTCCCTTAAAAACATGAAATGTTTTTGGTGAGGGAAGAAGAGAAAGAGGGAATAAAGAATTTGAAAATGTGAGGAACTTGTGAAAGGTTAGGTTCTTCTGCCCTCCTGTGTTCCCCAAATCCAGCGCATACCTGTCCAAGAGACATTTCGCTGGAAAGTTCATGGGACAACTAGTCATTTGGCAGGCTTTGCCCTAGTCTTCCACTCTGCGTGTAACTCGGGGACGCCAATTCCAAGAAGTTGTCCATCTTCTTTTCACAGCTGTTATTAGGGCTGGGATTTGCTATCTGCCTTCCAGCAGCTACAGGGTATGTATGGCTGAAAATCCTTGGTCCTTCTTCTCTTCCAACTTCGACAAAGTAAGTAGGTGGGTCTCAGCTCCTTGCGTCCTTGGGAACTCTCGATCATCATGGTCCTCACTTCCGGATTCATTTCTTCTTCTTTGTCCGCCGGATCTAGATGATGGCCCTTAAAAGGACCGCTTTGTTCCCTGATTGGCTCCAATGGGTTCTCTTTACTGAAATCATCTGGTTCAACTGATGTTATCATTTTCTCTTCCGGTGTGGTCGAAAAATGACAGGTAGGCTGTGGAGGAATTTAGGTGGGTTCAGATAAGTGTGTCTCAGTTCGAACCTCCCGGAGAATGTCACTTTCTCCTTCATTTATCAGCCTCTAAAAATTGGCTGGGGCTCCTTGTATTCCAAATGGTAAAACAGTAATTTCAAGAAGACTGTCTGGGGTGGGAAAAGCGTTTTTTCCTGAACTTCTTTTTTAGAGGTAACTGCTAATGCCTTTTTGTCAAATCTAAGTGGGTGATGTATTTATCCTCTCCTCACTTCTCAAGGAGTTCTTTCTTGGTCACTGGGTGCTGGAGGCCTGCAGCCGGAGTGTTTCTTTTGGCATTGGCCCCACACAACACTGCCGCACCATGCCTTGAGGGGCATATCAGCTGTGCTCAGGCTCCTTTGGATATCTGTAACTTCCTGGTCACTGGGAGTAGGAGGAGTGCAACCCCCAGAGTCTCTAGCGGCATTGGTGTCACGCCATGCTGCACACAACACGGCTTGATAGGCATATCAGCTGTGTGCGTGACACATCTGGCTCGCATATGGGTTAGTGCCTGGGCAAAGACCTGGCCAAGAGCGGCCTATCTGTGCCTGTCAGATCAGACAGAGGCTGGGCTAGGACATGTTTCTATTCTTTCTGTAAGGATCAAGGTATTGTTTCTTTTCTTCCTTGTATCCTTTATAGATACCTTGCCTGATCTCTTATACCTTGCAGCAAGGTGTAGCTCCCTGTTGGCCATCTTAGGAAAGCCGAGCAAGTGATTTGCCTCCATTGGTCTGTTTTTTGATTCCTATATAAACGAAAAAAGCGCGTAGGCCAGTAACACGCATCTGAGAGCCCCACCCAAGAATCAACTCAAGAAAGGAACTATCTATAATCAAAGTGATGGACTTGTGGTTGTGTTTAAATTGTGGAACTTACTGACATGACAAACAGAACTAGTGAGTAGGACTCTTGCTCAGATGTGTTTTTATTGTGAATTTGTTTGTGTGGTATGATAGATGGTATGTATGTGTATGTATGTATGTATAGGCATTTATATAGCGCACTACTTACCCGTAGGGTCCCAAGGCGCTTCGACCGCTGCGAAACCCTTCCTGGCTTCCCTGAGAGATGGTCCCTTAATATGTATCTCCAGGGTGAGACCAGGCATCCCCGGCAGTCTGGTGGGGCCGTTAGTGAAGATGAGGCAAGCTAATGCCCAGAGTTGCCGAGTGTGATCGCTGATCAGAGTGGGCACCGAGGCGAGAGAATTATCGAGTCCGCTGACCCTGGTCCAGAAACCTGCCGCGCCGGGAATCGAACCCTGGTCCCGGGCCGTCCTCTGCTCTCGGGTCTGCCGCCTCTAACCAGTGAGCCACACTACTCCACTGGTATGTATGAGAGAAATGAAAGGTGAGAATGGAAGAATGATGGAGTAATCTTTTGGGGATTACCAAAATACAAATCACTGGTTAGAAAAATCAAGGAATGCCTTTTTCTAATTGAAAAAATAATGTAATTTTTTTTATGTAATTTGTTTGCTAATATAAATCCAAAAAAAGTGTGAAAATATAGAAAATTAATACATAAAAATATTTTTGATAAATTAACATAACTTAAAAGAAAGGTAATTTCTGTGTTTCTATGATGCAAGGTAAATATTTTGATTACAGTCACTACCATTTACGAAATCAGACAGGCTTGATAAGAGGCTGTTCTCTTTGTGTATCCATACCCACCTTCATAGGCATGGGTTAATCCAGTGTTTTTGATTTCATAATAATATCTGCATCATTAGCCTCCGCAGTTCAAAAGATGACTGACTCTTGGTCCAACCATAGCGATCACATTGAAAATATGGTGGGCAATGAAGTAGTATTCCAAACTCTGTTAGTAGCTCTATATACCAAGCATGCAGGCTAAAATGAGCAACTAAAGATTTTTTTTGACAGCCGGTATGCAGAGTGTGAAGATGAGATCCTGCTTTATTTGGATATGGAAACACAGGATAGAGCTTTTAAAGATGCTTTTGATAAACTAACAAAGCATATATCTAATAGCTTAAATATTAACAGCAGGTCCAAACATGCTAAGGAGATAAGGTGGCTCGACGGTACATGTTCTAGGGCTTGCAGGAATTTAATCCATGCCCTTAAGCAATGCCAAAGGGAAGATTTAGTGGTTAGGACCTGCGGGAGGGCCTACAAATATGCAATCCAACAGAGGAAGAAGGCCATTAGGGCCCAGGCATTAGAGGCCTTTGATCAGGTAAGCATGCTGACAGTCATATAAAGTTCAGGGGAGCGGTCAATAGTTCTTTTTTTTCAGATACAGTAAACTCGAGAATAGTTGGCACTATAGCAGTCGAAAGATGTATTTTCTATTTTAACGGGATGTATAGTGGTGATGATGCAAGAGGGTCTGACGTATAGTGGGACTTTACACAAATACTATCCCATTGCATTTTAATATTTAAGAGGTACACAAAGCTATCTTGGCCACAGACGGGGGTATGTGCTGGGTCCGAATGGGGTCCTGGCAGATCTGTATAGAGCAGACCCCATGGCCTGGGCCAGGACACTGACATGAGTATTTATTGTGGCCTGTTCTTGTGACCCCCCTACTTCCTGGTCAATGGGTATTAGTATACCTATTTTTAAAAAGGGCTTGAGGTACAATATATTGCACTATTGACCAATTTCGCTCTCAGTGCCGGCTGAAATATTATGGGGAAAGTGGTCCTGATATGGATAACCTTCTGGCTAGATAGGTTTAAGATCAGGAAAGACCTCCAGTACAGTTTTACATTGAACGAAGGGATGCTAGATCACAGCATTATTCTACATTTGGTGGTGTGGAAATACACAATAGCCAATAAGGGATCCTTGAATATGTATTTATGGATCTAACATCGGCATTCAACCATTTTAATAGATCCAAGTTATGGATGATTCTTCTGAAACTGGGTCTGGAGATAGACCTGGTGACTTTTTTACATGTTTCCCATATCAAAACCAAGGCCCCAGTGAGATGTAATGAGGATGGTTGTTTTTCAGCATCCTAGGATGTCAAGAGAGGAGTCAGGCAGGGGTGTATATTTGCTCTACTGATGATCACGCTGAATATCAACAAGCTAGGGGACGTTCTCTCTGCAACTAGTAAAGACATCCCGACAACTGGCTCCAAACCTATTCCGCTACTTCCGTATATAGATGCTGCAGTGTTGTTTGCGAGGACAGCTGTAGGTCTTCAACAACTTTCTGACGTTTTTATAAGTTTTATGGACTCTCTCAACCTTGCAACCAATTTTTCTACATCTCATAACATGACAATCCGCACTAAGAAGACTGTAGGTGGAAGGACTTCTGCAGGGGAACAATTAACTAAAGTTTCAACCTGTTCCTATTCAGGTGTGCTGTTTGAGGAGAATGAATCTTGGGTTGCAGAAAGAGCACACAAGAAGAACGTCTTGCCAAGGGCAGTGGTTTCTACCATGGACTTTGCAAAAAGACTCAGGAAGAAGCCTGCACCTGCAATCATAAAGGTGTATAGAGAAAAATGTATCCCTATGGCCACCTATGGCTGTGATGTGTGTGGGTATAAGAACAAGAAAGACTTGCAGGTAGTGGAAAGTACATTTTGGTGTAGGCTCCTTGCTGTCCCAGTACAACCCAGCATTTAGTCTGCATGAAGAGCTTGGCTTGGGATACATTTCTGATCCCATTGCAGTTGTGCCTTTAGTGAGCTAGTTTAGAATTTCTACTTTTCCAATTTCCACTCTGAATCATCTTTTTCTAGGGGACTGTATGGCTCTCGAGGGGGCTATGCGTATCCCATGGTTAACGTATATATCAGAGCAGATGAGATAGCTAGGCTTTTCGGATTTGTACACTAACCCTAGACCTTTAGGACCAACTGACATATAGAACACTAAGCCTCTTTTTCTGCAGCGGTGGCAGGGGGACAGGGAGGGCAAAGAAACTGCTAAGCCCACTGTGAGAAATTACTTCACAATTAGTCCAAGCTCACAGGTGCACCCCTACTTGTCTCTTGCCAAGCATGATGATTCAATGCCACTTCCATTTGACAACGTTTCTAATCAGGACACTTTGCACTTAACCTTTTTCTGTGAATTTTACCTCTCTTTCTGGAAAAAATATATTCCTCCGCTCTTGAGAAAGGGTCATTTTGTTCAAGTAAGTCCAGCATTTTTATACCTATATAGTTTTTCTTAACCCATAGACCTATCGTCTTACCTGGGGTTGCAAGTTTTTTATAATGAGCTTCAAGAATTAGGAGAAATATGCTTGCTGTCTAGCTGGATTTGCACTTTATATGATAAATTCTATAAGCTAAATTGCCATTGTGTTTGCTTTTGATAATGAGTCATATTGTTTTTTGTAAACATGGTTTTAGGAAAATTTAAATGGCCAAATTGTACCCTCTATGTATCTGTAGTACACTGTGTTTTTATAACTGCCTTTTGTATTTATTTTGTGCTTTTATGGCTTCTATTGGCGAAATACAGAGTTCTAAGGTTTTATTGTCACCCAATTATTTTCTCCGGAATTTCACACAGGTTTTAACCAAAGTTAGGAAAGTCCGATTGTCTTAATGTCTTTTATGCCCTTTAGAGTCTGTCCTGGTGACGCCTCCAGCCCACATCCAAGATTCTCTCCGAACAACAAAGAAACCCAAGGGTAAGTGACGTCTCCTTTACCCTTTTCAATAAGGATAGACTAATCACCAAGCAATAATTCATCTGTCATCCTGTTCTTTCTTCACAAATAAAACAAAGAAGGGGGTGGTTTTTGCTTCATTAAAACAAGTACTATTTTGATAAGTCAGGAAAAAAGAATTAAAGAAAGTAGAGTCCCTCGTAGGTACAAAAAAACAGCTTCCCTTAAAAACATGAAATGTTTTTGGTGAGCGAGGAAGAGAAAGAGGGGATAAAGAATTTTAAAATGTGAGGAACTTTTGAAAGGTTAGTCTTCCACTCTGCGTGTAACTCAGGGACGCCAATTCCAAGAAGTTGCCCGTCTTCTTTTCACAGCTGTTACCAGGGCTGGGATTTGCTATCTGCCTTCCAGCAGCTACAGGGAATGTATGGCTGAAAACCCTGGGTCCTTTTTCTTTGCCAACTTCGACAAAGTAAGTAGGTGGGTCTCAGCTCCTTGTGTCATTGGGAAATCTCGATCACCATGGTCCTCACTTCGGGATTCATTTCTTCTTCTTTGTCCGCCGGTTCTAGAGATGGCCCTCAAAATGACCGCTTTGTTCCCTGATTGGCTCCAATGGGTTCTCTTTACCGAAATCATCTGGTTTAACTGATGTTATCATTTCCTCTTCCGGTGTGGTCGAAAAATTGCAGGTAGGCTGTGGAAGAAAATTTAGGTGGGTTCAGGTAAGTGTGTCTCATTTCGATCCTCCCAGAGAATGTTACTTTCTCCTTCATTTATCAGCCTCTAAAAATTGGCTGAGGCTCCTTTTAGTCCAAACGGTAAAACAGTAATTTCAAGAAGACCGTCTGGGGTGGGAAACACGTTTTTTCTTGAACTTCTTTTTTAGAGGTAACTGCCAATGCCTTTTTGTCAAATCTAAATGGGTGATGTATTTAGCCTCTCCTCACTTCTCAAGGAGTTCTTTCTTGGTCACTGGGTGCTGGAGGCCAGCAGCCCCAGTGTTTCTTGTGGCATTGGCCCCACACCACACTGCCTCACCATGCCTTGAGGGGCATATCAGCTGTGCTCACTGGGAGTAGGAGAAGTGCAACCCCCAGAGTCTCTTGCTGCATTGGTGTCACGCCATGCTGCACGCAACACGGCTTGATAGGCATATCAGCTGTGTGCGTGACACGCCTGGCTCGCACCAGGGTTAGTGCCTGGGCAAAGACCTGGCCAAGAGCGGCCCATCTGTGCCTGTCAGATCAGACAGAGGCTGGGCTGGGACATGTCTATATTCTTTAGATAAGGATCAAGGTATTGTTTCTTTTCTTCCTTGTATACTTTATTGATACCTTGCCTGATCTCTTATACCTTGCAGCAAGGTGTAGCTCCCTGTTGGCCATCTTAGGTAAGCTGAGCAAGTGATTTGCCTCCATTGGTCTGTTTTTTGATTCCTATATAAACCACTTTCGGGGGCAGACCATCAACTATTTAGTTAACGTAAGACTTTATGGCCTATTGTGAGGCTGTATATATTCATCATTTTCTTCTGATATCCTAACTTTTACCAAAGGCACTCAAAAATTAGGTAAGTAGAAATTAACGAGATAGCCCTGACCGAGAAGAGGCTTTCCCTGGAAGTGGATAAGACTAGCCAGGATTTGTTGACATGAGACAATCATAACAATTATGAGGCAGAAAGAGCAATATCTTGTTCCGGCTCCTGGACGGTGCTAACATTACCTACTATGGCCACTAACCTCAAGGCTGACAGTTAATGGCAGATTCAGATGGTCCCCCCATAAAAAGGAAGAAGACTAAAGAGAAAATAATGACATGGTCCCAATTGCAGAACAAGTCTTCCTCAGCTGCTAAAAGAGATACAGAGAATTCTTTAGACATGTTACTCCCCAGGCTGAAATCTTTGTTTAACGTGCTGATAGCCCACTTTTTGTCGTGGCTGGAAGGCATTGAATTAAACCTGGAGTCTTTCTTTTTGCTTGCATCTGCAACCCACATTTATGACATTAAGCCTGCAGCTGTGGGGACCAACTCTGCAGATGGCACATACATGCTGGATTGAATAGTACTGGTGCTCCTAGGTACATATAATGTAACTTAAATCGGGTGAATCATTTGAATAAGTATTTGACCCAGAGTGAGAGCCAAAGGTCTGAAAATATTCACGCCACTAATGAACCAGATACCATTATTCAGGAGGATCATGTGCCAGGAAGATCATCATTAAAGGGGACTCAAATTCATTCATTGATTATGAACACACACCCCCAATGCCTGGAGTAGGACTTTTTTCTTCCTTAGAGCTGCACCCTGAATCAGCATCCTTGGTGGCAATTTGTCTAGGAGTTCCCCCAATCACCCAAATAACTCAAGAATATACATTGGACCTCATGCACAAGGACACCCATTTGTGTGACAGAAACTAAGCAAATGGACAATTTTTTTCCCCACATTATTACGGCTACTAGAGTAGGTTGGGTGGGCCTTCGGTTGAGGAAAAATGTGGCAGGGGAAATTAATTGAAATTAAAATATTTATAGAGCGCACTACTACCACGCGATTTCTTGGCGCTGGGGTTACCATCATGGGACAGTGAGAGAGACGGACTACTGTTTCGAAAAGGCTCGAGCAAAAATAAATGTTTTCAGCGCTTTACGGAACTGAAGATAGTGAGAAGAAGATCTAAGAGAGAGCGGTAGGAAATTCCAAAAAGCGGGCGCAAATGTGGAGAATTTGATGCCACCTGACTTCTTCTTCCTAAATCTAGGAACAACCAGCAGAGATTGCGAAGAGGATCGCCGATCTCTACTGGGCAGGTAAGCCTTGACCTCGGAACAGATGAAGCCAGGGGCCGCCCCCACCTTAGCCCGGAAAGTGATACAACCCATTTTGAATAGGACATGTTCCTGAATGGGCAACCAATGCAGCGCTTTGAGCAGAGGAGTAACATGATGTGATTTGGACAATTCGTAAACCAATCGGGCGGCTTGGTTCTGGACAAGCTGGAGTCTCCTAAGGTTGTAAGCCGGGACGCCGTTGTACAGAACATTGCCGTAATCTAAACGCGAGATCACCATCGCAGCCAAGATCAGTTTACGTGCAAGAAAGGAAAAAAAACGTGACACCTTACGAATAGTGCGGAGGATGAGGAAACATGAGGAGACAGCTGAACTAATCTGAGAGTGCAAAGTGAGGTGAGCATTTAGTTTGATCCCAAGGGTTTTGACCGAAAAGGAAGGAATAGGAGGGGAACCCAGGGAGGAAGGCCAAAAGTGAGAATTCCAGGGATTGGAGGAACCACCTGTCAAGACCAACTCGGTCTTGTCAGGGTTGAGTTTCAGATGGTTGTAGTTGATCCAGTCCCTGATGAAAAGCATAACAGAGTGAAAATTATAAATAGAATCAGGGGAGGATGCTAAATTAAAAATAATCTGGAGGTCATCAGCATAGTTGTAAATAGTACCTCCATCTGCTGAAGAGCCAAAATAAGAGGTGAAATGTACAAATTAAACAAAAGAGGGGACAAAGAGGAACCTTGCGGAACTCCACACTGAACCTTGACGGAGGATGCCGAGTGGTTAGGCAGATGGACGGCTTGGGTACGGTCCCTCAGAAAAGAGGCCAACCAAAGCAGAGCGGTTCCCCTGATACCAGCAGCCCCGACACGGGAAAGAAGAATGGAATGGTCCACCGTGTCGAAGGTGGCGGATAAGTCAAGAAGAACCAAGGCCTGGGGTTGGCTGGTGTCCATGCCTTCTCTGAGGTTATCCATTACCGAAAAGACTACTGACTCCGTGGAGTGCGCCGGACGGAAGCCGGCCTGGCGGGAAGCCAGACAACCGTTCTCCTCCACAAAGGCACTATGTATACTGGTGACATGGCGTTCCAGCAATTTGCCCAAAAACGGAAGCAAAGAAATAGGGCGATAATTAACTAGCGAGGATGGGTCTGCACCGGGCTTTTTCAAGATGGGGATAATAGTCGCAGCTTTGTGGAAATGAGGGAAAATACCTTGGGCAAGGGAGTTATTAAGAAAAGTGAGCGAGGGGACAGGGCAGGCCAGATAAATTTGTTTTAGAATATTTGCAGGGCAAATGTCAGAAGGCGAGCCTGACTTGACCATGGAAAGAAGGGACAGAAAGGCTTCTTTACTCAGTGGAGGGAGATGGTCAAGAGTCGACTGGGGAGGCACTGGTAGTGGGTCCGTGAAAGAGGGGGAGGGAGGAGGAATATTAGACTTGATAATTTTAATTTTCTCCCAAAAATGATTGTTGAGTGAATCGCAAAGGGCCTGGGAGGGGGAGGGTTTTAGGGTGACCCTGTCTGAATAGGCCAGATCCTGCACTATAGAGAAGATTTCTCTCGGTTGATTTTCCGCAAGCAAAATTTTGGAGGAAAAGTACTCGGTCCTGACAGACCGAGTACTTTTCCTCCACAAGGGGGACTGTGTAGTAGTCAGTGTAAGACATCCTGCACATGTTAAAGCTCTTGTTGTATGCAAGTCGCATAAACATCAATTAAAGTTGTCAATCAATCAATCAATCAAGAGTATTTGTAAAGCACGTTACTCACATGCTAGGGTGTCAAGGCACTGGCGGGGCTGCTACTGCTCCAAAAGCCAGGTCTTGAGTTGCTTCCTGAAGGAGAGATGGTCCTGGGTAAGTCGTAGGTGGGTTGGGAGGGTGTTCCAGGTCTTGGCCGCCAGCTAGGTGAAGGATCTTCCTCCGGTGGTGTTTCTGCGGAACCGTGGGACGGTGGCGAGGACGAGGCTGGCGGAGCGGAGCTGGCGGGTTGGCATGTAGAACATGAGGCGCTTGTTGAGGTATTCAGGGCCTAAGTCGTGGAGAGCCTTGTGTGCGTGGGTGAGCAGTCTGAACGTGATCCTTTTGCTGACAGGGAGCCAGTGAAGTTGTCCCCTTCATTACTTTTATCCAACTAACTTTGTCCATCATGGTTGCCCCAGAAACCCCACCCTAAGGCCCTCTTGGGTGCCCAGGGTGATACTGGTACGTTTGCACTGCCCTTAACCCCTTGATCCCCTGTTAGTCCACGATGGGCTAGATGGTAACAAATGACTACCATCTGCTAGTGTTGAGTTGCTGGATACCAGGTCTGTGTGCCAGATACGTAACACTTTCTCCCCCTCCTTAAACCAACTCCCATGACTCCAGGTTCTTCCTGTATGAAGATTATGTCCTGGAATATAGATGGACTTAGGTTCAAAAGAGACGATGTATTATGGCAGATGTTAATCGATTGTTGTTATATAATTGCTATGCAGGAAAAATAGGATACCAATGAGAATTATTTTTGGTCAGTTTCACTTCATTTTTTAAATGCACTGCTCCATTTATAGTGTGTAGATATAAGGGAGGCCAACTTTTACCGGTCTCACTCCAACTCACTTGTATCACCAGAATTGTAGAGCGTCAATCAGCCCATCTGTTAGCAGAAGAGCTGTCAATAATTAATCCTCCTCCTCTGCTAATATTACATTGTCCTAATTATTATTGCAGAAATTCCGTCATTGAACACTGAGTAGCACTGGAGAGGTTTCTCTAATGATATGGTAAGAGGAAGCATCACCTGTATGAGGCCATCATTTTAGGTGATTTTAACACACATCTTTGTCATTTGGGTTGTACTTCTCTGTTGGGTTATGCAGATGCTGTACCTCTGGTTACCCACTTTAAACATATGAATCTGGCCATCATTTAGAACAGCTCTTTGTCACTAACAATTTGCTTTGTCTAGAGCAGTTGGTAATGGATGTATGGATACCCACCTTCATAGGCTGGGGTTCCTTCAGTATTATTAATTTCATAATGATCTCTGCACCATTAGCCTCCACAGTTCACAAGCTGACTGTCTCTTGGTCCAGCCATAGCGATCACAATCCTCTAATGCTTGAATTAATTCACTGCATTGACACACACGGAGGAGAGGGAAGGAGTATTTGAAACTCTGTTAGTAGCTCAAAATATCAAGAATGCGGGCTAAAATGGGCAACGGTGATACCAGATACTTATTTAGACAGCCTGTATGCAGAGTGTGCAGATGAGATCCTGCTTAATTTGGATATAGAAACACTGGATATAGATTTTTAAGATACTTTTGATAAACTAACATAGCATTTATCTAATAGCGTAACTATTAACAGCAGGTCCAAAGGTGCTAAGGTGATAAGGTGGGTAGACAGTATATGTTCTAGGGCTTGCAGTGATTTAATCCATGCCCTTAAGCAATGCCCAGGAGAGGAAGCAGTGGTCAGGACCTGCAGGAGGGCCTACAAACATGCAGTACAACAGAGAAGAACGGCATTAGGGCCTAGGCTTTTGAGGCCTCTGATCAGGTAAGCGTGTTGACGGGCATATAAAGTTCTGAGGAGCCGTCAATAATTCCTTTTTTACAGATTTCGTAAACCCAAGAAAAGTTGGCACTATAGCTGCTGAAAGATGTATTTTCAATTTTGAAAGTATGTATAGTGGTAATGACGCAAGAGGGTCTAACTTATAGTGGGACATCGGCACGGATACTGTCCCATTGCATTTTAATGTTTAAGTGGTACACAAATTTATCTTGGCCATAGCTGGGGGAAAGCACCGGGTCCAAATGGGGTCCTGGCAGATCTGTATAGAGCAGACCCCTTGACGTGTGCCAGATACTGACATGAGTATTTATTGCTGCCTGTTCTTCTGTCCCTTCTACTTCCTGGTCAATAGCGATTAGTATTCCCATTTAAAAAAAAGTGTTTGAGGAACAATATAGTGTGCTATAGATCAATTTCGCTCTCAGTGCCAGCTGAAAAAATTATGGGGAAAGTGTCCTGGTACGGATAACCTTCTGGCTAGATAAGTTTAAAATCATGTAAGACCTACAGTACAGTTTTAGACAGAGCAAAGGGATGCTAGATCAGAGCATTATTCTATATTTGGTGGTGTGGAAATACACAATAGCCAAGAAGGGATCCTTGCACATGTACTTATGGATCTAACATCAGCATTCAACCATTTTGAAAGATCCAAGTAATTGTTGATTCTTCTGAAACTGGGTCTGGAGGTAGACCTAGTGGATTTTGTACACTTTGTTCATAACAACACCAAGGCAGCAGTGAGATATAATGAGGATGGTTGTGTGTCAGCATCCTAGGATGTCAAGAGAGGAATCAGCCAGGGGTGAATTCTTGCTCTACTGATGCTCACGCTGAATATCAAAAAGCTAGGGGACGTTCTCTCGGCAACTAGTAAAGACATCCCGACAACTGGCTCCAAACCTATTCCCCTATTTCTGTATGCAGATGATGCAGTGTTCTTTCTGAGGACAGGTGCAGGTCTTTAAAAACCTTTAGATGTTTTTATAGATTTTATGGACTCGTTCAACCTTGCAACCAATTTTTCTAACTCTCATAACATGACAATTGGCACTTAGAAGACTGTAGGTGTAAGGTTTTCTGCAGGGGGTAGAATTAGCTAAAGTTTCAACGTGTTCTTATTTAGGTGTGCTGTTTGATGAGAATGGGTCTTGGGTTACTCACAGAGCACACAAAAAGAATGTCTTGACAAGGGCAGTGGTGTCTACCCTGGACTTTGCAAAAAGACAAGGGATAAAGCATTTACCTGCAATGTTAAGGTGTATAGAGAAAATGTATCCCTATGGTAACCCATGGCTATGATGTGTGTGGGTATAACGACAAGAAAGACTTGCATGTAGTGGAAAATACATTTTGGTGTGGGCTCCTTGCTGTCCCAGTGCACCCCATCATTCATACTGCGTGAGGAGCTTGGCTTGGGATACATTTTTGATTACATTGCAGTTGTGCCTTTAGTGAGCTGGTTTAGAATTTCTTCTTTTCCAGTTTCCACTCTGAATCCTCTATTTATAGGGGACTGTGTGGCTCTCGAGGGGACTTCGCGTCTCCCATGGTTAACGTATATATATCAGATCAGGTGAGATAGCTAGGCTGTTCCGATTTGTACACAAACACTAGACCTTTACGACCAACTGACATTGGGAACACTAAGCATCTGTTTCTGCTCAGGTGGCAGGGGGACAGGAAGGACAAAGAAACTGCTACGCCCACTGTTAGAAATTACATCAATATTAGTCCAAGCTCACAGGTGCAAGCCTACTTGTCTCTTGTCAATAACGCTCATAACCACTTTTTGCTAACTAAATTCAGATTGAACCTTATTCACTTTTAACTAGCCTTTTCAAAAGGCTTTGTGAAACCTGAAGATTTAATGCAATGTCCATGTGACAACTTTTCTGACCAGGACACTTTGCACTTTACCTTTTCCTGTGAACTTTATGTCTCTCTGAGGAAACCATATATTCTTCCGATCTTGTGATCAGGTCATTTTGCTCAATTAAGGCCAGCATTATTATAACTACAGAGGCTTTCTTCACCCTTGGTCTTGGGTGGGGTTGCAAGTTTTTTCTCAGGAGCTACAAGAATTAGGAGAAGGATGCTTTCTCTCCAACTGAATCTGCACTTTATCTGATGAATTTTATGAGCTGAATTGTCATTGTATTTGCTGTAAATAATGAGTAATATTTTGTTTTGTAAACATGGTTTTAGGAAAATTGATAGGACCGCCTTTGACTGCCTTTGACTGATATGACTGCCTTTTTCTTGGGGGGGGGGGGGTATTGCTTTTATTGACCGATTGAAGAGGTCTAAGGTTTTATTGTCACCTAAATATTTTCTCCAGAATTTCACACTGGTTTTAACTAAAGTTAGGAAAGTCCAATTGTTTTAATGTCTTTTATCCCCTTTCTTTCTTTTAGGGTCAGTCCTGGTGACGTCTCCGCCCCACATCCAAGATTCCCTCGGAAAAACGAACAAACCCAAGGGTAGGTCACGTCTCTATTACCCTATTGAATAAGGATAGACTGATAACCAAGGAATACGTCACCCGTCTTCATGTACTTTCTTTATAAAAAAAACAAAGAAGGAGAGGTGGTTTGTCACTTTATTAAAACAAGTACTAATGTGATAACCCACGAGAGAATAAAGAAAGAAATAGGAGTCCCTCTTAGGTACATAAAAAATGTTTCCCTTAAGAACCTGAAATGGTTTTGGTGAGGGAAGAAGAGAAAGAGAAAAGAAAGAATTGGAAAATGTGAGGAACTTGTGGAGGTTAGGTTCTCCTCCCCTCCCATGTTCCCCAGATCTAGCCTGTACCTGGCTAAGACATGTTTCTCTGGAAATCTGGTGGGGAAACACATCATTTGGCAGTTTCATCTCAGACTTCCACTCCAGGTGGAACTCAAGGACACCGATTCCAAGAAGTTGCTGATCTTCTCTTCACAGCTGTTGCCAGAGCTGAGATTCAATATCTGTCTTCCAGCATATACGGGGTTTTTTCTTTCCTCTCTGCTATTTTCGCGAAAAGAACCAGGTGGGTTTCTGCTCCTGGTGGCCTGGGGTTTTTTGATTGGCATGGTCCTCACTGCTGATTATGTTCTACTACTTCGTCCTCTGATTCTGGATGAAGGTCCAAATAACAACTGCAGTGTTCCCTGAATGGCTCCAAGGGGGTCTTGTGACTGAAATCATCTACTTCAACCAATGTTACCATTTCCTCTTCCGGTGTGGTTGAAGAATGGCAACTTGGGCTGTGGGGGAAGAGAAGAGGGTTCAGGTAAGTCTGTCTCATATAGAATCTCCCAGGGAATTTTACTTTTTCTATCTGATTAACTTTCCTGTTCACAGCAGGCTTGTAAAATATTGGCCAGGTGGCAACCATAGTCCCCAGGGAATCACATTCATGAGTTGAAAGAAGGGAAAGTCTGAGGTTGTGGAGACAAAAATAAACATGGACAAAGCAAACGTTGTGCCATGTATAGTGGTATTGTCAAGTTTCACACACACAACAGGTACAGCACTACAGCAGCAGTGTGGACAGGAAGAAAAAAGGGGGCACTGGTGGGGTACTGTATCTATCCCAGGCTAGTGGCCAATGTAATAGTTCTCATTCAATTAAACATGCAAGAAAAGATGACTATGCCTGCACTGTAGACATTTTAACTTGTGACTTGCAGATTACACACAGATCTCTACAGCAAGTATTTTAACCCACTGACCTGTGTTAGTGGCTTGTCTATCCCCGATCTCTGTACTAGGTCGTCCCACAGTGCACTGGCACTTGAGTAGGTGTTACATGCTTTTGTGGTCCTACTCCCTATCTCTTTAAACCGGCTTTTGTTTTTTTAGTCTAGTACAGAGAAAGATTTGCTCTCTCTCTTTCGCACTGTCTCTCTCTCTCTCTTTCTCCTTTGCTCTCTCTCTTTCACTCCCTCTTTCTCTCTCTATCTCTCTCTCTCTCTCTATATGTCTGTCACCGTGAGTTAAGTTAATTAATTACTACAAAATTCAGGCCACACACCCTGTAGAGTAGTTCCTATATTCCCAAAAGGCTCTGCGCATTGGAATAATATATCCTATAGATGTGACGTAGGACTTAAGACGACTAGGTCTCTATCGAATATATTAGACTTAATTGTGAGTGACAGCTAGCTCAGAGGTCACTAGAAACTTTCTCGAACACACAAGAAGGGATTTGTTTCTGACAACCGCATTAACATGACGACTTGTTTCCCCAAGAATAAAACTGATCTTCAGAGTCATGGAAACAATAGATAGATATTTTATTCAGTCAATCGTACATGCTTAGTCTCATCAGAGGTACAGAGAAATAGAGAGACGGGCGTTTTCAATAAAAGGATTTATTGAACAGTCTTCTTTCTCATGCAAGTAAAGTGAACTGCTACAATCGTAATACTGGGTGCAAAGTATAATGCGTACAGTAAGAAGAGTATTATAAAATAATACTGTAAAAGCATTGTATGGTTCCTAGACCATAGATAAATACATACATAAATAACAAGGTTAAAAAGTACTCAACTGGTGCTCCTAAAATAAGCCTACCCCAAATGTACCTAACCTGAGTCTAGTACGAGGGAAGAAGTAAGTGAGGTGTAGCATAGGTTAAGTCTGTTTTTGCCAAGAATCTAACCAAGATCTCTCTTAGGGTCTAATCAGCTCCGTACCTTGGTTTTTTAATGAAGGAGGTCTGGTATCTCTGTCTCGGGCCTCGATTTCCTAACACCCCGCGAGGGGAGCTTGGAAACACTGGAGCTGGATTCTCAGCGAGAGAAAGGCAGCCTCTCTGTCAGTGCGTCAGCTGGAGGGTTGTCTTCCTTCGGCACTTGCTGTAGCAAGCTGCGGTGGGCAAGTAGATAATCGAACTGCTCCAAACCACTGATTCCTTGCTAGGGCAAGTGTGGGCATATATATACCTTGAAGGTGCCTGGTTTGACGTAAAGTCGGACATAATAAAGTCACCAAAGAACTCCAAGGGAATGGTAGTTCTTTGAAAACGCCATGATTTCTAGGACAAATCAATATTCAAGAGCGGGGATGTCCCTGACTGCTGAAGCTGAGTTTTCCAAGAAATCGTTGTGGCTTTTTGGAACTAGTGGAAGTAGCCATGCCTTATTTGGAGTGGATGGGTTATGTCTATATATGGGTATGATTTCTATGCCAATATAAGGGTAATGTGATGTACACCTATATAAGGGAATGAATCGGAAAAATTACACTAGGGTCCTAAAACGTTATACAACACCCACTCCACTTTATTATGTTTGATATTACTGAATACTAAGCAAAAACAAATCTAAAGCATGTGGTTACAATCCCACCCAAAATACATAAAATGCATTCGAAATGGTTGTAAACGAAAATGAGCATTTGTGCTGTACGCATTTAAAAAAACTAAAATTTGCATTCAAAGCATGTAGTGTGACACTGAAAAAATGCTCATCAGAATGAATCATGAAATTACATTCATGAAATGGCTCTTAAATACAGAAAAAAGGTCAAGACCATTCCATGCCAGAATAAAAAAACTGTTTTGGTTGTGAGCGACGTCAAATATTGACTCTTGGAAGTGTTCAAAGAATTCTTGTTCTCTAAGAATAGTTCTACTTTAAGCAGATTACTTTGTGCCCCAAAAAAAGTTCAATTTGGAAAAGTTAAGTCAAAGAAATATAGAGTTCTAAAGTTACAAGTTTTTGTTTTAAAAAGTGAAAGTCGAATTCAGAGTACATCAGAACGCTGAGTCCCAACTCAAAAATCACTATCATTGTTTGGAGAAAACATCAAAGATTCTAAGTTTGAAAAGAATTTGTCTAATACTGTGGGTGAAAATTGGACAACCTCTTTAAGCAGATCAATT
The DNA here is from genome assembly GCF_964263255.1 of Lissotriton vulgaris. Classification (NCBI taxonomy): domain Eukaryota; kingdom Metazoa; phylum Chordata; class Amphibia; order Caudata; family Salamandridae; genus Lissotriton; species Lissotriton vulgaris. The sequence continues at coordinate 454,768,464 of NC_141696.1, read as the reverse complement.
GTACAGTTGAGAAGCATCGATGTCAGCGCCAGTCGCATTTGCAATGTTCGCAGTAGATGGTACCTGTACGCCTGTTGGTCCACGTATCTCACCATTAGCTGGTTGTGCCGGTGAGACCTCCATGAATGCTGTCATCAGGACTGGTAGCCGTTGGGGACAAAACAATGCATGAGCCGTTACTGAACCAAGCAAAGCGTCAACATCCGTTGGCAGTGCTGATTGAAGTGTTAGACAGAAGTCTAGCACATATTCTTCTCCACATAGCAGGCATCGTAGAACAGGTAAGATGCAATCTTGCCAGATTGGTCTGACTGATAGAAACCATGTGGTATTCAGATCTCTTAAACGAGCCAAGCCCAAAATTTGTATTATGCGCTCACAATACTTCATTGCCAGGAGAGTGTTCTCGATGGTAATCTGGGCATCGTTGGAGGATCGGCTTACAATTTCAAAGCAGAAGTAGTAAAAATAATATTCCTGCTGCGAGTCCTAAAACGAGAGGCAGTCCGCCAAACACCGAGTGCACAAAGTTTGGAAATATGCCAAAGACTGCTTTAAAAGTTGCTAACAGTCCTGAAAAAAGCGTCTTAAATACATGTACAATACCACTGGTATCAGATATGTTTAAGATACGACCTAACATTTCTACGAAATGTATTGGACATTTTGTGGATAAAAGGGCATGTATCTCTGCAGAGGACCTTGCAACTTGCAGATCATACATCTCTTTGGACCAGGTCAGTGGCACAGTTTTTTGCAAAAGAATGGCTTTCATTCTGCTTAGAGTATCAATTTGAATGGAAGAGATGTTCAGTGAAGGCCATAGTGGCAACTCCCCGCCTGTCTTTGCTTTAGGAAACAATACTTGCATACAATAAGGGGACCCTGGCTGACACACTTACGAGATGGGCAATTCCTGGCATCATTCCACAAGAGCTGTGAGCATTCAACATTATATAGTTCCCATTGGAAAGCTGCCTAAAAATTGGATCTATCACTGCTGCCGGAGAACCTTGCAGTTGGCAGGATAAGTTGGTTGAAGGACCATCACAGGCTCCTTGTAAATTAATACCCTGACATAAAACATTTGTGTGTGTATGGTAAAACCCAGGTTTACCTAATGTATTCTTTACCCAACCTTTCATACAGGCCTGCTGGTATATGTTTCAATCAATACTGAAACTGGAAAATAATCACTGGCAACGTAATGGTGCCATGTATTATCCATTCTATGGCTGGTTTCTCAGAAGCAGTCAATGGTAATATTTCCACTTTTTCTATGCTCAGTACCGTATAGTCTGCTCCCCTTTGTGCCAAAGAGATTTGTTTATCTATAAGGTTAAATCCAGTAAACAGCGACGTGGTGTTGATTAGACGCCAAGGCATATAGCCTGAAAGAAGATTTTGTAACGACCAGCCTAGCAGCATTATAGAACCCAATTTAGACTGTCCATGTTGTAACATGAGCAAGTCCTGTTCCAATATGTCTATGGCAGAGGATACAATGCTATCCAAAGAATAAATTCTGGATGACTGAGGCATTAACGCATTATCAACTACAGAGAGAGCTTTCTCTAAATTAATACAATCAATTTCTCGTATTTGTTCTGCAGTTTCCATTTGCGTGACTTTCCATGCTTCATTAAAAGTGTCATAAATACCGGAGTATATGAAATGTTTATGACGAGGTTTATGAGGGCCTAGTAAGAAGTCTCTAAAATCAATGCCATCTTTAAGTAAAGTTAAGTGTTGTTTAACCTCTATAAGTGTAGTGTGTTGTAGCTACTCGAGGCACAATTTTCCTACACTGTATGTTGTTACAATCCCTAGATGTTGTCTCTGGACATATCTTGGGTCTGGCTTAGTTACTGTGAACCCTTGTGTCTTGTTCAGGAATCTATCTTGACACTTATTTGTGTCTGTGGGCCAGATTAACCATTTTTTCCGATCAGGATCAGTTCTGTTTTTAAGTAAAATCGATGTTACGTTGACCCTCCCTCTGAAGTGTTTTTACTATCAGCAATAGGTACAGGTATGGACGGTTTGTTTAAATATTTTATCTTGGCTAGGCCAAGACAGGATGTTTATTGAACGGTGTTATTCAAAAACATTATTTGTTCAGGAATAATACAGGCTTGAAATAAAGCTTTTATTTCCTGTACTTGCCAATCTTTTGAGCCCCTGACAGTTTTTGTTTCTATGTTGTCACTCCAGAAATTGAAACCTAACGAGGACAGCTGGGCATAAAAGGCTGCTGAATAAATTTGCTTTGCATTTGTTAACATACTTTTTATTCCTGTCTTATTAACATTTTTCAAATAAAATGTTTCCGGATTTGTGGTATTAAAACCTGAGAAGTATGGAGATTTTTCATAAAATGTTTTTGGGCTACCGTTTGGTGGCATTGGACAATGTTCCCATTAATTGAAAGTATATACATGTCTAGGGTTTGCAGATTTGTGCAAATAATGATGGCCATAGTGATTGTAACAATACATTTGTTCAGAATCTGATGAATCTTCTAAGTATTCATGGTTTGCAAATTTTGCAGTCATTTCTAAATCTGACATCATATTTTTAACAGTCTCAAAACCCCAATCATCAGAAAATGTGCTGGGTGAAACAAAGTCACTCAAGGAAACCTTAAATTGGTGTGGAATCTTCAACAGCTCGGCCGGACCATAAATGTCATAATCAGTTCTGTCCCATGCTATACCACCAGGTATAGGAATGGCTGTAATGTTCACTGGTGACAGGTCTCTTTGTTCAGGATGAGATGATTTGTGTGGCTTCAGGAGCAAGTTGATGATCTTGCTTGCTGTGTTCATTTCACTATATTTTCCATCTATCAGCTCTTCTAAACTTAATACAAGATTGAGACAAAGTAGGAGAAAAAGTATGCCGAACACAATCCAAAATTCAGCCCATAGTGAAACCAGATAAGTCTTTTCTAGTTGCTGAAAAAGTTCTGTTACTTGGCCTTTGAAAGTTTCATTTGCTGGCGTTGTTTCAGGCTCACTGGGATCCTCAGAAAACGTATCAAAGTTGATGAAATAGCCCGAGGCAGTTCTGTCAATTGTTGGTATTGCATCTGGATTATTTGAATCGCTGGAGCTGCTTGGCCCCTGTCAAGTTAGTATAGTCAGAGGCTATATCATTGTAGACAGGAGTGCCTTGACGAACTGTTATTTGAGTTTCATGAGGCACAAGTTCCATTGCTTTTTTGCATAGTCCTTCTTTTCTAACTGCAGATTCTTCAAAGGTGATGCGTCTCCCAGTTTGAAGCTCTTAGATAGTAGCAAGATTTGGTCATCTGCTACATCTTTGGAGTCCACTGAGCCTACTACTTATTATCGGCAACATGCTGTCGTTTTACCAGGTTGTTTGATACGAACCGGTTCTCCTTTCTTTCAGCAAGGGGCGGCAATAACACTGTCCTTGATCCGTGGATTGCTAGCACAGGTACTGGTTTTCTGTATGAAGGCCCAAATTCCTTCTTAACCAATATATTTTCTCAGACTAGATCCCCAATCTTTGGAACCCAGACAGGCCTTGTTGGGACAGGTGGTTTTTCTTCAGTGGTCGTTGGCTTCAGTAATGTGTTGCTTAGAATTCTACTTGTTTCATTTAAGTCCTGTAAAACAGCCAAACGGTCTTTGATATCAAAGGGTTTTTGTTCTACCAATGAAGCATGATAATCGAGGTCTTCGACAATCATTCTAGTACCAATAAGGAATTCATATGGAGTAATTCCACCCAGAGAATTTCTTGGCAGATTGTTTAAACTACGTTGGACACTTATTAGATGTTTGACCCACCCGTCACCTGAACCTAATACGCTAGCTGTTATAGATTGCTCTTTGTCGCGGTTTTTTCATTCCACTACAGAATTTCCCTCAGGATGGAATGGACTTGAGTACCGCAATGCAACGCCCGATTTGCCATGGCCTCTTTGTAAGCTCGAGAGCTAAACGCAGGACCCTGTTCAGAATGTAGTGTGCCGATTGCGTAAGTGCCGATAAAGACTCGCAAATATTTTATAACAGTTTGGTCGTCAACTGAGCGTTGAGGCCACATCCAAATGAATCCTGAGCATGAATCCACTGCGACCATGATATATTTATAGTTGCCATCCCTCTGTAAGGGACCACAGTGGTCCAGGTAAACACATGCTAATAGTTTATCTGAAATTAGAAGGGGCGTCTGCGCCGGGCGTTTCACAGTCGAAACCTTCATTTTTTGGCAGATTTCACATTCCAAAACATAGTTTCTGGTCTGTTTCCTCATGCGCGGCCACCAGTATCTTTATTTTAGTAATGACACTGTGGGGAAAACACCTGCACGTGCAGAGGCAAGACCTTCATGTGCTGCTAAGATTAGTCCTAATCTATGTTCCATGTTTGGAATTACTCTATCCCCCACTCCAGGTATTCTAGCAAAAGGAACATTATTTGCATCAGTTATATGTAAGTACTTGAATGGAAAGCCTTTTGGTAATGTTTTACTGCTGTCTTCATTGGAAGTGGCAACAGCCTGCATTATTTTTGTTTTTGAACGAGTGATTGCAGCTACAGGAGCCGTTTGCACAGCTGCATTCACCTCTGATGACTCAGTTTATGGATCACGTGAGTCTTTTGTAGTTCTTTCTGTAATTTAACTACTTGTTCCCAAAGCAACTTATGCTTAATTGTGCCACCTTTTGCGGCTTTGAAACCGTTTTGAACCCAGTTCTGCAAGTATTCATTGTAAGATTTGACGCAGTAATACGAATCGCACACTATAAGTGTGGGGAATTCGCGATCGGTATTTTCAAGCACAGTCTCTGAGAGATTGTGTTTTTGTGACCATTAGTCGGAATTTACCAGCGCGAAAGCAACCTTTAACAATCGCGCACGCAGCATTATGAGCTTGTTTACCCCCAATTTCGGGCTGTGCTGGTCCGTCTGTATCTATGATACATTCGTACTGTTCCAGAGGCAGAATCTCAGTGGGCGAGGACATTCTTGTTCGTATTGTAAAAATTCTTGAGTTTTCAAGTAGGGGTCAAAAAACGTATTCAACGTCTGTTGCAGCAAGAGAGTTAACCCATTGTATCCATCTCGGATTTAAAGCCTTTGCATTAGGAATGCTTGCTTTTGTCACTGCCTCTAAGGAAGGTACATGAGTAACGACCATTATGCGTTTACCCTGTGCGAGGGCTCTCACTTTTGCTACTGCAGTCTGAACCAGTCAGAATTTTTTCTGTTGAAGTATATTTCATTTCAGCTTGTGTGCACAAGTGAGATGTGCAAGCAATTGGTACTTTTTCACCTTCATTAAAGGTTAAGTACGTAAATCTGCATCTTCCTGGGATTATTCTGATTACAAGGCTGTGTATGTTTACGCGTGTCTGTAAATGTGATGTTGCTAACATGTCTGTTTGCACTGAATGCAAAATGTATGTGTTTTTTAGTCCAATTAGTTGGTTTGAAATCAGGTTTGATTTATTCGTAGAGAGGTTTAACCCTTTCTGCGTAATTTAGAATGTAAGTTCTTCCAAAATTCAGGAAACCTAGAATTGACTGTAAGTTTTTCAGCGTTTTTGGAGGTTGGAGCAGTGCACACTTTTCTAGAAAGTTCGCTGCCAGGCTTTTGCCTTGACTTGGCAACTCGTATCCCAAGATTAGGACGATGAGGTGGGCAATTCCCATTGCATTTGTACCCTTCAGGGGCAAATCCAAGTATTATGGTGTTCACCCTGTTCAAGTGCCTGTCCAAGTCATTGTCTGTTAGAGAGATGTCATCGACATAAGAAAATGCCTCATCATCATACGTTTGCAGTAACTCTGTTACTTTGGCTGAAAATATCCCTGGACTATTCTTGAATCCCTGGGGAGACGACAGAAGTGAAGCTGTGTCCCCATAATTGAGAAAGCGGTCAAGTTCCTGCATTCAGGTGCAATGTTTTGACAGAAAAAACCGTTAGAAATATCTAATGTGGTTTTATATTTTTTACACACGATGGTATTCATCAGTACTGCACTGTGTGCATTTTGTACTGCAAAAGTTTTGCAACAAGAGTTTAAGTGTCTGTAGTCTAATACTAGACAATAGGTATTGTCTGGTTTGGAGACAGGAAACAAAGGATTGTCCATGGACGAGGTGCATGTTTCAATCGCCCCTTGGTATTCAAGTTGATCTAAGATCTCCCTTACCTGATTTGTAGCTTCTTGCTTAACTGGATACTGCTTCTGTGAAGTTGATTGATTTTGTAACTGGATTTTATGGTGAGGAGAATACTCATACCATCCTACATTTTTTATATAATGCTGGAGCCTGGGCTACTGCACATTTTCTGGCATAGGTGTATTTTAAGTGAATTGGAATATGATTAGAGAAGGCTGGCATAATGATGTCCTCGCCATGTGGACACTCCCTGAGAAATTTTGGTGGCCAGTCTTTTTCGACTAGAAGAATGTCATAACCCTTAGAGAGCTTCACCCAAAAGAGTGCTCTTATTTTTCTAGTTATGTCCCCCTCCATCCGGAGTGTTACGTCATATAACTTATGGGGTACACTAACCCTGGTATCAGCAGTTTCAACTTGAATGTACTCATTCAAGTCCACTGTCTCCAGATGATCCTTCAAGATCTTGTGAGCTAAGGTAACTTCTGCTGCGCTGTCTAGCATTGTCTGGGCCCACTCCCCGTTCTTAAGATTGTGACCTCAAGATCCTTGGCATGTCTGATTTTTAGGCCTGCTACCGTCTTCTTGGTGAATTGGGTTTTCTTATTTTTTGGAACGTGCTGTTCTTCTTTGGACTTCACGCGTTCTTCTTTCTGTTCTGATAGTCCTCTCCTCTCGGATTTCTGCGAGGAAGTCTGAAAGGTACGAGAGGAACATGTATCAGTATCTTGATATCCATCAGGTTTTCTCAAATTATCCCTATTTTTGAGGTTATACCTCTTTTCAGAGTGCTCTTTTTGAGGAGACCTACCTCTGGATTGGGAACGCTTCTCTTTAGGAAGTGATTGTTTCGTCTTTTCCCACTTCTTTTTAGGAGTAGTGTGAGTGTTTTTAATAAATACCTTTTTGGGATTTTCTGTTAGTTGGGGCTTAACTGGTTTCCCACCCAAACTATCTCTACCTTGTTCTTCATAGGATTTTTCAATTATTTTGGCAAATTCCTATGTTTGCTCAGTTACATCAAGTTATTTTAATTTTTGGTGGATCGCCACGGATGCTGCTTCACCTTTAATATTAGCTAATATTATAGCTGAGACCTGTTTGAAATATGTAAGTAATTTCATACCCAGATGTAAAGCAGGATCTACCCCGTATTCATTTTGAATCTGTTTCAGGACGTCTGGTATTACCGCCATAGATGGAACACCATGAGTTTTCGTGTAGATTGCAGCGAAGACTGTACCCCAAGTGTCGCAGTCCTCCAGGTGTGGTGCGATCCCCACTGGTAAACAGATTGTTCAGATTCTGTGTTCCTCGTGAGGTGTACTATCTGAAAATACTGCCTCTATTTGAGTGATCTTTTGAGCTAACCAGAAAGGAATTTGTTCCCGTTTTGCGGGTGATTTACTAATGACTGATTGTATAGTCTGTGGTGTAATTATATTTGTGGTCTCCTGGTAAGGGTTTTGCTGTGGAATCCTGATAGAAGGTTGGACTGTGTCAGGAATCATTCAGTCAGTTCTCTATACAACACAGGACAGTTCCGCTCCAAGAAGACATCCAGGGTTGTGGTGAAACCTAGGATGGTGAACTTCTGGGTAAATGTACATTAGTTGGGGAATTCAAGATGGTCGCCGCCATTGCTGTGGTGACAAACCGGTGACATTCTAGTCTCCCGCTATCTTGAAGAGCGAGCGCGCTGAGAACTGCCCACTTCAAAATAGACTTTACCGTGAGTGGCCGTAATTCAAGGCGCTCACAGGAATTTCGAGTTTTAGTGTTTTCTGAGAGAACAATTCATAGTTCCGTTCCTGAATATCTTCATCCAGAGTCGAAGTTGGTCGTAAGCGGTGAGAACCAAGTCTGCGAATGGTTCTCGTCTATCGACGTTCAGTGAAGAGAAGTCCGTCGAGAGCAAGGTGCGCTTGACAGCTATTCTAGCAAGAGTCTAAGGAGTTTTGTGAGAAAGACTTTCTGGACTTTTCCTGAGGAGAATTATCCTCAACTTACAGTTTCATCTCTTCAGCATGGACAAGGCTGCAAACATCGGAGGATAGTAAGCGGGAATCCACCAGAGGACCAAGTAAGACTTTTCCAATTACCTGGAAGATCATTTAGTTCCCCCCAGAGCTCCCCATTGCGCTGCCCTATCTCTTCCCTCCCTCTCTTTCCTTCCTGGTTCCTTTTTGCGCGCATCTTCCAAGAGCTCAAGACTGTCTCCATGAACTGCATGACCAATTCCACATCTTTGTGAACAGACTCCCATTTTACAGCCACGTTATCATTGAAGAAGGTAGGCGAGAGAATACGGGGGTTGGTGTCAGGGAACGCTTCCTCTAGTTCAGTGACTAACGGGGTGTTCTCCTTTTTTTAGTATTATCCACTACTTCATGGTAACCACTCGCAACCACATACAGAGAGGGGCAAGGCTCTAAAGACAACTGGTAGGATAAACTGGATTTGTGTATTATATGCCCTGGAAGTGTAGTTGGAGTTTCTGCATTGTCTTTCTCTCTTTCCTCTGTGCATTAGGAACCCAAGAGTAGTCCTGACCACCAATAGAATTCAGAAGGACAAGTGGGTGCCAGTTGTCGTTGGAGTGTCTCTCTTTTCTGTCCACTTTCCCTTTCCCTGCCTCTGGTGCCGTTGCTTGTGAAGCGGCGTCACCGGGGATAGGGCATTGGGAGCCAGCATCAGTTCTGCCTCTGCGAAGAATCTGGGACCTGACAGACTGTTAGAATCCGCATGACATATTGAACCAATTGTCTATGTATTTTTAATAGTTGTTTTAGTTGAACTAATAGTTCTGGACCTGACATTTCTTCAATGGCAGGATTTGCCATTGAGTACCGGCCATGTTGCTCCTGTTCTACCTAGTGGACCAAGCCTGGTAATGTGATTTTGATGTTGTAGGGCGCCTTTAAACCAGAGCGCATGCTCTTGGTATGTTAATGGAATTTCAACATTCTCGAAAGGAGAGCATTCCGCTGGAGGTTCCTCGACGTTGTAGAAGTGGAACACATGTGTTAATGGATTTGCTTCTGGGAAGATAATCCATGAATAGAATACCTCTGTCTGCCGATATTCCTGTGCCTCTATTACAAAAATTCCCCTACCACCTCTTGATGATAGGCCATTTGGTATAAGCTTTATAGTGATGGTTTTCCGGGAAGAATATAGCATCAGCATCATCTTCATCAAGCCCTGTAACGTCGAAGCCTGGACAGGCTGCTGCAGCTCCACCGGTTTTGTTTTCAGTCATTTTGATGACTGAAAGTTTGCAGAGCAAGTTTCAAGGAACCTAAGATAAGGTGCACAATATTGTGGAACACTGTATCCTTCAACATTGAATCAAATCAAAAACTAATACGTAGGATTTTCGTCCTACTCAGTAATGGTGGATATTTTATCCTTTAACCCACTCCAGCTGTCTATTGGAGTATTTTACAGGAAAAAGGAGTCTCTGTGAAAAGCACAACTGAGTTACTCTAGTAGCTAGCGTTAAATTAGTGCCATACTAAATGTTGGGCGCCATTAGTGTAGTTCCTATATTCCTAATAGGCTCTGCTCATTGGAATAATATATCCTGTAGATGTGACGTAGGACTTAAGTCGACTAGGTCTCTATCGAATATATTAGACTTAATTGTGAGTGCCAGCTAGCTCAGAGATCACTAGAAACTTTCTCGAATACACAAGAAGGAATTAGTTTCTGACAACCGCATAAACATGACAACTTTTCTTCCCCAAGAATAAAACTGATCTTCAGAGTTGTGGAAACAATAGATAGATATTTTACTCAGTCAATCGTGCATGCTTCGTTTCATCAGAGGTGCACAGAAATAGAGAGACGGGCGTTTTCAATAAAAGGATTTATTGAACAGTCTTCTTTCTCATGCAAGTAAAGTGAACTGCTACAATCGTAATACTGGTTGCAAAGTATAATGCGTACAGTAAGAAGAGTATTATAAAATAAAACTGTAAAAGCATTGTATGGTTCCTAGACCATAGATAAATACATACATAAATAACAAGGCTAAAAAGTACTGAACTAGTGTTTTTAAAATACGCCTACCCCAAATGTACCTAACCTAAGTCTAGTACGAGGGAAGAAGTAAGTGAGGTGTTGCACAGGTTTAATCTGTTTTTGCCAAGAATCTAACCAAGATTTCTCTTAGGGTCTAATCAGCTCCATACCTTGGTTATAGAATAAAGGAGGTCTGGTATCTATGTCTCGGGACTCGATTTCCCCACACCCCGCCAAGGGAGCTTGGAAACACCGGAGCTGGATTTGCAGCAAGAGAAAGGCAGCCTCTCTGTCAGTGCGTCAGCTGGAGGGTCTTCTTCCTTCGGCATGTGCTGTAGCAAGCTGCGTCAGGCAAGTAGATAGTCAAATTGCTCCAAAGCACTGTGGCCTTGCTAGGTCAAGTGTGGGCATATTTATACCTTGAAGGTGCCTGGTTTGACATAAATTCAGACATAATACCGTCACCAAAGAACCCCAAGAGAATGGTAGTTCTTTGAAAATGCCATGATTTCTATGACAAATCAATATTCAATAAAGGGGGATGTCCCTGACTGCTGAAGCCGAGTTTTCCAAGAAATCGTTGTGGCTTTTTGGAAATAGTGGAAGTAGCCGTGCCGTATTTGGACAGGATGGGTTATGTCTAAATATGGGTATGATTTATATGCCTAAATAAGGGTAATGTGAATTATACCTATATAAGAGCATGAATCGGAAAAATTACACTAGGGTCCTAAAACACTATACAAAAACCCATATGCTCACATCAAAATCCACCCATACGAAAAAGCAATTGCTCACACCATTCTCACACCATCAGTCTTGAACAGTACTATTGATTCTCACTACCAATTTTATATCTCCCAATATTTATTGACAACCATTAAAAAACAGGGTGAGTAAAGATGTGTTGCTGTAAAGGGGTCAAAATGATGAAGTGAAGTTTGTGAGAACATGACGTTATAGAGTATGATGTGACAAAATGGGGGGGTGGATCTGGGCTAATTCTGGTAAATAAAGAGGGGTCGTGTAGTTCCTACTAATCCTTAGGATCTGCTCATTGTTTGGTCAACATAAACTAAGGGCTTGGTGCCTAGACTGATTCAAGACACCCTGCAGGATATGTTTGCCTATAGACCAGCTTGCTTGCAGTGCCACTGCAAGCCCCACTAACTTATCAAGTAGCAAACAGTTTCCGGAATCCACTGAACATGACAACCCTGACCCCTTAAGAATCATAGGAACAGTACAGAACCTTTCACGCAGTCACTCATGCTCACTTGTTCTCAGAAATATACTGGGAATACACAGTAGAACACGTCTATTGAACCAATGTTATTCTTGCATGAAATACATGTGTTGCAAATATTAGGACATAGAAGCAAATAAAGGAGATTACAAGCACCAAGAGAGTACACAGTAGATAAATTTCTGCCATGGTGCTGAAGCAATGAATATATGCAGACATAAATGCAAATGGTAATCTAATGTACTCCCATGATGCAACCCTCCTACTCTAAGTGTACCTAGAGTGTGTGTAGGTGTAGAGCCAAGAATCCTGCCTGGGGACAGTCCTACCCCATTACCTGATGGGAGAGAGTAAAAGGCCCAGTGTTGGTCTTGAGTTGGATACCCCTCACGGAATGTCAGACAAGTGCCTAGTGATTTCTCAGCTGGCAGGGACATTCAGTGTCAGCCACAACGTCTCCTCCACCAATCTATTGAGATACCTAATATTTATAATAAAAGGCAGCCTTCACAATGTTTGTGTTAGCTTAGTGATGCTATGGATATATGGATAGTGCTGTCTCCCCATGGATGATGATAAGGTGACCTTTGTACCTATTGCGTGGAGAGGCCTAGTGTATAATGTTCAGGACCTCGTGACAATGTTGAGCGAAGCTGGAAGTATAAACAAAGTTGTTTCAGAGAATCCAATCCAACATTGTCATGTATTCAAGTGTATGCAAAAGGTCACCGCTGAAACATTATTTTCTAGGACAATGTAAGGAATAAACTGCCTCTGGAATATAACACCTACTCCTAATCCTCAGGGTTGATATATAAAAGCTATATAAAATACAGTATAAAAATTAAATTAAAAGGTAAAAACAATGATTAACATTGTCTAAAAGCAAGTTTTGTTTTAAAATATTCTAAAAGGCCTTAAAGTCACTATACTGTATGAAATCCTCAGCACTCCGAAAGCCATGGTGCCTAGAAAAGGAAAAATAAAACAAAAATGTTTTTGTCAAATTTAGTTTATGAAACAAGCCAAATTATTCCCACATGGAAAACAACAATTATTTCATGTGTACTGGGTGTCAGGCACAACACTGTTGTTGTCCATAACCACAGATGATGATCCTAGAGGCACATCTTAAAGCAGATTATTAGAGCAAAGGCGATTCCATCCAATACCCACAGCAGATGCTGAGAAAGAGACTAAACTTTGCATGCATTTCGTGGACCTGTTGTCCAAGTCACTAGGAGCCGAAGGACCCCAGGGTCGCTCTAGAAATACATTCATCAGCAACGGAAGATGCTGGGGACAACAATACCCATGTGCCAATAATGAGTCCAGTAGTACGTCAATGTCCAACGGAGCAACCAATTGAGCTCCTAGGCATATGTCTAATATCCATTTGTGACCACACAGCAGGCAATAGAATACAGTTTGTATGCAGTTAAGCGAAACATGCCTAAAGGACAAGAACCAGTGCTCGTCCAGTTCCCAAAGGCAAAGTGTGCCAAACGTGTGAACTATGTGATCACAGCATCTTAACACCAGCAGTGATGTCTCCATTCCGAACCAAACTGGGATGTCCATTGCGGGTTGGGAAAAATAAAATCTGTATTCCTGCCAAAAGTTGCAGGACAAGCGGGAGCCCTCTGAAAAAATGCTTCCTAGAACAGAGTGTATGAATGATGGAATAACTCCAAAGATTGTCTGAAAGGTGCTAACCGTTCCAGAGCCGATACATTTAAAAAATGCACTTTTCCTCTTGTATTAGAAATGTTAAAAATGTGATAGACTAGTTCCCCAAAATGCAGCAGGAAGTTAGTGTGGAGTAGTGTCTGAATCGCCGATGAGGACTTTGCAACTTGGAGATCAAACGTCTCTCTGGTTGAAAATAAGGCCACATTCTATTGAAGAAGCTTGGCTTTCAGTCTGCTAAGGGAATCAAATCATATGTTAAAAACATTTATTGAAGGTCACAGCGGTGCCTCCCTCATTTTGCGGACAGGTGGAAACAGTACTTGTGTACAACAGGTGACTGAGGAAATAACCATCACCAGATTAGTGATCCCTGGTTCCACTCCACTGCAACCTTGATCATTCAGCATCAAGTAGCTCCCATTCAAGAGCAATTTGAAAACTGCATGTATCACAGCAGCTAGAGAACCCTTCAGATAACATGAAAAATTCGCAACAGAAGCATTACAGGCCCCATGAAGAGAAATGTCCTTGCAAACTAAGCAACTGCTTAGGACATCCTCACAATCGGAACCACTAAGAAAAACGTCTGTGCCCCCTTTCCTGCACTTGAACCTTAAAAGCAATTCCCAATACTCGTGCACATAACCTTTTCCTAGTGCTTTGTATCTGCCTACCTGTTGGTAATGGAGACAATATTGAAATTGGAAAGTCATAATCGGTAGGGTGATATAACCATGGATAATCCAGTCTGTGGATGGTGTCTTTTCCATGGTAAAAGGTAATTGGTCTAATTTTTCAATGTGCATCATGGTGTATTTTGCATTTCTGCATGCCATGAGTTTTTTTTTAAACTTTGTTTATTGATTTTTCCAAAGAAAAAGAGCACTGAGCACTACATAAAACAAATGGCAACATGACATAATAGATAATGACATAATGGCGCATGTCACTGGAGTTACATCATTCCTGCTCACCAGAACATTAGGAGGAAAAAATACGTATCAAAGCAAGGCACCTTCATAATTCAAAATACCACATGGAAATTAAAGTGTGACGCTCATAGCGCTGGAAAGTACGGATGCTGGGAGAGGCTCAGTAACAATGCCACTGTTAGGGCATACATCCCCACCAAGAGGACAGGGGGGCCCAGCCACAGATAAGGGTGGACATCAATTGTTGTAACAAACACAAACAGTGGTGCGCCCCTGCACCAGGAGAATATCGCATCAGAGCATATCAGGAATCGAATGACAATGTAGGGAGGCCCTCAGACATAGCCCGGCATAGGGTCAGGGTGGGCCATGACAAAGGAGACTGAAGGAGCCTGCTACTATAACATGGACCACAGGATCGTGGGCACACGGATGGCAAAAACAATGGATTACTGGAACGGTTTCATTGGTACAGAAAAATCAGTGTGCAATAAAGAGGAACATCAGAACAATCAAAGTTCAGAATAATAATATCGGCATTTAAGACCATATTCAGTCATTGTCACTTATATCACCACTGTCAACTGGCTGGGAGCTGGAGGGAGAGGAGTGCTGCTGTTTGTCCAGTTTCCTCACAAAGGCCAGGGCAGCCTTATGCTTGGTGAAAACATGTATTTGAGAGCCATTCTTAACACACAGTTTGGCTGGATATGCCAGGGAGTATGAGACTTCATGTTACAGGAGTAGTCGCTTGGCCTGGAGGAACTCACGCCGAGCGGCCTGTACCGCCAGTGTATAGTCGGGATAGTAGGCGAGGGAGTTCCCCTGGTGGCGAATTTCACCCTTATCTCCGGCAGCTCGATAGACAGCATCGCAATCCCGAATGTTCAACAATTTGGCGATGATTGGATGAGACATCAGACCAGGAGCCGGTCGCAGTCCCATCGAGCAGTGGGCCATCTCCACAATGAATACAGGGGACAAGACACAGCCAAAAAGATCTCAGAGGAACTGCTCAACAATGTCTTCCATTTTGGTGATGTTGGAGGATTTGGGCACGCCTGTAATGCGGAGGTTGCTCCTACGAGAGCGTACCTCCAAATCCTCATTTTTATTCTTGATGAGTTCTAAGACCTTATCCATCTGCAGGAACGTCTGGTGGTTTCCGATCCAGGTGTTCTCCCATCCAAGACCCTCGCCTCCACCTGGGCAAGTTGCGAGTCATGTGAGTCCACCCTGGCCTCAACAGTATTCAGACAGGCCGATAGTGAGTCAACCTGGGTAGCAATGCAAGAGGCGTTGGCCTTTATATCCAACATGATGGCCTTGAGATCATCCTCTCGTGTCTGACCAACATCAGACTGGGTGGCCTGGTCATTAGCATCGAGAACAGTGCCTTCCTGTTGAGTCAGTCTACACTGGTTGAAGGCCAGATTAGGTTGTTTGGGGTCTGTCTTGTCCATGTTTGGGCCGTCACAACCAGCCGAGCCCGTCACAGGTCCCACAGGGAATCATGTATAAAGTGGTACTTATAGGGAGGTGACTTTGCCTGCAGCGCAGCAACCACATACAGTGTTGTAGGTGGGCAGGGCAGAATGGGCTGTAGAGAAGAAGCAGCAGAATATGACAGTGCAGCCGGATTTGCAAGCTAGCTGGAGCAAGGTTGCCAAGGAGAGCCCCACCCAGTCAGGATTCAGGATCATCGGCACTTCCAGTAGAATGGGGCAAAGTGGGTGCTGCAGGCAGGCATCTCCTAGGCAAGGCAGTCAGCAGGAGGTAGAAAGAAGTGCCACCACTGACCCTGTGCAAGGTTTGGCAGCAGGGGGCCATCCACTGTGCCACAGGAGCAGCAGTAGAGAGCCCAGTCATTAGGGTTGGCTGTCCCAATCCAGGAGTGAGGGCCGTCTCAGGTGCGGATGGTGCAGATATCAGGGAAGCCAGGATGTGTCCTGAGGCCAGTGGGAGATACGGTGTCGCTGCAGTGAGGCCCCACAGCCAGTGAGGTCAGATAGCAGCGGGGAAAAGCAGGGGGCACGTTGCTCTCGTCACATGGCCTTAAACAGGCAAAATAGATAAGTGAGGCAATCACAGCATATGTAAGCACTCATCGGATGTGAGCATGACCCCAGGCCCTGCGGTGCAGCACTTGGCCCCCAACCCCACCGTTAAACTACTACATATCCAGTGCCGCCTTTTGGGGTCTGTAGGCTGACAAGGAGCAGCAACGAGGCACGACCGGCCATAGCAGTGTCATGTGTGCCGTCTCTCAGCCCCACAGCAGCATGATGCAGGTACATGCCGTGTCTCCTCAATCCAGACACGGCATGCCATTTCTCCTCAATCCAGTGGGCACAGATGTCCGTGAAAAAGACAAGTAGATCCTCACGGTGCATGGAAGTAGGATTGTTAAGGGTAGAGGAACAGTAGCACTCGGGTCCACAGAATAATGGCGGATAATTCGGCTTGGCCGGCAGACCCTACTCAGAGTGCGGCCATCTTGCAGCGGGTTAAGCCACGCCCCGCATTTCATAGTTATCCGTCTTTCTGTCAGATCGTATTCAGAAAGCAGACTGGTTGTATTGATGTAATGCAACAGCACTTGGACTGAACGTAGTGTTTGCAACATCCAGCTCTGCATTACGATGGAAAGTAATGGTGACTGTCCATCATGTAAAATAGACATGTGCCACTGTATTATGTCAATTGCAGAAGACAAAATGTTGCCCAGTGAATACATTTTGGATGATAAAGTTGTCATACTGTTGTCTACCACATCCAAAGCTTTTTCCATATACACCCTGTCGATCTCGCGCAATCTCTCTGCAACTTCCTGCTGAGAAATCTTCCACGATTCAGAATGGGGGGTGGTGATGGACAGAGTATCTGAACTAAGCAGAACACTCCTACCCAGTCAACAGATCAGGGCTTGATCCATCACCGTTTTTTAGCTCACTGCATCATCCCAGCTCAGAACCTGGCTACATGCAAATTAGTCTGTCCCTGGCCCAGTGCATCATGGGAACAGGGCAGACCAAACTACCAAGCCAATTCTTTTACTGGAAAGGAAACAAGCCTCCGGGGACCGGTTTCTGGCATTACAGCCGTCTTCGGCCCGGCTTGCTTGAATCCTGATGGTGCAGTGAGCAAGGGACTCATGTCTGAGCATACCCTTCCATGCTTATGGTGGACAAAACGATTCAGAATGGGGGTGGTGATGGACAGAGTATCTGAACTAAGCAGAACACTCCTACCCAGTCAACAGATCAGGGCTTGATCCATCACCGTTTTTTAGCTCACTGCATCATCCCAGCTCAGAACCTGGCTACATGCAAATTAGTCTGTCCCTGGCCCAGTGCATCATGGGAACAGGGCAGACCAAACTACCAAGCCAATTCTTTTACTGGAAAGGAAACAAGCCTCCGGGGACCGGTTTCTGGCATTACAGCCGTCTTCGGCCCGGCTTGCTTGAATCCTGATGGTGCAGTGAGCAAGGGACTCATGTCTGAGCATACCCTTCCACGCTTATGGTGGACAAAACGATTCAGAATGGGGGGTGGTGATGGACAGAGTATCTGAACTAAGCAGAACACTCCTACCCAGTGAACAGATCAGGGCTTGATCCATCACCGTTTTTTAGCTCACTGCATCATCCCAGCTCAGAACCTGGCTACATGCAAATTAGTCTGTCCCTGGCCCAGTGCATCATGGGAACAGGGCAGACCAAACTACCAAGCCAATTCTTTTACTGGAAAGGAAACAAGCCTCCGGGGACCGGTTTCTGGCATTACAGCCGTCTTCGGCCCGGCTTGCTTGAATCCTGATGGTGCAGTGAGCAAGGGACTCATGTCTGAGCATACCCTTCCACGCTTATGGTGGACAAAACGATTCAGAATGGGGGGTGGTGATGGACAGAGTATCTGAACTAAGCAGAACACTCCTACCCAGTCAACAGATCAGGGCTTGATCCATCACCGTTTTTTAGCTCACTGCATCATCCCAGCTCAGAACCTGGCTACATGCAAATTAGTCTGTCCCTGGCCCAGTGCATCATGGGAACAGGGCAGACCAAACTACCAAGCCAATTCTTTTACTGGAAAGGAAACAAGCCTCCGGGGACCGGTTTCTGGCATTACAGCCGTCTTCGGCCCGGCTTGCTTGAATCCTGATGGTGCAGTGAGCAAGGGACTCATGTCTGAGCATACCCTTCCACGCTTATGGTGGACAAAACGATTCAGAATGGGGGGTGGTGATGGACAGAGTATCTGAACTAAGCAGAACACTCCTACCCAGTCAACAGATCAGGGCTTGATCCATCACCGTTTTTTAGCTCACTGCATCATCCCAGCTCAGAACCTGGCTACATGCAAATTAGTCTGTCCCTGGCCCAGTGCATCATGGGAACAGGGCAGACCAAACTACCAAGCCAATTCTTTTACTGGAAAGGAAACAAGCCTCCGGGGACCGGTTTCTGGCATTACAGCCGTCTTCGGCCCGGCTTGCTTGAATCCTGATGGTGCAGTGAGCAAGGGACTCATGTCTGAGCATACCCTTCCACGCTTATGGTGGACAAAATGATTCAGAATGGGGGGTGGTGATGGACAGAGTATCTGAACTAAGCAGAACACTCCTACCCAGTCAACAGATCAGGGCTTGATCCATCACCGTTTTTTAGCTCACTGCATCATCCCAGCTCAGAACCTGGCTACATGCAAATTAGTCTGTCCCTGGCCCAGTGCATCATGGGAACAGGGCAGACCAAGCCAATTCTTTTACTGGAAAGGAAACAAGCCTCCGGGGACCGGTTTCTGGCATTACAGCCGTCTTCGGCCCGGCTTGCTTGAATCCTGATGGTGCAGTGAGGAAGGGACTCATGTCTGAGCATACCCTTCCACGCTTATGGTGGACAAAACGATTCAGAATGGGGGGTGGTGATGGACAGAGTATCTGAACTAAGCAGAACACTCCTACCCAGTCAACAGATCAGGGCTTGATCCATCACCGTTTTTTAGCTCACTGCATCATCCCAGCTCAGAACCTGGCTACATGCAAATTAGTCTGTCCCTGGCCCAGTGCATCATGGGAACAGGGCAGACCAAACTACCAAGCCAATTCTTTTACTGGAAAGGAAACAAGCCTCCGGGGACCGGTTTCTGGCATTACAGCCGTCTTCGGCCCGGCTTGCTTGAATCCTGATGGTGCAGTGAGCAAGGGACTCATGTCTGAGCATACCCTTCCACGCTTATGGTGGACAAAACTTCCTGCTGAGAAATCTTCCACAGCTTGTTGTATATTCCATGGAAGAAGCACTTTTGATTTGGGTTTCTGGCACTTAGTAAGGAATCCCTGATATCCATGTGAAATGTTGTTTCACTTGGAAAAGTGTTCTGGTCTTTAGCCTATCAATGCATAACTTCTGAACACTATATGATGTCACCATCCCTGAATGTTCTGTTTCTACATAGCATAGGTCAGGTCTGTTTATCTTAAACTCTCTCATTTTACCCAGGAATCTAGACTGACATTTGTCCATGTCTAGAGGCCAAACCAACCAACCTTGCTGATCAGGGTCTGATGTATTGTATGATCCATCGCAAAACATGGCATCCAATGTATCCTCACTGTGCTTTGTATATTGTTAGAATATGAGAATGAGAGGTACCCCTTAAGGAACTCAAGGGAAATGAGGTTACCTAACCAGTCAAAGAAAAGGATTCCCTTGAAAGTATAACAGAATTCAGAAGGAACATAGCCTAAAACATCACAATTAAATAAAATCAATTCTAATACGAACACACTTATATAAAGTACAAATCATTTATTATACATAAATAGTTAAAAGCAGTTAATAGCACTGCTAGACATTTTCTATTTCCTAGGTAATTGATTAAAATACAAAACAAATTACACAATCAATTATGGCCTGCACAATTGAAAAGACAGACAAAAACTGTAAAACATGAAAATTGTAAAATGCAATTTGTACATTCATGGCTCCCCAATTCTAGCACCTATGTTTCATCACTACAATTTTTGGATATAAACAATGGTAGTGGAGACTTGAATTATACTGGAAATTGGGCGTTGACGCGTTTCGGTGGTTTAGAACTGATTATTTCCACCTTTTTCAAGACCTTTCTTGTAGTCTGTCGTGACAGGGGGTCTGATACATCACCCTACAATAAATATACATGAGATTACAATTGTGCACATAGTCTTTCATTTAAATCATTATAACATTGGCCTATCCTTCATTTGGTTAACATCATTAAAGGTACAAGGTCTAGAGCGTGCAGAGAATCAAAGCTATAATCTGCTCTTAAGTATCTCTGATAACCATATGTGGGACATTATTCAACATCATCAAGCAAGAAGAATATATACATTGCCTTTACAATCACATATTTATGACACTCCAATGACTATTTAATCATTGGGGGTTGTTCCTATTGTTCGATGGGCATATATCTATAATCTTTGATTATTTTCTACCATACTATTAGTTATGTACTAGTCCCACTGACGTCTACCCTACGTATCTTACCCTTGGGTTGGCATGGGAGTTTCTCGATATCTGAGGTTAATGTTCCTATTGTAGGTTAGTCCAGAGTATAGGTACTGTCAATTGGAAACCCTAGGAGTGTAAGGAAACATAGATGGGTTAAGGATCAATTCCTGCCCTGCCTCGTCTAAGGATGGCTCACCTAAATGTATCAAGGTTGATATATTGTGTAGTTACCTGTACTTATTTGACGAGGTAACCGGGGATGGAGTGCTAACATGGATATTCAATATGTTGCAGACAATTCCATTGCAGTTGCTTGATATGTAACATCCTACATAACCAAATCAGAAAAGTCAGAATTGAAGGAAATGTGAGAAGAGATTTCCCACAAGAAGAGTCTAAGTAAGAAATGATATAGTTACAGTTTGAAGATGTTATCTCATCGAGAAATTGGAGCGTATGAATGTTCAGACCGCTTATCTGCTAGTCTATACTCCAAATCTAGACGAATCATATGGGAGAGTTTAGTTCTTGCTGCAACACGAAATCGAGTACTTAAATCTCTACAAGAAATTGAATAGTTAGCTGAAAAAGAGCCAGAAAGTACAGATATTGTGAAAACAAATATGTTGGATATATATTATCCAAATAGAAGCCATCATCTTGAAAACATGTTTCTCTATGAAGTGCTTCAAAATTATATTTTTAAACGGAATATTATAGAAAACATCAATAATGATATATATGCCGTGGTTGGTTCTGAAGGATGTTTGGTGAAACAAAGAAAAGACATTTGATTAATCACCGTAAAATGAGTTGCGAAACTCCTTACAAAAGGGAATTTTACTATTTAACTCTTTTGCAACTTTTCAAGCTGTGGTGTTTAGAATTGGAATTACGTGGAGAATTTCAGAGATATGAAGATTCGTACAACGCAAGTAAAGATAGTATAGAATGTCCTGTTTTTGCTAATTATGTGAAAATGTTGATCGACGAAATTGAGCAAGAAGCTACACTTGCAGCTGAGATTACTAGAGACAGTTCTCAAGAGAGTCAAACTTTTGCTCCGTTGAGTCAGGACCCACTCGGAGAACCAATTGTTCAAAATGAAGCAGCAACTGCTATGGAAGAGGAGGAAACAGCAATGTATCAAGGTCAGGAAGATGTAAAAAACTTTGGAAACTTGGAAGAACGGATTGACCATGGATTACTTCATGCTCATCATTTGAACCTATCCGAAAGTACATGAGTGGACAAGCTGGAACAGGCAAACATTTTTTATTTATAGTAATTACAACTTTTCTACAGAAAACAACGGAGTCGAATTTGTCTTGTGTTGTCACTGCTCCAACTGGATTAGCAGCCCACAATATTAAAGGAATTACTTTACATCGTTTATTAATGCTACCAGTAGAGCATGGAAACAAATTAGAATACCACAAGTTCTCTGGAGAATCTTGTTGTGAAGTTTCAGGAGTCTTGAGGAAAATGAAACTTCTCATTATTGATGAGGTAAGCATGGTATCAAATTTAATGCTTGCCTTTGTGCATTTAGGAATGCAGCAAATTCTTAAAACAGAGTATGACGTATTATTCGGAGGAAAACACGTAATCGTTTTTGGAGATCTTCTACAACTTACTCCTGTAAAAGGACAACCAGTGTTTAAAACACTGGCGCATGAAGATACCATAAAGTCTTTGGGGACATTGGAAAGGTAAACATTTGGTCATATTTTTAGTATAAGGAACTTATTACAATTAATTGACAGGCAAATGATGCTGATTATGGAACTATTCTTCCAGATATAAGAATTGGAAAAGTGACTGAACATGGCAAACAAGCTTTATAGAGACGATTACTTTCCAATTTGTTTCCAAATGAACATTTTGTCCCAGAGAAAATATACATGAGACTTGCACAAAACACATCTGTAATTTGCTTAATGCCAACACTGCGTGAATGTTGTATATTAAATGAAGAAATGTTAAAGTTGGAAAATGAAGAAATTATAAAATTGGAAGCTATTTATAAAATAGAACATGAAGGAATCACTATTATTTTGACTGAAAAGTTGAAGAGGAAATTTGATTCTTTAGAGAAATCGAAAAGTAAAACTGCTGGATTAGAAAATAATTTATATGCATGTGTAAACTGTAGGGTAATTTTACGACGTAATTTTAATGTGGAAAAAGGTTTAGTAAATGGAGCAATGGGTAAAATAGTTAATTTTGTTAATTACTTAAATAGAGATGGTATAGAATTTTTGAAAATCAAATTTGATAAATTGAAGAAGTACAACAATTTAGTTGTTGTTCATCTCGGTTTTTGCTTGTAAAAGATTTGTATGTTCACAGAAAACAATTTCCTATTTGTTTGGCGTATGCAGTGACCATTCATATATCTGAAGGTTTAAGTGTAGATAGAGCTTTAGTAAATATTGGAAGTACTGTGTTCAAAGAGGGTATGGCATATGTTGCTTTGTATTGAGTAAGAACTTTATCTGGATTGTACTTGATTGATTTTGATGAGACAAAGATTAGTGCAGATGCAAGTTGTATGAAAGAGTATAATAGGTTAAGAAGAGAATATGCACCCAATCTAGGTCAATATTCAATATTTGAAAAGCGTGTGGTAGGTAGTAAAAGAAGATTTGAGATTTTCTGTAGTGAAGCTGTAGAGAAAGAAAAAAAACAAAGTGAAGTTGTGATTGGAGGCAAAAAGAAAAAGGACAGTGTTGAAGAGAATGTTGGTTATCAGTTTGAAAATTGTCTGGTGTCAACTGCTATGCTAATGTAGTTGTTAATGTTGTCTTTTTTCTTGAAAATTTGCTACAACAAATTGTTGAAAATCGGAAAGAAAGATTCTGTTAGTTGTTGTATTCTGTTTATGAGAAATGTCATAGTAAAAAAAGTAAAATACAAAGTGTTTCTGATATTCGAAATGTTTTGAACATATGTTCTGGTTCTACTCTATTTAAGCAGAATATTCAGCAAGATTGACAGGAATATGTAATGTTTATGCTTGTTGTATTAGAAGATGAAGGTATAGATATTGAAAATCTTTTTGGCCTTTCTTATAAATGGGAACATAACTGTGAAAATTATTTGTTTACATTTAGCAGTAACATTGACAGTGAAAGATTCATATATTTGACTTTACCTGACTGTGAATCAGTGTCTTTTAACAATCTAATTAGAGGAGCAAGTCAAAATATGGAGTGTAGACAATGTAAATCAGAAATGTCATCAACATTATTTATACAAAGATATGGACAGTATGTAATTGTAATGCTGCAACATTGTAGAGCTGATGGAAGAACATTGGAAACTTTAAGGAAGAACTTTTGTAGCTGTTGCAATTGTTTTTCATGACGGACCTTCTACAACATCTGGACATTACACTGTTCATTTAAAGTGTCTGAAAGGTTGTATACATTGTAATGATAGTCAATTGGTTTTTAAACATCGTTTGCCTAAAGAATTACCAAATTCTTACCTAATATTTTTAAAGCCAACATTTTAGGAACAAAATTTGGCCTTTCAGGAGTACTGCTGCTAAGGAAGTTTAGTCTGGTGTTGTAGAGTAGTTTGTAAGTGAGGGTGAGGAGCTTGAAGGTGTTGATATTGAGGCGGTGTAGGTGTATCAGGTGGTGGGTGATATGGCTGCAGCAGGGGACATTGATGATCACTCAGGTGGAGGTCTTTTGGATTTGTTGTAGTTGTTGTAGGTGTTTGGCTGTAATTCCTGTGTAGCGTGTTTTGCCACAGTGTAGTTTGCTGCTGATGAGGGCATGTGTCACTGTTCTTCTTCTTTTGGTTAGGATCCACTTGTAAATGTTGCGGAGCATGTGAAGGGTGTTAAAGCAGTATGAGGAGACGGTGTAGACCTGCTAACACATGGAGAGGGAGGAGTTGAGGAGGAATCCTAGGTTGTGGACATGGTCGGTAGGTGTTGGTACTGTTCAAAGTGTAGTCAGCTAGCAAGAGTCGTCCGAGGCTGAGGGGGTGGGTCTGACGATGAGTACGTTCATCTTGTGCGAGTTCATGTTTAGAGAGCTGCTCTTTATGTAGTTGGTGACGTCCTTCATTGTGTTGTGGAGGCTACTTTTGTTGGTATGCGGCTTCTTGGTGAGGAGAGGATTAGCTGGGTGTTGTTGGCGTAGGAGATGATGTTAAGGTTGTGATGGTGGGCTACTTGTGTGAGGGTGGCCATGTACATGTTGAATCGCGTCGGGCTGAGGGATGAGCACTGGGAGATGGAGCAAATGATGTCAGTGGGTTTGGATCAGAAGGATGGGAGGCAGACGCTTAGGAATACTATTGAATAATTTCCAAACTAAGAATTTGACACATACTATTTCGCTGTGCGGAAAAGTATGTGAAACCATTAAGGACTTTTTGTTGTATATTTTGTCAGCATATATTTGTAAGTAACATTATTTACAGTGTGCAAAAATTACTCATAATGTTTTGTTATTTTATGATTGCTTGAGATGTGTCATATTTACGTAACAAATTGCTCTTAGAAAGAAACATTTAAGATATGTTTTATTTCTATTTTTTAGATTGTTATTGAGAATGTTGAATGTTTTTTTAAAAGATAATCTTATTGAGTGTCTTTCGTTTGCCCTCTGTTATGTGATGAGTACTATTGAACTCACTGTTTCTAGTGAATTCAATATATTCTGAAAACAGCAAAAAAGGCAAATGTAATACTTCACAAATTATTTTGTGTTGTAAAAGATATATTGTAACTGTATTTTTTGTGTCTTCCACAGATGGTAATTTTACAATATATAATTGTTTTATTATTTATTATGCTTAAGGTATTTACAAGTAACTGTTAAAAATGGTTGATGGAATGTGCTTCTACCGAGCTGAAGTAACAAAATATGGATGTAGTACATAAGTGTGTAAAGATGGTTAGTATCTTTTAAATTGAGACATTATTGAAAAGTTGTCCTTGTGAAACTGTATTCAACCATACAGGCGTTCACCACATACATGTATCATCATTCATTATTCATTGCCTTAATAGATAAAGTAAACCATAAAGCTTTTAGTATTCAAAGTCTAATTGCATTCATTTTTCAATCGTATAGATCAGAATTACTTTTTCACATGAAATATAACTTTTTACAATCAAAGTTATGAACGTAATTTTCAAATCATTACTTGAGTAGTGCTCTCAGTGAAAAAGAAGGGGATAGGCATTGTAGGGTACTTGAGGGACTGGGTAAAGGTGGTGTGACATTGATAACATCACAATAAAATCAGTAGACCTTTACATTCTAGCTTGTACACATGTTCCCTAGTAACATCACACATAGGCTAGACTAATCCAATTCGTTAGGTCCTATGGTGTGCCGGGTTGGTGTAGTCTACGTTTTGACCCCGTTTTTGGTTAAGGGTTAGTCGTGCCTCGTGTTGGGGTCTTCCTCAGGACAAAGTGAAGTAGGAGCACAATTGTGAAATGGTCAGCGTCTCAACCGTCTATTCAAGGACCATCATGGGCTCCTCAGGACTTGGGGCGGAGCTCGTGCGTTCGAGCATACAGTTTCCCTCCTCATACGGGTAGTGGAACAAGTTGGTATCCATGGATTACCTTCTAAATTCAATCCGCACCTTACACCATTCTGGTCCGTGCCGTCATTACTTCCTGACTTTAGAAGTAATGAATTATGTAGATGTGACTAAATAAGATGAAGCATTAAAAGTGAAGGTAACACTCCGATTTTACGTGTGCAGTGTGACTAGTTCAAGTGGTGTCTATATGGAAGTGGTGTCTATATGGAAGTGCCTACTGCGTTACTGACACAAAAGTGGCACAACGGGATTGTAAATACTCCGACTTATTTCTAATGCATTGCAATGGAGGCATTGTATATCTATGCCGCTGTGCTTATCATGTATAAACAGTGTGGCCAAACACTGCGGACACCGGAGTTCACAACTTCAATACTACTCTGCTTCAGCATGTCAAAGTAGACAGCAGTGTCTGTAACTTTAAAAGAGAAAGAGAAATGATGTCACAGAGAGTAAGAGAGAGAAAGAGAGAGAAAACAACATTAAACTGTCTCGCAGAATCTGGAGTTGAGATTTTTTCTTGAAAAGTCAGACGCAGAATTACAAGCTCCTTGCGCCTCTATTCCCATGTTAAAAGTGACACAAAAGTGGCGCAATAAGCTTGTAGATATGTTTCTCAGACTGTTGTAACCTATCTGTTGTCACTGCTTGTAGGTAATTATACATTTCTACACGGTGAAGCTGCTGCACAGTACCCAGTCTCTCTTTTCACAAATAATTTGTTGTTGTTTCGGAAACAAAATTCTTTGCTCACCGATTGAAAGAGGATGCTCTACGTGTTGAAGAAGCCTTCAGTGTAATCAAGAGAGTTCACCACTTCAACTCAGATAAGGTTGTATATAGCAGACCGGAGATAGCAGTGTCCAAAACTTTAAAAAAGAAAGAGAAACGATATGAGAGAGTAAGAAAGAGAAAGAGAGAAAAAAGGACATTAAAATGTGAGAGAGACACACAGGACAGGGGGGGTGGCTGAAGCCAGAGGCGCAACCACTGCCAAAAATATTGGGAGGGGGCTAGAACATTTTGGGGCGGGGCTTAACTTCAAGGAAAAAGAAGAGTGGAGCTGCAGGGTCTGTAAGAGGGGACATCAAAGCCTCATTAACAAGCAAAATGACTTTAAAATACCTGTGAAGTACTCTGTGTGACTGTGTGTGGGCCCAGGAAGCTATCTCATCCTAGCTGAAGCCCCGTTAGCCCAATGTGTGTTTTGCGCACCTGCTGCATACTACTCATTCTCTCCTTTCACAGATAACTTGTCGTTCTTTCGGAAACAAGCTTCTTTGCTCACCTTGTGCCATTGCCGTCGTCCTTGTTACATAATCCATTGTGAAGCTCTTCATCTAAACGATATTAAAAGAAAGATGTTATGATTGGTTATTGTTACCATATTTATTTGGAGTTTGATAACATCGCGCTTTTATACACGTTCCTTTTCACATTTCTACAAACTGTTTATATTGGTAATATTCCAGACATTTCAGCAATTATAAAAACGTTCCTGCTATTGGAAAAAAGAATTATACTTGTAAATTAATACACTATATAGGAGTGCATTCGTCTAAAATACTAAGTCGCGTTTTTGTATCTAGTCTGCCACAACCCTGACTCCCTCCGATGCGTTCTCAAGCGTGACTGCTCACCTTTTCATGGATAAGACACCTTCTGCATGATGTACTCCTGATCTACAACAAAGAAGTCTCATACGTTGTGCCGAGTCTTGATATCTGTATGGCTAAAGACATACTCCTGATAACAAACATGGATACTAGTGGTCTAATAGTATGAGGCTAAAGAAGAAACTACAGTGGCATGAGTGTGTCTCCATGATATACAGAAAGTGGAAAAAGAGAAACCCATCAGCCCACCCAATGGCGGAGCATCATCATCTGGGATTTTATAGAAAAACTGGTATCTATTCTAGGTATCTCACTAGTTGTTATCGTGAGATATCCTAGTCTAGATCCACCAGTGATGTGAAACAGCCAAAATGAAGATGCAGTTGTGCTGAAAAACAATTTGCAGTGTTGTAAACGTGTAAGAACGCAAAACATGAATTAACTAATATGATGCCAAAGAACAAGTTTATTGAGGGGTCATCATAGTGTCAATAATAAAAATAGTGTTAGATAGTATGAATAAATGGTAACTACCTTGTGATGGTCAGGAAGGTCAACATGTTTCAGCCATTCAAGGACGGTAGGTAGACCAGAGGCTTTCTTCAGGACCAGTTACATAACACTACTGCAAAAAGAAGTACGAAAAAAAAAATAATCAGAGATACATCCTACCATTTGTGGAGTTCCAGATTCTGGAAATGATGTCTCTGTAATATGATTCTTTTCCTGCAAGATAACATGTATACATATGCAGACACAGACAATTTATTGAACGCCACTGTAAAAACATATAGATAGCCACATAACTGCATGCTGTAGCTACTGTATTCTATCAGCATATTGAATTGATATCCATCCGGTGTATCAACTTAAGTCACCCAGAAACCTCTTGGGATCAGACCTTACCTCTCCTGGCGCTCGCTCAGGCAATGAGGCCCGCTCTATAGATGTGTAAAAAGAAATAGCAAGAAAACAAATATTATCCTGCCATTTTTGGTATGTTAGCAATCAATCAACCTTGGTAACTGGTAGAGACACGAGGGAGCAGTCTATAACAGACCCTATGAGGTCTAATGATGATTTGTAGAGATGTATCCATTTACGTTGTAGGCAACCCAAATAAAGTTGT
Source organism: Lissotriton vulgaris (assembly GCF_964263255.1). NCBI lineage: Eukaryota > Metazoa > Chordata > Amphibia > Caudata > Salamandridae > Lissotriton > Lissotriton vulgaris. The sequence goes on along the minus strand of NC_141696.1, from coordinate 454,739,570 downwards.
AGAAAATTAAATTAGTGCCTCGGTATGTACGGGCTGATGTTAAGTACCTGTGTACCTGGACAGTACTCTCACCACAAGGATTGGGAAGTTGTAACGAAGCTCATCAAAGCCCCAAACCAAGCGGAAGTTATAACGAATCCTGCTCTCGAGGAGGCTCGTAATCAGCACTCATTGGTTATGTCCAACTACACTTTATGGCCAATAGGATGGCTGAGTCTAGAGATGGCCGAGCTATATTAGAAATAAGCGAGATGCCTATTTAGTAAATTTTCGAGATGCAGACCGGATTGTAAACATGATAAATATCTGCCAAACGTGATAGATATCTAATCAAGGCCACTCACAGTGCATCAAGGAGAGTTATTTTCAATCATAATATATTTGTATGAACCGTAGATCCGATATAGGTATGTATCATAACAATCCAAAAAGGTTGTGTATTGGGCAGTTATGGCTCGCAGGGGGATTACACAACGGTTTATGTTGTTGCGCTTTACCATATGAGTATGTCCCATTTAAATCACGCTGGTGGGGGCCACTTGTAATATTTCATCTTAAAAGGTCCCTTGATAGACCGCTATTGAAGTGCTTATATATGGCCTGTAGAGCCAGGCCAAGTCGTAATGTCACAGATTTAGCTCAGAGGGAATCCTGCTTTTAATTGTAGGTCTACTCAACAAAACACATCGGCATGTTTATAATGGCACTGTATCATATGTAGACCATATTGATAAGTGACAACTTGTGTTGTCTAGATAGGTCCCTTCTGGATGTCCCCGGCTCAGGATTGCCATTTAGAACCATTTTTGAGTGAAAAAAGGTTGGGGTTAATTATACAATGTGAATCAGATCGTAGCCCATAGGATGTCGTCATTTAAACCTTCTGTGTCACTTTTAAGCTTAAAAACCCATTTCTGTTCTCTGATGAAGAAATAGCGTGCAATGTCACTGACATGTTGGGGTATGAAGGGTTGTTCTAGAACGACCCATTTCATCTCTTCAGCTTTGTGTTTTTTGGTCAGACAGTGACTCGTAAGACGCGTCGCTTGTTTGTTACATCATATGGTGCTTTTGTGTTCATTAATCCTAAGCTTCACTTTCCTGGTTGTTATCCCCACGTATCTTAAAGAACATGGGCATGTGACCATATAGATGACTTTGTCACTGTTGCAGTTCATGTGTTTCTTTAGTACCCATGGTCTTTTGGTGCCTATATCTACCGTCAGTGTATTTTGTGTTTGCGGACAGGCAGTACAGAGCCGCATGGATAGTGGCCCTGGACAGACGGGAGGCCCCCAGAGTGTAGTGGCAGGTTCCTGGTATTGGAGTCTAGGTCTCGTATGTATCAGGCCATCTCGTAGACTCTGTCCTCTTTTAAAAGAGAAGAGTGGGAGAGGTATGGTCCTTCCTGCTGTGTTCAGGATGCACCAGTTCCTCCGAACCGACTTCTGTACTTGAGTGGACATGGTACTGAATGTTGTGACGAAGGTGAGTCTCTCCAAGGGAGGTTTGGTAACTGGAGGATCTAAGAGGGCTTCTCGATGGTTATTTGAGGCTCTCTTGCATGCTTTACGTACCAAATGGTTTGGGTAACCTCGTTGTTTCAATTTCATAGATAGATCTTATGATTGAATTTCAAAGTCTGCCCTCTCCGAACAGTTCCGTCAGAGCCGCAAAAATTGGCCAAAAGGCAGGTTTTCTCGAAGGGACCTAGGATGGTGACTATTGAAGGAAAGAAAGGAATTCCTTGACATAGGTTTTCTATATAGCTTACTCTCCACTTTACCCTCCTTGAGGAAGATAAGCAAGTCCAGAAATGCAAGTTCAGACTTGCTGTATTCTACCGTGAATTTCAAATACTGGTTCTTGGTGTTTCACCAGGTTTGAAACTCTAGGATGGACATACTTCTGCTCCCATCATCATCATCGCAGGTTCTTCATCCGCTCAGTGCTTCGGGCACCACTAACTCAGTGACCAAAGAGGCCATGCATGTAGTAGTGGGCCCCCTTCTTCGGTACTTTGGGAACAGCTCTAAAGTGGCATACAACATGTGTGCTCCGTCTTTTTTATACATAGGGTCACATGTGTAGTGACGGATGTGCTGAATGGGTGTGCTGTTAGTGTATACCAGCCATGAGGGAGTGTGTGTGTTGATCTGTCAATTAGACCTGCAACTATGAAATCACTACCATGAAAATGTGGGCCTTATACTGTTGTTGTGTTTTCCAGGTAGCGTAAGAGTGGCGTGTACTAACATATTCAGTATTAATTTACCATCTCCCCCACTGGGCTTTTAAATGTTGGGAGAGGGCCCGTCAAGACTCTGGGACACTGCAGGAGCTGGCCATGGGGCATGGCAGCCTCTAGAACCTTCCAGTGCTCTAGGCATAGGGTCACGCACACTACTTCATACAATACACAAAAAAGAAGACAAAGTGATGAGAGATGATTTGTGACGTATTTAAGTTGAGTGCCTGGATAATCATTAAATGAGGTCTGGAAGTGAAGTGCGTACTTTTTTGGAACAAGCCTTTTGAGGTCTTGCGAAAGCAAGTCATCTGTAATAATTCCCTCTCAGTTCATGTACATGCCAAAACATCTGATTTTCTCGTATGTTAAAAACAAAAACTTTTTACACCTGTTTTTGATTGGTTGTGAAGGATTATAAGGAAACGTATTAGAGACCAATCACTTTCATTCCGCAGATTTTGAAAAAAATTTGATTGGCTGTTGACTACTTTTGTTTATGCTCTTCATGCTAATTTTGATTGGATATCTTTTTTTCTATTTGAAGTTACGATACAGTCACCATGTGTGTAGCCTTTTTTGTGACGCATTTGCCTACCACACGCTGCACTAGTCATTGGCGGTAACCGGCTACTCCCACAGTCCCCAATGTTATATTTGAGTATTTCATCTCTGCACTTGACCGTGGTCCTCCAACAGTATCATGGTCCAGATTCCCATTGTAGTGATTTCTTAGTTCCAGGTTTAGTTGTCAGATCGGCAGACACACTCCCTCATGGCTGGTATACACCCACACCACAGCCATCCAGTACATACGTCACCACACACGTGACTCTATCTACAAAAAAGACGGAGCGTACAATGCCCTCACGGTCCCGCTGACTTCTTGTGACCTTTATGTTCGAATAGAGCATGCGCAAATGAAATGAATAACATGAGGGGTACACAGACTAATGGTGGGCGTGGTGAGGCGTATTGTGCGCATGAGCACCATTAATACACATGTGCTGATTGAAAAGGATACACAGGTCAATGGGGTACACTCCTTTCTAGAACATCGGCATTGCTTTTACACATGGGGAGATGCTAGGTTGCATGTTTGGATTTTGAAAGTGAGAACAGATTTCACTGTTGTGTCTTTCAAAGTTCAAATGAAGTTTACTATGGGAGGGCGGGAGCCACAAGAATTTTCATAACAAACAGGAGTATCCCAGGGGTAGGCACCCCGGGACACTGCAGGAACCGTCTCTTGGCATGGAGGTCTCAAGGGCTCGCGGGGGCACCAGGCGGAGGGCCACCGAGCCCGTGTCATACAATACAGAAATCTCCCGGGGGGTGGTTGTTTCCGGGATTTGAGGTGCACACACCTTAAATTTTTTAGGGGGGGAGTGGATGCGCAAGTGGCGCAAAGGGGTTTTAAATGTGGTACAGTGTTTTGTTTTACTTTGCTTTCCTGATCCAGGGTAAATATAATGGTTTTTGTACAGCCTTTGTAACAGTTCATGGAACACTTGCGTGAGCACAGAGGTTAGATGTTCACCACAATATGTTACTAATTGAAATAGTTACTGTGCTGGAGATTAATATTTTATTCAATGGAACCGTTAGTCATACAAGAAGTCAGTGGAAAAGTTTTGTTAGTGATTCCTTCCTGTTCAGGGAGTATTAGGGTAATGTGCTCCAAGCGGAACTTTACGAAGCTTAATGTTCATTGGCTGTGAAGTATTAAAAGTAGAAGGTTTGGCAGTTATTCCTTGCTCGTCTCTGGAACAACAGGGATATTTTATTGGCTCAAATGTTCTGAGCACAAGTTTGCTCCTTATTGGGTGGGAACGGTACACTGTTGTCAGTGATATTGTGATGCATTTTCCAAAGGAGTATGGGGAAAAAAAGTACTAGAGTGCAGGTTAGGAACACTATTAACTATGTACAGTGCCCATAAGGTGGTGGAGAGGGATTATGAGGAAAACAATTTTTTTTATATGTTTCAAGGGCCATTTATATAATTGTGGTGTGGTGTATAAATTACGGCGGAAAAATTACAGTGTCTTGCGCCGTTTTTTTTTCAAGTTCGTAGGTGACATACTTCTTAGGAGTACTATTTACTTATAATGTGTTGTTTACTTTCCTGATGGGAAGGTGTGGTTGCACAGCAAAAAATTCAGTCTAGGTTTGAAACAGTTTTTATTAATCAAATACAAATAAACTTTCTTCAGAAACTGTTGCTGTATATATGAAAGGTGTGACAATTAAAAATGGAATTTCATAAAATATCAGTTAAGTGTGGTAATATACATCTTTTTTGTGCTACAGTTTGTAAAAGTGTTGGCCCACATTCTTGATGATGTAAGATGGCATCAGTTACTTTTAGATAAAGTAGAATAGAAGTGCTACAACAAACACTCCCGCACTACATTATCTCAGATCAAGAGAACAAGTAAAAAATAGTTAAATACAATTATTTCATATTACAGAGAAATGCATGAATTAATATTTTTCAAATTTGGATTCTGTACAATTCAAGAACGTGCTGTCGTGGTGCTTAGAGTTTGCAGACTGTTCCGCTAATAAATCACATACTCACTAAAGAATATATAGGATAATATTCTTTAAGGAGAAGGTGAATAGGATGCAAATAAGAATAGAAATTAGAAAACAACATTCAGAAATGTAGGGTTTATTAAATATTTAAAGTAACAAAGTATGCATGATAGCTATATTTTTGTGTTCTGCTATATCGTAAAATATCTGATCAAGTAATTTTTAATATTTGAAAGTTATATTATAGATGTCGCTGAAAAATCTCCCATTCCTCTTCTGTAGCAATAAGACAATCTATTATAATATTACAATTGATACCATTGTTACAGTAGATTCAGTTTTCAGTTTTAAAATCACGTTTATTTAGACCATTAGTCCACAAACAAAACATATACTATTAAAAATTTCTCTTAAAAATTACACTTCATTAACACACTAAAACACATCATAAAACACATTCAATATAAAACCCACCAATAACTCTGATTGGAGCTCTATTGTTACTAAAACTCATTAAAAAAAGTAAAAAGGAATGCCTTCACTCTTTGCATAAATTTCCCAATAGCAACAGCAATATCTAGATAGATCATTTCAGTCATTAAAGTTACTGCCTGGGCCCTAGATTTAATTTAATATTTCTTAAAAATCGGTTTTAAGAACATAATTCGTAAGTCAAGGAACTTCTGACAATCTAATAAAATATGTAACAAGTCACATGAGGTGCCCAAAATACAAGTACATCTTCCAGTCTTATCAATCATTACGTGTTTTGCCACATTATTCTGAGAACCTCACTTCGTAATCGGCAATCCGGTAGCCTGTCAATATAGGGAGAGCTTTGCTCATTTTTCCATGCATCTATCATAAAATGCACTGAGATTTTATTTGCAAGGTAATTTTGGTCCTGTGCATGGGATAATTCCTTCCCCAATGTCTTAAGTATCTTCTTGTCAATACTAATCATAAGGGTCGCAGGGCACAATTTAACCTCCATCATATGACATAGCTTCATCATAATCGCCCTAGTCTATCTTGCCCATTTTAATTCACTATTCCGTATTTCGTTTTTACACCATTGTGAAATTTTGGTGTTTTCGTCTACTCCTAGACATTGCCAGAATCGAAGTAGGGCCATACCAGCTAGAGTGCCCCATGAAGTAAGCCCTAATTCTAGTCTTACTGCTTGGACCATGGCTGACAAGGGCAATAAAAATAGACTTTTTAGGTTTTTACCTTCCTCAACATCCAAGCTCTCTTTACCGCTCAGGTATAGCAATTCTGCGCTGTACAGAAATTGCGGAGGTACCATGGCCGAATAAGCTTTTAGAACTAGTCTGTCTGACATCTCACCATAGGCTATATTAAACAGTTTCAGGCCACTAATAGTTGCGGAAGTTCTTATTTTTGATGCCTCTAGATGAGTGGACCATTTCATACTTTTTTCAAACCATAGCCCCAGGTACCTGTATTCAGTAACTAATTCTACTTTCTCTGTCCCCAGCCACCATGTGAACCCAGCTTTACTTCTACCGAAGCTCAGGGTTTTGGTCTTATCCATATTGATCACAAGTTATTTCCTGGAGCAGTAATCATTAAATATGTTCAATTTCCTTTGCAGGCCAACTTCTGTCTGATCCAAGATCACATGATCGTCTACATAAGGCAAACGTGCAATATGCCTACCATCTTGTTTCTGGCTTTCCCCAATCACATTCCCCAAAATTTTTGGCAGATCTGCTAAAAACAAGGAAAACAGCAGAGGTGCCAATACACATCCCTGCCGCAGCCCATTTCCAATCTCAATTCTCCCAGATAAACTACCATCTATATCTAAAATTATCTGGGCCCAGTTCTTAGTATGGAGCAATTGAATCAGACATAGCAGATCTTTAGGAGTACCAAACCTAGTTAGGGCCTCCCACAACAGTCCCGCTCCACCAGATCGAAAGCTGCGTGGAAGTCTACGAAGCAGCAGAACAAACTTCCCCGTACTTCCTTCGACTTCCGCGCTATGGCCCAGAGAGCAAAACAATGGTTGATTGTTGAGTGCCCTGCTTTAAACCCTCCCTGTTCCGGGGGTATAATCTGATTTTCCTCTGCCCAGTCATTTAATAAACCCAGTATAGCTTTGGCAAAGACTTTTTCCCCTACATCTAGGAGATTTATCAACCTATAATTTTTCGGTATTTTGTGGTCACCATTCTTATGTATAGGTCTTATGATTGCACCCTTCCAACTTTCTGGTACAATTCCAGTTTCCAAGACTACGTGAAACATCTTTGCAAAGAACCCAGCCCACCAATCTTGCCTAGTTTTTCTTATCACTGCAGGAAGGTTATCTGGGCCTGCAGCACGGGTAAGACTCAAGCTTGTTATAATTACTGGGATCCTCAGCTCTACTTGCATTGGCCATTTCCCATAGATTTCTCCCAGGTAGCCCGCCCAGTGATCTTCCGGGACCATACTTTCTAGGGAACCTACTTCAGTGCCCACACTTTCTTGCACTAATTTTCAAAATCCTTTGACATCTCTAGTTACAATTACCTCCAACATTTTTACCCATCACTTATTTTTGAATGTTCTTTTTTTATTCCGAATTAGGGTTTTATATTTTAACCTTAAATGCTGGAGCAACTGATATAATTCCACATTAAACCTTACCCTTAGTCTTCTTTCCTTCTGTCTGATCTAGGCCTTAGCTACCCGACATTCATCATCAAACCAGGTTTTCCTATTTTTATTAGCACTATTTCTCCCAGAACCTGGCATTTGTGACCTACATTTTTCTTTAAGGTATCCACCAGCTTTCCAATGGTGGATTCAAACCAGGTAATTCCATCTCTAACTTCAATCTCTCCTACAGGAATAGCCTGCTGGGTTAGCTTTAACTTTTCAAAATATTCCTCTGTTATACTAGTTGTCAGCCGTTTTGGATATTCCACTTGTACCTTCAGAACCCTTTCTCTATTTATCCTTCGTAGTGAATGTAGTTCTGCCCTCAATGGATAATGATCACTACCCAGATGATATAAACAAGGACCCCCTGGGTAGTAGTAATGTACAGACTCATAGGGCAGGGTAACAAAGTATGTGAGTAAAGTATCCTAGGCCATCTACTAAATAAGTGAACAATTAACCAGACCCAGTGGTGAAAGGAGCAATCAAAATAAAATTATATAAAAAACATGTTTTTAATTAGCATAATAAAAATCATATAGAAACTGAACAGAGGTCAGACTATATGATGAGAATAGACAAATATCGTAAAGCATACATCAACATATACAAATGTTATAAAAATAAATACATTACATATGAATTATACAGTTAAGTTAAAAATACATTCAGGGTTATAGTTGGTGCCTAAAATACTGGAAAACGTAAAAACTGATCACTACCCACCATTTCCACCACCTCAAAGTTTTCAATTAGCCCAAAACACCAAGCCTGGCAAAACACATAATCTATTGGGCAGAGTTGCTGGCCCCTCAGAAAAGTACATCCTGCTTGCCGATCTGGCTTCAATCTCCCGTTTGCACATACCATGCCCAAGGAACCCATCAGCTGAGTAAAGGTCACGTCCTGTGGCGATTGCTCTCCTCTTGGGAAAATTGCCAATTCAATATAAAAGGATTCTAATAAATCTTTATGCCAGCTATCCACCCTTCAGGGATCTAATCTGTGGTTAAAATCACCCATCACCAATACTTTACACGAACCAACGCTATGTCTTCTTTCAATCTTCCCAGATTTATCTTATATTCCTGGTCCTTTCCCTTCTATATGCAAACATTTATAATGCAAATACCATCATAACGTGGATCCGACTTCTGTAGTAGGGTCCTGCAACCTAAAGCCCAATCACAGAGTAGTCCAGCTTTTCAACCTTCCTTGCAATCTGCGTGGAAATTAGCGTTAGCTGACCCCCTGATGGCCTCCCCAAGTTATTTTTCTTGGCTGCTTTAGAGTTTTGGGCAAATCCTTTTATAGCCAAGGTTTCTGGGTTATCGTCACACAGCCAAGTTTCCTGTAGGCACGCAATGTCATTATTCTTAATTAATTTATCAAAATTAATCTGAGATGATATTTTCATGTAGCCATTTATATTTCATGAAAGTACTGAAAGGCTGTGTGACGACCCACATTCCTAGTCGATTTCACTTAGAAATCCCTCCTCTTCATACTCCCTGGAATTTGGGGATGCTAGGACATTAAACCTATTTCCGGCAGATATATCTTTTCCGTATCTTGCAGATTTATTATGAAATACCGTTATTGCAAGATCCTCCCTCTTATTCCAGTTTGAGTTGATTAACCTAATCTGCCGTATTCCTAGTTCAGCATGATTCATAAGGAAATGCTGTCCCTGTATTTCCTCCCTTCTTACCAACCTAATCCCCTCCATTTGCAGTTCGGTTTTGGCGTTTTCCACTGCATCTTTCACCAAGGCTGGGTAAAAAAGAACCTTGGTCACTTCACCCCTTATGCTACTTTTACCAAACCCTATTTCTCTAAGGTCCTCGGTACCAATGCTGCAGAGACTTGCACATTTTGCCAGGGAGAATAGGAGCTGTGATCGATTTAATGGGTTTAACTTCTTAACTTTTTTGTCACCTTTACCGATATTGTAAGGTTCTAGGAATACCCATAAGTCTGGGTTACCTTCTTCCCTTACACCATCTATCTTCCCTTCTCTTTGTTATAAGATCCCCCTTTTCTTTGTTTATAGGGGTCTTACTCCCTCTAGAGTTTCCAGGTCTCTCTTGAAACAATTTCCTCCTTTCTATACCTTCCCCTTCTTTCCCCTTCTTCTCTCTCATTGTAGATGCCAAACGACTTTTACTAATCTTTGGTCTGTCTAAGATTTCCCAGTGCTCTTCTTGTTCAGCTAGTTCAGCTAGGGGCTTTGCCTTTTTCTCATGTAATCTTTGCATGATATCCCTCTCACGGCCTTCTTGTTCCCTCATTTCTCCCTTCCCTATTCTCGCCTTCCTTACATGTTGCCTTAATAAATGTGTTTTTCTAAGGGTGACCACCCCCCCTTAATCAAGTGTCCGGCGTCTGCGTCTGCGTCTGCTTCCTCTTCCGTCTTCCATCTTCCTGGGGCGAGGGCTGAGACAAGTGTGCGCGGTAACCGGGAAAAGAGACAGTGATTTGTTACAGTAAAAAGAAAAGGAAAATAAAGTTATTTATTTAACAGAACATCCATAATAAAATACTTTTCAGCTGTAATTATTTACTGAACTTCTTTTCTGCGAGAGGTGAAAAAGTTTGATCTTCGTGGTGACAGGTTATAAACTCCTCTGAGATCATGACGGTCTGAATAATAATATGTATATATTCTCACAGCACATGATCACAATGGGAAAATAGATTGAAAACCGCAAGCCGGTAACGTTGTTTACTTATCGTTACTCTTTGTGACGACGGATTGGGCACTCCACTAAGATCACAAAGACTGTTAGTGTTATAATATACATATTACAATATGTGATCTCTAGGGGAAAACACATAAACAAGTGGAAGATGGTAATGTTGATTATAAATGTTAAGGGTTTGCGTCGACGGTTCACCAACACCTCTCAATCGAAGTACTGTGGCAATATTATCATATAAAAAGTCACTATATATAAGGTGAAAGGAGCCAGAAAAGGAGCAATGTTTGTTATAATCTATCTGTTTCTGAAAACAAGCTGCTGACGCTACAGAGAAAAAGCGAAAAACATGGAATAACATTTTTTTCTAGATATAAATGTTTTAATATTGACAAATAGCCACAAATTTTAACTAAGTACTATGCCTATGCCATATTGAAACAACTTACAACTCCGGAATATGTTTGTTGACGCAAAAAGAGAATCCAGTGCTAGAAAATGGATCCTGCAACATAGAATGGCAACTCAGAAATAACTTGCGAAAACAAAACTAATCGCACAGTAGGTGTGGTTTATATAGTTTTTGGTTGTTTAGTAGTCTACGGAAGGAAGCTGTGGGTCCGCCTATTTAGATGTCACGTTTTAACAACAAAAATATTTAAAAACAAAATAAATAAAAAAGTATCTAAATATGTTAAAAATAAAAATATAAATACATTTAATATTTTTTTTTAACATATTATATTGTTAAATAGATATGACAAATACCTACAAATATAATACTAAATAACATAAATATGATTTCCAAACATAAAATTATTTAGACACAAAAATATTATTTATTACATAAATGTATGTTTTTACTTCCTACCCTATAACACAATATGATTCGCAACCCACTTCTAAATTTAAATAAAGTACTTCCTTAATTAACATAATTATTTTGAATTAAAGAAATATTATTAATTAAAAACCACATACTTTAAAATCTAAAGTTCAAAAGCCTCCATCAAGAAAGATAATTCCTAAAATCCCTTCTGATCTTCGTCATCTAAACACAGAAATAAATAAATTAGTCAGGGCCCAGTACCTTTCCTTTACTCCTGAAAGTAGACAAAGAATATCTCTTTTGAGAAGAAGGAGAAAAAGGATAAAGGCTAGATTAAAACGGGAGAAAGAAGATGCCCTCTGGATTAAACTTTGCGAGGCATCTAAGAGTGGGCAGGTAAAGACCTTTTGGTCATTAATTGGAGAAGGATGTGGGGTGAGATCTAGACCCTCTCCGATATCTATTAATGAGCAGACATGGGTTGATTTTATTCAGCAACTATATAACAGTAATGGTGAGAAGTTTTTTTCTGATAAGCTGCAGGAGGATTCACTCCCATACGATCCTCCCTCTGAATTGGAAATAGTTGCGGCAATTAAAGCTTTACGCTCTTCTGGTGCATTAGGCCCAGACGAAATTCCGATTTCAGTGTTAAAATCATATAGCACGTTATGGGGGAAAATTTTATACCCAGTCTTTAAAACTTGCTTTATTAATGGCACCGTCCCACATTCCTGGAAGGGGAGTTTATTAATCCCTCTCTATAAAAAGGGGGCTAGAGATTTACCTCAAAATTATAGACAAATAGCCCTCCTAGATGCCATAGGCAAGGTTTTTGCTAAATGTTTATTGAACTCTTTAAATGACTGGGTAACAGCGTCTGCAATACTTCCGTTAGAACAGACTGGCTTTAGGAAACAACATGGTACTTTGGATAACCTTACTGCTCTTCAAATCCTGGTGGAAAAATATGTTACAGTTCGTAGAGGGGGTGTATATGGGGCCTTTATTGACTTCTCTACGGCTTTTGATAAGGTGGACAGATCCTTGCTGTGGAGTAAGCTAATTAAACTAGAGATGCCCCCTAGTTTATTAAAATTAGTCATTGCACTACATACAGACACTTGGTGCAGAGTTTTAATGGGTGGTGAGCGAGGACTATCCAGGGTTATACCCACAAATAATGGACTTAAACAGGGCTGTCTACTGGCTCCCCTGTTGTTCTCTCTATATATCGCTGACCTCCCTAAGGCTATATTATCATTTAGTAATGGTATTGCACCACTTTTGGGGAGATCTCCAATAGCGTGCTTAATGTACGCAGATGATATTTTAATTTTGGACCTCACCCCAAAAGGCCTGAATGACCGCTTACAAGCTCTGTCCTCCTATGCTGAGGCTCACTTTTTGAAAATAAATATTTCAAAGAGTAAAATAATGTGCTTCCAGAGAAAGAGAAAATCCAAATATGAAAATTATTATTGGTCCATTGGGGGTGAAAGACTAGAAGTAGTGAAATCTTATCCCTTTCTTGGAAAGATTGTCATGAGCAACTTAAGTGAAAAAACCCACACTGAGAACAATAGCAGAAAAGCCCTAGCTCAAGGGAAGAGTCTTATTTCCCTTTACAAAGCGACAGGCAGAAGGCATTTTTCCATATTGCTCGAGGTTTTCCGAGCAAAAATCCCCGCATCCCTAATCTACGGACTAGAAATAGTGGATATGGTATGTTGGAATTTTTTGGATTCTACCGAAGGAAAAATATTACGTAATTTAGCTTCTGTCAATACTGCAAATTCTACATCTTCGTTAAGACGAGAATTCGGTCTGCGTAGCTCTCGGGCTCAGGCAGCTGCGAGTGTGGTGCGTTGGGTTTTTAATATTGCTGGAGGAATGCCTGGCACATTGAGATATCTAATAAAAAGTGAGCTGTTGGGTTCCTTTAATGCTTATTCCTCTATTGTAAGGAATTTCCGACAGGCTGTTACACTATTACAGCTAGACGAACAAAGCCTTTTTTCACTATCTGCTGCCCAATTAAAGTTATCCTTAAAATCTGCCTCTTGGGAGTTGAGTTTTAGAGTTGATAGTGGGACAAGTAAAGCTGTGAGCGGAATGTTCCCCATTGGTAAATTTTGTGAAATAAAAACACCCCAGCCATACATATGCTGGAATCTCCCCCATGGAGTTAGGCGATTTATGCTTTTGTTAAGGTATAACCTATTTCCGCTGAACTGTCTTTTGTCCAAATGGTATGGTGGTTCAGATATCTGTAATTTTTGTAATTTTAATTCCCAGGATATGTACCATGTTGTTTTTGTTTGTCCGGCCCTTATGGCATTTAGACGCAAATGGTTAAGACCTATGTGCCTTCAACTGGGTATTTTTACTGCTTTTGATTTTATTGAAGCAATGCTTAATCCTCCAGACAAAATGTTTTGCTTTAAATTGTTTTACGTCTTTAAATGTTTTTTAACATTATATTGATTACTTAATATTATGTAAATTTCCTTTTGTATTCTTATGAAGATTGTTGTTTGTTTTTCTTGAATTTTTATGTGGACCTCAATTGAGTTCCGTTATCATAAATAAAATAAATTAGAATTATTTTTTTTTTTTAAAACCAAATTAAACCCCTATAATCCCCACAACTAACAGCTAAAATTAAACTTTAAAAAAATGGATTACACAGCTATAATCGCTCTTCAATTAAACAACTTTAACAACTAATTATAAAGTAAGTAACAACCTGCACCTAAAATTGCTTACAGAAGATTCATAATTAATTTTCAATCAATTAATGAATAATAAAGAACTAATTATTAATTAAGTAAAAATAAATTACATTCCACCCTTTACCTCACAAACCCCACCTAAAACAAGTCACACAATTTGCATAATTAATTATCAATTCATTAGTTATTATACAATAACAACTATTAATTAATTGAACGTAAGTTACTTCCCAACCTTTACCCCTATAAACCCCACAACCCGCACCTAAAATAATTTACACAATTTCAATATTTAATTTTCAATCAAATAATTATTATAAATTAATAACTAATTAATAATTATTCAGAAATACATTACTTCCCACCCTTTACCCCTATAAACCCCAAGACCCACTCCTAAAAGAAATAACACAATTACCATGATTAATAATCAATAAATTAATTAATATTAATTAACAACCAATTAATAATTAATTACAAATAAATTATGTCCCACAATTAATACTGTAAAATCTTAATTGAATAAATAAATAATCATTAATTTATTATAATTATATTACTTCCCACCCTATTTCCCTCTAAACCTATAACCCACTACGGAACAAAAGAAATCCAAAATGTTATTAGAAATAAAATTCATAACTACTAAAAATGTAACACATACATTAAAAAACATAAACGCTAGGTACACAAAAAACATGCAGCATCACATACATTTAAAATATAAACTAAAGTACATAACACTAATTTTTAAAAATCGATATTTTAAACAGCTATAATTTTGCAAACAATAATAATTACTTCTATATTTTCTAAAACTATTTTTCTTACATTAAATTTGATATTCTTAACCACGATATTCTACACAATATTTCCAACTCGATATTTGTGTAAGTCGACATTTTCGACTCGATATTCTGTCTCAACACCCCTGAAGCCAGGAAAGGCAGGGCATCATTGCACTCCAAAGACATGCCTCAAGAAGCTTCTCCCCCCTTAAAGGCACAATTATGTTTAAAAGAAGGACCCCAGATACTAACACTGCTTGACTGCGCTCTGCTGGACTCCTGCTTTGCTCCAAGGGATAGTTGGCTGGCCTGATCTGAAGCTTCATGGACATAGGCTTCCAACAACCTTGCATCAGCTCCTGGGCTCTGCCATCTGGGATTCTACCCTGCCAAGTGGTACCACTCCAGTCCTGGCCCCTTGGAAGTCACTTCGGCGGTGCAACACATCTTCACATGGATCCATGCAATGCCTGAAAAACAGGATTTAAGGTACTCTGTCCAGTGGGCCTAACTGGGTCCCTGTAGCTGACCCACGCTCTTCTTTGTCCTTGTCCCGCACAACCAAATATCCACACTTGGCGATGTACACCTTTTGGTTATAATTTCTCTAAAAAAAAGAAATCAACAACTTTGGTTCTACTAATTGGATTTCTGTTGTGTTGGTCTTTCTTTCAAGCCTGGTCAGAACTGCATTCATTAGGAAGAAAATCTACCTAATTGGTAATATCATTTACATATTCAAGAAGCCCTTTAGGAGTGAATAAGCAGTTAGTGAGCACTCATTTGACACTGTTATATCCTCTGGTCTCCCTTCTTCAAAATGGAACAATGACTAAATGACAAATGATAAATCTCAGCATGAATGTTTTATTCATGGTTCTTTTTTGGGTCTACCAACCATACATTTCCATGTAAAAAAGAATGAAATTAATTTTATACATTATTGTCTATGACTACATGCCTTAGAGAAACAATTTAATTTTGTGACTTTTCTTTACCTTACACTATGCAAGTGCTAGCATAAGCGTAAATTATTGCTCTTTTTGCTGAGAACTTGTGCTGCGCTATTGTGTATAAACTGCAGTCATGGAAGTCGATTCACTAAAATGCAAGGGGTAGTGGAAGTAACATCATATACCTTTTGACCATAATAGTGTCATAGAAAGTTATGTGATATGGCCCTTGACCCTGCATCATCCCAAGAAGTGATGTCATATATCTATAATCCTGATGACATCACAAAAATTAACAATGCTGAAGCAACGTAATTGCATAATTAATATTAGATTTTCCGTAGGGGAGAGCGAAAGTTGGGGAGTTATCTTCCTTGATAAAATATTGACAAAAATGTAATTTATTAGTGCATTTTAATGCACAATTTTCACATCTTCTAAAAAGCAGTAGGCTCTAAAAAACACTCACTGAATTTTCAAGTCCTTTCATGGTGTGCAAGCTACTGAAATCTGACTCCTCATGAGTTCCCCCAAATAAAGTATTTTAACACCTTCAGCGCGGCGCAGATTCCTGCGCTGTGCTGAACGTTCTAATGAGCCAACGGGCTAATGACGGAATGGTTCCGTCATGAGCACAGGCCAACCAACGCTCATGACGGAACCGTTCCATCAATAGCATCAAAGGGGTTAAGAGTCCTATGCATGCCCCCTTATGTCAAAAATTACCTCCATTGCTAGGGCCAACATTTTCTTCAAAGATTAGATACAGTGCCAGAGTTGCATTTTCCTAATACTGCTTCTCTTGCATTATGGAGGTGCCTTATGTCAAAGATTATGTCTAATATGCCAAGGACCGCATTTTGTCATAATAGGCCCATGACCTTGCCACAGTTGTTTTCTCATACACCAAGACTTCCTCCAATTTGTCATCCCAATCCATTTGCTTAACAAGTGCCAACTATGGCAAGAATTTCCTCCAGGAGGACAGTGCTGCAACTTTTTCATGGGTGATCCTTGCCAAAATGTACCTACAGAGGGCCAGCACTAGCATTTTGCTGGAAGTATCTCATATACCAGTATTGCCTACAGTATTCCATTACCAATATTTTGCCAAGATGCTTCTATAAGCCAAGAAGATTGCCAGATCCAACAGTGGTCCTGCAAGCATAACAACATATGCTTACTTACATTCACTTATTCACACTCATTCTATCATTAGCACTGACTTGCACTCATTCATTTTTACTTACTCTTGTGCACTCACTCTCACTCTCACCCTCGATCACTCATTCATACTCTCTCACTCACTCTTTCTCTGACTCACTTAGACTTACTCATTTTGAAGGATACACACAGGCATTCATGATCCCATATGCAAACATACATGCTAACACATATAGACACTCTTTCATTACAACTCACTCTCACCCACAAGGATGCACACAACAAACATAAAATCCATATTATTATTGTTATAGAAGATGCCAGTGAAGATCTAGATCGTAATGCTCCACTTTGTTTTACACTAATAGTGAATAATAAATTCCGTCCGGGAAGAGGCACTGAATCTGCCCTCCTTGCCATCTGGGATGACATAAAGAATACAATAGACCGCAACGAGGTTTCTGCGCTACTCCTCTTGGACCTCTCAGCTGCCTTTGACACGGTTGACCATGACACTCTGAAACAAAGACTTTATGAAGCTGGCATAGAGGGAATTGCTCTACACTGGATCGGATCCTACCTTCGAAACAAAACTAATGTCATCCACACCCCACCTTTCTCGTCCAAACCGTACTCCACAAAAGCAGGGGTCCCTCAAGGTTTTATCATCTCGCCCATGCTTTTCAACATCTACATGAAGTCTTTACCAGTACTGATCAATAAATTTCACATCACGTATAACAACTATGCAGATGACACACAAATACTCCTTCAACTGGAATGCCACAAAGACATTGGAGAATCACCAATTTTCAGCTGTCTCAAAGCCGTGGATCAGTGGATGACTTTGAGCCATCTCAAATTGAATGCTTCAAAAACTGAAATACTCACGTGTGGCGATTGGAAAAATTACAACCCGCTTGCCGCATGGCCTGATGAACTGGGATCACTGCCTAAAGTATCGAAGGAAGTAAGAAACCTCGGAATGACCATGGACTCCAAGCTGTCGATGAATGCCCAAGTGGATAAACTAGCAAGATCAAGCTTGCTACTATAAAAACGCTGCAACGAATTTTCCCTCATTTGGGATTTCCACAAAGGTCCAAGCTACCATCTCCCTTGTTCTATCCAAACTTAATTACGCCAATAGCCTCTACCATGGATCACATTTAACGACCATGAAAAGACTACAATGGATTCAGAACTCGGCTGCCAGACTACTCTTGCATATCAAACCACAAGACCACATCTCCCCTGCCTTGAAAGCCCTGCATTGGTTACCGGTTGCCAGAAGATCCATGTTCAAGCTGCTTTGTATTACCCACAAAGCAATACATGGAATAGGACCACTCTTCATCAGGAATAAAATCACCAAACACATTCAACAAAGGATCCTCCGCTCTAAAGGAGCATCTCACCTCAAAATCCCATCATACAAGAAAAATACCATGGGTGGCACATCCTACTCTGTTCAAGCAGCCAAACTAGGTAACTCTTTACCCCATACATAAGATCCACCGACAACCACCTTATCTTCACAAAACTACTCAAGATCTGGCTCTTCCCCACATAAGCACCATACGTAAAAAGAAATTTACAGCATATCCCTCTGTATATAAGTATTTGTTTTCACTATAGATATGTACCTATCTTTGTGTATTACTTTATAAAACATGTAAAATAAATATGTTGTTAAGAGAAACTAAAAAATAAAAAAATAATATTAATAATATTCATCAATAAATACAAATCATCTTTGGTCTACATGTACATACTTCCATTGTGCATCTATGTGCCTTTCATGTACTTGGATCTGTGTGTCTGTTACTTTTCTCCTAAAAAAGCATATCCATGGCACTACTCTATTTCTCATCCTGTGCCTTCTGACTCATCTCAAACTTCTTTCTACTACTCCTTCTAATGCACTACCCTATCTCTCATCCTATACATCTATCAATATATCCTCTACATCCACTCTCTCATTCATCCCAAACCCCATATCACTACTATGATCACCAAAATAACCCTTTCTAGACTCTCTCCTGCTATACCCCTCCTTGCATCATCTGACCCCTTTTTGTACTACACCGATCCCCTAAAACAAGCCTTTCTAAACTCTCCCCTCTGACTCCTTCCCTCCAAAACTCTTTTTACTCATCCAAAAGCCTCTTTATACTGCTAAGACCTTAAAAAAATCCTTCACTCTTTCATCCCTCCACTTTCCTTTTCAATCAAAATTAACAGACTAACATGTTCACTTCTCAAATTGCATATTCCATATTCAACTATACTAATATACTGCCCAAATAACTGAATAACATATCTACTACTCAAATTTCTTCATATTTATACTATACTAATTTTCAACACTAATCCTTTATGGGTTCCTGAGTGGCGTGCTACTCGCCAGAAAAGCGCTTCAACACCCATCATGGGTAACAAGGGCTATATGAATGGAAATCTTTCTTCCCCTTTTATCCATCCGCTATCCTTTTCACTCCAAGTAACAGACTAATATCCACCACTGAAATTACCTCATATTTCACCATATTAATTCACCACTAATCCTTTATAGGCTTCCTAGCATGTGTCAACAAGCGAGCGATAAATAAATACAAACCTTTGTCCTCCTCTATCCTTCTGCTATCATTCCAAATCCAAATAACTGATTAACCTATCCACCACTTAAATGTACTTGCATGTTTCACTATACTAATTCAACACTAATCCTCTACGGGTCCCGGAGTAGTGTGCTACCCACTGAAAAAGCGCTTCGTCGCCTCATCAGGGGTAGTAAGCGCTACATAAATGCAATTACAATACAATTACAATACAATACAATAAATGTAATTAAAATGAGCAGAAAACAAAGTTAGGGTTTGATTCTGATAATGCGAGACACCCCTGTGTTCTGGGCACTGATTTCCCCACCTTTGAGCCCAGGGATCACAAAGGCAGTGTCGGGGTAGCAAGGTTGCAACTGTGACCCCTGGAGACCCCTAATTGATGTCCATGACTGCAGTGTCTTGAAAATACAATAAGCATGGGGTTCTTCAATGTAATTATGGAGGGCAGCATTCCCATTTTTTTGCACACCTAACTACAACTAAGATGTGCAAAAAAAGGCAATTGATAAAAGGGAAATACCTTTCTTGATTAACCAAATCTGGAATGTTGAAATTCCACCCTTCTATATGCCCGTACAAATTCCATTTGAAATGCCATATGATGAGACAGAAATTTTGGTTGTATGATGGAATTTCTGTGCAAGCACATTTTGTAAATCACTGGTCACTGGCATTCCTTGTTAGGTCCATAAACTGTTAAACATTCATAAATTCCAAAATATTTAGATTGCCGGTAGTTTTCGACTCTGTAAAAACCTACAAATTTAACTTAGTCAAGGCAGGGACATCTTAAGGATTAGAGGGCCCTAGGCTAAACACATTTTTTGGGCCCCTGTTAGGAACAGCGTTATATTTATGATCAAATGTCAGCTTTTTTCACGCCCTCTATGTAAAAGTGACGGACATTGCAGACACCCTGCTCCAAACTCTGAATATGTTTATATCTAATATTCAGGGGCAGTGATATGTGATTTCAATATTGTAATATAGCAGCAGTTTATTAGCAATATTGCAAATCATCATTGCAACTGAGGTCCTGTTTTGATGAAAAAGGAA
Source organism: Lissotriton vulgaris (assembly GCF_964263255.1). Lineage (NCBI taxonomy): Eukaryota > Metazoa > Chordata > Amphibia > Caudata > Salamandridae > Lissotriton > Lissotriton vulgaris. Next base: position 454,719,254 of record NC_141696.1, on the reverse strand, counting down.
CATTTTTATGGATGTTGCATGGTACTAACTCACACACATCACTCATATTAAAATATATATTAAAGGAAAACAATGTTTAAAACTATCTATGCTTAAGAATCATTCAGGTCACCAGGGCAGGACTGTGAATAGAACAGATCCAAATCTATTATCACCCTGAAAGGCTGGGGCCCTGGACTGGAACCCACTTTGCCCATACCTTAAAACGGCTCTGAGTCAGGGGTGGGAGTAAATGCGTTTTTGAATAGGAACAGGAAGCGAACACCCTAAAAATTGAAAGAAATACATAGACTGCATGACTTTCTCCATAGTGAAATATTTAAAACACGTTTACAGGCTTAGTAGGAGTTTGCATCACAGCTAATGCATTTTGGTTGCGGAAATGTATATGAATATTAGTACTCAATTCCTGGGCATCTACAACAATCTCAGGCTCCCAGAAGAGAGATATTTTCTTCAAGGGAGGAGCAACTCAAGGTCCCATCACAACTTTATCAGTAATTCCAATGTGGTAATTCCACACTTGAAATCATTAACACCATGGGTATCATTAATTTCAATATGCAATATGATCTTCTTTCTATGGGTAAGGCTCTATAGATCCCCAATGAAATGAGGAATAAGACTAGAAATCACTGCTACCACATCAATTTTGGCATGTTTTTCTCAATTTCCAGGTCAATTTCCGGGTCAATTTATGTGTATAATTCCACTGGGTCTGATTGAGCAAATCCTTCTGTAATGTCACATGAAATCATGGCATTACTTGAAATACCGATTGTAGGAGAGTAGGGTCTGCTATCCTATGGTCACCCCAATTTTTGCTTTTTGCTTCACTGGTTTTCGACTTACTGAGGCTGTGGGCCTGCTAATCAGACCCCCAGCCTGCTGTTCTCTCTCTAAATTTGTAATACATGTGCTATAGGTACATACCACAATTGGAAATGGACTCCTTGTCAGCCCCTGTACCATGCACTATAGGTGCTCAGGGCATAGGTGCCACCAAGGCCTACCAGGGGCTGAAGCATAGCTTTTGCCACCCCTGGCTGGTTCTTAAATTGACACAACTGGCTGATCACTCAGCTGGGGCAAGTTGGTGTAATCACCCCTTGCTTAGATATAGTATACCTATATCTAAACCTATATCTGGACACATATAAACCTGTGAGCCACTCCTATGGAAGGCCTCATCAATCCTGGAGGCAGAGTGTGTGGTTTAATGTGAGATGGAGCTCTGGCATGAGATGAGCCTGTCTGCAGCTGTCGGGAGCAACTCCCTAAGCTGATCCGGGATAATGCCATACCATATACTATTAAGTGACTTATAATTCTCGCGGTTATATAGCAACTTTGGTTTGGCTTTATCAAAACATGTCGTGTAAGGTGTCATACGATTTGGAATACTATCCCCTCGACAGTTCTGTCGACGGGGATAGCATTCCACCCTTCTAGAGGGAGAAGACATGTTACTTTACTGAAACGCGGTTGATTTTTAAAAGAGCCTCAGATCCACAAAATGGATGCTTCTGCCACGACACGAGTCTGACCTCCTGCTGCTGAAACTCGGCAGAGGAGGCCTGGACAAAGGGTTTTTTGTCGCAGGGCGGTGTTACACCACGCCAGACAGGAGATAGTGGATTGTAGCAGGGAGGTTTGAAAGAAACTTGACACTGCCTGGGGAGCACAAGGCTGCCACTTGCATAATCCGGCCAAACCAGTACTGGGGCACACCAGCCCCAGTCCCAGCGTGGCCTGATCAAAGGAAAGGGGTATATCCACCCCCTTCCTGGGTCCCACCCATAGGAGGGGACCTAGCAGGTAATCCAGCCCCCTAGATTGGTAAAAGAATGGGAGTAGTTCCAACGCAGTCAGATTATCCTGATCAAACATTTGAAATGAAACTCTGGACCCTTCGACATCCTACTCAACGTAGAAGACTGAAGAATCTCCCTTGTGGTCAAGGAGTGACCACCCTGTGCAAACAGGCACCATCCAGCACCTCTACGTCTGCTTTGTTGCAGTTCCCGCCGGAACTCGAGCAACAGAGATCGACGAGATTAAGCTTGCCTGCCTTCTTACAGCCCGATCCACAGTCCCTGCAGAGCTGAGACCCGTGGAGGCGACCGGAAGCGTGGGACACGCCATCTTGAAAAGACCACGAGACGCTGATCGTGCAGCCCACAAGTGACCCTCGAAGCTGTACACCGGGGTTTGAGAAACCCCCGTCCTGAGCCACTCTTGCACTGAAGCTCACCCCTCTACACTCGACGAGTGCTGCGTTGGGCCCTTCTGCTTGCTTTGGCTCAACGCGTTGGCCCGGTCACTTGCCAGCTGGCTTATGGCCCCTGTGCCGACGAAAACCTAAAACCGACTTGCGATTCTGGTTGCTCCAGACTTGCACCAGCTCCTCTGAAAAGGAGCACCCGCTCTGACCCTCCTAGTTTGAGTGAAAAGCAATCTTCCGGTCCTGCATGGATTGCTCTTGCCAAGTGTTGTTTGCTCCAATCTTGAAGCCAACTGTGCCGATGGTGAGAGCCTGTGTGGGACAGATTGTGACCTGCTCCTGGATGTCGCAGATGCCCCAGAGCCCACGTGACAGCGGAGAGAAGCTCCTCGACAACCACCTGATTGCGCCCAACATTGCCTGGTTCCGTCCTGGTTCCACCCTGGTCACTGCTGAGTGACCCAGACTCTGTCCCCTCTGCTTTCAGGTACTTTTCTACTCTGATCCACCCTTGGATCACATTGCCTGCAGCATCTTCAGCTCCAAGAACCAAGAGCCTGCGTGTCAAAACCCGACGCCACTTTGACCCTATGCACCTGCTTCCTGTGGGTGAGGTAACATTGCAACGCCTGTGTTCCCACACTGGTACACACCTCTAGGGTCTGTGTCTAAAGTTTGGTTCCTCTAGGTTCAGCGGAAGTGTCCTTTAACTCTATTTGTATAACTTTTACGCACCATTGACTTTGCATTGGTGCAAGCCGCACTTTAAGTGCTGCACCCGAATCCCGCGGGCTTTTCCCGACTTCAGCATTGCTTGTCCCGACTTCTCCCAGCGATTCCCTAGGCCCTAGGCCTAATTACTGTTCGATTGGTATCTCTTATACCACTTTTTTAATATATGGTTTGAGTGGCCACCCGCCCTCTTCCATAACTGTGCAACTTTGTATGTTATACTGTGCTTTTGATTTAACGCTTGTGCCCCTTTTCTCATAAAGAGTACTGGGGATTAATTTAGAAATAAATACATATATTTTTATAATATATACTTGTGTGGTGTCCTTTCATTTGATATTACAGGACTGTGATTGGTAAAACAGCTCGCTTAACACGACCTCTTGAGTTAAGCCTTTAAGGCTGCTTAGTCTATGCTACCCTTAAGATAGCTTGTCTAATAAGGTTGACTTACAACCAGACACCATAAGGGATTGTTTGGACTGATACAAGATGGTTTCAGAATCTGAATCATCATATATCAGGCCAACTTCTCACACCGATGTAAGCAGAATCTCCTATTTCTTCCCAAATCATTATAAAGAGACTGAAATGAATGAGGACCTTAGTGAGCAATGTTATCATTTCATTTTTTCCAGTAAAAAAAAATTCGGGAAGCAGTCACTGCCCTTATTATAGCCATAAACTGTCCTGCCAAGTGTATCCAATAAAAGTATAATGCACTACGTACTAAGCTATGATTAACCTTTCATGCAAGATTAAATAAATTGTTTTGTCCTTTAATGGGCAACAGAAAGTAAATGCCTAATCACAAAGGAAGACCTCACAATGGTCAAACAGTGAGTTTACCACTTCCACGCAGCTGCGTTCCATAAAGTTGTGCTTTCAAGATATAAAAGTTAAAAATGAAGTCCTAACCACAACACCCTTGTCCAGGTATAGTTTGAACAAAACAGAATACATTTAGCTAAGCTAATGAAGATGGAAAGAATGAGAACATTGTCTTGAGACCTGTAGAGAGTAGGTAGAGGAGTGCAGGGAAACACATTGCACAATTTGGTCACACACATTTGTAAGCAGCTAAGGCAATGTTTCCAGTTACTCACCCCAACTGGTGCTAGAGTGGCAGAAGATTTGAAGATTTGATAATAATAGCAGTAAACTGGTACAATATAATTGAAATGTGTCACAAGGAGCTAGATATGCCAGCTCATGAGCATGCGCACAGTCATAATTTTGTAAACAGGGTAAACAATATCTGTTTTGTTCGCCCCCCCTAGGAGTCACTGCAAAATCTGGATGCTTTGCAAATATCATGGAGGTCCCGACAACTGGAGTTGACTGTTCAACTGCAATGCAAGACCAGCTAGCATATTGTGGTAGGTATCATTTCATTCCTGACAGGCTACCATATTGTAGTTGGTACAATTTCTTGTCTGAATAGCATGAACCAACAAACTCATTTTCCATCTCATTTTATGCAAATATAATTTTAGGGTGCTTAACTGCAAGAAGCATAAAGCCCAGAGCCAATGGAATTATGCGATGGGGAGGGCTAAATTATGCAACAGGGTTGACTAAATAATGCAGCAAGAAAAGACAAATTATGCAGGGTAATAAGGCACATTTTGTAATAGTTTATACACTGTGTGTTTTCCTAGGTTACACCCTCACAATGCACTTGTAAGTATCTCCCATATTACATCTGTAGCAAAATGGGTTCTGCCCATTTAGTCTGCAATGATTTTTTTTTAGATCACCTGGACTTGGACTTTTTACTGTAAGTGAGCCTCACAACAACTGTCTCACGCATAGTAATCACATGGTTGAAGGACTGCAAGTGTTTACCGCCAGTATCTCCTATTGAGATAAAGCTTCTGCAACTCATAAAGGGCAAGGGGCACTTGGCTGGCTACACATGAACACATGTTTAAACAGTTAAGGGCTGTACATGTAAGACAATCATCCTGTGCAACCTGGCAACTGTGCACATTTAGCCTGGCACAGAAGAGTCTCTGCAGAGTTACAAAGGATAGGGTCTCTTTTCCTCCTGAAGAACTGAGGACTAAAGTGGAGTTCTTCCCCCAAAAAGTAGTGCCCCAGGAGTCGTGTTTGCACAGTGGCAGCCAGCATTGCTCGCGGGTGGCAGAGCAGGTGTGTTTGGGAGGGGAGCGAAGGGTGGGTGGGGCTTGTGCACAATGTAAAAAAAACCCTTACCTAGCCACTGGGTCCTGCGTATTTGCTCCTGCTCTCCTTGACTTGACTTGAGGAACAGGAAACACAGCCAGGCTTCCCTGACCAATCGCAATGCTGCAATGCAGTGTTGTGATTGGTCTGAGCATCCTAGTTCGATGCTGAGCCAGGGAATGGGTGCCTGGGCATGTTCTCTAAGGAAGATGTAATGAAGCCTGCATGGAGAACTGGGAAACTGCACAAGACTGTTTAGGCAGCACGAGAGGACAGGACAAAGAGTCATGTGCACTTAACAGATGGCAAACCACTTCTCATCTGACCTGCTCTGGGAACAGAGCAGTCTCACCCACCCACAAAGATGCATAAAAACATAAAATGATAATAACTCAAAGGTATTATCATTTTATGTTTCCTTTATATTGCACTACTCAAAAGCAGTGGGGCGACGCTTCTCCGCCATAGCAGTAATGTCATCAGTGATGCCACTGACCATGTCATGAGTGATATAATATGTGATGTCATAAGCAGAGCATTGCGGGGGCGTTAGTTATAGTTAGCTCAGCTAACTTCAACTGCTGAAATTCTAATGAATTCCTACTGTTGTTTATTCCATTTCCCAACTATAATGTTCCTGTAACCTTTGTTTTTTTTCTGTGAATTGCTAAAGTTTTTTAAATGCTAATTCCTAACTATAACTTCACTATAACCTTTTGGGCTTTTTCAGGGATTCAGTGAACATATATATTGATAAAGGCTTCACACCGAAACGCGTCGTCTTTGTTTGGAGAGTGCACATTAAACATTAATTGTGCCTGGACCTACCTGGTGTGCCGTTTTTCCTTGGAAACCGGAAAGTGGAGGTGATTGGGGAATTGCGAGCGAATATATATATATATATATATATATATATATATATATATATATATATATACATATATATTCCAAGAGAATTCCCAACAGCCACCTCCAATCCCACAAGATCGACGAAGCAGGAGAAGGAGCACAATTGAGGGTAACAATTCTTTACTGCAGAAAAATGGTCAGATGGAAAAACCAGTGATGACGCGTTTTGGGCCACGCGGCCCTTGTTCACATGCAGAGAGTAGCAGAATGTCATTATTTTTAAAGGGCTATACACCCCGCCTTCAACCCGCCTCCAGCTTGATCATGTGACATGCTAGACATGGTAAAAATACTGTAGTAGAGGCCAAATGCAAGCTGGGATGCCCGTGTTATTTAGGGAATAACAACAAATATGACTTGCATAAATGCAATAACACATAAATGAACCCATCATTTACACATAGCATAAATTAGCATATATGCACACAAATTTTTTTCTTTTCTTTTCTTTTCAATGGCTCACTGGATAAATCCATTATGCCGAACAGGCCTCGACTTGTTCAAAAGAAATAATTATTAGTACCAAGTCAATTGTTCCCAAAAGAAACAATTTTAATTTGCTGGGAATTGCGTAGACTGTAAAGTGTATCATATGCTGAAAATTATTTACAAAACAAGTGGCTAAACACCTCTACCTAATGTGCAAAGAAGCTTTCAATACTGTGCAAAACACATCTATATCCAATAAAGTGCTGAAGTATACAATAAATAATCAATAATTCTCTGGATACAGAAAATGAATCAGAATATTACCTCTCTAAAAAATTGGACTAAGCCTTATTATTATCGTAAAAGGTCAATCTAAAACATTTTAAAAACCAATAATCCATTATCATTATATACAAGTGCAAAAATCAAGTGAATACTTTTCTAAAAGAGGGAAAGAATATGTGGACCTGGAAGTCCAGACAAGTTGATGATAGATCAACTTGCTAACAAGGGGAATTTCATAATATCATAGATAACAGGGAACCTGACTATCCATTAACTATCCATTAACATCAAGAAGAAACAAAGAGTGACAACCACCAGGGAACAGACATTCCAGATGAGCAACAGGGAACCTGACTACTCATCTGGTGGGGTATATATAATACCGGCAAAGGAACAGCATATTTTAACCAGACTCTATTTAAGCCAAACTAGGATAGGAATTCTATCACTCATCATGTCAATAGGCTAACACCCATGTATTTAGACAGACTGCACATTGGAAAATAATAAAACAGACGTGTTTCAGCACTTGCCTTCGTCAGTGTCATCTTGCGACGGCGAGGCGGAGATTGATAAAAGCATATATAATAAACATAGAGAGTGGACTACTGTCCAAATCATAAGCGCCATTTTGCAATGGCAAAACCAAGACCAAATCATAATTAACTTCATTCAGGTATATCCGTGCGAGTTACATGTCGGACAGATTGAATTCATGTCTATTGATGCTATATATAGGTAAAATAATTACAACCTTATTTAAAGCCCTGGATGGGCAATCATGATAAGACAATTAATTCGATGTCATGTGCATTGCTAGATTTACACAGTCCCAGATTTACGGTTTTAACCTGAATTGTTAATACATTACATGCTGTGTTAAAGGGAAAGTTGATTATGTTTGAATACACAGTAGCCATGAAACCCTGGATGGGCATGTTTTGAAAAAGATTTTTTTCTTCATTACTTTTTGGATATTCTTAGTTGGTTTTACAATCACTATCTATTCTAGATAGAAATGTACTGTATAGCCTATATCATACAATCCCTTGACACTTTACTACATTGGTTTCTTTGATTCCTTCTTAAAAAATACTCTGGCATTGACACAGCTCATAGTTACTCTCTTATATCAGTGATTACAGATGTGATGTTAATTCTTCCCTTGCATTGAGACCTCCCGGTGACTTTGATTGGAGTTTAATGATATACCTTGACTCCAAACATCTTAGTTTCCGTTTGTAGTCACCCCCTCTTGGATCTTGTGGGATGCAGTCTAGGCTAAAGAAGCTAAGAAGAGTTCTATCGCTATTGTGGTGTGTAGCGAAATGGTGGGCCATCGGATAGTTCTCGTCCTTATTGACGATGGCCCGTTGGTGTTTTAGTATCCTTAGCTTCACTGCTTTAGTGGTGCTTCCTACGTAACAATGTCCACAAGGACACTTCAGGCAGTATACCACAAACGTGGTGGAGCAAGTTATGAATTTGGGGATTCTTATCTTAGCTTCCTTGTGGGGTACCTGATAGGATAGCACCCTCTGACTTGTGCTACAGGCCTTGCATTCCCACATGGGTATGACCCATGCATGGCACGTAGTTCTCCTTTACATTTTTCTTTGGACAGATGACTTTGTACCAGCTTGACTTTCAGTGGCTTGATTGTCCTGAAATTTATCATTGGATGATCTGATAGATCCTTACCAATGACCGTATCTGATTTGAGGAAACCCCAGTTTTTAAGCATAATGGCTCTCACCCTATTCACTGCCACTGAATAGTTAGTGATTAGTTTTATCATGCCATTGCCGCCCTTCTTTTCCCTGCTCTGCCTCTCAATTAGAAGTGTCTGTCTGTCAGTGGTTAACACCTTCCTTTTTGCTTGCTGAAGCACCTTGTGGGAGTAGCCGCGTGATTTAAAGCGTTTTATGCTCTTTTCGGCTGCCTCCTCAAAGTCTTTATCCAAGAACTGTTATGTTTTATTCTTAACAGTTCCCCGTAGGGGATGCTCTTCACAAGGGTTCCGGGGTGACCCCGTGAAGGACAGAGTTCCCCGCTGTCTCCTTTCTGTAGAGCACAGTTTGAATTGCACCTAATTCCACGAAGACCCTCAGATCCCGAAAATTTACCTCATTCTTGCTCATGCTATAGGTGAAATTTAAGTTCAAATCATTCATATTTAGGGCTGCTATGTATTCTTCTGCTGAGGATTCTGATCCCTTTCAAATAAGGAAGAGATCATCGATGCATCTCCTCCAACAGATCACCCTGTCCACCCATTCGGCCTTATCGTCCGCCCAGGCCACCTGCTTCTCCCACCAGCCCACAAATAGATTCACGTAGCTGTGGGCAAAGCAGGTGCCCATAACTGTCCCCCTGATCTGCCTGTACCTTTGATCCTGGAAAATAAAAATGTTGTTGTTTAGACAGAAGGATATAAAGTCCATAATCATTCTGCTATGTTCCAGGTATCTTGCAGATCTTAAGTCCAGGAAATTTTCACCGCTCTCATCCCATCGTTGTGCCTTATGCTCGTATATAGGCTGGAAATGTCTAAAGTTATCATTATCAGATCATCCTCCCACTCCACATCTTGTATTTGCCTCAGGAAATCTTTGGTGTCCTTGGTATACAAACTCAATTGGGTTACCCATGGGGCAAGAAACTAATAGATAAACTTTGACATATTTTCTGTCAGTCCTCCAATCGACGATACAATGGGTCTCCCTGGTGGTCTAGTGGGGTCTTTATGTATTTTGGGCAGATGATAAAAGCTAGGTAGCCTAGGTTGTTTATTCTGCAAGTATAGGTACTCTTCTCTGACCAGGATTCCCTTGCCATACCAGTGATCAATCAAGGTATGGTATTCACGTATGCTGCATTGATATTCCTGCACTGTTGTGGGTAAATAGTTTTCACGGTCTTGAAGCTGGTATAGGGCTTCTTTGCAATAATTCGGACGACTCTGGATCACAATATTTCCGCCTTTATCTGAAGGCTTTATCACGATCGAGTCGTCCTTCTCAAGGCTGTGGATAGCATCCCTTTGGTTCGATGATAGGTTCCATTTTTTTATGCCTATTGATTTCTTCATGTTTAGATAATTTTTGTAGTTCTTTATTAACTGTTTCTGAGAAGATATCGACAGCGTCCATCGGTGTCTGGGGGAGGAAACGTGAGGATGGTTTAAAGTTACTTTGTGCTCCAATCTGGGCAATTCCAATGGAGGCGCCTCTGCTGACTACATCCACTGGTGGCACTGCCTGTGATCCACTTTCCTCTAGTAGCTCCTCAAGTACGGCCATGTTTTCCAGGTCCCTGATGTTGATATCAAAGGGATCCTGTGGGTCAACTTGTCCCTCTATAGTTTGCCTCTGTGTGTTCTCTCTGAGGGCTTTTTGCTTGAAAAATTTCCAGAGCTTGAGCTTTCGAATAAATAAAAACAAATCAGTGCGTGTCTGTGTGTATTCGTAGCAACTTGTTGGACAGAATGTTAGTCCCAACTTTAGCACGCTTTCTTCACTTGTGGTCGGGACTCTTGTGGAGAGGTTGATTATATTAAGATTTTCCATCAATTCCTTTTGTTCCTGGCCTGTCGATTTCTCAATTGTCTGGTACCTCATCCTGTGTTATATAATATATGTATATATATATATATATTCAATGAAAAAACAATTGGTTATAGAACATATATAGTTAGGAATTTGCATTTACAAAACCTTATTTTACTCGCATAAAACCATTGAAATTCCATATATAGTTAGATGCGCTAACTATATATCGCGCACCCGCAATCCACTGCTGATGATGCCACATATTACATCATTCATGACATGGTTAGTGACATCACTGATGACATCACTGATGACATCTCAAATGACATCACTGATGACAACATCCAGTGACTGTTTGTTTCTGTAAAGTTAAAATATGTCTTACATATTGAAGAATGAGTGGATGTATAAGTGTCTGGATGAAGGATTTAGTAGGTGCATGACTGACTGTATGAGTGAGTGATTAAATGTGTCTCACTGAGTGCATGGGTTAGTGACTAAACTGTTTTAATTTGTGCATCATTATATCTGTTGTTCTACAAACTGCTGCATATGTTGATCAGTAGCTATATGAGTAACTGTATGGGTTATTCATTGGTTGTCCAAGTATTTGTATGGGAAACTGAGTCTGTGTGTATGGGTGGCTGGGAGGTGTGTGACTCTATACATAGATGTGTGAGTAGTTGATTCACTATATGTATGGGTTCAAAAGTGCATGTGGAAACAGCTGTATGGGCGGTTGACTGTGCATGAGTGTATTAGTGAGTGAATGGATATCTCAGTGCTACATGTCAAAGTAAGTACATATGTAAAACACAGTACATGTGAGAGTTGACATCTATAAATAACTGTGCATAAGAGCCAGTGAATGTGTGAGTGGCTGTATGGATCATTGTGAACATGTATCAGGGATTGTATAAGAGAGTAAAGTAAATATGTGTTAGTATATGTTTGAATAAGTAAGGTGTGTATAACTGTATAGTTGAGAAAATGGAGGTGTGATTGATTTTTTGCATAACTGACTAGGTGTGTGAGTAACTCCATGGATGAGTGACAGTCTGTGACTGTCTGTTTACACTGATTGTATCTAAGGTTATATTAGAGTCTGAAGAGGTTCATGGTATTATCACATGAATGATATCATCAGTGATGTGATCAGTCATGTCAAATGAGATGTTATCAGTGATTTTATCAGTGATGTCATTTGAGATGTCATCAGTGATGTCATCAGTGATGTCACTAACCATGTCATGAATGATGTAATATGTGACATCATCAGCAGTGGATTGCGGGTGCGCGATATATAGTTAGCGCATCTAACTATATATGGAATTTCAATGGTTTTATGCGAGTAAAATAAGGTTTTGTAAATGCAAATTCCTAACTATATATGTTCTATAACCAATTGTTTTTTCATTGAATTTTCAAGGTTTTGTAAATGCAAATTCCTAACTATATATGGACTATAACCTATGGTTTTTTCTGTGAATTTCAATGGTTTTTTAATAGCAAATATCAAAAGCTGTCAAATGTCAAGTACGTGATAGGTAAAAACGTTTTCGTGTTTATGCACGCTCATGTGCTTTGAACGCTTCCCCCCCCCCCACTCCCCTCTTTTCTCTTAGTAGTACTCTCTCTTTGCAGATAGTGAAGGGTAGTTAACGCAGACCTTTACCCCCGTTGTAATCCGTCGTACCTGCTTGTCTCTCCATTTGATTGATTGTTATCCAAGCATTTACTGTTTTAGAATTGGTTCTCTTTGGATCATTCTCTATTTACAAACAAGCACAAAGTCGCAATACTGTGTTTAGTCTTTGCAGATAGTGAAAAATCGTGTAAAAAAATAAAAGTAATCGTGCAAAATCAGTAGACCACTAATTGGATCTCTTTTTGACCTCGCTAAAATACAAACATTAGGAACAACCCTTCATGAGAAATACGAAAATAGTGAAATGAACTGAGCTCCACACCATGAGGGCTGCAAGACAGCTCGGCTCCGTCACCCACCCCGCCCAAAAAAACGACAAACCCTATGCAAATATTATAAATATAGACAACACACCAGCAAAGAAACAGGGTAAAACATTTTATTAAATAACTATTTACATAACTATTTTATACTTTTTGTTGCCCGATCCGGCTAGCTCAATCGATCGAGCATGAAACTCATGCACTGATAGCAAGCGTTGAGACTTTGTAGAACGATGGCTTCAGATTTTCTACATACGGTGTAGTGGCGCGAACTGGGAGGGGGCGTTTGGATCCTGCCCCTTCCCCAAATAAGATTTTCATACGTGAGTGTTCGTTCATGCTTTTGGTCCCTGAGTTGCTTCGATGTCACTGCCTTACACAAATGGCATAAGTTCTGGATGTTGAGTGCCATACTTCAGAGTTCTAAGCAGCGCTTGTAACACTGTCTAAACCTTATTTGCACCTGCTGCAGCTTCACTGTTCAAAGTAAGTGGGGTCCGTTTGTGGACCTGACTGCATTGGAAAACAATGTGATACGGTGCCTCCCTAAACCGCTTGACGGAGGCCCCCGAGGGGCGGTGAGATGGCGCGGACTGGGAGGGGGCGCTTGGCTCCTGCCCCCTCCCCAAGTCGTGTTGCCCTGGTGTGGCCTGAGATCGCCCCCAACATAGGCGGCCGGCTCCCGGGCGCCGGCGGAATTTTTTGCCTTTTGATGACTCTTCCATTCTGGACCTTGTCCCACAATCCGTTTGACCTGAAGACACGCTGTAGTGGGGCGCCCCTTTACCGTTTTAGTTTCCATTCCGCCCGCTTTTGGTACTCTGTGCCTCTTCCGCCATTCAGCTGTTTACCGCCCGCTCTTGCGACTACAGCGTCTCGCTCACCATGTAGTTGAGTTGCTCCCGCTCTTGAGATTTAACAGAACTTTTTGGACTGCTGAAAGCGGTTGTATTCCGACCGCTGGTTGGTGAAGACATTTTGACTATATTCTGGACCTGCGTTGTCGCATAATGCGTCATATGACGCGCCGCGTTAGCGCACCCGGAAGTGCTCCGGTGCGCAAGGCGCAGCTTCCCGGAAACGATCCAGAGCGCGCCGCGCAGCGCGTAACGTAAGCATAACAGGTCATGTGACTTGTTAATAAAACTTTTCATTGGTTCATTTTACTTTTGTTTTCCTAATGATGTAAGACTAGGTCATGTGACCTAAAAATAACACTTTTCATTGGATTAAAACATTTTTTTTCCCAAACGATGAAAGCCCCACCTTGTTTCTGGATGTTTCAGACTGAAGCTGGCGTCACCATGAGAGCACCACCATCTCGTAGCTCCGTTGTGGCCATTCCGCAAGCAATCATGGCAGCCGCTCCCCACCGGAAGCCTGCGGGAGTCGAGGGCCCCCAAGACTTTTGTACAATCTTCAAGGCTGAGGGGACGCTTTCGAGAATGGGACCCAAGCCCTGGCAGACAAGCGTCCGAGTTCCAAGGTGTCCCAGGGCCATTTTACTGGACCAGGCCCAAATCCGAAGAGCCGGCCGCCATTTTAAGAGTCCTGTGGCAGCCGCCTATCGCTGCACCGCAAGAGTGGGAGCAACTCAACTACATGGTGAGCGAGACGCTGTAGCCGTAAGAGCGGACGGTAAACAGCTGAATGGCGGAAAAGGCACAGTGTAGCAAAAGCGGGCGGAATGGCGACTGAAACGATAAAGGGGCGCCCCACTACAGCAGACGAGCCTCCGCCATGTGCTTCAAAACTGCATACGTATCTCGTGATATCAAGGTTGGGCAACCAGTACACAACAAGCAGTTACGAGTCCCATTTACACCGGCGCCATTTTGGGCGCGGCCGGGCAGGTCCAGGATCTAGTCAAACATAACAAATGAGGCTGACGTCTCTGAAGCAGTTGACGCACAGCAGGACATAGCAAATAAACATGAAGTCTCTAAAGCTGTTAACTCACTGCAGGACAAAACAAGTGAACCTGAAACCTCTGGAATAATTGTCGCTCAAAAGAACAACACACAAAACTCTGTAGAGCCTGAAGAAAGAAAAACAGAAGGGCACTGTAGTTTCAGACACACTTAACACTAATGACTTAACAAGGATATCGTCTGTTTATGAAGCAGTTATCATGTTCACAGAATTGACAAAGAAGTGTGCAGACACCAATGCTATTAGGAAACACAATTAAATCCCTAACGCATCAGCATTCTCGGAAGAGGTTGACACAGATAACATCTTAAGGAACAAAGAAAGACAAAATAAGGATGAGGAAGTTATCACTTTAGTTTTTTCATCAGCTAGCGACAGCAAGAAACATATTGTAATGGAGATTAGAGAGGTTACGGATGGATGAATAAATTATCCAAAGAAATGGCGACTCCCCCCCTTTACCAGATTAGCTAAATCTTTGCGTAATTTGGACGTTAAAGTTATATTATTGTTGTTGTTGTTGTTATGGTTATAGTTCTGGCTAATTTTAGCAAGAAACACATTGTAATGGAGATTAGAGAGGCTACGGATGGGTGGGACAGGATATCACCACTGTTCCCCATGTCATAAAACCTTAGGATGTTCAATAACTGAAACAGCTAATATGGGTTTACTTACAGGGGACATCTTTTGTTCTGTTTTGTAAAGTAAAACTAGTGTGTATGTTGCACTATAGTGCTGCATCGGGAATACGGACAACCCTATTGATGTTGATTTTTCATTATTGATTATTGTAAAGAAATGGCGACTCCCCCCTTTAGCAGATTAGCTAAATGTTTGGTAATTTGGGAATAAAAGTTATATTATTGTTGTTGTTGTTGTTATCGTTATAGTTCTGGTTAATTTCCATTCAGAGTGTCCTACACAGCACCACTCTAGGTAAACACTACTTTATGTAAAACCTGGGACATAGCACTCATTGAAACTATAGTTATTCACCATGGGGTTTAAAGAAGGGATGGTTCTTCACCTGGGTGCCTTCCACAACTCAGCACGTTGTGCTGCCTTGGGACTATTCGCACAAAAGACAGCTTCTGACCATTGTTGTTTATTTTTTATCAAAAAATGTTTAAATATATTTACAGTTTTTGTTGCGTTCGTTATATTTAAAAGTTAATAAAGTTTTATAATCCAACTTTCTTGGAGTACTATATTTTTTTTAAAAATCGGGTGAATGGGGCCTTGAATCGGGTTATTATCATGTGTGGGCTTTGCAAGTGTACTGCTACAGGATCGGACATTTCAAACTCAAATGCACGTTCTTTTTCTTACCTTTCCGAAGCATGGAGCGCAATAGCAGGCAGAGAAAGGGTGATGCACGTGTTGAACACTGCCTGGCCTGGCAAGTTGCTGGCAGTGCCCCCCCGCCCGCTCCTGAAAGAGGGCACACACACACCGCCGCCCCGAGTACTTCACAAATCTTTAAAAGACCATGCGCTTGTTCATGAGGCTTAAATGGTTTATCACCCCTTCTAGAACCCCTGCATCGACCCTCTGACGTTTCCTGGAAGAATTAGCACGTAACACAATACCAAGCCCTGTCAGCTGAAACCCCCGAGGAATCGTGGGGCATATTATCAAGGGGGTTTATTTCCGCTTTTTTGGCTTTAAAAGCCAAAAAAAAGGAGATAAAATTATCTCCCTATTACCAAGCTGTCGCTAACACCAGTTAGTGACAGCTAAAAGGAGATAGCGACCATCTTGGGCCCCGCTTTGCATGTCAGTGATATTTATCACTAATGACATGCAAAGTGGGCGTGCCAAGATGTTAGCGACTGGAAACAGTCCCTAACCATCGCTATCTCCTATTACCAACTTTTGGAGATATTCGCGCTAAGCGCAAATATCTCCAAAAGCTAACACCTGCCCTGAGCAGTTTTTAGCCATGTTATCCAATGGAAGGTGGATAACATGGCTAAGAGCATTTGCTGGATAATGCATGAATATCGCTGACTTTTCAGCGATATTCATGCATTGCGGCCGTTTTTTATCGCATTTGCGATAAACCTTGTTAATAGCAAGGTTTATCTGCGATAAAATTCGCCGATGTGCGGCGATAATTTTTGTCTCTAAACAAGTTAGAGACAAAAATTATCGCTAGTTGTTGGTAATATGCCCCCGGGTTTTTCCTTGCAGGAATCGGGAGGCGGAAGACTAGCACTGAAATCAGTAGTCTCACGCCTGAATCGGGAGGATTGGTATGTCTGGATTCTCTACAGCTGGGGCCATAAACTACATCCGCAGGGCTAGGTGATAGCCTGGGTCCAGCCTGGACAATCGGACACAGAGGAAGAGGAGTGTCAGAGGGTGCGGTAGTGAATAGGGTGAAAGGGAGGTGTTGGGCGGGCACAGGGTGTGATTCTCAGGGAAGAGCAGCGCAGATGGGAGAAAGTATATGGCCCATGCATGAGAGAGAGAGCGGGGGTGACCAGTGCGTGGGGGAGATGCTTGCGAGGGTGGGGAGCCGTGCTGAGAATCGACGGCGTGCAGAGAGCGGGTCTGGTCAAGGCATCTAAAATGGCTGCCGTGCACGACAAAATTGTGGCATTGGACAAAAAGGCAAGATGGAGCAGACAATGTTTATCAATAAGGATTCATTTATAACAAAATATTTACTCGCAGTGACAAAATGGTGGTCAACACTTCCTGATTTCCATCGAATCGAACGTTAACAGACGTCACGCTGCAAAAAAAAAAAAAAAAGCTCACGCACAGCCGCTGGAAGACATGTATCAACATATATGAGCCTCCTCAGCCACCCTCAGAAAACATAAGGGGTCAGGATACGTCTCCCGCACCCCCTTATACCTAGTAATTTAATTAAAACGAAACACAAAATGGCGAATTCCCGTTTCGCTACCAGTTTGCGGCCCAGTTCGCCGCCCGGGAAGCGCTTCTACCGTGAAAAATATATATTTTTTTTATTTTCCCCACGGGACCCTTTAATAACCCCAACATCATTCCTAGGGGGTCAAGAGAGGTATACCTTGCCCCCTTTCATTAAATTCCCCCTTCGTTTTTTACCTCTTCTTCTCTCTCGATCCTACCGAGAGATAAGATGGCGGCCGCTCCGGACTGTTTAGAATGTTGACAGACACCGGAGAGCCAATCAGCTTTCTGCGCGCAAAGTTCCGTTTCGCGAAAAGTAAGCGGACCGGAGCGCAGCCCGGAGCGCTGTTACAGATATATATCTTGTTTTGAACGTTAATTTCTCAAAATCCACTGGAGCACATATATTGAGACCTAGCAAAGGCACATCGGGCTAACAGTCCCTACAATTTTGCCAAGTTTCGTGCAAATCCATTCAGCCGTTCGAGCTAAAAGTGAGTCCAACCGCCCTATGGAAATTAACATGGGAAAAACGCGTTTTGGGACCCCCCTTTTTTCTCGGCCCCCCCTTGACGAAACCCCCCCAAATTTTCGGGGGCTGCTCAGAAACAAAATGTGCCATTTTCCTGAAAATTTCAGCCGATTCCGTCCACAAACGCCAAAGTTATTAGATATAGAATTTTCAAAAATCCCATAGAGAAAAAATCCTAACTATATATACCTACTGGCGACCGCCAGTAGGTAATATATGTATATATATATATATATATATATATATATATATATATATATATATATATATATATATATATATATATATATATATATATATATATATATATATATATATTCACTGAAAAAAACATAGGTTTCATACCAGTTATAGTTAGCTGGAAATTTTACTGACATAAAACCATTGAAATTCCCACGTTATAGTTACTTGGATTCACTATAACTTGCGCGTGCAATGCACTGCTGATGACATCACTGCCGTGTCCAGCCCTAATTATTTTTGGGTTTTTTCGGTCCTGTTGAGCAGTTTCCATTCCCTGTTTTTGTTTCTGTTCTTTAAAAAAAGAAGAAAAAAAAAGTTCTTTTCAGAACGACCTCCAATTCTCATCAAAGAGCTATATTCTTAAAAAAATGAAAAATAGTAAGTGAAGTGGAGTGCATTGATAATGGAAAGGAAATTGAGTAAGAAAGAACAGAAAGGTATGAGAGGAGAAAGGAAGTGAAGTAGGGGGACTGAAAGAAGGTGAGTGTTGGGAAGGAAAGTCAGGAGAAGAAGAGTGAATATGGGGAATGTGGATATTCAAAGAAAATGTTGAAAAGGAACGGGGGTGTGGAATGGTAAGAAAAGATGCATTGCTGGAGTTGAAGACTGAAGGCCTCATTTATGAGGCCATGCGTCACTTTCACGCCACCAGAGCGTCACTTTTTGAGACGCATCAGTACAGTAAAAAATGCACCTTATTAAGTCATATTTACAAAGTGGCGCATCTAGGTAGATGCGTCACTTTGTAAGCTTCTGCTCCACATTATTCCTACGTCAGGTGTAATGTATGCAAACGGGACGTATTGACGCAAGAAAGGGTCGTAGAGGTGACGCAGTGAAATCTATGAGATATCACTGCGTCACTTTTATGACGCTGTTGCTTCCAAATATTACGCCTGATTCACAGCAGGCGTGCAGGCCCTTTCACATGGGGCCTGGCCCCATGTGAAAGGATGCATTGCTGGAGTTCATTTTTGAGACACACTCCAGCAATGCATCACTTTTGCGCTTACAGATACATCTGAAATACTGACGTATCTGTAAGAACTTCCAACATAATACATTATAAATTTAATATGACGCATGAGTAGAAGACTGAAGGCCTCATTTATGAGGCCATGCGTCACTTTAACGCCACCAGAGCGTCACTTTTTGTGACACACCAGTGCTGTAAAAAATGCACCTTATTCAGTCATATTTACAAAGTGACGCATCTAGGTAGATGCGTCACTTTGTAAGCCCCTGCGCCACATTATTCCTACGTCAGGTGTAATGTATGCAAAAAGGACCTATTGACACAAGAAAAGGTCGTAGAGGTGACGCAGTGAAATCTATGAGATATCACTGCATCACTTTTATGACTCTGTTGCGTCCAAATATTACGCCTGTTTCACAGCAGACGTGCAGGCCCTTTCACATGGGGCCTGGCCCCATGTGAAAGGATGCATTGCTGGAGTTGCATCATTTTTGAGACACACTCCAGCAATGCATCACTTTTGCGCTTACAGATACGTCTGAAATACTGACGATTCTGTAAGAACTTCCAACATAATATGTCATAAATTTAATATGACACATGAGTAGAAGACTAAAGGCCTCATTTATGAGGCCATGCGACACTTTAACGCCACCGGTGCATCACTTTTTGTGACGCACCAGTGCTGTAAATAATGCACCTTATTAAGTCATATTTACAAAGTGGCGCATCTAGGTAGATGCGTCACTTTGTAAGCTTCTGCGCCACATTATTCCTACGTCAGGTGTAATGTATGCAAAAGGGACGTATTGACGCAAGAAAGGGTCGTAGAGGTGACGCAGTGAAATCTATGAGATATCACTGCGTCACTTTTATGACGCTGTTGCTTCCAAATATTACGCCTGATTCACAGCAGGCGTGCAGGCCCTTTCACATGGGGCCTGGCCCCATGTGAAAGGTTGCATTGCTGGAGTTCATTTTTGAGACACACTCCAGCAATGCATCACTTTTGCGCTTACAGATACATCTGAAATACTGACGTATCTGTAAGAACTTCCAACATAATACATTATAAATTTAATATGACGCATGAGTAGAAGACTGAAGGCCTCATTTATGAGGCCATGCGTCACTTTAACGCCACCAGAGCGTCACTTTTTGTGACACACCAGTGCTGTAAAAAATGCACCTTATTCAGTCATATTTACAAAGTGACGCATCTAGGTAGATGCGTCACTTTGTAAGCCCCTGCGCCACATTATTCCTACGTCAGGTGTAATGTATGCAAAAAGGACCTATTGACACAAGAAAAGGTCGTAGAGGTGACGCAGTGAAATCTATGAGATATCACTGCATCACTTTTATGACTCTGTTGCGTCCAAATATTACGCCTGTTTCACAGCAGACGTGCAGGCCCTTTCACATGGGGCCTGGCCCCATGTGAAAGGATGCATTGCTGGAGTTGCATCATTTTTGAGACACACTCCAGCAATGCATCACTTTTGCGCTTACAGATACGTCTGAAATACTGACGATTCTGTAAGAACTTCCAACATAATATGTCATAAATTTAATATGACACATGAGTAGAAGACTAAAGGCCTCATTTATGAGGCCATGCGACACTTTAACGCCACCGGTGCATCACTTTTTGTGACGCACCAGTGCTGTAAATAATGCACCTTATTCAGTCATATTTACAAAGTGACGCATCTAGGTAGATGTGTCTCTTTGTTAGCCCCTGCGCCACAGTATACCTACGTCAGGTGTAATGTATGCAAAAGGGACGTATTAATGCAAGAAAGGGTCGTAGAGCTGACGCAGTAAATAAACTGGGGGCCTCATTTATGAAAAGTGACGCATCGCTGCGTGAAAACAGAGATGCGTCACTTTTCAGTGCGCACTCCTTACGACATTCCTGATGCGTCATATTTAATGTATGACGCATCATGTCGCAAGGAGTTACAGATACGTCAGTATTTCTGACGTATCTGTAAGCGCAAAAGTGACGCATTGCTGGAGTGTGTCACAAAAGTGACGAAACTCCAGTAATGTGTCCTTTCACATGGGGAAAGCCCCATGTGAAAGGGCTTGCATCAGTCTTACGCCTGCTGTGAGGCAGGTGCAAGAATTTGACGCAACAGCGTCCTAAAAGTGATGTCGTGAAATTTCATAGGTTTCACTGCATCACTATTGCGAGGCTTTTTGCGGGGGAACGCCCCCTCTGCATACATTATACCTGACGAAGGTATAATGTGGTGCAGGGGTTTAAAAAGTGACGCATCTACCTAGATGCGTCACTTTTTAAATATGGCGCAACGAGGCGCATTTTTTACACCGCTGGTGCATCCCAAAAAGTGACGCACCGGCGGCGCAAAACTGTCGCAAGGCCTTCATAAATAAGGCCCTGGATTTTCCCCATGCTTCGCTCCCCGGTCCGCTCCCCAGGGCGCGCACCGGGCGCTCCCCCCGCGCAGATCGAATTTTATTTTTTTTTGCCCCGCGGGACCCTATTATAGCCCCCACATCAAACCTAGGGGGTCAGGGGGGGTCTACCCTGCCCCCTTATAGTCATTTCCCCCTTTTTTTATGCCACCTCTTGTGTCTCGATCCTACCGAGACACAAGATGGCGGCCGCTCCGGACTGTTTCGAATGTTTACAGACAACCGTGAGCCAATCAGCTTTCCATGCGCAAGTCGCGTAGCACGCCCGATGCGCTCCCTGGTGCGCGTACCAGGCTCGCCTAGAGATATATATATTTTTTTTAACCTAAATTACTCAAAATCCACTGGAGCACATATCTTGAGACATAGCAAAGGCACATCGGGCTACCAGTCCCTACAATTTTGCCAAGTTTGGTGTAAATCCATTCAGCCGTTCGGGCTAAAAGTGAGTTTGACCGCCCTATGGAAATTAACATGGGGGAAACACGTTTTGGGACCCCCCTTTTATCTCGGCCCCCATTTGACGCATCCCCCCCAAGCTTTCAGGGAAGGACCGGAGCTCTACGAGGCCATTTTGAGGAAATTTTCAGGCAGATTCATGAACCGGCGGCAAAGTTATTCCAAATAGAATTTTGAGATTTTGCATTGAAAAAAATCCTAACTATAACTACCTACTGGCGACCGCCAGTAGGTAATATATAAATATCAAACAGCCTCTCTCCCATCAAAAGAAGAAAGGGACACAGCGGGAAGTCCCAGACTACCGTCTGGCAGCAGCTGCTTGAACAACATAGGTTAGTAGACGGGCTGTGAAATTCCGATACCTCGGGTTTTGAAGAAAGGCAGTTCCATGCCAGCCAGTGCAGTTCACAGCCCCAAATAGGAAGGGTCCCTTTAAAGCATGCCACAAGCTGAATGCGAAAACATCAAACAGTTTCTCTCCCATGTATATATATGGCAGTCGCCAGTAGGTAGTTATAGTTAGGACCTATTATTCATAGGAAATCTGCAACATTCTATTTAGAATACCTTTGGCGCCGATTGACGAATCTGCGCAAAATTTTCCAAACTTGTGGCCAGCTTCGGTCTGCTCCTATCCTGAAAGTTTCACGCTGATTCATCAAGTGGGGGCAGGGGAAAAAGGGGTGTCCCAAAACACCCCAGCTTTAGCCCGAACTGCTGAACGGAATTACACCAAATTTGGCAAAGAGGTAGTCCTTGGTTTAGACATGTGCCTTTTGCTTACTTGTTGTAAATCCATTCAGTAGATTTTGGAAAAGGGGGTGGTGATGGAAGAGTTTCTGAATGATGCAGAATACTCTAACCCAGTCAAGAGATCAGGGCTTGAGCCATCACCGTTTTTTAGCTCACTGCACCATCCCAGCTCAGAACCTGGCTACATGCAAATTAGTCTGTTCCTGTCCCAGTGCATGATGGGAACAGGGCAAACCAAACTACCAAGCCAATTCTTATACTGGGAAGGAAACAAGCTTCCGGGGGCCGGTTTCTGGCATTTCAGCCGTCGTCGGCCCGGCTTGCTTGAATCCTGATGGTGCAATGAGCAAGGGACTCACGTCTGAGTATACCCTCCCACACTTAGTGTGGAAAAAAATAGATTTTGGAAAAGGGGATGGTGATGGAAGAGCTTCTGAATGATGCAGAATACTCTTACCCAGTCAAGAGATCAGGGCTTGATCCATCACCGTTTTTAGCTCACTGCACCAACCCAGCTCAGAACCTGGCTACATGCAAATTAGTCTGTTCCTGTCCCAGTGCATGATGGGAACAGGGCAAACCAAACTACCAAGCCAATTCTTATACTGGGAAGGAAACAAGCTACCGGGGACCGGTTTCTGGCATTTCAGCCGTCGTCGGCCCGGCATGCTTGAATCCTGATGGTGCAATGAGCAAGGGTCTCACGTCTGAGTATACCCTCCCACACTTAGTGTGGACAAAATCGATTTTGGAAAAGGGGGTGGTGATGGAAGAGTTTCTGAATGATGCAAAATACTCTTACCCAGTCAAGAGATCAGGGCTTGATCCATCACCGTTTTTTAGCTCACTGCACCATCCCAGCTCAGAACCTGGCTACATGCAAATTAGTCTGTTCCTGTCCCAGTGCATGATGGGAACAGGGCAAACCAAACTACCAAGCCAATTCTTATACTGGGAAGGAAACAAGCTTCTGGGGACCAGTTTCTGGCATTTCAGCAGTCGTCGGCCCGGCTTGCTTGAATCCTGATGGTGAGCTAAACCCCCCCCCCCCCAGCGGGTGGCTGATGACTGTGAGCGAGATCCACGCCTCTCCGTAGCTTCTGGGTTTCCTCTTCCCTTTGGCCCCTCCTTCCTGCTACACGATGACTGATGGCGGCAGCAGCTCCGGACTCCGCTGGGCGTTTGGATGATCGCATCGTTTCTATGTTCCTCGGGAGGCTTGCACGGTGCGATTGCGAGTAAGCGGAAAATACAAGCCTGCTGACGCTGGGACATTGCTGAAACCCTCCTGGTCTGTATCACGCATCCCGCCCCATTGCATTACACTTTGCTGAATCAAGAGCAGCGTCAGGGGTTTATTTGTACCGGTACTACGGAGGGGAAATCACCGTACTGCAGTATTAAATTAACGGCCGCCTTCCTCACTATTTTTGCTATTTTTACTGATAATGGGAGCCCATAGTGCAACGGCTGCTGGCAGGACTACAAGACCCATAATCCCTTGTGCTTCTATGTTCCTCAGGAGCCTTTCACGGTGCGATTAAGCGGAAAATACTAGCCTGCTGACGCTGGGACATTGATGAAACCCTCCTGGTCTGTATCACGCATCCCGCCCCACTGCATTACACTTTGCTGAATCAAGAGCAGCGTCTGGGGGTTGTTTGTACTGGTATTACGGACGGGAAATCACTGTACTGCAGTATTAAATTAACGGCCGCCTTCCGCACTATTTTTGCTATTTTTACTAATAACGGGAGCCCACAGTGCAACGGCTGCTGGCAGGACTATAAGACCCATAATCCCTTTGTGCTTCCAGCCTAACTACTACAGATATAGGGAGTTGTGACTGCCTCCATCTGGGCTGGAATGGGGAACAAGCTAACAGCCAGAGCAAAGGCCAGAATTCGCCGCCAGCAGGCTAAAGAGGGAGCTGAGGCGGTTAAAAGGGCTGATATGGCATTGGACAAAGAGAATATGGAAGGCTCTTTTGTTGATGCAACGGCAAGCTCTGGGGATGAGGAGCCTCCAGCTGATCAGTCCATTCCTTGGATTGAGCCTGAAAAACCTGGCAGCTCTGAGCATCAGGAGGGTGCAGAGGTGCTGCTAATCGATGTAGATGTGAATTTCTGTTACCACAGAAGTTGGGACTCTGGGGTGCTCTGACCAAGGGGGATATCAGATTCCTCCCATTAATACAAAATCAACTGGGTTGACTAAAACGTCGAAACAGTATCCACTGTTTGAGAAGAGACCTTTAGTCACTGCTCCCAATAAAACACTTAGTCCTGATACTGTGAATTTCTGCAAAAAAATACCCTCTTCAAGCAAATCGGATCACCCAGTGTCTTCGTTAAACTCTGCTAGACTGGTCGAGACTGAGACTGAGGATATTACTGTAATTAACCGTTTGCAGCCTATTATAGAAATCATAGAAATCCCCACTGTTTGTGATGAAAGCAGTAACGAGAGCTCCTTCCCAGCCACATCGGAAGCTCCACAACTCAATCTAAGTCCTGCTGGAACTGCTAATGTACAGAGTTTAAGTCTGGGCAGTGGTATGGATACAACTAGGGAGTTTCAAATGTCAGTAAAAGATATGCTGAATTTGATCCTAAACGAGGTGCGAGAATTAAAACAATCTCAGACAAAAGAATTGGCAGTAATAAGTCTCCGTTTGGATAAAATTGAAGACTCTATGGCCTCCTTTCCTGCTCGTCTCCAAGAAGCTGAGACCAGGATTTCTGGATTAGAGGACACTGTGATAGAGATGAAAAAAGATATCTCAACTGTGTCAAAATCTGCAAGAGATTTGGAATACCACCTTGACGAGTTGGAGAACTATAATAGGAGGTCAAACCTCAGAATAGTGGGCGTACCAGAAAATATTGAAGGCACTGACATGAGGCAGTGGATCGCATCTTTTTTTCGTCAGGAGGTAATCCCTGATTTTAAAGGAGACTTGACAATTACTCGAGCCCATAGAGTGCTGGCCCGTCAGCCTACTAACTCTACATTTCCCCGGACTATTTTGGTTAATTTTGCGGACGTGCGAGTTAAGGAAAATATCCTTTCTGTAGCATTTAAAAAGAGACAATTTGCTGCTAATCCTACGACTAAATGCATGATTTTTTCTGATATGTCTACAGCAGCTGCTAAGCGCAGGAAGTAATTTGTTAAGATTCTGCAGCTGTTTAAAGATAAGGGTGCGCAAACTATGATTGCGCAGCAATCAAAACTTAAAGTTTTGGTCCAGGGGAAATTCTATATGTTCACTAATGTTGAGGAAGCTCGGGAGCTGCTCGGGGAAATTCCGCAGGGATAAAAATGTTTCTGTTGCTGTGAAGTTTCGCTATCTATATTTCTGAGAAAAAGAGTTGATTTCCGCTTTCTTTTTTTTTGCTTGTCTTTCTCTCTACTTTTTCTCTTTCTTTATATCTTTTTTTACTTCTCTGTATATATGCAGCTCTATAAATATGGAGGGGTAGACTGAGAAAAGGAAACCACAGGGTCAAGGGGTGCAATATCAAGGCACCCTTATGTTAGGGGGTAACGCCTGTTGGCCAGCGTGGGAAGGTGGGAGAGTAGAGCAGGGCCACAGGGTTGGGTTCAGGGGTTGGGTGTGGGAGCCACTGAGGTGGCAGTGGGATAAAATGGAAAAAATTGAAGTTCTTTTGGGTACAAATGGGAAATTCGAACAGAATGAACAGAATGGAAATATAACGATGTCTGCAAGGGTTTTTTTTTTGGTTTTTTTCTCCCTTTTTTTTCTTTATAAAAAAAATATATATATATATAAATGTCGAATAGGGGGCTTAAAATAATTTCATTTAACATTAATGGGTTGAATAACAGAAAAAAAATGCGTGCCATAGAACTGTGGATCAAAACAGAGAACCCGGATGTTGTGATGATACAAGAGACTCATATCGCAGCTGCAAAGATTGATGCTTTCTCTATGTTTAAATTTTGGGCCATGTACCGGGGATTTTCGTGTTCCATAGAAACTAAACGGGGTGTTGCTCTTTTCATCAATCGAAATTTAGAACCAGATATCTTGCAATGGGAGGAAGGTGGTTTGGGACGCTGGTGTTGGGTCACTTGTTTAGTAAAAAATAGAATCAACCCTATTACTTTTGTATGCTTCTATGCTCCACTGGATGACTCTGCTCAAATGTATGAGGGCCTGTTCCAATCATTACTTATGGTTCAAGGCGATATAGTAATTGGGGGAGATTTTAATATTCTTATGGATTTAAGACTAGATTCAACTACCCCATCCAGAAAACATTTAAAGCCCAAATCACGTAGATCTATCCTAAATAATAAGACAATATTAGATCTTTCTGACCCTTGGCGTCTGAAAAACCCGCAAAAAAAGAATTCTCGTGTTGGTCTGGTAGACACAAAACTTTTTCACGTATTGACTTTTTTCTAGCCTCTAGGCGATTACATTTTTCTTACCAAAACTTCCTGCATAATGGGTTTTCCGACCATGCGATGCTAGTCATCGAATTTGAGGCAGGTAAAGATATCAGGAGGCCTAATAGATGGCAATTTAATAAAATTTATCTACAAAATGATCTATGGGTTTCCCATTTGAAATCTGAGATTGTAGAATTTATTTTGCGAAACCAGGGTACAGCTCCTCTCCATATTATATGGGACTCAATGTAAGCCTTTATTCGCGGGCCATAATCAGTAAGGACGCAAGGGAGTGGTCTATTATTAAACAAACTAGGAAACGATTATATGAAAGCATACATTCATTGACCCTGTTGCAGCAATCAAATCCTTCTAGAGTAATAAATAGTAAATTAAATGCAGTAAAACGAGAATTAAGTGCAAATTTCTTTAAGCAGAGTGAAGAACAGTTTCGACGACAGTCTCAGAAAATTTACGAGGAGAACAATTTCACCGGTAAATTTCTTGCATGGCAGGTGAAACAGCAGTCTGCAGGGAACCAGATCCGTTCAATAATTTGCCCGATTACACATATTGAGACCTCAGAGTCTATCCCCATTGGTAATATAATGCTCTCACATTATCAGAAGATTTATACTCAGCAGCAAAATGTAGAGCACTTAAATCTTACAAATTTTTTAAATAGATACGAACTACCTAGCTTGTTGCAGGTTGAGAAAGAGGCAATGATTTGCCCATTCACTCTGTACGAACTAGAAACGGTAATTAAGGAACTCCCAACAGGCAAAGCATGCGGGCCAGATGGTCTCCCGGCTGAATTTTTTAAAGTTTTTTTTTCCTCCTTTTCGCAGTTATTACTTCTCTTAGTGAATTCTATGTTATCTGGTGGGAAAGTTCCAGACTCATTTGGCATAGGTAAGGTGGTGAGTTTTGTCAAGAAAGGGAAAAATCCTAAATATCCTAATTCATATAGGCCCATTACTCTTTTGAACACTGATTATAAAATTGTTACGAAATTGCTATCCATTCGTTTTAATAACATCGCGACTGACATCATTTATCCTGATCAAAATGGATTTGTCGCTGGTCGACAATTAGTTACAAACACTCATTTCCTGATTGAAGCTTTGGATTTTTTTCATAATAATAAAATTCCTGCGTTAGTCTTATTTTTTGATGCAGAAAAAGCTTTTGATTTAGTTGTCTGGAAAACTTTATTTATAATTTTAACATATTTTGGAATTCCGTCACAAATTATCAACTTAATCCAAAATCTGTACACGGGTACTAAAGCCAATATAATTATTAATTCACTAATGGTCGACACAGTGGAGGTCCAACGAGGTACAAGGCAAGGCTGTCCCCTTTCCCCTATTCTTTTTGCTTTTTTTATCGAACCGCTTGCAGCAGCTATTCGCAGAACAGAGAATATTGCTCCTCCGATTATATCAATGGATAAAATTAAACTTTACGCTGACGATATCATGCTATTAATAAAACCAGATATTCGTTCTCAGACTTCTGCTTTACAACTGTTGGAAGAATTCAAAGCCCTTGGCGGATACCGGATTAATAAAAAAAAAAACTGAAATTTTAGTTTGTGGAGGAGCAGATGTACACCTGCATCCAGAATTGGTAGAATGTATTAATCCGAAACCGAAGAGATATTTTGGGGTTTTCTTTTCAGCCATTGTTACGGATCTTATAAACTCAATTTTGATCCTCTTCTACGGAAGGTCCAGTCAATGCTAGATAAATGGAACCTGTTGCCACTCTCCATCATGGGACGGGTGGCGTTGATTAAAATGTCTATTCTCCCGCTTTTTAATTTTTTGTTTTCAACTATTCCTTGTTTTTTGCCAAGTTCTTTTTTTTCAAGAACGGAAACGTTATTTTCCAGATTTATATGGGCCAAAAAAAACCCGCGTTTGGCAATGCGGACTTTATACGCAGACACAGATGTGGGGGGCCTCTCATTACCCAATGTTAGAGACTATTATTGTGCATATTTTGCACAATATATAGATCGATTTAAAAGTGGTTCGCCTAAGCCAAACTTATTTATCAATTTTTTTATGATCAAATATGTCTCGAGGCTCAAATTCCTTCTCCTTTACAAATTCCTAAATCCCCAAAGTTTACTTGTTATAAGATAATGAATTGGTTTTTTTAAACGCCGGGATAATATTATCAGAAGACACTCTCTCCCTGAGTTTATATTCAGATCCCCCATAATGTATGTCTTTTTGTATATAGGGACTAATATAGGATTTGATAATATAAAACTTTGGAATCATGCCGGGTTCAATTCTTTATCAGATTTCTTAAAGGAGGGGAATTGGATTAACCCCGAAGAAATGCAATATCTAATTAGGGGTAACTTATTGTTAACAAGATCGTATAATGCGATTTATAAATTTCTGAGACAATTAGACCCATTAGAGATTTGCTCCCCGAATCAATTATGGGAGGATCTGTTTTTGACAGTACGGACTAGGAAACCAGGGGAATGGAAACGTTGTTTAATTCAGCAAACCGCGCAGGACTGGAGTCTGAAGGCCATTACAAAATGGCATGATCAAGAAAATCATGATCTTTCAGTCATTACTTGGAACAAACTAAATAGACTGAATTTTGAAGTCTTGCGTGGCTCAAACTGGAGAAGAATGATATTTTTTTCTAAATGGCTTTTATACTATACTCTGGCTGCCACTGCCAAAATGTACAGCAACACCTCTGCTAATTGCTTTAGGTGTCAACACTGTAGTTTAGCGAATTGGTCTCATATTATTGTTCACTGTCCTAAAATTGTACCATTTTGGAATGAGATCTTTCTGTTTTTACAAATTCATTGTGACATCAAAGTGACTTATAACATTAGATTAATGCTGTATGGTTATGATATGGATCTTGAACTCTCAGATTCAATGGTGAAATTGTTGTTTATTATAATGGCAGTGGCAAGGTCGCTGATCTTACAGAACTGGAAAACATCGCTAGTTCCCTCCTTTCATGCCTGGTTACAAAAAATGAAAAATGTTAGAGAGAGTGAGTCTGTTTATGCCTTTAGAAATGGGAGAATGAAAAAGTTTGATAAAATTTGGCAATATTATTTTGAGTAATTACAAGTAACTTTGAGGATGCGTATCTTGAATGAATTTTGGCCAACTATTATAATTATTTGGGATGATAATTTGTTTATGATCTAAACTGGTTGTACATATACTACGTTTCTGTTCTTTTTGTATCGAATGGTTTCCTTCTTTATTTTATTTTACTGTATTTTATGTTGCAAGAACTTCAATGAAAAAAATATTTAAAAAAAAATAAAAAGTGTGTGTGGGGTCCCAAACTCCCCACACTACCCCAGGGACCGCCACCCTAGCTCTTAGTTAATATATGCTGGAGGCTCACGGGACCCCCTGTAGCCCAGGGGACTGCTACCCCTTGGGTTTATTTAAATGGGTGGTGGGCTCTCGGGCCTCCCAACCCCGTGTACCGGCACCCCCAGGGCTTTAAAACATTAGCTGGGGGGCTCTGAGGCCCCCCCAGCCCAGGGGACCACCACCACCGGGGCTCTCATTTAATGTATGTGGGGGGGCTCACAGGGCTCCCCGCAGTCCCGGGGACAACCACCCCCTTGGGCTTCATTGAATTGGGTGGGGGCTCTCAAGCCCCCCCAAACCCCGGGGACCAACACTCCCCGGGCTCTAATTTAATGTATGTGGGGGGGCTCACAGGGCCCCCCGCAGCCCTGGGGGACCGCTACCATCGGGGCTTCTTTAAAATGCTGCCCCACTGCATAAACAAGTAAAATGAATTGGACATGCCCTGGGGGATGGGGTCCAACACTGAGCGCAAAATCCGTTCCGCTCGCGGATTTTGCGGAT
This sequence comes from Lissotriton vulgaris, assembly GCF_964263255.1. Classification (NCBI taxonomy): domain Eukaryota; kingdom Metazoa; phylum Chordata; class Amphibia; order Caudata; family Salamandridae; genus Lissotriton; species Lissotriton vulgaris. The sequence goes on along the minus strand of NC_141696.1, from coordinate 454,688,422 downwards.
TTTGGGTAAATCCACAATCCGCGAACTCTCGCGAATTTACCAAAAATCCGCAAATCCGTGAGCACCAGATCCAGGGGGCAAAAGTTCAAGCCTTCAAGCTTGAAGTTGTTGTAACTATTTTAGGATGGCGCCGCCAAGCTGCCAGCGCCATCCTAAAATAGTTACTAAGTTAGCTTCAACAGGAAACACTAATACATTACCTATTAGTGCTTCCTGATTAAGCTAATTTAGTAACTATTTTAGGATGGCGCTGGCAGCTTGCCGGCGCCATCCTAAAATAGTTACAGGATGATGGAAAGCTCACTCAAGGGACCCCTGCACACATCGGTGCGATTGCATAGTAACACACACATGGTCGCTGGAACTAGTTGAAGCTCAAATTCAGTGATCATTCATCAGCCCAAAAACAATCGTGAGCGTCGTCGAAGCTGGGCAGGTGTGCCTTCTTCCCAAATCTACCATCGAAAATCAGCTGTGATGCTGGATAGAGGCCTTTGCATCCTTGACTTTCACGAGCGCAATCCTCATGCTGTTCCTGTGACCAGGAGCTTCTTTCTCTTGATCTGCTGCTCTGATCGGTCTCTGACCTTTTATACACACAAGAGGCATGTGAACTCGCATGGAAGCCCCGCCCGTTTGGCCCCGCTCACACACTCACGGTGTGCACCGTCTTCCCGCCATTTACCCACTATGATGGACATCTCACTCAAGGGACCCCTGCGCCCTTCAGGGCGATTGCATAGTAACTCACATATGGTCGCTGGAACTAGTTGAAGCTCAAATTCAGTGACTCATTCATCAGCCCAAAAAAAATCATGAGTGTCGTTGAGGCTGGGCAGGTGTGCCTTCTTCCCAAATCTACCGTCGAAAATCAGCTGTGATGCTGGATAGAGGCCTTTGTATCCTTGACTTTCAAGAGCGCAATCCTCGTGCTGTTTCTGTGACCAGGAGCTTCTTTCTCTTCATCTGCTGCTCTGATCGGTCTCTGACCATTTATACACACAAGAGGCACTTGAACTCGCACAGAAGACCCCCCCATTTAAAAAATCCGCAAAATCCGCAAATCCGCAAATTCGCGGATTTTGCGGATACGCGAATATGCAAATCCGCAAATTAGCAGATCGTGGATCCGCAAAATCCGCCCATGCTTAATGGATCCCTGGGGCCCAGCAAGGTAGAGTTTGGTTTGTAGATTACACTTTTTGTTAAATCGTGTAAATCTGTGCAATAGTTCATGAGAAAATCAAAAGTAAAATCATAGATATATCTGTGGATGAAGTACAGTACGTGTATCCTCCCAAGGACAAGCTTTATGCTAATTGGCTGTCAACACTCCAAACCAGGAGGTGCTGGCAGCCATCTTGTGCCTTCGTAGAACCGATACAAAAACAACAATTGATGGACAGAATGCTGAACATTGTCATACATTTAACCAAGTACAGAGATTTGGGCCTAAATCCATCGTTTTATGCACTCCACACAACACCAGTCAGACATGGCCAAATGCGAATCAGCCTTGACCCTGTGCCTCATGGGAACAGTCCAGCCCGAACTGCCAAGCCATGTCTTTCCCTGACCGGAATCAAGTTTCCTAGGACCAGTTTCTGGCTATCAGCCGTCTTCAGCCAGGATAGCTTGACTCCAGTGGTGTGGAGAGCATGGGACTCACATCTGAGCATACCCATCCCACTCGGGGTGACAAATGCAAAAACAACAGTTGATGGACAGAATGCAGAACAATGTCATACATTCACCCCAGTAGAGAGATCCTGGCCTAAATCTATCGTTTTTTGTACTCCACACCACCCCAGTTCATACATGACCATATGCAAATCAGCCTTCCCTGTGCCTCATGGAAACAGTCCAGCCGGAACTGCCAAGCCATGTCTTTCCTGGACTGGAATCAAGCATCCTAGGACCGGTTTCTGGCTATCAGCCGTTTTCAGCCAGAATAGCTTGACTTCAGTGGTGTGGAGAGCATGGGACTCACGTCTGAGCATACCCATCCCACTCGGGGTGACAAATGCAAACAACAGTTGATGGACAGAATGCAGAACAGTGTCATACATTCACCCCAGTACAGAGATTTGGGCCTGAATCCATTGTTTTTTTGCACTCCACACCACCCCAGTTCAGACATGGCCATATGCAAATCAGCCTTGACCATGTGCCTCAAGGGAGTAGTCCAGTCAGAATTGCCAAGCCATGTCTTTCCTGGACCGGAATCAAGCATCCTAGGACCAGTTTCTGGCTATCAGCCGTCTTCAGCCAGGATAGCTTGACTCCAGTGGTGTGGAGAGCATGGGACTCACGTCTGAGCATACCCATCCCACTCGGGATGACAAATGCAAAAGCAACAGTTGATGGACAGAATGCAGAACAATGTCATACATTCACCCCAGTACAGAGATCTGGGCCTGAATCCATTGTTTTTTTGCACTCCACACCACCCCAGTTCAGACATGGCCATATGGAAATCAGCCTTGACCCTGTGCCTCAAGGGAACAGTCCAGCCCGAACGGCCAAGCCATGTCTTTCCTGGACCGGAATCAAGTTTCCTAGGACCGGTTTCTGGCCATCAACCGTCTTCAGCCAGGATAGCTTGACTCCAGTGGTGTGGAGAGCATGGGACTCACGTCTGAGCATACCAATCCCACTCGGGGTGACAAATGCAAAAACAACAGTTGATGGATAGATTGCAGAACATTGTCATACATTTACCCAAGTACAGAGATCTGGGCCTAAATCCATTGTTTTATGCACTCCACACCACCCCAATCAGACATGGCCAAATGCAAGTCAGCCTTGACCCTGTGCCTCATGGGAACAGTCCAGCCCGAACTGACAAGCCATGCCTTTCCTGGACCGGAATCAAGTTTCCTAGGACCGGTTTCTGGATATCAGCCGTCTTCAGCCTGGATAGTTTGACTCCAGCGGTGTGGAGAGCATGGGACTAACGTCTGAGCATACCCTTCCCACTCTGGGTGACAAATGCAAAAACAACAGTTGAAGGGCAGAATGCAGAACAATGTAATACATTCACCCCAGTACAGAGATCTGGGCCTAAAGACATCATTTTTTGCTCTCTACACCACCTTAGTTCAGACATGGCCATATGCAAATCAGCCTTGACCCTGTGCCTCATGTGAACAGTATAGCCAGAACTGCCAAGCCATGTCTTTCCTGGACCAGAATCAAGCATCGTAAGACTGGTTTCTGGCTATCAGCCGTATTCAGCCAGGATAACTTGACTCCAGTGGTGTGGAAAGCATGGGACTCACATCTGAGCATACCCATCCCACTAGGGGTGACAAATGCAAAAACAACAGTTGATGGACAGAATGCAGAACAATGTCATACATTCACCCCAGTACAGAGATCTGGGCCTGAATCCATTGTTTTTTGCACTCCACACCACCCCAGTTCAGATATGGCCATATGCAAATCAGCCTTGACCCTCTGTCTCAGGGGAACAGTAAAGCCCGAACTGCCAAGCCATGTCTTTCCTGGACCGGAATAAAGCATCCTAGGACCGGTTTCTGGCTATCAGCCGTCTTCGGCCCGGATAGCTTGACTCCAGTGGTGTGGAGAGCATGGGACTCACATCTTATCATACCCATCCCAATTGGGGTGACAACTGAAAAACAACGGTTGATAGACAGAATGTAGAACAATGTCAAACATTCACCTCAGTACAGAGATCTGGGCCTAAAGACATCATTTTTTGCACACTACACCACCCCAGTTCAGACATGGCCATAGGCAAATCAGCCTTGACCATGTGCCTCATGGGAACAGTCCAGCCCGAACTGCAAAGCCATGTCTTTCCTGGACCGGAATCAAGTTTCCTAGGACTGGTTTCTGGCTATCAGCCGTCTTCAGACAGGATAGCATGACTCCAGTGGCGTGGAGAGCATGGGACTCACGTCTGAGCATACCCATCCCACTCGGGGTGACAAATGCAAAAACAACAGTTGATGGACAGAATGCAGAACAATGTCATACATTCACCCCAGTACAGAGATCTGGGCCTGAATCCATTGTATTTTTGCACTCCACACCACCCCAGGTCAGACATGGCCATATGCAAATCAGCTTTGACCCTGTGCCTCAAGGGAACAGTCCAGCCAGAATTGCCAAGCCATGTCTTTCCTGGACCGGAATCAAGCATCCTAGAACCGTTTCTGGCTATCAGCCGTCTTCAGCCAGGATAGCTTGACTCCAGTGGTGTGAAGAGCATGGGACTCACGTCTGAGCATACCCATCCCACTCGGAGTGACAAATGCAAAAACAACAGTTGATGGACAGAATGTAGAACAATGTCATACATTCACCCCAGTACAGAGATCTGGGCCTAAAGACATCATTTTTTGCACTCTACACCACCCCAGTTCAGACATGGCCATGTGCAAATCTGCCTTGACCCTGTGCCTCATGGGAACAGTCCAGCCAGAACTGCCAAGCCATGTCTTTGCTGGACCGGAATCAAGCATCCTAGGACCGGTTTCTGGCTATCAGCCGTCTTCAGCCAGGATAGCTTGAATCCAGTGGTGTGGAGAGCATGGTACTCATGTCTGAGCATACCCATCCCAATCGGGGTGACAAATGCAAAAACAACAGTTAATGAACAGAATGCAGAACCATGTCATACATTCACCCCAGTACAGAGATCTGGACCTGAATCCATTGTTTTTTTGCACTCCACACCACCCCAGTTCAGACATGGCCAAATGCAAATCAGCCTTGACCCTGTGCCTCATGGGAACAGTCCAGCCCGAACTGCCAAGCCATGTCTTTCCTGGACCAGAATCAAGTTTCCTAGGACCGGTTTCTGGCTATCAGCCGTCTTCACCAGAATAGCTTGACTCCAGTGGTGTGGAGAGCATGAGACTAACGTCTGAGCATACCCATCCGACTCAGGGTGACAAATGCAAAAACAACAGTTGATGGACAGAATGCAGAACAATGTCATACATTCACCCCAGTACAGAGACCTTGGCCTAAATCCATCGTCTTTTGCACTCCACACGCCCCAGTTCAGACATTGCCATATGCAAATCAGCCTTGACCCTGTGCCTCATGGGAAAAGTCCAGCCCGAACTGCCAAGCCATGTCTTTCCTAGGCCGGAATCAAGCATCCTAGGACCGGTATCTGGCTATCAGCCATCTTCAGCCAGGATAGCTTGACTCCAGTGGTGTGGAGAGCATGGGACTCACGTCTGAGCATAGCCATACCACTCGGGGTGACAAATGCAAAAACAACAGTTGAAGGACAGAATGTAGAACAATGTCATACATTCACCCCATTACAGAGATCTGGACCTAAAGACATCATTTTTCGCACTCTACACCACCCCAGTTCAGACATGGCCATATGCAAATCAGCCTTGACCCTGTGCCTCATGGGAACAGTCCAGCCAGAAATGCCAAGCCATGTCTTTCCTGTACCGGAATCAAACCTCCTAGGACCGGTTTCTGGCTACTAGCCGTCTTCAGCCAGGATAGCTTAACTCCAGTGGTGTGGAGAGCATGGGACTCACGTATGAGCATACCGATCCCACTCGGGTGACAAATGCATAAACAACAGTTGATGGACAGAATGCAGAACAATGTCATACATTCACCCAAGTACAGAAATCGGGCCTTTTCCATCGTTTCTTGCACTCCACACCACCCCAGTTCAGACATGGCCAAATGCAAATCAGCCTTGACCCTGTGCCTCATGGGAACAGTCCAGTCCGAACTGCCAAGCCATGTCTTTTTTGGACCAGAATCAAGCATTCTAGGACTGGTATCTGGCTGTCAGCCATCTTCAGCCAGGATAGCTTGACTCCAGTGGTGTGGAGAGCATGGGACTCATGTCTGAGCATACCCATCCCACTCGGGGTGACAAATGCAAAAACAACAGTTGATAGACAGGATGCAGAACAATGTCATACATTCACCCCAGTACAGAGATCCGGGCCTAAATCCATCGTTTTCTGCACTCTACACCACCCCAATTCAGACATGACCATATGCAAATCAGCCTTGACCCTGTGACTCATGGGAACAGTCCAGCCCGAACTGCGAAACCATGTCTTTCCTGGACCGGAATCAAGCATCCTAGGACCGGTTTCTGGATATCAACCGTCTTCAGCCACGATAGATTGACTCCAGTGGTGTGGAGAGCATGGGACTCACGTCTGAGCATACCCATCCCACTCGGGATGACAAATGCAAAAACAACTGTTGATGGACAGAATGCAGAACAATGTCATACATTCACCCAAGTACAGAGCTGTGGTCTAAATCCATCTTTTCTTGCACTCCACACCACTCCAGTTCAGACATGGCCAAATGCAAATCAGCCTTGACCCTGTGCCTCATGGGAACAGTTCAGCCCGAACTGCCAAGCCATGTCTTTCCTGGACCGAAATCAAGTTTCCTAGGACCGGTTTCTGGCTCTCAGCTGTCTTCAGCCATGATAGCTTGACTCCAGTGGTGTGGACAGCATAGGACTAACGTCTGGGCATACCCATCCCACTCGGGTTTACAAATGCAAAAACAACAGTTGATGACAGAATGAAGAACAATGTCATACATTCACCTCAGTACAGAGATCTGGGCCTAAATCCATCGTCTTTTGCACTCCACACCACCCCAGTTCAGACATGGCCATATGCAAATAAGCCTTGACCCTGTTCCTCATGGGAACAGTCCAGTCCGAACTGCCAAGCCATGTCTTTTTTGGACCAGAATCAAGCATTCTAGGACTGGTATCTGGCTGTCAGCCATCTTCAGCCAGGATAGCTTGACTCCAGTGGTGTGGAGAGCATGGGACTCATGTCTGAGCATACCCATCCCACTCGGGGTGACAAATGCAAAAACAACAGTTGATAGACAGGATGCAGAACAATGTCATACATTCACCCCAGTACAGAGATCCGGGCCTAAATCCATCGTTTTCTGCACTCTACACCACCCCAATTCAGACATGACCATATGCAAATCAGCCTTGACCCTGTGACTCATGGGAACAGTCCAGCCCGAACTGCGAAACCATGTCTTTCCTGGACCGGAATCAAGCATCCTAGGACCGGTTTCTGGATATCAACCGTCTTCAGCCACGATAGATTGACTCCAGTGGTGTGGAGAGCATGGGACTCACGTCTGAGCATACCCATCCCACTCGGGATGACAAATGCAAAAACAACTGTTGATGGACAGAATGCAGAACAATGTCATACATTCACCCAAGTACAGAGCTGTGGTCTAAATCCATCTTTTCTTGCACTCCACACCACTCCAGTTCAGACATGGCCAAATGCAAATCAGCCTTGACCCTGTGCCTCATGGGAACAGTCCAGCCCAAACTGCCAAGCCATGTCTTTCCTGGACCGGAATAAAGCATCCTAGGACCGGTTTCTGGCTATCAGCCGTTTTCGGCCAGAATAGCTTGACTCCAGTGGTGTGGAGAGCATGGGACTCATGTCTGAGCATACCCATCCCACTCGGGGTGACAAATGCAAAAACAACAGTTGATGGACATAATCCAAAACAATGTCATACATTCACCCCAGTACAGAGATCTGGGCCTGAATCCAATGTTTTTTTTGCACTCCACACCACCCCAGTTCAGATATGACCATATGCAAATTAGCCTTGACCCTGTGCCTCAGGGGAACAGTCAAGCCCGAACTGCCAAGCCATGTCGTTCCTGGACCGGAATAAAGCATCCTAGGACCGGTTTCTGGCTATCAGCCATCTTCGGCCAGGATAGCTTCACTCCAGTGGTTTGGAGAGCATGGGACTCACATCTGATGATACCCGTCCCACTTGGGGTGACAACTGCAAAAACAACAGTTGATAGACAGAATGTAGAACAATGTCATACATTCACCCCAGTACAGAGATGTGGGCCTGAAGACATAATTTTTTTGCACTCTACACCACCCCAGTTCAGACATGGCCATATGCAAATCAGCCTTGACCATGTGCCTCATGGGAACAGTCAAGCCCGAACTGCAAAGCCATGTCTTTCCTGGACTGGAATCAAGTTTCCTAGGACCGGTTTCTGGCTATCAGCCGTCTTCAGCCAGGATAGCTTGACTCCAGTAGGGTGGAGAGCATGGGACTCACGTCTGAGCATACCCATCCCACTCGGGGTGACAAATGCAAAAACAACAGTTGATGGACAGAATGCAGAACAATGTCATACATTCACCCCAGTACAGAGATCTGGGCCTGAATCCATTGTTTTTTGGCACTCCACACCACCCCAGTTCAGACATGGCCATATGCAAATCAGCCTTGACCCTGTGCCTCAAGGGTACAGTCCAGCCAGAATTGCCAAGCCATGTCTTTCCTGGACCAGAATCAAGCATCCTAGAACCGTTTCTGGCTATCAGCCGTCTTCAGCCAGGATAGCTTGACTCCAGTGGTGTGAAGAGCATGGGACTCACGTCTGAACATACCCATCCCACTCGGAGTGACAAATGCAAAAACAACAGTTGATGGACAGAATGTAGAACAATGTCATACATTCACCCCAGTACAGAGATCTGGGCCTAAAGACATCATTTTTTGCACTCTACACCACCCCAGTTCAGACATGGCTATATGCAAATCAGCCTTGACCCTGTGCCTCATGGGAACAGTCCAGCCAGAACTGCCAAGCCATGTCTTTCCTGGACCGGAATCAAGCATCCTAGGACCGGTTTCTGGCTATCAGCCGTCTTCAGCCAGGATAGCTTGAATCCAGTGGTGTGGAGAGCATGGGACTTATGTCTGAGCATACCCATCCCAATCGGGGTGACAAATGCAAAAACAACAGTTAATGGACAGAATGCAGAACAATGTCATACATTCACCCCAGTACAGAGATCTGGGCCTAAATCCATCGTTTTATGCACTCTACACGACCCCAGTTCAGATATGGCCATATGCAAATCAGCCTTGACCCTGTGCCTCATGGTAACAGTCTAGCCAGAACTGCCAAGCCATGTCTTTCCTGGACCAGAATCAAGCATCCTAGGACCGGTTTCTGGCTATCAGCCGTCTTCTGCCAGGATAACTTGACTCCAGTGGTGTGGAGAGCATGGGACTCACGTCTGAGCATACCCATCCCACTCGGGGTGACAAATGCAAAAACAACAGTTGATGAACAGAATGCAGAACAATTTCATGCATTCACCCCAGTACAGAGATCTGGGCCTGAATCCATTGTTTTTTTGCACTCCACACTGTGAGAAGTTGGCCTGGTATATAATGCTCACTAATTCTAGTGATCACTTTTTACCATGCCAAGCAACCCTTATGATGATCGGTTGTAAGTCAACCTTATAGACCAGTTATCCTAGTGGTAACGTGGACAAAGAAGTCTTAGGCTAAACTCTGAAAGGCATGTGAAGCCAGCTGTATTACCATACACAACCCCCTTGAATACCAAATGAAAGGACACCACACAGATATATATTGAAATTATATATATTTAGTAACTACCAATATCCCCTGAACTCTTTATGAGCACAGAAGCACAAGCGTTAAACAAAACACAGTTTAAAATACACAAAAGTTGCACAATATGGATGAGCCCTAGGGGCCACCTAAACCATATACTAAGAAAGTGGTATAAGAGATACCAATCGATAGGGAAACAGGCCTAGGGCCTTGGGAATCGCTGGAGCTGTTCGGGACTAGCAGTGACTAAGTCGGGAAAGGCCCGCGGGACTCGGGTGCAGTGTTTAAAGTGCACACACTCACCAATGTTAAGTCCATGGTGCGTAAAAAGTACAAAGTTAGTTTGTTCAGAACCTTCCGAGTGACCTAGAAAGCTGAAAATTGAGACACAGGCCCTAGAGGTGTGTACCAGTGTAGGAACACCGGCGTTGCTGATTTACCTCACCCACAGGAAGCGGGTGCACAGGGTCGAAGTAGTGTCGGGTTTCGTCACGCTGGTCGATGGTGCTTGGAGCTGAAGATCCTGCAGGCAGCTCGATATGAAGAGTTCCGGTGGATCCAAGGGTGGATCTGAAGATGTGAAGACTTGAAAGCAGAGGGGACAATGTTCAAAGTCACTAGCCAGTGACTACCGTGGAACCAGATTGAAACCAGGCGATGTCGGGTGCAAACAGGCATTGAGGTGTAGCTTCTCTCTGCAGCCACATAGACCCTGGGGGTCGAGGACATCCAGGAGTCGGTCACGAGCTGTCCCACGTAGGCTTCTCGCTGTTGGCGGTGTTGGCAACTTGATCGGAGCAAACAGGCCTTGGCTAATGCAAGCCATACAGGAGTTGAAAAAGGCTTCTTATTCGGACCAGCAAGGTCAGAGTGGGTGCTCCTTTTTACAGAAGCTAGGGAAAGTCTGGAGCAGCTAGACCCACAGTGTAGTTCTTCGGTTTCAACGCCAAGATGGCCGCTGACCACGTGGCTAGTGGCCGGGATGGCGCGTTGAGTGGCACAATGCAAAAGGGCCCCACGCAGATCGTGGAGATACTGGGGGGCTGATCTTCGGTGCCAGGGCTGCTCGGTGGTGGGGGTTCTAAGTCCCCGAAGCACAACGTCGAGGATGCCTCTGATGCTGCGCAGTCAGCTCTTCGGGTGTCTTTTAAGATGTCCGGTTCCATGTCTCTCGGTGCCTCCAAGGGTCCCTTCTTTGCAGGGACTGTGGATCGGGCTGTGAGAAGTCTGGGAGTCTGGATCTTGTTAGGCTCTGGGCTCGGGCTCTGGCGGGAGGCGGCGGCAAAGCAGACAATGATTCGCTGGTTGGTACCTGTGTTCACAGGGTGGCCACTCCTAGGCCACAAGGGAGATGCTATTCAGTCTTCTGTGCAGCAGAATGTCGAAGTCCAGTCATCTTCTTACTTTCAAGTTGATTTCAGGATGATCTGCCGTGCAATGGCACTGCTCCCACTCTTATTCCCAATCTGAGGGGTGGATCACCTACTAGGTCCCTCCTCTGGGTGGGACCAGGAAGGGGGGTGGTTACACCCCCTTTCCTTTGTCCAGCTCCTCGCCAGGCCTGGGTCTGGAAAGTCCCAGGACCGGTTTGGACTGGCTTATGCACGGGGACACCTTGTGTGCCCCGGGCATGTCTCAATCTATTCAGCCCTGTACTACCCAATACACAAAACACTTTCTGGGGTGGTGCTCGACCCCTCCCAAGGCAGGAAACCCTTTGTCCAAGCCTCCCTCGCTGGAAGGACTCCCAGCAGCAGGAGGTCAGACTTGTGTCTGTGGTGGCAGCATCCATTTTGTGATGCTGAGGCTCTGGTTAACTTTAACCGGGGTTAAGGCTACACACATGTCGTGTCCCTCTAGAAGGGTGGAATGCTATCCCCGTCGACAGAACTGTTGAGAGGATAGTATTCCAAATCGTATGACACCTTACTCAACATGTTTTGATAAAGCCAAACCAAAGTTAGCATATAACAGCGAGGATTATAATGCACTTAAGAGTATATGGTATGGCAGTATCCCGGAACAGCTAAGGGAGTGGTTCCCGACAGCTGCAGACAGGCTCAGCTCATGCTAGAGCACCATCTCACATATTTCCAAGCACTCTGCCTCAAGGATTGAGGAGGCCTTCCATAGGAGTGGCTGATAGGAATATATGTGTCCAGCTTAGGATTAGATATAGGGATACTATATCTAAGTAAGAGGTGATTACACCAACTTACCCCAGCTGAGTGATCAGCCAGTTGTGTCAAATATGGAGGCCAGGCCAGGGGTGGCACAATACATGCTGCAGCCCGTGGTAGGCCTTGGAAACACCTATGCCCTGGGTACCTAGGGTACACTGTTACAGGGGCCAATAAGGTGAACCAGTTCCAATTGTGTATGCACCTAAGGTACATGGAGTCCATTTTAAGGAGAGAGCAATCACCCTGGGGCCCTGAATAGCAGGATCCCAGGCCAACTATGTCAAAAACCAGCTAAACACCAGGCAAAAAGTTTGGGGGTAACCATAGTCAGATATCCTCCTTCCTACACACACCATCCCAGTTCAGACATGACCATATGCAAATCAGCCTTGACCCTGTGCCTCATGGGAACAGTCCAGCCCGAACTGCCAAGCCATGTCTTTCCTGGACCAGAATCAAGCATCCTAGGACCGGTTTCTGGCTATCAGCCGTCTTCAGCCAGGATAGCTTGACTCCAGTGGTGTGGAGAGCATGGGACTCACGTCTGAGCATACCGATCCTACTCGGGGTGACAAATGCAAAAACAACAGTTGATGGACAGAATGCAGAACAATGTCATACATTCACCCAACTACAGAGATATGGGCCTGAATCTATTGTTTTTTGCACTCCACACCACCCCAGGTCAGACATGGCCAAATGCAAATCAGCTTTGACCCTGTGTCTCATGGGAACAGTCCAGCCCAAACTGCCAAGCCATGTCTTTCCTGGACCAGAATAGAGCATCCTAGGACCGGTTTCTGGCTATCAGCCGTTTTCGGCCAGGATAGCTTGACTCCAGTGGCATGGAGAGCATGGGACTCACCTCTGAGCATACCCATCCAACTTGGGGTGAACACTGCAAAAACAACAGTTGATGGACAGAATGCAGAACAATGTCATACATTCATCCCAGTACAGAGATCTGGGCCTGAATCTATTGTTTTTTGCACTCCACACCACCCCAGTTCAGACATGGCCATATGCAAATCAGCCTTGACCCTGTGCCTCATGGGATCAGTCCAGCCCAAACTGCCAAGCCATGTCTTTCCTGGACCGGATTCAAGCATCCTAGGACTGGTTTCTAGCTATCAGCCGTATTCAGCCAGGATAGCTTGACTCCAGTGGTGTGGATAGCATGGGACTCACATCTGAGCATACCCATCTCACTCGGGGTGACAAATGCAAAAAGAACAGTTGATGGACAGAATGCAGAACAATGTCAAACATTCACCCAAGTACAGAGATCTGGGCCTAAAGCCATCGTTTTTTGCACTCCACACCACCCTAGTTCAGACATGGTCAAATGCAAATCAGCCTTGACACTGTGCCTCATGGGAATAGTCCAGCCCAAACTGCCAATCCATGTCTTTCCTGGACCGGAATCAAGTTTCCTAGGACCGGTTTCTGGCTATCAGCCGTCTTCGGCCAGGATAGCTTGACTCCAGTGGTGTGGAGAGCATGGGACTCACGTCTGAGCATACCGATCCCACTTGGGTGACAAATGCAAAAACAACAGTTGATGGACAGAATGTAGAACAATGTCATACATTCACCCAAGTACAGAGATCAGGGCCTAAAGCCATCGTTTTTTGCACTCCACACCACCCTAGTTCAGACATGGTCAAATGCAAATCAGCCTTGACACTGTGCCTCATGGGAATAGTCCAGCCCAAACTGCCAATCCATGTCTTTCCTGGACCGGAATCAAGTTTCCTAGGACCGGTTTCTGGCTATCAGCCGTCTTCGGCCAGGATAGCTTGACTCCAGTGGTGTGGAGAGCATGGGACTCACGTCTGAGCATACCGATCCCACTTGGGTGACAAATGCAAAAACAACAGTTGATGGACAGAATGTAGAACAATGTCATACATTCACCCAAGTACAGAGATCTGGGCCTAAATCCATCGTTTCTTGCACTCCACACCACCCCAGTTCAGTCATGGCCAAATGCAAATCAGCCTTGACCCTGTGCCTCATGGGAACAGTCCAGCCCGAACAGCCAAGCCATGTCGTTCCTGGACCAGATTCAAGCATCCTAGGACTGGTTTCTGGCTATCAGCCGTATTCAGCCAGGACAGCTTGCCTCCAGTGGTGTGGAGAGCATGGGACTCACATCTGAGCATACCCATCCCACTCGGGGTGACAAATGCAAAAACAACAGTTGATGGACAGAATGCAGAACAATGTCAAACATTCACCCAAGTACAGAGATCTGGGCCTAAATCCATCATTTTTTGCACTCCACACCACCCCAGTTCAGACATGGCCAAATGCAAATCAGCCTTGACCCTGTGCCTCATGGGAACAGTCCAGCCCGAACTGCCAAGCCATGTCTTTCCCTGACCGGAATCAAGTTTCCTAGGACCAGTTTCTGGCTATCAGCCGTCTTCAGCCAGGATAGCTTGACTCCAGTGGTGTGGAGAGCATGGGACTCACATCTGAGCATACCCATCCCACTCGGGGTGACAAATGCAAAAACAACAGTTGATGGACAGAATGCAGAACAATGTCATACATTCACCCAAGTAGAGAGATCCTGGCCTAAATCTATCGTTTTTTGTACTCCACACCACCCCAGTTCATACATGACCATATGCAAATCAGCCTTCCCTGTGCCTCATGGAAACAGTCCAGCCGGAACTGCCAAGCCATGTCTTTCCTGGACTGGAATCAAGCATCCTAGGACCGGTTTCTGGCTATCAGCCGTTTTCAGCCAGAATAGCTTGACTTCAGTGGTGTGGAGAGCATGGGACTCACGTCTGAGCATACCCATCCCACTCGGGGTGACAAATGCAAACAACAGTTGATGGACAGAATGCAGAACAGTGTCATACATTCACCCCAGTACAGAGATTTGGGCCTGAATCCATTGTTTTTTTGCACTCCACACCACCCCAGTTCAGACATGGCCATATGCAAATCAGCCTTGACCATGTGCCTCAAGGGAGTAGTCCAGTCAGAATTGCCAAGCCATGTCTTTCCTGGTCCGGAATCAAGCATCCTAGGACCAGTTTCTGGCTATCAGCCGTCTTCAGCCAGGATAGCTTGACTCCAGTGGTGTGGAGAGCATGGGACTCACGTCTGAGCATACCCATCCCACTCGGGATGACAAATGCAAAAGCAACAGTTGATGGACAGAATGCAGAACAATGTCATACATTCACCCCAGTACAGAGATCTGGGCCTGAATCCATTGTTTTTTTGCACTCCACACCACCCCAGTTCAGACATGGCCATATGGAAATCAGCCTTGACCCTGTGCCTCAAGGGAACAGTCCAGCCCGAACGGCCAAGCCATGTCTTTCCTGGACCGGAATCAAGTTTCCTAGGACCGGTTTCTGGCCATCAACCGTCTTCAGCCAGGATAGCTTGACTCCAGTGGTGTGGAGAGCATGGGACTCACGTCTGAGCATACCAATCCCACTCGGGGTGACAAATGCAAAAACAACAGTTGATGGATAGATTGCAGAACATTGTCATACATTTACCCAAGTACAGAGATCTGGGCCTAAATCCATTGTTTTATGCACTCCACACCACCCCAATCAGACATGGCCAAATGCAAGTCAGCCTTGACCCTGTGCCTCATGGGAACAGTCCAGCCCGAACTGACAAGCCATGCCTTTCCTGGACCGGAATCAAGTTTCCTAGGACCGGTTTCTGGATATCAGCCGTCTTCAGCCTGGATAGTTTGACTCCAGCGGTGTGGAGAGCATGGGACTAACGTCTGAGCATACCCTTCCCACTCTGGGTGACAAATGCAAAAACAACAGTTGAAGGGCAGAATGCAGAACAATGTAATACATTCACCCCAGTACAGAGATCTGGGCCTAAAGACATCATTTTTTGCTCTCTACACCACCTTAGTTCAGACATGGCCATATGCAAATCAGCCTTGACCCTGTGCCTCATGTGAACAGTATAGCCAGAACTGCCAAGCCATGTCTTTCCTGGACCAGAATCAAGCATCGTAAGACTGGTTTCTGGCTATCAGCCGTATTCAGCCAGGATAACTTGACTCCAGTGGTGTGGAAAGCATGGGACTCACATCTGAGCATACCCATCCCACTAGGGGTGACAAATGCAAAAACAACAGTTGATGGACAGAATGCAGAACAATGTCATACATTCACCCCAGTACAGAGATCTGGGCCTGAATCCATTGTTTTTTGCACTCCACACCACCCCAGTTCAGATATGGCCATATGCAAATCAGCCTTGACCCTCTGTCTCAGGGGAACAGTAAAGCCCGAACTGCCAAGCCATGTCTTTCCTGGACCGGAATAAAGCATCCTAGGACCGGTTTCTGGCTATCAGCCGTCTTCGGCCCGGATAGCTTGACTCCAGTGGTGTGGAGAGCATGGGACTCACATCTTATCATACCCATCCCAATTGGGGTGACAACTGAAAAACAACGGTTGATAGACAGAATGTAGAACAATGTCAAACATTCACCTCAGTACAGAGATCTGGGCCTAAAGACATCATTTTTTGCACACTACACCACCCCAGTTCAGACATGGCCATAGGCAAATCAGCCTTGACCATGTGCCTCATGGGAACAGTCCAGCCCGAACTGCAAAGCCATGTCTTTCCTGGACCGGAATCAAGTTTCCTAGGACTGGTTTCTGGCTATCAGCCGTCTTCAGACAGGATAGCATGACTCCAGTGGCGTGGAGAGCATGGGACTCACGTCTGAGCATACCCATCCCACTCGGGGTGACAAATGCAAAAACAACAGTTGATGGACAGAATGCAGAACAATGTCATACATTCACCCCAGTACAGAGATCTGGGCCTGAATCCATTGTATTTTTGCACTCCACACCACCCCAGGTCAGACATGGCCATATGCAAATCAGCTTTGACCCTGTGCCTCAAGGGAACAGTCCAGCCAGAATTGCCAAGCCATGTCTTTCCTGGACCGGAATCAAGCATCCTAGAACCGTTTCTGGCTATCAGCCGTCTTCAGCCAGGATAGCTTGACTCCAGTGGTGTGAAGAGCATGGGACTCACGTCTGAGCATACCCATCCCACTCGGAGTGACAAATGCAAAAACAACAGTTGATGGACAGAATGTAGAACAATGTCATACATTCACCCCAGTACAGAGATCTGGGCCTAAAGACATCATTTTTTGCACTCTACACCACCCCAGTTCAGACATGGCCATGTGCAAATCTGCCTTGACCCTGTGCCTCATGGGAACAGTCCAGCCAGAACTGCCAAGCCATGTCTTTGCTGGACCGGAATCAAGCATCCTAGGACCGGTTTCTGGCTATCAGCCGTCTTCAGCCAGGATAGCTTGAATCCAGTGGTGTGGAGAGCATGGTACTCATGTCTGAGCATACCCATCCCAATCGGGGTGACAAATGCAAAAACAACAGTTAATGAACAGAATGCAGAACCATGTCATACATTCACCCCAGTACAGAGATCTGGACCTGAATCCATTGTTTTTTTGCACTCCACACCACCCCAGTTCAGACATGGCCAAATGCAAATCAGCCTTGACCCTGTGCCTCATGGGAACAGTCCAGCCCGAACTGCCAAGCCATGTCTTTCCTGGACCAGAATCAAGTTTCCTAGGACCGGTTTCTGGCTATCAGCCGTCTTCACCAGAATAGCTTGACTCCAGGGGTGTGGAGAGCATGAGACTAACGTCTGAGCATACCCATCCGACTCAGGGTGACAAATGCAAAAACAACAGTTGATGGACAGAATGCAGAACAATGTCATACATTCACCCCAGTACAGAGACCTTGGCCTAAATCCATCGTCTTTTGCACTCCACACGCCCCAGTTCAGACATTGCCATATGCAAATCAGCCTTGACCCTGTGCCTCATGGGAAAAGTCCAGCCCGAACTGCCAAGCCATGTCTTTCCTAGGCCGGAATCAAGCATCCTAGGACCGGTATCTGGCTATCAGCCATCTTCAGCCAGGATAGCTTGACTCCAGTGGTGTGGAGAGCATGGGACTCACGTCTGAGCATAGCCATACCACTCGGGGTGACAAATGCAAAAACAACAGTTGAAGGACAGAATGTAGAACAATGTCATACATTCACCCCATTACAGAGATCTGGACCTAAAGACATCATTTTTCGCACTCTACACCACCCCAGTTCAGACATGGCCATATGCAAATCAGCCTTGACCCTGTGCCTCATGGGAACAGTCCAGCCAGAAATGCCAAGCCATGTCTTTCCTGTACCGGAATCAAACCTCCTAGGACCGGTTTCTGGCTACTAGCCGTCTTCAGCCAGGATAGCTTAACTCCAGTGGTGTGGAGAGCATGGGACTCACGTATGAGCATACCGATCCCACTCGGGTGACAAATGCAAAAACAACAGTTGATGGACAGAATGCAGAACAATGTCATACATTCACCCAAGTACAGAAATCGGGACTTTTCCATCGTTTCTTGCACTCCACACCACCCCAGTTCAGACATGGCCAAATGCAAATCAGCCTTGACCCTGTGCCTCATGGGAACAGTTCAGCCCGAACTGCCAAGCCATGTCTTTCCTGGACCGAAATCAAGTTTCCTAGGACCGGTTTCTGGCTCTCATCTGTCTTCAGCCATGATAGCTTGACTCCAGTGGTGTGGACAGCATAGGACTAATGTCTGAGCATACCCATCCCACTCGGGTTTACAAATGCAAAAACAACAGTTGATGACAGAATGAAGAACAATGTCATACATTCACCTCAGTACAGAGATCTGGGCCTAAATCCATCGTCTTTTGCACTCCACACCACCCCAGTTCAGACATGGCCATATGCAAATAAGCCTTGACCCTGTTCCTCATGGGAACAGTCCAGTCCGAACTGCCAAGCCATGTCTTTTTTGGACCAGAATCAAGCATTCTAGGACTGGTATCTGGCTGTCAGCCATCTTCAGCCAGGATAGCTTGACTCCAGTGGTGTGGAGAGCATGGGACTCATGTCTGAGCATACCCATCCCACTCGGGGTGACAAATGCAAAAACAACAGTTGATAGACAGGATGCAGAACAATGTCATACATTCACCCCAGTACAGAGATCCGGGCCTAAATCCATCGTTTTCTGCACTCTACACCACCCCAATTCAGACATGACCATATGCAAATCAGCCTTGACCCTGTGACTCATGGGAACAGTCCAGCCCGAACTGCGAAACCATGTCTTTCCTGGACCGGAATCAAGCATCCTAGGACCGGTTTCTGGATATCAACCGTCTTCAGCCACGATAGATTGACTCCAGTGGTGTGGAGAGCATGGGACTCACGTCTGAGCATACCCATCCCACTCGGGATGACAAATGCAAAAACAACTGTTGATGGACAGAATGCAGAACAATGTCATACATTCACCCAAGTACAGAGCTGTGGCCTAAATCCATCTTTTCTTGCACTCCACACCACTCCAGTTCAGACATGGCCAAATGCAAATCAGCCTTGACCCTGTGCCTCATGGGAACAGTCCAGCCCAAACTGCCAAGCCATGTCTTTCCTGGACCGGAATAAAGCATCCTAGGACCGGTTTCTGGCTATCAGCCGTTTTCGGCCAGAATAGCTTGACTCCAGTGGTGTGGAGAGCATGGGACTCATGTCTGAGCATACCCATCCCACTCGGGGTGACAAATGCAAAAACAACAGTTGATGGACATAATCCAAAACAATGTCATACATTCACCCCAGTACAGAGATCTGGGCCTGAATCCAATGTTTTTTTTGCACTCCACACCACCCCAGTTCAGATATGACCATATGCAAATTAGCCTTGACCCTGTGCCTCAGGGGAACAGTCAAGCCCGAACTGCCAAGCAATGTCGTTCCTGGACCGGAATAAAGCATCCTAGGACCGGTTTCTGGCTATCAGCCATCTTCGGCCAGGATAGCTTCACTCCAGTGGTTTGGAGAGCATGGGACTCACATCTGATGATACCCGTCCCACTTGGGGTGACAACTGCAAAAACAACAGTTGATAGACAGAATGTAGAACAATGTCATACATTCACCCCAGTACAGAGATGTGGGCCTGAAGACATAATTTTTTTGCACTCTACACCACCCCAGTTCAGACATGGCCATATGCAAATCAGCCTTGACCATGTGCCTCATGGGAACAGTCAAGCCCGAACTGCAAAGCCATGTCTTTCCTGGACTGGAATCAAGTTTCCTAGGACCGGTTTCTGGCTATCAGCCGTCTTCAGCCAGGATAGCTTGACTCCAGTAGTGTGGAGAGCATGGGACTCACGTCTGAGCATACCCATCCCACTCGGGGTGACAAATGCAAAAACAACAGTTGATGGACAGAATGCAGAACAATGTCATACATTCACCCCAGTACAGAGATCTGGGCCTGAATCCATTGTTTTTTGGCACTCCACACCACCCCAGTTCAGACATGGCCATATGCAAATCAGCCTTGACCCTGTGCCTCAAGGGTACAGTCCAGCCAGAATTGCCAAGCCATGTCTTTCCTGGACCAGAATCAAGCATCCTAGAACCGTTTCTGGCTATCAGCCGTCTTCAGCCAGGATAGCTTGACTCCAGTGGTGTGAAGAGCATGGGACTCACGTCTGAACATACCCATCCCACTCGGAGTGACAAATGCAAAAACAACAGTTGATGGACAGAATGTAGAACAATGTCATACATTCACCCCAGTACAGAGATCTGGGCCTAAAGACATCATTTTTTGCACTCTACACCACCCCAGTTCAGACATGGCTATATGCAAATCAGCCTTGACCCTGTGCCTCATGGGAACAGTCCAGCCAGAACTGCCAAGCCATGTCTTTCCTGGACCGGAATCAAGCATCCTAGGACCGGTTTCTGGCTATCAGCCATCTTCAGCCAGGATAGCTTGAATCCAGTGGTGTGGAGAGCATGGGACTTATGTCTGAGCATACCCATCCCAATCGGGGTGACAAATGCAAAAACAACAGTTAATGGACAGAATGCAGAACAATGTCATACATTCACCCCAGTACAGAGATCTGGGCCTAAATCCATCGTTTTATGCACTCTACACGACCCCAGTTCAGATATGGCCATATGCAAATCAGCCTTGACCCTGTGCCTCATGGTAACAGTCTAGCCAGAACTGCCAAGCCATGTCTTTCCTGGACCAGAATCAAGCATCCTAGGACCGGTTTCTGGCTATCAGCCGTCTTCTGCCAGGATAACTTGACTCCAGTGGTGTGGAGAGCATGGGACTCACGTCTGAGCATACCCATCCCACTCGGGGTGACAAATGCAAAAACAACAGTTGATGAACAGAATGCAGAACAATTTCATGCATTCACCCCAGTACAGAGATCTGGGCCTGAATCCATTGTTTTTTTGCACTCCACACTGTGAGAAGTTGGCCTGGTATATAATGCTCACTAATTCTAGTGATCACTTTTTACCATGCCAAGCAACCCTTATGATGATCGGTTGTAAGTCAACCTTATAGACCAGTTATCCTAGTGGTAACGTGGACAAAGAAGTCTTAGGCTAAACTCTGAAAGGCATGTGAAGCCAGCTGTATTACCATACACAACCCCCTTGAATACCAAATGAAAGGACACCACACAGATATATATTGAAATTATATATATTTAGTAACTACCAATATCCCCTGAACTCTTTATGAGCACAGAAGCACAAGCGTTAAACAAAACACAGTTTAAAATACACAAAAGTTGCACAATATGGATGAGCCCTAGGGGCCACCTAAACCATATACTAAGAAAGTGGTATAAGAGATACCAATCGATAGGGAAACAGGCCTAGGGCCTTGGGAATCGCTGGAGCTGTTCGGGACTAGCAGTGACTAAGTCGGGAAAGGCCCGCGGGACTCGGGTGCAGTGTTTAAAGTGCACACACTCACCAATGTTAAGTCCATGGTGCGTAAAAAGTACAAAGTTAGTTTGTTCGGAACCTTCCGAGTGACCTAGAAAGCTGAAAATTGAGACACAGGCCCTAGAGGTGTGTACCAGTGTAGGAACACCGGCGTTGCTGATTTACCTCACCCACAGGAAGCGGGTGCACAGGGTCGAAGTAGTGTCGGGTTTCGTCACGCTGGTCGATGGTGCTTGGAGCTGAAGATCCTGCAGGCAGCTCGATATGAAGAGTTCCGGTGGATCCAAGGGTGGATCTGAAGATGTGAAGACTTGAAAGCAGAGGGGACAATGTTCAAAGTCACTAGCCAGTGACTACCGTGGAACCAGATTGAAACCAGGCGATGTCGGGTGCAAACAGGCATTGAGGTGTAGCTTCTCTCTGCAGCCACATAGACCCTGGGGGTCGAGGACATCCAGGAGTCGGTCACGAGCTGTCCCACGTAGGCTTCTCGCTGTTGGCGGTGTTGGCAACTTGATCGGAGCAAACAGGCCTTGGCTAATGCAAGCCATACAGGAGTTGAAAAAGGCTTCTTATTTGGACCAGCAAGGTCAGAGTGGGTGCTCCTTTTTACAGAAGCTAGGGAAAGTCTGGAGCAGCTAGACCCACAGTGTAGTTCTTCGGTTTCAACGCCAAGATGGCCGCTGACCACGTGGCTAGTGGCCGGGATGGCGCGTTGAGTGGCACAATGCAAAAGGGCCCCACGCAGATCGTGGAGATACTGGGGGGCTGATCTTCAGTGCCAGGGCTGCTCGGTGGTGGGGGTTCTAAGTCCCCGAAGCACAACGTCGAGGATGCCTCTGATGCTGCGCAGTCAGCTCTTCGGGTGTCTTTTAAGATGTCCGGTTCCATGTCTCTCGGTGCCTCCAAGGGTCCCTTCTTTGCAGGGACTGTGGATCGGGCTGTGAGAAGTCTGGGAGTCTGGATCTTGTTAGGCTCTGGGCTCGGGCTCTGGCGGGAGGCGGCGGCAAAGCAGACAATGATTCGCTGGTTGGTACCTGTGTTCACAGGGTGGCCACTCCTAGGCCACAAGGGAGATGCTATTCAGTCTTCTGTGCAGCAGAATGTCGAAGTCCAGTCATCTTCTTACTTTCAAGTTGATTTCAGGATGATCTGCTGTGCAATGGCACTGCTCCCACTCTTATTCCCAATCTGAGGGGTGGATCACCTACTAGGTCCCTCCTCTGGGTGGGACCAGGAAGGGGGGTGGTTACACCCCCTTTCCTTTGTCCAGCTCCTCGCCAGGCCTGGGTCTGGAAAGTCCCAGGACCGGTTTGGACTGGCTTATGCACGGGGACACCTTGTGTGCCCCGGGCATGTCTCAATCTATTCAGCCCTGTACTACCCAATACACAAAACACTTTCTGGGGTGGTGCTCGACCCCTCCCAAGGCAGGAAACCCTTTGTCCAAGCCTCCCTCGCTGGAAGGACTCCCAGCAGCAGGAGGTCAGACTTGTGTCTGTGGTGGCAGCATCCATTTTGTGATGCTGAGGCTCTGGTTAACTTTAACCGGGGTTAAGGCTACACACATGTCGTGTCCCTCTAGAAGGGTGGAATGCTATCCCCGTCGACAGAACTGTTGAGAGGATAGTATTCCAAATCGTATGACACCTTACTCAACATGTTTTGATAAAGCCAAACCAAAGTTAGCATATAACAGCGAGGATTATAATGCACTTAAGAGTATATGGTATGGCAGTATCCCGGAACAGCTAAGGGAGTGGTTCCCGACAGCTGCAGACAGGCTCAGCTCATGCTAGAGCACCATCTCACATATTTCCAAGCACTCTGCCTCAAGGATTGAGGAGGCCTTCCATAGGAGTGGCTGATAGGAATATATGTGTCCAGCTTAGGATTAGATATAGGGATACTATATCTAAGTAAGAGGTGATTACACCAACTTACCCCAGCTGAGTGATCAGCCAGTTGTGTCAAATATGGAGGCCAGGCCAGGGGTGGCACAATACATGCTGCAGCCCGTGGTAGGCCTTGGAAACACCTATGCCCTGGGTACCTAGGGTACACTGTTACAGGGGCCAATAAGGTGAACCAGTTCCAATTGTGTATGCACCTAAGGTACATGGAGTCCATTTTAAGGAGAGAGCAATCACCCTGGGGCCCTGAATAGCAGGATCCCAGGCCAACTATGTCAAAAACCAGCTAAACACCAGGCAAAAAGTTTGGGGGTAACCATAGTCAGATATCCTCCTTCCTACACACACCATCCCAGTTCAGACATGACCATATGCAAATCAGCCTTGACCCTGTGCCTCATGGGAACAGTCCAGCCCGAACTGCCAAGCCATGTCTTTCCTGGACCAGAATCAAGCATCCTAGGACCGGTTTCTGGCTATCAGCCGTCTTCAGCCAGGATAGCTTGACTCCAGTGGTGTGGAGAGCATGGGACTCACGTCTGAGCATACCGATCCTACTCGGGGAGACAAATGCAAAAACAACAGTTGATGGACAGAATGCAGAACAATGTCATACATTCACCCAAGTACAGAGATATGGGCCTGAATCTATTGTTTTTTGCACTCCACACCACCCCAGGTCAGACATGGCCAAATGCAAATCAGCTTTGACCCTGTGTCTCATGGGAACAGTCCAGCCCAAACTGCCAAGCCATGTCTTTCCTGGACCAGAATAGAGCATCCTAGGACCGGTTTCTGGCTATCAGCCGTTTTCGGCCAGGATAGCTTGACTCCAGTGGCATGGAGAGCATGGGACTCACCTCTGAGCATACCCATCCAACTTGGGGTGAACACTGCAAAAACAACAGTTGATGGACAGAATGCAGAACAATGTCATACATTCATCCCAGTACAGAGATCTGGGCCTGAATCTATTGTTTTTTGCACTCCACACCACCCCAGTTCAGACATGGCCATATGCAAATCAGCCTTGACCCTGTGCCTCATGGGATCAGTCCAGCCCAAACTGCCAAGCCATGTCTTTCCTGGACCGGATTCAAGCATCCTAGGACTGGTTTCTAGCTATCAGCCGTATTCAGCCAGGATAGCTTGACTCCAGTGGTGTGGATAGCATGGGACTCACATCTGAGCATACCCATCTCACTCGGGGTGACAAATGCAAAAAGAACAGTTGATGGACAGAATGCAGAACAATGTCAAACATTCACCCAAGTACAGAGATCTGGGCCTAAAGCCATCGTTTTTTGCACTCCACACCACCCTAGTTCAGACATGGTCAAATGCAAATCAGCCTTGACACTGTGCCTCATGGGAATAGTCCAGCCCAAACTGCCAATCCATGTCTTTCCTGGACCGGAATCAAGTTTCCTAGGACCGGTTTCTGGCTATCAGCCGTCTTCGGCCAGGATAGCTTGACTCCAGTGGTGTGGAGAGCATGGGACTCACGTCTGAGCATACCGATCCCACTTGGGTGACAAATGCAAAAACAACAGTTGATGGACAGAATGTAGAACAATGTCATACATTCACCCAAGTACAGAGATCTGGGCCTAAATCCATCGTTTCTTGCACTCCACACCACCCCAGTTCAGTCATGGCCAAATGCAAATCAGCCTTGACCCTGTGCCTCATGGGAACAGTCCAGCCCGAACAGCCAAGCCATGTCGTTCCTGGACCAGATTCAAGCATCCTAGGACTGGTTTCTGGCTATCAGCCGTATTCAGCCAGGACAGCTTGCCTCCAGTGGTGTGGAGAGCATGGGACTCACATCTGAGCATACCCATCCCACTCGGGGTGACAAATGCAAAAACAACAGTTGATGGACAGAATGCAGAACAATGTCAAACATTCACCCAAGTACAGAGATCTGGGCCTAAATCCATCATTTTTTGCACTCCACACCACCCCAGTTCAGACATGGCCAAATGCAAATCAGCCTTGACCCTGTGCCTCATGGGAACAGTCCAGCCCGAACTGCCAAGCCATGTCTTTCCCGGACCGGAATCAAGCATCCTAAGACCGATTTCTGGCTATCAGCCGTCTTCAGCCAGGATAGCTTTGTGAGAAGTTGGCCTGGTATATTATGCTCACTAATTCTAGTGATCACTTTGTACCATGCCAAGCAACCCTTATGATGATTGGTTGTAATTCAACCTTGTAGACCAGTTATCCTAGTGGTAACGTGTACAAAGCAGTCTTAGGCTAAACTCTGAAAGGCATGTGAAGACAGCTGTCTTACCATACACAACCCCCTTGAATACCAAATGAAAGGACACCACACAGATATATATTGAAAATATATATTGATTTATTAACTATAAAATCCCCTGGACTCTTTATGAGCACAGAAGCACAAGCGTTAAATCACAAGACAGTTTAAAATACACAAAAGTTGCACAATATGGATGAGCCCTAGGGGCCGCCTAAACCATATACTAAGAAAGTGGTATAAGAGATACCAATCGGAAAGGGAACAGGCCTAGGGCCTTGGGAATCGCTCGAGCTATTCGAGACTAGCAATGATTAAGTCGGGAAAGGCCCGCGGGACTCGGGTGCAGTGTCTAAAGTGCACGCACTTTCCAATGTAAAGTCTATGGTGCGTAAAAAGTACAAAGTTAGTTAGTTCGGAAGCTTCTGAGTGACCTAGAACGCTGAAACTTAAGACACAGGCCCTTGAGATGTGTACCAGTGTAGGAACACTGGCGGAGCTGAGTTACCTCACCCACAGGAAGCGGGTGCACAGGGTCGAAGTAGTGTCGGGTTTCGTCACGCTGGTCGATGGTGCTTGGAGCTGAAGATGCTGCAGGCGGCTCGATGTGAAGAGTTCCGGTGGATCCAAGGGTGGATCTGAAGATGTGAAGACCTGAAAGCAGAGGGGACAATGTTCAAAGTCACTAGCCAGTGACTACCGTGGAACCAGATTGGAACCAGGCGATGTCGGGTGCAAACAGGCGTTGAGGTGTAGCTTCTCTCTGCAGCCACGTGGACACCGGGGGTCGAGGACGTCCAGGAGTCGGTCACAAACTGTCCCACGCACACTTCTCGCTGTTGGCAGTGTTGGCAACTTGATTGTAGCAAACAGGCCTTGGCTAATGCAAGCCACGCAGGAATGAAGAAAGGCTTGTTACTCGGACCAGCAAGGTCAGAGCAGGGGCTCCTTTTTACAGGAGCTAGGGCAAGTCTAGAGCAACCAGACCCGCAGTGTAGTTTGTAGTTGTAGTTGCTGTTAGACCTGACATCATTGGCTTGAGTCTCTCCTCCATTTTTTCTGTTTGCCTCCACTGTTTTGCGATGTTTTGCTGGTGTATGGTTTGGGCACTGTGCCACTGCTGATCAGTGCCACAGCGCAAGTGCTCCCTATGTTAAATTGATGTATCTATTGTATCCATGTTTGGCCTATTTGGTTTACTGTCAGTCCCTAGTCTAGTGCACCAGGAGTGCCGGGGCTTGTAAATACAAATGCCGCTCGTGGGCTTGCAGCACGTGTTGTGCCACCCACAGGAGCGGCCTCGTAAAAGAATGTCTACGGGTCGGTCATTGCGAGACCCACGTGCAGCCTAGTGCTGTCACGCAGGCTGCGCAAGTATACCTACTTGCCAGCCCCTCAAACCTTCCCTTGACTTCATGTTAGTCACCCCTATGGTAGGCCCGCGGGCAGGGTGCATTGTAAGTATAAGGTAGGACACGCCTGACCAAGTTGGCATGTCCTAATAGTGAATTACCACCATCTTCGTTCTTCACTATTGCGAGGTAGCCTGCTCTCCGTTGGTTAGAATGGGCCACCGGGATTATTAACGCTATGGTCCTAGCTGGCTCGGGGAGCATGGTGCAATGTCGAGTTTGGTATCCCTGAACTCGGGGTTTAATTACGCATTGGTTGGTGTGGATGGTTTTTGGACTCTGGGTTTGAAAATAGCACTTTTAGAAAGTGTCTATTTTCTTGTCTTACCATATCTGGTTTCTGCTGGTCTTGCGTGTGTGACAGGAGCTGGGTGGCTCCACAGGTCTGGATGAGTCAGTGTGGGATGAGTGGGACATTTGCGTTGAGAGTAGGGGGAGAATAGTTGCTGATAGCCTGCCCTGCCTGATACAATGCTGGCTCCACCTCCTGCCAAGCGGCTGATGGCACTGTGCCTGCCATGGACGATCCTAGCCCCACCTCCTGCCAGGAGGCCGATAGTTCTGCTCCTGCCAGTGTCAATGCTGGCTCCACCTCCTGCTGGGTGTCTGAGGGCCCAGCCCTGCTCAGTGAATAGGCCAGGTGCTACTGCCTGGCTCCACCCACAACAGACCCTGGATGTTGGGAAATTCCCCTGCATGGACAAAGGGATCAAAGCCGAAAAGGGGTATAAGAGAAGGACCCCTGAACCAAGAATTTAGATCACTTCTGACAAGGAACCCTGTAACCAAGGACAAGAGGCCTGCCGATCTGAGGACTTGCCTACCCCTTCTGCCAGTGTGCTGTTTGCTGGGGGGAATCCTGCAGTGCTTCTTTATTTTTGCCAAGGAACCAGGAGAGAGGAACTGTGTGTGTACTCTCACGCTTGCTAAGAAAATATCCAAGGACTGGAAGAGTGCCAGTCTCCTGCTGAAGTTACAGGGCTAAAGGACTTCATCTGCTTAAAGTGCTATTTGCTGGAACCTGTGAATCCAGCACCTCTGAAAGAGCCAGCAATCTCGACGCCGACGGAGGTCGCCGAATCCAGCTCGACACCGTGAGTGACGGCTCAAGTGTCCCGCTTCCTCGACGCCGGCGGCCAGGCCCGATCGACGCCAGCAGCAACGCCAGTGAGTAGTGAGTTCGGCTCCAGCTCCAAGGGACCTCGTGTCTGCACCGCTGCTGATCTCATCGCCCTCGTGCCCTCTCGACGCCGTGAGCGCTGCTCACACTCTGCAACAGTATCATCGACAACGACGCCTGCTGAGGCCTGATCGACACCGACGACGCGACGCCGGATTGCTCGACACCGCTGATCATCGTGTGCTTCCTTTTCCAAGGTACTGTGCTGTTGGGAGTCCGTGTGACTCCGGGCTCGACGTAGCGCTCCTCGCGGTCGACGCCGAACCTTTGGATTAACTTTGCCTCGACGTCGTGTAGCCCCCATGTGGGTTACCCTGTGTTAAGAACTGTGTTTCCAGGAAGAAGATTTGCTTTGATACTAAAGACTTTGTGCTAAAGACGAAACTACCTTTGAACTATCCTTTTTCCCTTCCCAGAGTATTTATTAAGATTGTGTACATTTTTGTCGTTATTTGGTCTTGTGCTAAGCCTTATATAAAAATACTTATTTTTATAATACTACTGTGTCGTGTCCATTTGTAGTGTATTCACTTTATTACTGTATGTGGTCATAAATGCTTAACACACAGCCTCTGAGATAAGCCTGTCTGCTCTGCCAAGCTACCAAGGGGGTGAGCAGGGGTTATCGAAGGGTGTGATCCCCTTGCCCTGACTAGAAAAGGTGTGTCCCTATTTGTCAGAAGTGTATACCTCTGCCAACTAGAGACAGCCGGTTCTAACATTGGATTCAGCGGTGAGGATTTGGACCTTGCATTTATGACCTATGTGCAGTGATTAGTGTGCGCTACATAGTGAAAGCAGACCATAGCGCAGTCACAATCTATTTGGAAGGATCCTATTTTTGGTTCTCCGCTTTTCTGAAGCTTGATTTTTTGAACACTGCCAGTTTTGACCATGAGTGACACCGAAGTCACTACCCCTGTTGTTGTTGTGGAGGAATTCGACAGAGCGAAGATAAACGACTACGGCTTGAAGGAGCTGAAGTCCTTTTGCAAGCAGTTGAAAGTGCCTACCAAAGGCATCTCACGAAAAGAGGAATATCTCAAAGCATTGCAGGCCTGGTTGGAGACCAGAGATCCCACTGATCCGGTGGTGGTACCGCCAGTGGAAGGGGATGAGGAGGCGCCAGCGAATGGGCCTGAGTCCTCTCCCGGAAGCAGTGTTTCCTCCAAAGGTCTTTCCCCTGAAGAACGAGAAGAAAGGGAGAAGGAACGTGCATACAACATGGAAAAGGCAAGGCTAAAGATAAATGGGCAGTTGGAGTTAGAAAATGCAAGAGGTAGAAGAGAAGCTGATTTGGAGACCAAAAGGTTAGATTTTGAAAGAGAGAAGTTAGCTTTGGAGCGTGATACCAAGTTGAGGGAGTTGGACATCCAGGCTAAGAAGTTAGAGTTGAAACCCTCTGGTGGCAGCATTCCATCTGGGCCTGCAGAAAGTAAGTTTTACTTTCCCAAAGATGTGATAAAAGATTATCATAGGAACGAAGATATTGGTCAGTGGTTTAAAGCATATGAGTTAGCATTGTTGGCCCACCAGGTCCCTGAGAAGAATTGGGGAGCGGGGTTGTGGGGTCGCTTTGTGAATGAGGGGAGAGATACCCTGTTAGACATGCCTGTTGCGGATAGGATGTCGTACGTTCATATGAAAGATGCTTTAATGCTGCGGTATGGCCTAACCCCCGAGAAGTACAGACAAGCTTTTAGAGAATGTAAGAAGTTGCCTGGTACGACGTGGGTTGAATATGTGTCTTATTTCTGCAGAGCCATGGATGGTTGGGTAAAGGGCAGCAAAGTAAAAGTTATGAAGCTCTTTATGATTTGTTTGCTTGGGAGCATTTGTCTAATAACTGTTTTCCAGAGCTGCGCCAGCACCTTATTGATAGCAAGATATCTAACCCTAGAAAACTTGCTGAGGAGGCGGACCGCTGGGTCAGTACCAGGGTCCACAAGGGACCAGTGGGAGACTCAGCCAAAGGTGGGCAGGGTCCCCAGCAGAAGAGTGGGGGGGACAAGGGTAAACAGAAGGAGTCTCAGAAAGGGCCCCAAAGTAATCCCCAAGGGAACCAAGGGAAAGGTTCCCAGCCTCCCCCTGAGAAGAAGCCAGGGTCTCCGACGGGTAAACCTGTTTATAGGGGCCCCCTAACCTGCTACGGTTGTGGGCAGGTGGGACACCAGTTTTATGACCCCCAGTGTCCCAAAAAGGATTCGAATGCACCGCCGCGTGCACCCCCCGTCAGTTGGCGAGTGTAGCCCTGGGAGGGGAGGAAATGGTTGTCCATGGTGGGAGGGGTCCCGCAGAAATGTCCCTGGTCTCGCTAGGAGACATGCAAAAGGTCCCTCCACCCCCTCTGCCTAGTAACATTAGTAAATATAGGCAGTGGGTGACCATTAATGGCCATAGAGTGGAAGCTCTCCGAGACACCGGAGCGAGTGTGACAGCTGTCAAGTGTCACTTGGTGTCCAGAGAGCAGGTGGTTCCCCACGCATTCTACCCTGTGATAGCTGCCGACAACTCCCAGAAAGAGTGTGAGGTAGCTCAGGTTTCCTTTGAATGGGGGGGAGTTTCAGGTACTCTTCAAGTTGCTGTGAGGCCCGCAATGCCTGTCGATTGTCTCCTGGGCAATGATTTGGAAGACTCCCCTTGGGCTAAGGTGGAGAGGGAGACACATTTGAGAATGTTGGGCATGCCAGAGTGGGTGTGTGCAACCACTCGATCGATGACAGCGAGTAAGGGTGTTGATGGGGTCCCGGAGCCTGAAAGTATGGCCCAGGACCCAGCTGTAAAGGGAAGAGGCAGGAGGCGAGGGAAACCGGCCCCCGTAGTTCCCGTGGTCCAGGAGGAGGTAGACCCTGAGGGGGATGCCCTGGAGCCCACAGGGGAACAAATTGCTGAACTGGGAGACCTGCCCGAGCTGACCCATTGGCAGCAGGATGGTGGTCCCGTCAGGGAGGAATTCTGTGCGGAACAGAAAGTGTGCCCTTCTCTTGTGGGCATGAGGCAGCAGGCCTCAGCCCAATCCTCAGGTGATCAGTCAGGGTCACATTTTGTGTACTGGGAGAACGACCTCCTGTATAGCGAGCCTAAGGCTGCTGAGCCTGGGTCAGCCCGTGTGCTGGTGGTACCCCAGCGCTTTAGAGCCTTCTTACTCCGTTTGGCTCATGACGTTCCCTTAGCTGGACATCTGGGGCAGGACAAGACCTATGATAGGCTTGTCACCCATTTTTATTGGCCTCAGATGCGCAGGGATGTAGACATCCATTGTAAGACTTGTCACACTTGCCAGGCAAGTGGGAAAAGCGGAAGGAAGCAGAAGGCTCCCCTCCAACCTTTTCCAGTGGTCAGTACCCCCTTTGACCGGGTGGGTATTGACATTGTTGGGCCCCTGAACCCCAAGACAGCCCTGGGCAACAGGTTCATCCTGGTCTTGGTGGACCATGCCACACGGTACCCGGAAGCCATCCCTCTCCGAACAATGACGGCCCCCGTGGTGGGACGGGCACTGATGGGTGTTTTCTCCCGGATGGGGTTCCCCAGAGAGGTGGTGTCAGACCGAGACACCAACTTCATTTCGAACTATATGAAGTCTCTGTGGAAGGAGTCTGGGGTAACCTACAAGTTCACCACTCCTTACCACCCTCAAGGAAATGGGCTGGTTGAGAGATTCAACCGGACCCTGAAAGGCATGATCATGGGTCTTGAAGAACCAATGAGGCGGAAATGGGACGTCCTCTTGCCATGCCTGTTGTTTGCTTACCGAGAGGTGTCGCAAAAGTCTCTAGGGTTCAGCCCCTTTGAGCTTTTGTACGGTCACCCGGTAAGAGGGTCTTTGAGTCTGGTCAAGGAAGGCTGGGAGCAATCTCCCAGGAAACCTCCCCAGGATGTATACAGCTACATGCTGGGCTTTCGGAACCAGACTCGGCGCTTCAGAGAACTTGCTCAGGCAAATCTGGAGGCCAGCCAGGAGGAGATGAAGCGATGGTACGACCGGAATGCCACTCTGGTAGAGCTTCAGCCTGGTCAAGAAGTGTGGGTCATGTCCCCTGTGGAACCTTGTGCGCTCAAGGACAGGTGGACTGGACCGTTTAAGGTTGTGGAGAAGAAGAGCGATGTCACCTACTTGGTGGACTTGAAATCTCCCAGGAACCCCTTGCGGGTCCTGCATGTCAACCGTTTGAAGCCCCACTTAGAAAGGTCCGAAGTGGGCATGCTCCTAGCTAAAATGGAGGAGGAGAGTGAGCCTCTTCCTGACCTTCTGTGTGCTAAAGAGCAAGACGGGTCAGTGGATGGTGTGGTCCTCTCTGACACACTGACCCTTGAGCAGAAACAGGATTGTCGCCACCTGTTGGGACAATTCCCGGATCTGTTTTCCTTGGTTCCGGGTGTCACTCATTGGTGTGTCCATGACGTTGACATCGGAGACAGCCCTCCTGTGAAGCACAAGGCTTACAGGGTGACTGACAAGGTTAGAGCATACATTAAGGAGGAGGTCTCCAAAATGTTTACGTTAGGGGTGGTTGAGTCCTCTAGCAGTCCTTGGGCCAGCCCAGTGGTCTTGGTCCCGAAGGCTGCAGCGCCTGGTGCTTCACCAGAACTCCGGTTCTGCGTGGATTACCGAGGACTCAATTCGGTCATGAAGACTGACGCGCACCCCATCCCCAGAGCTGATGAGCTCATAGATCGGTTGGGGGCTGCCCGGTACCTTAGTACGTTTGATCTAACGTCTGGGTACTGGCAGATCGCCTTGACTGATGGGGCAAAGAAGAGGTCCGCATTCTCCACACCAGATGGGCTATACCAATTCTGGGTGATGCCCTTTGGGATGAAGAATGCCCCTGCCACCTTCCAGAGGTTGGTCAACCAGGTCTTGGCTGGACTGGAGGATTTCAGTGCCGCCTACCTGGACGACATTGCAGTGTTCAGCGCCAGCTGGGAGGAACACTTGCGCCACCTCCAGGAAGTGTTGTTGGCCCTGCGCGGAGCAGGCCTCACAATCAAAGCCAGTAAGTGCCAGATTGGGCAGGGTTCGGTGGTGTACTTGGGGCACCAAGTAGGGAGCGGCAAGGTTGCCCCCCTGCAACCCAAGATCGATACCATCCTGGCTTGGGCACCGCCCAAAACCAAAACTCAGGTGAGAGCCTTCTTAGGACTCACGGGTTATTACAGGAGGTTTGTCAAGGATTACGGTAACATTGTGCACCCCTTGACTTCGCTGACTTCCAGGAAGCAGCCACGAAACGTGATCTGGACTGATGCCTGTCAAACGGCCTTTGACACCCTGAAAACTGCAATGTGCACAGCACCTATACTCCAGGCACCCGACTTCTCGAAAGAATTTATTGTCCAGACGGACGCTTCAGAGCATGGTGTGGGGGCTGTTCTAGCTCAAGTGAATGAAGAGGGCCGAGACTTGCCAGTAGCCTACATCAGTAGGAGGTTACTTCCCAGGGAAACGAGGTGGAGTGCGATAGAGAGAGAAGCATTTGCTGTGGTCTGGGCGCTGAAGAAGTTGAGACCCTACCTGTTCGGGACTCACTTCCGGGTTCAGAAAGACCACAGGCCCCTCAGATGGTTGATGCAGATGAGGGGTGAGAATCCGAAACTGTTGAGGTGGTCCATTTCCCTACAGGGGATGGACTTTACGGTGGAACACCGCCCTGGTACAGATCACGCCAATGCTGATGGTCTGTCCAGATTTTTCCGCCTTAGTGAAGAGGACTCCCTAGGTCAAGGGTAGTTCTCCCCACATTTCAGCTGGAGGGGACACGTGTTAGACCTGACATCATTGGCTTGAGTCTCTCCTCCATTGTTTCTGTTTGCCTCCACTGTTTTACGATGTTTTGCTGGTATATGCTTTGGGCGCTGTGCCACTGCTGATCAGTGCCACAGCGCAAGTGCTCCCTATGTTAAATTGATGTATCTATTGTATCCATGTTTGGCCTATTTGGTTTACTGTCAGTCCCTAGTCTAGTGCACCAGGAGTGTTGTGCCACCCACAGGAGCGGCCTCGTAAAAGAATGTCTACGGGTCGGTCATTGCGAGACCCACGTGCAGCCTAGTGCTTTCACGCAGGCTGCGCAAGTATACCTACTTGCCAGCCCCTCAAACCTTCCCTTGACTTCATGTTAGTCACCCCTATGGTAGGCCCGCGGGCAGGGTGCATTGTAAGTATAAGGTAGAACACGCCTGACCAAGTTGGCATGTCCTAATAGTGTATTACCGCCATCTTCGTTCTTCACTATTGCGAGGTAGCCTGCTCTCCGTTGGTTAGAATGGGCCGCCGGGATTATTAACGCTATGATCCTAGCTGGCTCGGGGAGCATGGTGCAATGTCGAGTTTGGTATCCCTGAACTCGGGGTTTAATTACGCATCCATTGGTGTGGATGGTTTTTGGACTCTGGGTTTGAAAATAGCACTTTTAGAAAGTGTCTATTTTCTTGTCTAACCATATCTGGTTTCTGCTGGTCTTGCGTGTGTGTGACATGAGCTGGGTGGCTCCACAGGTCTGGATGAATCAGTGTGGGATGAGTGGGACATTTGCGTTGAGAGTAGGGGGAGAATAGTTGCTGATAGCCTGCCCTGCCTGATACAATGCTGGCTCCACCTCCTGCCAAGCGGCTGATGGCTCTGTGCCTGCCATGGACGATCCTAGCCCCACCTCCTGCCAGGAGGCCGATAGCTCTGCTCCTGCCAGTGTCAATGCTTGCTCCACCTCCTGCTGGGTGTCTGAGGGCCCAGCCCTGCTCAGTGAATAGGCCAGGTGCTACTGCCTGGCTCCACCCACAACAGACCTAGGATGTTGGGAAATTCCCCTGCATGGACAAAGGGATCAAAGCCGAAAAGGGGTATAAGAGAAGGATCCCTGAACCAAGAATTTAGATCACTTCTGACAAGGAACCCTGTAACCAAGGACAAGAGGCCTGCCGATCTGAGGACTTGCCTACCCCTTCTGCCAGTGTGCTGTTTGCTGGGGGGAATCCTGCAGTGCTTCTTTATTTTTGCCAAGGAACCAGGAGAGAGGATCTGTGTGTGTACTCTCACGCTTGCTAAGAAAATCTCCAAGGACTGGAAGAGTGCCAGTCTCCTGCTGAAGTCACAGGGCTAAAGGACTTCATCTGCTTAAAGTGCTATTTGCTGGAACCTGTGAATCCAGCACCTCTGAAAGAGCCAGCAATCTCGACGCCGACGGACGTCGCCGAATCCAGCTCGACACCGTGAGTGGCGGCTCAAGTGTCCCGCTTCCTCGACGCCGGCGGCCGGGCCCGATCGACGCCAGCAGCAACGCCAGTGAGTAGTGAGTTCGGCTCCAGCTCCAAGGGACCTCGTGTCTGCACCGCTGCTGATCGCATCGCCTTCGTGCCCTCTCGACGCCGTGAGCGCTGCTCACACTCTGCAACAGCATCATCAACAACGACGCCTGCTGAGGCCTGATCGACACCGACGACGCGACGTCGGATTGCTCGACGCCGCTGATCATCGTGTGCTTCCTTTTCAAGGTACTGTGTTGTTGGGAGTCCGTGTGACTCTGGGCTCCATGTAGCGCTCCTCGCGACCGACGCGGAACCTTTGGATTAACTTTGCCTCGACGTCGTGTAGCCCCCGTGTGGGTTACCCTGTTTTTAAGAACTGTGTTTCCAGGAAGAAGATTTGCTTTGATACTAAAGACTTTGTGCTAAAGACGAAACTACCTTTGAACTATCCTTTTTCCCTTCCCAGAGTATTTATTAAGATTGTGTACATTTTTGTCGTTATTTGGTCTTGTGCTAAGCCTTATATAAAAATACTTATTTTTATAATACTACTGTGTCGTGTCCATTTGTAGTGTATTCACTTTATTACTGTATGTGGTCATAAATGCTTAACACACAGCCTCTGAGATAAGCCTGTCTGCTCTACCAAGCTACCAAGGGGGTGAGCAGGGGTTATCGAAGGGTGTGATCCCCTTGCCCTGACTAGAAAAGGTGTGTCCCTATTTGTCAGAAGTGTATACCTCTGCCAACTAGAGACAGCCGGTTCTAACAGTCGCCAAGATGGCCGCTGACCACGTGGCTAGTGGCCGGGATGGCGCGTCTAGTGGCACAATAAAAAAGGGGCCCACGCAGATCGTGGAGCTGCTGGGGGGCTGATCTTCGGTGCAAGGGCTGCTCGGTGGTGGGGGTTCTCAGTCCCCAAAGCACAACGTCGAGGGTGCCTCGGTTGCTGCGCTGTCAGCTTTTCGGGTGTCTTCCAAGATGGCCGGTCCCACGTCTCTCGGTGCCTCCACGGGTCCCTTCTTTGCAGGGACTGTGGATCGGGCTCTGAGAAGTCTGGGAGTCTGGGTCTTGTCAGGCTCTGGGCTCGGGCTCCGGCGGGAGGCGGCGGCAAAGCAGACGTCGAGTTGCTGGTTGGTGCCTGTGTTCACAGGGTGGCCACTCCTAGGCCACAAGGGAGATTCTCTTCAGTCTTCTGAGCAGCAGAATGTCGAAGTCCAGTCTTCTTCTTTGTTTGAAGTTGATTCAGGATGATCTGCTGTGCAATGGCACTGTTCCCACTCTTATTCCCAATCTGAGGGGTGGATCACCTACTAGGTCCCTCCTCTGGGAGGAACCAGGAAGGGGGGCGGTTACACCCCCTTTCCTTTGTCCAGCTCCTCGCCAGGCCTGGGTCTGGAAAGTCCCAGGACCGGTTTGGACTGGCTTATGCACGGGGACACCGTATGTGCCCCGGGCATGTCTGATTCTATTCAGCCCTGTCCTACCCAATACACAAAACCCTGTCTCGGGTGGTGCTCGCACCTCCCAAGGCAGGAAACCCTTCGTCCAAGCCTCCCTCGCTGGAAGGACTCCCAGCAGCAGGAGGTCAGACTCGTGTCTGTGGTGGCAGCATCCATTTTGTGATGCTGCGGCTCTGGTTAACTTTAACCGGGGTTAAGGCTACACACATGTCGTGTCCCTCTAGAAGGGTGGAATGCTATCCCCATCGACAGAACTGTCGAGGGGATAGTATTCCAATTCGTATGACACCTTACTCGACATGTTTTGATAAAGCCAAACCAAAGATAGCATATAACCGCGAGGATTATAATGCACTTAAGAGTATATGGTATGGCAATATCCCGGAACAGCTTAGGGAGTGGTTCCCGACAGCTGCAGACAGGCTCAGCTCATGCTAGAGCACCATCTCACATATTTCCAAGCACTCTGCCTCCAGGATTGAAGAGGCCTTCCATAGGAGTGGCTGAAAGGAACATATGTGTCCAGTTTAGGTTTAGATACAGGGATACTATATCTAAGTAAGAGGTGATTACACCAACTTACCCCAGCTGAGTGATCAGCCAGTTGTGTCAAATATGGAGGCCAGGCCAGGGGTGGCACAATACATGCTGCAGCCCCTGGTAGGCCTTGGAAACACCTATGCCCTGGGTACCTAGGGTACACTGTTACAGGGGCCAATAAGGTGAACCAGTTCCAATTTGTAATGCACCTAAAGTGCATTGGCAGTAATTTAGAGAGAGAACAGCAGGCTGTGGGTCTGATTAGCAGGCCCACAGCCACATTAAGTCATAAACCAGTGAAGCAAAAAGCAAAAATTTGGGATGACCATAGGATAGCAGACCCTACTCTCCTACACAACCCCCCCCAAACGCAGGGACATTAGACTAACCTTGACCAGTTGTGTCTTCATGTTCTAAGTGGAAGTACCTGGAGAGATCATCTGCGTTGCCATGGTCAGTCCCTGGGTGGTGCTCCACTGTAAAGTCCATCCCCTGTAGGAAAATAAACCACCTGAGTAGTTTGGGGTTTTCACCCTTCATCTGATTAAGCCATAAGAGGGGCTTATGGTCGGTCTGAATCTTGAAGTGAGTGCCAAATAAGTATGGTCTCAACTTCTTCAGGGCCCACACCACAGCAAAGGCCTCCCTCTCAATGGCTGACCAACGTTTCTCTCTGGGGGTCAGCCTTCTGCTAATAAAAGCAATGGGCTGGTCCTGGCCATCTACATTAAGCTGTGAAAGCACTGCTCCCACTCCCAACTCAGAAGCATCTGTTTGGACAATGAACTCTCTTGAGTAGTCAGGACTCTTCAGGATAGGTGCAGAGCACATGGCCTTCTTCAGGTCGTCAAATGCCTTTTGACAGTTTTCTGTCCACTGAACCTTTTTGGGCATCTTTTTAGATGTCAGATCATTAAGGGGAGTCACAATGGACCCATAGTTCTTAACAAACTTCCTGTAGTACCCAGTCAGGCCCAAGAAAGCTCTGACCTGAGTCTGGGTAGTTGGAGGGGACCAGTCCTTGATGGTCTGGATCTTACTCTCCAGTGGTTGAACTTGGCCTCCACCTACAAGGTGGCCCAGGTATACAACCTTGCTCTGCCCTATCTGGCACTTTGTTGCCTTGATAGTGAGGCCTGCCTTTTGCAGAGCCTCAAGCACTTCCTTCAGGTGGACCAGGTGATCCTCCCAGGTGGAGCTAAAGACAGCAATATCATCCAGATAAGCTGCACAAAAGTCATCCAACCCAGTGAGGACTTGATTCACCAACCTTTGGAAGGTGGCAGGTGCATTTTCCAAACCAAAGGGCATTACCACAAATTGATACTGCCCACTAGGGGTAGAAAATGCTGTCTTGGCTTTAGACTCCTCAGCTAACCTGATTTGCCAGTAGGCAGCTGTCAAGTCAAATGTGCTCAAATATTTGGCAGAAGCCAACTTGTCAATGAGCTCATCTGCCCTTGGAATAGGGTGTGCATCTGTCCTGGTGACAGCATTGAGTCCTCTGTAATCCACACAGAACCTCATCTCTCTCTTGCCATCTTTGGTGTGAGGTGTGGGGACCAGAACCACTGGGCTAGCCCAGGGGCTCTCTGAAGGCTCAATGACACCTAATTCCAGCATCTTTTGCACCTCAGTCTTTATACAGTCCCTGACGTGGTCAGGTTGCCTGTAAATCTTGCTCTTTACAGGAAGACTGTCACCAGTGTCCACCACATGGGTACACCAGTTTGTCTGACTGGGTGTCAATGAGAACATATGCCTGTCTGCCTGTAGAACTTGTCTGCAGTCATGTTGCTGATGTTCAGTGAGGCTGCCACCTAAGGCCACACCAACAACTGAGCCATCCTCAGGGTTCTGAGTGAGCAGGTCTGGGAGAGGGTCACTCTCTTCCTCCTGTCCCTCATCTGTAGCCATGAGCAAGCCCATGTCTTCCCTGTTGACATATGCCTTTAGTCTGTTAACATGAAGCACCCTGTGGGGAGACACAGGGGTCCTCTTACAGGGTGCCCAAACAACAATTCAAAGGGGCTGAAGCCAACCCCCTTTTAAGGGACCTCTCTGTAAGCAAACAAAAGGCAGGGCAGTAGGATGTCCCATCTTCGCCTGAGCTTTTCAGGTAATCCTTTAATCATGCCCTTTAGGGTCTTGTTAAATCTCTCAACAAGCCCATTGCATTGTGGATGATAGGGAGTGGTGAACTTGTAGTTGACACCACATTCCTTCCACAGTGCTGTCAAATATCCTGACATGAAGTTGGCACCTCTGTCAGATATTACCTCCTTAGGAAACCCCACTCTGGAGAAAACTCCAAGTAAGGCCCTGGCCACAACAGGAGCTGTTGTGGTCCTAAGTGGAATTGCCTCTGGGTACCTGGTGGCATGGTCCACCACCACCAGTATGAATCTGTGCCCAGATGCTGTAGGGGGATCCATTGGACCTACAATATCAATCCCCACTCTTTCAAAGGGAACCCCCACCACAGGTAGTGGTATTAGGGGGGCCTTTGTGGTTCCACCTGCTTTACCACTGGCTTGGCAGGTTTCACAGGAGCGACAAAACTCCTTGGTGTCTTCAGACATGTGAGGCCAGTGAAAGTGAGGGACAAGCCTGTCCCAGGTCTTATTCTGGCCTAAGTGTCCGGCTAAAGGAATATCATGGGCCAAGGTGAGAAGGAAACCCCTAAATTGCAGATGGATAACCAACCTCCTGGTTGCACCAGGCTTGGGGTCTCTACCCTCTGTGTAAAGGAGTCCTTCATCCCAATAAACTTTATGGGCACCTTGAGCATTCCCAGCAGCCTCAGCAGCAGCCTGCTGTCTGAGGGGTTCAAGAGAAGGACAGGTTAACTGAGCCTGCCCCAAGTCTGCCCTACAAGGTCCCCCTGTCCCCAGAAACTCAACCTGATCAGGTTCAAGTTCTTCAGATACAGTTCCTTCAGGGGTCTCAAGACCAGCTTCCTGTGAAGCTTGATCCTCACTTGCAGGCAGTTGGGAAAGCACAGCCTTAACCCTCCTGTTCTTCTTCTTGGAAGGTGCTTGGTCCATTGTTCCAGGATCCAAGACCTGAGGTTCAGAGAGGCACTTTTTGGCCTGTGACCTGGTCACAGCAAGGACATGTGATGATATCCCTAACATCTCTGCATGAGTCCTGTACTCAACTTCTGACCATAGAGAGTTCTCCAGGTCATTGCCCAACAAACATT
This sequence comes from Lissotriton vulgaris, assembly GCF_964263255.1. NCBI lineage: Eukaryota > Metazoa > Chordata > Amphibia > Caudata > Salamandridae > Lissotriton > Lissotriton vulgaris. Next base: position 454,647,688 of record NC_141696.1, on the reverse strand, counting down.
CTACTGGGAGATCAGCACTAACCACAACTCTTTTTAGGCCAGTTACCCCTCCCCAGGAAAAGTTAACAAGTGCCACACTATGTGTAGTAGTGACATTGCTGGCATTGGTCACAAGGTAATTATCACCTGGCATGTATTGTCCAGGGTCCACAAAGTTAGGTGTCACCATAGTGACACTGGCACATGTGTCCCTGTAAGCTTGAGCCACTTTGTTATTAATCAAAGGCGTCTGTCTGTATTTGCCCAGGTTACTGGGACTGATGTCAGGGGTCAAATCTATGTCACCTTCACAAATCAGAACAGCCTGTGTAAGGGTTCTGACTAGGTCAGAATCTCCTTCAGTTCCCAAGGTGATACCCACTACCCAATTGGTTTGTGGACCAGCACTGCTAGCTGTACTAGTGGGTGCAGTTGCCTTAGGGGCTGCAGTGCTGGGGGCTCCACCCTTTTTACACTCACTTGTCCAGTGAGAGGTGTTTTTACAAGTTTTACACCAGGGTTTCTTCTGACCTTCTTTCTTCTTCTTCTTGGAAGTTTGGGACCCACCCTCTGTATCATTTTGGGGCACTGTTGAAGACTTCTCGTCTTTAGCTTTCTGCTCCCCACCCTTCTGGTCTGTTTCCTTCTGGTCACCACCCTGGTTCTGGTTCTTTTGCTTAACTCTGGTTCTTATCCATTTATCTGCCCTCTTTCCCAATTCTTGGGGAGAGGTCAAATCTGAGTCAACCAAATGTTGATGCAACTGCTGGTTCTGACAATTATTTAAAATTTGTTCTCTCATCAGCAAATTATACAATCCTTCATAGTCTGTAACCTTGCTTCCCAGCAACCATTCCTCCAGAGCCTTAGTGGCACACTCAACAAATTCAGACCAGTCCTGAGTCTGTGTCTTCTGGGTATCTCTGAACATTAACCTGTACTGTTCAGTGGTTAAGCCTAACCCATCAATCAGAGCACTCTTCAGGACCAGGTAGTTTCTAGAATCCCCATCACTAACTGTGAGGAGTTTGTCTCGGCCTCTACCTTCAAAGGAGAGCCACAAGATTGCTGCCCACTGCTCCTGAGGGATCTGCTGTACTCTGCAGGCTCTCTCCATTGCAGTTATCCATTTATGGATGTCATCCCCAGCTTTGTAGGGGGGCACAATCTTACTCAGGTTTCTGTTATCAAAAGACCTGTCTTTATCCTTGTGGATATTGCTGCCACCAGTGGGTTCTATTACCCCACTCTCTCTAGGCTGTCTTGCTCTAGCAAGTTTCTCCTGGGCCGGGGCAACCTCTAATTCTTGCCTCTGGATCCTAAGCTCAGCCTCTCTCATCTTGGCCTCATGTTCCCTTCTCTGAGGGCTAGTCATCTCCCTTCTGGAGTGACCATGAGAGCCTCTAGAAGCATGGGAGTTGTTAGAGTCACCTGAGTGAGTCCTTCTCCTCCTAGGCTTCTGGTTAAGTCCACCTGGGGGTCTGAATGGGTTGTTACCAGATTCAGTCCCAAATAGGCTTAAGTTAGCCTGGTTCAGTCTACTGACCAGCACCTGACTATTTCTGTCATCATCTGACTCACTGCTCCCCCCTTCTGTCTCTTCTTCCTCTTCCTCTTCCTCATCTCCCTGAGGAGCTCCAGTGATGGGGGCTTCCTCATCTACTAGGATGATAGGGACAGGGGTTTCTACAGTGTCATCCTCAGAAGGATGGCCTCCTTCAGCATCCTCTGTGGGGTCTGCTTTAGAGGTCTTTAGAGTCTCAGATTGATCCAAGATCTCTCTAAGGTGGTCTGTGGTAGGGGAAGGCCCTGTCCTCAGACCCCTTAAGACACAAAGCTGTCTTAATTCCTTAAAGGAAAAAATAGCAAATTTGGATGGTGCCCTTGGAGGGTCCCTCTCAACAGGGATGTTCCCAGTGGAACCCTCTGCTCCAGACATTGCTCTAGTGTGGGTGGATGTGTTGCAATCTACCTACACTGGTGTTTACCTACTAAACCTATCTAGTAGTTGTAGTCAGGGTGTGCTACTCCCTTTGCTCTACAACAACTAAGTGCAGTAGAACTTAAGTATACTAGTCTTGTTTTATATGTACCTAGCAGGTACCTGTATGATCTTGCAAATGATAATCTTAAAGATTGTAATGGTAAAACAACAGCAAGCTCAGATCCCAATCCGCTGCTCACCAATGTGAGAAGTTCGCCTGGTATATAATGCTCACTAATTCTAGTGATCACTTTGTACCATGCCAAGCAACCCTTATGATGATTGGTTGTAATTCAACCTTGTAGACCAGTTATCCTAGTGGTAACGTGGACAAAGCAGTCTTAGGCTAAACTCTGAAAGGCATGTGAAGCCAGCTGTATTACCATACACAACCCCCTTGAATACCAAATGAAAGGACACCACACAGATATATATTGAAAATATATATTGATTTATTAACTATAAAATCCCCTGGACTCTTTATGAGCACAGAAGCACAAGCGTTAAATCACAAGACAGTTTAAAATACACAAAAGTTGCACAATATGGATGAGCCCTAGGGGCCGCCTAAACCATATACTAAGAAAGTGGTATAAGAGATACCAATCGGAAAGGGAACAGGCCTAGGGCCTTGGGAATCGCTGGAGCTATTTGAGACTAGCAATGATTAAGTCGGGAAAGGCCCGCGGGACTCGGGTGCAGTGTCTAAAGTGCACGCACTTTCCAATGTAAAGTCTATGGTGCGTAAAAAGTACAAAGTTAGTTAGTTCGGAACCTTCCGAGTGACCTAGAATGCTTAAACTTAAGACACAGGCCCTTGAGATGTGTACCAGTATAGGAACACTGGCGGAGCTGAGTTACCTCACCCACAGGAAGCGGGTGCACAGGGTCGAAGTAGTGTCGGGTTTCGTCACGCTGGTCGATGGTGCTTGAGCTGAAGATGCTGCAGGCGGCTCGATGTGAAGAGTTCCGGTGGATCCAAGGGTGGATCTGAAGATGTGAAGACCTGAAAGCAGAGGGGACAATGTTCAAAGTCACTAGCCAGTGACTACCGTGGAACCAGATTGGAACCAGGCGATGTTGGGTGCAAACAGGCGTTGAGGTGTAGCTTCTCTCTGCAGCTACGTGGACACCGGGGGTCGAGGACGTCCAGGAGTCAGTCACGAGCTGTCCTACGCAGGCTTCTCGCTGTTGGCGGTGTCAGTTACTTGATTGTAGCAAACAAGCCTTGGCTAATGCAAGCCACGCAGGAATGAAGAAAGGCTTGTTACTCAGACCAGCAAGGTCAGAGCAGGGGCTCCTTTTTACAGCAGCTAGGGCAAGTCTGGTGAAACTAGACCCGCAGTGTAGTTTGTAGTTGTAGTCGCCAAGATGGCCGCTGACCACGTGGCTAGTGGCCGGGATGGTGCGTCGAGTGGCACAATGCAAAAGGGCCCCATGCAGATCGTGGAGATGCTGGGGGGCTGATATTCGGTGCAAGGGCTGCTCGGTGGTTGGGGTTCTCAGTCCTCAAAGCACAACATCGAGGGTGCCTTGGTTGCTGCGCTGTCAGCTTTTTGGGTGTCTTCCAAGATGGCCGGTCCCACGTCTCTCGGTACCTCCACGGGTCCCTTCTTTGCAGGGACTGTGGATCAGGCTCTGAGAAGTCTGGGAGTCTGGGTCTTGTCAGGCTCTGGGCTCGGGCTCCGGCGTGAGGCGGCGGCAAAGCAGACGTCGAGTTGCTGGTTGGTGCCTGTGTTCACAGGGTGGCCACTCCTAGGCCACAAGGGAGATTCTCTTCAGTCTTCTGAGCAGGAGAATGTCGAAGTCCAGTCTTCTTCTTTGTTTAAAGTTGATTCAGGATGATCTGCTGTGCAATGGCACTGCTCCCACTCTTATTCCCAATCTGAGGGGTGGATCACCTACTAGGTCCCTCCTCTGGGAGGAACCAGGAAGGGGGGCGGTTACACCCCCTTTCCTTTGTCCAGCTCCTCGCCAGGCCTGGGTCTGGAAAGTCCCAGGACCGGTTTGGACTGGCTTATGCACGGGGACACCTTGTGTGCCCCGGGCATGTCTGATTCTATTCAGCCCTGTCCTACCCAATACACAAAACGCTGTCTGGGGTGGTGCTCGCACCTCCCAAGGCAGGAAACCCTTTGTCCAAGCCTCCCTCGCTGGAAGGACTCCCAGCAGCAGGAGGTCAGACTCGTGTCTGTGGTGGCAGCATCCATTTTGTGATGCTGAGGCTCTGGTTAACTTTAACCGGGGTTAAGGCTACACACATGTTGTGTCCCTCTAGAAGGGTGGAATGCTATCCCCGTCGACAGAACTGTCGAGGGGATAGTATTCCAATTCGTATGACACCTTACTCGACATGTTTTGATAAAGCCAAACCAAAGATAGCATATAACCGCGAGGATTATAATGCACTTAAGAGTATATGGTATGGCAATATCCCGGAACAGCTTAGGGAGTGGTTCCCGACAGCTGCAGACAGGCTCAGCTCATGCTAGAGCACCATCTCACATATTTCCAAGCACTCTGCCTCCAGGATTGAAGAGGCCTTCCATAGGAGTGGCTGATAGGAACCTATGTGTCCAGTTTAGGGTTAGATACAGGGATACTATATCACAGTAAGAGGTGATTACACCAACTTACCCCAGCTGAGTGATCAGCCAGTTGTGTCAAATATGGAGGCCAGGCCAGGGGTGGCACAATACATGCTGCAGCCCCTGGTAAGCCTTGGAAACACCTATGCCCTGGGTACCTAGGGTACACTGTTACAGGGGCCAATAAGGTGAACCAGTTCCAATTCGTAATGCACCTAAAGTGCATTGGCAGTAATTTAGAGAGAGAACAGCAGGCTGTGGGTCTGATTACCAGGCCCACAGCCACATTAAGTCATAAACCAGTGAAGCAAAAAGCAAAAATTTGGGGTGACCATAGGATAGCAGACCCTACTCTCCTACAAGCTTGACTCCAGTGGTGTGAAGAGCATGGGACTCACGGCTGAGCATACCCATCCCACTCAGAGTGACTAATGCAAAAACAACAGTTGATGGACAGAATGTAGAATAATGTCATACATTCACCCCAGTACAGAGATCTGGGCCTAAAGACATCATTTTTTGCACTCCACACGACCCCAATTCAGACATGGCCATATGCAAATCAGCCTTGACCCTGTGCCTCTTGGGAACAGTCCAGCCAGAACTGCCAAGCCATGACTTTCCTGGACCAGAATCAAGCATCCTAGGACCGGTTTCTGGCTATCAGCCGTCTTCAGCCAGGATAGCTTGAATTCAGTGGTGTGGAGAGCATGGAACTCACGTCTGAGCATACCGATCCCAATCGGGGTGACAAATGCAAAAACAACAGTTGATGGACAGAATGCAGAACAATGTCATACATTAACCCCAGTACAGAGATCTGGGCCTAAATCCATTGTTTTATGCACTCCACACCACCCGAGTCAGACATGGCCAAATGCAAATCGGCCTTGACCCTGTGCCTCATGGGAACAGTCCAGCCCGAACTGCCAATCCATGTCTTTCTTGGACCGGAATCAAGTTTCCTAGGACCGGTTTCTGGCTATCAGCCGTCTTCAGCCAGGATAGCTTGACTCCAGTGGTGTGGAGAGCATAGGACTCACGTCTGAGCATACCGATCCCACTCGGGGTGACAAATGCAAAAACAACAGTTGATGGACAGAATGCAGAACAATGTCATACATTCACTCAAGTACAGAGATCTGGGCCTAAATCCATTGTTTCTTGCACTCCACACCACCCCAGTTCAGTCATGGCCAAATGCAAATCAGCCTTGACCCTGTGCCTCATGGGAACAGTCCAGCCCGAACTGCCTAGCCATGTCCTTCCTGGACCGGATTCAAGCATCCTAGGACTGGTTTCTGGCTATCAGCCGTATTCAGCGAGGATAGCTTGACTCCAGTGGTGTGGAGAGCATGGGACTCACTTCTGAGCCTACCCATCCCACTCTGGGTGACAAATGCAAAAACAACAGTTGATGGACAGAATGCAGAACAATGTCAAACATTCACCCAAGTACAGAGATCTGGGCCTAAATCCATCGTTTTTTTGCACTCCACACCACCTCAGAATCAGACATGGCCAAATGCAAATCAGCCTTAACCCTGTGCCTCATGGGAACAGTCCAGCCCGAACTGCCAAGCCATGTCTTTCCTGGACCGGAATCAAGAATCCTAAGACCGGTTTCTGGCTATCAGCCGTCTTCAGCCAGGATAGCTTGACTCCAGTGGTATGAAGAGCATGGGACTCACGTCTGAGCATACCCATCCCACTCGGAATGATGAATGCAAAAACAACAGTTGATGGACAGAATGTAGAATAATGTCATACATTCACCCCAGTACAGAGATCTGGGCCTAAAGACATCATTTTTTGCACTCTACACCACCCCAGTTTAGACATGGCCATATGCAAATCAGCCTTGACCCTTTGCCTCTTGGGAACAGTCCAGCCAGAACTGCCAAGCCATGTCTATCCTGGACCGGAATCAAGCATCCTAGGACCGGTTTCTGGCTATCAGCCGTCTTCAGCCAGGATAGCTTGACTCCAGTGGTGTGGAGAGCATGGGACTAACTTCGGAGCATACCCATCCCACTCGGGGTGACAAATGCAAAAACAACAGTTGATGGGCAGAATGAAGAACAATGTCATACATTCACCCCAGTACAGAGATCTGGGCCTAAATCCATCGTCTTTTGCACTCCACACCCCAGTTCAGACATGGCCATATGCAAATCAGCCTTGACCCTGTGCCTCATGGGAACAGTCCAGCCCGAACTGCCAAGCCATGTCTTTCCTGGACCGGAATCAAGCATCCTAGGACCGGTATCTGGCTTTCAGCCATCTTCAACCAGGATACCTTGACTCCAGTGGTGTGGAGAGCATGGGACTCACATCTGAGGGTACCCATCCCACTCGGATTGACAAATGCAAAAACAACAGTTGAAGGACAGAATGTAGAACAATGTCATACATTCACCGCAGTACAGAGATCTGGGCCTAAAGACATAATTGTTTGCACTCTACACCACCCCAGTTCAGACATGGCCATATGCAAATCAGCCTTGACCCTGTGCCTCATGGGAACAGTCCAGCCCGAACTGCCAAGCCATGTCGTTCCTGGACCGGATTCAAGCATCCTAGGACTGGTTTCTGGCTATCAGCCGTCTTCAGCCAGGATAGCTTGACTCCAGTGGTGTGGAGAGCATGGGACTAACGTCTGAGCATACCCATCCCACTCGGGCTGACAAATGCAGAAACAACAGTTTATGGACAGAATGAAGAACAATGTCATACATTCACCCCAGTACAGAGATCTGGGCCTAAATCCGTCATCTTTTGCACTCCACACGACCCCAGTTCAGACATGGCCATATGCAAATCAGCCTTGACCCTGTGCCTCATGGGAACAGTCCAGACCGAACTGCCAAGCCATGTCTTTCCTGGACCGGAATCAAGCATCCTAGGACCGGTATCTGGCTTTCAGCCATCTTCAACCAGGATACCTTGACTCCAGTGGTGTGGAGAGCATGGGACTCACATCTGAGCATACCCATCCCACTCGGGGTGACAAATGCAAAAACAACAGTTGATGGACAGAATGCAGAACAATGTCAAACATTCACCCAAGTACAGAGATCTGGGCCTAAATCCATCGTTTTTTGCACTCCACACCACCCCAGTTCAGACATGGCCATATGCAAATCAACCTTGACCCTGTGCCTCTTGGGAACAGTCCAGCCAGAACTGCCAAGCCATGTCTTTCCTGGACCGGAATCAAGCATCCTAGGACCGGTTTCTGGCTATCAGCCATCTTCAGCTAGGATAGCTTGAATCCAGTGGTGTGGAGAGCATGGAACTCACGTCTGAGCATACCCATCCCAATCGGGGTGACAAATGCAAAAACAACAGTTGATGGACAGAATGCAGAACAATGTCATACATTCACCCCAGTACAGAGATCTGGGCCTAAATCCATCGTTTTATGCACTCCACGCCACCCCAGTCAGACATGGCCAAATGCAAATCAGCCTTGACCCTGTGCCTCACGGGGACAGTCCAGCCCGATCTGCCAAGCCATGTCTTACTTGGACCGGAATCAAGTTTCCTAGGACCGCTTTTTGGCTATCAGCCGTCTTCAGCCAGGATAGCTTGACTCCAGTGGTGTGGAGAGCATGGGACTCACGTCTGAGCATACCGATCCCACTCGGGGTGACAAATGCAAAAACAACAGTTGATGGATAGAATGCAGAACAATGTCATACATTCACCCAAATACAGAGATCTGGGCCTAAATCCATCGTTTCTTGCACTCCACACCACCCCAGTTCAGTCATGGCCAAATGCAAATCAGCCTTGACCCTGTGCCTCATGGGAACAATCCAGCCCGAACTGCCAATCCATGTCGTTCCTGGACCGGATTCAAGCATCCTAGGACTAGTTTCTGGCTATCAGCCGTATTCAGCCAGGATAGCTTGACTCCAGTGGTGTGGAGAGCATGGGACTCACATCTGAGCATACCAATCCCACTCGGGGTGACAAATGCAAAAACAACAGTTGATGGACAGAATGAAGAACAATGTCATACATTCACCCCAGTACAGAGATCTGGGCCTAAATCCATCGTCTTTTGCACTCCACACGACCCCAGTTCAGACATGGCCATATGCAAATCAGCCTTGACCCTGTGCCTCATGGGAACAGTCCAGCCCGAACTGCCAAGCCATGTCTTTCCTGGACCGGAATCAAGCATCCTAGGACCGGTATCTGGCTTTCAGCCATCTTCAACCAGGATACCTTGACTCCAGTGGTGTGGAGAGCATGGGACTCACATCTGAGCATACACATCCCACTCGGGGTGACAAATGCAAAAACAACAGTTGATGGACAGAATGCAGAACAATGTCAAACATTCACCCAAGTACAGATATCAGGGCCTAAATCCATCGTTTTTTACACTCCACACCACCCCAGTTCAGACATGGTCAAATGCAAATCAGCCTTGACCCTGTGCCTCATGGGAACAGTCCAGCCCAAACTGCCAATCCATGTCTTTCCTGGACCGGAATGAAGCAGCCTAGGACCGGTTTCTGGCTATCAGCCGTTTTCGGCCAGGATAGCTTGACTCCTGTGGTGTGGAGAGCATGGGACTCACGTCTGATCATACCCATCCCTTTTGGGGTGAAAACTGCAAAAACAACAGTTGATGGACAGAATGCAGAACAATGTCATACATTCACCCCAGTACAGAGATCTGGGCCTGAATCCACTGTTTTTTTGCACTCCACACCGCCCCAGTTCAGACATGGCCAAATGCAAATCAGACTTGACCCTGTGCCTCATGGGAACAGTCCAGCCCAAACTGCCAAGCCATGTCTTTCCTGGACCGTAATCAAGTTTCCTAGGACCGGTTTCTGGCTATCAGCCGTCTTCAGCCAGGATAGCTTGACTCCAGTGGTGTGGAGAGCATGGGACTCACGTCTGAGCATACCGATCCCACTCGGGTGACAAATGCAAAAACAACAGTTGATGGATAGAATGCAGAACAATTTCATACATTCACCCAAGTACAGAGATCTGGGCCTAAATCCATCGTTTCTTGCACTCCACACCACCCCAGTTAAGTCATGGCCAAATGCAAATCAGCCTTGACCCTGCGCCTCATGGGAACAATCCAGCCCGAACTGCCAAGCCATGTCGTTCCTGGACCGGATTCAAGCATTCTAGGACTAGTTTCTGGCTATCAGCCGTATTCAGCCAGGATAGCTTGACTCCAGTGGTGTGGAGAGCATGGGACTCACGTCTGATCATACCCATCCCACTTGGGGTGACAACTGCAAAAACAACAGTTGATGGACAGAATGCAGAACAATGTCATACATTCACCCCAGTACAGAGATCTGGGCCTGAATCCATTGTTTTTTTGCACTCCACACCACCCCAGTTCAAACATGGCCAAATGCAAATCAGCCTTGACCCTGTGCCTCATGGAAACAGTCCAGCCCGAACTGCCAAGCCATGTCGTTCCTGGACCGGATTCAAGCATCCTAGGACTGGTTTCTGGCTATCAGCCGTATTCAGCCAGGATAGCTTGACTCCAGTGGTGTGGAGAGCATGGGACTCAGATCTGAGCATACCCATCTCACTCGGGGTGAAAAAATGCAAAAAAAACAGTTGATGGACAGAATGCAGAACAATGTCATACATTCACCCAAGTACAGAGATGTGGGCCTAAATCCATCGTTTCTTGCACTCCACACCACCCCAGTTCAGTCATGGCTAAATGCAAATCAGCCTTGACCCTATGCCTCATGGGAACAATCCAGCCCGAACTGCCAAGCCATGTCGTTCCTGGACCGGAATCAAGCATCCTAAGACCGGTTTCTGGCTATCAGCCGTCTTCAGCCAGGATAGCTTGACTCCCGTGGTGTGAAGAGCATGGGACTCACGTCTGAGCATACCCATCCCATTCGGGGTGACAAATGCAAAAACAACAGTTGATGGATAGAATGCAGAACAATGTCATACATTCACCCAAGTACAGAGATCAGGGCCTAAATCCATCGTTTTTTGCACTCCACACCACCCCAGTTCAGACATGGTCAATTGAAAATCAGCCTTGACCCTGTGCCTCATGGGAACAGTCCAGCCTAAACTGCCAATCCATGTCTTTCCTGGACCGGAATGAAGCAGCCTAGGACCTGTTTCTGGCTATCAGCCGTTTTCGGCCAGGATAGCTTGACTCCAGTGGCGTGGAGAGCATGGAACTCACGTCTGAGCATACCCATCCCAATCGGGGTGACAAATGCAAAAACAACAGTTGATGGATAGAATGCAGAACAATGTCAAACATTCACCCAAGTAGAGAGATCTGGGCCTAAATCCATCGTTTTTTGCACTCCACACCACCCCAGTTCAGACATGGCCAAATGCAAATCAGCCTTGACCCTGTGCCTCTTGGGAACAGTCCAGCCCGAACTGCCATGTCATGTCTTTCCTGGACCGGAATCAAGCATCCTAAGACCGGTTTCTGGCTATCAGCCGTCTTCAACCAGGATACCTTGACTCCAGTGGTGTGGAGAGCATGGGACTCACGTCTGAGCATACCCATCCCACTCGGGGTGACAAATGCAAAAACAACAGTTGAAGGACAGAAAGTAGAATAATGTCATACATTCACCCCAGTACAGAGATCTGGGCCTAAAGACATCATTTTTTGGACTCTACACCACCCCAGTTCAGACATGGCCATATGCAAATCAGCCTTGACCCTGTGCCTCATTGGAACAGTCCAGCCAGAACTGCCAAGCCATGTCTTTCCTGGACCAGAATCAAGCATCCTAGGACCGGTTTCTGGCTATCAGCTGTCTTCAGCCAGGACAACTTGACCGCAGTGGTGTGGAGAGCATGGGACTCAGGTCTGAGCATACCCATCCCACTCGGGGTGACAAATGCAAAAACAACAGTTGATGAACAGAATGCAGAACAATGTCATACATTCACCCCAGTACATAGATCTGGGCCTGAATCCATTGTTTTTTTGGACTCCACACCACCCCAGTTCAGACATGGCCATATGCAAATCAGCCTTGACTCTGTGCCTCATGGGAACCGTCCAGCCAGAATTGCCAAGCCATGTCTTTCCTGGACCGGAATCAAGCATTCTAGGACCGGTTTCTGGCCATCAGCCATCTTCAGCCAGGATAGCTCGACTCCAGTGGTGTGGAGAGCATGGGACTCACGTCTGAGCATACCGATCCCACTCGGGGTGACAAATGCAAAAACAACAGTTGATGGATATAATGCAGAACAATGTCATACATTGACCCAAGTACATTGATCTGGGCCTAAATCCATCGTTTTATGCAGTCCACACCACCCCAGTCAGACATGGCCAAATGCAAATCAGCCTTGACCCAGTGCCTCATGGGAACAGTCCAGCCCGAACTGCCAAGCCATGTCTTTCCTGGACCGGAATAGAGTTTCCTAGGACCGGTTTCTGGCTATCAGCCGCCTTCAACCAGGATAGTTTGACTCCAGTGGTGTGGACAGCATGGGACTAATGTCTGAGCATACCCATCCCACTCGGTGTGACAAATGCAAAAACAAAAGTTGATGGACAGAATGTAGAACAATGTCATACATTCTCCTCAGTACAGAGATATGGGCCTAAAGACATCATTTTTTGAACTCTACACCACCCCTGTTCAGACATGGCCATATGCAAATCAGCCTTGACCCTGTGCCTCATGTGAACAGTCCAGCCCAAACTGCCAAGCCATGTCGTTCCTGGACCGGATTCAAGCATCTTAGGACTGGTTTCTGGCTATCAGCCGTATTCAGCCAGGATAGCTTGACTCCAATGGTGTGGAGAGCATGGGACTCATATCTGAGCATACCCATCCCACTCGGGGTGACAAATGCAAAAACAACAGTTGATGGACAGAATGTAGAACAATGTCAAACATTCACCCAATTAGAGAGATCTGGGCCTAAATCCATCGTTTTTTGCACTCCACACCACCCCAGTTCAGACATGGCCAAATGCAAATCAGCCTTGACCCTGTGCCTCATGGGAACAGTCCAGCCCGAACTGCCAAGCCATGTCTTTCCTGGACCGGAATCAAGAATCCTAGGACCGGTATCTGGCTTTCAGCCATCTTCAACCAGGATACCTTGACTCCAGTGGTGTGGAGAGCATGGGACTCACGTCTGAGCATACCCATCCCACTCGGGGTGACAAATGCAAAAACAACAGTTGAAGGACAGAAAGTAGAACAATGTCATACATTCACCCCAGTACAGAGATCTGGGCCTAAAGACATCATTTTTTGCACTCTACACCACCCCAGTTCAGACATGGCCATATGCAAATCAGCCTTGACCCTGTGCCTCATTGGAACAGTCCAGCCAGAACTGCCAAGCCATGTCTTTCCTGGACCAGAATCAAGCATCCTAGGACCGGTTTCTGGCTATCAGCTGTCTTCAGCCAGGACAACTTGACCGCAGTGGTGTGGAGAGCATGGGACTCAGGTCTGAGCATACCCATCCCACTCGGGGTGACAAATGCAAAAACAACAGTTGAAGGACAGAAAGTAGAACAATGTCATACATTCACCCCAGTACAGAGATATGGGCCTAAAGACATCATTTTTTGCACTCTACACCACCCCAGTTCAGACATGGCCATATGCAAATCAGCCTTGACTCTGTGCCTCATGGGAACAGTCCAGCCAGAATTGCCAAGCCATGTCTTTCCTGGACCGGAATCAAGCATTCTAGGACCGGTTTCTGGCCATCAGCCATCTTCAGCCAGGATAGCTCGACTCCAGTGGTGTGGAGAGCATGGGACTCACGTCTGAGCATACCGATCCCACTCGGGGTGACAAATGCAAAAACAACAGTTGATGGATACAATGCAGAACAATGTCATACATTGACCCAAGTACATTGATCTGGGCCTAAATCCATCATTTTATGCATTCCACACCACCCCAGTCAGACATGGCCAAATGCAAATCAGCATTGACCCAGTGCCTCATGGGAACAGTCCAGCCCGAACTGCCAAGCCATGTCTTTCCTGGACCGGAATAGAGTTTCCTAGGACCGGTTTCTGGGTATCAGCCGCCTTCAACCAGGATAGCTTGACTCCAGTGGTGTGGACAGCATGGAACTAATGTCTGAGCATACCCATCCCACTCGGTGTGACAAATGCAAAAACAAAAGTTGATGGACAGAATGTAGAACAATGTCATACATTCACCCCAGTACAGAGATATGGGCCTAAAGACATCATTTTTTGAACTCTACACCACCCCTGTTCAGACATGGCCATATGCAAATCAGCCTTGACCCTGTGCCTCATGGGAACAGTGCAGCCAGAACTGCCAAGCCAAGTCTTTCCTGGACCGGTATCAAGCATACTAGGACCGGTTTCTGGCTATCAGCCGTCTTCAGCGAGGATAGCTTGACTCCAGTGGTGTGGAGAGAATGGGACTCACGTTTGAGCATACCCATCCCACTCGGGGTGACAAATGCAAAAAAAACAGTTGATGGACAGAATGCAGAACAATGTCATACATTCACCCCAGTACAGAGATCTGAGCCTAAATCCATCATTGTATGCACTCCACACCACCCCAGTCAGACATGGCCATATGCAAATCAGCCTTGACCCTGTGCCTCATGGGAACAGTCCAGCCAGAACTGCCAAGCCATGTCTTTCCTGGACCGGAATCAAACATCCTAGGACCGGTATCTGGCTCTCAGCCGTCTTTAGCCAGGATAGCTTGACTCCAGTGGTGTGAAGAGCATGCGACTCACATCTGAGCATACCCATCTCACTCGGGGTGACAAATGCAAAAACAACAGTTGATGGACAGAATGCAGAACAATGTCATACATTCACCCCAGTACAGAGATCTGGGCCTAAATCCATCATTTTTTGCACTCCACACCACCCCAGTTCTGACATGGCCAAATGCAAATCAGCCTTGACCCTGTGCCTCATGGGAACAGTCCAGCCCGAACTGCCAAGCCATGTCTTTCCTGGACCGGATTCAAGCATCCTAGGACTGGTTTCTGGCTATGAGCCGTATTCAGCCAGGAGAGCTTGACTCCAGTGGTGTGGAGAGCATGGGACTCACATCTGAACATACCCATCCCACTCGGGGTGACAAATGCAAAAACAACAGTTGATGGACAGAATGCAGAACAATGTCAAACATTCACCCAAGTACAGAGATCTGGGCCTAAATCCATCGTTTTTTGCACTCCACACCACCCCAGTTCAGACATGGCCAAATGCAAATCAGCCTTGACCCTGTGCTTCATGGGAACAGTCCTGCCCGAACTGCCAAGCCATGTCTTTCCTGGACCGGAATCAAGTTTCCTTGGACCGGTTTCTGGCTATCAGCCGCCTTCAGCCAGGATAGCTTGACTCCAGTGATGTGGAGAGCATGGGACTCACATCTGAGCATACCGATCCCACTCGGGGTGACAAATGCAAAAACAACAGTTGATGGACAGAATGCAGAACAATATCATACATTCACCCAAGTACAGAAATCCGGGCCTTTCCCATTGTTTCCTGCACTCCACACCACCCCAGTTCAGACATGGCCAAATGCAAATCAGCCTTGACCCTGTGCCTCATGGAAACAGTCCAGCCCGAACTGCCAAGCCATGTCTTTCCTGGACCGGAATCAAGTTTCCTAGGACCGGTTTCTGGCTATCAGCCATCTTCAGCCAGGATAGCTTGACTCCAGTGGTGTGGACAGCATGGGACTAACGTCTGAGCATACCCATCCCACTCGGGGTGACAAATGCAAAAACAACAGTTGATTGACAGAATAAAGAACAATGTCATACATTCACCCCAGTACAGAGATCTGGGCCTAAATCCATCGTCTTTTGCACTCCACACCTCCCCAGTTCAGACATGGTCATATGCACATAAGCCTTGACCCTGTTCCTCATGGGAACAGTCCAGCCCGAATTGCCAAGCCATGTCTTTCCTAGACCAGAATCAAGCATCCTAGGACCGGTATCTGGCTATCAGCCATCTTCAGCCAGGATAGCTTGACTCCAGTGGTGTGGAGAGCATGGGACTCACTTCTGAGCATACCGATCCCACTCGGGGTGACAAATGCAAAAACAACAGTTGATGGAAAGAATGCAGAACAATGTCATACATTCACCCAAGTACAGAGATATGGGCCTAAATCCATTGTTTTTTGCACTCCACACCACCCCAGTTCAGTCATGGCCAAATGCAAATCAGCCTTGACACTGTGCCTCATGGGAACAGTCCAGCCCGAACTGCCAAGCCATGTCTTTCCTGGACCGGATTCAAGCATCCTAGGACTGGTTTCTGGCTATCAGCCGTATTCAGCCAGGATAGCTTGACTCCAGTGGTGTGGAGAGCATGGGACTCACATCTGAGCATACCCATCCCACTCGGGGTGACTAATGCAAAAACAACAGTTGATGGACAGAATGCACAACAATGTCAAACATTCACCCAAGTACAGAGATCTGGGCCAAAATCCATTGTTTTTTGCACTCCACACCACCCCAGTTCAGACATGGTCAAATGCAAATCAACCTTGACCCTGTGCCTCATGGGAACAGTCCAGCCCGACCTGCCAAGCCATGTCTTTCCTGGACCGGTTTCTGGCTATCAGCCATCTTCAGCCAGGATAGCTTGACTCCAATGGTGTGGAGAGCATGGGACTCACTTCTGAGCATACCCATCCCACTCGGGGTGACAAATGCAAAAACAACAGTTGATCGACAGAATGCAGAACAATGTCATACATTCACCCCAGTACAGAGATCTGGGCTTAAATCCATAGTTTTTTTGCACTCTGAAGTTTGCTCCCAGCATTTTTAAGCTCCCACCAGCTGGGATGGGACTTTGTGCTTGCTCTTGCTTGGCAGGAGCTTTAAAATTGCACCTGACAAGCGACAGCAGACATTGTTTTCCCCGCCTGCATCAGTGCAGGAAGGGAAACTGCTATGTCCTAGGGGTGTGCACCTCGGACCTAGCAGGAGCCGGCCCTGGGGGATGGGGTCCCAAGGGATATTGAAGCCATTGAAGGCTCCAGGAGGGTGCTGCATGACCCCTCCCCTTTTTTATTGCAAGGTCCGTGGCATCAGAATAGTCTGGGTTGATGGCTGCATGGCACCCATCTCCGTTACTAAGATGAGCGGGCCCAGGATGGGATCCCCAGGGCAAAAATCAGCCTTTAAAGGGGGCTGAGTGACTCCCCCCCTTTCTAACTTTTTGCAGGCCCTGGGGGATGGGGTACCCAGGGACGGAATTGGGTCAGGAACATGGTTGTTTGCTCCCTTCTGACTTTTAAAAAGACCGGGCTTAGGAGATGAAATCGGAGCAGGGAGTGGACTCTAATGCTCCCCTCCTCTCCCAAAACATTATAAACAATTCCACCACCCCCGGACCTTATTCACCAGGGGGGCTAAAAAACAAGCTTGGGATCTACCACAAATTTGTGGCACAATCTTTAAAAAAAACTTTGTGGGCCCCCTACCTGGGTCTTCGTAGGATCCCACCACCATGTCATCAGTGATGTCATTTGAGATGTCACCAGTGATGTCAATGACCATGCCATTTTCAAAACTAGTGACCCGCTCCAATCACCTCCTGTCTTAAAATTTTTAGGCAGGGCCAACAAGCGGGGGCTGAGAAAAAAGGGGGTCCCATAATTTCCTTCCCAATGTAATTTTCCATAGGAAACTTTAGACACAGCTTAAGCTCAAACTGCTGAACGGAACTGGAGCAAATGTGGCAAAAGGTAGGTCTTTGTATCAGAAAGAGCCATTTTTGTTAAATGGTGTAAGTCCATTCAGTAGTTCCTGAGAAATTATAAAAGAAAACGTTTTGATATCTGGGCAGAGCCTAACCAAACAAGCACAAGCTTGCCTCTGATTAGCTGCCAACACTTCAAACCAGAAAGTGTTGGCAGCCATCTTGTTCCTTGGACGGAGCAAGAATTAAAATGGTGAGAGAAAGATTAAATACAAGAAAAGGGGGCAGGGTAAAAAACACCCTGAACCCCCAGGCCTGCTCAGGGGGTCCCACAGGGACCCTCAGGTTCAAAAAAAGCATTTTTATTTTTCATTTTTGGGCGGGTTTCCGTCGAGTGCGCAAATCTATTCGAAACTTTTTAAAAACTCATTTTTTTGCTGTCAGCATGGAATAAAAGGAAGTGTTCTCAAAAATGGACTTGTTTGTATTTCTCTGTAGAGAACCGAGCTGGGCCACATTTTGAAGTTGTTCTGTCAGCATTTGTATTACGCACTTCCGCCATTTCCATAGCACTGTAGCCCTTGCAGTGGACCAGCGAAGCCTGTAGGCATTACTGTGCACCTTAAGGGCAAGCTGGGTCACTAGTGGGGTACCTGTTGTACAGCACCGAAGTCAGGGCTGCTCTTGGAGTTACAACAGCCCGGTGGAACTTCAGACGCGGCTGGGGTGCTGTTTGAATCACACAGACCATCGACTGCGGAGACCAGCAGTTCTATAAGAGAGGCCAATGTATGGGCGGAGTCACAGATATGTTTAGGGGTCCAGGGAGAATGAATCACAGTGTCATTGCTTTTTTTAGGATGATAAAAGAGAAAAGTTATTATGTATACTTCGGTGGTACTGTAGGCAAAGATGTGGGTGTGGGGGTGTTCTGAGTTCGATCGCACTCCAAAATATACTCCACGGCTGTGTTATTGAAGAGCAGGACGATCACTGGATCTTGTGCAGCAGGAACGGTACTCCACAGTGCAGACCAAACAGTGTTTTGTACTCTCCATAGGGCTGGCAGCGAACTCATTCAGCACTACTCTCAGACTATAGTATAGACGCAACATGGTTCATCAATCAACCTCTAAGCGCACAGTTCTGCAATAAGGCTTCAGGGCAGCCAGTTTAGAACACTACACTCAAACCCCACATGTGAATATACCATTAAAACATGGAGCTCGCTGCCCACTGCACTCACTTTTATCCTTATTTATTTTGTGCCCTTTTAAATAGTGCGAACACGACCCTAGGGTATTTTAGCACTTTACATGAGCACCCGCTACATTACAGACGAAGACAATTATTTTGGTTTTTATTCACAGGGAGATCAAGTGATTTGCCCAGAATCACAGAATGTTGAGCCCATGCCGAGATTCAAATCTAGTTCCCCAGGTCCAAAGTCAGTACTGGACTTGGAATAGGCACCTTAGGGCTGCTTGTAACACACAGCGCAACCACATAGCGCCGGGATCAGCTGGACGACCTGTAAGCTGCAGATCTCCTGATGTTAGTCCCTTGGCCATTGGACGGAGAGAGTCTCAGTGTTTGGGCTCCCAACCCCACATACCCCTCGCCCCTATGAACTTCTGTCCCTAGACAGTAAAATGCCACCCTTGGATGACATTGAGTCACACACAGCCTTCTATAAGATACACACTTTCAGGCCACGGTGACACACACTGCTTTACTTAGAGGTACACTCATGCCTCTTGTAATCACAGGTGCAGGCTACAAAGCTAGATGCAGGCTTCTGTCATTTCACACGCTTAGCTGGACTTGTTTGTATTTCTCCATTTTGAAACTAGCTGGGCCACATTTTGAAGTTGTGCTGTCAGCATTTGTATTGTGCACTTCCACCATTTGCATAGCTCTATAGCCCTTGTGGCAGACCAGCGAAACCTATAGGCATTACTGTGCACTTTAAGGTCAAGCAGGGTCACTAGTGGGGTACCTGTTGTACAGCACCGAATTCAGAGCCGCTCTTGGAGTTAGAACAGACTGGGGGCCTTCAGACATGGTCAGAGTTCTGTTAGAATCACACAGACAATAGACCGAGAAGATATCTATAGAGGTAATCAAAAAATGTCAGTTCATAGAATGAGAGATATCTAAAATGGTGGAGAAGATCCTGTTTTTAAGGAAGTAGAGATTTGATTAGCTGTTTAAGAAGATTATACATTCAAAACTAGGGTTCATTTTACTTTGTTTAAAAAGCATGTTTCATATTAGTTAGTAAAACATGTTTGAAAGGTACAGCAGAAAGGATAATGGCATATTTTTGCAAATGCAACCACACTTGCTGTTCTATTTGCATCATTCTGTGGTGAACTTGTGACCTGTCAGTTAAGTTGAATGTTGCATGGCCTGTTGCTATGGAAACTGGCATTAAGCAGAAGGGGTGAAGAAGTCAGTTGAAAAGGGCTATTATCTATGACCAATGGAAATGTGTTTTTCAATTTTAAAATCTCTGGGAAGCAATGTCATTTGTTGCTTATGTGTATTTGTATGGAAAAATAGAGGGAAACCTTGCCATTACTGGCTTCCCCTTGCAGAGTCTGGTGATCTATATTGACTGTGTGTAAAAGAAAATCCTATCTGAGTAAGTGAGATTTTTCATTCAACACACTTATTTGAAAGGTGAGTTACATATTCTTCTGGTTTATTTAAAAATAATTTGACATTATTGTAAAACTGTGTTGTTTGAAATATATTATTAAATGTAGAGATGAATGGAATTAGTTTAATTGTACTTGAAGGTTCTTTGAAAAATTGTCTGTACAATAGTATATATATTTTTACCTCTGTTCAAAGGATTAGCTGAATGATGCTTCATATTTTTATATGGTCGGTTGAAGATGCCGTACAAATGTGTATTTTGAAAGATGTTCTCATAAGGTGTAGTTTATTAGGCATGATTTGTTCTTCTCTCTACAAAGGCATAGTTTAATGATACTGCATAATTATAGATACTTTTGTAAAGATGCAGCAGAACTGTGGTGTTTAAAATATGATCATTTAAGGTGTTATTAATTAGATTTCTGTTATTAGTTTGTACAGAAGGTAAAGTTGAATTATGGCATATAATTAAATATAGAATGGTGAAATAAGGTGGTGTTAATTTTTTTTTGTAGTTTAAGCAAAGGTATAGTTGATTGATGCCACATCATATTAGAAACAAAGCTGAAGATAAATGTGGTTTTGAAAATGATCATTAAATGTGTTTTTAGTTGCTCTTCTTTCTTAAGTCTGTTCTGACGTACAGTTTAATGTTGTCACATATTTGTAGATTAAATGGTCAAGACGTAATTTAAAAAAAGATACAATATATTACCCGTTGTGCCTTGTTGCACTTATCTACTTAACTAGATAGTATGTAATGAGTTATCTGTGTCTTCAGATATTATTTATTCAGTTGCATGTATACTTAGTGTACTCATGGAGTGACCAGGCACTAACTCATTTACTTATACAATCTTTTGAGTGATACCTATACATTTTAGTAACCTCCGTCTTACTACCTATGCACTCCTCCTACTACCAAGCTAGGCCCATGTCCTTGTGCAATCAAACTAGCAAAACCAAGCACTTATAAATTCACCATGCACTCTCTGTGCAGTACTCTAAGTATGTAGTCACTAACCATGTACTCATGCAATGACTCAGGCATTAACACAGGCAGTGCTACAAACAAATGTGCACTATCCATGCAGTCCTCTAACCACCTCCACACTACTGTTTCACTCCTCCAATTATCCAGGTAGTACCCATGCAGTCCAGGCACACTGTCACTCTCTGTGCACTCCTCCAATCAGCCAGCCAGTACCATGTCCTTAACTAATCACTGCGTCAAAACCCAAACACTTATAAATTCACCATGCTGTCACTTGCAGCACCCTAAGTATCCAGTCACTATCCATATACTTGTACAATGACTCAGGCATTAACACATGCAGTGCTGCAATCAAAGGAGCACTATCCATGCACTCCTTTAACCACCTCCAGACTATTGATTAACTCCTCCAATTATGCAAGAAGTACCCATGCAGTCCAGCATTTATACTGCACTCTCTGTGCACTCCTCCAATCATCCAGCCAGTACTATGTCCTTATATAATCACTGCGCCAAAACTCAAGCACTTTTAAACTCACCATGCTGTCAACTGACAGCACTCTAAGTATTCAGTCACTATCCATGTACTTGTACAATGACTCATGCATTAACACATGCAGTGCGACAATTAAATGTGCACTATCCATGCAGTCCTCTAACCACCTCAACACTACTGTTTCACTCCTCCAATAACCCAGGTAGTACCCTTGCAGTTCAGCAATCACACTGTCACTCTCCTTGCACTCCTCCAATCAGCAAGCCAGTGCCATGTTATTATCTAATCAATGCCCCAAAACCCAAACACTTATAAATTCACCATGCTGTCAACTTATAGCACTCTAAGTACCCAGTCACTATCCATGTACTTGTACAATGACTCAGGCATTACCACATGCAGTGCAAAAATTAAATGTGCACTATCCATGCACGCCTCTAACCACCTCCACACTACTGATTAACTCCCCCAAATACCGAAGTAGTACCAATGCAGTCCAGCACTCACACTGTCACTCTCCCTACATTCTTTCAATCATCCAGCCAGTACCATGTCCGTATCTAACCACTGCACCAAAACCCAAGCACTAATAAATTCACCATGCTGTCAACTTACACCACTCTAAGTATCCCGTTACTATCCATGTACTTGTACAAGGACTCAGCTATTAACACGTGCAGTGTTACAATGAAATTTGCACTATCCATGTAGTGCACTAAAAACCTCCACACTGCTGATTCAATCTTCCAATTACCAAAGTTGTTCCCATGCAGTTCAGCAATCACACTGCCACTCTCGGAGAATTCCTCCAATCATACAGCCAGTACCATGTCCTTATCTAATCACTGCACCAAATCCCAAGCACTTATAAATTCAGCATGCTGTCAACTTGCAGCCGTCTAAGTATCCAGTCACTATCCATGTACTCATGAAATAAATCAGACATTAACACATGCAGTTCTACAATAAAATGTCCACTGTCCATGCAGTCTTTTAACCATCTCCACACATCTCATTCGCTCCTTCAATTCTCCAGATAGTACCCATGCAGTCCAGCAATCACACTGTCATTCTCCGTGCACTCCTCCAATTAGCCAGCCAGCACCATGTCCTTATCTAATCACTGCCCCAAAACCCAAACACTTATAAATTCACCATGCTGTCAACTTGCAGGACTCTTAGTATCCAGTCACTATCCGTGTACTTGTACAATGAATCAGGCATTATGACATGCAATGCGATAATGAAATGTGCACTATCAATGGAGTCCTCTAACCACCTCCCAACTACGGATTAACTCCTCCAGTTACCAAAGTTTTTACCAATGCAGTCCAGCAATCACACTGTCACTCTCCGTGCACTCCTCCATTCATTAAGTCAGTACCATGTCCTTATCTAATCACTGCGCTAAAATCCAAGCCCTTATAAATTCACCTTGCTGTCAACTTGCAGGACTGCATGTATCCAGTCACTATCCATGTACTTGCGCAATGACTCAGGCATTAACATATGCAGTGCTACAATGAAATGTACACTACCCGTGCAGTCCTCTAATCACATCCACACTACTGATTTACTCCTCAAATTACCTAGGTAGTACCCATGCTATCCAGTAATCACACTTTCACTCTCCGTCTACTCCTCCAATCATCCAGCCAAATGCATGTCCTTATCTAATCACAGTGCCAAAACCCAATCACTTATAAATTCACCATGCTGTCAACTGGCAGCACTCTATGTATCCAGTCACTATCCATGTACTTGTTAATGGATCAGGCATTAACAGTTGCATGGCTACTATAAAATGAGCACTATCCATGCAGTCCTCTTATCACCTCCACACAATTCCCCAGGTAGTACCAATTCCAGTGTCACTCTCCGTCAAATCCTCTAATCGTCCAGCAAGTACCATGTCCTTATCTAATCACTGCACCAAAACCCAAGCACTTATAAATTCAGCATGCTGTCAACCTGCAGCACTCTTAGTATCCAGTCACTATGAATGCACTTGTAGAATGACTCAGGCATTAACACATTCAATGCTACAATTATTTGTGAACAGTCCAAGCAGTCCTCTAACCACCTCCACACTACTGATTCACGCTTCCAATTACCCAAGTAGTACCCATGCAGTCCAGCAATCCCAGTGTCACTCTCCGCCCAATCCTCCAATCGTACAGCCAGTATCATGTCCTTATCTAATCACTGCGCCAAAACCCAATAACTCAGGCATTAAAACATGCAGGGCTATAATCAAATGTGCACTACCCATGCAGTCCTCTAACCACCTTCACACTACTCATTCACTCCTCCAATTACCTCAGTATTACCCATGGTATTCAGTAATCACACTGTCATTCTCCGCCACTTCTCCAATCATCTAGCCATTACCATGTCCTCATCTAATCACTGCACCAAAACCCAAGCACTTATAAATTCTTCATGGTGTGAACTTGCTGCACTCTATGTATCTAATCACTATCCATGTATTTGTACGACTCAGGCATTAAACCATGCAGCATTATGAAATGTGAACTATTCATGCAATCCTCTAACCACCTCCACACTACTGATTCACTACTCCAATTACCAGAGTAGTACCCATGCAGACCAGTAATCACACTGTCACTCTCCGTGCATTCCTCCAATGATCCAGCCATTACCGTGCCCTTACCTAGTCACTGCACCAAAATCCAAGCACTTATAAATTCACCATACTGGCAACTTAGAGCACTCTAAGTATCTAATCATTATTCATGTACTTGTACAGTAACTCAGGCATTAACACATGCAGTGCTACAATCAAATGTGCACTATCCATGCTGTCCTCTAACCATCTCCACACTTCTTATTCGCTCCTTCAATTGTCCAGGTAATACCCATGCAGTCCAACAATCACACTGTCAGTCTCCGTCCATTCCTCCAATCATCCAGCCAGTACCATGTCCTTATCTAATCACTGCGCCAAACTCCAAGCACTTATATATTCACCATGCTGTCATCTTGCAGCACTCTAGGTATCCAGTCACTATCCATGTACTTGTACAATGACTCAGGCATTAACACATGTAGTGCTACAATCAAATATGCACTATCCATGCACTCCTCTAACTACCTCCACACTACTGATTAACTCCTCCAATTACCCAAGAAGTATCCATGCAGTCCAGCATTCACACTGTCACTCTAAGTGCACTCCTCCGATCATCGAGCCATACCATGTCCTTATCAAATCACTGTGCTAAACCTCAAGCACTTATAAATTCACCATTCTGTCAACTTACAATACTCAAAGTATCCAGTTACTATCCATGTACTTGTACAATGACTAAGGCATTAACACATGCAGTGCAAAAATTAAATGTGCACCATCCATGTAGTCCTCTACAACCTCTACACTACTGATTCACTCTTCCAAATATCCAAGTAGTATCACTGCAGTCCGACAATCACACTGTCACTCTGCGTGCACTCCTCAAATCATACAGCCAGTAATATGTCCTTATCTAATCACTGCAACAAGTTCTAAACATTTATAAATACAGCATGCTGTCAACTAGCAGCAGTCTAAGTATCCAGTCACTATCCATGTACTTGTACAATGACTCAGGCATTAACACATGCAGTGCTGCAATGAAATGTGCACTATCCATGCGTTTCTCTAACCAAATCCACACTTCTCATAAGCTCCTTAAATTCTCTAGGTTGTACCCAGTCAGTCCAGTAATCACATTGTCACTCTGCGTCCACTCCTCCAATCATCCAGAGAGTACCTTATCCTTTTCTAGTCACTACGTCAAAACCCAAGCACTTATAAATCTACTGTTGAACTTGGCCCTTTTTGCAGGGTCATATCGGAACTTTTTTGCCTTCCGCCTCTATTTTTCTGACCTGTTGTTGGCTGTTTAATGACTCTTGACACTTTACGACTGCTGATCAGTGCTAAAGTGCATATATTCTCCCTATTGTAAATGAATGTATTAAATGGTGATTCCATGATTGACTATGTGGTTTACTTGTCAGACCCTAGTACAGTGCACTGAGTGTGCCCAGGGTGTGTAATTCCGAATGCTGCTAGTGGGCTTGCAGCACTGGCTGTGCACCCCACAGAAGCTGCCTTGTAAAACATGTCTAAGGTCTGCCATTGCTGAGCCTGCATGCAGTCTGGAACTGTCATGCTGACTGGGCAAGTGCACCCACTTGCCAGTCCTTAAACCCCTATGGTAGGCCCACTGGTGGGGTGCATTGTAAGTATAAGGAAAGACACGCCCTGATGTGTGTGGCATGTCCTAATTGTGAATTACAGCCATTTTAGTTTTACACTATTGGAAGGCTACCTGTTCTCTATAGGCCAGAATGGGCTGCTAGATTATTACATGTTTATAATCCTAGCATACTCAGAGAACATGGTAGAAATTCAAGTTTAGTATGCCTGGACTCAGAATAATAAAATACATATTTTAGTGAAGTTTATTTTAATATTCTATGTTTGCAAATACCACTTTTAGAAAGTTGGTATTTGCTTGCCTAACCATTTAAGCCTGCTTCTGCTTGGTTGTGTATTCCTTGTCTGGAGTTTGAGTGACAGGGCTGGGGGATTCCAGGAGACAGAATGAGTCAGCCCAGTGGTGAATAGAGAGATCTGCATCTAGATGGGAGGGAGGAGTTGCACCTGGGACCTAAATAGGACTGTGCCCGCCCCCACAGTGCTGGCTCCACCCCCTGTGGTGTGTCTGATGTCTCTGCCCTGCACATTGAAAGAAGAGAAGGAAGACTGTCAACAAAGTGCTCCAGGACTGTACTTGCCTTCCACAATGCTGGCTCCACCTCCTATGGGGCATCTGATGTGCCTGCCCTGCCCTGTGAAAGAAAAGGAGAAGTCTAGTAAACAGAGTGCTTCAGAACTGGTTTTGACTGGGCACAGGTCCCTCTCCCCTCATAGAACAAAGGATTTTGGGGTATAAGTATTGGGACCCTGATCCCACGAAATTAGATCACTTCTGGTCTTACAAGACGAAACCTTTGCTGAGCAGAAGGAACCTGAAGAAACTGAGGAGAGACTATTCCCAAGCTGAAGTGCTGCTGGGGAATTGGCTTGCAGTGGTTGCCTTGCTGCCAAATGCAGGAGAAAGAACTTTGTGGACTTTTCTTTCAACTTGTGCAAAGATCTCCAAGGGCTTGGAAGAAAGCTTGCCCCCCTGACCGAAGTCCCAAGACCAGTGGACATCACCAGCCTTTGTGAATTGCTGGTGGAAACAAATGGCTACAGAGGCAGGGAGCTGTGACCAACTCTCACGACTAGCCCGGTGTCCTGTAGGCACCGCATCAAGCAATGTCCACCTCAAACAACACAAGCTCTGAGCTCACCGACTCCGTCCTGATACCGTCAATGAGCCGTAGCCTGCACCGCGACAGGCAATGCCTTGCTACATCGAATCGAACTGGTCTGACCGACGCGGTCACTGCTGCTGACTTCGTGTCCTGTGACAGCTCCAGAGTTGGGCACCGCCGCGCATGCTTTGCAATGCACCACCCGACTCGCACTGCTGTCCGGATTGATCAACGTCAGCTCCCGAACTCCGGCTCGATCGCCACACCGCAAGCTGCAAGCACCGCATCAAAACACCGTCTAGCCCTGCAACGCAAGCCTTGGATCCACTGACTCTGTCAACGGGCCGCTGCCTGCAATGCATCGAGGGACAACGCAACCTGCAACGCATCCTTTCTGCACTGCGACAATCACTGGAACCGGCTCGCACATCCGTGCCGGCCGCCCCAAGGAAAAGGTGCTGTGTTTGAGTCTGTCGACATTTGAGTGGGCGCAGACCACCGTGGTCCGCTGGATTTGTTAGACTCTGCGTTCCTTCAGCACGTTGTAGCAAGACAAGGCTACCGACTTGCACAGAACTTTGATTTACACCTTTTTAACCAGAACTCTTGAAATTTCATAGTACTGTGGATTCTTTTTATTGTTTATTGGTCTTGTGATAACTCAATGTAAAGTATACTTATTTTTAATATAAAACCTTGTTTGGTGTCCATTTGTAGTGTTTTCACTGGGTTACTGTATTTGGTCACAAATGCCTAACTTACATCGCCTCTGAAATAAGCCTTGACTGCTCGCGCCACCCCGCCTAGAGGGTGAGCAGGGGTTATTTTAAGAAGGTAATTCCCTTGCCCTGACTAGAGGAGAGGGTCCCTGCTCATCACAACTACCTACCTGTGCCAACCAAAGTCCCCCAATTCTAACATTGGAAGCAACAGAAGGATTCTGAATTTGCATTTGTGACTAATGTACAGTGATTGGTGAACACTACTTAGAGAGTGCAGACCATAATGCAGCTACGTACAGCTGATACTTGTTTTTGCCGGAAATCTCCATTTTTTAAAATCATGCCTGATTCAGTCATCATGGAGGAGACAGCCTCCGTTGCATCTGTTAATCATGATTGGGAGGAAGAGAAACTGGAGAGTTACACCAACTAGCAGCTCAAGAGCTTCTGCAAAAAGTTTAAAACTCCTCTGACCGGAATCACTAAGAAGGAGCACTACCACAAGATGCCGAGGGCCTGGATGGCAGCAAGGAATGCCCCGGGTGATTTGGGAAATTATGAGGATGCAGAGCAGCAGCTTGGTGGGCCATTGGGTCCTGAGAGGAGGGGTATGCCCTCACCAGTGGGTAGAAGTGTTTCTGCCCGAGGTCTGTCTCCTGAAGAGTTGGCAGACAGAAAAGAAAACAGGATGCATGAAATGGAGATGGCCAAGCTCAAATTGAATGGGCAACTGGATCTAGAAAGCAAGAAAATGGCTCTAGAAGTAGAGCTAGAGAGCAAGAAATTGATGCTGGAAGAAAAGAGATTGCATTTGGAGTATGACCAAGTTTTGAGGGAAAGCTAGGAGCCTAGAAAACATTCCCTCTGGAAGCAGCACACCGTTAGCACATGGGGAAGGTTGAGTGTACATCCCCAAAGATGTGGTAAAGGAGTTTTTTAAGAATGATGATATTGGGCAGTGGTTCAGAGCCTATGAGGTAGCCATGTCTTCCCACCGGGTCCCTGAGAGACATTGGGGAGCGGGGTTGTGGGTAAGGTTCCATAGTGAGGGGCGGGACACAGTGTTGGACTTGCCTTCTGAAGCCCATAACTTCCATAGTCACATGAAAGAGGCACTCATGACTAGGTATGGTGTGACCCCATAACGCTATAGGCAGAGGTTAAGGAAATGTAAGAAGGTAGAAAATAGTACCTGGGTAGAGTATGTCACTTTCTTTTGCAGAGCATTGGATGGTTGGGTAAAGGACAGCAAAGTTAATGATTTTCAAGGTCTCTTGGATTTGATTGCATGGGATCACTTGTCTGATAATTGTTTTCCAGAGCTGCGCCAGCACATGATTGATAGCAAGCTAACTAAGCCTAGGAAGCTTTCTGAGGAGGCGGACCACTGGGTCAGTACCAGTGTCCATCAGGGTCATGTGGGAGACTCAGCTGAAAGTGGGCAGGGTCCCCAGCAGAAGAGTGGGGGGACTTAGGTAAACAGAGGGAGTTCCGCAGAGGGCCCCAAAGTAATTCCCAAGGGAACCAAGGGAAAGGTTCCCAGACTCCCCCTGAGAAAAAGCCAGTGGTTCTGACAGGTAATCCTGTTCCACAGGGACCCCTGAAATGTTACCGAAGTGGTGACCTGGGTCATAAGGCGACTGATACCAGGTGCCGCCTGTTTGGTAACCAGCACCCACTGGTGCTCCACCCCGGCAGATGACTAGTGTAGCCTTTGGGGAGGAGGTAGAAGTCCAAGGTGGGTGGGGTACTACAGAGATGTCCCTTGTCTCTTTAGGAGACTGTGAGGTGGTCCCAGAGAACCAACTGCCCAACAACACTAAGAAATTTGGGCAGTGGGTGACCATCAATGGCCAAAAGGTGGAGGCTCTTAGAGACACAGGAGCCAGTGTGACAGCTGTCATTTTTTTCACCTGGTGTCTCAAGACCAGGTTGTCCCCTGCTGAACTGTTAACGCCAACAACACAGAGAGTCATTGTCCAATGGCTCAGGTTCCCTTTGAGTGGGGGGGGGGTCTCTGGTACTCTTCAGGTAGCTGCGAGGCCCGCCATGCCTGTTGTCTGTTTGGTGGGGAACGATTTGGAGAGCTCATCTAGGGAGAAGGTGGAGAAGAGTACTCACCTGAGGAAGGTGGGTCTGCCTAACTGGGCCTGCGTGACCACCTTGTCAATGGCAGCCAGTAGGGGTGCTAAAGAGGACCTGGAGTCTGAGAGGGAGGCCCAGGACCCTCCCTTAGAGAGAAGTGGCAGAGGATATGGGAAACCGGCCCCTGAAGTTTCCAAGGCCCAGGAGGAGGTAGATCCTGAGGAGGATGCCCTGGAGCCTACCGGGCAACAAGTAGCTGAACTGGGGGACCTGCCTGAGCTGACCCATTGGCAGCAAGAAGAAGGACCCTCCAGGGAAGAATTCTGTGGGGAGCGGACAAAATGCGCTTCTCTTTAGGGCTTGCAGCAGCAGGCTGCAAGCCAGGCAGCAGGTGATCAGTCTGCATCACATTGGATCTATTGGGAGAATGGTCTCCTGTATATCAATCCTAAGGTTGCTGAGCATGGGTCAGCGCGTGTGCTGGTGGTACCCCAGCATTTTAGAGCCTTCCTAGTGGGGCTGGCTCATGATTTGCCCTTGGCAGGACATTTGGGGCAGGACAAGACCTTTGAGAGGCTTGTCACCCACTTTCATTGGCCCCAAATGCGCAAGAGTTCAGACACTCATTGCAGGACCTGTCGGACTTGCCAGGCAAGTGGAAAGAGTGGGAGGAAGCAGAAGGATCCTCTCCAGCCATTCCCTGTGGTAAGTATTGTAGGAAGTTGGACATCTGACTATGGTTACCCCCAAACCTTTTGCCTGGTGTTTAGCTGGTTTTTGACATAGTTGGCCTGGATTCCTGCTATTCAGGGCCCCCGGCAGATTGCTCTCTCCTTAAAATGGACTCCATGTACCTTAAGTGCATACACAATTGGAACTGGTTCACCTTATTGGCCCCTGTAACAGTGTACCCCAGGTACCCAGGGCATAGGTGTTTCCAAGGCCTACCAGGGGCTGCAGCATGTATTGTGCCACCCCTGGCCTGGCCTCCATATTTGACACAACTGACTGATCACTCAGCTGGGGTAAGTTGGTGTAATCACCTCTTACTTAGATAAAGTATCCCTATATCTAACCTTAACTGGACACATGTGTTCCTATCAGCCACTCCTATGGAAGGCCTCATCAATCCTGGAGGCAGAGTGCTTGGAAATATGTGAGATGGTGCTCTAGCATGAGCTGAGCCTATCTGCAGCTGTCGGGAACCATTCCCTTAGCTGTTCCGGGATACTGCCATACCATATACTCTTAAGTGCATTCTAATCCTCGCGGTTATATGCTAACTTTGGTCTGGCTTTATCAAAACATGTCGAGTAAGGTGTCATACGATTTGGAATACTATCCCCTCGACAGGTCTGTCAACGGGGATAGCATTCCACCCTTCTAGAGGGACACGACATGTACATAGCCTTAACCCCGGTTAAAGTTAACCAGAGCCTCAGCATCACAAAATAGATGCTGCCACCACAGACACAAGTCTGACCTCCTGATGCTGGGAGTCCTTCCAGCGAGGGAGGCTTGGACAAAGGTTTTTTTGCCTTGGGAGGTGCGAGCACCACCCCAGACAGGAGTTTGTGTATAGGGAAGGACAGGGCTGAATAGAAACAGACATGCCCGGGGCACACAAGATGTCCCCGTGCATAAGCCAGTCCAAACCGGTCCTGGGACTTTCCAGACCCAGGGCTGGTGAGGAGCTGGACAAAGGAAAGGGGGTGTAACCACCCCCTTCCTGGTCCCACCCAGAGGAGGGACCTAGCAGGTGTTCCACCCCTCAGATTGGGAATAAGAGTGGGAGCAGTGCCAGAGCACCTCAGATCATCCTGAATCAACTTGAAACTCAGAAGACGACTGGACTTTGACATTCTGCTGCACAGAAGACTGAAGAGCATCTCCCTTGTGGCCTAGGAGTGGCCACCCTGTGAACACAGGTACCAACCAGCAACTTGACGTCTGCTTTGCCGCCGCCTCCCGCCGGAGCCCGAGCCCAGAGCCTGACAAGACCCATACTTCTCACAGCCTGATCCAGAGTCCCTGCAAAGAAGGGACCCGTGGAGGCACCAAGAGACGTGGGACCGGACCTCTTGGAAGACACTCGAAAAGCGGACTGCGCAGCATCAGAGGCACCCTCGACGTTGTGCTTTAAGGACTGAGAACCCCCACCACCGAGCAGCCCTTGCACCGAAGATAGGCCCCCCAGCATCTCCACGATCTGCGTGGGGCCCTTTTGTATTGTGCCACTCGACGTGCCATCCTGGCCACTAGCCACGTGGTCAGCGGCCATCTTGGCGACGAAACCGACAAACTACACTGCAGGTCTAGTTGCTCCATACTTGCCCTAGCTCCTGTAAAAAGGAGCCATGTGCACAGTGCCTGTACTCCCGGCACCAAACGTCTCCAAAGAGACGCTTTAGAGCATGGTGTGGGGGCTGTTTTGTCACAGATGAATGAAGAGGGCCTAGATAAACCTGTAGACTTCATCAGTAGGAGGTTGCTTCCATGGGAATTGAGCGTGAGGCATTTGCTGTGGTCCGGGCACTGAAGAAGCTGAGACCATACCTGTTTGGGACTCACTTCCAGGTTCAGACAGACCACATGCCCCTCAGATGGTTGATGCAGATGAGGGGTGAGAATTCAAAGCTGTTGAGGGGGTCCATTTCCCTACAAGGTATGGACTTCATGGTGGAACACCGCCCTGGTACAGAACACACCAACGCTGACGGTCTGTCCAGATTTTTTTGCTTTAGTGATGAGAACACCCAGGAGGTAGGGTAGTTCTTCCAACATTTCAGCTGGAGGGGACACGTGTTAGACCTGGCACTATTTGCATGAGTCTCTCTTCCATTTTTGCAGTTACCTCATGTGTTTTTCTGGTGTTAGATGCGTTGGTCAAGGTCCTAATGCTTTTCAGTGCCACAGTGCAAGTGCTCCCTACTGTAAATTGATGTATTGATTAGTGGTTCCATTATTGGATATTTGGTTTACTTATCAGACCCTAGTACAGTGCACTGAGTGTGCCCAGGGTGTGTAATCCAAATGCTGCTAGTGGGCTTTCAGCACTGGTTGTGCCACCCACAGGAACAGCCTTGTAAAATGTGTCTAAGGTCTTCCATTGCAGAGCCGGCGTGTAGTCTGGTACTGTCATGCTGACTGGGCAAGTGCACCCACGTGCCAGTCCCTAAACCTTCCCTTGTCTTCATATTAGTCACCCCTAAGGTAGGCCCGCAGGCAGGGTGCATTGTAAGTATAATGTAGGACAAGCCCTGATGTGTGTGGCATGTACTAATAGTGAATTACAGCCATTTTTGTTTTTCAGTATTGCAAGGCTACCTGTTCTCCATAGGCTAGAATGGGCTGCTGGATTGTTACATGTTTATAATCCTAGCAGACTCAGAGAACATGGTAGAAATTTGAGTTAAGTATGCCTGGACTCAGAATAATAAAATTTATCTTTAAGTAAAGTTTATTTTAATATTCTGTGTTTGCAAATACCACTTTTAGAAAGTAAGTATTTGCTTGCCTAACCATTTGAACCCGCCTCGGCTAGGTTGACAGGCTGGGGCAGCCCGGTGGTGAATAGGTAAATCTGCATCTAAGATGAGAGGGAGGAATTGCACCTGGGACCTGAATAGGGCTGGGCCTTCCCTCTACAATGCTGGCTCCACCCCCTGTGGTGTGTCTGATGTCTCTGCCCTGCACACTGAAAGAAGAGAAGGAAGACTGTCAACAAAGTGCTCCTGGACTGTACTTGCCTTCCACAATGCTGGCTCCACCTACTGTGGGGCGTCTGATGTGCCTGCCCTGTGCTATGAAAGGAAAGAAGGAGTCTGGTAAACTGAGTGCTTCAGAAGTGGCTCGAACTGGGCACAGGCCCCTCTCCCCTCAGAGAACAAAGGATTTTGGGGTATAAGTATTGGGACCCATGAAATTAGATCACTCCTGGTACTGATAAGACGAAACCTCTGCAGAGGAGAAGGAACTTGAAGAAACTGAGTAGAGATTATTCCCAAGCTGAAGTGCTGCTTGGGGGATTGGCCTACAGTTGTTGCCTGACTGCCAAAGAGAGCAGAAAGGACTTTGTGGACTTTACCTTTTATTTTCAACTTATGCAAAGATCTCCAAGGGCTTGGAAGAGAGCTTGTCCCCTGACAGAAATCCCAGGACCAGTGGACTTCACCAGCCTTTGTGAATTGCTGCTGGAAACAAGTGGCTACAGAGGCGGGGAGCTGTCACCGACTCTCATGACCGGCCTAGTGTCCTGTACGCACCGCACCAAGCAACGTCCACCTCAAACAAAGCAAGCTCTGTGTTCACTGACTCCGTTCTGACGCCGTCAGCGAGCCGTAGCCTGCACCACAATGGGAAGGACACCGCGACGTGCAACACCTTACTACCCCTGAGCAGAACTGCTGCTGACGTCGAGTCCTGTGACCGCACCAGAGGTGGGCACCGCCTCGCAGGCTTTGCAACGCACCGCCCGACTCGCACCACTGTCCGGACTGATTGATGCCAGCTCCTGGACTCTGGCTCGTTCCCCGCACCGCAAGCTGCAAGCACCTCATCGAAGCACCGCCTGCAACGCAAGCCTTTGATCCACCGAATCTGTTAACGGGCCGCTGCCTGCACCGCATCGAGGGACAACGCGACCTGCAACACTTCCTTTCTGCACTGCGAAGATCACCGAAACTGGATCACACATCCGTGCCGGTCGCCCCAAGGAAAAGGTACTGTGTTTAAGTCTGTCCACATTTGAGTGGGCCAGGACCACCGCCGTCCGCTGGATTTGTTAGACTCTGTGTTCCTTCAGCACGCTGTAGCCGGACAAGCCTTTTTAACCAGAACTCTTGAAATGTAATAGTACTGTGGATTTTTTTTGTCATTTATTGGTCTTGTGATAACTCTATGTAAAGTATACTTATTTTTAATATAAAACCTTGTGTGGTGTCCATTTGTAGTGTTTTCACTTGGTGTCTGTATTTGGTCACAAATGCTTAACTTACATCGCCTCTGAAATAAGCCTTGACTGCTCGTGCCACGCTGCCTAGAGGGTGAGCAGGGGTTATTTTAAGAGAGTAATTCCCTTGCTCTGATTAGAGGAGAGGGTCCCTGCTCGTCACAGGTACCTACCTGTGCAAAACAAGACCCCCAATTCTAACACTCAGGCATTAATACATGCAGTGCTACAATCAAATGTACACTATCCATGCATTCCTCTAACCACCTCCACACTTCTCATTCGCTCCTTCATTTCTCCAGGTAGTACCAATACAGTCCAGCACTGTCACTCTCAGTCCACTCCACCAATCATCCAACCAGTACCATTTCCTAATCTAATTACTGCACCAAAACCCAAGCACTTATGTTATGTTAATATTTATTTATAGAGTGCACGTACACCCATAGGTTTCATGGCGCTAATGTCAGTGATCCAGATATATTCCTTAAACGTATGTCTGCTTGAATAACCACGTTTTCAGGGTTTTTCTGAAGACCAAAAGATTATCACAATTCCTGAGTGGGATAAGAAAGGAGTTCCATAGAGTAGCCGCCAGAAACGAAAAACAGCATCCTCCTTGCTTCTTCCTTTTAAAGGAAGGGATAGTGAGCCGATTAAGATGGGCCGAGCGCAAGTTGCGTTGTGGTTTATAGACAGTGACCATCTGTCTGACGAATTTAGGGCCCTTGCCCTGAAGTGCTTTAAAAACTATACAGCCAGTTTTGAAGGTTATCCTTTGGGCCAAAGGTAACCAGTAGAGTTTTTCCAGGCCAGGTCGGGCTGACTGCTATTTGGGTTGTTTCCATATCAGTCTTGCCGCCTGATTCTGCACCATCTGGAGTTGTTTTAATAGTCCGGCTGGAAGCCCGAGATATATAAAATTCGAAAAATCCAGGCGGTAGAGTACCAAGGCAATTATTACCTGTACAAGTGCAGAATTGGTGAGCAAATATGCGATTTTCCTAATTTTTCGTAATTGGAAAAAGCTAGATGACACAATAGCTCCCATCTGATTTCTAAGTGACAAATCGGCACTGAGGACGACCCCCAGGCTTTTGACTGACTGCGAGGCTGTGGGCAGGACGTCCATATGTGCTGGCCAGAACTGGGGACACCAGCTAAGTTCAATATTCCCAGGCAGAACTATTTCTGTTTTGCCTGGGTTGAGCTTGAGGTGGTTTAGGTCCATCCACTTATGTATATGAGACATAGTTGCCTGAAACTCGTTGACAGAATCTGGTGTGTTCAGGGGGAAAATTAGCTGCAAGTCGTCAGCATAGTTAAAGATGATGGCTTTCAGGCTCTTTAAAGAGTATAATAAAGGTCTCAGATATAAGTTGAATAACAGTGGCGAGAGTGATGAGCCCTGGAACAGTCCGCAGGAGGATGATAATTTCTGAGCTATGAATGCGCTGAGTCTCACTGACTGCGTCCGACCGGAGATAAAGGAGGCTACCCAACCAAGCGCGGATCCTCTAAGGCCACCTGTCTGACACGGTTTAACAAGATGTTATGGTCAACTGTGTCGAACGCGGCCGACAGATTGAGGAGCATCAATGCCTGGTGTATATCTTTAACTGCGTTAGCTCTTAAGGTGTCCTGAACTGCAAGTATCACCGTTTCCGTGTAGTGTGAAGGCCGGAATCCGGCCTGATTTTGTTCGAAGTAGTCAGTTTGCTCTATAAAATTTGAGAGACATCTGGACACATGGGCCTCAAGAAGTTTAGACAGGAAAGGGAGTAGGGATATAGGTCTATAATTTGCCTGGTCCAGCGAATCTGCACCAGGTTTCTTCAGTAGTGGGACAAGCGTAGCATTTTTGAATGAGCCCGGAACCTTGCCCTGTGAGAGAGATTTAACATGCTGTCAACTTGCAGCACTCTAAGTATCCAGTCACTATTCATGTACTTGTACAATGACTCAAGCATTAACACATGCAGTGCTACAATCAAATGTGCACTACCCATACAGTCCTCTAACCACCTCCACACTACTGATGCACTCCTCCAATAACCAAATAGTACCAGTGCAGTCCAGGAATCACACTGTCACTCCGTGCATTCCTCCAATCATCCAGCCAGTACCATGTCCTTATCTAATCACTGGGCCAAAATCCAAAACACTTATAAATTCACCATGCTGTCAACTTGCAGCACTCTAAGTATCCAGTCACTATCCATGTACTTGTACAATGACTCAGGCATTAACACATTATTTTCATCAGTTTTTTGTGCATGTACAAACATAAAACATTACAAATCAGTATAAAAAAAATCTCAATATTATACAATTTACAAATTTACAACACATCCAACTTGCATACTGGCCAATCCATTCATCCTTCCTACATTCAACAAAACATACACTTTGGTCCTATTGTCAGCAATAGATCATCTGTCCAAATAGATGGTTTTACATCTCATAATTTCATTAGGTCAGAAAAAGCATTTTAAAAGCGGAACCGTGCTGTGTGGACACAATTCTCGCTAGATTCCAAATGACAAAAGGCACCAAACCGGGTCGACACGTTACGAACCCCCAAATGCGGGGTTCTCCTCAGGACCAATAGTCTTAATCAAAACAACAGAAAAAAGCTAATTTAAATATTGCTTCCAAGAGCAAACTTAATTACTAGCATTGGCACCACCTATCGATGCCTTTCCACCCTACCTTATTAGTGTGGAACTCAGTCTTAGTAAAGGTGATGTTAAGTTGACAAGCCTCTAAAGACAGAAAGCATGACACACTTTTTAACAGCCACCATAGTCATAAACGTATACGAAAGTCAAGATAACAGACTTCATGTGTGAGAGTTTTCGGAGAACTTACCTATTATTATTAAATAGGTGGATTACTAAGGAAAAAGAGGAAAACAAAAACACTTATAAGTCGGGCTTAAGCAGCCGTCATGGTCGATGACCGAAAAGGGGGGGGGGGCGCGCGCAGGGGGGGGTTGTTTTGGTCGAAGACAAACCGCTTTAAAAGGGCTTACCTTGTCTAAGTGCTGCAGAAGTCCGAACACGGTAATGAAAATATTTGAATCGGCGCAAATTTCTTTCACCACGCCCTGCAGTAGAGACACAATCAAAGCCCCGGAGTCTTTAAAAACCAGGGGCTACAACATGAATACGTATCATAGTCACGACGCAGCGGGTCATAATACCTTTGTGTCGATAAATCGGTCCTCTCACAATGTTGGAGGATGTACTGCAGGCATAATCCTGCCTCTTTCTCGGTTATTAGTTCCGGTAACGGTCACGTGACCGAGGCCCGGTTTCAGCCAGTAAATACCTTAAAGGGGCAGTGTTTGAGGAAATAGGGCAAAACTTTATAGAGACCTCCGTAAACGAACACGGCAAGGCAGGGGGTGGTAGCTTTGCTTACAATTATTATGTCATGCTGGAAAGATATTATGCTGGTGAATATCTTATTATTAATGTTTGGAAATCATGATAGAGACGTGGTTAAATGTCATTTGAATTGTCCAGTAGTAGCGGCTATATTGAATGAATCTTGTGAAGTAGACTACTTCCATTCATCTCGGACGTTGCCAACCCTTATAAAGTCCGCTCGAGACCACTGCTTACTAGATGGAATAAATTGAGTGTATGCTGATTACGCAGTGTCATGGGGGGAAAAAGAGTTTCCTTGCACATAACATAAAACCACGAATTGGTTCATGTATTCCCTTTAAAGATCTCTGAAATCTCATTCAGCCCTGTTGTTGCCGTATTATATTTCATTATCAGTAGCGCTTCGCACTGATTGAGTTTGCCTGCAATGTCACCTCCCCGTGGATCGTGAACGATCTTCGAAATGATAGTCCAACTTAAATCCTCCTCTTTATGTCTACTTAACACCCAATGTTGTACCAGAGGGGCGTTTGGTGTCTCTCTCCTTATTCTAGACTTATATTGCGTGATCCGCTGTCGTGCTTCCTGGGTGGTCTTTCCTATGTATAGTTTAGGGCAAGGACACATGATCCCATATACCACGTTTTTTGTCAGACAATTTGTAAAAACCTCATGCTTCCAGTGGATCCCATTGAACGTGAATACTGACATTTCTTTTGTCTGCGCGCAACAGGAGCAATTACCACACTTATGATGGCCTACTAATGGAGGGAGTCCCATCATGCCTCTTAAAGATGTTTTTGGGACAGGGGGCAATGCTGCCCTAACAATATGTTGCGCAACACTTTTTTCTTTTTTAAAGGCAAAAAGTGGCGGTTCATTGAAATCACTGTGTAAGTCCTTCACCAAATGCCAGTTTTGCGACACTATCGTCCGTAACTGGTTGGCATTAGGGCCACGACCCTGTGTTGTTCTTCTGATGCTGTCAACTTACAGCACTCCAAGTATCCAATCTCTATCCATGTACAATGATTCAGGAATTAACATATACAGTACGACAATTAAAAGTGCACTATCCATGTAGTCCTCTAACCACCTCCACACTACTGATTTACTCCAATTATCTAAGTAGTACCAATGCAGGCCTTTAATCACACTTTCACTCTACATGCATTCCTCCAATCATCCAGCAAGTAATATGTCCTTATCTAATCACTGTGCCAATACCCAAGCACTTATGAATTCAGCATGCTGTCAACTTGCAGCACTCTAAGTATCCAGTCACTATCCATGTACTTGTACAATGACTCAGGCATTAACACATGCAGGGCTACAATCAAATGTGCACTACCCATGCAGTCCTCTAACCACCTCCACACTACTGATTCACTCCTGCATTTACCAGAGTAGTACTCATGCAGTCCAGCAATCAAGCGGTCACTCTCCGTGCATTCCTTCAATCATCCAGCCATGCTGTCAACTTGCAGCACTCTAAGTATCCAATCACTATCCATGTGCTTGTACAATGACACAGGCATTAGCACAGGCAGTGCTACAATCAAATGTGCACTATCCATGTAGTCCTCTAGCCACCTCCACACTACTGATTCACTCTTCCAATTATCCAAGTAGTACTGATCAGTGGTCGAAGTGGGGAAAAAAAGTAGGGGAACTGTGGGCGTAAAATCAGAGGGCGGGAATAACCTGAGGATTGGATCAGTGGGCCGACTTAGAGGTGGGGCCAGGATGCGCAAAACATCCCAATCTTTAGTATTTGTGTGGCATTTCACTG
The DNA here is from genome assembly GCF_964263255.1 of Lissotriton vulgaris. Lineage (NCBI taxonomy): Eukaryota > Metazoa > Chordata > Amphibia > Caudata > Salamandridae > Lissotriton > Lissotriton vulgaris. Next base: position 454,607,998 of record NC_141696.1, on the reverse strand, counting down.
ACCAATTACAGCTTATTATGTTATATAATTCAACCAATGGATACACATGATTATTTAACGATTAATATGAGCTATTGACATTAGAAACATATTCCACTTTGTGAATTTATTTTAATCACAGAATGTCCCAAAAATGCTTAAAAGAGGAAGCACAAGCCATTTGTTTCAGAGCCTTGGAGTTTCTGTTGTCAGCCATATACACAGAGATAATCAATTGTATGTGTGTAAATGACTGTATAGGAAATGTTACATAAGACACAATGTGTAGGAGTCACATGATAACCATACTAGTAGACAGTATAGTTTAATAGTGATTGGCCTGGAGAAACACAAACCCAGAATTTAAAACTTAATACCATGATTGGGGGTTCTCTTTAAAAATCATTATTGATTTGTATAAAAAATAACACTTTTTGCAACATTAGGATAATCAAAGGCATAGGGGAAAAAACCATAACGCTCTAGTTTATACCTTGCAGTTTGCATGCAGCTCTTAGATGAAAGTTTGTAGCATTAACCCATGCAGTTTTACAATGAAATATGAACTATCCATGTAGTCCTCTAACCACCTCCACACTACTGATTCACTCCCCCAATAACCCAAGTAGTACCCATGCAGTTTAGCAATAACACTGTCACTCTCCATCCATTCCTCCAATCATCCAACCAGTACCATATCCTTATCTAATCACTGCACCAAGTCCAACACACTTATAAATTCACCTTGCTGTCAACTTGCAGCACTCTATGTATCCAGTCACTATCCATGTACTTGTACAATGAATCAGGCATTAACACATGCAGTGCTATAATGAAATGTGCAGTATCAATTGAGTCCTCAAACCCCCTCCCAACTACTGATTAACTCCTCCAATTACTCAATTAGTACCAATGCAGTTCTGCAATAACACTGTCACTCTCTGTGCACTCCTCCAATCATCCAGCCAGTAATATGTCCTTATCTAATCACTGCACCAAAATCCAAGCATTTATTAATTCAGCATGCTGTCAACTAGCAGCAGTCTAAGTTTCCAGTCACTATCCATGTACATGCACAATAACTCAGGCATTAACACATGCAGTGCGACAATTAAATGTGCACTATCCATGAAGTTCTCTAACCACCTCCACACTACTGATTCACTCTTCCAATTATCCAAGTAGTTCCAATGCAGTCCTGCAATCACACTGACTCTCTATGTGCATTCCTCCAATCATCCAGCCAGTAATATGTCCTCATCTGATCACGGGGCCAAAACCCAAGCACTTATAAATACAGCATGCTGTCTACTTGCAGCACTCTAAGTATCCAGTCAATATCCATGTACTTGTACAATGACTCAGGCATTAACCCATGCAGTGTCACAATGAAATGTGAACAATCCATGTAGTCCTCTAACCAACTCCAAATGACTGATTCACTCCACCAATAACCCAATAGTACCCATGCAGTCCAGCAATCACACTGTCACTCTCCGTGCAATCCTCCAATCATCCAGCCAGTACCATGTCCTTATCCAATCACATCACCAAAACCCAAGCAATTATAAATTCACCATGCTGTCAACTTGCAGCACTCTAAGGGGCAGATTTATGTTAACTGGCGCATCCCCAGGGATGCGCCAGTTAACGTGCGCCACAGTGCGCCACAGTGCGCCACAGCTCCGCCACCCATGGTGCAAAAACGGCAGAGATGCGTGACGCATCTGTGCCGGAAATTTGGCGCATTGCTGGAGTTGCGTCGCAAGCGCGACACAGCTCCAGCAAGGATCGGGGGTACACCATCTGCACAATGCTGCGTCAAGACCTACGCCTGCTGCAAGCAGGCGCAGGGTTTTGACGCAGCATTGCCCTGAAAGTTGAGGTAATATGAATTTTTATGGTCAATTGTGTCCCCTAACGTAGACCCCAACGGCTCCATGTACGTGCTTCAAGTACATGTATGTTCCCTCCACAACCAGCTATGAAGACGCAAATACATTTGCGTCCAACGTTAACATGTCCTCTTTCAGATCCACCATGAATGGGTCGGATATTCAGTTCCTAAGTATGCCTTGCCACCGTCTTTACATGGTGCACTTTCATGTTTTCCTGGCTCTGGTGAGTTAGGCCCTGATTCCTGCCATCGAGCCCTTTCTGCCTTCTGTCCCTGAAAGCTGCAGTCTGCTGCTTCCTGACCCTTGCCTTACTCCCTGTGCGGCGAGCGGTGCCTGGCTCGACCTGCTTGCCTGCCAAGACTGTATTCAGCCTTCAAGTTATCTGCTCCGCTCCTCGAAAATACATTCCTGTCTAGTGATTTAGGAAAACATCTCCCCAGCTGCAGAGCAAAGGGCCCGGCCTTCCTGTCTCCGTGCAAGTAATTCATAGCTCCTGTTACCATGGTAGGCCCATGGCCCCCTTGCTTTACACGTAGACATGTAGTCGCATATGCACGCACTAGCAGTCAGTATAGAATAGCCTCTGCCCGAGAGACCTTTCCTTCTAGATAATACAGTTCCTCAAACACAAGATATTAGATATGATTTGGGATTAGGTTGTTCTGACACCCCTGACTTCTGTCTCCTCATGTAGGGCTAAATGTCAAGTCCCCTTCACCCTCCAGTTCCACGTCAATCACACGTCATGCTGCTGCACGCGCATCTCTGCCATGTATTTCTGCTGACACTGCAGGATTCTTCTATGGATCCACCCACCTGTGATACGTTTCATATGACGTTGTCTAGCACACACCTCCGTGTACGCCCTCATGCACGCCTTCTGTTACGCACATGTGTTCTTATCTCGTTTCTCTCAGCTGTTACGCCTTCTGCACTCATCACCACTATATGCATTGACTATATATATGATATCTGTTAATAAAGCATTGTACATGTCCATGTCCATTCCCTTCCTGAACCCTTGTGGTGATGGAACATGATACCTGGTTCGAACCAATTCCTTTTAAAGGAATAAAACCTTCATAAACTCAGATGCCACGGACTCTGCCTCTTATTTTTGACTGAGTTATTCTTATTGAACTTTACCGCATAAATTAAGTATAGGTAATTTTAATTTACCACATAATTGGCGCCCGAACAGGGGCCCCTCCCCCACCTTACGCGCCGGCGGTGCGTTGCAGGCCTAGTCCCCTGCCACAGCCGGACGGACAACTACGCGTACCCGCAGGATTTCCTGTATCTCCCTCAGGCCAACGGAGGTGACTGAGGCTGCGATCGACACCCAGACGAGGCGGTGAGGAGTGCGGAGGATCCCGACCAGAGCCTAGCTAAGAGAGCAAGGTCCGAGGTATTCAGAGGCCCACCAGTTCCGAAGTTCCGAAGTACCTACGTCACAAATCGAGTCGAGTCCAGTCCGGTCCAGTCCAGTGTCGAGTTTCTGAGGCCTTCCGTTCCGTGCTTCCCGGTGAGTACCGTTGCTGGGGACGCATCTAGACGGGTGCATTAGTTTGTGTCCGGTCAAGACGGGTTTGGGTACGCAGACCCGGTCTGCACTGTTTAGCGGTGTATCTGTACTGTTTAGCAGTATATCCAGTATGCAGGTAGCTAGTTTTATTCTAGTTATTATTGTTCGTTTTCAGAATGTTTAAATGTGTTTTAATGTCGTGGTATGAGTGATTGTTTGATTTTCATTACTGTGTTTATTGTATTAGTGGTGTCCAAATACGAGTAAGTATCAAGTACCAGTATCACGGCTCAACATGCCGCTGTTTTCCAAACTAAAACAGATAGGAACTAGAAAAGGAATACTCGAGGAAGCTGTTCCCATCCCACCCAGGGACACTCCCGGGTATTTTATGTACCACAAACACGGCTTAGATGCTGTATTATTTCTCGACTTGTGGGTGGACTACACCAAAGATTTAGCAGAGAATCAGAGATGGCCCGCTACAGGGACATGGGATGCCGAGTGCATCATGAGAGTAGAAGAAGCGTTATGGAAAAAGAAAGCCAGACAGTCACAGAAAGATGCCATTGAATTATGGCGTAAAGAATCGCACAGACGGACAGAGAAAGCACTCAGAAAAGCAGAGAGAAGTAAGGAGGATTCTGAAAAAGCCAAAGAAAAAGAACTACTAGAAGAAGGAGAACGAGTTAGGATAGAACAACACGATAGATGTAGTAATGCTATTATGACAGGATTGTATCCAGTCCTGGCCGAGGGCCTGCCCAAGGCGACCCCGGAAGTACCGAAAGATCAGCCCCCATTGGTTCCGACTAAATTACGTCATAAGACCACAAAAGATATTTTCCTTTCTTCTTATTTAGACGATGTAGCTCCCGAATATGTCATTGTTCCGCCTGCACGCATACCGCCCGCTGATCGTCATCCCCCTGACCGTCATCCCCAACGACAGGACACTCCTCCACCACTTCCTGCAAACCCCATTAACCCTATTAATCTGCTTAATCCTTTTGGGCCGGACACGGCCCTACCGACAGATCATGCTCAAGCCTCCGCTTCAGGAGGTGCATCAGGAGGTTTCCAGACCCCGCCACCAGTACATCGATTAAATACTAAAAAAATAGCAATGCAACGTACTCCGAGACCGATTAGCAATGAAAAGGCGAAAGAACTTATCACATACTGTAGATATGACCCCATACCAGGCAAAGATGGTTGCATGTTATTAGCCTCAATACGTATAAGACATGCTGCAGACTTTTTAGTTCTGTTTCCAGGAATAAAAGCTAATCTAGACAGGATATATCATTTTGTTCAGACGGGGGAGGGTCCGGAATGTATTCAGGAGGCCATGGCGCATCAGAAAGTAGACATTCAGAGCCTACTATTAAGATTTTTCATAAACTGTTTCATAAGAGAACGAGACCGGCCTGGTGTAAATGAAGAAGAGATGAAGGTACTAACTGCATGGAGTCAGAATATTTCAGACGGAAAACATGATAGACAAAGTTGTATAGAAAGCATGTACAGAAAAATTCGTAAAGAAGTAGTAGTATTCCATGCAAAAGCGAAAGCTAAAAGGGAAGCAGAATCAGATGCAAATAAATCCTCAGAGGATGAGCCAGAGACAGAAGATAGAGGAACGATAGCATATATAGGAAGGGGTAGATCCTTTAATAAACCGATACGTCCAGAAAGTAAGAGACTTTTTCACTCCGCTATGTTAAATCCGAAGACTCCTGAACATCTATTTCAGGCTACCGATAAAATACTTCAAGAATGAATGGGGTACCATGTACTCGATTCCATGGATGAACAAGAATTAGCCAGGTCAGCAGTACAATGGGCTGACAATTCTGATAAATATAGTGATGACGCATTAGCGCAGACCTTTTTGAATCTTTCCCCAGACGAACAGCGACTAGCTGGTATGTACATGATACAACATCTCCTTATATTGTATAAAAGCCAACATTCTGATCCAGGTCCCCTACCTGATATATTAATAGAGCTACTCATGAATAAATGGAGAGGCCTAGGTACCGACTTAATTAAGGTAATTCTAGAACATCGGCACAGATATAGTGCTTTCCTGAATCCACAGTTCGTTCCAGCTCCACCCGTAGAAAGAAAAATGTATTACATAGACAGACAGAATCCCTTACGAGAAGTGCACCCAGTCAGGAATGATGATAATACATTTAGACGTGTGTTTGTGTACACGCCCATAACTAAAATGGAACTATTGGAAATGAAGAAATTAGTGCCCAGTCACGATAAAGACCCTGCAGGTTTCCACCGTGAAATAAAAGACATGTTACTCATGGGTGATTATACCTATCCCGACATCATGAAAATATTGAAAGTATTATTGCCTGCCGGTATTTACGAGAAACTCAAAGAAAAAGAATGGGAGGTGGGAGAGCAAAAGATTGATTGGGCTGCATTAGAGAACGAAGAGAATACTAGAACCCCAGGCCTAGGGCTTGGGGACAAAACTAAAGCATTACCAGGATTGTTAGTACAAGTATTGCCACGTTTATTAGCAACGAAAAAGGAGGACTGGGATGCAATCTCAGCCTGCAAACAGAAACCCGATGAAGACACTAGTGATTTTTATTCCCGATTTGAGAACTGTTTTATTATTAATAGTGGCCTGAAAGCAAGTAGCGAGTCATATCCACACCTCTTTGAATCCAAGTTAGTCGAGAATTCTCTGCCCCAAGTCAAGAATCGTGTTCTGAAAGTCGAGAGCACATGGCAAGCAAACACGCCTTCCCAAATGTTACAAATGTTACAGTACCACCAGAACAGAATTAGAGAAGAACATGATCACGGACAAAGACGCATGAAAGACACGAAAATTAAAATGTTAGTAGCCCAGTCAGTTCCAGCTGACGGTCAGAAAAAGGGTATGACACAGTCCAATAATTCAGCAGCTCCTGTTAAAGGGACATGCAACTATTGTAAACAGCCAGGTCACTATATAAATGATTGTGCAGTTTTGAAACACAATATAGCTACAGGTAAAACTAAAGAAAGACCGCGTCAACCTAGACAGGACCAGGTCCAACAACAAGTACCACAGAATATCCAGCCTATGCAGGCTTCACAACAGACAGTACAGACCGTAGCGGTACCACAGCCACAACCGATTGCCGCAACACAACATGCAACGCAACAGATGTACCAGTTTGCCCAAACTGATTATCACGATTATCAGCGATACACATGAAACAGCCTAGAGAGGGAAGTTGGCTTCCTCTTATTGAGGTTCCTGTAGATCAAGAGGGTCCTTACGTACATAGCCAAGTGTTAGGAAAAGATAGAACGTTTTTGATTGATACAGGGGCAAGCAGAACAACAATAAGTCATGACGAGGTTCCAGGGGCACCCCTCTCAGGCTCACAGAATGTTTCCCTTGGATTTTCAGGAAAACCTATTGTAAATGAAGTATCGAAACCAGTACCTCTTTTAGTTGGTCCGTTGTCTCGCACCACAGATTTGTTATTAACGAAATCATGTCCAGAAAACTTGTTAGGTATCAAGACACTGAAAGCTCTAGGAGCTGTGATTTGCTGTTCTCCGGAAGGAGTAAGACTGTTCTTACGTGACTTTAAGGGTCACTATGTATTGAGAGATATTGATCCCAGATTACAGAATGTTCCTGCACATTTATGGGCACAGGGCCCCACTGAAGTAGGTTGTATGCACATTACACCATATCGAGTCACACTCAGGCCAGGAGTAGTACTACCACGAATCCGACAATACAAGTTACCCCCAGATGCTGTAGTGGCTTTGCTGAAAATCATTGACGAGCTCATTGCACAAGGAGTGGTTGTAGAAACCGACTCGAATCTATGTAACTCCCCTATCATTCCAATTCTTAAACGTACTGATCCAAATGCACCCCCTGTTTATCGATTAGTGATTGATTTACGAGAACTAAATAAATGCATCGTACCACAGTATCCCGTGGTCCCAGACATCTCGTCTCTATTGACTGCCATTGATTCCTAAGCAACGTTCTTTACTGTAATTGATCTGAAGAACGCCTTCTTTAGTGTCCCAATTGATCCGGAAAGCCAATATCTTTTCGGATTCTGTTTAAGTGGTCGAAGCTTCAAATTTGCACGCGCACCTCAAGGATTCACAGAAAGCCCCAGCATCTATAGCCAATCACTGAAAAGACAACTAGACAGTATACACATGCCTGATAACACTGCCCTGTTACAGTATGTCGATGATCTACTGATCACCGCCCGCAACGAACCTGAATGTGAGCAAGCATCACTGACGGTTTTACATTTCTTGGCTGACAAGGGACACAAGGTGTCCCCTTCGAAGCTGCAATTCTGTGTTCAGCAAGTGGTTTACCTTGGGCACTTGCTGTCCAAAGGGGGGAGACAGCTAACGCCTGACCGTATCCAATTAATTGTAAACATGTCACAACCCAAGACACAAAAGGAGGTACGAGCCTTTATAGGCCTCACTTCTTACTGTAGACAATGGATCCCTCAGTATGCATTTCTAGCGGAACCACTCATACAGTTGACAACCCAGGAGGCAGCGACATCGAATGCCCTCCCTTGGACTCAGGAACATACACAAGCTTTTGACGACTTAAAGAAAGCCTTATGTCAAGCACCAGTTTTAGCGACACCATGTTACAGCAAGCCTTTTACACTTTTTGTCACCGAACGTGAAGGTACTGCATTGTCAGTACTCACTCAGGATCAAGCAGGTTCACACAAACCGTGTGCTTATTTTTCTAGTACATTGGATCCAGTAGCCCAGGCGCTGCCTGCGTGCTTGAAATCTGTAGCAGCGACAGCTCTAGCAATCAGACAAAGCGATTCCATAGTGTTAGGACATCAATTGACAGTACAAGTTCCACACTCTGTGGAAGTTCTTTTAAACCGAACACAGACTCAACACTTGACTATAGCAAGACTGACAGGTTATGAATTGACATTGTTTCAGCCACACATAGAAATCAGACGATGTAACACATTGAACTCTGCTACACTTCTGCCATTAAGTGAAACAGATCCTTTGGCACATGATTGTATTGAAGTCATTACCATTACGACGAAACCCAGACAAGACTTGACAGACATTGGACTACCAGATCCAGACCTGACACTTTATGTGGATGGTTCATGCATGAGAACAAGTACAGGAGAATTAGTGGCCGCCTACGCAGTCACAACAGAAACTGAAGTCATAGAAACAAATTGTATTGACACCCTGTCAGCTCAAGCAGCAGAGCTCATTGCTCTGACTCAAGCCTGTATTCGAGCAAAGAACAAGAGAGTTAACATATACACAGATTCACATTATGCTTTCGGAGTCGTACACGACTTCGGTGTACTCTGGAGAGAGAGAGGTTTTTTGACCTCTCACGGGGCCAAAATTCAGCACGGTCCCCTCATTCAAGCTCTGTTAGACGCAATACATCTACCTACAGCCATATCCATCATGAAGTGCAAGGCACATACGAAGGTCACAGATACAATTTCCCAGGGTAACGACCTGGCTGACCGAACAGCTAAGCATACAGCTCAGACTCAGACTCACGCAACTGACCTGACAAAGACAATAGTTCAGACACCGACACATTGCATGACAGTTAAGGATCCCGCCCTAGATGTAATTGACATACAGACACATGCTACACCAGACGAAATCAAGAAATGGATTGAACTAGGAGGGATCCAGACAGAACAGGGATGGATGACGAAGGGAAAATCTATATGGTTTCTCCCCGACTCTATGGTTCAAGTTATCATTAACACAGTACACAGTCCTGCACATTTAGGAGAAAAAGCCATGTTAGACAGTATTCAAAACCTCTGGTTCAATAAACATTTACGAGCAGCAGCCAAACAGAAAGTGCGTACTTGCATGATCTGTTGTCAGTTCAACCCAGGTAAAAGCATTCCCGTAGAGCAAGGTGGATTTCATCCTCCCGATCACCCTTTTGAAGTCCTCCAGATGGATTATATCCAGATGGAACATTGTCGAGGATTCAAATATGTCCTCGTAGTTGTATGTGCACTCTCCCGTTGGACAGAAGCATATCCAGTCCCAGATTACACTGCTCCGACCACTGCCAAGCAGCTGGTTCGTGAATTCTTCCCCAGGTATGGTTTGCCCCGCATCGTATACTCAGATAACGGTCAGCCATTCTCGTCCGAGCTTATGAAGCAGGTATCACTCCTGCTAGGCTATCAATGGAGATTCCACTGTGTCCGACATCCCGAGGCAGCAGGTCTCGTGGAACGCCATAATCAGACTCTGAAAATTCGTCTTGCCAAGATCTGTAGAGAGAAAGGCGTCGACTGGATAGTAGCTTTACCAGTTGCACTCTTTTACATGAGGATGGTCGCACACTCACGAACAGGGCTATCCCCGTATGAGGTGGTCTTTGGTAGGCCACCGAATATGTGGGGGACGCCTCTGCCTCGCAAAATTACTGATGATGACTGTAACATGCTGACAGATTACCTTGCTTCCTTGATGTCTGCACTACAATCATGTCGTTCACAGGTTGCTGCAGCCTTTCCCAACAACACCGAGGTGAAGCCACATGAGGTTGTTCCGGGGGACCTCGTCTTCGTGAGGAAGTTTGACAGGAGAAGTCCGCTGGAGCCCCGTTGGCAAGCGCCGAAGCTAGTACTATTGACTACAAGGAAGGCAATTAAAGTCGAGGGCCGCAAGGGCTGGCTTCACTCGAGTCATATTAAAAAATGCCATGGACTGCCGCCAGATCTAGACTCCCAGCCCTGCCCTCCTCCACAGACTGACTCGAAACTCCCCCTGGTCGAGAAAACTTCTTCTCAAGAATATAAATTAAAATTGAGGTCTAGCAAGTCAGACAGTTTAATTGTTTAAGTCCTCCCCTAGGTGAATCGGTTAGACGAGTTTCTGACATGTATCCCCTAGACCCCAATAGAGAGAGAGATAGACGGAAACAGCTCAAGAAACGTGAATGTAAATCACTTCGTAGTCACTGTATTGTGACACTATTGATTATGTTTTTTCTGAGTCTTATGATTATTGCTGCAAGTATACTGTTACATATATACTATCCTATTTTCAAGCGTGCACATTCCTCCTTAAATGTCACTGCCGAGCACTCTTTCAGTGAACTGCCCCCGCATGAGTTATCTTACCGACTTGCGCTGCGCAACAATACATTCATTAGTATGTTACATCATTCCCATCAGACCAGCAATGCTACAAATTGTTGGATATGTGGTCGACTCCCTCCCTATCAGAAATATAAGGGAGTTCTGCCCCTCTTCCCGTACCCGTTCACACACAATGGTTCCTGTGGTGCATGGTTTAGTTTAATTAATTCCCTAGATTCCAATTCCGTAGTTTACCAGGGCAACTGGGTATGGGGAAATCTGAACACCGTTCTGCATAGAGTATGTTTCCCTGACAAGGAGGGTCTTCCCAAAAGGACAGGGACTGATCTAGAAAACGAAGTATATGGATTAGGTAACTTTACACTTAACCTCATGATTCTGAATGTTGAATCCGAAACCGAACCAGTCTTGCCCGCTATGTCCGTATTACCAGTCAAAGGTGAATTATGTGTCAGAAAGAATGGTTCAGTACACCTGGGTCATAGTAAATGTACTACTGTGATCGAATTCAGTGATAAAGGCAAGTCTACATTTAAAGCTTCCCGTCATTCCTACTTCATTTGTGGTCATACCGCATATATACGCTTACCTCTAGATTGGGATGGCACCTGTTACATTGCATTCCTTCTGCCACCTGTTTTCCTAGCCCCTCCTGATTATCATAGGGACTCCCATCTAGTACACGTCAGACCCAAGAGAGACCTCCCGATTGTCGACTACACTGAAACGGCATGGGAGCAATACACAGACTTCAATAAAGGTTTCTTTCCCTACTTAGGTGCTGTCTTTAATAGTAAACTGATATGTAAATTAACTAGAACCCTCGAAGCAGTAGTGAATGAAACTACTTCCGCCCTAGGCAACTTAACGGAGAAGCAGTCTGCTATGCGGATTGTTGTTCTTCAAAATCGTCTTGTCCTTGACGTCATCCTGGCCGATAGGGGCGGAGCTTGTAGAGTGATCGGATTGAGCTGCTGTGTTTTCATTCCAGAAAACGCGCCATCAGTATATAGAGCCATAACTTGACTTGACATCACAAGATTGCAAGTCAGATACACCAGAATCCAGGCACCTGGACTTGGTCCGGTTGGTTCTGGAGTGTACTATCAGCCTGGGGCTGGAAGGTCCTATCCTTCTTCGGAATAGCCCTTCTCATCGTGTTCAGTTGTTGTCTATGTCTACAATGTGGGCCAGCGATTTGCGGCTTGTGCGCCACATCATTTATTCCTCATTCAAGTCCACGTTCAAAACACCGTAAGAAGAAAGAAGAGCAAATGAAGTTACATGAACAGATTGATAGATTAATGAGGATTGATATATCATGAAGGGTCCGTAGGGGACAAGGAGGGAATGAGGTAATATGAATTTTTATGGTCAATTGTGTCCCCTAACGTAGACCCCAACGGCTCCATGTACGTGCTTCAAGTACATGTATGTTCCCTCCACAACCAGCTATGAAGACGCAAATACATTTGCGTCCAACGTTAACATGTCCTCTTTCAGATCCACCATGAATGGGTCGGATATTCAGTTCCTAAGTATGCCTTGCCACCGTCTTTACATGGTGCACTTTCATGTTTTCCTGGCTCTGGTGAGTTAGGCCCTGATTCCTGCCATCGAGCCCTTTCTGCCTTCTGTCCCTGAAAGCTGCAGTCTGCTGCTTCCTGACCCTTGCCTTACTCCCTGTGCGGCGAGCGGTGCCTGGCTCGACCTGCTTGCCTGCCAAGACTGTATTCAGCCTTCAAGTTATCTGCTCCGCTCCTCGAAAATACATTCCTGTCTAGTGATTTAGGAAAACATCTCCCCAGCTGCAGAGCAAAGGGCCCGGACTTCCTGTCTCCGTGCAAGTAATTCATAGCTCCTGTTACCATGGTAGGCCCATGGCCCCCTTGCTTTACACGTAGACACGTAGTCGCATATGCACGCACTAGCAGTCAGTATAGAATAGCCTCTGCCCGAGAGACCTTTCCTTCTAGATAATACAGTTCCTCAAACACAAGATATTAGATATGATTTGGGATTAGGTTGTTCTGACACCCCAGACTTCTGTCTCCTCATGTAGGGCTAAATGTCAAGTCCCCTTCACCCTCCAGTTCCACGTCAATCACACGTCATGCTGCTGCGCGCGCATCTCTGCCATGTATTTCTGCTGACACTGCAGGATTCTTCTATGGATCCACCCACCTGTGATACGTTTCATATGACGTTGTCTAGCACACACCTCCGTGTACGCCCTCATGCACGCCTTCTGTTACGCACATGTGTTCTTATCTCGTTTCTCTCAGCTGTTACGCCTTCTGCACTCATCACCACTATATGCATTGACTATATATATGATATCTGTTAATAAAGCATTGTACATGTCCATGTCCATTCCCTTCCTGAACCCTTGTGGTGATGGAACATGATACCTGGTTCGAACCAATTCCTTTTTAAGGAATAAAACCTTCATAAACTCAGATGCCACGGACTCTGCCTCTTATTTTTGACTGAGTTATTCTTATTGAACTTTACCGCATAAATTAAGTATAGGTAATTTTAATTTACCACAAAGTGACTGAGTGAAATCTCATAGATTTCACTCGGCCACTTTCAGGAGGCGTTCCGGCGCAGGAACGCCCTCCCCTGCGCAGGAACGCCTCCTTACGGCGCAGTGCTTTACAACGTGATGCATCTCCTAGATGCGTCACGTTGTAAATAGGGCGCACTGTTTGCGTCTCAGTTGCGTCAAAAAAAGTGACGGAATTGCGGCGCAAAGAGGCGCAACTGCCTCATAAATCTGCCCCATAGTATCCAGTCACTGTCCATGTACTTGTACAATGAATCAGGCATTAACACATGCAGTGCTATAATGAAATGTGCAGTATCATTTGAGTCCTCTAACTGTCATGTGCTTATCTAGGTTCCTGATCGATACTGTGACCTTATGCCCCTATTCGGCTATAAATCCATTTATTCCCTATATTGGCATAACCGTTCAAGTGCGATTTTCTGTAAAGTCATCTCTGGCCTCACACGAGCAGAGCCACAGAGCCACATTCCAGCATGACTCTCTGCTACTTCCTTTGCGACCAATTAGTGCAATGACAAAGCAGCAGTCACTATCTGATATTCCTAGATAACACTCCGAGTTCTTCAACAAGATAAAAACTTAGCAAACCTGGAAATCCCCGCTTGCTATGTTTTGATTAGTAATGGAACTCTAATGAGCAACTGATAACTATCACTTCCTAGTGACATCTTTAATTGACGTCTTATGTCCAGCAAACTTGCGTCAAACCCGGCACCTGTCAGGTATAAATATTACCAACGTTGCCTTAAGCAATGAGCGAACATGTTGCTGATGCCAGCTGCCTGCATGACCCCGTGTTGGTAAAAACTAGCACTCTGTCGCTGCAGCCTGCTATCCTGTGGTGGTGAAGCTACTGATTACCATTATCGCCGCTACAGCGCGAACTATGGTTCAGTACGCTTGAGGAGCCGTGCAGCCGTCCTCTGCGAAGACATCCAGCCCAGCTGCCCGCAGACGCTGTCACCCCTCCTTCCTCGACGCGCTGAGAGAAGCCGCTGCCTTTCTCGTGCAGAGAAATCCAGTCCCGGCGCTTCCAGTTTACCCTCGCAGGTGATTGGGATATCGAGAGAGACCCCTGAAGGAGATACCAATCCTCCATCATTCTATTCAGAGGTATGGTGTTGACTAAACCCTTAGACGAGAATTCTTGAAACAAACCTTGGCAAAACCAACTTAACTTAAGCTACTTACTTACTCCCCCTTCTCACGTGTTAGGCTTAGGTCAGGCACACTGGGGTAGGCTTAGTTAGAAGCACCAGTTGAGTATGTTAGCCTAATGTATATATGACTGTATATATGTTTTATTACTTTTAAACCATTGTATGGCTAAGAAACCATATCAATGCTTTTACAGTTCTATTTCGCATTACTTATCTTACTGTACGTACTTTTTATAATAACAGTTATTGCAATTGTGGCAATACATTTCTCTTGTACGAGAAGAAAGACTGTTCAATAAATGTTAACCTTTATTGATACACGCCCGTCTCTCTATTCTCTACATACTGTGAAAGTAAACTGCACTAGACTGACTGAGTGAAATCTATGTCTATTGTTTCACACGACCCTAGAGATCGACTCTTGATCTGAGGAGCAAAGTTGTCATGTTGCACGGTTGTTGGAAAGCTGAATCCCTTCTTGTCTGTGCCAAGGAAGCTGATCACTTCCTATGCAGAGAAGAAAGTTTCCAGTGACCTCTGAGCTAGTTGGTAACACAACCCAATTAAGTTTAGCATAGTCAGTGGAGGCCTGGAATATAAGCAGTTCCACGTCGATACTACTGTTTATGTTATTCCAATGCGCAGGGCCTAGTGGGAAACTAGGAACTACACTACATGGCGCCCAACGTTTGGTAAGGCGATAAACTAACGTAAGACTTGTAGAGTAACTCAGTCGTGCATATTTCACACCCCTTTCTCCCGTAAATACTCCAATAGACGTCTGGAGTGGGTGAAAGGTTAAAATCCGCCCGACCTTAGTAGGAAGAGATTCCTATGTAAAGCTCTGGTTTATTCAACGTTGAAGGATACAGTGTTCCAAAATATTGTGCATCTAATCTTTGTCTCCTTGGAGACCCACTCTGCAAAAACTGCATTTATACAATGTCAGTAGAAAACAACGGCACCACTGGGGCCGCAGTAGATGCGACTCAGCAAGGTCCCGAATACACAGACCCGGATGCTATTATCATCCCGGTCCAGTTAAGAAGATCTATAACTTTAAAACTTATAGAACATGGACTGACACCTCAAGGTGGTACAGTAATTTTCGTGATAGAGGCTCACGAGTATCGGCAGACAGAGGTATTCTATTCATGGATAAACTTTCCAGCGGTAAACGCTATAACACAAGAGTTTCACTATTACAAAATAGAGGAACCTCCGGGAGAGTACGCTCCTTTCGAGGAGGTTGAAATCCCACTTAAATTTCAAGAGCACCTGCTCTGGTTTAATGGCGCCCTAAAACACAATGATCACATAACTAGGCTCGGTCCACTAGGTAGACCAGGAGCCACGTGGCCGGTTCTAGCCAGCTACACACCACATCCTGACATTGCAAGAATGTCTAGAGAAGAGCTGTTAGCACAGCTAAAAACATTAATAAAAATACATAGGCAATTAGTCCAATATGTAATGCGGACTGTAACAGTCCAGCCAGCTGTTAATACACCACAGCTGACCCCTCATCAGGGGAACACAAATAAAATTACACCACAGAACATACAGTCATGTCTTGGTAAAACACCCGTAAAACGGGAACAAATTCCTTTCTGGTTAGCCCAGAAAATCACTCAAATAGAGGCAGTATTTCCTGATACTACCCCTATTGAGAAACACAGAATCTTGACCATCTGCCTTCCTATGGGAATCGCACCACACGTGGAGGACTGCGACACTTGGGGTACAGTCTTTGCTTCCATTTACACAAAAACACACGGTGTTCCGTCTATGGCGGTAATACCAGATGTGCTAAAACAGATTCAAAATGAATTCGGTCCAGAGCCCGCTTTAAATCTAGGTATGAAATTACTGAAAGACTTCAAGCAGGTCACGGCTATATTATTAGCCAACGTAAAGGGAGAAGCAGCATCTGTGGCGATTCGCCAGAAGTTGAGGGAAACAGATATAAAAGATCCTGTTGAGCTTGCCAAAATCATAGAAAAATGCTATGAAGAATTAGGTAGAGACAGCTTGGGTGGGAAACCAGTTAAGCCCCAACTGCTCGAAAATCCTGAAAAATTATTTATTAAAAATAATTTAAACACTCCTAAAAAGAGCTGGGATGGAAATAAACAATCCACTCCCAAGGAAAAAGTTTTCCAGTCCAGAGGAAGGTCTCCTCGACGGAGGGAAAGAACTCCAACTCGAGAACGCCAGTCTCCCCAGAGGGAGCCCTCTGAGAAAAGATATAACCTTAGAAATAGGGATAATATAAAAAAACCTGATAGATATCAAAGTATTGATACACGTCCCTCTCGATCTTTTCCACAGAATTCGGAAAGAAGAGGACGGTCAGACCCAGGAGAGCACACCAAGTCCAAAGACAAGGAACCTGCTCAAAATAAGAAATCTCAATTTCAGAAAAAGAAGGTAGCCAGTATTAGAGTAATCAACCATGCCGAGAATACTGAGGACACAGTTGAAAAACGGGAAGTGGGCATTGACAATGTTGGACAGTGCAGCAGAAATCAGTATAGCGCGCAAGATCTTGATGAGTCATCTGGAGACAGTGGACACGAATGAATACATTCAGGTTGAAACTGCCGACACCAGACTTAGCGAGCCCCATAAAATATACGAAATAACATTGCGTATAGAGGGTGATAAGACTAGGAAAATTAAGGGTCTATTTTGGGATAAGCTCTCAAAAGGCTATGATATTCTGTTAGCTGAAAAAGATTGGCCCCCGGAGTTTGTCAGGGAGTGCCCTCGTGGCGAAGAAGTGATTATGCCTGCCTTCTAGAATCACATACCGATTCACAAAAAATACACATATGCAAGGAAATGGGCTGTAGCCCAGGCACCTGCATTGTATAAAAATCATGTAGGATGGGATGAGGATTCTCCGCCTCACAAAATCCAACTAAAAAGTGAACCAACTGCCCAACGGCAGTATCCCATAAAGCAAGAAGCTAAAAAACAGGTCAGGGAGATCTTAGATCAACTTGAGTACCAGGGGGTGATTGAAACATGCACCTCTCAAATGAACAATCCTTTGTTTCCTGTCTCCAAGCCAGACAATTCATATCGTCTAGTTTTGGACTACAGACACCTGTTGCAAAACTTTTGCAGTACAAAACTCGCATAGTGCAGCCCTAATGAATAATATAGTTAGGAAAAAGTACAAAACAACATTAGACATTTCTAATGGTTTCTTTTGTCAAAACATTGCACCAGAAAGCAGGTACTTGACCGCTTTCTCCGCATTTGGGTCACAGAAAAAATTCTGTCGACTCCCACAGGGGTTCAAGAACAGCCCAGGACTATTCTCAGCTAGGGTAACAGAGTTACTACAAATCTATGATGATGAAGCATTATCTTACGTAGATGATATTTATCTCACAGACGACGACTTGGATACTCATTTGAAAAGAGTGAACACCATTATACTTGGGTTCGCAGCAGAGGGTTACAAATTCAACTTTAAAAAGTCCCGAATTGCCCATCTGACAGTACTATTCTTAGGGTACGAATTATCAAGTGAAGGGAAAAGCCTAGCGGACAACTTCTTAGAGAAGTGCGCTGTACTCCAAGCTCCAAAAACGCTGAAGAATTTACAATCCATACTAGGTTTTCTGAATTTCGGAAGAACTTACATCCTAAATTACGCAGAGAGGGTTAAACCTCTCTACGAACTAATAAAACCTGATTTAAAACAAATCAATTGGACTCAAAAACACACAGAAATTTTGAGATCACTGCAAACAGACATGTTAGCAAAAACAAATTTAGATACGCGTGACAACACGATCGATCTTGTAATCCGAGTCATCCCAGGAAGATGCGGATTCACATACCTGACCTCTAATGAGGGAGAAAAGGTACCAATTTCAATTAAATCTCACTTGTACACACAAGCAGAAAAAACATTCAGTCACACAGAAAAAACTGTGAACGCAGTGCAAATCGCATTAGCAAATGAAAGAGAACTAGCACACGGCAAACGGATTAATATCCTTACAGCGGAATCCGCCTTCGAGGCGCTATTCAGCCCAGTAAACCTGCCTACAGTGTCACTGGATCCGAAATGGATACAGTGCATAGATTCTCTAGGAGCGGAAGACGTGAAATACTATTTCGCCCCGCAATACAAAGAACTGAATGATTTAGAATATGAAGAAGAATATCCTCTGCCAATCGAAATCCTGCCTCTCCCACAATACGCCTGTATAATCTATACAGATAGCTTTGTACAGCATTTTAATGTAGAGAGTAAATCCTACAATGCAGCATGTGCGATCATTAAAGGTCGTTGGCTGTGCGGTAAATTCAGACCGAAAGTAACAAAAACTGAATCTGTAAGAAATTGTTCGGTTCAGAGAACTGAAATCAGATCTTTAAAGATGGCGCTCGAAAATGCAGAACGCGAATTCCCCACACTTATCGTGTGCGATTCTCATTTTTGCGTCAATTCTTACAACAATAAACTGAAGAGTTGGATCGAAAACGACTACAAAGATGACACAGGTGC
Source organism: Lissotriton vulgaris (assembly GCF_964263255.1). Lineage (NCBI taxonomy): Eukaryota > Metazoa > Chordata > Amphibia > Caudata > Salamandridae > Lissotriton > Lissotriton vulgaris. Next base: position 454,589,173 of record NC_141696.1, on the reverse strand, counting down.
CACAATAAAGCATAAAAAGCTCTGGAACGAGGTAGCTCTTTTAAGTAAAGAACTACAAAAGACTCACGTGATTCACGCACAGAGTCTTCAACGTGATGGCGTTCACGTTGCAGGGAATTCATTGGCTAATACAGCCACCGCGGAAGCAACTAACCCGGCTTCCGTAGCCACAAAAAAGCGTACAGATAAGTATATAGACGGGGAAACCATGCTAGCAGTAAAAACGACCGTAAAAGGCGACTGTGCAGCACTACCCGTAAACTATCCACTCAATTATGCATACATAATCGATGCAAACTCCGTTCCTTTTGCTCGAATCCCTGGAGTGGGGGATAGAGTAATTCCAAACATGAACAGGAGAATATTTTTAATAGCAGACGCACACATGGGTTTGGGTCTAAGGCACAGAGAGATCAAGGAATCACTGACTGAATTACAATCAGTATTCTGGTGGCCGGGAATGAGTGTAGAACACCAAATATATGCAAACAACTGTGAAAACTGCAATAGGGATCGCAGTAGCGAACCTTGCTACCGGCTACCAATCAGAAAGAGCGTAACGCTGCCTACACCCCGTCCTGCGTCCTATTAATAGTTAAGACGAAATGCATTTAAAATAATGAGGCCACCAGCGCTCGGCTGACGCTAGAACGGTTATAAAAGATTTGCGAGTCCATATCGGCACATACGCAATTACCACGTTCCATTCTGACCAGGGTCCTGCTTTCAGCTCTCGAGCTTATAGGGAGGCCAGGGCCAGCATGGGAATTGGGTTGTGGTATTCTTGTCCGTCGCACAAGTGTGATAGAAAGAAAAAACCGGGACATAAAGCAATCTATAACAGCGAAGGTATTAGGTTCAGGCGCTGGGTGGGTCAAACATTTAATAAGTGTCCAGACTAGTCTTAACAACATGCCAAGAAATTCTCTAAAAGGTTTCAGCCCATACGAACTATTGTTCGGAATAAGAATGAACGTTCAGGACCTCGATAGTCAGATGTCAGTGGTACAAGCAGAAACAAAGCACTTTGATGTAAAAGACCGTTTGGCTGTTTTACAGGAACTGAATGAAACAAGAAAATCATTAAGCAACATAAAGTTAAAGCAACAGCCAAATACCACTGACGAGGCACCACCCGCAACAGCCCCAGCAAGGCCTGTCTGGATTCCAAAGATTGGGGATCTAGTCAGAGAAAAGATCGCGGTTAAGAAGGAATTTGGGCCTTCTTACAGAAAAGCAGTACCTGTCTTGGCAGTCACCGGAACAAGATCAGTTGTGCTACCGCCCCTTGCTGGTAAAAAGGAGAACAGAGTCGTGTCCATCGATCTGGTAAAACCACAAGCATGTGGCCTATAATCAACAGTAGGCCCAGTGGACTCCCAAGAAACAACAGAATACCCAAACTTGCAACAATCCAAGAGGTTCAAACTGAAAGACTAATCACATTCGATCAGCCTGCAGTGCACAATGAAGGACTATGCAATAATGCCATGGAACTCGTGCCTCTTGAAACACAGATTGAAACAGTTCGTCAAGAAACAACACCAGTCTACAATGATGTGGCATCAGAAAGTGCTACCGAGAGACAGATTGAAAGAACAATCCCATCAATTGACAGAACTGCCTCTGGTTATTTCATCAACTTCGACAACTTCTCTGAAGATTTAAATGACCCGGAAGTGATGCCAGAAACAAAAAAGTCTTTTAAAGAAAAAGCAACGGAACTCTTTCATCAACTGAAGGAAATCTACCTTATTTCCCCTTGGCTAGAGTTCTGGTTCGGTCTAGGTGTATTTTTCCTCCTGCTTTGGCTCATCATGGTACTGTGTTTGGGAAAATTCATTGAGGGAAAATATATTACAATGGACACAGCAAGTCAGAACATCAACCTAGTCCTGAAACCACACAGATCATCCCACGTGAAGAAAAGAGAACTGTCAACAGTAAATGTCACAGCAATTCCAATACCTGGTGGGGTAGTATGGGAGAAAACAGACTATGAGATCTATGGTCCGGTCAAAATCCTGAAGTATCCTCATCAACTAAAGGTTTCCTTAAGTGACTTTTTGACACCAAGCACATTCTCTGATGATTGGGACTTTAACAGTATTAATGACATGATGTCTGATTTAGTAATGTCAGCTAGATTCACAGATCATGATTATTTACAAGGTTCATCTAGTTATGAGCAGTTATTCTGTTACACCCACTATGGGGATCATTACTTGCATAAATCTGCACAGCCTAGAAATGTTTTTATGTATAATCAATGGGAACATTGTTCTACACCACCTAAAAGCAGTTCTAAAGCATTTTTTGAGAAATTCAAATATTTTTCAGGATTTAACACCAGTAATGCAGAAACGTTTTATTATAAACTGTTAGATAAAACAGGCATGAAAACAATGCTGACAAATTCTAAATTAATATATTCAGAAGCATTTTATGACAAAATGATGACATTTGGTTTTGATTATTGGAAAAATAATATTGAAACAAAATCAATTTGGGGTACAAAAGATTGGCAGGTGCAAGGCATATAAGCACTGTTTAGAACCTGCATGATACCAGAACAAATGTTATTTTTAAATGACACTGTACACCAAACATCTTGTCTTGGCCTAGCCAAGAACAAAGACCTTAAAACACCGTCTATACCAAAGCCAATACCTGAAAATGCAACAGCTGATAATGAGTTAGACGTGTCACACATTTTATATTTCAACAGAACACATCCTGATTGGAAAAAGTGGTTAATCTGGCCTACAGACACAAATAGCTGTCAAGATAGATTCCTGAATAAAACACAGGGTTTAAAAATGACCAGATTAGACTCTAGATATTCCCAGAGACAACATCCAGGAATTATAACAACATACAGTGTAGGGAAACTCTGCCTTGAATTGCTAACTACATCCACACTGGCTGAAATTAAGCAACACTTGTCTTTATTAAAAGATGGTGCTGATTTGCGCGATTTCATTCTTGGACCACGCAAACAGCGTCAACAGCGTTTCATAGCGACCAGCATCTATGCTGCTTACAACGAGGCTTGGAAAGTAAAGCAAATTGAAACTGCTGAAAAAATACGAGAAATTGATCGTATTAATTTGGAAAAATCACTTTCTGTGGTAGACAATGGGTTAATGACTCTGTCTTCCAGAATATATTCTTTGGACAATATTGTATCCTCTGCCTTTGATGTGATAGACAGAGATTTGCTAATGTTACAACATGGCCAGTCTCAATTACGCTCTATTATAGAATTAGGCTGGACGCTGCAAAATCTTCGTTCAGGCTATGTGCCTTGGCGTCTGATAAACACAACGTCATTATTTTCCATTTTTAACCTTACTGATAAACAGATCAGTTTGGCACAGAAAGGAGCAGACTATACAATCTTGAGCATCGAGAAACTCGAGAGATTACCATTGACAATGTCAGAGAGTCCTGTCATTGAATGGATAATACACGGAATTATCACAATTCCGATAACAACTTTCCGCTTTAAAAAATGCCTTGAATACATACCTGCTGGCCAGTATGAACAATTGGGTAAGGGATATGTTAAATCCGAATGGAAATTACCATACACTCATTCTTGCTATAGTGACAGCGACAAAAATGTATTTCTTAGTGGTGACAACTGTAAACACTCACTAAGCGGTATACTTTTGTGTCAGGGTATTAATTTACACGGAGCATGTGATGGCAATTCAAACAACCTTTCATGCCACCAGCTAGTCACACCTGCAACTCAGATAGAGCCCTTCTTTATGCAACTCGCAAACGGGAGTTACATTCTAAGAACGGATCACAGGTGCTGTGGCCTCGCGCCCGGAAAAAGTTATCTAGTACAAGTAACGTCCATGGTCAAATGTTGCATGCAAGCATTGTTCCCGAGCGGGCCTCCAGACATAGTGACTCCCCTCTGGCCTCGTCTGAATCTCTATTCTATACGAATTGATACATTAAGCAAAATGAAATCTGTGCTTTTACAGACAACAGTGCCTATAACGTCATCTAAAGAGACGTATGATCTTCTAGTCGCAAGGACGGCTACTGAGGTCCATGACCTTTTATCAACAAATTGCCCCGTGCATTTCGTACAAATGCTCGACCAACTCCTTAACATGTCTAGTGCTACAAGCATCCCAGGCATATTTAAGACAGTCTTTACGGGACTGCTAACACCCTTCCAGGCAATTTTGGGAATCTTTCCTAATTTTGTGCACTCCATCTTTGGTGGTATTCCACTATTTTTTGGACTCATCGCAGGGATTCTATTTTTGACCCTTCTGCTACGTTATGGCAAGCCTCGGCTCAGACATAGCTCCCATGGGAATGGAAGAGACAATCCTAGCAATGCGCTACAGGGACAGGATAACTAACGTCCTCGGATTGGCCAGGCTGAGAGATCTAAACATAACCTGGTTCCTTTCATTCAGACCAATATGGCAAAATTGCATTTTACCTGTGCTACGGTGTATGCTTTGCGGCGATGAATGCGTGTTGGACATCTGTCTTTCACTTCCATCAGCAGTACCAATGGACGTCGATACTTTGCTCAGTCCAATAACGGCTCACGCATTGTGTTGTCCCTAGCGGCTACCAATCCTGATGACGGCATTCGTGGAGACTCCTGTACTACAGCCAAGTGGTAACAGTGGAGCGAGTGACAAAGGCAACATCATCCAGGTACAACGTTCTGTGAGCAGGGCTGGTCCTGTCTTCGATGACAGCAATCATTCTCACACCTGCCAAGTTACAGCGCTATCTAATTTGGTTGAACTATCACCTGATTTTGTAGACCAATTCTTTGCGAGCCTGTCTGATACGATGTTCTCACCCACAGAGAAACAATAACTTTTTGAGAAGCTTTCCGACACACAGCGTTCCCATGAACTCTGAATTCGGCCTTCAGTTTTGATCAACATAAAACTGCCAGGAGCTTTGGTAAACTGATTTTTTCTTTGAATTGGACAATTTTTTTTTAATATTGACCCTTTCCTTTTGGCACGAACAATTCTTTGCTTAACGTAAAAACTATTCTTAGAGAACAGAAGCTTCACACTTCTATTTCTAAACACATCTAGAGACATAACAACATAACACCAGCCTCTAGCACACATATTATTACAATGCATTTTTATGTGATGATTTATCTCGCATTTCTTCTGTCAGAGATACTTCATGTGTAATTCTTTATGCATAATCGTTCATTGATTTCATATGCAATAATTTTTGAATGATTACTATGCTTTTAAAAAAAACGTACAGTACCTAAATTCCATGTATTACAAGTACGCCTATTTCGAATGCATGTATGTATTTTGGGGTGGGCTATGTTACACAATGTTACACATGCATCTAATTGCTTAGTTTTAGTAATTTTGATGGACATGAATTCGTGGAGTGGGTGTCATGTGCTTATCTAGGTTCCTGATCGATACTGTGACCTTATGCCCCTATTCGGCTATAAATCCATTTATTCCCTATATTGGCATAACCGTTCAAGTGCGATTTTCTGTAAAGTCATCTCTGGCCTCACACGAGCAGAGCCACAGAGCCACATTCCAGCATGACTCTCTGCTACTTCCTTTGCGACCAATTAGTGCAATGACAGAGCAGCAGTCACTATCTGATATTCCTAGATAACACTCCGAGTTCTTCAACAAGATAAAAACTTAGCAAACCTGGAAATCCCCGCTTGCTATGTTTTGATTAGTAATGGAACTCTAATGAGCAACTGATAACTATCACTTCCTAGTGACATCTTTAATTGACGTCTTATGTCCAGCAAACTTGCGTCAAACCCGGCACCTGTCAGGTATAAATATTACCAACGTTGCCTTAAGCAATGAGCGAACATGTTGCTGATGCCAGCTGCCTGCATGACCCCATGTTGGTAAAAACTAGCACTCTGTCGCTGCAGCCTGCTATCCTGTGGTGGTGAAGCTACTGATTACCATTATCGCCGCTACAGCGCGAACTATGGTTCAGTACGCTTGAGGAGCCGTGCAGCCGTCCTCTGCGAAGACATCCAGCCCAGCTGCCCGCAGACGCTGTCACCCCTCCTTCCTCGACGCGCTGAGAGAAGCCGCTGCCTTTCTCGTGCAGAGAAATCCAGTCCCGGCGCTTCCAGTTTACCCTCGCAGGTGACTGGGATATCGAGAGAGACCCCTGAAGGAGATACCAATCCTCCATCATTCTATTCAGAGGTATGGTGTTGACTAAACCCTTAGACGAGAATTCTTGAAACAAACCTTGGCAAAACCAACTTAACTTAAGCTACTTACTTACTCCCCCTTCTCACGTGTTAGGCTTAGGTCAGGCACACTGGGGTAGGCTTAGTTAGAAGCACCAGTTGAGTATGTTAGCCTAATGTATATATGACTGTATATATGTTTTATTACTTTTAAACCATTGTATGGCTAAGAAACCATATCAATGCTTTTACAGTTCTATTTCGCATTACTTATCTTACTGTACGTACTTTTTATAATAACAGTTATTGCAATTGTGGCAATACATTTCTCTTGTACGAGAAGAAAGACTGTTCAATAAATGTTAACCTTTATTGATACACGCCCGTCTCTCTATTCTCTACATACTGTGAAAGTAAACTGCACTAGACTGACTGAGTGAAATCTATGTCTATTGTTTCACACGACCCTAGAGATCGACTCTTGATCTGAGGAGCAAAGTTGTCATGTTGCACGGTTGTTGGAAAGCTGAATCCCTTCTTGTCTGTGCCAAGGAAGCTGATCACTTCCTATGCAGAGAAGAAAGTTTCCAGTGACCTCTGAGCTAGTTGGTAACACAACCCAATTAAGTTTAGCATAGTCAGTGGAGGCCTGGAATATAAGCAGTTCCACGTCGATACTACTGTTTATGTTATTCCAATGCGCAGGGCCTAGTGGGAAACTAGGAACTACACTACATAACCACCTCCCAACTACTGATTCCCTCCTCCAATTACCTAGGTAGTACCCATGCTATCCAGTAATCACACTGTCACTCTCTGTCCACTCCTCCCATCATCCAGCCAATACCATGTCCTTATCTAATCACTGCACCAAACTCCAAGCACTTATACATTTTCCATGCTCTCAACTTGCAGCACTCTATGTCTCTCCACTTACTATCCATGTACTTGTACAATGACTCAGGCAATAACACATGCAGTGTGACAATTAAATGTGCACTATCCATGTAGTCCTCTAACCACCTCCACAATACTTATTCACCATTCCAATTATCCAAGTAGTACCAATGCAGTTCTACAATTACTCTGTCACTCTCCATGACCTCCTCCAATCATCCAGCCAGTAATATGTCCTTATCTAATCACTGCACCAAAATCCAAGCATTTATAAATTGAGCATGCTGTCAACTAGAAACAGTCTAAATATCCAGTCACTATCAATGTACTTGTACAATGACTCAGGCATTAACACATGCAGTGCTACAATCAAATGTGCACTATCCATGCATTCCTCTACCCACCTCCATACTACTGATTAACTCCTCCTATTACCCGAGAAGTATCCATGCAGTCCAGCATTCATACTGTCACTCTGTGTGCACTGCTCAAATCACGGAGCCAGTACCATGTCCTTATCAAATCACAGCGCCAAGACTCAAGCAGTTATAAATGCACCATGCTGTCAGCTTACACCATTCTAAGTATCTAGTCACTATCCATGTACTTGTACAATGACTCAGGCATTAACACATGCAGTGCGACAATTAAAGGTGCACTATCCATGTAGTCCTCTAACCCCCTCCGCACTACTGATTCACTCCCCCAATAACCCAATAGCACCCATGCAGTCCAACAATCACACTGTCACTCTCCGTGCACTTCTCCAATCATCCAGCCAGTAATGTGTCCTTATCTAATCACTGCGCTAATTCCCAAGCACTTATTCACCATGCACTCACATTGCAGTACTCTAATCATCCAGTCAGTACCCATGTACTCATGCAAATATCCAGGCACTTATTCAGGCACTTCCACGTTCCTTTGTCTGCTACCTATACCATTTACTAATCTCCCTGTTACTACCGATGCACTCCTTAAATTACCCAGCCAGTCCCATGTCCTTATCTATCCACTCTGTCAAAACGCAAGCACTTATAATAAATTCATCATGCACTCTCTTTGCAGCACTCTAATTTTCCAGTTACTATCCATGTACTCATACAATTACCGAGGCACTAAGACATACAGTGCTACAATCACATGTGCACTATCTATGCAGTCCTCTAACTACTTACACACAACTGATACAGTCCTCCATTTACCCAGATGGTACCCATGCAGTCCAGCAATCACACTGTGACTCCCTGTGCACTCCTCCAATCACTCAGCCAGTACCATGTACTAATCCAATGACTCCGCCAATACCCAACCACTTATATATTCACCATGCACTCACATTGTAGTACTCTAATCATCCAGTCTGTATCCATGTACTCATGCAATTACCCAGGCACCTATTCATGCACTTCTACATTCCTTTGGCTGTTATATATACAGTTTACTAATCTCCCTGTTACTACCAATGCACTTCTCAAGTTTGTCAGCCAGTCCCATGTCCTTATCCAATAATATTAAACTAGGAGCAGGCTAGGTTAGCACACCACCTAATGTTAAAGTATTGAAAAACTCTAGGTAGACGGCTCCTGTTGGTGTTTGGTGGTCGTCACTTACGTGTTAAATTCTAGACTTATCAGGGTCTTGTGAGATCAATATACAGGGGGGTGTCCATTGGCTACAGCGTGTTATTTACACAGCCAGATCATACCACACTATTAACGCTACTGAAGGGCATCCCATTATTGGTATGATGCCGTGCTAAGCAGCGACGCCATATTGTTGAATTTTACTTCGCCGAAGCTTTTGAATTACTTTTTGATATTCAATGCTGAAGTAGTAGGCCATGATTATTCCACCACATCAATACTTGATACCTCATTATTGAAGATCATTAGAAGTGGCATCGCTGTTGGAAGACTCCTCACTTATTTTGTTTTTCATGAGAGGACTGCTGAATGTTTATCAAGTTATCACCATTAAGCTAAGAGGGGCTCACCTTTTGGATACAGGGAAACTCAGAGGGGCTGGCCTACTACATATCACCACAATACGTGCTTATAATACCTGCCTTGAAATAGTCTCGCAAAGAGACGAAACACGTGTCAGTGGTGTGAGCTGAGAAGTCTAATCTACACTTGGATTTTTAATAAAGAATGTAAAGAATACTACCTGGTTTGGGTCTCTGAATCCGTTGTTGCAATATTAGAATTGGACATTGTGCATATCCATCCGCAAAATAGTTATCATATATCTGTTGGAATCGATCGTTTCTAAGGAAAGATCCTGGACTACCTAGAGTTTACAATACTTAAACATTAGGTGGTGTGATAACCTATCCTGCTCCTAGTTTAATATGATATGCACCTTGTGTGCTTTACAACACTCCTGGTGGTCAGTGCGTATCAGGCTAAACAAGCACCCATTATTTGTTGGTGAAAATCCATGATGAGTTTATAACTACACGTGTATTTCTGTAATCTTGAGATCTATTACCATATGTGCGTACGCTTCTCCTTGAATGAGGAGAACACTACCACTGACCTCTTTGTAACTAATCCTTATCCAATCACTCTGCCAAAACCCAAGCACTTATAAATTCACCATGCACTCTCCGTGCAACACTCTAAGTATCCAGTCACTATCAATGAACTTATGCAATGACCCAGGCACTAACACATGTATTGCTACAATCAGAAGTGCACCATACGTGCAGTCCTCTAACCACCTACACACTATTGCTTCACTCTTCTAATTACACAGGTAGTAACCCTGCAGTCCAGCAGCCACACTGTCACTTTGCGTGCACTCCTCCAATCATCCAGCCAGTTCCATGTCCTTATCTAATCACTGCGCCAATACTGAAGCACTTATAAATTCACCATGCTCTCACATTGCAGTACTTTAATCATCAAATCAGTAGCCATGTACTCATGCAATGACCCAGACATTTAACAGATGCAGTGCTACAAACACATGTACACTATTCCCGCAGTCCCCTAACATCCTATACACTGCTTATTCATTGCTTTATTTTTCCAGGTAGTACCCATGCAGTCCAGCAATCACACTTTGACTCCCCATGCACTCCTCTAGTTTCCCAGCTAGTGCCATGTACTAACATAATAACTCCATTAATACCCAATCACTTATAAATTCACCATACCCTCCCCTTGCAGTACTCTAATCATCCAGTCACTACCCATGTACTCATGCAATGACCCAGACACTAACACAGGCAATGCAGCAATAACATGTGCACTATCCATATACTCTCCTTGCAGTACTCTAATCATCTAGTCACTACTCATGCACTCATGCAAGGACCCAGACACTAACACATGCAGTGCTACAATAACATGTGCACTATCAATGCAATCCTCTAACCACTTATACACTGCTTATTCACACCTTCATTTTCCCAGGTAGTACCCATGCAGTCTATAATTCACACTGTCACTCCCCATGTACTCCTCAGTCACCCAGCTAGTATCATGTACTAATCCAATCACTCCACCAATACCCAAGCACTTATAAATTCACCATACACTCTACTTGCAGTACTATAATCATCCAGTCACGACCCTTGTACTCATACAATGACCAAGACACTAACACAAGCAGTGCTACAATAATATGTGCACTATCCATGCAGTCCTCTAACCACTTATACACCGCTTATTGACACATTCATTTTCCCAGGTAATATCCGTAGAGTCCAGCAATAAGACTGTCACTCCCTGTGCACTCCTCCAGTCACCCAGCCAGTACCATATATTAATCCAATCACTCCACCAATACCCAAGCACTTATACATTCGCCTTACACTCTCCTTGTAGTACTCTAATCATCCAGTAACTATTCATGTACTCATGCAATGACCCAGACACTAATACATACAGTGCTACATTAACATGTGCACTATCGATGCAATCCTCTAACCACTTATACAGTGCTTATTCCATCCTTCATTTTCCCACGTTACTCATGCAGTCCAGCAATTACACTTTCACTCCTCATGCATTTCTCCAGTCAACCAGCTATTAACATGTACTAATCCAATCATTCTGTTAATACCCAAGCACTTATAGATTCACTATACACTCTCCTACCAGTATTCTAATCACCCAGTCACTATCCATGTGCTCATGCAATGACCCAGACACTAACACATGCAATTCTACAAAAACATGTGCCTATCCGTGCAATCCTCTAACCACATATACACTGCTTATTCATTACTTAATTTTCCCAGGTAGAACTCATGCAGTCCAGCAATCACACTGTCACTCCCCATGCATTTCACCAGTCACCCAGCCAGTACCATATACTAATCCAATAACTCTGCCAATACCCAAGCACTTATAAATTCACCATACACTCTCCTTGCAGTACTCTAATCATCCAGTTACTACCCACATTATATGAACCGATTGTGCCCGGTAACTCATGCAGTGCTTAATCTCTTTTAGTGGTGTCATGCAAGAAAGCGGTTCATGCATGACACCGGTCAAAGTGCTCAGGTTATCATGTTTTTTTTCCCCTCAGAAGCCTTTTGTTTAAATCTGCAAATCTTGTTGGGCAAGTCTAAAATTAAGAGTGAAGTCAAACTGTTGTGTTTATATCTAGGACCCTAATTAAATATTCCTGATTTATGCCCTTGTGAGGTTATAAACAATAATATCCCCGATAAAGGCATAAGAATCAGATCCATATTCAGTAATAGCCCATGCAGTCCAAAGCACAGCACGGCTACTCCAATCGACTCCTAGAAAGCACAATGCGTTCTTTAAACAAACCAAGCCTCCAGCACCCCGGGAAAATCCCCCCTGCTTTTGTTAGGATTTGAACAAGAACTCCTGAAGTCCAGAAAGAAGTGTTAGTTCTTAGTGACGTCTTATGTCCAACCTTACATCAAACCCGGCAACTTCCAGGTATAAAATACTAACAGTTGCCTTAAGCAAACCCACGGTGGTTTGGAGCAGAGCGGACATCTACTTGCCCGAGAGCCCAGCTGATGCAAGAGCCCACGGAAGCCGCCCCTCCTGTTTGACACACTAAGAGAGACTCTGTCTTTTTCTCCAGCCGAGAAAATCCAGCTCCCGTGTTTCCAGCCTACTCTTGCGGGTGGCTGGGATATCGAGTCCTGAGGAAAGAGATACCAGACCTCCCACATTCTATTACCAAGGTACGAAGCTGACTAAACCCTTGAGAGAATTCTTGATGCAGATTCTTGGCAAAACAATCCTAACCAACTTAACTTAAACTGCTACTTACTTACTCCTTCCCAAGTATTAGGCTTAGGTCAGGTACACCGGGGTAGGCTTAGTTAGAAGCACCAGTTGAGTACTTTAGTCAATGTATTTGTGTATGTATATATTTTATCCATTTTAAAGTATCATATGGCTAAGAAACCATATCAATGCTTTTATAGTATTATTTGTTATTGTTATTGTTATTGTTACTTTAGTTTGTATAGCGCCAACTCACCCACAGGTCTCAGGACGCTTTCAGACCAAGAAACACAACAAATTTTCCCGGCTGGAGAAGGAATAGAATACCCTATAATTAAGAAGGGCCAAAGGCTTCCCTAAATAATGTTGTTTTCAGTTGTTTTCTAAACTGTAGAAGATTGGCCTCTTTACGAAGCATGTCTGGCAGCTTATTCCACAGCTGTGGGATTTGTGTGGAAAATGATCTTCCACCCTTTGTTGCCAGTTTAAAATGAGGGCAAACCAGCAATTGAGCATCCGAGGATCTAAGCGATCGTTTCGGATTGTAACGCGTCAGACGATCCTTGATATAGACCGGTACTTGTCCATATATTGCCTTATGTGCAACGCACAGGCTCTTGAATTCCACCCTCTGCTTCACGGGAAGCCAGTGAAGCATATGTAGTAGGGGGGAGGCATGAGCTTTTCTTGGAAGCTTAAAAATCAGGCGTGCCGCGTCGTTCATAACAACCTGCAATTTCTTGATCAGACTATTTGGCAGGCCTAAATAAAGGACATTGCCGTAGTCCAATCGTGATATAATTGTGGCTGACACTACTGTGCGGAGCATCGACTGAGAAAGGAGAGGGACAAGCTTGCGTAATTGCCTGATAAGACCAATACATACGCCAACTACCGTAGAAATCCGGGCAGACATTGACAGATCACAGTCAATTTTTATGTTGAGGCTTTTTACATTTGCTGCTGGTATTGGAGTAGGACCAAGTTCTTGCGGCCAGTACCCATCACCCCAGGGTGATGTTCCTGTGGATACCACCAGGACTTCTGTCTTTTCAGGGTTGATTTTCAATAGGTTGACAGTCATCCAGCTGACTGTATACCTAAGAACTTCTAGCATATGCGCCTGGGCTACAGTAGAATTCTCAATGCTAAAAAGCAGCTGAGTGTCGTCGGCGTAACTAAACACTCAACAGCCCATGTGAACTAAAGACTCAATCAGGGGTTGTAGGCAGAGATTAAAAAGTAGTGGAGATAGTGCTGAGCCCTGCGGGACTCCACACTCCACCATACCTACATTAGAGAGATCATCTCCCTGTTGAATCCTCTGTTGTCTCCCAGTTAGGAAGGATTCTAGCCACTTATAGGCTACACCTTTTATTCCCAAACTGGCCATTCTTTCCAGGAGCAGGTCATGGCTGACAGTATCAAACGCCGCTGACAGATCTAAAAATATCAGGGCGCTTGGTTTCCTACTGTCAGCCATGCCTCTAAGCTCATCCAGCACTGAGAGCATCACTAACTCGGTGCTGTGATGTGCCCGAAAGCCAGCCTGACGCCCATGGAGAAGATTGTGAGACTCCAAAAAAGAGGAAAGATCTCTCAGCACATGTTTTTCTAGAATTTTTGATAGAAATGGTAATTGGGAGATCGGTCGATAATTTTTCAGGTTAGCTGAATCTGCTCCCGTTTTTTTAATCAAAGGTCTAACCCGAGCTGCCTTAAGGCTAGGTGGAAGGTTTCCCTTCATCAGTGACATATTAAGGAAAGAGAGGATATGTTTTTCCAGGATGGGGCGCGCCGCCCGGAAAATCCTAGGAGGACAGGGGTCGGCAGGAGAGCCAGATTTGATATTATTCATCAATTGCTCAAGCTTGGTAGAATTAATTTCAGGAAAGCGTGAGATGATACATTCTTGAGGGACAACAGTATTCTGCAATGGAGTAAATCTGCTAACTGCATTATTTTTAATCTCAGAGAGAATAGTTTGCACTTTTTCTTGAGAAATACTGTTGAAAGGTGTTACTGTCACATTTTATATCAGTTTTGACCGGTATCTTTGTCAATTCTCTCAAGATATTAAACGTTTCCTTCTGAACATTTTGTGCCTGCTTTATACGAGTGTCGAAATATTCTGCTTTAACTGTCAGAATCAATTTCTTGTAAGAATTTAATTTGGTTTTGTAGTATTCACGATCTGTTTCCTCCTTTGTTTTCCTCCAATACCTTTCCACACGGCGAAGCTCTTTCTTATATTCTCTCAAAGGAGGGGTAAACCATGGAGCGCCTTTCCTCAGCCCTTTGGCTTTTTGTAGCTTTTCTGGGGCAATCTGAGCGATCGCCTGAGTTAAATTTTGGGTTAAGTTCATATAGTCCTGGTCTAAATTGCCACTAAGGGGATTAATACAGTGTGGAAGAGTGTCTGTCAAGGTTTGCAAATCAACCTTCTTCCATTGGCGAACTTTTTTCGTTTCTGGGACTTTGCTTATGGAATTCCCATTGATGGAAATACCAAAATTAATCAGGTAATGGTCTGACCAAACACAGGGTAGGATATCTTGAATCATCACTTCAGGGTCCGAGGTCCAGACAAGGTCAAGCGTATGTCCCCTGTTATGCGTGGGACCTTCTACCAACTGCTTCAGATAACTTGTGAACAAAGAGAACTCCAATTGTCGAGATATCGAGTCTTTTTTTCCCAGTGTAAGTTAAAATCACCGGTTATTATTACCTTTTGGTATCTAGTACAGATATCTGATAAAATGGGGGCAAAAAGATCGTTAAATGTTAGAGTGGTATTTGGGGGCCGATATATTGTAAGAAGCGCAAAGCTTGAGTTATTTGAAATCACCTTTATTCCCAGAAGGTCTGCCAAATCCACCGATTCCGACATGAGATTTTCGACTCTCAAGTATTTTTTGAATAAAATTGCAACTCCTCCACCACGTGACCCATTAGCACGATTATGCTATACCGCATAATACTCTTCCGGAAGTGCTGCTATGATATCCGGTACTGAATTATCATCTAACCATGTTTCGGTTAGGGTTAAAACATCTATATCTCCCTCTTGCAAAAGGGTGAATATTTCTAGGTGGTGCTTATGGAGAGATCGTGTATTCAAGCTCCCAACCTTCAATTCAAGTTCAATTCATAATACTACTTTTACTGTACGCACTTTACTTTACTTGAAGTATTGTAATTGTGTCAATTCATTTCTTTTGCAAGAGGAAGAAGTCTGCCCAATAAATAACACCTTTTATTGAAAACGCCCGTCTCTCTATTTCTCTGCATTCTGGTGAAATTAAGTATGCACTGCTGACTGAGTGAAATAGCTGCCTATTGTTTTCACATGACTCTAGAGATACACTCTTATTCTGAGGGAGCAAAGTTGTCATGTTTATGTGGTTGTCGGAAACTGAATCTCTTCTTGTCAGAGCCAGGGAAGTTCATCCCTCCCTATTCATTCAAGGAAGTTTCCAGTGACCTCTGAGCTAGCTGGCGCAAACCTAAATTAAGTTTAACATAGTTAGTAGAGACCTAGATGACCTCAGTCCTACGTCTACACTGCTGTTTATGTTATTCCAATGCACAGAGCCTATTGGGAAAATAGGAACTACACTACAAAACAAATTCTATAACAATATGTAAGAAATGTCACAAAAGAGCAACATCCCTCAGATCAGGACTCAACGGGGGCCTATTACAGGCTCAATTGTATGAGCTGTAGCTCGCTTTTCTACCCATCTTTTTTCTCCTGTGTTGTTACAGTTTTTGTGAAGTGGTGCACAGTGCTATGGAACCAACATATTGATGTAGCCACGGAGAGCACCTCTTGGCTGGAAGAAGCTCAGTATATCACGTTTATCTGCATCTGCAAATGAGAGCCCCTCTTTAACTGCGGCCATAAGCACAGCACATTCTTTTACTTTTCAACTTTATCACACAGTATTCGTAGCCGCAGACATATCCCATGTACGTCTAGACCACTCTGGGACGATTTCCAGGGATTATATCTCGGACTTGAAGGGGGTACGCATCCTACTTTAAGGTGGTGGTGGGTTTTGAGGAGTTTGCAGCTCTCTCTTCTGTTGTAATTGCAGGACCCTTTGTTGCTTCTAGTTCACTTCAAAAAGCTCCTTCTTCCCTGATATGTGAGCTGAACATGCTGCATGGTCTTGTAGGGGATTTGCTGCTTCTCTTCTGTACGAACTGGTGAAGGCAGTGCCAATTACTTAAAATGTTTGTTGTTGGGGATTATACATGCATTCTTCATATGCGCTGCTCTTCTCCGTACCTCATCGTTCTGTTTCAGCCTCCGGTCTTCTGTCTCTCTCTGCTGTCTCTCTTCCTCACTTTCCTCTGACATGCCTCACTCATCAGCCTCACACTCCTCTTTTTGCCTTATTTCCCCCTCTCACAGCCATACCCTCCACTGTTTTCATCTGCCTCAACCTCTGCTCCCTGCTTCAACCTTCTCACCTGGCTCCATCTTCCCCATCCTTCCCACCTCTCTCTCTCTAGCTTCACCTCAAACGTTAGGCTGTCCCCTTCGCCCCCCTCCCTTACCTCACCCTAGCCACTGCTTCTTCCTGGTTGTGTCATGCACGTGTATCTTGGTGTATTGGGCCTTGCTCTACTGCTGCCCTGTACCTATTTATGCATTGCATAATGTTGCTTATGCTGAAAGAAATCATAAAACCACCGACAGCCAGACCTTTTTAGTATCCTCCATATTCGTTTAGGATTAGGAGAGATTGCACTGCTTCTGGCCATGCTGTATCTGCAGTGCTCGTAAAACTTTTTAAAAGCCTTATGACTTGACAATTTGCATTGCCAATGCTTGGTTTCATTTTATTTCCTTTGTACATATTGTGTGCTTTTGTATTTAAAGTATATGGCAATTAGTACATACTGCTAAATGGGTCATTACAACAGTGCAAGAGCAGTGACAGAGTGTGTCATGGAAGTGTAAGGATACAGACTGGGAAATTGAAGGTGTGAAACACAAGTGTGTAAGTAGTTGCAGAACTGCATACATACTAGATAGGCATTTGAAGCAGTGCATGTACTAAAGCCTAGCTCACTTTTCTACCTTGCAATACCAACTGCAGAATGGTGCAGCAATCACACACATCTTCAGATTTATTATTTCTGATGTGCCTTGTTGTATAAGTGTTATGTGCAAACACACACATCAGCACATATAGAATGCCCCTTCAATGCATAGTGGTGTGTATGATGATCTATTTACATGGAGAAGAAAACGTATACAGAGTATCTTTTCCTGCCATTGCAAATATAAAACACAATGTTGTACTATAACAGTGTTACAAAAAGTGATATATTTTTCCACAGGAGGATTTTAAATCTAGATTTAAATTAAAAGTAATTAATTATTTAAAATGTAAAGTCTAATGATCTTAAGCTACATTTTAATTCCACATAAAAAGATTCACAGCATCTCGTTATATAGTCCAAAATATATTATTATTAAACAATGAAATTATTCTCCAGACACGTCATATTTTAGCACAGCTTCTCCAATGAGTTCATCTGGTACTCCTTCCAGATCATACTGATGGTTTCCCATTTCAGAGTTTATAGCTTCCAGTAACTCTACGTCATCCAGTGCTTCAAAAAAATCAGCATCATTGCTTTCATGTTCAAATTCACAGGTGACATCTGCAGTACTGATGTCCTCTGAATCAGTCTTGCTGCCAGGTATAGATTGATTTTGTAGTTCAATTAAACTGTTGCTCATTTTCAATGTCTCTTCTGTAATATTCCGCTCTTCATCCATAACATATCGGTTATGTTCTATTCCTAGCACAAAAACATAAACACATCACTTTAACAGTTTTCTTAGTACACAATACAAAAGTAGGTTTACCAACTTTTTTGGCCCAAAAAAATATTATGTAAATACAGTTCTCTAACTACATTCCAACAGTAGAGTTTTAGTAATTCATAAGGTTATATAAATATATTTGCTTATAAACGATATCCTGTTCTTAAGTTTTTGTAGAATTCGAAACCAGTCACTCCTTATGACTATGGAAAATAACTCAGGCTCTTATACTAAAACGCAGTACTAAAAAATGTATAATATTTCTATTCACCTTACCCTTTCCAAACCAGTAAATGTGTTTTAGTAAAATGCAAGGGATACTGTTGCTTGTCTAAAATAACACTGTGAATCTGAGTGTATTTAGGTACCATTTTAACACTAGTTTTTGAATACTTCATGTGTTTTCAAACACATAAATCCTTAAAGACATGTCCAGTACTCAACTTTTAACAAAATTAGAAACTAGTCACTGCTTATATATATCCAAAATACTCACAGCAACACTTATAGATTGTCCCTTCTTCACAAAGTATTGTGTATGATGAGGACATATTTACATAGAGAAGAAAAGCTACACACAGTAACTTATCCTCTCCTTGTAAATATGAAAGAATATTTGAAAACACACTCTGTGACGTATTTTATGTTGAGCAATTTGGTCTCTTTTAATCTTTAAAGTCCCTGGTCTCTACCAGCCAACCATGACTTTCTATTTAATACCTTACAGGTGCGTTGCAGAGAGCTGTTGTGAAGCCATGTCCCATTTTATACATTTCTGTAATAAAACTCTCTGGCACTTTTTGAATATATCTTCTGAGATAGTGGGTCCCCAGGGACTCTCAGTATGCATATTAAGCATTATTATATATGTTTAAAAGATACAAACGATCTTTGCACACATATGTACTCCGTCCATCTCTTGTTTCTTGAGCTGAGTAGAAGCACAGCCCATTGACCATTTTTATAGTTACTTATAATTACCTTAAAAGTAATAAATATTAGAAAAACTATACATTTTAAAATTAGCATCTGTGGAAAACAAGAAAAAAGTACAGTTACAGTATATATTTTACAACACAGAATCATTTGTAAAACCTTTCCTTTGCCTTTTTTGCTGTTCTCAGAATATATTGAATTTCACTAGAAACAGTGATTTCAATTGTACTCATCACAAAACAGTGGGCAAAAAAACAATCAATAAGATTATCTTTAAAAAAACATTCAAAATCTCAATAACAATCTAAAAAAATGAAATAAAACATATGTTAATGTTTTTCTAAGAACAATTTCTTACCTAAATATGAAACAGCTCAAACAGTGATAAAATAACAAAACATTATTATTAATTTTCATACACTGTAAATAATGATGTTTAGAAATACATGCTGACAACATATACAACAAAAAGTTCTTAATTGTTTTAGATACTTTTTCTCAAGGCCAAATAGTATTTGTAAAATCCTTTGTTTTGAAGTTGTCCAACAGTAATCCTAAAAGGCCAAATTTGTTCCTAAAACTTTAGCTTTAAGAATAATAGGTAAGAATTTGGTAATTCTTTAGGCAAACATTGTTTAAAAACCAATTGAGCATCATTGCAATGTATCCAACCTTTATCACACTTTAAATAAGGAGTACAATGTCCAGATGTTGTAGAAGGACCATCATGTAAAATAATTGCTACAGCTACAAATTATTTTCCTGATATTGATACTTGAGTAGCTACAACATTTTTAATTAAAGTTTTGAATTATCTTCCATTGTTGTAAATGAATCCAGGAACCTAGTGTAAATTTGCCCTTATATAGGTATACTTTATCCAAACCTTACATAGGCATAGAAATCAGTACCATATTTGGCCTGAGCCTTGCAGCCCAAATATGGCAGGGCTACTTCCACTAAGTTCCGAGAATCAACAACGATTTCTTGGAAAAACCCACCTTCAGCAGCTAGGGACTTCCCCCTGCTTGAATAATAATTTATCCAAGAACTCCTAGAGTTTTCAAAGAATTGAGTCTTTGAGTGACGTTATTAAGTCCAATCATACGTCAAACTCGGTACCTTCAAGGTATAAATATGCCTACATTCGCCCAGACAAACACACAGCTGTTTAGGAGCAGCTCGGCTAACTACTTGCCCGAAACCCTGCAGCAGCAAGTGCCGAAGGAAGCCGACCCGCCAACTGACGCACTGAGAAGATGCAGTTTTTTCTCTTGCCGAAAATCCAGCTCCGGTGTATCCAGGCTATCCTTCTGGGTTGCTGGGAGATCGAGTCCTGAGAGAGAGATACAAGACCTGTTTCATTCTAAAACTAAGGTACGGAGCTGATTAGACCTTTAGAGAATTCTTGGAACAGATTCTTGGCAGAAAATTACTAGACTTAAGCTACACTACACTTACTCCTCCCTCGTACTAGACTTAGGTTAGGTACACCGGGGTAGGCGTATTTTAGAAGCACCAGTTGAGTACTTTTAGCCACTATTTTATCACTGTATGTATTTTATGCATTTTATGTATTCTATGATCACGGCTTAGAAACCCTATCATGATTTACAGTACTATTTTATAATACTATTCATATTACATGCCTTGCACTTCTTAACCAGCATTTCAATTGTAGCAGTGCATTTCTTATGCTTAAGAAATAAGACTGTTCAATAAATACTTTTATTGAAAATGCCTGTCTCTCTATTTCTAAGCAACTCTGGTGAAACGAAGCACGCACATCTGACTGAGTGAAATAGCCGTCTATTGTTTCCGCGACTCAAGAGATACGTTTCATTCTGGGGAAACAAAGTTGTCATGTTATATGGTTGTCAGAGACTAATCCCTTCTTGTACTTTCGAGAAAGTTTCTAGTGACCTCTGAGCTAGCTGGCACTTACAATCAAGTCTAATACATTAGGCAGAGACCTAGTCGACTTACGTCCTACGTCTAACCTGCAGGATATATTATTGTAATGTAATGTATGTGGTCTTGTAAAGCGCACTGCTGTCCTGAGGCGTCATGGCGTTGTAGACCGCTGGGTAACCCGTCCTGGCTATCCCTGTGAGATGGTCCCTATATGTTATGTTATGTTATGTTATAATGGCTTTTGTAGAGCGCACGGCTACTCAAAAAGAGTGTCCCGGCGCTTTTTAAAAAGGAGGGCTGCGGTCTACTAACATAACACATTAACAGGCACATGCATCAAGCGATTTGGGAATCGCAAACGGTGCGAATCGCAAAATTCGGCCGTTTGCGATTCCCAAATCACTATTTGGGATGCATCAACGTAAAAGTGAAGAAATCGCTATTTTAGCGATTTTTTAAAGTGCGATTGCTTTTAAGGAATCGCAATTTTGCGATTCCCTAAAAGCAATGCATGAAACTTAAAAAAATTGCGATTTCGCAATTAGAGAGAAAAAATTACCATGAGGTTGGACCTCATGGTAATTTTGCAAAAAGTTAGAAATATGCAATTTTGTTCATATTTTTAACTTTCATGTTGTGCACACACATGCCCTTAGGGCATGTGTGTACACAACATATGTGCATTGTTTGATTTCAGGGGTGCAACAGGGTGTCCTTTGGACACCCCTGCACCCTTGAAATCGCAATCTCAATTTGCGATTAGCTAATTGCGAATCGCAAATTGAGATTGTCTTCCCATTCATTCCTATGGGCCTCTAGGCCCATAGGAATGAATGGGAAGGGATTCCTTAATTGCGATTCGCAAAATGCTAATCGCAAATAAGGAATCCTAAGGAATCGCAATTTATTTAGCGATTTCTTGATGCATAGGCATTTGCGATTCCTTAATTGCGATTCCTTAAAAATCGCAATTAAGGAATCGCAAATGCCGAGATTGATGCATGTGCCTGTAAAAGAGAAAATATCACAGATAAAAAGAAAAGAACAAGCAAAAAGGCCTACTGGGTGAACAGCCAGGTTTTGAGGCCTTTTCTAAAAGCTAGTAAGCTGGTAGCTCCCCGAAGTATAAGAGGCAGAGAATTCCAAAGCTGTGGCGCCAGTAGTCCAAAGGAGCGACCTCCCCGGCGCGCTCTCTTCACTCGTGGGACAGTGGCTAAAAACAGGGATTCTGACCTCAGAGAACGAGCCGGCCGATAGAAGGCAAGTCTCTTTTGGAGGTACTTAGCTCCCGTCGCATGAAGGGCCTTGTATGTCAAGGTCAAAGCCTTAAAGGCAATCCGCTTGCGGATTGGGAGCCAATGCAGGGTCTGCAGTAAGCCTGCTGCACTAGCACATCTATTCAGGCCAAAGATCGCTCTCGCCGACGCATTCTGCACAACTTGGAGCCGCTGTAGCAGGTACTCTGGCAGACCCAGGTACAGAACGTTATATAACCTATAGGGTATCTCCAGGGTGAAACCAGGCATCCCCGGCGAATGTGGGGGGTCGTTGTAGAGATGAGGCAAGCTAATGCCCAGAGTTGCAAAGTGTGATCCCTGGTTAGAGTAGGCACCGAGGCGAGAATTATCGAGTCCGCTGACCCTGGTCCACGACCCTGCCCCGAGCCACACCACTCCACTCCACTATTCCAAAGTGCAGAGCCTAATGGCAATATAGGAACTACACTACATTGCGCCCAACGTTTGGTAAGGTGATAATTTAACGCTAGATACTAGAGTAACTCAGTTGTGCTTTTCACACAGACCCCTTATTCCCGTAAAATACTCCAATAGACGTCTGGAGTGGGTAAAAGATTAATATTCGCCAAAACTGAGTAGGACGAAAATCCTATGTATTCGTTTTTGGTTTATTCAACGTTAAAGGATACAGTGTTCCAAAATATTGTGCACCTAATCTTTGTTTCCTTGAAACTTGTTCTGCAAACTTTCATTAAATGTCGGATAACGGCGACATCAACGCAACTGGTGGAGCTGCAGTAAATGCGAACCAGCCGGGTATAGATGTTACAGAGTTTAATGGAAATGACGATGATGCTGTAATCATCTCTGCAAATATAAGGAAAACCATAGTTATAAAACTAATAGAAAATGGGGTATCATCGAGAAGTGCTAAAGTTAAATTTGTTATATAGGCACATGAATATCGGCAAACAGAGTTATTCTATTCATGGATTACTTTTCCACAAGCAAATCCAGTAACACAGGAGTTCCACTACTACAAAGCAGAGGAACCTCCAGCGGAATTAGTTCCTTTCGAGGATGTTGAAATTCCCCTAACTTACCAAGAGCATCAGCTATGGTTTAATGGCGCCCTACAACATCAAAATCACATTCCCAGGCTCGATCCACTCGGTAGACCAGAAGCTTCATGGCCGGTACTAGCCAGCTATACACCACATCCAGACATTGAAAGGATGTCAAATGCAGAATTGTTAGCTCAGCTAAAACTATTAATTAAAATACATAGACAATTGGTTCAATATGTCATGCGGACTTTAACAGTCCAACCTCCTATAAGGATTTCACAGCACACCCCTCACCAGGGGAACACAAACAAAATTACACCACAGACTACACAATCAGTCATTGGAAAATTGCCTGCCAAAAGGAAACAAATTCCGTTTTGGTTAGCACAAAAAAGTAATCAAATTGAGGCAGTATTCCCTGATAGTACATCTCATGCGAAGCACAGAATTCTGACAATCTGTTTACCAATGGGGATAGCACCACGTGTGGAGGACTGTGACACTTGGGGTACAGTCTTTGCTTCAATCTACACAAAAACACATGGTGTACAATCCATGGCGGTAATACCAGACATTCTGAGGCAGATACAAAATGAATACCGTCCAGAACCGGCCTTAAATCTAGGTATGAAATTACTGACAGATTTCAAACAGGTCTCGGCTATACTATTAGCCAACATTAAAGGTGAAGCAGCATCCATGGCAATCTGCCAGAATTTAAAAGAAACGGATATAGCATATCAACCATTTGAGCTTGCTAGAAATATTGAAAAATCATATGAAGAACTAGGAAGAGATAGTTTGGGTGGGAAACCAGTAAAACCAGAATTAACAGAAAATCCTGAAAAAGTGTTTGTTAAGAATAATCTCACTACTCCTAAAAAGAAGTGGGAGAACACTAAACAACGCTTCCCAGAGAGAAGCATTCCCAGTCCAGAGGAAGATCTCCCCAACGAGGAGGTAGGTCTCCCCAACGGGAGCCCTCGGAAAAGAGGTATAACTTTAGAAATAGGGATACTTTAAGATAACCTGACAGATATCAAGATAATGACACACGTCCCTCTCGATCTTTTCAGACTTCCTCTCAGAAATTGGAAAGAAGAGGAAAGTCAGAACAGAAAGAAGAACGCATCAAGTCCAAAGACAAAGAACCCGTTCACCAAAGTGAAAAAGCTACATTTTCCCAAAAAAAGGTAGCAATCATAAACATCAGACATGCTGAGGATCTTGAGGACACAACTCAAGAATGGGGAGTGGGCTCAAACAATGCTAGACAGCGCAGCAGAAGTAACCATAGTTTGCAGGATCCTGATGGATCATCTGGAGACAATGGACTTGAATGAATGCATTCAGGTTGAAACTTCTGACACCAAAGTTAGTGTACCCCCATGAAGTAGCACTCCGGATGGAGGGGGACATAACTAGGAAAATAAAAGCTCTCTTTTGGGACAAGCTTTCTAAAGGTTATGACATACTTCTAGCTGAAAGAGACTGACCACCTGCAGTTGTTAGGGGGTGCCCACACGGCAAAGAAATAATTATGCCAGCCTTCTCAAGTCACATTCCAATTCATAAAAAATATATATATGCCAGCAAATGGGCAGTAGCTCAGACTACAGCATTATATAAAAATCACTTGGGATGGGATGAGAATTCTCCTCACCATAAAATCCAGTTAAAAAATCAACCTACTGCTCAGAGGCAGTATCCAGTTAAGCAGGAAGCTAAAAAACAAGTCAGGGAGATTTTAAATCAACTTGAATACCAAGGGGTGATTGAAACACGCACCTCGTCAATGAACAATCCTTTGTTTCCTGTCTTCAAACCAGACAATTCATATCGTCTAGTATTGCATTGCAAACATTTAAACTCTTGTTGCAAAACTTTTGCAGTACAAAATACACACAGTGCAGCACCAAGGAATAACATTGTGCGGAAAAAATATCAAACCACATTAGATATTTCAAATGGGTTTTTCTGTCAAAACATTGCACCGGAAAGCAGGCATTTGACCACTTTCTCAATCTTGGGGACACAGCGGCAATATTGCAGTCTCCCCCAGGGATTCAAGAATAGTCCAGGGTTATTTTCAGCCAGAGTAACAGAGTTACTACAAATATACGATGATGAGGCATTATCTTATGTCGACAACATATATCTTACAGACAATGATTTGGACAGGCACTTGAAAAGAGTGAACACCATAATACTTGGGTTCACTTCTGAAGGGTACAAATTCAATTTTAAGAAATCACGAATTGCCCACCTCAATGTTCTATTCTTAGGATACGAGTTGTCAAGTGAAGGCAAAAGCCCGGCAGCAAATTTTCTAGACAAATGTGCGCTGCTCCAACCTCCAAAGACACTGAAAAACTTACAGTCAATTCTAGGTTTCTTGAATTTTGGAAGAACTTATGTTCTAAATTACGCATAAAGGGTAAAAGCTCTCTACGATTTAATCAAACCAGATTTGAAACCAAATAATTGGACTCAAGCACACACAGAAATTCTGCGTTCAGTCCAAACAAACATGTTAGCAAAAACACAATTACAGACACGCGAAAATTCACTTCAACAGAAAAAATTCTGACTGCGGTTCAAACTGCAGTAGCAAAAGAGAGAGCTCTAGCGCAGGGTAAACGCATAATGATCGTTATACCTGTACCTGCCTTAGAGGCAGTAACAAAAGCAAGCATTCCAAATGCAAAAGCTTTACATCCGAGATGGATACAATGGATCAACTCTCTTGCTGCAACAGATGTTGAATACATTTTTGACCCCTACTTGAAGACACAAGAATTCCTACAATACGAATACGAATGTCCTCTGCCGACCGAGATTCTGCCTCTAGAACATTATGGATGTATAATACATACAGACGGATCAGCACAGCCCGCAATCGGGGATAAACAAGCTTATAGTGCTGCGTGCGCGATTGTTAAAGGTCGCTGTCGCGAAGGTAAATTCAGACCTATGGTCACAATAACTCAATCACTCTGAGACTGTATAGCTCAGCGAGCTGAACTACAGGCTTTCAAGATGGCGCTTGAAAATACCGATCGCGAATTCCCCACACTAATAGTTTGCGATTCGTATTACTGCGTACAATCTTACAATGAGTATCTGCAGAACTGGGTTTAAAATAGATTTCAAAGACGCAAAAGGTAGCACAATCGAGCATAAAATGCTTTGGGAACAAGTAGTTCTTTTGCAGAAAGAACTACAAAAGAGTCACGTGACTCATACACTGAGTCATCAGCGTGATGGCGTTCACGTTGCAGGGAATTCATTGGCTGATGAAGCCGTGAAGGCAGCTGTGCAAACAGCTCCCGTAGCTACAATCAAACGCTCAAAAAATGTAATAGACGGTGAAATGCTATTAGCAGTAAAAGCCTCAATAGAAGACAATCATGCAGCGTTACCTCTAAACTATCCACTCACGTATACATACATAAATGATGCAAACTCCGTTCCTTTTGCTCGAATCCCTGGAGTGGGGGACAGAGTAATTCCAAACAAGAAGCAGAGACATTACTTGGTTCAAGAAGCACATATGGGAGAGGGTCTGAGACATCATGGGATCTTGGAATCTCTAATAGAATTAGAAGAGATGTACTGGTGGCCAGGAATGAGTGTCCAAGTTTACGAAAATTGGAATAAACTGTAATACCTGTTACGGATACCATAGTTTTGACAACTACCAGATACCTGACTACAGTATAGCCAGCCCAGTTCAGATACCTTTGTCAGACAGCATTAGACTATCTACACGCAGATGTCATGATGGACAGATGCGATTCCACAACTACTAGTACAAGATTTATTTGGATATGGCCCCAACGCTCGTCTGACGCCAGAACTGTTATAAAGGAATTGCAAGTCTTTTTCGGAACATATGCAATTGGTACGCTACATTCTGACCAGGGTCCTGCATTTAGCTCTCGAGCTTACAAAGAGCATATCCATAACAGCTAAGGAATTAGGTTCGGTTGATGGGTGGGTCAAACATCTAATAAGTGTCTAACGTAGTCTTAACAATCTGCCAAAAAATTCTCTGGGTGGAGTCACTCCGTATGAACTTATGTTTGGTACTAGAATGATAATCGAAGACCTCGATTGTCAGACTTCAGTGGTGGAACAAAAACTCTTTGATGTCAATGATCGTTTGACTGTTTTACAGGACTTAAATGAAACAAGATGAAGTCTGAGTAATACAATACAGAAGCAAACACCCACTGAAGAAAAAACACCTGTTTCAGCAAGGTCTGTCTGGATTCCAAAGATTGGGGATCTGGTCAGGGAGAAAAATGCGGTAAAGTAGGAATTTGGGCCTTCTTACAGAAAAGCAGAACCTGTCTTGGCTATCCACGGAACAAGATCAGTTTTACTACCGCCCCTTGCTGGTAAGAGGGAGAACAGAGTTGTATCCATTGACCTGGTCAAGCCACAACATGTGGCCAATAATAAGTAGTAGTCCCAGTGGACTCCCAAGATGTAGCAGAAGACCAAATCTTGCTACTATCCAAGAGGTTCAAGCTGAAAGACTTATCACCTTTGATAAACCTGCAGTAAGAAATGAAGGACAATGTAACAAAGCCATGGAACTCGTGCCTCTTGATACCCAAATAGCAGTTCATCAAGAAACACCTGTCTACAATGATGTACCGTCTGACTAAACCAATATGACACAGGAAGAAGCAACTCCAAAGATTAATAACAATCCTGATGCAATTCCGATAATTGACAGAACTGACTCTGGCTATTTCATCAACTTTGATACATTTTCTGAGGATCCCAGTGAACCCGGAGAAACACCAGCAAATAAAACTTTCAAAGAAAAAACATTAGAACTCTTTTATCAACTTGAGAAAAAAATATCTGGTTTCACCAAGGATTGAATTTTGGATTAGATCAGGTATATTTTTCCTCCTTCTCTGGCTCGTACTAGTGTTAAGCTTGGGAAGGATGATTGATGGAAACTATAATACTAAGGACACAGCAAGTAAGAAAATCAACTTGGTCCTGAAACCTTAAAAATCATCTCATCGAGAAAGAAGAGGCCTCTTATAAGTGAACATCACAGCCGTTCCTATACCTGGTGGTATAGCATGGGACAGAACTGATTACGACGTCTATGGCCCAGTGGAGCTGCAGAAGATTCCACATCAGTTTAAGGTTTCTTTGAGTGACTTTGTCGCACCCAGTACATTTTCTGATGATTAGGACTTTGAGACTAAATTTACAGAACATTACTACTTAGAAGGGTCATCAGATTACGAACAAATGTATTGTTTTAATCATTATGGTCACCATTATTTGCATAAATCTGCAAGCCCTAGAAATGTGTTTCTTACAATCAATGGGAACATTGTCCTACTCCGCTGAAAGGCAGCTATAAAACATTTCAAGAAAAGTTTTCGTACTTCTCAGGGTTTAATGTTACCAATCCAGAAACGTTTTATTTTAAATATATAAATAAGACAGGTATGAAAATAATGCTGACCAATACTAAAAAATGTATTCTGCACACTTTTATGCGAAGCTGTCTACATTAGATTTTGACTTTTGACTTTTGGAAAGACAACATTGAGACAAAAACTGTCTGGGGCACGAAAGACTGGCAGG
The DNA here is from genome assembly GCF_964263255.1 of Lissotriton vulgaris. NCBI lineage: Eukaryota > Metazoa > Chordata > Amphibia > Caudata > Salamandridae > Lissotriton > Lissotriton vulgaris. The sequence continues at coordinate 454,560,209 of NC_141696.1, read as the reverse complement.
TGCAAGGTTTAGATGCCCTGTTCAGAGCCTGCATTATATCAGAACAAATAATGTTTTTAAATGACACTGTTCAACAGACATCTTGTCTTGGCCTGGCTAAGATTAAAGAGTTAAACAAACCGTGTATACCTAAACCCACAAGTGACATTAATAGCACTTCAGATGAGGAGGTAGACGTATCATATATCATTAAACAGAACAGAACCAATCCTGATTGGAAAAAATGGTTAATCTGGCCCACAGATACACATAACTGTCAAGATAGATTCCTGAACAAAACACAGGGGTTCAGAATGAATAGGCCAGATCCAAGATATTCCCAGAGACAACATCCAGGGATAGTAACAACTTATAGTGTGGGGAAGCTGTGTGTTGAGTGGCTTCTGAAATCCACACTTCCAGAAATTAAACAACACTTATCTTTACTTAAAGAAAGCAATGATTTGCGAGATTTCTTAATGGGGCCTTGCAAACCATGGCAAAAACATTTCATATACGCCGGAATATATGCGGCATAAAACGAAATATGGAAAGTGACGCAAATGGAAACTGCCGAAAGAATATGAGAAATTTATTTTATAAATTTAGATAAAAGCATCTCTGTAGTGGACAATGGGTTAACAACTCTGTCCTCCAGAATTTATTCTTTGGACAGCATTGTGTCATCTGCCATTTCATAGAGCAAGACTTGTTAATGTTACAACATGGCCAGTTTCAATTACGTTCTATCATGCTGCTAGGCTGTACGTTGCAAAATCTGCGTTCAGGCTATGTGCCATGGCATCTAATCAATACCACGTCTTTGTTGGCTGTATTTAACCTTACAGATACAAATCTCTTTGGCACAAAGAGAAGGAGACTATACGGTGCTGAGCATTGAAAAACTCGAAAGATTACAATTAACAGTTTCTGAGAAGCCTGTCATTGAATGGATAATTCATGGCACCATTATGATACCAGTGACGTCATTCCTGTTTCAGTATTGTCTGGAGCATATACCAGTGGTCTTCAAAAGAAGAGAGTGTCCCAGGAAATCAGAAAGGACTGGGTGTCAAACTATAACAAAACAAGATTCGTTTCTGTGTTATTCAACTTTGGGTTTGTGATCAACTGGTCTACTTTCAAGTTTTATATTACTTATGTACAGAAAGACGATTTAGGTACTTATTACTACACAACACTGAAGTGGCTTCTTTCTCTCAATATTTTATTTTTTTAATGTTAAAATCATTCATACAAAATTCATCACAAAATATTTAATATCCAACATATATTTCCGAGCATTCCCTAATCTAATACAAAGGTGAATCCTATTATTTGTAATTCTCAAAAAAACAAATTAAAACAGTTCTTCATACATTGAAATATTTCATATTAATATTTCTGAGTATATACTATTGCGGGTAGTCCCTTGACTTTTAACATTAAAAAAATAAAATGTTGACAGAAAGAAGCCACTCCAGTGTTGTGTTGTAATAAGTACCTCATTGTATAAATAATCTTGATAACATTTCTGATTTACATTGGCTGCACTCCGTGTTTTGAGTTGCTCCCCTAACTAGGTTGTTAAAAGACACTGATTCACAGTCTGGTAAAGTCAAATATATAAAATATTTCAGTGTCTATGTTAGTGCTACATGTAAACAAACAATTTTCACATTCATGTTGCCATATTTAAGAAAGGCCAAAAAGATTTTCAATATGTATACCTTCATCTTCCAATACAACAAGCAAATACATTAGAAATTCCTGACAATCTTGCTGAATATTCTGCGTAAATTGAGTAGAACCAGAACATATGTCCAATACATTTTGAATATCAGAAACACTTTGTATTTTACTTTTATCACTACTACATTTCTCATTAAACATACTACAACAACAAAATCTTTTTTCCCGATTCTCGCCAATTTGCTATTGCAAACTTTCAAGAAAAAAAAACATTAACAACTACATTAGCATAGCAGTTGACACTAGAACTACTTTTAAACGGATAGCCAACAATCTCTTCAACAGTGTCCTTTTTCTTTTTGGTTGCAATCACAACTTTATCTTGCTTTATTTCTTTCTCTATACCTTCAATACATATATTCTCATATCTTCTTTTTCAACCTACCACACGCTTTTCAAATAGAGGATATTGACCTAAATTGGGAGCATATTCTCTTCTTAACCTATTATACTCTTTCACACAATTTGCATCTGCACTAATCTTTCTCGCATCAAAATCAATCAAGTACAATCCAGACAAAGTTCTGACTCGAGACAAAGCAACATATGCCATACCCTCTTTAAACACGGTACTTCCAATATTCACCAAAGCACTATCTACACTTAGACCTTGAGATTTATGAATGGTCATCGCATACGACAAAACAACAGGAAACTGTTTTCTGCGAATAGATAAATCTTTTACAAGCAAAAACCGAGCTGAACAGCGACTAAATTGTTGTACTTCTTCAATTTGATAACATTTGATTTTCAAAAATTCAATACCATCACTATTTAGATAATTAACGAAATCAACAACATTACCCATTGCTCCATTTACCAAACTTTTTTCCCATTCAAATTACGTCTTAAAATGACCCAGCAGTTTATGCATGCATATAGATTCTTTTTTAAACCAGCAGTTCTAGATATCGATTTCTCTAAAGAAATCAATTTTCTCTTCAACTTTTCTGTCAGAATAATAGTGTTCCTTCATGCTCTATTTTATCAATAGCTTCCAATTTTATAATTTCTTCATTTTCCAAATTTAATGAATATAGAACATTCATGCAGTGTTGGCATTAAGCAGATTACAGATTTTTTTTTGCAATTCTCATATATATTTTCACAGGAACAATATTTTTATTTGGAAACAAATTGGAAAGTAATTGTCTCCGTAAAGCTCGCTTGCCATGTTCAGTCACATTTCCAATTCTTATATCATGAAGAATAGTTCCATAATCAGCATCATTTGCCTGTCGCATATTTGTAATAAGTTCCTTATATTCAAAATATGATCACATTTTAACATTTCCAATGCTACCCAAAGACTTTCTGGTGTCTTCATGTGCAAGTGTTTTAAATACTGGTTGTCCTTTTACAAGAGTAAGGTGTAGTAGATCTCCAAAAACTATGACATGTTTTCCTCCAAACAACACATCATAGTCTGTTTTAAGAGTTTGCTGCATTCGTAAATGCACAAAAGCAATCATTAAGTTTGAGACCATGCTTACCTCATCAATAATCAGAAGTTTCATTTTCTAAAGCACTCTTGAAACTTCACAAAAAGCTTCTCCAGATAGCTTGTGATATTCCAATATGTTTTCATGCTCCACAGGCAACATAAGTACACGATGCAATGTAATTCCTTTAATGTTGTGTGCTGCCAACCCAGTTGGAGAAGTTACAACACGAGACAAATGTGACTCAGTTGTTTTCTGTAGAAAACTGGTGATTACGTTAATTAAGAAACTTTTTCCTGTTACAACTTGTCCACTCACATACATTCGGATTGGTTGAAACGTTGTTCATGCGCACTCTTTCTTTTCATGAAGTAACCCATGGTCAATCTGTACTTTCACTTGTTGATATATTTCTTTCAGATTTAGTTGCTCCTCCACGTTTACTAAGTCCATAATATCTTCTTGAGCTTGATACATTGCTATTTCCACGTCATCCATGACAATTGCTGCTTCATTTTAACAATTGGTTCTCCTAGTGGATCCTGACTCAAAGGAGCAGAAGTTTGACTGTCTTGAGAACTGTCTCTTGCAATCTCAGCTGCAATTGTAGCTTCTTGCTCAATTTCGTCATTCAACATTTTCACAAAATTAGCAAAAACAGGACATTCTATAGTATCTTTAGTTGCGTTGAATGAATATTCGTATCTCTGAATAATTCCAATTCTGGACACCACGGCTTGAAGAGTTGCAAAAGAGCTAAATAGTAAAATTCCCTTTTGTCAGGAGTATCGCAACTCAGTTTTCGGTGATTAATAAAATGTCCTTTTCTTTGTTTCACCAAAAATCCTTCAGAACCAATCACAGCATATATCCCATTATTGATGTTTTCTGTAATATTCAGTTTAAAAGTATAGTTTTGCAGCACTTCATAAAGACAAATGTTCTCAAGATGATGACTTCTATTTAGATAATATGAATCCAACATATTTCTTTTTACAATATCTGTACTTTCTGGCTCTTTTTCAGCTAAATATTAAATTTCTTGTACATATTTAAGTCCTCGATTTTGTGTTGCTGCAAGACCTAGAATCACCCAAATGATTCTTCTAGATTTGGAGTATAGACTTGCTGATGATAAGCGATCTGAGCATTCATAAGCTCTGATTTTTCGATGAGATAACATCTTCAAACTGTAACTGTAGAATTTTTTACTTAGACTCTTCTCGTGGGAAATCTCTTTCCACATTTCTTTCAATTCTGTCTTTTCAAATGTTGTTGTGTAGGATGTTACATATCGAGCAACAGCAATGGAATTGTCCGCAACGTTTTGAATATCCATGTTAGCATTCCACATGGACAGAATAACTGGATTATAATCATTTATATATTTTGACTCTTCACTTCTTCTCAAATTATAAGTATTCTTTGGAGACTTTCTTGTCAAGGTATGTCGGACAGCTGACATAACACTGTTTACTCTTCCTTTGGATATTACAGGATGTGGAAAACCAAACCGACATTTGGTATAAAACTTTTCCTTTGACTTGTACTTTCGACGACAGTATTTCCCACAACAATGGCTTTCGAATCGCAACGCTTGATGTCTTAACTTCTTTTCTTCTGTGCTTTTGGTTATAGCACATGTAGCATATTCTTCAATACAAGACAACACAGTATCATTCGAATCTGTTCCGAATTTGCAGGCATCTGTGATCCATATTATCATATGTATGTGAGGTGCACCTCTTGCTTGATACTCCTTTCTCCAAAAGAAATCCACAACCTCTCCAAGAGGAGGATTTCTTTTATTGGTGATAAAAAACATCATAGCTTCAAATCTATGATTGAAATATCTGCATACATTTAACTAGATCCAAAGACCACAATTCTCCAGGTGTCTTGTATTCAATATTTACTATATTTGGATTTGCCTCTCGAAGAAATTGAAGTAAATCATCCCAACCATATTCAGCACAGCTTACAGTAAGGAACCATGTAGGAGTTCCTAAGTTCCTTAGCATACAATTAAGTTTTCCATTACGACGGTACCAGTACTCATTAGTACCAGGCTGACATGCCATGAGATTAATCAGCTGAGTGTACTTTATCCATAAATTCCTTTGCTGAAACATTTTGCAGATGTACACCTGTTTTCAATATATGGTTGACTGCATAAGAAAGTCCAGACAAGTCACTCTCAAACAAAAGATGAAACATATACGGAATACATTGTCAAAATCTTGGATCTTCTGAATATAATCTTGATGTCCGATATTCAGATGCAGGAATCTGCACAGGTCGTTCATCATGTCGTCCTCCTTTTCCTGTTGAAAACAACTGAGGGAAACAACAAGCTTCCAAGCTTTTTTCCCTACACTAATGGGACTTCCCTTTGCTTCCTTCATTTGGAATAACTCAATAGTATTCCCTATCACTTCTTTGGAATGAAGTGGATGAACACTGTAATGTTCATAGATTTCATCAGTTCTGGACCTATCCACTTTTTCGATTTGTCCAGTTGACGAGTCATTATCTTCTTCCACATACACATTTTTATAGTTCTGATTACTTTTTTATCAGATACAATGTTGCCTTTTTCACTTTCCTAACATCCACTAATTCTTGCCAGATGTTCTTACTCTTAGTAGGAACGCCATTAACTAGAATAACTAGAGGTTCATCTTCTATATATGCTACACCAATTGTTTCAATATTTTTCTTTAAATCTAGAGTAAAATTTACAACTCTTCCCTTTAATCCTCTCTGTAAATCTGAAGGAGGCAATTTCCCTGTCTTAGGCTCCATACGAACAATAGCCTGAAATGGATGCACACATTGAATAAGAATAGACTCATAGGTATTTAAATCTATCAGTTCAGAAGGAATATTTACCAATTTAAGATTATTATGCACAGCTCTAGCAGGCATTTTGTTCTCGTATAATTTGTTATAACAATATTTACAAATGCGTTGATCAGAACCCAAATCAAAACAATTCTCTACCAACAAATAAGTTGCAATTTCCTTCCACTCATTATTATTTTCTCTTTCACTTTTTAAATACAGATCAACAGTCCTAATCTGATTTTTATAATGAGTTTGTCGACAACAAATACAAGAATAATGTGGCCTTTCACTTGAAATCACATTAAGCTTCGTAATTACTTGCTCAACATTTTTTGTACTAGAATGTTGTACATTCTCTTCCACATTTCCTTCTATTAATGTATCAGTTTCTGCACTGTCTTGCTCAGGACTAAAGTAACTAAACTCAATTTCTTCACAAACGTTCATTACATCTGATACTGATCCACGCAAAAGAGCACTGTTCAACTTTTTAACATTAGAGCTGGACGTTTTGCATAATACAATGTTCCGACTAATTTCCTCATTTGAGTATGATGTACTGCTAACATCCTGAAATGGTGAGAAACGTGTTGACATACTTTTCTAGAAAGACAAGACAGAGAATGACCTTGCCAACCAGTATTTGTTCTTATTCTGCAAGGGTCTAGTCCTTGCAACATCTTAATTTTTTTTTTCACTTTTCTTAGTATACTTATCTAAGACATTAGGAAAAAAATCAATTGATTCTTGTTGTACACTACAAATACTACTGCAATTCCAAGTGTACAGTGGAGCTTTAGGACGTCTCCCTAAAACGTCATCAGCTAACACCTCTTCTGCATTTCTGGGAACAATTTTCTCTTTCTCAATAGGACAGCCATTTCTAACCTCATAAGCTCGCCCACTAGTGTCAACTGCATGTAAAAATCATTACTCTGAAGATAACTCTCTTCATTAAAAAATGGCTCAGAACTTGAACTGTGTTTCTATTCACCCAAAAAACATCAGAAAAAATTAGTTCTGTTAATTATTCTTCTCCACTTACTTTTGGCCTTCATTAAATGGATTGGTTTATCTAGTGATCAAATTCTATTGATTACTAAAGTAAATAATTTCCTTTATAATTCAAAAGCCTTCTCAACAATACTTTCAATATGTTTCTTCTTCCTATAAAATGCTGATTTTCTTTTACATTTCTTCATATCCTTTAATAAGTTTACGACAACTCTATTGTCTGTAACATTGTAGCATTTTCCCCTGAGGCGTGAGCCGGGGGTTCTAGCCTGCCTCTCTTTTTTAATTCACTTTAGATGTTATTTTCGCCGATTGCATTTTAACTGTTGTGCTTACTTTGCTCATCTGTTTGGGCTTAAACTGCTCATAGCGCCTTACTTGTTTTAGTGTGTGACTGCACTTAGGAATAGCCACCGCAGCAGCGTGGTAACAGAAACGGTGCTGCCATCTTAGGTGGACACCAGGACAGCGCTCTAGTTGTTTAGCGCTCCCTACCCTCTGCACTATTTTAATCGCGCTTCGCTCCCGCGCGTTTCCGTAACATTGTAGGTAGCATTTTCCCCTGAGGCGTGAGCCAGGGGTTCTAGCCTGCCTCTCTATTTTAATTCACTTTATATGTTATTTTCGCCGATTGCATTTTAACTGTTGTGCTTACTTTGCTCATCTGTTTGGGCTTAAACTGCTCATAGCGCCTTACTTGTTTTAGTGGGTGACTGCACTTAGGAATAGCCACTGCATCAGCGTGATAACAGAAACCGTGCCGCCATCTTAGGTGGACACCAAGACAGCACTCTAGTTGTTTAGCGCTCCCTACCCTCTGCAGTATTTAAATCGCGCTTCGCTCCCGCGCGTTCCTGTAACATTGTAGCATTTTCCCCTGAGGCGTGAGCCGGGGGTTCTAGCCTGCCTCTCTATTTTAATTCACTTTTGATGTTATTTTCGCCAATTGCATTTAACTGTTGTGCTTACTTTGCTCATCTCTTTGGGCTTAAACTGCTCATAGCGCCTTACTTGTTTTAGTGGGTGACTGCACTTAGGAATAGCCACTGCAGCAGCGTGATAACAGAAACGGTGCCGCCATCTTAGGTGGACACCAGGACAGCGCTCTAGTTGTTGAGCGCTCCCTACCCTCTCCCTATATAATGTGCATATGGAACGGACGGCGCTGCGGGCGGGCGCAGCGGGCACGCCGGCGGCGCGACAAAGGCGCGCCAAAGGCAAGCCCGTCTGCGCCCGTCATCACCTGTCCATCACCTTTCGCCAGTACCCGTGGTCCGGTCAACCTTCCTGTGCACAGGTATGATAAAGAACAACTCATGTTTTTTAAACCTGATGCAGGGTTATGTGTGGATTTGCCACTACAGCTTGGCGAGTCAAGCCTTAGTTGTCAGTCTTGTGCCTTCACAACATCCTCTCCTTTGGGGGTCCGGAGTATTGAAGTCTTAGGGACACAAACGGAGTTCACTGTTTTACAATTAAATATGCGCTCTTTGGTAAAACACCATATGGAATTTCATTCGAAACCCCTGATGTTCTATTTGTTTGTGAGACATGGCTGCGGGATGATATGGACGGGATAACTGGCTTATCTCTCCCAGAAGGTTATTGGATTAAGACCCTTAACCGCGATTCCAGGGGAGGTGGGATTGCTGTTATTTATAAAGCTCTGTATCCCTGTTCTTTCACGGCAGAGAAGTTGTGGGGCTGTGAATGTGCACGCTTCAGACTAGATATAAACCCGCATTTTGCTTTCTCTGGGCTTTATATTTATCGCCCTCCTGGTCATGCTTCCAAGTTTTGTGAAGCCTTATTAGAATTAGTGAGCTCATTGGTGTTGCAATCCGCCAACTTCTCTATTTTAGGTGACCTAAATCTCCACTTTGAACAAACACAGGACCACGCTATCTGTAATTTGATAGCTGACCCAGCAGCTTTTCAATTGGACCTACTAGTACGGGATGCCACTCATGTTGCAGGACATATATTGGACCCTGTTTTTTCCAACATTCCGGCTGTTCAGGTTGATCAACCTCTTCCTATGGCCTGGACTGATCATTATTTGATCAAAGTTAGTTGGAAGATAACACAACCCTCAAAATCTAAGCTTTGACGTTTAAAATGGCTTGGCATAAATTCAATCTAGATGATTTCCATACCTACCTGAGAGAGACCATTGTAGAAAACTCGGCTGACCCTGAGATCGCATATACTGCCTTGTGCAACTGGATTAGCGGAGGACTTGACGCTCTGATTCCAGCTAGATGGGTCAGGGGGCGGAACTCGATCTCCAACCCTTGGTTCTCTGGTTTCCTTAGAATACTCAGGAAGGAGTGGAAAAGAGCCGAGCGACTGTGGAGAAGGGACTATGACAAAGACCTTAAATCTGTGTACTTGGCTAAATTAAAACACTACCACAAAACGATATGCTCCACACGCGCCAATCTTTATGCGGAAAAAATTAGGGATAGTTCGAATCCCACAAAATACATCTTTAAGATTGTTCAGGAGCTAAAAGACACCAAAACATCAGTTTCACACGTAAATTCAGTGCGGCAATGCGAGGACGTTGCTCATTTTTTTCTGAACAAAGTGCAGAAAATCTATGCCACCTTTCCTCAGCATTCCTCTGCTCCAGGTCCTGTCATGGTTAGAGAGGGGACATCCACTTTGACCAGGATACCTGAGCTCTCATGTGACGAACTTGTGAGACTCTGTAGAAAGGCTAAATCGGGATCTCCATCTGATCCTATGAGGCCGGCACAGGTTTTGGATTCTATGGATATTGTTCTGAAACCTCTACTGCAGATACTTAACTTGTCTTTTACCACATCAATAGTACCTTTGGCCTGGAAACAGGCTTTGGTCTCTCCTATCATTAAAAAGTCCACTCTTGATCCCTCTTTGCCGGAGAATTTTAGGCCGATCTCTCTGCTTCCATGGGTTGCTAAAATAGCTGAGGCCCATGTGAAAGAGATGCTGGCTCGACATATGACCCTTAACAACATTCTGGACCTGTCGCAAAACGGCTTCAGATCGGGTCATAGCACTGAGTCAGCCTTGTTGGCCTCCACCAAGTACTTAAGATCTACTCTTGATGCCGGTCAGAGTGCAGCGCTGCCTTTGATACGGTGTCTCATGACATCTTGTTGTACCGTCTGGAGGCAATTGGGATCATGGATTAGGCCCTGGAATGGTTCAGTGCATTTTTGACGGATAGATCCTTCCGGGTCTTGCCACCACCTTTTCGGTCTCAAGCCCATTCCATCTGCCAAGGGGTTCCGCAGGGCTCTGCGTTGAGCCCGACGTTGTTCAACCTTTATGTCCACCTCTTGCGGCTGTGGCTAGAGAGTGGGGCCTAACGTTAGTTTCGTACGCTGACGATACTCAGCTGATTGTCACCTTGGCTGAAGGTCCCTCTGCGGCTGCCTCTAGGTTCAGTTATTGGATGACTGCAGTTGCACAATGGATGGCTGAAAATTGCCTTCAATTGAATGCCACTAAAACCAAGGTGACGCTGGTAGGGAAAAACACCTCCCTTTGGAACAAACATTGGTGGCCAGCTTCCTTAGGCATTATGCCTGCAGCCAAGCCAGCGGTCAAGAATTTAGGAGTGTGGCTGGATGCAGATCTAAATTTTCAGTGCCACACGAAGAAGGTGGCAGCGACATGTGTGGGCTTGTTGAGGGGCCTTCGCCCTATTTTGAAGTTTTTTAGTGCGCCTGTTTGGCAGCTTATCATTCAGGCTACAATTCTATTGCGCCTAGATTATGCTAGTGCGCTACTTTTGGGCGCAAAAAAAGCTCAGATTCTGCGTCTACAGCGACTTCAGAACTCGGCAGCCCGAGCTCTTGTCGGACTGCCTTGTAGTTTTTCTGCTAAAGCCACTATCAGAGCCTTACACTGGCTACCGATGCAAGCTAGAATCCAGTTTAAGGCACTCTGTTTAGCATTTAAAATCTTGAATGGCACTAGCCATGAGCTGCACGATCCTCTGTTAACTTCGTACACTCCTCAGCGTACCTTGCGCTCCTTGGGTCAACATCTGGTAAATATACCCAAGTTCAGACTCTGCCGTGTTGGAGGACGCTCCTTTCGACTGTTGGCGGCCAAACTGTGGAACTCCTTGCCTGTATCTATTCGTAGCATCGATGATCTTCTCCCTTTTCCGAAAGCCATTATGAGCTATCTTTTCCCTCTGACTTAGGTTATTTTTCTCTCAGTTTCCTTTTCCGGTACAATGATAGGGTTAGCGCCGGGACGCCCCCTAGCTGGGGCAGCTGCGCGCTCAAACAAAACATTAACATAACATAACATACCATATTGTAAAACATTCTTTTTCTAATTTCCTCAAATTGATTCTTCCTCCTTTTACTATACAGTGTGTCACAGGGATTCTGCTCCTACACAGAACTGTGCATAGAGATTTGAAACCTCAGTGAATTAGGGTGTACCAAAACTCACCTTAGTATCCAAAATCCCCTACCAGACTAGCAATCAGTGTCTCAATTCTTCCTTCCATACCACCAATGATTAGACAACCCCGAACATGGACTTAGAACACCTCAGGTAACATGGAACACATGAACACTCTTTCATTATACTATCATACCAGTCCAGAGCGAGGAGTAAATGAAGACTCGTGTAAGTTTGAAATATTTATTTCTAATGCCGTGTTCTCAGGCGCAGTATCTTAGCTAATACAAGCAAACATATTATAAGCAACAAGGTTATCAGCATAATTACTATTCCATAAAATACAAAGGGAGAAAGCATGTTAAAATGCTAAAGGGAAGAAGGCTAAATGGCACCTCAGTCTTACCCTCCCTTGCTAGTATATTGTACTATATCTGCAGAAGGTCTCTTTGCGTTTTAGAAGGGCGGCCCTATACCTCTGGTCTCAATAAAAAGGGATCACATCATCTCCTACACCAGCTCTCTGCATGAGAATATTCTTCAAGTATGTATGCATGCTCTGTGCAGTGCATTATTAAATGCTCCAAAACCAGAGTTAGCCACAGCTGCATATGTGTTATGTCTAGGACGTGCGCTGATCAGACCGGACAACAACCACTGTGTTGAAATAACCTTGAAGGCCTCAGCACTCACTGTTCAGACATAGCTTACCAAGCAAAGCTGATACAATAGGAAAACATATTATTCTCGTTGAAGCAAAATATTCTACTACTCTCAAAGCATTAATAACAATATGTGCCGTTTGCAGAAGCAGCAGAAAGGAAAAATGGTGTTTAAACTTGTAATAAGCTCATGCTAACTTAACACAGTGTGAAGCCAAAGCCTATTTCCATGAAAACCTCCCTTGATCCGAGCACGGATAAGATAAGATAAGATAAGATAAGATAAGATAAGATAAGATAAGATAAGATAAGATAAGATAAGATAAGATAAGATAAGATAAGATAAGATAAGAAAAGATAAGATAAGGGGCAAATGTTGGAAAGCAGAGTTCAAAACGACAGTCAGAACCAGTCTCAAATTTGCACAAGGAAAATAAATGTTTTAAAACAAAATCTTATAGTCCGATCATAGTCCAAAAATTAATAAATGTAGCCATTGGGCATAATGAAGTCCATAGGTCTGGGCCAGAGATAAAAACATTTTTTTAGAGGCTCCAGAATTTTTTTTAATTATTTGATATCCAATGAATGACCTCGGTCATGGAAGAGAGAAGTGATGACACATCTCATCCGAATAATTAGTATGCAAAATATGCAGCAACAGCCTCCAACAGGAAGTCACTATTCTTATCTGAAAATATTTCAGCCATCCAATTTAACTAAGGGAAAGAACATACATGTTCCTCAATTACCGGAGCCTCTAGCACCATCAGAGGACAACCCGTGGGTTTTCAATGAAGCTGTGTATCAAGAAATCTTGCGCCGCTGCAAACACATTCCAATTACCCAGAACTCCATGCATCGCTGCAAAGGTCATAATCCCTCCGTCAGAACAAAGCAATTCATGAGCAACTAAGGGGCTCATAAGCTGATTATAATCCACATCGGGAGACACCGTATTGCAGAGACACAAATCCAGGGCCCAGTCAAAATCGCAGCTCAGGCAATAAAAGACAAGCTGGACGCATGTAAAGTAGGAATATCGAAACAAAAATCCATAAGCCGCACTCAAAGTAGCAAGAGGCAGCGCTCCATAGTACTCAAGCATTCTGTTGCGAAACAGCACCAGACGTGACAGCTCTTCTTGAAACACAGGATGTGCATCCATTTTGAATTGAATTGAATTGAATTGAAGAGGTTCTTGTATAGCGCATGGCTACTCGGAAGCATCCCAGGGCTTGATGTTGAACAGAAGCAGTAGACAAGGATTTGAATTAAACAAAACAGTAAAAGAACGCCTGCAGCTAGAGCTCTTTTGTGGAGTGGCAAGTACTAGCAACTCTTCGTTGATGTAGTTTGTATCTGTCTTCCCCACTGTATTATGTTTATGACAGATTTATACCATCTAAATAAAAATGAAACAATGGAGGTATATCTTCCCATATTCTATTTTCTGTTATATTTAATACATGTGATGAATAATTGTGATATACTCGTGTTCAGTAGAATTGCACACTTCGAGTTGGCTGGGAATTCCACAATCGAAATAGGCTTTATGTGTATTGAGAGAGTGCCGGATGGTGCAATCATGGAGAGTTTTTATGTGATTTGGTAGAAGTCTCAATATGTGGGACCAACTTCTTTCTGCATTTAGTTATGGGTTGCCTGACTTATAGCGAATAGTCAATGGAGAGTCAGGCATTTATTCTTGTCCCAAAATGGCCGACGTACTATGACCGGTGTGCGCCCATGTGATCGGGCCAGAGACCATTGAGTGATAGGAATAACGCAGTCAGAGACTTGATTTTTCCCGACGAGTGAAGTTTGGTTAACAGTGATTTATTCCTGCTCAAGTAAGTCCTGAATTGGCGTTTTTACTAATATTCAGGCTGTGTAACGAATGTTGAATGAGGTTCTTAATGGGACTTTGTTTTGTTTAAAATAGAATTGATGAAGATGAATTTATGCGCTTCTGTGATTGCTTCAGAACTGTAAGTAGAAGTGGCAAAATTAGAAATGTGCATAAATGCATATAGCAACTGATTTTGAACGGGAACTAGAATAAATATATCCCATTGCTTTTTTGTATTTAGTTATTTCATTTGAAAGAGGCAGAAGGTAAGATAGAGTAACCGAATTGTGCAACCATGCTTGATGAGTAGTAACTGGATTGGTTAGTGGTCTAGCTAATGGTTGTTTGTTTTATGTAGAACCAGACACTTTGAAGTCATAGCTGTTGTGAGTACTGTAATAGGATTTACTTTTAAATTGAGCTGTGGGTGCATGTCTACCAGGGGCATGACCACAATATGTGTAAAAAGGTGTAAATATAGAGGTGTTTTTAGTCATTTGGCACTATTGGTGAGGTGTTGGTACACTACTTTATATCACTGAGTTTGGTGTAGGCAGTCGATATAGATCATGTTCTCAAGAGTGTATATATAGATTTCTGATTATATGTATGTTTTTTTGTAATAGATTCATGGTGCAGCGCGTGTCCTGATGATGGTCGAGAGGAATTGTACTATATGAGACCAAAATGTCGACGATATGACACTTTTTTGTAAATAGATTCATCAATCATTGTATCTGAATTGTATATAGAAATGTTGAATGGTGTATATATGGCAGATTTGTAAATACTGTCCATATATCTTGTACAAAAGTGTCAGAAGGTACTGCACATGTTAAAAAACTGAGTAGCAGTATATATCTAGGTTGCGGTACATGGATGGACATATGATTTACACTTATGCAAATGAAATAAGATATGATTACATATCATATGCATAAAAAAACTACAATATAAATGAATACATTGTATTTCTCTTGAGCACTGTGTAATTAATGTTCACTATTGTGAAGAATTCATAAAGCGATAAATAATGTTGAATGATTCCTTCAGGAACAATTTTCTATTGTGTTATTGCAGCTAGAGCCAGCAGTAAGGGAAATCCACCAAATAGGCTGTAAAATTTAATGAAAGGAAGCTGGGAATACACCGAATATAGTTTGAAAAGAAGTTACAAGGCCGCTGCTTACAACTTTAAAAAAGTGTGCCAGCCCCATGGTGGAGGATGCATTAAGGATAGTGTGAATTAACTCACCAAAATGCAAGGGCAAATCAGTATTTAATAAAGCATGCACCTCTGTGCGGTTATTTGCCACGTGAAGGACGAATGTCTCACAAGCAGATGTGAGGGCAACTTCTTTCTGGGACAATAGAGCTCTTACGTGACTCATCTTGTTGAACTCTGCTTTCAAGGTCGGAATTGTGGGCCTGATGGAAACATCAAGCTTCCCATGCGGGGGAAGATATATTACATGTATACAGCAAACCACATGTTCACTGACGGTAACCACATAAGCAATTCCCGCTACTAACCCACAACAATCTTCATTATTTAAAAGTAAATAACTCTTGTTTGCCAGTAATGTGAATGTGGGCACGATAGCAGGCACAGGTATACCTTTCAAAATACAGGCTAAATTCGGCACATTATGGTTACAAGAGCCATGTAATTGGATATGCCTAAACATCAATGAGTAATCTGGTGTTTCAGTCCAATCCTCACCATTCAAATAAACTTCCTTACCCTCCCTAAGGCATCTATAGGTAAAAGAAAGCGACCAAGCTTCATGGAGAAAGGCACTTCCAAGCGGTTCATATCTACCAATTGCAAAGTACTTCATACACCCCTCGAACTTGAATAGAGGAAACGAGAGAGTTATTAACCCGTGGATAAGCCACGTTGCTGATTGGCCTCTGCCACAGAAAACGGTAACGGTTCCAACCTCTCAATGTGTACCATAGAAAAGGAATCATCTTTCATTGACAGCAAACGCTGCTTATCAGTCAAATTAAACGGGGCAAACAATGATGATGTGTTCATGCAATGCCATGGCACTTTGCCAGCTTTTAAGGTTATGCAAACTGCATGATGGAACGCAATTGATTTTGACCATGGTACAAAACAGACACTTCATCCTGCACAATATCAACAACAGATGATACAATATTGTCTAACGTGTTAATGCAGGAAGAAAGCATATTAATGCTGTTATCTACAACTGCTAGCCCTTTCTCTAAATTAACCTGATCTATAGCTCTAATGCGGGTAGCCGCCTCAATCTGGGACGTTTTTCAGACGTCGTTGTATATAGCATATATCCAACTTTTAGATCTGCCGTTAGCTTGGCCCTTTTATAAAATCATTCAGATCAACATCATCAGTCAGTTTAGATAAATGTAGTTTAACCGACGACAAAGTGGAATGTTTGAGCCAATTTTGACATAATTTGCCTACTGAATAGGCAGCAATAGAATGTCCATTTTCAAAACGGGGATCCACCCTGACCTGTGTAAAGCCTTGGGCCAAACCCAGAAAACGTTGCTGGCAAGAATCAGCACTTCTGTGCCAGAGCAACCAACCCTAGGTATCTAAACTGGATATGTTAAAGGAAGAATTCAGCAACAGAGTTGTTAACTCTCTGGTTGAAAATTTAGTAGCATTATTCCCAACAGAATATTCTTCTAATTCAGTAAAAGAAGGGGCATTTCATTTTTTAGTAGTAGCCAATCCAAAGCATGCTGTCTGTGAAATTGTAGAATTCAAGAACAACATATGGTTCGGGATGAGGCATGCACGGTGCAAAGCCTCAGTGCCTTGGACTTGCCAGCTTTTAGAACCCCAAACTGATTTAAGGTCAATGGTATCCTTCCACAACTCGTAGCCTCCTACAGCTAACTGGTCTAGAATGGACTTCGAGTACAACAATTTAGTATCGGTAAGTCTAACTTTGGATGTGGACTTTTCAGTAAACTTAAAATAAAAAGCTTGGTATTCGACTGATTAAAATCTGTTAAGTAAGTGAACCTCTTCAAAAAGGAAGCAGAACTCCCTTGTATAGGAGCTGGACAATGTTCCCATTGCGTATAATCGACAGTGTTCCTCCTGGTATTAGCTTTTTGGAGGTAATGATTGCCAAAATGTTGTTAACAATATAAATCACCGTAATTAGCAGATTCGAAATACAAATCTTCAGCATCAAAGGCAGCATAATATTTCAAATCAGAAAACAAGGCTTCTACGGCCTGAATATCCCAATCATCAGAACGTATATTTTGTTTAATTACATTCCCCATAGAAACTCTAAGCACATTAGGGACATTTATAACCCCAGTGGGCCCATAAATTTGAAAATGAACAGCATCTCATACAATCCCATCTAAAACAGGCCAAGCAGTGATGTTAACAAAAGCCAAGTCTCTCTTCAATCTGTGTGATGAGGAATTATTATTATTTTTAATATTTGGAATCCTATATAGCGCGTAGTTACCCTCGGGCATCCCAGGGCTTAACCAGACAGCAACGATAACCACAGAGCCAGATCAGTCACATCACATAGGGAATAAGTGTGTTTTTAAAAGCTTCCGAAAACGAAGAGTACAAGTCTCTAATCGCATCCTCAACGGAAGCGCATTCCAGAGGGTGGCTGTGTGAACCGAAAATCTTCTACTACCAGTACGGGCCCTATTGACCCTGGGAACCTGAAGCAGATGTTTCTGGTCGGAGCGCATAACTCTGTTTGCCTTATATGGCACCACTAAATTCTTTAAGATGGGAGGTCCCCTCCCCTGGAGGATTCTATGTGCTGTGCAAAGGGCTTTGAATTTCACCCTCTCCCGCACCGGAAGCCAATGCAATGACTTCAGAGCAGGTTTGGCTGACTGTCTCCTTGGCACATTCGTCAGCATCCTGGCTGCGGCATTTTGTACCCGCTGAAGCTTTCTGAAGGTAGCTTCAGGGGCCCCAAGGAAAATAGCATTGCAATAGTCAAGCCTTGAGATGATTAGACCCTGGATAAGTAACTTCCTTGATGTCAAAGGGAGGAGGGGCAAGACTTTACGGGCTGAGCGGAGGAGCCCGAAACAGACCCCTGCAGTTTTCTTAGCCTGCGTCTTGAAAGCGAGGTCTTGCTCTAACCACACTCCCAGGCTCTTAATCTCCTGCTTAGGGCTGGGAAGCTCGCCCAGGCAACTAGGCCAGATGGTCGAAGGGAGTAAGGGAATCTTTTGCCCTAGCAGCATTATGTCGGTCTTAGAACCATTTAATTCAAACGCTGATTCGCAAATCCAGGCATCCACTTTGGCCATACATAGGCGCAGCGAATCCGGGTTCTTCACCAGCTGGGACAAAGCAACCACCAGCTGAGTATCATCAGCGTAGCTGACGGTTTTTATCCCAAATGGGGCCACCACATCCTCCAGGGGGGCCATATACACATTGAACAATGTGGGGCTCAAAGATGAGCCCTGTGGCACCCCACACTGGAGGGGGATAGATGTTGACTGTTCGCTGCCTTCCCAGACCTGATAGGTCCAACCACACAGGAATGACCGGAGCCACTGCAGTGCCACTCCCACAACCCCCATATTGGACAGCCGTTGGATCAACACTTGATGGTTCACAGTGTCGAAAGCCGCACTGAGGTCCAGGAGGATCACTGCCACTGACCCTCCTGAGTCCAAAATGCTCCTGGCTTCCTCAACGACTGCCAATAGGGCGGTGTCTGTGCCCTGTCCTGGCCGAAAACCCGTTTGTGACTCCCGTAGCAGACCGTTGGACTCCAGAAAGGCTGACAGACTATGATTAACCAACCTTTCAGCTATCTTACCAAGTCCCGGCAGCAGAGGGATGGGCCTGAAGTTTGCCAAATCCGAGGGATCCAGATTAGGTTTCTTCAAGAGAGCCTTTACCACTGCTCTTTTCCAGCTCGGCGGCTCCACACCCTGGGCAAGGGAAGTATTGATTAAGTTTGTAACAGGAGCCGCGATGACAGAAGCCACCTGTTTCAGAAATCTCATAGGGGAGGATCTCCAGGGGAACCACTCTTCATAGACCCCAACTCCTTCATGACTTCTGCCACAAATATTCGGACAAAAGTGTCCAATAGAGCACGGTCTCCTCCTATCTGATTACCCAAGTCTGCGCTCTGCACAAACTGAGGCAACGCGCTTATGATATGGGGAGCCAATGTTCCATTGATATGTTGAATGCATGTTCTCTTTTCGACATAGTGTCCATTGACAAGCCGAAAATAATACACCACACAGCCAATTGACCTGAAAAAGTAAACTGAAAAAACCACCAACCAAATGTAGGCCGAAAGGGGGATCAAAAAATGATTTTAAACAATTTAGCCAAAACTGAGACCTTTGAAGGTTTCCTCAATGTTTTTGAATCAGTGTCAAATGAAAATCTGGATTCTGTAGCCAAGCGAGTTGGCAAATCAGGCATCAATAAGTCAGTTGGGTAAGTGTAGTCAGTTTCATCAAGTTGAGTACCCGGCAGTGTACTTAATAAAGGATTAGAAATTGCAGGCATCTCGAGGGCAACATCAGGCACTGGATCAGAAGCCGGGGCCAAAACAGAATTTCTCAAAATCGAAGGACATTAGACTGCCTGTGTCATACTAAGAAGAATCAGCCACTCTGTGTATCTTGACATTGTAAATGGAGATGTACCTGTTTTCCTTACAACCTGGAAGTGGTGGTAAAATGACTGTTCTTGTGCCCTTCACACCAAGCACCGGAACTGGAGCTCGATAAGAGGGACCAAATTCTTTCTTGTTTTTGATCTTCTCTCGAACCAGTTCTCCAACATGGGGTAGCCAGCCACCTACCGGGATCTGCAATGCATCATCCGAGGTGGAGAGCAAGAGTTCTTTGCAAGACTGTCTTTCGTCTCTTGTAGATTCTCTAAAACATGGCAATGTTCATCTAGGTCAAAAGGGGCAGCAACCGCCGCCTTGTCTAGACCGTCAAGACCCGGGACAAACATTTTGACACCAAAGAGCATTTTGTATGGGGTCCGCCCACCCAGAGACCTTCTAGGGAGTTTATTTAGAGCACGCTGCACGCTATTGAGGTGAGCCAGCCAGTTCCTGCCAGTGCCTATAACTCTAGCTGTCAAAGACTGCTTTAAATCTCGGTTCATTCATTCCACAACACTTTTACCCTCAGGTCTGTATTGAGGATGAAAACTTTGCTTGGACACCCAACGAAGTCATGGCATCCTTATACGCCTAAGAGGCGAAAGCCGGACCCTGATCCGAATGGAAGGTACCACAGGCAAAAATCCCTACAAAGACACGCAAGTCTCTTATGACAGTTCGAAAATCAGCGCTGCGGTGTTGCCACACCCACACAAAGTGTGTGCATGAATCAACTGCTACTAAGATTTACTTATACGCAGTATAAGAAGAAAAAGGACCGCAGTGATCTAAATAAACACATCCAACTGGTTTATTAGAAATGTACAACTGTGTCTGGGGTGGATGCCTAGCAGTTGAAGGCTAATCTGCTGGCAAATGTCACATAGAAGGACATAATCACGCGTCTGTTTGTACAGTCCCCGCCACCAGAAACGTTGTTGCAACTGTGCTACAGTAGCCGAAATGCACGCATGAGCAGACGCAACACTATCATGGGCAGCAGTAATTAGCGCTGGCCTGCCGTCCGCATTGGGAAATAACCTTTCACCAATGTCAGGTATTTTCACATAAAGAACTTTATCAACACTTAAGTTGTATGAATACTTTGAAGGGAACCCCTTAGGATATTTACTTCCCTTCTCAGTCGCAGCAACAACTGCCAAGATATCATCATCAATCTTACTTTTGGAACCTGTAACTGCTGCAACCAAATATGTCGATACTGCTGATTTTGCGGCCTCATCGGCCAAAGAATTGCCAACAGCATGAACTTCCATGCACTGATGACCGAGAGTATGAATTACAAACACGAGCGGCAACTGCTCTTTGAGCTCGGCCACTCGGACCCAGATAATTTTATCTTTTATTGCTCTACCCTTGGAATCAAGAAAATCATTCTTAATCCAAAAGAACAGGTTTTCGTTGTAAGACTGGACACAGTAGTAAGAATCACTCACAATAAGAGTTGTCACACTAGGATCAGCGTACTCCAATGCAAGCATCAGAGCACGAAGCTCTGCCAACTGTGCGGTGCAGTCCCCTAATGTCTGCATGTGCACGACCCTGGACTTGAACTCATCATTCACCATGGCAGCTACCACAATGGCACAAGCTGAAACGTATGCGTGCTTATAACCATGCGCAACTCACGCTGAACCATCAGTGCATATGGTGCAATGGAAATCCTCCAAAGGCTGCATAGTCAAAGGCGCAAGATGAACAAATTCATACTGCACAAACTCTTGCGACTGTAGGGAGGCATCTAAAATAAATGTGACATCTGGAGACGTCGATGATGCTGAGCATTGTATCCACAATGGGTGCAAAGCTTTAGAATTCGGTACACTGGCTTTCGTCACTGGTTCTAGTGCAGGATACGGGGTAACAACCAACATGCGTTTTTCCTGCGACAGTGCACGTTCTTTAAGAATCACCATTTGCACTGCTGTCAAAAGTTTTTCCACAGTGGAAAACCGCATTTCAGTCGAAGTGTGCAAGTGTGACTTGTAAGCAATAGGTACTGTGTGTCCTTCGTTAAAAGTAAGGTAAGTAAAACCCACCGCCCCAGGGATGATTCTTATCACCAGTTTGGTGTGGTTAACACGAGTCAGTAAGAATTTAGATTCTAGAAGATCAGCCTGCAAATATTGCAAAATAGCTGTATGTTCTGGCAGCCAGCAAGATTTGGTAACAGTTGGTTTTATCAAAGCATACAAAGGCTAGATACGCTGGGAATATTCAGGAATGTATGTACGCCCAAAATTCAGAAATCCCAGCAAGGACTGTAACTCTTTCAGAGTTGTGTGAGCGGGCAGTTGTGCGCATTTCTCCAAGAAGTGAAGAGCCAATCCTCGACCTTCATTGTTGAGCTTGTAGCCCAGAAACAACACTGTGTACTCCTTGATATTCCAATTGTTCAAGGATTTCCGCAACGGAACCCTTAGCTTTGCGTCGGATGGGATATTGAGGTTGAGGCTGTGGCATAGACCGTAAGGGAATCTCGTGGTGTGGGGAAAATATATCCCAACCACAGTGTGTACGGTATAGAGCCGGCGCAAGGTCTTTAGCCCACTCTTCTGAAAATTCAGCGCATGCTCCTTTGAGACAGTGTGCGCAAAATTAGGGAGGATCACCTCCTCCCCTCTCGGAGCTGCGAGGACAAAAGGTGGGGACCAGTCAGCCTCCGCTAACAAAATGTCATCGGTAGTCGTAGGATTTTCCCAAAATACCCCTTTTATGGTACGTTGCATGTCACCATCAATTAAAAGGACAATGTTATAAAGTCTATCAGGGGGAGCTACTCTGGAATCAGCTGTCTCCACAACAACATACTTGTCAGTCGCTGTTACCTTCAGTAGTGGCCTCTCGCACTATGGTAATCTCCGCTGCGCTGTCCAACAACGTCAGCGCCCATGTCAGATTCCGAAGCTGAGTTCTCACTCTCTGTGGCATATCCCGCTGTTAAAGAGGCAACCTTTTTTTTCTGAAACTGGGGTCTTTTCGGTGTCGAATCACCCTGCTTGCCTTTACTGTCTTTCAGGCTTTACTGTCTTTCTGGTCACGTCCCTGCTGGCCACCCAACCTCTTCCGCCTCCTCCACCACCGGTCGATGAGGCCAATGAGTCCTGAACGATCGAGGAGAGCTTTGTTCAGAAACCTGAAAACGATCAGGGGAAATTATCGTTGCGCGATAGCGCAAGTCATAAACACGTTCTGTAGATGCAGGCACTGGTGATGCAGGGTGTGACCCCTGTTTCTGTTGCTGTTGTTTACCCTGGTTTTGTTTTTTGGCCAATTTTGCTTCTTGGCCTTGGGCTGGTCGTCTGTGTCTGACTTCTGCCCTTGGGGTTGTTTTTTCTCTTTTGTGGAGAAAGGCTTGACACCGAAACTATTACGGCCCACGGTCTTATAAGCCGCCGTAATAATTCTCGGTAACTGGCGGGGTTTATCTGCATCGGGAACAGCCTGCAAAGCATTAGACACCTGAAAGCTTACCGCATCTCCCTTGACATTGGCAAGTACTAGATCGGAAACTACGTCAAAACTGCTGCATAGTCGCAAACCTAATTCAACCGCTGCCTCAGGTCTGTGCTCATCTTGAACACATTTAATGACCGAGGGTAGGATGGTCATTGACGGAGTGCCAAAGAACCTTGTATACACCGCTGCAAAAATCTTACCCCTAGACTCACAGTCACCTGCCTCTGGTATCAAGTCTTTTGGCAAACTAATTGTCAGAATCCTGGGTTTTCAACAGGAGTCGTGTTAGGAAATACTGCTTCCAGCTGGTCAAATTTCTCGGCGAGCCAAAAAGGCATATCATCCTTATCCTGGGGGCGCAGGTCCAACTGGAAGCGCCACAACACCTGGGGCCCGCCCGGGAGATTGCGGGTAATGTAGTGCACTAACAACCTTATTACACTAATTGCGACTATATGTAGCAGCCGTAAATCTGCAACGGGAACCGCTCCATGTTGAGGATGCGGTGTAAATCCATCCAAAACATGCCAGGTAGCGCCTTGAATGGACAAAGGACCTAACCTTGAGACTAACAAAGTGTGGGGCAGGGCGCCATTAAACCAAACTCGGTGCTGTCAAGCATTAATCAGAACTTCCTGTGTCCTATATGGAACATATTCCTGTGGCACAGCAGTAGGAGCATAAGTGTCGAACACACCAGTATTTGGGTTCATAGCAGGGAAAGTCACCCACGAATAGGAAATTTCGTAAGGGTAAGCTACTTCCGCGCTCACTACCATAATAACTACCATGCCCTCTAACCTGACGTTATAAGTCTGCAAATGATTGTGAACCGCATTTCGACTATGCTGTGGTATGTCAACGTCAGCCATGGTGACAAAGTAAGAAAGAGGTACAACAAAAAACTACGTAGCACAACTGGGTAGTAATTCAAAAGGAAACCGTTTGAATAGATTCAAGGTTGAAAAGACATATGTAACTATAGGTAGGTTTGTCCGACACCACTGTCTTCCAGAAACAATAGTGAAGGGTGTTAAGGACTGATATAAGCACTACTAGAGCATCATGTAATAAGACCACTAACGGTTGGGCGCCATGTCGCAGGGATTTTGCTCCTACACAGAACTGTGCATAGAGACTTGGAACCTCAGTGAATTAGGGTGTACCAAAACTCACCTTAGTATCCAAAATCCCCTACCAGAATAGAAATCAGTGTCTCATTGGTTTTTCCATACCCCCAAAGATTAGACAACCCATAACATGGACTTAGAACACCTCAGGTAACGTGGAACACATTAACACTCTTTCGTTATACTATCATACCAGTCCAGAATGAGGAGTAAATGAAGACACGTGCAAGTTTGAAATATTTATTTCCAATGCCGTGTTCTCAGGCGCAGTATCTTAGCTAATACAAGCAAACATATTATAAGCAACAAGGTTATCAGCATAATTACTATTCCATAAAATACAAAGGGAGAAAGCATGTTAAAATGCTAAAGGGAAAAAGCCTAAATGGCACCTCAGTCTTACCCTCCCTTGCTAGTATATTATATTATATCTACAGAAGGTCTCTTTAGGTTTTAGAAGGGCGGCCCCATACCTTTGGTCTTAGTAGAAAGAGATCACATCATCTTCTGCACCAGCTCTCTGCATGCGAATATTCATCAAGTGTGTATGCATACTCTGTGCAGTGCAATATTAAATGCGCCAAAACCAGAGTTGGCCACAGCTGCATATGTGTTATGTCTAGGATGTGCGCTGATCAGACCAAACAACAACCACTGTGTTGAAATAACCTTGAAGGCCTTGGCACTCACTGTTCAGACATAGCTTACCAAGCAAAGCTGATACAATAGGAAAACATATTATTCTAGTGTGAAGCAAAATATTCCACTAGGCTCAAAGCATTAATAACAATATGTGCTGTGTGCAGAAGCAACAGAAAGGAAAAATGGTGTTTACACTTCTAATAAGCTCATGCTAATTTAACACAGTGTGAAGGCAAAGCCTATCTCCATGACAAGTGTTTGCTTAGAACATTATTTCCCATCATTTATGTTTTTTCTCTGATTTTTCTTTTTTGTTGCAGATACATTCTTTTTATTTTTCACATTCTCCACAATATTTCTAGTGTTTGATATTTTTTTTAGAAAATCCTTTGTTCTCTTACAAGGAGTTTTTTCTTTTTCACCATACATTGTTGTTCAGATACATCTTGTGGATGACTTCTCTTGAAATGATAAGCTTTTTTATATTCTTTCTTCTTTTCACTTTTCGACGGCATGATGAATTTCTTTTACTGTTGATAAATGGAATCTGTTATAAAAAATATATATAATGTTATAAAAATAAATCTATAAAATATACTATTCTATTACTAAACAAATACAATCTTCAATGACTATGTAGTGTAGTTTCTATATTCCCAATAGGCTCTGCGCATTGGAATAATATATCCTATAGATTAGACGTAGGACTGAGGTCGTCTAGGTCTCTATCAAATATACTAGAATTAATTGTGTGTGCCAGCTAGCTAATAGGTCACTAGACAGTTTCTCGAATTCACAAGAAGAGATTAGTTTCTGACAACAGCATAAATATGACAACTTTGTATCTCCAAGATAAAACGTATCTTCAGAGTCGTGGAAACAATAGATAGCTATTTCACTCAGTCAATCGTGCATGCTTTGTTTCACTAGAGGTGCAGGGAAAATAGAAAGATGGGTGTTTTCAATAAAAGGATGTATTGAACGGTCTTCTTTCTCAAGCATAAGAAATGAACTGCTACAATCGTAATACTGGTTGTAAAATATAATGCATACAGTAAAAATAGTATAATAAAATAATACTGTAAGAGCATTGTATGGTTCCTAAACCATAGATGAATACATACATAAAAACAGAGGCTAAAAGTACTCAACTGGTGCTTCTGAAATACG
Source organism: Lissotriton vulgaris (assembly GCF_964263255.1). Lineage (NCBI taxonomy): Eukaryota > Metazoa > Chordata > Amphibia > Caudata > Salamandridae > Lissotriton > Lissotriton vulgaris. Next base: position 454,534,181 of record NC_141696.1, on the reverse strand, counting down.
CCTACCCCAATGTACCTAACCTAAGCTTAGTACGAGGGAAGAAGTAAGTGAGGTGTAGCATAAATGTAGTATTCTTTTGTCAAGAATCTGCCCAAGATTTCTCTAGGGGTCTAATCAGCTCCGTACCTTAGCTTAGAATGAAGAAGGCTGGTCTCAGGACTCGATTTCCCAGCAACCCGCAAGGGTAGCTTGGAAACACTGGCGCTGAATTTCTCTGCAGGAGAAACGACAGCGTCTCTCTCAGTGCGTGTGCTGGAGGGTTGGCTTCTTTTGGCACTTGCTGTAGCAGGGCGCGTCGGGCAAGTAGATAGTCGAACTGCTCCAAACCACCGTCTGTTTGCTTGGGCAAGTGTGGGCATATTTATAGCTTGAAGGTGCCGGGTTTTGACGTATGGTTGGACATAATAACGTCATCAAAGAGTCTCAGTTCTTTGAAAACTTCATGAGTTCTTGGATAAATCAATACTCAAGCAAGGGGAAGTCCCTGACTGATGAAGGCGGGTTTTTCCAACAAATCGTTGTGGATTTTCAGAACTAGTGGAAGTAGCCCTGCCGTATTTGGACTGCATGAGCTATGCCTAAATATGGTTATGATTTCTATGCCTTTTTTTATAATCACATTTTATTTGCATTTTATACATGCAACAGAACAAAATCCAGCACTTGTCAGCATGAATACACAATATCCATGTGCAACAAACAACGTAATCCATCTCTAAGGAATGATGGCAAAGCCTCCTATGTCCATATAGAAGGCAACATGTACCTATACATTTAGAGAGCAGCAAGAACATTAAAAAGGTAGCTAATTCAACCACTTGCCCCATATCCTCTGGAACTTTCTCAGACACCCCGGGCCTCGAACAGGGTTTCTTCTTGGGTGGCGCACCAGTCCACCCCTCGTCACTACTTCCGCAGGGTAGGGGTTCTGATGTTTGCCCATGCCGCCGCTATGGATTTCTATGCCTATATAAGGATATGGTGATTTATACCTATATAAGGGCATGAATCACGAAACTTACAATAGAGTCCTAAAATAATACATAACAACTTAGTATAAAAAACAAGTGTGTAACTGATAACAGAAGTGCATACATACTGCATAGGAGTTTCAAGAACTACATCTGCAAAAAGAGTGCCTGAATGAATTTATAAGTGGTTGGATTTTGGAGCAGTGAAAGGATTAGTACATGGTGCTAAATGCATCACTAGAGCAGTTCAAGGGGAGACACACAGTATTTGCTGCAACATCATGGATATTAACTGGGGAATTGAAGGTGTGAAAGACAAGTGTGCATGTGGATAGAAGACTGCATGCATACAGCATAGGGGTTTACAGCAGTCCTTGCCGCAAGGCTTACTTCGCGATATGAGTACTTGGGTACTGAGTGAAAGATTACAGTTCTGCAAGAAGACTGCCTCACTGAATTTATAAATGCTTGAGTTTTAGCGCAGTGAATTCATAATTGCTTGAGTTTTACTTTAGTGAATGGATTAGTACATGGAGCTGAAAGGGTCACTATAGGATTGCAAGAGCAGTCACAGAGTGTTTGCTGGAGTGTATGGATACTGACTGGGGAATTGTAGGACTGAAACACAAGTGTGAAGGTGGTTAGACCACTACATGCATAGTGCATAAGAATTTGAAGAACTCTGTGCCCTAAAGCCCGGCTTAGTTAATGACTACATGCATACAGACTGAATGATTACAGTACTATAAGGAGAGACAGTGGGTAAATTCATAATTGGTTGAGTTTTACTTTAGTGAATGGATTAGTACATGGAGCTGAAATGGTCACTATGGGATTGCAAGAGCAGCCACAGGGTGTTTGTTGGAGTATATGGATACTGAATGGGGAATTATAAGCCTGAAACACAAGTGTGAGGGTGGTTACACCTCTACATGCATAGTGCATAGGACTTTGAAGCACTCCGTGACCTAAAGTCTGGCTCACTGTTCGAGTACATGCACAGTGACTGAATGATTACAGTACTATAATGAGAGACACTGGGTGAATTCATACTTGATTGAGTTTTAGTTTAGAGATTGGATTAGTATGTGGTACTGAACGAGGCACTATGGGATTGCAAGAGCAGTCACAGGGTGCTTGCTAGACTGTATGGATACTGACTGGGGAATTGTAGGCCTGAAACACAAGTGTGAAGGTGGTTAGACCAATACATGCATAGGAGTTTGAAGAATGCCGTACCCTAAAGCCTGGCTCACTGCATGAGTACATGCATACTGACTGAATAAATACAGAAGTATAAGGAGATATACTGGGTAAATTCATAATTGGTTGACTTTTACTTTAATGAATGGATTAGTACATGGTAATGAATAACTCAATGTGGCATTGCAAGAGCAGTCACAGGGTGTTTGCTCGAGTATATGGATTCTGACTGGGGAATTGTAAGACTGAAACACAAGTGTGAAGGGGGTTAGACCACTAAATGCATAGTGCATAGAAGTTTGAAGCACTCCGTACCCTAAAGCCTGGCCCACTGCATGAGTACATGCATACTGACTGAATAAATGCAGAAGTATGAGGAGAGATACTGGGTAAATTCATAATTAGTTGACTTTTACTTTAGTGAATGGATTAGTACATGGTACTGAAAAAATCACTATGGCATTGCAAGAGCAGTCACAGTGTGTTTGCTGGATTATATGGATACTGACTGAGGAATTGTAAGCCTGAAATACAAGTTTGTACGTGGTTATACCACTACATGGATAGTGCATAGGAGTTTGAAGCACCCTGTCACCTAAAGCCTGGCTCACTGCATGATTACATGCATACTGCCTGAATGATTACAGTACTATAATGAGAGACACAGGGTAAATTCATAATTGGCTGAGTTTTACTTCAGTGAATGGATTAGTACATGGTACTGAAAGAGTCACTATAGGATTGCAAGAGCAGTCACAGGGTGTTTGCAGGAGTGTATGGATACTGACTGGGGAATTGTAGGCCTGAAACACAAGTGTGAAGGTGGTTAGACCACTAATTGCATAGTGCATAGGAGTTTCAAGCACTGCATGCAAAGCCTGGCTCACTACAACAGTACATGTACTTCTATGTCTGCAAACACATCAACCAACCAAATTATTCTCTCTCAATTTTCCTAAATGGACACTGACTCACAGTCTGATTCTAGACAAATTACTGTTTTTCTTATAAATAAAGTGTATAGATACTGACTGGGAAAATGTAGGCTTGAAACACAAGTATGAAGGTGGTTAGACCACTAAATGCATAGTGCATAGGAGTTCCAAGCACTGCAAGCCCTAAAGCCTGGCTCACTGCAATAGTGCATGTACTTACATAACTGCAAACACATCAACCAAAGAAAACATTCTCTCTCAATTTTCTCAAATGGACACTGACTCGCAGTGTGATTCTAGACAAATAACAGTATTTCTTATAAATGGAGTGTATAGATACTAACTGGGGAAATATAGGCCTGAAGCACAAGCGTGAAGATGTTTACACTACTACTTGCATAGTGCATGGGAGTTCCAAGCACTGCATGCCAAAAAACATGTCTCACTGCAACAGTACGTGTACTTATATGTCTGCAACCACATCAACCAACCAAATCATTCTCTCTCAATTTTCCCAAATGGACACTGACTCACATCTTGATTCTAGACAAATAACAGTATTACTTATTAATGGAATATATAGATACTGACTGGGGAAATGTAGGCCTGCAACATAAGTGTGAAAATGGTTACAATATTACTTACACAGTGCATAGGAGTTTCAAGCACTGCATGCCCTAAAGCCAGGCTCACTGCAATAGTGCATGTACTTACATATCTGCAAACACATCAACCAAAGAAAACATTCTCTCTCAATTTTCTCAAATGGACACTGACTCGCAGTGTGAGTCTAGACAAATAACAGTATTTCTTATAAATGGAGTGTATAAATACTGACAGGGGAAATATAGGCCTGAAGCACAAGTGTGAAGACGATTACACTACTACTTGCATAGTGCATGGGAGTTCCAAGCACTGCATGCCAAAAAGCATGTCTCACTGCAACAGTACGTGTACTTATATGTCTGCAACCACATCAACCAACCAAATCATTCTCTCTCAATTTTCCCAAATGGACACTGACTCACAGCTTGATTCTAGACAAATAACAGTATTACTTATTAATGGAATGTATAGATACTGACTGGGGAAATGTAGGCCTGCAACATAAGTGTGAAAATGGTTACAATATTACTTACACAGTGCATAGGAGTTTCAAGCACTGCATGCCCTAAAGCCTGGCTCACTGCAACAGTACATGTACTTATATATCTGCAAACACATCAACCAACCCAATAATTCTCTCTCAATTTTCTCAAATGGACACTGACTCACAATGTGATTCTAGACAAATACAGTATTACTTATACATGCGGTATATAGATATTGACTGGGGAAATGTAGTCCTGAAACAAAAGTGTGAAGATGGTTACACTACTACTTACATAGTGCATAGGAGTTTCAAGCACTGCATGCCCTAAAGCATGTCTCACTGCAACAGTACATGTACTTATATGTCTGCAACCACATCACCAACCAAATCATTCTCTTTCAATTTTCCCAAGTGGATACTGACTCACAGTTTGATTCTAGACAAAAAACAGTATTTCTTATAAGTGGAGTGTATAGATCCTGACTGGGGAAATGTAGGCCTGAAACACAAGTGTGAAGATGATTACACTACTACTTGCATAGTGCATAGGAGTTTCAAACACTGCATGCCCTAAAGCCTGGCTCACTGCCACAGTACATGTACTTATATGTCTGCAAACACATTAACCAACCAAATCAATCTCTCTCAATTTTCCCAATTGGACACTGACACACAGTGTGTTTCTAGACAAATAACAGTATTTCTAGTAAATGGAGTGTATAGATACTGACTGGGAAAATGTAGGCCTGAAACACAAGTGTGATTTTGGTTACACTACTACTTGCATACTGCATAGGAGTTTTAAGGACTGCATGCCCTAAAGACCGGCTCACTGCAACAGTGCATGTACTTATATGTCAGCAAAGACATCAACCAACCAAATCATTCTCTCTCAATTGTCTCAAATGGAAACTGACTCACAGTTCGATTCTAGACAAATAACAGTATTTCTTATAAATGGAGTGCATAGATACTAATTGGGGAAATGTAGGCCTTAAACACAAGTGTGAAGATGGTTACACTACTACTTACATAGTGCATAGGAGATTCTAGCACTGCATGCCCTAAAGCCTTAGGCTGTATGTTCGTGTCCCTCCTGAGGCGGAAGCCGGGAGGTTTTTGCTGTCCTGTTATTTTCGTGATTTTTAAACTCACTTGTTAACCTGCTTGATTTAATAAGCTTTTAACTGCTCATACCTCTCCCTACCTCTTTGCTGCCTGGGCCACTCTCAGCCCAGTATTGACGCTGTGGAGTTGTTCCCGGGTAAAGATTCACAGCGGCCATATTGAGTGTGTGCAAGTGCTTTGACACACTCTAGTTGCGCATAAAATGAGGCATTTCTGAGCCCTGCGCTCGATTAGGCTGTGTGTTCGTGTCCCTCCTGAGGCGGAAGCCGGGAGGTTTTTGCTGTCCTGTTATTTTTGTGATTTTTAAACTCACTTGTTAACCTGCTTGATTTAATAAGCTTTTAACTGCTCATACCTCTCATCACCTCTTCGCTGCCTGGGCCACTCTCAGCCGAGTATTGACGCTGAGGAGTTGGTCCCGGGTAAAGATTCATGGCGGCCATATTGAGTGTGTGCAAGTGCTTTGACACGCTCTAGTTGTGCATAAAAGGGGATGGACATATCTCCACGTAGTGGACGCGACAAGCGTACTTGCCGGAGTCCTGCCCGTCTGCGCCCATCAGCGCCAAGGAGGCGCCAGGGGCCAGGGAGGCTGACCCAGTGAACATCCCTCTCGCAGTAAGCCCTGTCTATTCCCTATGTACTCTCAAAGCACTCAAGCCACCCTGGGAATCCTGTCACATAAGTATGTGCCTGAGAGACTTTGGGACGGTCTCGAGTGCCGGTGCTTTAGGGAAGCGAGACCCACCTCCCCACTCACACCCCTTTGCGCCCGACCGTGACAACGGAGCAACATCCGCCCCTTCCCTCTAGGGAAACAGGCTTTCTAATCAATGCTCGTTCCCTTGTCAAAAACAATTTTGCTTTCCGAGATTTCATTTCGGAGAGGAAGCCCTTATGGGCCTTTGTCACCGAAACTTGGGGTTCTGAATTCTCTGGACCCAAACTGGTTAATGCCATCCCTGATGGCTATGCCTTAGTGAGACTGGACAGAGAGGGACGAAAGGGGGGGAATTGGCATTCTACACAAAACCTCAGTAAACTGCGCATTGAGTGTCTTCCATCTCCTCAGAATTCCTTCCAGGCTTTACATTTCTCTCTTAGCCCCTCTCCTACGGTTTCCTTTGCAGGCATCCTTATATATAGGCCCCCTGGTCCCAGGTCCGCTTTCACCGCCGAGCTCCTAGAAATATTGGAACCCTTCATTAATAAGCCCAATCTCACCATCCTTGGTGATTTCAATTTCCATTTGGAAAGCTCCATCTCGGCAAACATTACATCCTTGGTGGACTCGCTGGCCTCCTGCGGGTTCTTACAAATAGTGGGAAGTCCTACCCATTCTGCCGGCCACACTCTGGATGGAGTATTTACCAATGATTCTAGGTTGAAAACAGACCTTCCCCTTCCTCTCTCCTGGTCAGGTCATTTGGCAGTCCCTATAGATTTTACAATTTGTCTACCCCATGTACCTTTGAAGGACAAGAATAACTGGGCCACGGTAAGGAACTACAGAGGCCTGAATACCTAGTCCCTTGGCCCTCTTATCCCCAACCTCAAGCTCTCTTCCAATTCTGATATTCATGTTGCTGCCTCTGAGCTTGCCACTACCATCTCGAAGTCTGTTAACATCTTAGCCCCGGATAAGCCCTACTATTGTGCCAGGAAACGACCGTCGCCCCCCCTGGTACTCAGACTCTCTCAGACTGCTCAGGCAGGGGTTTAGAAGGCAAGAAGGTGTCTGGGGTACCCATCTTGATCCCAACTAAAGGACTAAACACAAAGACCTGATTAAAGAATATAAAATCGCAGTCCTGGCTGAAAAACAGTCACATTTTACTAAGCTTACTACCTCTCTCAGCTCTCCCAGCGAATTTTTCAAAATTGTAGACTCTTTATCCTCCACTCAATACCCTGATCCCATTGTTGCATCCCAAGAGCTCTGTGATCAGATCTCCACATTTTTTCATTCTAAAATTGTGGACATCTATACTACCTTAGAAGCCCTTAATCTTACCCCCGCTCTATCCCACTGGCAGGAGCCGACTTCCGTTCCCTGTGGAACCTATCCAATTTTCCTCCCCTTACCCTTGAAGCTCTCAATAAGCTTCTCAACAGACTTAAATCTGGATCCCCCCTGGACCCCAGCCCTTTAAAAATTCTGAAGAATTGCAGAGAGGTCCTGCTTCTCCCGCTTCCTGAAGTAATGAATCTGGCAATCTCCAATGGTGCTTTTCCCGCACCCTGGAAAATGGCCATTGTCAAGCCCCTTTTGAAGAAGGCCACCATGGACCCAGGGATACTAAAGAACTTCCCCCCTATTTCCCTTCTCCCTGCTCCTGCTAAAATGTTTGACGCCCATCTCAATCACCATCTCAGTGCCTTCCTTGATAATTCCAACCTGCTAGAGCAATCTCAGCATGTCTTTCGGAAAGGCACACAGCACAGAATCAGCACTTAAAGTGGTAGTCAACAACATACACGCTAAGGTCGACAGTGGTCAGACATCTCTTCTGATCTTGCTCGACCTTACAGTCGCTTTTGACACCCTGTCTCCTACCATTGTGGCCACCCGTCTTAGTGAGATGGGAGTGGATGGGTCCGCTCTGAGCCTTCTAGCTTCCTTTCTCAGTCAGTGTGAACAAAGGGTAAAACTGGGCGACTTCCTCTCCTCTGCCAAGCCTCTGCAATGTGGGGTCCCTCAGGGCTCATCTTTGAGTCCTACCCTCTTTAATATATATGTGGCCCCACTTGCAAGGCTTGTAAGATCCTTTGGATTGGAAGTTTTGTCGTACGCTGACGACACCCAGATCATGGTCTCCCTCTCGCAATCTGTAGAGAACACGGCCTCTAATTTTAGGAAATGTATGGAAGCAGTGGCAGGTTGGATGACTTCTAATTTCCCCAAATTAAATGGGGAAAAGACCGAGGTCCTCATCTTTGGAGGTAAACAAGATGTCTGGTCGGCCGACTGGTGGCCCACTGCCCTTGGAACATGCCCCAAGCCCTCCTCCGTTGCCCGTAATCTGGGGGTTATCCTCAACACCACACTCTCCTGTGATAAGCAAGTTATCAGGACTGTTTCTACTTGCTGTGGTGTCCTAAGGATTCTGAGAAAACTTACACACTATCTCTCCCGGCAGCACGTAAACAAGTCTCGGTGGCTCTCATCTCCCCTCGTCTGGACTATTGTAACACCCTATATCTGGGCATTAGTAAAAGACTGGTCCATCGCTTACAAGTTGTCCAGAATGCAGCATCAAGGTTAGTTGTGGATGCTCCCAGGCGGTCCTCAGGATCCTTGATTAGAAAGAACCTTTACTGGTTTCCTGTGCAGGCCAGGATAAACTTCAAGGTTCTAGTTCTTACTTTCCGTGCTCTTCATGGATCTGGTGCTGAAGACATTAGGTCTCTTGTGTCCTTCTACACCCTGGGCAGGGCCCTACGTTCCGCCAATAAAAACCTTCTGTCTGTCCCTCGAACCGCCAGGGCCAGATGGGGAGGGAAGGCTTTTTCTTCCCTGGCCCGAAACTCTGGAATCTGCTTCCTGCAGAACTCAAGGGCCTGGCGTCCCTAGATTTGTTCCGTAAAGGTCTAAAAACTTGGCTCTTCGCAGAAGCCTACCTGTAACCCTTCATCTGTGTTCACATTCTCACTCATCTTTTTTCCATCCTATGCGCCTTGACGCCTCCGGGCAAAGTCGTGCAATACAAATCTCTCATTCATTCATTCATTCATTCATTCAACAGTACATGTACGTATATGTCTGCAAACACATCAACCAACCAAAACATTTTCTCTCAATTTTCCCAAATGGACACTGAGTCACAGTGTGATTCTAGACAAATAACAATATTTCTTATAAATGGAGTGTATAGATACTGACTGGGGAAATGTAGGCCTGAAACACAAGTGTGAAGATGGTTACACTACTACTTGCATAGTGCATAGGAGTTTCAAGCAGTGCATCCTCTAAAGCCTGGCTCACTGCAACAGTGCATGCACTTATATATCTGCAAACACATCAACCAACCAAATCATTCTCTCTCAATTTTCACAAATGGACACTGACTCACAATGTGATTCTAGACAAATAACAGTATTTCATACAAATGGAGTATATAGATACTGATTGGGGAAATGTAGGCCTGAAACACAAGTGTAAAGATGGTTACACTACTACTTGTATAGTGCATAGGAGTTTCAAGCACTGCATGCCCTAAAGCCTGGCACACTGCAACAGTACATGTACTTATATGTCTGCAAACACTCAACTAACCAAATCATTCTCTCTCAATTTTCCAAAATGGACACTGACTCACAGTGTGATTCTCGACAAATAACAGTATTTCTTTTTTTTTTTTTTTTATTTTTTATTTTATTTATAATTTCAAAGTGACAACACAAAAAATCCATTACAATTCAGAAAGCATAAGTAATCCTTCAGAGATAAAAAAATAAAAAATAACGGTATTTCTTATAAATGGAGTGCATATATACTGACTGGGGAAATGTAGACATGAAACACAAGTGTGAACCTGGTTACACTACTACTTGCATAGTGCATAGGAGTTTCAAGAACTGCATGCCGTAAAACTGCTTCTCTCAGAATGATTCCTAAATGCACACACTCACAGTATGATTCTAGACAAAAAATATTAAACCTTGCATTTTACCAAAACACATTTACTAGTCTAGAAATGGTAAAGTGGCTCCACACATTCCATGTATATAACTACTACATTTTAGTGCACAACCCTGACTCATTTTGCAAATACATAAGCAATTTGCTGCATTATTTGCACCAACATTGTGTCAAGAAAAGTGATGCAATGGCAGCACAAAGAGGCGCAAGGGGCTTGTAAATCTGCCCCAGAGAGTTTGCAGAAGTGTATATATGTTGACTGGAAAATTGTACATTTTGACAAAGAGTAACATTAAACAAGCAACACTATTAACTACTCAAGAACTGGAAACGTGACTGTACACATTTTTAAGTACTGTACTTTACTGTACAAAGCTGACTCACCAAACACATCAACTTACCAAATGCTTTTATCACAATGGTTATCCAAATGCAGACAAACTCAGAATGTGATTATACACAACTAAACTACTCCTTGCACTTTAGCAGGATAAACACATTACTCTTATGAAAAACAAAATTCACCACATACATCCCCTTACAAGTTAAAAACTCACCTTTCAAATCGATTTGTAGATTAAGAAGAATATCAGTCACACACCAGATTTCTTATACAGAATCTGATCAGAAGCTCCTCACTCTGACTAGACACAATTGTGACAGCTGTATTTAGCGGCAGTTGGCGTACCACAGATAGCATATTTTTATTTTTAATAATAGCCATAACAGTTTAGTGAATGCCATGAACAAAAACTACCCGTTGTCTCCAAGCTCTGTCTGCTTAGTAGGATCTACTCCCCGGGTACCCTAAAGATGCTTAGGACACCAAGGAAATAGTGGTGCTGAGGCACCCTAACAGTTTTGCGGACGTAGCGTTGGCTGCATCCAAGGAGCGGCAGATACTGACCTTCCTCAGCGGCCAATCCTGTGTTTGCCCCCAACCTGAGCTTCCCTGCAGCGGGCAGAGGTGTTCCTGCTGCGGCAGCGGATGCTTTGCCCAGCTGTGAGAGCACAGCCTGGTGCTCTGTCTGGTGCGGTAGGCAACGGAGAAGGGGGTGCTGCTCACTGCTTAGGACTGCTTGGGGCCAGGCCGAAACACTCATCGTTGTGGAGACTGCGGGATGAGGCTGCTGGATGAGAGAAGCTGCAGACGCCGCATGGGAGCTACATAGTAACAAAACCCCTTGCTTTGCCAGGAGCAGCAAAGACTAAGTCAGACTAATTCAAGTACACAGGTCCAACGATACACAAGAGATATCTGCAGACAATCCAGATGAGAGTCAAAAAGACATATGTGTTACTGCTGGGGTCAGCAGACCACCTTGTGAGGGAAACATAATCGGCACCTGCACCGCAGTGGATATACCAACAATCTGTGAACAGAGAAGCCAAGAGGCAATAAATCACTCTAGTAATAACAAAAATAAGGAATTGAGCACAAAGGAGCACCAGAAAGGAAAGAAACTTTCTTTGGTAGCTCTAGTTACACCACCTAACGTACAAGGTCCCGACCACAACACAACGCCGAGGTTGGGAAGAAAGAAGGATGAAGCAGACAGGTCAGCAACTCAAATCAAATCAAATCATCTTTATTCGGTTTCCATAATTCGTAGAAAAACCATAAAAGTACAGATAAAACCATATTTTTGAAGGATTACAAAAAAAAATGTTTTTTTTAATAAAATCATGATTCAATATATACATAAATACTAGCATTTAATCAAGATTGAAGTGGTGGTTAACAGAAAATTTCAGAAAACAGGCTATAGATTTAGCATGCAATTCATTTTCCAAAAATTGGAGTGCTAAGAAGGCAGGGCAACAAGCTCGAAGCCCCATAGTTCTCAATATTTTGGGGCAATACAGCGTCTGTATGGGGTTTCATAAAATCTGCAGAACAACAATATATGAATTGAGGATTGTACAGAGATGGAGTCACACGGACAACATGATAAATTCCTTGACCAATCATTCTGTTGTGGGAAGGAAATCAAACAATGAAAAATGTCTAATCTGAAACGAGTTAACAAACATTTTTCATACTGATTCAGATTGTATGTTAAGTACGGTTGCATGGAAAAGGTAGTTTGAACCGCTGACCAATGCTGAACTGAGCTTTTCCCTATCTCTTGGGTAAGTCGTAGCTGGCCTAAATGCAAAAGACACCGTTTTTTTAGCTCCTTCCTTGGCATCTCGGAGATAGTTAGCGGGTGATTAAAATATCTCCGGAGGTCTAGGTCCTCAAAGAATAACTTTACATAAGCTAGCCATCTGATCTTGTTCATATTATCAAGCGTCATGCATTCCTGAACAAGACATTGTGTTAGCTCGCACTGTTCAGTCGTCCAGATGCACCGCAATAGCATAATTGGTTGAATCTTTAAAATATCTGAAATGTAATCCAGCCCTAATTCTAGGTGACATCCATATGTCAAGGTGCTTTGGGGGACTGCAAGTAGGTAACGCAGGAAGGAATTCTCTACCCTCTGTAGGTCATCCGTGTTTGCATGTCCCCATAACCCTGAACCATAGCTGACGACACTAATATATTTTGCCTGGAAGATCTTTAACATTTCTTGCGGGGATCTCTTCCCTAACTTCTGCGCAAATGCCACCAATGCAGTTGTAGCCCTCAACAATAGTAATTTCCTGGCATGAATGGCCATTGTCCATTTGGACTTATTATCTATTAAAATCCCTAAATAGGGATAAGATGTCATGCGTTCTAGAATAGTGCTATTAACCAAGAGATCTCTATTTATTTCGGTCCGGGGCCAGCGTGCATGGCATAAGTCTTTTTTAAATTCACTTTCAGTGAATTCATAAAGCTACAGTATTTGTTTAATGACCGCTGAAGCTGGACAGGGGTTCTTGCCAAGATCACTGCGTCGTCGGCATACAGTATTGCTGTAATTGGCCAACGATATATTGTTGGTAGGTCCCGGCTCCCTTTCACCATCGCTGATTCAAGCCCATTTGTGTATAGTGTTAATTAGGAAGGGGGCCAGAACAAAACCTTGTCTGACCCCCCTCTCTATCCCAAAGGGCTGGGTGAGTTCTCCCCCTGCCCCGTACCTGACTCTTGCCGATGCCTCTGAGTAAAGCTCCCATAAAAAATTCACCAACGGAGGTTCCACCCCCATAGCTAGTATAATTGCCCACAATTTGGAATGACTGACGCAGTCGAAATCTGCAGTCAAGTCGACATAGACCATGTGCAGGAACCCTCCTTTTGCTAGGATGTGCTTCCCTATTAAGAGTGAGAGGTTCAAAGCCTGGTCCACTGTGCCCAGTCCCTCGCGAAACCCATATTGCAGGTCTGATATTATGTTATGGTCGCTTTCCCAGTCCTGGAGGTGATATAAAAGGATTCGTCCAGCGACTTTGCTGAGGGAATCTAACAGAGATATGGGCCGATAGCAGGTAGGACTATGGCGATCGCCTTTTTTAAAAATCGGCACCAAGATTGATGTGGACCAGGAATCGACTAAGCCAGCCTTATTCCAAAACTCTGGTAAGGATTGGGGACCATAGATTTGTTTTGTATTTAAAGAGGTTCACTGGCACCCCATCGGGCCCTGGGGCTTTTCCTGATTTAGATGTTTTTAGGGCGTTTATTACCTCCTTATGGGTAAAACTTAGCTGAATGGGGTAGCATGTATGAGATAGATAGAACTCATTCTCTACTGCCTCCACTTGGTTTGGGATGGTATCTTCTACCTGGGTAAACATTTTTGAGAAATGTTGAATCCAGGTATGAGCATCTACCGCTACGTCTATTTTCGGGGAGTCATTTGCTTTAAGAACGAATGGAGATTTAACTATTCTCCAGAAAGTAGCGCTGTCCTTGTTGGAGCAACTCTCGTGCAATTGCTTCCATAGATCGTTTTTGATCTGGGATTTACGTTTTTTTAATGCCGTGTTATAAGCTTTTCTCAGTCTTACAATTTCTTCCTTATCCCTCTTCCTTTTACTCAGTGCCATTTTTAATATTGAGTAAGTTTTTGTACACTCAGGATTGAACCATCCTTTCCTAACAGTCCCTTATAATTTTCTTTTGCAAAGTAGCTCTTCTTTGATAGTTTTGGTAATTGTAGTGTAACTAAGCAATAGTTGTTCCTGGGTGGCGTTAAGATCAAGACAGGTTTCAAAGGAAGGCAAGGCTTGCTTGACTACATTGGCCGTTACTAGCTTTTGATCTACTTTACCCCATTTTATGGAGAAGGCATTGAGTCTGTCTAAATTCAAGGATTGTTGTTCCAGGAGACTCCAGTAATCTACCTTGACCAAAGGAGAAGGACTACTTATTGTCACACTATTGGGAAAATGATCGCTTACCGCATTGGTGATTGTCTCAAACTTGTGCATGATCGATGCAGTGCAATGGAAAACAAGTATGAAATCAATTGTACTTGTTAACCCTCTCCCATTAAAAGTAGAGGAAAAAGGGACAGGGGGACTAACTGATTCATTTGCGAACCCTAAATGCATGGCAACCATTATCTCGTTCATACGATTACCCGCATTCGTATGTGCAAAATGCGTTGAATTATTCTCACCCTCATCTTGAATGCCACAGATGCTAGTGCTACTCCTTTTGCACAATGACAAGTTAAAATCAACACCCCAAATCAATGCTAACGATTTATTGATATACTTCAAATGCAAATCGTGCAGTAAAAAGGAAACCTTATTTAAAATATCAATTACATCAATTGGGTTCAAATTATTATAAAAATGTACCATAAAATAAATGGACACCTTGTTAACAAATATCAAAAGTACCTGGTAATTACTTTCTAGCCTCAGAACTTCTAGTTTGTTAACTGGTAGAACATTTGATCTATACATTGTTAAGCTCCCTTTTGGTCTCCAAGAGGAAGATTGAATAGCCTCTGAGAAATGTACGTTTTATATCCCACCAGAAGGACGGGGGTACAGAGCCATGTTTCCTGCAGACGTATGATGTCATGGTTCATTACTAATTTTAACCAATTATTGTTTGTGATTTTGAGGAGCAGACCGGCAACATTCCAAAAGACAATGTCCAACTTTGGTCCTTTCGTTTTGGAATAAGAACTCTTTCCTAAGGGAAGTACTCTCTGTGTGCCTTTAGGGCTGAGATGGACCTTACCACTTCGCCCTTTATGGAGGAAATAACCGCGTCTGCGCATGATGTTATCAAATCCCCACTATTTGTGCATTGAATACAGGGAATATCTGGTAATTAACCCACTTGTGTGAACTCGGGAGTTGTTAGTTCCTGTTGACTTGGTGGCACCATAGGACTCTCTAGTGTTGTTTCTGCCGCCACCAAGTCCAGTCACTCGATGTCATCTAAGCCTGATAGGGCAGTAAATCTGTTGTAAGTTGGGATCGGTTGTGGAGGCCAATGAAACCTGTAGAGGTTTTGCATATTTGCAGGGGGAACATTTTTTCCTTTTGGAGGATAGAAAAAGCCCAATGGCAATATATTAATCCCTACAGCATTAACAGTGTGATTTCCCCCTAGGCTCAGAATTTCCTTTACCAGCCGAGGAGTATCAAATGTCATGACTATACAGTCCCCCATCAGAACCTTTTCCCGCGCTTTCACCCATTGAACTCGTCTAACCATCTTGAAGTATTGGAATAGTTGACTATGCAGCCCTATCATATTACTCCACCAATGTAACGACTTGTTCTTAAGAGCTGTCCATGTTTCCTCGTAGGGAGATAGGTTAGGGGGTACGTTGCCCAAGATGATGACGTAGGGGGTGGCTTCTGGAGAAAGGTCCAGATGGGGATCTGTGGCCAGTTGGTCAGGTGGAAAAGGGGTAGAAGGATGGCTTATATTATGTTGCTGGGAACAAAAAGGCATTTGTGCTTGGGGTAGTATTGCCTGTGAGATCAAATTGATGTTTGGGTTAGTGTGCCTCTGCGACGTATGCAATGTCCCTTTTTCTACTGGCTTGTTGTACGTCTGCTCAGTCAGAACCGTGGGGTTATCTAGAGGAGCTATCCTCTTCATTGTGAGCCCCTCACTTCTCTGGGTTTTTTAATTCCCTGCCTGGGTATTTGAAGACATGTTTAGACCCGAATCAGGGATTAAGGGTACATTTGTTGAATTGAATTTGCTAAGTAGATTATTTTCCATATTAGTCAGTTCAGTTTAAAATGCTTTATTCGGTTTATAGAACATAACCATTTAAGCGAAGTAAATACATATATATATATATTTTTTAACTTTATTGTTTAGTTAATTAAAACCATAACAATTTGATGAATGTCACACACAAATATAAAATTTACAAATTTGTCGTTAAAAAATGTTACAATGTTAAAAAGTTCAAAGCATTAATTGTTCATATTGTTTTTATATGTTTCTCAAATGCCTGCAAGAACTTCACCAGCTTGCAGTGTATTCTTGGAGCAGTAGTATCCAGGCTTCCAATAATGGCTGATCTACATGTTCGTAGTTTCATGGACCGATAACTTTCCTTTAGGTGTGACCGTTCCTTGGATAGCATCTTACAGTGACAAATTATGTGTATTAGGTCCTCTTTAGGGCTACCACACAGTCGACAAGAAACGTCGTCAAGCATTTTTCAGGCAGGTTCATTTGCTCGTGTAGGAAAGTCACCAAGTCTCAACGCCATCAGCTTTTTCTTATTAAAAATAGAGTAAGTTGTTTCCAGGTATTTTGCAGCTGTCAATGTCTTATAGCCATTTATCACAGCCCATGAGTGTGAACGATGGTAGAACATTTCTTTGTCCAAGATTAACGAATGAAGTTTGACCACTTTATTTAGGGTCTGTTTTAGGACAACAAATGACAGATTATTATCCCATAGGGTTTTTGTGCAGGTTGTCTCCAAAGCTTGCATGAGAAATTGATTTGCTTTGGAATTCTTTTGGGAATTAAACTCTTGCCATAGGTAGGTATTCAGATTGTTATTACTTGCTTTTTGCTTGATCTGATACCAGACCTTAATATAAGAGTTTTGTCTCCCCGGTATTTCGTTTTTTAGTCCAAATTCAAGTCATAATTGCGCTGGTGATGTCGTGCGTGGGAGACGTAATACTTTTTTGTATATTTTAGTTGTCAGGGTGTTTAGTAGGTCGGCATCCTTTCCGTGCATTGCAACACTTGCATAGGTCAGGGTTGGGAGGATTTTATTTGCCATTACGGTTAGAAGGGGTTTAAGTGATGGCCCTTCCAATTTTTTTGCCAAGGTACTTAGTCCAAATATCAGAGCCCCCGCTCTTTGTGTCAGATAGTTCTTCTGTCCTTTTAGGTTAAGTTTGTCATCTATATAAAATCCCAAATATTTGTAAACCGAGACTTTCTCTAGAGGTTTTCCTTTTAACCATATATCATGATGCAATCCACGGCGGTTAGTGATCAACATGGTTTTAGTTTTTGAAATGTTTAATGACAACTTGTTTGCCATCAAGAAGACCGACAGTTCCGTTACTAATCTGGTTAGCCCCACCTTTGTTAGGCTCAGAAGGACAATGTCGTCTGCATAAGCCAAGTGCGTGAGCTGTAAATCGCCAAGTTTTGGTGGGTGGGCATTGCAGTGGTTCAATTTTGCAGAGAGATCTGAGATAAAGAGGTTAAATAAGTGTGGCACAAGAACACACCCCTGTTTGAGGCCGATGGTTGTGGGAACTTTTCTCGACAGTCGTGATTCATCACCAATTTTTACTTGCGACCAAGTATCAGAATAAAATAGCAGCAAACCCTTTAGGATACACTCAGGAATTGCCCATGATCTCAATTTCTCCCACAGCAGATTACGATCCACACCTTCGAAGGCCGCCTGAAGATCTATAAAACACATGTTCAGATCCTGCTTTCTACTCATGCACTTCTCTGCAATCATAGTTATGGATAGGATGTTTGCTGTTGTTCCGATCCCTTTCCTGAACCCCGTTTGATTTAGGGGAATCAGTTCTTTCTCACTAGACCATGCGACCAAATCATCCAAGAGTAGAGAAGCAAAATATTTTGCCTCGATGTCCTGCAACGCTATCAAACGATAGTTGTTTGCTAAGGATCTGTCCCCACCTTTATAAATCGGCGTAAATATTGATCCTTTCCAACTCTCTGGTACTTGGTTCATGTTCTGTACGTCTGAGAACAATTCCACCAGGCAAGGTCCCCAGAATTCCGGAGCATATTTGTACGCCGCTTGTGGGATGCCATTCGGGCCTGGCGCCCCACTTGTTTTTCCTTTTTTGATTCTTTTAATTATTTCTTCCGCCGTATATGAAATATTCTTAGGGGTCGAACTTATTGAATCGCTATGGTCTCTAAACAATGATTTACCTCCTTTTTCTTCTACATAACACAGTTTATTTTGATTTTTAGTGCATAGGTCACTACTTTGTGTTTTTTCCGGAGTGACCGAAAATTTAGATGCCAGAAATGCTGCCCACTCAGATTCCTGCACATTAGAACTCAGGACGTTACAAGGTCTTGTTAGTTGGTTTATTGTTTGCCAGAATATATTAGAATTCTGTAGTTTTGAGCTATAGATTAGTTTTAACCAAAAGCTGTCATTTGGTGATCTTTTATATTCCCAGATCATATTTTTGTATTCTTTTCTTTGAGCCCTAAAAATGGCCCATTGGCTTGGACCATGATTTGCCGATTGTAGCTTCCTTTGAGTTTTTCTAAGACGTCTTTGCAGGTCTCGTAGTTCTTTCGGGTGTTTTTTCCCCGGTCCATCAGGATCCGGATTCATAATAGGCGGCTTCATCTTTGATTTTAATTTTTGCAGAAAAAGAGACCATTTTGGGATAGCGTTCATTATCTCAATCAGTGTGTCCTTCATTGTAGTGAACCATTCATGATCATTTGTGTTGGACCAGTTTATCCGTTTCAAATTAACAGTACTTAACTGGCCTTCTGGTAGGTGTGACGGTTGCAGTCTTTCCTTATTCAAGTTAAAAAAGCTATGTTGCAATGCATGGTCGCTCAACAAGGTAAACTCTATTTTAAAATTGATCACCAAGGGGATTAATGACAGACTAACCATTGTAAAGTCCAACGTGTTTTGAGAATGAGGACCATAGTATGTTTTCCTGGGGGGTTGGTCTTCGGAATATCTCCCGT
Organism: Lissotriton vulgaris; assembly: GCF_964263255.1. NCBI lineage: Eukaryota > Metazoa > Chordata > Amphibia > Caudata > Salamandridae > Lissotriton > Lissotriton vulgaris. The sequence goes on along the minus strand of NC_141696.1, from coordinate 454,515,106 downwards.
TCAATACTCGCAATCCTAGAAACTCCAATTCAGTCACTAATTGGATTGCTAGACTGTCTTTACGTGGGCCAGCACCTCCTTGCCACTGTTGGGGGACTCCCCAGTAGATATTATCAGATAATAGTTTATCATCGTCTGTAGGTGTTAAAATCAAGTTGGAATTAAAGTCACCCGTTAGTATGAAGTTGGAGAGTGGATCAGTAGCCCGTAGATCCGTTATGACTTTGCACAATGACTCATTCTTTAGTTTTTTCGCCATGATTTTTGATTGTGTGTAATAATTAACCAGTATTGTTGGTTTGTTACAATTATTACTTTGATCTGTTAATTTAATTAGCTGAATACTGGGATCCGGTGATTGTAATTGTACTGAATTAATTTTTAAAGATGAGGATACATATACAGAAAGGCCGCCAATTGCACGGCCATAGATTTTACATTTTTTTGCTGCTACGTTATAATGAATGAACCCAGCAAGTGCTTTATGCTTTTGGAGCCAGGTTTCCTGTAGCGCAATTATGTTGCAGCCGTGCCATTCTTTCAGAGGAAGCCCCCCTTCCAGCAGTCTCTTAGCACCTGCAATATTCCATGAAACTAGATGAATATCCTTGTTCAAGTCTTGTTTCTGTTTAGTTTTGAATGGTCACACCTGCCTTTTTGCATTTAGCATACCAGGGAGCCATTTCCAATTGTCTAGTGTACTCTGTGATTCGTCATTTGCCCGTTTTAGTTCTTCACGTAGTGGTGGTGGATCGCTTCTACCCTTTGCATTAAATAGAATTGAATAAAATGGTTTCTTTTGATTAACAAGTGTGTCGTCAATTTTCCTAGTAACTTGAACTCCGCACAACCTCTTCAATGGCGGCGGGTATCGAGGGGAAATTTGATAAGATATTTTAATGCCCCACAATTGAAAGATATCCACTTTCCTCATGATTGCTTCTGCTATATCCGTTGATTTCCAGGTTGTTAGAGTATGCTCCACTGATGTTTCATTGGAGCCTTTTAAAAATTGTACCTGCTCAAGATCTGCCGTGTTGATTTCCTTTAGGTCATCAAATTCTGTCAGTAACTTCAGAATATTACTCCTATTTAGTATGTCATGTGTTCTCTGGGACTTATACTCTGGTGACCAAATTACTTTATTCAGCTCAACACCGGCATTGTGATTAAGCGGCCTTGGCGGGATGACTGATTCCTTATTTGCCTGACCAACCTCTAAGTTCTTTACGCCGAGTCTTATTGGTCTCTGCGACGGGGAGCTTGAGTCTACATTCAGTCCTTAACATTTGTAATTGGATGGAACCTCTCTGATTATGATTGCCCTGTCCGTTGTTGGTTGAGTCGAAGGCGCTGGAATTCCCTTTAGACCATCATCACTATGGTTTAACATTTGTGCGAGGTTAGTTAGACATTCAGGGACAGTATTTTTTTCTATTGGCTGAACATCCACCTGTGGTGTTGTTGATTTTATTTCCACTATACTCCCACAAGATTGTAAATGACTCCTCTTAACATCCTTATCCGAACCTGGGACCATGACTTCAGTATGGTTGATGTTATAATTTGCTTCTTGCTGCGTGCTCTGATTATCATTATATTTGCATTCTCTTTTAGGTGTTAAAATAGGTTGGTGATTTGTGCCAACCATCTCGGTTTGCTGTATTTTTCCCACAGATTTAGAGTTAGTGAGTGTGTCAGATTTCTGGAGGTTTTTATCAGCATTTTTGGACACTGATTTACCTCCTTTAGCTATTTCATTACTTACTATTAACTCTGTGTAGCTTTCAGATTTACCAGTTGATTTTGACAAACATTGGTTCAGATTCGAAAAGATTGGATATAATCCACTATCCTTGTTTGGAACGACCCCGCTTTTCTTATTTCTGGCTTTCCTCTCTTTTTTCCTTTGTCTCTTGGTTACCATTTGTTTTCTGGTCTCGTTATTTCCAGCGTCGTTCTCAACTATTATGTCAATGACATCACCTGTATTAGTCTTAGCCAAAGCCATGTTAACCTCATTGGTACAGGTCACTTTTGTAGTCTTTTTATCGACCTGTAAGTTTAGCTCAGGTTTGGCACTGGTCCTACCAACCTGCGTCTCTTCTGCATTAATTAATCTTTGGTTTAGGGTGAAAATCTGTTCTAAGATGACCGGGGGAGTATGCAATTTATCCAAAACGGGGCCACAGGAACAGGAGGATTTTACCTGATACGTATGGGCTTGAGCTCTTGATATTAGGCTATTTAAGTTGTCCAGCTTTGTGTTTATCCCGGCAATATTGGTTGCAATAATGCTTATTAGATCGATTTGGATGTCCAATATATCTGATTGCATTGTCATAGTTGTTACAGATGTTTGCAAGATTTTTAGGAGAGGGGCAACCAAATTCACAAAAGCCGAGTCCATTTGCGATTTAGTCATGGGTTCTTCCTTAGTTGGATCTTTGTCGTTTATGTAATATGTATTATTTGTTGATGATAAAGTCTCAGACTCCCTGGCACCCGTTGGTCTCTGTAGATGTTCCATGTGACCCTCGTCTGCCAGATGATTGACCTCCATGACACTCTCGGTTGTTCAACCCCCCTCTGACTCCCCTTTTCTTGGGAAGGACCCCACCGACATGTCCTTCCAGTCGTCCTTGTCTGACAATGAGCTTGTTTTGTGACTAGAACAGGCCACTTCCATTGAGCCCGCGCTGTAGGCTCCCCCTATAGCTGTAGGCTCTGTTAGATCCGGAAGAGCTTGACTCAGTCTTTCAATTGTTGACAGATCTGGGGACTGCGGGTTTAAGGATGTCTTTGGTTTGATCGATGTCTTTGGTTTGATCACCGGGGTATTGTGAACTAATGCTGCTATTGTAACTTCATGATTTTTTCCCCACACTCCCGTTGATCTTTCCTTGTTACATAAACTCTCCGTCTGATCAGTATGTTGACCTATATCACTCGATGGATTATTAGGAGACACACAAAAGTTTGAGGAGGCTTTGGTTGGGGTATCCAACTGAAGTTCCCTGTGATGGATCTCAGTTATGGGCTCTATCGGTGTTAAAAGGCCCTGGACTCCTTCCGTTGATGAAAACACTACATCCCCGGGGTCTTTCAAGTACTGGAATCGAGCGCATGATGAAATTTTGTTTTGGATTGATTTTTCAAACAGCGAGGCAATTGGTGAGATCAGTGTATTTTGTATAAAACTTTTTGCTTTATTGGCATTCTGTTCTTCCAGTCTTTTTCGTTTGCGGGTGCCTCGTAAAGCTGGAGTCTTATTCCCTGGAGCTTTCCTCACTTTCCCAGACCTCATGATATAACCAGTGAAAATGATTTTATTGACTTATCTTTATTTTTATCTTGATCTTTGACTTTGTCTTAGTCTTTGGCTTTATTATGTCTTGGACCTTGGGTGTTGCCCTAGCCCAGCACTAGCCCAGGCAATACAATCATTGAACAACCCCTTACTGCAAGATGCTCACGAGGTAACTCAAGCCTGATGGTACAGACTGCGCAGTCCACACGCAATCCACACGCCCTCCCAAGCCTGTCTGCACCCTTCGCTCCCCTACCGTGTAGCCACTTCGTGCACCGCACCAGGCACAACACTAGGAGGATCTGGTGCAGCTGCCGTCAGGGAAACCACGTTGCAGTAGTTGCGGGGTAGCCAGTCTCCAATAGATAAGGCTCTTCGAGGCTCTATGACTGAGGTTAGAGGCAGCTTGCACGCTTTTACAAAAGTCAAAAGTCTGGGAATATCAGGCAAGCGGAGCACACGGGAGGACCTCAGGTGAAGCAGACCTAGTCGGGTTCCCTCTCCTGGTCACACCCCCGGCTCTTAGCGGCTGCCTCTACCGGCAACCGCGCTCGCCTCACCGTCTCACTGCCTCTACCAGATGCTCATGTCACGGCTTGCACCAGCTCCTTATGCCGACGTGTATATACCTTGCCTTACCTCCTTTTTGCAGTCGAAGAGAGTGATATTCTTACCACAGCCCACAGCTGACAGCCGGAGCCAAGCCGAGCCACTCCGGAGCCGGAGCCGAGCCGAGCCACTACTGGAGTCTCAGCTGGGGCGAAAGCTTGTTCCTGTTTCGTATGCCGCCGTAGTACCACGCAGAATCCGCCGCACTCCCCCAATCTCATTGTCTCCTCTATGTTCGGCGTTTGGCGTTGAGGGGAGATGTGCAGCGGGAGAACTCGCTGCTGCTCGCTGCTCGCTGCCTGCGGGATTGTGTAATGGTGATCCTGCAGGCTGGCTCTCTGCTGCTCTCTGCTGTTGACTGAAGGTACCAGCACGATCAGAGTAGTGTAGCCCAGTGTTTGAATGCTTGTTTAGCTGCCATTGGGTCTTTTAGAAAAAAGAATTTTCGAATCCCTGTTTTATGCTTCGGGCTTGGTGTTATTGTTGTTCGGGTGGGCACTGAGATCAGCCTCTCCCTTAGGCCTGCCCCGTTTGCTGTTTGATTGGGAAGAGAATCCTCTTCTTTTGATGTTTTAGATTTGGTTTTGGTTTTTTGCCTGTTTTTTTTACCTGTCGCCACTTGGCGGACTGTCCCGGATCTCAATTTGCGCGGCCCTCCACTTGGCCTGAGATCTGATCTTTTTCTTAATTCTTTATGCTCCTACGTGACGAAGAAAATTCCCTGGCTCCGTGGCTGACTAGGAGACGTAATTAGTTGAGTTCTTACTCCGGCTAGGGGTTTAAAAAGGGTTTGCTAAGGGGTACGTCGTTTGTAGGGATAAGGATGTTTATTACCGCTGTCTCTTTTAGGTTTGTCCCCTATTGGAGCAACGCTGCTTTTCAGAGCAGATTGAAAGTCTTTTGCTGTGAAAACCGCTTCGGGAGGCTGGCTAGGGGCTTGCGCGACAGGCCACGGCACCCTCGCACCGCCGCCAAACCCCTACGCCCCTCTGCCTCGCTCCTCTTTACGGCCTGTGTTTAACGGCATGCATGGCTCGGCTCCCACCCCTTGCCGCTCCTTCACCACTGTGGGGGCGGCTGGCTCTGGAGGCTTGTGGGGTAGTTTGCTGCAATTTTGCTTCCTGCGGGACTCAGAGCTTGGCGCCTGGGTCCTGCTAATTTCTCTGTGCCTCTGGCCGCTGTGGCTTTGACGCGCTGCGTGACTCCACTAACAACTGCTCCCCTGGTGGTTTTACTGCCTCACCTGCCTCTTCTTCTCTAGCGAAGCTGCAGGCTCGGACTCCGCACTCTCTTGATGGGGAAGCAGGTACAGCATGGCCGGCCTCCCGAGCTCCGGACTCTCGGGTGCTCCTTCCGCTCCTTCCGCATCCCCGCAGCTCTGCGTCCCCCCAGCACAGCACCAGTGTGGCCGATTGGCTGACCCCCTGACTCAGAGGGTGATGCGGGATACCTTCGCGGGATGCTTTCACGATCCTTGGAGTCTGCCGTGTCAGTCCTGGTTCTGTCCCGGGGGGGATTTTCAGCTTCTCATGTCCGTTGAAACCGCCGCTGCTCTCCCCTTCCCCTGCTGATTGCTGCCGTCCCTGCTTCCTCTCGCCGCAAAAACCACGTGACTGGTTCAAACGACTGCCTGCACTATCCCAGTCAGTAAATACATATACATTTTCAATCGATTAAAATATATTAAAATCATCAATTTAGCCTAAGATAGATGTTTCCTTTATGTATCCTTTTGATACTACAATTCATGTGCAAGATTTCCCACAAAGTAACAAGTACAAGTAAAACATATATATCACGTTAAAGCCCTGAAGTACGTAAAACTTTGTCATTGCAAATGTAATGCTTCTTCTCAAAGTAAGGCATAGATATTACCGGGGACAACTCCCTAAATCTAAAGTATACATACAGTTGGATAGAGCTTAACCTATGTAACACTACAGATATTTGCCTAAATAAAAACAAAAAATAAAGTTAACGGTTTATAGTTTGAATGTACAGACAGGTCAAATATGTAGTAACACAGTCAAATGATATCAAATGGCTATGGATTTCCTGGCAGCTGTACATTTCAATATATATGTCACAACAAAAAAGCAAATATCTGGGCTTTCCAAAGAACATATTAGGTTCATTGATATTTTTGTGGAACGAGCATGTTTTTTTTAAAAAGATAGGATTTGGATTAAATTTCTTATATGAATAATAAAATTTACAAAACAATAAAAAGTGGCAGCAACTCTGTCTTGAAGTATTATCACATGGGCATGCGGAGTCTGAACTAGATTTCATTTTTGGAAAAGCTACTAGATGGTGTACGATACCCAGTCTTAAACACGTTAAGACAAACCGGTGGGATTTTCGAGTAGCAATAGAAAGGTAGGACTGAAAGCCAGTATTTAATTGTAGATCCCGGTAAAAAGCCCCAGTCAGTAACTTTCTAGACATCTTTTCACAGTTCTCCTTTTTGCATGTAAGAAACCTTATGTTTATTTCTTTTTTGGGGATTAAAGCTACATTCTCAGGTTCAAGAAAAATATTGTAATCAAACAGGAGATTGTACCAGTAATGGATATATTTGAGCCAAGAAATACGGGATGCATGATCAAGCCTCAGGCAGTCACAAATAATCTCTTTTGTAAACCATGTTTCAGTTTTGGCCCAAATGGAACGCCATAGCAGCAAAGGGCGTAGTGCTGCTATGTCAGAGATATATTAGATTTCTACCTCCTTATGTACTAGTTCCATAGATGCCGAGGTAGGTACACAATGTAACTTTTTAAGAAATTTATTTTCATCTCCCTGGAGTGTTGAATTATGTTGGTGCCCCCATACCCCAGCACCACACAACGTCGATGAGGTGCATCTTACGTTGTAGATGGCCATCATGTCTTTTATACTTCTAACCCCTAGTTTTGAGGAACATCTAAAAATACTATTGGTGTTCCTGCTCATCTTTAAACTGATATTATCAAACTCTTGTTGCCATTTGCCATCCCCTGAGAATGTAATCCCAAGGTAACAAAAAGTTTTAACTTGTTGCATTTTGACCTTGTCAATAAACAAATTAGAGCTTGCTGACTTAGCCTTTCTCCCACATGTCATCACAAAGATCTTGGTTTTATTTACCTTGAGGCTCCTGCTTTCAATAAATATCGTTTCATAAACTTTTATTCGATTGCCACTTGTTATTGCAACCATAAAAAGTACAAAAAACATTAAAATTATGCATGTTAAAAGACGTTTTCGGAGCAGATCAATCATATTGTGAACAGAATATAAAAAGCAAAAACACAGAAGCTCGAAAAACATGAACTAAAATATGAAATTACTCGTAATTACGTCGATATTTGATACAGGCTTTTAAAAAGTTAGCTACGTACTTCGCTATAAAACTTGACTCCAGACATTGCAGAGATAAATGTGCTGGGCGACAGGTTCTTAGGCCTATTAATCTTAATAAAGGCAAGATCCAAACCTTCCTAGGAAAAGAATAAAATTTACAAAAGAAAAGAATATGTATTGTTGATTGGGGGGGGAAACATCATCACAGGGACAGGAAATGATAGTGGGGGACCAGTCTTGGGCATTTGGAAAAGTTACGACCTGGAAAAAAGAATTAAAACGAAAGCTTGTGAGAAGATACTTTTCATAGTTGTTCAAATGGAAGGTCAGATATGGTTGAATGCCCAGATGGGTCTGTGCAGCAATGATTTGAGAATTTGTGGGTTTCACCAGTTCTACCGAGCATCGTAGAGCTCTTAGGTGGGACAAACATATCTTTTTAAGTTCTTTCCTCGATCTGTCACTCATACTAGGAGGGTCCTGGAAAAAGTTGCTACGGTCCATATTCCAGCAGAAGTTCCTGATGTATGCTAGCCAGGGTATTTTTTCCCAGTTGTCGAGGGCTGTACAATCCAGAATTAAAGAGCCCGTTAGGTGGCACTCCTCTTTGGTCCATATACGGTGCCACAAGAGCAGAGGTTGGCAACGAATGGTGTCCGTAATAAAGTCCATACCTAGTTCAGTTAACGAGGCATAGGTTGGGGCACTATGTGGTAAGGCCAACAGATATTTAGCAAACCCATTCTCAATCATTTGGAGTGGGTTTATCGGTCCATAGCCCCAGACCCCTGCACCATACGTTGCCACACTGTGGCACTTTGCGTAATATATTGTAAGTAGTACCGGGGGAGCCGGTTTCCCCAGTTTCCTTGAAAAAGAAACTAGGGCTGCCGTGGCTCTCAGGAAGAGCAGCTTTTTGCTTGCCACAGCCTGTCGCCAGCTCAGAGAATCGTCTACCAAAATGCCCAGGTAGAGATAGACGCGCGTTCTTTCAAGCTTGGTCTTTTCAACAAAAATGGGTTTAGGGCTCTTTATTTTAGGGACAAGGTGCATTACAAATGTCTTTTTAATATTGACCTTAAGGCCAAGGGAGTCCATATAAGAACAGTACTTGTTGAGCTGCGCTTGAAGTTGGGTCAGCGTCCTGGCGAAGATGACACAGTCGTCCGCATATAACAGCGTTGGTATGGGGCGATGTTTAATTTGTGGAATGTCCTGGCTCCCTTCTAGCATGGCTGCCTCCAGGCCGTTGGTGTACAAGTTGAACAAGAAGGGAGCCAGTACACAGCCCTGTCTAACTCCTTTTGTAATTTGGAAAGGGGGGGAGAGTTCTCCACTGATCCCGTATCTGACTCTTGCTGTTGCATCCGAGTAGAGTTCACGCAAGAATGCTATAAGAGCAGGATCGACGCCCATTTCCTCGAGCAAAGCCCAGAGTTTAGGGTGCTGTACACAGTCGAACGCTGCGCTGAGGTCAACGTATACCAGAAACAAATGACCCCTTTTTGCGTTCACGTATTTCCAAGTCAGTAGAGCGAGATTCAGGGCCTGCTTCACAGTCCCTAGACCCGCCTGGAACCCATATTGGAGGTCGGTTAGGATGTTATTAGTTGCTGCCCACTCCTGGAGACGTTCTAGCAGCAGACGTACCACTACCTTTCCCAGGGAGTCCAGGAGGGAGTTGGGTCTGTAAGAAACCGGATCATTCTGGTCGCCCTTTTTGAAGATGGGAAGGAGGATGGATGTGGACCAAGAGTCAATAAGGCCTGATGTTGTTACCGCAGTCAGAACCTGGGTGAGAAGTGGAGACCAGAGCTCGATGTTATGTGTAAAAATGTCCACCGGCTCCCTGTCTGGACCGGGGGCCTTGCCTGGTTTTGACGCTTTTAGGGCCCTGACCACCTCTCCATACTCAAAACGGATGTTTAATGGAAAGATCCTTGGGACCACTGCGGGGACAGTGGTAGAGCCCCCCTCTGTTGGATTTGTTTGGGATCCACCAAAGATTCTTGAAAAATGAGCGACCCATTCTTTTGCTGTTACTGCGACATCAAGATGCTGAACTGGCGACGAATTTGTCAGAAAGGGAGATTTTACAACTCGCCAGAAGTGACCACTATCCCTTGTTCGACAGCTGTCATGAAGTTGTAACCACAGATTCGCTTTAATATCTTTCGTTCGTTTTACCCTTTTGGCCTTATAAAGTTTTCTTAATTTTGCTATCTCTTGAGGGTTCCTCGGGGTAATCCTGAGAGCTACCTTTAGGTTTGAAAGTGGATTCCGACACCCAGATTTAAACCAGCCCTCGGCCAATGGTTTACGTGCGGTAGTATGAGTTAATTCCTCTTTTGTTATTCCCAGGATACTGCAAAAGCTGTCCAGCACTGTTTGGGAGGATGAACTGGGATCTAAACAATCGTTAAAAAAAAGGATGGCTTTTTTGAGGACTTTCTCTGTTACTGTGTCAGGATCTATTTTGGCCCACTTCACTGAGAACCCATTCACTTTGTCCATTTTTAACGATTCTTGCGTTAGTAGGCTTCTAACATTTGTATGTAGTGATACAGATTTTAATTGTATTAAGATTCTGTTAGGAAAATGATCACTACAACTATCTGATCCTGTGGAGAATTTTACCAATTGTCCCCTTAAGCTCTGTGAGCAAAGAATAAAGTCAATTGTGCTTGACAAACCCCTACCATGGAATGTTGGGGAAAAGTCAACTTGTGGATAGACCAACTGGTTTGCATAGTCCAACTCTAGCGTGAAAAGGCTCTCGTTCAAGGAATTCCCGTTGGTACTGTGTACAAAGTGGGCCAGAGGACTGTCGGTCTCCTCAGACAGTCCACAATTCCCGTTTCTGTAGTTAGAGCATAGTGGGATATTGAAATCACCTCCCCAGATAATATAAACAGGGAGAGACGATGACTTGTTCAACTGTGACATTTGGAAAGTGGTTATTTCGTTTAGTATCTGCACGCAATCAGGAGGTGAAAGGTTGTTATATAAGTTTACCAAAAGGTAAGCGAATCTGTTGTCAACATGGATTCTTAGAATTTGGTAACAGGCTTCTTCTTTTAAGCTGGTAATTGTTGTAAAGGGAAGGATGTTTGTTACATAGACTGCTAGGCCACCCTTGGGTCTTCCGAACAAACCCTGTGTTGCTGGGATAAAGAAAGTTTTATAACCCACCAGATGGACAGGGACAGTTCACCAGGTCTCCTGGAGACATAGGATGTGGTTCTCATTGATCATATCCGCCCATGATTGTAGATTGATCTTAGAACGAAGACCAGCAATGTTCCAATATAAAACGGATAGAGTCATCACGTTAGATGGAAGAGAGTTACATGCTTCACTATGTGGGGTAACTGTAATAGCGTTGTCGATTGTAGACGTTTGGGGATGGCTAATCCGGATCATAGTTGAGGAGGGAAGTTTAGGTCCCTCAGTCAATGGGGACAGCAGATCGAGAGAAATTTCAAGATCCTCCACAACGTGACCTGTGGGGACACAGAGAAGTGGAGAGGGAAGGGGAGATTGAGCACAGGTGGATGGCGAGAGTAGGAAGTTGGTATTTACAAATGGAATCGCCAAAGCTCGCTCTGGAGTCGGTGGAGGGCTAAGTGTCCTCTGGGGCTGGTTATTGCAGTATAGAGTGGCTAACGGTCAATCGACCATTTCAAGGCAGTCAAATCTATTTCTGGGTGGAATTTCTTGCCATCCCACCAAAGGAGCCTGTTCTCTACTGGGGTACTAAGGCCGGGGTTGCCATTCTCTGCTGCTATTTCTCTGAGTAAGCCAAGAACCCACGTAATCCCAGGGCCTCTCTAGTGAATGCTCCCAATTTGGAGCCATTAGATATTGGTTGTTGTGTATCGGGGGTAAAAGAAGGAAAGATGATGGGCGTCAATCCCCCCGCTCTTGGCTAGGGCTGGCCATGAACAGATGTGGTCGGCAGTGGCTGGGTCTTCACAATTAACTATGATACAATCTCCCTATATGCTTTTGGGTTCTGGGCCTATCCACGAAACTCTACGTACAGTGGAGATTCTGCTGGTATATGCAGATTGTGTTGGCCTATTAATAATAAGCCATTGTAGGACCTTATTTTGAAGGGACCAGGATGGTTCCTTTGTAGTTTCCGGAAGTTCCGGGACCCCTGTGAGAATGATGGTATAGGGAGACACTTCTCATGGAAGATGAATCGGGCGTCTAGACTTAAACCCCTTTTACCCGTCACCTGGTACGTTTGACGTGGGGAACCGGGGTACTAAGGGTGGAATTGGTCTCTGGGTTAGTGACTGAGTGGGACCCTTACCAGAAATAGGCTGAGTTGGGATGGGTTGCGGGGGTGCTAAATGGGTAAGAATGGTACTCAGAGTCTTGCCCGTAGGTCCACTTCCGGACATTAGGGGAGCAGGGGTTAGTGGCCTCTTAGGGTTTGATTGAATGGTTTGTGGTGTTGTCGTCTTTAATGGTTTGGGTTCACAGACTTTTTGGCCACCGTGAGCGCTAGAGCTTAGGGATGTTCCCTTACTAGCCCCTATATTCGATTGACCCACACTGTGTTGACTAGGTGGTTTTTGGGTCAGTTTAGCAAGTTGTTTTTCGATGGTCATTATACTGCGTTCTAGGGGTTGAAGATGGTGCTTTAAAATTTCCCTAAAACTTGCCAAGAGCTGGGTATTTGTACTACATAGGCTACAGGTCTCCCCCGCATTAGCTGGGATAATTAAATTAACAGGAAAATCTGTTAGGTTAATAGATTGGATGGACGGATCGTTTACATCATCCTGCGATGATTGAGGATTTGATCGATTTTTTGTTAGTTGTGGCAACTTTGGTGTTTCTTGAATTGTCTTTTTTCTTGTCTTTTTTCTGCTTAGGGACAGCTCCCTCCTTCGTCCCCGTATGCTGAGAGCCTATGCCCGGATCTTGAGACTGTAGTAACTGGAGGTCTGGTGTATTTTCTAGGTTACATGTGGAGTCTGAGTCAGAAAGATCAATAGATTTCGGGATTGAGTGAATTTCTGCTAGGACGTTTAACTGAGGTTGCAATGGTTGTATTAGTGTTGGTACATCTGAAGGCGATTTGGGTGGAGATTGGGCTAAGGCTAAGAGGCCCAGTGACGACCTTCTGGCGATTGCAAGGTCTTGTGACACCCTTCGCTCTAGCAGGGATATGCTCTGATTGATGACTTCATTAGTTCTTGAAATGAAACGGTCAATAGGGCCGGTGGCCAGAGCGTTAGTCATAGCTGTCTTGCTTCTAGTCCCCGGAGTCATGATGGATAGTCCTAGGACTCTTTTTAGTAGGTTCTGTTAAATCTACCAGATGTAACAACAGATGACAAATAAGTGTACCTGATGGTCGGGGTGTGTAGTGCCTGGTACAGGAGCCACGGAGAACGGCCCAGCCCAGCCTGGAACAGACTAGAACGGGCTAAAACGGGCCTGCCCTTGGCCCGGGCTTCGCCCGGCGTCCCGCGAGACGGGGCTGGGGCTGCTTTTCAGCGCCTCTTGGCACTCTTGCGGTGACAACGCAGACCTCAAGGGCTCATGGACTATGTAGTCCGCCCCTCGCTCCACTCTGCGGCCCCCGCTCTGGTTGTCAGTAGAGACGGCAGGCGGCGAGAGACAGGAGGAAGGTCTGTGCTGATAGAAAGGTGGCAGCGCTGGCAATCTCAGTGATGATCTCCCTTCTGGCACGGATTTAGCAAGAAGTAAGTCCCTCGCTCAATGGGGCCGGTGCTGCTTTTCAGCGCCTCCTGGCACTCTCGCGGTGACGACGCAGACCTCAAGGGCTCATGGACTATGTAGTCCGCCCCTCGCCACGCTCCACTCTGCGGCCCCCGCTCAGGTTGTCAGTAGAGACAGCGGGGCGGCGGGAGACAGGCCGAAGGTCTGCGCTGATAGAAAGGTGGCAGCGCTGGCAATCTCAGTGATGATCTCCCTTCTGGCACGGATTTGGCAAGAAGTAAGTCCCCTCAATAAATATCATAAAATTGTCAATAAGTCGCTGTAGGCCAATCTGAGTACATGATATTAAAACAGCGTCATCCGCATATAATAATATAGGGACCGCCTTCCCTCCTATAAGTGGTGCATCCGCAGGGATATGACTCAAAATTGAGCCAACCTGGTTAATAAATAAAGAAAATAAAAAGGGTGCTAAAACACAACCCTGACTGATGCCTCTTGAAACTTTAAGAGAGGGGGTACATTCACCAAAGGGTCCATAGCGAACTTTACATGACAGTTTCTCATAGAGCCTGGCTAGGAAATGTATAATTTCCTTTGGTGCACCTAGATCAATTAAAATATGCCATAAAATACAATGATCTACAAGATCAAAGGCGCTACTCAAATCCGCAAAGCAGAGAAACAATGTACCATCGTTAGCAGTGGTATATTTGTTGATAAGGAGATACAAATTAACACACTGCTCTAGAGTCCCCAGACCTTTTCTAAAGCCATATTGTACTTTGGTTAAAATTACATTTTCAGCGGCCCAGGTTTCTAACCTTTTCAACATTATCCTACTCATTGTTTTAATTGATGCATCTAGTAGGGAAATCAGACGGTAATTACACGCTTCAGATTTAGATCCCTTCTTAAAAAGGGGTATAACTACCTACTGACAACATGAGGGTGGTAAACTTCCTTCCGCTGCCACATTAAAAAACCTTAGTAAAAGTGGAGCCCAAAGGTTCATTTCGATTTTAAGCAAATCTACCGGGACCCCATCTGGGCCCGGCGCTTTCCCTCCTTTACAATTAATTAAACCTTTGTATACCTCCTCTAGGCTTATTCCGAGGGGCATAGGCAGCCATACAGGATCCTCCTGCGAACTGTTTCTAAAGTGATCCTTTCATGTTTTAAAAATATTGGTGAAATGTTCGATCCACGCATTGCAATCCACAAATGATGTTATTTCTGGTATACTATCATTATTTAAAAATGGACTATTTATGGTCTCCCAGTAGAGTTTGCTGTAATTCGTTTCAGCTGCTAAATTAAGTTTTTGCCATGCCTCCTCTTGAAGCTCCTTTTTCCTTTTGATCAAAGTTATTTTATTAATTTCCAATCTTTATTTCGACCATTCGGTCATAAAAGATACACAGTACAGATAAAAATCACATGTGACTCTGACATAAACAGATAAAACATTGAATACATATATTAAAAGGATCCTGTGCAGACTTAAAACATCTTAAGAAAGAGAAGAATTTCTAAGTACTACCCAACATCTTTAAGAAGCGATTACGCGTATACCAGACATTAGTAAAGAATTTGGAAAGTGCAAAAACAGTTGGGCCGGAAACATCAGATTTTAAAATCCTGTACATTGGTGCATATTCCCTGCCACCCATATTCCTTATCAAAGGGAGGAGCCAGTATTTTCTAGCTGCCTTGTAGGCTGGGCAGAAGAAGACCACGTGCAAGTCGTTTTCCTCCTTGTCAGCACAGACAGGACAGTGCTTTGTGGAGGAAGCCGATGACCAGGAGCTTGTAAAGGACCGAAAGGGAAATGTGCCGTATCTCCATTGGAGGAACAGCTTTCTAGCAAGTATGGGGTAGATAGGATCCAATGCCTTCTCAAACCTATAAATATTCTTGCTTTGCAAGAACACAGATGATAGGGACCCGTCTGGCATAGCTTTGGCCCTTGCCCATTTGTGTTCGTGGTACAAAGTCGCCAGGGACCTCTTGGAGATGTTTGGTGCTACAGTCGCCGTCTCAGTCCATAAATCAGGGAGCCCTAATTCCATACAGGTAACTTGAATGTTTTTGACCCAGGGAATACTGAGCGCCTTGGGGTGATTCAGTAATTCGACCAGTTCCGCCCTATAGTCTGCGAGATCATTGCTACTCCATAGCCTACGCCAGAAGGCTATGGGTCTCAAGCTTATTTCGTCAGCTAATGGTCGCAACCCTAAATCAAGCCTCAAGGGGAGGAGCGGGGTACTCGGGGGGAGTGCGGCTATCTGTCTTATGAACTTATTTTCTGTTAGTGACAGGCTCCGGCAGGGCATATGACCCCACAATTCAGCCCCGTACATAATCCCTCCCCTAGCCTGGGCCTTATATATCTGGATTAAAGCCCCCAATGGGCGGTATGGCGAGCCGGTCATCATCCGGGAGATGCCCCCAGTAGTTTGAATAAGTTTAAGGTTTGCCCTACTCTGGTGGGATCCCCAGGTCATGGTTTCGTTGAGGGTCACACCAAGATATTCAAAGGTGGCTACTCTCTCGAGCCGCACGGCTCCCAGTTGTGGATTCGGGCGCACTTTCTGGCTCGGGTTCAAAACCATGAATTTGGTTTTTGTAGCATTGATTTCTAACCCTCTATCAAGGCAGAAAGCCACGAAGGAATCGAGTATCCTTTGTATACCCATAGGGGTTTTAGATAGCAACAGGGTGTCGTCCGCAAACATAATTGCGGGCACCCTGCTGCCATTTAGTTTGGGGGCGTCAGTATAGTCGGTGGCATTGAGATGGGCGATTACCCCGTTGACAAAGAGGCAAAACAGGGTCGGCGCCAACACACAGCCCTGTCTTACCCCTCGGCCAACGGGGAATCTATCAGTCAGTTCCCCCGACCTCCCACACCTCACGCGGGCGTAGTTACTGTGGTGCAGCCTCTGTAAGATCGACAGGATATCTGGGGGGACACCCATCTCTGCCAGGACGCTCCAAAGTTTCCCCCTGGGCACCAGGTCGAAGGCAGCTCGTAAGTCCACAAAAATTGTGTACAAACTGCCGCCCTCGAACTTTGCTGTCCTCCAATAGATTAGATTCAATCTAAAAACCTGGTCCACTGTGGATACCCCCTTCCTAAATCCCGCCTGGTAGGGACTAAGGGCACCCACCTCCTCCATCCAATCCTGAAGCCTGTTCAACAAAACCCTACCGAACAGCTTCTGCGCTACGTCTATCAGACTAATCGGTCTGTAGTTGGCTGGGAGGAGGGGCGAGCCCTTTTTAAAGATGGGGACCACCTCTGCCCCCAGCCAAGTACTAGGGATTTCCATCCCACCGAGAACACTGTTGAAAAGGGCGACAAGGTAAGGCGCCCAGACAGTGGGCTCCTGTTTAAACAAGTCCCCCGGTAAGCCGTCCAGTCCCGGCGCCTTCCCAGAAGCCAGACCTGAGATGGCAGCAGTGACCTCACCCAGTGTTATTGGCTCCCCTTGGTAGCCTGGCCGGTCCACCTCAATAGCAGCAGGGAGTTCTCCCGGCTCAGAGCTGTATAAGGACTGAAAATGAGCCTGCCACACCCCAGGTGCTATATTAGGCTCTAGTGCCGATTGTAAACTCCCTGACCCCCCATTCACTGTCCTCCAGAACAAGCGTTGATTTTGAATCGCTAGGGCCTTGGTGAGTTCTTCCCACTGGTTTTCCTCCCATTCTGCTTTAGCCTGGGCAAGAAGCTTCTTGTAGGCTCGCCTGCTTTGTTTAAGGCGTTCCCCTCCTATACCCTCCTTAATTGCTCCGAGGAGTTCTGTTTTGGCCCGTCTACATGCTAGATTGTATCACAGTGTTTTGCCTAGGCGCCTCTCCCTTGGCTTTCGTGAACTACAAGTGAAATGGGGTGCCGCAGCTTTTATAAGGTCCTCGTGGGCCTTATACAATTTGGTCTGGGAGTCTTTATTGTTTGCCTCGATGTCATAGTTCCCCACGATTTCCAAGATGGGAGTAATATCAGCATAGAGCAAAGGGAGTTTATCCTTGCTTGTAACCAGGTGCTCCCACCTGATTCTTCTCCTGCTATTATCCAGGAGAAGCGCAGGTTTGTTCCCTTCCACTTTAGACACTGGAGCTTGGGGGCCTGGATGAACAAGGTCGAGCTCAAGGGCGTTGTGGTCGCTATCGGTCCTTTCCATCACCCTAAAATCCTGAATTGTCGGCCACCTCACTAGTTGGGCCAAGACATAGTCCAAGCGGGACTCTCTCCCCAGTCTATGGTAGGTAGTTTTACTGGGTATGTCAGATTTCATTCGCCCGTTACAGGCTCTGATTCCGAACCTTAGGGTGAGGGCAGTAATTTGTAGTGCTAGTGGGGTCCAGGCTTTCGGGGGTGGAGCTTCCACCGAGGGTACTTCCCACCTAGCCTCTTCTTCCAATGAAAACCCTTCCAGAAGGCCGGGGAGTGGCTCAAAGCGAGAATTAAAATCCCCACCCACCACATAATATGAATCATTCGGCAGTTCAGATAAAAAGTTCGAAAGTTCATCAATGGTTGGTGATTCCTTTGCCATTCCCATCGGCCTGGAATAGATGTTAACCAGCACAAGTTTAGCTTTGTTTGGCCATAGTAATGAGACCACAAGGATATCTTCGGAATTAAACGGCCACCGTGTGGCCACGCAGCCCAAATCAGATGCAACCCACGTCGTGAGCCCCCCTGACGGACGACCTTTGCCTTCCCACCTTGCTGGGATGGAGAATGATGTATAGCCTTGGTGCCCGTAGTCCTCTCTGGCCCAGGTTTCCTGGAACATACATACGTCACCAGTCTCGATGTAATTTACCCAGTCCGGCTCGCCCAGTTTGTTGGCCAATCCCGCAATGTTCCAGCAAATTAGCTTCAAATGTTCAGGGGTGTCGGTTGCCATGCCATAGGGGTTGGGAGAGATAGTTCCGGGCACCACTTCCGTCGGAAGGCCTGAGGCAAGGGCAGCAGTGGGGGCAAATGGCTCAGAGAGTCTAAGCGAACCGTTGTCCACAGGCAAAAGGTCCTTGTCTGTTCCCTCAGCTGTGTCTACATTATCAGCGGATGGATGGAAAGGTCCACTGATGCCGTTATCGAGAGTCACTGGATCGTTCGATAGGCCAGAGGTTATGCCAGTAGCCACGGTGGGAGGTTCAGAAAGTCCGCAGGAGCCGTTATCCCAGGTCACTGGCTTGTGTACAGCGAGTCAGTCGACCCCGTCCAAGCCGTTCAAGCAATTGAAACGATTAAAATGGAAATAGGGTGTATCCGGCGGTTGGAAATGCGGGCGTTGTGCATAGTCCTTGTGTCTGCGTCTGCGTTCCACCCTTGTCCATTCATCATGCGATGGAGCCTGGTGCATGCGAATGGGGGGGAAGAAGGAGGATACTGGGAGGGTCTGAATGGTGGAATCCAGTGATCTATTTACTCCTTCACAGATGTGCAGAACAGTGCCCGGATCTTTAAAAGTTACCAGAATACAGTCCCCTATTATGTTTTTTCTGGTCTTCCCTAACCAAGAGACCCTTCTAACCATAATAATCTCATTGTTAAAGTGGGATGGTAGGGGTTGGTTCCAGTTAAGCCATTTGATGACCTTTTTCTTAAGGGATTGATAGTCTTCATTTTCCCCTGATCTTAGATGGGGGGCACCTGCTAAGACCACCATTAGGCTATTGGCTTCTGGCGGGAGATCTGGCCTCCGTGGTCTTGGGGCTGGCCGGACCGGAGAGTGTGGGGGGGCTTTACCGTCTTCTTGGCATCTTTCATTGGTCTCCGCCTGAGATCTATGAGGGGCATGGTCTATTGATTGTGAAGGTCCATTAGTTTGGTTGTTATACTGTGCCTGGAGTGAAATAGCCATAAGTGGCTGCAAAGGGGGGGCAGATGGCGCACTCTGGGGGGGGTTTGTTGGCAATTGTTGGTGCTCCTACTTTTGGAGGGTCCCCTACGGAAAGATGAGTTCCCACTAGCTTAGTTTGCTTACTGACTAAGGTGTTCAGGGTAGTAAGAGATGTTTCTAATAAAGTGAGCCTAATCTCAACTTTTTTCAAGCTGTCGCTAATGGGCTGCAGGAGGGAGCGGAATAAAAATTCGATACTCCCTATGGATGTGAGTGGGGAGATTTTGTTCGATGTGTTAGCCTCTGGATCCTTATTAGTAACAGCTGTGATGGGGCTTTGAGCCTTAGGAGGTGGAATGGTAGGCACAATCTCATTAACCTTCCCCGGTAGGAGTGGGTTAGTGTGTTTCTTGCCAAAATCAAGATGAGATAGTTTAGATTTCCCCCGTCCCCCTATTGACTTCCTAGTGCGTTTACTAGGCGGAGGCCTATGCACCTCCACCACAACATTTGGTTTTGGCTTACTCTTCTTAGCTATTTGCATAGGCGGAGTTTGGGTTACCAGGTTAACCGGGGTAACGGGTAGTATTGGGGGAGTTGGGTCTGCATACTTTCCGGGCTCCCTCCCAGGGGTGCAGGGAATTTCCCTAAGTAAAAGGGGAAAGTCCTCAAGGGTCGGGGGATTTGAGCTGTTAGGGGGCGTACCTTCCTCTTGGGAGATAGGGTAAGGGATAATCTCAGTCAAGGGTCTGTTTTTCATGGATTCTATGGAGCGCCTATGCTCCGCCCTACGTTTCTCTAGTGAGCTTTCTTTGCCCGCATCTCCCTTAGCAGATTTAAAATAATTGTCCAAAGTCCCTGTACTGGAGGCCCCCTCCCTTGATGGAGTTTCACGTGGTGATGGCGAGGGCATTACCTTGTTCGTATTGGAGACTGGGATTAAGGGAATGGGCCCGGCCCGGCCTCCTTCGGCCCCGGACGGCCACAGACGGTCCCGCCCTTGTCCCGGGCTTCTCCCGGCGCCCTCCCGCGCGCTCCCGCGCCGTTGAAGAAGCTTCACCTGATATGGGGGGAGGGTGCTTAGGGGGCGTGGCCAGCAGGGAGAGCGTCCAGGTGCAGGAAATGATGGCAGCACAGGGACTCCTGGGCAATGGAGTCCCTGATCCTCACCTGGCGCTTGCAGCCCTGCTCCCCGAGATTCAAGCAGCTCCCCTGTCAGCAAGCAGCAACGGTGCGCCCTAGCACACGGGCGAAGCGGGACCCGCGGAGCGGGTACCACGAGGTATAGCAGCAGAACAAACAGTCCTAGCAGAAAGGACCTCGCAGGACAGAGCTCGCGCTCACAGGTCAGTCAAAGTCTATTTTATACTTGTTACTTAACATTTGAATATTTATATTGTTCCGTGGCTTACTACTCAATGCTTGTATTAACTCATGTAGTGACCTTCTACAACTTTTGTCGAACCAACCCATCCTAACATCTCTTTTCCCCCTAGATTATTTAGTGAAAATACCTTCTATAGTTTCATTGATCTTAATGAAACTTGAGAGCAAGATTTCAGGGTTAACTTCATCGTTAAGACAATACTTTATCTCTGTTCTACATTTGTCACCTACCTCTTTGTATATTTTGGAGGAATTTGCTAAGTAGAATATTTTCCATATTAGTCATTCTAGTTGACATCTGGTCTAGCCTAACCCTTATGTACAAGACAAATCTCTCCACTAGGGCTGTTAAATTCTGTATCTCTGTTTAAGACTGGATAATTGTGCTACCAGACAAACTGACTCTGTGTTTTGTTTGAATTGTGGGCTGATCTACTTGTTTTTCTTGGGGGGGGTCAATTTTCTGTTGTTTTGACACATGAGATGAAGAATGGACAACAACTAGGCCCAAATCTTTATGAGCATTTTGGCCGCCACCAACTCTTGATCTTGGTTTTTTTGCTTTTTTTTTAGGGGGTTGTGTGGGGGACTCACTAGCAATGGACTGGCTATCGTCAATGCGTGGTTGAATGCAGCCATTTGCTACACTAAGGGCTTTTCCCCCTGGGTTTGATTGGGTAGATTATTCACTATGGGGTAACTCCTGGCTCCTGGCTTAGCCCATAAGATGACCCCACAATGGACTCCTCTACTGAGAGAATCTGTTTATCCAACACGTCAACCACCACCAACCGCTATCAGAATTAGGCCTATTACCCCTAGGACTCACTAATTTCCTTTTACCCATTGTTCAGTGTGAATTGCCCACAATGTCCAAACTGTTAAACTATTACTATCAGCAATTAATAAATAAATGTGCCCCAACAATGTAATCAAAGAACCAAGAGACCGGGCCCAGCCCAGCCTCTTCCGGCCAATGACGGCCAAGGACAGGCCCGCCCTTGTCCCGCGCGCGTCCCGCGATGCGGGAGCCCGCATTTGTTTAAAAGGTCCCGGAGGGCGGGGCAACTGCTGAGCGCCTCTCGCGAGACAGCACTGCCCCCTGGATGGTGTAGTCAGGGCAGTGCGCGGTCCGCGGGTCTCACAGGGTGCGACAGACAGGCAAGCACCCCTTCACGCAGGCAAGCAATCCCCCTGAAGTGGCAAAAAAGGGCTGCAGCTAGGCAAAGTGCAGGTAAGCAGCAAAGTTATTGTTCCAGATTCCGCTATAAACGTCCTGCGATGTGGGAGCCCGTATTCATTTTAATGGTCCCGGGAGGCGAGGCAACTGCTGCGCGCCTCCGCGAGACCGCACTGCCCCCTGGATGGATTAGTCAGGGCAGTGTGCAGTCCGCGGGTCTCACAGGGTGCGACAGACAGGCAAGCACCACCTCACGCAGGCAAGCAATCCCCCTGGAGTGGCAAAAAAGGGCTGCAGCTGGTCAAAGTGCAGGTAAGCAGCAAAGTTAATGTTCCATATTCCGCTATAAACATCCCGCAATGCGGGAGCCCGTGTTCGTTTTAAAGGTCCAGGGGGCGGCGCAACTGCTGTGCGCCTCTCGCGAGACCGCACTGCCCCCTGGATGGTGTAGTCAGGGCAGTGCGAAGTCCGCGGGTCTCACAGGGCGTGACAGGCAGGCAAGCAGCCCCTCACGCAGGCAAGAAATTTCCCTGGAGTGGCAAAAAAGGGCTGCAGCTGGGCATAGGGCAGGTAAGCAGCAAAGTTAATGTTCCAGATTCTGCTATAAACGTCCCGCGATGTGGGAGCCTGCTCTCGTTTTAAAGGTTCCGAGAGGTGGGGCTACTGCTGCGCGCCTCCGCGAGACCACACTGCCCCCTGGATGGTTTAGTCAGGGCAGTGCGCGGTCTGCGGGTCTCACAGGGTGCAACAGACAGGCAAGCACCCCCTCACGAAGGCAAGCAATCCCCCTGGAGTGGAAAAAAAGGGCTGCAGCTGGGCAAAGTGCAGGTAAGCAGCAAAGTTAATGATCCATATTCCGCTATAAACGTCACGCAATGTGGGAGCCTGCATTCGTTTTAAAGGTCCCGGGGGCGGGCAACTGCTGCGTGCCTCTCGCGAGACCGCACTGCCCCTGGATGGTGTAGTCAGGGCAGTGCGCAGTCCGCGGGTCTCACAGGGCATGACAGACAGGCAAGCACCCCCTCACGCAGGCAAGCCATCCTCCTGGACTGGCAAAAAAGGGCTGCAGCTGGGCAAAGTGAATGTAAGCAGCAAAGTTAACGTTCCAGATTCCGCTATAAACGTCCCCAAGTCACTCTTCAGAGGTGATAGAAATATCCTCATACCAGGAAAAGGAAGAGTGGGAAGATCTCATAGCCGCCTACTCCCAAGATAATAGCAGAAGCGGGCTTACTGCAAATACACTGCTCAAGACAACGGAAGGCAATCTGGGACAACAGGTGGAGGAGGCTAGAGCGTCTAAGGGAGATCAAAACCTCACAACAACTCCAGGAAGCCAAGAGGAATCATCAAAACATACAAAGGATGGAAGTGCTTGGCCGAATCTGTTAAAAAAATGCAACTCCTGGTAGGGGCACTACATTACCAATCGGACAAGATGGACACTCAACTAACGCTATTAGATACACTGGCGGTCTTTGTGGTTGCCATCGAAGGGAAGTTGGGTACATTAAATACGCTTCTACAAAATAAGTTTGACCAATTGCATGTTGTAATTAGGAGCGGCAGAGGCTGATGTGGATGTGGCCCAATTATTGATAAACTGTCTTCACTTCCAACAATGCTGAGTGATCTGTGCATACAACTTAAAAGGCCTCCACAGTGTCTACATAACCAACCTTTTGATGGCCTTTTGGGAAAAGAAACAAATGTCTCAAGAGACATAGAAATACTGGAAATTAACAAACAAGGATATTCCACAACAAAAGTCACCCTAGCCCACACGATTAAAAGAACAGAGGCCAGTGTAACCGGAACAATAGGTGTCCTACTGCCCAAAGCCTCAGTGGAAGTCAATGCAGATAAAAAAATGAACTGAAGACAAAGGCGAGCAAAAAAACGTAAAGGCAGAACCCAAAAAACAAATTCAACCTGTGAAGGATGTACGCGTCTCTTTGGGAGGTCCGCAGTTGTAGAACAAAGCATACTCAAACCTGAGAGTGATACTAGCATAGCAGGGACTCCTGTTAGAGACATAGTGGAGGTAATAGCAATAAATCAGACCACCAACAGAAAGAGGCAAACAATTGAGAAAATGCATATATTTGGTAATACCATTAGTGAAGATTTAGAAGCCCCACACCACGATAGGCCAAGTACATGTCTCCAACCATTCATGAAGGGAAAAGCATCTCTTGAACCCAATCAGAATAGATTACCAAGGAGTAATATCACGACTTGTTCCAAATCCATTCAAACAATAAAACAAGAGGACGTCCCGGTAAAAATGCTTGGGAATGACTTGGAGTCTAAAATGTTAGGATTATGCACACTGACAAGAGACAGTCAACTTACCACCACTACTCAAGTGACCCCATCCTTACATACAAGGGTTAAACAGAGAGAAGAAATACTGGAACCCGCAAAAAACGTGAGATCCACGCAAAACCTCCCACGGCTCGGAGAGGACCACTAACTGGCTAAACTGTCTGACCAATTTTAACATATACTTTGTCAAAAAGTAAGAGACGAGGTAGAATCTACCACAAATCAGGCAACGATACCAGTAACACGAGGAAGTAAGTCTACATCATCAAGCCAAATTAATAAAGGGGCCATCAGCACAGACAAACAAAGAAATGTGACAAGTGCTATATAGTTCAATCCGTATTATATCTAGAAAGGTAGGCACAACATACTAAATAGAGGTAATATAATATGACTGCTATCTCACATTCCCTCTCTGAAAGAAGTGATAACTTCTGATCTTTTCTCAATTTATACACGATGGAACGGGCGGAGAAAAAACGAAAGCAACTTGGACATCGCCAGCAATCTCACAAAAATACTAGCAGAGGCCAACATATTTAAAAATTGGGGGATAACAATAACTCCCTACACAAAGCCAAGATACCTGGAAATATTAATTACGGTAGTAAGGGTGGAGGATTAGGACACTGTTAAAAGTTCCAGAATTTCAGTTCTCAGAGGAGCGGTGGGGAAATATGGAACAAGTAGTGACCAACATCCCAGCACCACTCGAGGGATCCAAGATGATAAGTCATCACTGGATTAAGAGATCTAAGATGGATTGCTAGGACAATAAACAGCAACAAAGATTGTCAAACCAGCCCTTACTTAAGAGCGAATAAGCATAATCAACTACATATATGTTCGTGGAATGTTAATGGTCTAGCCACTAAAATATCTGACTCTGATTTTGTAAGCTGTATAAGATCTTTTGATATTGTGGCATTACAAGAGACATGGCAAGCAGAACTCCAGCACCTCCAGGGATTCTTGAGTTTCTTCACTGGTGGAAAAAGGACTGCTACGTACGGTCACTCTCAAGGCGGCATTGTAACCTACGTTTCAGCTACAAGTGCCCTCATGGTCAAGGAATTTGGACCAACTTCTTCAGTTTCAATATCAGTAAAACTTTTCTCACAACTAAAACCAGGCAATGGTGAAACTGACCATACCTTGATCAACGCCTATGTCCACTAAAAAAAGAAAACAAAGGCAGCTAAAGAATTAGGTAACTTCCTGGAAGAGTGCATAAGGGAAAGACCGACAACAAACCTCATGCTCACCGGGGACTTTAACCTTAATCTTATGAGAATCTCGTCAGATGACGAGATTCTAACTCAAAACTCAACTTGGGATATTCCATCACAAGGGAAGTTGCAAGTATGCAAACAAACCAAATTAGGAAAACAGATACCAGAAGACCTGGAACTCTTTAACAGCAGAGCATTAAATGGAAGGTTTGCTGGTGACAACCCCCCAGCCACAACATTTCACTCAACAAGAATCAGTACCATACTGGATAATACTTTCATTTCATTACCCTTATTTCAATATATGACCTCATTCCTGATAGGTGAAAAAGCAGACAGTGACCACTGTCCCTAAGAAATTGCCCTGAAAATTGTTAAGCCTAAATTTGAGTTACCCTCGGTGCCAAAAGATTCAGTTTATACCATTAACTACAAAATGATCAAGTACTCTGCAGCAACTGATGAAACCATATTAGAATAGGCTAAACAGCACTTCAGTGCTCGTATTGGATCTAGTGAAATTACGAAATGGGAACAATTCACAACAATTATGCCCACTTACGCTACAAGATCTAAGGCACATGTCCAATTGGGCCGCGGTAGTTTACGCAAGAGTATAAAGAGAAAATTAGGTGTACAAAAAAATCTATTTTTCATATGATGAGAAAACTTTGGCAGAACCCCATGGATATAGGGAAATATGATATCTTACTGAAACTAAAGGCAATGCGGAAAAAATTAAAATGGGAAGCCAATAAATCTGTGGAGGACAATATGTGGGCAAGACTACACGCTGACACCAAACGGAGTGATGGGGCAAGATTTTGGAAAACCATAAACCACTTCATAATACCGATGCACGACGGAGTCTCCTCAAATATTACATAAGAAGTATTGGCAAACTATCTTGGGAAACATTTTAACCAGGATATGGATTTCAATTTGGGGATAAAAACCGATATTGTGATGAAAAATCTCACCGAATATAAAGCACAGCAACTCCAAAAGAGCAGTGGCATCCCAGATGGTCAGAATCTAATTTTAAAAGATGGACTGACAAGCTTACAAAGCATTATTAAGCACCACATTAAAAAAGGAAGAAGAGAGGGAGCCCCTGGTCCGAATGGAATTCCGCCCAATCTTTTTAAACAAGATGTGAATGGATGGGCAGCTGCGCTCAAACCACTTTTTTTGGAAATAAGATACTTTAACAGTCTGCCAGGCTCCTGGAAGGGCTCTATCATCTCTCCAATTTTTAAGACAGGGGATAAGTCTCTCCCACAAAACTATTGATTAGTGGCCCTAATGGACAATGAGGCAAAGTTATTTGCAGGTATACATTGCAGGCATGGGCCACAGAGAAATCCTTAATTCCGGCCAACCAAACAGGCATTGCCAAATCAGTTGGGACAACAACTAATATCCTAACTATGGGTATGTTAATAGACAAGGCTGAATCAAATAAAATGCCCACCCACTTCTGTTTTATAGACTAGAAAGCTGCCTTTGACCATATAACTCAGAACATTTTATGGTCCAAACTGAATGGTTGAGGGATACCAAGGTCTCTGTTAGACTTGCTGATTAACCTTCACACAGAGACATGGGTCCAGATAAAGCTTGGTAACAAATCACTCCTGTCCAGGCGCATACCAACCAACAAAGGCCTCAAACAGGGTTGCGTCTTGACTCCCACAGTATTTAATCTGTTTGTAGGAGATCTTATACCAATCCTTAACAGCTGTAACTCTCATGCCCCAAAGTTACGAGGGCTCCAATTACCATGTCTCCTTTACGCAGACATATAGTCATAGTAAGCCACACAAAGGTAGGGCTACAACATCTTGTGAATGCTACATATTGCTATTCTGAAGCAAATGAACTGACCATAAACCTGGAGAAAACACAGAAATGGGGGAAAACCCGGTTGAGGACAAGACACAGTGCAGGAAGGCAAATATTTTTGTAGGAAAGATTATGATCAACAGGATGTATTTGGTTACAAGAAAGATGTGCACCAAAATTTGGCGTGTGAGGATGAATATACTTTTTGATGGCTCGCAGTATTAAAATATGTTCTTTAAATGTGTCTGGTTTAAATAATGAGAAAAAAAGATATAAAGTTGCCTCAGAGCTTCGGTATATTTCACCAGATGTTGTATGTCTACAAAAGACACATTTGCCTTGGAGTAATCATTTTGGAGTAGGAGAGTTGGGTTATACATTGCTTTGTGCATCACAACAGTCCACAATGACCAGGTGAGTTATGATTTTAGCGAAACCACAAATGTGTACACTAATTCGCAGTTTAACAGATAAATGGGGTAGGTGGGCTATTGCCGAGATAAAAATCAAGTCTGCCCATATAACGTTGTGTTCAGTATATGGGTCGAATCTAGATGAACCAGAATTGTTAAGTAGTTTGAATATGGAATTAGCAAGTTGGACAATACCGCTGATAATATGTGGAGGTATGAATATTAATCTAAAAAATACAGAGCTTGCTAGCGGGCCAGATCATTATCTGGGACGTAAACCAAGGGTGTTTAAGGCTTTATATAATTTGGTAACTGATCATGGCCTCGTAATTATATGGGGTAATTTGAATGCTGCATTACCTGGATACACTTACTATTCTTTTCCACTTAAAAAAATGGTTCGGCTAGATTATTTTTTTTCTCCCCTATCAATATTGGATGAGGCTTATCTTGAAGTATTCCCTAAAGTAACATCAGACCATGCACCACTTGTTTTAACCTTACCAGACCGGATTATGGTTTATGAGGCAAGAACGTTCTGCTGCAATGCCTGCAAGTTCACCTGCATACGGACCTGCACCACTCCAGCAGTGCTCAAGACCTCGACGAGCAACAGCAGCAGCCACCTAAAGTGCATCCTGCTCAACACCCGCTCCGTCCACAGACACGCCGTCGAGCTCTGGAACCTGCTCGACACTACTTTTCCAGACGTCGCCTTCCTCACAGAAACCTGGATGAACGCCTCCTCAGCGCCCGACATCGCCATCGCCATCCCAGACGGCTACAAGATCATCCGAAAGGACCGCTTCAACCACACCGGAGGAGGCATCGCCATCGTCCACAGGAACACCATCCGCATCACGACCAACACCGACGACACCCTCGCAACCGCCGATCACCTGCACTTTCAGGTCCACATCAACCCCAAGACCACCCTCAGAGGCACCCTCATCTACAGACCCCCGGGACAACGCACACAATTCAGCGAAGACATCAGCTCGCACGCCCTCTGCTCCGCTGACTACATCCTCCTAGAGGACCTCAACTTCCACCTGGAGAACAACAACGACTGCAACACCATCACCCTGCAGGACAACCTCGCCAACCTCAGACTCAAGCAGCTGGTGACCACCCCCACCCACTACGCCGGACACACACTCAACCCCATCTTCTCATCCAGCAAGGACATCGCCTTTAGCCACGCCACCGGACTCCACTGGACGGACCACAGCTGCGTCCACTTCAGCTTCGGAAGGACCACGATCCACCACCACCAGCAACAGGTTGCACGCAGGAGCTGGAACAAGATCACAGCCGACCAGCTCTCGACCTCCCTGAACATGAACCCTCCCACCAGCACAACGAACCCTAGCCAGGCGGCCACCAGCCTCACGAAGTGGATCAGCGACTGCGCTGACGAGCTTGCCCCCCTGAGGACCCCGGGCTGCAGACCAGGAAGCAAGAAAGCCCCATGGTTCACCGACGAACTCAAGAGCTCCAAGAAGAACTGCCGAGCCCTCGAGAGAACCTGGTGCAGAGACCCAACACCAGACAACATGACTGCCCTCAAGCTCGCCACCCGAAAACACACCAACTCATCCACGCCACCAAGAAAACTGCATTCAAGGAACGACTGGACAACAACGCACACAACAGCAAGGAACTCTCCAACATCGTCAAAGAGCTCTCCAACCCCAACGCCGGAAACAACGACATCACTCCTTCGCAAGACCTCTGCAACTCCCTCGCCTCCTATTTCCACAACAAGATCGCGGACATACACAACAGCTTCAGCACTCAACCAACGAACACCACGACGAACCACCGCACCCCACCACCACTCTCCACGCCTGGACTCCGATCAGCACCGAAGACACCTTCCGCACGATGAACTCCATCCACTCCGGATCTCCGACCGACCCCTGCCCTCACCATGTCTTCAACAAGGCCGACGCTGTCATCGCACCCCACCTGCGGGACATCATCAACACCTCCTTCGACACCGCTACCTTCCCGGAGAGCTGGAAGCATGCCAAACTCAGCGCCCTACTCAAGAAGCCATTGGCCGACCCCACCGACCTCAAGAACTACCGCCCCATCTCGCTGCTCCCGTTTCCTGCAAAAGTCATCGAGAAGCCCGTCAACAAGCAGCTGGCCGCCTTCCTCGAGACGAACGGATCCCTCAACCCCTCGCAGTCTGGATTCCGGGCCAACCACAGCACCGAGACCGCCCTGATCGCAGCCACCGATGACATCCTAGCGCTGCTCGACAACGGAGAAACAGCGGCCCTCATCCTCCTCGACCTCTCCCCGGCCTTCAACACTGTCTGCCACCGTACCCTAGTACAACGCCTCAGCAACGTCGGAGTCCAGGAGAAGGCACTGGAATGGATCATCTCCTTCCTCGCCGGAAGGACACAGAGAGTCCATCTCCCTCCGTTCAGATCTGAAGCCACCAAAGTCATCTGCGGCGTCCCTCAGGGCTCCTCGCTCAGTCCAACCCTCTTCAACGTCTACATGAGCCCCCTTGCAGATATCGCACGCCAGCACAACCTCAACATCATCTCCTACGCCGACAACACCCAGCTGATCCTCTCCCTTACCAACGACCCCGCCACCGCCAGAGCCAACCCTCACGAAGGGATGAAAGAGGTAGCCGAATGGATGAAGAACAGCCGCCTGAAACTGAACTCGGACAAGACGGAAGTCCTCATCCTGGGATCCTCACCCGCCACTTGGGACGACTCCTGGTGGCCCCCCGCCCTAGGCAGTGCACCCAAACCATCAGACCACGCACGCAACCTGGGCTTCATCCTGGACTCCTCCCTCTCCATGACCAGACAAGTCAATGCCGTCTCCTCGTCGTGCTTCAACATCCTGCGCATGCTACGTAAGATCTTCCGGTGGATCCCCACCGAGACCAGGAAGACGGTCACCCAGGCCCTCGTCACCAGCCGTCTGGACTACGGCAACTCCCTCTATGCCGGAACCACCGCCAAACTCCAGAAGAGTCTCCAGCGGATCCAGAACACCTCAGCACGACTCATCCTGGACACACCCCGCCGCAGCCACATCTCCGGACACCTGAGAGACCTGCACTGGCTCCCGGTCAACAAGAGAATCACCTTCCGTCTCCTCACCCATGCACACAAAGCCCTACACAACCAAGGCCCAGGATACCTCAACAGCCACCTCAACTTCTACGCTCCCAAACGCCAGCTTCGATCGACCAGCCACGCCCTCACCATCGTCCCCTGCATCCGAAGAGCCACCACAGGGGGACGGTCCTTCTCCTACCTCGCCGCCAAGACATGGAACTCCCTCCCCACCCACCTCCGCCTGACCCAGGACCACCTCGCCTTCAGGAAGCAACTCAAGACCTGGCTGCTCATGCAGTAGCGGACCCCCCTCCCCCAGCACCTTGAGACCCTCTGGGTGAATAGCGCGCTATATAAATGCGATGATTGATTGGATTGATTGAACGTTCCCTTTCGATAGAAAACTATGCTATGATAACAGACTTTATTAGATTTAATACTGCCACTGCCAGTACTAATATAGTTTGGGAAACTT
Organism: Lissotriton vulgaris; assembly: GCF_964263255.1. Taxonomy (NCBI): domain Eukaryota; kingdom Metazoa; phylum Chordata; class Amphibia; order Caudata; family Salamandridae; genus Lissotriton; species Lissotriton vulgaris. The sequence goes on along the minus strand of NC_141696.1, from coordinate 454,484,324 downwards.
TTAAGGCGTGCTTTAGGGGGGAGGTGGTGAGCTATGGTAACTATTGACAGAAGAAAACAAGGCGGAAGATGCAAGGTATTACATTTGTTTATGTAGTACTAGTAACATTTTTTTATTCCTAGACAAAATAGGGAGTGGTGAATATGGCATCTAAAATTATTAAATGTATTTTTCTAGCCATAACACCATCGGCACAGCCATCCACCAGTGCCGGGGCCAGCTCAGATGTGGGCACTCCAGGGTCGGATGCGGTGCCACAGCCAGCAGGAACTGAAGTGGGGGATGCCACAGTAGTGGCGGGCAGTGTAAAGCTATTATATTCCTTACTTATTGAGATTGCAGAGTGGTCTTTCTGCAGGGGTGTATATGTTGTACAGTTCAAGTACACTTTACTGTTAAGAAGACTTACAAATTTAGAACAAAGTTTTTGTCAACCAGGTAGAAGACAGTCACCCTTGACTTCTCATTAGCAATAGCATTAGCGGCAGGAGTTGACCAGTAATGGCCTCCTCTAAATTTGACTTCAACTCACCTGTGAAAGTTTTATCGAGGAGCCAAGTCAGATCAGAGATAAACTTGATGGATGGGATGAACGAAAAGGGAAAGAAGGGTGTAAGGAATGACGAGCGAGTTAAAATTAAGGACTGGCAAAGAATGATACGTGTTTTTGAATGCTGCCCGAGGTGAATGGGAAATGGGAATCTGATGCATGGCCGGTTGAAGGCTGAAGCAAGGATGGGTGGAAGGAGAAAGAAAAGAGGACTGCCTGCGTGGGTGAAACAGAAACTGTATGTGTGCGCAATATATCTTTTAGTTCAAATTCAAATGCAAGTCAAGCATGGATGCATGGCTGGCGTTTTCCAAAATAAAAGAAAAAGGTTACTTATCGGTGAGAAAAAGGAAGGTTTGTCCAGATGAGACATTATGAAGAGTGATTGACATTTGCTTTGAATAGATGGATGCCGGGATGGTATCGCGCTCATAGATAGCATAGGTGTATGTAGACAGAGTCGATGGTCACCAGATGAATAGTGTTACTTTGAAGAGCATGTAACTCCTCACCTCCATGCCAGAGTAGCAAAGCTGAGGAAAGAAGTTGTAATTTTTCAGAATACAGCCATGACTAGTAACAGTAGTTTGCAAGCACAGCATATATCCAGCGATTACGGGGAGTCGGGGACCACTCATTACCTCTGTTAATAATTTTTTTACAACTCTGTCATTAACATTGATGTGTGGCCTATCGGTGTTCAGTCAATCAAAACAAAGCACCTAAAGTCATCCCATATGTAAGCAAATATCCTGTGAAGGGATAGATGATCATATTATCTTCTTCATTTTCCTTTTGTAGTAGTCAGGGGCAGGCCAGGGTAAAAGTTAAATTAATTGAGCAGTGGCACTTGTAACAGAGTATGGCCAGTGCCACCCGTTATAGAAAAGAGGCTTCACCACCTGCATGTACTGGACTGGTAACAGTAACGCAAGTCTGTGTCATCATGGCTTGCGTCTATTTTTCTCGGGTGCAAGTTCACTGCGCTGGCATTTTGCTGGCTTCCACAAGTTTACGCACCAATTTTGCTAAACAAGAGAGAAGAAGAAGACTGGTGTACTGTCTGAGTGTAATGTAGTGAGTCCATATAGTGCTAGTAGAATTCCTGAAACTCCCACTAATGTTAGAGCAGAGGCCGACGAAGTGAGAGGTTAGATAGATACATGCCACAAATGTTATGTACTGTGCTTTCAAGTTGCTAGTGCTACTGTGGTAATCTTAAAGAGCACTGGTTACAGTATGTTTTTATAGATGCTCCTTCCAAACTAACATGGAAGGAGTTGGCTGGACGGGCCCGGCAACGGAAGCTGGAGGCAATTGTCGCCGAATATCGGCGGCTGGTGTCTCAGGAGGAGGAGACACGCAGTTGCCAACATCCACGACAGCTGCATCCTTCTCCACTGCCCCTGGGTCATACGGTAAGCGCAAGTCTTCAGCGGTATGGAGCCGTGGTCAGGCAGCCGCCTGCCACCGCCAAACAGCAAAAGAATCAGCTGCCCCCACAGTACTTAAAGGTGCAAGGCTCGTGTGCACCGCTTGACCCTCAGAGTGTCCAACCTTGAGCAGGAGGTGGCGAGGCAGAAAGCCCTGCTCAAGGACCTCCGGAGAGAGCAGCGTGACCACCTGGCCACAGGACACCACCGGCGGAAGTAGAGGAGAGACTGTCCCTTGCCCCTTTTTTAAAGACTTTTGGGGGGTGAGAATTGGGCGTTGGGGTTTTGGAACTTTTCTTCGGGACATTTCATGGACATTGATTGGGGTTAGGGAGGGGGTTGGGTCGGGTCTTGTGGGATAGTTTATTTTTGTTATTTGTATATTTTTTTATTTTCAACTTAAACATAGCATACACATTTTTACTGTTTTGTGGGGGAAGCAGGGGGGAGTTAACTCAACTGTACGTTTGTTTTCCTGAAACTTAACTAGCTGGTTGATTCAAGTTGTCTAATAGCCCACATTTGTACAAAAGTGCCACTGACAGAGTTAGTGAATTCAATTGTCCTACTACTTCACTAGTACTACAATCAGGCTCTCCTCTCCTCCTACTCCATTATTCTTCCTCCCCCAAAATGCTTATCTTACCTGTGATTCGTGTATGAGAATAGGGCTAGGCACAGGGCTGGCTGCATAGCAAATGGCGAGTAAGGTTGGCTCTTGAATCCTGGACGGATGAAATATCATTGTTGTGGTGGTAGTAGTAGTGGTACACACTGGCAGTAGCAGCATATAAAAAAAAGGAAATGAAACATTGAGTGGCCTGAGCGTAGCATTAGAACGGTACGATAGATAGTACAGTATACAAGAACAGTGCCATAAATTGTAGCCTAAGCAATGCTAAAGTATTCAAAATATAAGTACTAGTTGCGTGGAGTATGGCTACTATAAGAAATAGTACTGAAGGTGAAGGATACAGCAGCGTAAGCATTCGATTCGTCACACGTAGGAGGAGGATGTTGTTGATGATCAATCCACTTGACGGCGCACATGAAATTCTGATTTGATTTGCAAATAGTTACTTATGGGTGTGTGTCAAGCAGAATAAGAATATATCCTCAGATTCCTTCACCAGCCTTGAAATTGATTTTCTGTTGCTTTGACCTTATCCTCCCCAGCAAGTGTGTGGAATTATTGTTGTAATTTAGTCACACCTCAATGAAAACCACACAGCCCAGGGGAAGAGGGTTAGGGTTTGAAAATTGGATGGGAATGTTGTTTTTTAGGAAAGTTTTGTGGAGAGAGGAAAAAACACAGCATTGACAAAGAACAAATGAAGAAAAACAAATCTTTGGATATGAAGATATCCATAAACCTTTTAAGGGACATAAAGGAAGTGCACGTCTACATACATGAAGGTGTTTGCTAAATGGATAGTTAGGTTACTGAAAAGTAGTACATACTACAACTTATTAACTATGAAGAAACAATTTGACAGTACAGGGCTGCAGTAATTACGCAATTTCACTTGCCTGTCTGCCCTCATGTATTAGTACATTAAATTAGTTTTAAAAATAGCAAAGAAACCTATCAAATAGCTGGAGGGATGAATTTGAAGCAGAGAGCAAACAAACGCAGAGTCACACTTATAGAAGTTCACAACAATAACATTATTTAAAAGATAATGAGAAGCGAAGAGGATACAGTAACTGTATGTTGTAGTTGTCCTGTTCAATTTGGGAAGTTGCATGCATCCAGCCATTCCTCTTATTCGCGGTACTCCTCCATTCCATCTGACGCTCCGTCGATCAATCTTGGTGACCAGACAGGTACACTGTCCACTGCCTGCCTGGCGGATGCAGAATCACGGATCACTAATGGTTAGCCTGAGTTAATCGTTTTTCCCATCACACAGGATAAAAGCCGGCCTGTAATTGTGATTGGAAAAATAGGAAGTGATATTATTAAAACACCACGGAGAAACAAATATTAGGTACGGTGTATAGCGCAAAAATAACACTTTCAGTTTCAGAGGCGACAGTATTACATACCAGCATCATTTCTAAAGTGCGTATTCTGAGCCTCCTTTTCAATGATAGTAATTAGCACACAGCAGGCCAGGGCCATGCAGACGGTCAAGGCAGGCACCACTGAGTGAAGCAACCTGATGTAGTATACCTCTTTGACACAGATAGACAAAGCATATCTAATTGTATGCAGCAAGCTACACAGCCGCAATTTACATGAACTGCTGTTTGGACTCTGGCATAACAACACTACACTGGCTCGACCACTCCATACCATGACTAGGCAGACATGTAGTTCTGCTGTAGTTGTTGTTGACTTGTTTACCTGTTTGCCACTCACGAAATGGCCATAGTTTTTCCGTAAACTGACAATAATGATCCACCAATCCCAGTGAGTGACTATAAAGAAAAAAGATATTCGGTAACTTTGATCATCAAGACTCATCATCATCATGGTATATTGGCAAACTCAATGTTGTTCATGCAGACGCAGTCTACACACAAAGTGAATCCAAGGACATTTTGCGTATTAAAAAATGCAACGTAGTGGCCCCTGCAGTAGAAGTACAATTTGAATTAAACAAGGTAAAAAAAACAGAGTAGACTTGAGTTACATTAAGTGTGTAAAATATTAAATAATAACAGAAGACATATGATTAATTTCATTCACAACAAGCAAACAGCAATTGCTTTCATCAGAGCCAGACAGCCAGTGCTGCCCACTGCATGCCATCTCATTTTTTAATTACCTGTTCCACTTTTTGTCCGCATCTTGTTAAGTGAAGGCCCACAGGGCAGCCTCTCATGTCAATTTCAGAAGTAACTGTCAGCAATTAGCATATAGTCAGTAATTCCAGTCCCACTTCTTTTGAGGGGACTTGTCTATGTTATGTGTTATGTTATGTTAAAAAATTTGTACCGCGCACGTACACCGAGACGGTTTCTTGGCGCTCATAACAGACATAACAAACTGAGGCAGGGAGCATTACTCAAAGGCCAACTTAAAAAGGTGAGTTTTCAGGGTTTTTCGGAACAAATCATAAGTAGGGCAGTGACGAAAGGACACAGGGAGGGAATTCCAAAAGGTGGGGCCTAGAAAGGAAAACCGGAGGCCACCGTGTTTTTTTCGGCGAATCGATGGAATGCAAAGAAGATTGTCGGCAGAGGATCGAAGGTTGCGGGATGGGAGATATCGCCTGAGTTTGGAGGAGATGAACTCGGGGGCGTGGTTGTGAAGGGACTTGAATACGGTGCAACCGAGTTTAAAGGAGCACCGTTTGGCCACAGGGAGCCAATGAAGGCTCTTCAGGAGGGGGGAGACATGCTGATGTTTGGGTTGACGAAACACCAGGCGGGCCGCCTGGTTCTGGATTAGCTGGAGTTTTTGAAGCTGGTAGGCGGGAATCCCCGCATACAAGATGTTAGAAAAGTCAACCCTGGAAATGACCAGGGCCAAGATGGTAAGAATAAGTGCCTCTCTGGTTAAGAATCTGCAGATCTTGCGAATCCTGCGCAGCTGGAAGAAGCAGGATGATGTGACTGCAAAGATCTGAGATTTCATAGATAGATCCTCCGAGATGATCACTCCTAGACTTTTCACGGTACTGACTGGACGATGAGGGGCGCCAAGGGAAGATGGCCAAAAGTTGTCATTCCAGGGGTTAGTGGAGCCGCCCACCAGGACGAGTTCCGTTTTGGACGGATACAACTTGAGTTGGCTATGAGCCATCCAGTCAGAAATACGTAGCATTGTGGTTTGGATGTTAAGACGGGAGGTAGGGGAAGTGTCCAGGGGAAAAATCAGTTGCAGATCATCTGCATAGTTGTATATGGTAGCTGGGGAGTGACGAAGGGATGCCAGAAGTGGTTGCATATATAAATTGAAGAGGAGCGGGGAGAGGGCTGAACCTTGGGGAACACCACAGGTGAGGGAGGAGAAAGAGGCGGAGAAAGTGGAGAGGTGGACAGCCTGGGAGCGGCCGTGTAAGAAGGAGCGAACCCACTCAAGGGCGATCCCACGGAAGCAACAGTTTCTTCATTCTGCGTAATCCAGCCATCTGCCTTGACGGAAATGGGTAGGGGGAGTCTGGAGGAGGAGGATAGAGGAAAATGAATGAGTTGTGAACTTGTGAACTTCAGGATTGCAGATAGCGGCACCTTCAATAAGGAAATAAGACGAAGACAGTGCTGCTGATGGATATGTTGTGATTAGAGTTTTGTTGTGGTAAAAGTTGCAAAACAAAGAAAGACACACAGGAGTAAAAGGGAATAAGGAGTCAAGACGAAAAAAAAGGAAGTCAGTTTAAGGTCTAGGTGTCAGAGAAGTAGAGCTCGTCCTCAAACTCGGTGTATTCAGATGGGAGTAGATCAGCTAACACAGAAGAACTTCCGTCACCTAAGTCGGTGTCCTCTTCTTCCTGCGTGGATTCATGTATTTTGTAATCTGGTGGCATGAAGTGCTGATTCATCATGATCATTGTTAAACTCTCCACATTTTTGGGCGAGAGGCGGGTCCTTTTTGAAGATACAATGGCACCAGCAGCACTAAAAACACTTTCAGGGCCAGCTTGGTGATCAGTGCCCATTGACCCCATTTCTCAAACCAATACAGCAATGGGTTGTGATCATTGTAGACCTTTATTGGGTCATCTAGATAGTCCTGCACCATCCACTCAAGGTCATCCCGGGGTGCTGAACTTTGCATACCATCTGATGCCTTTGCATCAACACTGGAACAAGCAAACCCTTGATGAGTTATCCAATCCGCTTCCGACAATATCATGGCTGGGCCTGGTGCAGGTGAGGATGATGATATGGTTGCTGGTGTCGTAACGGCTCTGAGGGAAAGTGACTGCCTTTGGCCACAGAAGGGGAGGACCTTGACATCGGATGGAATACTGATTCAGTAGTACTTCTGCCGGTTCCTTCAATTTTCTGCAGCTATTTATCGAACCGAGTGGCTGACAGAGCTACCCAATGTTTGTATTTTGAAACATCTGCTTCCTTAAAAGGAATGAATTATTTGCTGGCCAGTGCCTTTTTGTACTGTGGATCCAGAATAGAGGCACAAATGTAATGTTGTTCTGTATGTATTTTCTTAAGCCTTTCATTGTCAACTAGGCAGGTTAATAAGCTCTCCGCCAACTGATGTGTCTTGCTTGCCAGCATCACCTTTGAACGTTGAAGACACCTTCTTCAGTTGGTGCTCTAGCATGCACATCAATGGGATAGCTTTGCCCAAAGTACAGTCCTCCCTGCTGACTTCACGCGTGAAGACCTCAAAAGGATGAAGCATGTCTGTCAAGCTTTTAACTAGGTCCTATTCCTCCAACTCTAGCCTCATGTCTTTCATAGTAGAACCCTGTGCAAAGATATACTCATTGATTACCAAGAATTGCTCAAACAGACGCTCAAGCATGTAGAAGGTTGAGTTCCAACGTGTTAACACCTCCTGGATGAGTCCACTGACTGGCACTTCACGGTCACGTTGAATGTTCCTCAGCTGCTTCCGGGCTTTTAAAGAATGGCTGAAATGTGTGCAGATTCTTCAGCAGGTGGTCAGTAACTTGCTGACTTTGTTTTCTTTTTTCAAAAAATCTTGAACAACAATGTTAATACTGTGCGCCAAACACGGCACTCTGAAAGAGCCACCATCATTCATGGCCCTAACTATATTACTGCCATTATCCGTGGAAACATAACCAATCATGCGCTTTCTTGGATCCAGCCATTCAAAGACATTACTATTAAACTCCTCCAAAATGTTTACTGCAGTATGAGATTTCTCCATGGCAAACATGGCTATGTACTTAGACATGTGGATCCAACTGACAGTTGGTCCCATCCCTTAGTGCACACCTACTTGTTCTTGGGTGTGATTCCAAAGAGCTCCACAAAAAATGTCATGGATATGTTTTTCAGATGTGGTTCAATAAAGTTTTATTTAATACATTTTCTTAGAGGTTTTTATGTTCATTTCAAATAATTTTAACCTTTCGAATACATCCGGCGTTAATTCCTCCTATGCATTTCGGGTATAGTGCCCTTCAACAGGGATCATTACTGAGGGAGAAGACAAACAAATTTACTTACATTCTCAATTTCCTAATGTGCCCCTGCTTCTGGAGGAACAAGCATTGTGGGAAGTTGTGCCTCTCCATGCACCGCTCCATGCGCCTCTACTTGCGCCTCTCCATGTGCCTCTCCATGCGCCTCTCCATGCGCCTCTACTTGTGCCTCTACTTGAGCCACACCTTGCGCCACTCCTTGCGCCACTCCTTGCGCCTCTCCTTGTTGCACCTGTGGTTGCAGCTGTGGTTGAACACTCGTCAGATGAGATACACCCTGCATTGATTGGATGCTACTTTCTTGCGAGGAGTAAACACCAAAATCACTGGTCAATGGTGATTGAGCAATTAAAGTTGCTGCCTCTGCCACACTCATGGCCTTGGGCTTAACTTGGCGTGGTGGCACTGAGACCAATGAAGCTGAGGTGCTGCTCACAGCTTGGTCCCCAGCAGGTGTAGTTTTTCTTTCCCTAAAAAAGTGTCTGTGGGCACACCAGTCTCCTTGGTAAGTGCCCGCGCCACTTGCTTCTTTTGCTCCTTCTAACTGGCAGTGGCACTGGCAACTTTCTTGGTAGAGGAGCTATGGCCACCTTTCTTTGGAGCCATCTTTTTCAGATGTCAGAACAGCAGGCGGCAGTTGCACAAGTTGCAGAGTTGTCTGTGGTCACACGTGACGTCACATGACGTTGTGCTGCACACAGCGCAGCAGGACTTCTTCCTGGCACTGATGATCAACGATGAGGATGATTCGTGGTTCTCTTCACCTAAAAGCAAAGGAAGCCAGAGGAACATCAGTTAAACAAATGTTGCATACGTTGTTCTTCAATTAATATTTGCAACTAGGCATTTATTATTATTACAACACACCCAAAAACGGAAAGACCAAAAAGAAAATTTGCAATTATATCTAATCAAAAATGGATGTTTACATTAATAGAAGAGAGACCCCACAGAAAGCCTTGGTCCACTCCATGCACCACTGAGTACCCCTGGGCAATAATGGACGAAAGCAGGGCAGACTCGGTGCAGGCCTATGACACGAAGCACACTGACAGGCTTTAAAATAGCCCCTTGACCCCCACCCACATGGCCAGGCGCTGCCGGGACCAGGCCTCAAAATGGCCCCCACCCACATGGCCAGGCCCCAACACCCCCCCAAAAAATCAAAAAACACACAAAAATCACCTCAATCAAATGCCATCCATGCTGTAAATGATGTTTAAATTCAAGAGACCCCACGGAAAGACTTGGTCCATGCACCACTGACTACCCCTGGGCATAATGGATGAAAGCAGGCCAGACTGGGTGCAGGCCTATGGCACAAAGCACACTGCCTGGCTTCAAAATGGCCCCTTGACCCCCACTCACAAGGCCAGGCCCTGCCTGGACAAGGCCTCGAAATGGCCCCCACCCACATGGCCAAGCCCCAACACCACCCCAACAAATCAAAAAGCACACAACAATCACCACAATCCAATGCCATCCATGCCCCAAATGATGTTTAAATTCAAGAGACCCCACTGAAAGCCTTGGTCCATGCCCCACTGACTATCCCTGGGCATAATGGATGAAAGCAGGGCAGACTGGTTGCAGGCTGATGGCACAAAGAACACTGCCTTGCTTTAAAATGGCCCCTTTACCCCCACCCACATGGCCAGGCCTTGCCTGGACCAGACCTCAAAATGCCCCCACCCACATGGCCAGGCCCCAACACCACCCAAAAAAATCGAAAAACACAGAAGAATCACCACAATCCAATGCCATCCATGCCCTAAATGATGTTTAAATTCAAGAGACCCCACAGAAAGCCTTGGTCCATGCACCGCTGACTACCCCTGGGCATAATGGATGAAAGCGGGGCAGACTGGGTGCAGACAGATGGCACAAAGCACACTGCCTGGCTTCAAAATTGCTCCTTGACCCCAACCCACATGGCCAGGTCTTGCCTGGACCAGGCCTCAAAATGGCCCCCACCCACATGGCCAGGCCCCAACACCACCCCAAAAAATAAAAAAACACCTAAATCAAATGCCATCCATGCCCTACATGATGTTTAAATTTAAGAGACCACACGGAAAGCCTTGGTCCATACACCACTGACTACCCCTGGGCATAATGGATGAAATCAGGGCGGACTGGGTGCAGGCCTATGGAACAAAGCACACTGCCTGGCTTCAGAATGGCTTCTTGACCGCCACGCACATGGCCAAGCCCTGCCTGGACCAGGCCTTAAAATGGCCCCCACCCACATGGTCAGGCCCCAACACCACCCCAATAAATCGAAAAACACACAAAAATCACCACAATCCAATGCCATCCATGCCCTAATTGATGTTTAAATTCAAAAGACCCCACAGAAAGACTTGGTCCATGCCCCACTGACTACCCCTGGGCATAATATATGAAATCAGGGCAGACTGGGTGCAGGCCTATGGCACAAACCACACTGCCTGGCTTCAAAATGGCACCTTGACCCCCACCCACATGACCAGCCCTGCCTGGACCAGGCCTCAAAATGGCCCCCACCCACATATCCAGGCCCCAACACCACCCCAAAAAATCGAAAAACACACAAAAATCACCACAATCCAATGCCATCCATGCCCTAAATGATGTTTAAATTCAAGACACCCCACAGAAAGACTTGGTCCATGCAGCACTGACTACCCCTGGGCTTAATGAATGAAGGCAGGGCAGACTGTATGCAGGCCTATGGCACAAAGCACACTGCCTGGCTTCAAAATGGCCCCTTGACCCCCACCCACATGGCCAGGCCCTGCCTGGACCAGGCCTCAAAATGGCCCCCACCCACATGGCCAGGCCCCAACACCACCCCAACAAATCAAAATACACACAAAAATCACCACAATCCAATGCCATCCATGCCCCAAATGATGTTTAAATTCAAGAGACCCCACAGAAAGCCTTGGTCCATGCCCCACTGACTATCCCTGGGCATAATGGATGAAAGCAGGGCAGACTGGTTGCAGGCTGATGGCACAAAGAACACTGCCTTGCTTTAAAATGGCCCCTTTACCCCCACCCATATGGCCAGGCCTTGCCTGGACCAGACCTCAAAATGGCCCCCACCCACATGGCCAGGCCCCAACACCACCCAAAAAAATCGAAAAACACAGAAGAATCACCACAATCCAATGCCATCCATGCCCTAAATGATGTTTAAATTCAAGAGACCCCACAGAAAGCCTTGGTCCATGCACCGCTGACTACCCCTGGGCATAATGGATGAAAGCGGGGCAGACTGGGTGCAGACAGATGGCACAAAGCACACTGCCTGGCTTCAAAATTGCTCCTTGACCCCAACCCACATGGCCAGGTCTTGCCTAGACCAGGCCTCAAAATGGCCCCCACCCACATGGCCAGGCCCCAACACCACCCCAAAAAATAAAAAAACACCAAAATCAAATGCCATCCATGCCCTACATGATGTTTAAATTTAAGAGACCACACGGAAAGCCTTGGTCCATACACCACTGACTACCCCTGGGCATAATGGATGAAATCAGGGCGGACTGGGTGCAGGCCTATGGAACAAAGCACACTGCCTGGCTTCAGAATGGCTTCTTGACCGCCACGCACATGGCCAAGCCCTGCCTGGACCAGGCCTTAAAATGGCCCCCACCCACATGGTCAGGCCCCAACACCACCCGAATAAATTGAAAAACACACAAAAATCACCACAATCCAATGCCATCCATGCCCTAATTGATGTTTAAATTCAAAAGACCCCACAGAAAGACTTGGTCCATGCCCCACTGACTACCCCTGGGCATAATATATGAAATCAGGGCAGACTGGGTGCAGGCCTATGGCACAAACCACACTGCCTGGCTTCAAAATGGCACCTTGACCCCCACCCACATGACCAGCCCTGCCTGGACCAGGCCTCAAAATGGCCCCCACCCACATATCCAGGCCCCAACACCACCCCAAAAAATCGAAAAACACACAAAAATCACCACAATCCAATGTCATTCATGCCCTAAATGATGTTTAAATTCAAGACACCCCACAGAAAGACTTGGTCCATGCAGCACTGACTACCCCTGGGCTTAATGAATGAAGGCAGGGCAGACTGTATGCAGGCCTATGGCACAAAGCACACTGCCTGGCTTCAAAATTGCCCCTTGACCCCCACCCACATGGCCAGGCCCTGCCTGGACCAGGCCTCAAAATTGCCCCCACCCACATGGCCATCCCCAACAACACCCCAAAAAATAAAAAACACACAAAAATCACTACAATCCAATGCCATCCATGCCCTAACTGATGTTTAAATTCCAGACACCCCACAGAAAGACTTAGTCCGTGCACCACTGACTATCCCTGGGCCTACTGTCTAGTGTGGCTTTACACACACCTCGAAATTAAAAAAAAATCCAAATATAACAGTGAGCTATTCAATTCCATGACATAAATGATATTTATGTTCAACAAAACTCACAGAAACAGTTGTATCATGCACCAATGACTAACCCGTGGCCTACTGGATACTGTGCCTACCCACAATAGATATTTTTCTAAGTTGTGAAAAAGTTTAAAAATTGTAGTTGCAGCAACTGCAATGCCCCAAACAAACAACACCAACTTACTTGTAAAATCTCAAATCCAAAAGTAATCCATAAGCGATCTAAACAAAAAGTCCTCAAATACAAATATCCAGCAGCAGCCACAAAAAGTAATCCTTCCAGCTCCAGATCCAAATGAAAAGTGACCAGGACATGGAAAAAGCACTGGGAGAATCCTGCTTGACAGGAACTGGAAGTTGGAGACTCTGGGGCACTTTCTTCCTCCCACCACAACAAAAATGGACTCCTTGCACAAAAAAGTGCAGCCACATGTCAATCTGAGGAGTTATTTTGATCCAAATCATCAATTTCAGAAGGTTTATGCTGCCTGCGGTAGATTTCTTATGCAGAATTGCAAATTTTGCAAGTTCGGGAAAGCGAGCTGTTCAAATCTCCGGCCCGAAGTCAGCTGCGAGTCGCATCAAGTAAGTAAGTAAGTAAGAAAAATTTACTTTCCCAATTAATTAAAATCATTGCAATATACACACTCATAATTGGCCGTTAAAAAAGACAATTTTCAGATCTGTTAAAAAGTCAGTGAATTTGTGAGATAAAAAAAGAAAAAAAAGTGTCACTTAGGGGGACTAAAACTCAGTCTTGGTCAGATGGTAAGATCAATGAATTAGTTTCTGTGATAAACTTTACATAATGCGTGGCCATCTGAGGTGAATCGCCCCTCATGCATACATCAAGTGCTTCATTGCATGTCGCATCAAACACTTGCAGTGCAAGATGGCAGACCGCTATGATGTACTCGCAATCGAAAAGTCTCGCGCGATCACACAGCCAGATCCAAAATGGCGCTGTGCACGCAAACCGGGAGGAAAAACAACTCGGCGAACTCAGAATCACGGTAAGTCAACGCCGCGCACTCGAGATTATTTTTTTGAAGCACGACCAAGCCAAAAAATCGGCCACCTTGCGAATTGCGAATTTGTTGACAATTTCACGCGATTTGCGGACCGCGAATTTGTCAAAAATTTGCAAATTACGCGAGCAGAACGGATTTTCAACCTACACTTAATCTAAACACATAAGCTTGAGAGAAATCTGAAAAATATATATTTTTATTTTTTTTCTTGCTTGGATGCGCATTCCCGACGCCTTCTAAATAGCACAGCATACATGGTATGATACGCATACCCAACGCGTGCACACTAGAGGTCGCGTTGAGCGCCTTGCTCGGTACACGCATCCTAATTTTTAAGTGCATCCTAATTTTACCGTTAAAAAAAACTCAGGTAGGTGGTGATCACCAGGGCTGGGGGGTCCGACCCCCCATTTAAAAATTTAGTGCGGTAGAGGTGGCTGTCTCCAGGGCTTGTGGGGGGGCTCAAAACCCCCACACAGGTTTTTTATTTTATAAAAAAAAATAAGCCCCAGGGGGACGCGGTCCCTGGGGCTCGGGGGCCTCTCTGGCCCCCTACTACAATAAACACTTTCCCCCTGGGACTTGGCCCCCCTGGGAGCTAATTACAACTAAAGCGAGCTACTGGTTTTTTTTTTATTCACGGGATACGCATATCCTATGTGCATCCCTCGATTTCTTTACAAATAAATATGTTTTTTTGGCCTTGGGAAATTCGATTTCTTCCCACATTAATTCAAAAGCAAACACACGTTTCTATTGCTTGAACATTTGAACCCTCTCCAACTGACATAACTTTGAACCCTAACCCTACCCCTCAAAACACCACCTCATCCTATGTAATTTTCCTTTCAAACAGGTCTTCTTAACCAATAAGAAACATACTTTTAAAAAGAACCATGCACCCTACTTTTTAGTCTATAATGTTCTCAAAAAACCAATCATTTCTCTCCTTTTTTACAAAACTGCATCTCACCCACCATCGTAGAAACACCTTACTTCTCAAACTGCCATTTCATATATAGACAACCTCTGAGTGCATCCAGACCTCCTTTCAAGATGCTTAGACTGTAGATTGTGGGACACAGCTATATTTTCTGGAGCCAAAGGTACGCAGAACACAAAGGATATCACAAAGACCTAGGTTTACCAAATGTAGACATTAACAGGATTGGACAGAGAGGGTTAAAGTGTAACCAATTGAATCCATTGATGAAATCCTTTTTGCATCTTCAACACCCTGACCTCATAATTGTGCATTGTGGTGGCAATGACCTAGGCACTTTGACTGGGGTAGGTCTGGAAATGCTTATGAAAGACACCTTTGGAGAATTGATGTCTCTTTTCCCCCAAACTGCCTTGGTCTATTCTAACATATACCATAGGCAGAAATGGAATTGGTCCAATTAATTTTGTCCACAGATTGAGAAAACTAGGAAACATGTGAATAAATCTGTTTCTGCTTTTCTCCGAGACTATAGAATGGGGTCCATATACCACAACAATCTGTGTTTCAATATGCAAGGCATCTATAGGAGAGATGGTGTACATTTTACAGATGAAGGGAACAGAGTCTTCCTCTTGAATTTTAGACTCTGCATTGGTGCTTACTTATAGGTACTAAAATCTCTCAATAAACACAAGGGCTCTTTTTAGAGCCACCAACATCTAAACACATAAGCCTGATAAATATCTGAAAAATATTTTTCTTTTTCTGGCTTGGATACGCGCAGCATATGTGGTAGGATATGCGTACCCAACGCGTGCACACCAGAGGTCGCGCTTTGTGCCGCGCTGGGTACGCGTATCCTAATTTTACCGTAAAAAATAAATAAATAACCTGCCCTTAATTTAAATATTTAGTGCCCCGGTGAGGTGCCAGGCCCGGGGCTTGGGGGGCCTTTCAGCCCCCCATACATTTACATTTGCTGTGGGGGGCCGTGAGCCCCCCGCACATATACAACCAAAGCCCCAGGGCTGCGAGGGAGGCCCATGACCCCCCCAAATATATTTAAAAAAAGCCCGGGTGGCAGTCCTTGGGGTTGGGGGTGCCCTCTGGGCCCCCCATTATAATAAAGCACATTGCCCCCGGGACTTGGCTCCCCCGGGGGCTAATTAGCACTAAAGTGGGCTTCAGGTTTTTTTTTAATCACGGGATACGCGTATCCTATGCGCATCCCTCGATTTCTTTAAAAAATATATTTTTTGGGCCTTAGGGTTCCTTGTAGGACCCCCTGAGCAGGCCTAGGGCATCAGGGTGTTTCTACCCTGCCCCCTTTTTGCGTTTTGTACCTTTTTTTTTCTTGTGCCTCGGTCCTCTCGAAACACAAGATGGCTGCCAAGACTTCCTAGTTTGGAGTGTTGAGAGACAGTTGACAACCAATTAGCATGCAGCTCGTGTTCGTAAAGCTATGCGCATGATCTTCGGAGGATATGCGAACCCTAGTTCATCCATAGATATATCTATGATTTTACTTTTGATTTTCTCAGGAACTACTGCATGGATTTACACCATTTAACAAAAAGTGTGATCTGTGAACCAAACTCTACCTTTTCGCCAAATTTGGTGTAATGCCGTTCAGCAGTTTGGGCTGTAGCCGTGTCTAAAGGTCCCTATGGAAAATTGCATGGGGAAAACACATTTTGGGATCCCCCTTTTTTCTCAGCCCCCGCTTGATGAATCACCCCAAACATTTCAGGATAGGAGTGGAGCAGAGCAGAGTGGAGCAGAGCGCGCCATCTTCTTGGAGAGTTTCGCGAACATTTATCAAACGGCGCCGAAGTTATTCCAAATAGAATGTTGTGGATTTCGTATGGAAACTAGGTCCTAACTATAACTACCTACTGGTGACCGCCAGTAGGTAATATATATATACATAAATATATAATAATGTGAGGAGTGATCACAGAAAAGATCTCCACGAGCCCACTGATCAAGTTATTAAGTGAAAAAGGGAGGCAAGTTGGACCAAAATAGAATGCAGGGTATAGTACCCATCAATAGCTGCACTATTTGGGTAAATGCAGTTATAGTGCCACAATTGGAAATAGACTGGATAAATGCTACGGAGAACAAACAAACAATGACAGAGATTCATGTATAGTACCTTAAGTCTCATGTAAATACCAAATAGTATATGGTTACAATGTTGGACTACCCAAAATGTCTATCCATCAGCAAATAAGGTACTTCATGAAGTCTAGTGAGAAGGTCTATAGTAAATTGTGTAGGGATTGCTATAGTAGCTAGGAGTAGTGAGGGTTCACTGGAACGTTCCTCCACTCCAGTGCAAATAACTTTAATGTAGGTAAATCAGTTCCATCTTAGATCTCTGCTACATGTGCCTGTGATAAACAAGTTAAACAGAACAAGTATTAGCGACCAGATTCACAATATTCCAAAATATGGTAATCACTTGATATACATTCTTAAAAATAACAACATATATCAAGGCAATAATTGTTACTATGCATATCATGTAGATTTAATTATATATAAGCATGTTAAAAAAGAAAAAAAAATAAGGAAAAGGTGGGGC
Source organism: Lissotriton vulgaris (assembly GCF_964263255.1). NCBI lineage: Eukaryota > Metazoa > Chordata > Amphibia > Caudata > Salamandridae > Lissotriton > Lissotriton vulgaris. The sequence goes on along the minus strand of NC_141696.1, from coordinate 454,467,253 downwards.
CTCAGCGCTTTGCCAAGTGATGTCCCTGTGTCATCTAAACTGTTTTAAGGATGAGAATGTGTCTCCTTATCTAAATTCAACCCATTCCAGGAATTTAGCCTGCAGGATGAACAGGGATTTTAACTTATGTAGGGGAACCTGCCAGTTGCCCCATCTAGGGTTGAGGCTCACTGAGTCAAGGCCAAAATATCTGGCTTGTGTCCAGTCTCCATTATGCTTTTTGGGAAGGTGTTTACCTGTGCTGTCGCTGTGATTGTTATTGGTAATGGCCCTCCAGTGCTCAAAATGCACTTCTTAATTCAAAATGTAGTGGAGCCACTATACTGCTGGCGACAAGGACATACAGTGGTGTAACCCACATAATACGAACTGCAGGTAATGAATTTGGAAATCTTCCATTGGGAATTTACCCTGTCTAGCGTTACTACGGACACATTACTTCTATACCTGCAGGCCTTGCAGTTGCCGCACCTACGGAAACCCTTAGTTTGTTTGGGCTAGTTGGTTTCTGTAGTCTGGGGTTGCTATGTACTACTAGGTATTTAAGAGAGGTACTCCTGTAGGTCATTGATAGATTAAGACCTACTTTGTTTCTTAGAATGGGATCCTGCCTAAGGCTAACCCATCTGGATTTCAGGATTTTATGGAGCTGGTCTGCTTGGCTGCTGAATTTTCTTATCAAACAAATGGGTTCTTGTGTAGCTTATATGGGGATTCTTCCTAGGGATTGTCTCAAATAGGGTCTCACTTCTTGACTATTTCTCCACTTGCGCTTTGCCAGTTTGAGGGCTTTGTGAGAGTACCCTCTCTCTCTGAACCTCTCCATCATGTCATGTTAGGTTCGCTCATAGCTAGTGGTAGAGCTGCAATTTTGTTTGGCCATTACAGGTTTGCTGTAAAGTACGTCCCATCTGGAGGTAGATGGGTGGCAACTGGTGGTGTGTAATATCGAATTGTCAGTGGTTTCCTTCCTGAAGAGATAGGTATGGATGGTACCATCATTGACTATGAGCCTGAGGTCTAAGAAATCATTCATCTCTTTGCTGCAGTGCCTAGTAAATCTCAGTTTTACAGAATTGCGATTCAGTGTATCTATACATTTGTTTAGTTCCAATTCCATCCCCTTCCAGACAAAGAAAATATCATCAATGTACCTCAGCCTTTTGGTTACATTGAAGATCCATGGTTCGGTTCTATCATTCCATAGCACCTGCTTCTCCCACCAGCCCACCATGAGATAGGCGTAGCTTGGGGCGAAGCAGGTTCTCATGGAAGTCCCTTGTAGTTGTTTGAAATGCTCTTCTCAAAGATAAAGACATTTTCTCTCAGGAAAATCTCAATAATTTCTAAAAGCATGCATGTATGTTCTAGATATTGTATATTGCATGTCCTCAGGAAGACATGCAGTATAATATTGGATTCAAGGGGACTTATTCTCCCAACTTAAAATGTCCACAGGGTGTGTTTACACAGTTGTGAAGGGAGGGGATGGGCCTGAGGTGATGAGTGCAAAGACGCCCTGTGGCTCATTTTGAGTTGGGGAAACAATTCCCCTTCAATCCTGAGGGACCCTGGGGGGCCAACTAGTCCACCAGGAGCTTCCAGTAAGCGCCACTGCCCTGCAATGCAGAGAGGTGGTCTAGGCCGTGCCCTTTGTTACATCTCTCTGCAACTCAGCTCTTCGGTGCTTACTGAAGGTACCTAGTGGGCTAGTTGGACCCTAGGGACCCTCAGGTTTCAAGGGGACTTAATCTTCCAACTTAAAATGGCGGGCGCGTTTACACAGTAGGGAAGGGAGGGGACAGGGCCTGAGGTGACGTGTGCAAACACGCGCTGTGGCGTGTTTTAAGAGGTAGTTTTAACCCCCTGCCCTATTATATACTAGGGGCTTACAGAGGAGGTCTTGCTAATTACAGGGAGACCCCAATGCATAGTATTCCCTAGTGTATGTAGGTGTTTTCACTGTATTATAAGTGTCTTTTAACATAGCACTGGCCCTAGAACTGGTTAGTCAGTTAGTTACCACCAGTAACTGACTCTAGATCTACACACACATCTAAACACTTACCTATAGATTCACTCATACATACTGACAAAGATCAATGGAACACTATCAAATATACTTATAGACCTATATAGACATTAAACACTAGCACACATACTATTTACTTATGCAGTTATCCTACTCACTTATGCAAACAATTGATCATACTTATAGTCACTCAGCTACACATATACAAACACCACTTCATTTATTCATATAGATAGTAACTCATACTTAGTGTGTTATGAAATCACTATTACAAGTATACAGTTATCTATACAGTCACTCATGCAATCAATGAGTGAATATTATGTATACTTATTTATATACAACAACTGTCACATACACTGCCTTTTATTTTTTCTACTTTGTTGGACATGTACCATTGAGAAATACATTTTTTCTCATCACCAAACCCATAAGGATTTTCACTCACCCAAGCAACTATTATAACAAGTAGTCTTAACCTCATATACGAACTGAATTAACTATTCACATATCTTTTGGCAGTCACAGATCCCCCACCGAACCACACATACATAAACTCTCCCATACAAATAATCAGTTAACTAATCAATAACTAATATAGACTTTCACATAGCTAGTAATCAACTGGTGCAGCAGTTTACAGAACAACTGATAAAGTAATACAGATATTCACACAGTTTAGTCACTAGCCAATATATTTAGTGAGACACTATAAATTACTAAAGTAAACAATCAAAAACACTGCTACTAAATCCTCTATCCAGATATTTAGATATCCTCTGATTCTTCAATGCAGATTGGTGTGTATATATGATACTTATTTAAATAACAAGAGTTTGGAGTTCTGGACTTTTTGGTTCCGTCCAGAGGTGTCAGGGAACAACACCCAAAGACCCCGGAGTTCCACCTGCCTTGGTGCACAAATGAACAGAAACACGGGCTTCTCGATGGTGGCGTCAAAGACCAAAGGTTTATTACTGCAGGGACACAGAAGTCACAGATACTACACACGGGCAGTAACCAGGAGCCTGTTCAATTTGTACAAAGCGGGTTGCTCCTTATATACTAAATTTTAAGCTGGGGGCGAATTCTTTACATGTAATACATTCCCAAAACCTTTGTGTCTAAAACAATAAATATTTGGCGGTACACAGGAACCGTCGATAATATCTGAGGCCAAACATTGCGAAGAGAGGGGTTCCCACTAGTTTGTCACAATTCCCTGTCAATATTGCATTCAGGACCCGGACCGCCTCATCGTAAAGTTCGTTACCTCCCCCTAATAAAGATTCAGAAAGAAAGAAACAGAGCCAGGTGTGGAAGATAGAAAAGTGGGATAAGGGATGTTTGTGGGTTGTAAATGGGCAAGGCTACCGGCTTCGGCCGCCTAATCATGATCAGGACAATGGACACGAAGACCCGTTTGGCAGGACTGGCCTCGGGCAGAGGAGGTAGCCTTTGTCGAGTCATGCAGCTACAGCGTGATCTGGTTTAAGGTGCACGTGTCATGAAAGAGGTGAATCTCCGGCTAAGGTTACGTGTCCTTAATCGAAATGAAGTGATCAGAGGCTATTGCATATGTGAGGGCAAGAAACACAAGATGGCGGCCATGATCTAAGATGGATGCCGTGGGTAGATCAGAAATGTGTATATAAAAGGAGAGCTCTTGCTCGTAGCATAGCGAAAACACCAGGATATACTAAATGGATCATTTGCGGTTCGCTGATACCAATATTATGTATTTCCGACAAACTTGAAAACACGGGTTCAAATCGTCACGGAACCGTCACGGAACCTCAGACCCTCCTTTTGCCCTTACATAGGCAATTACTCAGTCTATGTCAGAATCTAGTTCTATGCTCATCAGGTCAGTGACATGCTGTTGTATCATCATCCTTTCTCGTGTCTTTTCTCCAAACTTAGGTGGCTTTCTGAGACAAGTTGCAGCACAAAGACTACACAGAGCAGGACCACATTGGATAATCAGACAACATGAGAATAGGAACACTAAGATGACACCAATGACCATTAGAACCTTCCATCCCCACGCTGATATCAGAGTCCAAAACCACTCCATGAAGGACCAGTTTCCCTTGTCTACATGTATGGAGTCTGAAATCTTGTGCAACTTAGAGATCGCCTCATAGACTGTTGGAGCATTATTAGGAATAAAGACACAGCAGCTCGATTGGATCATTCTGCATACCCCACCTCGATCTGCAAGTATAACGTCTAGAACCATACGGTTCTGCAACGTCATGAGCCTATCCGCCTGAAGCTCAGCTGTCAGATTGCTAAGGGCACCAGCAGTTTCGGTAATAGTAGATTCAACTACCCGTGTTAGCTGACGTATGTTTCTACTATTAGCCATAGGCCCCCAGAACGGAAGGAAGCCTTTGAAGAAGTCTCCAGCTTCCTGACCAGCGGTATCTTCCTTGCTGAAGACACCTCTCGCTACTCTGGTTCTGTGGTAATCAGATGAAGCAGTGTATGTCGGAGGCAACAATCGAGCAATATAACATGATCCTGAAAAGTCGGCAGGCAACCATGTATAAGCTCTGTCTCGACAAATGAAGTAGGTACCCCTAGCAGTAAGAAAGGCAGGGGAAGAGTTAGCCGGAAACACGTAAGTCTCTACGCACTCACTCCTCCCTAGCTGAGCTCTCGGATTTCTCCCATTACCTTGCAAACAGACCTGACCTCGGTGAGGTACGACCCAGATTGGAGTTGAGCTTTTACGCTTGCTTTCTCCTAAACTAAGGCGATACTCTGAAGTATTCCAACTTAAATATACTCGCAATTCGTCTCTAGGGTAAGATGGAGTATTATTGACGTCCTTGACCATGTCAATAATTCCCTGGACTAAGGCTTTGTTGGCAGAGTTATATTTAGTGGAACGCGGTGGACGTGGAGGATAGGTTTCAAGGGCATAAGCAAAGATGGTTTGGAAGGCCTGAAATGATCCATTATAGCTGTAAGGCAAAACCAGATAGGGAATACCTTTATCCATAGTGTGGGGTATCAAGCCACACACCCAGCAGTCTGTAGTGTTAACTACCAGTTGGTGTTGGTGTAAGAGCTGTACAAAAGTGTTGTTGGTGAACTCTGAGCGTCTGGCTTGCTCATGTTCCGGAAACGAGTGAAAAGAGTGTATAGAAGAAACAGTAGAAATAGCAGGATCAAGGGGAGGTACTGTAGAAACTGGCACAAAAATTAAATTTATACTAAAGACGATTCCACCCACCAATGTTGCTAAAACAATCAAAAATGTAATGGCACATTGCATCAAAAAGCATCTGCTATGAAGAATTCTATTAAGTCTGTTTCTGCGAACATAAATCACATTCTCTCGTTGCAGCGCAGGAAGCTCCATCTTCTACAATCCGCTCGCGACCACTGATGATGTGTACGTAGATGAAAATGCCTCTATCAGCCCTGGGAGTTCCCAGAACCAACAGAAAGATCGACCTTGTGTCAGACCCCTGCAAATTCAAACTAGGCACACAGCCACGACCCTACGGCTACCCAGACGGCAAGGCAATTTTAAAAACAATAAACAATAGCAAACTTCCTGGCTGAAGGCAAAGGTTCAATATATATCAAAATCACAATATGCAGTTGCCTGCTTTATTTGTCCATTTTATGGCTTCTTAGGTTATATCTCTGCTTCGCTGGTACTGTCTGATCGGAAAATAGGGTATCACTAGCAGCTGTTGCAGAGTTTAAGTTCGCAGATAGCAAAGTTTCTTCTGATGCTGGAGACAAATGTTCAGTGTTAAAAGGAGTCTTTTCAGGAGGAGAGTCGGATTTTGAAGTGTCAGTAATCAATTCGGCATCGCTGAAAGAGATGAACTTCGGTGTGCTTTCAGATTCGGAGGCACCAATTCCCTTTTTCACCCAGTCGTCGTAAGGGAGCGGCAAAGGAACACGCTTAACATGAGATGCGTGTATCCAGTGCTTACGGCCAGCTACACGAACTGCTGTCCTCGTTGCCAGTAAGATCTGAAAAGGCCCCACAAATCTCGGCTGAAGGTTCTTCGTCCTCGCGAAGTTCTTGATGACAACCAGATCTCCTGGTTTCAGCTGATGCCCTGGACTCTCCGGAGGTTTTGGCAAAGCATCGAAAACCTGTTGATGAATAAGACTCAATTTAGCAGTCAAGTCGTAAAGGTAGTCTATCAACATAGGATATTCTATGGAGCAAAATTCTTTAGGCCTTGGTACACCCCAGATATTTGCCGGGCGACCAAAGACTATCTCGTAAGGACTAAGCCCTATTCTAGAATGTACTGTTGCTCTCGTTGATAACAAGGCCAAAGGAAGTGCGTCTGGCCAGGCTAAACCTGTGGATGCTTGTATTTTGGCTATTTTCAGCTTGAGGGTGCCATTGTAACCCTCGACTAAACCAGCAGACTGGGGATGGTTTGCACTGTGAAATTTCTGTTTCAATCCTAGGCCGGCACACACACTCTGCATAACTTTCCCTATAAACTCACTTCCGTTATCTGACCATAAAATCCGTGGCATTCCATATCTAGGAAAAAATTCTTTGAGAAGAATTTTGGCAGTTGATAGGGCAGTATTGTCCTTCAATGGATATGCTTCTATCCACCTGGAAAAAGCACAGACTACCACCAGGACATACTTCAAATTATTGCAGCGCTCCATGTGAATGAAGTCTAACTGAATCACTTCAAAGGGGCAGGAAGGAGGAGCAAAATGACCAGCTGGAGTTGGAGTTCCCTTGCCAGGATTATGCATCAAACATACCATACAATTTTTCACCACTCTCTCTGCACACTTACTGATTCCCTCATTCTTCCAGACCGGAGCTAACATCTTACATATCCCTTTAGAACTTATATGCGCTACTCCATGCGCCATCGTCACTACTGCAAGCACATACGCATCGGGCAACATCCAACGCTGCTGTTCTGTCAAATCAATCCAACATCCATTCGAGTCCAACTTGCCCGTACTTTCTTTCCATACACGTTTCTCTTCCTCAGTTGCTTCTTTCTGAATTTCTTTCACACTTTCCATAGTATCCTCACACATTCCAGACTCAGCAATCCATCTTGCAGACGTAGCAACATACATTCTGCTCATCGTGTCTCTAGCTGTCTGTTTAGCAATTTCGTCAGCAAAAGCATTCCCTCGACCAACATCATCCGTGATTGCTTTATGAGCACTGCACTTTACAATCGCAACTTCAGTCGGCAAGGTTAGAGATTCCAACAAGTCGTTAACTAGCTGACCATGTTGGATCTTAGTCCCATGGGACGTAATGAAACCTCTTTCTCTCCACAACCGGCCAAAACTATGGGCCACGCCAAATGCGTACTGACTATCTGTAAACACATTCACTCTTTTTCCTTCAGCTAAAACACACGCTCTCGTTAGAGCTATCAATTCTGCAGCTTGGGCAGAATTCTGACTCACTCTTGCAGCCTCCACAATCGTCTTCAAAGTTGTTACTGCGTAAGCAGCAGTTACATCACCATTCTCCAATTTAAAACATGACCCGTCCACATACAGCGTACCATCCGGATCTGATAGCGGAGTATCTTTTAAATCAATGCGTCCTTTTGTCTCTTCCTCCGTTTTGAAACAGCAATCATGTGGCTCGGAATCACTCGACTCTTGATCAGTCGGCAACAATGTTGCTGGATTCAATACATTGCATCTTTTGATCTGAATATGACTCGCTAGTAATGTCAGCTCGTAACCAGATAATCTCGCACTAGTAAGATGTTGTGTCTTCGTTCGGTTCATGAGTGTATCCACTGCATGAGGAACCATGACCACTAGCATGTTATTCATCACCAAACCAGCAGATTGTCGAATGGAAGCTGCAGCTGCCGCTGTAGCTCTCAAACAACTAGGCAACGCTCTAGCTACCGGATCTAGTGTTGATGAAAAATACGCACAAGGGCGTTGTTTATCACCAAACTTCTGTGTCAGAACACTTAACGCGCACCCTTCTCTTTCGTGAACGTAGAGCGTGAATGGCTTACTGTAATCGGGTGTACCCAATACAGGAGCTGAACACAATGCTTTTCATAATTCAGTAAAACTCTCTTGGCATTCATCAGACCATGGCACCGGACTCGGAACATTTTTCCCAGTCAAAGCTACCAATGGTTTCGCTAAAAGAGAAAAATTTGGGATCCACTGCCTACAGTAAGAGGTAATACCTAGAAAGGCACGTACTTCTCTCTGTGTGCGTGGAACACTCATCTGCGTAATTGCTTTTATTCTTTCTGGGGTCAACTTCCTTCCCTCCTTTGACAAGAGATGACCTAGGTAGGTCACTTCTTGGCAGCAGTATTGCATTTTGGAAGGTGACACCTTGTGATTCAATTTAGACAAATGATGTAATAGGGAAATTGTAGCTGCTTTGCAAGTTTCCTTGTCATCGGCAGCCACTAGAAGATCGTCTACGTACTGTACTAGGGCAGAACCTGGAGGAAGGACAAAGGAATCTAACTGGCTTTTTAATGCTTGACTGTAAATGGATGGGCTCTCACAATAGCCTTGTGGAGCGCGTTTAAATCTGAAACTGCGACCTCCTAGACAGAAGCCGAAAATATCCCTACTTTCTTCGGCTATCGGAATGCTGAAAAAGGCATTCTTTAGGTCAATAACTGAGAACCATGTGGCTGTGGCAGGAATCAATGTTAACAAGGCAGTAATGTCTGGCACCACAGGAAACTGTGGGACTACAATCTTATTAACTTCTCTAAGGTCTATGACAAACCTGTACACTGGGGGTTTTGTAGGATCAGTTCGCTTCAGAATCGGCAATACAGGACTGTTACAGACATTTCCTCTAGTTTCTTCAACCACACCTTTCTTAATCAAATCTTGCACAATCAATAAAAGTGCACGCTCTCCTTCACTAGATATTTTATATTGGGGGATTCTTGGAAATTTTACATTTGTTTTCAAAGTTACCACATACGGTGGAATTTCTAGGAGACCTACATCATTAAGACCAGTCGCCCAAAGAGAATCAGGGAGTGAATGTAGCTCTGGCGGGAGTGCGTCCATTGACAAGTACATCGGAGAGGTGATATTTTTACCCAATGTAAGCTGTACTCCTTCCGGAGAACAGTACAATGTCGCATATAGTCGTTTTAACAAATCTAAACCAAGCAGATTTTCATTACAACCTGTCGTCAAAATCAGGGGTGCTTTCAATTGGCATGGTCCAACAGAAATAGACAAAGGACCAGATATCGGGTTGTAAACAGGGGCGCCTGAAAAACCTACGGAAACATTTGTTGAGCCGGACAAAGGTGCGCCAGGGAGTTTCGCATGAATGATAGAACTTTTTGCGGCACCAGTATCCAACAGAAACGGTTCGACTACACCTGATGTTGCTACTGCGACATAAGGCCCACTCTGATCCACTGGAACTGATACTACTCCCTCTCTCTGTCCATTGCTGTACTAGTACCCATTTTGCTGAAAATCCTCATCTACTTCATTATAGTCCTCAACAAGGTACTGTTGAGATCTATTTTGCTGAGCAGATTGTCCATTTCGTTGATCAAAGTGATTGGAGGGACGATCATTCGTTTGTGGAGGCATAGCACCTCGTCCTCGACCTCTAGAATTCTGCACAAAACCACCACGACCTCTCTGAGCTGCTGCTGCATTATTTTGCGCTAAGATCGGACATTCATTTTTATAATGACCCTCTTTTTTACAGTACGCACACTGATTCCACTGGTATTGAGGTCTCGATGAGCCATAATCTGTCCTTTGGTACGAACCTTGCTGCGTATTAGTCTGATTCGTACGAGGCGGATACGCCTGCTGCAAAAGAACTTTAGTTTTTAAATCTTTCGTTTTCTTCTCTGATTTTTCCTTTTCCTCTTTATCCCTATTTTCATAGTACTGTGCAGTCGCAAGTATTTGCGCTGTCGTAGATACAGCCCAAGCACTTTCTGAGTCTTTTAATTTATTGCATAATTCGGGTAACAAATTATGCACAAATTTATCGACAAACAGTCTTTGCCCTCCTTCTGTACTCATGTCCTGACCACTATGATCTACAAAAGTCTCTTCAAACCTCGTGAAGAAGTCGGAGACACTTTCGTCTTTCTTCTGCCTGCATGCTGACAGCTTGTCCCAATTTACACGCAATGCTGGCATCAGAGTCTTCATTAGATCAATTATTCTACCTGGAAGATTAGCGATTAGAGGTTCGGGTTTCGCACCACCTATTTGCTGACCATCTGCTGCAGTGATAGCTGCCCAATCACCACCTAAGGCAGCTTGATGATCCTCTCTACGAATTTTAGCCCACACTGGTTGCGGAACTACGTTACCAAACAACATATCGATGTCGGCTAAATTCATTATACAAGCCTCAACTGTCTGTGTTAATTCCTTGTAATATCCGGCTGGATTTTTACGTGGATCTGGCAAGGCCTGTTTCACCGCTAACACTTCAGCTCGCTTCCATGGAATGTGTATCCACACTCGTTGGAACTGTGCTGCAGCAGCTGCAATTCCTGCATTATCATCACGTTGTATTGCTTCGCGCCAGATTGGAGGAACCTCCCTCATAGGATATTGGCGACTTAGCTTCATTTTACCTTTTTCTAAGTCTCTCGGTGAACGAAGAGATGGATCATTCCTAAAACTTAAAATAAGTTCCATCGCTTCCTTTATATTCTCACCCACTATCATTCCAGCAGCGAACTCTTTTTGAACTCTAATTAAATCTTCCAAATCTGATTCGACATCATCTTCTTCTATTTCCTCACGTAACAACGAGCACATCTCATCAAAGACGTACCGTTGCGTTGGTTCCTTCCATTGCATAAATGTGTCTAACACATCTCTCGTACTATATCTTCTACTCTTCGAAATCCATCTGAGAGCCGTGGAATCCAAAATTCCCCGTTCCTCAGTACTTGGAAGCTGACTCCGTCTCTGAACAGAGTCAGGATTAGGAGTCTTAATTAAAGTTTTATATAAAGGAGACAGCATATTAGTAACAGAATCAGTGATTCTTCGACGAACAGAAAGTGGAGTTAGCACACTCGCAGACGTAGAGAACGCAGTAGAGGTAGGAATAGATAACGGAACAGTAGGAGTATTGAGAAAAATAGTTTGTGGAGCAGTAGGTACAGAAGTAGGTATAGAAACTGGCAGTGCAGGAAGAGGAGGAGCTGTAGGAACATTCACATTCATCACAGGAGGTACAGGAACTTGATTCTGAGGGACAGGAGCAGGAACACCAGGTTGACCAGCAACCGGCAATTGAACATTCGGGACAAGTGGAGCCGTAGCACCTTGTGCATACGGTGGAGGTGACCTTAACAGATAAGATAGCAGAGGATCGTTTTCGGAATCCTCCAGTATCTTAGCCATTTTCGATGGCAAGGCAGGATAGCACTTGTCAATCGCTAGGTTATGCTCTCTAATTGCTACATCTATGGCTTTCTCACACTCGTTAGCCTGCAACTGTTTAGCCGCTTGCTCTAGAGTTAACTCTTCTTGTTCTTTCTGTTCTTTCTTCAACCTTTTCATTTCTCTCTCTTTGGATTCTTTTCGCCAGTAACGGAAAGAATCAAACATTGCCGGCCGGGCTTTCTTCTTGAACAATTTCGCTTCTAAGTTGTCGAGAATCTCTGGTTCAAAACTACCATGCAGTGGCCAACTAAGGACACCATCCTTCTTACAATAACGGACCCATACCTCATTATAAGATATAGGACCCACGCCATGCTTACAATATAAATCATATAGGGGAGTCCCAATCGGAGGAACCAGACATGAGTCCTCCAATCGTGAGTCACGGTTGCAACCAAAACAAGACAACATTTTCCGACTTACCATTTTTAGTCCGGAACACAAAACAAATAAAACACGGAACAAATATGTGCACTCGAACCAAGAACTTAGGCCTACCAAAACGAACTGATGTATCGATACCCAAACTAAACCAAATAGATTATTGTAACTAGAACAACCAGTGATAATCTTACAAAACCAAACCAAACCAAGAACCGATCAAGGATTTCAACAATCCTCACAAAAGTAACCAGCTAGCTATCACTAAATACTTAACTGAGTCACTGAAGACGTCACCAAGGAGAAACCCGTCACGTTTTGCTGTACTAAGGACTGCACCTCGGGTCCAAGACAGGGCGACGGTCAAGGCAACGGCCCACTGCAGCCGTCCTGAACGGGAAACCCTCGTGGAAGAGAACTTCGGGCCACTTTTGCGATATGCCGGGATCGATGAAGTGGGGCGCCTCCCTCAGGAATCTTCACACGAAGCTTCTCGAACTCTTCAGGCTTTTGGACCGGTACCGAATGACGTCGCCCCACGTGGGCGCCAATTGGAGTTCTGGACTTTTTGGTTCCGTCCAGAGGTGTCAGGGAACAACACCCAAAGACCCCGGAGTTCCACCTGCCTTGGTGCACAAATGAACAGAAACACGGGCTTCTCGATGGTGGCGTCAAAGACCAAAGGTTTATTACTGCAGGGACACAGAAGTCACAGATACTACACACGGGCAGTAACCAGGAGCCTGTTCAATTTGTACAAAGCGGGTTGCTCCTTATATACTAAATTTTAAGCTGGGGGCGAATTCTTTACATGTAATACATTCCCAAAACCTTTGTGTCTAAAACAATAAATATTTGGCGTTACACAGGAACCGTCGATAATATCTGAGGCCAAACATTGTGAAGAGAGGGGTTCCCACTAGTTTGTCACAATTCCCTGTCAATATTGCATTCAGGACCCGGACCGCCTCATCGTAAAGTTCGTTACCTCCCCCTAATAAAGATTCAGAAAGAAAGAAACAGAGCCAGGTGTGGAAGATAGAAAAGTGGGATAAGGGATGTTTGTGGGTTGTAAATGGGCAAGGCTACCGGCTTCGGCCGCCTAATCATGATCAGGACAATGGACACGAAGACCAGTTTGGCAGGACTGGCCTCGGGCAGAGGAGGTAGCCTTTGTCGAGTCATGCAGCTACAGCGTGATCTGGTTTAAGGTGCACGTGTCATGAAAGAGGTGAATCTCCGGCTAAGGTTACGTGTCCTTAATCGAAATGAAGTGATCAGAGGCTATTGCATATGTGAGGGCAAGAAACACAAGATGGCGGCCATGATCTAAGATGGATGCCGTGGGTAGATCAGAAATGTGTATATAAAAGGAGAGCTCTTGCTCGTAGCATAGCGAAAACACCAGGATATACTAAATGGATCATTTGCGGTTCGCTGATACCAATATTATGTATTTCCGACAAACTTGAAAACACGGGTTCAAATGGTCACGGAACCGTCACGGAACCTCAAGTTCAACATATCTATGACCTCATACGCCAATGATACCCAGTTAGTGATATCATTAGACTCAAAAACAATACAGACTGATAGAAGCTGTCACCTTGCTTGATAAAAGTCAAAGACTGGATGAGAAAAAGCTGCATAAAGCTAAATGGAGAAAAAACAGAGATTCTATATTTATGGAACAAACTGATACCGAGCCCTTTGTTAGCCTGGCCAGAGAGCTTAGGTAAGATACCTATGGCAGCAGATATTATTAAAAGCCTAGGATTCTAGTTAGAATCCGATCTATCTATGCGGACACAAGCCACTAAGGTAGCAGCTATATGTCTTGGCCTACTAAGAAGCATCAGGAAAATCCTGGACAGAGTGCCAACTCACTTAAGGAAGACAGTGATCCATTCTCTAGTCACTTCCTGACTGGATTATGGAAACTCACTGTTCCTTGGTGCTCTTGATGCACCTAAAGAGGCTACACGAAGCTGCAGACGGTACAAAATGCAGAGGCTAGACTGCTATGTAACATCCCCAAATGGGAGCCGGTAAAAAAACACCTAGTTAATTTTTCATTGGCTCCCAATAGGGGCAAGAATAAAATTGAAAACATTAATCATCACATACAGTGCACGTCATGACAAAGGTCCAGGGAAGATCAAGAATCTTATTTCGCCATGCATACCACGCAGACAGCTGCGGTCCATTACAGCAGATCGCCTCATACAAACAAAGGTCAAAAGAGAAAGATGGGGCGGTAGAGCTTTTTCACATCTAGCTCTCAAACTTTGGAAATCCATTCCGTCAGAATGTAGAAAACTCGACAATGAATTGCAATTTCGGAAGCAAATTAAAACGTGGCTATTCAGACAATATCTTTGAACTTTCCACTCTACTCTTGTAACTGATCATTAGTGCTGGGAAACCCTAGGGCAGCCATGCGCACTATAAATCCGCCATAATAATAATAATATTAATAACAAACCAAACCACATTTATAGGATGATGTCATCAGTGATATCATCAGTGATGTCATTTGAGATGTCATCAGTGATGTCATCAGTGATGTCACAGACCATGTCATGAATGATGTAATATAAGACATCATCAACAGTGGATTGCGGGCGCGAGAGTTACAGTAAGTACAACTAACTATAACAGAGGAATTTAAATGGTTTTGTATGAGTGAAATGCCCAGCTAACTTAACTATAACACCCCTGAAACCTATTATTTTGTTCAATGAATTTCTAAGGTTTTTTAAATGATAATTCCTACCTATAACCTGCCTGAAACCAATGGTTTTTCAGTGAATATATCTATCTATCTATATATATATATATATATACCTCCAAAGCAGTTCCTTTTCGGGAGATAGTGCAGCGCTCACGCATGTGCGGTATCCTGCGGCAGAACCAAGCCGCTATTATCCTCAAAACTTTCTCCCAGCACGGGAAAAACGGGTCGCACAGCCAACTTTGGATTTAAACAGCAATCCTTTTTATTTTATTCATTTCCAAGGGCAACAGGCGCAGAGATCTACGCGTTTCGGTGTCACTCCACCTTGTTCACGATCACTGGGTTTGCCCCACCCACAAACATTTAACCACAACAATTTTTTTTTACTTTTTTTCAAAAACAATTGTGTTTCCTGTCACATGGTGTGCTAAGGATTGTGGTCCTTGTAGTTTTTGCGAAATTTTGACAAAAACTTTTTGTGAAAAATAGTGCACCCAAATTAATAATTAAATTAAAGCTTTCAAAATTAAATGCATTTTAGTCATGTGCCTTCCAATAGGCTTAGAATATCCATCTTTGATTTGCCTTCCAATAGGCTGACTATTACTGATTACTGACACTTGTCCTTGCGTAGTTGATTCATTTCAGTCTGTTCATAGGTGCACATACAACTCCTCCGATTGGTTCAACCCATTCGGGTGCAGGGTCCTCAGGTTAATGATGAATTTAGATTCAGCTTGTCGCAATTTTTTCGCTTGATCACCCCCCGCTCACCTTTAAATATTGTTTGAATGCCATAAAATTTCAGTTTTTGCCAATCACCCTGGTGTGCTAGTTCCATATGTTTGGCTATGGCATTTGAGCGGTCCTTGTGAATTGTAGCCCTCATGTGTTGCAAGATTCGGTTCTTCAATTCAACAGTTGTGCTGCCCACATATTGCATGGGGCAAGGGCACTCCACAACATATACAGTGAATGGTGTCTTGCACGTTATACATTGTCTGATTTTCCATTTCTTTTTGTTAGCCAAAGTGATAATTCAGGATCGCAGTGCATATGAAAAGGAAGCAAATCGGCAGCAATCCTACTGGCTGATCTCAATGGATGTGATTGGTTTGTATACCAATATTGATAATGACATGGGTGTGAAAGCATGCAACTTCTTCTTAAAAGAAAGAACTTTGGAATTTAACAACCACAACAAAATGTTGGAAGAAATGTTGACAATTTGCCTGGAACAAAACATCTTCACCTTTGGTGGTGAAATCTACAAACAACGGAGCGGGACGGCTATGGGTTTTTCCTTCAGTCCATCTTACGCATGTCTCACCATGGGATGGTGGGAACAGGAAATAGCGTGGAACTCAATAAATGAATTGTCGGTGAATAAAGTGGTGAGTTGGAAGCGATTCATCGATGATCTATTAATAATCTGGGATGGAACAGAAACAGAATTCCAGGAATACTTTCAGACAATGAACACCAGTGTGAAAAATCTGAAATTCACATACAACATGAGCAAGGAGAGAATAATTTTCCTGGATACAGAAATCTACATAAAAAATCAGCAAATTCACACAACTCTCCATCGAAAAGTAACATCTACTAACGCCACGTTAGAAGCCACCAGTTTCCACCAAAAGACATTACTCAACAGCATTCCGTACGGTGAATTTTTGAGAATCCGGAGGATATGCAGTGAAGAAGATGAGTGGAAGAAGAACAGCAAAAGGACAATGGAAAGATTTATCAAAAGGAAATACCCACAACAAACAGTGAAAAACAGCCTTGTCAAAAGCAAAACAAAAACACGCGAGGAATGTTTGAAGAGAAAAAATAAAGAAGATGATCCTGAGGCAAACAAAATCCGTCTAACAACAGATTATTCACAAGAGAGTGAAAAGATTGGCAAAATTCTCCGAAGGAATTGGAAGTTGTTACAATTAGACAACACTGTCAAGGAGATCGTTGGAACACATCCCACAATAACCTACAGGCGTGCCAAAAACCTAAAGGACCACCTGATACACAGCCACTTCCAGAAAAAAAGACAGGATGACTGGCTGAAAACCAAAGGATTCATGAAATGCCATGGGTGCAAAATGTGCCAGATAGCCAAGCCAACAAAAGAAATCACTTTGGCTAACAAAAAGAAATGGAAAATCAGACAATGTATAACGTGCAAGACACCATTCACTGTATATGTTGTGGAGTGCCCTTGCCCCATGCAATATGTGGGCAGCACAACTGTTGAATTGAAGAACCGAATCTTGCAACACATGAGGGCTACAATTCACAAGGACCGCTCAAATGCCATAGCCAAACATATGGAACTAGCACACCAGGGTGATTGGCAAAAACTGAAATTTTATGGCATTCAAACAATATTTAAAGGTGAGCGGGGGGGTGATCGAGCGAAAAAATTGCGACAAGCTGAATCTAAATTCATCATTAACCTGAGGACCCTGCACCCGAATGGGTTGAACCAATCGGAGGAGTTGTATGTGCACCTATGAACAGACTGAAATGAATCAACTACGCAAGGACAAGTGTCAGTAATCAGTAATAGTCAGCCTATTGGAAGGCAAATCAAAGATGGATATTCTAAGCCTATTGGAAGGCACATGACTAAAATGCATTTAATTTTGAAAGCTTTAATTTAATTATTCATTTGGGTGCACTATTTTTCACAAAAAGTTTTTGTCAAAATTTCGCAAAAAGTACAAGGACCACAATCCTTAGCACACCATGTGACAGGAAACACAATTGTTTTTGAAAAAAAGTAAAAAAAATTGTTGTGGTTAAATGTTTGTGGGTGGGGCAAACCCAGTGATCGTGAACAAGGTGGAGTGACACCGAAACGCGTAGATCTCTGCGCCTGTTGCCCTTGGAAATGAATAAAATAAAAAGGATTGCTGTTTAAATCCAAAGTTGGCTGTGCGACCCGTTTTTCCCGTGCTGGGAGAAAGTTTTGAGGATATATATGTATATATATATGTATATATATATATATATATATAAAAAATGCAAGGATGGCGTGCTTCCGCCGCTTGTACAGCGGGCATTCGACAGGGTCGCCAAACCCTCAATATGTCCAAATCCTGGTACTACAATCCTTTAGGAAAAACCAGAGTCGAAGCCCAAGTCGATTTCAAGTGCTTAAAGATTTATTTTGGCAGAAAAACAACCCTACGCATTTCGAGGTACGCCTACCTCTTGCTCACGGGTGGAGTGTAAATCAAAGCGCCAAACTTTTAAAGTGACAGGTTCTTGTTTGCACATATCACGTGGTAATTGACATGAAGACAGACTACCGTAGCTACTTTGTTGCTACTGCTTTACATTTTGTTAAAGCACGTATTTTAAAGTGACATATTTAGCACATAAACAATGCATAAATTCATATGTTTACCGTGATGCCTGGAAAACAATCAATTAGCATTACAACCAAAACTGATAGTATCTCAAAATTGGCGAATACGTTATTTATAGATCAAGTGTCATTCTGATATCTTTGCCAACCGAACAATAAAGACTCCAAGATGCTCATGTGTATTGTACACAATAAAGATGCAATCAGGCAATATTTTAACCATGATCCTTGGTTGTAACAAAGTCTGTAATGCCCCAGTGGGCATAAACAGTGAGAAATGTTGTGTAGATCGTATTTAACACATTCTTCATCAAGCCCAAGTGGAAAGGCATCCATCATCTGAAACAAAAGGACAACGTGTGTCTTTTAGCATTGGTGTCTTCAATAACAATTGTTGTTGTGATGTGCTTGTGCAAAAAAATAACTCAGTTAAAAGTTAGCAGATATTCTCAGCAGGTGGTGACAAGGAATTTGTTAAAAACTCACAGTAATATGTTTAAATGCAGGCACAATATGCAACATCAGTTCACAAAATGAAGAATATTTCATTACATTCAATCATACAGATGTATTGCTAACTCTTCTCCGAGGTTGTGGCCCCCGGTTGGATTGTGTTGTACTTAATTATGTATTTGGACTCCAGTTTTCTCAAGTCTAGCCATCGGTTGCCACCCCTCTCCTTGCTTTCTACACAATCAATTACCGCAAATGTTAGCAGATTGGGGTTTTGATTATGTTCTAGGGCAAAATGCCTTGCTACCGGGTACTGTTGATTCAAGTTTTTTATGGCCCTTAGGTGTTCTAAGACCCTGAGTTTTGCTTGTTTTGTCGTGCACCCAATGTAGGATTTTTTACACGGGCATTGTAATGCGTATATGGCATAATCAGTGAAGCAGCTTAGATGCTTAATGATGGTGTGTTCATCTTGATCAGGAGAAAGCTTTATTGATTTGCAATTTTTACTTGTTTTACAAGCTTTGCACTTTTTGCAAGGATAAAATCCTTGTATCGCATTTGGTTTGGGGTGATTTTTGATCAATTTTGTGCTCAGCATGTCTTTCAAAGACCTTGCTTTTTTATAGGTAACTGATGGAGTAGCATTTATTACCTCTTCTAGATCTTTGTCTAGTCTGAGGATCTCCCAATACTTCTTCAGCCCACGTCTGACTACCCAAGATTGGCAGTTATATGTGGTTATGAACCGAATCATTTCTTCCTCTTTGTGTTTTTTTGGGATTAGGAGATCTTTTCTTTCCATTTGAGCTACTTTTTGCTCTGCCTGTTTGATCGTTTTCTTTGAGTAACCCCTATCTAAAAACCTTTTCTTCATTATTTCTTTTTCTTTTTCAAAACCCTCTACTGTGCTGCAGTTTCTTTTAACCCTGATGAGATCCCCAAATGGTATACTGTGTATAAGTGAGGTTGGGTGGCAGCTGTCTGCGTTAAGGAGGCTATTTCCAGCTGTTTTTTTACGAAATAGTGAACTGATGAGTACCCCCTCCTTAACTGTCAGACTGACATACAGGAACTCTAAGGTGGTTTTGCTCATTTGACTTGTAAATTTTAAGTTCAGGTCATTGTTATTAATGATGGACTCAAATTCTTGTGCTTGGTTGAGCGTGCCTTTCCAAACGCAGAAGATGTCATCTATGTATCTTACCCACAGGACGGCGTGGGTAATGAAGTGGGAGATGTTGTTCACCACTAGCTCCTCCCACCAGCCTAGGTATAACCCGGCAAAGCTGGGGGCAAAGCAAGTACCCATCGCCGTCCCACGGATCTGTTTGTACATCTTTTTATTGAAAATGAAATAATTGTTGCTGAGGCAAAACCACATCATATCCAATAACATGTTGGTATGTACAAGATGTGAAATGGACCGATTTTTTAAGAAATGTTTGCATGCATCGATACCTAAACTTTGTGGTATACTTGTGTATAAGCTAACCACATCAAAGCTGATTAGCCAGTATTCAGGTTGCCATACAAATTTTTCAATTATTCTCAAAAAGTCAGACGTATCTCTGACGTATGATGGTAGCGCTTGTACTGAGGGTTGCAGGAAATGGTCGATGTACCGGGAGGTGTTCTCTAATAGGCTGCCAACAGAAGAGACTATTGGTCTCCCGGGCGGTGTTGTCATGCTCTTGTGTAATTTTGGCAACAGGTACAATGCCGGGGTCACAGGATGTTTACATAGCAGGAATGTATATTCCTCATCCTCAATTATGCCTGCCTCTTTCCAACTGTATAGTTTTTCATGATATGTCTTAATCTTATCATTGTATTCCTGTTTGGTGGCTGTTGTGTAGCTCTCTAAGTCATTCAATTGCCTCTCTCCTTCATTCAGATACATATCAATAGGCCAGATGACTACATTTCCCCGTTTGTCGCTATTTTTTATCACAACGTCAGACCAACATGATATGTCTTGCAAAGCTCGGTATTGATTTTTGCTAAGATTCATATTGATTTTAGGTCTTTGTTTCTCAATTTTGCGCATTGCAGTCAACATCCCCTGTTCAAAGGTGTCAATATAGGTATTTGCAATGTTAGGTACAAAGATAGACTTTGGTTTAAAACCACTTTTGCTACAAATATCAACAGTTTCAGTTTCGACCAAATTTAATATCGGATTTTCTGAGATGTCCTCACATCCAGCTAGTTCGTGAAAAGTTTGTAAAGTCTCAGCATCATTTAAAGTTAATTTGCTGACTTTATCCTGGTTATTGTCTTTTTTCAAAAGTGTTCTGTTTGCAAACCACTTTTTTAGCTTAAGCTTTCTGGGGAATTTAAATAAGTCTATACGTGTGTTAGTGAAATTAAATCTTGCCGTAGGGCCAAAGGAGAGACCTCTAGACAGTACTTCTAATTGATCAGAGGATAGAGAGTGTTTAGATAAATTTACCACTGTTTTGGTCTTCATTTCTTCATCGATTTGCCCCTTGTACGCATTCCCACGGGGCTGGCCACACTGTGTGCCTTTCCTCTTCCTGTTGCTGTATTTCCTCCTTTGCCGCCTCTTCCACGATTTCTTTGAGGCGTGCCTGCTTGGCGCCCTTGTACCATCAGCGCCAGCTCATTTAAAATTCTGTCATTTGGGGTCATATCTTCCTCCAATTCCGATATATCACTTTCAATAGACTCACTTTCAGACACTACCACTGTGGTTTCATCTTCTGTGGTCGCCGTGGTTTCAGCGGTGGTTTTGCTCTTCCTGGGCGTTTTGGCTTTCTTTTGCTTTTTAGCCGTGTCCCTTAGTGCATCAAATCTCTTGGCAAACGTGAGGATTTGACCTTTTTTATAATCAATCTCATCACAAAGGAATTTCCGTTGTTTTTTGTCTTTTATTTCTTGTTCAAGTTTTTCCAATCTTTTCGTCAACTTAGCCATCTCATTTGAAAACTCTGTTTCAGTGTATTTTTTCTTTAATTTGGTTGTAAGGACTTCAATCTCCTCGTTTAGTTTGGCACACTCTTTTTCAGCATACTTAATAAGTATTTTCAACATGTTGTTTGAGCATACATTATTATTTTCCATCCACTCATTTATAAGTTCTGGATCTGGTTTCTGGAAGGTAGGAATAATGAAAATACATAATCCTCTTGGTATTCGATTGCATTCCTGGTATTTGGTGAGAGCAGCCGCTTCCCACCACTTGGATTGTTCACGTTTTAGTGCCTTCCAGAGCGTGTCCCATAACTTTTTCGTTTCATCCACAGGTTTGGACGGTGCTGCACTTGTGCCTGCATTCTCATCCGCGCTGGTCCCAGCGTGGGTAAACAGCTTGTCAGCTGCCTCCTTCCTCCTGCTGTTTCTCACATCGGCCATTTATTATCTTTACAGCGGGCCCCCCCGGGCGTGTCGCTGTTCGCACTTGGAAAGTTTCTGTTTTGCCTGCCTTTGATGCCTCCGTTTAAAGAAACGGCTTCCGAGGTAATTGTCACGATGCACGGAGATTCACAGCAGCAGCAGTCGGAAATGTGAAATGTTGTTCTTTCCCCTCCGAGTGAAATTGCTGCTGTGCACAATTTCAAAATAGCGTTTACCGTTGCAGTAGGAATCTCTACATCTTCGATATTCTGGCAATCCAATAGCCGGCGGGCGGAAGCATTTTTCAATTGAAATAAAAAATGCAAGGATGGCATGCTTCCGCCGCTTGTACAGCGGGCATTCGACAGGGTCGCCAAACCCTCAATATGTCCAAATCCTGGTACCACAATCCTTTAGGAAAAACCAGAGTCGAAGCCCAAGTCGATTTCAAGTGCTTAAAGATTTATTTTGGCAGAAAAACAACCCTACGCGTTTCGAGGTACGCCTACCTCTTGCTCACGGGTGGAGTGTAAATCAAAGCGCCAAACTTTTAAAGTGACAGGTTCTTGTTTGCACATATCACGTGGTAATTGACATGAAGACAGACTACCGTAGCTACTTTGTTGCTACCACTTTACATTTTGTTAAAGCACGTATTTTAAAGTGACATATTTAGCACATAAACAATGCATAAATTCATATGTTTACTGTGATGCCTGGAAAACAATCAATAAGCATTACAACCAAAACTGATAATATCTCAAAATTGGCGAATACGTTATTTATAGATCAAGTGTCATTCTGATATCTTTGCCAACCGAACAATAAAGCCTCCAAGATGCTCATGTGTATTGTACACAATAAAGATGCGATCAGGCAATATTTTAACCATGATCCTTGGTTGTAAAATAAATACGATCTACACAACATTTCTCACTGTTTATGCCCACTGGGGCATTACAGACTTTGTTACAACCAAGGATCATGGTTAAAATATTGCCTGATCGCATCTTTATTGTGTACAATACACATGAGCATCTTGGAGGCTTTATTGTTCGGTTGGCAAAGATATCAGAATGACACTTGATCTAAAAATAACGTATTCGCCATTTTTGAGATATTATCAGTTTTGGTTGTAATGCTTATTAATTGTTTTCCAGGCATCACGGTATACATATGAATTTATGCATTGTTTATGTGCTAAATATGTCACTTTAAAATACGTGCTTTAACAAAATGTAAAGCAGTAGCAACAAAGTAGCTACGGTAGTCTGTCTTCATGTCAATTACCACGTGATATGTGCAAACAAGAACCTGTCACTTTAAAAGTTTGGCGCTTTGATTTACACTCCACCCGTGAGCAAGAGGTAGGCGTACCTCGAAACGCGTAGGGTTGTTTTTCTGCCAAAATAAATCTTTAAGCACTTGAAATCGACTTGGGCTTCGACTCTGGTTTTTCCTAAAGGATTGTGGTACCAGGATTTGGACATATTGAGGGTTTGGCGACCCTGTCGAATGCCCGCTGTACAAGCGGCGGAAGCACGCCATCCTTGCATTTTTTATTTCAATTGAAAAATGCTTCCGCCTGCCGGCTATTGGATTGCCAGAATATCGAGGATGTAGAGATTCCTACTGCAACGGTAAACACTATTTTGAAATCGTGCACAGCAGCAATTTCACTCGGAGGGGAAAGAACAACATTTCACATTTCCGACTGCTGCTGCTGTGAATCTCCGTGCATCGTGACAATTACCTCGGAAGCCGTTTCTTTAAACGGAGGCATCAAAGGCAGGCAAAACAGAAACTTTCCAAGTGCGAACAGCGACACTCCCGGGGGGGCCCGCTGTAAAGATAATAAATGGCCGATGTGAGAAACAGCAGGAGGAAGGAGGCGGCTGACAAGCTGTTTACCCACGCTGGGACCAGCGCGGATGAGAATGCAGGCACAAGTGCAGCACCGTCCAAACCTGTGGATGAAACGAAAAAGTTATGGAACACGCTCTGGAAGGCACTAAAACGTGAACAATCCAAGTGGTGGGAAGCGGCTGCTCTCACCAAATACCAGGAAGGCAATCGAATACCAAGAGGATTACGTATTTTCATTATTCCTACCTTCCTGAAACCAGATCCAGAACTTATAAATGAGTGGATGGAAAATAATAATGTATGCTCAAACAACATGTTGAAAATACTTATTAAGTATGCTGAAAAAGAGTGTGCCAAACTAAACGAGGAGATTGAAGTCCTTACAACCAAATTAAAGGAAAAATACACTGAAACAGAGTTTTCAAATGAGATGGCTAAGTTGACGAAAAGATTGGAAAAACTTGAACAAGAAATAAAAGACAAAAAACAACGGAAATTCCTTCGTGATGAGATTGATTATAAAAAAGGTCAAATCCTCATGTTTGCCAAGAGATTTGATGCACTAAGGGACACGGCTAAAAAGCAAAAAAAAGCCAAAACGTCCAAGAAGAGCAAAACCACAGCTGAAACCACGGCGACCACAGAAGATGAAACCACAGTGGTAGTGTCTGAAAGTGAGTCTATTGAAAGTGATATATCGGAATTGGAGGAAGATATGACCCCAAATGACAGAATTTTAAACGAGCTGGCGCTAATGGTACAAGGGCGCCAAGCAGGCACGCCTCAAAGAAATCGTGGAAGAGGCGGCAAAGGAGGAAATACAGCAACAGGAAGAGGAAAGGCACACAGTGTGGCCAGCCCCGTGGGAATGTGTACAAGGGGCAAATCGATGAAGAAATGAAGACCAAAACAGTGGTAAATTTATCTAAACACTCTCTATCCTCTGATCAATTAGAAGTACTGTCTAGAGGTCTCTCCTTTTGCCCTACGGCAAGATTTAATTTCACTAACACACGTATAGACCTATTTAAATTCACCAGAAAGCTTAAGCTAAAAAAGTGGTTTGCAAACAGAACACGTTTGAAAAAAGACAATAACCAAGATAAAGTCAGCAAATTTTAAATGATGCTGAGACTTTACAAACTTTTCACGAACTAGCTGGATGTGAGGACATCTAAGAAAATCCGATATTAAATTTGGTTGAAACTGAAACTGTTGATATTTGTAGCAAAAGTGGTTTTAAACCAAAGTCTATCTTTGTACCTAACATTGCAAATACCTATATTGACACCTTTGAACAGGGGATGTTGACTGCAATGCGCAAAATTGAGAAACAAAGACCTTAAATCAATATGAATCTTAGCAAAAATCAATACCGAGCTTTGCAAGACATATCATGTTGGTCTGACGTTGTGATAAAAAATAGCGACAAAGGGGGAAATGTAGTCATCTGGCCTATTGATATGTATCTGAATGAAGGAGAGAGGCAATTGAATGACTTAGAGAGCTACACAACAGCCACCAAACAGGAATACAATGATAAGATTAAGACATATCATGAAAAACTATACAGTTGGAAAGAGGCAGGCATAATTGAGGATGAGGAATATAAATTCCTGCTATGTAAACATCCTGTGACCCCGGCATTGTACCTGTTGCCAAAATTACACAAGAGCATGACAACACCGCCCGGGAGACCTATAGTCTCTTCTGTTGGCAGCCTATTAGAGAACACCTCCTGGTACATCGACCATTTCCTGCAACCCTCAGTACAAGCGCTACCATCATACGTCAGAGATACGTCTGACTTTTTGAGAATAATTGAAAAATTTGTACGGCAACCTAAATACTGGCTAATCAGCTTTGATGTGGTTAGCTTATACACAAGTATACCACAAAGTTTAGGTATCGATGCATGCAAACATTTCTTAAAAAATCGGTCCATTTCACATCTTGTACATACCAACATGTTATTGGATATGATGTGGTTTTGCCTCAGCAACAATTATTTCATTTTCAATAAAAAGATGTACAAACAGATCCGTGGGACGGCGATGGGTACTTGCTTTGCCCCCAGCTTTGCCGGGTTATACCTAGGCTGGTGGGAGGAGCTAGTGGTGAACAATATCTCCCACTTCAGTACCCACGCCGTCCTGTGGGTAAGATACATAGATGACATCTTCTGCGTTTGGAAAGGCACGCTCAACCAAGCACAAGAATTTGAGTCCATCATTAATAACAATGACCTGAACTTAAAATTTACAAGTCAAATGAGCAAAACCACCTTAGAGTTCCTGGATGTCAGTCTGACAGTTAAGGAGGGGGTACTCATCAGTTCACTATTTCGTAAAAAAACAGCTGGAAATAGCCTCCTTAACGCAGACAGCTGCCACCCAACCTCACTTATACACAGTATACCATTTGGGGAGCTCATCAGGGCTAAAAGAAACTGCAGCACAGTAGAGGGTTTTGAAAAAGAAAAAGAAATAATGAAGAAAAGGTTTCTAGACAGGGGTTACTCAAAGAAAACGATCAAACAGGCAGAGCAAAAAGTAGCTCAAATGGAAAGAAAAGATCTCCTAATCCCAAAAAAACACAAAGAGGAAGAAATGATTCGGTTCATAACCACATATAACTGCCAATCTTGGGTAGTCAGACGTGGGCTGAAGAAGTATTGGGAGATCCTCAGACTAGACAAAGATCTAGAAGAGGTAATAAATGCTACTCCATCAGTTACCTATAAAAAAGCAAGGTCTTTGAAAGACATGCTGAGCACAACATTGATCAAAAATCACCCCAAACCAAATGCGATACAAGGATTTTATCCTTGCAAAAAGTGCAAAGCTTGTAAAACAAGTAAAAATTGCAAATCAATAAAGCTTTCTCCTGATCAAGATGAACACACCATCATTAAGCATCTAAGCTGCTTCACTGATTATGCCATATACGCAATACAATGCCCGTGTAAAAAAACCTACATTGGGTGCATGACAAAACAAGCAAAACTCAGGGTCTTAGAACACCTAAGGGCCATAAAAAACTTGAATCAACAGTACCCGGTAGCAAGGCATTTTGCCCTAGAACATAATCAAAACCCCAATCTGCTAACATTTGCAGTAATTGATTGTGTAGAAAGCAAGGAGAGGGGTGGCAACCGATGGCTAGACTTGAGAAAACTGGAGTCTAAATACATAATTAAGTACAACACAATCCAACCGGGGGGCCACAAGCTCGGAGAAGAGTTAGCAATACATCTGTATGATTGAATGTAATGAAATATTCTTCATTTTGTGAACTGATGTTGCATATTGTGCCTGCATTTAAACATATTACTGTGCGTTTTTAACAAATTCCTTGTCACCACCTGCTGAGAATATCTGCTAACTTTTAACTGAGTTATTTTTTTGCACAAGCACATTACAACAACAATTGTTATTGAAGACACCAATGCTAAAAGACACACGTTGTCCTTTTGTTTCAGATGATGGATGCCTGCCCACTTGGGCTTGATGAAGAATGTGTTAAATACGATCTACACAACATTTCTCACTGTTTATGCCCACTGGGGCATTACAGACTTTGTTACAACCAAGAATCATGGTTAAAATATTGCCTGATCGCATCTTTATTGTGTACAATACACATGAACATCTTGGAGGCTTTATTGTTCGGTTGGCAAAGATATCAGAATGACACTTGATCTATAAATAACGTATTCGCCAATTTTGAGATATTATCAGTTTTGGTTGTAATGCTTATTGATTGTTTTCCAGGCATCACGGTAAACATATGAATTTATGCATTGTTTATGTGCTAAATATGTCACTTTAAAATACGTGCTTTAACAAAATGTAAAGCGGTAGCAACAAAGTAGCTATGGTAGTCTGTCTTCATGTCAATTACCACGTGATATGTGCAAACAAGAACCTGTCACTTTAAAAGTTTGGCGCTTTGATTTACACTCCACCCGTGAGCAAGAGGTAGCCGTACCTCGAAACGCGTAGGGTTGTTTTTCTGCCAAAATAAATCTTTAAGCACTTGAAATCGACTTGGGCTTCGACTCTGGTTTTTCCTAAAGGATTGTGGTACCAGGATTTGGACATATATATATATATATATATATATATATATATATATATATATATATATATATGCTATAACTTGCGCCTGCTATGCACTGCTGATGACATCACATATTACATCACTCATGACACGGTCAGTGACATCACTCATGACATCACTGATGACACCATCCTTGTGACAGATTGACAGACCTCCTTTAACACATATTCAAAAATAGAAACTAACATTTTCAAAAAAATGGAGATACCCATACCAGTTACAACTGAAAGGAGGTCTGTCACTCTGTCACAAGGATGGTCTCATCAGTGATGTCATGAGTGATGTCACTGACCATGTTATGAGTGATGTAATATGTGACGTCATCAGCAGTGCATTGCACGCGCAAGTTATAGTGAGTCCAACTAACTATAACGTGTAATTTCAATGGTTTTATGTCAGTAAAATTTCCAGGTAACTATAACTGGTGTGAAACCTATGGTTTTTTCAGTGAATTTAATATGTTTTTTAAATCCTAATTCCTAACCATAACTGGTGTGAAACCTATGGTTTTTTCAGTGAATATATATATTTTTTTTTTCTCACAAGTTGCCCCACCTGCCAGGACGCACTCAAGGTACAAGCGAATCACCACTATTTGGAGCAGCATTCTTTATTAACAGCAAACCAGCCAATGTCCGGATATTTCCTCAGCCCTACGCGTTTCGGAGCTGCTTGCTCCTTGTTCACTGGCATTTGCATGTCAATTAGGCAGAAGTGAGCAATCGGTGAGTCCATACTTTCATTTCTTTTATGCCCTCTAGTGGGCTGATCTTCCAAACAGTATTCTGGGGCTCGTAGTGCCTTTACTCATAAATTAAAACCCTTCAGTGGGTTCTGCCGCATGACATTAATTTATTGCATTTTAAAAGCTCTCCGGTGAGCCTCAGGACAGAAAACTCTGGTTCCATTCTATAAACACTGTAGCTTCTGCCAACACTGTTCTGGATAGTCTGAACTATATATATATATATATATATATATATTCACTGAAAAAACCATGGGTTATAGACCATATATAGGGGCTCATTATGATTGCGGATTTCCCGCATCCTCCGGGCCGGCGGAAGCCACCGCCGGCCCGGAGGATGCGGGAAATCTGCAGCAGAGCCTCCACAGACCCACCGCCAAATTAGGATGGCTGGTGGGTCTGATATTCTGTCCGCAGCTTTTCCGCCGCGGTCGAAATGCGACTGCGGCGGAAAAGCACTAACATGTCTGGCATTGTCTATCAGGCACCGCCAGGCATATTAGGATGTCTGCAATACTATGCTTTTCCACGGCGGCTTTTCCGCCGTGAAAAAGCATACGGACCTTCACTTCGGGGGCCCGTTGCGGGCCCCCTGGGTGAAGGGGTGGTGGGGGGTGCACATGGGGGGTACCTATGGTACCCCCAGGCATTTGCGTGCACATTGCAGCAGGCACCGCGCGGTGCCTGACGCTTTGTGCACGCAAATGCTGTGCATGCATTTTTAACATTGCGGCGGGTGCAGCTTGAAGCTGCACCCGCCGCAATGTTAAAGATTGAGGATGTGACCGCCACCCTGGCGGTCACATCCTAATCTGCACTGAGGGAATGCCGCAGCCCCTGCGGACATTCCCTCATTCTCTGGGGTCGCGGACGGACTCAAGTCCGTCGCGATCCTAATGACCCCCCTAGTTAGGAATTAGCATTTACAAAACCTTATTTTACTCACACAAAACCATTGAAATTCCATATATAGTTAGTTGCACTAACTATATATCGTGCACCCGCAATCCACTGCTGATGATGTCACATATTACATCATTCATGACATGGTCAGTGACATCACTGATGACATCACTGATGACAACTCAAATGACATCACTGATGACATTATCCAATGACTGTATGTTTCTGTAAAGTTAAAATATGTCTTACATATTGAAGAATGAGTGGATGTATAAGTGTCTGGATGAAGAATTTAGTAGGTGCATGACTGACTGTATGAGTGAGTGATTAAATGTGTCTCACTGAGTGCATGGGTTTGTGACTAAACTGTCTTAATTTGTGCATCATTATGTATGTTGTTCTGTAAACTGCTGAATGTGTTAATCAGTAGCTATATGAGTAACTATATGGGATATTCATTGGTTGCCCAAGTATTTGTATGGGAGTCTAAGTATGTTTGTGAGTGGCTGGGAGGTGTATGACTCTGTGCATAGATGTGTGAGCAGTTGATTCACTAGATGTATGGGTTCAAAAGTGCATGTGGAAACAACTGCATGGGCGGTTGACTGTGTGCATGAGTGTATTGGTGAGTTAATGGATATCTCAGTGCAACATGGCAAAGTAAGTACATATGTAAAACACAGTACATGTGAGAGTTGACATATATAACCGTGCATAAGAGCCAGTGAATGTGTGAGTGGCTGTATGGATCATTGTGAACTTGTATCATGGATCGTATAGGAGATTAAATATGTGTTAGAATATGTTTGAATTAGTAAGGTGTATATAACTGTATAGTTGAGGAAATGGAGGTGTGATTGATTCTTTGCATGACTGACTAGATGTATGAGTAACTCCATGGATGAGTGACAATCTGTGAGTGTCTTTTTAAACTGATTGTATCTAAGGTTATATTAGAGTCTGAAGAGGTTCATCGTATTATCACATGAATGATGTCATCAGTGATGTGATCAGTAATGTCAAATGAGATGTCATCAGTGATGTCATCAGTGATGTCATCAGTGATGTCATTTGAGATGTCATCAGTGATGTCATTTGAGATGTCATCAGTGATGTCATCAGTGATGTCATTTGAGATGTCATCAGTGATGTCATTTGAGATGTCATCAGTGATGTCATCAGTGTTGTCATCAGTGAAGTCACTGATCATGTCATGAATGATGTAATATGTGACATGATCAGCAGTGGATTGCGGGTGCGCGATATATAGTTAGTGCAACTAACTATATATGAAATTTCAATGGTTTTGTGTGAGTAAAATAAGGTTTTGTAAATGCTAATTCCTAACTATACATGGTCTATAACCCATGGTTTTTTCAGTGAATTTTCAAGGTTTTGTAAATGCTAATTCATAACTATATATGGTCTATAACCTATGGTTTTTTCAGTGAATTTCAATGGTTTTTTAATAGCAAATATCAAAAGCTTTAAAATGTCAAGTACGTGGTAGGTAAAAACATTTTCGTGTTTATGCACGCTGATGTGCTTTGAACGCTGCCCCCCCCCTCCTCTTTTCTTTAAGAAGTATTCTCTCTTTGCAGATAGTGAAGTGTAGGTAACGCAGGCCTTTGCCCCCATTGTAATCCGTCGCGCCTGCTTCCCTCTCCATTTGATTGATTGTTATCCTAGCATTTATTGTTTTGGAATTGGTTCTCTTTGGTTCATTCTCTATTTACAAACAAGCACAGAGTCGCAATACTCTGTTTAGTCTTTGCAGATAGTGAAAAATCCTTAAAAAAACAAAAGGAATCAAGCAAAATCAGTAGGCCACTAATGGGATCTCTTTTTGACCTCGGTAAAATAGAAACATTATGAACAACCCCTCATGAGAAATACGAAACTAGTGAGAGGAACTGAGCTCGACACCATGATGGCTGCAAGACAGCTCGGCTCCGCCGCCCACCCCACCCAAAATAACGACAAACCCTATGAAAATATTATAAATATATACAACACACCAGCAAAGTAACAGGGTAAAACGTTTTATTAAATAACTATTTACATGGCAGCCTGCTGCAACATCGATCCAAACAAGCCTTTGTATTTGGGGCTCAAAATCAACAAGTAACAGGGTAAAACGTTTTATTAAATAACTATTTACATGGCGGCCTGCTGCAACATCGATCCAAACAAGCCTTTGTATATGGGGCTCAAAATCAACCATCAATAGTAAGATTTTCATAGGTGAGTGTAGGTTCATGGTTGTCCATCCACAGACTAAAAGCCTGGAGTGGGAGTGAAAGAACAATAACTAGGTAAGAAGGAAGGCAGAGGCTGTGGGAAGGACTATAGATATTGTATGTTGCTTGGTCCCTGAGATGCTTCGATGTCACTGCTTTGCACAAATGGCATAAGTCCTGGATGTTGGGTGCCATAGTTGAGGGTTCCGAGCAGCGCTTGTAACACTGTCTGAGGCTTATTTGCACCTGCTGCATCTTCACTATTCTCAAAGTAAGTGGGGGCTGTTTGTGGACCTGACTGCATTGGAAAACAATGTGATGCGGTGCCTCCCTGAACCGCTTGACGGAGGCCCCCGAGATAATTGCGCCTGCTCCACACCTTGTCCCACAATCCGTTTGACCTGAAGACACGTCCTGCAGTGCCCTGGTCCGATCATCACATATACCTGCGCCAGGAGACGGCGTGGGGTGCACTAGGAGGGAGAGGCGGCGCGAACGAGCCTCCCCCACCTCCCCAGGTGGAGGTTTCTCAGCTACACCCCAGCGCTTCACTCGACCAGCTGACTTGCGCCCGCTCTTGCGACACAGTGCCTCGCTCGGCCAGCTGAATTGCGCCTGCTCTTGCTATTACAACGTCTCACCCGCCATTCAACGGAATTGCACCCAATCTTGCGGTACAGCGACAGGCGGCTGCTACGGAGCTCACGAAATGGCGGTCGGCTCCACAGACTTGGGCCTGGCCTGCAAGGATGGCTCTGGGCAACCGTGGAACTTGGACGCTTGACTGCTAGGGCATGGGCCCCATTCCCAAAAGAGTCTTCTCATCCTTGAAGATTCTACAACTTTCACCGGGACCCCGACTCCCGCAGACTTCCGGTGGGGAGCGACTGCTATGATTGCTCGCGGAATCACCACGACGTAGCCACGAGATGGTGTTGCTCTCATGCTGACGCCAGCTTCAGTCTGAAACATCCAGAAACACTGTAGACTACCAATTCGATCAGTTCCGGTGGAGCCCCAACGTGACCCGGTAGAGAAGAACTTGCCCTCCCCTCTTTGACTGATGGTTCTTGTTGCCTGTCTCTTCTGTTGTCATTTACCAGAACTTTTTGGACTGCTGAAAGGGGTTGGTTTCCGACCGCTGGTTGGTGGAGACATTTTGACTATATTCTGGACCTGCGTTGTCGCGTAATGCGTCATATGACGCGCCGCGTTAGCGCACCCGGAAGGGCTCCGGTGCGCGAGGCGCAGCTTCCCGGAAGCGATCCAGAGCGCGGTGCGCAGCGCGTAACGTAAGCATAACAGGTCATGTGACTTGTTAATAAAACTTTTCATTGGTTCATTTTACTTTTGTTTTTCTAATGATGGAAGGCTTGGTCATATGACCTAAAAATAACACTTTTCATTGCTTTCGAACATTTTTTTTTCCCAAATTATGAAAGCCCCACCTTTTTTTTTCTCACTCTGACTTGTAAAGCAAAGGACCCAGATGCATTTACAGTTTATCACTAACAATGTTCCAGGCTAATGTATTTTCACGGGAAATTTACAACTGTCCTGAAAGTAAAATATTCCTATTTTGAGAAAAAGGGCGTTTCTTCGTCCCATGAGGGAGCCGTTGAACAAAAGAGGCTCGGCCTGCTGTCTTAGTCGCTGGTAGGCATGAATATCGGATTCTTATCGATCACTTTATGTTGCAGGAGTGGAAAACACAACAGCCCTTGACAATTTATCTTTACTGCGTTCCTGCGTATTATACCTTTTAACTGTTATGTAATCGGGCTGCTTTATTTCACTTGCCTTTTACTGATTCGAAAACAGTGGCTATTATTCAAAACTTTACCAATCTAGGTACTACTACCATGTTTTGTTTTAAAAACCTTTATTGTGAAAATGTCAGTATACAAATACGGGCCTATAACCACGTGGGTCAGCCACGGAGCAAACTGGAATCGTATATGATGAGGGGACATTTACACTGTAGAAGAATGTAACAGGCGGGCCATTAGGTTGCAAGAACTAAGGTGTCTAACAGTTGCGGAATCGGTGGACGAACATTTTATAATTAAAATACGACAGGGCCAGTTACAATAAAATTATCTAGATATACATTTGCGGGCAAGTACCATGGGTAACGTTAATTCGAACTTTCAATAGTACAGTAATCAATAACACATCAGAACTCAATATCAATAGGGATGTCCAAATGTTCAATCAGTACTCGTCCCCGCCCGCCATGTCCTTCAAAACTGCATACGTATCTCGTGATATCAAGGTTGGGCAACCAGTACACAACAAGGAGTTACGAGTCCCATTTATACCGGCGCCATTTTGGGCGAGGCCGGGCAGGTCCAGGATATAGTCAAAATGTCTCCACCAACCAGCGGTCGGACCAGAACCCCTTTCGGCAGTCCAAAAAGGTTCCGTTAAATGACAACAGAAGAGATAGGCAACAAGAACAATCAGTCAAAAGAGGGGACGCTTTCGGGAATGGGGCCCATGCCCTAGCAGGCAAGCGTCCAAGTTCCAAGGTGTCCCAGGGCCATTTTAGTGGACCAGGCCCAAATCCAAAGAGCCGGCCGCCATTTTGAGAATCCTGTGGCAGCCCCACATCGCTGCACCTCAAGAGTGGGCGCAATTCAGCTGGATGGCGGGTGAGGCACTGTACCGCAAGAGCGGGGGGAACTCAGCTGGATGGTGGGTGAGACACTGTGCCGCAAGAGCGGGCGGAACTCAGCTAGATGGCGAGTGAAACGCTAAGAGGCGCCCCACTGCAGATGAGGTGCCTCCACCTGGGGAGGTGGGAGAGGCCCGTTTGCGCCGCCTCAATGCCCCTCCCAGGGCACCCCACACTGTCTTTCGACGCAGCAATGTAGGATGGCCACACCAGTGCAACAACTTGCTGGACACCACCTCGGTGCCATCCGGATCTCGGCGCGTTGTGCTGCCTTCGGCCTACTGTAGCAGCAAGTGCGGGCGCAACTCAGCTGGACGGCGAGTGAAACGCTAAGGGGCGCCCCACTGCAGATGAGGTGCCTCCACCTGGGGAGGCGGGAGAGGCCCGTTTGCGCCACCTCCCCCCCACCCCCGGGCACCCCACGCTGTCTTTCGGCGCAGCAATGTAGGATGGCCACACCAGTGCAGCTACTTGCTGGACACCACCTCGGTGCCATCCGGATCTCGGCGCGTTGTGCTGCCTTCGGCCTACTGTAGCAGCAAGAGCGGGCCGAACTCAGCTGGACGGCGAGTGAAACGGTAAGGGGCGCCGCACTGCAGATGAGGTGCCTCCACCTGGGAAGGCGGGAGAGGCCAGTTCGCGCCGCCTCCCCCCCCCCCCCGGGCACACCATGCTGTCTTTTGGCGCAGCATAGTAGGATGGCCACACCAGTGCGGCAACTTGCTGGACACCACCTCGGTGCCATCCGGATCTCCGCGCGTTGTGCTGCCTTCGGCCTATTCGCACATCGGTCCGCTACTGACGCCGCCTCACAGGCCAACGGATTTTGTAGGCTTTTTATAGCCCAAAGCCGCATAACAGGTCATGTGACTTGTTTATAAAACTTTTCATTGGTTCATTTTACTTTTGGTTTCCTAATGATGGAAGGCTTGATCATATGACCTAAAAATAACACTTTTCATTGGATTGAAAAAATTTTTTTTTCCCAAATGATGAAAGCCCCACATTTTTTTTTCTCACTCGGCAATCTAAAAAGGTTCCGTTAGATGACAACAGAGGGGACAGGCAACAAGAACCATCAGTCAAAAGAGGAGAGGGCAAGTTCTTCCCTACCGGGTCACGTTGGGGCTCCACCGGAAGTCATCGAATTGGTAGTCTACAGTGTTTCTGGATGTTTCAGACTGAAGCTGGCGTCAGCATGAGAGCACCACCATCTCGTAGCTCCGTCGTGGCCATTCCGCAAGCAATCATGGCAGCCGCTCCCCACTGGAAGCCTGCGGGAGTCGGGGGCCCCGATGACTTTTGTAGAATCTTCAAGGCTGAGTGGACGCTTTGGAGAATGGGGCCCAAGCCCTAGCAGGCAAATGTCCGAGTTCAAATGTGTCCCAGGGCCATTTTAGTTGACCAGGCCCAAATCCGAAGAGCCGGCCGCCATTTTAAGAGTCCTGTGGATGCCGCCTATCGCTGCACCGCAAGAGTGGAAGCAACTCAGCTGAATGGCGGGTGAGGCACTGTGCCGCAAGAGTGGGCGCAACTCAGCTGAATGGCGGATGAGGCACGGTGCTGCAAAAGCGGGCGCTAAACAGCTGAATGGCGACTGAAACGCTAAAGGGCGCCCCACTGCAGCAGAGGAGCCTCCACCTGGGGAGGCGGGTGAGGCCCGTTCATTCTGCCTCCCCCCCCGGGGCGCCCCACGCTGTTTTTCGGCGCAGCATTCTAGGATGGCCAGACCAGTGCGGCAACTTACTGGACACCACCTGGGTGCCGTCCAGATCTCGGCGCGTTGTGCTGTCTTTGGCCTATTCGCACAACGGACCGCTACTGACGCCACCTCACAGGCCAACGGATTTTGCTGACTAAAAGACAGACCAAAGCAGCCCATTGTTGCTTTGAGATGGATGTTGCAGCAGGCTGCCATGTAAATAGTTGTTTACATTTTTTTTTTTTTAACGTGTTTACTTTGTTGGAGCGTTGTATATATTTATAAGTTATTAAAGTGTTATAATCCTACTACTTTGTTGGAGTGCTATATATTTTTAATGTGACACATAATTGTGGAGACTTTGATGTACAAAAAGGCATCCCTGGAATCTTCCACTTCAGGCTCGGTCCCACACACCCTTACAGTGAGAATCCCCTCCCCAATCACAATATAGGATCATTATCAGATAGTAGGAGCGCGTGTGGTGTGACGAATCTCATGGGGTGGGGGCCTTGATCTACTGTAACTCCTTTGAAGAGGGGTGATTCTTTACAGTTGGGGCCATAAACTACATCCGCAGGGCTAGGTGATAGCCTGGGACCGGCCTGGACAATCAGACACAGAGGAAGAGGAGTGTCAGAGGGTGCAGTAGTGAATAAGGTGAAAGGGAGGTGTGGGGCAGGCACAGGGTGTGATTCTCAGGGAAGAGCAGCGCAGATGGCGGGAGGTTTATGGCCCATGCATGAGAGAGAGAGCGGGGGTGACCAGTGCGTGGGGGAGATGCTTGCGAGGGTGGGAAGCCATGCTGAGGATCGGCGGCGTGCAGAGAGTAGGTATGGTCAAGGCATCTAAAATGGCTGCCGTGCATGACAAAAGTGTGGCATTGGAAAAAAGGCAAGATGGCGCAGACAATGTTTATCAATACGGATTAATTTATAACAATTATTTTTAACAATATATTTACTCGCAGTGACAAAATGGCGGTCAACACTTCCTGATTTCCTTCTAATCGAACGTTAATAGATGTCACGAAGCCAAAAAAAAAAAAAACGCTCACGCGCAGCCGCTGGAAGACATGTATCAACATATATGAGCATCCTCAGCCACCCTCAGAAAACATAGGGGGTCAGGATACGTCTCCCGTACCCCCTTATACCCATTTCTCACATTGTTTTTCCTCCATCTTGTAATTTAATTAAAACGAAACACAAAATGATGAATTCCCGTTTCGGGACCCGGTTCGCGAACCGGGAAGCGCTTCTACCGCGAAAAATCAAATTTTTTTTATTTGCCCCACGGCACCCTTTAATAACCCCAACATCATTCCTAGGGGGTCAAGAGGGGTCTACCTTGCCCCCTTTCATTAAATTCCCCCTTCGTTTTTCTCCTCCTCTTGTCTCTCGATCCTATGGAGAGACAAGATGGCGGCCGTTCCGGACTGTTTAGAATGTTGACAGACACCGGAGAGCCAATCAGCTTCGATTCGCAAAGTTCCGTAACGCGAAAAGTATGCGAACCGGAGCGTTACCCGGGACGCTGTCACAGATATATCTGTTTTTTAAAACGTTATTTTCTCAAAATCCACTGGAGCACATATATTGAGACCTAGCAAAGGCACATCGGGCTAACAGTCGCTACAATTTTGCCAAGTTTCGTGCAAATCCATTCAGCCCTGCGAGCTAAAAGGGAGGCCAAACGCCCTATGGAAAAATGAATGGGAAAAACGCGTTTTCGGACCCCCGTTTTTTCTCGGCCCCCCCTTGACGAAACCCCCCCAAATTTTCAGGGGCTGCTCAGAAACAAAACGTGCCATTTTCTTGAGAATTTCAGCTAATTCCGTGACCAAACGCCAAAGTTATTAGACATAGAATTTTCAAAAGTCCCATAGAGAAAAAATCCTAACTATATATACCTACTGGCGACCGCCAGTAGGTAATATATATATGTATATATATATATATATATATTACCTACTGGCGGTCGCCAGTAGGTATATATAGTTAGGACCTAGTTACCATAGGAAATCCCCAACATTCTATTGGGAATAACTTTGGCGCCGATTGAGGAATCTGCGTGTAATTTTCCTTAAAATTGCTTATCTCGGCTCCGCTCCTTCCCTGAAAGTTTTTGGAGGATTCGTCAAATGGGGCGAGAAAAAAGGGGGTCCCAAAACGTGTTTCCCCAATGTTAAGTTCCACAGGGACCTTTAGACACGGCTACAGCCCAAACGGCTGAATGGAATTACACCAAACTTGGCAAAATAGCAGGGCCTGGTATGCAGATGTGCCTTTGCTATGTTTGGTGAAAATCCCTCCATTAGTTGTTGAGAAAATTGAATTTGAGCAAATTATATATCTATATGCGCTCAACATTCTATTGGAAATAACTTTGGTGCCGATTGAGGAATCTGTGTGTAATTTTTCAGAATTTTGGCCAGCTCCGCTCCGCTCCT
The DNA here is from genome assembly GCF_964263255.1 of Lissotriton vulgaris. Lineage (NCBI taxonomy): Eukaryota > Metazoa > Chordata > Amphibia > Caudata > Salamandridae > Lissotriton > Lissotriton vulgaris. The sequence goes on along the minus strand of NC_141696.1, from coordinate 454,428,775 downwards.
TCCCTGAAAGTTTCGGGGGATTCGTCAAGCGGGGGCCGAAAGGGGGGTCCCAAAACATGTTTTCCCCATGTTAAGTTTTATAGGGACCTTTAGACACGGCTAAACCCCGAACGGCTGAATGGAATTACACCAAACTTGGCAAAATGGTAGGGCCTGGTATGAAGATGTGCCTTTGCTACGTTTGGTGAAAATCCCTCCAGTAGTTCGTGATAAAATTGAATTTGAAATTTTTCAAATGGCATTTCCATGGGACCTTTAGACACAGCTAAAGCCCGAACGGCTGAACGGAATTACACCAAACTTGGCAAAATGGTAGGGACAGGTATGCAGTAGTGCCTTTTCTACATTTGGTGAAAATCCCTCCAGTAGTCGTTGAGAAAATTGAATTTGAGCAAATTTGAAAAGGGGCGACCACTCGGTCCCCCCGAACGTATGGTAGGGGGCCCGGATCCCCCCGGGAAACCATCTTGGGCGGGGGGCGTGTCACGGCTGGTATGCCCGAAGCGGCGTAGCTGGGGCGTGCCTTTTCCCGCCCAAGAAGGGCTGTCCTAGACACCTACACCGTTGGCCACGCCCCGTAGGCGTACCAGAGGAGGGTACACGCCCTCCCGAAGAGGAATAAAAGGAGGAGCAATATAAAGAAGCATCCTCTTGTTCCTGTGCTTGGAAGCTGCACCATCTCGTTGCAAGTGAGCCCTCGACGGAACAAGGAGCAATTTTTGAGAACTTGTAATTTGTGTGTTTCTCTTTCAGTGACTCCGAACCTTCGGATCCAGGACCGCGGTCGAGCATCCAACAACGATGCCTGGCAAGAACGCCGGAAAGAAGTCAGGGACTGACCAGATGCTCCGCATGCTGATAAAGGATATGGCGAGCATAAAAAAGCAGATGGTGGCAATGAACAATACGGGCAGACCGAAGAAAATCATAGGCCCAGCATTGCTGGGAGTCGTCCCCGCTGGGAGAGGTAAAAGGGTCAGGAATAGGGCGACGGGGGAGAGGTCCCAGTTCCCGAGTCACCCCCGGCAAGCCCGGTTAGACCAGTTGAGGCCCCGGTACCGATCCCGGACGCGGGCCAACCTATTCCGGTTGTAGTTACGCCCACCAACGAGGAGGATATGCCTCCTGAATTGGCCGCTCAGTTGGCCGCATGGCTTGGCAAAAATACAGGGGGTTCTACGGCACCAGGAGACACGGCCGAGGAGGCCAAGTTACTAATAAAGCAGTTGCGGCAATCGCGAGATGCTGCGAAGGCGAATCTCCCTCTTGTCCCCCCACAGGTGCCATCGGAAGGACCAGCGGCTGGCGTTGGAAAAACGGCGGGACCAGCTGTGGAGTCGGGTAAGCAGCCATTGCCAATGGCAAGGGAGGGGTCTTTACCCTCAAGAAGGGAAAAGGTGGTCCAACATATTCCGTTGGCCACGAAAGAAGCGATTTGGGCTGATAAATATGTCAATATGTTTTCCCTCCTGACTGACCATCACGAGATGGAGTATGTTAAAACTCAGAAGGATTTGTGGCACCCGAGTGTGTGGCGTGCCAAAATGGCGGGATTCAGGGTTGATGAGACGATCTCAAATTGGGCCAAGGCCTTTGCGATGTTTACTGCAATCATGGGGGAACGTAAGCCCGAGGTTTTGACCAAATTGGCCTGCTATCAGGCACGTATAATGGATTTCTATGAAACATATGAGGGCGATGAATGGATGGGTTATGACAGTAAGTTTCGTAAGGCCAAGGAGCACAATTCATCTCTGACGTGGGATTGTCTCGACTCCATCTCTTGGCAGAAGCAGCTCCTACCGGGCGTGACGAGGTCGTCTTCGCTGGGCGGGAATGGGTCGGCGCCCTCCCGCCATCAGTCGGCGGCCCCCTTTCGAGCAGGCCCCGCTGGTAACCCCCAACTGAGGAGTGGTGGGAACGGGGGTAGAAAAGGGGTCTGCTGGAACTTTAACAGAGGCAAGTGCACAAGGCCACAAGGGACATGTAAGTTCAGGCATGAGTGTGCAGGGTGCGGACATTCTTCACACCCTGAGAGTTCCTGCACAGCCAATAAAGGTGATACAGGCAGTAGAGGTGGGGCCAAACAGGTCTAATGGCGACCATGGGGTACCGCTACCTACCCCCGTAGATATCATGGCAATGATCCCCTGGCTAAATGAATACCCTGATCATGTCTCCGCTGGGGTGTTGCGGGACGGCTTTTCGTATGGTTTCCACATCCCGGCGGGAGATTTTCGGGGGGAATCAATGAGTAAAAACCAATTGTCGGTTCAGCAGAATCCGGCGGTGGTAGAAAGAAAGATTGCTAAGGAGGTTGCCAGTGGCCGGGTTGCTGGCCCATATAGGTACCCGCCAGTCACTAATTTCATTTGTTCTCCGTTGGGAGTAGTCCCCAAGAAGGACCCAGGTGAGTTTAGGTTAATTCATAACTTGTCGGCTCCTAGGGGTCTTTCGGTGAACGATGCGATTGACCCAGGAGTTTGTTCGGTGCGGTACGCATCCTTCAATGAGGCCCGGAGCGCTGATGGCGAAGTCAGATATCGAGTCAGCGTTCCGGTTGCTCCCGGTACACCCACGGGATCAGCGTCTGCTAGGTTTTGTGTTTCAAGGACGCTACTACATGGATAGATGTATGCCAATGGGTTGCTCCATCTCTTGCGCTTATTTTGAGAAATTCAGTTGTTTTTTACAATGGGCGTTTACCAAAGCTACGGGCTATACCCAGGTTATGCACTACCTAGATGATTTTTTGTTCTTGGGGGCAGCCGGTGACATGGAATGTGCGCAGGCGTTACTGGGATTTTGCGCTCTCATGAAGCAGTTCGGCGTGCCATTGGCGCCGGGGAAGACGGTGGGGCCATCTAATTCACTCGAGTTTCTTGGAATTGAGCTCGATTCGGTGGAGGGATGCTTCCGTTTGCCAAAGGACAAAGTAGCGAAATTCAGGGCCTCGCTGGAACTGTGCATTAGCAAAGAGAAAGTTACTCTCCATCAGTTACAGCAAGCAGTGGGCCAGCTTAATTTTGCCCTTAGAGTGATGCCAACGGCCCGCCCCTTTTCCCGCTCTATTGCACAAGCCATGGTTGGTCTCAAGGAAGGGCACCACCGAACAAGACTGTCTGCAGAGGTTCGCCAGGATATGCGCATATGGTTGGCATTTCTGGCGGATTTCAACGGTCGAGTTCTCTGGGGCAAGCCACCAGCGTCCTCGGATGAGCTGGGTTTGTGGACCGACTCGGCAGGGAGCGTAGGATTTGGCGCCATCTTCGGTAATCGATGGTCGGCGCAAACATGGCCGACGTGGTGGCACACCAGTGGGCTCACAGGTAACATTGGGTTTCTGCAATTGTTCCCCATTTTTGTGGCTTTGAAGGCATGTCCGGATGACTTTCGTGATCGCTCAGTGGTGTTTTGGTCCAACAACATGACCGTATTCGAATGCATAAATAACCAGGCGGCACGCTGCAAGTGGATATTAAGATTGTTGAAGGAAATTGTACTACTTTGCATGAGGCTGAACGTTCAATTTAGGGCGAGGCATGTGCCGGGTGTGCTGAACCAGGCGGCTGATGCACTCTCTCGTTCCCACATGCAGGCCTTCAGGGGTTATCTACCTTCCGCGGACCTAGTGGCGGCACCATTTCCCGAAGCACTCTGGTTACTCGGTGCCCCGGATTACAGGACCTCGTGGGAGCAAGCCTAGCCCCCAGGACAAGGAAGGCATACGAAGGAGCGTTTCGTTCCTATTGTGCATTTTTGGGTACAGCAGGAGGGGACAATTGGGGGCAGGAGGAGTGTGTCCTAAAGTTTTTGGTAGCACTACACAGGGCAGGCCGATCAGCGGCAACGGCCAATAGGCACCGGGCCGCCATTGCATTCATGGCGCAGGCGCATTGCATCAAGGACCCCACATCGTCCTTTTTGGTGAGGAAGGCCCTGCGTGGTTGGCAACGTCTGGAGGGTTGTAGAGGAGACGAAAGGCGCCCGATTGGGTTAGAAAGGTTGTCCCTGCTGATGTCGGAACTCCCCGCGACATGTTCCTCCCAGTCCGAGGCAGTGCTGTTCCGGGCCGCTTTCGCATTAGCGTTCCACGGGGCTATGCGGGTAAGCGAGCTGGTTGCAAAATATAAGAAGGATATGGAGGGAGGCCTGTGTCGGGAACACGTTCTGATCAAGGGTGATTCAATGGTGGTCACAATAGCCAGGTCCAAGACCGATCAGGGTGCTGTGGGAGACAGTATTGTTGTCCAGCGCATGCGAGGGTCCCCCATGTGCCCGGTGACATGCGTTGAGGAATATTTAGCACAAAGGGCAGCGGCATGGGGGGGAAGCTTGCTGAGACACATCGACGCCACCCCACTGACGAGGTTTCAGTTTCAGCGGGTGCTAACAATGGCAATCGCAGCGGCGGACTTGGACCCGGGCGATTTCGGGACCCACTCCTTTAGGATAGGGACCGCTACAGAGGCTACGGCCAGGGGTCAGAGTGTTGAGGAGGTGAAACGATTGGGACGATGGTCCTCGAACTGTTATAAAAGGTATGTGCGGTTGCACATGTTGTGAAGCCAATGTCATGCACTCACGCTTCTTGTCTTCTGTTTGGTTTGCAGTTTCGCGAGCATGCTATGCGGGGCGGACTGTGCAGCCGACCCGGCACCTGGGGACCAGCGGTCGGAGACCACCGGCTGAGGAAAGGATGGTGTGGGTCGTGGGCCACTCATATGTGAGGTGGGCCGGGGACGTATTCAAAGCAGGTGACATGATTCACGCAGCTGGGGAATACGGGTACAGGGTGACCTTCCACGGAAGGGGCGGGCTCTGTATTGACCAGTTTCAATGTTTTATTGAGGGACTTTTAGGGCGGACAAGGTCACCGCCGTCTGTAATCATAGTACACCTGGGAGGCAATGATTTGGTCACATTTGGTCGGCGAGTACTTCTTGAGCGAGTTCTATCTACTGTTAGCTGGTTGGCGAAAAGGATCCCGGGGTGTACGATAGCATGGTCCCACATGATACCCAGGAAGGTGTGGCCGGGGGGCCTCTCTGTATCAGCACTGAACCATTCAGTAAAGAAGGTCAATAACAAGCTTGGGAGGTTGTTTCGCTCGGCGCAGTTGCACTGTATTCCGCATGGATGTATTCGGGGGGATCACATGTATCTCGAGGATGGGGTCCATTTGTCCCGGGAAGGGAATGTCTTACTCATAGGAGACTTCATAGCATGGTTGAGGGGTTTGTAAATACATGACCTTTGGTAGGAGTTTGTGGGGGGGCCGGATAGCCGGTCAACTATCCGGCCTGTGGCGGTAAGGTCAGTCATGATCGGTGAGCAGTAATTTCAAGGTCCCTAGAGGGGGGGCGCCACCCATTATGGATGGGAGCGCCCGGGGGGAGGCGGCCATTGGCCCCTCACACGGGGAGGCGGCACCCACTAAGTATGGGGTCGCCTAAGGGAAGGCGGTCATAGGCCCCTTCCAGGGGAGGAGGCGGCTAGATGCCCCTCCTACGAATTTCCCGGGGCCCGGATATCCGCGACGGCGGACGTGAGAAACAGTGTGGGGTGGGAGGGGGGTCCACGCTACCTTCTAGACACCTCACACGAGTCCTGGGACGACCATTAAGATGGCGTCGAGTTAAATGGGAGTCCCCGCAAAGACAAGGGAAATTGGAGTTGGCACAGAGGTACAGTCCTCTGTGCGCCCGCCCCTCACACCGTGAGGGGGGAGTTCTGGTAGTAGGGATCTGACACCGGTTGCGACCTTGCCGTTGGCCCGTAATGCTAGGATGTACAATTTTAATTTAGAAAGTATGCATTTGCAGGATGTTAGACTCGGCTAGGAAAATCTTTGTACTAGAGATTCGTTAAGGTTAGCCAATGAACTTGTCTTCATCGTAATGTAATAAATGAAAATTGTACATGATATGAAACTGTTATTTTAATGTTTTAATTTTGTTTCATATTTTAATAAATACGGCCGGAGGGTAACTCCCTCCCGCCTTCCAAAGCTCAAAACGGCGTCCGTCTTCCCATCCTTGGGGATTGTGTTGGGAGGGGGTGACAGGCATCCCGGCCATAATATATCTATATGCGCTCAACATTCTATTGGGAATAACTTTGGCGCCAATTTAGGAATCTGTGTGTAATTTTCCAGAATTTTGGCCAGCTCCTCTCCGCTCCTCCTTGAAAGTTTCAGGGTATTCGTCAAGCGGAGGCCGAAGGGGGGGTCCCAAAACGAGTTTTCCCATGTTAATTTCCCAAGGGACCTTTAGACATGGCTACAGCCTGAATGGCTGAATGGAATTACACTAAACTTGGCAAAATGGTAGGGCCTGGTATGCAGATGTGCCTTTGCTACATTTGGTGAAAATTCCTCCAGTATTTCTTGAGAAAATTGAATTGGAAATTTTTCAAATGGCATTTTCTATTGGACCTTTAACACGGCTACAGCCCGAACGGCTGAACGGAATTACGCCAAACTTGGCAAAATGGTAGGGACAGGTATGCAGTAGTGCCTTTTCTATATTTGGTGAAAATCCCTACAGTAGTTGTTGCGAAAATTGGATTTCAGCAAATTATATATCTATATGCGTGCACCGTACGCGTACGGTACGTGTAGCGTACGCGTATGGTATGCGTACCGTACGCGTACGTGCGCGTACCCTTACGTGCGCAATCGAGTTTCTGATTGGCTGGCAGTCGACTGTCAACATTCTAAACTGTCCAAACCAGGAAGTGTTGGCCACCATCTTGTTTTTCAGGAGAACTGAGGCACAAGTGAGCCCAAAACAAGAGTGTAAAACACGAAAAAGGGGCAGGGTAGAGACCCCCCAACCCTCTAGCCTTTCTCAAGGGGTTCCAAAAGGACCCCCAAGGGCAAAAAAATAAATAAATTGCAGAGTACGCGCACCGTTCTCGTACGGTACGCGTACCGTGCGCGTACCCCGCAATTTTAAATTAAATTTGAGATGTCATCAGTGATGTCACTGACCATGTCATGAATGATGTAATATGTGACATCATCAGCAGTGGATTGCAGGTGCATGAAATATAGTTAGTACAACTAACTATATAGGAGCAATTTCAATGGTTTTTTAAATGCTAATTCCTAACTATATAAGGCCTGAAACTTATGGTTGTTTAAGTGAATTTGCAAGGTTTTTAAAATGCTAATTCCTAACTATAAAAGCCCTGAAACCTATGGTTTTTTTAAGTGAATAAATATATATATATATATATATATATATATATATATATATATATATATATATTTCCACGACAGTCCGCCCCACAAGAAGAAGACTTTAGGCAGCACTCGAGGTTCGTTCAATCCTTTATTTGCAGTTTTCAACCAAGGGGTTTGCTTTCCTTTATCAAAATGCCCCCCTGGTTGGTAAGTCGCCACTGCTGCTAACAATCCCTATATATATATATATATATATATATATATATATATATATATATATATATATATATATATATATATATATATATATATATATATATATATATATATATATATATATATATATATATATATAGTTAGGATTTTTTTCAATGCAAAATCTCAAAATTCTATTTGGAATAACTTTGGTGCCGGTTGACGAATCTGCCTGAAAACGTCCTCAAATTTGCCTTGCAGAGCTCCGGTCCTTCCTTGAAAGTTTCGGGGGGATTCGTCAAGCGGGGGCTGAGATAAAAGGGGCATCCCAAAACGTGTTTTCCCCATGTTAATTTCCATAGGGCGGTCGAACTCACTTTTAGCCCGAACGGCTGAATGGACTTGCACCAAACTTGGCAAAATTGTAGGGACTGGTAGCCCGATGTGCCTTTGCTATGTCTCAAGATATGTGCTCCGGTGGATTTTGATTAATTTAGGTTAAAAAAAATTATATATATCTATGGCAGCGCCCCGGTACGCGCACCGGGGTGCGCCCCGGGTGCGACACGCGAGGTGCGCACGGAAATCTGATTGGCTCTCGGGTGTCTGTAAACATTCAAAACAGTCCGGAGCGGCCACCATCTTGTGTCTCGGTAGGATCGAGACACAAGAGGTGGCCAAAACAAATTGGGAAATGACCATAAGAAGGCAGGGTAGACACCCCCTGACCCCCTAGGTTTGATGTGGGAGCTATAAAAGGGCCCCGCGGGGCAAAACATTGTTTTCGATTTGCGCGGGGGGAGCGCCCGGTGCGGGCACCGGGGAGCGGACCGGGGAGCGTTCCATGTGGAAAAAAGAATGACAGTTTTTTAAAAATGAAGCCTTTTTTTATTAATTGGAGGTAGTTCTTTTTGTTGTTATATATATATTTTTAATGTTTTTTGAACATTTTGTACTTTTTTTGGCTTTTCAAAACAGTTTTATATTTTTTTGTATTTTTTTACGGGAAGAAACAAAAAAAAGGGAATTGAAACTGCCTCAACTGGAGCAAAAAACAAAAAAAGAAAAATATTACTTCTTTTTGGGGCACTTGTGATTGTCACCTGCAAGGACGATGAGCTTTACGCTCTTTTCACCATAGGCGATAAGCTTGCCACATGCAGTACAAGTGATTTGAAAATCAGCAAATTGTTGCTGAATACAAGGCATCATCTCTGATGTTTCTGGTCCCGATGAAGTGGGTTTGTTTGTTTGGGAGGTGTTCCTTGATGACTGGGGGGCGTTACTGGCCAGTTCCCTGAGCTCTGCACTAGAATAGTTGTTAGGGTGCTTATGGATCATATGTCAAATCATGGTATTGTTACCAAAGGAATACTTTTTGTTTGGGTTGCCCCTTTAGAGTTGTTCCTTACAGATTAGGCAAGTTACCTTGGCCGCATTAACTTTTTTCTTTCCCTCTGGGAGTGAAAAAAACTCCCATACAATGTGTGACTTGGGCTTGTATGGGGTATTTTGTTCAGGCAGCCATCGTTTCCCATCCTCCTCTTCCTCTTCCTCCTCCTCCTCTTCTTGACCACCAATGTACTGTTGTGGTGGTCCTCTTGGTGGTTGTGGTGGTGGTGCAGATGCACCAGCTGCTGCTGCTACTGAAGCCATTATATAGATGAAAAAGGTACAGAGAGGTACAATTAGGTACAATCAGGTCTTCCTCAGTCAAATGACAAAGTCAGAATAAGGAAAAAAGGTGGGGTCTTTCATTATTTGGAAAAAAAAGGCCTGTACCAATGAGAAATATTATTTTCAGGTCACAAGACCAGTAATTTCATCATTATGAAAGTAAAACTGTTCTGCACCAATTAAAAGTGTTATTTTCAGATCACATGACCGACGCGCTTACGCGACGCGCCCACAGGCACTTCCCGGGTCGCGTCACGTAAGCGCATTGGAAGTTTACGTTGCGCGATCGTATTCGCTCGAGTGCTTCCGGGTGCGCTTACGCCGTGCGTATCACGCAGCTACGCGATACATCACGATCATGTTTTCGTTCGTGACATTGGCGCTAACGGGACGCTTCCCGGTTCGCGCACTGGGGCGCTTCAAACGACTACGCTCTCTTGGGCGCTCACTGGGGCACGCCCTGGAAACGCTCCAGGGTCAAAAATAGAAAAAAAACAACAACAAAAAATGTTTTTTTAAATACAAATAAAATATAGGATTTATTCATTTAGAAAAATATTACATTTCATAGCTATAGACATTTGCTATTAACCAAATTTTGAACTTCAAAGAAAAAAACATAGGTTTGGGGCCTTATATATAGTTAGGAATTAGCATTAAAAAAAACCTATGAAATTCACTGTAAAAAACCATAGGTTTTACACCAGTTATAGTTTGGAATTAGCATATAAGAAACCTATTAAATTCACTGAAAAAAACATAGGTTTCCCACCAGTTATAGTTAGCTGCAAATTTTACTGACATAAAACCATTGAAATTCCACGTTATAGTTAGTTTGACTCACTATAACTTGCACGTGTAATGCACTGCTGATGACGTCACATATTCATCACTCATGACATGGTCAGTGACAGGCACTTTACATCTATATGAATTCTATCATAAGATATTGAAAATACTAATCGAGCACATCATATGATTTACAAAGGGTCAACCACTGGTAAAACATTGTTTTTTATATAATGTCAGCAGGAACAATGAAGAAATAGAATTGTACGATAGGAGAGAAAAACATTTTAAAGCACTTAACTAGTGACACTTTATTTGCACTTCTTTGCACATTTGGACTAATGATGAAATACATTTGCAAGATTAACCTGTAGAAAAACATTGGTTTCCTAGACAAATTGTATTTTGCACATCACAACAAAATGGTCTAATTGTATTCAATTTTTATATATGCATTTTATGCAATCATTAATAAATATTGTTTATAAAAGCAGAATACCATGAAAATATTTAAGAATTGTGCTCTACAGGAAGATACTGCATAAGAAAGTTATATGCGTATTCTAGATGGGGGCTTTATATATATTGCAATCTTTTCTAATCAAAAAAGTATATTTATATACGGATATTGTAGGTTGTGCATTCTAACGATGTATTATTCACATACTGATGTAGAAAACCCAACAAGGCAAATCGACTAAAACATTCACGCTGTGGAAAAAAACGTATTGAAAAGTATTTCTACTATGTCCATATATATATGTTCACTCTTGCACGAATAACAAAAGCACTATGTCACTTTAAAAATGGAAAAATGCAACCACAATTATGTCATGTGATCAAGACTTTTGGGGAGTTGGTGGCGGCATCAAAATAAATATATAACAAATAGCACTTACTTCATGGTCTGTGTCCGTGTGTGGCGAGAAGGAACTGAAAGAATCTATGGAAAATGTGATATGTGAACCGGGTAGGTTTCACCCGGCTCTACATGGACTCCCGCTGAACCAATGTTCAACATTGTAAAGAAACCAACATTCTGAGCCATTGGTGGAGGAAGGAAATTAAATCAACGAGGATTAGTAGCGTCAGACCACCCCCAGTGTCAGAGAAACTCACCGAAAACGCAGCAGATGCCAGAAACAGCCAAGTTGGAGGACCCGGTTGCAACCGGCAACGCGCGAGGTAGGTGTTAACACAAGCAGCGCATAGGGGAGCAGCAGAGTGCTAAGCGTTTAGGTCAACACAGGTGGCAAGACCGAAAAATGAAATATATAAAAAAATGATGATGTCGGGCGACACATTGCGGAACTGCAAAGCAGCACCATTAGAGATGTTTAATGATCTGCCCTCCACAAGTTCTAAAACAACAAATAAATGAGAAGAAACAAACAAATCAATCAAACAATAAAGGACACATTTAAGCAGCTAGAGAAGCACATGTGCCAGGAACAAAGCAAGTGATGGGATTCTAAGTCCCTACAAAGATATATCAACATTGGGAGAATACCCTGAGGTTTAAGAATATTTATAGCCCCCAGTTACGAACATCCAAAGCCTAAAATGATGCAAGAGTGGGCATACTTCAATTTAGAGTCATCAAGAAATATGTTGATAATAATCAAATATGCAGAAATAGACCATGCCTCATTCTTGGAACAGATTGATAAACTCAATGAAGAGATTGACAGCAATGAACAGCTGGAGGAAAAGATAAAAGGAAGATAAGCAAACAAATTCTTGTAAGGCAAAAAATGTTTATGAGTTGGGGTAAATACCTAATACATCTCAAAACAGGAAACAAACACTACAAACATCAAATGTGATTTAAGTTCAGTACCAGACAGCGGATCGGATTCTGAATTGGGAAATAAAGAAGATATTTCCGACCAAAACAATTTAGGCCCTGGTGAGGAAAGACATTTTTTATGCATGGACAGGAGGCAGACCTTCCGTCCAAGAAATCAAACAACCAAAGCCCAAGCCACTGCCACTGAAACTACAAACGCAGGCAGGGGCGCAAGGCACGGAACAAATACAACAAATCCCAAGAGGCAATCCACGGGCAGATGGAAACAAAGATAATGACCAATATGAACCGAATGAAACCATCATTAACCTGGAAAAAATAAATCTAACAAAAGCGGAAGAGCAGATATTGATTCTGGGTTTATCATACTGCCCGTAAAGTAATTTAAATTATTCCAAAACCAGAATGGATGTATATCGGTGTATAAGAAAACAAAAACTGAAACTTAAAAAACATCACGTTCTGAAATAAAGACTCAATGCATGAAAAATCCATGGTGGGTGAAGGAATAACACATTGAAACTTGCAAGATGCAACTGTGAAAGATCCCCCTTTAAGGTGCTCTAAATAAACTATGGATAGAGGGAAATATATCAGCCACCCAGGAAATTACAGCCAATATAACTGGAGGTGAAATCCCACTACCCAGAGCAATCAAGGAACCAACAATATCATCGCCATTCAGAGCCAAGTCAACATTTACTCCAACTGGTCTCAGAGACTCAATTGATATCTTCAATGAACATATCATAGCCTGGATTTAATAACTAAATTATAAAGTGATGAACACCAACGACGAATATCACAAACAAAATATGGGATACTATTCACTTATGAGAAAATTGGAAAATGAAGCCTCAATAGTCGTCAGAAACTCTGATAAGGGAGGATATAGTATGATATGGGACAAAGAAGAATACACAAAAGAGGCCCTTTCATATTTAAATGATCAAAAGTGCTATGTCAGAAGAAATGGAACAGATTCAAAGGAAATACACAAATTATACCACACAAAATTGTCATCACGGATGGCAAAGGGGTTAATAAATATGGAGGAATACAAGTTCTTAAGAAATGACTATCCTATCACTCCCTCGATATATTTCATAACTAAAATCCACAAAGACGCAAACAAACCCCTGGGCAGACCTATTATTTCAGAGTGTGGTGGACTTTTAGAACATATGTCACAATATGTTGATTTCTATTTACAAGGATGAGTACAACCCTGTGAATGGCAAAGTGATCATTTACTAATGGCGCTAGATGTCATGTCATCGTATACCAGCATTAGACATGCTGACCGTATCAGGGCATTGTTACATTATTTAACTGCGCAATAAGATAGCTTGACAGATCATAGTAAGATGGCGATTGAAATGGTCGAATATTGTTTAACAAACAATGTATCTATGTTTAACAATTTACACTATCAGCAAACATGAGGAGTAGCCTTGGGAGCCAGCTTTTCCCCCAGAAAAGCGGGTTTACACAAGGGCTGGTGGGAGAAGTTGGTTCCTGCAATAGAATATGGTGAATGTAATTTTATGGCTACATTTTATTGACACCCTATTCGTCATCTGGAAAAGCACCCAAAGGGAAGCTCAGGAAATTGTCAAGTCTATCAATGAGAATTCACTTAATTTACACTTTACTGCCCTTATAAGTGAAACAACAGTCATTTTTTTAGATACCAAGGTATACATCCAGAACAGGATAGAGACAAAATTGTACTACAAGGAAATAGCGGGCCATTCAACCTTACATGCCAGCAGTGCCTACCCAAGACACTTTATAAACAGCATTCCCTATGGGGGAATGCTGAGGTTGAGGAGGGTAAACAGCAATCAGGAATATTGAAAGAGGCACAAGAAGATCTCAAAGCCTGAATCCTGGCACAGAGTTATTTACTCAAAACCATCGAAGGGGCAATAACTAAATCCATGATCCCAGATAGATAAGAATTGGTTAAACCTAAACCTGTGACATCTATAAATCAGCAATATCAACAGTTGATTCTGACTCCTCAACCTGAATCCAAAATTAAGGAGTTCAGAATAATCATGGAATACAGTAGACAACATAAAGAATTACGTAACATCATCACACGTATTTGGCCACTCGTATTGAGTGAGCCTATAATAGGGCATACTTTATCACACAAGGTAGCCATTACACATAGAAAGGCAACCTCAATGAGGGACAGACTAACCAAAACAAGTCCAGAACTGATTGAAAGCTATGGCTGGCTGTAGTCTCACAAGGGATTTTACAGTTGCAAGACATGCAAAGCATGTCAATTAGGTATTAACAAGACCTCTTACACAACACAGTTCATCCATGAGGAGATTAAATTAACCAAATTACTTACTTGTAAAATAGAGTATGTTGTATATGTTCTAGTGTGTCCTTTGGGCTACAATAAACAAGAAGTAAAAAACTACAAAACCCACAAGCGAGTACTTCACTACATTAAAGCAATCACGAACCATGATAACAAATACCCAGTCTCAAGACATTTCAAGAAATACCACAACTCAAGGAGTCTAGATTTAAAATATTATCTAGCAGATTCAGTTCCCCTTAGTAGAAGAGAAGGTCATTGGGAGGCTAAGCTACAGAGACTTGAGACAAGATATATCCTTGAACTTGTTTCTTAATCTCCAGGAGGGCTGAACAATTCTGAGGACAAGTACACCTGTCTCTAAACTCCATGTATCAAAAAACAAATACACCAGTATACTCAAAATATTAAGGATTCTTTTGACAGATTTTTATGTATTTTACACAAAATATTTTTAAATTAAGCTGCTATCAAATCACAAAAAGAACAAAGGAGAAAGAAACAGGAACAAGAATAAATTAAGCAGATTGAACTGCAGGCACTTTACATGTATATGAATTCTATCATAAGATATTGAAACTACTAATCGAGCAGATCATATGATTTACAAAGGGTCAACCACTGTTGAAACATTATTATTGATATAATGTCACCAGGTACAATGAAGAAATAGAATTGTACAATAGGATAGAAAAACATTTTAAAGCACTTAAGTAGTGACACTATATTTGCACTTCTTTCCACATTTGGACTAATGAATAAATACATTTGCTAGATTAAACTGTAGAAAAACATTGATTGCCACGACAATTGTATTTTGCACATCACAAAAAAAATGTCTATTTGTATTCAATTTATATATGTGCATTGTATCCAATTATTAATGAATATTGGTTTTAAAAGCAGATTACCATGAAAATATTTAAGGATTGTGCTCCACAGGAAGATTCTGCATAACAAAGTAATATGCATATTCTAGATGGGGGCTTTATATATATTGCAATCTTTTTTAATCAAAAAGGTATATTTATATACGGATATTGTAGGTTGTGCATTCTAACGATGTATTATTCACATACTAATGTAGAAAATCCAACATGGCAAATCGACTAAAACATTCATGCAGTGGAAAAAAACGTATTGAAAAGTATTTCTACTATGTCCATATATATGTTTACTCTTTGCACGAATAACAATAGCACTACGTCACTTTAAAAATGAAAAAATGTAACGACAATGATGTCATGTGATCAAGACTCTGGAGGAGGTGAAATGCGTTATGGCGACATCAAAATAAATATATAAAAAATAGCACTTATTTTGTGGTCTGTGTCCGTGTGTGGCATGAAAGAACTGAAAGAGGCTACGGAGAATGATATATATGTTCAATGAACAAAGGCTAAAATCATGTTATAGCTAGGTTTTGAGATTAACAAAAATAACATTTAAATACAAAAAATCCACTGGTATGCGCCAGTTATAATTTGCTAACCTCACTATAATCTGCTTCCTCCCTCACCATGGACTACTTATGCCTTCACAAATTACACAACTCATGACATCTTAATCACGTCATGGATGACATCAGTACTGACATCAATTAATAAATCATGTAATATAAAAAATGCATAACAAGTAATATACGTAATATGATCCAATATTGCACTCTCAGAGTTCTGATGACATATATAAACCGGCTTTCGGCTTTATGGTTTGTAAATGTCATCAGAACATATATATATATATATATATATATATATATATATATATATATATTACCTACTGGCTATCGCCAGTAGGTATATATAGTTAGAATTTTTTCCCTATGGGACTTTTGAAAATTCTATGTCTAATAACTTTGGCGTTTGTGGACGGAATCGGCTGAAATTTTCAGGAAAATGGCACATTTTGTTTCTGAGCAGCCCCTGAAAATTTGGTGGGGTTTCGTCAAGGGGGGGCTGAGAAAAAAGGGGGGTCCCAAAACGCGTTTTTCCCATTCATTTTTCCATAGGGCGGTTGGACTCACTTTTAGCTCGAACGGCTGAATGGATTTGCACGAAACTTGGCAAAATTGTAGGGACTGTTAGCCCGATGTGCCTTTGCTAGGTCTCAATATATGTGCTCCAGTAGTTTTTGAGAAATTAACGTTCAAACCAAGATATATATCTGTAACAGCGCTCTGGGCAGCGATCCGGTCCGCTTACTTTTCGCTTATCGGAACTTTGCGCGCAGAAAGCTGATTGGCTCTCCGGTGTCTGTCAACATTCTAAACAGTCCGGAGCGGACGCCATCTTGTCTCTCGGTAGGATCGAGAGAGAAGAAGAGGTGGAAAACGAAGGGGGAATTTAATGAAAGGGGGCAAGGTATCCCCCTCTTGACCCCCTAGGAATGTTGTTGGGGTTATTAAAGGGTCCCGTGGGGAAAATAAAAAAAAAATGATTTTTCACGTTAGAAGCGCGGCCGCGAACTGGTAGCGAAACGGGAATTCGCCATTTTGTGCTTCGTAAATTAAATTACTAGTTATAAGTGGGTGCGGGAGACGTATCCTAATCCCCTATGTTTCCTGAGGGTGGGTGAGGAGGCTGATATATGTTGATACATCTCTTCCAGCGGCTGTGCGTGAGCTTTTTTTTTTTTTTTGCTGCGTGACAGTCCGGAGCGGCCGCCATCTTGTCTCTCGGTAGGATCGAGAGAGAAGAAAAGGTGAAAAACTAAGGGGGAATTTAATGAAAGGGGGCAAGGTATCCCCCTCTTGACCCCCTAGGAATGTTGTTGGGGTTATTAAAGGGTCCCGTGGGGAAAATAAAAAAAAAATGATTTTTCACGGTAGAAGCGCTTCACGGGCCGCGAACTGGGCCGCAAACTGGTAGCGAAACGGGAATTCGCCATTTTGTGCTTCGTTAATTAAAGTACTAGGTATAAGGGGGTGCGGGAGACATATCCTAATCCCCTATGTTTCCTGAGGGTGGCTGAGGAGGCTGATATATGTTGATATATCTCTTCCAGCGGCTGCGCCATCTTGCCTTTTTTCGAATGCCACAATTTTGTCGTGCACGGCAGCCATTTTAGATGCCAGGCTGGTCCCAGGCTATCACCTACCCCTGCGGATGTAGTTTATGGCCCCAGCTGTAGAGAATTCAGACATGCCAATCCTCCTGATTCAGGCGTGTGAGTACTGATTTCAGTGCTAGTCTCCCGCCTCCCGATTTCTGCAAGCAAAAACCCGGGGGCATATTACGAACAACTAGCGATAATTTTTGTCTATAACTTGTTTAGAGACAAAAATTATCGCCGCACATCGGCGATTTTTATCGCAGATAAACCTTGCTATTATCGCAGAAAAGTCAGCGATATTCATGTATTATCGAGCAAATGCTCTTAGCCATGTTATCCACCTCCCATTGGATAACATGGCTAAGAACTGCTCAGGGCAGGTGTTAGATTTTGGAGATATTCGCGCTTAGCGCGAATATCTCCAAAAGTTGGTAATAGAAGGTAGCGATGTTAGGGACTGTTTCCAGTCGCTAACATCTTGGCACGCCACTTTGCATGTCATTAGTGATAAGTATCACTGACATGCAAAGCCGGGCCCAAGATGGTCGCTATCTCCTTTTAGGTGTCACTAACTGGTGTTAGCGACAGCTTGATAATAGGGAAATAATTTTATCTCCGCTTTCATGGTTTTTAAAGCCAAAAAAGCGGAGATAAACCCCCTTGATAATATGCCCCACGATTCCTTGGGGGTTTCAGCTGACAGGGCTTGGTATTGTGTTACATGGTAATTTTTCCATGAAACGTCAGAGGGTCGATGTAGGGGTTCTAGAAGAGGTGATAAACCATTTAAGCCTCATGAACAAGCGCATGGTCTTTTAAAGATTTGTGAAGTACTCGGGGCGGCGGTGTGTGTGTGTCCTCTTTCAGGAGCGGGCGGGGGGGCACTGCCAGCAACTTGCCAGGTCAGGTAGTGTTCAACACGTGCATCACCCTTTCTCTGCCTGCTATTGCGCTCCATGCTTCGGAAAGGTAAGAAAAAGAACGTGCATTTGAGTTTGAAATGTCCGATCCTGCAGCAGCACACTTCCAAAGCCCACACATGACAATAACCCGATTCAAGGCCCCATTCACCCGTTTTTCAAAAAATAGATAACACTCCAACAAATTAAGGTTATAAAACTTTATTAACTTTTAACGATAATGAACAGAACAAAAACTAAAAACATTTAAACATTTATTAACACAAAAAGCAACAATGGTTAGAAGCTGTCTTTTGTGCGAATAGTCCCAAGGCAGCACAACGTGCAGAGTTCTGGACGGCACCCAGGTGATGTCGCCTGGGTGCCGCACTGGTTTAGGGATCCTACAATGCTGCTCCGAAAATTGGCGTGGGGCGTCCCGGGTGGGGCGGGGGGAGGCCTCGTCAGTAGCGGTCTGTTGTGCGAATAGTCCCAAGGCAGCACAACGTGCAGAGTTCTGGACGGCACCCAGGTGATGTCGCCTGGGTGCCGCACTGGTTTAGGGATCCTACAATGCAGCACAGAAAAACAGCGTGGGGCGTCCCGGGTGGTGCGGGGGGAGGCCTCGTCAGTAGCGGTCTGTGTCCAGTGTCACATGGCTGACACAACATGTACGACAGGCACCCAGGTGATGTCCAGTAAACTGCCGCACTGGTTTTGGTATCCTACAATGCTGCTCCGAAAATTGGCGTGCGGCGGCCCGGGGGGGGGGGGGGGGGGGGAGGCGGCGTGAACGGGTCTCCCCAGGTGGCGGCCATCTAGCTGAGTTGCGCTCGCTCTTGCGGCCACAGCATCTCGCTCACCATGTTGTGGAGTTGCTCCCACTCTTGCAGTGCAGCGATAGGCGGCTGCCACATGGCTGTCAAAATGGCGGACGGCTCTTCGGTTTTGGGCCTGGTCCACTGAAATGGCCCTGGGACACCTTGGAAGTCGGACGCTTGCCTGCTAGGGCTTGGGCTCCATTCTCGAAAAGCGTCCCCTCAGCCGTGAAGATTGTATAAAAGTCTTGGGGGCCCCCGACTCCCGCAGGCTTCCGGTGGGGAGCGGCTGCCATGATTGCTCGCGGAATGACCACGACGGAGCCACGAGATGGTGGTGCTCTCATGCTGACGCCAGCTTCAGTCTGAATGATCCAGAAACAAGGTGGGGCTTTCATCGTTTGGGAAAAAAAAATGTTCTAAACCAATGAAAAGTGTTATTTTTAGGTCATATGACCAAGCCTTCCATCTTTAGGAAACCAAAAGTAAAATGAACCAATGAAAAGTTTTATAAACAAGTCACATGACCTGTTATGCGACATAGGGCTACAAAAAGCGTAGAAAATCCGTTGGCACGTGAGGCGGCGTCAGTAGCGGACCGATGTGCGAATAGGCCGAAGGCAGCACAACGCGCCGAGATCCGGATGGCACCGAGGTGGTGTCCAGCAAATTGCCGCACTGGTGTGGCCATCCTACAATGCTGCGCCGAAAGACGGCGTGTCCAGCTGAATTGCGGTCACTGTTGCGGTACAGTGACTCGAACGCGCCGAGATCCGGATGGCGCCGAGGTGGTGTCCAGCAAATTGCCGTACTGGTGTGGCCATCCTACAATGCTGCGCCGAAAGACGGCGTATTCAGCTGAGTTCCGGTTACTCTTCCGGCACAGTGACTCGAACGCGCTGAGATCCGGATGGCACCGAGGTGGTGTCCAGCAAGTGGCTGCACTGGTGTGGCCATCCTACAATGCTGCGCCGGAAGTCGGCGTGGGGTGCCCCGTTGGTTTATGAGGTGATGTCAGTAGTGGACTGATGTGTCAATAGGTCGGAACCAGCACAAGGCGCCAAGATCCGAATGGCAAGTCCTGGATGTTGAGTGCCTCAGTTGAGATTTCTGAGAAGTGCTTGTAGAACTGTCTGAAGCTTATTTGCACCTGCTGCAGCTTCACTAGGTCCGGCGGAACTTGTTGCCTTTTCCTTTGTGCTTCTTTTCCTACAATGCGTTTCTTCTGAAGACACGACCAGGTCCCTGAATGTGTGCAGGGGGACGCTATTGAATGAATGAACGCGCCGAGATCTGGATGGCACCGAGGTGGTGTCCAGCAAATTGCCGCACTGGTGTGGCCATCCTACAATGCTGCGCCGAAAGTCGGCGTGGGGTGCCCCGTTGGTTTATGAGGTGATGTCAGTAGCGGACCGATGTGTGAATAGGTCGGAACCAGCACAAGGCGCCCTGCACTGTTGAGCCTTTTTCAATGTCTGTTTTTTGTTCTTTCCCCTCCATCAAAAACAAAACAAAAATACAAGGCGCCAAGATCCGAATGGCAAGTCCTGGATGTTGAGTGCCTCAGTTGAGAGTTCTGAGCAGTGCTTGTAAGACTGTCTGAAGCTTATTTGCACCTGCTGCAGCTTCACTAGGTCCGGCGGAACTTTTTTCCTTTTCCTTTCTGCTTCTTTTCCTACAATGCGTTTCATCTGAAGACACGACCAGGTCCCTGAATGTGTGCAGGGGGACGCTATTGATTGAATGAAAATGGCGGCTTGACACAAAGCTGACTCAAGCGTTACTGTTGGTGCTATACAGACAAAAATTGGTTTTCAGTTTGTACATTCTTCAGGTTTTTTTTTCCATCCAAGTCTGATTGAGAGTTTGTAGAAAAATGGCTTCAGATTTTCCACATACTACTCTTCAACATTCTTCCTAAATGTAACAATGTGAAACTCACTAGGAGAACGGCTGTTTCTGTTTCCTTTCAAAATGCTGCCACCAATATTTTCTGAATGGAAGACACCATCTTGTAACATAAAGGGCCGAAAGGGGTTCTGGTCTGGCCGATGGTTGGTGGAGACATTTTGACTATATCTTGGACCTGCCCGGCCTCGCCCAAAATGGCGCCGGTATAAATGGGACTCGTAACTCTTTGCCCGCAAATGTATATCTAGAAAATGTTATTGTAAGTGGCCCTGTCGTATTTTAATTACAAAATGTACGTCCACCGATTCCGCAACTGTTAGACACCTTTGTTCTTGTCACCTAATGGCCCGCTCGTTACGTTCTTCTACAGTGTAAATGTCTCCTCATCATATACGATTTGAGTTTGCTCCGTGGCCGGCCCACGTGGTTATAGGCCCGTATTTGTATACTGACATTTTCACAATAAAGGTTTTTAAAACAAAACACGGTAGTAGTATTTTCATTTGTAAAGTTTTTACTTTTAGTGACTGTTTTCGAATCAGTAAAAGGCAAGTGAAATAAAGCAGTCCAATTACATGACGGATAAAAGGTATAATATGTAGGAACGCAGTAAAGATAAATGGTCAAGGGCAGTTGTGTTTTTCATGTCTGCAACATAAAGTGATCGATAAGAATCTGATAATCAGGCGTATCGGCGACTAAGACAGCAGGCCGAATCTCTTTTTCTCGAAAAAGGAATATATTTTACTTGCAAGACAGTTGTAAATTTTCCGGGAAAGTACATTAGCCTGGAATATTATAACATATGTTTGAAAAAAAAATATTGTTCGAAAATAATAAAAAGCGTAATTTTTAGGTCATATGACCAAGCTTTTCATCATTAAATTAACAAAAGTAAAATGAACCAATGAAAAGTTTTATTAACAAGTCACATGACCTGTTATGCTTACGTTACGCGCTGCGCGCCTCGGATCACTTCCGGGTGCGCTAACGCGGCGTGTCATAAAACGCATTACGCGACAACGTAGGTCAAGAATATAGTCTAAATGTCTCCACCAACCAGCGTTCAGAACACAACCCCTTTCAGCAGTCCAAAAAGTTCTGTTAAATGACAACAGAGGGGACAGGCAACAAGAACCATCAGTCAAAGAGGGGAGGGCAAGTTCTTCTCTTCCGGGTCATGTTGGGGCGCTACCGGAACTGATCGAATTGGTAGTCTACAGTGTTTCTGGATGTTTCAGACTAAAGCTGGCGTCAGCATGAGACCACTACCATCTCGTAGCTCCGTCGTGGCCATTCCACGAGCAATCATGGCAGCCGCTCCCCACCAGAAGCCTGCGGGAGTCGGAGGCCCCCAAGACTTTTGTAGAATCTTCACGGCTGAGGGGACGCTTTTCGAGAATGGGACCCAAGCCCTAGCAGACAAGCGTCCGAGTTCCAAGGTGTCCCAGGGCCATTTTAGTGGACCAGGCCCAAAACCGAAGAGCCGGCCGCCATTTTGAGAGTCCTGTGGCAGCCGCCTATCGCTGCACCGCAAGAGCGGGCGCATCTCAACTACATGGTGAGCGAGACGCTGTAGTCGCAAGAGCGGGCGGAAAACAGCTGAATGGCGGAAGAGGCACAGTGTAGCAAAAGCGGGCGGAATGGCAACTAAAACGATAAAGGGGCGCCCCACTACAGCTTGTCTTCAGGTCAAACGGATTGTGGGACAAGGTCCAGAATTGAAGAGTCATCAAAAGGCAAAAAGTACCGCCGGACCCCGGGAGCCGGCCGCCTATGTCGGGGGCGATCTCAGGCTACACCAGTGCTATAAGACTTGGGGAGGGTGTCGGAGCCAAGCGTCTTCTCCGAGTCCATGGCCATCACAGCGCCCCTCAGGGGCCTCCGTCAAGCTGTTTAGGAAGGTAACATATCACATTGTTTTCTAATGCAGTCAGGTCCACAAACGACACTCACTTACTTTGAGAATAGTGAAGCTGCAGTAGGTGGAAATAAGCTTCAGACAGTGTTACAAGCGCTGCTCAGAACTCTTAACTATGGCACCCAACATCTAGAACTTATGCTATTTGAGAATGGTAGTGACATCGAAGCATCTCAGGGACCAAAACCATTAACGTACTTTCACGTATGAAAATCTTACTTGGGGAGGGGGCAGGAGCGAAGCGCCCCCTCCCAGTCAGCGCCACCACACCGTATGTTGAAAATCTGAAGCCATCGTTCTACAAAGTCAACCAAACTTGGATTGAAAAATCTAGAAAAATGTACAAACTGAAAACCAGTTTTGGTCTGCATAGCATCAGTAGCAACGCTTGAGTCAGCTTTGTGTCAAGCCGCCATTTTGATTCAACAAAGCACAGGCATTGAAAAAGGCTGAAATTCAGAACTCTAAACTATGGCACCCAACATCCAGGAGCTTGCTATCCGGATCTTGGAGCCTTGTGCTGTTTTCGATCTATTCACACATCGGTCCACTACTGACATCATCTTATAAACCAACGTTATGTAAATAGTTTTTTAATAAAATGTTTTACCCTGTTTCTTTGCTGGTGTGTTGTCTATATTTTTAATATTTGCATAGGGTTTGTCATTATTTTGTGCGGGATGGGTGATGGAGCCGAGCTGTCTTGCAGCCCTCATGGTGTGGAGCTCAGTTCATCTCACTATTTTCGTATTTCTCAAGAAGGGTTGTTCCTAATATTTCTATTTTAGCGAGGTCAAAAAGAGATCCAATTAGTGGCCTACTGATTTTGCTCGATTACTTTTATTTTTTTACACGATTTTTCACTATCTGCAAAGACTAAACAGAGTATTGCGACTTTGTGCTTGTTTGTAAATAGAGAATGATCCAAAGAGAACCAATTCTAAAACAGTAAATGCTTGGACAACAATCAATCAAATGGAGAGACAAGGAGGTACGACGGATTACAACGGGGGTAAAGGCCTGCGTTAACTACCCTTCTGTATCTGCAAAGAGAGAGTACTACTAAGGCAAAAGAGGGGAGGGGGGGGGCAGCGTTCAAAGCACATCAGCGTGCATAAATACGAAAATGTTTTTATCTATCACGTACTTGACATTTTAAAGCTTTTCATATTTGCTATTAAAAAACCAATGAAATTCACAGAAAAAACCATAGGTTATAGTGGATATATAGTTAGGAATTTGCATTTACAAAACCTTGAAAATTCAATGAAAAAACCATAGGTTATAGGCCATATATAGTTAGGAATTAGCATTTACAAAACCTTATTTTACTCGCATAAAACCATTGAAATTCCATATATAGTTAGCTAACTATAAGCGCTAACTATATATCGCGCACCCGCAATCCACTGCTGATGATGTCACATATTACATCATTCATGACATGGTCAGTGACATCACTGATGACATCACTGATGACATCTCAAATGACATCACTGATGACAACTCAAATGATATCAATGATGACATCTCAAATGACATCACTGATGACAACTCAAATGACATCACTGATGACATCTCATTTGTCATCACTGATCACATCACTCATGTGATAATACAATGAACCTCTTCAGACTCTAATATAACCTTACATACACTCAGTATAAACAGACACTCACAGACTGTCACTCATCCATGGAGTTACTCACACACCTAGTCAGTCATGCAAAGAATCAATCACACCTCCATTTCCTCAACTATACAGTTATACACATCTTACTTATTCAAACATATAATAACACATATTTACTCTCTTATATAATCCCTGATACAAGCTCACAGTGATCGATACAGCCACTCACACATTCACTGGCTCTTATGTTCAGTTATTTATATATCTCAACTCTCACATGTATTGTGTTTTACATACGTACTTACTTGCACATGTAGCAATGAGAAATCCATTCACTCACCAACACACCCATGCACAGTCAACCGCCCATATAGCTGTTTCCACATGCACTCTTGAACTCATACTCCTAGTGAATCAACTGCTTACACATCTATGCACAGAGTCACGCACCTCCCAGCCACCCACACACACACTCAGCCTCCCATTCAAATATTTGGGCAACCAATCAATAACCCATATGGCCACTCTTATAGCTACTGATCAACACATGCAGCAGCTTACACAACATCAAACATACTGATGCACGAATTAAGACAGTTTAGTCACTAACCCATGTACTCAGTGAGACACATTTAATCACTCACTCATACAGTCAGTCATGCACCTACTAAATTCTTCATCCAGACACTTATACATCCACTCATTCTTCAATATGTGAAACATATTTAAACTTTACAGACACATACAATCACTGGATGTTGTGATCAGTGATGTCATCAGTGATGTCACTGACCATGTCATGAATGATGTAATATGTGACATCATCAGCAGTGGATTGCGGGTGCACGATATATAGTTAGCGCTTATAGTTAGCTAACTATATATGGAATTTCAATGGTTTTATGCGAGTAAAATAAGGTTTTGTAAATGCTAATTCCTAACTATATATGGCCTATAACCTATGGTTTTTTCATTGAATATATATATATATATATATATATATATATATATATTGACTGAATTTAGCATTTAACAAACCTTAGAAATTCACTCAAAAAACATATCTTTCAGGGACATTATAGTTAGTTGGACATTGCTCTCATACAAAACCATCGAAATTCCCCCATTATAGTTAATTCATCTAACTATAACTCGTGCCCCTGCAATGCACTGCCGTCACATATTACATCATTCATGACATTGCCAGTGATATCACTGATGATATCCCAAATGACATCACTGATGACATCATCCAGTGACTGTGTGTTCCTATAAAGTTTAAATATGTAATATGTAAATACCAAGGTATATTGAAGAATGAGTGGGTGAATAAGTGTCTGGATGGAGGATTTAGTAGGTGCGTGACTGACTGTTTAAGTGAGTGATAACATGTGTCTTACTGAATGCATGGGTTAGTGACTAAACTGTGTGAATGTCTGAATCAGCCTGTCTGTTGTTGTATAAGCTACTAAATGGGTTGGTCAGTAGCTACATGAGTGTCTATACAGGTTATCAATTGGTTGCCTGAGTATTTGTATGAGTGCCTGGGTGTGTGTGTGGGTGGGTGGAAAGTGTGTGAGTCGATGCCTAGATGTTTGAGTGATTGATTCACTGTGTGTATGGGTTTAAGAGTGCATGTGGAAATAGTTGTATGGGTGGGTGAGTGTGTGTATGGGTGTGTTGGTGAGTGAATGGATGTCTTAATGGTACATGTCCAAGTAACTACATATTTAAAAGGCAGTGTGTGTGAGAGTTGAAGTATATAAATAACTATATGTAAGAGTCAGTGATTGTGAGATTGGCTGTATGGATGAGTGTGTACTTGTATCAGTGATTGTAGAAGATAGTAAGTATGCATTTGTTTATGTTTGAATAAGTGATGTGGTGTGTGTATAACTGTATAGGTCAGTAAATGGAAGTCTGATTCATTCTTTGCATGACTGACTAGGTGTGTGAGTAACTCTGGATGAGTGGTAGTGTGTGAGTGTCTGTATAGGTGTATGAGTGCTTATGATAGTGTTTTATTGATGAATGACTGCATGTATGAGCGATTGTATCCGTGAATGAGTGGATGTGTGTGTAGACCAAGGAATCAGTGAGTGCATATATAGTAACTGGTATTGGGGTGTCAATGGTGTCGAAAATGGTAGTTTGTATTTTACAGTGGGTTTATCAAAGGTTATATTAGAGTGTGAGGAGGTGGATCAGATTTTCACATGGATGATATCACCAGAGATATCATCGGTGATTTCATTTGAGATGTCATCAGTGATATCATCCGTGATGTCACTGACCATGTCATGAAGGATGTAATCTGTGATGTCATCAGCAGTGCATTGCGGGTACACGAGTTATAGTTAGCTGATTAACTAAAGAGGGGTAATTTCTATGATTTTGTATGAGAGAAATGTCCAACTAAATATAAAGTCCCTGGAAACTGTTTTTTTCAGTGAATTTCTAAGGTTTTTTTAAATGCTAATTTTTAACTTTAACATGCCTGAAACCTATGTTTTTTCCAGTGAAAAAAAGAAAACAATGTGTATATATATACTTGTGTGTATATATATATATATATATATATATATATATATATATATATATATATATACCCAGAGGCTGCTTAAAAGAATCGGGTGCAACAAGGGGTTTCCAGCAAGCACCGAAGAAGCAGACACGAGCCCAGAGTAAGTGCAAAGCATGTAGCGTTTTATTTCTCAAGAGTCCGCCATAACGCGTTTCACCACCGGAGTGGCTTGATCACATGACAACGTTCAAACTTTTACTGGACCTTTAAAACAGCTAGCACTCCAAGCACGTGATTGTGAGAGTGAATGACATAAAGGAAAGGTGAAAATGCAATGAATTGTGCCTTTAGAAGAAAGACTGCGCTTTGTAAATAGTAAAACAAACGAAGTAATAGTAGTTTCCAACTGGTTGAAGGGAAAAATTAATGAATACCAGTAGTGTCCTAAGCATAATGGTTATATACATATATATATATATATATATATATATATATATATATATATATATATATATATATATATATATATATATATATATATATATATATATATATATATATATATATATATTCACTGAAAAAAACATAGGTTTCACACCAGATATAGTTAGCTGGAAATTTTATTGACATAAAACCATTGAAATTCCCACATTATAGTTAGTTGGACTCACTATAACTTGCGCGCCTGCAATGCACTGCTGATGACGTCACATATTACATCACTCATGACATGGTCAGTGACATCACTCATGACATCACTGATGACACCATCCAGTGAATGTGTGTCTTTCTGAAAAATAATTTTTTTCCATATGTCTTTGTAAAGTACGATGGAAGAATAAATGGTTAAATAAGTGTGTAAATGGATGTTTGTTTTTAAAAGAATTGATTGGTTAACTGCCTTATTAAGTGTATCTTAGTGAATACATATATTAGCAAGTAACTTTTATATATTGAAATGTATGTATCAGTGTTTCACTTTGTGTATAAGTGGCAGTATGGGTTGGTGACTGACTCACTGTTTGTATGTGTTTTGAAGACAGAGT
Source organism: Lissotriton vulgaris (assembly GCF_964263255.1). Lineage (NCBI taxonomy): Eukaryota > Metazoa > Chordata > Amphibia > Caudata > Salamandridae > Lissotriton > Lissotriton vulgaris. Next base: position 454,400,965 of record NC_141696.1, on the reverse strand, counting down.
ATGTACAGGACTGTATGGATGTATGAGTGTGTATATGTGTATGTTAGTGAGTAAACAACTGTCTCACTATTGTCTTTTTCAGTAACAGCATATGTTTTAATCTAGTATATATGAGTATTGATTTATAAAAGTGAGTATATGTGAGAGTGAGAGATTATAAGAGTTCCTTTTTAAATTAGTATGTGTTTATATAAGTGATTGTTTAAGAGAGTAAGTATGTGTAAGTATTCTTAGAAGTAAAGTGGTAGTGTGTGTATCGCTGTATATGCAAATAAATGAATGTTCATTAGTTTTTTTGCATGTGTGAATATGTGTGTGAGTAACTTTTGGATGACTGTCGAAGTGTAACAGGATGTATAGGTGTATCACTACATATAATGAGTGAGTATATGTATGAATGACTATATAGAACTGTTTGTGAATGAGTGGATGTGTATATAGATGGTGGAATTACTGAATTGTTTGTTGTAACTGGTAAGGGTATCTCCATTTTTTTGAAAATGTTAAATACTATTCTTGAATATGTGTTTCAAGGCTTACATTACACTGAAAGGAGGTCTCTCACTCTGTCACAAGGATGGTGTCATCAGTGATGTCATGAGTGATGTCACTGACCATGTCATGAGTGATGTAATATGTGACGTCATCAGCAGTGCATTGCAGGCGCGCAAGTTATAGTGAGTCCAAATAACTATAACGTGGGAATTTCAATGGTTTTATGTCAATAAAATTTCCAGCTAACTATAACTGGTGTGAAACCTATGGTTTTTTCAGTGAATTTGATAGGTTTTTTAAAAGCTAATTCCTAACTATAACTGGTGTGAAACCTATGTTTTTTTCAGGGAATTTCATAGGTTTATTAAATGCTAATTCCTTTCTATATCAAGTTTCTAACCTATGTTTTTTTTTACAATTTGCTGTTTTGTCTAAGTATTAATTTTTGAGTTTTTTTTATATCATTTTTTCCTGGGGCGCTCTGGGTGCGCGCTCCGGTAAGCTCTCCGGTAAGCTCACCGGTAAGCTCTCCGGAAAGCACACCCAGAGCGCTACTTTCGTTCGTGAAAAAAATATGAATGAAAAGTTAATAATACCGCAAAACATTTCGTACCATACAAATAAAAGCAGTTTTTTTTATAAGGAAATGAAAATGATTATGCATTTCCGTAAAACTATGATGACGTCACTTCGGCGCGCAACGTAAGCGCCCCCGGAAGCGCCTACGTTCCTGCCGCGTGTGCGCCCCGGAAGCGCTTACGTTCGCGCCGCGTGTGCGCCCCCGGAAGCGCCTACGTTCGGGCCGCGTATGCGCCCCGGAAGCGCCTACGTTCGCGCCACGTTTGCGCACCTGGTGCGCGCAGCATCAGCGCGTCAAGTCATGTGACCTTAAAATAACACTTTTCATTGGTTGCTAACAGTTTTTTTTACAAAGAATGAAATCCCCACCCATTTCCTTCACTTCTTCTTTCACTTTTGTGACTGCAAGACCTGCCTTTTTCCTCCTGGATATTTCTTGGTTTTACCATGGCTGCCAGAGAATCCAGCAGTGATGAAGAACCTGAATTCATCAATGAAGAGCCTCCTCAACGAAAGGTTAAGGAACATTTTATTTGGAAATTTTTTTAAATCCCACCTAACCAAAAAAAAGTGAATGCTCCAAAAGTGAAGTGCAGGATCTGCAAAGAAGTGCTGTCACGGGGTAACCCCTTAAAAAAATACTCATTTGGAAACTTCACAATGATCCGGCAAGTGGAGAGGAAGCACCCCCAGAATTTTGCCCGGGAAAGTGTCAGGGCTCTGGCACAAGAGGTTCCTAGTGATGGGGCCTCTACATCCACCGGAGAGGCAACTTCTTCTGGTAGGGGGCAATCGCAGGAGCTGGTGCCAAACATTCAACCTGCTTTTAGCCATGGTGTCCTGAGATGCAGATACTGCAATCAACTCCTCACCTATGGGGAGCAAAGTGTCCAGCTCATGGTTCGAGCATTGGAGAACCATCACTGCCCTTCCCACCCCTAATTTTTTTTGTTTTTTTTTGCTCCTTTTGAGCAGTTTCCATTCCCTGTTTTTGTTCCTGTTTAGAAAAAAGAAGAAAACAAAAAGGTATTTTCAGAACTACCTCCAATTCTCATCAAAGAGCTATATTCTTAAAAAAATGAAAAAGAGTAAGTGAAATAGAGTGCATTGATAATGGAAAGGTAAATGAGTAAGAAAGAACAGAACGGTTTGAGAGGAGAAAGGAAGTGGAAGTAGGAGGACTGAAAGAAGGTGAGTGTTAGGAAAGAAAGTAAGGAGAAGAAGAGTGAATATGGGGAATGGTGATATTCAAAGAAAATGTTGAAAAGGAACAGGGGTGTGGAAGGATAAGAAAAGATGCATTGCTGGAGTTGAAGGCAGAAGGCCTCATTTATGAAGCCATGCGTCACTTTAACGCCACCAAAGCATCACTTTTTGTGACGCATCAGTCCAATAAAAAATGCACCTTATTTATTCATATTTACAAAGTGGCGCATCTAGGTAAATGCGTCACTTTGTAAACCACTGCGCCACATTCTTCCTACGTCAGGTGTAATGTATGCAAAAGGGACGTATTGACGCAAGAAAGGGTTGTAGAGGTGACACAGTGAATAAACTGGAGGCCTCATTTCTGAAAAGTGACGCATCGCTGCGTGAAAACAGTGATGCGTCACTTTTCTGTGCGCACTCCTTACGACATTCCAGATGTGTCATATTTAATGTATGACGAATCATGTCGCAAGGAGTTACAGATACGTCAGTATTTCTGACGTATCTGTAAACACAAAAGTGACGCATTGCTGAAGTGCATCACAAAAGTGACGCAACTCCAGTACTGCGTCCTTTCACATGGGGAAAGCACCATGTGAAAGGTCTTGCATCAGTCTTACACCTGCTGTGAGGCAGGCGCAAGATTTTGACGAAACAGCATCCTAAAAGTGACGCAGTGGAATCTCATAGATTTCACTGCGTCACTATTACGAAGCTTTTTGCGGGGGAACACCCCCTCTGCATACATTATACCTGACGCAGGTATAATGTGGCGCAGGGTTTTAAAAAGTGACCCATCTACCTAGATGCGTCACTTTTTAAATATAGCGCAACGAGGCGCATTTTTTTACACCGCTGGTGCGATGCGTCACTTTTCTGTGTGCACTCCTTACGACATTCCAGATGTGTCATATTTAATGTATGACGAATAAGCATGGGCGGAAAATCCGTTACGCTCGCGGATTTTGCGGATTTTCGGTAAATTCGCAATCCGCGAGATTCGCGAATTTCCCGCAAAATCCTCAAATTCGCATGCAGCGGATTTTTTTTCTTTGCAGTGTAAGTTCGCAATTGCGAACATGTAGGTGCGGCGGGCAGCAACAATCTCGCACTCGCGAAATTACAAAAATTGCAATTCCGCACATGAAATCTACTAGCAAGCAGCATAGACCTTCTGAAAATGATTATTTTTATCAGAATAACTCCTCAGGTTGACATTTGCCTGCACTTTTTTATATTTGAGGCCTTTTGATTTTCTTTGGATAACTTTTGGATTAGAAATCAACTTTCTCATATAAGCTTGGTGGGGCATTAAAGTTGCTGTAATGCTGCTCTGCAGAAAAACGAGTTTTGCAAAAGTGAAAGCAGGTTCAAAAGTTCAAACTCATCATTAGTAACCGTTCCCTGTAGTGCTTCCTGACAAGGGCCCCTCCAAAGTTCAGTTGCTAGTTGCAACAATTGTTCAGCTGCTAGTTGCAACAATTGTATGACCCTGCTCTGACCCTCACAGCAGGCTCACAGAATAGCTACAAGTAGGCCACAAAGGTCCTGGAAAAAAAAATTGCTCTGCAACAGAAAGCAAATTACAGATAAGGATGCAGGTGCCAGACTGGAATTTTAAAACAGTGACACATTAATAAATCAACCCCAATTTAATTCATGTCAGTTGAAGCAGGCAGGTGTGCTTGCTTTTTCCCCCCATAATCTACAGTGATGATAAACCAGAGGGTGGCATAAGGCATTGATGTACCAGAGGGTGGCATGGGTAAAACAGAGGGTGGCAGGGGTGAAACAGAGGGTGCTGGGAACCTATGATGATGAACCAGACGTAGAAACAACAAAATCGTGACCGTTGCGAGCCGAAATGTAAGTTCACGATTGCGAACTGTTACAAAACCCTCGCGAACTGTCAGAAATCCTTGCGAACTGTCAGAAATCCTTGCGAACACAAAAAAAAATCCGCAAATTCGCGAGAATTCGCGGATTTTGCGGATTGCGAGTTTGCAAATTCGCAAAATTCGCCAACGCCAGATTCGCAAAATTTGCCCATCCCTGATGACGAATCATGTCGCAAGGAGTTACAGATACGTCAGTATTTCTGACATATGTGTAAACACAAAAGTGACGCATTGCTGGAGTGAGTCACAAAAGTGATGCAACTCCAGTAATGCGTCCTTTCACATGGGGAAAGCACCATGTGAAAGGTCTTGCGTCAGTCTTACACCTGCTGTGAGGAAGGCGCAAGATTTCGACATAACAGCATCCTAAAAGTGACGCAGTGAAATCTCATAGATTTCACTGCGTCGCTATTACGAAGCTTTTTGCGGGGGAACGCCCCCTCTGCATACATTATACCCCACGCAGGTATAATGTGGAGCAGGGTTTTAAAAAGTGACCCATTTACCTAGATGTGTTACTTTTTAAATATAGCGCAACGAGGCGCATTTTTTTTACACCGCTGGTGCGATGCGTCACTTTTCTGTGCGCACTCCTTATGACATTCCAGATGTGTCATATTTAATGTATGACGAATCATGTCGCAAGGAGTTACAGATATGTCAGTATTTCTGACGTATCTGTAAACACAAAAGTGACGCATTGCTGAAGTGCATCACAAAAGTGACGCAACTCCAGTAATGCGTCCTTTCACATGGGGAAAGCACCATGTGAAAGGTCTTGCATCAGTCTTACACCTGCTGTGAGGCAGGCGCAAGATTTTGACGCAACAGCATCCTAAAAGTGACGCAGTGAAATCTCATAGATTTCACTGCGTCACTATTACGAAGCTTTTTGCGGGGAAACGCCCCCTCTACATACATTATACCTGACGCAGATGTGTCATATTTAATGTATGACGAATAAGCATGGGCGGAAAATCCATTACGCCTGCGGATTTTGCGGATTTTCGGTAAATTCGCAATCCGCGAGATTCGCGAATTTCCCGCAAAATCCGCAAATTCGCATGCAGCGGATTTTTTTTCTTTGCGGTGTAAGTTCGCAATTGCGAACATGTAGGTGCGGCGGGCAGCAACAATCTCGCACTCGCGAAATCACAAAAATTGCAATTCCATGAACATGTAGGTGCGGCAGGCAGCAACAATCTCGCACTCGCGAAATTACAAAAATTGCAATTCCGCACATGAAATCTACTAGCAAGCAGCATAGACCTTCTGAAAATGATTATTTTTATCAGAATAACTCCTCAGGTTGACATTTGCCTGCACTTTTTTATATTTGAGGCCTTTTGATTTTCTTTGGATAACTTTTGGATTAGAAATCAACTTTCTCATATAAGCTTGGTGGGGCATTAAAGTTGCTGTAATGCTGCTCTGCAGAAAAACGAGTTTTGCAAAAGTGAAAGCAGGTTCAAAAGTTCAAACTCATCATTAGTAACCGTTCCCTGTAGTGCTTCCTGACAAGGGCCCCTCCAAAGTTCAGTTGCTAGTTGCAACAATTGTTCAGCTGCTAGTTGCAACAATTGTATGACCCTGCTCTGACCCTCACAGCAGGCTCATAGAATAGCTACAAGTAGGCCACAAAGGTCCTGGAAAAAAAAATTGCTCTGCAACAGAAAGCAATTTACAGATAAGGATGCAGGTGCCAGATGGAATTTTAAAACAGTGACACATTAATAAATCAACCCCAATTTAATTCATGTCAGTTGAAGCAGGCAGGTGTGCTTGCTTTTTCCCCCATAATCTACAGTGATGATGAACCAGAGGGTGGCATAAGGCATTGATGTACCAGAGGGTGGCATGGGTAAAACAGAGGGTGGCAGGGGTGAAACAGAGGGTGCTGGGAACCTATGATGATGAACCAGACGTAGAAACAACAAAATCGTGACCGTTGCGAGCCGAAATGTAAGTTCGCGATTGCGAACTGTTACAAAACCCTCGCGAACTGTCAGAAATCCTTGCGAACTGGCAGAAATCCTTGCGAACACAAAAAAAATCCGCAAATTCGCGAGAATTCGAGGATTTTGCGGATTGCGAGTTCGCAAATTCGCAAAATTCGCGAACGCCAGATTCGCAAAATTCGCCCAAAAGTGACGCAGTGAAATCTCATAGATTTCACTGCGTCGCTATTACGAAGCTTTTTGCGGGGGAACGCCCCCTCTGCATACATTATACCCCACGCAGGTATAATGTGGAGCAGGGTTTTAAAAAGTGACCCATTTACCTAGATGTGTTACTTTTTAAATATAGCGCAACGAGGCGCATTTTTTTTACACCGCTGGTGCGATGCGTCACTTTTCTGTGCGCACTCCTTATGACATTCCAGATGTGTCATATTTAATGTATGACGAATCATGTCGCAAGGAGTTACAGATATGTCAGTATTTCTGACGTATCTGTAAACACAAAAGTGACGCATTGCTGAAGTGCATCACAAAAGTGACGCAACTCCAGTAATGCGTCCTTTCACATGGGGAAAGCACCATGTGAAAGGTCTTGCATCAGTCTTACACCTGCTGTGAGGCAGGCGCAAGATTTTGACGCAACAGCATCCTAAAAGTGACGCAGTGAAATCTCATAGATTTCACTGCGTCACTATTACGAAGCTTTTTGCGGGGAAACGCCCCCTCTACATACATTATACCTGACGCAGATGTGTCATATTTAATGTATGACGAATAAGCATGGGCGGAAAATCCATTACGCCTGCGGATTTTGCGGATTTTCGGTAAATTCGCAATCCGCGAGATTCGCGAATTTCCCGCAAAATCCGCAAATTCGCATGCAGCGGATTTTTTTTCTTTGCGGTGTAAGTTCGCAATTGCGAACATGTAGGTGCGGCGGGCAGCAACAATCTCGCACTCGCGAAATCACAAAAATTGCAATTCCATGAACATGTAGGTGCGGCAGGCAGCAACAATCTCGCACTCGCGAAATTACAAAAATTGCAATTCCGCACATGAAATCTACTAGCAAGCAGCATAGACCTTCTGAAAATGATTATTTTTATCAGAATAACTCCTCAGGTTGACATTTGCCTGCACTTTTTTATATTTGAGGCCTTTTGATTTTCTTTGGATAACTTTTGGATTAGAAATCAACTTTCTCATATAAGCTTGGTGGGGCATTAAAGTTGCTGTAATGCTGCTCTGCAGAAAAACGAGTTTTGCAAAAGTGAAAGCAGGTTCAAAAGTTCAAACTCATCATTAGTAACCGTTCCCTGTAGTGCTTCCTGACAAGGGCCCCTCCAAAGTTCAGTTGCTAGTTGCAACAATTGTTCAGCTGCTAGTTGCAACAATTGTATGACCCTGCTCTGACCCTCACAGCAGGCTCATAGAATAGCTACAAGTAGGCCACAAAGGTCCTGGAAAAAAAAATTGCTCTGCAACAGAAAGCAATTTACAGATAAGGATGCAGGTGCCAGATGGAATTTTAAAACAGTGACACATTAATAAATCAACCCCAATTTAATTCATGTCAGTTGAAGCAGGCAGGTGTGCTTGCTTTTTCCCCCATAATCTACAGTGATGATGAACCAGAGGGTGGCATAAGGCATTGATGTACCAGAGGGTGGCATGGGTAAAACAGAGGGTGGCAGGGGTGAAACAGAGGGTGCTGGGAACCTATGATGATGAACCAGACGTAGAAACAACAAAATCGTGACCGTTGCGAGCCGAAATGTAAGTTCGCGATTGCGAACTGTTACAAAACCCTCGCGAACTGTCAGAAATCCTTGCGAACTGGCAGAAATCCTTGCGAACACAAAAAAAATCCGCAAATTCGCGAGAATTCGAGGATTTTGCGGATTGCGAGTTCGCAAATTCGCAAAATTCGCGAACGCCAGATTCGCAAAATTCGCCCATCCCTGATGACGAATCATGTCGCAAGGAGTTACAGATACGTCAGTATTTCTGACGTATGTGTAAACACAAAAGTGACGCATTGCTGGAGTGAGTCACAAAAGTGATGCAACTCCAGTAATGCGTCCTTTCACATGGGGAAAGCACCATGTGAAAGGTCTTGCGTCAGTCTTACACCTGCTGTGAGGAAGGCGCAAGATTTCGACATAACAGCATCCTAAAAGGGACGCAGTGAAATCTCATAGATTTCACTGCGTCGCTATTACGAAGCTTTTTGCGGGGGAACGCCCCCTCTGCATACATTATACCTGACGCAGGTATAATGTGGCGCAGGGTTTTAAAAAGTGACCCATCTACTAGATGCGTCACTTTTTAAATATAGCGCAACGAGGCGCATTTTTTTACACCGCTGGTGCGATGCGTCACTTTTCTGTGCGCACTCCTTACGACATTCCAGATGTGTCATATTTAATGTATGACGAATCATGTCGCAAGGAGTTACAGATACGTCAGTATTTCTGACGTATGTGTAAACACAAAAGTGACGCATTGCTGGAGTGAGTCACAAAAGTGATGCAACTCCAGTAATGCGTCCTTTCACATGGGGAAAGCACCATGTGAAAGGTCTTGCGTCAGTCTTACACCTGCTGTGAGGAAGGCGCAAGATTATGACATAACAGCATCCTAAAAGTGACGCAGTAAAATCTCATAGATTTCACTGCGTCGCTATTACGAAGCTTTTTGCGGGGGAACGCCCCCTCTGCATACATTATACCTGACGCAGGTATAATGTGGCGCAGGGTTTTAAAAAGTGACCCATCTACTAGATGCGTCACTTTTTAAATATAGTGCAACGAGGCGCATTTTTTTACACCGCTGGTGCGATGCGTCACTTTTCTGTGCGCACTCCTTACGACATTCCAGATGTGTCATATTTAATGTATGACGAATCATGTCGCAAGGAGTTACAGATACGTCAGTATTTCTGACGTATCTGTAAACACAAAAGTGACGCATTGCTGGAGTGCGTCACAAAAGTGACGCAACTCCAGTAATGCGTCCTTTCACATGGGCAAAGCACCATGTGAAAGGTCTTGCATCAGTCTTACACCTGCTGTGAGGCAGGCACAAGATTTTGACACAACAGCATCCTAAAAGTGACGCAGTGAAATCTCATAGATTTCACTGCGTCGCTATTACCAAGCTTTTTGCGGGAGAACGCCCCCTCTGCATACATTATACCTGACGCAGGTATAATGTGGCGCAGGGTTTTAAAAAATGACCCATCTACCTAGATGCGTCACTTTTTAAATATAGCGCAACGATGCACATTTTTTTACACCGCTGGTGCGTCACAAAAAGTGACGCACAGGCGGCGCAAAACTGTCGCAAGGCCTTCATAAATAAGGTCCTGGATTTTCCCCGTGCTTCGCTCCCCGGTGCGCTTCCCAGTGCGCGTACCGGGCGCTCCCCCCGCGCAAATCGAAAAATAATCTTTTTTTAAAATGCCCCGCGGTGAGGAAATATAAATTTTATGGTCAAATTGTGTTCCCTAGCGCGTACCCCACCGTCTCCATGTACCAGCTTAAAGTGCATGTAACTTCCCTCCTGTGCCAGCTATGAAGACGCAAATACATTTGCGTCCAACGTTAACATGTCCTCTTTTCAGACCCACCTTGAATGGATGAATTAGTCCGTTCCTAAGTATGCTATGCCAACGTCTTTTTGTAATGTACTTTACACGTTTTTCCTGCTCTGGCAAAGTAGGCCCTGAATTTCTGCCATCGAGCCATTTTTCTGGCTTCTGACTCTGAAAGCCTCAGCCCAGGCTGCCTCTGTACCCGTGAACTCTGACTTACTTCCAGCGCGGCCCACCGCGCTCAGCTCAGCCTGCTGCCTGCCAAGACTGACTATAACCTTCGAGTTATCTGTTCCGCTCCTCGAAAATACATTCCTGCCTACTAGCTTCAGTAAACATCCCCCTCAGCTACAGGGCCAGAGGGCCAACCCGTCTCCGTGCAAGTAATTCATAGACTCTGTTACCATGCTCCCATGGAAGGCCCCATGCCCCACACTTCTCATGCAGACACCCAGGCGCTTATACACGCACTCACAGTCAGTATAGAATAGCTTCTGCCCCAGAGACCTTTCCGTCCAGATAATATGGTTCCCAAACATCAGATATCAGATATGATAGAAGTACAAGTTGATCTGACATGCCAGACTTCTGTCTCTTTCCGTCAGTGTAAATGTCAAGTCCCCTGCACCCTCCAGTTTCACGTCAATCACACGTCATGCAGCTGCGCGCGCATCCAAGCTTCCGATTTCTGCTGACATTGCAACATTTCTGTTAGTGCCACCCCTTTTGTGACACCTACCTGTGACGTTTCTAGTACACACCTCCCGTTCACGCCTAGTCCACGCCTTCTGATTACGTACTAGTAACACGTGGATACTGTTATCTTGTCTTCTCTCAGCTGTTACGCCTACTGTACTGTTGCCTATGACATGAATTAAGTATATAAGCTATGTACTGTCAATAAAATGTAGCGCGCTCTATCCCTTCTTCCACCCCTGTGGTGGGAAGAACATGATATATTGGTCCTGACCATTCCCTTTTGAGGAATAAAACCCCTAAGAACTCTAACACCACGGACTCTGATTCTTTCTTTCCGATTTGAGTTATTATTGATTAATTACTTACCTGCATAGAAATTAAGACGGTAAATTATATATTTACATCATTTTGGCGCCCGAATAGGGACCCCTCCCCCACCTCACGCGCCGGTTGGTGCGTTGCAAGCTCTGTACCCTGCCATCAGTTAGACGGAAACTACGCGTACCGGTAGGATTTCCTGCATCTCCCTCTGGCCCACGGAGGTGACGAAGACTGCGATCAGTACCCAGACGAGGCGGTGAGGAGTGCGGAGGATCCCGACCAGAGCCTAGCCGAAAGAAGCAAGGTCCGAGGTGTCAAGAGGCCCACCAGTTTTCCGAAGTTTTCCAAAGTCGAGCCGAGTCGAGTCCAGTCCGAGTTTTCCGAGGCCTTCTGTTTCCGTGCTTCCCGGTGAGTACCATTGCTGGGACGTATCAAGACGGGTTTGGGTACACAAGTCCGGTCTGCACTGTTTTTAGACAGTGTATCTGTACTGTTTAGCAGTACATCCGTTATTCAAGTTTCTGCACTGTTCTAGCAGTGTATCTGTACTGTTTAGCAGTACATCCGTTATATAGGGTAGTGATATATGTCTCAACTGTCTTTTCATGTGATTAATGTCGTGGTATGAATGTGACTGTTTTTTTAAGTGCATTATTGTGTTCTTGTATAACAAATTGTATTCAGCATTAAGTAGTAAGGATTGAGCACTCAGTATTAAGTAAACAAGATGCCGTTTTTCAACAAGTTAAAGCAGATAGGAACTAGGAAAGGGATACTAGAGGAAGCAATTCCTATCCCCCCTTGGGACACTCCAGGAAACTTCATGTACCACAAGCATGGCATAGATGCCATATTATATCTAGAGTTGTGGACCGACTATACTAAGCACCTAGACGAAAGACACAGATGGCCTGTTAACGGAACATGGGATGCCGAGTGCATCATGAAGGTGGAGGAAGTACTATGGAAAAAGAAAGCCAGACAATCTCAGAAAGACGCCATAGAGTTTTGGCGTAAGGAATCACATAAGCGTGCTGAAAAAGCACTACGTAGAGAAGACAGACTTAAAGAATCAGACAAGGCCCAAGAGAACGAGTTAGTTACCGAGGGGATCCGAGTAAAAACAGAGCAAGTAGACCGCGCACGAAATAACCTCGTAAACGGTATGTATCTCGCGGCCGAAGGTTCGCCTGAGGCCATTTCTGAAATACCGAAAAATCTACCGCCACCATTAGTTCCAACTAAAGTAATGCATAAGACTACTAAAGACATATTCCTGAATTCCTATCTAGAGGATGTAGCACCCGCTTACACCAATCTCCCTGTCCGCGCCCTGCCTAACGACAGGGACGGGGGTGGTAACCCGCCCCAAGATCAAATTTCGCTAGTACAGAATCCTACTGTTCCACCACCTCCACCACTTCCCGCACTTAAAGTTGATCTACCGAAACCACTTCTACCTGATCCTACTAAAAGAAAAATTCAAGTTCAGGTACAGACTCCACAGAGAGATAATGCCCAAGCTTCCGCCTCAGGGGGTGCGACCGGGGGTCTACACACCCCGCCAGTGACACGCAGGTTACAGCTCAAGGACTTGCGAAGTCCTTTTACGTTCAAGTCTCCTAGCCTTGATATATTCAAGGAAAACCTTTCAGTTTGCAGGTATGATCCAGTACCCGGTAAAGACAATATAATGATGATGGCATCACTACGGTTAAGATCTGCTACTGATTTCCTGCTATGCTATGCAGGAATGAAGGAACGCCTAGATAGAATATATGAGTTTATTCAGACGGGGAAAGACCCTGACAGTATTCAGGATGCCATGGACCGTCAGAAAGTTGACGTTCAAGCACAGATACTACGTTTTTTCATAAATTGCCTAATAAGAGAACGAGACAGGCCTGGGACAGATCAGAGCGAGTTAGATGCACTAAACAAGTGGGGTCAAAATATATCTGAAGGAAAACATGATAAGGGGACTTGCATAGCCAGTATGTACAAGAAAATTAGAAAAACAGTGATAGAAATACACCAAAAAGAGAAAGAAAAGGCTTCCTCCGAGGAGGAAGAAGAACTTGAAGAACCAGAAAAGACTACAGATACTATAGCGTATGTAGGTAAGGGAACTTACCTTAGGAAAGGTATCTGTCCGGAAAGCAAGAGAGTTTTTCTCTCTGCCTTAACAAACCCGAATTCTTCTGAACACCAGTTCCAGGAGACTGATAAAAGACTCCGAGACCGAGTACCACATACTAAATTCAATGGATGAACAAGAATTAGCCCGGTCAGCCATATTATGGGCTGAAAATCCGGATATGTATAATGATGATACACTAGCGCAGACATTTCTGAACCTCTCCCCAGACGAACAGAAACTAGCAGGTATATACATGATTCAGCACCTCCAAACGAAATACAGAAACCAACATTCTGATCCAGGCCCCTTACCCGAAATACTAGAAGCACTACTCATGGATAGATGGAGAGGTTTAAGTACCAAGTTAATACAAATAATTCTAGAACAGCGACATAGATATAACACTTTTATAAGCTCTGAATATGTTCCCGCTCCGCCCCCAGAAAGGAAAACATATCACATGCAATGCCTGAGTGGCATTGAAAGTCAGAACCCCTTACGAGAAGTACACCCAGTTATGGGTGAGGATAATATCTTGAAACGCGTATATGTACACACGCCACTGACCAAGTTAGAACTGTTAGAAATGAAGAAACTAGTCCCGAGCCATGATAAAGACCCTGCAGGTTTCCACAGAGAGCTTAAAGACATGGTACTGATGGGGGATTACACATATGATGATATCATGAAAATGTTAAAGGTACTGCTGCCCACGGGCATCTACGAGAAACTAAAGGAAAAAGAATGGGAGGTGGGAGAGAAAAAGATTGTATGGGCAGAAATAGAAGACGAAGAGAATAAACGTGTCCCAGGGGTAGGCCTCGGGGACAAAACTAAAGCATTACCAGGTTTAATAGTACAGGTTCTGCCAAGATTACTGGCAACTAGAAAAGAAGACTGGGATGCAATCTCAGCATGTAAACAGAAACCCGACGAAGATACTAGTGACTTTTATTCAAGATTCGAGAAATGTTTTATTATTAATAGTGGTCTTAAACCAAGTAGCGAGTCGTACCCGCATCTTTTTGTATCCAAGTTAGTTGAGAATTCTCTGTTAGCAGTCAAGAATCGTGTATACAAGGTTGAGAGTACGTGGCAAGCAAATACGCCATCCCAGATGTTACAAATGTTACAATACCATCAGAATAGAATTAGAGAAGAACAAGATCAGGAACAGAAACGTATGAAAGACACGAAAATGAAAATGTTAGTAGCCCAGTCGGTACATACCGACGGAAACAGAAAAGGTACGAATCAGACAAATCATTCTGCAGCTCCCGTTAAAGGGACATGCAACTATTGTAAGCAGCCAGGTCACTACGTACATGAATGTCCAGTTCTGAAACATAACATAGCAACAGGTAAAACTAAAGAGAGACCGCATCCACCTAGACAAGATCAAGTCCAGCAACAGACTTCACAGAATGTACAGCCCATGCAGAACACACAGCCTACGCATGCTTCATCGCATACAGCACAGACAGTAGCGGTACCACAGCCCACCGCTTCGACTCAACAAGTTTCCCAACAGATGTACCAGTATGCCCAATCTGCTTATCCAGAGTATCAACGATATACATGAAACAGCCTAGAGAGGGAATTTGGCTTGCCTCTTATTGAAATTCCTGTAGATCAAGAAGGTCCTTATGTACACAGTCAAGTATTGGGAAAAGACAGAAAGTTTTTAATTGACACAGGGGCAAGCCGCACCACAATCAGTCATAATGAAGTCCCAGGGGCACCCCTCTCAGGCTCACAGAATGTTTCCCTTGGTTTTTCAGGATAGCCCATTGTAAATGAAGTATCTGAATCAGTCCCCCTGGCTGTGGGTCCATTATCACGAGTTACAGACTTGCTACTTACGAAATCATGCCCAGAAAATCTGTTAGGGATTAAAACATTGAAGGCTTTAGGAGCCATAATCTGCTGTTCCCCGGAGGGGGTTAGACTCTTTCTGCGGGATTTCAAGGGTCATTATGTTTTACGAGAATTCGATGTCAGATTGAAAAATGTACCAGATCACTTGTGGGCAACAGGCCCAACTGATGTAGGTTGTATGCATATCACACCATACCGTGTTACACTCAAGACGGGAGTAGTTCTACCACGAATCAGACAATACCAGCCGCGTAGCTAGGGGGGGGCGGGGGGGGCGGTCCGCCCCAGGCGGCACCTTATCTGAGGCGGCACTCTCACTGACAGTGGAGAGACGAGGCCCGGCCCGTTGCGGCCGCTGCGCGGAGGCCTGCTGTGAGTCACTGACCTGCTCAGCTGTGCTGTGCCTGTGACTAGGGCGGCCGCGGCGCGCGGTGACCCCGGTGGCCGGGCGCCATGGTGCTCAGCTCTGCTTAAGTGTTTACATACATTACACCGCACCGCACGACATGTCAATCAATCATGACAGTTACAGTAGGAGGCTGCTGGCACGCACGCTGTCAGAAGCGGATGGGATTTCCTTTCCATGTTTCCGCAGGTGCTGGGCACTGCACCAAGTTCATTGCGTTCTAGAAAGCCAACCCCGGTTATTACAGCTCCCTGTACAATCGCATGGTACTTAAGGCGCCCATTGCTCCGTTCTGACTGGACTCCATACGACAGAGCATCTGCGCAGTTCCAAAGCCGACGCTGAATTGCAATAGCATATTTAGGCAAAACTCGACTGACACATTGCCAAAGAACACGTGTTCCACAGAGTCCCTTATGGGGAATATTTATGACAGCTTGTGTGTATTTATTGCAAAAGAATGTACTAGTGTGATCACAAGTAAATACATGTGTATTCTAAAATTGTAATGTAATTGGGAACATTCGATGCAAGGTAATGCAGGGTCCTAGGTAAAAAGGCATTTTTCCGTTTGGGCTTAAAAACAGCAAATGTGTGGCCATTTGGTGATGTTTGGTGCCTACTTCTGTCCCCCCTAATAAAGCATGAAACCTCATAACGTGTTGGCTGCCCCTGCCTTACCCACCACATTTATCAGGCCACTTTGCAATTCACGTAGGGAGGCACTTCCGATTGAGAACCGATTAAGCACCTGATCCATCCCAGATCACGAGCGGCGTCTGACGTCATCATCCAATCCATCAACTATCTCAGTACAGGGCGGTAGGCCCCCACCACGTACCACCTCCCTCCCAGTCCCAGACTCGCTCACAGGGCCGTCAATTAGGTAGTGTGCGCAGTGCTCTGTGCGCACAGCCGCAACCAATGATGACGGCCCTGTAACACTTTGGGCCAGCCCCCGCTCTCGCCGCCACACTGGTGACGCGTTACGCGCGGCGCGCAGTGCACGCTGGCCCCTCCCGTCGTGTCGAGCCTCGTGGTCCGGGTGTGGAGATCGAGACCAGCACCAGTGATTCTGCCGTAACGACCGTGCCTGCCCTGGCCCTGCTGCAGCTGCCCTGTTCTTCCTAGTAGTGCTACAGTAGTAGAGGAGTACTGTGGCGGTGGGTGGCTGCGGGCGCCGGGCGGCACTCTCTCTGCGCGCGACTGGAAGCCTCTGCTGCCTGCTGCCATCAAGGCTCCTATCAGAGGTCAGGTCAGGTCGTCACGCACAACTATAATTGATTGAGGTGAGCTGGTGGTGAGTGAGACAGTACTGAGAGAGAGTCGGATCGATCGCAACTTTGCAAGTGAGTGAGTCAGTGACAGTCGAGTTCAGTCATTCATTGTCATTGTCATTGAGATGGATCATGGGGGCGGCACCGTGACCGTGCACAGCAGGCCGCAGACAGTAGTCGACATACCAGGGTGGTGGTGGTGGGCTGTGATTGTGCTTTCAATGAAAACTGATAACAGACTATCCCTGTTCCAGTAACACAGCACCGAGCCTATAGAGAAATCATGGCACAGACAGGCCAAGGAAATCAGGCCTGGCTCGACAGAGTGTGGAAATAGAATGTGGTGCCTATTTTGAGGTGGCAGAATAGCGGGTGTGCAAGGGCTTTAGAGCTGATGAACTTAGAAGAATACTTCAAAATGTGGGGCTTGTGTCAGAGTTTGCCTCTTCAGGAGTAGGTGAGCGCCCTTTTAGATGTAACATGGAGACAGGAGAGCAGTCTGTGGAAGATGGAAGCTTATGAGGGACAGAGCTGGGGTGTGTGGTAAGCAGACTTTGAATCATTATATGTATTATATCATTATTTCATTGTTTGTGATTCAAAGTGTTTTCAGCAACGTCCTAGATTTATTTCTTTTACGCAATTCCTGCCTAGTTCGAGACCACCAGCATGACTCATATTCGAGCTGTCAGATTGTATGCTGTGTTGAGTAACACCGTTATTTGCGGCGTGCTGGGCAGTTAGACCCAGCCTAGGGAACAAACAGAACGAGGAGAAATATATTGTAAGCCTTTGAATATATAAAGAGACAGGCTGAGCCAGCATGTGTGCTGTTAGCGAGATAACCTTTCTGCTGCAGAGGTGCCTTGTAAAACAAGCTGCCGTCTGCCTGATGTATGGTCATTTAATGGTCAGCTGTAGATGATGGATCCCTGAACAGTGTCATGTATGTGCATGTTTGCTTTGTGCTGAGGGGTAATTGTTCACACAGCTCTCTGATGGATGTCACATGTGGTTTTTCTGAGTCCCCAGATAGATCATGCAGTCTTGTGTGTTCTCTTTTGTACTGCCAGTCACCGGTGTATTCAACTGTCTAACCTTTGACCGTGTCATGTATGTGCATTTTTGCACACTTTGAACTATTTTTCCATCCTCTCAAGAGCATCCCTAGTTTACAGTGTTGTTGCATTTTATGGTTATTGGTCTTGTGTTAAGTCTATGCATAAAGATATGTCTTTTTTTATAACTACTTGTGTGGTGTCCCTTTGTAGTGTCCTTCACTGTGTTACTGTGTATGATCATAAATGCTTTACACACTGCCTCTGAGATAAGCCTACCTGCTCGTGCTACGTTACCACAGGGTTGAGCAGGGGTTATCAAAGGGTGTAGGCCCCTTACTCTGACTTAGGAAGAAGGGTCCCCGGTTGGACAGTGGCCAGCCATTGCTAACTAGAGACCCCCATTTCTAACAAACAACCATTCCGATTTTGAGAGGAGTAAACATCTCAATGCCCATTAGATTCCCCATGTTAGACTAATGTTCTGATTTGTTACCTTTGCCTCAAATTGTAAAGCGCTCTGATTTCGCGCTATATAAAACTTTATAAATTACTAAATGTAACTTACATGATCGAGGTAACTGTTAGCAGCAATACTACGTGTCTCTCCTCGGAGACTCGGACATCTTTCAAGGGCTCACCGTCCTTTTTCCCCAGCAGCCGCCCCCCACCTCCCCCCCCCCCCCCCCCCCCCCCCCCAAGGGGCGACACTCTGAAGGGTAGCCCCGGGCGCCACAAGCTCTAGCTACGCCCCTGGACAATACAAGTTACCACCCGATGCTGTAGTGGCTTTACTGGAAATCATTGAAGAGCTCATTGCCCAAGGAGTGGTCGTAGAGACCGACTCCAATATCTGTAATTCACCTATCATTCCAATTCTTAAACGTACGGACCCCAATGCACCGCCAGTATATCGGCTGGTGATTGATCTTCGAGAGCTGAATAAATGTATTGTACCACAGTACCCTGTGGTCCCCGATATCTCTTCCTTATTGACTGCTATTGATTCAGAAGCAACGTTCTTTACTGTAATTGATCTCAAGAACGCTTTCTTCAGTGTACCTATTGATCCAGAGAGCCAATACCTCTTCGGATTCAGTTTAAATGGACGAAGTTTCAAATTTTCCCGCGCACCTCAAGGATTCACAGAAAGCCCCAGCATCTATAGTCAAGCACTGAAAAGACAACTAGATTGTATTCAAATGCCAGTTAACACAGCTTTACTGCAATACGTCGATGATCTGCTGATCACCGCACGAAGTGAGCCCGAATGTGAACAAGCATCACTGACAGTTTTACATTTCCTGGCAGACAAGGGACACAAGGTGTCCCCTTCGAAGTTACAATTCTGTGTTCAGCAAGTTGTGTACTTGGGTCACTTGCTGTCCAAAGTGGGGAGACAGCTCACTCCCGATCGCATTCAGTTAATTGTAAATATGCCACGACCCCAGACACAAAAGGAAGTGCGGGCCTTCATAGGCCTCACCTCGTACTGCAGACAATGGATTCCTCAATATGCATTTCTAGCTAAACCACTCATCCAGTTAACGACACAGGAGGCAGCGACTTCGACTGTCCTCCCTTGGACTCAGGAACAT
Organism: Lissotriton vulgaris; assembly: GCF_964263255.1. Taxonomy (NCBI): domain Eukaryota; kingdom Metazoa; phylum Chordata; class Amphibia; order Caudata; family Salamandridae; genus Lissotriton; species Lissotriton vulgaris. Next base: position 454,381,851 of record NC_141696.1, on the reverse strand, counting down.
ACACAAGCCTTTGAGGAATTAAAGAAAGCATTATGTCAAGCACCAGTTTTAGCAACACCATGTTACAGCAAACCGTTTACACTTTTTGTTACAGAACGTGATGGTACAGCATTATCTGTCCTCACTCAAGATCAAGCAGGTTCACATAAGCCTTGCGCTTATTTTTCAAGTACATTGGACTCAGTAGCCCAGGCACTCTCTGCGTGCTTAAAGTCAGTAGCAGCAACAGCGTTAGCAATAAGACAGAGCGATTCAATTGTTTTAGGACATCAGTTAACAGTACAAGTTCCACATTCTGTAGAGGTTCTGTTAAACAGAACCCAGACTCAACACTTGACTATAGCACGACTGACAGGTTACGAATTGACGCTATTCCAGCCACACATAGAAATCAGACGCTGCAGCATTCTGAACCCCGCAACACTGTTACCTACAATTATGACAGATCCAGCCCCGCATGATTGTATAGAAATCATTAATGCAGTAACAAAGCCCCGACGAGACTTAACAGATGTTCCACTGACAAATCCAGACCTGACACTTTATGTGGATGGTTCATGTATGCGAACAAGTACAGGAGAATTAGTGGCCGCATATGCCGTGACCACTGAAACCGAAGTAAAAGAAACACATCGTATTGACACACTGTCTGCTCAAGCGGCAGAGCTCATTGCTCTGACCCGAGCCTGTATTCTAGCCAAGAACAGAAATGTCAACATATACACTGATTCCTGTTATGCGTTCGGAGTTGTACACGACTTCGGCATGTTATGGCAAGAACGAGGTTTTCTGACCTCTCATGGTGCCAAGATCCAACATGGTCCCCTCATTCAAGCACTGTTAGAAGCAATACATCTGCCTTCTGGCATATCCGTCATGAAGTGTAAAGCACATACTAAAGCTACAGATTCTGTTTCCCAGGGTAACGACCTGGCAGACCAGACAGCAAAACATACAGCACTGACTCACACTCAGACAACGGATGTGACAAAGACAATAGGACCGACAAATTGCATGACAGTCAGGGATCCCACACTAGATGTAATCGATATTCAGGCACATGCCACTCCAGATGAAATAAAGAAATGGACTGAACTAGGAGGGATCCAGACAGATCAAGGTTGGATGACGAAGGGAAAATCTACATGGTTTCTCCCTGATTCTATGGTCCAAGTCATGGTTAATACAGCACATAGTCCAGCACACCTAGGAGAAAAAGCGATGTTAGACAGTTTACAAAATCTTTGGAGCAATAAACACTTACGAGCAGCAGCAAAACAGAAAGTGCGTACTTGCATGATCTGTTGTCAGTTCAATCCAGGTAAAAGCGTCCCTGTAGAGCAAGGTGGATTTCATCCTCCCGATCACCCTTTTGAAGTCCTCCAGATGGATTATATCCAGATGGACCGTTGTCGAGGATTCAAATATGTCCTCGTAATAGTTTGTGCTCTGTCCCGTTGGACCAAAGCATACCCAGTCCCAGATTACACTGCTCCGACCACTACCAAGCAGTTGGTTCGTGAATTCTTCCCACGGTACGGCTTGCCTCGTGTCGTGCATTCAGATAACGGTCAGCCATTCTCATCCGAATTAATGAAAGAAGTTTCTTTATTGCTAGGATACCAGTGGAAATTCCATTGTGTCCGACATCCCGAAGCCGCAGGCCTTGTAGAAAGGCATAACCAGACATTAAAGACACGTCTTGCTAAAATATGTAAAGAGAAAGGGGTCGACTGGATAGTCGCCCTGCCAGTGGCACTGTTCTATATGAGGATGGTTGCCCATTCGAGATCAGGACTATCCCCGTACGAAGTGGTCTTTGGTAGACCACCGAATATGTGGGGGACGCCCATTCCGAAGAAAATTACTGATGTTGATTGTAACATGTTGACAGATTACCTTGCCTCCTTGATGTCTGCACTCCAATCATGTCGTTCACAGGTTGCTGCAGCCTTCCCTGACAACACTGATGTAAAGCCACATGATGTCCGTCCAGGTGATCTGATCCTCATAAGGAACTTCCACCGGAAAAGTCCGTTGGAGCCCCGCTGGAAATCGCCGAAGACCGTTCTACTTACTACGAGGACAGCGGTGAAGGTTGAGGGCCGGAAGGGGTGGGTCCACATGAGCCATGTTAAACTGTGTAATGAACTGAAATCCGATCCAGGCTCATCCACCCCTTCCAAAGACTGTATCGAGCCCAGTGACTTTAAAACTTCCGAACGAGAGAAAACTCCCCAAGAGGAGTACAGACTTAAGCTCCGATCTAGCAAGTCAGACAGTTTAATTGTTTAAGTCCTCCCCTAGGTGAATCGGTTAAATAGTTTCTGACATGTATCCCCTAGATCGAGATAGAGAGAGAGAGAGAGAATTCAAGAAACGTACATACTGCAAATCACTGCGTAGTCACTGTATAGTGACATTGTTAATAATGTTTTTTCTAAGTCTTCTGATAATAGTTGCAAGTATACTTCTCCCTATCTATTACCCTATTTTCAAACGTGAACAATCTGCTTACAATGTCTCTGCTGAACACACTTTTAGTGAGTTACCTCCACATGAACTCTCCTACAGAATTGCGCTGCGCAACAACACATTCATTAGTATGCTACATCATTCCCATCAGACTAACAATGCTACAGACTGCTGGATATGTGGCCGACTCCCTCCCAACCAGAATTACAAGGGAGCTCTGCCCCTCTTTCCGTACCCGTTCACTCACAATGGCTCCTGTGGTGCATGGTTTAAAATAATTAATTCCTTAGACCCTGATATTGCTGTTTTCGACGGGGGCTGGGTTTGGGGAAACCTGAACTTGGTCCTGCTTGACGTCTGTTACCCTGATAAGGAGGGACTCCACACTAGAATAGGAACTGATCTAGAAAATGAAGTATATGGATTAGGTAATTATACAATTAGCCTTATGATTCTCACTGTTGAATCCGAAGCCGCACCAGTTCTCCCCGTTATGTCAGTATTACCAGTCACTGGTGAATTATGTATCAGGAAGAAAGGTTCAGTACACTTAGGTCATAGCAAATGCACTACTGTGGTCGAATTCAGTGATCATGGTAAATCGTCCTTTAAAGCTATCCGTCATTCCTATTTTGTTTGTGGTCATACCGCATACATACGCCTACCTCCAGATTGGGATGGTACCTGTTACATTGCATTCCTTCTGCCACCTGTTTTTCTAGCTCCTCCTGATTACCACAGAAATGCAAATCTAGTAAAGAATAGACTCAGAAGAGATATCCCACTTGTCGACTACACAGAAACGGCATGGGAACAGTACACCGATTTTAATAAAGGATTCTTTTTCTTTTTAGGCCCTGTCCAAAATAGTAAACTAATACGCAGATTAACTAGAACACTTGAAGCAGTAGTGAATGAAACTGCCTCCGCCCTAGGTAACTTAACCGAAGAGCAGTCCGCCATGCGGGTTGTTGTCCTTCAGAATCGTCTTGTTATTGACGTCATCTTGGCAGATAGAGGCGGAGCCTGTAAGGTCATCGGGTCAAGTTGCTGTGTTTTCATTCCACAAAACGCACCATCTGTATATCAAGCTATTACACGTCTCCATAAAATTGCAAATCAGATACATCAGAATCCAGGCACCTGGACTTGGTCCGGTTGGTTCTGGACAACGTTAACCGCTTGGGGATGGAAGATCCTATCCTTCCTAGGCATTGGCCTAGTCCTAGTATTCAGTTGCTGCCTGTGCCTGCAGTGCGGGCCAGCGATTTGTGGACTGTGTGCCACATCTTGTATTGAACATTCCAGTTTTCTCTCACAACGTAAAAGAAAGAAAGAAGAGCAAATGATGTTACAAGAACAAACTGATCGGTTCATGAGGATCGATATATCATGAAGGGTCCGTAGGGAACAAGGAGGGAATGAGGAAATATAAATTTTATGGTCAAATTGTGTTCCCTAGCGCGTACCCCACCGTCTCCATGTACCAGCTTAAAGTGCATGTAACTTCCCTCCTGTGCCAGCTATGAAGACGCAAATACATTTGCGTCCAACGTTAACATGTCCTCTTTTCAGACCCACCTTGAATGGATTAATTAGTCCGTTCCTAAGTATGCTATGCCAACGTCTTTTTGTAATGTACTTTACACGTTTTTCCTGCTCTGGCAAAGTAGGCCCGGAATTTCTGCCATCGAGCCATTTTTCTGGCTTCTGACTCTGAAAGCCTCAGCCCAGGCTGCCTCTGTACCCGTGAACTCTGACTTACTTCCAGCGCGGCCCACCGCGCTCAGCTCAGCCTGCTGCCTGCCAAGACTGACTATAACCTTCGAGTTATCTGTTCCGCTCCTCGAAAATACATTCCTGCCTACTAGCTTCAGTAAACATCCCCCTCAGCTACAGGGCCAGAGGGCCAACCCGTCTCCGTGCAAGTAATTCATAGACTCTGTTACCATGCTCCCATGGAAGGCCCCATGCCCCACGCTTCTCATGCAGACACCCAGGCGCTTATACACGCACTCACAGTCAGTATAGAATAGCTTCTGCCCCAGAGACCTTTCCGTCCAGATAATATGGTTCCCAAACATCAGATATCAGATATGATAGAAGTACAAGTTGATCTGACATGCCAGACTTCTGTCTCTTTCCGTCAGTGTAAATGTCAAGTCCCCTGCACCCTCCAGTTTCACGTCAATAACACGTCATGCAGCTGCGCGCGCATCCAAGCTTCCGATTTCTGCTGACATTGCAACATTTCTGTTAGTGCCACCCCTTTTGTGACACCTACCTGTGACGTTTGTAGTACACACCTCCCGTTCACGCCTAGTCCACGCCTTCTGATTACGTACTAGTAACACGTGGATACTGTTATCTTGTCTTCTCTCAGCTGTTACGCCTACTGTACTGTTGTCTATGACATGAATTAAGTATATAAGCTATGTACTGTCAATAAAATGTAGCGCGCTCTATCCCTTCTTCCACCCCTGTGGTGGGAAGAACATGATATATTGGTCCTGACCATTCCCTTTTGAGGAATAAAACCCCTAAGAACTCTAACACCACGGACTCTGATTCTTTCTTTCCGATTTGAGTTATTATTGATTAATTACTTACCTGCATAGAAATTAAGACGGTAAATTATATATTTACATCAGCGGGACCCTATTTTAGCCCCCACATCAAACCTAGGGGGTCAGGAGGGGGTCTATCCTGCCCCCTTATAGTCATTTCTCCCTTTTTTTTATGTCACCTCTTGTGTCTCGATCCTACAGAAACACAAGATGGCGGCCGCTCCGGACTGTTTCGAATGTTTACAGACACCCGTGAGCCAATCAGCTTTCCGCGCGCAAGTCGCGTGTCGCGCCTGGTGCGCTCCCCGGTGCGCGCACCGGAGCGCGACTATAGATATATATATTTTTTTGAACCTAAATTACTCAAAATCCACTGGAGCACATGTCTTGAGACATAGCAAAGGCACATTGGGCTACCAGTCCCTACAATTTTGCCAAATTTGGTGGAAATCCATTCAGCCGTTCGGGCTAAAAGTGAAATCAACCGCCCAACGGAAATTAACATTGGGAAAACGCATTTTGGGACCCCCCTTTTATCTCGGCTCCCGCTTGACGAATCCCCCCCAAACTTCCAGGGAAGGACCGGAACGCCGCTTCACCATTTTGTGGAAATTTTCAGTCAGATTTGTCAAGGGGCGCCAAAGTCATTCCAAATGGAATTTTGAGATTTAACATTGAAAAAAACCCTAACTATAACTACCTACTGGCGACCACCAGTAGGTAATATATATATATATAGGAGGTGCCTTTACTTGCGGGGTGCTTGCGGGGACATTGGCAATCCCTTTAAAACTTTTTTTGCATGTGAATGGCGGCGGCGACCCACTTGGGTTTTATCGAACCACCAGTCCCAGAAAGCGTTGCTTCAGGTTTTACACCTGTGCATAATCACTGAGGGTATTTACTGGTGCCTGCAGCTGCCGTCATGTCACATGTGCTGCCACTGAAGAGGGCGTAGGCCCGAAACGCGTCTGGCAGGAAAGGGATTAATTCCTACCTGTAAGTGCATTCCCACCTAGGTGGCAACCTTTTCTTCCATGTATATATATATATATATGAGTGTAAGTTCTTCTCCGATGAAAAGAAATAGTTACCCATGCAGAGGATACAAAGACGCACTTTATTAAAGAGATGTCCTTAGCGAATGCATTTTGGTATGTGTGCCTTCTTCAGCGCTCCATCCCATCTGCTTGCTTTGCTGTGGCGTAGGCAGACCTGCCTCGATGTTGTTGAAATCCATATTGCTCCACCCCCTTGATGGTTTCAAGCTCCCACGTGCAGTCCTATAGGGAAAGACTGCAAATCCCAGAATGCACCGGTATGGCGTCACCTGGGGAAGGAGATGCTTGTCGGGGTTGCGTTTGCGGAGAGGAAATCGATGGCAGGCACAGACTCCAAGCATGATGGCAGGTAGGGCAAAACGATAATCCAGCGCCCCCTCGGGTCCCCTGCATTGGAATCCGCAGTCACCTTTCAACCGGGAATTCGTTTCGGGGGTGTGCACAGGAGTCCTGGTCCCCCAGAAAGGAAGTAAAATACATCCTAACCACTGCGTCGTCCCGGTGTCCTGGTGGGTTCATGGGCGGAATTGCTAACGCAATCGAAGTGAAGAAGTGCTCGGATGAGCAAGCCAGAACGCCCTGACCTCTTAGTACTGCGGGGGTAAACTGCAATGCGCCCTGGCAGTCGCATGAAAATATGAGTGTAAGTTCTTCTCCGATGAAAATAAATAGTTACCCATGCAGAGGATACAAAGACGCACTTTATTAAAGAGATGTCCTTAGCGAATGCATTTCGGCATGTGTGCCTTCTTCAGCGCTCCATCCCATCTGCTTGCTTTGCTGTGGCGTAGGCAGACCTGCCTCGATGTTGTTGAAATCCATATTGCTCCGCCCCCTTGATGGTTTCAAGCTCCCACGTGCAGTCCTATAGGGAAAGACTGCAAATCCCAGAATGCAGCGGTATGGCGTCACCTGGGGAAGGAGATGCTTGTCGGGGTTGCGTTTGCGGAGAGGAAATCGATGGCAGGCACAGACTCCAAGCATGATGGCAGGTAGGGCAAAACGATAATCCAGCGCCCCCTCGGGTCCCCTGCATTGGAATCCGCAGTCACCTTTCAACCGGGAATTCGTTTCGGGGGTGTGCACAGGAGTCCTGGTCCCCCAGAAAGGAAGTAAAATACATCCTAACCACTGCGTCGTCCCGGTGTCCTGGTGGGTTCATGGGCGGAATTGCTAACGCAATCGAAGTGAAGAAGTGCTCGGATGAGCAAGCCAGAACGCCCTGACCTCTTAGTACTGCGGGGGTAAACTGCAATGCGCCCTGGCAGTCGCATGAAAATATGAGTGTAAGTTCTTCTCCGATGTCATGATGTCATGAGTGATGTCACTGACCATGTCATGAGTGATGTAATAAGTGATGTTATCAGCAGTGCATTACACACGTAAGTTATAGTGAGTCCAACTAACTATAACGTGGGAATTTCAATGGTTTTATGTCAGTAAATTTTCCAGGTAACTATAACTGCTGTGAAACCTATGGTTTTTTCAGTGAATTTGATAGTTATTTTTAAATGCTAATTCCTAACTATAACTGTTGTGAAACCTATGGTTTTTTTCAGTGAAATTCAAAGGTTTTTTAACTGCTAATTCCTAACTATAACTGGTGTAAAACCTTTGCTTTTTTTCTGTGAATTTCATAGGTTTTTTAACTGCTAATTCTTAACTTTTTATAGGGCTTCATACCTATGTACTTTTTAGTGAATTTCTAAGGTTATTTTTTCGCAAATGTCTATAGCTGAGAAAGGTATGTTTTTATAAAAATGAACCCTATATTGTATATTAATATAATATATTTTTTTTAAGTATATTACATTTTTTAAAAAAAAATCACTTTGGTGCGCTTCCGGTGCGCGTACTGGTGAGCGCCCCGGTGCGAGTACTGTGGCACGTTCCGTCAGCGCACTTTTTAAAAAAAAAATTACAAAAATAATGAGAAAAGGAAAATGAATAAGGGAGCAAAAGAAGAGAAGAAAGAGGAAGAAGACTAAAGTTGAAGTTCTGGGAGAATGTAAATGGGTGATAAAAGTAAAAGGAAGGAGAGTAAAGGATGGGGAATGACAGGTAGTGACAGAACTAGAGAAAAGGAACAGCGGTGACAAAGGGAAACAAAATAGCAGTGAGTGTAAGTAAAGAGGAGTGAAAGAGGGTGGATAAAAGTGAATAAGGGTAAGACATGGGGAGTGATAGAGAGAAAGAACAGAGAGAGCAAAGGAAGAAGTGTCAGAAAGTGACTAAGTGAATCAGAAAAAAAAGGTAAGTGAAGGAGTTCAAATGAGCAGAGACACTGAAAGAAGTTGAATGTGGTAGGAATGTAAGGAAAAGAGAAGTAAACATGGAGGATAAGAATAAGTGAGGGAAGCACAGTAAGGAATTAGGGGTGAAATAGGGTTAAACAAAAGTAGTGAAGTTAAAGCAAAGGGTGATGATAAACTACTTTTTTTAATCACACTTACCATATAATTATTGAAAACTTTACTCCATGTTAAAACTACACTTTGTATCTGTGAAAGACAAAAGAAAAAAAGTTATAATTAGTAAAATATATATTTTAAAATAGAAGAAACAGGTCAAGAGGAAACAAAACAAAAAAAGTATACTAAGAAATAAAGCAAGAGTGAAGGATATAGAAACAGAAATAAAGTAATGTAGAAAGACAAAAAGAGGGAAAAAGAAACAGAAGGAGAACAAACTACTGAAGATAAGTAAAATACTAAAAGAATGTGAGATATCAAAACGAAATCAGGAAAGAGAAGTAAGTAAAAGGAAAATTAGGCAAAGGGAAAGGAGTCTAAATGATGATCCATTAATAAGAAACAGGACTGAGAGTTAGTGAAGGGGAGTCACAGAGTGAAGGGATGAAAGGAATGAGGTTAATATAGAACGATAGAGGAAAAAGGAGTGAGGAAGTAAGTACACAGAAAGACAAAAAGAAGGACTGAGTGAACTGCAGTACAATGAGTGAAGATTGCAAAAAGAGTAATGGAGCAAAAGAAGGAAATAAAGGGGAAGAGAACTAAAGCAGTGGTACTGAGAGAATGTGAGAAAGATGAAAAGTGGTGGAAGGGAGAGAGGAAATGCAGACAGTTGAAATTGGATTGAGGAGTTGTGAATGAAGTGGAGTAAAGGAACAGTGATGAAACAAAGTGAAAGAAAGGCAGTGTAAGTGAGTAAAGAGAGCTAAATAAGGGTGGAAAAATGGAAAATGAGTGTGAGACAATGGGGATACAATATAAATTACACAATGCAAACTATAGAATAACTTATACAACATGTTACATAGTTTATTTTTGCTGTTCTCAGAATATATTGAATTTCACTTAAATTAGTGAGTTCAAACTCTTCATCATATAACAGCGGGAAAAAAAACACAATCTAAAAGATTGTGTTTAAAAAATCCCATAAAAACTTACAACTCATATAAGTACACTAATCTTTAATTCACTTACTTTTCCGTGAGGTCAAATAGAAGATAGTGAAGGTCCTTTTGGTGGAAAAATAGTCTGCTGTTCTCTATAACTTCCATTTCATCGACTTCCTATGAAAAAAATCTAAGAACATCATAACTTACACTTTCCTTTCGACCAAATCGTGTCTGATATATGAGTATTTTTTACTTTGAGATCCACTTACAGTACCTATATGAGATAAATAATTTAAAACATTAGATTATCTAACTAACTAACTAACTTTTATTATCTATTCCCATCTTCAAAGGCCAATTCCCTTTACTAAAACTTTGGTTTTAAAAACACTAGGTAAGAATTTTTAGAGTCATAAGGCAAACGTTGTTTATAAGTCAAATAAGAATCATTGCAGTAACTCCATCCTTTTTCACATTTTAAGTAGCATGTATAATGTCCTGAAGTTGTCGAAGGACCGTCATGATAAATAATAGCTTCAGTTGTAAAGGTTCTTTCTGAAATTGATAACTGAGAAGCCACAAAAGTTTGATAGAAGTTGTCAATTTAGTTCCATCAGGTCTACATCGTTGGAAAACTAAAATGATATACTGACCATAACTTTGTATAAATAATGTGGATAGCATTTGACAGTCCTAACAACAAAAGAACCGGGGGTCTGTAACGGAGCTTCAAGTACTCCGAGCTGCTGCAAAACTCCTACATAAGTGAGTTAGGCGCTAATAGAGCTACATAAGTCTCTATATCAAAATGTGTGCCAGGACAAACCTGTCGAAGGACCTACTGAGATTGTTGGTAAGACCCGTACAGAGATGTGTTGGATTCCCATCAAATTGGTATGTAGATCAAGTGTTCTCATTTGGTCATCCAAAAATGGGGTGGTATGTCTCTTGATCAATGAGACCCATCCATCGCCCTTACTCAATTCGGTCACACCATCAATCGCTAAGGTACCCATGAACAAATGATAAAGATGGGATCGAGTGCAGTGCAAAAATCAAAAGATGTGTGAGTTAAAAACAAGGGGTAAAAGGATCAATAGGCGAAGAACTCTAATGTAATTTGTCCTTTCCCTCAAACAAACAAGAACAATGCAGAGGAAGCAGTCTAAACATATAACTGCATATACAAGGCCAACATGTTTCAGCCGGTAGGGCCAAGATCCCATGGCTTTCTTCAGGGCCAGAGTTCTAAGCATTAGCTACTGCATACATAAAGTGAACGTAACGACAATCTGTAAAGGATATACATAAATAGTCCAAAATCGTGTTCCTCTGTACCAAACGGTGTCTCTTACATCTGAATAGTACAGGGAGTGTACCTCACCTTTCCTGGAACCCAGCTCAGGAAAAAGGAGGCCCCGCTCTGTCCGGCGTTGTCTCATCGCAGGACCCGAGCTTTGTGGAAGGCCATTTGACAGTTACATTGGGTACACACCATATTATGATCTGCTGCTTTAACTAGATTTTTAAATGACACTGATTTACATTCTGGTAAAGTCAAATATATAAATCTTTTAGTGTCTTTTCTAGTATTATTTGATGAACTACATTTGTGGCAGTCATGCTGCCACTGATAAGAAAGGCTGAAAAGATTATCTACATCTACACCTTCATCTTCCAAAACACCAAACATATACATTAAAAATTCCTGACAATCCTGCGGAATGTTCTGTGAAAATGTATCTTGACCAGAACACATATCTAAAATATTTCGAATTTGTGTTACACTTTCTATTTTTGCTCTATCACTGCTACATTTCTCAAACACAGAATTCAATAAACCACACAATCTTTGATCCCGATTTTCAACAATCTTTTCTTGTAAAGTTTGAAGAAAAAAAACAACATTAACTACTACATTAGCAAAGCAGTTGACACCAGAACTATTTTCAAACTGAAATCCAACAACATTTTCATCACAATCCTTTTTCTTTCTGTTTTGAATTACAGTTTCATCTACTTTTTGTCTTTTTGCTACTACCTCACTGCAATTATCCTCATTTTTTCTTTTTCGGCCTACCACACGATTTTCAAACAGAGGATATTGAGGCAAATGTGGAGCATACTCTCTTCTTAACCTATTGAATTCTTTAACACAATCTAGATCTGCACAAATCTTTGTCTCATCACACTCAATCAAGTACAATCCTGATAAAGTTCAGACTCGTGATAATGCCACATTTGCCATACCCTCTTTAAACGCAGATCTTCCAATGTTCACCAAAGCACTATCTACACTTAAACCTTGATCCTACCGAGACACAAGATGGCGGCCGCTCCGGACTGTTTGGAATGTTTACAGACACCCGACAGCCAATCAGCTTTAAGTGCGCAAGTCGCGTGGCGCGCCCGGTGCACTCCCTGGTGCGCGTACCGGGGCGCGCTTACAGATATATATATTTTTTTGAACCTAAATTACTCAAAATCCACTGGAGCACATATCTTGAGACATAGCAAAGGCACATCGGGCTACCAGTCCCTACAATTTTGCCAAGATTGGTGGAAATCCATTCAGCCGTTCGGGCTAAAAGTGAGGTTGACCCCCCCATGGAAATTAACATGGGGAAAACGTGTTTTGGGACCCCCCTTTTATCTCGGCCCCCGCTTGACGCATCCCCCCCAAACCTTCAGGGAAGGACCGGAGCTCAAAGAGGCCGTTTCGAGGAAATTTTCATACAGATTCGTCAACTTGCGCCAAAATTATTCCAAATAGAATTTTGAGATTTAACTTTGAAAAAAATCCTAACTATAACTATGTACAACCACTCAATATCACTTTTGAAACCTCACTGTTTCCCAAAATACAAATCCACTATCTTGCAAATGTTCATAATAAGTATTATCAAAGAGCAAAAAACAAATCAACAGCCAACAAACTCAGGGCCTTATTTATGAAGGCCTTGCGCCACAAGAGCGTCACTTATTTCCCATGTTTAAAGTGATGCACTGGCTGGACAAGGCAATCATAAATAAGGACCAAATGAAAATACCATTGATTTGCACCCAAAATCGTTTTTTGAATAACATTTTAGAAACACAACACAGGACCTATGTACAAGCATACAATTTCACTACTGGAACATAACTATCTGCTTCCAAATATTCTCCATACAGCAAACAAGTCTCTATCTAAATTAAATAAATCATTACTTACCTTTACAAATGCTTTGGGAGATTGAAAACAGTGTAAGACACACACACCAATTTTTCTTTAGCAGAGCAAAAGGTGTGCACTCAATACACTGAAACCAAGACTGGCAGAGAAAATCTCTAACTTTACACACATATGCCTCATTTCAACCAATCAAAAGTCTTCCCTCACTATTTTCAAACCAGCACCCTTCCCCCTCTCAGACCTTTCTATCTGTTACCATAGCAACTCCCTCCTAACTGAACTCTCAGGTTCAAAAGTTTATTCTACAATGTTGCAAATTAAGTCAGCAAGGATGTTTGACCTCTCAATACACCAGCTTATCCAGGGCATTATTGCTTTTAGTTTCTTTTGCTTTACCATTCAAATTGCTTCTTACACACAACACAACCATGCACCCTAACTTTCTGTTTTCAACTAACTGAATCCACCAATCATTGCTTGTGATTCAACAGCAGGGAAACGTTTTTGTAAACTCCTACTGTTCCAACTGCCATTTCATTCCCACACTTCATCTGACTGCACCAGAACCTTCTCACATCATGTATTCTGTATGGATTATTGGACATAGCTACATCCACTGGGCTCAAAGGTATGCAGCAAGCAGAAATTATCACAACCTTGATTTATCAAATGTGGAAATTAAGTGGATTGGACAGAGAGGATTGAGATGTCATCAATTGATAGAATTGGTGAAAGCCTTTTTGCATCTGCCAAACCCTGACCTCTTAATAGTGCACTGTGTTGGAAATGATTTGGGCACTATGACTGGGGTTGGTCTGGTCTGGAAATGCTTTTAAATGACACCTTCGATCAATTGATGACACTTTTTCCACAAACTGCCTTGGTATATTCCAATATATGCCAAAGACAGAAATGGAACTGGTCCAACCAATTTTGTCCACAATTTGAGAAAGCACGGAAACATGTGAATAAATCTGTTTCTGCTTACATGAGAGACTATGGAATGGGTTCAATATACAATAATAACTTGCGTTACAACATGCAAGACATCTACAGAGGAGATGGTGTGCACTTCTCAGATGAGGGGAATAGAATATTCCTCCTGAATTTAAGACTGTGCACTGGATCCTACTTGTAGGTGCTTAAATCAGCCACAGAACCCAAAAGCTCTTTTCAGAGCTACCCTACCTCTGATCATTCAAAACGTTTTTCTTTTTCTAGCTTTTTTCACTATTTTTCACCAAAGTACGCTCCCGGGTACGCTTACCGGCGCGCGTACCGGGCGCTCCCCCCGCGAAATTTTCAATTTTTTTTTATTTTTGGCCTATATGACGTCCTAAGCCCCCCTCAGAAAACCTAGAGGGTCAGGAAGTGTCTACCGTGCCCCCTTCTACCCATTCCCAACATTGTTTGTCCTCCATCTTCTGTCTCGATTGCACCAAAACACAAAATGGAGGACTCCCGTAATGCTGCCGGTGCGCGTACCGGAGCACGCACCGGTAAGCGGTCCGTAAAAAAAGGTGGAAAATAATTTACAGAAAAACCACTGGAGACACTTTCATCAAATATAGAATACGCCCTACTCCATAGCATTCCCTACCATTTGCCCAAATTTGGTGAAATTCCATTGAGACATTTAGGCTGCAGACCTGTCTAAATATACTGAGGTAAATTACATGACCAAAACACATATGAAGTGTTAGAATTGACAACAAATAAAAAAGTTTCTTACATTTTCTCCGATTATTTCCTGACATTTGATTGGTTATGTACATGAATATATATATAAAAAGAGAAGGAAACACAGCCATTTTGACTACTACTTCCTGAAGTACATTTGAAAAGAAATTACACTGACAACTTCAACTGCTTTCTTAAAGGTAAGTTGTTATTTGGAAAAGTGAAGTATGTTGTGCACTTTCAGTTAATTTGAGAAAAAATATTCTGTTAGTTATATACTATCCAACTGTAATAGAAATAGATTGAGATAGGCTTCTTTGTCATAGTTATAGATTGAGTTAGGCTTCCCTTGTATTATTATAAATTTACTTAGGCTTTATCGCATACACTTTTATATATTTCAAATTCCAGCCTAATACCATACACTACCCAAACATAACTGCCTGTCTGAACTTAAACACAACAGTGCCCTAACTCTACTGATATATATTTTTGTATGCAATTTACAGCAACAAAATGAAAGGAGAACAGGATATGTCTTTTGAAATTGTTTTGGACAACAACACAGAAGAAAGAATTGCTGAAAATGATGACTTTGATTTTATGGATGAGTCTCTGGACCATGAATTAGTTCAGTGTGTGGAATCAATGGAATCACAGTATACAAATGAGGACATTCCAGACAATATATTACTAGAAGTTTTATTAAATTATGAAAAAGAATCAGAAGAATAAATGTATATTTAATAATCAAAAATTGCTCGAGCCAATATTCATTTTTATATGTAATTCATCAAGAATATCAAAAATGTTTAAAATATAAAGTGAGACTTATAGTATACTGTGCAACTTTTTTGTGTTACATAGTAAGTTTGCTCATAGTTACTTCCTTTCTCCCACTATATTATCTCCAATGTGTATTTAACATCTCTTTATCATCTCCTGCCTCCATGTTGTTTCTGCTTTCCTGACAGACTACACTATGAATTCCATATACCACAATAACTTCTGTAACAACATGCAAGATATCTACAAAGGAGACGGTGTATATTAATTTATAGACTCTGCAATGATACCTACATGTTGGTACTTAAATTAAAAAAAAAACAACAAAAAGAACAATTAATAAACATACAATTTTTAAAAGTGTCATTCTTTTTTCCCCATAGTACGATCCCCGGACTGCTTCCCGGTGCGCGTACCGGGCGCTCCCCCCACAAAAAATCGATTTTTTTAAACTTTTTATTGGGCCCCGCAGGGCCCTTTTAAATCCCCCACATCAAACCTAGGGGGTCAGGGAGGGTCTACTCTGACACCTTATGGTCATTTCCCCCTTTGTTTTGGCCACCTCTCATGTCTCGATCCTACCGAGACACAAGATGGCGGCCGCTCCAAACTGTTTTGAATGTTTACAGACACCCGACAGCCAATCAGCTTTCCGTGCGCAAGTCGCGTGGCGCGCCCGGTGCGCTCCCCGGTGCGCGTACCGGGGCGCGCTTACAGATATATATATTTTTTTAACCTAAATTACTCAAAATCCATTGGAGCACATATCTTGAGACATAGCAAAGGCACATCGGGCTACCAGTCCCTACAATTTTGCCAAGTTTGGTGTAAATCCATTCAGCCGTTCGGGCTAAAAGTGAGGTCGACCGCCCTATGGAAATTAACATGGGGAAAACGCGTTTTGGGACCCCCCTTTTATCTCGGCCCCCGCTTGACGCATCCCCCCCCCAAACTTTCAGGGAAGGACCGGAGCTCGAAGAGGCCATTTTGAGGAAATTTTCATGCAGATTCGTCAACCGGCGCCAAAGTTATTCCAAATAGAATTTTGAGATTTAACATTGAAAAAAATCCTAACTATAACTACCTACTGGCGACCGCCAGTGGGTAATATATATATATATATATATATATATATAAATATATATATATATATATATATATATATATATATATATATATATATATATATATATATATATATATATATATATTCCATATATAGTTAGCTAACTATAAGCGCTAACTATATATCGCGCACCCGCAATCCACTGCTGATGATGTCACATATTACATCATTCATGACATGGTCAGTGACATCACTGATGACATCACTGATCAAAACAACCAGTGATTGTATGTGTCTGTAAAGTTTAAATATGTTTCACATATTGAAGAATGAGTGGATGTATAAGTGTCTGGATGAAGAATTTAGTAGGTGCATGACTGACTGTATGAGTGAGTGATTAAATGTGTCTCACTGAGTACATGGGTTAGTGACTAAACTGTCTTAATTCGTGCATCAGTATGTTTGTTGTTGTGTAAGCTGCTGCATGTGTTGATCAGTAGCTATAAGAGTGGCCATATGGGTTATTGATTGGTTGCCCAAATATTTGAATGGGAGGCTGAGTGTGTGTGTGGGTGGCTGGGAGGTGCGTGACTCTGTGCATAGATGTGTAAGCAGTTGATTCACTAGGAGTATGAGTTCAAGAGTGCATGTGGAAACAGCTATATGGGCGGTTGACTGTGCATGGGTGTGTTAGTGAGTGAATGGATTTCTCATTGCTACATGTGCAAGTAAGTATGTATGTAAAACACAATACATGTGAGACTTGAGATATATAAATAACTGAACATAAGAGCCAGTGAATGTGTGAGTGGCTGTATCGATCACTGTGAGCTTGTATCAGGGATTATATAAGAGAGTAAATATGTGTTATTATATGTTTGAATAAGTAAGATGTGTATAACTGTATAGTTGAGGAAATGGAGGTGTGATTGATTCTTTGCATGACTGACTAGGTGTGTGAGTAACTCCATGGATGAGTGACAGTCTGTGAGTGTCTGTTTATACTGAGTGTATGTAAGGTTATATTAAAGTCTGAAGAGGTTCATTGTATTATCACATGAGTGATGTGATCAGTGATGACAAATGAGATGTCATCATTGATATCATTTGAGTTGTCATCAGTGATGTCATCAGTGATGTCATTTGAGATGTCATCATTGATATCATTTGAGTTGTCATCAGTGATGTCATTTGAGATGTCATCAGTGATGTCATCAGTGATGTCACTGACCATGTCATGAATGATGTAATATGTGACATCATCAGCAGTGGATTGCGGGTGCGCGATATATAGTTAGCGCTTATAGTTAGCTAACTATATATGGAATTTCAATGGTTTTATGCGAGTAAAATAAGGTTTTGTAAATGCTAATTCCTAACTATATATGGCCTATAACCTATGGTTTTTTCATTGAATTTTCAAGGTTTTGTAAATGCAAATTCCTAACTATATATCCACTATAACCTATGGTTTTTTCTGTGAATTTCATTGGTTTTTTAATAGCAAATATGAAAAGCTTTAAAATGTCAAGTACGTGATAGATAAAAACATTTTCGTATTTATGCACGCTGATGTGCTTTGAACGCTGCCCCCCCCCCTCCCCTCTTTTGCCTTAGTAGTACTCTCTCTTTGCAGATACTGAAGGGTAGTTAACGCAGGCCTTTACCCCCGTTGTAATCCGTCGTGCCTCCTTGTCTCTCCATTTGATTGATTGTTGTCCAAGCATTTACTGTTTTAGAATTGGTTCTCTTTGGATCATTCTCTATTTACAAACAAGCACAAAGTCGCAATACTCTGTTTAGTCTTTGCAGATAGTGAAAAATCGTGTAAAAAAATAAAAGTAATCGAGCAAAATCAGTAGGCCACTAATTGGATCTCTTTTTGACCTCGCTAAAATAGAAATATTAGGAACAACCCTTCTTGAGAAATACGAAAATAGTGAGATGAACTGAGCTCCACACCATGAGGGCTGCAAGACAGCTCGGCTCCATCACCCATCCCGCACAAAATAATGACAAACCCTATGCAAATATTAAAAATATAGACAACACACCAGCAAAGAAACAGGGTAAAACATTTTATTAAAAAACTATTTACATAACGTTGGTTAATAAGATGATGTCAGTAGTGGACCGATGTGTGAATAGATCGAAAACAGCACAAGGCTCCAAGATCCGGATAGCAAGCTCCTGGATGTTGGGTGCCATGGTTTAGAGTTCTGAATTTCAGCCTTTTTCAATGCCTGTGCTTTGTTGAATCAAAATGGCGGCTTGACACAAAGCTGACTCAAGCGTTGTTACTGATGCTATGCAGACCAAAACTGGTTTTCAGTTTGTACATTTTTCTAGATTTTTCAATCCAAGTTTGGTTGACTTTGTAGAACGATGGCTTCAGATTTTCAACATACGGTGTGGTGGCGCTGACTGGGAGGGGGCGCTTCGCTCCTGCCCCCTCCCCAAGTAAGATTTTCATACGTGAAAGTACGTTAATGGTTTTGGTCCCTGAGATGCTTCGATGTCACTACCATTCTCAAATAGCATAAGTTCTGGATGTTGGGTGCCATAGTTAAGAGTTCTGAGCAGCGCTTGTAACACTGTCTGAAGCTTATTTCCACCTACTGCAGCTTCACTACTCTCAAAGTAAGTGAGTGTCGTTTGTGGACCTGACTGCATTAGAAAACAATGTGATATGTTACCTTCCTAAACAGCTTGATGGAGGCCCCTGAGGGGCGGTGTGATGGCCATGGACTCGGAGAAGACGCTTGGCTCCGACACCCTCCCCAAGTCTTATAGCACTGGTGTAGCCTGAGATCGCCCCCGACATAGGCGGCCGGCTCCCGGGGTCCGGCGGAACTTTTTGCCTTTTGATGACTCTTCAATTCTGGACCTTGTCCCACAATCCGTTTGACCTGAAGACAAGCTGTAGTGGGGCGCCCCTTTATCGTTTTAGTTGCCATTCCGCCCGCTTTTGCTACACTGTGCCTCTTCCGCCATTCAGCTGTTTTCCGCCCGCTCTTGCGACTACAGCGTCTCGCTCACCATGTAGTTGAGATGCGCCCGCTCTTGCGGTGCAGCGATAGGCGGCTGCCACAGGACTCTCAAAATGGTGGCCGGCTCTTCGGTTTTGGGCCTGGTCCACTAAAATGGCCCTGGGACACCTTGGAACTCGGACGCTTGTCTGCTAGGGCTTGGGTCCCATTCTCGAAAAGCGTCCCCTCAGCCGTGAAGATTCTACAAAAGTCTTGGGGGCCTCCGACTCCCGCAGGCTTCTGGTGGGGAGCGGCTGCCATGATTGCTCGTGGAATGGCCACGACGGAGCTACGAGATGGTAGTGGTCTCATGCTGACGCCAGCTTTAGTCTGAAACATCCAGAAACACTGTAGACTACCAATTCGATCAGTTCCGGTAGCGCCCCAACATGACCCGGAAGAGAAGAACTTGCCCTCCCCTCTTTGACTGATGGTTCTTGTTGCCTGTCCCCTCTGTTGTCATTTAACAGAACTTTTTGGACTGCTGAAAGGGGTTGTGTTCTGAACGCTGGTTGGTGGAGACATTTAGACTATATTCTTGACCTACGTTGTCGCGTAATGCGTTTTATGACACGCCGCGTTAGCGCACCCGGAAGTGATCCGAGGCGCGGCGCGCAGCGCGTAACGTAAGCATAACAGGTCATGTGACTTGTTAATAAAACTTTTCATTGGTTCATTTTACTTTTGTTAATTTAATGATGAAAAGCTTGGTCATATGACCTAAAAATTACGCTTTTTATTATTTTCGAACAATATTTTTTTTTCAAACATATGTTATAATATTCCAGGCTAATGTACTTTCCCGGAAAATTTACAACTGTCTTGCAAGTAAAATATATTCCTTTTTCGAGAAAAAGGGCGTTTCTTCCTTCCATGACGGAGCCGTTGAGTAAAAGAGATTCGGCCTGCTGTCTTAGTCGCCGATACGCCTGATTATCAGATTCTTATCGATCACTTTATGTTGCAGACATGAAAAACACAACTGCCCTTGACCATTTATCTTTACTGCGTTCCTACATATTATACCTTTTATCCGTCATGTAATTGGACTGCTTTATTTCACTTGCCTTTTACTGATTCGAAAACAGTCACTAAAAGTAAAAACTTTACAAATGAAAATACTACTACCGTGTTTTGTTTTAAAAACCTTTATTGTGAAAATGTCAGTATACAAATACGGGCCTATAACCACGTGGGCCGGCCACGGAGCAAACTGAAATCGTATATGATGAGGAGACATTTACACTGTAGAAGAACGTAACGAGCGGGCCATTAGGTGACAAGAACAAAGGTGTCTAACAGTTGCGGAATCGGTGGACGTACATTTTGTAATTAAAATACGACAGGGCCACTTACAATAACATTTTCTAGATATACATTTGCGGGCAAAGAGTTACGAGTCCCATTTATACCGGCGCCATTTTGGGCGAGGCCGGGCAGGTCCAAGATATAGTCAAAATGTCTCCACCAACCATCGGCCAGACCAGAACCCCTTTCGGCCCTTTATGCTACAAGATGGTGTCTTCCATTCAGAAAATATTGGTGGCAGCATTTTGAAAGGAAACAGAAACAGCCGTTCTCCTAGTGAGTTTCACATTGTTACATTTAGGAAGAATGTTGAAGAGTAGTATGTGGAAAATCTGAAGCCATTTTTCTACAAACTCTCAATCAGACTTGGATGGAAAAAAAAACCTGAAGAATGTACAAACTGAAAACCAATTTTTGTCTGTATAGCACCAACAGTAACGCTTGAGTCAGCTTTGTGTCAAGCCGCCATTTTCATTCAATCAATAGCGTCCCCCTGCACACATTCAGGGACCTGGTCGTGTCTTCAGATGAAACGCATTGTAGGAAAAGAAGCAGAAAGGAAAAGGAAAAAAGTTCCGCCGGACCTAGTGAAGCTGCAGCAGGTGCAAATAAGCTTCAGACAGTCTTACAAGCACTGCTCAGAACTCTCAACTGAGGCACTCAACATCCAGGACTTGCCATTCGGATCTTGGCGCCTTGTATTTTTGTTTTGTTTTTGATGGAGGGGAAACAACAAAAAACAGACATTGAAAAAGGCTCAACAGTGCAGGGCGCCTTGTGCTGGTTCCGACCTATTCACACATCGGTCCGCTACTGACATCACCTCATAAACCAACGGGGCACCCCACGCCGACTTTCGGCGCAGCATTGTAGGATGGCCACACCAGTGCGGCAATTTGCTGGACACCACCTCGGTGCCATCCAGATCTCGGCGCGTTCATTCAATCAATAGCGTCCCCCTGCACACATTCAGGGACCTGGTCGTGTCTTCAGAAGAAACGCATTGTAGGAAAAGAAGCAGAAAGGAAAAGGCAAAAAGTTCCGCCGGACCTAGTGAAGCTGCAGCAGGTGCAAATAAGCTTCAGACAGTCCTACAAGCACTGCTCAGAAATCTCAACTGAGGCACTCAACATCCAGGACTTGCCATTCGGATCTTGGCGCCTTGTGCTGGTTCCGACCTATTCACACATCAGTCCACTACTGACATCACCTCATAAGCCAACGGGGCACCCCACGCCGACTTCCGGCGCAGCATTGTAGGATGGCCACACCAGTGCAGCCACTTGCTGGACACCACCTCGGTGCCATCCGGATCTCAGCGCGTTCGAGTCACTGTGCCGGAAGAGTGACCGGAACTCAGCTGAACACGCCGTCTTTCGGCGCAGCATTGTAGGATGGCCACACCAGTACGGCAATTTGCTGGACACCACCTCGGCGCCATCCGGATCTCGGCGCGTTCGAGTCACTGTACCGCAACAGTGACCGCAATTCAGCTGGACACGCCGTCTTTCGGCGCAGCATTGTAGGATGGCCACACCAGTGCGGCAATTTGCTGGACACCACCTCGGTGCCATCCGGATCTCGGCGCGTTGTGCTGCCTTCGGCCTATTCGCACATCGGTCCGCTACTGACGCCGCCTCACGTGCCAACGGATTTTCTACGCTTTTTGTAGCCCTATGTCGCATAACAGGTCATGTGACTTGTTTATAAAACTTTTCATTGGTTCATTTTACTTTTGGTTTCCTAAAGATGGAAGGCTTGGTCATATGACCTAAAAATAACACTTTTCATTGGTTTAGAACATTTTTTTTCCCAAACGATGAAAGCCCCACCTTGTTTCTGGATCATTCAGACTGAAGCTGGCGTCAGCATGAGAGCACCACCATCTCGTGGCTCCGTCGTGGTCATTCCGCGAGCAATCATGGCAGCCGCTCCCCACCGGAAGCCTGCGGGAGTCGGGGGCCCCCAAGACTTTTATACAATCTTCACGGCTGAGGGGACGCTTTACGAGAATGGAGCCCAAGCCCTAGCAGGCAAGCGTCCGAGTTCCAAAGTGTCCCAGGGCCATTTCAGTGGACCAGGCCCAAAACCGAGGAGCCGTCCGCCATTTTAAGGGCCATGTGGCAGCCGCATATCGCTGCACTGCAAGAGTGGGAGCAACTCAACAACATGGTGAGCGAGACGCTGTGGCCGCAAGAGCGAGCGCAACTCAGCTAGATGGCCGCCACCTGGGGAGGCCCGTTCACGCCGGCTCCCCCACGCCCCCCCCCCGGGCCGCCGCACGCCAATTTTCGGAGCAGCATTGTAGGATACCAAAACCAGTGCGGCAGTTTACTGGACATCACCTGGGTGCCTGTCGTACATGTTGTGTCAGCCATGTGACACTGGACACAGACCGCTACTGACGAGGCCTCCCCCCGCACCACCCGGGACGCCCCACGCTGTTTTTCTGTGCTGCATTGTAGGATCCCTAAACCAGTGCGGCACCCAGGCGACATCACCTGGGTGCCGTCCAGAACTCTGCACGTTGTGCTGCCTTGGGACTATTCGCACAACAGACCGCTACTGACGAGGCCTCCCCCCGCCCCACCCGGGACGCCCCACGCCAATTTTCGGAGCAGCATTGTAGGATCCCTAAACCAGTGCGGCACCCAGGCGACATCACCTGGGTGCCGTCCAGAACTCTGCACGTTGTGCTGCCTTGGGACTATTCGCACAAAAGACAGCTTCTAACCATTGTTGCTTTTTGTGTTGAGAAATGTTTAAATGTTTTTAGTTTTTGTTCCGTTTGTTAAAGTTAGTAGTTAATAAAGTTTTATAACCTTACTTTGTTGGAGTGTTATCTATTTTTTTAAAAACGGGTGAATGGGGCCTTGATTCGGGTTATTGTCATGTGTGGGCTTTGGAAGTGTGCTGCTGCAGGATCGGACATTTCAAACTCAAATGCACGTTCTTTTTCTTACCTTTCCGAAGCATGGAGCGCAATAGCAGGCAGAGAAAGGGTGATGCACGTGTTGAACACTACCTGACCTGGCAAGTTGCTGGCAGTGCCCCCCCGCCCGCTCCTGAAAGAGGGCACACACACACCGCCGCCCCGAGTACTTCACAAATCTTTAAAAGACCATGCGCTTGTTCATGAGGCTTAAATGGTTTATCACCTCTTCTAGAACCCCTACATCGACCCTCTGACGTTTCATGGAAAAATTACCATGTAACACAATACCAAGCCCTGTCAGCTGAAACCCCCAAGGAATCGTGGGGCATATTATCAAGGGGGTTTATCTCCGCTTTTTTGGCTTTAAAAACCATGAAAGCGGAGATAAAATTATTTCCCTATTATCAAGCTGTCGCTAACACCAGTTAGTGACACCTAAAAGGAGATAGCGACCATCTTGGGCCCGGCTTTGCATGTCAGTGATACTTATCACTAATGACATGCAAAGTGGCGTGCCAAGATGTTAGCGACTGGAAACAGTCCCTAACATCGCTACCTTCTATTACCAACTTTTGGAGATATTCGCGCTAAGCGCGAATATCTCCAAAATCTAACACCTGCCCTGAGCAGTTCTTAGCCATGTTATCCAATGGGAGGTGGATAACATGGCTAAGAGCATTAGGTCGATAATACATGAATATCGCTGACTTTTCTGCGATAATAGCAAGGTTTATCTGCGATAAAAATCGCCGATGTGCGGCGATAATTTTTGTCTCTAAATAAGTTATAGACAAAAATTATCGCTAGTTGTTCGTAATATGCCCCCGGGTTTTTGCTTGCAGAAATCGGGAGGCGGGAGACTAGCACTGAAATCAGTACTCACACGCCTGAATCAGGAGGATTGGCATGTCTGAATTCTCTACAGCTGGGGCCATAAACTACATCCGCAGGGGTAGGTGATAGCCTGGGACCAGCCTGGCATCTAAAATGGCTGCCGTGCACGACAAAATTGTGGCATTCGAAAAAAGGCAAGATGGCGCAGCCGCTGGAAGAGATATATCAACATATATCAGCCTCCTCAGCCACCCTCAGGAAACATAGGGGATTAGGATATGTCTCCCGCACCCCCTTATACCTAGTACTTTAATTAACGAAGCACAAAATGGCGAATTCCCGTTTCGCTACCAGTTTGCGGCCCAGTTCGCGGCCCGTGAAGCGCTTCTACCGTGAAAAATCATTTTTTTTTTATTTTCCCCACGGGACCCTTTAATAACCCCAACAACATTCCTAGGGGGTCAAGAGGGGGATACCTTGCCCCCTTTCATTAAATTCCCCCTTAGTTTTTCACCTTTTCTTCTCTCTCGATCCTACCGAGAGACAAGATGGCGGCCGCTCCGGACTGTCACGCAGCAAAAAAAAAAAAAAAGCTCACGCACAGCCGCTGGAAGAGATGTATCAACATATATCAGCCTCCTCACCCACCCTCAGGAAACATAGGGGATTAGGATACGTCTCCCGCACCCACTTATAACTAGTAATTTAATTTACGAAGCACAAAATGGCGAATTCCCGTTTCGCTACCAGTTCGCGGCCGCGCTTCTACCGTGAAAAATCATTTTTTTTTTATTTTCCCCACGGGACCCTTTAATAACCCCAACAACATTCCTAGGGGGTCAAGAGGGGGATACCTTGCCCCCTTTCATTAAATTCCCCCTTCGTTTTCCACCTCTTCTTCTCTCTCGATCCTACCGAGAGACAAGATGGCGTCCGCTCCGGACTGTTTAGAATGTTGACAGACACCGGAGAGCCAATCAGCTTTCTGCGCGCAAAGTTCCGATAAGCGAAAAGTAAGCGGACCGGATCGCTGCCCAGAGCGCTGTTACAGATATATATCTTGGTTTGAACGTTAATTTCTCAAAAACTACTGGAGCACATATATTGAGACCTAGCAAAGGCACATCGGGCTAACAGTCCCTACAATTTTGCCAAGTTTCGTGCAAATCCATTCAGCCGTTCGAGCTAAAAGTGAGTCCAACCGCCCTATGGAAAACTCAATGCAAAAAACGCGTTTTGGGACCCCCCTTTTTTCTCAGCCCCCCCTTGACGAAACCCCACCAAATTTTCAGGGGCTGCTCAGAAACAAAATGTGCCATTTTCCTGAAAATTTCAGCCGATTCCGTCCACAAACGCCAAAGTTATTAGACATAGAATTTTCAAAAGTCCCATAGGGAAAAAATTCTAACTATATATACCTACTGGCGATAGCCAGTAGGTAATATATATATATATATATATATATATGTATATATATATGTATATATATATGTATTCACTGAAAAAAACATAGGTTATGGACCATATATAGTTAGGAATTAGCATTTACAAAACCTTGAAAATTCACTGATAAAACCATAGGTTATAGACCATATATAGTTAGGGATTAGCATTTACAAAACCTTATTTTACACGCACAAAACTATTGAAATTCCAAAATATAGTTAGTTGCACTAACTATATATCGCGCACCCGCAATCCACTGCTGATGATGTCACATATTACATCATCCATGGCATGGTCATTGACATCACTGATGACATCACTGATGACATCCCAAATGACATCACTGATGACACCACTGATGACAACACCCAGTGACTGTATGTTTCTGTAAAGTTAAAATATGTCTTACATATTGAAGAATGAGTGGATGTATAAGTGTTTCGATGAAGGATTTAGTAGGTGCATGACTGACTGTATGAGAGAATGATTAAATGTGTCTCACTGAGTGCATGGGTTAGTGACTAAACTGTCTTAATTTGTGCATCATTATATATGTTGTTTTGTAAACTGCTGCATGTTTAAATCAGTGGCTATATGAGTAACTATATGGGTTATTGAATGGTTGCCCATGTATTTGTATGGGAGACTGAGTATGTTTGTGGGTGGCTTGGAGGTGTATGATTCTGTGCATTGATGTGTGAGCAGTTGATTCACTAGATGTATGGGTTCAAAAGTGCATGTGGAAACAGCTGTATGGACGGTTGACTGTGTGCATGAGTCAATTGGTGAGTGAATGGATATCTCAGTGCTACATGTAAAAGTAAGTACATATGTAAAACACAGTCCATGTGAGAGTTGACATATATAAATAACTGTGCATAAGAGCCAGTGAATGTGTGAGTGGCTGTATGGATCATTGTGAACTTTTATCAGGGATTGTATAAGAGAGTAAATATGTGTTAGTATATGTTTGAATAAGTAAGGTGTGTATAACTGTATAGTTGAGGAAATGGTGGTGTGAATGATTTTTTGCATGACTGACTAGGTGTGTGAGTAACTCCATGGATAAATGACAGTCTGTGGGTGTCTCTTTATACTGATTGTATCTAAGGTTATATTAGAGTAGGAAGATGTTCATTGTATTATCGCATAAATGATATCATCAGTGATGTGATCAGTAATGTCAAATGAGATGTCATCAGTGATGTCATCAGTGATATCATTTGAGATGTCATCAGTGATGTCATCAGTAATGTCATTTGAGATGTCATCAGTGATGTCATTTGAGATGTCATCAGTGATGTCATCAGTGATGTCACTGACCATGTCATGAATGATTTAATATGTGACATCATAATCAGTGGATTGCAGGTGCGCGATATATAGTTAGTGCAACTAACTATATATGGGATTTTCAATGGTTTTGTGCGTGTAAAATAAGGTTTTGTAAATGCTAATCCCTAACTATATATGGTCTATAACCTATGGTTTTTTCAGTGAATTTTCAAGGTTTTGTAAATGCTAATTCCTAACTATATATGGTCTATAACCTATGTTTTTTTCAGTGAATTTCATTGGCTTTTTAAAAGCTAATATCTACAGCTGTAAAATATATTCTTTATTACGTGACGTATCATGTAGCCACGTGAGACGCCTCATGACGCGTCGCATAAACGTGACGTATCGTCTCTGCAGCGCAAACAAAACCCGTAACGTAAGCGCGCCGGAGAACGCTTACAGATATATATATTTTTTTTTAACCTTAATTAGACAAAATCCACACGTGCACATATCTTGAGGCCTTGCAAAGGCACATCAAACAAACAGTCCCTACAATTTTGCCAAGTTTGGTGGAAATCTATTCCTTTAAATTTTATTTTACTGTTTCTCTTGGTTTTCCCCTTGTTACGCTTACCGAAACGCTACCCGGTACGCAAACCGGACGCTCCAAAAACACAAGATGTCTGACTCCCGTTACGCTGGCGGTTAGCTGCCTAGTTGGCGTACCGGGAAGCGCCTCTACCGCGAAAAATTACAATTTGTTTTTCTTTTGCCCCGCGGGGAACATTAATAGCCCCCTCATCAATCCTAAGGGGTCAGATGGAGTCTACCTTACCCCTTTCCTCCATTTACACCTTTTTTTTCCACCTCTTGTCTCTCGATCCTACCGAGAGACGAGATGGCGGCCGCTCCAGACTGTTTACAATGTTGACAGCCAATTAGCTTCTCCTCAGACTCCCGTTACGCTGCCGGTTAGCTGCCCAGTTAGCTGCCCGGTTCGCGTACCGGGACGCGCCTCTACGGCGAAAAATCGCAATTTTTTTTGTAATTTTTTTTTTGCCCCGCAGGGCACTTTAATATCCTCCTCATCAATCCTAGGGGGTCAGGAGGGGTCTACCTTGCCCCCTTTCCTTCATTTCCCCCTTCGTTTTTCACCACCTCTTGTCTCTCAATCCTACCGAGAGACAAGATGGCGGCCGCTCCGGACTGTTTACAATGTTGACAGCCAATCAGCTCCTCCTCAGACTCCCGTTACGCTGCCGGTTAGCTGCCCGGTTAGCTGCCCGGTTCACGTACCGATTTGCGCCTCTACGACAAAAAATAACAATTTTTTTTTTTTTTTTTTGGCCCCGCGGGGCACTTTAATATCCCCCTCATCAATCCTAGGGGGTCAGAAGGGGTCTACCTTGCCCCCTTTCCTTCATTTTCCCCTTCGTTTTGGCCTCCTCTTGTCTCTCGATCCTACCGAGAGACAAGATGGCGGCCGCTCCGGACTGTTTAGAATGTTGACAGACACCGGAGAGCCAATCAGCTTCGCTTCGCAAAGCTCCGTTACGCAAAAAGTACGCGAACTGGTGCGCTATCCGGGACGCTGTCCCAGATATATCTGTTTTTTTTAACGTTAATTTCTCAAAATCCACTGGAGCACATATATTGAGACCCTGAAAAGACACATCGGGGTAACAGTCCCTACAATTTTGCCAAGTTTTGTGCAAATCCATTCAGCCGTTCGAGCTAAAAGTGAGGCCAAACGCCCTTTGGGACCCCCCTTTTTTCTCGGCCCCCCCTTGACGGAACCCCCCACAATTTTCAGGGGCTGCTCAGAAACAAAATGTGCCATTTTCCTGAAAATTTCAGCCGATTCCGTTCACAAACGCCAAAGTTATTAGACATAGAATTTTCAAAAGTTCCATAGAGAAAAAATTCTAACTATATATACCTACTGGCGACCGCCAGTAGGTAATATATATATATATATATATATATATATATATATATATATATATATATATATACATATTTATCAATCAACGCTCCGACAAGCTTGCCGTCCAAGAACAGCACCTTTTGGGAGAAACGGACACTTGACTCCGGTGTGCGTGTTGCTGCAAATCTTTTTTATTGCATTCTTTAAAGTGAATCCAGAGTGCCCCGATCCGGACGCGTTTCGGTGAACTCAGTCACCTTGCTCACCAGACAACAGTGATAGAAAACAAACACATATTTCAAAAACCTAATCCCCACTGAAAACATTCAATAGATTGTCATGTGACCTCCGGCTTCCATAGAAGAAAGACTTTAACCCAAGGTTACACATGTGGAAAGCAGACTTGCGTTGGGAACATACCAGAATTCAGTAAGTCAAAGCATTTTGAGAAATGTTGGTCTTCTTACATCATAATTTCTAAAATGAACATCGATCTTATTCCCAGCATGGATCACATTTCAAATGTCAATGTCATGTAAGAATTGCATAATTACCAAGACCGATGGACAATATCCAATGCCAGGCACTACGATTGATACAAATAACAATCCTAGAAGTCGGAAACAGTAGCTACATTTAGGGGCTGAATGACAAATGATCAAAACCTTTCTTTTAATATCTGCATAATACATATTAATGACTCAGCCCCAGCTACCAGCAGCAATGACATTGTAATTTTCATCAATCATGTTTCTGATGGATCCATACATCTAGCTATCATAGATTAAAGTTCATTAATAACCAACGCCTTGCTTGCGTCACTGACAATCAAATCAATACTAAAAATATAAAGTGCTCAAAAAATAAAATGAAAAATAATAATATAAAAATAGAGTTCCCAGCCGGGAACCCTGTATTCTTGTGTTTGAATCTGAGAGAAGGTAGCAGAATGAACTGTATATGGCTGTTACTTCATGGGATCTCCCCGAAGGAATTTTAGAAAAATCGAAGTCCCAATTCAAAAGTGAATACGTGCATACATAACCAGGATAGGGTCAAAGGTAAAAGTGGCTAGTGCGTTATACATTGCTCTAATGCTGAGTATTACGTGATCATTATATCTGTGCAAAAAACGCCAATAAATAGTATAAAACCATAAATTCAGACAATAAATTCATGATAAAACACACATTCACCACATACCAGATGGAGATATAAAAAATATTCTTACAATAAATAACTTAAAAGCCACTATATACAAAATAGATATAAAAATCTGTATAAAATAGAATTAAACCTAGACTCTACACCCAAACCTTCTATACTCAAATATTGTTCCTTCTGACAGGGAAGTGTTAAAACTGCTGTCATTAAAACTGTTCAGAGGTAATGATGTAAATCCTCACAAATATTCAATCCGTTTGGACTCTTTGTGTCGAGCTCTAAAATATATCTTGTTTCTAATTGTCGTAAGGCTTTCTCCCTATTTCCTCCTCTCTTGCTAGCAGGGACACTGTCTATAACAAACTAAGTTAGAACATTCAGGTTGTTATTGTGTTCTAATTTAACGTGTCGAGCCATGGGATAGGCTGGGTCAGAGTTGACCGTTGCTCTCAAGTGCTGTAATATGCGGGCGTATACCTGGAGTTTAGTACTGCCAACATATTGGAGGCCACAAACACATGAAAGGACATACACTGCATGATCTGTTTTGCATGTATAATGACCACCTATCATAAAAACCTCATCTAAAAAGGCGTTTTTATAAGAGTTAGTGTTGGCCCCAAATCTACACGCCCTGCAGGTACTACACTTAAAAAAAACTTTTTGGGGAGAAAGCCAATTGTCTTTGTTAAAGAGCTCAGGACTGTTTTTAACCAAATCACTCCTCATAGAGTGTGCTTTCTGATACGTAAAATCAGGTTTGGATGGTAAAACTTCCTTAAGAACTCCATCTGTCAATACAATGGGCCATTGTGAATTAATAATCTTCCTTATGGTGTAAGACTGCTTACTAAAAGTAGAAATAAATCTACATTGGCAATCGAAGGTCTCATCCTGCTCAACTGAAACTACAGATCTAAATTGTATGTCTTTCTGATCTGTTAGTTGGGGAACCACATTTAGCGATGTAGATCTTTCTCATTCACTTTTTTCATTGCTTGGTCTGAATTATGTGCCTTGTATCCCCGGGCCAAGAGTCTAAGTCTTGCAATTTCCTGCGATTCTCTAAATGCCCTTTCTGAACTGCAGGCTCTCCTTATTCTCAAAATTTCACCATAAGGGGGACTGGAAATGGTGTGATGCGGATGAAAGCTGGTGGCGTGTAATAGAGTATTACCTGCCGTGGGTTTTTGGTACAGGCTTGTTTCTATCACTCCTTCATGTACAGTAACCTGAATATCCAAGACGTTAGTGGCACTTGTTCCAATATGGGAAGTAAAGGTGAGGTTGAGCTCATTCACATTTATGAGCTCCACAAATTTACCCGCTTATAAATATATCCAGCTCCTTTGGGGACTTTTCCAACAACATGAGCGGCACCCCGGAGCAAACCAGCTTTTCCCCACAGCGTTATTAGCTATGGAAATGCGCGCACAGAGTTAATTCCCAACATCTGACTTTCAACATCCAACGAGTTTCTTTTGCTCACTTATTCATGCATGATGCCCCAGGAAGAAGAGGTGAACTCGAAACATGTTGGGATTGTGGGCAGCAATAATGTCCAGCGAAAATGACTGCCTGTACCTTTAAAATAAAGTCTTTCTCAGGTATAAAAGCTCACCTGTGCCTGAGTGCAATTCATTGTTGGACCTTCCCCACGAGCAGAATATATATATATATTACCTACTGGCGGTCGCTAGTAGGTAGTTATAGTTAGGACCTAGTTTTCATAGTAAACCCGCAACATTCTATTTGAAATAACTTCTCCACTCTGCTTCTTTCCTGAAAGTTTGGGGGTGATTCATCAAGCGGGAGCCGAGAAAAAAGTGGGGTCCCAAAACTTTTTTTTCCCATGCAATTTTCAATAGGACCTTTAAGTGAGGCTACAGCCCGAACTGCTGAACGGAATTACATGACATTTGGCAAAAAGGTAGAGTTTGGTTTGCAGATTATGCTTTTTGTTAAATTGTGTAAATCTGTTCAGTAGTTCCTGAGAAAATCAAAAGTAAAATCATAGATATATCTAGAGATGACCTACCGTACTCTCTACTGTACTCTGTACCTTCCTTAGCACGAGCTTTATGCTAATTGGCTGTCAACACTCCAAACCAGGAAGTGTTGGCAGCCATCTTGAGCCTTGGTAGAACGGAGGTACAAGAAAGCAGTAAAACAAACGTACAAAACACGCAAAGGGGGAAGGGTAGAAACACCCTGACCACCTAGGCCTGCTCAGGGGATCCCACAAGGACCCCCAAGGCCCGAAATATATATATATTTTTTTAAATCACGGGATACGCATACGTACGTGTACCCCATAAATAAAAACAGGTCTGATATTTTTTGTAATTAGTCCCCTGGGGGACCAAATCCTAGGAGCATAATAAAAAAGAGTGTGGGCCCCAATCCACCCACATTGCTCCGGGGTGCCACCCCCGGGGCAAAGTAATTATAATAGCAGGGGGCACACACCCCCCCACAGCCCCGGGGACCGCCACCCCCCAGGGATTTATTATTAAGTATGCAGGGCGCTCACAGCTTCGTTTTTAAAATAAAAAAATAAAAAGCCTGTGTGGGTGGGCTCAAGCCCCCCCAACAAGCCCCATGCTCTATTTAAAATAGAGGGGTCTGCGATGGACCCCCCAGCCCCGGGGACCACCACCCCCAGGGCTTTTAACTAGTGGGAGGGGGCCAATGGCCCCCCTCCTAGAGCCCTTGATGGCCCTGCAGACCACCACCCCAGCTCCTGCAGTGTCCCGGGGTGCCTACCCCAGGGACACTGTTGTTTGATTTGGTACCATAGCAAACTGCTTTTGGTTTTTGAAAGAGACAGCAGGAAACCTGCTCTCTCTTTCAAAAACCAAAGCCAATTTTGTTTCTGCATGGAAAGCAGCATGTTAGCTGCTCCCCATGCAGAAAAGCAATGCCGGCTCCCGCCGTATGCGGGGAGCCGGCAGGGATGGGGGGGGCTTGGGGACCCCCCACGGCCCCCAACAAGGAGGGCCAGGCCCCAGGGGATGGGGTCCCGGGGGACAGAAGTTGCCTGGGAATGTGGCCACGTGGAACCCCTCCCCCCAAAAAAATATGAAAAAATGGCCGGCCCTGGGGGATGAGTCCCCGGGGCCAAAAGTGGCCATAGGAGGGGGGGAAGCAGCCCTCCTCCTAATTAAAAATATTTTTTGAAAAGGCCCATGCCCCGGGGGATTGGGTCCCCGGGGCAGAGTATGCTCTTGGGAGGAAGGGCACGGGGTCCCCTTCCCGATTTTTTTTTAAATAAAAATTGGGGCAGGCCCAAGGGGATGGGGTCCCCAGGGCCAAAAAAAAGAAAAGGAAGGGGGGCTACGCAGCCCCCTTTTTAAAAGTAAATAAAAATAAAATGGGAACCGGAGGAGGCCACGCCCCCTACCTGCACCTCTCTGCAAACGCGCCCCCTGGCTCATTTGCAGAGGTGACACTAATTCCCCTTGCATACTGGGGGTCCCTTGGGGGCCACCTTGCCCACCAGGAACCTTCAGTACGCCCCAGGTGGCTGCGTTGCAGAGAGGTGTAAAAAGGGGCATGGCCTCACAGCACCTCTCTGCAACACAGCCCCCTGGCCCATACTGGAGGTTCCTGGTGGGCTAGTCGGCCCCCAGGGACCCCCAGTATGCAAGGGGAATTAGTTACCGCTCTGCAAACGCGCCAGGGGACTTCGTTGCAGAGAGGTGTAATGAGGCCATGCCCCTTTTTACACCTCTGTGCAACACAGCCCCCTGGCGCATACTGAAGGTTCCTGGTGGGCTAGTTGGCCCCCAGGGATCCCCAGTATGCAATGGGACTTAGTTCCCCAACTTAGAATACGCTATGGTGCTTGTTTGCACAGTGGTGAAAGTTGGGGCGGGGATTGATGTGATATGAGTGCAAACATGCCCTGTGATGCGTTTTAAGTTGGGGAATTAATTCCTCTTCAATCCAGAGGTCCCCAAGGATCCAACTAGTCCAACAGGTACCTCCAGTAAGCGCCACGGAGCTGCGTTGCAGAGTGTTTTAAAAAGGGGGCTTGCCCTCTGAACAGCTCTCTGCAACACAGGTTCTGGCGCATACTTGAGGTATGTGGTGGGCTAGTTGGCTCACAGGGGACCTCATGATTGAAGAGGAATTAATTCCCCAACCTAAAACATGCCACAGGGCGTGTTTGCACACGTATCACCTCAGGCCCCTCCCCCTTCCTTCACTATTGAGCAAAATATTCCTCTAAAACATCCTCTAAAAAATTCCTCTGCTCAGCTCTCTGCAACACAGGTTCTAGCGCATACTGGAGGTACGTGGTGGGCTAGTTGGCTCACAGGGGACCTCAGGATTGAAGAGGAATTAATTCCCCAACCTAAAACGTGCCACAGGGCGTGTTTGCACACGTATCACCTAAGGCCCCTCCCCCTTCCTTCACTATTGAGCAAAATATTCCTCTAAAATCCGCCGAACTACGAATTCCGATTTACTCACCTGTTATCAGGAGAGACCTCAGTGCTGCATCTTTCAGCCCACTACTGATCCTGAAAAGTAATTCTAATCGTAGTTACAGTAACTTGAATTTCTTTACATATGCTAACATTGACTAGTTTCACTTGGGAATTCTTCTAAGTGTGGAGTTTTAGAACTTTAAAAAATTCCTCTTAAATCAGCCAAACTACGAATTCCGATTTACTTACCTGTTATCAGGAGAAAACTCAGTGCTGCATCTTTCAGCCCACTACTAATCCTAAAAAAAATTCTATTCGTAGTTACAGTAACTTGAATTTCCTTCCATAGGATATCATTGCCTGCTATATAAAATATATATAAATTAAAAAATATATAAAAAAATGAAAATTTTAATATATTTTTTTTTTAATTCATAATAAAAATATGTAATGTAATTTAAAAGATTAAATATCTAAAAACAAATAATTTAAAATAATGTAGTAAATCAGTATAAAAAATATAACAATTAATACATTTATACCTTTGAAATTCACTGAAAAAAACATAGGTTTTTTACCACAATATTCATATAGCACGGGTTCACCCCAATTCTTACCCTGAGAACCTCACTTCGTAATCAGCAGTCCGGTAGCCTGTCAATATAGGGAAAGCTTTGCTCATTTTTCCATGCATCTAACAGAAAATGCACTGAGATTTTATTTACAAGGTAATTTTGGTCCTGTGCATGGGATAATTCCTTCCCCAAAGTCTTAAGTATCTTCTTGTCAATATTAATCATGAGGATCTTAGGGCACAATTTAACCTTCATCGTGTGACACAGCTTCATCATAATCTCCCTAGTCTCTCTTGCCCATTTTAGTTCTCTATTCCGTATTTTGTTTTTACACCATTGGGAAATTTTGGTGTCTTCGTCTACTCCTAGACGTTTCCAGAATCAAAGTGGGGCCATACCAGCTAGAATGCCCCATGAAGTAAGTCCTAATTCTAGTCTTACTGCTTGGACCATGGCTGACAAGGGCAGTATAAATAGATTCTTTAGGTTTTTACCTTCCTCAACATCCCAGCTCTCTTTGCTGCTCAGGTATAGCAATTCTGCACCGTAGAGAAATTGCGGAGGTACCATGGCCGAATATGCTTTTAGAACTGGTCTGTCTGACATCTCACCATAGGCTTTGTTAAACAATTTCAAGCCACTTATTGATGCGGAAGTTCTTACTTTTGATGCCTCTAGATGGGTGGACCATTTCATACTTTTTTCAAACCATAGCCCCAGGTACCTGTATTCAGTAACTGATTCTACTTTCTCTGTCCCCAGCCACCATGTGAACCCGGATTTCCTTCTACCAAAGCTCAGGGTTTTAGTCTTATCCATATTGATTACAAGTTTTTTCTGGAGCAGTAATCATTAAATATATTCAGTTTCCTTTGCAGGCCAACTCCTGTCTGATCCATGATCACAAGATCGTCGGCATAAGGCAAACTTGCAATGTGCCTACCATCTTGTTTCGGGCTTGCTCCAATCAGATTCCCCAAAATTTTTGGCAGATCTGCTAAGAACAAGGAAATCAGCAGAGGTGCCAATACACATCCCTGCCGCAGCCCGTTTCCAATCTCAATTCTCCCAGTTAAACTACTGTCTATGTCTAAAATTATCTGGGCCCAGTTCTTAGAGTGGAGCAATTGAATCAGGCATCGCAGATCTTTAGGAATACCAAAACTAGTTAGGGCCTCCCACAACAGTTCTCGATCCACCAGATCGAAAGCTGCTTGGACGTCTACGAAGCAGCAGAACAAACTTCACCGTACTTCCGTCGACTTCCACGCTATTGCCCAGAGAGCAAAACAATGGTTGATTGTTGAGTGCCCTGCTTTAAACCCTCCCTGTTCCGGGGGTATAATCTGATTTTCCTCTCCCCAGTCTTTTAATAAACCCAATATGGCTTTGGCAAAGACCTTTTCCCCTACATCTAGGAGATTTATCAACCTATAATTTTTCGGTATTTTGTAGTCGCCCTTCTTATGTATAGGTCTTATGATTGCACTCTTCCAACTTTCTAGTATAATTCCAGTTTCCAAGACTACCTGAAACATCTTTGCAAAGAACTCAGCCCACCAATCTGGCCTAGTTTTTATTATCACTGCCGGAAGGTTATCTGGGCCTGCAGCACGGGTAAGATTCATACCTGTTATAATTTTCTTTATATAGCTTGTGGTGAAGTATTCCCTCACCTGCCGCCAAACTGGAATCCTGGGCTCTTTTGCGTTGGCCATTTCACATAGATTTCTCCCAGATAGCCCGCCCAGTGATCTTCCGGGATCATACATTCTAGGGAACCTACTTCCCTGCTCACACTTTCTTGCACAAATTTCAAAAATCCTTTGGAATCTCTAGTTTCAATAACCTCCAACATTTTTACCCAACACTTATTTTTAAATGTTCTTTTTTTATTCTGAATTAGGGTTTTATATTTTAACCTTAAATACTGGAACGACTAATCTAATTCCACATTAAACCTTACCCTTAAGCTTCTTTCCTTCTGTCTAATCTGGGCCTTAGCTAACCGACATTCATCTTCAAACCAAGTTTTCCTATTTTTATTAGTACTATGGCTCCCAGAACCTGGCATTCGTGACCTAAATTTTTTCTTTAAGATATCCACCAGCTTTCCAATGGTGGATTCAAACCAGGTAATTTCATCTCTAA
The DNA here is from genome assembly GCF_964263255.1 of Lissotriton vulgaris. NCBI lineage: Eukaryota > Metazoa > Chordata > Amphibia > Caudata > Salamandridae > Lissotriton > Lissotriton vulgaris. The sequence goes on along the minus strand of NC_141696.1, from coordinate 454,344,594 downwards.
ATTCAAACTCTTCTACAGGAATAGCCTGCTGGGTTAGCTTTAACTTATCAATATATTCCTCTGTTATACTAGTTTTCAGCCATTTTGGATAATTCACTTGTCCCTGCAGAACCCTTTCTCTATTTATCCTACGTAGTGAATGTAGTTCTGCCCTCAATTGATAATGATCACTACCCGTCGTTTCCCCCACCTCCAAAATTTGAATTAGCCCAAAACACCAAGCCTGGCAAAACACATATTCTATTGGGCAGAGTTGCTGGCCCCTCAGAAAAGTATGTTCTGCTGGCCGATCTGACTTCAATCTCCCATTTGCACATACCATGCCCAATGAACCCATCAGCTGGTTAAAGGTCACGTCCTGTGGCGATTGATCTCCTCTTTGGAAAATTGCCAATTCAATATTATAAGATTCTAATAAATCTTTATGCCAGCTATCCATCGTTTGGGGATCTAATCTATGATTAAAATCACCCATCACCAATAATATATCCTTCTGGTAATTTACACTAACCAACACTATATCTTCTTTCAATCTTCTCAGGTTTATCTTATATTCCTGGACCTTTCCATTCTGTATGTAAACATTTATAATACAAATTCTATCATAACGGGGATCCATGTTCTGTAGTAGGGTCCTGCAACCTAAAGTCCAATCACAGAGTAGATCCAGCTTTTCAACCTTCCTTACAATTTGTGTGGACATTAGCATTAACTGACCCCCTGATGGCCTCCCAGAGTTATTTTTCTTTGCAGCTTTAGAGTATTGGACAAATCCTTCTATAACTAAGGTTTCTAGGTTATCGTCACACAGCCAAGTTTCCTGTAGGCACACAATATCATTATTCTTAATGAAATTATCAAAATTATTCTGAGATGATATTTTCCTGTAGCCATTTATATTCCATGAAAGTACTGAAAGGCTGTGTGACGACCCATATTTCTAGTTGATTTCACTTAGAAATCCCTCCTCTTCATACTCCCTAAATGCTGGGGATGCTAGAACATTAAATCTATTTCCAGCAGATATATCTTTTCCGTATCTTACAGATTTATTATCAAATACCGTTATTGTTAAGTCCTCCCTCTAATTCCAATTTGAGTTGATTAACCTAATCTGCCGTAATCCTAGTTCAGCATGATTCCTAAGGAAATGCTGTCTCTGTATTTCCTCCCTTCTTACCAATCTAATCCCCTCCATTTGCAGTTCGTGTTTGGCATTTTCCACCGCATCTTTCACCAAGGCTGAATAAAACAGAACCTTGGTCACTTCACCCCCTATGTTACTTTTAACAAACCCTACTTCTCTAAGGTCCTCAGTACCAATGCTACCGAGACTTGCACATTTTGCCAGGGAGAATAGAAGCCGTGATCGATTTAATGGGGTTAACTTATTAACTTTTTTGCCACCTTTACCGATGTTGTACGGTCCTAAAAATACCCAAAGGTCGGGGTTACGTTCTTCCCTTACCCCAAGGGTAACCCCTTTTGGTCTGGCCTCCCTTTTCTTTGTTATAGGATCCCCCTTTTCTTTGTCTATAGGGGCCTTACTCCCTCTAGAGTTTCCAGGTCTCTCTTGAATAAATGTCCTCCTTTCTATACTTTGCCCTTCTTCTCTCTCATTGTAGATGCCAAACAACTTTTACTAATCCTAGGTCTGTCTAAGATTTTTCAATGCTCTTCTTGTTCAGCTAGTTCAGCTAGGGGCTTTGCCTTATTCTCTTTTGACCTTTGCATTCTATCCCTATCGCAACCATCTTGTTCCCTCTTTTCTCCTGTCCCTATTCTCACCTTCCTTACATAATGCCTTATCAAATGCCTTTTTCTAAGGGCAACCACCCCCGCCCTTAATCTCGGGAGACCATTCATATAGTATCTTCTTTCACCCCATCTTTTCACAATCATTGGCCTCCAGGATATATATACAGATGGTTCCTGTGTCTTTAGGTTAGTAGCCCTTGATACCATTTCCTCCTCTTCAATTCTACATACCCCCTCCCGCTCTTCGCCAATCGGTCTAACTAAGGCCGGCATTAGCCCTCTGATTTGAGACAACTCAAGCAACATTGCTTTAAACTGCTCTCCTTGTAATTTTAAGAGATTGTTATTTAATACTACACCTCTAACAGGCCTTGCAGGGTTTTTTGGAGGATCCACATAACCTCAAGCATGGAAGTACTCGCGGTTCCTGTGACCTCAAGCCCATGCAGTGGGGAGTGCAATGTTTCCCTCCGTGTACCAATTGAGTAGTCAGCACCCACATTATCATTAGATTGATTGATTGTTCCATTCAAGTATTTTATGCTTAGATCCTTGCTGCTTATTGATGCATCATCGACTTCACCCTCAATTTCAGCTTCAAAATGACCGTTGAAACATTCTTGGCGAGGAAGACAGCCGTGGATTAAAGATCGTTTCAAAGACGTTTAATATAGACTTGTTTGAAGTGGCTAAATCAACCTCACCCATGGACTCAAAGGCTGGGGTAGTCACTATGCTGGCCTCTTGGAAAGGGGCGACCACTCGGTCCCCCCGAACGTATGGCGGAGTGCCTCGATCCCCCCGGGAAGCCATTTTTGGGCGGGAGGCGCGTCTCGGCTGGTATGCCCGAAGCGGCGTAGCCGGGGCGCGCCTTTTCCCGCCCTAGAGTGGGCTGGCCTAGACACCGACGTAGCCAGCCCCGCCCTAGGGGCAGGCAGGGGCGGGTTCTCGCCCGCCCTGAAGACGGATAAAAAGAGACGCAAGACCAGAAGACGTCCTCTTGTTCTTGTGCTCCGAAGCTGCACCTCCTCGCTACCCGTGAGCTCGGGACAGAACGAAGAGCCAATTTTGAGCGTTTTGATCTTTTTTCTTTGTCTTCTAGATACTTCGTCGGAGAAATGCCAAAGAAAGTCGCAAAGAGAATGACGACCGACCAGATGGTGCGGGCCCTTTGCAAAGAGGTGTCCGACATAAAGAAACGGTTGGCGAAACGGGACGGGGAGGAGGGTTCGGGCCCTGCGCCGGCTGGAGGGAGACCTAAGAGGCCGAGAAGGGTTCCAGCCGGTGGAGACGTCCCGGTCCCCTCTGTACCGCTCGAGGCGCCGACCCCAGTACCAATGGAGGGGAATCCAATCCCCGTTGTCGTCACCCCGAATCCAAAGAAGACATGCCCCCGAGCTGGCAGCACAGCTAGCAGCTTGGTTGGGGGATAGTAGTGATGGCGCCACGGCTGCCGAGGCACAGGCGCTGATAAAAGGGCTTCGTGAGAAGAGAGATGCAGCTAAAGTGACTGCGCCGTTGGCGGGAATAGACAAGCCGCAAGCGGCCGAAGCTGCGTCCGGTGCAGGTAAGCGACCATTGCCGATTGCAAGGGACGAGTCAGCACCCTCTCGTAGAGAGAGATTGGGACAACATGTGCCTTTAGCTATAAAAGAAAAGATCTGGGCTGGGGAGTATGTGAATATTTTCTCCTTGCTTGTTGATCATTATGAGGTGGAGCATGTTAAAAGTCAGAAGGACCTAATGCATCCGAGTGTTTGGCGCGCAAAAATGGCCGCCTTTAAGGTAAATGAGAATATTGGCAACTGGGGCAATGCGTGGGGTATTTTTACATCGATTTTGGGGGAACGTAGGCCCGAGTTGCTTTCTGAATTTCCCATTTATCAATCACGAATTATGGGTTACTCGACAGCGTATCAAGGTAACCATTGGTTTTGTTATGACAATCTGTTCAGGAAAGAAAAGGAACATAACAAGGGTTTGACTTGGGATTGTTACGATTCTGTAACATGGGATAAAATGAAAGAATCAGGAATGTTAAAGATGCCATTGGTTGGGAGCAATGTTGTAGATTACTCCCGCCAAAATGTGGGGACGCCCTTTCGACCAAGTACGAGCACCGACGATCAGTCGAGGCCCGCAGGCAATACAGGGAGGAAGGGTTTCTGCTTTAATTTCAACAAAGGGAAATGTACCAGACCTCCGGGATCGTGTAAATTCAAACATGAGTGTAGTACGTGTGGGTCGTCCCATCCTGAGTCATCGTGCAGAGCCAGAACGGGTGAGAATGGGGGTAAGGGAGGCGCCAAACAGGTCTAAACTAGTCCGAGGGGCGCCTTTACCAACCCCGATTGATACCTTGGCAATGATTCCCTGGCTCAGTGAATACCCGGATCGTACTTCTGCTGGGGTGCTGCGGAACGGTTTTTCACATGGTTTCCGCATCCCGGTAGGGGACTTTCAGGGTGTAGGGATTTGCAAAAATCAACTTTCTGTTTTACAACATACATCTGTGGTGCAAGAAAAAATTCAGAAAGAGGTTAGCCGGGGACGGGTCGCTGGCCCGTTTAGTGTACTCCCGGTACCGGATTTTGTTTGTTCTCCGTTAGGGGTGGTCCCCAAGAAGGACCCAGGTGAGTTTCGTTTGATCCATAATTTGTCTGCTCCACACGGCCTTTCGGTGAACGACGCAATTGATCCAGAAGTTTGTTCGGTGCGATACGCATCGTTTGATGAGGCAGTAGCCATCTTGAATCGCCTGGGGCCCGGGACGTTGATGGCGAAATCAGATATCGAGTCAGCGTTCCGGTTGCTCCCGGTACACCCAGACGATCAGCGTCTTTTGGGATTCGGGTTCCAGGGGTCATTTTACATGGATAGGTGTATGCCAATGGGATGCTCTATATCATGTGCTTATTTTGAGCAATTCAGTACTTTCCTGCAATGGGTGTTCACGAAGAAAACGGGTTTCCGAAATGTAATGCACTACCTTGACGACTTTTTGTTCCTTGGTCCCGCCGGAAATCCCGAATGTGCTCAGGCCTTAGCTGAATTCTGTGTGTTGATGGGTCATTTTGGCGTGCCATTGGCACCGGGTAAAACTATGGGTCCCACGACTTGCCTCGAGTTTTTGGGGATCGAGTTGGACTCAAGGGAGGGGTGTTTCCGTTTACCAGCTAGCAAAGTGTTAAAATTCAGGGCAGCCCTCCAAGTATGTTTGAATGCATCTAAGGTTACACTGCATCAGTTGCAACAATTAGTGGGAAAGTTGAACTTTGCCTTGAGGGTGATCCCAATGGCTCGCCCTTTTTCCCGCTCAATTGCCCAAGCGATGGTTGGCCTAAAGGAGGGTCATCATCGCACGAGGTTATCGGCTGAGGTCCGCCAGGACATGCGGATTTGGTTAGCATTTTTGGCGGACTTCAATGGCCGAGTCGTCTGGAACAAGCCAGCCGTGTCCTCAGAAGAGCTTGGGCTATGGACAGATTCAGCAGGAAGCATAGGCTTTGGCGCCATCTTCGGCACAAAGTGGTCTGCTCAAAGGTGGCCCCTATGGTGGCACGAGAAGGGGCTAACGAGTAATATTGCTTTCCTTGAACTATTTCCCATACTGGTGGCCCTGAGAACCTGGCCAGAAGGGTTCAGAGATCATTCTGTCGTGTTCTGGTCCGACGATATGACCGTGGTAGAATGCATCAATAGTCAGGCAGCCCATTGTAAATTGATTTTGAGGCTACTCAAAGAAATTGTCCTACTGTGTATGCAACTGAACGTGGTATTCAGAGCAAAACATGTCCCAGGGGTGATGAATCAGGCTGCTGATGCACTGTCTCGTTTTCACATGCAGGCTTTCTCGGGTTTCCTTCCTTCAGCGGACCCGGAGCCGGCACCCTTCCCCGAAGCTCTCTGGTCTCTCGGTGCCCCGAACTTCGTCACCTCGTGGGAGAGAGTCTAGCACCCAGGACAAGGAAGGCATATGAAGGGGCGTTCCAGGCCTATTTAGCCTTTTTGGGGGCAGAGAGAGGGGGACTTTGGGGTCAGGAAGAGTGGGTTGTACTTTTTCTGATGTCCTTACGTAGGGCTGGGAAATCGGTGGCTACGGCCCAAAGGCATCGTGCCGCCATTTCTTTTGTTGCCAGGGCCCATGGCATCCTGGACCCAACAGCGTCTTTTACAGTACAGAAAGCGCTGCGTGGGTGGCAACGCCTAGAGGGTCGCAGAGTAGACGTAAGACGACCGATAGGTTTGGACAGGTTGTCCCAGTTACTGGCCACACTCCCTAACACATGCTCGTCCCCTTTCGAGACCTGTTTGTTCCGGACTGCATTTACGCTGGCATTTCACGGGGCTATGAGAGTTAGTGAGCTAGTTGCAAGGAACAAACAGGATGTGACGGGGGGCTTGTGCAGGGAACAGGTTCAGATCAGGGGTGATGCGATGATTGTCTCCTTTCTCAGGTCCAAGACTGACCAAGATGGGAGAGGGGACTGCACGATCATTCGCAGGAACCCCGAGTCATCCATGTGTCCGGTACAGTGCTTAGAAGATTACCTAGCACGAAGGGTGGCATCATGGGGGGGGACATTGTTGAGGCATGCAGACGCCACCCCGCTGACGAGGTTTCAGTTTCAGCGGGTGCTTGCAATGGCCATTGCCGCAGCGGGCTTGGACCCGGGCGAATTTGGGACCCATTCCTTTCGAATAGGGGCTGCCACTGAAGCTACAGCCAGGGGTCTTAATGTAGAACAAGTGAAACGTGTGGGGCGCTGGTCCTCCAATTGTTATAAGAGGTACGTGCGGTTGCACATGTTGTGAAGCTGTAATCATGTACTCACGCTTCTTGTCTTTTGTTTGTTTTCAGTTGCGCAAGCCTACGCGGCAGGGCGGACTGTGCAGTCGACCCAACACCAGGCCAGCGGTCGCACGTCACCGGCTGTGAGGAAGGAGGTGTGGGTCGTGGGCCACTCATACGTGAGACGGGCCGCAGACGTATTCAAAGCAGGTGACATGATTCACGTACCTGGGGAATACGGGTACAGAGTGTCCTTCTACGGAAGGGGCGGTCTCTGTATTGACCAGTTTCAGGAATTTTTTAAGGGTTTGTTAGAGCGGATGAGGTCACCGCCGTCCATAGTCATAGTGCATTTGGGGGGCAATGATTTGGTCACCACCGGTAGACGACTTCTCCTGGAGGCTATGCTTTCCACGGTAAGTTGGTTAGCGAGGAGAGTTCCGGGGTGCATAATTGCGTGGTCTCATGTGATCCCACGAAAAGTGTGGCGGGGGGCTATCTCGATCCCTGCTTTGAATCATTCTGTTAGAAAATTGAATAACAAAGTGAGTAGGTTGTTCCGTTCCAAGACATTGCATTCGATCTCGCATAGTTGTATTAATGATGACAGTATGTATCTGGGGGATGGTGTGCATTTGTCGAGGGTGGGGAATGAGTTACTCATAGGTGACTTCCTAGCTTGGTTAAAATCGTTAAAACATGACCTTTAGGTAGGAGTTTTGTGGGGGGTCCGGATAGCCGGTCAACTATCCGGACCTGTGGCGGTAAGGTCATGATCGGTGAGCACTAATTGGTAGATCCCTATGAGTGGGCGTCACCCAACACGGATGGGAGCGCTCGGGAGAGGTGGCCATTGGCCCCTCAATGGGGAGGCGGTCCCGTCTAAGGGCGGGTCGCCGGAAGTAAAGGAAAGGCGGTCAAGGCCCCTTCCTTTGTAGGAGGGGTTACAGCCCCCTCCTGGGGGAATTTCCCGGGGCCAGTGTCATCTGCGACGGCAGATGCGGTAAGTTGTGTGGGGTGGGGGGAGGTCCACGATACCTTCTAGATACCACACACAAGTCTTCGAACGACCTTTAAATGGCGTCGAGTCTTAAGTGCCCCCGTCAAGTCAAGGGAAATTGTTAGTAGTTGCACTTGAGGTAAGCCTCTGTGCTGTCGCCCCTCCCAAGTGGGAGGGGTAAGTCTGGTTAGGGATCTTGACACCGGTTATGACCTTGCCGTTGGCCCTTAAACGTTAGGATGTACAATTTCAGTGTTTCTAGAGAATGTTTTTGTAGGATGCTAGTTCGGCTAGGAGAACCTCTGTATTAGAGAATATGTTAAGGTTAGCCAAACATCGCAATGTGATAATGAAATTGTACATAACATGAAACGTTTAATGTTTTAATTTTTTGTTTAATAAATACGGCCGGGAGGGTCACTCCCTCCCACATCCAAAAACTTTAAGAACTGTTTCCGGTTTCCCTCCTTTTGGGGATTGTGTTGAGAGGGGGTGGCGGGTATCTCAGCCATATGGAAAGGGGCGACCACTCGGTCCCCCCGAACGTATGGCGGAGTGCCTCGATCCCCCCGGGAAGCCATTTTTGGGCGGGAGGCGCGTCTCGGCTGGTATGCCCGAAGCGGCGTAGCCGGGGCGCGCCTTTTCCCGCCCTAGAGTGGGCTGGCCTAGACACCGACGTAGCCAGCCCCGCCCTAGGGGCAGGCAGGGGCGGGTTCTCGCCCGCCCTGAAGACGGATAAAAAGAGACGCAAGACCAGAAGACGTCCTCTTGTTCTTGTGCTCCGAAGCTGCACCTCCTCGCTACCCGTGAGCTCGGGACAGAACGAAGAGCCAATTTTGACCCACCCACCAGCCCCTGAGGACAGCAAGTCGTTGTGCAATAAAGTGAATTTTTATAAGTATGTTTTACGTTTTGTTTACAGGCTGTGAAAGTATCAGTTTGTTGTTGATCATAATAAAGTATGGTGAATGTCGTGTAAGTTGTTACGATTAAAATGATTTGATGTAGTGTTGCATTTTAAGCATGTTCTTTTGGTCGTAGCGACCAATGTTTTCTTAGGTTTGAGTAGGAATTGTCGTATTTATTTTTTGGTAGGCGGTAAGGTCATGATCGGTGAGCACTAATTGGTAGATCCCTATGAGTGGGCGTCACCCAACACGGATGGGAGCGCTCGGGAGAGGTGGCCATTGGCCCCTCAATGGGGAGGCGGTCCCGTCTAAGGGCGGGTCGCCGGAAGTAAAGGAAAGGCGGTCAAGGCCCCTTCCTTTGTAGGAGGGGTTACAGCCCCCTCCTGGGGGAATTTCCCGGGGCCAGTGTCATCTGCGACGGCAGATGCGGTAAGTTGTGTGGGGTGGGGGGAGGTCCACGATACCTTCTAGATACCACACACAAGTCTTCGAACGACCTTTAAATGGCGTCGAGTCTTAAGTGCCCCCGTCAAGTCAAGGGAAATTGTTAGTAGTTGCACTTGAGGTAAGCCTCTGTGCTGTCGCCCCTCCCAAGTGGGAGGGGTAAGTCTGGTTAGGGATCTTGACACCGGTTATGACCTTGCCGTTGGCCCTTAAACGTTAGGATGTACAATTTCAGTGTTTCTAGAGAATGTTTTTGTAGGATGCTAGTTCGGCTAGGAGAACCTCTGTATTAGAGAATATGTTAAGGTTAGCCAAACATCGCAATGTGATAATGAAATTGTACATAACATGAAACGTTTAATGTTTTAATTTTTTGTTTAATAAATACGGCCGGGAGGGTCACTCCCTCCCACATCCAAAAACTTTAAGAACTGTTTCCGGTTTCCCTCCTTTTGGGGATTGTGTTGAGAGGGGGTGGCGGGTATCTCAGCCATATTGTTCTTGACATCCTTCCCCTTGAAATGTCTTCCCAGGAAATCTTTAATTGAGTTAGACACTGATGAGCCACCCTTTGCCATCCTTGGTTTTACTGATATCGGAGTTAGCAACAGGGATTGTGCATTTCTTGCTGTTTGTTTCATCCTTCCAGTTGGCTCATTCAGCACACCCTTTAAATTGCCTACTCCACTCCCTTCACCAATCCCTGAGATGTTTTTGTAGTCTTGCGAGACCTTGCTTTAAAAGTCACTCTCTGGTCTCAATTCGCCAAAGTGTATCCTGTTTAAGTGCTACTGCCAGTCCCAAACCTCTACTGGGGATTAGTAGCACCTTTTTTCCACACTCGATTTTATGGCTTCTCCACTTAAAGGTACTGCTGTTGCTATGGGTTCCTTTAAGGTCCTTAGTTATTTAGCAGAGCAGTTACGTCCCCTCCTTAACTTGGATTAGAAGGTTAAAAAAAGAAAATAAGAAACTGCTCATTCACTTACCTCTCTTCCACGGATACCCGCTGCACACTGTACTCTTCAAGCCCCTATTTTCCCATCAGCAAATTAATTAACCCAACTCTAGCTCAGTTTACGTTAAACAACACTAAGGGCTCGCGTTTACTTTGAAAAAATAGGGCAGGTTTCCAGTGCCAGAGCAGACTTCCTCAACTCCTCTGCCCGTCGCTGGCAATCACTGGTTACGCCCTCTCAGGCCACACGGCCACTTCCCAGGACCTGCAGCCGAGCCTGGGGGCCCACCACACACCTCAGGCTCTCCACACCTCCGCGCTACTCGGCGAGCAGTTCCGCATTTTTGAGAAGCCGGTGCTGGTGCTGAATCCTCATTAGCACGGCCACACGCCACACAAGCGTGCGCGTGTAACACGTAGGTGCAGCTTGTCGAGTGTCCGGCGTCTGTGTCTGCGTCTAGTTCCTCTTCCGTCTTCCGTCATCCTGGGGCGAGGGCGAAGGCTCAGACAGTGTGCACAGTAACCGTGGAGAGGTCAGGTGAGGTCTCATCTTCCACTCAATCAACACATCATCCACACATACACACAACTACGTGCTGCAGACATTAGCTGTGATTATCAACTATTCTTCTATTTGATATACCTATTCAAAGTGCAGGCCTTTATCGAACATTTTTATTATAACAAGTACCCCAGCCGAAGACATTGTAAATTTGCACACTTGCTCCCTTTCTTGGCTGTGGTTATCAATTATTCTTCAATTTCATATTCTGATTCAAACTCAAGGCCTTTTATCACGCCTTTTTGTTGCAACTACTGTTGCAGGAATTCTGCTCCTACACAGAATTGTGCATTAAGAATTAGGACCTCAGTGAATTACGGTGTACTAAAACCCACCTTAGTACCCAAACCCCCTGCCAGACTAGCAATCAGTGACTCATTGGTTCTTCGTCCTATAGCAAAAACACCAATGACTAGTCAACCCAGAACATGCGACTTAGATGACCTCAAGTAAGGTAGATAAAAAGAGCACTCTTTCATTATAATCGTACACCGTCTAAAACAAGGAGTAAATAAAGACACGTGCAAGTTTGAAATGTTTATTTCTAATGCCGTAATATCATGCACAGTACCTTAGAGAATACAACCAAACATATTATCAGAAACAAGGTTGTCAGCATTCTTACTATTCCATAAAATACAAAGTGAGAAAGCATCTTATATTGCTAACTGGAAACAGGTTTAAAATATACCTACATTTTACCCTCCCTACCTACCAGGTTAGTTTATAACTACAGAAGGTCTCATAGTATGACATGGACTGTCCCATACCTCTGGTACTCAGCAGTAGTGTATCACATTGAGTTCTACACAAACTGTCAGGATACTACTGTTCTCCAACTGTGTTTAATTATGCCACCACAATGCATTATTAAACGCGCCAGTATCAGACTTGGCCACAACTGCATATGTGTTATAGGTTGAACGTGCGAGGATCATTCCAAATAACAGACACAGTACCCAAGATAACCTTAATGTTCCATGCTCTCACTATACACACTAAACTAGCGAGGCAGTCTAGAAATGTAACATGACAAATTATTCTCATGTGAAACAAAATACTCAGCCTTCTCTAAACAATATCAAAATTGCGTGTCGTGTGCAAAGCAGAGCAGGAAAGCAAAAATGGCGTTTGAGCTTCTAATGAACCCATCCTTACTTAACACGGTTTGAATGCAAGGCTCAGCCCACGACACCCTCCCTTGATAGAACCACATAATATAAACGTGGGTGAACTAGGAACGCAGAGTCCAAGCCTGAAAAGCAGAGTCAAGTTCAAATTTGCATAAAAAATAAGAGTCTTAATCCAACAGCGTATAAGCACAGTATGTAGCAACAGCCTCCAAGAGGAAGTCATTGTTCTCATCTGAAAACATTCAAGCCATCCAATTCAAAAGTGAGAATGACCATACATATTCCTCAGCGCCCTGAGCCTCTATCACCATCAGAGGAAAACTCAGGTCATCTTCAATGTAAATGCGTGCCAAGAAGACATGCGCCGCTGCAAAAATACATTCCTTCGTCCCATTATTCCATGTATCGCTGCTAAGGCCATAAACAGAGGAAGTCATGAACCACAAAGAGGCTCATCAGCTGGTCATAATCTGCGTTGGGAGACACCGTACTGCAGAGACACAAATCCAGGGCCCAGTCGAATTCGCACCTCAGGCAATGGAAGACAGGTTGAACGCATGTGAAAAAGTAGAATCGAAACGATAATCCATAAGCTGCACTCAATGTAGCCAGAGGCAGCGCTCCGTAATAACTAAGCATTCAGTTGCGGATCAGCAACAGCCAAGAAATATTGTTGTGTGCTGGAGGATGTGCATCCATATTTAGGTAAAAAAATTAATAGAACTACACTGGCAACTAATGCAACTATTAAGGGGAATCCACCAAAGATGCTGGAAAACATTGAATGAAAAAATGCCGAAAAGACACCAATTATAGTTTGAAAAGAACTCATAAAACAACTGCTTTTAACTTTAAATAAGTAAGAACCTGTAGTCAAGGACGCATTAAAGATACTCTGAATTAACTCCTCAAAATACAAAGGCACGTCTGTATTTAATAAATCATACACTTCTGTGCGGGTATTTACTACATGAAGGACAAATGTTTCCCTAGCAGATGTAAGAGCGACTTCTTTTGAGACAATAGCGCTCTTATACAGCTCACTTGGCTGACTCTGCTTTCAAGGTCGGAATTGTCGGCCAGATGGACACATCCAGCTTTCCATGCAGAGGAGTACACATAACTTTTTTTCAGCAAACCACCTGCTCAGTTACCGTAATCATGTAACCGATGCCTGGTAACATTGCACAACAATCTGCATTATTTCAAATTAAATAACTCACTGTCACTGTCCTCAACATTACTTTTTTTTTCATTCTTTTCTTCCTGTTGGACACTACGAAGCCCCTTATTATAGAAATAAATTGCCCCTGGGATTTGGCCCCGCCGGGAGCTAATTAGGAATAAAACGAACTTTGTTTTTTTTTCCTTTTCCACCGCGTACGAGTACAATACGCGTACAAAGTGTTGTATTTATTTTAAAAAAATATATGTATTTTTGCACCTAAACATCCATGTGAGACCGCCTGAGCAGGCCTAGAGGGTCAACATGTTTCTACCCTACCCCCTTTCATTATTTTTCAACTTTGTTTTACTGTTTTCTTGTGACTCAGTGCTACCGAGGCACAAGATGGCTGCCAACACTTCCGGGTTTGGAGTGTTGACAGACAGTTGACATCCAATCAGCATGCAGCTCGTGCTCGTAATTGTACGGATTTCCGTACGCGTGCTGTACTTCGTCTCTAGATATCGCTATGATTTTACTTTTGATTTTCTCAGGAACTACCTAATGGATTTACACCATTTAACAAAAAGCACAATCTGCGAACCAAACTCTACCTCTCTGCCAAATGTGGTGTAATTCCGTTCAGCCGTTCGGGCTGTAGCCTTTACTAAAGGTCCCTAAGAAAATTGCATGGGGAAAACACCTTTTGGGACCCCCCTTTGTTCTCGGTCCCACTTAACGAATCACCCCCAAACTTTCAGGGAAGGAGCGGAGCGGAGCAGGCCATTTTCTTGGAGAAATTCACGAAGGTTCGTCCACCAGCGCCAAAGTTATTCCAAATAGAATGTTGTGGAGTTTTTATGGAAACTAGGTCCTAATTATAACTAACTACTGGCGACTGCCAGTAGGTTTTATATATATATATATATATATATATATATATATATATATATATATATATATATATATATTACCTACTGGCGGTCGCCAGTAGGTAGTTATAGTTAGGATTTTTTTCAATGTTAAATCTCAAAATTCTATTTGGAATAACTTTGGCGCCGGTTGACGAATCTGCCTGAAAATTTCCTGAAAATGGCCTCGCGGGGTTCCGGTCCTTCCCTGAAAGTTTGGGGGGGATACGTTAAGCGGGGGCCAAGATAAAAGGGGGGTCCCAAAACGCGTTTTCCCCATGTTAATTTCCATAGGGCGGTCGATTTCACTTTTAGCCCGAACGGCTGAATGGATTTCCACGAAACTTGGCAAAATTGTAGGGACTGGTAGCCCGATGTGCCTTTGCTATGTCTCAAGATATGTGCTCCAGTGGATTTTGAGTAATTTAGGTTCAAAAAAATATATATATCTATAGGCGCTCTCCCGTGCGCGCACCGGAGTGCGCTCCAGGCGCGACACGCGACTTGCGCGCAGGAAGCTGATTGGCTCTCAGTTGTCTGTAAACATTCTAAACAGTGCGGAGCGGCCGCCATCTTGTGTCTCGGTAAAATCGTGACACAAGGGGTTTGAAAAAAAAAGGGGCAAATGACCATAAGGGGGAAGAGTAGACTCCCTCTGACCCCCTAGGTTTGATGTAGGGACTAAAATAGGGTCCTGCAGGGCATTAAAATTTTTTTTTCGTTTTGCGCGGGGGAAGCGCATGGTACGCGCACCGGCGAAGCACGGGGAAAATCCAGGACCATATTTATGAAGGCCTTGCGCTGTTAGTTTTGCGCTTCCTGTGCGTCAATTTTTGTGACGCACCAGCGGTGTAAAAAAATGCGCATTGTTATGCAATATTTAAAAAGTAACGCATCTATCTAGATGCGTCACTTTTTAAATATAGTGCAACGAGGTACATTTTATTACACTGCTGGTGTTATGCGTCACTTTTCTGTGCGCACTCCTTATGACATTCCAGATGTGTCATATTTAATGTATGACGAATCATGTTGCAAGGAGTTACAGATACGTCAGTATTTCTGACATATCTGTAAACATAAAAGTGATGCGAGGCAGGTGCAAGATTTTGACGCAACAGCATCCTAAAAGTGACGCAGAGAAATCTTATAGATTTCAGTACGTCGTTATTACCAAGCTTTTTGCGGGGGAATGCCCCCTTTGCATACATTATACCTGATGCAGATACAATATGGCGCAGAGTTTTAAAAAGTGACCCATGTACCTAGATGCGTCACTTTTTAAAAATAGCGTCAGGTATAATGCATGCAGAGGGGGTGTTCTCCCGCAAAAAGCTTTGTAATAGCGACGCAGTGAAATCTTTGAGATTTCACTGCGTCAGTTTTAGGATGCTGTTGCGTCAAAATCTTGTGCCTGCTTTACAGCAGGTGTTAGACTGAGGCAAGACCTTTCACATGCTGCTTTCCCCATTTGAAAGGACACATTACTGGAGTTGCGTCACTTTTGTGACGCACTCCAGCAATGCGTTACTTGGAATGTCATAAGGAGTGCGCACAGAAAAGTGACGCATTGCACCAGTAGTGTAAAAAAATGTGCCTCGTTGCGTTATATTTAAAAAGTGAGGTATCTAGGTAGATGGGTCACTTTTTAAAATCAAGCGCCACATTATATCTGCGTGAGGTATAATGCATGCAGAGGGAGTGTTCTCCCACTAAAAGCTTTGTAATAGCGACGCAGTGAAATGTTTGAGATTTCACTGCGTCACTTTTAGGATGCTGTTGCATCCTTTAAATATAGTGCAACGAGGCACATTTTATTACACTGCTGGTGTGATGCGTCACTTTTCTGTCCACAGTCCTTATGACATTCCAGATGTGTCATATTTAATGTATGACGAATCATGTTGCAAGGAGTTACAGATACGTCAGTATTTCTGACATATCTGTAAACATAAAAGTGATGCGAGGCCGGCGCAAGATTTTGACGCAATAGCATCCTAAAAGTGACGCAGAGAAATCTCATAGATTTCAGTACGTTGTTATTACCAAGCTTTTTGCGAGGGATTGCCCCCTCTGCATACATTATACCTGATGCAGATACAATATGGCGCAGAGTTTTAAAAAGTGACCCATGTACCTAGATGCGTCACTTTTTAAAAAATAGTGTCAGGTATAATGCATGCAGAGGGGGTGTTCCTTGCAAAAAGCTTGGTAATAATGACGCAGTGCGTCACTTTTAGGATGCAATTGCGCCAAAATCTTGCGCCTGCTTCACAGCAAACCTTTCACATGGTGCTTTTTCCATGTGAAAGGACACATTACTGGAGTTGCGTCACTTTTGTGACGCACTCCTGCAATGCGTTACTTTTGTGTTTACAGATATGTCAGAAATACTGACATATCTGTAACTCCTTGCGAATTGATTAGTCATATATTAAATATGACATATCTGGAATGTCATAAGGAGTGCGTCCAGAAAAGTGATGCATCGCTATTTTCACGTAGCGATGCGTCACTTTTCAGAAATGAGGCCTCCAGTTTATTCACTGTGTCATAACTTTCTTTTCTAACACTCACCTTCTTTCATTCCTCCTACTTCACTTCCTTTCACCTCTCATACCTTTCTGTTCTTTCTTACTCATTCTCCTTTCAATTATCAATGCACTATATTTCACTTACTCTTCATTTTTTAAGATTATAGCTCTTTGATGAGAATTGGAGGTAGTTCTGAAAAGAACTTTTGGTTTTCTTCTTTTAACTGAACAGGAACAAAAACAGGGAATAGAAACTGCTCAACAGGAGCAAAAAGAAAAGAAAAAAATTAGGGGTGGGAAGGGCAGTGATGGTTCTCCAATGCCCGAACCATGAGCAGGACACTTTGCTCCCCATAGGTGAGGAGTTGATTGCAGTATCTGCATCTGACGACCCCATGGTTGAATGCAGGTTGAATGTTTGCTACCTGCCCCTGAGATTGTTCTCTTCCAGAAGAAGTTGCTCCTCCTGTTGATGTAGAGGCCCCATCTCTGGGAACCTCTTGTGCCAGAGCCCTGACACTTTCCCGGGCAAAATTCTGGGGGTGCCTCCTCTCCACATGGCGAATCATGGTGAAGTTGCCAAAAGAGTATTTTTTTGGGGGGTTACCCCGTGACAGGACCTGTTTGCAGATCCTGCACTCTACTTTTGGTGCATTCACCTTCTTCTGGCCTGCTGGAAACTTAAAAAATTTCCAGATGAAATGTTCCTTCACCTTTGGGGTAGGAGGCTCTTCATCAATGAAATCATTGGAGTCATCTTCACTGCTGGATGGTCTGGCAGCCATGATGAATCCAGGAATATGGAGCAGCAAAAAAGGCAGGTCTTTCAGTCACAAAAGTGAAAGAAGAAGTGAAGGAAATGGGTGGGGATTTCATTCATTGTAAAAAAAAACTGTTAGCAACCAATGAAAAGTGTTATTTTAGGGTCACATGACCCGACGCGTTTACGCTGCGCGCTCCGGAGCACTTCCGGGTGCGTTTACGCAGCGCGATCGTAGGCGCTTCCGGGGCGCAAACGTGGCGCGATCGTAGGCGCTTTTCCGTGCGTTTAGGCGCCGCGCACGTATGCGCTTCCGAGGGCACTTACGTTGCGCGCCGAAGTGACGTCATCAATCTTTTATAGAAATGCATAATCATTTTCCATATTAAAAAAAACAAATTTTATTTGTATGGTACGAAATGTTTTGCATTATTATTAACTTTTCATTCATATTTTTTTTTCACGAACGACAGTTGCGCTCTGGGTGCGCTTTCAGATGAGCTCTCGGAGAAGCTTACAGGAGAGCTTAGCTGAAAGCTTCCCGGAGTGCGCACCCAGAGCGCAAAAGAAAAAAATTATAAAAAAAAAATGAATACTTAAAAAAAAACAGCAAATTGTAAAAAAAAAAAAGGTTAGAAACTCGATATACAAAGGAATTAGCATTTAAAAAACCTATGAAATTCACTGAAAAAACCATAGGTTTCACACCAGTTATAGTTAGGAATTAGCATTTAAAAAACCTATGAAATTCACTGAAAAAACCATAGGTTTCACACCAGTTATAGTTAGGAATTAGCATTTAAAAAACCTATTAAATGCACTGAAAAAAACATAGGTTTCACACCAGTTATAGTTAGCTGGAAATTTTACTGATATAAAACCATTGAAATTCCCACGTTATAGTTAGTCGGACTCACTATAACTTGCGCGTGCAATGCACTGCTGATGACATCACATATTACATCACTCATGACATGGTCAGTGACATCACTCATGACACCATCCTTGTGACATAGTGACAGACCTTCTTTCACTATAATGTAACCCTTGAGACACATATTCAAAAATAGAAACTGAAATTTTTAAAAAAAATGGAGATACCTATATCAGTTACAACAAGCAATTCAGTAATTCCACTATCTATATACACATCCACTCATTCACCAACAGTTCTATATAGTCACTCATACATATACTCACTCATCATATGAAGTGATACACCTATACATCCTGTTACACACCGACATTCATCCAAAAGTTACTCACACACATATTCTCACGTGCAAATAAACTATTGGACATCCATTTATTTGAATATAGAGTTATACACACACTTCCACCTTACTTCTATTTAAAATTACACATATTTATTCTCTTAAACAATCACTTATAGAAACACATACTTATTTAAACAGGAACTCTTACAATCTCTTACTCTCACATATACTCACTTATATACATCAATATTCACATATACTAGATTAAAACATATGTAGTTACTGATAAAGACACTAGTGAGACAGTCATTCACTCACTAACAAACACATATAGACACTCATCCACCCATACAGTCCTGTACATATGCTGTCTTCAAAACACATACAAATAAAGAGTCAGTCACTCATGCATCTATGTGCTAAGTAATACCCCCACCAAACCATATAGACACTCATACTGATACTAATAATAATATCAAATAACCCATATACATACACATGAGTGGATGTGTATTACATGGTGGTATTACTGAATTGGTTGTTGTAACTGGTATGGGTATATCCACTTTTTTGAAAATATTAGTTTCTATTTTTGAATATGTGTTTCATGGGTTACATTATAGTGAAAGGAGGTCTGTCACTGTGTCACAAGGATGGTGTCATCAGTGATGTCATGAGTGATGTCACTGACCATGTCATGAGTGATGTAATATGTGATGTCATCAGCAGTGCATTGCACGCGCAAGTTATAGTGAGTCCGACTAACTATAACGTGGGAATTTCAATGGTTTTATATCAGTAAAATTTCCAGCTAACTATAACTGGTGTGAAACCTATGGTTTTTTCAGTGAATTTAATAGGTTTTTTAAATGCTAATTCCTAACTATAACTGGTGTGAAACCTATGGTTTTTTCAGTGAATATCTATATATATATATATATATATATATATATATATATATATATATATTACCTACTGGCGGTTGCCAGTAGGTATATATAGTTAGGATTTTTTCTCTATGGGACTTTAGAAAATTCTATGTTTTTAACATTGAGTTTTCCATAGGGCGTTTGGCCTCACTTTTAGCTCGAACGGCTGAATGGATTTGCACGAAACTTGGCAAAATTGTAGGGACTGTTAGCCCGATGTGCCTTTGCTGGGTCTCAATATATGTGCTCCAGTGGATTTTGAGAAATTATTGTTTTAAAAAACAGATATATCTGTGACAGCGTCCCGGGTAGCGCTCCGGTTCGCGAACTTTTCGCGTAACGGAGCTTTGCGAAGCGAAGCTGATTGGCTCTCCGGTGTCTGTCAACATTCTAAACAGTCCGGAGCGGCCGCCATCTTGTCTCTCGGTAGGATCAAGAGACAAGAGGAGGAGAAAAACGAAGGGGGAATTTAATGAAAGGGGGCAAGGTAGACCCCTCTTGACCCCCTAGGAATGATGTTGGAATTATTAAAGGGTCCCGTAGGGCAATTAAAAAAATTTAGATTTTTCGCGGTAGAAGTGCTTTCCGGTTCGCGAACCGGTAGTGAAACGGAAATTCACCATTTTGTGTTTTGGTTTAATTAAATTACAAGATGGAGGAAAAACAATGTGAGAAATGGGTATAAGGGGGTACGGGAGATGTATCCTGACCCCCTATGTTTTCTGAGGGTGGCTGAGGATGCTCATATATGTTGATACATGTCTTCCAGCGGCTGCACGTGAGAGTTCTTTTTTTTTTTTCTGCGTGACGTCTGTTAACGTTCGATTCAAAGGAAATCAGGAAGTGTTGACCGCCATTTTGACACTGCGAGTAAATGTATTGTTAAAAATAATTGTAATAAATTAATCCATATTGAAAAACAATGTCTGCGCCATCTTGCTTTTTTTCCAATGGCACACTTTTGTCGTGCACGGCAGCCATTTTAGATGCCTTGACCAGACCCACTCTCTGCACGCCGCCGATCGTGACGTCTGTTAACGTTCGATTCGAAGGAAATCAGGAAGTGTTGACTGCCATTTTGACACTGCGAGGAAATATATTGTTAAAAATAATTGTTATAAATTAATTCGTATTGATAAACATTGTCTGCGCCATCTTGCTTTTTTTCCAATGCCACACTTTTGTCGTGCACAGCAGCCATTTTAGATGGCTTGACCAGACCCACTCTCTGCACGCCGCCGATCCTTAGCATGGCTCCCCAACCTCGCAAGCATCTCCCCCACGCACTGGTCCCCCCCGCTCTCTGTCTTATGCATGAGCCATAAACCTCCCCCATCTGCGCTGCTCTTCCCTGAGAATCACACCCTGTGCCCGCCCGACACCTCGCTTTCACCCTATTCTCTACCGCACCCTCAGACACTCTTCTTCCTCTGTGTCTGATTGTCCAGGCCGGTCCCAGGCTATCACCTAGCCGTGCTGATGTAGTTTATGGCCCCAACTGAAAAGAATCACCCCTCTTCAAAGGAGTTACAGTAGATCAAGGCCCCCACCCGATGTGATCCGTCACACCACACTCGTTCCTACTATCTGATAACGATCCTGTATTGTGATTGGGGAGGGGATTCTCACAGTGAGGGTGTGTTCGACCGAGCCTGAAGTTGAAGATTCCAGGGATGTCTTTTTGTACATCAAAGTCTTCACAATTATGTGTCACATTAAAAATATATAGTACTCCAACAAAGTAGTAGGATTATAACACTTTAATAACTTATAAATATATACAACGCACCACAAACAGTAAACACGTTAAAAAAAAATTTAAACAGAAGCAACAATGGTCAGTAGCGGTCTGTTGTGCGAATAGTCCGAAGGCAGCACAACGCGCTGACATCTGGACGGCACCCAGGTGATGTCCTTCACTTGCCGCACTGGTTTTGGCATCCTACAATGCTGCTCCGAAAAACGGCGTGGGGCGCCCCGGGGGGGGGAGGGAGGCGGCGTGAATGGGCCCCCCCAGGTGGAGGCTCGTCTGCTGTAGTGGGGCGCCCCTTTAGTGTTTCACTTGCCATTCAGCTGTTTACCGCCCGCTCTTGCGGCTACAGCGTCTCGCTCACCATCTCGTTGAATTGCGCCCACTCTTGCGGTGCAGCGATAGGCGGCTGCCACAGGACTCTTAAAATGGCGTCCAGCTCTTCGGATTTGGGCCGGGTCCACTAAAATGGCCCTGGGACACCTTGGAACTCGGACGCTTGTTTTGCTAGGGCTTGGGCCCCATTCTCGAAAGCGTCCCCTCAGCCTTGAAGAGTCTACAAAAGTCTTGGGGGCCCCCGACTCCCGCAGGCTTCCGGTGGGGAGCGGCTGCCATGATTGCTTGCGGAATGGCCACGACGGAGCTACGAGATGGTGGTGCTCTCATGCTGACCCCAGCTTCAGTCTGAAACATCCAGAAACACTGTAGACTATCAATTCGATGAGTTCCGGTGGAGCCCCAACGTGACCCGATAGGGAAGAACTTGCCCTCCCCTTTTTTGAGTGATGGTTCTTGTTGCCTGTCCCCTCTGTTGTCATCTAACGGAACCTTTTTTGATTGCCGAGTGAGAAAAAAAAGGTGGGTCTTTTATCGTTTGGGAAAAAAAAATGTTTTAATTCAATGAAAAGTGTTAATTTTAGGTAATATGATCAAGCCTTCCATCATTAGGAAAACAAAAGTAAAATGAACCAATGAAAAGTTTTATAAACAAGTCACATGACCTGTTATGCGGCTTTGGGCTATAAAAAGCGTACAAAATCCGTTGGCCTATGAGGCGGCGTCAGTAGCGGACCGATGTGCGAATAGGCCGAAGGCAGCACAACGCGCCGAGATCCGGATGGCACCGAGGTGGTGTCCAGCAAGTTGCACTGGTGTGGCCATCCTACAATGCTGCGCCGAAAGACGGCGTGGGGTGCCCGGCGGGGGGAGGCGGTGCGAACTGGCCTCTCCCGCCTCCCCAGGTGGAGGCACCTCATCTGCAGTGCGGCGCCCCTTACCGTTTCACCCGCCGTCCAGCTGAGTTGCGCCCGCACTTGCTGCTACAGTAGGCCGAAGGCAGCACAACGCGCCGAGATCCGGATGGCACCGAGGTGGTGTCCAGCAAGTTGCTGCACTGGTATGGCCATCCTACAATGCTGCGCTGAAAGACGGCGTGTCCAGCTGAGTTGCGGTAGGCAGCACAATGCGCCGAGATCCGGATGGCACCGAGGAGGTGTCCAGCAAGTTGCTGCACTGGTATGGCCATCCTACAATGCTGCGCCGAAAGACGGTGTGTCCAGCTGAGTTGCGGTCACTCTTGCTGCTACAGTAGGCCGAAGGCAGCACAACGCGCCGAGATCTGGATGGCACCGAGGTGGTGTCCAGCAAGTTGCCGCACTGGTATGGCCATCCTACAATGCTGCGCCGAAAGACGGCGTGTCCAGCTGAGTTGCGGTCACTCTTGCTGCTACAGTAGGCCGAAGGCAGCACAACGCGCCGAGATCCGGATGGCACCGAGGTGGTGTCCAGCAAGTTTCACTGGTGTGGCCATCCTACAATGCTGCGCCAAAAGACGGCGTGGGGTGCCCGGGCGGGGAGAGGCGGCGTAAACAGACCTCTTCTGCCTCCCCAGGTGAAGGCACCTCATCTGCAGTGGGGCGCCTCTTAGCATTTGACTCGCCTTCCAGCTGAGTTTTGCCCGCTCTTGCGGTACAGTGACTCACCCGCCATCCAGCTGAGTTTCTCCCGCTCTTGCAGTACAGTGACTCGAATGCGCCGAGATCCGGATGGCACCGAGGTGGTGTCCAGCAAGTTTCACTGGTGTGGCCATCCTACAATGCTGCGCCGAAAGACGGAGTGGGGTGCCCAGGGGGGGGGGGAGGCAGCGCAAACGGGCCTCTCCCTCCTCCCACCTCATCTGCAGTGGGGTGCCTCTTAGCGTTTCACTCGCCTTTCAGCTGAGTTCCGCCCGCTTTTGCGGTACAGTGACTCACCCGCCATCTAGCTGAATTGCGGCTACTCTTGTGGTGCAGCAATAGCCGGCTGCAACAAGACTCTCAAAATGGCGGCCAGCTCTTTGGATTTTGGCCTGGTCCACTAAAATGGCTTGGGACACCTTGGAACTCGGACGCTTGCCTGCTAGGGCATGGGCCCCATTCACGAAAGCGTCCCCTCTTTTGACTGATTGTTCTTGTTGCCTATCTCTTCTGTTGTCATTTAACGGAACCTTTTTGGACTGCCGGAAGGGGTTCTGGTCCGACCGCTGGTTGGTGGAGACATTTTGACTATATCCTGGACCTGCCCTGCCTCGCCCAAAATGGCGCCGGTATAAATGGGACTCGTACCTCCTTGTTGTGAACTGGTTGCCCAACCTTGATATCACGAGATACGTATGCAGTTTTGAAGCACATGGCGGGCGGGGACGAGAATTGATTGAACATTTGGACATCCCTATTGATATTAAGTTCTGATGTGTTATTGATTACTGTACTATTGAAAGTTCGAATTAACGTCACCCATGGTACTTGCCCGCAAATGTATATCTAGATTATTTTATTGTAACTGGCCCTGTCGTACTTTAATTATAAAATTTACGTCCACCGATTCCGCAAATGTTAGATACCTTAGTTCTTGCAACCTAATGGGTCACCCGTTACGTTGTTCTACAGTGTAAATGTCCCTTCATTATATACAATTCCAGTTTGCTCCGTGGCCGGCCCACGTGGTTATAGGCCCGTATTTGTATACTGACATTTTCACAATAAAGGTTTTTAAAACAAAACATTGTAGTAGTACTTACATTGGTAAAGTTTTGAATACTAGCCACTGTTTTCGAATCAGTAAAAGGCAAGTGAAATAAAGCAGTCCAATTCATTGATGGATAAAAGGTATAATACGCAGGAACGCAGTAAAGATAAATGGTCAAGGGCTGTTGTGTTTTCAACTCCTGCAACATAAAGTGATCGATAAGAATATGATATTCAGGCCTATCAGCGACTAAGACAGCAGGCCGAGCCTCTTTTGCTCAACGGCTCCCTCATGGGACGAAGAAACGCTCTTTTTCTCGAAAAAGGAATATATTTTACTTGCAGGACAGTTGTAAATTTTCCGGGAAAATACATTAGCCTGGAACATTATAACATATATGTTTAAGAAAAAAAAATATTCGAAAGCAATGAAAAGTGTTATTTTTAGGTCATATGACCAAGCCTTTCATCATTAGAATAACAAAAGTAAAATGAACCAATGAAAAGTTTTATTAACAAGTCACATGACCTGTTATGCTTACGTTACGCGCTGCGCGCTGCGCTCTGGATCGCTTCCGGGAAGCTGTGCCTCGCGCACCGGAGAACTTCCGGGTGCGCTAACGCGGAGCGTCATATGACGCATTACGCGACAACGCAGGTCCAGAATATAGTCAAAATGTCTCCACCAACCAGCGGTCGGAACACAACCCCTTTCAGTAGTCCAAAATGTTCTGTTAAATGACAACAGAAGGGACAGGCAACAAGAACCTTCAGTCAAAGAGGGGAGGGCAAGTTCTTCTCTACCTGTTCACATTGGGGCTCCACCGGAACTGATCGAATTTGGGCGGGGTGGGTGGCGGAGCCGAGCTGTCTTGCAGCCATCATGGCGTCGAGCTCAGTTCATCTCACTAGTTTCGTATTTCTTATGAGGGGTTGTTCCTAATGTTTCTATTTTAGCGAGGTCAAAAAGAGATCCCATTAGTGGCCTACTGATTTTGCTCGATTCCTTTTGTTTTTTTAAATGATTTTTCACTATCTGCAAAGACTAAACAGAGTATTGCGACTCTGTGATTGTTTGTTATTAGAGAATGAACCAAAGAGAACCAATTCTAAAACAGTAAATGCTTGGATAACAATCAATCAAATGGAGAGAGAAGCAGGCACGACGGATTACAACGGGGGCAAAGGCCTGCGTTACCTACCCTTCACTATCTGCAAAGAGAGAATACTCCTAAAAAAAAAAAAGGGGGGGGCAGCATTCAAAGCACATCAGCGTGCATAGACACGAAAATGTTTTTACCTACCACGTACTTGACATTTTAAAGCTTTTCATATTTGCTATTAAAAAACCATTGAAATTCACTGAAAAAACCATAGGTTATAGACCATATATAGTTAGGAATTAGCTTTTAAAAAACCTTATTTTACTCACACAAAACCATTGAAATTTCATGTATAGTTAGTTCCACTAACTATATATCGCGCACCCGCAATCCACTGCTGATCATGTCACATATTACATCATTCATGACATGGTCAGTGACATCACTGATGACATCACTGATGACATCTCAAATGACATCACTGATGACATCACTGATGAAATCTCAAATGACATCACTGATGACATCATTCATGTGATAATACGATGAACCTCTTCAGACTCTAATATAACCTTAGATACACTCAGTGTAAACAGACACTCACAGACTGTCACTCATCCATGGAATTACTCACACACCTAGTCAGTCATGCAAAGAATCAATCACACCTCCATTTCCTCAACTATACAGTTATACACACCTTACTTATTCAAACATATTCTAACACATATTTACTCTCTTATACAATCACTGATACAAATTCACAATGATCCATACAGCCACTCACACATTCACTGGTTCTTATGCACAGTTATTTATATATGTCAACTCTCACATGTACTGTGTTTTACATATGTACCTACTTTGACAAGTAGCACTGAGATATCCATTCACTCACCAATACACTAACGCACACAGTCAACCGCCCATACAGCTGTTTCCACACGCACTTTTGATCCCATACGTCTAGTGAATCAACTGCTCACACATCTATGCACAGAGTCACACACCTCCCAGCCACCCACACACACACTCAGTCTCCCATACAAATACTTGGGCAACCAATCAATAACCCATATAGTTACTCATATAGCTACTGATCAACACATGCAGAAGTTTACAGAACAACAGACATAATGATGCACAAATTAAGACAGTTTAGTCACTAACCCATGCACTCAGTGAGACACATTTAATCACTCACTCATACAGTCAGTCATGCACCTACTAAATCCTTCATCCAGACACTTATACATCCACTCATTCTTCATTATGTAAGACATATTTTAACTTTACAGAAACATACAGTCACTGGATGTTGTCATCAGTGATGTCATCAGTGATGTCATTTGAGATGTCATCAGTGATGTCGTCAGTGATGTCACTGACCATGTCATGAATGATGTAATATGTGACATGATCAGCAGTGGATTGCGGGTGCGCGATATATAGTTAGTGGAACTAACTATATTTGAAATTTCAATGGTTTTGTGTGAGTAAAATAAGGTTTTGTAAATGCTAATTCCTAACTATATATGTTTTTTTCAGTGAATATATATATATATATATATATATATATATATATATATATATATATATATATATATATATATATATTATCCCGCAAACACCCTGGAGCTTCAGAGGAGCACACGACGCTGCCTCCAGCTTGCCAGCCTTGCTTGCCTCGCTGCCACTTGCCTCCTGTACACCTTCAATATTTGCCCTTTTCCAAAGCGTTTCGAGGCTGGAACGCCCCGTAATCATGGAGAGCTGCACAGAGGGATCCGAAAAGCAGTGCTTTATTTACACATTTATTCATTTAAGTGTTGCCGCCCTAAGTGGGCGCGGCACCCTCAGGACACTGGAATGCTGGTAAATTGAGTCCTTGAAAAACGCTGTTCAGTGTTCACCTTAAGTAGGCTCTGTCCCTCTGTGATACATTGCGCTATACTTTTTCCTTTAGTAGGTGAAAGAGTCCAGGTACGCAAGCATAATCACCCAGGAGGCAGCGTGCCTCACAGAGAGAGGAAAAGTTCCTTTCCGAAGCCGTTTCTTCAACCTTCCTGGAAACTGGTGCTTCCTCTCACGGCCAGGGCAGCCGTGTATGTAATGTTATCCCGCAAACACCCTTGAGCTTCAGAGGAGCACACGACGCTGCCTCCAGCTTGCCAGCCTTGCTTCCCTCGCTTTCACTTGCCTCCTGTACACCTTCAATAATTGCCCTTTTCCGACGCGTTTTGAGGCTGGAACGCCTCGTAATCATGGAGAGCTGCACAGAGGGATCAGAAAAGCAGCGCTTTATTTACACATTTATTCATTTAAGTGTCGCCGCCCTAAGTGGGCGCGGCACCCTCAGGACATTGGAATGCTGGTAAATTGAGTCCTTGAAAGATATATATAAATTCACTGAAAAAACCATAGGTTTCACACCAGTTATAGTTAGGAATTAGCATTTAAAAAACCTATTAATTTCACTGAAAAAACAATATGTTTCACACCAGTTATAGTTAGCTGGAAATTTTACTGACATAAAACCATTGAAATTCCCACGTTATTGTTAGTTGGACTCACCATAACTTGCTCGCCTGCAATGCACTGCTGATGATGTCACATATTACATCACTCATGACATGGTCAGTGACATCACTCATGACATCACTGATGACACTATCCAGTGAATGTGTGTCTTTCTGTAAAATAAATATGTTTTATATATGTATTTGTAAAGGTCGAAGGAAGAATACATTTTTAAATATGTGTCTGTAAATGATTGGTTAACTGGCTTATTAAGTGTATCTTAGTGAATACACATATTAGCAAGTAATTTTTAAAT
Source organism: Lissotriton vulgaris (assembly GCF_964263255.1). NCBI lineage: Eukaryota > Metazoa > Chordata > Amphibia > Caudata > Salamandridae > Lissotriton > Lissotriton vulgaris. The sequence goes on along the minus strand of NC_141696.1, from coordinate 454,316,829 downwards.
ATTTAAATATAAGCATCAGTTTTTCACTTTGTGTATAAGTGGCTGCATGGGTTGGTAAGTAGCTACATGTGTGTGTGTATGGGTTATTAGATATTTTTTTTAGTATCAGTATGAGTGTCTGTATGGTTTGGTGGGGGTATTACTTAGCACATTAATTAGCACATTAGCATTAATGACTGACTCACTGTTTGTAAGTGTTTTGAAGACAGCATATGTGCAGGACTGTATGGGTGGATGAGTGTGTATATGTGTGTGTTAGTGAGTGAATGCCTGCCTCACTAGTGTCTTTATGAGTAACTACAAATGTTTTAATCTAGTATATGTGAGTATTGATGTATATAAGAGAATACCTGCTTAAATAAGTATGTGTTTCTATAAGTGATTGTTTAAGAGAGTAAGTATGTGTAAGTTTTCTTAGAAGTAATGTGCTAGTGTGTGTATAGTTGTATATGCAAAAAAATGGATGTTCAATAGTTTATTTGCATGTGTGAGTATGTGTGTGAGTAACTTTTGGATGATTGTCGGTGTGTAACAGGATGTATATGTGTATCACTACATATGATGAGTGAGTATATGTATGAGTGAGTATAGAGAACTGTTGCTGAATGAGTGGATGTACTGAGAGGAGGGGGTCCCAGTGTCTAAGCTGAACAAGTTTCATACCGTCAAAACAAATAGATAACAACGCATTGAATGAGTCTACATTGTTTTAATCACAATGAGACTACGTATATTAAATATACACAAAAATAAATGAAACAGTACAATTGGTTGTACAGTGCCCCAAGTGAAGTAGGGGGAGGTGAGGGTGAGTGATCAGGTGAGGATGAGGTAGTGAGAAGGGATAAGTGACAGTAAAATCAGTGAATCAAAAACCACTGTAATTATAATTCATATACAGTATGGTGGACCAATGGTTCATAATGGTTAAATTGTGGGATCATACTCCACATAAGCAGTAAATGCAACAATTGATGGCGTGGAGTTGATAAGCCAGTGAGCAGTTGTCGACGTTTCGACCCTCTGAATAATGCAGGGATTAGTTGAGCCCTTGCTGCGGGGTCTTCATCAGGACCGAGGGGGGGGGGGCAAGCAACCTGGATGTCCGATATAGGATCGCGACGTCATAGGTTTTCAGATGGGTTGCATTATATCATACATGCAGTATCATGTGGTGAAAGTTGAAAAATCACTGAGTCACAGGTATATGAAGAGAATCTTGAACCCGTAAACGGGAAGCCGTGGTTAAATCAGGCAAAAACGCAAGGATCCAGCAAAGTTGAACACCGCCGAGGGAATCAGACAAGAACGCCGCTCGCATACGGAATCTTTTTTGAGTGTTTCTAAGTGATTGTTTAAGAGAGTAAGTATGTGTAAGTTTTCTTAGAAGTAATGTGCTAGTGTGTGTATAGTTGTATATGCAAAAAAATGGATGTTCAATAGTTTATTTGCATGTGTGAGTATGTGTGTGAGTAACTTTTGGATGACTGTCGGTGTGTAACAGGATGTATATGTGAATCACTACATATGATGAGTGAGTATATGTATGAGTGAGTATAGAGAACTGTTGCTGAATGAGTATATGTGTATATAGATGGTGGAATTACTGAATTGGTTGTTGTAACTGGTATGGGTATCTCCATTTTTTGAAAATGTTAGTTTCTATTTTTGAATATGTGTTTTAAGGGTTACATTACACTGAAAGGAGGTCTGTCACTCTGTCACAAGGATGGTGTCATCAGTGATGTCATGAGTGATGTCACTGACCATGTCATGAGTGATGTAATATGTGACGTCATCAGCAAGTGCATTGCAGCGCGCAAGTTATAGTGAGTCCAACTAACTATAACGTGGGAATTTCAATGGTTTTAAGTCAGTAAAATTTCCAGCTAACTATAACTGGTGTGAAACCTATGATTTTTTCAGTGAATTTAATAGGTTTTTTAAATGCTACTTCCTAACTATAACTGGTGTGAAACCTATGTTTTTTTCAGTGAATTTCATAGGTTTTTTAAATGCTAATTTCTAACTATAACTGGTGTGAAACCTATGGTTTTTTCAGTGAATTTCAAAGGTTTTTTAATAGCACATTTCTATAGCTATGAAATGTAATATTTTTTAAAATGAATCCTATATTGTATATTTATGTGATACTATTTTTTTTATGTATATTCATATTTTTTTATTTGGAGCGCTCTCGGTGCGCGTACTGGTGCGCTCACCGGTAAGCGCTGTATTGTGGCACGTCCCGGTGCGCGTACCGGGGTGCATCCTGTTAGCGCACCAAAAAAAAAGAAAAAAAGAAATAATGAAGGAGTGAGCATAAGGAAAAGGGACAGAGAGAGTGGTGTTAATAGAAAGAGAGCTAGAGGGAGGAACACAGAGGGACTGCGTAATAGATAGTAAGACGGAGAAAAGGTGTTAGAGGAAGTAACTGAGAAAAGGAAAGACATGTGGAGTGAAAAAGAGAAAGGACAGATAGAGTAAAGGAAGGAGTGACAGAAAGGGACTGAGTGAACCAGAAAAGAAAGGTAAGTGAGGGAGTGTGGGTGAGAGGGAGGACTGAAATAAGTTGAAAGTGGTAGGAAAGTAAGGAAAAAAAGAAGTAAATATGTAGGATAAGAATAAGTGAGGGAAGCAGAGTAAGGAAACAGGGGTGAGGTAGGGTGAGAGAAAAGTAGTGAGGTTAAAGCAAAGGGTGATGACATACTACATTTTTTTAGTGACACTTACCATATAAATAATGTAAACTTAATTACATATTTTTTCTTCACTTTTTATCTGTGAAAGACAGAAGAAAAAATAAGTTATAATTAGTAAAATATATATTTTAAAATAGAAGAGACAGGTCAGGAGGTAAAAAATCATAAAAGTGTACTAAGAAATAAAGTAAGAGCTAAGGATACAGAAAGGGAAATAAAGTAATGTAGAAGGACAAAAAGAGGGAAAAAGAAATAGAAGGAGAGCAAATTACTAAGAGTTAGGCAGATAAATTCAGTGAAAGAGACGAAGAGAAGAAGAGAGAAATGAACTGAAGGTAAGTAAGATACTAAAAGAATGTGAGTTACGAAAACTAAATCAGGAAAGAGGAGTAAGAAAAAGGGGAATGAGTGAGAGGGAAAGGAGTCTGATTGAGGATCCATTTACAAGAAAGAGGAATGAAAGATGACTGAGAGTGAGTGAAGGGGATTTACAGAATGAAGGGATGAAGAGAGTGAGGATAATATAGAAGGATTGAGGGAAAAGGAGTGAGGAAGTAAGTACACAGAGGGACTAAGGGAAGGACTGAGTGAAGTGGAGTACAATGAGTGAGGAAAGGAAAATTAGTAAAGGAGCAAAAGAAGGAAAGAGAGGGAAAGAGGACTAAAGCAGTGGTACTGAGAGAATGTGTTTCGGTGATGAAAGTAAAGAGAAGGACACTGAAAGATAGGAAGTGCGGGGTAGTAATGGAACTGGAGTAAAAGAACTGGGGTGAAGAATGATGAGAGAGGAGCAGTGAAGTTGTTAGATAAACACAAGTGAGCATAACAAAAGGAGAGGGAGGGACTGAGGACATAGAGGTAGTGAACGAAAAAAGAGGACAAAAGAAAGAAGCAAAGAAAGATAAGTGAGGGAGAATGGGTGAGTTATAGTGACAGAGTGCGACAAAAGAGGTGACTGAGTAAAGAGGAATTAGTGAAAGAGCAAAGAAGGAAAGGACGCAAAAAAAGGAAGTAAAGTAGACAGACTGAAAGCTGAAAAGTGGTGCAAGGGAGAGAGGGGATGCAGACAGTTGAAATGGGATTGAGGGGTTGTGAAAAAAGTGGAGTAAAGGAACAGCGATGAAACAGAGTGAGAGAAAACCAGTGTGAGTGAGTAAAGCAAGCTGAAAAAGGGTGGAAATAGTAAAGTGAGTGTGAGACAATGGGAATACAATATAAATTACACAATACAAACTATAGAATAACTTGTACAACATGTTAGATAGTTTATTTTTGCTGTTCTCAGAATATATTGAATTACACTAAAAACAGTGAGTTCAAACTATTCATCATATGACAGCGGGAAAAAAACACAATCTAAAAGATTGTGTTTTAAAAAACCCATATAAACATGCAAATCATATATGTACACTAATCTTTCATTCACTTACTTTTCCTTGAGGCCAAATAGTAGATCGTAAAGGTCCTTTTCGTTGGAAAATACTCTGCTGTTCTTTAAAATTTCCATTTCAACGACTTTCTATAAAAAAAGCTCTAAGAACATCTGAAATAATTCTCACCGTTTTCATTTCCTCCTTGTGTTAAGTTAATGACTCTTTGCTCATTCCTTCACCTTTCCTTACGGCTAAATAGTGTCAGATATATCAGTATGTTTTAAAATTTTTGAAATCAAACTCTGAAATTACAGTTTACCCGATGTTCTGAAAGAAAAGCTCATACAACATTTTCACAATGTTTAAATATTCATATTCCCATCTTTGGATCACTCATGTTCAACATTTCCTAGAATACTGATATCACTTACTATGAAATCCACTTACAGTACCTATATGAGAACTGGATTTTTATATTATGTTGATCACTTTTACTCACAATATAATTTTAAACAGTAGACTAACTTTTACTAACTGCTCCCATCTTCATAGGCCAATTACCTTTACTTAAATTTTGGTTCCAAAAACACTAGGTAAAAATTTTGCAAGTCAAAAGGCAAACGTTGTTTGTAAGTCAAATGAGTATCATTGCAGTAAGTCCAACCTTTTCGACATTTTAAATAAGCTGTATAATGCCCTGATGTTGTCGAAGGATTGTCATGATAAATATTAGCTACAGTTGCAAAGGTTCTTCCTGAAATTGATAATTTGATAACTGAGAAGCCACAAAATTTTTAATACAAGTTGTCAATTTAGTTCCATCAGGTCTACATCGTTGGAACATTAAAATGACATACTGACCATAAGTTTGTATAAATAATGTGGACAGCATTGGACACTTACATTGGGTACACACCATATTATGATCAGCTGCTTTAACTAAATTATTAAATGACACTGATTTGCAGTCTGGTAAAGTTAAATATATAAATCTTTCAGTGTCTATTCTAGTAGTACTTGATAAACTACAATTGTCGCAGTCATGCTGCCATTGACAAGAAAGGCTAAAAAGATTTTCTACATCTACAACTTCATCTTCCAAAACACCAAACATATACATTAAAAATTCCTGACAATCCTGCTGAATGTTTTTTGACCAGAACATATGTCTAAAAGATTTCGAATTTCTGTAACACTTTCTATTTTTGCTCTATCACTGCTACATTTCTCAAAAACAGAATTCAAACAACCACAGAATCTTTGATCCCGATTTTCAACAATCTGTTCTTGTAAAGTTTGAAGAAAAAAACAACATTAACCACTACATTACCATAGCAGTTGACACCAGAACTGTTTTCAAACTGAAATCCAACAACATCTTCATCAGAATCCTTTTTCTTTCTGTTTACAATTACATTTTCATCTACTTTTTGTCTTTTTGCTACTACCTCACTGCAATTATTCTCATTTCATCTTTTTCGGCCTACCACACGTTTTTCATACAAAGGATATTGAGGCAAATGTGGAGCATACTCTCTTATTAACCTATAGTATTATTTATCACAATCTAGATCTGCACAAATCTTTGTCTCATCACACTTAATCAAGTACAATCCTGATAAAGTTCTGACTCGTGATAATGCCACATATGCCATACCTTCTTTAAACACAGAACTTCAAATATTCACCAAAGCTCTATCTACACTTAAACCTGGTCATTTATGAATTGTCACCGCGTATGCCAAACAAACAGGAACCTGTTTTCGGCTAACATATACGTCTTTTACAAGCAAAAATCCAGCAGAACAACGACTGATTTGTTGTACTTGCTCAATGCCATCAAATTTAATTTTTAAAAATTATATTCCATCTCTATTTCTATAATTGACAAAATCAACAACATGACCCATTGCTCCCTTTACCAGACCTCTTTCAACATTTAAATTCTTTCTCAAAATGATACGACAATTTACAAATACATTCAGAGTCTTTTCAAAAGCAGCTGTTTTAGATATAAAATCAAGCACAAGCAGTGGTTTGATATAGGTTGTCTGGCGCCACTTAGAGAGTATCACAATTGATTAGGTCTAGACGTTATATCTGACGGTGCTACAAGGTAGAAGGAACCACTTTAATCCTTCCAAGCGCGGCAAAAGCCTCAAACAAGCTATAACACTCCTTAGCACACGTCTATCATAGTACTGTTATATATACAGGTGTTTCCACATTCTGAAACAATCACAATACGTAGTTGTTATTAGTACATCAGTTTGTGTTTATTCTTGTTCACTGGAAATTTTCCACACAGCCGACACGTGTTTCGTCGTAAATGGAAATGTAACCCACAACTTTTTCAAGGCTATTTCCAGATCTGTTCTCTTTTAGTCAGTATGCGGTGATAATTCCAACCCGCATGGGGGTTCTACGGGGGTCTTCTGTTGTCTAATATTCAGCATATGTTGTCCACATGGCTCCAAATCTCAGTGTATATTGGAAGGCTTTTGCCCGTATATTCCAGCACGAAAAAGGCTCCCCGTTCACAATCACCCCCGTAGAACCCCCGTAGAACTCCCATGCGGGTTGGAATTATCACCCTCGCCGAAACATTTTGCAGATGTGCTCCACTTTTCAGTATATGATTAAATGCATAAGAAAATCCAGACAAGTCACTTTCATACAGTAGATGAAACAAATACGGAATGCATTGACGAAACCTTGGATCTTCGCATTTAATCTTAAAGTCCGGTATTCAGCTGCAGGAATTTGAACTGGTCGATTGTCATATCCTCCAACTCGACCTGTTGGAAATAACTGTGGAAAACAAAGAGCTTCCAAACTTTCTTCCCATACACTAATGGGGCTGCCTTTTGCTGCTTTCATTTGAAAAAAATCAATTGCATTCCCCATTACTTCTTTGTAATGCAAAGGATCAACAGTATAATGTTCATATATTTCTTCACTTCTAGACACATCAACTTTTTCAATGTGGCCGACAGAACAATCACTGTCTTCTTCTGTAGCTGTTTCCTCGGCTCCAACACATACATGTTTGTAGTAATCATTGTTTTTGACCAAATACAACGTTGCCTTTTTGACTTTCCTAACATCCACGAAATCTTGCCAGATTTTCTTACTCTTTGTCGGAACCCCATTAACTAGAATAACCAGAGGATCCTCTTCTACTCTTTCTACACCACTTGTATCAATATTTTTCTTGACATCTAGAGGCAAATAAACAACTCTTCCTTTTAATCCTCTTTGTAAATCTGAAGGAGGCAATTTCCCTATCTTAGGCTTCATGCGAACAATAGCCTGAAAAGGATGGACACATTGAATCAAAATAGATTCATAAGTATTTAAATCCATCAGGTTCAGGTTCAGGTTTTAAAGTCTTTATTTCGATAATAAAATCATAAAAGACAACATTTAAAACATATTAAGACATTTAGACAGCCGAACAATATTCCATTATAATAACATTTTACAATAATAGCAACATTGTACTGATTCATTCTAATTTAACTTAAAACACTTTTAAAGTTAAAAGTAGTTATTAAACATCCAAGAAATACAAAGACAAACCTGACCAGAAGATACTAAAAAGAGGACTTTAAAAATACGGAGTAAGTAAAACCATTCCTAATACAATGTACATTATCCTGCATTAAGAAAAACAGTTATACTTTAGTTAACAAATTGAAAAACCCTATTAATAGTTTTGTCTGCCTCTTGCCCTGATGGCCCAAGCCCACCCTAGAAATTTTGCTATGCTCACCACGAACACCTCTGAGGTGTTAGTTTTTAAAACCCAAATAGCCTCAGAGGACCTTCTGAAAGGGAGGCGTTGAAACATAGGTTTTATCCATTTTGTTCGTGGCGCTAAGTAGGTCGGGCAGGCAAACAAGAAATGACCCTCAGTTTCCTTATGACCTGGGCACCAACTGCAAAATTCCGTTGCTCCATTGATCCAATTTTGTGTAAAAGAATTCAGTGGCAGGGCTCCTACCCGAAACAGGTGGTAAAGTTTCTTATCCAGCGGTCTGGTGATAATATTCCAGAAAGTCTCACAGGAGGAATCCAACTTAATGGTCAGAAACCTTCCCGTTAGACTAACAGAGCTGGAAGCAGTCACCAACGATTGACAGACCGAGGCCCAGTACAATGCCTTGAATTCCTGTTTTGAGGGAAAGGCATTAGAGCCCGGAGATACCCACAGCTGTTCCAGTTCCATTTCGACCAGAATGGTTTTTACCATTTGTAGCCAAGGAATTCTCCCGGAACCCCCAATTGACCCCACTTCAGCCAGTTCCTTTGCAAAGAGGGTGAGGTCAGGGAAGGTCCATATGCGCCTCCAAAGGGCCACCAATCTAAATCTTGCCATCTTGTTAATTGGGTTGCATCCCAGATCCTGGCAGAGGGGTATAGAAGGAGAAGATTGGGGTAACCCTACCAAGCTCGATAAGAACTTACACTGGATTTTGAATAGGCTTGAGAGATCCATGAATCCCGAGAGATCTGCACCATACAGGATTGTAGCATTAATCTTAGTATCATAAATCTTTAACGCTGGGGTGACCCGTTTTGTAATCGATCTCTTTTGCTCGCTCAAAAGGCAGCCAGTTAGTCGGGCACATTTTAGCTGTTGAGGACCTACTTGCTCTTTCCATCGCAAGTGACGGTCCAGGGTAACCCCCAAGTAAGTCATGGTCTCAAATTGTTCCAAGTTGACTCCACTCATACTTACAGAGCTCCGGACAAAATGACTCCTAGTGAGGACCATAAACTTGGTTTTGCCCACATTTACCTTAAGGTCATTGATGACACAGAACACTTTAAAGCGGTCCAAAGCCCGCTGTAAGCCACTGCGTGTTTTAGAGAGGAGTAAAGTGTCATCGGCAGAGTTAAGCATTGGGAACCTTGTCCCTGGCAGCGAAGGGGCATCAGTGGGGGTGTCTGCGAAGAATCTAACTACTTGATCGATAAATAACAAGAAGAGTGTTGGTGCCAGGACACACCCCTGACGCACTCCTCGAGTCACGGGAAAAGATTCCGTCACTTGTCCCTGACCTCCCCACCTCACCCTTGCATAGTTGTCCTCATGCATTTTGACAATTAGATCAAGTAGTTCCATTGGTAATCCTAAATCCCTCAAAACACACCACAGTTTATCCCTCGGCACTAGATCGAATGCCGACTTCAGATCAATAAACGCGGCAAAGATGGTTCCACCGCCGAGCAAGACCACCTTCCAGTAGATTAGACAAAATCTAAACACCTGGTTGATGGTGCTCGTGTCAGATCTGAAGCCTGCTTGCATAGGAGACAGGATATCCTCTAGTTCGATCCAACCTTGAACTCTGCTCAAAACCGTCCGTGCAATGACCTTTTGAAGGAAGTCAATGAGACTAATCGGGCGATAGTTGCCCGGATTGGACCTGTCGCCTTTTTTGTGAATTGGGAGAATCTCGGCCCCCTTCCCCGACTTGGGAATTCTAGCCCCTTTGACTATTGCATTTGCAATCTTGGTTATGTACGGCACCCAGAGGGCGGGGTTAGCTTTAAACAAGTCATCAGGGATCAAATCCATCCCTAGTGCATTCCCCCGCTGGGTCAAGCCAAGAGCTAGCTCTACCTCGGTTTTTCTGAATATCAGTTTCTCCCCACATATAGGTGTCAAGGGCACCTCACCCACTATAGAGGGGGGTTCAAAAATCTCAACACTAAATTGGGCCGAGTAATGATTCACCCAAGCTTCAGGGGACACATGGTTTGTTGGAGTACGGGAGTCTGAGTCCTTGCCCCATTTTACCAGTTCCCAAAACTTAGTCTGGTTATTCGAAGTGGAGGCATCCAGAAGATCAGACCAGTACATATCCCCCCACTCCCGTTTGGCTTCCCACTGAGTTTTCTTATACTGCTCCCTTGCTGCCTTAACAACACACATGTTCTGGGACTGAACCGCTTTGACAAGATGACCATGGGCCTCCCTGCACTTTTTATTATACCATTTCTGGCGGGTGCCGTATAATTTAGCGGTTCCCTTCTGACATGGTAGAGAAAGGAGAAGCTTAAGCTGATCAAAACAACACTCATGGAGGTCAATAATAGTGCTCTCAGAGCTACCCCCCGGATCATCAGGCAGTATTTGATTTAACGTGTTGGAAACAACAGTCTCAATGCTCTCCTGTAAGGTCTCATCCCCTGCAAACCTAGACCATTTTAGCCTCCTTCGGTCAGTAGTCAAAACGACATCCCCTGTCCGGGAGGTGTCTGGTTCCTTCAATCTTTCCATTCCCGGCAACCTTAGCTTAAGTGTCAAGGGGTTATGGTCGCTTTCTGGGAGGGTTACCACTTCCATGTCTACCAACAGAGGCCAGAATTCCATCTTTAACAGGAAGTAATCTATCCGACTTTTCCTTAGTCCATTGTCGAAGGTATTATTGGCACCTAGATCAGATGAAGAGCGACCATTTACAGCCCTTAGCCCCCAGGTTAAACATAGAGCCATCCAGTTCAAGGCAGCCTCAGTCGCTTTGACAATTTTATTGGTCATCAAATCCGGAATGTTCCAAGCTGCGTCCTCTGCGGACCCCCAACTGTCCCCAGCAGCATAGAGCAGCTCAAAAGTACAATTCAAGTCTCCTGCTAGAAGAATAAAATTATCTCTACCCAATCGAGCAAGGTATTCGTCCAATACATCCAGAATACCAGGGCAGCGGCCGCCCGGTAGGCCTTGTGCATATATATTAATAATAATCAGGTCCCGATGGCCATCCTTACTCAATTTAATGGCCAAAAGGTCCGGGTTCTCTACAAATATCTCAGTTGGATGATAGCCCGATGCCTGCTTCACCCAAATCACCAACCCCCCTGATGCTCGTCCTTTACTACCCCTAATAGCTGGTTTAAAAAAGTTTACAAAACCTGCCCTATGAATTGAATCTGGTGCCCGATGAATTGAATCTTCGTCATATATCTTTTTCTGCTCAACGTTTAGTTGCTTTACCAAATCTTCTAAGTTAACTACATCCTCTTGAGCTTGTTCCATAGCTCTTTCCACCTCATCCATGGCAGTGGCAGCTTCTTTTTGGACAAATAGTCCTCCTAGTGGATCTTGACTCAATGAAGTAGAACTCTTACTGTCTTGAGAACTGTCTCTAGCAATCTCTTCAGCAATTGTGGCTTCTTGCTGTATTTCTTCGTTCAACATTTGCAGATAATTTGGAAAAACAGGAAATTCTATGGTATCCTTGGTTGCATTAAAAGAATCTTCATAACAGAGAAAATCTCCAAGTAGTTCCTCTGCTGTACCCCATGGCTTAAAGAGTTGCAAAAGAGCTAAATAGTAAAATTCTCTTTTGTCTGGAGATTCGCAACTCAATTTTCAATGAGTAATGAAATCTCCTTTCTCTGCTTCACTAGACATCCTTCATACCCAATGACAGCATATTTTCCATTATTGGTATCTTCTGTGATGTTCCTCTTATAACTATAGTTTTGCAGAACTTCATACAAACAAGTGTTCTCAAGGTGAATACTTCTATTTGGATAGTATGTATCCAACATGTTTGTCTTCAAAATATCTGTACTGTTTGGTTCTTTCTCCACCAAATACTCAATTTCTTGTACAGATTTAAAAACTCGGTTTCGTGTTGCAGCAAGACCTAGACTCACCCAAATGATTGTTCTAAATTTGGCATACAGACTTGCTGATGATAACTGATCAGAACATTCATATGCTCCAATTTCTCGATGCGATAACATCTTCTGACTGAAACTGTATAAATTTTTACTTACACTCTTTTCATGTGAAATGTCCTCCCACATTTCCTTCAGTTCTGTCCTTTCTTTTTTTGTGATGTAAGACGTCACATATCGAGCCACAGCAATAGAGTTGTCAGCAACGAACTGAATATCCATGTTAGCATTCCACATGGACAAAATCACTGGGTTATAGTCGTTAATATACTTGGACTCTTTGTTTCTTTTTAAATTGTATGTATTTTTTGGTGATTTCCTCATCACAGTATGTCACAGAGAAGACATCAAATTATTTACTCTTCCTTTAGAAATCACTGGTCGTGGAAACACGAAACGACATTTGGTGTAGAACTTGTCCTTGTTTCTGAATTTTCGACGACAGTACTTTCCACAACGATGGGATTGAAAGCGTAAAACTTGTTGTCTTAAATAGTTTTCTTCAGTAGTTTTCGGAGCAGCACATGTTGAATACTCTTCAATGAAACTCATCACTGTGTCATCCGAATCAGTTCCAAATTTGGATGCATCTTTAATCCATAACAACATATGTATGTGAGGAGCACCTCTTGCTTGATACTCCTTCCTCCAAAAGAAATCCAAAACCTCTCCAAGGGGAGGATTTTTTTTGTTGGTAATAAAAGACATCATAGCTTCAAATCTATGATTGAAATATCTGCATACATTCACTGGATCCAAAGAACACAGTTCTCCAGGTGTTTTGAATTCTATATTTTGTATGTTTCCATTTGCCTCTCGTAGAAATTGAAGTAAGTCGTCCCATGCATACTCAGCACAGCTAAGAGTGAGGAACCATGTAGGAGTTCCTAAGTTTCTTAGCATATATTTCAATTCCCCATGACGACAGAACCAATACTCGTTTATACCACGCTGACATGCCATGAGATTGATTAGCTGAGATTCCAAAATACTGTCTTGCAGATTGACTTTCTCCATAAAGTCCCTCGCCGAAACATTTTGCAGATGTGCTCCACTTTTCAGTATATGGTTCACAGCAGAAGAAAGCCCAGACAAGTTACTTTCATACAGTAGATGAAACAAATACGGAATGCATTGACAAAACCTTGGATCTTCAGCATATATTCTTAAAGTCCGGTATTCCGCTGCAGGAATTTGAACTGGTCAATCGTCATATCGTCCACCTCGACCTGTTGGAAATAACTGTGGAAAACAACGAGCTTCCAAACTTTCTTCCCATACACTAATGGGACTTCCTTTTGCTGCTTTCATTTGAAACAAGTCAATTGCATTCCCCATTACTTCTTTGGAATGCAAAGGATGAACAGTATAATGTTCATATATTTCTTCACTTCTAGACACATCAACTTTTTCAATTTGGCCGACTGAACAAACACTGTCTTCTTTTGTAGCTGTTTCTACTGCTCCCACTTTTTGACCAAATACAACGTTGCCTTTTTGACTTTCCTAACATCCACTAAATCTTGCCAGATTTTCTTACTCTTTGTCGGAACTCCATTAACTAGAATAACCAGAGGATCCTCTTCTACTCTTTCCACACCAATTGTATCAATATCTTTCTTGACATCTAGAGGCAAATAAACAACTCTTCCCTTTAATCCTCTTTGTAAATCTGAAGGAGGCAATTTCCCTATCTTAGGCTTCATGCGAACAATAGCCTGAAAAGGATGGACACATTGAATCAAAATAGATTCATAAGTATTTAAATCCATCAGGTTCAGGTTTTAAAGACTTTATTTCGATAATAAAATCATAAAAGACAACATTTAAAACATATTAAGACATTTAGACAGCCGAACAATATTCCATTATAATAACATTTTACAATAATAGCAACATTGTCCTGATTCATTATAATTTAACTTAAAACACTTTTAAAGGTAAAAGTAGTTATTAAACATCCAAGAAATACAAAGAGGCAAATAAACAACTCTTCCCTTTAATCCTCTTTGTAAATCTGTAGGAGGTAATTTCCCTATCGTAGGCTCCATGCGAACAATAGCTTGAAAAGGATGGACACATTTATCAAAATTGATTCATAAGTATTTAAATCCATTGATTCAGAAGGAATATCTACCAACTGAAGATTATTATGAACAGCTCTAGCAGGCATTCTGTTTTCATTTATTTTTTTTAAACAATAATTACAAATACGCTGATCAGAACTCAAATCAAAAGAATTCTCCACCAACAAATAAGTTACAAAATCCTGCCATTCACTATTGTTTTCCATTTCACTTTTTGCATATAAATCAACTAATCTAGTCTGAATCGTATAATGAGTCAGTCGACAACACACACAAGTAAAATTAGGCCTTTCACTTGATTTCACCTTAAACTTGGTAATCTCCTCGTCAAACTTTTCTGTACTTAAAATCTGTACATTGTCTTCCACATTACCATCTATTACTATATCCATTTCTACACTGTCCTCTTTGTCCCAAAAAAACAAAACTCAATTTCTTCACAAATGCTCTTCATATCTAATTCAGATCCATGCAAAAGAGCACTGTTTAACTGTTTAAGCTTAAGTGCTGGACTTTTTGCATAATACAACCTTCTCACTAATTTCCTCACTTTATTATGATGCACTGCTAACATCCTAAAATGATGAAAAACACTCTGAAATACTTTTCTAGAAAGACAAGCCAGTGAATGCCCATGCAAACCTGTGTTTTCTCTCACTCTGCAAAGATCTACCTCTTGCAAGATCTTCATTTTCTTTTCTTACTTTATGTACGTAAGAAATTTTGAAGCAATCGATTGAATCCTGTCGCACACTACAAATACTACTACACTTCCATGTGTACACTGGACCCTTAGTACTTTTCCTTAAAACTTCATCAGCTAACACCTCTTCTGCATCTCTGGAAACAAGTTTATCTTTTCCATCAGACAACCATCTTTCACCTCATATGCTCGACCACTGGTGTCAAGTGCATGCACCAAATCATTCTCCTGAAAGTAACTCTCCTCATTAAAAATGGCTCTGAACTTGAACTATGCATCCATTCTCCTGAAAATACTTCACAAAAACGAGTCCGATTAATTATTCTTTTCCATCTACTGTTCGATTTGAAAACATCAATTGCCTTGTTAAGTATCCTAATTCTTTTGATTACTAAAATAAATATTTTTTCTTAACTTCGAAAGCCTGATCAACAATCTTCTCTACACTTTTCTTTTTCTTGTAGAAAGCAGCTCTCTGTGTACCTTTCTTCATATTTGCTAACAAATTTAAAACTACCCTATTACGAAACATTTGTTTACGAATGTCCCTAAATTGGTTTTGTCTTCTATTACTATACATACTGTTATCTCCTGGTCCAGTAGTAACACTTTTGGGGGGCCTCTCCTTCCTTTTCAAATTTGCTCTCTCCTTCTGTGTATTCTCTTTCTCATTAACATTTTTTTTTGCTCTACATATGTTCTGAAAAAAAGACTTGGTTGTTTTACCAGGAGCTTTTTTTGTGTTATTTGAAGTACTTGTTGTAGGGGAGTGCTTTAATTCCGTTGCTGTTTTTGCTTTTTTCTGTATGGCATCTTTCCTTCTCCTCTGCCTTGAAGCCACATTACCAAAACTATTGAATTGTTGATGTCAATCTGTGGTAAAGAAAATAATAACCTATTATAGACCACTATTAGCAAACAACAAAGGAATGACAATAAGCAAACGATATAAACACAAGTTTACAACATATCTACATGATTGCACATTTTACCTGTGTTTCCTCAGATTAGGAAGCAGTTTGTGCATATGAGGTGAGGCCTGTCCAGAAGCGCAGAGGAGGTGAAGCTTGTCCAGGGGAGCAGAGATGGTGAGGCCTGTGTCTAAGAATGCAGTCGACTGGACTTCATGAAGCCTCTCCCCCACTGCATTCTTAGACACAGGCCTCACCTCCTTTGCACCCCTAGACAAGCTTCTCTCCCACTACACTCTTGAACACAGGCCTCACCTCCTCTGCACCCCTGTACAAGCCTCACCTCATCTACAACCCTAAACAGGCTTCACCTCATCTGCACCCCTGGACAGGCCTCACCTCATCTACACTATGTATTCCTTCTCAAAAATGTAAAAACCAATCATTTGTCCCAAAATCGTTTTTTGCATCACATTTAAGAAACACAGCACAGGCCCTATGTACAAGCATACAATTTCACTACTGAAACCTCACTATGTCATAAAAGACAATTCCTCTATCTTCAATATGTTGATATCAAGCATTTCCAAAAAACATGCCACAAAGCAACAAGAAAGAACCTCAATATGTTTCCTAATCTGAGATAACACAGGTGACATCATTCTAAAAGGTTCAAATATATTTATTTAATGAGGCAAACACTATTAATTCCTTTAAAAAAAATATAAGAGCCATTCATTTACCCCAAAATCGTTTTTTTAAAAACATTTTACAAACACAGCACAGGTCCTATGTACAAGCATTCCATGTCACAAGTGAAACTTCTCAATTTTACATAAAGCATTTCCTCTATACAGCAAAATCTACTTACCAGATTAGGAAGCACATTAAGCTTTTTGATTCTTCCTTTGTGTCATATTTCTTGATAACGCTTGGAAAAAAAATGTTAGTGCATAAAGAAATTGTATTTAGTAAAAAAGTGAGGTTTCAGTAGTGTAATGAAATACTTGTACATATGACCTATGCTCTGTTTTTTAAATGTTATGTAAAAATTGATTTACAGCACATGAATTGCTTTTACATTATTCACAAGGTTTAGATACTGTGTACATGATTGCACGTTTCACCTGTGTTTCCCCAGATTAGAAAGCAGATTGGGCAGATGAGGTGAGGCCTCTCCAGAAGCGCAGAGGAGGTGAGGCCTGTCCAGGGGAGCAGAGGTGGTGAGGCCTGTGTCTAAGAATTCAGTGGACTGGACTTCATGAAGCCTCTCCCCCACTGCATTCTTAGACACAAGCCTCACCTCCTTTGCACCCCAGGACAGGCTTCTCTCCCACTACACTCTTGAACACAGGCCTCGCCTCCTCTGCACCCCTATACAAGTCTCACCTCATCTGCAACCCTGAACAGACTTCACCTCATCTGCACCCCTGGACAGACCTCACCTCATCTACAACCCTGGACAAGCATCACCTCATCTACACTATTTAATCCTTCTAAAAAATGTAAAAACCATTCATTTGCCCGAAAATTGTTTTTCGCATCACATTTAAGAAACACAGCACAGGTCCTATGTACAAGCATACAATTTCACTACTGAAACCTCACTATTTCACAAAAGACAATTCCTCTATCTTGCATATGGTAATATCAAGCATTTCCCAAAAACATGCCACAAACCAACAAGAAAGAATCTCAATCTGCTTCCTAATTTGAGGTAAAGCAGGTGACATCATTCTAAAAGGTTCAAATATATTTATTTAATGAGGCAAACACTATTAATTTCTTCTCAAAAATATAAAAGCCATCCATTTACCCCAAAATCGTTTTTTTAAATAACATTTTACAAACACAGCACAGGTCCTATGTACAAGCATTCCATGTCACTAGTGAATCTTCACTATTTTACATAATGCAATTCCTCTATGCAGCAAAATCTATTTACAAGATTAGGAAGCATATTAAGCTTTTTTATTCTTCCTTTGTGTCATATTTCTTGTTAATACTTGGTAAAAAAATATTAGTGCATAGAGAAATTGTATTTTGTAAAAAAGTGAGGTTTCAAAAGTGTAATGAAATACTTGTATATATTACCTAAACTCTATTTTTAAATGTTATGATAAAATTGATTTACAGCACATGAATTTGTTTTACATTATTCACAAGGTTTAGATACTGTGTACATGATTGCACGTTTCACCTGTGTTTCCTCAGATTAGGAAACAGATTGTGCAGATGAGGTGAGGCCTGTCCAGGGGAGCAGAGGTGGTGAGGCCGGTGTCTAAGAATGCAGTGGACTGGACTTCATGAAGCCTCTCCCCCACTGCATTCTTAAACACAAGCCTCACCTCCTTTGCACCCCAGGACAGGCTTCTCTCCCACTACAATCTTGAACACAGCCTCGCCTCCTCTGCACCCCTATACAAGTCTCACCTCATCTGCAACCCTGAACAGACTTCACCTCATCTGCACCCCTGGACAGGCCTCACCTCATCTACACCCTTGGACAGGCATCATCTCATCTACACTATTTATTCTTTCTCAAAAATGTAAAAAACCATTCATTTTCCCAAAAATCGTTTTTCACATCACATTTAAGAAACACAGCACAGGTCCTATGTACAAGCATACAATTTCACTACTGAAACCTCACTATTTCACAAAACACAATTTTTCTATCTTGCATATGTTAATATCAAGCATTTCCAAAAACATGCCACAAACTAACAAGAAAGAATCTCAATCTGCTTCCTAATCTGAGGTAACGCAGGTGACATCATTCTAAAAGGTTCAAATATTTTTATTTAATGAGGCAAACACTATTAATTCCTTCTCAAAAATATAAAAGCCATTCATTTACTCTAAAATCGTTTTTTAAATAACATGTTTCAAACACAGCACAGGTCCTATCTACAAGCATTCCATGTCACTAGTGAAAATTCTCAATTTGACATAATGCAATTCCTCTATGCAGCAAAATCTATTTACCAAGCATTATTAAAAAACATGATCATTGTAAAAGATTCAAATATATTTATTTAATGAGCCAAACACTATTAATTCCTTCTCAAAAAAAGGAAAACCATTCATTTACCCCAGAATCGTTTTTTAAATAACATTTTAGAAACACAGCACAGGTCCTATGTACAAGCATTCAATTTCACTACTGAAACTTCACTATTTCACAAAAGACAATTCCTCTATCTTGCATATGTTAATATCAAGCATTTCCAAAAAACATGCCACAAACCAACAAGAAAGAATCTCAATCTGCTTCCTAATCTGAGGTAATGCAAGTGACATCATCGTAAAAGGTTCAAATATATTTATTTAATGAGGCATACACTATTAATTCCTTTTCAAAAATATAAAAGACATCCATTTACCCCAAAATCATTTTTAAATAACATTTTACAAACACAGCACAGGTCCTATGTAAAGCATTCCATGTCACTAGAGAAACTTCTCAATTTAACATAATGCAATTCCTCTATGCAGCAAAATCTATTTACCAAGCATTATCAAAAAACATGATACAAACTAACAATAAAGCAGCTCAATCTGCTTCCTAATCTAAGGTAATGCAAGTGCCATCATTGTAAAAGGTTCAAATATATTTATTTAATGAGGCAAACACTATTAATTCCTTCTCAAAAATATAAAAACCATTCATTTACCCTAAAATCGTTTTTTAAATAACATTTTAAAAACACAGCACAGGTCCTATGTACAAGCATTCAATTTTACTACTGAAACTTCACTATTTCACAAAAGACAATTCCTCTATCTTGCATATGTTAATATCAAGCATTTCCAAAAAACATGCCACAAACCAACAAGAAAGAATCTCAATCTGCTTCCTAATTTGAGGTAAAGCGGGTGACATCATTCTAAAAGGTTCAAATATATTTATTTAATGAGGCAGACACTATTAATTCCTTCTCAAAAATATAAAAGCCATTCATTTACCCCAAAATAGTTTTTTAAATAACATTTTACAAACACAGCACAGGTCCTATGTACAAGCATTCCATTTCACTACTGAAACTTCACTATCTGCTTCCAAATCTTATCCATAGAGCAAACAAGTCTCTATCTAAATTAAATGAATCATTACTTACCTTTACAAATGCTTTGGGAGATTGAGAACAGTGTCAGACACACACACCAATTTTTCTTTAGCAGAGCAAAAGGTATGCACTCAAGACAGTGCAACCATGACTGGCACAGAAAACCTCTAATTCTACACACATATGCCTCATTTCAACCAATCAAAACTCTTCCCTCACTATTCTCAAACCAACACCCTCCCCCCCACTCAGACCTTTCTACCTGTTACCATAGCAACTCCCTCCTTACTGAACTCTCAGGTTCAAAAGTTTATTCTACAATGTTGCAAATGAAGTCAGCAAGGATTATTGCTTTAATTGACTTTTTCTTAACCATTCAAATTGCTTCTTTCACAAAACACAACCATGCAAATAAAACTTTTAGTTTTCAACTATCTAAATCCACCAATCATTGCTTGTGATTCAAGAGCAGGGAAACTCCACAATTATTTTTTTGTAAACTCCTACTGTTTCAACTGCCATTTCATTCCCACACGTCATCTGACTGCACCAGAACAATCTCTCACCATGTTTTCTGTCTGGATTATTGGACATAGCTACATCCACTGTGCTCAAAGGTATGCAGCGAGCAGATATTTTCACAACCTTGATTTATCAAATGTGGAAAACAAGTGGATTGTCCAGAGAGGATTGAGATGTCACAAATTGATACCATTGGTGAAAACCTTTTTGCATCTGCCAAACCCTGACCTCTTAATAGTGCACTGTGGTGGAAATGACTTGGGCACTTTGACTGGGGTAGGTCTGGAAATGCTTTTAAAGGACACCTTTGGTCAATTGATGACACTTTTTCCACAAACTGCCTTGGTATATTCCAATATATGTCAAAGACAGAAATGGAACTGGTCCAACCAATTTTGTCCACAATTTGAGAAAGCAAGGAAACATGTGAATAAATCTGTTTCTGCTTACATGAGAGACTATGGAATGGGTTCAATATACAACAATAACTTGCATTACAACATGCAAGATATCTACAGAGGAGATGGTGTGCACTTCTCAGATGAGGGGAATAGAATATTCCTCCTGAATTTAAGACTGTGCATTGGAACCTACTTGTAGGTACCTAAATCAGACACAGAACCCAAAAGCTCTTTTCAGGGCTACCCTACCTCTGATCACTCAAAATGATTATTTTACTCTAACTTTTTTCACTATTTTTCACCAAAGTACGCTTCCGGGTACGCTCCCCGGTGCGCTCCCCGTGCGCTCCCCGTGCGCTCCCCGGTGCGCGTACCGGGCGCTCCCCCCGCAAATTTTTAAAAAAAAAATTATTTTATTGGACCTTAATAGGCCTCCTAAGCCCCCCTCAGAAAACCTAGGGGGTCGGGGGCTGTCTACCGTGCCCCCTTCTACCCATTCCCAAAGTTGTTTGTCCTCAATCTTGTGTCTCAATTGTACCGAAACACAAAATGGCGGACTCCCGTAGCGCTCCCGGTGCGCGTACCGGAGCGCGCACCGGTAAGCGCTCCAAAAAAATGTGGGAAGTTAATTTTCTTAAAAACTACTGGAGACACTTTCACCAAATATAGAATAGGCCCTACTACATAGCAGTCCCTACCATTTTCCCAAATTTGGTGGTATTCCATTGAACCATTTAGGCTGTAGCCCTGTCTAAATATCCTGAGGTAAATTACATGACAAAAACACATATGAAAGTGTTGGAATTTACAACCAATTTATATGTTACCTACATTTTGTACTTTTATGTGCTGACATTTGATTGGTTAAGTACATGAATATGTATGAAAAATGAGAGGGAAACACAGCCATTTTGACTAATAATACCTGAGGTACATTTTGAAAGAATTTTGACAGAATACTTCAACTACTTTGAAAAAGGTAAGTTGTTAATTTGGAAGGGGAACTATGTTGTGCACTTTAAGTTAATTTGGGAAAACATCTTCTGATAGTTATATACTGTCCCTCTATAAGAGTTAGAGATTGAGATAGACTTCTCTGTTATAATTATGGATTGAATTAGGCTTCTCTGGTATAATTATGAATTTACTAAGGGTTCATCACATGCACTTTTTAATAGTTCTACTTCCTGCCTGAAACAATACACTGCCCTAAAATTACTTCACTGTTAAAAACTCAGAAGAACTGTTATTTCTTTCGAAGTAAAGGTGGAAAATCCAGAAGAACAAAAAGATGAATTTGATTTCGGAGTTGAATCTTTGGATCAACAGTTAATAAAATGTTTGGAACAAATAGAATCATGTACTAATAATTATGGGGACAATAATATGTTAGAAGTTTTATTAAATTTTGAAA
This sequence comes from Lissotriton vulgaris, assembly GCF_964263255.1. Classification (NCBI taxonomy): domain Eukaryota; kingdom Metazoa; phylum Chordata; class Amphibia; order Caudata; family Salamandridae; genus Lissotriton; species Lissotriton vulgaris. Next base: position 454,294,948 of record NC_141696.1, on the reverse strand, counting down.
AAGAATCAGAAGAATAAATGTATATTTAATAATTTTAAATTGTTTGAGACATTATTCATTTTTATATGTAATTCATGAAGTAGTACCAAAATGATTACATTATAAAGTGAGACTTATAGTATACTGTGCAACTTTTTTGTGTTACATAGTAAGTTTACTCATAGTTACTACCTTTCTCCCACTATATGATCTCCAATGTGTATTTTACATCTCTTTTTCATCATAAGGGAGCAAGATAGACTACCCATGATCCCCTAGGACTTCTCAGGGAGTGCTTAAAGGATCTGTTTCTGCTTTCCTGACAGACTATGGTATGGATTCCGTATACCACAATAACTTCTATAACAAGATATCTACAGAGGAGACGGTGTACATTAAATGTAAGTCTCTGCATTGGTACCTACATGTAGGTACTTAAATAAAAATAAAAAAAACAACAAAAAGATTTTTTTTTCAAAACTGCTACTTTTTTTTTAAAACTGTCATTCTTTTTTCCCCATGGTACGCTCCCCGTTACACTCCCCGGTGCGCGTACCGGGCGCTCCCCCCGTGAAAATCGAAAGAAATATAATTTTTTTTGCCCCGCGGGGCTCTTTTATGGCCCCCACATCAAACCTAGGGGGTCAGGGGGGTCTACCTTGCCCCCTTTTGGTTATTTCCCCCATTGTTTTTGCCACCTCGATCCTACCGAGACACAAGATGGCGGCCGCTCCGGACTGTTTGGAATGTTTGGAATGTTTACAGTCTTCCAAAGGGTCTGCAGCAAAGGAGCACTCGACAGCAGGCAAGTTTAAAACTTTCATTTATTGCATGTTTGAGGGTGATTCAGCTCCCGTTAGTTTTGCTTGTCAGCCTACGCGTTTCAGTGCTGTCTGCACTTTCTTCTAGTGCTAAATGGCAATGCGGTATCGTCAGGGAGTCTCCGCTGTCTTTAGTAGTGCAGCTTCGTATGTGCTTAAGTAGCACGTGATCCCTCGCAGTAAATTCTGGGACTTAGAGTACTTGCTGCCATTCGTTTTTACCCACAGTGGGTTACTCAATGACACTGTAATTATACGCACTGAAACGTGTTGGCTGACAAGCGAAATTAATATATAAATATATATATATATATTCACTGAAAAAAACATAGGTTTCAGGCCTGATATAGTTAGGACTTCGCATTTAAAAAACCTTAGAAATGTCATCAGTGATGTAATTTGAGATGTCATCAGTGAAGTCACTGACCACGTCATGAATGATGTAATATGTGACATCATCAGCAGGGGGTTGCGGGCGCGTGAGTTATAGTTAGTACAACTAACTATATCGGAGGAGTTTCAATGGTTTTGTATGAGTGAAATGACCAGCTAACTATAACACCCCTAAAACCGACGTAGCAAAACAGAAAAACCAAAACCCCCCTGACCCACCACCCTCCTGTTTCAACCCACCACCCATTCCCATCCCGCTCCGCATCAGCTTCTTCCTGCACCCACCACCCTCCAGGGTGCACCAACTCTATCCAATAGCGGGCTGAGAGCAATCAATCAGCAGATGTAGCCCCGCAGGCTCCAGATGGATAAGCTGTAAGATTTGCAAGTATTTCGGACATGTCACCTCTCGAAGGTCCTTGGACAGGAGCTGAAGGAACGGGCCGAAGAGCTTAGCATATTCCGAGCCTTTGCCGCTCATGCCTAATAAGAGTTGCTCCATGGCTAGGTTATGCCAAAGCCGCTGGATCCAGTCTCAGGGGTCAGGCACCGCCGGGGAGCCCCATTGCGCTTAGAGGACCTGCCTTGCCGCTAACAAAGCCAATGCAATCTGTCTGCCCCTCAGCGAATGCAAGGGAAAGAACTTAGGGTGGGGAGGCTACAACAGCACATGCTCAGGCATCCTTGGGAATGTAATCTGAAATTCATCATCTAGCTCATCTAAAAATCATCTTCCAGTGATGCTCCAGTTTCTGGCAACGCCGCCGCAAGTGCACTTGTGTCCCTGAGAGCCCGCACCCTCGCCAGCAGAGGCCTGACTTCATGACATCCGAAGCCTTGACGCGCACCGGTGTATAGTACCAGTACGCTGCTACCTTGTAGGCCAACTCGGTCCCTGCAGTATTAGAGGTCGTATGCTGGGCACAATAGAAAACATGCTCCCACTCTTTTCTTGTCAGGGGGCGCCCCAGCTCTGTTTCCCAGCGAATTTGCACTTTTGTACGCTGCTTTCGTGGGTGGCGTATTATCATTGCATACAGCTCCGAAATGAGCCTCCGGTCATCTTTTTTACAGACCAACAATTTTTCAAAGACTGTCAGCGGCTGCGACATAAGGGCCACGTTGGCTGGTTGGGTCACCCAATGCGTTACCTGTGCATGATGAAATGTGTCTGCTCTGGGCAGCTGGAAGTATTCTGCACACAACCTAGGAAATTGTATCAGACCCTCCAGATCAAAGAGAGAGCCTACTCTCTTACAGCCCTCCTCTCACCAGCGCTGGAAGATTGGGGATGCACAACCCAGCGGGAAGTCCGGGTTATCCACGATAAGGGTCATTGGAGAGGGAAAGGTAGTCCACCTCTTACTCTGCACCAGTTGATCCCACGCCTTTAAAGTCGGGGAAGTCACTGGGGAAGAATACAAACCCCAAGCCCTACACCTGCGTAGCAGCCACAACTCCCGCCATACATTACATCCCGCCACCGTCTGGTCCATAAAGTTCCAGTGTGTACTAGACAGTGGTCTATTCCACTCTACGATATATCTAAGGCAAGACACTTGAAAGTACGCCATCAATAGGGAGGAGCCGAGCCCGCCTGCCGCTTTCAGGTAGTAGCAACCATTTCTAAGGTTTTTTAAATGCTAATTCCTAACTATATCAGGCCTGAAATCTATGTTTTTTTCAGTGAATTTCAAAGGTTTTTTAAATACAAATTCCTAACTATATCAGGCCTGAAACCTATGGTTTTTTCAGTGAATTTCGAAGGTTTTGTAAATGACAATTTTTAAATTTATTAATGGTTATATTTTTTTAATACTGATTTACTACATGTTTTAAACAATTTACCTTTAGATATTTTATTTTTTAAATTACATTGTAATTGCATTATACATTACATTACAAAATATACTTTCTCAGAATGAATTACTTTAGTTTAAATACTTTGCAAATAGGCAATAGACTTTTAAGTACAGTAGTTACAGTTGTTGCAATGGGCAACACAATTTCAAGCACAATGCAACATTGACCTCAATTCATTTTTTCTAGTTAAATGCATTTAGCTACTTTATGGATTACTTTTCTAACCACAGGATGGATCCTAGATTCAGTCCTTGGACATCTCCTGTAAATGGTTGAGTACACGTGTTTTAGTTACAGTAGTGATTTTTAAAGAATATTATTGTATTTTAAAAGTTGACACTTAGCAATGTTTTCACATGGAATCACCAATGTTATCCTATGGGAGGAAACTCACTTAGCAGGTAAGTAGTGCTATCATTACTTTTTCTTACTCCATGGGTGGATCCTGGATCCAGAACTGGTGCATCCCCTGTAAACAGTTGAAAGAATGCGTCATACAGGCGATTTTTAAGGAATATTTTTAGTTTGTGAAAATAGACACTTAGAAACTTTTCTGATGAAAATCAGACAATGGATTCCTATGGAAGGAAATAAAAGTTACTGGTAAGTACGGTTAGAATTACTTTTCAGGGTCAATGCTGGGCTAAAAGATGCAGCACTGAGTTCTCTCCTGATAACAGGTGAGTAAATTTGAATTTGTAGTTCGGATGATTTTAGGTGAATATTTTAAAGTTCCAAAACTCTACACTTTGAAGAATTTCCAAATGAAACCAGTCAATGTTAGCCTATGCAAGGAAATTCAAGTTACTGTAAGTATGGTTAAAATTACTTTTCAGAATCAGTAGTGGGCTGAAAGATGAAGCACTTAGGTCTCTCCTGATAACAGATGAGTAAATCGGAATTCGTAGTTTGGCTGATTTTAGAGGAATTTTTTAAAGTTCCAAAACTCCACACTTCGAAGAATTTCCAAATGAAACCAGTCAATGTTGGTCTATAGAAGAAAATTCAAGTTACTGTAAGTACGGTTAGAATTACCTTTCAGGATCAGTAGTGGGCTGAAAGATGCAGCACTGTGGTCTGTACTGATAACAGGTGAGTAAATCGGAATTCGTAGTTCAGCTGATTTTAGAGGAATATGTGTACATTTGAAAACTAGACACTTAGAAGAATTTCCAAGTGAAACCAGTCAATGTTTTCTGGTGAAAACCATACAATAGATTCCTATGGAAGGAAATACGAGTTACTGGTAAGTACGCTTATATTTACTTTTCAGGGTCCGTACTGGGCTCAAAGACCCAGGTGAGTAAATCAGAATTCGTAGTTCGGCTGATTTTAGAGGAATATTTTGCTCAGTAGTGAAGGAAATGGGCTGGGCCTGAGGTGACATGTGGCGCATTTTAAGTTGGGGAATTAATTCCTCTTCCTTCCTGAGGTCCCCTGTGGGCCAACTAGCCCACCGGGTACCTACAGTATGCGCCATCGAGCTGCGTTGCAGAGAGGTGTTCAGAGGCCATGCCCCCTTTTTACAACACTCTGCAACACAGCTCCATGGCACTTACTATAGGTACCTGGTGGTCTAGTTGGCGCCTAGGGGACCTCTGGATTGAAGAGGAATTAATTCCCCAACTTAAAATGCCCCACAGGGCATGTTTGCACACAATTCACCTCAAGCACCGCCCCCTACCTTCACCACTGTGCAAACACACCCCATAGCGTGTTCTAAGTTGGGGGAATAAGTCCCCTTGCATACTCTGGGTCCCTGGGGGTCAACTAGCCCATCAGGAACCTCCAGTATGCACCAGGGGGCTGCGTCGCAGAGAGGTTTAAAAAGGGGCATGGCCTCTTTACACCTCTCTACAATGCAGCCCCCTGGCGCGTTTCCATAGTGGGACCTAAATCCCCTTGAATACTGGGGGTCCCTGGGTGCCAACTAGCCCACCAGGAACCTCTAGTATGCAAGGGGACTTATTCCCCCAACTAAGAACACGCTGCGGGCGTGTTTGCACATGGCCATTTTCTGCCCCGGGGACCCCATCCCCGGGACATGGCCTTTTTAAAAATATATATATCTTTTGGAGGGGGGCTGACTTGCCCCACTCCTCCGGCCTCTTATGGCCCCGGGGACCCATCCCCCAGGCTGTTGTTTAATTGAAAAAATAAAATTGTGGAGGGGGCCACGTGGCCCCCCTCACGGCCACTACTACCCAAGGGGACCCCAGCCCCCGGGGCTGGCCCACCTTGTTGGGGGCCGTGGGGGGGTCCTCAATTCCTCCGTGGTCCAAGCCAGCTTCCCGCATCCTGCAGGAGTCGGCATTGCTTTTCTACATGGGGAGCAGCTAACATGCTGCTCCCCATGTAGAAAAGCAATCGTCTTTGGTTTTTGGAATAGAGATCAGGTTTCCTGCACTCTCTTCCAAAACCAGAGCAAACTACACTGTCCTGGGTGTAGGTACCCCGGGACACTGCAGGAGCCAGCCCTTGGGGGTGGCGGTCCCCAGGGCCACCACAAGGCTAGTCAAGATTCCTGAAGACCTTGATAAGTCTTCTGATTGTTTGCAACCGGGTCTAGATCTCCACTGCAAGGCACTAAGGTTATCAAGGTCTTCAGGAATCTTGACTATATGAATAAAGACTTATCTCCGTGCAGCGAACCGTACTTCCCTATTAAGACATACTTCTATGATTGTCCGTACTTCATTAAAACTCAACGGGGGGCTTAATATCTTGAAGCCATAAAGGTGGAACCAACACCTTGATCAACTCGCCGTGATCATTACACCTAATAGGATTCATAACTTCAACACATTATACTTGCACCCTTCTGATTCTTAAGATCTTCCCGACGGCCAGACCTGTCAAGACTGACTAAGATTGCCTTGAAAAAGCCCAGGAGTGGGCGAAACACGTGTCGGCAGTGCAAATCTGGAAATGGAGTGTTTGATAATAAAGAATTTGAAGCACAACAACTGTTTTTGGATCCATACTTTGAAGCTCCTTAACTTCAAATGAACTTATGATGGATGTTGGTGTATAAACCTTGAAATAACCATTACGTTACGGAAATTTCCTTGACACTTGACTTCTTAGAGGGTGCTTGTGTAACTTGGTTTCCTCTTGATTCTTGATATTTCCATTAAGTTGCTTTGTTCAAACACCCCTGGTGGTGGGTGTCTTATCAGGTTATCAGTGCACCTCTTTAGATACTTCGCGTTTAACGTACATAGTGAGAATAGTCATTAACAGAAGGTGCGGACGTTTTCTCTCTTTGAGAAACACTACCACCAATATTGCTGTGTAAAAGGGTAGATTAGGTGATTTGCCCAGAATCACAGGATGTTTTGTGTCGCTGCTGGGGCTCGAACCCGGTTCCCTAGCTCCGAGGTTGACCGCTCTAGCTGTAAGGCTACGTCCAGTATTTCCTGCCAGTATGCCCTAATATACGTACATTCCCAAACTACATGGTAGAAGTCTGCTTCGGGGTTTCTCCAGAATGGGAATTCATCTGATCTGGTGGGGTAGATATTGTGTTTTGGGGGTAATATATACTTAATGGACAAAGTTAAATTGGATTAGCTTAAATCGGGCATTCGAGCTGAATATACATGTCTCTTCATGTACTTTTTGCCATTCACGCTGCGTGATATCTGCTCCTAGTCCTCTCATCTAGAGTGTGCTTTTGGAGTAATCACTGGGGCATCGTCTCTTAAGGCTCTGTATAGGTGAGTTTATAAGTTTACGTCCCCCTGTAATATCTAATAGTTTGCATGTTGTAGCTAGCATTTTACTATAGTGCAGATATTGACTTGTACCTAACGCGAAGGAGTCAATGGCATCATCCTTAGTTATGTATTGGCCACCTATGTAGAGATGTCCCAGAACCTCACAGTCACCAGATTTCCATTTGGACATGGACATAGTATTTTCAATATCCTTGAAGAGTTCAAGTATCCAAATGGGCATATCCCGTGTATACGGGGCCTTACGAAGGACTGTTGGGTTCATTCTCTCCCATATACAGCCAATTAATTTAATCAAGTAGAGGTATCTATTAGTAACCTGCGATCCCAGCATAAAGAGTTCAGGTAAGCTTATTTGTTCCTCGGAAGTCCCCAGTAGCCTTTTTTCCCGCTTAACCTCTGAGTCAAACCAGTGAACTGCATGTTGCAGGTTAGCCACCAGATAGTAAAATTCTAAAAACGTTCCATGCCCCCTGTGTCCCATGTTTTTTTGTTGCATATTTAAACTGATTTGCTTCCGTTTAGTGGACCACAATAAATCTACTATAAGTCTATCCAACCTGTGGAAATATAGTTTGGGAATGTCATATATGGTGTTTTGCATTACATACAAACAGTGAGGCAGGAGTACCATTTTAATCAAGGCAGTCATACCCATTACCGTCAGAGGGAGGGCCTTCCAGAATGGGACTGAGGCATACACTCCAGTCAGGATCCTGCCCAGGTTTAGGTCCAAAAAAATTTGTTGATCTGATGCTAATTTTATACCCAAATAGCAATTCCCTTCCCAACACCAAGGGAGGGAGAGTTGTGGTAGGGATGAGGGATCTAGAGCCGCTAGTGTTCCGATTGGCATCATTTGTGATTTTTGGGTGTTCACTGATAGGCCAGAGGCCGCTGTAAATTCCAAGAGCGTTTTCTGCAGCACTGGGATCACTGTATCAGGTTCTCGCAGGTAAACCAAGATATCATCATCGTAGAGTCAGACCACATGAGTTAAACCTCCCACCACAATTCCCCAGTGATTTAATATATTTTGAATTAATGTCGCTAATTGTTTAGGCGCGAAAAGCAATGGGGATCCCTGTCTGGTGCCTTTTCAGAGCGGGAAAGAATCTGATACATGACCACCCATAAAATATAGGTCTGCTGGAGCGGAGTACAGATTTTTCACCCACTTTATATATTTGGACCCAAACCTAGCTTTTTCATCAGTTGCCAAAAGTAGTCCAACCTCACTGAATCAAAGGCTTGTTTCATGTCACGAAAAGCAAGCATGTGTGGGCTAGACTGAATTTCGGGTGCCTGCATATGAAAGAGTCTACAAACATTAGATGTTGTGCTCCCTTTAGAGATAAGTCTGGACTGGTCTTCTTGTATAAGTGTAGGTAAAAATGGGAGAAGTCGATGCGCCAACAGTCATTTTTTCCATTGACATAAGCATTGAAAGGGAAGATTGGATATTACCCGTCTATAAGTTTATCTGGCTTTGGTATTAACACTATCAGCGCTTCACGCATTGTGGCTGGGTTAGGGGTGGCCTATTAATATTTAAAAGCAGGGATTTTCACAAGTGAAAAAGGGTAATTTTTACAGGTTTGACAGCAGGTTTTAGGCTGCTGTAGTCAGTCTACACATGGTAGGCCTGAAGCCATTTTTTATAGGCAAAATGTATTGATTGTGTAGGAGATTAGGATCTGCTTCTTATAGTAACCCCCACTTTTTGCTGATGTTTCACTGTTTATGACTTAGTCTGGCTGTGATCCTGCTATACAGGACCTCAGCCAGCTGCTTTCTCCTCTAAATCAATTGCATGTACTTTAGGTACACCCCAGATTAGATTCTGGGGTACCCTTATAAGTCCCTGGTATATGGTATACTACATACCCAGGGCATAGGTACCCCGAAGGCCTCCCAGGGGTGCAGCATGTGATGTTAATAGATGGCTGGTCTGTAATAATAAATTGTTTGACACAAAATCACACTTTTTCTTGAATTACATTTGTTGCAAGTTTTAAATGAAAATGTGGTCTCCCTTATTTTGATAAAATTACTTTTAGAAAGTGTTAATATTGGTGTATTTATTGCATGTACCAAATTACTGGTAAATTGCACACTTGGCATGAACATTTTACCAAAGTAGCGATTGGCCTACATTTTTGTAGTTAAGTTTATTAGAAAGATTGTTGTTAATGATTTTAAAGTTACTTTTCTTTTTAGGAAAACAAAACGTTTTTTAAATATTAATCAATTACCTTTTGTTGTACTGCAGACATTTATCTGCTAAACCAGTATTTTACAAACTGTGGGAGCTGATTTTTGATGGGTCATGAAAGTTCAATCAATGCATAAAGATGCCTTAAAATTATGTATTTATCTTGTCAAATTGTGTCTGCTTCAAAGACAGAGGTTAGATGTCAGGCTATGTGTTCTGACAGATTACTGCTTATTCTTTTAACATTGTGTGTACAAACCGCTCTCACTTTCCAGTAGGAGAAAGGAAAGGAAAATAAATGATGTGGCAGTCTTACTGGGGTACAGATAGTGAATGGAAAGACTGTAGAATGCAATTTTTTGTAATACAAAACCTAATGTTAAATACCTGTTGTTAGACCTGTCAGTCCTTTGGGTGGCCCCTTTTAGTTAATTGTTTATTGTGTTCCCTTTTTGCCTCCTATCTCTTTTCTTTCTTTTTTTTGTCCACTGGAATTTTTGGCGTTGCCCTAGAGGGTTAGTGCTACCTTGCCTCTCTAACTTTTTGAGGCCTAGTGCCCTTATAAAATGGTGAACACAGAGACCTAAAATGTTGGCTTGTAACTGTCACATATTTTTACCTCAGGAACTGGCGCCATAGGAGTGTATGGGAAAAGCTCTAGAACCTTCCAGCTGGTTCTAGTAGCCAGTAGCCAGACTATAAAAGGCCAGAGTCAGGGCGGCCATTTTGGAGAGTGACCAGTGAGCTGTTGTTGAACCTGGTTGTTGGGAGGAGTGAGGCAGTAGCGTGGGAAGTAAGGCACTGAGGGGAGTTAGATTGACCTGTGGGCCAGCGACTTCTCCTGATTGATGTGACCCCCTATCTATCGACCAGGCCCTACCTTGGACACTTCCTCCAGTTTCCTACATCTTTTAAGGGCTCCTGAAAAGCTGTTCCTAAGTGATCTCTAGAGAGCTGCCAGCGGCTGAATTGAGGGGAATCGGAAGCGTCCGCCTTTCAAAGGACACTGAGGAAATCAGAACTAGTAGAATTCATCCTCGGGCAGACTGCAGCGTTGTGGGTAGCGGAGCTGAGACCCTGGTTAACAGGCCACTGAAGAAGTAAGCGGAGTAGCAGTCCCATCAGCGGGGAACCTCACTCACCGTGGGGGAGATCCTGGCGTGCTGTGTGGAGGACCCTTCGCGGAAGCTGTCGGCCCTTCTGCACCGGAGTGTACCTGCTGCGGAGTCCCTCTGCGGAGCTGGTGAGAAGAGAACCAGTGGGCGCAGCTGAGAAGCAGAGCGGTCGCTAAGGACCGCCGACAGCAGGATCGTGGTGTTGACGGAAGAGGCGGGGAGAAGCAGAAGGAGGCCGGCCATGGGCGGAGTCTGTCGTGCGTGAGGAGAACACTCCGGAAGATCCGACTGACGGCTCGTCATCCGGCGGTGATGAAACGACATCCGAACAGTGAGGCGAGCGAGTGCAGCGGGAAGGAGAAGCTTTCCCCGGTCCGTAGGTAGCAGTGCAGGCATAGGAATTGGAAGCTGACTGTCAGTACTACCAAAACCAAGTAAGCAGAGGAACTAGTCGGGTAGGAGGAGAGGCTCGAGCTCAGACCTGATTTCCTCGATTTTACCGAACTGCACAATGAACAGTGCTTGCTGAATACCTGACTGACTCACCCCAATCATTACCATCCCTGAGCAGACTCATCTTGTGAGAAAAGTCACTGATTATAGATAACTACCCACGGAAGGAGTTCCGGGTTGTAAAGCGGACTCAGGAGAGGGGAGGTGGGAAGGGATTGTATAAAGGAAACCTGTTCATATAGTATTTGGGCCTCGTAAACGTTACTGAATTACCATCTGCCAAGCGAGTGGGGTCATAGAGCAAACCTACTATCTGTGAACCCTGACCAAGTATTCTGTTTTCTTCCATCTAGATAATCAGCTGATTGAAACCATCTGCAAGTATAAAAGTGGGGGGAAAAAGGGATTGCTGAGTAACTGTATCCTCTAACTAATGCTGACCCTGTGTCCCCACGGGTAAGGTGCTTGTTGGTCTTGACATAAGAGGGCCTTATTCTTGCTGGTTATCCTATTTGAAGTGTGAAACCATTAAGGAGGAGAGTTAAGGTGTAGATGTTTTTGCTAAGACCCTCTCAACTGGGGAACAAAAAGTTTTGATTAATGCATTGAAAAGCCTTATGAAAGCCAATAATCGAATGTAGAAACATTTACTGTACTGAATGTATACATTGCTAAGACAAAGATATATTCTAAAGAATTTTATAAAGCAGCACGTATTTTTCTAAACTGGTGTAGTGTCATTTTTAGTGATTGGACGCTGATTTACTGTATGAGTGTGACACAAGCACAACACAATTGCTTTGGGGATAGGTCTTGCCACTCTGAGCTATGCTACCCTATGTAGACTAGTAACCCCTGGTCTAACACCTGTAAATGAGCTTTACACATTCAGTAGTTATGAAAGCACACATGAAGCACGCTTTTTAAAGTCTGTTTTATTATGCATATTGTCTTATAACAGTGTTTGAATTATTACAGCTGTCTCTTCGGGGATAATTGGGTATCTGGTTCAGATTACAGACTAAACCACAAGCCTTCCCCCAGCACCCATTCTGTATTTCGTCCCTGAGTTTACCCTTCTATGCCTCATCCATCCATGGTGACTCCACTGTACCTGCTGGCACCCGGGATTGCTACGCCGCAGTTCAGCCATTCTCCACCTTTCGCCAAGGTCCCAAAATCTTGGGGACTTTGTGGGCTTCCTCTAGCTTTGTATTAGTTCTTCAGCTTGTTGACACCAGTCCATATTGTCTACCCACTGTCTTGCTGTGGCACCTCAGCCATCCCAAGCAACGTACCACATGACTGGCAACCACCAGTGCCATATTGCACAGGAGGAGGGTGTACTGATTGAGGGTTAAGTCTCCGCATATGCTTAGCATCATTAGAGGGGAGGTACATATATTGGACTCACCCATCACCAGTGATTTTGAGATTTTATCCTCTTCTAGACGCGAGGGACACCCAGGCAGTCCCTGACTATGTGCATTAGCGTAGCATGTTAACACATCTCAAACATCTATCCGTAGGTATTCTCCCCATGGCAACAGCCGGGTCCTGCTATAGTAGGGTCTGTAGAACAATCTCAGCTGGATCAGTGGGAAGCTGGCACAGATTGCGACCTTACTGGGATACCTGCAGGTAACTCACCAGTCTTAGTCATACAGACTGCCCAGATTCTGCTCCCATTTCTCTCTCAGAGCCTTTAAAGGGGGTTGATTGTTGATAAGCAATGTGTGGTGTAAATGTGGGTCACTGCATGTTTAATCAGGGGGACACCCAGGGCCCTACATTCCAAGGCCTATCACATTCAACAAAATTTCTCGAAGCTGGAGGTATTGTAAGAACTGGCTACCAGCCAGCTGATAGTGCTTTTGTAGAGGCTGCAAAGGACATTAACCCCCCTTCAGCCCATATATCCCCTATTTTGGCGATATGTAGCATGCCACATTTCCCATGGCCTTCTATCTGTCGCAGTCCCTCTAATGCTGCTGTGTCCCACAGTAGTGTTTAAAAAAGGGATCTTGCATAGTTTTTGGATTTTCTTCCATGTCCTAATCGCCATTATGGTTTTGATTGGGATGGTTACAGGCTGTTTTCTGTGTATAAGTACCTTAGATAACCTATGGATCCATGCCCCTTCTCTTCTCCATTAGGGATGGTTTGCGTCAGCCTGGAAATGCCCGGCTGTGAACTATCAGCAATTGCATTGCCCAGTAATAGAAGCGCAGGTTCGGGAGAGCAATACCGCCCAGGTGCTTTTTCCAAGTCATAGTGGATAGAGCTATCTTCACCGTCCCTCCACACCATAACAACAACCTGCCTTCAGCCTCCTCCTCTGTGAATAGGCGGTCTGCTTCAAAATGTGAATTCTGCAACTTCTATTGAAGAAGTTTGCATGGTATATCTTTTCATAGAGTGCCTCTCTCCCCATCAGCGATAAGGGAACCCTGCACCATTGCCCTACGTCCAGTTTAGATTCTACCAGCATAGCTCCAAATTGTGTTCATTGAACAACTTTGAATCAGTGGTAAACATAAATTTCCTAGTGCTTAAAGTGTTTCCCCTCCCAGTTGAAGGGCACTGCTGTCCCTCTTTGGCTGCCAGTCCGTAATTGGGTATGCTATGCATTTTGTTCAGTTTATGTGAATGCCCGCAAAGTGTCCAAAAACCTTGAACATCTCAACAGTTCTCGGAATGGATGTCAGCGGCTCCGCCAGGTAAAACAAGATGTTCTCAGCATACAGTAAGATTATATCGAAGTCCCTCCGTAGTCTTCAGAGTAGAGCATCACAGCAAAACTAATTAGCCAGTGGATCCACTAATAAGGCAAAAGGCAGGGGGGATGAAGGGCTACTCTGATTGTAGCCCCTCCCTACTTTATACGTAAAACGTACTGTTGACCCAAACCCAGTCGGTTTTGTCTGGTATAGAAACCGAATCCAGGCAAAAAAGGAGAGGCTAAAGCCCAGCCGACTGAGCAGTTCCAAGAGATATTGCCACTCTAGGGAGTCAAATGCCTTCTTAACATCTAACGCCAGAAGCACGGTGGAGTCTTGCAGTCGTTCTCTCCATGCCAGACAACCCAATAAACACAGCAGGTTGGGCCCTGTGGACCTGTATGGACCTGTATAACAGACTGGTCTGATACGATCAAATCATCAATCACTTGCAGTAGGTGGTTTGCCAAGATATTGGCCAGTATTTTTGTTTCAATATTTGAGTGATCGTGGCATGTAAGAGGTGCGATCTACCTTCAGTTTTCAAGGTTTATGAATTCGGATAATGATCGCCTGCCAGAGATTGCATGGGAGCATTTCCCCAGCTCTTGATTCATGCAACATAGTACAAATTAGCTTCACCGGCCATGTCTTCACACATTTAAAGAACTCCGGAGAGAAACCTACAGGGCCTGGGGTCTTCCTACTCTTAAACTGAGTATGGGCCTCTGCTATCTCTCCCTCTTGCAGTTCCTCATCTAAACTTTTCCTGGTATCCCTCCCCAGCGGGTGATCGGGATGTTATTTATAAAGTTCTCTAAATCTCCCTGTGTTTAGTCCACTGTACAGGATGTTTACAACTTCCACAGGAATTGAGCTAAATATGAGAAATATTCCCTCCGGTCTACACAAGTGCCATCTTCAGCATGCACGTTGCACTCCTCTGTTTCTGTGCCAGCCAGATACACATTTTCCATTCTTTATTCCAGACTTGTATAAGCTACTCTGTTGTGCTCTACAGAGTGTCCTAGCCTTGTTATATTGAATGCTTTTATATTCCTCCTGAATCAGCGAAAGGCTGTACCGCCGCAAACTCGTCATCAGTGGAAAGTTGTCTGAAATCACCCGAGGCATATATGGTGCTCTGATACCTCCCTCCCTGTGTCACTGGTACTAGGAAGTAGTCCAGAATGGAGAGTGATTGAATGAATTTGGCGCAAAAGAGTACTGGTGGGTCTCTGGTTGTTTGGCATGCCATAAATTAATCTGCCACATTGCTTCCGTAAAGGACCGCAGCAGCACATCTTGTAGCCTTAACCTGCTTTTCACAATGCTATCCAGCTCCCCTTGCAGGGTGAACATTTTCTCCCCTCCCACTATCAAGAGAACATCAGGAAGTTCAGCTATCTAGTCTCCTAATTCTTCCAACCTTACTCCCTGCACAGCAGGGGAAGGTACCAAGAGGCCATTACCAGTTCCTCTCCATTTCATGTACACCTCACTGCCCCTTGAACCCAAAGGGTACGCCCATGCCTGCATCACCTGAAATGACAGGTATCTACAAACTAATGTTCCCTCAAACCCTCTGTGAAGCCTGCATGCACCAGTGTTTTAAATCTATCCCTCCCCTGAAAGATACAGTTGTTGCCCAACAAGTGGATCTCCTGTAAAAGAACCAAATCCGGGGACTGGCGTGTCAGGTACCTTGTTATCATCCCGCGGTTCACCTTATTACCCAGGCCCTTCACATTCTAAGAGAGTGGGTTCATGGACAGGCCGCCCCCCCCACCGCGTTTGCACCCCTCGACCTCTAGCGAGCACACTTGCTATCCAAAGCACTTCCTGTTGAAGATAAACTATGGTAAAAGACAGGCAAATAATGCCACTGTTTGACTTGGCATCATGTAACCCTTTCGGGAGTAAACCTTGCACAAGTTCTTCACACTAATCTCTCACAAAAAAATCTAAAAAAAGAATTTGCCACAGGAAAGATTTGCATCTTAATGTTCCTACTGAAGTAATGTGTATTATGTGTGTCATGAATGTCACCTTCTGCTATACTGAATGTTACAATCTGGTAGAGCTTCACAAATGACAAAATCGACTCTTTGCTACAGTAGGTCAAGATTATCAACATAATGCGATAGATATACACATACACATACATATATACACATACATATATACATACTGTGAGAGGTTGGCCTGGCATTTGCATTCAACTATTCTAGTGGGCACCTTGCACCAGTCCAAATGACCCCTATTGATGGTACATTTAAAGACAACCTATACAGAAAGCTATCCTAGTGTTAGCTGTGGAGAGCAGACTTCAGGCTAAGTCTTGAAGGAATGTAAAGCAGCTTGTTTTACCAGTCTATAATCTAATTAATGACCAAATTAAAGGAGAACCACACCAGGTATATATAAAAAATGGATCACTGACATAATATCAAATACACAAATATAGAATTACCAAAATATTGAAGAAAAAATATAGAATGCAAAAATATCGAATTCCTATCTACAAACAGGTAAGTACAAAAAAAGTGAATCAAAAATATTGTTTTAAAAAATATAGTTAGGAAAAATATCGAACTTTTTTAAAAGTCTTAAAATGTATTTAAAATTAATAAAAAAATAAATATACTTACTTAAAACATACTTAAAAAGACTTAAATAACCTTAAAATTAATACATAATTAATTTAAGTTAAACAAAACATACAATTTTAATACACACATATATATATATAACGAAGGAGTGTTCCACTCCGAAACGCGTAGGACGTTGTGTCTGCAATAAACCTGCACTTGAATAGAGGCCACGGCTCCTGTGTGATTCCTTTTTGACCAATCTTGGAAGGATTGCGCCGGATTGTACGTGTGAAAAAAAAGAAAAATATATATATATATATATATATATATATATTCACTGAAAAAACCATAGGTTTTACACACGTTATAGTTAGGAAGTAGCATTTGAAAAACCTATGAAATTCACTGAAAAAACCATTGGTTTTACACACGTTATAGTTAGGAAGTAGCATTTGAAAAACCTATGAAATTCACTGAAAAAACCATAGGTTTGACACCAGTTATAGTTAGCTGGAAATTTTACTGATATAAAACCAATGAAATTCCATGTTATAGTTAGTTGGACTCACTATAACTTGCGCGTGTAATGCACTGCTGATGACGTCACATATTACATTACTCATGACATGGTCAGTGACATCACTCATGACATCACTGATGACATCATCCTTGTGACAGAGTGACAGATATCATTTCAGTGTAATGTAACCCTTGAAACACATATTCAAAAATAGAAACTAACATTTTCAAAAAAATGGAGATACCTATACCAGTTACAACAACCAATTCAGTAATTCCAACATTTATATACACATCCACTAATTCACTAACAGTTCTATATAGTCACTCGTATATATGCTTACTGAATATATATAGTGATACAGCTATACATCCTATTATATACCGACAGACATCCAAAAGTAAATCACACACATATTCACACTTGGAAATAAACTAATAAACATCCATTTATTTACATAAACAGATATACACACAGTAACACCTTACTTCTAAGTAAACTTTCACTTACTTACTCTTTTAAACAATCACTTATAGAAACACATACTTATTTAAACAGGAACTCTTTCAATCTCTCACTGTCACATATACTCAGTTATATATATCAATACTTACATAAACTACATTAAAACATATGTGGTTACTAATAAACACACTAGTGAAGCAGGTATTCACTCACTGACACACACATATACACACTCAGCCATCCATACAGTCCTGCACATCCATTAAGACACTTATTTAAACATTTATTTTTCCATCAACCTCTACATATACATATATAAAACATATTTATTTTTTAAAAAGACACACATTCACTGAATAGTGTCATCAGTGATGTCATCAGCAGTGCATTACACACGCAAGTTATAGTGAGTCCAACTAACTATAACGTGGAATTTCATTGGTTTTATATCAGTAAAATTTCCAGCTAACTATAACTGGTGTCAAACCTATGGTTTTTTCAGTGAATTTCATAGGTTTTTCAAATGCTACTTCCTAACTATAACGTGTGTAAAACCAATGGTTTTTTCAGTGAATTTCATAGGTTTTTCAAATGCTACTTCCTAACTATAACGTGTGTAAAACCTATGGTTTTTTCAGTGAATTTCATAGGTTTTTTGAATGCTAGTTCCTAAGTATGAAGCATATACCTGAAATAAATATCGACATACCAATCTTACGTGCACAACCGAGTGCACGCACCCACCTATTTATTTCATGAAGCTTTCCAATTTAAACCTAATGAATTTCTTCATAGACCAATGAAAAAACTTATAGTACGTTAAAGACACTGAACCTAGGCTTTTTTTCTCCTATAAACTTTTTAATTAAATGGAGCCGAATTTTTTTTAATCATTCGTGCGTGACTGATTGTACACACCTTAATATTTATTTTGAATATAACAGATTTATAATTTATTAATTGTATACTTAAATCGAGCTGTAAAAATATGTGAAATCCGTATGTATTTGAATTCACTTCTTTTCACTTTTTAAACTTCAGTAAAGAACATCGCTACTTCCAAATCACGTTCGTAACTAGATAGTGTCACCGCCTACACGTCCTAAGAAGCGCATGTAAAGTCATGTGACTTGAAAACAAGACTTCCAATTGGTTCTTAGTAGTTTCTGTTCTGATATTTACATGAAGCACTCCACCCACTTTTCTCACAATTTCTTTCTACTCTGAAGAGACAACAACGTCGAGCATCTTCCGGAAAAGTTTGCTGAAATGGCTGCTGTAGGAGAGTAGGGTCTGCTATCCTATGGTCACCCCAAATTTTTGCTTTTTGCTTCACTGGTTTCTGACTTAATGTGGCTGTGGGCCTGCTAATCAGACCCACAGCCTGCTGTTCTCTCTCTAAATTGATGCCAATGCACTCTAGGTGCATTACGAATTGGAACTGGTTCACCTTATGAGCCCCTGTAATAGTGCACCCTAGGTGCCCAGGGCATAGGTGTATCCAAGGCCTACCAGGGGCTGCAGCACGTATTGTGCCACCCCTGGCCTGGCCTCCATCTTTGACACAACTGGCTGAACACTCAGCTGGGGTAAGTCGGTGTAACCACCTCTTACTTAGGTACAGTATGCCTGTGCCTAACCCTAAACTGGACACATATGTTCCTATCAGCCACTCCTATGGAAGGCCTCATCAATCCTGGAGGCAGAGTGCTTGGAAATATGTGAGATGGTGCTCTAGCATGAGCTGAGCCTGTCTGCAGCTGTCGGGAACCACTCCCTAAGCTGTTCCGGGATATTGCCATACCATATACTCTTAAGTGCATTATAATCCTCGCGGTTAAATGCTATCTTTGGTTTGGCTTTATCAAAACATGTCGAGTAAGGTGTCATACGAATTGGAATACTATCCCCTCGCCAGTTCTGGCGACGGGGATAGCATTCCACCCTTCTAGAGGGACACGACATGTGTGTAGCCTTAACCCCGGTTAAAGTTAAACAGAGCCTCAGCTCCACAAAATGGACGCTGCCACCACAGACACAAGTCTGGCCTCCTGCTGCTGACCGAAACTCGGCAGATGGTGGCCTGGACAAAGGGTTTCCTGCCTTGGGAGGTGCGAGCACCACCCCAGACAGGATTTTGTGTATTAGGTAGGACAGGGCTGAAAAGAATCAGACATGCCCGGGGCACACAAGGTGTCCCCGTGCATAGGCCAGCCCAAACCGGTTCTGGGGCCTTCCAGCCCCAGTCCTGGCGCGGAGCTGGACAAAGGAAAGGGGGTGTAACCGCCCCCCTTCCTGGTTCCTCCCAGAGGAGGGACCTAGTAGGTGATCCACCCCCTAGATTGGAATAAGAGGGGGAGCAGTGCCATTGCACAGCAGATCATCCCGAAATCAACTTAAACTAAGAAGAAGACTGGACTTCGACATTCTGCTGCACAGAAGACTGAAGAAGAATCTCCCTTGTGGCCAAGGAGTGACCACCCTGTGAACACAGGTACCAACCAGCAACTCGACGTCTGCTTTGCCGCCGCCTCCCGCCGGAGCCCGAGCCCAGAGCCCGACAAGAACCAGATTCCCAGACCTCTCAGAGCCCGATCCACAGTCCCTGCAAAGAAGGGACCCGTGGAGGCACCGAGTGACGTGGGACCGGACCTCTTGGAAGACATTCGTAAAGCTGACTGCGCAGCTTCTGAGGCATCCTCGACGTTGTGCTTTGGGGACTGAGAACCCCCACCACCGAGCAGCCCTTGCACCGAAGATCAGCCCCCCAGCATCTCCACGATCTGCGTGGGGCCCTTTTGCACTGTGCCACTCGACGCGCCATCCCGGCCACTAGCCACGCGGCCAGCGGCCATCTTGGCGACGAACCCGAAGATTTAAACAGCAGGTCTGGTTGCTCCAGACCTACCCAAGCTCCTGTAAAAAGGAGCACCCGCTCTGACCTTGCTGGTCCGAGTGAACAGCATCTTTCAACTTCCGCGTGGCTTGCATTTGCCAAGGCCTGTTTGCTCCGATCAGGTCGCCGACACCGCCAACAGCGAGAAGCCTACGTGGGACAGCTCGTGACCGACTCCTGGACGTCCTCGACCCCGGGTATCCACGTGGCTGCAGAAAGAAGCTACCCGACAACGCCTGTTTGCACCCGACATCACCTGGTTCCACTCTGGTTCCACGGCAGTCACTGGCTAGTGACTTTGAACACTGTCCCCTCTGCTTTCAGGTCTTCACATCTTCAGATCCACCCTTGGATCCACCGGAACTCTTCTCATCGAGCCGCCTGCAGCATCTCCAGCTCCAAGCACCATCGACCAGCGTGACGAAACCCGACACATCTTCGACCCTGTGCACCCGCTTCCTGTGGGTGAGGTAACTCAGCTCCGCCGGTGCTCCTGCACTGGTACACATCCCAAGGGCCTGTGTTTTAAGTTTCAGCTCCGTAGGTCACTCGGAAGGTTCCTAACTTTCTAACTTTGTGCTTTTTACGCACCATAGACTTTGTATTGAGAAGTGCGTGCACTTTGAACACTGCACCCGAGTCCCGTGGGCCTTTCCCGACTTAGTTAACTCCAGTCTCGAATAGCTCCAGCGATTCCCAAGGCCCTAGGCCTCTTCACTTTCCTCCTGGTATCTCTTATACCACTTATTTAGTATATGGTTTAGGTGGCCCCTAGGGCTCATCCATATTGTGCAACTTTTGTGTATTTTAAACTGTCTTGTGATTTTACGCTTGTGCTTCTGTGCTCATAAAGAGTCCAGGGGATTTTAATAGTTAATAAATCAACATATATTTTCAATATATATCTGTGTGGTGTCCCTTTCATTTGGTATTCAAGGGGGTTGTGTGTGGTATAACAGCTGGCTTCACATGCCTTTCAGAGTTTAGCCTAAGACTGCTTTGTCCACGTTACCACTAGGATAACTGGTCTACAAGGTTGAATTACAACCATCATCATAAGGGTTGCTTGGCATGGTACAAAGTGATCACTAGAACTAGTGAGCATTATATACCAGGCCAACTTCTCACATTGGTGAGCAGCGGATTGGGATCTGAGCTTGCTGTTGTTTTACCATTACAATCTTTGAGATTATCATTTGAAAGATCATACAGGTACCTGCTAGGTACATATAAAACAAGACTAGTATACTTAAGTTCTACTGAACTTAGTTGTTGTAGAGCAAAGGGAGTAGCACACCCTAGCTACAACTACTAGATAGGTTTAGTAGGTAAACACCAGTGTAGGTAGATTGCAACACATCCACCCACACTAGAGCAATGTCTGGAACAGAGGGGTCCAGTGGACTTACTCCTGTTGAGAGTGACCCTCCAAGGGCACCATCCCAGTTTGCTATTTTTCCTTTTAAGGAATTAAGACAGCTTTGTGTCTTAAGGGGTCTGAAGACAGGGCCTACCCCTACTACAGACCACCTAAGAGAGCTCTTGGATCAGTCTGAGGCTCTAAAGACCTCTAAAGCAAACCCCACAGGGAATGCTGAAGGAGGCCATCCTTCAGAGGATGACACTGTAGACACCCCTACCCCTATCATCCTAGTAGATGAGGAAGCCTCCACCACTGGAGCTCCTCAGGTAGATGAAGAGGAAGAAGAAGAAGAGGAGGAGGAGGTGGAAAGCAGTGAGTCAGATGATGACAGAGATAGTCAGGTGCTGGTCAGTAGACTGAACCAGGCTAACTTAAGTCAACTTGGGAATGAATCAGGTAACAACCCATTCAGACCCCCAGGTGGACTTAACCAGGGCCATAGGAGGAGAAGGCATCACTCAGGTGAATCCAACACCTCCCATGTCTCTAGAGGCTCTCATGGTCACTCCAGAAAGGAGATGACTAGCCCTCAGAGAAGGGAACATGAGGCCAAGATGAGAGAGGCTGAGCTTAGGATCCAGAGGCAAGAGTTAGAGGTTGCCCTGGCTAAGGAGAAACTTGCTAGAGCAAGACAGCCTAGAGAGAGTGGGGTAATAGAACCCACTGGTGGCAGCAATATCCACAAGGATAAAGACAGGTCTTTTGATAATAGAAACCTGAGTAAGATTGTGCCCCCCTACAAAGCTGGGGATGACATCCATAAATGGATTACTGCAATGGAGAGAGCCTGCAGAGTACAGCAGATCCCTCAGGAGCAGTGGGCAGCAATCTTGTGGCTCTCCTTTGAAGGTAGAGGCCGAGACAGACTCCTCACAGTTAGTGATGGGGATTCTAGAAACTACCTGGTCCTGAAGAGTGCTCTGATTGATGGGTTAGGCTTAACCACTGAACAGTACAGGTTAATGTTCAGAGATACCCAGAAGACACAGACTCAGGACTGGTCTGAATTTGTTGAGTGTGCCACTAAGGCTCTGGAGGGATGGTTGCTGGGAAGCAAGGTTACAGACTATGAAGGATTGTACAATTTGCTGATGAGAGAACAAATTTTAAATAATTGTCAGAACCAGCAGTTGCATCAACATTTGGTTGACTCAGATTTGACCTCTCCCCAAGAATTGGGAAAGAGGGCAGATAAATGGGTAAGAACCAGAGTTAAGCAAAAGAACCAGAACCAGAACCAGGGTGGTGACCAGAAGAAAACAGACCAGAAGGGTGGGGAGCAGAAAGCTAAAGACCAGAAGTCTTCAACAGGGCCCCAAACTGAGACAGAGGGTGGGTCCCAAACTTCCAAGAAGAAGAAGAAAGAAGGTCAGAAGAAACCCTGGTGTAAAACTTGTAAGAACACCTCTCACTGGACAAGTGAGTGTAAAAAGGGTGGAGCCCCCAACACTGCAGCCCCTAAGGCACCTGCACCCACTAGTACAGTTAGCAGTGTTGGTCCTCAAGCCAAGGGTTTAGTGGGAATCACTTTGGGAACTGAAGGAGATTCTGACCTAGTCAGAACCCTTACACAGGCTGTTCTGGTTTGTGAAGGGGACATAGATTTGACCCCTGACATAAGTCCCAGTAACCTGGGCAAATACAGACAGACACCTTTGATTAACAACAAAGTGGCTCAAGCTTACAGGGACACATGTGCCAGTGTCACTATGGTGACACCTAACTTTGTGGACCCTGGACAATACATGCCAGGCGATGATTACCTGGTGACCAATGCCAGCAATGTCACTACTACACATAGTGTGGCACTTGTTAACTTTTCCTGGGGAGGGGTAACTGGCCTAAAGAAAGTTGTGGTTAGTGCTGATCTCCCAGTAGAATGTTTGTTGGGCAATGACCTGGAGAACTCTCTATGGTCAGAAGTTGAGTACAGGACTCATGCAGAGATGTTAGGGATATCATCACATGTCCTTGCTGTGACCAGGTCACAGGCCAAAAAGTGCCTCTCTGAACCTCAGGTCTTGGATCCTGGAACAATGGACCAAGTACCTCCCAAGAAGAAGAACAGGAGGGTTAAGGCTGTGCCTTCCCAACTGCCTACAAGTGAGGATCAGGCTTCACAGGAAACTGATCTAGAGACCCCTGAAGGAACTGTCCCTGAAGAACTTGAACCTGATCAGGTTGAGTTTCTGGGGACAGGGGGACCTTCTAGGGCAGACTTGGGGCAGGCTCAGTTAACCTGTCCTTCTCTTGAACCCCTCAGACAGCAGGCTGCTGCTGAGGCTGCTGGGAATGCTCAAGGTGCCCATAAAGTATATTGGGACGATGGACTCCTTTATTCAGAGGCTAGAGACCCCAAGCCTGGTGCTACCAGGAGGTTGGTTATACCTCTGCAATTTAGGGGCTTCCTACTCACCTTGGCCCATGATATTCCTTTAGCAGGACACCTAGGCCAGAACAAGACTTGGGACAGGCTTGTCCCTCACTTTCACTGGCCTCACATGTCTGAAGACACCAAGGAGTTTTGTCGCTCCTGTGAAACCTGCCAAGCCAGTGGTAAAGCAGGTGGAACAACAAAGGCCCCCCTGATACCACTACCTGTGGTGGGGGTTCCCTTTGAGAGAGTGGGGATTGATATTGTTGGTCCAATGGATCCCCCTACAGCATCTGGGCACAGATTCATACTGGTGGTAGTGGATCATGCCACCAGGTACCCAGAGGCAATTCCCCTTAGGACCACAACAGCTCCTGTTGTGGCCAGGGCCTTACTTGGAGTTTTCTCCAGAGTGGGGTTTCCTAAGGAGGTAATATCAGATAGAGGTACCAACTTCATGTCTGGATATTTGACAGCTATGTGGAAGGAATGTGGTGTAAACTACAAGTTCACCACTCCTTATCACCCACAATGCAATGGGCTTGTTGAGAGATTTAACAAGACCCTAAAGGGCATGATTAAAGGATTACCTGAAAAGCTCAGGCGAAGATGGGACATCCTTCTGCCCTGCCTTTTGTTCGCTTACAGAGAGGTCCCTCAAAAGGGGGTTGGCTTCAGCCCCTTTGAATTGTTGTTTGGGCACCCTGTAAGAGGACCCCTGTGTCTTGTGAAGGAAGGATGGGAGTTACCTCTCAAAAAGCCTAAACAGGACATAGTGGACTATGTACTTGGTCTCCGCTCCAGGATGGCAGAGTACATGGAAAAGGCATCCAAAAACCTTGAGGCTAGCCAAGAATTACAAAAAGCTTGGCATGACCAAAAGGCTGTCCTTGTTGAATTTCAGCCTGGACAGAAGGTATGGGTGTTGGAGCCAGTGGCCCCAGCAGCACTCCAAGACAAATGGTCTGGACCCCATACCATTCTGGAAAAGAAGGGAGAGGTTACCTACTTGGTGGACCTAGGAACTCCCAGGAGCCCCCACAGGGTGCTCCATGTGAACAGATTGAAGGCATATGTCAGCAGGGCAGACATGGGCTTGCTCATGGCTACAGATGAGGGACAGGAGGAAGAGAGTGACCCTCTCCCAGACCTGCTCACTCAGAACCCTGAGGATGGCTCAGTTGATGGTGTGGCCTTAGGTGGCAGCCTCACTGAACATCAGCAACATGACTGCAGACAAGTTCTACAGGCATACAGGCATATGTTCTCATTGACACCCAGTCAGACTAACTGGTGTACACATGTGGTGGACACTGGTGACAGTCTTCCTGTAAAGAGCAAAATTTACAGGCAACCTGACCACGTCAGGGACTGTATAAAGACTGAGGTGCAAAAGATGCTGGAATTAGGTGTCATTGAGCCTTCAGAGAGCCCCTGGGCTAGCCCAGTGGTTCTGGTCCCCAAACCTCACACCAAAGATGGCAAGAGAGAGATGAGGTTCTGTGTGGATTACAGAGGACTCAATGCTGTCACCAGGACAGATGCACACCCTATTCCAAGGGCAGATGAGCTCATTGACAAGTTGGCTTCTGCCAAATATTTGAGCACATTTGACTTGACAGCTGGCTACTGGCAAATCAGGTTAGCTGAGGAGTCTAAAGCCAAGACAGCATTTTCTACCCCTAGTGGGCATTATCAGTTTGTGGTGATGCCCTTTGGTTTGAAAAATGCACCTGCCACCTTCCAAAGGTTGGTGAACCAAGTCCTCACTGGGTTGGATGACTTTTGTGCAGCTTATCTGGACGATATTGCTGTCTTTAGCTCCACCTGGGAGGATCACCTGATCCACCTGAAGGAAGTGCTTGAGGCTCTGCAGAAGGCAGGCCTCACTATCAAGGCAACAAAGTGCCAGATAGGGCAGAGCAAGGTTGTATACCTGGGCCACCTTGTAGGTGGAGGCCAAGTTCAACCACTGGAGAGTAAGATCCAGACCATCAAGGACTGGTCCCCTCCAACTACCCAGACTCAGGTCAGAGCTTTCTTGGGCCTGACTGGGTACTACAGGAAGTTTGTTAAGAACTATGGGTCCATTGTGACTCCTCTTAATGATCTGACATCCAAGAAGATGCCCAAAAAGGTTCAGTGGACAGAAATCTGTCAAAAGGCATTTGATGACCTGAAGAAGGCCATGTGCTCTGCACCTATCCTGAAGAGTCCTGACTACTCAAGAGAGTTCATTGTCCAAACAGATGCTTCTGAGTTGGGAGTGGGAGCAGTGCTTTCACAGCTTAATGTAGATGGCCAGGACCAGCCCATTGCTTTCATTAGCAGAAGGCTGACCCCCAGAGAGAAACGTTGGTCAGCTATAGAGAGGGAGGCCTTTGCTGTGGTGTGGGCCCTGAAGAAGTTGAGACCATACTTATTTGGCACTCACTTCAAGATTCAGACCGACCATAAGCCCCTCCTATGGCTTAATCAGATGAAGGGTGAAAACCCCAAACTACTCAGGTGGTCCATTTCCCTACAGGGGATGGACTTTACAGTGGAGCACCGCCCAGGGACTGACCATGGCAACGCAGATGGTCTCTCCAGGTACTTCCACTTAGAACATGAAGACACAACTGGTCAAGGTTAGTCTAATGTCCCTGCGTTTGGGGGGGGGTTATGTAGGAGAGTAGGGTCTGCTATCCTATGGTCACCCCAAATTTTTGCTTTTTGCTTCACTGGTTTCTGACTTAATGTGGCTGTGGGCCTGCTAATCAGACCCACAGCCTGCTGTTCTCTCTCTAAATTGATGCCAATGCACTCTAGGTGCATTACGAATTGGAACTGGTTCACCTTATGAGCCCCTGTAATAGTGCACCCTAGGTGCCCAGGGCATAGGTGTATCCAAGGCCTACCAGGGGCTGCAGCACGTATTGTGCCACCCCTGGCCTGGCCTCCATCTTTGACACAACTGGCTGAACACTCAGCTGGGGTAAGTCGGTGTAACCACCTCTTACTTAGGTACAGTATGCCTGTGCCTAACCCTAAACTGGACACATATGTTCCTATCAGCCACTCCTATGGAAGGCCTCATCAATCCTGGAGGCAGAGTGCTTGGAAATATGTGAGATGGTGCTCTAGCATGAGCTGAGCCTGTCTGCAGCTGTCGGGAACCACTCCCTAAGCTGTTCCGGGATATTGCCATACCATATACTCTTAAGTGCATTATAATCCTCGCGGTTAAATGCTATCTTTGGTTTGGCTTTATCAAAACATGTCGAGTAAGGTGTCATACGAATTGGAATACTATCCCCTCGCCAGTTCTGGCGACGGGGATAGCATTCCACCCTTCTAGAGGGACACGACATGTGTGTAGCCTTAACCCCGGTTAAAGTTAAACAGAGCCTCAGCTCCACAAAATGGACGCTGCCACCACAGACACAAGTCTGGCCTCCTGCTGCTGACCGAAACTCGGCAGATGGTGGCCTGGACAAAGGGTTTCCTGCCTTGGGAGGTGCGAGCACCACCCCAGACAGGATTTTGTGTATTAGGTAGGACAGGGCTGAAAAGAATCAGACATGCCCGGGGCACACAAGGTGTCCCCGTGCATAGGCCAGCCCAAACCGGTTCTGGGGCCTTCCAGCCCCAGTCCTGGCGCGGAGCTGGACAAAGGAAAGGGGGTGTAACCGCCCCCCTTCCTGGTTCCTCCCAGAGGAGGGACCTAGTAGGTGATCCACCCCCTAGATTGGAATAAGAGGGGGAGCAGTGCCATTGCACAGCAGATCATCCCGAAATCAACTTAAACTAAGAAGAAGACTGGACTTCGACATTCTGCTGCACAGAAGACTGAAGAAGAATCTCCCTTGTGGCCAAGGAGTGACCACCCTGTGAACACAGGTACCAACCAGCAACTCGACGTCTGCTTTGCCGCCGCCTCCCGCCGGAGCCCGAGCCCAGAGCCCGACAAGAACCAGATTCCCAGACCTCTCAGAGCCCGATCCACAGTCCCTGCAAAGAAGGGACCCGTGGAGGCACCGAGTGACGTGGGACCGGACCTCTTGGAAGACATTCGTAAAGCTGACTGCGCAGCTTCTGAGGCATCCTCGACGTTGTGCTTTGGGGACTGAGAACCCCCACCACCGAGCAGCCCTTGCACCGAAGATCAGCCCCCCAGCATCTCCACGATCTGCGTGGGGCCCTTTTGCACTGTGCCACTCGACGCGCCATCCCGGCCACTAGCCACGCGGCCAGCGGCCATCTTGGCGACGAACCCGAAGATTTAAACAGCAGGTCTGGTTGCTCCAGACCTACCCAAGCTCCTGTAAAAAGGAGCACCCGCTCTGACCTTGCTGGTCCGAGTGAACAGCATCTTTCAACTTCCGCGTGGCTTGCATTTGCCAAGGCCTGTTTGCTCCGATCAGGTCGCCGACACCGCCAACAGCGAGAAGCCTACGTGGGACAGCTCGTGACCGACTCCTGGACGTCCTCGACCCCGGGTATCCACGTGGCTGCAGAAAGAAGCTACCCGACAACGCCTGTTTGCACCCGACATCACCTGGTTCCACTCTGGTTCCACGGCAGTCACTGGCTAGTGACTTTGAACACTGTCCCCTCTGCTTTCAGGTCTTCACATCTTCAGATCCACCCTTGGATCCACCGGAACTCTTCTCATCGAGCCGCCTGCAGCATCTCCAGCTCCAAGCACCATCGACCAGCGTGACGAAACCCGACACATCTTCGACCCTGTGCACCCGCTTCCTGTGGGTGAGGTAACTCAGCTCCGCCGGTGCTCCTGCACTGGTACACATCCCAAGGGCCTGTGTTTTAAGTTTCAGCTCCGTAGGTCACTCGGAAGGTTCCTAACTTTCTAACTTTGTGCTTTTTACGCACCATAGACTTTGTATTGAGAAGTGCGTGCACTTTGAACACTGCACCCGAGTCCCGTGGGCCTTTCCCGACTTAGTTAACTCCAGTCTCGAATAGCTCCAGCGATTCCCAAGGCCCTAGGCCTCTTCACTTTCCTCCTGGTATCTCTTATACCACTTATTTAGTATATGGTTTAGGTGGCCCCTAGGGCTCATCCATATTGTGCAACTTTTGTGTATTTTAAACTGTCTTGTGATTTTACGCTTGTGCTTCTGTGCTCATAAAGAGTCCAGGGGATTTTAATAGTTAATAAATCAACATATATTTTCAATATATATCTGTGTGGTGTCCCTTTCATTTGGTATTCAAGGGGGTTGTGTGTGGTATAACAGCTGGCTTCACATGCCTTTCAGAGTTTAGCCTAAGACTGCTTTGTCCACGTTACCACTAGGATAACTGGTCTACAAGGTTGAATTACAACCATCATCATAAGGGTTGCTTGGCATGGTACAAAGTGATCACTAGAACTAGTGAGCATTATATACCAGGCCAACTTCTCACAGCTGCCGTTCTACATTCATCTTCCGAATCAGAAGGAAATGAGCGACCACCGTTAAGAAGAAAAAAGGAATCGTTCATTTGGCAATTTTTTACTTATCCTGAAGATCAAAAGAAAGTGAATGCGCCAAAAGTAACCTGCACGATATGCAATTCGGAGCTCTCAAGGGGAAATCCACATAGAAAATATTCGTTTTCTATACACACCATGCTGCGGCATGTAAAACAAAGGCACCCTGAGCATTATGCAAAAGCATCGACAAGAGCCCTGGCAACGCTATTACCATCAGAGGTGGCCAGCACATCTTCTGGTGGAGGACCTGTATCTCCATCGAGTGCTGAGATGGACTTGAGACCATATCTTGCGAAGGTACACATGAAATGCAACCAGTGTGCTGAAATTCTTTTGTATGGAGAGCAGAGCCTTGTTCTTATTAAACTCAAAATTGAAAGTCATAAATGCCCCAAGAAAAAATACATTTCTTCACTTCATTTTCATAGTATTACATATTGAAAAATGTAGTACAAACTCTAAGAAATCGAAAGCATCATAACACTTGTTTCCCAAAAAAAAAAGTTATTTTCAGAACTAACTATTTCTACCAAAACATGCTCCAAGAGCATCTTATGACATATTTTTTCGCCGCTTCATTGTAGTGCGCGACCGGGTGCACGCACCCACCTGAGACTTGCATGGAAGTCATGTGACTTCAAAACAACACTTCTAGCTGATATTTTCTCGCCGCTTTCATTTTGTGCACGACCGGGTGCGCGCACCCACCTATCACGTACAGGCGTAGAGACACGCATGTGCAGTCATGTGACTTTAAAAGAACACTTCCAATTGGTTCTTACTAGTTTCTATTCTGCAATTTACACGGAACACTCCACCCACTTCCCTAGAAAACTAGTTTATCGAAAAACTTTTAAAGCCTCCCCTTATGAAACATTCGACATCGTTCACATAGCAGTGTAGTAAATAGCACTAGATACACTCCGTCCCTTAATTATAAAAGACTTATCAGTATGTGAGAAAAACTTTTGTTTTCACGTCATAATGTGAAATGCTGAGCCTGTTACCGATTTTTTTTTCACATATGTTACTATTCTCCTTCGACCACTAACACCATAGAAAATACCACCAATAGCGGTGATATTTTGTACACCGACAACGGGCGATTTCTATCGCTTAGAACCCTTGCTATTATAAAGTTTTATTTCCGAAGTCTCTGATCTCCAACTGTGGAACGTGACTCCCCTGTGTATCGTAATGAGGTGCTAAGAGCAGCACGTACACTATACTGCGACTAAGCATCCATAAATTCCACGGACATTTCTACCCTGCTATCTGCAATTATAAACATCAAAAGGAGCTACGCTGCCCCCCTTAGAGAGGCCTCACTCCCACTGCTACAAAGGCTTGGCAGTCGCCAAGATACACAAAAACAGCGTCTCGGATCCATTGAACTTCTGTGACGATCTCAATGAAAATAAGCACTAAACAATATTCAAGTATGTAGTATTCCTTCTACTTGGTTAGAGACTAGGGGGCATATTATCAAGGGGGTTTATCACCCACCGCTTTTTTGGCTTTAAAAGCCAAGAAAGCGGAGATAAAATTATCTCCCTATTACCAAGCTGTCGCTAGCACCAATTAGTGACAACTAATAGGAGATAGCAACCATCTTGGCCCCGCTTTACATGTCGGTGATATTTATCACTAATGACATGCAAAGTGTGTATGCCAAAATCTTAGCCACTGCAAACAGTCCCTAACATCGCTATCTCCTATTACCAACTTTTGGAGATATTCGCGCTAAGCGCAAATATCTCCGAAAGCTAACACCTGCCCTGAGCAGTTCTTAGCCATGTTATCCAATGGGAGGTGGATAACATGGCTAAGAGCATTTGCTCGATAATTCATGAATATCGCTGACTATTCATGCATTGCGGCCGTTTTTTATCGCATTTGCGATAAACCTTGCTAATAGCAAGGTTTATCTGCGATAAAAATCGCCGATGTGCAGCGATAATTTTTGTCTCTAAACAAGTTAGAGACAAAAATTATCGCTAGTTGTTGATAATATGCCCCTAAACATTTACCGCAGCGCTGCAGCGATTTCTTCCGCAAATAAACCTTGGTATTAATGAGGTTTAACGCAAATGCGGTAAAAAACGTTGCAAAGCATAAGTATCACAAAAAAATCAGGATTATTCATAGATAGCGACCTAATGCTATTAGCCATGTTATCCACCCCCCATTGGATAACATAGCTAAGAACTACTCAGGGCAAGTCTTAGCTTTTAGAAATATTCCTGCTTAGCGCAAATATCTCCAAAAGCTAGTAATAAAATATAACGATGTTAAAGACTATTTTTAGTCGCTAACATCTTGGCAAGCCCACTTTGTATCTCATTAGATATAAATGCAACTGACATGCAAAGTGCGGCCCAAAATGTTCACTATCTTCTACTAAGTGTTGCTAACTGGTGTTAGCAGCAGCTAGGTAATAGAGAGATAATTTTATCTCTGCTTTCTTGACGTTTAAAGTTAAAAAAACACAGATAAACACCTTTCATAATATACCTCTATATTCAAATTGAAGTAGGCGTAGGTCTTCACGCAGCAATCACATGTACAGTTTTGAAAGAATATGGCCCAGAAAGTCACTGAGTAAAATCTCATAAATGACAGTCAACCAATTTCAATACGTATTAGTTCAGAAGAACAGTTCTTTATGATACAGGGCTCTAGAATGACAGACATATCTCGTCTTTATAAAAACCCTTCAGGTTTTTTTAACAGCTGTTAAATGGTTCCATACTCATCACAAACCTGCTCCATCGTGAACATTGCCTGATCTGTCCTCAGGACGAACAACATTTGTGATGAACTTGCCGCTATACATGCAAAACACTAACATTGTGCTTCCTTAACACGTTCTATTCACTAAGCAGAACCATGACGAAACCACTCTATCATAAACATATCTGAACCATGGCTCATAAAAGGAGTACCTCAATCATGACCATGCAAGTCCCACTAAGCCCCCCAGCCCCCTAATCTTGAGTCAAAATTGGAACTACAACACAGGATTTAAAGTCCTCCAAAGAACACCATGTAACATTTAATACCATATACACCATCGTTTTCATATATCACTTTTCCTAAACTCACTCAGTGAAATATCGCTCATTTTATTTAATCACTTTTAAACCATACCTTCTAACAATGCACCCAATCCTATGTGGAAGTGTTCAATATAAAAGATGACATTTTTTTAAGAAGGATAGAGAAATAAATAACACAATGTTGTAAAAATTTCTTTATTATATATACTTACCTAATAAAAAGAAAAAAAAATGAAATGTCTTATAAAAACGTAGCACCTGTGGAACGAAATTAAAAATAAAATTATAAAGTATATTATTTATAGAAAAAACAATACGAAACAATAAGACAGATGCAAACAAAACTGTCAGATACTATTAATTAAACTTATCTTATAAATATAATATCTGTGGAGGAGAGTAAAAAAAATCTGTTATAATACATATTTCTGAATGCAATGTAGCAAAATAAGTAAACAAACTATATTAAATGATTTATTTTTGCTGTCCTCAGAAAACATTGATTTTCACTATCAAGAGTGATTTCAACATTAATCATCATATAACAGCGGGAAAAAAAACCACAATCAAAATGATTGTGTTTAAAAAACCCATACAAAATCTTCATACATATTATAAATACTTGAAAAAAACATGTCTTTAATGTTTTCCTCAAATTCGCAATTTCTTGAGTAAGCACACTACATCTTCCACAGTTACAACCTAATTAAAATATACCACTTATTTTTCAAGATATCTCAACAAAATCCTGTGCAGCAATCTCCTATAAAAAATGTATTTGAAAGACACAGTTTCTTCTCTCATACCTTTCCGCGTGGCCAAATTGTATAAGCTAACTCATTATCTTTTAAATACCTCTCCCAAACACTTACGTCCATATAAGTTTCTAAATAATTCTCAAAAGTACTCATTTTCTTCTCTCATATTTTTCCACGTGGCCAAATACTATGAGTTAAGTAGTTTTTTTCTGAAATTTTGTAATCTTAGTCTCATCTATTATTTTCTGTACTTTTACAATCAAAATTTGTACCATATTTTATACCATCAAACATTAAGTAAATTTGTACCTGATGTTATCAATATGCAAAACACAAATTTCATGTATAGATTTGTACACCCTTATTTACATGATATTTCTAAACTAGTAAGTTTCAGATCTTGATAGTATACATATTCATACAGCAAACCACTCTACTGAAATTTGGGTTCCAAAAATAACAAATAAGAGTTACTTAAGGCAAAAGGCAAACGTTTTTTAAAAGTCAATTGGCTATCATTGCAAAATGTCCAGCCAGTAGCACACTTCAAATAAGCAGTATAATCTCCTGATGATGTAGAATGCCCTTCATGATAAATAATGGCTACAGTTACAAATGTTCTTCTAGAAATAGAAACTTGAGAAGCCACAACATTTTTAATTAAAGTGGATAATTTACTCCCATCAGCTCTGCATCGTTGAAACATTAAAATTACATATTGTCCGTATCTATGGATAAATAAAGTTGATAACATTTCAGACTTGCATTGAGAACAGACCATATTTTGATGCGCATCTTTAACTAGTTTATTAAAAGGCACTTCTTTGCAGTCTGGTAATGTCAAATATAAAAATCTTTCACTGGGTATCTCAGTACTACTTAAAAATGAGCAATTATCACACTTATGTTCCCATTTATAAGAAAGCCCAAAAAGACTATCAATATCTACACCTTCATCTTCCAAAGCTGTAAACATATACATAATAAATTCCTGACAATCTTGCTGTATATTCTGAGAAAACTTATTTACTTCTACACATATATCTAAAACATTCCTTAATTCCGAAACACTTCCTATTTCATTATCACCACTACTACACGTTTCAAATATAGAATTTAAAGAATGACAAAAGGTATGCTCCTGATTTTCTATAATCTGTTCCTTAACATTTTTCAAAAAGAAAACAACATTAACTACTACATTTGCATAGCAGTTGACACCACACCTATTTTCCAACTTAAATCCAACACTCTTCAATACTAACAGTTTTCCTAGAGCTACCAACAACAGCTACATCTTTTTTTCGTCGTTTCTGGACTACTTCAGCACATTTGTCCTCATTTTTCCTTTTCTGACCAACTATATGCCTTTCAATTAAAGGATATTGAGGTAAACTTGGAGCATATTCTCTTCTTAACCTATTGTACTCCTTCACACAATTTAAATCTGCACTAATCTTTGTCTCATCATAATCAATTAGATAAAGTCCACATAAAGTTCTAACACGCGACAGAGCAACATACACCATACCCTCTTTGAATACAGTACTTCCAATATTTACCAAAGCACAATCTACACTTAAACCTTGAGATTTATGTATAGTCACTGCATATGCCAAATAAATTGGAAATTGCTTATGACGGACATATAAGTCTTTCACAAGCAAAAAACGAGTTGAACATCGACTAATTTGTTGAACTTCATCAATCCCATCAAATATTATCCTCAAAAATTCAATCTCATCTCTATTGGTATAATTCACAAAACCAACAACATTACCCATTGCTCCATTTACCAATCCTCTTTCTACATGTAAATTTCTTCTTAAAATTATCCGACAATTTAAACATACATACAGATTTTTCTCTAAACCAGCAGTTTTAGATATAGTTTTTTGAATAGAATCCAATTTCAATTTCAACTTTTCAGACAAAACAATAGTACTACCTTCATGCTCTATTCTATCTTTAGCTTCCAGTTTCTTAATTTCTTGCTTTTCTAAATTCAACATTTTCTCATTAAAAACTGAACATTCTTTCAGAGTTGGCATCAAGCATATCACTGACTTATCTACAACCTCTTTACTATATATTCTCTCAGGAACATTATCTTCATTAGGAAACAGCTTGGAAAGTAATCGCGTTCGTAGAGTCTGTTTCGCATCTTCAGTTAATTTTCCAATCCTAATATCTTGAAGAATACTTCCATATTTAGTATCCTTTGCCTGTCGCATATTTTGAATCAGTTCAGTATATTTGAAATGTGACCATATATTTACATTTCCAATACTGCCCAGGCACTTTCTGGTCTCCTCATGTGTAACAGTTTCAAATACAGGTTGTCCTTTGACAGGAGTCAGCTGGAGTAGATCTCCAAAAACTATGACATGTTTACCTCCAAATAACACATCATACTCTGTCTTTAGTGTCTGTTGCATTCTTAAATGCACAAAAGCAAGCATTAAATTAGAGACCATGCTTACTTCATCAATAATAAGAAGTTTCATTTTTTTAAGGACTCTAGAAACTTCAAAACAAGCTTCTCCAGAAAGCTTCTGATATTGTAATTTATGTTCATGTTCAACTGGCAGCATCAGCAAACGATGTAGAGTTACACCTTTTATATTATGTGCTGCCAATCCAGTTGGAGCAGTAACAACACACGACAGTGTTGACTGAGTTGTTTGCTGTAAATATGTAGTAATTCCTTTAAATAGGAAACTTTTACCAGTCCCAGCTTCTCCACTTACATATAATCGAATAGGCTCAAATGGCATACATGAGCAATCTTTTCTCTCATGACGAAAGCCATGCTCAATGTGCTCTGTCACTTCATCATATATCTGTCTTTGCTCAACATTAAACTGCTTCTTTAATTCTTCTAAGTCGATTACTTCCTCTTGACCTTGCTGCATTGCGCTTTCCACCTCATCCATGGCGGTGGCTGCTTCATTTTGAATAATTGGTTGTCCCAGTGGATCTTGACTTAATGATGCCGAACTTTGACTATCTTGTAAACTATCTCTAGCAATCTCTGCTGCAATTGTTGCTTCTTGCTCTATTTCGTCATTCAACATTTGGAGATAATTGCTGAAAACAGGACATTCAATACTACTTTTAGATGCGTTGAATGATTCTTCATAACTATCAAAGTCTCCAAGTAGTTCCTCTTCTCTACGCCATGGTTTAAAGAGTTGCCAAAGAGCAAAATAGTAAAATTTCACAACTCAGTTTCCGATGATTTATCAAGTGTCTTTTTCTTTGTTTTACTAGACATCCTTCATGTCCAATTACAGCATGTACACCTTTATCAATATTCTCGGTAACATTTCTCTTAAAAGTATAATTTTGAAGTATTTCATACAGACAAATGTTTTCAAGCAGAGTACTTCTATTTGGATAGTATGTATCCAACATATTTGTTTTCAAAATGTCTGTACTGTTTGGTTCTTTCTGGGCTAAGTACTCAATTTCTTGCACAGGTTTTAGAACACGGTTTCGTGTTTCTGCTAGGCCCAAACTCACCCAGAGAATAGTCCTTGACTTCGCATAAAGACTTGCTGATGATATTCTATCACAA
The DNA here is from genome assembly GCF_964263255.1 of Lissotriton vulgaris. Lineage (NCBI taxonomy): Eukaryota > Metazoa > Chordata > Amphibia > Caudata > Salamandridae > Lissotriton > Lissotriton vulgaris. The sequence goes on along the minus strand of NC_141696.1, from coordinate 454,258,501 downwards.
CATTCATATGCTCCAATTTCTCGATGAGACAGCATCTTCAAACTGTACGTATATAATTTCTTGCTCAGGCTCTTTTCATGAGAAATGTCTTCCCACATCTCCTTCAGTTCTGTCTTTTCAGATTTCGTGATGTAAGACGTTACATATCGAGCCACAGCAATAGAGTTGTCTGCAACATATTGTATGTCCATGTTAGCATTCCACATGGACAAAATGACTGGATTATAGTCATTAATATATTTCGATTCTTCACCTCTTCTTAAATTGTACGTATTTTTAGGTGACCTCCTTCTGATATTATGTCGCAAACATGACATCAAATTGTTGACTCTTCCTTTTGAAAGTACCGGTCGTGCAAATCCAAAGCGACATTTGGTATAAAATTTGCTCTTTGATTTGAATTTTCGCCGACAATATTTTCCACAGCGATGACTTTGGAAACGTAACACTTTTCCTCTCAAGTCCTTATCAGTGGTACTGTTAGGTATGTCACAAGTGGCATACTGTTCAATAAAAGACAGTACAGTCTTATCCGAGTCTATTCCAAATTTAGGAGCATCCTTGATCCATAGTAGCATATGGATATGAGGAGCACCTCTTGCTTGATATTCTTTTCTCCAAAAGAAATCCAATACTTCACCAAGAGGCGGATTTTTCTTGTTAGTAATAAAAGACATCATAGCTTCAAATCTATGATTAAAATACCTGCAAACATTAACTGGATCTAATGAACACAGTTCTACAGGTGTCTTGTAGTTTATATTTTCTATATTTGCATTCGCCTCCCGAAGAAATTCAATTAAATCTTCCCAAGCATACTCTGCACAGCTTAGAGTTAAAAACCATGTTGGTGCTCCTAAGTTTCTAAGCATACACTTTAAATCGCCATGACGACGGTACCAATACTCATTAGTACCCCGCTGACAAGCCATTAAATTAATTAAATGAGAATCCAAAACACTATCTTTCTGATGCACTCTATCCATAAATTCCTTTGCTGAAATATTTTGCAGATGTACACCACTTTTTAAGATATGATTTACTGCATAAGACAGACCAGATAAGTCACTCTCAAACAAAAGATGAAACAGATATGGAATACATTGCCGAAACCTTGGATCTTCTGCATATAATCTAGTTGTCCGGTACTCAGATGCAGGAATCTGCATAGGTCGATCATCATATCGTGTACCTTCACCTGTAGGAAATAACTGTGGGAAACAACGACCTTCCAAACTTTCTTCCCAGACACTAATAGGATTTCCTTTCGCCTTTCTCATCTGAAATAATTCAATAGCATTCCCTATTGCTTCTTTGGAATGCAGTGGATGAACACTGTAATGTTCATAAATTTCTTCAGATCTAGATACATCAACTTTTTCAATTTGTCCACTACACAAATCACTATCCTCTTCTTCACTTACATCTTCTTGTTCTACGTATACATCTTTATAGTGCTTATTATTTTCCACTAAATACAACGGTGCCTTTTTCACTTTCCCAACATCCACTAAATCTTGCCAGATTTTCTTACTCTTTGTGGGTACACCATTCACTAGAATAACTAGAGGTTCCTCTTCTACATTTTCAACACCAATTGTTTCCATATTTTTTTTAAGATCAAGAGGCAAATACACAACTCTACCCTTTAATCCTCTTAGTAAATCTGAAGGATTTAATTTACCAGTCTTAGGCTCCATTCGAACAATAGCCTGAAAAGGATGTACACATTGAATCAGAATCGTCTCATAAGTATTTAAATTCATCAATTCAGATGGAATATTTACCAACTCTAAATTATTGTGAACAGCTCTAGCAGGCATTCTATTTTCATCTAATTTATTATAACAATATTTACAAACACGTTGCTCAAAACCCAAATCAAAATAGTTTTCCACCAACAAATAAGTCATTCCATTGACCATTATTTTCATCTTCACTTTTTAAATATAAATCAACTAACCTCGTTTGACTTTTGTAATGAATTCGTCGACAACAGACCCAAGAAAAATTTGGTTTCTCACCTGCAATTACCTTAAACTTTATTATTTCTTGTTCAAAGTTTTCAATATTTACATTCCTAACATTTTCTAACACATTTCCTTCTATAATTATATCACCTTCTGCATTATCTTCCTCGGGACCAAAATAACTTACCTCAATTTCTGCACAAATCTTCTTAACATCTAATTCACATCCATACAAAAGAGCACTATTTAACTGTTTAAGTTTAAGTGCTGGACTTTTTGCATAGTACAACTTTCTCACTAATTTTCTCATTTTAGTGTGATGCACTGCTAACATCCGGAAGTGATGAAATACACTCTGACATATTTTTTTAGAGAGACAAGCCAGAGAATGGCCTTGCAGACCTATTTTCTCACGCACTCTGCATTCATCTAATTCTTGCAACATTTTAATTTTTTTCTTTAGACTTTCTTTAGTGTACTTACGTAAGAAATTGCGAAAGAAATCAATTGAATCCTGTCGTACACTACAAATGCTACTACAATTCCAACTGTAAACAGGAGCATTAGGACGTCCCTGTAAAGCTTCTCTAACCATAACATCTTCTGCATTTCTAACCACAATTTTCTCTTTCTCAATAACACAACCATCCTTCACCTCATACGCTCGACCAGTGGTGTCAACTGCATGCAACAGATCGTTACTTTGAAAGTAACTCTCGTCATTAAAAAATGGCTCAGAAGTTGAAGTATGCATCCACTTCCCAGAAAACACTTTACAAAAATTACTCCTATTTATATGTCTCTTCCATTTACTTTTACTTTTGAAAACTCGAATCGCCTTATTTAAAATATTTATTCTATTAAGTATTAAAATAAATAACTTTCGTTTTTTCTCAAATGCGCGCTCAACAAAAGCCTCTATATATCGTTTTTTTTTAAGAAAAACAGATCTTTTTTTAGAAACTTTTTCCTTTTGTAATAAATTCGCAACAACTCTGTTGTAAAACATACGCTTCCTGATTTGGCTAAATTGATTGGTCCGAGTTTTACTGTACTGACTTTCATCTTTCCTAATTGCAGTAATACTAGTTTGTTTAACTCCAGATGTCTTTTTAGATGATGAAATCGTTTTCTCCTTCTGAACTTCAACAGTTACATTTTTCCTCCCCAAAATACTTTTCACAAACTTTTTAGTTTGCTTACCAGGAGTACTCTTCTTTGTAACCGTCCTCTCAGTCTTTGAAAATAATTCTGTAGATTTCTTCTATAAACTGTACGTCCGCTTGTAGAGTTTCTTTTTTTCAATTCTGGTCGGCATCTTAATTTAAAATTTTGATGAGATTGTGAACCTGTAAGACACAAAAATAACAAATATTATAGTTCAGTACTACCATATACCGTACAAATTAAAACCACACATTAATTTTCTAATAAAATACACTTAATAACAGAAAATCTCTGAACAAAGTTGTAAATCCTGTAGTGAATTTTCCTTCTAAATTTATCACACTGTATATGTCTTTAAACTTCATAGACAATTTAAAAAAAAAAAATTTAAAGCATACAAACAGTACACTTTTTTCAAAAACTATCGATCATCATAACTGTTTTAATCTTTTTTTCTACAATCTCTTTTACACTTCATGAGAACATATCTTATCACTCTCATGAAGCACTTCATCGACGAATATATCAAGAAAACTATCATCACGAATGGTATGCTATCACTTTTTTTTATTTATTTAAAAGTTCATAATTTAAAAGAACTTCTAACATCAGTTCATCAGAGACTTCGTCAAGTCCATTGTCCTCCTCTTCTATCAGCTCTAAATATGCTGAATCTAATGAAATGTCCATAAAATAGTCATTTTCATCTTCTTCCTCTCCAACAACCGCGTCTAATATTTCCTCCATCAGTTCATTTATAATTTCAAAATGCACTTCATTTTCTTCGAAAAAAAATTCCATTGCATTTTTTTCTATAAATTCTTCTTTTTCCTTTTAAAAAAATATAAAGACTAAATTATATCTTTGTCCACTAGTGTACAATTGAAAACTACTTTTACTAATTTTTAAACTACAGAAAATTTTATAATCTCTAACTTATTAACTCTATAATTTGTAAGATACCACATTCCTCTTGTTTTGAAAAATAAATTGGCAATAAACTCTAACCATTGACACTGTTTTTTTTTTTAATTAAATAATTACTGTTGATAAAATACATTTCACTGTAAAATTTATTTTTATATTTTCTACACATTTGAAATATTTATTACCTGTATAATAATTTTTAGAGACCCATTTCTTTTATTTCATCACTACAAAGTGCAATATAAATATATGCACTCTAAACAAAAGGATGACACTATACAAACCATTTCATTCACTTTACAGATGACTACTTCCCACAGAGACAGTTCCATTTATATTACAACAGTATACTCACCATATTAATGTCTTAGCATATTCAAAATGTCATACTTACCATGAACAACCACCTCATAATAAAACTCTACATTAATATTTAAAAAAGTGCCTATACATAGTATATTCACAGATATGCAGGAAAATGAGCATTAAATTTAGATCCATATCATAATACCTCTCTCTAATTAAAAATGGAACACTGCCAAACATAATACAACAAGATTTTAAAAATAATGAGCACTTCACAAGTATTACTAAAACAAACCTGAAAGAATTATAGTCCAATGATTTCTAAATCTCAACTCCTTGTAAAACATCACATATCCCAAACTCATTAAAACCTAATTTGAACTGTCAATGGAGAACATCTCAAAAAACATATGTACTATAAGCAGATAGAACCACATGTAAAAAATTTGAGATAAAATCATATTCAAAACATTTACAAATTACTCTTTATTATTTTCATCACCACCCACAGAAATTGCCAAACCATAAAAAGAAACTCACCTGAAAAAAAGAATATATATTCTCAATATATAACTTCGACAGGTTAATCCTTACAGGCACCAAACACTCTAAAAATAGAAAAAATAAAATTTTATTAACTTATAACAAACTTATTTCCTACACAATATACAATCATTATAGCATTGAACAAGCATAAGTAATAAGATTCCCAAAATACTCTCCATTAAAAATAAATACAAAATTTCTCATTTATAAAAGCATTCTGCCACAGATATGTCACTTTTTTCTTATGTTAAAATTCATGCACCTACAACAGTAGGCTTTGAAAAGTAAAAGGCCAACTCACAAAACAAAAAAAGCCTTATTAATGAAACATTGCGTCGCCACTGCATCACTTTTAGCATGGGAAAAGTGACGCACTAGTAACGCAAGGCCGTCATAAATAAAGCCACATATCCATACAGAAAAACTACAGGGCCAGCATTATACACATGCAAGCAATACACTTGCACAGAACCACAAAACACCAGGAGCCACCATGTTAATATATATCCTTAATATAATAAACCTCTGAGAATGGATATATATTTCCGTGGAAAATTCCTTAGCAATATATAAGTGACTAGACTCCTAGAAAATTTATCAAGTCATTATGCTCCTCTCCACTGCATAGCCGGCGACCTAATTCTGTGGAGTTCCTATACGACCGGCAATACTGCGCCATTTCCTTTACCACCTTGGTAAATTCAAAATGGATATGCCTCCTGCCTTCGCAAACGAGTAAGACCACATACAACTATTTTGACAGAGAATGCTTCTGTACTACGGCACCTTAACACTCTCATCTTTGAATACTTCATATCGATTATCATTTCCATATTCGTATTTCACTTGTGTGCACCCTGTATTTCATTGCTTCAGCTGTGATTTCACATGGGCCCTGCATTTATGTCTCAGCAATTTGTGAGCATATTATCAAGCCTGTGCGCTAAAATTATCGCCGCTTTATCGGCCGAAAACGGCCGATAAAGCGGCGATAATGGGCTTGATAATATGCTCTGTGGAATTCCAATCGAAGCCCATGTTAGATGTCTTCACATCTAACATGTGCTTCGATTGGAATTCCATAGAGCATATTATCAAGCCCATTATCGCCGCTTTATCGGCCGTTTTCGGCCGATAAAGCGGCGATAATTTTAGCGCACAGGCTTGATAATATGCCCCTAAGTTCCTCCTGAACCGAATTACAATCACCTCATAAATCCATTACTTGATCATGAACAGCTTTGTTACAACGGAGGGTTTATGGCCTTTGCAGCGATACAAGGAATTCTGGGTCATTGGAATATATTCGCAGCGGCGCAAGATTTCCTAACAGAGAGCTACATCGAAAACCCCCCGAGCTGCCCTATGATGGTAAAAGACGCTCCAATAATGACAGATCATGAATACTCCTTTCATCTTCTCAATTGGATGGCTGACATGTTTTCAGATGATAACAGTGATTTCTTGTTACAACCACTTGCTGCCTATTTTGCCTACACAATGGACGGTTAACTCTTTCCGAACAGCGAGCTACATCGAAAACCCACCAACCTGCCCTCTGAAAATATAAGAGGCTCCGATTTTAACAGATCATGAGTACTGCTTTATTCTTTTCCATTGGATAGCTGACATACTTTCAAATGATAAAACTGATTTCCTATTACAAGCAGAAGCTACCTATTTTGCCTAAACAATGCTTCAATAACTCAAATATAAGCCATTGACGTCCTCATTTCCTTTTGGCTCCCTATATTCTTCATGTTCTTTTCCATATTTTCTTTTAAAGAACAGACCTATTGGCTTTACTGACAGTAGGCATTATGATTTCGTACTGGCTAAATTTTGATCTTTTATATGAACTACATTTGTTTCTTCACCTACTCGATTTTCAACTTTATTTTTTTACAGTGTAATCTCAATAATTCTATTGCATATCTTATCTAACGTTATTTCAAACATACTCGATGCAAAACTCGCTAATATATGCTACATGTGCCCTAATTAATGTGTACATTTTAAACGAGTTTTTTATAACTGTAAACGCCATTTCGCATCTCAACTACTTATTTCCGCCTTACATGCCTCTGCTCCTTTAATTTCCTATAAAATTATATTTTTAAAAAACTTTACAGAAAAATATGTTCTTTCAACAAAATTTCCATTATTACTAGTGCTGTATTTTAAATGCAATACTGCAACCTTCAAAAGATATCTCAATACAGTAGTTCTCCTCAATAGTGATTTCCGCAGCATCCAACAGATTACAAACATGCACCTCTCGCCATTTTGTCGCTTTTGGCGCCTTTTTTTCCCCCCTCACATACATTCACCTCTTGCCATTTTGTCGCTTTTGGCGCCTTTTTTACCCCTCACATACATGCACCTCTCGCCATTTTGTCGCTTTTGGCGCCTTTTTTTCACCTCACACAGTAACATAACACAAACTTGATAGTGCTTCGTATGTAGACATCTGATTCATAAAGTAATGATGTATAACAACTTGCATTTTCATATATCCTTCCTAAACTAAAAGACCAGAGACCTTCTTCCGCTTATTAAAATATAATATACTTCCTTATTAGAGTGTACAATGTTTTTTTCCAACTATATTCATTTTTCTTCAACTATAGCGTTTGTATTCCATGTACTACTGACAACACCAATTACTGTGTTTTTTGCAATTTCTGTACTCATGTTACATAATGATTTACCTTTAAAACAGTACATTTCCAAATAAACATTTCAAATATTCACGGTTTCTCTTTTAATCCATAATCTCAACTGAAATGATTTCATATTGAAAAACTATTCATGGGTTCCACATAACCTTAACTGTAGACACTGAGGACCTTATTTATGAAGACCTTCCGCCGCCGGTGCCTCATTTTTTAAAATGGGAAACAGTGACGCACCGGTGGCGCAAAGCCTTCATAAATAAAGTCCTGAATGTTTTCTTTTCTCGACCTCACTTACTGATACTAGAACCTGCAAGCCAATTACGGCCCGTGAACTCTTTCTTAGTAGGTCGCGCACCGTAAAGACAGTTATACCACTGTTAACATTTTTTTTTTACTGTTACCAAGCACCGACACAGTTCCGCTTCACTCAGAGTTAATCACTGCTCCCACGCTTCTACAGGCCAGACGCTATGTCGTATTTCTCTCCTTATCACCCTTTCATCTCCACAATAACAAACAGATCTCCGCCACCCACCAGAGAACAGACTCAGATGCAGAGGCACCAAAGAGTGAAATACGACATACCCTCTGCTCTGAGAAAGCAACCAAGCGGTACTTGAGAACGAAAACATTCAATAGCGCTTTAAAAATACCAATGCGATGATATAATTATTTTTTTTAAAACGTTCCAATCACTTTAATAGGACTATCTGTGTGTGCCTCCACAGCAAACTTCCTCAGGCCGGATTGAAGGCAAACACACAGACAATAAGATAACACAGGGCAACGGAGATGCAAAACAAAAGGGACATGAAGATGGAGTCAAACAGCAGAACTGAGAGAGATATTTTTATGCTCCGTTTCCAACCTCAATGTACGAACACATTTACTACACAAATCTCTATACAACCTCATGGTCAAAACTTTTCATTTTATTTCACTCGACCACCTCCCTCACCCCACCAGTGCAAACGACGACCAGAAACCACACTATAATTTTGACGTCTAACAGAAACTTTGTGAATACCTTAATCATTACCACTTTAGCCCCCTTCCCCGTCCCTCTCGCCCCACCCCCACCAGTGCAGGCCACGGCCACCAACCAGCCTGAAATGTTCTCGATTGACAAAAAGTTTACGAATTCATTAACCATTAGCATTTTTTGATGACGGTATCACTAGTAATTTACCATTTCTCTCTCTTTCTGCATTGTCTGTGTCTCTGCTAATATAATTTCTTCATATCCTCAACAACTTCTCTCATTATATATAAACGCTTCAAAATTACAAAAATAATTACTCTATATTAAAAATATTTTTTACTGCGTATTCAACATTTAAATGGAAGAAATTACTATTACAAATACAACACATTACGACAGCCATAAATTGGTTTTCACATGGAAAATCAATGATTGTTTCTGATTAAACTATATTATAGGGTACATGACAAAACAAACAGTTACGCACTTACCTTTACCAATGCGTTGAACGATGTAGAACAGTGAAAGTCACAAAACAGATATTCGTTAGCGGAACTCTGAATATTGCTTCTATCACTGCAACCAAAATTCAATGGCACAGATATCCAGTCAATACACACTCATATAACTCTCTTCAACCAATCACATTTCCTGACACAAAATTGTAAAATCAAATTTACATTTCAATTGGTTGTCCTTCACAATATTTTCAGACTCACGTGAGAGACACCCATCACCAACTGCCATCTCCGGCTGTTTCCATGGTAACACCTCATTCTGCACCTTGCTGAAGGCACAGGTCAAAAGTTCATATCTCAACGTTCTACAACAAACTAAGAAGACTGTTTTCCCTCCAGAAACACCTGCCAATCCACAACTCAGTTACATGTCTTTTTTTCACACCCAATAATACTTTTCGTTTAACATAAACATTAACATGCAACATACTCTTCAATCTCCACTTATTATAATCAACCAATCATTTTTATTTTATTAACCACACCCAGCCTCTTCCTTTTTTTTTATTTAGAATTTCAACTTGTAACTACCATTCCACTTCCAGAACCGATCGGACGACGACTACAAATCCATTAAAAATGAAGGTCTGGCTAATAGGACACAGTTATATTCACTAGAGTGAAAAAAATGCAGTAAGCAGATACCACATGCAAGACGTCTATAGGAGAGACGGTGTTCATTTCACGAATAAGGGAAACACAATCTTCCTCTGCAACATCAGGCTCTGCATTGATACTTACTTATAAATGCAGAAAACACTCAATTAACACAAGGGCTCTTTTCAGAGCCACTTTATATCTAAGCACTCAAACTTCTAATTTATCTCCATTTTCACACTCTTGTGAATAGGTGTGCGCGACCAGGTACGCGCACCCCGTTATTTTTTTCCGGAAAAAAAAATATTTTTTCGCGTTTAAGGGCCTTACTACACAGCCCGAGAAAACCTACGCAGCAAGACAATCTCTGCCTTCTCCCCTTTCCATGTTTCAACGCTTTGAAATGAACAATATATTTACTCGCAGTGACAAAATGGCGGACAAAACTTCCTGATTTCCTTCGAATCGAACGTTAACAGACGTCACGCAGCAAAAAATAATTCCGCTCACGCGCAGCCGCTTGGGTGCGCACACGTGTGCGCGCCTATAGATATATAATTGACTTTAACTTTAATTTTCTTAACAACTACTGAACGGATTTACACCATTCCAAAAAAAGCGTAATCTGCGAACAGGACTCTACAGTTTTGCCAAATTTCTTATAAATCCATTCAGCCGTTCAACCTGTAGCCGAGTCTAAAGGTCCTATAAAAAATAACATGGAGAAAACACGTTTTGGGACCCCCTTTTATCTCAGCCCCCACTTGACCAATCCCCCCCAAACTTTCAGGAAATGAGCGCAGCGGACCGAGCCATCTTCTTTGAGAAATTCACAAAAATTCATCCACCAGGGCCAAAGTTATTACAAATAGAATGTTGAGGATTTCCTATGGAAAACAATCCTAACTATAACTACCTACTGGCGACCGCCAGTAGGTAATATATATATATATATATATATATATATATATATTTATGTATATATATATATATATTCACTGAAAAAACCATAGGTTTCACACCAGTTATGGGCAGCTGGAAATTTTACTGACATAAAACCATTGAAATTCCCACGTTATAGTTAGTTGGACTCACTACAACTCGTGCGCCTGCAATGCACTGCTGATGATGTCACATATTACATCACTCATGGCATGGTCAGTGACATCACTCATGACATCACTGATGATTCCATCCTTGTGAGAAAGTGACAGACATCCTTTCAGTGTAATGTAACCCTTGAAACACATATTCAAAAATAGAAACTAACATAGTCAAATAAAATGGAGATACCCATACCAGTTACAAGAAGCAATTCAGTAATTCCACCATCTATATACACATCCACTCATTCACCAACAGTTCTATATAGTCACTCATACATATACTCACTCATCATATGTAGTGATACACCAATACATCCTGTTACACACCGACAGTCATCCAAAGGTTACTCACACATGCAAATAAACTATTGAACATCCATTTATTTGCATATACAACTATACACACACTACCACCTTACTTCTAAGGAAACTTACACATACTTACTCTCTTAAACAATCACTTATAGAAACACATACTTATTTAAACAGGAACTCCTACAATCTCTCACTCTCATAAATGCTCACTTATATACATCAATACCCACATATACTAGATCAAAACATATCTTGTTACTGATAAAGACAGTGTGAGACAGTCATTCACTGACTAACACACACAAATACACACTCATCCACCCATACAGTCCTGCACATATGCTGTCTTCAAAACACATACAAACAGTGAGTCAGTCACCAACCTATGCAGCCACTTATACACAAAGTGAAATACTGATACATATATTTCAATATTTAAAAGTTACTCGCTAATATATGTATTCACTAAGATACACTTAATAAGGCAGTAAACCAATCAATTTATTTTTAAAAAAACATCCATTTACACACTTATTTAACCATTTATTCTTCCATCGACCTTTACAAATACATACATAAAATATATTTATTTTTCAGAAAGACACACATTCACTGGATGGTGTCATCAATGATGTCATGAGTGATGTCACTGACCATGTCATGAGTGATGTAATATGTGACGTCATCAGCAGTGCATTGCAGGCGCGCAAGTTATAGTGAGTCAAACTAACTATAACGCGGGAATTTCAATGGTTTTATGTCAGTAAAATTTCCAGCTAACTATAACTGGTGTGAAACCTATGGTTTTTTTCAGTGAATTTAATAAGTTTTTTTATGCTAATTCCTAACTATAACTGGTGTGAAACCTCTGTTTTTTTCAGTGAATTTCAAAGGTTTTTTAATAGCAAATCTCTATAGGTATGAAATGTAATATTTTTTATAACGAATTTTATATTGTATAATTATGTAATATTTTTTTTGCCCGGAGCGCTCCCGGGGTGTGTACCGATGCGCTCACCGGTAAGCGCAGTGCTTCGGCGCGCCCCGGGGCGCGTACCGGTGAGCGTCCCGTTAGCACTATTCCCGCGAACAGAAACAACATCGTGACGTATCGCGTAGCCGAGTGAAGCACCCGAGCGCATACGATCGCGCAACGTAAGCGCCGCCGGGCGCGCCCCGGGGCACGACTACGGGCACGCACCGGGGCGCGTAGCGTAAGCGCGTCCGGTCATGTGACCTGAAAATAACACTTTTGATTGGTTCAGAACATTTTTAGTTTCCAAATAATGAGAAAGCCCAGGTCATGAGACCTGAAATTAACACTTTTGATTGGTTCACAACAGTTTAGTTTTCCAAATGATGAAAGACCCCACCTTTTTCCCTCATTTTCACTTTGTTGTTTAAGTGAAGAAGACCTGCATTCATTCTGTGAGAAATGGCTTCACTAGTAGCAGCTGCAGGTGCATCTGCACCACCACCACAAGGACCACCACAAGACCACATTGGTGGTCAGGAAGAAGAGGAGGATGAAGCGGAGCAGGAGGAGAGGCAAAATCTGCCTGAGGACAATCCCCCATACAGACCCAAGGAACATTTTATTTGGGAGTTTTTCAAAATGCCAAGGGGTGCCAAAAAAGTGAATGCAGCTAAGTCACCAAGAACTGTCAAGAGGGAACCCAAACAAAAAATATTCTTTTGGGAACCACACTATGATTATGCATATGCAGAGAGAGCACCCGAACAATTATTCGAGAGCAGAGGTCGGGAAACTGACCAAGAACCCTCCCCATCCTTCTTCTTTAAGCACCTCCAATCAACCCACTCCATCGGGTGCAGAGGCTAGGGAGATGGTCCCTAATGTCCAAACCAAGTTTGCAAAATTTAAATTTGTTTGCATATATTGCAACAAAACAATATCATATGGTGAGCGAGCATCACTTTACTCAATCGAGCTGCAGACAACCATCACTGCAGCAAGCAACTTTAATTTTTTTCTATTTTTTTTGCTCCAGTTGAGAAGTTTGCAGTTCCCTGTGTTTTGTTTGACCCCAGAAAAACTACAAAAAATATATAAAATTGTTCAGAAAATCCCCAAAAAATAAAAAATGTTTAAAAAAAACCAATAAAAACAATTAAAAAAATATAAAACAACAAAAAGAATAAAAAAACAGTTCTTTTCAGAACTACCTCCAATTTATATAAAAATGCTACATTTTTAAAAAACTGTCTTTCTTTTTTTCTCATGGTACGCTCCCCGGTGCGCTTCCCGGTGCGCGTACCGGGCGCACCGCCAGCAAAAATCCCAAAATTGGGCCCTTTTCTGGCCCCCACATCAAACCTGGGGGGTCAGGGGGGTCTACCCTGCCCCCTTTTGGTCATTTCCCCCTTTGTTTTTGCCACCTCTTGTGTCTCAATCCTACCGAGACACAAGATGATGGCCGCTACGGACTGTTTCGAATGTTTACAGACACCAGAGAGCCAATCAGCTTTACGTGCGCAAGTCGCGTAGCGCGCCCGGTGCGCTCCCCGGTGCGCGTCCCGGGGCGCGGCCATAGATATATATATATTTTTGAACCTAAATTACTCAAAATCCACTGGAGCATATATCTTGAGACATAGCAAAGGCAAATCGGGCTACCAGTCCCTACAATTTTGCCAAGTTTGGTGAAAATCCATTTAGCCGTTCAGGCTAAAAGTGAGGTCGACTGCCCTATGGAAATTAACATGGGGAAAACATGTTTTGGGACCCCCCTTTTATATCGGCCCCCGCTTGACGAATCACCCCCAAACTTTAAAGGAAGGACCGGAGCTCCGCGAGGCAAATTTGAGGAAAGTTTCAAGCTGATTCGTCAACCGGCGCCAAAGTTAGTCACAATAGAATTTTGAGATTTTGCATTGAAAAAAATCCTAACTTTAACTACCTACTGGCGACCGCCAGTAGGTAATATATGTATATATATATATATATATATATATATATATATATATATATATATATATATATATATATATATATATATATATATATATATATATATATATATTTCAGCACCCTCTCAAAAGAGAAAATGAGTCGCAAACTCAACGCGGTCAGTTTCAGCTGATTTATTTACCAATTTGCTCCGTTGTACTTCCTAATGCATTTCAACCGATCCTTCGGTCTTCTTCAGAGGAGGAGCAGACACATCGTTAGGCAACGTCTCAAACTAGCAGGGCCATATCGGTGCTTCATTTTAATAGTCCAGCCCATCATGGGCGTTTCATTTGACAGCGAGCATCCTGGTTCCTGTAGTCGGTCTGATGCCAGCAATGTTTTCCCTTAGTTGGGTAATTTTTCTGCATAATCATTTTAGTTGCTCCTCGTTGCCCTCGCAATTCTTTTCCGAGATTGTAATGGCCAATCCACAATCCTGTCCGTGGCGGCAGCCACTGCCCTATGCCTTACGGCGGAGTTCATTGACGGTCTGATTCGGGCAGATGCGGCGCTCGTTGTTTGGAGGTGCGTCGTTCCACGGCAAGACCACGCCGTCTCATATTCCAGCACCCTCTCAAAAGAGAAAATGAGTCGCACACTCCACATATATATATATATATATATATATATATATATATATATATATATATATATATATATACGCAATATTCACACCTCCTTCGGCGCAGAAATCAAGCTCTCCAGCCGAACGTTTAGAGGAAACCAATTTTAATCAGCAGGTAAATGCATGACCGGTTTCGACCCCATCGGGTTTTTATCATATGCAGCATGGGGGACTCAGACACGCCGGGTTTAAGTGCATTTAATTTTCAAAAAACAGTGAGGAAGGACTAAAAAGCGGTTGCACATATTAGTCTGTTAAGTGAGTTCATGTATCTTTGCTCCTTCGTGTTGTAATTGAAAACCCTTTGCCTTTCACGACCTTTCTTGTGTTATTCTTGGCAACTGTTCCGATATTGAAGAAAATATTCGAAGGTCTCATTCAGGTTTAATTACACGCATTCCTGGACTGCAAGGTCCATCATCCATTGCAAGTTTTAATAAAATGCCCCGCATGTCGCTTCTTTCACTGAAATTATTTTGGCTTTTAGCTAACCTTAGGCGCTCTGTTCCTCCAAGTCCTCACTGTCTTGATAAACAGTGTGGCGCCCGCTGATTCTTTGTCCTCGACGCCCGGCCGTGTGGGAATACACTCTCCCACAAATCTTGACTGCTCACAAATGCAGCAGGATACCATTGGCCCGCGGACCTTCCAAAGACCGGTGGCCGTGCCTCCCGCATTCCTCAGTCGAGCTGCTCGGCTCTGTATATCCAACCAACTCTGTATGCAGCTGTATATATATATAAACATAATATTAATAAAAAATGTACAATATTTTTACTGTAGGATAACGGGAGGGTAACATTTACTATTACCACTTCAGTGAGTGCAACAGTAGGGAAAACGTTGGATAGCGTAGGGTAAAAATTACTATTCCCACTCCAGTGAGTGAAACAGTAGGCAAAGCGTTGGATAGCGTAGGGGTAAAAATTACTATTCCCACTCTAGTGAGTGCAACAGTAGAGAAAGTGTTGGATAGCGGGAGGGTTAAAATTACTATTCCAACTTCAGTGAGGGCAACTTTAGGGAAAGCGTTGGATAGCGGGAGGGTAAAAATTACTATTCCCACTCTAGCGTATTTAACAGTAGGGAAAGTATTAATTTAATATATTAATAAAAATAAATTAAATATCAATACCAATTAAACATTAATTAAAATTAATTGCCAATTTAATATTATGTCATAATTAATCAATTATAAATACAAATAAATATTAGTTATTAACATTAATTACCTATTAATAATTAATTAACAACTAATTATTTTCAATAACAAAAAATTTATTAATAATATGAATTAATACCAATTATTAAAATTAATGACCTATTCATAATTAATTTTCAATAACAACAACTAATTAATAATACAAATGAATACCAATTAATAAATATTAACAGTAAATTAATTATCAATACACAAAAAGTATTTTTAATACGTAATTAATTACAATTAAATTAATTCCCGCCATATTCCCTTATAAACCCACAACCCGCTACAGAAAATAAATTGATATAATTATCATAATTATCAATTAATGAATAATACAAATTAATTACCAATTGATACAAACTAATTACCGATTAACTATTAATTAACAACAAATAAAAAATCAATACCAATAAATAAATACAAATTATTTACTTAATTACAATTAAATTACTTCCCACCCTATTCCCCTATAAACCCACAACCCGCTACAGAAAATAAATTAATACTATTAACATAATTATCAATTAATCAGTTTTAAAAATATTTACCAATTAAAAATTAACATTTAATTTAAAATGAATACCAATAAATAAATAAAATATTTAATTAATTACAATTAAATTACTTCCCACCCTATTCCCCTATAAACTCACAAACCGCTACAGAACTAAAACGCTAAATTTAATTAAAAATAATTCGTAATTTCTAAAACGTAATATTTAATTTAATATATTTAAATTACTTCCCACCCTATTCCCCTATAAACCCACAACCTGCTACAGAATTAAAATATGCAAAAATTAAATAACATAAAATGCATTACTAAAATGAATAACAAAAATAATATACACTTTTCACTTCTATACTAACATACAAAACACTTTAAAAAATTCGATATTAATAAAAATTCGATATATTTTAAAAACTATAATATATACTTCGATATTTTGAAAAAAAATGATATTATATTACTTACCTACAATTGAATTTTTTTCATCACTATATTCTATCCATTCAATATTTTGACTTCGATATTTTGGTGATTCTATATTTTGAATTCGATATTTAATCTTGTTACCATAAACAATATATGTATTTATTTGAAACACATCCCTCTAGTCTCTTTATGAGTCTAAAGGCAAAAGTACATTCAGTAAACTTATTTAGCACATAATAAATTAGCACAATATATCAGCCCGAGGGGCTTCACAAACCATATACCAAGAAAGTGGTATAAGAACCACGACTGACAAATATACAAGGCCTAGACCTTTAGAACCGCTGGGGCCACCAGGAACCACCCAAGGTAGTGACACAGGGGACCCACGGGGGCGCGTACAGTGTTTAAACACAGCCACGAATCACCATTAACTTCTATGAGGAAAGTCGCGTTTTTCTAATTCCTATATTTATATCCCCTCCCTCCTACGAATTCTCGCTACGAATTCTCGCAACATTGTTTTTGTGTACTGTACCTTACTATGCTCTTATAACTGATGTAACTTTTAATGCAACGATCCTAAATGTAAATCGCTCTGATACCCTCATGGGTCAAGTTTGCGCTATATAAAACTTTATGAATAAATAAAAGGCTGCTGGGTTTTCTGTGAGAGGGTGCCCATGCATGAGCAGAGCCCCTCTGCAGCCTTCAGAATCTACTCTCTGGGGTTGTTCTGTGATGCAGCCATACCATATACTCTTAAGTGCATTATAACCTCGCGTAAATGCAAATTTTAAAATGGCTGCACAGAAACCTGTCATGTTTGGTGTCAAACACCTCGGAATCATACCTCCACACCAGAAACTGGTGTGGGAGGTATGATTCCTCCTTCCTAGAGTGAGAAATATGATTACACCAGTACACCCGGTACCAGCTTTATAGAACTCTGGCATCCCAAGATGGATACTGCCAGCCACAAACATGAGTCTGCCCTCCAACTGATGGATGACACTCTGGCAGGGGAGGCTGGTGTTCTGACATACGGAGGTGTAACCACATCCCAGACATGCTTTAGTGTACTGGGGATGGGTGGGTGCATTTTGAGAGTGCTTTGATGTCTGCACTGGGGGCACATTTTAGGGCCAATTCAGGTAAAATCCCCCACAAATCGCTGTACGGTCCATTTTTCGCATACGGTTCATACACCTACAACATCCCTGTACGTACGATGAAGTACGATCCTAACCCAAAGCATATCAACATACAAATTGTACCAAACACCATACAAACAAAAAATACATACGATACATATCCGGGTCGCGCTCTACGCGCCGTCCGTACGTAAACAGGCAGCAGTTTTCGCACAGCAAGTAAGATTCATCCAGGCTTTCGGGATAATCCACGCCGGACTGCACAGCTCATGAGCAAACTGTCCGGATTCAGGGACAACGCTTTTGTTCTATTTGAGGGACTTATATATTTCCTTCGAGCTGAAAGGGGACTTGACGACGCAACACACCATTGGCTACACTTTGTCCACCAACAGTACGAGGTTCACTGCGCGATTACGTGTATCTTTGTCCTAAGTTGATCCAGCCTTAAGATCCGAATATTGAAAAACCAGGCAGTCGCTTTATTGACATTTGAATCCTGGTTATTAAAAGGAGTTTTGAAGTAACGGTGAATACTGATTGGTTTCCCCATCACTGCATATACATCAAAAGACTATCTACTCTTGGAATTTAGTTCTACCTATACACTGCCCTGAGGAAGCTCTCCGCATGGGAGAGAAACGCGTTGGCTGATCCTGTTTACAACGATGAACTTTTCTATGAATTTCAACAAATAAAGAAGAAATATTTTGAACACAAACCATATTCGTTTTGACTTTGTTTTTGTGCGCCCCCACCGAATCTAAAAAGCAAGCTGAAAACTACCGTAAAAGCAGAGTCCGGCCCGAACCGCACCCCAGTATGCGACAGACTCACCATGAACCCTGTTGACCGTGTCATCCCAGTCCTGTATGCCTACGAATTGGTGCACAGAAACCGAAAATGGCGCATACGGAGAGAACAACGTACCGCAACAACGGAAGTTTACATGTACGGTGCATCACACGCTCGCGTATATTACCATTGCAAAAGTGATACGAGCCGCACAGACGCCGTGAATGTTGGGGTACGGTGCGTCACACGCTCGCGTATATCACAATTGCAATAGTGATATGAGCCGCACACATGCCGTGAATGTTGGGTTACGGTGCGTAACACGCTCGCGTATACCATCATTACAATAGTGATACGAGCCGTATAGACGCCGTGAATGTTGGGGTACGGTGCGTCACACGCTCACGTATATCACCATTGCAATAGTGATACGAGCCACACACATGCCGTGAATGTTGGGGTACGGTGAGTAACACGCTCGTGTATACCATCATTGCAATAGTGATACGAGCCAGCCGCACAGACATCGTGAATGTTGGGGTACGGTGCGTCACAGGCTCGCGTATATCACCATTGCAATAGTGATATGAGCGGCACACACACCATTTATGTTGGGGTAGGGTGCGTCACATCTGAGGGGTCTTTGGATATCACTCCGAGCAGTGCCCAGACATTGGAAGGGGGTGTGAATATGACTCCCAGCAGTGCCCAGACATAGGAGGGGGGTGTGCACAGGACTCTCAGCAGTGCCCAGACATATGAGGGGTGGGTGTATAAGACTCCCAGCATAGGCCAACAGTATGGGGGTGGGTGGATATGACTCCCAGCAGTGGCCAACACTATGGGGGTAGGTGGATATGACTCCCAGCAGTGGCCAACAGTATGGGGTGGGTATGACTCCCAGCAGTGGCCAACAGTATGGGGGTGGGTGTATATGACTCCCAGCATAGGCCAACAGTATGGGGGTGGGTTGATATGACTCCCAGCATAGGCCAACAGTATGGGGGTGGGTGGATATGACTCCCAGCAGTGTCCAGACATATGAGGGGTGGGTGTATATGTAGAGGTGGGTGTAGAGGGCTCTGAGTCTTGCGGACTGTGTCGGTGGCTGCTTGTTTGCCGTCTGACCCCAGTCCCTGTTGGTGTGTCTGCATCCCGCTTGAGATTGGGTGCCTGGAGATCTGCGCCTAGACTTCTGTGGTGGTGTGCTGGTTGGCTCTGTTGGTGTGCGTGATCTAGTGTGACTGTGTGTTCTGTGGACAGGTATGGGAGAGGGGTTTGTGGATGGGTCTGAAGGAGTGGGGGGGACGATCCGCTGCAGGAGGGCAAGTGCTGCCGTCAGTGAGGAGTCTATGGACAATAGACTCCGACGTTGGTCAGACATGTTAGCTGACATGCCCTCGATGAATGACAACAACTGTGTCAGTATCTGAGTTTGGCCTTGGAGGACAGTCATCATTCATGCCTGACCAACATGAATCTGCCGGAGTAGGTCCAGAGACTCAGCACTGAGGGCAGCAGGGGAGACAGGGGCAGGTGTTGCGGTGCCGGGGACAAAGGAGGCATGGGGGAAGCACGGACAGAAGGGACCCTAGCAACTGGGAGGGTGGAGATGGGTCTGGAGGAGGTGGGGACAGACACAGTGGTGGAAGAAGCTGTTGCTGCGTATTCCCCCTCCTCCTGGGAGTCAGAAGCTGATCCGTCCGCATGATACAAAGTGTTGCCTTCCATAGGTCCGGCCGACTGACTCCCCTCACCCTCAGTGCCACTGGCTCCATCCAACTCCTCAGTGCTGGTGGCACTGCGGCTGGGTCCCCCCTCATGGTCCGTTCTTATGTCTCCTCCTGTGTCGGTTGATGATGCTGTTGGCAAGGAGAATAAACAAAAATGCATCAGTCGCCTGTACACATCTGACACATGAACAAAAATGTATTTGGGCACATTGCAAATCATGGCATGCATCATGAGTGACAGCAGCATAACTCAGCACATATTAAAGACTAGTACGGCACAGTTGGTATAGACACAATGCTACTTGAGCATAAGGTTCCAAATAACAGACCAGGCCACAACTTGAGTGAGAGTCACACAGAGGAGGTTCTGTTTGTTTACATCAGATCCGATCTATACAATGAAGTTATGTCACCTCAAGTTCACAAAGAAATAAACAGTTGTGTTTCCCCTCAGGGCAAAGTAACACACCTCACTCCACAGGTTACACCACTCCCAGAGCCCAGGAAGTAGTGTTTGGTGAAAAGTAATGGCTTAAAATCTTAGCATCTTCGGACTCTGCATACTTCACAAACTCAACTTGTATAGTATCTGCAAAATATCCATCTTGTGAACATAACACGTATGTGCCTGCATGAAAGATCTCTCACAAGGAAATGCACACAAACAACATAGACACATTTATTGAGACAGATTTCACACTTCAAGATGAAACACAGTTAGTAACAAATGGTGTGGACCTTATACCATATACATGGTCCAACAGAGGTCTTGATGGATTGACACACATTAGTATGTACAATTGACAGCAAAGGAGTCTCAAGCACTCAAGACCACTGTGGGGACATGTCTATGTCGATCAAGGCACACCATTAACCACTAACACTGGCCTCATTCAAAACCTGCCTGCTTACTCAAAAACATTGCACATGTTGTGTGGTGTGTACTACCTTGTGAGACAACTATAATGCAGACACATAAGTGTAACCTACACATTTTGTCATATGAACACATTCCAAACATTAACAACTCTCAACAAGTATTGGGAGTGCCTAGGGACAATCACAATGTGACATCACTTCAAATGTGTCACTCCTCACAGGGGCATCTATCACCATATCATACAGTTGTTAGCACATAACTCACACTGTCATGTGAAGTGGCCCACATGTCCCAAATCAGGACAATGCTTAAGCTAATGTGCCTGCAATTGTGAAGATGAACATCATTGCTGCATAGAAAGACACACCATTAACCACATGGGAAATGTGAACACTGTAGTGTGCGCACTAGGACAAAACAGCGTAGCACCACAACTACATACATTTTGTAAAAATCTTTGAGGCACAATATTCTCTGTAAGTAAACAACATAGCCTGTAAAGCCCCCAATGGCAGCACTGTCCAGCATCACAGGGGAAGTGCATGGTGATAACTCTAACTCACAAATGACATCCACATTTTACAACTGAGAAGGCCAAACAGGCAGGCCCATCACACCTCTCCTGCACAAGACCCCCATCACTCCATTACTGTGATTGAAACAGCTCAAGAAGGTAAAAATCAGAATCAGGGTATCAAAAACTGTGCAGCAGCTTTGGAAAATGTACAGCAAGGTCACCTCCTGTGGCTGGCAATCCATATTAGTCACAAACAATCAGCAAAAGATTCTTGAGATTAGGCACACAGGCAATGCCCAGTGTGAGTATTAAGCATGGGCTGAAAATTCGTTCCGCTCGCGGAATTTGCGGATTTTCTGCGATTTCGCGATCCCCGAATCTCGCAAAATCGCGGTAAAATCCGCGAATTAGCGGGGATGAATTTTCAGCCAAGCACTTACAGGGTTACAGCAGCAGGTGCAAAAGTTGTAGCTAATTTTTTGTAACCTTTTACAAAAGGGTTACAAAGAAATTAACTTCAACTTGGGCATCTGCTGCTGTAAGCTTGTAAGTGCTTCCTGGCGCCTCGCTGCCTACTTGCAACTGTTCTCTGACCCTGCTCTGACCCTTGAAGCAGGATCAGAGAATAGTTACAAGTAGACAATGAGGCGCCTGTCACGAAAATTAAACCTCAACAGGAAGCACTGACAGATATAAAAACAAGCATTTGCAATGCAATAGGTCTCGCATTAGGAAAGTTAGAGCTATTGGTCTTGTAAATGACAATTTTCTTTATTTATGTGTTGGTTTTGAAAATAGCTAAATTAATAGCTTTGTCATTTACAATGCCAACATGTTTTGTATTTACGTGACTTAGAAGTATTGATATTACAAATTACAATGGCTTTTAATTTTTTTAAATAATTAATACTTAAATAAAAGTGATTTTAATTTATAATGGCAACAGCTTAAACTTTTGTAAATAACTTTTGTGAAGATTATGTTCAGTGTATTTTATTGTGACGAAAATCCAAGAACAGAAGTAAAATATTAACATCTTTTTGCAACATTTGTAATAAAGCTTGAAACATTGAGAGAACATATTTGAACCAGTTGTTGTTGATTGGTTGTGCCGATTGATGCTCCTGGGTGGCGCTGAGTGGTGCTGTGGTGGTGCTGAGTGGTGCTGTAGTGGTGCTGAGTGATAATGTGGTGGCGCTGAGTGATGCTGTGGTGGCGCTGAGTGATGCTGTGGTGGCGCTGAGTGGTGCTGTGGTGGTGCTGAGTGGTGCTGTGGTGGTGCTGAGTGATGCTGTGGTGATGCTGAGTGGTGCTGTGGTGTTGTTGAGTGATGCTGTGGTGGTGCTGAGTGATGCTGTGGTGGTGCTGAGTGATGATGTGGTGGCACTGAGTGGTGCTGTGGTGGTGCTGAGTGATGCTGTGGTGGTGCTGAGTGGTGCTGTGGTGGTGCTGAGTGATGCTGTGCTGGTTCTGAGTGGTGCTGTGGTGGTGCTGAGTGATGATGTGGTGGTGCTGATTGATAATGTGTGGTTCTGAGTGATGCTGGGGTAGCGCTGAGTGATGATGTGGTGATGCAGAGGGCAGAAAGGCACAAAAAGCAGTCTAACAAAGGGTAGAAGGGCAGAAAAACAAGGGAAAAACGAGTCTAACAGAGGGCAGAAGGGCACAAAAAACCAGACTAACAGAGGACAGAAGGGCAGAAAAACAAGGGAAAAACGAGTCTAACAGAGGGCAGAAGGGCACAAAAAACGAGTCTAACAGGGGACAGAAAGGCACAAAAACGAGTCTAACATAGAGCTGAAGGGCAAAAAAACAATTCTAACAGAGGACATAAGGGCACAAAACCAAGGGAATAGCAGAGGGCAGAAGGGCACAAAAAACGAGTCTAACAGAGGGCAGAAGAGCACAAAAACAAGGAAAAATGCGTCTAACAGAGGGCAGAAGGGCACAAAAAACGAGTCTAACATGGGGAAGAAGGGCAAAAAAACAAGGGAAAAACGAGTTTAACAGAGGGCAGAAGGGCAGAAAAACAAGTGAAAAATGAGTCTAACAGAGGGCAGAAGGGAACAAAAAATGAGTCTAACAGGGGGCAGAATGAATCCCGCCCTGCGTGTTTGTCCACGAAGAAGCCACTTTTTTGTGCAATAACTCTACTCAGCTGGAGTACTTTCTACTGTCTAATCAGTAAGTGCTACCTCGTTGGCTAAATGCATAGGGGCAGATTTATAATAACTGGCGCATCCCCAGGGATGCTCCAGTTATTGTGCGCCGCAGCTCCGCCACCCATGGTGCACCGCATTTACAATGTGGGGCACCATGTGGCAAAAACAGCACAGATGCCGTAAAAGCAGCGCATTGCTGGAGCTACGTCGCAAGAACGACGCAGCTCCAGCAATGCTCTGGGGGGCCCTATCTCCCCAATGCTGCGTCAAGCCTTGCGCCTGCTTCAAGCAGGCGCAGGGTTTTGACGCAGCATTGGCCTAAAAGTGACTGAGTGAAATCTTGTAGATTTCACTCAGCCACTTTTAGGAGGCGTTCCTGCGCAGGAACGCCCTCCCCTGCGCCGGAACGCCTCCTGATGGCGCAGGGCTTTACAATGTGACGCTTCTCTCAGTTGCGTCACGTTGTTAATACCCAGCCCCATGGCGCATCTTTTGTGCGGCGCAAAAGAGGCGCAAGCGGCTTGTAAATCTGCCCCATAGTGCTTTTACTGCACTGTAGCTGCGAAAAGGGCCAGAAGATGTTTCTCCAGTGACCATGTGTGCCTGTGCCTGTTTTACAGGCACACATGGTCACTGGAGACACATCTTCTGGCCCTTTACGCAGCTGCAGTTTAGTAAAAGCACTATACATTCTGGATTAGTCAGTAGAAAGTACTCCAGGGCAAATCGCAAAAAAATCTGCGATTTCGCAGTAAAATTCGCAAATTCGCTGATTTTTTTTGTGATTTCGCAGGGAAATCCGCAAATTCACGAAACACGAATTTGCAAATTTCGCCCATGCTTAGTGAGTATGCACAAGCTAAATCTTGTATCCATGGACAGTGTGAAAATGTAGCTAACACATGATAAATACAAAGTATGGCGGGACCGATGCCACTGAGGCACACCCATGCTGAACCCACATAGAATGGGCACAGTGTTGGATGACACACATGATTAGGAGGCCAGGGTGTTTCAGGGTACTGTGGTGGGCACACAGATCTGTGGGTCAAGAAATTGCTGACTGTCTAATGAATAACCGTCATGTCACTATGCTTATATTGCAAATGATGTACTTCATGTATGAGCATGCAACATGGCTCATGCATGCTGGTAGGTTGTGAATCATATAAATTGCACTCCTATGTTGATGCTCATGATCAGTGCAAACAAATATGAATGCCAAACACAGTGCACAGGTCGTGGCACAGGCAAGGTAACAACACATGTCACAGACCTCCCTCCCACATGATGCGCAAATCAATGTGCTGTCTAATTACCTTGCACCCTAGAAGTACATGTGCAAAATTGGAAAAACACAAACCAGGGGTCACATGTGGAAGAGGGGAAGGGATGGAAAAGAGCAGCAGATGAATATGGTGAATTTAAACTACAATGCACAAATAGCCTGTCTGACCAGACCCCCCAACTGTGGGAGTGTTCACAGGTTTCAGAGCACCTCAAGTGCCATGTGACACACAACACTACAAACAGACATATACCTACCCCCTCCTTGCTGCTGTCCGTCCTTCAACTGCCTATGGAGGTCTGGAAAGACCACTTCCAGGACCCGGAGCATGTGGGGGGTGAGGTGACGGCTGTTGCCATGCCGCGTGGAGCTTCCAGGTTCAGCTGGACCCGGGCAATACACCGGGTCCAGCACCGGATGTCCTGCCACCTCTTCCTGATGTTGATCAGCCGACAGCGAGGGCCCCCCACAGACCTGACAGCCCTGACAATGTCGGACCAGATCTCCCCCTTCTCATAGGCAGTTACCTGTCAGGAAGACAAAGTGAATCAACATCACTACACCTGCTCCATGTCCCAGAAACACACACTTGCACTACATTGCACGACATTGATGATGTGAACAGGGCATAGGATGCTGACAGGATTTACATCATTGTCCATCTGAATTTTCCCAGTGGGGAAACACAAATGCACAAAACATAAGAGTGTCAGAGGGTCTACAAAAACTATGTGTGGTTCATTAAACTAACATAACAGTGTCAACTCATCTAACAGTTGTAGAAAAGCATTGGTGGATACCAGTGATCACTAACAGGATATCCATCAGGCACCACTCAGAACCGCCCTTCATCATTTGGTATTCCTGTTGGCCACAAAAATTGGTACACCACTGGTTCAGATGGGGGGTCAGATGGTATAACCTCCTGAGAACCTAGTAGTGGCCAATGGTGGTAGAGTGTCACAAACTACCAATCAATTGAATTAGTCGGTGACTGATTTGCAGTGCTGTGAAAAAGGGGTGTGATAAGTGAGTGAAAAAATGTATACATTTGGGTGAGGGAGCAGAAATAAGACTAACTTTATTCGGTTATATGCTCGCTCCACCAACATTAAAAGAGCAGCATAAGTAGATTTAACAAATATCTACTTAGATGGAGAATTGGTCAACATGTTTCAGCAATATACTAGGGACTGTAGAGTCCATTGCTTTCATCAGGACCGGATTATATCAAAATGCTACTGCAAAAAGTGAGGTGACAGATTAAAACAGTGACAGAATATTGACATTGCTGCAACATGAAAAAACATCACCTGGTTTTATAGGTGTATTCTTTTGTTCGCAGAAGATGTGTTTGTCACATTATAGTTGGAGAAAATGGCCCCACCCCGCCTGGCAACGGCTCAGGACACGAGGGAAGCACCACTCTCTCCGTCGTTACTCCGTCACCACCATCTGAGCCAGTTGGCCTCCCCAACCGGCTCAGATGGTGGTGAAGGAGTACCGACGGAGAGAGCGGTGCTTCCCTCGTGTCCTGAGCCATTGCCAGGCAGGGTGGGGCCATTTGCTCCAACTATAATGTGACAAATACATCTTCTGCGAACAAAAGAATACACCTATAAAACCAGGTGATCTTTTTTCATGTTGCACTTGCAGCAATGTCAATATTCTGTCACTGTTTTAATCTGTCACCTCACTTTTTGCAGTAGCATTGTGATATAATCCGGTCCTGATGAAAGCAATGGACTCTACAGTCCCTAGTATATTGCTGAAACATGTTGACCAATTCTCCATCTAAGTAGATATTTGTTAAATCTACTTATGCTGCTCTTTTAATGTTGGTGGAGCGAGCATAGAACCGAATAAAGTTAGTCATATGGTTTATACCAGAGAAGGCAAAATAATTTTTTTGTCCTAATCCAAATAGTGCTACCACAAACAGACCAATATATGTATTTTTCGAAGCTCAAAAAGGCACATATCACAGCGTACCTTTGACTCAGAATCAAAGAAGGATACAGGAATTCAAACGTAATCTTGAGATCTATTCTTCTGGTTGAATCAATAAAAATGACTCTGTCTACTGACAGGAGCGGCTAACTAGGGAAACAAGATAACACTATGCTATAAAGGGAGACCACTTGTTGGTGAGTCTTCAATGCAAAGCGTATACTGAACTGGAAAAGAAATTTAAATAAACGCTCCTTCGGTTATATTTTAGTCAAGATGTATCATAGATTCAGCATGTCGTTATGGGGAACTCGTCTCCCGACGTTGCAGTTTTAAAATCCGCCTTATCACGAAAATCACTGTGTACGGACCCCTTAATATGTAGTAAATATATAATTAAATAAATAACCAATGGTATTTATTTAATTATATATATTTAAACAGAAAATGACTTGTTTCTGTTTCTTCCTTTATTTTTAAGTTACGGACATGTACTCGGCTTGAATACGCTAGCCCGCTGAAGTTTTTTGGTTTGGCCCATTGCGACAGCAAACACGGCCTTTTCACCGCCTTAATAATAGACACTACGAGATTCTAAGTAAGTCCTTTTTCACATTTAACCACTAATTTGGGGCATTTATGAATACTGATAACTAATACGATGTATTACTACATATTTAGGGGTCCATACACAGTGATTTTCGTGATAAGGCGGATTTTAAAACTGCAACGTCGGGAGACGAGTTCCTCGTAAAGACATGCTGAATCTATGATACATCTTGACTAAAATATAACCGAAGGTGCGTTTATTTAAATTTCCTTTCCAGTTCGGTATACGCTTTGCATTGAAGACTCACCAACAAGTGGTCTCCCTTTACAGCATAGTGTTATCTTGTTTCCCTAGTTAGCCGCTCCTGTCATTAGACAGAGTCGTTTTTATTGATTCGACCAGAAGAATAGATCTCAAGATTACGTTTGAATTCCTGTATCCTTCTTTGATTCTGATTCAAAGGTACGTTGTGGTGTGTGCCTTTTTGAGCTTCGAAAAATACATATATTGGTCTGTTTATGGTAGCACTATTTGGATTAGGACAAAAAAATGTTTTTGCCTTCTCTGGTATAAACCATATGATACTTGATCTAGGGTGTCATTTATCTCTATGGAACAGTGTGTGTAAAGCAAAGAGGTCATTATCCTGTTAGCCTTAAATATTCAAAAAAAGCTCCATATATTATGTACCTATCTGAAACACGATCATTTAAGAGCTTTCTTTTGCCTTATTCAAATGTATTATTCAGTATGAATGCACTGATTTATGAACTGTAAATAATGATGAAGTAAGGAATGTACTGTATTTGTATTTATATCTGTCTGGTTAAATGTGACAATGAATTGTATATATTTGTTTGTTAAATTGTAGCCATGCAATAATGGGATCTGATATGAGATCTTGGGCCACGTAACAGTATATACTGTTTAGTAGTCCAATGTCTGTGATATATGTGTGATATATTTGTTGTGAATAAGGATGTGTAGCAATGATACTTAGGCCCTGATTAAAGTAAATTAACTATGCTTGTCTGGCTTAATGTATAAACATATTTTATATGTATATATTTATTAATATTACAGATTTTAATGGGATGGTTATATATTTCTTGAAGAAGGTGACGATATCTTTGTGGCTCACCGAAACACGTCGATGCTAAAAGGAAAAACACAAAACATCTTGAGAGATAACAGTTTTTTGACACTAAGCTTAACTGTGCTCATCAATCTGCTGTGCTTCCTTCTTTACCAATAGGAACTAGACTTTTCCTTATATTTCTGTCCCGTTCTAATGCGTTTTTATGATTAAATTGTATTTTTTAATGGAATATATTTCCATATTTCCAATTTCCATATTGGTCATTTTTATTGTCTGCCTTGTTTAATAAATGTGTGACACACATTGTTTGTATTTTACCTTTTTGCATGGCCTTATTGTGATTGCTGCATATATATCTAGTGATTTGTGTTGTGTAAGTTGTTTGGGTATTTTTCCTTGATAGTTATATGCCCAAGGGGACTTCTATTTTTTGGCAGTACGGTTAACACAAGGATGTCTATCAAGTTCTTGTCATTGCATACTTACATGAGCATGCCCTACCATATGCGCAACTCCTGCAGATAAAAGGCATAGTTTCTAACAAAGATGAATGCAAGATACAAATGAAAAACACCCTTGACAGACTGAAAGCAAGAGGACATCCTACACCCATATTGGATCTCGCCATGGCAAGATGTGATAAAAAAAGCAGGTCTGCCTTGTTGCAACCAAAACCTAAAGACAAAACAGAACGTTTGGTTGTTGTATCCAAATATTCTAAAACATCTAACCGCTTTCAGGCCATTATCCGAAAACACTGGTCCATCCTTACCCTGGAACCAGATTTCAGGGGCTTGTTCAACAGACCTCCCATCTTCGCATTCACACGGGGCAGGAATTTAAAAGAAATCCTATCGAAACCCAACAAGGACGATATACAGATGGCATACAAAGGACTCAGACCTTGTTCCAACTGTTCCAACTGTAACAACTGCATCACTGGCAATGTCATTAGCCACCCTATGAAAGGGCATCCCATCAAACTTAAAGTGAATGCCACATGCAACTCGAACAACGTCATTTATCTTCTGAAGTGTCCGTGTGGCAAATGTTATGTGGGGCACACTGAAAGAAAAATCCGCACTCGGATTTTAGAACATAAAAGCAACATTCGTACTAACAATATGAAATCCACCGTAGCTTCCCACTTTGCTGAATCCAGACATACTGTAGCCCAACTCAAATTCCAGATTTTGGAACAAGTACCAGTAACCCACAACAACAAGAACACTTTACTGAAACGCGAGAACTTTTGGATCCGTTTCCTATCCACGATGGCGCCCAACGGGCTGAACGATCGAATTGAATTTCTCTGTTACTTATGATTATGTTTTGTCTTTATATGCATATATCTCCTTCCTATCCACCCTCATGCACTGTTTTTGTCTCTTTCACCATGGCGATTTATTTTCCACTCATTTGCCATCAGCTTATCTTTCACGTCTTGGTCCCTTTTCACTGTTCACTAATCCTCCACACGGAGTCCCTTGTCTGTTTCCTGTAATGTTTGTATACCCGCGTTAGACTCTCCCGTCACTGTATCTACATTCTGGCATGCCGCGAGGCACCCGGTAAACCTCTTCACGTGAGTAATTGCGGGAGCACCATCCATGGCACTGTGGCACGCTCGCGTGTCTCTTTACTTCAACACGGGCTTGAAACGGCTTAAGACGCCTCATTCTTAACGCTGGTTATCACTGTTTGTTTTTCGCTACACCTTGACTCCGTTTTTTACTTTGGATTCTTTGTCCCACTTTCTTAGTTACCGCCGCATGGTGTATTGCAATTCACTACACGGTTTCAGTTTTAGTTTATCATGCCCTAGGTGTGCCAGGCACTAATATAGCACAGGATATCAGTTCATGTTGCACAATTGATGTGTGATGACCTGTTGACACATGTGATGTGTGATGGGGCACTATGTGGTACACATCACCTTTCCCCTTGTCCCGTTGGTATCATCAGCACATGTTGTCATGCACATAAACACTGGGATGGCACAGTCATCACTTCCGGAACCTGTCTCATGATGCCAGGAACCGCTGCACTTTCTCACTTGACAATTTGATGCTAATCAGGTCCCTATGTAACAATGTAATGTGTGTGTAATTTTGAAGATTAAATTTGCAGTTTGGGTTCCGTATAATGCATCTGCTGTTGGTGCATCTATAATGGGTCTGTGTTGTGACTGAAATGGTTTTGCATGTACGCACACCATGGCACATGTGCTTTTTCAATGGCTTTTGGGTCTGATGGCATCATACACCATTGATTCCCATGCATACATGTCTGCATCGTGACAATTGCTGTGGTGTTGCGTTGTCACATACACACCTCATTAGCAAGTTGTATGATATGTCCAATAGATATTCCATGTGACCTGGGTCTGTGCCTTGCAGTCAGCTGTCTGTATGGGATGACAACCTTCTAATGCAGGTCTGGTGATGTGTTTCACTCCAGTGATATTTTGCTCTGCTCACTCAGAGCAGCCCAGCAGTTTTTTTGTGTGCCTGTAATGTTTTTTTTAAAAACTACGGATGTATCTTTTTTTTTTGAAGTGCCAGGAAGCTGGCATATGTGTCCCGGATGTATTGCTTACACTAGAGCCCATAATGCCTTGATGTGTAGTAGCAGTGTTGCATGTGCTATGTACATTGGAATAGTTTTTGGCTGACAGTTGTTCTCCATTCTTCCTAAATGTGTCCTGCAGGGCACCACCTCTACGAAGGCCTTTTCCTGACTTGGAGACCATGAGGGAACGTGATTGCATCCGACGTTACAGATTCACTCGAGATTTGATTCAGAACTTGACGGACAGGCTGGAACCACATCTCCAACCACGACACAGGTATCCAACTGCGCTGAAACCAAATCTAAAGGTGATGGCAGCCCTACATTATTTTGCCACAGGTACGTTCAATTTACCATTGCAGATGTGGGGGGTATGTCCGAAACCATGTTCAGCTGTGTCCTACGTGATGTCTTAGCTGCCATGTTAGAGCACACTGATGAATTAACCAAATTTCAGAAACCTGAAGAGTTGAGAGATGTCAAGGGTGAATTCTTTGCCCTGGGAGGGATGCCATATGTCATTGGGTCCATTGATAGTGCATATGTGGCTTTGGTACCACCAAATGCTCAGGAGCAGGCCTACTGCGATAGGAAACATTATCACTCAATAAATGCCCTTGTGGTGTGTCTTGCTAACATGCTGATTTCCCATGTTTGTGCACGTTTTCCAGGATCATGCCATGATGCATTCTTCACGAGGCGTAGCAGGGTACCACAGATGATGCTGCAGCTCCGCAACGATCGGGCATGTCTTGTTGGTGGGTATACTCTGTTTGTCCTGTATGTTAAATTTTTTGTTTGCTCTGACGGAATTGCATTACCCAAATTTCAACACGCTGTATATTTGTAGGAGACGCAGGATATCCCAACATGCCGTGGCTCATGACAGCGCTCCGCAACCCAAGGACAGCTTCAGACCAGTACAACAATGCACACGGGCAGACCAGGAGTGTGATTAGGCAAACGTTTGGACTCCTGAAGAGCCGATTCCAGTGCCTTGATAAGACCGGCGGATCCCTCCCATACACCCCGGTCAAGGTGTATAACATCGTCATTGTGTGCTGCATGCTGCACAACATGGCAGTTGAGAAGGCCGTGCCACTCATCCTGGATCCTGATGAGCTGGAACATCCACCCGTTGAGGATGAAGGGCCTGGGCATGATGAAAGTGATGAGGAGGAGGAGGATGATATCTGGAGTCAGCTCATTCGCAACTTCTTCTCTGAATGTTGCGTGTCTGGGTAGTCGTGTGCAAGCTTGTGGCATGAAGTGGCATGTGTTGCATACTGTGTGCCCAGCTGACTGTATGCGAAAACAATTTGATGTTTGTTGTGATGTGTGACACAAGTGATGATGTCATGACACACGCATATGTGCAATGAGTGAAATTGTAATTTACATGTGTACTACATTGTGATGCATTTTCACATGCCCATGTCTGTATGCAATTCTTATTAATGTGTCCCCTTGTGTGCCTGTCTTTCCCAGTTCGCTCCGCCAGTTGTCTGTTTGTGTCATCTTGGTACTCCTGCTATTGATCCTGATGATTGCAACGTGTGTCGAATCAGCGTTCCATGCACAGACATGTGGAAATGTCAGTTTGGGTAAGATATCTAAACATGCTTTTTTGAGTTGGTATGCTTTGGGAATGTGTGGGAACTATTTCTGTGCATGTTGTTGAAGCATACATACATGTGTCATTAACATGGATCAAGACCTGTTGCAACACTCCCATGACTGTACAGTCACCCTTCTTGTCAGTCATCTGTTGTTTATTGATGACTCTGGTGAAAGCATCAATGTGTGTAAACCTTGGTCCAGACACATTGCGGATGTCACCGGTTATATTGTGTGTGACATCACAACCACAGGCTCTGTGTGGAATTGCAAACTCACTGTGTGCAGCAGGATTTGTTTGGCTCATCACATTTATGTTTTGGGCCAGTACAGTTTGGTTTACCTAATGACATGTTGTGAAGGTGTGGACCAGCGTATGTCTCACATGTTATGACACCTGTCCAGTGAGTCTGTTCGTACGGATGCATTGCCCCCTGTGCCAGTATGTAATGTCACTGTCAGGTCGCTACATCAGTGCAGGTGGAAAACACTGCTTTGCAAGTCTTCTTGGTAACTTTATGTCAACTTTCTATTCCCATGATTCCAGGAATTTTGCACTGATGGCATAGCAACGTAGTGGTGTTGCTAATGTAAACACTTCTGTTACACCAGTCCGTTGACGGTAATCGCAGCAAACTCTTGTGCCGTGCTGCATATCCTGGTCACGGTAGGGGTGGTTTACTGGCTTTGTTCCTCATTACTCTCTGTAGAATTTAGTCACACCTGCTTTTCATGTTTGACATTGTAAGGCAAAGTTTGAAGAGCCAATGAGTGGCTCTTGCTAGGCTTCCTTGTGTTTAAATAATCCCCTTCCTCGTTGCATTAGCTAAGTATGGCTCTAGCGGAAGATGTGTATCTTACATTCATGACCCTCACTGATTCCCAGGGCTGACTACAGTTATTTTATTTGTGTGAGTAGCATTGCTACACATTCAATTCACTGTATTTTTTTTAGCCACATTCATACACTGTGAGTAACTTTGTGAGTGCATGATTCTAATTGCATTGAAGCAGCCTGGTGAGCGTTAGACCCCCTTCATTTAGGAGACAAACTCTGCTACCTTTTATGTGTCCCTGTTAAAAACTCAGATGTAGTATCATTTCAAAACCTGTGCTGACAAATTGGAAACAGTGGTTGTGGTTAAAGTACACAGGTGTAACTGTTACAGTGTACGTCATGAGTATAATGTGATTCAGTGCCATGAAGTGTTGAATAGTTATGCTTGTTTACCTTTGTTTCAGATCTCCCTCCATGCTGTTCCCATCCTCTCCTTCCCTCGCCTGATCACCCTTTAGAGTCTGTCATTCATACTCAGACCAAGGGGCTATCTGGACATGGACCCCTTTCAGCATCACACAAATCTTAGGATCAAAGGTACAAACAGACCCTGGCAGTCGTGTGGAGATAGTTTCAGCAGCATTACAGGTACCCTCATTGTATGACAGTTATTTCCTTCTGAGCAATGCCACTGGCTAAAGCAGCATGGCCTCAGAACAAACTTGAACCATTTCTGTTGTAAAAGTATTCCTAAGTGTACATTGTGCCCCATTACTGTCACCGCAGATGTCTTTCCAGTGTGCATGCCTCATCTATGGCATACTATACAATGATTGTGTTTATATGGTTATGTGTACTGGGTGAACATGCATGGTGTTTGTAATACGTCATGGTCCATTATGTGATTGACATACATGCTTGTGTATGTATTGTTTTAGCTTAATACCCACAACAGTCATGCAACATATGCTGACGCTGTTTGTCCTCTGCCCCGCTTGGCCTTTTGGTGCCTGATCCTGTGGCCGTCATATTTTGTGATTGTTCACCGATTTTCTAGCTGTGACCCATGAGTAACCAGACACTCCTTTCTTTCCATACACATGCAACATGCTGCTATGCAAATATCCTTATCTTTGTGTGCCACTTTTCCATGGTGTCTCACACCTTCTGCCATCATG
This sequence comes from Lissotriton vulgaris, assembly GCF_964263255.1. Classification (NCBI taxonomy): domain Eukaryota; kingdom Metazoa; phylum Chordata; class Amphibia; order Caudata; family Salamandridae; genus Lissotriton; species Lissotriton vulgaris. The sequence goes on along the minus strand of NC_141696.1, from coordinate 454,223,374 downwards.
TGTTCAGACATTCTTGACGCTGCATCCCCAGTGACACCGCAACACCCAGTGGCCAGATTCTGCGACACACACGCCTCCAATATGCTCCACCATCCATCAGTCCATTCTTTTTTTTTTTTTTATATCCTCATATGCCACCTAGGTTCTGATTGTGCATCTTGCCGATATACAAACACCCTGCTGGCTCAGTTCTTTTGACTGGTGGGGAGTATAAGGACGGAACGGGGCCTTCATCCCACAGCAATAGTGTATAGACCAGCTTTGCACACACAGAAAACCATATGGAGATCCCAGGAGTGCAGCCAAGAAAAAATGCTAGGGTAACATTAGTGTCCGGCTATGCCCAGTGATGGGGTTGATGGCTTAATCATTGGTCCTGGGGAAAAAAAAATAAAACCCAGGCTGTCAATGGTCCCACCTCAGAAGATACCAAAATGATCTTTTGTCGCTGTTCCCAGCTATAGCCAAGTCTAACCTGGAGACCTGTAGTACAGAAGTGTACCAATCATTAACTGAGGGAGGAAGAGAGTCTTTCCACTTCTTACAAATCTCTCTCCTAGCAAGCAGAATAGTGTAAATCAACTTCCTTGCCGCTGCCGGAACACTGTCCACAATGCCAAAGATTACAGAGGTGAAGTCTAGAACAATGTTAGTGCCAAGTGATATTAAGAGGGTCTTACTTATGTCTTCCCAAAACAAAGAAAGATGAGGACACTCGAAAAACAAATGTATGTCTGCTGCGGCTAACAACCCACATCTTGCACAAGTCACCCTATTTCCCTGATTGAATTTGGAAAGTCGTTTGGGCGAAAAATAAGCTCGATGGATGGTGAAGATATGGTTTCTACGTAGCCATGCTGGTTTGACAATGTCCCACATCATACCGCATGATGTAGTCCAAAGGTCTTGGAAGTTGGGGGTAGTTAAATGCGGTAACCAAAGCTTTTCCGGAAGCGAGAATTCACCATTCAGTTCTTCCAGGATTAGTTTATACCAAAATGAAACCTCTTTCTTAGTGGGAGATTTGTCAACTAGAAGAGTGAGAAGGTTACTATGTTTACCTAGTGGAAACATAGTTCCTCGAGATGGTAAAGCTTTATATGCACTGGACCAATTTGATATTTGCGTGTATTTAAATCTAGACAAGTTTGGGCCAATTTTGTTTCTTAAACAGTCCCAGGGTAGCAGAGTGCCATCATCGAATAGTTCTCCCCATACCAGAAGTCCAGCATCTCTAATACATTGAGCCAGTGTATCTCCCAACCACGCCGGACATTCTGGAAGCCCCCACAGAGGCGTTCTACTACCATAGTACCCTATTTTGATACCTTTTGATAACTGGGCCCAAATTCTTGCCATACCCCGTAAAACTTTCAGTTTGACTTTTTTTAAAAACGTAGGATCTCCAAATTTAAAAAGAAAACCTGACAGGCTCACCCCCTCTGCCTCCAATAAAGTAGTAAAAATAGAACCAACTCCATGATCTGATGGATTCTTTAATAAAATCCTAGCATGAGACAGCTGGAAAGCCCAAGCATAGATCTGCAGGTCCGGGGCTACCAGCCCACCCTTATCTCTGCGTCTCCTGATTTTCTTCCAAGAAATTCTCACAAGGTGATTATTCCAAATGAAAGTATTAATGTCAGCCTGTAATTTTTTAATAGGAAGAGGTTCAAAGAATAAAGGAATAATATTAAATAAGAAAGTAATCTTCGGTAGAATAGACATCTTAACAAGATTATTTCTACCTAACAAAGACAGCGGGAGATGGGACCAATTCTGGAACAACTTGCGACATTCTTTAGCTACTTTCGAGAAATTTTTAGTAGCAATCTGGTCTATATCACCAACAACATCAAGGCCTAGGTATCTCATCTCCTTACCTGGCCGAATACCTGCAGTAAAGGAGCTCTGATCAATGTTCCAGGTCATCATCTCAGTTTTTAATGTGTTGATCTCGTATCCGGACATCTCCCCAAACTCCGATGCCAGTTTAAAAATTGCAGGAAGGGCCAGGTGAGGTGCGGATGTAAAGATGAGGATATCGTCCGCATATAGGGCCACCTTTCTCTCCCAACCCCCACATGTGAACCCTTTGATATCAACACTATCCCTCAAACTCTGGGCAAATGGTTCAGCATATAAGTCAAAAGGAAGTGGGGAGAGAGTGCAGCCCTGCTGAGTTCCCCAAGAAATGTCAATAGGGTCAGATAATACCCCATTTACCAGAACACTGGCCTTAGGATTCCTGTATAAAAGCTCGATAGCACGACGGAATCTACCTCCCACGTTCAACTTTGCCAAGGCCTCCGACAGGTACAACCAGTTGACCCTGTCGAAGGCCTTGGTGGCATCCAACGTTAGAGCCGCGAGTGGAAGAGACTTCATAAGCGCCAGATCTATAGCTCCTATTAAGTCGTGTGTCAGTTGGAATAGTTGACACCCCTTGACGAACCCCTTCTGATCCGGATGTAAAATGAAGGGTGCAACTACGGCTAATCTATTTGCAAGTATGGATGAGAATATCTTGTAATCTCCGTTTAAAATAGAGATTGGTCTATAAGAGCCACAAGCCGTTGATGGCTTCCCAGGTTTTAATATTACAGTGATAGAGGCGTTGTCCCATGACACCGGAGGAGGCGCCCCATACATAGGAATCTGGTTAAACAGGGTTGCCAAAAAGGGGGCAAGCTCCTGCTCCAATGATCTATAAATTTCTGCTGACAGGCCATCTGGGCCAGATGCCTTTCCTTTCTTAGCATTCTGGAGAGCTCTCCTCACTTCATCTACTGAAATTTCGGTCTCTAACTTCTCACTCTGGCTTGTGGATAGACATGGGAGGGAAATTTTACCAAGCCAATCCCTAATGGTAACAGGATCCAATATTTTGTCCTCCCGATATATGGCTTGGAAGTTTTCTTTGAACGCTGCTCTAATATCAGCATCCAATGTTAAGGGGCGGTCATTAATTTTAATCAGGTCAATGTTGTTACGTGCCTGATCCGTTTTTGCTTTCCATGCCAGTCATTTTCCTCCCCATACTGGAAATGTGCCAGCTTACTGGCCTCCCATCTTTCTTGTAATCTCAGGTTGAGAGTTGAGGCTAATTGGCCCTTTAAGGAGAGTAATCTCTCACGCAAAGGTATCAAGACATCATCCGAGGAACTAGCCTTGGAATCAATCTCCAGCTGGACCATGGCTATATTCGCCTCCACAGAGGCGACGGCCTCTCTATACTCCTTTCTTCTATAGGCCACTTTAGCTGTAATTAGGCCTCTCAGAAATGCTTTAAGAGAGTCCCAGACAACTCCAATATCAGCAGAGCCAACATTTGCACTCAAGAAATGCACTACCTCAGTTTTTATAAATAGTATATCATCAGAATGGGAAACCTTTGGCGTTGCAGACTGTTGCTGCCTGCATCTGCATCGGATCTTTGGCCCCTGCAAATCACTCCACGACTGGCGGAACCCGCTTCGCGGGTCCCGCTGCGCCCCAGAGGACAAGGGCAATTTGTGTGACACCTGTGTGGGAGGACCAGGGCTGCGAGCAAGCGGGGCAGGACTTCCATTCCCAGAAGTCCCTGCGCACCGCGCCTCTGACCAGCTGGCCGCTCTCCCTGGCCATCACCGCGCCCCGCCTTCAATCCCTTAAAGGGCGGATTTTGACTCCTCGACGTGGGAAACCTTTGGCGTTGCAGACTGTTGCTGCCTGCATCTGCATCGGATCTTTGGCCCCTGCAAATCACTCCACGACTGGCGGAACCCGCTTCGCGGGTCCCGCTGCGCCCCAGAGGACAAGGGCAATTTGTGTGACACCTGTGTGGGAGGACCAGGGCTGCGAGCAAGCGGGGCAGGACTTCCATTCCCAGAAGTCCCTGCGCACCGCGCCTCTGACCAGCTGGCCGCTCTCCCTGGCCATCACCGCGCCCCGCCTTCAATCCCTTAAAGGGCGGATTTTGACTCCTCGACGTGGGAAACCTTTGGCGTTGCAGACTGTTGCTGCCTGCATCTGCATCGGATCTTTGGCCCCTGCAAATCACTCCACGACTGGCGGAACCCGCTTCGCGGGTCCCGCTGCGCCCCAGAGGACAAGGGCAATTTGTGTGACACCTGTGTGGGAGGACCAGGGCTGCGAGCAAGCGGGGCAGGACTTCCATTCCCAGAAGTCCCTGCGCACCGCGCCTCTGACCAGCTGGCCGCTCTCCCTGGCCATCACCGCGCCCCGCCTTCAATCCCTTAAAGGGCGGATTTTGACTCCTCGACGTGGGAAACCTTTGGCGTTGCAGACTGTTGCTGCCTGCATCTGCATCGGATCTTTGGCCCCTGCAAATCACTCCACGACTGGCGGAACCCGCTTCGCGGGTCCCGCTGCGCCCCAGAGGACAAGGGCAATTTGTGTGACACCTGTGTGGGAGGACCAGGGCTGCGAGCAAGCGGGGCAGGACTTCCATTCCCAGAAGTCCCTGCGCACCGCGCCTCTGACCAGCTGGCCGCTCTCCCTGGCCATCACCGCGCCCCGCCTTCAATCCCTTAAAGGGCGGATTTTGACTCCTCGACGTGGGAAACCTTTGGCGTTGCAGACTGTTGCTGCCTGCATCTGCATCGGATCTTTGGCCCCTGCAAATCACTCCACGACTGGCGGAACCCGCTTCGCGGGTCCCGCTGCGCCCCAGAGGACAAGGGCAATTTGTGTGACACCTGTGTGGGAGGACCAGGGCTGCGAGCAAGCGGGGCAGGACTTCCATTCCCAGAAGTCCCTGCGCACCGCGCCTCTGACCAGCTGGCCGCTCTCCCTGGCCATCACCGCGCCCCGCCTTCAATCCCTTAAAGGGCGGATTTTGACTCCTCGACGTGGGAAACCTTTGGCGTTGCAGACTGTTGCTGCCTGCATCTGCATCGGATCTTTGGCCCCTGCAAATCACTCCACGACTGGCGGAACCCGCTTCGCGGGTCCCGCTGCGCCCCAGAGGACAAGGGCAATTTGTGTGACACCTGTGTGGGAGGACCAGGGCTGCGAGCAAGCGGGGCAGGACTTCCATTCCCAGAAGTCCCTGCGCACCGCGCCTCTGACCAGCTGGCCGCTCTCCCTGGCCATCACCGCGCCCCGCCTTCAATCCCTTAAAGGGCGGATTTTGACTCCTCGACGTGGGAAACCTTTGGCGTTGCAGACTGTTGCTGCCTGCATCTGCATCGGATCTTTGGCCCCTGCAAATCACTCCACGACTGGCGGAACCCGCTTCGCGGGTCCCGCTGCGCCCCAGAGGACAAGGGCAATTTGTGTGACACCTGTGTGGGAGGACCAGGGCTGCGAGCAAGCGGGGCAGGACTTCCATTCCCAGAAGTCCCTGCGCACCGCGCCTCTGACCAGCTGGCCGCTCTCCCTGGCCATCACCGCGCCCCGCCTTCAATCCCTTAAAGGGCGGATTTTGACTCCTCGACGTGGGAAACCTTTGGCGTTGCAGACTGTTGCTGCCTGCATCTGCATCGGATCTTTGGCCCCTGCAAATCACTCCACGACTGGCGGAACCCGCTTCGCGGGTCCCGCTGCGCCCCAGAGGACAAGGGCAATTTGTGTGACACCTGTGTGGGAGGACCAGGGCTGCGAGCAAGCGGGGCAGGACTTCCATTCCCAGAAGTCCCTGCGCACCGCGCCTCTGACCAGCTGGCCGCTCTCCCTGGCCATCACCGCGCCCCGCCTTTAATCCTATGGACTTCCTACATAAACGAAGGTAACTACCCGCTACGCGGGAGCGTGCGGGAGCGTCCCGGGAGAAGCCCGGGACAAGGGCGGGACCGTCTGTGGCCGTCCGGGGCCGGAGGAGGCCGGGCTGGGCCTCACTATTAATATTTCCCTCCTGACATTATTTGTATTGTTAACGTTTATAGTGTCGTTAAAGTCCCTTTTACTGTACATTTAAACTTTTCGTCTTGTGTGGCTTTATCGCCTATTAGGGTTGGTCATATTCATACCTATTATAACCTGGTAAGGTTAACAAAAATGACTTTGCGATCTGGTAAGGAGAGGCAGGTTCAGGTCTCCACCTCTAATGGTACTTTTACTGGTACAATCGACCAATTTTTTAAACGTTCAACAGCCATTTTAGAGAAGGAGATCGCTTTAGTTGAAAAACGCCTCTCGCTTGATATTATCACCGGCAAGCGTTCTTCACTAGGTAAAATAAGCGAGGCTATCTCCCCTGTCCCACTCTCCACGCTGAATATGGATAGCAATGTAGATGTGATGTTAGCTCCTGTTATTGAGACTCAAAACGAGGAGATTACGAATACCAACCAGGAAAATGTTTTTAATACTGCACATGAGAACCTACCCAACAGTGGGACCATCTGTCTAGATCAGACTGGGGATAATTCTGGTCTCTCAGATTCTCCAAAACTTAACATTAGCAATGATCCTATCGATTCTCCTTCTGTATTAGAACTGACACCGACTCAGAATCCTGGGAAACGTAAGAGGGTTGCCTCACCAGACTTGGAGGAACAAACAGAGGGGATGGTTAATGCTACAGTTTCGCCCCCACAGCTACCCAATATTAACGTTTCTAGCCAGCAAGGGGGGGGCGAGACTATGACTATGATTAGCATAACAGAAGAAATATTTTTGGCTAAAATTGAGTTGCTATTCAAATCTCTTCTTTTACCCCTCTTTGAAAGGACAAGGTTGTTAAATACAAAATTGGACACCTTAGACCTGTTAGTAAAGGAAAATATAGCGACTATGGATAGAACTCTCTCCAGCTTAGCAAGAGCTGCTTTGTCCCCACCCGTCCTGTCCAATCCAAAACCCACGGTTGTGACAAATAGTAATAAAGCGGGGGGTAATAATTCACAAGTGGGAGCCTCTTTATCAAAGGCCCCGCAAAAAACAGGACCCGCTCTCAAGAAAATAGCCTCCACAGAGAATCCTGCAAGGCCTAAGCCCATTAAAAACCAGCAGGCACAGAACAATCCAATACCAGCCAGGGACAAAAACACCACTCATCAGCCCATTGGTAAACCTATCCCAAAGAAACAGTGTGTGAACCTTCCACCGGAGTCAGTGCCATATACAATTGTTTTAACTGGCGTGGCTCCACTCGTAGATGGCAAGAGGGAAACACACAAGGATCTTTATAATAAGGTCACATTTTGGCTTAACAAAAATCGGCCACTCCCTCCTAATTTAAACCCTGAAATACTTAACGTTAGGAGGGTGGATTGGATAGGTTATGGTAAGAAAGATCTAGAGGGGGATTGTGTGGTGGTTAGCTTTAGAGAGCCCTGGGTTGCCGAATATATTGGCAGAGAACCAAGATTTGGCAGAGTTGGGGACGTACAAACTTTACTATTGTATTATTTCTATCCAGCATTACATGCCAATAGATCACACACTCCGTTCCAACATTCTAGAAGGGACAGGCACAGAGGGAGATTTCACTTTGACACCCCGCTCTATCCAATGTTCTATCCTCACCTTGCAAACCGGTTTGCTCCCCTCTCCGGTCTGGAAGGAGTGGATTGACTTGATGTAGAACAACAGAATATTGGGAGTGCTAGCGCTATGCCAACTTGTTCTCCAAAAAATATGTGTAACTTAGGGGTAGAGATAGTTTCCATACCTAGTACAAAACCTGAGATGGTGAAAAAAAGGGAAACTCTCATGCCAGGTAACTCCAGGCAGAAAAACACTAAGGCGTTCGCCAACCCATCTGCTTTTATGGCAGAGAAAACATCATACACACTTGTAGTCTTGTCTTGGAACATAGCGGGATTGAAGGGGAAAATGTCAGAGGCCGCTTGGGGTTCCTATGTGGATACACATGATGTAATCATCCTGCAGGAAAGTTGGTCCACAGAAGCTATCTATCGGGTTGGCTATCTTAACTACTATAAACCAGCCACTAAAGGACCGAAGGGCCGCCCGTCAGGGGGTTTAGTCATTTGGATTAGACAATCATTAGCCATTACCATCACTGAACTCCCTACTCTGAGTAATGATATCCTAGCATTGAAATTAACAGACAACAATAATAAGACCTCTTTTCTGTTTAATATATATGCCAGAGGTATGCCAGGTGGGAAGCCTGCGGGAGTGGTAGCTGAACTCGACTCTCTACTGAACGATATTAGCAGAGATAGCTGTGTCATGGTGGCAGGTGATTTCAACTGCTGCTTTGAACCTTTTCCCAACCTTGATGGTGGGGGATATGGGGAAATAGATCAGATCTGGAATATTCCCCCTTTGACTGTCGCCCCTATCAAAAAAGTTACGGAGGCAGTTATGCAATGGTTGGGTTTCTGTCTTGAATGGGACCTACGTGCAGTAAACGGCAGGACTAAATCAGACCCAATGGGAAAAGTTACATTTGATAACTCCATAAACTCAAGTCGCATTGATTATTTTCTACTTAAGATAGACTTCTGGAAAATGATGGTGGACATGGAAGTTGTTAATAGATCTGAGAGTGATCATAATCCCCTGGTGATAACATTATCAGTATCTGAGGGTCTCTGTATGAACCCTGTTACAAACATTGAAACTGCAGATGCTGGCCTTACAAATGACTGCAGAAGGGTAAAATGGGCTGGCCTCCAAGAGAACACTGTTACTATTAGTAAAATTGCCATGGAGGTCTCAGCGGCCACAAAACAGATGGCACACATTCTTGAGGCTGGTACTCCACTGGATCAAATCGGGACAATTCATGAGACTCTTTTTAATAATATTAAGTCTTTTTTTATTAAAACTGTCAAGGGAGGAGGTAAAAAAGCCCAAGCACATCCTAGGTTGAAATGGTACGACAAGACCTGTGGTATTGCCCACAGCTCTTTATTAAGTGCCATCAAATCTAAATCTTGCGAGGATATAAGGTTAGCGAGGGTGAACTACAAGAAGGCTTTAAAAGATGCAAAAAGCAAATGGGATGACCAGCGATGGTTAGATTTATACGAGGCAAGTACCTCATCTAACCAACAAAGATTTTGGGAGGTTGTGAAATGGGGAATCTCGGGGGAATTACACACTCCGGTAAACCATGTTTCAGCAGAACAATGGGTCAAACATTATGAGTCGCAGTTCAGCCACACGGAACGGATCTCCCTTACTATTGTAAGGGAAGATGCCAGTGTGCAGTCTGAACAGTCCTCATTTGATCACGTTGTTTTTACCGAAACTGAAGCTATCTCTGCTCTCAAACTAGTGCAGAATGGCAAAGACCCCGGAATGGATTGCATCCCCGCGGACCTCTTTAAATATGATCAAAAACACTGGGTCCCGTATATATTAATTTTAGCAAACGCCATAGCTAGGGGCACAAGGATACCAAATTCCTGGAAAGGGGCCGAAATTTTGCCAGTGCATAAGAAAGGGGATAAATCTGATGCGGGAAACTACCGCCCCATCAGCCTCATCGACGCCCTCCAAAAAGTAATAGCCAGAATGTTGTTGGGGAAAATTCATTCGTGGATGATAGAAGTAGATATTTTGTCTCCAATGCAGGCTGGGTTCAGGGCACATATTAGTACAGTTGATCAGATCCTAAGATTTGTCATGATCTACTGGAAAACTGTGTCATTGAGAGACGGGAAGATCTTCGCTGCATTTGTGGATCTCAAATCAGCGTTTGACCTGGTCCCTAGGGGGAAGATGTGGGCTGCATTAAAAAGGATGGGGGTTCCTTCTGCACTTTTAGATTTCACCATTAAGATGCATGAGGGTAACTTTGCAAGAGTCAGATGGGGTCGTCAGGGCCAGGTTACTGAATCCTTCCCCGTGACCCGTGGTGTGAGGCAGGGTTGTGTCCTGGCCCCCACCCTATTTGTGCTCTTTATCAATCAGGTGGTAAAGTTCCTTTCAGATACCCCCACTGATGCTCCTTCACTGGGTGGGTCAAAATTCCCTCTTTTAATCTTTGCAGACGATACACTCATATTGGCCAAAACGCAGAAGGGTTTACAGGCTGCAATAAACAAATTTATGGATTTTTGTAACATAAATGATCTTGAGATTAATATTAATAAAACCAAGTTTATGGTCTTTTCCAAGAAAAAGCCTTTGAGGGGCAATATTTTAATGAATGGCTCCAGATTGGAACAGGTCAATGTGATGACTTATCTCGGTGTAACTTTGGATTTCAGGCTAAAATGGAAAGAGCAAATAGAGGCACTTTGTTTGAAATTTGCCCGCTTGACTGGTTGCCTAGTAAAAGAGCAACGGCGCTCGCTGACCAAAAGAGTGCTGCCTGCGCTTAAAATCTATAGTACTAAAATCAGCTCAGCGATATTGTATGGGGCAGATATTTGGGGTTGTGTGGATCTGGCTGTCCTGGATAGGATACAGAATAAATTTCTCCGCAACCTAGTTAGTCTCCCCCCATCAACACCAGTCCTTCCACTTTTGATGGACATGGGCATGCATACCATCAAACATCAGGCACAGTACAGGACGGTGGCTCTATGGAGACGCATATGGTCAACCCCTGAACTGGCCATGTTTGCCCGTGAACTTCAAGATGTGAGATTGCAACAGGGGGCTGGCAGTATACCATGGCTAAAGCAAATTAAGAACACTCTCATTGAAATGGGCCTACCTTTGCTATGGTCAGAACCGGGTTCTCATACCTTTCCTACTAAAGATGAATTTAAAACCCTTTTCTGGTCCATGGTAAAAACGGAACATGTTGCACTCTCTGAGAAAGTGAACCTGACAGGCCAGTTTTTGCTCCACAAAGTAATTCCTAATAAAGAAATATACTGGGATGTTATTCTAAAAACACTTGATAGGAAACTATATCACCAGTTTCGTGTGGGCACGCTGCCAGTGAGGGCCTTTACCAGCGGCTGGCAGAGGCTTGAGTCAAGCCTCTGTCCTTGTTGTGCCGTTTGCGAAGAAACAGTAGGCCATTTCTTATTTGTCTGTACTGCCTATTGTAAACCTCGTAACAAGTGGTTGAAACCTGTATGTATTAGACTAAATACCCGAGTGAGCAGTGAAGCATTGCACATCTTGAAAATGAATACTTCCGAATGGCTAACCATAGGATTGGCGAAATTCCTCGGGTGGGCTTGGCTGATAAGATCTAGGTCAATTAGCTCATAAATCAAGATCTAAACAAACTGTATTCCACGTTTTCTGATTGTTTTATGGTCTATGAATTTGATAGTATTGATGATCTGCTAATTTTAAACATGTCTAAATGATTTTACTAGTACTTTGGACGTCTTTATACGTAGGCTTAATTGCGATCTTACCCTTATATGTTCCTTTTTAATGATTTAGTTTAGTTCTTCATTTTCTCTGTTTTGGTCCTCATATGTATTTAAATATCTTTAATATCATTGTTATGACTTTTTTGTATCAATTGTAGATAATGTATTATTTGTTTTGTATATATGTGTCTTTTATGATGAATAATCGAAATAAAGACGTTAAAAACTGAAACTGAACTGATATCATCAGAATGAGAGAGTAGTGAACGGTCAAAAGACCAGATCCTTGGCGGCGCAGTCAAAGGAGTTGTGAGTTCCAATTGCACGGCCAAATGGTCTGATAGATGTAGTGGAAGGTATTTAATGATCTTAACAGCATCTACCAACGACTGGTTAAATAAAATATAATCTATTCTTGATTGGTGGTGGTGATACTTATAATTCCTAAATGAAATGCTGTTGGCCTACCCTTAACCTCCAGATATCCACATATCCATATTGCTTCATTGCATTTATCAAAAAGGATCTTGACTTCGACGGGACTTTGGACCTGTTATTAGGAGTTTTATCCAATATAGGGTCCAGAACAATGTTAAAGTCCCCTGCCAATATTGCCGGTTCTGGGAAAGACAAAAGATGGAAAAAGATAGTTCTCAAGACAGATGGATCATCTTGATTAGGCCCATAATACCCCACTACTGTTAGTTGGAAGCATAGAATAGATAAAGAAGCAATAACTCATCTACCATCTGGGTCCACTTTTGAGTCTAAGAGCTTAATTTTAAGATGTTTCTTAAAAATAATTGATACACCTCTAGAGGTCAGAGACTGAGAAGTAGAGATCGCAAAGTCAATCCATTTATTAGCCTTGACCAGTTCATCGATTTCAGCCTGAACCAGATGCGTCTCTTGGAGGATGATAATTTGAGTGTCTGTGTCACGAAGATACTGCAGAAGTGTTCTAGCTCTACGTTTAGTACATAAGCCATTAACGTTCCAAGAAATTATCTTTAGTTTAGTCATCATAACTGTTCCAAAGACCTCCCCATCTCAACTCAAAATAAGAGTCAGCACTAAACTGAACCTCCCTTTCAAAGGTTATCAACACATCCCCAAAAAATATATAACTGACTAAATATAATACATCGTAATATCGGCAAATGAGAAATTTTCTAATTATTTTTAACCCCCCTCACCCCTGTGTCCTCTCCACCCTCCACCCTCCCTCCCATGGAGAACCCGTGCTGTATCTAACCGGATCGAGTCCAGTAGATGGCACCCCTACCTCAGGTTGCCGCTCCCCCTACCGCCCCTGGAAAAAACAAAGAAAATCCCTATCTTAAAGTGATTATGTGTGAGTATGTGTGAAAAACAGATACTAAAGAGGAATAAGGCGCTAGACTTTACAGTAATTTCTCTTACCCTCTCATTTCTCCCATTTTCCCCTCCTAGTTTTTTTTTTTTACCCTTTTCCCCTTCTTCCCGTTTTTGTCTTTTTTTTTCCATTCTCTTTATATATTTTATATCTATATACATAAATACATAGATTATTCTACTTTTTTTTTTTTACGTTTTTAGTGTTTAGTATTTAGTGTTTAGTGTTTAGTGTTTTTTTTTTTTTAATATCATGCATTTACTTATTGCATACTTATTGCATATAGACATAAACACCAGATCCTCCTACCAGGGTTAATCTATATCACTAGAAGATCCGGGTCTTATTTATCTGCTCGCTTGTTTCATAAGTCTAAAAGGAGCTCATCAGCAGCTTGGACAGACCTGATGTTCATCATCTTATTGTTATACATAACTCTTAATGAGGCAGGGAATAAAAGCTGAGCTGTTGCACCTAGTTTCTTAAAGGCGTCTAAGCGCTTACCAAACTCCCATTGCTTTTCCAGCGTGACCCTACATAAGTCTGATCTTATAAGAAAGGTAAAGCCTTTACCAGGTAATGATTTTTGCTTTAAAGCCAAATTTAGAATCTGCTCCTTAAGGGCGTAGGTGTGGAAATTGACCAAAATTTTACGAGGTTTCGACCTTTGTGGATTTAGTTTAAAGGGGTCCCTGTGGACCCTCTGAATATCAGTAGCCAAGACCTCTAGAGATTGATCCAAGGAAAGAGATTCTTTTAGTAGAGGAACAATGAACTTCTTAATATCTGATCCTTCTGCTCCTTCTGGAATATTAAGAATGCGGATGTTACCCCTTCTAGTATTGTTCTCCAACACCTCCATTCTGTCTATTAAAGTCTGATCCTCTTTCTTTAGTTTGCCAATATCTTCCATTGCCTTATCCAGGTGTAGCAACATCACCCCAACAGTCTCTTCCAACACACCAGTTCTGGATGTTAGCCAGTCTATTTTGTTGTCCAGGGACACACAATAGTTCCGAATCTCTCGCTGTATAGATGCAGACTCTTCAAAACCCCTTTTAATATCACGAGATAGGGTGGAAAACATTAGTGATAGAGAGGCTGCTGTGATGCCTCCATCCTCCAGGGAAAAAACATTATCAGGGTCTAGGTCTGAAAACTGCCGCTGGTCCAAGTCTAAGTCAGAACCTCTAATTAGCGGGTCTGGCCCTCCTGCTGCCTCCATACCCACATTTGCTGCGGTCACAGTTGCCTCCAAAAGAGAGGGAAAGGGGTCGCTCGGTCTACCTCCTGCCCCCAAATGTGCACCCAAATGTGCACCAGAAGCGTTTTTTAACTCATCGGCCCCCAAGGCGTTAATAGCAATATCTATAGTAGCCTGAGCTAGATTGATCAGAGGGTCGGTTGGAGAAATATGATCTGACTGAGGCATGGCTGTATAGACAGAGGGCTCATCTACACCCAGTGCAGCAATTGGAGTAATAGAGGTCTGCCCATCTGCCTGACTGTCAGCCAGAGGGGACTGGTCGGAAGGGTTTGGGGGAAATGCAAGATTATCAGTAGATGACATATCTGATACTGAAAGTATTGGTTTACCCTGAGACTCAGTTAGGCTCAATACTTGTGATATCGCCTTGAAGTATGAGCGCAGCGAAGGAGTGATTTTAGAACTTAAATCAGACGAAGTGGCGGGATTACGTTTAGTTTGTGCTTTTCTTCTGACTTTCCCTCTATTGCCCTTTGTTTTAATTTCAATTGAAAGGTACGAAGAGGGTTTCTTACCTACGGGGGGCGATGCAGCAGGGTTAGTGCTTATGTTAGTGCTGGTGCTGGAAGGAGGCTCCCCTGATTGTATTTTGGCCGACATCTTGCCCCTTCTATAAGTTTTTTCTCCCCTTACCTTTAGGCTGTAACTGCTGATGCTGGTTGTGCTGTGTACAAAAAGACGAACCTTCATCGAATTTTTTAAACACCCCGGAGATATTTTGCTCTTCAGACTCATTGATAGCGTCGTCTGACTCTCCCATAGCGTCAGAGGCATCCACTTCAGGTCGTGTGCAGGGTCTTGTGGGTCGAGCCGCCAAAACGCCAACCTCGGCGCATGAAGCGCGCAACAAACTGCGAGCCTTTCTCCCGCGCTGCAGCTCCAGGGCTGCCGCAGACCACCTCCGCAAGGTTGGAGGGGTTGTCAGGGGGGTGGAAGCTGTGAGAATAAGCAGCGTGCAGCCTCCGTCTACTCCGCTCGCTCCTTCAGCCCTGGACACGCCGACAAGCAGCCCCGTCATGGAGATTGAAAGCAGACTTTCCTTTTCGGTAAAAAGTATGCCGCACAAAACATCACACAAGTCTTCTCAATTACAATCTAAATTAAAGCAGAGGTTATGCGCCAGAGAGTCCATTAAAATCTGTCAATTTCTCCAGGCTTAGGTAGAGTAAAACGGCAACCTGATTACAGAGCACCGCGGCAGCTCAGCCGTCTGCCGCCATGTTCCATCAGTCCATTCTTAAGGAAGACCGCAGACTGGCAGTGCCACAGTTGCACCACATCCATGACAAAGGCAGGCCTGTCAGTAACTGCAATGTGCACAGTGCAAGGCCCTTTGGTCATTCAATGACACAGGTTACACTACAGACTCATGCTCCTGCCACCCTCAACACAGTGAACACCAGACAATCATGCACCTGGTATCAGGCAACCCCTAAGAGCACACATGAAAGCTTTGCAGGATGTGTGTGCAACTCATACTCTAAACCCCGCACTGCCACACATAACAGTGCATGTCCGTACAAGCAGGTCATGTGCTTCGTTCTGCGCACATGCTACTTACACCAGCACAACATTGGACTCTGTTACTTCATCAACACAACAGCACAACACAAAACCATCATTACTGTGACCTGGTTGTACGTAAGCCCCGCACACTACTTCTACATTGCCATCACAGATGGATACTAGACCACCTGCAAGGACAACACCTACTTTCCAGGAGTATGATTGTCAAAACTTCGTGAGGTACACCCCTAGAGTGACATACAACACCAAGGACCAATTGTGGTGATGCTCAAAAATTGCAGCTCTGACTGGATTTTAGTTGATTAGAATGAGAAGATCCTCAGCATATGATATCATTTAGACTCCAGACATGGCAATCGATTCAGCCAGCGTGGTAAAGTAAATATTTCCAAAGTCTACGTGCTCTGAGCAGAGCCCTGCGGCATACCCCACTTCTGTGTTTTGACTAAGGAGTCGATGTTGTAGGTGCGGACCTGATGTGTGCAATCAGATAGTTAGGACAATATCCAGTTTAGCACTAAGGACCACACACCTATAGTCTTCATGTGGTTCTGAAGAATGTGATGGTCTACGATGTCAAATGCTGTAAACATGTCTAACAGCACCATTGCCGCCTTGGAACCTCCGTCTACCTCCCAGCGTGTAGAGTCTGCCATTTGTATGAGGGCCACCTGTGTACTATGGGTGGAATGGAAGCTGGATTGCGAGTCATGAAGGAGGCTAATATCTTCAACAAAGTGCATCAGTTGCTTCCATGAAAATTTCACATAAATCTTTGCCAGGACTGATAGATAGATCTTGGTGTATGATTGGAAGCTTAACCAGGATCTGTGTTACCTTTACTCAAGATGTGCAGGAGGAACGTGTGTCTCCACACTTCCGGGTTAGAGACCAATCTGAGGTAAGGGTTCCACATGCCGTTTCAGTGTTGATAGTGAATCTTTGCAAGGATGTTGTAGTGGTTTGTGTGCAGGGGGTCAGTTGGGGAAGTGGATTAACATATGCTAATTGAGCTGAGATGCTTCCACATAAATTGTGTCAAAATCTGAAACCACTGGGCTGCTATACCCCTTTCCTGATTGCTCCTCAGACATTGGACTAGTACTTCAGCACACAGGCCCACAGCTAAACAGGAAAAAAATGTGTCAGTTGTAGAGCAACTCCTGCCTGGGGGACAAACACACCACTATCCTGCATTGGTACATCAATGTTTGCATCTAGTTCACAAAATCCATTCCAGCGCTAACTCATGATGCAAGTCCATCCACATGCTGGAACAGACCTTCAGATAGACCCACTCCTAGTCAAGACGGACAGCCACCCAGGTCCACAACAGCAGCCGGCTCAACTACGTCAGCAACCTCTACTGCACTTTCCCCTGTGATTTGTAACTTGTATTTTCTTTCTCCTCCGTGTACGCTGTGCTCTCTTTTTCCATTGTAGCTGCTAAGGCATGCTCATGCAGTTTTTTACCCTCCCCCTTGCTTTTGCGCACCCCTTCCTGCCGCTGCCCATGCGGCAATGCCCCCTCGCCACCACGCTCCATTTCCCAGCTGCGCCTTTCTCCCCGCTTTAAAATGGCGGCTGCACAGCGGCTGCACAGCGGACGTACACAGCAGGTGCACCTCTGGAGCACCGAAGGTGCGCCAAAGGCAAGCCCATCTGCAGCGGTCCACGCATGGACCGTGCCCAGTGCCAGAACCCCTGGACCCCATAGCCACTACAACACCAACCTGCACTACGACTCCAGCACCCTCCATGCACGCAATCCCGGAAACGATAACTCCTTCTATCGGGCTAACCCAAAGCACACCCAAGGGACCTTCACCTGCCGGAACTGCAGCTTCAAAAGCATCCGGCCCGCCAAACCATCAAATAGAGAACCCACTACCTCCAATGCATCCTCCTCAACACCCGCTCCACTTGCAAGGACGCCATCAATTTCTGGGACCTCTTAGACTCAACCACCCCCGACATCGCCTTTCTGACGGAGACCTGGCTGAATGTCACCTCAGCACCAGACATCGCATTTGCCATCCAAGAGGGGTACAAAATCTCCCGCAAAGACCACACCAACAGAGTGGGAGGGGGAAGCGCCATCATCCACAAGGACTCCCCCAGAGTTACAAAAAACACCAAAGACACCCGCACGACCGCCAAGCATATGCACTTCCAAATCCACACTGACCCCAACACCACCCTCAGAGTGACTCTTGTCTACAGACCACCCGGACCCCCACCACAGTTCAGCGACCCCATTGCCAACCTCATCAGCACCCACGCCCTCACATCCACAGACTACATCCTCCTCGGGGACCTGAACTTCCACCTCAAAAACAACAACAACGCCAACTCCACTGCCCTGATCACCAACCTCGCCTACCTCGGACTCAAACAGCTCGTGACAACACCAACACACACCACTGGACACACACTGGACCCCATGTTGTCCGCAAGTCCCCACGTCTCCGTCAACCACACCACCAAACATTACTGGACTGACCACAGATGGGTCCACTTCACCTTCAGGAAGCCCACCAAACACCACCGCACCCAACAGTTGCCACGCCGCTGCTGGGACAAAGTCACCAAGGACCAAGTGACCACCACCCTTGCCCTGGGACCACCCACCACACCCACCGACCCCAACACCACCATCATCAACATCATACAGTGAATCAAAAAACTGTGCCGATACCCTTGCCCCACTCAAGACCTCCACAACCAATCACACCAACAAGAAAGCCACTTGGTTCACCAAAGACCTCCGGGCCTCCAGACGCATCTGTCGGAAACTGGAGAAACACTGGCTCTGCAATTGAAAACCAGACAGCAACACAACCCACAAGAACGCCACCCACAAACACCACCAACTCATCAGGACTACCAAGAGGACCGCCTTCAAGGACCGCCTATAAAACAACGCACACAACACCAAAGAGCTCTTCAATATTGTGAAAGACCTCTACAACCCCAGCTCCAACACTAAGGACATTCCACCATCAAAAGACCTGTGCAAATCACTGGCCATCTTCTTTCACTGCAAGATCACTGGAATCCACGACAGCTTCAACACCGACTCCCCCTCATCCACCACCAAGACCACCACCCCTGCGACCCCCACCCACACCAGTCACCTGACCACCTGGTACAACATCGGCGACGAAGACACAATCAAGACCATGAACTCCATCCATTCCGGATCCCCATCTGACCCATGCCCTCACCACGTTTTCAACAAAGCAAGCACAGCCATCGCACACCATCTCCAAAAAACAATCAACATCTCCTTCAAGACAGCAACCTTTGCGGAGAGCTGGAAGCACGCCGAGATCAACACCCTACTGAAGAAACACAAGGCTGACCCCAATGACCTAAAGAACTTCCGGCCCATCTCCTTGCTCACTTTCCCTTCAAGAGTCACAGAGAAGATTGTCAACAGACAGCTGACCCGCTACCTAGAAGACAACAACATCCTGGACCCATACCAGTCCGGCTTTCGCAGCAACCACAACACTGAGACCGCCCTCATCGCCACCACCAACGACATCTGGATCCTGATGGACAGATGAGAACCAGACACACTCATCCTTCTGGACCTATTAGCAGCCTTCGACTGGGTCTACCACTGCACCCTAACAGCACACCTCCATGATGCTGGAATCCAAGAGATGGCCCTGGCCTGGACCACATCCTTCCTCTCCGGTAGTGCCCCGAGTGTCCACCTCCCACCCTTCCCCTCCTCGACCACCAAGATCATCTACGGCGTCCCTCAGGGATCATCCCTCAGCCCGGCACAGTTCAATATCTACTTGGTACCACTCGCCCACGTCGCTCGACAAAACAGCCTCAACATCATCTCCTACGCCAACGACACCCAACTGATCATATCCCTCACCAGAGACCCCCACACCACCAAAGCAAACTTCCACAGGGGAATGAAGGCCTTTGCAGAATGGATGATGGACAGCAGGCTGAAGCAGAATAAAGACAAGACGCAACTTTAAACCACTCACCATTTGATCTGTGTTCCCCGCGCAGGCGACTTAACGCTGCTGCGGCAGGAAATCTAACAAATCCACCTCTTGACGCCATTCCGGCAAGCGCCGAGGCCATGCCGCTTCTCAGTGTCCACGCCCCCAACCGCTGCCTTGCCCACCATAAATCATGTGCCTCTTTCGGACGCGCAGCGGGCGCGAGGATTGCACGCCGAAGGCGCGCCTAAGGCAAGCCCGTCTGCGCCCGTCCGCGACCGACCGGGCCTAGGGCCACCCCACCATGCCCTAACGAGACAATACTCGTCTGCGCAACTATATGGACTTCAGAGCCCGTGGCCGATCGATGACTCCATGACCAACCACATCGACAGTTTGGGACTGACTGCCTCAAGCCCTTCTCCTTCTCTCCCCTCCCTGCCCCACCCTCCCCCTCTCCCCCTTACATCTCTTTCCGATCCCCCTGCTGCACCCAAACCCACTTCCCTCTCCATTTACTATCTCAACACGCGTTCTGCAGTCAAGCACTGCCACGTACTCTCTGTTCTACTTGACCTGCACACACCTGATCTCTTATTCCTTACAGAGACCTGGTTCCGTGATAGCTCCCTCCCTTCTTTACTAGCAGCTCTTCCTGCCACTTACTATGAGCTGCGCACCGACCGACCCTCCGGCAAATCGGGCTGGGGTGTCGCCTTGATCGCCCGCAAAGAACTTCCCTTTCAGCCTCTTACTTTCCCCCCTATCGGCACATCAGATCTCTTAGTTGTCCGCTCCCTTTCCCTTAAAGTCCCTCTTACCTGCTTACTTATGTATCGTCCCCCCAACCCTCCCAAGTCTTCCTTGCTGGGTTTCAAGAGCTCGTGGCCACCCTGGTGGTTAACAACTCCTCCATCATGGTGCTAGCCGACTTCAACTTTTGGCCCTCTGACCCAGCAGAATGCTCCACCTCCAAAGAATTTTCGGACACCCTTCGTTCTCTCAACTTCGACTCTCATGTCCACACCCCTACTCACATTCAGGCCACATCCTTGACCAGATCTGGCCCTCAACTGTCTTATAGTATCCCTCTCCACCTCCCCCTGCTCTTGGTCCGACCACTCCCTGATTTCTTTTTCCCTACAACTTGGCCCAGCCACCAAGCCCTCGCTTCCCAAAAACATCTGGGCACGCTCTTGGGGCCGGGTGGATGCTGCCTCACTGGCCACCACACTCTCTCCCTCCAGCCCAGATTTACTCGGTCTGCCTATTTTAGCACAAGCAGACTCCATCAACTCCTGGGTACTGTCAGGCTGCGACTCGATCGCCCCTCTCAGACGAGTTTCCTCCAGATGGGCGAACGATTCCAACCGCTGGTTTAACGAGGAACTGAAGGCCCTAAAACTTACAGTCCGCCACGCCGAACGAGCCTGGAGACGACATTACTGTCCCAACCTCAAAGCCCAGTACACCTCCCTCCTGTCGTAATATAAAAAAACTATCTTGAAAACCAAAACGGACTACTTCTCCTCGAAAATCTTAGCCGCCAAGAACCAGCCCAGAGAAATCTTCTCTATAGTCCACAATCTTGCTTACTCCGACAGAACCACCCTCAAACCTCCCTCATCACAGTCTCTATGCAACTCCCTGAACACCTATTTCTTGGACAAGATCGCAAAAATCAAAGCCAATATCCCTCCCCCTTCTCCCTCTTTTCTCAACCCCTCTTGTCCTCCTACAGAGGCTCGTCTTGACTCGTTCCCCCTCCTAACGGAAGAATCCTTTCTCTCCCATCTCCCCAAATCAGGATCCCTCTAGACCCATGCCCTGCTTACATCCTCAGGCACATTTTCACAACCTGTGTGCTACCCCCTCTTACCTTTCTCAACAGCTCCCTCTCTCAGGGCGTTGTTACCCCAACTCATAAAACAGCCATCATTCTTCCCATCCTTAAAAAACCTGGTGCTGACCCCTCTGCTCCCGTCAACTATTGTCCCATCTCTCTACTACCCTTCTTAGGGAGAGTACTGGAACGACATGTGACCAGAGCGCTCACCGCCTACGTGGAAGAAAACCGAGTATTAGCCCCCCATCAGGCCAGATTTCGCCCCGCTCACTCCACCAAGTCTGTGGTGTTATCGGTCCTCGACAACCTTAGAGAAGGCATGGACACCAACCTTCCCCAGGCCTTGGTCCTCCTCGACCTCTCCGCCGCCTTTGACACGGTGGACCACTCCATCTTACTCTCCCGTGTCAGGGCGACTGGGGTCGGCGGTTCGGCCCTGGTCTGGCTGTCCTCCTTCCTGAGGGACCGCACCCAAGCGGTGTGCCTGGGCGACTTCTCCGCTGATCCACCGAAGGTATTATGTGGGGTCTCTCAGGGCTCCTCCCTTTCCCCACTACTGTTCAATCTGTACATAGCCCCCCTCATCTTTGCTCTTCAGCAAATGGAGGTCTCCATATATAACTATGCGGATGACCTCCAGCTTATATTTTCCCTATCTCAATCCCCTGACTCCATGTCTAACTTTCAATCTACTATTATCTTCATCCGGCACTGAATGAATTACAACCACCTGAAATTAAACCCAGACAAAACCGAACTGGTTTTAACAGGTAGTTGCACCAGTCCCTGTTCCCCCCGCTTTTGGCCCCCCTCCCTTGGTCCCTTCCATCCCCCTCTTCCTCCGTCAAAACGCTCGGTATCAAGCTTAACGATCAACTAACTCTGCACTCCCAGGTGAGCTCAGTGGTGTCCTCTTCCTTCCTTTCACTTCGCACTATCCTCAAGGTCTCCCGCTTCTTTTCCTTCTGTGCCCTAAACCTTATTGCACTAGCTATGGTCATCTCTCGATTAGACTACGGCAACGCTCTATACTGCGGCATGCCCGCATACAACGTACGACGACTACAGCTGGTTCAGAACCAGGCCGCCCGTCTAGTCTACAACTTGGCCAAATCCCATCACGTCACCCCACTTCTAAAATCCCTGCACTGGCTCCCTATCCGTGAAAGTTCCCAGTTCAAGATGGGTTGTATCACTTTTCAGGCTCAGCAAGGCTCTGCCCCTGCCTTTATCTCCTCGGAGATTAAAGCCTATGCCCCTGCAAGGGAACTGCGCTCATCTTCCCAACATCTGCTGACAGTTCCCCGCTTTCGGCGTAAAAAGTGGGGAGGCTCAAAATTCTCCACACTAGCCCCCACCTTCTGGAATTCTCTCCCGGCCCACCTCAGATCCTCCACCCAATACTCTCACTTCCGAAAGGCACTTAAAACCTTTCTCTTTCTACAAGCTTTCCCACAATAATTTTCCCTATGCCCCCCGGACCTCCCCGTTCTCTGAGGCTCAGTAAACCACAGCGCCATGAAACCGCCAGGTGTACGCGCGCTTTAGAAATAATTTAAATTCAAAATCAAACTCAACATCGCTAGGAACAGGCCCAGCACAAACCAACCAAAACACACAACCTGGGGTTCATCCTCGACTCCGCCCTCTCCATGACCAAGCAAGTCAACACCGTCTACGCGTCATGCTTCAACACCCTGCGAAAGCTCCGCCGTATCTTCAAATGTATCCCCGCCAACACAAAAAAAACTGTCACCCAGGCCCTCGTCACCAGCAGACTGGACTGCGGGAACACCCTCTATGCAGGAACAACAACCAAGCTCCTGAGATGGCTGCAATGCATTCACAATGCCTCGGCACGACTGAGCCTCAATGCCCCCCAACGCAGTCACATCACACCCCACCTGAGAGGCCTGCATTGGCTCCCCGTCAACAAGAGGATCACCTTCAAACTCATCAATCAAGCACACAAAGCCATACACAACGACGTACCAGCATACCTCAATGATCTACTCGGCTTCTACACCCCCACCCGCAGCCTCCGGTCTGCTAACCTCGCCCTCGCCACTGTTCGACGCATCCAGAAAACCACCGCCGGCGGCAGACCCTTCTCCCACCTCGCCACCAATACCTGGTACACTCTCCCAACCAACCTACGTCAGACCCAGGAGCTGTTGCCCTTTACCAAACTTCTCAATACCTGGCTCTATGATCAGTAGCAGCCCCCTACCCTCCACCCACTGCCTTGAAACCATCACGGGTATGTAGCGCACTTTACAAATATCCTGTTTGATTGATTGTTTTAGAGTCCCACTGTCAACTGCAGGTAGACCTTTATACTCCTCATCCACACTCAGTAGGCACTCCACAACCACAGCCCAAAAATCAAATATGGACGTCTCCCATCTAACACCCCGTTGCCTGTAGTCCGACCGGCCACCCTTGTCCTGGTCAACATTCATCACTTCCACAGTACAAATGCATGCAGGTGATAGTTATCCCACATCAAGAAACAGACCTGCTAGTCCTTCCCTGGACACCGACACATTACCCATGACCTGTACACCTTCATGAGACTCTTCCGTGACTGTCTGTCAGAGCAGTATGGCAACCCACCCCCTCAGTAGATGGCAACCATCACGTGTGAGTATTTACCTCAATGGATGTAGTTGATTATACATTGTGACCTATGTGTGACCACAACCAGACTCAGATCCCAGTGTATGGATGGCTTGAGTTTGTAAAACACTCTGGCATATTTTGACACTTCCCGACACGCATGTTGTTGACTCCGGGAAAAAATACTTCAACATCAATACGTATTGTGTTTTTATTTTTTATTCCCCATCTTGTGAGTCTAATGTGAGTAGGTGTTAGGTGCTGTACCAAAATGTGGGGAATCCAAAGTTCATAGAGGGAGATGTGATGCCTTGCAGTTTTAGTCAACAGAGTCTAGAGCACAGTGTTTGACATCATTGGTGTCACTGCGACCAGCAAGTCCAAGTGGGAGAGTGTGACAGTCAAT
Source organism: Lissotriton vulgaris (assembly GCF_964263255.1). Taxonomy (NCBI): domain Eukaryota; kingdom Metazoa; phylum Chordata; class Amphibia; order Caudata; family Salamandridae; genus Lissotriton; species Lissotriton vulgaris. The sequence goes on along the minus strand of NC_141696.1, from coordinate 454,199,153 downwards.
AAGGTGATGCTGTTGCACACAAAGGCAAGAAGCCAGATCAGGTGACCTAGGAGATGCGCATGGCCCTCTGCCTCTCAACGTCTTCTCCGTGGACGATCTACCTTCCTTGGGGGACCCTCATATGCAGGCCTTGACGATGCCTGGGACTCTCCGTCAGATGATTCCACCTCCTCCTCCCTCCCTGTTCCTGTTGGCAGTCTTTGCCTGGATGTTTCTGGCCTAGTGACACAGGGAGGGTGCTGCATGTTGTCAGCAATCCGACAGACTGAATGGCTTATGTCCCTCTGCACCACCAAGAGCTCAGCCAGTCTTGCCTCCATCCGTCCTTGGTGTCGTCATTGACTGGCGTGTTGCTCGGCCTGCTGTTTTTTTTAAAGCAATGAGGGCCCCTTCTCCCTGGCTGAACTCCCTGGTGTAGTGCCGGTATCCCTCCATGATGTTTCTGAGTTCAGACATACCGGGGCCCGTCAGCTTGCTGGTCAGGTTCTCACCTCCAACTTGTGCCACTCCCACCACCCTTGCACAAACAAGCCCAGCCTGCTGTTGTGGGCACATCGGGTCGACGGGACCCCGAGGGTTGACAGTGGTGGTGTTGCCTGCCTCCTCCTGAGTGTCCGACGAACCTTGTCCCTCATTGTCAGACTGGCTCCATTGTGGATTTTGGGCAGGGCTCCGAGCTGTCTGATGGGATGCGGCAGGAATGGGATTGGTGGTTGGCGCAGATGCCCCTGATCCAGCTGCTGCACGGGATTGGGATCCAGAGGTGGCAGGTTGGTCGGTGTCATCATGGAGTGGTGAGAGGCGTCGCTGTTGGTGGGATCCGGGTCCTGTGGAGCCTGGGACTGTGATCCTTCTCCCCCAGGTTTGGGGTAGATTGTGCACGCTGCCCTGTGGGTGTGAGAGACAGACGATGTTAATGCCATTTGTTGCAAAAACTATTTTTCATATACATTGTTGTTATCACTGTTACACCTGCTTTGGATTTTTCACACTGTTCACTTGTGGTGTCAGATTGATCTGTGTTCAGGACACATTTTAATGTGAGAGTCTATTTACAATGAATTACACAGCCAGGCATATCAGCAGTGACTTGTCAGTAATTGTGCACCACACCTATGCCAGCATGGATGCAACACTTTAACACTGTGGATCACCATAGTGTTATAACAGTACAGCAGCGTCAGGCATCTGTGCCATTGAAGTGGCACATTGCTTGAGTTGTGTCGCTGGTGAAACGCAGATCCAGCAATGCTCTGTGTGGCTCTATCTGCACAATGCTGTGTCAATCTTTACGTCAGCTTCAGGCACGCACAGTGTTTTGAGGCAGCATGCGCATAAAAGTGGCTCAGTGAAATGTTTAAGATTTCACTCAGCCACTTTTGGGAGGTGTTGCTGTGCCGTGACGGGTAGCCACCGCACACCACACCACGACCACACCATGACCAGTCCACATACTTCTGCCGCAGGGCTTTAGAAAGTGACACAACTCCCAGGTGCATCACCTTGTCAATACCCGTCACCATTGCAGTAATATTTGTGCATCCGCTGCGTCAGTAAGGTGTAGCTACGTCATCGTGGTATAAGTGCAAGTGACATGTGAATCAGGCCTGTGCATTTTTTGCTTGAATGCTTCATCAGATCGGTATTTGTAGTGTTACATGACGGTTGTGACAGAGGGCCACTACATTGCCTGTCCCAGCTGGCTATGTTTATGTAAGGGGTATGTGGGATAGGCCGTGCTGGAGGTTGAAGTGTGTGTTGGAACTGGGCCTCACTCATGGTGTGGTTGTCCCCCCATGAGCATACTGCCATGACCGTGGTTGTGAGTTCCGGTTTAAGATATCTGACCTTGTTCTCCTGATGTTAGTGTTTGCACTGGTCACAGGATGACCTTGTGCGGCGTACACCATGGCCCAGTGTCATCTATGTTGTCAGTACTTTCTCAATCCCTGTACATTGCGCATGGCCCATTGGTGTGTACCTGGACCATATGGGATGCTTGTAATTGGGCTTGTGTGTACACAGTAGTGGTGATAGGGTTGTCCAAACTTTAACCTTCTTCACCATCCCCCTTGCACCCTCCTACCATCCCCCTTGCAGCCTTCTGGCCCTAAGACTTGCACCCACCCTCATGCTGTTGACCACTGGTAGGAGTCATATCCACCCAGCCCTCATATGTCTGGCCAGTGCTGGGAGTCCTATCCAAACACCCCTCCTATGTCTGGCCAGTGCTGGGAGTCCTGTGCACCTAACCCTTCTATGTCTGGGCATTGCTGGGAGTGCTGTGCAATCCCTCCTATGTCAGGGCAGTGCTGGGAGTCCTGTGCACCCACCCCTCCTATGTCTTGGCACTGCTGGGAGTGCTGTGCACACACCCCTCCTAAGTCTGAGCACTGCTGGGAGTCCTGTGCACCCACCCCTCCTTTGTCTTGGCACTGCTGGGAGTGCTGTGCACACACCCCTCCTAAGTCTGAGCACTGCTGGGAGTCCTGTGCACCCACCCCTCCTATGTCTGGGCACTGCTGGGAGTAATATCCACACCCCTCCTATGTCTGGGAACTGTTGGGAGTCATATCCACACACCCCTCCTATGTCTGGGCAATGCTGGGAGTCCTGTGCACCCACCCCTCCTATGTCTGGGCACTGCTGTGAGTCATATCCACACACCCCTCCTATGGCTGGGCACTGCTGGGAGTCCTGTGCACCCACCCCTCCTATGTTTGGGCACTGCTGGGAGTCATATCCACACATCCACCTATGTCTGGGCACTGCTGGGAGTCTAGTGCACCCACCCCACCTATGTCTTGGCACTGCTTGGAGTGCTGTGCACCCACCCCTCCTATGTTTGGGCACTGCTGGGAGTCATATCCACACACCCTCCTATGTCTGGGCACTGTTGGGAGTCATATCCACACCCACCTCCTATGTCTGGGCACGGCTAGGAGTCATATCCATACACCCCTCCCATGTCTGGGCACTGCTTGGAGTCCTGTACACCCACCCCTCCTATGTCTGAGCACTGCTGGGAGTCATATCCACACACCGCCTCCTATGTCTGGGAACCGTTAGGAGTCATATCCACACACCCCTCCTATGTCTGGGCATTGCTGGGAGTCATATCCACACACCCCTCCTATGTCTGGGCACTGCTGGGAGTCCTGTGCACCCACCCCACCTATGTCTCGGCACTGCTAGGAGTCATATCCACACACCTCACCTATGTTTAGGCACTGCTGGGAGTCATATCCACATACCCCTCCTATGTCTGGGCACTGCTGGGAGTCCTGTGCACCCACCCCTCCTATGTCTGGGCACTTCTGGAAGTCATTTCCACACACCCCTCCTATTTCTGGACACTGATAGGAGTCATATCCACACACCCCTCCTATGTCTGGGAATTTGTGGGAGCCATACCCATACACCCCACCTATGTTAGGGCACTGCTGGGAGTCCTGTACACCCACCCCACCTAGGTCTGGGCACTGCTGGGAGTCATATCCACACACCCCACCTATGTTTGGGCACTGCTGGGAGTCATATCCATGCACCCCTCCTATGTCTTGGCACTGCTGGGAGTCCTGTGCCCCCACCCCTCCTATGTCTGGCACTGTTGGGAGTCATATCCACACACCCCTCCTATGTCTTGGCACTGCTGAGAGTCATATTCACACACCCCTCCTGTATCTGGGCACTGCTGGGAGTCATATCCATATACTCCTCCTATGTCTTGGCACTGCTGTGTGTCCTGTGCACCCACCCCTTCTATGTCTGGGCACTGCTGGGAGTCATATCCACATACCCCTCCTATGTCTGGGCACCGCTGGGAGTCCTGTGCACCCACCCCTCCTATGTTTGGGCACTGCTGGGAGTCCTATCCACACACCCCTCCTATGTCTGGGCACTGCTGGAAGTCCTGTGCACCCACCCCTCCGATGTTTGGCCAGTGCTGGGAGTCATATCCACACACCCCTCCTATGTCTGGTCACTGCTGGGAGTCCTGTGCACACACCCCTCCTATGTCTGGGCACTGCTGGGAGTCATATCCACACACCCCTCCTATGTCTGGGCACTGCTGAGAGTCCTGTGCACCCCCCACCCCACCTATGTCTGGGCACTGCTAGGAGTCATATCCACACACCCCACCTATGTTTCGGCACTGCTGGGAGTCATATCCACACACCCCTCCTATGTTTCGGCACTGCTAGGAGTCCTGTGCACCCACCCCTCCTATGTCTGGGCACTGCTGGGAATGATATCCACACACCCCTCCTATGTCTGGGCACTGCTAGAAGTCATATCCACACACCCCTCCTATGTCTTGGCATTGCTGGGAGTCATATCCACACACCCCTCCTATGTCTGGGCACTGCTGGGAGTCCTGTGCACCTCCCACCTATGTCTGGGCACTGCTGGGAGTCATATCCACACACACCACCTATGTTTGGGCACTGCTGGGAGTCATATCCACACACCCCTGCTATGTCTGGGCACTGCTGAGAGTCCTGTGCACCCACCCCTCCTATGTCTGGGCACTGCTGGGAGTCATATCCACACACCCCTCCTATGTCTGGACACTGCTAGGAGTCATATCCACACACCCCTCCTATGTCTGGGCATTGCTGGGAGTCCCGTGCACCCACCCCACCTACGTCTGGGCACTGCTTGGAGTCATATCCACATACCCCTCTTATGTCTGGGCACTGCTGGGAGTCCTGTGCACCCACCCCTTCTATGTCTGGGCACTGCTGGGAGTAATATCCACACATCCCTCCTATGTCTGGGCACTGCTGGGAGTCATATCCACACACCCCTCCTATGTCTGGGCACTGTTGGGAGTCATATCCATACACCTCACCTATGTCTGGTCACTGATGGGAGGCATATCAACGCACCCCTCCTATGCCTGGGCACTGCTGGGAGTCCTGTGCACCCACTTCTCCTTTGTCTGGGCACTTCTGTGAGTCCTATCCACACCCCCCTCCTATGTCTGGTCACTGCTGGGAGTCCTGTGCACACACCCCTCCTATGTCTGGGCACTGCTGGGAGTCATATCCACACACCCCTCCTATGTCTGGGCACTGCTGAGAGTCCTGTGCACCCCCCACCCCACCTATGTCTGGGCACTGCTAGGAGTCATATCCACACACCCCACCTATGTTTCGGCACTGCTGGGAGTCATATCCACACACCCCTCCTATGTTTCGGCACTGCTAGGAGTCCTGTGCACCCACCCCTCCTATGTCTGGGCACTGCTGGGAATGATATCCACACACCCCTCCTATGTCTGGGCACTGCTAGAAGTCATATCCACACACCCCTCCTATGTCTTGGCATTGCTGGGAGTCATATCCACACACCCCTCCTATGTCTGGGCACTGCTGGGAGTCCTGTGCACCTCCCACCTATGTCTGGGCACTGCTGGGAGTCATATCCACACACACCACCTATGTTTGGGCACTGCTGGGAGTCATATCCACACACCCCTGCTATGTCTGGGCACTGCTGAGAGTCCTGTGCACCCACCCCTCCTATGTCTGGGAACTGCTGGGAGTCATATCCACACACCCCTCCTATGTCTGGACACTGCTAGGAGTCATATCCACACACCCCTCCTATGTCTGGGCATTGCTGGGAGTCCCGTGCACCCACCCCACCTACGTCTGGGCACTGCTGGGAGTCATATCCACATACCCCTCTTATGTCTGGGCACTGCTGGGAGTCCTGTGCACCCACCCCTTCTATGTCTGGGCACTGCTGGGAGTCATATCCACACACCCCTCCTATGTCTGGGCACTGTTGGGAGTCATATCCATACACCTCACCTATGTCTGGTCACTGATGGGAGGCATATCAACGCACCCCTCCTATGCCTGGGCACTGCTGGGAGTCCTGTGCACCCACTTCTCCTTTGTCTGGGCACTTCTGTGAGTCATATCCGCACACCCCTCCTATGTCTGGGCACTGCTGGGAGTCCTCTGCACCCACCCCTCCTATGTTTAGGCACTGCTGGGAGTCCTATCCACACACCCTCCTATGTCTGGGCACTAATGTGAGTCCAGTGCACCCACCCCTCCTATGTTTGGGCACTGCTGGGATTCATATCCACACACCCCTCCTATGTCTGGGCACTGCTGGGAGTCCCGGGCACCCACTCCACCTAAGTCTGGGCACTGCTGGGAGTCATATCCACACACCCCACCTCTGTTTGGGCACTGCTGGGAGTCATATCCACATACCCCTCCTATGTCTTGGCACTGCTGGGAGTCCTGTTCCCCCACCACTCCTATGACTGGCACTGTTGGGAGTCATATCCACACACCCCTCCTATGTCTTGGCACTGCTGAGAGTCATATTCAAACACCCCTCCTATGTCTGGGCACTGCTGGGAGTCATATCCATATACTCCTCCTATGTCTTGGCACTGCTGGGAGTCATATCCACACACCCCTCCTATGTCTGGGCACTGCTGGGAGTCCTGTGCACCTCCCACCTATGTCTGGGCACTGCTGGGAGTCATATCCACACACACCACCTATGTTTGGGCACTGCTGGGAGTCATATCCACACACCCCTGCTATGTCTGGGCACTGCTGAGAGTCCTGTGCACCCACCCCTCCTATGTCTGGGCACTGCTGGGAGTCATATCCACACACCCCTCCTATGTCTGGACACTGCTAGGAGTCATATCCACACACCCCTCCTATGTCTGGGCATTGCTGGGAGTCCCGTGCACCCACCCCACCTACGTCTGGGCACAGCTGGGAGTCATATCCACATACCCCTCTTATGTCTGGGCACTGCTGGGAGTCCTGTGCACCCACCCCTTCTATGTCTGGGCACTGCTGGGAGTAATATCCACACATCCCTCCTATGTCTGGGCACTGCTGGGAGTTATATCCACACACCCCTCCTATGTCTGGGCACTGTTGGGAGTCATATCCATACACCTCACCTATGTCTGGTCACTGATGGGAGTCATATCAACACACCCCTCCTATGCCTGGGCACTGCTGGGAGTCCTGTGCACCCACTTCTCCTTTGTCTGGGCACTTCTGTGAGTCATATCCGCACACCCCTCCTATGTCTGGGCACTGCTGGGAGTCCTCTGCACCCACCCCTCCTATGTTTAGGCACTGCTGGGAGTCCTATCCACACACCCTCCTATGTCTGGGCACTAATGTGAGTCCAGTGCACCCACCCCTCCTATGTTTGGGCACTGCTGGGAGTCATATCCACACACCCCTCCTATGTCTGGGCACTGCTGGGAGTCCCGGGCACCCACCCCACCTAAGTCTGGGCACTGCTGGGAGTCATATCCACACACCCCACCTCTGTTTGGGCACTGCTGGGAGTCATATCCACACACCCCTCTAATGTCTTGGCACTGCTGGGAGTCCTGTGCCCCCACCACTCCTATGACTGGCACTGTTGGGAGTCATATCCACACACCCCTCCTATGTCTTGGCACTGCTGAGAGTCATATTCACACACCCCTCCTATGTCTGGGCACTGCTGGGAGTCATATCCATATACTCCTCCTATGTCTTGGCACTGCTGGGAGTCCTGTGCACCCACCCCTTCTATGTCTGGGCACTGCTGGGAGTCATATCCACATACCCCTCCTATGTCTGGGCACCGCTGGGAGTCCTGTGCACCCACCCCTCCTATGTTTGGGCACTGCTGGGAGTTCTATCCACACCCCCCTCCTATGTCTGGGCACTGCTGGGAGTCCTGTGCACCCACCCCTCCTATGTTTGGCCAGTGCTGGGAGGCCTATCCACACACCCCTCCTTTGTCTGGCCAGTCCTGGAGTCATATCTACATACCCGTCCTATGTCTGGGCACTGCTGGGAGTCCTGTGCACCCACCCCTGCTATGTCTGGCCAGTGCTGGGAGTCCTATCCACACCCCCCTCCTATGTCTGGTCACTGCTGGGAGTCCTGTGCACACACCCCTCCTATGTCTGGGCACTGCTGGGAGTCATATCCACACACCCCTCCTATGTCTGGGCACTGCTGAGAGTCCTGTGCACCCCCCCACCTATGTCTGGGCACTGCTGGGAGTCATATCCACACACCCCACCTATGTTTGGGCACTGCTGGGAGTCATATCCACACACCCCTCCTATGTCTGGGCACTGCTGGGAGTCCTGTGCACCCACCCCTCCTATGTCTGGGCACTGCTGGGAATGATATCCACACACCCCTCTTATGCCTGGGCACTGCTAGGAGTCATATTCACACACCCCTCCTATGTCTTGGCATTGCTGGGAGTCATATCCACACACCCCTCCTATGTCTGGGCAAGGCGCCTTGATACCTGCGGGTTATTGTTCTGCGCGTTAACATTTTTTATCAAATCAAATCAAATCACTGCTGGGAGTCCTGTGCACCCCCCCACCTATGTCTGGGCACTGCTGGGAGTCATATCCACACCCCCACCTATGTTTGGGCACTGCTGGGAGTCATATCCACAAACCCCTGCTATGTCTGGGCACTGCTGGGAGTCCTGTGCACCCACCCCTCCTATGTCTGGGCACTGCTGGGAGTCATATCCACACACCCCTCCTATGTCTGGACACTGCTAGGAGTCATATCCACACACCCCTCCTATGTCTGGGCATTGCTGGGAGTCCCATGCACCCACCCCACCTACGTTTGGGCACTGCTGGGAGTCATATCCACACACCCCTCCTATGTCTGGGCACTGCTGGGGGTCCTGTGCACCCACCCCTCCTATGTTTGGCCAGTGCTGGGAGGCCTATCCACACACCCCTCTTATGTCTGGCCAGTCCTGGAGTCATATCTAAATACCCGTCCTATGTCTGGGCACTGCTGGGAGTCCTGTGCACCCACCCCTGCTATGTCTGGCCAGTGCTGGGAGTCCTATCCACACCCCCTCCTATGTCTGGTCACTGCTGGGAGTCCTGTGCACCCACCCCTCCTATGTTTGGGCACTGCTGGGAGTCCTATCCACACACCCCTCCTATGTCTGGGAACTGCTGGGAGTCCTGTTCACCCACCCCTCCTATGTTTGGCCAGTGCTGGGAGGCCTATCCACACACCCCTCCTTTGTCTGGCCAGTCCTGGAGTCATATCTACATACCCGTCCTATGTCTGGGCACTGCTGGGAGTCCTGTGCACCCACCCCTGCTATGTCTGGCCAGTGCTGGGAGTCCTATCCACACCCCCCTCCTATGTCTGGTCACTGCTGGGAGTCCTGTGCACACACCCCTCCTATGTCTGGTCACTGCTGGGAGTCATATCCACACACCCCTCCTATGTCTGGGCACTGCTGAGAGTCCTGTGCACCCCCCCCTCACCTATGTCTGGGCACTGCTGGGAGTCATATCCACACACCCCACCTATGTTTGGGCACTGCTGGGAGTCATATCCACACACCCCTCCTATGTCTGGGCACTGCTGGGAGTCCTGTGCACCCACCCCTCCTATGTCTGGGCACTGCTGGGAATGATATCCACACACCCCTACTATGTCTGGGCACTGCTAGGAGTCATATTCACACACCCCTCCTATGTCTTGGCATTGCTGGGAGTCATATCCACACACCCCTCCTATTGTCTGGGCAAGGCGCCTTAATACCTGCGGGTTATTGTTTTGCGCGTTAACATTTTTTATCAAATCAAATCAAATCACTGCTGGGAGTCCTGTGCACCCCCCCCCCACCTATGTCTGGGCACTGCTGGGAGTCATATCCACACCCCCACCTATGTTTGGGCACTGCTGGGAGTCATATCCACACACCCCTGCTATGTCTGGGCACTGCTGGGAGTCCTGTGCACCCACCCCTCCTATGTCTGGGCACTGCTGGGAGTCATATCCACACACCCCTCCTATGTCTGGACACTGCTAGGAGTCATATCCACACACCCCTCCTATGTCTGGGCATTGCTGGGAGTCCCATGCACCCACCCCACCTACGTTTGGGCACTGCTGGGAGTCATATCCACACACCCCTCCTATGTCTGGGCACTGCTGGGGGTCCTGTGCACCCACCCCTCCTATGTTTGGCCAGTGCTGGGAGGCATATCCACACACCCCTCTTATGTCTGGCCAGTCCTGGAGTCATATCTAAATACCCGTCCTATGTCTGGGCACTGCTGGGAGTCCTGTGCACCCACCCCTGCTATGTCTGGCCAGTGCTGGGAGTCCTATCCACACCCCCTCCTATGTCTGGTCACTGCTGGGAGTCCTGTGCACACACCCCTCCTATGTCTGGGCACTGCTGGGAGTCATATCCACACACCCCTCCTATGTCTGGGCACTGCCAAGAGTCCTGTGCACCCACCCCACCTATGTCTGGGCACTGCTGGGAGTCATATCCACACACCCCACCTATGTTTGGGCACTGCTGGGAGTCATATCCACACACCCCTCCTATGTCTGGGCAATGCTGGGAGTCTTGTGCACCCAACCCTCCTATGTCTGGCACTGCTGGGAATGATATCCACACACCCCTCCTATGTCTGGGCACTGCTTGGAATGATATCCACAAACCCCTCCTATGTCTGGGCACTGCTAGGAGTCATATCCACACACCCCTCCTATGTCTTGGCATTGCTGGGAGTCATATCCACACACCCCTCCTATGTCTGGGCACTGCTGGGAGTCCTGTGCACCCCCACCTATGTCTGGGCACTGCTGGGATTCATATCCACACCCCCCACCTATGTTTGGGCACTGCTGGGAGTCATATCCACACACCCCTGCTATGTCTGGGCATTGCTGGGAGTCCCATGCACCCACCCCACCTATGTCTGGGCACTGCTGGGAGTCATATCCACATACCCCTCCTATGTCTGGGCACTGCTGGGAGTCCTGTGCACCCACCCCTTCTATGTCTGGGCACTGCTGGGAGTAATATCCTCACACCCCTCCTATGTCTGGGCACTGTTGGGAGTCATATCCATACACCTCACCTATGTCTGGTCACTGATGGGAGTCATATCTACACACCCCTCCTATGCCTGGATACTGCTGGGAGTCCTGTGCACCCACCCCTCTGTCTGGGCACTTCTGTGAGTCATATCCACACACCCCTCCTTTGTCTGGGCACTGCTGGGAGTCCAGTACACCCACCCCTCCTATGTCTGGGCACTGCTGGGAGTCATATCCACACACCCTCCTATGTCTAGGCACTGATGGGAGTCCAGTACACCCACCCCTCCTATGTCTGGGCACTGCTGGGATCCCGGGCACCCACCCCTCCTACGTTTGGGCACTGCTGGGAGTCATATCCACAAGGCCTCCTGTGTCTGGGCACTGCCGGGAGTCTTGCTCACCCACCCCTCCTATGTCTGGGCACTGCTGGGAGTCATATCCACACACCCCTCCTATGTCTAGGCACTGTGGGATTCATATCCGAACCCCCTTCTATGTCTAGGCACTGCTGGGAGTCCTGTGCACACACCCCTCCTTTGTTTGGGCACTGCTGGAAGTCCGATCCATACACCCCTCCTACGTATGGCCAGTGCTGGGAGCCTTGTTCACCCACCCCTCCTATGCCTGGGCACTGCTGCAAGTCATATCCACACATCCTCCTATGTCTGGGCACTGCTGGGAGTTGTGTGCACACACCCCTCCTATGTCTGGGCACTGCTGGGAGTCATATCCACACACTCCTCCTATGTCTGGGCACTGTTGGGAGTCATATCCACACACCTCTCCTATGTCTGGGCACTGCTGGGAGTCATATCCACACACCCCTCCTATGTCTGGGCACTGCTGGGAGTCATATCCACACACCCATCCTATGTCTGGGCACTGCTGGGAGTCCTGTGCACCCACCCCTCCTATGTCTGGGCACTGCTGTGAGTCATATCCACACACCCCTCCTATGTCTGGGCACTGCTAGGAGTCATATCCACACACCCCTCGTATGTATGGGCACTGCTGGGAGTCATATCCACACACTCCTCCTATGTCTGGGCACTGTTGGGAGTCATATCCACACACCCCTCCTATGTCTGGGCGCTGCTGGGAGTCATATCCACACACCCCTCCTATGTCTGGGCACTGCTGGTAGTCCTGTGCACCCACCCCTCCTATGTCTGGGCTCTGCTGGGAGTCATATCCACACACCCCTCATATGTCTGGGCACTGCTAGAAGTCATATCTGCACACCCCTCCTATATCTTGGCATTGCTGGGAGTCATATCCACACACCCCTCCAATGTCTGGGCACTGCTGGGAGTCCTGTGCACCCACCCCACCTATGTCTGGGCACTGTTGGGAGTCATATCCACACACCTCACCTATGTTTGGCACTGCTGGGAGTCATATCCACATACCCCTCCTATATCTGGGCACTGCTTGGAGTCCTGTGCACCCACCCCTCCTATGTCTGGGCACTGCTGGGAATCATTTCAACACACCCCTCCTATGTCTGGACACTGCTAGGAGTCATATCCACACACCCCTCCTATGTCTGGGCCTTGCTGGGAGCCATATCCATACACACCACCTATGTTTGGGCACTGCTGGGAGTCCTGTGCACCCACCCCACCTAAGTCTGGGCACTGCGGGAGTCATATCTATACACCCCACCTATGTTTGGGCACTGATGGGAGTGATATCCACATACCCCTCCTATGTCTGGGCACTACTGGGAGTCCTGTGCACCCACTCCTCCTATGTTTGGGCACTGCTGGGAGTCATATCCACACCCCCTCCTATGCCTGGGCACTTCTGGGAATCTTGTGCATGCACCCCTCCTTTGTTTGGGCCATGCTGGGAGTCCTATCCACACACACCTCCTATGTCTGGCCAGTGCTGGGAGCCTTGTGCAACCACCCCTCCTATGTCGGGGCACTGCTGGGAGTCCTGTGCACACACCCCTCCTATGTCTGGGCACTGCTTGGAGACCTGTGCACCCACCCCTCCTATGTTTGGGCACTCCTGGGAGTCATATCCACACACCTCTCCTATGTCTGGGCATTGCTGTGAGTCATATCCACACACCCCTCCTATGTCTGGGCACTGCTGGGAGTCATATCCACACACCTCACCTATGTTTGGGCACTGCTGGGAGTCATATCCACATACCCCTCCTATGTTTGGGCACTGCTGGGAGTCCTGTGCACCCACCCCTACTATGTCTGGGCACTGCTAGGAGTCCTCTGCACCCACCCCTCCTATGTTTGGGCACTCCTGTGAGTCATATCCACACACCCTCCTATGTCTAGGCACTGATGGGAGTCCAGTACACCCACCCCTACTATGTCTGGGCACTGCTGGGAGTCCCGGGCACCCACCCCTCCTACGTTTGGGCACTGCTGGGAGTCATATCCACACGACCTCCTGTGTCTGGGCACTGCCGGGAGTCTTGTTCACCCACCACTCCTATGTCTGGGCACTGCTGGGAGTCATATCCACACACCCCTCCTATGTCTGGGCACTGCTGGGATTCATATCCGCACCCCCTTCTATGTCTAGGCACTGCTGGGAGTCCTGTGCACACACCCCTCTTATGTTTGGGCACTGATGGGAGTCATATCCACATACCCCTCCTATGTCTGGGCACTGCAGGGATTCCTGTGCACCCACTCCTCTTATGTTTGGGCACTGCTGGGAGTCATATCCACACCCCTTCCTATGCCTGGGCACTGCTGGGAGTCATGTGCACCCACCCCTCCTTTGTTTGGGCACTGCTGGAAGTCCGATCCATACACCCCTCCTATGTCTGGCCAGTGCTGGGAGCCTTGTTCACCCACCCCTCCTATGTCGGGGCACTGCTGGGAGTCCTGTGCACACACCCTCCTATGCCTGGGCACTGCTGAAAGTCATATCCACACACCCTCCTATGTCTGGGCACTGCTGGGAGTTGTGTGCACACACCCCTCCTATGTCTGGGCACTGCTGGGAGTCATATCCACACACTCCTCCTATGTCTGGGCACTGTTGGGAGTCATATCCACACACCCCTCCTATGTCTGGGCACTGCTGGGAGTCATATCCACACACCCCTCCTATGTCTGGGCACTGCTGGGAGTCCTGTGCACCCACCCCTCCTATGTCTGGGCACTGCTGTGAGACATATCCACACACCCCTCCTATGTCTGGGCACTGCTAGGAGTCATATCCACACACGCCTCCTATGTCTGGGCACTGCTGGGAGTCATATCCACACACTCCTCCTATGTCTGGGCACTGTTGGGAGTCATATCCGCACACCCCTCCTATGTCTGGGCACTGCTGGGAGTCATATCCACACACCCCTCCTATGTCTGGGCACTGCTGGTAGTCCTGTGCACCCACCCCTCCTATGTCTGGGCACTGCTGGGAGTCATATCCACACACCCCTCATATGTTTGGGCACTGCTAGGAGTCATATCCGCACACCCCTCCTATATCTTGGCATTGCTGGGAGTCATATCCACACACCCCTCCAATGTCTGGGCACTGCTGGGAGTCCTGTGCACCCACCCCACATATGTCTGGGCACTGTTGGGAGTCATATCCACACACCTCACCTATGTTTGGCACTGCTGGGAGTCATATCTACATACCCCTCCTATATCTGGGCACTGCTTGGAGTCCTGTGCACCCACCCCTCCTATGTCTGGGCACTGCTGGGAATCACTTCAACACACCCCTCCTATGTCTGGACACTGCTAGGAGTCATATCCACACACCCCTCCTATGCCTGGGCCTTGCTGGGAGCCATATCCATACACACCACCTATGTTTGGGCACTGCTGGGAGTCCTGTGCACCCACCCCACCTAAGTCTGGGCACTGCGGGGAGTCATATCCATACACCCCACCTATGTTTGGGCACTGATGGGAGTCATATCCACATACCCCTCCTATGTCTGGGCACTACTGGGAGTCCTGTGCACCCACTCCTCCTATGTTTGGGCACTGCTGGGAGTCATATCCACACCCCCTCCTATGCCTGGGCACTGCTGGGAGTCATGTGCATGCACCCCTCCTTTGTTTGGGCCATGCTGGGAGTCCTATCCACACACACCTCCTAAGTCTGGCCAGTGCAGGGAGCCTTGTGCAACCACCCCTCCTATGTCGGGGCACTGCTGGGAGTCCTGTGCACCCACCCCTCCTATGTCTGGGCACTGCTGGGAGTCATATCCACACACCCCTCATATGTTTGGGCACTGCTAGGAGTCATATCCGCACACCCCTCCTATATCTTGGCATTGCTGGGAGTCATATCCACACACCCCTCCAATGTCTGGGCACTGCTGGGAGTCCTGTGCACCCACCCCACATATGTCTGGGCACTGTTGGGAGTCATATCCACACACCTCACCTATGTTTGGCACTGCTGGGAGTCATATCTACATACCCCTCCTATATCTGGGCACTGCTTGGAGTCCTGTGCACCCACCCCTCCTATGTCTGGGCACTGCTGGGAATCACTTCAACACACCCCTCCTATGTCTGGACACTGCTAGGAGTCATATCCACACACCCCTCCTATGCCTGGGCCTTGCTGGGAGCCATATCCATACACACCACCTATGTTTGGGCACTGCTGGGAGTCCTGTGCACCCACCCCACCTAAGTCTGGGCACTGCGGGGAGTCATATCCATACACCCCACCTATGTTTGGGCACTGATGGGAGTCATATCCACATACCCCTCCTATGTCTGGGCACTACTGGGAGTCCTGTGCACCCACTCCTCCTATGTTTGGGCACTGCTGGGAGTCATATCCACACCCCCTCCTATGCCTGGGCACTGCTGGGAGTCATGTGCATGCACCCCTCCTTTGTTTGGGCCATGCTGGGAGTCCTATCCACACACACCTCCTAAGTCTGGCCAGTGCAGGGAGCCTTGTGCAACCACCCCTCCTATGTCGGAGCACTGCTGGGAGTCCTGTGCACACACCCCTCCTATGCCTGGGCACTGCTGGGAGTCATATCCACACACCCCTCCTATGTCTGGGCACTGCTGCAAGTCATATCCACACCCCCTCCTATGTCTGGGCACTGCTGGGAGTCGAGTGCACACACCCTCCTATGTCTGGGCACTGCTTGGAGACCTGTGCACCCACCCCTCATAAGTCTGGGCACTGCTGGGAATGATATCCACACACCCCTCCTATGTCTGGGCACTGCTGGGAGTCATATCCACACACCCCTCCTATGTCTGGGCACTGCTGGGAGTCCTGTGCACCCACCCCTCCTATGTCTGGGCACTGCTGGGAGTCATATCCACACACCCCTCCTATGTTTGGGCACTGCTAGGAGTCATATCCACACACCTCTCCTATGTCTGGGCATTGCTGTGAGTCATATCCACACACCCCTCCTATGTCTGGGCACTGCTGGGAGTCATATCCACACACCTCACCTATGTTTGGGCACTGCTGGGAGTCATATCCACATACCCCTCCTATGTTTGGGCACTGCTGGGAGTCCTGTGCACCCACCCCTCCTATGTCTGGGCACTGCTGGGAGTCATTTCCACACACCCCTCCTATGTCTGGACACTGCTAGGAGTCATATCCACACACCCCTCCTATGTCTGGGCATTGCTGGGAGCCATATCCATACACCCCACCTATGTTTGGGCACTGCAGGGAGTCCTTTGCACCCACTCCACCTAAGTCTGGGCACTGCTGGGGATCATATCCACACACCCCACCTATGTTTGGGCACTGCTGGGAGTCATCTCGACACATTCCTCCTATGTCTTGGCACTGCGGGGAATCCTGTGCACCCACCCCTCCTATGTCTGGCACTGTTGGGAGTCATATCCACTCACCCCTCCTATGTCTTGGCACTGCTGAGAGTCATATTCACACACCCCTACTATGTCTGGGCACTGCTGGGAGTCATATCCATATACTCCTCCTAAGTCTTGGCACTGCTGGGAGTCCTGTGCACCCACCCCTTCTATGTCTGGGCACTGCTGGGAGTCAAGTCAAGTCAAGTCAAAAAGGCTTTATTTCGATAAAAATGATCATAAAAGCTTCACTTAAAATACGTGAATTCATTAGAAAAGCAAAAAGAAAACCAGGGTATAAAGAAATTGGATACAGACAATTTAAAAAGTTTCAGTATTCGTTTAAAAGAAGCATTTCATAAATTATTTAAAAAGGAATTAAACAGTTAATTTAAGCCTTTTAGCTCTGATGGACCAAGCCCATGATAAAAACTTAGCGAGAGTGCAAGCATACATGGTGCAACTATCAGACATTAGTATGCGTAATGCCTCCGCATGACTCCTAGTGCCCAACTGACGGCATAAATGTTTAAGCCATTTCTTCCTCGGTAAGGCATACTCTCCACATTCAAACATGAAATGTGCCACTGTCTCTGGTCTGTGTGTGCATACTGGGCAGAACTCTGCAGTTTTTGCAGGTGGTTTCCACCGTGATCAAAAAGCATGCAAAGGGAGAGTTCCTGCTCTAAATTTAAAGTAAAGGGCCCTATCAAAAGGTTTCTCTATGATGTCTAAATAGAGTTCCCGTATTGGTAGGTCCTTAAATTTAAGAAAATCCTATTTTTTTCTGCCCAGTGAACTGTTAGTATTCCGTTGTGTCACAATACAGTTCCAATAAAGCTTCTTGAGGGTTGCCTTTGGTGGGGAGGATCTATTTGTCCAAGCTTCATTTAGACCCAAGTTGGATAGCAAAGTTTTCATGTCTCTCAGCCATTTAATTTTATGCCACCCTGATAGTGACATTATTTCTGAGAGGCCTTGCGCATATTTGCCAAGTTCCTGGACTCGCCACAGACGTGCCCATAGCAAAAGGGGCCGAAGCTTTGCTAGATCATCAATGGGGCGGCATCCTAGATCGAGCATTAGTGGGACCATGGGAGTACCTTGCGGGAGTGACATAATAGCCCTGCAAAATTTCCTCTCGGAACTTGGCAATTCGTTGGTAATACATGAGCCCCATAACTCTGCCCCATAGAGAGCAGAACTAACTCCTTTGGCTGTGTAGATTTCAAGAACAGCAGCTATGGGTCTGGTTACACAAGAGCGTTGTTCTTTCAGGAGGGCTCCTGTTAGTCTCTTGTGGGTTAGCAGCTGTGTGTTGTTAGATGTTAGGTTGGTCTTATATTGCGCACGGCTACTCCAAAGGAGTGTCCCGGCGCTTTAATATGTGACCGGAAAAAGAAATACGTCAACAACATACAACAGAGTCCCTGCAAATAGTAGAACACTCTAACACTGGGGGGGAAACCACTATCGAGCAAAGAGCAGCATTTTGTCAAGATGTGGGGCCCATTGCATTTTATGAGACAGACGAATGCCTAGATAGTCAAATACTTCTACCCTCCCTAGAGGTTCTGCATTCAAAGTGGGGGGGGGCATACTGCTTTTTTTGGCGGGTTCAACACAAGGTATTTCGTCTTATCAATATTAATTACCAGGCCCCGTTCAGAACAAAAGGACTGAAAATTATTCACTGCTGGGAGTCATATCCACATACCCCTCCTATGTCTGGGCACTGCTGGGAGTCCTGTGCACCCACCCCTCCTATGTTTGGCCAGTGCTGGGAGTCCTATCCACACACCCCTCCTATGTCTGGCCAGTGCTGGAGTCATATCTACACACCTGTCCTATGTCTGGGCACTGCTGGGAGTCCTGTGCACCCACCCTTTCTATGCCTGGCCAGTGCTGGGAGTCCTATCCACACACCCCTCCTATGTCTGGGAAACTGCTGGGAGTCCTGTGCACACACCCCTCCTATGTCTTGGCACTGCTAGGAATGATATCCACCCACCCTCCTATGTCTGGGCACTGCTGGGAGTCCTGTGCAGCCACCCCTTCTATGTCTGGGCACTGCTGGGAGTCCCCCCATGTTACATGAGTTGTTTGTATACTCACCAGTCTCCTAAACTTCATCAATTCCATGTACTCCCACCGGTGGAAGCAGGGCCATGACCTTCTCCTCCGAGGGCTGGAACTGTACTCGTCTGCGGGAACCACTACCTCCAGTGTGGTGGCTAGTGGCGTAGTCCTCATCCATCTTGCGTTTGACCATCCACGCAGATCATACCACCTGGCCTGGCAATCCTTCCTGGTGCGCCTGATGCGTGCAACAGCATTGACCCTATTGACAATCCTCTCCCACAGCTGGTTTTGTTAACTATGCTGGTCTGTCTGACCAATGCGCCAAACAGCTGTGGCTCTACTCTTATGACTTAATCTGCAAGGATCTCCATCTCCTGGTTTGTGAACTTTGGATTCTTTGGTGCAGACATGTTGTGGGGCAAATGTGATTGGGGGTGATGGTGTGTATGATTGGGGGTGTGGGTCTGAATTTAAGGGGGTGTGTGGGGGTCAATATGATTGGGGGTATGTGTGAAGGTGGATGTGTGCAGTTGTTGGTATGTTGTCAGTCTCTGTAGGTAAATGGGTGTGTTGCAAAGGATGCTGGTTTGTGTGTTTGGGCCCTTTTTATTGGTCCATTTGTGGGTGTGGCTTAGTTTGAGTTTTTTGGTGGGTGTGTTATAAGGGGTGGGTCTGAGTTGGGCCCTCTGTTTGCCACTTTGGATTTGGCCAGGCCATTGCTTTGCAATGGTTTGTACACAGGATATATGTTTTTTTCATTTTGTGTGACTTTTTTGCACACTCATTGTGCTGTTTTAGGGGTACACGTGTGTTTTTTTGAGGGGGGATTCGATTCTTACTTTATTGTGTGGCTCTCTCATACGCAACGTATTTACGGGCTTCACGTGTGCTTCATTGAGGGGGGTTTGTTTTGTACTTTATTGTGTAGCTCTCTCATACGAGACGTATTTACGGGGTACGCGTGCTCTTCGTTGAGGGGGGTTTGTTTCGTAATGTATTGTGTGGCTGTCATACGTAACGTATTTACGGGGTACGGGTGCGCTTTGTTGAGGGGGTTTTGTTTCGTACTTTATTGTGTAGCTCTTTCGTACACTTCGTTGAGGGGGGGTTCGCTTTTTATTTGATTGTGCGGCTCGCTCATAAGTGATATTTTGCGTACAAATCGCAGTTCATACGCTACGGCGTTTTCCTGTATGAATAGCGTTCACGGTCTCCGATCCGGATCGTACTTTGCGGGTCGTGCGCCATCTTTACAAATCGTAAGGTTCAGTAGCCAAGTCCGTATTGTACTGTTCTTCGCTAGTTTTTTGTACAGTTCGTAAACATTCGGACGGAATCTTTGAAAACGGATCGTACTACGCAATTCAGATGGCTTTGTACGAATCGTACAGAAACGGCTACGAATACGAATCGTAGGATGGTTTTCTTTCCCGAATCTGAATCGACCCCTTGGTGTCCCTATGCATAGTCCAGCTCAAACTGGTTGCAGGAGCCAATTGCTCCTGCTCTGGTATGAAACTGGAGATAGTACATGGGTGTAAACACCCCTCTGTTCTAAACCTCCCATAGGTGGGTCCCCAGAGTTTGTCCCACCCTTTCCTTGAGTATAAAGTAGGAACCACTGACTATAGGACTTTAGATTTACCTGGACGAAACTCTGCTACATAAACCAAGCACTTTGATGATCTACACTGTGCTAGATGACTGAAGAATCTCCCTTGGATTAAAGGAGTTACTCCCCTGCTAAGCAGGCACCAAAGATGCATCTGACTGGTTTGCAACTCTGAAGCTCCTGTGGATTCTGAAGACTTTTGCAACACAGGAGGTGTGTTTCCAAGTGTCCCTGAGGTCAACTAGTGTGCTCAGCAAATCTGAGACCGGTATCCCTCGTGGGGACCGTGCAACCTGAACCCCTGGACACCATTTCAGTTTGCAGAAGCATCTGCTTTCCGGCTACCCTCGAAGCTGTGCTTTGGGCTACTTGTAGTTAAGACCCCAAGTAGTGATTCCACTGAACATTACCAGCCTACACTCCACGAGTGTTCTGTGGGCTAGTATTTTGCGATTCCTCTCAAGGTCCCTTTGCGATCATTGGTCTGTTGGCCTGTGGGTCCTTGTGAATGCAACTTTAACTTTCAGTGGGCTTCCCTGGTTGCTCCATATGTGCCATGACTCTCCATCACTTGGGGAGTCACCAGAACCTTGCTGGTCCTCACCGAAGCATCTTTTCTTTGACCATATGGGTTGCAGTTGCCAAGGCTTGTTGGTGTTTAATATGGACACTAACCTCCCAGCACTCGACATTCTTTATGGGACAGCTCGGCTGCAGACTTTGGTCATCCTTGACTTCTCCTGGTCCCTGTGGCTACGGAGTCAACCATTACCTCTTTTCACCTGAAGCACCCAACATTGGTGGGCATTCATCTACTGAGCCCCTGGTCACTGGTAAGTGACCCAGACTCTGTCCCCTCTGCTTCAGGCTCTTCTCATCTCTGATCTAGGCTTGGAAACTTTTCCTCTTGATGGCAACAGCACTTTTCAGCTTCACGCCATTGAAAACGATGAAGATTCCCGACACCGTTTGGCACCTATGCACCCGGCTTCCCTGGGTTAGGTAACACAAGTACTCCAGAACTCACATGGGTGCTGGCCTTAGAACCTTCTAACTTTGAAAGGGGTTTGAAAGGGTTTGCTCAAAGTCCTCTCCTATGTGTCCCTAAACTTTAAAATTCCATCCGCGACTTTCTCATTGAGTTGTACAGCGCTCGCGGCTGTGTTCTCAAACTGCACTCATCCCCATGGGTCCACTGTGTCACTACCTTGGGTGGTTTCTTGGGGTCCTAGCAATTCTACGTGCTCTATAAACTGTGTCTAGTCAAGTCGTAGTTGTTTTAGCACTTTATCATTATATGGTTTGATCTCCCCCGGAGCCCACTTTGTATTGGGCTATTTTTTTTTTTTTTTGGTGTAAAAACTTTTATTGATGTTCATCATCCATTTTACAACAAGACAATTACACAGTAATCATGACAGGAGAAAAGAACAGGATGTCCCGTAGTAGTACACAGCTATTTAGCCGACAACCCTCCGGTCCGGCAGCAAGGATGAGGATGATACGGCAGACCATAAGGAGAAACATCGGAGTTATGAAGTTTTACTTTTTTAAATAGCATTATCGTTAACTGTTCCATGTATAAAACATTGTAAAACAAACCAAACAAAGTGGCTCAGTAGTAGTGCTTAGATGCGAAGCAATGTAGAACAGAAGACGCTAGTAGAACACACCGACCCCCCACCCCAGGCCCAACCTCTCCACCCCCCGCAGAGCGTGAGCAGGAGTTCCAATTATATGAGTACCGTACTAGTCTCGCCCCGTGGCAGCCCATAGGTTAGCCAATCATCTCCTCCTCATCTTCCGAGTCCTCGTCTTCAGCCTCCTGAAGCGGGTCGCACAGGTCCCCCCTATATCTATTCCAGGCCTCCCACACCCTGTTCCATTTCTTTGGGTTCGCCCTCAACTTGTAGACAGTTTGTTCAGTTAACATCAGTTTGTCCATATTTTGACACCATAGCGACAAGGTAGGTAACTCAGCCACCCCCCACCTCTGTGCCACATCACGCTTAGCCATCATCGTTCCAATTGTAACCCACTGCTGTTGTCTGAGGTTAAGATCAGTGCCCTCCCAAACATTCAGAAGACAGAGGCGCGGCTCGGGTGTGAGGGAGGTGTCAAGGGCCTGGGAAATCATACGCATGACCTGTTGCCAGTACCGGGCAATGAGAGGGCAGCTCCACAACGTGTGCAATAGTGTGCCATCCTCCCCACATCCTCTAAGACAACGAGGGGAGTCAGCCCTGTGCATTTTGTGTAGGGTGGTCCTAGTGTAGTATGTTCTATGCAGTATTTTCAGTTGTATGAGTCTGAACCTGGCGGAAACCCCAGCCTCTCTCGGGGATGCCACAGCAGCGTTCCAGTCCGTCTCATCCATAGCGCCCAACTCATCCTCCCATTTTTCTCGCAGGGTCTGTAGGGGGTCAGAGAGATTGTTCAGTAATTTACGGTAGGTGAGTGAGGTGGCTTTCGTTTGCATGTAATCCGTGAGGAGCCGGTCTTCTAGGGGCGAGGATTCCGGGATTGTGGTTCCCGGCTCCAGCACCGCCAGGAGAGCGTGCCTGATTTGGACGTACCTATATGTTTCCGTGGGGCCCAGCTCACACTGTTGTTGGAGTTGCTCGAATGGTATCACCCCAGTGGACGTCCAGAGGTCCCCCACTGTAGAAATGCCTATATTGTCCCATTGGGTGAACCCTTTACTGGTCCTCAGGCAGCCCAGTTTTTTTGTGTCCCAGAGCGGGGTAAGCTTCGTAATGACTCCCTTCCATTGTAGCTTGGTGAGTGCCCTGTACCATAGGGTAATCGTGTGTTTAGTGGGGCCAATCAGGTCCTTGAGTAGACTGTGGTTATAGAGGGGGGCCAGGAGACTCTGTGTCCCGAGTTGGGCCCTGTCCGCCATGTACGCCGGGTCAGTGTGTGGTGCATGGATCCATTGGTTAAGTACCTTAAGTTGGGATGCCCAATAATAAAGCTGTACGTTCGGCAGTGCAATGCCACCATCGTACCAGCCGCGGTTCAGTTTGAGGTGCGCTATCCTTGGGGGACGCTCACCCCAAAGTAGAGTGGTAACCATCGCGGTAATTTTCTGGAAGTAAGAGGGCGGAATCAGGACAGGCGCATTCTCAAAGACATATAGGAGGCGCGGGAGCGCCATCATTTTGAACAGCGCGGCGCAGCCTAAAAGTGTGAGCGGCAGGGACGACCAGTGCCGCACGTCTGCCTTCAAACGGAGGAGGGGGGGCGCCAGATTTCGGTTGGTGAAGACGGTCACATCGTTAGTGACATGGATTCCCAAATATTTGAAGGAAACATCTGTCACCACCAACGGACAATGTTCCGGGAGGACTGGTCGAGGGCCCTTCAGTACATAAAGGACCGATTTCGTCCAGCTAATGGTGTAACCAGAGGCCGCACCGTGTTTGTCACAAAGCGCCAGTAAAATCGGGACACTCCGTTCGGGTGCTGATACGTACACCAGCATATCATCCGCATACAATGATATTCTATCTTCCCAGGTCTCCGTCCACCTGATGCCCCTCAACAGTGGTGTCGTTCTGAGGACGATCGCGAGGGGTTCAAGGACCAACGCGAACAGCAATGGGGAGAGGGGGCAGCCCTGGCGGGTTCCACGCGCCAAAGAGATCGCACGGGAGATGTGGCCATTAGCCGCTACGTGAGCTACTGGGCCTGTGTAGAGTAGTCGGATCCAGGATAGGAACTACGGACCGAAGCCCATCCGGTGCAGGACTGCGAACAGGTAATGCCACTCCACCATGTCGAAGGCCATCCTGGCGTCCAGCGACAAGATGGCTGCTGGTTCTGTCAAGGAGTGTGCACGCGCCAACGCGCCGTGTACTCTACGGAGATTTAATGCTGTACTCCTGTGAGTCATAAAGCCGGACTGGTCCGGGTGGATCAGTTGGCCAAGGTGTGGGGTCAGTCGATTAGCGATCACCTTCGCCAGGATCTTCGCCTCTGCATTGAGTAGCGAGATCGGGCGGTAGGATGCACAACATTCTGGAGGTTTCTCAGGTTTTGGGATAGCAACTATCGTCGCCAGGCGCTGATCCGGTGGCAGCGTTCCTGACTCACGACAGTTCTCGAACATGGCCAGCAGCGGTGGGCCCAGTGTGTCGGACATCGTTTGGAACCATTCGATCGGGATCCCGTTGGGGCCCAGCGCTCTGCCCGTGTGCAGTGCACCTATCGCCATACGGAGTTCCTCCACTGTGAGATCCGCCTCCAGCTCGGTTTGCGCCTCCGGCGTTAGCCCCTCCACCTCAATCTCTTGGAGCGCCAGTTCCGCCTGTTCCGGCGTGACCACCACTTCTGGGGTGTAAACTGATTGAAAGTGGTCTGCCAGGAGGTCAACTATCTTGGGAGGGTGCGTGTGAAGCGTCCCCGTGTGATCTTGCAACTGCAGGATATGCCTTCCTCCATCCCGCTTTTTGTCCAACCAAGCCAGCAACTTGTTGGCTTTGTCGCCTACATCATAAACTCTGCATGCCGTTGATTCGATCCGCTCTAACACCCTACGGCGGAGAAAGTCGTCATGTTTTTGTTGGCAGAGAGTCAGCGCGTGCCTGGTGGCTTCTGACGGTGTGGCCATGTGAGTCGCATTTGCCTGTTCCAATTGCAGTTCCAGTTCGACCATTTCCAGTTTTTGTTTGCGCTTATGGTCGGCTATGGTCGAAATGGCCTGGCCCCTGAGCACCGTCTTGTATGCTTCCCAGAGAACCGTCGGCGAGGACACTGACCCGGAGTTCTCCTGGAAGTAAAGTTTAGTGGCAGTTTTAAGGGACTTTCGGATCGGGGGAGTTTTAAGATAGCTGGGGTAGATGGGAAAGAGACGCGTGCGGGCCGTGGCAGAGCAGGACAGGGTAGCGAGCAGGGGAGAGTGATCTGAAATACCCCGTGGTGCGATGTGTACTTTGTCAAAAGTGAGTTTGCCGCCCCCCAGTGTGAGGAAATAGTCTATGCGCAACAGGCAAGCATGGGTGGAGGAATAGTATGAATAGTGGCGATCAGTAGGGTGAAGCTGCCTCCAAATGTCTACCAGACCCTGTGCCTCTAAGAAGTCCCTGAATTTCGTTGGGCCAGTAGGGAGGGGGCGAGCCGGGAACCTGTCCATATCAGAATCAGCCAATGCATTGAAATCTCCGCCCACTAACAAATCCCCTTCCGGGAGTTCCAAGAGAAATTTACCCAGGGCCGGAAGTGCCGATGAATGTAGCGCCGGCGGGATGTACGCAGACACCACGTTGATGGGCACGCCCTCCCATTGTCCACACACCGCCGCGAAGCGGCCATGATGATCTGTTTTTGTGGAGTGGTGAATGAATCGTGACGTCCTTTTTACCCATATCCCCGTACCCCGGGATCCCGAAGTAAAGTCTGAGTGTATCAGCATGCGGTATCCTCTCCTATCTAGGGCTTTGGAGGCAACCCCCACTAAATGTGTTTCTTGGAGGAGGGCGATATCACAGTTCAGTCTCTTAATACATTGTAGGACCAGCCCTCTCTTCACTTTATCACCCAACCCCCGCACATTCCAGGATACTACCCGAAGCGGCGGTACCGCCCCCATCCCAGTGTCATGCGTTACTACAGCAGGTCGCGGGGGATCCGCCATATTGTGGTCAGTCGTATAGTTGAGGGCCCTAGAGGGCGGGGCGGAGGCATAACAAATAGGAAAAACCCCAAGCCAGTGCGACTAAGCGTGTGAGTGCACCGATACAGCGATCGAGGAGCAGAGGCAATATACCCGGTGTAAGGAATACGGTCAAGTGTGAACACTAGCAGTTCCAAGACAAGAAGTTGAGCCAAACATTTCAAACTAAACAACCAACACAACCCCCCCATTCCCAACAACCCCAACCTCCCTGCTTCCCTGCTACACGGACTCCAAACTGCCCGCCACCCCAATCTAGCAGAGTGCTTCATCCCACCCCAAAGAAAACACACAGTTACTTGCTCGTTGGGGGTGAGGAGCGCTCCGGAATCAGCGGCCCCTCATTCCCTCCACGGAGGCCCTTGGCCCAGTGTCCATGACGGTTCCAGCCACAGTACCAAACTTTTACAGTGCACACATGTGTTCAAGGGTCCACCTCCAGACTCAAAGCAGTTTCATCTCGTATCGGAGAGCTTCTGCCACTGTTCGTACCCTCGGCCCCTGCAGCGGTGGAATCAGAGTGAGGCGAGCCGGTCTTAGTCCGTCCAGGGCGACGAGAGTGAGAAGCCGGACGCCAGCCGTCCAGCCAGTCTCGCGCAGTGCTTGGGTCATCAAAAAACCATGTCCTGTTTTCCGCCACCACCCGTAGCCTGGCTGGGAAGATCATAGAATACGGGAGTTCCCGTTTCCTAAGTTCTCTTTTAATATCCAAGAATGTCTTTCGCCGCCTGGCCACTTCCGCTGTGTAATCCGGGAAGAAAGCTACCGTCGAGTTTAGGATTTTCACCGGCGGCGAGACACGTGCCGCCTGCAGGATGATGTCCCGGTCACGGAAGTTGAAAAGTCTCGCTAGGATCGGTCGCGGCGTGGCCCCTGGTTTCGGTTGACCACCCGGGACTCTATGGGCTCGCTCCACAGAAAAGAAGGCCGACAGGCCCTTGGGTTGGAGATGAGTCTTAATGAGTTCCTCCACATAAAGATCCGTAGCCCTCACACCTTCTGACTCCGGAACGCCAAGAATGCGTACATTGTTCCGCCTGGAGCGGCCCTCCTGGTCGTCGAGCTTGTCCTTAAGGTGCTTGTTTTCGGCCATGACCGCTTCCATGGCCGTCTGCAGTTCTGAGACATCCTCCACCAGCGACTTCGTGACGAGCTCCAGAGAGCCTACCTTTTCCGCCATTTTATGAAAGTCAGCGCGGATTAGGGTGATTTCTGTTGAGATGCAGCCCACCGTTGCCTGGACCTGTGTGAGAGCCTTCATGATATCGTCCAGTGTCGCCTTCTTCGGCCCCCCGGATTCGCCTGGTTTCACAGGGGGAGTTTTTCCCTCCGCCGGAGGGGAAGCGGTCCTGTCGTTGGTGAAGCGGTCAATACGAGTCTGGGTTGTGCCGCCTTTCACACCTTTCCCGGCCATCGTTCGGTCACGGAGGGAATACAGTTCGTCGGTCCGGTGGGGTGCCAGGTATACGGGCAGTTGCCGCGCTGCTCCCGGTGCCGGATGAAGGACCTCCGTCGTTAAAAGGTAGACTCCTGCACGGTCTGTCGGGCAAATTATGGGCGGTGGCTTCGGTAGTGTGCGGCCACCCTTCCAATGAGACGTCGCTGGAGAGAGCGAGTCGAATGACGCAGGACAGGACCGTTACTGGGCGTGGGGCTCCTGCACCGACCACTTCCTGTCTGAGGCTGCCAGGCCGGCTGCACTTCCGGTCGGATTCAGAGAGCACTTGAGGGCCCGGAGGTGGGCCTAGGCTCCGGTCGATTCAACTTTCGACGATAACTCCGGCATAAAATGTTCGATTATCGTCTGGAGACCCGCCGCCAGTCCCGCCCGGTCCCGGGCGTCCGGTGCCGCCGTTGGAGGTAACAAATAGTGACGGATTATCGTGCGGATAGATGGAGAGGTCGCTTCCCCGCCGGAGCTAGTCCTCTATGCTGCCGCCATGTTCGGCCGCCAGCCACGCCCCCTGTATTGGGCTATTTATTATTGTTCTAGTAATTTAATATTGTGAACTTTGTGCTCTAATCTCATAAAGAAATTAGTAGAGAGTGTTTAGTTATAAATACATATTCTTATAATAACACCTGTGTTGTTCTTTAATTTGGTCATTCTGGAAGTTATAGACTGGTAAAAGAAGCTGCTTTACATTTCTTCAAGACTTTAGCCTGAAGGCTGCGCTCCATAGTTACCACTAGGATAGCTTTCATAAAAGGTTGTCTTTAACCTAATCATCAATAAGGGTTGTTTGGACTGGTACAAGGTGCCCACTATAACTAGTGGTCAGCATATACCAGCCCAACTTCTCAAGGATAGCACAATAGGTGCTGCCGTCCACAGGGGCCATTTAACTTCCAAGTCCTGAGCACATTTCTACACCATATACTAGGGACCTGTCGGCAAGTTAAATAAGTGATAAGCCAATTTAATCATGTTTAAAGGGGGAGCACCAGTACAGCAGGTGTACAGTGGACAGAGTTCAATAAAAAGGAAAAATAAGTTCCAGAAAAAAGCAAAAAATCTGGGGTGAGCATGCAGAAAAGACAGATTTACTATATTTTCACATCACCCATGCTACATTGTGAATGAGTTGTCATGTTTCTAAGGGCCAGATGTACAATGCAACAAAAAAAAAAAAAAAAAAGCATTTTTCGACATACAACCCTCTATTTTGTAACCTTTTAACTAATTGAAAAATGGGTTTGCAATTCGGTATTATTAAGGGGCGTCTCTACCTAATAGTGACAGTAGTATGTGTGAAGGTTTTTCTACTCAAATGCGGTCCCAAAACATTTGCATTTTACCTCCTAATTCAAGTAGGTGGTAACCCATGTACAAACAGGAAAGATCTCCAACGGACCCCTTTCCCTTTGTGAATGTTTCTAAAATGTGTTTTAAGCACAGGCAGCCCTACAGTTGTACTATGTTGTTTTGCTGTTAGCAAATGGTGTTGCAGCATCTATAAAAGGGTATTGACCGTTTTTGTTTTTATGCTTTGCCTGTGCCTGTGCCATTGGATATTTGACTGGGACAAATGTCAATGATCAAATAACAGTGGTAACAATAATCTTTACTACTTTACCATTTTCAATACAGGGGTCAATGCATCCCACCAGATGGCAGAGGCTGACATCCATGACTTAGCCAAATACAAAACAGTGATTTTGGAAGCTGGCAGCAAATTTTGCATTGAACCAGCCTTGATTGCTGGAATAATTTCTCGAGGAGGCTGTGCCGGTGCCGACGATACAAATTCATGGTGTGTGGATGGAAGCGCCTTTGGTTTGATGCAGGTAAGCACCATACTCAACACAGCAGTGGCATGGCATTCCATATATAATCCTCTTCGAACATTGTGTCTCCAAATGTGTGTCTAAACTGGTCATATGGAAACATAATACTAATGTTGCTTTGTATTTTAGATTGACAAAAGCTGGTACAGTGTCAGAGGTACTTGGAACAGTAAAGAACACATAACCCAGGGCGCAGAGATTATATTCGACATGATCAATAGAATCAAGAAAAAGTTTCCGAGTTGGTCTCAGATTCAGCTCTTGAAAGGTCTGTATCAGCACACAAACTGCTATTTCCTACTGCTCGTCTTCAGTCTCACTCCCAATCCTTAAACTCCTTAGGCCTCTAGGGGTGACGATTTTCCCAAGAATTGAGTTTCCTAAGGAGTGAGGTCTGCACTTACTTCTGTAAAGGAACCTAAGTGGGTTGTGACATCAGTGATTTATGGGCAGTGCACTAGAAGGAACTATTACAGGGTGGATGGGATTTGCAGCGGTACAGATCGTTGTTGAAAACTCAAGTACAAACTGCCTTCCAGCAGAAGAACCTTTAGTCCCGGACTGAGGCTTGACTTAATAAATCAAAAAAAAACATCAATTACAGTGAAGCAATTCGACCCCAAAATGATAACATAGGGTAGTAGATTTGCAAACCATGATGGTTTAGTAGCATATTTACAAAGATACAAACTCAAATAATTTAATTTTGTCACAAATCAGTAGTGAGTACATGAATATATATATCAGTATGATTCAAATAATAATAGCAAATACACAGACAAAATGCTCAAGATTTTTGTGAGAAATTGAGTTGTTGGTCGACTCAGATGTTGGCTCAGGTCAAGCAACAGCCACAATATATGGCAGGGTGAACCACAAAAAGTCACTAGATTAACTTGTGCTTAACCATGGGTGCCCCGCAGTGCCCCGGGGCTCTGCCCGCCCTCCCCCGGCATCCCTCGCCACCCTCCCTGCCGCTGTTGTCCCTGCGGCTCCCCCCCGCTGCTCCCATTCGCCGCCCCGCTCCAACCTCCCAGCTGCTCCGCCCTCCCTCTCCCCCTCATATGGAGACCGCGCAGCGGTGAAGGGAGAGAACTTTGAACCTGTTCTCAGGCAGGTCGCTCCCCAGCCGCCGCACGGTCCTCCTGTGACGCTGCTCCTGTGCCCCTTGTCGCCTGCCCCTGCCGCTGCCTAGTGCGGTGTGTGACTCCTGGTTCCGCCTTGGTTTGTGTCCATCGCTCTCATCTATAATTGATGTCCTTGCTGTATTGTACTCTGTGCTTGATTTTTGTACTTTTGCCTTTTTCACTATGTGTCTTGATTGTGCCCCTTCCCCTTCTGTGCCCCCGGTGCCCCGCAGTGCCCCGGGCCTCTCCCCGCCCTCCCCCGGCATTCCTCGCCACCCTCCCCGCCGCTGTTGAACCTGCGGCCCCGCCCCCGCTGCTCCCATTCGCCACCCCCCTCCCGCCTCCCAGCTGCTCCGCCCTCCCTCTTCCCCTTATATGGAGGCCGAGCAGCGGCCGCGCTTCGGCCGCGCGCAACGGGCGCGCCGCTGGCGCGCCAAAGGCAAGCCCGTCTGCGTCCGTCCGTGCCTGTACCGCGTCCAGCACCAGAATCCCTGGACCCCAGCACCCTCCACGCACTCAACACCGGACAAGACCACCCTTGCTACCGGGCCACCCCAAAGTGCACCCAAGGCCCCTTTACCTGCCGGAACTGCAGATTCACCAGCATCCATCCAATCAAACCACCAACCGGAGAACCCAACCACCTCCGCTGCATCCTCCTCAACACCTACTCCGCTTGCAAGCACGCCATCGAACGCTGGGACCTCCTTGACTCCACCGCCCGACGTCGCCTTCCTAGCGGAGACCTGGCTAAACGCCACCTCAGCACCAGACATCGCCATAGCCATCCCACAGCGCTACAAGATCTCCTGCAGAGACCGCACCAATGGAGTTGGAGGGGGAATCGCCATCATCCACAAGGAAACCATCAGAGTCTCGACCAACACCGACGACACCCTCACGACTGCCGAGCACATGCAGTTCCAGATCCACATCGACCCTAACACCACCCTCAGAGGAACACTCGTCTACAGACCACCCGGACACGACCACAGTTCAGCGACACCATTGACCCACACCCTCGCCTCTCGGACTACATCCTCCTCGGGGACCTGAACTTCCACCTCGAGAACAACAACGACGCAAACTCCACCGCCTTGATCGACAACCTCGCCAACCTCGGACTCAAACAGCTCATGACGACACCCACTCATGCCACTGGACACACGCTGGACCCCATCTTCCTCACAAGCCCACATGTCTCCTTCAACCACACCACTGAACCCCACTGCACTGACCACAGATGCGCCCACTTCACCTTCCGGAAACCCACCACACACCACCACACCCAACAGCTGCCAGAACGCTGAAGGGGCAAGGTCACCAAGGATCAACTGACTACAACCCTCGCCCTGAAACCACCAGCCGACCCCACCGACCCCGACACCTCCGCGACCAACCTCAAACAGTGGATCAACGACTGCACCAACACCCTCATCCCTCTCAAGACCTCCACAACCAACCACACCAAAGAGAAAGCCGCCTGGTTCACCGAAAGACCTCCGGATCTCCAAGAGCACCTGTCGGAAGCTGGAAAAGAAATGGCTCCACTACCCAACCCCAGACAGCCACACAGCCCACAAGAGCGTCACCCGCAGACACCACCAACTCATCAGGATCGCCAAAAGGACCGCCTTCAAGGACCGCCTAGACAACAACGCACCCAACACCAAAGAGCTCTTCAGCATCATGAAGGAATTCTCCAAACCCAGCTCCAACACCAGCGACATCCTACCATCACAGGAACTGTGTGACTCCCTGGCCACCTTCTTTCACCGCAAGATCACCAACATCCATGACAGCTTCAACTCCGACAACCCCGCACCCACCACCGAGTACACCACCCCTGCGACCACCACCCGCACCAGTCGCCTGACCGCCTGGTCCAACATCAGCGACGAAGACACCATCAAAACAATGAACTCCATCCACTCCGGATCCCCATCCGACCCCTGCCATCACCACGTCTTCAACAAAGCCAGAACAACCGTCGCGCCCCACCTCCGGAAAACAATCAACAATTCCTTCGAGACAGCAACCCTCCCGGAAAGCTGGAAGCACGCCGAGATCAACGCCCTTCTGAAGAAGCCCAAGGTGGACCCCAAGGACCTCAAGAACCTCCGGCCCATCTCCCTGCTCCACTTCCCGGCAAAAGTGACAGAGAAGATTGTCAACAAACAGCTAACCCGTTACCTTGAAGACAACAACATCCTGGCCCCCTCCCAATCCGGTTTTCGCAGCAACCACAGCACCGAGACCGCCCTCATCGCTGCCACTGACGACATCAGGATCCTGATGGACAAAGGAGAAACAGCCGCCCTCATCCTCCTGGACCTTTGACACAGTCTGCCACCCCACCCTATCAACACACCTCCATGACGCCGGAATCCAAGAGAAGGCCCTGGCCTGGACCACATCCTTCCTCTCCAGCAGAACCCAGAGTGTCCGCCTCCCACCCTTCCGCTCAAAAACCAGAGAGATCATCTGCGGCGTCCCACAGGGATACTCACTTAGCCCAACGCTGTTCAACATGTACATGGCACCGCTCGCCCACTTCGCACGACAACACAACCTCAACATCATTTCCTACACCGAGGACACCCAGCTGATCATATCCCTTACCGAAGACCCCCACACCGCCAAAGCCAACATCCACAGAGGAATGAAGGCCGTAGCCGACTGGATGAAGGACAGCAGACTGAAGCTGAATTCAGACAAAACGGGGGTCCTCATCCTCGGACCCACCACATCAGCCTGGGACAACACCTGGTGGCCCACATCGCTAGGCACAGCCCGGGAATCCACAGACCACGCCAGCAACCTGGGGGTCATCCTCGACTCCACCCTCTTCATGACCAGGCAAGTCAACGCCGTCTCCGCATATTGCTTCAACACCCTCCGAATGCTCCACAGAATCTTCAAATGGATCCCTCCCGACACAAGAAAAACCCTCACCCAGGCCCTCTTCACCAGCAGACTCGACTACGGGAACGCCCTCTACTCGGGAACAACAACCAAGCTCCAGAGACGACTACAAAGAATCCAGAATTCCTCGGCCCGACTGATCCTCGACGTCCCCTGACGCAGCCACATCACACCCCACCTGAGAAGCCTGCACTGGCTCCCCGTCAGCAAGAGGATCACCTTCAAGGTCCTCATCCACGCGCACAAATCACTACACAACACCAAACCTACATACCTCAACAACCGGCTCAGCTTCCATACCCCCACCCGAAACCTCCGCTCAGCCAACCTCGCCCTCGCCACTCCCCCGTATCCGGAAGACCAGCGCTGGCAGCAGATCATTCTCCTACCTCGCTGCCAAGACCTGGAACGCCCTCCCCACCAGCCTACGACAGACTCAGGACCTGCTGGCCTTCAGAAGACTCCTCAAGACCTGGCTCTTTGACCAGTAGCGGCCCCTTCTCCCCCCCCAGCGCCTTGAGACCCTCACGGGTATGTAGCGCGCTTTAGAAATTCAATAATTGATTAAATGCCTGTAGCTGTGAAGAGGAGGCCAGCAAACTAGCCTTTGGAGTCACTCTGGTAGTCTTGGGTTCAAGTGATAAAGCAGGGCTCAAGCAGCAATGCAGGCCTCTGAGGGTTCAAGGCAGGATCTAGGCAGCAAAGTAGTCTTTCCACATACAGCAAAGCAGTCTTGTGGAGTACACAGAAAGCCACCACAGCAGGCATTCCTCTGAGAGTTCTTCCACATATCCTAAAGGTGAACTGAAGAGTGGTTTGTTTTTGTTGATTTGAATGCTTATTGTTTAGTTAATTAAAACCATAACAATTTACATATTGATGAAAAAAGTGCAATAAAATGTCTTTGTGCTTTTAAGATAACATTTCACATTTTAGAGTATACACCTTTGGTAGATACGATCAATAGTATTCGTGTACATCCAATTAAGTTCCTAACCTGTACAATAAAATTTCTTAATAATGCAGAACATTTTCAATCAATCAATCAATCAATCAGGGATTCGGGAAGCACACTACCCACTGTGAGGTTCTCAAGACCCTGGGGGGGGACATGCAGCTCGGAGTTACCCGAAGAGCCAGGCCTTGGCAAAGCGTTGAACATACTGAAGATCGGGGAGGAGAGTAAACCGCTGCTGGAAATTCCACTGAACGCTTGGAAAAAAACTATAAATAGATAAGTGGTGCATAGGGTCGAAGTAGTGTCGGGTTTCGTCACGCTGGTCGATGGTGCTTGGAGCTGAAGATGCTCCAGGCGGCTCGATGTGAGGAGTTCCGGTGGATTCAAGGGTGGCTCTGAAGTGGTGAAGACCTGAAATCAGAGGGTACAATGTTCAAAGTCACTAGCCAGTGACTAACGTGGAACCAGATTGGAACCAGGCGATGTCGGGGGCAAACAGGTGATGAGGTGTAGCTTCTCTCTGCAGCCACGTGGACACGAAGAGGTCAAGGACATCCAGGAATCAATCACGAGTTGTCCCACGGAGGCTTCTCGCTGTTGGCGGTGTCGGCAACTTGATTGGAGCAAACAGGCCTTGGCTAATGCAAGCCATGCAGGAATCAAAAAAAGCTTATCACTCGGACCAGCAAGGTCAGAGCGGGTGCTCCCTTTTACAGGAGCGAGGGCAAGTCTATAGCAACCAGACCCGCAGTGTAGTTTGTAGGTTTCGTTGCCAAGATGGCCGCTGACCACGTGGCAAGTGGCCGGGATGGCGCGTCGAGTGGCACAATGCAAAAGGGCCCCACGCAGATTGTGGAGATGCTGGGGGGCTGATCTTCAGTGCAAGGGCTGCTCGGTTGTGCGGCTTCTCAAACTACAAAGCACAGCATCGAGGGTGCCTCGGGTGCTGCGCAGTCAGTGTCTCGGGGGTCTTTCAAGAGGTCCGGTCCCACGTCTCTCGGTGCCTCCACGGGTCCCTTCTTTGCAGGGACTGTGTATCGGGCTGTGATAAGACTGGGAGTCTGGGTCTTGTCAGACTCTGGGCTTGGGCTCTGGCAGGAGGCGGCGGCAAAGCAGACGTCGAGTTGCTGGATGGTGCCTGTGTACACAGAATGGCCACTCCTAGGCCCCAAGGGAGATGCTCTTCAGTCTTCTGTGCAGCAGAATGTCAAAGTCCAGTCGTCTTCTTAGTTTCAAGTTGATTCACGATGATCTGAGGTGCTATGGCACTGCTCCCACTCTTATTCCCAATCTGAGGGGTGGATCACCTGCTAGGTCCCTCCTCTGGGTGGGACCAGGAAGGGGGGCGGTTACACCCCCTTTCCTTTGTCCAGCTCCTCGCTAGGCCTGGGTCTGGAAAGTCCCAGGACCGGTTTGGACTGGCTTATGCACGGGGACACCTTGTGTGCCCTTGGCATGTCTGATTCTATTCAGCCCTGTTCTACCCAATACACAAAATCCTGTCTGGGGTGGTGCTCGCACCTCCCAAGGCAGGAAACCCTTTGTCCAAGCCTCCCTCGCTGGAAGGACTCCCAGCAGCAGGAGGTCAGACTTGTGTCTGTGGTGGCAGCATCCATTTTGTGATACTGAGGCTCTGGTAAACTTTAACCGGGGTTAAGGCTATGTACATGTCGTGTCCCTCTAGAAGGGTGGAATGCTATCCTCGTCGACAGAACTGTCGAGGGGATAGTATTCCAAATCGTATGACACCTTACTCGACATGTTTTGATGAAGCCAAACCAAAGTTAGCATATAACCGCAAGGATTATAATGCACTTAAGAGTATATGGTATGGCAATATCCCGACAGCTGCAGACAGGCTCAGCTCATGCAGAGCACCATCTCACATGTAACCAGGCACTCTGCCCCCAGGATTGCAGGGGCCTCCCATAGGAATGGCTTATAGGTTAACATGTGCCCAGTTAAGGTTAGATATAGGGATACTATATCTAAGCAAGATTACACCAACTTACCCCAGCTGAGTGATCAGCAGTTGTGTCAAATATGGAGGCCAGGCCAGGGGTGGCACAATACATGCTGCAGCCCCTGGTAGGCCTTGGAAACACCTATGCCCTGAATACCTAGGGTACACTGTTACAGGGGCCAATAAGGTGAACCAGTTCCAATTGTGAATGCACCTAGGGTACATGGAGTCCATTTTAAGGAGAGAGCAACTAGCCTGGGGCCCTGAATAGCAGGATCCTAGGCCAACTATGTCAAAAACCAGCTAAACACCCGGTAAAAAGTTTGGGGGTAACCATAGTCAGATATCCACCTTCCTACAGTAAACATTAAAAAATGTATCAGCATTAACAAAAAAGGCCATTGCCGTCATTATACACTGCAGTCCCTGAATAACCCAAGTGCATACATTCCCTACATGTTCCAGAGTCCTGCTCCACTTTTATTTTACCAATTTTTTACCTCCACCAGGCGTAGAGCAGATATCTAGACTGTGTAAAGACAAGCCAACTTGTTGTATTATTCTGAATACCCGTAGTGTGTCTGAGGGATGTGAGAACGACAGCAACCAACAAGCCGGGATAATCCCTGCTTTTCTTAGGGTAGCCTATATAGGACAGAAGAAAACAAAATGTTTAATAGTTTCTGGGGAAGTACTACAGGAAGGACACAAAGGGTTACAGTGGCATTCGCCCAACTACTTTTCATGACATTCAGTGGGAGAACCCCAATACTAAACTGTATGTAAAGTGCTCGTGCCTGTGGGGGTTCAACATCATCCAAGTAAAAATCAAACTTAAAACAACTTTTACATTTAGGAATCTGGTGGTTAAAGTTCCAAGTGACCTAATATCAGTGCAAGAAGAATCAATAAAATTCCCATACCTTTTTTTAAGCTGGGGAATCATGTGTTTTAATTGCATGTGGATCATCCCACAGAGTCCCCAGAACCAATTTAAAAAAAGCAATTCTTAACATTTTCAAACCAAACCAATTGCCCGAACTTATATGAGTAATTAATAATTCCTAAACAGCATCTCTTACTGGATCTGGATATTACTAGTCCAGAGTCTTTTCCAAAACATAAGCACCCTGACGACAGCAATGTAGGTAACATACCTTAATCCAAGATCAAGACGCAGAGTTAATAAAGGCATAATCACTGGAAGATTAAGGATCGATCTTAAAAAAAATGTGTTTTCCATGACCTCTAGCTGATTAAGATGCTCCTACCCCCACATCTCGTCACCATAAAGGGCCGCTCCCAACCCTTTGGCCCGATGTATTTCCAAAGTGGGAGAAAATGGGTGAAATGCTGAACGTTTCACTCTCTTAACTATTGCACAGTCCACATGCTGAAGTGTCAGCATGCTCTTCTGGATTTGGGGAGTCCATACCATATTCTCGCTACTTCTAATACCCAAGTAACAAAAGACATTGACCTGCACTTTGCCCTTGGTGGATTCATAGGGATTAAAAAACCATAAACCTTGTTTTTGAGCAGTTTATTTCAAGGTCCGGTCTTTGCATGCTGTCACAAATTTAGTTAATATGTTCTGGATGCCCATTGGTGTTTTAGAAATGAGCAGCATGTTGTCTGCGGATAACAAAGAGGGTATCAGCTTGCCTGCTAATTTTGGTGGGTCACTGCCACAGTCATAAAGAACCCTTATGAGCCCGTTCATGTACAAGGTAAACAGGGTTGGGGCCAGCACACAGCCCAGGTGCACCCTATTGGAAACCAGTATGTTATTGGTTAGACAAACATCAGAGTTCCGCCTGACTTTGGCATATTTATCTTGATGTAAACAAACCAAAGGTTGGAGCAGGCCACAGTGGAGTCCAAGGTCTATAAGGGCAGCCCAGAGCCTGGTGCGATCAATGGAATCAAATGCTGTTTTAAAGTCCACAAACACAACAGACAGATGGCCCCTCCAGATTTTGACTTCCTCCAGATAAGCAGAACAAATCAGAACACATGATCTAAGGTGCTCCTGGAGGCCCTAAAGCCCACATGCAAGTGAGAGAGTATGCTGTTGTCCTCTATTCAGCTATGGAGATGTGACAGGATCACTTTGCTGAAGACTTTCTGAGATACATCTATAAGGCTAATGAGCCTGTAATTTGCCGGCTCTCCTTTATCCCCTTTTTTAAATATGGGGATTATTTTTTATCCCTTCCAGGTTGTAGGAATGTCCTCCCCTCGTGTGATGGCATTAAAGCTATATGTAACAAAGGGCCCTATATGTTAGCATCAGATTTGTACAGATCACCCAATAGTCTATCTAGCCCTGGAGCTTTCCCTGTCTGAAGTGAACTAATTGCACTCATAATTTCCTCTGAGGTAAAGCTGACAACATCTTTCACTACAAACTCTGAGTTACTATCTCCAACAAACCCTGTTGCCTCCCCATGGACTCACAGTCCTTTCCAGAATATAATTCCTGGAAGTAAGCTTCCCAGACATGTGGCTGTATGTGAAATTCGTGTTCATTAATCAGCTGGATTTCCCCTTTAGAGAGAAGGTGCCAGAATAACGGGCTGTCCTTTGTTTTGGATGCCTCGAGTGATATATGCCCGTCCTCTACCTCACAGCTCCTTTTCGTTTCATCCTGGATTCTCTTATAGAATCTACTTCTGTTTTTTATGTCAGACCTTTTTTCTTTCTTTACTGTCATGATTAGCTCAGTTCTAGCTTGCCTGCATTCCTCATTGTACCATGGGGTTGTATTTCACTTAGTCATGTTTCGGCTACACTGTCTACTTAAGTAGGGCTTTATGCTGTTCATTAAATGCTGAAAGGCAGTCATAATGCTGTTATTGTTAATATTAGAATTACCCAGTACCATAGAGTCTGAGTTACCTCTTTGTAAATAAGAGAGAGCAACTTTGCATCAGTATTTACTTGGGGCCATTTGAATCTCCTATTGTTATTAGTAGTGACAACAGGAGCCACGCCTGAGTAGCCTGGGGGTACAAAATAAGAATGCCATATAACCTCAGAAATAAAGCAATATGGTCATTATCCACACAGTTTAGGACAAACATGTCATTTATTTGTGGCTTAAGCCCAAGGTCCACCATAATAAAGTCAATTCTACTTTTAACGTTCCCCCTTTTAAATGTAAAATTTGCCTCAACATCTGAGGCTGTCCCCCCATTATAAGTGTGTACCCCAAAAGCAAGGATGAACGCTTATACTTGCTGTCATACCTTAGTACATCTTTTAAGGGCTGGTATCTGAAACCTTTTAAAACCTCTGACTTGCTCTTCCTCCTATAAAGTCACCAGCTACGAGAAGATAATACTCTTTATGTGAAGTATCAAGGACATTTGAGACCATTGTCATAGTTTTTGAGGGCTTGTGGTGGCTCCTAAATTGATTTTAAATGTTAATTAATCTGACATAGGTATTACCTTTAAGAGATATCAGATCTAAGCCAAGGATCTCCTGTGAACCTATGTCTAGCTGTTTGATTTTGAAAGCCAATATAGCCTTAACCCAGATCAGCAAGCCACCAGCAGCTCTACCTGATGTTGAATGTCTAGCTTCAACACTATACGTGGTATACCCCACCCTATGTGTTTGGCGGGTGTCCTATTATAGAGTTTTCTTTCATTAAGCCCTGACTAGGTAAATGGTGATCAAGCATGCCAACTGAGGTATGGTTCTCTGTGCTATTTAGGATGTTCTTTGTAATATCCCCTAAACATCTGATAGCCAAAGCCATGTCATGGGCTCTCATCTGTTTAACAAACCTTAGCTTTAGTCAGTCTGGGTTGTCCAGGTCTGTAAGTGCTTGATATGTATTACTGATGTCAAGGGAGACTTGCTCCTTGCTCATCTGCAAAGACTGGTCTGTATGGGAGTTTGATGAGATAACTAGACACGTGAGATTAAGATGTCTGTAAATGAAAAATGAAGCTAAATTGCATAATGCCAATCCCATGATCAACCCCCCCCCCCCCCCCACCCGAGTTGATTTCCTCGTGCTTCTGAGCAATTTTCTTGCAAGGGCTTGGGACAATTTACTTTTCTAACATACAAGATGTAATGGTAACTGGAGTATGTAAAACAGTGTTTCGGGATAGCCAATGACACACTCTATTTTTCAATTGGCATGTGGTTTCTTTTAAATTGCCCTGGAGCCCTTAATCTCATTGCACAGAGGTACTTTACCTGTAGGCGACATCCAGGGGACTCCATTCCCCATAAACCTCAGCGGCCGGAGCGCCTAGTGTCACTGTGTTTGCGCCAGGAGGTGCATTAAGGCAGCTCGGGCTCCTGCGGCCCGGGAGCCCTTAATCCTTTTGCACAGAGGCACTTTACCTGCAGGTGACGTCAGGCGAACTCCATTCCCCATAATCCTCAGCAGCCGGAGCCACCAGTGTCTCTGTGTTTGTGCTAGGAGGCTGGGCTGGCCCTGTCTCTTGGCCTAGCAACACAGCCTCGTCCCCTTGTAGGCTCTTGCTACCACAGGTAAGAGGATAGGGAAACGCAAACTAACTATGCCTTCTGCTAAGGCCCACCCACTAACTTCTACTATTACTAGTTTCCTCACCACAGGCATGGGGGCCATCAATAGGGAGATCAAATATGTAGAAGGGAGACTGGGGACTACAAAGCGGGCTCTACACACAAGCTCACTGGCAGAATCAGTTATCCCATCACAGAGTCAACAACTTAGGGGCTCTAACTCCCCCAAGGCTGCTATAATAATCATTGACCCTGACGCTCCTAATACTAATACCATTCAGCAAGGTTGCCCTCTTAACACCTTATGCCTCTCCCTTCTAAAAAGGGAAAAGCATGTAGCAAATCAAAGAGAGTGGTATTGCCACCTGTAACATGGAAAAAAACATTGGTGCCAGGCTCGAGGAAGAGGGTGAGGGTACCTGATTTGGAACCTGATTCAGGTCCCAAGGACAATGGAGTCTCACTGCTGCACGCACAGTTTGTCAATTACCTTCATGACCCTTTTTACGTATTCTTAATAGCATTGACAATGCACTGAAAATTTTTATCAGCTCTAGTCTTTCCAGCTTAATCACTGGGGCCAACATTGCAACAGACTTAGGATCTCTGCCCATGCATTGCACTGCTTTGCCCCTCCAGAGGCCCGGTAACTAACATTAACACCTTGCATTGTCATTCTCAATCTCAAACACATGCTGCATCAGTTGCAGCTGGAGGTCACTCAACAATCTTGAATGGGGCAAACAATGCCAAAGCATCTAGACCAGTTGTCAACCGCCATGTCGCATCAAGGAAAAATCATGATAGAATCCTTCACCTTCCACTGGCAGCAACTCCTTTGGCAATAGTCCTTAAAAATGTACAACCCTTGTCAATCAACAAGGAGGAAGACCTGCTGCAGTTAAGGAATACAACTACGCTGGCTAGCAAAAGCCACAGCATGGCCGAATAGAGATGTATTCTGGAACATAAATAATGTTGAACGGGGACCTTGGGTGGGCACACAACCTAAAACGGATCTAGGCGATTGTGCTGTTGTTAATTTAAAAAATTGGTCATTGGTCCACTCTCCTATGGAGTATAAATGCTGGAGCCCCTATTTTGGAGGCCCCCCTTGGATATTTTTATATACCAAGTTCACATGCACAGCAGAGGTCACATCACAAATTTGCAATGCTTTGCATAATTATGTTATACCAATTTTTAATCATTTCTCTCCTCTCGATCATGTGGATTGACATCACTATAGGATCCTGGGAACTCTACCAATCGTTAACTGTGACTCAGACATGATAGACCATGAGGGTAGTAACCGGCGGAACTGCTAAACCAGTGAATAATGGTCCAGCACATGAAGGCAGCCCTGACCTCACTGATTCAGCAAGGATAGCATTTGTGGAATCCGATAATATCTCGCTAGCTGAGAAGGCCCAA
This sequence comes from Lissotriton vulgaris, assembly GCF_964263255.1. Taxonomy (NCBI): domain Eukaryota; kingdom Metazoa; phylum Chordata; class Amphibia; order Caudata; family Salamandridae; genus Lissotriton; species Lissotriton vulgaris. The sequence goes on along the minus strand of NC_141696.1, from coordinate 454,156,867 downwards.
TACTCGTTGTCCCCAAGTATAGCCCAGGAATCTCAGGGTGACTGCACGATAACTGCTCAAACAAATAATGAAGGAGCTCCTCTCAGTCACAATTGTTCATGGAGGCCTGTTCTGGAACATTGCAGGCTTGTCAAAATAGTTGACGTCCGAATCATGGCTTGTTTTCCCAAAAAGACTACAGCATCATATACCTCCAAGAAACCTGGATGAGAGAGACAGTTGATATTACCGGTTATGCTTCCATGCACACTCCAGCTAACACAGCTCTTGGTGGCTTACTACCTTTGATAGAGATAACACTATCAGACAGAAGAGGTAAGAACCAGGTTCATTCACCATATTTCCAAATCATTATTATTCTTTTTAATCAGAATGTGACGCTGATCTTTGCAAATTTTTATTATGATAAATTTGTACCCAATATTACTGCTTTCGCTGAAGACTTTGAGAATTCACTGAGCAGACACATACAGGAGCTAAATACAGATTGTATTGTTCTCTTGGGGGGTGATTTTAATTATAAGTTATGTCCCATATCAAAGCAGTCTGTGTGTTGTCTACTAGATGGGGCTAAAGAAGGCTGTTGCCATTTATACCATAATCCATGTGGGAACATCCTTAATTTGTTGCTCTCAAATTTTTCTCTTTTTCTTAAGGATAGATCTCATTCAATCACTTGGCTCAGGCCATGTTTCTTTTCCGGGCAGAGGTCAAGGCACTATCATTGACTTGATTGCCCTTTCTGAATATTTAAAATCTCAATCTGTGGCTTTTTGCATTTTCAGGGTTTGTTTCAGTGACAACTTTCCATTGGTCATTTATTTAGACACCCAAATAGGCTTTTTTCTGGGAAAATTAATCAACATCCCATAATTCATAATTAATATCAAGATCTATTGTTCAAGTGGTCTACCATTGAACCAGATTCCATTCTTCAATGGATCTTGAACACTAATATTAGACAAATTTTAGAGTGTCTAGAATACAGCATAAACCCCCATCCATGTTAAAGGCTTTTGTCATAATAACTGAGACCATTAATGCTGCTTTACGAAATGACAACAGACTATGACCCCAAAAGTAATCTAAATGGTTTAACAGTGACTGTTCACAATCTCATAATATTCTTGTGAAGGCACTGAAAACAAACGGATAACTCAGTGGTAAAACACCTTCGAAATAAATATAAATGGGCTTTGGAGAAACATAAAATGAACATAGGAAAAGAGGCCTGGGAACAACTGCATGTAGCATGTCAAAATAAAGATCCCAGACTCTTTTGGAAAAATGTGAATTCTGATTTCTTCTAAAGTTCCCACAATATTAGTATTGATGCCACAATTAAACCTGATGCTTGAGTACAGCACTTCTCCAGTCTATATAGTACCATTGGTGAGCACTGTCCCATCCTAAATTATGGGACCTTAAAGCTGGCTCACCCAACTCTCGATGAAGTTGAAAGGGCATTAAATCAAACAGTGAAGAATAAGGCACATGGCCCTGTTGGCATCCTTGCCGATTTGTTTCTGGCCAACCCCGTCCTATGGTTCCCACTGTTGACCAACATTTTAAGTTGCATGGCTTCCCAGGGCCCACCAGAATCTTGGGGTTACATGATCATAGTTCCCATTTTTAAAAAATAAGACAGGTCAGACCCAAAATGCTGTCAGCCTATCTCATTAATTGTTTGTACTTGTAAATTGATAGATAGGGTCTTATTAGAACGGTTGGAGGCCTGGGTAGGCAAAAGCGGGAAGTTTTAGGATGTACAATATGGCTCCAGTAGGGGCCTGGAAACCTTCAAACAGTATCTTAATCTGCACCTGGTCATAAGCAAGTACACAATAGCCGAATCCGGATCTCTTTACCTTGGGTTAATGGATCTTACGTCAGCTTTTGACTGGGTGCATTGAGGGACATTATAGGAAAAAAGACTGGGTTTGGGAATTGAACCCTCTTTAGTCCATTTTTTAGCCAAGATGCATAAAGATGTGACTGGGAGGGTGAGGTATGGAGTGGGTGGGGAACTCACAGGTCCCATCAAAGTGAACTGTGGGGTTCGTCAAGGCTGTGTCCTTGCCCGCTTTTTATTCTGTCTGTATCTTAATGATGTAGAAAGTTACATTAACCAAGGGAATGGGGATATACCCAAGATAGACACCAGAAATCTTCCAGCATTACTTTATGCAAATGCCTGTGTTCTAATGTCTAGAACCAGAGTGGGTCTACATAAGTTAGTGACCAGGTTTAATGATTTTATGACTGCATTGGGTTTAAGGACCAACACAGCAAAAGCTTACACCACGGTCACATGTAAATCCTCCACCAATTTAAAATCATGTTTTATTAACAATGAAAGGCTCTCCTATGTCACAACTTTTTCGTACTTGGGAATCCTGTTTGATCAGAAAAGCACCTGGCACCATCTAGTTAAAACAAGTGTCAGTAGTTTTAATCAAAAACTGGAGGCGGTATTTAGGTTCATTAAGAATCTGGGCTCAAGACAGATTGATGCAATGATTAATATTTATAAGGCTCGTTTGTGTTGTTACCTTGTATGGGGCTGGAATATTGGGCTATTGTAATCCGGCGTGCCTCAAAGCAGTTGACAACAATTTTATGAGACGTTTGTTGAGGGTCCCCAATAGTCTCCCTGCCACCATCTCTCACAGTGAACTTAGTTTGACCCCTTTGAACTTTAGCATACAAATTGCACCAACTGTGTCATTCAGTTTGGATGAAGGAAGAGCCAGCCTTTAATTGTGCAAATATTCTAGACTGTCTTAACCCCTTCGAGGCTGATGACGAGCTGGGCTCGTCATGGTGTAGCCTCCTCAAACACTGATGACGAGCCCAGCTCGTCATGAACAATGGGTTTTTTAAAATCTCAGCATAGCACCAAAATAACCCTAGCGCGCATGTGGTTAAACTTGAATACATTTTGAAGATACCTTAATTTAGCTATATAAAATAACAGTTGGCATTATTTGGGCTGGCGAATTGTTTCTATAGTCCAGCCAATGATGCAAAGATCCCAAAAACTAAATTGAAAAAGGACTTTTGTGCCTGTTTAAATCTGTCTAGTGAGCGTCTAGAAATGGTAAAAAAGAGAGTTTGGGAACACTAGCTGCCAGTACATTCATGAGGTGTTAAGCATTATCTCTCTTTTTATTTCTGTGATACAAAATTGTTTTATCTAATTAGATTCCAGTTTGGCATCTCACACCTTCTGGTTTATTACCCCTGCAAGGCTTATTGTGATGCTAAACTAGATCTTTGTCCTTGTGACTCCAAGTCTATACAGAGCACGCTTCACTTTCTGTTTTTCTGTCGACTTCATATTAAGCCGATGAGCAATTGTATTATTCATCTTTTAAAATGTTTAACTATCAGGAAGTGTCGGCCAGCTCTATATCATCTCCAGCTCTTAAATGATGAATTCACTTGTTTGATGGTCTACAGATACATCTCCACAGCTGTCTGCTTATGCAATATTGGTGGAAAATGATCTCCTTTGTCCTTTTTTTTTTAAATGAAATACTTTTGGGTTCTATGGTCCACCGGACAGGGGTTCTTCATGAAGTTTATCATACACTGTTTCTGGTTTATGCTGCTATTTTGTAGTAATATTAATTTATTGATTTACTACTACTACACCTTGATTATGAATTACTACCATCATGAAGCACATTATCCATTGTCTGTATTACATTTTTAATTTGGGTTTTAAATGTTTTTTATGATGTATTCTTCTATGGCTGCAAGCCAGCTGAAAACATATATTTGACTGACTGCCCTGGAGCAGGGGGACATTAGTTAAAATCACTACATATGGACTGCATTCCGGTGGGAGATCCAAATTCACCTCATTTGGAACTTCATACGTGTCAACAATAGTATCTATTAGTGAAACTGGCTGCCTAGTTAATTCATTTCCATTTGCATTGTGTAAAGAACTGAGAGCATTAGGCCTAAGGTAGTTACCAGTACGTCCACCCCCATTATATAGTTGACTGGCTTTAGTGCTCTGTCTTTGAATGGGTCTTTCCCCAAGTCATGGCCTTTTTATAGAGGTAACCACAGGTGAGGGTTGTACGGATTTGCTACAATGGTTTTCTGCCATGATCTCCTACAGATTCCTGAACCCCCCACCCCCAAAGCAGGGCATTCAAGTTCTGTTGGACAGCTTTTCCCACCCCTGCCATTAGACAATTGATAGGGTTTTGGATATTTCCCCTCGAGTTTGCCAAGTCTGTCCAATATTGGGAAAGATTTTTTGCTAATACATCGTCAAAGCAGTTGATTAGGGTCTCTATGTCTTGAGGAGATAAGACTGTGGAATTTTGTAGCATGAAATAGAATCTGGTGCAGTTGTCAGTACTATATGGGTACTTTTGAGTCCCCCATATGCTAACTCCAGGGATTTTTTCTTTTACCTGGATTTAGCTCCCCGTGAAGGCTCCAGTGGCCAGATGTAGGTAATTCCGATTTACCTACTCTTAAATACCGAATCATACCGATTCGGTATTTAAGAGTAGGTAAATTGGAAGTAGGCAGATGTAGGCAATTTTACTTTTTCAGGATTCGGTATTTACTGAATCGGCAAATACCGAATCGGTATTTCCCATTGATTCCTATGGGCCTTAAAGCCCATAGGAATCTATGGGAAATACAGAATCCGATTCAGTAAATACCGAATCCTGGCAGGGGGAACAGGGTGTCACTATGGCCCCCTGTAGCACCCCAATTGCAGGCTTGTGTGCCATGTGGCACACACACATGCCCTAAGGGCATGTCTGTGTGTCACATGGCATAGGTGTACATGCACAGATGTGCATGTACACTGGAATTCGGTATTTTACCACCCAATAGGATTGGGTGGTAAAATATGATTTTGCTAAGGGCCTGTGGCACTGCAAACTGTGCCACCTACATATGGATTTACAGAATCAGTATATTTACCGATTCGGAAAAATACCGAAGCAGTAAATTTACCGAATCGGTAAATATAAGGATTCTGTAAATTCAGAGACACCTACATGTCAAATGCCAAATATCGGTAGATAACGGCCGAAATCGCCCGTTACCGACCGGTATTGGACGACCTACATCGGGCCCCAGATGTTTTGATTTTTTCCTCCTTTTGACTAAAGGTCCAGACATCGGAGAGGCTAGGTGATGAATAGGAGACCTCAAAGGGGAGGCTAATTCCATTATAGTTTGTGCACTAGCAACATTTTCAGATTCAAAGTCCCCAGTCAGTGGTCCTCCCTCCACAGACAACCGTTGTTCTACTTCTAAAATTTCCTTGTCAAGGGCTTTGGCGGCCCATGCAGGAAACAGTCAAGAGTAGAGTTATGAAGACCCTTAGATGTCCCCTCCCTATTGTAGTGTAGTTCCTAGTTTCCCACTAGGCCCTGCGCATTGGAATAACATAAACAGTAGTATCGACGTGGAACTGCGGGTATTCCAGGCCTCCACTGACTATGCTAAACTTAATTGGGTTGTGTTACCAACTAGCTCAGAGGTCACTGGAAACTTTCTTCTCTGCATAGGAAGTGATCAGCTTCCTTGGCACAGACAAGAAGGGATTCAGCTTTCCAACAACCGTGCAACATGACAACTTTGCTCCTCAGATCAAGAGTCAATCTCTAGGGTCGTGTGAAACAATAGACATGTATTTCACTCAGTCAGTCTAGTGCAGTTTACTTTCACGAGATGTAGAGAATAGAGGGACGGGCGTTTGTCAATAAAGGGTTAACATTTATTGAACAGTCTTTCTTCTCGTACAAGAGAAATATATTGCCACAATTGCAATGATTGTTATTATAAAAAGTACGTACAGTAAGATAAGTATTGCGAAATAGAACTGTAAAAGCATTGATATGGTTTCTTAGCCATACAATGGTTTAAAAGTAATAAAACATATATACAGTCATATATACATTAGGCTTACATACTCAACTGGTGCTTCTAACTATGCCTACCCCAGTGTGCCTGACCTAAGCCTAACACGTGAAAAGGGGAGTAAGTATGTAGCTTTAAGTTAAGTTGGTTTTGCCAAGGTTTGTTTCAAGAATTCTCGTCTAAGGGTTTAGTCAACACCATACCTCTGAATAGAATGATGGAGGATTGGTATCTCCTTCAGGGGTCTCTCTCGATATCCCAGTCACCCGCGAGGGTAGACCGGAAACGCCGGAGCAGGATTTCTCTGCACGAGAAAGGCAGCGGCTTCTCTTCAGCGCGTCGAGGAAGGAGGGGGGACAGCGTCCGCGGGCAGCTGGAATCTGCTGGATGTCTTCGCAGAGGACGGCTGTTCAGCTCCTTAAGCGTACTGCACCATAGTTCGCGCTTTAGCAGCGATAATGGTATCAGCAGCTTCACCACCACAGGGACAGCAGGCTGCAGCGACAGAGTGCTAGATTTACCAACACGGGGTCTTGCAGGCAGCTGGCATCAGCAACAGTAGCTCGCATTGCTTAAGGCAACGTTGGTAATATTTATACCTGACAGGTGCCGGGTTTGACGCAAGTTTGCTGGACATAAGACGTCAATTAAAGATGTCACTAGGAAGTGATAGTTATCAGTTGCTCATTAGAGTTCCATTACTAATCAAAACACAGCAAGCGGGGATTTCCAGGATTGCTGAGTTTTTATCTTGTTGAAGAACTCGGAGTGTTATCTAGGAATATCAGGTAGTGACTACTGCTCTGTCATTGCACTAATTGGTCGCAAAGGAAGTGGCAGAGAGAACTATGCTGGAATGTGGCTCTGTTCGTGTGAGGCCAGAGATGACTTTTCAGAAAATCGCACTTGAACGGTTATGCCAATATAGGGAATAAATGGATTTATAGCCGAATAGGGGCATAAGGTCACAGTATCGATCAGGAACCTAGATAAACACGCAACACCCACTCCACGGGTTAATGTCCATCAAAATTACTAAAACTAAAGCAATTAGATGTATGTGTAACATTGCCCACCCCAAAATACATAAATGCATTTGAAATAGGCGTACTTGTAATACATGAATTTAGGTGCTGTACGTTTTTTTAAAAGCATAATAATCATTCAAAAAATTATTGCATATGAAATCAATGAACGATTATGTAAACGGAATTACACATGAAGTATCTCTGACAGAAGAAAAGCGAGATAAATCATCACATAAAAATGCATTGTAATAACATGTGTGCTAGAGGCTGGTGTAATGTTGTTATGTCTCTAGATGTGTTTAGAAATAGAAGTGTGAAGCTTCTGTTCTCTAAGAATAGTTTTTACATTAAGCAAAGAATTGTTCGTGCCAAAAAAGGGTCAATATTAAAAAAATTGTCCAATTCAAAGAATTATTGCTTGAACGGGGAAAAATATATTTCCAAAGCTCTTGGCAGTTTTTGTTGATCAAAACTGAAGGGCAAATTCAGAGTTCATGGGAACGCTGTGTGTCGGAAAGCTTCTAAAAGTTATTGTTTCTGTACGGGTGAGAACATCATATCAGACAGGCTCTCAAAGAATTGGTCTACAAATTCAGGTGATAGTTCAACCAAATTAGATAGCGCTGTAACTTGGCAGGTGTGAGAATGATTGCTGTCATCATAGTCGGGACCAGCAATGCTCACAGAACGTTGTACCTGGATGATGTTGCTTTTGTCACTCGCTCCACTGTTACCACTTGGCTGTAGTACAGGAGTCTCCACGAATGCCGTCATCAGGATTGGTAGCCGCTGGGGACAACACAATGCGTGAGCCGTTATTGGACTGAGCAAAGTATCGACGTCCATTGGTACTGCTGATGGAAGTGAAAGACAGATGTCCAACATGCATTCATCGCCGCAAAGCATGCACCGTAGCACAGGTAAAATGCAATTTTGCCATATCGGTCTGAATGAAAGGAACCAGGTCATGTTTAGATCTCTCAGCCTGGCCAATCCAAGGACGTTAGTTATCCTGTCCCGGTAGCGCATTGCTAGGATTGTCTCTTCCATTCCCATGGGAGCTATGCCTGAGCCGAGGTTTGCCATAACGTAGCAGGAGGGTCAAAAATAGAATCCCTGCGACGAGTCCCAAAAATAATGGTATGCCGCCAAAAATGGAGTGCACAAAATTAGGAACGATTCCCAAAATTGCCTGGAAGGGTGTTAGCAGTCCCGTAAAGACTGTCTTAAATATGCCTGGGATGCTTGTTGCACTAGACATGTTAAGGAGTTGGCTGAACATTTCTACGAAATGCACGGGGCAATTTGTTGATAAAAGGTCATGAACTTCAGTAGCTGTCCTTGCAACTAGAAGATCATACGTCTCTTTAGATGACGTTATAGGCACTGTTGTCTGTAAAAGTACAGATTTCATTTTGCTTAATGTATCAATTCGTATAGAATAGAGATTCAGACGAGGCCAGATGGGAGTCACTATGTCTGCAGGCCCACTCGGAAACAATGCTTGCATACAGCATTTGACCATGGATGTTACTTCTACTAGATAACTTTTCCCTGGCACGAGGCCACAACATCTGTGATCCGTTCTAAGAATGTAACTCCCGTTCGCGAGTTGCATAAAGAAGGGCTCTATCTGAGTTGCAGGTGTGACTAGCTGGTGGCATGAAAGGTTGTTTGAATTTCCATCACATGCTCCGTGTAAATTAATACCCTGACACAAAAGTATACCGCTTAGTGAATGTTTACAATTCTCACCACTAAGAAATACATTTTTGTCGCTGTCACTATAGCAAGAATGAGTGTATGGTAATTTCCATTCGGATTTTACATATCCTTTACCCAATTGTTCATATTGGCCAGCAGGTATGTACTCAAGGCACTTTTTAAATCGGAGAGTTGTTATCGGAATTGTGATAATTCCGTGTATTATCCATTCAATGACAGGACTCTCTGACATTGTCAATGGTAATCTCTCAAGTTTTTCGATGCTCAGGATTGTATAGTCTGCTCCTCTCTGTGCCAAACTGATCTGTTTATCAGTAAGGTTAAAACTGGAAAATAATGACGTTGTGTTGATTAAACGCCAAGGCACATAGCCTGAACGAAGATTTTGCAGCGTCCAGCCTAATTCTATAATAGAGCGTAATTGAGACTGGCCATGTTGTAACATTAGCAAATCTCTGTCTATCACATCAAAGGCAGAGGATACAATATTGTCCAACGAATATATTCTGGAAGACAGAGTCATTAACCCATTGTCTACTACGGAAAGTGATTTCTCCAAATTAATACGATCAATTTCTCGTATTTTTTCAGCAGTTTCAATTTGCTTTACTTTCCAAGCCTCGTTGTAAGCAGCATAGATACTGGTCGCTATGAAACGCTTTTGACGCTGTTTGCGTGGTCCAAGAATGAAATCGCGCAAATCAGCACCATCTTTTAGTAAAGACAAGTGTTGCTTAATTTCAGCCAGTGTGGACGAGGTTAGCCATTCAAGGCAGAGTTTCCCTACACTGTATGTTGTTATAATCCCTGGATGTTGTCTCTGGGAATATCTCGGGTCTAATCTGGTCATTTTTAACCCCTGTGTTTTATTCAGGAATCTATCTTGACAGCTATTTGTGTCTGTAGGCCAGATTAACCACTTTTTCCAATCAGGATGTGTTCTGTTGAAATGCAAAATTTGTGACACGTCTAACTCAATATCTGTGGTTGTATTCTCAGGTATTGGCGTTGGTATAGACGGTGTTTTAAGGTCTTTGATCTTAGCTAGGCCAAGACAAGATGTTTGGTGTATTGTGTCATTTAAAAATAACATTTGTTCTGGTATCATGCAGGTTTTAAACAGTGCTTCAATGCCTTGTGAAGTAGTGAAGTAGTGAAGTAGTGTGGCTCACTGGTTAGAGGCGGCAGACCCGAGAGCAGAGGACGGCCCGGGACCAGGGTTCTATTCCCGGTGCGGCAGGTTTCTGGACCAGGGTCAGCAGGACTCGATAATTCTCTCGCCTCGGTGCCCACTCTGATCAGCGATCACACTCGGCAACTCTGGGCATTAGCTTGCCTCATCTTCACTAACGGCCCCACCAGACCGCCGGGGATGCCTGGTCTCACCCTGGAGATACCCATTAAGGGACCATCTCTCAGGGAAGCCAGGAAGGGTTTCGCAGCGGTCGAAGCGCCTTAGGACCCTACGGGTAAGTAGTGCGCTATATGAATGCCAATACATTTACATACATGCAGGTTCTAAACAGTGCTTCAATGCCTTGCACCTGCCAATCTTTTGTACCCCAAATTGTTTTCGTTTCAATATTATTTTTCCAATAATCAAAACCAAATGTCATCATTTTGTCATAAAATGCTTCTGAATATATCAATTTAGAATTTGTCAGCATTGTTTTCATTCTGCAACACGACGTCGCCACGGGTGTTCTTCCGGGTCGAGGGCTGTGGATGGGTGCCGGCCGATATATTAAGAACGGCCTACTGGGACACAGTGCCCACTCCCTCTCCCAATGGACGAATAGGACCCCCAGTCCCAAACCAGTTCTTTCTCAGACTCAGCCTAGAAACCTAATTAAATACTCAGCCTCGGAGCAATATAATAGAGAACAGGATCACACAAGCCTGGAAGGTTACCCCAGGACCACGCTGCTTCACAAGTTTACTCCCACATGCGACGTCCAACCAATTCATAAGCCCTGAAGAAGTCCCATGTTGGGACGAAACGCGTCGGCTGTTTGTGCTTTTATACTGATTGAAAAATAAAGATTGAAAGAAGAACTCTAAATATCTCTGAGGAATTTTCTTCTGATGGTTACTTTAATATCGTTTATACCAACTGATTCATTTTTTGTGGTGCACCTTTGCTGTTGTTTGTTTTGCATTGTTTTCATTCCTGTTTTATCTAACAGTTTGTAATAAAACGTTTCTGCATCACTGGTGTTAAACCCTGAGAAGTATTTGAATTTCTCAAAAAATGCTTTAGAACTGCTTTTAGGAGGTGTAGAACAATGTTCCCATTGATTATACATAAAAACATTTCTAGGCTGTGCAGATTTATGCAAGTAATGATCCCCATAGTGGGTGTAACAGAATAACGGCTCATAACTAGATGAACCTTGTAAATAATCATGATCTGTGAATCTAGCTGACATTACTAAATCAGACATCATGTCGTTAATACTGTTAAAGTCCCAATCATCAGAGAATGTACTAGGTGTCACAAAGTCACTTAAGGAAACCTTTAGTTGATGAGGATACTTCAGGATTTCGACCGGACCATATATCTCATAGTCTGTTTTCTCCCATACTACCCCACCAGGTATTGGAGTTGCTGTGACATTTACTGTTGACAGTTCTCTTTTCTTCACGTGGGATGATCTGTGTGGTTTCAGGACTAGGTTGATATTCTGACTTGCTGTGTCCATTCAATTGTAATAAACTTTCCTAAAATTAAAACTAAAATTAGGCATAGTAGGAGTATGAATACCCCTGAGATAATCCAATGCTCAATCAACGGTGAATCCAGATATAGTTCTTTGATTTGTTGAAGGAGTCCTGTTGTATTTTCTTTAGAATACTTTTTTGTTTCTGGCATCACTTCGGGGTCATTTAAATCTTCAGAGAAGTTGTTGAAGTTGATGAAATAACCAGAGGCAGTTCTGTCAATTGATGGGATTGTTCTTTCAATCTGTCTTTCGGTAGCACTTTCTGATGCCACATCATTGTAGACTGGTGTTGTTTCTTGACGAACTATTTCAATCTGTGTTCCAAGAGGCACGAGTTCCATGGCATTATTGCATAGTCCTTCATTGTGCACTGCAGGCTCATCGAATGTGATTAGTCTTTCAGTTTGAACCTCTTGGATTGTTGCAAGTTTGGGTATTCTGTTGTTTCTTGGGAGTCCACTGGGCCTACTGTTGATTATAGGCCACATGCTTGTGGTTTTACCAGATCGATAGACACGACTCTGCTCTCCTTTTTACCAGCAAGGGGCGGTAGCACAACTGATCTTGTTCCGGTGACTGCCAAGACAGGTACTGCTTTTCTGTAAGAAGGCCCAAATTCCTTCTTCACCGCGATCTTTTCTCTGACTAGATCCCCAATCTTTGGAATCCAGACAGGCCTTGCTGGGGCTGTTGGTGGTGGTGCCTCGTCAGTGGTACTTGGCTGTTGCTTTAACTTTACGTTGCTTAAGGATTTTCTTGTTTCATTCAGTTCCTGTAAAACAGCCAAACGATCCTTTACATCAAAGTGCGTTGTTTCTTCTTGTACCACTGACATCTGACTATCGAGGTCCTGAACTCGCATTCTAATTCCGAACAATAGTTCGTATGGGCTGAAACCTTTTAGAGAATTTCTTGGCATGTTGTTAAGACTAGTCTGGACACTTATTAAATGTTTGACCCACCCAGCGCCTGAACCTAATACCTTCGCTGTTATAGATTGCTTTATGTCACGGTTTTTTCTTTCTACCACACTATTCCCTTCCGGGGTATGACGGACAAGAATACCGCAACCCAATTCCCATGCTGGCCATGGCCTCCTTATAGGCTCGAGAGCTGAAAGCAGGACCCTGGTCAGAATGGAACGTGGTAATTGCGTATGTGCCGACTCGCAAATCTTTTATAACCGTTCTAGCGTCAGCCGAGCGCTGGGGGCCTCATTTTTTAAGTGCTGTTCGTCTTAACTGTTAATAGGACGCAGGATGGGGTGTAGACAGCGTTACGCTCTTTCTGACTGGTTGCCGGTAGCAAGGTTCGCTACTGCGATCCCTATTACAGTTTTCACAGTTGTTTGCATATATTTGGTGTTCTACACTCATTCCCGGCCACCAGAATACTGATTGTAATTCAGTCAGTGATTCCTTGATCTCTCTGTGCCTTAGACCCAAACCCATATGTGCGTCTGCTATTAAAAATATTCTCCTGTTCGTGTTTGGAATTACTCTGTCCCCCACTCCAGGGATTCGAGCAAAAGGAACGGAGTTTGCATCGATTCTGTATGCATAATTGAGTGGATAGTTCATGGGTAGTGCTGCACAGTCGCCTTTTACGGTCGTTTTTACTGCCAGCATGGTTTCCCCGTCTATGTATTTATCTGTACGCTTTTTTGTGGCTACGGAAGCCGGTTTAGTTGCTTCCGTTATGGCTGTATTAGCCAATGAATTCCCTGCAACGTGAACGCCATCACGTCGAAGACTCTGTGCGTGAATCACGTGAGTCTGTTGTAGTTCTTTGTGTAAAAGAGCTACCTCGTTCCAGAGCAATTTATGCTTTATTGTGGCACCTGTGTCATCTTTGTAGTCGTTTTCGATCCAACTCTGTAGTTTATTGTTGTAAGAGTTAACGCAAAAATGAGAATCGCACACTATAAGTGTCGGGAATTCACGTTCTGCATTTTCGAGCGCCATCTTTAAAGATCTGATTTCAATTCTCTGAACCGAACAGTTTCTTACAGATTCAGTTTTTGTTACTTTCGGTCTGAATTTACCGCACAGCCAACGACCTTTAATGATCGCACACGCTGCATTGTAGGATTTGCTCTCTACGTTGAAATGCTGTACAAAGCTATCTGTATAGATTATACAGGCGTATTGTGGGAGAGGCAGAATTTCGATTGGCAGAGGATATTCTTCTTCATACTCTAAATCATTCAGTTCTTCAAATTGCGGGGCGAAATAGTATTTCACGTCTTCCGCTCCTAGAGAATCTATGCACTGTATCCATTTCGGATCCAGTGACACTGTAGGCAGGTTTACTGGGCTGAATAGCGCTTCAAAGGCGGATTCCGCTGTAAGGATATTAATCCGTTTGCCGTGTGCTAGTTCTCGTTCATTTGCTAATGCGATTTGCACTGCTTTCACAGTTCTTTCTGTGTGACTGAATGCTTTTTCTGCTTGTGTGTACAAGTGAGATTTAATTGAAATAGGTACCTTTTCTCCCTCATTAGAGGTGAGGTATGTGAATCCGCATCTTCCTGGGATGACTCGGATTACAAGATCACGTGTGTTGTCACGTGTATCTAATTTTGTTTTTGCTAACATGTCTGTTTGCAGTGATCTCAAAATTTCTGTGTGTTTTTGAGTCCAATTGATTTGTTTAAAATCAGGTTTAATTAGTTCGTAGAGTGGTTTAACCCTCTCTGCGTAATTTAAGATGTAAGTTCTTCCGAAATTCAGAAAACCTAGTATGGATTGTAAATTCTTCAGCGTTTTTGGAGCTTGGAGTACAGCGCACTTCTCTAAGAAGTTGTCCGCTAGGCTTTTCCCTTCACTTGATAATTCGTACCCTAAAAATAGTACTGTCAGATGGGCAATTCGGGACTTTTTAAAGTTGAATTTGTAACCCTCTGCTGCGAACCCAAGTATAATGGTGTTCACTCTTTTCAAGTGAGTATCCAAGTCGTCGTCTGTGAGATAAATATCATCTACGTAAGACAATGCTTCATCATCATAGATTTGTAGCAACTCTGTTACCCTAGCTGAGAATAGTCCTGGGCTGTTCTTGAACCCCTGTGGGAGTCGACAGAATTTTTTCTGTGACCCAAATGCAGAGAAAGCGGTCAAATATCTGCTTTCTGGTGCAATGTTTTGACAAAAGAAACCATTAGAAATGTCTAATGTCGTTTTATATTTTTTCCTAACTATGTTATTCATTAGGGCTGCACTATGCGAGTTTTGTACTGCAAAAGTTTTGCAACATGTATTAAGGTGTCTGTAGTCCAAAACTAGACGATATGAATTGTCTGGCTTGGAGACAGGAAACAAAGGATTGTTCATTTGAGAGGTGCATGTTTCAATCACCCCCTGGTATTCAAGTTGATCTAAGATCTCCCTGACTTGTTTTTTAGCTTCTTGCTTTATGGGATACTGCCGTTGGGCAGTTGGTTCACTTTTTAATTGGATTTTGTGAGGAGGTGAATCCTCATCCCATCCTACATGATTTTTATATAATGCAGGTGCCTGGGCTACTGCCAATTTCCTTGCATATGTATATTTTTTGTGAATCGGAATGTGATTCGAGAAGGCAGGCATAATCACTTCTTCGCCACGAGGGCACTCCCTGACAAACTCCGGGGGCCAATCTTTTTCAGCTAACAGAATATCATAGCCTTTTGAGAGCTTATCCCAAAATAGACCCTTAATTTTCCTAGTCTTATCACCCTCTATACGCAATGTTATTTCGTATATTTTATGGGGCTCGCTAAGTCTGGCGTCGGCAGTTTCAACCTGAATGTATTCATTCGTGTCCACTGTCTCCAGATGACTCATCAAGATCTTGCGCGCTATACTGATTTCTGCTGCACTGTCCAACATTGTCAATGCCCACTCCCCGTTTTTCAACTGTGTCCTCAGTATTCTCGGCATAGTTGATTACTCTAATACTGGCTACCTTCTTTTTCTGAAATTGAGATTTCTTATTTTGAGCAGGTTCCTTGTCTTTGGACTTGGTGTGCTCTCCTGGGTCTGACCGTCCTCTTCTTTCCGAATTCTGTGGAAAAGATCGAGAGGGACGTGTATCAATACTTTGATATCTATCAGGTTTTTTCAGATTATCCCTATTTCTAAGGTTATATCTTTTCTCAGAGGGCTCCCTCTGGGGAGACTGGCGTTCTCGAGTCGGAGTTTTTTCCCTCCGTCGAGGAGACCTTCCTCTGGACTGGAAAACTTTTTCCTTGGGAGTGGATTGTTTATTTCCATCCCAGCTCTTTCTAGGAGTGTTTGAATTATTTTTAATAAATAAATTTTCAGGATTTTCGAGCAGTTGGGGCTTTACCGGTTTCCCACCCAAGCTGTCTCTACCTAATTCTTCATAGCATTTTTCTATGATTTTGGCAAGCTCAACAGGATCTTTTATATCTGTTTCCTTCAACTTCTGGCGGATCGCCACAGATGCTGCTTCTCCTCTTATATTGGCTAATAATATAGCCGAGACCTGCTTGAAGTCTTTCAGTAATTCCATACCTAGATTTAAAGCGGGCTCTGGACCGAATTCATTTTGAATCTGTTTTAGCACTTCTGGTATTACCGCCATAGACGGAACACCGTGTGTTTTTGTGTAAATGGAAGCAAAGACTGTACCCCAAGTGTCGCAGTCCTCCACGTGTGGTGCGATTCCCATAGGAAGGCAGATGGTCAAGATTCTGTGTTTCTCTATAGGGGTAGTATCAGGAAATACTGCCTCTATTTGAGTGATTTTCTGTGCTAACCAGAAAGGAATTTGTTCCCGTTTTACGGGTGTTTTACCAAGACATGACTGTATGTTCTGTGGTGTAATTTTATTTGTGTTCCCCTGATGAGGGGTCAGCTGTGGTGTATTAACAGCTGGTTGGACTGTTGCAGTCCGCATTACATATTGGACTAATTGCCTATGTATTTTTATTAATGTGTTTAGCTGTACTAACAGCTCTTCTCTAGACATTTTTTCAATGTCAGGATGTGGTGTGTAGCTGGCTAGAACCGGCCACGTGGCTCCTGGTCTACCTAGTGGACTGAGCCTGGTTATGTGATCATTATGTTTTAGGGCGCCATTAAACCAGAGCAGGTGCTCTTGAAATTTAAGTGGAATTTCAATCTCCTCGAAAGGAGCGTACTCTTCCGGAAGTTTCTCTATTTTGTAATAGTGAAACTCTTTTGTTCTAGTGTTTACCGCTGGAAAGTTTATCCATGAATAGAATACCTCTGTCTGCCGATACTCGTGAGCCTCTATCACGAAAATTACTGTACCACCTTGAGGTGTCAGTCCGTTCTCTATAAGTTTTAAAGTTATAGATCTTCTTAAGTGGACCGGGATGATAATAGCATCCGGGTCTGTGTGTTCGGGACCTTGCTGAGTCGCATCTGCTGCGCCCCCAGTGGTTCCGTTATTTTCTGGCATTGTAAAAATGCAAGGTTTGCAGAGTAGGTCTCCAAGGAGGCAAAGATTAGATGCACAATATTTTGGAACACTGTATCCTTCAACGTTGAATAAACCAGAGCTTTACATAGGAATCTCTTCCTACTGAGTTCGGGCGGATTTTAACCTTTCACCCACTCCAGACGTCTATTGGAGTATTTACGGGAGAAAGGGGTCTGTGTGAAATATGCACGACTGAGTTACTCTAACTGTCTTGCGTTAGTTTATCGCCTTACCAAACGTTGGGCGCCATGTAGTGTAGTTCCTAGTTTCCCACTAGGCCCTGCGCATTGGAATAACATAAACAGTAGTATCGACGTGGAACTGCGGGTATTCCAGGCCTCCACTGACTATGCTAAACTTAATTGGGTTGTGTTACCAACTAGCTCAGAGGTCACTGGAAACTTTCTTCTCTGCATAGGAAGTGATCAGCTTCCTTGGCACAGACAAGAAGGGATTCAGCTTTCCAACAACTGTGCAACATGACAACTTTGCTCCTCAGATCAAGAGTCAATCTCTAGGGTCGTGTGAAACAATAGACATGTATTTCACTCAGTCAGTCTAGTGCAGTTTACTTTCACGAGATGTAGAGAATAGAGAGACGGGCGTTTGTTAATAAAGGGTTAACATTTATTGAACCGTCTTTCTTCTCGTACAAGAGAAATGTATTGCCACAATTGCAATGATTGTTATTATAAAAAGTACGTACAGTAAGATAAGTATTGCGAAATAGAACTGTAAAAGCATTGATATGGTTTCTTAGCCATACAATGGTTTAAAAGTAATAAAACATATATACAGTCATATATACATTAGGCTAACATACTCAACTGGTGCTTCTAACTATGCCTACCCCAGTGTGCCTGACCTAAGCCTAACACGTGAAAAGGGGAGTAAGTAAGTAGCTTTAAATTAAGTTGGTTTTGCCAAGGTTTGTTTCAAGAATTCTCATCTAAGGGTTTAGTCAACACCATACCTCTGAATAGAATGATGGAGGATTGGTATCTCCTTCAGGGGTCTCTCTCGATATCCCAGTCACCCGCGAGGGTAGACCGAAAACGCCGGAGCTGGATTTCTCTGCACGAGAAAGGCAGCGGCTTCTCTTCAGCGCGTCGAGGAAGGAGGGGGGACAGCGTCCGCGGGCAGCTGAAATCTGCTGGATGTCTTCGCAGAGGACGGCTGTTCAGCTCCTTAAGCGTACTGCACCATAGTTCGCGCTTTAGCAGCGATAATGGTATCAGCAGCTTCACCACCACAGGGACAGCAGGCTGCAGCGACAGAGTGCTAGATTTACCAACGCGGGGTCTTGCAGGCAGCTGGCATCAGCAACAGTAGCTCGCATTGCTTAAGGCAACGTTGGTAATATTTATACCTGACAGGTGCCGGGTTTGACGCAAGTTTGCTGGACAAAAGACGTCAATTAAAGATGTCACTAGGAAGTGATAGTTATCAGTTGCTCATTAGAGTTCCATTACTAATCAAAACACAGCAAGCGGGGATTTCCAGGTTTGCTGAGTTTTTATCTTGTTGAAGAACTCGGAGTGTTATCTAGGAATATCAGATAGTGACTACTGCTCTGTCATTGCACTAATTGGTCGCAAAGGAAGTGGCAAAGAGAACTATGCTGGAATGTGGCTCTGTTCGTGTGAGGCCAGAGATGACTTTTCAGAAAATCGCACTTGAACGGTTATGCCAATATAGGGAATAAATGGATTTATAGCCGAATAGGGGCATAAGGTCACAGTATCGATCAGGAACCTAGATAAACACGCAACACTATCACCCATTTGCTTTCATTTAGCCATTTTTCAAAGGATCGCAGACACTCTAGAGAAAATTTTAGACCAGTGATAACAAAAAAGAATAAGGGTGGTATTAAGCTTTATTGTTCAATTACTTAAAATCGTTACAATATACTATTTTTACAAAAAAAACTTCCAAAGAAGAGAAAAAAAGAAGAAGAAAAGAAGAAAAAAGAAAAAAAAAGAACAGTTAAAATCTCAGGCAACTTGCTACAAACTGTAGAGAAGTTTAAAACATTAAAAACGATTATCAAAAAATAGCAGTAAAGTGCAAGTACATAAAGCTTTGTGGAGAGTATTGTTATAGACTCTCTTGCTTGAAGCCTGACTGGTTTTGTTTTAGTGACTCAGTTTTCTGTGACAAGGCTGCCCGGATTGCTTCTATGAATTTCCCTAGCCGTGCGGCTATTTGAGGTGTTTTAGCAGAAAAACACAGGTCTGAGACTTCTCTACATCGTACTAGGGCATGAGACCTGCAGATAGGAACAACCAGCTGGTGCCGCTCGCTAGCCAGTTTAAGACAGCAGCACTGCAAGTGGAGCCAGGATTCCCGTTGATAGCTGCAAAGACTACATGCTGCTAAATAAATGAAAAACAACATTACTAGACAGGAATCTAAAGGTCCTCGTGAGGCTGAATTACAACACCAGATATCTCAAAGTCAAAGAAGAGAGAACCAACCAAGAGGGTAGGCCCAGCCCAGCCTCCTCTGTGCTCCGATGGAGGTGGAGGGGCCCACCCTTGGCCCGTGCTTCGCCCACGCGCGTCCCATGTTTACGGGGATCTACATTGTTTTCAAGCACCTGCTGGCGCATCGCATTGCGGCATGCAGACGTAGTGGTGCTTGGGGGCTGAAGTCCCCTGGTCCCCAGGTGGCAGCAGCGGAAGACAAGACATGGGCTCCCACGCTGCGGGGTCCCTATGTTGTTTTCAAGCATCTTCTGGCATATTGCGTTGGTGGCGTGCAGCCACAGTGGTGCTTGGGGGCTGAAGTCCCCGGGTCCCCGGGTGAATATTGTTTGTCTTTTTCTGCCCTTTTCTGTTTCATTGAAATATTTGTGATGCTAATTGTATATTTTAATAATGTCTATGGGTTTTAATGTCTTATAAACACATTTCAATCCCTAATAATAGTAATGCAACACATTTGATATAAACAAAACTTCAGCAATAGCTTGATGTAAAAAATGAGAATTTCTGTTCTTTTTCTAAAAGCTTTTGCTTAAATTGTAATTTCTATTTACTTCACATTGCTTAACTGTATTTTGGTTACTTAATCTACAAAGTCCTGCAAAAGTAAGACTTAAATCCTTGTCCTCGCCACTCCCCGGAAGTTGAAGCTCAAAAACAAGATTCTTGCATTCAAGTAATCTGCACAGTCCCTGCAGTTAACAGTTAACAGGAAATGATTTACCCTTACACATTAAACCACTGAAACCTGGAGAACTAACCTGAAAATTAAACAAAGAGCTGCAGGCACATTTGATTGCTCTTATATCTTACTTTAGCGCAGTAGGGTGTGAAGCCTAAAGATGTATATTACTACTCATTTTGTGCTATTCATGTGTACCGGCGTGTGATGTTCATGTGCCTGGTTGTTCTGCTTGGCACTGAACAAAACAAATAAGTTGCTGGCTTGTAAAGAAAGCATTGAATGCAATGCTTCTTAATCGCACCCTCTTCTAAAAAGGCAAATTACCAGGAATATGCTATAAAGTTAATCATTGGTTAAAAAAGGGTTAGGGACCTCATCTGTCTGGTGAAAGAACTCAGGTTAGGTTGTTGAGGGGTGACTAGTCACAAACTAGCCAAACCTGCTCACACTTCCATAAAAAGCATTGTTCCGTATTTACATGACTTTTTTTGAATGTGCTCAGAGCTTGAGGTATTGAATCACTCTCTGCTTAGCTATCAACTGTATGTGCTCAAAATTAATCTTTGAAGAACTCTCACAATAAGCCAAATACCAGAAGCCTTCCTTTTCCTGCCCCTTTTTCTCCCTTTCAACACCTGTATTAAAATACTCTGCTGCTTTGGTGTAACCCCTAGCACACTCATTCAAGGCCTAAACTCATAATTGAGGCTGTTTGTCTGAACCATAATATTTTTATTTTTGGAGAGAGGCAAAGAATATTATACACAAAACTTTAATAACAATAGACAGCTAAATACCATCTTCCGCTGCATAGGAACGTGGCTTTAATTCCCGGAAATATTCATATTAAAGGATAGAAAGTTTAGGTTCTCTCACGTAGCTAAATGGTATTTGAATCACTGCGGGGAACTCGTTTTTGAAAAAGTTTAAACATTTCAACAGCCATTTCAATATATCAATTATGTCGCATCTGGCTTACACTTATATTCACAGGAGGGCATATAGGACTGTAAATGGTGGGACGTTGTAGGAAGGTAGGATACTTCTAGCATAGTTTTTTCCAGGTGTCAGTGTGGTTTTTACCTTGTGTGACAGGGATCCTGCTAATCAGGACCCCAGTTTCTGTGCTTTCTCCCTAAATTGACAATGGCAAGTACGTTTGCACATCCACAATTAGCTTCTGGTTCACACTTGTAAGTTCCTAGTATATGGTAACTAAGGTACTTAGAGCATAGGTATACCAGGGGTCTACCATAGGCTGCAGCATGTAATGTGCCGCCCATGGGAGTCCACTCAAACTGTGACTACATGCCTGTCATTACAGCTTGTGTGAGTTGGTGCTTGCATCTCTCACAACAGATACAGGTTTCTTTATTTCTGAGATCACCACACTTAAAACCTATAATTCACCCCTAAGTCACCAGTTCAGAAGGCAGGGTGCTAGGTTATAAGTGTGAGGGTACCAATGCATTAGCAGGACATCCCTACAATCCTCTGAGTTGATTCTCCAGGCTTTGTAAGTGAGGTCTGCCATTTTAATACATATATGGACATCAGTCATTACGAGATGTCTAACTATATAGTGGCTGCACTGAACCTGGTCATGTTTGGTATCAAACATATTGGAATCATACCCCAAAACTGATTTCAGTGTTAGAAGTATGATCCCATGTACTGGGGGCACTCTTGAGTATCCCCATGTACTCATGGTCACAGCCTTTCAGGGTCTGCCAGCAAGCGAGCATTGCTGCCGACCACAGATATGATTCTGCCCTCCTGCTGCTGAGCCAAGCTTGAGCAAGGGAAGTTAGAACAATAGGTTTCCTGTCACAGGGAGGTGTGACCACCTCCCAGACTGGAGTTATTGAATGGGGCTGGGGTGGGGGCACTTGCCAGCACCACCAGATGTGCCAGATGTGCCAGATGTGCCCTCCTTTCATGCTAGACACTTGGACTTCATTGGATTTTGACTGGAAGAAAGACTCCTGCTGCTCCTGGTCTCACTGTTCTTCAAGTCTTCTTTCTCGTCTGTGTATGTGCTTTATCCAAGTTCTTCGAAGGACTTGTGGGCATCAAGGACACCCAAAGAAATCTCCCTTGGAGTGAAGAAGTTACTCCCCTGCATCTACAGCCACCTTAACAACGCAAACCAATCTGCTGCTACTGTCCTATGGACATACTGAGGCTCAGCAACACAGGTGGTGGTTCTGCAATTCCCTCGAATCTAACCTGTCCGCTCTGCAAATTATAGGACAGAATCCCTTGTCGGAACCACTGGGACCAAAACCCTGTGCACCACGTCAACTTGCCGTTGCCAAGGCTTGCTGGCTCTGCACTTCAGAGATCTTCGGGCTACAAGAACCTCCAGCCTACGGTATCTCTTCCTTCCAAGATCATTGTCCTCACAACATCCTCTACACCAGGGGTCTCCAAACCGGTCCTGGAGGGCCGGATTCATTCCAGATTTTTGGGATATCCCCATTGAGATACATGTAGTAATTTTAAAAATCTGGCATGGATCCGGCCCTCCAGGATCGGTTTGGAGACCCCTGCTCTACACCGTGGAGCTTACTCCTTGGTGAGCTGCTCAAGGTCCTCTTGCGACTCCTGCGAATTTGGCCTTTGGGTTAACCTGAATGTCTTCTACTGCTTAGGTGGGATCCCCTGCTTTCTCAGTCCTCCTTTCACTGTTGGTGAGTCCCTAGGACCTTACTGGTCCCAACATTGCTCCTTCTTCATTCTACACACCAGTTGTGGCTACCAAGGCTTCTTGGTACCCCGCCAGACACCAACCACTTAGTAACTGACCTCCAACATGGGACAGCTTGTGCACAGCAATGTGCCTCCTGGTCACCTCTGAGTGGCATAGACTCTGTCCCCTCTGCTTGCAGGTTCTTCAATTCCAGAATCCTCCCTTGGATTCCACCATACTTTTTCACCCTCTTCTCCAAAGGCATTTTCTTCCAAGTCTTCCATTGTCGTCTAGGGAGGTTTTTGATTGCTCTTCTCCCCAATGCACATGGTTTCCCTGGGTTAGGTAACCTGGTTCCCGGGAAATCCAAAGGTGGGATGGCTTTCTAACCTTCCGTCCTCAAACTCAATTCTTCAGGGTCATCTGGGAAGGGTCCTTGGTACCCCCCCAGACACCAACCACTTAGTATCTGACCTCCAACATGGGACAGCTTGTGCACAGCAATGTGCCTCCTGGTCACCTCTGAGTGGCATAAACTCTGTCCCCTCTGCTTTCAGGTTCTTCAGTTCCAAATATTCCCTTGGATTCCACCATACTTTTTCACCTTCTTCTACAAAGGCATTTTCTTCCAAGTCTACCATCGTCGTCTAGGGAGGTTTTTGATTCCTCTTCGCCTCAATGCACATGGTTTGCCTGGGTTAGGTAACCTGGTTCCCGGGAAATCCAAAGGTGGAATGGCCTTCCAACCTTCCGTCCTCAAACTCAATTCTTCGGGGTTTTCTGGGAAGGGTCCTTCATCTTCTATTGGACATATGGCTGTGTTTCCACTCTGCACACAGCCTCTGTGGGGTTCCTGGAAACTTACCTTGGGTAGTTCCTTGTGTCCCTGACTTCTCTGGGTCTGTTGGTCCAAGGCCCATCCCCAGTTGCAGTTTGCATTCCACTTTCTTATTATATGGTTTGGTCTCCCTCTTGAGACCACTGTCTTTTCTGCTAATTGCCTAAATACATTTGAGGTATTTTTGAGTATTGGGTTGATATCTCCAGGTAGGAGATATACAATGTGTTAGTAAGTGTTGTGCAATAAATTGAAGTATTTTTATATAAACATTTTGCAGTTCTTTTTTGATTTAACACACACTATTGATTAAACTGGTAAAACAAGCAGCTTTATGCTCCTTCAAGATAAGCCTGAAGGCTGCTCTCAATAGCTACCAATTTGAGAGCATTAAAAAACCACTAAAATCACCACAGGGGTTGTCTGGATTAGTGCAAGGTGCAACACTTAGATAAGTGTGCACCATATGCAAAGCCAGCCTCCTACATTTGTGGCAGCAGTGTGAGTAATTCCTGCACTGTTTTGCCATTTAATCTAGATGAGGGTTACATGAAAAAAACATCACTAGCTGAGCACATGGTATACTTTTGTGCTTTAGTAAGTTCAACTGAATGTTTTGGATTGGTAATTAAGGGTCTAGCACAACCCTTTCTCCAATCTTCAGAAGTTTAGTTTTCACTAGGGTAGGTAGGTGCAACACATCATTATACCTAGTTATCATGTCTTTAATTGGTGGATCCAGTAAGGCCCTGCCCTCTAGATACATTGGTCTTAAGTTTCAGGACCTTAGGACCCCGCCTGCATCCGAAGAATAAAGACAGTTAGCAACCCTAACACACAGCAACACTTAGAGCCGCTCCTGCAGGATGACCTACAGAGTCCTGATAGGTCCGAAGGGCAGGACAATGTGAGTATGGGTGGTGGGTCTCAAGAAGAAGAGTCAGGGGTGTCTCACCCCAGTGACCCCCATTCTGAGCTTGACCTGGAGGTATCTAAAGACCCCACACTTGTAAACTATAATCCCCCAGGGAATAGTACACAAGGTAAAGAGGGAGTCCCTACAGTTAGGTCCCACTTTATGTCTCCTGGGAGGGTGCAAAGAGTCCAGGGCAGGTCCAGGTCCTCCTCTGTCAATTCAACCTTCTCTAAGCACTTAATAGGGACCTCCATCTCGAGCAGGAGAGAGGACTTCTTATAGAGGGAATACCACCTGTTCAAACTTGAGAGAGCCAAGCTCAGAATCAAGAAGGAACACTTGGCATTTGATAAGGAGATCCTGGAAGTTCAGAGGGCTAGGAACAATTTGGGATTAGGATCCCATGGTGTCAACACTAGCGAACCTAAGCTCACAGAACTCTCCTTTTACACTAAGAACCTGGGCAGGGTAGTTCCTCCTTACCAGGAAAGGGATGATATCCATAAATGGATCACTACTTTAGAGAGGGCCCTCAAGGGCAGCATGCAGCTATCCTTTGGCTCACCTTTGCAAACAAAGGTCGAGACAAACATCTCCCTTTTTGGGAGGAAGATGCACATAATTACTCAGTCTTGAAGAGTGGCCTCATAGATGGTTTTGGTTTAACCTCCGAACAGTACAGGGTTCAGTTTAGGGACACTCAGAAGGCACACACCCAAGACTGAGTAGGTTTTGTAGACAGCGCTATTAAGGCTCTGGAAGGCTGGCTTCATGGAAGTAGTGTGCATGATTATACAGGACTGTACAAGAACCAGTAAGGGAGCACATCCTTAATAATTTAACACACTCTGTTCTTTAGTCTGAGTCTTTTAGAGTATTTGTTTCTAATGCCTCAACCCAGCTAATCAGTTCTGGTAGTTGTAGTATTGCCCTATCCCCTTGTGATTTAGGTGTGAAACAGGGACCATATCTTGTCAAATTTGGGCAATGTATCTCTCAGGGTGGCTGTGAGGCACTCCATTGCATATATTGTCCATCCCTTCACCACTAGTTTATTGTTGGTAAAGAAGAGTTGTACAATTTCTAGGCTATCACTAGGCGGGCTGCAAATAAGGGTGAGGCTATTTAAATTTTCTCAGCTCAAGATAGCGGGTGAAGTTTTTTCACCTCCATATGGCCTAAGATAGGTATTTGTGGCAATCAAGGTAGCTCAATGTTTGTGATTCCCTTTATGAGTTCCTAACTTTGGCCCCAAAATGGCTGGATTTTTCAGCATTGCGACCACATGCGGATAGAAGTCCTCATGAATCAAAAACCATAGAGCAACTGTCAGGATCGGTACACATGACCTCCAGACAAACTGGGGTCAGATACAACTGTAACATTAATTTGAAAACATGTGCCCTGTGTTAGAGACATAGGGAGAATGTCTTCTCTCTGCGACAGATTTGGATCCTGTTAGCCTTGGAAAATTTGAGGGCAAGGTCCGTTGACCATTGTCCTGTGTACGTTAATTGTGTTAGGTCAGTAGATCTGTCTAGGGAGTGATAAAGATGCAAGAAGGGTTTGCTAGTGTCCCTATCTGTGATCATATCCACCACTCCCGTCTTCTCCCTTCGCCAGATTCTCTCCCTCTAGAGCAGAGTTCTTCAATCTGTGGGGCGCGCCCCACTGGGGGGGCACAATACCATCCCAGGGGGGGCGTGCACCACTCTCTAAAATGTTCCCTTTGTTTGAATTGTAATGTCCGATGATCGCAAGTTGTCACCCATTTAAAATGGGGGCTTTTGAAAGGAATACTCGAGCAGCAGCAGCTAATCAGCAGGTAGGAACGTCACCACTGACGTTCCACCAATGATGGGCCTGCAGCAGAGATTGCTGGAAGTACCGTGAAATGTGCATGCCTAAAGTTCCTGCATTCCGCTGCTTGCTGCCTTTTCTTCTTCGATTCCTGACGTTGCCTGGCTATGAAGGACGTTTCTGAAATAAAATCTACATAGAAATAAGAGGGCTTTTTGGAAGAGGGGTGGAAGCGGGATGGCCAGGGGTTTGGCAGTAATGGAGGGCTGGAGGGAGGGGGGGAGGGTTAATCGATGGGGCATGACGTGCTCCTTTTCTAATTCTAATCGTCCTAAAGCAGTGTAATCATCTTCCAGATGTTAGACTGGCAAAGGTGTGTAGTAAAACGTCACAACATGTGGGCACAACCAAAGCAATTACGGCACTGAATGTAAAATAATAATTTCAAACACCAGATATGTGTCACTGATGTACATTCCGGTATATTGTCTTTGCATAGTAACCTGCAATGAGACACAAGCTTTAGAGATCTTTTTTTCTGGAAAACATATAAAAACAGCAACAACTTATCACTGTCTGAGCACAGCATAACAATTTGTCAACAGCATGCAGGAAGAATTTTACAAATTTATAATAAAACACAATTGCAGGAGGTGCCTCTGTCGTTCTCTAAGCACAGCAAACATTGATTCTGATAAAACTCCACAAGTCACAAAGGAGAAATAACCTTCCAGAACAGAGCCCTTGCTCAAACTGCCTAAACAATCTCTTTTCCAATGAGCTAGGTAATTCCTTAATGCTTTAGCTGAAGTGGGAGGCAAGGAGTTTCCTTTGCTAAAACCAAAAGTGAGCGAATAGACAGTCCACTGTGGACTGTCTGTTCCTTCCTGTTTGGTTTCATAGCAGGGAAGACTCCTTGCCTCTCACTACAGCTGAATCATTTCAGACCAAGTAATTTAGCCCCCTCCTGTTCCTAGAAAGGTGACCATGTTTCTGTTAAAATTACACAGGCAGAAGCACAACATCCACAGGGCTAAAATGGCTTCGAGTTACCAAAAGAAAACGCCATGTTTGGTTGAAAGAGCCAGCAAATTACTTGTCTTGACACTAAATACAGTGTTAGAGATAAAGACGTCTGTATTCATTTGTAATGTTACTTTTCTGTCTTTTTTCCCTTTAATTATTAGTCAAGGATCATTCAGGCAGCCCTGGAACAAAATTAAAAGTGCTTTCTATTTATATTTGCTGTTCAGAGTATGCACAGATAAGTACTGAAAATATAGCTTTAGGTGACTGCTTATTTGTGTACCGCCTGGGACATCAAAAAAATGAGCTGGCAAGCCAAATCATAAAACTGAAAGTTTGTTGCAAGATCAGCACATTATTCATTTCCTCTACCCTCAATCCCTGGTTAATGCCATAATAGCAATAATTTAACTTGTATCTGAAACCCTTCACCGCTATCAATAACATACTGAGTTCCCTCAAGTGTCTGGGAATGCACCCAGAATTCAGACAACTCGCTCCTCATTCTTACCCTTCACTTTCACACTCACCATTCACTCACAGCGATCACAATGACCTCACATTGATTACCATTCACTCACAGCATTCACCAGCTCAACCTGCACTCAGTGACCACTCTGCACTCACAATGCACTTGCGCTGTTCGCCTTGTACCTCACCCCGCAGTCACACGAGCACACTACTCAACTTGCACTCATGTGACACTTCACTCACCTGTCTCCTACACTGCTCAATCTGCAATTTCACTCAAGCAAGCCCATCACTAACCATACATTCATTCATCCCCCTCTGCACTTACATCCGCACCCAAATTATATGATCACCTCACTCACCGTGCAGTCACTCCTCTCACCTCACTCTCACACTGATGCTTTGCTCAATGTGTATTCACATGTTCACTCCTGCCACCCACACAGCACAGAGGGATAAGGTGCCTGCTACAAAGTCTGAGTAAACTATTAGCAGTGCTATAAAAAAATGAAATGTTGGTCAGAAAGGTGCTATAGAGAATGAGGTGCACTGTTGTTGAGTGGTGGTGAGGGAAATCATGGAGGAGGAAATGGGAGAGGGGGTGCCAAAAATACTACTCCACTGTAAGCGACCAGTGCTATGGCCATCCCTTGCTGAGAGTGTTAGCCCCCCTTGAAGTTTTTGTCCTAAAGTACAAAAGTACACATTTACATGCACTGCAATCAAACCTTTCAGGTGGCTCCTTCATAGAGACAGCTCTGTTGTTTTTACCCTGATGGCCTGGAATAATTCCCAAACAGATTCTTGTGAATACCGTTTTATCATTTCTTTTGAATGTGATTGATGTGGGAGAGTCTATTACTATTTGCAGAGAAATGTGTTTGTTTCATGAAACAACCATAAAAAGTTTTTTTTAGATCAAAACGGGGCCTCACTAATGAGAAATTGGAGGATTTCACAGATATTATTTGCTGTAAATTTAGTGTATGTGGAGAACAGCCTGAGCATGGCAGTAGCACAAATCCATCCACAGATTAACCGTCTCTGTGGCGAAAAATAGGCACACCTTTCACAGTAATGTTGGGGGTGTTAATATCAATACATGTCTTGTATAAAATAAGGCTTCCTAGTAAAAACAATTTGCACACATTTTATCTTGGAAAATAGTTCTTGGGCTGTGTAAAAAGCCTCTGTCATTTAACCACACCCACGCACAATCCTACAGTTTACTAAACACTCTTATTGTGTTGAACCTTATTTGCCGAATATGGGTCGGGATATGTGGGTGGCAGTCGAATATGTAGAGTACCAGGGTCCAGAAATTTCTGTCAGATGGTGGGGGGTCCCGACTTCTAAAAAAAATTCAGCTTGGGGGACTCAGCCTACAAAAGTTTGAAGACGTCTGCTCTAGAGTGTCTAGCCCAGTGTAGGAGTTGTATGATTTGGTAGAGGTCTTTCGGTCTCAACTTAAAATCGTTGGCATAGTGGTCTCTAGTCTTCAGAGTGCCATTAGAATAGATATGGTCAAGACAGAGTGAGCCATTTCACTGCAGAAAAACTCTTGTAACACCTTGTCTCCCCGGCTATCTCACAGGTTTTGAACAAGGCAAGCCTGATACATCAAAGACCCTTTTGTTAAAAAAAGGTCACTGAAACAAGTACTATCTTTGACCATCAGAGAGAGGGATGTGGGCCTGAGATCATGTGGAATTTCAATGTGAATGTCCAATGCAACATCATATTTAACCAACATACAGGCCAAGTTAAGGCTCGAAATATAGTCTCCATTTTGAGTGGAAACCCATGTGTAATCATATACATGCATGTCTCCCTTAAAACCATTTACATAAACAGTGGAGAGACACCTGTTGGCACTGTGAGGGTATTGCAATAAGTGAGGAGAAATGGCATAGAGGACCAAGCAGGGCATTCAGTCACCTACATTCTTTCCGAATGCCATACCCTCTTATTTTATGATATGTTACTAGAATTTGTTGAGCACACATACACCAGGACGGTTTCTTGGTACTTGGATAAAGGAAGTACTGAGAACTACTCACAGGAATTAGTCATATGCTTGTTTAAAAAGCCATGTTTTTAGTAATTGCCTGAATCTCATGTAGCTAGTTGTATCTCATATTACAGGGGGTAGGGAGTGACAAATGTGAGAGGACAAAACAGAAAATCTGGAACCTCCCATTTTCTTCTTTTTGAATTTGGCAATTGTGAGAAGGTTCATGTGGATGGATCTTGGTTATGGTTAGGAATGTATTTTTGAATTCGGGCTGATATGAATGCTGGGTTTCATCCGTGAAGGGATTTAAAAATGATGCAGCCCGTCTTGAAGACGGTCCTTTGTTCTACAGGAAGTCAGTGTCATTTTCTCAGCAGAAAGGTAATATGACAGTGTCTGGGCTGATAGAAAATTAACCTGGCTGCCTGGTTCTTAACCATTTGGAGTCTGCGATTGAGGCATTTTGGAAGGCCCAGGTAGAGAGAGTTTGCGTAGTCTATCCTAGAGACGACCCGGGCAATGACTATGGGGACAAAGGCCTCAAAGGTAAGGAGTTTCCTGATTTTCTTGATTATTCAATTTTGCAAGAAACAGGAAGAAGTGACCACTCCTAGCTGGGGCTTCATAGTGAGATCCTCATGAATGAGGACCCCAAGACTCTTTACTGATTTCTTTGGCTGTGGGTCCACTTCCATCACTGGCGGCCAAAATAAGGTACTCCAAAAATCATACTTATTTTTGGTAAAGACAATTTCAGCTTTAACAGAATTTAACTTTAAATGATTGCTGTTTATCCAATCACGGATATAAAGCATTATGTTTTGAAAGGCTTCCTAAAATTCAAATGAGTTGTTAAACCTAGAGAGTAGCCGCATGTCATCTGCATAGCTGTAGATTCTGAGGAAGGGATCAATCATCATTTTGCCGAAGGGTGCAATCAGTAAAAAACAAGCTCATATGTTCCACAACACGTTCTCCCACCACAATCTCCATAGATGATTGAGAGAATGGAGAGACCGTCTGGTTGCACCAGAAAGGTCTAAAAGGACCAGGGCGGAAGCACTGCTATTGCCCAGAATCAGTCTGAGGTTATGAAGAAAAGAGAAAGGCCAGAATGGCCGTAACCCCTTGTGCAGACCTGCTTGGGCAGCATCTAGTAGGCCACACTCTTGAATAAACGTGCACAGTTGCAAATGTACCGTGTTTTGGTGAGCTTGGAAATGAAAGGCAAAAGGGATATGAGGAGAAAGTTAACCAGCGGTGGGGGGTCAGCCTTGGATGACAATGGCATGCCCACTCGCACTCTGGATGCCACCATGGCCAAGCAGTACATGGTTCATGCCCCTTTCTTCTAAGGTAAAGAATAAGATCAGGAGAAAGTACAAGACTTTTCTCCATAAACTGTGGCTAGTCAATACTGTCTCAGCAACATTGGAGGAAAGGTCGCTCTCCCCCTGTGTGACCTATACAAGACACAGAGCAGCCTGCACTCTGTAACAGGTGCATTATTTAATGAATGTAAAAAATATTTTGTATTTGTTCAACACATTTGCGGAACATTAATTAAGTTTATTTCTTTGTGTTTCATTTGCTTTTAATTGTAGGTGGAATTGCTGCATATAATGTTGGCGCTGGATACGTCACAAGCACAGATGTGGACCATAATACAATTCACAAAGACTATGCTAATGATATAGTGGCTCGCGCCCAATATTTTAAACAACATGGATATTAAGTATTTATGTGGATCACCTTCCTTTCCAAATCTATACAGCATGACTCTTTTACATAAAAATGTTTTGAGAAATATTTTTTCAGAATTCCATCTAATAGTCATACTTATGATGAATAAAATACTAGACAATGTCATCTTTAATTATTAACTCTCTCCACTAATAAACATTCTAGCTGCATTATTGACGTTGTGGACACATTGAATTCAATGCTATCTCAAGGTTTCAGCTATGTCAGAAAGTTATTTTAAATAATGGCTACAGAAAAAGTTAACATCCTGCGACATGCTTAGAATTCTCACTCTGCAATCTAACCTCAATATTTATTTTTAACAAACACGTTTTGAGCAGAATTGTTTGCAGTGATTCAGACGATTTACTGGAATACATTATCTTTCAATCATACCCTGGAACTGGTTATCCACAAAGGAGCAATAAGAAAAAGGATTATCTGAAGATAAAAAAAAGCGCATTGAGAAAGACTTTTCCACAATGATAACCCCCACGTGTGAGCCACCACTGACACGGTTTCTTTGAAAACTTTGAAAGTGGCATTTATTTAGCTCTTTTGACTTTCCACAATTCCTTCCTCCGTTTCATATTCATGCATATTTTAATTGTAAAATGCATGGTTCGCAACACTTCCAATTGTGGTACAGGGAGAAATTAGAGTCACTTAAATACATGATTGATTGATTGAGTGAGGATTTATAATGCGCAACTTTGCCCGAAGGCGTCAAGGCACAGATGATGGAAAATAGCCAGGTACATATATAAAAGTATAGGGTATAGAAATCTAGGAGTAGGCTTCAGTGAAGAGCAGAGTTTTAAGGCCCTTTCGGAAAAGGACAAGAGATTCTTGGTTTACTTAAAAATACAATAAGAAAATTTAATAATTTTGAATTAATCATACAGGCAGTACTATACTCTCCATGAAAGTCATTCAGAAATCCTTCATATACAACGCCCTCTCAAAACCCACAGGGGTTGGCTAGCATTTGCTGGGAATAGGGCGAATTATATGAAATGTTTTGGTGCTTTTGGGCACATGGGATATCAGGGCACCTTAAGACCATAATCAGGGGTTGGATCAATTGTGGTGACCAATTCTCACACTCCAAAATAGCTCCTATAGAGTCATTATCCCTGATCTGTTTGGAGCATGAAGTAGAAAAAGTCAGAGAGTTTGTCTGGCTGACAGCGAGAGAAAGATAGTCAAAATAAGCGACAGGGATAAAGAACAAGAAAGTGAAAAGCACACTTCAGTTCAATGTATATTTTAAATTGCCAACATCTCTTAGAGTATTTGTATTCTATACTATTAATGGACAATATTATCACTTTTCATTAAATGTTAAGTGATTAGGTAATTGCAAATGTCTCCTATGTACATCACCTGCAATGGCCAATCATGCACAGATACTGCACATCTTTAATATAAAGTTGCATATTCAAAGATGACATGCAAAAGGCCTTCATTGTCAACAGTCATCTGCCTGTGGCAAGATGCATTTATTCATAAGTGACATGTTCTATGAATCTAGAAACTGTAAGACTAATCCTTACAACACCTTTCCCTCTCATTCCCTTTTATCACTTTTCTCCCAGGGATACCCTGCAGATGCTCAAACCACCTAAGCTGGATGTTAGGACTGGCTCACAGATACCCTTGGCTTGATGTTAGATGGCCCCATCCCACCCTGGAACAATTTGAGCCGGCATGCAGAGTTCCACAGCAAAAGACCAATCGCACTCGTCAATTCTGCATTAAGATCAAATAGACCTGAGAGTCCCTTTTACCACCATAAAAGGCACTCAGCCAGCCTTCAGATAGTCAAGCTGGTCAATTAACGCAACATGCTAGCTCTCTCTCAGAGACTTTCAGCCTTCAATCACAGACAAGAAGTTAGTAGAAAAGAAACCCTCATCCCATCCAGTGATATCCCTTTCATGTTTTCTAGCACTACTGGTTGGTCCTCAAACACACCCAGCGTGCCATCATTAGCTCCCAGGTCATCTTCAGACACAACTGGACTGGCCCTCAGAGGTGCTCTTTCTCCTTCTGACCCCGAGTCAGTTTTTACATTTCCCAAGGCAGATCTCAGAGACTATCAGCTTACCTGCAAATACCCACCATCAGATGCCCTCAGATTCCACTAGTTAGTCGATAAACATTCCTATATCTCCCAAGGTACCCGAGTTCTCCTTCACACACAAACCAGATAGTCTTTAGAGACCCTCTCCTAGCCTCCCAGCGTTCAAACAAGGCCCAACTGAAGACTTTACAAAGGAAAATCTACTTTTGGGCCCTTGTGGAACCTCAACAGTCTTACCATTTCAGTTATGAAAGTTGACTAGAAAGGTATGGTCTACATTGATGATAATCACTGCTCCTGTGCCTCCTAAAGACCACTGGATTTGTGGCAGCAGCAGCCATTAGACAGGCCTATGTCTCTGAAAACGTGCTACAGCTGAGTGTCTCATATGCAAATGTGTTCTGAGTCTTTCTTCCTTTCTATTGTTTAACTTACCCTCTGCCCTCCTAGTTCTCTAATTATTACTAGTATTACCCTTAGGTCATTGTCTACTTGTCCAATGACATGAAAGTGAATTTCAGCCTATCCTGATTTTTTAGCCAACAAATTTACTGCACTTTAGGCAGAAAACATGTGACTGGCTGAATGTCATTCTCATGACAAAGGTAGGTTGATCACTGCGCATTTTCAACTAGTACAAAACTACCACTCCTAGAAAGAGTCTTTACAGAGACAAAAGAGGCTGAAAGGCATTTTCCCTATGAAAAAAACCCAAGCCGCTTGATGCATGCAGTGCCTGGAAAAAAGAGACAAGAAGACAAAAGTTGGCTACCTTACGTGCTAAGAACTCGCCTCATGTAGCCAAGACATGCAGTAGCAGCTGCTAAGGGGAAGTAGTGGCGGGCCATCGAGGTAGAGGTTAAAAAAAAAGAAATAAAGGCAGAAAAAATAAAATGTACCTTACCTTCCGGGCAACCGCCTTTACTTCGTCCTTCTGTACACAGCACAGAAAACAGGAAGGACCCAGACTCGAATGTAGCACATTATAACGCGTGCTTGTACTACTTGGTAGGCAGCAACGCAGTTGTTACAACTACTGCATAGTTACAACTGGATGCCATTACTACGCAAGTCATTATGTGGACTTGCAGTAGATGGCACTGTAACATTAGGAATGTATAATTAACTATTCAAACATCAGCCTATGCAACAGAAGGGAAGATGTTGGAATAGTAAAATACAATGGGGCATATTACCAACAACTAGCGATAATTTTTGTCTCTAACTTGTTTAGAGACAAAAATTATCGCCGCACATCAGCGATTTTTATCGCAGATAAACCTTGCTATTAACAAGGTTTATCGCAAATGCGATAAAAAACGGCCGAAATGCACGAATATCGCTGAAAAGTCAGCGATATTCATGCATTATCGAGCAAATGCTCTTAGCCATGTTATCCACCTCCCATTGGATAACATGGCTAAGAACTGCTCAGGGCAGGTGTTAGCTTTTGGAGATATTCCTGCTTAGCGCGAATATCTCCAAAAGTTGGTAATAGGAGATAGCGATGTTAGCGACTGTTTTCAGTCTCTAACATCTTGGCACGCCCACTTTGCATCTCATTAGTGATAAATATCACTGACATGCAAAGTGGGGCCCAAGATGGTCGCTATCTCCTACTAGCTGTCGCTAACTGGTGTTAGCGACAGCTTGGTAATAGGGAGATAATTTTATCTCCGCTTTCTTGGCTTTTAAAGCCAAAAAAGCAGAGATAAACCCCCTTGATAATATGCCCCAATATTCCTTATGTTAGAGTGCCATCTACTGCAAGTCGATGTAATGATTTGCATAGTAATGGCATCACGTTGTAACAATGCTCTCATTGTAACAACCGCGTTGTAAAGGCATCACGGTCTAGTGACCACGATGTAAAGGCTGTTTCTCCCCAGACTCCGCTGGAAAATCATGACGCTGCTGACACCAGCATTGTGATTGCTGTAAGCACCGTAGTTTGGTGCTTAGACAGATGCTGGGATGATGTGCATGTTCTCCACCCAGGCTGTGCAATACAGCCCAGTAGAGAACATGACAAGTGCGCATGACAGTTTGGCTGGCCTAAGACACACTTAGAAAGTGCTCACCACTCCTCCCCCTGCTCTGTGGACAGCCCCTACTCGCTGTCCCAGCACCTACAGAGCTACTAGAAAAAAATAAAGTGATAATAACATGATGTTAATAACATTTTATTTTTGCGGTGGGGCGACGCTCCTCCACCTTAGTGGAGGAGCTGCTGCTGAAGACTTGTAGGCCCAGCTGTGACCTTTGGTCTGCAAGCTGATGCTTACAACTCCAGCACAACAATTATTATCAGTAACAGCAGAGCTATCCCTGGGAGAGGTACAAGAATTATAATTTGAGCAGACCACCAGGTAATCAAGATAAAAGATGTGGTCTGGCAAAGGTATTGCTAGCCTTCTCCTGTGTCCAGCATTTCTTACTTTGTTTTGGGTGCCCAAGGTAAGCAGTTTCCAGCACTTTGACTGGAAATCATTTGGCACCCGATACTGCTGAACTAGCTGGGAACAAAAATGCCAACACCCTGCCTACTGAACCCCCTCTGTTTTGGTGGTGAGTGGCCTCTCTACCTTCCTTGAAGTTCTAATGTGTTCTACTCAATGGCACTTCAAATCTGTTGCTTTCACTGCACACCATCAACATGGGTTGAACATTTAGCTGAATGCTTTGAGATGTGTGCACAGACACACACCATGTTTCGGCTCCATCATACAGATCACACTCCTGTTTCTGTCTTAATTTATGTAGCTAAAATATAGAAATGCAGCTCTTGAACAAGTTCCAGAAGGGACCAAAATGCAGCAAGCTGAGTTTGTGCTATGCTTTCACTGAAATAAAGCACTAAACAACTCCCCAAGGACTGACGGGGCCTTGTTTTTGATATATATGTATAAATCCAACACAGTGCAGAGACCCTTTTGGAAGTAGCCACACACGAACTCAGTAACAAACTCCTTTATTTCAGAAACTTGCCAGCAGGGTTTCAAAGGTGACGCTCTTCAAACTAGTCAGCTGCCAAATGCATTTCGAGAGCAAAGGCTCTCTTCGTCAGTGGCAACATTTCATCACCTGCTGGAGCTCTCCCCCTTTGTACACAGTCCCCACCCCCTGGGCGTGAGCAATCAGTGGCGTTTCTGGGATCTGAAGTCCTGTTATCAGGTAGGGTGTTCCCAGCAAAATGGATGCAAATTTAAACCCAAGTGGGTATGAAGGCACAACGGAGATGTGCCCAGTGGGCGGGGACTGTGTACAAAGGGGGAGAGCTCCAGCAGGTGATGAAATATTGCCACTGACGAAGAGAGCCTTTGCTCTCGAAATGCATTTGGCAGCTGACTAGTTTGAAGAGCTTCACCTTTGAAACCCTGCTGGGAAGTTTCTGAAATAAAGGAGTTTGTTACTGAGTTTGTGTGTGGCTGTTTCCAAAAGGGTCTACTTATAACTTTGGATGTTGAGCAATTGTATACCAGCATAGCCCACAGATGTGGTTTAAATGCAGCAGCTCACTTTTTAGGGCGAAGTCCATTGGAATTTCATGAGCACAAAAAAATGGTTGTTAGCTTAATGGAATGGTGATTACAAAATAATTACTTTTCTTTTGGTAAAGAGGTATGAAGACAACTCAGAGGTGTGGAAATGGAAGCCTGCTTCTCCCCCAGCTACACGTGTTTACACGTGGGGGGCTGGTGGGAGGAGCAGGTTCTTAATGTTACACACCAGGTATGGGTCAGAGAAAAAATTGTCAAATTTCTACGCTACATAGATGACATCATCTTTATAGTATGGCAGGGAGATGAAAAGGAAGCTTGTCAATTTATTGATGAAATTAATAACAATGCCCTTAATCTAAAATTCACATCTCACATTAGTGCCACACAAATTGAACTTTTCGATGTCAATGTATATGTAGATGACAACAACAGGTTACAGACAACCCTACACAGAAAAGCCACTGCAGGAAACACGACCTTGCATGCTTGTAGTCTCCACCCTATGCACACCATTGAAAGCATACCACTAGGAGAAATCCTACGAATCAAAAGAATATGCAGTTCTCCAGAAGATTTTCTCAAATGTGTCAGGGAATTAAGAATACGATTAAAAGCTCGAGGGTACTCATATCAAGTGTTTGATCGGGCTTTAGCAAAGGCCGACAAAAGACCGAGAACCAGCTTATTCCCAGAACATACTAGTAATGATCAGGTAGCAGTCACTCCAGTAGATGTAATTGCAAATGACTGCCCTAGATTCATTACAGCATTCAGCAGCCAAGACAAAAAGATTAGACAAATCATCAACCGCAACTGGCCTACTGTTCTCACGGATACTGTTTTGGGATGCATGTTGCCAAAAAAAACACTGGTAACTTTTCGTAGAGTACAGAGTATGGGAACAGCTCTGGATCAGAGCAGTCCAGAACTAAAGCAGAAAGCTAGCTGGCTACAACCGGCATTGGGGTTCCGTAAATGCTCCAATTGTAGAGCATGCCAATTTGGCATCAATAAAACTCATTACAGCACCCCATTTAAGCCAGTTGACACCCCTATCGTGGGCTACCATACCTGCAATACTGAATATGCTGTTTATGTCCTGACGTGCACCTGTGGCCTGAATTATATCGTAGTACTAAACAACAGGTGCACGTCAGGATCTTGCAGCATATCAGGGCTATTCTGCACTGTGATCAAACGTACCCGGTGGCTCGTCATTTTCAGAGGACACATAACAAAGATATCAACTTCCTAACTTATTATGTTGTAGCCTCCGTCCCCAATACCTAGGCGGGTAGGCAACCGAGAGCTGAAACGTAGACAGTTAGAGTCCAGTATGATCCTCGAATAAGACAGCAAATGGCCGAACGGGCTAAATAATACTGAGGATTTACGCAATTTTCTCTGAATCTATTTGCAGCCCTGGTACCTTATTGTACAGTGCAACCTTCTACTTCCCTCTAGGTAGTCAGGTTCCATGTTAGCTCGAAAAGATCTCAATCACACAGATTGTCCGATGTACTGATCCTGATTATAACTGTGTCTATGTTTGACAGTTTCCGTGGCTAGTCAATTTCCTTGTTAGCCACAGTAACAAAATCAATGAATTCTTCACTTCCTTATATGTATTCATATTTATTACATTTTACACATTTTAGCACTTTTTATCAAGGGGTGTTCTTATCACTTTTAACATGATAATATTTTTATACCTGTATGGAATGTTTTATATTGCTTTTCAAAATAACAAAATTGTGATTTTATCCTAATTGTTAAAATACGCATTATTGCATTTTTATACACAGGTCACTTTATCATGCATTTTGTACACTACACATTTTCTCTCCGTGGAGCATGTGTGTTACTGTTTTTTGCACAACTAGACCTTGATCTAGTAGCACTGTTATTTGCACTTTTATATCTTGCTTGCCTCCTCAATATTTGAAGACCTTCACTATATTCTTTGTTGACATAGTATTTAATGGATATATCCTGTTATATGTTTTCAAATTTCGCTTCAAGACATGGTTTTTAAAAAGAATTTCATTTATGAAATTATAATCGTCTTGTTAAGTTATATACATGTATTTAACTTATTTTGCGAATTTGCACACAAAATATCTCAAGAAAACATGATATGTTTTCTATGTCTATAGTCACTTGACCACATTGAAGGTGGGCCTTAAGCAAGTCACTGAGCATTATAAAAACAAAAAAGTTTGACTAGATCTTTGCACCTGAACAAGGGCTCGTGGAGCCCGAAACGCGTATTGCCCTCCTGTTTTGCCAGCTGACACTGCAATAAAGTATCTGTGAAAATCCAGTGGTCCGTCTCCTACCTTGCTTCGCTGGTCCTGGGAGGATTTGGAAGTGGCGTTTCTGGAGCTTAAAAGTATATATATATATATATATATATATATATATATATATATATATATATATATATATATATATATCCATCCAAAAGGTGCCTGCTGAGGAAGAGCCCACAACCGGTGAATATTCTGCTGATAATACTTTAATGAAGATGCTGCATACAGGAAGGAGCGTAAGGACACCATAGAATAAAGTTCAGCTCCCCGACGCGTTTCGTGCTAAACAGCCCTTAATCATGGGCTGCATGCTAGAGTTTGTGAAGCAGCTGCTCTTTTGGAAGTCACCTGTATTTGCAGGAATCCCGCCTTGAAGGGCGTGGCCACCACGAGTGGCACCCTGGTCGTTGTGGTTTCTTCGTGTTCCCCTGTGGGTTGTAAGCTGCTCCCAAACACAATGAAATAAAAATTGTTCCCAAGTGGGTTGTGAACACCCGTGCTCCCTGCAGCAGCAGAGTGATTCTTCAAAAAACAGCCACCAGTTTCCTATCGCCGTAGGGTCGGTGACACTCCGGCAGGTCTGTGCAAACAGCAGGGCTCTATCCGCGGTCCAGGCGGAACCGCTAAACATCCATCCAAAAGGTGCCTGCTGAGGAAGAGCCCACAATCGGTGAATATTCTGCTGATAATACTTTAATGAAGATGCTGCATACAGGAAGGAGCGTGATGACACCATAGAATAAAGTTCAGCTCCCCGACGCGTTTCGTGCTAAACAGCACTTAATCATGGGCTGCATGCTAGAGTTTGTGAAGCAGCTGCTCTTTTGGAAGTCACCTGTATTTGCAGGAATCCCGCCTTGAAGGGCGTGGCCACCACGAGTGGCACCCTGGTCGTTGTGGTTTCTTCGTGTTCCCCTGTGGGTTGTAAGCTGCTCCCAAACACAATAAAATAAATATTGTTCCCAAGTTGGTTGTGAACACCCGTGCTCCCTGCAGCAGCAGAGTGATTCTTCAAAAAACAGCCACCAGTTTCCTATCGCCGTAGGGTCGGTGACACTCCGGCAGGTCTGTGCAAACAGCAGGGCTCTATCCGCGGTCCAGGCGGAACCGCTAAACATCCATCCAAAAGGTGCCTGCTGAGGAAGAGCCCACAACCGGTGAATATTCTGCTGATAATACTTTAATGAAGATGCTGCATACAGGAAGGAGCGTGATGACACCATAGAATAAAGTTCAGCTCCCGACGCGTTTTGTGCTAAACAGCACTTAATCATGGGCTGCATGCTAGAGTTTGTGAAGCAGCTGCTCTTTTGGAAGTCACCTGTATTTGCAGGAATCCCGCCTTGAAGGGCGTGGCCACCACGAGTGGCACCCTGGTCGTTGTGGTTTCTTCGTGTTCCCCTGTGGGTTGTAAGCTGCTCCCAAACACAATGAAATAAAATTGTTCCCAAGTGGGTTGTGAACACCCGTGCTCCCTGCAGCAGCAGAGTGATTCTTCAAAAAACAGCCACCAGTTTCCTATCGCCGTAGGGTCGGTGACACTCTGGCAGGTCTGTGCAAACAGCAGGGCTCTATCCGCGGTCCAGGCGAAACCGCTAAACATCCATCCAAAAGGTGCCTGCTGAGGAAGAGCCCACAACCGGTGGGGAGCTGAACTTTATTCTATGGTGTCATCACGCTCCTTCCTGTATGCAGCATCTTCATTAAAGTATTATCAGCAGAATATTCACCGGTTGTGGGCTCTTCCTCAGCAGGCACCTTTTGGATGGATGTTTAGCGGTTCCGCCTGGACCGCGGATAGAGCCCTGCTGTTTGCACAGACCTGCCGGAGTGTCACCGACCCTACGGCGATAGGAAACTGGTGGCTGTTTTTTGAAGAATATATATTTTGCAGTGACGGATCCGTCTGCCTTTCCTCGCCCTATGCAGAGGATCACTGAAGGTTGGCGGAGCATGCCAAACAGGAGAATATTTTTATTTACAAGTAAAGCGATCACTCAGAGTATAGCTGACACCAGTGGTTGTTTATTCCCGGTTACGTGTTTCGCTTGACAAGCAAGCTTGGTCACACAGTGAGTCACTGGAAAGGAATCCAATACATAGGCAGTGTTGAAATAGACAAAGTACCAATGAATGAATACAATTCCTAGTTACAGTGGCATCCATTTTGTAGTGTACATACATCTTGGTTTTTCGCCACCAATAGTTACAAATAAAATAATTAAAACTTGTGTATTCTATCATACCATGTTTTAAAATGTGTTGCAACACTTCTCTCATATCAGAAAATATAATTTGCCTAATGGTCAGTTCTTGTTGCAAGTGCAATTGCTGAGCCATTTATGCCTCGGTAGGTACAATAGTATGTTCTAGTACGTACAGGGTAATACGTCATACTCCTGTTCCCACTAGCAGTGATGTAAATAGGTCAAGGAAATTCCCCCAGTGCAGCATATATCTACCCTTTCATAACGGCAGCCCTTAGTAAGTCCGGCGGCCATATTGGACTGGATGTATGTCTCAGACATGAGTAGATAGTCTGGACCAGTCTTAGTGGGATATACCCTGTGTTTGTAACCTGAGTGCGGATCTTAGAATCCAACTATAAAGTGAGATAGTTTTTGATATCTAGGGTATACATATAGATATGTGGCAAACTCTCACTGCACCTTCTGACTGGATAGGTCCAGAAAATGTTTGCTCTAATTGTGCATGTGTAACAGTGCTAAGTTCCGAGTAGCGGGACTGGCTGCAAAGTTGCGGCCTCCCATTTCCATTGGCATAGTGCCTTACAGTGACAATGCTCACGGTCATCAGAGTACCAAATTAGGATTATTGGACACTTCAGGAATGTGTTACTGTATGGGTCTGTAGGTGAACTGACTACAGGGTTACGTATTGTACTGCTTGATGCCCCTGGTCTATGGTCGCTGTTTCCAAACTAGTGATGCTTCCTACATGATGCCCATGTGCGGCGTCTTTCCCAGTATATCAACAACCCCCTATTTGTCCACCATGAACAAGTGAAATATGTGCGAGTGAAAACAGTTGTGGATTAAAATTCTTGACAGAAGACTGAAGAGAAACCAAGAGTCTCTTATCTGTCTAGTCGGGCCCTCCACCATTGTGATAGAAGAAAAGGGAAGGGGGTGGTTGCAGTGAAGTAGTTTCTCTGATTCTGCCCCTTCCTTTCCTCGTGTGAAAAAAATAAATATTAAATTCCTTGTGTAGTCTCATACTAACAGTTGAAACACACAAGTACACATAAATGCTGAATAGAGACATTTTAGTTAGCAGGAAGACCATACACTTCTATTAACCAGTTTTATTCATATAAGTGAATACTCAGTTCCTCATCCCTGTAAGGCCCTTCATGGCTTTTTGTCTGGAGGTTAATGATGTGCCAGGATTCTTTTTTTGCGTAAATGAAGGACTCTGTTGCCTCCTCTCTGGGTTTATTCAACCTGTTCTATGGCAAAGAATGACAGCAGGGAGCTGTTGGAAAGGTGGTACTCAGCGAAATACCTTGCCATTTGGTAGTGAGGGTCTTTGTTAGTGATTGCCCTCATGTGCTATAACACTCTTTTCTTAATGGCTAAGGTGGTACTACCTACATATCTTTCCTTGCACGGGCATTCTAGAATGTAGACAGTAAATATTGTGCCACATGTGAGGAACTGCTTTATGGTTCTTTCTCCTGTTGGTGCCTGGTAAGTATTTCTCATGGAGCTATGTCTGCAGGCTCTACAATAGCCACCGGGGAAAAAAACCTTAAAGATTGATCTTAATATCAAGGCTTTTGTCACTGATGTTTTCATTTACTAGGAAGTATTTCAAGTTCTTCTCCTTCCTGTATGTGATCTGCGGTCTTTCTTGTATGGTTTGGCCTATGACATGGTCACTCGTGAGAATATTCCAATTTTGTGTTAGTATTTTGGCAATTGCTTTGGACTCTTTATTGTACCTCGGGTTAACCCTAGTGGTATTGTCTTCCTCAGTGTTGAGTTTCTCTCTCAGAGTTTCCTCTCTTTCCACCTTGTCAATTTTATCTTTGGCTCTATTAAGAACCCAATTGAAGAATCCTCTCTCAGGGAACCTTTGCAGCATGTTTTCCTGATCTGTCAAGAAACTCTTGTGTGAACTACAGTTTCTCCTTGCTCTCAGCAGTTCAACAAATGGAATACTTCATTTCAGTGTATCAGGGTGGCTGCTGGAAGCGTGTAGAAGACTGTTCCCTGCTGTTGATTTCCTGTGGAGTTTGGTGTTTATCTTATTTCCTTTTACTTCCACTAATACATCCAGGAAATCGGTCTGTTGGTTGCTGATTATGTCTCACTTACAACATCAGCAAACAACAGACCGATGTTGGATATATATATACCGTGGGGTAGGAAGTGCCAATTTCAAGAGGAGTCTATCGCCCAGAAAATACACTGCAATCACCAACCTGTGCATGTTCACCGCCAGCCCTCCAACTGGATGTCCCACAAGCAGCTGGCGAACGGAAACACTCATAGAGACATCGCAACTTGTAAAAACTGCATTCTGGTAGTTGCAGTCCATCCACTCAAAAATTACAACAGTGGTTCCGGTTGAGCAAGACACAGGTGCGCTACTAATCTACTTCAGACAAGCCAATACCAAAAGACATCTTGGATTGCAGCGTCAGTGTGCAACCTGAAAGGTATTGCATCTGATGAAGGCGAAAGCTGAAACGCGTTATGCTACCCTTTCAAAAGTGAAAATTTTAAAACCTGTTGTACCCCCCTGTCTGCCAGGAATGAGGAGGACTTTTTTTGTATATTAGCGCGCCGCCATACGCGCAGGGGTGGTCCTTTCTTAAAGTGCCATGGACTATGGTGACTACCCAGACCGCCTCGCACCCTGTGAGCCAGAGATCCTGCTATCAGTGATAGTCTATGAACTCGTGGAGAGACATCACTTC
Organism: Lissotriton vulgaris; assembly: GCF_964263255.1. Lineage (NCBI taxonomy): Eukaryota > Metazoa > Chordata > Amphibia > Caudata > Salamandridae > Lissotriton > Lissotriton vulgaris. Next base: position 454,112,513 of record NC_141696.1, on the reverse strand, counting down.
TTTAATGATGTCCCAGACTTGACTCACGGGGACCGTGGGGTAGGAAGTGCTGGTTTCAAGAGGAGTCTATTGCCCAGAAAATACACTGCAATCACCAACCTGTGCATGTTCACCGCCAGCTCTCCAACTGGATGTCCCACAAGCAGCTGGCGAACGTAATCACTCACCGCGACATCGTAACTTGTAAAAACTGCATTCTGGTAGTTGCAGTCCATCCACTCAAAAATTACAACAGTGGTTCAGGTTGAACAAGACACAGGTGTGCTACTAATCTTCTTCAGACGAGCCAATACAAAAAGACACCTTGGATTGCAGCGTCAGTGGCAACTTGAAAGGTATTGCATCTGACGAAGGTGAAAGCTGAATTGCGTTATGCTACCCTTTCAACAGTGAAAATTTTAAAACCCGTTGTACCCCCCTGTCTGCCTGGAATGAGGAGGACTTTTTTTGTATATAAATATATATATATATATATATATATATATATATATATATATATATATATATATATATATATATATATATATATATATGTGTGTATATATATATATATATATATATATATATATATATATATATATATATATATATATATATATATATATATATATATATATATATATGTGTATATATATATATTACCTACTGGCGGTCGCCAGTAGGTATATATAGTTAGGATTTTTTCTCTATGGGATTTTTGAAAATTCTATGTCTAATAACTTTGGCGTTTGTGGACGGAATTGGCTGAAATTTTCAGGAAAATGGAACATTTTGTTTCTGAGCAGCCCCTGACAATTTGGGGGGGTTTCATCAAGGGGGGGCCGAGAAAAAAGGGGGGTCCCAAAACGCCTTTTTCCCATGTTAATTTCCATAGGGCGGTTGGCCTCACTTTTAGCTCGAACGGCTGAATGGATTTGCACGAAACTTGGCAAAATTGTAGGGACTGTTAGCCCGATGTGCCTTTGCTAGGTCTCAATATATGTGCTCCAGTGGATTTTGAGTAATTTAGGTTAAAAAAAAGATATATATCTGGGCGGAGCCTAACCACACATCTGATCTGATTGGCTGTCAGCACTTCATCCAAGAAGTGTTGGCAGCCATCTTGGGACCAATATACATGATAGTGCCTCATTAAAAAGCATTGTAGTTAATAGAGGGTTTTAGGACTTTAGTTACATTATAAATCATTTGTTGATGGTACCATACTCGTTTTAGGAATTGTGGTGGGTTCTAAGGTGATTTTACCATGTGAAAAAACCTTCTGCTGTGATATCATGAATATTGTTTGAAAGAAAACTAATATCTCATGATTTTCCCACAGTGGTTTGGAAGGGGATCTATAAGCCAAACTGAAAGCATATTTTCTGTAAATTCACATTATCTTTCTCAGTCATGTGAAAATGAAGTCTGACATTCTCAGTAAAACATGTACATCCAACAAGGACAGAGACTGTCAGTTGATTCCTTTGTGTTCTACTGCAGCCTCCTAGAGTGTTCTAAAGAACAACTAGAGCACTAACAGTCCTACTTATTACAAAGGTATGGCACACCTGAAGCCATCTTGATTGGAATAAAGTGGTAACTCTTAAAACATTTAATTTAAAAAGAAACAACATGAGGGGGTATATTTTGCCATAGAAAGTATGATTAGTGCTGCAGAATGAAAAATTAGGGCACATTTTGAGTGACTTCTCAAATCCTTTTCTATTTCATTAAAAAATTCTGACATGCAGTCTCCCAAAATGGCCACCAGAGACAAAAGAGCCCAAATGTAGCCCAAATATCACCTAGATGTAGCCCAAGTATAGCCCAATGACAGAATGTCCCAGAGTGTTCTAAAGAACAACTAGAGCGCTAACAGTCCTACTTATTACAAAGGTATGGCACACCTGAAGCCATCTTGATTGGAATAAAGTGGTAACTCTTAAAACATTTAATTTAAAAAGAAACAACATGAGGGGGTATATTTTGCCATAGAAAGTATGATTAGTGCTGCAGAATGAAAAATTAGGGCACATTTTGAGTGACTTCTCAAATCCTTTTCTATTTCATTAAAACATTCTGACATGCAGTCTCCCAAAATGGCCACCAGAGACAAAAGAGCCCAAATGTAGCCCAAATATCACCCAGATGTAGCCCAAGTATAGCCCAATAACAGAATGTCCCAGAGTGTTCTAAAGAACAACTAGAGCGCTAACAGTCCTACTTATTACAAAGGTATAGCACACCTGGAGCCATCGTGATGGGAATAAAGTGGTAACTCTTAAAACATTTAATTTAAAAAGGAACAAAATGAGGGGGTATATTATGCAATAGAAGGTATTATTAGTGCTACAGAAAGAAAAATTAGGGCACATTTTGAGTGACTTTTCAAATCCTCTTCTATTTCATTAAAAAATTCTGACATGCAGTCTCCCAAAATGGCCACCAGAGACAAAAGAGCCCAAATGTAGCCCAAATATCACCCAGATGTAGCCCAAGTATAGCCCAATGACAGAATGTCCCAGAGTGTTCTAAAGAACAACTAGAGCGCTAACAGTCCTACTTATTACAAAGGTATGGCACACCTGAAGCCATCTTGATTGGAATAAAGTGGTAACTCTTAAAACATTTAATTTAAAAAGGAACAAAATGAGGGGGTATATTTTGCCATATGAATTATGATTAGTGCTGCAGAAAGAAAAATTAGGGCACATTTTGAGTGACTTCTCAAATCCTTTTCTATTTCATTAAAAAATTCTGACATGCAGTCTCCCAAAATGGCCACCAGAGACAAAAGAGCCCAAATGTAGCCCAAATATCACCTAGATGTAGCCCAAGTATAGCCCAATGACAGAATGTCCCAGAGTGTTCTAAAGAACAACTAGAGCGCTAACAGTCCTACTTATTACAAAGGTATGGCACACCTGAAGCCATCTTGATTGGAATAAAGTGGTAACTCTTAAAACATTTAATTTAAAAAGAAACAACATGAGGGGGTATATTTTGCCATAGAAAGTATGATTAGTGCTGCAGAATGAAAAATTAGGGCACATTTTGAGTGACTTCTCAAATCCTTTTCTATTTCATTAAAACATTCTGACATGCAGTCTCCCAAAATGGCCACCAGAGACAAAAGAGCCCAAATGTAGCCCAAATATCACCCAGATGTAGCCCAAGTATAGCCCAATAACAGAATGTCCCAGAGTGTTCTAAAGAACAACTAGAGCGCTAACAGTCCTACTTATTACAAAGGTATAGCACACCTGGAGCCATCGTGATGGGAATAAAGTGGTAACTCTTAAAACATTTAATTTAAAAAGGAACAAAATGAGGGGGTATATTATGCAATAGAAGGTATTATTAGTGCTGCAGAAAGAAAAATTAGGGCACATTTTGAGTGACTTTTCAAATCCTCTTCTATTTCATTAAAAAATTCTGACATGCAGTCTCCCAAAATGGCCACCAGAGACAAAAGAGCCCAAATGTAGCCCAAATATCACCCAGATGTAGCCCAAGTATAGCCCAATGACAGAATGTCCCAGAGTGTTCTAAAGAACAACTAGAGCGCTAACAGTCCTACTTATTACAAAGGTATGGCACACCTGAAGCCATCTTGATTGGAATAAAGTGGTAACTCTTAAAACATTTAATTTAAAAAGGAACAAAATGAGGGGGTATATTTTGCCATATGAATTATGATTAGTGCTGCAGAAAGAAAAATTAGGGCACATTTTGAGTGACTTCTCAAACCCTCTTCAATTTCATTAAAAAATTCGGACATACAGTCTCCCAAGATGGCCACCAGAGACAAAAGAGCCTAAATGTAGCCCAAATATCACCCAGATGTACCCCAAGTATAGCCCAATGACAGAATCTCCCAGAGTGTTCTAAAGAACAACTAGAGCGCTAACAGTCTTACTTATGACAAAAGTATGGCACACCAGAAGCCATCTTGATTGGAATGAAGTGGTAAGTCTGAAAACACTCAATTTAAAAAGGAACAACATGAGGGGGTTAATTTTGCCATAGAAAGTATGATTAGTGCTTCAGAAAGAAAAATTAGGGATCATTTTGAGTGACTTCTCAAATCCTCTCTATTTCATTAAAAAAAATCTGACATGCAGACTGAAACATGCACTTTGAATACCAGCAGCAGACGTCCCTGGTGAGCAGTAGCTTTACTACAGTGATCTAATGTGCAACTAGAGTGCTAACATTCAGAATTTATGGCAAATGTGTGACACATCTGAATGCCTTCTTGATGGAACCAAAGTAAACAAGCATTGAAAATGCAATAGATCTCGCCCTTTAAGTTAAAGCCATTCTGTTTGTAATGAGGTGGCTTTTTAGCTTTGCTTTTATTAGTGTTTTTTCAACTTTCATGTAAATAACATGCATCTGTATGCATATAAGTATATGTATGCATGCATTTATGTTTGTATTTATATAGATATACAGATGATATATGTTTATATATGTATGTATATATATATATTCACTGAAAAAACCATAGGTTATAGACCATATATAGTTAGGAATTAGCATTTACAAAACCTTGAAAATTCACTGAAAAAACCATAGGTTATAGACCATATATAGTTAGGAATTAGCATTTACAAAACCTTGAAAATTCACTGAAAAAACCATAGGTTATAGACCATATATAGTTAGGAATTCACATTTACAAAACCTTATTTTACTCACACAAAACCATTGAAATTCCATATATAGTTAGTTGCACTAACTATATATCGCGCACCCGCAATCCACTGCTGATGATGTCACATATTACATCATTCATGACATGGTCAGTGACATCACTGATGACATCTCAAATGACATCACTGATGACATCACTGATGACAACATCCAGTGACTGTATGTTTCTGTAAAGTTAAAATATGTCTTACATATTGAAGAATGAGTGGATGTATAAGTGTCTGGATGAAGGATTTAGTAGGTGCATGACTGACTGTATGAGTGAGTGATTAAATGTGTCTCACTGAGTGCATGGGTTAGTGACTAAACTGTCTTAATTTGTGCATCATTATGTCTGTTGTTCTGTAAACTGTTGCATGTGTTGATAAGTAGCTATATGAGTAACTATATGGGTTATTGATTGGTTGCCCAAGTATTTGTATGGGAGACTGAGTGTGTGTGTGGGTGGCTGGGAGGTGTATGACTCTGTGCATAGATGTGTGAGCAGTTAATTCACTAGATGTATGGTTTCAAAAGTGCATGTGGAAACAGCTGTGTGGGCGGTTGACTGTGTGCATGAGTGTATTGGTGAGTGAATGGATATCTCAGTGCTACATGTCAAAGTAAGTACATATGTAAAACACAGTACATGTGAGAGTTGACATATATAAATAACTGTGCATAAGAGCCAGTGAATGTGTGAGTGGCTGTATGGATCATTGTGAACTTGTATCAGGGATTGTATAAGAGAATAAATATGTGTTAGTATATGTTTGAATAAGTAAAGTTTGTATAACTGTATAGTTGAGGAAATGGAGGTGTGATTGATTCTTTGCATGACTGACTAGGTGTGTGAGTAACTCCATGGATGAGTGACAGTCTGTGAGTGTCTGTTTACACTGATTGTATCTAAGGTTATATTAGAGTCTGAAGAGGTTCATCGTATTATCACATGAATGATATCATCAGTGATGTGATCAGTAATGTCAAATGAGATGTCATCAGTGATGTCATTTGAGATGTCATCAGTGATGTCATTTGAGATGTCATCAGTTATGTCATCAGTGATGTCACTGACCATGTCATGAATGATGTAATATGTGACATCATCAGCAGTGGATTGCGGGTGCGCGATATATAGTTAGTGCAACTAACTATATATGGAATTTCAATGGTTTTGTGTGAGTAAAATAAGGTTTTGTAAATGTGAATTCCTAACTATATATGGTCTATAACCTATGGTTTTTTCAGTGAATATATATATATATATATATATATATATATATATACAGGTCAATCTCTGCTTCAAAGGTTGCGACCACAGAAAAATACGGACCACCACACAGCGCTTCGAGTGTTCACAGTATAGGTTTATTATCCATTGACAGTTAAGATAGGCATGACGCATTTCGGGCAGGGACTGCCCTTGATCACATGACGGACATGCAGTAGTGTTCACTTTAAATAGGGCACACACTCATTTTTTTCTTTCTCGTGATAGCACCACGTGCTCTAGTGATAAACAGTGAAGATATTCTACAAATGTAGAGTGTTTACATATTCACAGGATTGGTAGCATTTCAGTTCGATGTTTTACATGATCAAACACAAGCACTTTTTAAAACACTTTGGGCCCGATGTAGGTAAATGCCATTTACCGATTTTAAAATACCGAATCCTACCGATTCGGTATTTCAAAATCAGTAAATGGTATGTAGGTCCCAACATCTGGATTCGTTACCGAATCCTTAACAATTCTTTAATTACCGATTCGGTAAATACCGAATCGGTAATGGCCATTCATTCCTATGGGCTTTGAAGCCCATAGGAATGATTAGGCATTACCGATTCGGTATTTACCGAATCGGTAATTAAAGAATTCACAAGGGTGCAGGGGGTGTCACTTTGACACCCTCTGGCACCCCCAAAACAGGCACAGGTGCCATGTGGCAGGCATACCTGCCCTAAGGGCAGGTCTGCCTGTCACATGGCATACGTGTGCATGCACACATGTGCATGCACACCGGAATCGGTATTTTACCATGGATTTGTATTCCATGGTAAAATACCGATTCTGTAAGCCATGTGCAGAAGGTACATTGCCTACCTACATTGCATTTTCGGTAATTTTACCGAATCGGTAAATATTACCGAATCAGTAATTATTTTACCGATTCGGTAGATATTACCGAATCGGTAAATTTACCGATTCGGTAATGATACCGATTCGGTAAAATTTCCGAAAATTTGCCCCTACATCTCAATAGCCCTTTACCGATCGGAAACGGCCAAAAATCGGTATTTTCGGCCGTTTCCGACCGGTAAAGGGCTACCTACATCTGGCCCTATATTCTTAGATTTTTCCAAAGTGACAATTTTACCTTATTACCGCATAAATGCGTTAGGCTGTGCAAAATAGGCTAGCAGCATGAAATCGTATGTCAAATGCACATAATAAATAACATATAAATATGTTAAAAACTATTATATAAAAGACCATTTATAAAAGCCATTTAATAATTTTATGTTGCATACAAAAATGTATAATTATGCTAAAAATAGATGTGCAAATAACATTATACGTTGATGCAATGGAAGTTCTCATTACATGAATGCTTTTAGTATAAATGCATAATAAAGCTGCCTCGCTAAGATTTTATGCTTGATCTTTACACTTCATGTTATGTGTGCAGTTGCAATTTATGAACAACTAAAGTGCTAGTGCTAGAATGGTTAACCTAGATTATTGGTCAGTCCCGCTCCCGGGAGAGATCCGTTATTTAATAAAGTAACCATATGTTGCAGATTCCCAATCCAAGTTTAAAGTGCTGAGTGATAATAGTGCAAAAAGGAGTTAAAAAGTGATTTAGAAAGAGATAAAAATACAGCTATAAAAATTGCTAACAGGTATTACAGGCTATTTGTGTGACATTAATCAGAGAGACGGATGTGAGGACGAGACAAGGTAAGTTCGTTATAGAAAGGTGTGCATGTCCTCTCTATCATTAAGACCGTTAGGGTGTTTACTGTTGAGATTAAGAATATATCTTGTCTCTAGTTGTCTTAATGCCTTGTCTCTGTCTCCGCCTCTTTTAGATACCGGTGCCTGATCAATTACAAAATAAGAAAGACAATTAACATCTTTGTTGTGGCTTTTTTTAAAATGTCTGGCTACCTGGTAAGCCGGGTCACAATTAATGATGGCACGAATACATATATATTATCTACTGGCGGTCGGCAGTAGATAGTTATAGTTAGGACCTATTACCCATAGGAAATTCTATTCCCAATAAGTTTGGCGCCGGTTGACACATCTGCGCGAAAATTTCCAAACTTTTGGCCAGCTCTGGACCGCTCCTATCCTGAAAGTGTCATGATGATTCAACAAGTGGGGGCTGAGAAGAAAGGGGCGTTCCAAAACACATTTTCCCCATGCAATTTCCCATAGGACCTTTAGACTCAACTACAGTCTGAACTGCTGAACAGAAGTACACCAAATTTGACAAAGATGTAGTGCTTGGTGCAGATTCGTGCCTTTTGATTATTTGATGTAAATCCGTTTGGTAGTTCCTGAGAAAATGACAGTTCAAGTCATTTATATATCTAAGGGCTCGGAGGTTCCGCGTACCCTGGGCGGAGCCTGCACGCACTCTGCCGTGCACATGCTGCTTTTTAATTGGCTGTCAACACTCCAAATCAGGAAGTGTTGGCAGCCATCTTGTGCCTCAGTAGAACCGAGGCACAAGAAAACAAAGAAGAAATGTCACAAAATGCAAAAATGAGGCAGGATAGACACACCCTGACCCCTTAGACCTGTTCAGGGGGTCCCACAAGGAGCCCCATGGCCGAAAAAGAAAAATCACGGGATGCACCTAGGATCTGCGCATCCTAGCGATAAAAAAAAAAAAAGGAATGTGGTCTCCTGTGCTAAATATTTTAATTTGCCCACAAGGGGGTAAAATCCCAGAAGCATTTTTAAAAAAATAGTGGGGACCGCCAACACCGGGGTTCTTAGATAATATATGTGGGGGGCTCAAGGGGCACACCCCCAGCCCCGGGGACCGCCACCCCTTGGGGCTTTAAAATATTAGCTGGGGGGGGTCTGAGGCCACCCCAGCCCGGGGGACCACCACCCCCGGGGATCAAATTTAATGTATGCAAGGGCTCACGGCCCCCCCCCCCCCCCGCAGCCCCGAGACCTCTACCCCCGGGGCTAATTTGAAATGGGTGGCGGGCTCTGAGGCCCCCGAGGACCGCCACCCCCAGGGATTCTGCGGAATGTGGGAGGGAGCCCTACTGGAGCCCTCAATGGCCCTGAGGACTGCCACCCCCCAGGGCCGGCTCCTGCAGTGTCCCAGGGTGCCCACACCCGGGACACTGCTGTTTGCAATGGCAGGGCGAGTGCCTCGCGGCTCCCACCCTGCCATTGCAAACTGCTTTGTTTCATTGAAGCGAGAGCAGGGAAACCTGCTCTCGCTTCAATGAAGCAAAGCAGATTGCTTTTCCATATGGGGAGCAGCATGTTAGCTGCTGCCCAAATGGAAAAGCAATGCCTGCTCCCGCAGGAGGATGGGAGCCGGCGGTACCGTGGGAGAATTGGGGACCCCCACACGGTCCCCAATGGTGAGGGCCAGCCCCGGGGGATGGGGTCCCCCGTGCTATTAGTGGCTCGGGAGGGGGGCCACGTGGACCCCCTCCCCAAAAGGAAAAAAAGGGCCAGCCCCGGGGGATGGGGTCCCTGGGGCCATAAGTGGCCACAGGAAGAGGGCAAGGCAGCCCCCCTCCTAATGCATTTTTTTTAACAAGACCCATGCCCTGGTGGATGGGGTCCCCGGGGCAGAGTATGGCCTCAGGAGGGGGGCCACTGGGCCCCCTTCTAAATATTTTAAATACAATTTAAAAAATTGGGGGTAGGCCCTGGGAGATGGGTTCCCGGGGCCTAAAAATTAGAAAATGAATGGGGGCTACACAGCCACCCTTCTTAAAAAAAATATTTGTTAAAAACGGAATCGCGGCCGGATGCCACGCCCTTTTATTGCACCACTCTGCAAACGCCCCCCCTGGTGCATTTGCGGGGGGGGAAACAAATTTAAGGGGAGTTAATCCCCCAACTTAAAACGTGCCACGGAGCACGTTTACACAGTGGTGAAGGAAGGAGGAGGGGCCTGAGTACACATGTGTGCAAACACGCCCTGTTGAATGGTTTAAGTTGGGGATTTGATTCCTTGTCAATACTGAGGGTCACTGGGGGCCAACTAGCCCACCAGGTACCTCTAGTAAGCACCAAAGAGCTGTGTTGCAGAGTTTTGTAATAAGGGGCATGGTCTCTGAACACCTTTCTGCAACGCAGCCCCCTGGCGCATACTAGAGGTACCTGGTGGGATAGCTGGCCCCCAGGGGACCTCAGGATTCAAGGGCACCTAATCCCACAACTTAAAACGCAACACAGGGTGTGTTTGCTTACATGCTACCTCAGGCCCCACCCCCTTCCTTCACCATTGTACAAGTATTCCTCTAAAATCAGCCAAACTACAAATTACGATTTACTCGCCTGTTATCAGGAGAGTCCCAGTGCAGCATCTTTTAGCCCAGCACTGACCCTGAAAAGTAATTCTAAGCATACTTACAGTAACTTGTACTTCCTTCCATAGGAATCCATTGTGTGGTTTTCACCAGAAAAGTTTCTAAGTGTTGATTTTTTAAACATACAAATATTCCTCTAAAATCAGCTGATCTACGAATTCCGATTTACTCACCTGTTATCAGGAGTCACCTCAGTGCTGCTGATTTTAGCCCAGCACTGAACCTAAAAAGTAATTCTAACCATACTTACCAGTAACTTGTATTTCCTTCCATAGGAATCCATTGTCTGTTTTTCACCAGAAACGTTTCTAAGTGTCTATTTTCACAAACTACAAATATTCCTAAAAAATCGCCTGTATGACTTAAACGCATTCTTTCAACTGTTTACAGGAGATGCACCAGTGCTGGATCCAGGATCCACCACTGAGTAAGAAAAAGTAACGATAACGCTACTTTTCTGCTAAGGGGAAATTCCTTCCATAGGGGAACATTGGTGATTCTATGTGAAAAAGTTTCTGTCAACTTTTAAAATACGATAATATTCCGTAAAAATCACTACTGTAACCAAAAGACTTTTACTCAAATGTTTACAGGAGATGTCCTGATATTTTGTTTGTTTCTAATTTTGTATTGACTTCAGTGGGAATAGTAATTTGTACACCTCTGTAATACTGTACTTACCCTCCGCTATCCAACACTTTCTCTACTGTTGCTTTCAATTGAGTGGGAATAGTCAGATGTTTATCTTGGTGGATTTTAATGTACATCCTTGTGGGAATCCTAAGACCACTGTAATCGGATCGTTAGGCTGTCACAGGATGGGGGGCCTCCACGTTGAGCATTCTAGCCGGGGGGAATGGGTTGAATGATCTCATGAACGAATTTGACCTAATCTCTGCCATGTCATTGGTGGATGATTGTAGCTATCAATTGGTTCCCACATTCAAGGGCTAGTCGGGAGGGTCTTACATTGACCATATCTTACTTTCTAGTGGCCTCCACACAACCATGTTAGGCTTTAAAATCCAGGAGAATGCACACAGTGACCATAATCCCGTCTGTATCTCACTGGGTGGCAACCTTCTAAAAACACGGGAAAAGACACCAAATTGTGGTGACCTTAAATGTACCGATGGAAGGCGCCGTTTTAAATGGGTTAAGGTGAACTCGGATCAACTTTATGACAAGATTCACAAATCTTGTGCTACAGAGTTATCCCTGTGTGTGTCCTCTGTATCTCTCCCTTCTGATATCCTCCTTGCATTCAATGCTATTGTATTAAACGTAGGGGAAATGCTAACTGTACCATCATCAGGCCCTGTTTGTAGGGATCCCAAATAGTTTGATCATTCATGCTCAAAGGCAGGCCGTGATCTAAAAGCGGCTCTGAAACTAAAACCTAGGGACCCCATACTAATCAGGGCAACACGACTATCTTATGAAAAGGCCTTGGCAAAGTGCAAGGGAGAAGAGAGGGATAACATCTGGCAAGATCTGTTAGACCCCATCACACTAGGCAATAGTGAAAAATTCTAGGGTATTATTAACAAGCCTATATTTGATACGGTAGGTGATACCTCAGTTGGTACGAATATCACTGAAGAGGAGTGGGTATCCCATTTCAGTCTTATTTTTGACAGTAATAACTCACAGCCAGAATATGTTAGAGGTGAACAAAGAGTAAGTCCACCACTCTTTACTAATAATGAAGTCGAAAAAGGCATTATAGGGTTATCAAGCAATAAAGCACCAGGGCCCGGTGGCATGCCCCCTGACCCTTTTAAATCAAGGGTATTTCTCTGGGTGCCAGTCCTTACTGCTGTGCTTAACGCAGCTGTAGAACATGGCTGTCCCAGATCTTGGGAGACATCAACGATAGTACCAGTATTTAAGAAAGGGGACCGGGGAGGAGCTACGCGAGCATCCGAGATGGCCGCGTGAGCACAGGGCTCCCGGGACCCTCGCCACCCTTCGCACATATCCTGAATCTATCCTGATTTTGTAGATGTGTTATTGGAGATGAACCTTTGCTGACGCTTTTGCTCTTTCAAGCATTTAATTTGGACTTTGGGAACCGCAGTTACGTCAATCCGAACTTTTGACGCCCACCTAACGGTGAAGCCGGGGGCTTGGCAAGCTGGCTCGCCGGGACGAAGTTGAACAACAACGGCTGAGGGGCTTTCCCCAGTAGCCTTGAACCAACTTTCGGTTTCGTTTTTGGGTCCTGGCTCTATCTGATCGCAGGACGGTTCCGGTCTGTCGGAGGTCTGGCCTGGCTCTGCCTCTTCATTGTGTGCCTTTGGTTGCGAGTGCTTCTGTATCGAGCTACGTTGTCACCCTGCCATGCGAGCCCACTTTTGTAGACTTTCGGTGACTTGCCCCCGAACTGTCATTTTCACCAGGTCTCACGGGCCCCTCCGGGGTGCATCTTCCAAGATGGCTAACAGGGCCGACAATGAGAAGCGGAAAACCAAGGCGCCTCTTCGCGAGGGACCGATTCAGACTAACGTCATGGACCGCTATACCCAGTCTAAGGGGTCCCCCAGTGGCACCAGCCGTACTCCGGAGGAAGCCAAGGAAGACCCAGTTGCGTTGACCGAACTGTCTCTCCAGGACGTCATGGGCACCATTGCCAACATGAAGGCTACCATCAGCCAACAATATGAAGCTCTCGCTCTTAAAATCGACACTGTGGCCATCGATGTCACCCTGATCAGAGCTGACTTGTCTAAGACTAATGAAAGAGTCAAGACGCTGGATTTGAAGACCTCTAGCCTCACGGCCGATGTGTCAGACCTGCAAATTGAAATCGACAACCTGCAATCCTCCAATGACCTCATGTCTCACCGACTGGAGGATTTTGAAAACAGGGCACGACGCAACAACATTCGCATCATTGGTGTCCCTGAAAAGCCCGAAAATCCTTTAACAGATCTCCTGGTGGAAGACCTTGTCCTAAACCACCTTGCCTCCCCGTGGAGCGTGCCCATCGTGTGCCGGGTGGGAAACCGAGGCCGGGTGCCCCTCCGAGGCCTATCATTGCCAGACTTTTCCATTTCAGGGATAGAGACGCTATCCTGCAGGCCTTGAGGGTGAGCGGACCGGTGAAGTTCGAAAACACAACAGTAAGCTTTTACCCGGACTTCACTCAGCTCGTTCAAAGGCAAAGGATCGGTTTCCAGGGAGTGAAGCGAAGATTGCGAGACATGGGCCTGAAATATGCCATGCTGTTTCCTACCAGAATTCGTGTTGAATACGAGGCCCGGACATTTTTCTTCGACCGTCCTGAGAGTGTTAGTGACTGGCTAGATTCTCTGCCTGCCCGGAAGGATCGCACTGAGCACCCTGGTGGTGCCAAGGGTGGCGAGCCGGAACAAGAGTGACACTGTGATTCCCAACTTCCGAATATTTGACTTTTCATACAGCTGGGTTCGATTATTCTAATATTTTTGTGTTATTGTTGCATACCCGAGGGTGGCGGGGGAAACGAGACTCTTTCCTCCTCCGGGTTTCTTCTTGTAGATTAGTTTAATGTCAGGGCACCAGGCACACTGCAAGTTGGGGTGGCTTTTGAGTCTAACGCAGGGGTGCAGGGTGGGGGGAGTTGTAACGGGTTCAAGTTGGGGGGTAGGGGGGTGTTTGTGTGTTGGTTACTTTCTCTCAATGCAACTAATTGTTCTCTTCTATGATCCGGTCATTGTGTTCTTTGTGGGGTGGATTCTGCATTTCTTGCTGGGATGGGGGGTATCGGGTTGAGGCTAATGTCCTGGAATGTCAATGGGTTGGGTGATAGAATAAAACGGGGAGTGGTGCTACAATTCCTGCGTCGTCTGTCTCCCGATTTCGTTCTCCTACAGGAAACACATTTGATTGGGAATACGTGTCACGCCATGAACAGGTGGGGGTATCGTCTCGTTGCACACTCTGGGTTCACTTCTGGTTCTAGGGGTGTGGGCATCCTCGTTCGGTCCTCTCTCCCTTTGGAAATAGACAACGTAATCCTTGATGACAGGGGGCGCTACTCCGCCCTAACCGGTAGGTGGGAGAGTAGGACTGTTTCACTGATTACCGTATATGTCCCGCCGGGTCTACAGACCACTGCTTTCTCAGACATTGGGCGTGTAGTGCTGGGGCTTCCCGAGGGTACCTTGGTTATAGGTGGGGACTTCAATTCGATTGTCTCTGGCGGTGTAGATCGCCACCCCCCTAGAGACCTTACCAAGTCTCAATCATGGTTGAGTGGGTTTTTGGAGACTTTTGGTCTGGTAGACTGTTGGAGGTTGGTGCATCCCGAGCAGACACAATACACTTTTCATTCTGGGGCCCGCGGCAGTCTTTCCAGACTTGACTACGTCCTGATGCCGGCGGCGCAATCCCCCTCTATTAGAGAAATTAGACACCTCACCCGGGGCATATCAGACCATTCCCCATTGTGGCTCTGCATGGATACTAAAGTGTGTGGTGAAGGACGGGTTGCTCCCATAAACCCCTGGTATTTTCGCAACCCCAAGACCCGCGCTAATTTGATGAAGTCCCTTGATCACTATTTTCTTGAAAATGTGGGGTCTGTGTCTTTCTCTGTGGGATTGTGGGAGGCAATCAAGACGGTTATTTGTGGGCAGGCTCTGTCGCTCATTGCTGGGGCTAAGAAAACTAAAAATGAAGAAATTGTTCGTATTGAGACAGAGATAGCCGAGCTGGAGAGTGATTTGGAATCTGGCGTGACTCGTGCTAAACTGCACTCTCTCGGCCTGAAACAACTAGATTACAGATCCCTGGTGACTGATGCTGCCAAAATAATGAATAGAGAGCAACAGGGCAGATTGTATGATTTTGGGGACAAGGCGGGTAAATTGATTGCGTGGCTCGATAAGAAAGAAAGGGCGAGTTGTGTGGTTCCCGTGATTGAGAAACCTGATGGAGTGTGTGTTACAGATCCGACTGAGATTGTTGAGTGTTTTGCAGACTACTTTCGAACGGTGTACTCTCCAGTCTCTGATAGAGCAGAGGAAGACTCTCATCTGTTGTTACGCGATATTGCACTGCCGTGCCTGTCGGAGGCCGACAGAGACTTAATGGATGCTCCACTTTCGGCGGACGAGATTGCTATCGCCATTCGCTCCGTTCGCTCTGGCAAGGTTATGGGTCCCAATCGTCTGCCCATTGAATTATACAAATTGCGCCCTGATAAAGTTGCACCGTATCTTCGAGATATGTTCCTGTAGTCGCAAGACCTTGGTTTTCTCCCTCGCGATCAGCGTCTAGCTAAGATCGTGGTAATTCATAAGGCGGGGAAGCCGCAGGATCGCTGTGCTTCATACAGGCCCATTTCGCTGCTAAATGCCGAACACATATTCTAGCTAAATTGTTAGCTAACCAGCTGATTACGGTGATTAGTGACCTGATCCACCCGGATCAATCTGGTTTCATCCCGCATCGTAACACCGCACTTACCCTGCGACGCTTACATTGCGTCCTCGCGAGGGCGGCGTCTCTTCACGAACCGGCCATTTTGGCTTCCTTAGACGCCACAATAGCCTTTGATACTATAGAATGGCCGTATCTCTGGGGAAATTTGGTTTCGGTTCTGGGTTCATCAGGTGGGTGAAACTACTGTATGAGGAACCGCTGGCTCAGGTGGTTGTTAACAGCCAAGTATCGGATTCTTTTACCCTTGGGAGGGGTACGCGGCAGGGCTGCCCATTGTCCCCCCTACTTTTTGCACTTGCTCTGGAGCCACTGGCTGCATGGTTGCGATGGGAGCCTTCGATAAAGGGTATCCAGTGGACTCCGGATTTTGAGGATCGAGTATCGCTTTATGCGGATGATATTTTGTTATACCTCACCTCCCCCCGAAAATCGTTTAACGTTTTGTTTGACGTTCTCACTTTGTTCGGAAAGAACTCGGGTTTAGTCATTAATTGGACTAAATCCTGTGTCTATGTGCTTTTGGGTGGTCTCCTACTTCTGCCTCGTAGATTTCCCATCCAGGTCTCGCAGACGGGATTCAAATATTTGGGTATTTTTATATCTTTGGACCCCGCCGTCCGCTATGAACGTAATTTGCTTCCCCCTCTCCAGAGGCTGAAACTCGACGTCACTCGCTGGCGTAGACTGCCATTGTCGCCGCTCGGGCGTGCTGCGCTTTTTAAAATGATGTCCCTGCCACGTTTTTTGTACGCGCTCCAGAATTTGTTCGATATTATTCCGGCGAGCTATTTTCGAGAGGTGGAGAGCTTACAGAGGCGGCTAGTTTGGGACGGACGTGCGCGCATTGCCCTTGCTAAGCTAACGCTCCCCTGGTACGACGGAGGTATGGCGCTTCCGGATATCAGGCGGTATTATTGGGCCTCTCAGTTGAGTGCGATTAACCACGCAACGTACGCAACGTACGCAACGTACGCACCTAGCCCAAACCTGGCGTTCGAGATGGACAAGCATTTGTTACCGGGTGGGAACTATAATAGGGCACTCTATTCTAAGGCAGCAGGGAGGAAATTAACTGGACCTACCAAGAATGCTGTACGAGTCTGGCGTGATGCGACTGTGGCTTTGGGTTGGAGGGATCGACTGACTCATGCAACCCCTTTGTATGCGTCTGAAAGATTGGGATGTCTCTGGAACACGAAAGGTTTTGAAAAATGGGACATGATTGGCATTAGCAGGGTGGGCGACCTCTGGGCTAAGGGCAAAATTAAAACTTCTGAGACATTACAGACAGAGTATGAGTTGAGTGAAAGGGAGTTTTTTAGATCCTCACAGGTTCACCATGCTTTGACCTCGGTTATTACTGTCGGTGTCGATATCCCTGAGTCCTCCCCACTCGAAGATCGTGTCCTTGATGGTCATGTGCCCGATAGCACGATTTCATTAATATACAAGAAGCTGATCAATAAATGGGTGGATCTCCTTGTACGTCTTAGGGAGGTCTGGACTGGAGATGGGTTGGAACTAGACAATGAGGATTAGCAGTCCGCGTTATCCTCACCTAAGGAGGTGGCTATTCCTGCCCGTCTCCGCCTCGTTCAGCTTTAAATTCTCCACCGTGGGTATGTCACTGGCCTTCGCTTGGTTTGTATGGGTTATTCTACTGTTGGGTTATGCAAACGCAGCTGCGGAATGGTTGGAACCTTCCTTCATATAATTTGGGAGTGCCCGGAGGTGGCTGCATTCTGGGACCGTGTGCATGGAGTGATGGAGAGGGTCCCTGGAGTTGCATTGCTGCCTGAAGCCAGGCGATGTCTGCTGAATGTGTGGGAACCGAATGATTATAATGTTGCTCAGACCCGGTGGGCGACCCTTGGGAACATGATTGCCAAGAGAGACATTGCACAGTTGTGGGGTTCCCAGCGGCCACCCACTGTATCGGTATGGAAGGAAAATATAGATTGGTGCATGTTTAGAGAAAAGACTGTATATCTGGCGAGGGGTAGACCTAGGGCATGGACTAAAGTCTGGAACCAGTGGAATGCCTACCGTGGGAACATATGCACGCCCCCTTTTGTTGAGAGCCTAGATGTCTCCCCTTCCCCCTGATCTGACATTCCCTGTATCGTCTACTTTTTGTTACTACTCACCGGCTTCCCCGCTGACCCCCCGACTCCTTGTACTAATTATATGTTGAATACCATTGCACTTAGAGGTTTTTCCCGTATCAACACAAATCCGTGTACAATGTACTTTTGCCTTGAGTATTTCTTTCTCTTTTATAAAAAATAAAAAACAAACATAAATGAAGACATGATACTGCATTTGGTACGAACTTCATTCTGAATCGCTGCCGGGCCTCAGGGATGTCGGCGGAAGAGCCGTGGCATATAGTAATATACTTACTTCTATTTTATTAGCGGCCGGCCCCTGTGGTTGTAGGCCCTTGTATGTAAAATTATTTGACTGCACAATAAAGGTTTTGAAAAAAAAAAAAGAAAGGGGACTGAAACAGCACCTCCTGTTATAGGCCGATATCCCTAATTGACTCTGTGGTCAAGGTAGTGGGTGGAGTGATCCTGAATAGATTAACAGCATGGGCGGAAGAACATGGGGTAATCTCCTAAATCCAATATGGCTTTCAGCCCGGTCACTCCACAATAGCGCAGTGCCTCAACCTCTACATGGTTCTAGGTAAATACACCTTAGCGCAACAGGGCACCATTCACATGGTGTTCATGGACCTCTCTTCAGCTTTCGACTGCGTTAACCAGGGAAAGCTCTGGGAGGCCATGGGTGCAATGGGGGTGGAGCCTAATCTGGTTAACCTCCTGATGGACCTGCATCAGGATACTAGGGCCAACGTGAGGTATTCACTGGACCTTAAGGTGTCTAGGGATTTTAAAGTCTCCAGGGGTGTTAGACAGGGCTGTATATTGGCCTCCTTTCCTTTTAATTTATACATTAATGACCTGGAGGAGTTTTTATTAAACACTGGTGCTGATTCCCCCCATGTCGGTCGTAAGGGTCTGCCTGTCCTATTATATGCGGATGACGCCGTTTTGCTGGCTAGGACCGCAAGAGGTCTCCAAACCCTACTAAATGCTTTTCACAGCTTTATGAAAGACCGAGACTTATCCATTAATAACACCAAATCCTTTGTAATGCAGGTAAGGCAGCGTAATAAGAAGCTGTTTTTATTTTGGGTTAACGATGAGAAGGTCCCTACAAGAAGAACTTTCTCATACCTGGGGGTCCTGTTTGATGACCAGTTAAAATGGAGGCAATCAGTTCAGAGAAAAAGGGGAGAGATAACTCGGGCCAACGCTGCTATTTTTAGTTTTGCAAGGAAAATGGGGAAACGTCCTATTGCTGCACTGTTAAAAATCTATCAGGCAAAGAGTCTAGCAATAGGAAGCTATGGTGGCGAACTCTGGGGGTATGTGGCAGCTAACGACATTGCAGTGGCAGAAAATAACTTTTTAGAACAACTGCTGGGGGTCCCGAAGGGGACTTCCAACTTGATAGTGCATGAAGAAACGGGCACTCCGTTTCTAAGCGATACTTTAGCACTACGGCCACTAATTTGCTGGTTAAAATGCTGGCTAAATAAAGATCTGATTTTAAACCACCTACTTCTAAGAGAGGTTTAACCCTGGATAATATGCTTAAAATACCATCGCTAAAATATTTGAAAGATTGTTTTTTTGTTATGGGGTGTCCAGAAATCTTTTTAAATCCTGACTCCATTAGGATCGCTGATGTAGAGTTTGTGAGGAAAACTTTTTCCCTCTCACAAGGCATGCATCGCGAAGAGATGGAACTAAACAAACCTAGTGTTCAGAAACATGCTATCCTGAAGACTACATCTTCCATGGAGCCTTATTTATCTTGGCAGATGTCGGGTTTTGATCGGCACCTGCTGACCAGGTTCCGACTGGACTATTTCCACCACATGTTAACCGTCCCAAAGGGTTCCCACCGAGGCCAAGTGCTACCTTCCTGCGGCTGCGACAACAAGTCTCCGCAGGACTTGGTGCACTGACTTGGTGCACTTTTTATTTATCTGCCCTTTTTACGATTTACCTCGGAGGTTTTACCTAAAGCCCCTTCTAAAAAAACTGAACTTCACTCAGGTTAGACCTGCATTGTACTATCTGCAATTGTTAAACCCCGAAAGCACCTTATTTGTAATCGGCTTTTTAAAATCTGCCCTAAAATTCAGAAATAGTACGGAGGGTTAATCACTTATTACTGTTATTATTTATTTATTTATTTATTTATTGCAATTTTTAAAGCGCGCAAATACCCCTACGGGTGTCTCGGCGCTAGTGTTTACAGAGCTCGCTGATGGTGTGACGGGGGAGTTTAGGACAATGAAAACAGCCATGTTTTAAGGCTCTTTCTGAATTTGAGGAGCGTGGGGGCAGTTTTAATATGAAGTGGTAGGGTGTTCCACAATTTGGCCGTGGCGGTTGTGAAACATCTGTCTCCCCAGCTGGCCTTTCTTGTCCTAGGGACGTTCATCAGGTAGGCAGAGGAAGATCGAAGGGTCCTGCGTTGTTCCAGTGGGCGGAGAGCTCTTTTTAGAAACTGTGGTCCTGCATTGTTCAGAGTTTTATAGGCTATGCATAGAGCCTTAAATTTAATTCGGCTCCTAACCGGAAGCCAATGTAGTTTCTTGATATGAGCTGAGGTTGAAGTGAACTTAGGAATGGATAGTAGGGTTCTGGCCGCCGCGTTTTGTACTGTCTGGAGCTTGTTGAGGACCTGTTCTTGGGCATTCAGGAGAAGAGAGTTACAGTAATCGGTTCTCGAGAACACTAAGGTGCTGATGAGTGTTTTGCCCGCGGACTGTGGTAGGTAAGGAAGTAATTTTTTTATTTTTTTTAGAGTGTAGAAGGCAGATGATACAACAGCGTTGGCGTGGTGTATGAAAGTAAGTTTATTGTCAAAAATGACTCCGAGGTTTCGGACCTTGACCACCGGTTGGGGGGGGGACCCCATCTGAGGTGGCCACCATTGAGGGGACCATGCTGGGCGCAAGCTCCCGGATGTCATCACCTCCGTTTTATCGGAGTTAAGTTTGAGGCAGTTTGACGACATCCAGGAGCTTATGGCCTTCATTCCCTCCTGAAAGTTGGCGGCGATAGATGCTCCGTTGTTGTGCACTGATAGTACTAATTGGGTATCGTCGGCGTAGGTTGTCAGGGCAATTCCATAAGATTTTATCACCCTCGCTAAGTCCGATACATAGATATTAAAAAGCGTTGGACTTAGCGAGGAGCCCTGTGGAACGCCACATGGGAGGGAGAAGGTCTGGGAGGTGAAATTACCCATCTTGACAGTCTGGGGGCGATTAGCTAGGAAAGAGGCAATCAGGTCTTTAGCTTTGCCTCTAATTCCTAGAGCTGAGACACGGTCGATCAGAGTGACATGATCGACCGTGTCGAAAGCCGCAGAAAGATCTAGGAGTATTAGGACTGCCGCTCCTCCCATGTCCATTGTCGTTCGAATTTCGTCGGTGGCCTTTAGCAGTGCTGTCTCCGTCCCGTGTCCCTGTCTGAAGCCAAACTGAGTGTCATCAAGTAGATTGTTGGCATTGATGAATTTCGAAAGTTGAGTGTTCATGGTTTTTTCGAAGAGCTTGGCTGGGAAGGGGAGACATGCGATGGGTCTGTAACTAGAGGGGAGCAGAGGGTCCAGGGTTGGCTTTTTTAGAAGTGGCTTGATGATAGCCTCCTTCCAAACAGAGGGATATATTTCTGTTGAAAACATGGCATTGCAAATAGTGGTCAGCGCGGGGGAAATGGCTTCTGGAATGAGGTTTAGGATAGCAGGGGGACATGGGTCTAGGGGGGATCCGGATTTCGTGCTGGTTATCAGGCGTTGAATATACTTCTGGTCAATGGTGTCGAAAACTGATAGAATGGGCGAAGTATTCATGGGGAGTGCCATAGGTGAAGGTGAAGGGGAGGAATGAGAGAAGGTAAGGAAGATGGAACTGACTTTTTCCTCAAAGAAGCTGGCCAGAGCATCTGTTAAAGACTGGGAACCTTCTAGGCGCGGGGCAGGGGGGTTAGACAAGGTGGTAACCACCCGAAATAGTTCTCCAGCTGAATTTTTCGCCTGATCGATTTGGGAAGTATAGTAGCGACTTTTTTCAGCAACTATTAGTCTTTTGTAGATGGTGAGAGCGTTTTTGTAGGTCGTTTTGTCTGCGGAGTTGTAGTTGCGACGCCACTGCCTTTCAAGATTCCTGCAGTACTGTTTCTGCGTCCGGAGGGCTTCAGTGAACCACGGGGCTGAAGGTATTTTCCTGTTTCGATGGGAGGATTTTATCGGAGCAAGTATTTTACAGGCCGTATCTAGATTCGTCAAATAATTGAAGGACGCTATAATGGGGTCCTGCTCACCGGGAATATAATTCTCCTGCATACTCTCTGCTAACTGAGCTGTGTCGAGGTTTTTCCAGTCTCTATAGGAAGATTGGTTAGGGGCAGTAGGAGTGGGTTTGGTATGGTTTGTTTCAACCGTAAAACAAATCACTGCATGGTCTGTCCAAATGAGGGGAATAGTTTGGGTGACAGTTACAAGGGGACTATTGGTGAATATACCGTCTAATGTATGGCCTGCCTGATGCGTAGGAGAGTTTATCAGTTGTAACAGGCCAACAGCTGATAGATCTGTGAGTAGCTGAATGGTATCGTGGTTGTTGGTGACTTCTAGGTGAAAATTAAAGTCACCTAGTATGGTGAAGTGAGGGGTGTCTGCGGCTGCTTCGATTAAATTGCCTATATTAGCGAGAAATTTGGCTCTTGACCCCGGAGGGCGATAAATTAGCATGCCTTTGAAGGATGATTTAGCCGAGAGGCATAGTGTGAAAATGAGAGACTCATATTCAGAGCAAATATAAGGTTTCGTCGTAAGTTTGAAGTGGTCTTTGTAGATTATAGCAATGCCACCCCCTTTTTTTATTGGCCTGTCTAATCTACAAACATTGTAGTTAGTAGGAGTGGCTGCTCTAAAGTCTGGTACTGTCATTATAAGTACATCCGCTTAATTGGGATTGCTGATTTTAACATATGTTTTTATACGTGGTTTGAATTTTTATTATGTGTATAACAAGTTCTATTGTTATTTTTTTTAAAACTATTTTGTGCTTTTATGGTTGTTTCTGCTTGAATAACCGAATAAAGATTTTGATACTGATACTGAGTGGGAATAGTCATTTTTACCTCTTCGCTATCCAACACTTTCCCTACTGCTGCACTCACTGGAGTAGGAATAGTAATTTTTACCCCTCCTCTATCCAACACTTTCCCTACTGTTGCAGTAATTGTAGTGAGAATAGTCATTTTTACCCCTCCACTGTCCAACACTTTCCCTACTGTTGCAGTAATTGGAGTGGGAATAGTAATTTTTACCCCTCTGCTATCCAAATCTTTCCCTACTGTTGTAGTAATTGGAGTTGGATTAGTAATAAGTACTCCTCTGCTATCCAACACTTTCTCTGCTGTTGTACTCACTGGAGTGGGAATAGGAATATTTACCTCGCTGCTATCCAACTCTTTGCCTACTGTCGCACTTACTGGAGTGGGAATAGTCATTTTTTCCCTCCGCTATCCAACACTTTCCCTACTGCTGCATTCACTGGAGTAGGAATAGTAATTGTTACCCCTCCGCTATCCAACACTTTCCCTACTGTTGCATTCACTGGAGTGGGAATAGCTATTTTTATCTCTCGCTATCCAACCGTGTGCCTACTGTTGCACTTACTGGAGTGAGAATAGTATTTTTTACCCCTCTGCTGTCCAACACTTTCCCTACTGTTGCAGTAATTGGAGTGGGAATAGCAATTTTTACCCCTCCGCTATCCAACACTTTCCCTACTGTTTCAGTAATTGGAGTGCGAATAGTAATTTTTACTCCTCTGCTATCCAGCACTTTCCCTGCTGTTGTACACACTGGTGTGGGAATAGTAATTTTTACCCCTCTGCTATTCAACACTTTCCCTACTGTTGCAGTAATTGTAGTGAGAATAGTCATTTTTACCCCTCCGCTGTTCAACACTTTCCCTACTGTTGCAGTAATTGGAGTGGGAATAGTAATTTTTACCCCTCTGCTATCCAAATCTTTCCCTACTGTTGCAGTAATTGGAGTTGGAATAGTAATAAGTACCCCTCTGCTATCCAACACTTTCTCTGCTGTTGTACTCACTGGAGTGGGAATAGGAATATTTACCTCTCTGCTATCCAACTCTTTGCCTACTGTCGCACTTACTGGAGTGGGAATAGTAATTTTTACCCCTCCGCTATCCAACACTTTCCCTACTGCTGTACTCACTGGAGTAGGAATAGTAAATGTTACCCCTCCGCTATCCAACACTTTCCCTACTGTTGCACTCACTGGATGTGGGAATAGCTATTTGTATCTCTCGCTATCCAACCCTGTACCTACTGTTGCACTTACTGGAGTGAGAATAGCAATTTTTACCCCTCTGTTGTCCAACACTTTCCCTACAGTTTCAGTAATTGGAGTGCGAATAGTAATTTTTACTCCTCTGCTATCCAGCACTTTCCCTGCTGTTGTACACACTGGTGTGGGAATAGTAATTGTTACCCCTCTGCTATTCAACACTTTCCCTACTGTTGCACTCACTGGACTGGGAATAGCTATTTTTACCTCTCCGCTATCCAACCCTTTGCCTATTGCTGCACTTACTGGAGTGGTAAAAGTAATTGTTACCCCTCGGCCATCCAACACTTTACCTACTGTTGCACTCAATGGAGTGGGAATAGTAATTTGTACCCCTCCGCTATCCTAAACCTTTCCTACTGTTGCTCTCACTGAAGTGGGAATAGTAATTTTTACCCCTCCGCTATCGAACACTTTCCCTACTGTTGCAGTAATTGTAGTGAGAATAGTACCCCTCTGCTGTCCAGCACTTGCCCTACTCTTGCACTCTCTGGAGTGGAAATAGGTATTTTTACTTCTCTGCTATCCAAAACCTTCCCTACTGTTGCCCTCACTGGAGTGCGAATAGTAATGTTTACCCCTCCGCTATCTAACACTGTCCCTACTGTTGCAGAAATTGGAGTGGGAATAGTACATTTCCCCCCTTCGCTATCCAACACTTCCCCTACTGTTGCACTCACTGTAGTGGGAATAGTATTTTTTACCCCTACGCTATCCAACACTCAATGGAGTGCAAAATGCAAGTTTAAAAATTATTAAATATTTTAATGTTTCAATTTATATCATAATGTTTTTATTACATTTTATGTTATATGTGTATGTTTATTTATATATATATATATATATATATATATATATATACATATATATATATATTTTTTTTTTTTTTATTTATTTGTAAATTGTCATATATTTATAACATGTTAAATAAACTTCAAGTATACCTTTGTGAAGAATAATACAAGCTAGCATAGAGGTAAATACAGTTTTCAACATGTTTTAAAAGTCACAATAGAAGGTGTAACTCAAAATAAAATGTCAAATATTTATTATTATACCACTGTTATTGGTGTGTGCATTTTTGCAGCAAGCGAGTGCGATTCTGCTTCTCAGGAGTAGGATGATACTTTTGAAATAGTCTAAAAGTACTAGATTATTCATATTAGAAGCAAATACCATATTCATACATCTTAAACACTCATCCAGTTCATCATGAATATTGTATTATGTATTCCTACGTTCCAAATGTTTGTATAGATAATGTAGTCGACACCTCTGATCTACAATGTGAACATGCCATATCCTGATTTGCTGTTTTAATCAATTTGTTAAAAGGTACTGATTTTCAGTCTGGCATTGTTAAGTATAGGAATAGTTCTCCTCATATTTCAGTGGTAAAAGTAAGTAAGCATTCTTCACACTTATGATCTAATTTGTAACTTAGTCCAAATAAGTTATCAATGTATATTCCTTCGTCTTCTAATACTCCAAGCAAGAGCATTAGAAATTGTTAGGAGTCCTAAAGTTAGGACTCCTAACAATACTACTCCTAAACTGAGAAAAATCCTAACTTTAAGACTTTTGGTATTCGCAGAAGGCATTTAAAGTCCCAAAGTTTAGGACTCCTAACTTTACTAATCCTAAACTTAGAAAAAACCTAACTTTAAGACTTTCGGTATTCACAGAAGGAATTTAGGAGTCCTAAAGTTAGGACTCCTAACTATACTAGTCCCAAACTGAGAAAAATCCTAACTTTAAGACTTTTGATTATCACAGAAGGCCTTTAGGAGTCCTAAAGTTAGGACTCCTAACTTTAGGACTCCTGAATACCTTCTGTGAACACCAAAAAGTCCTAAGGTTAGGATTTTTCTCAGTTTAGAGGAGTAGTAATGTTAGGACTCCTAACTTTAGGACTCCTAAATGCCTTCTGTGAATACCAAAATGAGTAAGTGCCTTCTGTGAATACCAAAATGAGTTAGTGCCTTCTATGAATACCAAAATGGTAGTAAGTTTAGGATGTTGTAGTAAGTTATTTCTGTGAATCGGGTCCAATGTTCGTACGCGAGAGAATGCAAAATGTGACATTCCCTCTTTGAACACCATACTTCCAATATTTACAAAAGCTCTGTCTATACTTAAACCTTGAGATTTATGAATAGCTACTTCATATTCTAGAGACAGAGGAAACTGTTGTCTATGACCATACAAGTCCTTTACAAGCAAAAAACGTACAACACAATGCCCGATCTGTCTTATCTTAAAATTCTAATTCATCTCTATTTTGAAAATATACAAAAATCAGCAACTTTTCCCATTGCTCCATTACTAATCCTTCTTCTACATTCAAATGACACTGCAAAATTACTCGACGGCTTTTACATACATGTAAACTCTTTTCTAATACTACAGTTTTAGATAGACTTTTCCAATTAATCCAATTTAGCCTGTAGTTTCTCAGGAAGGAGAATTGTTACTCCCTGGTGTTCGATCTAGTAAATAGCTTTAATTTCCTGAATTTGTTGTTTTTCCAGTTTGAGAAGTTTTTCATTAAATGTAGAACACTCTTGCTGAGTAGGCATTATGTAAACTATAGATCTATTTTATACAAGCATATGGTGCATTACTTCTGCAGCTTTTTTTTCAGATGTAAGCAAGTTACTTAGTAGCTGACTTTATAAATCTTGTTTACAATGTTCCATCAACATACCAATTCTTATGTCTAATATTTCCATAATTGTCATCACATGCTTGTCGCATATTCTGAACAAGTTCTTTATAATCAAAGTTTAACTAAATGTTAACATTCCCAAAACTTCCAAAAGATTTCCTTGTGTTATCATGGGAAATGTTTAAAAAACAGCTTGTTCCTTTGAAGGGAGTAAGTTGCAGTAGGTCTCCAAATACGAATAAATGTTTTCCTCCAGACAGAACATTGTAATCTGTTTAAAATATCTGTTGCATTCACAAGTGTACAAATGCAAGTTTGTCACCATACTCACCTCATCAATGATTAAAAGTTGTAATTTCTTCAGTACTCTTGAGACTTCATAACAAGCTTTTCCTGATAGCTTTTGATATTTCAATGTATTATCATGTTCAACAGGTAGCATAAGTAAACTATGTAAAGTAATACCTTTAATGTTGTGTGCTGCTAATACAGTTGGAGCTGTTAGTATAGATTGGAATGGTGAACATTGGCATTCATTTTTTTAGGAAGGAAACCATGTTCTACCTGTTGTTTGACTTGTAGATATATTTCTGTTTGTTCAATATTTAGTTGTTCCTCTAACTTTTCAAACTGAATAATATCCTGTTGTGGTTACTGCATTGCAGTTTCTACCCCATTCATGGCTATTGCTGCTTCATTTTCCATAATAGGTTGTCCCAGTTGATCTTCAGTTATTGGACCTGAACTTTGACTGCTTTGTGAACTTTCCCTAGCTATTTCAGCGGCAATAGTTCCTTCTTGTTCAATCTCATTATTTAACATTTGTAAGTAAGTTGGAAAAATTGTCCACTGAATGCTGTCTTCAAATGCATTCATAGCAGTCAAAATCTCCAAGTAATACTGTTTCACTTTGCCAAGGCTTGAACAGTTGCAAAAGTGCTAAATAGAAACATTGTCTCATATCTGCAGTTTCACAACTCAGTTTTCTGTGGTTAATAAGATTCCCATTGACATGTTTCACTAAACATCCATCACATCCAACTACTACACATTTTTATTCTTCTATATTTGCTCTGATATTCTTTTTAAGCCTTTTGGGATAGTATGTATTCAACATATTAGGTTCGACAATGTCAGTACTTACTGGCTCATACTGTGCTATTGGATTTCTTGTAAAGATGTCAATACTTTTTTCATTTGGAGGCTCGACCTAGACTTATCTAAATGATTCCTCTAGACTTTGAATACAAATTGGGTGAGCTCAAGCGATCCAAACATTTGTTGCATCTTATCTCTTTATGGGAAAGCATTTTCAAGCTGAAGCTGGACAAATTATTGCTAAGAATCTTTTCTGCCCAAATTTCATCCCACATTTCTATCATCTCAGATTTTTCAGATTATATAATATATGATGTGACATAATGAGAAACAGCAAATAAATAGTTTGTAAAAAACGGAATATCCATGTTTGCATTCCACATTTTTAGAATAACTGGATTATACTCATTAATGTACTTTAAAGCTTCTGTTCTTCCTAGGTTTTAAGTATTCTTGGGAGATTTTCAAGTTATTTTATGTCTTACTGCTGAGAAAAAACGATGTACTCGTCCTTTAGAAATTATAGGACGTGGGAATCCAAAATGATGTTTTCTATACAAGTTTCCTTTACATTTATGCTTCCGTCAGCAGTATTATCCACATCTATGACTTTGGAACCGTAAAACATATTGTCTCAAGCTCTTATCTCCTCCTCTTGTAATGGCACATGTAACATACTGTTCAAAGAAAGACAGAACAGCTTCATCACTATCTGTTCCAAATTTTTGGTGCATTCTTTATCCAAGTCAAGCCAAATCAAATAGAATTTATTCTATTCGTTCGAATCATAAAAGTTATGCATAGATATATATAAAACTTAAGCATTCATGAGAGGACTTATACAAAGATGAAACACATAATACATATATTGACTCAAGGTTTAACATGTTATAACAAGGTACAATTTGCCTAACTTAAAAAGCACCTCCTCCTCCATGGCTCTTGCTCCCCCAGCACAAGTTATATGTCAAACAAAAAGAACATCCTATCATTCTCCAGCACATTAATATCAAATATGTTGTAAAATAACTTAAAACTTGATTTTCTTTGACAATTCATACCGGTTCCTAATTGATAAAGCAGCTCTAATGAAGTTAAGCACAGCACTACAAATAGCAGCAGTAGATAATGATCGTAAGCAACTAAATCCCTCCTGATAAGAACAGGGCTTGATTTCCTTAAAAACAGGCTTCGTAAATGTGCCCTTGATCTTCGTGAAGTGTACAAAACAACATAAAGTGCGTAGTGCTTTGTTGGACTAAATTATTACTAGGACAGGGAGTCAGTCTCTCATACCAACTTGCCTGTTTTGGAAATGCCACAAGAAAGTGCAACGTGCAAAGATGAAATCTGGTCATGAGAAAACCCGATTGTACATGCATAGTAAAAGAAAAGTAAAATTGCTGATGGCTTGGGGATCCATCTACACTATTTAATATTCCACAATCCAGATTAGACGTACTTAATGCGACACAGTATGCGTTTTTTTTAATCAATGTCATGTTCTGTTGAATGCAATCGGGCTTATTATATTAGTGCCCCAATCCAATCCTGTTAAAAGTATGTTTAACGTAACAAAGCCAGGGGATAGCCAGAGCCTTTTCAAGGTGCATACAGTCTCTGAGAATACTCCGAGAGAACAATAAGTCCTTTAAGGTCCAAACTTTTCACCTTAGGATCAATGGGACGATATTTATTCTATTTTCCACAAAATCCAGCCCCACTTCCGAGTAACGAAAATGTGTAGGAGAATTGATAGGAATCATCAATAATCTTTTTAAAAATGTATTTTCCAGAATTTGTACCTAACTGCCTTCATGATGTCCCCAATCTCCCACCCCTTAGGTAGCTACTGACAGGCATTTTGATTTAAATAAGGTTAACATGTCTGCTACCGGCTTATGTCCCAGCTTACAAGGGAAGTGGAACAGCCCCTCTACTATTCTACTAGTGGGTTGGACCCAAGTCACAATCAGATGGTCCCAATTCAGCCTGTTATTAAAAACATTCCCTAAATAATTAAAATTGGGCACCCTATCAATGATCTTTTCCTTTACAACAAGTTTTCCTGTTTTTCTTTGGTTAGGACCCCATAACATAAAAAAAAGATTTACTAAAATGTACTTTTAGGTCTAATGTCATCATAAATTCAGTAAAAATGTTCAGGGCTTTTTGGAGGCTTTTGGCCATTAAAGCCATCAAGACTGTGTCATCAGCATATGACTATAAGGGAACTGATTTTCCTCTTATGCTTGGGAAATCTAATTGCTGCTCTAGCAAAAATGACTCCAAACCATTTGTATATAAGAGCAATAAAAAAGGGGCCAGGATACAGCCCTGGCGTACCCCTCTGTGAAACAAAGGGCCTAGTCTTCTCTCCCCCAGGACCATAGCGAATGGCAACAGTGGTGGATGCATGCAACCTGCGCAGCAATGTAATAAGAGATTCTTCAAAGTCCCTTTTTTCACAACTTTCCCCGATTTACAGTATCAAAAGCACTGTATAAATCCATGAAGGCCAGGTGGATTGATCCCCCATCGCCTTCATGTACTTACCCATAATCAGGGACAAGTTGAGGCACTGTTCATTTGTTCCCAATCCCCCTCCTGAAGCCATATTGTGTATTAGATATGAGTCCAACAGCATTAGCCAATGACTCCAGGCGTAGAAGAATTACTCTCCCAGGACTTTGCATGTGGCGTTGATTGAAGAAATAGGCCTGTAGCATACAGGGTCAGTCCTGTTGCCTTTTTTTGTATATTGGTACAGCTGCTGCCTCTTTCCATGATGAATAAATATGACCCACTATTACTGCTTTAAAAACATTGACCATCAGGGTAGCCCATAATTGAGGATTGCTTTTAAACAAGTCCAAGGGCACCTCATCAGTAGGAGAAGAGCCAAGTTGGTATGCAGTTTATAAATGAATTACTATTTCATCTCTCTGCTCTTGTGGTGAGACACCATTTGGGTTCAATATGTTTAAGAAATGGGATTCCCAAACTTCCCCCGGTACTGTCGAATCCGTACTAATATCATCATTTGAAAAAAGGGGGTGATTTATGACTTCCCAAAAACCCTTGGAGTCCTTAGGAATACTAGCTCTTTCAAGATCTTCCCAGGCTAGTCTTCTCAGTTCTTCCTTCCTGTGTCCAATTACACATTTTTAGGTCTGTCTCGCACTTTTAATTAAAAGTTTTTCACAGGTGTTGCGTGCAAAGCTTTCTTAAGATCTTTTTGTGCCCCGGAACACTCAGTAATAAACTATCCGATTTCATGAGGTTTCCTTCTTCTCACTGATTTTGACAGGTTTTTGGCAACATCTTTACAAATTAATTCAAAGCGCTGTATGACCACATCTGGGGGGGAGACATGGGATAAGCATGTCATAACTTGAATTAAATTAGCTTCAACAATGTTCTCCTCAAATTGTGAGGGATTTATTTTACTCCATTTTATTCTCACCCCCTGATTGTGATTATACTTAAGTGGCCAGTCATCACCGTTACCCACCTGTGCAATCATGTGCAAGGAAACAGTAAGGGGGTTGTGGTCACTAGCGGAGTTTTGTTCAACCGCAAAGCTATGTACAAGGCATGCAAATCTTCTAGATATCAACATAAAATCAATTGTGCTTGCCCTGCCTCTACCCAAATGAGTTGGATACTGAGTAGGTGGCGTACTAACCAAGGTATCAATCAAACATAGATAATTTACGAAAATGATGGTATTTAGTGCTTCACCCTGTAGAGTATGCTTAAAATGTGACAAGGGTTGGTTTTCAGTGTCCAAGACCCCATATGCTTTGTGCAAACTATGCTGGCATTTGGTACAATTATAATCACCCACCCAAATTATACACAAAGGATAATACTTCCCCTCACCCTTGTCAATTTCCTCTTTAAGGGTGTTAATAATCCCACATTTATATTGATCAAAAAAGTTATATTACCAGGGGATCAGAAATATTGTAACATCAATCAAGTTAGAGATCAGAATGAGCTTGTACCAAGGGGAATCAATTATATTCTTTATCTTCATCGACCCATATTTAACAGAAAGCAATGTTACCAATCCCCCCTTTTCCCTCCCTGCAGGCAATGGTGTTGCCTGGACGTTAAATGAACAGTATCCTTCCATGTCAATATCATCCCTACTCCTGGTTTCCTGGGCACAGATAATGTCAAATGTCTTGACATATTGTAACTAGGCCTCATCTGATAATTTTGAGCAAATGCCCACCATGTTCAAGGAGATAAGTCTAAGTGGGTGGGTGTTATGATCGTACGCCACTGTGACTTCTCCGCCAATATTATTCGCAGCAGGCACTGCAGGCGGGGTATTTATAACCAGCCCTACACTTCCTAAACTCTTGATATACGGAAGTGAAGAGGAATGTGGGCTACTCTCATGATCATGTATATGAAAAGAAGTGGGTATACTATCTACTATATTAGGGACTTTCTCTGGATCATTATTTAAGGTGTTCATGTCCCCTGAGTTTCTAGAGGTTGGGGCTAGTCAGTCTATGTCTGCAAGACCACTTAATACCGCAAAGCAATTTGAATGAAACCAAGGTGGATGGAGGTGGTGCTGAATTGCCTGTGTTAATCTCTCCTCCTCTATAATATACCATGGAGATCTAAATTGCTGATAAAAGAATCCCAAGGGTAAGATGGTTACCCCCTTTGTACTTGCGGGTCAGTTGTCCATCCTATCAAATATTTTCTTATCCAAGCCTGGGGATCTAAATGTTAATATCATGCAGTCTCCCGTAAATGATTTAGTTGATTTTCCCACCCAACCAATCCGACGCGCCATCTTAAAATTCTGAGAACACCAAATTATTAATCTCTGTCCTTGCACTCAGAAAGTGTAATGATTTGTTCCACAGTGTTGACCAGTGCTCTGAGTCACCGGGAACAATGGAGGAACATTAGCCAGCACCACAGTACCACAGTATATGGGGTTGCTTCTGGTGCTAAATGCAAATTGGCATGTGGGCCTTGAGAAGCTCTGTGGTCGGTAATCTGGCCTTCTGTAGTACTTGTACTCCGGGGTCTTTCATTTTAAATGTGACTAGCCTTATAAGTGTAAGCGCTACTTGAAGCCTCTATAGTCAGAACATGCCTGGTGGTCGGGCCTTCTATCTGAAGTGCGGTCCCAATACCATGTGGCGAAGGGCGTACTATCCTTGGGCATGGTAGATCATCCTGAGTCGCATTCATAGGTTTGGGTATATAATTAAAGGAGGTTCAGGATGATGCACAACCCCATTCATAGCAGTATTCTCTGCCCTGTTATAACAATGATCGCGAGAAGTTGAGGAAGTACTAATCACTGGCTTTTCGAGGCTCACTAGCCTAACCTCGATTTCATTTAGCTTTGGTAATATAGGGTCTAAAAGAACTAAAACCGTTAACTCCAGTTTTTTCCTGGATTGGCGGTAATCCCATTATTACATGATGGTGGTGCAAGGCTATTCCCATGATTACCTTTTGCTTTTTGACCCTGAGTAACTACATTTGGCCTGATTGATTTATCAGATTTATCAATTATATTAGAGGAATTGATAACTACAGGGCCCGAGGCCATAGAATGCAAAATGCTAATTTGTGATGAATTGACTTCAGGGTTCGATTGTAACCCAGGGACAATAGGGGCAGATCGATTGTGGGAGTTTTGGGGCTCCAAGGACAGTCTGCGCTCAGTGAGTTTGATTTCAGGAATGAGTCCTGACTCAACCCTCAATAAAAATACATCCAATGTCCCCACTACTCCCTGCCCATTTCCAGATTCAGGCCTGCTAATTTTTGTGTCCCCTCAAGGCAATGTCAGCTATATTAATATCACAGTACCTTTAAGAGTCAAGACTACTTGCGTGTGGATCAATAAATGTTAATAGTGTGGCCCAGTCCGGCCTCCTTTGACCTCTGACAGGTGCAGACGGGCCCGCCCTTGGTGCTGACGGAGCCCCCATGTCACTTTAAAGCACCTCCTGGCAAGCAAAAAGTGAATTGTCGGTCGCGGCAAATCCCGCAATAGAGGCTGGTAGATGTAGTTCCCCTGGGCATGCGGCAACAAAGAGGTGGTGCTGTAATGGGTGTCCCCGTTTATCCATAATAGCATGTATTTATGAGGAGCACCTCAGGCTTGGTACTCTTTTCGCCAAAAGAAACTAGTTACCGCTCCGAGAGGTGGAATGTTTTTATTGTAGATAAATGGCATCATAGCCTAAAACCTATGGTTAAAATACCTGTAAATATTTACAGGATCCAAGGATCTGAATTTGAATTTGCTTCTTGTAGGAATTTAAGTAAATCATTCCACACATATTCATCATAACTAAGTGTTAGAAACCATGTAGGTATACTTAGGTTTCTTAACATGCATTTAAGTTCACCATGAAAGTGATACCAATATTCATTGCTGCCACATTGGCACGCCATCAAATTGATTCATTGAGATTCTAAACTTTCATCTCTTTCTTCAACTTTGTCCATGAGCTCTTTTGCAGAGACATGTTGAAGATGAACACCTGTTTTTAATACATGGTTGACTGCAAATGAAAGTGCAGTCAAATCACTCTCATGCAGAAGATGCAATATACATGGAATGCTCTACTGATATCTTGAAACTTCACAATACAATCTTGTTGATTAGTATTTTGATGCTGGAATCCATACAGCTCACTCATCAAATTGTCCACCTTCTCCAGTGGGGAATAGCTATGGAAAACCATGAGCTTCAAAACTTTTTTCCCATACACTTATGGGAGCTCCCTTGCTTCATTCATTTGAAATAATTCAACACTGTTTCCTGTGATTTCTTTCGAATGCAGACGATACATTGTATAATTTTCATATATGTCTTCACTCCTGGATTTGTCTGCTTTTTCAATTTGGCCAGTGGAGATTAGGGTTTCCTCTTGAAAGTATATTGCTTATTACTCATCATTTACATTCTTATAATAAATATTCTACTCTTTGTTGGTACACAGTTTACTAGACTAACTACTCGCTCCTTTTCCTCTCACTCTCTCTACACCAAGAGTTGTAATGTTTCACTTAAAATCTAAAGGTAGGCACACAACTCTCCCATTGAGACCTTTTTGTAAATCGGCTGGTGGCAGCTTACCTGTTTTAGGCTTCACTGCGGCATGAAATGGGTGTAAAGATTGAATAAGAATAGACACATATACACTTAAATCTGCAAGTTCCTGAGTAATAGATACCAACTCTAAGTTGTTATGTACTAAACTCGCTGGAATGTTGTTTTCTTCTAATTTTTTGTAACAGTGCTTACAGATAACTTGACCACTGGACAACTCAAACTCTCCTACTGCAAAAAAAAAATAAAGAGCACATTGCTCCCACTTATTATTGTTTTCTTTTTCACTTTTTAAATATAAATCAACATTCCTAATTTGACTTCAATAGTGAGTACATCAACAATAAATACAAACATAGTTTTGTTTTTCAGAGGAAACTGTATTATACTAATCTCTGTCTCCTGTTCTTCAACACCTACACTTCTAAAACTCTCAGTTTCTCCACACTCCTCTTCAGATAAAAAAAATGGAACTTTACTTCATCACACAGTTTCTGTACATCTGCAAAAGAGCTGTATTCATTTCACTTAAACATAATGCAGATGTTTTTAAATAGTAAAGTCTCCTTACTAACTTCCACATTTCAGAGTGGTGTACAGGTAGCATTCTTAAATGATGAAAAGTACTTTGGCACACTTTTCTTGAAAGACAAACCAGTGACTGGCCCTACAACTTAGTATATTTTTTTATTTTACATGGATCTAGTCCTTGTAACATCTTAATCTTCTGTTTAACACTCTTCTTTGCATATTGTCATAAACACATTTAAAAGATGTCAATAGATTCCTGTTGAATATTGCAAATACTGCTACAATATAGCCTTATAGCCCACCGTAAAGGGCTATACCAGCTAATAAATGCCCTCTCCAGCGATAAAGGCCCAAGCTGAAGGCGAGGGCCTTTAACAAGGGAGAGGGACTTTAATAGCCGGTATAGCCAAGCTATGAAGGGCTATAAGGCTATGTACCGACCAGATTTTCGGACCAGATGGAATCAGCTCCTAGGAGCCCCTCTAACCCAGCCGGAACGTAATCACCTCCCTCCTTAGAACGTATTTACAATGGGTATGGATATATGTATGTACATCTCGTACCTTAGGATGGGGAAAATAGCAATAAACATGCATTGGTTTTCTACAATATCCTATTCACACCTATTAGTCTCGCGGCCACTTAGGCCCAGACTGGTCTACCCTAGGGCAGGTCTGATAATGTACCATTACGCACTGATCACCATCAGTGTTCACTCGACACGCAATCCGGCGCGCCTACACGCATGGGCCTGCAGTCCCAGTGCTCTCACTTATACCCGGTCTACAATCCGGCAGACCTACACACCTCTCTATCTTAGGTGCTCTCACTTACACACGGCCCGCAATCCGGCAGGCCTCCACACCGTCTCCTTCCGGTGCTCTCACTTACACACGGTCCGCAATCCGGCAGACCTCCACACCATCTATCTTAGGTGCTCTCACTAACGCCGTGTACCAACGACGATCACTTTCCTATGAACTCTTAGGGATGAAGTCTTTTGTTATTTATTCGGGGTAGAACTACGATAATAGAGATTGGTATGGCTTTCCAAATTATAATATGTACCTTCTGCTCTTGGCATCAAATGTTCCCTTGCTTCCTATTTGCTCAGTCACTCCTTACCTGATCAGGATTCGCATCCGTTCATGCAAACAATGTCTGACTAGAAGACCAGGTTACCCCGATTGAACAAGAATACAAGGCACATGTCGGTTCACTAAGAACTGGGGTGTTTTATTACAATAAAAATAAACACAATACTACACAATGTATATGCTGCAAAGAAAAGTAAAGGTTAGAACGCGCGCTTAACAAGGAAAGGGCAGAGATCACCTGGTTAATATGAAGTCGGGGCTCGGCAGTCATCTAGGTTCTCGTCTCGTCTCTGTGTCTTGGCTCGTCTCGGAATAACACCTCAGCAGTCACGGGTACACGTCTGCACCGCTATGCTCAACCTCCTCTGCTTCCCTCCAAGTCACTGGAACCTTGCTCGCTAGTAGCTACCATCTCTCTCTCTCTGTCTCTGTGCGCTCCGCGCTATTTCTCCTTCAGTCTTTCTCAGAGAGTCTCGGTTTTGGAATCTTTCTCGGACTTCAAAATGGCGATTGTCTGCCTTGAAAGTAATTAATGGCTTAGATGCTAACGGCTAGCTGCCGCCTACAGACTGACTGACTCATTGCCTAACACTTTCGCTAATATCAAAGCCTGTCCCTCCATGGAAAGTTACGGCCAGTAACCTGCCGCCCACCAAATTCTTGTACCTCCCCGTACCAAGGGCACGTTCCCAGCCGGCCAGCCTGGAGTTGTGTCTTCGGAGTGGAGAAAAATACAGTCTTTCGATAAGGGCCAGCCTGAACCGGTTCTCTCCAAGCGAACAACACCTTGAAACCAAAACATTACACTTGACCTAGAAAGCCTCTCAAGCTACCAGGCAGAGAGCAAGATGGAGTCTGTCCCGTTTACGGCCTACAAGGCCCAAAATACGCATAACTCCATGGAAGATATACTAACACTCTTGCAAAAGGATGGATCATCACTAACACTTATATATCTATCCCCTAGCTTAAGTTTATAAGCCCTGATCTAAAGAAAAGAGTACGAAAATGCACTACTGTGCCTCATGGATAGGTCCTACTTATAGTCCTAATCCCTATACTGCAAGGGTAATAGGCTGGAGTCATCTTCCATCATCCTCCCTCTTAAAGAGGGTCGAAAAAGTCGGCTATTACACTTCACCCTTGACTCCAGTCTATTAGCCATGTCCTATATAGAACTAACATCAGTGGAAGAATAATAAGAAACAAAATTAACAGACCTATTCTTTCTACCAAATCTGTAAAACTGCAATAGAGAAGGAATGCACTGAATAAAGCAGCAAATGGCTACCAAAATACAAATAGAAATAATAACACCCCCTAAAATCTGTTGTAAAGAATGTAAGTCAGGTAACCAATTAAAGAGCCAGTAGAACCAGCCCTGGTCGATGTGTTTCCTAACTTCTGCAGTTAAGTCGTGAAGTTTGTCAATATGGGCCTGAATCGATTTAGAATGGTCAGAAAGGTTAAAACAACAAAGACCCTCAAAGTCAGAACAGTCATGTCCATGTTTCAACAGGAGATAATCAATCGCAGCGCGGTTTTGCAAAATAGCTCGACGTTCACCCAGGGCATCTAAAAACTGGTCAGATAATACAGTAGAAGTCTGATTAATGGATTTAACCATCCAGCAAGCCATCTTGCCAATCGTTTTAGCATTGTAAACGGCTAACGCCGGGAAACCAATAATAGAAATAGCTAAACTAAGATATTCAGATTTAGAATAATGATGTATAGAGGAATCACAGTCTTCATGTAATGACATAGAGTCTCGTACTACACGGGAATGGGAACCAGGGTGCGATGAAAACATTAACAAGCTTAATCTAGTGATAGCGCATGGACTTCCAAAAATATTAGCGGGAATATAGGGCCAGGAGGAATTCCCGCAAGAGAACAGCCATCCAGAGGGCAGCAACATTGCACGGTAATAACTAGGAGCAACTAATAAACGTTTACATGTCATATTGTTTTTAACGGAAATACATGAACTTGGAAGTCTTTGTAAGCACAATAATCGTTGATGAGCTGAAAAAGAAGTGGCAGCCTGCAACTTCAATTTTATACATTCTGAGTTGGCCTTGGGATCACATGTCAAAATGAAACATAAATCACCGTGCGTGATATTATAAGTGGTAATTTGGGAATGAATCGGGGGAATAGAGTCAGATAGGACAGTACACAAAGGGCAAAATTCATGCGCCGCAAAATCGCCCAGAATAATATTGGGTCGGGCACTGGAAATATTGAAAATGTGCTGCAACGTTTCAGTAGAGGCAGGGACAGCAACCAAGCAGGTCGCTAGGATATCGGTCACAGACCTCATGGGAGTGAGGCAAAAATGCGGAGAGTTAGTGACCCGTTTAGCAAGGGTGATCCAAAAGTTTGACGAAGAATCCCACGCAGCGAAGGAACGAGGAACTCGGGTTCTCCAATCAACCGAAGTCGGTGGGTTCTCTCCTCTCCCGGCGTAGCAGACCAAAAGGAGTCCAACGCCGGCACATCCCGCAGCAGCAGTCCAGAGAATGATCTGAAAGAATACAAAGACAGGCCTTAATCATTCTCGTAAGTAACATTTGTCAGCTGGGACAGCTTCCCAGCTATCTTTCCCTGTCCTCATCACCAAAACGGTGTTGTCATGACCGGTTGCAATAACTTCAGCCTGTTCAGGGGGATGTTTAGGCGATTGCACCCATATTTTAGCACCAGGAATATCGGTCGATCCGAAGCCTTTTTGGCCTCGCACTGTTAGCAAAGTCGGGGCAGTGCCTTTCTTAATCTCACCACTGAAGACAGGCATAATCAGTAACTGAGCAACATGGTCAGATTTTTTAATTGGCAAATCAATCTCACTGCTATTAAGCAAGAGAACTTTAATCTCTCCCTGATAATCACTGTCAATCACTCCTCCGAGAACTTGAATACCTTTCAAGGCAAGACCTGATCTAGGGGCAATCAGTCCAAAGCTACCGGCAGGTATACAGACACCCACGCCGGTTTCAACAATGATTCGGTCTCTTCCTTTCAAATTTGCATCATTCATAGCATGCAGGTCCAAGCCTGCGGAACCTGGGGTCGCTCTGCATGGAGCCAAAGCTCCGGGGGTAATTTCCCAGTACATAACAGTATTGGACATAGAATTGGGCTTTGCATCAACAGTTGGAGGAAACAAACGCATTAAAGGGGATTCAGCATGCAACAAAGGGCGATTATTCAATATCAACAATGCCTGGAGCAAAAAATCTCTCCAGTTTTTGTAATGTTCATCAGTCAATTTACGCATTTGTTCTTTTAGCAAACCATTCATCCTTTCAATGAGGCCCGAGGCCTGCGGATAATATGGAATATGAAAAATCCATTCAATGTTATTTTCCACACAGAATTCCTGCACCAATCTTCCACGAAAATGGGATGCGTTATCAGATTGAATTTGGAATGGAACACCATAATACAAAATAAGCAATTCCAGAGTCTTAATGGTATTCACTTGGGTAGCTTGTTTGCAAAGGAAAGCGACCAATAGGCCACTATAAGTATCAACAGCTGTGCAAACATACTGGCAATTTTTGCTCATAGGGAGCGGGCCAATATAATCAATCTGCCAAATTTGAGCGGGCAATTTTCCTCGATGTAAATGGCCTTTAACGATATGGGGCACTGTTCTTTTTCTAGCATGCTGACAGATAGGACAATGCAGAATGACATCTTTAATCAAATTCAAAGGAATATGAATTCCTAGGTCAGAAGCCCACCTGCTAGTGGCTCTTTCTCCAAAATGTCCCGCTTTTTGGTGGGCCCATTTCGCCAATCCCACCAAATCAGAATCCTGCATGTCCACCACTGCCTCAGAAATTTTAGACTTTTCATCTGCAATGTTATGAAAGAATTTGTCAAGGGAGTATGAGCATCCACATGAAAGATTGTAACAGTACTCTGTGGGAGTAATTCCCAAATTTCTTGCCATAATTCTTTTCCCCACAGTTCCTTTGAATGCAATTCCCAATTATGAGAATGCCAAGTTGGTAACCATATCGCCAGTCCATTAGCAGTGGACCAGGAATCAGTGAAAATATGACATGTGCCAGGTAGTTCTTGTTTCAAAACTTGGTAAACTGCATACAATTCAGCATATTGACTACTCTTGCCATCACCAGTTGTACTCAATAATTTTTGCGTGATCGGATTAAAGGACACTGCCTTCCAATGCCGTTTTTCACCAATGAACTTCGCTGAACCATCTGTAAACCAGACATGTTTTCTGTCCTCCGCGGACAAATCATCAAATGGCTTACCCCACCTGACAGGAGATTCTTGGACCACAGGCACAGAAAAATAATTTCCAGTCTCATTCGAGGGCGCCTGCGCCACTCGTTCATGCAACACAGCCACACCTTTCGGACCCACACGCGCTGTGTCCTGAATGTACCATTTCCATTTAATCACGCTCGCCTCTTGAGCATGTCCAATTCGATGGGATTTCGGCGAACTCAAAACCCACTGCATGATAGGAATTTCAGGTCTCAAAATCACAGTATGACCCAACGTCAATTGCTCGGTATCCACCAGAGCCCAATAACATGCAAGCAGTTGTTTTTCAAAAGTTGTATAACGCTCACCAGCCTCAGGTAACTTTTTGGTCCAAAAACCTAATGGCACTTTCTGTCTGCCTTGCTTTTGCCATAGACTCCAATTGGCATACAGACCATCCACAGAAACATTCAAATCAACATCACCCTCGCCCACAGGCCACAAATCCAAGGCATATTGAATTGCTTCTTTCGCGAAAGTAAAAGCATTTTGTTGTGGTTCACCCCATTCAAACGCATTCTTTTTACGGGTGACTCGATACAATGGAGCTAAAATCTGACTCAAATGGGGAATATGCTGACGCCAAAAACCAAACAGGCCAATAAAACTTTGAGCCTCTTTTCTGTTCCTCGGAACAGCAAAATCCAAAATTTTTCGCCTCACCTGCGGGATCACTTCTCTGTGACCTTCATGCCAATTAATTCCTAAAAATGTAACATTTTGGGAAGGGCCCTGCAATTTATCGGCATTGATTTCCCAACCTTTAGCACGTAAACAATCAAGAATCTGATCTAAATGGGACTGGACTTGGTCTTGCGTTTCACCTTGAATCAAAATGTCATCAATATAGTGAGAAACCTGAATCTGGGGATGAACGGGCACTTCAGATAAATGTTCCGCCACCAGCCGGTGACAGATCGTAGACTATGTACATAACCTTGAGGAAGACTCCTAAACGTCATTTGACGTCCATGCAAGGTAAAACTGAATTGTTCCTGACACTCGGGGGCAATCGGGATTGAAAAGAAAGCATTAGCAATATCAATGGATGCATACCATGTACCCGGATGCTTCTGAATTCTCTGAATCAAAGTAACCATGTCTGGCACTGCAACAGCTAAACGTGGAGTGTATTTGTTCAATTCTCGATAATCAACAGTCATGCGCCAAGAATTATCACTTTTGCGCACAGGCCACATGGGATTATTCCAAGCAGAAGTGATTGGAGTTATAACTCCTGCATCACCCAAATCCTGAATAGTGGCACTAATCTCCTCATGACCACCTGGAATACGGTATTGCTTCTGAGAAACCACTTTCGTAGCTTGGGGAATTTTAACGGGGGGCATTTGCAAACGACCAACCCGTACGGGTCTGGACGAAATGTAATGTTTCGTTCCAAATTGATAGCAACCATCATCCAAATGCAAAGTAATTCCTTTCAAAATGTCAATTCCAATTATGTATTCCAGGAGTGGCACAACTAACACAGAATATTCTTTACGGGGAATTCTGCCAATTTTCATCTCAAGCGCTGTTTGCACAGCGGGGGTTTCTTTACCACCTAAACCAGTAATTGTAAAAAACTGTCCTTTAAATTTTTTCGATTTACCATGAATTAAAGTGGCCTCCGCCCCAGTATCTACCAATGCTCGGGCCCTTTGGATATTACGATGTTTCCAAAAAATGTCAATATCTACATAGGGTCTATTGTCTTTGTGAGCCCACCTGCGTACCGGCGCTTGACCTATTTCCTAGTCATTTTTACCATGGTCAGTCAACCAGGACAAATCAGGATAAATGTTTTCAACTTTCTTTGGGATCAGAATATCTTGTTCATATCCATCTCTATTACGAAATGGATTATTGTCATGTTCAAAGAATTGAGAATTTTGGTCAGAAAGCTTGTGACGATCCTCCCGTCGTCTAATATCAGGGGAATAACTCCTCTCATCTCTGCGTCTATTAGAGACACGATCATCTCTTACCCTGTCTCTTTCTCCCTCTCTCACCCTTGTATTATCACGGCGGGGGGAAACATCATGTTCATAGCGCCTGTCATCACGGCGATCAGCATCCACACGACGCCTCTCATCATCACTGTCATCGGACCCACGATCACAATCATTCTTTCGTACACGACAGGCACCCTCCTTCCGATCTAAACCACGCTTACGAAACATATCCCACAAGCGATTATTAGGTTCACCGTCAATGTCCTCCCTCTTCACACCATCAGCCAAAAGTGCAAGAAACATATCACGTCTAGAGAATTTGTAATCCCCAGCGGTACGACCCTCGGGTCGAGATTGCCTCTCAGGTTTAAACCATTCACCCAACTCACCAAGCTGACGAACAGATTCAAGCACCGCAGACAAAGGATTGCCAGTTTGATTGATCAACAAAGTCATCATAACCTGCTTATAAGCAACAGGCGAAGAACGGATAATGCAATTACGCACGGAAGATGTTAAAAGACCATCCAACAATCTGTCAGAAGTACTGAGAAAAATCGCAGTTTTCATCACTTCCTCTTTCAAACGTTGCGACGCATCGCGTAAAGTATACCATGGCTTGTCATTGACAGGCCAATCAGATTCAGTAGGGTATTTATGGTTACAGCCATCATTCGCAAGCTGGAGTAAACTAATTTGGCCAGCACCATTATAATTTCGAAAATGATCTTGTACAGTAGAATCGGAACTCAAAGAGCAAAAACGTAAACAATCACCAGCATCAAGCATAATACCGGCAGCACCCAGTTCATAAAGGCGCACCATCCAAGTAAGCAGAGTCTCACCGGGCCATTGTCGAAATCGTTGTAAAATGTCACTAACCTCCTGTTGAGTAAAATCTTCACTACTATCCAAATGAATACCATTCGGCATACCAGGAGCCTGTTGTAATTTGCGTCGAAACACAGGGTGAGCAGAAACCTCCGGAAGAGCCTCCGAGGAAGCCCGATCCTTAGATTTAGAGGAACAATCAGGGCGTGATACGTCATCAGAATGGGTAGAGCGACCACGGTCGCCAGAAATGTCGTCTTTGTCACAAGAAGCAGATTTACAATCACGTCCGGAGCGA
The DNA here is from genome assembly GCF_964263255.1 of Lissotriton vulgaris. Taxonomy (NCBI): domain Eukaryota; kingdom Metazoa; phylum Chordata; class Amphibia; order Caudata; family Salamandridae; genus Lissotriton; species Lissotriton vulgaris. Next base: position 454,068,448 of record NC_141696.1, on the reverse strand, counting down.
GAAGACTCGCGCTTGTCACCCTCCTCAGCCGAGGAGCCAGAATCATTCGAATCCCAGATATTACCATCCCACTCGTCGGGGTTCCAATCCAGTCCGGCTTTCGCCATGACCAGACGCACTTTCCGTGTAGACACACGACCACGACGGTGTCTGTATTTATATTTCGCAATGCGTACTGCAGCCCTTTCGGCTATAGTTTGGTAAGTCTCAAGTTTGTCGGCAAGCAACTTATTTTGACATCGCAAAAGAGTGTGTGCATTCTGCACTTCAACAAACTTCTCTTCCATATCAACAAACCGCTTCTGCAATTTAGTGAACCTCATGAAGCATTCTGTATGCAGTCAGCACAATCCCACCTCTGCGTCCTAAAATAGGAAGCTCATCACCCTTCACTACTGGCGCCTTTTGCAAGCAAGAAACCACATCAGCGGGCTCCGCCTGCTCCAAACAAGAAGTCCAATTCTCACTCAAACCAGTAGAATCGGACCACTCAGGGGCCAAAGCTTCATAAGGCGTTGATTCCCAGCCGGGAATATCCATAGGCAACTTAAAGGTAGATTTCGATTTTTTCGAAAACATAATAACACACAAAAAATATATACAAAATTATAAACAAAATAAAAACATACGAGCCGAGCGCAAATAAACAAGATGAAAACAATACAGCGCACACAGGCTTCGTAAACAGTTCGTGACGCCAGATGTACCGACCAGATTTTCGGACCAGATGGAATCAACTCCTAGGAGCCCCTCTAACCCAGCCGGAACTTAATCACCTCCCTCCTTAGAACGTATTTACAATGGGTATGGATATATGTATGTACATCTCGTACCTAAGGATGGGGAAAATAGCAATAAACATGCATTGGTTTTCTACAATATCCTATTCACACCTATTAGTCTCGCGGCCACTTAGGCCCAGACTGGTCTACCCTAGGGCAGGTCTGATAATGTACCATTACGCACTGATCACCATCAGTGTTCACTCGACACGCAATCCGGCGCGCCTACACACATGGGCCTGCAGTCCCAGTGCTCTCACTTATACCCGGTCTACAATCCGGCAGACCTACACACCTCTCTATCTTAGGTGCTATCACTTACACACGGCCCGCAATCCGGCAGGCCTCCACACCGTCTCCTTCCGGTGCTCTCACTTACACACGGTCCGCAATCCGGCAGACCTCCACACCATCTATCTTAGGTGCTCTCACTAACGCCGTGTACCAACGACGATCACTTTTCTATGAACTCTTAGGGATGAAGTCTTTTGTTATTTATTCGGGGTAGAACTACGATACTAGAGATTGGTATGGCTTTCCAAATTATAATATGTACCTTCTGCTCTTGGCATCAAATGTTCCCTTGCTTCCTATTTGCTCAGTCACTCCTTACCTGATCGGGATTCGCATCCGTTCATGCAAACAATGTCTGACTAGAAGACCAGGTTACCCCGATTGAACAAGAATACAAGGCACATGTCGGTTCACTAAGAACTGGGGTGTTTTATTACAATAAAAACAAACACAATACTACACAATGTATATGCTGCAAAGAAAAGTAAAGGTTAGAACGCGCGCTTAACAAGGAAAGGGCAGAGACCACCTGGTTAATATGAAGTCGGGGCTCGGCAGTCATCTAGGTTCTCGTCTCGTCTCTGTGTCTTGGCTCGTCTCGGAATCACACCTCAGCAGTCACGGGTACACGTCTGCACCGCTATGCTCAACCTCCTCTGCTTCACTCCAAGTCACTGGAACCTTGCTCGCTAGTAGCTACCGTCTCTCTCTCTCTCTGTCTCTGTGCGCTCCGCGCTATTTCTCCTTCAGTCTTTCTCAGAGAGTCTCGGTTTTGGAATCTTTCTCGGACTTCAAAATGGCGATTGTCTGCCTTGAAAGTAATTAATGTCTTAGATGCTAACGGCTAGCTGCCGCCTACAGACTGACTGACTCATTGCCTAACACTTTCGCTAATATCAAAGCCTGTCCCTACATGGAAAGTTACGGCCAGTAACCTGCCGCCCACCAAATTCTTGTACCTCCCCGTACCAAGGGCACGTTCCCAGCCGGCCGGCCTGGAGTTGTGTCTTCGGAGTGGAGAAAAATACAGTCTTTCGATAAGGGCCAGCCTGAACCGGTTCTCTCCAAGCGAACAACACCTTGAAACTAAAACATTACACTTGACCTAGAAAGCCTCTCAAGCTACCAGGCAGAGAGCAAGATGGAGTCTGTCCCGTTTACGGCCTACAAGGCCCAAAATACACATAACTCCATGGAAGATATACTAACACTCTTGCAAAAGGATGGATCATCACTAACACTTATATATCTATCCCCTAGCTTAAGTTTATAAGCCCTGATCTAAAGAAAAGGGTACGAAAATGCACTACTGTGCCTCATGGATAGGTCCTACTTATAGTCCTAATCCCTATACTGCAAGGGTAATAGGCTGGAGTCATCTTCCATCATCCTCCCTCTTAAAGAGGGTCGAAAAAGTCGGAAATTACAGGCTATTAGAACATTCTGCCACTAGAGGGCAGAATGTTCTAACAAAAAGAAACAAAGCCTTATGGGAGCGTGAGTGGATTGGAATCCCCTCAGGCTCCCTGATGCCTTTGTTCATACCCAGAACTGTGAACAAAGAAAGATTGGAATGTTGGAGCTCCAGGCTTATACCAGCCATTAAAAGCCTGGAGCACTCCATTGTTTTCAATGGAGCTACCAACATTCCAATGTTCCAATCCCACCTATATACAGGAGCTTGTGTATGCCTCCCTTGAACTTCTTCAGCTATTTCTTCTTCCACATTCCTAGGAACATTTTTTTCATTTGTAATGGGAGAGCATCTTTCACCTCATAACATCGATGAGTAATATAAACTGCATGTACTAATGTGTTCTCTTTAAGATACCTTTCTTCATTGAAGAAAGGCTCGGTACTAGAAGACTGCTTCCATTCACCAATGAATGTTTTACAAAAATTACTTCTGTTAACAAGTATTTTTCTTTTGCTTTTCTCCTTCATAAATACCATTGTTTTATCCAATGTTCTCATTCTCTTAAATATTAATATAAATCATTTTCGATGCAATTCAAACATTCTATCTACTATGCTTTAAATCTGTTGCTTTTTCTTATAAGCTGCTGATCTTCTTTCATATTTTTTTATTTTGTAATACATTTTGAAATACTCTACTTCTAAACATTCTTCTTCTTGCACTCGTTCTGCCTTCTTTAGAGATACATTGTCTTTTTAAATAATTTGAAGTTCTTTCAGCAGACAAACTATGTTTTGTTTCTCATTTGTTGCTAAAATTTTCGTTTTCTTTTCAACATTTTCCACGTTTCAATCTTTGTAAAAGGGTTCTGAAAAACTGTTTAATTCTCTTACCTGAAGATTCTTGTTCCTGTATAACCTTGTGTGCATCATCTAATTTCTTCTTTTCCCTCTTCTTTAAGTAGTACTGTTTTCTTTGTTCTCTTTTTTTTGTTTTCATGTTTTCATGCCATCTTCAATAATTTTTCAAATAAAGTAAATATCTAAAAAACAAAGAACAGTTTCAATAGATTGTTACATCAAATAATAATATTAAATTAATTACATTTTATTATTCATAATATTCAATAAACAGTTGCATACAATTACATTGCCTCCTTTACAAATAAACATGTGGGATATCTAAGTATGCACATTAGCAAAGGTGTAAATGGTTGAAATTCTGGTAGAATACGTTTATAAATTACTGTACATGTAGGAGAGTAGGGTCTGCTTCCTATGGTTACCCCCACTTTTATCTGTGATTCACTGGTTTTTCGACTTTAGTATGGCTGTGGCCCTGCTAATCAGGCCCAGAGCCTAGCTGTACTCTCTTGAAATTGATACCATGTATTTAGGTACATACCAGATTGTTTACTGGGTCACCCTTGTGAGCCCCTGTATATGGTACCTTAGGTACCCAGGACATAAGTGTACCCTAGGCCTACCAGGGGATGCAGTATGGATTGTGCCACCCCTGGTTATCCTTCCAAACTAACATCACAGGTCTGTACTTACAGCCTGGGTAAGGTGGTGTAAACACCCCTTACTTAGATATAGTATATCTATATCTACCTTTTATAATAGACACATAGTAACCTATAAGTCACTTCTATGGCAGGCCTTGACAATCCTGGAGGCAGAGTGCTTGGTTTTGTGTGAGAAAGTGCCCTAGCATGAGCTGAGCCCCTCTGAAGCTTTCAGGAACCATCTTATACTCTTAAGTGCATTATAATCCTCACGGTTAATGCTAACTTTAGCTTGGCTTCATCGAAACATGTTGTGTAAGGTGTCAAACATTTTGGAATACTACTCCCCCTGCCAGCCCCAGCATCACAAAATGGATGCTGCTGCCACAGAAACTAGTCTGCCCTCCTGCTGCTGGATGAAACTCCGGCAGGGGAGGCCTGGACAATAGGTTTCTTGTCCAGGGAGGTCTCCCCAGACAGGCTTTAGTGTATTGGGGTAGGCAGGGTTGCATTCAGTTAATGCTTTTCAGACACTGCCTGGGGCACACAAGGTGCTCCATGTATTTCCCAGTTCAAACCAGTTGCTGGGGCACTCAGCCCCAGCTCTGGTGTGAAACTTGACAAAGGGGAAGGGGTGTAACCACCCCCTCCCCAGGTCCATCCATAGGAGGGATCTTAGAGTTAGTCCAACCCCTAAACTTAAAATAAGTATAGAACCCCAGTCCCTAGGACTTTAGATTACCCTAGACGAAACTCTGCAACATATATCTTGGACATTCGACATTCCATATCGACTGGAAGATGGAAGAAATCTCCCTTGTGGAAGAATCTGCGACACAGGACAAAGACTTCCAGACATCACTGACGCTTACCAGCGCTCCCAGCAAAGCTGAGACCTGTGGCGGACAGTAGAGAGATGGGACCGGAACTCCTGGACATCTTGCATTTCTGCTACTGAACCTACTTCCTGAGGTATCCCAAAGTTGTGCATTGGGTGCTTGAAGCACCAGACCCAAGCACCTTTTGCAACGAAGCTCAGAGGCCCACACTCCACGAGTGTCCCGTGGGCCCGCTTTGTGTATTTCAGCTTGATGCATCTTTGTGGTTCCTAGTCTATTGGCTAGTGATCCCCCAAGAAGACCAATCTTTGATTTACCTTGCTTTCCTGGTTGCTCCAGGCTTGCTCCAACTTCTCCCCAAAAGAGAAGTTTCTCCGATCTTGCTTGTCTGTACCGAAGCCCATTTTGACAGCCTGCGTGGATTGTGTTTGCCAAGGCTTCTTGGGGCCAATCTGAATACCAATGCCATAGTCAACTAGATCCTTTGTGAGGCAGCTCGAATCCAGCTCCTGGTTGTCATCCACACTTCCTGGTCTCTGTGGCTGAAGAGACAAGTTTCACCTTTTCACCTGAAATCACCCAACATCGGCTGGCACCATCCTATCGCCATCCCAGTTACTGGCTAGTGACCCAGACTCTGTCTCCTCTGCTTTTGGGTTCTTCACATCTCTGATCCACCCTTGGATCCATCCGGACACTTTTCCTCTGGTCACCTGCAGCACTTCTTTGCTGCTCTCCATTGGAATCGATGACGAAACCCAACACCAAAAGACACCTATGCACCCAGCTACGCTGGGTGAGGTAACACGAGTACTCCAGTGCTCCTATGGGTATCCTAGTCTAAAAGGGTTCCATCATAGTTCACCTAGAAGTACCCTTAGACTGTAACTTTGCAATCTGTTTGTTCATAATAGAGAGTCAATGGGAACCCGGGGCTGTGTTTAGACACTGCACGCGTCTCCCGACGGCCTCCTATTTCCTAACCTTTGGTGGTTCTAGGCAGCCCCAGTGATTCCACAGGCCCTAGGCCTGCTTTCTAACTCTCATGCGGTTCTTATACCACTATTTTAGTATATGGTTTGTGAGGCTCCTAAGGCAAAACTTATACTGTGTATGTTATCGTATGCTAATTAAGTTCCTTGTATTGTACTTTTACCTCTGATCTCATAAAGAGTGCAGAGGGGTTGTGTAAATACATATATATTTGATATATACCTTGCGTGGTGTGCTTTCATTTGATCATTCAAGAGATTATAATTGGTAAAACAACTTGCTTAACTCGTCTCCAAGTCTTAGCCTGAAGGCTGCCCTGCACATCTACCACTAGGATAGCTTTCTATAAGGTTGACTTTATAACCTACCATCAATAAGGGTCGTTTGGACTGGTGGAAGGTACCCACTAGAATAGTGGACATAATATACCAGGCCAACTTCTCACAGTACACTTTTATTTTCTACATTGCGTGCAAGAAGATGTATGCATAACTTTTTGCTCATTATACAAGGCAGGCAGATGTTTTACTCTGCATTCCAGGGCTTCTGTGATGCCTTTCTAGGTAAATGATTTAGACTTCAGTGACTGAATGCTGAAGTAGGACTGAGTATAGAAAAATAGGGTTCGTGAGGAGCACTCCGTCATTTTTGATCAAGTTATTCTACTACTCAAATGGTGCTACGATTAATCAGGGTAGTCACTCCTGTGGAATATGAAGTGGTTATGATGGGTTTTTAGACCCACCTAATCGTGCACTGTTCACTTGGTGCTCCGCACCTTAAACTGTTTGCATACTAATGACACTCTTAGTATTGTGCATCTATTGTTGCTTTTATTTTTTGTTATTGCATCTTTTTATATCAAGAAACTCTCTTGTTTGTTATTTTCATTATTCATAACAAAAACATTTGTTTCATTTTCATTTGTGCAAACATTGTTACATTTTTACATTTTTACATTTTCAATTCTTTGACATAACATATATATATCCATTCAATAATCATGTATTTACAAGTGAGCCCAATGCATTTCGGCACCTCTATGGTGCCTTCATCAGGGGCGACTCTGCTGTCTATGATAGTCGTTGTATATGTGTAATCGCCTCAATCAATCTTACTCTGTGTGGATCACTGATATGCTTAATCTGAGCTCTCTTATCTTCACCAATATTATTAATCTGATATGCCAAAAATTCACTCCGTATCGACAAAACCGCAGCCCTTTGCTCGCCGTGTTTTTGTAGGACTGAGAACATTTGTAATGCTGTATGTTAACCTACATAGTTTTTAAGTTAGGGTCATCAGCCACATAGCACATGTCAAAATGCATGTAGAAGTAAAGGCGTAGCTAAATCAAGACAGCACAGAAATATTCAAACTTGACAGAGTGCACTTTCCGGTTAAACCATACCCCGAAATGTATACAGCCTACTTCAAGTGTACCTTTCCAGAGACTCATATGAACTAGCATATACAATTATCCATCTGCCAAGATGTTTTAAACCTCACTTCTCTGTCGCAGCTTCATTATTCACTTGCAGCTCACAATAGAAGCCTTTACATACTAATATTCCTCTGCTGCACACCACATGCTCTCCAAATTTATGTAGAAGTATTGAACTCTGTATTGAAGTGCTACTTTGATCAGTATCTAAGTAACCCATCCAGGCTTCTACAACTGAATGCTGAACTAGCTCAAACAAAATGTGTGCAGAGGTTTGTTAAACTGCATACTTTTAACCTTATTTCATGTATATATGATGGTACAATGCAAATTATTACAACACATGTACCATTGTAATGCCTGCATTGTAATGGATGTTTCTAACATTGAGAGTTATATGAACTGGGATACAGGTTAATACATCTGCCAACTTGTTTTAAACCTCAGTCTCCTCTACTACTTTGATTACAGACTCAGGAACCACACATATTAGCATGCACAACCTATTTCAATCTTCATTTCAGTACAATTATACAGACTACAATACAGGTTTCTATATTTGGTAACATATTTGAAACCTCACATCTCTCTAATGCTTCTCAAGGTTTATAAATACTGCATCTCAAAGTAAAAAACACCATTACAAACACTGAAGCACTCCTACACAATACATAACACACCTTACACATTTGTAACCAACCCACCTCTGAAATACTATTTCAGAATATGAAAATATCAGAAACTCCTAAATACTTTTATTTCCCACACAATAAATGTAATGCACCACTCTCAACAAGGTAAAACCAGTCATTTCAACCTTCATTTCCAAACTCTTCTTATGTCTGGGATTACCTGGGTTACAGCTTTGTTGAGTGCAACTCCTGCCCTTAGTTTTTTGAACAAGTCTTCCACTATCTAATCTCTACCTTTCCTATAGCTCAAAGTGATTTTACAGATAAACTATCTATAGTGTTGTCAGGGAAATAGGTGCCGCAAGCCCACAATGTTAATCTTAGATTATTATGGCAAGGTTAAGTGCTAGCTCAAACCTGGAGTATTCCCAACTTAATCTCAACTGGTATGGTGCTCCAAGGGGAAGCTCACGGCCACAAGCACTCTCAACTCAATGAGGAAACCTCAATAATGTTAGATAAGTGCAACCCCTGAGAGGCCAATCTTTTCAAAATATTAGTATAAGAGTCCAGACAGGGTTTCTTTATTTTTTATTTTTTCTCTTCTTCACATTTCATTTGATGTTCTTAACATAGTTTGCAGTCAATCAGATAACTTCTGTAGCCAACACGTGTTTTGTCAGCTTGTCAGTTAGGTACATAATCATCTGACTTCATCCGGGCTACAAGATAAACAGAATTCAACAACTTAAAATAATGTCCATGAAGCAGTAATCCCACCACCGACAAAAACCCACAGGTGTTTGGCATAATGATCCATGCGTCTATACCACACTGATCAATGTGTAACTTGTTTGTGACCACACCCTTCAGTATATTAGTGTTAGTCAGATAATGTGCCCATATTTGTATTTAGTACTATCTCTGGACCTCCATACTCTATGGGGTAGGTGAAATTAGGGAGTATGATGAGGTCCAAATTTAGACTCAGCAATGGTCACCATCATAGCCAATTGATATATTGAAATCACATGTGACCAATCATAATGCCAATCAATAAATTGTATGATAATAATGTAGACATGTCTTAATTCATGTCTTAATTCGGTATTTCGCCTTGGTGCTACCTTAAAACACAGATATAATATTTACAAGTCATCACACCTGATCACCTGTTGTCATCTCAAGAAATCTAAATCACATAGTTGTGAGTAAAAGATCGCAAATTCTTCCGTAAATCTGTTTTGCAAAAATGTATAGAAAAGTTCAGACTTTACCATAATGCAAAGAAAACACAAAGAGATGATGGCCAAGCTCTGAAACTTTTCAGACACTCACCCCCAGTCACAGATCTGGGTTGAATCCATCATCATTCTTTAGCTCACTTCAACAACGCAGTTCAGACCCAGCTATATGCAAATCAGTCTTGACCCTGTGACTCATGGGAACTGGCCAGCCCAAACTGCCAAGCCAGGTCTTCCCTGAACAGGAAACAAGCATCCTGCGACTGGCTCCTGGGTAACACCATCCATCAGCCAGGCTAGCTTGAATCCAGTAATAAAGTGAGCAAGGGACCCACGTCCGTGCATACCCTTCCAACTAAAAGAGAACGAAGCAAACACAAGGAGAAGATGGACGGAGGGCTGACACTTTTCAGACACAAAATCCCAGTCACAGATCTAGGTTGAATCCATCATCATTCCTTAGCTCACTTTGTCACCTCCGTTCAGACCGAGCTATATGCAAATCAGTCTAAACCCTGTGCCTCATGGGGACAGTCCAGCCTGAACTGCCAAGCCATGTCTTCCCTGAACCAGAAACAAGCATCCTGGGACCGGTTTCTGAGTAACACCCTTCATCAGCCAGGCTAGCTTGAATCCAGTGGCAAAGTGAGCAAGGGACCCACGTCTGGGCATTCCCTGCCAAATAAGGGCAAACAAAGCAAACACAAGGAGATGATGGACAAAGCGCTGAAAATGTTCTGACACTTACCCCCTGTCACAGATCTGGGTTGAATCCATCATTATTCTTTAGCTCACTTCGCCACCTCAGTTCAGACCCAGCTATATACAAATCAATCTTGGCCCTGTCCCTCATGGGAACCGTCGAGCCTGAACTGCCAAGCCAGGTCTTCCCTGATCTGGAAACAAGCATCCTGGGACTGGATTCTGGGTAACACCCTTCCTCAGCCTGGCTAGCTTGAATCCAGTGGCAAAGTGAGCAAGGGACCCATGTCTGGGCATACCCTGCCAACTAAGGGCGATCAAAGCAAACACAAGGAGTTGATGGACGGAGCCCTGAAACTTTTCAGACACTCACCCCTGGTGTCCAGTATAGCCGAGTACACAGTATAAAGTAGCTTCCCACCTATATTACACTTATATTCAGTTCCTCATGTCACTTGGTCTGGTAAGTTCTGTATACCAGGAAAACAATTGTCTAGAAACAGAGACAAATAGATGGTAAATATCTGTTTTAACTGCTATTTGCTAAAACCTGTGAAAACTGAAAATAAATAATAACCAAACATACAGCGTAAACCTGTTAAGAGACCAATATGCTAAATTGGTAGCCTCCCACTTTCCTTACCGCAGTACACATGTACAGATCGTATATATCCAAACCAACCCATTTAGACATAACCCATTTTCAGAAGTATCCCGCACGTAATTGTACCAATTGCGTAGTATATGTGCACAATTAATCTGTATCTAATAAACCCATCAGACAGATCGCATTTTTAAAAGTATCCCACACATAGCTCACCTATTACATAGTATTAACCTTACTTGTCTCTTGGTTTTGACACTCAGTGTAGAGTACTTCATTTGCACATGTGTATAGCGTAGTAACCCAATGCCATGTTATGTAGGGTTTAAATACTAACTATGGTATATATATATATATATATATATGTGAAGAAAGATTCCTCCCCAGCCTGCTCTGCGCTCGCAGACACCGCCTCCACGCCAGCAAGGAAGAGGACCGGACCAGCAATTCAGCAAAGATGGTAATTTTATTGCAGATTAAAACAGAACCAGCGACGCGTTTCGGGCGGAAAGCCCTTGATCACGCTGCAACATGTTTATAATCAATTATGCTCTTTTTATAGGTGTATGCAGTGAGTTGGGCGCCACCCCCTGGTGACGCCCACCATGATCATGTGGTAAATACTAAACAGTGACAATGCACTACCGCTGATACTTAGTTGCTATTGCTGAATAGACATACAAGAAATTATAACTGGTTAAATCCAGGAAATCATCAACATATATTCAATTAGATACAAATATATCAGGGTACAATCCTTACATGTTGAATTTCTCTTTTTTTTAAAAAGAGATATTTCTCATATGTGCAAATAAGCAATCTAATACCTTTAGCAGCAAGATAGTAAAGTGCGTGTGCCTAAAAGTGCATAAGTGAAAAAAAGTTGTGATAAAGTGCAAGAATTAGCGGAAAACATATGGAACTACCACTGAAACAATTATTAGCAATTAGGCATCATTTCTTAATGTTTGAATACAAAAATTAATCATCCTAGTTTCTAATTATTTCTATTTGGAAGGTCAAAATAGAACAAGAAGAACCATTCTATCAAGAAGCTGAAAATTACAGTATGTATAAAAAGATTCCTAATTCATATATATACATACCTATACACATCCCCACTTATATACCCACCACCCCACAAACCTAGCCCAATTTACAGAGAGTGAATATTTCAATGGATTCCAAAAATCCTATATGCTTGTATGAAGCAAAGCAACATAAATGTCAATAACTGTATATACACATACTCACCTAAAAAGCTATATACACACCCAACTAAGGAACCCTTTCATAATTATTTACAAAGTGCATATCTGTGCAATTCGATATATACATATACGCGCTTTCATGTGCAACACTAAGTCCAAGATCAAAATAATATCAATATCAAAATTCTATACATGGTACTCACAAAATGGTAAAATCACTGTACACTTAAAAGATAATACATCTTGTCCGTCATTAAAATAATGTACGTGATATGTGAATAAGAATGTATGAAAATTATGTATATGTAATGATGCCTAGTGCCTGAAGGTTGCCAAGTAAAGTGCATAAGTGTCCCTATGGATGAAAGTCGATGTGAGTTTCACCAGTTGTAATTGCAGAATAAGGGACACATGTATGGGACTTCTAATAGGGAACCTAACTAGAAGAGCCCTGAATCAGAACACAGATAAAGGTGGAATCCAAGGCTGGCAAGGCCTAATGAATTTATAAAAAGTGATGCATCTCCTCAATATTATTGAGCCCGTTAGGCCAACGGCTATCGAGCTCCAATATATATTTAGACTCCAATTTTCTGAGTTGGGCCTCACGATCACCTCCTCGTCTGGATAAGGGAACTGCCCCTATCACGAAATAGCTTAAACAACTAAGGTCTTTGTTGTGCACTCGTTTAAAGTGACGGGCGACAGGGTACGCGGGGTCACTATGCAAAATGGCCCTCAGATGCTGTAGAATTCGGGCGTGCACCTGGAGCTTAGTGCTTCCAACATATCTAAGCCCACAGGTGCACGTCAGAACGTAGACAGCATGATCAGTCTTGCAGTTGTAGTTGCCATAGATGTTTTTGGCAACTTTACTGAATGGGGTGTAGTACTGGGTGGTAGTGACCCCAAACTTACAAGCCCTACAACTGGAGTATTTAAAGAAACCTCTGGATGGGCGAAGCCATGGAATTTTAGATTTCAATTCAGGTGTTGCTTTATCCAAATGGCTGCCCATGGTTCTAGCTCGTCTGAAAGTCACTGTGGGAGAAGAGGGCAACCTAGTGTTGAGAATGTGGTCGCTCATAACAATCGGCCAATGTTTGTTCAAAATTGACCTAATTTTTCTGTCTTCTCTACTAAAAGTCGTGATCAGACGTGGGCACTCCAGTTGGGGTGTAGTTGTAGGAGGAGGTTCGATTTCCAAAGAGGAGTCAGAGAAGAGACTCTCCCTAGATCTAGTCAGGGATTTATTTAACGCTGTATTTAATATCCGCTCAGAGTAACCTCTGGCCCTCAATCTGGCCATGAGTTCTGCCAAGCAGGCATTAAAATCCGAGGGAGAGCTGCATATTCTTTTTAATCTAAGGATTTCCCCATAGGGGATTCCCGAGATTGTGTGTCTGGGATGCATGCTGGAAGCATGCAATGTGGCGTTGCCAGCCGTCTGTTTTCTGTGGAGGGTGGTATTAACTATTCCATTGGAGACATACACCTCCACATCCAAAAATTGGATGCGATTTTCACTGATGCTGGCCGTGAAGTGAAGGTTAAGCGAATTATCGTTGATGTCATCAATAAAGCGCAAGGCTTCCTGTTTGCTTCCCTTCCAGATAATAAAGATATCATCTATGTATCTTAAGAAGTATCTAACATGATTGTCCATCCATGTCTTATGGCGCACATTGAGGACCTGCTCCTCCCACCAGCCAACGTGCAAGCACGCATATATATATATATATATATATATATATATATATATATATATATATATATATATATATATATATATATATATATATATGTATATCCAAAAAAAAGGTTTCCCATTTAGAAGAGCCTCACAACATGTAGGTAACACTTTCGTTTATTTTAGGAAGCTGCAACATGCTGGAGGAGATTCTTTTCAACAATTCAAGCTGCCTGACGCGTTTCATGCGCAACCGCATTTCATCAGAGGCAGAAGCTGAAACACTGCGTGCAGCCCAGGCATTCCATTTATTTGCACCACCTGCCCCAGTGGGCGTTGGCTCTCGCTGAGCCTCCTGGTCTAGGTAGTTCCGTTGTTTTCTTTAAATGAGTGGCTTCTCACACAGTGCAAATGTCATTAATTAAAAACCACAGTGGGTCTGAAAAGAGTCTCAAAGCACAGCATACTGCACAGTATACCTTCCAAAACGACCTTCCTGTCCAAAATCGTGCTGCTCACTTTCATTGCTGCACTGATCCACTTCCTTCGTGGCAGGGCTCTTCAAACGACCGGGACCAGCCGTCTATAATCCAACAAAAAGGTTTCCCATTTAGAAGAGCCTCACAACAGGTAGGTAACACTTTCGTTTATTTTAGGAAGCTGCAACATGCTGGAGGAGATTCTTTTCAACAATTCAAGCTGCCTGACGCGTTTCATGCGCACCCGCATTTCATCAGAGGCAGAAGCTGAAACACTGCGTGCAGCCCAGGCATTCCATTTATTTCAACCACCTGCCCCAGTGGGCGTTGGCTCTCGCTGAGCCTCCTGGTTTAGGTAGTGCCGTTGTTTTCTTTAAATGAGTGGCTTCTCACACAGTGCAAATGTCATTAATTAAAAACCACAGTGGGTCTGGAAAGAGTCTCAAAGCACAGCATACTGCACAGTATACCTTCCAAAACGACCTTCCTGTCCAAAATCATGCTGCTGACTTTCATTGCTGCACTGATCCACTTCCTTCGTGGCAGGGCTCTTCAAACGACCGGGACCAGCCGTCTATAATCCAACAAAAAGGTTTCCCATTTAGAAGAGCCTCACAACAGGTAGGTAACACTTTCGTTTATTTTAGGAAGCTGCAACATGCTGGAGGAGATTCTTTTCAACAATTCAAGCTGCCTGACGCGTTTCATGCGCAACCGCATTTCATCAGAGGCAGAAGCTGAAACACTGCGTGCAGCCCAGGCATTCCATTTATTTCAACCACCTGCCCCAGTGGGCATTGGCTCTCGCTGAGCCTCCTGGTCTAGGTAGTGCCGTTGTTTTCTTTAAATGAGTGGCTTCTCACACAGTGCAAATGTCATTAATTAAAAACCACAGTGGGTCTGGAAAGAGTCTCAAAGCACAGCATACTGCACAGTATACCTTCCAAAACGACCTTCCTGTCCAAAATCGTGCTGCTGACTTTCATTGCTGCACTGATCCACTTCCTTCGTGGCAGGGCTCTACAAACGACCGGGACCAGCCGTCTATAATCCAACAAAAAGGTTTCCCATTTAGAAGAGCCTCACAACAGGTAGGTAACACTTTCGTTTATTTTAGGAAGCTGCAACATGCTGGAGGAGATTCTTTTCAACAATTCAAGCTGCCTGACGCGTTTCATGCGCACCCGCATTTCATCAGAGGCAGAAGCTGAAACACTGCGTGCAGCCCAGGCATTCCATTTATTTCAACCACCTGCCCCAGTGGGCGTTGGCTCTCGCTGAGCCTCCTGGTTTAGGTAGTGCTGTTGTTTTCTTTAAATGAGTGGCTTCTCACACAGTGCAAATGTCATTAATTAAAAACCACAGTGGGTCTGGAAAGAGTCTCAAAGCACACCATACTGCACAGTATACCTTCCAAAATGACCTTCCTGTCCAAAATCGTGCTGCTGACTTTCATTGCTGCACTGATCCACTTCCTTCGTGGCAGGGCTCTTCAAACGACCGGGACCAGCCGTCTATAATCCAACAAAAAGGTTTCCCATTTAGAAGAGCCTCACAACAGGTAGGTAACACTTTCGTTTATTTTAGGAAGCTGCAACATACTGGAGGAGATTCTTTTCAACAATTCAAGCTGCCTGACGCGTTTCATGTGCAACCGCATTTCATCAGAGGCAGAAGCTGAAACACTGCGTGCAGCCCAGGGATTCCATTTATTTCAACCACCTGCCCCAGTGGGCGTTGGCTCTCGCTGTGCCTCCTGGTCTAGGTAGTGCCGTTGTTTTCTTTAAATGAGTGGCTTCTCACACAGTGCAAATGTCATTAATTAAAAACCACAGTGGGTCTGGAAAGAGTCTCAAAGCACAGCATACTGCACAGTATACCTTCCAAAACGACCTTCCTGTCCAAAATCGTGCTGCTGACTTTCATTGCTGCACTGATCCACTTCCTTCGTGGCAGGGCTCTTCAAACGACCGGGACCAGGCGTCTATAATCCAACAAAAAGGTTTCCCATTTAGAAGAGCCTCACAACAGGTAGGTAACACTTTCGTTTATTTTAGGAAGCTGCAACATGCTGGAGGAGATTCTTTTCAACAATTCAAGCTGCCTGACGCGTTTCATGCGCAACCGCATTTCATCAGATGCAGAAGCTGAAAAACTGCGTGCAGCCCAGGCATTCCATTTATTTCAACCACCTGCCCCAGTGGGCATTGGCTCTCGCTGAGCCTCCTAGTCTAGGTAGTGCCGTTGTTTTCTTTAAATGAGTGGCTTCTCACACAGTGCAAATCTCATTAATTAAAAACCACAGTGGGTCTGGAAAGAGTCTCAAAGCACAGCATACTGCACAGTATATCTTCCAAAACGACCTTCCTGTCCAAAATCGTGCTGCTGACTTTCATTGCCGCACTGATCCACTTCCTTCGTGGCAGGGCTCTTCAAACGACCGGGACCAGCCGTCTATAATCCAACAAAAAGGTTTCCCATTTAGAAGAGCCTCACAACAGGTAGGTAACACTTTCGTTTATTTTAGGAAGCTGCAACATGCTGGAGGAGTTTCTTTTCAACAATTCAAGCTGCCTGACGCATTTCATGCGCAACCACATTTCATTAGAGGCAGAAGCTGAAACACTGCGTGCAGCCCAGGCATTCCATTTATTTCAAAAACCTGCCCCAGTGGGCGTTGGCTCTCGCTGAGCCTCCTGGTCTAGGTAGTGCCGTTGTTTTCTTTAAATGAGTGGCTTCTCACACAGTGCAAATGTCATTAATTAAAAACCACAGTGGGTCTGGAAAGAGTCTCAAAGCACAGCATACTGCACAGTATACCTTCCAAAACGACCTTCCTGTCCAAAATCGTGCTGCTGACTTTCATTGCTGCACTGATCCACTTCCTTCGTGGCAGGGCTCTTCAAATGACCGGGACCAGCCGTCTATAATCCAACAAAAAGGTTTCCCATTTAGAAGAGCCTCACAACAGGTAGGTAACACTTTTGTTTATTTTAGGAAGCTGCAACATGCTGGAGGAGATTCTTTTCAACAATTCAAGCTGCCTGACGCGTTTCATGCGCAACCGCAATTCATCAGAGGCAGAAGCTGAAACACTGCGTGCAGCCCAGGCATTCCATTTATTTCAACCACCTGCCCCAGTGGGCGTTGGCTCTCGCTGAGCCTCCTGGTCTAGGTAGTGCCGTTGTTTTCTTTAAATGAGTGGCTTCTCACACAGTGCAAATGTCATTAATTAAAAACCACAGTGGGTCTGGAAAGAGTCTCAAAGCACAGCATACTGCACAGTATACCTTCCAAAACGACCTTCCTGTCCAAAATCGTGCTGCTGACTTTCATTGCTGCACTGATCCACTTCCTTCGTGGCAGGGCTCTTCAAACGACCGGGACCAGCCGTCTATAATCCAACAAAAAGGTTTCCCATTTAGAAGAGCCTCACAACAGGTAGGTAACACTTTCGTTTATTTTAGGAAGCTGCAACATGCTGGAGGAGATTCTTTTCAACAATTCAAGCTGCCTGACGCGTTTCATGCGCACCCGCATTTCATCAGAGGCAGAAGCTGAAACACTGCGTGCAGCCCAGGCATTCTATTTATTTCAACCACCTGCCCCAGTGGGCGTTGGCTCTCGCTGAGCCTCCTGGTTTAGGTAGTGCTGTTGTTTTCTTTAAATGAGTGGCTTCTCACACAGTGCAAATGTCATTAATTAAAAAACACAGTGGGTCTGGAAAGAGTCTCAAAGCACAGCATACTGCACAGTATACCTTCCAAAACGACCTTCCTGTCCAAAATCGTGCTGCTGACTTTCATTTCTGCACTGATCCACTTCCTTCGTGGCAGGGCTCTTCAAACGACCGGGACCAGCCGTCTATAATCCAACAAAAAGGTTTCCCATTTAGAAGAGCCTCACAACAGGTAGGTAACACTTTCGTTTATTTTAGGAAGCTGCAACATGCTGGAGGAGATTCTTTTCAACAATTCAAGCTGCCTGACGCGTTTCATGTGCAACCGCATTTCATCAGAGGCAGAAGCTGAAACACTGCGTGCAGCCCAGGGATTCCATTTATTTCAACCACCTGCCCCAGTGGGCGTTGGCTCTCGCTGAGCCTCCTGGTCTAGGTAGTGCTGTTGTTTTCTTTAAATGAGTGGCTTCTCACACAGTGCAAATGTCATTAATTAAAAACCACAGTGGGTCTGGAAAGAGTCTCAAAGCACAGCATACTGCACAGTATACCTTCCAAAACGACCTTCCTGTCCAAAATCGTGCTGCTGACTTTCATTGCTGCACTGATCCACTTCCTTCGTGGCAGGGCTCTTCAAACGACCGGGACCAGGCGTCTATAATCCAACAAAAAGGTTTGCCATTTAGAAGAGCCTCACAACAGGTAGGTAACACTTTCGTTTATTTTAGGAAGCTGCAACATGCTGGAGGAGATTCTTTTCAACAATTCAAGCTGCCTGACGCGTTTCATGCGCAACCGCATTTCATCAGATGCAGAAGCTGTAAAACTGCGTGCAGCCCAGGCATTCCATTTATTTTAAACACCTGCCCCAGTGGGCATTGGCTCTCGCTGAGCCTCCTAGTCTAGGTAGTGCCGTTGTTTTCTTTAAATGAGTGGCTTCTCACACAGTGCAAATCTCATTAATTATAAACCACAGTGGGTCTGGAAAGAGTCTCAAAGCACAGCATACTGCACAGTATACCTTCCAAAACGACCTTCCTGTCCAAAATCGTGCTGCTGACTTTCATTGTTGCACTGATCCACTTCCTTCATGGCAGGGCTCTTCAAACGACCGGGACCAGCCGTCTATAATCCAACAAAAAGGTTTCCCATTTAGAAGAGCCTCACAACAGGTAGGTAACACTTTAGTTTATTTTAGGAAGTTGCAACATGCTGGAGGAGATTCTTTTCAACAATTCAAGCTGCCTGACGCATTTCATGCGCAACCGCATTTCATCAGAGGCAGAAGCTGAAACACTGCGTGCAGCCCAGGCATTCCATTTATTTCAACCACCTGCCCCAGTGGGCATTGGCTCTCGCTGAGCCTCCTAGTCTAGGTAGTGCCGTTGTTTTCTTTAAATGAGTGCCTTCTCACACAGTGCAAATCTCATTAATTAAAAACCACAGTGGGTCTGGAAAGAGTCTCAAAGCACAGCATACTGCACAGTATACCTTCCAAAACGACCTTCCTGTCCAAAATCGTGCTGCTGACTTTCATTGCCGCACTGATCCACTTCCTTCGTGGCAGGGCTCTTCAAACGACCGGGACTAGCCGTCTATAATCCAACAAAAAGGTTTCCCATTTAGAAGAGCCTCACAACAGGTAGGTAACACTTTCGTTTATTTTAGGAAGCTGCAACATGCTGGAGGAGATTCTTTTCAACAATTCAAGCTGCCTGACGCGTTTCATGCGCAACCGCATTTCATCAGAGGCAGAAGCTGAAACACTGCGTGCAGCCCAGGCATTCCATTTATTTCAACCACCTGCCCCAGTGGGCGTTGGCTCTCGCTGAGCCTCCTGGTTTAGGTAGTGCCGTTGTTTTCTTTAAATGAGTGGCTTCTCACACAGTGCAAATGTCATTAATTAAAAACCACAGTGGGTCTGGAAAGAGTCTCAAAGCACAGCATACTGCACAGTATACCTTCCAAAACGACCTTCCTGTACAAAATCGTGCTGCTGACTTTCATTGCTGCACTGATCCACTTCCTTCGTGGCAGGGCTCTTCAAACGACCGGGACCAGCCATCTATAATCCAACAAAAAGGTTTCCCATTTAGAAGAGCCTCACAACAGGTAGGTAACACTTTCGTTTATTTTAGGAAGCTGCAACATGCAGGAGGAGATTCTTTTCAACAATTCAAGCTGCCTGACGCATTTCATGCGCAACCGCATTTCATCAGAGGCAGAAGCTGAAACACTGCGTGCAGCCCAGGCATTCCATTTATTTCAACCACCTGCCCCAGTGGGCATTGGCTCTCGCTGAGCCTCCTAGTCTAGGTAGTGCCGTTGTTTTCTTTAAATGAGTGGCTTCTCACACAGTGCAAATCTCATTAATTAAAAACCACAGTGGGTCTGGAAAGAGTCTCAAAGCACAGCATACTGCACAGTATACCTTCCAAAACGACCTTCCTGTCCAAAATCGTGCTGCTGACTTTCATTGCCGCACTGATCCACTTCCTTCGTGGCAGGGCTCTTCAAACGACCGGGACTAGCCGTCTATAATCCAACAAAAAGGTTTCCCATTTAGAAGAGCCTCACAACAGGTAGGTAACACTTTCGTTTATTTTAGGAAGCTGCAACATGCTGGAGGAGATTCTTTTCAACAATTCAAGCTGCCTGACGCGTTTCATGCGCAACCGCATTTCATCAGAGGCAGAAGCTGAAACACTGCGTGCAGCCCAGGCATTCCATTTATTTCAACCACCTGCCCCAGTGGGCGTTGGCTCTCGCTGAGCCTCCTGGTTTAGGTAGTGCCGTTGTTTTCTTTAAATGAGTGGCTTCTCACACAGTGCAAATGTCATTAATTAAAAACCACAGTGGGTCTGGAAAGAGTCTCAAAGCACACCATACTGCACAGTATACCTTCCAAAATGACCTTCCTGTCCAAAATCGTGCTGCTGACTTTCATTGCTGCACTGATCCACTTCCTTCGTGGCAGGGCTCTTCAAACGACCGGGACCAGCCGTCTATAATCCAACAAAAAGGTTTCCCATTTAGAAGAGCCTCACAACAGGTAGGTAACACTTTCGTTTATTTTAGGAAGCTGCAACATACTGGAGGAGATTCTTTTCAACAATTCAAGCTGCCTGACGCGTTTCATGTGCAACCGCATTTCATCAGAGGCAGAAGCTGAAACACTGCGTGCAGCCCAGGGATTCCATTTATTTCAACCACCTGCCCCAGTGGGCGTTGGCTCTCGCTGTGCCTCCTGGTCTAGGTAGTGCCGTTGTTTTCTTTAAATGAGGGGCTTCTCACACAGTGCAAATGTCAATAATTAAAAACCACAGTGGGTCTGGAAAGAGTCTCAAAGCACAGCATACTGCACAGTATACCTTCCAAAACGACCTTCCTGTCCAAAATCGTGCTGCTGACTTTCATTGCTGCACTGATCCACTTCCTTCGTGGCAGGGCTCTTCAAACGACCGGGACCAGGCGTCTATAATCCAACAAAAAGGTTTCCCATTTAGAAGAGCCTCACAACAGGTAGGTAACACTTTCGTTTATTTTAGGAAGCTGCAACATGCTGGAGGAGATTCTTTTCAACAATTCAAGCTGCCTGACGCGTTTCATGTGCAACCGCATTTCATCAGATGCAGAAGCTGAAAAACTGCGTGCAGCCCAGGCATTCCATTTATTTCAACCACCTGCCCCAGTGGGCATTGGCTCTCGCTGAGCCTCCTAGTCTAGGTAGTGCCGTTGTTTTCTTTAAATGAGTGGCTTCTCACACAGTGCAAATCTCATTAATTAAAAACCACAGTGGGTCTGGAAGGAGTCTCAAAGCACAGCATACTGCACAGTATATCTTCCAAAACGACCTTCCTGTCCAAAATCGTGCTGCTGACTTTCATTGCCGCACTGATCCACTTCCTTCGTGGCAGGGCTCTTCAAACGACCGGGACCAGCCGTCTATAATCCAACAAAAAGGTTTCCCATTTAGAAGAGCCTCACAACAGGTAGGTAACACTTTCGTTTATTTTAGGAAGCTGCAACATGCTGGAGGAGTTTCTTTTCAACAATTCAAGCTGCCTGACGCATTTCATGCGCAACCGCATTTCATTAGAGGCAGAAGCTGAAACACTGCGTGCAGCCCAGGCATTCCATTTATTTCAACCACCTGCCCCAGTGGGCGTTGGCTCTCGCTGAGCCTCCTGGTCTAGGTAGTGCCGTTGTTTTCTTTAAATGAGTGGCTTCTCACACAGTGCAAATGTCATTAATTAAAAACCACAGTGGGTCTGGAAAGAGTCTCAAAGCACAGCATACTGCACAGTATACCTTCCAAAACGACCTTCCTGTCCAAAATCGTGCTGCTGACTTTCATTGCTGCACTGATCCACTTCCTTCGTGGCAGGGCTCTTCAAATGACCGGGACCAGCCGTCTATAATCCAACAAAAAGGTTTCCCATTTAGAAGAGCCTCACAACAGGTAGGTAACACTTTTGTTTATTTTAGGAAGCTGCAACATGCTGGAGGAGATTCTTTTCAACAATTCAAGCTGCCTGACGCGTTTCATGCGCAACCGCATTTCATCAGAGGCAGAAGCTGAAACACTGCGTGCAGCCCAGGCATTCCATTTATTTCAACCACCTGCCCCAGTGGGCGTTGGCTCTCGCTGAGCCTCCTGGTCTAGGTAGTGCCGTTGTTTTCTTTAAATGAGTGGCTTCTCACACAGTGCAAATGTCATTAATTAAAAACCACAGTGGGTCTGGAAAGAGTCTCAAAGCACAGCATACTCCACAGTATACCTTCCAAAACGACCTTCCTGTCCAAAATCGTGCTGCTGACTTTCATTGCTGCACTGATCCACTTCCTTCGTGGCAGGGCTCTTCAAACGACCGGGACCAGCCGTCTATAATCCAACAAAAAGGTTTCCCATTTAGAAGAGCCTCACAACAGGTAGGTAACACTTTCGTTTATTTTAGGAAGCTGCAACATTCTGGAGGAGATTCTTTTCAACAATTCAAGCTGCCTGACGCATTTCATCCGCACCCGCATTTCATCAGAGGCAGAAGCTGAAACACTGCGTGCAGCCCAGGCATTCTCTTTATTTCAACCACCTGCCCCAGAGGGCGTTGGCTCTCGCTGAGCCTCCTGGTTTAGGTAGTGCTGTTGTTTTCGTTAAATGAGTGGCTTCTCACACAGTGCAAATGTCATTAATTAAAAACCACAGTGGGTCTGGAAAGAGTCTCAAAGCACAGCATACTGCACAGTATACCTTCCAAAACGACCTTCCTGTCCAAAATCGTGCTGCTGACTTTCATTTCTGCACTGATCCACTTCCTTCGTGGCAGGGCTCTTCAAACGACCGGGACCAGCCGTCTATAATCCAACAAAAAGGTTTCCCATTTAGAAGAGCCTCACAACAGGTAGGTAACACTTTCGTTTATTTTAGGAAGCTGCAACATGCTGGAGGAGATTCTTTTCAACAATTCAAGCTGCCTGACGCGTTTCATGTGCAACCGCATTTCATCAGAGGCAGAAGCTGAAACACTGCGTGCAGCCCAGGGATTCCATTTATTTCAACCACCTGCCCCAGTGGGCGTTGGCTCTCGCTGAGCCTCCTGGTCTAGGTAGTGCCGTTGTTTTCTTTAAATGAGTGGCTTCTCACACAGTGCAAATGTCATTAATTAAAAACCACAGTGGGTCTGGAAAGAGTCTCAAAGCACAGCATACTGCACAGTATACCTTCCAAAACGACCTTCCTGTCCAAAATCGTGCTGCTGACTTTCATTGCTGCACTGATCCACTTCCTTCGTGGCAGGGCTCTTCAAACGACCGGGACCAGGCGTCTATAATCCAACAAAAAGGTTTCCCATTTAGAAGAGCCTCACAACAGGTAGGTAACACTTTCGTTTATTTTAGGAAGCTGCAACATGCTGGAGGAGATTCTTTTCAACAATTCAAGCTGCCTGACGCGTTTCATGCGCAACCGCATTTCATCAGAGGCAGAAGCTGAAACACTGCGTGCAGCCCAGGCATTCCATTTATTTCAACCACCTGCCCCAGTGGGCGTTGGCTCTCGCTGAGCCTCCTGGTTTAGGTAGTGCCGTTGTTTTCTTTAAATGAGTGGCTTCTCACACAGTGCAAATGTCATTAATTAAAAACCACAGTGGGTCTGGAAAGAGTCTCAAAGCACAGCATACTGCACAGTATACCTTCCAAAACGACCTTCCTGTCCAAAATCGTGCTGCTGACTTTCATTGCTGCACTGATCCACTTCCTTCGTGGCAGGGCTCTTCAAACGACCGGGACCAGCCGTCTATAATCCAACAAAAAGGTTTCCCATTTAGAAGAGCCTCACAACAGGTAGGTAACACTTTCGTTTATTTTAGGAAGCTGCAACATGCTGGAGGAGATTCTTTTCAACAATTCAAGCTGCCTGACGCATTTCATGCGCAACCGCATTTCATCAGAGGCAGAAGCTGAAACACTGCGTGCAGCCCAGGCATTCCATTTATTTCAACCACCTGCCCCAGTGGGCATTGGCTCTCGCTGAGCCTCCTAGTCTAGGTAGTGCCGTTGTTTTCTTTAAATGAGTGGCTTCTCACACAGTGCAAATCTCATTAATTAAAAACCACAGTGGGTCTGGAAAGAGTCTCAAAGCACAGCATACTGCACAGTATACCTTCCAAAACGACCTTCCTGTCCAAAATCGTGCTGCTGACTTTCATTGCCGCACTGATCCACTTCCTTCGTGGCAGGGCTCTTCAAACGACCGGGACTAGCCGTCTATAATCCAACAAAAAGGTTTCCCATTTAGAAGAGCCTCACAACAGGTAGGTAACACTTTCGTTTATTTTAGGAAGCTGCAACATGCTGGAGGAGATTCTTTTCAACAATTCAAGCTGCCTGACGCGTTTCATGCGCAACCGCATTTCATCAGAGGCAGAAGCTGAAACACTGCGTGCAGCCCAGGCATTCCATTTATTTCAACCACCTGCCCCAGTGGGCGTTGGCTCTCGCTGAGCCTCCTGGTTTAGGTAGTGCCGTTGTTTTCTTTAAATGAGTGGCTTCTCACACAGTGCAAATGTCATTAATTAAAAACCACAGTGGGTCTGGAAAGAGTCTCAAAGCACAGCATACTGCACAGTATACCTTCCAAAACGACCTTCCTGTCCAAAATCGTGCTGCTGACTTTCATTGCTGCACTGATCCACTTCCTTCGTGGCAGGGCTCTTCAAACGACCGGGACCAGCCGTCTATAATCCAACAAAAAGGTTTCCCATTTAGAAGAGCCTCACAACAGGTAGGTAACACTTTTGTTTATTTTAGGAAGCTGCAACATGCTGGAGGAGATTCTTTTCAACAATTCAAGCTGCCTGACGCATTTCATGCGCAACCGCATTTCATCAGAGGCAGAAGCTGAAACACTGCGTGCAGCCCAGGCATTCCATTTATTTCAACCACCTGCCCCAGTGGGCATTGGCTCTCGCTGAGCCTCCTAGTCTAGGTAGTGCCGTTGTTTTCTTTAAATGAGTGGCTTCTCACACAGTGCAAATCTCATTAATTAAAAACCACAGTGGGTCTGGAAAGAGTCTCAAAGCACAGCATACTGCACAGTATACCTTCCAAAACGACCTTCCTGTCCAAAATCGTGCTGCTGACTTTCATTGCCGCACTGATCCACTTCCTTCGTGGCAGGGCTCTTCAAACGACCGGGACTAGCCGTCTATAATCCAACAAAAAGGTTTCCCATTTAGAAGAGCCTCACAACAGGTAGGTAACACTTTCGTTTATTTTAGGAAGCTGCAACATGCTGGAGGAGATTCTTTTCAACAATTCAAGCTGCCTGACGCGTTTCAGGCGCAACCGCATTTCATCAGAGGCAGAAGCTGAAACACTGCCTGCAGCCCAGGCATTCCATTTATTTCAACCACCTGCCCCAGTGGGCGTTGGCTCTCGCTGAGCCTCCTGGTTTAGGTAGTGCCGTTGTTTTCTTTAAATGAGTGGCTTCTCACACAGTGCAAATGTCATTAATTAAAAACCACAGTGGGTCTGGAAAGAGTCTCAAAGCACAGCATACTGCACAGTATACCTTCCAAAACGACCTTCCTGTCCAAAATCGTGCTGCTGACTTTCATTGCTGCACTGATCCACTTCCTTCGTGGCAGGGCTCTTCAAACGACCGAGACCAGCCGTCTATAATCCAACAAAAAGGTTTCCCATTTAGAAGAGCCTCACAACAGGTAGGTAACACTTTTGTTTATTTTAGGAAGCTGCAACATGCTGGAGGAGATTCTTTTCAACAATTCAAGCTGCCTGACGCGTTTCATGTGCAACCGCATTTCATCAGAGGCAGAAGCGGAAACACTGCGTGCAGCCCAGGGATTCCATTTATTTCAACCACCTGCCCCAGTGGGCGTTGGCTCTCGCTGAGCCTCCTGGTCTAGGTAGTGCCGTTGTTTTCTTTAAATGAGTGGCTTCTCACACAGTGCAAATGTCATTAATTAAAAACCACAGTGGGTCTGGAAAGAGTCTCAAAGCACAGCATACTGCACAGTATACCTTCCAAAACGACCTTCCTGTCCAAAATCGTGCTGCTGACTTTCATTGCTGCACTGATCCACTTCCTTCGTGGCAGGGCTCTTCAAACGACCGGGACCAGGCGTCTATAATCCAACAAAAAGGTTTCCCATTTAGAAGAGCCTCACAACAGGTAGGTAACACTTTCGTTTATTTTGGGAAGCTGCAACATGCTGGAGGAGATTCTTTTCAACAATTCAAGCTGCCTGACGCGTTTCATGCGCAACCGCATTTCATCAGATGCAGAAGCTGTAAAACTGCGTGCAGCCCAGGCATTCCATTTACTTCAAACACCTGCCCCAGTGGGCATTGGCTCTCGCTGAGCCTCCTAGTCTAGGTAGTGCCGTTGTTTTCTTTAAATGAGTGGCTTCTCACACAGTGCAAATCTCATTAATTATAAACCACAGTGGGTCTGGAAAGAGTCTCAAAGCACAGCATACTGCACAGTATACCTTCCAAAACGACCTTCCTGTCCAAAATCGTGCTGCTGACTTTCATTGTTGCACTGATCCACTTCCTTCATGGCAGGGCTCTTCAAACGACCGGGACCAGCCGTCTATAATCCAACAAAAAGGTTTCCCATTTAGAAGAGCCTCACAACAGGTAGGTAACACTTTAGTTTATTTTAGGAAGTTGCAACATGCTGGAGGAGATTCTTTTCAACAATTCAAGCTGCCTGACGCATTTCATGCGCAACCGCATTTCATCAGAGGCAGAAGCTGAAACACTGCGTGCAGCCCAGGCATTCCATTTATTTCAACCACCTGCCCCAGTGGGCATTGGCTCTCGCTGAGCCTCCTAGTCTAGGTAGTGCCGTTGTTTTCTTTAAATGAGTGGCTTCTCACACAGTGCAAATCTCATTAATTAAAAACCACAGTGGGTCTGGAAAGAGTCTCAAAGCACAGCATACTGCACAGTATACCTTCCAAAACGACCTTCCTGTCCAAAATCGTGCTGCTGACTTTCATTGCCGCACTGATCCACTTCCTTCGTGGCAGGGCTCTTCAAACGACCGGGACTAGCCGTCTATAATCCAACAAAAAGGTTTCCCATTTAGAAGAGCCTCACAACAGGTAGGTAACACTTTCGTTTATTTTAGGAAGCTGCAACATGCTGGAGGAGATTCTTTTCAACAATTCAAGCTGCCTGACGCGTTTCATGCGCAACCGCATTTCATCAGAGGCAGAAGCTGAAACACTGCGTGCAGCCCAGGCATTCCATTTATTTCAACCACCTGCCCCAGTGGGCGTTGGCTCTCGCTGAGCCTCCTGGTTTAGGTAGTGCCGTTGTTTTCTTTAAATGAGTGGCTTCTCACACAGTGCAAATGTCATTAATTAAAAACCACAGTGGGTCTGGAAAGAGTCTCAAAGCACAGCATACTGCACAGTATACCTTCCAAAACGACCTTCCTGTACAAAATCGTGCTGCTGACTTTCATTGCTGCACTGATCCACTTCCTTCGTGGCAGGGCTCTTCAAACGACCGGGACCAGCCGTCTATAATCCAACAAAAAGGTTTCCCATTTAGAAGAGCCTCACAACAGGTAGGTAACACTTTCGTTTATTTTAGGAAGCTGCAACATGCAGGAGGAGATTCTTTTCAACAATTCAAGCTGCCTGACGCATTTCATGCGCAACCGCATTTCATCAGAGGCAGAAGCTGAAACACTGCGTGCAGCCCAGGCATTCCATTTATTTCAACCACCTGCCCCAGTGGGCATTGGCTCTCGCTGAGCCTCCTAGTCTAGGTAGTGCCGTTGTTTTCTTTAAATGAGTGGCTTCTCACACAGTGCAAATCTCATTAATTAAAAACCACAGTGGGTCTGGAAAGAGTCTCAAAGCACAGCATACTGCACAGTATACCTTCCAAAACGACCTTCCTGTCCAAAATCGTGCTGCTGACTTTCATTGCCGCACTGATCCACTTCCTTCGTGGCAGGGCTCTTCAAACGACCGGGACTAGCCGTCTATAATCCAACAAAAAGGTTTCCCATTTAGAAGAGCCTCACAACAGGTAGGTAACACTTTCGTTTATTTTAGGAAGCTGCAACATGCTGGAGGAGATTCTTTTCAACAATTCAAGCTGCCTGACGCGTTTCATGCGCAACCGCATTTCATCAGAGGCAGAAGCTGAAACACTGCGTGCAGCCCAGGCATTCCATTTATTTCAACCACCTGCCCCAGTGGGCGTTGGCTCTCGCTGAGCCTCCTGGTTTAGGTAGTGCCGTTGTTTTCTTTAAATGAGTGGCTTCTCACACAGTGCAAATGTCATTAATTAAAAACCACAGTGGGTCTGGAAAGAGTCTCAAAGCACACCATACTGCACAGTATACCTTCCAAAATGACCTTCCTGTCCAAAATCGTGCTGCTGACTTTCATTGCTGCACTGATCCACTTCCTTCGTGGCAGGGCTCTTCAAACGACCGGGACCAGCCGTCTATAATCCAACAAAAAGGTTTCCCATTTAGAAGAGCCTCACAACAGGTAGGTAACACTTTTGTTTATTTTAGGAAGCTGCAACATACTGGAGGAGATTCTTTTCAACAATTCAAGCTGCCTGACGCGTTTCATGTGCAACCGCATTTCATCAGAGGCAGAAGCTGAAACACTGCGTGCAGCCCAGGGATTCCATTTATTTCAACCACCTGCCCCAGTGGGCGTTGGCTCTCGCTGTGCCTCCTGGTCTAGGTAGTGCCGTTGTTTTCTTTAAATGAGGGGCTTCTCACACAGTGCAAATGTCAATAATTAAAAACCACAGTGGGTCTGGAAAGAGTCTCAAAGCACAGCATACTGCACAGTATACCTTCCAAAACGACCTTCCTGTCCAAAATCGTGCTGCTGACTTTCATTGCTGCACTGATCCACTTCCTTCGTGGCAGGGCTCTTCAAACGACCGGGACCAGGCGTCTATAATCCAACAAAAAGGTTTCCCATTTAGAAGAGCCTCACAACAGGTAGGTAACACTTTCGTTTATTTTAGGAAGCTGCAACATGCTGGAGGAGATTCTTTTCAACAATTCAAGCTGCCTGACGCGTTTCATGCGCAACCGCATTTCATCAGATGCAGAAGCTGAAAAACTGCGTGCAGCCCAGGCATTCCATTTATTTCAACCACCTGCCCCAGTGGGCATTGGCTCTCGCTGAGCCTCCTAGTCTAGGTAGTGCCGTTGTTTTCTTTAAATGAGTGGCTTCTCACACAGTGCAAATCTCATTAATTAAAAACCACAGTGGGTCTGGAAAGAGTCTCAAAGCACAGCATACTGCACAGTATATCTTCCAAAACGACCTTCCTGTCCAAAATCGTGCTGCTGACTTTCATTGCCGCACTGATCCACTTCCTTCGTGGCAGGGCTCTTCAAACGACCGGGACCAGCCGTCTATAATCCAACAAAAAGGTTTCCCATTTAGAAGAGCCTCACAACAGGTAGGTAACACTTTCGTTTATTTTAGGAAGCTGCAACATGCTGGAGGAGTTTCTTTTCAACAATTCAAGCTGCCTGACGCATTTCATGCGCAACCGCATTTCATTAGAGGCAGAAGCTGAAACACTGCGTGCAGCCCAGGCATTCCATTTATTTCAACCACCTGCCCCAGTGGGCGTTGGCTCTCGCTGAGCCTCCTGGTCTAGGTAGTGCCGTTGTTTTCTTTAAATGAGTGGCTTCTCACACAGTGCAAATGTCATTAATTAAAAACCACAGTGGGTCTGGAAAGAGTCTCAAAGCACAGCATACTGCACAGTATACCTTCCAAAACGACCTTCCTGTCCAAAATCGTGCTGCTGACTTTCATTGCTGCACTGATCCACTTCCTTCGTGGCAGGGCTCTTCAAATGACCGGGACCAGCCGTCTATAATCCAACAAAAAGGTTTCCCATTTAGAAGAGCCTCACAACAGGTAGATAACACTTTTGTTTATTTTAGGAAGCTGCAACATGCTGGAGGAGATTCTTTTCAACAATTCAAGCTGCCTGACGCGTTTCATGCGCAACCGCATTTCATCAGAGGCAGAAGCTGAAACACTGCGTGCAGCCCAGGCATTCCATTTATTTCAACCACCTGCCCCAGTGGGCGTTGGCTCTCGCTGAGCCTCCTGGTCTAGGTAGTGCCGTTGTTTTCTTTAAATGAGTGGCTTCTCACACAGTGCAAATGTCATTAATTAAAAACCACAGTGGGTCTGGAAAGAGTCTCAAAGCACAGCATACTCCACAGTATACCTTCCAAAACGACCTTCCTGTCCAAAATCGTGCTGCTGACTTTCATTGCTGCACTGATCCACTTCCTTCATGGCAGGGCTCTTCAAACGACCGGGACCAGCCGTCTATAATCCAACAAAAAGGTTTCCCATTTAGAAGAGCCTCACAACAGGTAGGTAACACTTTCGTTTATTTTAGGAAGCTGCAACATGCTGGAGGAGATTCTTTTCAACAATTCAAGCTGCCTGACGCATTTCATCCGCACCCGCATTTCATCAGAGGCAGAAGCTGAAACACTGCGTGCAGCCCAGGCATTCTCTTTATTTCAACCACCTGCCCCAGTGGGCGTTGGCTCTCGCTGAGCCTCCTGGTTTAGGTAGTGCTGTTGTTTTCTTTAAATGAGTGGCTTCTCACACAGTGCAAATGTCATTAATTAAAAACCACAGTGGGTCTGGAAAGAGTCTCAAAGCACAGCATACTGCACAGTATACCTTCCAAAACGACCTTCCTGTCCAAAATCGTGCTGCTGACTTTCATTTCTGCACTGATCCACTTCCTTCGTGGCAGGGCTCTTCAAACGACCGGGACCAGCCGTCTATAATCCAACAAAAAGGTTTCCCATTTAGAAGAGCCTCACAACAGGTAGGTAACACTTTCGTTTATTTTAGGAAGCTGCAACATGCTGGAGGAGATTCTTTTCAACAATTCAAGCTGCCTGACGCGTTTCATGTGCAACCGCATTTCATCAGAGGCAGAAGCTGAAACACTGCGTGCAGCCCAGGGATTCCATTTATTTCAACCACCTGCCCCAGTGGGCGTTGGCTCTCGCTGAGCCTCCTGGTCTAGGTAGTGCCGTTGTTTTCTTTAAATGAGTGGCTTCTCACACAGTGCAAATGTCATTAATTAAAAACCACAGTGGGTCTGGAAAGAGTCTCAAAGCACAGCATACTGCACAGTATACCTTCCAAAACGACCTTCCTGTCCAAAATCGTGCTGCTGACTTTCATTGCTGCACTGATCCACTTCCTTCGTGGCAGGGCTCTTCAAACGACCGGGACCAGGCGTCTATAATCCAACAAAAAGGTTTCCCATTTAGAAGAGCCTCACAACAGGTAGGTAACACTTTCGTTTATTTTAGGAAGCTGCAACATGCTGGAGGAGATTCTTTTCAACAATTCAAGCTGCCTGACGCGTTTCATGCGCAACCGCATTTCATCAGATGCAGAAGCTGAAAAACTGCGTGCAGCCCAGGCATTCCATTTATTTCAACCACCTGCCCCAGTGGGCATTGGCTCTCGCTGAGCCTCCTAGTCTAGGTAGTGCCGTTGTTTTCTTTAAATGAGTGGCTTCTCACACAGTGCAAATCTCATTAATTATAAACCACAGTGGGTCTGGAAAGAGTCTCAAAGCACAGCATACTGCACAGTATACCTTCCAAAACGACCTTCCTGTCCAAAATCGTGCTGCTGACTTTCATTGTTGCACTGATCCACTTCCTTCATGGCAGGGCTCTTCAAACGACCGGGACCAGCCGTCTATAATCCAACAAAAAGGTTTCCCATTTAGAAGAGCCTCACAACAGGTATGTAACACTTTAGTTTATTTTAGGAAGTTGCAACATGCTGGAGGAGATTCTTTTCAACAATTCAAGCTGCCTGACGCATTTCATGCGCAACCGCATTTCATCAGAGGCAGAAGCTGAAACACTGCGTGCAGCCCAGGCATTCCATTTATTTCAACCACCTGCCCCAGTGGGCATTGGCTCTCGCTGAGCCTCCTAGTCTAGGTAGTGCCGTTGTTTTCTTTAAATGAGTGGCTTCTCACACAGTGCAAATCTCATTAATTAAAAACCACAGTGGGTCTGGAAAGAGTCTCAAAGCACAGCATACTGCACAGTATACCTTCCAAAACGACCTTCCTGTCCAAAATCGTGCTGCTGACTTTCATTGCCGCACTGATCCACTTCCTTCGTGGCAGGGCTCTTCAAACGACCGGGACTAGCCGTCTATAATCCAACAAAAAGGTTTCCCATTTAGAAGAGCCTCACAACAGGTAGGTAACACTTTCGTTTATTTTAGAAAGCTGCAACATGCTGGAGGAGATTCTTTTCAACAATTCAAGCTGCCTGACGCGTTTCATGCGCAACCGCATTTCATCAGAGGCAGAAGCTGAAACACTGCGTGCAGCCCAGGCATTCCATTTATTTCAACCACCTGCCCCAGTGGGCGTTGGCTCTCGCTGAGCCTCCTGGTTTAGGTAGTGCCGTTGTTTTCTTTAAATGAGTGGCTTCTCACACAGTGCAAATGTCATTAATTAAAAACCACAGTGGGTCTGGAAAGAGTCTCAAAGCACAGCATACTGCACAGTATACCTTCCAAAACGACCTTCCTGTCCAAAATCGTGCTGCTGACTTTCATTGCTGCACTGATCCACTTCCTTCGTGGCAGGGCTCTTCAAATGACCGGGACCAGCCGTCTATAATCCAACAAAAAGGTTTCCCATTTAGAAGAGCCTCACAACAGGTAGGTAACACTTTCGTTTATTTTAGGAAGCTGCAACATGCTGGAGGAGATTCTTTTCAACAATTCAAGCTGCCTGACGCATTTCATGCGCAACCGCATTTCATCAGAGGCAGAAGCTGAAACACTGCGTGCAGCCCAGGCATTCCATTTATTTCAACCACCTGCCCCAGTGGGCATTGGCTCTCGCTGAGCCTCCTAGTCTAGGTAGTGCCGTTGTTTTCTTTAAATGAGTGGCTTCTCACACAGTGCAAATCTCATTAATTAAAAACCACAGTGGGTCTGGAAAGAGTCTCAAAGCACAGCATACTGCACAGTATACCTTCCAAAACGACCTTCCTGTCCAAAATCGTGCTGCTGACTTTCATTGCCGCACTGATCCACTTCCTTCGTGGCAGGGCTCTTCAAACGACCGGGACTAGCCGTCTATAATCCAACAAAAAGGTTTCCCATTTAGAAGAGCCTCACAACAGGTAGGTAACACTTTCGTTTATTTTAGGAAGCTGCAACATGCTGGAGGAGATTCTTTTCAACAATTCAAGCTGCCTGACGCGTTTCAGGCGCAACCGCATTTCATCAGAGGCAGAAGCTGAAACACTGCCTGCAGCCCAGGCATTCCATTTATTTCAACCACCTGCCCCAGTGGGCGTTGGCTCTCGCTGAGCCTCCTGGTTTAGGTAGTGCCGTTGTTTTCTTTAAATGAGTGGCTTCTCACACAGTGCAAATGTCATTAATTAAAAACCACAGTGGGTCTGGAAAGAGTCTCAAAGCACAGCATACTGCACAGTATACCTTCCAAAACGACCTTCCTGTCCAAAATCGTGCTGCTGACTTTCATTGCTGCACTGATCCACTTCCTTCGTGGCAGGGCTCTTCAAACGACCGGGACCAGCCGTCTATAATCCACCAAAAAGGTTTCCTATTTAGAAGAGCCTCACAACAGGTAGGTAACACTTTCGTTTATTTTAGGAAGCTGCAACATGCTGGAGGAGATTCTTTTCAACAATTCAAGCTGCCTGACGCGTTTCATGCGCAACCGCATTTCATCAGAGGCAGAAGCTGAAACACTGCGTGCAGCCCAGGCATTCCATTTATTTCAACAACCTGCCCCAGTGGGCGTTGGCTCTCGCTGAGCCTCCTGGTTTAGGTAGTGCCGTTGTTTTCTTTAAATGAGTGGCTTCTCACACAGTGCAAATGTCATTAATTAAAAACCACAGTGGGTCTGGAAAGAGTCTCAAAGCACAGCATACTGCACAGTATACCTTCCAAAACGACCTTCCTGTCCAAAATCGTGCTGCTGACTTTCATTGCTGCACTGATCCACTTCCTTCGTGGCAGGGCTCTTCAAACGACCGGGACCAGACGTCTATAATCCAACAAAAAGGTTTCCCATTTAGAAGAGCCTCACAACAGGTAGGTAACACTTTCGTTTATTTTAGGAAGCTGCAACATGCTGGAGGAGATTCTTTTCAACAATTCAAGCTGCCTGACGCGTTTCATGTGCAACCGCATTTCATCAGAGGCAGAAGCGGAAACACTGCGTGCAGCCCAGGGATTCCATTTATTTCAACCACCTGCCCCAGTGGGCGTTGGCTCTCGCTGAGCCTCCTGGTCTAGGTAGTGCCGTTGTTTTCTTTAAATGAGTGGCTTCTCACACAGTGCAAATGTCATTAATTAAAAACCACAGTGGGTCTGGAAAGAGTCTCAAAGCACAGCATACTGCACAGTATACCTTCTAAAACGACCTTCCTGTCCAAAATCGTGCTGCTGACTTTCATTGCTGCACTGATCCACTTCCTTCGTGGCAGGGCTCTTCAAACGACCGGGACCAGCCGTCTATAATCCACCAAAAAGGTTTCCCATTTAGAAGAGCCTCACAACAGGTAGGTAACACTTTCGTTTATTTTAGGAAGCTGCAACATGCTGGAGGAGATTCTTTTCAACAATTCAAGCTGCCTGACGCGTTTCATGCGCACCCGCATTTCATCAGAGGCAGAAGCTGAAACACTGCGTGCAGCCCAGGCATTCCATTTATTTCAACCACCTGCCCCAGTGGGCGTTGGCTCTCGCTGAGCCTCCTGGTTTAGGTAGTGCTGTTGTTTTCTTTAAATGAGTGGCTTCTCACACAGTGCAAATGTCATTAATTAAAAACCACAGTGGGTCTGGAAAGAGTCTCAAAGCACAGCATACTGCACAGTATACCTTCCAAAACGACCTTCCTGTCCAAAATCGTGCTGCTGACTTTCATTGCTGCACTGATCCACTTCCTTCGTGGCAGGGCTCTTCAAACGACCGGGACCAGGCGTCTATAATCCAACAAAAAGGTTTCCCATTTAGAAGAGCCTCACAACAGGTAGGTAACACTTTCGTTTATTTTAGGAAGCTGCAACATGCTGGAGGAGATTCTTTTCAACAATTCAAGCTGCCTGACGCGTTTCATGCGCAACCGCATTTCATCAGATGCAGAAGCTGAAAAACTGCGTGCAGCCCAGGCATTCCATTTATTTCAACCACCTGCCCCAGTGGGCATTGGCTCTCGCTGAGCCTCCTAGTCTAGGTAGTGCCGTTGTTTTCTTTAAATGAGTGGCTTCTCACACAGTGCAAATCTCATTAATTATAAACCACAGTGGGTCTGGAAAGAGTCTCAAAGCACAGCATACTGCACAGTATACCTTCCAAAACGACCTTCCTGTCCAAAATCGTGCTGCTGACTTTCATTGCTGCACTGATCCACTTCCTTCATGGCAGGGCTCTTCAAACGACCGGGACCAGCCGTCTATAATCCAACAAAAAGGTTTCCCATTTAGAAGAGCCTCACAACAGGTAGGTAACACTTTCGTTTATTTTAGGAAGCTGCAACATGCTGGAGGAGTTTCTTTTCAACAATTCAAGCTGCCTGACGCATTTCATGCGCAACCGCATTTCATCAGAGGCAGAAGCTGAAACACTGCGTGCAGCCCAGGCATTCCATTTATTTCAACCACCTGCCCCAGTGGGCATTGGCTCTCGCTGAGCCTCCTAGTCTAGGTAGTGCCGTTGTTTTCTTTAAATGAGTGGCTTCTCACACAGTGCAAATCTCATTAATTAAAAACCACAGTGGGTCTGGAAAGAGTCTCAAAGCACAGCATACTGCACAGTATACCTTCCAAAACGACCTTCCTGTCCAAAATCGTGCTGCTGACTTTCATTGCCGCACTGATCCACTTCCTTCGTGGCAGGGCTCTTCAAACGACCGGGACCAGCCGTCTATAATCCAACAAAAAGGTTTCCCATTTAGAAGAGCCTCACAACAGGTAGGTAACACTTTCGTTTATTTTAGGAAGCTGCAACATGCTGGAGGAGATTCTTTTCAACAATTCAAGCTGCCTGACGCATTTCATGCGCAACGCATTTCATCAGAGGCAGAAGCTGAAACACTGCGTGCAGCCCAGGCATTCCATTTATTTCAACCACCTGCCCCAGTGGGCGTTGGCTCTCGCTGAGCCTCCTGGTCTAGGTAGTGCCGTTGTTTTCTTTAAATGAATGGCTCCTCACACAGTGCAAATGTCATTAATTAAAAACCACAGTGGGTCTGGAAAGAGTCTCAAAGCACAGCATACTGCACAGTATACCTTCCAAAACGACCTTCCTGTCCAAAATCGTGCTGCTGACTTTCATTGCTGCACTGATCCACTTCCTTTGTGGCAGGGCTCTTCAAACGACCGGGACCAGCCGTCTATAATCCAACAAAAAGGTTTCCCATTTAGAAGAGCCTCACAACAGGTAGGTAACACTTTCGTTTATTTTAGGAAGCTGCAACATGCTGGAGGAGATTCTTTTCAACAATTCAAGCTGCCTGACGCGTTTCATGCGCAACCGCATTTCATCAGAGGCAGAAGCTGAAACACTGCGTGCAGCCCAGGCATTCCATTTATTTCAACCACCTGCCCCAGTGGGCGTTGGCTCTCGCTGAGCCTCCTGGTCTAGGTAGTGCCGTTGTTTTCTTCAAATGAGTGGCTTCTCACACAGTGCAAATGTCATTAATTAAAAACCACAGTGGGTCTGGAAAGAGTCTCAAAGCACAGCATACTGCACAGTATACCTTCCAAAACGACCTTCCTGTCCAAAATCGTGCTGCTGACTTTCATTGCTGCACTGATCCACTTCCTTCGTGGCAGGGCTCTTCAAACGACCGGGACCAGCCGTCTATAATCCAACAAAAAGGTTTCCCATTTAGAAGAGCCTCACAACAGGTAGGTAACACTTTCGTTTATTTTAGGAAGCTGCAACATGCTCGAGGAGATTCTTTTCAACAATTCAAGCTGCCTGACGCGTTTAATGCGCAACCGCATTTCATCAGAGGCAGAAGCTGAAACACTGCGTGCAGCCCAGGCATTCCATTTATTTCAACCACCTGCCCCAGTGGGCGTTGGCTCTCGCTGAGCCTCCTGGTCTAGGTAGTGCCGTTGTTTTCTTTAAATGAGTGGCTTCTCACACAGTGCAAATGTCATTAATTAAAAACCACAGTGGGTCTGGAAAGAGTCTCAAAGCACAGCATACTGCACAGTATACCTTCCAAAACGACCTTCCTGTCCAAAATCGTGCTGCTGACTTTCATTGCTGCACTGATCCACTTCCTTCGTGGCAGGGCTCTTCAAACGACCGGGACCAGCCGTCTATAATCCAACAAAAAGGTTTCCCATTTAGAAGAGCCTCACAACAGGTAGGTAACACTTTTGTTTATTTTAAGAAGCTGCAACATGCTGGAGGAGATTCTTTTAAACAATTCAAACTGCCTGACGCATTTCATGCGCAACCGCATTTCATCAGAGGCAGAAGCTGAAACACTGCGTGCAGCCCAGGCATTCCATTTATTTCAACCACCTGCCCCAGTGGGCATTGGCTCTCGCTGAGCCTCCTGGTCTAGGTAGTGCCGTTGTTTTCTTTAGGTTTAAAGCATTTTATTAAGACAAAAAATAGGAGGCAAGGGAACATGAGGGTTAGGGTTACATACAATCAGGTGAGAAAAGCTGAGCATAAATTTATGAGTGCGATGGTTGATAAAGCTACTGTAAAGAAAAAGACAATGGCAAATGATAAAAGCTAAGTACAGTCGACACCATCAAGCAGACCAGAAAAGGAAAAGCAATAATGCAGGAGTCCAACCCCACCACCCCCAGAACCACCCCCAAACAACCCAACTCAATCCAACACCCCCCCGCCTCCCCCCGTCCAAAACTCGGCTGATAACACAACCTGCCCTCCCGCCACGCCCCCCTCCCCCCTGCGAACCCAGATCTTGTGTCTCCTTAATCGGTTGAAATCACCGGCGGTGTTAATCTCAGAAGTCTGAGGTATCTCGGGCAAGTGAGTTCCCTGAATTCAGTAGTCAGAAGCGCGTGGAAGGGTTGCCATAGCTCATGAAATTGGTCCACGCCCCCCGCCACCATAAGCGATAATTTCTCCATACCTAGCACGTGCCAAAGCCTGTGCAGCCAGCCTGTGATGGAGGGGACCGTGGTGGTACGCCAGTGGATCAAGATGTTCTGAATCGCTGAACCCAGCGCTATCGCAATTTGCCTGCCCCTACGGGACTTCAGTGGGTACATCAGGCCATTAGGAAGGCCTAGCAATACATACGCCGGGAAGCGCGGCAATTCAGTTGCAAAATGAACATCAATCTCGTCAAGAACCTCCTTCCAGTAAGCCTCTAACACAGGACAATCCCAAAGTATATGTGTAAGGGTCCCCACCCGACCACAACCCCTCCAGCACGCCTTCTCAATATGCATGTTTATTTCATGGAGCCTCTCCGGGGTGTAGTACCAATACGTAGACACCTTGGTGAGTGTTTCCGTGAGGCCTGTATGATATGCAGAGTGTCTCGCACGGTGCGCAATTTGGTCCCATTCCTTATGGCTAAGCGTCCTTTTTAGTTATCTGTTCCAACGTTCCCTGCCCGGATTATAGAAGTGAAACGGAGGGGGCTGTAGAAATTTATATAGATCAGTGATCAGCTTAGCGTCAGAGGCGCGTGTCACCAACCACCGTTCGTATGGCGTTATCTGGCGATCAGCAGTGTCCCGCACCTGGGGTTGAAGCGCCCAGTGCCTGACCTGCATATATCGCAGCCTGTCCGACTCAGACACATGGAACTCCTGTTTCAGTTGCTGAAAGGGGACTACCCCCTCCGACCCATAGATCTGGAAGAGCGCTCAGCAGCCCGCCGCCCTCCATTGAGAGAAAGCACCTGGCTCCATCCCGGGGGAGAAGTCAGGATTGTCCGCTATCGGGGTGAAAGGAGAGGGGAACGTAGTGAGATCACGGACCTCGCTGACTGTGTCCCATACCCTTAAGGGAACTCGCGTAACGAAGGAAGCGTAGAGATTACGGGGGCGGTGAACTCGGCGCATGAATGGAACCTCCTGGAGGGTGCGCCCCGCCACTGCCTGATCCTGAAAAAGCCAATGCTTGTCGGATTCCCACCTGCTCCACTCCACCAGGTAGCGCAACTGCACCACCTGGAAGTATTTCCGGAGGTCCGGGATGCCAAGGCCCCCCGCCTCCGGAGCCAGCGTGGAGAGAACCCTCTTCATCCTCGGTTTGCGGCCTTGCCAGACGAAGCGCGCAATGTCAGCTTGTGTCTGTCTAATACAGCCCGCGGGAGGCTGGAGCGGTAAGGCTCGGAAGAGGTATAGAATCTGGGGCAGGACCATCATCTTGACCGCAGCAATTCTGCCGAGCCAAGACAATAGGCTCTTACCCCAGCGGCCCAGTTCCTCCCTGATTTTCCTGCTGAGAGAGGCATAGTTGGCCGTTACCATCGCTGGCAGCGTTGGCGCTAGCAGAATCCCCAGGTACGGCATCAGAGATGATGACCACTGCATGGGAAAGAGCCGCAGCAGATCTCGTCTAGTATCTGCGGCCAGGGACACATCCAAAGCCACCGACTTGCTCATGTTCATCTTAAAACCAGCCACTTTCGAAAAAGCGTCTAGTTCATGAATACAAGCCGGGAGGGCCCGCCTAGGATTGTCCAAAGTTAAGAGGACGTCGTCTGCATAAAGACTGACTGTGTGGATATACTGTCCCATCTTGATCCCAACCGCATCCAGGTTCTGACGAATTCTCTGGGCAAACGGCTCCATGTAAAGAGCAAAGAGGAGTGGGGAGAGCGGGCACCCCTGCCTAGTGCCCCGTTTGATCGTAAAGCTACGGGAGCTGCACCCATTGACTCTTACTGTCGCCGACGGGCGCTTGTAGCAATTGAAGACCATCGAGCAGAATTTGTTTCCAATACCCAGTTTCCGGAGCACCCGCTCGAGATAAGGCCAATGAACCCGGTCGAATGCCTTCTCAGCATCCACCGCCAGCAGCATCCGCTCGCCCGGGATCCGCGAAGCTTTCTCCAGAATGTGAACCACTCTCTTGGTGTTATCGACCGTCTGTCTGGCAGGCACAAAGCCAGCTTGATCAGCTTCAACCAGGCCTGGCAGATGCAGGGCCAGCCGAGACGCTAAAATCCCCGTGTACAATTTAAGGTCGACATTCAAGAGCGAGATAGGCCTGTACGAGCCGCATAGGGTCCGGTCCTTCCCAGGTTTTGGGATCACTGATACCGTTGCCCTTAACAGGTCCGGGGGGATGGCGCCCGGCTCGGAAAAGGAGTTAAACAGGCGGACGAGAATAGGGGCCACGACCGGACAAAAGGTTTTATAGAACAAGGACGTGTAACCGTCCGGGCCCGGAGCTTTCCCGTGTTTGAGCCTCGCTATCGCCGATACCACCTCCTCTACGTGGATGCTACGCTCGAGGTATTCCGCCTGAGCAGAGTCCAACGCCGGAAGGGTCACTGACTCCAAATATTCCGAGGCATCCTGCGTCGAGGGGGGTTCCTCCGTGTACAACGCTTCATAGAAACTACAGAACGTTTCTGCCACCGCGGCGTCATCAGAGACCGCCACCCCGTCAGCACCGAGGAGCTCCTTCACCACGTTCCGTTGGTGCTCGATACGAAGCCTATTTGCCAAGAGTTTGCCACACCTATCCCCTCCTGTATAAAACGCATGTTTTAGACGCAGCGCTGCGTATTCTGCTCTATCCATGTCCAACGCCGACAGGAGCTTCCTAGCAGCCTTCAGCTGCCTCCAAACCCTTGGAGCTCCGTTACGGCGATGGACCTGTTCCAATTCCCGGACCTGGGCAGTCAAATCCTCCCTCTTGCGCTGTCTCTCCCTATTCTCTGCGGAGGATATGGATATGAATTCCCCCCTAAGAACCGCCTTCAGCGCCGCCCACTGTGTCGCTGGCGAGGTGTCCGAGTTATCATTGTGTGCCTGGTATTCCCGAATCTCTTCCTCAATAAGCTTCACCACCATTTTTTATGTAGGAGGGTGTCCCTGAGGCGCCACACCCCTCGGGAGGGGGAGGCCGTCGGCAATGCAAATGAGCCCACGACTGGCGCATGGTCAGATAGCGAGAGGACCCCAATGTCCGCCGCCGTAGCAGCGGCACACATCGGTCCACTAACCAATAAGTAGTCCAGCCGTGCGTAGGTCCGGTGCGCATGGGAATAGTAGGAGTAGTCCCTGTCTGTGAGGTGGAGGGCGCGCCAAGGATCATTCAAATCCATGTCAGTAATTCGGGCCCTTCCGGCCTGTGAAAGTTCCCCAGTCTGTGGGTATCGCTGCGCTGACCTGTCTAGTGTAGAATCAAAGACAATATTCAAATCACCCCCAGTATGATATGGCGATCGGGGGAGGCAGTCACATCTACCAGCACGGAGTCCAGAAAGCGCTCTTGGTGGTCATTTGGACTATATAAGGAGCCGACAGTGAACGTCGTGTCCCCCAGGCGGAGGCGGTATGCCAATAGCCTCCCCTTCTGTTCCGCAAATTTGTACAATACCTCCCCCCTGAAGGAACTCGCTAGCAGGATGGCTACCCCCGCAGAATTAGATGCAGCAGAGGTGAAAAACTGAGTTGGGAACTTAGCAGAGCGCATCCTAGGACAATCCTGTGATAGTAAATGGGTTTCCTGCAGAAGGCATATATCGGCCTGTGTCCCCTCCAGCAGAGATAAGATCGCCCGTCGCTTCAAAGGATTATTCAGACCCTTAACATTAAGGGTCACTACCTTCAATGACGACATATCCCTGGGAAACCAGAAACGCTAAGCCACGGGCAGACTATAAGCGAAAGGGGGGCGCAGGCCAGCAGCGCAGGACAAGCAAAATAGAGCCAAGCAATAACATTTGAGACATTGGACGGTACCCCCTCAACCCCTGAGCAACTCCCAACCCCCCCCAAAACAGACCCATGGCAACAGGCCAACTCCCCACCCATGCACAAACAACCCATTGTCCCAGACAAGTCCCAAAACGGACAAGTCCGTGGAAAGTAGTAAAAGTGGACGTCCAGCCACTCGTTCTCCCCGCCTCCCCCCGACCCTCCCTCCAGCCCCAAAACCTGGCACTGAAGAAGCTATGTCCATCTCCCCCCAGAGTGAGTTTACGCCGTCAAGGCGACACCGTTCGTGGCGACCGAGCCCCTGGCCGCTTCCCTCAGTGCGCTGGCCATGTCTGCCCTGATAGTGGGCGAGTCCGGCCGTTCAGCACTCGCCGCCGACCTCCTCCTCGCTGATCTCCGCCGACCTCCTCTATCCGAACGCCTCCAGCTCGGTGTTGCTTCTCCTTCTTCCGCGGCCGTGAGGCCCAGGAAACCGCAGACATCTTGCAAGGAACGCAGCTGGTGGAGCACTCCGTTCCAGCGGAATATCAGGCGGAAGGGATGCCCCAAGAGTACGGCGTCTCATGCTCTCGCAGGAAATCTGTTGCAATTTTGAAGGACCTGCACTACTGTAGCGTGATAGCGGACAGGTCCTGATACAGTGCCACAGGGCGATCGCGGAAGGTCAACGGTTGCTTTCTGCGGGCTTCGGCCATGATGCGCTCCTTCACTGGGAAATCCGGGAGGTAGGCCAAGATGTCCGGTGGAGGTGCCGTCGACTGTCGCTGTCGGCCGACTCTGTGGGCTCTGTTGATTCGGATCGGGAAATCCGCGGGTTCCCCCAGAATCTCTCGAAACAAGTCCTTCAGGTAGCCCGTCAGATCCGTCCCCTCATCCGCGGACGGCACACCCCGAACTCGGATGTTGTTCCTTCTTGACCTGTTCTCCAGGTCCTCATTGTGCGCTTGAAGTTCGACATGTTGCTCCCTGAGGCGGAGAACGTCTTGCTGCAAATGGACAATCTCCTCATCCCTCCGTTGAGCCGCTGCCTCCGCCGACTCCATCTGTTCGCCCAGGCCCTCCACCTCTCTACGGACCTCGCGCACTTCGCTGGCCACCTCCTGCTTCAGCGTCTGGAAGTCAGCCTTAAGCGAGCTGAACAGATCTTTCATGAAGGACCTCGTGACAGGGGGCTCGCTTCCAGTCGGGTCCGCTGCAGCCCTCGAAGAGCTCGGGGACGGTTGCGCCCTGTCCCGCTGCTGCTGGGCCCTGCCAAGCATGTCCGGCAGGGTGCGGTCCCCTTTCCTTGATCCTCGGTTCCCCGACATTCGTGCCCCGTAAGCTGCCACACTCCACTCAGTTGGGAATGCGAGCTCGGGTCACTAGCA
The DNA here is from genome assembly GCF_964263255.1 of Lissotriton vulgaris. Classification (NCBI taxonomy): domain Eukaryota; kingdom Metazoa; phylum Chordata; class Amphibia; order Caudata; family Salamandridae; genus Lissotriton; species Lissotriton vulgaris. The sequence continues at coordinate 454,025,068 of NC_141696.1, read as the reverse complement.
GCAGGCCTCGGTTCCGATGAGTCTCCAACAGCCGGCAGAGCGCCGCCAGGGGGAATGCCCGTGATAGTAGGGACATCAAGGGATCTGCGCCACAGAGGACAAAATGGCGGGCCAGTCCTGTCGTAGAAGGCTACTCACCGCCCAGTCTAAAGTCAGACGCTGGCGCCCACCAGGGGGACCCAGGCTGCAATGTCCCTCAGGAAGGAAGAGCTTTGCTGGGTCAGGGGTGCAAGAGTCGTCCCTGGGCGACACTATAGGAGGGTTTCGTCACCGTCGCTTGGAGGACAAGATGGCGGGTGGGCGTAGCCGGGTAGATCGTCCGAGCCCGACGGCGCCACCAAAGTCGCACCGGGAAACAGTGTCACTGATAGGAGTCCCAGCCAAAGCCGACCGGCCAACGAAGAGAAACAATAAACCTGGCCTCAGATCCTGAGCAGTGTCTCAAACCTGCGACGGGTCGGGGTTCATTCAATGTCGTAGGCCATCACTGCAGATCCAGGGGCCACCACGATCTCACAACAGGGTCAACTCTTTGCGGCAGTTAGCCTCCGTCGTTCCCAATCGGGCACCGTCAGATGCGGGCACCCAAGCGAAGTCCCTGCCCGGCCACCAGTTATCAGCACCAGGATCTGTCCAAGCCACCAGGCCAGCGCTCCACTCCACACCGCCCCCGAAGCATTCCGCAGTTCGTTTATCGTCTCTAAGCGTGCCTTTGCCGGCTCATTCGGGGCCAAAGTTGCATCAATATGTGCCCCAGGGTCTCCGCCACTCGTTCCTTGGTCGCTGAGCATTAGCGAAGGGAGAGAAGCTGACGAAAAAGGGCTCGGGCCTAGTCGGGCCGGAGGAGCTGCGGGAAGAAGCGTCTGCTCACCCCGCCATCTTGGACATACCCCTCCCGTTCTTTTCTTTAAATGAGTGGCTTCTCACACAGTGAAAATGTCATTAATTAAAAACCACAGTGGGTCTGGAAAGAGTCTCAAAGCACAGCATACTGCACAGTATACCTTCCAAAACGACCTTCCTGTCCAAAATCGTGCTGCTGACTTTCATTGCTGCACTGATCCACTTCCTTCGTGGCAGGGCTCTTCAAACGACCGGGACCAGCCGTCTACAATCCAACAAAAAGGTTTCCCATTTAGAAGAGCCTCACAACAGGTAGGTAACACTTTCGTTTATTTTAGGAAGCTGCAACATGCAGGAGGAGATTCTTTTCAACAATTCAAGCTGCCTGACGCGTTTCATGCGCAACCGCATTTCATCAGAGGCAGAAGCTGAAACACTGCGTGCAGCCCAGGCATTCCATTTATTTCAACCACCTGCCCCAGTGGGCGTTGGCTCTCGCTGAGCCTCCTGGTCTAGGTAGTGCCCTTGTTTTCTTTAAATGAGTGGCTTCTCACACAGTGCAAATGTCATTAATTAAAAACCACAGTGGGTCTGGAAAGAGTCTCAAAGCACAGCATACTGCACAGTATACCTTCCAAAACGACCTTCCTGTCCAAAATCGTGCTGCTGACTTTCATTGCTGCACTGATCCACTTCCTTCGTGGCAGGGCTCTTCAAACGACCGGGACCAGCCGTCTATAATCCAACAAAAAGGTTTCCCATTTAGAAGAGCCTCATAACAGGTAGGTAAAACTTTCGTTTATTTTAGGAAGCTGCAACATGCTGGAGGAGATTCTTTTCAACAATTCAAGCTGCCTGACGCGTTTCATGCACAACCGCATTTCATCAGAGGCAGAAGCTGAAACACTGCGTGCAGCCCAGGCATTCCATTTATTTCAACCACCTGCCCCAGTGGGCGTTGGCTCTCGCTGAGCCTCCTGGTCTAGGTAGTGCCGTTGTTTTCTTTAAATGAGTGGCTTCTCACACAGTGCAAATGTCATTAATTAAAAACCACAGTGGGTCTGGAAAGAGTCTCAAAGCACAGCATACTGCACAGTATACCTTCCAAAATGACCACTCTATCATGAACACACCTCAACCATGGCTCAGAAAGGAGTAGCTCTATCATGACCATACAAGTACCACTAAGCCCCCCATCCCCTAATCTTGAGGCAGAATTAGCACTGCAACACAGGATTTAAAGTCCTGCAAAGAACACCATGTAACATTTAATATCATATCCACCATTGTTTTCATATATCACTATTGCTAAACTCACTCAGTGAAATGTCCCTCATTTTATTAAATCCCTTTTAAAGCATGCCTTCTAACAATGCACCTAATCCTATGTGGAAGTGTTTAATATAAAAGATGACATTGCTTTAACAAGGATACACAAATAAATAACACAATGATGTAAACATTTCTTTATTATATATACTTATCTAAAAAAAAAGAAAAAAAAATTAATTTCCTATTAAAACGTAGCACCTGTGGAACAAAATTAAAAATAAGATTATAAAGTATAATTATTAAAGAAAAAACAATAGGAGACAATAAGAGAGATGCAGAGAAAACTCTCAGATATTATTAATAAACTTACCTTATAAATATAATATCGGTGGAGGAGAGTAAAAAAAAATCTGTTATAATACATATTTCTGCAATGTAACAAAATAAGTGAAACAACATATCAAATGATTTATTTTTGCTGTCCTCAGAATACATTGATTTTCACTATCAAGAGTGATTTCAATATTAATCATCATATAACAGCGAGGAAAAAAAACACAATCAAAATGATTGTGTTTAAAAAACCCATACAAAATCTGCATACATATTATAAATACCTGAAAAAAACATGTCTTAAATGTTTTCCTCAAATTCGCAATTTCTTGAGTAAGCACACTACATCTTCCACAGTTACAAACTAATTAAAGTATACCACTTATTTTTCAAGATATCTCAACAAAGCCCCGTGCAGGTATTTCCTATAAAAAAATGTATTTGAAAGACACAGTTTCTTCTCTCATACCTTTCCGCGTGGCCAAATTGTATAAGCTAACTCATTATCTTTTAAATACCTCTCCCAAAAACTTGAGTCAATATAAGTTTTAAAATAATTTTCAAAAGTACTCATTTTCTTCTCTCATATTTTTCCACGTGGCCAAATACTATGAGTTAAGTAGTTTTTTTCTGAAATTATTTAATCTTAGTCTTATCTATTGTTTTCTGAACCTTCACAATTAAAATTTGTAACATGTTTTATACCATCAAACATTAAGTAAATTTGTACCTGATGTTATCACTATACCAAACACAAATTTCATTTATAGATTTGTACACCCTCATTTACATGATATTTGTAAACTAGTAAGTTTCAGATCTTTACAGTATACATCTTCCTACAGCAAGTCATTCTACTGAAATTTGGGTTCCAAAAATAACAAATAAGAGTTAGTTAAGGCAAAAGGCAAACGTTTTTTAAAAGTCAATTGGATATCATTGCAAAGCGTCCAGCCACTAGCACACTTCAAATAGGCTGTATAATGTCCTGATGATGTAGAAGGCCCTTCATGAAAAATAATGGCTACAGTTACAAATGTTCTTCTAGAAGTAGAAACTTGAGAAGCCACAAAATATTTAATTAAAGTTGACAATTTACTCCCATCAGCTCTGCATCGTTGAAACATTAAAATTACATATTGTCCGTATCTATGGAGAAATAAAGTTGATAACATTTCAGACTTGCATTGAGAACAGACCATGTTCTGATGCGCATCTTTAACTAGTTTATTAAAAGGCACTTCTTTGCAGTCTGGTAATGTCAAATATAAAAATCTTTCACTGGGTATCTCAGTACTACTTAAAAATGAGCAATTATCACACTTATGTTCCCATTTATAAGAAAGGCCAAAAAGACTATCAATATCTACACCTTCATCTTCCAAAACTGTAAACATATACATGATAAATTCCTGACAATCTTGCTGAATATTCTGAGAAAATTGATTTACTCCTGCACATATGTCTAAAACATTCCTTAGTTCTGAAACACTTGCTACTTCACTATCACCACTACTACAAATTTCAAATATAGAATTTAAAGAATAGCAAAATGTATGCTCCTGATTTTCTTTAATCTGTTCCTTAACATTTTTCAGAAAGAAAACAACATTAACTACTACATTTGCATAGCAGTTGACACCAGACCTATTTTCAAACTTAAATCCAACAATCTCTTCAATACTAACAGTTTTGCTACGGCTACCAACAACAGCTACATCTTTTTTTCGTCGTTTCTCGACTACTTCAGCACATTTGTCCTCATTTTTCCTTTTCTGACCAACTATACGCCTTTCAATTAAAGGATATTGAGGTAAACTTGGAGCATATTCTCTTCTTAACCTATTATACTCCTTCACACAATTTAAATCTGCACTAATCTTTGTCTCATCATAATCAATTAGATAAAGTCCACATAAAGTTTTAACTCGCGATAGAGCAACATACGCCATACCCTCTTTGAATACAGTGCTTCCAATATTTACCAAAGCACAATCTACACTTAAACCTTGAGATTAATGTATAGTCACTGCATATGCCAAACAAATTGGAAATTGCTTACGACGGACATATAATTCTTTTACAAACAAAAAACGAGTTGAACATCGACTAATTTGTTGAACTTCCTCAATCCCATCAAATTTTATCCTCAAAAATTCAATCTCATCTCTGTTTGTATAATTGACAAAACCAACAACATTACCCATTGCTCCATTTACCAATCCTCTTTCTACATGTGAATTTCTCCTTTAAATTATCCGACAATGTAAACATACATACAGATTTTTCTCTAAACCAGCAGTTTTAGATATAGTTTTTTGTAGAGAATCCAATTTTATTTTCAACTTTTCAGACAAAACAATAGTACTGCCTTCATGCTCTATTCTATCTTTAGCTTCCAATTTCTTAATTTCTTGATTTTCTAAATTCAACATTTTCTCATTAAAAACTGAACATTCTTTCAGAGTTGGCATCGAGCATATAACTGACTTATCTGCTACCTCTTTACTATATATTTTCTCAGGTATATTATCTTCATTAGGAAACAGCTTGGAAAGTAATCGGGTTCGTAGAGTGTGTTTCGCATCTCCAGTTAATTTTCCAATCCTAATATCTTGAAGAATACTTCCATATTTAGTATCCTTTGCCTGTCCCATATTTTGAATCAGTTCAGTATATTTGAAATGTGACCATATATTTACATTTCCAATACTGCCCAGGCACTTTCTGGTCTCCTCATGTGTAACAGTTTCAAATACAGGTTGTCCTTTCACAGGAGTTAGCTGCAGTAGATCTCCAAAAACTATGACATGTTTACCTCCAAATAACACATCATACTCTGTCTTAAGTGTCTGTTGCATTCTTAAATGCACAAAAGCAAGCATTAAATTGGATACCATGCTTACTTCATCAATAATAAGAAGTTTCATTTTTTTAAGGACTCTAGAAACTTCAAAACAAGCTTCTCCAGATAGATTCTGATATTGTAATTTATTTTCATGTTCAACTGGCAGCATCAGTAAACGATGTAAAGTAACACCTTTAATATTATGTGCTGCCAATCCAGTTGGAGCAGTAACAACACACGACAGTGTTGGCTGAGTTGTTTGCTGTAAATATGTAGTAATTCCTTTAATTAGGAAACTTTTACCAGTCCCAGCTTCTCCACTTACATATAATCGAATAGGTTCAAATGACATACATGAGCAATCTTTTCTCTCATGATGAAAGCCATGCTCAATGTGCTCTGTCACTTCATCATTTATCTGTATTTGCTCAACATTAAACTGCTTCTTTAATTCTTCTAAGTCGTTTACTTCCTCTTCACCTTGCTGCATTGCTTGTTCCACCTCATCCATGGCGGTGGCTGCTTCATTTTGGATAATTGGTTGTCCCAGTGGATCTTGACTTAATGAAGCCGAACTTTGACTACCTTGTGAACTATCTCTAGCAATCTCCTCTGCAATTTTCGCTTCTTGCTCTATTTCATCATTCAACATTTGGAGATAATTACTAAAAACAGGACATTCAATATTACTTTTAGATGCGTTGAATGAATCTTCATAACTATCAAAGTCTCCAAGTAGTTCCTCTTCTCTACGCCATGGTTTAAAGAGTTGCAAAAGAGCAAAATAGTAAAATTCTCTTTTATCAGGTGTTTCGCAACTCAGTTTCCGATGATTTATCAAGTGTCCTTTTCTTTGTTTTACCAGACATCCTTCATGTCCAATTACAGCATGTACACCTTTATCAATGTTCTCCGTAACATTCCTTTTAAAAGTATAATTTTGAAGTATTTCATACAGACAAATGTTTTCAAGTAGAGTACTTCTATTTGGATAGTATGTATCCAACATATTTGTTTTCAAAATGTCTGTACTGTTTGGTTCTTTCTGGGCTAAATATTCAATTTCTTGCACAGGTTTCAGAACACGGTTTCGTGTTTCTGCTAGGCCCAAACTCACCCAGATAATAGTCCTTGATTTCGCATAAAGACTTGCTGATGGTAATCTGTCACAACATTCATATGCTCCAATTTCTCGATGAGACAGCATCTTCAAACTGTACGTATACAATTTCTTGCTTAGGCTCTTTTCATGAGAAATGTCTTCCCACATCTCCTTCAGTTCCGTCTTTTCAGATTTCGTGATGTAAGACGTTACATATCGAGCCACAGCAATAGAGTTGTCTGCAACATATTGTATGTCCATGTTAGCATTCCACATGGACAAAATGACTGGGTTATAGTCATTAATATATTTGGATTCTTCACCTCTTCTTAAATTGTACGTATTTTTAGGTAACCTCCTTCTGATATTATGTCGCAAACATGACATCAAATTGTTGACTCATCCTTTTGAAAGTACCGGTCGTGCAAATCCAAAGCGACATTTGGTGTAGAATTTGCTCTTTGATTTGAATTTTCGCCGACAATATTTTCCACAGCGATGACTTTGAAAACGTAACACTTTTCCTCTTAAGTCCTTATCAGTTGTACTATTAGATATGTCACAAGTGGCATGCTGTTCAATAAAAGACAGTACAGTCTCATCCGAGTCTATTCCAAATTTAGGAGCATCCTTGATCCATAGCAGCATATGAATATGAGGAGCACCTCTTGCTTGATATTCTTTTCTCCAAAAGAAATCCAGTACTTCACCAAGAGGCGCATTTTTCTTGTTTGTAATGAAAGACATCATAGCTTCAAATCTATGATTAAAATATCTGCAAACATTAACTGGATCTAATGAACACAGTTCTCCAGGTGTCTTGAAGTTTATGTTTTCTATGTTTGCATTCGCCTCCCGAACAAATTCAAGTAAATCTTCCCAAGCATACTCTGCACAGCTTAGAGTTAAAAACCATGTTGGTGCTCCTAAATTTCTAAGCATGCACTTCAAATATCCATGACGACGGTACCAATACTCATTAGTACCCCGCTGACAAGCCATTAAATTAATTAGATGTGAATCCAAAACACTATCTTTCTGTTGCACTTTATCCATAAATTCCTTTGCTGAAATATTTCGCAGATGTACACCACTTTTTAAGATATGATTTACTGCATAAGACAGACCAGATAAGTCACTCTCGAACAGAAGATGAAACAAATATGGAATGCATTGGCGAAACCTTGGATCTTCGGCATATAATCTTGTTGTCCGGTACTCAGATGCAGAAATCTGCATAGGTCGATCATCATATCGGGTACCTTCACCTGTAGGAAATAACTGTGAAAAAAAACGACCTTCCAAACTTTCTTCCCACACACTAATAGGATTTCCTTTCGCCTTTTTCATCTGAAATAATTCAATAGCATTCCCTATTGCATCTTTAGAATGCAGTGGATGAACACTGTAATGTTCATAAATTTCTTCAGATCTGGATACATCAACTTTTTCAATTTGTCCACTAGACAAATCACTATCCTCTTCTTTACTTACATCTTCTTGTTCTACGTATACATCTTTGTAATACGTATTATTTTGCACTAAATACAACGTTGCCTTTTTCACTTTCCTAACATCCACTAAATCTTGCCAGATTTTCTTACTCTTTGTAGGTACACCATTAACTAGAATAACTAGAGGTTCCTCTTCTACATTTTCAACACCAATTGTTTCCATATTTTTTTTAAATGAAGAGGCAAATACACAACTCTACCCTTTAATCCTCTTTGTAAATCTGAAGGATTTAATTTACCAGTCTTAGGCTCCATTCGAACAATAGCCTGAAAAGGATGTACACATTGAATCAGAATCGTCTCATAAGTATTTAAATCCATCAATTCCGATGGAATATTTACCAACTCTAGATTATTATGAACAGCTCTAGAAGGCATTTTATTTTCATTTAATTTATTATAACAATATTTACAAACACGTTGCTCAAAACCCAAATCAAAATAGTTTTCCACCAACAAATAAGTTGCAAAATCTTTCCATTGACCATTACTTTCATCTTCACTTTTTAAATATAAATCAACTAACCTAGTTTGACTTTTGTAATGAATGCGTCGACAACAAACACAAGAAAAATTTGGTTTCTTACCTTCAATTACCTTAAACTTTATTATTTCCTGTTCAAAATTTTCAATATTAACATTTCCAACATTTTCTAACACATTTCCTTCTATAATTATATCAGTTTCTGCATTATCTTCCTCTGGACCAAAATAACTTACCTCAATTTCTGCACAAATCTTCTTAACATCTAATTCACATCAATACAAAAGAGCACTATTTAACTGTTTCAGTTTAAGTGCTGGACTTTTTGCATAGTACAACTTTCTCACTAATTTTCTCATTTTAGTATGATGCACTGCTAACATCCGGAAGTGATGAAAGACACTCTGGCATATTTTTTTAGAAAGACAAGCCAGAGAATGACCTTTCAGACCTATTTTCTCTCGCACTCTGCATTGATCTAATTCTTGCAACATTTAATTTTTTTTTTTTAGACTTTCTTTAGTGTACTTACGTAAGAAATTGCGAAAGAAATCAATTGAATCCTGTCGTACACTACAAATGCTACTACAATTCCAACTGTAAACAGGAGCATTAGGACGTCCCTCTAAAGCTTCTCTACCCATAACATCTTCTGCATTTCTAACCACAATTTTCTCTTTTTCAATAACACAACCATCCTTCACCTCATATGCTCGACCACTGGTGTCAACTGCATGCAACAGATCGTTACTTTGAAAGTAACTCTCTTCATTAAAAAATGGCTCAGAAGTTGAAGTATGCATCCACTTCCCAGAAAACACTTTACAAAAATTACTCCTATTTATGTGTCTCTTCCATTTACTTTTACCTTTCAAAACTCGAATCGCCTTATTTAAAATATTTATCTTATTAAGTATTAAAATAAATAATTTTCTTTTTGTCTCAAATGCGCGCTCAACAATACCCTCTATGTATTGTTTCTTCTTAAAAAAAGCAGATCTTGTCTTAGAAACTTTCTCCTTTTGTAATAAATTCGAAACGACTCTGTTGTAAAACATACGCTTCCTGATTTGGCTGAATTGATTACTCCGGGTTTTACTGTACAATCTTTCATCTCTCCTAATTCCAGAAACATTTATATCTTTGATTCCATCTCTCCTTTTAGATACTGATATCGTTTTATCCTTCTGAACTTCAATATTAAAATTTTTCCTTCCCAAAATTCCTTTCAAACATTTTTTAGTTTGCTTACCAGGAGCACTCTTCTTTGTATCCGTCCTCTCCTTCTTACAAAATATTTCAAAACTTTTCTTCTTCAAACTGTAAGTCCGTTTGTAGAGTTTCTTTTTTTCAATTCTGGTTGGCATCTTAATTTAAAATTTTGATGAAATTGTCAATCTGTAAAACACAAAAATAACAAATATTATAGTTCACTACTAGCATATACTGTACAAATTAAAACCACACATTCATTTTCTAATGAAATACAAATAATAACAGAAAATCTCTGAACAAAGTAGTAAATCCTGTAGTGAATGTTTCTTGTAAATTTATCACACTCCATATCTGTTTTAGCTTTATAGACAATTTTTTTTAAAAATTCTTAAAGCATACAAACAGTACACTTTTTTCAAGAACTATCGGTCATCATAGGTGTTTTAATCTTTTTTACTACGATCTCTTTTACACTTCATGAGAACATATCTTATCACTCTCATGAAGCACTTCATCAGCGAATATATCAAGAAAACTGTCATCACGAATGCTTTGCTATCAATTTTTTTTTATTAATTCATAAGTTCATAATTTAAAAGAATTTCCAACATTAGTTAATCAGGGACTTCTTCAAGTCCATTGTCCTCATCTTCTTCTATCAGCTCTAAATAGGCTGAATCTAAGGATATGTCCATAAAATCATTATTTTCATCAGTTTCCTCTTAAAAACCGCGTCTAAAATTTCCTCCATCAGTTCATTAATGATGTCAAAATGAATTTGATTCTCTTCTGACCAATTCTCCATAATTAGTTTGTTTTATTCTTAAAAAAAAATATAGAGACTAAATTATATCTTTTTCCATAAGTGTATAACTAAAAAGTACCTTTACTAATTTTTAAACTACATATATTTTTATAATCTCTAACTTATTAACTCTATATATTGTAAGATACCACATTCCTATTGTTTTGTTAAAGAAATTGGCAATATAACTCTAAACATTGACACTGAGCTTTTTTTTCCATTAAATTATTACTGTTGTTAAAAGACATTTCACTGTAAAATTTATTTTGAGATTTTCTAGATATCTGAAATATTTATTACCTGACCCATTTTTTTAGTTCATCACTACAAAGTGCAATATAAATTTATGCACTCTAAAGAAAAGGATCACACTATACAAACCATTTAATTCACTTAACAGATTACTACTTCCCACAGAGACAGTTCCATTTATGTTACAACAGCATACTCACCATGTAAATGTCTTAGCATATGCAAAATGTCATACTAACCATGAAGAACTACCTCATAATAAAGCTCTACATTAATATGTAAAAAAGTGCCTATACATAGTATAATCACAGATATGCAGGAAACATGACCATCACATTTAGATCCATATCATAATACCTATCTGAAAATAAAGGTGAAACACTGCCAAACATAATACAACAAGATTTCAAAAATAATGAGCACTTCACAAGTATTAATTAAAAGAAACCTGAAAGAATTATACTCCAATGATTTCTAAATCTCAACTCCTTCCAAAAGAACACATGCACCAAGCTCATTAAAAGATAATTTGAACTGTCAATGGAGAACATCTCAAAAACATATGTAGTATAAGCAGATAGAACCACATGTGAAAAATTTAAGATAAAATCATGTTCTAAATATTTCAAAAAATATTCTTTATTATTTTCATCACCACCCACAGAAATTGCCAAAGCAAAAAAAGTAACTCACCTGAAAAAAAGAATATATACTCTCAAATTATCAATTCAAATGGCAGGTTGTTGCTTTCAGGCACCAAACACTCTAAAAATGGAAATAATAAAATGTTATTAACTTATTACAAACTTATTTCCTACACAATATACAATCATTATAGCATTGAACAAGCATAACTAATAAGTTCCCCAAAATCCTCTACATTAAAACTAAATACAAAATTTCTCATTTATAAAAACATTGTGCCACAGATATGTCACTTTTGCCCATGTTAAAATTCATGCACCTACAACAGTAGGCTTTCATAACTAAAAGGCCAAGTCACAAAAAACAAAAGCCTAATTTATGAAGACCTTGCGCCGCCAGTGCGTCACTTTTAGCATGGGTAAAATGACGCACTGGTGGCGCAAGGCCGTCATAAATAAGGCCCCATGTCCATAGACCAAAACTACAGGGCCAGCATTATACACATGCAAGCAGTACACTTGCACAGAACCACAAAACCCCAAGGGCCACCATGTTAATATATATCCTTAATATAATAAACCTCTGAGAATGGATACATATTTGCATGGCAGCCCATACCAGAAATTTGGCATCCTCTGACTCTGATCCACTACCAAACACCCTGACCCCCCCCTCCCTCTTCACTAAACTCCGCACTCCACCCCACCCGGACCCCCTATTACAAACCCCCTACCTACCCTCCCTGCCCAAGGCCACCATGAGCCGCGAACCGCCCCTGGTAAAGTTATAAGACACAGCATTACTAAAACTCAAAGAATAGGCAACAGGCAGATAAACTAAATAGTACATAAAGACACATATTTTTTACATTATCCCATTGAAAAAGATGTAGTATTTTTTTTAAATCTATCATGCAACTGGCCCTCCAGAACCGCTTTGAAAACTCCTCCTTTAAACCTTTACATTTCATTTTTAAACCATACACTTTCAATTACATTTTTTATTTAATTACAATTCCTGTAATGTTACACACCTTTTCTAAAATACACCAGTCCCTGTTATTATAAGGATTTTTTTTCATTCTTCATCAGTGATACTTTCTTAACATATAATGAAAATCACTGTAACTTTTTAAACGACAAAGCTAATGCGGTAAAAATAACTCTCCATTTGCTTTCCTTTAAGAATGTAGATTATCTATCCCACGCATGCGATCCTTGATATTTGCATTTGGCAGCGAATACCGACCTTGAATCGGAAGACATGAACAAGAGCTCCATTGTCACATTTAAAACTTAACGTACCATCTGCTCACACACATATCTTTCACTTAGCTAATATTCACAGAGAACAGCATTCGTGTAAAAAAAAATTGACCTTCCTTTACAATTTGCTCAAATGACTCCCTTATTTTTTAACGCATCCTCCACTTCAAGACACGCTACTTTTTTGATAACTACTAAGCAATATTTAAGTGACTAGACTGCTAGAAAATGTATCAAGTCATTCTGCTCCTCTTCACTGCATAGCCGGCGACCTATTTCTGTGGAGTTCCTATAGAGCCGGCAGTGCTGCGCCGTTTCCTTTACCATCTTGGTAAATTCAAAATGGATGTCCCTCCTGTCTTCGCAAACGAGCCGGACCACTTAAAACTATTTCGACAGAAAATGCTTCTCTACTACGGCACCTTAGCACTCTCAACTTTGAATACTTCATATCGATTATCATTTCGATATTCGTATTTCACCTGTGTGCAACCTGTATTTCATTGCCTGAGCTGTGATTTCACGTGGGCCCTGGACTTATGTCTCTGCAATTTGGTACCTCCTGAAGCGAATTACAATCACCTCATGAATCCGTTAATTGATCATGAACAGCTTTGTTACAACGGAGGGTTTATGGCCTTTGCAGCGATACAAGGAGTTCTGGGTCATTGGAATATATTCGCAGCTGCGCAAGATTTCCTAACAGAGAGCTACATCGAAAACCCACCGAGCTGTCCTCTGATGGTAAAAGAGCCTCCGATAATGACAGATCATGAATGCTGCTTCCCTCTTCTCAATTGGATGGCTGACATGTTTTCAGATAATAACAGTGATTTCCTGTTAGAAGCACTTGCTGCCTACTTTGCCTAAACAATGGACGGATAACTCTTTCCTAACAGAGAGCTACATCGAAAACCCACTGAGCTGTCCACTGATGGTAATAGAAGCTCCGATAATAACAGATCATGAATACTGCTTTACTCTTTTCCATTGGATAGCTGACATACTTTCAAATGATAACAGTGATTTCCTGAAAGAAGCAGAAGCTACCTACTTTGCCTACACAATGCTTCGATAACTCTTATGCAAGCCATTGACGTTCTCATTTCCTTTTCCCTCCCTATATTCTTCACGTTGTTTTGGATATTTTCTTATGAAGAACAGACCTATTGGCTTTACTAACAGTGGACATTATGATTTTGTGCTGGTTAAATTTTGGTCTTTTATGTGGACTACATTTTTTTCTTCAGCTACTCGATTTTCAACTTAATTTTTTTAAAGTCTAATCTCAACAATTCTATTGCATATCTTATCCTATGTTATTTCAAAAGTACTCGATGCAAAACTCGCTAATATATGCTACATGTGCCCTGATTAATGTGTAAATGTAAAACAAGTTTTTTATAACTGTAAACGCCATTTCGCCTCTCAACTGCTTATTTCCGCCTCACACGCCTCTGCTCCTTTAATTTTCCATAAAAATATTTTTTTTAAATACATAACGGAAAAATATGTTCTTTCAATAATATTTCCATTGTTTCTTGTGCTGTATTTCAAATACAATACTGCAAACAACAAAAGATATCTCAATACAGTAGTTCTCCTTAATAGTGATTTGCGCACCATCCAACAGATTACATACATGCACCTCTCACTATTTTGTCGCTTTTGGCGCCTTTTTTTTCCCCTCACACAGTAATATAACAAAAACTTGATAGTGCTTCGCATGTAGACAGCTGGTTGATAAACTGATGATGTATAACCACTAGCATTTTCATATATGGTTCCTAAACTGAAAGGCCAGAGACCTTCTTCCATTTATTAAAATATAATATACTTCCTTATAAGAGTGTACAATTAATTTTGCAAACTATATTCATTTTTCTTCAACTATAGCGTTTGTATTCCATGTACTACTGACAATACCAATTACTGTGTTTTTGCAATTTCTGTACTCATATTACATAATGATTTGCCTTCAAAACAGTGCATTTCTGAATAAACATTTCAAATATTCACGTTCTCTCTTTTAATCCATAATCCCAACTGAAATGATTATATATTGAAAAACTATTCATGTGTTCCACGTAACCTCAGCTGTACTAACCGAGGACCTTATTTATGAAGACCTTGCGCCGCCGGTGCGTCAATTTTTAAAATGGGAAAAAGTGACGCACCGGTGGCGCAAGGCCTTCATAAATAAAGCCCTGATTGTTTTCTTTTCTCGACCTCACTTACTGATACTAGAACCTGCAAGCCTATAACGGCCCATGAACTCTTTCTTAGTAGGTCGCGCACCGTACAGACAGTTGTACCTCTGTTAAAAAAAATGTATTACTGTTACCAAGCACCGCCACAGTTCCGCTTGACTCAGAGTTAATCACTGCTCCCACGCTTCTACAGGCCAGACGCTATGTCGTATTTCACTCCTTATCACGCTTTCATCTCCACAATAACAAACAGTTCTCCGCCAGACACCAGAGAACAGAGTCAGATGCAGAGGCACCAACAAGTGAAATACGACATACCCTCTGCTCTGAGAAAGCAACCAAGCGGTAATTGTGAAAGAAAACATTCAGTAGCGCTTTAAAAATACCAATGCAATTATATAATTATTTTTTTGAAAACGTTCCAATTACTTTGATGGGACTATCTGTGTGTGCCTCCACAGCAAACTTCCTCAGCTCGGACTGAAGGCAGACACAGACAAACACACACAATACCATAACACAGGGCAACGGAGACGGAAAACAGAAGAGACATGAAGATGCAGTCAAACAGCAGGACTGAGAGAGATATTTTTATACTCCGTTTGCTACCTCAATGTACGAACACATTTACTGCACAAATCTGTGTACAACCTCATGGTCAAAACTTTTCATTTTATTTCACTCGACCACCTCCCTTTCTCACCCCACCATTGCAAACCGTGACCAGAAACCACACTATCATTTTGTCGTCTAACAGAAACTTTGTGAATACCTTAATCATTAGCACTTTAGCCCCCTTCCCCCTCCCTCTCGCCCCACCCCCACCAGTGCAGGCCACAGCCACCAACCAGCCTGAAATTTTGTCGACTGACAAAAAGTTTACGAATTCATTAACCATTAGCATTTTTTCTCATTATATATATATGGCCGGGATGCCTTTCACCCCCTCCCAACACAATCCCCAAGGATGGGAAGACGGATGCAGTTCTGAACTTTTGGAAGGCGGAAGGGAGTTACCCTCCCGGCCGTATTTATTAAAATATGAAACAAAATTAAAACATTAAAATAACAGTTTCATATCATGTACAATTTTTCATTTATACATTACGATGTTTATTGGCTAACCTTAACAAATCTCTAATACAAAGGTTCTCCTAGCCGAGTCTAAACATCCTGCAAATGCATACTTTCTAAATAAAAATTGTACATCCTAACATTATGGGCCAACGGCAAGGTCGTAACCGGTGTCAGATCCCAACTACCAGAACTCCCCCCTCACGTGTGAGGGGCGGGCGCACAGAGGACTGTACCTTTGTGCCAACTTCCAATTTCCCTTGTCTTAGCGGGGGCCCCTTACTTAACTCGACGCCATCTTAATGGTCATCCGAGGACTCGTGTGAGGTGTCTAGAAGGTAGCGTGGACCCCCCTCTCACCCCACACTGTTCATCACATCCGCCGTCGCGGATATCCTGGCCCCGGGAAATTCCTAGGAGGGGCATCGAGCCGCCTCCTCCCCTGGGAGGGGCCTATGACCGCCTTCCCTTCGGCGACCCCATACTTAGTGGGTGCCGCCTCCCCGTGTGAGGGGCTCATGGCCACCTCCCCCCGGGCGCTCCCATCCATAATGGGTGGCACCCCTCCTCTAGGGATCTTGAAATTACTGCTCACCGATCATGACCTTACCGCCACAGGCCGGATAGTTGACCGGCTATCCGGACCCCCCACACTCCTACTAAAGGTCATGATTACACAGACCCCTTAACCAAGCTATGAAGTCTCCTATGAGTAAGACATTCCCCTCCCGGGACAAATGAACCCCATCTTCCAGGTACATGTTATCCCCCCGAATACATCCATGCGGAATACAGTGCAACTGTCCTGAACAAAACAATCTACCCAGTTTGTTATTGACTTTCTTTACTGAATGATTCAAAGCTGACACAGAGAGGGCCCCCTGCCACACCTTCCTTGGAATCATGTGTGACCATGCTATCGTGCACCCCGGAACCCTCTTTGCCAACCAGCTAACAGTGGACAGGACACGCTCGAGGAGTACCCGCCGACCGAGCGGCACCAAATCATTGCCTCCCAAATGCACTATGATTATAGACGGCGGTGACCTTGTCCGCCCTAACAGTCCCTCGACAAAACCTTGAAACTGGTCAATACAGAGCCCGCCCCTTCCGTGGAAGGTCACCCTGTACCCGTATTCCCCAGCTGCGTGAATCATGTCACCTGCTTTGAATACGTCCGCGGCACGCCTCACGTATGAGTAGCCGACGACCCACACCACTCTCTCCTCAGCCGGTGTTCTTTGACCGCTGGTCCCCAGGTGTCGGGTCAACTGCACAGTCCGCCCCGCCTCGCAAGCTCGCAAAACTGTAAACCAAACAAAAGACAAGAAGCGTAAGTGCATGACATTAGCTTCACAACATGTGCAACCGCACATACCTTTTATAACAATTCGAGGACCATCGCCCCAAGTGTTTCACCATTTCAACACTCTGACCCCTGGCTGTAGCCTGTGTAGCAGCCCCTATCCTGAAGGAATGGGTCCCAAAATCGCTCGGGTTCAAGCCCGCTGTCACGATTGCCAAAGTCAACACCCGCTGAAACTGAAACCTGGTCAGTGGGGTGGCGTCGATGTGTCTCAGCAAGCTTCCCCCCCATGCTGCCGCCCTTTGCGCCAGATATTCCTCAACGCACTGCACCGGGCACATGGGGGACCCTCGCATGCGCTGGACCACAACACTGTCCCCCATCGCACCTTGATCGGTTTTCGACCTGGCGATTGTGATTACCATTGAATCACCCTTGATCTGTACGTGCTCCCGACACAGACCTCCCCCCACATCCTTCTTATTTTTTGCCACCAGCTCACTCACCCGCATAGCCCCATGGAATGCTAATGCAAAAGCGGCCCGGAACAGCACTGCTTCGGACTGGGAGGCACATGTCGCGGGGAGCACCGACATCAACAGGGACAATCTTTCAAGCCCAATCGGGTGCCTCTCGTCTACCCTACGGCCCTCAAGGCGTTGCCATCCTCGCAGTGCCTTCTTTACCAAAAAGGACGATGTAGGGTCCTTGATACCATACGCCTGTGCCATGAATGCAATGGCGGCCCTGTGTCTATTGGCCATCGCTGCTGATCGGCCTGCCTTGTGGACTGCTACTAAGAACTTCAGTACATACTCCTCCTGCCCCCATTTATCCCCTTCTGCTGGACCCAAAAATGCGCAATAGGAACGAAACGCTCCTTCGTACGCCCTCCTTGTCCTGGGGGCTAAGCTAGCTCCCACGAGGTCCTGTAATCCGGGGCACCGAGCGACCAGAGAGCTTCGGGAAATGGTGCCGTCACTAGATCCGCAGAAGGTAGATAACCCCTGAAGGCCTGCATGTGGGAACGAGAGAGTGCATCAGCTGCCTTGTTCAGTACACCCGGCACATGCTTTGCCCTAAACTGAACGTTCATTCTCATGCAAAGAAGTACAATTTCCTTTAATAATCTCAAAATCCACTTGCAGCGTGCTGCCTGGTTATTTATGCATTCAACCACGGTCATGTTGTCAGACCAAAACACCACTGAGCGATCACGGAACATGCCCGGCCATGCCTTTAGGGCCACCAAAATGGGGAACAATTCAAGAAACCCAATGTTACCTGTTAACCCACTGGTGTGCCACCACGTCGGCCATGTTTGCGTCGACCATCGATTACCAAAGATGGCGCCAAACCCCACGCTCCCTGCCGAGTCAGTCCACAAACCCAGCTCGTCCGAGGATGCTGGTGGTTTGCTCCATACCACTCGACCGTTGAAATCCGCCAGAAATGCCAACCATATATGCATATCCTGGCGAACCTCTGCCGACAGTCTCGTGCGGTGGTGTCTTTCCTTGAGACCGGCCATGGCTTGTGAAATAGAGCGGGAAAAGAGGCGGGCCATTGGTATCACTCTGAGGGCAAAGTTAAGCTGGCCCACCGCTTGTAGCACCTGCTGTAGAGTTACCTTTTCTTTGCTAATGCTCAATTCTAGCGAGGCCCTGAATTTCATTACTTTGTCCCTGGGCAAACGGAAGCATCCTTCCATTGAATCGAGCTCAATTCCAAGAAACTCGAGTGAAGTAGATGGCCCCACCGTTTTACCCGGTGCCAATGGCACGCCAAACCGTTTCATGAGATTGCAAAATTCCATTAAAGCCTGTGCACATTTCGTGTCACCGGCTGGCCCCAAGAACAAAAAATCATCTAGGTAATGCATCACCTGTGTATAGCGCGTAGCTCTGGTGAACACCCATTGCAGAAAACAACTGAATTTCTCAAAATAAGCACAAGAGATGGAGCAACCCATTGGCATACATCTATCCATGTAATAGCGTCCTTGAAACACAAAACCTAACAGACGCTGATCCTGAGGGTGTACCGGGAGCAACCGGAATGCTGATTCAATATCCGATTTAGCCATCAGCGCTCCGGGCCCCAGGCGATTCAACATGGCGACGGCCTCATCAAAGGATGCGTACCGCACCGAGCAGACTCCTGGGTCAATCGCATCGTTTACCGAAAGACCCCTAGGAGCCGACAAGTTATGGATTAACCTAAACTCACCTGGGTCCTTCTTGGGGACAACTCCCAACGGTGAACAAATGAAATTAGGAACCGGCGGGTGCCTATATGGGCCGGCGACCCTGCCCCGGGCAACCTCCTTTGCAATCTTGCTTTCCACCACCCCCGGGTGTTGCTGAACAGACAGTTGATTTTTACACAGAGATTCCCCCTGAAAATTCCCCGCCTGGGATGCGGAAACCATACGAAAAGCCGTCCCGTAGCACCCCAGCGGAGACATGATCAGGGTATTCGTTTAGCCCGGGGATCATTTCCATGATATCTACGGGGGTAGGTAGTGGTTCCCCTCGGCCGATATTAGACCTGTTTGGCACCTCCTCTACCCCCGGTATCCCCATTCTTGGCTCTGCACGAACTCTCAGGGTGTGAAGAGTGTCCGCATCCTGCACACTCATGCCTGAACTTACATGTGCCCTGTGGCCTTGTACACTTGCCTCTGTTAAAATTCCAACAAACCCCTCTCTTACCCCCATTCCCACCACTCCTGGGTTGGTGATCACCAGCGGGGTTTGCTCAAAAGGGCGCCACCGATTGATGGCGGGAAGGCGCCGATCTATACTCGCCGAGCGAGGACGACTCCGTCGTGCCCGGCAATAGCTGCTTCTGCCAGGATACGGAGTCGAGACAGTCCCACGTCAGAGACGAATCGTGTTCCTTGGCCTTACGAAATTTACCATCATAACTCCTCCATTGATCGCCCTCATATGTCTCATAGAAATCAATTATGCATGTCTGATAACAGGCCAATTCACTTAAAATCTCAGGCCTACGTTCCCCCATGATAGCTGTAAACATCCCAAAGGCCTTGGCCCAATTAGAGATCGTCTCATCCACCCTGAAGCCCGCCATTTTAGCGCGCCACGCACTCGGATGCAACAAATCCTTCTGAGCCTTAACATACTCAATCTTGTGATGGTCAGTCAGAAGTGAAAACATATTTACATATTTATCAGCCCAAATCATTTCCTTCGTGGCCAGTGGAATATGCTGAACTACTTTTTCCCTCCTTGAGGGCAAAGACCCCCCACTTGCTATTGGCAGTGGCTGCTTACCAGACTCCTTAGCTGGTCCTGCTGATTTCTCACCGCCAGCCGTTGGTCCTTCCGAGGGAAACAGTGAGGGGACAAGAGGGAGATTCGCCTTCGCAGCATCTCGCGATTGCCGCAACTGCTTCATTAGCAACTTAGCCTCATTGGCTGTGTCTCCGGGTGCCGTCGCACCCTCGGTATTCTTCCCAAGCCACGCGGCCAACTGGGCGGCCAACTCCGGAGGCATGTCCTCCTCACTGGTGGGCGTAACTACAACCGTAATCGGCTGGCCGGCGTCCGGGATCGGTACCGGGGCTTCGACTGGACTAACCGGGCTTGCGGGGGGTGACTCGTGAACCGGGGCTTCCCCCCCTGCCGCCCTATTCCTGGCCCTTTTACCTCTCCCTGCGGGGACTACTCCCGGCAATGCTGCCCGATGACCTTCTTCGGCTTGCCCGTATTGCTCATTGCCGCCATCTGTTTTTTCATGCTCGTCATCTCTTTCATCAGCATGCGGAGCATCTGTTCCGTCCCTGCCTTCTTTCCGGCCTTCTTGCCAGGCATCGTCGTTGGATATTCGACCTTGCTGCGTAGCTGCTCAACGAGATCCTGGATCCAGAGGTCCGACGAAGAGAAAGCGCCTGAAAGAGAAACACAAAAATTACAAGTTCTCCAAAATTGCTCCTTGTTCCGTCGAGGGCTCACGTGCAACGAGAGAGTGCAACTTCCAAGCACCGGAACAAGAGGATGCTTCTTTGGGTCGTTGCTCCTTTTATTCCTCTTCGGGAGGGCGTGTACCCTCCTCTGGTACGCCTACGGGGCGTGGCCAACAGTGTAGGTGTCTAGGACAACCCCTCTTGGGCGGGAAAAGGCGCGCCCCGGCTACGCCGCTTCGGGCATACCAGCCGAGACACGCCCCCACGCCCAAAATGGTTTCCCGGGAGGATCCGGGCCCCCTACCATACGTTCGGGGGGACCGAGTGGTCGCCCCTTTCCAAACGCTTCAAAATCTCAAAAATAATTACTCTCTATATTAAAAAAAAATTATACTGCGTATTCAACATTTAAATGAAAAAATTACTTTTAGAAATACAACACATTATGACAGCCAAAAATTAGTTTTTACGAGGAAAATCAATCATTGTTTGTGACTAAACTATATTTTACGGTACATGACAAAACAAACTGTTACAGACTTACCTTTACCAATGCTTTGTACGATGTACAACAGTGACAGACACAAAACAGATATTCGTTTGACGGAACTGTCTATTAGGCTTCTATCACTGCAACCAAAATTCAATGGCACAGATATCCAGTCAATACACACTCATATAACTCTCTTCAGCCAATCACATTTCGTCACGCAAAATTGTAAAATCAAATTTACATTTCAATTGGTTGTCCTTCACAATATTTTCGATCTCACGTGAAAGTCACCCATCACCAACTGCCATCTCCGGCTGTTTCCATGGTAACACCTCATTCTGCACCTGGCTGAAGGCACAGGTCAAAAGTTCATGTCTCAACGTTCTACAGCAAACTAAGAAGACTGTTTTCCCTCCAGAAACACCTGCCAATCCACAGCTCTGTTACATGTCTTTTTTTCACACCCAATAGTACTTTTCGTTTAACATTTTCATTAACATGCAACGTACTCTTCAATCTCCAGTTATTACAATCAACCAATCATTTTTACTTTTTTAACCACACCCAGCCTCATCCTTTTTTTTATCCTGACTTTCAGCTTCTAACTACCATTCCACTTCCAGAACCGATTGGAGGACGACTACATATCCCTTGAAAATGATGGTCTGGCTAATAGGACACAGTTATAATCACTAGAGTGAAAAATATACAGCAAGCAGACGAATTTGCAACCTTGGTTTAACAAATGTACACATAACGTGGATTGCCCAAAGAGGATTGAAATGTCACCAATTGATTCCATTGGTGAAAACTTTTATGCATCTCCCAGAACCAGACCTTATAATTGTGCACTGTGGTGGGAACGATCTAGGCACAATCACTGGGGTAGGTCTGGAAATGCTTCTAAAAGACACCTTTCGACAATTGATGACACTTTTTCCTCGAACTGCCTTGGTATATTCCAATATATGCCAAAGACAGAAATGGACTTGGTCCAATCAACATTGTGCACAAATTGAGAAAGCAAGGAGACATGTAAATAAATCTGTTTCTGCTTTCCTCAGAGATTTTAGCATGGGTTCTATTTAGCACAACAACTTGCGTTACCACATGCAAGACGTCTATAGGAGAGACGGTGTTCATTTCACGATGAGGGAAACAGAATCTTCCTCTGCAACATCAGGCTCTGCATCGGTACTTACTTATAAATGCAGAAAACACTCAATTAACACAAGGGCTCTTTTCAGAGCCACCTTATTTCTAAGCACTCAAACTTCTGATTTATCTCCATTTTTACACTCTTGTAAATAGGTGTGCGCGACCGGGTGCGCGCACCCCGCAACTTAAAAAAAAAAATATATATATCTTTTCGTGTTTAAGGGGCTTACTGCACACCCCGAGAAAACCTACGCAGCAAGAGTATCTCTACCTTCTCCCCTTTCCATGTTTCAACGCTTTGAAATGAACAATATATTTACTCGCAGTGACACAATGGCGGTCAACACTTCCTGATTTCCTTCGAATCGAACGTTAACAGACGCCATCAGTGATGTCATCAGTGATGTCACTGACCATGTCATGAATGATGTAATATGTGACATCATCAGCAGTGGATTGCGAATGCGCGAAATACATAGTTAGTTCAACTAACTATATAGGAGCAATATCAATAGTTTTTTATATGTTAATTCCTAACTATAATAGGGCCTGAAACCTATGGTTTTTTCAGTGAATTTTCAAGGTTTTTTAAATGCTAATTCCTAACTATATAAGGCCTAAAACCTATGGTTTTTTTCAGTGAATTTCAATGGTTTTTTATATTTTAATTCCTAACTATATAAGGCCTAAAACCTATGTTTTTTTCA
Source organism: Lissotriton vulgaris (assembly GCF_964263255.1). NCBI lineage: Eukaryota > Metazoa > Chordata > Amphibia > Caudata > Salamandridae > Lissotriton > Lissotriton vulgaris. Next base: position 454,001,611 of record NC_141696.1, on the reverse strand, counting down.
GTGAATTTCAAAGGTTTTTTAAATGCCAATTCCTACCTGAATAAGGCCTGAAACCTATGATTTTTTCAGTGAATTTGCAAGGTTTTGAAAATGCAAATTCTATTAGCGGATAACGTTTAAATATGTTAATATCCTTGTGGGACCACCTGAGCAGCCCTAGGGATCCGATTTTTGGACCGGAGCAAGATGCTCTCTGATTGGGCCGAATTTCTTGCCTTCTGCCCCCCTGATTGTGCCGTATTTCTTGGCTTCTGCCCCCCTGATTATGCCATATTTCCTGCCTCATGCACCCTGATTGTGCCATATTTCTTGCCTTCTGCACCCTAATTGTGCTGTATTTTTTGCCTTCTGCTCGCTGATTGTGCCGTATTTGTTGCCTTCTGCCCACTGATTGTGCAGTTTGTCGGGCCTTCTGTCCCCTGACTGTGCCGTTTTTTGTGCCCCTGCCCCCCACAGTGCACAATTATAAGGTCTGGTTCTGGGAGATGCATAAAAGTTTTCACCAATGGAATAAATTGGTGACATTTCAATCCTCTTTGGCCAATCCACGTTATGTGTACATTTGTTAAACCAAGGTTGCAAATTCGTCTGCTTGCTGCATATTTTTCATATCAGTGAATATAACTGTGTCCTATGAGCCAGACCTTCATTTTCAAGGGATATGTAGTCGTCCTCCGATCGGTTCTGGAAGTGGAATGGTAGTTAGAAGCTCAAAGTCAGGATTAAAAAAAAGGATGAGGCTGGGTGTGGTTAAAAAAATAAAAATGATTGGTTGATTGTAATAACTGGAGATTGAAGACTACGTTGCTTGTTAATGTTTATGTTAAACGAAAAGTACTATTGGGTGTGAAAAAAATGACATGTAACAGAGCTGTGGATTGGCAGGTGTTTCTGGAGGGAAAACAGTCTTCTTAGTTTGCAGTAGAACGTTGAGACATGAACTTTTGACCTGTGCCTTCAGCCAGGTGCAGAAGAGGTGTTACCATGGAAACAGCCAGAGATGGCAGTTGGTGATGGGTGACTTTCACGTGAGATTGAAAATATTGTGAAGTACAACCAATTGAAATGTAAATTTGATTTTACAATTTTGCGTGACGAAATGTGATTGGCTGAAGAGAGTTATATGAGTGTGTATTGACTGGATATCTGTGCCATTGAATTTTGGTTGCAGTGATAGAAGCTTAATAGACAGTTCCGTCAAACGAATATCTGTTTTGTGTCTGTCACTGTTGTACATCGTACAAAGCATTGGTAAAGGTAAGTCTGTAACAGTTTGTTTTGTCATGTACCGTAAAATATAGTTTAGTTACAAACAATGATTGATTTTCCTCGTAAAAACTAATTTTTGCCTGTCATAATGTGTTGTATTTCTAAAACTAATTTTTTCTAATTTTTGCCTGTCATAATGTGTTGTATTTCTAAAACTAATTTTTTCATTTAAATGTTGAATACGCAGTAAAAAATATTTTTAATATAGAGAGTAATTATTTTTGAAATTTTGAAGCGTTTATATATAATGAGAGAAGTTGTTCAGGAAGTGAAGAAATGATATTAGCAGGGAGACAGATAATGCAGAAAGAGAGAGAAATGGTAAATTACTAGTGATACAGTCGTCAAAAAATGCTAATTGTTAATGAATTCGTAAAGTTTTTGTCAGTCGACAAAATTTCAGGCTGGTTGGTGGCCGTGGCCTGCACTGGTGGGGGTGGGGCGCGAGGGAGGGGGAAGGGGGCTAAAGTGGTAATGGTAAGGTATTCACAAAGTTTTTGTTAGACGACAAAATTATAGTGCGGTTTGTGGTCGCGGTTTGCACTGGTGGGGTGAGAAAGGGAGGTGGTTGAGTGAAATAAAATGAAAAGTTTTGACCATGAGGTTGTACACAGATTTGTGCAGTAAATGTGTTCGTACATTGAGGTACCAAACGGAGTATAAAAGTATCTCTCTCAGTCTTGCTGTTTGACTGCATCTTCATGTCCCTTCTGTTTTCCGTCTCCGTTGCCCTGTGTTATCTTATTGTGTGTGTGTCTGTCTGTGTATGCCTTCAGTCCGGGCTGAGGAAGTTTGCTGTGGAGGCACACACAGATAGTCCTATCAAAGTAATTGGAACGTTTTCAAAAAAATAATTACATAATTGCATTGGTATTTTTAAAGCTCTACTGAATGCTTTCTTTCACAATTACCGCTTGGTTGCTTTCTCAGAGCAGAGGGTATGTCGTATTTCACTTGTTGGTGCCTCTGCATCTGACTCTGTTCTCTGGTGGCTGGCTGAGAACTGTTTGTTATTGTGGAGATGAAAGGGTGATAAGGAGTGAAATACGACATAGCGTCTGGCCTGTAGAAGCGTGGGAGCAGTGATTAACTCTGAGTCAAGCGGAACTGTGGCGGTGCTTGGTAACAGTAATACATTTTTGTAACAAAGGTACAACTGTCTGTACGGTGCGCGAGCTACTAAGAAAGAGTTCACGGGCCGTTATAGGCTTGCAGGTTCTAGTATCAGTAAGTGAGGTCGAGAAAAGAAAACATTCAGGGCCTTATGTATGAAGGCCTTGCGCCACGGGTGCGTCACTTTTTCCCATTTTAAAAAATGACGCACCGGCGGCGCAAGGTCTTCATAAATAAGTTCCTCAGTTAGTACAGCTGAGGTTACGTGGAACACATGAATAGTTTTTCAATATATAATCATTTCAGTTGAGATTATGGATTAAAAGAGAGAACGTGAATATTTGAAATGTTTATTCAGAAATGCACTGTTTTGAAGGCAAATCATTATGTAATATGAGTACAGAAATTGCAAAAAACACAGTAATTGGTATTGTCAGTAGTACATGGAATACAAACGCTATAGTTGAAGAAAAATGAATATAGTTTGCAAAATTAATTGTACACTCTTATAAGGAAGTATATTATATTTTAATAAATGGAAGAAGGTCTCTGGCCTTTCAGTTTAGGAACCATATATGAAAATGCTAGTGGTTATACATCATCAGTTTATCAATCAGCTGTCTACATGCGAAGCACTATCAAGTTTGTGTTATATTACTGTGTGAGGGGAAAAAAAGGCGACAAAAGCGACAAAATGGCGAGAGGTGCATGTATGTAATCTGTTGGATGGTGCGCAAATCATTATTGAGGAGAACTACTGTATTGAGATATCTTTTGAAGGTTGCAGTATTGCATTTGAAATACAGCACAAGAAACAATGGAAATATTATTGAAAGAACATATTTTTCTGTTATGTATTTAAAAAAAATAATTTTATGGAAAATTAAAGGAGCAGAGGCGTGTGAGGCGGAAATAAGCAGTTGAGAGGCGAAATGGCGTTTACAGTTATAAAAAACTCGTTTAATATTTACACAATAATTAGGGCACATGTAGCATATATTAGCAAGTTTTGCATCGAGTACGTTTGAAATAACATAAGATAAGATATGCAATAGAATTGTTGAGATTAGAGTTTAAAAAAATAAAGTTGAAAATCGAGTAGCTGAAGAAAAAAATTTAGTCCACATAAAAGATCAAAATTTAACCAGCACGAAATCATAATGTCCACTGTTAGTAAAGCCAATAGGTCTGTTCTTCATAAGAAAATATCCAAAAGAACGTGAAGAATATAGGGAGGCAAAAGGAAATGAGAACATCAATGGCTTGCATAAGAGTTATCGAAGCATTGTGTAGGCAAAGTAGGTAGCTTCTGCTTCTAACAGGAAATCACTGTTATCATTTGAAAGTATGTCAGCTATCCAATGGAAAAGAGGAAAGCACTGTTCATGATCTGTTATTATCGGAGCCTCTATTACCATCAGAGGACAGCTCGGTGGGTTTTCGATGTAGCTCTCTGTTAGGAAAGAGTTATCCGTCCATTGTGTGGGCAAAGTAGGCAGCAAGTGCTTCTAGCAGGAAATCACTGTTATTATCTGAAAACATGTCAGCCATCCAATTGAGAAGAAGAAAGCAGCATTCATGATCTGTCATTCGATGTAGCTCTCTGTTAGGAAATCTTGCTCCGCTGCGAATATATTCCAATGACCCAGAACTCCTTGTATCGCTGCAAAGGCCATAAACCCTCCGTTGTAACAAAGCTGTTCATGATCAATTAACGGATTCATGAGGTGATTGTAATTCGCTTCAGGAGGTACCAAATTGCAGAGACATAAGTCCAGGGCCCACATGAAATCACAGCTCAGGCAATGAAATACAGGTTGCACACAGGTAAAATACGAATATCGAAATGATAATCGATATGAAGTATTCAAAGTTGAGAGTGCTAAGGTGCCGTAGTAGAGAAGCATTCTCTGTCGAAATAGTTCTAAGTGGTCCGGCTCGTTTGCGAAGACAGGAGGGAGATCCATTTTGAATTTACCAAGATGGTAAAGGAAACGGCGCAGCACTGCCGGTTCTATAGGAACTCCACAGAAATAGGTCGCCGGCTATGCAGTGAAGAGGAGCAGAATGACTTGATACATTTTCTAGCAGTTTAGTCACCTAAATATTGCTTAGTAGTTATCAAAAAAATAGCCTGTCTTGAAGTGGAGGATGCGTTAAAAAATAAGGGAGTCATTTGAGCAAATTGTAAAGGAAGGTCACTTTTTTTTTTACACGAATGCTGTTCTCAGTGAATATTAGCTAAGTGAAAGATATGTGTGTGAGCAGATGCTACGTTAAGTTTTAAATGTGACAATGGAGCTCTTGTTCATGTCTTCCGATTCAAGGTCGGTATTCGCTGCCAAATGCAAATATCAAGAATCGCATGCGTGGGATAGATAATCTACATTCTTAAAGGAAAGCAAATGGAGAGTTATTTTTACCGCGTTAGCTTTGTCGCTTGAAAAGTTACAGTGATTTTCATTATATGTTAAGAAAGTATTACTGATGAAGAATGAAAATAAATCCTTATAAATAACAGGGACTGGTGTATTTTAGAAAAGGTGTGTAACATTACAGGAATTGTAAATAAATAAAAAATGTAATTGAAAGGTATGGTTTAAAAATGAAATGTAAAGGTTTAAAGTAGGCGTTTTGAAAGCGGTTCTAGAGGGCCAGTTGCATGATAGATTTAAAAAAATACTACATGTTTTTCAATGGGATTATGTAAAAAATATGTGTCTTTATGTACTATTTAGTTTATCTGCCTGTTGCCTATTCTTTGAGTTTTAGTAATGCTGTGTCTTATAACTTTACCAGGGGCAGTTCTAGGCTCATGGTGGCCTTGGGCTGGGAGGGTAGGTAGGGGGTTTGTAATAGGGGGTCCGGGTGGGGTGGAGTGCGGAGTTTAGTGAAGAGGGAGGGGGGTGGGGGTCAGGGTGTTTGGTAGTGGATCAGAGTCAGAGGACGCCAAATTTCTGGTATGGGCTGCCACGCAAATATGTATCCATTCTCAGAAGTTTATTATATTAAGGATATATATTAACATGGTGGCCCTTGGGGTTTTGTGGTTCTGTGCAAGTGTACTGCTTGCATGTGTATAATGCTGGCTCTGTATTTTTTTTCTATGGACATGGGGCCTTATTTATGACGGCCTTGCGCCACCCATGCGTCACTTTTCCCATGCTAAAAGTGATGCACTGGCGGTGCACTGGCGGTGCAAGGTCTTCATAAATTAGGCTTTTGTTTTTTTGTGACTTGGCTTTTTAGTTATGAAAGCCTACTGTTGCAGGTGCATGAATTTTAACATGGAGAAAAGTGACATATCTGTGGCACAATGCTTTTATAAATGAGAAATGTTGTATTTAGTTTTAATGTAGAAGATTTTGGGGAACTTATTAGTTATGCTTGTTCAATGCAATAATGATTGTATATTGTGTAGGAAATAAGTTTGTAATAAGTTAATACAATTTTATTATTTCCATTTTTAGAGTGTTTGGTGCCTGAAAGCAACAACCTGCCATTTGAATTTATAATTTGAGAGTATATATTCTTTTTTTCAGGTGAGTTACTTTTTTTGCTTTGGCAATTTCTGTGGGTGGTGATGAAAATAATAAAGAATATTTTTTGAAATGTTTAGAACATGATTTTATCTTAAATTTTTCACATGTGGTTCTATCTGCTTATACTACATATGTTTTTTGAGATGTTCTCCATTGATAGTTCAAATTATCTTTTAATGAGCTTGGTGCGTGTGTTCTTTTGGAAGGAGTTGAGATTTAGAAATCATTGGAGTATAATTATTTCAGGTTTCTTTTAATTAATTCTTGTGAAGTGTTCATTATTTTTGAAATCTTATTGTATTATGTTTGGCAGTGTTTCACCTTTATTTACAGAGAGGTATTATGATATGGATCTAAATGTAATGTTCATGGTTCCTGCATATCTGTGATTATACTATGTATAGGCACTTTTTTACATATTAATGTAGAGCTTTATTATGAGGTGGTTCTTCATGGTTAGTATGACATTTTGCATATGCTAAGACATTTACATGGTGAGTATGCTGTTGTAACATAAATGGAACTGTCTCTGTGGGAAGTAGTAATCTGTTAAGTGAATTAAATGGTTTGTATAGTGTGATCCTTTTCTTCAGAGTGCATAAATTTATATTGCACTTTGTAGTGATGAACTAAAAAAATGGGTCTCTAAAAATTATTGTACAGGTAATAAATATTTCAGATATCTAGAAAATCTAAAAATAAATTTTACAGTGAAATGTCTTTCAACAACAGTAATTATGTAATGGGAAAAAAAGCTCAGTGTAAATGTTCAGAGTTATATTGCCAATTTCTTTTTCAAAATAAGAGGAATGTGGTATCTTACAATATATAGAGTTAATAAGTTAGAGATTATAAAAATATATGTAGTTTAAAAATTAGTAAAGGTACTTTTCAGTTATACACTTATGGAAAAAAATATAATTTAGTCTCTATATTTTTTTAAAAGGATACAGAAGAATAAAAACAAACTAATTATGGAGAATTGGTCAGAAGAGAATCAAATTCATTTTGACATCATTAATGAACTGATGGAGGAAATTTTAGACGCGGTTTTTCAAGAGGAAACTGATGAAAATAATGATTTTATGCACATATCCTTAGATTCAGCCTATTTAGAGCTGATTCAGCCTATTTAGAGCTGATAGAAGATGAGGACAATGGACTTGAAGAAGTCCCTGATGAACTAATGTTGGAAATTCTTCTAAATTATGAACTTATGAATAAATAAAAAAAATTGATAGCAAAGCATTCGTGATGACAGTTTTCTTGATATATTCGTCGATGAAGTGCTTCATGAGAGTGATAAGATATGTTCTCATGAAGTGTAAAAGAGATCGTAGTAAAAAAGATTAAAACACCTATGATGACCGATAGTTCTTGAAAAAAGTGTACTGTTTGTATGCTTTAAAAAATTTTTTAAAAAATTGTCTATAAAGCTAAAACAGATATGGAGTGTGATAAATTTACAAGAAACATTCACTACGGGATTTACTACTTTGTTCAGAGATTTTCTGTTATTATCTGTATTTCATTAGAAAATGAATGTGTGGTTTTAATTTTTACGGTATATGCTAGTAGTGAGCTATATTATTTGTTATTTTTGTGTTTTACAGATTGACAATTTCATCAAAATTTTAAATTAAGATGCCGACCAGAATTGAAAAAAAGAAACTCTACAAACGGACTTACAGTTTAAAGAAGAAAAGTTTTGAAATATTTTCTAAGAAGGAGGGGACGGATACAAAGAAGAGTGCTCCTGGTAAGCAAACTAAAACGTTTTTGAAAGGAATTTTGGGAAGGAAAAATGTTAATATTGAAGTTCAGAAGGAGAAACCGATATCAGTATCTAAAAGGAGATGTGGAATCAAAGATAAAAATGTTTCTGGAATTAGGAGAGATGAAAGAGTGTACAGTAAAACCCGGAGTAATCAATTCAGCCAAATCAAGAATCGTATGTTTTACAACAGAGTCGTTTCGAATTTATTACAAAAGGAGAAAGTTTCTAAAAGAAGATCTGCTTTTTTTAAGAAGAAACAATATATAGAGGGTATTGTTGAGCGCGCATTTGAGACAAAAAGAAAATTATTTATTTAAATACTTTATAAAATAAATATTTTAAATAAGGCGATTCGAGTTTTGAAAGGTAAAAGTAAATGGAAGAGACACATAAATAGGAGTAATTTTTGAAAAGTGTTTTCTGGGATGTGGATGCATACTTCAACTTCTGAGCCATTTTTTAATGAAGAGAGTTACTTTCAAAGTAACGATCTGTTGCATGCAGTTGACACCAGTGGTCGAGCGTATGAGGTGAAGGATGGTTGTGTTATTGAGAAAGAGAAAATTGTGGTTAGAAATGCAGAAGATGTTATGGCTAGAGAAGCTTTAGAGGGACGTCCTAGTGCTCCTGTTTACAGTTGGAATTGTAGTAGCATTTGTAGTGTACGACAGGATTCAATTGATTTCTTTCGCAATTTCTTACGTAAGTACACAAAAGAAAGTCTAAAAAAAAATTAAAATGTTGCAAGAATTAGATCAATGCAGAGTGCGAGAAAAAATAGGTCTGCAAGGCCATTCTCTGGATTGTCTTTCTAAAAAAATAAGCCAGAGTGTCTTTCATCACTTCCGGATATTAGCAGTGCATCATACTAAAATGAGAAAATTAGTGTGAAAGTTGTACTATGCAAAAAGTCCAGCACTTAAACTTAAACAGTTAAATAGTGCTCTTTTGTATGGATGTGAATTAGATGTTAAGAAGATTTGTGCAGAAATTGAGGTAAGTTATTTTGGTCCAGAGAAAGATAATGCAGAAACTGATATAATTATAGAAGGAAATGTGTTAGAAAATGTTGGAAATGTTAATATTGAAAATTTTGAACAGGAAATAATAATGTTTAAGGTAATTTCAGGTGAGAAACCACATTTTTCTTGTGTCTGTTGTCGATGCATTCATTACAAAAGTCAAACTAGGTTAGTTGATTTATATTTAAAAAGTGAAGATGAAAGTAATGGTCAATGGAAAGATTTTGTAACTTATTTGTTGGTGGAAAACTATTTTGATTTGGGTTTTGAGCACCGTGTTTGCAAATATTGTTATAATAAATCAAATGAAAATAAAATGCCTGCTAGAGCTGTTCATAATAATCTAGAGTTGGTAAATATTCCATCAGAATTGATGGATTTAAATACTTATGAGACTATTCTGATTCAATGTGTACATCCTTTTCAGGCTATTGTTCGTATGGAGCCTAAGACTGGTAAATTAAATCCTTCAGATTTACTAAGAAGATTAAATGGTAGAGTTGTGTATTTGCCACTTGATTTAAAAAAAAATATGGAAACAATTGGTGTTGAAAATGTAGAAGAGGAACCTCTAGTTATTCTAGTTAATGGTGTACCTACAAAGAGTAAGAAAATCTGGCAAGATTTAGTGGATGTTAGGAAAGTGAAAAAGGCAACGTTGTATTTAGTGCAAAATAATAAGTAATACAAAGATGTATACGTAGAACAAGAAGATGTAAGTGAAGAAGAGGATAGTGATTTGTCTAGTGGACAAATTGAAAAAGTTGATGTATCCAGATCTGAAGAAATTTATGAACATTACAGTGTTCATCCATTGCATTCAAAAGAAGCAATAGGGAATGCTATTGAATTATTTCAGATGAAAAAGGCGAAAGGAAATCCTATTAGTGTGTGGGAAGAAAGTTTGGAAGGTCGTTGTTTTCCACAGTTATTTCCTACAGGTGAAGGTACACGATATGATGATCGACCTATGCAGATTCCTGCATCTGAGTACCGGACAACAAGATTATATGCAGAAGATCAAAGGTGTCGGCAATGCATTCCATATTTGTTTCATCTTCTGTTTGGGAGTGACTTATCTGGTCTGTCTTATGCAGTAAATCATATCTTAAAGAGTGGTGTACATCTGCAAAGTATTTCAGCAAAGGAATTTATGGATAAAGTGCAACAGAAAGATAGTGTTTTGGATTCACATCTAATTAATTTAATGGCTTGTCAGCGGGGTACTAATGAGTATTGGTACCGTCGTCATGGAGATTTGAAGTGCATGCTTAGAAACTTAGGAGCACCAACATGGTTTTTAACTCTAAGCTGTGCAGAGTATGCTTGGGAAGATTTACTTGAATTTCTTCGGGAGGCGAATGCAAACATAGAAAACATAAACTACAAGACACCTGGAGAACTGTGTTCATTAGATCCAGTTAATGTTTGCAGATATTTTAATCATAGATTTGAAGCTACGATGTCTTTCATTACAAACAAGAAAAATCCGCCTCTTGGTGAATAACTGGATTTCTTTTGGAGAAAAGAATATCAAGCAAGAGGTGCTCCTCATATTCATATGCTGCTATGGATCAAGGATGCTCCTAAATTTGGAATAGACTCGGATGAGACTGTACTGTCTTTTATTGAACAGTATGCCACTTGTGACATACCTAATAGTACAACTGATAAGGACTTAAGAGGAAAAGTGTTACGTTTTCAAAGTCATCGCTGTGGAAAATATTGTCAGCGAAAATTCAAATCAAAGAGCAAATTCTACACCAAATGTCGCTTTGGATTTGCACGACCGGTGCTTTCAAAAGGAAGAGTCAACAATTTGATGTCATGTTTGGGACATAATATCAGAAGGAGGTCACCTAAAAATACGTACAATTTAAGAAGAGGTGAAGAATCCAAATATATTAATGACTATAACCCAGTCATTTTGTCCATGTGGAATGCTAACATGGACATACAATATGTTGCAGACAACTCTATTGCTGTGGCTCGATATGTAACGTCTTACATCACGAAATCTGAAAAGACGGAACTGAAGAAGATGTGGGAAGACATTTCTCATGAAAAGAGCCTAAGCAAGAAATTGTATACGTACAGTTTGAAGATGCTGTCTCATCGAGAAATTGGAGCATATGAATGTTGTGACAGATTATCATCAGCAAGTCTTTATGCGAAATCAAGGACTATTTTCTGGGTGAGTTTGGGCCTAGCAGAAACACGAAACCGTGTTCTGAAACCTGTGCAAGAAATTGAATATTTCGCCCAGAAACAACCAAACAGTACAGACATTTTGAAAACAAATATGTTGGATACATACTATCCAAATAGAAGTACTCTGCTTGAAAACATTTGTCTGTATAAAATACTTCAAAATTATACTTTTAAAAGGAATGTTACGGAGAACATTGATAAAGGTGCACATGCTGTAATTGGACATGAAGGATGTCTGGTAAAACAAAGAAAAGGACACTTGATAAATCATCGGAAACTGAGTTGCGAAACACCTGATAAAAGAGAATTTTACTATTTTGCTCTTTTGCAACTCTTTAAACCATGGCGTAGAGAAGAGGAACTACTTGGAGACTTTGATAGTTATGAAGATTCATACAATGCATCTAAAAGTAATATTGAATGTCCTGTTTTTAGTAATTATCTCCAAATGTTGAATGATGAAATAGAGCAAGAAGCGACAATTGCAGCGGAGATTGCTAGAGATAGTTCACAAGGTAGTCAAAGTTCGGCTTCATTAAGTCAAGATCCACTGGGACAACCAATTATCCAAAATGAAGCAGCCACCGCCATGGATGAGGTGGAACGAGCAATGCAGCAAGGTGAAGAGGAAGTAATCGACTTAGAAGAATTAAAGAAGCAGTTTAATGTTGAGCAAAGACAGATATATGATGAAGTGACAGAGCACATTGAGCATGGCTTTCGTCATGAGAGAAAAGATTGCTCATGTATGTCATTTGAACCTATTCGATTATATGTAAGTGGAGAAGCTGGGACTGGTAAAAGTTTCCTAATTAAAGGAATTACTACATATTTACAGCAAACAACTCAGTCAACACTGTCGTGTGTTGTTACTGCTCCAACTGGATTGGCAGCACATAATATTAAAGGTGTTACTTTACATCGTTTACTGATGCTGCCAGTTGAACATGAAAATAAATTACAATATCAGAAGCTATCTGGAGAAGCTTGTTTTGAAGTTTCTAGAGTCCTTAAAAAAATGAAACTTCTTATTATTGATGAAGTAAGCATGGTATCCAATTGAATGCTTGCTTTTGTGCATTTAAGAATGCAACAGACACTTAAGACAGAGTATGATGTGTTATTTGGAGGTAAAGATGTCATAGTTTTTGGAGATCTACTGCAGCTAACTCCTGTGAAAGGACAACCTGTATTTGAAACTGTTACACATGAGGAGACCAGAAAGTGCCTGGGTAGTATTGGAAATGTAAATATATGGTCACATTTCAAATATACTGAACTGATTCAAAATATGCGACAGGCAAAGGATACTAAATATGGAAGTATTCTTCAAGATATTAGGATTGGAAAATTAACTGAAGATGCGAACCCGATTACTTTCCAAGCTGTTTCCTAATGAAGATAATGTACCTGAGAACATATATAGTAAAGAGGTAGCAGATAAGTCAGTGATATGCTTGATGCCAACTCTGAAAGAATGTTCAGTTTTTAATGAGAAAATGTTGAATTTAGAAAATCAAGAAATTAAGAAACTGGAAGCTAAAGATAGAATAGAGCATGAAGGTAGTACTATTGTTTTGTCTGAAAAGTTGAAATTAAAATTGGATTCTCTTCAAAAAACTATATCTAAAACTGCTGGTTTAGAGAAAAATCTGTATGTATGTTTAAATTGTCGGATAATTTTAAGGAGAAATTTACATGTAGAAAGAGGATTGGTAAATGGAGCATTTGGTAATGTTGTTGGTTTTGTCAATTATACAAATAGAGATGAGATTGAATTTTTGAGGATAAAATTTGATGGGATTGAGGAAGTTCAACAAATTAGTCGATGTTCAACTCGTTTTTTGCTTGTGAAAGACTTATATGTCCGTCGTAAGCAATTTCCAATTTGTTTGGCATATGCAGTGACTACACATAAATCTCAAAGTTTAAGTGTAGATTGTGCTTTGGTAAATATTGGAAGCACTGTTTTCAAAGAGGGTATGGCGTATGTTGCTCTATCGCGAGTTAGAACTTTATGTGGACTTTATCTAATTGATTACGATGAGACAAAGATTAGTGCAGATTTAAATTGTGTGAAGGAGTATAATAGGTTAAGAAGAGAATATGCTCCAAGTTTACCTCAATATCCTTTAATTGAAAGGCGTATAGTTGGTCAGAAAAGGAAAAATGAGGACCAATGTGCTGAAGTAGTCGAGAAACGACGAAAAAAAGATGTATCTGTTGTTGGTAGCCGTAGCAAAACTGTTAGTATTGAAGAGATTGTTGGATTTAAGTTTGAAAATAGGTCTGGTGTCAACTGCTATGCAAATGTAGTAGTTAATGTTGTTTTCTTTCTGAAAAATGTTAAGGAACAGATTATAGAAAATCAGGAGCATACATTTTGCTATTCTTTAAATTATATATTTGAAATATGTAGTAGTGGTGATAGTGAAGTAGCAAGTGTTTCAGAACTAAGGAATGTTTTGGACATATGTGCAGGAGTAAATCAATTTTCTCAGAATATTCAGCAAGATTGCCAGGAATTTATCATGTATATGTTTACAGTTTTGGAAGATGAAGGTGTAGATATTGATAGTCTTTTTGGCCTTTCTTATAAATGGGAACATAAGTGTGATAATTGCTCATTTTTAAGTTGTACTGAGATACACAGTGAAAGAATTTTATATTTGACATTACCAGACTGCAAAGAAGTGCCTTTTAATAAACTAGTTAAAGACGCGCATCAGAACATGGTCTGTTTTCAATGCAAGTCTGAAATGTTATCAACTTTATTTATCCATAGATACGGACAATATGTAATTTTAATGTTTCAACGATGCAGAGCTGATGGGAGTAAATTGTCAACTTTAATTATTTTTCATGAAGGGCCTTCTACATCATCAGGACATTATACAGCTTATTTGAAGTGTGCTAGTGGCTGGACACTTTGCAATGATAGCCAATTGACTTTTAAAAAACGTTTGCCTTTTGCCTTAACTAACTCTTATTTGTTATTTTTGGAACCCAAATTTCAGTAGAATGACTTGCTGTAGGAAGATGTATACTGTAAAGATCTGAAACTTACTAGTTTACAAATATCATGTAAATGAGGGTGTACAAATCTATAAATGAAATTTGTGTTTGGCATAGTGATAACATCAGGTACAAATTTACATCATTGTGTTATTTATTTGTCTATCCTCGTTAAAGCAGTGTCATCTTTTATATTAAACACTTCCACATAGGATTGGGTGCATTGTTACAAGGCATGCTTTAAAAGTGATTTAATAAAATGAGCGACATTTCACTGAGTGAGTTTAGCAATACTGATATATGAAAACAATGGTGGATATAATATTAAATGTTACATGGTGTTCTTTGCAGGACTTTAAATCCTGTGTTGCAGTGCTAATTCTGCCTCAAGATTAGGGGGCTGGGGGGCTTAGTGGTACTTGTATGGTCATGATAGAGCAACTCCTTTCTGAGCCATGGTTGAGGTGTGTTCATGATAGAGTGGTTCCGTCATGGTTCTGCTTAGTGAATAGAACGTGTCAAGGAAGCGCAATATTAGTGTTGCGCAAGCACAGCGGCAAGTTCATCACAAATGTTGTCCGTCCTGACGACAGCTGAGGCAATGCTCGTAATGGAGCGGCTTTGTGATGAGTATGGAAGGATTTAACAGCTGTTAAAAAAACCTGAGGGGTCTCTATAAAGAGGAGATATGTGTCATTCTAAAGCCCTGTATCATAAAGAAGTGTTCCTCTGAAGTAATGCATCTTGAAAGTGGCTGACTGTAATTTATGAGATTTTAGTCAGTGACTTTCAGGCCCATGCTGTTTCAAAACTGTGCATGTGCTTGAAGCAGGCGTAGGTATTGACGCAGCAATTTATTTATATATATGGGTATATTATCAAGGGGGTTTATCTGTGTTTTTTGGCTTTAAAAGCCAAGAAAGCAGAGATAAAATTATCTCTCTATTACCTAGCTGCCGCTAACACCAGTTAGCGTCAGCTAGTAGGAGATAGCGACCATTTTGGGCCCCACTTTGCATGTCAGTTATATTTATATCTCATGAGATGCAAAGTGGGTGTGCCAAGATGCCAGCAACTGAAAATAGTCTCTAACCTTGCTATCTCCTATTACTAGCTTTTGGAGATATTTGCGCTAAGCGGGAATATCTCTAAAAGGTAACACCTGCCCTGAGCAGTTCTTAGCCTTGTTATCCAATGGGAGGTGGATAACATGGCTAATAGCATTAGGTCGGTATTGCATTAATAATGCTGACTTATCTGCGATATTCATGCTTGCAACGATTTTTACCGCATTTCCGTTAAACCTTGTCAATACCAAGGTTTATTTGCGGTAAAAATCGCTGCAGCGCTGCGGTAAATTTTTAGTCTATAACCAAGCAATAGAGATAATTATCGCTATTGCTTGATAATATGCCCCAAAGTGCACTGGTGAGCCTTGTTGTATCTGCATTACATTTGCCATACAACTCTAGTAATGTATTGATTTTTCTGCACAGATATATTACACATGTATGCTGTCTTTCTGCCATGGTGCGCCTCATTTTAAATGTGGCACACCATGGGTTACGGAGCAACAGCATACTGTGGTGTACATTAACTGGTGGATATCTGGGTATGAAGTAGTTAACATAAATGTGCCCTTTATGTTACAAATCTGCATTTAGTAGAGATTTCGGCCTTTGCAGTGTTATGTTTTTATTCTGTTATTCTATGTAGATATATAATGTTGCAAGATTGTGGCGTGGGTGTTTCCTTTCTTTATATCTAACAGAATGCATTCTGTATGCTGTAGCAGGAGGACTACTACATACTTGAATATTCTACAGTGCATATTTTCATTGAGACCGTCACAGAAGTTCAATGGATCCGAGACGCTCTTCTTGTGGATCTTGCCGACTGCCAAGCCGTTGTAGGAGTGAAAGTGAGGCATCTCCAAGGGGCGCAGCATAGCTCCTTTTGATGTTTACAATTGCAGATAGCAGGGTAGAGATGTCCGTGGAATTTATGGATGCTTAGTCACAGTAGAGTGTGCGTGGTGCTCTTAGCACCTCATTACGACACACAGGGGAGCCGCGTTGCACAGTTGGAGATCAGAGACTTAGGAAATAAACCTTTATAATAGCAAGGGCTCTAAGCGATAAAAATCGCCCGTTCTCCGTGTAAAAAATATCACCGCTATCGGTGGTATTTTTTACGGTGTTAGTGCTTGAAGGAGAATGACAACATATATGTGAAAGAAAATTATGTAACAGGCTCCGTATTTCCCATTATCGCGTGAAAACAAAAGTTGCTTTCACACAGCAATATGTCCCTTGTAATTAAGGGACGGAGTGGATCTAGTGTTATTTACTACACTTTTATGTGAACGATGTCGAATGTTTGATAAGAGGAGGGTTTAAAAGTTTTCCGATAAACTTTTTCTCCAGGGAAGTGGGTGGAGTGTTCCGTGTAAATTGGAGAATAGAAACTACTAAGAACCAATTGGAAGAGTTGTTTTCAAGTCACATGACTTCACATGCGCGTCTCAGGTCCTGTACGCAATAGGTGGGTGCGCGCACCCGGTCGCGCACTAAAAGAAAGCGGCGAAAAACATCTCATAATATGCTCTTGGAGCTCGTTTTGCTACAAAGAGTTAGTTCTGAAAAGAACTTTTTTTTTTTTTTTTTTTTTGGGAACAAGTGTTATGATGCTTTTGATTTCTTATAGTATGTCATACTATCAAAATGAAGTGAAGAAATGTATCTTTTCTTGGGGCATTTATGACTTTAAAATTTGAGTTTAATAAGAATTAGGTTCTGCTCTCCGTACAAAAGAATTTCTCCACACTCGTTGCATTTCATGTGCACCTTCGCAAGATATGGTCTCAAGTCCATCTCAGCACTCGATGGAGATACAGGTCGTCCACCAGAAGATGTGCTGGCTACCTCTGATGGTAATAGCGTGGCCAGGGCTCTTGTCGATGCTTTTGCATATTGCTCAGGGTGCCTTTGTTTAACATGCATGGTATGTATAGAAAAGGAATATTTTCTATTTGGATTTCCCCTTGAGAGCTCCGATTTGCATATCGTGCAGGTTACTTTTGGCGCATTCACTTTCTTTTGATCTTCAGGATAAGTGAAAAATTGCCAAATGAAAGATTCCTTTTTTCTTCTTAAAGGTGGTCGTTCATTTCCTTCAGATTTGGAAGATGAATGCGGAACGGCAGCCATTTCAGCAAAGTCTTCCGGATGATGTTCGACGTTGTTGTCTCTTGAGAGTAGAAAACATAGTGAGGAAAGTGGGTGGAGTGCTGCGTGTAAATTCCAGAATAGAAACTATTAAGAACCAATTGGAAGTGTTCTTTTCAAGTCACATGACTTCACATGCGCTTCTCAAGACGTGTACGCGGTGACAGTATCTAGTTACGAACGTGATTTGGAAGTAGCGATCTTCTTCAGCGAAGTTTGAAAACGTGAAAAGAAGTGAATTCAAACACATACGGATTTTACATATTTTTAGAGCTCGATTTAAGTATACAATTGTTAAACTATAAAACCTTTTATATTTTTTAAAAAAATATTAAGGTGTGTACATCCAGTCAAGCACGAAAGATTAAAAAGAAATTCGGCTCCATTTAATTAAAAGGTTTAAATGAAAAAAAAGCCTAGGTTCAGTGTCTTTAACGTACTATAAGTTCTTTCATTGGTCTATGAAGAAATTCATTAGGTTTAAATTGCAAAGCTTTCACGAAATATATAGGTGGGTGCGCGCACTCGGTCGCGCACGTAAGATTGGTATGTCGATATTTATTTCAGGTATATCCTTTATAGTTAGGAACTAGCATTTAAAAAACCTATGAAATTCACTGAAAAAACCACAGGTTTTACACACGTTATAGTTAGGAAGTACCATTTGAAAAACCTATTAAATTCACTGATTTACAGTCAGTCATGCACCTACTAAATCCTTTATCCAGACACTTATACATCCACTCATTCTTCAATATGTAAGACATATTTTAACTTTACAGAAACATACAGTCACTGGATGTTGTTATCAGTGATGTCATCAGTGATGTAATTTGAGATGTCATCAGTGATGTCACTGACCATGTCATGAATGATGTAATATGTGACATCATCAGCAGTGGATTGCGGGTGCGCGATATATAGTTAGTGCAACTAACTATATATGCGAATTTCAATGGTTTTGTGTGAGTAGAATAAGGTTTAGTAAATGCTAATCCCTAATTATATATGGTCTATAACCCATGGTTTTTTCAGTGAATTTTCAAGGTTTTGTAAATGCTAATTCCTTTCTATATATGTTCTATAACCTATGGTTTTTTCAGTGAATTTCAATGGTTTTTCAATAGCAAATATCAAAAGCTGTAAAATGTATTCTTATTCTAATTCAAAAATATATTTTTTATATTTTTGTATTATGTTTTTTTAATTTAAATATTTATTTAATTATTTTTTTTGTTTCGCTGCCGGTCCGCGAACCAGGCAGCTTCCCGTTAGCTTCAATTTGTTCCGAGACCCGGTCCGCCAACAGGTAAATGTTCCGTTAGCGCAAGTACCCCGTTAGAAAGCAACATCGTGACGCGTCGCGTAAGCGCGACGTATCGCGTTACTGCGTAATGCGTCTTATGACGCGCCGCGTTAGCGTACCCCGAAGCGCTCCGGAACGCGAACCGAGGCGCAAAGCACAGCGCCCCGGAAGCGATTTGGGGCGCGGCGTGGAGCGCGTAACGTAAGCATAACAGGTCATGTGACTTGTTTATAAAACTTTTCATTGGTTCATTTTACTTTTAGTTTCCTAATGATGGAAGGCTTGGTCATATGACTTAAAATTAACACTTTTCATTTGTTTAGAACATTTTTTTTTCCCAAATGATGAAAGTCCCACCTTTTTTCCTCACTCTGACTTTCATTTTTATGAGAGAAAGACCTACATTGACGACCTTACAAATGGCTTCAATGATTGCTGCAGCTGGTGGACCCCCCCACCTCCAAGGAAGAGAGGACCATCTCCTCAGGTCATCCTCCAACAAGAGGAGGAAGAAGAGGAAGAAGAGGAAGAGGAGCAAGGGACAAGGAGGTTTTTAAAAGTACAGCCAAGGAGGTCCCATATAAAAGAAAATTTTATTTGGCAATTTTTTTCATTTCCCCCACATCAAAAAAAGGTAAATGCCCGGTACGTTACCTGCCTGATCTGCCACAATGAACTGTCCAGAGGAACAGAAAAAAAAATACAGTTATGGTAATTATACCATGCATCGCCATATGGAGAGGTGGCACCTGATAAATTACAGTGCTGCCCAAATACGTGATCTGGTGGATAACCCCCGACCTGTAGCCAGTACATCCACCAATGAAGAGGCAGTGACGGGATCAGAGGCAAGGGAGAAGGTCCCAAATCTACAGATGAACTTAGGCCAAATGAAATTAACCTGTTTAACTTGCGGTAAATTAATTTCCTGTGGAGAGAGGAGTGTAACTCTAATCAATAGAGCTTTTGAACATCATCAATGTACAAAACGTCCCAGAAAATAAATGTTCTTTTTTTTTTGTTGCTCCTGTTGAGCCCTTTCTAATGAATCATTTTTGTTTCCCCCCCCCAAAAAAACAAAAAAAATATAAAACAATAAAAATAATAAAAAAAAGTTCTTTTCAGAACTACCTCCCCTTTATAAAAAATTGCTAGAATGTTTAGCACTCTAGCAACCTCTATTTCTTTTGATTCGCTTCCCGGTTCGCGCGCCGGTACGCGAAACGGAAGCGAACTAAAAAAAAAAATTTTAAAAAAAAGAAGAGTAAGTAAACAGAGAGTAATGCTAAAAGAAAGACAAATAGAGGGAGTAAGACAGAGTTACTGTTGAAAGAGGGACTGAGAAAAGGAGTGGAAAGAGTAGTATAAGTAAGTAATAGAAAAAGAAATGAGGGAAGTAGCAAAGGCAGGAAACTGAAGGTTAAAAAAATGAAGCAGTGGAACTAATAAAAGTTAAATTTGATAGAGATGTAACGTAAAGAGTACTAAACACTTACCTTATAATTGTCGTTAACTTTGTCAATTGTAATTTTTATATTTTTAATCTGTGTAAGAAAGAACAAAAAATTTTAAATTAATAGAAGGTAGTAAAAAAAGAGTGAGCATGAGACAAGATGAATACATATTATAAATCACAATTCAAAGTACAAAATTAATTATACATATTTAATGGTTTATTTTTGCTGTTCTCAGAATATATCAAATTTCACTGAAAACAGTGAGTTGAAGGTATTCATCATATAACAGCGG
Source organism: Lissotriton vulgaris (assembly GCF_964263255.1). Taxonomy (NCBI): domain Eukaryota; kingdom Metazoa; phylum Chordata; class Amphibia; order Caudata; family Salamandridae; genus Lissotriton; species Lissotriton vulgaris. The sequence goes on along the minus strand of NC_141696.1, from coordinate 453,981,380 downwards.
GGAAAAAAAAAACACAATCAAAATGATTGTGTTTAAAAAAGCCTTAAAATATAATCAATCAGAAATAAGAACTCAAAAGTAACTTACTTTCTATGACGTCAAAGGATGTCCTATGAACAGCTTATACTCTGTTGTGCTGTAACTATTTTCTGCCCACCACTTTCTGAAAGATAAACTCCATCGTTTTAAGAAAAATGAGACATAAAAAGCAATTTAAAACAGCACACTAAATTACAGCAACACCTAGAATCATTATAGTCCAGTTACCTACCCTAAATTCTCACTTCAGAAAACAAGTCAAAAGGCAACATTGCTTCATACTCAATTGGTAATGTTTGCTGAAAGACTAGCCTTTTTTATATTTCAAATAAGCTGTGTAATATCCTGATGTTGTCAAAGGACCATATTAATATATAATAGCTGCAGTTGCAAATGTTCTTGCTGAAATCGATAACTGTGTAGCCAAAACATTTTTAATTAGACTTAACAACTTATTTTCATCCAGTTTATGTAGTTGAAATTGTAAAATGACATTTCACCCATACGTTTCCATAAATAATATGGACAGCATTGCAGACTTACATTTCCTCTACTCCTTGTTTTGATCTGCTGCTTGAATCAGCTTATAAACACAAACAGTTTTCGCTCTGTACTACACTTATCCGCAAGGCCATATAGAGTAGGAGCCATTAGAACCTCTTGAAATTCCTCAGAACAAATCCCAAGATTCCTTTCCTAAAATTTTGGTTGTAAGAACACCAGGTAAGAATTTTGAAGGTGGAAAGGCAATCTTTTTTTGAAAGTTAAAACAGAATCATTGCAGAATGACCAGCCGTTTCCAGATTTTAAATAAGCTGTGTAATGTCCTGAAGTAGTTGAAGGACCGTCATGATATATAATTACTGTAGTTACAAAAGTCCTTCCTGATATTGACAACTGCGAAGCCACAAAATTATTAATTAAAGTTGTCAATTTAGTTCCATCAGGCCTACATCGTTGGAACATTAAAATGACATACTGGCCATAACTTCGTATAATTAACGTGGACAGCATTGCAGACTTACATTGGTTACACTCCATGTTTTGATCGGCTGCCTTTACTAGCTTATTGAAGGATACTGATTTACTGTCAGGCAAAGTTAAATATATAAATCTTTCTGAGTCTACACTAGTAGTACTTGATAGCCTACAGTTCTCGCAATCATTCTGCCATTGATAAGAAAGGCCAAACAGATAATCTACATCTACACCTTCATCTTGCAATACATCAAGCATGTACATTAAAAACTCCTGACAATCCTACTGAATATTTTGAGAGAATTGTGTTTGACCTGAACATTCGTCTAACAGATAACGAATTTCAGACACACTTTCTACTCTTGTTCTATCAGCGCTACATTTCTCTAACACAGAATTCAACAAACAGCATAAACTTTGTTCCGAATTGATCACAATCTGTTCTTTTAAAGTCTCTAGTGAAAAGACAACATTAACCACTACATTAGCATAGCAGTTGACACCAGAACTATTTTCAAATTGAAAACCAACAACATCTTCAACAGAGTTCATTTTCTTTCTGCTTACAATTTTCGGTTCATCGACTTTTGGTCTTTTTGCTACAACCTCCCTACTATTACTGATACTTCTTCATTTCCGGCCTACCACACGTTTCTCAAACAAAGGATATTGAGGCAAATGTGGCGCATATTCTCTTCTTAACCTATTGTATTCCTTAACACAATCTAGATCCGCACAAATGTTTGTGACATCACAGTCAATCAAGTACAATCCCAATAACGTTCTGACTCGTGACAATGCTACATAAGCCATACCCTCTTTGAACACAGAACTGCCAATATTCACTAAAGCAGTGTCTACACTTAAACCTTGCGATTTATGAATTGTCACCGCATATGCCAAGCAAACAGGAAACTGCTTACAGCGAACATATAAGTCTTTTACAAGCAAAAACCTAGCTGTGCAACGACCAATTAGCTGTACTTCCTCAATACCATCAAATTTAATTTTTAAAAATTCAATTCCATCTCTACTTCTGTATTTCTCAAAATCAACAACATTACCCATTGATCCATTTACCAGACCTCTTTCAACATGTAAATTCCTTCTCAAAATGATACGGCAATTTAAGCACACCTTCAGAGTCTTTTCAAAACACGCAGTTTTAGATATAGTCTTCTTTAATGAATCCAATTTAGATTTCAAATTCTCAGACAAAATAATTGTTGCTCCCATATGCTCTATTCTGTCAATAGCTTCCAGTTTCACAATCTCTTGGTTTTCTAAATTCAACATTTTGTTGTTGAAGATGGAACATTCTGCAAGAGTTGGCATCAAACATATTCCAGATTTCTTCTCAGTAATTTTCTGAAAAATATCCTCTGGCAGAACGTCTTCTTCTGGATACAAATTTGACAGTAATCGTGCATGTAAAGCTTCTTTCCCACGCTCAGTCACTTTCCCGATTCTAACATCTTGTAGAATATTCTTGTAATCTTCGTCCTTCCCCTGACGCATATTTTCACGCAGCTCAGCATAATTGAACTTTAACCATATGTTAACGTTGCCAATGCTCCCTAGGCACTTCCTGGTATCTTCATGCGTAAGCAGTTTAAACACTGGTTGTCCTTTCACTGGTGTCAGCTGCAGAAGATCACTGAAAACAATGATGTGTTTGCCACCGAATACACACATCATACTCTGTTTTAAGAATTTCCTGCATTGTCAAATGCACAAAGACAAGCATGACATTGGAAACCATGCTTACTTCGTCAATGATACGAAGTTTCATCTTCTTCAGGACTCTAGATACTTCACAACAAGCATCCCCAGATAACTTGTGGTATTGTAATTTGTTATCATGCTCCACTGGCAGCATCAGTAGCCGATGCAAAGTAATACCTTTAATGTTATGTGCTGCCAGTCCAGTTGGAGCGGTGACAACACAAGACAGCGATGAGTCAGTCCTTTTCTGCAGATAACATGAAATTGCTTTAATGAGGAAACTTTTTCCAGTTCCTGCTTCTCCACTCACGTACAGTCGGACAGCCTTCAACGACGTACATGAGCACTCTTTCTTCTCAGGACTTAATCCATGATCAATTTGGTTGGTAACTTCATCATATATTTTCCTCTGCTCAACGTTGAGTTGTCTTTCCAAATCTTCTAAGTTAACCGCATCCTTCTCAGCATGTGCCATGGCTCTTTCCACTTCAATCATACTAGTGGCAGCTTCATTTTCGATAACTGGTTCTCCTAGTGTATCCTGACTCAATGAAACAGAACTCTGACTGTCCTGAGAACTGTCTCTAGCAATCTCAGCTGCAATTGTTGCTTCCTGCTCGATTTCTGCATTCAACATTTTTAGATATTTTGGAAAAACAGGACATTCTATGGACTCCTTGGCTGCAATAAAAGAGTCTTCGTAACAGAGGAAATCTCCAAGCAGTTCCTCTTCTGCACGCCAAGGCTTGAAAATTTGCAAAAGAGCTGGAGATTCGCAATTCAATTTTCGATGATTTACCAAATAACATTTTCTTTGCTTGACCAGACATCCCTCACTTCCAATTACAGCATACACTCCTTTATCAATATCTTCTTTGATGTTCCTCTTGAAAATGTAATTTTGTAGAACCTCATACAGACAAACATTCTCCAGGTGAATGCTTCTATTTGGATAATATGTATCCAATATGTATCCAACATGTTGGTCTTCAAAATATCTGTACTGCTTGGCTCCTTCTCCGCCAAATACTCAATTTCCCGTACAGGTTTCAGAACTCGATTACGCTTTGCAGCAAGACCAAGACTCGCCCAAATGATACTCCTAGATTTGGCATAGAGACTTGCTGAAGATAACCGGTCAGAACATTCGTAAGCTCCGATTTCTCGATGCGACAACATCTTCAGACTGAAACTGTACAACTTCTTACTGAGGCTCTTTTCATGGGAAATATCCTCCCACACATCCTTCAGTTCTGTCTTTTCTTTTTTGGTGATGTAAGACGTCACATACCGAGCCACAGCCATACAGTTGTCAGCCACAAACTGTATATCCATGTTAGCATTCCACATGGACAAAATCACTGGGTTGTAGTCGTTAATGTATTGGACTCTCCGTTTCTTTTCAAATTGTATGTGTTTTTGGGTGATTTCCTCCTCACATTATGTCGCAGCGAAGACATCAAATTGTTCACTCTTCCTTTAGATATCACCGATCGTGGAAATGCAAAACAACATTTGGTGTAGTACTTGTCCTTGTTTCTGAATTTACGACGACAGTACTTTCCACAACGATGGCTTTGAAACCGTAAAACTTGTTCTCCTAGACTTTTATCTTCCTTTGTCTTTGGAACAGCACATGTACAATACTGTTCTATGAAACTCATCACTAAGTCATCCGGATCTGTCCCAAATTTGGGTGCATCTTTGATCCATAGCAGCATATGTATATGAGGAGCACCTCTTGCTTGATACTCCTTTCTCCAGAAGAAATCCAACACCTCTCCAAGAGGTGGATTTTTCTTGTTCGTGATGAAAGACATCATAGCTTCAAATCTATGATTGAAGTATCTGCATACATTCACTGGATCCAAAGAGCACAGTTCTCCGGGTGTCTTGAATTCGATATTTTCAATGTTTCCATTTGCCTCTCGTAGAAATTCAAGTAAGTCTTCCCAGCCATACTCAGCACAGCTGAGAGTGAGGAACCATGTGGGAGTTCCTAAGTTCCTCAGCATACATTTTAAGTCACCATGACGGTGGTACCAATACTCATTAGTACCACGCTGACAAGCCATGAGACTAATCAGGTGAGAATCCAAAATACTGTCTTGCACATTGACTTTATCCATAAAGTCCCTTGCCGAGATATTTTGCAGTTGTACACCACTTTTCAAGATGTGGTTCACTGCATAAGACAATCCAGAGAGATCACTTTCAAACAGTAGATGAAACAAAAAGGGAATGCATTGACGAAACCTAGGATCTTCTGCATACAATCGTAAAGTCCGGTATTCTGAAGTAGGAATTTGAACAGGTCGCTCATCATATCTTCCTCCTTGACCTGTGGGAAATAACTGTGGGAAACATCGAGCTTCCAAACTTTCCTCCCACACACTAATGAGACTCCCTTTGGCTTGTTTCATTTGAAACAACTCAATAGCATTCCCCATGACTTCCTTGGAATGCAAAGGATGAACACTATAATGTTCATATATTTCTTCATTTTTAGAGGCTTCTACTTTCTCAATTTGTCCAGCACACAAATCGCTGTCCTCTTCTTCGCTTACTTCCTCTTCTGCAACACATACATTCTTGTAGTACTCATTGTTTTTTATCAAATACAATGTTGCCTTTTTGACTTTCCTAACATCCACTAAATCTTGCCAGATTTTCTTACTCTTTGTCGGAACCCCATTAACTATGATAACCAGAGGTTCCTCTTCCACTTTCTCTACTCCAATTGTATTAATGTTTTTCTTCAAATCTAAAGGCAAATAAACAACTCTTCCCTTTAATCCTCTCTGTAAATCGGATGGAGGCAATTTCCCTGTCTTTGGCTCCATTCGTACAATAGCCTGGAAGGGATGGACACTTTGAATCAAAATAGATTCATAAGTATTTAAATCCTTCAATTCAGAAGGAATGTCAACCAATTCCAGATTATTATGAACCGCTCTAGCAGGCATCTGGTTTTGGTTTAATTTGTTAAAACAATAAGTACACATACGTTGGTCCGCTCCCAAATCAAAACAATTTTCTACCATCAAGTATGTGGCAAAATCCTTCCATTCACTATTGTTTTCCATATCACTTTTTGCATATAAATCCACTAACTTAGTCTGATTCTTATAATAAGTCCGTCGACAACACACACAAGTGAAATTAGGCCTCTCACTTGATTTCACCATAAACGTGGAAATTTCCTTGTGAAACTTATCTGTACTGAAAATCTGTACACTCTCTTCCACATTACCTTCTTCTAGTGGGTCAATTTCAACATTGTTCTCTTTACCAGCAAAGTAACAGAACTCAATTTCTTGACAAATATTCTTCACATCTACTTCAGAACCATGCAAAAGAGCACTGCTTAATTGTTTAAGCATAATTGCTGGACTCTTAGCATAATACAACATTCTAACTAATTTCCTCACTTTATTATGATGCACTGCTAGCATCCAGAAATGATGAAAAACACTCTGGCATACTCTCCTGGAAAGACAAGCCAGTGAATGACCATGCAAACCTGTCACTTGTCTCACTCTGCAAGGATCTAATTCTTGCAACAACTTTATTTTTTGTTTTAAACTTTTCTTATTAAATGTCCTTACAAAATCACAAAGCAAATTGATGGAATCCTGTCGCACACTGCAAATGGAACTACACTTCCAGGTGTACACTGGTCCCTTAGGACGTCTCCCTAAAACCTCATCACTTACACCTCTTCTGCATCTGCAGACACAAGTTTTTCTTTTTCAACCGGACGACCATCTTTTACCTCATATGCTCGACCACTGCTGTCAACTGCATGCACCAAATCATTGTCCTGAAAATAACTCTCCTCATTAAAAAATGCCTCACAACTTGAACTATGCATCCATTCTCCTGAGAAAACTTCACAAAAATTACTTCGATTAACTACTCTCTTCCATCTACTATTTGATTTGAAAACATAAATTACCTTGTTTAGTTTCCTAATTCTATTATTTACCAAAATAAATAACTTTCGCTTAATTTCGAAAGCCTGATCAATAATTTTCTCTACATTTTTCTTTTTCTTATAAAATGCCACTTTCTGTTGGCCTTTCTTGAATTGTTTTAGCAAATTGACAATTATCCTGTTGCGGAACATTCGCCTACGAATGTCCCTGAATGTATTTTCCTTTCTACTGCCATGCACAGAGTTATCTCCTGCTCTAGCAGAAACTTTTTTGACGGGCCTTTCCTTTCCATTTAAATTGGCTCTCTTTTTCAGGACTAAAACTTGTTCTATAGTTATACTTTTGTTTCTACAAATGTTTCTAAGGAATCATTTCGTTCTCTTACCCAGAGCTTTCTTTGTGCGTTGACGAGATTTTATTGTGGAGGACTGCTGCAAGCATTTAGTAATCTGCTGTCTTTGACGTTTCGTAGCCTTTCGGATTCTATCCTTAGACAGCTTTGGCTAATTTCTAAATAATCTGCAGTTGAATCTGTGGTAAAATATAATAAAAAATATTATTAACCACTATTACCAAACAGTAAATCAATAACAGGAAGGATTTGATTCAGCAATGCCATAAAGATGATTCAGTGAAATCTTCTTAATTTTACTGTGTTAGTTTTACAGGGCTTTCATGCAAATGACTGCCCACCCTGCAACAAAAAGCCCACATGAAACTTGACGCACGTTAAATTGTGTACTTACCTGCAATAATCCATATGCCAGTGCTTAGGTCCCTCCACCCTGCCCCTCCCCCTCTCCGCCTCCCTGCCCCACCGTAACTCCCTCCACGACCGGCGGCTGCTATCTTGCAACATGGTGCATCTTGTAAATCACTGCTGCATTATAAAAGTGGCGCACAGCCATCATAAATCTGCCCCTAACACTTTAAATGATTGATTCAGGATGACGATAAGGTGTGGACTATCTAGAAGTTTGTTTGAGGTGAGGCCTACTCAGGGTTGCAGATGAAATTTAGGCTTGTTGAAGAGTACAGAGGTGATAATACATGTACAAGCCTACCAATGAAGTGAATCATGTCCACTGCACTCTTGAACAAAGGTCAGACCTCCTTTATCTCCCTGAACACGACTAAACCTCATCTGCACAATATGATTCGTAATGTTAGGAAACACAAGTGATATAATTGAAAAACGTGGAAATATTTTTGCACATTTAACAATCACATCACCTGTATTTCTTCAGCTTAGTTATCTCATTGTGCAGATGTAGTCTACGTCCTATGTAGAAGCACACCCTATCAATACTTAAATTACCCAAGCACACATGGGAGCGTATTTACAAGGACCTTTCTCCAGGGGAAATGTCTTCAATTAAAATGGGAAAAATTACATCAAAGGGACTCAAAGGCCTTGTAAATATGCCCCAAACAACCTATGAAACACTAGCAGTACATATCAAGAAACCTAATTGATTTCAAAAAACGTTTTTAAACCTTTTATGTAAAACAATTATATACCTACATTCATGGGGAACTGACTTAAAATGCCCTAATACACATGAAAACGTTTTTTAAGGCCCTTGCACCTTTTTTTCATCACTTTTAACATGGCTATGTAACTCAAACAATCAAAATCAAAATTTGCCAAGCACACATGGGGGCGTATTTACAAGGACCTTGCACCACGGGGAAAGTGACTACAAATGACCAAACACACATGGGGACGTATTTACAAGGCCCTTGAACCAGGGGGAAGTGACTTGAAATGGCCAAGCACACATGGGGACGTATTTACAAGGACCTTGCACCAGGGGGAAGTGACTTGAAATGGCCAAGCACACATGGGGACGTATTTACAAGGACCTTGCACCAGAGGGAAATGACTTGAAATGGCCAAGCACACATAACAGCGTATTTACAAAGAACTTGCACCAGAGAGAAGTGACTTAAAATTGCAAAGTACACATGAGGACATATTTAGAAGACCCTTTCCCCAGGGGGAAGTGACTTAAAATGACTAAGCACACATAGGGGTGTATTTACAAGGCCCTTGCACCACATATGCATCACTTTTAACATGTACACTATGGAGCACCATGGGGCAAAAACGACATAGATGCATCATGCATCTGTTCCGCAAAAGCGACGCATTGCATGAGTCACATCGCAAGTAAATAAATTCTCATACATTTTTAAAGCATTCCTTTTCCTTAAAAACGATTTTCTAATCATAATTTGAAAACACAGCACAGCTCCTATGTACAACCACACCTTGTCAGTACTAATACTTTACATTATCTGCAATTACAATTTGTAAAAGAATGCAAAATCGTTTTTGAAAACATAATGCAAACACTTCACTCAAAACATCATTTTAAATGCACAGCTGGCTTTCTTATTTTCTCAAAAAAACATACTAGTCTCTATCTAAAATAAAGAAACAATATCTCACCTTAACAAATGCTTTTGAATTTCAAAACAGTCTCAGAAACACACCAATTTTTCTTTAGCAGAACAAAAGGTATGCACTCCAGAGGCTGCAACCAAGAAAGGCACATAAATGCTGATATTCATCACACATATCTCTCATGTCAGCCAATCAAAACTCTTCCCTCACTTTTTTCAAATCAACACCCTTCCCCCCTCTGCCCTTTCTGCCCTTTTTCCATAGCAACTACCTCCTGCCAGACCTCTCATGTTTACAAGTTCACACAACAATGTTTCAAATGAACTCTGAACTCTCAGTACACCTGCTAATCCACTGCAATCTTTCATAAAATCATTTTTTATTAACCATTCAAATTACATCTTTCAAAGAACACATCCATGCACCCTAACTTTCTGTTTTCAGCAATGAAAATCCACCAATCACTGCTAATGAATCATTAGCACTCAAACTCCACAGTTTCTTTTCTTTACAAACTCCACTATTTCAACTGCCATTTCATTCCCACACTTCATCTGACTGCAGCAGAACCTCCTCTCGCCATGTTTTCTGTCTGGATTCTAGGACATAGCTACATCCACTGGGCTCACAGGTATACTGATAACAGAAATTTACACAACCTCAATTTACAAAATGTGGAAATCAAATGGATTGGGCAAAGAGGATTGAGATGTCACCATTTGAAACCATTGGTGAAAACATTTTTGCATTTGCCAAACCCTGACCTCATAATAGGGCACTGTGGAGGAAATGATTTGGGCACTTTGACTGGGGTAGGACTGGAAATGCTCTTAAAGGACACCTTTGAGCAATTGATGGCACTTTTTCCTCAAACTGCCTTGGTATATTCCAATATATGCCAAAGACAAAAATGGAGGTGGTCCAATCAATTTTGTCCACAAATTGAAAAATCGAGGAAGCATGTAAATAAGTCTGTTTCAGCTTACATGAGAGACCATGGAATGGGCTGCATCTACAACAATAACTTGTGTTACTACATGCAAGATATCTACAGAGGAGATGGCGTGCACTTCTCAGATGAGGGGAACAGAGTTTTCATACAAAATTTAAGACTGTGTATTGGTACCTACTTATAAGTACCTAGAACTTACACAGAACCCAAAAGCTCTTTTCAGAGCTACCTTAACTTTAATTACTCTTTAAAAATTACGAATGTACCTTTTTTCACAAATTTTCACTTATGTTCGCTTCCCGGTTCGCTACCCGGTTCGCGTACCGGCAGCTAACTGCGCGAAAAATTAAAAAAAAAAATTATTTTTGGTTGCACATATGGGACTCCTCAGCCACCCTCAGAAAACCTAGGGGGTCAGGATACATCTACCGTGCCCCCTTCTACCCATTCTGAACATTATTTACCCTCCATCTTGTATCTCAATTCTACCGAAACACAAAATGGAGGACTCCCGTAACGCTGCAGGTTCGCGTACCGGGGCACGCACTGAGAAGCGCTAGCTTAAAAAAGGTGGGAAAGTAATTTACAGAAAAACCACTGGAGACACTTTCACCAAATATACATTAGCTCAAACTACATACCAATCCCTACCATTTTCACAAATTTGGTTGGAATTCCATTTAGCCATTTAGCATGTAGACCTCTCTAAATTCCCTGAGGTAAATTACTTCACAAAACACATCGGAAGTGTTGGAATTGACAACCAATTAAAATGTTACTTTCATTTTCTACTTTTTTAACCTAAAATTTGATTGATTATTACCTGAATATATATAAAGAAAGAGAGAAAAACACAGCCATTTTGACTACTACTTCCTGAAGTACATTGCAAGAACATTTTCACTGACAACTTAAACTTGTTTATAAAAGGTAAGATGTTATTTTAAAAATTTGACCGGAGAACTATGTTATACAATTTAAATTATTTTGGAAAACATTTTCAGATAGTTATATACTATCCCTCTGTAAGAGTTAGACATTGACAAAGGCTTGTTTATTATAATTATGGATTGATTTACGTTTCTGTGTTATAATTATGAATTTACTTAGGCTTTTTCGCAAGCACTTTTCAATAGTACTACTTCACGCCTGAAACCATACAGAGCCCATAGATAACTTCTCTGTTATAAACTCACAAGTTCCTGTCTGAACTTAAACCCAACATTGCCCTATCTCTACTGATATATATATTTTATATGCAAATTTCAGCACAAAAATGGAAGGAGAACAGAACGTTTCCTTTGAAATTGTCCTAGAGATAAAAAATGAGGAAATAATTGAAAGCATTGTCTTGGAATTCATAGACGAATCACGAGACCAAGAACTTCTACAATGTGTAGAATCTGTGGATTTATTACTTCATTATGAGGACGATAAAATGTGGGAAGTTATGTTCATTCAACAAGAGGACATTTCGGACAGTCAAATGTTAGACAGTCTATTAAATTTTGAAAAAGAATCAGAAGAATAAATGTATATTTAATAATCAAAAATTGTTTGAGTCTTTAATCATTTTTATATGTAATTCATAAACTAGTACCAAATTGATTATAATGTAAAGTCAGACTTATAGTATACTGTGCAACTTTTTTATGTTACTGCATTGGTACCTACATTTTGCTACTTAAATTAAAAAAAAAACAAAAAACAACAAAACGAACAATCAATAAACATACAATATTTAAAAAGTCTATCATTCTTGTTTCCTTATAGTACGCTCCCCGGACCGCTTTCCGGTGCACGTACTGGGCGCAACCCACGCAAAAAAAAAATTTTTTTTTTTTTTTGCCCCGCGGGCCCTTTTAAAACCTCCACATCAAACCTAGGGGGTCAGGGAGGATCTACTATGCCCCCTTATGGTCATTTCCCCCTTCGTTTTGGCCTCCTCTTGTCTCTCGATCCTACCGAGAGACAAGATGGCGGCCGCTCCGGACTGTTTAGAATGTTGACAGACACCGGAGAGCCAATCAGCTTCGCTTCGCAAAGTTCCGTTACGCGAAATGTACTCGAACCGGAGCGCTGCCCGGGACGCTGTCACAGATATATCTGTTTTTTAAAACGTTAATTTCTCAAAATCCACTGGAGCATATATATTGAGACCTAGCAAAGGCACATCGGGCTAACAGTCCCTACAATTTTGCCAAGTTTCGTGCAAATCCATTCAGCCGTTCGAGCTAAAAGTGAGGCCAACCGCCCTATGGAAAAATGAATGGGAAAAAAGCGTTTTGGGACCCCCCTTTTTTCTCGGCCCCCCCTTGACGAAACCCCCCCAAAATTTTAGGGGCTGCTCAAAAACAAAATGTTTTGAAAAACAACACACCTGCCTATGCTGAGCAGCTTTCCTTGAAACAATATTTTGATAATTGTACATGAACAATAAACATGAACAATGGCTTTTGAAATTGCAACGTTTCTTTTAATTTTTTAGCAGACTATTTTGCTTTTTAGTCTTTTGCTTGTTTTTTGGCATGAGAATACAAAAAATACAAAAAAATTGTGTATGAAAGTACTATATATTTACATATAAACAAGAAAAAACACACTTTGGTATGTACATAATTCACTCAAACTAGCATTCAACACATTCTTGGCCATCCAGACATACAAAAAACATTCATACGGGTCCCATCATCATAATACAGTTTGTAATAAAGCAAGAAAAATAACAGTTGTAGATTTCAAACGAAAGTGAAACTTTTTTTCAGTTCTTTAGAAGGAATAATAATCCATCACTCGAATGACACAACCATAACAACAATGATGATATGGGACCGGGTCAGGTCGACGCGTTTCGAACCCTATCCTTAACAGGTTCTCATCAGGACCACAGTGTTACTAAAAGGGGAAGAGGAAAGCAACAATCACTATACTGAACCTGGGAGATCACCATCTCAACCGATGTCCCACTGCACTCAGCCTACCTTAATACGTGGGTCAAAGCTCCTCAAATAGTATAGAAAGCCGATGTATTCCCATCATAGGGGAGCGAAGAGGTGCTGCGAGAAAAGAATACATGCGTTCAGTCATGCCGACTCACAACATGCTACCTGTGTCTACACTAAAGCGGGGCTTGCGTGTGCTCACCTTGCAGCGCGTGTGCGCTCACCAATGCTTGTTGGATGGCGCTCGGTCCGCAATTTCTGGATCCGACGCCTCTGGGGATAAAATGTGACGGTCAACGTTTGGAATCGGGCAGGCGGGAGAGAGCGCAACGGCAGCCGCTTAAAAATCGCGCTGGAGCGTTCCGATATCCGCTTACCTGAAAAACCAACTTGAACTTTCAAAACAGTCTTTCGAACGTCCTCGCTCCTCACACAGCAACTACTTGCAGGTTACTGAAGCCGTGTTGTCGAATGACTAAAGGTGGAGGTCGCCTCCCAAAGCATGAAGGGAGTTGTAGTTTCATCAAGGAGAATTCTGGGAGATGAAGTCCTGTGGGCTAAATTATGGAAAAGTTTTGTAGATTTCCGAAATTTCGTTCAATCCACTGACTGCTGTATCATACTTCATGATCAAAAGTGCCTCTCTTTGGTTTAATCTTAGTTCTGAATTCCCTCCTCTTGGATCTTTTTCGATTTTGGACAAGACGGTCCATTTGAGGTTATCTTTATCATGCTTATTCATCAACCAGTGGTGTACCAATGGCGCATTCTCCACTTCTCTACGCAGTCTCGATTTATGCTGCATGATACGTTGTCTGACCTCCTGGGATGTTTTCCCGATGTATAGTTTGGGGCAGGGGCAGACGATCGCGTAAACTACATTCCTGGTTTTGCAGTTGGTGAATGATTCATGCTTCCAGTGGATGTTGTTAAAGGAGAATACTGTTTCTTCCATGGTGTCATGACAACAAATGCAAGTGCCACATTTGTGGTGTCCTTTTGTCTGGGGGAAGCCAAAAAGGCTTGTTAGAGTTGGTGATTGTTTACTAGGTAAGGCTGCCCTTACAATATGATTCGCCACGCTCTTCTCCTTCTTAAATGCAAATAGTGGTAAATTTCTCATGTCCTCATGTAGGTCTCGTACTAGATGCCAATTAAGATTTATCAGCCTTTTAAGTTGATTGGCAGCAGGGCAAAAGGTTGATACACAAACCATTCGATTCTGCTCGACCCTGGCTTTCTTAACCATTAGTGTTTCGCGGGGCGTCCACCATGCTCGCTTAAGAGATTGCTTTAGGAGTTTTCTCGGGTAACCTCTCTGGAGAAGCCTCTCCATGAGTGAATTGGCATGGTGGAAATAATCTTCTTTGTCTGAACAATTCCTGCGGATCCTCAGGAATTGTCCGAAGGGTAAGTTCTCTCTCAAACTCCGGGGGTGATTGCTGGTAAACAGCAAGGCCTTGTTCCTATCGGTTGTTTTTCTAAATAAAGTTGTTGCCAGGTTTCCATTGACAGGGACAACTTTAACGTCCAAAAATGTGATGGATTGGCTGGACGATGTGCAATTAAATTTAATGTCGCTTGAGCGCCCATTGAGCCATTCAACAAACCTACCAAGGGTTTCTGTAGTCCCAGTCCAGATGAAAAAGATGTCATCTATATACCGCATATAATGCGAGATCTGATGACTGTAGGGATTGTCGTTGTAAATAAATTTCTTCTCATAAAGGCCCATAAACATAATTGCTAGTTCCGGGGCAAAGGGACATCCCATGGCTACTCCCTTCACCTGAAGGAAGTAGTCGGAATCAAAAGTGAAAAAATTCTTTCTCAATGCGAAGGATGCCAGCTGTACAATGAAATCAGAAGGTACTTGGCAAGGTCTGACACGTGTCTCCAAGAACCATGCTAGTGTCTCAAGGGCCTGATCTTGGGGAATCTGCATGTACAAAGACACGACGTCTAGCGTTACTAAGAGCTGGGAACCTTGTTCAAAGGGGACTGTACTAATTCTTTGGAGGAAAGCCGTGGTGTCTTGAAGATGTGCTGGAATCTCTTCAATGAAGGGTTTCAGAAAAAATTCGATATACTTGGCCACTGGTTCTAGTAAGGACTCACACCCAGAAACTATGGGTCGTCCTGGTGGATTCAATTCATCCTTATGGATCTTAGGTAATAAATAAAAGACTGGAGTTCGTGGATTTTTGTTCTGTAAAAAATTGAATTCCTTCGGTCCAATGAATCCTAGATCAAATCCTTTCTGAATTACTGAAAATAGTTCACTCTGAATTTCGAGTGTGGGATTCTTTGTGATGCGTCTGTAGCATGAATTGTCATCCAATTGTCGAAGTGCTTCCATTTTATATTTATTGATGTCCCATATAACTACAGCTCCCCCCTTGTCTGCCTGTTTGACTACTATGTTTTTATCATTTTTCAAGGTGGCCAAAGCTTCTTTCTCTGCTTTGGCGAGATTAAATTTGACAAAATTCCGCTTCTTTTCAAGTGCTGATATTCCTGAAAGAACTGTGCGTTCAAACGTAAGTATCTCTTTAGGAATTTTTGAGCCGGCTGGGCAAAAGGTGGATTTCTTCCTTAATCCCGTCACTTCTGTTTGATGTTCCTCGCATATATCAGAGAAGAATGTTTTTAATCTTAACTTACGACAAAATTCCAAAGTTTCTAACTTTATCTTAGTGAAGTCTGTAAGTCTCGACAGGACAAATCCAAGGCCCTTCGTCAAGATAGATGTTTCAGCTTCATTTAAAATCCTGTCAGATAAGTTAAAGATGGATGGAAGGTCTAACTCTTGTAGAACCGGGATCGTGTCCTCATTTCCCATGGCTGGACGGGACGTGACCGACCTCTCGGTTTCTGCGGGCCTTGTCCTAAAAAAGGTGCCTGGTTTTGTTGTTGACGTTGTCCCTGGTCTTGTTGATTGCCTTGCCTATTTTGATAGGATCTATTAGCGTTATTAGAATCACTTCCAGACGAAGATGTATCCGAGAATGAAACGAAGGCACGTCGAGAACGGCCTTGGTTATCCTGGAGGAACCGTCGTGATTCAGAGTTAGAGTAAAAATCTTTCCTCAGGTAGGGGTATACGGATTCCAAAGAGAAATTTTTCTTGTCCAGCTCGAACTTATTGTTTTTTTGGGCAACCGTAAAGTCCTTAAATTCGCCGATCTCCTTTTCAACCTTCTCCAGGAGTCCTTTTGAATCAGCTATGAGTTGATTGTCTTGAATTTCTTTTTCAAGTTTTTCAATTTCAGCGAGTTCTTTAACTGAAATTCTGTGTGCGGTCTCAATGGTAAGGACCATCAGGTCCCTACTGCACTTTGTTTCAACCCCACTGAATCCTTTTTTGTATTCAGGGTCGTCCGTAAACACGACCGGGATGTTGCGAATTTGAAGTCCTGCGGGGATTGTACCTGATCTTAAATGCTGGAGTAAAAAATGACCCTGGAGATCCGTCCTAATTTGTTTTTTTCGTAGACGTATAAGTTTATCGGATTCGTTGACGGTGTTGGCCGCGACACTGAGGGTTGCAGAGGCAAAGGGAGGCGGATCTCTCATCAGGTTTTGAATATGTTCCTCTGTGTAAGCTACCGTGTCCTGTTCAGCCATACCCACACTGAACACACGTGCAAAAGAGGGGGTTTAGGAAAGTATGTGAAGAGAAATGAGACGGAAAGATTAAAGATAGACTCCACCCCACACCACAAACACAAAGTGAAAAAACTATTCCAACAGGATTAGTCCTGTGGCAGCTCCTTCTCTGCCCACCAGAACCTCGCGAGCGTGCGCCCGCTAAACAGTATGAAAAACAGTAAGGGTTTGACTCAAAACTCAGCAAGGCTGAGCCAATAATAACTTGAAAAACAACACACCTGCCTATGCTGAGCAGCTTTCCTTGAAACAATATTTTGATAATTGTACATGAACAATAAACATGAACAATGGCTTTTGAAATTGCAACGTTTCTTTTAATTTTTTAGCAGACTATTTTGCTTTTTAGTCTTTTGCTTGTTTTTTGGCATGAGAATACAAAAAATACAAAAAAATTGTGTATGAAAGTACTATATATTTACATATAAACAAGAAAAAACACACTTTGGTATGTACATAATTCACTCAAACTAGCATTCAACACATTCTTGGCCATCCAGACATACAAAAAACATTCATACGGGTCCCATCATCATAATACAGTTTGTAATAAAGCAAGAAAAATAACAGTTGTAGATTTCAAACGAAAGTGAAACTTTTTTTCAGTTCTTTAGAAGGAATAATAATCCATCACTCGAATGACACAACCATAACAACAATGATGATATGGGACCGGGTCAGGTTGACGCGTTTCGAACCCTATCCTTAACAGGTTCTCATCAGGACCACAGTGTTACTAAAAGGGGAAGAGGAAAGCAACAATCACTATACTGAACCTGGGAGATCACCATCTCAACCGATGTCCCACTGCACTCAGCCTACCTTAATACGTGGGTCAAAGCTCCTCAAATAGTATAGAAAGCCGATGTATTCCCATCATAGGGGAGCGAAGAGGTGCTGCGAGAAAAGAATACATGCGTTCAGTCATGCCGACTCACAACATGCTACCTGTGTCTACACTAAAGCGGGGCTTGCGTGTGCTCACCTTGCAGCGCGTGTGCGCTCACCAATGCTTGTTGGATGGCGCTCGGTCCGCAATTTCTGGATCCGACGCCTCTGGGGATAAAATGTGACGGTCAACGTTTGGAATCGGGCAGGCGGGAGAGAGCGCAACGGCAGCCGCTTAAAAATCGCGCTGGAGCGTTCCGATATCCGCTTACCTGAAAAACCAACTTGAACTTTCAAAACAGTCTTTCGAACGTCCTCGCTCCTCACACAGCAACTACTTGCAGGTTACTGAAGCCGTGTTGTCGAATGACTAAAGGTGGAGGTCGCCTCCCAAAGCATGAAGGGAGTTGTAGTTTCATCAAGGAGAATTCTGGGAGATGAAGTCCTGTGGGCTAAATTATGGAAAAGTTTTGTAGATTTCCGAAATTTCGTTCAATCCACTGACTGCTGTATCATACTTCATGATCAAAAGTGCCTCTCTTTGGTTTAATCTTAGTTCTGAATTCCCTCCTCTTGGATCTTTTTCGATTTTGGACAAGACGGTCCATTTGAGGTTATCTTTATCATGCTTATTCATCAACCAGTGGTGTACCAATGGCGCATTCTCCACTTCTCTACGCAGTCTCGATTTATGCTGCGTGATACGTTGTCTGACCTCCTGGGATGTTTTCCCGATGTATAGTTTGGGGCAGGGGCAGACGATCGCGTAAACTACATTCCTGGTTTTGCAGTTGGTGAATGATTCATGCTTCCAGTGGATGTTGTTAAAGGAGAATACTGTTTCTTCCATGGTGTCATGACAACAAATGCAAGTGCCACATTTGTGGTGTCCTTTTGTCTGGGGGAAGCCAAAAAGGCTTGTTAGAGTTGGTGATTGTTTACTAGGTAAGGCTGCCCTTACAATATGATTCGCCACGCTCTTCTCCTTCTTAAATGCAAATAGTGGTAAATTTCTCATGTCCTCATGTAGGTCTCGTACTAGATGCCAATTAAGATTTATCAGCCTTTTAAGTTGATTGGCAGCAGGGCAAAAGGTTGATACACAAACCATTCGATTCTGCTCGACCCTGGCTTTCTTAACCATTAGTGTTTCGCGGGGCGTCCACCATGCTCGCTTAAGAGATTGCTTTAGGAGTTTTCTCGGGTAACCTCTCTGGAGAAGCCTCTCCATGAGTGAATTGGCATGGTGGAAATAATCTTCTTTGTCTGAACAATTCCTGCGGATCCTCAGGAATTGTCCGAAGGGTAAGTTCTCTCTCAAACTCCGGGGGTGATTGCTGGTAAACAGCAAGGCCTTGTTCCTATCGGTTGTTTTTCTAAATAAAGTTGTTGCCAGGTTTCCATTGACAGGGACAACTTTAACGTCCAAAAATGTGATGGATTGGCTGGACGATGTGCAATTAAATTTAATGTCGCTTGAGCGCCCATTGAGCCATTCAACAAACCTACCAAGGGTTTCTGTAGTCCCAGTCCAGATGAAAAAGATGTCATCTATATACCGCATATAATGCGAGATCTGATGACTGTAGGGATTGTCGTTGTAAATAAATTTCTTCTCATAAAGGCCCATAAACATAATTGCTAGTTCCGGGGCAAAGGGACATCCCATGGCTACTCCCTTCACCTGAAGGAAGTAGTCGGAATCAAAAGTGAAAAAATTCTTTCTCAATGCGAAGGATGCCAGCTGTACAATGAAATCAGAAGGTACTTGGCAAGGTCTGACACGTGTCTCCAAGAACCATGCTAGTGTCTCAAGGGCCTGATCTTGGGGAATCTGCGTGTACAAAGACACGACGTCTAGCGTTACTAAGAGCTGGGAACCTTGTTCAAAGGGGACTGTACTAATTCTTTGGAGGAAAGCCGTGGTGTCTTGAAGATGTGCTGGAATCTCTTCAATGAAGGGTTTCAGAAAAAATTCGGGTGGCAAAGGTATTTTAGGGTATAGGGTGAGTAGGGGTATTTGGATAGCAAGGGTATATTTAGGGTTTAGGCTGGGTATGGGTATTTGGGTGGCAAGGGTATTTTTAGGGTTTATGGTAGGTATGTATATTTGGATTGCAAGGTTATTGCAAAGTTATTTTTAGGGTTTAGGGTTGGTAAGGTTTTAGGGGGTCGAAAAGGTTACACACACACAAACTATACATATATATGGAAAATGTTATTTGGTAAAAATGCATTTGTGGTTAATACCACATTGTAAAGCCATGCATGCTTCCGACGTACATCCCATTAAATTAGGCGCTGGTGCTTTATTCAAACAAACCGATTTATCCACATTTCAGAATGATAAACATTTATTCCTATTGACGCCTTCAATCTACCTGTGAGCGCCACCTTTTTAAAAGCTTGACAAAAAATATAATTAGACCAAAGAAGACTCTACTGTCCAAAACTATTTCAATTCGCCGTTGAAGGAAAAGATTTTGGTTACCACAGTGAATGACCTGTGTAGGAGGCTGGCTCAGTATATGATGCACACTTATTTAATTGAAGCACCTTGAACTAATCCAGGCAAACCTTATGGTCATTTTAGTGGC
The DNA here is from genome assembly GCF_964263255.1 of Lissotriton vulgaris. Lineage (NCBI taxonomy): Eukaryota > Metazoa > Chordata > Amphibia > Caudata > Salamandridae > Lissotriton > Lissotriton vulgaris. The sequence continues at coordinate 453,961,242 of NC_141696.1, read as the reverse complement.
CTTAAACAGTCATAGAAAGCTCTCTAAGTGGTAGCTGTGGAGAGCAGCCTCCAGGCGTAGTCCAGAAGGAGTGCTAACCAGCTTGTTTTACCAGAACGAATCATATACTGTAGGTTAAACGAAAATGAACAACACAGTGTAGTTATAGTGCCGACCTTAACAACTTCTGCCTATGTTTGGCAGTGGTTGCCGCTACCTGGATTTGGACATTACCGCCATGCACACATCCATGCATCGATTTAATTTCTGAACGCCGATGTAGACACAACTGTCCTGAGGCATTCGATCACGGGCATCCACTGCCAAACATAGGTGCACTCCACCCATTAGATGTTTTTGGCCTGTATTAGACATGCAGCCTGGTCCTGTTTTGCACCGGACCTGCGTGCCACTCCTTGATTCTTGATTCCAACAGGCCTGAAGAGTCACACCATTACCTACGGTGTGACGAAACACGTGTCGGCTGGTTGCATTTTGTATGTACTGATCAGAATTTGATTATAATAAACACACATCTAACTTCGCTGGATCTCGACCTCATGTATTGAACATCGTCCTATTCATCAGGATCTTACTGAAGAACTTAGCAATTGACAATCATGTACATTTATTGAAACTTGTTTTACTCTTGAGGCTCTTACTGAAGAGCCAAGCTATTTTTACAAACGCGTGCACAGGATTTGTCTTTATTTGTTTGGTAGGGGACTTGTTCCTTACCTATGCAGGGGCTGTTTACTGTGTGGGTTTGTTCCCCTGACCTGCTCTGCACCGTGTTACCTGAGTAAGTGCACAATCTACGTAATTGGCACCTGCTAGAGCACCACATCTTCCTGTTCCTCATCCAAACCCAATCTCTCTTCACGCCAAATTGGTATACCTCCTAGCTGGAGGTATCAATACAATACACACAATACTTTAAATGTAAAACAGGTAAGTGAGCACAAACACACAGTGGTCTCCAGGGGGAGACCCGACCATATACAAAAGAAGTGAAATGCAAACTGCGACCAAAGTCGGGATATGGACCAGGAGTCTCAGAAGAGCTAGGGACACAAGGAACCACCTGAGGTATTTTATTTATTTATTTTTTAAACTTGTAAGGCGCAAACAGCTATCCAAAAAGGGTTTCCCGGCGCTGAGACACAGCATAGTAGAGTGGTACAGGTTCGCGGGGTCGTTCAAGATTATTGATCGAACAACCAGGTTTTGATGTCTTTCCTGAACCTAGAATAACTGACCTCCTTGCGGATGTGGGGCGGAAGTGAATTCCAAAGGGACGGACCCTGAGGAGCAAAAGATCTACCTCCCATTCTAGAGAGTTTGAACCTAGGCGCACAAAAATTTGCTGCTGGTTGTGACCGTAGGTTTCCTTTGGGAATGTAGGGATGAACTAATGCCTGCAGGTATTTAGGTGCAGTGACTGCTTTAATCCTGAACATATAGTTCAGGGTTTTAAATCTGATCTGGTTTTCCACCCTGAGCCAGTGCAGATCACGCAAGTAAGAGGAAACACTGGTAGTTTTTGGAATTTTACATAAAAGTCTGGCAGCTGAATTTTAGACAAGCTGTAACAGCCGTATGACCTCTTTTTTTGCACCTAGGTATGGGATGTTCCCGTAGTCAAGCCAAGATGTAAAAAGGGCATTGACTACGGTTTTCTGGGTAGAGATAGGCAGCATCCACAGGATCTTTCTAAGCCACTTCAGGATGGTAAAACAAAGGCCTACAACTTTACTGGCCTGTTGTTTCAGGGAGAGGAAGCTGTACACAATAATCCCCAAGTTCCTTGCTTCGGTGACTGGAGTTGGGAGATTTCCCATCTGGGAAGGTCAATGTGAGGCGTTGCAGAGATCTCGTTGTTTACCCAAAACGAGGATCTCTGTCTTTTTTCTCCATTTAATTTTAGCTGGTTGTTGGTCATCCAGCTGAAGATGTTCTGGAGACCTTGCTTGAGGAGAGACGGGGATAGTGGACTGGATTCTGACAGAGAGAAAATGATCTGTGAGTCATCCGCATATGTCATGAGGGTAAGTCCAGATCTCTCCACTAATTCTGCCAGGGGTCTAAGATAAAGGTTAAAAAACAACGGGCTCAGGATAGAACCCTGCGGTACTCCGTGGGAGGTGCTGAAAATTCCAGAGCATGCTGTGGACGATGTAATTTGAAACGTCCGTTGTTCCAGAAAGGACCTGATCCACTCAAGAGCATCGCCACAGATCCCATTTTTTTCTAGCATGGTTAGTAACTTTTCGTGCGACACAGTGTCGAAGGCCGCACTCAAGTCAAGGAGAATGAGGGCAACCGTTTGACTGTCGTCAAGGAGATTCCGGATGGTTTGGGTGACTCCCAGCAGAGCAGTTTCCGTGGAGAAGCCAGCTCGGAATCCGGACTGTGACGGGTGAAGGAGAGAGTTTTCTTCAGTAAAAAGAGTAGGGGCGGAGTGAACGTGTCTTTCCAGAAGTTTTGAAAAAGCAGGGAGAAGTGAGATGGGTCTGTAATTTGACAATTTTTCGGGGTCTGCTGTAGGTTTCTTCAGTAATAGAGTCACCATGGTGTGTTTCCAAAGTGTGGGAGCTGTAGAGAGTTCCAAGGAAGAGTTTAATGTGTCAACAATGATTCCAAGGGAGGGGGTATCCATTTGTTTCATTATGTTGATAGGAATAGGATCACAAGGGTAACCAGATTTCATGGTCTTGAAAATGGACTTTAAAGTGTCAATCGTAATGAGCGGCAAGTGTTCTAGGGTCTGTTTGACAATTGGGGCATATTGCAAGCCAGCCTGAGAGGGAGTGTCATTTTTGTTACTGTTGATTTCTATGATTAATTTGTCTATTTTATCGGTGAAGAAATGAGCGAGGTCCTGACATTGTTGCTCATTTAGCGGGCGGGCAGTTGCTGTAGTTTGTGCCCTTGCTAGTTCTTTAACCGTGTTAAACAGTGTTTTCGCTCCCTTTGCTGCTTCCATAATCTTTTCGCCACTGTCTTTCTAGTACCTTACATTTGGATTTCTCATTTTTAAGTGAGTCGTTAAACCAAGGGGCTGGGGACGATGGCTATTTCCTTTAGTGTGAGGGGTAGGTAGGCAAGACTCAGCGGCATTGCTGAGCCACTGGTTGCTATTGGTTGCTATTGCTATGCTTTCCATGCTTGGGCCTTTATTGGGGGGATTTTCCCCAAGTACTGTGTTGAGTTTTGAAATGTCGAGCGTTTTCCAGTTTTTCCTTGAGGTGGCTGGGAAAACAGTCTGTACAAAAGAGACTGCTGGTAATTTAAGACTAAATTTGATTAAATAATGGTCAGACCAGCATACGGGAGTAGTGTCCTGCCAAGACAGCTCGGCGAGATTAGTGAATAACGGGTCGAGCAGGTGCCCAGCCTTGTGAGTAGGTCCAGAGTTTAGAAGTCTGATGTTTAACTCTGTCAGATCTTCTAGCAAATTTGTGCAAGTAGTATTAAATGGGTCATCCAGGTGTAGATTGAGATCCCCCATAAGTGAAAAAAATTTTGAGGCCAAATGAAAGGGTGTAATATAGTTAGCTAAATTGGAAGCCCATTGAGTGCAGTTTCCGGGGGGCCGGTATATCAGCATGCCGGATAGCGTGAAGTTAGGGTTCATGGTAATTTTTAAAAAAGCGGCTTCACAGTCTGGAATATCTACAGGATCAAGGGTACATTTTTGTGTTTTGTTATAAATGATAGCGATTCCACCACCAGTTTTTAGAGCTCTGTCTTTCCTAACAATCGCATAGTTGGAAGGGAGAGCAGTGGCTGCATCGGGGCCTGCACAATCATGTAACCAGGTTTCAGTCAGAAATTATGCACTGGGTTGGTCTTCTAGTATCAGGTTAAAAATGTCTAACTTATGTTTAGGTAAGGAACGACAGTTGATACTGTAGAACAGAAAGTCTTTATCCTTAGGACTGACTTGTTTATGGCGCTTTCTATATCTGCTCCTACGATCGGGGTGAGGTTGAATGTTAGATAGTGTGAGACTACAGTTGGGGCATGTAGCATTTCCTGTATGATGTACCTCAAGTATCGTGCAGTCTGCATGCTTGATGTGGTGCAACGTTTTAAGCTGGTCGGACGACATTACCTGCCTAGTCCGTGTCGGTGGGACATAGCCCTCTGCCCCTTGCCCCGTCCTGGCCCGGACAGGCACAGACGGGCTAGACTTTGGCGTGTCTTCGGCGTGGGGACGGCGCGGTCGCTGCGCGCATCCGCTGCACGTATTAGGGGGCATCTAGGTTTTGTGGAGGCCATGCTAGCGTTCAGCACCGCCTCCACACACTGTCGCCCAATCAATGCCCGGCACCGGGAGGGAACCCGGAAGAAGGTACCGCCCTGCACCCTCCACTGCAATCAAGCCTAGCACTTGCGGTGGACCGGGGTAGCAGGGGCGACAGAGATCGCCACAAGATTATCCTGAGCAGAGTGCACTGGTAATACAATTATTTTTAAAAAGTAAAGTGCATTCGTGCAATTTTAAAATAAAAATTCACACAACTTTAAAATATTCTGGGTCGCACTATCAGTGCAATTCTTCAATCAATTTACACAGAAGCTTTTAGATAGTTCTAGGTCGCGCTGCGAACATAAAATGGGTGTGTAAGCACCCAGGAATCCCACAGAGACTGTGGGCAGAGTGGAAACACAGCTGCATACTCAATGCAAGTCAAGGGTACAGTTGTGTTTGCAGTTTTTAAGAAGGACCCTTCCCAGTGTATCCCACAGAAACCTTGTGGAAGACAGAAGGTTGGAGAGTCACCCCACCCATGGATACCCCAAGAACCAGGCTACCTACACCAGGGTAGGTGTATAGGTACAAATCAACGTGGGAAACCACCATAGACCACAAAGGAGGACTTCAGGCAAGATGCCGCTGGCGAAAAAGGTGAAAGTGTCTGGTGAATCCAAGGACGGAATCTTGAAGAGGAGTACTGCAAGAAGAAGGGACAGAGTTTTTGCCACTCGGAAGTGACCAGGAGTCACGGGAGAATAATGGCCACCAATGACAAAAGATGTAGGAGTGATGACCTCAGGACACCCCCCCACGCCACACGGCCCTCCAGCTGTAGCGCGTCTCGCCCTGCTGGGCACCCTCGCCTCTGCTCGTTATCTCCCCGCTTGTGGCTACCTAATTCCGCTGTTCCCTTGTGTTGCCCCCTTGCAATTTTCTGGTGACTGTGTTTCTTGTTTCAATGCCAAATTAGATAGTAGTTGCCCCCTTGTAATTTCGTGCTTTGGTGCCTGTGACTGTGTTTCTTTTTTTCCCACACTGCCAATTAGATTGTAGTTGCCCCTTTGTAATTTCTTGCTTTGGTGCCTGTGACAGTGTTTCTTATTTCCCCCACTGCCAATTAGATTGTGGTTGTCACCTTGTAATTTCTTGTTTTGCTGCCTGTGACTGTGTTTCTTATTTCCGCCTCTGCCAATTAGATTGTAGTTTTACCCGATAAGCTATCCCCCTGGTGTGACCCCACCAGCTTCCCGCTGCTGATCTCCCACACCCTTGCCCCCTTTCGCCTCCGCTACCCCATTGGCTGCCCCGCTCCCGCCTCCCAGCTGCTCCTCCCTCCCACTTCGCCTCATATGGAGCCCGCGCGCCAAAGACAAGCCCGTCTGCGCCCGTCCATGCCTGGACCATGCCCCATGCCAGGACCCCTGGCCCCCGACGACACCAGATCACACGACAGACCTACGACGCTGCCACCCTCCACGCACTCAATGCCGGCCGAAACCCCGCCTGCTACCGAGCCACCCCGAAACGCTCCCATGGACCCTTCACCTGCCAAGCCTGCAAATTCACTTGCCTCCGGGCCTGCACCGCACCTGACAAGCCGAGCTCCAACAACAACCACCTCAAGTGCATCCCGTTCCGTCCACAGACACGCCATCGAACTCTGGAACCTGATCGACACAACGTCACCAGACGTCGCCTTCCTCACGCCTCCTCAGCACCTGACATCGCCATAGCCATCCCGGACGGATACAAGATCACCCGGAAGGACCGTGTCAACCAGACTGGAGGAGGCATTGCCATCGTACACAAGAACACCATCCGCATCATGACCAACCCCGACGACACCTTCATTGCCGCCGAACACCTCCACTTTCAAATGTACACGACCCCATGACCACCCTCAGAGGCACTCTCATCTACAGACCCCCAGGACCACGCACCCAATTCAGCGAAGATATCGCCGACTTCATCAGCCCGCACGCCCTCCCCTCCGCCGACTACATCCTCCTAGGGGACCTAAACTTCCACCTGGAGAACAACAAGGACCGCAACACTGCCACTCTGCTGGATAACCTCGCCAACCTCGGACTCAACTAACTGGTGAACACCTCCACCCACTACCCCGGCCACACCCTTGATCCCGTCTTCTCCTCCAGCAAGCACATCTCCTTCAGCCACTCCACCGGACTCCATTGGACTGACCACAGCTGCATCCACTTCAGCTTCAGAAAAACCACGATCCACCCCCACCCACAACAGGGGCCTCGCAGGAGCTGGAACAAGATCACCGCCGAGCAGCTCACCACCTCCCTCCGCCAGAACCCTCCCGCTAGCACAACAAACCCCAACGAAGCAGCCAGCAACCTCACACAGTGGCTCACCAACTGCGCAGATGACCTCACATCACTTAAGGACCCTCCCAGCAGACCCGGCAGTAAGAAAGCCCCCTGGTTCACCGACAGACTTAAGACCTCCAAGAAGAACTGCCGCACCCTCGAGAAAGCCTGGCGCCACGACCAGACCACGGACAACATGACGACCCTCAAGCACACCACCCGCAGACACCACCAGCTGATCCGCACCACCAAGAAGACAGCATTCAAAAAACAACTGGACAACAGCACACACAACAGAAAGGAACTATTCAGCATCGTCAAAGAGTTCTCCAAACCCAGCGCCGGAAACAACAACATCACTCCCTCGCAAGACCTCTGCAAATCACTCGCCTCGTTCTTTCCCCGAAGATCGCCGATATACACAACAGCTCCGGCGCACCAACCAAGCACCCAACCACGAACCAACTCCCCCCACCACCACCCTCTGTGCCTGGACCCCGATCAGCACCAAAGACACCACCAGCACAATGAACATCATCCACTCTGGATCACCAACCGACCCCTGCCCCCACCACGTCTTCAACAAGGCAGACTCCATCATCGCACCCCAACTCCGGGACATCATCAACACCTCCTGCAACACCGCCACCTTCCCGGAGACCTGGAAGCACGCCGAGCTCAGCACCCTCCTGAAGAAACCAACAGCGGACCCCACCGACCTCAAGAACTACCGCCCCATCTCGCTCCTCCCTTTTCCTGCCAAAGTCATCGAAAAGACCGTCGACAGACAGCTTGCCGCCTTCCTCGAGACGAACGGATTCCTCGGCCCTTCGCAGTCCGGCTTCCGTGCCAACCACAGCAACAAGTCCGCCCTCATCGCAGCCACTGACGATATCAGATCCCTGCTCGACAACGGGGAAACAGCGGCCCTCATCCTCCAGGACCTCTCTGCAGCGTTCGACACTGTCTCCCACCACACCCTAGTACAGCACCTCAGCAACATCGGAATCCGAGAGAAGGCACTGGAGTGGATCATCTCGTTCCTCGCCGGAAGAACCCAAAGAGTCCGCCTCCCCCCGTTCAGAACCGAGGCCACCGAAGTCATCTGCGGCGTACCACAAGGGTCATCACTCAGTCCAACCCTCTTCAACGTCTACATGAGCCCTCTCGCAGTCATGGCACGCAAACACAACCTCAACATCATCTCCTACGCCAACGACACCCAGCTGATCCTCTCCCTTACCAACGACCCGCCACCACCAGAACCAGCCTACACGAAGGGATGAAAGAAGTCGCCAAATGGATGAAGAACAGTCGCCTGAAACTGAACTCAGACAAGACGGAAGTCCTCATCCTGGGATCATCGCCCTCCACCTGGGACGACTCCTGGTGGCCCCCTGCCCTGGGCACCACCCCCAAACCAACGGACCATGCACGCAACCTGGGCTTCATCCTGGACTCCTCCCTCTCAATGACCAGACAAGTCAACGCCGTATCGTCATGATGCTTCAACACCCTGCGCATGCTCCGTAAGATCTTCCGATTGATCCCCACCAAAATCAGGAAGACGGTCACCCAGGCACTCGTCACCAGCCGACTAGACTACGGAAACACCCTCTACGCCGGAACCACAACCAAACTTCAGAAAAGACTCCAGTGCATCCAGAAAGCCTCCGCACGACTCGTCCTGAACATCCCCTGACACAGCCACATCTCCGGCCATCTGAGAGACCTGCACTGGCTCCCCGTCAGCAAGAGGATCACGTTCAGGCTCCTCACCCACGCACACAAGGCACTCCCCGACCTGGGCCCCAAGTACCTCAACAACCGCCTCACCTTCTACGCACCCACCCGCCAGCTACGATCGACCAGCCTCGCCCTCGCCTCTGTACATGCATCAGCAAAGCCATCGCCGGGGGAAGATCCTTCTCCTACCTGGCAGCCAAGACATAGAACTCCCTCCCGATCCACCTCCGGCTGACCCAGGATCATCTCTCCTTCAGGAAGCTCCTCAAGACCTGGCTCTTCGAGCAGTAGTGGACCCCTCCCCCCCAGTGCCTTAAGACCCTCCCGGGTGAGTAATGCTCTATAGAAATGCCCATGATTGATTGATTGATTAACGGTCACCTTGTTGCTGCAGCTGTGATGACCAGGCAACACTGTGCAAGACCAGGAGCTGTCAATGAGATGTCCCACATCAGAAGTTGAGAACCATGGTATTGGTGTCCGGCAGCAGCACTAACAAGCTTCGGCAGCAACAACAGATGTTGCAAACGAAGAAGGTGCAACGTTGGGACCAGCATTGTTCAATACACTTATCAAATGAAGGAGAGTCAGAGCAGGCTTCAAGCAAGCTGGGATGCCCACTGAAGCCAAAGAAGACCCTCAAGAGGACCCAGAGGCCGAGAGCACAGGAGTCACAAGAGGATCTTGAGCAGTTCACCAAAGATGCAGGCCCATGGTGCAAAGGATGTGGTGAAAACAAAGATCTTGGCAGGAAGAGATGTTGAGGCCGGAGCTTCTTGTAGCCTGAAAATCTCTGAAGGACAGAGCCAACAAGCCTTGGCAACAGCAGGTCGATGTGGTGCACAGGGGTTCTGGTCTAGCCTTTTCGACGAGGGATACTAGCTTCAAACTTGCTAACAGGACAGTTCAGGCCTTGAGGGATTTGCAGAACCACCACCTGTGTTGCTAAGCCTTTCGAAGTCCTTGAGACGTCAGGAGCAGCAGAATGGTCAGGTTTGTTACAGTGCTTGCAAATGCATGGGAGTGACTCCTTCACTCCAAGGGTGATTCCTTTGGGTGTCTTTCATGCCCACAGGCCGGAGGAGGAACCTGGATAAAGCACAGGCACAGTCAACAAAGAAGACTTGCAGAACAGTGAGACCAGGAGCAGCAGGTGTCTTCCTTGGTGCAGTCTTGGTTCCAGGCGAAGTCCAGCGAAGTCCAGCGAAGTCCAGGGTGCCTAGACGGTTGAAGTGGTTTCAAGTTTGAGTCATGTACCACGATGAATCTGTTGGGCCACCCATAGGTAAGCCCTTAAGTACCCTAGGGAAAGGGTTGGAATGATTAAAGGATTCTTCCGGGAGAAGGGGCCATTTAAAGCAGTCTGGCCACACTGGTAAGTCTTGTCTGGGAGATGATTGCACCTCCTTGTGACAGGAAACCTATTGTTCTGCCTTCTCCTGCTTGAGCTCAGCTAAGCAGAGCAGAAATCTGTCTGTGGTCAGCAGCAACACTAGCTTGCTGTTAGACATGAAAGGCTGGTACCAGAAATACAGGGGAGCTCCCAGTACATGGGATCCTACATCCAACACTGGAATTGGTGGTGGGGTAGGATTGCAACATGTTTGATACCAAACATGATCAGTTTCAGTGCAGCCAATATATAGTTAGACATCTCATATTTGACTTGATGTCCACTATATGTATTGTTATGGCTGATGCACTTACAACCCTTGGAGAATGGACTCCACGAACTGTAGGGGTGTTCTGATGCAGGGGCACTATCATACTAATAACCTAGCACCCTGCCCTCAGGACTCAAAAGCCTGCAATAGGGGTGACTTATAAGTTTTGAATGCAGTGACCTCTGATGTAATGAAACGTATATCTGTTGTAAGCTGTGCTGGTACAAACTTACGCAGGCTACAATGGCAGGCCTGTAGGCACAGTTTGAGTGGGCTGCCGCCCATGGGTGAACTCTGGTATACTAGGGACTTACAGGGGTACACACCAGTAGCCAATTAGAAAGGTACCACAGTACTTACCATTTTTATATTTAGGGAGGAAGCACAGTGACTGGGGTCCTGATTAGCAGGATCCCAATCAGACTAGTCAGAAAACAGAATTACATCAGCAAAAAGTGGGAAATCTATGAGAGCAGATCCTACTTTCCTACAACCCGAATTTAAGGATGGTCCAAGAAAGTGTGGGCAAATGTTACTGGCTAATGACAGATTAACACATAAAGTTATATTTCTGTGATGATCATTCACAAATGCTCGACTCCAACTCCCAAATTGCTCAAATTAAGAAAGCAGGAATGCGCCATATTTACTGAGATATGGAGCATTCATGCTCTCTCTCTCTCTGCACTGGCGCACTTAGTGCTGCCTAGCACCAATGCATGCACCATTAGGCCATTGTGCCAAGGTGCCTATATTGCAGGCAGGATTCCTGCACAACAACAATCTTCAGAGACATTTTCCTCTTTCTATGTACACTGCAGAATGCAGCACATGTAGTAAGAGGAAATAACAAGGAGAAATAAATATATTTCTCCTTGTTTCTCTTCTGTTGGGGTGGTGTAGTATTTTGATGAATTCCCAGATCTACTACAATTGGTAAATCTAGGAATGCTCCAGAGCCCATGGGTGGATGTGTGAGAATGCCCACTCTCCACCCATGAAATGCCTTCCCAATGCAGAGTAACTTGTGTTACTCTGAATTTATTAAATCAAACAAGGTGGCTCTGAGTGGCTTAGTAAATATCACCTAAGCTTTTGTGTGATGCAATGACAAAACAAAGTCTCAGTAAATCTGGGCCCAGGAAGTTTCCAACAAGTTTGTGACTTACAGAGAGCACAAAGAGTGCCCCAGATTAGGACATGTAGCTGACAAAACTACCAATCATTGGCTAAATCCCCACTAGTGTTTCAACAATTGCTTCAGCAATTTGAATCCTATATGAGGAAAATTACATCTCCACCAACATTAACTGCAAATAAGACAAGGAAAATCTGTTATGGACATTTATATGCTCCATTAAACTGACACTCTGTATCACGAAAAACGTGTTCATCTAAAAATATATCAAAGTAGATGTCAGGGCTTAATTGCTCAAGTGCAGAGTGTCTCCTGCATCCCACTCCAGTGCATGAGCAGTTGTTTGATATTTGGGACAATTCACACTTATGTTTCCATAGCTGTGTTTTTCACAGACGTAATCCATACTAAATATGTGGCCTTGGGTTCCTCATGTTGGGGATTGCAAATATACCCAGGATTATGATTTCCCTTTGATGGAACTGAGGAAATATGCAAAATGAGGCAAAGTTTAGGGGGTTTTTGAAGCATAGGATAAAGTGCTGTGCAAGAAAGTGTTTTTTTAAAAATGGCATTAACAACAGGTTTTGCTGTGCTAACATTGTGCTCTGCCAAGCATTCAGAAATAGGCACAGGTAAAAAAGAAAGAAACTTTTTACCACAGTTTTTGTAATTTTCTAAGTTGTGCACTATGTTCCTATTTTAATGGTTTAAACATTTTTGCAGTTGCAGAAAAAAGAGGTGTGAAACCCATGAATTAATCCGGGCAACTGTACATTTTTGAAAAATTACAAAATTCCATATTGACCAACAAGTAATTTAGGCTAATCACTCATGATTCCCCCAGCCCCAAAGAAAGTACTTGTTGAAATAAAAAATAGTGGATGTAAGGAAATAAAAATAGAAATAGGTACAAGTAATTTTATTTGTAACGTTTTGCACTGAAGCCTGACCAATAAATGTAAATATGCCGTTATGTCTGTCAAACTCTTCCACTTGCGGAGATATATAGTGGCAGATTTACCATTCCTTCACCCAATGCGATGCAAGCAATTTGCCGCTCAGTGTTGTGTGAAAGAGAGGGGGCAGAAATGCTCTGTATTTACAAAGATACGGACCATTTCTGATTTCTCCATGGATTGGCACACTTTGTACTACCTAGCCCCAACAGAGGCACACTTTCACCATAACGCAAGGGTATCTGTGTTATGAGCAGGATTGTTTTGTGAAGGAAGGGACCCAACACAATGTAATACAAGGCAGTCCAATGCATTGCATTGCATTACTTTGTATTTACTAGACCATGCAAAGCGGCTTTGTGTGGCTTAGTACGTCTTGGATAAGGACTTGAGGTTCCTTGTGACAACTTGCATCAAGCAAGGACAACACAAGTCCTTAGTAAATCTACCACATAATGTTTGTTGGTTCTGTACAAACTCACCGTGGTTGACCCATCAACTGAGCTGCGGCTTATAATGAGTTGTCATAGTGTTTCAACCATGCATCTATTCATATGGTAAAATCTAATCAATAATACATTAGTACGAAAGAACTACATTTTTGCATTCTTGAAATGTGCCGAAGAATCTGAGTTTATAAATAGAAGATAGTCATACCACTCTCAATTTACCATAATCCGTTATAAGAGGTGATTTTACAGCATGTGCTGTTTTGGTCACACAACGACTTGCAAATGCAATAAAAAAAATGCATGATAGAAAGGTTCCAAACATACATCATAACATCAATATTTTTCATTTGTATTGCACTGATTCTTAAGATGGCGTACCTATGGAATAAGGGCCTGGGGTCAGCCAGTACTCAGGGAAACCCTCCACCCACAGACATTTATGAAAATTGGGCAGCTGGGGGAGTCCAATGTGGGTAGTGTGCATATATCCTATTATGTATTCTTAAAGAGAATGTCTTGCAAATGTCAAACTTTGCTTAGTATTAAAACGTTTTCTTACGTTACTTACGTTGAGCCAAAGTTCTGGAATCTACGAAGGTATTACTATCCAGTGATCCAACTCTTCTCCCAAAAAAATGATACCCCGCTTCTGTGGGTGGGCCTGTCACCCTTGTCAGGAAAGGATCTAAAACTCAAAGTGGAAACATATATATTTTTGCTTTGAATTACGTTCATTCTGGGAATGTGGATAGATGTGGTGTGTACTATCTGGGTTAGCAGTTACCCTGGAAAACCTCCCAGCCATAGACATTTCTGAAAGGTAGCCAAATATAACTTTAGTCAGAATTGTGAGAAGGTTGAATTGGTCACTCTTGGACGCTCTGGAGGTTGTTGCCGGACCCTGTGCCTTGGGTCTGACTCTCTACCCGGGCTCACCTGTATTGCCGCTGCCTCTCGCCGCACCAGCTCCGCGGGTGCCGCTTCGCGGCTTGAAGGAGGAGGGAAACGCAAAGCGAGGCGAAAGTGCGGGGAGGCGCCTGGAAGGACCAGCTGATCGGCGCTCAGCAGGGACTCGGAAGACCAGGAGTCCCTGCTTCCCCAGCTGCACAGGCGGAAGCGCCCACATTCAGACACGCCCCCGCCTGACCAGGAGAAAGGGCGCGTGTTCCCTCATTCCAGCGGGTCACTCTTGGACGCTCTGGAGGTTGTTGCCGGACCCTGTGCCTTGGGTCTGACTCTCTACCCGGGCTCACCTGTATTGCCGCTGCCTCTCGCCGCACCCGCTCCGCGGGTGCCGCTTCGCGGCTTGAAGGAGGAGGGAAACGCAAAGCGAGGCGAAAGTGCGGGGAGGCGCCTGGAAGGACCAGCTGATCGGCGCTCAGCAGGGACTCGGAAGACCAGGAGTCCCTGCTTCCCCAGCTGCACAGGCGGACGCGCCCACATTCAGACACGCCCCCGCCTGACCAGGAGAAAGGGCGCGTGTTCCCTCATTCCAGCGGGTCACTCTTGGACGCTCTGGAGGTTGTTGCCGGACCCTGTGCCTTGGGTCTGGCTCTCTACCCGGGCTCACCTGTATTGCCGCTGACTCTCGCCGCACCCGCTCCGCGGGTGCCGCTTCGCGGCTTGAAGGAGGAGGGAAACGCAAAGCGAGGCAAAAGTGCGGGGAGGCGCCTGGAAGGACCAGCTGATCGGCGCTCAGCAGGGACTCGGAAGACCAGGAGTCCCTGCTTCCCCAGCTGCACAGGCGGACGCGCCCACATTCAGACACGCCCCCGCCTGACCAGGAGAAAGGGCGCGTGTTCCCTCATTCCAGCGGGTCACTCTTGGACGCTCTGGAGGTTGTTGCCGGACCCTGTGCCTTGGGTCTGACTCTCTACCCGGGCTCACCTGTATTGCCGCTGCCGCTCGCCGCACCCGCTCCGCGGGTGCCGCTTCGCGGCTTGAAGGAGGAGGGAAACGCAAAGCGAGGCGAAAGTGCGGGGAGGCGCCTGGAAGGACCAGCTGATCGGCGCTCAGCAGGGACTCGGAAGACCAGGAGTCCCTGCTTCCCCAGCTGCACAGGCGGACGCGCCCACATTCAGACACGCCCCCGCCTGACCAGGAGAAAGGGCGCGTGTTCCCTCATTCCAGCGGGTCACTCTTGGACGCTCTGGAGGTTGTTGCCGGACCCTGTGCCTTGGGTCTGACTCTCTACCTGGGCTCACCTGTATTGCCGCTGCCTCTCGCCGCACCCGCTCCGCGGGTGACGCTTCGCGGCTTGAAGGAGGAGGGAAACGCAAAGCGAGGCGAAAGTGCGGGGAGGCGCCTGGAAGGACCAGCTGATCGGCGCTCAGCAGGGACTCGGAAGACCAGGAGTCCCTGCTTCCCCAGCTGCACAGGCGGACGCGCCCACATTCAGACACGCCCCCGCCTGACCAGGAGAAAGGGCGCGTGTTCCCTCATTCCAGCGGGTCACTCTTGGACGCTCTGGAGGTTGTTGCCGGACCCTGTGCCTTGGGTCTGACTCTCTACCCGGGCTAACCTGTATTGCCGCTGCCTCTCGCCGCACCCGCTCCGCGGGTGCCGCTTCGCGGCTTGAAGGAGGAGGGAAACGCAAAGCGAGGCGAAAGTGCGGGGAGGCGCCTGGAAGGACCAGCTGATCGGCGCTCAGCAGGGACTCGGAAGACCAGGAGTCCCTGCTTCCCCAGCTGCACAGGCGGACGCGCCCACATTCAGACACGCCCCCGCCTGACCAGGAGAAAGGGCGCGTGTTCCTTCATTCCAGCGGGTCACTCTTGGACGCTCTGGAGGTTGTTGCCGGACCCTGTGCCTTGGGTCTGACTCTCTACCCGGGCTCACCTGTATTGCCGCTGCCTCTCGCCGCACCCGTTCCGCGGGTGCCGCTTCGCGGCTTGAAGGAGGAGGGAAACGCAAAGCGAGGCGAAAGTGCGGGGAGGCGCCTGGAAGGACCAGCTGATCGGCGCTCAGCAGGGACTCGGAAGACCAGGAGTCCCTGCTTCCCCAGCTGCACAGGCGGACGCGCCCACATTCAGACACGCCCCCGCCTGACCAGGAGAAAGGGCGCGTGTTCCCTCATTCCAGCGGGTCACTCTTGGACGCTCTGGAGGTTGTTGCCGGACCCTGTGCCTTGGGTCTGACTCTCTACCCGGGCTCACCTGTATTGCCGCTGCCTCTCGCCGCACCCGCTCCGCAGGTGCCGCTTCGCGGCTTGAAGGAGGAGGGAAACGCAAAGCGAGGCAAAAGTGCGGGGAGGCGCCTGGAAGGACCAGCTGATCGGCGCTCAGCAGGGACTCGGAAGACCAGGAGTCCCTGCTTCCCCAGCTGCACAGGCGGACGCGCCCACATTCAGACACGCCCCCGCCTGACCAGGAGAAAGGGCGCGTGTTCCCTCATTCCAGCGGGTCACTCTTGGACGCTCTGGAGGTTGTTGCCGGACCCTGTGCCTTGGGTCTGACTCTCTACCCGGGCTCACCTGTATTGCCGCTGCCTCTCGCCGCACCCGCTCCGCGGGTGCCGCTTCGCGGCTTGAAGGAGGAGGGAAACGCAAAGCGAGGCGAAAGTGCGGGGAGGCGCCTGGAAGGACCAGCTGATCGGCGCTCAGCAGGGACTCGGAAGACCAGGAGTCCCTGCTTCCCCAGCTGCACAGGCGGACGCGCCCACATTCAGACACGCCCCCGCCTGACCAGGAGAAAGGGCGCGTGTTCCCTCATTCCAGCGGGTCACTCTTGGACGCTCTGGAGGTTGTTGCCGGACCCTGTGCCTTGGGTCTGGCTCTCTACCCGGGCTCACCTGTATTGCCGCTGCCTCTCGCCGCACCCGCTCCGCGGGTGCCGCTTCGCGGCTTGAAGGAGGAGGGAAACGCAAAGCGAGGCAAAAGTGCGGGGAGGCGCCTGGAAGGACCAGCTGATCGGCGCTCAGCAGGGACTCGGAAGACCAGGAGTCCCTGCTTCCCCAGCTGCACAGGCGGACGCGCCCACATTCAGACACGCCCCCGCCTGACCAGGAGAAAGGGCGCGTGTTCCCTCATTCCAGCGGGTCACTCTTGGACGCTCTGGAGGTTGTTGCCGGACCCTGTGCCTTGGGTCTGACTCTCTACCCGGGCTCACCTGTATTGCCGCTGCCGCTCGCCGCACCCGCTCCGCGGGTGCCGCTTCGCGGCTTGAAGGAGGAGGGAAACGCAAAGCGAGGCGAAAGTGCGGGGAGGCGCCTGGAAGGACCAGCTGATCGGCGCTCAGCAGGGACTCGGAAGACCAGGAGTCCCTGCTTCCCCAGCTGCACAGGCGGACGCGCCCACATTCAGACACGCCCCCGCCTGACCAGGAGAAAGGGCGCGTGTTCCCTCATTCCAGCGGGTCACTCTTGGACGCTCTGGAGGTTGTTGCCGGACCCTGTGCCTTGGGTCTGACTCTCTACCTGGGCTCACCTGTATTGCCGCTGCCTCTCGCCGCACCCGCTCCGCGGGTGCCGCTTCGCGGCTTGAAGGAGGAGGGAAACGCAAAGCGAGGCGAAAGTGCGGGGAGGCGCCTGGAAGGACCAGCTGATCGGCGCTCAGCAGGGACTCGGAAGACCAGGAGTCCCTGCTTCCCCAGCTGCACAGGCGGACGCGCCCACATTCAGACACGCCCCCGCCTGACCAGGAGAAAGGGCGCGTGTTCCCTCATTCCAGCGGGTCACTCTTGGACGCTCTGGAGGTTGTTGCCGGACCCTGTGCCTTGGGTCTGACTCTCTACCCGGGCTAACCTGTATTGCCGCTGCCTCTCGCCGCACCAGCTCCGCGGGTGCCGCTTTGCGGCTTGAAGGAGGAGGGAAACGCAAAGCGAGGCGAAAGTGCGGGGAGGCGCCTGGAAGGACCAGCTGATCGGCGCTCAGCAGGGACTCGGAAGACCAGGAGTCCCTGCTTCCCCAGCTGCACAGGCGGACGCGCCCACATTCAGACACGCCCCCGCCTGACCAGGAGAAAGGGCGCGTGTTCCTTCATTCCAGCGGGTCACTCTTGGACGCTCTGGAGGTTGTTGCCGGACCCTGTGCCTTGGGTCTGACTCTCTACCCGGGCTCACCTGTATTGCCGCTGCCTCTCGCCGCACCCGTTCCGCGGGTGCCGCTTCGCGGCTTGAAGGAGGAGGGAAACGCAAAGCGAGGCGAAAGTGCGGGGAGGCGCCTGGAAGGACCAGCTGATCGGCGCTCAGCAGGGACTCGGAAGACCAGGAGTCCCTGCTTCCCCAGCTGCACAGGCGGACGCGCCCACATTCAGACACGCCCCCGCCTGACCAGGAGAAAGGGCGCGTGTTCCCTCATTCCAGCGGGTCACTCTTGGACGCTCTGGAGGTTGTTGCCGGACCCTGTGCCTTGGGTCTGACTCTCTACCCGGGCTCACCTGTATTGCCGCTGCCTCACGCCGCACCCGCTCCGCGGGTGCCGCTTCGCGGCTTGAAGGAGGAGGGAAACGCAAAGCGAGGCGAAAGTGCGGGGAGGCGCCTGGAAGGACCAGCTGATCGGCGCTCAGCAGGGACTCGGAAGACCAGGAGTCCCTGCTTCCCCAGCTGCACAGGCGGACGCGCCCACATTCAGACACGCCCCCGCCTGCAACGCCCCTTCATATTGAACACCTCGACGCTTGGCGGGACGCCGAGCGGGACGCCGAGCGAAGCCCGAGCAAAGGGCGGGCAGTCTGTGGCAGTCAGGGGCTGTCAGAGGCTGGGCTGGGCCACCCCCCCTTTTCATCGACCTCCACGCCTTCTACCCCCCCGAGTCTATCTGCAGGCTTCGGATCCACTATGTCCACCAGATCTGGTAAAGCCTTGAGGGGTGGTGGAGCAAGTGCTTTAGGGGGTTCCACGATGATCGGGACAATGGACAAATTCATCACCCGGGTGGCTAACGTCATTGAAAAGGAGATCGCAATGACGGAACGCCGCCTCTCACTTGACCTCCTTCCATCTAAGCGCTCCTCCTTGGGAACTGTGGCTCACGCTCTATCGCCATCTATCCCCTCTGCCATCTTGCTCCAACCTGATGAGCACCACATTGCAGTGCTAGAGGCTGGAATAGACAGGATAGAAAGCCTCATTTCACTTCCCTCTCCAGGTAGTCGCTGCATCGAGGCTATTGCTTCTGGCCCATCCTCATACACAGCTAGCCCTCCTGACATCAGGCCTACTGCGGATCCCACTGTTCCCTCACTTCACACATCACCTCTTCCCCAGACTCCATCTCCGCGGGTCCATAGGAAAAGGAAAAGGGGAATCAACACTCGGAGGGGGAACTACTCCATGCTCCACAAGCGATCTAGGACAAAGCTGAATAGGGGCACTGCACACCAAGGCACTGGGGAGCTGGAACCCCTTAGGATTGCAGGCCCCTCCCAGCATGTAGCAGAGCCCCCAACACCGTCCCCTCTGCCACCAGGCACACCGGCTCTAGTAAAGCAGGTTAGTTCCCTCGAGTCTCTCGAGAATTTGCTAAAATCCTTGTTTAACCCGCTACTTGACCAAGTCAGGAGCCTAGGGGTTAGACTCGACAATTTTGAACAGGCCACTAGGGATAACTTTTTTTCTCTGAAAACCCTGTTGAAAGTCCAATCTAGACCTTCTGAATTTATCCCAGATAGGAATGTGGTTAAGGAGGTCCCAGCAGGTCAAACAACTAGAGTCCAGTCGTCTCTGCCGGCCAAAACACCGGCCTCAGGGAAAGCCCCTACCCCTGTCCCGGTGGCTGGTGCGAAGCGGCCGACGACTAGTGAACTCACCCACGTAGCTCAGGTACATGGCACTCCCCCCCCCAGCAGTAACGGCACTTGTGCCGAACCCTGCCCAAAAGATCCCACAGAAGAAAGGGACTGGCCCAAGTGCCCATTCGGCAATTGCTGCGCCTGTTAAAACCAACGGAGCAGCACCTACCGCTAGGGCTACTAAACCAACCTCTCCTCCCAAAAATCGGCCTCAGTCTAAAACCCCCTCCTTGCCAAAAAATCCTCCCCTAGTGGCCCCCGAGCATATCCCGCCACGCAAGTGCCCTCCGGTAAATCTCCCACCAGAATGTCACCCTTATGTTGTTGTCCTCACCAAAGTCCCCCCCCCTAAAAGAATCACAACAGGAAACACACCAGGCGCTGAAAAACAAAGTCATCCACTGGATGAAAACTAATAGACCTCTTCCAGTGGGTGTAGACGGCCTGATTCTTGGGGTGCGTAGGGTGAGTTGGATTGGCCACGGGAAAAAACTTTTTGAGGGCGATTGCGTGGTGGTTAATTTTCAAGATATAAGAGCTGCCCACGCAATATGCTCCCAAGGTCGTACGGCTGGAATGGGGTCGATGCTGTCGACCTATCCTTCTTTTACCCAAGAACGATCCCGACCACTCCACTATGCCCTGTCGGGCCCCCTCTTCTAAACATCGCCCACGGCCTCCCCTCCCCGGGAATCTTCGCACAGCAGCTCTACCCAGCGCCAGCGATGCAGAATTGGGGCGTTTGGGGCTGCTAACTCCTTGACGTCCCTGGGGATGTTCTCGAGGTTCCAAGTCCTGCTGTTGAGCCTATGCCCTCCCTTAAAACCTGTTGCCTCCCGACTGCACTACAAAGCCAGGTTACCGCCAAGTATGTTTTTGAGCAAGGGGAAATCAGGGAACCTCCCGGGTTACTGGCCAGCCTTCCTGTTGTGGGGGCTGTGGCGACGTTGCCCCCGTCGAGAACCGTAGCATTGCAGCTGTGACGGACCCCTTGCTTAGGGTTTTCAGCTGGAATGTGGCGGGCCTCGAGAGGAAGCTAGCTCTCCCAGACTGGAACTCGCTGGTGGAGCAATACTCCATATGCCTGTTCCAGGAAACCTGGAGCGGGGTGCCCTTGCATAAGGTAGGTTACTCCACCCACTTTCTGCCAGCAGCCCCTAGTGCAACCGGCAGGGGCCGCCCTTCGGGTGGCCTCCTAATTTGGGTGGCCTCAGAACTCAACTGCAGGGTGGGGGAGCGGGACACTAAATGCCCGGATCTCCTGAACATAGTGTTGAAAAACTCCCAAGGCCGAGTTATTTTAAACATTTTTAACATCTACGCCCGAGGCACAAAGGGGGGCAGAGACTCCCCAGTAATATCTTGCTTAGAAGCCAAGCTTCGCTTATCACCCCATAGGTCCTGCACCCTGGTGGGGGGCGATCTTAATTGCACTTTCGAGCCCTTGGACCTTGAAATTTTATCTGATCATGAGGTACTCGATGCCAGGTGGGGGATCCCGTCCCTCGAACTGAATCCCATCAAGAAGTGGACAGAAGTGGTCCTCCAGATTAACTCGATAGCCATGGAGTTTGGCCTGAGGGCTGCCAACGGCAGAACCAGGTCGGACAAAGCTGGGGCCCACACTTTTAATAGGCCAGGGCGCACGTCACGGATTGACTATTTCCTCCTTGACATACACCTGTGGAGGATGGTGGAGGACATGGTGATTATACCATCTGTCGAGAGTGATCACAATCTTCTCTCTCTCACCATGTCCCACAGGTGGATATTCAGCCCTGTGACTAGAACTTCCTGTAACCCCCCCCCCGGACCTGTCAGTAGTCGCCAACTGTGGCAGGCGGCTAAAGTGGGCAAAGCTAGCACTCTCAGAGGAGAAAACCTCTGCCATTAGGCAGCTTCTTGCTACAGCCCTAACCAACCTTGACCACCAGGTGGAAGGGTAGGCGGAGGTGGCCCTGAGGTTCTGTATTTTAACCCAGGCTATTAGCGACCTTTTCGTAGTGCCAGCCAACACGAATAAAAGGAAACCTAGCCCACGAGGCAGACTGGGCTGGTTCAATCAGAAGTGTAGGGAGGCAAAGTCACTTCTCATTGAAGCAGTAAAGTCCAAAGTACCATCTAGGACTGGGGTGGCCAGGAGGCACTACGCACTCTGCCAAAAAAACGCCAAGATGGAGTGGGAGGATAACTTCTGGCAGGACCTTCTGACTGCCAGTCGAGGGAAAGACGCAAAACGTTTTTGGGATTTGGTGGGTATCAGGAACCGTCCTGACGACATTTCGAGGCCCTGTACCATCAACGCCCAAACTTGGTTCTCCCACTTCCAAAAACTCTACTCTGCCATCGAAGGCTCACTTAATGACCCCTTTGACCCCCCGCCCCCTAGCCTGGCCCAAGACCTGGAACGCTTTTCTGTTCTGGATGTTACAAATCAGATCAAAACCCTGGTCCCTCTTAAAGCAGCCGGCCCGGATGGCCTTCCAGGCGATATTCTCCGAGCATATCCGGAAGAGTGGGGGGCAATAATTTCTGCACTCCTCAATGCAATTGTCGTGGGTGGCACAGTGCCAGACTCCTGGAGAGGTGCGGAGGTGGTCCCCATTTACAAGAAGGGCAGTAGGGACCTACCTGGGAACTATAGGCCTATAAGCCTAATAGATTCGTCCCAGAAATTGGCGGGGAAAGTGATATTGGGGAGGATCTCGCAATGGGTGGACGAAAACCACATCCTGTCCGACATGCAAGCCGGATTCCGTTCAGGCACCGGTGCCATTGAACAGGTATTTAGGCTCCTGTTAATACATTGGAAGGTGGTGGAGCTAGGCAAAGGCAGTCTCTACTTGGCCTTTATTGACCTAAAGACTGCCTTTGACCTGGTTCCCAGGGAGGAACTTTGGAGGGTGTTACACGATCTAGGGATGCCCCCGTACTTATTAAACCTCCTCATCAAACTGCACAAAAACACCTATGCCCAGGTTAGATGGGGGTTGAACGGGGAAAAGACCGATAAGATCAGGGTCGAGAGGGGAGTAAGGCAGGGCTGTGTTCTGGCCCCCACCTTATTTTCCCTCTATATCAATGGGGTGGTAGACCATCTACTCGGCGAACCAGCAGACGCTCACACCCTGGGAGGCGTAAAAATTCCAACCTTGCTGTTCGCCGACGACACCCTCCTCATCTCTAAAACCCCCCAAGGTCTCCAGACATTATTAAATCACTTCCAGGACTTCTGCACCTCCAGGGGCCTTGTCATCAATGTGGAAAAGACCAAGTACCTAGTTCTGCACTCGCCCCGCAAACTTGGCAGCCCCCCTATTTTGAATTCTATACCCCTAGAAAGAGTGGCAGAATTCGATTACTTGGGAATCCGACTCAACGACGCGATGAACTGGACCGCCCATATCAACAAAATGGTAATGACCCACAAAAGGGTGGGGGGGCTATCCTCAAAGAGTTTAACAACTCAACTAAACACTGTGTTGCCCCCCTACTTGATATATATAAAGCTCGTGCGGTCCCTGGGTCACTATATGGAGCTGAATTGTGGGGTCTGGACAAAGTGGATCTACTGTGCAAGGCGGAAAATAAATTCATCAAAGATCTACTTGCCATACCATCGAGTAGTCCAACTATCCCAGTGCTCATGGATGCTGGCTGCAAAGCAATAGGGGACCAGGCTCGCCTGCGACCCCTCTTGCTTTGGGCCCGTCTGTGGAGGGTACCGGAGCTAAAACCCTACGCTGACGGCCTTGCTGAGGTGATGCACGCCGACGGCTGGCACAGAATCAAATGGCTGAAGAACATCAAACACCTTTTAGGGGACCTAGGCCTGGACTCTTGTTGGCATAGTCACTCCGCCCCCCCGAAGGAGACCCTAAAAAACTGTTCTGGGAGTGGGTCCGCGTGAAGCGCATCAGTAATCAGCAGCACTGCAAAACCACCGCAGCTTTTCTGCTGATAAAAGATGTCGTTGCCTACGAGCCATACATGGACCTAATAACAATTGCCATGGACCGGTCCCTGTACATCAAATTCCGGCTGGGGTTGTTACCCTTGGCCGACCTTTGTTCCAGGTGGAATAAATCCCAGCCCTCTTCACGATACTGTGCTCTCTGTCCCGATAAACCAGAGACTGTGCCACATTTTCTTTTTGAATGCCCAGATTACGGCCGACCAAGATCACGCTGGCTTGGTCCTATCTGCAGAGAATTGGGTACTCGTCAGCACTCTGTCGCCCTTCGGATTCTACTAACTAATACAGCCCCCCCGATTGTTTGTGCCGTTGCCAAGTTTTTAAAATGGGCTTGGTTGATTAGACTTAGAAGACTGTCCATATCAATTTAATCTCCTTTTAACTAATTTATGATGTTTTAATGTGTTTTAATGTTTTCTACTTATTGTACAGTCATACTTTTTTTCGACATGCTGTTTTAATCTTGTGTATCGCTTTTATGATATATGCATATCGAAATAAAGCAATCAACCAGAATTGGTTTAATGTGCCTTTGTTGGTGAGATAATTTGAAACTCAGTACAGAGATTCCACTATGGATGTACACCTCAAATATCCCCACTTTGTGAGTTGTTTTTTGTCTTGACTATCGGTTACAAGTTATATAGCTAGGTAAACCCTTACCCACATAGCATGGCATGCTTCATCATCAGATTCACCAGTGTAGAACAGGGCAACATTCTTTTACTGTGTTGTCTGACTGGTGTACTGAGCACCACTGCCATTACTGTTGAGTGGATAGATTACAAGTGAATCTGTATGTATGATGGATTATTGTGTGATTGTAGTGAGACATACGTGAGTAGAGATGGGTGTATTGATCTTTGTACCACCCTATCCTGGCTTACTGCCTTCTACTGATGCATGAGATTCTTTCATTAAAAAGCCAAAGCTAAGCTATTACTATCTCTTAATGTCTGTGCCTTGAGGTGAAATCTGACTAAAGTTGTGCAGGCGGGCAAGTGAACCTTTTACTAATGACTACACTTAGCAGTCTGCATAGGCTCTGGAGAGCTTGTCTTTCTTGTGATTGTAGTGCAGTCACTGTGGTTGGCAAAAATCCTCCTTGGTGCGGAATTATGATCCTGATCAGCCATGTGACTGCCAAAAATCTTGGTGATGGCGTGGTTGAAAATTTGCAGTTGTCCGAGGATATATATGAAGCCCATGCTGTTGAACATGTAAGCATAATTACAGTTGAAAGTAGAGGTAGAAATCCTGGAGCAGACTTTCTTAAGTTCTCTATTAAGCATTCCCAGAAAGAACTAGGTAATGGAAGCAAAATGCTAGCAAGAATGCCACATGTGTCTCGAACATGAACCCATTTACTTGAGTCAACATAAACCTAATGCTAAAATATAATTAGTAAAGAAAAACAGGATTATTGTAATTTTGTGGTTGAATACTTCCATGATTTTCCAGTGCATATGGACCAATTTCAAAAGTAACTGAAGCAAATAAAATAATGGCTTATGGAAAATAGGTACCATGCATGCTTATATGAGGTCAGATAATGACTCTCAATGACAGTTCAAAATCAGTCAATTTCTCAGAACTTTAACTTTGAGTGGTACAAACAAAGTTGTGCGAAATTAACAGACCAGGTGTAGAAAAAAACTGAGAGCAGCAGTAAAACTTCTCCCACTTTCTTCCTTGCAGAGTATAAACTCTGCATTTTCGAAATGGTTTAAACGTCTTCTCTATTGCAGGTACAGAGTCGAGTCTTCAGCCGCAAAAAATTCTCCAGAGTAAATGAAGTGCAGGCTCCCAACTGTCTGTTATAACCTGGATGGTTTTGTGACAATGCAACAGAGTTGTCATTGTAATACAGCATACAGCGCAGAATTTAAAAAAATTATCTCTGCTCATGTGTCATGGCAGATGTGAATATGGGGGCTGCCCAGTATGAGAGACAAGTCCAGTAACACTGTACCCATGGCTTGAGCAAAAGTCTCATGAGCAAGGTAAAGTCAGAAAACCATTACAAGTCCCCTTAAGAGCTAGGTGTCCACATTTGTGTTCTAAAAGGAGCGCATTCATGCTGTCTCAAAAATTGGCCAGCACAGAAATTAGTTTGCTGCACAAAATTGTTAAGGGCCATGCCATGTAACAATGTGAAAAAAAATGCAGTATTGTTTTACATCCAACAGCTCCACTAAAATGGACGATTGCCAAATGAGCCCTGTAGCTGTGCTCTACATGACATCTGTGTGCACTGCTGATTGTGAGTTGATGCCACTGTCTCACAACACGCAAGTCGTGCTTGTAAAATTCCATCATAACTGCCTTGGTGTTGTGCATAGTCATGTTCTTCAGATTCACTAATAGAGAAATCATCATCTTTGGAACTCCATCAATAAAAAGAATCACTTCCAGATTGTGATACATGATCCTTGGCTGCTGCCTCAGCGTCTGAATTGACGTCATAGCTCCCCTTCATTGTCAAACATAAGACCCGAGTAGCAGTCAACTTGCGAGAGGTTATATCTGTTTACTACCTAAGGATTCCCCAATGATTGTGTGCTATGTCCAATGCAGAGATGCTCGAAAAATGTGTATGAAGTGTGAATGTTAAGAAGTGTGTATGGGGTGTGAGATGAAAATGAGACTGCACTTAAAATTCCAGTGTGGGGTGTCACCAAGTAATTGACAAGTAATTTGAAAACAACCCAAAATTTGCCTAGAGATAGCTAGCAACACAAAGACAAAATATATATGCCTTTAATTTGCAACACACACATCAAAAGGGCAAACTGAAATACAATGTAATTTTACAAATATTGAAAAAGAATCAACTAAGCATAACTTCAGCTCTGGCATACCTCTCAAGTCACCCCATGTTAAACATTATTTATTCCACAAGTCTTAGTTCACACTACATAATCTCAAATGTATACTTCTTTTATTTCACAAATGTGAATTAATGCAAATACAAAACCAAGAACTGAAGTGGTGATCTTGTCTGGTCATAACCAGCCGAAATCAAGATATGTGCGCAGAATGCCTAGCTATCGAGCAAATGACCAGGCATAAGTAATTCAATTGCATTGTGTTGTGATCTCCTCACATGATAGTAAACAAACTATTTTTAAAGTCTTACACAACTGCAGGAGATAAAATACAATAGTAACTAGTGTTGTGCTGTTGTGGGAGTTATTTTCTGAGTAGAAGCCATATATGCATATTAACATGAATCTGTTTCTATTAAACTGAACATATTGTGATCTTTAGAACTGCATTTTCTGGCTTCTGCTTAACAAAGCCCACATTTGGCCCTCAAATTCATTTAAAAATATGTCCGTCACTTTATAACGTGTGTGTTTATGTTTTCTCATTTAACACTGCTCGCAGCAGAATGTGCACTGTTTTGTAATGAGTTGTTTTTCTGTAAGAAACTCAGAAGGAAGCCTTTTGATACTTTCAAGGCTCTTCCTGCTTGCTCACTGAAGTCTGTTTAAGTATGAGACTTTACATTGTTTACTGCATTCTACCACCTATGATGACTTTAGGTCAGAATGAATTTAATATATTCAAATTCGGGGATTGTGCTAACATGGTGGGTTTATATGATGTTTTGTAATGATGAACTGTGATTTGATGCTGAGTAGATACATTTGTTCATCCGATGCTGGCTGTGCAAAGGTCATTGTGTTCTGTGCTAGAAATAGGTATATAAATAAGACCCCTGAATTCGGGGGTGAGCCAGACAATTTTGTGTTTCTACTAGGAGCTCTACTAGGGTTGCTGCCTGATTGTGTCGTTCTGCTGCGTATTCTGCACTTAGGGGCAGATTTATATTAACTGGCGCATCCCCAGGGATGCGCCAGTTAACGTGCGCCACAGTGCGCCACAGCTCTGCCACCCATGGTGCGCCGCATTTATAATGCGGCGCACCATGGTGCAAAAATGGCACAGATGCGTGACGCATCTGTGCCGGAAATGTGGCGCATTGCTGGAGTTGCGTCGCAAAAGCGACGCAGCTCCAGCAAGGCTCGGGGGTGCCCGTTCTACACATCGTAAAAGAATTCCCCAACCCCACCGCAGCATCTAACGACATCACTCCCTCCAAAGACCTCTGCGATGCATTATCCTCCATCTTCTACAACAAAATCGCCAACATACACAACAGCTTCGAGAATAATCCCAGCGATCAACCCTCCCTACCCCCCTCAGATCCTACTCCACCATCTATCATCCTTAGCGCCTGGAACCCAGTCACCACTGAAGACACCATCCGCCTAATGAACTCAATCCACTCTGGCTCACCAACCGACCCCTGCCCCCACCACATCTTCAACAAAGCCGACTCCATCATCGCACCCCATCTCTGTGATGTCATCAACTGCTCATTCAACTCTGCCACCTTCCCAGAAAGCTGGAAACATGCCAAACTCAGCGCCCTTTTGAAGAAACCCACAGCAGACCCCTCTGAACTTAAAAACTACCGACCCATATCCCTCCTCCCATTCCCGGCCAAAGTCATTGAAAAAGCTGTCAATAGCCAACTCGCCGCATCCTTGAATACAACAACTCCCTCGACCCCTCCCAGTCCGGATTTCGAGCCAAACACAGCACCGAAACCGCCCTCATTGCAGCAACAGACGACATCCGAACACTTCTGGACAACGGAGAAACAGTGGCCCTTATTCTACTCGACCTCTCCGCTGCTTTCGACACGGTCTGCCACAGCACCCTAATTCAACGCCTCAGCAACATCGGCATACAAGGTAAGGCCATGGACTGGATCATCTCGTTCCTATCTGGGAGAACTCAGAGAGTCCGACTTCCCCCATTCAACTCAGAGGCTACTGAAGTCATCTGTGGAGTTCCACAAGGATCATCACTCAGTCCCACCCTCTTCAACGTTTACATGAGCCCTCTCGCATCCATCGCGCGACAACACAACCTCAACATCATCTCCTACGCCGACGACACCCAATTAATCCTCTCCCTCACTAAAGACCCCAACATCGCCAAAACCAACCTGCACGAAGGCATGAAATAAGTAGCCGAATGGATGAAACATAGCCGCTTAAAACTCAACTCAGACAAAACGGAGGTACTCATCCTAGGATCTTCCCCCTCTGCCTGGGACGACTCCTGGTGGCCCTCTGCTCTGGGCACAGCACCCACACCCACAGACAATGCAGGTAACCTTGGCTTCATCCTGGACTCCTCTCTCTCGATGTCCAGACAAGTCAACGCAGTCTCATCCTCCTGCTTCAACGTACTTCGCATTCTCAAAAAGATCTTCCGCTGGATCCCCCTCGAGACAAGAAAGACTGTCACCCACGCACTGGTCACAAGCCGACTGGATTACGGTAACACACTATACGCCGGAATCACAGCAAAGTTACATAAAAAACTACAACGCATCCAAAACGCATCAGCGTGACTCATATTGGACATCCCTCGCCAAGACCATATCACCGGACACCTAAAGGACCTCCACTGGCTTCCCGTCAACAAAAGAATCACATTCCGTCTTCTCACCCACGCACACAAGGCTCTCTACAATCTGGGACCCGAATGCCTCAACACTCGACTGTCCTTCTACAAACCCACCCGCCAACTAAGATCGTCCAATCAAGCCCTCGCCGCAGTCCCGCGCATCCAAAAATCCACCATGGGAGGAAGATCCTTCTCCTTCCTTGCAGCCAAGACCTGGAACTCACTCCCCACTCGCCTCCGCCTTACCCAAAACCACATCTCATTCAGAAAAGAACTTAAAACCTGGCTATTCGACAAATATTGAACCCCTCCCCAAGCGCCTTGAGACCCTCTGGGTGAGTAGTGCGCGATATAAATGCCTGAACTTGAACTTGAACTTGAACTTGAACTTAATGCTGCATCAAGACCTAAGCCTGCTTCAAGCAGGCGCCCCCCCTGTGCAGGAACGCCTCCTTATGGCGCAGGGCTTTACAACGTGACGCATCTCCTAGATGCGTCACATTGTAAATAAGGCGCATTGTTTGCGCCGCAGTTGCGTCAAATAAAGTGACGCAATTGTGGCGCAAGGTCATCAAAAATCTGCCCCTTAGTAACTTTTCAGATTCTGCCTATTGCTCCCTTTAAAATGCTAAAATGCGTCATGGCAAATTAGTTCTATGCCGTACGATTGATTTAATGAACTAACGATTACCTTCGCGCACTTGCCTGCTGACAGGGGGAGACCTGGTGAAAATCTCTCCCGTTTTCTATTTTCTCGCTGCAACTCGCGGAACCCGCTGCGCGGGTCCCGCTTCGTGGAGGCTACCACAGGGGTGAGGAGAAGAACTGAACGCATCTGTGCCGGGCTGCGAGCAGGCGCAGGACTACCTGTCCCAGGAGCGGCCGCCCGACCGCCCGCCCTCATTCAACACACCTGGGCAGCTCTCCCTGCAGGATACACCCCCATTGAACGAGGAGAAAAGGCTGCTGGACTGGAGCAGCGGCGGGATTACCTTCGCGCACTTGCCTGCTGACAGGGGGAGACCTGGTGAAAATCTCTCCCGTTTTCTATTTTCTCGCTGCGGCGCACCATGGTGCAAAAATGGCACAGATGCGTGACGCATCTGTGCCGGAAATGTGGCGCATTGCTGGAGTTGCATCGCAAAAGCGACGCAGCTCCAGCAAGGCTCGGGGGTGCCCGTTCTACACATCGTAAAAGAATTCACCAACCCCACCGCAGCATCTAACGACATCACTCCCTCCAAAGACCTCTGCGATGCATTATCCTCCATCTTCTACAACAAAATCGCCAACATACACAACAGCTTCGAGAATAATCCCAGCGATCAACCCTCCCTACCCCCCTCAGATCCTACTCCACCATCTATCATCCTTAGCGCCTGGAACCCAGTCACCACTGAAGACACCATCCGCCTAATGAACTCAATCCACTCTGGCTCACCAATCGACCCCTGCCCCCACCACATCTTCAACAAAGCCGACTCCATCATCGCACCCCATCTCTGTGATGTCATCAACTGCTCGTTCAACTCTGCCACCTTCCCAGAAAGCTGGAAACATGCCAAACTCAGCGCCCTTTTGAAGAAACCCACAGCAGACCCCTCTGAACTTAAAAACTACCGACCCATATCCCTCCTCCCATTCCCGGCCAAAGTCATTGAAAAAGCTGTCAATAGCCAACTCGCCGCCTTCCTTGAATACAACAACTCCCTCGACCCCTCCCAGTCCGGATTTCGAGCCAAACACAGCACCGAAACCGCCCTCATTGCAGCAACAGACGACATCCGAACACTTCTGGACAACGGAGAAACAGTGGCCCTTATTCTACTCGACCTCTCCGCTGCTTTCGACACGGTCTGCCACAGCACCCTAATTCAACGCCTCAGCAACATCGGCATACAAGGTAAGGCCATGGACTGGATCATCTCGTTCCTATCTGGGAGAACTCAGAGAGTCCGACTTCCCTCATTCAACTCAGAGGCTACTGAAGTCATCTGTGGAGTTCCACAAGGATCATCACTCAGTCCCACCCTCTTCAACGTTTACATGAGCCCTCTCGCATCCATCGCGCGACAACACAACCTCAACATCATCTCCTACGCCGACGACACCCAATTAATCCTCTCCCTCACCAAAGACCCCAACATCGCCAAAACCAACCTGCACGAAGGCTTGAAATAAGTAGCCGAATGGATGAAACATAGCCGCTTAAAACTCAACTCAGACAAAACGGAGGTACTCATCCTAGGATCTTCCCCCTCTGCCTGGGACGACTCCTGGTGGCCCTCTGCTCTGGGCACAGCACCCACACCCACAGACAATGCAGGTAACCTTGGCTTCATCCTGGACTCCTCTCTCTCGATGTCCAGACAAGTCAACGCAGTCTCATCCTCCTGCTTCAACGTACTTCGCATTCTCAAAAAGATCTTCCGCTGGATCCCCCTCGAGACAAGAAAGACTGTCACCCACGCACTGGTCACAAGCCGACTGGATTACGGTAACACACTATACGCGGGAATCACAGCAAAGTTACATAAAAAACTACAACGCATCCAAAACGCATCAGCGCGACTCATATTGGACATCCCTCACCAAGACCATATCACCGGACACCTAAAGGACCTCCACTGGCTTCCCGTCAACAAAAGAATCACATTCCGTCTTCTCACCCACGCACACAAGGCTCTCTACAATCTGGGACCCGAATGCCTCAACACTCGACTGTCCTTCTACAAACCCACCCGCCAACTAAGATCGTCCAATCAAGCCCTCGCCGCAGTCCTGCGCATCCGAAAATCCACCATGGGAGGAAGATCCTTCTCCTTCCTTGCAGCCAAGACCTGGAACTCACTCCCCACTCGCCTCCGCCTTACCCAAAACCACATCTCATTCAGAAAAGAACTTAAAACCTGGCTATTCGACAAATAATGAACCCCTCCCCAAGCGCCTTGAGACCCTCTGGGTGAGTAGTGCGCGATATAAATGCCTGAACTTGAACTTGAACTTGAACTTAATGCTGCATCAAGACCTAAGCCTGCTTCAAGCAGGCGCCCCCCCTGTGCAGGAACGCCTCCTTATGGCGCAGGGCTTTACAACGTGACGCATCTCCTAGATGCGTCACATTGTAAATAGGGCGCATTGTTTGCGCCGCAGTTGCGTCAAATAAAGTGACGCAATTGTGGCGCAAGGTCATCAAAAATCTGCCCCTTAGTATCTTTTCAGATTCTGCCTATTGCTCCCTTTAAAATGCTAAAATGCGTCATGGCAAATTAGTTCTATGCCGTACGATTGATTTAATGAACTAACGATTACCTTCGCGCACTTGCCTGCTGACAGGGGGAGACCTGGTGAAAATATCTCCCGTTTTCTATTTTCTCGCTGCAACTCGCGGAACCCGCTGCGCGGGTCCCGCTTCGTGGAGGCTACCACAGGGGTGAGGAGAAGAACTGAACGCATCTGTGCCGGGCTGCGAGCAGGCGCAGGACTACCTGTCCCAGGAGCGGCCGCCCGACCACCCGCCCTCATTCAACACACCTGGGCAGCTCTCCCTGCAGGATACACCCCCATTGAACGAGGAGAAAAGGCTGCTGGACTGGAGCAGCGGCGGGATTACCTTCGCGCACTTGCCTGCTGACAGGGGGAGACCTGGTGAAAATCTCTCCCGTTTTCTATTTTCTCGCTGCAACTTGCGGAACCCGCTGTGCGGGTCCTGCTGCATCTAGTTCTAGGGGGAATCCCCAGGCTCAGAAAAAGCAGGGGAAGGACCAAGCAAAGAATAGTCTTAAGAAAGGGAGTAAAAAAAGGAACTGTAGATTCTGCATGTGTAGGGGAAATGCCTAGCCTAGCCTTGTTATGCAAAGATTGTACCTCCAACAGTCAATTAATAATGAGGGTTGGAGAACTTGTTACTGCTCATCTAGCTACTATAGATACACGACTGGGATTAATAGAAAAACAACTGAATGAACTAAGTACCATAATTAAAGGACCCCTAGCAAAACCCCCTCCCCCTCCCCCGCAAAAAACTGCCCAGCCAACGTTTAAAACTAAGCCACCCCCTACCACCACGACTAATTCTAAGGTAGTCCAAATGGTTAAGAACTTGGCAACAAAACCAATAGTGCATACCCCAATTGCAAAACCTCAAGACAATAACAAAAATATTGCAGGGGATAATTCTACTATTGGGAAAGATAAAGCCAATGAGGTAAATAAGGAAAAGGAGTGGCACAAAGGGAAGAAAAAACGATTTGCTGCTAATCTCCCCCCAGGCTCAAGCCCCTACGTTGTAGTGATGACAGGAGTCCCTGAGACCCCTGACAACATAGATGAGCCATCCTGGTCCCTACTCAATAAGGTCACACATTGGTTGAATAATAATAGGCCTTTACCATCATACTATGTAAGTAAAATCCTGACAGTACGGAGAGTACCTTGGGTAGGTCTTGAGAAAAAGAGAGTTCAAGGCGATTGTGTCATTATTAATTTCGATGACCCTCGCACAGTGGACTATATTTGTTCCTGGGTCAGTGAGGGATATAACGAGGGCATCGAGACAAGGCACCTTTCATATTTCTACACGCCAAGAGGAAATGTCAGACAAGAATGTTATGATGATTATGATTATGGATCGGATGAAGGGTGGACCCAGGTGGGACAGAGAAAATTAGGAAAAAATTGGGGAGAATGGGGGAGAAATAACCATAGGCACAATAATAAGAACAACTATAGGAACTACCAAAGATGCCACCTAGTAAGGGATACCACTTGGGGGTTTCCTACATCCAACAGATTCAATACTTTGGATATGGTAGACCGACTCCCATCACCAACCGAATCAGAAAACACCACAACAGATGTTAGTGTTAGGGGAAAAATCACCAATGAGCCTCAGGTGGGAAGTATACAAACAGATGAGATATATGCTATATCAGCACAAGGCTTAGTTAGTGCACTGGGTCAAATAGTGCCTCAAGAAAAGGAAGAACATGCCACCCCCCATGACTTGGTGGCACATGAAGGTAGTGAATACCCAAGGGTGCAAAATAAGGAACTTAAGATTAAAAGTTGGAATGTTGCCGGGCTCCAGCAAAGGGTCTTTGATCCTGAATGGTTAAAGGTTATTTCCGATAAGGATATAATATTATTTCAGGAAACTTGGGCGACAACAGCGGTACATATAGAGGGTTTCCACTGCTATTGTATTAATGCCAGAAAGCCTGTTTTCGGTCGCCCTATTGGAGGTTTATTGATAGGGTTTAAGATAAGCATAGGGGGGTCTATAAAATTGATCCCCTTAAAAAATCCAAATATTCAAATAATTGAGTACACTCGAAGGGTTCCATACTATCTTATTAATTTTTATAATAACGATTTTAGTTCTACTCCGAATAAGAATTATATAGAACTTTTCGGAGAATTATCTAAAATAGCGGAAAAATTCCATAACCATATAAGCACTAGGACAATATTGGCAGGAGATTTTAATGCCAAGTTTACAACACCCAAAATGAATAATGTACAAATAGATAGGGCTTACAAACGGGGTGAAGAATTAGAATGCTTCCTTAATGAACACATCCTAACAGACATAATGGATGTTAACAAAAAGGAGCCACTCATTTATATTCCAACCTTCAGAGGACGAGAATTTTCAAGCACAGTGGACTACATTTTTATGTCCTCTGATCTAATAGATAGAGTTAATAAGGCTGGCGTCCTTGAAACTGTCTTCGGGGACCATAATGCTCTGGAGGTTAACATTGGCTTAGGTCCCCCGAGTGCCTTTGTTCGAACCCTGGGAGCAAGGAATATTACGGTCTCAGCTAATAAGTTGAGATTAAAATGGCGAGGGGTAGATAGTGGCCAAGTAACAGACATGATTATAAGCAATCATGGTTTGTTACTTGAATCCTGCTCTTTGGATGACGGGAACCATCGCAGAATAGTAAAAGATTTCTCTAAACTCCGCAACACTATTAAATCCCTCCTAAGTGTCCCTATTAAACTGACTGCTCCTGAGCCAAGGTGGTTTGACCGCCATTGCGCAGCCGCAAATAAAGCTCTTTGCAGAGCTTTAAATTGTAAACCCAGAAGTATAATAGATGTGAGGATCGCTTGACAGAACTATAAAACAGCTATAGGCTCAAGGAAGGCTGCTCTACTAGCTGAGCAATGGGAGGCATTAACAACTGCTGCTACGCTGGGGAGCAGTACTACTTTCTGGCCTGCTGTTAAAAAGATGCGGGATATGGGTAAGCAATTAACCCCGACTAGCTGTACCATAGCAAGTGAGCAATGGGAACTGCATTTTTCTAAAATATATGCCAGCCCTGGAGTTTTTTTTAGAAGATTATACCCCAGGAAAATTGGAATCCCTAGAAATTACTGTGGGGGAAGTCACCGTGGCCATTAATCAGAGCCTTGGCAACAAGGCACCTGGGCCCGATGGCTTCCCAATAGACATAATTAAGCACAAGCCAGAACTCTGGGGAAACATTTTTGTTAACCTTTTTAACAGTCTACCGTTTGTCCCAATACCCGCAACTTGGTCCACGAGCATAATAGTGCCTATTTATAAAAATGACGAAAGATCTGATCCCGTAAATTATAGGCCTATTTCGCTCCTGGACAATACTTTAAAGATCTTGGGCAGGGTACTCTATAATAGAGTTAATGACTGGGCTGAGGAAATGGGGGTACTTGACCGTTGTCAAATGGGTTTTAGACGCAAGGTTGGAACCATCGAACAATGCCTAAATTTAAATCTTTTAATCAGCAAATATAATATTGCCAAGCATCACCCATTTACCTGGCGTTTATGGATTTATCGTCCGCATTTGACCTGGTAAACAGGTCAAAATTGTGGTCGATTCTTCTGTTGTATGGCTTGGATCCCCCCTGGTACATTTCCTCGCCTATTTGCACAAAGACACAAAGGCACAAGTACGGATTGACATGGAGGGTACAGTCTCTGGGCCAATTAATGTAAAAAGAGGGGTGAGACAGGGGTGCGTTTTAGCACCCCTGTTATTCATTATCTATATAAATGGCCTGAGCAACTCCCTCAAAATGGTTACCCCAGATGTCCCTAAAATTAAAGGATGCCAACTACCGTGTCTTTTGTACGCGGATGACGCTGTGCTTATGGGATTAACACCTAATGCCCTACGTGCACTAGTCAGGGATTTCTCATTATACATGGGGAATTTGGATCTAAAAGTAAATTTTAAAAAATCATTCATTATGTCCTGTGGGCCGGGTGCTAAGCAATTAAATTCCATTACGATAGGAGCTAATAAGTTGCTCTCAACTAAAACTTTCCCATATTTAGGTATAGTCTTTGCTGCGAACGGCCTGTGGAGTGGGCATATTGCCCACGCCACAGGCAAGTTCTCAAAGGCTATACACTCAATTTTATCTCTCCCTAGACCGAGGAAAGTTGGAGCAACCAAAGCAATTTCAAAGATATATAGGCTCCAATGCATTCCAGTGGCAACTTACGGTGCCGAAATTTGGGGGTCAGTAAAAAAACCCTTAATACAAAGAGAAGAGAATCGGCTCTGTAGGAAGCTACTGGGGGCTCCCATTTCATCATCAGGGTTTATTTGCCACTCGGAGCTGAATGCACCTTACATTAGTGATTTTATTGCTGCCAGGCCAGCATTATTTTGGTTGGCTATCTGGGCAAACGAATACGCTAGCCTAACACATGATATTTTGAGGGAATGTTTAGCTTGTGACAAATGGAATAAGATCCCATGGCTTCGTGGTATACAAGAGAGTCTGTCTAGTATAGACAGGGGCAACCTCTTTGAAAATCCATCTCATATAAAGAGGACTGATAAAAAAGAAGTCCAACTTGAACTGTATGCCACTTACAGGGAAAAAAACTGTCAGAAGAGATGAAGAAACAAACTGTTGTGTCCTATATTAACAATGGTTTATTAACCCAGCAACTCCCGCTGTATTTGATATTACCAATGTGTTACTGGGAAAGATCTCTATTATTTAGAATGAGAGCAGGAACGATAAAGTTTTTACTTTGTTTTCCTCTGGGACACAGCTTAGATGACAAGATTCCGTGTCCTTGTGACGGAACCAGCAAACAAAATGATCTACATTTCTTCTTCATGTGTAAGTTTTATATGAAATATATTAAATGGTTTCTAGCACCATATTTTAAAAAACATAGACCCCTCTCCTTGAACCAGTCCTATCTGATGCTCTTAAAACTAGAGGACGACAAACTCATATTTCGCACAAGCTGCTTTTTAAAAGGTATTTTTAATGTACGCAGAAGTATGGAATGCCCTTGATTCATTTGCACTATCAATGACTACTGACCTCCTTTGCACTTTGGAAATGTGTGACTTAGTAAATGCACTGATAATGTACTTTATAGTGTCTATTGCACCTATTGTAATTGTAATTGTAAATGTCGAATTGTATTTTTGAAATCCGAATAAAGATTTTTGAATTGAATTGAATTGAACTAACGGAGTCTTAACGTCTGACCAAATTGGTTTACTTGCAGTGTTCCAGTGTACCAGAGCTGCTTCAGAGCGAATGGTGTGTGTATTATTATGGTGAAATACATTGTGAGTGATTGTGGCCGCTTGATGGTGTCTTTTGGGATTTGTAGCAGAGTGCAGATTTGTCTGGAGTCATGAATTACATTGTATGGGAGATTTTTGGTTATGCATTTCTGATTTGTGGTTCATAAATACACAGATCAAGGGTGTCTCTTTGACATATTTCTATACCCACTACCTATGCCGCCTTCGAGATCCTAGTGCGAACCTATTGGGCGGTCCAGCTAGGCCCATAATCGAGAGGGATACGGCTGCAGCAGGGTTAGGAGTTTGCACATCAAATAGGTACTCCACACTCTCCTATATAGACCTTTGCCACTGACTATCCCCTTTAATATCCAAAGCCCCTCTCTCTGAACACCATTTACCTCCTACCATATCCTCTCCCTCCAGACAGAACGAGATTGAGGAAAGCATAATAGCCTATTTAAAATAAGCTCTTTTAAACGTGGCAGGAATTAACAAAAAGCTGGATAATGCACATTGGCAACATCTTTGGCAGGCAAATTATATTGTATGCTTTCAGGAAACGTGGTCTATGCAACATGTTTATAATAATGGCTACCATTCTTTTCAAACTATGGCCTTACCATCAACTGCCAGGAGGCCGAATGGGGGCCTGCTAACCCTAATACCTTATACATCGTTATTAAAAATAAGGAAGTTTGATGATAAGAGCCCTTTCTTTCACCTCCTTGTCTTTGAGTTTCTGAAAATGGGCATTTGGATTCCAATACATTTTCATAATATTAACTTTGGCCCAAAAATGCATATGGTTGTAGACAAGGTCAACACCTCAATGAAGGACATTTTTAAATACAATAATTAAGATGAGGTATTTACTAAAATTTGGATGGGAGATTTTAATATCCATCCATGTAAACATAATTAAGACAAACCATGCGGTTTGGTTGATTTGATGGGTAATCCTGTCTCCCATTTTGCCCATAGCATCTATGGTAACTGCCTTAATAGGACCCTGTTTACTAAAAATTTGGCCATTATGAATATTGGGGGTACTTCAGAGGGTTCCCCCATGAAAACGTTTACCCGAGAGCCCTATGAGTCAACAATTTCTTTTATATTAGTTTCCTCCATGATTGATGGTAGTTTCAGTAGTACAGAGGCTAATTTTAATAGTTTTAGTAACCATGCTATTTTAACTGGTATAATAACTCTGAACTCTAGTGAGAAGGATACACACTTGGTAGTCGATCGCCCCTTACAGGCCAGAAAAACTGGCTATCAACTGAAATGGACTCAAATTGATAGGTTTAAATGTATCTCTGAAATAATACAAACTACACAAACTAGTATTGAAAGGTGCCTGGACTTATACACAACACTGTCAACACTGGTCCTCTAAGAGCCTTAGCTAAAAGGGGTGGTTCGACCAAAATTGTAGTAAAGCCATGAAAGCCCTTACCATTGCTCTCAAAACATGGTCACCCGATCAAACTCAGATTGCCCTACTCCATATTCAGTTTAAATTAGCCAAAAGAAAAGGGGAGAGAACACTAAGGAAGGAGATTTGAGAAAGGCTTGCCCAAGCATTTATGTCGAGAAATAGCAAAAAGTTTTGGAGCATAATCAACTCACCGTGTTTTAAGGCCCAAAGGGATCCTTCGCTGGGTACAAACGTTGGTTAGGTGGAGAAGTGTGGCTCAATGGTGGAGAAGTGTGGCTCAATGATTAGAGCGGCAGACCCTGATGCAGAGTTCTAGCCCGGGACCAGGGTTCAATTCCCCGCCTCGGCGGGTCTTGGGCTCAAATATTCCACAGACCTGATAATTCTCGCCTTGGTGCCTATTCCAATCATGGAGTCCCACTCTGCAACTCTGGGCAATAGCTTGCTTAATCTCCACAAAGGCCCCCACAATGCTAAGCATGCCTGGCCTCCACCTTGGGGGCGCCCAGGAGTGG
The DNA here is from genome assembly GCF_964263255.1 of Lissotriton vulgaris. Taxonomy (NCBI): domain Eukaryota; kingdom Metazoa; phylum Chordata; class Amphibia; order Caudata; family Salamandridae; genus Lissotriton; species Lissotriton vulgaris. The sequence continues at coordinate 453,921,994 of NC_141696.1, read as the reverse complement.
ACGCCTCACAGGGAAAGCCAGGATGGGTTCCACAGCGGTATTCGTACAAGATCCTTGAGACCCTTGCGGGTGAGTAGTGCGCTATACAAGTATCAATTTACAATTTACATTAGGAGGAGTGGATAGAGCACTTTGCTAAGATCTTCTCACCTGCTGAGCCTCATGTCCCTTCCCACCCGTTCTTCAGAATAGAAGGAGGGCATTCCTGTTATTCTCCCTTATACAGAGGTTAGTAGGGCCCTATCGTCATACAGTACAGGAAGAGCCCCTGGCCCAGATAGGGTCCCAATAGACTTCTCCAGGACAGCTACGATCTCTGGGTTCCTTTGCTGTCCAATGTTTTTAATAACATAGCAATAGTAGCCCCCCCATGGAAAACAAGTATAATAGTTCCTATCTACGAAAAGGGGGATAAGAGTAGCCCAAAAAACTACAAGCCTATCTCCCTTCTAGATACCACTGCGAAACACACGGGCCATCTGCTTTTAGTTAGATAAGAGGACTGGGTGGATGATAAGAAAATAATAATGCAGGCCAAGTATGGGGTTCAACAGGGCAGAGGAACTGTAGATCAGTGCCTCAACCTTTCCTTGATCATTGACAAATATACAAGGGCTAAGGGTGGGAAAATCTATGTCGCCTTTATGGACCTGTTGCAGGACTATTGTTCCATAATCCTCTCACACTGGGCAGCAGGAAGTTGCTGATACTACAGCAAAAAGAAATTCAAAACTCGACTGTTTGCGAAACTAGTTCTGTGAATCTTTATTCATCTTCATTCATTCTTTTTCAAAATAGATCCATGTTGTATTCACATGTGTATTCTTTCAAATTGAGGTTTTCATTATTCACATTTTATCATTTCCAATGCATTTCGGTGCCATATGCACCTTCGTCAGGGAAATCTGCAAAGTTATAAAACAAAGAACTTGCTTCAACCTGTTCTATTAATATCAACAAACAATAATAATGACTCGACTTAATGTTAGCGCTACGACAATACATTTAAGCTACTGGTTTCAACCGTGAAATTCTTCTGTACACGTTAAAAATAAAGCTTTCAACTCTGAAAAGTTATGACGATGTTGTTTGTATCTAGAACTTCTCGCTAATGCGTTCGGTATGTTACGCTTTCATTTATGTTATCAAAAAGAGTACTATACTGATCAGCCGCCGTCATTACGCTTGCAGGAGTAAACGTTTTCAACGAGCAAACGCTTTAGCGCTTTACCGGCCTTGTTCTTACCTGCTAATCGTGTTCGGCTTTCTCAACTCGCTTGCGCGAATGTGTTCTGCTCAACGTTCTATCACAGGTGTTGGTATTTCTGTTGAAATCTAGCGCGTGCGCTGTACTATGTGTTACGTGTTTTTTTTTAAAGTTTACGCAAGAGTGTAGCCGCAGTGGTAAGTCTGGTCAATGTGGGCTGATCCTGATGGCTACTCGCCAGCGCCATGTTTAAACGCGTGATGAATCTCCACCTAGATTACATGCTTGTGTTAGTTCTTAGTTAAATGATACCTGATACAAGTTAGTTATATTAAATACAGCATATTGAATGTTTATAGATAGCACACAAATTCTGTTTGATCGTTGAGCCCATCTGGCTTCAAACTGTTAAGGTGGAAAATTCAGTAGTTTTCTCTCTTGAGTAAGTTCTTCTTATTTAAAGGATCTGCTGACTTTGGGACTATTTCCAAGATGCAAGATCGTAATTGGCTTATGTGATGATGTTTTTCTTAGAAGTGGACTGCCACTGTTGATTTCACGGATTCAGTTCTTATGTTACTTTTATGTTCTGTTAGCTGTGTTTTTAACTTTCTTTCTGTGTGCCCGACATAAACCGAGCCACAGGGGCACTTTAACATGTAGATTAAGTTCATGGTGTCACAAGTGCCATTTACTCTCAATGGTATTCTGAAACCTTTCATTGGGTGGAAAATTGCATTCCCTTTCATAATGTTATGACAGCTGCTGCAGTTCATACATAGGATGGTACTTCGAAATGTGCTCAATGGTGCTCGTTCGCTGGGATGTTTCAACATTTCTCCCAAGTTTCTCCCCCAGGTGAATGCAAATAGTGGTTCTTCTTGGTATATTCCTTTAAAATCTTTCTCTAGTATTAGGATTTGCCAGTGTTGTCTAATTATAGTCTTGAATTGTGTGCTAACGTTCGAATATTTGCTCACGCATGTTATTCTCTGTGAGGTTTGCTCCTTCTTCTGCTTAAACAATTCCTCTCTGGGCATTTTCTGTGCTCTTGTTAGTGCTGTTTCTATGATGGGTTGCGGGTATCCTCTGTCTGAGAACCTTTGGGACATGATAGTCAGTTGTTTTTGGCATTCTTCTGTTTCCTAGACCACTCTCCTGACCCTGAGAAATTGTGAATATGGCATGTGTGTCTTTAGTGATTGAGGATGGTGGCTATCATATTTGAGTAGGTTGTTCCTGTCAGTTGTTTTTCGATACAGGTTAGTTTGAAATTTATGGTTGAACCTGGTGATTTCAACATCCAGAAATGGATTATTTTGGTGTTGGTCTGCCATGTAAAACGTATGCGTTCATTTCTAGTGTTCAATAGTTCCAATTCTTTGTTTAACATTTCCTCTTCCCCTTTCCATATGAGAAAAATACCCTCGATGAACCTTACGTACATCAATAATTGAGTTGCCCATTCTTCACGTTGGTAAATATGCTGGTCTTCGAAAGCTGTCATGAACAAGTTGGCATACGCCGGGGCGGCGCAATTACCCATCGAAGTTCCGCTGCGTTGTATGAACCATCATTGTTGGTGTACAAAATAGCTATTTACCAGGGTAAATTCCATTAACTCCATTAAGAATACTTGTAGGTTAAGATCATATGGACTGTTGAGCAACGCATTTTCAATTGCTTCCAAACCTTCCTTGTGAGGTGTCGACGTATATAACGTCTTCACATTAATGGTTGCCATGATGATATTGTCAGTGGTTTGGATACTCTGTAATTTCAGCAAAAAGTCTGTTGAATCCTTGATGTACGACAAAGATTTTACCACCAGTGGTTGCAAGTATTTATCAATAAATTTCCCCACAGGTTCGTGGAGGCTTCCTTTTGTGGAGACTATTGGACGGCAGGGTGGTTTATTCAAATCCTTATGGACCTTTGGTACCATGTATATGATGGGACTCCTGGGGTTATCTTGTGTGAGGTATGTTTTAGTTTTTTCTGTGATAGTTCCTTTCTCTAGTGCTCTCATCAAGATAGTCACCAAAGTTTTCCGTATTTCTTCTGTTGGGTTGAAATCTATTTCCAAGTGTAGTAGTTGATCTTCAATGTGTTCCTTGATAGCTGATTCATAGTAAGATTTATTTAAATTTACCATAGCTCCTCCTTTGTCCGCCTTTTGACACGTTATTTTGTCGTTTTTAGGAAGAGCGCCTATAATGCCATATTCTTTATTGGACATGTTTTTGAGTTTATTCCCCTTGTTGATTTTGATCTTTTTCAGATCTTCTTTGCACAATGTTTCGAAAAGATCAATCGTCTTATGGCTGACCGGAGGCATGTATGTGCTGGTCCTTTTTAATCCTTTAAGTTCATTTTATTTAGGTTGAGTGGGTTCTGGAGGACATTGTCAAAAAAATGACGTAATCTGATTTTTCTAGTCAATTTAAACAGGCTTACTTCTAGTTCTAATCTGTTTGTACGTGCAGTGGGCACGAATGACATCCCTTTTTGTAATGTATCCATTTGAGCTTTCTTGAGAGTTTCATCAGATATATTGATAACCAAATTCTTCAATTCTGCTGTGTTTTCTTGGTTTTGTCCTTCTTGGACGTTACAGTTCTCGTCTGTGGTGGTGATTTGTCTCTGTCTTTTGTTTTTTCTGAGTCCCCTCCGGGTTCTACCGTTTCTGTGGGGCCTCCTTCTAAAAAAGGACGTCGTTCAGTTAAGGGTCCCGCTTGTTCTGTAGATTGTGGACCTTTTCTACTACGATCTGTGCATGCTGGTCGTCTGTCTTCATCCGTGGATGATGAGTCTTTTTGGGATGTGTAGGTTTTTGTCTGTCGTCTCCTGGCATATACCTCTGCCCATGTATATACTTCCTGTAATTTATAGTCGAGAGTATCTCGCCTATATTTTCGTAATTTGCGGTCATTGACTTCTTGTGTGTGTTTTACTAGTTGATTGTTAATGTCCTCCAAAATGTTTTTTAGTTAATCTTCAGTAATTGTTTTTTTCAGTTCTTCTGTGGTTGCGTCTGACTAGAAAGGAGACAAATCAGCGTCTACACGCCAGCACCATGGTGAAATACCATAAAGCACAAAGAATCCCCCGAGGCCTCAGAATTTCCCTGCGTCCTTCCCTTTGTAAAAATTCTAAACCATTCACTGAACGCTGGTATTCAATACTGAATAAATGCAGCTTGGACCTTATCTTATTGATAATCGAAGACTTATCTAAGATTCTCGCAGAACTCAAAACCGAAATTGACGCAACCACAAAAGAACTGAAAAAAACAATTACTGAAGATGAACTAAAAAACATTTTGGAGGACATTAACAATCAACTAGTAAAACACACACAAGAAGTCAATGACCACAAATTACGAAAATATAGGCGAGATACTCTCGACTATAAATTACAGGAAGTATATACATGGGCAGAGGTATATGCCAGGAGACGACAGACAAAAACCTACAAATCCCAAACAGACTCATCATCCACGGATGAAGACAGACGACCAGCACGCACAGATCGTAGTAGAAAAGGTCCACAATCTACAGAACAAGCGGGACCCTCAACTGAACGACGTCCTTTTTTAGAAGGAGGCCCCACAGAAACGGTAGAACCCGGAGGGGACTCAGAAAAAACAAAAGACAGAGACAAATCACCACCACAGACGAGAACTGTAACGTCCAAGAAGGACAAAACCAAGAAAACACAGCAAAATTGAAGAATTTGGTTATCAATATATCTGATGAAACTCTCAAGAAAGCTCAAATGGATACATTACAAAAAGGGATGTCATTCGTGCCCACTGCACGTACAAACAGATTTGAACTAGAAGTAAGCCTGTTTAAATTGACTAGAAAAATCAGATTATGTCATTTTTTTGATAATGTCCTCACAGAACCCACTCAACCTAAAGAAGATGAACTTAAAGGATTAAAAAGCACCAGCACATACATGCCTCTGGTCAGCCATAAGACGATTGATCTTTTCGAAACATTGTGCAAAGAAGATCTGAAAAAGATCAACATCAACAAGGGGAATAAACTCAAAAACATGTCCAATAAAGAATATGGCATTATAGGTGCTCAAGCTAAAAACGACAAAATAACGTGTCAAAAGGCGGACAAAGGAGGAGCTGTGGTCATTTTAAATAAATCTTCCTATGAATCAGCTATCAAGGAACACATTGAAGATTAACTACTATACTTGGAAATAGATTTCAACCCAACAGAAGAAATACGGAAAACTTTGGCGCTTATCTTGATGAGAGCACTAGAGAAAGGAACTATCACAGAAAAAACAAAAGCATACTTCACACAAGATAACCCCAGGAGTCCCATCATATACATGGTACCAAAGGTCCATAAGGATTTGAATAAACCACCCTGCCGTCCATTAGTCTCCACAAAAGGAAGCCTCCACGAACCCGTGGGGAAATTTATTGATAAATACTTGCAACCACTGGTGGTAAAATCTTTGTCGTACATCAAGGATTCAACAGACTTTTTGCTGAAATTACAGAGTATCCAAGCCACTGACAATATCATCATGGCAACCATTGATGTGAAGACGTTATATACGTCGATACCTCACAAGGAAGGTTTGGAAGCAATTGAAAATGCGTTGCTCAACAGTCCATATGATCTTAACCTACAAGTTTTCTTAATGGAGTTAATGGAATTTACCCTGGTAAATAGCTATTTTGTACACCAACAACGATTGTTCATACAACGCAGCGGAACTTCGATGGGTAATTGCGCCGCCCCGGCGTACGCCAACTTGTTCATGACAGCTTTTGAAGGCCAGCATATTTACCAACGTGAAGAATGGGCAACTCAATTATTGATGTACGTAAGGTTCATCGATGATATTTTTCTCATATTGAAAGGGGAAGAGGAAATGTTAAACAAAGAATTGGAACTATTGAACAGTAGAAATGAACGCATAAGTTTTACATGGCAGACCAACACCAAAATAATCCAATTTCTGAATGTTGAAATCACCAGGTTCAACCATCAATTTCAAACTAACCTGTATCGAAAAACAACTGACAGGAACAACCTACTCAAATATGATAGCCACCATCCTCAATCACTGAAGACACACATGCCATATTCACAATTTCTCAGGGTCAGGAGAGTGGTCTCGGAAACAGAAGAATGCCAAAAACAACTGACTATCATGTCCCAAAGTTTCTCAGACAGAGGATACCCGCAACCCATCATAGAAACAGCACTAACAAGAGCACAGAAAATGCCCAGAGAGGAATTGTTTAAGCAGAAGAAGGAGCAAACCTCACAGAGAGTAACATGCGTGAGCAAATATTCGAACGTCAGCACACAATTCAAGACTATAATTAGACAACACTAGCAAATCCTAAAACTAAAGGAAGACTTTAAAGGAATATACCAAGAAGAAGCACTATTTGCATTCACCAGGGGGAGAAACTTGGGAGAAATGTTGAAACATCCCAGCGAACGAGCACCATTGAGCACATTTCGAGGTACCATCCCATGTATGAACTGCAGCAGCTGTCATAACATTATGAAAGGGAATGCAATTTTCCACCCAATGAAAGTTTTCAGAATACCATTGAGAGTAAATGGCACTTGTGACACTATGAACTTAATCTACATGTTAAAGTGCCCCTGTGGCTCGGTTTATGTTGGGCACACAGAGAGAAAGTTAAAAACACGGCTAACAGAACATAAAAGCAACATAAGAACTGAATCTGTGAAATCAACAGTGGCAGTCCACTTCAAAGAAAAACATCGTCACATAAGCCAATTACGATCTTGCATCTTGGAAATAGTCCCAAAGTCAGCAGATCCTTTAAATAAGAAGAACTTACTCAAGAGAGAAAACTACTGGATTTTCCACCTTAACAGTTTGAAGCCAGATGGGCTCAATGATCGAACAGAATTTGTGTGCTATCTATAAACATTCAATATGCTGTATTTAATATAACTAACTTGTATCAGGTATCATTTAACTAAGAACTAACACAAGCATGTAATCTAGGTGGAGATTCATCACGCGTTTAAACATGACGCTGGCGAGTAGCCATCAGGATCAGCCCACATTGACCAGACTTAGCACTGCGGCTATACTCTTGCGTAAAGTAAAAAAAAAAAAAAAAACACGTAACACATAGTACAGCGCACGTGCTAGATTTCAACAGAAATACCAACACCTGTGATAGAACGTTGAGCAGAACACATTCGTGCAAGCGAGTTGAAAAAGCTGATCACGATTTGCAGGTAAGAACAAGGGCGGTAAAGCGCTAAAGCGTTTGCTCGTTGAAAACGTTTACTTCTGCAAGCGTAATGACGGCGGCTGATCAGTATAGTACTCTTTTTGGTAACATAAATGAAAGCGTAACATACCGAACGCATTAGCGAGAAGTTCTAGATACAAACAACAGCGTGATAACGATTCAGAGTTGAAAGCTTTATTGTTAACGTGTACAGAAGATTTTCACAGTTGAAACCAGTCGCTAAAATGTATTGTCGTAGCGCTAATATTAAGTCGAGTCATTATTATTGTTTGTTGATATTAATAGAACAGGTTGAAGCAAGTTCTTTGTTTTATAACTTTGCAGATTTCCCTGACGAAGGTGCATATGGCACCGAAATGCATTGGAAATGATAAAATGTGAATAATGAAAACCTCAATTTGAAAGAATACACATGTGAATACAACATGGATATATTTTGAAAAAGAATGAATGAAGATGAATAAAAATTCACAGAACTAGTTTAGCAAACAGTCGAGTTTTGAATTTCTTTTTGCTGTAGTATCAGCAACTTCCTGATGCCCAGGGTGAGAGGATTATGGAACAATAGTCCTGCAACAAGTTGATTATTCGACACACTCTAGGAGGAGAGTCATACCTAGGAGGCACAGTTAACCATAGCATTTAACATAGGTTGTGCACATCCCACACCTTGAAGGCCTTTATGGACCTCACAGCAGCGTTTGACTGCTTTTCCCACCCAAAGCTCTAGTATATCATGGAAGAGTTAGGGATCGACCCTCCAATGATTGATTTTATCCGGCAATTATACTCGTTGGCATCAACATCAGTCCGAAATGGAAAAAACTGGGAATGTACCCGCCCTTTTAAGATCTTAAGGGGGTTAAGACAGGGCTGTGTCCTCTTGCCACTCCTATTTTCCATCTATATGAACGGCGTGGGTAACGCCCTTTTGAGTGTAACCCCTGATCTCCTTGTGTCTCAATCCATCAAGATCCCAAATTCTGGCATATGCAGACGACGCAGTCCTCATTGCCAAGACACGAATAGGGCTTCGTCGTCTAATCACCACCTATGCCTCATTCATGGACTCTCTTGACATGAAGTTTAACCAGTCAAAATCGTTTGTAATTATAGCCAGGGGGGGGTGCTTGAGGTAAACCATCCCACCTCCACACAGAATCAGGGAAAATTAAGGTGGTGGAGTCCCTTCCCTATCTTGGGGCACTCTTTGATAAGAACACAATTGTGGTCAAGATTAATTGACGCAAGGGCCATGAGAATGGAAAGGAGCTTGGGAGAATTTAAGGCATTTATGTCCAGGATTGGCATGAAACCTCTGGCTACTGTCAAGCATACCTATCATGATAAAACGAAATCTGTGACCCTATATGGAACGGGTGTTTGGGGTCTGGCACATACTGAACCACTCCAAATCATTAAAGATACATTTTTTAAATCCTTGGTCTCTCTCTTCCCCAGTCAACATCTAACTATACACTCCATCTGGATTTGAGCCTACCCTACATCAGACTGAATTAGACTGGCTCTTTTGCACCTATGGTTATCCATCTGGTGAAGGAATACTCTCCGCTTAACTCAGAGTATAATAAAAGATTGCCTGAGCCTAGGTAATTATAAGAAAATTAGATGGATTAACTATGTTGAACGAGAACTAAAGGAACTAGGGTTGATTGTACTGTTTACGGACCCTTTGACTTGCAGGCTAATATCAAATCAAAGACTGGTGGACACTTTTATGCTGAAAGCCCAGTACACCTGTAGGGAGAATAACCACAGGAAGCAGCCTACTCTGGCCTATCAACCACATTTTCCTATTTAGTAAGGTGAATACCCCCACTTAGAGGAGGTCACATTAGTGCACCATAAGTTCATACTACTGCTGCACCCATACAGACCTCCTTACACTGTTTCTCTGTGGTTCACACCTTAAAAAAAAGAAAAAGTCATCACTTTGTTCAATGTAGGGCCGCACTATTCTTTTTAGAATCACCATCTGACCCCCTAGTGTGCTTCTTGCTAGCTTAATTTCTTTGGGCGTGTATAGAAAGACTAAAGACCTTGGGGTTATACATTTTCTATTGAAATTCATTCAATCATATATACTGTATTTTAACTTATATTTGACTTGGCACTTTTTAGAAGTCATAAACTGAAACCTTGCATGAATTTTGTACCCTCTTTATAAGAATCTAGAAGATATAAGTACTGTATTCTATTTTTGAGAACTGTTTTTAAATTTATTGTTGTTTATGTACTTTTATGATCATACTTAATAATGATCGAAAAAAATTGAAATTGAGCTGTGATGCAATTGGTTGGTTGTTGTTTGTTTTTGCATATTTTACAACAATTTTGATCGAGTGAAATAGATGCTCAATTGAGAAATCCTACAGCCTATAAAGATGTTCCTAATAAGTGGAGAAAAGGTTCTTCTTGGAGTTACTCCTGCATTTGAAATATTATTCGGATGTCCAGTTTCAGTCTTGCCTGTGGTACTTTAAATATTAAAATGATTGATTACCTGAGAGAAAGCCGCAACCTAGACCTACACAATTTGAACCATTAAATGAATGGGCTCAGGTCAGTAGTTGTCAATGGTTAGAATCCAAGTGGGGCATGCAGAGAAAGGTATGCAGAGTCAGACACAGTGCAAGGTATGGGAGTAATCCCATCAATAGTTAAAAAGTGTTAGAAATTGGGTTCCTGGTTGACTGGGGTCTAGCCTTGGTCAAGCAGTAACCAACATCCTAGTCAGGCAGGTCAAAAACACACCATAAAGAAACCTGTGCTCAGAGCAGTCAGGGTTAACTTAAGAGGCAATGTGTAAAGTATGTGTGCAACACTTCGAACATTAAAACAATGAAAACACCACACAAAAAGATTCCACGCCAAGTTAGAAAAATTGATTCTAATTTAATAAATAAAGCAAGACCCAAACAACGAAAGTCCAAAATGTAGAACTCGAGATATGAGTTTTTAAGTATAAAATGTAAAATAATGATTAGAAGCAATAGGCACTTATCTGGGATATCTGGTCGACAAAGTCAAAATTAAGGCCGATCACAATTAAGGGCGGGCTTGATACAGGGACCCAGTGAGGCCCCCTGAACAAAAGTACTTTAATCCTAGTTGGGTCAAAAAAGATGCAGGGTGTAGCCAAAGCTATGCGTTGGTGTTGATCCTGCAGCAGAGGAAGATGGATTGATTTTGTTCACGCAAAAACATTGATGTGTCAGTTCTGAGGACAAAGCACTGATTTCGAAGGTGATGCGTCAGCTCTGTTCCTGTAGCACAGGATGCTTTGGTTCTAAGGGCAATGCACTGGTTCTGAAGCTGATGTGCTTGGTCAGCTTTTGCAAGAGAAGTGATTCATCCAATCTGCTCTTGCAGTAGATGATATGTTAGTTCTGATGAAGCAACACAATAGGCCCACTTCTAATGGTCAAGGTGTAGGAGCAGGGTGGTTGGGAATCTTATGTCCCTGAGACTTTAGATCTGCAGTGTAGCCATCTAGCCCTTGGAGTCACTCTGGGTTTGGGGGGGATCAAGTGGTGCAGCTCCAGTCCCTGTCACCCAAAATAGAAGGGCAGCAGCGGGGCAGTCCAGCGATAAAGCATTTCTTCCAGAGAAGCAGTCCAGCAGAGTGGCATTCCTTCAGCAGCAGAGCAGTGCTTCTTCTTTGGCAAGTTATCTACAGGTCCATACTTGTACCAAAGTGGTGGTATCAGAGGTCCAGTCATTATACTCAGATGTGCCTATGAAGTACGGGAGACTTCAAATAATGGCCTTTGCACTGCACAGAAGTCCTCCTTCCCTGGCTTAGACTCCCTAAAAGGGGGCATGCAGCCCTTTCTGTGAGGACAGGACACAGCCTATTCAGGTGTAAGTGTGAAGCTGTGCCCAGCTCCTTCCTCCCATCCTCACAAGATGGCCCACCAAGTCACACATACAATCACACTGAATGTGGCTGTCAAGGGGAAACACACAACGCCCAGCTGTCACCCTCTCCAGACTTGTATCAGAGATAGGCTGCAGGCACACAGGGCTAAAAGCAGAAAATCCCATATTTCTAAAAGTGGCATCTTTAAATTTGTAATGATAGATTTGACTTTAAAGAGGATTTATCATTACAATTCCAAAGGTACTAAACATGGTATCTCTACCGCCTTCCAATTGGGAATTACAGCTTATTAGATCGAACAAGGAATCCCAATGCTATCTTATGGGAGACGTATGCCTCGCAGGTGTGAAAAACGAATATGGTATTCTTTCACTACCAGGAAAGATAACATGTAATTACGTAGCACTCTGGCCTATGAGATATCTAGGGCCTATCTTAGAGGTGACATATATTTTATATAAGGGGTGTTTAAGGCTTGGCAGAAGGTAATAACTGAATTATAGGGATGAGATATATCTTCTGTCTCTCTTTCATGACCGAAGCCACTTATTGGATTTTACTAAGGGTGGGCGTAGTTCGCCAAGTAGCGCTACGCGAAGCTAAGCGAAGTGCACTTCGCACTACGTGAACTTCACGTAGCACTACGCGAGCTGCGTATTAACATGTTCGCACTGTGCAAGATGCATTTTCAATGATTGCACAGTTCGGACAAGCATCCGGCACTGTGCAATCATTGAAAATGGCATCTTGCACAGTGCGAGCTGTAGTTTTCTTCTGCTTGAGTAGATTTTTACTCGAGCGGCAGCTTTCTCATCGCGAACTGGTAGTTTCTCATTGCGAGCGGTCGCGAGCATGCGCAACCACTCGCAATGAGAAACCTGACCTCCCTGCGTTGAGAATCTCGCCTGGATGTCATTTTGCATGCTCGCGGTCACGAACATGACGTTGAGGACCGCGAACAAGCAAAAAATGGCCGCTGCACTATGCTACGCTGCACTACGCGTGTTCGCACTGTGCTACGTGCAGCTCACGTAGTGCAAAGTTGCGCAAACTTCGCAAACTACGTAAGTGTAGCATAGTGCTTCGCCCAGGGTTAGCTTTTACTTTTTTCATCACTTTTGTTTTGGGCCCAGACCTATTGGCTTCACTATGTCTGAAGGCTACATTTTTTTTTTTAACCAATTGTACTGTTAATAAACTGTGGGATATTTTTCTTCCCTCTTCAAGATTTTTCTATCTTTATTGGAACAAATTGGAGACTTCTGTTCCGACTGTTGTTCTTGAACTCTGCATTCCAAAATTTGCCCCTTATCTTATCTTTTCTAATCTTATCCGTGCTTGGATTAAGGGAGGGTGTCATGGAGATAGGCTTTGCCTTCACACTATGTTAAGTTAGCATGAGCTTATTAGAGGTTTAAACGCCATTTTCCCTTTATGCTGCCTCTGCACCCGGCACATATTGTTATTAAAGCTTTTAGCCTAGTAAAATATTTTGCTTCACACGAGAATAATATGTTTGCCTTTAATATCAGCTTTGCTTGGTAAGCTATGTCTGAACACTGAGTGCCGAGGCCTTCAACGTTATTTGAACACAGTGGTTGTTGTTCGGTCTGATCAGCGCACGGTGTAGACATTATACATATGCAGCTGTGGCCAACTCTGGCTTTTGGCGCATTTAATATTGCACTGCGCAGAGCATGCACACACACTTGATGAATATTTGCATGCAGAGAGTTGGTGTAGCAGATGATGCAATGCCTTTCTACTAAGACCAGAGGTATGGGGCCGCCCTTCTAAAACCCAAAGAGACCTTCTGTAGATATAATATAATATACTAGCAAGGGAGGGTAAACTGAGGTTCTATTTAGACCTTTTCCCTTTAGCATTTTAACATGCTTTCACCCTTTGTATTTTATGGAATAGTAACTATGCTGATAACGTTGTTTCTTTTAATATGTTTGCTTGTATTAGCTAAGATACTGCACTTGAGAACACTGCATTAGAAATAAATATTTCAAACTTGCACGTGTCTTCATTTAATCCTCGTTTTGGACTGGTATGACAGTGTAACAAAAGAGTGTTCATGTGTTACACGTTACCTGAGGTGTTCTAAGTCCATGTTCTGGGTTGTCTAATCATTAGGATTATGGAAGAACCAATGAGACAATGATTGCTAGTCTGGTAGGGGATTTTGGCTACTAAGGTGAGTTTTGGTACATCCTAAATCACTGAGGTTCCAAGTCTCTATGCACAGTTCTGAGTAGGAGCACAATCTCTGTGACACACCCATGCCTACAAATCCCTCAACAACAGCAGAACCAAATACCTCAACAAGAGAGTTTCCTTCCATGTACCCAATAGGCAGACGTCCCCCGCATCTGCAGAAACAGAGCAGTTTAGAGAGCCTTCTCCTACATCGCGGCCAAAACCTGGAATGAAGTCTTGGTGTACATTCGACGCTCCCCAACCCTGCAAACATTCAGAAAGGGACTCAAGACTAGGCTCGTTGACTGATCCGGAGCTGCACCCTTCCCCCCAGCACCTTGAGACCCACATGGGTGACTAGAGCACTTTATAAACCCCTGATTGATTGAACAATAGCATGGCGCACAGGGATACTGGAGTCAAGAGATTTAGCTGCAACCTGCTCTGAGAGGCTACAACGCATTAAGGGTGACGCTACATTGGTGGGCCGACAGCAACTAGAGCCCCCAGAGCCTAGGAGGGAGGAGGCCTTACCTCTTGAATGCTGACATCTGTGGACCTGTTGCAGGATGAAGTGTGGACAGTAGGGTGCCAGAGGGATTGGCAAGAATAGAAGTACTGACACAGAAGAGGGGCAGGCAGGCTCTTAAGACCGCAGTGTCTGCTTGTTGAGAGGCCTCTCCATCACTGGAAATGCAATGGTAACAGGAGTTAAGGAGGGGCACTGAGAGAGACGACATGTCACTGGACTGGTGGTAAGTCGGTCTGCGGCATCACAAGTGAAGAGGCCCACCCCTTACAAACTGCAATCCATAAGCCTGGGACCAAATAAATTGGGCAGCTAGCCTTCATATACAATGAGGTGTGGTCGGGTTTGGCAAGAACCGCAGCAAAGACACAACCACAGGGAGGGAGGCCATGTAAACCCTTGACGGATGGGAGCCAAGTGGCCTCTCCACTCCCCTCATTCCAAGTACAATGGCAAGAGTAGGTAAGGAGGTACAAAAGGCAAAAAATTATCAAAAGCAAATCGAGGCCATAATCAAGAGGCATAGACACTCCCCTAATCACTCAGCCACTATTTCATATGCACAAAAATATGCAGTAGAATGTGATAGCTACAGAGGCCTGACAATCCTCAATAGGCCCCACAAAATGCTGACCAACACAACAGATTACCACACTATATTAAGTTCATAATATCAAGGCAACACCCACAACACTTTAATATTAAAAACTGCCTTAAATGACTGGAATGTTATACAATTGGGAGATCTTCACGTGGAAACTCTCCGATCGGGCCACAAGGTCCAGATCTCCATGAGGAGGGGAGGAGAAAGAGGAGAACAGTGCTGCATAGGCTAAAAAAAACAAAGGGAGACAAACAATCACTTTCCTCCTACAGGGTTAAGCCACCTAGACTCTCACCCAGGACTAACTAACAGAGGCGCAGCATTGAACTGGGAAAATCTGCTGCAAAAAGTGACATTGCAAGTGCTGCTGTCATCCTCAATAGCTCAGACATGTGACGGGCAGAGGGGAAACAAAATAAACTCCTCTTAGAAGCTAAAAAGAAGACACATAAGCAACATGGAGAGAAAGAACAATCTGAGATGGACCACCCCCCAGATGTACCAAAGAGCCATGAAGATGATGTTAAAGTCATCTCACTCACCATTAAGAAAAGTCTCACCTCCATTGAGACCAAAATAGATACAATGTCAGCCCGCATGGATTCCATTGCAAGCAAGTTTGAAAAGCATGACACTCACCTTGCAGAAGCAGAAGCAGAACCCAGAATATTGGACCTGGAGGACACTTCAGACTGCAGGAAGGAGCAACTCACACAGATAGAACGCTTGCTCAAAGTGAGGCACGGTCCAGATGCAACAACATATAAATCAAAAGCACGAACACAGGGCTGATGTAAAATTATATGGAGCAGCTGCTACAAACTGTCTTTGAGTGCTGATGCATTCTCCCTACATATGGTGGTAGAGAGGGCACACCGGTCACTGGGACCACCAGTCCCCCAGGTGCCATTCCTAGACCGATAATAGTGATGCTCCTGAATTACCTAGACCGCTGTAGGGAGCATTGCAGGAAGACAGAAATACATTTGTACTAGTTAAAAAAAACACTAAGACAAGCCCAGATTGATTATGCACTGGTATATCCTCACAAGTCTCAGAGTTACTCATCAAAGGACACAGCATTTTTTTGTCAACCTGCAGCAATCTAATTATCCTATAATAATGGAGGGGAGAATTTAAAATTCTTTTGAATCCAGTCCTAGATAGGTCTAGGGAAAGTAGTCTCTTCAAAAATGGGTTCTTTTATAAAGGTTTTGATGAGGGACTTAGGTTTGATAGATATTTGGAGAGAATGATATAATGGCCTGGGTGCACCATCAGATTATACATTCCATAATAAAAAGTATGGACACTGTTCCCATATTGACTTGTTCCTAATTACTGAAACACATGTCATCAATTAGACACGTTCCAAAACATCTCACTGATCATTCTGTTGTTGCTGCTGCTGCTGCTGAGATGGACCTTTGATAGAACGCTCCTCCTCGATCCCTTAATAACAGCACAGTTGAAGGAAGAAACACAAACTTTCTTTGACATTAATTTAAATTCTGCCTCAATAGAACTTATCTGGGATGCATATAAAGCATTTATCAGAGGGGTGGTTATAAGTTTGGCAGCTAAGAAACATAAGGAGACTAGGAAGGTTGTTTGGAAATTGGAGGAAGACATCCTTAGAGCAAGAGCTGAGTTTAAATCCTGCCAGAAAGAACACTTGGATGGGGAGCAATGCAGAGACTTAACTGACAAGAAACAGTAATTTAAAGAACACCTGGACGATACAATTTGGAAAAAATAAGATGTCAGTAAATTAGCTCATTACGAGTGTGGGTAGAGATATGGGAAACTCCTTCCTTGGAAGTCCCAGGTAAATCAAACTAGGAATTTAATCAAAGAGATAACACTAAACTTAGGAGAGGCCTCTTCAGATTATCTGAAAATAGAAAAAGAATTCTATCCCTAATATATTGAGATGCTAACATTCTTGCTAAAGTACTGTCCAATCAATTAAGCCTACTAATGGAGTCATTAATGCTGCCTGATCAGGCAGAATTTATCCCTGGGCGAGCAATGTCTCACAATCTCCGTACCCATTTTTTCTGTGATGCAGGACATTGACCCAAAATTAGCAACAGTGGCAGTTTTTTTAGATGCTACTAAAGCCTTTTATTCAGGTTAATTGGATTATCTAATGGGAGTGCTACAATGAATAGGCATCCCGACCAGCTTCCTCTCATGGATGAAATTATTATACAATTAGCTGATGGCTAAAGTCCTCATTAACAGGGTAAGTGCCCCCCCCTTCTTAGTGTCGCGATGCACAAGACAGGGATGCCCATTGTATCCCCTCATTTTTGCACTAGCTATAGGACCCCTGGCAGCCAAGCTAAGACAACGTCATCGGCAGTGGACCCTCTGTTATCCTGTGCACATGTATTAGTTTACATGTACGCAGATGACATCACACTTTACATGAGGAATCCACAATCCAATCCCAACCCTATACTGCGAGAATTAATTGCTCCTTGTGAACTCCCATTGATACAAATCAATTGGGAGAAGTCCCAGATAGTCTTGTTCGCAGAAGCTATTTCTCCCTACACGCTGGACTATCCCAAAGAATGGTGCACTACAGAGGTTAAATACCTGGGAATCACGATTACCAGAAACCTGCAGAATTAAGACAATGTAACTATGGCATAGCACTCACAAAACTAAAAAAATCCATTACAAGGTGGATGACCCTGCCCTTATCACAATAGGGTAGAATATCACTGATTAAAATGGTGGTACTTCCTAAGCTGTTCTACCTATTTATCAACAAACCAGAGATGCCCATTGCACCCCCTCCTTTTTGCACTAGCTATTGGACCCCTGGCAGCCAAGCTAAGACAACGTCATCTGCAGTGGACCCTCCGTTATCCTGTGATACATGTATTAGTTTACATGTACGCAGACAACATCACACTTTACATCAGGAATCCACAATCCAATCCCACCCCTATACTGCGAGAATTCATTGCTCCTTGTGAACTCCCAGCAATACACATCAATTGGGAGAAGTCCCAGATAGTCTCGCTCACAGAAGCTATTTCTCCCTACACGCTGGACTATCCCAAAGAATGGTGCACTACAGAGGTTAAATACCTGGGAATCACGATTACCAGAAACCTGCAGAGTTAATACAATATAACTATGGCATAGCGCTCCCAAAACTAAATGAATCCATTACAAGATGGATAACCCTGCCCTTATCACTGGAGGGTTGAATATCACTGATTAAAATGGTGGTACTTCCTAAGCTGTTCTACCCATTTATCAATAAACCATACAATCCCGGCTGAACCTTTTTTGCAGCTCTGATAGCGCAGCAAGCAGCCCAAACTGAAACAGAAAGTAATAACAAGACCTTTCTCGCAAGGAGGCTTTGAGGCTCAGGATTTAGAACTATACTATATGTGGACCCAAGCACATTTTGCGCCATACTGGTTCCACCCCCTTCCATATATGCCACACCGTGCGGTAGAGCATGGCTACATGGATCCGATTTCACTAACATGAGTGATTGCAGCTAAACCCAAACTACGAGATGTTGACCATACCACAGTGACATGCACCACAGCTGCATGGCGACACATAGCAGAGATACTAGACATAATGATGCTTTACTCACCCCTACTGCCTCTCACGGGTCACACAGAGCTACAGGTAACTCAGGAATTGGACTGCAGACAGCTATTACAAATGACCAAGATACACACATGGGTAGACCTCTACAAAGATGGCACCTTCCGGTCATGAGAAGATTTTTGGAGAGGCGAGGAAACCCACACAAATGAACATATTCCTATGTGTCAGATTACGACAAAGTGTCCAAGCAGTCACACCTGCCTTTTCACAAGAGCCCCCCACCCTGTTAGCATTACACACTCTGCCACAGTCCACAAAACCCATGCAAGCCGTCTCTCTCTTATATCATACTGTACAAGCATCCCTAATTCTGGGACAGTAGGTGTAGCGGGCACAGTCAGAGGCAGAATTAGGAATCAGTGTCCTAGACAAACATAGGGAATATTGTTATATGCAAACAGGGTGAATATCCGCTGTCAGACGATTGCAAATCATTCATTTTAAATTCATCCACCCCATATATTATACACCAGTTAAAATGCATAAATCTAAATTGCTAGACCATGATATATGTGACAGATGTGAGTGCGACCAAGTGGGTTGTTATTGTTATTGTCATTGTTAACTGGGACTTATATAGCTCCAAATCACCGTCAGGTCTCTAGGCGCTCAAGAAAGATGAAACAACAACAACTGAGTAGATGCCAAAAAGGAAAACATGTTTAGCAGCAGTATTTAAAGGTCGCAGAAAGCATCCCTAAACAGAAGAGTTTTTAGAGACTTCCTGAAGTACAAAAGATTTCCTTCTCTGCGAATTGGCTCCGGCGATTTGTTCCATAGCTGTAGAACCAGTACAGAGAAGGATCTACCTCCTTTTGTTGCCAATATGTATCGGGGGCAGGACAACAGCTGTGTGTTAGAGGACCTCAGTGTTCGTTTAGGGTTATAGACCTCAAGGCGTTCTTTAATATAGGCAGGTGAATGCCCGTAAATTACATTCTGGGCAATGCATGGACTTTTAAATTCCACCCTTTGTTTCATGGGGAGCCAATGCATCATACACAATAATGGGGAAGCATGGGTCCATCTAGGCAACCTGAAAATTAATCAAGCTGCATCATTCAATACTACTTGCAGTCGACTAGTCAGGGTTTTTGGTAGACCAAGATAAAGAACGTTCCCATAGTCCAGTCTTGAGATTATTGTGGCAGAAACAATTGTGCGAAGCATTGACGAGGAGAGAAAGGGAACCAGCTTATGCAGCTGTCTGATTAAGTTGGTACAAATTCCAACAACACAAGAAATCTGGCTGGCCATTGACAGCTCCTGATCAATCTTTATGCCGAGACTTTCGACATTGGGGCATGGTTTAGGGGAAAGGCCGAGTTCCTGAGGCCAAAACAGGTCACTCCAGGGTGAGACAGCAGTTGAGACCACCAGGACCTCTGTTTTTTCCGGGTTAATCTTCAACAAATTAGCTGTCATCCACCTCACTGTATGACGAAGAATATTTTGAGCAAGGGCCTGTGCGGATGCCGTATTATCAATACAAAGTAAAAACTGAGTATCGTCGACATAGTTAAAAATTCTACAGCCCATGCTAACCAGGGAGTCAATCAGGGGTTGCAGATATAGATTAAACAGAAGTGGGGACAGTGCAGAGCCCTGCGGGACTCCGCACTCAAGAGTACCCACATCAGATATCTGTTCCCCCAATTGAATCCTCTGAGTCCTGCCAGAGAGAAAAGATTTTAGCCACTGATGGGCTAAATCTTGTATCCCAAAAGAAGCCAGTCTGTCCAGAAGTAGGTTATGGCTGACAGTATTAAATGCCGCTGACAGATCTAAAAGTGTCAGGGCACTTGGTTTTTTACTGTCAGACATACCTCCGAGCTCATCCAGCACAGAGAGCATCACTAACTCGGTGCTGTGATGCGCACGAAACCCTGCTTGACGCTCCTGGAGAAGATGGTGTGACTCCAAGAATAGCGAGAGAGACTTCCGGACATGCTGCTCCAGGATCTTGGACAAAAATGGTGGCTGGGATATTGGCCTATAGTTTTTCAGCATAGCAGGGTCTGCCCCAGGCTTTTTTATCAGGGGCTTGACTCGTGCTTCTTTAAAACTGGAAGGTAAGTGTCCAGTGTCCAGTGAGTTATTAAGGAGGGAGATGATCTGATTTCCTAAGGTAGGAAGCGCCAGACGGAAAACACTGGGGGGGGCATGGGTCCTCTGGGGAACCTGACTTGGTTCGACTCACAAGTCCGCCAAGGATTATAGAGTCAATCTCTGGGAACTTGGAGATGGTACATTCTGGAGGGGTGACTTGAAAGGCTTGGAAGTCCTGCAGAGGGGGGTAACTGTTTTCAGTAGTCTTGATATCAGAGAGAATAGCTTCCACTTTATCCAGAAAGTAGCATTGAAAGGTGTTGCAATCTATCAGCGTTTCTGATTTTTCCACTTTCTTTCTCAATTCTGTTAGGATTTTCTACACCTTGCACCTTGCATGGAAATGTGTCAGGATCAATCAATATGTGCAGCAGGTGTTTAAGGCAATGACCCAAATGATAGATGGACCACTGCAGGCCTCCCCTAAAATAGCCCTACTAGGATACACTGAATGAATTGAAACAGCATATAGGAAATATGCAGCATTTAGATGTCTACTGGCTAGACACAGAGTAGCTAGTAGGTGGGTACAGGGGGTTTAAGGAATAGCTCCAAGAGTAAACATTTGGGCAAGCACAAACATTAACATATGGGGAACTACTCCCACCCACATCTAGGCCTATGGATATATAGGGCTCATTAAAAACATATATACTGGCTAACTCAATAGAGATATCTGTCCAACTGACGTAAAACCACTAAAAAGACGCTTGATACACTACATACATGAGCCAGAATGGACAAGCACCTCATAACGCAAATGCCAGAGCATATCAAGAGAAAACACATTGAAAACATACCGAACGGAGGGAAGTGAATTTGGGAAACATTTTAAAAAAAGGACTAAGGCCGGAAGAGTCAGAAGAAATTTGACGACGTATAGTTTATGATAGATCTGGATATACAAGAGTGTGTTTAATAGCATGCAATGTGGTATTTGTATGCCACACAAACTACTGCATGGACATTGTACTCATGGTTACTGTTATACTTGAAAACTGAATAAAAAGAAAAATAAGGCTGGATCTATGCATTTTCATAAGAATTAACAATTAGATGCACATAGGGAGCATCTAATATTTACTCTATATCGGCTTTAATGAGTGATGGCAGTAACTGATTTTCCAGA
Organism: Lissotriton vulgaris; assembly: GCF_964263255.1. NCBI lineage: Eukaryota > Metazoa > Chordata > Amphibia > Caudata > Salamandridae > Lissotriton > Lissotriton vulgaris. The sequence goes on along the minus strand of NC_141696.1, from coordinate 453,900,370 downwards.
CTGGATCTGATAAACAAAGGTGTAACAGTTCTAAACTGATCTTTGAGAGACTGATTCTAAACTGATCTTTAATCTATTGGCCGTGGCTGCGAGTTATGACCCTCACGGATTGTTCACAATCCTATAATAGTGCCTTCTTTAAGGTTCCAGGATCGCCAGTAACTTGTAAGTGATAATATTTGATATCCGATGACTAGCATTCCAGCTCAAGTAAGGCCGAACTCTAGCAGAAGCAGCGACTGACTTGTATTTAATGATACACTGTAAATTCGCCTGTAGGAATTACACTGTGGCTTGTCTAGTGTGAGTAATAGTTTCCCAGGATAACATGACTTCAGCACGGCCTTTGACACGGTCGACAGATGAAAGCTCTGGGCTGGGCCGAAGTCCCTGGAAGAGGATAGTGCACTTGTGACTTTTCTGCACGATTTGCACAAGGGGCTTAAGGCCTCCGTAAGGGCTGAATTTTAACAGTGATGCATCTTGTCTTATACATTAACCATCTGGAGTCCTACCTAGTGGAACAGTGTAAGGATGTCCATGAGGTGGATGATAGATATGCCCCAGCACTGCTATGTGCAGTTCTTACAGCGTGCATGGCTAATGGCCTTCAGCATTTGCTAGACCCGTTTACTTTATTTATGTATACCCTGGTCCAGAAAACCAATTTCACCAAATCATGTACTACGGTCCTCGGCCCGGCCAAAACCATATCTAAAAGCTATTTAACAAAGGTCATTAAATTGGCAGGAGTGATAAATTCTGTAAACTGGGCTTATTACTGAATACTAAACTGAACTGGCAATTTAAGCTTACTGCCCAGGCACAGTCCTTTACTAGACTATCATATTGCGTGGAGGAGTACTCTAGGCAGCTCGACTGGCCCGATATTAGAACAAATATTAATCCTAATAAAGCTAACGGACTCAGATGGTGAGTTTTGATCGCAAGATTTGGGGATACAAGAAATGTAATCTAGTGCAGGTGGAGGAAAATAAATTCCTGAGAAAGGTCCTGAGTTTGCCCCAAAGTGTCCCTATGGATATTGTTCATGAGGAACTGGGGTTGGCTATATTTCTGATTATATGCAAGCCTACCCATTAATAATATGGCTGTCACTTTGGATCAAGAAGGAATTCGAATTTAATAGAAGGATCTTAAGAGGTTGCCTTGGCCTGGACAATGGACTTCGCATTTCTTGGCAAAACTATATTAAATGTACCTTGAGAAACCATGGTAAACCTGCGTTATTCTCAGATCCACATACTATTACGAAAGCAGATATTCTTTGGGTCAAGCAATCCTTTTGATATAAATCTCAGGAAAAAAAGGCGATGTATGCGATGACTAAAGGTTGCATTGTGTACTGTTCAATGATCAACTCCCCAAAACTTATTGAACCATACTTGCAAGGCGAATCCTGACTTATTTTCTTCTTTACTTGTTTCCCAGCTATTAGTGGGGTGCCCTAAGTCTACTGAGCCTCCGTTTTTCACATGTGACCTTGCTGCTATGTATGATACCTTCAATTTTCAGACTCACCTACGGCCAATTTTTATATCTATTGGTTTTAAGTGGAGGAGTTTCATATGCATGAGATGATATGAGGAACCATTTGATTGCCTGGTCGGACTGTTCTTTGTTACATTTGTATCTCTGTTTTTATTTGTTTAATTGAAATTGAATAAAGTGATTGTTGATTGATTGACCATAGAAAGTATTAGGTAATAGTTTGTCACGCAAAACTCAAATTATTGCCTCTGCTGATGGATTGTGAAGCTCCTTTTTAAATTTGCAGAGAGCAGATATGACAGCTATGACTACAGATGCTCTTTTCTTTAGTTACTGTAGTTATGTACTTACAGTTATCAGAGAATATATATATATATATATGTATATTATATATATATATATTACATTGAAACATTTTTATAATTACTTACTTGCAAAGTAGAAGACTCATGATGTAAGAGTAACAACCTTACCATCGATATACTGACTCACAATATCTATGAGATACATTTCCCCTGCTGTACATTTTAAGGATATTGCAAGGATAGTGCAAGTTTACAGAGGAGTTCTATTACCATGGAGAGGGACAAGGCTGAATTATGAATTCATTTATAAGGTTATGGAAATCCGAAATGGCTAGGAACAATACATTGATCAGACCAGTCTGCAAAGACTGGGGACAGGCTCTCAATTAGAACTTTTCTGCATATGAGGAGGTAGAGGATAGAACCCTTCTGTGTAGGTGTAGAAAAGGATTGTAAAAGATTTCTGTTGAGCAGATGAAGGGATAATTATGATAAGCCGGAACAGGACTCATCACACCAGTTAAGGCTAAAGTAACCCAGGAAGATGTTTTAGAAATTGTTATTTGGCTTTTTTGCTACTAGTTCTGTGGGCTGTTTGACAGAGAGAAAATTAGGGTGATAGGTGATGTGAAAAATTGTAGGCTTTGGGTCTGCTGTCTTCATTTCATCAGAGAGACATTCTACCCAGAGAAGCTGAGCTGCCTTTTGGTATTTGCACAGAACTAAAGAAATGTGGCTAATTGCACTCCCTCTGCCTTATTTAACTTCCCAATCCTGGTGAACGATCGCATAGCCTTGAGGAATCAGGAGTCAGGTACTGATTGGGAGGAATCAAGAACCCAAGTTTCCATCAAGAATAGCAAGTCCAGGTAATGGGACTGAAGTAGATCCACAATGTTGATGCAGTATTGGACTGCAGAAGTGCAGTACGGAATTGGAAGTGGACTGATCAGTTCTCCTGAAGGAGTAAAGGCAATCAGGGCATGTTTAAAGTTTTGGGTTTTAAAGTGGGCTCTCCTGGGATGATAAGGGTTGACTCTATCTCTCTTAATGACTATAATATGGGTGGGTGCAACAGTAGTAGGACCTTGGAAAGTGCATACGTTATTTAACAAATTGAGGGCCAGATTTGAAACTTATTTATGCAGTGCCGCAGCCGCAAATGCTGCGCTGAGTCAAAAGGAGAGAGGAGAAGAGCGTAATATTTCCAAAGCACCGGCGCTGAAATGATCTGCTTTGTGCCACAGAGGCACCCTTGAGCCATAGTGCATGGGGGTTTCTCTGAGACTAGCATAGCTTTTGTACTGGGAGGGTACTCTTGTAGTACAAAATGCCATGCTTACACTAACTTTAACCCTTTTCCCTCTTTGTATGTGTGCTGTAAATTGCAGCACGCTTAAAAAGTTTGAAAAGGAAGGAGAAATGACAACATTTCTCCTTCCTTGTGCCTACTTTAAAAGGGAGCAATTTTCTGACGCTAAACACTGTATACTTTATTTAGTTAATAGTGTTTAACATAAGAAGCGTTTGGCCGTTGCATGGGAATGCCCATGCACCACTCATGGTACGGCCCCTGGTGCCAAGTTTCGCGTTACTTTCATGTTATTTCCAAACAAAACTGAAAAAAAAGAATATGTGCTGATGTTCATCAATTTTGTGACGCAAACACATTATACAACCTTAATAAATCTCCCCTGAGAGTATTGCTGATAGCCTCTGAGATAGCTTGCTGGGCAGAATATGGACAGCTCTCTTTGCTGTTAAGATTTTTGGGCTATGGTAGTGTTGTATCAGATTATCAATCGAGCTAATCTGGAACAAGGGGTTTTGCCTGAAAGGGGATCATGCGTGAGTGTTTTATAGGAGGCGTCGGAAGAAGACTGTAAACAACTGATAAGCCTGAATTCTAGGGTGTACAGTGAATTTTTCATAAGCAGGATGGATGAGGATAGAAATTTCACTTTACACAGAAAAGTGTTAAGTTTCTCATTAAGGGACTTCTGGTCTTCAGTGTACAGACTATAATTGGGGATGCAGGGGCATTCTGAATGACATTGTAGCAAGGGTGTGACGTCAGTAGAGAGGTGAGATGGGTATAAATGGGCAATAAAGATTTCACTTCAGAAATAACAGAGCAATCTATTTCGGTTACCGCTCTGAAAGTTTGATATAGTAGTATGTATGGGGTAAGGTAGTGGTGATGGTAGAGTTTATTTGAGAGGAATGTTGCTCTGTGGGAACAGTTTGCGAATGTGAGAGAGTAAGATATGAAATTAGGGGGTAAGAGTTAATACCTGAGGGAGAAATCACTTCAAAAAGGGATCTCTGAGTGTCATGCTCTGGCTAGGGTCTCTAACTTGCTGCTTTGAGTTTGAAGTGAGGAGGATAGTGTATATTCAGATGCCTTTCTTTGCTCTGGGGAACATTATGAGGAGAAGAGGATGTAGAAGATTGCGAGGTATACTAGATGGCAGGGAGGAAGTCAAAGGGGAGTTAATTATTCAAGATGAATTCAGAGGAGGGTGGGAGGAGTTGGAATTAGTCATTTAAGAGTGATGGAACATCTTAAATTGGTAGTCAAATTTTGCAAGGGCATCTTTAGTTGAATGAAACGGTAACTGACCATTCTTGAAGACCGGGATTGGCAGCGTGCATTCTTTCATGGCCTTTTTTCTTGAAGACCTTTGCAGCATTTTTGGAAAGGTTAGGTGAACAAATTATTTTATAGATGTTAGGACCAGCATTAGATATTTCTTTTGAGGAGGGGGATTGTTGGATTGTGCCATGGTATTAGGGTGCTCTAGAGAGAGATAAAGCAGGGTAACAAGAAAGGTACTGTTGTTTTAGCAAATTACAGCTGTCCGACATGAGGATTAAAATTCAAGAGGTGCTGTGAGTATCCTTAGTTGAATCTTAAGAGAAAGCAGTTCAGATAGAGCAATATTGCAGAGCCACAATTTATTATGACTATTCTTTTGGAAAAGACAGTGTTGTGCTTTCAGTCTTGTATGAATTATATTGCTGCTGTTGATCTTATTGAACTAATAGTACAACTTAATCACTTGAAGCTTTCTTAGTCAGAATATTTTTGTTGTTTCAGGCACACACCTTGGGGAGTTCTTTTCCTCTTTCCGCAAGGGGCTTCCGAAAATACCAATGACTGGAAATTATGGCAAGTGTCCTTTTTCTTTTACAGTGATCCTAGTCTGGTTTAGTCGCTCCTTTAGTAAGCTCCACTACAGAGTATTTGTTGATGTATATCCACCACTTTTTTTCTAACAGCTACTTTGATGTGCAATCTAGCATTTTTCCAATAAACTATTGCAGCAAGTATGGTTGCCCCTACAAAGTTTTGATTTATGGAGCTTTCTCCCTGGGATGATTTTCTGGGATGGGTAACATTTGGCCAACAAGTGGGGGAGTGGAAAAAGGTAACTAAAAGGGGAAGTGCTAAAATTAAGCCCTGATCAGATGAGTACCTCATGCAATGTGAGAGAGTGCTCCCTGTCTTACTCAGTTGGGCTCCAAACAACAGTCATCAGGAGAAAGGGTTCAGTCAATATGTGCAATTGGAGCAGGGTATGGGACTTCTAAGTGACTCAGTAGCAGAGAGTACTAAGCAAATAGGTCCTCTAGGAAGCTTGGGGTATTACTGTCAATAAGCCACAGAAAATCAAGAGGATATGGGAGCAGCTGCTATCCATTTGAGTCTCAGGACTTGCAGTGCAGTCTACAGGCAAGTGAGCCAGCTGTTGTTTGCCTTGCATATTGTGAATGAAAACCAATGTTGTGGTATTGTAAATTGTTAGACCTGACATCTTTTGGCGTGATTACCCCTATCTTTTTGCCTCTACCTCCTGTTTTTTTTTGATGCTGTGCTGGATTCGTTTTTGCTGGTTTAGATGCTTTGGACACTCTGCCACTGCTGATCAGTGCCAGAGTGTAAGTGCTCCCTATGTAAATTGTTATTCCGATTGGATATACATGTTTGGCATATTTGTATCACCATGAAGTCCCTAGTAAAGTGCACTGGGTGTGCCAGGGCTGGTGATGACAAATGCTACTAGTGGGCCTGCAGCACTGATTGTGCCACCCACAGGAGTAGCTCTAAAATGGTGTCTCAGGCCTGCCACTGCAGCGCCTATGGGCAGTTTAGAACTGCCATGTCCTCCTGGTCAGTGTCCCCACTGACCAGGCCTAACCCTTCCCTTTTCGTGCACCTCAGTCACCCCTATGGAAGGCCCAAGGTACCCCCCTGGGCAGGGTGCAGTGTATGTGAAAGGTAGAGCATGTACTAGTGCAGGTACCATGCTCTGGTAGTGAATTACAGCCATTTTCGTTTTTCACTATTGTAAGGCTATCTTGCTCCATAGGTTAACATGGGGGATGCTGGCTACAGTGGTTAACAGCATTTCTTCCCATAGGAACAAGATAGGACATAAGTATCTAGTATCCCTGAACTCAGAATTTAATAATACCTCTTTTAGGAAAGGTGGTTTTTAAATCCTGTGTTTGAGAACAGCACTTTTAGAAAGTTGCTGTTCTCTTGTCTGACCCTTCTGTGTGCCTGAGACTGTTTGTGTATTGACTGTCTGGTTTGTGAGTGACAGGGGCCGGGGAATCCCCCCAGAGGCTGGATGAGTCAGCACTAGGCTGAGTGGAGCAATTGCTACCTGAGTGGTGGGAGGAGCTAGCACCTGGGCTGAATAGGGCTGTGCCTGCCTGCCACAATGCTGGCTCCACCTCCTGCTGGGCGGCTGAGGACCCTGCCCCTCACTCTGAAAGGAAAGATGCAGCCAGCAAAACAAAGTACTCAGGATCCACCCAGAACTGGTTCAGACCGGGCTCAGGGCCCACATGCACAGAGAGAACAAAGACTTCAGGGGTATAAGTACAGGACCCCTGACATCAGAAAATTAGATCATCCTGGAAATCAAGAAGGAACCTCTGCCAAGGAGAAAGCTGACTCTGAAGAAGGAAGACTGTCCTGCTGTTGCTCTGCTGGACTGACCTGCTGTTGCTTTGCTGCCAAGGAGAGGGGAAGGACTTTGCTGTGAGCTGTGTCCCCTGTCTTGAAGGAATCTCCAAGGGCCTGAGAAGAGCTGGCTCCCTGTTTGGAAGTCCCAGGAACAAAAGGACTTCACCCCCAGTCTCCCTGAACTCTGCTGAGAGAGTTCTGTCCTTCCTAGAGTGCTTGATCCAGTTGTGGGGCCTCTGGAAGTTGAACCTGAGCTGGGAAGCTTGAGACTAAGCTGAGACTAACTTGTGAAGCTGAAAAGTGTCGCATCGCTCGCTTGCGGAGCGCATCCCCGACAGTGCGAGAAGTTTCCCGCCGCTACGAAGGTCGAGATCGGCGCAGCGCCTGACATCGCTGCCGGAGCCGTCGCACCCTTCGTTTGCGGGACGCACCAGACCGGTGCGGGAGAATCGAACATCGCTGCGAGTGTCGTCGCAGAGCCTGTCGTCGCTGGGTGAGATCGCCGCACCGCTTGCTTGCGGACCGCATCACGTCGCTGCGAGCATCGTCGCAGAACCATCGCATCGAGGAGCTGCGAGAGAGAGGATCACCGCTGGACCGTGCAGCGTCGCCCCGGAGATCGTTGCAGCCCCTACGAGATCATCGCATCGTGCCTTTGCGAGAACAGACTTCCCACGGAACCTACGCACCGGAATCCACGCAAGCTGCTTTCCTCCCCTTACAGATCGGATTCGTCGCCGCACGCCCGCTGCTGCAGCGGGGCTGTCGCATCGCCTCCCCAGGGTCTCAGGAGTAACGCATCGCTTGTTTCCACCGCACCAGCTTCCTGCTTGTGGAACTTTGTTGCATCTAAAAGGTACTGTGAGTAAACGTGACGCAACTGTGAACTTTTCACGCATCTGTGGATTATTTTAACGCAACTTAAAGAACTTTGATTACAACCTGAAGAACTCTTTTGAAACCATATCCTTGAACTGTGTATGTTGGATTTTTGCCGTTTTGGTCTTGTGTAGTTTAGAATAAATATCTTTATTTTCCTAAACTGTTGTGGAATCAGTCTGTGGTGTTTTCACTGTGTTACTGTGAGTGTTGGTACAAATACTTAACGCATTGCCTCTGGTTAGCCTAGACTGCTCAGGCCAAGCTACCTTGAGGGCGAGCAGGGGTTATCTGAGAGGGTTATCTCCTTGTCCTGACTAGAAGTAAGGGTCCCTATTTGGACAGTGGTGCCTACCTCTGCCAACTAGAGACTCCCAGTTCTAACATAAATGTTCTAGTAGCTGGGTGGGCGGAGTTAGTGGGCTGAGGGAAGAGGAGGATCCAGGGGATGGGCTAGTCAGTTAGAGTAGGGACGGGGCCCTGAGAGCACAGGTTGAATAAAGCTCTTAGATACATAAAGAATTAGTCTGTTGTTATTACGAGGAAGACACGACAACTGGCGACGAGGGTGGGATGCACAGCTTGCTGGCCCTGAACCCGCAAATGACATTCGGTCCCATTCCTAGAAATTGGCAAGGAAGTCGCTGCTGTGACGCAAGTGCCCCAAGAAGAATTGCCGCCCAGAGAAGAGAGACCAGCAGTTCGTATCTGTTCCGTGATCGGGAGATCGCGTAGAGCCCCAGCGAAGAAGCGCAGTCGAGCATTGGTGAAGTTTTGAATTTGGCGCTGGTCCGCGCCTGAAGCGGTGAGAAGCTAAGAGGCCTGGCGTGGTGTGAGGCCTACTGACAAGCTCTGAAGTCACCCAGTACCACTGTGCTACGAAATTGTAAGAAGTGTGAGATCAGGATGATTGCGTGGAAAAGTACTGAACAGATGAGATAACCCGCCACGAGAGAACCTCAACCCCAAAAGCGTGCAAAGTGGCATGCACGCGAAAAGCCAAAGTTTGAATTGCGGCCCAAGCGTACCTGGTGAAGCGGAGTGGCCGGCGAGAGACAAGCGGACAATTGGAGAGATCGTTGTGCCAGCAGTGTGGTGGCGGCCGGTGAGTGCTTGTTGCAACGCCTCGTGCGAGTGAAGAGTGCATGTCGTCGGACATCGCAGAGTGAAAGCCATCAGTAAAGCGGCCATTTTGAAGTCAGGAAAGACGGGAAGGACCTCCTTGGTCAATAGTGAAGCGGCCATCTTGGAGTCAGGCATCAGTGCGCGTCATTCAGTTAAAGAAATTTGAGCACAGTAATGATCGAATAACGGACTGTACCAAGAGCGCATCACCCCGAGAGACAAGACAAAGAAGGACACAAGTGTTTGCAGTGTTGCACAGAATTGCAGACCTAAAGTGTCACGAGTACAGTGTACCGTCGAGTCACATGAATGAGGTGACCCTGTTACATGAAGACAAGCCTGAGACATTCCAAGCCACACAGTAATGAACTGATGAAAACATGAATAACATGAGATGATTGCTCAGCGTGAATAAGGGCATCACTTGAAACTGTGAACAGTGACTCACATGACTGCCCAGAGGCAGCGACAGAGTTCTTGAACAAGCACAAGACAATCCAAATGACCACACGTGGTCAAGAGAGATAGAGTGTTACAGGAAACAGGAACATTCAATAAATCATTCATCATGTCAACGCACAACTCACCACAAAGAGAAGCCTAGCCAATCCTGGTGGGCATGACCCACCTGAGGCCCCCAGAGCCATTGACTCTGATAGCTGGTGGAAGCATGGGTCCACGGTGGCAGGAGTGGGTTGAAGAGTTCGAGGACTACATCAAAGGGTCCAAGGTGACGGCGGATGAAGATCAGTTGGTTGCATTGCGTAATTTAGTTGGAAAGGACATTAGCAAAGTGATAAAAGAACTTCCCCCGGCTGAAACCGGGACATATGTCAAGTTTTGAGAGGCCCTAAACAAAAAGTTCCTGCACAAGCGTAATGTTATTTACGAGAGATATATGTTTCACCAGGCTCGTCAGGACCCAGAAGAGCTGATGAGCACGTACATAACACAACTTCGTCGGTTATCCCGATACTGCGACTTTGACACATTTTCCACTGAAGATGCCATACGGCTTCGAATCATTGACAGGTGTAAGTCTGAAGCACTTAGACGGAAGCTGCTAAAGAAAAGTCACAATCTTGACGAAATCGAAGAGATGACAAGAGTGCACGATCAGGTCGAGGAGCACGCCAAGAAAATGGAGTCAGGGCGTGTAGGAAAAAGAGAACAGGCCAACCGGGTTCAGAATGTCCGATCCCGCCGGCGTTCCAGCGAAAGGCCCAGAAGAACCAGGCCATCCTCGCGGCATCATGAAATCAGTTGGCACGACCAAAGGGTGGATCGTGCCAAGAAATGCTATAGATGTGGCTATAACGTTCCACATACAGAGGCCTGCCCGGCGATGGACCAGCTGTGTCGGAAGTGTGGGCGCCAGAATCATTTTGAAGCGTTGTGTGGAGATCACCGACGTGAACAGGAAGGTGATGCCGCACGAGCGTCCCGGCCGGGCGCTCGGCGTCATCATGCGCGAGCAGTGCAAGATCGCACCAAATCCTTGTCCGGATCATCAAACTCCAGCAGGGAGTCGAGACGATCTCAGTGGACCCGCAGACCGTCATCACGAGAGTCCCGGTCAGGATCCAGAGAACCTGAATACACGGATGAATACATGAGCATGGTGACTGACCGAGATCAGTTAAAGAAGTATCCCCGCCTTGACATCTGGGTAGGGAGTCACGCCGCCAAATTTGTGTTAGATAGCGGAGCGTCATTAAACTATATACCAGTAAATGAATACAATAAAATGAAAGCATCACCGAAGTTAAGCCCCGCTTACGTCCGGGTGTACCCTTGGATGGCAAAAGAGCCGCTCACCTGTCTTGGAAAGTTTTCCACGACACTTCAATACAAAGCAATGTCAATACCAGCTGTCATTCATGTTATCAGGGTCCAGAGGCGGACTGTCTCCTCGGCCTGCCTACTGCCGAGCCCCTTCGGCTGGTAGAAATTCTGTATAGAGGTGGTGATGACCCAGACATAGTGTAGCAATTCCCAAAGCTATTCTCGGGTCTCGGAAGGATGAACCAGTTTCAGATTAAACTTCGCATAGATGTACAAATCTGCCCTGTGGCTCAACAACCCCGAAGGGTGCCCGGGCATCTCCAACAAGCTGTCGAAAAGGAGATACAAGAACTATTGAAAGATGACATTATTGAGCGAGCACGTGGTCCTGTCCCCTGGATGTCACCAGTTCTTATCGTCCCCAGGAAAGGGACGCCCACAAGAGTACACCTGTGTGTGGATATGAGAGCGCCCGGTATGGCCCTTGGCGAGGAGCGCCCTGTAGGGCCCCATCTGAGTGACATGAGATGGGCACTAAATAATGCTTAAGTGTTTTCCAGACTTGACCTCAACCGTGGGTTTTCCCAGCTAACACTACACGACAAGTGGCGATACATCACAACTTTTGTCACACACATGGGACTATTCCGTTACAAACGATTGAGTGAAGACATCCCTGCAGCAGCAGAAATACTGCAGGAAGTGATTGGCAAAGTCATTCAGCATATACCCACTACTCTGAACAACAAAGATAGCATACTAGTATATGGGTCCAGCATACAAGAACATGACAAGGCACTGGATAGAGTATGTCACGCTCTGTTGGAAGCTAACTTAACGCTAAACAAAGAAAAATGTGAGTTTCATTGTTCCACCCTCAATTCTCCGGGCACATTCTGTCAGAGGCTACAACAAAGGGTGCCAGTGACAAGGTGGTTATGGCCGATGACTTTTATGCAACTACCCTTCAACCCCGGGAGTCAGCCGACACTGGTGATCATGTGCCACTTTCTCTGCTTTCATCTCCTGCCACTGATTTAGCAGCAGCGGTAGAATACTATCATCGTGTGGTAGATCAAGTCAAGTCACGGGCAGTTCCCCTGGAGGATGTTCGGCAAGCCACCAGAGATGATGCTGTTTTCAAAAAAATCTTATACTGTCTACAAAACAACCGGTGGAGAGACATTAACAAAAAAGGGGAGAATGATCCACAACTTCGGCAGGAACTGCAAGTGTTCCAAAACATTCGGAGGGAATTGTCTGTCACCCTTGACGGGCTTCTGTTAAGGGACCAAAGGATTATCATTCCCAGTAAATTACGTCAGAGAATCATCAATTTAAGTGCACACCAGTCATCGTGGCATGGGGGCCACCCAGAGAACTGTGAGAGAATGGGTCTGGTTTCCCTCACTCGATCACATGGTTGAACTAGCACTGCAGGATTGCCATCAATGCAAAGTAGTCAACGCTGGAGGTCCACACCAGCCTCTGCCAAAGGCTGGACTACCTCAAGAGGTGTGGCAAGAATTAGTCATAGACTTTCATAGCCCATTACCTTCGGGCCTGTATGTCCTCGTGGTGATGGACGAACTTTCCAGATTCCCAGTTGCTTAGCTTGTCTCCTCCCAAAGTGTGCCCCAGTCCTGAGAGACGCCCTCGCTACAACAGTTGAGCCATGCAATGGTGAATGCAGTGAGAGTTCTTTTCTGAACATTAACCCTATTCATATGGACACCCAGTCTGAGAGTGAGATTGCCGGTGGAGACTGCTCCCAACGGCCCCGACGAGCTGTTCATCGGCCTAAACGACTAATTGAGGAACTGTGAATTAACTTGTTATTCCGTTTTGTCAAGAAAGGGGGAGATGTGGTATTGTATTCTAGTAGCTGGGTGGGAGAGTTAGTGGGCTGGGGGAAGAGGAGGATCCAGGGGATGGGCTAGCCAGTTAGAGTAGGGACGGGGACCTGAGAGCACATGTTGAATAAAGCTCTTAGATACATAAAGAAGTAGTCTGTCGTTATTACGAGGAAGACACAACAAATGTGTGGGACTTAAATTAGCATGGACCTTCACTTATAGTAGTTTGGGCCAGAGGAGCTTGATAGGAACCTTCTCGGCCATCAGAATTTTGCTAAGTTTTTCTGCACCTGAAGTAAGATTTAGCTGCAATGCTCCTGTAATACTTATCTCTGTCTTCGACTAGAACCTTTGACATAACTAAGCAGCAGTTGCAGTGTCTTCATAGCTGTGTATCTCAAATGATTTGGTGATACCTCCTGTTTCAGTGTGTCCATTCTCAGAATTCATGATCAAAGGTCAGGGGAGAAGGACCTGACTCTCAGAGCTCTACTTGGTATGAGTAGGAAGAAAGGCTCAACTCCAGACTGTGAGTAAATACTCTACATTCAGGCTGGCACTTCTAAATTTTACTTTTAAATAGTTGATCAACTTTTGTGTTCCTGCACCCTGAGATAGTCAATGTTATTCGTGACAGTACATGCATTGCTCTGAAAGTGATAATTTCAGTCACACAATGGCTAATTTGCATTTGATTCATAACCACGTGTTATTTGAAGTTTTTAACATTAACCACTTGGGATTCAAAAGGATTTGGCAGTATGGTAAAACCATAAGTGCACAACAAATGGAATGATTAGCTTGCTTTTAGTAAGATCCATATTGGATGTTTGCATTTCTTCAATAACATTAAAAGAACACTTAAAGGACTAGCTCTATTTATAAAGGAAGAACATGGTGCCGGTCTACATAAATCAGCAGAATATATAAAGCTCTACATCCAAGAAGGCACCCTCAAAGGGAAGGAAAGAAGTTAAGATTAACATTATACAGGTATGTTGGTCTAATATTGCACTCCCATGGAGTAGTTCTGTAAGGGGTTAAAGGGGTAAGGGTAGAGAGAGTGGGTAAATGACGTGGGAGAAATTTGATTTTACCTTCCATGGGATCATGAGAAGTGTAGGCATACAAAGGTATAGAAATGATCAGTTAGTCATTGGGGCAGCCTGTGTGTTAATAGATTATGTTAGGCAGATAAACCATTTTACACATGCCTGTTAACAATTGAGCTAGAGATTATAATTTGCAAATAGGATCTACTAGTGGTGTAGGGAGGGTGCCTGGGGTGCTAATACAAGCAAAGGAATTCCCTCACCCCCAGGAGCGTTAGGAGAAAACTCCTATAAAAGGGGCTCAGAGTATACCCTTACACCCCCTGTGCATCAGCACCTACTGCACTATTAATATCGGTACACTTGGGATTTACTTTGCCTCTAATGTAGGCACTATATTTCTGACATATTGTACATACAACTTCAGAACTCACAGGTTTTCTCTTTCCATGTGTGAGTAACTGAGTGCAGGGGCATAATACAGGGCTCAACACATGCTGAGGTGCTGTGGGCCCCAGGCTTCTGGGAGGGCAGACACCTGTCGTCTTTGCCCTGCACCACCAGCATTTATTTAAAATGGTGCCAGGCAAACGCTCCCATTTATCTATGATATTCGTCTGTTGTGTCCATTATTGTTATTATTTATATATTTTTTTCAGCCTGAAAACTACTGCCATGATGTGGACTGTACTCGTGGGGCTGTGTTTAGCTGGTTCCATTGGTAAGTGAAACTTCAAGCAAAGTTGAGTGAGCAGTGCACATCTGCAGAATTCACTTTTTCAGTCGGAGGATAATTTGCTGAATCCTACTAATGCTATGAGATTCAGTCAGAAGTATAGCGTAAAAAAAAGTCAGAAAGAGTGTAGAAGGACAACTCCCAGCCTCCACAATGATCTAATTCAGTGATTCTTAACCGGTTGTCAGCGGACCTAGGGGGTCTGCTACACCTACTCTGGGATCCGCAACTGTTTCCAAAATGTAATATTATTACTAAATTAATAAAATATATATACAATAAAAGAAAAATTCAAAGTTGAAAGTTTTAAAATACTACATTAAGGAGATGAAATTTGAAACTGGAAGTTAAAAATTAAGAGCCAGATGTCCTCGTGTTGCCATTGTATACTGCAAGGTGGCGTAAGGCAATGCAACGGTTTAAGTTAGATTTACTAAGCCATACAGAACCACCTTGTGTGGCTTAGTGAATGTGGAGTAATGTAACACAGCAAAAGTGGCTCCCTTTCATTACTCAGCATTGGGGAGGCGTGCCATGGGTGAAGTGTGCATGTTTATCACAAAGCTGCTCATGGATTTTGCCATATTCCCAGATTTACTAAGACTAGTAAGACTGGAAATGCCTCAAAATGCTAGGCCTTCTCAACAGAGGCCTAGCTAGGGGAAATATCTTTATTTTTCCCCATTCCTTCCTGTGTCTGTGTGCTTCACTCTGCAGCACATGTAGAAAGATGAAAATGCCTCTGAGGGTAGTTTTTTTGTAGGAGGGGTCCATTCTTGCACAAAACAAACTTGCTTGTAATGTAGGGAATCTTGCACCATGGCACAAGGGTGCCTGTGCCTGTGCTACAATGCGTGTGCTAACGCAGAGAGGCAGCAGGAAAGCGCTGCTTCTTAATTGATATGGCACATTCCTGCTCTCTCCATTTGTTTGCAGCACAGCAAGTTGTTTTGCTGTACTGCACTGCGTCAAATCTTAGTAAATCTGGGCCTAAGTTAGTAACCTTATCTTGATTTGCGGTAGCAATGCAAATGCAGCAAATTGGTTCCAGTATGGACAACTGGTCGCTTCTATTGAAGAATTAATGGTATGCATGGACAAAAAGACAACACAGGCTAGGAATAAAAAGTACCAAGTGCAAGGCCACAGTCACTTCATCTTTTAGAATCATACACACATTTTGAAAATCTCCACATTCCCAATAAGATGAAAATACCATTTTGATTTTCGCATAGTTTTTTGTTGGTGAACTAAATAAAATACTTCGTAATTTGTGCATTTGTTTGAGGCATAACAGTTTCTGTATTTTAGTGTATTATTTTGAGACTCAAATCGTGGAAATTGCTAAGGCTTCCAATAGTGAGTCAGTGAGGGTCCACAGATGTCCCAAAGTTAAGAACCACTGTTCTAATTGGTATTGCCAAGACCTGGAACCACCTCTCTCTCAGCATCAGACATACCCCCACACCGCAGGTCTTCAGGAAGAGCCTCAAGACCTGGCTCTTTGGATGAGACGAAGCTGCGCGTATCCCCACTCCCCAGCGCCTTGAGACCCCTGTGGGTGAGTAGTGCTCTCCACAAATCCCTGATTGATATTTGAAGGAGCAGCAATGTAGTCATAATGTTATGTTAAGCTTATCAAACATAATCTGCTCTAAAACATTATGCATTCATCTATTTTTGTACTGGGAATTATCAAATAACATATTTGGAATTCTACCAAACACCTGAATAAAGTATTTAGCTGAAGCCTGAGTCAAATAGTTGGTTTAATAAATAAAATTTAAAACCAGATCAGCGCCATTCTAAAAAAATTAAGCAACTCTAGAGATTCCTTGTATCTTTTGCCTAGGTTTTCGTACAAACATGAAAGCCAAAAACACACTTTTCCCAAATAAGTTTGATTTAGGTTTTCTTGAACATTTCGTAACCATTGCTTTTTACTGCGGGTTTTCTGCCAGCTCAGAAGAATTATAAAGTATAACTCTAAAAAAAGAAGATATAAGGGTATACATTTGTTTATCTCACCCTTCTCGGGCACAGCCCAGTACGCTCCTACCCTCCTGTTTTCATTTTGCATGAATTTTAGCCGGTCGCACAGTAGATACCTATCACCAAACCTATTTGTTGTTGCCAGTTTACATCATTTGCTATTTTTTGGCCACTTGGCAAAAGTTTTGGCTGCATACCATTCATCATGTGGCTAAAAAATATATATTACAAAGACGTAAACGCCCATCTGCAGTTGCCACCACGCTTCATAGAAAATGCCATTTATGTACCCTCCTCCCCCACTCCCTACCCCTTTGAACAATTTGCCCCAAACCTAACAAAAAATGTATTCAAAATACAAATCTTGAGTCTGTCAAAAGTCATGGAGGGGAGAAGGAGAGAATTACTTTTTGCATAGGGAATGTCTACCAATCACAGAAATGTGTGATGAGGAAGGTTTTAAAAGGAACTGCCCATTCAGCGGACCTGATACATGTCCCTTGCCAGAACCACGTCCCTACATTTTATAAGACACACTGGTCGGGTAAGTGTGACTTATCCAAGGGAATTTACTGCACCCTTTGTTTCACCCCAGATAATCAGATTTTCATCACCACTTGCACTTTCAAAGCCAACCATTCCAAACATAAATGTATAAGTAAAGTAAAAAAAGACTCCTTATTGAATGTGTATGAGACCAAAACCCAATCATCATGTTTGTTTGATATATAATGTACGTTAGGTATGTACTATTGCATGAGTGCAAGCATATATGGTTCTGGATATAGGGCATGGTGAGTGTATGGTAGGGCTGAGTGATTAACTAATCTTGTTATTGGTTTATCTTCCTCTTGCATCATCGCTTGCAAAAGGTTCAAGTGTAATGTGAATGAGAGACAGAATACGTTTATGGATTAGTGTCTACTTACTACAGATGTAATATATGGTATTTTATACTTTGTATGTTGGTAAAATATGCCTGTAAATGTATAATGTTGAAAATACTATATGGTGGGTATATATAGTTATGTATTAAGTTCTGATATTTCTGTCTCCAGATTTTTATAACATTATATTTTGTCAAAAATCAACATTTCATGTAGGTAACTGGAGGATCACATATGGTTCCCTGACGTAACATCTCCTTGTCCATATATAGAAATGGTATCCCAATCACAAAATATCTTGCAACCTGTCAACTGTGGCTTGTGGACACCTATCCTAAAAGGGCTTTTTCTTTTTTTTTCCAATGTTAATTACCTTTATTTACAAACTCTTCACCAACTCCATACAGGAGGAAGTAATCTAAAAAAAATCAATGGCACACAAGTGTTTACTCAAACGAGTATCAAAATTAAAATACATTGGAAGCGTTTTGATAGGCTATCAGGTTATCAGCCGCGCAATGTAAATCCCGACTGGCTGATTGATTGATTGGAGGCAGTTTTCGTAAAGATAAGTTGCAGTATACACATATACATTTTTTCAAACAACTTTATTGGCAATTTAATATTACATATGGAACATTATAAGGAATAGTCCATACAGTATCTTACTCAAAGGGTATATTCAAAGCTGACATTAGCCCATTCCATATACTATCCAGTATAATACACAGTTATATGACAAAGCATTTTTTACACTATTCCTCAAACCCACTCCCTGTTCTGAATCTCTGTTCTACTTATCTCCATATAATTTTCATATCAGACAATATAATCCTTTAACTCCACCCTCCCCCTATTGGACATCTGCATTACCTCTTATGTCAATGTGGTCTCCGGTCTGTCCAGCTCAATTTCGTATGTGAGTCTTATATGGTTCCGTGTCTCTACAGTCCTTATCTCTATCTACACGTCGGGGAACCTGAAGTTAGCAATCAATGCTGACCATGCTCTGATATCATCTTCTAGTTTGTGGTCTCTATGGACTTGCTTCATTCCTACTTTTTCTGCCGTTGACCACTCACACATATCCTTAACCAACCTTTTTAAACCCTTTGGGTGTGCCAACTTCAGCCATTCAATCGCAATTCGTCTTTTTGCTATTATTAACCCCAGCCACACACATTTCCGACTCAGCTTCCTATTTTTGGATGTGGGGAGAATTTCTAGTAGTACTGTCTGTATCTCTCTGGGGATCTCCCGTCCTATGGCTACCCGTACTTTCTGCAATACCTCCTCCCAAAATTTTACCATCAGCAGGCATGACCACACCGCATGCAGGAAGTCAGTCTTTGCTTCCCTGCATTGGGGGCACGCACTGGATTCTTCTGGATGTATGTCGCTCAGTACTTTGGGAGTGCGGTAAGCTTGATGTACCAAATTATAATGGATTAGTTTAAATTGATAGGTTAGAGCTCCCCAATTTTGCCCCTTCATGTACTCTGACCCACTATTTCGCCGTCATATGTTCTCCTGTTGCCTCCTCCTATCTTGCCTGAATGGGGAGTGGTTTCCATGGTGGGTCAATCCATATTGCCTGGTATTGTTGATTTATCATATGTCACCCTTGGGCCATGTACAGCGTTACTTGCAATGCTCTAGTTATGGGGGAGCTCAACTGGGAATGACGGCCATAGCTCGCTGGCCACACCGGACATCTTTGCATATTGCAAAAACTGGCCTCTGTCCAAATCAAAGGTGGCCTCCACATCTTCCCTTGTCACAAACTGGCCATTATGGTACAAATCTCCCTTCGACAGGCATCCCCGTCCTTCCATTTGTGAACTGACATAGATTCAGTGTTCTTTGCACATGGTGGTATTACCCACAAAGGTGCAAGCAGTGCATATGGTGCATGTCTGACCACCTTTCTTACTGTGGTTTCCCCCACCTCAGCAAGGTGATGGATAATGTAAGGAGAGTCCCTGGGGACCCCTTTACCTCACATTAATATTTCCTGCAGGGGGTAAGGCTTGAGGCATCAAGATGGTGGTCACACTCTAAGAGTGCTCCAGATTCCTCCGTCATCTACCTCGCATCCCGCTGTCTGCGGCTGTCATCCGTGCTCCATACCTGCTCGCAAGGATCCCCTGGAGGGCACATGTTGCTCCGGTGCACCCGGACCGTAGATTCCAGGCTTCAGGGGCCTTACTGGGATCTGGCCTACAGGAGGCCACGGGGCCACAACATGGCAGACTCCACCAAGCTCCACAGGTGACCGCAGGGCATTCTGCTGGGAGGTGCTGGTTGGCGTTTCACCTTGAGAACTGTGGGACTCGACAGGACGTGGTACCTGGCACCTAAGATCTGCTCTGGCCATCCGCTGACCTGCTTGCTGCTGCTACGACTCTTCCTCGCTGGTTGCACACCCAAGATGGCGGCCTCCGGCGCACGCTGACGGTGATCTGAGGGGCTCTGCCCAACCTGAGGCTCTGCACGCAAATACTCTGGCCCGTGGAAGGCGCCCGTGGTACGGGTGGCAACAGGCTGCAGTGCAGCATTACCGGAGCTGAATCTCTGCGCAGACTCCAGCCACTGCAACCGGCACTGAGCCTGGGGACGAAAGACTATCAAGTGAGTGGGGATGGGTCCGGGATCAGCTGCTGAGTCGGGCAGCTGGGTGGGCAGGAGGTTATGCAAGGCCTCTCGGGCCTCCCCCTTCTGTGTTACCTCTGGTGTTGTGGTGTTCCTAGGCCCATCCAGACCGTGGCTCATGAACCTGCCCTGTGTCTGGAGCCCTGCCAAATCGGGTGTGGTGAGCTTGCTTAACGGTGGGTGTTGGTGCCATTCGGCTTCACAATCGGCAGGAGGGGGACCCCCGGGTGAAACCCGCCGTCTTCCTTTTGCCCTTGACCTGAGATTCCTCCGTTCCCTACACTGGGTGTGCGGGGGCTGGGAAGTCCATGCTGAAGAGAAACGGGCCCTGCCAGGGCCGGCAACCAACATCTAGGCCAAGAAGACGTATTCCCCAAGACCCTGCCCTGGATTCATGGCTGCTGGGTCCCCATTTGCCCTCCTTTGGCCACCACTTCAGGCGGCAGTGTAGAGTTCGGCCGGTGCACCCCTGGTACCTCCCTATTTTCTGCAGTCACCTCTCTTGGGTGCACTCCCTTTGACCACCAGCACATCTTACCGAGGGGTGCCGCCCTAGTCTGGGTCACCCCTGCGCCCTGTCGCATCCGACTGGTGGGCTGAGGCTGTGGCTGTAGGCCCTCTGTGCTATCAATGGTGGTAACTGGTAGGGGACACTAACCTCTCGGGTGGAGGGTGAGGTCGGCTGCCTTGGTCGGACAGCGGGAGATCCCAGGATCGGTCCCCCCTCCATCCCGTGCCTTGGAGAAGTCGCCCACAGACAGTGCAAGCCTCATAGCCCTGGCCTTCAGGAGGGCCTCATCGTGCCTCTACCCAACACTGGAACCATAATGGTGGGCACCTGTCGCCACTGTCCTTGAGCCTGAATTTTACCTCCCACATTGGAGGGCTTTGCCGGCAACTAGAGTGCCTGACATCAAAGCCATCTGCCCCCTGTGGAGTGGCTTCCAATCCTGCCTTGTGGCCTTCAACCCGGGTGTGGTCGCACACTCCTCTTCGGGGCATCTGACTGTCTTTGGTCTCATCCTCCTGGCTCCAAGAGTTCGAACTAGTGTGCATTCCAATGCTGACCATGGGGAGAGATAAGGCCTCTAAATCTGTGACCACCCCTACACAAGCAAAGATCGATCGGTTCACCACATCTGAACATGACCCCTCTGGGCAGATGGATGGAGTCCTCCCCTTCCGGGCAAAGACCTGGCAACCATCTTACAGGCGATCAGCGTCTCCCAGGCTTCGATGGAAGGGAAGATCGGGGAAGTCAAGATGGACATACCCCTCCTCCTGCAGGACCTCTTCAACCCCGCAGCTTGTATAACGGAGGCTGAATCCTGCATCTCAGTGGCGGAGGATGATATCCTTCAACTGAAAGAACGAGTGCCTCCTCCATGCTCACAGACCAAGGAACTGCATTTACGGGCCAAAGATGCGGAGAACCGGGCACGCCGGGCCCACCACAACAACCTCTGCCTAGTGGGGTTTCCTGAGGGGGTCGAGATGAACCAGGTAGCCACCTCCGTGGAGACCTGGTTAAATCACGAATGCCCTTAGAAGCCCTTTTGGCATGGTTGGTGGTGGAGAGATCGCATTGATCTCTCGCACCGAAGCACCTGTCGGGGCTCCACCTTGCCCTATTATACAGAAAGTCCTTAACTTCAAGGACCGAGATGCTATATTGCGCAAGGCACACTCCCAGGGACGTCTCAAGTTCCAAAACCATACTATATGATTTTCCCGGATTACACTAAAGAAGTGTAAGAACAACATCGCTCCTACACGGATGTTGAAAGGTAAATGCGATCCTTGGGTCTGAAATACGAGCTTCAGTTCCTCGCACGCCTTCATGACATTTTTCAAGGAAAGTGCACTTCTTTGACTCGCCCCAGGCATCCTGGACCTGGCTTATGGAGGAACGTCCTCTCCTGCAGTGGCAAAACTTGTCCCCCAGGCCATCTGGCTCTTAGTCCACAAGGCCTCAGTCGCCAGGGCACCAGCGCCGACAGCGCACACAATCTTGCAGGAGGCACCAGTCCCAGGTAGCGGCTTCCAGATCAGTGAGCCTGGTTGCCCACAGAACCCAAGACTCTTCAAGGCCCTTAGGCTCTCCTCCCCGCCTCAGGCACCCTTCATCTGGCATACCATCCCTGGCTCCTCCGTTACCAGCTCAACAAGGCTCAACAAGGGTGGATGCAAACCTTCCCCGCAGCCCAACTCTCTGAGAAGTCATGGGGCGCTGCCTAAGTGCAGTTTCTGCGGGACCACGTTCCGCCCCCCCCTCCCCCGGAGCGTGGAGCAATGGCAGACTTCTGTTCCGATTCACTGTACTTCTGCCGAGACATTGCACATCCGTCTACATGGAGGGGTCCTACACGCAACTCAACCCGAGCATTTTAGTTTGGTTCTTGTTCCATTAAGTATAGGTTAAGGGGAGGGGGTGAGAGGAGGGACCGAGATAGTTTTTCCCATTGTTGTTGTTTTTTATTGTTTAGTTGTATCAAACATCACAAGACATTTTCTGATAATCTCTCATGGGGTATACAAGGCCCCTGCATAAGCGCCCTTCCCCATAGGTGTGAACCCCCATGTGTACCCACGACTTTGTACGCAGCTGCACACTGCCACTATCCACACCAGCTGCCATGACTGACAGACTCGTTCCAAGGGCCTCCCTTTATGTTCTGTCCTGGAACGTCAACGGCCTCCTAGATGGACTTAATTGGATGGCTGTCGTATGATATGCGCAGCTCTTCAGTATAGAGGTCCTCCTACTTCAGGAAATACACTTGCTGGGTAATCACTACCCCTTCCTGGCTCACTACAGTTATGACAGAGTGTGGCACTCTGACTTAGCCCGGGGTTCCCGTGTGGTGGCTATCCTGTTGAAACGCACCCTTCCCTTTGAGCTCACATGAGTTATTCATGATCCCCAAGGATTGTCGGTGGCTCACTGGGTGGTAATCCCCTGAATCTCATATCCATGTACTCACCCCCCTCGATGCACACGGCGACCATGAAACATTCCACTGCCTTGCTGACCTTCTTGCCCCTGGGAGTCAGTATCATGGGAAGCAACTTCAACGCTTTCTCCTCTCTAGCCCTTGACACAACAAGCACCTCATCCACCCCTAGACTTGCGCAAGTGCAGCAATTAAGAAACTGGTCTGAGTCACTAGGCCTCAGCGATGCATGGCGTGTCTGGCACCCTCAAACAAAACAATTCACTCATACCTCTGTGGCTCACCACACATAGGGGTGCATAGATGCAATTTCTGTCCCGTCATCGGACTGCATCATGATTCAAGTCATCCGTATTCTCCCCAGGGGTATTTCAGATCATTCTCCGGTGCTCCTTAGAATGCCCCCCCCCCTTCGACATGTCCAATATGGAGAATGAACAATTGGTTTCTACAGGATAAAGAATTTAAATAATGATTCTATCTAGGTTTCTCTATGTCCTCCAGAATACCCCCTCTTGCTTTCTTAGGGCCTGGTTTTGAGAACTAGACAGTATAGCCACTAAGTTCCTATAGGGGAGGGGGAAGGCATGCTTGGCTCTGACCCTATGCCGGATTCCTCCATTTGATGGGGGCATGGGGATGATGCACTTATACTTGTACTACCTAGCTACTCGCTTACTATCCATACATGACGGGTTTAATGGGGGCTTGTCTGACCAGGCCTTCAGGCTGAGATTGAGCGAATTAGGTCTGTCCAAATTCCAATCTCTGATGTATGTGGAGTCCATTACATCCACCTTACCGGACGTAGCATGCTCTGTGCTGATGGCCTGGCTGGCAGCACTGCATCATACTCAATGGACACGCAAGCTGACTCAGTGCACGCCTCTCTGGCATGACAATATGCTCTGAGAGGTCAGTGGGCCACAGGGATTTAGGTCATGGGACCTTATAGGAATCTCGCAATTGGAAAATATTTGGGCGAGCGGCGTATGCGTTCCTTCCAGGACCTCCGAACCCAGTACTCACTGCATCCATCACAGTTCAACAAATATCTGCAGCTGCGACATGCCCTCCACATACATATATCGGACGACAATCGGATCCCAGAGTACAGCCCTCCTGAAGCGCAGACCTTGCTGGGTGACCTGGGGAGGGGGGTATCTCCCAGATTTACCCGACACTGATTAACAACACCAGACCTCATTATAACTGCTTCGAAGGCAGTGGGAGGCGTGGGTTGGTAGCTTTGGAGGATGAGGACTGACATAATGCTCTCATGGCACCCAAAACGGTGACGCATCGGCCAAAATCAGATTGGTTCAACTATACTTCTTGCACGCTGCCTACCTGACCCCAGTGCACCTCCATTGGGCGGGTTTTTACCTGAGCGCTAGGAGGTGTGGTCATGACCCGGATGATCTTTTCCGCATGGTTTGTGCATGCCCCCATTTGGCGCAGTTCTGGGGTGACATCAAGGAAAACTACTCATGGAAATATTGGGGTTGGAAGTCCCTCATGACACACAACATTTTCTCTTGGGGATTTCAGAGGGTTTGGATGGGACTAGAAATGAAAAATTATTTTTCAAGACGGCAATGGTAGTGGCTAAGCGAGATATAGCTGCATCTTGGAAGTGTCCAGACCTGCCCTGCTCTAGGAGGTATTATCAAGGAACAAGGGTCCTTATTATAATTCGATAATCATAAACAATATTAAATTATAGATAACGATCTGTAATATAAGAAAACATGTGTCCAGCCGGACACTAATTTAATCAATGTGGAGATATACATAGGATAAGGTGAACTATTATACAGTGGGATACAGTCCTGTATCCATTACATAGAACACATACGAGACACAACAAGGGATAGAAAGGAGATATTTTACAGGCAATTAAGTGAAGAGGGAGGCGCTAGTACAAACGTATAAGTTAGCTTAGCTGACCTCATGTAGTATACACAAATGAGTAACACAATGGGAAACTTGTGTGTGACCACATAAACTGTTGATGGCGTTTCCATCCTACATAAAATAAGGGATCATCATCAGGACTAACAATACATTGCCTGAATGTGTGAGCCTGTTGAGAGAGGAAGCAAAAGACAGGGGACAAGTTTCAAGATTTAACCTGTAACCTGTATAGCAATGCATTACTAATTGACCATGCCATACTTAATGTGAAACCTTCCATCCGTGCGTAAATTGGGTTGTCAGTGCCACGCAGTCCTGATAAAATTGTATATATTGTGACATAATTGTGATTACAACCACAGTACAAGGGTGGTGTAGGAAATCAAGTGGTGAGTAAGTGGTGAAGGAGTACGCATACGGGGGTGCCTGGGAGAATTAAGGTGGATCTGGTGCAAGGGATCTCACCTAATGATGGCTGTTGTCGAAGGGTAAGGGTAACGCGGATTGTGTGGGCGTCCAGGGGGCCTTGGCCACTGGATCTGTAAGGAGGGTAATGGAATAAGTACGAGTCGAGGATGAGGACTGTTCATTAGGCCATTAATACAGAAGGGAGCCTGTTTACCTGGGTAACGGATGTCGGAACTCTCATCCAAGCGTATTTAGTCGATTAAACTGGAGGATTAGGCAGATAATGCGCGGGCCTTTAGGTCTAAGGGAACCAAGGGGATGCATTAGAATTGGGTAGGAAAGGGTAAGTCTCCGGGTGTGGGGAGTGTGAGTGCAAGGCTTACCAGATTCGAAAGTTTTCCGAGTTGCGAGCGGAAGCTCTTGGAGGAATGTAATTAGAATTAGAAGCAAGGCAAATCCCATCAATCACCGGAAATGCTGCCAAGGAAACTAGGAGGAAGGTGGAAGGGCTGTTAAAGAGCACTCCGAAATTAGAGGAGCTGGCGCTGGTTACAGAAGTGATAGGCTTACCCAGTTCGGAAGTTTTCCGAGTTGCGAGCAGAAGCTCATGGAGGAATATAATTAGAAGCGAGGTGAGTCCCATCAATCACTGGAAATGCCGCCAAGGAAACTAGGAGGAAGGTGGAAGGGGTGTTAAGGAGCACTCCGTCAATTGGAGGAGGGGGCGCTGGTAACAGATGTAGCCAAGGCGGGAGAAGCGTAGAACGGCGAGGCTTACCTTAGTGTTCCGAGTGGAACATCCTAATTACGCTGCCGGGCTCGATGGCTCATGTCAGGGAACTGAGCATAGAGCCGCGCAGTGGTTATAGTCCGTGTAGTGATCCCGGCCATCTTGGTTGTGGCGGAAGCTGCACATCAGGCATGCATGACAACCACGGCGACCATCTTGAAGGTGGAGCGGTGAGCCTGCGTCTTGCTATTACTTACCTTATGACTAAATGGGGCCTGTCAGTGTTTTACGGGCTTTGTGAGTTATAGAAGGGGCCTTGCAAACCTCGTGGCCAAAATTATGCGGGTCTGGGCATAAGGCAACCGATTGTGGCGGCCATGGTGGAACAGGTAGTGCAGGGGTATTGGCTGTGCAAGGGATTGTGTGTGAGAGGCAAGTGTGACCTCTGGGTTGGGGAATAGGGAGTAGGGCGGGCAAGGATTAGGGGTGAGAGACAAGTGTAACCTTTATGCAAAGGGAATAGGGCGGGTTAAAAATTACATAAGAGTTCAATAAGAGGGGTAGATGACCAAACCACCAAAATAAATGTGTATTTATGCAGTAAAAATGACATGATTAACAGAAGGCCAAACTATACAGTACTGAAAAGGATCATTTTCCAATGTTACAAGAGGGATGTCCAGTCTTCATTTCGGTTAAGTCCACTTTTTATACTGTCCATAAGTATGATCATTCTTAGTATCTCTTTGTTCAGTGGGAGAGACATGTCGCCTCCACGTGGGGGTAATTTCAATGCTTTAAGTACAGTCCATTTCATGTCATTTTCAGTATGATTCTCTTGCATGTAGTGATCAACCAAGGGGGCGTTTTGGGTCTTGCAACGGACCCTGCTTCGATGTTGCCTAATCCTGGTTTTAATCGTTTGTTTGGTCTGGCCAATATATATTTTTGGACAAGGGCATTGAATAAGATAAATAACATCACTGGTATTACAGTTGGTAAAAGATTGGCAATTTATCTGTTCATTGTTGAAATTGAAGGATTTGCCTTCCATAGTGTAATCACAGACATTACATGAACCACATTTTGCATGCTGTACAAGTGGGGTTTGATTCCAATGTGAGTCTAATGTCAGGCACTGTGGGGGGCTTGGGAGTGCTGTCCTAACTAGATCATCCTTGAGGTTGGAACTTTTGCGCAACGCAAATATTAGACGCTCAATCTTAAGGGTGCCAGCATTGAGTAGGGGCCAATGTTTCAGAATGGATTTTTTCAGGGAATTAGATACTGTTGAAAAGGTAGTTATAAAGGCAATCTTGGTGCTCAGATCTTTTTGCTTAGGGCAGAGAAGGGCCTCTCTAGGACAGTACCAGGCTCTTTTTGCGGCCCTACATACTAATCTCTTAGGATAGCCTTTATCTCTGAGTTTATTGGATAATATTGTAGCTTCTTTAAAATAGTCCTCTTTAGCAAAACAGTTCCTCCTAATTCTAAGGAATTGGGAGTATGGTAGTAAGTCCCTAAGTGCTCTGTGGTGGTGGCTTGAGTAGTTCAGCAGAGTGTTGCGTTCTGTGGGTTTTCGATATAATCTGGTGTGGAGACAACCTTCAGAGTGATAGATGGTTAAATCAAGAAAGGAATTGGAAGATCTGTCTACTGTGCTGGTGAATGCCAAGGCTGAGCAATTATTGTTAAGCCAGTGGATGAATTGTTGGAGAATGTTAACGTCTTGATTCCAAATGAGAAAAATGTCATTAATATAGCGTCTCCAAATGGAGATAGCAGATGAGAACAGGTTGGTAGAGGAGAGTATAGTATGTGTCTCAATGTAGTCCATAAACAATATGGCCTAATTGGGGGCAAAAATTGCCCCATGGACGTCCCCTTAACTTGCTTGTAAAAATGCTGATCAAAAGTAAAAAAAGTTTCTGGTAAGACACAGTTCCAAATGTTGTAAAATAAAAAGTGAAGGTACTCGATGTGGTCTTGGTCTCGATTCGAGAATGCTCTGTATGACTCGCATGGCATCTGTCTGAGGTATATTAGTGTGCAGTGATTCAACTTCTAATGTGCACATTAATTGATTACCGTCAGAAAATGGGAGTTCTTCAATGAGATTGACCATCCCCATACTATCTCTCACATAGCATTGGATGATGGGCACAAAATCGTTTATGAAGAAGTTGTCAAAGTGACCCAGAGGCTCCAAAATGGAGCCACATCCGGACACTATTGGTCTTCCAGGTGGATTAGTGATACTTTTGTGGACCTTGGGAAGGGTATAGATTACTGAGGTTCTGGGTGACTTAACATTTAGAAACATGAACTCTTTTTGGCTAATAAAACCTGAATCCAAGGCCTCTGTAGTTATTTTGGAAATGAGACCCTGCAATTCCTTGGTTGCGTTGGTGGGCAGTCTCATATAATGGTCAGTATTTGCAAGCTGTTTTAGGATTTCAGTAGAATAGGTCTCTCTGTCTTGGAGGACAATACCACCTCCCTTGTCGGCACTTTTGATAATAAGTGTGTCGACAGATTTTAGCGTTTTGATAGCTTTCTTTTCTTGCAGAGGTAAATTATAAGGAATGTATTTCTTGGTTTCCTTAAGAGATGTAAAGTCTTTGGTGACCATTTTTTCAAATGCAATGACTTCAGGTGGAACAATACCCACTGTGGGGGAAAAACTAGATGGTGGCCTAAAAGGTGTATTAGAAATGGTCAAAGGTGAGGGAGTAACTTGGAAGACAGCCTCTAGTCTCACCCTTCGGAAAAACCTAAGGATTTCTGTATGAAGATCAAGAAAGTTAGTGGGTATGGTCGGTACAAAAGAGACCCTTTTTGAGGAAAGATGTTTCAGCATTGGAGAGATTGTGTTTTGACAGATTAAAGATGGGGATAATCTGTGGATTGGGTAAATTGTCAGTTTGTAGTCTCACCATTGATAAAACTTTTGGCGAGTCTGCCGCTCTCCTGGCGGGCTGTACCATTGTGGCACTCGCTTCACTCTGCATTGTGTTGGTTTATCGGGTTGGCCTCTGGCTAAAATATTGCTCCTATTCGGGCCTTGGTTTCTACCAGAGGTGCCTTGGGTTTCTGTAGAATCAGTATTGTCTGAGGAGTCAATGGAGGAATCAGAAAAGCCTACTAAAGTTTGGCGTTGATTGAAACGGCCCCAGGGTTTATTATTACGAGGGTTTGAATATGATCTGTTGGTATAGACGTCTTTCTGGTGGTACGGATAAGTAGTTTCAATGTGGTAAGACTTAATGTCTTTTTTCACTTTGTTAGTTTTTTTGTTTTGTTCAATACTGTAGAAATCGTCTACAGTTTTTTGCACTTGGTCAAGTAGTATTTTTGCTTCAGGGACTGGATTGGTCTCTTGAAGTTTCTTCTCAATAGTGTCAATCTCTATTGTAAGGGCTGTCAGGGTCTCAGTGGCAATTTCGATACCTAACACGAGCCAATGCCTAGAACAGGTGGTACCAATGTGGCTGAAGTTATGGATGTATTTGGGATTGTCAGTAAATATCCCAGGGATAATACGAACTTGGAGTCCAACTGGTATTATATCTGCTTTTCAGTATTGCCTCAGCATGAGAGTCATTAGTTGGAGGCAAACCTGTTTTTTCTGCAATTTCTCCAACTGGTCTGGAAGTGTAGAAGTGACATTGGAAGGGGTAGTGTCAGTGGGATCAGAAAAGAGGGAGGGTCCTTCAAAGATCTTTTTTATGTATTCATTCCAATACAATGGGGCAAGGTCAGACATGCTATGCAACAGGTAGAGGATTAACGAACAAGGGTAGAGGTGAACAAAAATTATATATGCAGAGGTACAGGAAGACCCACTTGGGAAAAGTGGTAGGATGGGAGCTAAGCCCTTGCAATCCGGCGATTGTACAATATACAGTTACAAAGAGAAAAGGGAACCCTGTAGGTAATTAAGGACCTGGGGTAATAGTTTTATCAAGCAACATGGTTCCCTAAGTTGGCAGGGTATGCTCAGATGTGAGTCCCTTGCTCACTTTGCCACTGGGTTCAAGCAAGCCCGGCTGAAGACGGCTGTAATGCCAGAAACCGGTCCTGGAAGCTTGATTCCGGTCCAGGGAAGACATGGCTTGGCAGTTCAGGCTGGACTGTTCCCATGAGGCACAGGGTCAGACTGATTTGCATATGGCCATGTCTGAACTGGGGTGGCGGAGTGAGCTAAAGAACTGTGATAGATTAAACCCAGAACAGTTGACTGAGGGGGAGTGTTTGCATTGTCAACGCTCCGTCGATCATCACCTTTGGTTTCTCTTTGTTTACACTATGGAAGGAAAATCTTTCAATTTCAACAATGTACAGATAAATTGCCAATCCTTTACCAACTGTAATACCAGTGATGTTATTTATCTTATTCAATGCCCTTGTCCAAAAATATATATATGCCAGACCAAAAAAAAGATTAAAACCAGGATTGGGTAACATCGAAGCAGGGTCCGTTGCAAGACCCAAAACGCACCCTTGGTTGATCACTACATGCAAGAGGGTCATACTGAAAATGACATGAAATGGACTGTACTTAAAGCATTGAAATTACCCCCATGGGGAGGCGACATGTCTCTCCTACTGAACAAAGAGGTACTAAGAATGATCATACTTATGGACAGTAAAAAACTGGACTCAACTGAAATGAAGACTCGACATCCCTGTTGTAACATCGGAAAATGATCCTTTTCAGTACTGTAAAGTTTGGCCTTCTGTTAATCATGAGCCATTTTTACTGCATAAACACATGTACTTTGGTGGTTTGGTCATCTACCCCTCTTTTCCAACTCTTATGTAATTTTTACCCGCCCTATTCCCTTTTCAGAAGGGTTACACTTGTCTCTCACACCTAATCCTTGCCCGCAATACTCCCTATTCCCCAACCCAGAGGTCACACTTGCCTCTCACACACAATCCCTTGCACAGTCAATACCCCTGCACTACCTGTTCCAACGTGGCCTCCACAATCGGTTGCCTTATGCCCAGACACGGATGATTTTGGCGAGGAGGTGCGTGAGGCCCCCTCTATAACTCACAAAGCCCGTAAAACACTGACAGGCCCCATTGGGTCATAAGGTTAGTAATAGCACGATGCCAGCTCACCTCACCACCTTCAAGATGGCCGCCGTGGTTGCCATGCATTTCTAACGTGCAGCTTCCTCCACAACCAAGATGGCTGGAATCACTAGGCAGACTGTAACCACTGCGCGGCTCTATGCTCAGTTCCCTGACATGAGCCATCGAGCCCGGCAGTGGAATTAGGATGTTCCACTCGGAACACTAAGGTAAGCCTTGCCGTTCTACCCTTCTCCCGCCTTGGCTACATCTGTAACCAGCGCCGCCATCTACAATTGATGGAGTGCTCCTTAACACCCCTTCCACCTTCCTCCTAGTTTGCTTGGCGGCATTTCCAGTGATTGATAAGACTCGCCTCGCTTCTAATTATATTCCTCCACGAGCTTCCGCTCGCAACTCTGAAAACTTCCGAACTGGGTAAGCCTATCACTACTGTAACCAGCGCCGCCTCCTCCAATTTCGGAGTGCTTTTTAATACCCCGTCCACCTTCCTCCTAGTTTCCTTGGCGGCATTTCCAGTGATTGATGGGATTTGCCTCACTTCTAATTCTAATTACATTCCTCCACGAGCTTCCTCTCGCAACTCGGAAAACTTCCGAACCGGGTAAGCATTGCACTCACACTCCCCACACCCGGTGACTTACCCTTACCTACCCAATTCTAACGCATCCCCTTGGTTCTCAAGACCTACAATGCCCCGTGCATTATCTGCCTAGATCTCCAGTCTAATCGATAAATGCGCTTGGATGAGAGTTCTCTCATCCGTTACCCAGGTAAACAGGCTCCCTCCTGTATTAATGGCCTAATGAGCAGTCCTCATCCTCGACTCATACTTATTTCTTTACCCTCCTTACAGATCCAGTGGCCAAGGCCCCCTGGACTCCTACAAAGTCCGCGTTGCACTTACCCTTCGACAACAGCCATCATTAGGTGAGATCCCTTGCACCAGATCCACCTTCATTCTCCCAGGCCCCCCCGTATCCGTACTCCTTCAAAACTTACTCACCACTTGATTTCCTACACCACCCTTGTACTGTGGTTGTATTCACAATTATGTCACAATTTACACAATTTTATCAGGACTGCGTGGCACTGACAACCCAATTCACGCACGTATGGAAGGTTTCACATTAAGTATGACATGGTCAATTAGTAATGCATTGCTATGCAGGTTACAGGTTAAATCTTGAATCTTGTCCCTTGTCTTTTGCTTCCTTTCTCAACAGGCTTGCACATTCAGGCAATGTATTATTAGTCCTGATGATGATCCCTTATTTTATGTAGGATCGAAACGCCGTCAACAGTTTATGTAGTCACACACAAGTTTCCCATTGTGTTACTCAATTGTGTATACTACATGAGGTCAGCTAACTTATACTTTTGTAATAGCTCCTCCCTCTTCACTTAATTGCCTGTAAAATATCTCCTTTCTATCCCTTGTTGTGTCTCGTGTGTGTTATATGTACTGGATACAGGACTGTATCCCACTGTATAATAGTTCCCCTTATCCTATGTATGTCTCCACATTGATTAAATTTGTGTCCTGCTGAACACATGTTTTCTTATAGTACAGATCGTTGTCTATAATGTATTATTGTTTATGATTATCATATTATATTAAGGACCCTTGTTGCTTGATAAAACTATTACCCCAGGTCCTTAAATACCTAGAGGGTTCCCTTGCCTCTTTGTAACTGCTCTAGGAGGTGCCAGCGGGGGGTGTATTGGTGTGCCACACAATAAAAATCCATGTATGATGTTGCTCCAAAAAGTATTGCAGAGTGTGGGGCAAATGGTTAGGTGCTATGGGAAAGTCTAGCTGTGGGTGTACTATCTATTTACGCCTTTGGAGATCCACCATCTTGGGAGGCTCATGTATTTGACTATGATCTATCAAATTCAATGTCCAATGCTGATTTGCTGGTGTTTTTTCTTGTTAAAAACAATGAAATTGCTTATCAAAAAAAACATTCCAGCGATGACCTTCTCCCATACGACCCCTCTAGGAGACTTTTTTCCCAATTATCTTTGTTCATCCAACAAATGAAATTGTTGCTGTAGCTGTGCAGCCATATGGTGAAATTCCATACACAGGACCTCTACCCCCTTCAATTGGCAAGGCCTCTGCAAAGTAGAGAGGCTAATGTGTCTATGCCTGGAACCCCACATAAGGTCTGTCACCAAATCCTTCAGCATTCTGAAGTAACTGGCAGTATTTTCTATAGAGAGTTTTGTAGTGCCATCTTGGTGATCGAAACTCTGTCCATAAGGGACAGGGGTAAGTTTCTCCACAACTGTATGCAGCCACGGATCCCGTCCACAACCTTTCCTATATTGAGCTCTAGGAATCTTTTGGCCGTATGTGCCAACTTGATCCCCAGATATCTAGGGGCCATGGACATCCAGGGTAACCCCACAGCAGGAAGCAGGTCAATTGACTGGTAAGCTAAGCTCCCCATTGGCAATCATGTTGACTTCTCTTGGTTAGCTCAGAGGCGGACACCATGGCAAACTCTCTCAGGACCTCTAAGGGTATGGGCACCAATTTGATCAGGTGCCTGCTATACACCAACGTATCATCAGCGTATGGGGAGACTACATGAGTAGTGTTACCCACCTTACTCTCCTATGTGCTTAGCCGATTTCTGAGCATCACTGCTAGTGGCTCCATGGCCATTGCAAATATAAGGGGTAACAGAGGGCAGCCCTGTCTGATACCCCTTTCCAATAAGAACGCCTCCAATATTCTGCGCCCTACTTAGACACTGGCCAGAGGATATGTATATAGTAATTGGATCCATTTGAGAAAACCCGGTCCCACTCCCATATTTTTGTAATGTTGCCCACATATAGGGTCAGGCCACCAAATCGAATGCTTGCTTGATGTCTAAAAGAGCTGAGGCATGGTCCTCCTCTGCTAGTCCAGGGTTGTGCCGGACAGGTGCAATCAGTCACAGATTAAACATGGTGCTACAGTGTGGGATGGAACCAGCCTGATCCAGGTGGATCAGGTATGTCATATAAGGGAGAAGTCTCCTCGCCAAGATGCCACTCAGTATCTTTACTTCTAGATTTAACAGCGATATCGGCCTATATGAGTGCAGCAACTGTGGGTTCTTGACTCATTTTTGAATTATTATCACCAGGGCTTCTTGCATGGAAGCCATTAAACTTTGTACCTGTGGGGCTTCGTTATAAACCTCCAGCAGCTGATCAACTAATATTGGTGCAAAGTGTTGGTAAATTTCCACCTGGAAACCATTGTTCCCGGGCAATTTTCCTGCTATCAAGCATTTAATAGCCCCCAGTATCTCTTCTCTTGTGATCGGGCCACCCAAACCTCCCCACCTCCTGATCAAGATGGGGTTGCTCCACTGCAGACAAGAACTCATGTATTGCCTCACTCGGAGGCCCAGTCCGCCTGCTATAAACCTTAGCCAGGTGTCTGGCAAGTATCCCAATAATCCCTGATTGTGTTTGTTCCAGTTTCTCATCACTATTCTGAAGCTGGAAGATCGGCACTGTGGTCGTTTCCCTTTTCAGCAACCGGGCTAGAATGGCCCCAGATTTGTCCTCTTAACAATTGAGGCGTTGCCTATAAACTGTATAATCATATTTTTCTAGGCACTTCCAGCAGTTCAGCTTGAGCCTCACACCACTACCCCCTTTCTGTGGGGAGCTGGGTAACTCTGCCTAGAGCTTGGCCAGCCTATGCTGTTGAATATCAATATCTTTCTCTAGCTGTTCCCATACCCCCATCATATGCGCTGCTTGAGGCCGAACCCCAGCTTTCATCACAGCATTTTGCTAAAGCAATCAATACAACTGCCATAAAGGGGGGTCCAATAGTGTCTCCGTCCGGAGCAGCAGGTTTAGGTCTATACCCCCCCAAGCTGAGCTAGACTGGTGAGTGGTCCGAAATATACCTTGCTTGATATATTATCCCCTTTAATTCATTCAAAGGTCAGCCCTGGTGAAATGAAACAATAGTCCATACTACTAAACGTATTAGTTGCTGGTGTGTGGCATGAAAATGTTCTCTGTCCGGGGTTATGCACCTTCCATATATTAAGCATGGGATGAAAATTCGTTCCGCTTGCGGAATTTGTGGATTTTCCGCGATTTCGCGATCCGCGAATCCCGCGAAATCGAGGTAAAACCCGCCAATCAGCGGGGACGAATTTTCAGCCAAGCACTTACAGGGTTACAGCAGGAGGTGCAGAAGTTGAAGCTAATTTTTTGTAACCTTTTACAAAAGGGTTACAAAGTGCTTCCTGGCGCCTCGTTGCCTACTTGCAAATATTCTCTGACCCTGCTCTGACCCTTGAAGCAGGGTCAGAGAATAGTTACAAGTAGGCAATGAGGCGCCTGTCATGAAAATTAAACATCAACAGAAGGCACTGACAGATATAAAAACAAGCATTTGCAATTCAATAGGTCTCGCATTAGGAAAGTTTGAGCTACTGGTCTTGTAAATGACATTTTTTTTATTTACGTGTTGGTTTTGAAAATAACTAAATTAATAGCTTTGTCATTTACAATGCCAATAGTTATAAATTTCGCAAATGTGACACCTATAGCATTTGTAATGCAACATGTTTTGTATTTACAAGACTTAGATGTATTGATATTACAAATTACAATGGCTTTTAATTTTTTTAAATAATTAATACTTAAATAAAAGTGATTTTAATTTATAATGGCAATAGCTTAAACTTTTGTAAATAATTTTTGTGAAGATTATGTTCAGGGTATTTTATTGTGACGAAAATCCAAGAACAGAAGTGAAATATTAACATCTTTTTGTGACATTTGTAATAAAGCTTGAAACATTGAGAGAACATATTTGAACCAGTTGTTATTGAATCTTTGCACAGATTGATGCTGGGGTGGTGCTGAGTGGTGCTGTGGTGGTGCTGAGTGGTGCTGTGGTGATGCTGAGTGGTGCTGTGGTGGTGCTGAGTGATACTGGGATGGTGCTGAGCGATGCTGGGGTGGTGCTGAGTGGTGCTGTGGTGGTGCCGAGTGATGCTGTGGTGGTGCTGAGTGGTGCTGTTGTGGTGCTGAGTGATAATGTGGTGGTGCTGAGTGATAATGTGGTGGTGCTGATGCTGGGGTAGCGCTGAGTGATGATGTGGTGATGCAGAGCGCAGAAAGGCACAAAAAGCAGTCTTAATAAAGGGCCATAAGGGCAGAAAAACAAGAGAAAACGAGTCTAACAGAGGGCAGAAGGGCACAAAAAACCAGTCTAACGGAGGACAGAAGGGCAGAAAAACAAGGGAAAAAGGAGTCTTTGATGGCGGCTAACATAGACGGCAGCGACCCGAACACGGAAGGACTGTGCCAAAACACTGGGTAAGCTGTTATCTGGTGGAATTCAGGATTGGGCAAAGTAATATTCATGGCATCGACTTATTGAGACGTTTTTTCAATAGATACTGGCAGCGGTGATAATAGAAGTCGTAGTACATTGAGAAGTGAGATTGGAGGATGATAATCAAGGGAAGTTGATAACCCGGGTAAGTCTTACTCTTGAGTAAGATGATACTCTGTGTTGAAAGATAGAGTAACTGTTATGTTTGTGAATTGGTTTGATTATTGAAATAGGTTACTTTTTAATTACAAGGTTGTGATGTTAAGATTACGTTTTAGATTTCTATGCCGTACAGGCATATGTAGGAACCAGTTGATCTATTAGTAGTTTAACAGATCCTCATATCCTAATCATAATCGAGACAGATACTAGTGGTAACACGTCAAGTGTAATAATATCAGAAACTAGGAGTTGAACAGTTAGATTAGATCATTAATAGATATTTAATAGTTATACCTTTACTATCGACAGATCCTTTGAGTAACTTATAAGAATCGTATTGACCGCATTGATAATTGAAATCACGAACAGCTATTAATAATAGTAAGTATAGTAATTTAGCGACCTTTTTCACTATTGGGCGCGAGCTGTTGGGTCGGGGCTAAAAGTTCCCTTATATCATTCCAGATTCTGATTGAACTCTTATGAATTCCTACTGTAAAGAAAAATAGAAATGAAGAATTACTGACTATAGGTAAATCATATCTTGAAAACTTATGAACAGTTAATTTGACTAAAAGCCCGAATGTTTTGCAACGTATAAAGAGACACCGGGAGTCCCGATATATAGTTGGATCTATTTGTCACAATTTAAGGGAACTATGTCTTTTTCACTTAGGTGGTGATTTTACATTTAAATACATAATTAATTTCTTGATAATAGTATATCCTTTCATTAATTTCCCTTAGAAGGTGTATTATACTATGTTTCTATTACTTTCTTGGCTTGCAGCCCTGAGGAAGTTGATTAGGCATATGATTGATGCCCAACGAAACACGTGTTGGCTGCAGAGTGTGTTATGAATTGTGAAAATTTGGAGCCTATAAATAAAGAGGATCAACATTACATTTTCTAAGGAATTCTGATGTCTGACTTGGAAATGGTCTGAAAATGGACTTGTAACTATAATTACAGTGGATTGAACTCTGAAATAAGGATAATACCATTTGAGTGCTCAGCGAGAACATTTTGGAAAAACGAGTCTAACAGAGGGCAGAAGGGCACAAAAAACTAGTCTAACAGGGGGCAGAAAGGCACAAAAACGAGTCTAACAGAGGGCAGAAGGGCATAAAAAACGAGTCTAACAGAGGGCAGAAGGGCACAAAAACAAGGAAATAACAGAGGGCAGAAGGGCACAAAAAACAAGTTTAACAGAGGGCAGAAGGGCAGAAAAACAAGGGAATAATGAGTCTAACAGAGGGCAGAAGGGCACAAAAAACGAGTCTAACAGGGGGCAGAAGGGCAGGAAAACAAGGGAAAAATGAGTCTAACAGAGGGCAGAAGGGCACAAAAAACGAGTCTAACAGGGGGCAGAATGAATCCCGACCTGCATGTTTGTCCACGAAGATGCCACCTTTTTGTGCAATACCTCTACTCAACTGGAGTACTTTCTACTGTCTAATCAGTAAGTGCTCCCTCGTTGGCTAAATGTATAGGGGCAGATTTACAATAACTGGCGCATCCCCAGGGATGTGCCAGTTATTGTGCGCCACAGCTCCGGCACCCATTGTGCGCCGCATTTACAATGCGGCGTACCATGTGGCAAAAACAGCACAGATGCATCACGCATCTGTGCTGTAAAAGCAGCGCATTGCTGGAGCTGTGTCCCAAGCGCCTTATCTCCCCAATGCTGCATCATGCCTTGCGCCTGCTTCAAGCAGGCGCAGGGTTTTGACGCAGCATTGGCCTAAAAGTGACTAGGTGAAATCTTGTAGATTTCACTCAGCCACTTTTAGGAGGCGTTCCTGCGCAGGAACGCCCTCCCCTGCACCGGAACGCCTCCTCATGGCGCAGGGCTTCACAATGTGACGCATCTCTCATGTTAATACCCAGCACCATGGCGCATCTTTTGAGCTGCTGCTGCGTCACAAAAGTAACGCAACTGCGGCGTAATAGAG
This sequence comes from Lissotriton vulgaris, assembly GCF_964263255.1. Lineage (NCBI taxonomy): Eukaryota > Metazoa > Chordata > Amphibia > Caudata > Salamandridae > Lissotriton > Lissotriton vulgaris. The sequence goes on along the minus strand of NC_141696.1, from coordinate 453,862,007 downwards.
GCGCAAGCGGCCTGTAAATCTGCCCCATAGTGCTTTTACTACACTGTAGCTGCGTATAGGGCCAGAAGATGTGTCTCCAGTGACCATGTGTGCCTGTGCCTGTGTTACAGGCACACATGGTCACTGGAGACACATCTTCTGGCCCTTTACGCAGCTGCAGTGTAGTAAAAGCACTATATATTTACCCAATGAGGGAGCACTTACTGGATTAGTCAGTATAAAGTATTCCAGGGCAAATCGCAAAAAAATGCACAAATTCACGGATTTCTTTTTAGATTTCGCGGGGAAATCCGCGAATTCGCAAATTTCACCCATGCTTACCATATATCCGTGAGTTGCATGCCCTGCATAATATCATTCAGTGTCTCAGTCATGCGTGGTTTGGTGTGTAGTCGGGAAGCTCCTGATCAAATTTCCCATCTAGTACACAGTTTATATCTCTCAACATTAACAGCGCTGCCATCAGGTACGGCGCAGCAGCCACCATGATGGAAGGGAAAACATTTGGACGGTCAACATTGAGAGTATAGACATTTATAATACTCAGTTCCCTCCCTTCCAAGGCCCCATGCAGAATCACGTACCTCCCCTCTGGTTCCTCCAGATGATGCAAATGTTTGAAGGGGACACCATGCACCACCCATATAGGAACACCCCTTGCAAATCCTGAATAAGACCAGGCATACAGCTGTCCCCTCCACCTATGTCTAATACATGGAATTGAGTCTCTCCACACGCAAGTTTCCTACAAGAATGCTGTTGATACTTTATACTGCTTTAAGTAGGCATAAACCCTCCAACATTTCTAGAATGCTGCCAATCCCTGAACATTCCAAGTAAGAATTTTCAAATAAGTAGAAACCATTTCCAGCAGATCACATTGTTCACTCTGCTAAAAAGTTGTACAGCATGGGTCGTGGCAAAGCAGCCGACTGACATGACTGCGCTGGCTTGAAGCTCCGCTGCGAACCATGGCTGATTGTCCCACCAGGGGGCTCTGATTGAGATTCTGTGCCCCAGCACAGGCATGTCACGGGAGCCAGAGGTGAATGGAGCAAGCTCCAGGTTGTTGCGGTATGGATCAGCACTGTGGTACGTCATCGACGTGGTTGTGGCCTGTGGCCATGAATGTAGCCAGGGCCTCAATTTAATGGAAGCTGCGCCATGCCCGGGATCCTCGTGAATTGGATGGCACCAGCATGTAGCGGGGTGAGGAGTGGCTGAGGAGGGTAACTGGAACATATTGCTAGTCTCGCAGGCACTCCCTGGAGGCCCCGCATGACTGGGGCCGTGGGCGAGCCTGGGGACCAACTGTCACGCTGGGCGCTGCAGGGCGCAGATACAGGCTCCCCCCCTCAGTCCCACCCCAGCAGTCACATTACAGGACCACTGCCTCATCGCACTGCACTACGTGGCAACTGAAGCCAGTGAAATACCCCCACACTTTATGAAAATAAGGCGGCGAAGCCCAGACTGTGACAGACCTTGGTGGCTTGCCCAGCAGATTTGTAGGCACAGTGATAATAATGTGGGTGGAGATCTACGCTGCTGGTTGGACGCTGGTCCTTGCCTGTGGTATGGGCCGGAAGGACCCCAAGCCGAGGACCCTCTCATTTAAACCACCACCAACTAGCACGACAGCCCAGCAAGGAAGAATGGCAGAGGCAGCTGTCATGCCTGTGTCTGGTGCTGCTGGGTTGGACACTGTGCTGACGACATTCAGGGCGGGTTTCAGGGCGTTGGTTACTCGATTTGATGCCTTGGACAGGAGTTTAGATGCCATGGGCACTTGGCTTGATAATCATGAAGGCTGCCTAAAAACAGCTGAGTGCAGGATCTCAGACCTAGAAGATGGTACCACTCAGACAGCCAAAAAGATGGAGTGTATGGAGAACCTTCTTAAATTGTGGCAATTAAGAATGAGGACTTGGAGGGACAAGGGCAGCGGAATAATATACATATAATGGGTGTGCCTGAGTCCACGAACACAGGGTGGCTGGATTGGTTCATGGAAACTCTACTTACCTACTTGTTCAGGATTGAATCTTTCACCACTACCTTTGTAGTGGAGCGTACGCACCAGTTTCTTGGTCCTCTGCCGAATCCGGGGTTTCCTCCGAGACCGATCATAGCCTTTTGCTCAATTTCAGGGACAGGGACACAGCCCTCAGAATGGACGCATGGCTGAAGGTGGACAAAGACGGCCATTCCAGAATATTTGACTCCCCTCATGAGGCCTGAGAATTTTGCCAGTTTTACTCTTTGTCTGGGCAGCAGCGCAGTACCCCATCACCCCTATCATAGAACATTCCGGATTCAGGTACCAGTGCGGATATGTTTACGATTAGTAAGGGAGCAGATTACTCCTTTATGGTCAAATAAGCCTGGGTGTAGTGTTAGTCGCACTAGTTGGCCTAGTTCACTGCTCAACAAATATATGGGGCAGTTGGCAACCCCCCGACCGAGACTGAACTTTTTACATATTTCATGACGCTCATTCAAATGTAAACAAAACAGGTGATGGACAGAATGTGGATCAATGTCACACATTCACCCCAGTCCAAAGATCTGGGCCCAAATCCATCGTTTTTTTGCACTCCACACCACCCTGGGTTAGACAATGGCGATATGCAAATCAGCTCTGACCCTGTGCCCCATGGGAACAGTCCAGTCCGAACTACAAACGCCATGTCCTTCCCAGAACGGAATCAAGCATCCGAGGACCGGACTGGTTTCGAGGTAACACCTCTCATCAGCCCGGCTAGCCCGACTCCAGTGGTGTGGAGTGCCTGGGACCCACGTCTGAGCATCCCCAGCGCACTTATGGCTTTTGTAGTTCGGACTGGACTGTTCCCATGGGGCAACAGGGTCAGAGCTGATTTGCATATTACCATTGTCTAACCCAGGGTGGTGTGGAGTGCAAAAAAACGATGGATTTGGGCCCAGATCTTTTGACTGGGGGAATGTGTGACATTGATCCACATTCGGTCCATCACTTGTTGTTTTTGCAATTGCCGCCCTAAGTGCGCTGGGGATGCCCAGACGTGGGTCCCAGGCACTCCACACCACTTGGAGTCAAGCTAGCCGGGCTGATGAGAGGTGTTACCTCGAAACCGGTCCGGTCCTCGGATGCTTGATTCCGTCCTGGGAAGGACATGGCTTTTGTAGTTCGGACTGGACTGTTCCCATGGGGCAACAGGGTCAGAGCTGATTTGCATATCGCCATTGTCTAACCCAGGGTGGTGTGGAGTGCAAAAAAACGATGGATTTGGGCCCAGATCTTTTGACTGGGGGAATGTGTGACATTGATCCACATTCGGTCCATCACTTGTTGATTTTGCAATTGCCGCCCTAAGTGCGCTGGGGATGCCCAGACGTGGTTTCCAGGCACTCCACACCACTTGGAGTCAAGCTAGCCGGGCTGATGAGAGGTGTTACCTCGAAACCGGTCCGGTCCTCGGATGCTTGATTCCGTTCTGGGAAGGACATGGCTTTTGTAGTTCGGACTGGACTGTTCCCATGGGGCAACAGGGTCAGAGCTGATTTGCATATCGCCATTGTCTAACCCAGGGTGGTGTGGAGTGCAAAAAAACGATGGATTTGGGCCCAGATCTTTTGACTGAGGGAATGTGTGACATTGATCCACATTCGGTCCATCACTTGTTGTTTTTGCAATTGCCGCCCTAAGTGCGCTGGGGATGCCCAGACGTGGGTCCCAGGCACTCCACACCACTTGAAGTCAAGCTAGCCGGGCTGATGAGAGGTGTTACCTCGAAACCGGTCCGGTCCTCGGATGCTTGATTCCGTTCTGGGAAGGACATGGCTTTTGTAGTTCGGACTGGACTGTTCCCATGGGGCAACAGGGTCAGAGCTGATTTGCATATCGCCATTGTCTAACCCAGGGTGGTGTGGAGTGCAAAAAAACGATGGATTTGGGCCCAGATCGTTTGACTGGGGGAATGTGTGACATTGATCCACATTCGGTCCATCACTTTTTGTTTTTGCAATTGCCGCCCTAAGTGCGCTGGGGATGCCCAGACGTGGGTCCCAGGCACTCCACACCACTTGGAGTCAAGCTAGCCGGGCTGATGAGAGGTGTTACCTCGAAACCGGTCCGGTCCTCGGATGCTTGATTCCGTTCTGGGAAGGACATGGCTTTTGTAGTTCGGACTGGACTGTTCCCATGGGGCAATAGGGTCAGAGCTGATTTGCATATCGCCATTGTCTAACCCAGGGTGGTGTGGAGTGCAAAAAAACGATGGATTTGGGCCCAGATCTTTTGACTGGGGGAATGTGTGACATTGATCCACATTCGGTCCATCACTTGTTGTTTTTGCAATTGCCGCCCTAAGTGCGCTGGGGATGCCCAGACGTGGGTCCCAAGCACTCCACACCACTTGGAGTCAAGCTAGAAGGGCTGATGAGAGGTGTTACCTCGAAACCGGTCCGGTCCTCGGATGCTTGATTCCGTTCTGGGAAGGACATGGCTTTTGTAGTTCGGACTGGACTGTTCCCATGGGGCAACAGGGTCAGAGCTGATTTGCATATCGCCATTGTCTAACCCAGGGTGGTGTGGAGTGCAAAAAAACGATGGATTTGGGCCCAGATCTTTTGACTGGGGGAATGTGTGACATTGATCCACATTCGGTCCATCACTTGTTGTTTTTGCGATTGCCGCCCTAAGTGCGCTGGGGATGCCCAGACGTGGGTCCCAGGCACTCCACACCACTTGGAGTCAAGCTAGCCGGGCTGATGAGAGGTGTTACCTCGAAACCGGTCCGGTCCTCGGATGCTTGATTCCGTTCTGGGAAGGACATGGCTTTTGTAGTTCGGACTGGACTGTTCCCATGGGGCAACAGGGTCAGAGCTGATTTGCATATCGCCATTGTCTAACCCAGGGTGGTGTGGAGTGCAAAAAAACAATGGATTTGGGCCCAGATCTTTTGACTGGGGGAATGTGTGGCATTGATCCACATTCGGTCCATCACTTGTTGTTTTTGCAATTGCCGCCCTAAGTGCGCTGGGGATGCCCAGACGTGGTTTCCAGGCACTCCACACCACTTGGAGTCAAGCTAGCCGGGCTGATGAGAGGTGTTACCTCGAAACCGGTCCTGTCCTCAAATGCTTGATTCCGTTCTGGGAAGGACATGGCTTTTGTTGTTCGGACAGGACTCTTCCCATGGGGCAACAGGGTCAGAGCTGATTTGCATATCGCCATTGTCTAACCCAGGGTGGTGTGGAGTGCAAAAAATCGATGGATTTGGGCCCAGATCTTTTGACTGGGGGAATGTGTGACATTGATGCACATTCGGTCCATCACTTGTTGTTTTTGCAATTGCCGCCCTAAGTGCGCTGGGGATGCCCAGACGTGGTTTCCAGGCACTCCACACCACTTGGAGTCAAGCTAGCCGGGCTGATGAGAGGTGTTACCTCGAAACTGGTCCGGTCCTCGGATGCTTGATTCCGTTCTGGGAAGGACATCGCTTTTGTAGTTTGGACTGGACTGTTCCCTTGGGGCAACAGGGTCAGAGCTGATTTGCATATCGCCATTGTCTAACCCAGGGTGGTGTGGAGTGCAAAAAAACGATGGATTTGGGCCCAGATCTTTTGACTGGGGAAATGTGTGACATTGATCCACATTCGGTCCATCACTTGTTGTTTTTGCAATTGCCGCCCTAAGTGCACTGGGGATGCCCAGACGTGGGTCCCAGGCACTCCACACCACTTGGAGTCAAGCTAGCCAGGCTGATGAGAGGTGTTACCTCGAAACCGGTCCGGTCCTCGGATGCTTGATTCCGTTCTGGGAAGGACATGGATTTTGTAGTTTGGACTGGACTGTTCCCATGGGGCAACAGGGTCAGAGCTGATTTGCATATCGCCATTGTCTAACCCAGGGTGGTGTGGAGTGCAAAAAAACGATGGATTTGGGCCCAGATCTTTTGACTGGGGGAATGTGTGACATTGATCCCCATTCGGTCCATCACTTGTTGTTTTTGCAATTGCCGCCCTAAGTGCGCTGGGGATGCCCAGACGTGGGTCCCAGGCACTCCACACCACTTGGAGTCAAGCTAGAAGGGTTGATGAGAGGTGTTACCTCGAAACCGGTCCGGTCCTCAGATGCTTGATTCCGTTCTGGGAAGGACATGGCTTTTGTAGTTCGGACTGGACTGTTCCCATGGGGCAACAGGGTCAGAGCTGATTTGCATATCGCCATTGTCTAACCCAGGGTGGTGTGGAGTGCAAAAAAACGATGGATTTGGGCCCAGATCTTTTGACTGGGGGAATGTGTGACATTGATCCACATTCGGTCCATCACTTGTTGTTTTTGCAATTGCCGCCCTAAGTGCGCTGGGGATGCCCAGACGTGGGTCCCAGGCACTCCACACCACTTGGAGTCAAGCTAGCCGGGCTGATGAGAGGTGTTACCTCGAAACCGGTCCGGTCCTCGGATGCTTGATTCCGTCCTGGGAAGGACATGGCTTTTGTAGTTCGGACTGGACTGTTCCCATGGGGCAACAGGGTCAGAGCTGATTTGCATATCGCCATTGTCTAACCCAGGGTGGTGTGGAGTGCAAAAAAACGATGGATTTGGGCCCAGATCTTTTGACTGGGGGAATGTGTGACATTGATCCACATTCGGTCCATCACTTGTTGATTTTGCAATTGCCGCCCTAAGTGCGCTGGGGATGCCCAGACGTGGGTCCCAGGCACTCCACACCACTTGAAGTCAAGCTAGCCGGGCTGATGAGAGGTGTTACCTCGAAACCGGTCCGGTCCTCGGATGCTTGATTCCGTTCTGGGAAGGACATGGCTTTTGTAGTTCGGACTGGACTGTTCCCATGGGGCAACAGGGTCAGAGCTGATTTGCATATCGCCATTGTCTAACCCAGGGTGGTGTGGAGTGCAAAAAAACAATGGATTTGGGCCCAGATCGTTTGACTGGGGGAATGTGTGACATTGATCCACATTCGGTCCATCACTTTTTGTTTTTGCAATTGCCGCCCTAAGTACGCTGGGGATGCCCAGACGTGGGTCCCAGGCACTCCACACCACTTGGAGTCAAGCTAGCCGGGCTGATGAGAGGTGTTACCTCGAAACCGGTCCGGTCCTCGGATGCTTGATTCCGTTCTGGGAAGGACATGGCTTTTGTAGTTCGGACTGGACTGTTCCCATGGGGCAACAGGGTCAGAGCTGATTTGCATATCGCCATTGTCTAACCCAGGGTGGTGTGGAGTGCAAAAAAACGATGGATTTGGGCCCAGATCTTTTGACTGGGGGAATGTGTGACATTGATCCACATTCGGTCCATCACTTGTTGTTTTTGCAATTGCCGCCCTAAGTGCGCTGGGGATGCCCAGACGTGGGTCCCAAGCACTCCACACCACTTGGAGTCAAGCTAGAAGGGCTGATGAGAGGTGTTACCTCGAAACCGGTCCGGTCCTCGGATGCTTGATTCCGTTCTGGGAAGGACATGGCTTTTGTAGTTCGGACTGGACTGTTCCCATGGGGCAACAGGGTCAGAGCTGATTTGCATATCGCCATTGTCTAACCCAGGGTGGTGTGGAGTGCAAAAAAACGATGGATTTGGGCCCAGATCTTTTGACTGGGGGAATGTGTGACATTGATCCACATTCGGTCCATCACTTGTTGTTTTTGCGATTGCCGCCCTAAGTGCGCTGGGGATGCCCAGACGTGGGTCCCAGGCACTCCACACCACTTGGAGTCAAGCTAGCCGGGCTGATGAGAGGTGTTACCTCGAAACCGGTCCGGTCCTCGGATGCTTGATTCCGTTCTGGGAAGGACATGGCTTTTGTAGTTCGGACTGGACTGTTCCCATGGGGCAACAGGGTCAGAGCTGATTTGCATATCGCCATTGTCTAACCCAGGGTGGTGTGGAGTGCAAAAAAACAATGGATTTGGGCCCAGATCTTTTGACTGGGGGAATGTGTGACATTGATCCACATTCGGTCCATCACTTGTTGTTTTTGCAATTGCCGCCCTAAGTGCGCTGGGGATGCCCAGACGTGGTTTCCAGGCACTCCACACCACTTGGAGTCAAGCTAGCCGGGCTGATGAGAGGTGTTACCTCGAAACCGGTCCTGTCCTCAGATGCTTGATTCCGTTCTGGGAAGGACATGGCTTTTGTTGTTTGGACAGGACTCTTCCCATGGGGCAACAGGGTCAGAGCTGATTTGCATATCGCCATTGTCTAACCCAGGGTGGTGTGGAGTGCAAAAAATCGATGGATTTGGGCCCAGATCTTTTGACTGGGGGAATGTGTGACATTGATGCACATTCGGTCCATCACTTGTTGTTTTTGCAATTGCCGCCCTAAGTGCGCTGGGGATGCCCAGACGTGGTTTCCAGGCACTCCACACCACTTGGAGTCAAGCTAGCCGGGCTGATGAGAGGTGTTACCTCGAAACCGGTCCGGTCCTCGGATGCTTGATTCCGTTCTGGGAAGGACATGGCTTTTGTAGTTTGGACTGGACTGTTCCCTTGGGGCAACAGGGTCAGAGCTGATTTGCATATCGCCATTGTCTAACCCAGGGTGGTGTGGAGTGCAAAAAAACGATGGATTTGGGCCCAGATCTTTTGACTGGGGAAATGTGTGACATTGATCCACATTCGGTCCATCACTTGTTGTTTTTGCAATTGCCGCCCTAAGTGCACTGGGGATGCCCAGACGTGGGTCCCAGGCACTCCACACCACTTGGAGTCAAGCTAGCCAGGCTGATGAGAGGTGTTACCTCGAAACCGGTCCGGTCCTCGGATGCTTGATTCCGTTCTGGGAAGGACATGGCTTTTGTAGTTTGGACTGGACTGTTCCCATGGGGCAACAGGGTCAGAGCTGATTTGCATATCGCCATTGTCTAACCCAGGGTGGTGTGGAGTGCAAAAAAACGATGGATTTGGGCCCAGATCTTTTGACTGGGGGAATGTGTGACATTAATCCCCATTCGGTCCATCACTTGTTGTTTTTGCAATTGCCGCCCTAAGTGCGCTGGGGATGCCCAGACGTGGGTCCCAGGCACTCCACACCACTTGGAGTCAAGCTAGAAGGGTTGATGAGAGGTGTTACCTCGAAACCGGTCCGGTCCTCAGATGCTTGATTCCGTTCTGGGAAGGACATGGCTTTTGTAGTTCGGACTGGACTGTTCCCATGGGGCAACAGGGTCAGAGCTGATTTGCATATCGCCATTGTCTAACCCAGGGTGGTGTGGAGTGCAAAAAAACGATGGATTTGGGCCCAGATCTTTTGACTGGGGGAATGTGTGACATTGATCCACATTCGGTCCATCACTTGTTGTTTTTGCGATTGCCGCCCTAAGTGCGCTGGGGATGCCCAGACGTGGGTCCCAGGCACTCCACACCACTTGGAGTCAAGCTAGCCGGGCTGATGAGAGGTGTTACCTCGAAACCGGTCCGGTCCTCGGATGCTTGATTCCGTTCTGGGAAGGACATGGCTTTTGTAGTTCGGACTGGACTGTTCCCATGGGGCAACAGGGTCAGAGCTGATTTGCATATCGCCATTGTCTAACCCAGGGTGGTGTGGAGTGCAAAAAAACAATGGATTTGGGCCCAGATCTGTTGACTGAGGGAATGTGTGACATTGATGCACATTCGGTCCATCACTTGTTGTTTTTGCAATTGCCGCCCTAAGTGCGCTGGGGATGCCCAGACGTGGTTTCCAGGCACTCCACACCACTTGGAGTCAAGCTAGCCGGGCTGATGAGAGGTGTTACCTCGAAACCGGTCCTGTCCTCAGATGCTTGATTCCGTTCTGGGAAGGACATGGCTTTTGTAGTTCGGACTGGACTGTTCCCATGGGGCAACAGGGTCAGAGCTGATTTGCATATCGCCATTGTCTAACCCAGGGTGGTGTGGAGTGCAAAAAAACAATGGATTTGGGCCCAGATCTTTTGACTGGGGGAATGTGTGACATTGATCCACATTCGGTCCATCACTTGTTGTTTTTGCAATTGCTGCCCTAAGTGCGCTGGGGATGCCCAGACGTGGGTCCCAGGCACTCCACACCACTTGGAGTCAAGCTAGCCGGGCTGATGAGAGGTGTTACCTTGAAACCGGTCCAGTCCTCGGATGCTTGATTCCGTTCTGGGAAGGACATGGCTTTTGTAGTTCGGACTGGACTGTTCCCATGGGGCAACAGGGTCAGAGCTGATTTGCATATCGCCATTGTCTAACCCAGGGTGGTGTGGAGTGCAAAAAAACGATGGATTTGGGCCCAGATCTTTTGACTGGGGGAATGTGTGACATTGATCCACATTCGATCCATCACTTGTTGTTTTTGCAATTGCCGCCCTAAGTGCGCTGAGGATGCCCAGACGTGGGTCCCAGGCACTCCACACCACTTGGAGTCAAGCTAGCCGGGCTGATGAGAGGTGTTACCTCGAAACCGGTCCGGTCCTCGGATGCTTGATTCCGTTCTGGGAAGGACATGGCTTTTGTAGTTCGGACTGGACTGTTCCCATGGGGCAACAGGGTCAGAGCTGATTTGCATATCGCCATTGTCTAACCCAGGGTGGTGTGGAGTGCAAAAAACCAATGGATTTGGGCCCAGATCTGTTGACTGAGGGAATGTGTGACATTGATGCACATTCGGTCCATCACTTGTTGTTTTTGCAATTGCCGCCCTAAGTGCGCTGGGGATGCCCAGACGTGGTTTCCAGGCACTCCACACCACTTGGAGTCAAGCTAGCCGGGCTGATGAGAGGTGTTACCTCGAAACCGGTCCTGTCCTCAGATGCTTGATTCCATTCTGGGAAGGACATGGCTTTTGTAGTTCGGACTGGACTGTTCCCATGGGGCAACAGGGTCAGAGCTGATTTGCATATCGCCATTGTCTAACCCAGGGTGGTGTGGAGTGCAAAAAAACAATGGATTTGGGCCCAGATCTTTTGACTGGGGGAATGTGTGACATTGATCCACATTCGGTCCATCACTTGTTGTTTTTGCAATTGCTGCCCTAAGTGCGCTGGGGATGCCCAGACGTGGGTCCCAGGCACTCCACACCACTTGGAGTCAAGCTAGCCGGGCTGATGAGAGGTGTTACCTTGAAACCGGTCCAGTCCTCGGATGCTTGATTCCGTTCTGGGAAGGACATGGCTTTTGTAGTTCGGACTGGACTGTTCCCATGGGGCAACAGGGTCAGAGCTGATTTGCATATCGCCATTGTCTAACCCAGGGTGGTGTGGAGTGCAAAAAAACGATGGATTTGGGCCCAGATCTTTTGACTGGGGGAATGTGTGACATTGATCCACATTCGGTCCATCACTTGTTGTTTTTGCAATTGCCGCCCTAAGTGCGCTGAGGATGCCCAGACGTGGGTCCCAGGCACTCCACACCACTTGGAGTCAAGCTAGCCGGGCTGATGAGAGGTGTTACCTCGAAACCGGTCCGGTCCTCGGATGCTTGATTCGGTTCTGGGAAGGACATGGCTTTTGTAGTTCGGACTGGACTGTTCCCATGGGGCAACAGGGTCAGAGCTGATTTGCATATCGCCATTGTCTAACCCAGGGTGGTGTGGAGTGCAAAAAAACGATGGATTTGGGCCCAGATCTTTTGACTGGGGGAATGTGTGACATTGATCCACATTCGGTCCATCACTTGTTGTTTTTGCAATTGCCGCCCTAAGTGCGCTGGGGATGCCCAGACGTGGGTCCCAGGCACTCCACACCACTTGGAGTCAAGCTAGAAGGGCTGATGAGAGGTGTTACCTCGAAACCGGTCCGGTCCTCGGATGCTTGATTCCGTTCTGGGAAGGACATGGCTTTTGTAGTTCGGACTGGACTGTTCCCATGGGGCAACAGGGTCAGAGCTGATTTGCATATCGCCATTGTCTAACCCAGGGTGGTGTGGAGTGCAAAAAAACGATGGATTTGGGCCCAGATCTTTTGACTGGGGGAATGTGTGACATTGATCCACATTCGGTCCATCACTTGTTGTTTTTGCAATTGCCGCCCTAAGTGCGCTGGGGATGCCCAGACGTGGTTTCCAGGCATTCCACACCACTTGGAGTCAAGCTAGCCGGGCTGATGAGAGGTGTTACCTCAAAACCGGTCCTGTCCTCAGATGCTTGATTCCATTCTGGGAAGGACATGGCTTTTGTTGTTCGGACAGGACTCTTCCCATGGGGCAACAGGGTCAGAGCTGATTTGCATATCGCCATTGTCTAACCCAGGGTGGTGTGGAGTGCAAAAAATCGATGGATTTGGGCCCAGATCTTTTGACTGGGGGAATGTGTGACATTGATGCACATTCGGTCCATCACTTGTTGTTTTTGCAATTGCCGCCCTAAGTGCGCTGGGGATGCCCAGACGTGGTTTCCAGGCATTCCACACCACTTGGAGTCAAGCTAGCCGGGCTGATGAGAGGTGTTACGTCGAAACCGGTCCTGTCCTCAGATGCTTGATTCCGTTCTGGGAAGGACATGGCTTTTGTTGTTCGGACAGGACTCTTCCCATGGGGCAACAGGGTCAGAGCTGATTTGCATATCGCCATTGTCTAACCCAGGGTGGTGTGGAGTGCAAAAAATCGATGGATTTGGGCCCAGATCTTTTGACTGGGGGAATGTGTGACATTGATGCACATTCGGTCCATCACTTGTTGTTTTTGCAATTGCCGCCCTAAGTGCGCTGGGGATGCCCAGACGTGGTTTCCAGGCACTCCACACCACTTGGAGTCAAGCTAGCCGGGCTGATGAGAGGTGTTACCTCGAAACCGGTCCTGTCCTCAGATGCTTGATTCCGTTCTGGGAAGGACATGGCTTTTGTAGTTTGGACTGGACTGTTCCCATGGGGCAACAGGGTCAGAGCTGATTTGCATATCGCCATTGTCTAACCCAGGGTGGTGTGGAGTGCAAAAAAACGATGGATTTGGGCCCAGATCTTTTGACTGGGGGAATGTGTGACATTGATCCACATTCGGTCCATCACTTGTTGTTTTTGCAATTGCCGCCCTAAGTGCGCTGGGGATGCCCAGACGTGGGTCCCAGGCACTCCACACCACTTGGAGTCAAGCTAGAAGGGCTGATGAGAGGTGTTACCTCGAAACCGGTCCGGTCCTTGGATGCTTGATTCCGTTCTGGGAAGGACATGGCTTTTGTAGTTCGGACTGGACTGTTCCCATGGGGCAACAGGGTCAGAGCTGATTTGCATATCGCCATTGTCTAACCCAGGGTGGTGTGGAGTGCAAAAAAACGATGGATTTGGGCCCAGATCTTTTGACTGGGGGAATGTGTGACATTGATCCACATTCGGTCCATCACTTGTTGTTTTTGCGATTGCCGCCCTAAGTGCGCTGGGGATGCCCAGAGGTGGGTCCCAGGCACTCCACACCACTTGAAGTCAAGCTAGCCGGGCTGATGAGAGGTGTTACCTCGAAACCGGTCCGGTCCTCGGATGCTTGATTCCGTTCTGGGAAGGACATGGCTTTTGTAGTTCGGACTGGACTGTTCCCATGGGGCAACAGGGTCAGAGCTGATTTGCATATCGCCATTGTCTAACCCAGGGTGGTGTGGAGTGCAAAAAAACAATGGATTTGGGCCCAGATCTTTTGACTGAGGGAATGTGTGACATTGATGCACATTCGGTCCATCACTTGTTGTTTTTGCAATTGCCGCCCTAAGTGCGCTGGGGATGCCCAGACGTGGTTTCCAGGCACTCCACACCACTTGGAGTCAAGCTAGCCGGGCTGATGAGAGGTGTTACCTCGAAACCGGTCCTGTCCTCAGATGCTTGATTCCGTTCTGGGAAGGACATGGCTTTTGTAGTTCGGACAGGACTGTTCCCATGGAGCAACAGGGTCAGAGCTGATTTGCATATCGCCATTGTCTAACCCAGGGTGGTGTGGAGTGCAAAAAAACGATGGATTTGGGCCCAGATCTTTTGACTGAGGGAATGTGTGACATTGATGCACATTCGGTCCATCACTTGTTGTTTTTGCAATTGCCGCCCTAAGTGCGCTGGGGATGCCCAGACGTGGTTTCCAGGCACTCCACACCACTTGGAGTCAAGCTAGCCGGGCTTATGAGAGGTGTTACCTCGAAACCGGTCCGGTCCTCGGATGCTTGATTCCGTTCTGGGAAGGACATGGCTTTTGTAGTTTGGACTGGACTGTTCCCTTGGGGCAACAGGGTCAGAGCTGATTTGCATATCGCCATTGTCTAACCCAGGGTGGTGTGGAGTGCAAAAAAACAATGGATTTGGGCCCAGATCTTTTGACTGGGGGAATGTGTGACATTGATCCACATTCGGTCCATCACTTGTTGTTTTTGCAATTGCCGCCCTAAGTACGCTGGGGATGCCCAGACGTGGGTCCCAGGCACTCCACACCACTTGGAGTCAAGCTAGCCGGGCTGATGAGAGGTGTTACCTCGAAACCGGTCCGGTCCTCGGATGCTTGATTCCGTTCTGGGAAGGACATGGCTTTTGTAGTTCGGACTGGACTGTTCCCATGGGGCAACAGGGTCAGAGCTGATTTGCATATCGCCATTGTCTAACCCAGGGTGGTGTGGAGTGCAAAAAAACGATGGATTTGGGCCCAGATCTTTTGACTGGGGGAATGTGTGACATTGATCCACATTCGGTCCATCACTTGTTGTTTTTGCAATTGCCGCCCTAAGTGCGCTGGGGATGCCCAGACGTGGTTTCCAGGCACTCCACACCACTTGGAGTCAAGCTAGCCGGGCTGATGAGAGGTGTTACCTCAAAACCGGTCCTGTCCTCAGATGCTTGATTCCGTTCTGGGAAGGACATGGCTTTTGTTGTTCGGACAGGACTCTTCCCATGGGGCAACAGGGTCAGAGCTGATTTGCATATCGCCATTGTCTAACCCAGGGTGGTGTGGAGTGCAAAAAATCGATGGATTTGGGCCCAGATCTTTTGACTGGGGGAATGTGTGACATTGATGCACATTCGGTCCATCACTTGTTGTTTTTGCAATTGCCGCCCTAAGTGCGCTGGGGATGCCCAGACGTGGTTTCCAGGCACTCCACACCACTTGGAGTCAAGCTAGCCGGGCTGATGAGAGGTGTTACCTCGAAACCGGTCCGGTCCTCGGATGCTTGATTCCGTTCTGGGAAGGACATGGCTTTTGTAGTTTGGACTGGACTGTTCCCTTGGGGCAACAGGGTCAGAGCTGATTTGCATATCGCCATTGTCTAACCCAGGGTGGTGTGGAGTGCAAAAAAACGATGGATTTAGGCCCAGATCTTTTGACTGGGGAAATGTGTGACATTGATCCACATTCGGTCCATCACTTGTTGTTTTTGCAATTGCCGCCCTAAGTGCGCTGGGGATGCCCAGACGTGGGTCCCAGGCACTCCACACCACTTGGAGTCAAGCTAGCCGGGCTGATGAGAGGTGTTACCTCGAAACCGGTCCGGTCCTCGGATGCTTGATTCCGTTCTGGGAAGGACATGGCTTTTGTAGTTTGGACTGGACTGTTCCCATGGGGCAACAGGGTCAGAGCTGATTTGCATATCGCCATTGTCTAACCCAGGGTGGTGTGGAGTGCAAAAAAACGATGGATTTGGGCCCAGATCTTTTGACTGGGGGAATGTGTGACATTGATCCACATTCGGTCCATCACTTGTTGTTTTTGCAATTGCCGCCCTAAGTGCGCTGGGGATGCCCAGACGTGGGTCCCAGGCACTCCACACCACTTGGAGTCAAGCTAGAAGGGCTGATGAGAGGTGTTACCTCGAAACCGGTCCGGTCCTTGGATGCTTGATTCCGTTCTGGGAAGGACATGGATTTTGTAGTTCGGACTGGACTGTTCCCATGGGGCAACAGGGTCAGAGCTGATTTGCATATCACCATTGTCTAACCCAGGGTGGTGTGGAGTGCAAAAAAACGATGGATTTGGGCCCAGATCTTTTGACTGGGGGAATGTGTGACATTGATCCACATTCGGTCCATCACTTGTTGTTTTTGCGATTGCCGCCCTAAGTGCGCTGGGGATGCCCAGACGTGGGTCCCAGGCACTCCACACCACTTGGAGTCAAGCTAGCCGGGCTGATGAGAGGTGTTACCTCGAAACCGGTCCGGTCCTCGGATGCTTGATTCCGTTCTGGGAAGGACATGGCTTTTGTAGTTCGGACTGGACTGTTCCCATGGGGCAACAGGGTCAGAGCTGATTTGCATATCGCCATTGTCTAACCCAGGGTGGTGTGGAGTGCAAAAAAACAATGGATTTGGGCCCAGATCTTTTGACTGAGGGAATGTGTGACATTGATGCACATTCGGTCCATCACTTGTTGTTTTTGCAATTGCCGCCCTAAGTGCGCTGGGGATGCCCAGACGTGGTTTCCAGGCACTCCACACCACTTGGAGTCAAGCTAGCCGGGCTGATGAGAGGTGTTACTCAAAACCGGTCCTGTCCTCAGATGCTTGATTCCGTTCTGGTAAGGACATGGCTTTTGTAGTTCGGACTGGACTGTTCCCATGGGGCAACAGGGTCAGAGCTGATTTGCATATCGCCATTGTCTAACCCAGGGTGGTGTGGAGTGCAAAAAAACGATGGATTTGGGCCCAGATCTTTTGACTGGGGGAATGTGTGACATTGATCGACATTCGGTCCATCACTTGTTGTTTTTGCGATTGCCGCCCTAAGTGCGCTGGGGATGCCCAGACGTGGGTCCCAGGCACTCCACACCACTTGGAGTCAAGCTAGCCGGGCTGATGAGAGGTGTTACCTTGAAACCGGTCCGGTCCTCGGATGCTTGATTCCGTTCTGGGAAGGACATGGCTTTTGTAGTTCGGACTGGACTGTTCCCATGGGGCAACAGGGTCAGAGCTGATTTGCATATCGCCATTGTCTAACCCAGGGTGGTGTGGAGTGCAAAAAAACAATGGATTTGGGCCCAGATCTTTTGACTGAGGGAATGTGTGACATTGATGCACATTCGGTCCATCACTTGTTGTTTTTGCAATTGCCGCCCTAAGTGCGCTGGGGATGCCCAGACGTGGGTCCCAGGCACTCCACACCACTTGGAGTCAAGCTAGCCGGGCTGATGAGAGGTGTTACCTCGAAACCGGTCCGGTCCTCGG
Organism: Lissotriton vulgaris; assembly: GCF_964263255.1. Classification (NCBI taxonomy): domain Eukaryota; kingdom Metazoa; phylum Chordata; class Amphibia; order Caudata; family Salamandridae; genus Lissotriton; species Lissotriton vulgaris. The sequence goes on along the minus strand of NC_141696.1, from coordinate 453,844,935 downwards.
ATGCTTGATTCCGTTCTGGGAAGGACATGGCTTTTGTAGTTCGGACTGGACTGTTCCCATGGGGCAACAGGGTCAGAGCTGATTTGCATATCGCCATTGTCTAACCCAGGGTGGTGTGGAGTGCAAAAAAACAATGGATTTGGGCCCAGATCTTTTGACTGAGGGAATGTGTGACATTGATGCACATTCGGTCCATCACTTGTTGTTTTTGCAATTGCCGCCCTAAGTGCGCTGGGGATGCCCAGACGTGGTTTCCAGGCACTCCACACCACTTGGAGTCAAGCTAGCCGGGCTGATGAGAGGTGTTACTCAAAACCGGTCCTGTCCTCAGATGCTTGATTCCGTTCTGGTAAGGACATGGCTTTTGTAGTTCGGACTGGACTGTTCCCATGGGGCAACAGGGTCAGAGCTGATTTGCATATCGCCATTGTCTAACCCAGGGTGGTGTGGAGTGCAAAAAAACGATGGATTTGGGCCCAGATCTTTTGACTGGGGGAATGTGTGACATTGATCCACATTCGGTCCATCACTTGTTGTTTTTGCGATTGCCGCCCTAAGTGCGCTGGGGATGCCCAGACGTGGGTCCCAGGCACTCCACACCACTTGGAGTCAAGCTAGCCGGGCTGATGAGAGGTGTTACCTCGAAACCGGTCCGGTCCTCGGATGCTTGATTCCGTTCTGGGAAGGACATGGCTTTTGTAGTTCGGACTGGACTGTTCCCATGGGGCAACAGGGTCAGAGCTGATTTGCATATCGCCATTGTCTAACCCAGGGTGGTGTGGAGTGCAAAAAAACAATGGATTTGGGCCCAGATCTTTTGACTGAGGGAATGTGTGACATTGATGCACATTCGGTCCATCACTTGTTGTTTTTGCAATTGCCGCCCTAAGTGCGCTGGGGATGCCCAGACGTGGTTTCCAGGCACTCCACACCACTTGGAGTCAAGCTAGCCGGGCTGATGAGAGGTGTTACTCAAAACCGGTCCTGTCCTCAGATGCTTGATTCCGTTCTGGTAAGGACATGGCTTTTGTAGTTCGGACAGGACTGTTCCCATGGAGCAACAGGGTCAGAGCTGATTTGCATATCACCATTGTCTAACCCAGGGTGGTGTGGAGTGCAAAAAAACGATGGATTTGGGCCCAGATCTTTTGACTGAGGGAATGTGTGACATTGATGCACATTCGGTCCATCACTTGTTGTTTTTGCAATTGCCGCCCTAAGTGCGCTGGGGATGCCCAGACGTGGTTTCCAGGCACTCCACACCACTTGGAGTCAAGCTAGCCGGGCTGATGAGAGGTGTTACCTCGAAACCGGTCCGGTCCTCGGATGCTTGATTCCGTTCTGGGAAGGACATGGCTTTTGTAGTTTGGACTGGACTGTTCCCTTGGGGCAACAGGGTCAGAGCTGATTTGCATATCGCCATTGTCTAACCCAGGGTGGTGTGGAGTGCAAAAAAACGATGGATTTGGGCCCAGATCTTTTGACTGGGGGAATGTGTGACATTGATCCACATTCGGTCCATCACTTGTTGTTTTTGCAATTGCCGCTCTAAGTGCGCTGGGGATGCCCAGACGTGGGTCCCAGGCACTCCACACCACTTGGAGTCAAGCTAGCCGGGCTGATGAGAGGTGTTACCTCGAAACCGGTCCGGTCCTCGGATGCTTGATTCCGTTCTGGGAAGAACATGGCTTTTGTAGTTCGGACTGGACTGTTCCCATGGGGCAACAGGGTCAGAGCTGATTTGCATATCGCCATTGTCTAACCCAGGGTGGTGTGGAGTGCAAAAAAACGATGGATTTGGGCGCAGATCTTTTGACTGGGGGAATGTGTGACATTGATGCACATTCGGTCCATAACTTGTTCTTTTTGCAATTGCCGCCCTAAGTGCGCTGGGGATGCCCAGACGTGGTTTCCAGGCACTCCACACCACTTGGAGTCAAGCTAGCCGGGCTGATGAGAGGTGTTACCTCGAAACCGGTCCGGTCCTCGGATGCTTGATTCCGTTCTGGGAAGGACATGGCTTTTGTAGTTTGGACTGGACTGTTCCCTTGGGGCAACAGGGTCAGAGCTGATTTGCATATCGCCATTGTCTAACCCAGGGTGGTGTGGAGTGCAAAAAAACGATGGATTTGGGCCCAGATCTTTTGACTGGGGAAATGTGTGACATTGATCCACATTCGGTCCATCACTTGTTGTTTTTGCAATTGCCGCCCTAAGTGCGCTGGGGATGCCCAGACGTGGGTCCCAGGCACTCCACACCACTTGGAGTCAAGCTAGCCGGGCTGATGAGAGGTGTTACCTCGAAACCGGTCCGGTCCTCGGATGCTTGATTCCGTTCTGGGAAGGACATGGCTTTTGTAGTTTGGACTGGACTGTTCCCATGGGGCAACAGGGTCAGAGCTGATTTGCATATCGCCATTGTCTAACCCAGGGTGGTGTGGAGTGCAAAAAAACAATGGATTTGGGCCCAGATCTTTTGACTGGGGGAATGTGTGACATTGATCCACATTCGGTCCATCACTTGTTGTTTTTGCAATTGCCGCCCTAAGTGCGCTGGGGATGCCCAGACATGGGTCCCAGGCACTCCACACCACTTGGAGTCAAGCTAGAAGGGCTGATGAGAGGTGTTACCTCGAAACCGGTCCGGTCCTCGGATGCTTGATTCCGTTCTGGGAAGGACATGGCTTTTGTAGTTCGGACTGGACTGTTCCCATGGGGCAACAGGGTCAGAGCTGATTTGCATATCGCCATTGTCTAACCCAGGGTGGTGTGGAGTGCAAAAAAACGATGGATTTGGGCCCAGATCTTTTGACTGGGGGAATGTGTGACATTGATCCACATTCGGTCCATCACTTGTTGTTTTTGCGATTGCCGCCCTAAGTGCGCTGGGGATGCCCAGACGTGGGTCCCAGGCACTCCACACCACTTGGAGTCAAGCTAGCCGGGCTGATGAGAGGTGTTACCTCGAAACCGGTCCGGTCCTCGGATGCTTGATTCCGTTCTGGGAAGGACATGGCTTTTGTAGTTCGGACTGGACTGTTCCCATGGGGCAACAGGGTCAGAGCTGATTTGCATATCGCCATTGTCTAACCCAGGGTGGTGTGGAGTGCAAAAAAACAATGGATTTGGGCCCAGATCTTTTGACTGGGGGAATGTGTGACATTGATCCACATTCGGTCCATCACTTGTTGTTTATGCAATTGCCGCCCTAAGTGCGCTGGGGATGCCCAGACGTGGTTTCCAGGCACTCCACACCACTTGGAGTCAAGCTAGCCGGGCTGATGAGAGGTGTTACCTCGAAACCGGTCCGGTCCTCGGATGCTTGATTCCGTTCTGGGAAGGACATGGCTTTTGTAGTTTGGACTGGACTGTTCCCTTGGGGCAACAGGGTCAGAGCTGATTTGCATATCGCCATTGTCTAACCCAGGGTGGTGTGGAGTGCAAAAAAACGATGGATTTGGGCCCAGATCTTTTGACTGGGGGAATGTGTGACATTGATCCACATTCGGTCCATCACTTGTTGTTTTTGCAATTGCCGCCCTAAGTGCGCTGGGGATGCCCAGACGTGGGTCCCAGGCACTCCACACCACTTGGAGTCAAGCTAGCCGGGCTGATGAGAGGTGTTACCTCGAAACCGGTCCGGTCCTCGGATGCTTGATTCCGTTCTGGGAAGGACATGGCTTTTGTAGTTCGGACTGGACTGTTCCCATGGGGCAACAGGTTCAGAGCTGATTTGCATATCGCCATTGTCTAACCCAGGGTGGTGTGGGGTGCAAAAAAACGATGGATTTGGGCCCAGATCTTTTGACTGGGGGAATGTGTGACATTGATCCACATTCGGTCCATCACTTGTTGTTTTTGCAATTGCTGCCCGAAGTGCGCTGGGGATGCCCAGACGTGGGTCCCAAGCACTCCACACCACTTGGAGTCAAGCTAGTCGGGCTGATGAGAGGTGTTACCTCGAAACCGGTCCGGTCCTCGGATGCTTGATTCCGTCTGGGAAGGACATGGCTTTTGTAGTTCGGACTGGACTGTTCCCATGGGGCAACAGGGTCAGAGCTGATTTGCATATCGCCATTGTCTAACCCAGGGTGGTGTGGAGTGCAAAACAACGATGGATTTGGGCCCAGATCTTTTGACTGGGGGAATGTGTGACATTGATCCACATTCGGTCCATCACTTGTTGTTTTTGCAATTGCCGCCCTAAGTGCGCTGGGGATGCCCAGACGTGGGTCCCAGGCACTCCACACCACTTGGAGTCAAGCTAGCCGGGCTGATGAGAGGTGTTACCTCGAAACCGGTCCGGTCCTCGGATGCTTGATTCCGTTCTGGGAAGGACATGGCTTTTGTAGTTTGGACTGGACTGTTCCCATGGGGCAACAGGGTCAGAGCTGATTTGCATATCGCCATTGTCTAACCCAGGGTGGTGTGGAGTGCAAAAAAACGATGAATTTGGGCCCAGATCTTTTGACTGGGGGAATGTGTGACATTGATCCACATTCGGTCCATCACTTGTTGTTTTTTGCAATTGCCGCCCTAAGTGCGCTGGGGATGCCCAGACGTGGGTCCCAGGCACTCCACACCACTTGGAGTCAAGCTAGCCGGGCTGATGAGAGGTGTTACCTCGAAACCGGTCCGGTCCTCGGATGCTTGATTCCGTTCTGGGAAGGACATGGCTTTTGTAGTTCGGACTGGACTGTTCCCATGGGGCAACAGGGTCAGAGCTGATTTGCATATCGCCATTGTCTAACCCAGGGTGGTGTGGAGTGCAAAAAAATGATGGATTTGGGCCCAGATCTTTTGACTGGGGGAATGTGTGACATTGATCCACATTCGGTCCATCACTTGTTTTTGCAATTGCCGCCCTAAGTGCGCTGGGGATGCCCAGACGTGGGTCCCAGGCACTCCACACCACTTGGAGTCAAGCTAGCCGGGCTGATGAGAGGTGTTACCTCGAAACCGGTCCGGTCCTCGGATGCTTGATTCCGTTCTGGGAAGGACATGGCTTTTGTAGTTCGGACTGGACTGTTCCCATGGGGCAACAGGGTCAGAGCTGCTTGGCATATCGCCATTGTCTAACCCAGGGTGGTGTGGAGTGCAAAAAAACGATGGATTTGGGCCCAGATCTTTTGACTGGGGGAATGTGTGACATTGATCCACATTCGGTCCATCACTTGTTTTTGCAATTGCCGCCCTAAGTGCGCTGGGGATGCCCAGACGTGGGTCCCAGGCACTCCACACCACTTGGAGTCAAGCTAGCCGGGCTGATGAGAGGTGTTACCTTGAAACCGGTCCGGTCCTCGGATGCTTGATTCCGTTCTGGGAAGGACATGGCTTTTGTAGTTCGGACTGGACTGTTCCCATGGGGCAACAGGGTCAGAGCTGATTTGCATATCGCCATTGTCTAACCCAGGGTGGTGTGGAGTGCAAAAAAACGATGGATTTGGGCCCAGATCTTTTGACAGGGGGAATGTGTGACATTGATCCACATTCGGTCCATCACTTGTTGTTTTTGCTCATTCAAATGTGGTAAAGTGCAGATGCACATTTTTGTGATGTTAGAATATAGATCATTGTTTTTGATTAAGTCGCAATTCAACTTTTGCAATGTGGATTGGGTTCTTCCCTCTCAGTTGGATATGGGAGGTGTGAGGGGGATGTTGGGTTTTCAAACTACACGTGTCGATATGGATTAATTGGTATAGTCAAATGTAGTGCAGGTCGGGCATCTTAGATGCAAACAAGATTCACTTTCAAGATTTAACGCATGCCAAACAGGGTACAATCTGAAGCAAATGTGGTCCTCATGACGTGGAATGTTAGGGGCCTTTATAATGTCAGCAAATTTAAGCTAGTAACTAACTATATGCAGCGTCATCAGGGGGACATTGCCTTCATACAGAAAACTCAGTTGGCACCCTCTGTGAAAACATCTCTGGCAGGTAACTGGGGGCGCATAGGCACTTTACTGGATATAGCACATATGCGAGAGGAGTGTCAATATTAATCTATAAGTGTGTGCCCTTCGGTGTATCATGATCCTGGGGTCTACTTGTTGCTAAAGGGATGTCTGGTGAAACATTCTATATTATTGGTCAACATCTATGCACCAAACGTTGACGATCCATACTTTTTCAATTTTATTCATACATATATTGAACGCGTGGGGGCAGACCAAATTTGTTTTGGTGGGGATTTTAACTTGCTACTTGATGCCACTCGCGAATGCACAACTAACACTGCAGACACTAAGCCTAGGGCTGGAAGGTTGTTATTAGATGTGCTTGAAAGCCAGGGACTGGTTGATGCTTGGAGGCATCAAAAACCTGATCAGGTTGGATACACGCACTACTCAGCACCACCCAATACATGGACCCGATTGGACTACTAGTGCCTCTCAGCTGGGGCTACACTCTGGATTAGAGATGTGGCATATTTCCTGTGCACACTATTGGACCATTCGCTTGTGGTGATGCAACTGCGATTCGTGCATGCTGGGGGGTGGAGTATCCATGGAGGTTCCCTGATATGGCTCTGAGGGGCACGGCATTCGTGTCTGAGCTTCGGGCACAGCGATCAGCAAATATTTCACATTAAAGGAGGGCACAGTGACATCCAAGGCCACGCTTAGTGAGGCGTTTAAGGCTTACGCCAAGGGAGTGTGCATAGCTAAAAGTGCAGGTGTGCTCCAGGATTTAAGGTGCATTATTGCACATTTAGAGGCACAACTGGCAGATCTCGGTCAGCAGGCTGCTCAACCACTGAGTCCCTCCAGTGTGCAATGCCGCATTGCCCTCCTAGATGAGTTTCGGGAAGCAGCTGACCGCGAGGCCCATTATATTGGAAATTTAGCTACTACCAGGTGCAATGGGGAAGGGGAACGGCCAGGAGGGACCCTCACTAGGCTAATGCAGCCGGCCCACAGGCCAACATATATCTCTGAGCTTCTGGGGAATGAAGGGTCACATTAAACTGGCAATGTGGGAATCCCTAATGAGGTGCTCACTAACTATAAGGAATTGTACACCACCAGGGCTTCAGTCCAACAATGCAGTTATGGCTTTTTCAAACCTTGAATTGGAGGAAGTATGGTCCATTCCAGATCCTGTATTACCGGACAATTTAAGATCAGATAAACGAGGCTTGTTACTTCTGCATAATCTAAGAATTTTGGAGCTTGTAATGTTAAATGGCGGATTTAGATTTCATGGCGGTATCTTACCAACTAATTAATGTATGTACACAATTTAAGGTATTTTTTACAAGTATGAGTGACCATAGTATTATAGCTGTTAATGTAGATATAGAAATCGAGAAGCAGGAACTCTGGAATCAGAGGGATGAAAAGGTCTTCTTATACAATAGCAATAATGGGCACACCTGGTGGTCAAATAATTTGCTTCCAAATTTTAAGACGGTCTTTGAAAATACTGCTTTTATTTGTATTCAAGAAACCCCTATTCACAGGTTTGAGAGAATCTTGGTTGCAATTAGAACCTTTGGAAAAAAAAGCAAGTCAATAGTTTTGTACCATTAGTAATTATAACAATAGAAATATTAAAATTGAATTGTGAAATTAATGCTTTATTAGAGATCAATTTAGGCTGCCCCCGATACAAAGGCAAAGAGAAATTATTAGACTGAAACAAGGATCGTAGAAGGGTTGAAGACTCAAATTGGGTTAGACTTCGAGAGGTTTCTCTTTCTGGAAATACTAGGAAGAATTGGGCATTGATAGCAACATTTTGAGATGGGAGACATAAGTCAAAACCTATTTTGATTCCAGAAGCAGAATGGTCTACATATATATTTCCTAGCTGTATGCCTTAAATCCCGCAGTTGGGCAGAATCAAGAGGTTAGCTCTGAGCCGACCATGGGGAGTGATTATGTGCACCATCTTGCTTAGAAATAGAGGGTTACATCAAAGGGGCAAGATACTCTAGCCCAGTGGGCCCAGATGACGTACAATAGCCATAATAAAACAGGATGCTGAAGTGTGGGCGAAATTTCTGCATCCACTGTTTGTCCATTGTTATACCCCTGGTGATATTCCACAATCCTGGAAGAGAAGTATAATTGTTCCACTATACAAAAAGGGTCCAAAAAATTCCTCTGCCAGTTTTAGACAGATCTCTCTCCTAGACTCAACTGGGAAATTATTTGCAAAGAGCATCCTCACTTATCTGCAAGATTGGGCATTCGGAAATAATGTTACTCCCCTAGAACAAATAGGATTTCGCAAAAATAGTGGCACCTTGAATAATATCACCGACTTGCAAACCTTAACTGAAAAATATCCAGTGAGTCGGGGAAATCCGTTATACGCAGCTTTTATAGATTTCTCTACAGCATTCGACAGGATAGATCGGGGGAGGTTGGGGAGAAAATTGGTCAGCATAGGGATACCAGGGAATCTTTTAAGATTAGTTATTGCTTTCCACACCACCACTTGGACACAGATTTTATTAGGGGGAACACAAGGCCTCTCGAGAAAAATAGTAACTAATAACGGGTTAAATCAGGGGTGCCTTTTTGCCCCCTTACTTTTTTCTATATACATCACTGACTTGCCAAGAAGAGTGGGGCTCAGCAAAAAGGGGATTAACCTAAATTGGGAAACTTAAAGCTGAGCTGTCCGCTATATGCAGATGACGCCATAATAATGGATTTAACCTCAATCAGATTACATAGATGACTTGCCGAGTTGATCAAGTATACAGAAGAGTATTATCTAAAAATAAATATTTTAAACAGTAAAGTCATGATTTCTAGTTTTCAAGGATGTAAGGTCAGAAAAAACTTGCATTGGTTTTTGGGAAAAGAGACCTGGAAGTAGAAAAGTTTTACCCGTATCTAGGAAAAATATTTACAAACAGGTGCTCCGCTAGCAATCATATCGACCACTGTAAAGGCAAAGCTATTTCACAAGCCTTTGCAATTAACCGTTGTACACACACTGTGGAAAAATACACTTCTCACATATCATATCAGTCTATAAAATAAAGATACCACCCACATTGAACTATGCCAGCAAAACAATAGATGCACAAGCGTGGGATAAATTTGAGAAAGTGGAAGGGCAGATATGGCATAAAATATGTATTGTGAACCGTGCTGCCCAAATCGCAGCGCTTAGGCTTGAATTTGGTTTACTCTCCACTTACGTGCTATCGATGGCTGCGTGCTCAAGATGAAGCAATGCATTATTAAATAACTCTGACAATCCGCTACGGGTAGCTCTATATAGAGAAATGTTTGCCAAAATGAAAGAAAAGAGTGCTATATTTAGGAACCACCTAAAAGCATCAACAATGTGCGGCTTAGATAGGGATCGTGTGACGGACCTCTGTAAAAGACCCTTGGAAAAAAGAAATAAGAAAACAATCTATGGGGTTTCTTGTGAAAGAGACATTAAAATGTGTGCAGAGAATAGCAATAATTACTGTATTGTGGGGAGTAGTATTTGCAAAGAACCCCAACCTTATGTTTTATGGAATCTTAAACATGGGTGATTCTGTTGCTTAGACTGAATTTACTTCCTCTAAGAATTGTAAAGGAGCTTGGGAGGGTATCTCTAGACATGAAAGACTTAGTCATTTGTTTAATTCCTTTATACAAGACCTAAATCATGTTCATTTGTGTCTTTATACAATATGTTATGCTAAATGTAATACTTCGCTTTCGATTTTTATGGAGTGTAATGTTGATCTTAAGATGTGAATTGTACACCACCAGGGCTTCAGAGCACCCATCGGCATATAGTGAATATTTAGACGAGGCTTCATGGTCTAGATGGAAATAGCATACCAGGAATTCCTGGCGGGGCCATTCTCGGTAAAGGAAGGGTTTGAAGCCTCCTAGACGCAACTGGGAAATTATTTGCAAAGAGCATCCTCACTTATCTGCAAGATTGGGCATTCGGAAATAATGTTACTCCCCTAGAACAAATAGGATTACGCAAAAATAGTGGCACCTTGAATAATATCACCGCCTTGCAAACCTTAACTGAAAAATATCCAGTGAGTCGGGGAAATCCGTTATACGCAGCTTTTATAGATTTCTCTACAGCATTCGACAGGATAGATCGGGGGAGGTTGGGGAGAAAATTGGTCAGCATAGGGATACCAGGGAATCTTTTAAGATTAGTTATTGCTTTCCACACCACCACTTGGACACAGATTTTATTAGGGGGAACACAAGGCCTCTCGAGAAAAATAGTAACTAATAACGGGTTAAATCAGGGGTGCCTTTTTGCCCCCTTACTTTTTTCTATATACATCACTGACTTGCCAAGAAGAGTGGGGCTCAGCAAAAAGGGGATTCACCTAAATTGGGAAACTTAAAGCTGAGCTGTCCGCTATATGCAGATGACGCCATAATAATGGATTTAACCTCAATCAGATTACATAGATGACTTGCCGAGTTGATCAAGTATACAGAAGAGTATTATCTAAAAATAAATATTTTAAACAGTAAAGTCATGATTTCTAGTTTTCAAGGATGTAAGGTCAGAACAAACTTGCATTGGTTTTTGGGAAAAGAGACCTGGAAGTAGAAAAGTTTTACCCGTTTCTATGAAAAATATTTACAAACAGGTGCTCCGCTAGCAATCATATCGACCACTGTAAAGGCAAAGCTATTTCAAAAGCCTTTGCAATTAACCGTTGTACACACACTGTTGAAAAATACACTTCTCACATATCATATCAGTCTATAAAATAAAGATACCACCCACATTGAACTATGCCAGCAAAACAATAGATGCACAAGCGTGGGATAAATTTGAGAAAGTGGAAGGGCAGATCTGGCATAAAATATGTATTGTGATCCGTGCTGCCCCAATCGCAGCGCTTAGGCTTGAATTTGGTTTACTCTCCACTTACGTGCTATCGATGGCTGCGTGCTCAAGATGAAGCAATGCATTATTAAATAACTCTGACAATCCGCTACGGGTAGCTCTATATAGAGAAAAGTTTGCCAAAATGAAAGAAAAGAGTGCTATATTTAGGAACCACCTAAAAGCATCAACAATGTGCGGCTTAGATAGGGATCGTGTGACGGACCTCTGTAAAAGACCCTTGGAAAAAAGAAAGAAGAAAACAATCTATGGGGTTTCTTGTGAAAGAGACATTAAAATGTGTGCAGAGAATAGCAATAATTACTGTATTGTGGGGAGTAGTATTTGCAAAGAACCCCAACCTTATGTTTTATGGAATCTTAAACATGGGTGATTCTGTTGCTTAGACTGAATTTACTTCCTCTAAGAATTGTAAAGGAGCTTGGGAGGGTATCTCTAGACATGAAAGACTTAGTCATTTGTTTAATTCCTTTATACAAGACCTAAATCATGTTCATTTGTGTCTTTATACAATATGTTATGATAAATGTAATACTTCGCTTTCGATTTTTATGGAGTGTAATGTTGATCTTAAGATGTGAATTGTACACCACCAGGGCTTCAGAGCACCCATCGGCATATAGTGAATATTTAGACGAGGCTTCATGGTCTAGATGGAAATAGCATACCAGGAATTCCTGGCGGGGCCATTCTCGGTAAAGGAAGGGTTTGAAGCCATCAATGCACTGTATGGCAATGAGGCACCTGGGTTAGATGTGTTCTTGGGATGCTTCTACAAGAAGTACAAAGATATTCTTGGTCCATATCTTATTGATGTGTATAAGGAAGCAATAGAGGCCAGTGTGTTCCCGCCCACCTTAAGAGAGGCTGTCACAATCCTACTGCCAAAACCTAGGAAAGATCTGCTGCTTTGTAGTTATTATAAACCATTGTCACTTTTAAAAAGATCTTAGCTAAAATGCTGGCCACTCGGCTAGCCCTCATTGTAGAAAAGTTGATCTCATCTGCCCAGTCTGGTTTTATGCCCCGCAAGTCCACGGTGCAAAATCGCTGCACGCTGTTCACCTCCATAAATTGAATGTTGCTGTCCTACTCGATGCTGAAAAAGCTTTTGATTAGCTTGAGTAGCCTTTCCTCTATGTGGTGCTGGGCTGCTTGGGAATGCCTGATCGGTTCTTGGTGGTTAATAAATTATTGCATGCTCGTCCCATGACCTGCATGTGTCTAAATGGCACAATGACAACGGGTTTCCAGCTGATGCGGGGCACACAGCAGGGGCGTCCACTTTCCCCCTTGTTGTTCGGATTGGCACTAGACCCACTGGTACGCCATTTGCAGGAGAGGCATAGTCACTGGGGCCTACAGTTTAACACAGGGACGCTGCTCCTCACATTATGTGCAGATGATATCATATTATATGTAAGGCAGCCGGATGATAACATGGTGCAGATTCTGCGTAAGGTAAAGAGATACAGCACTTTATCTGGCCCGTGTATTAACTGGGGGAAATCAGAGGTGGTCCGACTGACAGAGGTGCCCTGTGCTGAGCTGTTTGAGTTCCCCTTGAAGTGCTGTGAGGAATCTGTCAAGTACCTAGGCTTCAACATACACAGGGTGAAAAATCATATACTTCAGTTAAATTACGGTCCAGTAATGGAAAAAGTGGGATGAAATATAGAGCGGTGGCTCACACTGCCATTGTCCATGGTGGGAAGAATAGCAATCTTCCAAATGGTAATCCTCCCTCAATTTTTATATTTGTTCCAAAATATTCCCATTTTGCTCTATAATAGCTTTATCACAGCTCTTAGAGCATTGTTGATAAGACTGGTTTGGGGCGGTAAACAACCCTGTGTATGTTAGGACACACTGATGTCACCCTATGAGAGAGGTGAGCTGGGGGTACCGAATTTTCAAGTCTACTATCTGGTTGCGCAGACACGTTTTGCCAGGCACTGGTACCACTCCGATAGGAGCATTCCCTACTTTAGGCCGAAGGCCAATGTGGGGCTGCCTGCTCTCCTCAACACACTGCTCCCAGTTGGGTTCCTGCATGAGCCACAAGAAATTCAAACACTCTCTACAACTAGCTGGACATGGCACAAACTGTTGAAAATAACTGGAGCATGCGTATTATACTTGCCAGCACTCCCGCTAGTGGGCAATTGCGGGGTTCCTATTCTGCAAGAGACTCTAGTTAAACATACCATAGCCAGGCTCCATTTAGTAAAGTTTGGAGATTTATTTCCTCAGGGGGCCTTCTTTTCCCCGCACTGAGGACCCCAGCTTTTGTTCTGCATAGATTGCAGAGGGCACTGCGCGCTCAAGTGTTCAGTGATCAGTTGGAACCCCCTGAGTTTCCACTGTTGACTGGTATTATTAAAGTGGGAGACAGCACGCACATTGTGGCCAGAATGTATAGGGCTGCAGTCTCCCTGCTGCCGTCACGAGACACTGGGGTGCGAGCGGCCTCGGAGTTATACCTTGGGCAACCTATCATTGGTGCAAAGTGGGGTAGGTGCTGTAAACAAATATGTTTTGTCTCCCCTAATCATCATCATAAGTTACTACACTTTAAATTCTTATGGGGCTCCTATAAGACACCCAGTGCACTACAAAAGATAGATCCATCCTGATCACACCCCTGCCTGCGGTGCCATTCCCAAGATGTGGACTTTATGCATGTCACATGGACATGCACTAAAATCAAGAGGTATTGGACGGCAATATTTGGGGAACTATTCCAAATGAAAGAAATGGGGCTAGCGCCTTCACCATTTATGGCATTACTTGGGTATACTCATGACCTCCCCAAGTCTAAATGGTGATTCGTCTCCATCGCATTGCTTATTGCCAACCATGAAACGGCCATAAATTGGGGTTGTGCACAAAACCCCACAGTACGCTCCTGGCTGTGCAGTATGACATATTGTAAAACTAACAGTGATACCTGCGCACAGTTACAACCACCTTCTACAATGCCCTTAGATATATTGCAATTTCATTCTTACATGCGTATAACGTGGGGACTGACAACACCTCCACTCCAGCGAGATACACTTCGAATTGGGATGGGATGCAGAGGGCAAATGTGGGGCATTTGTGACTCCATAGAGTTGTAATACTAAATATGTATGCTTATCGCTCTTTGTAACATGGATGTTTTGTACCCATTGATTTACTCTGTAATAAGTCTGCTACTTGTTTGGTGATTTCCCTTGTACGAGTCATTCTCTGCACTGCACTGTAACCTTTTTTATGCAATATATGTTAAAATCAATTATAAAAGTTGGACAGCAGTTGCACAAATTCTGAGCCGACCAAACACCTTCCTGAAAGGCATCAAAATTACCCCAACGTACTGAACAACCTGAACTCCACTATCTCCCTACTACCTGGGCAACACAACTGGTCCCATCTCCTCCCAATCGTAGCAAATCAGGGTCCTCTGCAGTCGCCCCATGCCTACCCAGAAGAACATATAACAAAACACAATAACTAAAGCTCAAATGTCACTTTGTCTCAGTACAATGCTAACTCCAGCTTGGTGTCTTGAGAGCCAGTGTTCCACCCTGCTAGGTGTACAAGAGACTGAGCAGGTGGCCAGGTGCGAGGACAAGCCTCCAGCTCCCACTATGTGTCTTGGTCCCTAGAAGAAAGGGATAGTCCCCCCGCCAGTGATAGCAATTCTACTAAATGGCACATTACCGCTGTTTATAAATTTTCCCATATCTGATATTATTAAGACTTTTCTGTTATACCCCTGTTAGATTGCACATTCCTCTCTCGTCTTGCAGCATCCTCTGACAAGAGGAAGTCTAGAATTATATCTTGCGATCTTTCTCCAGAGTCAGGAGCTGGTTCCATTTGAAAAGTTCTGTTCGGGCGTACCCAGATTCTGCTTGGGCTGCCGTTGTGCTCCTCCTGGGTCACAGCCTGCCGCCCGAGCTACCCCACTCTGACAGGACTCACCAGATGCTGGCTGGAGCGCCAAACAGAATTCCAACAGGCCTGTTTCATCCAGCCAATGCTTTTCCTTTATGTTTCACCTGTAACTTGGCTGGGTAGAGCAAACTGTATTTCAGCCCAGCCTCTTGTAGCTGTTGTTTCAGAGCTAGGAAGGTCCATCTCTGTTCCTGAACCCTTATTGCATAGTCATGAAAAATTTAAATGGAGTGTCCTCAATACGATTGCGGTCCTTTAGATCTGATAGCCTGGAGGATGATGTTTCAATCTCTGTAATTAAAAAATGAGATTATGATAGCTCTTGGAGGGGCTCCAGGGCAGGACTGTGGCCCGAACACTCTGTGGGCTCTTTCTATGTTGACAAATTTAGATAGACTCGTGGGGGCCACTTCATTAACATTCCAGTTCTCCAAGAAGAGTTCTGTTGATGGGCCCTCAGCCTTTTTGAGAAAGCCAATGAAACATAGGTTTTCCCTTCTTTATATTCCCTCCGCACCCTCTACCTTGTCATACAGCTGGACCACCCTTTTCTGCAACTTTACAACCAAGTCCCTGAGAGAGCAGACCTCCTGTTGCATGGTTTACACATTTTGTTCCGTGACCGACACTCTACCCAATTCCTTATGAAGATCGCACCTCAAAACAGTTACATCTATTAATCAATCAATCAATCAGGGGGCTTGTAAAGTACATTACTCACCTGTGCGGGTCGCAAGGTGCTGGGGGTGTGACAGCTCAGGATCAGTCAAAGAGCCAGGTCTTGAGGTCCTTCCTGAAAGTGTGGAGTGTTAGAGAGTGTCTGATGTTCAAAGGGAGCTCGTTCCATGTCTTTTCTGCGAGGTGAGAGAAGGTTCTCCTGCCTGTTCTGTTCCTGCAAATATGGGGGACCTCTGCTAGGGTGAGGTCGGCGGAGCGGAGGTTTCTCTTGGGTATGTGGAATAATAGTCTTTCGTTGAGGTATTGGGTCCTATGTTGTTGAGGGATATGTAGGCGTGGGTGAGGAGATTGAAAGTGGCCCTCTTATCGACCGTAAGCCAGTGGAGGTCTCTTAGGTGTTGGGTCATGTGCTTGTGTCAAGGTGTTCCTAGTACAAGACTGGTGGCGGCATTCTGGATGGTCTGGAGTCTGTGCAGGAGTGTTTTGATGATAACAGCGGAGAGGGCATTTCCATAGTCCAGTCTACTAGTGATGAGTGCGTGGGTGACGGTCCTTCTGCAGTCAGATGGGAGCCACTTGAAGGTCTTGCGGAGGATGCAGAGGCAGTTGACGCTGGTGGAGGTGACTGAGTTGATCTGGTGGTTCATGGATAGGGAGGGGTCAAGGATGATCTATCGTCACAGCCTCAACGCTGTGAACCATATCTTCCCTGGATGAGTGCTTAACCGCCATAATATCTGCCAATGTTGGGTTCGGATCCAACTTGTGTGGGCCCTATCCCATGGCCTCACTCTCCATCCGCTACTGATATTGGGCCAGATATTAATTGCCAGAGCCCAGCAGCTGAGCCTGGTGCCTCCTTGGTCCCACCAAGACTCATTAGCTATCAATTCCCCACTCCACTCAGTTGGAGATTCACTGTTGGGCCCACCGTCGTACCGAGGATCGCTTCAGCCCAGGATCGTCCTTCTTCGATGTTTATCCAGGGGGTTTTATCCCGCCAAGGAGTCAGTCCACCACCCTCTGTTTTCTCCTTTGGTATCTCACGACTGGCATGGTGTCCGCCTCCTCCCAAGTTGCTGTCATAGATGCATGGGGAGCCATTTCTGATCTGTGCCCACCTCTAAGGTGCCAAACCTCTTTAGTGACTTTAGGCCGGCACCCGGGGACTCCCCATGTCTAACTGCCCCTGGTCAAGGCCTCAGCGGCAGTGCAGGCTCGGTCGCTCATTTCCCCACTGCTCACTTGCTGCGGGAATGACCTCAGTGTGGCTACAGCTTCCCATTCCCTGGGTCGTCAGAAGGGGTCCTTTGCTCTGTGCAGGATCTGCTGATAATCATCTACCCCTAGACACTGCTTTTTTGGGCATCCGTTGTTGTTCCACTATATCTCTGCCAGTAAGCCTATGATCTGGCTAAGTCCGAAGACCTCAAATGCACCGCCCGGTCGTCTCCCAAGATGGGGCGTCCCGGGCTTAGCAGATGCACCTTCCCAGGCTCCGACACTGGCCACCGCGGGCTGAGAAAAAATCTCCCGCAGGTAATGTCCCCCTCTACTTTGAAGGGATTCCTCTACATTTGGGGTGTCAAGAATAGGGTTGGATATAGAGACTCTGGCAAACACTTCTAGTCCATCATGTGCCTAAACCATGCCCCCGTAAAAGGGGTTTCTCTTCTGAGTCTTTTGTGTCATTGTATATTTTGCTCTGTTCCAGCCACAACTGTATCACATCTCTAGTTGAGGGAAGCCCAGGGATAGACTTTACCTCCAAACAAATACTGCAGGTAATCTAAGTTGCCCATAGTCCATCTTTCAACTGCGTACACCGGTTCTGTCTGCGGCTAGTTAAGTCATTTGTTTTCCACTGTTACATGGGGCATATCTAGTACAATTGGATATTGAAAATGCTTCTTTTGGCGAGAATTTAATATCAAAGAATATGAAACTTAATGTGCAGGTGTATAAACTCTATTTTATTTGAATGATAAATGTCCCATGTTTATGGAATAAACATAATGGATATAATCATAACTTTGATTGTATAGTCCAAAACAAATATTCTTTCTAGATTCACAGTTCAACATTTTTGTTCTTCACAGGTACAGTTTCTCAATCCTTATTTATGGTAAACTCATTTGTTTGAGTAGTTCATAAAGTTATACTTGCCTCCATATAAAAACTAGATCTTGACTTCAAACAGAGATGGTTGTAGCCAGCCAACATGTTTCCCGGGGACCATCCTCTTCTTCATGCCTGAAGAAAATGATATACCACTCAATGATAGTATCCTTGTCCTTTCAACAATATGAAACCATCATTCAGTTTGACTATGGTCCATACTTGCTCATCAATATACAGTCGGTAAACAAAGGTATTGCCTGATAATGAGATCCGTGGTCAACTTTATACAGTCTCGGTGTCATGTGTGTACACACAAACAGACAGTAGTTTTTTTGCATTAGGCTGCACCCTTATGGTAGAAGCTAAGAACTTTGCAAATTTCTAACACTAATTTTAAAATATTCAACTTTCCCCATGCTTAGAATAATAGCCAATCTTAACATTTCTATGGCAATTGAGTGGGCACACTTTTCAAAGGGGGACATGAAATTGACAATAGTTGTCATGGAAAAAAATAGTTTGGAACAATACTGTGTTATTAACTATTTTGGGGGTAGTACAACTAGAAAGCATTTTTTCTTTCCTCATGTTTTACAAACATGCTTTTATAATTTCTTCTATAAATGCCTTAAGTGTGTCACCAGTATGGTCGCCACCTCTCTCACGATGAAAACAGCCATTTGTTGAAGCTTAATTTTTCTGGTAGGGCCAGGAGCTGGAAGCTTAGTAAGAATTTGTGTAGAATCATCAGTACTTAATAACGTGGCAATAATTTCTATGTTTTCCTTAATAATCATTTAGTCATAAAGAGACAGCAGGCAAAGCACTCTGCCTCCAGGATTGATGAGGCCTTCCCTAGGAGTGGCTGATAGGAACATATGTGTCCGGTTTAGGGTTAGGCACAGACATACTGTACCTAAGTAAGAGGTGGTTACACCGACTTACCCCAGCTGAGTTATCAGCCAGTTGTGTCAAATATGGAGGCCAGGCCAGGGGTGGCACAATACGTGCTACAGCCCCTGGTAGGCCTTGGATACACCTATGCCCTGGGCACCTAGGGTGCACTATTACAGGGGCTCATAAGGTGAACCAGTTCCAATTCGTAATGCACCTAGAGTGCATTGGCAGTAATTTAGAGAGAGAACAGCAGGCTGTGGGTCTGATTAGCAGGCCCACAGCCACATTAAGTCAGAAACCAGTGAAGCAAAAAGCAAAAATTTGGGGTGACCATAGGATAGCAGACCCTACTCTCCTACAGGTGGGTCTAAAGATGACTATATCATCTAAGTATGCAGAAGAATAGGGTTAATGTGCCTTTAGTACTACTTTCATCAGCCTTTGAAAAGTGGCTGGGGTTCCGTGTAGAACAAATGATAAAACTGTTAATTCAAAAAGACAGTCTGAGGTGGCAAAAGCGTTTTTTCCTAGCCTTATTTTTATAGAGGTACCTGCCAATACCTTTTTCTCAAATCTAAAGTGGTGATGTATTTAGCCTCTTCTAACTCCTCAATGAGTACATCCACCCTGAAAAGAGGGTAGGCATCGCATTTTGATATCCTGTTAACTGCCCTGAAGTCTATACAGAATCAGATAGACCCATTGGGTTATGGACCTAGCACAACAGGAGATGACTAATTACTTTTAGATGACTGGATTACCCCCATTTGCAGCATTTCCGATATGTCTTCACTGATTTCCTTTTATCTGGCCGCCAGTGAAACTATAGGGTTTTTGAGAGACCACCACCCATATTTCTGTGGGACTGGCATGTTTGGCTAATCTAGTGTGGCCTGGGAGGTTAGAAGAGATAGAAGAAAAGGATTGCAACATTGGTTGTAGGGAGTCCTTTTGTCCTTCATCAAGTTGATTATTATTAACTAATTCTTTAAGGTTCTTGTAAGGGAATCATTTGGTTGGCTGACAAAAACTTTTTTGGGTGGGGTACCTATCCATTTTTTAACATGTTTATATGAAAGATTTGCATTTATGTATATCCCCATTTTATTGTATCCCTAATTTCTCAACTATTCAATAAGAGCCGCTTCATTCAGTTTTCATTTCCTTTTTTGAGGTGGGGAGGAGAACAAGAACCCATTCATTAATTGATATCCTCTCCATTTCTTCCCCTTATCATAAAATTGCTTTTGTTTCTTCTGGCTTTTTTTTAATTGGGTGTAGGCTAAGTCTTGCAGTTTACTAATAAGTGGCCTTAATTGTTGCACATATCTTAATAGATCTTGGGGTTCTGTCCAATTAGGCTTCTCTGGTTATCTCGAGTAGGGTTATAGGTTGTCTCCCATAAAGAATTTCAAATGAGCAGAAGCCTAAACTGCATCTAACCTGGCCTCTGATTACAAACAGAGCTAAGGAAAGGAGAAGATTCCAGTTCTTTCCCTCCCAGAGGAGCATTTATTTAATATTTGTTTAAGGGACCTATTGTGCCGTTCAACTAACTCATCAGTTTGGGGGTGTTATACCACGATCTTAAGATGTTTCAAATGTAATATAGTGCACAATTCCTGCATTAATTTGGACACAAATGGAGTACCTTGATCAGTAAGAATCTCTATAGGGAACCCCACCTAAGAGAATATTTCAATAAGAGCTCAGGCAATATTTCTGGGCAAGGCTCACTTAAGGGGAAGCGCTTCATGGTAGTGAGTGGCATAGTGGACAACTACTAAACAATAAGTGTTACTAACTTTGGTTCTTTGGAAGGGACCAGTCAGGTCCATTCCAATATTCTTGATGTATTGTCCTATTATAGGTAACATTTGGAGAGGGAATGGGGTAGGTTCATATGGGTTTTTCCATTGACAAATCTCACAACTTCGGCAATATGTTTTTATTTCCAATTGAGAAATAAAAAATAGAACAACCAACCAAGGTCCAGCACAATCAAAACACATGTACCATAAACAATCTTAAATTCGGTGCAAAACACTTCCCGCACCCGTCGTCTCAAGGTGCAAATCAGGTCAAAATGTTCATCGAAAGGTGGAAGGTGCCCTCATTGGAATCAAATGTGAACTCACTTAGTAAATAAAACAATTTTTTTCTTTATTCTGGTAATCTTTAACAGGAACGGCACACAGCCAACGCGTCTTGTTCCCAGTAGGAACGTTGCCAGGGCTCCACATATAAATAGGCCAATTAAGCATTATCACCGGGAGTCTAAAAGTGCTTTAATGTCTACACATCTACCTTCAAATATAATTGTAAAGTATAGGAATATATCTTCTTTGACTTCACTCCTGGGAGACGTGGCTCCACGTGGATATTAATAATGCTTTGTGGTCATCTTTTGTATTAACACAATAGATTATTCTTTTGAATTACTTCTGCATACTGTGCTCTTTGGGAACTTATCGTGTGTACTGATCTGGATCGTTTTTAATGCTTAATTGGCCTACTTATATGTGGAGCCCTGACGAAGTTCCTACTGGGAACGAAACGCATTGGCTATGTGCCATTCTTGGTAAAGATTACCAGAATAAAGAAGAAAATTGTTTTATTGGACTAAGTGAGTTCGCGTTTGATTCCAACGAGCGCACCTTCCACCTTTCGATGAACATGTTTTTATCTCTGCATGAATTCTGGGGCAATAAAAATACCTTAACACCTTTTGAGAGGTTTTCTCTGGTCCAGTATGGCCAGCCAATAAATGTGAATGAATTTCTTCCTTAAATTCTTTTGCAACTCGGAATTGGAGATCTGTCCCTGTTTTTTCTTCTATTTTATATGAAGCTCATTTTTGTTTATGAACTTGGGAAATCAAGAACTATTTTTTCTGAATTTTCTATAGCGTTTTTCTAACCACTTTGTAGAGTGCAGTAATTTCTTTGGACATGATGAAAATCACAATTCATCTGGCAAGGTTCACATGTAAGAAAGGCATTTTGGGATTTTAAATAGTTCTCCTTTTTAATTAGCGAAGACACATGGGCCTTAAAGATAGTGAGAAACTTTGTTTTACATGTGCTAAGTATCAAGTCTCCTGGCAGAGTTGGCAAGACTCCAGCTTTTATTTTTCTTTCTCTACCTGTTTGAGTAGTCACTGTCACTTCAGCTATTGGATTCTTCCTTATATCTCCATAAACACACCTAATCTCTACTTCCTAATGTGGAAGGATTTGGCAGGGCTCCACCCATTTCTGTAGGATAACTTACTGACAACATCCTGAATCTAGCAAATCCTTAATCCTTAGATCTTGAATATATAGACTTACATAAAATCAGTTCCTAGCTCTTGCGTTCAACAAAGGTTCCTTGGGATATAACTAACATCCATGGGTTTCTCAACTGTTTTTTTATTGGGCCAGGACCAATAAATGCTTCCCCATTCAACACAGTCAAAACATTGGAGATTTTTTAAAGGAGTTCGGCATGGTTAGAAAGATCCTAACTTTGGAAGGTTCTGTGTCACTTTTGTTATGTATTTTCTAATTTTTGAGAGGAGCCCGACTGCCCACTTGGTTAGTTTCTCTGACATTTAAGCACTGCAGGGCACTTGAAAATGTTGTGGCCCTCTTTACAGCTTATTCTACAGTTAGGCCTGTATATTTTTTGAGCCATATTTGTGTTGCTAGGGGTGAAGACTCTAGATAATTTTCAAAATATATCAAAATATATCAAATTCATGATTTCTTCCTTCGTATCCTCAAGGGGTCGGAGCCATTTATTGGTGACCAATTTAAGTTTGAAGAGCTTTGGGATTATCTCGTGCTATGCTGCATTCCTTTTGAGACTTCAGTTGATAGGCTTCTGTGTTTAATCTCAGGTGGTCCAATATGACATTCTAGATTTCATCATAGGAAGCGGTTTCATAAGGATTGGCTACCTGGTAGGTGGCCTGTGGTTCCCCAACTAGTAATGGAGCCAGGAAGAAAGGCCATTTGTCAGAGTCAGGCACATGCCCTAGCAGCCCTCTCAAAATTTGAAAGAAAGATATCTCAGTCTTCTCCAGTGACATTTCTGTAATAATATGTGGGGGCCTGTGGATGAGGTGTCAGAGAGGTTGGATGGTATTTGAAATTGATCATCAGTGCCCTTTTGTAGACTGGCAACTTCACAGTGTCCTTAAGTGGTTTATGCTCCGCCTTGGTGGAAGACATTTGTCTTTTGAGGGCCCATTTGAATTTTCTCTGTCCTTGAATGAGCTGTTGTAACACATTCTCCATTTCTATCCAATGGTCTAATGTGCCTACATTCTCCACCACTTGCGGTTATGGGTGAATAAAAACAAGTGAGTTCTAGGGTTTATTTTCACCCAATTATTTTGTACAGAATTTCACACAGATTTTAACTAAGGTTAGGGAAGTCCAATTGTCCTAATGTCTTTTATCTCCTTTCTTTCTTTTAGGGTTAGTCCTTGCAAAGGCCCCGGCCAGCAAAACCCTCGGGAAAAAGGACAAACCCCAGGGTAAGTCCCATATCTTTTACTCTTTTGAATAATCATTGAATAATCAACAAGGAATAAGCCCCCATGTTCCTGTACTTTCTTTACAAAAAACATCAAAGAAGGTGGGGTGGTTTTTCGCTTTCTTAAAACGAGTAATAATTTGTTAAGTCATGAGAAAAGAAAAAAATAAGATTCACTCTTAGGTACAAATAAAAAAAAACGGATTCACCTTAAGAATCTGAAATGGTTTTGGTGAGGGAAGAAGAGAAAGAGAATTTTTTTTTAAATGTGACAATCTTGTGGAAGCTTAGGTTCTTCTTCCCCAGATCGGCCTCGTATCTGGCTAAGCCACATTTCTCCAGAAACATAGTGGGACAACTCATCATTTTGCATGCTCAGTCCCAGTTTTCCACTCCCTATGGAACTCAGGGAAGCCAATTCCAAGAAGTTGCCTGTCTTCTCTTCCTAGCTGTTCCCAGGGCTGCATCTCGCTATCCGGCTTTCAGCAGCTATGAGGTTTGGATCGCTGAAACCCCAGGATATTCCTCTCTGCCAACTTTGAGAAAGGAACCGGATGGGTCTAGGCTCCTGGCGGACTGGTGGAATCTTGATTGGCATGATTCTCATTTCGGGATTAGTTTCTTCTTCTTCGTCCTTTGGTTCTGGATGACGTTCCTTAAAATGACCAAGTGTTTCCTGATCTGTGCCAAGAGGGTCTCTAGTGACCAAAATGATCTGGATCAAAATTTCCTATTCTGGTGTGGTAAAAGAATGGCAGCTGGCCGGTGGGGGAAGATGATAGGGTTCAGGTAAGTCTGTCTCATATAGAACCTCAAAGGGAATATTACTTCTTCCATCATTCATCTTTCTTTAAAAAAGTTGTTAGGGCTCCCTGTAGTCCAAACTGTTAAACAGTAAATTGAAAAAGACCATTTAGGGTGGCAAACAAATTTTTAGAGGTTGCTGCCAATACCCATTTATCAAATCTAAAGTGCTGATGTATTTAGCCTCTCTAAACATCTCAATGAGTCATTCCACCCTGGGAAGAGGAAGGTAATACCTTTAATATCCTGTTAACTGCCCTGAAGTCTATAAAGAATTGGGTACACCAATCTGGCTCAGGAACTAGCACAATGGAAGATCACCAATAACTTTTAGAGGGTTTGATTACCCCCATTTACAGCATTTTAGATATTTCCTCACTAACTGCCTCTCGTCTGGCCGCCTGTAACCTATAGGGTTTTTGCCAGACCACCGCCCCTTTTTCTGTGGGATTGGTATGTTTGGCTAATCTAGTGTGACCAGGGAGGTCATAAAAGATAGAAGAAAAGGATTGCAACACTGGTTGTAGGGAGTCATTTTGTCGTTCATCAAGTTGATCATTAATAATTAATTATTTTGAGGTACTGGTTAGGGAATCTCTTGGGTGGCCAACGAACACATTTTTGGGTGGGATACCTTTTCATTTCTTAACATGTTAATATGGTAGATTTGCTCTTTTGTATATCCCTTTTTTATTTTGGAATAGGTTGTCCCACATTTCTCAGCTATTAAATAGGGGGCCCTCCATTTAGCCTTCATTTTCGTTTTTTGAACTAAGGATGAGAGCAAGATCCCAATAATTTATTTGATGTTCTCTCCTTTGCTTCCCCTCATCATAGAATTGCTTTTGGTTTTTCCTGGATTTTTTTCAGTTTGGGTGTAGGCTAAGTCTCGTAGTTTAATAACACATGGCCTTTATGGTTGCACATATTCTAATATATCTTAGGCTTCTGTTCCATTATTCTTCTCCCAGGCTTCTCTGATTATCTTGAGCAGGGTTCTGGGTTGTCTCCCATAAAGAAGATCAATTGAAGAGCAGCCTCAACTGCTTTGAACCTGGCCTCTGAGAACAAACAGAGCTAAGGAAAGGATAAGATCCCGCTTCTTTCCCTCCCGCCGGAGCATTTTTCTAACGTGGGTTTGACGGTCCCACTGTACTGTTCAACTAAACCATCTGTTTGGGGTGGTATACTGAGGTCTTTAGATGTCTCAAATTTAACATAGAACACAATTCCTGTATTCATTTGGGGTACAAATGGAGTACCCTGATCAGTGAGAATTTATTTAGGGAACCCCAAGCTAGAAAATCTTCAAAAAGACCTTGGGCAAAACGTCAGGCATTGGGGATTTTAAAATTAGTTCAGCATGGTTCGAAAGGTCCTAACTTTAGAACGTTCCATGACAATTTTGTTAGGGTTATTCTCAGTCTTGAGAGAAGCCTGACATCCCACTCGTTTAGGTTCTCCGATGTTTAAGCATGGCTAGGCTCTCAAAACAGTTGTTGTCATCTCTTCGGCTTGTTCCATGGTTAGGCCTGTATGATGTTTGAGCCATTTTTGTGTTGCTAGGGGCAAAGCCTCTAGATATTGTTCCAAATAAATGAAGTTTATGATTTCTTCCTTGGTGTTCTCAAGAAGTCTGAGCCCTTTATCTACAACCATTTTAAGTTTGAAGAAAAGAGTTTTGGGATTATAACCTTCGATGCCACTTTCATTTCTAAACTTTGAGTGATAGGCTTCTATGTCTAAAACCAGGTGGTCGAATATGACATCCTTGACTTCTTCATAGGTAGCAGTACCACTAGGATTGGCTACCTGGTAGGTGGCCTGTGCTTCGACAACTAGTTATGGAGCCAGGAAGAAAGACCATTTGTCACGGGGCCAGGCACAAGCCCTAGCAGCCCTCTCAAAATTTAAAAGAAAGGATTCTGGGTCTTCAGCAGAGACATCTTTCTGTAACGATATGTAGGGGCCTGCAAAAGGGTTGCGAGTAGCAGAGAGATTGGACGTTAGTTGAAATTGACCTTGAGCGACATTGTGTAGACTGGCCACTTGCAACTATCTTGAAATGTTTTGACGTTCACCTTGGCGGAAGACATGAGGTACGGTTGAGCTGTGCTTATGACGAGTTGACCTTGTCATGAACAATGATAAATACCACTTTCAGCACAGGAGGGGAAAACCCCCTAGCAGCCAAGGTGTTAAAGGAGCTATTCTAATGATCTCTGCCCTTGAATGAGCAGTTGTTCAACATTCTTCCTTTTTATAAATGGTCTAATGTGCCCGCATTCGCCACTACTTGTCAATTGCGGGTGATTATGTTATGTTATGTTATAGAGTTTTTTTATATAGCGTGCAGCTACTCACAGGGAGTGTCCCGACGCTTTCCACCCTCAGCACATAATGAAATAACACAACACAGCTAAAAACAGGCAACAAAAACAGAACAAAAGCAATAATGAACAGTAATGAACACACTAAGAATTAAAAAGCCAGGTCTTCA
The DNA here is from genome assembly GCF_964263255.1 of Lissotriton vulgaris. Lineage (NCBI taxonomy): Eukaryota > Metazoa > Chordata > Amphibia > Caudata > Salamandridae > Lissotriton > Lissotriton vulgaris. The sequence goes on along the minus strand of NC_141696.1, from coordinate 453,818,607 downwards.
GGCCCCTCCTAAACTGGAGTAAATTAACAGTACTCCGCAAAGCGAATGGAAGCTGATTCCAAAGCTGGGGGGCTCTGCAGCCGAAAGACCGCCCTCCCGCACGAGCCTTCCTCACCCGTGGAACCACAGCTCTACACAGAGCTTCCGAACGGAGAGAGCGCACCGGACGATAGAAAGTCAGTCTCCTCTGCAGGTATCCCGCTCCTGAACCATGCAGAGCCTTGTGCATCAGGGTCAGGGATTTGAACTGGATCCTCTTCCTGATGGGGAGCCAATGGAGCGACTGGAGCAACCCAGACGCTCGGGCACGTCTCCCTAGACCAAAAATCGCCCGGGCAGCAGAGTTCTGCACCACTTGAAGGCGCTGGACCAGATAGTCGGGAAGGCCAAGAAACAGAGCATTGGCATAATCTAGCCTGGACCCGACTAGAGCCTGCACTGTAGTCCTCCTATGCTCCTCAGATAACAAAGGCAAAAATTTGCGGAGCATTTTCAATAGTCCATAGCAAGTGCCGGCTAGGCCAAGAATGTGAGTGCGGAGCGACAGCTGATTGTCGAGCTTAACGCCCAGGTTTTTGGCCACCACAGAGGACTGTACAGGAGGGCTCATGTCGGACGGCCACCAATGCTGCCAATCCGGATCGGCAACGCAACCAAAAAAAAGAATCTCAGACTTTCCCGAGTTGGCCCTCAGACCGTTCCGCTGGAACCAGTCGAAGACCAGCGCAAGGCAGTCCCGGACTCTCTCTCCCACAAACTCTTGATCTTTCCCGCATGTGAAGAGGAGTTGCGTGTCGTCGGCATAAGAGACGATCTGGGCCCCATACGCCTCTACCAAGGCCGCCAGAGGGGACATAAAGATGTTAAATAATGTGGGGCTCAACACAGAACCCTGTGGAACCCCAACTCCCAGTGGCGGCATCTCGGCGGAGCTCTGGGAGACCCAGACCGTCTGGCGGCGGCCTTCCAGGAAAGAGGTAAACCACCTCAACACCGTTCCCCTCAGGCCGATGTCATAAAGCCTGGATAGAAGCGTCTTGTGGGGGACGGTGTCGAAAGCCGCCGAAAGATCTAACATGACCAGCATGGCCCTGCCATGAATCAAAAGAATTTGAGTTCTAGGGTTTTATTGTCACCCAACTATTTTCTTCAGAATTTCACACAGGTTTTAACTAATGTTAGGAAAGTCCAATTGTCCTAATGTCTTTTATGGCCATTCTTTCTTTTAGGGTCGGTCCTGCCGAAGTCTCCTGCCGGCATCCAAGATGAAAAAAAGAACATACCCCAGGGTAAGTCACGTCTCTTTGAGCTTATTGAATAATGAAAGACTAATCCCCAAGGAATAAGTCACCAGTGTTTATCTACTTTCTTTACAAAAAATATAAAGAAGAAGGGGTAGTGTGTTGCTTTCTTAAAACAAGTACTAATTTCTTAAGCCACAAGAGAAGAAAGGAAGAAATAAGATCCCCTCTTAGGTACAAATACAAAAAAACAGCTTTCTTTAAGAACTTGAATCGGTTTTGGAGAGGGAAGATGGACAAGAGAAAAAAATAGAATTGGATCATGTGAGGGATGTGTGGAAGGTTAGGTTCCCCCCCCCTGTTTTACCACATCTGGCCCATACCTGGCTAAGCCATGTGGCATGTTTTCCCATAAACGTGGCAGGGCAGCACATCATTTTGAGGGCTTGGTCCCGGACTTGTACCCAGTATTGGAACTCAAGGATGTCAATTCCAAAAAGTTACTCCTCAAGCTGTTACCAAGGCTGGGATTTGCTATCCGGATTCCTGCAGCTATGGTGTTTGGGTCACTGAAACCCCAGGTCCTTCCTCTCTGCCAACTTCGAGAAAGGAACCAGGTGAGTCTCAACTCCAGGCAGCCTGGTAGATTCTTGATCAGCATTGTCCTCACTTCTGGATTAGATCCTTCTTCTTTGTCCTCTGGTTCTGGATGACGGTCCTTAAAACAACTATGTTGTTCCCTGATTGGATCCAAGGGGGTCATATGACCAAAAGCATACGGTTCAACCGATGTTATCATTTCCTCTTCTAGTGTGGTAAAAGAATGGCAGCTGGGCTGTGGGGGAAGAGAAGAGGGTTCAGGTATGTCTGTCTCACATAGAACCTCCAAGGAAATGGTACTTTCTCATTTGATTATCAGCCATTGAAAAATGGCTGGGGCTCAGTTTAGTCCAAATGGTAAAACAGTAAATTCAAAAAAGACTGTCTGGGGTGGCAAAAGTGTTTTTCCCTGATCTTTATTTTTTAGAGGTACCTGCCAATACCCTTTTCCTCAAATATAAAGTAGCAATGTATTTCTGCCAATACTCTTTTGTCAAATCTAAAGTGGTGATGTATTTAGCCTATCCTAACTTCTCAGTAAGTTCATCCACCCTAGGAAGAGGGTAGGCATCACACTTTGATATCCTGTTAGCTGCCCCAAAGTCTATACAGAACCGGAGAGACCCATCAGGTTTAGGAACTAGAACAATGGGAGATGACCAATTGCTTTTAGAGGATTGGATTACCTCCATTTGCAGCATTTTATATATTTCTTCACTAACAGGCTCTCATCTGGCTGCCAGTAACCTATAGGGTTTTTCACCCAACCACTACCCCTTTTTTGTGGGAATTGCAGATTTGGCTATTCTAGTGTAACCAGTGAAGTCAGAAAAGACATAAGAAAAGGATTGTAACACTGGCTGTAGGGAGTCCTTTTGTCCTTCATCAAGTTGATCATTAATAACTTATTCTTTTAAGGTACCGGTTAAGAAGTCTTTTGGTTTGCCAACCTACACTTTTTTGGTGGGAAATGTATCCATTGTTTTCACATGAATATATGGTATATTTGTTCTTTTGTATATCCCATTTTTATTTTCCAAGAGGTTGTCCCTTATTTATTACCTATTCAATAGGGTCCCTTCCTTTTAGCCTTCATTATCTTTTTTGAGGTAGGGAGGGGAATGAGAACCCAATCATTTATTTGATATTCTCTATATTGCTCCCCCTTATTATAAAATTGCTTCTTTTTTGTGGCTTTTTCCTAATTGAGTGTAGGTTAAGTCTTGTAGTTTACTAATGCATGGCCCTAAATAATGCATATATCCTAATAGATGTTTCTGTCCCATTATTCCTCTCCCAGGCTTCACTGGTTATCTAGAATAGGGTTTTGGGTTGTGTCTCATTCAGAAGTTCAAATGAAAAGCAGCCTTAACTGCTTTGAACCTGGCCTCTGATAACAAGCTAACGGAAGGAGAATATCCCAGTTCTTTCCCTCCCCAGGAGCATTTTTGTAATGTGAGTTTGAGGGCCCTATTATACAGTTTAACAAACCCATTGGTTTGGGGTTGGTATACAGAGGTCTGGAGATGTTTCAAATTTAAAATAGAATACAATTCTTGCATTAATTTTGATACAAATGGAGTACCCTGATCATTGAGAATCTCTTCAAAGAACCCCACCCTAGAGAATATTTCAATAGGAACTCAAGCAATACTTATGGTAGTGGCTGACTTAAGGAGAATCACTTCAGGATAGAGATTTACATAGTGGACAACTACCACGCAAAACGTGTTACCCTGTGTGGTTCTTTGGAAGGGACCAATCAGGTCCATTCCAATACACTCTAATGGTTTTGGTAAGGGTTTGAGAGATAGGTTTATATGGGTTTTTCCGTTGACAGATCTCATGACTCTAAGAATATTTTTTTATCACAGCATGAATGCCGGGCCAATAGAACTACCTTAATACCATTTGAGATGTTTTCTCTTGCCCAGTGTGGCCGGCCAATAAATGTCAATAGGAGAAAAAAAGAGTTTGTTCCTTAAATTCTTTTGGTACTAGCAGTTGGAGATCTTCCTCTATTGTTTCTATTCGACACAAAAGCCCCCTTTTTTCGAACTTGTGGAAACTGAGAAATAATGTTTTCTTTAGTCTCTATAGAGTTTTCCAGGCATTTTATGGGTTACTGTCATTCCTTTGATCATGATGGAAATCGCAATTTATCTCCCAACGTTCAGTTGCGAGGAAGGCATTTGGGGATTTTGAATAGTTCTCCTTTTTAAAAAGAGAAGAAGACAATTGGGCCTTAAACATAATGAGAAACTCTATGTTAATGTGGCAAGTATCAAGTTTTCTGGCAGAGTTGGCACAACTCCGGCTTTTATTTTTATCTCTCTACCTGTTTGAGTAGTCACTGTCACCTGAGCTATTGGATACTGCCTTATATTTCCATAAACACACATAATCTCTACTTCCTTATACAGAAGAATTTGGGAGGATTCTACCCATTTCTGTAGGGTAACTGACTGACAACATCCTGAATCTAACAAAGCCTTAATGCTGTGATCTTAAATGTAGAAACGTACATATAAGCAGTGTCCCAGCTCTGACGTATAATGAAAATTAATTGGGATACACCTAACGTCATTGGGTTCCTCAACTGGTTTTTTATTGGGACAGGACAGAGAAATCTGTCCCCATCCACCACAGTCAAAATATTGGGTATTGGTAAAGCCCTTCGGCATGGTTAGAAAGGTCCTAACTTAAGAAGTTTTTGTGACAAATTTGTTACGTCTTTCCTTATTCTTGAGAGGAGCCTGACTTCCCACTCGGCTAGGTTCTCTGACGTTTAAGCGTGGTTAGTCTATGGAAAAAGTTGTCACCATCTCTATGGCTTGTTCTATGGTTAGGCCTGCATGTAGTTTGGGACATTTTTGTGTTGTTGGGGTAAAGCCTCTAGATATTGTTTTAAATAAATCCAATTGCTGATTTCCACCTTGTGTTCTCAAGGGGTCTGAGTAATTTATCTGCGGCTATTTTAAGTTTAAAGAATAGAGTTTTGGAAGAAAGGCCATTTGTCAGGGGGACAGGCTCAAGCCCTAGTAGCCATCTCGAAATTTAAAAGGAAGACATCTGGATCTTCCCCATGGGCATATTCCTGTAATGATATGTGGGGGCCTGTGCATCAGGTGCAAGTGGCAGATAGTGTAGTAAGGCTTATAGGTCAATTGTCGACAATTGCTAAGTTAGCATGAGCTTCGCTGCCATGAGGCTGCTTTTGCGCACATCTACCTTGCAAGTTCTTTCCTGAGCCCTGTGGTTTAGTCTGCACACTATGTTCAAGGTTAAACAACAATGCCCCTTGTTATTCTGTTTTGATCAGTCCCTCACGCTTAGACATAACATGCTACACACAACTGGACTTCTGGAAATCGCGTACCTTAATATTACAACTGCAACTGGTTTTTGCACACTCGGAGATACACCTTTCCAGAGAGAAGACAAAGGTTTGTCCTGCGATGTGAACATTGCATGTAGATAGAGAACAAATGAGACACTATAGCTAGTTGGTTTGGGAGTTTGGGTACAGATGTGGTAGGTCGGTACACCACCTATTCACTGAGGTCCTGTTTTCTTGTGCATAGTTCTGTATATGTTCAGAATCTCTACAACAATAGGATGGACATTAATTGAAATTGATCTTCAGCAACCTAGTGTATACTGGCCACGTGCAGCTTCATAGTGTCCTTAAAGGTTTCGCGGTTCGCCTTGGTGGAAGACATTTGTCTTTTGAGGGGCCATTCGAATTTTCTTTGCCCTTGAAAAAGCAGATGTGCCTCGTTCAACATTTTTATCAATGTTCTAATGTGCCCACATTCTCTACCACTTGTCTGTTGTAGGTGAATATAAATACGATAAAAAAGTGAGATCCTGGGTTTATTGTTACCCAATTATTTTCTCCCGAATTTCACACAGGTTTTAAATAAAGTTAGGAAAGTGTAATTGTCTAAATGTTTTTTTATCTCCTTTTTTAATTATAGGGTCGGTCCCGGCAAAGTCTCCAGCCAGCATCCAAAATTCCCTAAAAAAAAAGAAAAAACCCCCGGGTAAGTCACGTCTCTTTTACCCTATTGAATAAGGATAGACTAATCAACAAGAAATAAGTCATCTGTGTTCCTGTACTTAATTTTTTTTAACATCAAAGAAGGAAGGTTGGTTTGTCGCATTCTTAAAGCAAGTACAAATTTGTTATGTCAAGAGAGTAGCAATAAATAAATAAGATTAACTCCTAGGTACAAATAAATAAAACAGATTTCGTTGAGAACCTCAAATGGTTTTGGTGAGCGAAGAAGAGAAATATAAATAAATGAATTGAAAAAAGTGAGGAACTTGTGGAAGGTTATGCTCTTCTCCTCACCCGTTTTCTCCAAATCTGGCCATGTACCGGGCTAAGCCACTTTTTTCTGGAAACATGGCAGGACAACACGCCATTTTGCGGGCTTGGTCCTAATCTTCCATTCTGTGTGGAACTTAGGGATGCTGATTCCAAGAAGGTGCTGGTATTTCCTTCACAGCTGTTACCAAGCCCTGGATTAGCTATTTGGCTTCCTGCTGCTACGGGGTTTAGAATGATCACTGAAACCATTGTTCCTTTCTCTCTGCCAACTTCGAGAAAGGAACCAGGTGGGTCTCAGCTCCTAATGGCCTGAAGGACTCTATCGGTGTGATCCTTACTTTCGGATTCATTTCTTCTTCTTTGTTCTCTGTTTCCAGATGATGGTCCTAAAAACAATTGCGTTGTTCCCTGATTGACTCAAAAAAGGTCTTGTGAGTGAAATCATCCAGTTCAACCGATGTTATCGTTTCCTTTTCCAGTGTGTTTAAAGAATGGCAGCTGGGCTGTGGGGGAAGAGAAGAGGATTCAAATAAGTCTGTCTCATATAGAACCTCCCAGGGGATGTTACTTTCTCCTTCGTTTATATGCTTTTGAAAAATGTCCGGGGTTCTGTGAGGTTTAAACTGTAAAACTGTATTTTTTAGAGGTACTTACCCATACCCTTTTGTCAAATCTTAAGTGGTAATGTTTTAGCCTCTTCTTACTTCCCAATAAGTTCATCCACCCGTGACAGACGGTAGGCATCGCACTTTGATATCTAGTTAACTGGTCTTAAGGCTATAAAGAATGGATAAATCCATCAAGTTTAGGAACTAGCACAATGGGAGATGGCCAATTACTTTGAGATGGTTGGATTAACCCCATTTACAGCATTTTAGATATTTCTTCACTAACTGCCTCTCGTCTGGCGGCCAGTAACCTATAGGACACCACCCCTTTTTCTCGGCTACTTTAGTGCTACCAAGGAGGTCAGAATAGGTAGATTAAAAGATTGCAACACTGGTTGTAGGGATATCTTTTGTCCTTCATCAAGTTGATCATTAACAACTAATTATTCTAAGGTACTGGTAGGGATTCTTTCGGTTGGCCAATAAACAATTTTTGGGGTTGGCTACCTATCCATTTTTTTAGCATGGTTATATAGTAGACTTGCTTTTTGTTTATCCCTTTTTTTAAGAGCGTGTCCCTAATTTATTAACTATTTGATGGGGCCCCTCCATTCAACCTTCATTTTTTTTTCAAGGTCAGGAGGATAACGAGAACTCAATTATATTTTTTTGAAATTCCCTCCATTGCTTCTCCTTATCATAAAATTGTTTTGTTTCTTCTGGCTTTTTTCTCCTAGGGTGTAGGCTAAGTCTCATAATTTACTAATGTGTTGCCTTAATTATTGCATATATCTTAATAGATATTGGGCTTCTGTCCCATTATTCTTCTCCCATGCTTCTCTGATCATCTCGAGTAGGATTTAGGGTGTTCTCCCATAAAAAATTTCAAATGAGGAGCAGCCTAAACTGCCTTGAACCTGGCCTCTGATAATGAAATAGAGCTAAGGGAAGGAGAAGATCCTAGTTCTTTCACTCCCTCAGAATTTTTTCTTGAAATGTTAGTTTGAGGTTCCCATTGTACCATTCAACTAACCCATCGGTTTGGGGATGTTATATCGAGGCCTCAAGATGTAGTGTCTCCAGGGGTCCCAGACCTTGTGGAACTTTTTTGGGCACCCTCTGCTCTGATACGTGACCTATTCAGCCCTCACTTATATGTCCATTCCCCTTGTTCATTCCTGCATGGTCGGCTTGTTGGCCACTCCCCATTTCCGGGCAATGTCTCTCTTAGCCACAGCCAGCCACAAAGATGTAAAGATCAACTGCGTTCTAGTTATGTCCACCTCCCTCGGGATCTCCAATAGCAAGAATTTGTGCTCTGTTGGCAATGTTACCACTAGGATGGTTCCCAACATCCCCAACACCTGCATCCAGAATGGTATGAAAGCGGGACATGCCCAGATCGTGTGGTAAAAATCGTCCTTTGAGGCAGTGCACATCAGGCAATGTGGTGAGTCTGCCCTTCCCATCTTATGTAATCTGTCTATGTCATAATATGTTCAATGTAGTATTTTAAGTTGGGTAAGTCAAAGTCTTGTCTTTGAGCTACCTCTCTGGGGTGCATTAATGCCGCCTCCCAACCAATGTTTTCCATGGACCCCACATCTCTCTCTTATCTTGCACGAAGGCCTGGCAATCCATCAGGGATGTTGTTGTTAATGGCTTTATATGTGAGGGAGACCGCTTTATTGGTCAGTTCCTCTTGTAGGAGTCTATCCTCTAGGGGTGTGTATTCTGGCAATTGCTCACTAGGGATGTTTTCCACCTGCCAAACACATCGCAGTTGTGGATATTTATGGGATTAGGACTCATTTATATTATATTCTTGTTTAAATCTTTCCCAGGTTTTAAGTTCTCCTTTTTCAATGATGTCCCCTATCGTGGCTATCCCGAGAATGTCCCAGTTTTCAAACCCTGTGAGTTTGAGTAATTCTCTAAACCAGTTCCCCTCTCAGAGCTGTGTGTTCCGCGTAATCCGTTTAGTCCACCCCAGGCTTTTCCTAGCCCTCTGACATGCCAGCACAGTCAGTTGAGTCGCGGGTAGTAGATGTCAACTCCCCTTCCCTCCATAAAGGAAGTGCAGATGTTTATGCGGTTGCATCGTCTCCCTCTCGAGGCGGTATGTGGGGTGGACTCTATCCCCATTCGTTTATGGGCAGCATATGAGATGCCCAATAGTGAGCCTTTATATCGGAAAGTGCTTTCCCTCTGTTGTAGGGGTTGCGCTGTAGCGCCCAAAGAGCAATTTTGGGGTGATCTGATTTTACTATCTATATCTGCAAATATTGCCCTGGGCAGGGGATGGTACGAGTTTTGAAGGACATATAAAAATTGAGGCAGTGTGATCATTTTAAAGAGAGCTGATCGACCAAGCATGGTGAGAGGTTGATCTTTCCATCTCTCTACGTCGGCCCTGAAGTTGTACAGGACGGCCCCCAGATTTTCCTGTCTACATATCTCTGTGTGGGCGGGGGAAAAAATACAGAGATAATTAAAACTACTCAGCGTCACTCACAGATTGCAGGGCAGGGAACAATCCAGTTGTGTGTTGGTCGGGCAATAGAAGTATATTTATTCCAGTTAATTATATATGCAGAGTGTAGTCCGTAGTCCGTAATCAAGTCAAAAAGGGCTGAAATGGTTGTCTCGGGGTGTGCAATGTACATCAGGATATCTTCGGCATAGAGAGAGGTATCCTCCTCCTCCACATCCTCGGGCGCAACGCAGAAACCTTGAAACAATGGGTGTATGCTAATGGTACAGGCCAGTGACTCCACAGTCAGCGCAAAGAGGGAAGGGTACCGAACACCGGCCAGTGACTCGCACCGCGGCCATTGCATGTTGGTATAAAAGTGCCACTCAGCTTCGGAACTTCGGCCCAAGCCCAAATTTATCCAGGGTAGCATTGAGGAACTACCAGTTTACAGCATCAAATGCTTTCTTAGCACGTAATGATAAAAAAGCATGGGGACTTGTCCTGTTTTGCACCTCAATAAGCCAATTGTGTGTGCATCTAAGGTTTAAGTGGGTAGATCTACTGGGCATAAATCCAGACTGACCTTCGTGAAACAGACCCTTAATCACTCCCTGAAGGCGAGTTGCAAAGATAGTGACCAAGATCTTGACTTCCAAGTTCGGCAGAGAAATGGGTCTTTATGTATGCCCTCTTTATATATGACCACAATATTAGCCATTCACAAGTCCAGTGGAAGGGTCCCCTCCTATAGGGCATTTATGAAAAGCCTATGAAGGTGGGGGCACAGGATAGCTATGTATCGCCTATAAAATTCCTCAGGCAGCCCGTTGGTGCCCGGGGCCCTCCCGAAGCGTTGCCTTTTCACTGCATCTCGAACCTCCGTCAGGGATAGGTCTTCGTCGAGGGCTTTCATGTCTAGCTCTTGTAACCTAGGGGAGGGAATAGCCCCTAGGTACTCTTGAAACTCCGCCTGCGATTTTAGCCGCCGTGCCTGATATTGTTCTTTGTGGTATTCAGCAAAGGCTGTGGCTACCCCAACATCTGTGTTCTGTTTTTCTCCCCTGGAAGTCTATCACTTCCTTTAACCATTTATCACGAGCCTCTTTCCTGCCAAGCCAAGCTAGGAGTTTCCCTGCCTTATCTCCTTCCTCGTAGGTGTGATGTAGTGTTGTCAGGTGCAATTTCCTGGCATTATCAGAGGCCAGTTCCTTTTATTCCAGTCTTAGGAATGCAAGTTTGCAGGACATTACAGGTTAATTTTTCTGGACAAACTGCCAGTCTAAATCGTTTATTTTTTGTTCAAGGTCTATCAGGCACTTGGTCCTTTCCTTTTTTCCCCACGCTATGTAATTTTGGGTCCTATCCTGCAGCACCGTCCTATAGGCCTCCCATAGCATCACCCCAGAGGAAACAGAGTCTTTATTTTCCCACGAGTCAAATGCAAAATGATTACATCAAGCTGTTGTTTAACTAGTCATTTCTAGGTGTCCATCAAGTCAAATGCTTTTGCATTTTACTCATGAGGGACACCTAGTAAGGGCTAGTGGAACTGTAGGTTCATGAAAGGGTTTCAATGCTTTTGCATTTGACTTGTGAGGGACACCTAGGGGTCGATTCCGATTCGGGGAAAAAAACGTCCGTACGATTTTCATCCAGATTCATCGCCGTACGATTCGTATCCATCCGTCCGATTCGTGTAGTACGATCCGTATTCCGTCAATCCTTCCGAATTATCGTGATCCGTACGTATTGCAAGGCTGAAACAGTGAACCGCACGACTCGTACACATGCCGTATGACCCGACGAGTACGATCCTGACCGGGGTATGAGGACGCAATTCGTACGGTCCACGTCAGGTAAGGGCGATTTGTACGGAACATCACCTACACACCGTATGGAGCCTACACCCCATGATCGCAGGGGTACGCGCTGTACCCCTGCGATCATGGGGGTACACGCCGTACCCGGGGGGGGGGCTGTTCCATACCTATTTTGCCACGAACTCAGCTTTTACAGCAGTTTTCAGCTCCCATAGAAAAAGGGTTGTACGGTGCGTACCCGACACGTATCGTACTTGCTGGGTCGTATATACCAGCCACGAACCGTACATATGATGCGTACAGCGGGTTCCGAGTGAGAATCGTACGGAGATTAGAGTCGTACGGTCTCTGTACGATTCGTACGGAGTCCAGCTGCTGGTACAAATCGTAATTCGTTGTACGTACGGGGGACGTTGCAGGGTACGGATAGTATGGGAAAAACGCTCTGAACAGCTATTCAGGGCGGTTTTTAATGGATCAGAATCTACCCCTTTGTAACGACTACTGGAACTTCAGCTTAATATAATAATTTCAATGCTCTTGCATTTGACTCGTTAGGGACACCGAGTAACGACTAGTTGAAGTGCAGCTCTTTGTAGAATTATTTTGATATTGGATACTATATTATTCAGTGCTCACTGCTAATCTTGTCCCATAATGCTTTGCATAACCTTTGGTTGGGATTGTATTGTTGCTCATACCTGTGCCTAGGGTGGTCCTAAGAGGATGGTACCACCACTGAATCGTTCAACAAAATGTGCTCTTTGTTTTCAAACAATTAGTGTTATCCCCGTGCACTCAATTATTCGCTATTTCAGTGCAATACTCTATTCAAGTTTAGGTTAGGCGCTCATTTGTCTCACAGTGTCTGTCCGTGTCTTTAAATATCATAACGTGATGTGGGAAGGGTCACCTACCTACTAGAAATGTGCGCACATTGTATCATGAAACGTAAATGTTTTTTCACCAAAACTTCAAGTTTATTTGTTCAATGTTCATCATTCAATCAAAATGCTTGATTCAATTCCATTTTTAGAATCAATTTCATATCCTGGCATAATTCACATCTTATGTCGCAATTAATCCAAATGGTTCACAGTTTTTCAATACCCAATGCATTTCCGGTCGGCAGAATCGGACCCTTCATCAGGGGTCTGTGAAAGAAATGAAACAGGACCTGTTCATTCACTTCACTTAACAATACATAATGATAAAATGATAAACGAGTATACATTGCAAACATGATTCAAAAATGCTGAAAACGCTGCTGATTAAATAAGAGAGTGGAAATACAATCTCTTCCAGTGGTGAATAATTCAAGCTCAGTACTCAACCGAGACGCTATATGAAGATAGACTATGCACAAATGCGTTTATCGACATGCAAAATATGTGCCGTTGTCAATTTCACAAACGAGGCTCTAAACAATATAACCTCAAGCAGTCACAAGCGGTGACGGTGTTCATCAATGGGTACATTTTACTTACAGCGCACTGGAACAAGCAGTGTCGATACTCTTCTCGGGACAAGCTCATCGAGGAAGTGAGTTTACGCGCACAAAATTCAAAGGAATAAAAAACGGACTGGCCGTAATCACGTGATCGAAATGACGACCAATGAGAATGCCGGAAACAAAAAAACACTAATCTTATATTGCGGGAGTGTTGATAAACACGGAAATAGATGTTTTCAATGTATCAATCAAATGATGTTAAAGCAAAAATTAATTAAAACATCATCATAACATTATGTATGTGTATAGCAGCCATAAAAATTCAAAACAACTTCAAAATAACTGAACATGAGATCAATACGGAATGTTCATGGGGGATACAGAATCAGTTATAGTCAATGTCTACTTTAGAACATATACTGTTACAAAAAACACAAATATTCAATCCGATCATTTAACCCCATCGGGGGAGTGGAGTTGAATTTTTTTTATCCAGAAATATTCAGCTCCATGCTTTGTGGGATCCCTGTCTCTTTACTGCGGTAGACACTCTAAAACCATGAAGCGTAGTTAAGAAATTTGATGTTTCGCTTCATGCCAATGGTTAGCGATTGTAGATTTTTTGTTCACAAGTCCTATATTGTTTTTGTGTTCCGTGATGCAGATTTTTAGTTTTCGTTCTGTTTGACCCACATATGTCTTGCCACAGGGGCATTTAATCATATAAATGCAATTCATAGTGTCACAAGTACTTGTGTGTTGTAGTTCAATTTGATGGCCTTTAGTAGGATGTGTGATTTTATTACTTGTTATCACGTTACTACAATGGGTGCAGTTTTGACACCTCAACATACCTCGCCATTTCACATTCACTTTGTTAGGAACATTGAGAAGTTCTTTTAAATTTCTGGATCTTTGGAACGCAAATGTCACTTTATTGTCATACAAACCAATGAGGTCCGGTTCTGATTGAATCAATTGCCAATGTTTATTGATTATGTCTTTAATCTTGCTTGATTCACCTGAGAATTTCATCACGCATACGTTTTTTTGTTCTTGTGTTTTGATTTTTTCTTTCAAAAGTGTTTCTCTAGATTGTGTGGCAATTTTAGCCAAAGATGACTCAAGAATGTCTGATGGATAACCTCGTTGTAGATATTTTTCAGTTTGTTGTCTCAAAGAAATCTCTAGATCAGCATTATTTGTTGTGATTCTTTTCAATCTGATATATTGAGAGGTTGGCAGATGTTTTTTCAGGGGTGCTGGATGAAAACTTTGAAATAGCAGACTCGAATTTCAATCAGTTTTTTTGATGCGTACTTTGGTACTGATCTTGTTATTCTGTAGTAGTACTTGTACATCTAAAAATGCAATGGTTTCCTTGTCTATGTTATGGATGAACTTGATACGTTCGTTCATAGTGTTCAATGTTTTGATAGTTTCTTCTAGTTTTTCTCGTGGATCTTTCCAAATGAGGAAAATGTCGTCGATGAATCTTTTGAACATTACTAAGCCTTCTATCCAAATGGGATTTTTCCAAAACATGGTCTGTTTCGAATTTACACATGTATGTATTGGCATAAGAGGGCGCCCCCCCAAAGCCCATCGAAGTTCCATTACACTGGTTGAAAAATCTTCCCTGCCATTCAAAATAGCTGTAATATAATGCAAAATGCATTAATTCCATGATGAATATCCTCTGTAATTCCTTCAAATCACTGTTCAACAAACTCCATTCTAAGGCTTCAATCCCCTCATTATGGGGGATTGACGTGTATAACGCAGTGACGTCAATCCTACATAGCCAGTATGTCTCATCATTTTCAAGTGCCATTGTATTCAACAGGTTTAAAAACGCTGTTGTATCTTTTATGTATGTTTTGTTTATCTGCACAATCGGTTGTAAGAACTTGTCAACAAACTTACCAATGGGTTCAGAGATGGATCCGCAGGCCGACACTATGGGTCTGAATGGCGGAATAATAGGATCTTTGTGCATTTTAGGCAACATATATAGTTGCGGCCTTCTAGGGAATTTCATTGTGAAAAATTGGTGAGTCTTAGTGTTATTCCAGTTCATCTCTAATGCATGATCTACAATTTTTTGAAGAATGGATTGGTATTCATTTGTGGGGTCACATTCCAAAGGTAAATAAAAATTTTCATCGGAAACATGTTTGTTTACTCTTTCAGTGTAAAATTTTGTGTCCATTACGACAAGGGCACCTCCTTTGTCGGCCTTTTGAAATGTCAAACTTTTGTCTCTGCTCAAATTCTTAAGGGTGTTCCATTCCTTTACTGACAAGTTGCTTTTCTTAGGTTTGGTAAACAAAATGCTTTTCACTTCTGATAATACAGATCTTTCAAAGGCTTCAATTGTCTTGTGAGAAAATGGAGCACAGAAGCTGCTCGTCGGTCTGAAGTCTTTATCCCAAGTTTCTTCTTGCGGGGTTCCTTGTGTATTTTTAAAGAAAAATCTCAACTTTAGAGTCCTGAAAAATTTGAATAGGGCTAGTTCTGTTTCTGCCAGATTGGAACTATATGTAGGTACGAATGTTGTGCCTTTATTGAAAAGTTTCTTCTGTGTTGTGGTCATTGTTTTCTATGAAATGTTCATGATTAAGTCACTTTCGATAATTGACTCCTTGTCTTTTTCGTGATTTCCTCTGCGGTTTCTCTGACCCCTTCTTGTTCTGTTGGGGTAGGTGGGGCGTTTGCTGCTGGGCTGGTTTCTAAAAAAGACGGTTGTTGAGTAGTGCTGCTGGTTGACGGTTTAACTGTACTTTTACTACTTGTATTTACTGTTCTTCTAGATGAAGCGATATCTGAGTCTGAGACGATGCTTTCTTGTGATGAAGATGTACCCGGTTTTTGCTGTTGCTGTTTCGGTTGCCATTGTCTTTGGTTATAGATCTCTGCCCACGTGTACACTTCTTCAAGTTTATAATCTAAAGTGTCTCTGCGATATTTGCTTACTTTTCGTTCATTGACCTCTTTAGCATAGCGTTCCAATTTCAAATTGATCTCCTCCAACTTTTTTTTACATCTGGAATTTTATTGACTTCTGCTTGTATGACCTTGATTTCTTCCTCTAATTCCGCTAATACCTTTGACAATTCTTCAACCATCAATAAAATCAAATCTAGTGAACATTTGTTCAGAATTTGGAACAATTTTTCAACAATGTTTTTACTATTCTTACACAGTATCGGCTTAAGAGCGATTCTGAGTCCCCTGGGAATTCTCTTGTTTTTATGATAATGGATTAGCGTGGTTGCGTGCAACCTTTGGTTGATCTCCTTTTTGCTCATATACTCGAGTTGTCTTAATAACTGTGCGGTGGTGGTTTTCTGTGGAGTGAATTTCCTGGTTTCCTGAATCAATCCATAGATTTCTTCTGCAGCTTCCGGTGCAAAGCCTAATGTTTCAGCTTTGTTTGTAGTTAATAAGGCAATACGTCTAGTTGCATTTTTCTGGTGTGGTGCACTCAGGGATGGGGTAGACGAAAATGTTCAACAAGCAATTAGTGTTATCCCCGTGCACTCAATTATTCGCTATTTCAGTGCAATACTTTATTCAAGTTTTCAAGGCATCTGCTTGGTTCTCTCCCTTGGTTAGGGAGGATCCTATAATCATCACCTCTCTCACTGCTTTCTAAATTTTCATATTCACTTTGAGAAATGACGATTTTCATTTTAGCATGTAAAGACAGAGATATTTTTTATTTTACCAAAAGTATATGAGGTTTCTGTTTTATTAATACTCCGCCAACTACGCTCACCCTTACTCCCAACCACTGTCGCAGCTGCACGGTACTTCCGTCACCCTCCAAGAGAAAGCAGGGGAAGGGAGAGGGGAAAATGGGGGCTCCTTCTGGCTGCTGACATCAGATATCAGGTCTTCCTTGCGCTTTTGGTGTGTAGAGAAGGTTTGCCTCCCTTGATCTGGCGCAGTTCTTTGTTAAAGTCCTCAATATGTGACCAGGCTGGACTCAGAATTAGTAATTGCAGGCCGCTACTCCAAAAGGTGCAACAGCCTGAGTTGAGTACTCTGGGCACGGAGGACCGACCCTACCTGTTCAGACACATGTTTCACCCTCCTTCCTCACCCAGTCAATGGCCGCAAAGTATCCACGGTGACTCCCGGGGGACGCCACACACTCGGAATGCAGGATATCTCTACGGCCCGTAGACGATCAAGTGCTGATGGATGGAGTCTGTTTTGTACCCCCACAGGGTGAGGGCAAGGTGAGGGGGAGCTGCTCTCCCAACCCACACCATCTCTACAAAGAAGAGTGTTGTCCCTTGTCCTCCGTTCAGGGCGGGACTCAGTCGGGCCATCTCTGTGTGTCCCAGGCATCAGAAATTATGATTAGTGGCTGCACAGGAGAAAAAGTTGTCCCTTGTCTTTCACCTGGGGCGGGACGGCGGGACCCAGTCAAATTGATTTTATACGTTACGGGCCCTCTCAGGGCCTTTGGGCCTCACATGAGGCCTCATAGCCCCCAGGAACTCGCTGTCTATTCTGGCCACTGTCTGGATCTGCCTTCACGGGCACACACACCCCAGGCCAAAACAGCCTGAGAAATAGCGTTTCCACCGCTCCAGGAAAGGCTATGGTGCAGCAGGGGAACACAAGGATATCTGCTATAGGAAGGCATGTGGGCACTGACAGCACTGCACACAATGGGCCCGCCTCTTCACGCTCAGCAGCCTGCTATCGTCTCCCTCAGGACCAGCAACGCAGCTGGCCTCTCACGGCAGGGCTGCAAGGCAACCAGAGAAGCCCTCTGTATCATCACAGACCAGTGATGAGGAAGCAGTTGTTTTGCCTGAGTCTGAATGGCTTCACCGCTCGTATTCAGGCTTCTCTTCTCAGCCGCTCATGGGAGGAGGTGCAGATCCCCAGTTGGGTCTTACACCAAAGCAGGATCTCAGCTGTCTACCCACGCGGAAGGATTGGAAGGTACAAATTTCAGCAGCCGGTCCATCAGTGAGCTGCCGGCTCTTCAGCACTGCAGGAAAGCCCCCAAGGCTCCGCAAGCCGCCATATTGTTGAGGTCGCACTCAAGGCTCCTCAGCACTGCTCCGATCAAGTCACGCCAATTCAGGTGCCAGTGAGGCACCCACAGGACAATAGCAGGGGAAGGTGTTGCTCCGCCATTTCTCTGGAGGTGAGTGTTGACTTTGATTCCACAGGATTTAGGCTGTCAACGGGAGCTCGTACTGAGCACCTCTCTCTCGGCCATAGCCTAGGCCACGGCCCCCAATATGACATTCTTAACTTCTTTATAGGGTCTGATACCATAAGGATTGGCTAACTGGTAGGTGGCCTGTGATTCCCCGAGTGATGGAGCCAGGAAAAAGTGGCATTTGTCAGGGGGCCAGGTACAAGCCCTAACAGCCCTCTCAAATTTTTTAAGAAAGGGTCTTCCCCAGGGACATATATTGTAATGATATGTGTGGGGCTATGGACAAGGTATGAGTGGCAGAGATGTTGGACATAAGCGACTCTGTGTATACTGGCCACTTGCAAATTTATAGTGTCCTTAAAGGTTTCAAGGTCGCCTTGGCAGAAGAAATTTGTCTTTTGTGGGCCCATTCTAATGTTCCCTGCCCTTGAATGAGCAGTTGCGCCACATTCTCTATTTTTATCATTGATTTAATGTGCCCACATTCTCCATAACTTGTCGGTTGCGGGTGAATATAAACATACTTCAAAAGAATTTGAGTTCTAGGGCTTTATTGCCACCCAATAATTTTCTCCAGAATTTCACCCAGGTTTTAACTAAAGTTAGGAAAGTCCAATTGACTTAATGTCTTTTATTTCCTTTCTTTCTTTTAGCGCCCATCGGAAAAAAGAAGAAACCCCAGGGTAAGTCACATCTCTTCACCCCTATTGAATAAGGATAGACTAATCACCAAGAAATTATCACCACTGTTCCTGTACTTTTACAAAAAAAAACAAAGAAGGAAGGGTGGCGTGTCATTTTCTTAAAACAGGTATTCAGACAAGATATTGAGTGAGTTATGTCAACTGACACAATTATCAAGATGCATAAATCATCATACATAAATATCAACAGCAAAAATATTGTGGAGAAGAATATCAATGTTAATATACGTAATATTGATTTTGTTTAAATACAAGTGACTAATATTATTTGCAAAATTATAGTTGTTTAAAATATTGATTTTTAATTAATGTTATAGATTTTTTTATATATATTTTACATGTATTTGATGTATTTTTTGTGTTGGTATTGTTTATGTTTTTGGATGTATGTGTTAAATTTTTAATAGTTATCAAATATATTTTAATTACATTTTGCATTTTTTTTGTTCCGTAGCAGGTTTTGGGGAATAGGGTAGGAAGTCATTTATTTATAATAATTTTATTAATATTTTTTATTTACTACTACTTATTAAATTGATATTTTATCTTGTTAATTTTGCTATAATTTTTGGGGGGTCAATTGCATATGTGGGTTGTGGGTTTATAGGGGTAAAGGGTAGAAGTAATTTATTTGTAAGTAATTAATAATTAGTTGTTAGTTAATATTAATTAAATTAATAGATAATCATACATGGTAATGGTGTAATTTTTTTGTGGGTTGTAGGTTGTGGTGTTCACAGGTGTAAAGGGTGGGAAGTCATTAATTTATTATTAATTAATAATTAGTTGATAATTAATTAACTAATCATTATTATGTTAGCTGTTTACTTATATATTTGGGTGTCGTTTTTGGGTATAACGTTTTCAAGGTGGAAAGTAATTTATTTTTTGTTAATTACTAAATAGTTATAAGTTAATATTAAATAATGAATTAAGTTAATTGTTTAATTACCTTTTTTGAGATTGAGGTTTGGGTTTATAAGGGTTAAGGGTGGGGAGTAAATTATTTTTTCTTATTTTATTTTTAGTTGGTAAACACTATTAGTTATTTAATTGAAAATCAATTTTAGTTGTGTGATTATTTTTTTTAAGTTGTTTTCATGTGTGGATTGTAGGGAATATAAGGGTAAAGTGTTGGGAGATAATTATTGTGAACTAATTTAAATATTTTTTTAATTAGTAATATTTGGTTACCTGATAATTAATTATATTAATTGTGCAAATATATTTTAGATGATGGTTGTGAGTTGGGAGGTGTTATAGGGTAGAAAGTAGATAATTTAAATGTATGTAATAAATAATATGTTTGTTAATAAATCATTTCTAAAAAATATATTTATTTGTATTAAAATTATTTTTGTATTTTATTTAATATTCCATTTGCAGGTATTTGAGATATGTATTTAACATTATAATATATTTTTACCTTTTATTTTTTCTAAATTATATATATTTATTTTCAACATATTTATATATTTTTTATTTACTTTTTTATTAACATATTTACATTTTGTTGATGATATTTCCTTTGTTTTTAATTTTCAACTGACTGGAGTGGTAATAGTAAATGTTACCTTTTCGCAATCCAATACTTTCCCTACTGTTGCACTGACTGGAGGGAGAATAGTAAATTTTATCCCTACGCTATCCAACATTTTCCCTACTGTTGCACTTATTGGAGTGGGAATAGTACATTTTACCCCTCTAATCTACAGTTTCACTGATATTGTATCTGCTGGAATGGATGCCGTAAATATTACCAATGTGCAATCTATCGCTTTTACTACTACTGCGTTTATTGGATAGTGATTTGTAAATTTTAGTTTCACCCAGTCTTAATATTTATGTGTTGTGGTTAGTGGGGGTGGTACTTGTTGTATTCTACATATTAGTTTCATATGTACTCTAGCCCTGCTGCCTCTAGCTGCTCAGCCAGAGTGTGTCTTGGTATTAGAATGTTGGTGTGCCTGTGAGGCGTGGAATGCCTGGGTGACTGAGTGGGATGAATGTGGCAGTTGGAGATGGGCTGAGCAGCTAGGGAGGGTGCTCCTGGTGGGGCTGGTACCACACTAGGCTGGCCGGAGTCAACTGAGATGTAACTTGAACTGAAGACTGAATAAAGAAGTCTTGAACATGCATCCTGGCTCCTGGTGTCATTCCACTAAGGATACAACATTATTTTGGTGATGAGGACAGTCTTGAACCCCAGTGACTCTTGGTACAGCAAAGCAACTCAGTAACTAATAAACTAAAGAACTAAGAGAGTAACCAAGAGATTCTACAAGCAACTTCAAGAAAAAAAAGAAGGTATTTCCAGGCAAGCCCGCGCCAACCCCACCAGTGTCCTTCCTATGGACAGCCCCTACGAGCAGTTTCACCACCAACTGACACTTCAGCCTGGGAATACATCTGCAACTGTGAGCTGGTGGAGTAGTGCACCGCAGTAATATAAGGTGTCATAAGTCTGCAACCAAAATGAGCGAGCACTTTCTCCAGCAACACCATACGCCCAATGATCTCAGATGGACAATAATCGAGCAAGTAACTACGGAGAGAAATACCACCAACATTCTCTTCGAAAAAGAGCAACGATGGGTCTATAGGTTAGGCACCCACATCAATGGGTTAAATGACCAGATCCCATGGTCATCTGTTCTGAAACGATAATCTGTCTCGACCCTGAGTTCCACCACTCGTGACCTCATTCAAAGTTCTGACGCTCTAAGTTCTGACTCTCTATGTCTCGATGAGTTTCTCTTTTCCCTTTGTCTGTGTGTTCAGAGTCCACTAACGGTAATGGTCTATGACAAACAAACTCCCTGTCACTGTAAGATATTAACTAATCACTCACTATGACAACACTATTGTTTGTGTGTTTGACGTTTTTACATACCGGACTACTGACACACACGCGTCCAATCGGTCACCATAACAACGCGAGGGCTTGTATTCCAAGACTCGTTCTCGTGCGTGACTGCGATTGGGCACACCCCTATCCTCAGACACGCCTACCTCCCCGGGAAGCGACGCCCAACTTCGCGCGCTTTACCTGGGAGAGAGTATATCTATGCCATTCACTATCAGGACACCCATCCACGGGGTCCGGTTCGAGGAGAGCGCTAGGTGCCTAGCGGGTGTTTGGCGTTGCGGGTGTAAGGATCTCTGCTTATACCATCAGGCCCTGCCTAACACCAAGCTAAGTATCCCCAATATCGCTCAAATCGCTAAAGTAAGTCTGTGTCCTTTCACTCCTTTAGGGTGTGCCACTGTCGCCACCACCCCCCTCCCGAGACCCATGAGGTGTGCATCTTTTAACACACAAGTGAGAAATCTGCCATTTTTATTCTTTTATTCCTTTTAATTTGTAGATATTGGTTGAACCGCTAGGGTCCAACATAGTCACCAGTCCAACTTTTTGGGCGCATTGATCACATTAGCACGAATGGTACGTTTGTTTGCGTTGCGACCGTTCTTTTTGCTGATAAGCTGGATGCCCTGTGACAGCCTGGCCTCCACCGCTTCAGGCTTAACATACCTATAAAACTCACCTTGGGCACGCTTCTCATCCTTAGTCCAAGCACAGAGCTCCGTATACAGTTGTAGCAGAAAGACGCTCCAGTCCACCCAGTAACCTTTACGTTTTGTCTTTTCATGTGTGATTGTCAATCTTTTGCAGACCACAGGTTCGCTAAATTTAGTTTGAACCCCCTTTTTGGTTTGTTCTTTTTGCACCCCTTTTTTTGACACATAAATCTGTTTTTTAACTTTCACGTCCTCTGGCTAGGGTAGGCCTTAGCGCGCCTATACCACCGAGGTACACAATTACATGGTCCTGACGAATGCCCAGTAACACACGTACACCTAAAGGGCAGAAACATGTTGACCCCTTTGTAAGTCGTAAGGGGAAAACACCCAACACACTAGTTGGTATATTTCCCGACACATACTTTTTAACTAATACCCAGCTAACCACGGAATAAAGTTTTTGTGTGGTAAACGCTGCTGGTATTTTTTAATATAACTCACTTTTTTGCACATTCTGTCACAAAAAAACCCCGCTCCGCAGTAACCTGGCGTCGCAGCACACCAGGGAGACATTCGGTTTCTCCTGGTGGGCCCAATGATGAAGCATGTCACCACCCAGGGTGGTAAGTGAGGGCTTAAAAAGAATCCCTGGGAAATTCCTATTCAGGTAGATTTAAACTTTCCTTGTCTCTGTGCTGGACACCTGTACCCTCTAGTGGGCACTCTTCTGTTGTTTACTACTACCTCGTGGGGGACCGAGAGTGTCCTTTCCCTCTCTCTCTCGTTGTTGTTATTGTAGTGCAACTACAACCAATTTGGGTGGTCCAGCCACAGCGTTGCACAGAGAGTTGGTTGTGTAGTTCATCTAAAACCTCATCAGGAGTTCCAGCCACTTGTTAATGTACAAGAATGACTGTGAGTTGGATGGGTAGCGTCTCTACAACCAGGTGTAGGTGTACCAGCCACATCAGGCTAAAGTGTGAAGAGTGCCTTTTAATTAAAGTGACTTAAAAGAGTTCATGGCACAATTTTTGGGATGTGCAGTCAAAAAGGACCAGTTGTTGGTGTTACAGTCACAGAGCTCTACAGGGACTACATAAAGTATACTGACTTTTGAGCACAGTACCACTGTCACAGTGCCTCCAAGACCCCAGTAACTTTTAAGTTATGACATGTGTTTGCTTCCTTGCTACTTTAACCAACATGATCATCAAGGTATGAATTATACATGCAGTTCTTGCACAGAAGATGATTGTTTGGTGTTCATCTTCTGGATATGGGTCTTGCAGGAGAGGTGCAAGTTTGGTGTCTATGTGTGATACTAGTCTGGGGCAGATATTCACACACTGGCTCTTGAACGAGAATTGATTAGCCCTAAGGTAGTAGTGGTCAACTTTGAGTTTTCACCTGCAGCTACAGCAACTATAAAGTTTGTTCAAGGTAAATTGTGCATTGCTGCTTTATTGACTGCACCTGCGTGATGTTCTTGGACAAAGTGACATTTCCTGATATTTTGCCTCACTCCTCCCAGAACCAAGGTGCGTGCATTTGTGTCAAAACACTGCGTGTTTATTCTTAACGTATGCAAGCTTATTTGGTGGCAACTTTGTAAGGATTCCCCGACCATCGTAATTATTTATTTTAGCATCGGGGATAAGCTACAGCTAATTCTCCATTTTTGCCAGTTCAACCGTTCTCTTCACATTCAAATTTGTCAAAGTCCTGCTCGTGCCACTCACCTTTGTTCCGCGGTGCACGAGCCTCTTGTGAATCTTTGTTGACGCTTCGTCCACTTTGTTGTTCGCATTGCTTCTATGGATGCTTCTCAACCTTGACGTGCCGGTAGCCACCCAGTCCTACGTGGCGAGCGTGCCTCCATCTTAGGGTTGGAGTAAGTACATATGGAGGAATTGAAGTGACGTAAGCAACATCTTGTGAAGCAACATCTTGTGAAGCTCCGGTGACATGGAGTCTGCCGCAACCTGCCTGTTGACTTTTGAAGGTCAAGTATCACAAACTTCTGCTGCTCGTGTTTATAAAATCAAGAATGGTGAGGGGGTTAACAAATGTGGAAACAAAGTCCGGGTGCTTGATGAGGAAATGTTAATTCATTCCGGGTCAGTCTCCTTAGCATGTCGAATGATGTCTTGATCCTGCATGCTGCACTTCTCAAACAACGTCCTGTAATATTGTTTTCACGCAGCTATAGTTTTCCTGCATTCTCTGCACAGTCGTACGCTGCCACCTTGTGGCCAATCCGTTTTTTTAATTCTTCTTTCAAAGTTCACTTGAGGTTGTGTGTGGTGCCACAGGTTTCAGTAAACCTAAGGTTGGGTTTTCTTGTTTTCTATGGGTGGTTTTCACTGTTCCTTTACATGTGATATGGTTGCAGGATTATTCATCTCTCCAATTGATACAGTCAGTTACTCCTACTTATGAGTAGCCAACTGCCAATCCAGTATCCCTTCTGCCCCGTCAAGAACATCTAAGGCAGGGGAAAAACAAGGACAATGCTAAACACAATAGGGATAAAACGACAAAAGAAGGTGCGGCATCTAAAACACAGCCTGCCCCTAGTAGGATAGTTAAAGCAACCAAGCCTTTGGGACAAGGTCATTTGGATACTCAGCCTGCTAAATGTAAGCCTCCATGTGTTAACTTGCCACCTGAATCAGCACCCTACACTATTATCTTAACTGGGGTTGTTCCTCTGGAGGAGGGGAAAGTAGAAACACATAGGGATCTCCACAACAAAGTTAAATTCTGACTCAACAAAAACAGAACTCTCCCACCTATGTCCTCAAAGAGATCCTTAATGTCAGAAGTGTAAATTGGGTGGGGTATTGTCCAAAAGATCTAGAGGGGGACTGCATTATAGTTAGTTTCAGGGATCCTTGGGTGGTGGATTTTATCCGTAGAAATCCAAGGTTTGGTAAGGTGGGTGAAGTACAAACGTTATCCCTGCAATGCTTCTATCCCCAAAGAATTAGGCCTAGTGGTCTATCTCACAAATACCGCCACACCAAAATAGCAGACCTAGAGGAAGGTATCCCCCGGGTCTGGTTTCACATTTCCCATTCTATCCCCTTCTTTCGAATCGGTATGACCCGCTCAGTGGTCTGGAGGGGGTTGATTGACCTTCGTGCAAGATAGCTGATAATAACTTTGTGGGCAATACAGCTAGAAGTCCAGAGGTTTCTCGTCCATATCAATTCAAGGTGGTGGAAATTAGTGCCCCAGGACAGTGTAGTATAGATGAGGTGGTGGTATAGTCGCTGGGGGGGAGAAACAGTGTGGAAGAGTGTGAAAGTAGTACCCAATCTTTCGTACAGGTTATATTCATTTTTATAAACCAGCTATCAGGGGGCAAAAGGGTAGACCATCTGGTGGTTTGACAATTTGGATTAGACAATCCCTTGGCTATAGGCCACAGGAATTGATAGTCTAAAACATGGATATCCTGGGATTAAAACTTAGCAGGATATATTTATAATTAATATCTATGCAAGGGGTTTACCAGGCGGGTGGAGCCCTGCAATCATTGATGTCCTCGACTATCTATTGGATTCAATTGGGAGGGATACATTTATTATAGTGGCAGGGGACCTAAACTGCACCTTCGAACCTCTGCCTAGTGAGGGTAAAGACAGTTATGGAGAGGTTGACCAGTTATGGAATGTACCAGTCCTTGCCCTTAATCCTATTAAAAGGGTCACTGAGGCAGCTCTACATTGGCTGGGCTTGTGCCTGGAGAGGGGCCTAAGAGCAGCCAATGGACGAGCAAACTCTGCTAAAATTGGGCAGGTAACGTTTGATAATGGAATAAATTCTAGCAGGATTGATTACTTTTTAATCAAAATAGAGTTCTGGTCAGTTCTAGATGATATGGTAATTACTGCACGACCCAAGAGCAACCATAACCCGCTGGCACCAAGTTTGAAAATTGAGGGGGGGTTCGGCAGAACGAACCCATCTAACTGTATGACAGCTGAGGTCACCTTAACAAACGATTGTCTGTTAAGATTTATCTTGATATATTGGAAGGTTGTGTTTTTAGGAGGGGGCACTATCTACGCAGCGTTTGTGGACCTCAAATCCTCATTTGACCTTGTCGCGAGAGAGAAGATGTGGGTTGCTTTGGGCAAAATGGGAATACCACCAGAACCTTTGGAACTAACTGTAAGACTACATGAGAACAACTTTGCAAGAGTAAGATGGGGCAGGCAGGGCCAGGTGACCGAGCCCTTCCTCATCACTCGCGGTGTAAGGCAGAGATGTGTGCTTGCTCCCACCCTGTTTTTACTATTTATTAATCAAGTTGTGCAGTTCCTAGAAGACATCCCTACTGACGCTCCAGTCCTGGGAGATAGAAAGTTTCCTCTGCTTATTTTTGCAGACGATGCGTTGATTTTGGCAAAAACCCAGATGGGGTTACAGATTGCCATAAATAAGTTCATGGATTTCTGTAAAATTAATGACTTAGAGATAAATGTCTCAAAAACTAAATTTATGGTCTTAACTAAAAATAACCACAACGTAGCCATGTCAGTATGAATGGCACTGACCTAGAACAGGTGGACGTCATGACTTATTTGGGGGTGGTTTTAGATTACAGGTTGCGGTGGAAGCCACAGATTGAGGCCTCATGCCTAAAATCTGCCGGCTTAACGGAGAGCTGGGTTAAGGAGCAACGTTGCTCACATACCAAAAGGATATTACCAGCAATAAAAATATACAACGCAAAAATAAGATCTGCAATTAACCTTCCGTGGTTCTGGGTTGAGAAGTCCACATTGCAAAACATGGGCTTAAGTTTACAGTGGTCAGATCCGGGAAACAATGTTTTTCCGTCAAAGCAAGAATTCAAACTGTGCTTGTCTTTGTGTTTGTGGCTTCTGCTGTACGGCTGGGTGTGGAGCCCGGTGTGGAGTCTGGTGGCGGGAATATCATCCCTCAGGCTTGCTGCGGACACCATTATGCGAGGAGGCACTATCGAATATAATCCTTGAGGAGGGCGTGACGGTAGACGGGCTGGTCAGCCTTGGTGCCTTGGTGGGATTAAGGCTAAAGAAGAGGAGAACGTGCACCACTTTCCACAGAGGACCCCCGTTCATCACATCGTCCGTAACCAACAGAGATCTTCACAGAATCCAGCAGGAAAGAAGAGGAAAACACCGCAGCTACGTTTCTGGTTAGCAGCGCTGGAGCTGAGGAGAGGGAGGGTATTGCGGAGCCTGGGGCAGCCTTTTCGCGTTGGTTCCTCGGATATAAATATGTACTGCACCCCAGGGGATGCAAGCCCTCAGGTAAGACAAGATCACTCCAACTTATTAACATCAGAGGCGGATATAGTGGAGGGGTCATCTCCAGGAAAGAGAGGTAAGGCGGTTCTGGATACATTAGACCCTCTCTCTGGTATACTGTCAGGGAAAGTGGAGGTATCAGAGATGGCAGTTGCCCCTGATACATCTGGAAAGGGGCCACCCACCCTGAGTAAGGGGTATGGCAAGAGAGGACGGAAGAAAAAAGCTGTCTTGTTAGAGGTGAAGGGAGGGGATCCAGGTTTATCTAGTGGAGAGGTTGACTGTACCGCAGAGGTGGTAAATAAAAAAAAATCCTCTTCCTATTTAAATACAGAGGTTAAATGCAGAGGAACTAAACACACTTCAAAAATTAAGTCAAAATCAAAAACACCCATTACTGCATCAGCGAAAGGTTATAAAATTACTCCCTCCTTACACTCGTATTTCAAAGTTGTTCCCCAGATACTACATCTTACAGAGAAGCAAGATATGGCATCTGCGGAGGCCTCCCCCCCCAGCAGAGGCATTGGACATAGTCTTTTCTCTATCTGGGTATGGTATATTTGAACAAGAAGGAGCAGAAGTAAAGGTTATAGAGCATGAGGCCTGTATGTTGGCTCTCGGAGGTGGGGGGATGCCCAGCCTATACAAGAGAGTCTGCTGAGCCAGGAAAAGCATTTGGGATCAGTGTCTTCTTCGGCTCGGGTGGAGTTAGAGCTGGGAACGTTACCGGCCACCCCTTCAGGATATCTAGTGGTAATGGATTTGACTGTCACGGCAGCTAGTGGCACTAAAGGAGGAGAATCTACTGATGGGGGGGGCCTTGCAGGCCAAGTTGAGGGGCCCACTGAAAGTCCGAGGCCAAGGATGACATAACTCCGACTTCTATAATGGCCATGTTTTCTGCTCTGACAGTGAAAATAAGAAGGGGTTTTGCAGAGTCTTCGGCAAATCAAGCCGAAATAAGAGCGTACTGTGAGTCCCTCGATATTAAAATCGACAGGCTCACCATTAGAACTGGGGTCCTCAAAGAGACAACAGCATCACTATCTATTTATTTGGACCAGGTGACAGTTGACATCCAGAAGCTCTCTAGAGAGGATCAAGCATTGAGTGGAAGAATGGAAACATTAGAAAACAATGCAAGGAGGGGGAATCTTCGCATTTTGAACATACCAGAAGGTTCAGAGGGCTCTGACATAAAGCAATTTTTAACAGTCTTGTTGAAGGATTCCTTGAGGCTTGAGAAATCATTGGAAGATCTAGCATTGGATATCCAAACAGTACATAGGGATCCCTTTAAACGCAGCCCCCAGAGATCAAAGCCTTGCAAAATACTAGTTAACTTTCACACATATGTTTTGAAAGAGCAAATTCTCAATATGGCGCTTAAGCAGAAATCTCTTGCTGGGAAGGGGTTTACTTTCTTAATAAGGTCAGACCTCTCCAGAATAACCTTAGAGAAACAATGGAAATTTGGGAGGAGTCTGGAGGCCTTCAGGGCGTTGGGGGCTACAGCCCAACTAACGTTCCCAGCTGCCATGAAAATTATGTATAACAACAAGATGACTAACATCAGGTCAGTACAGGCAGCAGATGAACTCTTGTGGCAGATGGGCAGTAAAAATAAAATATGAAATCTAGCTTAGATAGCTGATTAGAAAGTTGCTTAACTCTTTGAAATACTAAGGTGTAGCGATAGTTGCCCTTACATTTCGCTGCCTTCTTTCTTTCTCTGGTGATATTTGTAGCTAGAGTACTGTTATTGCAAAACCTTTAGGAAGGGAAATATAATGATTCAATATTACTATTTGATTTAATTTTTTTTCACGTTTAATGATGGGCATATTTCTCCGGGAGTTCACGGAGGGGCGCTATCAACTGGACATCGTTCCGGTTAGATATCGCAAGGGTTTTCCAGGGGTTGGGTAGAGGGTTTGGGGGGGTCACTTAGGTAGGACAGGCGGTAAGGGGTGGGAAAAAAGGAAAAAAGTCCTCAGTAAACCAAGATATGTTAGAAAGGAAGAGAATTTGCAGTTTTTTGGAAAGAAATGTGGACAACAATTGATTGGAGTAGCCTTATTTGTTTGTTCCTCTCCTCAGTGGGTTTTCAATGATAAAGATGGGTGATATAAAATTATGCAATATTTGCAAGACACGGAGGCGCAGGTCATTATACTCCAGGAGACTCACTTAACGCAAATAGAAATGCTTGACTTGATTAAAAGAAATAGATGGATAGACTTCGCGGTTTCAACTACCCAGACCACTAACACCAGAGGTGTCTCTATAATCTTCAAAAAAGGGGCTAAAGCCAGGCTGAAATCTCAAAAGGTGGACCCAGGTGGCAGATGGGCCATCGCATCCGTGGTAATAGCAGGTTCTCAAATTACAGTCTTGGGCTACTACGGCCCTAATCAGGATGATCCGGCTACATTGGAGGCTATGTTTTCTCATCTGTTTTCCTTTCCAGAGCCAACCATCATCGGTGGTGACTTTAACATCGTGTTGGACCCTGTGTTTGACAAATCTCCTAATAGTCGATCTTTAGCTTTATCTAAATCTAGGTCCGTGCTACATTCTGCAATGAAAACATACGGCTACCTGGACATATGGAGAGAAAGGTCGGGTCGTCAGCAAGGGGTGTCTTTCTGGAACTATAAATATAAGCACCAGTCAAGGATTGACTTTATTTTAATTAGTCTGAGGCTGGTTGAGCATGTTAGATCCATTGAATATCTACCAATACATCTTTCTGATCATTCGGCAGTAGTAATGGAACTTGCTCAAGGTATGGAGAGATTGCTCGCTAGATGGTCCTTTGACCGATCACTTCTCTCTTCTCCAGATGATACGGCTTACCTCAATTTAGAAACACATAACTTTTTCCTAATTAACAACGATTCAGCGACCACGCGGATCATCTGGGACTCGTTTAAAGCATTTCTGAGAGGTCTTATAACAGGGAAAGTATCCTATAAAAGGAAGCAGTATAAGGAGCAAATCTCTACCATTGAAAAAGGGATTATCAACCTCCAGAGTCTCATCGATTCTAGTACTGGGGTGGATGAGTCCATCATAGACAGTCAACGAAAGGAAATGGCGACTTTGAAAGCCAGCTTAGGTTCAGTACTGAATCTCAGATTACAGCAGAGATGGGAGGCAAGCAAGTTGGCTCATTTTGAGTATAGCGAGGGTGCAGGCAAACTACTTGCCTGGAAAACCAAAGTTGATCAGGTCCGGAACAACATGGAACTTATCACCGTGTTTAATAACTCCTTCTCATCAGATGTTGAAATCAGGAAGGCCTTCAGGCAATTTTTTGAATCCATCTATAAGGAGGACATTGGCACTCGGCCAGAGGAGGTCGAGGAGTGGTTAAGGCAAGTGGATCTACCCTGTCTTGCATATGAACAGTCCCAATTCTTGGCTAGTACCATCACTGAAGAAGAGGTTAGGGCTGCTCTAAAAAAATGCAAGAAGGGGAAGGCTGCAGGGCCCGATGGGCTACCTGCAGAAATCTATGGAAGCTTAGAGGCTGAGATAGTCCCCTGTCTCACCAAGCTTTTTAATCAGATTCTCTTGAAAGGATATACCCCTCCTTCATCATGGGATAGTGCATCAATAACGCTCATTCTGAAACCTGGGAAACCTAAGATTGCCTGTGAATCCTATAGGCCAATATCAATTCTAAATGTGGACTATAAGATCTTTGCCACAGTATTGGCCTCTAGGTTGGCTCTGGTAGCTCCATCGGTCCTTCATACGGATCAAAAAGGGTTTGTAAAGGGGCGACAGTTATACGAATTGACGTATGACTTAATAGGCGCAATTGATATAGCAGTGGCACATAACTTGCCCTTGACCGCTCTCATGTTAGACGCAACTAAGGCCTTCGACAGGGTCAATTGGGTATACCTGTCGGGGAATATGGCCAATTTGGTGTGGGTGAGGGATGTATGGTAGCCCAGTGGCGAGCCTGTTGATAAATGGGGAGCTATCAGACCCCTTTTCAATAACTAGAGGGACACGGCAGGGGTGCCCGCTCTCCCCCCTACTGTTTGACTTTTACATCGAACCTCTCGCGCAACAACTGAGGAGAGAGATTGCCATCAGACCTTTTTGTCACAGAGGGTGGGAGAGGAAGGTGGCCCTTTATGCCGATGACCTCCTCATCCTCACATCAGACGTAACTACTGCTCTCCCTGTAATATTCTAAATGGCCCGGGGGTTTGGTCGGATATCAGGTTACCAGATTAACACATCAAAGACAGAGATGTTGGTCTGGAACGATGATGTGAGTGCATTGGAAGTACAGGCGGGTGAATCAATGTGCTATCTGGGCCTGAATATAATAAAGGATCTTAATAAACTTGCTACAGTAAACTTCACAGCAATCTCTAAAGAATGTAGCAGATTAATGCAGTCATGGTTTCACCTTCAATTGTCTTTGATAGGGAGAGTAAACTTGATTAAAATGTTGATCTTGCCTAAAATTTCATTTCTTTTTTACACTATTCCCCTTTATTTTGACCAGACACATATATCCAAACTACAGTCAGAAATCACTTCCTTTATTTGGAACAAACAATTACCTAGAATAGCTTGGAAGAAGCTGAGGAGGCGTTGGGAGAAGGGGGGCTTAGCTGCCCCAGACTTGAAATTATATGCCTGGGCGTTTCAGCTGTCTCATACTCAAATGCTATTAAAAAGGCCTACAGACTATCGGGTAGGCTTAATGTTGTCTGCCATGTTGGAGGGGGCAGGTCTCGGACAGTCGGGTTATCTATTTAAATTTGGCAACCCGAAATTTTTAAAAAAAGCAGGGGTACTTTTGCGATAAAACACCGCTTTGGGGGGTAACTGAAAGCCCAGCCTGGCTGGAAGATATCCTAGCCATGCCTTTAAAAGAGGTGGGCCTTGAAGTATGGGGAGACCTCTTTTATGAAGGGGACCTGCTTTCATGGGAGCACCTCCTGAATAGGATAGGTCCAACTATTTCGAGGTTTAAATACCTACAAATGAGTAGCTGGACGCAGACCTATAAAATTATACCATCCAAAAGAAATAGGTTCCCCCTTAGAGGGTATAGTCAATTAATTACCAATTTAGTGAACATCGGCCCGACTAAAAGCGAGATCTCACAATGGTATAAACTTTTAGTTGAGGAATCGGATGGGGAGTTCAAGTTACCTGCTCAGTTGTGGGGTGCATTAATAACTGACGTGCAACAGCTCTGGTCCACCTCATGTGGGCTGGCAAAAAGTATAGTAAAGCCTTCATGGCTTCGAAGGAACCATCTCTATACCCTCCATAGGGCGTATTACTTCTCCCAGAGAATTTGTTACAGGTAATTCAGTGGCATGTGCAAGGTGTGGGCTGCAAGCAGCATCAGACATTCATATGTTTTTTGAATGTCCTCGGGTTGCTAAATTTTGGGATACCATAGGTAATACTCTTACAGTGTCATTGGGCTACCCTGTCACTTTTGATGTATCGTTAGTGATTTTTGGGATCTTGATAGGATCGCAGAATGCAGCCAGCAGTTTAGTGTTTTATACGGTCCTCTTAGCAAGGTGGGAGATATGTGACATCATCAGCAGTGCATTGCGGGCGCACGAGTTATAGTTAGCTGAACTAACTATAACGGGGGAATTGCAATGGTTTTGTATGAGTGAAATGTCAAGCTAACTAACATATTTGAAACCAATGGTTATTTCAGTGAATTTCTAAGGTTTTTTAAATGCTAATTCCTAACTATAACGTGGCTGAAATCTATGTTTTTTTCAGTGAATCTCATAGGTTTTGTAAATGACAATTTTTAAATTATTAATTGTCATATTTATTTTTTAGATACTGATTTACTACATTTGTAATAATTATTTTTTGCTATTTTTTTAAATTACATTACTTATTTTTACTGTAAAATGATTTTTAAAAATCCAATGTTTTAAAAAATGTTATATATCTTTTCAATATATAAAAATTAATTTCTATATATTTTTTTCATTTTTTGTGGTAAACGTAGGGTACGCGTACCGTCCTCGCACACTCCTGCGCATCTGTAAACGTACTGTACGCATACCCGTGCATACATCACAAATACGTTTTGACGTTATACGTTGCATAGGCGCTTCCATGTGACGTAATATGTGTTTGTAGGGTGCACGGTACGCGTACCCCGCACATTTTTTATGTTTAAAATGATATATCTATGTATTTAATGTCAATATTAAGGCAAGACAATATCTGAGGTAATCATGAAAATAGTATTCATTTAGTTTTAATAAGCGAATATTACTTTTAAAAGAAATTACGAGAATCGCGGCCTTTGTCGTACGAATGCGCACCGTAAGAGCAGCCTACGCGTACCCCATGCGACTTCAAAACAACAGATTTGATTGGTTCATATAACTTCCTTTTCTAACTGTTGAAGGACCCCACCCATTTTAATCATTCTTCTTTGACATTCACTGAAGAAACTTCTTTTTGTGAAGCTGCTGTGTTTTTAAAGAGATCTTCAATATGGCTCCACACCAGGAAGAAGATTTCTCTGAACACTCTTCAGAAGAAGAATTTGTTGCTGAGGATACAGTCCCCAAGAGGAATGAAGTACTTATATGGAAGTATTTTTTGTTTCCCGACGGAGAAAAAAAAGTAAATGCAGCAAAGTTGACCTGTAAGGTGTGTGCAACAGTGCTTTCCAGAGGTAATCCTAATAAGAAATATTATTTTGGAACTGCCAGCATGGTGAAGCATCGCAAAACACAACATCCCTGAAATTATGCCAGAGCTGCAGGCAACAGGCTTCAAGAAGACCCTCCACCAGCTGTAGCCAGCACTTCCACAGGACCATCAAGTCCTCATCCGGACATCCGTCCAGATTTTGCAGACTTAATTATTTTATGTAAATTTTGTGAAGAATCTCTATGCTATCGAGAAAAATTCATAGATTTAATTTGCAGGCGCAAACAAGACCACCATTGCTCCCACCGTTAATTTTTTTGTTTATTGGTTCCAGTTCCAGACTGTTTTGTTTCTGCAGTTTCCTTTTTTTCCTTTTTAAAAAACAACAAAAGATAATTGTTCAAAAAAATCCCCAAAAAATACAAAAGAACAAAAAAGACACAAAAAAAGTAATTTTAATAACTAACTTTACTGGTCAAATAAAGAGCTATATTAGTATGATAGTGTTAAAGTTTCTTTGAATGAATGTGTAGTTCATAATTGAATGAAAGAATACATGGGTAGTGTATGGTGAATGTGAAAGTGCAGAACTATAAGGAGGTGCTACAGCATAACTTTATAAGGTGTTTACTTGCAGTATACTGTAGTACTTCCGAAGCACATGAATGTAACATATGTACATAAATATGTTACAAGTCTAAGCTTCCCTCTGCACTGCTGGTGAAATTGCCTGGGTGAATGTATGAATGTTTGTGTTTTAATGCAGTGAATGGATTAGTACATACTGATGAATGGGTCACTACAACAGTGCAACAGCAGTGATAGAGTGCTTGGTGAAAGTGTAAGTATACAGACTGGGGAATTGAAGGTGTGAAAGACAAGTGAGAAGGTGGATACAAGACTGGATGCATTGTGCATAGGGGTTTGAAGCAGTCCATGTCCTAAGGCCTACTTTGCTGTATGAGTCCTGTGCATAGGAGTTTGAAGCAGTCCATGTCCTAAGGCCTACTTTGCTGCATGAGTCTTTCGGTACTGACTAAATTATTACAGTTCTACAAGGACATTGCCTGAATGAATGTATAAGTGCTTGAATTTCAGCGCAGTGAATGGATAAGCACATACTGCTGAATCGGTCACTACAATAGTGCAACAGCAGTTACAGACTGTTTGGTGGAAGTGTTAAGATACAGAGTGGAGAACTGAAGATGTGAAAGACAAGTATGCACATGGATAGAAGACTGCATGCATACAGCATACGGGTTTGAAGCAGTCCTCGTCCTAAGGCCGACTTCGCTACATGAGTACTTGGGTACTGAGTGAATGATTACACTACTGTAAAGAGAGTGTCTGAGTGAATCTATAAGTGCTTGAGTTTTAGCGCACTGAATGATTAGTACATACCGCTGAATGGGTCACTATAACAGTACAAGGGCAATAACTGAGTGTTTGTTGAAAGTGTAAGGATACAGACTGGGGAATTGAAGATGTGAAAGACAAGTGTGGAGGTGGATAGAAGACTGTATGCAGAGTGTATAGGGGTTTGAACCAGTCTATGCTCTAGGGCCTACTTCACTGTATGAGTACTTGGGTACTGACTGAATGATTACAGTTCTGCAAGGAGAGTGTGTAAGTGAATATATAAGTGCTTGAGTTTTAGTGGAGTAAATAGATTAGTACATACCGCTGAATGGGTCACCACAACAATGAAAGAGCAATGACAGAGTGTTTGCTGGAAGTGTAAGGATACAGACTGGGAATTGAAGATGTGAAATACAAGTATGGAGGTGGATAGAAGACTGCATCCATAGTGTTTAGGGGTTTGAAGCAGTCCATGTTCTAAGGCCTACTTCGCTCTATATTTACTTGGGTACTGACTGCAGTATTACAGTTCTGCAAGCACAGTGCCTGACTGAATTTATAAGTTCTTGAGTTTTAGCGCAGTGAATGCATTAGCACATACTGCTGAATGGGTCACTACAATAGTGCAACAGCAGTGACAGAGTGTTTGGTGGAAGTGTAAGAATATAGAGTGTAGAATTTAAGATGTGAAACAAAAGTGTACACTTGGATAGAACACTGAATGCATGCTGCATACGGGTTGGAAGCAGTACTTCTCCTGAGCCCTACTTTACTGTATGACTACTTGGGCACCGACTGAATGATTACAGTTCTGTAAGCACAGTGCCTGACTAAATGTAGAAGTGCTTGTGTTTTAGCGCAGTGACTGCATCAGCACATACGGCTGAATAGGTCACTACAATAGTGCAACAGCAGTGACAGAGTGTTTGGAGGAAGTGTAAGGATACAGAGTGGAGGATTGAAGATGTGAAAGACAAGTGTGTACGTGGATATAAGACTGCATGTATAGTGCATAGGGGTTTGAAGCAGTTCATGACCTAAGACCTACTTCGCTGAATGAGTACTAGGGGACTGACTGAATGATTAGAGTACTGTAAGGAGAGTGTCTAAGAGAATATATAAGTGCTTGAGTTTTAGTGCAGCAAATAGATTAGTACATACCACTGAATGGGTCACGACAACAGTGCAAGGGCAATGACAGAGTATTTGGTGGAACTGTAAAGATACAGACTGGGGAATGGAACATGTGAAAGACAAGTATGCAGGTGGATAGAAGACTACATGTTTAGTATATAAGGGTTTGAAGCAGTTCAAGTTCTAAGGCCTACTTCGCTCTATAATTACTTGGGTACTGACTGAATGATTACAGTTCTGCAAAGACAGTGCATCACTGAACGTATAAGTGCTTGAGTTTTAGCACAGTGAATAGATTAGCACATACTACTGAATGGGTCACTACAATAGTACAATGCCAGTGACAGAGTTTTCTGGAGGAAGTGTAAGGATACAGAGTAGAGAATTGAAGATATGAAAGACAAGTGTACACATGGATAGAAGACAGCATGCATACAGCATACAGGTTTGAAACAGTCCTTGTCCTAAGGCCTACTTCGCTACATGAGTACCTGGGTACTGACTGAATGATTACAGTTCTGTAAGAAGAGTGTCTAAGTGAATCTATAAGTGTTTGAGTTTTAATGCACTGAATGATCAGTACATGCCGCTGAATGGGTCACTACAACAGAGCAATGGAATGACAGAGTGTTTGCTGGAAGTGCAAGGAGACAGACTTGGGAATTGAAAATGTGAAAGACAAGTGTGGAGGTGGAAAGAACACTGTATGCATAGTGTATAGGGGTTGAAGCAGTCCATGTTCTAAGGCCTACTTTGCTGTATGAGTACTTGGTTACTGACTGAATGATTATAGTTCTGCAAGCACAGTGCCTGACTGAATTCATAGGTGCTTGAGTTTTAGCGCGGTGACTGCATTAGAACATACTGCTGTATAGGTCACTACAATAGTGCAACAGCAGTGACAGAGTGTTTGGTGTAAATGTAAGGATACAGAGTGGAGAATTAAATATGGAAAGACAAGTGTGCAGGTGGATAGACGACATATTTACAACAAGGGGTGGTGAGGGACAGAGTCTCTGAATTAAACAGAATACTCTCACCCAGTCAAGAGATCAGGGCTAGATCCAACACCGTTTTTTAGCTCACTGCACCATCCCAGTTTCAGAACCTGGCTGTATGCAAATTAGTCTGTTCCTGTCCCAGTGCATGATGGGAACAGGGCAAACCAAACTACAAAAGCCAATTCTTACACTGGGAAGGAAACAAGCTACCGGGGACCGGTTTCTGGCATTTCAGCCTCTTCGGCCCGGCTTGCTTGAATCCTGATGGTGCAATGAGCAAGGGACTCACATCTGAGTATACCCTTCCACGCTTAGGGTGGACAAAAATATTTACAACAAGGGGTGGTGAGGGACAGAGTCTCTGAATTAAACAGAATACTCTCACCCAGTCAAGAGATCAGGGCTAGATCCAACACCGTTTTTTAGCTCACTGCACCATCCCAGTTTCAGAACCTGGCTGTATGCAAATTAGTCTGTTCCTGTCCCAGTGCATGATGGGAACAGGGCAAACCAAACTACAAAAGCCAATTCTTACACTGGGAAGGAAACAAGCTACCGGGGACCGGTTTCTGGCATTTCAGCCTCTTCGGCCCGGCTTGCTTGAATCCTGATGGTGCAATGAGCAAGGGACTCACATCTGAGTATACCCTTCCACGCTTAGGGTGGACAAAAATATTTACAACAAGGGGTGGTGAGGGACAGAGTCTCTGAATTAAACAGAATACTCTCACCCAGTCAAGAGATCAGGGCTAGATCCAACACCGTTTTTTAGCTCACTGCACCATCCCAGTTTCAGAACCTGGCTGTATGCAAATTAGTCTGTTTCTGTCCCAGTGCATGATGGGAACAGGGCAAACCAAACTACAAAAGCCAATTCTTACACTGGGAAGGAAACAAGCTACCGGGGACCGGTTTCTGGCATTTCAGCCTCTTCGGCCCGGCTTGCTTGAATCCTGATGGTGCAATGAGCAAGGGACTCACATCTGAGTATACCCTTCCACGCTTAGGGTGGACAAAAATATTTACAACAAGGGGTGGTGAGGGACAGAGTCTCTGAATTAAACAGAATACTCTCACCCAGTCAAGAGATCAGGGCTAGATCCAACACCGTTTTTTAGCTCACTGCACCATCCCAGTTTCAGAACCTGGCTGTATGCAAATTAGTCTGTTCCTGTCCCAGTGCATGATGGGAACAGGGCAAACCAAACTACAAAAGCCAATTCTTACACTGGGAAGGAAACAAGCTACCGGGGACCGGTTTCTGGCATTTCAGCCTCTTCGGCCCGGCTTGCTTGAATCCTGATGGTGCAATGAGCAAGGGACTCACATCTGAGTATACCCTTCCACGCTTAGGGTGGACAAAAATATTTACAACAAGGGGTGGTGAGGGACAGAGTCTCTGAATTAAACAGAATACTCTCACCCAGTCAAGAGATCAGGGCTAGATCCAACACAGTTTTTTAGCTCACTGCACCATCCCAGTTTCAGAACCTGGCTGTATGCAAATTAGTCTGTTCCTGTCCCAGTGCATGATGGGAACAGGGCAAACCAAACTACAAAAGCCAATTCTTACACTGGGAAGGAAACAAGCTACCGGGGACCGGTTTCTGGCATTTCAGCCTCTTCGGCCCGGCTTGCTTGAATCCTGATGGTGCAATGAGCAAGGGACTCACATCTGAGTATACCCTTCCACGCTTAGGGTGGACAAAAATATTTACAACAAGGGGTGGTGAGGGACAGAGTCTCTGAATTAAACAGAATACTCTCACCCAGTCAAGAGATCAGGGCTAGATCCAACACCGTTTTTTAGCTCACTGCACCATCCCAGTTTCAGAACCTGGCTGTATGCAAATTAGTCTGTTCCTGTCCCAGTGCATGATGGGAACAGGGCAAACCAAACTACAAAAGCCAATTCTTACACTGGGAAGGAAACAAGCTACCGGGGACCGGTTTCTGGCATTTCAGCCTCTTCGGCCCGGCTTGCTTGAATCCTGATGGTGCAATGAGCAAGGGACTCACATCTGAGTATACCCTTCCACGCTTAGGGTGGACAAAAATATTTACAACAAGGGGTGGTGAGGGACAGAGTCTCTGAATTAAACAGAATACTCTCACCCAGTCAAGAGATCAGGGCTAGATCCAACACCGTTTTTTAGCTCACTGCACCATCCCAGTTTCAGAACCTGGCTGTATGCAAATTAGTCTGTTCCTGTCCCAGTGCATGATGGGAACAGGGCAAACCAAACTACAAAAGCCAATTCTTACACTGGGAAGGAAACAAGCTACCGGGGACCGGTTTCTGGCATTTCAGCCTCTTCGGCCCGGCTTGCTTGAATCCTGATGGTGCAATGAGCAAGGGACTCACATCTGAGTATACCCTTCCACGCTTAGGGTGGACAAAAATATTTACAACAAGGGGTGGTGAGGGACAGAGTCTCTGAATTAAACAGAATACTCTCACCCAGTCAAGAGATCAGGGCTAGATCCAACACCGTTTTTTAGCTCACTGCACCATCCCAGTTTCAGAACCTGGCTGTATGCAAATTAGTCTGTTCCTGTCCCAGTGCATGATGGGAACAGGGCAAACCAAACTACAAAAGCCAATTCTTACACTGGGAAGGAAACAAGCTACCGGGGACCGGTTTCTGGCATTTCAGCCTCTTCGGCCCGGCTTGCTTGAATCCTGATGGTGCAATGAGCAAGGGACTCACATCTGAGTATACCCTTCCACGCTTAGGGTGGACAAAAATATTTACAACAAGGGGTGGTGAGGGACAGAGTCTCTGAATTAAACAGAATACTCTCACCCAGTCAAGAGATCAGGGCTAGATCCAACACCGTTTTTTAGCTCACTGCACCATCCCAGTTTCAGAACCTGGCTGTATGCAAATTAGTCTGTTCCTGTCCCAGTGCATGATGGGAACAGGGCAAACCAAACTACAAAAGCCAATTCTTACACTGGGAAGGAAACAAGCTACCGGGGACCGGTTTCTGGCATTTCAGCCTCTTCGGCCCGGCTTGCTTGAATCCTGATGGTGCAATGAGCAAGGGACTCACATCTGAGTATACCCTTCCACGCTTAGGGTGGACAAAAATATTTACAACAAGGGGTGGTGAGGGACAGAGTCTCTGAATTAAACAGAATACTCTCACCCAGTCAAGAGATCAGGGCTAGATCCAACACCGTTTTTTAGCTCACTGCACCATCCCAGTTTCAGAACCTGGCTGTATGCAAATTAGTCTGTTCCTGTCCCAGTGCATGATGGGAACAGGGCAAACCAAACTACAAAAGCCAATTCTTACACTGGGAAGGAAACAAGCTACCGGGGACCGGTTTCTGGCATTTCAGCCTCTTCGGCCCGGCTTGCTTGAATCCTGATGGTGCAATGAGCAAGGGACTCACATCTGAGTATACCCTTCCACGCTTAGGGTGGACAAAAATATTTACAACAAGGGGTGGTGAGGGACAGAGTCTCTGAATTAAACAGAATACTCTCACCCAGTCAAGAGATCAGGGCTAGATCCAACACCGTTTTTTAGCTCACTGCACCATCCCAGTTTCAGAACTGCATATATAGTGTATAGGGGTTTGAAGCAGTTGATGTTCTAATGATGCAAAAGCCGCACAAGGGGCTTGTAAATCTGTCTCTTAGTGCCACGGAGAGGTGGCAGACCCCGGGGCTTGGGGGGCCTTTCAGCCCCCCACACATATACATATACTGTGGGGGGCCCTGAGCCCCCGCACATTTTTAACCAAAGCCCCAGGGGGTGGCAGTCCCCGATGATGCAAGGGGGCCCGTGAGCCCCCCCACATATATTTTTTAAAAAGCCCAAGGGGTGGTGGTACCCAGGGCTTGGGGGGCCTTTCAGCCCCCCCATACATTTACATATGCTGCAGGGGCCGTGAGCCCCCTGCACATATACAACCGAAGCCCAGGGGGTGGTGGTCCCTGGGGCAGTGGGGGGCCCTGTGAGCCCCCACATATATTTAAAATAAAACCTGGGGGTGGCGGTCCCCGTGGCTTGGGGGCCATTATAATAAACCACATTGTCCCAAGGACTTGGCCCCTCAGGGGATAACTAGCACTAAAGCGAGCTTCATTTTTTTTAAATTCACGCAATACCTGTATACTACGCGCATTCCGCGGTTTAAAAAAAAAATTTATAATAATTTTTTGCCCTTGAGGATCCTTGTGGGAAGCCCTGAGCAGGCCTAGGGGGTTAGGAAGTCCTATGGAAAATAGCAAACTTCCTCTCTCCATCTACACACTCAATCTACACACATATACATTTAAATACCAAATCACATTTCTTCCTACATTCATTCAAAACCAAACACACATTTCTATTGCTTGAACTTTTGAATCCCTTCCAATTGACATAACTTTAAACCTTACCCCTATTCTGCCTTCTGCCTGTTACCATAGAAACACCTCATGAAACACTTAACTGAGCTTACAGGTCAAAAGTTCATCACGCAATGTTGCTAATCAAAACAGCAAGTGTGCTTGACTTTTCAACATATCAGCTTATCTTGTTAACCAATAAGAATCATGCTTTTAAAAAACAGAAACATGCACCTACGTTTTCTGTGTAGAATGTTGTCAAACAACCAGTCATTGCTTTACTTTTTTCAAAACTGTATCTTATCCACCATTTTAGAAAAATCTTACTTTTCAAAGTGCCATTTCATTCACAGAGACCATCTGAGTGCATCCACACCTCCTTTCAAGATGCTTAGAGTGTGGATTGTGGGACACAGCTATATTTTCTGGAGCCAAAGGTATGCAGAACAGAAAGGAATTCACAAATACCTAGGTTTACCAAAGGTAGACATTAAATGAATTAGACAGAGAGGGTTAAAGTGGCACCAATTGATGCCATTGGTTAAATCCTTTTTGCATCTCCAACACCCTGACCTCATAATTGTGCACTGTGGTGGCAATGACCTAAGCACTTTGACTAGGGTAGGTCTGGAAATGCTTATGAAGGACACCTTTGGAGAACTGTTGTCACTTTTCCCCGAAACTGCCTTTATCTATTCCAACATATGCCAAAGGCAGAAATGGTACTGGTCCAATCAATTGTGTCCACAGATTGAAAAAGCTAGGAAACATATGTATACATCTGTTTCTGCTTTTCTCCGAGACTATAGAATGGTGTCCATATACCACAACAATCTGCGTTTCAATATGCACGGCATCTATAGGAGAGATGGTGTATATTTTACAGATGAAGGGAATAGAGTCCTCCTCTTGAACTTTAGACTCTGCATCAGTACCTACTTGTAGGCACTAAAATCTCTCAATAAATGCAGGGGTTCTTTTTAGAGCCACCCAACATCTAAACACATAAGCCTGATAGATATCTCAAAACTATTTTTCTTTTTCTGGCTTGGATACGCGTACCGGAAGCCTTAGAAATCGGGCAGCTTACGTGGTATGATATGTGTACCCAACGCATTCACACCAGAGGTCGCGCTGAGCGCAGCGCTTGATAAGGGTATCCTAATTTTACAGTTAAAAAAATAATCTGCCCTTAATTTAAATATTTAGTGCCCCAGGGATTGCCCCCTATTTTTCTTATATAAAAAATGGGGAGGGGGCTGTGTGGCCCCCCTCCTAAGACTTCTTTCAGCCCTGGGGAACCCATTCCTTGGGGCACTGCCTCATTTTTTTTAAATTTTGTTGAGGAGGGGGGCCGCGTGGCCCCCTCCTGGGCCAATTCTGGCTCCGTGGACCCCATCCCCTGGGGCAGGCCTGCCTCCCTTTTTTTCATATTTGGGGAGGGGGCCGCATGGCCCCCCTCCCTGGCCACTTCTAGCCCCAGGGACCCCATCCCCCGGGGCTGGCCCTCTTCGTTGGGGACCGTGGGGGGTACCCAATTCCCCCATGGTCCCTGCTGGCTCCCTGCATCCAGCGGGAGCCGGCATAGCTTTTCTAGATGGGGAGCAGCTAACAAGCTGCTCCTCTTGTAGAAAAGCACAATTCTTTGGTTTTTGGAAGAGAGAGCAGGTTTCCTGCTCTCTCTTCCAAAAATCCAAAGCAGTTTGCTATGGCTGAGAGCCCCCCGCATACGTAGCATTAATGCCCCGGGGGATGGTGGTCCCCAGGACTGGGGGGCTCCTCTAGGCCCACCAGTATAATTAAATATATTGCCCCCGGGATTTGGCCCCCCGGGAGCTAATTTAAAAAAAAGTAGGCTTCGTATTTTTTTTCCCCACGTACTATGCGTGTGCTACGCACATCCCGCGATTTAAAACAATATTTGGGAACTTGGGGGTTCTTGTGGGACCTCCTGAGCAGGCCTAGGGGGTCAGGGTGTTTCTACCCTGCCCCCTTTGCGTCTTTTGCGCACTTCTTTTTCAGTTTTCTTGTGCCTCGGTTCTACCGAGACACAAGATGGCTGCCAACACTTCCTGGTTTAGAGTGATGACAGACAGTTGACAGCCAATTAGCATGCAGCTTGTTCTCGTAATGGTACACGCATGATCCTCGGAAGATACGCGTACCTTACGC
Organism: Lissotriton vulgaris; assembly: GCF_964263255.1. NCBI lineage: Eukaryota > Metazoa > Chordata > Amphibia > Caudata > Salamandridae > Lissotriton > Lissotriton vulgaris. Next base: position 453,774,651 of record NC_141696.1, on the reverse strand, counting down.
GCCCATAGATATATCTAAGATTTTACTTTTGATTTTCTCAGGAACTACTGCACGGATTTACACCATTTAACAAAAAGCCTGATCTGTGAACCAAACTGTACCTTTTTGCCCATTTGGTGTAATTCCGTTCAGCAGTTCGGGCTGTAACCGCGCTTAAAGGTCCCTATGGAAAATTGCATGGGGAAAAAACGTTTTGGGACCCCCTTTTATCTCAGCCCCCACTTGACGAATCACCCGCACAACTTTTAGGATAGGAGCGGAGCGGAGCGGGCCATCTTCTTGGAGAATTTCACAAAGATTCGTCAACTGGCACCAAGGTTATTCCAAATAGAATGTTGCGGATTTCCTATGGAAACTAGGTCCTAACTATAACTACCTACTGGCGACGGCCAGTAGGTAATATATATATAAAACTATATTTTATACAAATTTATCAATTACATCAATATTTGTTTTGATTTGGTTGTACTTAACATTTTAAAAATACAGAATGTTGATATTTTTAACATGTATATTCATGACTTGATATTTAGGTAAGACGAAATTTTGTATGTTGATATTCTGTCAGTGAGCCCTTAGGACAAGTATTAATATGTTAAGTCACAAGAGAAGAAAGAACGAAATAACATTCCTGCTTGGAAAAAAATAGAAAAAGAGAAAAAAAAGGAATTGGAAAAAGTGAGGGATTTGTGGAAGGTTAGGTTTTTCTCCCCTCCCGTTTGTCCTAAATCCAGCCCTGAACCTGGCTAACTGATGTTTCTCCGGAAACGAGGAGGGGCAACAGGTTGTTTTCAGGGCCCAGTCCTCGTCTTCATCTCTGTGTGGAACTCAGTGATGTCGATTCCAAGAAGTTGCAGGTCCTCTCTTCACAGCTGTTAGCAGGGCTGGTGGTCGCTCTCTGGTGTTCAGCAGCAACGGGGTTTGGATTGCTGACATCCCGGGTCCTTCCTCTCTGCCTACTTAGAGAAAGGATCCATGTGGGTATCTGCTCCTGGTGGCCTGGGGGATGCTTGATCGGACAGGTCCTCCTTTCCAGATTGTTTCTTCTTCTTCATCCTCTGGTTCCAGCTGAGGTTCCTTAAAACAACCACGTTGTTCCCTCATTGGCTCCAAGGGGGTCCTATGACCAAAATCATCTGGTTCAACCAATGTTATCATTTCCTCTTCTGGTGTGGTCGAAGAGTGGCAGCTGGGCTGTGGGGGAAAAGAAGAGGGTTCAGGTAAGTCTGTCTCATAGAGAACCTCCCAGGACACGTTACTTTCTCCTTCATTCATCGGCCTTTGAAAAGTGTCAGGGGCTCCATTTAGTCCAAACGGTAAAACAGCAATTTCCAAAAGACTGTCTGGAATGGCAAAAGGTTTTTTCTTTTTCATGATCTTCATTTTTAGAGGTACCTGCCAATACTCTTTTGTCAAATCTAAAGTGGTGATGTACTTAGCCTCTTCTAACTTTTCAATGAGTTCATACACCCTAGGGAGAGGGTAGGCATTGTACTTTGATATACTGTTAACTGCCCTAAAGTATATACAAAATTGAATAGACCCTTCAGTTTCAGGAACAACCACAATGGGAGATGACCGATTACTTTTAGATAGTTGTATTACCACCATTTGCTGAATTTCACTAACAGCCTCTTGTCTGGCCGCCGTTAACCTATAGGGTTGTTGCCGGGTCTCCACCACTTTTTCTTTGGGAATGGCATGTTCGGCTAATCTATTGCGACAAGGGAGGTCAGAAAAAATAGAAGAAAAATATTGCAACACTGGTCGTAGGGAGTCCTTTTGTCCTTCCTCAAATTGATCTTTATAATTAATTTACTGGTTAGGGAATCTTCTGGTTAACCAACCAACACTTTTTTTGTGAGGTACCTATGCATTTTTTCAACATATTTATATGGTAGATTTACTCTTTAGTGTATCTCATTTTTATTTTGTAAGATATTGTCGCTAATTTCTCAACTATTCAATAGAGGCCCTCTATTCAGCCTTCAATTTCTTTTTTGAAGTAGGGAGGAGAAAGAGAACCCAGTAATTTATTTGATATTCTCTCCACCATGGGTGTAGGATAGGTCTTGTTGTTTAATAATGCATGACCTTAATTGTAGCATATATCCTAATAGATCTTGGGCCTCTGATCCATTATTCTTCTCCCAGGCTTCTCTGGTTATCTCAAGAAGGGTTCTGGGTTGTTTACTATAAAGTAGATGAAATGAGGAGCAGCCAAAACTGCTTTGAACCTGGTCTCTGATAACAAACACAGCTAAGGAAAGAAGAATATCCCACTTCTTTCCTACCCAAGGCAAAAAGCAATTAACATGTGTGTGAGGCTCCCTTTATACCCTTAAACTAAGCAGACGGTTTGGGAGTGATATACTAAGGTTTTACAATGTTTCAAATTTAACATAGTACACAATTCCTGCATTAATATGGATACGAATGGAGTCCCCTGATCAGTGAGAATCTCTTTAGGGAACCACACCCTGGAGAAAATTTCACTAAGGAATCAGGCAATATTTCTGGTATTGGCTCACTTAAGGGGAACCGCTTCAGGATAGCGAGTGGCATAGTTAACAACTACCAAGCAATAAGTGTTAGCCTGTTTAGTTCTTTGGAAGGGACTAATCAGGTTCATTCCACTACACTTGAAGGGTTGTCCCATTATAGGATAGGATTGCAGAGGAAATGCAGGACGTTTATATGGGTTTTTCCATTGACAGATCTCACAATTCTGACAATATTTTTTTATCTCGTCATGAATGCTGGGTCAATAGAAATTCCTTAACATGATTTGAGACGTTTTCTCTGGTCCAGTATGGCTGGCCAATAAATGTGAATGGGAGAAAACAAGAACTTGATCCTTAAATTCTTTGGATCTAGGATTTGGAGATTGCCCCTATTTTATCTTTTCTATCTAGAAGCTACTTTTTTCATAAACTGGGGAAATTGAGAACTAGTGTTTTCTTCATTCTCTACAGATTTTTTCAAAGCATTTTGTAGGGTACTGTCAATCCTTTGAGCATGATGGGAATCACAATTAATCTGCCAGGGTTCAGCTGTGAGGAAGGCATTTGGGATTTTGAATAATTTTCCTTTTTAAATAATGAAGAAGACAATTGGGCCTAAATCATAGTGAAATAATCTGTGATATCTCTGTCAAGTATCAATTCTTCTGGCAGAGTTGGCAAGACTCCTATTTGTTTATCTCTCTAACTGTTTGAGAAGTCACTGTCACCTCCGCTATTGGGTACTTCCTTATTTCTCAATGAATACACCTAATCTCTATGTCCTTATGTGGAATTATTTTTTTAGGATATCTGACTGACGACATCCCGAATCAAACAAAGCCTTATCCTGTGATCTTTAATGTATAGACTAACATAAAAGCAATGTCCCAGCTCTTGCATATAAAGAATACCTCCTTGGGGTACAAATAACGTCCATAGTTCTTTAACTGTTTTTTTAGGGGAAAAGGGCTAGGAAATGTGTTCTCTTTCACCGCAGTCAAAACATTGGGGATTGTTAAAGGAGTTTATCATTGTTCGGAAGGTCCTAACTTTATAAGGTTCTTTGACAGTTTTGTTATGTCTTTTCTCATTCTTGAAAGCAGCCTGACTTCCCACTCAGTTAGGTACTTCAAAGTTTTAGCACGACTGGGCTCTGGAAAAAGTTGTGGCCACTTCTACGGCATGTACTATGGTTAGGCCTGTATGTTGTTCGGGGCAACAAGTCATTTTGTGGTCTCAGTCCTAGTTTTCTACTCAATGTGGAACTCAAGGATGCTAATTCAAAGAAGTTTCCTGTCTTCTCTTCAGAGCTGTTACCAGGGTTTTGATCACTGAAATCCAGGTCCTTTTCTCTGGCAACATTGAAAAAGTAACCACACGGGTCTCGGCTCCTGGCGGCCTGGGGGATTCTCGATCAGAGTGGTCATCACTTCTGGATTCGTTTCTTCTTCTTTGTCCTCTGGTTCCAGATGACTGTCCTAAAAAGGACTTTGTTGTTTCCTGATTGTCTCCAACGGGGTCTCTCGACTAAAATCATATGGTTCAACCGATGATATCATTTCCTTTTCCGGTGTGGGTCAAAGAATTGCAGCTGGGCTGTGGGGGAAGATATGAGGGTTCAGGTAAGTCTGTCTCATGTAAAACCTCACAGGGAATGTTACATTCTACTTCGTTTATCAGCCTTGAAAAGTAGCTGGGGCTCCATGTATTTCAAAAATGAGAATGGTAATTTCAAAATGACTGTGTGGGGTTGTAAAAACATTTTTTTCATGAACTTCTTATTTTAGAGGTAACTGCCAATACCCTTTCATCAAATCAAAAGCGATGATGTATTTAGTCTCTCCTAACTTCTCAATGACTTCATCTACCCAGGAAAGAGGGGAGGCAATGCACTTTAGTATCTTGTTCACTGCCCTAAAGTCTAAACAGAATTGGATAGACCCACCAGGGACAGGAACTACCCCAATGAGAGATGACCAATTACTTTTAGATGGTTGGATCTTTTAGTTGGCCAACCAACACTTTTTTTGGTGGGGTACTTATCCATGTTTACATGGTAGATTTCCTCTTTTGTATTTCCCATTTTCATTTTGTAAGAGGTTGCCCCTAATTCATCAACTATTCGATAGGGGCCCCTCCAGTCAGCCTTCATTTTTTCTTTTGAGGTAGGGATGAGAACAAGAACCCAATAATGTATTTGATATTCTCTCCATTGCTTCCCCTTATCATGAATTTTCTTTTGTTCTTTCTGGATTTGTTTCAGATTGGGTATAGGCTAAGGCTCGTAGTATAATAATATGTGTCCTTACTTGTTGCATGTATCCTAATAGATCTTGGGTTTCTGTCACATTATTCATCACCCAGGCTTCTCTGGTTATCTCGAGTAGGGTTCTGGGTTGTCTTCCATAAAGAAGATCAAATGAAGATCAGCCTGAACTGCTTTGAACCTGGCCTCTAATAACAAATAGAGCTAGGGTAGGAAAGGATCCCACTTCTTTCCCTCCCACCGGAGTATTTTTTTAAAACGTGAGTTTCAAGGTCAAATTCTAATGTTAAACTAACCCATCGGTTTGGGCCGTGTTATACCTTGGTCTTAACATGTTTTATATGTAACGTATTACACAATTCCTGTATTATTTGGGTACAAATGGATTACCCTGATGAGTGAGAATCTCCTTAGGACATATTACACAATTCCTGCATTTATTTGGGTATAAATGGAGTACCCTAATCAGTGAGAATCTCCTTAGGGAACCCCACCCTGGAGAATATTTCAATGAGAACTCAGTCAAAATTTCTAGTACTGGCTGACTTAACCCCTTCGCTGCTCATGACGAGCTGAGCTCGTCATGAGGCACGGTTGAGCTGTGCTTATGACAAGCTGAGCTCATCATGAATAAAGGCAACTCTGTGATTCCAGCACTGGGGGGGAAATCCCCTAGCAGCCAAGGTGTTAAGGGCAAGTGCTTCAGGATAGCGAGTGGCATAGTCTACAACTGCCAAGCAATAAGTGTTAACTGTTTGGTTCCTTGGAAGGCACCATTCAGGTCCATTCCAATACGCTTGAAGAGTTGTCCTATTATAAGTAAGAGTTGTAGAGGGACTGCGAGAGGTTTATATGGATTTTTCCAATGACAGATCTCACAACTCTGGCAATAGTTTTTTTATCTTGGCCTGAATTCCGGGTCAATAGAAAAACCTTTGGGGCAAGGCGCTAACGCTAGTAGCCCTCTCAAAATTGAAAAGAAAGGCATATGTCTTCCCTAGGGTAATATTTCTGTAATGATATGTGGGGGCCTGCAGACGAGGTGCAAGTATCAGAGAGGTTGGATGCTAATTTAAAATTGACCTTCAGCAACCTTGTGTAGACTGGCCACTTGAAACTTCATACTTTCTTTAAAGGTTTCAGAGTCCATCTTGGCCGAAGACATTTGTCTTTGGAAGGCAAATTCTAATATTCACTGCCCTTGAATGAGCAATTGTACTACATTCTCCATTTTTATAAATGGACTAATGTGCCCTCATTCTCCACCACTGATCGGTTGAAGGTGAATATAGAAACTAATGTAAAATATTTTTCACATATGTTTTAACAAAATTTATGAATGTAAATTGTCTCAATGTCTTTTCTCTTCCTTTTTTTCTTTCATGCTTGGTCCTGGCGACACCTCCGGCCCGCATCCAAGATTCCCTAAAAAAAAAGAAGAAACCCCAAGGTACATCATATCTTTTTTACCCTATAAGTATGGATAGACTATTCACCGAGGAATAAGTCACCTGTCTTCCTGTACTTTCTTTGCAAAAAAACCAAAGAAGCAAGGGTTGTTTGTCGCTTTCTTAAAACAAGTACTTATTCGTTCAGTCATGAGAGAAGAAAGAAATGTATAACATTTCCTCTGAGGTAAAAATAAAAAAAACTGCTTTCCTTAAGAATTGGAAATGGTTTTGGTGAGGGAAGAAGAGAAAGAGAAAAAAAAGCTGAAAATGTGAGGAACTTGAAGTTTTTCTCCCCTCTTGTTTGTCTAAAATCCAGACACGTATCAGGCTAAGCAATTTTTCACCGGAAACGTGATGGGGCAACAAGTTTTTTTGTGGGCCTGGTACTAGTTTTCCACTCCCACGTGGAACTCAAGTATGGCAATTCCAAGAAGTTTCCTGTCTTCTCTTCAGAGCTGTTACCAGGGCTGGGATTCGCAATCTGGTTTCCAGCAGCTACAGGGTTTCAATCACTGAAACCCGGGTCCTTCTCTATGCCAACTTTGAAAAAGTAACTACATAGGTCTCGGCTCCTGGGTCCCTGGGGAATTCTTGATTGGAGTGGTCCTCACTTCTAGATTTGTTTCTTCTTCTTCGTTCTCTGGCTCCAGATGACTGTACTTAAAACAACTGAGTTGTTCCCTGATAACGGGGTCTCTCAACTGAAATCATCTGGTTCAACAAATGGTATCATTTCATTTTCTGGTGTGGTTCAAAGAATGACAGCTGGGCTGTGGGGGAAGAGAAGAGGGTTCAAGTAAGTATGTCTCATGTAATACCTCCCAGGTTATGTTACTTTCTCCTTCGTTTATCAGTCTTTGAAAAGTGGCTGGGGCTCCATGTAGTTCAAAAGGGAAAATGGTAATTTCAAAAGGACTGTCTGGGGTTGCAAAAGCATTTTTTCCTGAAGTTCTTGTTTTAGAGGTACGCGCCAATACACTTTCATCAAATCTAAAGTGATGATGTACTTAGCCTCTCCTAAATTCTCAATGAGAGAGAAGGGAGGCATTGCACTTTAATATCCTATTCACTGCCCTAAAGTCTAAACAGAATTGGATCGACCCATCAGGATTAGGAACTAGCCCAATGAGAGGTAACCAATTACTTTTAGATGGTTGGATTACCCCAATTTTTAGCATTTTAGATATTTCTTCAGTAACTGCCACTTATCTGGTCGCCAGTAACCTATAGGGTTTTTTGCTAGACAACCACCCCTTTTTTTGTGGGAATGGCATGTGTGGCTAATCTGGTACAACCATGGAGGTCAGAAAAGATAGAAGAAAAGTATTTCAACACTGGTTGTAGGGAGTCCCTTTGTCCTTCATCAAGTTGATCATTAATAAATAAGGGGCACATGAATCAAGCCCGCATTTTATGATTTCTAATAAGCTAATTTTACCGATTCGCTATTTACAAAACGCAAAATGCGATGTATATAGAAATCGCAAAAAAATGTGATTTCTTAAAACTCCATAATTGCGAGTCACAAATTGTGAGTCGCAAATAAGGAATTGATTACCATTCATTCCCAAGGACCTACAGGCCCCTCGGAATCAATATGGGAATTGCATGCGCAATATGCGAGTACTCCATAGGTATTCGCAAATTGCGCATGCAATTGCAAGGGTGCAACGGTGCCAAGAGGACCCCCTGTTGCACCCCTGAAATACCCCTAAAAATTCAATTTTGTGCATTTTTTAAAGCAATCAACTTTAGTTTGATGTTAATTTGCGATTCCTATTAGCGAAATCGCAAAATTGTTTTGCTTACTGCATGGCATTAAAGGAATCGCAATTTGTGATTCATGAAATGCAATCGCATCTTAAGTAATCACAATTTTAGCGATTCCTTAAATTGTGTTTTCTGCATTTGGGATGATGAATCCCAAATGTAAAAATACTGATTGCAAAGAGGCAGATTCTGAGCATCTGCCCATTTGCAACCAGTCTTTGGTTTGATGCATGGGGCCCTAATTATTTTAAGTTACTGGTTAGGGAATCTTTTGGTTGGCCAACCAACACTATTATTGGTGGGGTACTTATCCATGTTTACTTGGTACATTTCCTCTTTTGTATATCCCATTTCTATATTGTAAAAGTTTGCCCCTAATTCATCAACTATTTGTAAGTGGCCCCTCCATTCAGCCTTAATTTTTTTCTTTTGAGGTAGGGAGAACAAGAATCCAAACATTTATTTGATATTCTCTCCTTTGCTTCCCCTTATCAAGATTTTTCTTTTGTTCCTTCTGGATTTGTTTCAGATTGGGTGTAGGCTCGTAGTATACCACTTTGAGTGTGCCCGTTGGCCAACGGCCATCGTGAGCACTACCTCGGTAGTGCTGCACATGTCTGTAGGCCGATGCGGCCCGCCCACTTAATGGAACGCCTCGCACCGCGGTGAAATTGCTGCCGAAGTTAAGGCGATAATAATACGCAGCCTTAATTGTTGCATATAGCTTAATAGATCTTGGGCTTCTGTCACATTATTCCCCTCCCAGGCTTCTCTGGTTATCTCGAGTAGGGTTCTGGGTTGTGTCCCATAAAGAAGTTCAGATTAAGATCAGCCTATACTGCTTTGAACCTGGCCTCTAATAACAAATAGAGCTTAGAAAAGGAGAAGATAACACTTCTTTCCCTCCCCCCGGAGTATTTTTTTTAAACATAAGTTTGAAGGTCCAATTCTAATGTTATACTAACCCATCGGTTTGGGGCGTGTTATACCTTGGTCTTAACATGTTTTAAATGTAACATATTACACAATCCCTGCATTAATTTGGGTACAAATGGAGTACCCTGATCACCGGGAATCTCCTTAGGGAACCCCACCGTGGAGAATGTTTCAATAAGAACTCAGGTAATATTTCAGGGAGTGACTGACTTAAGTGGAACCGCTTCAGGATCGCGAGTGGTCTAGTCAACAACTACCAAGTAATAAGTGTTACCCTGTTTTGTTCTTTGAAAGAGACCAATCAGGTCTAATCCAATACGCTCAAAAAGTTGTCCTATTATAGGAGAGGAACTGAGGGTGGCTTATATGGAATTTTCTGTGGACAGATATCACAATTCTGGCAATATGTCTGCATGAATTGTATATTTAATTTACAAAAGGGGGTGGTGATGAACAGAGTGTCTGAATTGAGCAGACCACTCTTACCCAGTCCAAAGATCAGGGCTTGATCCATCACCGTTATTTATCTCACTGCCCCATCCCAGCTCAGAACCTGGCTATATGCAAATCAGTCTGTCCCTGGCCCAGTGCATCATGGGAACAGGGCAGACTAAACTACCAAGCCAATTCTTTACCAGAAAGGAGACAAGCTACCGGGGACCGGTTTCTGGCATTTCAGCCTCTTCGGCCCGGCTTGCTTGAATCCTGATGGAGCAGTGAGAAAGGGACTCATGTCTGAGTATACCCTGCCACACCTATAGTGGCCAAAATCGATTTACAAAAGGGGGTGGTGATGAACAGAGTGTCTGAATTGAGCAGACCACTCTTACCCAGTCCAAAGATCAGGGCTTGATCCATCACCGTTATTTATCTCACTGCCCCATCCCAGCTCAGAACCTGGCTATATGCAAATCAGTCTGTCCCTGGCCCAGTGCATCATGGGAACAGGGCAGACTAAACTACCAAGCCAATTCTTTACCAGAAAGGAGACAAGCTACCGGGGACCGGTTTCTGGCATTTCAGCCTCTTCGGCCCGGCTTGCTTGAATCCTGATGGAGCAGTGAGAAAGGGACTCATGTCTGAGTATACCCTGCCACACCTATAGTGGCCAAAATCGATTTACAAAAGGGGGTGGTGATGAACAGAGTGTCTGAATTGAGCAGACCACTCTTACCCAGTCCAAAGATCAGGGCTTGATCCATCACCGTTATTTATCTCACTGCCCCATCCCAGCTCAGAACCTGGCTATATGCAAATCAGTCTGTCCCTGGCCCAGTGCATCATGGGAACAGGGCAGACTAAACTACCAAGCCAATTCTTTACCAGAAAGGAGACAAGCTACCGGGGACCGGTTTCTGGCATTTCAGCCTCTTCGGCCCGGCTTGCTTGAATCCTGATGGAGCAGTGAGAAAGGGACTCATGTCTGAGTATACCCTGCCACACCTATAGTGGCCAAAATCGATTTACAAAAGGGGGTGGTGATGAACAGAGTGTCTGAATTGAGCAGACCACTCTTACCCAGTCCAAAGATCAGGGCTTGATCCATCACCGTTATTTATCTCACTGCCCCATCCCAGCTCAGAACCTGGCTATATGCAAATCAGTCTGTCCCTGGCCCAGTGCATCATGGGAACAGGGCAGACTAAACTACCAAGCCAATTCTTTACCAGAAAGGAGACAAGCTACCGGGGACCGGTTTCTGGCATTTCAGCCTCTTCGGCCCGGCTTGCTTGAATCCTGATGGAGCAGTGAGAAAGGGACTCATGTCTGAGTATACCCTGCCACACCTATAGTGGCCAAAATCGATTTACAAAAGGGGGTGGTGATGAACAGAGTGTCTGAATTGAGCAGACCACTCTTACCCAGTCCAAAGATCAGGGCTTGATCCATCACCGTTATTTATCTCACTGCCCCATCCCAGCTCAGAACCTGGCTATATGCAAATCAGTCTGTCCCTGGCCCAGTGCATCATGGGAACAGGGCAGACTAAACTACCAAGCCAATTCTTTACCAGAAAGGAGACAAGCTACCGGGGACCGGTTTCTGGCATTTCAGCCTCTTCGGCCCGGCTTGCTTGAATCCTGATGGAGCAGTGAGAAAGGGACTCATGTCTGAGTATACCCTGCCACACCTATAGTGGCCAAAATCGATTTACAAAAGGGGGTGGTGATGAACAGAGTGTCTGAATTGAGCAGACCACTCTTACCCAGTCCAAAGATCAGGGCTTGATCCATCACCGTTATTTATCTCACTGCCCCATCCCAGCTCAGAACCTGGCTATATGCAAATCAGTCTGTCCCTGGCCCAGTGCATCATGGGAACAGGGCAGACTAAACTACCAAGCCAATTCTTTACCAGAAAGAGACAAGCTACCGGGGACCGGTTTCTGGCATTTCAGCCTCTTCGGCCCGGCTTGCTTGAATCCTGATGGAGCAGTGAGAAAGGGACTCATGTTTGAGTATACCCTGCCACACCTATAGTGGCCAAAATCGATTTACAAAAGGGGGTGGTGATGAACAGAGTGTCTGAATTGAGCAGACCACTCTTACCCAGTCCAAAGATCAGGGCTTGATCCATCACCGTTATTTATCTCACTGCCCCATCCCAGCTCAGAACCTGGCTATATGCAAATCAGTCTGTCCCTGGCCCAGTGCATCATGGGAACAGGGCAGACTAAACTACCAAGCCAATTCTTTACCAGAAAGGAGACAAGCTACCGGGGACCGGTTTCTGGCATTTCAGCCTCTTCGGCCCGGCTTGCTTGAATCCTGATGGAGCAGTGAGAAAGGGACTCATGTCTGAGTATACCCTGCCACACCTATAGTGGCCAAAATCGATTTACAAAAGGGGGTGGTGATGAACAGAGTGTCTGAATTGAGCAGACCACTCTTACCCAGTCCAAAGATCAGGGCTTGATCCATCACCGTTATTTATCTCACTGCCCCATCCCAGCTCAGAACCTGGCTATATGCAAATCAGTCTGTCCCTGGCCCAGTGCATCATGGGAACAGGGCAGACTAAACTACCAAGCCAATTCTTTACCAGAAAGGAGACAAGCTACCGGGGACCGGTTTCTGGCATTTCAGCCTCTTCGGCCCGGCTTGCTTGAATCCTGATGGAGCAGTGAGAAAGGGACTCATGTCTGAGTATACCCTGCCACACCTATAGTGGCCAAAATCGATTTACAAAAGGGGGTGGTGATGAACAGAGTGTCTGAATTGAGCAGACCACTCTTACCCAGTCCAAAGATCAGGGCTTGATCCATCACCGTTATTTATCTCACTGCCCCATCCCAGCTCAGAACCTGGCTATATGCAAATCAGTCTGTCCCTGGCCCAGTGCATCATGGGAACAGGGCAGACTAAACTACCAAGCCAATTCTTTACCAGAAAGGAGACAAGCTACCGGGGACCGGTTTCTGGCATTTCAGCCTCTTCGGCCCGGCTTGCTTGAATCCTGATGGAGCAGTGAGAAAGGGACTCATGTCTGAGTATACCCTGCCACACCTATAGTGGCCAAAATCGATTTACAAAAGGGGGTGGTGATGAACAGAGTGTCTGAATTGAGCAGACCACTCTTACCCAGTCCAAAGATCAGGGCTTGATCCATCACCGTTATTTATCTCACTGCCCCATCCCAGCTCAGAACCTGGCTATATGCAAATCAGTCTGTCCCTGGCCCAGTGCATCATGGGAACAGGGCAGACTAAACTACCAAGCCAATTCTTTACCAGAAAGGAGACAAGCTACCGGGGACCGGTTTCTGGCATTTCAGCCTCTTCGGCCCGGCTTGCTTGAATCCTGATGGAGCAGTGAGAAAGGGACTCATGTCTGAGTATACCCTGCCACACCTATAGTGGCCAAAATCGATTTACAAAAGGGGGTGGTGATGAACAGAGTGTCTGAATTGAGCAGACCACTCTTACCCAGTCCAAAGATCAGGGCTTGATCCATCACCGTTATTTATCTCACTGCCCCATCCCAGCTCAGAACCTGGCTATATGCAAATCAGTCTGTCCCTGGCCCAGTGCATCATGGGAACAGGGCAGACTAAACTACCAAGCCAATTCTTTACCAGAAAGGAGACAAGCTACCGGGGACCGGTTTCTGGCATTTCAGCCTCTTCGGCCCGGCTTGCTTGAATCCTGATGGAGCAGTGAGAAAGGGACTCATGTCTGAGTATACCCTGCCACACCTATAGTGGCCAAAATCGATTTACAAAAGGGGGTGGTGATGAACAGAGTGTCTGAATTGAGCAGACCACTCTTACCCAGTCCAAAGATCAGGGCTTGATCCATCACCGTTATTTATCTCACTGTCCCATCCCAGCTCAGAACCTGGCTATATGCAAATCAGTCTGTCCCTGGCCCAGTGCATCATGGGAACAGGGCAGACTAAACTACCAAGCCAATTCTTTACCAGAAAGGAGACAAGCTACCGGGGACCGGTTTCTGGCATTTCAGCCTCTTCGGCCCGGCTTGCTTGAATCCTGATGGAGCAGTGAGAAAGGGACTCATGTCTGAGTATACCCTGCCACACCTATAGTGGCCAAAATCGATTTACAAAAGGGGGTGGTGATGAACAGAGTGTCTGAATTGAGCAGACCACTCTTACCCAGTCCAAAGATCAGGGCTTGATCCATCACCGTTATTTATCTCACTGTCCCATCCCAGCTCAGAACCTCTGTCCCTCACCACCCCTTGTTGTAAATATTTTTGTCCACCCTAAGCGTGGAAGGGTATGCTCGGATGTGAGTCCCTTGCTCATTGCACCATCAGGATTCAAGCAAGCCGGGCCGAAGAGGCTGAAATGCCAGAAACCGGTCCCCGGTAGCTTGTTTCCTTCCCAGTGTAAGAATTGGCTTTTGTAGTTTGGTTTGCCCTGTTCCCATCATGCACTGGGACAGGAACAGACTAATTTGCATACAGCCAGGTTCTGAAACTGGGATGGTGCAGTGAGCTAAAAAACGGTGTTGGATCTAGCCCTGATCTCTTGACTGGGTGAGAGTATTCTGTTTATTTCAGAGACTCTGTCCCTCACCACCCCTTGTTGTAAATATTTTTGTCCACCCTAAGCGTGGAAGGGTATGCTCAGATGTGAGTCCCTTGCTCATTGCACCATCAGGATTCAAGCAAGCCGGGCCGAAGAGGCTGAAATGCCAGAAACCGGTCCCCGGCAGCTTGTTTCCTTCCCAGTGTAAGAATTGGCTTTTGTAGTTTGGTTTGCCCTGTTCCCATCATGCACTGGGACAGGAACAGACTAATTTGCATACAGCCAGGTTCTGAAACTGGGATGGTGCAGTGAGCTAAAAAACGGTGTTGGATCTAGCCCTGATCTCTTGACTGGGTGAGAGTATTCTGTTTAATTCAGAGACTCTGTCCCTCACCACCCCTTGTTGTAAATATTTTTGTCCACCCTAAGCGTGGAAGGGTATGCTCAGATGTGAGTCCCTTGCTCATTGCACCATCAGGATTCAAGCAAGCCGGGCCGAAGAGGCTGAAATGCCAGAAACCGGTCCCCGGTAGCTTGTTTCCTTCCCAGTGTAAGAATTGGCTTTTGTAGTTTGGTTTGCCCTGTTCCCATCATGCACTGGGACAGGAACAGACTAATTTGCATACAGCCAGGTTCTGAAACTGGGATGGTGCAGTGAGCTAAAAAACGGTGTTGGATCTAGCCCTGATCTCTTGACTGGGTGAGAGTATTCTGTTTAATTCAGAGACTCTGTCCCTCACCACCCCTTGTTGTAAATATTTTTGTCCACCCTAAGCGTGGAAGGGTATGCTCAGATGTGAGTCCCTTGCTCATTGCACCATCAGGATTCAAGCAAGCCGGGCCGAAGAGGCTGAAATGCCAGAAACCGGTCCCCGGTAGCTTGTTTCCTTCCCAGTGTAAGAATTGGCTTTTGTAGTTTGGTTTGCCCTGTTCCCATCATGCACTGGGACAGGAACAGACTAATTTGCATACAGCCAGGTTCTGAAACTGGGATGGTGCAGTGAGCTAAAAAACGGTGTTGGATCTAGCCCTGATCTCTTGACTGGGTGAGAGTATTCTGTTTAATTCAGAGACTCTGTCCCTCACCACCCCTTGTTGTAAATATTTTTGTCCACCCTAAGCGTGGAAGGGTATGCTCAGATGTGAGTCCCTTGCTCATTGCACCATCAGGATTCAAGCAAGCCGGGCCGAAGAGGCTGAAATGCCAGAAACCGGTCCCCGGTAGCTTGTTTCCTTCCCAGTGTAAGAATTGGCTTTTGTAGTTTGGTTTGCCCTGTTCCCATCATGCACTGGGACAGGAACAGACTAATTTGCATACAGCCAGGTTCTGAAACTGGGATGGTGCAGTGAGCTAAAAAACGGTGTTGGATCTAGCCCTGATCTCTTGACTGGGTGAGAGTATTCTGTTTAATTCAGAGACTCTGTCCCTCACCACCCCTTGTTGTAAATATTTTTGTCCACCCTAAGCGTGGAAGGGTATGCTCAAATGTGAGTCCCTTGCTCATTGCACCATCAGGATTCAAGCAAGCCGGGCCGAAGAGGCTGAAATGCCAGAAACCGGTCCCCGGTAGCTTGTTTCCTTCCCAGTGTAAGAATTGGCTTTTGTAGTTTGGTTTGCCCTGTTCCCATCATGCACTGGGACAGGAACAGACTAATTTGCATACAGCCAGGTTCTGAAACTGGGATGGTGCAGTGAGCTAAAAAACGGTGTTGGATCTAGCCCTGATCTCTTGACTGGGTGAGAGTATTCTGTTTAATTCAGAGACTCTGTCCCTCACCACCCCTTGTTGTAAATATTTTTGTCCACCCTAAGCGTGGAAGGGTATGCTCAGATGTGAGTCCCTTGCTCATTGCACCATCAGGATTCAAGCAAGCCGGGCCGAAGAGGCTGAAATGCCAGAAACCGGTCCCCGGTAGCTTGTTTCCTTCCCAGTGTAAGAATTGGCTTTTGTAGTTTGGTTTGCCCTGTTCCCATCATGCACTGGGACAGGAACAGACTAATTTGCATACAGCCAGGTTCTGAAACTGGGATGGTGCAGTGAGCTAAAAAACGGTGTTGGATCTAGCCCTGATCTCTTGACTGGGTGAGAGTATTCTGTTTAATTCAGAGACTCTGTCCCTCACCACCCCTTGTTGTAAATATTTTTGCCCACCCTAAGCGTGGAAGGGTATGCTCAGATGTGAGTCCCTTGCTCATTGCACCATCAGGATTCAAGCAAGCCGGGCCGAAGAGGCTGAAATGCCAGAAACCGGTGCCCGGTAGCTTGTTTCCTTCCCAGTGTAAGAATTGGCTTTTGTAGTTTGGTTTGCCCTGTTCCCATCATGCACTGGGACAGGAACAGACTAATTTGCATACAGCCAGGTTCTGAAACTGGGATGGTGCAGTGAGCTAAAAAACGGTGTTGGATCTAGCCCTGATCTCTTGACTGGGTGAGAGTATTCTGTTTAATTCAGAGACTCTGTCCCTCACCACCCCTTGTTGTAAATATGAATTGTATATTTAGCCATGAAACACTTATATGATTGTATTTATTCTTTGTATTATCTGTCTGTATCTGTTTCTTTTTTCTTTTTTCGTTTCTAGGATTTTTATTCTATAATCTGAATGTAAGATAGGATTATTGGCACTATACTGATAAAATGAATTGTTATGCCAACATGAGACTGATTCATGATGCATGGCATTATTAATTGATTGAAGTCCATATATATACACACATGATCTCTCCTTTGATATACATTTTTGAATATTAATTATGAATTTTTGATAAATCATTATCCATGGGTGTATCTTTATAGAAATTTGGTCTACGTTTCAAGATGTTTCCTATATAGGTATAGCTGCATGAATGTCAGGCCAATAGAAATACCTTAACACCATTTGAGCTGTTTTCTATGGCTTGTCCATAAATGTGAATGGGAGGAAAACATAATGTGTTCCTTAAATTCTATCAGAATTAGGATTTTGAGATTTGCCCCTATTTTATCAATTCTATATAGAAGCTCCTTGTTTTTATAAACTTGGGAATGTGAGAACTAGTGTTTTCTTCATTGTGCATTGCAGTTTTTCAAGCATTTTGTGGGGTACTGTCATACCTTTGAGCAATTTTGGGATTTTGAATAGTTCTCCTTATTAAATAGAAAATAAGAAAATTGTGCCTTAAACATAGTGAGAAATTTGGTGTTATCTGTGCCTATTATCAATTCTTCTGGCAAAATTAGCCTGACTCTGGCTTTTATTTTTCTCTCCACCTGTTTGAGTAGTCACTCTCACCTCAGCTATTGGATACTTCTTTATATCTCCATGAACACACCTAATCTCCGCTACCTTACGTAGAAGGTTTTAGGAGAGCTCTAGCCATTTCTGTAGGATAACTGACTGACAACATCCTCAATCTATCAAAGCCTTAATCCTGTGTTCTTGAATGTATAGACTTCCATAAAAGCAGTGTCCCAGATCTTGCCTATAAAGAACGTTTCCTGGGATACAACTGACTCAACTTTTTTTTATTGGACAGGACCAAGAAATATGTCCCCATTCTTCACACTCAAAACACTGGGGATTTTTAAAGGAGTTCAACATGGTTCAAAAGCTCCTAACTTTGGAAGGTTCTGTGACAATCTTTTAGGTCTTTTCTCATTCTTGAGGGAATCTTGACTTCCCACTCAGTTAGATTCTCCGACGTTTAAGCGCTACTGGGCTCTGAAAAAACTTATGGCCATCCCTACGGCTTGTTCTACAGTTAGGCCTCTATGTTGTTTGAGGCATTTTTGTGTTGCTAGGGGTGAAGCCTTTAGCTACTGTTCCAAATACATCAAATTCATGACTTTTTCTTATTGTTCTCAAGGGGTCTGAGCTACGTATCTGCTACCAATTTAAGTTTGAAGAAAAAAGTTTTGAGATTATCCCCTGCTGTGCCTCATTCCTTTCTGTGCTTCAGATGATAGATTTATGCGTCAAATACTAGGTGGTCCAATATGACATTCTTGACTTCTTGATAGGAAGTAGTACCATAAGGATCGGCCACCTGGTAGGCGACCTGTGTTTCTCTTACTAGTAATGGAGCCAGGAAGAAAGGCTATTTGTCAAGGGGCCAGGCAAAAACCCTAGTAGCCTTCTCAAATTTCTAAAGAAAGACATCTGGGTCTTCTCCAGAGACATATTTCTGTGGACGAGGTACCTTGGCGGTAGACATTTGTCTTTCGAGGGCCAATTCTAATTTTCTCTGCTCTTGAATGAACAGTTTTACCATGTTCTCCATTTTTATCAATGGTCTAATGTGTATGCATTCTCCACCACTTGTCGGTTGCAGGTGAATATAAACATGAATAAAAAAGATTTGAGTTCTAGGGTTTTATTGTCACCCAATAATTTTCTCCAGAATTTCACACAGGTTTTACCTAAAGTTAGGAAAGTCCAACTGTCTTAATATCTTTTATCTCCTTTCTTTCTTTTAGGGTCGGTCTCAGGGTAAGTTATGTCTCGTTTACCCTTTTGAATAATGATCCACTAATCACCAAGGAATAAGTCACTGGTCTTCCTTTACTTTCTTTATGAAAAAGCAAAGAAGGAGGGTTTGTTTGTAGCTTTCTTAAAACAAGTACTAATTCGATGAGTCACGAGAGAAGAAATAAATACATAGAAATCGCTTTTAGGTATAAATGTTTCAGGTGAGGGAAGAAGAGAAAGAGAAATAAACAAGATTTGGAAAACGTGAGAAACTTGGAGAAGGTTAGGCTCTTTTCGTCTTTTATTTTCCCCAAATCCAGCCCCGTATCTGGATAAGCCATGTTCGTTTGAAAACGTGGTGAAACAACAAGTCATTTGGTGGGCTCGGTCCTAGTCTTCCACAGCGAGTGAAACTCAGGGATGCGGATTCCAAAAAGTTGCACATCTTCTTTACACAACTGTTATCAGGGCTATGGATTCACTATCTGGCTTCCAGCAGCTACAGGGTATGTATCGCTGAAATCCTGGGTCCTTCCTCTGTGCCAACTTCGAGAAAGGAACCAGGTGGGTCTCGGCTCCTTGCGTCTTTGGGGATTCCCGATTGCCATGGTCCTCGCTTCCGAATGTATTTCTTCTTCTTTGTCCGCTGGTTACAGATGATGGTCCTTAAAATTACCATGTTGTTCCCTGATTGGCCCCAATGGGGTCTCATAGCCTAAATTATCTGGTTCAACTGATGTTATCATTTCCTCTTCCGGTGTGTTAGAAAAATGGCAGCTGTGCTGTGGGGGAAGGGAAGAGGGTTCAGGTAAGTGTGTCTCATTTAGAAAATCCCAGAGAATGTTACTTTCTCCTTCGTTTATCAGCCTTTGAAAATTGGCTGGAGCTCCGTGTATTCCAAACGGTAAACCAGTAATTTCAAGAATACCGTCTGGGATGGCAAAAATGTTTTTTCCTGACATATTTTTTTTAGAGATACCTGCCAATGCCTTTTGGTCAAATCTAAAGGGATGATGTATTTAGCCTCTTCTCACTTCTCAATGAGTTCTTTCCTGGTCACTGGGGGCTGGACGACTGCAGCCCCAGAGTCTCTTGTGGCATTGGCTCCACACCACGCTGCCGCACAATTCCTGGCGGGGCATATCAGCTGTACTCATGCTCTGCTGCGCGGGATATCTGTAACTTCCTGGTCACTGGGAGAAGGAGGACTGCAACTGCCAGAGTCTCTTGCGGCATTGGGGTAATGCCATGCTGCGCACACCACAGCACGATTCAGCTGTATGCGTGACACGATTTGGTCTCACCCGAGTGTCTGAGCAAAGACCTTGCTAAGAGCGGGCCCATCATTGCATGTCAGCAGCTGACAGAGGCTGGGCTGGGATATGTCTTTATTTTTTTTGTAAGAATCAAGGTACTGTTTCTTTCCTTTCTTGTATACTTTCTTAATACTGGCCTGATCTCTTATACCTTGCAGCAATTTGTAGCTCCTTGTTGGCTGTCTTGGGTAAGCCGAGCAAGTGATTTGCCCCAATTGGTCTGGTTTTTTATTCCTTTATACTAAACTATCGTGAGGCTGTATATATTCATTATTTTCTTGTAATATCCTAGCCTTTACCGTAGGCATCCAGAAATTTGATAAAAGGTAATTAACTGCTGCGGCTACAGGGGTTGACACTGCTACTACTATAGACCCATTTTTGATTAGGGCAGCTAATGTAATCTCAAAAGAGATAGCCCTGACCAAGAGGAGGCTTTCAATGGAAGTGGATAAGACTAGCCAGAATTTGTTTTCAGCAGACAATCATGACAATTACGAGGCAGAAAGCACAATATCTGGTTCCGGCTCCTCGCCGGTACCGACATTACCTACTATGGGCACTAACCTCAAGGCAGGCAATTAATGGCAGAAGATAACATTGCCTCAGATGGGACTCCAACAAAAAGGAAGAAGACTGGAGGGAAAAGAGTGACCCGCTCCCAATTGTAGAACAAGTCTTCCTCACCTTCTAATACAGATATGGAGAATTCTTTAGACATGTTACTCCCCAGGCTGGAATCTGTGTTTACGGTACTGATAGCCCCCTTTTTGTCATAGCTGGAAGGCATTCAATAAAACCTAGAGAAATTCTCTTTGCTTCCACCTGGGACCCAATTTTATGACATTAACCCGACGACCAGCCCTGCAGATGTGCACATACATGTTGGATTGAACAGCTCCTAGGGACATATAATGTAACTTAAATTGGGTGAATCATTTGAATAAGTATTCGACCTGGAGTGAGAGCCAAAGGTCTGGTAATATTCACACCACTAATGAACCAGACACTATCATTCAGGAGGATCATGTGCCAGGAGCATAATCATTAAAGGGGACTCAAATGTATTCATCCATTATGAACACACAACCCAATACCCGGAGTAGGACTTTTTTCTTCCTTAGAGCTGCCCCCTGAATCAGCACCCTCGGTGGCAATTTGATTAGGGGTTCCCACAATCACCCAAATAACTCAATAATCTACATTGGACCTAATACACAAGGTCACTCATTGGTGTGACAGAAATAAAGCAAATGGACATTGTTTTTCTCCTCACATTATTAAGACTACTACAGTAGGTTGGATGGGCCATCGGTTGAGGAAAGATGTGGCAGGGGACTGTGTAGTAGTCAATGTAAGACGTCCTGCACACGTCAAAGCTCCTGCTGAGACTATTTTTATGCAAGTCTTATAAACATCAATTAAGGTTATCCCCTTCATACCTTTATCCAACTAACTTTGTCCATCATGATTACCCCAGACACCCCATCCTAAGGCCAGCTAGGGTAGCCCAGGATGATACTGGGACATTAGCAATACCCTTAACCAATAGATTTGATCCCATGTTAAACCACGATAGGCTAGACGGTAACAAATGACTACCATCTGCTAGGGTTGAGTTGCTGGATCCCAGGCCTGTGTGCCAGATAGTTACCGCTTTTCCTTCCCTCCTTAAACCAACTCCAGGTTCTTCTTGTATGAAGATTGTTGTGATATCATGGCTATGCAGAAAACATAGGATACCACTGAGAGTTATTATTGGAAGGTTTAACTTCATTTTTTAAATGCACAGCTCCGTTTATATTGTTTAGACCTAAGGGAGGCCTCCTTTTACCGGTCTCACTCCAACTCACTTGTAAAACTAGGATTGTAGAGCGTCCATCAGTCATTCTGTTAGCAGAAGAGCTGTCATCAATTAATCCTCCTTCTCTGCTAGTATTACATTTTTATAATTATTATTGCAGAAATTCTGCCATTGAACACTGAGTAGCACTGGAGAGGTTTCTCTAACAATATGTAAAGAGAAAACATTACCTATAGGAGGCCATAATTTTAGGTTATTTTAACACACATCTTTGTCATTTGGGCTGTATTTCTCTGATGGGTTATGCGGATGCGCTACCTCTGGCTAACCACTTTGAACATACGAAGTCCGGCCATCTTTTAGAACAGCTTTTTGCCACGAACAATTTGCTTTGTCTAGAGCAGATGGTAATGGATGTATCATTATCCATCTTCATAAGCAGAGGTTCCTCCAGTAATATTGAATTCATCATGATATCTGCACCATTAGCCTCCGCCGTTCTCAAGCTGACAGTCTCTTGGTCCAGCCATAGCGATCACAATCCTCTAATCCTTTGATTGATTCACTGCATTGAAACACATGGAGGGGAAGGAAGAAGAATTTAAAACTCTGTTAATAGCTAAAAATACCAAGCATGCAGGCTAAAATGGGCAAAGGTGATACCAGAGAATTTTTTAGACTGCCAGTATGCAGAGTGTGCACATGATATCCTGCTTTATTTGGATATGGAAACACAGGATAGAGCTTTTAAAGATGCTTTTGATAAACTAACAAAGCATATATCTAATAGCTTAACTATTAACAGGAGGTCCAAAGGTGCTAAGTAGTTAAGGTGCCTCAATGGTACATGCTCTAACGCTTGCAGGAATGTAATCCATGCCCTTAAGCAATGCCAAAGGGAGGATATTGTGGTTAGAACCGGCAGGAGGGCCTACAAATGTGCAATACAACAGAGGAAGAAGGCCATTTGGGCCCAGGCATAAGAGGCCTTTGATCAGGTAAGTGTGCTGACAGTCATATAAAGTTCAGGGGAGCGGTCATTAGTTAATTTTTTTCATATACGGTAAACGCGTGAATAGTTGGCACTATAGCAGCCGAAAGATGTATTTTCCATTTTGAAGGTATGTTTAGTGGTGATGATGCAAGAGGGTCCGACGTATAGTGGGACTTTGCACAAATACTGTCCCATTGCATTTTAATATTTAAGAGGTACACAAAGCTATCCTGGCCACAAATGGGGGAAAAGCGCTGGGTCCGAATGGGGTCCTGGCAGATCTGTATAGAGCAAACAACATGACCTGGGCCAGGACACTGACATGAGTATTTATTGTGGCCTGTTCTTGTGACCCCCCTGCTTCCTGGTCAATGGGTATTAGTATACCTATTTTTTAAAAGGGTTTGAGGAACAATATAGTGCGTTATTGACAAATTTCCCTCTTAGTGCCGGCTGAAAAAACTTATGGGGAAAGTGGTCCTGGTTCGGCTAAACTTCTGGCTAGATAAGTTTAAGATCATGTAGGACCTACAGTAAAGTTTTAAACAGGGCGAAGGGATGCTAGATCAGTGCATTATCCTGTACTTTGTGGTGTGGAGATACACAATAGCCAAGAAGGGATCCTTGCATATGTATTTATGGATCTAACATCATCATTCAACCGTTTTATTAGATACAAGTTATGGTTGATTCTTCTGAAAATGGGTCTGGAGATAGACCTAGTGACTTTTTTTTACATTTTGCCCATATCAACACTAAGGCCACAGTGAGATATAATGAGGATGGTTGTGTGTCAGCATCCTAGGATGTCAAGAGAGGAGTCAGGCCGGGGTGTATTCTTGCTCTACTGATGCTCACGCTGAATATCAACAAGCTAGGCGACGTTCTCTCGGCAACTAGTAAAGACATCCTGACAACTGGCTCCAAACCTATTCCCCTACTTCCATATGTAGATGATGCAGTGTTGTTTTCGAGGACAGGTGTAGGTCTTCAACAACTTTTTGACGTTTTTATAAATTTTATGGACTAGCTCAACCTTGCAACTAATTTTTCTAAATCTCATAACATGACAATCCGCACTAAGAAGACTGTAGGTGGAAGGTCTTCTGTAGGGGGTAGAAACCTGTTCTTATTTAGGTGTGCTGTTTGAGGAGAATTAATCTTGGGGTGCACAAAAGCACACAAGAAGAACGTCTCGACAAAGGCAGTGGTGTCTACCATGGAATTTGCAAAACGACTCGGGAAAAAGCCTGCACCTGCAATCATAAAGGTGTATAGAGAAAAATGCACCCCTATGGCCATCTATGGCTATGAAGTGTGTGGGTATAAAAACAAGAAAGTCATGCAGGTATTGGAAAGTACATTTTGGTGTAGGCTCCTTGCTGTCCCAGTGCACCCCAGCCTTTACACTGCAAGAAGACCTTGGCTCAGGATACATTTCTGATCACATTGCAGTTGTGCCTTTAGTGAGCTAGTTTAGAATTTCTACTTTTCCAATTTCCACTCTGAATCATCTATTTATGGGGGACTGTATGGCTCTCCCGGGGGCAATGCTTATCCCTTGATTAACGTATATATCACAGCAGATGAGATAGCTAGACTATTCGCATTTGTTCACTAACCCTAGACCTTTAAGACCAACTGACATCTGGAAAACTAAACATCTGTTTCTGCACCGATGGCAGGGGGACAGGGAGGGCAAAGAAACTGCTAACCCCACTGTGCGAAATTACTTCACAATAAGTCCAAGCTCACAGGTGCACCCCTACTTGGCTCTTGTCAATAATGCTCATAACCGCTTTTTGATAAGATTCAGATTAAATCGTATTCACTGGTATGTTGCCTTTCCAAAAGGCTTTGTGAGGCATGAGGATTCAAGCCCACATCCATTTGACAACGTTTCCGATCAGGACACTTTGCACTTAACCTTTTTCTGTGAATTTTATCTCTCTTTCTGGAAAAAATATATTCCTCCGCTCTTGAGTACAGATCATTTTGTTCAAGTAAGGCCAGCATTTTTATACCTATTAAATTTTTCTTCACCCATGGACCCATCGTCCTTCCTGGGGTTGCAAGTGTTTTATCATCAGCTACATGAACTAGGAGAAAGATGCTTTCTGTCTAGCTGAATTTGCACTTTATATGATTCATTTTATAAGCTAAATTGTCATTGTATTTGCTTTTAATAATGAGTGATATTGTTTTTTGTAAGCATGGCTTTAGGAAAATATAAATGGCCAAATTGTACCCTCTATGTATTTGTAGTCCTTTTACACTGTGTTTTTATAACTGCCTTTTGTTTTTATGTTGTGCTTTTATGGCTTCTATTGGCCGAATACAGCATTCTAAGGTTTTATTGTCACCCAATTATTTTCTCCAGAATTTCACACAGGTTTTAACGAAAGTTAGGAAAGTCCAATTGTCTTAATGTCTTTTGCGTCCGTTCTTTCCTTTAGGGTCAGTCCGAGTGACGCCTCCAGCCCACATCCCAGATTCTCTCAGAACAACAAAGAAACCCATGGGTAAGTCACGTCTCCTTTACCCTATTGAATAAGGATAGACTAATCACCAAGCAATACGTCACCTGTCATCCTGTACTTTTTTGACAAATAATTCAAAGAAGCGGGTGGTTTTCGCTTCATTAAAACAAGTACTAATTTGATAAGTCAGGAAAAAACAATTAAAGAAAGTAGAGTCCCTCTTAGGTACAAAACAAACTTCTTCCCTTAAAGACATGAAATGTTTTGATGAGGGAAGAAGAGAAAGAGGGAAAAAAGAACTTGAAAATGTGAGGAACTTGTGAAAGGTTAGGTTCTTCTGCTCTCCGTTTTCCCCAAATCCAGTGTATAACTGGCCAAGCCACATTTCTCTGGAAACGTCGTGGGGCAACTAGTCATTTGGCAGGCTCTGCCCTAGTCTTCCACTCTGTGTGTAACTCAGGAACGCCAATTCCAAGAAGTTGCCCGTCTTCTTTTCACAGCTGTTACCAGAGTTGGGATTTGCTATATGGCTTCAAGCAGCTACAGGGTATGTATGGCTGGAAACCCTGGGTCCTTCTTCTCTCCCAACTTCGAGAAAGAAAGTAGGTGGGTCTTGGCTCCTTAGGTCCTTGGGAATTCTCGATCACCATGGTCCTCACTTCCGGATTTATTTCTTCTTCTTTGTCCGCCGGTTCTAGATGATGGTCCTTAAAATGACTGCTTTGCTCCCTGATTGGCTCCAATGGGTTCTATTTACCAAAATCATCCAGTTCAACTGATGGTATCATTTCCTCTTCTGGTGTGGTCGAAAAATGGCAGGTAGGCTGTGGAGGAATTTAAGTGGGTTCAGGTAAGTGTGTCTCATTTCGAACCTCCCAGAGAATGTTACTTTCTCCTTCATTTATCAGCCTTTAAAAATTGGCTGGGGCTCCTTGTAGTCCAAACGGTAAAACAGTAATTTCAAGAAGACCGTCTGGGGTGGGAAACGCTTTTTTCCTGAACTTCTTTTTTAGAGGTAACTGCCAATGCCTTTTTGTGAAATCTAAATGGGTTATGTATTTAGCCTCTCCTCACTTCTCAAGGAGTTCTTTCCTGGTCACTGAGGGCAGGAGGCCTGCAGCCCCTGTGTCTCTTGTGGCATTGGCCCCACACCACACTGCCGCACCATGCCTTGAGGGGCATATAAGCTGTGCTCAGGCTCCTTTGGATGTCTGTAATCTCTTGGGCACTGGGAGTAGGAGGAGTGCAACCCCAGAGTCTCTTGCCGCATTGGTGTCACGCCATGCTGCACGCAACACAGCTTTATAGGCATATCAGCTGTGTGCATGACATGCCTGGCTAGCACCCGGGTTAGTGCCTGGGCAAAGACCTGCCAAGAGCGGGCCCATCTGTGCCTGTCAGATCATTCAGAGGCTGGGCTGGGCCATGTCTCTATTCTTTATGTAAGGATCAAGGTATAATTTCTTTTCTTTCTTGCATACTTTATTGATACATGGCCTGATCTCTTATACCTTGCAGCAAGGTGTAGCTCCCTGTTGGCCATCTTAGGTAAGCAGAGCAAGTGATTTGCCTCCATTGGTCTGTTTTTTGATTCCTATATAAACCACTTTTGGGGGCAAACCATCTACCATTTAGTTAATGTAAGACTTTATGGCCTATTGTGAGGCTGTATATATTAAAAATGTTCTTGTGATATCCTAACTTTTACCATAGGCATCCAAAAATTAGGTAAGTAGAAATTAACTACTGCAGCTACAGTGGGGGACACTGCTACTACTATTGACTCAATTTTAATTAGGGCAGCTAATGTAATCTCTAAAGAGATAGCCCTGACCGAGAAGAGGCTTTCTCTGGAAGTGAATAAGACTAGCCAGGATTTGTTGTCTTGAGACAATCATGACAATTATGAGGCAGAAAGCGCAATATCTTGTTCCGACTCCAGGACGGTGCCAACATTACCTAATATGGCCTCTAACCACAAGGAGGACAGTTAATGGCAGATTCAGAGGGCCCCGCCATAAAAAGGAAGAAGACTAAAGAGAAAAGAATGACACAGTCCCAATTGCAGAACAAGTCTTCTTCAACTACCAAAACAGATACGGAGAATTCTTTAGACATGTTACTCTCCAGGCTGGAATCTTTGTTTAACGTGCTGATAGCCTACTTTTTGTCGTAGCTGGAAGGCATTGAATTAAACCTGGAGTCTTTTTCTTTGGTTGCATCTGTGACCCACATTTATGACATTAAGCCTGCAGCTGTGGGGACCAGCTCTGCAGATGGCACATACATGCTGGATTGAATAGTACCGGTGCTCCTAGTTACATATAATGTAACTTAAATCAGGTGAATCATTTGAATAAGTGAGAGCCAATGGTCTGGAAATATTCACTCCACTAATGAACCAGATACTATCATTCAGGAGGATCATATGCCAGGAAGATCAACATGAAAGGGGACTCAAATTCATTCATCGATTATGAACACACACCCCAATTCCCGGAGTAGGACTTTTTTCTTCCTTAGAGCTGCACCCTGAATCAGCATCCTTGGTGGTAATTTGTCTAGGAGTTCCCCCAATCACCCAAATAACTCAAGAACATACATTGGACCTCATACTCAAAGACACCCATTTGTGTGACAGGAATTAAGCAAATGGACATTTTATTTCTCCCCACATTATTATGGCTACTAGAGTAGGTTGGGTGGGCCTTCGGTTGGGGAAAGATGTGGCAGGGGACTGTGTAGTAGTGAATATATCAGACATCCTGCACATGTTAACGCTCTTGTTCAGACTAGTTTTATGCAAGTCTCATGAACATCAATTAAGGTTGTCAACTTCAATACTTTTATCCAACTAACCTTTACCATCATGATTGCCCAGAAACCCCAACCTAAGGCCAGCTAGGGTAGCCCAGGATGATACTGGTACATTTTTACTTCCCTTAACCAAGACATGGGATCCCCTTTTAGACCATGATGGGCTAGATGGTAAAAAATGACTACCATTTGCTAGAGCTGAGTTGCTTGATCCTTGATCCAAGGCCTGTGTGCCAGATAGGTAATACTTTCTCCGGTCTTCTTAAACCAACTACCATTGCTCCAGGTTCTTCTTGTATGAAGATTTTGTCCTGGAATATAGATGGACTTAGGTCCAAAAGGGATAATGTATTATGGCAGATGTTAATCGTTTGTTGTCATCTAATTGCTAAGCAGGAAACATAGGATACGACTGAGAAATATTATTGGACAGTTTAACTGCATTTTTTAAATGCACAGCTCTGATTACATTGTGTAGATCTAAGGGAGGCCTCCTTTTACCGGTCTCACTCCAACTCACTTGTAACACCAGAATTGTACGGCGTCAATCAGCAAATCTGTCAGCAGAAAAGCTGTCATTAATTAATACACCTCCTCTGCCAGGATAACATTTTTATAATTATTATTGCAGAAATTCTGCCATTGAACATTTATTAGCACTGGAGAGGTTTCTCTAACAATATATAAAGAGGAAACATTCCCTATAGGAGGCTTGAATTTAGGTGATTTTTACACAACTCTTTGTCATTTGGTTTGTATTTCTGTGATGGGTTATGCGGGTGCTCTAACTCTAGCTTCCCACTTTGAACATACGAAATCCGGCCATCTTTTAGCACAGGTCTTTGCCGCAAACAATTTGCTTTGTCTAGAGCAGATGGTAATGGATGTATCCATACCCACCTACATAGGCAGGGGTTTCTCCAGTATTATTGATTTCATAATAATCTCTGCACCTTTAGCCTCCGCAGTTCACAAGCTGACTTTCTCTTGGTCCATGTGTAATAATCAATGTTGAGGGAAAAAGAAGCTATGATCCATTCAGCTTCCAGAGGTTACAGTAATAATCAGGGGGAGAATGGACCACTTGTCCTTTGAAATCAGGGTCTTTGTTGGATTAGAGCCACATAAAAACCCCTCATAAAACGTACACTGGCCAGTGGTGGTATATCTTGATTCTCAAACTTGGTGTAACGTTAAGGCATCAGCATAGTGTTCTTAGATTGTTTGCATGCTGTCCTCCACCCGGAGTTGGACCCACTGATTTTCGAGTAGTGTTCAAAGATATAAGAACAGTGAAAAAGGTAAATGTGCTCAGGTGCTGTGAATTAAAATTCTCTACATCACTATTGAGCAAAAATCTATTCTTAAGAAGGAGATGTAAGAAAGTAAAAACGAATTAAGTGCGATAGTGGACCCAGTTACCAGTCCACCGCACTATTGGGTCGACATGTTTCAGCCTTCTTGTAAATTCTAACGGCTTTCTTCAGGTACCGAGGTTCTTAGGTGACTTATTGCAGCCCCTAATTATAGTGGTTAACTGACCACCAACATTGTTAATTCAGAACCGTAGTATCTGGAATTATAAAAAGGAAAGATAAGATATAATCATATCTTAGTTCTTGCATAGGTACTCTATGTATCCAAGGTAATCAGTTTGTACCACTAATGAATTGATGATGCTGTTGCATTTTATTATGCATGTTAATTAAAATAACTTTTTTAAATACACCTTATAAGTCTCAGTTAGGACCGTGTGCTAGATAGCAGAGCTTATTTAAAACAAGAGACTATGGCAGATTGTTTAGTGGTATATGCAAATGTGTATTGTTGTGCATTATCGAGTCTATTTAACCTTAAAGAGGGATTAATCTAGTAGGATAATTTAAAGTCAGCGTGTGGCGTGCATTAGGTACTTGCTGTAGTGTGCTCCTTCTCGGTTTCAGCTCCATTAAGTAAAACTGAGTTTTGACCCCGAGGGCGGCCATACTAATGCAGAAACTAGTTTGTTGCGTTTATCACTAAGGTGTCCGTATGGACGGAAGTGTGATTATCAAGTGCAAGCAGTTTCTATTTTCAGTCATATAGGTTTCATGCAGTTAACAAAGTATTAGTTGTGCGGAAAGAATCGACATTATGAGTTAGCGATGACAAATAGATGTTTATCTTTATCATATGCTATTAATTCATTCTTCAGGATGCCGCACAGTGGTAAAGGCCTTGTTCTGAAATAGACAAGATTTGTAAATTCATAGATCTTACCTTAGTTGCTAACCACTGGGGAATGAAAGTCAACAGCTTACCGAAACTGACAAGACACTGATTTGTTCTAGCTCTGCGGGGAATCCCGGTAGACGCGGGGTGGAGTAGATGGTCCATTTACATAGAGATGTCTATGGACAGGGTAGTAGGACTAAAGCGCCCATGTTGGTTGGCAGCTTTTTGGTTGGGATTTCACAAGATTAGTCTATTTAAAGCAATGTGACTGCTCGAACGGTCTAAATGAGTGCTTGTGTATAAAGAACAAATTGTTTCCTCAAAGGTCACAACATTATTACAAGGATGATATTAAATTCATTCATTGATGTCTATTGTAGGGAGTAACCTAATATTTCAGTTAAACACATGTTGATAACCACATGTATATTTTCTGGAACTGATTCTGTGTCGACTTGTCATAATACTTTGCTTGATTACGCGCTAAATCTTTCAGTTAATAATGTGTTGATGACAGGGTATATATTCTCATGGAGCTTATTCTGTGTCAGCTTGTCATAACACTTAGTTTGATTGCGTGCTGGATGCAGCTAGTAGTAGCCAAGAGACGTGCACATGGTTTTACAGCGTGTGCCACGGGAACGTGTCGTTCAGTCCCTCAATGTCACTCTTCAAATGGTGAACCCAATGTTGTTCCTTCTCTAAAAGGACACGTTCTCCATTATGGGTCTTGGTGTACCGAGTCTCCAGGACTACCCATGCCGGGGTCCCCCCGCCATAGTAATATGGCGGGGGGAATTGGGTGGCGGATAGAGTTGGATCACAGGTGGATCACCACCACCATGCAGTCGGTGGCGATCAGCCCGTGATCCAAATGGGTTCCCAAATCTATTCAAGGACTCATCTTTGCTTCTTAAAAAAAAGCGTGGATAGCTCCATACCCTGGAGGATGTAAAACACCTTTGGTTCCTTGAAAAAACATATAAACTCCCAGACCACCCTAAAGATGGAATAGGTACTTTTTTTGTCCTGAAGAAGGTGATAGTAATTTGGTTTCACCGAAACGCACATAGGCCAGTGACACGCATCTGAGAGCCCCACCCAAGAATCAAGAAAAGAAAGGAACTATCTATAATCAAAGTGATGGACTTGTGTTTGTATTTAAATTGTGGAACTTACTGACATGACAAACAGAACTAGCGAGTAGGACTCTTGCTCAGATGTGCTTTTATTGTGAATTTGTTTGTGTGGTATGATAGTTGGTATACATGAGAGAAATGAAAGGTGAGAATGGAAGAATGATGAAGTGATATTTTGGGGATTACCAAAATACAAATCACTGGTTAGAAAAGTCAAGGAATGCCTTTTTCTAATTGAAAAAATAATGTGAATTTGTTTTATGTAATTTGTTTGCTAATATAAATACAAAAAAGTGTGAAAATATAAAAAATTCATATATCAAAATATTTTTGATAAATAAACATAACTTAAAAGAAAGTTAATTTCTGTGTTTCTATGATCAAAGGTAAATATTTTGATTAGATTCACTACCAATATGAGAAATCAGAGAGGCTTGATAAGAGGCTGATCTCTTTGTGTATCCATACCCACCTTCATAGGCAGGGGTTACTTCAGTATTTTTGATTTCATAATGATATCAGCATTGAAAAATATGGCGGGCAGGGAAGTAGTATTTCAAACTCTGTTAGTAGCTCAATATACCAAGCATGCAGGCTAAAATGACCAACCAAAGATTTTTTTTGACAGCCCGTATGGTATGCAGAGTGTGCAGATGAGATCCTGCTTTATTTGGATATGGAAACACAGGATAGAGCTTTTAAAGATGCTTTTGATAAACTGACAAAGCATATATCTAATAGCTTAACTATTAACAGGAGGTCCAAAGGTGCTAAGGAGATAAGGTGCCTCAACGGTACATGTTCTAGGGCTTGCAGGAATTTGATCCATGCCCTTAAGCAATGTCAAAGGGAGGATTTTGTGGTTAGGACCTGCAGGAGGGCCTACAAATGTGCAATCCAACAGAGGAAGAAAGCCCTTAGAGCCCAGGCATTAGAGGCATTTGATCATGTAAGCGTGCTGACAGTTATATAAAGTTCAATGGATCGGTCAATAGTTCTTCTTTTTCAGATACGGTAAACCCGAGAATAGTTGGCACTATAGCAGCCGAAAGATGTATTTTCCATTTTGAAGGGAGGAATAGTGGTGATGATGCAAGAGGGTCTGACGTATAGTGGAACTTTGCACAAATACTGTTCCATTGCATTTTAATATTTAAGAGGTACAGAAAGCTATCTTGGCCACAGACGGGGGAATGTGCTGGGTCCAAATGAGGTCCTGGCAGATCTGTATAGAGCAGACCCCATGACCTGGGCCAGGACACTGACGTGAGTATTTATTGTGGCCTGTTCTTGTAACCCCCCTACTCCCTGGTCAATGGGTATTAGTATACCTATTTTTAAAAAGGGTTTGAGGCACAATATAGTGCACTATTGACCAATTTTGCTCTTAGTGCTGGCTGAAAAAATATGGGGAAAGTGGTCCTGGTACGGATAACCTTCTGGCTAGATAAGTTTAAGATCATGTAAGACTACAGTACAGTTTAAGACAGGGCAAAGGGATGCTAGATCAGTGCATTATCCTCTATTTGGTTGTGTGGAAATGCACAATAGCCAAGAAGGGATCCTTGCATATGTATTTATGGATCTAACAGCGGCATTCAACCGTTTTAATAGATCCAAGTTATAGTTGATTCTTCTGAAACTGGGTCTGGAGATAGACCTAGTGACTTTTTTACATGTTGCCCATTAAACACCAAGGCCACAGTGAGATATAATGAGGATGGTTGTATGTCAGCATCCTAGGATGTAAAGAGAGTTGTCAGGCAGGGGTGTATTCTTGCTCTACTGATGCTCACGCTGAATATCAACAAGCTAGGGGACGTTCTCTTGGCAACTAGTAAAGACATCCCGACAACTGACTCCAAACCTATTCCCCTACTTCCTTATGTAGATGATGCAGTGTTGTTTGCGAGGACAGGTGTAGGTCTTCAACAAATTTTTGAAGTTTTTATAGATTTTATGGACTCACTCAACCTTGCAACCAATTTTTCTAAATCTTATAACATGACAATCCGCACTAAGAGGACTGTAGGTGGAAGGTCTACCACAGGGGGTAAAATTAACTAAAGTTTCAACCTGTTCTTATTTAGGTATGCTGTTTGAGGAGAATGAATCTTGGGTTGCACAAAGAGCACACAAGAAGAATGTCTTGACAAGGGCAGTGGTGTCTACCATGGACTTTGCAAAAAGACTCGGGGAAAAAGCCGGCACCTGCAATCATAAAGGTGTATAGAGAAAAATGTATCCCTATGGCCACCTATGGCTGTGATGTGTGTGGGTATAAGAACAAGAAAGACTTGCAGGTAGTGGAAAGTATATTTTGGTGTAGGCTCCTTGCTGTCCCAGTGCACCCCAGCCTTTATACTGCATGAAGGGCTTGGCTCAGGATACATTTCTGATCACATTGCAGTTGTGCCTTTAGTGAGCTAGTTTAGAATTTCTACTTTTCCAATTTCCACTCTGACTCATCTTTTTATAGGGGACTGTATGGCTCTCGAGGGGGCTATGTGATTCCATGGTTAACTTATATATAAGAGGAGATGAGATAGCTAGGCTGTTCGGATTTGTACACTAACCTTAGACCTTTAAGACCAACTGACATCTGGAACACTAAGCATCTGCTTCTGCACCGGTGGCAAGGATACAGGGAGGGCAAGGGGGAGCAAAGAAACTGCTAAGCCCACTGTGAGAAATTACTTCACAATTAGTGCAAGCTCACAGGTGCACCCCTACTTGTCTCTTGTCAATAATTCTCATAACCGCTTTTTGATAAGATTCAGATTGAATCTTATTCACTGGTAAGTTGCCTTTCCAAAAGGCTTTGTGAAGCATGAGGATTCAATGCCACGTCCATTTGACAACGTTTCTGGTTAGGACACTTTGCACTTACCCTTTTTCTGTGAATTTTATCTCTCTTTCTGGAAAAAATATATTCCTCCGCTCTTGAGAACAGGTCATTTTGTTAAAGTAAGGTCAGCATTTATATACCTATTAAGTTTTTCTTCACCCATGGACCCATCGTCTTACGTGGGGTTGCAAGTTTTTTATCATGAGTGACATGAATTTGGAGAAAGATGCTTTCTGTCTAGCTGGATTTGCACTTCATATGATAAAACTTATAAGTTAAAAAATTGTCATTGTATTTGCTTTTAATAATGAGTCATATTGTTTTTTTGTAAACATGGTTTCAGGAAAATATAAATGGCCAAATTGACCCTATATGTTTCTGTAGTCCTTTTACACTGTGTTTTTATAATTGACTTTTGTTTTTATTTTGTGCTTTTATGGCTTCTATTGGCCGAATACAGAGTTCTAAGGTTTTATTGTCACCCAATTATTTTCTCCAGAATTTCACGCAGGTTTTGACCAAAGTTAGGAAAGTCCAATTGTCTTAATGTCTTTTATGTCCTTTCTTTCCGTTAGGGTCAGTCCTGGTGACACCTCCAGCCCACATCCAAGATTCTCTACGAACAACAAAGAAACCCAAGGGTAAGTCACGTCTCCTTTACCCTACTGAATAAAGATAGACTAATCACCAAGCAATAAGTCACCTGTCATCCTGTACTTTCTTGACAAATAAAACAAAGAAGGGGGTGGTTTTGCGCTTCATTAAAACAAGTACTAATTTGATAAGTCAGGAAAAAAGAATTAAAGAAAGTAGAATATCTCTTAGGTACAAAAAAAACTGCTTCCCTTAAAAACATGAAATGTTTTTTGGTGAGGGAAGAAGAGAAAGAGGGAAAAAAGAGTTTGAAAATGTGAGGAACTTGTGAAAGGTCAGGTTCTTCTGCCCTCCCGTGTTCCCCAAATCCAGAGCATACCTGGCCAATAAACATTTCTCTGGAAACGTCGTGGTGCAACTAGTCATTTGGCAGGCGTTGCCCTAGTCTTCCACTCTGTGTGTAACTCAGGGACGCCAATTCCAAGAAGTCTTCTTTTCACAGCTGTTACCAGGGCTGGGATTTGAAATCTGGCTTCCAGCAGCTACAGGGTATGTATGGCTGAAAACCCTGGGTCCTACTTCTCCCCCAACTTCGAGAAAGTAAGTAGATAGGTCTCAGCTCCTTGTTTCCTTGGGAATTCTCTATCACCATGGTCCTGACTTCCGGATCCATTTCTTCATCTTTGTCCGCCAGTTCTAGATGATGGTCCTTAAAATGACCACGTTGTTCCCTGATTGGCTCAAATGGGTTCTCTTTACCGAAATCATCCGGTTCAACTGATATTATCATTTCCTCTTCCGGTGTGGTTGAAAAATGGCAGGTAGGCTGTGGAGGAATTTAAGTGGGTTCAGGTAAGTGTGTCTCATTTAGAACCTCCCAGAGAATGTTACTTTCTCCTTCATTTACCAGCCTTTAAAAATTGGCTGGGGCTCCTTGCAGTCCAAACAGTAAAACAGTAATTTCAAGAAGACCGTCTGGGTTGGGAAACACGTTTTTTCCTGAACTTCTTTTTTAGAGGTAACTGCCAATGCCTTTTTGGTCAAATCTAAATGGGTGATGTATTTAGCCTCTCCTCACTTCTCAAGGAGTTCTTTCCTGGTTACTGGGGGCTGGTGGCCTGCAGCCCTAGTGTCTCTTGTGGCATTGGCTCCACACCACACTGCGGCACCATGCCTTGAGGGGCATATCAGCTGTGCTCAGGCTCCTTTGGATGTCTGTAATTTCCTGGTCACTGGGAGTAGGAGGAGTGCAACCCCCAGAGTCTCTTGCGGCATTGGTGTCACACCATGCTGCACGCAACACGGCTTGATAGGCATATCAGCTGTGTGCGTGACACGCCTGGCTTGTACCCAGGTTAGTCCCTGGGCAAAGACCTGGCCAAGAGCAGGCCCATCTGTGCCTGTCAGATCAAACAGAGGCTGGGCTAGGCCATGTCTGTATTCTTTATGTAAGGATAAAGGTATTGTTTCTTTTCTTCCTCATATACTTTATTGATACCTGGCCTGATCTCTTATACTTTGCAGCAAGGTATAGGTCCCTGTTGGCCATCTTAGGTAAGCCAAGCAAGTGATCTGCCTCCATTGGTCTATTTTTTCATTCTTATGTAAACCACTTTCCGGGGCAGACCATCTACCATTTAGTTAACGTAAGACTTTATGGCCTATTGTGAGGCTGTATATATTCGTCATTTTCTTGTGATATCCTATCTTTTACCATAAGCATCCACAAATTAGGTAAGTAGAAATTAGCTACCTCAGCTATAGTGGGGGACACTGCTACTACTATAGACTCAATTTTATTTAGGGCAGCTAATGTAATCTCTAAAGAGATAGCCCTGACCGAGAAGAAGCTTTCCCTGGAAGTGGATAAGATAAGCTAGGATTTGTTGTCATGAGACAATCATGACAATTATGAGGCAGAAAACACAATATCTTGTTCCGGTTCCTGGAC
Source organism: Lissotriton vulgaris (assembly GCF_964263255.1). Lineage (NCBI taxonomy): Eukaryota > Metazoa > Chordata > Amphibia > Caudata > Salamandridae > Lissotriton > Lissotriton vulgaris. The sequence continues at coordinate 453,738,126 of NC_141696.1, read as the reverse complement.
CGTGCCAACATTACCTACTATGGCCACTAACCTCAAGGCGGACAGTTAATGGCAGATTCAGATGGGCCCCCTATAAAAAGGAAGAAGACTAAAGAGAAAAGAATGACACGGTCCCAATTGCAGACAGTCTTCATCAACTGCTAAAACAGATATGGAGAATTCTTTAGACATCATAATCTCCAGGCTGGAATCTTTCTTTAACGTGCTGATAGCCTTCATTTTGTCGTGGCTGCAAGGCATTGAATTAAACCTGGAATCTTTCTCTTTGCTTGCATCTGGGACGCACATTTATGAAATTAAGCATGCACCTGTGGGGACCAGCTCTGCAGATGGCACATACATGCTGGGTTGAATAGTACCGGTGCTCCTAGGTACATATATTGTAGCTTAAATCAGGTGAATCATTTGGATAAGTATTTGACTCAGAGTGAGAGTCAAAGTTCTGGAACTATTCACGCCACTTATGAACCAGATACTATAATTCAGGAGGATCATGTGCCAGGAAGATCAACATGAAAGGGGACTCAAATTCATTCATCGATTATGAACACACACCGCCAATGAACAGAGTAGGACTTTTTTCTTCCTTAGACCTGCAGCCTAAATCAGCACCCTTGGTAGCAATTTGACTAGGAGTTCCCCCAATCACCCAAGTCAAGTCATAAGCTTTTATTCGATTTGAAAAATACAAATCATACAAGCATAAAACATATAAAAAACAATTCATTGCATACGTAATTATTCTAAAAACAAAGGGACTCAAGTGAACTCGGAAATAATTCATAAAAGAAGAAGAAAACATACACTGGCGTACGCTGGGCAACAATACATAGTTAAAGGTATAATTTAAAACTAAAAAAGGGTCATGCATGTACAGACAGGAATAAATATAATTATCACACAAAGTGCTTTTCTTGGCAGCTGTACATTTTAAAGCAAAGGTTCCAATATGGCTCGGGCAAACACGGGGAGGTTAATTCATGTGCAAACAAAAAGGTAATAGACCATACATTTACATACGGTGGGCATAATGCATGATTAAAATACGATATACTGTTAAAAGAAACGTATATGTACAGACAGGAATATAAAAGGTTATAACAGCACTATGCTCTTCCTGGCAGCTGTACATTTTAATATAAAAGTGGCAACAAAGAAACAGATATCCACGTTCTCTAGGGAAGATAGTAACTCTAGAGCGCTCTTTGAAGATCGAATATTGTATTGTAAAAGGATAGGTTTTAGATACCTTACCCTAAAAAATGATAAAATTTACAAAAAAGTAAAAAATGACAGCAGCTCTGGCGTGAGGTATTGTCACACCGGCAGGGAGTCTCGGATCTTGTTTTCTGGTCTGGGAATGCAACAAGGTGATGTACAATACCAAACCTGACTCGGGTTAGTACAAATTGATGGGAGGGACGAGAGACATTTGAAAGGTAGGCTTGAAACCCCGGAATTAAGTTTAGTTCCTTATAGAACTTCACGGTGGCTAGCTTGCCATACACCTTATCTCGCCCTTTCTTTTTAAAATTTAAAAATGTTTGTTTGATTTCTTTTTTGGGGATTGCAACCGCCAGTTCGGGGTCGAGGAGAACATCAATTTCAAATAAAGTTTTATAACAGGAATGAATGTATTTCAACCACTGGATGCGTGATGAGTAGTCCAATCCTATACAATCAAGAATAATTTCTCGAGTGAATCGAGTCTCTGGCTTAGCCCAAATAGAACGCCACAATAAGAGTGGCCGAACGGCTGCTAAGTCAGAAATAAACTCGATCCCTACCTCATCATTAATTAATTGGACAGAGGCAGAGGGGGGGACACATAACAGTCTTTTTAAAAACTTGTTTTCATCTTTTTGGAACGAAGAGCCCTCAATTTGACCCCACACACCCGCCCCGTACAATGCAGAAGAAACACAACGTATATTATAGATGTTAATTATATCTAAGATGCTTCTCGATCCGAGCTCGGATGCAAATCGGAATACACTACTGGTAGTCCGCATCATTTTCAACCTGATGTTATCGAACTCAGGTACCCAAGACCCGTCGTTGGCGAAGGTGATTCCCAAATAACAAAATGATTTAACGTGTGTCATCTTGTCGCTATCCAAGAAAAAGCTGTGCTTCAGTTTATTTGCAGACTGCCCGCACAACATTACATAAGTCTTAGTTGTGTTCATGCGGAGCCTCCTGTTTTGAATAAACAGCATGAATCTGTCAATGAGTCGCTGTAACCCAATCTGAGTGCGGGATAAAAGAACAGCGTCGTCCGCATATAGTAAGATTGGGACAGGTTTGCCTCCAATCAGGGGAGCATCTGCTGGGGTATCGGCCAGGATGCGATCAATATAATTAATAAAAAGGGAAAATAAAAGAGGGGCCAGTACGCATCCCTGGCGAATACCCCGTGAAACTTTGAGAGACGGCGTACATTCGCCTAGGGTGCCATAACGGACCTTACAGGATAGTTTCTCGTAAAGCCTGGCCAGAAAGTGGACAATTTCCTTCGGTGCCCCTGACTCCAGCAAAACCTGCCAAAGAATAGCGTGATCAACTAAATCAAACGCACTGCTCAGGTCAGCAAAACATAAAAAAAGATGCCCTTTTTGACTACAGTGTATTTGTTGATAATGAGGTCCAAATTTACACATTGCTCCAAAGTGCCCATACCTTTCCTAAAGCCATATTGCACTTTTGTTAGAATGTTCATGTCTGTAGCCCAAGTTTCTAGTCTTTTGAGCAAGATTCTACTCATGACCTTTACTGAGGCGTCCAACAAAGAGATCGGACGATAATTGGAAGCCTCAGATTTACTGCCTTTTTTGAATAGGGGAATAATAACTGATTGACCCCAGGAGGGAGGAATGTTACCTTCTGCTGCGCAGTTAAAGGTCCTCACCAGAATAGGAGCCCACAAGTTTGGTTCTGCTTTTAGAAAATCGATGGGGACCCCATCCGGGCCCGGGGCCTTCCCCCCCTTGCTGTTGGAAAGCCCTTTGTGACCCTCCTCCAAGGTTACTCCCAGGGGTAGTGGTATCCAAGAGGAGGACTCGGTCGCTGATACGGTTAGGGGTTTCCCTTCCGGGTTAAAGATATTAGTAAAGTGGGTAATCCACTCATTGCATGCAACGTATGATGTTATTTCCAGGATACCATCAGTGTTTAGAAAAGGGCTGTTAATTATTTCCCAATAAAGTTTACTATTTTTGGTCTCAGCTGCTTCTTTCAGCTTATCCCAAGCTTCACTTTGTAAAACCTTTTTCCTGTTAGAAACTGCCATTTTATAGTTAACCCTTAATTGTTTTATTCCATTACTGTCTCGGGGTTTGATACCTAAAGCTTTCTTCAGTTCCCGTAGGGCTGCTGTACAGGGTTTATCAAACCATCCCCGTTTTATAACTCTATTAGATGGGGATTACTTAGTAAAAATACCTTCAATGATGGTGTTGATCTTGATAAATTGTGACAACAGGAAATCGGGATTAATGACATTTTTTAAACAATAACTGATTTCAATTTTACAACTAACTATGACCTCCCTCTGTTTGGCCATGGAGCTGGTTCCAGACCATTTAATCCTCAGACCATTTGGTCTGATCGGAACGATATCGGTGGAACAGGTTTCTCCAGTCACTAGTTTTGCACCCCGTCCCGGTAGGGTAACGCAGATGCTGTTGTGATCACTTAGACTTTCCTCCCTGATACACAGGTTTATAAAGTCTCCTGTGCTGGAGAACAGAATATGGTCTATAAATGTCCCAGCGTCCCTCCCTGTAAAAGTGGGGCAAATGTCATTCAAACTGTTTTTGTTACAACTTAACAGGTATAAGTCTAGTTTGATTAACAGTTTGTTTAAAATTGAACCATAGTGGCAATGTGGGAAATGAAGGGAATCCTCGCTCTCACCCACACCCCCCCTATGATTAACCGTCTCCGTTCCAAAGCCACAGGGATTCCCTATTGATAGTTGACATGGCTGCAGATTAAAGTCCCCTGCCCATAGAATGTCTGCCCTTCTTTGAGATGCCCAGAACCCTTATGATTTCCTTTTCCAAAGGGAATAGAATATTCCCTCTGGAGGCATCAAAGATGTTATTATAAAAATTAACAAGGACCAAATCATTTCCCATGCTACATTCAACCCTCACTACCTGGCTGTGGGTTCCCACAATCGAGCTGCTTCTGACTTTGCAGTTACACAACTTATTGGGCAGAAGTAGCAGAAGGCCCCCCTTAGCCCTTCCTGAACTGGATTTAGTGGCGTTGAGGCAATGGGATAAATAACCTTCTACATGTATTTGCTCTTGGCACCAGGTTTCTTGAAGGAGGATTATATCAATTCCTTCCCCTATAAACTTAGGCCAGAAGGGGGTGTCTAATTTCCCTGCAATTCCGGCAATATTCCAGGAAATGAGGGTAAGGCCTGCAAACTCGGTTGGACCATAGATAACCTGCTCCGACTGAGAGGCGTGGGCTATAATCGGGTTATCCTCCTTGGCACTCTCGCATGGGGCAATCTTGGGGGCACAGAGAACCACACACGCTTCATTACTAATGCATGGAACACCTCTCCGAGGGTACATAACTACAGGCCTACAAGTGGGAGTTCGGTTATTACAGGGGTAGGGTTTAAGAGGGAGAGGTTGTGTGTAGCTGCCTTCCTGAACAGAAACCTCCCGTATGGCTGCATGTCCATTGGGGGGTACACGATCCGTAATAGAGACTGCTCGATCGCTAGCGTGGACATGTTGTATGCGTACGTCCGACCCTAACTGCCTATTGTCGGACTGGCTTGATGATGGTGAAGCATGAAGTCAGTCAACCATCTCAAGACAATCACATCTATTGTTAGTGTGAATACCTCGCCACCCGTCGCCCATAAAATGGCCTTTATTGGAATACCAGGGTCGAGGTACCCATTCCCTGCTCCTGCTCTTTTGGGTCAGCCATGGACCTCCATAATTCCAGGGTTGTTCTGGAGGTAGAACCCAGTTTGGTGGTGGTATTGGGTGATGATAGTTATATACGGGGGTAGAAAAAGGAGAGTCGATGGGCGTCGATTCTCCCTTTCTTCTCCAGATCTAGGAGTTCCCCCAATCACCCAAATAACTCAAGAATCTACATTGGACCTCATACACAATAACACCCATTTGTGTGACAGAAATTAAGCAAATGGACAATTTTTTTCTCCCCACATTATTATGGCTACTAGAGTAGGTTGGGTGGGCCTTCGGTTGAGGAAATATGTGTCTGGGGACAGTGTAGTAGTCAATATAAGACATCCTACACATGTTAAAGCTCTTGTCGCGACTATTTTTATGCAAGTCTCATAAACATCAATTAAGGTTGTCCCCTTCAATACTTTTATCCAACTAACTTTGTCCATCATGATTGCCCCAGAAACCCCATCCTAAGGCCAGCTATGGTAGCCCAGGATGATACTGGTACATTTCAAGCATCCAAAGACCGGTTTCTGGCTATCAGCCTTCATCAGCCTGGATAGCTTGACTCCAGTGGTGTGGAGAGCCTGGGACTCACGTTTGAGTACGACATTGTTCTACATTCTGTCCATCAACTGTGTTTTTTGCAATTTTCACCCCAAATGTGCTGGGTATACTTAGACGTGAGTCCCAGGCTCTCCACTCCACTGGAGTCAAGCTATCCAGGCTGATGAAGGCTGATAGGCAGAAACCGGTCCTTGGATGCTTGATTGCGGTCTGGGAAAGACATGGCTTGGTAGTTCGGACTGGACTGTTCCCAAGGGGGCACAGGGTCAGAGCTGATTTGCATATAGCCAGTGTCTAACCCAGGGTGTTGTGGAGTGCAAAAAAATGATGGCTTTAGGCCCAGATCCTTGTACTGGGGTGAATGTATGACATGCTTCTACATTCTGTTCATCAACTGTGTTTTTTAATTGATTCACAGCATTAAAAAAATATGGCCGGCAATAAAGTAGTATTTCAAACTCTGTTAGTAGCTCTATATACCAAGCATGCAGGCTAAAATGAGCAACCAAAGATTTTTTTTGACAGCTGGTATGCAGAGTGTGCAGATGAGTTCCTGCTTTATTTGGATATGGAAACACAGGATAGACCTTTTAAAGATGCTTTTGATAAACTAACAAAGCATATATCTAATAGCTTAACTATTAACATCAGGTCCAAAGGTGCTAATGAGATAAGGTGGCTCGACAGTACATGTTCTAGGGCTTGCAGGAATTTAATCCATGCCCTTAAGCAATGCCAAAGGGAAGATTCAGTGGTTAGGACCTGCAGGAGGGCCTACAAAGATGCAATCCAACAGAGGAAGAAGGCCATTAGGGCCCAGGCAGTAGAGGTCTTTGATCAAGTAAACGTGCTGACAGTCATATAAAGTTCATGGGAGCAGTCAATAGTTCTTTTTTTTCCGATACAGTAAACCTGAGAATAGTTGGCACTATAGCAGGCAAAAGATGTATTTTCCATTTTGAAGGGATGTATAGTGGTGATGATGCAAGAGGGTCTGACGTATAGTGGGACTTTGCACAAATACTATCCAATTGCATTTTTATATTTAAGAGGTACCCAAAGCTATCTTGGCCACAGATGGGGGAATGCGCTGGGTCCAAATGGGGTCCTGGCAGATGTGTATAGAGCAGACCCCATGACCTGGGCCAGGACACTGACATGAGAATTTATTGTGACCTGTTCTTGTGACCCCCCCTACTTCCTGGTCAATGGGTATTAGTAACACCTAATTTTTAAAAAGGGTGTGAGGAACAATATAGTGCGCTATAGACCAATTTCCCTCTTAGTGCCGGCTGAAAAAATTATGGGGAAAGTGGTCCTGGTATGGATAACCTTATAGCTAGATAAGTTTAAGATCATATAAGACCTACAGTACAGTTTTAGACAGAGCAAAGGGATGCTAGATCAGTGCATTATTCTTTATTTGGTGGTGTGTAAATACACAATAGCCAAGAAGGGATCCTTGCATATGTATTTATGGATCTAACATCGGCATTCAACCATTTTAATAGATCCAAGTTATGGTTGATTCTTCTGAAACTGGGTCTGGAGATAGACCTGGTGACTTTCTTACATTTTGCCCATATCAACACCAAGGCCACAGTGAGATATAATGAGGATGGTTGTGTGTCAGCATCCTAGGATGTCAAGAAAAGAGTCAGGCAGGGGTATATTCTTGCTCTACTGATGCTCACGCTGAATATTAACAAGCTAGGGGACATTATCTTGGCAACTAGTAAAGACATCCAGACAACTGGCTCCAAACCTATTCCCCTACTTCCGCATATAGAAGATGCAGTGTTGTTTGCGAGGACAGGTGTAGGTCTTCAACAACTTTTTGATGTTTTTATAGATTTTATGGACTCACTCAACCTTGCGACCAATTTTTCTACATCTCATAACATGACAATCTGCACTAAGAATACTGTAGGTGGAAGGTCTTCTGCAGGGGGGAAAATTAACTAAAGTTTCAACCTGTTCTTATTTAGTTGTGCTGTTTGAGGAGAATGAATCTAGGGTTGCACAAAGAGCACACAAGAAGAATGTCTTGACAAGGGCAGTGGTGTCTACCATGGACTTTGCAAAAAGACTCGGGAAAAAGCCTGCACCTGCAATCATAAAGGTGTATAGAGAAAAATGTATCCCTATGGCCACCTATGGCTGTGATGTGTGTGGGTATGAGAAAAGGAAAGACTTTCAGGTAGTGGAAAGTACATTTTGGTGTAGGCTCCTTGCTGTCCCAGTGCAACCCAGCCTTTACTCTGCATGAAGACGTTGGCTCGGGATACATTGCTGATCACATTGCAGTTGTGCCTTTAGTGAGCTAGTTTAGAATTTCTACATTTCCAATTTCCACTCTGAATCATGTTTTTATAGGGGACTGTATGGCTCTCGAGGGGCTATGCTTATCCCATGGTTAACATATATATCTGAGTAGATGAGATAGCTAGGCTGTTTGGATTTTTACACTAACCCTAGACCTTTAGGACCAACTGACATCTGGAACACTAAGCCTCTGTTTCTGCACTGGTGGCAAGGAGACAGGGAGGGTAAAAAAACTGCTAAGTCCACTGTGAGAAATTTCTTCACAATTAGTCCAAGCTCACAGGTGCACCCCTACTTGTATCTTGTCAATAATGCTCATAACTACTTTTTGATGAGATTCAGATTGAATCTCATTCACTGGTTAGTTGCCTTTCCAAAAGGCTTTGTGAAGCATGATGATTCAATGCCAATTACATTTGACAACATTTCTGATCAGGACACTTTGCACTTAACCTTTTTCTGTGAATTTTATCTCTCTTTCTGGAAAAAAAATGTTCCTCCGTTCTTGAGAACAGGTCATTTTGTTCAAGTAAGGCCAGCATTTTTCTACCTATAAAGTTTTTCTTAACCCATGGACCCATCGTCTTTCCTGGGGATCCAAGTTTTTTATCATGAGCTACAAGAATTAGGAGAAATATGCTTGCTGTCTGGCTGGATTTGCACTTTATATGATACATTTTATAAGCTAAATTGTCATTGTATTTGGTTTTAATAATGAGTCATACTGTTTTTTGTAAACATGGTTTTAGGAAAATATAAATGGCCAAAGTGTACCCCCTATGTATCTGTAGTCCAATTACACTGTGTTTTTATAACTGCCTTTTCTTTTTATTTTATGCTTTTATGGCTTCTATTGGCCGAATACAGAGTTCTAAGGTTTTATTATCACCCAATTTTTTTCTCCAGAGTTTCACACTGGTTTTAACCAAAGTTAGGAAAGTCCAATTGTCTTAATGTCTTTTATGTCCTTTCTTTCCTTTAGGGCCAGTCCTGGTGACGCCTCCAGCCCACATCCAAGATTCCCTCCGAACAACAAAGAAACCCAAGGGTAATTGACCTCTCCTTTACCCTATTGAATAAGGATAGACTAATCAGCAAGAAATAAGTCACCTGTCATCCTGTTCTTTCTTGACAAATAAAACAAAGAAGGGGGGTGGTTTTTCGCTTCATTAAGTCATGAAAAAAGAATTAGAGAAAGTAGAGTCCCTCGTGGGTACAAAAAAAAACTGCTTCCGTTAAAAACATGAAATGTTTTTGGTGAGGGAAGAAGAGAAAGAGGGAATAAAGAATTTGAAAATGTGAGGAACTTGTGAAAGGTTAGGTTCTTCTGCCCTCCCGTGTTCCCCAAATCCAGCGCATGCCTGTCCCAGACACATTTCGCTGGAAACGTCGTGGAACAAATTGTCATTTGGCAGGCTTTGCCCTAGTCTTCCATTTTGTGTGTAACTCAGGGACGCAAATTCCAAGAAGTTGCCCGTCTTCTTTTCACAGCTGTTGCCAGGGCAGGGATTTGCTATCTGCCTTCCAGCAGCTACAGGGTATGTATGGCTGAAAACCCTGGGTCCTTCTTCTCTGCCAACTTCGACAAAGTATGTAGGTGGAACTCAGCTCCTTGCGTCCTTGGGAACTCTCGATCACCATGGTCCTCACTTCCGGGTTAATTTCTTCTTCTTTGTCCTCCGGTTCTAGATGATGGCCCTTAAAATGACGGCTTTGTTCCCTGATTGGCTCCAATGGGTTCTCTTTAACGAAATCATCTGGCTCAACTGATGTTATAATTTCCTCTTCCGGTGTGGTCGAAAATGTCAGGTAGGCTGTGGAGGAATTTAAGTTGGTTCAGGTTAGTGTGTCTCATTTCGAACCTCTGAGAGAATGTTACTTTCTCCTTCATTTATCAGCCTCTAAAAATTGGCTGTGGCTCCTTGTAGTCCAAACGGTAAAACAGTCATTTCAAGAAGACCGTCTGGGGTGGGAAACACATTTTTTCCTGAACTTCTTTTTTAGAGGTAACTGCCAATGCCTTTTTGTCAAATCTAAATGGGTGATGTATTTAGCCTCTCCTCACTTCTCAACGAGTTCTTTCTTGGTCACTGGGTGCTGGAGGCCTGCAGCCCCAGTGTCTCTTGAGGCATTGGCCCCACCACATTGCCGCACCATGCCTTGGGGACATATCAGCTGTGCTGAGGCTCCTTTGGATGTCTGCAATTTCGTGGTCACTGGGAGTAGGAGGAGTGCAACCCCAGAGTCTCTTGCGGCATTGGTATCACTCCATGCTGCATGCAGCACGGCTTGATAGGCATATCAGCTGTGTGCGTGACACGCCTGGCTCGCACCTGGGTTAGTGCCTGGGCAAAGACCTGGCTAAGAGCGGGCCCATCTGTGCATGTCAGATCAGACAGAGGCTGGGCTGGGCCATGTATCTATTCTCTATGTAAGGATCAAGGTATTGTTTCTTTTCTTCCTTGTATACTTTATTGATACCTTGCCTGATCTCTTATACCTTGCAGCAAGGTGTAGCTCCCTGTTGGCCATCTTAGGTAAGCCGAGCAAGTGATTTGTCTCCATTGGTCTGTTTTTTGATTCCTATATAAACCACTTTCGGGCGCTGACCATCAACCAATTAGTTAAGATAAGACTTTATGGCCTATTGTGAGGCTGTGTATATTCATCATTTTCTTCTGATATCCTAACTTTTACCTTAGGCATCCAAAAATTAGGTAAGTAGAAATTAACGACTTCAGCTACAGTGGGGGACACTGCTACTACTATAGATTCAATTTTAATTCGGGAAGCTAATGTAATCTCTATAGAGATAGCCCTGACCGAGAAGAGGCTTTCCCTGGAAGTGTATAAGACTAGCCAGGATTTGTTGTCATGAGACAATCATGACAATTATGAGGCAGAAAGCGCAATATCTTGTTCCGGCTCCTGAACGGTGCCAACATTACCTACTATGGCCACTAACCTCAAGGCGGACAGTTATTGGCAGATTCAGATGGGCCCCCCATAAAAAGGAAGAAGACTAAAGAGAAAAGAATGACACAGTCCCAATTGCAGAACAAGTCTTCCTCAGCTGCTAAAACAGATACAGAGAATTCTTTAGACATGTTACTCCCCTGGCTGGAATCTTTGTTTAACTTGCTGATAGCCTACTTTTTGTCGTGACTGGAAGGCATTGAATGAAACCTGGAGTCTTTCTCTTTGCTCGCATCTGCGACCAACATTTATGACATTAAGCCTGCAGCTCTGGGGACCAGCTCTGCAGATGGCACATACATGCTGGATTGAATAGTACCAGTGCTCCTAGGTACATATAATAGAACTTAAATCGGGTGAATCATTTGAATAAGTATTTGACCCAGAGTGAGAGCCGAGGGTCTGGAAATATTCACGCCACTAATGAACCAGATACTATTAATCAGGAGGATCATGTGCCAGGAAGATCATCATTAAAGGGGACTCAAATTCATTCATTGATTATGAACACACGACCCAAATGCACGGAGTAGGACTTTTTTCTTCCTTAGAGCTGCACCCTGAATCAGCACCCTTGGTGGCAATTTGTCTAGGAGTTCCCCCAATCACCCAAATAACTCAAGAATATACATTGGATCTCATACACAAGGACACCCATTTGTGTGACAGAAATTAAGCAAATGGACAATTTTTTTCTCCCCACATTATTATGGCTACTAGAGTAGGTTGGGTGGGCCTTCGGTTGAGGAAATATGTGTCTGGGGACAGTGTAGTAGTCAATATAAGACATCCTACACATGTTAAAGCTCTTGTTGCGACTATTTTTATGCAAGTCTCATAAACATCAATTAAGGTTGTCCCCTTCAATACTTTTATCCAACTAACTTTGTCCATCATGATTGCCCCAGAAACCCCATCCTAAGGCCAGCTATGGTAGCCCAGGATGATACTGGTACATTTCAAGCATCCAAATACCGGTTTCTGGCTATCAGCCTTCATCAGCCTGGATAGCTTGACTCCAGTGGTGTGGAGAGCCTGGGACTCACGTTTGAGTACGACATTGTTCTACATTCTGTCCATCAAGTGGAGAGGTGTGGCTCACTGGTTAGAGGCGGCAGACCCGAGTGCAGAGAACGGCCCGGGACCAGGGTTCGATTCCCGACGCGGCAGGGTCTTGGACCAGGATCAGCGGACTGATAATTCTCGCATCGGTGCCTACTCCGACCAGGGAGCACACTCGGCAACTCTGGGCATTAGCTTGCCTCATCTCCACAACGGCCCCACACAAACGCCGGGGATGCCTGGTTTCACCTTGGAGACCCCCAGGAGGGACTATCTCACAGGGAAAGCCAGGACGGGTTCCCCAGCGGTCTATAGCGCTACGAGGCCTCCGGGTAGCAGTGCGCTTTACAAGACACAACAATTTAACTGTGTTTTTTGCAATTTTCACCCCAAATGTGCTGGGTATACTCAGAAGTGAGTCCCAGGCTCTCCACTCCACTGGAGTCAAGCTATCCAGGCTGATGAAGGCTGATAGGCAGAAACCGGTCCTTGGATGCTTGATTCCGGTCTGGGAAAGACATGGCTTGGTAGTTCGGACTGGACTGTTCCCAAGGGGGCACAGGGTCAGAGCTGATTTGCATATAGCCAGTGTCTAACCCAGGGTGTTGTGGAGTGCAAAAAAATGATGGCTTTAGGCCCAGATCCTTGTACTGGGGTGAATGTATGACATTCTTCTACAATCTGTCCATCAACTGTGTTTTTTAATTGATTCACAGCATTAAAAAAATATGGCCGGCAATGAAGTAGTATTTCAAACTCTGTTAGTAGCTCTATATACCAAGCATGCAGGCTAAAATGAGCAACCAAAGATTTTTTTTGACAGCTGGTATGCAGAGTGTGCAGATGAGATCCTGCTTTATTTGGATATGGAAACACAGGATAGACCTTTTAAAGATGCTTTTGATAAACTAACAAAGCATATATCTAATAGCTTAACTATTAACATCAGGTCCAAAGGTGCTAATGAGATAAGGTGGCTCGACAGTACATGTTCTAGGGCTTGCAGGAATTTAATCCATGCCCTTAAGCAATGCCAAAGGGAAGATTCAGTGGTTAGGACCTGCAGGAGGGCCTACAAATATGCAATCCAACAGAGGAAGAAGGCCATTAGGGCCCAGGCATTAGAGGCCTTTGATCAAGTAAACGTGCTGACAGTCATATAAAGTTCATGGGAGCAGTCAATAGTTCTTTTTTTTCAGATACAGTAAACCTGAGAATAGTTGGCACTATAGCAGGCAAAAGATGTATTTTCCATTTTGAAGGGATGTATAGTGGTGATGATGCAAGAGGGTCTGACGTATAGTGGGACTTTGCACAAATAAAATCCAATTGCATTTTTATATTTAAGAGGTACCCAAAGCTATCTTGGCCACAGATGGGGGAATGCGCTGGGTCCAAATGGGGTCCTGGCAGATGTGTATAGAGCAGACCCCATGACCTGGGCCAGGACACTGACATGAGAATTTATTGTGACCTGTTCTTGTGACCCCCCCTACTTCCTGGTCAATGGGTATTAGTAACACCTAATTTTTAAAAAGGGTTTGAGGAACAATATAGTGCGCTATAGACCAATTTCCCTCTTAGTGCCGGCTGAAAAAATTATGGGGAAAGTGGTCCTGGTATGGATAACCTTATAGCTAGATAAGTTTAAGATCATATAAGACCTACAGTACAGTTTTAGACAGAGCAAAGGGATGCTAGATCAGTGCATTATTCTTTATTTGGTGGTGTGTAAATACACAATAGCCAAGAAGGGATCCTTGCATATGTATTTATGGATCTAACATCGGCATTCAACCATTTTAATAGATCCAAGTTATGGTTGATTCTTCTGAAACTGGGTCTGGAGATAGACCTGGTGACTTTCTTACATTTTGCCCATATCAACACCAAGGCCACAGTGAGATATAATGAGGATGGTTGTGTGTCAGCATCCTAGGATGTCAAGAAAAGAGTCAGGCAGGGGTATATTCTTGCTCTACTGATGCTCACGCTGAATATTAACAAGCTAGGGGACATTATCTTGGCAACTAGTAAAGACATCCCGACAACTGGCTCCAAACCTATTCCCCTACTTCCGCATATAGATGATGCAGTGTTGTTTGCGAGGACAGGTGTAGGTCTTCAACAACTTTTTGATGCTTTTATAGATTTTATGGACTCGCTCAACCTTGCGACCAATTTTTCTACATCTCATAACATGACAATCTGCACTAAGAATACTGTAGGTGGAAGGTCTTCTGCAGGGGGGGATATTAACTAAAGTTTCAACCTGTTCTTATTTAGGTGTGCTGTTTGAGGAGAATGAATCTTGGGTTGCACAAAGAGCACACAAGAAGAATGTCTTGACAGGGGCAGTGGTGTCTACCATGGACTTTGCAAAAAGACTCGGGAAAAAGCCTGCACCTGTAATCATAAAGGTGTATAGAGAAAAATGTATCCCTATGGCCACCTATGGCTGTGATGTGTGTGGGTATGAGAAAAGGAAAGACTTTCAGGTAGTGGAAAGTACATTTTGGTGTAGGCTCCTTGCTGTCCCAGTGAAACCCAGCCTTTACTCTGCATGAAGACCTTGGCTCGGGATACATTGCTGATCACATTTCAGTTGTGCCTTTAGTGAGCTAGTTTAGAATTTCTACTTTTCCAATTTCCACTCTGAATCATCTTTTTATAGGGGACTGTATGGCTCTCGAGGGGGCTATGCTTATCCCATGGTTAACGTATATATCTGAGCAGATGAGATAGCTAGGCTGTTCGGATTTTTACACTAGCCCTAGACCTTTAGGACCAACTGACATCTGGAACACTAAGCCTCTGTTTCTGCACTGGTGGCAGGGAGACAGGGAGGGTAAAAAAATTGCTAAGTCCACTGTGAGAAATTTCTTCACAATTAGTCCAAGCTCACAGGTGCACCCCTACTTGTATCTTGTCAATAATGCTCATAACTGCTTTTTGATGAGATTCAGATTGAATCTCATTCACTGGTTAGTTGTCTTTCCAAAAGGCTTTGTGAAGCATGATGATTCAATGCCAATTACATTTGACAACATTTCAGATCAGGACACTTTGCACTTAACCTTTTTCTGTGAATTTTATCTCTCTTTCTGGAAAAAAAATGTTCCTCCGTTCTTGAGAACAGGTCATTTTGTTCAAGTAAGGCCAGCATTTTTCTACCTATAAAGTTTTTCTTAACCCATGGACCCATCGTCTTTCCTGGGGATCCAAGTTTCTTATCATGAGCTACAAGAATTAGGAGAAATATGCTTGCTGTCTGGCTGGATTTGCACTTTATATGATACATTTTATAAGCTAAATTGTCATTGTATTTGCTTTTAATAATGAGTCATACTGTTTTTTGTAAACATGGTTTTAGGAAAATATAAATGGCCAAATTGTACCCCCTATGTATCTGTAGTCCAATTACACTGTGTTTTTATAACTGCCTTTTCTTTTTATTTTATGCTTTTATGGCTTCTATTGGCCGAATACAGAGTTCTAAGGTTTTATTATCACCCAATTTTTTTCTCCAGAGTTTCACACTGGTTTTAACCAAAGTTAGGAAAGTCCAATTGTCTTAATGTCTTTTATGTCCTTTCTTTCCTTTAGGGCCAGTCCTGGTGACGCCTCCAGCCCACATCCAAGATTCCCTCCGAACAACAAAGAAACCCAAGGGTAATTGACCTCTCCTTTACCCTATTGAATAAGGATAGAATAATCAGCAAGAAATAAGTCACCTGTCATCCTGTTCTTTCTTGACAAATAAAACAAAGAAGGGGGGTGGTTTTTCGCTTCATTAAGTCAGGAAAAAAGAATTAGAGAAAGTAGAGTCCCTCGTAGGTACAAAAAAAACCTGCTTCCGTTAAAAACATGAAATGTTTTTGGTGAGGGAAGAAGAGAAAGAGGGAATAAAGAATTTGAAAATGTGAGGAACTTGTGAAAGGTTAGGTTCTTCTGCCCTCCTGTGTTCCCCAAATCCAGCGCATACCTGTCCCAGACACATTTCGCTGGAAACGTCGTGGAACAAATTGTCATTTGGCAGGCTTTGCCCTAGTCTTCCACTTTGTGTGTAACTCAGGGACGCCAATTCCAAGAAGTTGCCCGTCTTCTTTTCACAGCTGTTGCCAGGGCAGGGATTTGCTATCTGCCTTCCAGCAGCTACAGGGTATGTATGGCTGAAAACCCTGGGTCCTTCTTCTCTGCCAACTTCGACAAAGTAAGTAGGTGGAACTCAGCTCCTTGCGTCCTTGAGAACTCTCGATCACCATGGTCCTCACTTCCGGGTTAATTTCTTCTTCTTTGTCCGCCGGTTCTAGATGATGGCCCTTAAAATGACGGCTTTGTTCCCTGATTGGCTCCAATGGGTTCTCTTTAACAAAATCATCTGGCTCAACTGATGTTATAATTTCCTCTTCCGGTGTGGTCGAAAAATGTCCGGTAGGCTGTGGAGGAATTTAAGTTGGTTCAGGTTAGTGTGTCTCATTTCGAACCTCTGAGAGAATGTTACTTTCTCCTTCATTTATCAGCCTCTAAAAATTGGCTGTGGCTCCTTGTAGTCCAAACGGTAAAACAGTAATTTCAAGAAGACCGTCTGGGGTGGGAAACGCATTTTTTCCTGAACTTCTTTTTTAGAGGTAACTGCCAATGCCTTTTTGTCAAATCTAAATGGGTGATGTATTTAGCCTCTCCTCACTTCTCAATGAGTTCTTTCTTGGTCACTGGGTGCTGGAGGCCTGCAGCCCCAGTGTCTCTTGAGGCATTGGCCCCACCACATTGCCGCACCATGCCTTGGGGGCATATCAGCTGTGCTCAGGCTCCTTTGGATGTCTGCAATTTCGTGGTCACTGGGAGTAGGAGGAGTGCAACCCCAGAGTCTCTTGCGGCATTGGTATCACTCCATGCTGCATGCAGCACGGCTTGATAGGCATATCAGCTGTGTGCGTGACACGCCTGACTCGCACCTGGGTTAGTGCCTGGGCAAAGACCTGGCTAAGAGCGGGCCCATCTGTGCATGTCAGATCAGACAGAGGCTGGGCTGGGCCATGTATCTATTCTCTATGTAAGGATCAAGGTATTGTTTCTTTTCTTCCTTGTATACTTTATTGATACCTTGCCTGATCTCTTATACCTTACAGCAAGGTGTAGCTCCCTGTTGGCCATCTTAGGTAAGCCGAGCAAGTGATTTGCTCCATTGGTCTGTTTTTTGATTCCTATATAAACCACTTTCGGGCGCTGACCATCAACCAATTAGTTAAGATAAGACTTTATGGCCTATTGTGAGGCTGTGCATATTCATCATTTTCTTCTGATATCCTAACTTTTACCTTAGGCATCCAAAAATTAGGTAAGTAGAAATTAACGACTTCAGCTACAGTGGGGGACACTGCTACTACTATAGATTCAATTTTAATTCGGGAAGCTAATGTAATCTCTATAGAGATAGCCCTGACCGAGAAGAGGCTTTCCCTGGAAGTGTATAAGACTAGCCAGGATTTGTTGTCATGAGACAATCATGACAATTATGAGGCAGAAAGCGCAATATCTTGTTCCGGCTCCTGAACGGTGCCAACATTACCTACTATGGCCACTAACCTCAAGGCGGACAGTTATTGGCAGATTCAGATGGGCCCCCCCATAAAAAGGAAGAAGACTAAAGAGAAAAGAATGACACAGTCCCAATTGCAGAACAAGTCTTCCTCAGCTGCTAAAACAGATACAGAGAATTCTTTAGACATGTTACTCCCCTGGCTGGAATCTTTGTTTAACTTGCTGATAGCCTACTTTTTGTCGTGACTGGAAGGCATTGAATTAAACCTGGAGTCTTTCTCTTTGCTCGCATCTGCGACCAACATTTATGACATTAAGCCTGCAGCTCTGGGGACCAGCTCTGCAGATGGCACATACATGCTGGATTGAATAGTACCAGTGCTCCTTGGTACATATAATGTAACTTAAATCGGGTGAATCATTTGAATAAGTATTTGACCCAGAGTGAGAGCCGAGGGTCTGGAAATATTCACGCCACTAATGAACCAGATACTATCATTCAGGAGGATCATGTGCCAGGAAGATCATCATTAAAGGGGACTCAAATTCATTCATTGATTATGAACACACGACCCCAATGCACGGAGTAGGACTTTTTTCTTCCTTAGAGCTGCACCCTGAATCAGCACCCTTGGTGGCAATTTGTCTAGGAGTTCCCCCAATCACCCAAATAACTCAAGAATATACATTGGATCTCATACACAAGGACACCCATTTGTGTGACAGAAATTAAGCAAATGGACAATTTGTTCCTCCCCACATTATTATGGCTACTAGTGTAGGTTGGGTGGGCCTTCGGTTGAGGAAAGATGTGGCAGGGGACTGTATAGTAGTCAATATAAGACACCCTGCACATGTTAAAGCTTTTGTTGAGACTATTTTTATGCGAGTCGCATAAACATCAATTAAGGTTGTCCCCTTCAAAACTTTTATCCAACTAACTTTGTCCATCGTGATTGCCCCAGAAACCCCATCCTAAGGCCAGCTAGTTTAGCCCAGGATGATTCTGGTACATTTGCATTTCCCTTAACCAATAGATTTGATCCCCTTTTAGACCATGATGGGCTAGATGGTAACAAATGACTACCATTTGCTAGAGTTGAGTTGCTTGATCCCAGGCCTTTCTGCCAGATAGGTAATACTTTCTCCCCCTTCTTAAACCAACTACTATTACTCCGGGTTCTTCTTGTATGAACATTTTGTCCTGGAATATAGATGGACTTGGGTCCAAAAGAGATGATGTATTATGGCAGATGTTAATCATTAGTTGTCATTTAATTGCTAAGCAGGAAACATAGTATACGACTGAGAATTATTATTGGACAATTTAACTGCATTTTTTAAATGCACAGCTCCATTTATATTGTGTAGATCTAAGGGAGGCCTCCTTTTACCGTTCTCACTCCAACTCACTCGTAACACCAGAATTATAGAGCGTCAATCAGCCCATCTGTTAGCAGAAGAGCAGTCATTAATGAATCCTCCTCCTCTGCTAGTATAACATTTTTATCATTATTATTGCAGAAATTCTGCAGTTGAACACTGAGTAGCACTGGAGAGGTTTCTCTAGCAATATATAAAGAGTAAACATTCCCTATAGGAGGCCTCAATTCAGGTGATTGTAACACACATCTTTGTCATTTGGGTTGTATTTCTGTGATGGGTTATGCGGATGCTCTACCTCTGGCTTCCCACTTAGAACATACGAAATCCAGACATCTTTTAGAACAGGTCTTTGCCGCAAACAATTTGCGTTGTCTAAAACAGATGGTAATGGATGTATCCATACCCACCTTCATTGGCAGGGGTTCCTCCAGTATTATTGATTTCATAATAATCTCTACACCATTAGCCTCTGCAGTTCACAAGCTGACTTTCTCTTGGTCCATGTGTAATAATCAATGTTGAGGGAAAAATAAGCTTTGATCCATTCAGCTTCCAGAAGATACGGTAATAATCAAGGGGAGAATGGACCACTTGTCCTTTGAAATCAGGGTTTTTATTGGATTAGAGCCACATAAAAAACCCCCATAAATCATACAGAGGCAAGTGGCGGTATATCTTGATTCTCAGCCTTGGTGTAACGTTACAGCATCAGCATAGGGTTCTTAGATTGTTTGCATGCTGTCTTCCACCCGGAGGTAGACCCACTGATTTTCCAGTAGTGACCAGAGATATAACAACAGTGAAAAATGTACATGTGCTCAGGAGCTGTGAATTACATTTCTCTACATCACTATTGCCCAAAAATCTATTCTTAAGAAGGTGATGTGAGAACGTAAAAAAAAATTAAGTGTGATAGTAGACCCAGTTACCAGTCCACCACACTATTGGGTCGACATGTTTCAGCCTTCTTGTAAATTCTAATGGCTTTCTTCAGGATCGAGGTTCTTAGGTGACTTATTGCAGCCCCTAATTATAGTGGTTAACTTACCACCAACATTGTTAATTCATAACTGTAGTATCTGGAATTATAAAAAGGAAAGATGAGATATAATCATATCTTAGTTCTTGCATAGGTACCCTATGTATCCAAGGTAATCAGTTTGTATCACTAATGAATTGATAAAGCTGTTGCATTTTATTATGCAAGTTAATCAAAATAACTTTTTGAATAAACCTTATTAGTCTCAGTTAGGATGGTGTGCTAGATAGCAGAGCTTATTTAAAAAGAGAGAATTTGACAGATTGTTGAGTGGTATATGCAAACGTGTATTGTTGTGCATTATCGAGTCTAGTTAACCTTAAATAGGGATTAATCTAGTAGGATAACTTACATTCAGTGCGTGGCGTGCATTAGGTACTTGCTGTAGTGTGCACCTTCTCGGGTTCAGCTCCATTAAGTAAAACTGAGTTTTGACCCCGAGGGCGGGCATACTAATGCAGAAACAAGTTTGTTGCGTTTATCACTAAGGTGTCTGTACAGACGGAAGTGTGAATATTGAGTGCAAGCAGTTTCTATTTTCAGTCATATATGTTTCATGCAGTTAACAAAGTATTAGTTGTGCAGAAAGAATCAACATTATGAGTTAGCGACAAATAGATGTTTATCTTTATCATATGCTATTACTTCATTCTTCAGGATGCCGCTGAGCGGTAAAGACCTTGTTCTTAAATCAGCAAGATTTGTAAATTCATAGATCTTACCTTAGTTGCTAACCACTGGGTGATGAAAGTCAACAGCTTACCGAAACCGACAAGTCACTGATTTATTCTAGCTCTGCGCGGCGTCCCAGTAGACGCAAGGCCGAGTGGATGGCCCATTAACATAGAGATGTCTATGGACAGGGTAGTAGGACTAAAGCACCCATGTTGGTTGGCAGCTTTTTGGTTGGCATTTCGCAAGATTAGACTATTTAAACAATGTGACCGCTCTAACGGTCTAAATGAGAGCTTGTGTACGAAGAACAAATTGTTTCCTCAAAGGTCACCACATAATTACAAGGATGATATTAAATTCATTTATTGATGTCTATTGCAGGGAGTAACCTAATATTTTAGTTAAACACATGTTGATAACCAGGTGTATATTTTCTGGAACTGATTCTGTGTCGACTTGTCATAATACTTTGTTTGATTACGCGCTGTATTTTTCAGTTAATAACGTGTTGATGACAGGGTATATATTCTCATGGAGCTAATGCTGTGTCAGCTTGTCATAACACTTTGTTTGATTGCGTGCTCTGCTGGATGCAGCTAGTAGTGGCCAAGAGACTTGCTCATGGTTTTTACAGAGTGTGCCACAGGATCGTGTTGTTCAGTCCCTCAATGTTAGTCAGTAAACCCAACGTTGTTCCTTCTTAAAAAGGACACGTTCTGCATTATGGGTCTTGGAGTACAGAGTCTCCAGGACTATCCATGCCACCCTCCCCCGCCACAGTAATATGGCGGTGGGAATTGGGTGGCGGACAGAGTCGGATCACAATGGGACCTCAGCTCTATTCAAGGACTCATCTTTGCTTCTTAATAAAACGTGTGGATTGCTCCATACACTGGGGGATCTAAAACACCTTTAGTTCCTTGAAAGACATATAAACCCCCAGACCCCCCTAAAGATGGAATATATACTTTTTTGGTCCTGAAGAAGGTGATAATAATTTGGTTTCACCAAAACGCACGTAGGCCAGTGACACGCATCTGAGATCCCCACCCAAGAATCAAGGCAAGGAAAGAACTATCTATAATCAAAGTGATGGACTTGTGTTTGTGTTTAAATTGTGGAACTTACTGACATGACAAACAGAACTAGCAGTAGGACTCTTGCTCAGATGTGTTTATAGTGTGAATTTGTTTGTGTGGTGTGATAGTTGGTATGTATGAGAGAAATGAAAGGTTAGAATGGAAGAATGATGGAGTAATCTTTTGGGAATTACCAAAATACAAA
This sequence comes from Lissotriton vulgaris, assembly GCF_964263255.1. Taxonomy (NCBI): domain Eukaryota; kingdom Metazoa; phylum Chordata; class Amphibia; order Caudata; family Salamandridae; genus Lissotriton; species Lissotriton vulgaris. The sequence goes on along the minus strand of NC_141696.1, from coordinate 453,716,319 downwards.
TCACTGGTTAGAAAAGTTAAGGAATGCCTTTTCTAATTTAAAAAAAATGTGAATTTTTAATGTAATTTGTTTGCTAATATAAATCCAAAAAAAGTGTGAAAATATAAAAAATTAATATATAAAAATATTTTTGATAAATAACCATAACTTAAAAGAAAGTTAATTTCTGTGTTTCTATGATGCAAGGTACATATTTTGATTAGAGTCACTACCATTTGAGAAATCAGACAGGCCTGATAAGAGGCTGTTCTCTATGGGTATCCATACCCACCTTCAAATTCAGGGGTTACTCAAGTATTATTGATTTCATAATGATATCTGCACCATTAGCCTCCGCAGTTCACAAGCTGACTGACTCTTGGTCCAGCCATAGCGATCACAACCCTCTAATGCTTGAATTGATTCACAGCATTGAAAAATATGGAGGGCAGGGAAGTAGTATTTCAAACTCTGTTAGTAGCTCAATATACCAAGCATGCAGGCTAAAATGAGCAAACAAAGAATTTTTTGGACAGCCGGTATGCAGAGTGTGCAGATGAGATCCTGCTTTATTTGGATTTTGAAACACAGGATAGAGCTTTTAAAGATGCGTTTGATAAATTAACAAAGCATATATCTAATAGCTTAACTATTAACAGCAGGTCCAAAGGTGCTAAGGAGATAAGGTGGCTCGACGGTACATGTTCTAGGGCTTGCAGGAATTTAATCCTTGCCCTTAAGCAATGCCAAAAGGAGGATTTGGTGGTTAGGACCTGCAGGAGGGCCTACAAATGTGCAATCCAACAGAGGAAAAAGGCCATTCGGGCCCAGGCATTAGAGGCCTTTGATCAGGTAAGCGCGCTGACAGTCATTTAAAGTTCAGGGGAGCGGTCAATAGTTCTTTTTTTTCAGATACATTAAACCCGAGAATAGTTGGCACTTTAGAATCCGAAAGATGTATTTTTCCTTTTGAAGGGATGTATAGTGGTGATGATGCAAGAGGGTCTGACGTATAGTGGGATTTTGCACAAATACTGTCCCATTGCATTTTAATATTTAAGATGTACACAAAGCTATCTTGGCCACAGACGGGGGAATGCGCTGGGTCTGAATGGGGTCCTGGCAGATCTGTATAGAGCAGACCCCATGACCTGGGCCAGGACAATGACATGAGTATTTATTGCAGCCTGTTCTTTTGACCCGCCTACTTCCTGGTCAATGGGTATTAGTATACCTATTTTTAAAAAGGGTTTGAGGAACAATATAGTGCACTATTGACCAATTTTGCTCTTAGTGCGAGCTGAAAAAATGATGAGGAAAGTGGTCCTGGTACGGATAACCTTCTGGCTAGATAAGTTCAAGATCATGTAAGAGCTACAGTACAGTTTTAGACAGGGAAAAGGGATGCTAGATCAGTGCATTATCCTATATTTGGTGGTGTGGAAATACACGATAGCCAAGAAGTGATCCTTGCATATTTATTTATGGATCTAACATCGGCATTCAACCGTTTTAATAGATCCAAGTTATGGTTGATTCTTCTGAAACTGGGTCTGGAGATAGACCTACTGACTTTTTTATATTTTGCCCACATCGACACAAGGCCACAGTGAGATATAATGAGGATGGTTCTGTGTCAGCATCATAGGATGTCAAGAGAGGATTCAGGCAGGGGTGTTTTCTTGCTCTACTGATGCTCATGCTGAATATCAACAAGCTAGGGGACGTTCTCTCGGCAACTAGTAAAGAAATACCGAAAACTGACTCCAAACCTATTCCCCTACTTCCGTATGTAGATGATGCAGTTTTGTTTGCGAAGACAGGTGTAGGTCTTCAACAAATTTTTGAAGTTTTTATAGATTTCATGGACTCGCTCAACCTTGCAACCAATTTTTCTAAATCTCATAACATGCACTAAGAGTACTGTAGGTGGAAGGTCTACTGCAGGGGGTAGAATTAACTAAAGTTTCAGCCTGTTCTTATTTAGGTGTGCTGTTTGAGGAGAATGAATCTTGGGTTGTACAAAGAGCACACAAGAAGAACGTCTTGACAAGGGCAGTAGTGTCTACCATGGACTTTGCAAAAAGACTCGGGGAAAAAGCCTGCACCTGCAATCATAAAGGTGTTTCAGAAAAAAGTATTCCTATTGCCACCTATGGCTGTGATGTGTGTGGGTATGAGAAAAGGAAAGACTTTCAGGTAGTGGAAAGTACATTTTAGTGTAGGCTCCTTGCTGTCCCAGTGCACCCCAGCCTTTATACTGCATGAAGAGCTTGGCTCAGGATACATTTCTGATCACATTGCAGTTGTGCCTTTAGTGAGCTAGTTTAGAATTTTTACTTTTCCAATTTCCACTCTGAATCATCTTTTTATAGGGGACTGTATGGCTCTCGAGGGGGCTATCCGTATCTCATGGTTCACCTATATATCATAGCAGAAGAGATAGCTTGGCTGTTCGGATTTGTACACTAACCCTAGACCTTTAAGACCAACTGAAATCTGGAACACTAAGCATCTGCTTCTGCACCGGTGTCAGGGGGACAGGGAGGGCAAGGGAGGGCAGAAAAACTGCTAAGCCCACTGTGAGAAATTACTTCACAATTAGTAAAAGCTCACAGGTGCACCCCTACTTGTCTCTTGTCAATAATGCTCATTACCACATTTTGATAAGATTCAGATTGAATATTATTCACTGGTACGTTGCCTTTCCAAAAGGCTTTGTGAAGCATGAGGATTCAATGCCTTGTCCATTTGACAACGTTTCTGATCAGGACACTTTGCACTTACCCTTTTTCTGTGAATTTTATCTCTCTTTCTGGAAAAAATATATTCTCCGCTCTTGAGAAAAGGTCATTTTGTTCAAGTAAGGCGAGCATTTTTATATATAAAGTTTTTCTTCCCCCATGGACCCATCGTCTTACGTGGGGTTGCAAGTTTTTTATCAAGAGCTACATGAATTAGGAGAAAGATGCTTTCGGTCTAGCTGGTTTTTTCCACTTTATTTGATACATTTTATAAGCTAAATTGTCATTGTATTTGCTTTTAATAATGAGTCATATTGTTTTTTTGTAAACATGGTTTCTGGAAAATATAAATGGCCAAATCGTACCCTCTATGTTTCTGTAGTCCTTTTACACTGTGTTTTTATAACTGAGTTTTGTTTTTATTTTGTACTTTTATGGTTTCTATTGGCCGGATACAGAGTTCTAAGGTTTTATTGTTCTCCAATTATTTTCTCCAGAATTTCACACAGGTTTTAACCAAAGTTAGGAAAGTCCAATTGTCTCAATGTCTTTTATGTCCTTTCTTTCCTTTAGGGTCAGTCCTGGTGACACCTCCAGCCCACATCCAAGATTCTATCCGAACAACAAAGAAACCCAAGGGTAAGTCCCGTCTCCTTTACCCTACTGAATAAAGATAGACTAATCACCAAGCAATAAGTCACCTGTCATCCTGTACTTTCTTGACAAATAAAACAAAGAAGGGGGGTGGTTTTGCGCTTCATTAAAACAAGTACTAATTTGATAAGTCAGGAAAAAAGAATTAAAGAAAGTAGAATATCTCTTAGGTACAAAAAAACTGCTTCCCTTACAAACATGAAATGTTTTTGGTGAGGGAAGAAGAGAAAGAGGGAAAAAAGAGTTTTAAAATGTGAGGAACTGGGGAAAGGTTAGGTTCTTCTGCCCTTCCTACTTCCCCAAATCCAGCGCATACCTGGCAAAGACACATTTCTCTGGAAACGTCGTGGGGCATCTAGTCATTTGGCAGGCTTTGCCCTAGTCTTCCACTCTGTGTGTAAGTCAGGGACGCCAATTCCAAGAAGTCTTCTTTTCACAGCTGTTACCAGGGTTGGGATTTGATATCTGGCTTCCAGCAGCTACAGGGTATGTATGGCTGAAAACCCTTGGTCCTTCTTCTTTACCAACTTCGAGAAAGTAAGTCGGTGGGTCTAAGCTCCTTGCTTCCTCGGGAATTCTCGATCACCATGGTCCTCACTTCCGGATCCATTTCTTCTTCTTTTTCCGCTGGTTCTAGATGATGGTCCTTAAAATGACTGCTTTTTCCCTGATTGGCTCCAATGGGTTCTCTTTACCGAAATTATCCGCTTCAACTGATATTATCATTTCCTCTTCCGGTGTGGTCCAAAAATTTGCAGGTAGGCTGTGGAGGAATTTAAGTGGGTTCAGGTAAGTGTGTCCCATTTCGAACCTCCCAGAGAATGTTACTTTCTACTTCATTTACCAGCCTTTAAAAATTGGCTTGGGCTCCTTGTAGCCCAAACGGTAAAACAGTAATTTCAAGAAGACCGTCTGGGGTAGGAAACGCATTCTTTCCTGAACTTCATTTTTAGAGGTAACTGCCAATGCCTTTTTGTCAAATCTAAATGGGTGATGTATTTAGCCTTTCCTCTCTTCTCAAGGAGTTCTTTCCTGGTCACTGTGGGCTGGAGGCCTGCAGCCCCAGTGTCTCTTGTGGCATTGGCCCCACACCACACTGCGGCCCCATGCCTTGAGGGGCATATCAGCTGTGCTCAGGCTCCTTTGGATGTCTGTAATTTCCTGGTCACTGGGAGTAGGAGGAGTGCAACCCCCAGAGTCTCTTGCGGCATTGGTGTCACATCATGCTGCACACAACACGGCTTGATAGGCATATCAGCTGTGTGCGTGACACTCCTGGCTCGTACCAGGTTAGTCCCTGGGCAAAGACCTGGCCAAGAGCGGGCCCATCTGTGCCTGTCAGATGAAACAGAGGCTGGGCTGGGTCATGTCTCTATTCTTTATGTAAGGATCAAGGTATTGTTTCTTTTCTTCCTCATATACTTTATGGATACCTGGCCTGATCTCTTATACCTTGCAGCAAGGTGTAGCTCCCTGTTGGCCATCTTAGGTAAGCCGAGCAAGTGATATGCCTCCATTGGTCTGTTTTTTCATTCCTATATGAACCACTTTCGGGGGCAGACCATCTACCATTTAGTTAACGTAAGACTCTATGGCCTATTGTGAGGCTGTATATATTCATCATTTTCTTTTGATATCCTAACTTTTACCATAGGCATCCACAAATTAGGCAAGTAGAAATTAGCTGCCTCAGCTACTGTAGGGGACACTGCTACTACTATAGACTCCATTTTAATTAGGGCAGCTAATGTAATCTCTAAAGAGATAGCCCTGACCGAGAAGAGTCTTACCCTGGAAGTGGATAAGACTAGCCAGGATTTGTTGTCATGAGACAATCATGATAATAATGAGGCAGAAAGCACAATATCTTGTTCCGGCTCCTAGACGGTGCCAACATTACCTACTATGGCCACTAACCTAAAGGCGGACAGTTAATGGCAGATTCAGATGGGAAGAAGACTAAAGAGATAAGAATGACACGGTCCCATTTGCAGAACAGTCTTCCTCAACTGTCAAAACAGATATGGAGAATTCTTTAGACATCTTACTCCCCAGGCAGGAATCTTTGTTTTACGTGCTGACAGCCTTCATTTTGTCATTGCTGGAAGGCATTGAATTAAACCTGGAGTCTTTCTCTTTGCTTGCATCTGGGACTCACATTTACAACATTAAGCCTGCACCTGTGGGGACCAGCTCTGCAGATGGCACATACATGCTGGATTGAATAGTACCGGTGCTCCTAGGTACATATATTGTAACTTAAATCGGGTGAATCATTTGGATAAGTATTTGACCCAGAGTGAGAGTCAAAGGTCTAGAAATATTCACGCCACTAATGAACCAGATACTATCATTCAGGAGGATCATGTGCCAGGAAGATCATCATTAAAGGGGACTCAAATTCATTCATCTATATACACACACACTGCCAATGTCCAGAGTAGGACTTTTTTCTTCCTTAGAGCTGCCCCCTGAATCAGCACCCTTGGTGGCAATTTGACTAGGAGTTCCCCCAATCAGCCAAATAACTCAAGAATCTACATTGGACCTCATACACAAGGACACCCATTTGTGCGACAGAAATTAAGCAAATGGACAATTTTTTTCTCCCCACATTATTATGGCTACTAGAGTAGGTTGGGTGGGCCTTCGGTTGAGGAAAGATGTGTCAGGGGACAGTGTAGTAGTCAATATAAGACATCCTACATAAGTTAAAGCTCTTGTCGAGACTATTTTTATGCAAGTCTCATAAACATCAATTAAGGTTGTCCCCTTCAATACTTTTATCCAACTAACTTTGTCCATCATGATTGCCCCAGAAACCCCATCCTAAGGCCAGCTATGGTAGCCCAGGATGATACTGGTACATTTGCACTACCCTTAACCAATAGATTTGATCCCCTTTTAGACCACAATGGGCTAGATGGTAACAAATGACTACCATTTGCTAGAGTTGAGTTGCTGGATCCCAGGCCTGAGTGCCAGATAGGTAATACTTTCTCCGGTCTTCTTAAAACAACTACCGTTACTCCAGGTTCTTCTTGTATGATGATTTTGTCCTGGAATATAGATGGACTTAGGTCCAAAAGGGATGATGTATTATGGTAGATGGTAATCGTTTGTTGTCATCTAATTGCTATGCAGGAAACATAGGATACGACTGAGAATTATTATTGGACAGTTTAACTGCATTTTTTAAACGCACAACTCCGTTTATACTGTGTAATCTAAGGCAGGCCTCCTTTTACCGGTCTCACTCCAACTCACTTGTAACACCAGAATTGTAGAGCGTCAATCAGCCCATCTGTTAGCAGAAGAGCTGTCATGAATTAATCCTACTCCTCTGCTAGTATAACATTTTTCTAATCATTATTGCAGATATTCTGCCATTGAACACTGATTAGCACTGGAGACGTTTCTCTAACAATATATAAAGAGGAAACATTCCCTATAGGAGGCCTCAATTTAGGTGATTTTTACACACCTTTTGTCATTTGGTTTGTATTTCTGTGATGGGTTATGTGGATGCCCTACCTCTGGCTTCCCACTTTGAACATGCGAAATCCGGCCATCTTTTAGTACAGGTCTTTGCCGCAAACAATTTGCTTTGTCTAGAGCAGATGGTAATGGATATATCCATACCCACCTTCATAGGCCAGGGGTTCCTCCAGTAATATTGATTTCATAATAATCTCTGTACCATTAGCCTCCGCAGTTCACAAGCTGACTGTCTCTTGGTCCATGTGTAATAATCAATGTTGAGGGAAAAAGAAGCTATGATCCATTCAGCTTCCAGAGGTTACAATAATAATCAGGGGGAGAATGGACCACTTGTCCTTTGAAATCAGGGTCTTTGTTGGATTAGAGCCACAAAAAAAAACCCTCATAAAATGTACAGAGGCCATTGGCGGTTTATCTTGATTCTCAGCCTTGGTGTAACATTACAGCATCATCATAGGGTTCTTAGATTGTCTGCATGCTGTCCCCCACCCAGAGGTAGACCCACTGATTTTCGAGTAGTGTTCAGAGATATAAGAACAGTGAAAAAGGTAAATGTGCTCAGGTGCTGTGTATTGAAATTCTCTACATCCCTATTGCGCAAAAATCTATTCTTAAGAAGGTGATGTGAGAAAGTAAAAACAAATTAAGTGCAATAGTAGACCCAGTGATCAGTCCACCGCACTATTGGGTCGACATGTTTCAGCCTTCTTGAAATTCTAACGGCTTTCTTCAGGACCGAGGTTCTTAGGTGACGTATTGCAGCTGATAATTATAGTGTTTAACTTACCACCAACATTGTTAATTCAGAACCGTAGTATCTGGAATTACAAAAAAGAAAGATAAGATATAATGATATCTTAGTTCTTGCATAGGTACCCTATATATCCAAGGTAATCAGTTTGTACCACTAATGAATTGATAATGCTGTTGCATTTTATTATGCATGTTAATCAAAATAACTTTTTTAATACACCTTATTAGTTTCAGTTAGGACGGTATGCTAGATAGCAGAGCTTATTTAAAATGAGAGAATATGACAGATTGTTTAGTGGTATATGCAAACGTGTATTGTTGTGCATTATCGAGTCTAGTTAACCTTAAAGAGAGATTAATCTAGTAGGATAATTTACATTCAGCATGTGGCGTGCATTAGTTACTTGCTGTAGTGTGCGCCTTCTCGGGTTCAGCTCCATTAAGTAAAACTGAGTTTTGACCCAGAGGGCGGCCATACTATTGCAGAAACAAGTTTGTTGCGCTCAACACTTCTGTACGTACGGACGGAAGTGTGATTATCGAGTGCAAGCAGTTTCTATTTTCAGTCATATAGGTTTCATGCAGTTAACAAAGTATTAGTTGTGCAGAAAGAATGTACATTATGAGTTAGCGATGACAAATAGATGTTTATCTTTATCATATGCTATTACTTCTTTCTTCAGGATGCCGCAGAGCTGTAAAGACCTTGCTCTGAAATAAGCAAGATTTGTAAATTCATAGATCTTACCTTAGTTGCTTTCCACTGGGTGATTTAAGTCAACAGCTTACCGAATCTGACAAGTCACTGATTTGTTCTAGGTCTGCGCGGAGTCCCGATAGACGAGGGGAGGAGTAGATGGTACATTTACATAGAGATGTCTACGGACAGGGTAGTAGGACATAAGCGCCCATGTTGGTTGGAAGCTTTTTGGTTGGCATTTTTAATGATTAGTCTATTTAAAGCAATGTGACCGCTCGAACGGTCTAAATGAGAGCTTGTGTATAAAGAACACATTGATTCCTCAAAGGTCACTACATAATTACAAGGATGATATTAAATTCATTCATTGATGTATATTGAAGGGAGTAACCTAATATTTCAGTTAAACACATGTTGATAACCAGGTGTATATTTTCTGGAACTGATTCTGTGTCGACTTGTCATAATACTTTGCTTGATTACTCGCTACATTTTTCACTTAATAATGTGTTGAAGACAGGGTATATATTCTCATGGAGCTAATTCTGTGTCAGCTTGTCATAACACTTCGTTTGATTGCGTGCTGGATGCAGCTAGTAGTGGCCAAGAGAATTGCTCATTGTTTTACAGGGTGTGCCATGGGATCGTGTCGTTCAGTCCCTCGATGTCAGTCTTCAAACAGTGAACCCAACGTTGTTCCATCTCAAAAAGGACACGTTCTGCATTATGGGTCTTGTTGTACAGAGTCTCCAGGACTACCCATGCTGCGGTCCCCCCGCCATAGTAATATGGCAGGGGTAATTGGGTGGCGGACGGAGTCGGATCACAGGCGGATCGCTACCGCCATGCAGTTGGTGGCGATCAGCCCGTGATCCAAATGGGTCCCCAAATCTATTCAATGACTCATCTTTGCTTATTAAAAAATCGCGTGGATTGTTCCATACCCTGGAGAATCTAAAACACCTTTAGTTCCTTGAAAGACATATAAACTCCCAGACCACCCTAAAGATGGAATATGTACTTTTTTGGTCCTGAAGAAGGTGATAATATTTTGGTTTCACCAAAAACGTACGTAGGCCAGTGACACGCATCTGAGAGCCCCACCAAAGAATCAACTCAAGAAAGGAACTATCTATAATCAAAGTGATGGACTTGTGTTTGTGTTTAAATTGTGGAACTTACTGACATGACAAGCAGAATTAGTGAGTAGGACTCTTGCTCAGATGTGTTTTTATTGTGAATTTGTTTGTGTGGTATGATAGTTGGTTGATAGTCAAGGATTGCCTTTTTCTAATTGAAAAAATAATGTGAATTTGTTTTATGTAATTTGTTTGCTAATATGAATCCAAAAAAAGTATGAAAATATAAAAAATTAATATATAGAAATATTGTTGATAAATGAACATAACCTAGAAGAAAGTTAATTTCTGTGTTTCTATGATGCCAGGTAAATATTTTGATTGGATTCACTACCCTTTGAGAAATCAGACAGGCTTGATAAGAGGCTGTTCTCTTTGTGTATCCATACCCACCTTCATAGGCAGGGGTTACACCAGTATTTTTGATTTCATAATGATGTCTGCACCATTAGCCTCCGCAGTTCACAAGCTGACTGACTCTTGGTCCAGCCATAGCGATATGAATCCTCTAATGCTTGAATTGATTCACAGCATTGAAAAATATGCCGGGCAATGAACTAGTATTTCAAACTCTGTTAGTAGCTCTATATACCAAGTATGCAGGCTAAAATGAGCAACCAAAGATTTTTTTTGACAGCCGGTATGCAGAGTGTACAGATGAGATCCTGCTTTATTTGGATACTAGCAGCCCGTCCCGACGTTGTCCGGGTATGAATTGCTGCCGGCCAATAGTATATTGTTTTGTGGGATTTCATTTTGATAGCATTTCTTATCTGTGACAGGCCTGTGAAACGCTCCGATTCACAGTGCACTGCTGATGCACTTAAGAGTGCGCGTTCAGTAGTGTGTGAACTCGAGTTTCCCTACTTTATTTTTCCTAGCAATATCATATAGCGTGAACTCGACAACATGGCATGAGCACAATTTACATTACAGAAGAACACATTCATTTGCGATAGGCACGGCGATTTGCCTGGAATCACAGGATGTTGAGCTGATGCAAAGATTCGAACGTAGCTCCCCAGCTCTAAAGTTCGCAATTCTAGAACTTATGGCGGGAGGTGTGTCTATAAGTGTATGTCGGTGCTGGCTATCAATGAGAGAGACCTGTGCATTTTTCAAATGGGTGGTGAAAAAATATAAGTATGTTGCTGGAGATATGGGCCGCCGTGCCACCAATGTACTTACCGGGGAGGGTAAACACCCATTATTCCGCAACTTTCTTTCCCCATACCATCACTCCGCATACTTTCATTACAAAACTACCATGACTCCGCAATGCCTTTATAACACATGGCATTACATTTTATATGCTTTTACCACACATACATTTACAACGAAATTTGTTGTAAATGCATGAATGGTAAAAGCACGTTTTTTAAAAATGTTTGGATAAGGTAAGTATGGGTATAGGGGTATATGTTTTGGGGTACTGAGGTATACGTTTTCGGGTGTTTGGGTATTTTAAGGGTTCAGATATTGTTTTGGGTTATGGGGTACAAGGGTAGTTTTAGGGTTTAGGGATAGGTATTGGTTTTGGGGTACAGGTGTATTTTTAGGGTTCAGGGCTAGGTTAGGGTTTTGGGGTATAGGGGTATTTTTAGGGGTCAGAGGTAGGTTTGGGTTTTAAGGTACAGGTGTATTTTAAGGGTTCAGGGCTAAGTTTGGGTTTTGGGGTACAGGGGTATTTTTAGGGTTCAGGGATGCGTTTGGGTTTTGGGGTACAGGGGTATTTTAGGGTTATGGGGTAGGTTTGGGTTTTGGGGTACAGGGTTATTTTTAGGGTTTAGGGCTAGGTTTGGGTTTTGGGTACAGGGGTATATTTAGGGTTCAGGGGTAGGTTTGAGTTTTGGGGTACAGGGGTATTTTAAGGGTTCAGGGGTAGGTTTGGGTTTTGGGGTACAGTGGTATTTTTAGGGTTCAGGGCTAGGTTTGGGCTTTGGGGTACAGGGGTATTTTTAGAGTTCAGGGGTATGTTTGGGTTTTGAGGTACAGGGGCATTTATAGGGTTCAGGGATAGGTTTGGGTTTTGGGGTACAGGGTATATTTATAGGGTTAAGATGGGTTAGTGTTTTAAGGAGTAAGGGTGGGTATGATTATGGGGTGCAGGGGTACTTAAAGGGAGCTGGGTGGGATTAGCACACGATATGAGACATGGCATGAAGGGCGGAACGTACCACACGCCCCCAGAATCTGTCACGCCCCCAGCACACACCCACAGCACAACGCAGGCACGCCTACAAGGGATTACTTTGCTGGCACGTTTCTTTTACCTTTTAAATGTATATGGTGGGCGTCTGCATAGCCTATGTCCTTCTGCTGCAACTGCCCTTTTCAACGCTGTATTGGGTGTTGTGATTGGTGCTGTGGTTCCTGACATTACCCGCCTCAAAGGTTTGGGCTCTCTCTTTAATATATTAGTATGGATGGAAACACAGGATAGAGCTTTTAAAGATGATTTTGCTAAACTAACAAAGCATATATCTAATAGCTTAACTATTAACAGCAGGTCCAAAGGTGCTAAGGAGATAAGGAGGCTCGACGGTACATGTTCTAGGGCTTGCAGGAATTTAATCCATGCCCTTAAGCAATGCCAAAGGGAAGATTCAGTGGTTAGGACCTGCAGGAGGGCCTACAAATATGCAATCCAACAGAGGAAGAAGGCCATTATAGCCCAGACATTAGAGGCCTTTGATCAAGTAAACGTGCTGACAGTCATATAAAGTTCAGGGGAGCAGTCAATAGTTCTTTTTTTTCAGATACAGTAAACCTGAGAATAGTTGGCACTATAGCAGGTGAAAGATGTTTTTTCCATTTTGAAGGGATGCATAGTGGTGATGATGCAAGAGGGTCTGACGTATAGTGGGACTTTGCACAAATACTATCCCATTGCATTTTTATATTTAAGAGGTACCCAAAGCTATCTTGGCCAGAGACGGGGAATGCGCTGGGTCCAAATGGGGTCCTGGCAGATCTGTATAGAGCCGACCCCATGACCTGGGTCAGGACACTGACAAAAGTATTTATTGTGGCCTGTTCTTGTGACCCCCTTACTTCCTGGTCAATGGGTATTAATATACCTATTTTTAAAAAGGGATTGAGGAACAATATAGTGCACTATTGACCAATTTCGCTCTCGGTGCGGCTGAAAAAATTATGCGAAAGTGGTCCTGGTACGGATAACCTTCTGGCTAGATAAGTTTAAGATCTAGTAAGACCTACAGTACAGTTTTTGACAGAGCAAAGGGATGCTAAATCAGTGCATTATTCTATATTTGGTGGTGTTGAAATACACAATAACCAAGAAGTGATCCTTGCATATGTATTTATGGATCTAACATCGGCATTCAACCATTTTAATAGATCCAAGTTATGGTTGATTCTTCTGAAACTGGGTCTGGAGATAGACCTACTGATTTTTTATATTTTGCCCATAGCAACACAAAGGCCACAGTGAGATATAATGAGGATGGTTTTGTGTCAGCATCCTAGGATGTCAAGAGAGGAGTCAGGCAGGGGTATATTCTTGCTCTACTGATGCTCACACTGAATATCAACAAGCTAGGGGACATTCTCTCAGCAACTAGTAAAGACATCTCGACAAATGGCTCCAAACCTATTCCCCTACTTCCGTATATAGATGATGCAGTGTTGTTTGAGAGGACAGGTGTAGGTCTTCAACAACTTTTTTGACGATTTTATAGATTTTATGGACTCGCTCAATCTTGCAACCAATTTTTCTACATCTCATAACATGACAATCCGCACTAAGAAGACTGTAGGTGGAAGGTCTTCTGCAGGGGGAAAAATTAACTAAAGTTGCAACCTATTCCTTTTTAGTGTGCTGTTTGAGGAGAATGAATCTTGGGTTGCTCAAAGAGCACACAAGAAGAACGTCTTGACAAGGGCAGTGGTGTCTACCATGGACTTTGCAAAAAGACTCGGGAAAAAGCCTGCACCTGCAATCATAAAGGTGTATATAGAAAAATGTATCCCTATGGCCAACTATGGCTGTGATGTGTGTGGGTGTAAGAAAAGGAAAGACTTTCAGGTAGTGGAAAGTACATTTTGGTGTAGGCTCCTTGCTGTCCCAGTGTAACCCAGCCTTTACTCTGCATGTAGAGCTTTGCTCGGGATACATTTCTGATCACATTGCCGTTGTGCCTTTAGTGAGCTAGTTTAGAATTTCTACATTTCCAATTTCCACTCTGAATCATCTTTTTATAGCGGACTTTATGGCTCTCAAGGGGGCTATGCGTATCCCATGCTTAAGGTATATATCAGAGCAGATGAGATAGCTAGGCTGTTCAGATTTTTACACTAACCCTAGACCTTGAAGACCACTGACATCTGGAACACTAAGCCTCTGTTTCTGCACCCGTGGCAGGGAGACAGGGATGGCAAATAAACTGCGAAGTCCACTGTGAGAAAATACTTCACAATTAGTCCAAGCTCACAGGTGCACCCCTGCTTGTATCTTGTCAATAATGCTCATAACTGCTTTTTGATAAGAATCAGATTGAATCTCATTCACTGGTTAGTTGCCTTTCCAAAAGGCTTTGTGAAGCATGATGATTCAATGCCAATTCCATTTGACAACGTTTCTGATCAGGACGCTTTGCACTTAACCTTTTTCTGTGAATTATATCTCTCTTTCTGGAAAAAATATATTCCTCCGCTCTTGAGAACAGGTCATTTTGCTCAAGTAAGGCCAGCATTTTTATACCTATAAAATTTGTCTTAACCCATGGATCCATCGTCTTTCCTGGGGTTGCAAGTTTTTTCTCATGAGCTACAAGAATTAGGAGAAATATGCTTGCTGTCTAGCTGGACTTGCACTTTATCTGATACATTTTATAAGCTAAATTGTCATTGTATTTGCTTTTAATAATGAGTCATATTGTTTTTTGTAAATATAAATGGCCAATTTGTACCCTCTATGTATCAGTAGTCCTTTTACACTGTGTTATTATAACTGCCTTTTGTTTTTATTTTGTGCTTTTATGGCATCTATTGGCCGAATACAGAGTTCTAAGGTTTTATTGTCACCCAATTATTTTCTCTAGAATTTCACACAGGTTTTAACTAAAGTTAGGAAAGTGCAATTGTCTTAATGTCTGTTATGTCCTTTCTTTCCTTTAGGGCCAGTCTCAGTGACACCTCCAGCCCGCATCCAAGATTCTCTCCGAACAACAAAGAAACCCAAGGGTAAGTGACGTCTCCTTTACCCTATTGAATAAGGATAGGAAGTCAGGAAAAAGAATTAAAGAAAGAAGAGTCCCTTGTAGGTACAAAAAAACTGCTTCCCTCAAAAACATGACATGTTTTTGGTGCAAGAAGAAGAGAAAGAGGGAATAAAGAATTTGAAAATGTGAGGAACTTGTGAAAGGTTAGGTTCTTCTGCCCTCCAGTGTTCCCCAAATCCAGCGCATACCTGTCCAAGACATATTTCGCCGGAAACAACGTGGGACAACTTGTCATTTGGCAGGCTTTGCCCTAGACTTCCACTCTGTGTGTAACTCAGGGACGCCAATTCCAAGAAGTTGCCCGTCTTCTTTTCACTGCTGTTACCAGGGCTGGGATTTGCTATCTGCCGTCCAGCAGCTACAGGGTATGTATGGCTGAAAACCCTGGGTTCTTCTTCTCTGCCAACTTCGACAAAGTAAGTAGGTGGGTCTCAGCTCCTTGCGTCCTTGGGAACTCTCGATCACCATGGTCCTCACTTTCGGATTCATTTCTTCTTCTTTGTCCGCCGGTTCTAGATGATAGCCCTTAAAATGACCGCTTTGTTCCCTGATTGGCTCCAATGGGTTCTCTTTACCGAAATCATCTGGCTCAACTGATGTTATAATTTCCTCTTCCGGTGTGGTCGAAAAATGTCCGGTAGGCTGTGGAGGAATTTAAGTGGGTTCAGGTAAGTATGTCTCATTTCGAACCTCTGAGAGAATGTTACTTTCTCCTTCATTTATCAGCCTCTAAAAATTGGCTGGGGCTCCTTTTAGTCCAAACGGTAAAACAGTAATTTCAAGAAGACCGTCTGGGGTGGGAAACGTGTTTTTTCCTGAACTTCTTTTTTAGAGGTAACTGCCAATGCCATTTTGTCAAATCTAAATGTGTGATGTATTTAGCCTCTCCTCACTTCTCACTTGGTCACTGGGTGCTGGAGGCCTGCAACACCAGTGTCTCTTCTGGCATTGGCCCCACACCACACTGCCGCACCATGCCTTGAGGGGCATATCAGCTGTGCTCAGGCTCCTTTGGATGTCTGTAATTTCCTGGTCACTAGGAGTAGTAGGATTGAAACCCCCAGAGTCTCTTGCGGCATTGGTGTCACCCCATGCTGTACGCAACATGGCTTGATAGTGATCCAGCGCTCCTACTAAAATTCTGCCTAAATGATGTCACTATCTATCACCAAACTTACCAATCAATACCAAGCCCATAGAAATAATAGAGCAGCTGAATCATGAGGCAAATGGATCTGATATGTTGTTATTTAAACTATCTATAATAAACATGACCAGCTTGTCATTTTAAAAAGTTTCTTAATATCTCAAATTGCATAACTTTATTAGCTCTTTTTTAAAATCAAACATTTAATTTTATTAAATCAGTTTAATTCATTAATCATTGGTTCAATGATCCAGAAGTTCAACATTGCATAAAATGATGAATTGAAGAAAACATTAACCCTATTCCCTAAGTTAGCTTTCTGACCTGCAAAGGAAAATAAAATCAATAAACAGTTGAATGCTTACAATCCAATGGGAAATCGGACAGCACTTCACCCTCAGGAAACAGTCAGCCCCGTTCCCTTCAAGAGGCTCAATTTTTATATCATTTTTGCTCGCTAATCTAACTCAATGTAATTCTTTAAACAAACTTCAGCACCCTGATTGGTTATTGACTGTCAGACCACCAAAACCACCTCTTCCAGGCTATGAACGTCACCGCATTATTGTTCATTGACATGAGGTGACAACGACTTCCGAGCGTTTTGCAACATTTTAAAAGTTGCTTCTCCGACTTCCACCAAGGCTCGGCAAAATCATCCCTGTCATTTCCTCGGCCTTGTAAAAAGAACATCCAGAGCAGTTCGTGAATAAGTCTCTTTTGTTAGAGCCACAGTCTTTTCAAAGGTGAAGCAAAAACAAATGGAAAATTTCCAAGATGACTGCACTTGGCTCCAACTCTGCTCACAAACAGGCCGACCAACTTTTCTTCAGAATCAGACTAGGCCTCAAAGCACTCACGGGCTAGTATTTAAACAAACATAAAAGAGTGATTAATTCAGGTAAAACAAACCCTTCTGTACCCACCCGACCATTGCTAAAGATTTAATTAACCCATTAATAAATGACATCTAGCAGAAGCAACAAATAAAGCAACACATAAAATATCTACCATTCTTCGTATAATCCAGCTTTAAGTTTCTGAAAGAGTAAAAAGATGATTAAATGATACACAGACAAACAAACACAACATAGGACAAACATGTAAGCACATATAAAAAGCACATGCCATGAATAATCAGCCGCATATTAATAGTGACAAAGACAAAAGGTCAAACATGACAAACAAAACAATATTAATCACATGTTACAAAACAGACTCGCAAATGCAACAAGAGCACATGTTATTATTTCCAGCGTGTTTGTGTGTGATGCAATCTTAATCTAGGTGGGATTAATAAAACATATCATGCAACAAATCATTAATAAATTAGTTCATGTTATGGGAAAATTGAATTCACGAGTCAGAATAAAATATTTTCTGAAGCTCGCTTCATCAATAGGCATATCAGCTGTGTGTCTGGCTCGCACCTGGGTTAGTGCCTGGGCAAAGACCTGGCCAAGAGCAGGCCCATCTGTGCCTGTCAGATCAGACAGAGGCTGGGCTGGGCCATGTATCTATTCTCTATGCAAGGATCAAGATATTGTTTCTTTTCTTCCTTGTATACTTTATTGATACCTTGCCTGATCTCTTATACCATGCATCAAGGTGTAGCTCCCTGTTGGCCATCTTAGGTAAGCCGAGCAAATGATTTGCCTCCATTGGGCTGTTATTTGATTCCTATATAAACCACTTTCAGGAGCTGACCATCAACCATTTAGATAACATAAGACTTTATGGCCTTTTGTGAGGCTGTATATATTCATAATTTTCTTCTGATATCCTAACTTTTACCATAGGCATCCAAAGATTAGGTAAGTAGAAATGAACGACTGCAGCTACAGTGGGGGACACTGCTACTACTATAGACTCAATTTTAATTAGGGAAGCTAATGTAATCTCTAAAGAGATAGACCTGACAGAGAAGAGGCTTTCCCTGGAAATGGATAAGTCTAGCCAGGATTTGTTGTCATGAGACAATCATGACAATTATGAAAGCAAAAAGCGCAATATCTTGTTCCAGCTCCTGAACGGTGCCAACATTACCTACTATGGCCACTAACCTCAAGGCGGACAGTTAATGGCAGATTCAGATGGCCCCCCCCATAAAAAAGAAGACTAAAGAGAAAAGAATGACACAGTCCCAATTGCAGAACAAGTCTTCCTCAGCTACTAAAACAGATACGGAGAATTCTTTAGACATGTTACTCCCCTGGCTGGAATCTTTGTTTAACGTGCTGAGAGCCAACTTTTTGTCGTGGCTGGAAGGCATTGAATTTAACCTGGAGTCTTTCTCTTTGCTTGCATCTGCGACCCACATTAATGACATTAACTCTACAGCTGTGGGGACCAGGTCTACAGATGGCACATACATGCTGGATTGAATAGTACCGGTGCTCCTTGGTACATATAATGTAACTTAAATCGGGTGAATCATTTGAATAAGTATTTGACCCAGAGTGAGAGCCAAAGGTCTGGAAATATTCACGCCACTAATGAACCAGATATTATTATTCAGGAGGATCATGTGCCACGAAGATCATCATTTAAGGGGACTCAAATTCATTCATTGATTATGAACACACACCCCCAATGCCTGAGTAGGACTTTTTTCTTCCTTAGAGCTGCACCCTGAATCAGCACCCTTGGTGGCAATTTGTCTAGGAGTTCCCCCAATCACCCAAATAACTCAAAAATATACATTGGATCTCATACACAAGGACACCCTTTTGTGTGACAGAAATTAAGCAAATGGACAATTTGTTTCTACCCACATTATTATGGCTACTAGGTAGGTTGGGTGGACCTTCAGTTGAGGAAAGATGTGGCAGGGGACTGTATAGTAGTCAATATAAGACATCCTGCACATGTTAAAGCTTTTGTTGAGACTATTTTTATGCAAGTCGCATAAACATCAATTAAGGTTGTCCCCTTCAATACTTTTATCTAACTAACTTTGTCCATCATGATTGCCCTAGAAACCCCATCCTAAGGCCAGCTAGTTTAGCCCAGGATGATACTGGTACGTTTGCACATCCATTAACCAATAGATTTGATCCCCTTTTAGACCATGATGGGCTAGATGGCAACAAATGACTACCATTGACTAGAGTTGAGTTGCTGGAACCCAGGCCTGTCTGCCAGATAGGTAATACTTTCTCCCCCCTTCTTAAACCAACTACCATTACTCCGGGTTCTTCTTGTATGAAGATTTTGTCCTGGAATATAGATGGACTTAGGTCCAAAAGAGATGATGTATTATGGCAGATGTTAATCATTAGTTGTCATTTAATTGCGATGCAGGAAACATAGGATACGACTGAGAATTATTATTGGACAGTTTAACTGCATTTTTTAAATGCACAGCTCCATTTATATTGTGTACATCTAAGGCAGGCCCCTTTTTACTGGTCTCACTCCAACTCACTCGTAACACCAGAATTATAGAGCGTCAATCAGCCCATCTGTTAGCAGAAGAGCTTTCATTAATTAATCCTCCTTCTCTGCTAGTATAACATTGGTATAATTATTATTGCAGAAATTCTGCCGTTGAACAATGAGTAGCACTGGAGAGGTTTCTCTAGCAATATATTAAGAGGAAACATTCCCTATAGGAGGCATCAATTTAGGTGACTGTAACACACATCTTTGTCATTTGGGTTGTATTTCTGTGATGGGTTATGCGGATGCCCTACCTCTGGCTTCCCACTTTGAACATACGAAATCAAGCCATCTTTTAGAACAGGTCTATGCCGCAAACAATTTGCTTTGTATAGAGCACATGGTAATGGATGTATCCATACCCACCTTCATAGGCAGGAGTTCCTCCAGTATTATTGATTTCATTATAATCTCTGCACCATTAGCCTCCGCAGTTCACAAGCTGACTTTCTCTTGGTCCATGTGTAATATTCAATGTTGAGGGAAAAAGAAGCTATGATCCATTCAGCTTCCAGAAGTTACAGTAATAATCAAGGGGAGAATGGACCACTTGTCCTTTGAAATCAGGGTCTTTGTTGGATTAGAGCCACATAAAAAAACACCCATAAATCATACAGAGGCAAGTGGGTGTATATCTTGATTCTCAGCCGTGGTGTAACATTACAGCATCAGCATAGGGTTCTTAGATTGTTTGCATGCTGTCTTCCACCTGGAGGTAGACCCACTGATTTTCCAGTAGTGACCATAGATATAACAACAGTGAAAAATGTACATGTGCTCAGGTGCGGTGAATTAAATTTCTCTACATCACTATTGCACAAAAATCTATTCTTAAGAAGGTGATGTGAGAAA
Organism: Lissotriton vulgaris; assembly: GCF_964263255.1. Taxonomy (NCBI): domain Eukaryota; kingdom Metazoa; phylum Chordata; class Amphibia; order Caudata; family Salamandridae; genus Lissotriton; species Lissotriton vulgaris. The sequence continues at coordinate 453,696,163 of NC_141696.1, read as the reverse complement.
GTAAAAACAAATCAAGTGTAATAGTAGACCCAGTTACCAGTTCACCACACTATTGGGTCGACAAGTTTCAGCCTTCTTGTAAATTCTAACGGCTTTCTTCAGTATTGAGGTTCTTATGTGACTTATTGCAGCCCCTAATTATAGTGGTTAACTTACCACCAACATTGTTAATTCATAACTGTAGTATCTGGAATTATAAAAAGGAAAGATAAGATATAATCATATCTTAGTTCTTGCATAGGTACCCTATGTATCCAAGGTAATCAGTTTGTATCACTAATGAATTGATAATGCTGTTGCATGTTATTATGCATGTTAATCAAAATAACTTTTAGAATTAACCTTATTAGTCTCAGTTAGGACGGTGTGCTAGATAGCAGAGCTTATTTAAAAAGAGAGAATATGGCAGATTGTTGAGTGGTATATGCAAACATGTATTGTTGTGCATTATCGAGTCTAGTTAACCTTAAAGAGGGATTAAACTAGTAGGATAATTTACATTCAGCGCGTGACGTGCATTAGGTACTTGCTGTAGTATGCACCTTCTCGGGTTCAGCTCCATTAAGTAAAACTGAGTTTTGACCCGAGGGCGGCCATACTAATGCAGAAACAAGTTTGTTGCGTTTATCACTAAGGTGTCCGTATGGATGGAAGTGTGAATATTGAGTGCAAGCAGTTTCTATTTTCAGTCATATAGGTTTCATGCAGTTAACAAAGTATTAGTTGTGCAGAAAGAATCAACATTATGAGTTAGCGATGACAAATAGATGTTTATCTTTATCATATGCTATTACTTCATTCTTCAGGATGCCGCAGAGCGGTAAAGACCTTGTTCTGAAATAGGCAAGATTTGTAAATTTATAGATCTTACCTTAGTTGCTAACCACTGGGTGATGAAAGTCAACAGCTGACCGAAACCGACAAGTCACTGATTTGTTCTAGCTCTGCGTGGCGTCCCAGTAGATGCGGGGCCGAGTAGATGGCCCATTTACATAGAGATGTCTATGTACAGGGTAGTAGGACTAAAGCGTCCATGTTGGTTGGCAGCTTTTTGGTTGGCATTTCGCAAGATTAGACTATTTTAAGCAACGTGACTGCTCGAACGGTCTAAATGAGAGCTTGTGTACAAAAAACAAATTGTTTCCTCAAAGGTCACCACATAATTACAAGGATGATATTAAATTCACTCATTGATGTCTATTGTAGGGAGCAACCTAATATTTCAGTTAAACACATGTTGATATTCAGGTGTATATTTTGTGGAACTGATTCTGTGTCGACTTGTCATAATACTTTGTTTGATTACGCGCTGGATTTTTCAGTTAATAACCTGTTAATGACAGGGTATATATTCGCATGGAGCTAATTCTGTGTCAGCTTGTCATAACACTTTGTTTGATTGCGTGCTGGATGCAGCTAGTAGTGGCCAAGAGACTTGCCCATGGTTTTACAGCGTGTGCCTTGGCATCGTGTCATTCAGTCCCTCAATGTCAGTCAGCGAACCCAACGTTGTTCCTTCTCAAAAAGGACACGTTCTGCATTATGGGTCTTGGTGTACAGAGTCTCCAGGACTACCTATGCCACGGTCCCCCCGCCATAGTAATATGGCGGGGGGAATTGGGTGGCGGACAGAGTCGGATCACATGCGGATCGCCACCGCCATGCGGGCTGTGACGATCAGCCTGTGATCCTAATCGGCCCCCAAATCTATTCAAGGACACATCTTTGCTTCTTAAAAAAACGTGTGGATTGCTCCATACCCTGGAGGATCTAAAACACCTTTACTTCCTTGAAAGACATATAAACCCCCAGACCCTCCTAAAGATGGAATATGCACTTTTCTGGTCCTGAAGAAGGTGATAATAATTTGGTTTCACTTAAACACAGTAGGCCAGTGACACGCATCTGAGAGCCCCACCCAAAAATCAAGGCAAGAAAATAACTATCTATAATCAAAGTGATGGACTTGTGTTTGTGTTTAAATTGTGGAACTTACTGACATGACAAACAGAACTGGCGAGTAGGACTCTTGCTCAGATGTGTTTATATTATGAATTTGTTTGTGTGGTATGATAGTTGGTATGTATGAGAGAAATGACAGGTGTGAATGGAAGAATGATGGAGTAATCTTTTGGGGATTACCAAAACACAAATCACTGGTTAGAAAAGTCAATGAATGCCTTTTTCTAATTGAAAAAACAATGTGAATTTTTTAATGTAATTTGTTTGCTAATATAAATCCAAAAAAAGTGTGAAAATATAAAAAATGTATATATAAAAATATTTTTGATAAATAAACATAACTTAAAAGAAAGTTAATTTCTGTGTTTCTATGATGCAAGGTACATATTTTGATTAGAGTCACTACCATTTGAGAAAGCAGACAGGCTTGATAAGAGGCTGTTCTCTTTGTGTATCCATACCCACCTTCAAAGGCAGGGGTTACTCAAGTAATATTGATTTCCTAATGATATCTGCACCATTAGCCTCCGTAGTTCACAAGCTGACTGACTCTTGGTCCAGCCATAGCGATCACAACCCTCTAATGATTGAATTGATTCACAGCATTGAAAAATATGGAGGGCAATGAAGTAGTATTTCAAACTCTGTTAGTAGCTCATTATACCAAGCATGCAGCTAAAATGAGCAACCAAAGAACTTTTTTTGACAGCCGGTATGCAGAGTGTGCAGATGAGATTCTGCTTTATTTGGATATGGAAACACAGGATAGAGATTTTAAAGATGCGTTTGATAAATTAACAAAGCATATATCTAACAGCTTTACTATTAACAGCAGGTCCAAAGGTGCTAAGCAGATAAGGTGGCTCGACGGTACATGTTCTATGGCTTAAGCAATGCCAAAGGGAAGATTCAGTGGTTAAGACCTGCAGGAGGGCCTACAAATGTGCAATCCAACAGAGGAAGAAGGCCATTAGGGCCCAGGCATTAGAGGCCTTTGATCAGGTAAGCGTGCTGACAGTCATTTAAAGTTCAGGGGAGAGGTCAATAGTTCTTTTTTTTCAGATACATTAAACCCGAGAATAGTTGGCACTATAGCAGCCAAAAGATGTATTTTACATTTTGAAGGGATGTATAGTGGTGATGATGCAAGAGGGTCTGACGTATAGTGGGATTTTGCACAAATACTGTCCCATTTCATTTTAATAGTTAAGAGGTACACAAAGAAATCTTGGCCACAGACGGGGGAATGCGCTGGGTCCGAATGGGGTCCTGGAAGATCGGTATAGAAACAGACCCCATGACCTGGGCCAGGACAATGACATGAGTATTTATTGCAGCCTGTTCTTGTGACCCGCCTACTTCCTGGTCAATGGGTATTAGTATACCTATTTTTAAAAAGGGTTTGAGGAACAATATAGTGCACTGTTGACCAATTTTGCTCTTAGTGCAGGCTGAAAAATTTATGGGGAAAGTGGTCCTGGTACGGATAACCTTCTGGCTAGATAAGTTCAAGATCATGTAAGACCTACAGTACAGTTTTAGACAGGGCAAAGGGATGCTAGATCAGTGCATTATACTATATTTGGTGATGTGGAAATACACAATAGCCAAGAAGTGATCCTTGCATATGTATTTATGGATGTAACATCGGCATTCAACCGTTTTAATAGATCCAAGTTATGGTTGATTCTTCTGAAACTGGGTCAGGAGATAGACCTACTGATTTTTTATATTTTGCCCATAGCAACACAAAGGCCACAGTGAGATATAATGAGGATGGTTCTGTGTCAGCATCCTAGGATGTCAAGAGAGGAGTCAGGCAGGGGTGTATTCTTGCTCTACTGATACTCATGCTGAATATCAACAAGCTAGGGGACGTTCTCTCGGCAATTAGTAAAGACATCCCGAAAACTGACTCCAAACCTATTCCCCTACTTCTGTATGTAGATGATGCAGTGTTGTTTGCAAGGACAAGTGTAGGTCTTCAACAACTTTTTGATGTTTTTATAGATTTTGTGGACTCGCTCAAACTTGCAACCAATTTTTCTAAATCTCATAACATGACAATCCGCACTAAGAGGACTGTAGATGGAAGGTCTACGGCAGGGGGTAGAATTAACTAAAGTTTCAACCTGTTCTTATTTAGGTGTGCTGTTTGAGGAGAATGAATCTTGGATTGCACAAAGAGCACACAAGAAGAACGTCTTGACAAGGGCAGTGGTGTCTACCATGGACTTTGCAAAAAGACTCGGGGAAAAAACCTGCACCTGCAATCATAAAGGTGTATAGAGAAAAATGCATCCCTATGGCCACCTATGGCTGTGATGTGTGTGGGTATAAGAACAAGAAAGGCTTGCAGGTAGTGGAAAGTACATTTTGGTGTAGGCTCCTTGCTGAAGAGCTTGGCTCAGGATACATTTCTGATACATTGCAGTTGGGCCTTTAGTGACCTAGTTTAGAAATTGTACTTTTCCAATTTCCACTCTGAATCATATTTTTATAGGGGACTGTATGGCTCTCGAGGGAGCTATGAGTATCCCATGGTTAACGTATATATCAGAGCAGATGAGATAGCTAGGCTGTTCGGATTTGTACACTAACCCTAGACCTTTAAGACCAACTGGCATCTGGAACACTAAGCATCTGTTTCTGCAATGGTGGCAGGGGGACAGGGAGGGCAAATAAACTGCTAAGCCCACTGTGAGAAATTACTTTACAATTAGTCCAAGCTCCCAGGTGCACCCCTACTTGTCTCTTGTCAATAATGCTCATAACCACTTTTTGATAAGATTCAGATTGAATCTTATTCACTGGTAAGTTGCCTTTCCAAAAGGCTTTGTGAAGCATGAGGATTCAATGCCACGTCCATTTGACAACGTTTCTGATCAGGACACTTTGCAGTTAACCTTTTTCTGTGAATTTTATCTCTCTTTCTGGAAAAAATATAATCCTCCGCTCTTGAGCACAGGTCATTTTGTTCAAGTAAGGTCAGCATTTTTATACCTATGAAGCTTATCTTCACCCATGGACCCATCGTCTTACCTGGGGTTGCAAGTTTTTTTATCATGAGCTACATGAATTAGGAGAAAGATGATTTCTGTCTAGCTGAATTTGCACTTAATATGATACATTTTATAAGGTAAATTGTCATTGTATTTGCTTTTAATAATGAGTCATATTGTTTTTTGTAAACATGATTTCAGGAAAATATAAATGGCCATATTGTACCCTCTAAGTTTCTGTAGTCCTTTTACACTGTTTTATTATAACTGCCTTTTGTTTTTAATTTGTGCTTTTATGGCTTATATTGGCCGAAGACAGAGTTCTAAGGTTTTATTGTCACCCAATTATTTTCTCCAGAATTTCAAACAGGTTTTAACAAAAGTTAGGAAAGTCCAATTGTCTAAATGTCTTTTATTGTCCTTTCTTTCCTTCAGGGTCAGTCCTGGTGACGCCTCCAGCCCACATCCAAGATTCTCTCCGAACAACAAAGAATCCCAAGGGTAAGTCACGTCTTCTTTACCCTATTTTTTTTTTCTTTTGTCCTCATTAGCCACTTCATCATTCCAAGAATTAACCGAATCCCAAGACAAATGTCCCTGCAAAGGTAGGAAACTAGAAAATAGCTCCATGTCTCCCAGGGGGGCAGACCAGATGTCTTAGCGAGAGGAAACCTCTGCACGATCTTACTCCATCCAAGCCTAAGACAGGCTGTCGGTCCACTATCTTTGTGGCATGGGGAGCCTCCCATTGGACCTGGAGTACTGGGCCTAATCATTGGACCCGGGGAAAAAAAAAAACGGGTTCTCTGACAACTTTATCTCCACTCAAGTAAATACCTCCAGAAACTCAGAATACGGGGACTACAAGCCCTTGCCATATCGACTTTAGATGTTGCATAAAGTGATGTCAACCACTCTGCGTGGGGCGGCGGATTGATATTGACCCAGTTTTTACAAATTTGTCTTCTTGCTAACAATATGGCATAGTATACAAATGACCTCTCTAGCCCCTTGATGTTATCGCTTAGCCCAAAAATAACTAAGGACCAGGAAAAAGAGATCGAGGTTTTAAGAATTGATTCAAGAGATGTCTTGACTTCTTGCCAGAAACTACTAATATTGGGACACTCCCAAAACATGTGGAGATCTGAGGCTGCTGGGAGGAGGCATTTGTTGCAGCACTTCCCTGTTTGGAACTTAGACAGTCTTTGGGGGGAGTAGTATGCACGGTGTAGTGTAAATAGTTGATTGCGCCTCAACCAGGCAGGTTTAAAGATTTTATACAGGAGGCTAAAAGATCTCGTCCATAATTACTCTGCCTGAACTTCTCCATTCCCTCCCCACAGATCTACCGGGAGGCTAAAGTCTCCATCTGCTTCCTCCATGATGTTCCAATAGAAAAAAGCAACTTCCTTACCTCCACTGACTTTCTCAACTACATTTTTCTCTAAGGAACTGTACTCTCCAAGTTTAACCTTTTTATTTGTTTGTTCTCGAAACCAACTTGACAGTTGTATATATATGAACCAGGATAATGGTGAGCTTATCCTATCTGAGAATGCCTCCCATTCTAGTAAAGATCCTCCTGCCACTAACTCTCCCCATCTTAATATCCCTGCCTCCAATAGCACAGTTGTAACACTCTCGATGTAATGCGGAGAGAGCCCTGGAAGATCCCAGATCGGTGCAAAATTAGAAAAGTATGCCAGCCCAACCTTAGATTTAATTTGAGTCCATTCTTTTAGGAGCAAGTGTAGAGTCTTTAGCCTCACTCTCTTAAAAAAATCTCTGGTGTCCAAATTTAAACAAAAAGCCGTCAAGTGGGAGATTAGAGCTCAATAGCATTGCCTTGAACATGCAACCATTTGAGTTATTTTGGTGGGTCTTTAGTAACATCCTAGAGTGGGACAAATGGAAGGCCCAAGCATAATATTCCAAGCCTGGCAGTGCAAGTCCCCCCTTCTTAACTTCGTTCATGCCAACCTGGTTGATTTAAAACTCCATATAAAAGAATTATTGTTTTGCTGGCATTTAAAAAGTTGCTTAGAATCAATTGTCAGCGGAATGGTGTTAAATATAAATGTGTATTTAGGAAGAATAGTCATTTTCACTAGGCTTGTTCTCCCTTAGATAGTAAGAGGGAGAAAGGACCATGCTTTCATCAGTGCCTTAGATTCGCGGAAAATCCGATCTAGGTTAATCTGGGCCAAGATGTTTATTTCATTTGTAATTCTAATTCCCAGATAGCGGATTGAAGTTGTCACAGGGAGTTGAAGGTTTGCGATATTCCAAGCCATAAGATCAGTTTTCCCAGCATTTATTTCGTAACCTGAAATCTTTCCAAATTCCTCAGCCCTTTTTATGACCATAGGAAATGCCTGGTCGGTGTCAGTTGTATATATAAGAATATTGTCCACATCCGCATACAACCTGACTTTTTTCTCCCAGCCAGAGAAAGAAAAAGGCGGAATGTTGATGTCATCTCCTAGGGTCTGAACAAAGGGTTCAACATAAATGTTGAACAGGAGGGGGGAGAGAGAGCACCCCTGTCTGGTCCCCCAACGGATTTCAAAAGGTTCTGTGCGGGTGCCATTAATCAAGAGGCTAGCTCTCGGGTCTTTGTACAGCAAGCTGATTACTCTACAAAATTTGGGACCAAATTGGAACTTTTCCATAACTGCAGCTAGATAGGCCCAATCAACCCTATCAAATGCCTTCGTTGCGTCAAGTGTCATAATCGCAAGAGGCAAGGCAAAGTTTGAGGCGATATCTTTTGGCCCGACCAGATCATAAGTTAGGTCGGCCAACTGGCGACGTCTAATAAAGCCCTTTTGGTCCTGATGGATGATCGTATCGATCTCGCTTCCCAGGCGTGCAGCCAAAATTGCTGCAAAGATCTTATAATCATTGTTAAGAAGCGAGATCGGACGATAAGATCCGCAGTCAACTGGATCCTTCCCTGATTTTGGAACTAGGGCAATATTTGCCTCGCCCCAAGAACTAGGCGGTGTCTCGCCCTTGATTAAGATGTTATTAAACAAGTTTGTTAAGATTGGAATGATAGTTGAGTCTAGTACTCTATACAATTCGCCGGGAATGCCGTCCGGCCCTGCAGCCTTCCCCTGCTTCAGTTGTTTAATAGCTCTTACGACTTCTGCCTCTGTTATCTCTTTATCCAGATGTTCACTCTGTCGCCCAGTCAACTTTGGGAGGCTCACCTTCTCCAACCACGTGTCGCTCTCCTCAGTATTTCCTCTGATTTCCTCTGTGTATATATTCTGAAAAAAGGCCCGAAAGGCTTCCCCTATTTCCAAATCTGCATTTCTATTAGTGGTTTCGCCCTCTACCCTCACTTCTTAATATAGTTTCTAGCCTGGTCTGCTTTAATTTTCCAAGCAAGCAACTTGCCCGCAGCCTCACCATATTCGAAGTGGGAAAGCTTACTAGCCTGCCACCTTTTGTTCACTCTCTCTTGCAATATTGCATTCAATTTGTTTTTTAACTCACACCTTCTTTCCGAATTCTCCGGAGACATAGGGTCATCCGATTCTATGAGAGCCAGATCTCGCTCTATTTTTGATACCTCCTCTCTATACTTCTTTTTCCTAAAAGAGGCACGATTGGTAATACATCCCCTCAAATATGCCTTCCACGTCTCCCACACACAGACCAAAGGGGAAGAATTTAGGTTGCACTCAAAAAAGCAGCGGATTCAGATGTAAGATGTTCTCTCTCCTCTTCTTCCAGAAGAATGGTGCGATCAAAGGACCATGAAGCATGAGTAACATTCTGACCTACTGCTATAGAAAAGAGAATAGCAGAGTGATCGGACATATGCGGGGGAAGGTAGGCCAAGCTCTTTATAGCATCTTTGAAGGTGAAGCTGAATAAGGCATAATCAATGTGAGATTTATGTTTATATTTATAGTTGTGAAACGAGACCCCCAAAGTATTCCCAGCTCTCTCCCTCCAGAAGTCCACCAACCCCAAGTTCGACATACAAGGCAGAAGAGTAGCCCTCACTTTACTGTGTGTTGCTGCTCTAGAGCTGGGGGATTTATCCAATTTTGGGTCCAGGACCAGATTAAAATCTCCCATCAATATTATAGGATTCTGAGTCATGATCAGGTGGTTCTGTATTGTGTTAAGGTGGGAAGGATCATCCTGGTTGGGGCCATAGTACCCCCCAAGACTATACCTCCTCCCGTCAAGCTGGGCGTTGGCTATCAACCATCTACCACTCGGATATGCCCTACAATCCGCAATCTGAGCTTTGGCTTCCTTTTTAAAAACAATGGCAATTCCGCGAATGTTGGCATTATGATCTGTGCTAAGAAATTTGTCCACCCATTTCAATCTTTTCATTTTATCCGTGATCTCTTGTTTCAGTAGATGTGTCTCCTGGATTATTATGATCTGCGCTGGGGAATCTCTAAGGTATTGCATAATTTTATGTCTCCTTCCTCTCACGTGCAGGCCATTAACATTCCAGGATAGAAACTTAATCTCCCTCATCTATCATTAACAACCAAACTCCCCTCTCCTGGCCTACCTTCCTGTGGAGATCCTATGTTTTTTCTCTACCATTTCCTTACTAATATGGATTGTGTTGTCGGATCGGTATACAGGGTAGTTCCTGGAATCAACAAAATTCAAAAGAATAAAAAATAGCTTATAAGGACTTTTTAATGCTTTCTCCCTCCCTCCTTCACCCCCCCTCCCCCTAGAACCCCCCCCCCAACTTACTCTGGCCAGATGACTTGCCAGTTTGTCGTCACCGACCTACTCCCAACCATGGCCCCATCTACCTTATAAGGATGATATTGGCCGATTGTAGAATAGGAATCAGATTTGTGTAGGTGGCGTAAGTAAAAAAGGCGAAAAAAGGCCAAAAAGGTCAGACAGAATGTAAAGGAGAAAAAAAGTGAAAACAACCAAGTTTGTTCCTAAAAAAAGAGTTTTTTTTTTCCTTTTGTTGGTATCTTAATTGCTTAGGGAATATATTGCTACTTTATTTCATATTGTGTTCTATATTATGTTCTCTTCTCTTTTCACACTGCTATTATTTCACACTTTAACCCTAATTCCCCTTTTTTTCTTATTTTTTTTTATTTTATCATTATTTTTATTCCTTTTCCATGCATCTTTCCCTTTTTTTTGTTTTGTTTCATGTACTCAGTACAATCCAATACTTTAGACTATATTATAAGCTGGTGTATCTACTAGGGAAACAACCAATAGTGTTGTGAAGAAGGAAAAAAGGAAAAGAAAAAGAGAAGGGACCAGACAAGGGTGTAGAATCAAAAACTAACCCTTAAGTGAGACGAGGTGTCAAGAGGCCGTTTGAGTAAACTCACTAATGGAAACTAGCAGCTCGTCCGCTTCAAGAGGAGTTTTAATGTTGTACATTTTATTGTTGAACATTATTTTCAAAAATGCGGGGAATCTCCTCTGCACTGTGGCTCCGAGAGCCCTGAACTTCTCCATTCGCTGCCCGAGCTCCCACTGTCTTTCTAATGTGGTTTTTGACAGATCTGACCTAACTTCAAAGGAGAAGTCAGGGGCCTTCAAAGTCTTAGCTTTTAGTGCAAGGTTTAGGATCTTCTCCTTTGTTGCGTAAGTAAGAAAATTCATAAGACTCTTTCTGGGCTTAGTCCTCCCTGGATTAAGCCGGAAGGGGTCGCGATGTATCCTCTGTATATCCAGTTCTAACTCTGCTGTTGACTCTTCTAGATTGAGGGCATCTCTAAGAAGGGTGACAACATATTGTTTGATTTCACTCCCCTCCTTCCCTTCTGGGATTTTTAAAAGCCTAAGGTTGTTCCTCCTAGAATGATTTTCCAAGGACTCAACTCTATCTTTTACTGCTTCCCCTTCTCTCCGCATTGTCTGGATTTTTATTTCTGCGTGTTCTAATTTAGCCTTGAGCTCTCCTACGGTCTCCTCAAGACTCCCCGTCCTCTCAAAGAGCCCATCCACTTTCGTCTCTAGAGTCTCACACTTTGCCCGAATCTCAGATTGGTTTTGTCTTGACTCTGCAAAGCTCTTTTCTGATTCTGCAAAACCACTTTTAATTTCGCTCCTCATAGCGATAAGTATGACCTGGAGGGTACCTTCGCTGTTACTCCCAGAGAATAATTCTGACGCGCTAATGTTGTTTGCAAGATCTGACCCCACTGAATCAGCAGACGCTAAGTCTATTACTGCCTCTGTAGTTGCAGGCTGCTCTAATGTTTCTGCCGTTGTTATATTTTTCTGCTCCATTAATTCTGCTACTGCGCAAAATTCGCTGCTGCGAGGTGTGACGGGGGCAGCGGCCGGAGTGCTTATGCTCTGTACATCAGCTGGATCCTGCAATTCTTGAGTAATATTCAAAACCTGAGGCAAGACCTTAAAATAAGACTTTAAAAAGGGTGTAATCAGTGTAGCTTTTGTAGCTGCGATTCTGGGTTTACTTTTTTTCTGAGATTGCTTTTACGGCAGCTCTTTTGTAGTGATATTAATACTGGACCCTTCTTCTATTATATTAGCAGCCTGGGGTATATACTTCCTTATTTCTCCCGCCTCTCCCAGAGTATTGTCACCTAGTGCCAATACTGAATCCAGCCCGAGCTCCGTATCAAACTCTGGCTCCCCCCCTGGCTCGTACTCAGACTCAGAATCTTTAACTGCGTCCTTATTTATCACCAAGTTTCTCCCCTGCTTTCTACTTTTACCCCTTCGCTTCCCCAGAGTTCCGCTGGAGACCTCTCTGTTTCCTCGGGGTTCCCTCGCGTCCTGTACCTTCCTGCTCTTCTGAGCTTGCACAATATTGGTAATAGCGTATAGTTTGCTCTTAATTTTTTCCAACCTCTGAGCAAAATCGGGGCAGGATCTGAGCTCTGTTAAGGTAGATTGATCAGAGCTTACAGCCGTGTCTGCCTCTGTGCCATTATCTTTATTGGTATCTGTAAGAAATGGGGGTTACCCAAATCTCCAAGGGGGTAGCATGGAACCAAGCGGGCAGGCCAAACTTCGGAGGACATGTGAAGCACTCACGCAGTACCCACAGTCAACACACCAGGCAAACCACAAAAGAGGCAGGACACCAGTTTGAGTTGGAAAAAGATAAGTAGTTTAGTAGTGTTTCCAACCTGCAAGGCAAGAATACAAAACAGTAGTGTCACAACAGGACGCAAATTGGCGCCAGATTATTTACATGGGGAGTAAGGGCTGAGTCTGTAAGTCCATAGCTGCAAATTAAGAAGAATGTTTAAAATGACATTAGATCTGGGGCCAATCTGGCGGGGCCAACTCAGACTCTCATCCTTAGGGGTAGGCTGTAATTGCAAAATACCACATTAGCATAGATATACATCATGCACGATAATGCCAACCCAACCCCTGTAAGGGAAAAACGTCAGGGCATCACAGTAAATCCCAACAAACAGGAACACCTGTATTAAATAAGCAGTGGGATATAACCAGGGCCCTGGAATGACACGTCAGGCCAACCTATAGACCAACATTAGGCAGAACACCCAGTACTAACATCAGGTAGGGGCCATACTTCTGGACCAGGAACACCTGTAGTAAAACAGCAAGGCTTCCTCTACCATAAACCAAGGGGTAATAAACATCAGGCGGAGGAGGCCTAAATCAAGGGGCAGGACACCTGCAATAAAAGGCACATCAAGGTTTCCACTTTGGCAGGGGGTATAACCAATGGCATGGAACCGTCTCCACGCATCAGGCAGGACGTTGGCATCACTATAAGCATACAACATCAGGGTGTACACAACAGCCAACCCTCTTCATGAACATTAGGCATACACATTATAGAGCAATGGCAGGCATTAAACCATGAGCATGAGCCTAATCCTCCCCACTGGTGCATCATTTAATGAAGGTTCCCTCAGCATCTGTTCCCTCCCGGCCCACTCAAGCCAACCTATATGGGGGCGTGCCCTTAGGCCATAAACACACTGGGCGCGAAATTCAGCAAAAGCACTGCCTTACGCCACACTAACACAAACCCCAGGGCCTACACTAGCTGGCATTCACCTGGACCCCCAGGTAGGGGTTAACTAATGTCTTGGCCCAGTTCAGAGGCCTGGCAGTTCCAAAGGTACTTCTCTCTGGGGGCTCTCTGGTGTGCAATTAGGGCCAACGAGCTCCAGTACAATGTCTCCCAGGGGGGGGCTGTTCTTCCTTTAGGCAGATTCCCCGAAGATGGAGAGGGGCGAGCACCGACCCTGTGCCCCGACATACACCTCTTCAATGGCGGGTGCCCACTGCCCGACGGGGCACCTGTAACTCAAGGGCAGTCCCGGGGGCGGGCCCCGGCATATGCCGTGACTCACCCTCACCAGCCCTCCACACAGTGTGCATACGGCCCCACTCACCGGGCTACTCAGGGGGTCCTCCTGCCCTGCAGGGCTCCCTCTCTCTCCCGTGGAGGGGGGGGCAGGCACCGACCACATGCCTCGAGGCCCTCCCCTCTGATCTCCTGCAGCCGGCAGCAACACACGGGGCACTCTTCTCCAGGCGGAGTCACCTGGGCCCCTCTTGCTCACGGGGGCCCGGGGGTTCCAACATGGCCTCGGAGAGGCCTCAAGGGACACACGCGGTATCCTGACACACGTGGGAGGAAGCCCGCCTGGCTTTCCTCCCATCTCACACGGGGCTCCCTCAGCCGTCGAGTCGCTTCGTTTGGGGAGGCGGGGCTGGCACCGACAGTGTGCCCCTGCCCCGCCTAGTCCAACGGCCCCTCACTCAGGGCCACAGACCGGCGGGGTGGGCTCCCACTCCGGTCACTTCCAATCGGGGCTCCCCCTTGACCAGGGGGGCCCGCACCGATACTTCACCTGGGTTCCCCTCCCTCACGGGGACCCAGGGCTTCGCGTCGCTCTTCTTCCCGGGCTGCCGGCCGGCAGCCAATCCCTGCGCTGCCTTCTGGAGGTCTGGCCGCGCGGGCCAATCCGTGCATGGCATTGGTGGGGGCGGGCCGATGACGCGGCCGAACGCCCCTGTCACGTGACGCGAGTGTCGGCGGCCTCAGGGCCTGACGCGGCCGTTCTTCACTTCGCCGCTTCCAGCACACAGCGCTAGGCAGGCAGAGCCTCACAGCATCAGAGCTTCCACAGGGGGCCACAACTTCCTTGGGGGCATCAACCTCCCCAGAACAGCGCTTGATAGGCAGTTCCTCACAAGGGGCAACAGTTCCTCCAGGCAGCCCAGGGGCACACTCCTCACCTCCTGGGGCTTCTGTTGTGCTGCAATGCGCTGGGCCAGTTCCAGGTCCAAACAGCGTCAGTGTCCTGGGTAGGCGCCCTTCCTTCATTAGGGGCCCGGGGACAGCAGAGGGGGGAGTTTAGGGGTGCAGGGCCCAGCTCACAGGCCCATGTGGCGGTAGCACCTCACAGCAGGTCCCCTCTTATCCTTGTCCCAGCTCTGACAGAGTCTCCGGTGGCACTTCCCCCTTACTTATACCCTCCTCCCAGGCAGTGCCAGAACCTTCTAGAATGTTGGCAAAGCTGGCCTAAAGTGGCTCAAGGGGAGGGGGTGAGCACTCTGGGTGCCAGGGTGGCTGGGTAATATTATCTAGACCGCTGACCTATGCCAGTCCGGTGGCAAAACCCATGGCCATGGCATCCATTTTAAACATAGGACATTTCAGTCAGGTGCATTTTTAAAATGGGGAAATTTACAAGTGCTCACAGCATTACATAGCATTACAATTTTAACAAGGTGTCTCACACCACTCATGGCCTATACAGGTTTAATCCCATGGGGGGAGACATCCTAGACAAAGGGGTCAAAAGTGAAAAATTTGGGGGGAAAAGGCTAAGTCCAACAGTATCTATATCAGCCCCCCGAGCATCTAAGGAAGCAGCCCCCTTACCGCACCGTTTTTCTGCTCCACCGCTGCTCCCCCCTCTGCCTCTGAGAGGGCCGCACACCGCCGCCCTTTGGCTCCTCCGCAGCTCCACAGCTGCATCAATCCAATGGAAAGGCACAGGGGGTGGAACCAATCCCTGACACATCGGCTGCTTCTTGTGTAAACCGCCACGGGCCACGGACCGTGAAACTGTAAAACCCCGAGTCTGCCGCCTCAGCTGTGTGCCGAAGGAGCTCTGCAAGCAAAACTCGCTGCCGCTAACCACCGTGTACAGTCACGGCACCTCACCACTTCAGAGCCACCGTCAGTAGCTGACCAGGCACAGCTTCACTGGATTAAGTCATTAGGACGGGAGTACTCTGCCGGGACGTGCGCGCCGCTCTAACTAGCGGCCGCCATGTTTTCCCTGTCTCCTTTACCCTATTGAATAAAGATAGACTTATCACCAAGCAATAAGTCACCTGCCATCCTGTACTTTCTTGACAAATAAAACAAAGAAGGGGGTGGTTTTTCGCTTCATTAAAACAAATACTAATTTGATAAGTCAAGAAAAAAGAATTAAAGAAAGTAGAGTCCCTCTTAGGTACAAAACAAACTGCTTCCCTTAAAAACATGAAAGTTTTTTGGTGAGGGAAGAAGAGAAAGAGGGAAAAAAGAACTTGAAAATGTGAGGATCTTGTGAAAGGATAGGTTATTCTGCCCTCCCGTTTTCCCCAAATCCAGCGCATACCTGGCCAGGCCACATTTCTCTGGAAACGTCGTGGGGCAACTGTCATTTGGCAGGCTTTGCCCTAGTCTTCCACTCTGTGTGTAACTCAGGGACGCCAATTCCAAGCAGTCTTCTTTTCACAGCTGTTACCAGGGCTGGGATTTGCTATCTGGCTTCCAGCAGCTACAGGGTATGTATGGCTGAAAACCCTGGGTCCTTCTTCTCTGCCAACTTCGAGAAAGTAAGTAGGTGGGTCTCAGCTCCTTGCTTCCTTTCCATTTCTTCTTCTTTGTCTGCCAGTTCAAGATGATGGTCCTTAAATTGACCGCTTTGTTCCCTGATTGGCTCCAATGGGTTCTCTTTACCGAAATCATCCGGTTCAACTGATATTATCATTTGTCCTTCTGGTGTGGTCGAATAAAGGCAGGTAGGCTGTGGAGGAATTTAAGTGGGTTCAGGTAAGCGTGTCTCATTTCAAACCTCCCAGAGAATGTTACTTTCTCCTTCATTTATCAGCCCTTAAAAGTTGGCTGGGGCTACATGTAGTCCAAACGGTAAAACAGTAATTTCAAGAAGACCGTCTGGGGTGGGAAACGCGTTTTTTCCTGAACTTCTTTTTTAGAGGTAACTGCCAATGCCTTTTTGTCAAATCTAAATGGGTGATGTATTTAGCCTCTCCTCACTTCTCAGGGAGTTCTTTCCTGGTCACTAGGGGCTGGAGGCCTGCAGCCCGAGTGTCTCTTGTGGCATTGGCCCCACACCACACTGCAGCACCATGCCTTGGGGGGCATATCAGCTTTGCTCAAACTCCTTTGTATGTCTGTAATTTCCTGGTCACTGGGAGTAGGAGGAGTGCAACCTCCAGAGTCTCTTGCGGAATTGGGTCATACCATGCTGCACACATAACAGCTTGATAGGCATATCAGCTGTGTGCGTGACACGCCTGGCTCATACCCGGGTTAGTCCCTGGGCAAAGACCTGGCCAAGAGCCGGCCCATCTGTGCCTGTCAGATCAGACAGATGCTGGGCGGGGCCATGTCTCTATTCTTTATGTAAGAATGAAGGTATTCTTTCCTTTCTTCCTCATATACTTTATTGATACATGGCCTGATCTCTTATACCTTGCAGCAAGGTGTAGCTCACTGTTGGCCATCCTAGGTAAGCTGAGCAAGTGATTTGCTTCCATTGGTCTGTTTTTTCATTCCTATATAAACCACTTTCAGGGGCAGACCATCTACCATTTAGTTAACGTAAGACTTTATGGCCTATTGTGAGGCTGTATATATTCATCATTTTCTTGTGATATCCTAACTTTTAGCATAGGCATCCAAAAATTAGGTAAGTAGAAATTAACTACTGCAGCTGCAGTAGGGGGACACTGCTACTACTATAGACTCAATGTTAATTAGGGCAGCTAATGTAATCTCTAACGAGATAGCCTTGACTGAGAAGAGGGTTCCCCTGGAAGTGGATAAGACTAGCTAGGATTTGCTGTCATGAGAGAATCATGACAATTATGAGGCAGAAAGTGCAATATCTTGTTCCGGCTCCTGGACGGTGCCAACATTACCTACTATGGCTACTAACCTCAAGGCGGACAGTTAATGGCAGATTCAGAAGTGCCCCCCTTAAAAAGGAAGACGACTAAAGAGAAAAGAATAACACGGTCCCAATTGCAGAACAGTCGTCATCAACTGCTAAAACAGAGGTGGAGAATTCTTTAGACATGTTACTCCCCTGGCTGGAATCTTTGTTTAACGTGATGATAGCCTTCATTTTGTCGTGGCTCGAAGGCATTGAATTAAACCTGGAGTATTTCTCTTTGCTTGCATCTGGGACCCACATTTATGACATTAAGCCTGCAGCTGTGGGGACCAGCTCTGCAGATGGCACATACATGCTTGATTGAATATTACCGGTGCTCCTACGTACACATAATGTAACTTAAATCAGGTGAATCATTTGGATAAGTATTTGACCCAGAGAGAGAGTCAAAGGTCTGGAAATATTCATGCCACTAATGAACCAGATACTATCATTCAGGAGGATCATGTGCCAGGAAGATCATCATTAAAAGGGACTCAAATTCATTCATCGATTATGAACACACACCCCAAATGCCCAGAGTAGGACTTTTTTCTTCCTTAGAGTTACCCCCAGAATCAGCACCCTTGGTGGCAATTTGACTAGGAGTACCCCCAATCCCCCAAATAACTCAAGAATCTACATTGGACCTCATACACAAGGACACCCATTTGTGTGACAGAAATTAAGCAAATGGACAGTTTTTACTCCCCACATTATTATGGCTACTAGAGTAGGTTGGGTTGGCCTTTGGTTGAGGAAAGATGTGTCAGGGGACAGTGTAGTAGTCAATATAATACATCCTACACATGTTAAAGCTCTTGTCGAGACTATTTTTATACAAGTCTCATAAACATCAATTAAGGTTGTCACCTTCAATACTTCTATCCAACTAACTTTGTCCATCATGATTGCCCCAGAAACCCCATCCTAAGGCCAGCTAGGGTAGCCCAGGATGATACTGGTACATTTGCACTTCCCTTAACCAATAGATTTGATCCCCTTTTTAGACCACAGTAAGCTAGATGGTAACAAATGACTACCATTTGCTAGAGTTGAGTTGCTGGATCCCAGGCCTGTGTACCAGATAGGTAATACTTTCTCCGGTCTTCTTAAACCAACTACCATTACTCCATGTTCTTCTTGAATGAAGATTTTGTCTTGAAATATAGATTGACTTAGGTCCAAAAGGGATGATGTATTATGGTAGATGTTAATCGTTTGCTGTCATCTAATTGCCATGCAGGAAACATAGGATACAACTGAGAATTATTATTGGACAGTTTAACAGCATTTTTTAAATGCACAGCTCTGTTTATATTGTGTAGATCTAAGGGAGGCCTCCTTTTACCGGTCTCACTCCAACTCACTTGTAACACCAGATTTGTAGAGCGTCAATCAGCCCATCTGTTAGCAGAAGATCTGTCATTAATTAATCCTCCTCCTCTGCTAGTATAACATTTTTATAATTATTTTTGCAGAAATTCTGCCATTGCACACTGATTAGCACTGGAGAGGTTTCTCTAACAATAAATAAAGAAGAAACATTCCCTATAGGAGGCCTCAATTTAGGTGATTTTTACACACATCTTTGTCATTTGGTTTGTATTTCTGTGATGGGTTATGCAGATGCACTACCTCTGGCTTCCCAATTTGAACATGCGAAATCCGCCCATCTTTTAGAACAGGTCTTTGCCGCGAACAATTTGCTTTGTCTAGAGCAGATGGTAATGGATGTATCCATACCCGCCTTCATAGGCAGGGGTTCCTCCGGTATTATTGATTTCATAATAATCTCTGTACCATTAGCCTCCGCAGTTCACAAGCTGACTGTGTCTTGGTCCATGTGTAATAATCAATGTTGAGGGAAAAAGAAGCTATGATCCATTCAGCTTCCAGAGGTTACAGTAATAATCAGGGGGCGAATTGACCACTTGTCCTTCGAAATCAGGGTCTTTGTTGGATTATAGCCACATGAAAAACCCTAATAAAACGTTCTTAGGCCAGTGGCGGTATATCTTGATTCTCAGCCTTTGTGTAACGTTACAGCATCAGCATAGGGTTCCTAGATTGTTTGCATGTTGTCCTCCACCCAGAGGTAGACCCACTGATTTTCGAGTAGTGTTCAGAGATATGAGAACAGTGAATAAGTTAAATGTGCTCAGGTGCTGTGAATTAAAATTATCTACATCACTATTGCGCAAAAATCTATTCTTAAGAAGGTGATGTGAGAAAGTAAAAACAAATTAAGTGCAATAGTAGACCCAGTTACCAGTCCACCGCACTATTGGGTTGATATGTTTCAGCCTTCTTGTAAATTCTAACTGCTTTCTTCCGGACCGAGGTTCTTAGGTTACTTATTGCAGCTCCTAATTATAGTGGTTAACTTACCACAAACATTGTTAATTCAGAACGTAGTATCTGAACTTATAAAAAGGAAAGATAAGATATAATCATAGCTTAGTTCTTGCATAGGTACCCTATGTATCCAAGGTAATCAGTTTGTACCACTAATGAATTGATAATGCTTTTGCATTTTATTATGCATGTTAATCAAAATAACTTTTTTAATACACCTTATTAGTTTCAGGTAGGACGGTGTGCTAGATAGCAGAGCTTATTTAAAATGAGAGAATATGGCAGATTGTTTAGTGGTATATGCAAGTGTGTATTGTTGTGCATTATCGAGTCTAGTTAACCTTAACGTGGGATAGGGGGGCGCTAGGTGGCCCCAAACCAAGATGGCCGCACTGGTGTAAGGCTCTCACCAGATCAAGCACTTATCACTTTCCTGCACTATCCTGACCGATGATACCCGCCTGGACACCACTCCATTGTGTCCACCCCACCGTGCTGAACACAGCGGTACCTCGCTTGCCGGGAATGCCCAGCTGACTGCCGAGCGAAGTGCCGGGGAACTCAGGGCACGGGACCGAATGGCTGCGAATGCTGCTGGGGGACGGACTGGCCTGCCGGGAGAGGCCGGTGCTCTGAGGCCTGCGCGGAACTGCCGAGTGACTCCTTCCTATAAGGCTGCTTGCTACACACGCCAGGCCTGAGTGGCTGCCGCTTCTGGAGCATCACTGGCTGCTGTAGGGTTGAGCACAACCTGAAGACTGGGATTCTCACCATCAGAGGTATCATCGGCCCCGTTTCACCTCCGGCGGGATTTACAAACACTGACCCCTGAGGCCTGCATATTGAATCAACAGAGCTGACTCTTTCCTGGACCTGGAGCTCTAATTAGGCAGAGCGGCGCCCACAGCACCGGCGTTAATCACCCGGCTGCCGCGTTTGCCCGTCCTGTTGTTGCAGACCCTGGGGCCGACCTGTCCGGCGTACTGGTGCCTCACGCGACCCCGGGGCTTTGCGGCCTACATGCAATCGGCCGGTACAAGAGTTGCCGGCACGTGACATTCAGCCCTGCTATCTGCAAACCAAGGCCCTCACCACTGTGTGACCCTTCAGGGAGGACATAAGTGACCGTATCAAGCCCCCCTACATGCGTGGACCAGGTGAGGCCTACTAACTGCTGCGGCCTACCCCAGCTCATAATTGCGCCCAAACCACTGCAACACCCTGCCTGAGGTAGGTTACTGGGAGCGGCTTCCCCCCCTGGATTGTAACGCCACTTTTGCTATTCCCGCACACTGGCTATGACTCTGCCCAGTGCTGACCTCCCAACAAGCAGCACAAAATAGTGAGCACCTCAGCAGAGTCCTGTTTGATCGGCGGCCATCGCGAGGGAAATCGAACTAGGGGAGAGACACTTTCTGTGCTTGGAGGCTGGGGCATTATCACTGGTGAGGTGACACTTGTTGAGAAATGTGTGCCAAACACTGTGGACTGTAGCCTGCCCCCCGCCCCCGTCAGGACTGTAACACATCGTGGGTCGGTACAGAATGGCCTGAGCGTCCCATTAGTAATGCACTCTAGCGGTGAATCATAACACCCTACTGGTGCGGTCCGCGCCTGCACACAGCCTCACTGATAACTGACGACTGGAGACCCCGGCCCCCCCCCACTTACCTGGGGTTCGAGACATCTGGCATTCTTCGGCCAACTCCCCGGTCTTCTCCTGCCAAATCTACGACAGCTCCCCAATAGCCGTGGTCCATCTGCATCCTGGCGGCCTCTTCCTCCACGACATCGCGGACACCTAGACGCGACATGGGCCGCGCTTATGCTAGACAATCAAAAATCCCTTTTGAGTCCAAAAAATCTTCAAAAACTGCATCGGAGGTGGAGAGTAGCCCTACTGCCTCAGCCCTGCAGGAGGAAGACTGAAAAACTATTTTGCTCGGCATAAGGCAGAGCCTATTAACAATAGACTCCAAAATCGACACCATAAATACGCGCATGGACAGCGTAGTGGTGAAACTAGAACATCACGACACCCGCATTAAGGAGACCGAAGACAGGATTTCGAAATTAGAAGACGGGGCCACCTCTACTAACAAACAAGTCACGCAAATGGACACTCTACTTAAAATAATTGCGGAGAAGAATGAGGATTTGGAAGCGAGATCCCGCCGCAATAACGTTCGCGTTTTAGGCCTTGCTGAGTCCACTAACACAGGGAAAATGGAGCTTTTTATGGAGAAACTAGTGGTGGAACTATTTGGGAAAGACTTCTTCTCCTCACACCTCATCGTGGAGAGTGCCCACAGGTCCCTGGCTGCTCGCCCTCCTCCCGGTGCCCAACCACCTCCAATAATTGCGCGCTTTCTAAATTACAGAGACAGAGATGCGGTGCTGCGACGTGCGAGAGAGCTGGGGACTGTGAACTATGGCAACGCAACACTGTCCTTTTTCCCTGATTTCACCCCTTCGGTCCAGGAGGCCAGACGCAAGTTTACAGGAGTTAAAAAGAAACTTCAAGCCCAGGAGATCTCATACGCCATGCTTTACCCAGCAAAATTAAAAGTGTCGCATCACGGCAGGCAACACCTTTTCCTGAATCCGCAGCAAGTTGAAGACTTTCTCAAGCAGCACAGAAGGGAACAGGCCAGAGACGAGACGGAAAGACAACGCTCCAGGTCGCAATCACCGATGTCGCATCAGGACTAAAACGACATGCTGGCAGTTTGGCCACTAGTAATCTGGACGCTGATCACATGCAGTCGGAACACTATATGTCCCGGTGAGGTACTTGTTCTAATTTACTTCTCACTGATCTACGTTACACTTGAGTGCTTGATCGCCCCGCAATAGCCGACTAGGTTATGCCTGGTTGCCTGTGGGTGTAAGTGAGGAGGTGGATGGCAGGTGTGGTGCCCCTAGACTCTGTCCCCAATGGGTGATCCCCTAGACACCTCTTCCCTCCTTAGGGCAGAATCATATGTAGTTCTCTTTTTTATTTTAGGTATGTTGGGGTGCAGGGAGGGGGGTGGGGACTATTTACCCGGCCAGTTGGGGTTGCCGGTGTGGGTGGGCAGACACTCTGAATTAATACTGTCGCAATTAAAATGTCGACCACACGTGTTTGGAGTAAGCTGAGCGGGGGGGAAATTGGGATGTACTGTGGTTGTACTGACATTCTTTGCTCCATTTTCCTGGATGATGCATTTATATGTTACACAGATTTGTATAGGTTTAGATGGGTGACGTAACAGGCGCACGGCCGACACAACAATTTCAGCTGGTCTCATGGAATATTCGCGGACTGAATAACCCACGTAGGAAGAGACAAATTCTGGGTTACCTTGACAGGCAGGGTGTGTCAAGTGCCATGCTCCAAGAAACAGACCTATTGCCAGACAGCTCTCCCATGTTCTCATCTAGATGGGCCTCATGCAAGGTGTTCTCCTCTTATTCGAACTATGCTAGGGGGGTAACTATTTTAGTCAGGCGAGGGATGAGCTTCACACCTACTTGGTCTGAGGTAGATTCGGGTGGTAGATATTATATGATCTGGGGAAAATTGCATTCACACACTGTCCTTTTTGCATGCTACTATGGCCCCAATACGGATGTTCCTTCTGCGCTTCTCACTATGTGGGGCAAAATTCAAACCTTGGGCATAGATCATGTTATATTGGGAGGGGACTTCAACACAGCCTTGCAATCAGGCCTTGACAGGTCTCAGCCCCAAGCGTTACATTACACACATACCCAACGTACGCTATTGGCCTTGGTTGAGGAACACCATTTCATTTCTACCTGGAGACACTCGCACCCATTTATAAGACAGGGCACACACTACTCTGCGGTTCACTCCACCTGGGCACGCATAGATTATGTGTTCTTGTCGGCTGGCCTCACCCCCTGGCTGGTTAATACCATACATCTTGCCAGGACATTCTCGGACCACTCACCAGTTCTCATTTGCTTTGCATTCCCCTTGACGCCTCCCCATATCTAAGCTGGCGTCTTAACCCTGCACATCTCACAGATTCGGCCTTTAAGGCAGAACTTGACCAAGACATACAAAACTTCTTCGAGCGCAACATTGAGTCAGTCGACAGCTTCACAACGGTATGGGAGGCCTTTAAGGTCACGGAAAGAGGGTGGTGCATTGCAAAAGGAGGTGGCGTCCTCAAAACTCTTCGGGGCACCTTACGCAAACTAGAAACTGAGATCCGAGGCTTGGAGCGAGACATGACACATACCGCTCTGGGAGAAGCAGCTAAAGCTCGACTCAGGGAGAAACTAAATGAGTATGCCGAAGAGGCAGAGAAAGAGTGTAAGTACCTGGGGAAACCGTATACTGCACGTATTTATGGTGAGGGAGACAGACCCGGCAGGGCACTCGCCACTGCTGTCAGACCCCCTAGGTATAATAGCTATGTCGCAACTTTGCTAGACGAACAATATGTTCCGTAGAGAGACCACACTGAACAAATTTGCATCCTTAGGGATCACTACACTGCCCTATATACCTCCCAAAGATCAACACCTATTGGCTTGAATACATATCTAGATGACACTGCAATTGCTTGGCTAGGCCCCTCACAGCAGAAATTTCTGCATCATGAACTCGAGCTAGATGAAATAAAGAATGCGATCATGTCAATGAAGTCGGGCCAAACGCCCGGATCGGATAGGTTGCCAATCGATTTCTATAAGGCCTATATTCACCTACTCGCCCCAATACTGAAATAAGTATATTACACTGCCTTGGAGGAGGGTTCTTTGCCAATTACCATGCATGAAGCCCTTATAACATCCCTGTTAAAGTCCAGCAAGCCGCCAGAACAATGTGATTCATTTAGACCTCACTCATTGTTAAATACCAATGTTAAAATATTGGCAAAAGTACTAGCAACGCGCCTTAATCTATTGATGGAGCGGTTAGTCTTGCCTGACCAGGCCGGTTTTGTCCCCAACAGGGCAACATCACATAATCTGCGTACCCGTCAAGTGGTGCTGCAGGATATTGACCCTCGCTGTGAGGCAGCTGCGGTTTTTCTAGACGCCATGAAGGCGTTCGATTCCCTCGAATGGGATTACCTTCTGGCCCTTTTGGAACGGATGGGGATACCGTTTAACTTCCTTGATTGGATCCCGCTGCTGTACTACAAGCCACATAGACAGACTACAGGGGCTGTCCAACTACCCTGAACCAGGGACAGTAAGTTATTACACCTAACAAAAGGTTCAGGTGAAAAAAAAAATCACAATTAACATTTATACACTAAACATTAGAGTTGCACACAGAATGAAGAAGAAAAGAAGAAGCCTATATATACACACATTAAGAAATTTTCAAAAACCATTATAATTTATTATATACATATTCGTCATAAAAAAGTTCAAAAGGGACAATAACGCTCAAAAAGAAGTTGGCAGAACAAAAACATACAAATCACAAGCCAAACTAGTGGCTAACAGACAAACATTATTGTTACAAAAACAATTATGACACTGTATGCACACAAACCGCAAGATAACCTTAACCCTCTCTTGCGGGAGATCACGAAGTTTGGGGGCATTTCGGAGATTCAAATAAACTGGTCTAAATCTGCTTTATTCCCCTTGACAGACAAGACCCAGCAATTCCCTTTAGACTACCCTCTAATATGGGAGGCAGATGAGATAAAGTATCTGGGCATCAAGGTGACAAGGAACAGGGAAACCCTCATTAGAGCAAATTATGGTACCGTTCTGGATAAATTGACTGACACCATCACTAAATGGATCTATCTCCCACTGTCAATGGCAGGACGCATGTCCTTAATTAAGATGGTGATCCTCCCCAAAGTGCTATATCTCTTTACTAATATTCCAT
Source organism: Lissotriton vulgaris (assembly GCF_964263255.1). NCBI lineage: Eukaryota > Metazoa > Chordata > Amphibia > Caudata > Salamandridae > Lissotriton > Lissotriton vulgaris. The sequence goes on along the minus strand of NC_141696.1, from coordinate 453,670,796 downwards.
ATAGTCCAGGATCATATTTCTTTCGTGCCCTCAACTCCCAACTATCACGGCTCATCTGGGGTGGTAAACAGGCCAGGATCGGTCTGAAAACTCTAATGTTACCCTATCATCAGGGCGGTTTTGATGTCCCTAATTTTTAACGCTATTACGATTGTGCCCAGGGCCATTTCGCTGCGTATTGGCTTCACCCTCCTCCCTTCATGGCTCATCTAGTGGTAGAGGACGGATACATGAGACCCATACAACCGTCAGGTTACCTATACTCTGAGGCCCGAATATCGGATCGAGACCCCACCACTGTTGACTGCACGGTACGAGCTTGGAGGCGACTGGCTACCACTATGGGGGTCGAGTTCCTATACTCACCGTGCATGCCCCTTGCACATGACCCCAGACTAAGCATCTCCTGTGAGGAGATCGGCCGTAAAATGCTCACGAAACTGGTGTTCCATACCTGGGGCGATCTATACCTCCAGGGGCAGTTTCGGACGTCGACTCAGTTCTTTGGGGACAATACCCCCTCGGTGATGGAGACATTCCAGTATGTCCGGTTGCGTCAGTGTGAAAGCGGTCACACCTAGCTTCCCGGATGAGCCAGACGTTATGGCGCCCCTGCATGCCCTTCTTCATGCGAACGTGCCAAGACATGTAGTCTCCATGCTATATAAACATGCTCAGGCCGCATCGTCGCCCCCACCACTTAGAGCAAGACACGACTGGGACGTAGATCTAGACTCTCCATTGTCAGACGACCAATGGGAGGAAAGCTGCTCACATACCAATGCTGTGACTGGCAATGCTCGTCTCTGACTAGTACATTTTAAATTTGTACATCGACTATATTACACCCCTGCCAAATTGTGCCGTTTTGGACTTCGGGATTCTGATAGATGCCTTAGATGCAGGAGCGAAGGTGCGGACTTCTTCCACCTGGCGTGGACATGTCCCGCTGTAGCGGCATATTGGGACGAGATATTTAAATCTCTGTCTGAAATGATCGTGTTAAGTATCGCGCCCTGTCCGAAGATTGCCCTACTAGGACAGCCGAACCCAGAGATAAAGGTACACCGGATTTTTTTTTCGCACTAAGTCTTCTATTAGCTAAACGCCATGTGGCGTGCCGTTAGGGTCGAGGACGGGCGCACAAATTCAAAATTTGGTTTACTACAATGTCCACTTGGCAGGATCAACTGCACAATTTTGCTGACCTCTTGCCTCACCGGTCACGTCCCAAAGACCTATGGGGTCCCCTCACTACTTATCTACTTCGTGTGCAGGGCGAAAGCTCGCCAGTGGCAGATGGTACCGGATAGGTAGGTTAAATTAGTCCGTCCACCTTGCATGGCCCTGGGTCTAGTCCCACTACAGCGACGGTTTTGCTTTATCCCTCCGCCTCCATACCTCGCATCCCTTATGAGTCAATTCACATAGAGTACCCTTGGAAAGTGAACACAGGATACTCATATGGTACGCGAACACGTAGACGACCCGAATACATGCCACACCAGCAGGGATAGCCCAGCTACTGGCCAGCGTCCAATCCGTACCCATACTGAGATTGTGTACACATAACAATAGCATATCATAGGTAGTATAGCATGCAAGGAAGTTACATACTGTTAGGCGCACTGATCGGAACATAGACCACTTCTCCCCCCTCCTCCCCCTCCCATATCAGCTAGAAAAACTACAACTGGTGTGGAGTGGCGATATACCCGAGGCTGGTTATACATTGCCGCAGAGGACCACGCTCTGCTACTCCACACCATCAGATCTTTGCGCCACATACAAAGTATGGTGGGAAATCGTGGGAGGGGACAGATATTATTGAAAGTTTATGTAAGTTATAAAAGATAAAAGAAAACTCAAATGTTTCATCGTTTTGACGAGCCTTGTAAAATTAGTTGCTTGAACATGTATTCTTACACAGCTTAAGACATTTTATATCGCGGCCGGCCCGGACGGGTTGTAGGCGGCATGCTGTGTTAAAACATTTGACCACTCTTTCCTCTCTTAGAGGAACAACACATTTGATGTCGACTTTTGACTTGGCTTCCGGCCTGTACATACAGGTTGTAGGCGTGAAGCTGTGTACCCTTTATTTTTTGTCACCAATAAAGGTTTTTGAAAAAAAAAAAACCTTAAAGAGGGATTAATCTAGTAGGATAATTTACATTCAGCGTGTGGAGTGCATTACGTACTAGCTGTAGTTTGCGCCTTCTCAGTTTCAAGCCCATTAGGTAAAACTGAGTTTTGACCCTGAGGGCGGCCATACTAATGCAGAAACAAGTCTGTTGCGTGTATCACTAAGGTGTCCGTACGGACGGAAGTGTGATTATCTAGTGCAAGCAGTTTCTATTTTCAGTCATATAGGTTTCATGCAGTTAACGAAGTATTAGTTGTGCAGAAAGAATCGACATTATGAGTTAGCGATAACAAATAGATGTTTATCTTTATCATATGTTAGTTAGTTAAAATGCATTTGTTGAGCGCGTTAACACCAAGCGGCTTCATGGCGCTATGACTTGACTTAGGGAGGGAAGGGGTGAAAATAGAGGACAGTTACAGTAAAGGAAAAGCTAAAGAAAAGAGATGAGTTTTAAGAGCTTTACGGAAATCCATATAGGTAGGCAGGGACCGGATGGAAAAAGGAAGGGTGTTCCAGAAGGATAGAGAAGCGAAGGCCACCCTGTTTTTTCCTCTTAAAGCGATGGACCACCAAGAGAGCTTGGGTGGAAGAGCGAAGGCTCCTGTTGGCAAGGTAGGCCATGGTTTGAGAATTTACAAACCCTGGAGCAGTGCCTGCAAGGGCCATGAAGGTAAGGCAGCCCAGCTTAAAAAGGGAGCGCTGGGAGATGGGGAGCCAGTGGAGGGATTTAAGAAGAGGGGTTACGCGATGATACTTAGGGAGCTTATAGATAAGCCGTGCCACCTGGTTCTGGATGGGTTGGAGGCGCCGGAGCTCGTATGCCGGGATCCCTACATAAAGGCTATTGCCATAGTCCAGCCGGGAGACAATAATGGCCATGATAATGAGCTTGAGGGCATCAGCAGAAAAAAAATGGGAAATTTTACGGATGATGCGGAGGCACAAAAAACAGGACAAGAGAACGGCGCTAATCTGAGGGCGCATTGTTAGGTCTTGGCTGACTAGAATACCCAGGGTTTTTGCTTTACCGGAAGGGGAGGGAGGAGGACCAAGGGCAGGGGGCCAGAAAGCGGGAGACCATGGGCTGGGGAGGCTGCCAGTGAGTATCAGTTCTGTTTTGTCCGGGTTTCATTTTAACTGGTTATTATACATCCAGTCAAAGATGAAGGTGAGAACAGAGCAGAGGTTAGACCTGAAGTCGTGAGAAGGGGAAAGATTGAAAATGAGCTGGAGGTCGTCCGCATAGTTGTAGACTGACACCTCCATGTTTTGTAGAGCAGAAATAAAAGGGTGAATATAAAGGTTAAAAAGAAGAGGGGAGAGAGAAGAACCCTGGGGGACTCCACAAGTGACCGGACAGGGAGGGGCAGAGAAGCCATCCAGGTGGACGGCTTGTGTCCGATCTCCTAGGAAGGAGGTACGCCTGGCCAGCGCCGTCCCCCGGATGCCGGCGCCTCCGACGCGGTCAAGAAGAATGGAATGGTCGACCGTGTCGAAGGCGGCGGACAGGTCAAGGAGAACCAAGGCCTGGGAGGAGTTGGCGTCCGCGCACTGCCTAAGCTCGTCCAGGACCGAGAGGACCACGGATTCCGACGAATGAACTGGACGGAAGCCGGCCTGATGAGAAGCTAGGAGATGGTTGTCCTCAATGAAGGTCGAAAGACAGGAGGTAATGTAGCTCTCAAGAGGCTTTCCCAAGAACGGGAGAAAGGAGATGGGGGGGAAATTGGAAAGGGAGGACTGGTTAGTCCCAGGCTTTTTCAGGATGGGGGTGATGATGGCCGATTTGAAAGAAGCCGGGACAGTACCCTGTAGGATGGATGAATTGATGAGGGTGAGCGGGGGTTCCGGACAGTAGGAGAAGACCTCCTTCAGTATGCGGGCAGGGCAGTAGTCCAAGGGGGACCCTGACTTAACTTTCTTCAATAGGGCGAAGAAGGTCTCCTTAGAGATTAAAGGGAACTTGTCAAGAAAAACTGATGGAGGGGAAGTGAAGGGGGAAGGAAGGAGGGGGGGAGCCAAGGGTATGTTGTGCCTGATGGCGGCTATCTTCTCAATGAAGTAGGTGTTGAGGGAGTTGCAGAGAGATTGAGAGGAAACCGGTTTGGGTAAAACTCTATCTGCGGCTGCTAAATTGTGGACAATGGATAACATCTCCTTGGGTTTATTGCTAGCTAGGAGGATTTTGCCCGAGAAGTGCTCAGTTTTGGCCAGCAGAATAGCTGTTTTATATTCACGGAGGAGGGCGGAGTATTGAGACTTAAGAATGGGACAGTACCTGCGCCTCCAATGGTGTTCGGCTTGTCTTAAAGAGAGTTTGAGGGTTTTAAGGTCATCAGTGAACCATCTATTGGCCTCGTGGGAGTGGCAGGACCTGACTAACCTGGAGGGGGGCAGCTGAGTCACAGGATGCCGAAAGCCAGTAGTTAACGGCGGCTACCTGTGAATCCAGATAGGAGTCTACCAGAGGAGGGGGTGAGGCCGCGAGGGAGGAGCACAAGGTGGGGATGTCCACACGGTTTCAATTGCGAAGCCACATATTTTTTGGGGGGAGAATTTATTGACAGCCCCAAGGTTGAGGGAAAAGGAAATAAGCGAGCGGTCAGACCAGATACAGGGGGAAATGGACTTAGACGAGGTGGAGATGTTAGCCGACCAAATCTGGTCCAGAAAGTGGCCACCTGAGTGGGAAGGGAGGTGGATCAAGGAGGTGAAGTTAAGACAACCAAGAGATATGGTGAAATCTTTGTACATGAGGTCTTCCCGGGGGTCATGGAGCCAGAAGTTAAAGTCTCCCAGGATTAACACAGAGGAATTGTTGACCACAAGGGTGGCCAGCAGTTCCTGGATAGCTGTGACAAAGTGGGGCATTGCCTGAGGGGGGCGATATAATAATACGCAGGTCAGAGGGACCGTGAGGTTGACTGAGCGGGCCACAAGGAAGTCAACTGAAGGGATAGAGGGGTAGGACAGGAGTTGAAACTGGAATTTAGAGTGGACAATCATGGCCACTCCGCCACCAGTTTTCCCAACCGGACGGTCAGCGCGAAGGGCATTATAAGATTCAGGGAGAGTCGCCAAGACATCAGGCAGCGAGTCAGGGGAGTACTAGGTTTCGGTAAGGAATAGGATTTCAGGTTTTGCCGAGGTCAGAAGGTTGAACAGCTCAAGTTGGTGCTTAACCGCCGAGCGGGTGTTCAATGGCATGGCGCTAGCCAGGGCAAGGGGAGAGGTCGCAGGGGGATGCGGGAGGTGCCCTGAAAGCGCAAGTAATTACGCTGGAGTCAGGATAAGTGAAGAGATTCCAATATTGCAAATACATGAATGGGTGAAGGGGCTAATGCGCCCTTTTCTGAATAGTCGCCCCGGCAGGCATGGAGTTGAGCCGATGAGTAGGATATGGTTAAGGCATTATGAAAGGCTGGGCGCAGACGGGCTTGCCTTTGGCGCGCTGCCAGCATGGCCACTGCGTGCGCCCGCTGCCCGGCCGGGAGAGGAGAGGCATCTTATACTGTAGGGAGGTGGGCGGGTCTGTCAGCTGCACCGCCAACCCACAACTCCCTCCCTCCAAGATGGCGGCTGCTCTCGCTGTTCCTGATCCCCTGCTACAGCCCCAAAATCGGCTGTGCGGGGAACGGAGCGAGGTAAGGAGGGGTAGAGGGAAGAGGGAGAGTGGAAAGCAAAATTGCTTAAAATCACGAACTAAAATTAAAATAGCTACTCCCGGCTTCCGCCTCAGGAGTTGAGGAGACTAAATCTTGTCAGCGCGCAAGATGCTGGGGCGCGGTTTAAGTACAGGCGGGAGGCGGGAGGGTCTGTCAGCTGCACCGCCAACCCACGACTCCCTCCCTCCAAGATGGCGGCTATTACTTCTTTCTTCAGGATGCGGCAGAGCGGTAAAGACCTTGTTCTGAAATAAGCAAGATTTGTAAATTCATAGATCTTACCTTAGTTGCTAACCACGGGGTGATGAAAGTCAACAGCTTACCGAAACTGACAAGTCACTGATTTGTTCTAGCTCTGCGCAGCATCCCGATAGACGAGGGGCGGAGTAGATGGTCCATTTACATAGAGATGCCTATGGACAGGGTAGGAGGACTAAAGCGCCCATGTTGGTTGGCAGCTTTTTTGTTGGCATTTTGCAAGATTAGGCTATTTAAAGCAATGTGACCATTCGAACGGTCTAAATGAGAGCTTGAGTATAAAGAACAAATTGTTTCCTCAAAGGTCACTACATAATTACAAGGATGATATTAAATTAACTCATTGATGTCTATTGTAGGGAGTAACCTAATATTTCAGTTAAACACATGTTGATAACCAGGTGTATATTTTCTCGAACTGATTCTGTGTCGACCTGTCATAATAATTTTTCAGTTAATAATGTGTTGATGACAGGGTATATATTCTCATGGAGCTAATTCTGTATCAGCTTGTCATAACACTTCGTTTGATTGCATGCCGGATGCAGCTAGTAGTGGGCAAGAGACTTGCACATGGTTTTACAGCATGTGCCAGGGGATCGTGTCGTTCAGTCCCTCGATGTCAGTCTTCAAACGGTGAACCCAACGTTGTTCCTTCTCAAAAAGGACACGTTCTGCATTTTGGGTCTTGTTGTACAGAGTCTCCAGGACTACCCATGCCGTGGTCCCCCCGCCATAGTAATATGGCGGGGGGAATTGGGTGCCGGACGGAGTCAGATCACAGGCGGATCGCTACCGCCATGACGGTGGTGGCCATCAGCCCATGATCCTAATGGGTCCCCAAATCTATTCAATGACTCATCTTTGCTTCCTAAAAAAACGTGTGGATTGCTCCATACCCGGGAGGATCTAAAACACCTTTAGTTCCTTGAAAGACATATAAACTCCCAGACCACCCTAAAGATGGAATATGTACTTTTTGGGTCCTGAAGAAGGTGATAATAATTTGGTTTCACCAAAACGCACGTAGGCCAGTGACACGCATCTGAGAGTCCCACCCAAGAATCAACTCAAGAAAGGAGCTATCTATAATCAAAGTTAAGGACTTGTGGTTGTGTTTAAATTGTGGAACTTACTGACATGACAAACAGAACTAGTGAGTAGGAGTCTTTCTCAGATGTGTTTTTATTGTGAATTTGTTTGTGTGGTATGATAGTTGGTATGTATGAGAGAAATGAAAGGTGAGATGGAAGAATGATGGAGTAATCTTTTGGGGATTACCAAAATACAAATCACTGGTTTGAAAAGTCAAGGAATGCCTTTTTCTAATTGAAAAAATAATGTGAATTTGTTTTATGTAATTTGTTTGGTAATAAATCCCAAAAAAGTGTGAAAATATAAAAAATGTATATATAAAAATATTTTTGATAAATGAACATAACTTAAAAGAAAGTTCATTTCTGTGTTTCTCTGATGTAAGGTAAATATTTTGATTAGAGTCACTACCATTTGAGAAATCAGACAGGCTTGATAAGAGGCTGTTTTCTATGTGTATCCATACCCCCCTTCATATGCAGGGGCTACTCCAGTATTTTTGATTTCGTAATGATATCTGCACCATTAGCCTTCACAGTTCACAAGCTGACTGACTATTGGTCCAGCCATAGCGATCACAATCCTCTAATGCTTGAATTGATTCACATCATTGAAAAATATGGCGGGCAATGAAGTAGTATTTCAAACTCTGTTAGTAGTTCTATATACCAAGCATGCAGGCTAAAATGAGCAACCAAAGATTTTTTTTTGACAGCCGTTATGCAGAGTGTGCAGATGAGATCCTGCTTTATTTGGATATGGAAACACAGGATAGAGCTTTTAAACATGCTTTTGATAAACTAACAAAGCATATATCTAATAGCTTAACTATTAACAGCAGGTCCAAAGGTGCTAAGGAGATAATGTGGCTCGACCTTACATGTTCTAGGGCTTGCAGGAATTTACTCCATGCCCTTAAGCAATGCCAAAGGGAAGATTCAGTGGTTAGGACATGCAGGAGGGCCCACAAATATGCAATCCAACAGAGGAAGAAGGCCATTAGGGCCCAGGAATTAGAGGCCTTTGATCAGGTAAGCATGCTGACAGTCATATAAAGTTCAGGGGAGCGGTCAACAGTTCTTTTTTTCAGAGACAGTAAACCCGAGAATAGTTGGCACTATAGCAGGCGAAAGATGTATTTTCCATTTTGAAGGGATGTATAGTGGTGATGATGCAAGAGGTTCTGACGTATAGTGGGACTTTGCACAAATACTATCCCATTGCATTTTAATATTTAAGAGGTACACAAAGCTATCTTGGCCACAGACGGGGGAATGTGCTGGGTCAAAATGGGGTCCTGGCATATCTGTATAGAGCAGACCCCATGACCTGGGCCAGGACACTGACATGAGTATTTATTGTGGCCTGTTCTTGTGACTCCCCTACTTCCTGGTCAATGGGTATTAGTATACCTATTTTTAAAAAGGGTTTGAGAAACAATATAGTGCACTGTTGACCAATTTCGCTCTCAGTGCCGGCTGAAAAAACTATGGGGAAAGTGGTCCTGGTATGAATAACCTTCTGGCTAGATAAGTTTAAGATCATGTAAGACCTACAGTACAGTTTTAGACAGAGCAAAGGGATGCTAGATCAGTGCATTATTCTATATTTGGTGGTGTGGAAATAGACAATAGCCAAGAAGGGATCCTTGCATATGTATTTATGGATCTAACATCGGCATTCAACCATTTTAATAGATCCAAGTTATGGTTGATTCCTCTGAAACTGGGTCTGGAGATAGACCTGGTGACTTTTTTACATTTTGCCCATATCAACACCAAGGCCACAGTGAAATTTAATGAGGATGGTTGTGTGTCAGCATCCTAGGATGTCAAGAGAGGAGTCAGGCAGGGGTGTATTCTTGTTCTACTGATGCTCACGCTGAATATCAACAAGCTAGGGGACGTTCTCTTGGCAACTAGTAAAGACATCCCGACAACTGGCTCCAAACCTATGCCCCTACTTCCGTATATAGATGATGCAGTGTTGTTTGCATGGACAGGTGTAGGCCTTCAACAACTTTTTGATGTTTTTATAGATTTTATGGACCCGCTCAACCTTGCAACCAATTTTTCTACATCTCATAACATGACAATCCGCACTAAGAAGACTGTAGGTGGAAGGTCTTCTGCAGGGGGATGAATTAACTAAAGTTTCAACCTGTTCTTAATTAGGTGTGCTGTTTGAGGAGAATAGGGGGCTACAATTTTCACGGTCCAAAGCGGATACTTTAGGTAGATTTGCAATTACAGAATGCCATCTTAATAACGGTGAAGGCAAATTCACATTATGTACAATATATGGGGATAATATTGACGATCCGGAGGTATTGATTAAGGTGTCCAATGAGCTAATTCACTGGCCCCTTCGATTGATTCTCTGTGGAGATTTTAATATTCATTTACCCTGTAATTGGTCCACAGATCCTGGGTTTATTTATCAAGGCAAGAAACCAAAGGTTTTTTTCGCTCTTAAAGACCTATGCTTACAACACGGCCTTCTAGATGGCTGGGCCATGGATCACCCGGGCGACCCAGGTTACACTTATTATTCATCTCCACATTCGAATCATGTAAGATTAGACTATATGCTTCTTTCGAATAGCTTGCGCTCTACACGTCAAATCAATAAACTACCTAGAATTCTATCGGATCACAACCCGCTTAAGCTTAATCTAATGAAGGGTCCTGAAAAATTGAACACAAATATATGGACATTCGAAAGAGCTTTGCTATATAATAAAGCAAATAATTTACATATGAGAACATGGATCCCCGCTTTCTTATCAGATAATAGCGGGTCTACCTCCATCAGCATAATCTGGAACACTCTGAAGGCAGGGGTTAGGGGCAAAACAATGACTTTTTCGTTTCACCACAATAAAACCGAAAAATTAAAAATGGCTTCACTAGAAGAAGATCTGCGTAAAGCAGAAGAAGGACTTATTAAAACGATACAGGAAGGTAACCCAATCGCTAATGCAGAGCGCAAAGTGGCTATCGCTAAGAATAAGATATTGGCAATATTAATTGATAGAGCAGCTATTAAAGCTAATGTCAACAAGGCTAAAATATATGAGCTAGGGGAAAAAATGGGCCACCAATTAGCTGTCAAAACCTGCGAAGAGATATCTTTTGCTCTAATTAAAGAAATTAGGGACCCTGATTTGGGTCTAAGATCAGATCCATCTGAAATAAGAACATCCTTTCAGAGGTTTTATAAGAACCTCTATTCACGAGGATAATACCGAACGCGTTGATCCCAATATGTATCTGGAATCATTTACCCCGTCACACTTGGAAATTACTGATCAGGAGATATTAGATGGGACAATCCCTTATGAGGAAATACTTTTAGCAATCAAGGGCCAGGATAATGGAAAGGCAGCGGGCATGGATGGGATTCCAACTGAATTTTACCTTAAATTCGCTCCTCAACTTGAGAATATCATAACTCCCCTTTTCCAAACTATCTTCTCAGGGGGGAACCCGCCTGGGTCGTGGTCCATTTGCCAAGATAATAGTATTTCCTAAAAAAAACAAAGATGAGTAAGAATTGGGCTCATATCGACCAATCACACTGATTAACGGGGATTCTAAAATATACTCAAAAATACTGGCAGATCGACTGGCACCCGTAATTCACAATATTGTTTCAGAACGACAACATGGTTTTGTTCCAGGAAGGTCTACGACTGATCATATACAAAGGGTTATTTCCCTCTTTGATTATACGGGGGTGGCCCTATCAAACTGTGGGATAGGCGGACACTATTTAACAGCAGTCCGACAACTTTATGTAAACCCCAGTGCCCACGTATTAATCAATGGGGCTCTATCTGAAAGCTTTGCCATCATGCGGGGTACAAGAAAGGGCTGCCCCTGTTCAACCTTCCTATTTGCTATCTATATTGATGTATTTATTCACAATTTGGAAAATAACAATTCAATTCCCCCAATTCAAGTCCGTAACGTAAAAACCAAATGTCTGGCATATGCTGACGATATAGCTATTATCACAGGTGACCCCAATAGTGGAGAGAACAAGAAGCCCATGCTTTTGGCAAAGTCTCGGGTTATAAACTAAATCGAAGTATAAACCCAGATCATCATAAATAATAAAATTTCGATGCAAGATCCACGTATAGTTAAAAAAGCAATTTATCTAGGCGTGAGTATTGACGCTAATATCGCAAACATGGTTGATGATAATCTTAACCCTCTCATAAGTCGCACCAAGGAGGAACTGCTGCGCCTACATAATTTACAGCTCACCATTGGGGGGACAGTTAATGTCGTCAACATTTTTTTTTTCCTTAAGTTTCTCTATTTTTTCGCACAAAAAACCTAGAATTCTCCGAAACAGTTTTTAAAAATATAGATAATTTGTTTTCACGTTTTATATGGGGACATCACAAGCCACGAAGAGCACTCAGGTGGATCACTTTACCTAGAGATCGGGGGGATGGGAACTGCCAAACTCTAAACTGTATTATTGGGCAACAGTGTTGAGATACAGCGCATACCTTGTAAAAGAAGACACAGACGTCCATAATATTCCCACTCCGTAAGAACTTATTCTGGGAGATGGCTGTGCCGGTTGCTTATGGCGCCACTCAAACGATGATTACTTTAAAAAGGTGAAATTCAAGACTATTTCCAGCACTATTAAAGTATGGCAGAATGTTAAAAAACCAGTTGGTCTAGGCCGGTACTCTTTTTATACACCTATAATACAGAATTTGGATCTCCCGGAAATATTTCAAGATTTAGTATCGAATAGATGAGCCGAATTAGGGATAAAACAACTGGGGTGCTTTTTTTCTGTGAATGGTATCAAGTCATTTGAGGAACTAAAAATAGAGTTCAAACTATCAAATAGAGATTTCTTCAAATACCTCCAAGTGCAGGATTTTAATTTAAAGAAAGGAGGAGGTCAAAATAAATTTCAATCATGGCGAACTATGGACAAATTAGTATCCATAAAAAACCCTAAAATTGGCGAGATATATGAAGGGCGTAATTTACTTTTGCCAGACTATATGGAGAAACATACGGAGGTATGGCAAAGTAGACTTGGCATCTCTCCACGAACCTCCTCGGAAGCCTTGGAGATGTCAATATCAACCCTAATGTCCATGAAACTCCAAGCACAATTTCATAAAACATTTTTTTCACTTTATTATACCCCAGACAAATTGGCAAAATGGGGGAAAGGAAACGGGAAACACTGTCCGAGGTGTTCCTTTCCATAAGCAGATTTATCTCACATTTTTGCTACAATTCCTCTATTAGGGAATATTATATCAACAATCTCTGTCTTTCTTTCCAACCTCGCACATTGCCATATTAACATATCAACCGAAGAAATTCTATTAGGTACGTCCAACATACCCCGACCATATTCAATGCATGGGCTTATCTTCGTAGCTATGGCTGTTCTCAGACTGTGCATCGCGTCAGCCTGGATAGATCCATTAGCACCATCGTTTGTAGAATGGAGAACTAAGCTGTTTGCAACCTGCAACCTGGAAGTGGCGATTTATAGAAACAAAGGGAGGACAAAGCGGAATAAGGGTATGATGATCGGGGCACCTCTGTTAGACTGGATGCAAGAGGAATGAAATGTTTGAATTGCTTAGGTATTTTATTTACTGTCTCTCTCTCTTTTTTTTTCTTTCTCTGCTCTGTTCTTAGTATGTTAGCTTCATGTTCACTGAACAAATGTATATACTTTTCTTCATATTTGTTATAATCAATAAAATGTAAGATTGTGTTACCTGTTCTGCGGGGGTGGGGGGACAATGTCGTTTATAAAACTTAAATGCAAATAAAAATTGTTAAAAAAAAATTTGAGGAGAATGAATCTTGGGTTGCAGAAAGAGCACACAAGAAGAACGTCTTAAAAAATGCAGTGGTGTCTACAATGGACTTTGCAAAAAGACTCGGGAAAAAGCCTGCACCTGCAATCATAAAGGTGTCTAGAGAAAAATGTATCCCTATGGCCAACTATGGCTGTAATGTGTGTGGGTATAAGTACAAGAAAGACTTGCAGGTAATGGAAAGTACATTTTGGTGTAGGCTCCTTGCTGTCCCAGTGCAACCCAGCCTTTACTCTGCATGAAGAGCTTGGCTCGGGATACATTTCTGATCACATTGCAGTTGTGCCTTTAGTTAGCTAGTTTAGAATTTCTACTTTTTCCATTTCCACTCTGAATCATCTTTTTATAGGGGACTGTATGGCTTCCAAGGGGGCTATGCGTATCCCATGATTAACGTATATATCAGAGCTGATGAGATAGCTAGGCTGTTCAGATTTTTACACTTACCCTAGACCTTTAAGTCCAACTGACATCTGGAACAATAAGCCTCTGTTTCTGCACCGGTGGCAGGGGGATAGGGAGGGCAAAGAAACTGCTAAACCCACTGTGAGAAATTACTTCACAATTAGTCCAAGCTCACATGTGCACCCCTTCTAGGGAAAGCCAAATTGTACCCTCTATGTATCTGTAGTCCTTTTACACTGTGTTTTTATAACTGCCTTTTGTTTTTATTTTGTGCTTTTATGGCTTCTATTGGCCAAAGACAGAGTTCTAAGGTTTTATTGTCAGCCAAATATTTTCTCCAGAATTTCACACAGGTTTTAACTAAAGTTAGGAAAGTCCGATTGTCTTAATGTCTTTTATGTCCTTCATTTCCTTTAGGGCCAGTCCTGGTGACGCCTCCAGCTCACATCCAAGATTCTCTCCGAACAACAAAGAAACCCAAGGGTAAGTGACGTCTCCTTTACCCTATTGAATAAGGATAGACTAATTACCAAGCAATAAGTCACCTGTCATCCTGTTCTTTCTTGACAAATAAAACAAAGAAGGGGGGTGTTTTTTCGCTTCATTGAAACACGTTCTAATTTGATAAGTCAGGAAAAAAGAATTAAAGAAAGTAGAGTCCCTCGTAGGTACAAAAAAACTGCTTCTCTTAAAAACATGAAATGTTTTTGGTGAGGGAAGAAGAGAAAGAGGGAATAACGAATTTGAAAATGTGAGGAACATGTGAAAGGTTAGGTTCTTCTGCCCTCCCGTGTTCCCCAAATCCAGCGCATACCTGTCCAAGACACATTTCGCTGGAAACATCGTGGGACAACTAGACATTTGGCAGGCTTTGCCCTAGTCCTCCACTCTGCATGTAACTCAGTGACGCCAATTCCAAGAAGTTGCCCGTCTTCTTTTCACAGCTGTTACCAGGGCTGGGATTTGCTATCTGCATTTCAGCAGCTAAAGGTTATGTATGGCTGAAAACCCTGGGTCCTTCTTCTCTGCCAACTTCGACAAAGTAAGTAGGTGGGTCTCAGCTCCTTGCGTCCTTGGATACTCTTACAAAGCTCACTCTATTGAGAGAGAGCACCTCTGTGCACAACAAGAAGGACCCGTAGATCTAGTTCATTTAAACATCAAAGGGTAATGAAGATTAAACGAGGAATTGTTCATTAGGTATTCACTGTTTATTCAACAGTTGTTGAAATTGCTGCTTCATAATTCAATTAACGTAAGATATCCAAAATTAAATTTCCATCATCAGATAAGTCATATTGAAGCAGATTATCACAAATCCCGATGCATTTGGGGCCACGCCCTTCTTCAGGGGATTACTCTACAAAAACAATCCAAAAAGCACAATTTAATCATGTATCCGTATGTCATTGCAAGAAAGCTAACATAAAAAAGTGCTCACATACAAACAGTGCGCTTGAAAGAAGAGGGCAAGAGTAAAGATAAACGTCAATATGAGGGTGTGCACGGAGGTTGAAAAATAATGATTGTCAAATGTAGAGAAAGGTAATTTAATCCATGCCCTTAAGCAATGCCCAGGAGAGGAAGCAGTGGTCAGGACCTGCAGGAGGGCCTGCAAACATGCAATCCAACAGAGGAAAAACGGCATTAGGGCCCAGGCATTTGAGGCCTCTGGTCAAGTAAGCGTGCTGACAGGCATATAAAGTTCTGAGGAACGGTCAATAATTTCTTTTTTACAGATTTCGTAAACCCGAGAAAAGTTGGCACTAAAGCTGCTGAAAGATGTATTTTCCATTTTGAAAGGATGTATAGTGGTGATGACGCAAGAGGGTCTAACTTATTGTGGGACACCGGCACGGATACTGTCCCATTGCATTTTAATATTTAAGAGGTACACAAAACTATCTTGGCCATAGCTGGGGGAAAGCACCGGATCTGAATGGGGTCCTGGCAGACCTGTATAGAGCAGACCCCATGACCTGGGCCAGATACTGCATGTTCTTGTGTCCCCCCTACTTCCTGGTCAATAGCTATTAGTATAACCATTTAAAAAAAGGTTTTGAGGAACAATATAGTGCGCTATAGACCAATTTCCCTCTTAGTGCCGGCTGAAAACATTATGGGGAAAGTGGTCCTGGTACAGCTAAACTTCTGGCTAGATAAGTTTAAGATCATGTAAGACCTACAGTACAGTTTTAGACAGGGCAAAAGGATGCTAAATCAGTGCATTAACCTGTATTTGGTGGTGGGGAAATATGCAATAGCCAGGAAGGGATCCTTGCATATGGTATTTATGTAACTAACATTGGCATTTAACCGTGTTAATAGATCTAAGTTATGGTTGATTCTTCTGGAACTGGGTCTGGAGGTAGACCTAGTGGATTTTTTACACTTTGTCCATAACAACACCAAGGCAGCATTGAGATATAATGAGGATGGTTGTGTGTCAGCATCCTAGGATGTCAAGAGAGGAGTCAGGCAGGGGTGAATTCTTGCTCTACTGATGCTCACGCTGTATATCAAAAAGCTAGGGGACGTTCTCTCGGCAACTAGTAAAGACATCCCGACAACTGGCTCCAAACCTATTCCCCTATTTCTGTATGCATATGATGCAGTGTTCTTTCTGAGGACAGGTGTAGGTCTTCAAAAACCTTTAGATGTTTTTATAGATTTTATGGACTGGCTCAACCTTGCAACCAATTTTTCTAAATCTCATAACATGACAATTGGCACTTAGAAGACTGTAGGTGTAAGGTTTTCTGCATGGGGTAGATTTAACTAAAGTTTCAACTTGTTCTTACTTAGGTGTGCTGTTTGACGAGAATGGGTCTTGTGTTACTCACAGAGCACACAAAAAGAACGTCTTGACAAGGGCAGTGGTGTCTACCATGGACTTTGCAAAGAGACAAGGGACAAATTGGGATACGTTTTTGATTACATTGCAGTTGTGCCTTTAGTGAGCTAGTTTAGAATTTCTTCTTTTCCAGTTTCCACTCTGAATCCTCTAGTTATAGGGGACTGTATGGCTCTCGAGGGTACTTTGCGTCTCCCATGGTTAACGTATGTATATCAGATCAGGTGAGATAGCTAGGCTGTTCCGATTTGTACAAAAACACTAGACCTTTATGACCAACTGACATTGGGAACACTAAGCATCTGTTTCTGCTCAGGTGGCAAGGGGACAGGGAGGACAAAGAAACTGCTAAGCCCACTGTGAGAAATTACATCACAATTAGTCCAAGCTCACAGGTGCACCCCTGCTTGTCTCTTGTCAATAACGCTTATAACCACTTTTTGTTAACTAGATTCAGATTGAACCTTATTCACTTGTAACTAGCCTTTTCAAAAGGCTTTGTGAAGCCTGAGGATTTAATGCCATGTCCATGTGACAACTTTTCTGAACAGGACCCTTTTCCTTTTTCTGTGAAATTTATGTCTCTCTGAGGAAAACATATATTCTTCCGATCTTGGATCAGGTCTTTTTGTTCAAGTAAGGCCAGCATTATTATACCTACTGAGGCTTTCTTCACCCTTGGTCTTGTGTGGAGTTGCAAGTTTTTCTCAGGAGCTACAAGAATTTGGAGAAAGATGCTTTCTCTTCAACTGAATTTGCACTTTATCTGATGAATTTTATGAGCTGAATTGTCATTGTATCTGTTTTATTAAATGAGTAATATTTTGTTTTGTAAACATGGTTTTAGGAAAATTGCTAGGGCCAAATTGACCTGCTATGTATCTATGTCTTTGTATGTCTTGTTTTTATGACTGCCTTTTTGTTTTTGTTTTTTTGGGGGGGGGTTATTGCTTTTATTGGCCGATTAAAGAGGTCTAAGGTTTTATTGTCATAATCATTTTCTCCAGAATTTCACACAGGTTTTAACTAAAGTCAGGAAAGTCCAATTTTTTTAATGTCTTTCATATCCTTTCTATCTTTAGGGTCAGTCCTGGTGACGTCTCCTCCCCGCATCCAAGATTCTCTTGGAAAAACGAACAAACCCCAGGGTAGGTCAAGTCTCTTTTACCCTATTGAATAAGGATAGACTAATCACCAAGGAATAAGTCACCCGTCTTCCTGTACTTTCTTTACAAGAAAAACAAAGAAGGAGAGGTGGCTTGTCACTTTATTAAAACAAGTACTAATGTGATAACCCACGAGAGAATAAAGAAAGAAATAATAGTCCCTATTAGGTACATAAAAAAATGTCTTTCCTTAGGAACCTGAAATGGTTTTGGTGAGGGAAGAAGAGAAAGAGAAAAGAAAGAATTGGAAAATGTGAGGAACTTGTGGAGGTTAGGTTCTCCTCCCCTCCCATGTTCCCCAGATCTAGCCTGTTCCTGGCTAAGACATGTTTCCCTGGAAATCTGGTGGGGAAACACATCACTTGGCAGTCTCAGTCACAGACTTCCACTCCATGTGGAACTCAAGGACACCGATTCCAAGAAGTTGCTGATCTTCTCTTCCCAGCTGTTGCCAGAGCTGGGATTCAATATCTGTCTTCCAGCATACACGGGGTTTGTTCTTTCCTCTCTGCCATCTTCGAGAAAAGAACCAGGTGGGTCTCTGCTCCTGGTGGCCTGGGGTTTCTTGATTGGCATGGTCCTCTTTTTTTTTGAAAATTTTTTATTGAGGTATTTTGGAGTCAAAATAAACAATAGCATGTTTAAGGTCAGTCAGCAAAAAAGAAACAGAGTAATATCAAAAATACTATCAGGAATACAACTTAGCAAATACAGGGAGAAAATCATAATATACTTTTTAGATACCAAACATAAAAGTACAACTAGTCAAAGACTGAATTCCAGATTTTGTCGAATTTTCTAATCCCTCCGATTCGTTGTGCATATAGCAGTTCAGTCTTTTCACTCTTGTCATTTTATCTAACCATTACTGGAACAGGGGAACATGTAATGACTGCCAGTTCTGAAGTACCAGAGATCTTGCCACAGCTGAGACCATATACAACAGTTTAACCAAATGATCTGCCAAACCAAGACCTGGGTCGTAGCCATATAGTGTTATTTGAAGAGTGTGAGTGATCCTGATATTGTAATTTGAGCCAAGGACATCAAAAATGTTGTTCCAAAATGTCAGAATTTTTGGACATAGTGCAATAATGTGGGACCAATTGGCAGGAGTAAAATGCTTACATCTAAAGCAGGTAGCCGACGTATTAGCATACATTTTAGCGATTAGAGCAGGAGTACGATTTAGTAACCATTTATTAAAGAAGGGCATTCTGCGCCAATTGGGCCCTCTCAATACACTAAAGTTTAATTTATTTAGGATTTTCAAGTATTAAGAGACATATTATGATTCTCATGTTCCTGCCATTTTTTGATTGCTTTCATACTAAGATCTTTCTCAATACATTGAGCAAGACAGCGTTTCCATTCCCCCGGCTTTCTAACCGATGATGTTACAAAGCGGTGATTCCATATCTGATTAGGGGTGTTAATATGTTCAAAGTCTAGTAGATTCAGCGTTTTGTAAAATCTAATATAAAAGCCACTTAGCAGGAAGTTTCCTTATATCAGTTGTGACATCTGTACCGGAGTTAGCCACCTGCCATCTCTACAGAAATCTGCTAATTTATGGAACCCTGCACGGTGCCAATTACCTACGATTTCCGAATTGATTTTTATCTTGGTATGTACAAAAACGTGTCTTAAAGGAGTCATAAGGTTAAACTGTGGAAGGGAGTATCTTTTAAACATACCATCTCTTCTTTTGAGAAACCAATTCATAGTCTTATATATGATGAGTTTCGGAGATCTAGGCACTAATAACGGAGAGGGAATTTGAGCTTCAAGACAAATTAAATCCATAAAGAAATTCATAAATAAATCTGGACCTTGTATTTTGGACTTAAATCTATTTAAGTATTGAGCCAATAGGCGTTATAATAATCTTTAATGTTTGGTAGCGCAAGACCACCTTGCTCCGTATCTGCAATAGTGTCTTTGTTGCTATGCGAGGAGTTTTCTTACCCCATATAAACCCAGAAAACAAAGACTCGGTTTTTAAGAAAAAAGAATCTGGGAGAAAGCAAGGGATTGTCGAAAATAAAAAATTAAAAAATGGAAGGATAGACATTTTAATCAGGGCTACTTGGCCCAGAATGGATAGTGGGAGAGGGTTCCATCTAATAAACATGGAGCGAACTCTCTGTAGGAGCGGGTCAAAGTTAAGCCCATACAGATCCGAAACAGACACAGAAAACAGAACCCCTGGATACCTTTTAGGCTTAGGATTAATACAGTTAACTAAATATGGGTGTAACTCAGGAGCTGCACCTCCACAGACCAGAATTTTTTTTTTCTTATTAATCCGAAAACCTCCTAGGGCTTCAAATTCTTTGAAAATCTGTAAAGCTTGGGTCTGAGATTGCAGTTCGGGTTGGATTATTAACATGATGTCGTCAGCATATAATTTAATTTTAGACATAGAGGTAACCGGAGACATAATAGTCAAGGACTTCCTAATTGCAGTGGCCAGTGGTTCAATAAAAAATGCAAAAAGAATAGGTGATTAGGGACACCCTTGTCTAGTCCCACGTTGCACCACAACTGATCCCACCATAACAGAATTAATAATAACGTTGGCTTTGGCACCAGTGTACAGATTTTTGATTAAAGTGATAATCTGTAAAGGAATTCTAAAGTGTGATAAAATAGAAAAAAGATTGTCCCAAACTACCAAATCAAAAGCCTTTTCTGCATCTAAAAACAAAATCAGTGCAGGAATACTCCTTACCTGAAAAAAATCTAATGCCGCAATTAAAAAGTGCGTGTTAGTAATTAATTGATGACCTGTTATAAAACTGTTTTGATCAGAGTGTATTAAATCAGCGGCAATGGTGTTAAAACGAATAGATATTAGTTTGGTGGTAATTTTGCAATCGGAGTTTAATAGAGTGATCGGTCTATATGAACTGGGATCTTTAGAATCTTTCCCCTTCTTCAAGAAGCTCACTACCGTGCCTTCATGAAAAGAATCTGGGACTTGACCTCCATTTAGCATAGAATTTAATAATTTTAGCAACAGATCGGAAAAGGAGTTGAAGAAGACTTTAAAGAATTCTGAAGTCAGCCCATCCCGACCGCAAGCTTTACAGAGTGGTAAGTCCTTAATTACTGATTCTAATTCAATTTTAGTGAATGGACTAAACATTTTCTCCTGTTCAATATTTGAAAGAAAGGGAATTGGGTGTCTACCAAGAAAGTTGGAGAGCTTTTGAGGGTCAATGGCTTGATGTTTACTATAAATCTGTTGGCAGTGTGAAAGCATTATGGAACCGATTGCCACCGGCTGTGATGTTTCAGTATTTTGGACGGGACATTTTAAACATCGTATCTGATTTGTGGCAGCTTATTCTTTCGCCTGCCAGGCTAGAAGCTTGCCTGTGAAATTGCTTTACTCATAGATTTTTTGATTCTATCTAAGGAAAATTGATTCACTCTGCGAAAATAGATTAGAACAGAGTTCACGTTTAGCTTCACTCAATTGGTTCTGAACCTGACTAGAAAAATCAACTTGTCGTTTTAGGGTTAAAATCTGAATTTTTTCCTGCAGTAAGTTTCTACTTTGCTTAATGTGCGACTATTCAGCTGCGTCCTTACTAATAGCGATACCACGGATAAACGCTTTCAGGGAGTCCCACATTATATGCAGGGCGGTGGTATCAGAATTACGTTCTATAAAATCTGAGATTTCTATTTTAAGACAATTGACTCAATCGTTGTCTTGTAGGTGTAGTTTATTAAATATCCATCATTTCAGAGTTCTAGAATCTTCTCCCAAAACAAACTCGGCTATCAGCATTGCATGGTCTGAAAAAACATTATGAAGAGTTCTTTGATGAGAGAATTTTAATTGCCGGGAATCCAGGAAAAAATCAATCCGTGAGGAAGATTTGAACCTGCCTGACCAGCAAGTAAATTCTTTTTTCTGTGGGTTCTGTGTTTGCCAAGGATCACATAAATCAAGAATGGACATATTGTTATTGATTGATCGACGTGATGTAGGTTGAGATGTTTCTTAGAGGATGTAGTAGAATCCAGCTTTGTGTCCATCAAAATATTAAAATCTCCTCCAATAATAATTTTTTCCCTACCATAAGTAGTGATTGAAACAAATCTTCATAGTCTTGTGAGTTATCGTCCACCGGTGCATAGAAGGTAACAAAGGTAATCGGCCTCCGTCAATGCATAACTAAACATGTAATCCAACACCATCTGCCTCCGCTACCCTCCTCAGAGTGCATAACTTCTGCATTCAGATTCCTATTCAAGAAAAGGGCAACACCTCGTTAAGATACTGTAGTGGATGAAAATCCACGAAATGTGGCCCATGTCTTAAACATAGTAAAAACATCATTTTTTGAAGCGGAGATATGGGTTTCTTGTAGCATAATGACAGCAGGATTTTCTGTTTTAATCCATAATTCGATGGCTCTCATTTTTTTCTTATTATTTAGGTCATTGACATTAAAAGAGATTATTTTAAGCCCTCTATTGATAGACATTTGAATCTAAATTATACAAGCTTCCAGTAACCATTACAAACAAAAATATTTTTTTCCATTCAAATAATTCACACCCTATACATGATGTGTAACAGAAAAAGTCTTCGACCAACAATGCAAAAAACATCCAAAATACATCATAATTTTTTCTTTTTTTCCCACCCCCAGCACCTGTGGTCCCCCCCATACAACCCCCACCCCTATGGCCCTATCTCCACACTGGCCATGCAGGAGAACCCGTTTTCATTGAGGTGCTTTGCTGTTGCGCCCCTTATCCTCTCTAGGAGTCCTATCCTGGTCCCCCACCCCCTGTACTGAGAACCAAAAGAGAATACAAATATATTGCAACATTATATTGAAAAACCCTTAAATCAAAAAACGAAATCCCTCAACAAGGCAGGAGGCTGAATCAAAAAAAGTTAAACGGAACAGACCAAATCAGAAACCATCTCGAGTTTCCCTAATACCGCTAGTCTTGTGAGATCTTACGAAGCAATGCTTGTGCTTCATCGATATCGGTCAGCATGTAAAATTTGCCTTTAACAAGAACTTTTAACTTTGATTGCTGGGCAATCATGGCTTGAGCACCCTTATCTTTAAATAGTTGAAGAATTTTTACAAATTCCTTTCTCCTCCTGGCCGCTGCAGCGGACATGTCTGAGAAAATCCTACATTTCGTGGTAGCATTTGCTGCAAATTGCCTTTGTTTAAAGGCCTCGGAGAGGATCATCTCTTTGACAGGAACATCCGCGAAATTCACCAGAATAGTACGAGGAAGTATAGAGTTTGAAAGGGGCTGCGCAGGAACTCGATGGGCACGAGTAATCGTAAGATCTCCTTTATATTCCGGTATAAACTCATGAAGGAAAACGGAAATGATCAATTTTTTCATATCTGATCCCTCAATTTTCTCAGGAACTCCAACAATTCTGAGATTTGATCTCCTATTATAATTTTCCAAGTCGTCAAGCTTAGATTCAAGTGATTTTGAGTTTATTGAAACACTTTTGACCTCCTTTATCACTTCAGTCATGTGATCTTCCAGGCCTGATATCCTGGTTTCGGCTTCTTGTAATAGAACGGGGAGGGAAGACATAGATTCTTCAATTTTATCTAAGCGTTGATTGATAACAGCGAGTTCGGTCCTTTGAAATTGCATCATTTCCCTCGCCTCACTGTATCATATTTAGCATGTCTTTGACTGAAATCGGAAACTCTCCTGTGGTCTCAGTCCCCATATCTAAAATTGGGCTGTGAGAGTCAGTGAAAGGAGGGGATACATGATCAGTATGTAGGATTGCAGTCACTTGGTTTCCTTTACTCTTTTCAATTCGACCAAATCAACTAAACTGGGTATCGGACCTAAAGTTTTAGAGGCAGGTGTAGGGGCTCCCGTGGCATCCATGGCTCCAGTAGCACCTACGACAGAAGTTTCAGATAAGGAGCGAGATATCACTCCTGAGACAGATGGTATTGGAAGAAAAGATGTCGGAACAATGGCTTTCCTCTCAAATAAGGGAAATTGTTTAGGGGTTTTGGTAGTTTTGGGGACTACTGGAGTCATCCCGTCTTTAGATACCTGTGCGCCATTTTGAGGAGAAGGTGGCAGTTCAATCAACTCTATTGATGTAGTTCCAAGGTTGTTGATAGCCACCCCAGATGGCTCTGGCGCTGAATTGTTCCCTAAATCAGGCTGAGTCAAAGCAATAGGAAAAGTCTCTGGAGACTGGTCTTCATCTTCTCCCCCAGAGTTTTCCGATATATCAGCTCCTACATCTGTATCTGCATTTTTAGCAATATCAGCGTCGTCTTTTATTTGCTGGCGACGAATTCGTACCTTTGCACGTGCGGTTAGTTCATTTCCCATCTTCCGATTGTTTCAATGGAGATGAAAGAAAAAAAAAAGCCAAACTTTAAACTCTACCTGCTACCCTCTTTGAGCCTGTCCACTGCTAATGCTGCAAAGTATGCTGGAACTTGAAGTTGACCCAAAACTGCGGCCGCTGCCTAATTGTAAGCAGCTTCATCGGCAGAGGGAACTCTCAGCACGACACTTGAGTGGCCCCTAAGGGTAATATGCAAACAGTATGGAGAATAAGGGCGTAAAAAAGGCATAGAGGTGTGGAAGAACAGGGAGGAGAGGCAAGTAGGAAGCACCTTGCCAGCTTTATCTGCATTTACCAGCAATAAGAATAGCAGCAATAACTTCTTCAGTTCTGCGCTGATGTGGTGAAACCAGGATCCGTTATAATGCAGTACAAGACAGTTGAAATAGAAAACCGCACAACTGATCTCCAATCAACAGCTGTGCATAGAGATCTGTCTAAGTTCTCCTCGAGGTACGTATTTGCTTGAAGATGTTTATCTGCTGTGCCCCTCAGAAAACGAAAAAGCTAACAACGTCAAAAGGATTATGCGAGCTGAAGGTTCATCCAGTCTGCGTATTTGTATTTACATTTGCAGAATTGTGAGTTATTGTGCGATATTGTATGTGGCAGCAGGGAGACTCTTAATACGACAATAATAGGAGTTCAGGCGTCACAGTGAAGAAGAGTGTGCAGCTGGCAGATAAACACACGAGAGGTCAGCAAAAGTCAATGAGAACAGAAGCTAACAGTATGCTCGTTCTCAAACACTGTTGGCAAAGATGAGAAAAAGTCTTTACTTTATCCTGCTTGATCCTGCCTGATACAATGTATCTGATCCGTCTCGTGAAGTACAAAGCTGGTCCTCTCACCTCACATCCCCGTGTGACAGGCACAGATACAGGCTCAGCCCGTACACCGTAATAGTTGAACCCCTCGGTCACAAGGCAGGAATTTAGCGCTGCCTCCAAAGCTTCAGAAGCGCCGCACCCGGTAGTGGCGAGCAGCACCCCAAACACCGACAGTCCCCATCAGACTCGTGGTCAGGGGGAGGAGCCAGGAACAGGAAACCCTAGGCTACGTGGAGGCGTGGAACTCTACCGTAGCAGTCATCCCTCGTATGTTCCTCACTGCCAGATTATGTTCTACTACTACTCAAAATAACAACTGCAGTGTTCCCTGATTGGCTCCAAGGGGGTCTTGTGACTGAAATCATCTGCTTCAACCAATGTTACCATTGCCTCTTGCGGTGTGGTTGAAGAATGGCAACTTGGGATGTGGGGGAAGAGAAGAGGGTTCAGGTAAGTCTGTCTCATATAGAACCTCCGAGGGAATTTTACTTTTTCTATCTGATTAACTTTCCTGTTCACAGCAAGCTTGTAAAATATTGGCCAGGTGGCAACCATAGTCACCAGGGAATCACATTCATGAGTTGAAAGAAGGGAACGTCTGAGGTTGCAGAGACAAAAACAAACATGGACAAAGAAAACGTTGTGCCATGTATAGTGAAGAGGTATTATCAAGTTTCACTGACACACACACACAACAGGTACAGCACTACAGCTGCAGTGTGGAGAGGAAGAAAAAAGGGGGCACAGGTGGGGTACTGTATTTATCCCAGGCTAATGGCTAATGTAATAGTTCTCATTCAATTAAACATGCAAGAATAGATGACTATGCCTGCACTTTAGACATTCTAACTTGTGACTTGCAGATTGCACACAGATCTGTACAGCAAGTGTTTAACCCACTGACCTGTGTTAGTGGCTTATCTATCCCCGATCTCTACAAAGTCTTTATGAGGTCGTCCCACAGTGCCCTGGCACTTGAGTAGGTGTTACATGCTTTTGTGGTCCTACTCCCTATCTCTTTAAACTGGCTTTTGTGTTTGTTTAGTCTAGTGCAGGGAAAGGTTTGCTCTCACTCTTTCGCACTCTCTCTCTCTCTCTCTTTCTCCTTTGCTCTCTCTCTTTCACTCCCTCTTTCTCTCTCTATCTCTCTCTCTCTCTCTCTCTCTCTCTATGTCTGTCTCCGTGAGTTAAGTTAATTAATTACTACAAAATTTAGGCCACACACCCTGTAGAGTAGTTCCTATATTCCCAATAGGCTCTGCGCATTGGAATAACATATCCCATAGATGTGACGTAGGATTTAAGTCGTCTAGGTCTCTATCGAATATATTGAACTTAATTATGAGTGACAGCTAGCTCAGTGGTCACTAGAAACTTTCTCGAACACACAATTAGAGATTTATTTCTGACAACCGCATAAACATGACAACTTTTTTTCCCCAAGAATTAAACTGATCTTCAGAGTCGTGGAAACAATAGATAGATATTTTATTCAGTCAATCGTGCATGCTTCGTCTCATCAGAGGTGCAGAGAAATAGAGAGACGGGCGTTTTCAATAAAAAGGATTTATTGAACAGTCTTCTTTCTGATTCAAGTAAAGTGAACTGCTACAATGCTTTGGAAATCCGAATACAGGATTCATGTAACGCCCCAACCGGGTGCTCTCAGTAACGTATTTTTCGCCCATCACTTGTGAGGGGGAGTGTTTTATATCTTCAGGAACTTCTGTTTTAACGGACACCGCCGTATATGTGTATAGGGGTTTACCCGAACTAATGTCAGCCCTTTCTCTTTCAGTCTAAATATCCCTGAGCATGTGTGTCGCACACCCGGCAATCCTATGTCTATTCTTTTTCTCCCTTGTCCTCTTTTCACTCTCATTACCCAATTCCCTTTGTAGACATATAACAAAGTCTACACACTGACCGGCCTCCTTCCCCTAGCTTATCTGGCATAAAACAACGGAGTTTTAGATATCCGATTAAATTATATCTATTCCCAGGAATTTTGAATTCATGGTTTTATATCCACCAATGATAATGATCTTCTCCAAATATAAACAAGGCTAGGAGCGTATAAAAAGGAGTGCACAGAATCTTTGACTATACCCCCCAGATAAAAGAAAAGAAGCATTTATCTTTCCAAGTATGTGCACAATGTCGTACGCTCAAAAGAATGTACTTGCATTTACCATGTGTGGTTTTTTTCAGATGTCTATATATATTACGCACTAGTCACTTGGGATACCGTCTTTTCAAAAACACAACACTCTTTTCACTTTGTCACTTTACTTTCCTTCCGGCCAGTGTCTATAATCTGCAGGTTTTATCCAACCCCATAAAACTTTTTAGCTCACTAATGTCACCAAGGTAGTGATCTTGAGTCACATTGACACAGAGTCACTCAATGGCATGCTTGTTATCTCCCTGGTTCACACGACTTAGTCACCATCGTAATATGTTCATGAATAGAACATGTTCGCAAATGTACTTTTTATGTTTCTATCCAGCCCTGAAGATTCGCAGTTTGTTCCCTGCGATGAAACACGTGTTGGCCCATGCAAAGGAACAATAAACAGAAATACCACACCAAGAACAGAACGTTTCTGAACTGATATGTGTCAACTTATGTTTATTCATTCTTGAAATTTTTACCTTAAGTTTGATGGGCTTGATCACTTCCACCACTTCAACTGATACCAGCATTACTATGAATTAATTGATATTGTATAGTGCAGGGGCTTTGTTGTCTTATGTTAATTGTGTGTATCTTTTTCGGTCCATCTTAGAGCGGTTGTGAGGGATTACCGTTCGCCTCATTGCCTATACTAAACTATTTTTCGTTACCGTTACTTTACGGCCACTCAGGTTGTGCGCCTAGCAATTCTGGAATACCTAAAAAACCTCCCAGCTGTGTAATGCTACAATCATAATACTGGTTGCAAAGTATAATGCGTACAGTACAGTACAGTACAGTAAGAAGAGTATTATAAAGTAATACTGTAAAAGGATTGTATGGTTCCTAGACCATATATAAATACATACATAAATAACAAAGCTAAAAAGTACTCAACTGGTGCTTGTAAAATACGCCTACCCTAAATGTACCTAACCTAAGTCTAGTACGAGGGAAGAAGTAAGTGAGGTGTAGCATAGGTTTAATCTGTTTTTGCCAAGAATCTAACCAAGATTTCTCTTAGGGACTGATCAGCTCCTTACCTTGGTTTTTTAAAGAAGGAGGTCTGGTATCTCTGTCTCGGGACTCGATTTCCCAACACCTCGCGAGGGGAGCTTGGAAACACTGGAGCTGGATTCTCAGCAAGAGAAAGGCAGCCTCTCTGTCAGTGCGTCAGCTGGAGGGTCGTCTTCCTTCGGCACGTGCTGTAGCAAGCTGCGTCGGGCAAGTAGATAGTCGAACTGCTCCAAACCACTGTGGCCTTGCTAGGTCAAGTGTGGGCATATTTATACCTTGAAGGTGTCTGGTTTGACATAAAGTCAGACATAATAACGTCACCAAAGAACTCCAAGGGATAGGTAGTTCTTTGAAAACACCATGATGTCTACGACAAATCAATATTCAAGAAAGGGGATGTCCCTGACTGCTGAAGCCGAGTTTTCCAAGAAATCGTTGTGGCTTTTTGGAACTAGTGGAAGTAGCCGTGCCGTTTTTGGACTGGATGGGTTATGTCTAAATATGGGTATGATTTCTATGCCTATATAAGGGTAATGTGAATTATACCTATATAAGAGCATGAATCTGGAAAATTACACTAGGGTCCTAAAACACTATACAACAACCCATATGCTCACATCAAAATCCACCCATATGAAAAAGCAATTGCTCACACCATTCTCACACCATCAGTCTTGTACAGTACTACTGATTCTCACTACCAATTTTATATCTTCCAATATTTATTGACAGCCATTAAAAAACAGGGCGACTGAAGATGTGTTGCTGTAAAGGGGTCAAAATGATGAAGTGAGGTTTGTGAGAACATGAAGTTAAAGAGTATGATGTGACGAAATGGGGGGGGTGAATCTGGGATAATCCTGTTAAATAAAGAGGGGTCATGCAGTTCCTACTAATCCTTAGGATCTGCTCATTGTTTGGTCAACATAAACTAAGGGCTTGGTGCCTAGACTGATTGAAGACACCCTGCAGGATATGTTGGCCTATAGACAAGCTAGCTCGCAGTGCCACTGCAAGCCCGACTAACTTATCAAGTAGCAAACAGTTTCCGGCATCCACTGAACATGACAACCCTGACCCCTTAAGAATCATAGGAACAGTACAGAACCTTTCACTCAGTCACTCATGCTCACTTGTTCTCAGAAATATACTGGGAATACACAGTGGGAAACGTCTGTGAGAAGTTGGCCTGGTATATGATGCTCACTAGTTCCAGTGATCACCTTGTACCATGCCAAGCAACCCTTATGATGATTGGTTGTAAGTCAACCTTATAGACCAGCTATCCTAGGGGTAGCGTGGACAAAGCAGTCTTAGGCTAAACTCTGTAAAGGCATGTGAAGCAAGCTGTTTTACCATATACAATCTCCTCGAATACCAAATGAAAGGACACCACACAGATATATATTGAAAATATAAATATATGTATTTACTACAAGTATCCCCTATACTCTTTATGAGCACAGAAGCAAATGCGTAAAAACTAAACACGGTTTAAATATACAAAAGTTGCACAATATGGATAGGCCCTGGTGGCCGCTCAAACCATATGCTAAAATAGTGGTATACGAACCACGTATCTAAAAGGGAGAAGGCCTAGGGCCTTGAGAATCGCTGGGACTGCAAGGAGCTAACAATAGTTAGTGACCAGGAGGCACACGGAGTGTGTGTGCAGTGTTAGAAGTTACACGCGGGCGCCCATAGACTTTCAATGGGTGTGTAAAAGTTACAAAGTTACTGCAAAGGGAGTCTTCCGGATGGACCAGAACCTAACAACTTGAAACTTAGACACTAGAGATGTTACTCTATACAGGAGCACCGGAGTGCCAGCGTTACCTCACCCACAGGAAGCGGGTGCATAGGTGTGAAAGTGCGTCGGCTTTTGTCGTGCAGTTCAATGGAGCCTGAAGATGATGATGCTGCAGGCGGCCAGTCGAGAAGAGTACCGGTGGATCCAAGGGTGGATCTGAAGAAGTGAAGACCTGAAAGCAGAAGGGACAATGTTCAAAGTCACTAGCCAGTGACTACCGTGGAACCAGGAGGGAACCAGGTGATGTCGGGTGCCAACAGGTGAAGAAGTGAAGATTGTCTCTGCAGCCACGTGGGCACGAAGAGGTCAGCGATGTCCAGAAGTCGATCACGAGCTGGTACACGAAGCCTCTAGCTGATGGCGGTGTCGGCTTCTTGATCGGAGCAAACAGGCCTTGGCTAATGCAAGCCACACAGGAAACTATGCAAGCTTCTTACTCTGACCAGCAAGGTCAGAGGGGCTGCTCCTTTTCACAGGAGCAAGGACCAGTCTGGAGCGACCAGACCAGCAGTGTAGATTTCAGATTTCGTTGCTAAGATGGCCACTAGTCAACGTACCAGTGACCGGGATGATGCGTCGTGTGGCAAAATGCACAAGGGCCCCACGCAGATCCTGGAGATGCTGAAGGGCTGCTTTTTGGTGCAGATGCTACTCGGTGGTGGGGATTCTCAAACCCCAAAGCACAGCATTGAGGATGCCTTGGGTGCTGCGCAGTCAGCTTCTCATGGGCCTTCCAAGATGGCCCGTCCCACGTCTCTGGGTGCCTCCACGGGTCTCTTCTTTTCAGGGACTGTGGATTGGGCTCTGAGATGTCTGGGAATCCAGGTCTTGTTGGGCTCTGGGCTCGGGCTCCGGCGGGAGGCGGCAGCAAAGCAGACATCGAGTTGCTGGGTGGTGCCTGTATTCACAGGGTGGTCACCCCTTGGCCACAAGGGAGATGCTCTTCAGTCTTCTGTGCAGCAGAATGTCGAGGTCCAGTTTTATTCTTAGTTTCAAGTCGAGTTCAGGATGATCTGAAGTCTTAGGACACAGCTCCTACTCCTAAACCAAATCTAGGGGCCAGGTCACATGCTAGGTCCCTCCTCTGGGTGGGACCAGGAAGGGGGATGGTTACACCCTGCTTCCTTTGTCCAGTTTTTTGCCAGGACTGGGGCTGGAAAGCCCCAGCACCAGTTTAAACTGGCATATGCACAGGGACACCTTGTGTGCCCCGCGCATGTCTCATTCTATTCAGCCCTCCCTAACCCACTACACAAAATCCTGTCTGGGGTGGTGCAAGCACCTCCCCTGACAGGAAACCCTTTGTCCAGGCTCCCAAGCTAGAAAGACTCCCAGCAGCAGGAGGTCAGACTTGTGTCTGTGGGGGCAGCATCCATTTTGTGATGTTGAGGCTAATGTTTAACTTTACCCGGGTTTCAGGTTAGGTACATGTCATCTCCCTCTAGAAGGGTGGAATGCTATCCCCGTCGCCAGAATTGGCGAGCCGGTAGTATTCCAAGTCGTATGACACCTTACTCGACATGTTTTGATAAAGCCAAACCAAAGATAGCATTTAACCGCGAGGTTCATAATGCACTTAAGAGTATATGGTATGGCAATATCATGAAACAGCTAAAGGACGTTGTTCCAAAAGCTGCAGACAGGCTCAGCTCATACCAGAGCACCATCTCACTAAGCATGAGCGAATTTTGCGGATCTCGCGTTCGCGAATTTTGCGGATTTGCGGATTCGCAATCCGCAAAATCCGCGAATTCCCGTGTTTCTGCCAGTTCGCGAGGGTTTTGTACACTTTCGCAAATTGCGAACTTACCTGTCGGGTCGCAAGTTTCGCGAACTTGTTGTTTCTACGTGTCCAGCCTGTTTGGGACACTCTTCTTCATCACTGCCACTCTCTGTCACCACTGCCACTCTCTGACTACTCATGCCACCCTCTGGCCCACCCACGCCACCCTCTGTTTCATCACCACACCCTCTGGTTGTCCAGTGTACATTATTTTCGGCAAAGCAAAGCACACCTTCCCTGCCTCAAGTGACCTGAATTAATTTGGGGCTGATTAATGTGTCACAGAATATTTTTATAGCTGGCTCCTGCTTCCTTAGTGCGCCCTGATTAGTGATCTTTTGCACTTGCTAAGTGCTTTCATTGTTGCAAAATTAGTTACAACACCTGCCCTGCCCCAACTGACAATAATGAATTAGGGGCTGATTAATGGATTTTAACTTCCAGCCTGGCTCCTGCTTGTCTCCCTTAGCTGTAATTCAGGACCTTTGTGGCATATGTGTAACTATTCTGAGGTTCAGAGCAGGTTCACATAATAGTTTCAACTGGCAACTGAACTCTGGAGGGGCCCCTCAGGAAGCACTACAGGAAATGGCTACTAATGATGAGCCTGAACTTTTGAACCTGGTAAGTAGTTACTTTCAGTTTTGCTAAGATCGTATTTCTGCAATTTTGCACTTATTCGCGGGGCGCGAACTCACGCGAACTCACGCGAACAGTGCGAGCAGTGCGAGCAAAATCCGCTGCTCGCGGATTTGCGGATTTTGCGGGAGATTCGCGAATCTCGCGGATTGCGGATTTCCCCAAAATCCGCAAAATCCGCGAGCGGAACGGATTTTCCGCCCATGCCTACATCTCACATGAAACCAAGCACTCTGCCTCCAGGATTGTCGAGGCCTGCCATAGGAGTGACTTATAGGTTACCATGTGTCCATATATGTTAGATATAGATATACTATACCTAAGTAAGAGGTGGTTACACCAACTTACCCCAGCTGAGTGATCAGCTAGTTGTGTCAAATAGCTAGACCTGGCCAGGGGTGGCACAATACATGCTGCAGCCCCTGGTAGGCTTTGGATACACCTATGCCTTGGGTACCTAGGGTACACTGTTACAGGGGCCTATAAGGTGAACCAGTTCCAATTCGTAATGCACCTAGAGTGCATTGACATTAATTTAGAGAGAGACCAGCAGGCTGTGGGTCTGATTAGCAGGCCCACAGCCACATTAAGTCAGAAACCAGTGAAGCAAAAAGCAAATATTTGGGGGGACCATAGGATAGCAGACCATACTCTCCTACAACGTCTATTGAACCAATGTTATTCGACATAGAAGTAAATAAAGGAGATTACAAGCACCAAGAGAGTAAACAGTAGATACATTTCTGCCATGGTGCTGAAGCAATGAATATATGCAGACATATATGCAAATGGTAATCTAATGTACTCCTATGATGCAACCCCCCCTACTCTAAGTGTACCTAGTGTGTGTAGGTGTAGAGCCAAGAATCCTCCCTGGGGACAGTCCAACCCCATTACCTGATGGGAGAGAGTAAAAGGCCTGGTCTTAAGAAGTTGGATACCCCTCACGGAATGTCGGACGAGTGCATAGTGATTTCTCAGCTGGCAGAGACATTCAGTGTCAGCCGCAACGCCTCCTACACCAATCTATTGAGATGCCTAATATTTATAATGAAAGGCAGCCTTCACAATGTTTGTGTTAGCTTAGTGATGCTATGGATATATGGATACTCCTGTCTCCCCATGGATGATGATATGGTGACCTTTGTACCTATGTCGTAGAAAGGCCTAGTGTATAATGTTCAGGACCTCGTGACAATGTTGAGCGAAGCTGGAAGTATAAACAAAGTAGTTTCAGAGAATCCAATCCAACATTGTCATGTATTCAAGTGTGTGCAAAAGGTCACCGCTGAAACATTATTTTCTAGGAAAATGTAAGGAATAAACTGCCTCTGGAATATAACACCTACTCCTAATCCTCAGGGTTGATATATAAAAGCTATCTAAAAGACAATATTAAAATTAAATTAAAAGGTAAAAACAATTATTAACATTGTCTAAAAGCAAGTTTTGTTTTAAAATATTCTGAAAGGCTTTAAAGTCATTATACTGTATGAAATCCTAAGCACTCCGAAAGCCATGGTGCCTAGAAAAGGAAAAATAAAACAAAAATGTTTTTGTCAAATTTAGTTTATGGAACAAGCCAAATTGTTCCCACATGGAAAACAACAATTATTTCTTGTGCTCTGGGTTTCAGGCACAACACTGTTGTCCATAACCACAGATGATGATCCTAGAGGCACATCTCAAAGCAGATTATTAGAGCAAAGGTGATTCCATCCAATTCCCACAGCAGATGCTGAGAAAGAGACTAAACCTTGCATGCATTTCGTGGACCAGTTGTCCAAGTCACTAGGAGCCGAAGCACCCCGGAGTCGCTCTAGAAATACATTCATCAGCAACGGAACATGCTGGGGACAACAATACCCATGTGCCAATAATGGGTCCAGTAGTACGACAACCAATTGAGCTCCTTGGCATATGTCTAATATCCATTTGTGACCACAAAGCAGGCAATAGAATACAGTTTGTATACAGTTAAGCCAAACATGCCTAAAGGACAAGAACCAGTGCTTGTCCAGTTCCCAAAGTCAAAGTGTGCCAAACGTGTGAACTATGTGATCACATCATCTTAACACCAGCAGTGATGTCTCCATTCCGAATCAAACTGGGATGTCCATTGTGGGTAGAGAAAAATAAAATCCGGATTCCTGCCAAAAGTTGCAGGACAAGCGGGAGCCCTCTGATAAAACGGTTCCTAGAACAGAGTGTATGAATGATGGAATAACTCAAAAGAATGTCTGAAAGGTGCTAACCATTCCAGAGCTGATACATTTAAAAAATGCACTATTCCTCTTGTATTAGAAATATTGAAAATGCAGTAGGAAGTTTGTGTGGAGTAGTGTCTGAATCACCGATGAGGACCTTGCAACTTGGAGATCAAATGTCTCTCTGGTTGAAAATAAGGCCACATTCTATTGAAGAAGCTTGGCTTTCAGTCTGCTAAGGGAATCAAATCATATGTTAAAAACATTTATTGAAGGTCACAGCGGTGCCTCCCTCATTTTGCGGACAGGTGGAAACAGTACTTGTGTACAACAGGTGTCTGAGGAATTAACCATCACCAGATTAGTGATTGTAGGAGAGTAGGGTCTGCTATCCTATGGTCACCCCAAATTTTTGCTTTTTGCTTCACTGGTTTATGACTTAATGTGGCTGTGGGCCTGCTAATCAGACCCACAGCCTGCTGTTCTCTCTCTACATTACAGCCAATGCACCCTAGGTGCATTACGAATTGGAACTGGTTCACCTTATTGGCCCCTGTAACAGTGTACCCTAGGTACCCGGGGCATAGGTGTTTCCAAGGCCTACCAGGGGCTGCAGCATGTATTGTGCCACCCCTGGCCTGGCCTCCACATTTTGACACAACTGGCTGATCACTCAGCTGGGGTAAGTTGGTGTAATCATCTCTTACTTAGATATAGTATCCCTATATCTAACCTTAACTGGACACATGTTAACCTATAAGCCATTCCTATGGAAGGCCCCTGCAATCCTGGGGGCAGAGTGCATGGTTTCATGTGAGATGGTTGTAGGAGAGTAGGGTCTGCAATCCTATGATCACCCAGATTTTTTGCTTTTGTTTCACTGGTTTACGACTTTCTCTGGCTGTGGGCCTGCTAATCAGACCCACAGCCTGGCTGTTCTCTCTCTAAATTACAACATGTACCCTAGGTGCATTTACCAATTGGTACTGGGCCACCTTATCAGACCCTGTAACTCAGGGCATAGGTGTACCCAGGGCTGCCAGGGGCTGCAGCATGTATTATGCCACCCCTGGCTGGCCTCCTAAATTTGACACAACTGGCTGCATGACAGCTGGGGCAAAGTCGTGTAATCACCTTTGCTGTAGGTGTAGTATACCTATACCTAACCCTAAAATGGACACACAGATTCCTATCAGTCACTCCTATGGCAGGCCTTGACAATCCTGAAGGCAGAGTGCTTGGAATCGTGTGAGATGGTGCTCTGGCATGAGCTGAGCCTGTCTGCAGCTTGCGGAACCAAGTCCTAATAGCTGTTCCATGATATCGCATACCATATACTCTTAAGTGCATTATAATCCTCGCGGTTAAATGCTAACTTTGGTATTGCTTTATCAAAACA
The DNA here is from genome assembly GCF_964263255.1 of Lissotriton vulgaris. Classification (NCBI taxonomy): domain Eukaryota; kingdom Metazoa; phylum Chordata; class Amphibia; order Caudata; family Salamandridae; genus Lissotriton; species Lissotriton vulgaris. The sequence continues at coordinate 453,635,071 of NC_141696.1, read as the reverse complement.
TGTCGAGTAAGGTGTCATACGAATTGGAATACTAACCCCTCGCCAATTCTGGCGACGGGGTTAGCATTCCACCCTTCTAGAGGGACACGACATGTATGTAACTGTGAACCCCGGTTAAAGTTAACTGAAGCCTCAGCTCCACAAAATGGATGCTGCCACCACAGACACGAGTCTGACCTCCTGCTGCTGGGAGTCCTTCCAGCGAGGGAGGCCTGGACAAAGGGTTTCCTGTCCGGGGCGGTGTCAGCACCGTCCCAGACATGGTTTTGTGTATCCTGGGTAGGCAGGGCTTTTCAGGAAGGTGACTGCTGAGTGGCACCCCGGTGCTCACTACGCATAGGCCGGTCAGAACCAGTTCCAGGGGCACACCAGCCCCTGGCCTGGGGAAGTCCGACATGGCAGAGGGGTGTAACCACCCCCCTCCTAGTCCCACCCATAGGCAGGACCTAGTCACCGGGTCAGCCCCCTTTTTTTGTATAAAGATGGGAGCGGGCCCCCTGTTCAGATTAGATCATCTTTGGAATCAAGACACGACTTTCTGTGAAAGGACTTCAAGATTTCTTCCTCAAGATTCTCCCTTGTGGCTAAGGAGTAGTCACCCTGCATCAAGCGGGCACCATCCTAAGAACACTGCGGTCTGCTGCAAGTCCTTCTTCACGAATCCGACGACCCAGCTCGACGAGACCCGGCTTCCCTGGCACCTCTGACCTCTACTCACCTCTACAGCAAAGCTGAGAACCGTGAGTGCGACGAGACCTCGAGGGACCGACGATCGCCAAGACTGCACGACTTCTTTGTAACAAGCCCACCGAGTCTTCCACTGGTGAGTGCTTTGGGGTCCGAGAAGCCCCAACCCTGCGCAGCTCCAGCACCCAAGATCAGCCTCCCTGCATCTCCACGATCTGCGTGGGGCCCTTCTGCTGTTTGCTGTGCACCGCGTTGTTTGGCTACTAGCCGGCTGGCTTGTGGCCTTCTGAACGACGCCCGACGACATCACTGCTGCTGGTCTGGTTGCTCCAGACTGGCCCTTGCTTCCTTCTTCAAGAGAGGCACCCCGGACCCTCCTGGTCCACTCCAGACGCCATTTTAGGTCCACCGCGTGGGCTTGAATTTGCCAAGGCTTTGTTGCCCAATCCTGGGTCCAGCGACGCCGACAGCTTCTATCTTCGTGGGACAGCTTGCTCCTCCATCCTGGTCGCCGACAACGCCTCCTGGTCCGTGAGATCTCCGAGCACAGCGTCACCCACTCGCCTAGTCGAGGTGGCTACCATCCGGTGCCCTCCTGGTGCTCACTGACTACTGGCTAGTAGTCACGAACTTGGTCCCCTCTGCTTTCAGGTGTCATCTTCCTTCGATCCAGGCTTGGATCCATCGAACTTTCTTCACTGGTCGCCTGCCAGCAACTTCTTTCTTCCAGGCTCCTGGTCCGTCAACGAGGATTCCCGACGTCCTTTGAGTCCTATGCAGCTGCAGCCCCTGGGCTAGGTAACTTCGGCATTTCGGTGCCCCAGCATAGCCTCAGTATCCAAGGGTCAGAATCCACTTTCGTTTTCTTCCTACCAGGTCGGGTTCGCCCGAGAACACTAACCTTGCAATTTCTAGCTACCATAGACTTTGTCCCGCATCTCGCGTGAGAGTGCACACACTGCACCCGAGTCCCCTGGGTCTCCTAGAAGTAATCTAACGATTCTATAGTCAAGTCCTAGCGATTCCAAAGCCTATTAGTACTGTACTTACCTGCTAGTAATTTCGCATTCCACTTTTCAAGTATATGGTTTTCCGTGCCCCTCGGGCATTTGTATATACTGTGCTAACTTAAGTATTTTTGTAAGTGTTTTGGTTTGTGCTTAGTACCCTGTCCTCATAAAGAGTACAGGGCTGTTGTGATTCTTAATAAATAACTGTTTATTTTCATAACACTTGTGTGGTGTCCTTTCACTTGGTGTTCAAGGGGTATATGTGGTATAACAGCTGGCTTAACACGCCCTCTCGAGTCTTTAGCCTTAGGCTGCTCGTATCCACGCTACTAGGATAGCTGGTCTATAAGGTTGACTTACAACCAATCATCAATAAGGGTTGCTGGACTGATACATAGTGTTCACTAGAATAGTGAGCACTGCATATCAGGCCACCTTCTCACATTGGTGGCAGCGGTGGGATTTGAGCTTGCTGTTGTTTTACCACACGTATCCTAAGAATATCTTGTTGAAAGATCACATAAGTACTGTTAGTACATATAACTAAGCTTAGAATACTCTGAGTTCTACTGAACCAGCTGTTGCAGCTCCTCAAGGCTTAGCACACCTTGGCTGCAACTCTTAGCAAGGGATCAGTAGGTAAACACATAGTGTAGGTAGGTGCATCACTTACACCACACTAGAAACAGTATGTCGGACAAAGGAGGAAACTCTGAGTCTCCCCTTGTGTCAGTTGACCCTCCACAGGTCATCCCTTCAAGATATACTGTGCTTAGCTTCCATGAGTTACGACAAGTATGTACCTCTAGGAAGATTAAGCAAGGGGCTAACCCCACCACCTCCTTTCTGATTGGTCTCCTAGAGACTTATGATGCCAGAAAGGCTGAGAGACTTCTTAGCACTTCTAATCCAGAAGGAGGCATGCCTCCCCTTGAGGGAACCAGAGGAGACCCTGACCTAATCCACCTCTCCATTGAGAACGAAAATGGGGAGGAGGATGAGGATGAGGATCCCTCTGGGGATGAGGCAGACAAGGGACAGGTAGAAGTCGTTAGACTAACCAGGTCCAACTTAAGCAAACATGACAGTGGTACTGGGGGACCCCTGGGGCCACTATCAGGTCAGCTTAACATTGGGAATGGACGAGCCAGATCTCTGTCAAGAGGCTCTGGCAGATCCCTTCAAACCAATGGCTCTCACAACTCTTCTCAAAGAGGGATGACATCCCCTCAGAGGAGAGTGTATGAAGCTAAAGAAAGGGCAGCCAATCTGAGGATTGAAAGGGAAGAACTTGCCCTGGCCAAAGAGAGGCTTGCCTTTGCTAGAGAGCAACAGTTAAGTGGGGTAGTCCCCACTGGTGGCAGCATTGTACCTAGCAATGGGGAAAGGAGTTTTGATACAAAGCACCTTGGTAAGATAGTGCCCCCCTTTAAACAAGGGGATGACATCCACAAATGGATTACTGCTTTGGAGAGGGCCTGCACTGTGCAAGGTGTTCCCCAGAGTCAGTGGGCAGCTATCTTGTGGCTCTCCTTTGAAGGTAAAGGTAGAGACAATCTCCTCACCACAAGGGTAGAGGATGCTAACAATTACCAAATCTTGAAAAATACACTGGTTGAAGGGTTTGGCCTAACCACTGAGCAGTACAGGGTGCTGTTCAGGGATACCCAGAAAACTCAGTCTCAAGATTGGTCTGACTTTGTAGATTGTGCCACTAAGGCTTTTGAGGGCTGGTTGCTGGGCAGTAAGGTTACTGATTATAAAGGATTGTATAATTTGATGATGAGAGAACAAATTTTAAACAATTGTCAGAACCAGTTGTTGCATCAGCATCTTGTTGACTCAGATCTGACCTCTCCCCAAGAATTGGGAAAGAAGGCAGACAGATGGGTTAGAACAAGAGTTAAACAGAACCAGGGCCAGAATCAAGGTGGTCAGAAGAAAGCAGACCAGAAGGGTAAAGATTCTGAGGGGGAACAAAATGACCAGAAGTCTTCGACAGGTCCCCAACAACCCAAAGAGGGTGGGGGTCAGGCTCCCCAAAAGAAGAAAGAAGGCCAATCTAAAAGGTGGTGCCAATACTGCAAAAGTAAAACTCACTGGTTTAGTGAGTGCACCAAGAAAGGAGGAGGGCAGACTCCTGCCACTGCAGCCCCTAAGGCACCTGTGCCCCCTAGTACAGCCAGCAGTGGTAGTGCACCTCCCAAGGGTTTAGTAGGGTTAACCCTTGGTTCTGAGGGGTGTGACAACTTAGTTGGTACACTCACTCAGGCTGTCCTTGTCACTACAGGGGATATGGATATGTCCCCTGACATAAGTCCCAATACAGACAGACACCTTTCATTAATGGAAAAATGGCTCAGGCCTATAGGGACACTTGTGCCAGTGTCACAATGGTGACACCTAACTTTGTGGACCCTGGACAGATCATGCCAGGTACAGAATTCCTGGTGACCAATGCAAGCAATGTCACTACCAATCACAGTATGGCAATTGTAGCTTTCTCCTGGGGAGGGGTAACTGGCCAAAAGAAGGTTGTAGTTAGTTCAGACCTCCCAGTGGATTGTTTGTTGGGCAATGATTTGGAGTCATCACAATGGTCAGAAGTGGAGCAGAGGACTCACATGGAAATGTTAGGCTTGCCATCACATGTGTTTGCTGTGACCAGGTCACAGGTCAGGAAATGCCCCACTGAACAGGTGCTGGATTCTGGAACAATGGACCAGACACCTTCCAAGAAAAAGAGCAGTAGGGTTAAGGCTGTGCCTTCCCCCTTGCCCCAGGTTGAGGATCAAGTCTCAGAGGAGGCTGACCTACAGGAATTGAGGAAAACTGAGCCCAGAGAGTTTGAACTTGATCAAGTTGAATTCTTGGGTTCAGGGGGACCCTCAAGGGAAGACCTGGGGAAGGACCAGTTAAGCTGCCCTTCTCTTGAACCCCTCAGACAGCAGGCTGCTGCTGAGGCTGCTGGGAACGCCACAGGTACCCACAAGGTATACTGGGAAGATGGACTCCTGTACACTGAGTCAAGAGACCCCAAGCCTGGCATGACCAGGAGGCTGGTTGTACCCTTGTCTCAGAGAGGTTTCCTACTTACCTTGGCCCATGAGATTCCCTTAGCAGGTCACTTAGGCCGACAAAGACTTGGGACAGGCTTGTCTCACACTTTCACTGGCCTCACATGAATGAGGATACCAAGGAGTTTTGTCGCTCCTGTGTCACTTGCCAAGCCAGTGGTAAGTCAGGTGGCACAACAAAGGCCCCCCTTATACCAATGCCTGTGGTGGGGGTGCCCTTTGAAAGAGTGGGGATTGACATTGTTGGTCCAATGGAACCCCAGACAGCATCAGGGCACAAGTTTATACTGGTGGTAGTGGATCATGCCACCAGGTATCCTGAAGCTATTCCACTTAGGACCACCACAGCACCTGTGGTGGCAAGGGCCCTAGTTGGAGTGTTCTCCAGAGTGGGCTTCCCTAAGGAGGTTGTCTCTGACAGAGGTGCAAACTTCATGTCAAGCTACTTAACTGCTATGTGGAAGGAGTGTGGTGTCAATTACAAATTCACTACACCCTATCATCCACAATGCAATGGGCTTGTTGAAAGGTTCAACAGGACCCTAAAAGGGATGATTCATGGACTACCTGAAAAGCTCAGGCATAGATGGGATGTCCTGATTCCCTGCCTTCTGTTTGCTTACAGAGAGGTCCCACAAAAGGGGGTTGGCTACAGCCCTTTTGAACTTTTGTATGGGCATCCTGTGAGAGGCCCCCTGTGTTTGGTGAAGGAAGGATGGGAGAGACCTCTCAAAAAGCCTGCAACCAGCATAGTGGACTATGTACTTGGTCTCCGCTCCAGGATGGCTGAGTATATGGAGAAGGCATCAGAAAACCTTAAGGCCAGTCAAGAACTTCAAAAAGCTTGGCATGACCAAAAGGCTGTCCTGACTGTTTATCAGCCTGGACAGAAGGTGTGGGTGTTGGAGCCAGTGGCCCCAGCAGCACTCAAAGACAAATGGTCTGGGCCCCACACAATTCTTGAGCAAAAGGGAGAGGTCACCTACCTGGTGGACCTTGGAACTCCCAGGAGTCCCCACAGGGTACTCCATGTCAACAGGCTCAAAGCATATGTCGACAGGAAGGACATGAGCTTGCTCATGGCCATAGATGAGGGACAGGAGGAAGAGAGTGACCCTCTCCCAGACCTGCTCACTCAGAATCCTGATGATGGGTCAGTAGATGGTGTTGTCTTTTGTGGCAGCCTCTCTGAACATCAACAGAAAGACTGTAAACAGGTTCTTCAGTCTTTCAGACATATGTTTTCTCTGACACCCAGTCAGAGCAATTGGTGTACCCATGAGGTTGACACTGGTGACAGTCTGCCAGTTAGGAGTAAAATCTACAGGCAGCCTGATCATGTTAGAGACTGCATAAAAACTGAAGTGCAGAAAATGTTGGAGTTGGGAGTCATTGAACCCTCAGATAGCCCTTGGGCTAGTCCAGTAGTTCTAGTGCCAAAGCCTCACACCCAGGGTGGTAAGAGAGAGATGAGGTTTTGCGTAGACTACAGGGGTCTCAATGCGGTCACTAAGACTGATGCCCACCCAATACCAAGGGCAGATGAGCTGATAGATAGATTGGCTTCTGCCAACTACTTAAGCACATTTGACTTAACAGCTGGGTATTGGCAAATCAGGTTAGCTGAGGATGCCAAGCCCAAAACAGCATTTTCAACCCCTGGTAGGCATTATCAATTTGTGGTAATGCCCTTTGGTCTGAAAAATGCACCTGCCACCTTCCAAAGGTTGGTGAATCAAGTCCTTACTGGGCTGGATGACTTCTGTGCAGCATATCTAGATGATATTGCTGTCTTTAGCTCCACCTGGGAGGATCACCTGGTCCACCTGAGGAAAGTGTTAGAGGCTCTGCAAGCAGCAGGCCTCACTATCAAGGCCACCAAGTGCCAGATAGGGCAGACACAGGTTGTATACCTGGGCCACCTTGTAGGTGGAGGCCAGGTTCAGCCACTGGAGAGCAAAATACAGTCAATCAGGGACTGGGCTCCTCCAACCACCCAGACTCAGGTTCGAGCTTTCTTGGGCCTGACTGGATACTACAGAAAGTTTGTCAGGAACTATGGTTCAATTGTGACACCATTAAATGAACTGACAAGTAAGAAAATGCCAAAAAAGGTTCAGTGGACAGCAGGCTGTCAAAAAGCATTCGATGACCTAAAGCAGGCCATGTGCACAGCACCTATCCTTAAGAGTCCAGACTACTCCAAACCATTCATTGTCCAAACAGATGCTTCTGAGTTGGGTGTGGGAGCTGTTCTTTCTCAACTGAATTTTGATGGTCAAGACCAGCCCATTGCTTTTATAAGCAGAAGGCTGACCCCCAGAGAGAAGAATTGGTCAGCTATTGAGAGGGAGGCCTTTGCTGTGGTTTGGGCCCTGAAGAAGCTGAGGCCATACTTGTTTGGCACTCACTTCAAGATTCAGACCGACCATAAGCCCCTCTTGTGGCTAAATCAGATGAAGGGTGAAAACCCCAAACTGCTTAGGTGGTCCATTTCCCTACAGGGGATGGACTTTACAGTGGAACATAGACCTGGTACTGATCATGGCAATGCCGATGGGCTCTCCAGATATTTCCACTTAGAACAAGAAGACTCACCTGGTCAAGGTTAGCTTATTGTTCCAAAGTTTGGGGGGGGTCATGTAGGAGAGTAGGGTCTGCAATCCTATGATCACCCAGATTTTTTGCTTTTGTTTCACTGGTTTACGACTTTCTCTGGCTGTGGGCCTGCTAATCAGACCCACAGCCTGGCTGTTCTCTCTCTAAATTACAACATGTACCCTAGGTGCATTTACCAATTGGTACTGGGCCACCTTATCAGACCCTGTAACTCAGGGCATAGGTGTACCCAGGGCTGCCAGGGGCTGCAGCATGTATTATGCCACCGCTGGCTGGCCTCCTAAATTTGACACAACTGGCTGCATGACAGCTGGGGCAAAGTCGTGTTATCACCTTTGCTGTAGGTGTAGTATACCTATACCTAACCCTAAAATGGACACACAGATTCCTATCAGTCACTCCTATGGCAGGCCTTGACAATCCTGAAGGCAGAGTGCTTGGAATCATGTGAGATGGTGCTCTGGCATGAGCTGAGCCTGTCTGCAGCTTGCGGAACCAAGTCCTAATAGCTGTTCCATGATATCGCATACCATATACTCTTAAGTGCATTATAATCCTCGCGGTTAAATGCTAACTTTGGTATTGCTTTATCAAAACATGTCGAGTAAGGTGTCATACGAATTGGAATACTAACCCCTCGCCAATTCTGGCGACGGGGTTAGCATTCCACCCTTCTAGAGGGATATGACATGTATGTAACTGTGAACCCCGGTTAAAGTTAACTGAAGCCTCAGCTCCACAAAATGGATGCTGCCACCACAGACACGAGTCTGACCTCCTGCTGCTGGGAGTCCTTCCAGCGAGGGAGGCCTGGACAAAGGGTTTCCTGTCCGGGGCGGTGCTAGCACCGTCCCAGACATGGTTTTGTGTATCCTGGGTAGGCAGGGCTTTTCAGGAAGGTGACTGCTGAGTGGCACCCCGGTGCTCACTACGCATAGGCCGGTCAGAACCAGTTCCAGGGGCACACCAGCCCCTGGCCTGGGGAAGTCCGGCATGGCAGAGGGGTGTAACCACCCCCCTCCTAGTCCCACCCATAGGCAGGACCTAGTCACCGGGTCAGCCCCCTTTTTTTGTATAAAGATGGGAGCGGGCCCCCTGTTCAGATTAGATCATCTTTGGAATCAAGACACGACTTTCTGCGAAAGGACTTCAAGATTTCTTCCTCAAGATTCTCCCTTGTGGCTAAGGAGTAGTCACCCTGCATCAAGCGGGCACCATCCTAAGAACACTGCGGTCTGCTGCAAGTCCTTCTTCACGAATCCGACGACCCAGCTCGACGAGACCCGGCTTCCCTGGCACCTCTGACCTCTACTCACCTCTACAGCAAAGCTGAGAACCGTGAGTGCGACGAGACCTCGAGGGACCGACGATCGCCAAGACTGCACGACTTCTTTGTAACAAGCCCACCGAGTCTTCCACTGGTGAGTGCTTTGGGGTCTGAGAAGCCCCAACCCTGCGCAGCTCCAGCACCCAAGATCAGCCTCCCTGCATCTCCAGGATCTGCGTGGGGTCCTTCTGCTGTTTGCTGTGCACCGCGTTGTTTGGCTACTAGCCGGCTGGCTTGTGGCCATCTGAACGACGCCCGACGACATCACTGCTGCTGGTCTGGTTGCTCCAGACTGGCCCTTGCTTCTTTCTTCAAGAGAGGCACCCCGGACCCTCCTGGTCCACTCCAGACGCCATTTTAGGTCCACCGCGTGGGCTTGAATTTGCCAAGGCTTTGTTGCCCAATCCTGGGTCCAGCGAGGCCGACAGCTTCTATCTTCGTGGGACAGCTCTCTCCTCCATCCTGGTCGCCGACAACGCCTCCTGGTCCGTGAGATCTCCGAGCACAGCGTCACCCACTCGCCTAGTCGAGGTGGCTACCATCCGGTGCCCTCCTGGTGCCCACTGACTACTGGCTAGTAGTCACGAACTCGGTCCCCTCTGCTTTCAGGTGTCATCTTCCTTCGATCCAGGCTTGGATCCATCGAACTTTCTTCACTGGTCGCCTGCCAGCAACTTCTTTCTTCCAGGCTCCTGGTCTGTCAACGAGGATTCCCGACGTCCTTTGAGTCCTATGCAGCTGCAGCCCCTGGGCTAGGTAACTTCGGCATTTCGGTGCCCCAGCATAGCCTCAGTATCCAAGGGTCAGAATCCACTTTCGTTTTCTTCCTACCAGGTCGGGTTCGCCCGAGAACACTAACCTTGCAATTTCTAGCTACCATAGACTTTGTCCCGCATCTCGCGTGAGAGTGCACACACTGCACCCGAGTCCCCTGGGTCTCCTAGAAGTAATCTAACGATTCTATAGTCAAGTCCTAGCGATTCCAAAGCCTATTAGTACTGTACTTACCTGCTAGTAATTTCGCATTCCACTTTTCAAGTATATGGTTTTCCGTGCCCCTCGGGCATTTGTATATACTGTGCTAACTTAAGTATTTTTGTAAGGGTTTTGGTTTGTGCTTAGTACCCTGTCCTCATAAAGAGTACAGGGCTGTTGTGATTCTTAATAAATAACTGTTTATTTTCATAACACTTGTGTGGTGTCCTTTCACTTGGTGTTCAAGGGGTATATGTGGTATAACAGCTGGCTTAACACGCCCTCTCGAGTCTTTAGCCTTAGACTGCTCGTATCCACGCTACTAGGATAGCTGGTCTATAAGGTTGACTTACAACCAATCATCAATAAGGGTTGCTGGACTGATACATAGTGTTCACTAGAATAGTGAGCACTGCATATCAGGCCACCTTCTCCCAATGGTGCTCTAGCATGAGCTGAGCCTGTCTGCAGCTGTCGGGAACAACTCCCTTAGCTGTTCTAGGATATTGCCATACCATATACTCTTAAGTGCATTATAATCCTCGCGGTTATATGCTAACTTTGGTTTGGCTTTATCAAAACATGTCGAGTAAGGTGTCATACGATTTGGAATACTATCCCCTCGACAGTTCTGTCGACGGGGATAGCATTCCACCCTTCTAGAGGGACACGACATGTGTGTAGCCTTAACCCCAGTTAAAGTTAACCAGAGCCTCAGCATCACAAAATTAATGCTGCCACCACAGACACAAGTCTGACCCCCTGCTGCTAGGAGTCCTTCCAGCGAGGAAGGCTTGGACAAAGGGTTTCCTGCCTTGGGAGGTGCGAGCACCACCCCAGACAGGATTTTGTGTATTGGGTAGGACAGGACTGAATAGATTGAGACTTGCCCGGGGCACACAAGGTGTCCCCGTGCATAAGCCAGTCCAAACCGGTCCTGGGACTTTCCAGACCCAGGCCTGGCGAGGAGCTGGACAAAGGAAAGGGGGTGTAACCGCCCCCCTTCCTGGTCCCACCCAGAGGAGGGACCTAGCAGGTGATCCACCCCTCAGATTGGGAATAAGAGTGGGAGCAGTGCCAGAGCACCTCAGATCATCCTGAATCAACTTGAAACTAAGAAGACGACTGGACTTTGACATTCTGCTGCACAGAAGACTGAAGAGCATCTCCCTTGTGGCCTAGGAGTGGCCACCCTGTGAACACAGGTACCAACCAGCGAATCGATGTCTGCTTTGCTACCGCCTCCTGCCAAAGCCCGAGCCCAGAGCCTGACAAGACCCAGACTCCCAGACTTCTCACAGCCCGATCCACAGTCCCTGCAAAGAAGGGACCCGTGGAGGCACCGAGAGACGTGGGACAGAACATCTTGGAAGACACCTGAAGAGCTGACTGCGCAGCATCAGAGGCACCCTCGATGTTGTGCTTTGGGGACTGAGAACCCCCACCAGCAAGCAGCCCTTGCACCGAAGATCAGCCCCCCAGCATCTCCACGATCTGCGTGGGGCCCTTTTGCATTGTGCCACTTGACGCCCCATCCTGGCCACTAGCCACGTGGTCAGTGGCCATCTTGGCGACTAAACCGAAGAACTACACTGCGGGTCTGGTTGCTCCAGACTTGCCCTCGCTCCTGTAAAAAGGAGCACCCGCTCTGACCTTGCTGGTCTGAGTGATAAGCCTTTTTTGACTCCTGCGTGGCTTGCATTAGCCAAGGCCTGTTTGCTCTGATCAAGTTGCCGACACCTCCAACAGCGAGAAGCCTGCGTGGGACAGCTCTTGACCGACTCCTGGACCTTTTCGACCCCGGTGTCCACGTGGCTGCCGAGAGAAACTACACCTCGATGCCTGTTTGCACCCGACATTGCCTGGTTCCAATCTGGTTCCACGGTAGTCACTGGCTAGTGACTTTGAACATTGTCCCCTATGCTTTCAGGTCTTCACATCTTCAGATCCACCCTTGGATCCACCGGAACTCTTCACATCGAGCCGCCTGCAGGATCTTTAGCTCCAAGCACCATCGACCAGTGTGACGAAACCCAACACTACTTCGACCCTATGCACCCGCTTCCTGTGGTTGAGGTAACTCAGCAACGCTGGTGTTCCCACACTGGTACACACCTCTAGGGCCTGTGTCTTAAGTTTCACCTTTCTAGGTCACTCGGAAGGTTCCGAACTAACTAACTTTCTAACTTTTACGCACCATAGACTATGCATTGGTGAGTGCGTGCACTTTAAACACTGCACCCGAGTCCCACGGGCCTTTCCCGACTTAGTCACTGCCAGTCCCGAACATCTCCAGTGATTCCCAAGGCCCTAGGCCTGTTTCCCTATCGATTGGTATCTCTTATACCACTTTCTTAGTATATGGTTTAGGTGGCCTCTAGGGCTCATCCATATTGTGCAACTTTGGTGTATTTTAAACTGTGTTTTGTTTAACGCTTGTGCTTCTGTGCTCATAAAGAGTTCAGGGGATATTTGTAGTTAATAAATATATATATATTTTCAATATATATCTGTGTGGTGTCCTTTCATCTGGTATTCAAGGGTGTTGTGTATGGTAATACAGCTGGCTTCACATGCCTTTCAGAGTTTAGCCTAAGACTGCTTTGTCCACGTTACCACTAGGATAACTGGTCTATAAGGTTGACTTACAACCAATCATCATAGGGGTTGCTTGGCATGGTACAAGCTGATCACTAGAATTAGTGAGAATCACATACCAGGCCAACTTCTCACATTGGTGAGCAGCGGATTGGGATCTGAGCTTGCTGTTGTTTTACCATTGCAATCTTTGAGATTATCATTTGAAAGATCATACAGGTACCTGTTAGGTACATATAAAACAAGACTAGTATACATAAGTTCTACTGAACTAAGTTGTTGTAGAGGATAGGGAGTAGCACACCCTGACTACAACTACTAGATAGGTTTAGTAGGTAAACACCAGTGTAGGTAGATTGCAACATATCCACCCACACTAGAGCAATGTCTGGAGCAGAGGGGTCCAATGGACTTACTCCTGTTGAGAGTGACCCTCCAAGGGCACCATCCAAATGCGCTATCTTTTCCCTTAAGCAATTAAGGCAGCTTTGTGCCTTATGGGGTCTTCCCCTACTACAGACCACCTTAGAGAGATCTTAGACCAGTCTGAGACTCTAAAGACCTCTAAAGCAGACCCCACAGGGACTGCTGAAGGAGGCTCTCCTTCTGAGGATGACAATGCTAATGCCCCTGTCCCTATAGTCCTGGTAGATGAGGATGTCCACATCACTGGAGCTCCTCAGGTAGATCCAGAGGAGGAAGAGGAAGAGGAAGAAGAGACAGAAGGGGGAGGAGTGATTCTGATGATGGTAGAAATAGCCAGGTGCTAGTCAGTAGGCTTAACCAGGCTAACTTAAGTGTATTTGGGACTGAAGCAAGGCTGACCTTGCCCAGACACCCATGCTTCTAGAGGCTCTCTTGGTCACTCCAGAAGGGAGATGACTAGCCCTCAGAGAAGGGAGTATGAGGCCAAAATGAGAGAGGCTGAACTTAGGATCCAGAGACAAGAATTAGAAGTTTCCCTGGCCCAAGAGAAACTTGCTAGAGCAAGACAGCCTAGAGAGAGCGGGGTCATAGAACCCACTGGTGGCAGCATTATCCACAAGGATAAAGACAGGTCTTTTGATAACAGAAACCTGAGTAAGATTGTGCCCCCCTACAAAGCTGGGGATGATATCCACAAATGGATGACTGCACTTGAGAGAGCCTGCAAGGTACAGCAGATCCCTCAGGAGCAGTGGGCAGCAATCTTGTGGCTCTCCTTTGAAGGTAGAGGCCGAGACAGACTCCTCACAGTTAGTGATGGGGATTCTAGAAACTACCTGGTCCTGAAGAGTGCTCTGATTGATGGGTTAGGCTTAACCACTGAACTGTACAGGTTAATGTTCAGAGATACCCAGAAGACACAGACTCAGGACTGGTCTGAATTTGTTGAGTGTGCCACTAAGGCTCTGGAGGGATGGTTGCTGGGAAGCAAGGTTACAGACTATGAAGGATTGTATAATTTGCTGATGAGAGAACACATTTTAAATAATTGTCAGAACCAGCAGTTGCATCAACATTTGGTTGACTCAGATTTGACCTCTCCCAAAGAATTGGGAAAGAGGGCAGAAAAATGGGTTAGAACCAGAGTTAAGCAAAAGAACCAGAACCAGAACCAAGGTGGTGACCAGAAGAAAACAGACCAGAAGGGTGGGGAGCAGAAAGCTAAAGACCAGAAGTCTTCAACAGGGCCCCAAACTAATGCAGAGGGAGGGTCCCAAACTTCTAAGAAGAAGAAGAAAGAAGGTCAAAGAAAACCCTCGTTTAGTACTTATAAAAACACCTCTCACTGGACAAGTGAGTGTAAAACGGGTGGAGCCTCAGCACTGCAGCCCCTAAGGCACCTGCACCCACTAGTACAGCTAGCAGTGCTGGTCCACAAACCAAGGGGGTAGTGGGTATCACCTTAGGAACTGAAGGAGATTCTGACCTACTCAGAACCCTTACACAGGCTGTTCTGATTTGTGAGGGGGACGTAGATTTGGCCCCTACCATAAGTCCCAGTAATCTGGGCAAATACAGACAGACACCTTTGATTAATAACAAAGTGGCTCACGCATACAGGGACACATGTGCAAGTGTCACTATGGTGACACCTAACTTTGTGGACCCTGGACAATACATGCCAGGTGATAATTACCTGGTGACCAATGCCAGCAATGTCACCACTACCCATAGTGTGGCAATTGTTAACTTTTCCTGGGGAGGGGTAACTGGCCTAAAAAGAGTTGTGGTTAGTGCTGATCTCCCAGTTGAATGTTTGTTGGGCAATGACCTGGAGAGCTCTCTATGGTCAGAAGTTGAGTACAGGACTCATGCAGAGATGTTAGTGATATCATCACATGTCCTTGCTGTGACCAGGTCACAGGCCAAAAAGTGCCTCTCTGAACCTCAAGTCTTGGATCCTGGAACAATGGACCAAGCACCTTCCTTGAGACCCCTGAAGGAACTGTCTCTGAAGAACTTGAACCTGACCAGGTTGAGTTTCTGGGGACAGGGGGACCTTCTAGGGCAGACTTGGGGCAGGCTCAGTTAACCTGTCCTTCTCTTGAACCCCTCAGTCAGCAGGCTGCTGCTGAGGCTGCTGGGAATGCACAAGGTGCCCATAACGTTTATTGGGATGATGGACTCCTTTATACAGAGGGTAGAGACCCCAAGCCTGGTACAACCAGGAGGTTGGTTATACCTCTGCAATTTAGGGGTTTCCTTCTCACCTTGGCCCATGATATTCCTTTAACAGGACACTTAGGCCAGAATAAGACTTGGGACAGGCTTGTCCCTCACTTTCACTGGCCTCACATTTCTGAAGACACCAAGGAGGTTTGTCGCTCCTGTGTAACCTGCCAAGCCAGTGGTAAAACAGGTGGTACCACAAAGGCCCTCCTGATACCACTACCTGTGGTGGGGGATCCCTTTGAAAGAGTGGGGATTGATATTGTAGGTCCAATGGATCCCCCTACAGCATCTGGGCACAGATGCATACTGGTGGTGGTGGACCATGCCACCAGGTACCCAGAGGCAATTCCACTTAGGACCACAACAGCTCCTGTTATGGCCAGGGCCTTACTTAGAGTTTTCTCCAGAGTGGGGTTTCCTAAGGAGGTAATATCTGACAGAGGTACCAACTTCATGTCAGGATATTTGACAGCTATGTGGAAGGAATGTGGTGTCAACTACAAGTTCACCACTCCTTACCATCCACAGTGTAATGGGCTTGTTGAAAGGTTTAACAATACCCTAAAGGGTATGATCAAAGTATTACCTGAAAAGCTCAGGGCGCAGATGGGACATCCTTCTACCCTGCCTTTTGTTTGCTTACAGAGAGGTCCCTCAAAAGGGGGTTGGCTTCAGCCCCTTTGAATTGTTCTTTGGGCACCCTGTAAGAGGACCCCTATGTCTAGTGAAGGAAGGATGGGAGTTACCTCTCAAAACGCCTAAACAGGACATAGTGGACTATGTACTTGGTCTCCGCTCCAGGATGGCTGAGTACATGGAAAAGGCATCCAAAAACCATGAGGCTAGCCAAGAATAACAGAAAGCTTGGCATGACCAAAAGGCTGTCTTGGTTGAGTTTCAGCCAGGACAGAAGGTATGGGTGTTGGAGCCAGTGGCCCCAGCAGCACTCCAAGACAAATGGTCTGGACCCCATACAATTCTGGAGAAGAAGGGAGAGGTTACCTACTTGGTGGACCTAGGAACTCCCAGGAGCCCCCACAGGGTGCTCCATGTCAACAGACTAAAGGCATATGTCAACAGGGAAGACATGGGCTTGCTCATGGCTACAGATGAGGGACAGGAGGAAGAGAGTGACCCTCTCCCAGACCTGCTCACTCAGAACCCTGAGGATGGCTCAGTTCATGGTGTCGCCTTAGATGGCAGCCTCACTAAACATCAGCAAAATGACTGTAGACAAGTTCTGCAGGCATACAGGCATATGTTCTCATTGACACCCAGTCAGACTAACTGGTGTACCCATGTGATGGACACTGGTGACAGTCTTCCTGTAAATAGCAAGATTTACAGGCAACCTGATCATGTCAGGGACTGTATAAAGACTGAGGTGCAAAGGATGCTGGATTTAGGTGTCATTGAGCCTTCAGAGAGCCCCTGGGCTAGCCCAGTGGTTCTGGTCCCCAAACCTCACACCAAAGATGGCAAGAGAGAGATGAGGTTCTGTGTGGATTACAGAGGACTCAATGCTGTCACCAGGATAGATGCACACCCTATTCCAAGGGCAGATGAGCTCATTGACAAGTTGGCTTCTGCCAAATATTTGAGCACATTTGACTTGACAGCTGGCTACTGGCAAATCAGGTAAGCTGAGGAGTCTAAAGCCAAGACAGCATTTTCTACCCCTAGTGGGCATTATCAATTTGTGGTGATGCCCTTTAGCTTGAAAAATGCACCTGCCACCTTCCAAAGGTTGGTGAATCAAGTCCTTACTGGGTTGAATGTCTTTTGCGCAGCATATCTGGATGATATTGCTGTCTTTAGCTCCACCTGGGAGGATCACCTGGTCCACCTGAAGGAAGTGCTTGAGGCTCTGCAGAAGTCAGGCCTCTCTATCAAGGCAACAAAGTGCCAGATAGGGCATAACAAGGTTGTATACCTGGGCCACCTTGTAGGTGGAGGCCAAGTTCAACCACTGGAGAGTAAGATCCAGACCATCAAGGACTGGTCCCCTCCAACTACCCAGACTCAGGTCAGAGCTTTCTTGGGCCTGACTGGGTACTACAGGAAGTTTTTTAAGAACTATGGGTCCATTGTGACTCCTCTTAATGATCTGACATCCAAGAAGATGCCCAAAAAGGTTCAGTGGACAGTAAACTGTCAAAAGGCATTTGAGAGCTGAAGAAGGCCATGTGCTCTGCACCTATCCTGAAGAGTCCTGACTACTCAAGAGAGTTCATTGTCCAAACAGATGCTTCTGATTTGGGAGTGGGAGCAGTGCTTTCACAGCTTAATGTAGATGGCCAGGACCAGCCCATTTCTTTTAATAGCAGAAGGCTGACCCCCAGAGAAAAACGTTGGTCAGCCAGTGAGAGGAAGGCCTTTGCTGTGGTGTGGGCCTTGAAGAAGTTGAGACCATACTTGTTTGGCACTCACTTCAAGATTCAGACCGACCATAAGCCCCTCTTATGGCTTAATCAGATGAAGGGTGAAAACCCCAAACTACTCAGGTGGTCTTTTTCCCTAGAGGGGATGGACTTTACAGTGGAGCACCGCCCAGGGACTGACCATGGCAACGCAGATGGTCTCTCCAGGTACTTCCACTTAGAACATGAAGACACAACTGGTCAAGGTTAGTCTAATGGCCGTGCGTTTGGGGGGGGGGGGGGTTGTGTAGGCGAGTAGGGTCTGCTATCCTATGGTCATCCCAAATTTTTGCTTTTTGCTTTACTGGTTTATGACTTAATGTGGCTGTGGGCCTGCTAATCAGACCCACAGCCTGCTGTTCTCTCTCTAAATTACAGCCAATGCACCCTAGGTGCATTACGAATTGGAACTGGTTCACCTTATTGGCCCCTGTAACAGTGTACCCTAGGTACCCAGGGTATAGGTGTTTCCAAGACCTACCAGGGGCTGCAGCATGTATTGTGCCACCCCTGGCCCGGCCTCCATATTTTGACACAACTGGCTGATCATTCAGCTGGGGTACGTTGGTGTAATCACCTCTTACTTAGATATAGTATCCCTTTATCTAACCTTAACTGGACACATGTTAACCTATAAGCCATTCCTATGGAAGGCCCCTGCAATCCTGGAGGCAGAGTGCGTGGTTTCATGTGAGATGGTGCTCTAGCATGAGCTGAGCCTGTCTGCAGCTGTCGGGAACAAATCCCTTAGCTGTTCCGGGATATTGCCATACCATATACTCTTAAGTGCATTATAATCCTCGCGGTTATATGCTAACTTTGGTTTGGCTTTATCAAAACATGTCAAGTAAGGTGTCATACGATTTGGAATACTATCCCCTTGACAGTTCTGTCGACGGGGATAGCATTCCACCCTTCTAGAGGGACACGACATGTGTTTAGCCTTAACCTAGGTTACAGTTAACCAGAGCCTCAGCATCACAAAATGGATGCTGCCACCACAGACACAAGTCTGACCTCCTGCTGCTGGGAGTCCTTCCAGCGAGGGAGGCTTGGACAAAGGGTTTCCTGCCTTGGAAGGTGCAAGCACCACCCCCAGACAGGATTTTGTGTATTGGGTAGGACAGGGCTGAATAGATTGAGACATGCCCGGGGCACACAAGGTATCCCCGTGCATAAGCCAGTCCAAACCGGTCCTGGGACTTTCCAGACCCAGGCCTGGCGAGGAGCTGGACAAAGGAAAGGGGGTGTAACCGCCCCCCTTCCTGGTCCCACCCAGAGGAGGGACATAGCAGGTGATCCACCCCTCAGATTGGGAATAAGAGTGGGAGCAGTGCCATTGCACAGCAGATCATCCTGAATGAACTTGAAACTAAGAAGACGACTGGACTTCGACATTCTCCTGCACAGAAGACTGAAGAGCATCTCCCTTGTGGCCTAGGAGTGGCCACCCTGTGAACAAAGGTACCAACCAGCGAATCGACATCTGCTTTGCCGCCGCCTCCCGCTGGAGCCCGAGCCCAGAGCATGACAAGACTCAGACTCCCAGACTTCTCACAGCCTGATCCACAGTCCCTGCAAAGAAGGGACCCGTGGATTCACCGAGAGACATGGGACCGGAAATCTTGGAAGACACCCGAAGAGCTGACTGCACAGCATCAGAGGCACCCTCGATATTGTGCTTTGGGGACTGAGAACCCTCACCAGCGAGCAGCCTTTGCTCCGAAGATCATCCCCCCAGCATCTCCATGATCTGCATGGGGCCCTTTTGCATTGTCCCACTCGACGCGCCATCCCGGCCACTAGCCACGTGGTCAGCGGCCATCTTGGTGACAAAACCGAAGAACTACACTGCGGGTCTTGTTGCTCCAGACTTTCCCTCGCTCCTGTAAAAAGGAGCACCCGCTCTGACCTTGCTGGTCCGAGTGATAAGCCTTTTTTGACTCCTGCGTGGCTTGCATTAGCCAAGGCCTGTTTTCTCCGATCAAGTTGCCGACACCGCCAACAGCCAGAAACCTGCGTGGGACAGCTCGTGACCGACTCCTGGATGTCCTCGACCTCCTGTGTCCACGTGGCTGCAGAGAAAAGCTACACCTCAACGCCTGTTTGCACCCGACATCGCCTGGTTCCAATCTGGTTCCACGGTAGTCAATGGCTAGTGACTTTGAACATTGTCCCCTCTGCTTTAAGGTCTTCACATCTTCATATCCACCCTTGGATCCACCGGAACTCTTCACATCGAGCCGCCTGCAGCATCTTCAGCTCCAAGCACCATCAACCAGCGTGACAAAACCCGACACTACTTCGACCCTATACACCCGCTTCCTGTGGGTGAGGTAACTCAGCAACGCCGGTGTTCCTACACTGGTACCCACCTCTAGGGCCTGTGTCTTAAGTGTCAGCTTTCTAGGTCAATCGGAAGGTTCCGAACTAACTAACTTTCTAACTTTTACGCACCGTAGACTTTGCATTGGTGAGTGCGTGCACTTTAAACACTGCACCCGAGTCCCGCGGGCCTTTCCCGACTTAGTCACTGCTAGTCCCAAACAGCTCCAGCGATTCCCAAGGCCCTAGGCCATTTTCCCTATCGATTGGTATCTCTTATACCACTTTCTTAGTATATGGTTTAGGTGGCCTCTAGGGCTCATCTATATTGTGCAACTTTGGTGTATTTTAAACTGTGTTTTGTTTAACGCTTTTGCTTCTGTGCTCTTAAAGAGTTCAGGGGATATTTGTAGTTAAGAAATATATATATATATATTTACAATATATATATCTGTGTGGTGTCCTTTCATCTGGTATTCAAGGGGGTTGTGTATGGTAATACAGCTGGCTTCACATGCCTTTCAGAGTTTAGCCTAAGACTGCTTTGTCCATGTTACCACTAGGATAACTGGTCTATAAGGTTGACTTACAACCAATCATCATAAGGGTTGCTTGGCATGGTACAAGGTGATCACTAGAATTAGTGAGAATCACATACCAGGCCAACTTCTCACAGTGATCCCTGGTTCCACTCCACTGCAACCTTGATCATTCAGCATCAAGTAGCTCCCATTCAATAGCAATTTGAAAACTGCATGCATCACAGCAGCTAGAGAACCCTTCAGATAACATGACAAGTTCACAACAGAAGCATTACAGGCCCCATGAAGAGAAATGTCCTTGCAAACTAAGAACCGCTTAGGACATCCTCACAATCGGAACCACTAAGAAAAACTTCCGTGCCCCCTTTCCTGCACTTAAACCTTAAAAGCAATTCCCAATACTTGTGCACATAACCTTCTCCTAGTGCTTTGTATCTGCCTACCCGTTGGTAATGGAGACAATATTGAAATTGGAAAGTCATAATCGGTAGGGTGATATAACCATGGATAATCCAGTCTGTGGATGGTGTCTTTGCCACGGTAGAAGGTAATTGGTCAAATTTTCAATGTGCATCATAGTGTATTTTGCATTTCTGCGTTCCATAAGTTTTTTTTTAAAACTTTGTTTATTGATTTTTCCACAGAAAAAGAGCACTGCATAAAACAAGTGGCAACATGACATAATAGATAATGACATAATGGTGCATGTCACTGGAGTTACATCATTCCTGCACACCAGAACATTAGGAGGAAAAATATGTATCAAAGCAAGGCACCTTCATAATTCAAAATACCATATGGAAATTAAAGTGTGATGCTCATAGTGCTGGAAAATGCGGATGCTGGGAGAGGCTCAGTAACAATGCCACTCTTAGGGCATACACTCCCACCAAGAGGATAGGGGGGCCCAGCCACAGATAAGGGTGGACATCAATTGTTGTAACAAATACAAACAGTGGCGCGCCCCTGCACCAGGAGAATATCGCGTCAGAGCATATCAGGAATCGAATGACAATGGAGGGAGGCCCTCAGACATAGCCCGGTGTAGGGTCAGGGTGGGCCATGACAAAGGAGACCGAAGGAGCCTGCTACTATAACATGGACCACAGGATCATGGGCACACGGATAGCAAAAACAATGGATTACTGGAATGGTTTCATTGGTATAGAAAAATCAGTGTGCAATAAAGAGGAACATCAGAACAATCAAAGTTCAGAATTTTAATATCGGCATTGAAGACCATATTCAGTCATTGTCACTTATATCACCACTGTCAACTGGCTGAGAGCTGGAGGCAGAGGAGTGCTGCTGTTTGTCCAGTTTCCTCACAAAGGCCAGGACAGCCTTATGCTTGGTGAAAACATGTATTTGAGAGCCATTCTTAACACGCAGTTTGGCTGGATATGCCAGGGAGTATGAGACTTCATGTTACAGGAGTAGTCGCTTGGCCGGGAGGAACTCACGCAGGGCGGCCTGTACCGCCAGCGTATAGTCGGGATAGTAGGCGAGGGAGTTCCCCTGATGGCAAATTTCACCCTTATCTCTGGCAGCTCGATGGACAGCATCCCAATCCGGAATGTTCAACAATTTTGGGATGATTGGATGAGACGTCAGACCAGGAGCCGGTCGCGGTCCCATCGAACAGTGGGCCCACTCCACAATGAATACAGGGGACAAGACATAACCAAAAAAGATCTCAGAGGAACTGCTCAACAAAGTCTTCCATTTTGGTGATGTTGGAGGATTTGGGCACTAAGAAAAAAACAGGGTGCCTTTTCCTGAATGTTATACCTTATTAGGTGTGCCTCTTCCACTGGAGGTGGCCACCTATGTATGTACCGGAATTGTGCAATCTTATCTAGGTTACCAAATTTACAACATGAATTATCAACCTTTCAGTGTCATAAGGGACCATATATGAAGCATAGACCATATATGAAACTGACAGTTTTGTTCCTAACATTTGTGTTTTTTATGAATATGTTTTTTGAAAATTATGTTGTATAAAATCTTTTTAAATACATTGGATATTGTCTTTTAAGAAATGTGTTAGTAATATTGTCTATATACATTGAATATATATCGTGTAACGGTTTTTAACGCAACAGTTTTGTAATACTATGACTTTTTAAACTTTTTTCAATAAATGCATTATAATTTTTAACAAGTCTATGCTTCATATATGGTCCCTTATGACACTGAAAGGTTGATAATTCATGTTGTAAATTTGGTAACCTAGATAAGATTGCACAATTCCGGTACATACATAGGTGGCCACCTCCAGTGGAAGAGGCACACCTAATAAGGTATAACATTCAGGAAAAGGCACCCTGTTTTTTTCTTAGTGATTTACCCAGTCCTTTTCCTGACAGGAAGGGTAGCTCCCTACGCATAACTTTTCTGATAACGGAGGATTTGGGCACGCCTGTAATGCGGAGGTTGCTCCTACGAGAGCATACCTTCAAATCCTCATTTTTATTCTCGATGAGTTCTAAGACCTTATCCATCTGCAGGAACCTCTGGTGGTTTCCGATTAAGGTTTCCTCCACATCCAAGACACTCGCCTCCACCTGGGCAAGTTGCGAGTCATGTGAGTCCACCCTGGCCTCAATAGTAATCAGACGGTCTGATAGTGAGTCAACTTGGGTGGCAATGCCAGAGACGGTGCCCTTTATATTCAACATGATGGCCTTGAGATCATCCTATCGTGTCTAGACAACGTCAGACTGGGTAGCCTGGTCATTACCGTCCAGAACAGTGCCTTCCTGTTGAGTCAGTCTACACTGGTCGAAGGCCAGATTAGGCTGGTTGGGGTCTGTCTTGCCCATGTTTGGGCCGCCACAACCAGCCGAGCCCGTCACAGGTCCCACAGGGAATCAGGTATAAAGTGGTACTTATAGGAAAGTGAAGTTGCCTGCAGCACAGCAACCACAGACAGTGTAGTAGGTGGGCAGGGCAGAATGGGCTGTAGAGAAAAAGTAGCAGAATATGACAGTGCAGCCGGATTTGCAAGCTAGCTGGAGCAAGGTCGCCAAGGAGAGCCCCACCCAGTCAGGGTCCAGGATCATCGGCACTCCCGGTGGAATGGGGCAATGTGGATGCTGCAGGCAGGCATCTCCAAGGCAAGGCATTCAGCAGGAGGTAGAAAGAAGTGCAAGGTATGGCAGCAGGGGGCCAGGCCACTGCGCCACAGGAGCAGCAGTAGAGAGCCCAGCAATTAGGGTTGACTGTTCCAATCCAGGAGTGAGGGCCGTCTCCGGTCGGGCCGGTGCAGATATCAGGGAAGCCAGGATGTGTCCTGAGGCCGGTGGGTGATACGGTGTTGCTGCAGTGAGGCCCCACAGCCAGTGAGGTCAGATAGCAGTGGGGAAAAGCAGGGGGCACGTTGCTCTCGTCACAGGGCCTTAAACAGGCGAAATAGAGAAGTGAGGCAATCACAGCATATGTAAGCACTCACCGGATGTGAGCATGACCCCAGGCCCTGTGGTGCAGCACGTGGCCCCCAACCCCACAGTTAAACTACTACATATCCAGTGCCACCTTTTGGGGTCTGTAGGCTGACAAGGAGCAGCAAGGAGGCACGACCGGCCACAGCAGCGTCATGTGTGCCGTCTCTCAGCCCCACAGCAGCATGATGCAGGTAGATGCCGTGTGTCCTCAATCCAACACGACACGGCATGCCATTTCTCCTCAATCCAGTGGGCACAGACGTCCGTGAAAAAGACAAGTAGATCCTCACGGTGCAGGGAAGTAGGATTGTCAAGGGTGGAGGAACAGTACCACTCCAGTCCACGGGATAATGGTGGATAATTCGGCTTGGCCGGCAGACCCTACTCAGAGTGCGGCCATCTTGTAGCGGGCTAAGCCATGCCCCGCATTTCATAGTTATCTGTCTTTCTGTCAGATCGTATTCAGAAAGCAGACTGGTTGTGTTGATGTAATGCAACAGCACTTGGCATGAACGTAGTGTTTGCAACGTCCAACTCTGCATTACGATGGAAAGTAATTGTGACTGTCCATCTTGTAAAATAGACACGTGCCACTGTATTATGTCAATTGCAGAAGACAAAATGTTGCCCAGTGAATACATTTTAGATGATAAAGTTGTCATACTGTTGTCTACCACATCCAAAGCTTTTTCCATATACACCCTGTCAATCTCGCGCAATCTCTCTGCAACTTCCTGCTGAGAAATCTTCCACAGTTTGTTGTATATTCCATGGAAGAAGCACTTTTGATGTGGGTTTCTGGCACCTGGTAAGGAATCCCTGATATCCATGTCAAATGTTGTTTCACTTGGAAAAGTGTTGTGGTCTTTAGCCTATCTATGCATAACTTCTGAACACTATATGATGTCACCATCTCTGAATGTTCTGTTTCTGCATAGCATAGGTCAGGTCTGTTTATCTTAAACCCTCTCATTTTACCCAGGAATCTAGACTGACATTTGTCCATGTCTTGAGGCCAAACCAACCAACCTCGCTGATCAGGGTCTGATGTATTGTATGATCCATTGCAAAACATGGCATCCAATGTATCCTCACTGTGCTTTGTATATTGCTGCCAATTTTCAAAGGGTGCAAATGTGGGAATACAAGGTATGTTCAAATCCTTTGTCTTAGCAACACCAAGACACCCTCAGACAGTTTTGTGTCTATTGTGTCTTTCCAAAAGATGAAACTTTGTGCGGACAATTGGGAAATAAAGGAAGCAGAGTAAATCAGGTTGGTACTTGTGAGCATATTCTTGTGCACATGTAGGTGCAAGCCTATACAAACAAGAGGATAGGTCTGATGTGTCAAAAACAGAAAAATATGCAAACTACTGTGCAAATGTGCAAATGTTTTTGAACTGCCTTTCAGTTATATTGGGCAATGTTTCCATTGGGTGTGGTTGTAAACAGCATGTGAGATACTAGCTTTGAGTAAAAAATGGTGACCATAATGTGGATAACAGAACAGGTCTCCGAAATTACACTTGCCATCATACAATTCATCATTAGAAAATATTGCTGATTGCTCTAGATCTGAAAGCAAATTATGCACAGTTTCTATGTCCCAATCATCAGATAATGTACTAGAGTTGATGATATCATTTAAAGAAATCTTAAACAAATATGTAATTTGCAAAAGTTTATTAGGACCATATATATCATATGATATCCTGTCCCATGCTATCCCATCCAGAACTGAAACCGCTGTAATGTTCACCAGGGACAGGTCCCTTAGTTCACGTTGCGATGATGCATGTGGCTCCAGAACCAATTTCACCTGTTGGACTTCAGAGCGTTCTGAGAGATAATGTCAATTCAGATGTAGAAAAAAAACACTCAACAAATCAATCCAGAGAACTAGGAGAAGAAATCCAATTGTAATCTAGAGATGTATCCAGGGAGCAATAAATTATGTTATTTTCAGCCTTTGATAGAGAGAGTAAACTTTTAGCTTGAAAGGGAGTATCAGTGTTGGCAATTTAGGTTAGTTGAAAAATCGTAATAATGCACGAAGTAGCCAGATGCCACTAAGTTGATTTTTGACAACCTAGCAGGTTTTATGGAACTGGGAGGTGACTTGAGCTATGGCATGTTTACATAGACGTCAATTTTTTTAATTAAAATGTCTGTACTTGTTGATTATACAGTTGTAGTTGTTTCCATGGGGAGAAGCATCATCTCATTTTCTTCGGCAGCCTCTCTTTGGAAAGTGGAGTCTTCAGTAATAATTAAAGCTTTCTTCTTAACTTCCTGTTTGGTAGCATGAGGAGATCGTCAGCTACACAGGAGCGCACCTGGCCTACTGTTGAAAATTGGCCACATAGTGTGGTGTGATCAGATTGATGGAGACAAACCTTTTGTCTCAGCGACCGGCAGGAGGCAGAAGAAGTACAGTTTTGGTAACTTCAACAGCCAGAACAGGTACAGGCAATATGTAAGATGGCCTGAATTCTTTCCTGTCTTGAATTTTTTTCATTGACTAGGTCCCCAATCTTCGTGAACCAGGCAGGTCTTGCCCGTACAGCTTTCACTTCTCCAGTGGCAGCGCGTTTCACTTGGACATTGCTTTGTAAAGCTCTGTATTTTTTTAGGTCCTGTAAAACATCCAAACAATCATTGAGCTCAAATGGAGTTTCAGCAACCACTGTGCTTACACTATCGAGGTCTCAGACCCACATCCTCACCCCAAATATGATCTCATAGTGTGTACAACCCTCCCAGGGATTTACTTGGCATATTGTTAAGTGCCCTCTGGGCCCCATATAGATGATTGACCCAAATACCACCCAAGCCTAATACCCTAGTTGTTAAAGATTGCTTTAAGGCCTGTTTTTTCCCTCAATTACCACATTTTCCTCGAGATAGTAGTAACCGCTTCAAGCTGTGCTACTTTTTGTGCTAACCAGAGTCATACTTTTTCCTGACTGGTGGGAATTCTTTCTCTTATGGCATTCTGTGTTTGAGGGCTGATACCTGTGGTGGTCAATTGAGGTTGTGCAGCCTGAGTAGTCAAAACAGGTTGAACAATGACTGTTTGCATTATGTATTTGGTAAGATTTCTGTAAATGTTCACAAAATCTTTACATAGAGTGAGTTTGAGTGTGTGCATTTCTGCTGCTACTAACCTGTGAATGTCAGGATGTGGTGTAAACAAACCTAAGACCGGCGAGGTCGCTCCTTTGTTACTGAGCAGACCAAGTCTCACATTTTCTACAGTGTGGGGCAGGGCACCTTTGAACCAATTTATGTGCTCTTGGTAAGTTAACAGGACTTCTACGTTCACATGTTGAAAGTATTCTTCTGGTGTCTCATCTTCAATGTAAGTGTGAAACAATTTTGTGTGCGTGTCTGTCTGCAGATGGGAATTTAACACATAAATAGAATACCTCTGTTTTGAATGCTTCGTGTGCCTCTACCAAGAAGGTAACATCTCCACCCATCACTGGGAGGCCATGTTGTCATAGTTTCATAGTAACTGCCTGTCTCCAATTTTCTGAAATATGTAGTCCTAATAACTGTTATCCAATGTCATCATTTTGTTCTGGAATTTTCACATCAGTATTGTTATATTAAATTGTTATAGAGATATGGTGTGTACAAGTGGAAACCTTCTAATCCTCCAAGCTTGATTTAACCTGTAGCCAATACATAGGGTATGCCTACTCAGCTGAGGTGGATTTGTTTCTCCTTCCCACTACAGACGTCTCCAATTGAAATTTGAGTTGGGATCTCTGAGAAGGAACGACTGAACTACTCAAATTTAACCATTAAATTAGTGCCTAACCAAAGTTGGCGGCGCCATGCCGTTTAGCTCCTACTAAGCCGTAGTCTCTGCACATTGTTACGACAGTATAAAGTAAGGGCTTTGTGACTAGACTGAATCAGTACACCCCGCAGGATATGTTGGCCTATAGACCAGCTGGCTCACAGTGCCACTGCAGGCCCCCCCAACGTATCAAGGAGAGATTAGTTTCTGACAATAATAATAATAATAATAATAATAATAATAATAATAATAATAATAATAATATAAACATAATTTATGAAGTACCTGGTTAAGCCAACCGGCGTGTCCCTGTGCTGAAGTAAGAGGAGAAAGCAGAGCCGAGATACATCGGACAAATCAGTCCGTTATTAACTTGAAAATAGATGAGTTTTAAGAACATGACAACTCTGACCCCTCAGGAATCATGGAAACAGTACAGAACTTTTTGCTCAGTCACTGGTGCTCATTTGTTTCAGAGAAATATACAGCGGTTAATACTCAGCACAGAGTTTTCTAAGCAGAAGAGGTTTGAGATCCGTATTGATGCACTCAGAGTAACTTTAATGCTCAAGAAAACCTGAAGCACAGGGCCACTTACAGGAGTTTGAACAGCAGGCCTGCTTCACACACACGATGGCCAATAGGGCAATCAATCAATCAATCAAACCACTTTATTCGATTTTTTTTAAATCATAAAAGTACACAAAACTGATTCAAAAGTACATACATTTAAAAACATTTAAGATATCTGTATAATATAGTAGCTGAAAAATAAAAAAAAGAACGGTACACCCATGTTACAAATTCATAAAACAGCACCATTGTATTTTATACACTGTATAGACCGGGACATCTTTTATTCTTAGATCGAACAGCAGCAACAAGAAACCAGGCAACATTAAAAATATCCATTGGATTACTCAACTTTTGGATGTAAAGTAGAGCTGGTTTGACTTGTGTAAAGGCCTTACCTTTCAATAAAGGAATAATACATTTCCTCCTAATATCGTTATAATAATCACAGAACATCATGAAGTCTAAAGTGTTCTGTACGTAGAAGTTCCGCCTTCTCTGGTTTATACCAGCCTTGGAAGTCACCCAGCGTAAAGTGAATCAGATTCAAACGGAACCTAGACAGGAGCCAAAGATGGAAAAGTTTAGTCACCAATATCAGATAAGGTTCAAATAACAAGGTGGTTTCAGTCAAACAGTGAGACCTAGTTGATGGTTTCTGCAGCTCCAGCTCTTCCCGTTCCATCATTAAAATATTTAAAAAATTCATTATGACCCACTTTACATCCCCCTTACAAATCCTTTCAGGGTGATCAAAAAGCTCTGGCTGTCCTAATTTAGAAAGCATGCGTTTAACATATGCCAGAAACTTGATGTCTTTGGCTTTACCCAAATTGATGATATCACACAGAATCAGATGATTCAGTGTCAATTCTTAATTGAGCTAAGTTTTAAGCCAGTACAAAAGTGGAGCTAAACTCATTATATCCAACACGTAGCCCTGCCCTAGTTCCTCATGAAATGCATAGATAGATGTTGATTGAGGGACAGACAGAAAGCTACGGAGTAATCTGTTCTCAGGCTGTGGCTGTTATTTAAAACACTAAATAGAGGAGCTGTGTTGGGCAATAGCCAAGCACTCTGATCTGTACATTTTGAGAATCGCCTCTACGGGCCTAGCCCCCATGCACTGTGCAAATCCCAATAAGGCTGACGTCGATCTAGTGACAATTGCAAAAAGAACTATTGATGGACCTAAATCCATCTTTTTTTGCTCACCATGCCGTTCTAGTTTG
Source organism: Lissotriton vulgaris (assembly GCF_964263255.1). Taxonomy (NCBI): domain Eukaryota; kingdom Metazoa; phylum Chordata; class Amphibia; order Caudata; family Salamandridae; genus Lissotriton; species Lissotriton vulgaris. The sequence continues at coordinate 453,605,766 of NC_141696.1, read as the reverse complement.
GACCCTGCCATATGAAAATCAGTCTTGACCCTGTGCCCAATGGCAACAGTCCTGCCGTAACTGCAAGGCCAGGTCCTCCCTGAATTGGAAACAAGCATCCTAGGACCGGTTTCGGGGTTTCACCCCTCTTCAGCCAGGATAGCTTGATTCCAGAGGCATGGAGAGCACAGGACTCACATCTGAGCATACCCACTCAGGGTGACAAATGCAAAATGAACTATTGATGGACAGAATGCAGACCAATGTCATACATTCACCCCAGTACAGAGATCTGGGCCTAAATCCATTGTTTTTTTGCTCACCATGCCTTTCCAGTTTGGAGCCAGCCATATGCAAATCAGTCTTGACCCTGCGCCCAATGGGAACAGTCCAGCCCAAACTGCCAGGCCAGGTCATCCCTAGACTGGAAACAAGCATCCTAGGACCGGTTTGGAGGTTTCACCTCTCTTCAGCCAGGATAGCTTGTATCCAGTGGCATGGAGAGCACAGGACTCACATCTGAGCATATCCGGCCTACTCGGGGTGACAAATGCAAAAAGAATTATGGATGGACAGAATGCAGAACAATGTCATACATTTACCCCAGTACAGAGATCTGGGCCTAAACCCATCATTTTTTTGCTCACTATGCCTTTCCAGATTGGACCCAGCCATATGCAAATCAGTCTCGACCCTGTGCCCAATAGGAACAGTCCAGACGAACTGCTAGGCCACTCCCTCCCTGGCCTGGAAACAAGCATCCTAGGACCGGTTTCGGGGTTTCACCCCTCTTCAGCCAGGATAGCTTGATTCCAGTGGCATGGAGAGCATGGGACTCACGTCTGAGCATACCCGTCCCATCCGGGGTGACAAATGCAAAAAGAACTCTTGATGGACAGAATGCAGAACAATGTCATACATTCACCCCAGTACACAGATCTGGGCCTAAATCCATTGTTTTTTTGCTCACCATGCCTTTCCAGTTTGGACCCAGCCATATGCAAATCAGTCTTGTCCCTGCGCCCAATGGGAACAGTCCCGCTCGAAATGCCAGGCCAGGTCCTCCCTGGACTGGAAACAAGCATCCTAGGACCGGTTTTGGGGTTTCACCCCTCTTCAGCCAGGATAGCTTGATTCCAGTGGCATGGAGAGCACGGGACTCACGTCTGAGAATACCCGGCCCACTCGGGGTGACAAATGCAAAAAGAACTATTGATGGACAGAATGCTGAACAATGTTATACATTCATCCCAGTACAGAGATCTGGGCCTAAATCCATCGCTGTTTTGCTCACCATGCCTTTCCAGTTTGGACCCAGCCATATGCAAATCAGTCTTGAACCTGCGCCCAATGGGAACAGTCCAGCCCGAACTGCTATACCAGGTCCTCCCTGAACAGAAAACAGGCAGCCTAGGACCGGTTTCGGGGATTCACCCCTCTTCAGCCAGGATAGCTTGTTTCCAGTGGAATGGAGAGCAAGGGACTCATGTCTGAGCATAGCCGGCCCACTCGGGGTGACAAATGCAAAAAGAACTATTGATGGACAGAATGCAGAACAATGTCATATATTCACCCCAGTACATAGATCTGGACCTAAATCCATTGTTTGTTTGCTCACCAGGCATTTCCAGTTTGGACCCTGACATATGAAAATCAGTCTTGACCCTGCGCCCAATGGGAACAGTCCAGCCCGAACTGCCATGCCAGTTCCTTCCAGAACTGGAAACAAGCTTCATAGGACCGGTTTCGGAGTTTCACCCCACTTTAGCCAGGATAGGTTGATTCCAGTTGCATGGAGATCACTGGACTCACGTCTGAGCATACCCGTCCCACCCAGGGTGACAAATGCAAAAAGAACTATTGATGGACAGAATGCAGAACAATGTCATACATTCACCCCAGTACAGAGATCTGGGCCTAAATCCATCATTTTTTTTGCTCACCATGCCTTTCCTGTTTGGACCCAGCCATATGCAAATCAGTCTTGACCCTGCACCCAATGGGAACAGTCCCGTTCTAACTGCCAGGACAGGTCATCCCTGGACTGGAAACAAGCATCTTAGGACCGGTTTGGGGGTTTCACCCGTCTTCAGCCAGGATAGCTTGATTCCAGCGGCATGGAGAGCACGGGACTCACGTCTGAGCATTTTCGGCCCACTTGGGGTGACAAATGCAAAAAGAACTATTGATGGACAGAATACAGAACAATGTCATACATTTACCCCACTACAGAGATCTGGGCCTAAATCCATCTTTTTTTGCTCACCATGCCTTTCCAGTTTGGACCCAGCCATATGCAAATCAGTCTTGACCCTGCGCCCAATGGGAACAGTACAACCCGAACTGACAGGCTAGGTCCTCCCTGGACTGGAAACAAGCATCCTAGGACCAGTTTCAGGGTTTCACCCCTTTTCAGCCAGGATAGCTTGATTCCAGTGGCATGGATAGCACGGGACTCACGTCTGAGCATACCCGTCCCACTAGGGGTGACAAATGGAAAAAGAACTATTGATGGACAGAATTCTGAACAATGTCATACATTTACCCCAGTACAGATATCTGGGACTAAAGCCACAATTTTTTTGCACACCATGCCTTTCCAGTTTGGACCCAGCCATATGCAAATTAGTCTTGAGCCTTCGCCCAATGGGAACTGTCTAGCCCGAACTGCAAGGCCGGGTTCTCCCTTGAGTGGAAACAAGCATCCTAGGACCGGTCTCTTCAGCCAGGATAGCTTGGAGAGCAAGGGACTCACGTCTGAGCATACCCTGCCCACTCGGGGTAACAAATGCAAAAAGAACAATTGATGGACAGAATGCAGAACAATGTCATACATTCACCCCAGTACATAGATCTGGGCCTAAATTCATTGTTGTTTTGCTCACCTTGTCTTTTCAGTTTGGACCCAGCCATATGCAAACCAGTCTTGACCCTGCGCCCAATGAGAACAGTCCAGCCCGAACTGCTATACCAGGTCCTCCCTGGACTGGAAACAAGCATCCTAGGACAGGTTTCGGGGTTTCACCCCTCTTCAGCCAGGATAGCTTGATTCCAGTGTCATGGAAAGCAAGGTACGAACGTCTGAGCATACCCAGCCCACTCGGGGTAACAAACGCAAAAAGAACAATTGATGGACAGAATGCAAAACAATGTCATACATTCACCCCAGTACATAGATCTGGGCCTAAATCCATCTTTTATGTGCTCAGCATGCCTTTCCAGTTTGGACCCAGCCATATGCAAATCAGTCTTGACCCTGCGCCCTATGGGAACAGTCCAGCCCGGACTGCCAGGCCAGATTCTCCCTGACTGGAAACAAGCATCCTAGGACCGGTTCAGAAGTTTCACCCCTCTTCAGCCAGGATAGCTTGATTCCAGTGGCATGGAGAGCACGAGACTCACATCTGAGCATACCCGGCCGACTCGGTTGACAAATGTAAAAAGAACTATTGATGGACAGAATGCAGAACAATGCCATACATTCACCTCAGTACAGAGATCTGGGCCTAAATCCATCGTTTTTTTGCTCACCATGCCTCTCCAGTTTGGACCCAGCCATATGCAAATCATTCTTGACCCTTCGCCCAATGGGAACAGTCCAACCCGAACTGCTAGGCCAGGTCCTCCCTGGACTTGAAAACAAGCATCCTAGGACCGGTTTCGGGGTTTCACCCCTCTTCAGCCAGGATAGCTTGATTCCAGTGGCATGGAGAGCACGGGACTCATGTCTGAGCATACCCGTCCCACCCGGGGTGACAAATCCAAAAAGAACTATTGATTGACAGAATGCAGAACAATGTCATACATTCACCCCAGTACAGAGATCTGGGCCTAAATCCATCATTTTTTTTGCTCACCATGCCTTTCCAGTTTGTACCCAGCCATATTCAAATCAGTCTTGACCCTGCACCCAATGGGAACAGTCCCGCCCGAACTGCCAGGACAGGTCATCCCTGGACTGGAAACAAGCATCCTAGGACCGGTTTGGTGGTTTCACCCCCCTTCAGCCAGGACAGCTTGATTGCAGTGGCATGGAGAGCACGGAACTCATGTCTGAGCATATCCGGCCCACTTGGGGTGACAAATGCAAAAAGAACTATTGATGGACAGAATGCAAAAGAATGTCATACATTTACCCCACTACAGAGATCTGGGCCTAAATCCATCTTTTTTTGCTCACCATGCCTTTCCAGTTTGGCCCCAGCCATATGCAAATCAGTCTTGACCCTGTGCCCAATGGGAACAGTACAACCCGAACTGCCAGGCCAGGTCCTCCCTGGACTGGAAACAAGCATCCTAGGACCGGTTTCGGGGTTTGACCCCTTTTCAGCCAGGATAGCTTGATTCCAGTGGCATGGAGAGCACGGGATTCACGTCTGAGCATATCCAGCCCATTTGGGGTGACAAATGCAAAAAGAACTATTGATGGACAGAATGCTGAACAATGTTATACATTCACCCCAGTACAGAGATGTGGGCCTAAAGCCATCATTTTTTTGATCACCTTGCCGTTCTAGTTTGGGCCCAGCCATATGCAAATAAGTCTTGCCCCTGCGCTCAAAGGGAACAGTCCAGCCTGAACTGCCAGGCCAGGTCCTCCCTGGACTGGAAATAAGCATCCTAGGACCGGTTTCGGGGGTTCACCCCTCTTCAGCCAGGATAGCTTGATTCCAGTGGCATGGAGAGCACGGGACTCACGTCAGAGCATATCCGGCCCACTTGGGGTGACAAATTCAAAAAGAACAATTGATGGACAGAATGCAGAACAATGTCATACATTCACCCCAGTACAGAGATCTGGGCCTAAATCCATCATTTTTTTTGCTTGCCATGCCTTTCTAGTTTGGACCCAGCCATATGCAAATCAGTCTTGCCCCTGCACCCAATGGGAACAGTCCAGCCCGAACTGCCAGGACAGGTCATCCCTGGACTGGAAACAAGCATCCTAGGACCGGTTTGGGGGTTTCACCCCTCTTCAGCCAGGATAGCTTGATTCCAGTGGCATGGAGAGCATAGGACTCACGTCTGAGCATATCCGGCCCACTTGGGGTGACAAATGCAAAAAGAACTATTGATGGACAGAATGCAGAACAATGTCATACATTCACCCCAGTACAGAGATCTGGGCCTAAATCCATCATTTTTTTTGCTTGCCATGCCTTTCTAGTTTGGACCCAGCCATATGCAAATCAGTCTTGCCCCTGCACCCAATGGGAACAGTCCAGCCCGAACTGCCAGGCCAGGTCCTTCTTGGACTGGAAACAAGCATCCTAGGACCGGCTTCGGGGTTTCACCCCTCTTCAGCCAGGATAGCTTGATTCCAGTGGCATGGAGAGCACTGGACTCACGTCAGAGCATATCCGGCCCACTTGGGGTGACAAATTCAAAAAGAACAATTGATGGACAGAATGCAGAACAATGTCATACATTCACCCCAGTACAGAGATCTGGGCCTAAATCCATATTTTTTTGCTCACCATGCCGTTCTAGTGTGGACCAAGCCATATGCAAATCAGTCTTGCCCCTGCGCCCAATGGGAACAGTCCAGCTCGAACTGCCAGGCCAGGTACTCCCTGGACTGGAAATATGCATCCTAAGACCGGTTTCGGGGGTTTCACCCCTCTTTAGCCAGGATAGCTTGATTCCAATGGCATGGAGAGCACGGGACTCACGTCTGAGCATACCCGTCCCACTAGGGGTGACAAATGGAAAAAGAACTATTGATGGACAGAATGCAGAACAATGCCATACATTCACCCCAGTACAGAGATCTGGGCCTGAATCCATCATTTTTTTGCTTGCCATGCCTTTCTAGTTTGGACCCAGCCATATGCAAATCAGTCTTGCCCCTGCACCCAATGGGAACAGTCCAGCCCGAACTGCGAGGCCAGGTCCTCCCTGGACTAGAAACATGCATCCTGGGACCGGTTTCGGGGTTTCCCCCCTCTTCAGCCAGGATAGCTTGTTTCCAGTGGCATGGAGAGCACAGGACTCACGTCTGAGCATACCCGTCCCACCCGGGGTGACAAATGCAAAAAGAACTATTAATGGACAGAATGCAGAACAGTGTCATACATTCACCCCAGTACAGAGATCTGGGCCGAAAGCCATCATTTTTTTGATCACCATGCCGTTCTAGTTTGGACCCAGCCATATGCAAATAAGTCTTGCCCCTGCGCCCAATGGGAACAGTCCAGCCTGAACTGCCAGGCCAGGCCCTCCCTGGACTGGAAATAAGCATCCTAGTACCGGTTTCGGGGGTTCACCCCTCTTCAGCCAGGATAGCTTGATTCCAGTAACATGGAGAGCACGGGACTCACGTCAGAGCATATCCGGCCCACTCGGGGTGACAAATGCAAAAAGAACTATTGATGGACAGAATGGAGAACAATGTCATACAATCACCCCAGTACAGAGATCTGGGCCTAAATCCATAGTTGTTTTGCTCACCATGCCTTTCCAGTTTGGACCCAGCCATATGCAAATCAGTCTTGACCCTGCGCCCAATAGGAACAGTCCAGCCCGAACTGCTATACCAGATCCTCCCTGGACTGGAAACAAGCATCCTAGGACCGGTTTTGGGGTTTCACCCCTCTCCTGCCAGGATAGCTTGATTCCAGTGGCATGGAGAGCACGGGACTCACGTCGGAGCATACCCAGCCCACTCGGGGTGACACATGCAAAAAGAACTATTGATGGACAGAATGCAGAACAATGTCATACATTCACCCCAGTACAGAGATCTGGGCCTAAATCCATCTTTTTTTGCTCACCATGCCGTTCTAGTTTGGACCAAGCCATATGCAAATCAGTCTTGCCCCTGCGCCCAATGGGAACAGTCCAGCTCGAACTGTCAGGCCAGGTACTCCCTGGACTGGAAATAAGCTTCCTAAGACCGGTTTCGGGGGTTTCACCCCTCTTCAGCCAGGATAGCTTGATTTCAATGTCATGGAGAGCACAGGACTCACGTCTGAGCATACCCGTCCCACTAGGGGTGACAAATGGAAAAAGAACTATTGATTGACAGAATGCAGAACAGTGTCATACATTCACCCCAGTACAGAGATCTTGGCCTAAATAAATTGTTTGTATTGCTCACCATACCTTTCCAGTTTGAACCCAGCCATATGCAAATCAGTCTTGAACATTGCGCCCAATGGGAACAGTCCAGCCCGAACTGCCAGGCCATGTCATCCCTGGACTGGAAACAAGCATCCTAGGACCGGTTTGGGGGTTTCACCCCTCTTCAGCCAGGATAGCTTGATTCCAGTGACATGGAGAGCACGGGACTCAAGTCTGAGCATATCCGGCCCATTTGGGGTGACAAATGCAAAAAAAACTATTGATGGACAGAATGCTGAACAATGTAATTGATTCACCCCAGTACAGAGATCTGGGCCTAAATCCATATTTTTTTGCTCACCATGCCGTTCTAGTGTGGACCAAGCCATATGCAAATCAGTCTTGCCCCTGCGCCCAATGGGAACAGTCCAGCTCAAACTGCCAGGCCAGGTACTCCCTGGACTGGAAATAAGCATCCTAAGACCGGTTTCTGGGGTTTCACCCCTCTTCAGCCAGGATAGCTTGATTCCAATGGCATGGAGAGCACGGGACTCACGTCTGAGCATACCCGTCCCACTAGGGGTGACAAATGGAAAAAGAACTATTGATGGACAGAATGCAGAACAATGTCATACATTCACCCCAGTACAGAGATCTGGGCCTAAATCCATCCTTTTTTTGCTTGCCATGCCTTTCTAGTTTGGACCCAGCCATATGCAAATCAGTCTTGCCCCTGCACCCAATGGGAACAGTCCAGCCCGAACTGCCAGGCCAGGTCCTCCCTCGACTGGAAACAAGCATCCTAGGACCGGCTTCGGGGTTTCACCCCTCTTCAGCCAGGATAGCTTGATTCCAATGGCATGAAGAGAATGGAACTCACATCTGAGCATACCCGTCCCACTCGGGATGACAAATGCAAAAAGAACTATTGATGGACAGAATGCAGAACAATGTCATATATTTACCCCAGTACAGAGATCTGGACCTAAATCCATTGTTTGTTTGCTCACCAGGCCTTTCCAGTTTGGACCCAGCCATATGCAAACCAGTCTCGAGCCTGTGCCCAATGGGAACAGTCCAGCCCGAACTGCGTGGCCAGGTCCTCCCTGGACTAGAAACATGCATCCTGGGACCGGTTTCAGGGTTTCCCCCCTCTTCAGCCAGGATAGCTTGATTCCAGTGGCACGGAGAGCACGGGACTCAGGTCTGAGCATACCCAGCCCACTCGGGGTGACAAATGCAAAAAGAACTATTGATGGAGAGAATGCAGAACAATGTCATATATTCACCCCAGTACAGAGATCTGGACCTAAATCCATTTTTTATTTGCTCACCAGGCCTTTCCAGTTTGGACCCAGCCATATGCAAACCAGTCTTGAGCCTGTGCCCAATGGGAACAGTCCAGCCCGAACTGCCAGGCCAGGTCCTCCCTGGACTAGAAACATGCATCCTGGGACCGGTTTCGGGGTTTCACCCCTCTTCAGCCAGGATAGCTTGTTTCCAGTGGCATGGAGAGCACAGGACTCACGTCTGAGCATACCCGTCCCACATGGGGTGACAAATGCAAGAAGAACTATTAATGGACAGAATGCAGAACAGTGTCATACATTCACCCCAGTACAGAGATCTGGGCCTAAATCCATCATTTTTTTTGCTCACCATGCCTTTCCAGTTTGGACCCAGCCATATGCAAATCAGTCCTGACCCTGCACCCAATGGGAACAGTCCCGCTCGAACTGCCAGGACAGGTGATCCCTGGACTGGAAATAAGCATCCTAGGACCGGTTTCAGGGGTTCACCCCTCTTCAGCCAGGATAGCTTGATTCCAGTGGCATGGAGAGCACGGGACTCACGTTTGAGCATATCCGGCCCACTTGGGGTGACAAATGCAAAAAGAACTATTGATGGACAGAATGCAGAACAATGTCATAGATTTACCTCACTACAGGGATCTGAGACTAAATCCATCGTTTTTTTACTCACCATGCCTTTCCAGTTTGGAACCAGCCATATGCAAATCAGTCTTGACCCTGCGCCCAATGGAAACAGTACAACCCGAACTGCCAGGCCAGGTCCTCCTTGGAATTGAAACAAGCATCCTAGGACCGGTTTGAGGGTTTCACCCCTCTTCAGCCAGGATAGCTTGATTCCAGTGGCATGGAGAGCATAGGACTCACGTCTGAGCATATCCGGCCCACTTGGGGTGACAAATGCAAAAAGAACTATTGATGGACAGAATGCAGAACAATGTCATACATTTACCCCACTACAGAGATCTGGGCCTAAATCCATCGTTTCTTTGCTCACCATGCCTTTCCAGTTTGGACCCAGCCATATGCAAATCAGTCTTGACCTTGCACCCAATGGGAACAGTACAACCCGAACTGCCAGGCCAGGTCCTCCCTGGACTGGAAACTAGCATCCTAGGACCGGTTTCGGGGTTTCACCCCTTTTCAGCCAGGATAGCTTGATTCCAGTGGCATGGAGAGCACAGGACTCACGTCTGAGCATATCAGGCCCATTTGGGGTGACAAATGCAAATAGAACTATTGATGGACAGAATGCAGAACAATGTCATACATTCACCCCAGTACAGAGATCTGGGCCTAAATCCATCTTTTTTTGCTCACCATGCCGTTCTAGTTTGGACCAAGCCATATGCAAATCAGTCTTGCCCCTGCGCCCAATGGGAACAGTCCAGCTCGAACTGTCAGGCCAGGTACTCCCTGGACTGGAAATAAGCTTCCTAAGACCGGTTTCGGGGGTTTCACCCCTCTTCAGCCAGGATAGCTTGATTCCAATGGCATGGAGAGCACAGGACTCACGTCTGAGCATACCCGTCCCACTAGGGGTGACAAATGGAAAAAGAACTATTGATTGACAGAATGCAGAACAGTGTCATACATTCACCCCAGTACAGAGATCTGGGCCTAAATAAATTGTTTGTATTGCTCACCATACCTTTCCAGTTTGAACCCAGCCATATACAAATCAGTCTTGAACCTGCGCCCAATGGGAACAGTCCAGCCCGAACTGCCAGGCCATGTCATCCCTGGACTGGAAACAAGCATCCTAGGACCGGTTTGGGGGTTACTTTCACCCCTCTTCAGCCAGGATAGCTTGATTCCAGTGACATGGAGAGCACGGGACTCAAGTCTGAGCATATCCGGCCCATTTGGGGTGACAAATGCAAAAAAAACTATTGATGGACAGAATGCTGAACAATGTAATTGATTCACCCCAGTACAGAGATCTGGGCCTAAATCCATATGTTTTTTGCTCACCATGCCGTTCTAGTGTGGACCAAGCCATATGCAAATCAGTCTTGCCCCTGCGCCCAATGGGAACAGTCCAGCTCGAACTGCCAGGCCAGGTACTCCCTGGACTGGAAATAAGCATCCTAAGACCAGTTTCTGGGGTTTCACCCCTCTTCAGCCAGGATAACTTGATTCCAATGGCATGGAGAGCACGGGACTCACGTCTGAGCATACCCGTCCCACTAGGGGTGACAAATGGAAAAAGAACTATTGATGGACAGAATGCAGAACAATTTCATACATTCACCCCAGTGCAGAGATCTGGGCCTAAATCCATTTTTTGTTTGCTCATCAGGCCTTTCCAGTTTGGACCCAGCCATATGCAAACCAGTCTTGAGCCTGTGCCCAATGGGAACAGTCCAGCCCGAACTGCCAGGCCAGGTCCTCCCTGGACTAGAAACATGCATCCTGGGACCGGTTTCGGGGTTTCACCCCTCTTCAGCCAGGATAGCTTGTTTCCAGTGGCATGGAGAGCACAGGACTCAAGTCTGAGCATACCCGTCCCACCCGGGGTGACAAATGCAAAAAGAACTATTAATGGACAGAATGCAGAACAGTGTCATACATTCACCCCAGTACAGAGATCTGGGCCTAAATCCATCATTTTTTTTGCTCACAATGCCTTTCCAGTTTGGACCCAGCCATATGCAAATCAGTCCTGACCCTGCACCCAATGGGAACAGTCCCGCCCGAACTGCCAGGACAGGTGATCCCTGGACTGGAAATAAGCATCCTAGGACCGGTTTCAGGGGTTCACCCCTCTTCAGCCAGGATAGCTTGATTCCAGTGGCATGGAGAGCACGGGACTCACGTTTGAGCATATCCGGCCCACTTGGGGTGACAAATGCAAAAAGAACTATTGATGGACAGAATGCAGAACAATGTCATAGATTTACCTCACTACAGGGATCTGAGACTAAATCCATCGTTTTTTTACTCACCATGCCTTTCCAGTTTGGAACCAGCCATATGCAAATCAGTCTTGACCCTGCGCCCAATGGAAACAGTACAACCCGAACTGCCAGGCCAGGTCCTCCCTGGAATTGAAACAAGCATCCTAGGACCGGTTTCAGGGTTTCACCCCTTTTCAGCCAGGATAGCTTGATTCCAGTGGCATGGAGAGCACGGGACTCACGTCTGAGCATACCCGGCCCACTCGGGTGACGAATCCAAAAAGAAATATTGATGGACAGAATGCTGAACAATGTTATACATTCACCCCAGTACAGAGATCTGGGCCTAAAGCCATCATTTTTTTGCACACCATGCCTTTCCAGTTTGGACCCAGCCATATGCAAATCAGTCTTGACCCTGCGCCCAATAGGAACAGTCCAGCCCGAACTGCTATACCAGGTCCTCACTGGACTGGAAAGAAGCATCCTAGGACCGGTTTTGGGGTTTCACCCCTCTCCTGCCAGGATAGCTTGATTCCAGTGGCATGGAGAGCACGGGACTCACGTCGGAGCATACCCAGCCCACTCGGGGTGACACATGCAAAAAGAACTATTGATGGACAGAATGCAGAACAATGTCATACATTCACCCCAGTACAGAGATCTGGGCCTAAATCCATCTTTTTTTGCTCACCATGCCGTTCTAGTTTGGACCAAGCCATATGCAAATCAGTCTTGCCCCTGCGCCCAATGGGAACAGTCCAGCTCGAACTGTCAGGCCAGGTACTCCCTAGACTGGAAATAAGCTTCCTAAGACCGGTTTCGGGGGTTTCACCCCTCTTCAGCCAGGATAGCTTGATTCCAATGGCATGGAGAGCACAGGACTCACGTCTTAGCATACCCGTCCCACTAGGGGTGACAAATGGAAAAAGAACTATTGATTGACAGAATGCAGAACAGTGTCATACATTCACCCCAGTACAGAGATCTGGGCCTAAATCCATCATTTTTTTGCTCCCCATGCCTTTCCAGTTTGGACCCAGCCATATGCAAATCAGTCTTGACCCTGCACCCAATGGGAACAGTCCCGCCCGAACTGCCAGGACAGGTCATCCCTGGACTGGAACAAGCATCCTAGGACCGGTTTGAGGGTTTCACCCCTCTTCAGCCAGGATAGCTTGATTCCAGTGGCATGGAGAGCATAGGACTCATGTCTGAGCATATCCGGCCCACTTGGGGTGACAAATGCAAAAAGAACTATTGATGGACAGAATGCAGAACAATGTCATACAATTACCCCACTACAGAGATCTGGGCCTAAATCCATTGTTTCTTTGCTCACCATGCCTTTCCTGTTTGGACCCAGCCATATGCAAATCAGTCTTGACCTTGCAGCCAATGGGAACAGTACAACCCGAACTGCCAGGCCAGGTCCTCCCTGGACTGGAAACTAGCATCCTAGGACCGGTTTCGGGGTTTCACCCCTTTTCAGCCAGGATAGCTTGATTCCAGTGGCATGGAGAGCACAGGACTCACGTCTGAGCATATCCGGCCCATTTGGGGTGACAAATGCAAATAGAACTATTGATGGACAGAATGCAGAACAATGTCATACATTCACCCCAGTACAGAGATCTGGGCCTAAATCCATCTTTTTTTGCTCACCATGCCGTTCTAGTTTGGACCAAGCCATATGCAAATCAGTCTTGCCCCTGTGCCCAATGGGAACAGTCCAGCTCGAACTGTCAGGCCAGGTACTCCCTGGACTGGAAATAAGCTTCCTAAGACCGGTTTCGGGGGTTTCACCCCTCTTCAGCCAGGTTAGCTTGATTCCAATGGCATGGAGAGCACAGGACTCACGTCTGAGCATACCCGTCCCACTAGGGGTGACAAATGGAAAAAGAACTATTGATTGACAGAATGCAGAACAGTGTCATACATTCACCCCAGTACAGAGATCTGGGCCTAAATAAATTGTTTGTATTGCTCACCATACCTTTCCAGTTTGAACCCAGCCATATGCAAATCAGTCTTGAACCTGCGCCCAATGGGAACAGTCCAGCCCGAACTGCCAGGCCATGTCATCCCTGGACTGGAAACAAGCATCCTAGGACCGGTTTGGGGGTTTCACCCCTCTTCAGCCAGGATAGCTTGATTCCAGTGACATGGAGAGCACAGGACTCAAGTCTGAGCATATCCGGCCCATTTGGGGTGACAAATGCAAAAAAAACTATTGATGGACAGAATGCTGAACAATGTCATACATTCACCCCAGTACAGAGATCTGGGCCCAATGGGAACAGTCCAGCTCGAACTGTCAGGCCAGGTCCTCCCTGGACTAGAAACATGCATCCTGGGACCGGTTTCGGGGTTTCACCCCTCTTCAGCCAGGATAGCTTGTATCCAGTGGCATGGAGAGCACAGGACTCACGTCTGAGCATACCCGTCCCACCCGGGGTGACAAATGCAAAAAGAACTATTAATGGACAGAATGCAGAACAGTGTCACACATTCACCCCAGTACAGAGATCTGGGCCTAAATCCATCATTTTTTTTGCTCACCATGCCTTTCCAGTTTGGACCCAGCCATATGCAAATCAGTCCTGACCCTGCACCCAATGGGAACAGTCCCGCCCGAACTGCCAGGACAGGTGATCCCTGGACTGGAAATAAGCATCCTAGGACCGGTTTCAGGGGTTCACCCCTCTTCAGCCAGGATAGCTTGATTCCAGTGGCATGGAGAGCACGGGACTCACGTTTGAGCATATCCGGCCCACTTGGGGTGACAAATGCAAAAAGAACTATTGATGGACAGAATGCAGAACAATGTCATAGATTTACCTCACTACAGGGATATGAGACTAAATCCATCGTTTTTTTACTCACCATGCCTTTCCAGTTTGGAACCAGCCATATGCAAATCAGTCTTGACCCTGCGCCCAATAGGAACAGTCCAGCCCGAACTGCTATACCAGGTCCTCACTGGACTGGAAACAAGCATCCTAGGACCGGTTTTGGGGTTTCACCCCTCTCCTGCCAGGATAGCTTGATTCCAGTGGCATGGAGAGCACGGGACTCACGTCGGAGCATACCCAGCCCACTCGGGGTGACACATGCAAAAAGAACTATTGATGGACAGAATGCAGAACAATGTCATGCATTCACCCCAGTACAGAGATCTGGGCCTAAATCCATCTTTTTTTGCTCACCATGCCGTTCTAGTTTGGACCAAGTCATATGCAAATCAGTCTTGTCCCTGCGCCCAATGGGAACAGTCCAGCTCTAACTGTCAGGCCAGGTACTCCCTGGACTGGAAATAAGCTTCCTAAGACCGGTTTCGGGGGTTTCACCCCTCTTCAGCCAGGATAGCTTGATTCCAATGGCATGGAGAGCACAGGACTCACGTCTGAGCATACCCGTCCCACTAGGGGTGACAAATGGAAAAAGAACTATTGATTGACAGAATGCAGAACAGTGTCATACATTCACCCCGGTACAGAGATCTGGGCCTAAATCCATCATTTGTTTTGCTCCCCATGCCTTTCCAGTTTGGACCCAGCCATATGCAAATCAGTCTTGACCCTGCACCCAATGGGAACAGTCCCGCCCGAACTGCCAGGACAGGTCATCCCTGGACTGGAAACAAGCATCCTAGGACCGGTTTGAGGGTTTCACCCCTCTTCAGCCAGGATAGCTTGATTCCAGTGGCATGGAGAGCATAGGACTCACGTCTGAGCATATCCGGCCCACTTGGGGTGACAAATGCAAAAAGAACTATTGATGGACAGAATGCAGAACAATGTCATACATTTACCCCACTACAGAGATCTGGGCCTAAATCCATCGTTTCTTTGCTCACCATGCCTTTCCAGTTTGGACCCAGCCATATGCAAATCAGTCTTGACCTTGCACCCAATGGGAACAGTACAACCCGAACTTCCAGGCCAGGTCCTCCCTGGACTGGAAACTAGCATCCTAGGACCGGTTTCGGGGTTTCGCCCCTTTTCAGCCAGGATAGCTTGATTCCAGTGGCATGGAGAGCACAGGACTCACGTCTGAGCATATCCGGCCCATTTGGGGTGACAAATGCAAATAGAACTATTGATGGACAGAATGCTGAACAATGTTATACATTCACCTCAGTACAGAGATCTGGGCCTAAAGCCATAATTTTTTTGCTCACCATGCCGTTCTAGTTTGGACCCAGCCATATGCAAATCAGTCTTGCCCCTGCGCCCAATGGGAACAGTCCAGCCCGAACTGCCAGGCGAGGTCCTCCCTGGACTGGAAATAAGCATCCTAGGACCGGTTTAGGGGGTCCACCCCTCTTCAGCCAGGATAGCTTGATTCCAGTGGCATGGAGAGCACAGGACTCACGTCTGAGCATATCCGGCCCATTTGGGGTGACAAATGCAAAAAGAACTATTGATGGACAGAATGCTGAACAATGTTATACATTCACCCCAGTACAGAGATCTGGGCCTAAATCCATCATTTTTTTTGCTCACCATGCCTTTCCAGTTTGGACCCAGCCATATGCAAATCAGTCCTGACCCTGCACTCAATGTGAACAGTCCCGCCCGAACTGCCAGGACAGGTGATCCCTGGACTGGAAATAAGCATCCTAGGACCGGTTTCAGGGGTTCACCCCTCTTCAGCCAGGATAGCTTGATTCCAGTGGCATGGAGAGCACGGGACTCACGTTTGAGCATATCCGGCCCACTTGGGGTGACAAATGCAAAAAGAACTATTGATGGACAGAATGCAGAAAAATGTCATAGATTTACCTCACTACAGGGATCTGAGACTAAATCCATCGTTTTTTTACTCACCATGCCTTTCCAGTTTGGAACCAGCCATATGCAAATCAGTCTTGACCCTGCGCCCAATAGGAACAGTCCAGCCCGAACTGCTATACCAGGTCCTCACTGGACTGGAAACAAGCATCCTAGGACCGGTTTCGGGGTTTCACCCCTCTCCTGCCAGGATAGCTTGATTCCAGTGGCATGGAGAGCACGGGACTCACGTCGGAGCATACCCAGCCCACTCGGGGTGACACATGCAAAAAGAACTATTGATGGACAGAATGCAGAACAATGTCATACATTCACCCCAGTACAGAGATCTGGGCCTAAATCCATCTTTTTTTGCTCACCATGCCTTTCTAGTTTGGACCAAGCCATATGCAAATCAGTCTTGCCCCTGCGCCCAATGGGAACAGTCCAGCTCGAACTGTTAGGCCAGGTCCTCCCTGGAATTGAAACAAGCATCCTAGGACCGGTTTCGGGGTTTCACCCCTTTTCAGCCAGGATAGCTTGATTCCAGTGGCATGGAGAGCACGGGACTCATGTCTGAGCATACCCGGCCGTCTCGGTGTGACAAATCCAAAAAGAAATATTGATGGACAGAATGCTGAACAATGTTATACATTCACCCCAGTACAGAGATCTGGGCCTAAAGCCGTCATTCTTTTGCACACCATGCCTTTCCAGTTTGGACCCAGCCATATGCAAATCAGTCTTGACCCTGCGCCCAATAGGAACAGTCCAGCCCGAACTGCTATACCAGGTCCTCACTGGACTGGAAACAAGCATCCTAGGCCCGGTTTTGGGGTTTCACCCCTCTCCTGCCAGGATAGCTTGATTCCAGTGGCATGGAGAGCACGGGACTCACGTCGGAGCATACCCAGCCCACTCGGGGTGACACATGCAAAAAGAACTATTGATGGACAGAATGCAGAACAATGTCATACATTCACCCCAGTACAGAGATCTGGGCCTAAATAAATTGTTTGTATTGCTCACTTTACCTTTCCAGTTTGGACCCAGCCATATGCAAATCAGTCTTGAACCTGCGCTCAATGGGAACAGTCCAGCCCGAACTGCCAGGCCATGTCATCCCTGGACTGGAAACTAGCATCCGAGGACCCGTTTGGGGGTTTCACCCCTCTTCAGCCAGGATAGCTTGATTCCAGTGACATGGAGAGCACGGGACTCAAGTCTGAGCATATCCGGCCCATTTGGGGTGACAAATGCAAAAAAAACTATTGTTGGACAGAATGCTGAACAATGTCATTGATTCACCCCAGTACAGAGATCTGGGCCTAAATCCATCTTTTTTTGCTCACCATGCCGTTCTAGTTTGGACCAAGCCATATGCAAATCAGTCTTGCCCCTGCGCCCAATTGGAACAGTCCAGCTCGAACTGTCAGGCCAGGTACTCCCTGGACTGGAAATAAGCTTCCTAAGACTAGTTTCGGGGGTTTCACCCCTCTTCAGCCAGGATAGCTTGATTCCAATGGCATGGAGAGCACAGGACTCACGTCTGAGCATACCCGTCCCACTAGGGGTGACAAATGGAAAAAGAACTATTGATTGACAGAATGCAGAACAGTGTCATACATTCACCCCAGTACAGAGATCTGGGCCTAAATCCATCATTTTTTTTGCTCCCCATGCCTTTCCAGTTTGGACCCAGCCATATGCAAATCAGTCTTGACCCTGCACCCAATGGGAACAGTCTCGCCCGACCTGCCAGGACAGGTCATCCCTGGACTGGAAACAAGCATCCTAGGACCGGTTTGGGGGTTTCACCCCTCTTCAGCCAGGATAGCTTGATTCCAGTGGCATGGAGAGCATAGGACTCACGTCTGAGCATATCCGTCCCACTTGGGGTGACAAATGCAAAAAGAACTATTGATGGACAGAATGCAGAACAATGTCATACATTTACCCCATTACAGAGATCTGGGCCTAAATCCATTGTTTCTTTGCTCACCATGCCTTTCCAGTTTGGACCCAGCCATATGCAAATCAGTCTTGACCTTGCACCCAATGGGAACAGTACAACCCGACAGCCAGGCCAGGTCCTCCCTGGACTGGAAACTAGCATCCTAGGACCGGTTTCGGGGTTTCACCCCTTTTCAGCCAGGATAGCTTGATTCCAGTGGCATGGAGAGCACAGGACTCACGTCTGAGCATATCCGGCCCATTTGGGGTGACAAATGCAAATAGAACTATTGATGGACAGAATGCTGAACAATGTTATACATTCACCTCAGTACAGAGATCTGGGCCTAAAGCCATCATTTTTTTGCTCACCATGCCGTTCTAGTTTGGACCCAGCCATATGCAAATCAGTCTTGCCCCTGCGCCTAATGGTAACAGTCCAGCCCGAACTGCCAGGCGAGGTCCTCCCTGGACTGGAAATAAGCATCCTAGGACCGGTTTAGGGGGTCCACCCCTCTTCAGCCAGGATAGCTTGATTCCAGTGCCATGGAGAGCACAGGACTCACGTCTGAGCATATCCGGCCCATTTGGGGTGACAAATGCAAAAAGAACTATTGATGGCAGAATGCTGAACAATGTTATACATTCACCCCAGTACAGAGATCTGGGCCTAAATCCATCATTTTTTTTGCTCACCATGCCTTTCCAGTTTGGACCCAGCCATATGCAAATCAGTCCTGACCCTGCACCCAATGGAAACAGTCTCGCCCGAACTGCCAGGACAGGTGATCCCTGGACTGGAAATAAGCATCCTAGGACCGGTTTCAGGGGTTCACCCCTCTTCAGCCAGGATAGCTTGATTCCAGTGGCATGGAGAGCACGGGACTCACGTTTGAGCATATCCGGCCCACTTGGGGTGACAAATGCAAAAAGAACTATTGATGGACAGAATGCAGAACAATGTCATAGATTTACCTCACTAGAGAGATCTGAGACTAAATCCATAGTTTTTTTACTCACCATACCTTTCCAGTTTGGACCCAGCCATATGCAAATCAGTCTTGACCCTGCGCCCAATGGAAACAGTACAACCCGAACTGCCAGGCCAGGTCCTCCCTGGAATTGAAACAAGCATCCTAGGACCGGTTTCGGGGTTTCACCCCTTTTCAGCCAGGATAACTTGATTCCAGTGGCATGGAGAGCACGGGACTCACGTCTGAGCATACCCGGCCGTCTCGGGGTGACACATCCAAAAAGAAATATTGATGGACAGAATGCTGAACAATGTTATACATTCACCCCAGTACAGAGATCTGGGCCTAAAGCCATCATTTTTCTGCACACCATGCCTTTCTAGTTTGGACCCAGCCATATGCAAATCAGTCTTGACCCTGTGCCCAATAGGAACAGTCCAGCCCGAACTGCTATACCAGGTCCTCACTGGACTGGAAACAAGCATCCTAGGACCGGTTTTGGGGTTTCACCCCTCTCCTGCCAGGATAGCTTGATTCCAGTGGCATGGAGAGCACGGGACTCACGTCGGAGCATACCCAGCCCACTCGGGGTGACACATGCAAAAAGAACTATTGATGGACAGAATGCAGAACAATGTCATACATTCACCCCAGTACAGAGATCTGGGCCTAAATAAATTGTTTGTATTGCTCACCATACCTTTCCAGTTTGGACCCAGCCATATGCAAATCAGTCTTGAACCTGCACTCAATGGGAACAGTCCAGCCCGAACTGCCAGGCCATGTCATCCCTGGACTGGAAACAAGCATCCGAGGACCCGTTTGGGGGTTTCACCCCTCTTCAGCCAGGATAGCTTGATTCCAGTGACATGGAGAGCACGGGACTCAAGTCTGAGCATATCCGGCCCATTTGGGGTGACAAATGCAAAAAAAACTATTGTTGGACAGAATGCTGAACAATGTCATTGATTCACCCCAGTACAGAGATCTGGGGCTAAATCCATCTTTTTTTGCTCACCATGCCGTTCTAGTTTGGACCAAGCCATATGCAAATCAGTCTTGCCCCTGCGCCCAATGGGAACAGTCCAGCCCGAACTGCCAGGCGAGGTCCTCCCTGGACTGGAAATAAGCATCCTAGGACTGGTTTCAGGGGGTCCACCCCTCTTCAGCCAGGATAGCTTGATTCCAGTGGCATGGAGAGCACGGGACTCACGTTTGAGCATATCCGGCCCACTTGGGGTGACAAATGCAAAAAGAACTATTGATGGACAGAATGCAGAACAATGTCATAGATTTACCTCACTACAGAGATCTGAGACTAAATCCATCGTTTTTTTACTCACCATGCCTTTCCAGTTTGGACCCAGCCATATGCAAATCAGTCTTGACCCTGCGCCCAATGGAAACAGTACAACCCGAACTGCCAGGCCAGGTCCTCCCTGGAATTGAAACAAGCATCCTAGGACCGGTTTCGGGGTTTCACCCCTTTTCAGCCAGGATAGCTTGATTCCAGTGGCATGGAGAGCACGGGACTCACGTCTGAGCATACCCGGCCGTATCGGTGTGACAAATCCAAAAAGAAATACTGATGGACAGAATGCTAAACAATGTTATACATTCACCCCAGTACAGAGATCTGGGCCTAAAGCCATCATTCTTTTGCACACCATGCCTTTCCAGTTTGGACCCAGCCATATGCAAATCAGTCTTGACTCTGCGCCCAATAGGAACAGTCCAGCCCGAACTGCTATACCAGGTCCTCACTGGACTGGAAACAAGCATCCTAGGACCGGTTTTTGGGTTTCACCCCTCTCCTGCCAGGATAGCTTGATTCCAGTGGCATGGAGAGCACGGGACTCACGTCTGAGCATACCCAGCCCACTCGGGGTGACACATGCAAAAAGAACTATTGATTGACAGAATGCAGAACAGTGTCATACATTCACCCCAGTACAGAGATCTGGGCCTAAATCCATCATTTTTTTTGCTCCCCATGCCTTTCCAGTTTGGACCCAGCCATATGCAAATCAGTCTTGACCCTGCACCCAATGGGAAAAGTCTCGCCCGAACTGCCAGGACAGGTCATCCCTGGACTGGAAACAAGCATCCTAGGACCGGTTTGGAGGTTTCACCCCTCTTCAGCCAGGATAGCTTGATTCCAGTGGCATGGAGAGCATAGGACTCACGTCTGAGCATATCCGTCCCACTTGGGGTGACAAATGCAAAAAGAACTATTGATGGACAGAATGCAGAACAATCTCATACATTTACCCCACTACAGAGATCTGGGCCTAAATCCATCATTTTTTTTGCTCACCATGCCTTTCCAGTTTGGACCCAGCCATATGCAAATCAGTCCTGACCCTGTACCCAATGGGAGCAGTCCCACCCGAACTGCCAGGACAGGTGATCCCTGGACTGGAAATAAGCATCCTAGGACCGGTTTCAGGGGTTCACCCCTCTTCAGCCAGGATAGCTTGATTCCAGTGGCATGGAGAGCACGGGATTCACGTTTGAGCATATCTGGCCCACTTGGGGTGACAAATGCAAAAAGAACTATTGATGGACAGAATGCAGAACAATGTCATAGATTTACCTCACTACAGAGATCTGAGACTAAATCCATCGTTTTTTTACTCACCATGCCTTTCCAGTTTGGACCCAGCCATATGCAAATCAGTCTTGACCCTGCGCCCAATGGAAACAGTACAACCCGAATTGCCAGGCCAGGTCCTCCCTGGAATTGAACAAGCATCCTAGGACCGGTTTCGGGGTTTCACCCCTTTTCAGCCAGGATAGCTTGATTCCAGTGGCATGGAGAGCACGGGACTCACGTCTGAGCATACCCGGCCGTCTCGGGGTGACAAATCCAAAAAGAAATATTGATGGACAGAATGCTGAACAATGTTATACATTCACCCCAGTACAGAGATCTGGGCCTAAAGCCATCATTTTTTTGCACACCATGCCTTTCCAGTTTGGACCCAGCCATATGCAAATCAGTCTTGACCCTGCGCCCAATAGGAACAGTCCAGCCCGAACTGCTATACCAGGTCCTTACTGGACTGGAAACAAGCATCCTAGGACCGGTTTTGGGGTTTCACCCCTCTCCTGCCAGGATAGCTTGATTCCAGTGGCATGGAGAGCACGGGACTCACGTCGGAGCATACCCAGCCCACTCGGGGTGACACATGCAAAAAGAACTATTGATGGACAGAATGCAGAACAATGTCATACATTCACCCCAGTACAGAGATCTGGGCCTAAATAAATTGTTTGTATTGCTCACCATACCTTTCCAGTTTGGACCCAGCCATATGCAAATCAGTCTTGAACCTGCGCTCAATGGGAACAGTCCAGCCCGAACTGCCAGGCCATGTCATCCCTGGACTGGAAACAAGCATCCGAGGACCCGTTTGGGGGTTTCACCCCTCTTCAGCCAGGATAGCTTGATTCCAGTGACATGGAGAGCACGGGACTCAAGTCTGAGCATATCCGGCCCATTTTGGGTGACAAATGCAAAAAAAAACTATTGTTGGACAGAATGCTGAACAATGTCATTGATTCACCCCAGTACAGAGATCTGGGCCTAAATCCATCTTTTTTTGCTCACCATGCCGTTCTAGTTTGGACCAAGCCATATGCAAATCAGTCTTGCCCCTGCGCCCAATTGGAACAGTCCAGCTCGAACTGTCAGGCCAGGTACTCCCTGGACTGGAAATAAGCTTCCTAAGACCGGTTTCGGGGGTTTCACCCCTCTTCAGCCAGGATAGCTTGATTCCAATGGCATGGAGAGCACAGGACTCACGTCTGAGCATATCCGTCCCACTTGGGGTGACAAATGCAAAAAGAACTATTGATGGACAGAATGCAGAACAATCTCATACATTTACCCCACTACAGAGATCTGGGCCTAAATCCATTGTTTCTTTGCTCACCATGCCTTTCCAGTTCGACCCAGCCATATGCAAATCAGTCTTGACCTTGCACCCAATGGGAACAGTACAACCCGACTGCCAGGCCAGGTCCTCCCTGGACTGGAAACTAGCATCCTAGGACCGGTTTCGGGGTTTCACCCCTTTTCAGCCAGGATAGCTTGATTCCAGTGGCATGGAGAGCACAGGACTCACGTCTGAGCATATCCGGCCCATTTGGGGTGACAAATGCAAATAGAACTATTGATGGACAGAATGCTGAACAATGTTATACATTCACCTCAGTACAGAGATCTGGGCCTAAAGCCATCATTTTTTTGCTCACCATGCCGTTCTAGTTTGGACCCAGCCATATGCAAATCAGTCTTGCCCCTGCGCCCAATGGGAACAGTCCAGCCCGAACTGCCAGGCGAGGTCCTCCCTGGACTGGAAATAAGCATCCTAGGACCGGTTTAGGGGTCCACCCCTCTTCAGCCAGGATAGCTTGATTCCAGTGGCATGGAGAGCACAGGACTCACGTCTGAGCATATCCGGCCCATTTGGGGTGACAAATGCAAAAAGAACTATTGATGGACAGAATGCTGAACAATGTTATACATTCACCCCAGTACAGAGATCTGGGCCTAAATCCATCATTTTTTTTGCTCACCATGCCTTTCCAGTTTGGACCCAGCCATATGCAAATCAGTCCTGACCCTGCACCCAATGGGAACAGTCCCGCCCGAACTGCCAGGACAGGTGATCCCTGGACTGGAAATAAGCATCCTAGGACCGGTTTCAGGGGTTCACCCCTCTTCAGCCAGGATAGCTTGATTCCAGTGGCATGGAGAGCACGGGACTCACGTTTGAGCATATCCGGCCCACTTGGGGTGACAAATGCAAAAAGAACTATTGATGGACAGAATGCAGAACAATGTCATAGATTTACCTCACTAGAGAGATCTGAGACTAAATCCATCTAGCCAGGCCAGGTCCTCCCTAGATTGGAAACAAGCATCCTAAAACCAGTTTCGGGGTTTCACCCCTCTTCAGCAAGGATAGCTTGTTTCCAGTGGCATGGAGAGCACGGGAGTCACCTCTGAGCATACCCGTCCCACTCAGGGTGACAGATGCAAAAAGAACTATTGATGGACAGAATGGAGAACAATGTCATACATTCACTCCAGTACAGAGATCTGGGCCTAAATCCATCTTTGCTTTGCTCACCATGCCTTTCCAGTTTGGACCCAGCCATATGCAAATCAGTCTTGACCCTGCGCCCAATGGGAACAGTCCAGCCCGAACTGCTATACTAGGTCCTCCCTGGACTGGAAACAAGCATCCTAGGACCAGTTTTAGGGTTTCACCCCTCTCCTGCCAGGATAGCTTGATTCCAGTGGCATGGAGAGCACGGGACTCACGTCTGAGCATATCTGGCCCATTTGGGGTGACAAATGCAAATAGAACTATTGATGGACAGAATGCTGAACAATGTTATACATTCACCTCAGTACAGAGATCTGGGCCTAAAGCCATCATTTTTTTGCTCACCATGCCGTTCTAGTTTGGACCCAGCCATATGCAAATCAGTCTTGCCCCTGCGCCCAATGGGAACAGTCCAGCCCGAACTGCCAGGCGAGGTCCTCCCTGGACTGGAAATAAGCATCCTAGGACCGGTTTAGGGGGTCCACCCCTCTTCAGCCAGGATAGCTTGATTCCAGTGGCATGGAGAGCACAGGACTCACGTCTGAGCATATCCGGCCCATTAGGGGTGACAAATGCAAAAAGAACTATTGATGGACAGAATGCTGAACAATGTTATACATTCACCCCAGTACAGAGATCTGGGCCTAAATCCATCATTTTTTTTGCTCACCATGCCTTTCCAGTTTGGACCCAGCCATATGCAAATCAGTCCTGACCCTGCACCCAATGGGAACAGTCCCGCCCGAACTGCCAGGACAGGTGATCCCTGGACTGGAAATAAGCATCCTAGGACCGGTTTCGGGGGTTCACCCCTCTTCAGCCAGGATAGCTTGATTCCAGTGGCATGGAGAGCACGGGACTCACGTTTGAGCATATCCGGCCCACTTGGGGTGACAAATGCAAAAAGAACTATTGATGGACAGAATGCAGAACAATGTCATAGATTTACCTCACTAGAGAGATCTGAGACTAAATCCATCGTTTTTTTACTCACCATGCCTTTCCAGTTTGGACCCAGCCATATGCAAATCAGTCTTGACCCTCCGCCCAATAGGAACAGTCCAGCCCGAACTGCCAGGCCAGGTCCTCCCTAGATTGGAAACAAGCATCCTAGAACCAGTTTCGTGGTTTCACCCCTCTTCAGCAAGGATAGCTTGTTTCCAGTGGCATGGAGAGCACGGGAGTCACCTCTGAGCATACCCGTCCCACTCAGGGTGACAGATGCAAAAAGAACTATTGATGGACAGAATGCTGAACAATGTTATACATTCACCTCAGTACAGAGATCTGGGCCTAAATCCATCATTTGTTTTGCTCACCATGCCTTTCCAGTTTGGACCCAGCCATATGCAAATCAGTCTTGACCCTGCACCCAATGGGAACAGTCCCGCCCGAACTGCCAGGACAGGTGATCCCTGGACTGGAAATAAGCATCCTAGGACCGGTTTCGGGGGTTCACCCCTCTTCAGCCAGGATAGCTTGATTCCAGTGGCATGGAGAGCACGGGACTCACGTTTGAGCATATCCGGCCCACTTGGGGTGACAAATGCAAAAAGAACTATTGATGGACAGAATGCTGAACAATGTCATAGATTTACCTCACTACAGAGATCTGAGACTAAATCCATCGTTTTTTTGCTCACCATGCCTTTCCAGTTTGGACCCAGCCATATGCAAATCAGTCTTGACCCTGCGCCCAATGGAAACTGTACAACCCGAACTGCCAGGCCAGGTCCTCCCTGGAATTGAAACAAGCATCCTAGGACCAGTTTCGGGGTTTCACCCCTTTTCAGCCAGGATAGCTTGATTCCAGTGGCATGGAGAGCACAGGACTCACGTCTGAGCATACCTGGCCGTCTCGGGGTGACAAATCCAAAAAGAAATATTGATGGACAGAATGCTGAACAATGTTATACATTCACCCCAGTACAGAGATCTGGGCCTAAAGCCATCATTTTTTTGCACACCATGCCTTTCCAGTTTGGACCCAGCCATATGCAAATCAGTCTTGACCCTGCGCCCAATAGGAACAGTCCAGCCCGAACTGCTATACCAGGTCCTCACTAGACTGGAAACAAGCATCCTAGGACCGGTTTTGGGGTTTCACCCCTCTCCTGCCAGGATAGCTTGATTCCAGTGGCATGGAGAGCACGGGACTCACGTCGGAGCATACCCAGCCCACTCGGGGTGACACATGCAAAAAGAACTATTGATGGACAGAATGCAGAACAATGTCATACATTCACCCCAGTACAGAGATCTGGGCGTAAATAAATTGTTTGTATTGCTCACCATACCTTTCCAGTTTGGACCCAGCCATATGCAAATCAGTCTTGAACCTGCGCTCAATGGGAACAGTCCAGCCCGAACTGCCAGGCCATGTCATCCCTGGACTGGAAACAAGCATCCGAGGACCCGTTTGGGGGTTTCACCCCTCTTTAGCCAGGATAGGTGATTCCAGTGACATGGAGAGCACGGGACTCAAGTCTGAGCATATCCGGCCCATTTGGGGTGACAAATGCAAAAAAAACTATTGTTGGACAGAATGCGGAACAATGTCATTGATTCACCCCAGTACAGAGATCTGGGCCTAAATCCATCTTTTTTTGCTCACCATGCCGTTCTAGTTTGGACCAAGCCATATGCAAATCAGTCTTGACCCTGCGCCCAATGGAAACAGTTCAACCCGAACTGCCAGGCCAGGTCCTCCCTGGAATTGAAACAAGCATCCTAGGACTGGTTTTGGGGTTTCACCCCTCTCCTGCCAGGATAGCTTGATTACAGTGGCATGGAGAGCACGGGACTCACGTCAGAGCATACCCAGCCCACTCGGGGTGACACATGCAAAAAGAACTATTGATGGACAGAACGCAGAACAATGTCATTGATTCACCTCAGTACAGAGATCCGGGCCTAGGCCATCATTTTTTTGCTCACCATGCCTTTCCAGTTTGGACCCAGCCATATGCAAATCAGTCTTGACCCTCCGCCCAATAGGAACAGTCCAGCCCGAACTGCCAGGCCCGGTCCTCCCTGGACTGGAAACAAGCATCCTAGGACCGGTTTGGGGGTTTCACCCCTCTTCAGCCAGGATAGCTTGATTCCAGTGGCATGGAGAGCATAGGACTCACGTCTGAGCATATCCGGCCCACTTGGGGTGACAAATGCAAAAAGAACTATTGATGGACAGAATGCAGAACAATGTCATATTTTCACCCCAGTACAGAGATCTGGACCTAAATCCATCATTTTTTTTGCTCACCATGCTTTTCCAGTTTGGACCCAGCCATATGCAAATCAGTCTTGACCCTGCACCCAATGGGAACAGTCCCGCCTGAACTGCCAGGACAGGTCATCCCTGGACTGGAAACAAGCATCCTAGGACCGGTTTGGGGGTTTCACCCCTCTTCAGCCAGGATAGCTTGATTCCAGTGGCATGGAGAGCATAGGACTCACGTCTGAGCATATCCGGCCCACTTGGGGTGACAAATGCAAAAAGAACTATTGATGGACAGAATGCAGAACAATGTCATACATTTACCCCACTACAGAGATCTGGGCCTAAATCCATCGTTTCTTTGCTCACCATGCCTTTCCAGTTTGGACCCAGCCATATGCAAATCAGTCTTGACCTTGCACCCAATGGGAACAGTACAACCCGAACTGCCAGGCCAGGTCCTCCCTGGACTGGAAACTAGCATCCTAGGACCGGTTTCGGGGTTTCACCCCTTTTCAGCCAGGATAGCTTGATTCCAGTGGCATGGAGAGCACAGGACTCACGTCTGAGCATATCCGGCCCATTTGGGGTGAAAAATGCAAATAGAACTATTGATGGACAGAATGCTGAACAATGTCATACATTCACCTCAGTACAGAGATCTGGGCCTAAAGCCATCATTTTTTTGCTCACCATGCCGTTCTAGTTTGGACCCAGCCATATGCAAATCCGTCTTGCCCCTGCGCCCAATGGGAACAGTCCAGCCCGAACTGCCAGGCAAGGTCCTCCCTAGACTGGAAACAAGCATCCTAGGACCAGTTTTGGGGTTTCACCCTTCTTCAGCCAGGATAGCTTGATTCCAGTGGCATGGAGAGCACGGGACTCACGTCTGAGCATATCCGGCCCACTAGGGGTGACAAATGCAAAAAGAACTATTGATGGACAGAATGCAGAACAATGTCATACATTTACCCCACTACAGAGATCGGGGGCTAAATCCATCGTTTTTTTGCTCACCATGCCTTTCCAGTTTGGACCCAGCCATATGCAAATCAGTCTTGACCCTGCGCCCAATGGGAACAGTACAACCCGAACTGCATGGCCAGGTCCTTCCTGGACTGGAAACAAGCATCCTAGGACCAGTTTCGGGGTTTCACCCCTCTTCAGCCAGGCTAGCATGTTTCCAGTGGCATGGAGAGCACTTGAGTCACCTCTGAGCATACCCGGCCCACTCGGGGTGACAAATGCAAAAAGAACTATTGATAGACAGAATGGAGGACAATGTCATACATTCACCCCAGTACAGAGATCTGGGCCTAAATCTATTGTTGTTTTGTTCACCATGCCTTTCCAGTTTGGACCCAGCCATATGCAAATCAGTCTTGACCCTGCTCCCAATAGGAACAGTCCAGCCCGAACTGCTATACCAGGTCTTCCCTGGACTGGAAACAAGCATCCTAGGACTGGTTTTGGGGTTTCACCGCTCTCCTGCCAGTATAGCTTGATTCCAGTGGCATGGAGAGCACGGGACTCACGTCAGAGCATACCCAGCCCACTCGGGGTGACACATGCAAAAAGAACTATTGATGGACAGAACGCAGAACAATGTCATTGATTCACCTCAGTACAGAGATCTGGGCCTAGGCCATCATTTTTTTGCTCACCATGCCTTTCCAGTTTGGACCCAGCCATATGCAAATCAGTCTTGACCCTCCGCCCAATAGGAACAGTCCAGCCCGAACTGCCAGGCCCGGTCCTCCCTAGACTGGAAACAAGCATCCTAGGACCGGTTTCGGGGTTTCACCCTTCTTCAGCCAGGATAGCTTGATTCCAGTGGCCCGGAGAGCACGGGAATCAGGTCTGAGCATACCCGGCCCACTCAGGGTGACAAAAGCAAAAAGAACTATTGATGGACAGAATGCAGAACAATGTCATATTTTCACCCCAGTACAGAGATCTGGACCTAAATCCATTGTTTGTTTGCTCACCAGGCCTTTCCAGTTTGGACCCAGCCATATGCAAACCAGTCTCGCGCCTGTGCCCAATGGGAACAGTCTCGCCCGAACTGCCAGGACAGGTCATCCCTGGACTGGAAACAAGCATCCTAGGACCGGTTTGGGGGTTTCACCCCTCTTCAGCAACGATAGCTTGATTCCAGTGGCATGGAGAGCATAGGACTCAAGTCTGAGCATATCCGGCCCACTTGGGGTGACAAATGCAAAAAGCACTATTGATGGACAGAATGCTGAACAATGTTATACATTCACCTCAGTACAGAGATCTGGGCCTAAATCCATCATTGGTTTTGCTCACCATGCCTTTCCAGTTTGGACCCAGCCATATGCAAATCAGTCTTGACCCTGCACCCAATGGGAACAGTCCCGCCCGAACTGCCAGGACAGGTGATCCCTGGACTGGAAATAAGCATCCTAGGACCGGTTTCGGGGGTTCACCCCTCTTCAGCCAGGATAGCTTGATTCCAGTGGCATGGAGAGCACGGGACTCACGTTTGAGCATATCCGGCCCACTTGGGGTGACAACTGCAAAAAGAACTATTGATGGACAGAATGCTGAACAATGTCATAGATTTACCTCACTACAGAGATCTGAGACTAAATCCATCATTTTTTTGCTCACCATGCCTTTCCAGTTTGGACCCAGCCATATGCAAATCAGTCTTGACCCTGCGCCCAATGGAAACTGTACAACTCGAACTGCCAGGCCAGGTCCTCCCTGGAATTGAAACAAGCATCCTAGGACCGGTTTCGGGGTTTCACCCCTTATCAGCCAGGATAGCTTGATTCCAGTGGCATGGAGAGCACGGGACTCACGTCTGAGCATACCCGGCCCACTCGGGGTGACAAATGCAAAAAGAAATATTGATGGACAGAATGCTGAACAATGTTATACATTCACCCTACAGCCATCATTTTTTTGCACACCATGCCTTTCCAGTTTGGACCCAGCCATATGCAAATCAGTCTTGACCCTCCGCCCAATAGGAACAGTCCAGCCCGAACTGCCAGGCCAGGTCCTACCTAGACTGGAAACAAGCATCCTAGGACCGGTTTCGGGGTTTCACCCTTCTTCAGCCAGGATAGCTTGATTCCAGAGGCCCGGAGAGCATGGGACTCACGTCTGAGCATACCTGTCCAACCCGGGGTGACAAATGCAAAAAGAACTATTGATGGACAGAATGCAGAACAGTGTCATACATTCACCCCAGTACAGAGAACTGGGCCTAAATCCATCATTTGTTTTGCTCATCATGCCTTTCCAGTTTCGACCCAGCCATATGCAAATCAGTCTTGATCCTTCACCCAATGGAAACAGTCCAGCCCGAACTGCCAGGCCAGGTCCTCCCTAGATTGGAAACAAGCATCCTAAAACCAGTTTCGGGGTTTCACCCCTCTTCAGCAAGGATAGCTTGTTTCCAGTGGCATGGAGAGCACGGGAGTCACCTCTGAGCATACCCGTCCCACTCAGGGTGACAGATGCAAAAAGAACTATTGATGGACAGAATGGAGAACAATGTCATACATTCACTCCAGTACAGAGATCTGGGCCTAAATCCATCTTTGCATTGCTCACCATGCCTTTCCAGTTTGGACCCAGCCATATGCAAATCAGTCTTGACCCTGCGCCCAATGGGAACAGTCCAGCCCGAACTGCTATACTAGGTCCTCCCTGGACTGGAAACAAGCATCCTAGGACCAGTTTTAGGGTTTCACCCCTCCCCTGCCAGGATAGCTTGATTCCAGTGGCATGGAGAGCACGGGACTCACGTCGGAGCATACCCAGCCCACTAGGGGTGACAAATGGAAAAAGAACTATTGATTGACAGAATGCAGAACAGTGTCATACATTCACCCCAGTACAGAGATCTGGGCCTAAATCCATCATTTTTTTTGCTCCCCATGCCTTTCCAGTTTGGACCCAGCCATATGCAAATCAGTCTTGACCCTGCACCCAATGGGAACAGTCTCGCCCGAACTGCCAGGACAGGTCATCCCTGGACTGGAAACAAGCATCCTAGGACCGGTTTGGGGGTTTCACCCCTCTTCAGCCAGGATAGCTTGATTCCAGTGGCATGGAGAGCATAGGACTCAAGTCTGAGCATATAAGGCCCACTTGGGGTGACAAATGCAAAAAGAACTATTGATGGACAGAATGCAGAACAATGTCATACATTTACCCACTACAGAGATCTAGGCCTAAATCCATCGTTTCTTTGCTCACCATGCCTTTCCAGTTTGGACCCAGCCATATGCAAATCAGTCTTGACCTTGCACCCAATGGGAACAGGACAACCCGACTGCCAGGCCAGGTCCTCCCTGGACTGGAAACTAGCATCCTAGGACCGGTTTCGGGGTTTCACCCCTTTTCAGCCAGGATAGCTTGATTCCAGTGGCATGGAGAGCACAGGACTCACGTCTGAGCATATCCGGCCCATTTGGGGTGACAAATGCAAATAGAACTATTGATGGACAGAATGCTGAACAATGTTATACATTCACCTCAGTACAGAGATCTGGGCCTAAAGCCATCATTTTTTTGCTCACCATGCCGTTCTAGTTTGGACCCAGCCATATGCAAATCAGTCTTGACCCTCCGCCCAATAGGAACAGTCCAGCCCGAACTGCCAGGCCAGGTCCTCCCTAGATTGGAAACAAGCATCCTAGAACCAGTTTCGTGGTTTCACCCCTCTTCAGCAAGGATAGCTTGTTTCCAGTGGCATGGAGAGCACGGGAGTCACCTCTGAGCATACCCGTCCCACTCAGGGTGACAGATGCAAAAAGAACTATTGATGGACAGAATGCTGAACAATGTTATACATTCACCTCAGTACAGAGATCTGGGCCTAAATCCATCATTTGTTTTGCTCACCATGCCTTTCCAGTTTGGACCCAGCCATATGCAAATCAGTCTTGACCCTGCACCCAATGGGAACAGTCCCGCCCGAACTGCCAGGACAGGTGATCCCTGGACTGGAAATAAGCATCCTAGGACCGGTTTCGGGGGTTCACCCCTCTTCAGCCAGGATAGCTTGATTCCAGTGGCATGGAGAGCACGGGACTCACGTTTGAGCATATCCGGCCCACTTGGGGTGACAAATGCAAAAAGAACTATTGATGGACAGAATGCTGAACAATGTCATAGATTTACCTCACTACAGAGATCTGAGACTAAATCCATCGTTTTTTTGCTCACCATGCCTTTCCAGTTTGGACCCAGCCATATGCAAATCAGTCTTGACCCTGCGCCCAATGGAAACTGTACAACCCGAACTGCCAGGCCAGGTCCTCCCTGGAATTGAAACAAGCATCCTAGGACCAGTTTCGGGGTTTCACCCCTTTTCAGCCAGGATAGCTTGATTCCAGTGGCATGGAGAGCACAGGACTCAAGTCTGAGCATACCTGGCCGTCTCGGGGTGACAAATCCAAAAAGAAATATTGATGGACAGAATGCTGAACAATGTTATACATTCACCCCAGTACAGAGATCTGGGCCTAAAGCCATCATTTTTTTGCACACCATGCCTTTCCAGTTTGGACCCAGCCATATGCAAATCAGTCTTGACCCTGCGCCCAATAGGAACAGTCCAGCCCGAACTGCTATACCAGGTCCTCACTAGACTGGAAACAAGCATCCTAGGACCGGTTTTGGGGTTTCACCCCTCTCCTGCCAGGATAGCTTGATTCCAGTGGCATGGAGAGCACGGGACTCACGTCGGAGCATACCCAGCCCACTCGGGGTGACACATGCAAAAAGAACTATTGATGGACAGAATGCAGAACAATGTCATACATTCACCCCAGTACAGAGATCTGGGCGTAAATAAATTGTTTGTATTGCTCACCATACCTTTCCAGTTTGGACCCAGCCATATGCAAATCAGTCTTGAACCTGCGCTCAATGGGAACAGTCCAGCCCGAACTGCCAGGCCATGTCATCCCTGGACTGGAAACAAGCATCCGAGGACCCGTTTGGGGGTTTCACCCCTCTTTAGCCAGGATAGCTTGATTCCAGTGACATGGAGAGCACGGGACTCAAGTCTGAGCATATCCGGCCCATTTGGGGTGACAAATGCAAAAAAAACTATTGGTGGACAGAATGCTGAACAATGTCATTGATTCACCCCAGTACAGAGATCTGGGCCTAAATCCATCTTTTTTTGCTCACCATGCCGTTCTAGTTTGGACCAAGCCATATGCAAATCAGTCTTGACCCTGCGCCCAATGGAAACAGTTCAACCCGAACTGCCAGGCCAGGTCCTCCCTGGAATTGAAACAAGCATCCTAGGACTGGTTTTGGGGTTTCACCCCTCTCCTGCCAGGATAGCTTGATTACAGTGGCATGGAGAGCACGGGACTCACGTCAGAGCATACCCAGCCCACTCGGGGTGACACATGCAAAAAGAACTATTGATGGACAGAACGCAGAACAATGTCATTGATTCACCTCAGTACAGAGATCCGGGCCTAGGCCATCATTTTTTTGCTCACCATGCCTTTCCAGTTTGGACCCAGCCATATGCAAATCAGTCTTGACCCTCCGCCCAATAGGAACAGTCCAGCCCGAACTGCCAGGCCCGGTCCTCCCTGGACTGGAAACAAGCATCCTAGGACCGGTTTGGGGGTTTCACCCCTCTTCAGCCAGGATAGCTTGATTCCAGTGGCATGGAGAGCATAGGACTCACGTCTGAGCATATCCGGCCCACTTGGGGTGACAAATGCAAAAAGAACTATTGATGGACAGAATGCAGAACAATGTCATATTTTCACCCCAGTACAGAGATCTGGACCTAAATCCATCATTTTTTTTGCTCACCATGCTTTTCCAGTTTTGACCCAGCCATATGCAAATCAGTCTTGACCCTGCACCCAATGGGAACAGTCCCGCCTGAACTGCCAGGACAGGTCATCCCTGGACTGGAAACAAGCATCCTAGGACCGGTTTGGGGGTTTCACCCCTCTTCAGCCAGGATAGCTTGATTCCAGTGGCATGGAGAGCATAGGACTCACGTCTGAGCATATCCGGCCCACTTGGGGTGACAAATGCAAAAAGAACTATTGATGGACAGAATGCAGAACAATGTCATACATTTACCCCACTACAGAGATCTGGGCCTAAATCCATCGTTTCTTTGCTCACCATGCCTTTCCAGTTTGGACCCAGCCATATGCAAATCAGTCTTGACCTTGCACCCAATGGGAACAGTACAACCCGAACTGCCAGGCCAGGTCCTCCCTGGACTGGAAACTAGCATCCTAGGACCGGTTTCGGGGTTTCACCCCTCTTCAGCCAGGATAGCTTGATTCCAGTGGCATGGAGAGCACAGGACTCACGTCTGAGCATATCCGGCCCACTTGGGGTGAAAAATGCAAATAGAACTATTGATGGACAGAATGCTGAACAATGTCACACATTCACCTCAGTACAGAGATCTGGGCCTAAAGCCATCATTTTTTTGCTCACCATGCCGTTCTAGTTTGGACCCAGCCATATGCAAATCCGTCTTGCCCCTGCGCCCAATGGGAACAGTCCAGCCCGAACTGCCAGGCAAGGTCCTCCCTAGACTGGAAACAAGCATCCTAGGACCAGTTTTGGGGTTTCACCCTTCTTCAGCCAGGATAGCTTGATTCCAGTGGCATGGAGAGCACGGGGCTCACGTCTGAGCATATCCGGCCCACTAGGGGTGACAAATGCAAAAAGAACTATTGATGGACAGAATGCAGAACAATGTCATACATTTACCCCACTACAGAGATCGGGGGCTAAATCCATCGTTTTTTTGCTCACCATGCCTTTCCAGTTTGGACCCAGCCATATGCAAATCAGTCTTGACCCTGCGCCCAATGGGAACAGTACAACCCGAACTGCATGGCCAGGTCCTTCCTGGACTGGAAACAAGCATCCTAGGACCAGTTTCGGGGTTTCACCCCTCTTCAGCCAGGCTAGCTCGTTTCCAGTGGCATGGAGAGCACTTGAGTCACCTCTGAGCATACCCGGCCCACTCGGGGTGACAAATGCAAAAAGAACTATTGATAGACAGAATGGAGGACAATGTCATACATTCACCCCAGTACAGAGATCTGGGCCTAAATCTATTGTTGTTTTGTTCACCATGCCTTTCCAGTTTGGACCCAGCCATATGCAAATCAGTCTTGACCCTGCTCCCAATAGGAACAGTCCAGCCCGAACTGCTATACCAGGTCTTCCCTGGACTGGAAACAAGCATCCTAGGACTGGTTTTGGGGTTTCACCCCTCTCCTGCCAGTATAGCTTGATTCCAGTGGCATGGAGAGCACGGGACTCACGTCAGAGCATACCCAGCCCACTCGGGGTGACACATGCAAAAAGAACTATTGATGGACAGAACGCAGAACAATGTCATTGATTCACCTCAGTACAGAGATCTGGGCCTAGGCCATCATTTTTTTGCTCACCATGCCTTTCCAGTTTGGACCCAGCCATATGCAAATCAGTCTTGACCCTCCGCCCAATAGGAACAGTCCAGCCCGAACTGCCAGGCCCGGTCCTCCCTAGACTGGAAACAAGCATCCTAGGACCGGTTTCGGGGTTTCACCCTTCTTCAGCCAGGATAGCTTGATTCCAGTGGCCCGGAGAGCACGGGAATCAGGTCTGAGCATACCCGGCCCACTCAGGGTGACAAAAGCAAAAAGAACTATTGATGAACAGAATGCAGAACAATGTCATATTTTCACCCCAGTACAGAGATCTGGACCTAAATCCATTGTTTGTTTGCTCACCAGGCCTTTCCAGTTTGGACCCAGCCATATGCAAACCAGTCTCGCGCCTGTGCCCAATGGGAACAGTCTCGCCCGAACTGCCAGGACAGGTCATCCCTGGACTGGAAACAAGCATCCTAGGACCGGTTTGGGGGTTTCACCCCTCTTCAGCAACGATAGCTTGATTCCAGTGGCATGGAGAGCATAGGACTCAAGTCTGAGCATATCCGGCCCACTTGGGGTGACAAATGCAAAAAGCACTATTGATGGACAGAATGCTGAACAATGTTATACATTCACCTCAGTACAGAGATCTGGGCCTAAATCCATCATTTGTTTTGCTCACCATGCCTTTCCAGTTTGGACCCAGCCATATGCAAATCAGTCTTGACCCTGCACCCAATGGGAACAGTCCCGCCCGAACTGCCAGGACAGGTGATCCCTGGACTGGAAATAAGCATCCTAGGACCGGTTTCGGGGGTTCACCCCTCTTCAGCCAGGATAGCTTGATTCCAGTGGCATGGAGAGCACGGGACTCACGTTTGAGCATATCCGGCCCACTTGGGGTGACAACTGCAAAAAGAACTATTGATGGACAGAATGCTGAACAATGTCATAGATTTACCTCACTACAGAGATCTGAGACTAAATCCATCATTTTTTTGCTCACCATGCCTTTCCAGTTTGGACCCAGCCATATGCAAATCAGTCTTGACCCTGCGCCCAATGGAAACTGTACAACTCGAACTGCCAGGCCAGGTCCTCCCTGGAATTGAAACAAGCATCCTAGGACCGGTTTCGGGGTTTCACCCCTTATCAGCCAGGATAGCTTGATTCCAGTGGCATGGAGAGCACGGGACTCACGTCTGAGCATACCCGGCCCACTCGGGGTGACAAATGCAAAAAGAAATATTGATGGACAGAATGCTGAACAATGTTATACATTCACCCTACAGCCATCATTTTTTTGCACACCATGCCTTTCCAGTTTGGACCCAGCCATATGCAAATCAGTCTTGACCCTCCGCCCAATAGGAACAGTCCAGCCCGAACTGCCAGGCCAGGTCCTACCTAGACTGGAAACAAGCATCCTAGGACCGGTTTCGGGGTTTCACCCTTCTTCAGCCAGGATAGCTTGATTCCAGAGGCCCGGAGAGCATGGGACTCACGTCTGAGCATACCTGTCCAACCCGGGGTGACAAATGCAAAAAGAACTATTGATGGACAGAATGCAGAACAGTGTCATACATTCACCCCAGTACAGAGAACTGGGCCTAAATCCATCATTTGTTTTGCTCATCATGCCTTTCCAGTTTCGACCCAGCCATATGCAAATCAGTCTTGATCCTTCACCCAATGGAAACAGTCCAGCCCGAACTGCCAGGCCAGGTCCTCCCTAGATTGGAAACAAGCATCCTAAAACCAGTTTCGGGGTTTCACCCCTCTTCAGCAAGGATAGCTTGTTTCCAGTGGCATGGAGAGCACGGGAGTCACCTCTGAGCATACCCGTCCCACTCAGGGTGACAGATGCAAAAAGAACTATTGATGGACAGAATGGAGAACAATGTCATACATTCACTCCAGTACAGAGATCTGGGCCTAAATCCATCTTTGCATTGCTCACCATGCCTTTCCAGTTTGGACCCAGCCATATGCAAATCAGTCTTGACCCTGCACCCAATGGGAACAGTCTCGCCCGAACTGCCAGGACAGGTCATCCCTGGACTGGAAACAAGCATCCTAGGACCGGTTTGGGGGTTTCACCCCTCTTCAGCCAGGATAGCTTGATTCCAGTGGCATGGAGAGCATAGGACTCAAGTCTGAGCATATAAGGCCCACTTGGGGTGACAAATGCAAAAAGAACTATTGATGGACAGAATGCAGAACAATGTCATACATTTACCCCACTACAGAGATCTAGGCCTAAATCCATCGTTTCTTTGCTCACCATGCCTTTCCAGTTTGGACCCAGCCATATGCAAATCAGTCTTGACCCTCCGCCCAATAGGAACAGTCCAGCCCGAACTGCCAGGCCAGGTCCTCCCTAGATTGGAAACAAGCATCCTAGAACCAGTTTCGGGGTTTCACCCCTCTTCAGCAAGGATAGCTTGTTTCCAGTGGCATGGAGAGCACGGGAGTCACCTCTGAGCATACCCGTCCCACTCAGGGTGACAGATGCAAAAAGAACTATTGATGGACAGAATGGAGAACAATGTCATACATTCACTCCAGTACAGAGATCTGGGCCTAAATCCATCTTTGCATTGCTCACCATGCCTTTCCAGTTTGGACCCAGCCATATGCAAATCAGTCTTGACCCTGCGCCCAATGGGAACAGTCCAGCCCGAACTGCTATACTAGGTCCTCCCTGGACTGGAAACAAGCATCCTAGGACCAGTTTTAGGGTTTCACCCCTCCCCTGCCAGGATAGCTT
The DNA here is from genome assembly GCF_964263255.1 of Lissotriton vulgaris. Classification (NCBI taxonomy): domain Eukaryota; kingdom Metazoa; phylum Chordata; class Amphibia; order Caudata; family Salamandridae; genus Lissotriton; species Lissotriton vulgaris. The sequence continues at coordinate 453,567,289 of NC_141696.1, read as the reverse complement.
GATTCCAGTGGCATGGAGAGCACGGGACTCACGTCGGAGCATACCCAGCCCACTAGGGGTGACAAATGGAAAAAGAACTATTGATTGACAGAATGCAGAACAGTGTTATACATTCACCCCAGTACAGAGATCTGGGCCTAAATCCATCATTTTTTTTGCTCCCCATGCCTTTCCAGTTTGGACCCAGCCATATGCAAATCAGTCTTGACCCTGCACCCAATGGGAACAGTCTCGCCCGAACTGCCAGGACAGGTCATCCCTGGACTGGAAACAAGCATCCTAGGACCGGTTTGGGGGTTTCACCCCTCTTCAGCCAGGATAGCTTGATTCCAGTGGCATGGAGAGCATAGGACTCAAGTCTGAGCATATAAGGCCCACTTGGGGTGACAAATGCAAAAAGAACTATTGATGGACAGAATGCAGAACAATGTCATACATTTACCCCACTACAGAGATCTAGGCCTAAATCCATCGTTTCTTTGCTCACCATGCCTTTCCAGTTTGGACCCAGCCATATGCAAATCAGTCTTGACCTTGCACCCAATGGGAACAGGACAACCCGACTGCCAGGCCAGGTCCTCCCTGGACTGGAAACTAGCATCCTAGGACCGGTTTCGGGGTTTCACCCCTTTTCAGCCAGGATAGCTTGATTCCAGTGGCATGGAGAGCACAGGACTCACGTCTGAGCATATCCGGCCCATTTGGGGTGACAAATGCAAATAGAACTATTGATGGACAGAATGCTGAACAATGTTATACATTCACCTCAGTACAGAGATCTGGGCCTAAAGCCATAATTTTTTTGCTCACCATGCCGTTCTAGTTTGGACCCAGCCATATGCAAATCAGTCTTGCCCCTGCGCCCAATGGGAACAGTCCAGCCCGAACTGCCAGGCGAGGTCCTCCCTGGACTGGAAATAAGCATCCTAGGACCGGTTTAGGGGGTCCACCCCTCTTCAGCCAGGATAGCTTGATTCCAGTGGCATGGAGAGCACAGGACTCACGTCTGAGCATATCCGGCCCATTAGGGGTGACAAATGCAAAAAGAACTATTGATGGACAGAATGCTGAACAATGTTATACATTCACCCCAGTACAGAGATCTGGGCCTAAATCCATCATTTTTTTTGCTCACCATGCCTTTCCAGTTTGGACCCAGCCATATGCAAATCAGTCCTGAACCTGCACCCAATGGGAACAGTCCCGCCCGAACTGCCAGGACAGGTGATCCCTGGACTGGAAATAAGCATCCTAGGACCGGTTTCGGGGGTTCACCCCTCTTCAGCCAGGATAGCTTGATTCCAGTGGCATGGAGAGCACGGGACTCACGTTTGAGCATATCCGGCCCACTTGGGGTGACAAATGCAAAAAGAACTATTGATGGACAGAATGCAGAACAATGTCATAGATTTACCTCACTAGAGAGATCTGAGACTAAATCCATCGTTTTTTTACTCACCATGCCTTTCCAGTTTGGACCCAGCCATATGCAAATCAGTCTTGACCCTCCGCCCAATAGGAACAGTCCAGCCCGAACTGCCAGGCCAGGTCCTCCCTAGATTGGAAACAAGCATCCTAGAACCAGTTTCGGGGTTTCACCCCTCTTCAGCAAGGATAGCTTGTTTCCAGTGGCATGGAGAGCACGGGAGTCTTCTCTGAGCATACCCGTCCCACTCAGGGTGACAGATGCAAAAAGAACTATTGATGGACAGAATGCTGAACAATGTTATACATTCACCTCAGTACAGAGATCTGGGCCTAAATCCATCATTTGTTTTGCTCACCATGCCTTTCCAGTTTGGACCCAGCCATATGCAAATCAGTCTTGACCCTGCACCCAATGGGAACAGTCCCGCCCGAACTGCCAGGACAGGTGATCCCTGGACTGGAAAAAAGCATCCTAGGACCGGTTTCGGGGGTTCACCCCTCTTCAGCCAGGAGAGCATGATTCCAGTGGCATGGAGAGCACGGGACTCACGTTTGAGCATATCCGGCCCACTTGGGGTGACAAATGCAAAAAGAACTATTGATGGACAGAATGCTGAACAATGTCATAGATTTACCTCACTACAGAGATCTGAGACTAAATCCATCGTTTTTTTGCTCACCATGCCTTTCCAGTTTGGACCCAGCCATATGCAAATCAGTCTTGACCCTGCGCCCAATGGAAACTGTACAACCCGAACTGCCAGGCCAGGTCCTCCCTGGAATTGAAACAAGCATCCTAGGACCGGTTTCGGGGTTTCACCCCTTATCAGCCAGGATAGCTTGATTCCAGTGGCATGGAGAGCACGGGACTCACGTCTGAGCATATCCGGCCCACTCGGGGTGACAAATGCAAAAAGAAATATTGATGGACAGAATGCTGAACAATGTTATACATTCACCCTACAGCCATCATTTTTTTGCACACCATGCCTTTCCAGTTTGGACCCAGCCATATGCAAATCAGTCTTGACCCTCCACCCAATAGGAACAGTCCAGCCCGAACTGCCAGGCCAGGTCCTCCCTAGACTGGAAACAAGCATCCTAGGACCGGTTTCGGGGTTTCACCCTTCTTCAGCCAGGATAGCTTGATTCCAGAGGCCCGGAGAGCATGGGACTCACGTCTGAGCATACCTGTCCAACACGGGGTGACAAATGCAAAAATAACTATTGATGGACAGAATTCAGAACAGTGTCATACATTCACCCCAGTACAGAGAACTGGGCCTAAATCCATCCTTTGTTTTGCTCATCATGCCTTTCCAGTTTGGATCCAGCCATATGCAAATCAGTCTTGATCCTTCACCCAATGGAAACAGTCCAGCCCGAACTGCCAGGCCAGGTCCTCCCTAGATTGGAAACAAGCATCCTAGAACCAGTTTCGGGGTTTCACCCCTCTTCAGCAAGGATAGCTTGTTTCCAGTGGCATGGAGAGCACAGGAGTCACCTCTGAGCATACCCGTCCCACTCAGGGTGACAGATGCAAAAAGAACTATTGATGGACGGAATGGAGAACAATGTCATACATTCACTCCAGTACAGAGATCTGGGCCTAAATCCATCTTTGCTTTGCTCACCATGCCTTTCCAGTTTGGACCCAGCCATATGCAAATCAGTCTTGACCCTGCGCCCAATGGGAACAGTCCAGCCCGAACTGCTATAGTAGGTCCTCCCTGGACTGGAAACAAGCATCCTAGGACCAGTTTTAGGGTTTCACCCCTCTCCTGCCAGGATAGCTTGATTCCAGTGGCATGGAGAGCACGGGACTCCCTTCGGAGCATACCCTGCCCAATCGGGGTGACATATGCAAAAAGAACTATTGATGGACAGAATGCAGAACAATGTCATACATTCACCCCAGTACAGAGATCCGGGCCTAAATCCATCTTTTTTTGCTCACCATGCCGTTCTAGTTTGGACCGAGCCATATGGAAATCAGTCTTGTCCCTACGCCCAATGGGAACAGTCCTGCCCGAACTGCCAGGCAATGTCCTCCCTGGACTGGAAATAAGCATCCTAGGACCGGTTTTGGGGGTTCACCCCTCTTCAGCCAGGATAGCTTGATCCCAATGGCATGGAGAGCACGGGACTCATGTCTGAGCATACCCGTCCCACTCGGGATGACAAATGCAAAAAGAACTATTGATGGACCGAATGCAGAACAATGTCATACATTCACCTCAGTACAGAGATCTGGGACATAAATACATCATTTTGTTGCTCACTATGCCTTTCCAGTTTGGACCCAGTCATATGCTAATCAGTCTTGACCCTCCGCCCAATAGGAACAGTCCAGCCCGAACTGCCAGGCCAGGTCCTCCCTAGACTGCAAACAAGCATCATAGGACCGGTTTCGGGGTTTCATCCTTCTTCAGCCAGGATAGCTTGATTCCAGTGGCCCGGAGAGCACGGGAATCAGGTCTGAGCATACCTGGCCCACTCGGGGTGAAAAATGCAAAAAGAACTATTGATGGACAGAATGCAGAACAATGTCATATTTTCACCCCAGTACAGAGATCTGGACCTAAATCCATTGTTTGTTTGCTCACCAGGCCTTTCCAGTGTGGACCTAGCCATATGCAAACCAGTCTCGTGCCTGCGCCCAATGGGAACAGTCCAGCCCGAACTGCCAGGCCAGGTCCTCTCTGGACTAGAAACATGCATCCTAGGACCGGTTACGGGGTTTCACCCCTCTTCAGCCAGGATAGCTTGGTTCCATTGGCACGGAGAGCACAGGACTCAGGTCTGAGCATACCCAGCCCACTCGGGGTGACAAATGCAAAAAGAACTGTTGATGGGCAGAATGCAGAACAATGTCATATATTCACCCCAGTACAGAGATCTGGACCTAAATCCATTGTTTGTTTTCTCACCAGGCCTTTCCAGTTTGGACCCTGCCATATGAAAATCAGTCTTGACCCTGGCCCCAACGGGAACAGTCCAGCCCGAACTGCCAAGCCAGGTCCTCCCTGAACTGGAAACAAGCATCCTTGCACCTCTTTCAGGGTTTCACCCCTCTTCAGCCAGGATAGCTTGATTCCAGTGGCATGGAGAGCACGGGACTCATGTCTGAGCATACCCGTCCCACCCGGGGTGACTAATGCAAAAAGAACTATTGATGGACAGAATGCAGAACAGTGTCATACATTCACCCCAGTACAGAGATCAGGGCCTAAATCCATCATTTTTTTTGCTCACCATGCCTTTCCAGTTTGGACCCAGCCATATGCAAATCAGTCTTGGCCCTGCACCCAATGGGAACAGTCCTGCCCGAACTGCCAGGACAGGTCATCCCTGGACTGGAAACAAGCATCCTAGGACCGGTTTGGGGGTTTCACACCTCTTCAGCCAGGATAGCTTGATTCCAGTGGCATGGAGAGCACGGGACTCACGTCTGAGCATATCCGGCCCACTTGGGGTGACAAATGCAAAAAGAACTATTGTTGGACAGAATGCAGAACAATGTCATACATTTACCCCACTACAGAGATATGGGCCTAAATCCATTGTTTTTTCGCTCACCATGCCTTTCCAGTTTGGACCCAGCCAAATGCAAATCAGTCTTGACCCTGTGCCCAATGGGAACAGTACAACCTGAACTGCCAGACCAGGTCCTCCCTGGACTGGAAACAAGCATCCTAGGACCGGTTTCGGGGTTTCACCCCTTTTCAGCCAAGATAGCTTGATTCCAGTGGCATGGAGAGCACGAGACTCACGTCTGAGCATACCCGGCCCACTCGGGGTGACAAATGCAAAAAGAACCATTGATGGACAGAATGCTGAACAATGTTATACATTCACCCCAGTACATAGATCTGGGCCTAAAGCCATCATTTTCTTGCACACAATGCCTTTCCGGTTTGGACCCAGCCATATGCAAATCAGTCTTGACCCTGCACCCAATGGGAACAGTCCAGCCCGAACTGCCATGCCAGGTCCTCCCTGGACTGGAAACAAGCCTCCTCGGACCGGTTTAGAGGTTTCACCCACTTCAGCCAGGATAGCTTGATTCCAGTGGCATGGAGTGCACGGGACTCACGTCTGAGAATACCCGGCCCACTCGGGGTGACAAATGCAAAAAGAAGTATTGATGGACAGAATGCAGAACAATGCCATACATTCACCCCAGTACATAGATCTGGGCCTAAATCCATCGTTTTTTTGCTCACCATGCCTCTCCAGTTTGCACCCAACCCTATGCAAATCATTCTTGATCCTTCGCCCAAAGGGAACAGTCCAGTCCGAACTGCTAGGCCAGGTCCTCCCTGGACTGAAAACAAACATCCTAGGACCGGTTTCGGGGTTTCACCCCTCTTTAGCCAGGATAGCTTGATTCCAGTGGCATGGAGAGCACGGGACTCACGTCTGAGCATACCCGGCCCTTTCGGGGTGACAAATGCAAAAAGAACTCTTGAGGAACAGAATGCAGAACAATGTCATACATTCACTCCAGTACAGAGATCTGGGCCTAAATCCATTGTTTTTTTTGGTCACCATACCTTTCCAGTTTGGACCCAGCCATTGTAGTGTAGTTCCTATATTCCCAATAGACTCTGCGCATTGGAATAACATAAACGGTAGTTTAGACATAGGACTGAGGTCGACTAGGTCTCTACTGAATATGTTAGACTTAATTAGGTATGCCAGCAAGCTCAGAGGTCACTAGAAACTTTCTCGAGTGAACAGGAAGGAGTTAACTTTCCTGAATATACAAGAAGGGATTCGTTTCTGACAACCGCATAAACATGACAACTTTGCTCCCCCTAGAATACGGAGTATATCTCCTGAGTTGTGAACAACAGACAGCTATTTCAGTCAGTCAATCGTGCATGCTTAGTTTCACCAGGAGTGCAGAGAAATAGTGAGACAGGCTTTTTCAATAAAAGTGGTTATTTATTGAGCAGTCTTCTTTCTCATGCAAGAGAAATGAATTGCCACAATTGCAATACTTATGTAAATGTAAATGTAGTATACTTATAAAGCGCACAGCTGCCCCAGCAACGGGGCGTCCCGGAGCTATATAAGGCTGTGGAACCCTTCCTGGCTCTCCCTGTGAGATACCCCTCCTGGGCACCCCCAATGTGAAGCCAGGCATCCCAGTGTTTCTGGGGCCATATGGAGATTAAGCAAGCTATTGCCCAGAGTTGCAGCGTGGGACCCATGATTAGAGTAGGCGCTGAGGCGAGAATTATCGAGTCCGTGGACATTGAGCCCAAGACCTTGCCGCGTCGGGACTTGAACCCTGGTCCTGGGCCCGATCTCTGCTTCAGAGTCTGCCGCTCTAACCAGGGAGTCACACTTCTCCACATGAAGTAAAGTGCGTACAGTTAAAGGAGTATTATGAAATAATACTGTAAAAGCATTTATATAGTTTCTGTGCCATAAGATACTTAAAATGGATAAAATATATTCATACTTAAAATCATTGACTAAACGTGCTCACCTGGTGCTTCTAAGATACGCCAACCCCGGTGTACCTAACCTAAGTCTAGTACGTGGGAAGGAGTAAGTGAGCTGCAGTTTAAGTTAAGTTAGTTTTTGCCAAGAATCTGAATCAAGAATTCTCTGAGGATCTAATCAGCTCCGTACCTTGGTTATAGAATGAAGGAGGTCTTGTATCTCTTTCTCACGACTCGATCTCCCAGAAACCCGCAAGTGTGACTGGAAACACTGGAGCTGGATTTTCTTGGCAGGAGAAAAGACAGCGTCTCTCTCAGTGCGTCAATGGGAGGGTCGGCATCCTTCGGCACTCGCATCAGCTGGGCTTCGGATAAGTAGATAGCCGATCTGCTCCATACCACGGTGTGTTTGCTTAAGGCAGATGCTGGTATATTTATACCTGGAAGGTGCCGAGTTTGACGTAAGGTTGGACATAAGACGTCACTAAGAACTGGCAGTTCTTTCAGGACTCTCAGGAGTTCTAGGACAAATCAAAACAAAAGCAGGGGGAATTCCCGGGCTGCTGGAGGCTTGGTTTGTTTAAGAACGCATTGTACTTTCTTGGAGTTTATGGGAGTAGCCTTGCCGTATTTGGACTGCATTGGCTATGACTAAATATGGATATGATTCTTATGCCTTTATAAGGATATGATTTGTTATAAGCACATAAGGGCATGATTCGGAAATATTTAATTAGGGTCCTAGATCCGATTACAACACCCACTCCACGTATAATGTCCATCATTAATAAATACTAAGCAATACTAAACATATAACGATGCATGTGTTTTCCAACCCACCCCAAAATACATAAAATGCATTTGAAATGGTTTGTACACGAATAATGAGTTCACATAAATGACTTAGTTTGCCTCCAGGAGACATGGCTGAACGACCCAATACATCTGGTGGGATTTAGAACCTATTTCTCTCAAGCAACAAAATCATCCTCTGGGAGAAATAAAGGGGGCCTAATTACATACATTTCCAACCTTTGGCCCTGTCAGAACATAACGCCAATTGCACTCCTTCAGAATTACCAAATCATCGATATAAAGGTATCACACCAAGTCACCTATACCATAATAAACTTCTATAATAATATGACCCTGCCGGAATTTACCAAAACTCTAAGCGAAATTAGTGATGCAATAAATGAACTAAAAAACAAACATGCTAAAGTCACCCATTCCATAATTTGGGGAGGAGATTTCAATCTTAATATCTGCAGCAAAAGCGACGCCCCAACATGTGGGATTACAGATGAACAAGACAACCCTGTCACCCATTTTTCCCATACAGAGGAAGGAAACATCATACAGGCTATCATGTCTGAGTTAGACATAGGGTTTGCAAACTTGCTAACAACGCCAACTATCCAATTTAAACCAACGTTCCATGGAAGAGGCGCCCAAACATTAATTGATTACATCCTAATCTCCACTAATAGCGCCACAAGCATAAAGCACTTCGCAGTGGATAACAATGTACTTAGTGACCATCATCCACTTAGACTAATCTACTTAGAGCCTGGTCATCACAAAATGCAAGCAAAGGATTACACCGGCCTTTTACACCAAGAAAACCTCACATTAAACAGACTGAACGGTTTCACCCTCAAAAGGGGTAACCTTGACCAAGACTCAACCTGCACAAATATAATCAAAAAATGCATGACTCATATTGATACCTGTCTAAATCCCTTGGCCACTCCAATGGAAATTCTGACCAATTACAATGAGATAGTGAAAACCATCGGCACAGAACTAACCAAACCCAGGAAACAAAACAACAAACTAAGAAAAGGTTGGTTTGACACCCAGTGCACAAAAACCTACTCAGCACTAAAGAAAGCCTTAGCAAAGAAAGATCGAAACAGAGAAGAGATTGGGCAATTAAGGAAAACATACAAGCTCTCACTCAGGCAGAGAAAAAAAGAGATACAAAGAAATCTCTGGACCCAACTCCTAAACAGCAGCACACAAAAGGACAATGTAGCCTTCTGGAAAATCGTAAAATCGCCATTTTTAAATGGAAAAAATGACGGTCCTTCGCTAGATGTTGCAATAAACGCCGAGGACTGGGTGCGACATTTTGCAGAGGTCTTTGGTAAGGATAAATCTGGAGACCCGGTTTCTACCCCCCAGTTCCTCCCTCCGGTGAACTACCCGATAAAAATTCAATTCACTATGAATGAGGTAACAAAAGCGATTAAGGCTGCAAAAAATGGCAAAGCCCCAGGACCAGACTCAGTCCCAATGGACCTCTACAAATCACTCCCTGATCTCTGGTCCCCTCTTCTAACCAAGGTGTTGAATGCAGCCAAGGAAATCTGCCTCCCGAACTCCTGGTCTACATCGATCCTGGGTCCCATATTTAAGAAAGGCAACAGAGACTCTCCCACCTGCTACCGTCCCATTTCCCTCCTGGATTCGGTCGGGAAGATGGCAGGGAGGATACTTCTAGACCGTCTCCAGGAGTAGTCAACAGAACATGGGGCACTATCAGATCTTCAATATGGGTTTAGGTCAGGCCTGAGCACCGTGGACCTAGTTTTGAATTTAACACTACTGGCTGGAAAATACACCTCAGCAAAAAAATCAACTCTACACATGGTCTACGTTGACCTTACGGCAGCGTTTGACTGTGTAGAACATTCAAAACTTTGGGCAATAATGCTACAAATGGGGATCGAGCCTGCAATCATAGACTTCCTGCGTGAGTTATACTCTGGAGCCACGGGAAAGGTTCGATACGGATTGGAGGGCCAACTCACTGACAGCTTTCCAGTACAGAAGGGGGTCAGGCAAGGGTGCGTATTGGCCCCCTTCCTATTTACGCTCTACACAAACGGACTAGAAGCTGCCATGCTACAGGGTGTAAAAGATCTGCCAGAAGTGGGTCGGCGACCGATCCCAGCATTGTTGTACACTGACGATGCGGTGATCCTGGCACGAACCCCGATCCAGTTACAAAAAGCACTAAACAACTACTGCACATTCATGGCAAGTCTCAACCTAAAAGTCAATATAAAAAAAACCTTTGTGATGCACGCTGGTACCAAAAGGAAAAAAGTAAAGTCAATACTTGTGGATAAAATCCCCCTTGAAAGAACTAAAACTTACTCATACCTCGGCATCACTATTGACGAAGAGTTTAATTGGAAACAAGCAATCACTTCACGTAAGCTGTCTCTCTCAAGAACAATTGGTGCTTTAAAAGCGTTTTCCCTCCGTCTAGGAAAAAGACCTATAACAGAGATGTTTAAAATGTATAACGCAAAATGCATCAGTACTGCCATTTTTGGTGCAGGAGTCTGGGGAACAGCCAACGCTGAACAAATACAGAAAATTGAAAACCTCTTTTTAAAATTCTTACTAGCAGTCCCCAAATCCACAACTACTTTCGGTTGCCACTTGGAACTTGGATTGGATCATATTTCAGACCTCATTAAGATTCAACCCATTATGCTGTGGCGCAGAATATGGGCAACAGATGAATGCCACCTGACAAGAGCAATCATCGAGGACTGTATGAAACTAGACTGTATGAACAAGATTAAGTGGCTTAGTTACGTAAAATCCTTCCTTGCGGATATCGGTCTCTCGAGGTTCTTCGAAGAACCTCAGTCAGTAACAGACATATCAAAGAAAGACTTAAAGAAGTTATGCCTATCCCATCTAACTCAACTGCGACTGATGTCCGAAATAGGAAAGCCATCAGTCCTACACTGCCTTATGATACAACTGATTCCATCTATTCAACCGTATCTGCAGTATGACCTGACGCAATTTGAAAAGTTTCTTCTCACCCGCTTCAGGTTTAATCTCTTTCACATTATGGTTTCATTTCCGTCACAGAACATATGGACTCCCAATAAGACACCGTGCCCCTGTGACTCTATTTCATCTCAGTCCACGATACATGTTCTCTTCTTTTGCAGATTTTACACGCCACTTCGCAAAAGGTGGATTATACCAATTTTAAAAGTCATGAAGATCCGCAGATGCCGCCCAGCGTACCTGGCGCTGCAGTTTCTGGAAAACACCTTAGCAACGAAATCTGTCGTACACTATTTAAAACTGTGCCTCAGGCATCGCACGAACTTATGAAAACCATATAGCTGCATTAAATACGGACTTTAGAGACAGTATATTGCTCTCTGTGAGAGATTAATCTTTTATATCTTTTTTGAACCTAATGTTATCAATAACTTTCCTTATTTTTTTTTATTGTGTATATTTGTACTTTTATGGCTTTCATCACGAAAACCGAATAAAGTTCTTTTGAATTTGAATTTGAGTATCATACTGTACGTTTTAAGCAGAGGTAACATTCAGATAATGCATATATGGTACTTTGGCTGAATGATTTGCGAAAATTACTTTTATGAAATGGCTCTTAATACAGAAGAGAAGGTCGAGACCATTTCATCACACGAAATTTACATTTATGAAATGGCTCTTAATACAGAAGAGAAGGTCGAGACCATTTCATCACATATTTATGCAATACTGTACATGTGCTAGAGGCTAAGTCAAAATATTATCTCTAGCGTTCCGAAAAATAGAAGTTCTGTTATCTAAGAATAGTTCTACTTTAAGCAGAGTATCATGTGCCAAAACAGGGTAAATATTTTGGGAACTGGAGAAAAATATTTTCGCTCTCGGGAGGGAAAAAAATAGTTCCAATGCTTTTTAGAGTTCTGTTTATCCAAACTGAAGGCCGAATTTAAAGTTCAGGGAACGCTGTGTGCTCGCTATTTCAAAAGTTATTCTCGTTGTTAGGAGAGAACATTAACTCAGATAGGCTGGTAAAAATTTCGTCCACAACAGTAGGTGAAAGTTGGACCTGGTCCGAAAAAGTAGAAATAGTGCAAATGTGCGAAGCATTGTCATCATCGGTGTCTGGATCAGCAATGTTCACGGAAGGTTATACCTGTGTGCTGCTTTTATTTCGTACCTCACCGCCACCTAATCGTAATGGTGAGGTCTCAACGAATGCCGTCATCAGAATAGGTAGCCGCTGGGGACAACACGTTGCATGAGCCGTTACCAAACAAAGCAAAGTATCGATATCCATGGGTACTGCTGATGGTAGTGTAAGACAGACGTCCAACACTCATTCCTCTCCGCAAAGCAAGCAACGTAGAACAGGTAAGATGCAATTTTGCCAGATTGGTCTGAATGAAAGAAACCAGGTAGTATTCAGATCTCTTAGCTGAGCCAATCCAAGGACCTTAGTAATCCGTTCTCGGTATCGTATTGCTAGGATCGTTTCTTCCATTGTTGCCTGGGTTTCAGTCTGTGACTTGACTTGCCATATTGAAGCAGAAGGAACAAAAAGAAGATTCCTGCTACGAGTCCCAAGATCAAAGACAACCTGCGGGCGCGAGTCGACAGTGGTCGGGCAGCATTTTTGGTGCTGCTCGACATGTCGGCCGCGTTCGACACGGTCAGTCATCCCACCTTGATCTCTAGGCTGGAAGAATGCGGGGTCAAAGACAGAGCTAGGGATTGGTTAATCTCCTATTTGGACTGCCGTCAGCAACGGGTTTCGCTACCCCCCTTCAGTTCAGAGGAGCGGAGAGTGGGACAAGGTGTACCCCAGGGCTCAGCCATCAGCCCCATACTCTTTAATATCTACCTCCGCCCTCTAGTCCAGCTCATCAAATCTTTTGGTATCTCCGCATTTAATTAAGCGGATGATACCCAGCTGGTCTTTTCTTTGGAGGGTCAGGATGCATTCACATTGGAGACTTTCCACCGGTGCATGCAGGCGACAGCAGAATGGCTCCGTCTGAACTCATTACAGTTCAACGGAACCAAGACGGAGGTTTTACAATGCTCCACAGATCGAGTTCCTCGCGATCTTCCGGCTGATTTTTGGCCTCCGTCCTTTTCAGAGACGGTGTCAGCCGCACAATCTGCGCGCAATCTGGACGTTATTTTTGGGCCCAACCTGCAGCTAGATCTACATGTAAATAAGACCACCTCCACATGTATGATGCTGATTTGTATGCTGCGTAAGGTCTTACCCCTTCTCCCTGAGCAAGCCAGACCAGAAGTAGTGCGTTGTACCATCCTAAGTCGACTTGACTACAGTAACGCACTGCTTCTGGAGGCCCCGGTAAGACTTCTGGGCAAGCTGCAAAGGGTGCAGAACATTGCTGCCAAACTCGCCCTCTCTCGCCCTTATCATAGTTCTTCTACGGCAGCGCTGCGAGAACTTCATTGGCTGTTGGTCCATCTGCGGGTGCGCTACAAAGCAGCTTGTATTGTGTTCAGGGCTATTCATGGCCTGGGCCCTATTCCTCTGCGGCGAATGTTTGCCTGGTATTGTCCACCTCGAGCCATACGCTCCTCGTCGTCCAGGCTACTGGTAGTTCCGCGCTTCCAGAGAGTGAGAATTTGTGGCCGCTCGTTCAGAGTAGCGGCGGCCAAACTCTGGAACTCTCTGCCAATATCCTTGAGAAGCCTTGAAGATCTTCTAGCCTTTAGAAAGGCTTTGAAAACCCATCTCTTTCCCAGGATAGGTTGAGCTACTGTTTTTCGCTGGATCATGGGTCAAAAGCGCCAGGATGCCCTTGGTGGTGACAGGTTGCGCTATACAAGTATGCTACAATACAATACAAAAGGCAGGCCACTGAACACAGAATGCACAAAATTCGGGAAGATGCTAAGAACTGCTTTGAAGGGTGTTAGCAGTCCCGAAAAAATTGTCCACTGGTATCAGACATGTTTAAGATTTGACTTAACATTTCTATGAAATCCACGGGGCAATTTGTTGATAATAATGTATGTGTCTCTGCTGCTGTCCTTGCAACTTGCAGATCATACGTCTCTTTGGAAGAGGTTAAAGGCACAGTTGTCTGTAAAAGAATAGACTTCATTCTGCTTAAAGTATCAATTCGAATAGAAGAGATATTCAAAGAAGGCCATATTGCCGCCTCCATCTCTGGATTGCTGTTTGGATACAATACTTGCATACAACAAGTGATCATGGAAGTAACGCTCATGAGCTAGGCTTTTCCTGGCACCATGCCACAACAGCTGTGGTCATTTATTATAACGTAGCTGCCGTTGGAAAGCTGTCTGAAAAAAGGCTCTATCTGTGTAGCACGAGTGCCGTGCAGTTGACATGAAAGGTTGTTTGATGAACCTTTGCAGGCTCCATGCAAGTTAATTCCTTGACATAGAAATGTACCGCTTAGTGAATTTTTACAGTTGTGTCCACTAAGAAATACTTTTTCATTTCCCCCACTCCAACATCTATGTGTATAAGGCAAATTCCAGGTTGACTTGATGTATCCTTTACCCAACCTTTCATAGAGGCCTGCTGGTATATACTTTTGGCAGTATTGAAACTGAAAAGTTGTTATCGGGATTGTAATGGTGCGATGTATTATCCATTCAATGACTGATTGTTCTGACATTGCCAATGGTAATTTTTCTAGCTTTTCAATGCTCAGCACCGTATAGTCTGCTCCTTTTTGTGCCAAAGAGATTTGTCTATCAGTAAGGTTAAAGATAGAAAATAATGATGTTGTGTTGATTAAGCATGGGCGGAAAATCCGTTTCGCTCGCGGATTTTGTGGATTTTCGGTAAATTCGCAATCCGCGAGATTCGCGAATCTCCCGCAAAATCCGCAAATCCGCGAGCAGCGGATTTTATGGCTTGCTCGCACTGTTCGCGGGAGTTCGCGGCTTCCCAGTACAACTTCGCGCCCCGCGAATAAGCGCAAAATTGCAGAAATACGATCTTAGCAAAACTGAAACTACTTACCAGGTTCAAAAGTTCAGGCTCATCATTAGTAGCCATTTCCTGTAGTGCTTCCTGAGGGGCCCCTCCAGAGTCCAGTTGCCAGTTGCAACTATTATGTGACCCTGCTCTGAACCTCAGAATAGTTACACATATGCCACAAAGGTCCTGAATTACAGCTAAGGGAGACAAGCAGGAGCCAGGCTGGAAGTTCAAATCCATTAATCAGCCCCTAATTCATTATTGTCAGTTGGGGCAGGGCAGGTGTTGTAACTAATTTTGCAACAATGAAAGCAGTTAGCAAGTGCAAAAGATCACTAATCAGGAAGCACTAAGGAAGCAGGTGCCAGCTAAAAAAATATTCTGTGACACATTAATCAGCCCCAAATTAATTCAGGTCACTTGAGGCAGGGAAGGTGTGCTTGCGTTGCCACAATAATGTACACTGACTGGACAACCAGAGGGTGCTGTGATGAAACAGAGGGTGGCATGGGTGGGCCAGAGGGTGGCATGAGTAGTCAGAGAGTGGCAGTGGTGACAGAGAGTGGCAGTGATGAAGAAGAGTGTCCCAAACAGGCTGGACACGTAGAAACAACAAATTCGCGAAACTTGCGACCCGACAGGTAAGTTCGCGTTTTGCGAAATTGTACAAAACCCTCGCAAACTGGCAGAAACTCGCGCAAACACAAAAAAATCCGCAAATTCGCAATAATTCGCGGATTTTGCGGATTGCGAGTTCGCAAATCCGCAAAATTCGCGAACGCGAGATTTGCAAAATTCGCCCATGCTTATTAGACACCATGGCACGTTGCCTGAAAGAAGATTTTGTAACGTCCAGCCTAGCTGTACAATAGAACATAATTGGGACTGACCACGTTGTAACATTAACATATCCTGTTCTATTATATCAATAGCAGATGATACAATGCTATCCAGTGAATAAATTCTGGAGGACAGAGTCGTTAACCCATTGTCCACTACAGAAAGTGATTTTTCCAAATGAATACGATCAATTTCTCGTATTTTTTCTGCAGTTTCAATTTGGGTTATTTTCCAAGCTTCATTGTAAGCTGCGTATATACCAGCGTATATGAAACGTTTTCGACGCTGTTTGCGAGGTCCCAGTAAGAAATCTCGCAAGTCAGCACCTTCTTTAAGTAAAGTCAAGTGTTGCTTAATTTCGGGTAGTGTGGATTTCTGTAGCCATTCTAGGCAAAGTTTTCCTACACTGTTTTTTGTTATAATCCCTGGATGTTGTCTCTGGGAATATCTTGGGTCTGGCCTATTCTGTTTGAACCCCTGTATTTTCTTCAGGAATCTATCTTGACAGTTAATAGTGTCTGTGGGCCAGATCAACCATTTGTTCCAATCAGGAATAGTTCTGTTTTGTTTTAAAATATAGGACACGTCTAACCCCTCATCTGTAGTGGTGTTTCTATCAGGCATAGGCTTTGGTATAGAAGGGTTGTTTAAATCTTTTATCTTGGCTATGCCAAGACAGGTTGTTTGCTGAATGGTGTCATTCAGGAACATTATTTGTTCTGGGATCATGCAGGCTCTAAATAATGATTCTAAACCTTGTACCTGCCATTCTTTTGTACCCAAGACAGTTTTTGTCTCAATGTTTGTTTTTCCAAAATTCAAAACCAAATGTTGACATTTTTTCATAAAACTTTTCAGAATAAATCAATTTAGTATTTGTCAACATGTTTTTCACTCATGTCTTAATCACAATTTTAAAATAAAACGTTTCTGGCTCAGTGATATTAAACCCTGAGAAGTATGGGAATTTCTCATAAAATGTTTTTGAACTGCCTTTTGGCGGAGTTGGACAATGTTCCCACTGATTATAACTGAAAACATTTCTAGGATTAGCAGATTTATGCAAATAATGATGCCCAAAGTGATTGAAGCAATACATTTCTTCATAATTCGATGAACCCTGTAAATAATCATGTTCTGTAAATTTTGCTGACATTTCTAAATTTGACATCATATTATTAATATTTTCAAAGTCCCAATCATCAGAGAAAGTACTAGGTGATACAAAGTCACTTAAAGAAATCTTGAATTGATGTGGATATTATAGGAGCTCAACCGGGCCATAGATCTCATAGTCAGTATTGTCCCGTGCTACACCACCAGGTATAGGAATGGCTGTGATGTTCACTGATGATAGTTCTCTTTTTTCAATGTGAGAAGAACTCTGTGGTTTAAGGACCAAGTTGATGTTCTGACTTGCTGTGTCCATTGTACTATGTTTTCGATCAATAAATCTACCCAAACTTAAAATCAAGATGAGCCAGAGCAGGAGGAAAAGTACACATAACACAATCCATAGTTCAATCCATGGTGAAATCATATATGTTTCTCTAAGTTGATGAAAGAGTTCTGTAATTTTTTCTTTGAAAGTTTTTGTTGCTGGCGTTTCTTCATGTTCACTTGGATCATCAGAAAAGTCATTGAAGTTGATAAAGTAGCCAGATGCAGTTCTGTCAATTGTTTGGATGGCATCAGGATTGTTATTAATCTTTGGATTTGCTTCTTCCTTTGTCTTATTAGAATAGTCAGAGGCTACATCGTTGTAGACAGGCGTTTCTTTACAAACTGTTGCAATTTGGGTTTCAAGAGGCACAAGTTCCGTGGCTTTATTGCATAGTCCTTTTTTATTCAATGCAGGTTTATCAAAAGTGATTAGTCTTTCAATTTGAACCTCTTGGATTGTAGCAAGGTTTGGTCTTCTGCTACTTTTTGGGAGTCCACTGGGCCTACTACTTATTATTGGTCACATGGTTGTGGTTTTACCAGGTCGATTGATACAACTCGGTTCTCCTTTTTACCAGCAAGGGGCGGTAGTACTACTGATCATGTTCCGCTGACAGCTAAGACAGGTACTGCTTTTCTGTAAGAAGGCCCAAATTCCTTCTTCACCGCGATCTTTTCTCTGACCAGATCCCCAATCTTTGGACTCCAGACAGGTCTTACTGGGACAGGTGGTTTTTCTTCAGTGGTCGTTGGCTTTAGTTTTTCGTTACTTAGACTTCTTCTTGTTTCATTTAAGCCCTGTAAAACAGCCAAATGATCTTTGATATCAAAGGTTTTTTGTTTCGCCACTGAAGTCTGACAATCCTAGTCCTGGATGATCATTCTAGTACCAAACAAAAGTTCGTACGGACTGATACCTCCTAGGGAATTTCTTGGCAGGTTATTAGGACCACGTTGGACACTTATTAGAATGTTTGACCCACCCGTCACCCGAACCTAATACCCTCGCTGTTATAGATTGCTTTATGTCACAGTTTTTTTTCTCCACTACCGCATTTCCTTTCGGATGGAATGGACTAGAGTACCGCAATGCAATGCCCATGCTGGCCATGGCCTCCTTGTAAGCCCGAGAGCTAAACGCAGGACCCTGGTCAGAATGTAGCATGCCAATTGCGTATGTTCTGATAAAGACTCGCAGATCTTTTATAACAGTTCTGGCGTCAGCCGTGCGCTGGGGGCCTCATCTAAATGAATCTCGTCTTAATAATTATGGGATCACATTCTTCCGTCTGGATGTCTGCGTATAGATAGCCTGATGCTGTCTAATAGAGGTGTCTGGGCAGTTGTCTGGTCCGGTTCACAACTGCGATCTCTGTTGCAGTTCTGACAGTTCATTGCAAAGTTATAAATTTGCAAGCTCATCCCCGGCCACGAGTATTATGATTGCAATTCTATTAGAGATTTCAAGATCTGTTGGTGCCTCAGACCCATTCCCATGTATGCTTCTTGAATCAAGTAAGCACTCCAGTTCGTGTTTGGAATTACTCTATTCCCCACTCCAGGGATTTGAGCAAAAGGAACGGAGTTTGCATCAATTATGCATGTATTTCCGAATGGATAATTTAGAGGTAACGCTGCATAGTTGCCTTTCAATGAGGCTTTTACTGCTAGCAGTGATTCACCGTCTATTAGTTTTTTCGTATGCTTTTTGTAGCTACGGAAGCCAATTGAACAGCTGCCGCCTTGGCTTTGTTAGCCAATGAATTCCCTGCAACGTGAACGCCATCACGTTGAAGACTCTGCGTATGTGTCATGTGAGGTTCTTTCTGCAAAAGAATTACTTGTTCCCATAGTTTTCTATATTTTATTGTGGCACCTATCTCATCTTTGTAACCGTTTTTAATCCAGGTCTACATGGAATTATTGTAAGATTCAATGCAGTAATGCGAATCACACACTATTATTGTGGGGAATTCCCGATTGGCATTTTCAAGTGCCATCTTTAAAGTTAGTAGTTCAGCTCGCTGAGCTGCACATTTTCTGATTGATTCAGTTTTAGTGACCATTGGTCTGAATTTACCTACGCGCCAGCGACCTTTAACAATCGTGCAAGCTGCATTGTAAATTTGTTTTTCCACAACGTAGTGTTGTGCACATCTGTCCGTGTAGATTACACAGGTGTACTGTTCGAGAGGCAGAATTTCGATTGACAGAGGACATTCATGTTCGTATTCCAGATCTTCTAGTTTTTTCATTTTTGGATCAAATGCGTGTTTCACTTCTTCGGTAGCAAGAGAATTTTCCCATTGTATCCATTTTGGATCTAATGCCACAGCATTCGGAATGCGTGGTCTTGTTACTGCCTCCAGGAATGATACTTCTGTTAAAACAGATATGCTTCTTCCTTGAACTAGGGATTTCTCTTTTGCTACAGCAGTTTGAACCGCAGTAAGAATTTTTTCAGTAGACTGAATTTCACTTCAGCTTGTGTGTACAAGTGTAATTCGTAAGCTATTGGTACTGTTTCTCCTGTACTGTCAGGTATGTGAATCCGCATCTTCCTGGGATGACTCAGATTACAAGGTTGCATTCGTTTGCAGGTGTTTGCAGTTTTGTTTTAGTTAACATGTCTGTTTGTAATGATCGGAAAATTTCTGTGTGTTTCTGAGTCCAATTAATTGGTTTGAAGTCAGGTTTTATTAATTCGTAGAGAGGTTTAACCCTCTCTGCATAATTTAGAATGTATGTTCTTCCGAAATTCAGGAAACCAAGAATTGATTGTAAGTTCTTCAGCGTTTTTGGAGCTTGCAGTACTGCACACTTTTCTAAGAAGTTGTCTGCTAGGCTTTTCCCTTCACTTGATAACTCATATCCTAAAAACAGGACTGTTAGTTGGGCAATTTGTGACTTTTTAAAGATGAATTTGTACCCTTCAGAGGCGAACCCAAGTATGATGGTGTTCACTCTTTTCAAGTGTGTCTCCAGGTCATCGTCTGTAAGATAGATATCATCGACATAAGATAATGCCTCATCATCATACATTTGTAGTAACTCTGTTACCCTGGCTGAAAATAATCCTGGGCTATACTTGAATCCCTGTGGGAGACGACAACATTGTTTTTGGGTCCCCATACTGGAGAAAGCGGTCAAATACCTACTTTCTGGTGCTATGTTTTGACAGAAGAAACCATTTGAAATATTTAATGTTGTTTTATATTTTTTGCACACGTTGTTATTCATTAGTGCTGCACTGTGTGAGTTTTGTATTGCAAAGGTTTTACAGCAGGAGTTTAGGTGTCTGTAGTCCAAAACTAGACTATATGAGTCGTCTGGCTTGGAGACCGGAAACAAAAATTGTTCATTTGTGAGGTGCATGTTTCAATCACCCCCTGATATTCAAGTTGATCTAAGATCTCTCTGACTTGTTTTTTAGCTTCTTGCTTAACAGGATACTGCCTTTGTGCAGTAGGTTGATTTTTTAACTGGATTTTATGGTGAGGAGAATCCTCATCCCATCCTACATGATTTTTAAATAATGCAGGGGCTTAGGCCACTGCCCATTTTCTAGCAAATGTGTATTTTTTATGAATTGGAATGTGATTTGAGAAGGCAGGCATAATCATTTCTTCGCCATGTGGGCACTCCCTGACAAACTCTGGTGGCCAGTCTCTCTCAGCTAACAGGATATCATAGCCTTTAGCTAAGTTATCCCAAAAGAGACCTATTATTCTCCTACTTTTGTCCCCTTCTATATGCAATGTTATTTCATATAATTTATGGGGTATGCTAACTCTGGTGTCTGCAGTTTCCACTTGAATGTATTCATTCGTGTCCACTGTCTCCAGAAGATTCATCAGGATCTTGCGAGCTATGGTCACTTCTGCTGCGCTGTATAGCATTGTCTGGGCACACTCTCCGTTTTTCAGTTGTGTCCTCAGAACCCTCAGCATGTTTTATTTTAATGCTGGCTACCTTCTTTTTGGGAAATTGTCATTTTTTACTTTGATGAGCAGGTTCCTTGTCTTTGGACTTGACGTGCTCTTCTTTGTGTTCTGACCGTCCTCTTCTTTCCGATTTCTCTGAGGAATTCTGAAAAGATCGAGAGGGACGTGTATCAATATCTTGATATCTGTCAGGTTTTCTCAAATTATGCCTATTTCTAAGGTTGTATCTTTTTTCAGTGGGCTCCCTTTGGGGAGACTTGCCTCCTCTTTCTGGAGATCTATCTCTTCGTTGAGGAGACCTTCCTCTGGACTGAAACTGTTTTTCTCTGGGAGTCATTTGTTTATTACCCTCCCACTTCTTCTTTTGAGAATAGAGATTATTTTTAATGAAAGTCTTTTCAGGATTTTCAGTTAGATATGGTTTTATTGGTTTCCCACCCAAACTATCTCTACCTAGTTCTTCATAGGATTTTTCAATTATTCTGGCAAGTTCAAAAGATTGGTCTGCTATATCTGTTTCTTTCAATTTTTGGCGGGTCGCCACAGATGCTGCTTCTCCTTTTATGTTGGCTAGTAATATAGCCTAGACCTGCTTAAAGTCTTTCAGTAATTTCATACCTAGAGTTAAAGCAGGTTCTGGACCGTATTCATTTTGAATCTGTCTTAGTATGTCTGGTATAACTGCCATAGACGGAATACCATGTGTTTTTGAGTATATCGAAGCAAAGACTGTGCCCCAAGTGTCACAATCCTCCACATGTGGTGCGATCCCCATTGGAAGACAGATAGTCGGAATTCTGTGTTTGTCATTAGGTGTGTTATCAGGAAATACTGCCTCTATTTGAGTGATT
This sequence comes from Lissotriton vulgaris, assembly GCF_964263255.1. Classification (NCBI taxonomy): domain Eukaryota; kingdom Metazoa; phylum Chordata; class Amphibia; order Caudata; family Salamandridae; genus Lissotriton; species Lissotriton vulgaris. Next base: position 453,545,544 of record NC_141696.1, on the reverse strand, counting down.
TTTTGAGCTAACCAGAATGGAATTTGTTCCCGTTTTGCGGGTAATTTACCAATGACTGATTGTATAGTCTGTGTTGTAATTTTATTTGTGTTCCCCTGATGAGGGGTTTGCTGTGGAATTCTAATTGCTGGTTTGACTGTTGAAGTCCGCATGACATATTGGACCAATTGTCTATGTATTTTAATTAGTTGTTTTAGTTGAACTAAAAGTTCTCGGTCTGACATTTTTTCGATGTCTGGATGCGGTGTATAGCTGGCTAGAACCGGCCATGTGGCTCCTGGTCTACCTTGTGGACCAAGCCTGGTAATGTGATTTTGATGTTTTAGGGTGCCATTAAACCAGAGCTGGTGCTCTTGGTATGTTAGTGAAATTTCAACGTCCTCGAAAGGGGCGTATTCCTATGGAGATTCCTCTATTTTGTAGTAGTGGAACTCCCGTGCCACAGCATATGGTGCTGGAAAATGTATCCAGGAATAGAATACCTCCGTCTGCCGATATTCATGGGCCTCTACCACAAATATGACCGTACCACCTCTTGATGTTACTCCATTTTTTATAAGTTTCATAGCTATTGTTTTCCTTATATTGACCGGGATGATTATAGCATCCGGTTCATTTTCATTAAACCCTGTAATGTCTGAATCTGGTTGATTCGCATCTACTGCAGCTCCACCGGTTTCGTTGTTGTCGCTGTTAGTTGACATTGTTTAATGAAAGTTTGCAGAGCAAGTTTCAAGGAAACAAAGATTAGGTGCACAATATTTTGGAACACTGTATCCTTCAACGTTGACTAAACAAAAAACAAATACATAGGAATCTCTTCCTACTAAGTTTTGGCGGATATTAACCTTTTACCCACTTCGGACGTCTATTGGAGTTTTTACGGGAAAAGGGGTCTGTGTGAAAAGCGCGACTGAGTTACTCTAGTATCTTGCCTTAGATTATCGCCTTACCAAACGTTGGGCGCCATGTAGTGTAGTTCCTATATTCCCAATAGGCTCTGCGCATTGGAATAACATAAACGGTTGTTTAGACGTAGGACTGAGGTCGTCTAGATCTCTACTGAATATGTTAGACTTAATTAGGTATGCTAGCTAGCTCAGAGGTCACTAGAAACTTTCTCGGGGGAACAGGAAGGAGTTAACTTTCCTGAATATACAACAAGGGATTAGTTTCTGACACCCGCATAAACATGACAACTTTGCTCCCCCTAGAATAAGGAGTATATCTCCAGAGTCATGTGAAAACAATAGACAGCTATTTCACTCAGTCAATCGTGCATGCTCAGTTTCACCAGGAGTGCAGAGAAATAGGGAGACGGGCGTTTTCAATAAAAGTGGTTATTTATTGAGCAGACTTCTTTCTCATGCAAGAGAAATGAATTGCCACAATTGCAATACTTATCATGAAGTAAAGTGCGTACAGTAAAAGGAGTATTATGAAATAATACTGTAAAAGCATTTTTATGGTTTCTGAGCCATAAGATACTGAAAATGGATAAAATATATACATACTTAAAATCATTGACTAAACGTGCTCAACTGGTGCTTCTAAGATATGCCTACCCCGGTGTACTTAACCTAAGCCTAGCACGTGGGAAGGAGTAAGTGAGCTGCAGTTTAAGTTAAGTTAGTTTTTGCCAAGAATCTGAATCAAGAATTCTCTGAGGATCTAATCAGCTCCGTACCTTGGTTATAGAATGAAGGAGGTCTTGTATCTCTTTCTCAGGACTCGATCTCCCAGCAACCCGCAAGGGTGCCTGGAAACACTGGAGCTGAATTTTCTCAGCATGAGAAAAGACAGCGTATCTCTCAGTGCGTCAATGGGAGGGTCGGCTTCCTTCGGCACTCGCATCAGCTGGGCTGGGAATAAGTAGATAGCCGATCTGCTCCAAACCACCGTGTGTTTGCTTGAGGCAGATGCTGGTATATTTATACCTGGAAGGAGCCGAGTTTGACGTAAGGTTGGACATAAGACGTCACTAAGAACTGGCAGTTCTTTCAGGACTCTCAGGAGTTCTAGGACAAATCAAAACATAAGCAGGGGGAATTCTGGGCTGCTGGACGCTTGGTTTGTTTAAGAACGCATTGTACTTTCTAGGAGTCTATGGGAGTAGCCTTGTTGTATTTGGACTGCTTTGGCTATGACTAAATATGGATATGATTCTTATGCCTTCATAAGGATATGATTTATTATAACCACATAAGGGCATGAATCGGGAATATCTAATTAGGGTCCTAGATCCGATTTGAACACCATATCCAACTCAGTCTTGACCCTGCGCCCAATGGGAACAGTCCATCTGAACTGCCAGACCAGGAATTCCCTGGACTGGAAATAAGCATCCTAGACCGGTTTCGGGGTTTCCCCCTCTTCAGCCAGGATAGCTTAATTCCAGTAGCATGGAGAGCACGGGACTCACGTCTGAGCATACCCGGGGTGACAAATGCAAAAAGAACTATCGATGGACAGAATGCAGAAAATTGTCATACATTCACCCCAGTACAGAGATCTGGGCCTAAATCCATCATTTATTTGCTCACTAGGCCTTTCCAGTTTGGACCCAGCCATGTAATGTTATATGCCCATGAATTAACCATTCTGTGGATGGTGACTTTGCCACAGTGAAAGGTAACTGGTCCAGTTTTTCAAAATGCAGCATTGTATATTTTCCTCCCTTTTGTGCTATTGTTATCTGTTTTTTAATAAGATTGTATGCAGAGAGCAAGGACATACTGTTGATAAATCGCCAAGGCAATTAACCAGCTTGCAATGATGCAGCGTCCAGCTTAATAACATAATAGAATGTAGCTGAGACTGTCTGTGCTGTAGTATGAACAGATCCTGGTCTAGTATATCTATAGCAGAAGATACAATGCTGCCCAGTGAATAAATCCTGGGGCCTCATTTATGAGGCCGTGCGTCACTTTTACGCCGCTGGTGCATCACTTTTTGTGACGCACCAGTGGCGTAAAAAATGCTCCTTGTTGCGCCATATTTACAAAGTGACGCATCTAGGTAGATGCGTCACTTTGTAAACCCCTGTGCCACATTATACCTGCGTGGATTCCGCTAAGACGTGAGTGTGGACGCGGGACATTTGATCATCCAGTAAAGGAGGACTGGCAAGGCTAAAAGAAAATATACCACGGGTTTTTGGCTTTGACTCGCGTAACAGAAGAATATAAGGAGTTACGGCTTGTACCTACCCTGAATGGAAATTTAGGTGCATTATTGCCGTACCGCGTACCGGGTCAATATTATTAAAGATTTTATCCTTCAGCTATAGTGCTGGACGTGCTATTGAATATGAAATTTGGACTATGCTTCAGCAACTTTTTAAAGTAGAATATTACACTTACTAAAAGGATATTTCGCTGGCCGAATATCTCAAGCAAAGGATAAGGAGGAAGTATACCCCTTATGATGCACTGAAATATTTGTTTTATGCCCGAGAAATATTGGGAAACAGGTATACATATATCCTGATGAAGGCGGTCATATTTTGTTCATACCGCCAAAACGCGTCGATGCTCAAGGAGTGAATGTGGATTAATAAATCAAGGAAAATTCAAAATAATAGTGTTATTTGAATTTATGTTTAAATACAGTGAGCGACCCAATATATCCTTGGGGGCTTGGGTAAAAAATAATAGGATGGGTAAATTTGCCTCCAAGGGAGTTTACTGGAAAAATGGATTTAGATAATTTTAAAAAATGAATTGGTTTCAGGTAAATTAATCGTCCTGAAACTCACTCAGGACGATTAATTTACCTGAAACCAATTCATTTTTTTAAATTATCTAAATCCATTTTTCCAGTAAACTTATTTGAATTTAGTCCTTTTTCCTGTAGCTCCTTTTTTATTGGAATGTTTTTTATTTATTATTGTTCCGTCCTGTGTATGTTTCCCAATTTTTAATCAATATAATGTATGTTAATAAATTCTAATGAGATTTATTTTATTATAGTGTTTTCACGTGTTTGAATTTTCCATTTTTATCATTGCTTCCTTGTTACGCTTATGTATTAGTGAGTCTATTGTTTGTAAGTACCTTTGTATTGGTGTTAACCTGCCCAAAGGGAATTTATTTTCTGACTTGTGTCAATTGTGGAACCCTATCCCTTTGGTTTTGGGGTCCCTCTCTCTTTTATTAGAGGCCACATTATACCTGCGCCAGGTATAATGTATTAATGGGGGGCGTATTGACGCAAGAAAGGGTCGTAGAAATGATGCAGTGAAATCTATGAGATTTCACTGCGCCACTTCTAGGACACAAATGCATCAATTTCTTACACCTGCCTCATAGCAGGCGTAAGACTGACGCAGGCCCTTTCACATGGGGCTTGCCCCATGTGAAAGGATACATTGCTGGAGTTGCGTCACTTTTCTGACACACTCCAGCAATGCGTCACTTTTGCGCCACACAGATATGTCAGAAATACTGACGTATCTGTAACTCCTTGCGCAATGATGCGTCATACTGTAAATATGATGCATCATTGGTGTTGCAAGGAGGGCGCAGTGAAAAGTGACGCATCGCTGTTTTCACGCAGAGATGCGTCACTTTTCATGAATGAGGCCCCAGGAATCTAATTTAGTCACGCCATTATCAACCCTAGGTCATTCTTTTCTAGGATAAGTCTATCAATTTCCTGTAGTCGCTCCGCTGCTTCTTGTTGAGAGATCTTCCAGATTTCATTATAAACAGCGTAGAAGAAACATTTCAGATGTGGCTTTCGGGGGCCTAATAAAAAGTCCCTTAGATCCATGTCTCTGATAGTAAGGATAAGTGTTGTTTTACCTGTGATACTGTTGAGGTTTTTAGCCATTCAAGGCATAACTTCTCAACACTGTATGATGTCACCACCCCCGGAGGTTCTCTTTGTACATAGCTTTGTTCTGGTCTATGGACACTAAACCATTCAGTGGTACGCCTGAATTTTGTTTGTCACCGATTCGTGTCTGTGGGCCAAACTAACCATCCCTACCAATTGGGGTCTGATGAATTACAATGTTTGATGTCATCTGTTGTATTCCCTCCACTTTATGTAAAGCATTGCCACCCCTCAAAGTGCGATTTTGTGGGAATCTGTGGTGTGTTCAAGTCTTTGTTCTTGGCTCTTCCAAGGTAGGAAGTCTGTTGCACAGTGTAATTCAGAAATATTATCTGCTGTGGAATGAGGCACACTCAAAATACTGCTTCTGTTCCCTGAACCTGCTATTCCTTCGAACCCCTGACTGATTTTATGTCAATAATGTCCTTCCATTAGTTGAAACCCCGTTCAGACAGTTGGGAAATAAAGGATGCAGAATAAATCTGTTTGGTGTTTCTTACCATATGTCTCCATTCAGTTGTACGTTATAGTAATAGGAGGTCAGGTCAGAAGTGTTGAACCCTGAAAAATACGTTCTCAAACTACTTTTCGATGGTGTTGGGCAATGTTCCCATTGGTGGTATGTAAAGATAGTACGTGGGATACTGGGTTTGTGTAAAAAGTGATGACCATAATGTTGGTAACAGTACATTGTCTCATAATCAGGTATGTCCTCTAACATTTCAATGCTGGGGGATGCAACAGATTATTTACAGTTTCAAAGTCCCAAGCGTCAGAAAATGTACTGGAGGCAATGATATAATTTAGAAAAATGTTGAATACATGAGGTATTTTCAAAGGTTCATTGGGACCAAATACATCATATGAAACTCTGTCCCAAACTATACCATCAGGAATTGGAACAGCTGTAATATTCATGAAAGACAGGTCTCTTTGTTCATGATGAGTCACTAGGTCAAATCAGAATAGACAAATCAGTATTCCAGTTATTATCCAGAGTTGTAGCCTTGGTAAAACTTGATAAGTTATTTTCAGAAAAATGTAGAAGTCATGAAATTGTTGTTTATGGGCAACTTGAGCTGGCGTTGTTTCAGGTTCACTGGGATCCAGAGAGAAGGTATCAAAATCAATGAAGTAGCCAGATGCAGTTCGATCTATGTTTAGTAACGCAACAGGTTTTTTTGAACTGGCAAACGCCTCTTTTATGGTTTAAATCTTGTATTATTTTCATCAGAACAGAAAAAACAAAGAGACCACAGTTGCCAATTGGTATATCAGTACTGAGCCACATACAGGGAGCTTTTATCATTTGGAATGCAAAAGAAATACAAGCGTCGTCCCTGGAACAGGGCCCCTGTCGGGGGAAGCTTGGGTCTCGATTTCCGCCCCCCTCCCACTCCCTCCCTCATCCCCTCCTTGTCCCGTAAGGCAAAGCCATAAAAAGGAAAAAAGAAAAACCAAGTGCAGGAAGATAGTCCTCCGTTACGGGTATGGGGACGTATGTTAAACCCTGGGTATGGACTCCCGCCTCCGCGGCCGGGCTTCTACTTCCTCAATTGGGGTGTCTGCTAGTCGCAGTAAGCGCAAGTAATGGGGGCAACTTAGTTCCCTGAATTCGCCAGTAAGCAGGGTCAGGAATGGCCGCCAAAGAGCAGCAAACTCTTGGCTCTGTCCCGTCTTTGCTAGAGATAACTTTTCCATCCCCAATATCGTCCAGAGTCTGTGTAGCCAGCCAGTGTGTGGGGGCGGTTGAGCGGACGGCTAGTGTGCCACAATGTTCTGTACAGCTGCCCCAAATGCTATTGCTATGAGTCGCCCTCTCCTGGACTTCAATGGGTACATTAGCGTGTTAGGGAGACGGAGCAAGACATAAGCTGGGAATCTGGGAAGTTGAGTGTCTAGGTGGGAGTCTATCTCGTCTAGAATGGATTTCCAGTAGGGTTGCAAGTAGTCGCAGCTCCATAGTAGGTGCTCCAATGTGCCCTGTTCTCCACAGCCCCTCCAGCACCGGTCACTAACCCGGGGGTCCCCTTGGTGTAGACGTTCTGGTGTATGATACCAATAGGTGGCTACCTTAGTCAGAGTTTCTGTGAGGCCTGTGTGGTAAGCTGAGTGTCTGGCCCTGTGGTATATGCCCCCCCACTCCTTGTGTGTGAGCTGCCTTCCCAAGTCTCTCTCCCACAGACCCTCCCTGCGTTGTGTGTGAATTTGTTGGTGAGGAGTTGTTGGTATAAGTCTGATATCAGTTTCTTATCTGAGGAGAGCGTCAGGAGCCACTTCTCGTATGCGGTGAGGAAGCATTGTGCACCAGGTCTGACCATGGGTTGTAAGGCCCAATGCCGTACCTGTAGGTAGGGCAGTTGATCCTCTTCCGTAATGCCATAATCCTCTTTTACTTTCTGGAAGGGTAGGATCCCATTTAAATCAAACATGTGTCCCAGTCCCCTGCAGGGAGTGTGTCTCCAAACCGTGAATGCCCTGGGGTCCAGGCCCGGGGTAAAGTCGGGGTTATCAAAGAGCGGGGTCATCGGTGAGGGGAATGAGGTCAGTTCATGCTGGACCGCCACCTTGTCCCACACCTCCAGGACTGTGCTCGTGATGTGGGACGTATAGAGGTTAGGTGGTCTATGCCCCCTATGCAGAAACGGGATGCCCTGAAGAGGCTTAGCTGCCACCGCCTGGTCTTGAAAGAGCCAGGTTTTGCCTGACTCTAGCTGATGCCATTCAACCAAGGTGCGGAGCTTTGTTGCTTGGAAAAACAGAGTGAGATTAGGAACCCCCACACCTCCGTGTTCAGGGGGAAGTGCTGCGATCGTTGGCTTAAATCGTGGACAGCGGCCGTTCCATATGAAATGTGCCAGATCTGCCTGTGCTCGTTAAAGCCAGCCCATTGGGGGGCGCAGCGGGAGTGTCTGGAAATCATACAGAAACTGTGGCAACAGGGTCATTTTGACGGCCGCTATCCGACCCAACCAGGAAAGTGAATGCCGCTTCCACCTCCTGAGTTCGTCGTTGAAACGGGAGCGGAGACTGGTGTAGTTCGCCTCTGTGGTGGCTTGCAGGGTTGATATCAAGAGGACTCCCAGATACGGGATCGTGGAGTCGGACCATTTCAGGTCAAATTCTCCTTTGGCGTCGGCGAGCACTTCTGCAGATAGGGATATGTTTAAGGCCTCTGATTTCTAAATGTTGACTTTAAAACCTGATGCCGCTCCGAAGGCATGGAGCTCGATAAAAAGGGCCCTAAGGGATTGCATCGGTTCGGTCAGAGAAAGCAGGACGTCATGAAGGATATAGGCTAATCCTGTGTATGTCCCCGCCAAATTTGATCCCTTTGATGAAGTCATGTTGCCTGATCCGCTGCGCCAGCGGCTCCATATAAAGCTCAAATAGGATCAGGGAAAGGGGGTACCCTTGTCTGGTGCCTCTGCCTATCGGGAATCTCGGAGATGTGTGGCCGTTGACTCGAACCGTAGCGTTAGGTTGGCGGTAGCAGTTGAATATGCGGTTACAGAGTGTCTCTCCTAGACCAAATCGCCGCAGTACTAGCTCTAGATAGGGCCAATGTACCCTATCGAAGGAATTTTCTTCATCGATCGTGAGCAGCATGCAGTCCGGCCGTGCCCGAGATCCTGCCTCTATGAGATGAAGGACTCATTTGGGGTTGTCACTGGTCTGACGCTGGGGAATAAAGCCCGCCTGGTCAGGCTCCACTAGTTGCTGCATATATGGTGCCAGTCTATTTGCGAGAATGCCCGTGTAGAGCTTAAGGTCAATATTCAGGAGGGAAATCGGCCTATAAGAGCTACATCGGGTAGGGTCACAGCCTGGTTTGGGTATGACTGATATCGCCGCCTCCAACAAATCCTCCGGGATCGCCCCTGCTTGATCAAAGGTGTTGAAGAGGTCCCGCAGAATCGAGGCCACCTGATTGCAGAGTGTCTTATATAAGGCCGCTGAGTAGCCGTCAGGGCCCGGTGATTTCCCTAGTTTGAGGCGGGATATCGCTGATATCACCTCCTCCAGTCCGATAGGCCGATCCAGGAGCTCCGCCTGTGCCTCGTTCAACGATGGGAGAGACATGAGGTAATTGAAATTTTTATGGTCAAATGTGTCCCCTAATGTGTACCCCAACGGCTCCATGTACAAGTTTTAAGTACATGTAATTTCCCTCCACAACCGAATCTGAAGACGCAAATACATTTGCGTCCAACGTTAACATGTCCTCTATCAAATGCACCATGGATGGATCGATAATTCAGTTCCTAAGTATGCCGTGCCACCGTCCTTACATGGTGCACTTTCACGTTTTTCCTGGCTCTGCCGAGCTAGGCCCTGATTTCTGCCTTCGAGCCACTTCTGTCTCTGCCTCTGAAAGCTGCAGCATGGAGATGCATCCCTGACCTCTGCCTTACTTCCTGCCAAGCGAAGCGGTGCCTGGCCTGCCACAACAGTATTTTGCCTTCAAGTTATCTGTCCAGCCTCCTCGAAAACACATTCCTGTCTAGTGATTTAGGTAAACATATCCCCGGCTGCAGAGCAAAGAGCAAGTCTTCCTGTCTCCGTGCAAGTAATTTACAGTTCCCGTTCCCATGGCCCCGCACGTAGACACGCAGACACCTATGCACGCACTAGCATTCAGTGTAGTATAGCCTCTGCCCGAGAAACCTTTTACTCCAGATAAAACATCCTCCAAACATGAGATACCAGATATGTTATAGGTCCAGGTCGTACTGACATCCCAGACTTCTGTCTCCTTTACTAGTGTTAAAGTTCTCCCCAGTTACACGTCTATGTCGCGTCATGCTAGTTGCGCGCGCATCCGCACTTCCTGCTGACTTTGCAGAATTCTCTATGCATCCACCCACTTATGACACTTTTCTGTGACGTTTCTAGTACACGCCTCTGTGCACACCCTTGTACACGCCTTTTCTGCTACGCACATGTGTTCTTATCATATACATTTCACTTGTCACGCCTACTGTATTCACTGCCATTGTGTCATTTTACTATGGATCTATGACAGAATATCGACTACAAAAATATCGACCTACAAGAATATCGAGTCAACAATATCGACGGCAAAAATATCGACATCCTATCTACAACATGGTAAGTACAAAAATATCGAAAAAATAATATCGTTGTAAAAAATATCGATGTTAAAAATATCGATTTTTTTTTAATATATATAAATGTAAAAGTAAGTATATAACACTAATAAATAAAATATACATATTTAAAAGTATCTAATAATGTTTAAAATTAATAAATAAAAATATATACAGTAAAGATATAATATATATGTACTGAACAATAAGTATTAATAATTAATTAATTTACTAAAAATACCCAAGAACTGAAAACTGACCCTGAACCCTAAAAATACCCCTTTACCCAAGAACTGAAAACTGACCCTGAACCCTAAAAATACCCCTTTACCCAAAAACTGAAAACTGACCCTGAACCCTAAAAATACCCCTTTACCCATGAACTGAAAACTGACCCTGAACCCTAAAAATACCCCTTTCCCCATGAACTGAAAACTGACCCTGAACCCTAAAAATACCCCTTTACCCATGAACTGAAAACTGACCCTGAACCCTAAAAATACCCCTTTACCCATGAACTGAAAACTAACCCTGAACCCTAAAAATACCCCTTTACCCAAAAACTGAAAACTGACCCTGAACCCTAAAAATACCCCTTTACCCATGAACTGAAAACTGACCCTGAACCCTAAAAATACCCCTTTACCCAAAAACTGAAAACTGACCCTGAACCCTAAAAATACCCCCTTACCCAAGAACTGAAAACTGACCCTGAACCCTAAAAATACCCCTTTACCCAAGAACTGAAAACTGACCCTGAACCCTAAAAATACCCCTTTACCCAAAAACTGAAAACTGACCCTGAACCCTAAAAATACCCCTTTACCCATGAACTGAAAACTGACCCTGAACCCTAAAAATACCCCTTTACCCATGAACTGAAAACTGACCCTGAACACTAAAAATACCCATTTACCCATGAACTGAAAACTGACCCTGAACCCTAAAAATACCCCTTTACCCAAAAACAGAAAACTGACCCTGAACCCTAAAAATACCCCTTTACCCATGAACTGAAAACTGACCCTGAACACTAAAAATACCCCTTTACCCAAAAACAGAAAACTGACCCTGAACCCTAAAAATACCCCTTTACCCAAAAACCCAAAAATGACCCTGAACCCTAAAAATACTCCTTAACCCAAAGGTAAATAATATTATTTAATTAGCAATCAATAATTAATTAACAATAACAATAAAATAAATATATCAGCACGTAAGCTGTAATTAATATAATTTAATAATTAATATCATTTTCCCCAATTAATTAATTAACAGTAACTAAAAATTATATATATAAATAAATTACTCTAATAATGTAATTAACTAACTAATATTATTTAATTACCAATTAATTACTAATTTAAAATATGTACCAAATTATATTAATTAATTAACTAATTAATATTAATTATTTGCCAATTAATTAGTTATAAATATTTAAAAACATATATTAATTAATTAATTATTATTAAATTACTCCCCACCCTATTCCCCTATAAACCCACATCCCGCTACAGAAAATATATATCAATTAATCAATTAAATATTTCCCAATTAATCAATATTAATTAGCAAATAATTATAATTAATTAATTAATCCTACTAATTATTAATCAACTTACCATAATTAAATTACTTCCCACCCTATTCCCCTATAAACCCACAACCCGCTCCGGTACTAAAACATCAAATTTCCTTATAAATTTCTATATTATTATAGAAAATGTATACACATATAATAGTAATTATTTTAAATACTTAAATTAAACATATAACACATACATAATAAAAAACTATAAAATAATACAAATATCGATATTAGTGTCATTGAAATTATTAACATCGATATATATGCTATCGATATTACTAACTTCGATATTACTTACATCGATATTAAGTATTTCGATATTACTTACCTTGGGTCGATATTCTGTCCTACGATATTCTTGCCTTCGATATTATGCTCCTTCGATATTACAGACTCGATATTATGGTAAGTCGATATTTCCAACTCGATATTTTGACTGTCTACCTTTTACTATATATGTCATGTACTGTTAATAAATCGTTGACATCTTTCTGCCATCATTGCATACCCGACCCCTTGTATTGATGGAATTGATTTCCATGACTCGAATCATCATTTTTGATTAAAGCCCTTATGACTCAGACACCACGGCCTCTGCCTCTCATTTGATTGAGCTATTCTTTACTTGTCTGAAATTATATGGCAAACTCGTATACGGTAAAATATTTACCACAGACACACCGTCCAGGTATCCCTTGCTCGCTAGCATATCGGTTGCATCTGCCGTGTATAGGTCGGTATAGAAGTCACTGAATGTCTCAGCAATGGCCGCATCATCCGTGATCTGCTCGCCCTGATCTGTCCTAAGCGCGCGGATACCCTGCCTTTGGCGCTGCTCTCGTAGCTTGCTCGCTAGTAATTTCCCACATCTGTCCCCTCCGGTGTAGTAAGCATGCCAAAGACGTAGTGCAGCGTATTCTGCCACATCCTGGTCTAGGGCCGCCAACAGCTTCCTCTCTACGCAGAGTTGGCGCCACGCTCGCGCCGCCCCTGTACGTTGATGCATCTGCTCCAGCTCCTTAACCCGCTGGGCTATTTCAGCCTGTTTCTGAGCCCGTTCCTTATTGCTGGCCGCTGCTATGGAGAAACATTCTCCCCTAAGAACTGATTTAAGCGCAGCCCATTGAGTGGCTTTGGTAGTGTCGTCATTAGCGTTATGAGCGAGGAATTGAGAGATGGCGGACTCTATCTGTTTAACGTTAATAGTACTTTGGAGCAGATTGTCCCGAAGGCGCCAGTGCCGTTGCGGGCCGGCCGTGCTCGGGAAGAGAAAGGATGCCAGCATCGGGGAATGGTCGGATAGTGAGGTCGGTAGGATGTCGACATCTTGTGCGCGGAGGACCAGCTGTGGGGAGCATAAAAAGTAATCAAGTCTCGCGTATGTCTTGTGAGCTGCCGAGTAGTAAGTGTATGCCGTGGTTTGAGGGTGAAGGTGTCTCCATAAATCTGTCAAACCCAGGTCAGCCAGGTGTGTGCAAGCTGCCTCCGAGAGTGCCCCTACTTGCCTGTATCGCTGGTTAGAGTGGTCAGCTGTGTTGTGGAACACTATGTTGAGGTCTCTGCCTAGGAGCAGGTGTGGCTGACTCTAGTGCTGCGTGAAGAAATTTCTCCTGGCCCTCATTAGGTGCGTATATGGAACCTATTAGGAATGCGTGTCCCCCCATCATAAAGCGGTGTACTAGCAGCCTGCCCTTGAGCTCTGCTTCTTTCTGTAGGGCCTGACCGGGAAAGGATCTGGACACCAATATTGCTACCCCTGCCACTTTCTTAGCTGCTCAGGAGAAAAACTGCAAGGGGAAGGCTCGAGATTTAAGGCGGTGATGGTCCTTTGGCAGCAGATGCTCTCCTGTAGAAGGCATATATCAGCTGCAGTATGTTCCAGGAGGGAGAGTATCGCTTGGCGCATAATAGGCTTATTGAGCCCTCTTACATTGAGGGAAAGAATAGTCAGTGGGCGGGACAGTCTAACTGGTTAGAGTGGCCTGTGCCAAGTAGCGCGTCCCGCCGAACAGGACTTGGAACTGCAAAATAAAATGGCCTTGGACACCCCCACCCCACAACACCCCTGGATTCCACCCTAACCCCAACTTCCCAATGCTGCTCCCTCCAATAGCTAGAGAGAACCCCCCCAACCTCTCCCCAACTGCCCGCTCCGCCCTCTCCCCCCAACCTCAACTTGTTAGTCCCAAATTTGAGTCATAGTCCCAGGCCTATCCAGAGTCAAACAGGCCTGTAGAGTCAGTAAATGATGGTTCAATTTAGAGGAGCGCGGCAACATTAGCTCCCATGGCTCCCAGGTCCCTCCCCCACTTCTGTGAATTTGATGCATTAAATCAACCCCCAAACCTCATTCCGTCAGTCCGGGCTCGTCGTGTCCTTGACCACCTCCTGGATCGCAGCAGCCTGCTCCTGGGCTACTGTTTCAGGGTCTGGTTTGAGGCCTTTCTTAGGGTGGCTTCATCTCTTTACTTGCTGCCATCCATCAGCTTGCGATGAGGAGGGACCCCAGCTTCGCCGCCTCTGCGACAGTCCCCCAGGTGGCTCCTCCTACTCAGCGTCGAGGCCAAGCAGTGTGCAGGTGTCACAGAAGGATCTCATCTGGTGTAGGGCACCCTGCCACTTGAAGATTATTCGAAAAGGATGGCCCCATGAATATGGTATCCCTTTCTCTTGGATAAAGGTCGTGACAGTTCGGAAAGATTTCCGTTTCTGTAGTGTGATTGCTGAGAGGCCCTGAAATAAGGCCACCGAGTGGCCTCGGAAGGTGAGATGCTGCCTCTGGCGCGCCTCCCTCAGGATACGCTCTTTCCGCGGGAAATCGGGGAGGAAGGCCAGAACGTCTGGTGGAGGGGCAGGGGCCCGTCTGCTCGGACCCACTCTGTGTGCCCGGCCAATACGGACCTCGAAGTCGGCTGGTTCCCCAAGGATCTCCCTGAAGAGCTCTTGTAGGTAGCACGTCACGCTGTTCCCCTCGGCTTTTAATGGAATTACCCGCACACGGATGTTGTTCCTCCGGGAACGGTTTTCGAGGTCCTCCGCGTGCGCCTGAAGGTCTACCTGTTGTTCTCGGAGCTGGAGAACCTCTTGCCGCAAGAATTCAACTTCTTCGCTGTGAGCTTTGTCTGTGGACTCCACTGCCTCCACCCGTTCACCCAGGCTGCCCACATCTCTGCGCAATTCTCGTTGTTCCCCGGCCAGATCCTGTTTCAAGGCCGTAAAGTCATCCCGCAGGGTGTTGAATAGGGTTTCCAGGAACGCCTTTGTGATTGGGGCGCTCTCGTCATCCTGCGGTGCAGCGGTGGCCTGGGTGGTAGGCGATGGGGGCGTGCGGGCCTTATCTCCTTTCGTGGCGGTCTTGGCTAGCATGACCTGTATTGTGTAGCCTGCCCTGCGACTTGCGTTTGCCATAACCCCAGTCCCCGGGGTGGATCAGGAGGGCTCCAAAGGCAGAGCGTTTCCCAGAGTCTCAGTGAGTGAAGCTGGGTGCAAGTGGGTGCAGAGGTGACGCCTTGGGGGGACTACGTCAGCCAGTTGAAGATGGTGCTGTGCAGCGGGGTAGGGGCCGAGGTATCTTCCACTCACCGCCCAGTCCGGTGTTCCTTGGGTTGCTGCACGCAGCTGCAGGCAATGGGGGCTGGTGGGGTTGTTCTATCGGTGCTTGTGTGTCCCCCTCTCCTATGGTGTAGGCCTCTCCGGGTGTCTGGGTCTAGTCTTTTATTTCCTGCGCAGCCGGGCTAGGTTCGGCAGGGTCAGCCCAGCGGCGGCGGGACACCTGCAAGGCTTGGCTCAGCTTAGCGATGGCGGGACCTCGGCAAGGCGTAGCTCGTTTAGGCGCCCTGAGCTTATTCCCCGTGATTGCCGCCGTGTGGGCCCGAGGCCGCAGGCTCCGGAGTCTGGTCCACTGCTCTCGATACGCCACTTCGGGCCGCTTAGGGTCAAGCTCCCAAGGCCGTGCCTCCTGCGTTGTTGGGGGTGCGCCAAGGCGCCGCTGTACTGGCCTGAGCTTGGGGGCCTTGGAAGTGTGGGCCCGACTTCACCAGGTCCGGGTCCGATAGCCCATCGGGGCGTCGCTGAGCCGGGAGTCACTGCCAGCTGTAGGCGCCAGTGGTGCGATGCTAGTTTTCAGATGTTGGCCCGTCTGGCGCTCGGGTACAGCCGGAGGCCGCCCGGCCGGCCGTGCTCTCCCGCCTCCCGACCAGGCCCGGTGCCGGGGTCTCAATTGGCGCCCATCCGATGGGAGGGCCGGTAGCTGGTATGTGGGACTCGGCCCTCCGGGCTTGGACCCCTCGTCTGTGTCTGGGCGCGGGTCCTTTCGTCGGGGCAATCTGCGGACTGCGTCTGCCCAGGAATGCTGCGTGGGGGCTCCGGTTCGGCACTCACCCGGGATCGTGTCCCGCAGATGTCCAGGCTAGGCCCGATGCCGGGGCCTCAGGTAGCGGAGGCCGGCCGGGACCGTAGGTGGTGCTCGGGCCCGTCGGACCCGTCGATCGCCCAGATTCGGGCTCCCGCTGCGCCGGCGGTCTAGTTGCCCCTTAAGGTCCCTGGCAGGGCAGAATCCCACTCCAGCGGATCGTCGTCAGGTCGCGGGCTCCGCCGGGCAGTTCGGCGCCGCCATTGTGCCGGTCCCTCAGGTCTTGGCTTCCACGGTGTGAAGGCACCCGCCGCCGTTGCAGAAGTCGGCGAAGAGTGTCGCTTCGTGGCCCAGCCCTGTTGCAGCAGCATGGAGGAGTTTCAGGGGGATTTTCAGCTATTACTTGGGATTTTCAGGGTTAGGGCCGGGGAGCCACGCGAAACACGTCCGCTCAAGCCGGCATTTTAGCCACGCCCCCAAACACCTCTTTTAGAGGCATATTGACCTAGGTCAGGGTGTTGGTTCCATTTCACTATAGGTAAGCACATTATTTTGCATTGGTGGCTTTTTGAATGTCATGAGTCTTTCTGTCTGAACTTCCTGTATGGTAGCAAGAAGAGAGCTTCGGTGACCCAGGAGTCCACAAGGCCAACTATTCAGCAATGGGCACATATGTAGGTAGCTAAATACCTGTCGGTAACGGCCAAAAAACGGTAAATATCCTGTTACCGACTGGTATTTAGCATTTTCTGATGTAGGAGGCAGGTTTTAAGGATTCGGTAATTTACCGATTCCATATTTTAAGGAATCTATAAAATATTGATTCCTTATTTTAAGGAATCTGTAAATTACCGAATCCCTAAAATGTATGGAGGAGGCTCTCAACTGAGTGCATTTTTACATTCAGGATTTGTTATTTACCACTAATTACAAGTTGGTGATAAATACTGAATACCTTTGAAAAAGCAATAATTTGCTTTTTTCAAGGTGTAATGTGGCAGACATGCGTGCGTCACATGTGCACTCATGCACGATTCTGGGTTGCAACATGGTGTCAATGTGACACCCTGCCACCATTGAATATGTTCCCCCTATTACCGATTTGGTATTTACCAAATCGGTAATAGTGAAGGGCTTCCCAGTCATTCCTATGGGCTTCCAGGCCCAAAGGAATGAATGGGAATTACCAAATCAGTAAATAACGAATTGGTAATAACTAATATTACTGAATCGGTAAAATTTACAGAACTTTTACCTATATTCAATTTACCGATTCCTAAATACCGAATCGGTAAAATTCGGTATTTAGGAATCTCTAAAACTAGATTACCTACATATGGACCATAGTGTGGTTTGATCAGATCAATGGAGACAAATCTTTTTTCTTTCTTTCCAGCAAGAGGCAGAAGAAGTACTGTTCTTGTACCTTCGACAGCTAGGACAGGTACAGGCTTTCTGTACGATGGCCCAAATTCTTTCTTCTTCACTATCTTTTCTGTGACCAGATCCCCGACTTACGTATCCAGACAGGTCTTGCAGTGACTAATTTGACTTCCCCAGTGGCTGTGTGTTTTACTTGCACGTTGCTTTGTAGTGCTGGAATCCATTGAGATCCTGTAAAACACCCAAACGTTCATTGATTTCAAATGGTTTTTCATCTGCAATTATGCTTTCAAAATCGAGATCAGGTACCCACATTCTGTCCCAAATAGGACCTCTTAAGGAGTAACACCTTCTAGGAACTTCTTGGCATAATATTGTGTGCCCTCTGAATCCCATCTAAGTGTTTGACCCAACTATCACCAGAACGCAATGATCTCGCTGTTAAAGATTGCTTCAAAAGTCTTGTTTTTTTCCTCTCTACAACCAAATTTCACTTGGGATGGAACAGAGAGGAGTACCGCAGTGCAACACCCAAAGTTCCCATAGCTTCCCTGTAAGCCCTAGAGCTAAATGCGGGGCCATGGTCAGAATCTAACGTGCCAATTGCTTATGTGCCTATAAGACTCGCAAATCTTTTATAACTGTTTGAGCGTTAGCTGAGTGCTGAGTCCATACCCATAGGAATCTAGAGCATGAATCTACTACCACCAAGATATACTTATGATTGTAAGGGGCAGCACTGGTCCAAATAGACATAAGTGAGTGGTCTGTCTGATATCAATATCTGGTGTCCGCGCTGGACATGCTACAGTGGAACCCTTCATCTGCTGACAGATGTCGCACTTTAGGACACAATTATTTGTCTGATAAGTTAATCCTGGTGACCAATAGTGCTGTTTCAGTAAAGAAACTGTTGCGGTAACTCCTGGTTATGCAGAACTTAGACCTTCATATGCAGCTAGTATTATGCCTAAACTGCAATCTATGTTTAGTATTACTCTATCCCCCACTCCTGACATTTTTATCATACAGAATATTTTGTGCATCTAACTTGAAGGCCTACTTGAGTTGAAAACCTTTCGGTAAGGATGTGCTTTTTTGCGTGAAGCAAAAACAGCTACCATTATCAGTCTGTCTAGTTTCGATTTAGAACGAGTGATTGCAGCTACGGCAGCAGTTTGTACTGCCCCTTTTGGGGCTTCTTTGGTCAATGAATTCCCTTCAACGTGAACGCCATCCTGTCGATGACTCAGCGTGTGCATTACATGAGCTCTCGGTAGTTAGTTTTTTAACTCAGCTACCTGCTCCCATAGCATTTTATACTTAATTGTTCCACCTTTTGAGTCTTTTAAACCCATTTTGACCTGGAGTTCTGGACTTTTTGGTTCCGTCCAGAGGTGTCAGGGTACAACACCCGAAGACCCCGGAGTTCCACCTGCCTTGGTGCACAAATGAACAGAAACACGGGCTTCTCGATGGTGGCGTCAAAGACCAAAGGTTTATTACTGCAGGGACACAGAAGTCACAGAATCTACACACGGGCAGAATCTAGGAGACTGTTCGATTTGTACAAAGTGGGTTGCTCCTTATATACCAAAAATTGTGCTCTAGGCAAATATTTCACATGTCGGTACATTCCCAAACCTTTTGTGTCTCTAAACAATAAATATTTGGCGTTACACAGGAACTGTCGATAATATCTGATACCAAACATCACGAAGAGGGGTTCCCACCAGTCCATCACAATCCCTTGTCAATATTGTATTCAAGAGCCGGACCGCCTCATCGTAAAGTTCGTTACCTCCCCCTAATAAAGGCCCAGAAGGAAAGGAGTAGAGCCAGGTGCAGGAGATAGAAAAGCGGGATAAGAGATGTTTGTGGGTTGTAAATGGGCAAGGCTACCGGCTTCGGCCGCCTAATCATGATCAGGTACAATGGACAGGAAAACCAGTTCAGGTGGGCTGGCCTCGGGCAGAGGAGGCAGCCTTTGTCGAGTCATGCAGCTTCAGCGTGATCTGGTTTAAGGTGCACGTGTCATGTAAGAGGTGAATCTCCGGCTAAGGCTACGTGTCTTTAATCAAAGTGAAGTGAATGAAATGATCAGAGGCTATTGCATATGTGAGGGCAAGGAAACACAAAATGGCGGCCACGATCTAAGATGGATGCCGTGTGTATATCAGAAATGTGTCAGTGGAAGGAGTGCTCTTGCTCGTAGCGTAGCGAAAACACTAGGATATACTAAATGGATCATTTGCGGTTCGCTGATACTAATTTTATGTATTTCCGACAAACTTGAAAACACGGGTTCAAGTCGTCACGGAACCGTCACGGAACCTTACGGAACCTCAGACCCTCCTTTTGCCCTTACATAGGCAATTACTCAGTCTATGTCAGAGTCTAGTTCTATGCTCATTAGGTCAGTGACATGCTGTTGTATCATCATCCTTTCTCGTGTCTTTTCTCCAAATGCTGGTGGTTTCCTAAAACAGGTTGTAGCACAAAGACTACACAGAGCAGGACCACACTGGATAATCAGACAACATGAGAATAGTAATATTAAGATGACACCAATGACCATTAGAACCTTCCATCCCCACGCTGAGATCAGAGTCCAAACCCACTCCATAAAGGACCAGTTTCCCTTGTCTACATGTATGGAGTCCGAAATCTTGTGCAACTTAGAGATCGCCTCGTAAACTGTTGGAGCATTATTAGGAATAAAGACACAGCAGCTCGATTGGATCATTCTGCATACCCCACCTCGATCTGCAAGTATAACATCTAGAACCATACGGTTCTGCAATGTCATGAGCCTATCCGCCTGAAGCTCAGCTGTCAGATTGCTAAGGGCACCAGCAGTTTCGGTAATAGTAGATTCAACTACCCGTGTTAGCTGACGTATGTTTCTACTATTGGCCATAGGCCCCCAGAACGGAAGGAAGCCTTTGAAGAAGTCTCCAGCTTCCTGACCAGCGGTATCTTCCTTACTGAAAACACCTCTAGCTACTCTCGTTCTGTGGTAATCAGGTGAAGCAGTGTATGTCGGAGGCAATAATCGAGCAATATAACATGATCCTGAGAAGTCGGCAGGCAACCATGTATAAGCTCTGTCTTGACAGATGAAGTAGGTACCCCTGGCAGTAAGGAAGGCAGGGGAAGAGTTAGCCGGAAACACATAAGTCTCTACGCACTCACTCCTCCCTAGCTGAGCTCTCGGATTTCTCCCATTACCTTGCAAACAGACCTGACCTCGGTGAGGTACGACCCAGATTGGAGTTGAGCTTTTACGCTTGCTTTCTCCTAAACTAAGGCGATACTCTGAAGTATTCCAACTTAAATATACTCGCAATTCGTCTCTAGGGTAAGATGGAGTATTATTGACGTCTTTGATCATGTCAATAATTCCCTGGACTAAAGCTTTGTTAGCAGAGTTATATTTAGTGGAACGTGGTGGACGTGGAGGATAGGTTTCAAGAGCATAAGCAAAGATGGTTTGGAAGGCCTGAAATGATCCATTATAGCTGAAAGGCAAAACCAGATAGGGAATACCTTTATCCATAGTGTGGGGTATCAAGCCACACACCCAGCAGTCTGTCGTGTTAACTACCAGTTGGTGTTGGTGCAAGAGCTGTACAAAAGTATTATTAATGAATTCTGAGCGTCGAGCTTGCTCATGTTCCGGAAACGAGTGAAAAGAGTGTATAGAAGAAACAGTAGAAATAGCTGGATCAAGGGGAGGCACTGTAGAAACTGGCACAAAAATCAAATTTATGCTAAAGACAATTCCACCCACCAATGTTGCTAAAACAATCAAAAATGTAATGGCACATTGCATCAAGAAACATTTGCTATGAAGAATTCTATTTAGTCTGTTTCTGCGAACGTAAATCACATTTTCTCGTTGCAGCGCAGGAAGTTCCATCTTCTACAATCCGCTCGCGACCACTGATGATGTGTACGTAGATGGAAATGCCTCTGTCAGCCCTGGGAGTTCCCAGAACCAACAGAAAGATCGACCTTGTGTCAGACCCCTGCAAATTCAAACTAGGCACACAGCCACGACCCTACGGCTACCCAGACGGCAAGGCAATTTATTAAAAACAATAAACAATAGCAAACTTCCTGGCTGAAAAGCAAAAAGGTCCAATGTATATAAATATCAAAATCACAATATGCAGTTGCCTGCTTTATTTGTCCTTTTTATGGCTTCTAAGGTTGTATTTTTTCCTTGCTGGTACTGTTTGATCGGAAAATAGTGTATCACTAGCAGTTGTTGTAGAGTTTAAGTTCGCAGATGGCAAAGTTTCTTTTGATGCTGGAGACAAATGTTCAATGTTCAAAGCAGTCTTTTCAAGAGGAGAGTCACGTTTCAAAGTGTCAGAAATCAAATCGGCATCGCTGAAAGGGACAAATTTTGGAGTTATTTCAGATTCGGAGGCACCAATTCCCTTCTTCACCCAGTCGTCGTAGGGCAGCGGCAGTGGAACACGCTTTACGTGAGAAGCGTGGATCCAGTTCTTCCGGCCAGCAACACGTACAGCTGTCCTCGTTGCCAGTAGGATTTGGAAGGGGCCGATGTAGCGAGGCTGAAGATTCTTTGTCCTCGCGAAGTTCCGGACCACAATGAAGTCACCCGGTTTCAGTTGATGCCCTGGACTCTCCGGAGGCTTTGGTAGTGCATCAAAAACCTGTTGATGAATAAGACTTAATTTAGCAGTCAAGTCATAAAGATAGTCTATCAACATAGGATATTCAATGGAGCAGAATTGTTTAGGCCTTGGCACACCCCAGACATTTGCCGGGCGGCCAAATACAATCTCATATGGAGAAAGCCCTATTCTAGAATGCACTGTTGCTCTCGTTGATAACAAGGCCAAAGGAAGTGCGTCTGGCCAGGCTAAACCTGTGGATGCTTGTATTTTGGCTATTTTAAGCTTGAGGGTGCCATTGTAACCCTCGACTAAACCAGCAGACTGGGGATGGTTCGCACTATGAAATTTTTGTTTCAATCCTAGACCAGCACACACACTCTGCATAACTTTCCCTATAAACTCACTTCCGTTATCTGACCATACAATCCGTGGCATTCCGTACCTAGGGAAAAATTCTTTGAGAAGAATTTTGGCAGTTGATAAAGCAGTGTTGTCCTTTAGTGGGTATGCTTCTATCCACCTGGAAAAAGCACAAACTACCACCAGGACGTATTTTAAATTGTTGCAGCGTTCCATGTGAATGAAGTCTAACTGTATTACTTCAAAGGGACAGGAAGGAGGAGCAAAATGACCAGCTGGAGTTGGAGTTCCCTTGCCAGGATTATGCATCAAGCACACCATACAATTTTTCACCACTCTCTCTGCACACTTACTGATTCCCTCATTCTTCCAAACCGGAGCTAACATCTTACATATCCCTTTAGAACTTATGTGCGCCACTCCATGCGCCATCGTCACTACTGCAAGCACATATGCATCAGGCAACATCCAACGCTGCTGTTCTGTCAAATCGATCCAACATCCATTCGAGTCCAATTTGCCCGTACTTTCTCTCCATACGCGTTTCTCTTCCTCAGTCGCTTCTTTCTGAATCTCTTTCACACTTTCCATAGTGTCCTCACACATTCCAGACTCAGCAATCCATCTTGCAGACGTAGCAACGTACATTCTACTCATCATGTCTCTAGCTGTTTGTTTAGCGGTTTCATCAGCAAAGGCATTTCCCCGACCAACATCATCCGTGATTGCTTTATGAGCACTGCACTTCACAATCGCAACTTCAGTCGGTAAGGTTAGAGATTCCAACAAGTCGTTAACTAGCTGACCATGTTGAATCTTAGTCCCATGGGACGTAATGAAACCCCTTTCTCTCCACAACCGGCCAAAACTATGGGCCACGCCAAATGCGTACTGACTATCTGTAAACACATTCACTCTCTTTCCCTCAGCTAAAACACACGCTCTCGTAAGAGCTATTAACTCTGCTGCTTGGGCAGAATTCTGACTCACTCTTGCAGTCTCCACAATCGTCTTCAAAGTCGTTACCGCGTAGGCAGCAGTCACATCACCATTCTCCAATTTAAAACATGACCCGTCCACATACAGCGTACCATCCGGGTCGGATAGAGGAGTATCTCTCAAGTCGATACGACCTTTTGTCTCTTCCTCCGTTTTGAAATAACAGTCATGTGGCTCAGAATCACTCGACTCTTGATCAGTCGGCAACAATGTTGCTGGGTTCAATACATTGCATCTTTTGATCTGAATATGACTCGCTAATAACGTCAGCTCGTAACCAGATAATCTCGCACTAGTAAGGTGTTGTGTCTTCGTTCGGTTCATGAGTGTGTCCACTGCATGAGGAACCATGACCACTAGCATATTGTTCATCACCAAACCAGCAGATTGTCGAATGGAAGCTGCAGCTGCCGCTGTAGCCCTCAAACAACTAGGCAATGCTCTAGCTACCGGATCTAATGTTGATGAGAAATACGCACAAGGGCGTTGTTTATCACCAAACTTCTGTGTCAAGACACTCAACGCGCAACCTTCTCTTTCGTGAACGTAGAGCGTGAATAGCTTGCTATAATCAGGTGTGCCCAATACAGGAGCTGAACACAAAGCTTTTCGTAATTCAGCAAAACTCTTTTGACATTCATCAGACCATGGCACCGGACTCGGAACATTTTTCCCAGTCAAAGCTACCAATGGCTTCGCTAAAAGTGAAAAATTTGGGATCCACTGCCTACAGTAAGAGGTAATACCTAGAAAGGCACGTACTTCCCTCTGTGTGCGTGGAACACTCATCTGCGTAATTGCTTTTATTCTTTCTGGGGTCAACTTCCTTCCCTCCTTTGACAAGAGATGACCTAAGTAGGTTACTTCTTGGCAGCAATATTGCATTTTGGAAGGTGACACCTTATGATTCAAATTAGACAAATGATGCAATAGTGAAATTGTAGCTGCCTTGCAAGTTTCCTTGTCATCGGCAGCCACTAAAAGATCATCTACGTACTGTACTAGGGCAGAACCTGGAGGAAGGACAAAAGAATCTAGCTGACTTTTTAAAGCTTGACTGTAAATGGATGGACTTTCACAATAGCCTTGTGGAGCGCGTTTAAATCTGAAGCTTCGACCTCCTAGACAGAAGCCAAAAATATCTCTGCTTTCCTCGGCTATCGGAATACTGAAAAAGGCATTCTTCAAGTCGATGACTGAGAACCAATTGGCTGTAGCGGGAATCAATGTTAGCAAGGCAGTAATGTCTGGCACTACAGGAAACTGCGGAATTACAATCTTATTAACTTCTCTAAGGTCTATGACAAACCTATATACTGGAGGTTTTGTAGGATCTGTTCGCTTCAAAATCGGCAATACAGGACTGTTACAGACATTTCCTCTAGTTTCCTCAACTACACCCTTCTTAATCAAATCTTGCACAATCAATAAGAGTGCACGCTCACCTTCATTCGATATTTTATATTGAGGAATTCTTGGAAATTTCACATTCGCTTTCAAAGTTACTACATACGGTGGAATCTCTAGTAGACCTACATCATTGGGACCAGTCGCCCAAAGAGAATCAGGGAGTGAACGTAGCTCCGGCGGGAGTGCGTCCATTGACAAGTACATCGGAGAGGTGAGTCTTTTACCCAAAGTAAGCTGTACTCCTACCGGAGAACAGTACAATGTCGCATATAGTCGTTTTAACAAATCTAAACCAAGCAGATTTTCATTACAACCTGTCGTCAAAATCAGGGGTGCTTTCAATTGGCACGGTCCAACAGAAATAGACAAAGGACCAGATATCGGGTTGTACACAGGGGCGCCTGAAAAACCTACGGAAACATTTGTTGAGCCAGACAAAGGTGCGCCAGGGAGTTTCGCATGCATGATAGAACTTTTTGCGGCACCAGTATCCAACAGAAACGGTTCGACTACACCTGATGTTGCTACTGCGACATAAGGCCCACTCTGATCCACTGGAACTGATACTACTCCCTCTCTCTGTCCATGGCTGTCCTAGTACCCATTTTGTTGAAATCCCTCTTCAACTTCACAATAATCCTCAACAAGATATTGCTGAGATCTATTCTGTTGAGCTGACTGTATATTTCGTTGATCAAAGTGATTGGAGGGACGATCATTCGTTTGTGGAGGCATAGCACCTCGTCCCCGACCTCTAGAATTCTGTGCAAAACCACCACGACCTCTCTGAGCTGCTGTCGCATTATTTTGCGCTAAGATCTGACAATCATTTTTATAGTGACCCTCTTTCTTACAGTACGCACACTGATTCCACTGATATTGAGGCCTGGTCGAATTATAATCTGTTTTTTGATACGAATTCTGTTGCATATTAGTCTGATTCGTGCGAGGCGGATACGCCTGCTGTAAAAGAACTTTAGTTTTTAAATCTTTCGTTTTCTTCTCTGATTTCTCCTTTTCCTCTTTATCCCTATTTTCGTAGTACTGTGCAGTCGCAAGTATTTGCGCAGTTGTAGATACAGCCCACGCACTTTCTGAGTCTTTCAATTTATTGCATAATTCAGGTAACAAATTATGCACAAATTTATCGACAAAGAGTCTCTGTCCTCCTTCAGTGCTCATATCCTGACCACTATGATCCACAAAAGTCTCTTCGAACCTCGTGAAGAAGTCCGAGACACTTTCGTCTTTCTTTTGCTTGCATGCGGACAACTTGTCCCAATTAACACGCAATGCTGGCATCAGAGTCTTCATTAGATCAATTATTCTACCTGGCAGATTAGCAATTAGGGGTTCGGGTTTCGCACCACCTGTTTGTTGATTATCTGCTGCAGTGATAGCTGCCCAATCACCACCTAAAGCAGCCTGATGATCCTCTCTACGAATTTTAGCCCACACTGGTTGTGGAACTACATTACCAAACAACATATCAATGTCGGCTAAGTTCATTATACAAGCCTCAACTGTCTGTGTCAATTCCTTGTAATATCCGGCTGGATTCTTACGTGGATCTGGCAAGGCCTGTTTCACTGCTAACACTTCTGCTCGCTTCCATGGAATATGTATCCATACTCTTTGGAACTGTGCTGGAGCAGCTGCAATACCCGCATTATCATCACGTTGTACTGCCTCGCGCCAAATTGGAGGAACCTCCCTCATAGGATATTGGCGACTTGGCTTCATTCTACCTTTCTCTAAATCTCTCGGTGAACGAAGAGATGGATCATTCCTAAAACTCAAAATGAGTTCCATCGCTTCCTTTATATTATCGCCCACTATCATTCCAGCAGCAAACTCTTTCTGCACTTTAATTAAATCTTCCAAATCTGATTCGACATCGTCTTCTTCTATTTCCTCACGCAACAACGAGCACATCTCATCGAAGACGTATCGTTGCGTTGGTTCTCCCCATTGCATAAATGTCTCTAACACATCTTTCGTACTATATCTTCTAACTTTTGTAATCCATCTGAGAGCTGTGGAGTCTAAAACTCCCCGTTCCTCAGTACTTGGAAGCTGACTCCGTCTCTGAACAGAGTCAGGAGTAGGAGTCTTAATCAAGGTTTTATATATAGGCGACAGCATATTAGTAACAGAATCAGTGATTCTTCGACGAACAGAAAGTGGAGTTAGTACACTCGCAGACATAGAGAATGCAGTAGAGGTAGGAATAGATGACGAAACAGTAGGAGTATCGAGGAAAATAGTTTGAGGACCAATAGGTACAGTGGTAGGTATAGGAGCGGACAGTGCAGGAAGAGGAGGAGCTGTAGGAACATTTACATTCACCACAGGAAGTATAGGAACTTGATTCTGAGGAACAAGGACACCAGGTTGTCCAGCAACCGGCAATTGAACATTCGGGATCAGTTGGGCCGTAGCACCTTGTGCATACGGTGGAGGCGACCGTAACAGATAAGATAGCAGAGGATCGTTTTCGGAATCCTCCAGTATCTTAGCCATTTTCGATGGCAAGGCAGGATAGCACTTGTCAATCGCTAAGTTACGCTCTCTAATGGCTACATCTATGGCTTTCTCACACTCGTCAGCCTGCAACTGCTTAGTCGCTTGCTCTAGAGTTAATTCTTCTAGTTCTTTTTGCTCTTTTTTCAACCTTTTCATTTCTCTCTGTTTGGATTCTTTCCGCCAATAACGAAAAGAGTCAAACATTGCCGGCCGGGCTTTCTTCCTAAACAATTTCGCTTCTAAATTGTCGAGAATCTCTTGTTCAAAACTACCATGCAGTGGCCAACTAAGGACACCATCCTTCTTACAATAGCGGACCCATATCTCATTATAAGTTATAGGACCCACACCATACTTGCAATATAGGTCATATAGGGGAGTCCCAATCGGAGGAACCAGACAAGAGTCCTCTAATTGTGAGTCACTGTTGCAACTAAAACAAGACAACATTTTCCGACTTACCATTTTCAGTCCGGAACACAAAACAAACAAACACGGAACAAATTTGTGCACTCGAACCAAGAACTTAGGCCTACCAAAACGAACTGATGTATCGATACCCAAAACTGAACCAAATAGATTATCGTAACCAGAACAACTAGTGATAATCTTACGAAACCAAACCAAACCAAGAACCGATCAAGGATTTTTAACAATCCTCACAAAAATAACCAGCTAGCTATCACTAAATACTTAACTGAGTCACTGAAGACGTCACCAAGGAGAAACCCGTCACGTTTCGCCGTACTAAGGACTGCACCACTTCGGGTCCAAGACAGGGCGACGGTCAAGGCAACGGCCCACTGCAGCCGTCCTGAACGGGAACCCTCGTGGAAGAGAACTTCAGGGCCACTTTTGCGATATGCCGGGATCGATGAAGTGGGGCGCCTCCCTCAGGAATCTTCACACGAAGCTTCTCGAACTCTTCAGGCTTTTGGACCGGTACCGAATGACGTCGCCCCACGTTGGGCGCCAATTGGAGTTCTGGACTTTTTGGTTCCGTCCAGAGGTGTCAGGGTACAACACCCGAAGACCCCGGAGTTCCACCTGCCTTGGTGCACAAATGAACAGAAACACGGGCTTCTCGATGGTGGCGTCAAAGACCAAAGGTTTATTACTGCAGGGACACAGAAGTCACAGAATCTACACACGGGCAGAATCTAGGAGACTGTTCGATTTGTACAAAGTGGGTTGCTCCTTATATACCAAAAATTGTGCTCTAGGCAAATATTTCACATGTCGGTACATTCCCAAACCTTTTGTGTCTCTAAACAATAAATATTTGGCGTTACACAGGAACTGTCGATAATATCTGATACCAAACATCACGAAGAGGGGTTCCCACCAGTCCATCACAATCCCTTGTCAATATTGTATTCAAGAGCCGGACCGCCTCATCGTAAAGTTCGTTACCTCCCCCTAATAAAGGCCCAGAAGGAAAGGAGTAGAGCCAGGTGCAGGAGATAGAAAAGCGGGATAAGAGATGTTTGTGGGTTGTAAATGGGCAAGGCTACCGGCTTCGGCCGCCTAATCATGATCAGGTACAATGGACAGGAAAACCAGTTCAGGTGGGCTGGCCTCGGGCAGAGGAGGCAGCCTTTGTCGAGTCATGCAGCTTCAGCGTGATCTGGTTTAAGGTGCACGTGTCATGTAAGAGGTGAATCTCCGGCTAAGGCTACGTGTCTTTAATCAAAGTGAAGTGAATGAAATGATCAGAGGCTATTGCATATGTGAGGGCAAGGAAACACAAAATGGCGGCCACGATCTAAGATGGATGCCGTGTGTATATCAGAAATGTGTCAGTGGAAGGAGTGCTCTTGCTCGTAGCGTAGCGAAAACACTAGGATATACTAAATGGATCATTTGCGGTTCGCTGATACTAATTTTATGTATTTCCGACAAACTTGAAAACACGGGTTCAAGTCGTCACGGAACCGTCACGGAACCTTACGGAACCTCAGACCCCAATAGCGTAGTTATTAATTGTATAACTGGATACAGTAAAAAGAATCACACACAATCAGTGTGGGGAATTCTCAATTCATATTTATTAGTGCCAGTAACAGGGCTTTTAATTCTTCCAGCTGTGCCATGCAGTCTCCTAGAGACTGTGTCTTTGTACTGCTAGGATGGAATTTGCCTTTCTGCATATAAACCTTCACAATAGCACATGCAGCACTGTATTATTGTTTACTATCTATGGCCGGATGAGCAGAACCATCAGTGTAAATAATATATTCATACTGATATAGAGTCATTATTTCATTGGGGAGAGGATATTCTTCTTCATATTACAGAAATGCTTGCATTTTAGGAGTAGATTCAAATTTGTAATCTACATCTGTTGCAGTGAGTGAATTAGCCCATTGTATCCATCTTAGATATAAAGCTTCTGCATTTGGAACACTCGCTTTTGTAACAGCCTCTAAGGCTGGTACTGGAGTTACAACAATTATAGGTTTCCCCTGAGCCAGTACTCTTTACCTCACTACAGCAGTTTGTACTGCTATCAGCATATTTCCTGTAGAAGCAAAAAGCATTTCAGCCTTAGTGTACAACTGTAATTTGTATGCTAAGGGTACTGTTTCGCCTTCATTGAAGGTTAGGTAAGTATACCCAGATTGACCCGCTATATCACGGATCACCAAACTGTGGTGTTTACGTGTGTGTGTAGGTGTTTTGAAGCTATCATGTCAGCTTGGAAGGAACAAAGGATATCTGTGTGTTCCAATGCCTAACTGAAAAATCAGGTCTTATTAGTTAGTAGAATGGTTTTAATTTTTCTTCGGAATCTAAAATGTAAGTTCTGCCAAAAATTAGGAATCCCTATATGGATTGTAAGTTGTTTAATGATTTATGAGGTTAGAGCAGTGCACACTTATCTAAAAATTTTGCTGCCAGGCTTTTCCCTTCCCTTGAAAGCTCATATCCCAAAAATAGGACATTGAGGTGGGCTACTTTCGATTTTCGAAAATGTACTTTGTAGCCTACTGAGGCGAACCCCAAAATGATGTTGCACACCCTGGTCAAGTAATCCTTTAAATCATCATCCATCCCTTGAATCAGTTGTCTCTACTGTTCATTCAACTCCGCTGTCACCAGAAATTCCTTCAGGTTCTGGTGAGCTTTTGTGACTTCTGCTGCACAGTCTAGCCCATTCCCTGTTCAGAAGTTAAGTCCTTAGAATTCTGGGCATGTCTAACTTTAGACCTGCGAGCTTCTTCTTTTCAATTGAGGTTTTGATTTTGGCTTCTCTTATTTTCTTAACCCCTTCGATGCTCATGACGAGCTCAGCTCGTCATGAGGCACGGTTGAGCTGTGCTGATGAGGAGCTGACCTCGTCATGAACATACCCATGTGTTGTGTGTCTCTGGACTTTGTACATTCTTCTTGTCTGTGTTCTGACTGTCCTTCCCTCTCAGAGATTTTTGATGAACCCTAAAAGGAACGAGAGGAACGTGTATCAGTATCCTGATACCTGTCAAATTCTTTTAATGTTATGACGATTCCTAAGGTTTTACCTCCTTTCGTAGAGCTCCAGTTGAAGAGACCCACCCCTGAATTGTAATCTATTCTTACTATTCTTTTGTTTTTTTATTGTTATCCCATTTCTTCTTGGAAGAATAAGGTGCTTACTTGATGTTCCCATTTTCAGGACCACCCATGAGTTGAAGTGTTGTTTATCTATTTCCCAAAACTATCTCTACCTTATTCAGCATAGGTGTCTTCGATAATTTTAGGTTATTCACGTTCTTGCTGTAAAGGAGTGAAATTCCTCAGGCTTTGGCGTATTGCCACTGCTGCTGCCTTCCCTTTCATGTTTGCTAATATAATAGCTGATAATTGGACAACATTTCCTAACAATTTCATCCCTAAGTTCAGAGCAGGTTCTGCTCCATATTCATTCTGTATTTGTCTTAATACATATGGTATTACTGATAATGGTGGGTTACCATGCGGTCTGGTATGTATGGCAGCAAAAACTGCACCCCAAGAGCTACAATACTCTATCTGGGGAGCTATCCCCATTGGCAAACAGATTGTTAGCATTCTGTGATTTTCTTGGGGGCTTGTGTGCGGAAATACTGCCTCAGGCTGTGTTACTTTTTTAGTTATCCAGAATGGCATTTGCTCACCTCTTGTGGACTTTTTACCCATAACGCTGTGCAGCTTTTGTGGTGTTTTTTTAGATGTAGAATCCCAAATTGTTTCTGCTGGTGTAGCCCTTGCAGGCTGAAGTATATTCTCATCACAAACTATGTCAGGTTTCTGTAAAGTTGTATTATATCTTTATGAAGTGGATGTAAGTCTGCTACTGGCATTGTGTCAATGTCTGGATGCAGTGTGTATGCTGCTAGGACTGGCCAAGTTCCTCCATCTCTTCTGAGTGGACCGAGTCACACTTATTCTTTCTTGTGTGGGAGGGCGCCTTTAAACTAGTTTATGTACTCCTTGTAGGTGAGCAGAACTTCGCTGTCCTCATACGGACAATATTAATTTGGTGTATCATCTTCAGTATAAAAATGAAATGTATTTGTCTGTGCATCTGATTGAGGGAATTTAACCCATAAATAGAATACCACTGTTCTGCATGATTCATGGGCCTCAAACACAAATGTGACTGTCCCACCCCTAGCTGTGACTCCATAATCTGCAAGTTTTAAAGTAAGAGCAGTTCTGACTTTCTCTGAAATGTTTATTTTATCTTCTTGTTCCTCCCTTTCTGCAGAGCACATTGTGCTGGCACTGCGGTGTCTTCGTCAGCCATTCTTTTGAAAAAAGAAAAAGTTTCAAGGAAACTGAGATAAGGTATTATGCATAATAGAAACTATTTGTCCTTCAAGGTTGATAAACCTGCAGCCAATGCATAGGATATGCCTACTCAGCTGTGGCGGGTAGTTACCTTCCCACTCCAGGCATCTCTGGAAAAATGTGAATAGGGGTCTCTGAGAGTAGCATGATGAACTACTCAGATTTGACCGTTAAATAAGTACCAAACCAACGTTGGCAACACAATGTCATGTAGTTTCTATAAACCTATAGAGGATCTGTGCGTTTATACAACATAGACTGTGGGATTGGTGTCCAGACTGATTCTAGACACCCCAACCAGGGTATGTTCACCTGTATACCAGCTAGCTCACAGTGCCACTAAAAAATCCTCTAACCAAGGAGAGAATAGGATAAAATCAACCTCATTACCTGAAGTGAGAGACTGTGGGACCCCATCTTGGTCTCGAGATGGACACCCCGTGAGGGATGTCAGACCACTGTGAGCTAGAGTGTCTGCATGTAGGAACCTCAGCATCAGTGTGTCAGCATGGACGTCCTTTTTCTCCTCTTCCCACCTCAACAAAGATATGTTGTTTATATACTAAAAGTGGTACCCTCAGGGGATATACCTTGCTGTGTCATGTTGGACTTAGGATGATGGAAGGAGTGACCCTTATACATGTTATTATACAGGAGATGGTAGTCCTGCTGAGTTTCAATGAATCCTCTTGCATTATGAATAAGGCTAGTTTTCAGGGAAAACCCCACGTCCTGTAAGCAGTACCGTAACTAGGTAAAAGGTCAGTCCCAAGAACCGTTATGTAGTGTAATAACAGAGAAAATATAGGTGAAAGATTAGAATGCTATCTGAGCCTATATTGAGGTGCCTATATGAAACATAACCTCTTACACTGAGCAGCAGTTTTCCAGAACAGCATTTTTACACAACGTCTGTTTAATGTAAAGGGAATGATACACTATAGGACTGCAAAATGTAAGAAATCAGCCCTTAAAGTATAAAGAAAATGGAGCAATCTGTAACTAAAAATGCACCTAAACTTATCAAACAAACCAAAAGAATGTATGCTACAATGTAGAATCAAAATATACACAATTTCCCAAAAGCTACCAATAAAATGTAAATTAACACAACAAATATTTGTTATATAAACATAAACATAATATGTAATTAAATCAGTCAAAACCCCAATTGTAAATGTAACTGAGATAATAAAATAATATATAAATCATTTACATGAAAAATGTAAATCTAACCAACCAAAAAGCTAAAAGAACAAATTCAATCAAAAACTTGGTAAAATGCTAAACAAATGCATTAAAAAAGGTTAAAAACATTAAACATGTAAAGCATCAATAAATGTTGAAAAACTTTTTAACAAATTGTAAAGTATAAATTAAATAATAGTATACAAAATATAGAATAATTCAATATATACTGAAAAGATGTATGTTAAAATGATGTTGGAAATATGTATGTAAACAATTTAATAAATGTTAAAAAAATTTAAAACAATGGAAAAAAGTGGAAATGTACAACATTTTTTAAAAGATGTTGGGAAATAAAAGGGTGACCATTTCTTTTCCCACTCCACATTTTACAAATTTGGGGATGGTATTGGACACTAAAGGGGTAACATGTGCTATTCCCACCCCAATCTAAAATAATTTGGAGAAAGTGTTGGGCATAAAAGGGGTGGCATTTACTATTCCCACTCCAATCCAAAACAGATTACAAAAAGTTTTGGACACTAAAGGGGCAGGCAATATTTACTATTCCCACTCCAATCTATACCCATTTGAGAAAATCTTTGGAGTTTGGACACTAAAAGGGTGACATTCACTATTATACACCAATTTCAAGCAATTTGGGTTAAGTGTTGGAAACTTAAGGGGTGAAATTTACTATCACAGTCCAATCGATACCAATTTGGAGAAAGTTTTAGGCATTAAAAGGGTGAAACTTTTCTATTCCAACTTCAGCAAAAGTCAATTTGGGGATGGTGTTGGACATTAAAAGGGTAACAAAGATGACTATTTCCAGTACAATGTAAAACGTTTGCAAAGTGCTAGAGACTAAGGGCCTTGTTATGAGTTTGGCGGTGCCGGAGGGGGACTGTCCCACCCCGCACTGCCAAACCTGTGTAGGAACTGCAGATCAGGAGTTTTCTCAGTTCGGGCGAGCAGCTCTTTGGCGCTCCCAGGGCGGTGCCTATGAAATAAGCACTGCAATAGGAACATCAAAGGCAGTATCTGTATGGCATGGACTGCTTCAGTCCATGCCGTGCAGGCACTGGTATGCATGCCCACCCCTGTGTACGTGCTGTGAGGCACAGGGCCCCCTTTATTTCCTCAGAGCCACACTTTTCATGGTGGTCTAAATGCCATGAAAAGTGTGGCAGTAAGGAAACATGTGAAATGCTTGGCAAGGCCGCTGCAGCCTCGCCAAGCACATTGCGGCCTCAAGACCGCGGTTGCGGTAGAACGAGGGTAGTCTTAATGTGGCTGTTAGAAGACTGCCATCACTGTGCACCCACTAGTCTGGCAGACCATGTACCGTCAGACTCATAATAAGCCCATAAATATTTTAAATACATAATCATTACTCATACTCACACATAATAAAGCACAAATAAACTAAAATTTATTTGAAAAGATGCTAAGCAAAACTACAAACTTATATCTATCTATCTATCTATCTATCTATCTATCTATCTATCTATCTATCTATCTATCTATCTATCTATCTATCTATCTATATAAATTTACTGAAAAAAACATAGTTTTCAGGCACGTTATAGTTAGAAATAAGCACGTAAAAAACCTTAGGAATTCACTGAAAAAACCATAGGTTTCAGGGACGTTATAGTTAGCTGGACATTTCACTCATACAAAACCATTGAAATTCCACCTTTATAGTTACATAATTCACAACATGGTCAGGGACATCACAGATTACATCACTGATGACATCTCAAATGACATCACTGATGACATCATCCAGTGACTGTGTGTTTCTGTAAACTTTAAATATGTTTTATATGTTCCAAGGTCTATTGAAGAATGAGTGGGTGTATAAGTGCCTGGATGAAGGATTTAGTAGGTGCGTGACTGACTCTCTAAGTGGGTGATTAAATGTGTCTTTCTGAATGCCTATATCTGTCTTTCTGTTGTTGTGCAAGCTGCTGCATCGGTTTGTCAGTAGCTACATGAGTGTCTATATAGGTTATTGATTGGTTGTCTGAGTAAATGTATGGGTGCCTGTGTGTGTGTTTGTGGGTGGGTGGTAGGTATGTGAATCTGTGCATAGATGTGTGAGTGGTTGATTCACTGGGTGCATGGGTTCAAGAGTGCATGTGGAAACAGCTGAATGGGTCCGTGAGTGTGTGTATGGGTGTGTAGGTGAGTGAATGGATGTCTCAGTGGCACATGTCCAATTAACTACATATGTAAAAGACAGTGTATGTGAGAGTTGAAGTATATAAATCATTCTACATGATAGTGAATGATTGAGACTGTATGGATGAGTGTGTACTTGTATCACTGATTATCCAAGAGAGTAAGTATGCGTTAGTACCTGTATGAATAAGTGGGGTGGTATGTGTATAATTGTATAGGTGAGTGAATGGGATTGTGATTGATTCTTAGCATGACTGACTATGGTGTGAGCAACTGCATGGATGAGATGCGGTGTGTAAGTGTCTGTATAGGTGTATGAGTGCATCTGATTATTGATGAGTGACTGCATGTATGAGTCTTTGTATCGATGATTGAGTGGATGTGTATGTAGTCCTATGAATCAGTGAGTGTTTATGCAGTAACTGGTATTGGTGTGTCAATGATTTAGAAAATGGTAGTCTGTATTTTACAGTGGGTGTATCAAAGGTTGTATTAGAGTGTGAGGAAGTGCATCAGATTTCACATAGATGATGTCATGAGTGGGGGGCGTGGCTAGCCGCCTAGGATGACGGTCAGGTTTTGGTAGCGCTCCGGACCCTTGGGGATTTACTTCTCCTACACCACAATCCCCGGTTTACTGTCGACCGAGGACAATGACACTGCTGCACTGGAGTCCCCTGCATAGCCATGTACCTTTTCTGACCCCCGAGGCCACAACACTGTGAGGTTTGGGGCCGGGCCTGCTCGCCGCTGTGATCGGGTGAAGACCAGCACCTCGAGTGTGAAACAGGCTCAAGTGAGACACGGGCGGCCCAGCGTGCCGTCGGGTGATATCCATTGCAGGATCAGCGGCATCAGGAGCGGTCTGACATCTGGTCTACAATCGTGTATGTTCCGCGATACTTGGATCGGATAAGCGCCCTACAACTAGTGACGGTCGCACAGAGGCTTTGAGGAGCCGCGGGGTCAGGCACGCCACACGTGATACCCGCGAGGTGCTTGCGGGCGGCCACTCAGCTCTGGACCTGCCTCTGGAGCACCCGGCGGTGAGGAGAGCTGCCTAGATACACTGGACGGGTCCTTCTGGCGTCAATGCGGTGAGTACTTCACCCTCCTCCCTGGCTTCTATAACTGGGCACACTGATTACACCCTGCAGTCTGATGCCGAGTGTGCCTCAGATGATACGAGCGTGGTCTGGCTGCCATCAGGGCGAGAATAAGAATTGTTGGTGCTCTTATCCCCCAATTGCAACGGGCCTCTCCCCACCCACCGAGGGTAGCACTGCTGCACAGGACATCAACTGGACAATGCTGATCCTCGTTCTATCTCCGTGAACTCACACACGTACCCCATAATGGCCCGGGGTCAATGTCATTGACACAGTGCCGCAATACTAGCTGGAGCAGCCCAGACAGGCTTTACTGTCCATCACTGAACTGTGCATGTGCATGGGGGGCATTGCTCACTGGAGCCAGTCAGTAAGCATGGGCGTAAAATCCGTTCCGCTCGCGGATTTTGTGGATTTTCGGTAAATTCGCAATCCACGAACTCTCGCAAATTTGCAGAAAACCCGCAAATTCGAACGCGGCGGATTTTTTTGCTTGGTGATACAATATTGCTGTGCGCGGCGTTCACTTACTGTCATTCAGCGTTTGCCGAGTTGTTTTTCTCGATATTTTGCGAGTGCTGCGCCATTTTGGATCTTGCTGCGGGATCCCGCGGGTGTTTGGCGACTGCGATTACGTCATCGCGGCTTGCCACCTTGTACAGCGAGAGTTTGTCAACGCGAGTACGCCGTGATCACGTATCGCAGGAGTTCGCAATTGCGAACGCGTAGATGCAGGGGGCAGCAACAATCTCGCACTCGCGAAATTACAAAATTTGCAATTCTGCACAAGAAATCCACCAGCAAGCAGCATAAACCTTCTGAAAATGAGGATTTTTATCAGAATAACTCCTCAGGTTGACATTTGCCTGCACTTTGTTTTGCAAGGAGTCCATTTTGGGGGGGGGGTGGGAGGAAGGAAGCGCCCCACAGTCTCCAACTTCCTGTTCCTGCCCAGAAGGCGCCTCCCAGTGCTTTCTTCATGTGCTGGTCACTTTCATTCGGATCTTGACCTGGAAGGATTACTTTTTGTGGATGCTGCTGGATATTTGGATTTGAGGCCTTTTTACTTTCTTTGGATCACTTTTGGATTAGAAATTTCACAAGTAAGTTTGTTTGGGGCATTACAGTTGCTGCAAATACAATTTTGGAATTTTCGATTTTTGAGCTGTTGTTGGGGCCTTTTGCCCAGGGGTAGTGAGTGGTGCATGGACTGAATCTTTCTGTGGAGTCTCTTTAATGTAAACATCATGGAGGGTATGGATGGCATGGGATTGTGCTGAATATTGTGTGCTTTTCGATTTATTTGGCTGCTGTTGGGGCCTTTTGCCCACGGCTAGTGAGTGGTGCCTGGGCCTAGTCTTTCTGTGGGGTGTCTTGAATTTAAACATCATTGAGGGCATGAATGGCATGAGATTGTGCTGATTTTTCTGCGTTTTTTGATTTATTTGGCTGCTGTTGGGGGATTTTGCCCAGGGATAGTGAGTGGTGCATGGGCCTAGTCTTTCTATGGGGTGTCTTGAATTTAAACATCATTGAGGGCATGGATGGCATGGGATTGTGCTGATTTTTGTGTGTTTTTCGATTTCTTTGGCTGCTGTTGGGGCCTTTTGCCCAGGGCTAGTGAGTGGTGCATGGACTGAGTCTTTCTGTGGGGTCTCTTTAATGTAAACATCATGGAGGGCATGGATGGCATTGGATTGTGGTGATTTTTGTGTGTTTTTCGATTTTTTGGGGTGTTGTTCGGGAATGGCCATGTGGGTGGGGGCCTTTTGAGTGCTGGTACAGGCAGGCCCTGGCCATGTGCCTGGGGGCAAGCAGCCATTTTGAATGCAGGCAGTGTTCTCAGGCCTGCACCCATTTTGCCTAGCATTCATCCAGTATGCCCATGGGTTGTGAGTGGTGCATGGGACT
Source organism: Lissotriton vulgaris (assembly GCF_964263255.1). NCBI lineage: Eukaryota > Metazoa > Chordata > Amphibia > Caudata > Salamandridae > Lissotriton > Lissotriton vulgaris. Next base: position 453,507,112 of record NC_141696.1, on the reverse strand, counting down.
AGTCTTTCTGTGGGGTGTCTTGAATTGAAACATCATTGAGGGCATGGATGGCATGGGATTGTGCTGATTTTTGTGTGTTTTTCGATTTTTTTGGCTGCTTTTGGGGCCTTTTGCCCAGGGCTAGTGAGTGGTGCATGGACTGAGTCTTTCTGTGGGGTCTCTTTAATGTAAACATCATGGAGGGCATGTATGGCATTGGATTGTGCTGATTTCTCAGTGTTTTTCGATTTTTTGGCTGCTGCTGGGGCCTTTTGCCCAGGGGTAGTGAGTGGTGCATGGGCCTAGTCTTTCTGTGGGGTGTATTGAATTTAAACATCATTGAGGGCATGGATGGCATGGGATTGTGCTGATTTTTGTGTGTTTTTCGACTTTTTTGGCTGCTGTTGGGGCCTTTTGTCCAGGGCTAGTGAGTGGTGCATGGACTGAGTCTTTCTGTGGGGACTCTTTAATGTATACTGCACTGTAGAGGCCTAGTGCACACTAGGTCTGCCCGGGAGCTCACTGTGTGTCCCTAGGGTTTCAAATTGTCAACTCATTAATCAATAGTAAAAACGTATTCAACATGAAATAATGCACAAAGTTTTGTAACTTGCTTCAGTAATGCTCTATTCGTATATATGCACTCAAAATATAAACAATATCATCAACAAAAATACAATTTGTTAGTTTTTCATGGAATAAACCAAATGAAACTTTTAGCAAAATGTTACTTAAACAAATAATGCTTTTAAAACATAAATGGTAACATATCCCAATGCATTTCGGGTCAACTAAATGTAAGGTGTTTTGTAGCGCGCTCAATTACTACCGGAGTATCCTGGCGCGAATGACCGCTGGGGAACCCGTCCTGGCTTTCCCTGTGAGATGGTCCCATGCTGGGTATCTCCAAGGTGAAGCCAGGCATCCCCGGCGTCTGTGGGGGGCCGTTGTAGAGATGAGGCAAGCTTAATGCCCAGAGTTACCGAGTGTGATCACTGCCCAAAGTGGGCACCGAGGCGAGAATTATCAGTCCGCTGACCCTGGTCCTCGACCCTGCCGCGTCGGGAATCGAACCCTGGTCCCGGGCCGTTCTCAGCCTCCGGGTCTGCCGCCTCTAACCAGTGAGCCACACCTCTCTACTACGACCCTACGATAGGGGAATGCAATTATTAATAACTCATCAAGCTATGAATCAGTTTGAACACAAGATTCGTCACATCAGTTCCGTTTTCAGAGCACTGTGAAAAAATGAAATATTCCAATGTGTTTACATGGTATGTACAAAATCTAAACAATAGAGTTAACATGATAGTCCATAGGTATGAATCCCTGCCATGTGTTAACTGATAGGAACAAGAAACGTTATATGGCTAGTTGCCAAGCAAGATGGTATAAACGTTCCTACACACACCACCAAGTGTGCAGAGAACCCAAAAAAAAGAAAGAGTGAAAAGTACTTATGAGTGCCATTTAACCCCATATCCAGAAACAAGAGTTGATCCAGCGTGAACAAGAGACATCTACCTGATGCTGGATTTAAAGTGTTAATCTGCGCGTCAAATAACGGTCCTCGAGTAACGTGTTGGGTCTCTGGGGAGAATATGATAGATAGGTTCAAGTTACTGTGAAATATGCACATATCAGGATCAGACCTGTAAGGGGGATACGTGCGGACATAGCTTACCAAAAATGAAGAATATGTACGTCTCCGATGTATATGGAGAAGAAGGTGTAAAATCCGGTAGTTATTGCCGCTAAAAAAATATAAAGGTGCATATCAGCTATCGATATTATTGGAAGCCGATAAATATAAGCTGAGGTGTCCTACATAAGAGGCATGCCTTACCTCACCGCTTTCGCGTGTAGTCACAAACGTTATGATGCGCCAGACGGGCAGAGCTTATGGTACGGTGGCTGTTGCAGCTGTAATAAGATAAATATACATGAGCTGCCGATCTTGAGAGTTACGTGTAAACCCCCTTGAGATGTGTCCAAGCGGTGCTTACCTCGCTGAACTCGCGTATCCCGACCTCTGACCTCACTGTTACTTCCGGTAACAACATCCAGTCTACCGGCGTGTCACTTATATAACAAGTCGTGCACGGTGCAGAATTAAAATTGTAAGAGTGCGTGCAACATATTGAAATGTTCCTAATAAGCATACAACCATGTATATGAACAGAGAATGTATTAGAAACTGTGCCTATGCGTTAAAAGATATACTGAATTTTCTTAAACTGTCAGTTAAGGTGAGAACGGAAAGTCCAAAATAAAAGAATATGACAGTCAGAAATTATGAGTGTTCACAAATGAGTGTGTAAAAAAGGAAGTGTAAAAATGGACTACATGTCAATTCTTTACAAAAAGTGAAATTTACAATAAACATGAACTTTAATGTCTCTTTAATGTAAACATCATGGAGGGCATGAATGGCATTGGATTGTGCTGATTTTTCTGTGTTTTTTTATTTTTTGGGTGTTGATGGGGGACTGGCCATGTGGGTGGGGGCCATTTTGACTGCTGGTACAGGCAGGCCCTGGCCATGTGCTGGGGGGCAAGGGGCCATTTTGAATGCAGGCAGTGTTCTCAGGCCAGCACCCATTTTGCCTAGCTTTCATCCATTATGTCTAGGGGTAGTGAGTGGTGCATGGGCCTAGTTTTTCTGTGGGGTGTCTTGAATTTAAACATCATTGAGGGCATTGATGACATGGGATTGTGCCGATTTTTCTGCGTTTTTCGATTTTGTGGGCTGCTGTTGGGGCCTTTTGCCCAGGGCTAGTGAGTGGTGCATGGACTGAGTCTTTCTGTGGGGTCTCTTTAATGTAAACATCATGGAGGGCATGGATGGCATTGGATTGTGCTGATTTTTCTGTGTTTTTCGAGTTTTTGGGGTGTTGATGGGGACTGGCCATGTGGGTGGGGGCCATTTTGAGTGTTGGTATAGGCAGGCCCTGGCCATGTGCCTGGGGGCAATCGGCCATTTTGAATGCAGGCAGTGTTCTCAGGCCTGCACCCATTTTGCCTAGCATTCATCCATTATGACCATGGGTAGTGAGTGGTGCATGGGCCTTGTTTTTCTGTGGGGTGTCTTGAATTTAAACATCATTGAGGGCATGGATGGCATGGGATTGTGCTGATTTTTGTGCGTTTTTTTATTTTTTTGGCTGCTGTTGGGGCCTTTTGCCCAGGGCTAGTGAGTGGTGCATGGACTGAGTCTTTCTGTGGGGTCTCTTTAATGTAAACATCATGGAGGGCATGGATGGCATTGGATTGTGCTGATTTTTCTGTGTTTTTTGAGTTTTTGGGGTGTTGATGGGGACTGGCCATGTGGGTGGGGGCCATTTTGAGTGCTGGTTTAGGCAGGCCCTGGCCATGTGCCTGGGGGCAAGCGGCCATTTTGAATGCAGGCAGTGTTCTCAGGCCTGCAACCATTTTGCCTAGCATTCATCCATTATGACCATGGGTAGTGAGTGGTGCATGGGCCTATTCTTTCTGTGGGGTGTCTTGAATTTAAACATCATTGAGGGCATGGATGGCATGGGATTGTGCTGATTTTTGTGTATTTTTTTTATTTTTTTTGGCTGCTGTTGGGGCCTTTTGCCCAGGGCTAGTGAGTGGTGCATGGACTGAGTCTTTCTGTGGGGTCTCTTTAATGTAAACATCATGGATGGCATGGGATTGTGCTGATTTTTGTGTGTTTTTCAATTTTTTTATCGCTGCTGTAGGGGACTGGCCATGTGGGTGGGGGCCATTTTGAGTGCTGGTACAGACAGGCCCTGGCCATGTGCTGGGGGCAAGGGGCCATTTTTAAGGCAGGCAGTGTTCTCAGGCCTGCACCCATTTTGCCTAGCTGTCATCCTTTATGCCCAGGGGTAGTGAGTGGTGCATGGGCCTAGTCTTTCTGTGGGGTGTCTTGAATTTAAACATCATTGAGGGCATGGATGGCATGGGATTGTGCTGATTTTTATGTGTTTTTCGAGTTTTTGGGGTGTATAACTGAACTGATGTTGATGTTCCTCTGTCTTCCATTGCTTTTAGGTGCACAAGACTCAAGAGAAACACCAGTGCCAGGAAGAAGTCCTGCAGCGGTGTGTGTGTGCAGCATAACGTCACACGACGTCAGGTCTGGCCACAGACAACTCTGCAACTCGTGCAACTGCGGCCTGCTGTTCTGACCTCTGAAGAATATGGCCCCATAAAAAGTTCCCCGTAACTCCTCTAGCAAGAAAGTTGCCAGTAAGGAGCAGAAGAAGCAAGTTACCAAGAAGACTGGTGTGCCGCCCGCCACATTTTTTGGGAATAAAAAAAAAAGTACGCCTGCAGCAGCAGCGGGATCTGCTGGGGACCAAGCTGGGAGCAGCACCCCCACTCCATTGGGCTCAGTGCCACCACCACCACATCAACTTAAGTCCAAGCCCTTGAGTGCTGCAGAGGCAGCCAGTCTACTTGTTCAATCACCATCGACCAGTGATGTTGGCTCATCTCAGGAAAGTAGCATCAATGTCCCTCAATCAACACAGGTTGTTGTAACTCATCTGACGAGTGTTGAACAACCACAGCCGCAACAACAACCACATGTGAAAGTACAAGCCCAAGTACATGTGGATGGAGATGCGCAAGCAGAGGTGCATTGGGGGGCACAAGTGCCCACAATAGTTGTTCCTCCTGAAGTAGGGGCACGTCAGGAAATCGACATTCAAGCAGAGGTATCATTTGAGGAAGCCACTCCTCCTGATGATCATTCATTGTCTTCAACATCCCTAGCAAGGAAAAGATCAAGGATGGTGTCTACATCTTCTTCAAGCCCACCTCCTTCTGATGATACGGATCAAACTTGGGAACCACCACTGCCGTCTGAGAGTGAGACACACAATGATCTCACAAAGGTAGCTAAGCATAAAAGGAAGGTCCCCGAAACTCTCATAGTTATGGAGTGTGATGCAGACGCTGAACAAGAAGTGGCGTATACTCCTGCTGATGAAGACTCTCACGGCGACGACGCAGTCATCATAGACGTCACTCCAGCCTCAGCGGGCATGCAGCAAACAGACATTTTGACCCTAGCCCGAAAAGCTGCTGAGCGTGATGATGTTGTCGACGAGGAGACAATGGGAACACCACCATCATTGGAGGTAACTAGTACACCACCACCTACCGCTTCCATATTTCTTTCTCGCCAGAAGGGACCTCCATAGACCTGAACCTCAATTAGTGGTGGTGCAAGTGCACAATGTAGTAAAGTTCGGCAACACACCTCCTCCACTTCATCTGGCATTAGCAGCATGACCACCACCAGTATTGCCTCCTCCTCCCCCCACAGACATTTCAAGTTCGCAGTTTGGGACTTCTTTAGTGTTTGCCCAAAAAGGGAAAACATAGCCATTTGTAGCATTTGTAAGCTTGCAGTTAGTCATGGTAAGTTTGGTACCAACTATGATACCGGAGGCCAGAGAGGTCATCTTGAGAGACAGCACACTGTCCAATGGCTTGCGCACCTAAAGGAGATCAAGGAAGCCCGAATTGGAAGTCAACAAACTGTACACGTTGATGTTCCATCTGATGATTACGAGGAGGAAGAAGCGTCAAACACTTTACTTACACCCATTACCCCTGTCAGGAGCACACCCCCTGTGAGCCACACTAAGAGTGTGGGAGAGAGTGAGACACCAATGCAAAAAAGTTCATCATCGAGCGTAACTGGGTCGAAGAAGTCATCATCATCCCGTAAAATGGTCCAGCCCACCATTAGAACCATGTTGTTCTCAGAAGCGCCATTTGATCGCAACCACCCACTGACGTGTCTGTATAACACTAAGCTGGCTAAAATGCTAGCTCTGGACCTTCTCCCTTTTTCTTTTGTGGAAGGGGTTGGTTTTCTAGAATTAGTGGCAACGCTCAGCCCCAAATGGAAGGTTCCAAGCCGGTTCTATTTTGCCAGAGTTGCGGTTCCAGCACTACATGAAGATGTGCTGGAGGTGATTGGGGCAGTTTTGCAGAAGAGTGCTGTTCACACTATACATCTGACAACAGACATGTGGACCAGTGGCGCAGGCACTGATTACATGTGCATAACTGCACACTGGGTCTCTTTTTCAGGGGTTAAAGCAAAGCTAAACGCAGGTGTTGACCCGGACAACGTTTTTAAAGCTGCTCGGAAACATGCAACACTAGCCATGTTTGGCATGGAGACAAGTCATACAGGAGAAAACATTTTGAAGGAGTTTATCACAAAGGTCTTTCAATGGCTGTCCCCAAAAAAACGCATGATCGGTTATGTTTCCAAGGATAATGGCGCCAATGTAGTTAAGGCCATGGATCTGGGTAAATATTTCAGAGTGCTGTGTTTGGAGCACTGTATAAACCTGGTTGTTAAAAAATTCTTGAGTGAAGAAAGTCCAGTGTGAGAGTTTGTGACCACCTGCCGAAGAATGTGCAACCATTTCAGCCATTCTTTTAAGGCCCGGAAGCATCTGAGGGGCCTGCTACATGAACGGCGAATGCCAGTGAAAGCACTCATCCAGAAGGTGTCAACACGTTGGAACTCAACCTTCTACATGCTTGAGCGTCTGTATGAGCAGTATACGGTACTCGATCAGTATTTCTTAACACTGGGTACAGCTCTGAAGGACCTGAGGCTAGATGCGGCGCAATGGAAGCTAGTTAAAAGCCTGACAGACATGTTTCGTCCTTTTGATGTCTTCGCGCGTGCAGTCATCAGGGAGGACTGTAATTTGGGAAAAGCTATCCCGTTGTTGCGCATGCTACAGCACCAACTGAAGGCGGTGTCTTCTATGTTTGAAAAAGATGAAGAAAAGCAAGAAGCTTTTGTTTTGGCGGAGAAATTATTACAGCCCCTACTTGGCGATGAACGTCTTCAAATGATCCACTCAGAACAGCATTACATTTGTGCTACTATTCTGGATCCACGCTACAAAAAGGCACTGGCAGGCAGAGCATTCTTTCCTTGTGGTGACTCAGAAGTTTCAAAGTACAAACATTGGCTAGCTCTGTCAGCCATGAGGTTTGAAAGAGAACGGCAGAAAATTGAAGGAAAAGGCAGTACATCAGCATCAGCAGGCCATCCCCAGTCAAAAGAATCCACTTCTGCACCTGTGGCTGTTGCAGATGTGACCTCTCAGCCGTTAAAGACACCGGCAACCGGATCATCTGCACCAGACACAACAGTAACATTGGGTGAAGAAGAGGATTGGCTAAATATGCTTGGGTTTGCTTCTCAAAAGGTCACAGCAAAAAGTAAGCAAAGTGGAGGAACCGTGGAGAACCTTGAGTCAATGGTGCAGGACTATCTGAATTACTCAACAGAGGTCTATGTTAATGCTGACCCATTGGGGTATTGGCATGGGAAAAAAGAATTGTGGCCAGAGATCTCCAACCTGGCTATAAACTACTTGTCTTGCCTACTCGCAAGCGTGTCTTCTGAACATGTTTTCAGGGCTGCTGGTGGCATTGTAACTTAGTGGGTATGTAACAAGGACCCCCTGAGAGTAAGGATTCAGTAGTTCCTAGGTCAGGGAAAATAAAACATTTGACAAAAAACAACCTAGGCAACTAATGATTCATAGTGTAATATATATAAGGACAAAAGGCTATACAATTTTTAGGAAAATACAAGTTTTATTATTGATTTTTTAAGCATTTAAAAAGACATATGGCATAAGACAAGAGATTAAAAACAATAAACATACATAGAATCATAGGTCATACAATATCATACATTTATAACAGTAAATGTTAACACATAATAGATAGGTTAAAAAGTTGAGAGTGGCAAATTGGGTCTCTACGCGCGTTTCGGCGAACCAGCGCCTTCTTCTGGAGTAGCCACACAGTTTCTAAAAAATATATACATATAAAAATACATTAGTTATACAAGATTTCAAAAAAAGGCATACATTCTCCTATAACTAAAAATCAATAGCCAATTTGTCCTATTTCTAATTGGTAATACTTGATACATTTCTAACTTTTCTCTCATTTCCTTGCATTTAACAATAGACTTATCATGAGGGACATGGTATGGGTTAGTTGATATTTGGTCCTTCAATAAGGTATTTGTGAAAGACCAGAGGGTAGTTATTTAAGGAAAAGTTTTTCCAAAAGCGGGTCTTACTGGTGGTATAGAGTGGTCTCTCAAGATAAACATATATATATATGTAGATGGCTAGTTAGTTTATATAGTCAATCGCATTAATTCTGACTCCGTTTTCTAACATAAAATAGATATCTTGTCAGAAATGGTACTCACTGTTGATAACAATAAATGCCCCGAAGGTTTATTGTACATATGATTGATGTCTGGATTTTTTTCTCCTTCTAGGTAGAAGATGTGTTCTAAGTCTTCAACATGAGGGGAATAAACGGAGAGATATGGAATTAAATCTCTATTTATTAGTTTATTCATTATTCTCTTCCCCTGTTAGTTAGGTGAATGAGTAGCTTTGTTTTAGATTACCTGTTTTGAAGTGATATATAAAGATAAATTCCCGCCAGCCAGAGACTTTTCATAGAATAGCCATATTCAGTATCGTCTATTTCTGTAGGATTAATTCATCTGTTTAAAAAGTAAAAGAAAGACATAGCGATTGCATTTAATTAATGTTATTTGTTTAATCTATCTAGACGTTTTCTAGATTCATTATCCGAGTAAGTAAAGGTAGGTAATTTATCTAGGACTTATCGGCCGCAGTTCAATTCTGTAGCTTTATTTCTGCTTAAAAAATCAATAATAAAACTTGTATTTTCCTAAAAATTGTATAGCCTTTTGTCCTTATATATATTACACTATGGTGGCATTGTAACTTGCAAAAGGACCCGCCTCTTGCCCAAAAATGTGGAGAGGTTAACAATGATCTAGATGAATCAGCACCTCATACCACCAGATTACAAAGTACGAGAATACACGCCGGAAGAAGACGAGGAGGACAGCAACTTAGATGAGGGAATTTCTTCTCTGTTAGGTGACCTACTCCCACCTGAATTCGCAGTGTATGAGGACAAACTCTTATTCCCTGACACCGAGCCCTGAAAATGAGCCAATTAATCAATAACTTTGTTTTTCATCCTTATTCACTTTTATTCCTGTGTGTCTGTCTTTCTTTGTTTTGTACAGTAAATATAATTAAAACTTTAATCACCTAATCACAAAAACAAGCCCATCAGCAGAACTGTCTTCACTTATTTGCTTATTGATTTGAAGGTGCCGCAGTCTGTATTCCTCAGGTACACAAGTTCACAAGAACATGCTCCTCTATCCTCCTCCTCCAGACTCCTTTTTCCCTCAAAGCAGAGGGCTGGATTACACCCAAAGAAGGAAAACTGCATTTGTGGGGATGTTCTACTTCTTTGAGGGTAAGTTGGCGGGTCTTGGGGCATTGCTGGGAAGGTCTAATACCGGATAAAACTGGTTTGGACAAAATCAGACTTGAAAAGTTTTTGCCTTTTTGCTCACTTTCATGTTTTCTGGGGCCTGTTTGGGGGGCTTCCTGGTGCTTGTGGGTGGGTTTCTGGGTCTGGGAGCACTGCTGGGTATATATACTTTTGATTGCAAGAGGTTTGAAGCAAATCCATGGTGGCAGAGGGGAGTTAGGGCCTAGCTGCAGAGCGCGCACGGAGTGATTTTGGAAATTGCCCTGAAAATGACTAAGTCCCCATTTTTGTACTTTTTCTTTTTGGCTGTTTGGGGGTCTTCTACTTGTTTTCGCCTGGGTTGACGGCTCTGTGGCCATTTCTGGGAAGGTCTAATACCGGATAAAACTGGTTTGGACCGAATCGGAGGCGACATTTCTTTTGCATTTTTGCTGACTTGCTTGTCTTTGAGGTGCTCTTTGGGGAGGTTCCGGGTGTTTGTGTGTGGGTTTTGGGTTCTGGGAGCACTGCTGGCACAGTCTAATTTTGAGTGCATTTGCTTTTCAGGAAATCCATGGTGGAAAACGGGAGTTATGACCGAGCTGCACAGCGCGTTTGGACAGAAGGCCGAAAAATATTGTAAGTATGAGATTATCCATTTTTGCTTTTTGGCTGTTTGGGGGTGTTGTGCTTTTTTGCGGGTGGGTTGGCAGGTCTTGGGGCATTGCTGGGAAGGTCTAATACTGGATAAAACTGGTGTGGACAAAATCAGACTTGAAAACGTTTTTGCCTTTTTGCTCACTATCATGTTTTCTGGGGCCTGTTTGGGGGCTTCCTGGTGTTTGTGGGTGGGTATCGGGGTCTGGGAGCACTGCTGGGTATGGATACTTTTGATTGCAAGAGGTTTGAAGCAAATCCATGGTGGCAGAGGGGAGTTAGGGCCTAGCTGCAGAGCACGCGCGGAGTGATTTTGGAAATTGCCCTGGAAATGACTAAGTCCCCATTTTTGTACTTTTGCTTTTTGGTTGTTTGGGGGTCTTCTACTTGTTTTCGCCTCAGTTGACGGCTCTGTGGCCATTGCTGGGAAGGTCTAATACCGGCAAAAACTGGTTTGGACCAAATCGGAGGCAAAATTATTTTTGCGTTTTTGCTGACTTGCTTGTCTTTGAGGTGCTCTTTGGGGGGGTCCGAGTGTTTGTGGGTGGGTTTTGGGGTTTGGGAGCACTGCTGGCACAGTCTAATTTTGATTGCATTTCCTTTTCAGGAAATCCATGGTGGAAAACGGGAGTTATGGCCTAGCTTCACAGCGCGTTTGGACTGAATTGAAAGAAGGCCGAAAAATATTGTAAGTATGAGATTTTCCATTTTTGCTTTTTGGCTGTTTGGGGGTGTTGTGCTTTTTTGCGGATGGGTTGGCGGGTCTTGGGGCATTGCTGGGAAGGCCTAATACTGGATAATACTGGTTTGGAGAAAATCCATGGTAGCAGAGGAGAGTTAGGGCCTAGCTGCAGAGCGCGCGCGGAGTGATTTTGGAAATTGCCCTGAAAATGACTAAGTCCCAATTTTTGTACTTTTGCTTTTTGGCTGTTTGGGGGTCTTCTACTTGTTTTCACCTGGGTTGACGGCTCTGTGGCCATTGCTGGGAAGGTCTAATACCGGATAAAACTGGTTTGGACCAAATCCATGAGGAAAAAGTTTTTGCTTTTTCTGATATTTCGCTCAATTTAGCGTTTTCGGGGCCTGTTTGGGGGGCTTCCTGGTGTTTGTGGGTGGGTTTCGGGGTCTGAGAGCACTGCTGGGTATGGATACTTTTGATTGCAAGAGGTTTGAAGCAAATCCATGGTGGCAGAGGGGAGTTAGGGCCTAGCTGCAGAGCGCGCGCGGAGTGATTTTGGAAATTGCCCTGGAAAAGACTAAGTCCCCATTTTTGTACTTTTGCTTTTTGGCTGTTTGGGGGTCTTCTACTTGTTTTCGCCTGGGTTGACTGCTCTGTGGCCATTGCTGGGAAGGTCTAATACCGGCTAAAACTGGTTTGGACCAAATCGGATGCGAAATTATTTTTGCGTTTTTGCTAACTTGCTTGTCTTTGAGGTGCTCTTTGGGGGGTCGGAGTGTTTGTGGGTGGGTTTTGGGGTCTGGGAGCACTGCTGGCACAGTCTAATTTTGATTGCATTTGCTTTTCAGCAAATCCATGGTGGAAAACGGGAGTTATGGCCTAGCTGCACAGCGCGTTTGGACTGAATTGAAAGAAGGCCGAAAAATATTGTAAGTATGAGATTTTCCATTTTTGCTTTTTGGCTGTTTGGGTGTGTTGTGCTTTTTTGCGGGTGGATTGGCGGGTCTTGGGGCATTGCTGGGAAGGTCTAATACCGGATAAAACTGGTTTGGAGAAAATCCATGCAGAAAAGCCTTTTGGCACTTTTTGTAACTTAGGGTTCATTAGGGTTAGCACTAGTAGCAGGATTGCATGTGTTTCGGGGTGTTCTAGATTTTTGCAACTGAGTTCTGGGGTCTTAGAGCACTTGTGGGAATGTGTAATTTTGTTTGCAAGTGATTTGAAGAAAATCCATGGTGGGAAAGGGGGGATTTGGCATAGTTAAAGAAAGCGTTTGCCACTATTCTTAACTTAGGGCTTGTTAGGGTTAGCAGTATTTATATTGCATGTGTTTGGGTGGGGTGCTGTTTGTGGGGGGATTTGCGAGTCTTGGAGCGATGCTGGGTATGGATACTGTTGCTTGCTTGCAAGTGGTTTGAATACAATCCACGGTGGGTAAGGGGATTTGGGCCTACTTTTACTTTCAAGGTACGTTTTGTCACCAGTTTTCTACTAGGCCTTGTTTTTTAAGATCTGATTGGGAGTCTTCTACATTTTTGCGACTGGCTTTAGTAAGGGTCTGGGTGGGAGCACTGCTGGGAAGGTCTAATTTTGTTCTAAAACACAGTTTAGACTACACCTAGCTTGAGGGGAAAGATCCACTAAATTAATTTGCCCATACCTATTTATCCTTCAAAAGGAGACTCAGACAGAGTACGCACTTTCAAAAATATTGTACTGTCTTTTAGGAAACTCAAAGTGTGACTTTTTGCACTATACAGCGTATATACCTTATATTTATTTGTCAGTGGTATTCTAATATCACTTCCTGTTTTTCCATCAATAATTACAGGCCGGTTTTCAGTCTGTGCAATGGGAAAAAAAGGATAAAGTCAGGCTTCACATTAGCGAGCCGCAATTCAGCATCCGCCAGGCAGGCAGTGGACAGGGTGTCTTCTGGTCACCAACATTGATTGACGGAGTGTCAGCTGGAATGGAGGAGTCCCGCTAATAAGAGGAATGGTTTGATGCATGCAACTTACCAAATTCAACAGGACAACTACAACAACATACAGATACAGTATCCGTTCTTTTCTAATTATCTTTAAAGTAATGTTATTGCTGTGAACTTCTATGAGTGTGACTCTGCATTTCTTGGATCTTTGCTTTTAAATTCATCCCTACAGCCATTCTATAGGTTTTACTTCTGCTATTTTTTAAACCTAATTTAATGTAAGAAGTGTTTCTCTGAGTGCAGAGATAGGCAAGTTAAAACGCCGCAGCCCTGTACTGTCGCATTCTGTCATTCACGGTTGTCGAAAGTACTACTTACTTTTCAGTAACCATGCATGCAGTAGTGCATGCACTTCCTTTATGTCACTTAAAAGATTTATGGTTAGCTTTGTACCCAAAGATTTATTTATCTTCAATTATTGTTTGTAACATGGTGTGCTTTTTTTTCTTCTCTCAACAAAACTTTCCCAAAATCCCCCATTCCCATCCATTTTCCAAAACCTAACCATCTTCCCCCGGGCTGTGTGGTTTTGATTGATGTGTGACTAAATGACAGCAATAATTCCACACACTTGCTGGGGAGGATAAGGTCATAGCAACAGGCTGGTGAAGGAATCCGAGGATATATTCTATTCGTACTTAGCTTGACCCTCAGTCACTAATGGCAAAGGAAAGAAGATTGTTATGTGTGCCATCAACTTGATAGGTCATCAAGATTAGAACATCCTCCTCCTAGATGTGGCAAATTATTACGCTGCTGTGTCCTTCACCTTCAGTACTATTTCTTGTAGTAGACAATGTCAAAGAAATTCAACGCAAGTACTAGTTATACTTTCAATATTTTACCATTTGTTAGGCTACATTGTGGCACTGTTCTAGTGTACTACTGTCACCTGCTATATTCTCTATCATACCGTTCTAATGCTACGGTAAGGACAAACAAGGTTTCATTTTCTTTTTTTTCAGTTGCTGCAACTGCCACTGTGTAACACCACTAGTACCACTAGTAACACCACTAGTTTCATCCACCCAGGATTGCCAACCGTAATCGCCATTTGCCATGCAGCCAGCCCTGTGCCTAGCCCTATTTCAAAACACAAATTACAGGTAAGATAAGCGTTTGGAGGGAGGAAGTATAATGGAGTATTAGGAGAGACGAGAGACTGACGCTAGTACTAGTAAAGTCCTAGGACTATTGAATTCACTTACTCTGTGAGAGGCACTTAGTTTTGAAAACATTTGGACAATTAATTACACAACTTGAATCAAGATGTCACTTAAGTTTCACGAAAACAAAGTTACTGTTAAACCCCCACCCACCAGCCTCAAAAGCAGTAAAAAAAACATGTATGCTAAGATAAAGTTTAAAGTATATTTATATCCCTGACAAAAATAATCTCCCACAAGACCCAACCCACCCCCACTCCCTAACACCAACAAATGTCCGTGAAAAGTCCAAAAAAGTGAAAAAAACCCAACTCCCAATTCCCACCCCCCAGAAGTCTTTAAAAAAGGGGCAAGGGACAGTCTCCTCCTGCTGCTGGCTGCTGCTGTTGACTTTCCGGGCCAGGTCGGAATGCTCCTCGCGGAGGGTCTTGAGCAGGGTTTTCGTGTTGAGCAGCTCAGGCTCGAGGTAGGAAACCCTCAGGGAAAGGCGGTGCATCCGTTTTTTGCAACTGCTGTGGGGGGCAGCTGATTTCTTTGCTGCTCGGCGGTGGCGGGTGGCTGCGGCAGCGGTACCCCGGCTCCGTACCGCTGGAGACCTGCTGCGCTGACTGGGTGACCCAGGGAGCGCGGAGGAGGATGCAGCTGTGCCGGTAGATGTTGTTGTAGACTGCATGTCACCCTCCTCCTGGGCCACCAGCCACCGATATTCAGCGACAATGGCCTCCAACCTCCATTGCCGGGCCCGTCTAGCCAGCTCCTTCTGGGTTGGTTTGGAAGGAGCATCTATATGAAGAAAGAAAGACATAGTCTGTAACCAATGCTCTTTAAGATTAACACAAAATGATTCAGCAGAAAGTTGTGTCACAGTAGAACTAGCAACTTGCAAGTGCAGTACATAACTATTGTGGCCAGTATCTATCTAACCTCCCACTTCTTCACCCTTGCTCTAACATTAGTGGGAGTTTAAGGAATCAATTCTACGAGCACTATGGACTCACTCCATTAGAGTCGACTATGACAGTACACCAGTCTTATTCTTCTTCTTCTCTCTTGTTTAGCAAAATTTGTACGTTAACTTCTGCAAGCCGGCATGATGCCAGCACAGGCAACTTGCACCCGAGAAAAACAGACGCCCGCCGTGATGAGTGAGACAGACCTGCGTTACTGTACCAGTCCAGTACATGCAGGTGGTGATTCTCTTACTTTTCTATTACGGGTGGCACTGAGAATACTCTGTTACAAGGGCTACTGCTTAATTAATTTGACTCTCACCCTACAGTGCCAATGAATACTAGAAAAGGAAAATGAAGAAGATAAATAATCTGATTATCTATCACTGCACATGGTATGTATTTGCTTACATATGGGATGACTTTAGGTGCTTTGCTTTTTATTGAGTGAACAGTGATACATCCACACATGAATGACCGAGTTCTACTAAACCTATTAACAGAGGTAGTGAGTGGCCATCGTAATAGCCTGATATATGCTGTGCTTGCAATACAAACTACTGCTACTATTCATGGTAGTATTCGGACAAAATTACAACTTCTTTTCCTTGCCTTTCCTACACTGGGACGGACGTGCGGGTGCGGTGTTACATGCTCTTCAAAGTAACACTTAGTTCATCGAGTGACCGTCTACTCTCTCTAGATACACATATGCTATCTAAGAGTCAGATAGTACCATTATCCAAGCATCCATCCATTCAAACTATGGGGTAGATTAGGATTGCGCATTTCCCGCAATCTCCGGGCCGGCGGAATCCACAGCCAGCCAGGAGGATGCTAGAAATCCGCAGCAGACTGAAAAAGACCCCCCGCCAGATTAGGATGGCTGGGGGATTGTTTTTCAGTCCACAGCTTTTCCGCCGCGGTCGCCTCCCGTCCGCAGCGGAAAAGCACTAACATGGCTGGCGGTGTCTATCAGACACCGCCAGCCATATTAGGATGTCTGGAGGAACATGCCTTTACACGACGGCATTTCCGACGTGCAAAGGCATACGGATTTTTGTTTGGGGGCCCGTTGCGGGCCACCAGAGGTGAAGGCGGGGTGGGGGGGTGCACATGGGGGGTACCTATGGTACACCCCTGCATTTGCCTGCACAAAGGGGCAGGCACCGCGCGGTGCCTGCTGTTTTGTGCATGCAAATGCACAACTTACATTTTTATCATTGCAGCGGGTGCTGCTTGAAGCAGCACCCGCCGCAATGATTTGCGCAATGATTTGCGGACCGTCGACTTGGAAAGTTATGTAACTACTAAAAAGGTTCGCCTAGGACTGGCAGGCAGCAGTCCGCAGCACACGAAGTGACAGACAGAGTCCACTGTGATTGCAGATCAGCGACAACACTAAAAAGTTTCCTACTACATTAACCAGTCATTAAAATACTCAAACTATCAATCCACCACCACTATTTCTTCTTATTGCCAGGTGTACAAAGGAAGGACTGGACTTGAGTCTGTAGGGGCAGATTTACAAGCCCCTTGCCTCTCTTTTGCTCCATTGTTGCGTGACTTTTGTGACGCAGCGGCAGAACAAAAGAGGCGCCATGGTGCGGCGCATATGAACAACGTGACGCATATGGGAGATGCATCACGTTGTAAAGCCCTGAGCCATCAGGGGGCTTTCCGGCGCAAGGGAGGGCGTTCCTGCGCAGGAACGCATCCTAAAAGTGGCTGAGGGAAATCTACAAGATTTCAATCAGTCACTTTTAGGACAATGATGCGTGACTCAAACCCTGCGCCAGCTTGAAGCAGACGTACGGCTTGACGCAGCATTGGGGAGATAGCGCACCCCAGAGTATTGCTGGAGCTGCGCCATCGTTGCGACGCAACTCCAGCAATGCGCCGCCTTTACGGCACAGATGCGTAACGCTTCGGTGACGTTTTGGGCCCATGTTGCGCCGCATTGTAAATACGGCGCACCATGGGTGGTGGTGGCGTGGCGCATAATTACTGGCGCATCCCTGCTACTTTGCAGGGATGCGCCGGTAATTAAAAATCTGACCCTTAGTGACTAGCATTACGCAGTTCTTTAAACTACACTCATACATAATTTCTCAGGCAAATAAAATGAACACAAAATCGAAAACAAATAAGCATAGTAGCAACGCTACTGAGAAGGAGAGCAGTGCACCTGAAATGCACAGAAAATTTTGAAATATAATTTACCTACAATGTAATCAGCAGCATTATTGCTCTTAGTAAAAAGCATAAATTTGCAATATAATAACACACAGAGCAGGAGAAAACAGAGTAGTGAAGAAATAGCTACTACTACTCACCAAGCCCGGGGATCTCAAGGCTGAGCAGGTCGATCAAGTCACGTTCCCGGTCCAGGACATCCGTCCAACGGTGGGTGGCCTGGTTGTAGGTGCGCCGGACCCGAGAGTGTTGGTACATGGCCCGGCACACCTTCTCCCACCGCTTCCGGCGCTCCCGGATCCCATACCCGCTGGCGATCTTGCCGCCTGCCAGGATGGTCCTGGGGAGGCGGCGCTGAACATAAAAAACTAGTGCGGCCACCTCCTCCGCGCTGAAGATCTCCCGGGCTGTGACCTGATTCCCCCTCAAACGCCTGCACGGGAGCCGCATATGCTTCCGGGCTCCCTTTACCATGGTCTGGGCAGAAAGGAAGGTAAATAATAAAGATGAAATAGAATAGGGAAGAAGAAAAGAGAAGATTTTAAAAAAGTAGATTAAAATTAACCAAAAGTAGCAGAAACACAAAAATATAGAGCTAGCAAAATAGAGGGATAGATAATAAGTAAAATAGATTAAAAAAAAACTTCAAACAAGCAAAGGATGGCAGAGATTCAGAGAGGATACAGAAAGCATGCCCAGAACCATAGCAATGAATGAGAAACAAGATGGCCACGCCCGTTCACGACCGCATGGGTAAGTTTGCACGAGATTTTCCTCGCGATCACACGTGAACTTGTACTACTGAGCCGCACACTTTGTGAGATTACACATCGCGCCCGGAAACGGAAATACATCATGCAAACAAGATGGCCGCGCCCGTGAACGACCGTGAGGGTAACTTTGCGCCGTTGCACTACAAGCGGCTCGCTAAAACGCACAAAACCTTGCGAACTAACACGCCGCAAAAAAACAAATTGCATATTCGCACGAATTTGCGGCTTCCGAATTCGATCTCGCACGATTTCGCGCACTGGGAATCCCGCGAAATTTTTGAAAAATGAGTTTTGCAAAACTGAAAGCACTCAGCAGGTGCAAAAGTTCAAACTCATCATTAGTAACCATTCCCTGTAGTGCTTCCTGAGGGGCCCCTCCAGAGTTCAGTTGCCTACTTGCAACTATTCTATGACCCTGCTCTGACCCTCACAGTAGGCTCATAGAATAGCTACAAGTAGGCCACAAAGGTCCTGTGAAAAAAAATTGCACTGCAACAGAATGTACATTACAGATAAAGAAGCAGATGCCAGACTGGAAGTTTAAATTCAGTGACACATTAATCAACCCCAAATTAATTTATGTCAGTTGAAGCAGAGCAGGTGTGCCTGCTTTTCACCCCCATAATCTACAGTGATGAACCAGAGGGTGGCAGTTATGTACCAGAGGGTGGCATGGGTGAACCAGAGGGTGGCAGTGGTGAAACAGAGGGTGCTGTGAACCTGTGATGATGAACCAGACGTAGAAACAACATAGTCGCGGCCGTTGCGAGCCGACAAGTAAGTTTGCAATTGCGAACTGGTACAAAACCCTTGCGAACTGGCAGAAACCCTTGCGAACACAAAAAACATAAAAAATCCGCAAATTCGCGAGAGTTCGCGGATTTTGCGGATTGCGAATTCGCAAATACGCAAATTCGCGAACCGCGAATTCGCAAAATTCGCCCATGCTTACCAGTCAGCACTACATGCAAGCTTTATTTCCTTTGCTACCGATAGACTATATCTGGCTCTGAGGACTGCGCTGGCCTGCTTTGCTTTGTCTTATATAGTGAGGTCCCCTATGTGACACCTCCAACCAGCCGCTCAGCAGTGGGGGCGCTTCTGCTGGTTTAACAGCGGGACCTCCTCTGCCACCTGGCCCCCTTTCCGACCGTCTAGGCCAGACCATGGCGCACTGTCAAGACCTACCGGGGTGGGGACTGGGCATGCTGCCGCAGGTACCCGTTACATAGGGTCCAAACACACACAGATATTCTACTAACAGGGGCGTGCTACGGGGCCAAGCTCATGTGGGGCAGAGTGGGCTTCCCCCATCATTCCATTCACCTACCCTGAGCGACAGGAGAATATACACCCCACCTCAGCCAACTCGCAACATGGGACAGAGTCAGAGCAAAAGTGCTTGCTGGCCACCAAGGGGCAGGTGCACTCTCAACCATGCCGGAGCTTTCCAATCGGCTTTCTTCGCCAGGGGCTGCATCCACAGAGCTTACCGAGAGTACACCTGCCTAGTTGGATTTAATACTCAGAGAAATCAGCGATTCCAGGGCAGCACTGGAATTACAGATCGGCACAATTAGCACAGGCCTTACATTACTCAGGGCGGACCAACGGAAACTGTCTGACTCCGTCAAGGAACATGGACAGTCTTTCCAAGACATGGATCCTGAGACATGGCGAATTCCATAACTTTACAACAGCTACATCAGCAGGTGACGGGCCTTATAGATCGGGTGGAAGATGCAGATTGCAGGAATAGATGCAACACATTCCCCTTCATTGGCCAGCCAGAACGCAGTGAGGGCACTGAGGTGGTAGAATTTATGGAAGCCTTGTTCAGGGACCATACAGCACAAGAGGGACTCTTGCCTTAATTCTGTGTCGAACGGCCCACAGAATAGCAACCGGGGCACTTAAAGCCAGGCGCACCACCTCGCATACTAATAGTAAAAAACTTGAATTATAGGGACCATTATGTATTGCTACAAAAAGCAAGATAAAAAACGGTTATCCAGTACAAAAACCATCGCATTTCTCTATACCCCGACTACACCGTCATGGTCCAAAGACAGAGATCGTCCTATCAAGCCGTGAAGAAGAAACTCCAGAAAGCACAACTCAAATATGCCCTTTTGTTCCCTGCCAGACTGAAAGTCATCTATGACAAAAAAACTTACTTCTTTGAGAGCCCGGTGGACTCCAAGGAGTGGCTCAAAGTTATGTGCCTTGGTTCAAGCCAGTTCAGCCACTCAGACTTCTCCTCACAGGGCTCCGGCAAACTACAGAAACTAAGTTATCCTCGGACAGAGAAGTCCACTCAGGGCAAAGGCGGCGCTGGACCATCACGCAAACAACAGCGTCTTGACCAGGAGGGGGCCCTCGCTGTTGCCAGGACATTTTGATAAGACTCCACCAAGATCCCCACGGACCCTGAATTCAGACTCTGAGCATAGTATTACTCTGTTCCCCATGGTTATACCCTGAGCAATGGATGACATAATCGACAATTGAAGAACAATATAGACGCAGTCAGTCAGTCAGAAATGGTTTATTCGATTTTAACAACATATAAAATCATAAAAGCTTCACAGTATAAAATCACATTTCATAAAATACTTATTCACCCTCCATTAAAAACAACTTTTAAAAAGGCATTAAATTGGTACGGTATCGATATTAAGCAATTCATATTATATACATTAATTAAATTGATTAGATCATCAATCAATTAACATCATTAATTTCCGTTTCGTCAAAATAATTTTTAAAAAGCCAATCATAACCATGATACATTTCTCACTCCCTAATAGCTGCAGGCTTAAATACACCGATCAACATTGTCGCCAATAACCCTGTCTCAAATATTGTCGGAACCATCTTCTATGTTCAATATCGTAATGTTTACAAAATAAAATCAGATGGAAAGTGGATTGTGTAGACAAATTGTCACAAGTACAAGGTACCAGGTTCCGTGACCAATCATTTCTTAAAGGAAAGGTTACCAGGCGAAAGAATGAGTCGAATCTAAACGGGGTTAATATAAAACGATCAAAGCCCACATTGCCGATAGATAAATAGGGTTGAATCAGCTGGCATGTCAAGGTCATATGGTGTTGGATGACTGTACTTTTCAAGAGTTCACCTGAACTTCTTAATATTTCAAAGTGACTCATACATAGTCTTTTCAAATCTTTCCTTGATATCCCGCTATTAATTTCTAGGTTACTATATAGCTCTGGTCTTTGCAAATCTGAGAGGGTATTCCTGACATACATTCACCACGGAATACATTTTGCATTATCAAGGGCCATCGCATCCTTTATAATGTCCCAGTTAAGTCCCAAAGCTTTCCCCGTCCATACCCTATGCCAGAGTAAAATTGGCTGAAGTTTTCTGAGATCGGAAATGTATTCCAGACCTAACTCCGCATGGCAGCTGAATGTTGCCGCACCCTGCGGCAGCGCTAATAAATATCTTAAAAAACAATTTTCGACTATTTGAATAGTCGGTGCATTTTGGATCCCCCAAATACCAGCCCCATATAGGATGATACTCCTACATTTTGTCATATACATTTTTAGGAGGATTTCCGGTGGTCTTTTGGCCAATTGTTTAGAAAAATTCATAAGAGCCTCTATAGAGCATTTAAATAGCAGGGTCCTGGTCTTTATGGCTGCCCCCCACAGGCCTGAACCATCAAGCAATACCCCAAGGTAAGGGAAGGTTTTTGTACATCCAATTGTGAGTCCATGCACCTTAATTTCCTTGTGTTCGGCCGCCCCTTACCGCATACCATCATGAAAGATTGTTTGGCATTAATTTTTAGCCCTCTTGATCCCATAACATGATTATATTTTGCTAATGCCTTTTTGGCACCTATCTTTGTTCGGGCCATAAGCACTGCGTCGTCCACATAGAGGAGTGAGACAGCCTGTCTCTTACCAAATATTGGGGAGTCAATGGTGCTGGCCTCCAATTCCTCCTCCAATGCGTTTGTGTGGATGGAGAATAGGAATGGGGCCAGCACACAGCCCTGTCTCATCCCCTTTCTCTATGCGGAAGGGCCTAGTGCATTCTCCCTTAGTCCAGTATCTCACCCTTGCTGTCGCCCCAGAATACAGCTGACGAAAGAATAATACTATGGCTGGGTCTACTCCTATTTCTTCAAGGGTTTGCCATAAGTTCGCATGATCCACACAGTCGAAAGCGGCTGTGAGATCAATGAAGATGGCATATAAGTGTTCTTTCTTCGCCCGTGTGTATTTCCCTTGGATGATTACAAAGTTGAGGACCTGTTCCACTGTACCCATCCCTTCTCCGAAACCATATTGAACGGGACTCAGGATGTTATGGTCATTTGTCCATATATGGAGTTTATTTAGGACCACCCTACCTGCTCGCTTCATAAGGGAGTCCAATAGGGAAATAGGCCTATAAATGGCAGGGCTCTCTCTATCCCCCTTTTTGTGTATCGGTATTATCACTGATTCGGACCAGGTTTTAATGAATCCTATTGCACAACATGACTGCAGGACACGTGTGCATATTGGGGCCCACAAATCCGGGGTCAGCTTAAAGACGTCATTTGATATTCCGTCAGGACCCGAAGATTTATTTCCTTTACTACTGCTAATTGCCATCACGACTTCATCAAGACGAAGTTCTAGGCCTATCGGTAGATGGTCCGAATTTTGTAGATCCATTTCAATAATAGGGCACGGGCTTTCGCCCTCCCTTTTATAAGCATTTGAGAAGAAGTTGATCCATGTCTCTTCATCAATGGCAACCTCTATTGTTGCCATATCCTCCTTTGTGAAATAAGGTGCTTTAACTGCTTGCCAAAACAGCTTAGGGTTTCTGTTTTCAGAGGATAAGAGCTGATTTTGCCATGCTTGCTCTTTGAGTTCCCTTATCTGTTGTGATCTGGCTTGATTATATGCCCTTCTACAATTTATTATTAAATCATGATCTCTAGATTTATCACTTAGTGCGGCTTTTGGTTTGGCATATGCCTTTGTGCATTGGGTATCAAACCACCCTGTGGACTTAACGCGCTTTTTACAAGTTTTATTGAGAGTATCCTGTATGACCACAGTGATACTTCAAAAAGCATCCAGTATGTCTTTATGTGGGGCCTTTTCATCTAAACAGACCTGAATGTGTGACAAAGCTTTGGTAATAATCCCCTTGTTTGTTTCCACAGGATCTAACGCGCTCCATTTTAGGCTAAAACCATTTTGTCAGGCCAATGTTATATCCTACACCCATGCCAGAGCCTCAATGGTAGAGGATTTATTGGAGACAGGTAGGGATACATAGAGACTAATAGGCATGTGGTCACTCAGGCCATTTGAGTGGATCTCAAACTTCTCCACCCAGTTACGGTGTTTAGTCGAGAGTGGCCATAATATCATTTAAATTTTCCCCTTTCCCTGAGTGTATAAAATGATTCACACTATTACTTCCTTCCCACTCAGTTTCTCTAGATATATATATACATGTGATTTACAAATACTGATGTTAAAATCCCCTCCCCACAGAACAATTATATCTCTATCATTAGCAAGATACAAGTGATTCAGGTCTTCCATCAGATTATTCAATACCTCCTCAAACATTCCTTTTGTATTATTATAAAAGTTCACCACCAGCAAACCTAACCCCAATATGAGGTGGATGGACACTATTTGATAGTATGGGGAGCACTTCAGCATTTTTATCCCCCGCACTCTCAATAAACTAGAAATATAGACACAAATTCCCCCTTTATGTCTACCATGTGCGGAGTATACCGCCGGGATGTGAAAGGTATTATAACCATCCAGATGTTTTTCTTCCATAAGCCATGTGTCCTGGATACAAAGGATATCGAAGCCATTTATAAAGTTCCTCCATGCTGTATTAGAAACCTTATTCTCCAAACCACAGATGTTCCAGAAAACAACCCTTACCCTGACTCGTGATGTCCCTGACTTTGTAGATTGGGGTTACAATTTCCGTTTGACAGTGGCTCAGCTACCTTTGCCGCGGTCGCCACTACACATACTGGTTTCATAATAAACTTATCCTCACTTGCTTTGGGGATACTATTCAGATTAGTTGGATCTGTTCTTACAGTACCAGGGATTCCACTAACTGTATTATTATAAGCCTCTGTGTATGATATAATTCTTAATGCAGGATCTAGGGCATTATGGGGTTCTATTGGTACACCTCCTGTTTCATCCCCTTCCAAGGATATTACTACCTTACCCTCACTCTGCTTTTGGATGCTACCGTTATGATTAATATAGCCCTTGTTCCTTTCACACCGTCAGCCGCAGTCATTTAGACCTGACAGCGCTATAAATCTGTTAGGCCCTGAGTACCCATTAAGCCCCTGTATACCCCATCTCTGTCCTCCTAGTGTCCCAATCTAGTATCCTTCCTGACCATGGGGGGCTCTCCTGACTTCTTGCAATTTATTCCCGATAACAGGTCTGGCTTGATTAATGGGTCTTTAGAAGAGGCCTAATGGTAAGATCTCAATACCTTGACCACTGCTCCCCCGACACCCCAATTCACTCATAATCCTCTCAACTGGTACTTGGCTATTAAAATTAATCACCACACAGTCACCCTTTTTTGATTTCCTAGATCTGCCAACCCAAAACACCCGTCTAAACATTATGATGTTTGGCCCTACCTTCCTGCCCTCTGTTGTATTGCTAGGCAGCCAGTGCCTAACCTTGTTTCTCAGCTGGTTGTAATTCTCTCTTACTCCTTCCTTAAGAGGAGGTACATTCCCTAATACTAAGACAAGTGGTGCAGATTGTGGTGGTAGGTCGAGGGTCCGAAGCTTGGCCGGGGTGGTTGATGTTTCAGGTACATATCTTGCACCCTCATCCTGTACAAAACATTAGTTTACCCCGGGATTCCCCTGCTCTTTAACTTTAGTATTCTTTTCACTACCTATTTCTTTCCCTGTGTTGTTCCCTGAATCACTCTTTATTGCGATCAGTTGTGTCCCCTCCGCTACACTGGCTGGATTCAGACATGGAGTTGGGAATGTAGATTTGCCCTGCTTACATTGCTCATTAGCAGGTCCCCTGCTTTGCTTAATGGCTACAGGATTCCCTGGCCCATTTCTATTGTTTGCAACTACCTTATAGAGATTATCCATCTTATCAGTTAGGGCATTTAACCTCTCAATGAGTGGGAGTATGAATGATCTTAATAGGTGCTCCATATGTGCTATGGTACAAACCCCATCTCTGTCTACTGTGACTAGAGGTTGATATTCAATCGCTGGGGAGGGTGTAGACAGTTCAGTGGGCGGGTTTTGCCTGAGAGGGCTAGATGGTGTTACTTTACTGAAGCGCTGTTTCACCAATTTATTAGTAGTTTTCAAGATTTTTGGTTTCCTACCTACTTGACGTTTCCCTCCCCTTTTCTTTTTCCTGCTTGCTTAGAGCAAACAGGTCTGCTATCCTTTGGCATGGTTTTACTTTGTAATACAATAGGATGGAATTCCTTAGAGGAGATACTATTACAGATCAACAAGTTATCGTCAATAGTAGATATAGACTCGTTGAAATCATTTCCTGAGGACGTCAAATTAACGGGAGTAAGTCTTAGACCATCAGCATGCTCTGGTGTACACGCTTCTCTTATAGCACCTAGCGACGACCTCTTTGTCGCTCCGAGTTCCAGGGATAGCCGTTTCTCCGTTAGTTCTATTTCCCTCCGCACCACCGCAGCAGTCCTTGTAAAGAAACTTTCTAGGGTCCCAATTATGCTGCCACCTAATATCGTCGGTTCAGTCTTTCTCCCCTTCTTTGATTTGAGGGCCATCTCTTTTTAAACCATAGGGGCCCAGTAGTCACTGTTCACGATCTCACCTGTCGCTTTATCGCCTCTTACCCGTCTCACAAGGATGTTTAGGGGAGTGGCCCATCCTAGCCTCCTCTGGCCTCCGAGGGCTACAGAGGGCCCGCCCTTTGCCCAGGCTTAGCCCGGCGGCGCCCGCGCGCATCCAGCGACGCGAAGGGTGATGCTGTATTTGAAGCACATCCTGGAGCGTACTCCGCTGGAAGCGGCTCTCTGGCCGCAAGGGCACCTGGTCAGTGTAGTCCTAGTGTCCCTCGGTCCCCCCCCCCCACTGCTGCCGTGCAAGATTTAGAACTGCAGCGGTGGCAGGGAGAGACCGGATGCGGCGATGGGCTACGCAGGCAAGGTCGGGTCGCAGAAAAGAAAGGATCCCCAGCAGCCGGTGAGCGTGTGAGCCAACAGAGTCCCCGCTCCACCAAGGATGATGCTGTATTTTAAGCACCTCCTGGCACGTACTCCGCCGGAAGCGGCTCTCTGGCCGCAAGGGCACCTGGTCGGTGTAGTCCTAGTGCCCCTCGGCCCCCCCCCACTGCGGCCACGCAAGATTTAGAACTGCAGCGGCGGCAGGGAGAGACCGTATGCAGCGATGGGCTATTCAGGCAAGGTCGGGTCGCAGAAAAGAAAAGATTCTCAACAGCCGGTGCGAGGGTGAGCCAATAGACGCTCAACGAGCATGGAACAAAACCAGAATTGCTGCACTCTGAACTCTTGTGCAGAAGATGCGGACTCCAACTTACAGCGTCCATTATATCCTTTTTCACATTTTGAATATAAATACAGTTTCTATGTTTTAATCTGTATGATTATGTGTGGAGTTTGGATTGTCTGCGAAGAATGTACTATTAAACTGCCCCTGTACCTATGCAAATTTATCACTGTTTTGCTGGGACGCCGGCTGTATCCTACATAAGATTACTTAAGCAAAAATACTGTCTCTGACATGTTTACTTATAACTCCCCAGCTGGGTTCCATAGAGCCACCAGGAATCTGGCCTTACTATAAACATGACCATGGTTGATGGCAGCGACCCCCCTATGAGGGTACGCACGGTTATCTGTTATGTGATTGTTGTAAGTTGTTGTTGGGCCCAGCATAGTTTGGGTGCTGAGCCATGTTTTGTTGGTGTTCGTGGGAAAAGGAACTCCTGGTCGATTTAGATCTATTGGGTCCATATAACTTAGAGCTCCACTCCGTATACAGTTACATGCCTAGAACCGTTACCATTTTAGGGTCTTACAACCTAATAACATGGAATGTACGCGGGATGGGGCGATTCAAAAGAGGCACCGTATACACGCCTATCTCCTCACGTACAACGCCCATTAAGTATTTCTACAAGAATCCCATTTAACTGAGTCAGAAACACAAAAAACATGAAAGAATTGTCAGGGACAGATCTACTCCACTAACTACAAGGCATTTGCTAGGGGAACAACCATCTGGTTATGCCACGGGGTCCCATTTATTGAACACCGAGTCGATGACCAAGGGAGATACATTCTGTTGAAGGGCATGCTAGATGGCTCCCTGGTGATCCTAGGCAGTATTTATGCCCCTAACTTTGATCAGGACTGATTCTTCCACCACTTGGGTGTATGACTGGCTGACTGGGATGGTGTACCCTGGGTGTTGGGAGGTGATTGGAACGCTGTTTTAGACGCTAACATGGATAGATCATACCCTCCCCTTCAAGGTACGAATGCCTGTAAGCTAGCTGAACTGTTTACAAACTGGGGAGATGGTTGGGTACTTTCAGATGCATGAAGATGTCTACACCCTACTCATAAAGAATATTAACTTTATTTCCCTGCACATATTCTCCATACCAGAATCAATAGATTCCTCTGCTCCAATTCCATCCTCACTCAGGTCTGCCAGTCCACATATCTAGCAAAAACCTTCTCAACCACAACCCCCTAGAGCTCACACTTAACTGGGGTAATGTGCCAACCCCAGGACCCACCTGGAAATTACACACACAATTACTAGAGGATGCTTTATTTCAAACAGCACTCTCCACCACCATTACTAATTATCTAGCTGAAAATTGGAACACAGCCTCATCTAATTTAATCGAAAGGGCACACTAAAGGTAGTGGTGCGGGGGCATCGATAGGATAGCTAGTGGAAGCCTGGCAGGAGACGTACCAGCACTTACTCCAAATCAAACAACAACTGACCACATTAGAACAAGAGGCAGTGACAGACCCGGACAAAAGCGAGGCACTACAGAATGCCTTTATTGACCACGCTGAGACACTGGACACCCTATGGATTATTGCTCATAGGGCATTTATGCAGAAAAAACACTCAGAAGCAGACAGGAGTTGTACACTGCTAGCCCGCCTTTTGCGAGATAGGCCTGACCCACCGATCATAACCAAAATCCGCACACCAAATGGAAATATAGCCCTATCCTCAACATGAAATAAACATAGCCTTTTACAATTATCTTAGCACTCTCTATGCTATACCCACACTTGATGATAACTCTTCTATTGCGGTGTTCTTGCGGGATTTAACCATTCCTGTACTCTCAGATGGAGTACAAAAGAAAATAGATGGCCCCATAACCCAACGAGAAATTTGAGCCGCATTTAAAGGTCTGAATCATAATAAAGCATCTGGGTTCGACGGGCTACCTATTGAATTCTATCATATGTACTCAGATGCTCTAGTACCCACACTGGAGACAGTGTAGGACTGCCCTGAAAGCTGTCCATCTACCGCACTCCCCAATGCATGCTCTTCTCACCTCGCTGCCCAAACCGGGATGACATGGCCTCGATATGTCCAAATATAGGCCCCTCTCCCAGCGGGCGACTGAATATAACATTTTGAGCAAGGCCCTCGCAAACCGTATACATGCCTACCTTAATACACTCATACATAGTGACCAATGCAGATTCCTACTGAACCATAGCACATCTCTCAACACAAGGTGGCTACATTATGCAATGTGGGCCACCCCGCATGCTTACCAGTCCACCAGATGCTCGGCATTAGACCTTCGGCAGGCCTTTGACTCTCTCTCCTGGGACTTGATGTTTGCGACTCTTCAACGATTTGGGTTCCCGGCCAGATACCTTAAATGGGTATGCCTATTGTATATGTAATGATTTCCAAGCAGGTTCGGCAGGAGCGTCAGTAATCCGAAGAATATTCCACAGCCTTCCCCTACGGCCTTCCGACTCTATCAAACACTAGAGTAACGAAAAGCTCGCCAGGGGAAAACAGGGAGACAAAACAAGGAAAGGTTGGGGGAAAAAAATAAGAGCTTGATGGAGTTCTTTACAGTGGATGCGTGGCAACGCAGAATGGACACTTGGCAACAGGTGGGCTGTAAAGAAAGGTAAATATACAATCTCTCTAGGTTAAACACAAAACACAAATACCCCCTGGCTATATTATGTATATGACTACTACATACCACATTTGTTTTGTCTATGTCGCAGAACTGATATGAGGGATAATGGTAGGAATTCGTCTTGAGCTGTTACAAAGAAAATAACAGTAAGCACTGTCTTCTGACCTTGTACACATAAGTGTTAAATATCTGACTTGTTCAACTCTCACTCTGTATGTGGTAGAAGACTACTGGACAGCATCCACTATTCTGATGACAATGAGCTGATGCCAACACCAAATGATCCTTGCATGGAAATCTATGAAACAAAACACACACTCAGGTTTCTATTAGGATCATAACATTAGCCAATATATATGTAGGCAGCGCATAGCGCTGTTACCGTGATTCTAAGTCGTGAAGGTTGAATTCTGCACCCCACTCTGGTCCACGCAAGAATCCCAGAACACATGTGAGGCTTGCCAAGGAATAAGTAGAAACAACGATATGCTCAATAAGAAATTCAGCATAGAGTGGAGAATGGATATGGAGGGAAATAGATGCCCAGCCGGATGACGGAGAACTAGCACGGTCGCCGGGCGGAGCACAAGATTTAAGGAGAAATAAACGGAGCAGGAGGGAACCTAACTAACTAGGAGGCCCCAGTGTGCCCAGCCGGACGGCGGAGACCAAGCCCGGCTGCCAGGGGAAGCAACTTAGGTAAAGGGGGAAGAATGAGTAAGGAGCCCAGCCGGGTGGCGGAGACCAAGCCCAGCCGCCGGGCGAAGCAACGCAGGTGAAGGAAGAGGACTGATTAGGAGCCCAGCTGGACGGCGGAGACCAAGCCTGGCCGCCGGGCGGAGCAACACAAATAAAAAGGGACAGGCTGAGCCCAGCCGGATGGTGGGGAAGAACCCGGCCGCCGGGCGAGACTCCAGGAAATGGGTAGCATACACGTTACCGGGCGACAGTAACGAGACACCAGCGGACGTCAGGGACAGAGACGTCCGCTAACCTCGGAGACTCTGTGGGGAGAAGGAAAACCCGAGCCCGCACATAAGCGCGAGGGCCGGAAACAATCCCACAGAGGTAACAAGGGCAGAATTGAAAAACAGGAAGTCAGGCAAACAGGAACAGGACGGAACACCAGAATCATCGGAGCTAGACGCAAGAACATAAAGCGTCGCTCCAAGAGTCTTGGTGACTTAAATAGCGGTCTAAATTAAAGGGGCAGTGTGTAGGGAAACTCGGGGCATGACAGCATACTTCCCCCACAGCTCGAGCCCGTACAGGTTGTTGTATTTCAAACCAGTATACAATTCACAGGGGTACAAGACACGGATCTCCCCTGTCTCCGTTATTGTTCGTTCTTGTACTGGAGCCCCTTGTGATAGCACTCAGACGGTAAACAGACAATCTTGGAATACCCATTGATGGCGGGGCCCACCTAATTTCAATTTATACAGACAACATCCTCTTATATTTACGTGATCTGAGGCTAATAATGCTCCCCTTCCCTAGATGTTTGCCACTTTTGAGCATATCTCTGGCTTGGCTATAAACCTGAGAAAATCTACTTCTTCCAGGAAATGCCATACCCAGACAAACTATGGTTGGCTTGCACGCCTTGCCAAGGACCCCCACCACCTGTAAATACTTAGGCATTCAAATTTATAGAACGCAGGTAGATCAACTTGATGGTGACATAGTGAGGGCCATAACAGCCCTCCGTGCCAATGTGGCTTTTTGGTCCTCTCTGCCTTTATCGGTGATGGGGCGTATCGCCATCTCGAAGATGGTGGTGCTTCCTCGCCTCTTGTATTATTTTGTGAACTTACCTGTCGTAGTCCCACAGTCTATTTTCAATACCCTGATTCCTATGTTATTGGATCTTATCTGGGGAACAGGCCGTAGAAGAGTGAGCCTACGGAAACTTCAACTGGAGACTCGTGGTGGAGGCCTGGGAGTTCCCGACTTCAGAGCCTATTACTTCGCTAGTCAGCTCCAATGGCTATCTTACTGGACTGCAGGGAGAAATTTACAGGAAATTGGGTATATACCTAGGGACCTAGATTGGGGCGCACTGCACTCCTTGCTCCTGCCTAAGGCCAAAATCCCTGTGGATAGCTCTCCCCTACTGAAGACGGCACTACAGTGCTAGAAGAAGGCATTGTCGTATACCTCCTCAGCGACTCCATACTTGATGAACATTCCCTTACTAGGTATTCCTACACTGCAAGGAAGGCTTACAAAGGCCAGTATCTATGACTGGGTTGAGGCAGGAGTGGAGGACGCCAGGGCATTCATCAGAGATGGTAGTTTGCTTGATCACAATGCCTTTCTTCAGGCTATAGGTGCGCCAACACGTTTATACCTATTACACGCTGCAGTCTCCCATTACATTAGGAACACATGGGCCCCACAATGTAGTGAACCTCCACACCATAACTATGTCCATCTCTTATACTATATGGGGAATGGGAAACACCTGGTCAAATTGCTATATACTGGTATACGATCACACGCCGCATCACACTTACATCTTTGAGAACCCAATGGTCCGAGGATTCTACTACAGAAATCACAGATAAGGCCTGGAAATGCATGCTTGAACACCCTAAAAGAGTGTTCCGTAATGCTACACTAACATTCATACAAACGATGGCCCTTAACAGGTCGTATCTCACCCCATGGAGGATTGATTGTATGTTCCCAGACGCTCAACGATGCTGCCCCCATTGTAAAGGGGACGAGGCAGACTTCCTTCCTATGCTGTGGTCCTGCCCCCACCTCCAGGACTACTGGAGAGGAGTTTGTCAGTCCCTAGACGAAGTCACACACATTCCTGTCTCAGACGACGCCCTGGACTAGTCTTAAATTTGGCCTTCATTTTGGCAATAAGAACCTTTACCATGAGGTTTAAATCCCCCAGGTGCCCGACGTTATCCAGCTGGCAACACAATATGATAAAGTGAGGGAAAGCTGAGGGCATAGCCCTTCGGAGGGAAGAAGAGAAGGGACTACAAAAGCAACCCATCTCAATGGAATGGGACATTATTCTACATGAATTCGAAACTCGATTTACTACCCCTACAAGGTACCATACCTCTGTAACCTACTGTACCGCTCTGCAACCGACAGGCTCGAGGCTCCCAAACTCAGACTCACATATTACAAACTATGGGGACTGTAGACCCCCTAGAGATACCCTGCTAGCCCCTGTCGCACCTATCCCAAGAACAAAAAGACTTTCTTTCTGTATTAATATTTGCATTGAATGTGATGTCAAGGTCCTCAATAAAGTATGTTACAAAAAAAAATCTGTGATGTCACCAGCAATGTCACTGACTGTGTCACCAATGATGTAATATGTGACATCATGAGCAGTGCATTGTGTCTACTCAAGTTATAGTTAGCTGAACTAACTATAACAGTGGAATTTCTGTGGTTCTGTAAGAGTGAAATGTCCAGCTAACTATAATGTCCCTGAAACCTATGTGTTTTTCAGTGAATTTCTAAGGTTTTTTAAATGCTAAATTCTAACTATAACGTACCTGAAACCAATGTTTTTTCAGTGAATTTCAATGGTTTTTGAACTGCTAATTTCTAACTATGACATGCCTATTAAGTCCCTTTGAATTCTGAGGGTCCCTGGTGGCCAAGTAGCCCACCAGGTACATCCAGTAAGCGCCACAGACCTGAGTTTCAGAGAGGTGTTTTGAGGACAAGCCCATTTCTACACCACACTGCAAATGCGGCTTCTGGCGCTCTGCTGCTCACAGGGTGAAGTCCACTTGTGTCTTGAGGGCCTCAGGACACAAGAGAAACTCATCTCCCCACCAGCAGTGCACCAGAAGCCACGTTTTCAGAATCAGTGTGGACTCGGAGCACCTCTCCAACACACAGCTCTGTGGCAATTACAAGAAGTACCTAGTGGAGTAGTCGGCCCCCAGGGACCCTCAGGATTGAAGGGGAATTAATCTCCCAGCTTAAAACGTAACACAGGGCGTGTTTGCACTGTGGTGCAGGTAGGTGGCGGGCCCGATGTGACAAGTGTGCAAACTCACCCTGTGGAACGTTTTTAAGTTGGGTGATTAATTCACCTTGAATCCTGAAGGCCTACTAGCCCACCAGCTACCTCTAGTAAGCACCACAGAGCTGTGTTGCAGAGTGGTAGAAAAAGGGAGCGTCGCCTTGGATCAGCACTCTGCAACACAGCTCCCTGGCACTTACTGGAGGTACCTAGTGGGCTATTTGGCACCCAAGGACCCTTAGTATTGAAGGGGACTTAATCCTCCAACTTAAAAAGCGCTTCAGGGTTATGTTTGCACACTTCTCAAATCAGGCCACGCCCCCTCCCTGCACCACTGTTCAAATGTGCCCCCTGGTGCCTTGTAAATTGTGGGATTAAATCCCCTTGAATCCTGAGGGTCCAACTTGCCCACCAGGTACCTCCACTAAGCACCTCATAGCTGCATTACAGAGAGGTGTAAAAAGGGGCATGGCCTCAGACCACCACTCTGCAAGGCAGCCCTGTGGCACATACTGGAGGTACCTGAAGGGCTAGTTGGCTCCCAGGGGCCCCCAGTATTGAAGGAGAGTTAATTCTCCAACTTAAAATGAACCACAGGGTTTTTTAGAAGGGGGCTGTGTGGCCACCCCTTCTTTTTCCTTTATTTGGGCCCCAGGGACCCCATTCCCCAGGACCTGACCCCTTTTTTATAAAAAAAATCTAAATGGGAAGGGGCCACGTGGGCCCCCCTCCCATGGCCAATTTCGGTCCTGAGACCCCATCCCCAGGACATGCCCACATATATTTATTTTTTTAAGGAGGGGTGCTGTGTGGCCCCATCCTGAGGCCTCTATTGGCCCCGGGGCATGATCCCCCGGGGATGGCCTTTATTTATTTTTTATTTTTGGGGGGATGGGTCTGTGTGGCCCCCCTCCGGAGCCACTTCTTGCCCGGGGGACCCCATCCCCTGGGGCCGGCCCTTTACATTGGGGACCGTGGGGGATCTCCAATGCCCCCACAGTCCCGCCTGCTCCCCGGCTCCTGTGGGAGCTGGCATTGCTTTTCCACAATGGTAGCTGCTGACATGCAGATCCCCGTGTGGAAAATCAATCTGCTTTGGATTTTGGAAGTGAGAAAATCCAAACCAGAGTTTGTCATTACAAACAACAGTGTCCCGGGGGTGGGTACTCTTGACACTGCAGGCGTCGGCCCGGGGGGGTGGGGGTCCACAGGGCCATCGAGGGCTCCAGGAGGGAGGCATCACAGCCCCCCAACCAACTCCTGCACAGGAGGTGGTGGACCCTGGGACTCGGGGGTCCGTTAAGGACGCCAAGCCCTTAATTTACAGGATTAGTCCCCCAGGGAGCTGGCGGTCCCCAGGGCATGTCGGGGGAGCTCAAGCATCCCATACAGTTGAATTTTTATTGAAAAAAGAAGACCTGGGTGGTGGTCCATGGGTCTGCAGGAGACTGTGTTCCCCCCGAATATTTGAGAAAAGCCCCAGGGGGTGGCTGTCACCAGGGCTTGGAGGGCCCTTAGAGGCCCCCACAAATTAAACAAGCGGGAGTCCGCACTTCATTTTTGTAAAACATTTTGGCAGGATTCGAGACACCAGTGCCAAATTCGCTGAATATTTTTTTTAACGCTTTTTTAGGACCTGGGAGTGCTTGTGGAACCCCCTGAGCAGGCCTCAGGGATCAGGGTGTTTATACCCTGCCCCCTTTTCCTGTTTTTCAACTATGTTGTACTGTTGGCTGCCAACACTTCCTGGTTTGGAGTTTTGGCAGCCAATCACAGATAAGCTTGTGCACGGGAGGGGTCACGACTCCACCTTGTCCCTAGATATAAAAAAAAATTATATTTTTCAAATTTCTCAGGAACTACAGAACGCTTTTACACCATTTAACAAAAAGAGTTCTTTCTGAAAAAATACCTACCTTTTTGCTAAATATGGTATAATTCCGTTCAGCAGTTCGGCTGTAGCTGTGTCTAAAGTTTCATATGGAATATTACATGGGGAAAACACGTTTTGGGACCCCCCTTTTTTCTCAGCCCTAACTTGTCGAATCACCCTGAAACTTTCAAGACAGGAGCTGACAGTAGCGGGCCACTAGTTTTGAGAATCTCACAAAGATTCGTCAAGCAGCACCAAAGATATTGAGACAACAAAAAACCCTTTTCCTATGGAAATTAGGTCCTAACTATAACTACCTACTGGGGACCGCCAGTAGAAAATATATATATAAACATTAACATGTAAAATAATATTTTTATCCCTATTAATAATATTTAAAATATTCACTACCGTTTCCAAAGTTTGAACCATTAAATAAAAAATAAAATCATAATCTAAAATTCAAAATAATAAAATAAAAATATATAAAACCAAATGTTGAATACAAAATTATTACAAAGGCATCATTTTCTTCATACAGATTTGTTTTTATTAATTGTGAATGTTTTTCACAAAAATTATAGAATGTAAATGTTTTATTTAAAAAATCGAAATTAATTTTCTTTATTAAATTGAATTTATATATATTTCTAATACAAATGTTTTAATTTAAATATTTTTTAACAATAACTTTTTAAAATGTATTATAAGTCATAAATATATTTATTTAATTATAAATTGTTATTTTTGAAAAATATGAAACAAAATACGTTGACGTTTTAAAACATTATTTGTATGTCATTAAAACAATTTACACGAATTATGCATTAAAATCTCCCCTTTTTGAATTTCTCAACCTTTATCTCCTAAAAACCCAATATCCCGCTGCTAAATATTTTTTATAAATCCTTTATTTGAATACATTAATACAACTAGAAAGACAAATTTCAGTCATTTCATCATTAATAAATTATATAAACAAAAACGCAAATAAAAATTCTAAAACATATACAATTAAACATGTTACAATAAATTACATGCAAAATAACACTTGCCATACAAAAATATTTCCTATATCAATAGTTTTTTAAAACAATATTCAAACAACATTTAAAATTATATTTTCCCTTCTATGTTCCTATTGACAATATTTTTGACATTCTGATATTCTTTTTTTAATCTTTTTATTCATTTTACACAGCCAATGGACAATGCACATGTAGTGAACACTCAAGAACATACATACTCCAGTCTCCAGTTTCCCTTGTTCCCCCTCATGCTCTGTGTGGTGCAGAACCACAACCTTGAATGCTCTTGTCGCCTCTGCCGGAACTGTCCATTTCAATGCTACCTTGGTGTGCAATGGCACCAAGGCAGGGTCTCAGCACCGACATCCCGATATTTTTGACACTATATTTTTGCATCACAATAGTTACTTTTCAATGTTTTGTCCAAACACTGTTATGAGCACCTTTTCTGCCTCTCACATGTGGACTCTTATGAATCCATTAGTAAAACCTCTTCTGTGCAGTTTCCATCTTCTGTCACATCACCCTAAAGCACTCTTACACTGCTGTTGTCTTGTTAGTATCATGTATGCAGTGATTTAAATGGGAAGGTATTGTCTAGTATTAAGTACCTGAGCTTCTCTAATTTGAAATGAAGAGTGCATACAATTCTCAGCACTGCTTCAAATCATTTAATAGGAGATTACTTTGCAGGAGAAAACATGTACACTGGATAGTGAGTAACGGAACTTATATATTTCAGTTCATAGCAGTGCATGTTTGTGTCTGCTTAAGGTTGGCACAGTGATGCCACCAGTACTGTATGCACTTCCTGAGCTTGCGCTTTGTAGATGGAAGCTTGGACTGCTGCGCTGTACCTTTTCACAGCTTGAATGAAGCTTGTATTGCTGCT
Organism: Lissotriton vulgaris; assembly: GCF_964263255.1. Taxonomy (NCBI): domain Eukaryota; kingdom Metazoa; phylum Chordata; class Amphibia; order Caudata; family Salamandridae; genus Lissotriton; species Lissotriton vulgaris. The sequence goes on along the minus strand of NC_141696.1, from coordinate 453,470,311 downwards.
GTAATTCCCCCGCTGTTCTGCTTGTGCTGCTGCAGTTACCCTATTTACTTTATGTAATTGCTCTGTGTCTATTGAAACTTGCACTTGGTCTGCTGTGCTATACCTTTTCAATGCATGAGTGAAGCTTGCATTGCTAATGCAATCCCAAAGCTGTTCTACATGTGCTGCTGCCCGTACTGTATGTACTTTTTTGTGCTTACTCTGTGTCTTTGTAAGCTTGGTCTTGTGCTGCATCTCAGAAACAGTTCAGTGCCAGAGGGAAGCTTGCATTGAGGGTGCAGTCCCCCAGTTGTTCTGTGTGTGCTGCGGCCATGTTGTTCTTGTTCGGAGTGAGCTAATAAATCATAAGTTAAGCTCCCCATAATGGTCATTCATAGACCAGATACAAATTCAACGGCAGTGCTCATGTCAACTTTAGGCATTCATCGGGTTACTACCCATTTTAACATGTAGTCTATCAACAGTAGAAAGTGCTGCTCAATGGGAGGCAAAAATTCAAATGAACATACAATATCATGTCCCAACTGTACCCAGAGCAGTGTGGGAACTTCAACCAGTGTAAGAGAAGCTGTCTTTAAAGATTTACATTTCTCATTCTGTGCAGACAACAAACACTCATTAACAACCACTTCTACCTGATGATCCATTCTTGGACACTAATATACTTAGTTAAATTCCTGCCCAAATGTTCCTCATGAGCCAAATTAACAAACTTTTTTTCAACCTCGTAGGTAGCACCACTCCATCCATTCTACAAATGTCGTTATCAACAATTCAAAATCCATCATGTACATTCTAAACCCCCGCCTCTTGGGAAACATCTTTATATACTGGCCAACCCCTCAAAATATACTCCTTAAACAATTCCAACACTACATCAGCTGCCATGGCATCAGTCCATTCCACATCTTGGACTACACCTTCATTTATCCATCCCACCAAATATATATCTTCCATGGCAACCTCACTCTCAATAGGCAATCTGTACAAACAATCAGCTGCATCATTTTTGATCCTGAAAAATCTTCCACAGAAAAGTTGAACTCTGTTAAAACCTTCTGTTCATCTTCTCAATCTAGGTGTGATGAAATCATAAGTTATCCATGTGAAAATCTGAGTCAGGGGGAGATGATCTGATCTTACAATTAAAGGTAGACCCCAAAAAAAATGTAAAATGCAATATTGCCCAATAGACACAAAGTATTTCACACTCAAAGGCAGAGTAACATTCTTCTGCACCTTTCAGAAAGTGCAAAGCAAAGGCTACCACCCTCAATTCACCTTTATCAAATGGTGACAGTTCTGTTCCTAACCCACTCAAACTTGCGTCAGTTTATAAAACAGCCTTTTTGGTATGGAACAAAATGACCCAAAGTAAGCAAAGCATACATTCTCTTTTTGATATCCTAGAATGCTGATACACAATCACTTGCCCAATAAAACTGAGCATTTTTCTTAAGTAAGGACCTTAAAGGTGAGGACAGACTAGCAAAATTAGCAATGACTTCAGAGCAAAATACTGTTGAGCCTGAAAAGGAGCATTCTTGTTGACAGGTGAAGGTACTTGCACAATACTCTTCTCTAAATCAAGTTTGGGGCTCTCACTTTCACTGGATATCATAATATTGTGTGACTCAAATATGCAGCTGTTGTCACCCCAAATTAACATTTTTCTTTTTTAAGGGTAAGATCTTCATCCTGCAATTTACCTAAAACCAATTAAAGAGTTGCATCATGTTCGTCCTGATCGTTCTCTTGCACCAAGATGTCATTTTGGAATAATAATAATTCTCTGAGATTACCTTCCAAAACTGTCTTCATTATTCTCTGGAAACATGAAGCAGCCGAAGCTAAACTAAATGACACGTGCACAAACCTGTATGCCCCCAGAGAGTGACAAAAGAAGTGAGATATTTAGACTCTGGATTAAGAGGAACTTGGTGGTATGCAGATTGTAAAAACATCACACTGAAAATCTTTGCATCCTTAATCAATGCCAAAGTAGAAAAATGTTAGGTAATGGTTGGTGATCCACCTAGTTGTGTTTATTCAGACTCCAAAGGTCCACACACATCCTTATTCTCTTGCCTCCTCAACTGGCACAAGACATATTGGAGCCAGCCATTCAGATGTTTCCTTTTCATCAATCAGTCATCCAATGTCACTGTTAATGGTTCAAACATCAATCAATCATAGCATTTGTATAGCGCACTACTCACCCGGAAGGGTCTCAAGACGCTGGAGGGGGGGGGGGGGGAGTTCCACGTCTTGGCTGCTAGGTAGGAGAAGGATCTTCCTCCAGTGGTGGCTCTGCGGATGCGTGGAACCGCGGCGAGGGCGAGGCTGGTGGAACGTTGCTGGCGGGTGGGAGTGTAGAAGGTCAGGCGGTTGTTGAGGTACTTGGGTCCCAGGTCGTGGAGGGCCTTGTGTGCATGGGTGAGGAGTCTGAACGTGATCCTCTTGCTGATGGGGAGCCAGTGCAGGTCTCTCAGGTGTCCAGAGGGATCACTGAAATAATATAGACTGCCAAAATATCGACCTGCAAAAATATCGTTGCCAAAATATCGACAGACAAAATATCGACTTTCTATCTACAAACAGGTAAGTACAAAAATATTGAGTACAAAATATCGTTAACAATAATATAGATGTAAAAAATATCGACTTTATTAAAAACAGTGTTAAATTAAATTAATATTAAATTTTAATTACTAAAATATACTTAAAAATACTTAAATTAATTTATAATAATTAAATAATAAATGAAAATAATAAAAATCATTTTTTACAATCTTATTTGTTGACCCTGAACCCTAAAATATACCCCTTTACCCAAAAACCCAAAACTGACCCTGAACCCTAAAAATACCCCTTTACCCAAAACTAAAAACTGACCCTGAACCCTAAAAATGCCCCTTTACCCAAAAACTGAAAACTGACCCTGAACCCTAAAAATGCCCCTTTACCCAAAAACTGAAAACTGACCTTGAACCCTAAAAATGCCCCTTTACCCAAAAAACTGAAAACTGACCCTGAACCCTAAAAATGCCCCTTTACCCAAAAACTGAAAACTGACCCTGAACCCTAAAAATGCCCCTTTACCCAAAAACTGAAAACTGACCCTGAACCCTAAAAATGCCCCTTTACCCAAAAACTGAAAACTGACCCTGAACGCTAAAAATGCCCCTTTACCCAAAAACTGAAAACTGACCCTGAACCCTAAAAATGCCCCTTTACCCAAAAACTGAAAACTGACCCTGAACCCTAAAAATGCCCCTTTACCAAAAAACTGAAAACTGACCCTGAACCCTAAAAATACTCCTTTACCCAAAATGTATCAATATTATTTAATTACCAAATAATTATTAATTAACAATAACAATAAAGTAAATATATTAGCACATTAGCTGTAATTATTTTAATAATTAATATTATTTTTTCCCAATTAATTACTTAACAATAACACAAAATTATATATATTTAAATGTACTCTAATTAATCTAATTAACTAATTACAATTAATCAATTACCAATTAATTACTAATTCAAAATATGTACAAAATTATATTAATTAATTAATTAATTATTATTAATTATCAATTAATTATTAATGATAAATATTTACAAACATATATTAATTAATTAATTATTATTAAATTACTTCCCACCCTATTCCCCTATAAACCCACAACCCGCTACAGAATTACATAACGCAATTATTAAAAAAACAAAATCCATTTAATAAAATATTTTATAACATTAATACACACTTTTCACACATATTATTACATAAAAATACACTATAAAATATTATATATTATTAAAAATTCGATATTTTTGCTATCTATATTTTATACAGTCGATATTACTTCACTTACCTGAAAAACGATATTTTTGTAGTCGATATTATGTCCAGTCGATATTTTGTCCAGTCTATATTTAAAACTCGATATTATGTCCAGTCCATATTTTGGAGTCGATATTTTGTCTGTTCACCGTCCAGAGATGTGGCTGTGTCGGGGGATGTCCAGGATGAGTCGTGCGGAGGCGTTCTGGATGCGCTGGAGTCGTTTCTGAAGTTTGACTGTTGTTCCGGCGTAGAGGGTGTTTCTGTAGTCCAGTCGGCAGGTGACAAGTGCCTGTGTGACCGTCTTCCTGGTTTCGGTGGGGATCCACCAGAAGATCTTTCGGAGCATACGCAGGGTTTTGAAGCACGATGATGAGACGGCATTGACTTGTCTTGTCATCGAGAGGGAGGAGTCCAGGATGAAGCCCAGGTTGCATGCGTGGTCCGTTGGCTTGGGAGCGGTGCCCAGGGCGGGGGGCCACCAGGAGTCATCCCAGGCGGAGGGTGATGATCCCAGATGAGGACTTCCGAGTTCAGTTTCAGGCGGCTGTTCTTCATCCACTCGGCGACGTCTTTCATCCCTTCGTGTAGGCTGGTTCTGGCAGTGGTGGGGTCGTTTGTGAGGGAGAGGATCAGCTGGGTGTCGTCGGCGTAGGAGATGATGTTGAGGTTGTGTTGGCATGCCATGGCTGCGAGGGGGCTCATGTAGACATTGAAGAGGGTGGGGCTGAGTGATGATCCTTGTGGTACCGCCGCAGATGACTTTGGAGGCCTTGGATCTGAACAGTTGGAGGCGGACTCTCTGCGTTCTTCCAGAGAGGTACGAGATGATCCATTCCAGTGCCTTCTCTTGGATTCCGATGTTGCTGAGGCGCTGTACTAGGGTGCGGTGGCAGGCAGTGTTGAACGCTGCAGAGAGGTCCAGGAGGATGAAGGCCGCCATTTCCCCGTTGTCGAGCAGGGATCTGATGTCATCTGTGGCTGCGATGAGGGCGGGCTCGGTGCTGTGGTTGGCTCAGAAGCCGGACTGCGAGTGGTCGAGGGATCCGTTCGTCTCGAGGAAGGCGGCAAGCTGTCTGTTGACGGTCTTCTCGATGACCTTGGCAGGAAAAGGGAGGAGCAAGATGGGACGGTAGTTCTTGAGGTCGGTGGGGTCCGCCGTTGGTTTCTTCAGGAGGGCGCTGAGTTCGGCGTGCTTCCAGCTCTCCGGGAAAGTGGCGGTGTGGAAGGAGGTGTTGATGATGTCCCACAGTTGGGGTGCGATGATGGAGTGGGCTTTGTTGAAGACGTGGTTGGTGATCCTGAGTGGATGGTGTTCATCACACGGGTGGTGTCTTCAGTGCTGACCGGTGTCCAGGCGCGGAGGGTGGTGGTGGGGAGCGTTGGTACGGTGGTTGGGTGCGTGGTCTGTGCACCGAAGCTGTTGTGTATGTTGGCGATCTTGCTGTGAAAGAACAAACTGAAGAGTTCCTTGCTGTTGTGTGCGTTGTTGTCTAGTCGTTCCTTGAATGCTGTCTTCTTGGTGGTGCGGATCATCTGGTGGTGTTTGCGGGTGGCGTGCTTTAGGGCAATCATGTTGTCTGTGGTCTGGTTGTTGCTCCAGGTTTTCTCGAGGGTACAGCAGTTCTTCTTGGAGTTCTTGAGTTCATCGATGAACCAGGAGGCTTTCTTTCTGCCGGATCTGCTGGGAGGGGTCTTCAGTGGTGCGAGGTTGTCTGCGCAGATGGTGATCCACTGTGTGAGGTTGCTGGCTGCTTCGTTGGGGTCCGTTGTGCTGGCGGGAGGGTTCTAGCTGAGGGAGGTGGTGAGCTGGTTGGCGGTGATCTTGCTCCGGCTCCTGCGGGGCACCTGTTGCGGGTGGCGGTGGGTCGTGGTCCTTCTGAAGCTGAAGTGGACGCAGCTGTGGTCCTTCCAATGGAGTCCGGTGGAGTGGCTGAAGGAGATGGGCTTGCTGGAGGTGAAGACGGGGTCAAGCCTGTGGCCGGCATAGTGGGTGGGGGTGTTCCCCAGTTGCTTGAGTCCGATGTTGGCGAGGTTATCCAGCAGGGTGGTGGTGTTGGTATCGTTGTTGTTCTCCAGGTGGAAGTTGAAGTCCCCTAAGAGAATGTAGTCAGCGGAGGGGAGGGCGTGCGGGCTGATGAAGTCTGTGATGTCTTCGCTGAATCGTGTGCGTGGTCCCGGGGGTCTGTAGATGAGGGTGCCTCTGAGGGTCATCTTGGGGTCAGTGTGTATCTGGAAGTGGTGGTGTTCGGCGGCGGTGAGGGTGTCGTCAGAGTTGGTCTTGATGCGGATGATGTTCTTGTGTACGATGGCGATGCCTCCTCCGGTCTGGTTGACGTGGTCCCTCCTGGTGATCTTGTATCCGTCCGGGATGGCGATGGCGATGTCGGGGGCCGAGGAGGCGTTCATCCAGGTTTCCGTGAGGAAGGCGACGTCTGGTGATGTAGTGTCGAGCAGGTTCCAGAGTTCGACGGCGTGTCTGTGGACGGAGCGGGTGTTGAGCAGGATGCACTTGAGGTGGTTGTTGTTGGTGCTCGGCTTGTCAGGCGCGATGCAGGTTCGGACGCAGGTGAACTTGCAGGCTTTGCAGGTGAAGGGTCCGTGGGTGCGTTTCAGGGTGGCTCGGTAGCAGGCGGCGTTGAGTGCGTGGAGGGTGGCGGCATCGTAGGTCTGACGGGTGGTCTTGCATCGGTGGGGGCCAGGGGTTCTGGCGCTGGGGGCGGTCCAGGCGTAGACGGCTGAGCGTGTCCGCGCACCTACGCGTGGGCGTCATAAGTAAGGAGCCGGGAGGGAGGAGCAGCTGGGTGGTGGGAGCGGGGCAGCGAATGGGCTGGAGGGAGCGGGCCGCAGGGAGGCAGCGGCGGGAAAGTAGGTGGCTCAGCGCCGGCTGGGGCGTCCGGTGACTGGAGCAGCAAAGCGAGGCAGGAGCGGCAGAAATCGAGGCAGGAAGCAGCGGTGTGTGGGGGGCGACCTCGCCTGGTTACAGGCTCAGCGGTCGCTCCTTGCACCCCTGCGTTGTCCCATTAAGTAAGGAGCAGGGAGGGAGGAGCAGCTGGGTGGTGGGAGCGTGGTGGTGAATGGGCTGGAGGGGGGCGGAGCCGCAGGAAGGCAGCGGCGGGAAAGTGGGCGGCTCAGCGGCGGCTGGGGCATCCAGCGACTGGAGCAGCAAAGCGAGGTAGGAGCAGCAGGAAGCAGTGGTGTGTGGGGAGCGACCTCGCCTGGTTACATATTTCGAACTTTCCTTTATTGATACACACAAGGGGACTCACCTGGCAAGATTTGTGTGGCAGCTTTTTTGCGTTTCCCTGAGGGCTTTTGTTTCTTGGTGCCCATTCTGGTGTCCTTTGCTGCGCCTTGTGTGCTGGTGGCACCGCCGCTGGTTTTCCCCTGCCGCCGCTGCTCTCTCGCATCTGAGCACGGCCGCACGGGGGGGGGGGACCGCGAGCAAGAGGACCACAACTCCCGTGAGCCTTTGCGGCCAGAAGCTGCCAACGCACGCTACGCGCCTGGAGGCGCATGAAATCGGAGTCATCTCCCCCTGTCGCGTGAGCGCGCTTAAGTGTCCCGGGAGAAGCCCGGGACAAGGGCAGGGCTGTCCACAGCCGTCACAGGCCGGAGGAGGTCGGGCCGGGCCACCCCCCTAAGGTTTTGAACATCAAACTGACTGTAAATTCAGGTGACCAAGACTTTTGTGCATATTAGAACATTGAGCCGATATCTGTTTTAAGCTATTTCTATTTATTTAATTATGAGCACATGTTTTAGTGTAAATCATGTCCACGCAACTAGGTAAAGGTGGAAAGTTATTATCAACACCCACTGGGGGAAGTATTTACTGGAACGTTAGATAACTTTATCATTAGGGCAGCAGCTGTCCTCGAACCGGAGATAGAATATACCGAAAAACGGCTTTCACTAGAATCTCTTAGTTCTAAACGTTCCTCACTGGGTACAATTAAAAACTGCATAACTCCTGAAAATCGAGTAAGTCAGTGTCTTGGCGACCTAGGTTTGTCAGAGAACAGTACAGGGTCAGACAGACAAAGTATCCCCACTCTGGGGAAAAGCTCACATGATAGTAATACTACCTATGAGGAAAGCAGGATTTTTAACACACACCCTACGAGCTCTGTGTACGTCCCACTGTAAAAATTATAACTACAAGCGCTAAACAAACAAGGAAAAGAAAGCGGGGTGGGGGCGGACAGAAAGGTAAATGCTCAAAGATTCCTAAAATCGTGAACAAAGCAGGCAATCCACCAGCCCTACGCAACCCCACACAACTCTCCGCTTCTGCCCAGATTAAGAGTGTGTGTTTGAGTTTGAGTTTCTTAAGCGCGCGTACACCTACCGGTTTCATGGCGCTGATTGAGCTGAACCCCTGATGCTTCAGAAATGGGAGGAAGGAAAGGGGAGAGTTAGGAGGGAAAAGCTTGTGTAAAGAGGAAAGTTTTCAAGGCCTTACGGAAGAGTGTGTATTGGGGAAAAGATCTCAGATGAACCAGGAGGGAGTTCCAAAAGGTGGGGGCAAGGGTAGAAAATTTGGAACCACCCCACTTTTTGCGTTTGAATCGGGGAACTAGGAGCAGTTGTTGGGTGGAGGAACGCAGCTCCCTGGGGGATGACATAGGAGTGAATTGCAGAAGTGATAAAGGCAGGGGCTGAGCCGGCGCGGGCGTTGAAAATAATGCATCCTAGTTTAAACTGGGCTCGTTCTCGAATAGGGAGCCAGTGGAGAGTCTTGAGGAGAGGAGTAACATGATGAGACTTGGATAAATTGAAGACCAGGCGGGCCGCCTGGTTTTGGACTAGTTGGAGGCGTCGCAAGCTGTAGGCGGGCATGCCACAATAAAGGGCATTGCCGTAGTCCAGACGGGAGATCCCCATTGCAAGGACTATGAGTTTGAGAGCCGGGTATGAGAAAAACCGAGAGACTTTGCGGATGGTACGAAGGGAGTGAAAAGATGAAGACACCACAGAGCTAACTTGGGAGTGAAGTGAGAGTTGATCATCTAGTTTGAAACCAAGGGTTTTTACAGCAGAAGAAGGGGTTGGGGGAGAACCTAAAGAGGGGGGCCAGAAAGAGGAGGACCAGGGACTGGAGCAACCAGCTGTCAGCACCAGCTCCGTTTTGTCGGGGTTGAGCTTCAGGTGGTTGTGATTCATCCAGTCCCGGATGAAGGTCATGACAGATTGAAAATTGGAAATAGACTCAGAGAAAGAAGATAAGGAAAAGATAAGCTGGAGGTCATCCGCATAATTATAGATGGAGACCTCCAGCTGTTGGAGGGCAAAGATGAGAGGGGCAATGTACAGATTGAATAATAACGGGGACAGGGAGGATCCCTGGGGGACCCGCATTTGACCGGCTGGAAGTCCGCTGCAAAATCTCCCAAGCGTACTGCTTGGGTGCGGCCACTCAGAAAGGAGGACAGCCAGACCAAGGCAACGCCTCCGATTCCTGCCGCCTTGACACGGGACAGTAAGATGGAATGATCAACCGTGTCAAAGGCGGCGGAGAGATCGAGGAGGACCAGGGCCTGGAGATGGCTAGTGCCCATACCCTCTCTGAGGTTGTCAAGTACAGAAAGTACCACAGACTCAGTTGAATGTGAGGGGCGGAACCCAGCCTGCCATGGCGCTAATAACATATTCTCCTCCACGAAGGTGCTGAGCGTCCTAGTTACGTGGCGCTCAAGGACCTTCGCCAAAAAGGGTAGGACAGAGATGGGGCGATAGTTGACAAGTACAGAGGGGTCCGCTCCAGGTTTTTTTAAAATGGGTAGGATGATGGCCGTTTTGAGAGGTGGAATGACAGTGCCCTGTGATAGCGAGCTATTGAGAAGGGTGAGAGGGGGCGAGGTGCAGGTAGAATAAATCTGTTTCAGGATGGATGCAGGGCAAGGGTCTAGAGGGGAGCCGGACTTGATCATCGGTAGAAGAGAAAGAAAGGATTCTTCTGTAAGGAGGGGAATAGAGTCAAGACGAGCTGTGTTGGGGGACACAGGGGATTTACAAAGGAAGGGGGAGAAGGGGGAATATTTGCTTTGATGGTAGAAATTTTGTCGAGAAAAAAGGTATTGAGGAAGTCGCAGAGATGCTGGAAGGGTAAAAGTTTAAGGGAGGCCCTATCAGAGTAGGCGAGATCGTGCACAATGGTGAAAATTTCTCTGGACTGATTCTCGGCGGCTAAAATTTTGGAAGAAAAGAAGGTGTTCTTGGTTCCTAAGATGGATTTTTTATACTGGGCCAGGAGAGAAATATACTGATTTCTGAGTGTTGGGCAGTAGCGCGCCTCCAGGAGCGTTCTGCCTGACGGACATTAAGTTTTAGGTCTTTGAGTTCCTGGTTGAACCAGCAATTGGCGTTGTTGGCACTTTCGGATGATACACGCCTAAGGGGGGCGACAGAGTCGCATCCTGAACAGAGCCAAGAGTTGATGGCGTCTGCTTGTTAGAGAGAAGACAGCCCGTGGAGATCTGGGCAGGAGGTGAAGAGAGTGGCAGATAGGGAGGTCACATCTACGCGGTTCCAGGAGCGCGACCAGATGTTTTTGGGGAGGGAGGACTTACGGGCTGGACTGATGGGTAGTGAAAAGGAAATAAGAAAATGATCGGACCAGGTGCAAGGGGAAATGACCAAGGACAACACCGAACAGTTGAGGGACCAGATCTGATCTAAGATTTGGCCCTGACAGTGGGTTGGGTAGTGCACAGCTGGAGAAAAGTTGAGAGAGCGAAGAGACTCCGAAAATTCTTTTGATGTTGAACATTCGGTCGGATCTGAAGGCCAGAAGTTGAAGTCTCCTAGTATCAAAATGTCAGAATTGTTTACAGCTAGGGTTGCCACCAGGACTAGAAAGCTCGGCAGGAAGAGTTGAGGAGAAGAGGGAGGACGGTACAGCAGCACACAGGTGAGCGGAGTGCTGAAGGAGAGAGTGCGGGCCACTAAATAGTCTGATGATCCAATAGGGAAAAAAGTTTGGAAGACGATTTCTTTGCGGGCGATCAGGGCAACGCCACCGCCCGATTTGCCGGGGGGATGGTAAACACGAAGTGCATAATATGATGCAGGGAGCATGGCCAGTAAGGAGGGAAGGGAGCTATCACAAAACCAAGTCTCCGTAAGAAACAGAAGGTCGGTTTTGTGCAGGTCCAGTAGGGTGAAAAGTTCATGGTAATGCTTGACAGCTGACCTGGTGTTGAGGTAGAAGGCAGATACAGTGGAGATGGAAGGGCAGGCTGACGGCACAGGACGGGTCGGGTCGGTGGAAGTTGGTGACGGCAGGGGGGAAGGGAGAGGGGCGGATGGAGGGGACAGCCCCAATCTGTTAATACGTGCTTCCCTTCCATCTAATAATGGCCCTCATCAGCCGCTAAAAAGATTGCCATTGACCGTACAGGGGGATGATGGTTTAATTGGGCAGGTGGACAGATCGTAAAGTCTCTAATGCTCCCCCTCATCGAGAGAGTAAAAACAACAGGCCACATTAGATAACACTCAACTGCCATATTCCCTAATAGATAGCAAGAGATCTGGGGGACAAGCTATATATCCAAGCAATCGGTCTGATTTTAACCAACCACCCATACCCATCGCCAGACAACCTGATATGTCAATAGAGAGAGGGACTTTGATCAATGGGGATCTCAAGCCAGTAGACATAAAGGACAGAACTTAGGGCACGGAGGGAAGTCGCAGTCTCGCGGGGGCCCCTGTGACTTATCAGGAAGAGGGCACACAACCTATTTCACAGACTAACGGATCTATACAGACTAAGAAGCCAGGAAAGGGTGTGGGTAATCGAACCATTCTAGACTTGCCCCCACAAAGTACCCCATTAGTGATAGTCTTGGGAAACGTTCTCCCCCTCCCTGCGGGAATGAGAGAGGGCTTTTCCCAGATTAAAAATAAGGTTACATACTGGCTATCCCGAAATACTGTAGGAGGTCAAATGGTAGGGCATAATATAATCATGGCCAGACGAGTAGCTTGGCTGGGATGCTCTAGAAAATCTAGAGATGGTGACTGTATAGTGATAAACTTCAAGAGCCTTAACCAGTGGAAAGGATACTCAGGGAAGTAGAGGGAGGCACGTTACAGGGGGGAGAGGGTATAGAAATATTACCTCTCTGGTTTTTTTATAGGCCAGGGCAGCAGGCTGGTTTTAACAACAGGAATAGGATGTACGTTAACAAGTTATGTAACCCTAGAGGACCAGACGGGTGGGATACAATACCCTCGAGGACATTGGAGCTCACATGAGGGGTGGATCAGGATATTTCCTGCATATGGAGATCACAAATAGATATAATGTCCTTTCAGGCCTTAATGACTGCAACTGACTGTGTGGTAATCCTATTATTTACTCCCCCTCTAATGGATTTAGCTTTCTGTCTGTACATCCCTTACCACCAGTTATTTCTGTGAAAGTTTCTGATAACCTAGTGGTTGGACAAGCTCAATGAACAAGGAACGTGCACCTGCCGGACTGCGGTAGTCCAAATCCTATGTACAGCGGATCCGCAACTGATTTGCAGATCAGTTAAATTCCTGGACAGTTTTGTAGAAAAACGAGGCCTATTGTCATAGGCCCGACCTTCATCTTGACTCAAGAACTCTGTTATTAAAGACAATCTGTGTTCTGAATAAGTTTACTGAAACTCACGACAGACTCTCGGCCACACAGATTTTATACTTTTTTCTCTTTTATGTAGCATTAAAAGCTTGTTTTACATATTGTGGAATGTTATACATTGTAATGGTTTTAATTAACCAAACAATAAAGAATTACTTACTAGTGGTTATCCCTGATATAACAGTTCCATCCGCAGAAGAAGACCCCGTGAGGATAATTCTCTCGGAACAACTGAACCTGATTCACATAGAAACTCTATTCCTGTGATAAAAGAGGTTAATTTAGAACATAATGTTCTTTCATGGAACATTGCGGGGTTGTCAGGAAAGGTTTCAGACCCCTTATGGGTGCAGTTTGTAAGCCAATATTCTATTATCTGTCTCCACGAGACATAGGCTACTAACCACAATATTTCGTTGGAGAGCTACAGATCATTCTATGTACCAGCAATAATTGTTATTGTTAATTTCGACTTATAGCGCGCCCAATCACCTGCAGGCCTCTAGGCGCGTGGAAATCGATGTCATACAATAACTCGGTTCACTCCTAAGAGAGATACAGCTACAGGACTACACTGTGGTCAAGGTTCTTCTAAACAGCAGGGTTTTCAGAGATTTCCTGAACCGCAGGAGATTCATCTCCCTGCGTAGCCCCTCAGGCAGCTTGTTCCATAATTGGGGGGCCAGGACGGAGAAAGCTCTCCCTCCCTTAGTCACTAATTTGTAGCGGGGGCAGACCAGTAACTGAGCGTCTGATGATCTGAGTGCTCTTGTCGGGTTGTACACTTCCAGGCGGGCTTTGATATAGGCCGGCGCATGGCCGTAAATCGCCTTATGCGCTATACAGAGGCTCTTGAATTCAACCCTCTCCTTAACAGGGAGCCAGTGAAGGTTTTGAAGAAGAGGGGAGGCCTTTGTTGGTCTGGGCACTCTGAAAATTAGCCGTGCAGCGTCGTTCATTACAACCTGGAGTCTGTTTATCGACATTTTTGGGAGGCCAAGGTACAGGGAGTTCCCATAGTCGATCCGGGAGATGACAGTTGCTGCTACAATTGAACGCATCATCGAATGAGAAAGGAAGGGGGCTATCTTTCTCAATTGTCTGATGATGTTCGTGCAAGTTCCAACAACAGCGGAGACTTGACTGCACATTGACAGGTCGCAGTCTAATTTAATCCCCAGACTCTTTACGTTGGCACTAGGCTTTGGGGCTGATCCAAGCTCAGCAGGCCAATACAGATCACTCCACGGTGAGGTGGTAGATGGAATTACCAATACCTCGGTCTTATCCGGGTTGATCTTTAGTAGGTTTTTCGTCATCCAGCCTACGGTGTACCTCAGGATATTTTGGGCTTGGGTTTGTGCTGTCCCTGTGTTATCGATACTCAGTACTAGCTGAGTATCGTCAGCATAGTTGTAAACTCTACAGCCCAACTCAGCCAGGGATGCAATCAAAGGCTGCAAGTAAAGATTGAACAGAAGTGGGGACAGTGCGGAGCCCTGTGGGACTCCGCACTCTAAGAGGCCCACTTCAGATATTGACTCCCCAAGTTGTATCCTCTGAGTCCTTCCCAAAAGGAAGGATCGCAGCCACTTGAGGGCCAAGCCTTTGATCCCAAAGGCCTCCAGCCTTCCCAGGAGCAGGTCATGACTGACGGTATCGAACGCCGCTGACAGATCTAGTAAAATCAGGGCGCTCGGCCTTTTACCGTCAGCCATGCCTCTCAGTTCGTCCAACAACGAGAGCATCACTAGCTCGGTGCTGTGGTGCGCTCGAAACCCTGCCTGTCGCTCATGCAATAAGCCATGGGATTCGAGGTACAGTGATAAAGACTTCAGCACGTGTTGTTCTAGGACCTTAGCAAAGAAAGGCAGCTGGGAAATCGGCCTATAGTTCTTCAGGACAGCCGGATCTGCGCCTGGTTTCTTCAATAGAGGTCTAACTCTCGCCTCCTTAAGGTCACCGGGTAAATACCCTGTTTCTAGGGACCTATTTAGGAGAGAGATGATCCGAGCCTCCAGTAGCGGGCGTGCCACACGAAAGATACTCGGGGGGCATGGGTCCGCTGGGGAGCCAGATTTAGTTTTCCCCATTAGCTGCTCTCGACTCAGCTCGTCCAACTCAGGGAACTGTACTAAAGAGCAGTGAGTAGGATTTTGAACCTCAGGCTGTATAGTGTCATCATTCACCACACTACTCTTGATGTCCTGGATAATGGTCTTTACCTTTTCTAAAAAATATTCCTGAAAGGTGTTAGAGTTTATGGGAGAATCAGAGTTCTCCTGTTTTTTACTCAGCTCCGACAGGATTTGGAAGGTCTCCTTCTGGATATTCCTAGCCTTCTGTAGGCGAGACTCATAGTACTCCGCCTTGGCTTGTGAAATAAGTTTTTTATACAAGTGGAGTGAGTCTTTATATTGGTTCCTTGCAGTATCCTGCTTGGTTTTCCTCCAGATTCTCTCCCGAGCTCGGAGCTTCCTTTTTTGTTCTCTTAGTGATGGGGTAAACCATGGGGCCTCTTTACCAGGACCCTTAATTGACTGAATTTTTTCTGGTGCTATGTGATCAAAAGCTGTGTTCAGGCTCTGAGTTAGAACTGTATATTCTACGTCCAGGCTTTTATCAGAATTCGTCAGAGAAGTCATTTCCGGAAGCACAGAGGTCAGGTTTCCTAAGTCAACCTCAGCCCATTTGCGGGTCCTTCTAATACCTCGGGGTAGGTGTTTTAAATGATCTTTTATGTTTACCTCACAGATCACTAGGTAATGGTCAGTCCAGATGCAGGGAACCACATCCTTAAGAAGGACATTTGGGTCTGTGGACCATACTAAGTCAAGGGTATGACCCTTAATATGTGTGGGTACTTTCACAAGTTGACTGAAACTCAAAGCGGACATGGTAGTGTCCAATTGGCGTGTAGGTAGATCCCACTGGGGGCTGTCCCAATGCAAGTTAAAATCTCCTAATATCACAATTTTTTTGTACCTTGTGCATAGATCTGATATAATAGGTGTAAATAAATCATTAAAAAGTGGAGATGAGTTGGGTGGGCGGTAGATTGACAAAATCACCCAGCAAGAATTGTTGAAAGAAATCTTTATTCCTACTAGATCAGCTAGGTCCACTGTTTCTGAAATTATCTTTTCCACAGATAAGGATTTTTTAAATAGAATCGCTACCCCACCCCCCCGAGCCGACCCTGCACGGTTCTGCCAAATTGCGTCATAGCCATTAGGGAGGGCAGCAATAATATCCGGCATGGAGTTTTCACCCATCCAGGTTTCTGAGAGTGTCAGGACATCGAGTTCTCTATCCTGAAGTAGGTTATAGATCTCTACATGATGACTGTGAAGGGACCTAGTATTCAGACTAGCTATCTTTAGTACCGGGTATTGGGTTCTAGAGCTTCTGTTGTACGGCCGCAGTATGGAATGGCTTTTTAGCCTAGCAATAGCACCTGAATCGGGTAGCAACTGACCGTTATCTAAACAACGAAGCTCTTCCGCCGTATATATGTAACGACGGTCAGGAGATCGAGCCCCCGAGCCCGCCCGTGCGCGGACGGGCGCAGACGGGCTGGACTCTGGCGTGACTCCGGCGATGCTCTGGCGAACCCGCTGCGCGTACCCGCTGCGCGTGAGCATGGTCGTCTTAAGTACCGGTCTAGCGTCCTTGTGACGACTAGACCGTGCCGAGCCTCAGCCCCCACCCAAGATGTCTGCCGCTATGGCACTCAGTGAAGGAACCGATAAAATGAAGCTGTAGGCTTCTCGGTTATCAGGAGCAGCCGCCCCAACGCGGTATTGCGTGTGTTATTGCGTGCAAGTAAGCGGATTAATTTTAAAAATAATGTACACAAAATCGGGCATTCATAAACACAAAGCGAAAATTTTAAAATTACAGGCTGCGAAGGCTCCTAATGAGCGCAATGCGCTCTGTGCTGAGCTCTATCTTAAAATGTGACCAAGCGTGTTTCCAAGCAGCAGGCCGCCTAATTTGCTCGTCTTAAGTACCGGTCTAGCGTCCTTGTGACGACTAGACCGTGCCGAGCCTCAGCCCCCACCCAAGATGTCTGCCGCTATGGCACTCAGCTCAAACAGCGGACGTGCATCGGGATGATTGGGTATCTTCACTTTCCTGGCATTAAGATGCAGTATAAGCGCCTTTTCCTCTGGTAACAGAAACATCCAGGCAATAATTTTGGGGAAAGAAGACAGCAGCCTGTGTGTGATAAACTTTTATAACGCAAGTAACCAGGGCGAGGGATGTAGGATCACTGAACTGCATAACTTTAGTACTCAGTGTTGCGGCGTAACAAGAAAGAACCTGCTACTTGCAGGCGACTTCAACGTGCACCCTTGCGGCGACCCCATGTTAAATACCTTAGCGACCATGGGTTGCCCCACGATAGCGGGGTTACACTTTGAACACACAAAACAGGGAAATGCATTGAACCTCATGTTAGATGAGCACGACCTGCTGTTCACTATGAGTATTGCACCACCGTTAACTATACAAACGGAACACACTTTTAAAGGTAGAAGTCATGGAACCTTTATAGACTTTATTTTAGTCTCTAGAACCATCATGATCTTCCTTTTGGGCTTTTGTATAACACCTAATGCACACAGCGATCATAATTCTGTCTGTGTGTCGCTAGGAGGGAATCTTATGAAAAAAAAGGATGAAGTCGTTGGAGGAAATATGTTGCAACCTATAAATGGAGGGCGGCACATTAAGTGGAACCAGGTTATACCTTCCCTCTTCCTCGATAGACTTAAGAAAGACTGCGCAGCTGAATTTGTAAGCTGTCTTAGTGACGAAGCCTTGGGCGAAGGAGTTCTTAAAGCCTTCGAACGTATTGCCTCTAAGTTAGGAGAGATGCTACGTGCCCCGGGGGGAAAAATCCCATCTGGAGAACCCAAATGGTTTTGCCATAATTGCTCCAAAGCAGCTAGAGATTTGAAGACGGCCCTTAAAACAATTCCCCGGTATAGTTCCCAGATCAGCACACTTCGATTAAATTATAAAAATGTGTTGGTTAAAAGGAAAGTGGAGCTAAAAAATGCACTTTGGAGGGAGCTCCTAGACCGTTTGACTCTAGCAAGTAGCTCAAGATTTTGGTCCACAATCAACCGTTCACCTCTACTAATGTCAGGGGCAAAAGAAGTGGGGTCAAACATCAGGGAGGATGAATGGGTGTCCCATTTTTCCACAATTTTTAAGGATACAGTTACACAACTAGCCCAACCAAAAGAGATGTTGGGGTTGGATGTTATGGTGTTCTCAGTAATGGAAACGATGGAGGGAATTAACAACCTCTCAAATAAGAAGGCCCCAGGCCCAGACGGCATCCCTCCTGACCTATTTAAATCTAACCCTCTATTTTGGGGCACCATTCTGGCAGCAGTGGGAAATGCCGCAGGGGAAAAGTGTTGTCCAACCTCCTGGGGAGTATCAACAATAGTACCCGTATTCAAGAAGGGATATCGAAACTGTACTATAAACTATAGGCCCAACTCCCTAATTGATTCTATTGTAAACGTTCTAGGGGGTGTTATATTACCTGGGCGGAGGAGAAAGAGATTATTTCTGATATTCAGTACGGGTTCCGCACAGGGCACTCAACCATGGCCCAATGCCTAAATCTCTATCTGATCTTGGGTAAGTACACCCTTTCAGGCCCAGGGACTATTTACATGGCCTTCATGGACCTTTCCTCTGCCTTTGACTGTGTCAACTGGGGAAAGTTGTGGCAGTCCATGGAGGCCTTGGGGTAGAGCAATATTTGGTGAACTTTCTAAAAGATCTACATAGAGACACAAAGGCAAATGTTAGATACACCATAGATCTTAAGCTAACAAGAAATTTTAGCACCAGTCGGTGGGTTAGGCAGGGGTGCATGTTGGCCCCCTTCCTTTTTAACCTTTATATAAATGATCTTGAAGAACTACTAGTTGAGACAGGGGCTGACTATCCCTACATGGGACGACGGGGACTGCCCGTTCTGCTGTATGCGGACGACGCCGTCCTTCTAGCTCGTACCCCGAAAGGGCTACAAACCTTACTCAACGCTTTTCACGGGTTTATGGCTAGTCGAGACCTATCCATAAACAACACAAAATCCTACGTGATGCAGGTAGGGATAAGGAGCCAAAAAACAGTACCCCTTTAAGGTCAACGGTATCAGGTTGCCTACATGTACATCTTTCTCCTACCTGAGTGTTCTCCTAGATCATCAGTTAAATTGGGCCACACTCTTGAATAAGAAAAGTGGAGAAGTTATCAGGGCTAATGCAGCGCTCTTCGATTTTGCTGTGAGAATGGGTAAAAAAACGGTGGTGGCTATGTTGAAGGTTTATCGTGCAAAGAGCATCTCGATAGCCAGTTATGGAAGCGATCTATGGGGATACTGCAACTTAGAGGGCCTCCAGGTGGTTGAAAATAAATTCCTAAAGCAACTTTTGTGTGTCCCTCAGGGGACCCCGAATATGTCTGTGCATGAAAAGACTGGCATGCCTTTTATTAGTGGTACCCGGTCCCTGCGACCCCTCACTTTTTTGCTACAATGTTGGCTTAATAAACAGCTCGACCTTACTCACAGCCTCCTAAAAGAGATCCTAAGCCTAGATTGTATGACCAAAATCCCTTGGATGAAATATCTAAAAAAAATAGCTTTAGCTAGTAGGGACGCTTGGAGTTGTTTTTAAAACCGGCAGGAATCACTAGTAAAGACATAGCGTATATTAAACAGTCCTTTACCACACACTAAATAATGGAAAGGGAGGAAAAGGATCTGTTGAAGCCCAATATGCACCTCCATTTGATGCTCAAAACTTCGCCTGATGAGGAACCATATTTTCTTTGGCCACTACCAGCCTACGAGCATTTTTTATTAATCAGTTTAGGTTTAACTTTTTTCATCTTTTACTAGCAGTCCCAAGGGGGTGTCATAAAGGGATAGTGCTAGCACCCTGTGGCTGCGAAAATTTGTCTCCACAGGATGTGTTGCACTTTATGTTTTTTTGTAAATATTATGCATTCCCCAGGGCTTTTTATCTTAAACCTATTTTAAAAAGGTTGAATACTGTACAAGTGCGTCCCGCATTATTTTATTTACAATTGTTAAAACCTGATTGTATACCCTATGTGGCCATTTTTTTAAAAAGCTCATTGCAGTACAGAAAATGTCTGGACACCTAGAACTGAATAAGTAACCCCCAGATTGACGCTCGCCTTAATGTGCAATAGTTGGAGTTTAACGCTATGAAAAATTTCTTTTTCTTTTTTTTTTTAACTGATGTACCTTGTATTATGTATTTTAATTGACAGCTCGAAATGTATCTTGTTTTATGAACTTTAATGGTTTTGTACTAGAAAACTGAATAAAGTATTTTAAATGAATGATACACACAAGGAATTGTCACTCTGTTTCAAAACAATCTTATGTTCAACATTTCAGAATTTACCCAATCCTTCAGCAAACACCTCTGGAAACTCAGCTGTAATATCCCACTACATTTCCCCCTTTGACAAAAGCATCACACATTCCGATGAACTGGGATTGAGAGTTATCCCCATGTCACCCTGATGTCTCCATCCCAGTAAGTTATCACTGCGTCTGGCTACAAGTCATCTTTCTGGCAGCTCATCACTGAAAAACAAGAACATCTATCTTCACACCTCCATAGCCTAAAGGGTGAAGGTCTAGAAGAGACAATTCTTAAATTTGTTCACCAAATACACTGCCCCAATTCTTATCACCAAATATGGTAAATGGCTACTCAGAATCTGCTAGTACCATCACACCTTTACCCTCAATCCTGACTTCACATTGAGGCATAGTGAATAGTTCACCATCAACTACCCCATCACAAATTTCCTATCTTCATCCATGCAATCCACAGTTGGTATAGCATAATGACCCTATTTACCATATGTTTTACATGTTTCAAGTCTGGCAAAAAACAACCTTGACTGTTCGTTGTTCCTTGTTTTTTGGTCTTCCCTAGTTTCTTCCCTAACTTTTTGAACTCACCCTGTTTCCCTGCCAACCTTAGCAACCTCTTTCACTACTTATTTCTGTCAGTCAGTCAGTTAAAAACTTTTATTCAGCAGATAGCCCCAAAAAGATAAAATAACATTAGTTCAATAATACTTGCTCCTAAAAAGGCTAAAACATGACCAAATATGATTTTTAAATATAGTCAAATTGCAGTCTTACAGACATAGTTTCATGTTTAAAATACCTCTGCAATCAAACAAATAAAAAGCATTGATTAATGGGACATTTGGGCACCTATAGTAATAGGATATAACAGTTAAATGTCAGAAACTAATATAATTGAAAGATTTTCTGATATTAAAATCTTGATGGACAATACCTAAAACAGATGAGCAGCAAAGTTCAAACTTAAACTGTTGCAAACAAACATTAAAAGGTGTTCAGCAAGGGGAGCAAAAACTGCACCTACAGCCTGGTGTAAAAACTACAAACAAAACCATAAAATGTGGCAACGTTTGTTTGGAGATGCTATTGCAGGGGCATGGTGGTAAGGTGAAAAACCAAGTGCCCTGCTCAGGATAGGCTACCAGAAAATGCAGAGTGCCTAAACTAAAGTGAGTCTTTATAGAATTCACATTCAGGGTTTGTAACATTTAGATGGTAGAGATCCACACTCTCCATACTTTTTAGCTCTAGATAACAGGAGTCCTACATTGACATTTGGAAAATCTAACTTGATTTCTATGAGATAGAAAAGGGGATTTCACCATATTTGTTGTGCTACTGGTAATTGTGTTTGGAGAAAGGACATGTTTTGGCTGCCCTAGGTCTGAAAAGGTCTTACAATAACCAAGGAATGGAGGCCACATGGTCCTCTCTTAAGCATTCTTTAATAATAATTTGGGTGAAAGAGGTCTAAGTTAAGAACCACTCAAGCCACAGTAGCAGTCGGGCAACCTGAACTATGTCCTCCAAAAAAAGGAGGCTGACTTCGAAATGATTAATAAAGCTTCGTGTTGGTGTTGTTAATAGCCTACACAAAAATCTGTTTTTGATCATTTGGAGACTACCAGGAGGAGTGTAGCCACAAACGCCAACCATGTAGGTCCCTGGGAAAGGCATTTACTAATATATAGAGTAAAAAGTTCTTTAATAGGTTTGTGGCCAAGTCTCTTGGAGTATCTAAAAATTGCCTCTATTGCCCCTTTGAGTTTATAGACTCTCTGACACAAACGTCTGTCCCAACCCAGGTTGCCACACAACAAAACCTCCAAATACTTACAATTAAATACTTTTAAAATAGAGATGCCTGCTATGTTGTGAGGCCAGGAGCGTTTTTTTTTGGGGGGGGGGGTACATATCATTATGTGGGATTTCTGGTGGTTTTTTTCAGCTCTCCCAAAAAATTTATGAAAATATTGAGTGATAGCAGGAGACTGTGGCCATGCAAGCAATTAAGGCTGCATCATCCAAGTAGAGTAATACGGGGACAACACAGTTCCCAATCCTCAGAAGTTATTTTGCTCTAGTTGCCAGCTCCTCAAGAGCATTAATGTAAAAAAGAAATAAAACTGAGCAAAAATACAAACCTGTTTCATACCCTTATTTGGGTTGCAGAAGGGATTACAATCACCATTTGTAACATAGTGAACCTTGCTGTGGTACCCCAATGCAGGCAATTTAACAAATCTATTAGAGAAGGGTCAACATCATCTTTCCCCATTATTGACCAAAGCTTGCCGCTATCCACTAGATCAAATATGCTTGCAAGGCCCATGAAGCCCATTTGAAGTGCCCTGCCCTTTGCATGGATGTATTTCTCAGAGATCATAAGAAGATTCAGTGTTTGCTCAACTGTATCGACTCCTGGATGGAAACTGTATTAGGTGTCCAAAAGTAACTTTTTGTCAACAGCCCAGCCTTCCAGAATAGGAGAATGGCCAGCCCTAAGATCTTAAAGGAGGAGCCTAAGAGCGAAATAGGTCGTTGGAAAAAGGCTGGTTTCTGTTGCTTTGTTTAAATATGGAGACCAGGATCGAGTCTCTCCAGGATATGAGAATCTCTACTCTTACTGCATATTGGAAGCCATTTGTTAAAAGAGGCATCCAAAAAGATCTATTCTGTCTGCAGCCATTAATTGGACCCCATCTGGACGAGGCGCCTTTACAGCTGATGATTTTAAAATGGCTCTTGTTACAGCAGTAATTTTGATGGCATTGCTTAGGGCAAGGGTTTCAGCGATAGAAAGGGCAGGAACCTTTGCTGGAGTTCGGGGTTATACATCATCACTAAAGATTTCTGAAAAGTGACCGACCCAATCATCAGCGGAGATGTGACATTCTAATTTGGGTGAGGTGGAATGCTTCATGCAAATCCTGTCAGTAGCAGCAATCAGTAGCAGGGCAGGTGACGAGGCGGAGCCTACCTTCCGAGTCAGAGCCAGAGCTTTCCGAGCTTGTTTGCTGCTCCTGCCCAGCCCTGCCCTGCTTTTAGCCACAGAGCTGTGGAGCTGCGGAGCCGTGGGGGGCTCGCGGGGGCTTGTCTTGTTCTTGTTCTCGGCCGTTTCGGACAGGTGCTGACTGAGGATTGACAGGAGCCACAGACTTGGACCTGGCCTTCAGTCGGTGTCGGAGCTGCCGCAGCCTTGCTGTGTCCTGGCGTGTGAGCCGGGAATAAAGCTGAGCCGAGGTCTGGGGCTCGGAGCCTGGGGTGAGTCGATCTGAGCGGCGTTGGAGTGGCAGCCTTAGTGCTGCTGTCTTGAGCCTGTTTCACCTGTCCTGTCACTGCAATCCACTCGCTGCTCTTTGAAAACATTGACCTGGGAGTTTGAGCATCACTTAAATCCAAGTATACAACTGGAAGGACTTTACATGATTGGCTTAATTCTACCACTGAAGGCGGGCCCCCCCGTTTCACTGCTCAGGCTGCCGAGGATGGAGCCAGGGGGCTCAGGTAACGGGGACCTTTAAGGAGCTTGCCTGTGCGCCCGCTGAGAGGTGTGCCCCCCTGTGAATTCTGCTCACTACACCACGCTGCAGGAGGCTCCAGAGGCCACCAGCAGTCGATTAACAGACTGCTAGCTATGGCCAGTCGGCTGTTTCTACTGGAGAATGAAGGGGCGAGGGCTACGAGGTAAGCGCACTGCAAACCGTGTCACTAATTCAATTGCTGATTTATAGACATATGGGCTAAAAGGGTCTCATGACCCGTGGACAGAGGGGGCATAGGAGGGCAGGAGAGGGAGAGGGCACATGCGTGAAAGTGTTGCATTCTGTAGAAAATGGCCACGTACGGACTTTGAGCCTGATTCATGTACGGGCCGTTTTGCGTGTCCCTAATAGCGAATCATAGCGATTCGCTATTGAGGACACGCAAAACAGCATTCATGTAGGAATTGCTACTTAAATAGCGATTCCTACATGTTCTTTATTTGCGAGTAGCAGTTTGCTACTCGCAAATACTCCCCATTCATTCCTATGGGCCAAGAGGCCCATTGGAATGAATGGGGATTTGCAAGTAGCAATTTGCTACTCGCAACTGAGATAGCGATTTTAAGGGTGACAGGGGTGTCCAAAGGACGCCCTGTAGCACCCCTAAAATGCACTTTTGGACAGGTGTTGCGCACACACATGTCCAAAGGACATGTGTGTGTGCTACATGCAACTTTGAAAAATGCTTTTAAAAGCATTTTTCTGAGTTTATGCTATTTACCGACAGGTCTGACCTGTCGGTAAATAGCGGCCCCAAATGTCCAATATCGCTATTTTGTTGTGTGTCATGAATAGCATTTAAGGAATCTCTATTAGAGATTCCTTAAATGCCATTCCACGCAAATATGCGAATTCTTAAATAGCGATTTTTGCATTTGGTATCATGAATACCAAATGCAAAAATTGCGCGCGCAAAGGGCCAGATTCTGAGAATCTGGCCCTTTGCGAGTGCAATTTAGCTACATGAATCAGGCTGTTTGAGCCCAACCAAATCACTCTACACCAGGCACTGGCACTAGTGGCAGAGGCTGAGGCAGGGGCAGGGGCAGCGAGCGCCGACTAGGGGAGCAAGCCTGCCAACATAGGGAAGGCAAGTAGAGGCCCAAGGAATCCAGACTTTTATGACATCAGGATATTAGGACTCTAGCCAAAAGCCCAATCAAGGCCCATAGCCAAAAGAAGCCAAGAGAAACCAACGGCAGACTACTGGGAAAGATCAAGGCTACAGGAGAAAAGAAAAAGAGTCTGTCTCCTCACAAAGAAACATGAGGTCAGGACACGTGCATGGAGGGCCTGCACCCATAAAGAACGCAAGCAGGAGGAAAAGGAAATTGAAAACTTCATGAGGTTCAGCAGGTGAACCACAGGCAAAGATCAGACAGGCAGGGCAGCTAGAGGGTTCAATAATTGACATTACACCAGACATAAAATTGGTAAGAGAGACTATGTCAGAGAACAAAACAGCAAAAAATCGCCTCTTCCAGCCCAAAACTAACACCAAATTTTGTTTTCTAAAAAATGCAGGCGACACACTGCTCTCAGGTTCCACAGTGACAACAGGCCTACAAACTCCGCTTCGGCCCTCTCGTCAAGAGAGCAGTGAAAAGAAAGACAAGAAAGAAAGGAACAAGGGCGGTGGGGCAGAATCTCTAGGGCCAGCTAGCCCCATCGTAGCTTTATATGGCCAACCCCACAACATTAGCCAGAGCTCCCAGCCACGGCAAAAGACTGAAAGTTATGCAGGAACATCACAAGAGAGAGAGAGAGAGAGATGGATGGAGATGGATGGAGAAAATGGCGGAGAAAGAGAGAAAGGAAGAAAGGAAAACTTGGGAAGCCAGCAAGGAAGCATCAAGTGATCTCAGTGTAACATCACTAGAAACAGTAACAGAAACAGCAACAGCTCCAAATGCTTCAACACCTAGCCCCTCTCACAATTTCAAACACGATGGAGGAAACTGTGTCTCCACTGAGCCATTAAGGATACAGAGCATATAGAATCAGACAAAGGAAGCTCACAGCCGGGGGACAAAACAGATACACAAATGGATGATGGGGACGAGGTAAAGAACACATTTGAAACAGCTGCAAACTCAAAGGAGAAACCAGGGTCAGAGTTTATGCAAATCAAGCCAGAGAACCCACATTTAAGGACCATGGAAGAGCCAGAGGAGTTCAATCAGCCATCATATCTTGACAATGATGAGTGGGTGGCTCTCCTTGAAACATACCGGCCGGACAAGCACAGGAATAACACCCTGTCTAGTTCAAAACTAGAATCGCCTAAGGTAAATAAGGCTGACCCGATAGAGAAGGTGATACAAAGGACAAAGAACCCGCTCATTTGCAGAAATGGAGAATCCAGAGTTTATCAAGGAGAAGCCCAAAAAATAGACAATGGGAACGATTGGGTAAGCTTGTTGAAATCTTTGCAACTCTTGGTAGAGGCCTTACAATATCCATTGGATATAATGGACACACAATTAACATTAATGAACACCTTGGCAGTTTTTGTGGTAGCAATTGATGGCAAGTTAGGTATGCTAAATACTTCTCTCCAAAGGATACAGGAACACGCGCTAGCCAACAATCGAACCTGCGGATACAGCCCAATTGTTGATAAATTAGCTTCCCTGCCGGCAATGCTGAGCGATTTATGCTCACAAATCAAAAAGACAGCGAATGACTTCTCCAATCAATGCACGGACAATCAAGTAGCGGAACAAACAGCGCACAGTAAACAAATGGGCATAGCAACTCAATGAAATCAGAGTGCTGGGGAATACCACCCACCCTCAAAAACCTACCAAACACCAAACACAACAGAAAATTGGAATAGCGTTAAGACAACAAAATTTAGAGAAGCGCCAGAAACCCAAGAAGAGGAGAAAGGGGAAAATAAATTGAACGCAAAAGAAAGACGTGACAAAAAAGAAAAGGACAAAACCAAAAACAAAGTCGAAACGGGCTTCAGCGGCTCTCTAGGGTTACAATGGTGCAAAACAAGACAAATCGACAAAGTATTGCATCGCCGGAAACAATAAGCATAAGGAGTACAGAAACAAACACAGGCTTGAGTCAAAGCCCTCCGAGGGGAATTCAAAAAGGAAGTGGGTCTGATCAAGTATGGGAGACAGAAGATGCCGCATCATCACAGCCCGACCTAATAGGGAACACAACCTGAAATCATTCTAAATCTGCAGCAAAAATAATGACGAACATTAAAAAACCAGAATTAGTTTAAAACCAAAGGCTCACCGGAAATACACAAACACCAAAAACAAGTGAAAAAGCCCCGAACGGGGGAAAAACAAATCCGGGGATACGGAGAAATCAAAAAACTGATAACAACAACTCAAATGAAAGAGATAATATAAGGACCATTCAAAATCTGCAGAATGATCCATCCGATATACAAACAACTTTAAAAAATACAGAACAGCACCAGGAGCAGTTCCAAGATACAATCCAAGAACGCAGCCAAATTGGTCAGGGATCAAGCCACCTAGGAAGCACTGATCGACGGTTAAGATCAGAACAAAATGTACAACAAGAATTTACTGATGGGAGCAACAAGGAAACAGGACGCCTACCAAAGGAGGTTGACCTCCCACACAGATAAAATGGGAAACTAGATCATCAAAGGCTAGGTGGAAGGGACACAGGCGCCATAAGGTTCATCCCAGAATACTTTTCTAAAGGACCTCAAAACATCATGAACCACAGCAACATACTGTGGCTGCTATCCCATATACCATAACTGAAAGAGGTAAAATCGGCGGACCAGGAGTCGATAAAATGTATCAAATGCAGGGATTCCAACGCAGGAGAAAAAACCAGAGCAACATGGACTTCTCCAATAATTGTGAACAAAATACTTTAAAAAAATGACACCTTAAAATCCTGGGGGATAACCATAGCTCCCTACTCCAAACCAGGATATCCAGATGTGCTAATCCCAGTGAATACAAGGGACTATCAGAGGATTACAAAGAAACTAACAATGTCTGTGCTGAAAAGAGCAGTAGGGTACTGCCAAAGGGACAGGGCGCAAGAATCAGAGGAATCTAGCAGTCATTGCGCTCCCCTGCACAATCAGGATCCCGACATAAGATGGATCGCCAGAACCATAAACAACAACAATAAAGATTGAAAATCCCGACGCCCACCACCGATGATAAAAAACAAAAGGGCTTGTTCGGATATGCTCATGGAACGTGAACGGGCTTGCAAATAAGATATCCGATCTCAACTTTGTCAACTACATTAGGGCGTTCAATATAGTAGCATTTCAAGAAACTTGGCTAATTGATCCCCCACACCTACAGGGATTTCTAGACTTCTCTACAAGTGCAATAAAAGGGGCAAACTATGGTCACTTACAAGGAGGTTTGGTCACATATGTTGCAAATACAACTGTACACACAGCCCACGCCCTTGGTTCATCAAATCCGGGATTAATAGCAGTAAACTTATTTGCCTCTGCAACCAAAACAAACACAAGGGATACTAACATCATGAAAATAAATGCTTATATCCAACCAATACCGAAAACCAAGGCTGCCAGGGAAATGTGTAATTTTGTGGAAACATGCATAAGAGAAGGTCCCACACCGGAACTCATCCTAACTGGGGACTTAAATCTAAATATATTGGCTCCTCCTCGGACGAGGAGGTGCTACTCAAAAACACAATTTGGAATATCCCAACACAAGGGATAACACAGACATGCAAACAAACCAAAGTAGGACAGCTGACACTTGAGGAATTGGAACATCTTAACCTAAGAGCAACAAATGGCAGAACAGCCAAAGATAATCCAGAAGTAGCAACCTACAGCACAGCGAGAACAAGTGCAATACTGGATTACACCTTTGTCTCCCTAGATCTGTTCCATCAAGTTGCATCATTCCAGCTGGGTTATAAAGGTGAAAGCCATCACCGGGCCCAGGAAATAAAACTCAGAATGACTGTGCCTACATTTGAACGCTGCCGGACACCTCAAGGATCAGAACTCACCATCAATCTCAAAAGAATTAAGTTCAAGGCAGCTGCAGATAGCAACATGCTGTAAATTGCAAAACAACACTTTGACTCAAGGAGTGGACAAGGAGAAGTCGAGAAATGGGAATGCTTCATTACGAACATGGAAGCATATGCAACCAAGATTAAACCACTGACCCAGCAGAGATTCAGCGGCACGAAGCCCATATCACAAACTGCGAAACAAGAAATCAGGATTATTAAAAATTCCATTTATCGTCTATTGAGACAACTCCGTCACCAGCCAAACGATAAAAACAAATTGCAATAATTAAAGAAGCAAAAAATGCAACAAAAAAAACTGAAAAGGGATGCAATTAGAGACACGGAGAATGACCTTTGGGTAAAATTGTACGACGACACCAAGCACAACAATAGTGCTAGATTTTGGAGCACCATAAATAAACGTATCCACCTCAATCACGACAAAACCTCTTCAAACATCTCAGAGGATGTTTGGGCAAATTACCTGAGATCTCACTTCCATCAATCCATGGAACATAGCGCTAACGTCCTGGAACAACAAAAAACGTTGGAATACAAAACCACCACTACGCCCTGGGCTGTAAACAATCTTATGGTACCTTGGGAATCAGGAAGAGATTAACTAAAAGAGGATCAGTACGCAAACCATATTAATTCCATCAAACAGTATATAGGAAAGGGAAGGAGAGAAAGAGCTCCTGGTCCAAATGACATCCCTCCAGTCCTCTACAAACAAGAGCCAAAGCTTTAGGCAGAAGCGCTGGGACCCCTATTTGGAGAAATAAGGGAGCTGAACACATTGCCATCCCCTTGGAGGGGTTAAATCATCTCACCAATACACACATCTGGAGACAAGACAAAACCACAAAATTACAGTTTAGTGGCCCTAATAGATAACAAGGCTAAATTCTTTGCTGGAACACTACTAGAGGAGCTCCAGGCATGGGCCAAAGAAAAATCTGCAATACCATTACATCAGTCTGGTTTTGCTAAATCAGTTGGGACAACTAAAAACATACTCAGCATGGCAATGCTTATGGATACAGCAGAATCTGCAAGAAGGCCTCTCTACCTTTGCTTCATCGATTACAAGGCTGCCTCTGACCACGTAAAGCGGAACAGACTCTGGCTTAAACTGCAAAGGTGGGGGCTGCCACAGTCCCTACTTAATCTTCTGATAAACCTGCATACTGATACATGGGTACAGATAAAGCTAGGCAACAGGTCTTTCCTGTCAAGGCAGATTCCAGCGGAAAAGGGTCTAAAACAAGGATGCGTTCTGGCTCCCACACTTTTCAATCTGTTCACAGCAGGTCTAGTCCCAAAATTAATCAGCTGTAACTCACACCGCCCAAAAATAGGAGACATATTGCTACCCTGTCTACTATACGCGGCCAACATAGACCTGATCAGTCAAACAAAAGTAGGGCTTCAACACCTTTTAAATGCTACACACGATTTCTCCAAAGCAAACGACTTACAGATACATCTGGACAAAACCAGAACCATGATGGTTGTGAAAAAAAGGAGACAGCCACCTGTTTGGTCCTGGGGAGAGACCAGAATCGAGGAAACAATGGTATATAAATAACTCAGAGTGTTCGCAGACCCCTTGCATTTATACAAATGCTATTTCTGGTTAGGTTCCTATTGTCGGTATTTCTGGCATCTTGCTGCCGCACAGTCTCAGATATTTTATTGTTCTGCAGTTCAATTGTTGGTCGCTCGGTTCAAAACATGCTAGCAGAGCTTGCCTACTGGTGCGGATCCCTCGTTGATTGAAAGGTTGTTTCAGAAATTTCTTTTGTTCCATTGTAAGTTCTCTACAGGAGCATAGTAGGTGCAGCATGTCTTTTTGAGCCGATCCACATAAGCGGCACGCAGGGCCAGCTTGGATCCGAAGCCAGGGAGGGAGATGCTTTGCGCAAGGGAGCAGTCCAAGCCTATATCTCATAAAAGTAATTTTTATATTTTTGTCATAACCCAAGTTGAAGTAGGTTTGTATGCCCGGCTTCGTGTATGTATTCAGGATCATCCAGCTGTGGGATCTCTTTGATAGTGCATCCTTGTCCTCTAGCCATGAAAGGAGTTTCACAGTCTTCCACACTAATTTTTTTAAGGTAGGGGTGGTTGTCGGTGTTTCCCAAAGCTGGTTTAGCCCAAAATTATGTAGACTGCTATGTAGAAATTCCGCGGCTGGTAATGCGGGGTGCGATTGTAGCTCCTTCCACATCTTTTTGTTTAGCGTGCCACATTCTGCTCTTTGCACTTTGCCCCAAGTGATGATAAAGGCCCCTTGTCTAGCAAGTGATTGTTTCAGAACGCCAAATTCAAGTCTGATTTGGGCGGGTGAAGTGTATTTCGGTAGCCCTAAGATGACCCTATATGCCGTTGTTACTGTGGCATTGAGTGTTTTCGTGTCCTTTCCTTTCTGTGCCTCGCTGCCATAGGTGATTGTTGGCAGGAGTTTTGCCTGAACAACCTCGACGAGTAGTAGGATCGATGGGCCTGTTAATTTGGAGTTTAGTGTTTTTAGGGAAATTGCTAATGCTAGACCTTTGTGCCTTATGCTGTTCTTCTGTGCCACAAACCGGCCGCCTGTATCCAACTTCAAGCCTAGATATTTGTATTTAGTTGTGTCCTCTATTCTGGTCTCACCCCAGAACCAGGCAGCAGTTTGACTCCTTTTTATCCTGACTGTCATTGTTCTTGTTTTGCCAAGGTTAATCGTCAGGTCATTTGCTTGGGAGAAATCCCGCGTTGTGTTTAAGAGATGTTGTAGCCCTACTTTTGTTTTGCTGATCAGGACTATGTCATCTGCGTAGAGGAGACAAGGTAATAAAATATCTCCTAATTTCGGGGCATGTGAGTTGCAGCTGGTTAGTAGCGGGAGTAAATCAGCAATGTACAGATTGAAAAGGGTGGGTGCTAAAACACTGCCCTGTTTTAACCCTTTTTCTGTAGGTATGCGCCTTGACAGATGCGTTCCATTTCCCAGCTTCACCTGTAGCCACGTGTTCGTATGTAGATTCATTATTAATTTGAGTAAAGGCTGTGGGTGCCCCCAGCTGTGTAGTTTGGACCACAGTCTGGTCCGGTTGACATGATCGAAGGCGGCTTTGTAATCAATGAAGCATAAAAAAAGAGACAACCGTGTGACCTCAGCCTTATCAATAAGCATGTTTGTATGTTTGTCGTTGTTCCGACCGATTTTATGAAGCCAGTCTGTTGTAGGGGAATTATGGATTTTTCTTTCTTCTGCCCATGCCTGGAGATCCTCCAATAACAAGCCAGCAAAAAATGTAGCTTTGTTGAATAATAATGCCACTAATCTGTAATTTTGTGGATCCAACTTCTCGCCAGATTTATGGATTGGAGAGATGATTAAGCCTCTCCATGAGCTAGGCAGAGTGTTCAACGTTCTAATTTCTCTGAAGAGTGGATCCAGAGCTTTTGCCCAGAAGGTTGCCTCCTGTTTATACAATGCTGGTGGCAGCCCATTTGGGCCAGGGGAGCCTTCTCTTCTCCCTTTTCCTATCTGCCGTTTGATGGCACCTATATAGTTAGTTTGAGGGTCCTCGGTAGGTGTGTCTGTTACTGAGTTCTCAGAGTCGGCGAGATAGTTTTTGACCCAGGACTTATGTGTCATTTGGCAATCTACTTCATTTTGATCTGCTTGATCATAGTCTCTCTGGTTGGTGCCTCGGTGGAAATGGGACCTGAGATAGTTTGCCCAGACTTCCTCAGAGATGTAGGAGCAGATTCCATCATGATTGTTATTGATAAATTGATTTATGGTCATCCAAAATCTGGAGCTATTGTTGTATTTAATTTTGGCGTGTAATTTGGCCCAGAGATCTTCCTCCATAGCTCTGTTCGCATCCCTTTTCAGTGTTTTGAGGGCTGCCCTTTATTCTGTAATACTTTCAGTTGAGTTTTGTCACTGGGTCTGTCCTGAAGGTATCTCAGGAGTTGGTTAACACTTTTTTTTGCATACTTAATTCCTTGTTTTGCCATGTATGACATGGGCATTATACCAGTGAATCTTTGCTGGTTTGATGGTTTGACCTTGGTTGCGTATGATTCCATCCCAAAAAAGAAGTTTGTCAATTTCTCGATTTCTCCGTTTCCGCCCCTTGCAGCAAAATGTTGCTTTGCAGTTCCAGCATCTCGCTGCTTGCTGCTAATTTGAATTTAATTTGTCTCAGGTTGAAGGTGGTTGTTAATCCTTGAGGCTCTCGGCAGCGTTCGAATGTTGAAGTCACTGTTCTCAGAGCTATTTCTTGGGGCCGATGGTCGCTGTCACCTTTATTGCCCATCTGAAAAGATGTGATTTGCTGGAAGAGGCCTAGAGAAACAAAGGTGTAGTCCAGAAATGAGCTGCTTTTTGTGGAGTTGTATGTGGCTACAAGAGGATTATCTTCTGACAATCTGCCATTTAGAGCCCTCAGGTTAAGATATTCTAAATCCTCCAAGATCGTTTGTCCAATCTTGGTTTGCTTACACGTTTCCGGTTTCCCTTGCAGCCGGATATTCCAGTTTGCATTATGCAACAGCACTTCTTCTTCCGACGAAGAGCCCATTAGGATATGATTTAAGTCCCCGGTTAAAATGAGGTTGGTTGTGAGACCCTCTCTTAGGCATGTTTCCGCAAACTTGCACATTTCCTTAGTTAGTTTGCTTTTAAATTTCGGTTGAATGTATACGTTTATTATCATGATGCTGGTGTCCCTTCTGTTTTTCGATGTTTGCGAGAAGGTTACAATAACTGAAAATGTTGATTGCAATGGAGGGCGAAAAATGCGAACAGAACAAGCAAGTGTGTGCGCCACATATGTGACCAACCCTCCTTGCAGATGGCCATATTTTGCCACCCTGATGGCATTTATACGGGAGCGCAAGAATCCTTGGAGTTGGGGAGGATCTTTTGCTCATGTTTCTTGTAATGCCACACTGTCGAAGGCCCTGACGTAGGTGACAAAGTCGAGATCAGGTACTTTGTTGGCAAGGCCGTTTATGTTCCAAGAACAGATCCGTACTCTATCCTTTTTTCTGTTCCCATATATAGATCGCATCAATCTTTTGTGTTGTTAATGGTTCTTGCGAACCATTGTGTGTCTTCGTCCTGAGCTTGCAGTGTAAAGGGATGGTGGCATCTCCTTAATTGCTCTGCTTGCTGCCTCATGTCCATGTTGTAGTGCTCTGAGGCTCCTCTCAGCACTGATGTAGTTGGTCTATAAACTGCTGTCACAGGACCTCTCAGTGGAGCAGGGTTTAACAGATCCGGGTATCCTGGTTTATAATACGGGACGATGGTTCTTCCCCAGGATTTTAGGATGTCTCTTTCTGAGAGTATTTTGTGTGCTGTTATTGCAGTGGTCGACATAGCTCTTGTATTTTCACCTGCCTTTGCATCCCCGCAGTTAATAAATTCTATTAACTCCAAGTCTGTTGTATTTACATCTGCTAGTGGTGGTATATGAGATAGTAACCGCAGTATGTTACCTCTTTTCAGGGTGTCATGCCTCCCTTTAGAGGTGTATTCAGGTATGAACCATATTGCATTAGTGTCCCTTGCCAGAGCCCAGTTGGAGACGCCGAATTGGTTTTGCGAAATTGGCCTGATGGCCTCGTTCGGTGCGCTATCCAGTGCCTTTTGGGTTCCTTCTAAGTGGCATATGTTTCCTTGCCGGTTTGAACACTGGCTGATTTGCATTTGTTCTTGAGGTATCAGGACGTTTTGTTTTTGAGGTGTCAGGTGATTTGTGGCCATTTGTTGTGTGGCTGCTGCATCTATGGACAGAAGCTGACTGTTCTGTGCTTTCTCATCTTCCCTTTTGACTGTTTGTTTGCTGAGGTGGATGTTCAAACTCCCCTGGTTTGTGTTCCCCACCGCGGCGGTGTTATTGTTTGAAAGTGGAGCTCTGGAGTTGTCAGTGTGTCCAGTATCCTGATTTGTCATTATAATGTGGATTCTCGCCCCTTTATCTTCTTCCATCCTGATATTGATTTGGTTTGCAATAGGGTTTCCGACTCGTTGGGACTGGGAAGGGTTGGCTCCCGCCTCCCCTTGTGCGTCCTCGGGTGTGCAGTTTTCTTTCTTTCTGCTGGGGTAATCTTGGGTACCGCTAGACATGCTTGCAGTGTTCTTAATGGCGATTGTTTCTGGTGTGGGAGTGTTCTGTTGTGTTGTCCCTTCAAGACCTGACAATGACTCAGTGAAGTGTAGCTTTGTCCCTCCTTGCAATGAAGATGCCCCAAAGAGTCTTTGGAAGCTGTTCCTGGTGGGACTTTGCTTATGTTTCCAACCTTTTCGTTGTTGTGCAAGTCTTTGTTTTGCATTTAATTTCAGTTCAAAGTTTTGTGCCTCTGCCTCGGGTAGCATGTGGCTATGGCTAGGAGAACGTGCTGTAGGTTGTGGGTTGTTGTTATTTTTGGTAGTAATTCCCAATTTGTTAGTTGAGGTCGGTGATTGCTCCTTGCCAGCCTCCCCAGGCTGGTCGCTTACTATGTCTTCCCAGTGACCAGACAGGGTTTGCTCTTCGGTAGGCCGAGTGTGGATGTTGTTTGATCCCTTTTTGATTTGTAAGCATAAGTCCGTCAGCATGGCCGGGAAAGTTGCTAGTTTGTCCACAATTGGGCTGCACCCGCAGGTTCGATGCTCTACTGATGTGTGATCAAGAGTGCTTTCCAGCGTTTTGTTCAGATTCCCCAGCTTGCCGTAAATTGATACGACATAGACAGCCAGCGTGATCAATAGGGTTAGTTGCAAGTCCATTTTGTCAGTCTGATATTGCAGGGCCTCCACTAGTAGTTTCACAGTTTTAAGTAAGCTTGCCCAAGCATCACCGTGGTCTGTGCCTTGCATATCCACTTTAGGGCCACCAGCCTCATTGCTGATTTTGCCGCTTATGTCTGTTGTTAGTATCTCTCCTTGGTTTGTGCCAGGATTCCCAGGTATGCAAGTGGGTGACTCATGCTGCACCTCCAATGTCCCCCTTCCCCCCCTTTTTGTTTTGATTTTCTGGAGATTGGCTCCTGTGCGTGTCTCCCCGATAGGCTGCAAGGAGTGCCTCCCACTTGTCCTTATCTAGGTAAGAGTGTTGATCTAGTTCTTCTTGGTCATCCGGCATGCTGGATAGGTGCATCGCCAGATCGCGTTGTTGGTGTGTTGAGACGTAACGTATCTCGCTGCTTGCTGCTAATTTGAATTTCATTTGTCTCAGGTTGAAGGTGGTTGTTAATCCTTGAGGCTCTCGGCAGCGTTCGAATGTTGAAGTCACTGTTCTCAGAGCTATTTCTTGGGGCCGATGGTCGCTGTCACCTTTATTGCCCATCTGAAAAGATGTGATTTGCTGGAAGAGGCCTAGAGAAACAAAGGTGTAGTCCAGAAATGAGCTGCTTTTTGTGGAGTTGTATGTGGCTACAAGAGGATTATCTTCTGACAATCTGCCATTTAGAGCCCTCAGGTTAAGATATTCTAAATCCTCCAAGATCGTTTGTCCAATCTTGGTTTGCTTACACGTTTCCGGTTTCCCTTGCAGCCGGATATTCCAGTTTGCATTATTGAACAGCACTTCTTCTTCCGACGAAGAGCCCATTAGGTAATGATTTAAGTCCCCGGTTAAAATGAGGTTGGTTGTGAGACCCTCTCTTAGGCATGTTTCCGCAAACTTGCACATTTCCTTAGTTAGTTTAGTTTTAAATTTCGGTTGAATGTATACGTTTATTATCATGATGCTGGTGTCCCTTCTGTTTTTCGATGTTTGCGAGAAGGTTACAATAACTGAAAATGTTGATTGCAATGGAGGGCGAAAAATGCGAACAGAACAAGCAAGTGTGTGCGCCACATATGTGACCAACCCTCCTTGCAGATGGCCATATTTTGCCACCCTGATGGCATTTATACGGGAGCGCAAGAATCCTTGGAGTTGGGGAGGATCTTTTGCTCATGTTTCTTGTAATGCCACACTGTCGAAGGCCCTGACGTAGGTGACAAAGTCGAGATCAGGTACTTTGTTGGCAAGGCCGTTTATGTTCCAAGAACAGATCCGTACTGTATCCTTTTTTCTTTTCCCATATATAGATCGCGTCAATCTTTTGTGTTGTTAATGGTTCTTGCGAACCATCGTGTGTCTTCGTCCTGAGCTTGCAGTGTAAAGGGATGGTTGCATCTCCTTAATTGCTCTGCTTGCTGCCTCATGTCCATGTTGTAGTGCTCTGAGGCTCCTCTCAGCACTGATGTAGTTGGTCTATAAACTGCTGTCACAGGACCTCTCAGTGGAGCAGGGTTTAACAGATCCGGGTATCCTGGTTTATAATACGGGACGATGGTTCTCCCCCAGGATTTTAGGATGTCTCTTTCTGAGAGTATTTTGTGTGCTGTTATTGCAGTGGTCGACATAGCTCTTGTATTTTCACCTGCCTTTGCATCCCCGCAGTTAATAAATTCTATTAACTCCAAGTCTGTTGTTTTTACATCTGCTAGTGGTGGTATATGAGATAGTAACCGCAGTATGTTACCTTTTTTCAGGGTGTCATGCCTCCCTGTAGAGGTGTATTCAGGTATGAACCATATTGCATTAGTGTCCCTTGCCCCAGCCCAGTTGGAGACGCCGAATTGGTTTTGCGAAATTGGCCTGATGGCCTCGTTCGGTGCGCTATCCAGTGCCTTTTGGGTTCCTTCTAAGTGGCATATGTTTCCTTGCCGGTTTGAACACTGGCTGATTTGCATTTGTTCTTGAGGTATCAGGACGTTTTGTTTTTGAGGTGTCAGGTGATTTGTGGCCATTTGTTGTGTGGCTGCTGCATCTATGGACAGAAGCTGACTGTTCTGTGCTTTCTCATCTTCCCTTTTGACTGTTTGTTTGCTGAGGTGGATGTTCAAACTCCCCTGGTTTGTGTTCCCCACCGCGGCGGTGTTATTGTTTGAAAGTGGAGCTCTGGAGTTGTCAGTGTGTCCAGTATCCTGATTTGTCATTTTAATGTGGATTCTCGCCCCTTTATCTTCTTCCATCCTGATATTGATTTGGTTTGCAATAGGGTTTCCGACTCGGTGGGACTGGGAAGGGTTGGCTCCCGCCTCCCCTTGTGCGTCCTCGGGTGTGCAGTTTTCTTTCTTTCTGCTGGGGTAATCTTGGGTACCGCTAGACATGCTTGCAGTGTTCTTAATGGCGATTGTTTCTGGTGTGGGAGTGTTCTGTTGTGTTGTCCCTTCAAGACCTGACAATGACTCAGTGAAGTGTAGCTTTGTCCCTCCTTGCAATGAAGATGCCCCAAAGAGTCTTTGGAAGCCGTTCCTGGTGGGACTTTGCTTATGTTTCCAACCTTTTTGTTGTTGTGCAAGTCTTTGTTTTGCATTTAATTTCAGTTCAAAGTTTTGTGCCTCTGCCTCGGGTAGCGTGTGGCTATGGCTAGGAGAACGTGCTGTAGGTTGTGGGTTGTTGTTATTTTTGGTAGTAATTCCCAATTTGTTGGTTGAGGTCGGTGATTGCTCCTTGCCAGCCTCCCCAGGCTGGTCGCTTACTATGTCTTCCCAGTGACCAGACAGGGTTTGCTCTTTGGTAGGCCGAGTGTGGATGTTGTTTGATCCCTTTTTGATTTGTAAGCATAAGTCCGTCAGCATGGCCGGGAGAGTTGCTAGTTTGTCCACAATTGGGCTGCACCCGCAGGTTCGATGCTCTACTGATGTGTGATCAAGAGTGCTTTCCAGCGTTTTGTTCAGATTCCCCAGCTTGCCGTAAATTGATACGACATAGACAGCCAGCGTGTTCAATAGGGTTAGTTGCAAGTCTATTTTGTCAGTCTGATATTGCAGGGCCTCCACTAGTAGTTTCACAGTTTTAAGTAAGCTTGCCCAAGCATCACCGTGGTCTGTGCCTTGCATATCCACTTTAGGGCCACCAGCCTCATTGCTGATTTTGCCGCTTATGTCTGTTGTTAGTATCTCTCCTTGGTTTGTGCCAGGATTCCCAGGTATGCAAGTGGGTGACTCATGCTGCACCTCCAAAGTCCCCTTCCCCCCCTTTTTGTTTTGATTTTCTGGAGATTGGCTCCTGTGCGTGTCTCCCCGATAGGCTGCAAGGAGTGCCTCCCACTTGTCCTTATCTAGGTAAGAGTGTTGATCTAGTTCTTCTTGGTCATCCGGCATGCTGGATAGGTGCATCGCCAGATCGCGTTGTTGGTGTGTTGAGACGTAACGTGCTCCATCTTCTGAGCCTTGCATGTCCCTTGAGTTTTCAAATGGTCCCTTTTCTGCCTTCAGGTCTTCCGTGTTTGCTTCCAGTATTCCCTCTGCAGGGTCGGACTTAATTCCCAACCATGAGATTGCAGTTGGATTGTCTAGCTCACCATCTGTCTAGCTCACAGATGGTTAATGGCTCTAATGATGCGCAATTTTTATGTTGGTTGGTGGGCCTGGGTGTTGAGACCATTATGATGTTGTGTGCATTTGCAGGGTTGCAGTTGTTTTTGCTTGGTACTTCAATGTTGTTTGCTTGTTCTTCCCTTGCACCATAGGTCTCAGGTTTGTTTCCCCTGTCTTGCACAGAAGTTGGTGGTTCCTCCGAGTGCAGTTCAGTGTGCTCTATCTCCGGGGTTTTTAAATTCCAATTTACGGCGGCTGCTGAGCCGTGTGGAGTTGTTGTTGGTCTGTCTGACCCTTGCCTTTCCCTCTTTCCTCCTTGAGTGGTAGACCCTTCAATCCCTTCCTCCTTACGACGATCCTCTTGTCGGGAGGGCAGGAGAGGTGTTGGTAGGCCCGCAGGTGCCTTGGGACATGAGAGCAGGGTGTCACCTGCATTTATTAGGAAGCAAAATTTGGTATCAATTTTAGGCTGGAATAGATGGCATTTTGCTGTTTTAGTCCCTGATGTTGGGTTGCTTAGCCTCATGGAGTCTTGAAGATTTTGGTGTTATCCTCCTGCGTTGCAGGTCTGGTCTTGACCTGTGGTTCTCCCTCTATGCCGTCAGGAGTTTTCAGCTTCCTTTTTCGCCTCCCAGTTTGGTTTGAATTATTGCTAGTATTGCTTGTTCTGGTAGCCGCTTTGGGTCCCCCATGTACACGTCCTGATCTCATGCTATAAGGACTTTTCGGGCAATTTAAACTGTTTTAAGTTTTTTAGACTATGTTATACAGTTTAAGGTGTTTAAGTTGTTTTTCTTATTCTTTAGGCGTTATTAGAGGCGTTTTAGAGGCTTTTGTAGGCTGCTGTGGGTTATGCTGCTTAAGCCGCTTGTGCCTTTTGACCCGCTTATACTAACAGTGCTGACAATGCTCTGATTAGGCGCTAAAGTCACTGGATTTGCTAGGAGCAGTCCCGCCCCACAAAATACCTGCTCACAGGTTGTCAACAGATATCCACTCACCGCACTGAACAGTGTCCTGCGGCTCCTGCCGCGATGAGAAGCGATGAAAAGCCACAGCTATACCCACACGGGAAGCACGGGTTGCTCCTGCAGCTCATGCAGCTCTCCCAGCCACCACCTGGCTCCTGCCGCACTGAAGGACAACCATGGATCCAGCTGCTACTCACTACTCACGGTAGGGGGGCACACGAGCAGCTTCCGTGATTACTGCAGCAGGTGCTTCAGGTGCGACTGCTGATGGAGGCCGTTGCGGCCGCTCCCCTCCATTTTACCCACAGTTACCCGCAGTTTGCTATATGCTCTGTGCTCTGCTCTGCACTTGTCTGCTGAGCTTGCTTAGCCAAAACCCCTCACAGGTTGGGAGTCAAGCAGGGGCTTAACTAGCACTACAGCGTGCTGTCCTCTGTTGCTCGCTAGCTCCCCAAGTCCCACGGCTGCTGCCGCAACTCGGTGGACTCTGGTGAGTCCTGCCTGGTGCTGTTGCCACTGCTGAGCCGCCAAAATGCTCCTGCTACTCCTTCTGCTACAGGGTGCCTTACTGCGGCTCCCGCTGCTACCGGGCCGGTCCCGCGTTTGTCCGCCGCATTTACCCGCTGCTAGAGTGGTTGATGGTCGGTGATGTTGCCACTGCTGAGCCGCAAAAATGCTCCCGCGGCTCCTGCCGCTACAGGGTGCCTTACTGCGGCTCCCGCTGCTGCCGGGCCATTGCCGCGTTTGTCCGCCGCGATAATCCGTGGCTAGAGTGGTTGATGGTCGATGGTCGGTGCTGTCCGTGCCGCTGCTGGGGGACCTCGATGCTTCAGCCCTACCCTGCCCTACCCTGAGCTCACACTCCGCCTTCTCCATGGGTAGCAGGGGAGCAGGGGATGGGCAAGACACCAGACACCAGGCAGGGAGCCGCTTCACCCAGGCTGCAGAGAGGGAGAGGTGATCGAAGCCGGTCAAAGCCGTGGCAAGCTCAACCGCCTCCCAGCGCGTCCTCTCACTTCCACCCTCTGTTCCACTTGTTTTTCCCCTGTTTTTTGTGCTCTTCTTCCCTCTGTTCCACTAGTTTTGTGTGCCCTTCTGCCCTCTGTTCTACTTGTTTTTGTGCCTTTCTGCCCTCTATTCCACTAGTTTTTCCCTTGTTTTTTGTGGTCTTCTGCCCTCTGTTCCACTCATTTTTGTGCCCTTCTGCCCTCTGGTCTACTTATTGTTGTGT
Source organism: Lissotriton vulgaris (assembly GCF_964263255.1). Classification (NCBI taxonomy): domain Eukaryota; kingdom Metazoa; phylum Chordata; class Amphibia; order Caudata; family Salamandridae; genus Lissotriton; species Lissotriton vulgaris. The sequence continues at coordinate 453,429,235 of NC_141696.1, read as the reverse complement.
CCTTCTGCCCTCTGTTTCACTCATTTTCCCCTTTTTTGTGCCCTTCTGCCCTCTGTTTCACTTGTTACCCCCCTTTTGTGCCCTTCTGTCCTCTGTTTCACTTGTTTTCCCCTTTTGTGTGCCCTTCTGCCCTCTGTTTCACTCGTTTTCCCTTTCTTTTTTGTGCCCTTCTGCCCTCTGTTTCACTCGTTTTCCCCTTTTTTTGTGCCCTTCTGTCCTCTGTTTCACTTGTTTTCCCCTTCCTTTTTGTGCCCTTCTGCCCTCTGTTTCACTTGTTTTCCTCTTTTATTGTGCCCTTCTGCCCTCTGTTTCACTTGTTTTCCCCTTCTTTTTTGTGCCCTTCTGCCCTCTGTTTCACTCGTTTCTCCCTTTTTCTGTGCCCTTCTGCCCTCTGTTTCACTCGTTTCCCCCTTTTTTGTGCCCTTCTGCCCTCTGTTTTACTCGTTTTCCCCTTCGAGTCAAGTCAAGTAACACTTTATTCAATTAATTACAATCATAGCAGCAGAGCAATAATACATTTATGTATGAAAAATATAATAAAAACAATTTCATCATCAGTGTACACCAGAATCATAAAAGTTAAAATACCAAAGATAAAAATTCAATAGCAGGGGAATTCCAATCAACCCACAGTCTCTAATGCTGCTAGTCTGTTAGCTTTTTTTCGGACAGCAGCCACCAAGAAACATGCAACCCCATAGATCTCCTTTGAACTGCCTAGGAGTTGTAGATACAATAGTGCGGGCCTTACTTACATGAACCCTGCTTCTCTACGAAGTGGTACCATGAACTGTTTCCTAATATCGGCATATTGGTCACAAAACATGATAAAATGCATCAGAGTTTGGCTAGAAAAACTATCACAACTGCATGGAATTGATGACTCAGGTCTACCCCAAACTGGAAAATGACCCAGGGAGAAATGAGCAATATTAAGCCTAAATCGGATTAAAAGGTGGCGGTGGAAAGGAATTGACACAATCCTAAGGTATGGTTCAAGAGGTGGTGATGTCTTCAGAACAAAGTTAGCTCTAACAATAGGTGTTAGCAATTCTATCTTCTCCCGTTCTTGCTCCGCCCGACTTAAAAAATTGGACTTAATCCACTCTAAGTCACGCTTTTGTAGCAAATTAGGCGATGAGTACATTCCCGGTCGACCCAGTTTGCAGAGTGTGTTTCTGACATGAACTAGCCAAGGTATTTTATTAAATTTGTCTAGCGCCATACAATCTTTTAAGATGGAATGATTCAATGTGATCTCACTATTAAGCCAGATTTTAATCCAACAGATAAAAGGGGCCAACTGTATAAGATCCGTAATATACCTCAGGCCTAGCTCTGAGTGCAGGGAAAATACAGGAGTGGATCGAGGAACTACTAATAGTGACCTTAGAAACTTATTTTCCATAATCTGTATTTTGCCTGATGAAACATAGCCCCAGAGTGAGGCACCATACAGTGCAATGGACACACATTCAGATTAGTACACTGTTAAGAGGGCTTCTATGGGCCTCGAGCCCAAACGCTTCACGAAACCCAGAAGAGCAGAAGATGCTCTTGCAACAGCTAAACTCTTAGCGTTTAGTTGAGGGGCCCAGGTGCCCTTTTCGTCGAAAATGACGCCTAGGTACGGAAAAACCGGGACCCTGGATATCACCGCCCCATTGCGAGTAAAGCATTTTATTTTTTGGGCCTTCAGGCATTTGCCTGCCACCATAACGTGGGACTTTTTGCTGTTTACCTGTAGGCCTAGAGACCCCATAAAACCACCAAAGGCGTCCAAGAGTCTCTGCAGCCCCAGTCCCGTGTGGGCTAATAGAACAGCGTCATCCGCATAAAGAAGGACCGGGACTGCAGAGTCTCCCACACGCAGGAACATCCAAGGTAGCCCCCTCTAGGTCTTTGTCCAGGGAATTAATATATAAGGTAAACAGGAGGGGTGCCAGGATGAACCCCTGCCTGACACCATGCTTGGATTTAAAATAGCTCATGCAACCCCCCTCATTGTTAACTCTGATTGATGCTTGAAGACCTTGGTGAAGGGTAACTAGAAAGTTAACCAGGGAGGGATCGAAGCCTAAGTTGGATAAGATCGACCATAATTTTGTCCAGTTTACCAGGTCGAAGGCCGATGAAAGGACCATAAAACCCATGTAAAGCATACCGTCCTTCACCTGGGTGTATTTGCTTATGAGCATCTAGAGGTTTAGGCACTGGTCTAAACTTCCTCTTTTTGCCCTAAACCTATACTGTAGATTAGAGAGGACTCCCCTGTCCTCTAGATAATCTTCCATCTTATGCAGGATGACTCTGCCCAAGATTTTAACAGCAGAGTCAATCAAGGATATGGGTCTATAACAGGAGGGGTCACTCCGCAAACCTTTTTTAAACACAGGAATTATAGTCGATGTTGCCCAGGAAGATAGAAATCCACTACTACTTAATGAATTAAAAACATTTGTAAGAATCTTTGCCCAGAGTTTTGGGAGGGTCCTATAAAGGTCTGCTGGGACTCCGTCAGGCCCTGGAGCCCTATTTTTTATGTCTCTTCTATCGCCGTTTGAACCTCTGCCATTTCAAAGTGTAGCGGATGGGCTGAGTTCAATGAGTTATGATCCGTGACTATTACGGGTGAGCACTCCTCAATATCGTAGATCTTACTGAAGTGTGAGACCCATAGATCGTCAGGGATCACACAGTCCAAGACCGTTTTATCAACCCCAGTAAAAAATGGGTGGTTTATTATGGCCCAGAATTTACTACTATCCTTCCGGATATCTATGGAAATAAGATTGTCCCACGCTTTGTTTTTAATGGCCTTTTTCCTACAGGACATAGCCAACTTATATGCCTTTCTCATCACAGAAATGAGCTCACTATTCCGAGGTTTTAGTTTTAAGGCTAATAGGAGATTCTTATGTGCTTTAGAGCATTTGGCATCAAACCACCTTAGGTGATTGAGCTCTTTCTGCCTAGAGTTAGTTTTTAAATCCTGGTTAATTCTGGTGCAAATGGTGACATAAGCACCAATGATATCATTCCCGGTAGCTGTAATATCTAGGCAAACTGCAAAGTCCAGCTCTGCATTAATGAGGAGATCCGACATAAAAGTATCTGGAACAACCTTAGTTCAATTTAGTCTCCTGGCCTGGGCCTTGGGGGTCAAAGTGATGGTATTTACATTGTTTAAATCTCGTTTTAATATTACATCCCCAAGATCCAAAACCAGAACAAGAGGATTATGATCACTGAAGATAGAAACTACTACTCCGTATGAAATATCCTTTGTTATCAGTCCTACCGATATGAAGATAAAATCTATTACAGTGTCTGGATCTCTTCCTTTAAAAGTCAGGGCCCTATCCCCCCCCCAAAACCATCTACCTCAAACAGGTTCATACTGGCTAATAGTCCCTCAAGGGCTTCCCCCTTTGGGCTATGTTTGAAGTGTGTGGAAATAGATCCAACGGGTCCCATTACCTGGTCTGTTAGGTAGTCCCAGGTGCATGGATGAATATTAAAATCTCCCATCAAAATGGTATCGAATACTGTGTTACGTGAGGATTTATATTCCTCTAAAAAACCTTCCAGAAACTTAAGATGTAGGCTACGCTGGTCCTTCTCCATGGCATTGTAAAAATTAATCAAAAGGGTAGTTAAATTATTTCGCCTACCCATTCTAGGATTATTTTATTGTCTGAGTGCAGCTCAAGCTGTTTAAAGGAGCCAGATAACTCGAGTGAAATAAGCATAAGCAGCCCTCCTTTGGGTCTACCCCCTAGACCTGGAACTGCCTGAACAGCAAAGCTGTAGTACCCATCTAGACAGAAGCTGTTTTCTGTGTCCCAGGTCGCCTGTAAAGCAATAATGTCATGCTGTATGACAACATTTTTCCATCTCTCGTCAGCACATTTATTTTTTATTCCTGCTATATTCCAACTGAGGAATTTACGCATAGAGGAATGGGGTGTTGCCTTACTACCACCTAGATGAACTTGTTCGGTTGTATTTAGTCAATCATTGGCATGCATGTAAGAGAGAGGTGCGAACCTATTTGCTAAAGTCAAATCTGTGGACCTTTGGTTAGAATAAGTACCTATCATACATTGGGGAAGTTGACTCCCTCCCTCCTTCCTCATTGAGGCCTGCTGAGCTTGGTAGGAATTATTGTTGGTGAGAGCCATTTTGGGGTGGGGACCTCTAATTTTATGAGGAACCAACCTAGAAACTTGTGGTATGTTTATGTTGGTAACAGCCGTTTCAAAATGGGGACGTCTGGTTGCTTGGGCATCTAGTCTAAGAGGACCTCTGTATGGGTGGAATACCGGGGGGGGGGAAATAACCCAGGGGAAAAGGTCTAATACCAGGACCCACCGTTTCTGACCTATCCTAAAACAATCTGTCAGCCACATTTGGGCAGTTAAAATTTATTACCACACAATCACCGGGTATGCATTTGGTTCTCCTCCCTACCCACGCAACCCGTTTAGCAAAAATAACGTGCGAGGTAATGTCAGCTCCTCCGCTGCAGAGTTGGGAACACCATATTTTAGCTTGCCTCAATAGATCAAAATCAGTTTCTATTGACCCTGTATTTATTTGAGGCACCCCAGTTAGAACTGCTACTAGGGGCGCCGCATCAGGTGGGAGATTCAAGGTAGGACCCCGATTAGAGATAGACTTTGTATGGCCTAAGGCGGATTTAAAATGTGCTAAACCAACTCCTTGCTTTGAAGAAGATTCTACGGAGCTGGTCAGCCGCCCACTATGATTGTGCTCCTTCCTAGTCCCCAACTTCTCTACGCTTAGGGTTGCGCTGTTAGTAATTACACAGTTTGAAGTTTCTGATGTTGGATGTGGAACAATCTGTGAATTGGGGCTCTCCCGTGCCTCACAAGACTCTACTAGCCTAGGATGTTGTACCCTATATTCCTTTATTTCGCGATCAATATGGTTGCATTTATTTAAAAGGCTGGCCACGCAGGAGTTTAGGGTATCCACAATGTCTTTGGCAATGCTCACAAGGGCCGGCTCAAGGCGTGATTCAAATAAGTGTTCGATCAGATCCGCCAAGTCATCTGGGAGTCGTACTTCAGGAGGTGCATTGTCTGAAGACAAGCTAACGTTCTTATGCTTTCGTTTTTTTTTAGAATGCATACGTTTCCCCCTTGATCCTACGTGTCCAATGCAATGTTGACCCTGAGTATGCATCTCACTATCCTGATCGGGAGCCCCAGTTCCGTCTAGATTGACCTGAGGAATCTGTGGAGGTTTCAAGATCACCACGGTAGGTTCATGTGGAATCAGACAAACAAGCTCCAAATGTAGTGCAGCACCAGAGACATCCTGCATGATAGGAACAACATTCAGACCCAGTTCTTTCTCGGCATTAGCAATTTCTGCGCTGAGGACCCCAACTGCCGATGTGAGATATGATATTATGGACTTGGATTTCCTGGGGAATTTAGCTTTCTTACCTTCACCTTCCGCAGTATTTAGTTGTTGTTTCCCCATTTCCGCAATCACGAAGGGTGGCCCGGTCTGGCCTCTGTTGGCCCCTGATGGCAACAGATGGCCCACCCTCTGCCCCAGGCTCAGCCCGGTGCCGCCTGCGCACGTCCCATGACGCGGGAGGAGCAGCTCGTTTTTATGCCTCCAGGTGCTGAAGTGTTAGGCGACAGTCGGCATCCCAGTCAGGCGGGTAGGGGACGCTGGGAGATGTAGTTCTCGTCGCTCTCCCCTCTCGCCGGCCGCAATACCAACAGTGGCAGCAGGGGAGAGCAAAGGTGTCCACGAGTCCCTCTCCCATAGCAGCCAAGCAGGAAATGTTCCAAATTGCCCCCAACGAGCTTGGGCCCCCGCTCCACCACAGGAGCAGCTCGTTTTTATGCCTGCCGGCGCGGAAGTGTTAGGCGCAGTTGGCGTCCCTGTCAGGTGGTCAGGGGATGCTGGGAGATGTAGTTCTCGTCGCTCTCCTCTCTCGGCAGCCACGATACCAACAGCGGCGACGGGGGAGAGCACAGATGTCCACGAGTCCCTTTCCCCTAGCAGCCAAGCAGGAAATGTTCCAAATTGCCCCCAACGAGTTTTCTCCCTCTTTTTTGTGCCCTTCTGCCCTCTGTTTCACTCATTTTCCCCTTCTTTTTTGTGCCCTTCTGCCCTCTGCTTCACTCGTTTTCCCCTTTTTTTGTGCCCTTCTGTCCTCTGTTTCACTTGTTTTCCCCTTCTTTTTTGTGCCCTTCTGCCCTCTGTTTCACTTGTTTTCCCCTTTTATTGTGCCTTTCTGCCCACTGTTTCACTCATTTTCCCCTTTTTTGTGTCCTTCTGCCCTCTGTTTCACTCGTTTTCGTCTTTTTTTTGTGCCCTTCTGCCTTCTGTTTCACTTGTTTTCCCCTTCTTTTTAGTGCCCTTCTGCCCTCTGTTTGACTTATTTTCCCCTTCTTTTTTGTGCCCTACTGCCCTCTGTTTCTCTCGTTTTCACCTTTTTTGTGCTCTTCTGCCCTCTGTTTCACTCGTTTTCCCCTTCTTTTTTGTGCCCTTCTGCCCTCTGTTTCACTCGTTTCCCCTTTTTTTGTGCCCTTCTGCCCTCTGTTTCACTTGTTTTCCCCCTTTTTTTTGTGCCCTTTCTGTCCTCTGTTTCACTCGTTTTCCCCTTCTTTTTTTGTGCCCTTCTGCCCTCTGCTTCACTCATTTTCCCCTTTTTTTGTGCCCTTCTGCCCTCTGTTTCACTCGTTTCCCCCTTTTTTGTGCCTTTCTGCCCTCTGTTTCACTTGTTTTCCCCTTCTTTTGTGTGCCCTTCCACCCTCTGTTTTACTCGTTTTCCCCTTTTTTTGTGCCCTTCTGCCCTCTGTTTCACTGGTTTTCCCCTTCTTTTTTGTGCCCTTCTGCCCTCTGTTTCACTGGTTTTCCCCTTCTTTTTTGTGCCCTTCTGCCCTCTGTTTCACTGGTTTTCCCCTTCTTTTTTGAGTCCTTCTGCCCTCTGTTTCACTCGTTTTCCCCTTTTTTGTGCCCTTCTGCCCTGTTGCACTAGTTTCCCCCTTCTTTTTTGTGCCCTTCTGCCCTCTGTTTCACTGGTTTTCCCCTTCTTTTTTGTGCCCTTCTGCCCTCTGTTTCACTGATTTTTCCCTTTTTTTTTGAGCCCTTCTGCACTCTGTTTCACTTATTTTCCCCTTCTTTTTTGTGTCCTTCTGACCTCTGTTTCACTCGTTTTCCCCTTTTTTTGTGCCCTTCTGCCCTGTTGCACTAGTTTTCCCCTTCTTTTTTGTGCCCTTCTGCCCTCTGTTTCACTCGTTTTCCCCTTTTTTTGTGCCCTTCTGCCCTCTCTTTCACTCGTTTCCCCCTTCTTTTTTGTGCCCTTCTGCACTCTGTTTCACTTATTTTCCCCTTCTTTTTTGTGTCCTTCTGCCCTCTGTTTCACTTGTTTTCCCATTTTTTGTGCCCTTCTGCCCTGTTGCACTAGTTTTCCCCTTCTTTTTTGTGCCCTTCTGCCCTCTGTTTCACTCGTTTTCCCCTTTTTTGTGCCCTTCTGCCCTCTCTTTCACTCGTTTTCCCCTTCTTTTTTGTGCCCTTCTGCCCTCTGTTTCACTCATTTTCTCCTTCTTTTTTGTGCCCTTCTGCCCTCTGTTTCACTAATTTTCTTCTTTTTTTGTGCCCTCCTGCCCTCTGTTTCATTCGGTTTCCCCTTCTTTTTTGTGCCCTTCTGCCCTCTGTTTCACTTGTTTCCCCCTTTTTTTGTGCCCTTCTGCCCTCTGTTTCACTCGTTTTTCCTTTCTTTGTTGTGCCCTTCTGCCTTCTGTGTCACAGCTCTTGTGTGCTGTGAGGACGCGGAGCAGACTCTTGCCTTTTGTTTAAGTATTGCTGTAAATCAGAGCACCTTCATGAGCTCCGATTAACAGCAATACTTAAACAAAAGACCATAGTCTGCCCCTCGCTTTCCTAACAAAAGTGTAGACAGTTTCCAAACAACTGCACACATAATCATCTTCGGGCTACCTAAATATACATTGCCTGCACAAATTAGACTCGAGTTTGGCCTGCAGAAACAATCAATTGCAAGGCAAGGGGCTTACATCATCAACTGGGATAAACTGCGGAAAGCCAAACAGAGAACTCTTAACAAACAGTAATGGAAGGAAATTCAATTACACACTGCAACCCCTGCTGCTGAGTATCTAAACAGCAGTTTACAGAACATGGGGCTAAATCAGCTTTGAGAAACACCCACAACAGCCACAACCTTTAAAAAACTGGTATGGAAGACAGTGAAACATCTTTCGCGGCGGGACAACAAGGCTGCCTTATCAAAAAGGTCCCATGGATGGATGACACTAAGCTCCTATGTGTAGCCTAAATCACAAAATTATTTTAACTTGGGGTACGCAAAAAACATAAAGATCAGCTTCATGAAATATAGGCTTAGCTTGCTACTATGTATACAGCACTTACCACCATGGCTAAGGGAGAAAAGAGGTTCCACATGCCGCTCATGTGGATCAGCGACAGAAGACTTGCTGCATATTCTGTGTTCTTCGGAAGAACTTCTAACAACAATTTAACATACGAGGGGTACGCACATGGAGGCAAGCAGTACTGGCATGCTTCGCATCCACCGATCCACAACTGAACTGTTGCTTAGTAAAATATCTGAGGTTGTGTGAGCAGAAAATGTCAGAACTGCAGCTATAAAAAGCGACTATATACCCTATAGTTTCACCCGCCGGTATAGAGCAACGCTTTTAGCAATAACTTATAAATACTAGAAATGTGATGACAATAGTTTTATGCATGTACTCCTTTGTTTTTAACTGAAATTATTCTGTACTGCTATGGTTTTAATTAACTTTCCAAATACAATCTCTCTATCTATCTAATTTGGGCTGATTATTGTCTGAGGAGTAGGGTCTATTGATGACTTCCCAGAAAGCCCTGGAATCCCTAAGAGCAGAGGATGCTTATAACTCGTCCAAGTCTGTTTTCTAACCTCCTGTTTCCTAGATTCTGTAATAGTTTTATATGAGGACCTAAGCAGTCTAACTTGTGCCATATTATCTAGGGATGGATTTAGGGGCTCATTCAACTGTTTTAAAGCTGTTGTGCAACTAGAGTTGAACCATCTAAAGGAGCACAGTTCCCTTAGCTTCTGTTAAACATCCAGCAGGCTAGAGACATGTTTACAGATACCTTTAAACTCTCCACAAAATCTGCGGTGTTAGGCTTATCAGACAAAGATGTAAGGAAATCCCCGCATTTCTGGGAAATTCACTTTTTCCTAAAAATGTACTTTGACCTACCTTTTTCCCATCTAAGATGGATACCCTTACTTTTAGAGAACGTTAAATGAGCAGTCAGCTGCGCTTTTACATTTTAAAAGCAAAGCATGATAAAACTAAAATGTTGGGGTCATGTCACTTAAAGTGGACGGAGCAATGAGGGAGTCCTATGTAAATGGGACAATGTGGGGAGAAACAGCATTAAATCAATAGGGCCTTTTTCTTTGCCTACAAAGGTTGAAAAATAAGGGGCAGTTTCTTTAAAAAAATCAGATCTAAAGAGTAGGTTAAACTTCATTACACTGTGATTGAAGATGTCCCGCTATGATGTGCATAAAATATGAGTCAGATTGTCCTCTGAGTGGTCAGAGACCCTACACACCTGATCATCCCCAATAGGACAGGTGGAGATGTTAAAGTCTCCCATACAGAGAATGGCCACTGTGTTAGGTTATCTCATGAAATCATCAGATACGGGTCCCGTATCAGATCAGTCGGTGGTTAACAACATATTTAAAATAAAAATTGATTCATAAAACATCCAAAGTCCCTGGAACTAACAAATGCTAATTTTAGGCACAAGAGGTATGATATCACTTCAGCTTTTATGTACCCATCCCTTAGGAAAATCAAGACCCCTGAAATCACCTTAGATCTGTCTCAGGTGGGAGGTAAAGCAGATAAACAAAAAGATTAGAACCCATCAATGGAAAAGGCCTCTAAGGCCCAGGACAGAAAAACTGTTTCATTCAATATACCTTCATCATTGTTCTTATACACTCTAATTTCAGACACACACAAGTTAGTTTTTTCCATGCCCTCAATAATGGGTATTTTCTTGTGAGAAGTTTTTTCTTCACTTTCAGATTATGAGTCTCACCAGTTGATTGCTAATGCATATTTTAGTAAGATCTTCAAAATCACAATTACAAGCCAACATTTTTAAAGACGCCACATATTTTTTTATTTTCTCATTCTTCCCTTGAACTCTAATGAAGAACTTGTGCCGTCTCGGAACCAAAATGCTTATCCAGCATCAAAAGCAAAATTTCAGACATTTTCTTGATCACCTTCAGCATCACCTATCTGAATGTCATCTAAACTCTCATAAACATTTCTGTGCTCTACTCCAAGATTATGAAGTAGAAGTGCCTGTTTGCTGACGACAGAAGATGTTTCACCTCCAGTAGCCAGGGGATATGAATCAGACTATTTTTTCCAATCCTTTCACATTAGAGTTGGATCACCTTTCTCAGATAGAAACGTGTTGGTTGTGACATGCCAGATGTAGCCGTATTTAAAAGCAAATACGCAATACTGGGGTAGAAAATTCTGGACAATGTTTGTCACAAAAATGCCTTCAAAATGGTTACTAAGTGCTTCCAGGCTATGCCATAATGGAGTTAAAAAATCCACTTGTCAACATGTACTCCTTGCTGATTTCCACATAAAATCTAAGATCCTGCGACACAGTGACATGAACTAGAAAATATGTGTTATAGATATAAATGTTCCTGTCCAATTGAAATGGCAGATAATGCAACTACATACTCTCATTGGGACTGACGCTGGATATATTGTTCCTGCCCAATTAACAATGGCTGCTAATGCAACCATGTAGTTCCATTGGGACCAACATGCACATTTTACATTGTGATACTTGGGTTAGGCAATGCTCTTATTTAAGATGGCAACCAACTGCCTCCAGAAACCCTTGAAAAATCTAAAAACAGCTTCTTTTACCGGTTAGCTCTCAGCACAGTCACACCCATCTGCACCATTAACACTAGCATGGCCATCTACTCTTACAGCCCTTGTGCTTCCTTTACAACCAGCAACAGAATTTTCAACAGGAATCACAGTGAGGAGTTTGATCACTGGAGCATACTGTGATTACCGTTGGTGGTCGAGGAGCACTTGTTGCCATTTTTACATTAATTCATCTGTCATACCACAGGTAAGTTGGCTAAAGTTTTTTTTCTTCTTCAAGTTCTAGGAATTTGGACCACTGACTCTCCAGCCTCCCTACAATCACCCTTCCTTCTCCTGTGTCCCAGCTCTACAATCTAATTTCCATAATTGTACCACCCAAAGTTGCATGATTGCATAGTTACAGTACCACATAAAAATAACACTTCCGTTTGAGTTCTTATGGAGATTCAAGGGCCCAGATTTACAAAACGTTCACACAATGCAGAGTAGCACTCAAACATGGTGAGCTGCTTTGAGTGAGAGAGAGAGAGAAGGACAGTTCCATATCTACAGAGATAATGCACTCTCCTCCCCCTCCCTCATACCGGTGCAGAATCAAGCTGCCAAGTACTACACAGCTTTACACCATACTACAAGATTGGGTGTGTGAGTCTAGCATAGGTGTTGTACTCGAAGAGTAGCCTTCCAGTACAAAATGCTATGCCTGGACAAAATATTAAACTGTTCACACCCCAGATGTGTTCTGTCCAGGGCAGCACACATGCAAAGTGAGAAGCATTAGGAGACATAAAAGCTTTTTTTCCTTCATAACATCTGCTTCAAAAAAAATCCTGTCTACTAATGTTAGTAGATAGGGTTTTGCATCAAAAAAGCATGGGTGGTTGCATGGGTACAACCATGTACCGTCCATGGAACTCCATCTTGATGCTAAGTAATGCAAATCAGTGCTTTGTGCTTCTTTCCATTACTTAAAAGCATCGTAATACAAGTTTTGTGTTGTAAAGTAAATAACAAAGAAAACCATTTTGTACTGGTCTGCATCAAAACTTAAATAATGCACAAATTGTGGACTTGTTAATTACCATACCCCGCAAGATCAATATTTACCAGGTCTGCAATTTGGGGCACATATTGTGCTCCCTTTGAAAAGAGCACCTAAGAATATGAGAGTTACCACGAGTTACCATGACTGAGTTAACTTTTTCTTTCGCCCTTGTTACTGCTATGCTGTCTCACTCAGGTTCTCAAGATTCTGGTACTAGGCAAGCAGTGGACTTCGGTGCCAATGACAAGAGACATCCAAATTTCCTTCATTATACAAACTCTTCTCTCCAATACTAACCCTGGGCGTAGTGGGGCTACGCGAAGCACCACGAAGTGGGGGGAATCTATGCGCACCCCCACACTTCACGTAGCCCCACTACGCACCACCCGCCTCCCTCTCGCCCTCCTCTAAATGCCCTTAATATAATTGAAAACATTCTAAAACTAAAAAAAGACTTACCTGCGATGCGACGTCCCGGGGCTCCTTCTTCCTGGTATCTCTGCCGACTTCTTCCTCACTAATGCGCCTTTGTGAGGAAGAAGTCGGCAGGGATATCAGGAAGAAGGAGCCCCGGGATGCCGCATCGCAGGTAAGTTTTTTTTGTTTTAGAATGTTTTAAATTATATTAAGGGCATTTAGAGTAGGGTGGGAGGGAGGTAGGTGGCAGGCAACTTCGCTCCGCCATGGCGTGTGCGTAGTGTTGCCTACTATGCCTGCTTTGCAAATTGTGAAGTAGGCAACAATATGCACACTCCGTGGATGGAGCGGAGTACTACGCCCACCCCTATCCAATACATAAGGATTCCGAAATTATTTGACGTTAAGATGTTGTGCAGTACTAAAGGTTTGATTCTGGACTATAATTTCTCTTCTTCCCCCCCAAATTCCCAAAGCATTGGAGATGCCAATATGAATTTAATTGCTACACTTTGACATCCTAGCCCATAACCAAAAAAGCATTCGCACATCCAATAGGTCTAGCCAATACAAAAGCTATTGGCTTTGTCAATGTGTTTTTTTAGCCATGCTGTGCGATTTGGCTGAAAGGAAAAAAAGAACTATGACGCAGTTAGCACTGGCTATGTCATGGCACTAATTTTTTTATCTTTCCGCCATGCTCCACAGCAGACAAGCTGTAGCTTAACACAGCTAAAAAAACAGTGACAACACCAATAGCTCTTGAGTAGGCGAGACCTACTGACCCTGCCAATGCTTTTGTTATGGTAGGAGATTGGTGGGAGGGGTAAGCAACAACATAGAAGGGTTAAAGGGGACAGGGCAAATATCAATGTGGGAGTGGGCAGCACAAGCAACAATTGACAAGGCAAGCAGCACCGAATGGGCAAACAGCAAAAGCTAGAGCAAGTTAAAAAATGACAGAACAAGCAATAAACAACAGGGCAAGCAACAAATAACGAGGCAAACAACAACAAAGGAGGAGACAGCCTGCAAACATAGGCATCGCTACAAATAAAATAAAATAAAAGTATTCCAAATTGTGACAAGCAGTGGAATGACACCCAATGGGCAAGTAAACTATATTCTCCAGGGGAAGGAAGGAAAGAAGGAAAAGGAAGGAAGGAAGGAAGGAAGGAAGGAAGGAAGGAAGGAAGGAAGGAAGGAAGGAAGGAAGGAAGGAAGGAAGGAAGGAAGGAAGGAAGGATGGATAGATAACAAGCACAGTAAGAAGAAGTGAAGCCAGCATGCCCTGACCAAGGAGAAGAAAGGAAATTAGATCACAGATGAAGCCATACAGTGGTAAGCGATGGATGGGCTCTAAGCCCCCTGTAAATAAACAAAATATCTCACATGCAACAGCACATGCACTCTGCTTAGGCGAGATCTAAAAATGAAAAATTGCTCAAGCTTCAGCACTTAACAATGCCTCAACTATAAGAAAAGTGATGGAAACTTGAACAGAATCTCACATGCAAATTCAATTGATCAACTTCCGCTGAAGCTCCATGAATATGAGCAATAATTGAGCCTTGTTGGACTTGGTCCTCTCTGTAGGGTCATCCACAGTCTTTTTTTCCTTCCTCCTCCTATTTTTGCTGAATTTGTTTTTGTTGTCTTTAGGACTCTTCACACTTACCACTGCTAAACCAGTGCTAAAGTGTTTGTGCTCTCTCTCCTCTAAACATAGCAACATCGGCTAATAACCAATTAGCAAATTTAATTTACATGTAAGCCCTTAGTAATGTGGCACTACATATGCCCAGGGTCTGTAAATTAAATGCTACTAGTGGGCGTGCAACAAACGGAGGGGTTTGGCCCAAGGGCAGCTAGGTAGGGCCTAGACTATTTGTAAACAAAAAGAAGAGCGTGGCAGTCTCATTTCATAGTGCTGTAATAGTTTCAACAAACTAAAACTATTGCTAATTCGAATAGACTTAAGTATTTATTTACTTGTATTTTTTTTTATTTTTAAACATTCATTTCATTATTGTAGCATACATACATATACTAAGAGTACAAAATAAACAGTATACAAAAACAATATTTTCAAAACAGAACATAAACAAAATTATATTCAGGTTGAATCCAGTCATTAATTTGAAGCTACAACAGTATAGGTAAATATGCCTTGCAACTATTTATCTCAATTGTAAAGGCTGATGCCTACTGGGAACACATTTGTGGTCTGATGGGGCAAGACCTTTTGTATAACTCACTCTCAACAGTAAAGAAATGTTCAATTCTTATTCTATCCCAGTAGTGGTTAACGCCAAATTATGTTGAGTCCCATCTTGGTTATGGGGTTCTCCTTAGGGCCTTAAGACTGGATAAACTCTAAAACAAAAAAAATCAGAAAAGCTCATTTTACAACTACTCTACTCTCCAATCATATTTAAAGACACTACAATTATCAAAACAGACATTGGTAAATTACCTATAAAGTCTTGCTTTTGGCAAACCTTCATGAAATTGGGGTCTTGTGTAGAAACAAATTATCTGATGTGAATAGAGAGAGGAACCCCTTGAAGCAAGCAAGGGAATTGGGGTATTAAACCTAAGTCAAAACGAATTAATTCCCTTGGGTTGTGTACAAGAAAAGCTAAAAGTTAGCTATAACACAGTGAAACTTACACACGAAAGTTAAGAATTTAAGCAAAATTTAAAATACATGACAGTTTATTGAAACATATTAAAAAAAGGGCATACAATACACTAAAGCATAATGTTAAATGACAAGTTAAAATGTTGAATAATTTTGTGACCTGCACAAAGATATAGGACAGACAGAACTAAATTGTAAAACATAAAACTTGAAAATTACAAAGCGTACATTCACAGTAAAAAGTTTCAACAAACCCTGGTGTTATAACCTCACAATCTTATATACATCGGGGAGGAAAAGCATGAATTGTACATGAACTTGCGTCGACGCGTTTCGGTGGTTGTACGTATTATTGGGTGCCACCTTTGTCAAGACTATTATTTTCGTTGTCTGTCATAAGGCTGGATCCTTATTGATGACCTAAGATAGATATATATGAGATTAGTATTCTAATCTTCAATCTAGAGTAACTCAATCCAGTAGTATAATTTAGTTTCCAAAATACTCTATCTATCATATAAACAAACCATCTTGTATGGTTCTCCCTTTTTTTAAACCCCATGGGGAGGACAACTAAAACTAATGCCATTATAATCGAGTCAATTCATGTGCTTTTGTGTGAACTTTGATGTAGAGTCAATTTCTATGCCATACAAGATAATAGGCCTTTACAATTCCATTCTCCATACAAGATGGTTTGTTTATATGATAGATAGAGTATTTTGGAAACTAAATTATACTACTGGATTGAGTTACTCTAGATTGAAGATTAGAATACTAATCTCATATATATCTATCTTAGGTCATCAATAAGGATCCAGCCTTACGACAGACAACGAAAATAATAGTCTTGACAAAGGTGGCACCCAATAATACGTACAACCACCGAAACGCGTCGACGCAAGTTCATGTACAATTCATGCTTTTCCTCCCCGATGTATATAAGATTGTGAGGTTATAACACCAGGGTTTGTTGAAACTTTTTACTGTGAATGTACGCTTTGTAATTTTCAAGTTTTATGTTTTACAATTTAGTTCTGTCTGTCCTATATCTTTGTGCAGGTCACAAAATTATTCAACATTTTAACTTGTCATTTAACATTATGCTTTAGTGTATTGTATGCCCTTTTTTTAATATGTTTCAATAAACTGTCATGTATTTTAAATTTTGCTTAAATTCTTAACTTTCGTGTGTAAGTTTCACTGTGTTATAGCTAACTTTTAGCTTTTCTTGTACACAACCCAAGGGAATTAATTCGTTTTGACTTAGAAACAAATTATCTGCCAGTGGTCTCCCTATTTTAATACAAAGGGAAAAAACATAATTAAGAATTTATCTCACTTTCACTGCGAGCTGATTATAGTAAAATTAGATTTGTCTTGCAACTGAACTTACTAATTCTGAGCATGTCTGTTGTGCCTAACCAAACATGGTTGTGCCGCTATTATTCTTGACTTGTATTTATGCATTAAGACATGGAACTGGGGAAGAACGTGGAACTGAAATTAAACACAGAATAAGTATGTTGAAATGACTACATTGTGAGCATGTTTCTGGACAAATTTGTTTGCTTAGAGTGTCCAATCTTTGGTAATTGGGGATAGATTTTTGTCTTTGTTAAACAAACGACTTACTTTGACTGAGACACCCAATCTGTTTGTGTTTGCGTTCTAATCAGACTACCGGTGATACAATGTTCTTGTGACTTCTGAGCTCAATTACGGGGACGCGTACCACGATCAATGACGTGCAAGTGTTACTGAAAGTCAAACAGTACGCAAAGTAATAGCTACAAAGTATCAATGTTTAAACCAAACCATTACGCTTCTGTGCTCAGGCGTTACAGGAAGACAAACAGTGCGCGGTGTATAAACTACAGAGTATCGATGTGTGACAACACCATTTCACTTGCGCTTTCTTGGCGATGCACTCACTTTTTTCTCTCTCTGTGTCTCAGGGGATAATTCGGCTCATGGCCTCCTGGCTGGATGGACACCTCATTTCCTATTAAGCTGTCTTTTGGAACTTCCTTCCTCACTGCAAAGGATTCTGGTGTTTATAGGCTCTTACTTGTTGAACCTTGGTTGATATTGTTTTACAGCATGGTTATCTTTGGGTGGTACAGTACTCAGATGTGGTGATAACATCATGAGGTACAGAAGTCCAGTTAGGCTTTTCCATTTTCAGACATTTGGTTAAGGTAATAAGTTGTGCTATTAAATTTAAGGATCAAATATGCCTCTTTCCTTGACAAATCTGCATAGATGTCACCACCAATTGGATTTGGTTTTCTGATGCACAATACAGTCCATTTGAAGTATCTTTCACTGTGGTTCATTTCAATAAAATGGTTTACTATAGGGGCAGTAATGACTTTATTTTTTATCCTTGATCTATGTTGCACAAGTCGGTCACGTATTTCCTGGTTCGTCTTCCCTATGTACAGTTTTTAACAAGGGCACATTATTGCATTTGGAAAAAGCAGCTGAACAATCCGAAGCAAACAAGAAGATGGTGCGCCCCAGTGGTAATGCATTTGGTGGTGTTGACCCTAAAGAAGTCGTTGGCATTAGCAGTGTTGGGTCAAAGGACGCTAACATTAAAGGCCTGTCCTGGAATTTGGCCGGACTCAGAAATAAATTATCTACTCCCGAGTGGGGGCAATGTATCGAAAACCATGACATCTGCATCATGCAGGAGACGTGGGCCCTGGAAGAAATCTTATGGGATGGTTTTGCCACTTTTAGCATTTAGAATTCATCATACAGCTAGCACAGTTTGCCTTGAAGTACAATTACTTTCTTTTTGATGGAGAGTTCTACTTCCAGACAGCAGGAGTGGCTATGGGCTGTCCATTTGCCCCTGAGTTAGCCATCCTCTTCATGTCCATTTATGAAGAAAAATTCATTTACCAAAATAATCCATTTGAACATGCCATCAAACATTGGAGTCGTTTCATCGACGACGTTTTTTTCGTATGGTCTGGCACTGAGGAAGAACTAAAATTGTTCAATCAATGGCTTAACAACAGAACCCAAGAGATCAAATTCAGCCTCGTCTACTCCAGAAATAAAATTCCATTTCTAGATGTGGAGATATACCCTTCGGATGAAGGAGATTTAATAACTACTCTCCACAAAAAAGAAACAGATCACAACAGACTGTTGCATTTCACCAGCAATCATCCCCGTAGCCTAAAAGAAAACTTGCCCTACGGACAATATCTTAGGATTTGGAGAAATTGTCATGACAGACAAGAATACGAGAAACATGCCGAAAAACTGACAAACAATCTAATTGACCGGGGGTACCCAAAAAAACTTTTACACCGCTCCAAGAAACGTGCATGGTGGACTCCAAGAGAACACCTGCTGGAAAAAAAAACAAAAAAGAAACAGGATCGAATAGTCCTAGTGACTACTTATTGCCCAAATTCAAATATGCTAAAAAAGGTCATAAACAACAATTGGCATCTGGTCAAAAATTTGAGCGAAGAACAAAAAAAAACACCACTATTCGCCTTAAAAAAAGATTCTAATCTGGCCAACAAATTGGTGAGAGCCGCATTACCAACAAAACCACCCACCAACTTAAGAAGCATGATGGGCTTACCCCCAGTTATGGGCCACCATAAATGTGGAGGATGTAATTGCTGCGATTCAACCGAAGAGGGATCAGTGTTTAAACACAATGGATTATCGTGGAAACATGAGCATTTTACGAATTGCAAAACAAAATATGTGATTTACGGGATCAAATGCCCATGCAACCTCCTATATATTGGGAAAACCAATCAGGAGGTACGCTCCCGCATACAACAACACAAATCCAGGATAAAACGGAAGGTATCTAACGCCCTATTAGTCAGTCACTGGCAATTAAAACATCATGATGACAATGATTTCCGATGGACTGTATTGATTAAGGTGGAACAAGATCCTAGAGGAGGAGACATAGACACCAAATTGTCTAAAAAAGAGGCCTCAATGATTGTCAGATTTAATACGGCCACCAATGGATTAAATGAATTATCTGAAATGTTCAAGCTATAAGAAAACATTGACACAAACGTTACAATTGATGAATAGGTCCCCTATCAAAGATGGCCCCCACGGAGACACCACCGGGATCGATCGCAAAATTATAAACGTTTTTTCGTTAATAAACACAACTTAACAATAGAGCTACCAGAACCTCAAGGAATACCAAGGGAATGAACCACAGACACAAATGCCAGGCGTCGACATTTAACAATTTGACCATGCAAACATGGCGACCATAATACATGAGGAAGTCACGTGACGTTTAAATCAGGAAGTTAAAACACCATCGGGTGCCTTCACTACTAGATCGGAAGACGGGACCCGAACGGAGCACACAGCGAATTGAAGGTACGACCATAAACTTGCACTGAGAGTACTTGAACTTGCCTTGAATGCGCAAACACCCATTGAGACATTCTCGATTTTTGGCCCCACAGACGCTATACGACCCTGCGCCCGATCAGACATAGATACTGGCGTGCAACTTTACATTAACCGGTAAGATCTGCTACGAAACACAGTTGAAACCTGCAAAGTGCATGACAGTTATGACGAATTTCTTTCACTGCGCATAAACATACAATAAGACATTTCTGCTCTTGGCCCCCACAGACGCCCTGTGATCACCAAACCGATTTATCACAAAGCAAACAATTTCAGCGTTACCACCCAACTAACCGGTAAGAAACGCCGAGTTATGCATGTGATTTTTAGCTCCAATTTAAACACAAACCACTGACAGAATCCCTGTCCTTTCCCCATTACAGAACTAAGGAGATACCTATTACGCCAGAAGTAAGTATGAGGTTGAGCATGCCTGTAACGGAACGTTGTCATCAGAAAGTTACTCAAATAAAAGTGTATATTTGTTACATAGGTGGTCCCGCTCCGCGATAGATGATGAATACATGAGGCACATCTTTCCACACTTAGAGAGGTAAGAGGCAGAGAAGTGGGTGTTGAACACAAGTAGGCTCACGCAGAAATAGTTCATACATTAACACAGGTCCCCACTTTTTGTCATTCACAGCTATTGGTCCTGACGAGAACTCCTAAACTAAGGAGTTTGAGACGCGTAGACCCCTCTATATCACGTTTCTCACGTGGAAACCATAAGAGAATTGAACAAATCTTTCGATCAAAGTGATTCATATCAAAAAATGCATATCTATGGTTTCTCTCTCATGATCTGTATATAATTGTACAAAAAATGTATTGTCTTTTATATTGTTAGTAGTTTGAATGTGTTCACAGTATGATTGCAATGTCTTTTGGTATGAATGGTGTATATAGGTAAGTTGTGACATGGTTATCTTTTGTATTGTTCATTTGTAATGTGCTTCAAAAAGTATCGTTGAAAGAAAAAAAATGTTTTGAAAAAATATAAAAAAAGAAGAATTGTGCGAATAAAATGCAGATTTGAATTGATTAACTCTGAGAGATAAATTCATTCTTGCATAAAGTCTTGTCCATATGCATGGTACCAAATAAGTGTAGTTAAATCACTTGGCAGTATTGGCATTCAGTTTTGGAATACTTTTAGCATTTTGGCAACTTCCAGGGGCAGGGGGAGACCTTCGGGCGGTTTAGCGATATGGGTCGGCACGCACTTGGGGGCTAATCCAGCCAATGTCCCAACCAATTCACCTGACATCCAATGTGTCCTCCTGACACTTTCCAATTCTACCCAGGTTGCCCTTTTTAATGTGTATTCTAGACGGTCGAAGGGCGGCCAGGAATCTCCCACTATTGATACACTGGGGCGGTTTATCTCTTCGCTTGACCCAGAAATAGTTCTCTTAGTCGGAGGCAATTTCAATTGCCAGTATGAACCTCTTGCTGGATTTGATATGGCTGATTTAGTGGATGAGGACGAATACTTGCACATCCCTGAACCACGAATAGCCCCAGTAAAAGCTTGGACTCCACTGGACAGCAAATTAAATCCTTATCCCTTACAACGTCTCTGCGGGCGTGTAATGGGACGGTAGACCCAGATAGACCAGGCATACCAACTTTTAATAGACTGGGACAAAAATCCAATACTGATTATGTATTAGTTGAAGCGAAACATTGGAATTGGGTTTTTGATTTCAGGATTTACCAACGGAGCGATAGTGACCATAACGCTCTGGTGTTGTCTTTGAAACCAGGGAGTTTTGGTCTGTCCAGCACTGCACCTGACCCTAACTCTGCCCAACCATCCCTCCTCCTTTCTAATAATCAGCAACAAATTAAGTGGGCGAAAATACAGGAATCGCCGACCAAACTGGCAGGGATCTATCAGCTTGTACTACCTTTGATCTTAGAAATGGGCACGGTTGGAGAGAAGGACTCTGACCCAGAGGCATGGACCAGGGCTGTAGATATCCATAAACAATTGATTGTTAATTTATCGGATGTCTTTTTTCCAGGTGGAAGTGGGAAGGTTATCACTCACCAAAAACACCCTTGGTATGACGCATCCTGCCAGAAGGCGAAAAGTGACCTAGCTGCTATAAAAAATGAGGACAGGGCTAGCATCAAACAGTGCCAGCACAGGCACAAGCAGGTAGTTAACCGCGAGAAGAAGAACAGGGAGGAGAATAGGTGGGATAATTTAAGAGTAGCCCTCTTGACCAAAGATCCTAAATTATTTTGGTCTATTGCGAATTTAGAGGGTAGAGCACCAACTAAAGCGAATATTGCACCGGAAGCATGGGAAGCCCATTTTGGGGGCCTTATATACTGATATTGACGTACAGTCAACACCGCACACCACCCTTGGATAGTCTTATGAACATAGTTTGGAGGCCCGTTTGGTGTCGATGACGGAGGTAGTAGATGAAAATCCCCAGCCCTCTAGTCTAAGATCACCAAAAGAGCATTCTTCGGTGTGGTCCCTGAACTGCAAACAGGGCAAGGGGACAGCGGCCCCTCCCGGTGACTACCCTATGGGTGGGGTTGAAGTTATCTCACTTGTGGAGGTTGAGACAGCTATAATTAAAGCCCTACCAAACAAGGCCCTTGGCCTTGACAAGCTCCCCGGTGATCTATTTCGTACACAACCCAACATTTGGGCACCATATTTGGTTGTCCTATTTAATGCTATACTCAAGGGTAGTTCCCTGCTGGATACGTGGCTTGGAGTGGAAATTGTCCCAATATACAAAAAAGGCTGTCCATTAACCCTGTTAAACTATCGCCCCATCAGCTTGATAGACACCACACAAAAGCTGATGAGCAGGATCATCCTAGATAGAATTCATGGGTGGATAGAGGAAAATGGGACACTGTCTATATTCCAAGCCGGGGTTAGGATGGGTATTTCAACAATCAATCAAATGTTTAGGCTCCAGGTATTATTTTGGAAAACGGTATGTGTGGAGGGTGGCAGCCTCTATGTCATATTTGTGGACCTGCAGGCCATATTTTATCTAGTCCAGAGAGAAAAACTGTGGGCTGTATTGCTGGGTATGGATCTCCCACCTGATCTGTTCGACATCTTGATTAGACTCCATACCAATAATTATGCGCAAGTTAGGTGTGGATGATATGGGGAACTGTTGGTCGCTTCCCTGTGAAGAAAAGGGGTATGCCAGGGGTGTGTCCTGGCCCCAACTTAATTTTGCCTTTATTTGAATGGGCTAGTTGACCACCTCCTGCAGATAAAAGATAATGATGCCCCTGGGCTGGCGACTGGGCGCATCCCGCATTGATGTTTGCAGACGACACTCTGTTGTTATCTAAAACATCAACAGAGATTCAGCGTACCCTGGAAGGCTTCGCTGTTTTTTCCAAACTGCGTGGGCTAGATATCAACTTGGACAAGACCAAGTATATGATTTTTAACCCCCCCGAGGAAAACCCACCCAAACCCTCTGTTAAATGGTACACACCTAGAAAGAGTTAAGACCTTCGATTACTTGGGCATTACCTTGACGGAAAACTTTGACTGGGGGTCTAAGACAGCAAAGGTGGCCCTAAGGCTGTCTCAGGTGGAGGGGGGAATTCGGAAAGTCTACAAGTCTTCGGTCTTCAAACCCACTGCGCCAGTCATAGAAATGTTCAAACTTCAGGCCAGAGCAGCCTCTACGTATGGTGCAGAAATTTGGGGCCAAAAACGAATTCCAAATCTTGTGAGGGTAGAACATGGTTTCATGAGGAACCTATTTGACCAACCAATCAGTACACCATTAACTCCGCTGTGTATGGATTTGGGTTTAGAACCGATAGATAATATCCTATAAAGCGGAGTTTACTGATGTATGGGCTACTTTAAAAACTAGGAACATCCGATGGCTTGCTCATGTGAGGGCACTACGTGATCAATTTGGTTTACCCGAGTTGTGGGAGAATCTGCAGATAGCTGCCAGAAGATAACGAATGCTAAGTTGCTGAGTTATATCAGAAATTATAATCTAGCATCTCTACAGAGGTGTCCAACTCTGGGTAGACTGACATTGGAGTTCCTTCAAGCGAACGTAGAGCCGAGTCTAGAGAACTTCTTTGACTTAATCTATCCCGCTCTTGCAAGGAAACTCTATATACAGCTAAGAATCGGCCACCTCCCACTTAGGGTTTTTACTGGTATATGTGCCAATACCGAGACCATTGTTTGCCCAACTTGCAAATACAAGCGAGAAGATATTCCCCATGTACTGTTTTTCTGCACTGCCTACCAGGAGATAAGGAAACGCTGGCTGATCCCACTTTGTAGGAACTTTGGTTTCACCCAATGAGCCCATGGTTGTAGGGTCCTTCGCTTTGATACACATCCCCCAATTGTCTTTGCCGTATCACGATACTTGTTGAGCATGTGGCACAGAAGGAGAAGTTGTTTATAATTCTGTATATATCTATTATATTGTATCGTTGATAACTTCTGGTTTAATCTATTTTATCTTTAAGCTTTACCGTATACATAATTTATTGTTTTAACCCTCAGTAAAATGTTCTGATTTTATGTACACTTTTATGGTCTATTTGACCAAAATAAAGTTATCTAAACGAAACGACTGCATTATGACAGTCTTTGTCTTGTAGTTTGAAAACTCTTTCTGTATCCATCTGACGTTCTGATGTACAAAGTCGGTTCCCTCAATGGTTGCTTCGCATACAGACCAATTACCACACTTATGATGCCCAACTATGGTTTTGAGATTCCATTGTGATATAAGGTCTTTTTTCTTTGTTGTGGGGAATACTTCAACACTTGAACGTCATTGATTGTGGTACGCGTCCCCGTAATTGAGCTCAGAAGTCACAGGTAAATTATAGCACCGTATTCTGATTAGCATGCAAACACAAACAGATTGGGCGTTTCAGTCAAAGTAAGTCATTTGTTTAACAAAGACAATAATCAATCCCAAATTACCAAAGATTGGACACTCTCGGTGAACAAATTTGTCCCGAAACATGATCACAATGTTGTAATTACAACATACTGGTTCTGTGTTTAATTTCAGTTCTACAAGCTTCCCAGTTCCACGCCTTAATGAATAATTAAAAATTAAGGATAATAACAGCATCACCCTGATTGGTTAGGTGCAAAAGACACGCTCAGAATTGCAAGACAAATCTTATCAGTGAAAGTGAGATACATTCTGAATTATGTTTTTTGCCTTTGTATTAAAATAAGGAGACCACTGGTAGATAATTCATTTCTACACAAGACCCCAATTTTATGAAGGTTTTCCAAAAACAAGACTTTACAAGTACTTTACCTATGTTAGTTTTGAGAATTGTAGTGTCTTTATATATGATTGGAAGGTAGAATACTTGTCAAAGGAGCTTATCTGAATTTTTTGGTTTTAGAGTTCATCCAGTACTAAGGCCCTGAGGAGAACCCTTTAGCGAAGATGGGGCTCAAAACGCGTCTGTGTTAATCACTACTGGACTAGAACAAGAATTGAACATTTCTTTAATGTTGGGAGCGAGTTATACAAAAAGTTTTGCCCCATCAGACCACAAATGTGTACCCAGTCGGCATCAGCCTTTACAGTTGAGATAAATATTTCCAAGGCATATTTACCTATAATGATGTTGCTTTAAATTAATAACTGAATTCAACCTGAATGCAATTTTTTTTATGTTCTGTTTTGAAAATATTGTTTTTGTATACTGTTTGTTCAGTACTCTTAGTATATATATGTAAAGAATTGATGAAGGTGGGGTGTCCTTTGGAATGGCATGCTCCTTTAAGGAAATGAATGTTTAAAAATCTTAAAAAATGCAAGTAAATAGATACTTAAGACTATTCGAATTAGTGATAGTTCTTAATTTGTTGAAACTATTACAGCACTATGAAATGTGACAGCCAGGTACTTCTTTTTGTTTACAATGTGTAGGCCTGCAGCACTAGTTGTACCATCCACTTTAGGCTGCACCTCCTGTGGCTTAAGCCGGGAGTTTGCTGGCTGCTTGTGACATAATATCATTGCTGCATAAATAGTTGCAGCTAAATTACTTCTTGTTAGTTGGTTTTAAACAAAATTTTAAAAGTCATAATTTTTTAGGTACACAGACAAAATATCGAGTTTTAAATTTCGATATACAATTATATCGAAGTTTAAATATCGATGGGTTATAATATAGAAGGTAAGTAATATCGACACTCTTAATATCGATATTAGTAATATCGAAGTTTTAAATATCAATGTCAGTAATATCAAAGTAAATAATTTCGATGTTACTAATATCGATTTTTAAATAAATTTTGTGTATATTATATTGTATTTATTATGTTTTATTATTTATTTTTAATGTAATTTAATTAAATATTGTCTTTTAGTACTGTAGCGGGTTGTGGGTTTATAGGGGAATAGGGTGGGAAGTAATTTAATTATGTTAAATTAGTTATTAATTAGTAGGAATTATTAATTAATTAATTGAGAATTATTTTTAATTAATTTTAATTAATTGATTAATTGATAAATATGTTCGGTAGCGGGTTATGGGTTTATAGGGGAATAGGGTGGGAAGTAATTTAATTATGTTAAATTAATTATTAATTAGTAGGAATTATTAATTAATTAATTGAGAATTATTTTTAATTAATTTTAATTAATTGAATAATTGATAAATATGTTCGGTAGCGGGTAATGGGTTTATAGGGAATAGGGTGGGAAGTAATTTAATAATTTTTAAATAATTATTAATTAGTAGGAATCATACATTAATTAAAAATAATTGGTAATTATATTTAAATATTTTGGTAATTATTTTTAATTAATTGATTAATTGATAAATATGTTCTGTAGCGGGTTATGGGTTTATAGGGGAATAGGGTGGGAAGTAGTTTCATTATGTAGAATTAATTGGTAGGAAGCATACATTAATTTTTATTAATTGGTAAATAAATTTAATTAATTGGTAATTAATTTTAAATAATTTAGGCAAAAGTCCAGAGCACACAACAGTATAAATAGACTGGTTTGTCTAAACGTAATGATCGTAGGGATAGACTGGACCAAGTGTATAGTTTTCAAGGGTTTTTATTCACCACAGTGTTCCCCACCTGGGAATCACTGCGCACATAAATCAAGCCGACACGTGTTTCGTCACAACATATGGCTGTGATTCTTCAGGGCTGATATCAATGATCAGGAGCGTTGTCGGTGAACCGGTGATAATTCCAACCCGGTCCTAATCGGGTGGTATTAGAGTTTGAGAAGGGCGGCACCAATCAGAAACGCCGGTGCCAGTCCCTAAGTTACCAAACTTGTTGTATCTACAAGTTACGGAGGCACAGTGGCCGTGGTAAAGTCGGAGTTATTACGTCGACCTCAATCGGTTTTCGAATTATGTGCGCAGTGATTCCCAGGTGGGGAACACTGTGGTGAATAAAAACCCTTGAAAACTATACACTTGGTCCGGTCTATCCCTACGATCATTACGTTTAGACAAACCAGTCTATTTATACTGTTGTGTGCTCTGGACTTTTTGCCTAAATTCCCAGAAAAGGAGGTCTCTGTTCTCCCTATATTACAGAGATCAAGGTTTTCCTCTGGCCAAGAGGCACCAACCAAAATATTTCCTTTCTTAAAATCTATTGACTATGACCAGACCGTAACAAGTTGTGCGCCATTCTTCTGAACACTAAAAAAAACTTTTCGCAGAAATCTTGCAATTTTAAATAATTAATTAATTGATAGATGTGTTCTGTTGCGGGTTGTGTGTTTATAGGGGAATATGGTGGGAACTAATTTTAATGTAATTAAGTAATAATGAATTAAAAATAACTGTTAAGTTAATTTTATAATTGGTAATTATTTATTAATTGGCAATTAAATATTATAAAATGGTATGTTTGTCATGTTTTTTTAGGTTACATACATTTTGCTAATCATGTTTTTAATAATTATGTATATGTATTGTAAATGTTTTATATTTATTTAATAGATCATATTTGTATTATTAAAAAATATATATATTTTATAAGTATGTAATTTAAACCCCTACGCTATCCAACACTTTCCCTACTGTTGCACTCTCTGGAGTGGGAATAGTAATTTTTACCCCTACGCTATCCAACACTTTCCCTACTGTTGCACTCTCTGGAGTTGGAATAGTAATTGTTCCCCCTACGCTATCCAACACTTTCCCTACTGTTGCACTCTCTGGAGTTCGAATAGTAATTTTTAACCCCACGCTATCCAATACTTTCCCTACTGTTGCACTCTCTGGAGTGGGAATAGTATTTGTTACCGCTACGCTATCCAACACTTTCCCTACTGTCGCACTCTCTGGAGTGGGAATAGTAATTTTTACACATACGCAATCTAAAATGTATTTAGCTTTTTTATTAGTTTTATGTTGTTATTAATTGTTATTTATGTGAATATTTTATGTAAATAAATGTATTAGTCATTTATTATATTTTTATTTGTTAATAAGTTATGAAAATAATTAATTTAGAGTTATTATTAATGAAAAATATAATATGTATGATATATTTATTAATATTAATTTGTATTACATTATGTATTAATTCTTAATATTATAGTACATTTTTAAATATGTTTATTACATTTATAAGTATCATTTTGTTAATATTCGATTTTTATTATATTAAAAAAAACAATATTTTCCAAAAAACGATATTTTTGTCATTCTATATTTTATTTTCGATGTATTTGTACTTACCTTGTTAGGGATAGGATTCCTATATTTTTGACTTCGATATTTTTGTTCCGATGTTTTTGTATATCGATATTTGTGTTATCGATATTTTGTCAGACATTCAATTTTTTAAACTGTTGTGCTGAGTGTGAATAATAATAGATGGCATACAAAGTGCATTCTCCCCCCTCCCCACTGCATGCTTTACGAGAGGCCCCCCTTCAACATCAAACTCGGGAGTCTTGCTTGATTTTCTGCAGTGTGCTTGTTTATTAAAAATTAAGTTCACAGGTCAATTACTTCATTGACCCCCGTTTTTTTATTTATTAGTAAAATTTTCCATCACAGTATTTAAGAATAAATTTGCACTTATATACAATATACACTCATTTACCGCCCATTCTCCAATGGGCCTTTGATTTGACTTCAGGGTTGTGCCAGCAGGCCACAACCCAGATCGTCTGCTCTCTTTACGTTAACCCCCTTCCGGTCAACAGAGCCGCAGGTAAATAATGTGCCCCCACTTGGGCAACCAGCGGCCTCCGGGGTAGGGCTGAAGAGCCAAGGCCACCAGCAGGTCAGCCCCAACTCTCCCGCCAGCCAAGAGTCCAGAATGATTTAGAAAACCTGTTCAGAGGTAAAAACTGTCACTAGACAAGAAGTTCCCGTGGTATTCTTGTCCGGAACCCCGCTACTGCCCTACCTGAAGTCCCTATTATAGGGATGGGTGGGTGGGTGTCTTCTTTATGCGACGTCCGACTCCTGGGCGGTCAGCGGACAAAGAGGGGGCCTCTAAGGTGGTCGCGGGCTTTTATGCCTCGCGCCCTACGACTACTTCCGGGGCGTTCCGCCGCCCCCCGTTTCCATTGGTCCTTGCACAATATCCACTTCCGGGTCGGCTGACTCGGAAGTGAACCTACTGAGGAAATATAAATTTTATGGTCAAGTTGTGTTCCCTATCGTGTATCCCACCGTCTCCATGTACCAGCTTAAAGTGCATGTAACTTCCCTCCTGTGCCAGCTATGAAGACGCAAATACATTTGCGTCCAACGTTAACATGTCCTCTTTCAGACCCACCCTGAATGGGTTGAATAGTCCGTTCCTAAGTATGCTATGCCAACGTCTTTTTGTAGTGTACTTTACACGTTTTTCAGCTCTGGCAAAGTAGGCCCTGAATCCTGCCATCGAGCCTTTTTCTGGCTTCTGACTCTGAAAGCCTTAGCCCAGGCTGTCTCTGTACCCGTGAACTCTGACTTACTTCCAGCGCGGCCCACCGCGCTTAGCTCAGCCTGCTGCCTGCCAAGACTGACTACAACCTTCGAATTATCTGTTCCGATCCTCGAAAATGCATTCCTGCCTACTAGTTTAAGTAAACATCCCCCCAGCTGCAGAGCAGAAGGGCCGGCCTCACTGTCTCCGTGCAAGTAATTCATAGCCTCTGTACCATGCTCCCATGGAAGGCCCATGCCCCCACGCTTCTCATGCAGACACTTAGGCGCTTATACACGCGCTCACAGTCAGTATAGAATAGCTTCTGCCCCAGAGACCTTTTCCGTTCAGATAATATGGTTCCCAAACATCAGATATCAGATATGATAGAAGTACGAGTTGATCTGACATGCCAGACTTCTGTCTCTTTCCGCCAGTGTAAATGTCAAGTCCCCTGCACCCTCCAGTTTCCACGTCAATCACACGTCATGCAGCTGCGCGCGCATCCAGGCCTCAGATTTCTGCTGACATTACAAGATTCTGCTTTGTTGCCACCCACTTATGATACCTATCTGTGACGTTTCTAGCACACACCTCTATGTTCACGCCTAGTTCACGCCTTCTAATTACGTATCACTACCACGTGAATGCTGTTATCTTGTTTCTCTCAGCTGTTACGCCTACTGTATTGGTTTCTATAATGTAACTTAAGTATATAAGCTATGTATTGTCAATAAAATACTGCTCTATCCCTTCCTGAACCCCTTGTGGTTGCAGGAACATGATATCCAGTTCCGGAACGATTCCTTTTTAAGGAATAAAACCCCTAAGAACTCTAACACCACGGACTCTGTTTTTTTCTTTCCGATTGAGTTATTATTGATTAAGTACTTACCTGCATAGAAATTAAGACGGTAAATTAAATATTTACGACATTTTGGCGCCCGAACAGGAACCCCTCCCCCACCCCACGCGCCGGTTGGTGCGTTGCAAACTCTGTCCCCTGCCATCAGTTAGACGGAAACTACGCGTACCGGCAGGATTTCCTGTATCTCCCTCTGGCCCACGGAGGTGACGAAGACTGCAATCAGCACTCAGACGAGGCGGTGAGGAGTGCGGAGGATCCCGACCAGAGCCTAGCCGAAAGAAGCAAGGTCCGAGGTGTCAAGAGGCCCACCAGTTTCCGAGGTATCCACGTGTTAAGTCGAGTCGAGTCCGGTCCAGTCCAGTCGAGTTTTCCGAGGCCTTCTGTTTCCGTGCTTCCCGGTGAGTACCATTGCTGGGACGTATCTAGACGGGTTTGGGTACACAAGTCCGGTCTGCACTGTTTTAGACAGTGTATCTGTACTGTTTAGCAGTACATCAGTTATTCAAGTTTTTGCATTGTCTCTGACAGTGTATCTGTGCTGTTTAGCAGTACATCCGGTATAGGGGGTAGTCATATATGTCTCAAATGTCTTTTCATGTGATTAATGTCGTGGTATGAGTGTGACTGTTTTAATGTGCATTATTGTGTTCTTGTATAACTAGCTGTATTCAGTATTAAGTAACAAGGATTGAGCATTCAGTACTAAGTAAACAAGATGCAGTTTTTCAACAAGTTAAAGCAGATAGGAACTAGAAAAGGGATACCAGAGGAAGAAATTCCTATCCCCCCTAGGGACACTCCTGGAAATTTTATGTACCACAAGCATGGCTTAGATGCCATATTGTATCTGATTTATGGGCCGATTATACTAAGCATCTAGACGAGAGACACAGATGGCCTGTTACCGGAACATGGGATGCCGAGTGCATCATGAAGGTAGAGGAAGCACTATGGAAAAAGAAAGCCAGACAATCTCAGAAGGACGCCATAGAGTTTTGGCGTAAGGAATCACATAAGCGTGCTGAAAAAGCACTACGTAGAGAAGACACACTTAAAGAATCAGATAAAGCTCAAGAAAATGAATTAGTTACTGAAGGGATCCGAGTAAAATCAGAGCAAATAGACCGCGCACGAAACAATCTCGTAAACGGTATGTATCTCGTGGCCGAGGGTTCGCCTGAGGCCACTTCAGAAATACCGAAAAATCTGCCGCCACCATTGGTTCCAACTAAAGTAACTCACAGGACCACTAAAGACATATTCCTGAATTCCTATCTAGAGGATGTAGCACCCGCTTACACCAATCTGCCTGTCCGCGTCCCGCCTACTGACGGTGACGGAGGTGGCAACCCGCCACAACTGCAACCAGGTTTCCCCGTTCGACAGCCCATCATTCCTCCACCTCCACCACTTCCCGCACCTAAAGTTGATCTACCGAAACCGCTTCTACCTGACCCTACTAAAAGACAAATTCAAGTACAGATACAGACTCCACAGAGAGATAATGTCCAAGCTTCCGCCTCAGGACGTGCGATAGGGGGTCTTCGGACCCCGCCATTAACACACAGATTACACCTTAGGGATATGCAGAGTCCTTTCACGTTCAAATCACCCCGTCTCGACATACTCAAAGAACCACTTGCAGTTTGCAGATATGATCCAGTACCCGGCAAAGACGATAGAATGATGATGGCATCACTACGGTTACGACATGCTGCAGATTACCTACTGTTATTTTCAGGAATGAAAGAGCACCTAGATAGAATATATCACTTTGTTCAGACTGGGAAAGACCCTGAAAGTATTAAGGATGCCATGGAGCATCAGAAAGTTGACACTCAAGCATATATACTACGTTTTTTTATAAATTGCCTAATAAGAGAACGAGACAGGCCTGAAACAGAACAGGATGAATTAGATGCACTCAACAAGTGGGGCCAAAATATATCTGAAGGAAAACATGATAAGGGGAGTTGCATAGCCAGTATGTACAAGAGAATAAGAAAAGCAGTGATAGAAATACACGAAAAAGAGAAAGAAAAGGCTTCCTCCAAGGAGGAAGAAGAACTTGAAGAACCAGAAAAGACTACAGATACGATAGCGTAGGAAAGGCATTCGTCCAGAAAGCAAGAGAGTTTTTCTCTCTGGCATAACCAAACCGAATTCTCCTGAACATCAGTTCCAAGAGACTGATAAAAGGCTTCGAGACCGAATAGGGTACCATGTACTCAATTCTATGGATGAACAAGAACTAGCCCGGTCAGCAGTATTATGGGCTGACAATCCGAACATATACAATGATGACACAGTAGCACAGACATTTCTGAACCTTTCCCCAGACGAGCAGAAATTAGCAGGTGTATACATGATTCAGCACCTCCTCACGTTATACAGAAACCAACATTCTGATCCAGGTCCCTTACACAATACATTAGAAGCACTACTCATGGATAGATGGAGAGGTCTAAGTACCAAGTTAATACAAATAATTCTAGAACAACGACATAGATATAACACTTTCGTAAGCTCCGAATATGTTCCCGCTCCGCCCCCAGAAAGAAAAATGTATCATATGGAACGTCTGCATGGCATTGAAAGTCAGAACCCCTTACGAGAAGTGCATCCAGTTATGGGTGACGATCATACCTTGAAACGTGTGTATGTACACACGCCTCTGACCAAGTTAGAACTGTTAGAAATGAAGAAACTAGTACCGTGTCATGACAAAGACCCTGCAGGTTTTCACAGAGAACTTAAAGACATGTTACTGATGGGGGATTACACATATGAAGATATCATGAAAATGTTAAAGGTACTGCTGCCCACGGGCATCTACGAGAAACTCAAGGAAAAAGAATGGGAGGTGGGAGAGAAAAAGATTGTATGGGCAGAAATAGAAGACGAAGAGAACAAACGTACCCCAGGGGTAGGCCTTGGGGAGAAAACTAAAGCATTACCAGGTTTGATAGTACAGGTTCTGCCAAGATTACTGACAACTAGAAAGGAAGATTGGGATGCAATTTCGGCCTGTAAACAGAAACCAGATGAAGATACTAGTGACTTCTATTCAAGATTCGAGAAATGTTTTATTATTAATAGTGGTCTTAAACCAAGTAGCGAGTCGTACCCGCATCTTTTTGTATCAAAGTTAGTTGAGAATTCCCTGTTAGCAGTTAAAAACCGTGTATACAAGGTTGAGAGTACATGGCAAGCAAATACGCCATCACAGATGTTACAAATGTTACAATACCATCAGAACAGAATTAGAGAAGAACAAGATCATGAACAGAAACGTATGAAAGACACGAAAATGAAAATGTTAGTGGCCCAATCAGTTCCAGCCGACAGCCAGAGAAAGGGTACGACCCAGACAGGTCACGCTGCAGCTCCCGTTAAAGGGACATGCAATTATTGCAAGCAGCCAGGTTACTACGTACATGAATGTCCAGTTCTGAAACATAACATAGCAACAGGTAAAACTAAAGAGAGACCGCATCCACCGAGACAAGACCAGGCCCAGCAACAGACTTCACAGAACGTACAGCCCATGCAGAATAAGCAGCCTATGCATGCTTCATCTCATACAGCACAGACAGTAGCGGTATCACAGCCACAGCCCATTGCCGCGACTCAGCAATTTTCACAACAAATGTACCAGTATGCCCAATCTGCTTACCCCGATTACCAACGATACGCATGAAACAGCCTAGAGAGGGAGTTGGGCTTGCCTCTTATTGAAATTCCTGTAGATCAAGAAGGTCCTTATGTACATAGTCGAGTATTGGGAAAAGACAGAAAGTTTTTAATTGACACAGGGGCAAGCCGCACCACAATAAGCCATGACGAAGTCCCAGGGGCACCCCTCTCAGGCTCACAGAATGTTTCCCTTGGTTTTTCAGGACAGCCTATTGTAAATGAGGTATCAGAACCCGTCCCCCTGGCTGTGGGTCCATTATCACGAGTTACAGACCTGTTATTAACAAAATCATGTCCAGAAAATCTGTTAGGAATAAAGACATTGAAGGCTCTAGGAGCCATAATATGTTGTTCCCCGGAGGGAGTTAGACTCTTTCTGCGGGATTACAAGGGTCATTATGTATTACGAGAGTTGGATGTCAGATTGAAAAATGTACCAGATCACTTGTGGGCAAAAGGCCCAACTGATGTAGGTTGTATGCATATCACACCATACCGTGTTACACTCAAGACAGGAGTTGTTTTACCCCGAATCAGACAATACAAGTTACCACCCGATGCTGTAGTGGTTTTACTGGAAATCATTGAAGAGCTCATTGCCCAAGGAGTGGTCGTGGAGACCGACTCCAATATCTGCAATTCCCCTATCATTCCAATTCTTAAACGTACTGATCCCAATGCACCGCCAGTATATCGGCTGGTGATTGATTTAAGAGAACTGAATAAATGCATTGTTCAACAGTACCCTGTGGTCCCCGATATCTCTTCCCTATTGACTGCTATTGATTCTGAAGCAACGTTCTTTACTGTAATTGACCTCAAGAACGCCTTCATTAGTGTACCCATTGATCCAGAGAGCCAATACCTCTTCGGATTCAGTTTAAATGGACGAAGTTTCAAATTTTCCCGCGCACCTCAAGGATTCACAGAAAGCCCCAGCATCTATAGTCAAGCACTGAAAAGACAACTAGATTGCATTCAAATGCCAGTTAACACCGCTTTACTGCAATACGTCGATGATCTGCTGATCACCGCACGAAGTGAGCCCGAATGTGAACAAGCATCACTGACAGTGTTACATTTCCTGGCCGACAAGGGACACAAGGTGTCTCCTTCGAAGCTACAATTCTGTGTTCAGCAAGTTGTGTACCTGGGTCACTTGCTGTCCAAAGTGGGGAGACAGCTCACTCCCGATCGCATTCAGTTAATTGTAAATATGTCACAACCCCAGACACAAAAGGAAGTGCGGGCCTTTATAGGCCTCACCTCGTACTGCAGACAATGGATTCCTCAATATGCATTTCTAGCTAAACCACTCATTCAGTTAACAACACAGGAGGCAGCGACTTCGACTGTCCTCCCTTGGACTCAGGAACACACACAAGCCTTTGAGGAATTAAAGAAAGCATTGTGCCAAGCACCAGTTTTAGCGACACCATGTTACAGTAAACCGTTTACACTTTTTGTTACAGAACGTGATGGTACAGCATTGTCTGTCCTCACTCAAGACCAAGCAGGTTCACATAAGCCTTGCGCTTATTTTTCAAGTACATTGGATTCAGTAGCCCAGGCACTCCCTGCGTGCTTGAAATCCGTAGCAGCGACAGCATTAGCGATCAGACAGAGCGACTCAATTGTTTTAGGACATCAGTTAACAGTACAAGTTCCACATTCTGTAGAGGTTCTTTTAAACAGAACCCAGACTCAGCACTTAACTATAGCACGACTGACAGGTTACGAATTAACGCTATTCCAGCCACACATAGAAATCAGACGCTGCAGCATTCTGAACCCCGCAACATTGTTACCTTCAATTATGACAGATCCAGCCCCGCATGATTGTATAGAGATCATTAATGCAGTAACAAAACCTCTACGAGACTTAACAGATGTCCCACTGACAAATCCAGACCTGACACTTTATGTGGATGGTTCATGTATGAGAACAAGTACAGGAGAATTAGTGGCCGCGTATGCAGTGACCACTGAAACCGAAGTTAAAGAAACACATCGTATTGACACACTGTCTGCTCAAGCGGCAGAGCTTATTGCTCTGACCCGAGCCTGTATACTAGCCAAGAACAGAAATGTCAACATATACACTGATTCCCGTTATGCCTTCGGAGTTGTACACGACTTCGGAATGTTATGGCAAGAACGAGGTTTCTTGACCTCTCATGGTGCCAAGATCCAACACGGTCCCCTCATTCAAGCACTGTTAGAAGCAATACATCTGCCTTCAGGCATATCCGTCATGAAGTGTAAAGCACATACTAAAGTTACAGACTCTGTTTCCCAGGGTAACGACCTGGCAGACCAGACAGCAAAACATACAGCATTGACTCACAACCAGACAACTGACGTGACAAAGACAATAGTACCGACAAATTGTATGACAGTCAGGGATCCCACACTAGATGTAATCGATATTCAGACACATGCTACCCCAGATGAAATAAAGAAATGGACTGAACTAGGAGGGATCCAGACAGATCAAGGTTGGATGACGAAGGGAAAATCTACATGGTTTCTCCCTGACTCTATGGTTCAAGTCATAATCAATACAGCACATAGTCCAGCACATCTAGGAGAGAAAGCGATGTTAGACAGTTTACAAAATCTCTGGAGCAATAAACACTTACGAGCAGCAGCAAAACAGAAAGTGCGTACTTGCATGATCTGTTGTCAGTTAAATCCAGGTAAAAGCGTCCCTGTAGAACAAGGTGGATTTCATCCTCCCGATCACCCTTTTGAAGTCCTTCAGATGGATTATATCCAGATGGACCGTTGTCGAGGATTCAAATATGTCCTCGTAATTGTTTGTGCACTTTCCTGTTGGACCGAAGCATATCCAGTCCCAGATTACACTGCTCCGACCACTGCCAAGCAGCTGGTTCGAGAATTCTTCCCACGGTACGGCTTGCCTCGTGTCGTGTACTCAGATAACGGACAGCTATTCTCATCCGAATTAATGAAACAAGTTTCCTTGCTGCTAGGATATCAGTGGAAATTCCATTGTGTCCGACATCCCGAAGCCGCAGGCCTTGTAGAGAGGCATAACCAGACACTAAAGACCCGCCTTGCTAAAATATGTCAAGAGAAAGGGGTCGACTGGATAGTCGCCCTGCCAGTTGCACTGTTCTACATGAGAATGGTTGCCCACTCGAGATCAGGACTATCCCCGTACGAAGTGGTCTTTGGCAGACCACCGAATATGTGGGGGACGCCCATTCCTAAGAAAATTACTGATGTTGATTGTAACATGTTGACAGATTACCTTGCCTCCTTGATGTCTGCACTCCAATCATGTCGTTCACAGGTTGCCGCAGCCTTCCCTGACAACACTGATGTAAAGCCGCATGATGTCCGTCCTGGGGATCTGGTCTTGATTAGGAACTTTGACAGGAAAAGTCCGCTGGAGCCCCGCTGGAAAGAGCCGAAGACCGTCCTTCTTACTACAAGGACAGCAGTAAAGGTGGAAGGCAGAAAGGGGTGGATACACACGAGTCATATTAAACAATGCAACAAACTGAAACCAGACCCAGACTCGTCCACCCCCTCCAAAGACTGTATTGAGCCTAGTGACTTTAAAGTTCCCGAACGAGAGAAAACTCCCCAAGAGGAGTATAAACTAAAACTCTGATCTAGCAAGTCAGACAGTTTAATTGTTTAAGTCCTCCCCTAGGTGAATCGGTTAAATAGTTTCTGACATGTATCCCCTAGATCGAGATAGAGAGAGAGAGAGACAACTCAAGAAACGTACATATTGCAAATCACTCCGTAGTCACTGTATAGTGACATTATTAATTATGTTTTTTCTAAGTCTTCTGATTATTGTTGCCAGTATACTGCTTCCTATCTATTACCCTATTTTCAAGCGTGAACAATCTGCTTACAATGTTTCTGCTGAACATTCTTTTAGTGAATTACCTCCACACAAACTTTCTTACAGACTCGCGCTGCGCAACAACACATTCATTAGTATGTTACATCATTCCCATCAGACTAACAATGCTACAAACTGCTGGATATGTGGCCGACTCCCTCCCTACCAGAAATACAAGGGAGCTCTGCCCCTCTTTCCGTACCCGTTCACTCACAATGGCTCCTGTGGTGCATGGTTTAAAATAATTAATTCCTTAGATCCTGATATTGCTGTTTTCAAAGGGAGCTGGGTTTGGGGAAACTTGAACTTAGTTCTGCTCAATGTCTGTTACCCTGATAAGAAGGGACTCCCCACTAGAATAGGAACTGATCTAGAAAATGAAGTATATGGATTAGGTAATTATACAATTAACCTTATGATTCTTACTGTTGAAGCCGAAGCTGCACCAGTTCTCCCCGCTATGTCAGTATTACCAGTCACTGGTGAATTATGTGTCAGTAAGAAAGGTTCAGTACACTTAGGTCATAGTAAATGTACTACTGTGGTCGAATTCAGTGATCAAGGTAAATCGTCCTTTAGAGCTACCCGTCATTCCTATTTTGTTTGTGGTCATACCGCATACATACGCTTACCTCCAGATTGGGATGGTACCTGTTATATTGCATTCCTTCTGCCACCTGTTTTTCTAGCTCCTCCTGATTATCACAGAAATACAAGTCTAGTAAAGAATAGACTCCGAAGAGATCTCCCGATTGTCGACTACACAGAAACGGCATGGGAACAATACACAGATTTTAATAAAGGATTCTTTTTCTTCTTAGGCCCGTCCAAAATAGTAAACTAATACGCAGATTAACTAGAACACTTGAAGCAGTAGTAAATGAAACTGCCTCCTCTTTAGGTAACTTAACCGAAGAGCAGTCCGCCATGCGGGTTGTTGTCCTTCAGAATCGTCTTGTTATTGACGTCATCTTGGCAGATAGAGGTGGAGCCTGTAAGGTCATCGGGTCAAGTTGCTGTGTTTTCATTCCAGAAAACGCGCCATCCGTATACAAAGCTATTACACGTCTTCATAAAATTGCAAATCTGATACATCAGAATCCAGGCACCTGGACTTGGTCCGGTTGGTTCTGGACAACGTTAACCGCTTGGGGATGGAAGATCCTATCCTTCCTAGGCATTGGCCTAGTCCTAGTATTCAGTTGCTGCCTGTGCCTACAGTGTGGGCCAGCGATTTGTGGACTGTGTGCCACATCATGCATTGAACATTCCAGTTTTCTCTCAAGACGTGAAAGAAAGAAAGAAGAGCAAATGATGTTACAAGAACAAACTGATCGATTCATGAGGATCGATATATCATGAAGGGTCCGTAGGGAACAAGGAGGGAATGAGGAAATATAAATTTTATGGTCAAGTTGTGTTCCCTATCGTGTACCCCACCGTCTCCATGTACCAGCTTAAAGTGCATGTAACTTCCCTCCTGTGCCAGCTATGAAGACGCAAATACATTTGCGTCCAACGTTAACATGTCCTCTTTCAGACCCACCCTGAATGGGTTGAATAGTCCGTTCCTAAGTATGCTATGCCAACGTCTTTTTGTAGTGTACTTTACACGTTTTTCAGCTCTGGCAAAGTAGGCCCTGAATCCTGCCATCGAGCCTTTTTCTGGCTTCTGACTCTGAAAGCCTCAGCCCAGGCTGTCTCTGTACCCGTGAACTCTGACTTACTTCCAGCGCGGCCCACCGCGCTTAGCTCAGCCTGCTGCCTGCCAAGACTGACTACAACCTTCGAATTATCTGTTCCGATCCTCGAAAATGCATTCCTGCCTACTAGTTTAAGTAAACATCCCCCCAGCTGCAGAGCAGAAGGGCCGGCCTCACTGTCTCCGTGCAAGTAATTCATAGCCTCTGTTAACATGCTCCCATGGAAGGCCCATGCCCCCACGCTTCTCATGCAGACACTTAGGCGCTTATACACGCGCTCACAGTCAGTATAGAATAGCTTCTGCCCCAGAGACCTTTTCCGTTCAGATAATATGGTTCCCAAACATCAGATATCAGATATGATAGAAGTACGAGTTGATCTGACATGCCAGACTTCTGTCTCTTTCCGCCAGTGTAAATGTCAAGTCCCCTGCACCCTCCAGTTTCCACGTCAATCACACGTCATGCAGCTGCGCGCGCATCCAGGCCTCAGATTTCTGCTGACATTACAAGATTCTGCTTTGTTGCCACCCACTTATGATACCTATCTGTGACGTTTCTAGCACACACCTCTATGTTCACGCCTAGTTCACGCCTTCTAATTATGTATCACTACCACGTGAATGCTGTTATCTTGTTTCTCTCAGCTGTTACGCCTACTGTATTGGTTTCTATAATGTAACTTAAGTATATAAGCTATGTATTGTCAATAAAATACTGCTCTATCCCTTCCTGAACCCCTTGTGGTTGCAGGAACATGATATCCAGTTCCGGAACGATTCCTTTTTAAGGAATAAAACCCCTAAGAACTCTAACACCACGGACTCTGTTTTTTTCTTTCCGATTGAGTTATTATTGATTAAGTACTTACCTGCATAGAAATTAAGACGGTAAATTAAATATTTACGACCCTTTGGCTGCCACTAACGACGCCATTCCCCGAAGGGGGGGTGGCGCCTTGCATAGATGGCATACAAAGTGCATTCTCCCCCCTCCCCACTGCATGCTTTACGAGAGGCCCCCCTTCAACATCACACTCGGGAGTCTTGCTTGATTTTCTGCAGTGTGCTTGTTTATTAAAAATTAAGTTCACAGGTCAATTACTTCATTGACCCCCATTTCTTTATTTATTAGTAAAATTTTCCATCACAGTATTTAAGAACAAATTTGCACTTATATACAATATACACTCATTTACCGCCCATTCTCCAATGGGCCTTTGATTTGACTTCAGGGTTGCGCCAGCAGGCCACAACCCAGATCGCCTGCTCTCTTTACGTTAACCCCCTTCCGGTCAACAGAGCCGCAGGTGAATAATGTGCCCCCACTTGGGAAACCAGCGGCCTCCGGGGTAGGGCTGAAGAGCCAAGGCCACCAGCAGGTCAGCCCCAACTCTCCCGCCAGCCCAGAGTCCAGAATGATTTAGAAAACCTGTTCAGAGGTAAAAACTGTCACTAGACAAGAAGTTCCCGTGGCATTCTTGTCCGGAACCCCGCCACAGGGCGAGGCGCTTACTGGCGGACTCGACCTCCCCCCCCGCGCTCGAGAGCTTCGGAGATGGCCCCTAGGACAGTTTCTATAAATATCTCAGTGCCCGCCTCAGAAAGGTGCACTTCATCCTCCGCGTATAAATCCGGCCTGGACGTTTGTATCAACTTGTGACGAATAGTTCTAATACTAGATTTTTGGAGGTTTTCTGCCACCGACTGATTCAACCTTTTAATCGATTTGTTCACTGCTTTCATAGGTGCGCCCCGCGACCAAACGAGCCTCGGGATGACTTCTGACCATATTACTATAGCGTCCGGAAAAATGCTTTTGACCGCTGCTAGAGTAGAGAACAGGGACTCCTTCACTCCTCTCCTTCCGGCCGGAATCATATTGTTGCCTCCGCAGTGCAACACGAATACATCCGGATAAGGCATGCCTCTGGCCAAGGCCGCCTTAACATTCCTCGGGACGTCCGCTAGGCGCTGCCCGCCTATGCCCACCCAATGATGATCACAACCTTGCCTCATGTGCACCCTGTTTTTGAGCGTCTTTTCGAAGTGCACCCCCGCCCTGCGAATGAAGGAGTGGCCACACCAACATATTTGGATTCTCTTAGGGGAGGTACCTATAGTAAACATTAAGAGACACGGTGAGAATGATTCTAGGCAGAAGGGGATGGAAAAATAAAGATACAGACTTGTTAAACTAATTGCGGGCGGACATAACGTTCATAACATGCAGATTTCCAGCGACCCAATCTCTTAATCGCCTGTTCGGGCAGGCCTAGGCCAGCAGCTGTTGTCGCTGCACCAATTCGGAATGAATGGGATGTAAAGTCGGTCGGATCAACTCCGATCTTTGCCAGGGTCATTTTACTACCCTTGTGAATTGGAACCTGGTAAGGGGTAGACCATTCTCGTGAACCAACAATCTATCATCCGCTCCTTGAGGCCTAACTTGCATGAATCCCCTCAGTAAGTTAACTGGACAGAAGGGCTCCCCCTCTACTCTACCCAATTGTAACCAAGCCCCTTTACCTAAAGGGTCTGTTTTGGATCTGCGAACTCTAAGTCTCAGGACATCTTCCGACTCGATTATGTCCGAGCACCTTAGGCCCCCCTCCCTATCTGTCTTAGACGCTGGGAGTAATTCAGAGATCCGCAATGCTCCACAAAAAGCGAATGCGCAGGCCACCCGGAATAATTGGGTCTCGTATGGGGAAAAACAAACGAACGGCAGCGCCTCCAAGATTTTAACCAACTTCCCTACGTCTATAGGTCTTCTGGAATCTTTTCCCCCAGGTGTCAAGCGCTCCCAACCTCTCACTGCTCTTCTTACCCTCTGGTCTTTTGTCGGGTCCGAAACTCCCTGTAACCCTGCATAGAATGCCAATGCCGACAACTGCCTTTTCATAAATGCCACTGATTTCCCCTTCTCTTTCTGTTGTACTATGAAACCTAACACGCTCTGAGGCACAAAGGCGTCCACTAGGCCCGCTCCCCTTAAGTATGTCGTATAACAATCCCAAGACTTTTGATACATACACTTAGTCTTGGGGGCCAAGGATGCTGCTATCAACTCGGCAGCCGTGGGGCACCAAACTTCCATAGCTCCGCTGGGAAGGCTGTCATTGTCATCTCTGCTTGCGGCCAATGCGCCCGGAATTCTGTCAACTTAAAACGAGACAATGCATCAGCCGCTTTGTTCTCCACACCTGGAACATGTCTAGCAGTGAAATGGACATTGTGGCTCAGGCACTGCAATACTAACTCTTTCAACAGCCTGAGCACCCAAGTGCAGGTTGCTCTCTGGTTATTGATCACCATCACTACTGACATGCTGTCCGACCAGAATACAATACGCCTGTTTGCAAGCATATCCCCCCACAAGTGCAACGCTACCACTATGGGGAACAACTCTAGAAAGGAAATGTTATGGGTCAGACCACGTTCTATCCAATCGTCTGGCCAGTGCTGCATGCACCATTTAGGGCCCAGAATCGCCCCGAAGCCAATACTCCCTGCAGCATCAGTGAATAGCTCAAGGTCAGAGTTTGAGGTGCTGGCAGACCGCCACAACACCGTGCCATTGAATTCCTGCAAGAAACATTTCCAAATCAATAAGTCCTCTCTCACCTCGGCTGATAACCTCACTCTGTGGTGTTTTGCCCGCAGCCCGGACATTGCCCTTGCTATACTCCTGGAGAAAGCCCTGCCCATTGGTATGACCCGCAAGGCAAAGTTCAGTTGGCCCAATAGAACTTGTAACTGGTGTAAAGTTACCTTCCTTGCTCCTAGGCAGCTATCAATTGCGGCCTTGAAGGCATCTACTTTAGTCTTTGGCAACCTGCACACACCTGCTGTAGTATCAATTTCAATGCCCAAAAAGGTCAAACATGTAGTTGGACCTTCAGTTTTTTCCGCCGCCAATGGCACCCCCAGCGCCCCAGCCAAGTGCTGGAAGCCCAGAAGGGCCTTCCTGCATGACTGGGAACACTCAGGGCCCATGAATAAAATATCATCCAAGTAGTGCACTACTGCGTGGGATTTGTCTGAGGTCAGGAACTGCTCCACTGCCCATTCCAAGAACCTCGCAAACGTCTCGAAAACTGCACAGGCAATAGAACATCCCATAGGCATGCACAAGTCTACGAAGTAGTTACCATCAAAAGTGAAACCCAACAACCTGGTATCTTCTGGGTGAACAGGAAGTAACCTAAAAGCCGACTCAATATCAGCTTTGGCCATTAATGCTCCCTCCCCCAGTGCCTGCAATTTCTCAATGGCCGTGTCGAACGTGGTGTACCGCACCGTGCACAGGTCTGGGTCTAGCTTATCATTGACAGATAACCCTGGGGGGCTTGATAGATTATGAATCAGGCGGAATTTACCTTCCTCTTTTTTCGGGACTAATCCTAACGGCGAGCAAACAAGGTTAGGGTTAGGTGGATCTTTGAAAGGGCCCCCTACCCGTCCCAAGGATACTTCCTTCATGATCTTGTCTCGCGCTGCCTCCATATTTCGCAGCACTGAGCTTTGATTGCGGGGCGGGACATTAGAAGGGGGGGCTGAAGACGGGATACGGAAGCCAAACGTAAAACCATGAAGCAGGAATTGAGCCTCCTCGAGGTTGTCATACTTACTGAGGAGGTGTGTCAGGACATGCCGTTTAATGGGGGTTGGTAGCTTTGTCGGAAGTTTTAGGTGGCTTTCCTTTTGGGGTGGTATGGCTGGACTGTTCTTTGGGATTTCCGGTTTTCTTGAAACATCTGATTTCCGGATGGGAGGTTCCACCGCAATACGAACAGCAGTGTTTGAACCTGCGCGAGACCCCCCTGGTACACTCATTTCTGTTAAACTGCCAGCAGGCCTGTTTTTTATCGCCGACTCCTTTGTCACTCCGAAAGGACTGACTCTG
Organism: Lissotriton vulgaris; assembly: GCF_964263255.1. NCBI lineage: Eukaryota > Metazoa > Chordata > Amphibia > Caudata > Salamandridae > Lissotriton > Lissotriton vulgaris. The sequence continues at coordinate 453,384,730 of NC_141696.1, read as the reverse complement.
AGCACGGGGAGCAGTGTTAGACGTTGAGGGGGAGGAATAGAATACTGTGTGCCATAGATTGATCTCCCGCTGGTCCCATGATATACCTGGGTGGACTGCTTTCATCTGTCTAAACATTTTATCATATTTTAACCACCCCAGGCCTGGAAACTCAGCTGCTGCACCATGTATCAGGGATATATAGCTCATCATTTGAGGACCCAACACGGGATACTTTTCCAATATAACTGCGTCATAAATAGCAAATCCCGTGATCCAATTTTTCATGGACCACTCCACCCACGACTTCTTTTGATTATATTCACCCTCCTTCCCACTTTTGGACTTTCCTGCCGCTACCCCTGCATTAAGGAGGTCAAACACCTCCACATATTCACCTCTGAGTATCTTTTCTTTCATATCTGCTGGAACGTGCCAGGTGATCCCTGTGGATGGCGATAGGGTCATCGAGGATGAACCAAACATTAACGGACTGAATGCTAACATTGGGTGACCTGTCGGTTGCCCCCCAGCTACCCCTTGTATCTGGCTATTAGGAGACCCAGTCACATCAACAGCGGTGCTAGCCATTGGGCCCTGTGGTGGACACCCTAAATTCGAGTAGGCATTCATCATTAAGGGGGCCCCATTTGTCGGGTAGGACATGGTGGGGAGCATCGAGCTTATAGGGCCGTTACCAATTGCTTGCCCATGCGACCCATATAATTGCATCCCTGGTAGCTGTGCGACCCCTCCGGGTTGCACCCACACTTGCGACACTCCGCTACCTGGTTGCGCCACAACTGGCGGTAACATACCCTGCGAACAAGGCCCCCCCACATGAGTGACGGGGAGCCCTCCTATTTGAGTGGGCTTAGCAATCACATGCTGTCCCTCAGCATCGTCTTTGTCTTTATCTGCGCCTGAATTCAAGTCAATTGTCTCTAGCACCTCCTCCTCACCTGGTGATGCTGGTTGGGGTTCTGCCGGCCTAGACCGCTTGTCTTTTGTTGCACCTTTAAGCCTTTCTGGGGTACGCTTCGCTCTCTTGCCTCTCCCTCTTTCTTCCTGAGAATTTGCATCTGCTCTAGCCCCTTCTCTCATGTTCTTTAGCACCCAATCAACGCCTTTTTCTCTCGTGAACTCCAGTAGCTCCGTAAAAGCGAGGTACTCATCATTTTTGGCTGAGGGTTCTTTGCGCCTCGGTGCCCTCTTTGGCGGCATCCTGCACTTAAAGAAAACAAACATTAAAAACCTTACACTGATATTACATGCATTTAGGCAGCCGTGCCGCGGCTTGTGCTTGTTCCCGGGGAATCCGGTTGTGCTGAATGCGCCTGCGCTCGCCCCCCGATCACAGAGCCCCGCCATTGCCCCATTCCATCTCGGAAATAATGCAATCCCGCAGGGATCCCAATCACACCGCGACTGCCACACACACGTTCAGCTACTTCCCGCGTGCGCGTGGCTCACGATGCCTGCATTCGCTCCCTTAACAAATCGTTTGAATCACGAGATATGCTTGCATAACGTTTCAAATCAACCATACAACACACTGCACGGCCCGCTAACCTAGATCATGAGTCGGATTGACCCTTGCTGTTCACTTCCACGCGATGGTCCCGCGATGTCTTCTTTACGCGACGTCCGACTCCTGGGCGGTCAGATGACAAAGAGGGGGCCTCTAAGGTGGTCGCGGGCTTTTATGCCTCGCGCCCTACGACTACTTCCGGGGCGTTCCGCCGCCCCCCGTTTCCATTGGTCCTTGCACAATATCCACTTCCGGGTCGGCTGACTCGGAAGTGAACCTACTCTGGGTCGGCCCTTTGGCTGCCACTAACGACGCCATTCCCCGAAGGGGGGTGGCGCCTTGCATTGTGTTTATTGTGTAGCGGTGCCCTTAGCCCGTCAGTTTAATTTACGGCACTTTAATATCTCCAATATAGGGGGACTACCTGTGTTTGCAGGGCCGTCATCTTGGGGAGAAGCAGGGTCAGCGGTCTAGCCTTTTTGGCCTGGATTCTATATTGCCAGACCTGACCTGAGCACGCACTGCTGCACCTCCTGAGGCTTGAGCTGGGAGTTTGCTGGCTGCTTGTGACATAATTTTATTGCTGCAAAATAGTTGCTTCTAAATTACTTCTTGTTAGTTGCTTTTACACAACATTTTAAAAGGCATACATTTTGAAGCTGTTGTGCTGAGTGTCAATAATAATTGTGTTTACTGTGTAGCGGTACCCTTAGTCCCCTAGTTTAATTTACAGCACTTTAATATCTCCAAAATTGGGGGACTGCTCATGTCTGTGGGCCGCCATCTTGGGGAGAAGCATTCTATATTGCCAGACCTGGTGCAAGCACGCAGCAAGCGCGCCGAAGGCGTGCCTAAAGCAAGCCTGTATGCTCGGCTCGCACCCACGCCGCACGCCTGCTCGATCGATTGAAGGAAAGCCTCCCTTTGCACATTATTCTGGAGCGAGTTTATTGATGAATAATAGCTGTGCAAGAAAAGCTGACTTTTTATGTCTCACTTTTGATAAAGGGCCTGCATTAAATTTGAGGTTCTGCCATAACTGTAAAACTACTCTGCCAGAGTTAGTGCAAAAAAAACCTGTAGTGAAAACTCAGATAGGTTATCACAAGGTAAGGAGGCAGAATTGGAGCTAAAGTGTCTATTGCTGAATGCACGCTCCCTGATGAAACACAGTGTCGAGTGTGCAACACTAATAGAGAAAGGGACAATTATACTGGCATTTATTACAGAAACTTGGACAGACGAGGCATCTGGTCCAGATTTAGTAAAAGAGACTCCCCCAGCCTTATTTTCCGTACAGTTAACAGGCGCTTCAGGAAAGGAGGAGGACTGGCTGTTATTTATCATAGCTCAATTAAAGCTGGTTTTGAAACAGTCTTCAACATCACTTTAAAAAGCACTGTCCTTTTTCCTCATTCTCTCCCATCACCATGCAATCAAGGGCATCCTAATTTTTAGACCGCCAGGTCCTAGGAGCCCTTTTGTATCGTCTATGGGTGACCTGTTGGAGGAGGGTTTGAGTACTGACTTCTATACCATACTGGGGGATTTTAACTTTCACTTGAAGGCAGACTCAGATCCAGGTACTGCAAACCTTTTAGATCTGATGAGCAGTGCTGAGCTAAGACAGCAAGTAATTGGGTCCAGTCAAGTTGCAGGGCACATGCTGGATGGGATTTTCTCAAATCACTCACTTCTCTCATTCACAGGCCTGTTGGCTCTAGTATGGTCAGATCATACGGCCGTCCTATTTGAACTGGTAGTCCAAGACCATCAGGAGTCGGACCATCTGCCTAAGAAACAAAATGAAATTAGAGCTAGGAATAAAGTTGGAGGGAAAGATCTAACAGGTTTTGCTGTCGATTTTAGGCCAAATGCCTGTAGATGTGGAGGAAGCCTCTTTCGCATATACTACTTGGGTGGAGGATGCTTGTTATAACTATCCCTTAAGAAAGTACTTATTTCAAAAAGAGCACAACCCACTGCCCCGTGTATTCTCAGGAACTTAAGGCACAAAAACTGAAATGTAAACAGCTGGAACGTTCCTCGTGAAAAGAGTACAGAACAACAGAGAGAATAATGTAAAAACAAGGCCTCTCAATATATAAACAGTTACTTTTCAAGACTAACCGAGAGTTCTTTGTTGGACAAATTAACTCAGCCTTAAACTCACCTAAGGAGCTTTTTAAGGTGGTAATCAGGTTGGCACGTCCACAACCAGCAACTTTTCAAATGAGTCAGGAATTTTGCAAAGAAATTACAAAGTTTTTCCTGGCAAAGGTGGAGACTATTTTCAGCACCTTTAAGGGTCCAACTGGCAGTAGGACGGTAATCCCAATACAGAGCCACAAGATGGGGCCAGACTCACGGCCTACCATGGATACTTTTATACAAATATCTGTTATAAAGACACTTAAGCTTCTTATGTCAGCAAAATCAGGCTCACCCTCTGACCCCTGCCCAGTGGTGGTGGCAATATTGGCTTCAGAACCTATTGCCAGGGCGCTCACCCTCCTGTTCATTGCTTTGTTTGCTGAAGGGCACTTCCCTAAAGTGTGGAAAATTGCATCAGTCATGCCACTTTTAAAAAAGCTGAGTTTTGACACGAAGGATCCAAACAGCTTTAGTCCCATTTCACGCCTTCCACTTCCCTCCAAATTCATTGAGAAATACATGAACACTGAATCCAGCAACTATTTACGTGATGCCAAGGTTCTGGACCTCACCCAATACGGGTTCAAAGAAGGGCATAGTACGTAAACTGCTATTCTTAAATCCAAAGAAGAGATCAGGAGAGTGCTGGATCTGGAGGAAAAGCTGCATTGATCATGCTTGATCTCTCCGCGGCCTTTGATACGGTCCATCATGGAGTACTGATGGACCGCTTGCTGGCCTGTGGAGTACATGATAAAGCATGGACTCTCCTCAAATCCTTCCTTTTGGATAGACTACAGATAGTCTCATTGGGCGATTTTTTATTCTAAATTGTTTCCGCTCCCCCGTGAAGTCCCACAGGGGTCATCTTTAAGTCCCAGGCTTTTTAATATTTATGTGTCCTCATTGGCCCCTCTGGTTGAGTCCTTCGGCTTTGGCATTACCTCGTATGCTGGTGACACTCAAATCGGGCTTTCCCTTCAACCTGGGCAAGAGAATGCAACTGGAGAGAGGCTCTAGGAATGTATGGAGGCAGAATGAAGCTGGTTGACCCAAAACTGCTAAAGCTCAATTAGAGCAAAACAGAGGTCATCCTGTTAGGGAACAACGTCAATTTCTGGACCCCCAGTTGGTGGCCAAACATAATGGGGACTCCTCCAATATCTTCCAGGAAAGACAAAACCAGGGATTGTTAATTGATGATCGTCTTGACATGGGCTGTCAAGTCAATGCAGTAATCTCAGCCACAACATATATTCTCAGGACAACGAGGACAATCTTGCCTTTTTTGTCAGCAAATAACCCATGCACAGTATGACAGCATTAATTTTGTGGAGACTAGCCAACTGCAATAGTCTATATCTGAATATGCAGGAGCGCTATATGCAAAAACTACAAGTGTTACAGAAAAGAGACAGCCAGACTGCTTTCTGGAATCCTGAAATTTGCACTGATCTCTAGTGCAATAAAAAACTCCCCTGGCTGCCCGTTAGAAAACGGGTACATTTTAAATCCCTCTAATTAGTTTTCTGAGCTCTTCAAGGTACAGGTCTTGCTCACCTACAACAGCAATTGCAGTGGTACGTGCCCAAAAGATCACTTCGCTCCCTAGGAGCGAAATTAGTGATAGTACCACCTATAAAAGTAAGTCAGGTGGGGAGTCAGAGGTTTTGCTGCTGCTGCGTAAAGACTTGGAATGGGCGTCCCTTTTACTTTAGGAACTCCATCGATTTACTGACCTTTAGGAAGACTCTGAAAACTTGGTTGTTCTGAACAGTCATCTGGCAGCAATTGGTGAAGATTGGGAAGACTCTAGAAAGCACCAGGACATCTTAGGGTAACTGTTACGCTGTATAAGTTTTCCTAACATAACATAGTAACACATTAAACATGTCTCAGTCCAGCCATTGCAAAGCCTGTGTGTGCAGTTTGAGCTACCATTTAGACCTGGCAAAATAAACATTTTTGCCAGGCCCAAACGTTTCTTTTAATAAAGTCAACCCTATTGTAGGCCTTAGACAGCCCATAGGGCAGGGTGTAATATATTTAAAAAGTAAAACATGTACATTTAAGTTTTACATGTCCTGGTAGTGAAAAACTCTAACATGTGTTTTATACCACTGCAAGGCAAATCTCTCCTATAGGATAACATTTAAGTTGCCTTATTATATTTTATAAGTGTCATTTCCAAATGGGAAAAGATAAATAGATCATGTTTGGTATCTCTGGAATCTTAATTTAAAATCTTAACAAATGAGGAAGTCAGATTTTAAATAGCAATTCTGAAAATGGCACTTTTAAAAAGTTGGCATTTTCTTGCCTTGGCCATTTGGTGCCTGCGTTCTGTCTCTGGTCGTATGACTGGGTGTAGTTGGCAGTTGTGCTTTGTGTATACATCCTAGACAGCCACACACAATGGGAGCATAGGAGTGACTAGATGGGCCATCACTGGTAGGATGGGTGGGAGGCGTTGGACACAGTCCTATTTAAACTTACCTAGGCTGTAACCTGTCTCCACACAAAGGGCTGCATAACCCTTGTAGTCAGCCTGGAGCTGGTTGAGTGAAAAAATATTGAGGTAAAAAATATAGAAGTAAAGCATATCGATGAAAAAATATAGAATGCAAAAATATCAACTCCCTATACTTAAACAGGTGAGTACAAAAATAGTGGGGAATAAATAGTGATATAAAAAATATAGTTGTACAAAATATAGAATTTTATATATATATATATAGCACAAATAATAAATATGTTAAATAATAAAATTAATATAAAAACGAAAGTATATTTAATATAAATAAATAAAAAATTACCTCAATTATTAAAGTTAAATACACATACATAATACATCAAATATATCTACTTTAAAGTCAACTATTAATTGTTATTGATTTTATTTTATTAAAATTATATTAAAATGTTCAACTATATATCTATATATATATTCACTGAAAAAGCCATAGGTTTCAGGGACGATATAGTTAGAACTAACTATAACATCTGAATTTCATAGGTTTTAAATGTTAGAAATGTCCAACTAACTATAATGTCCCTGGAACCTCCGTTTTTTCAGTGAATTTCCAAGGTTTTTTAAATGCTGATTTCTAACTATAACATGCCCGAAACCTTTGGTTTTTTCAATGAAAATATGTTTGTGAGAAATGTGTACAGCAAAGAGTGGTCTAGGAACATCATAAAATGGATACGAGTTATAGATGATTTATTTATTGTTTGGAAAGGGAACAAACTGAGTGCAGAGGTTTTAAAAAAACAACTAAATGTGAATAATTTAAACCTGCAATTTACTTATGAAATCAGTGATAGTAATATTAGTTTTTTGGATGTGGAGACATACATTCAAGAAAATGCTAGACAGACACGTCTCCACCGAAAACCCACAGCCGGGAACACCATACTGCATTCAAGTAGTTTTCATCCACAACACACTGTAGGCAGTATCCCCTATGGGGAATTTCTAAGAATACGCAGGATCTGCAGTAGGGATAGCGATTTACATCTAGCACAACAGAGTTGCAAACAAAGGTTTTTAACTAGAGGCTAGATGCGCCAATTGTTGATTACATACTCCATCCACCGCCATTTTAGTCGTTTTCTTCCATTATTTTTATTATACCTGCTACTTTCATTTTACCCTCCGCCTATCTTCTCTGTGATCCATGATATTTCCTGCCACAGACACCACAGTGTTGGTCCTTGGCCTCCGATGTTATCAGACTTGGTCATACGCATACCTAAAAACTAATTTGAAGCCCGTAAGCCACAGCCATTACAACGCGTGTCCGTCACCACAAAGCTATTAGGGTGTTTATGGCATTATTATGTGTGGTAAATGTATAGTAGTTGTAAAAGCATGCGTGGTAAAGGCATGCGCGGTAAAGCCATATGCGTGCTAATGGATTTGTGGTGGCGGTCACACGTGGTTATGACTGTGTTGTAATGGCTGTATCCCCCAGAATACTGCAGGAACCGGGTCTGGGTGTGGCGGACTCCAGGGCATCAGGCGGTGGGCCACGCAGCCTCCCTCACACAATATAGAAATCTCCGGGGGGTGGTCATTTTCGTTGTTTGAGGGGTATCATTAAGGCCCACACAGTTAATTTTGTAGGGGGTAGGTTTGCACGTGAAATTGTTGCAAGAGGTTTGTAAATGTGGAACACATTATTTTGTTTTACTTTGATTTCCTATCTATGTTGTAGTCCGTCCACAGAAAATATAAGTTATTGTACAGCCAGTACTTTTCAACCCTACTGTCAAACATCTTACAATAGTACTTCGAATTATAAATATTATTTTTGTTGTAGACCGTACCCCCTCCCCACAAAAAAAACAAGTATATAGTTTTTTTATTAACTTTTATTAAAATAACAATAACTGTATACATAACTTAAAGATACTGTAATAAACAACTAGAAAAATAACTTTAATAAAACGATATTATAAACAAATTGTGATGTGGACTCCAAAAGACGTTAGGTAGGTAATCTGCAAAACAAAAAAGAAAAAAAGAGTTTAAAGTTATGTAAATGTGACTAAATAAGGTGAAGCATTACAAGTGAAGGTAACAGTACGATTTTATGTGTGCAGTGTGCCTAGTACATTTCACTTCTGTTATAGTCCCGCGTTCAAGTGGTGTCTATATGGAAATGTCTCCTACATTACTGACACAAAAGTGGCACAACGGGATTGTAAATACGCCGACTTATTTCGAATGCATTGCAATGGAAGCATTGTATAACTAGGCCGCTGTGTTTACATTGTAAAAACACTGCGACCACCGGAGTTCACAACTTGAATTCAACTGTGCTTCTACACGTCAAAGTAGACAGCAATGTCTATAACTTTAAAAGAGAAAGAGAAATGATGTCACAGAAAGTGAGAGAGTGAGAAAGAGAAAAAGAGAGAAAAGAACATTAAAACTGTCTCACAGAGCCTGAATTTGAGATTTTTTGTTGAAAAGTCAGATGCAGCTTTACCAGCTCCTTGCGCCACTTTTCCCATGTTAAAAGTGACACAAAAGTGGTGCAATAAGCTTGTAGATCTGTTTCTCAGACTGTTGTAACCTATCTGTTGTCACTGCTCGGAGGTAATTATACATTTCTACACAGTCAAGATGCTGCACACTACCCACTCTCTCCTTTCACAAATAAAGGTAACACTAGAATTTTACGTGTGCAGTGTGCTAGTACATTTCACTTCTGTTCTAGTCCCGTGATCAAGTGGTGTCTGTATTTTAGTGCATATTGCGTTACTGACAGAAAAGTGGCACAACGGGATTATAAATACGCCGAATTATTTCTAATGCATTGCAATGGAGGGATTGTATATCTAGGCCGCAGTGCTTACCTTGTATAAACACTGCGGCCACCGGGGTTCACAACTTGAATTCAACTGTGCTTCTACACGTCAAAGTAGACAGCAGTGTCTATAAATTTAAAAGAGAGGCATGATGTCACAGAAATTGAGAGAGAGAAAAAGAGAGAAAAGAAGATTAAAACTGTCTCGCAGTCTCTGGAGTTCAGATTTCTTCTTGAAAAGTCAGACGCAGATTTACCAGCTCCTTGCGCCACTTTTTCCATGGTAAAAGTGACACAAAAGTGGCGCAATAAGCTTGTAGATCTGTTTCTGAGACTGTTGTAACCTATCTAAGTGAAGGTACACTACAATTTTACGTGTGTAGTGTGTCTAGTAAATTTCACTTCTGTTATAGTCCCGCGTTCAAGTGGTGTCTATATGGAAGTGCCTACTGCGTTACTGACACAAAAGTGGCACAACGGGATCGTAAATACGCCGACTTATTTCTAAAGCATTGAAATGGAGGCATTGTATATCTAGGCCACTGTTCTTACCTTGTATAAACAGTGCGGCCACATCTTGAAATCAAGTCTGCTTCTACTGGTCAAAGTAGTCAGCAGTGTCTATAACTTTAAAAGAGAAAGAGAAATGATGTCACAGAGAGTGTGAGATAGAAAGCGAGAGAAAAGAACATTAAAAGTGTCTCGCAGAGTCTGGAGTTGATATTTTTTCTTGAAAAGTGAGACGCAGATTTACCAGCTCCTTGCACCAGTTTTGTCATGTTAAAAGTGACACAAAAGTGGCGCAATAAGCTTGTAGATCTGTTTCTAAGACTGTTGTAACCTATCTGTTGTCACTGCTCGGGGGTAATTGTATATTTCTACACAGTCAAGCTGCTGCACACTACCCACTCTCTCCATTCACGAATAATTTGTTGTTGTTTCGGAAACAATATTCTTTGTCACCTAGTGCCATTGAAGTGATTGAAAGATGGTGCTCTACGTGTCGAAGAAGACTTCACTGTAATCAAGAGAGTTAACCACTTCAATTCAGATAAGGTTGTATACAGTGGAGTGAAGATAGTAACGTCCACAACTTTAAAAAAGAAAGAGAAACGATGTGAGAAAGTAAGAAAGAGAAAGAGAGAAAAAAACATGGGAGAGACACACATGACAGGGAGGGGTTCCTGACCCAGAGGCGCAACCACAGTCAAAAATATCGGGGGGGGCTTAAGTTCAAGCAAAAAGAAGAGTGGAGCTGCAGGGTCTGTAGGCGGGGGGGGGACATCAAAGCCTCATTAACAAGCAAAATGTCTTTAAAAGACCTGTGAAGAACTCGGGTGCGACTGTGTAGGCCGAGGAAGCTATGTCATCGAAGCTGAAGCCCAATTAGCCCAATGTGTTTTGCGCGCCTGCTGCATACTACACATTCTCTCCTTTCACAGATAACTTGTCGTTCTTTTGGAAACAAGCTTCTTTGCTCACCTTGTGCGATTGCAGTCATTCAAATAGGGAGCACTACGTGTCGAAGCAGGCTTCTCAGTCCTTGTAACAGTGGCCACGCATCATTGCAGAATACACAAACGTAGAGCTTTGTAAGTTTCTTTTGAGTAGGTGTCGTCAATTTGTAAAACACAACCTGTAAGATAAAAAGGAAGTTAACATTGTGTGTAATTTTTTTATGAAACGAGAGAGGAAATAAGAGAGTGATTGAAAACAATACTCGCAGCTCACCTTTTTGTCATCAGTGTTTTTCACCACGTGCCGGACATAATCCATCCTGAAGCTCTACATGTAAAAGGTAATAAAAGAAAGATGTTTTTATTGGTAATTGTTACTATATTAATTTGGAGGTGGATAACATCGCCCTTTCATACACGTTCCTTCTCACATTTCTATGAACTGTTTGTATTGGTAATTTTCCGGACATTTCAGCGATTATAAAAACGTTCCTGCTATTGGGAAAAAAATGTATACATGTAAATTAAGGGTAGGCGTAGTTCGCGAAGTAGTGCTACGCGAAGTGTACTTCGCACTACGCGAACTTCACGTAGCACTATGCGAGCTGTGTAGTAGCATGTTCGCACTGTGCAAGATGTGTTTTCAATGATTAGTGTAGTTTTCTGCTGCTCGAGTACATTATTACTCGAGCTGCAGCTTTCTCATCGCGAACTAGTAGTTTCTCATTGAGAGCGGTCGCGAGCATGCGCAACCACTCACAATGAGAAACCTTACCTCCCCGCATTGAGAATCTCGCTGGGATGTCATTTTGCTTGCTGGCGGTCACGAACATGACGTTCAGGACCGCGAACAAGCAAAAAATGAGCGCTGCACTACGCTATGCTGCACTACGCGTGTTCGCACTGTGCTACATGCAGCTCGCGTAGTGCGAAGTTGCGCAAACTTCGCAAACTCCGTGAGCGTAGCGTAGTGCTTCGCCCAGGGTTAATTAATACACTATATAGGAGTGCGTTCGTCTAAAATGCTAAGTCTCATTTTTGTATCTAGTCTGCTACAACCCTGACTCCCTCCGATGAGTACTCAAGCCTCACTTCTCGTCTTTTCGTGGAAAAGACACCTTCTGCATGATGTAGTCCCGATCTCTAACAAAGAAGTCTCATATATGGTGCCGAGTCTTAATATCTCTATGGCTAACGACATACTCGTGCTCCCATCTTCATCATCACAGGTTCTTCACCCACTCAGTGACCTGACCAAATAGGCCACGCATGTAGTAGTGGGCCCCTTGTTCGGTGCTTTGGTAATATTTCTAAAATGGAGTACAACACGTGCGCTCCGTCTTTTTTATACATAGGGTCACGTGTGTAGAGACTCATACGCTGAATGTGTGTGGTGTGGGTGTATGTCAGCCATGAGGGAGTGTGTGTGTTGATCTGACAACTATACCTGCAACTAAGAAATCACTAACGATGGAAATTTGGGCCTTGTACTATTGTTATGTTTTCCTGGTAGCGTAAGAGTGGCTTTCTTTTTTCTATGTGACGTTACGATACAGTCACCATGTATGTAGCCTATTTTGTGATGCATTTTATTGTACAATGCGTTTCAAAAATTAGTTGTGGTAGGGTGCTTTTAAATTAAACTGTGTACTCTGCTTACGAGTTTGTTGAGTGTAGAAGTATTTTTATATTTATTTTTTGTATTCTATCATAATTGTCCTGACTTTTCTCCTTTAGTGTGCAGTACTATATTATTTTATAAAATGTATAACTGTTGAAATCATCTTTGAAAGAAGAATGTAAGCATGTAAGCTGCTCTCTGTGATGAAAAGCAATGCCGGCTCCCGCAGGAAGTGGGGAGCCAGGTGGGACCGTGGAGGCCTTGGGGCTCCTCCCACGGTTTGCAACGTTACATTTGAGCCCCGGGGGATGGGGTCCTTGGGGATTATAAAAACTGAGTGATGAAGGCAATTTTCTTTATGGTACATTTATCGTACCCGTACCAAGCACATATGGACAACGTACGGTGCAAAGATTGGACGTCGTCCCACAAGCGTACTGAATGAAGAAAAAGAAGAATATTTTTCAGATATTTATGAAGTGTATGTGTTTAGATTTTGGGTGGCTCTTTAAAGAGCCCTTGTGTTTATTGGGATATTTTAGTACCTACAAGTAAGTACCAATGCAGAGTCTAAAGTTCAAGAGGAAGAGTCTGTTACCCTCATCTGTAAAATGTACACCGTCTCCCCTATAGATGTCATGCATATTGAAATGCAGATTGTTGTGGTAGACCCCATTCGACAGTCTCAGAGAAAGGCAGAAACAGATTTATTCACATGTTCCCTAGCTTTCTCAATCTGTTGACAATAGTGGTTGGACTAGTTCGATTTCTGCCTTTGGCATATATTGAAATAGACAAAGGCAGTTTTGGGGAAAAGTGTCATCAACTGTGCAAAGGTGTCCTTCATAAGCATTTCCAGACCTACCCCTGTCAAAGTGCCTAGGTCATTGCCTCCACAGTGCACAATTATGAGGTCAGAGTGTTGGAGATGTAAAAAGGATTTCACCAATGGCATCAATTGGTGCCACTTTAATCCCCTCTGTCCAATCCATTTAATGTTTACATTTGGTAAATGTAGGTCTTTGTGAATTATTTTCTGTTCTGCGTACCTTTAGCTCCAGTCTGTAAGCATCTTGAAGAGAGGTCTGGATGAACTCTGATGGTCTCTGTAAATGAAATGGCAGTTTGAAAAGTAAGATTTTTTTAAATGGTGGACAACATGCAGTTTTGAAAAAAGAAAAGAAATGATTAGTTGTTTGAAAACATTCTACGCAGAGCTAGGATGCATGTTTCTGTTTTTTAAAGCCTGATTTTTATTGGTTAAGAAAAACTGATAGAAAATAACATTACATAAAATAAGCTGGTATATTCTCAAGTCAAGATCAATTGCTGCTTTAATTTGCAACAATGAATGAATGAATGAATGAAAATGAATTTATATAGCGCGGTTGCTGCCCTGGGACGTCCAAGCGCTAAGGAACCAGAAGGGGGTGTAGTGAGACTGGCAGAACTGGGAGGAGGGGAAGGGGGGAATGTAGGATAAACCTTTCACCTGTGTGCTCAGTTAGGTGTTCCCTGAAGTGTTTCTATGGTAACTGGGAGAATGTGGAATGGGGGAAGGGTTGAACGCTTTGTCAGTTGGAAAGGGTCAAGCAATATAAAATTGTGTTTTGTTTTGATTTAATATGGGAATAAATGTGATTTTTGTATATGTGTGTAGATTGAGTGTGTAGATTGACAGGAAAAGTTTGATATTTGCTATTTGCTATAGGACTTCCTAACCCCCTAGGACTGCTTAGGTGGTTTTACAATGATCCCCACAGTCAAAATCTTTGATGGCCTTTGCTGAGCCTTTGATGGCCTTGGGGAGCACCACCTCTGAGGTCCGGCTCTTGTAGTGTTACGGGGTGCCTATTCCTGGGACACTGCTGTTTGCTATGGTAGGGCGAGAGTTCTCTTTCAAGTAGGAAAGCAGATTGCTTTTTGTTTGAGAGAGCAGCATGTAAGCTGGTCTCCATGACAAAAAGCAATGCCGGCTCCTGAAGGATGCAGGGAGCCGGCTGGGACTGTGGGGGTTTTGGGGCTCCCCCCATGGTCCTGAACATTATATTTGATCCCGGGGGATGGGGTCCCCAGGGATTGTAAAAAATTAGTGATAGATGCTATTTTTTTTTTACAGTTTATTTACTGTACGCGTACCGTGCGAATTCTGAAAATCGTTCCATAAGTGTACGTAAGCTTGAAAAAATCAATTAAAAATATATATTTTATAGATATCCATGAAGTTTGTGTTTCTATGTTGGTTGCTTCTACTGAGACCTTTTCTCTTTATTGGTATCGCCGCTGGGTTCCTGACGTTGTGGTCGCCCCCGCCGCCGAGCAGCACCATCGCATTTCCGCAGAGCGGGGCGGACCACAACTCCCAGCCTGCCTTGCTCCAACACCGCCCACTTCCTGCACACAGCGCCAGGAGGCGCACAAAAGGAAACAGCTCCCACTGTGGAGCGGGGGACATTGCCAGACAAATACCGGCTCCAGGAGGGGTCGCAGCGCTTCACAGTACGCCGTACTAACCTGCAAGCTCCCACAGCGCCGCTGGGTTCCTGACGTTGTGGTCGCCCCCGCCGCCGAGCAGCACCCTCGCACGGCCGCAGAGCGGGGCCGACCGCAACTCCCAGCCTGCCTTGTTCCAACACCGCCCACTTCCTGCACACAGCGCCAGGAGGCGCACAAAAGGAAACAGCTTCCTCCGCATGGCGGACGCGCGCAGGAGGCGCCGGGCGGAGCCCGGGCAGAGGGCGGGCCGTCTGTGGCCATCAGGGGACGACAGAGGACAGGACAGGCCGGACCCCTAACATCTACTTCGACAGAATGGGTAAGAGAAAACTTCAGACCTCGATTACAGGGGGCACCAGTAAAGTTAAAATTGCCCGTAAAACTAATGCCTCTGAAAGCATCATGACTTATTTAACTTCAGCGGTGGGGAAGTTAAATAAAGAAATTGCCGAGAAAGAACGAGAACTTGGGTTGGAAGGTACTTCTTTTGACCCTAAAGAGACAATGTTACCCCTAGAACTCAATATCATCATCACCACTGTACATGACATTGCACCTGAGCACCAAAACACAGCATGCCAAGAAGCCTCTATAGTTGTATCTGAGGCCCGTGAGCGTGCCCAAACTCTGGAGGGGGAAGCACAAAATATACAAAAAACCAGAAAAACAGTGAGAATACACAAAACGCAAGCCTTACGGTATAGAGCTAACACAAAATCACGACAACCCTCATCCAAGCTTGAAGGCTCAATAAAGGAAATGGTTGAAAGGGTTCTAACAGACACCATTGAAACTACGCTGATCAAGATTTCAAGTGATATTGTTGAAACATTAAAAGACTGTGTATCCTGTATACTAAGAAAATGTGATAAAATGAACTCACTGTTACTCCAAAAGGTAACGGAGCATCTAGCCCTAGACCGACAACAGCCTCTGAACCAACAAAGCCAACCTATGGAGGAGTCTAATAGTGCCGTGATTATGCCTAATCCAATATCTTTGCCACATACTTCTAATCTGGATCCCACAAACAATACTAAAACCGCTGATAAAATACCACATACAATTCACCAGCATATTCCAGAACCCAAGTACAACCATAGACTCAATTCCAACGAAGAGGATGGCTCTAAGAGAATTAGCCAAAGATCGGGCAATGGACAACGTGTAAAACCCATGGTTAACTTACCTCCAGAGGCAACTCCATTTGTGGCGGTACTGGTCAATGTACCGACGCTCGAACCAGGAGAGTCAGAAACCCAGTTAACCCTAATGGAAAACGTAAAGAGTTGGTGTGATACAAATTGCTCAGGCCCAAGTGATATTTCTGCATCTATAAGTCTGGCAAGAAGAGTAGCTTAGTTGGGTCCGACCGCCAAATGCTTTTCTGATGACTGTGTCATTGTAAACTTTAGGAATCCACATGTTTGCACTAGGCTATTTTGGGACGCTACAAATATTACACTTGGACAAATTCGTGCAGTCCCATTAGGTTTTTTCTATCCTCGCCCAGCACAACAAACTCCCTTGCTGATTACGAATACAAGGAAAAACACCCCACGATACAATACTCGCTTAGCTACCTGGGCAACTCAACCACTAAGCTCCCAATTGACCCATAACAACAAACACTCAGTGGCTACTACGCCTGTTTTGGAACTGAGAAACAGTTTTGCTGTCCTATCAGAACTTGATGCTAATAACTGACTGTCTCCACAGGAGGGGGTGGAGGAACAGCCCTGCAAAACCACAGAAACAAGAAATTTGAAATTAATGACTTGGAACATTTCTGGTCTCCAAGCCAAAAGGGAAGACACACTATGGCTGGAAATCATAAAACAACATGATGTGGTTGCACTACAAGAAACTTGGGACACTGAAAGTAATTTTTGGGTAGAAGGTTACGTATCCTTTTTCTTAGCAGCACAAAAGTCACATAAGGGGAGAAGCAGGGGAGGTTTAGGGTTCTTAATCTCAGTGAGCCATATGGGGGTGATGAAAACTATAAATGCAAACTCTCCCAATTGCCTAGCTTTAGAGGTTTTGATGAATACGGGGGAAAAAATCCTCTATGTAAATTTTTATAATTCAATAGAAGGCTCACAAGGTAGTGAAAATATCCTTATGTTGACCGATTTTTTTAAATGATTATAAAAAGAGTCAAACTACATTTGTTCATTATATACTTTTAGGTGATTTTAATACACATTTATGTGAATTGAATTGTCAACACGGTGTTTGCCTGGAAGATGACTATTTGGCTCATCCGCACTTTGAACACTCAGCAAAAGGGGGTGCCTTAGAAGAACTGCTGATAGATCTTGATATATCAGAACCCGTTTTTGTGAACCCCAAAGACAGAGTTGCAACATACAGTGCCAGGGGTAGTAACACTATTATTGATTTCATTTTTGGGTCACCCAGTATCCTTAAAAATGTCATCTCCTATAATGCAACCCAGACAACATTTAGCGACCATAACCCGGTTATTATGGAATTAATTAATAGCAACCCAACCATAATAAATAATGGACTTCAACCAATTTACCCCACAAAAATCAGGGCTCATGACCAGGGCAGGCGAGTCAAATGGTCTAAGATTATTCCTGATGATTTTTTTAATGATTTGTGTGGTAAAGTAGGATTAGAAATAAGCATTTGCAGAGATCCATTGACTACTGGAGGGAATGTCATAAATGCCTTTGAAGTTATATGTAAAAATGTTGCGCAGACACTCATGTGTAAACCTAATCATAAGCCTCGCAAAGCGTATAGGTGGTTCAACGCCGAATTGTTCAAAGGCTCAAAAAATCTTATTAGATGCCTTGAAAAGTACACCGCGCGACACTGTAGAAGTGACAAGACTTAGGAAGGAGTATAAAATAACGACTAAGGCACGCAAGAAAGAAATTAAAGCCAAGGCCTGGGAATCATTATATGATAGACTGACCTTGAGGGGCAGTGCTAAGTTTTGGTCTATAGTGAATACACCACTGTTTAATGGTAGAGAAAATGAGGTGATGGAGGTTAACATTACTGAGAAACAATGGCTGGACCATTTTGAGATTATCTATGGCAGTAAGATCGCCACAACTCCTTTCACCCCCATAGAATCTATAATCCCAGAAACCCCGTTGAGAATTACGGTGAAGGAAGTACAAAATGCCATCGAAAATACAGCAGGTGTCAAGGCCTCCGGCCCGGACGGGGTTCCCGCTGATATGTACAAGGCACACTCCCATGTGTGGTCCATAGTCCTTGCAAATGTTTTTAACTTAGCTTGCATGGACAAATCTAATATACCTGCATCTTGGTCACACTCCATCATAATTCCAATTTTTAAAAAAGGTCAAAGGGGTGACCCAAGGTGTTACAGACCGATATCGTTGATCGATTCGTCGTTTAAGATACTAGGCAAAGTCATTTTAGATAAAATTAACAAGTGGGAAAAAGAAAATGAAATTTTATGTAATACCCAATATGGGTTTAGAACTGGGAGGGGTACTGAGGACAAGTGTCTTAACCTGTATATGACCATCTGTAAATATACTGTTGCTGCTAGGGGGTCGATCCATCTGGCCTTTATGGACCTGTCCACAGCCTTCGACTTAGTTAATAGGTCGAAGCTGTGGACAATGCTCATGGAGATGGGTTTGGACCTAGCCCTTGTAAATTTTCTAGCCTATTTGCACAGTGATCTGACTGCATCAGTGCGTATGACAATGGATGGAAAATGCACCACTGGGTTTAGATCGGCTAGAGGGGTACGACAGGGGTGCATTCTAGCCCCCATGTTGTTTTATTTGTATATCAATTCATTGTATTCAATCTTATCAACTGCTACACCAGATATACCTAGAATGGGTGGGTCCCCTCTGCCCGTACTGATGTATGCCGATGACACGGTCCTTATTTCTAGAACCCCAAATGGACTACAGCTGCTTCTTGACTCATTTGGGACTTTTATGCAGAAACTAGACCTGGTAGTGAATATGGAAAAGTCACACGTTATGTCACTGGGGAAAGGTAAGAAAACTACGAAAACCTTGCGACGTAACGGAGTGATACTGTCAAAAGTCAAAATATTTACATACCTAGGTGTAATATTCGACGACATGGGCACCTGGACTCCCCAGATTGCAAATAAAGCGATGGCTGTGCGCAGGTCGTTTGCGGCCATATTGAGTTTCGCTAAAAGGCTGGGAGGGAAACCCACAGAAGCCATACTTACCCTGTATAGAGCCAAAACTTTGGCCCTAGCAAGATATGGGGCTGGGATATGGGGCTATAAGGATCTTACCCCAATACAGAAAGAAGAGAATAAATCCCTGCGTTCTCTATTGGGTCTACAACATTCCACCCCCTCTTTTGCTATCCACACGGAACTAGGGTTAGGTCATATCGAGGATGCACTTAATATGGCCCCATTACTTCTCTGGGTGAAACTATGGCTGAATCCTAGTTTGACTTTAAACCGCAAAATTATTAGCGATTGTATGGGGAGAGATAGAGCCAAAGACATAAAATGGTTGAAACATATTAAAACCGTAGCTACACAATTGGGCCGCCCGGAACTTTATTCTAACCCCGAAAGCCTGTGTAAAGATGATGTCACATGGATAAAAGTTCAATTTACGAATAATAGAAATATCCATCGTGAAGCCCAGGAAATTGAGAAACCTACAGTAAGGGCACACTATACAGTAATATCAACTATGACTATTCAGCCTTATTTGATTATAGTGAACAGGCCATATCACCGATGGCTATTGACGAAATTCCGTTTCAACCAGATGCATCTTTTATTGGGTGAATATCTAAAATGGAGTACGCCTAGGGATAATGCTCCTTGTAAATGTGATGGCTTCACTGATCAAGACCTGATACACTTTGTCTTTTTGTGTCCCTTTTTTGTCAAGGGAAGAAAAAAATATATCATACCACTCCTGAGGGACAAGGGATTTAAGCAAGTGAAACCCGCATTGTTGTTTTTACAACTTATGGAGACCCCTATTGTGATGTTTGGGGTTGCTAATTTCTTGGTAGCATCGATGCGTGCTAAACGGCATAGACTTTTGAGTACCTCAACGAGGGAATGTATTCAGGAGTAGCCCAAATTTAAATTTAATTTTATACTGTCAAGAGATGTTCTTTTACTTTCTTTTTCTTGGGATCAAGCTCTCGGGATGAAGTAACATGGTAAATGAAACTACTTATAATCCTAATACGATGGTTCTAGGGTATATGAATTATTTTTAATGTTTTAACTGCTTCTGACTTTTTTCTACCCAATTGTTCTTAACTGTTTTTTAACAATTGCTTATATTCTTTTTTATTTTTATTAATTAATTGACTCTTTTAAATTGAATTGTATTGTTCATTTGTGTATGTTTGTGTATTTTTGTATAATTGTATGTGTAGTATACTTTTATGATTTTAAAATAATCGAATAAAGTATTTTTGACTCTGACTCTGACTCTGGTACTTATAAGTAAGTGCTTACGCATATTCTAAATTTGTTGAGGAGCAGTGTTTTATAGAGTGCTGAACTTTTGACCTCTGTTGACAGTTGAATTTTGCATGATCTGTTGGGGGTAGGGTGGAAAGTTATGTCAGTTGGAAAGGTTTGAAATGTTGAACCAATAGAAATGTGTGTTTCATTTTGAATTAATGTGTGAAGGATTTTAATTGGTTATTTACATGTATGTATTAGTAAAATGAGAGGGAAAATGTTCCATTTTGTGGTTCTGTTGCAAACACTGAACTAGAGAGATTCTGTATAAGAATATCTACGGTGTGAGTGGCATTCTTCTTAATCTACAAATCAATTTGAAAGGTGAGTTGATAAGTTGTATGGGAATGTATGTGGTGCATCGTTGTACATTAAGGAATTATATTCGTCCCTTTTTAAATGTTTTATAGTAGTAAACGTGTTTTGCTCTAATGCATGCTGTTATGTTTTTTTGTTTAATATCACATTGTGTGAGTGTGTACATTAAGGAACTATGTTTGTCCCTTATCCATAACTTCTAGCCCCTCTTTTTATACTCCCTCTCTCCCCTCTCTCTCCTTTTACTGCTTCCTCTCTCTCGGTACAACTCTCTTTTTCTTATATTGTCCTCTGTGCTCATATTGCCCTTCTTTGTCTTTATATGTTCCTGTCTCTCCTTTTATTCCCTCTGTCTCCTCTTTTTTTTCCCTCTCTCTTCATATTTCATTTTTTTCTTGATACTCCCTGTTCTGTCCTCTTTCACGTTTCTCTCCCTCTGTATATACTCTTGGCAGATTTACAAGCAGCTTGTGCGTCTTTGTTGTTTTGTTGTGTTAGTTTTTTCGATGTGGCAGAAATAATGTAGTAAATTGCATATGTATTTGGAAAATGAGTCAGTGTTGTTTACTGAAATGTAGTAATTATATACATGGAATATGTATAGTCACTTAAACGTTTTGAAGTAGTAAATAGTAAAATGCACGGTCTCCTATTTTTTTTGTCTAATATCAAACTGTGCATGTGTGTACAATAAGGAATTATGGGGCATATTATAAAGCCTGGGCAATAAAATTATCGCTGCTTTATCGGCAGGAAACTGCAGATAAAGTGGTGATAATGGGCTTGATAATATGCTCTATGGAATTCCAATCGGAAGTCTTGTTAGATGTCCTTCACATTTAACATGAGCTTCGATTGGAATTCCATAGAGCATATTATCAAACCCATTATCAACACTTTATCTGCAGTTTCCTGCCGATAAAGCGGCGTTATTTTAGCGCCCATGCTTGTGAATAAGGCCCAATATTCAACCCTTTTTAAATGTTTTACAGTAGTAAATGTGTTTTAGTAAAATGCAGGGTCTTATCATTTTTTGGGTAATATCACACTGTTCATCTGTGTACATTAAGGAATTATATTCGCACCTTTTTGCATATTTTCTCTTGTCATACTCCCTCCTCTCGTCTTACTCCTTCCTCTCTCATTATGCTATTTTTTTCTTATATTCTACTCTCTTTTTATACTTTGTTTTTCATACTTGCTCCTCTTTTTGTATATTTCTCCTACTCTTTATATTCTCTCTTGTCTTTATATTCACCACTGTCGTCATAGTTCTTACTGTCTTCTCATAGTATTCCCTCTCTCCTTATACGCTCAGTCTTCCCTTATATTTATCTTTTCTCCACATTTTTGTCTCTGTGTCTCTTTACATTCCTTCCTCTTTCTTCATATATACTCTTCTGTTCTTATATTCTCTGTTTCTTCTTATTTTCGCTGTTCTTTGCAGGTCCTCCCTATTGTTTTCTCATACTTTTCTTTTTCTTCTCATACTCTAGTCTCTGTACTCACATTTCTCCTCTCTTTTCTTATACTTCGCACTCTCTACTAATATTGCCATCTTTTCTTATTGTCACATTCCTCTCCTCATTTTCCACCCTGTTCTTATACTCCCCCTGTTTTTATATTCTACTCTCTCTTCTCTTACTTCTCCATGTCTCCTCATACTACTGCCTTTTTCTTATATTCCCTTTTGTCCTATACTCCTTCTCTCTGTGTTCATATTTTCTTCTTTTTCTTCATATTCTTTTTCTATTTTCTGTCCTCTCTGTTTATACTCCTTAAATCTGTTCAAATTGTTTGCTCTCTTCTCTTACTCCTCCTTCATTCCCTGCATACACTCTGCAGCACTTTCCTCATATTCTCCATCTTTTCATACTGACTTCTCTCTTTTTATTTGCTTCTCTTGTCATACTTCTGCCTCTTTCGTCATACACTTATCACTCTTCATAATCCTCTATCTGTTTATACTCCTTCTCTTCTCCTCATACTGTATCCTCTTTTCTTGCACAATCCTTTTTTCATTATGCTCCACTTTTCCTCACATTGTCTGTGCTGTCTTCTGGTACTGTTCTCTCTCTCTCCTTATACATACTGTCCTTTGTTAGTATTCCTTTTTTGTTCCTATAGTTAGGCGTCTTTTCACATATTCCTTATTTTTTTCTTTATAGTATTTCTCTCTCTTCTTATAGTGCCCCCTCTGTTCTCTCCCTCTCTTTTTTTCTTCTTATACTTTTTCTTCCCTCCTATATTTCTATCTTTCTCTTCATACTCTCCCTTACATATTCGTAGTTTCCGGTTTATTCATACTCCCTTTATCCCCTTATATTGCAGTGTCTGTTTATACTCCTCTTTTTATTATATTTTCCCTTGTTTCATACTCCTTCCTCTCTTGTTGTAAGTCCTTTTATTTTCAAAGTCCCACGTTTGTCCTCATAATCCTCCCTCTCTTCTTATAAGTAATATAATGGAATATTTCATATATTTATTTGTGTAATGTTATATATATTTTTTACAATAGATTATGTTTATCAATACTGAAAAAAATGTATCATGCGTACAAAGACTCAAGAGGAAACAACAAAAGAAAGGTGTTTATTTGAAGAGAAGTCATCCACAAGATTTACATGAAGAACAATGTGATAACAAAAAGAAAAAAGTGCTGGTAAGAGAGGGAATACTTTTCTGAGGAAAATATTAAAGAGTAAGAGTATTGTGCAGAAAGAGAAAAATAGTATTAGTGTATCTGCAACAAAAAAGAAGAATAAAGAGAACAATCATGAAAAATCAACTATTGAAAAAATAGGGTATAGTAAAAGGAGAAAAAACGAATTTATGGAAATTAGGAAAAAAATGTTTTATAATAGAGTTGTTGCAAATTTAATTAAAGAAATTATGGAATGTAAAAAAACAGCATTTTATAAGAAGAATATAGGAATAGAAAATGTAGTTGAGAAAGCTTTCGAATTGAAAAGAAAACTGTTTATTTTAGTAATCAATAGAATTAGATCACTAGATAAGCCAATCCATGTAATGAAGGCCAGACGTAAGTGGAGAAGAGTAATTAACAGAAGTAATTTTTGTGAGTTTTTTTGGGGTGAATGGAAACATAGTTCAAGTTCTGAGCCTTTTTTAATGAAGAAAGTTATTTTCACAGTAATGATTTGTAGAATGCATTTGACACTAGTGTTCATGCTTATGAGGTTAGAAATAGTTGTCCTATTGAGAAAATTGTTCCTAGAAATGCAGAAGAGGTGTTAGCTGATGAAGTTTTAGGGAGACGTCCTAAAGCTCCAGTGTACACTTGGAATTGTGGTAGTATTTGTAGTGTACTGCAAGAATCTATTGATTTTTTACGCAATTTCTTACGTAACTAAACTAAGAACATTTTTAAACAAAAGATTAAGATGTTGCAAGGGCTAGACCCTTGCAGAGTGAGAGAAAATACTGGTTTTCAAGGTAATTCTCTGGCTTGTCTTTCTAAAAAAGTATGTCGAAGTGTTTTTCACCATTTCAGGATGTTAGCAGTACATCATTCTGAAATTTGGAAATTAGTCAGAAGATTGTAATATGCAAAAAGTACAGCACTAATGCTAAAAAAGTTGTACAGTGCTCTTTTGCATGGATCTGTATCAAATGTAATGAACGTTTGTGATGAAATTGAGGTTAGTTACATTGGTCCTGAGGAAGACAGTGCAGAAATTGAAACATTAATAGAAGGAAATGTAGAAGAGAATGTACAACATTGTAGTACAGAAAGTTTTGAGCAAGAAATTATAACGTTAAAGGTGATTTCAGGTGAAAGGCCAAATTATTCTTGTATCTGTAGTCGATTAACTCATTAGAAAAATCAGACCAGGACTTTTGATTTGTATTTAAAAAGTGAAAAGGAAAATAATAATGAGTGGAAGGATTTTGCAACTTATTTGTTAGTAGAGAAATGTTTTAATTTGTGTTTTGATCAGCTTATTTGTAAATATTGTTATAACAAATCAGATGAGAACAAAATGCCTGCTAGAGCTGTGCATAATAATCTTGAGTTGGTAAATATTCCTTCTGAACTGATGGATTTAAATGCCTATGAGTCTATTCTTATTCAATGTGTGCATTCATTTCAGGCTATTATTCATATGGAGCTTAAGACAGGAAACTTGCCCCCTTCACATTTACAGAGAGTATTAAAGGGAAGAGTTGTATATTTGCCTCTAGATTTAAAGAAAAATATTGAAACAGTTGGTGTAGAAAATGTAGAGGATGAACCTTTAGTTATTCTTGTTAATGGCGTTCCTACTAAGAGTAAGAACATCTGGCAAGAATTAGTGGATGTTAGGAAAGTGAAATAGGCAATGTTGTATCTGGTAAAAAATAATAAATATGATAAAAATGTGTATGTGAGAGAAGAAGAAATAACTGTAGAAGAAGATAGTGACTTGCCATCTGGACAGATTGAAAAAGTGGATGTGTCCATAACTGAAGAAATCTGCGAACATTACAGTGTTCATCCACTGCATTCTAAAGAGGTGATGGGGAATACTATATAGTTATTCCAAATGAAAGAAGCAAAAGAAAGTGTATGGGAAAAAAGTTTAGAAGCTCGTTGTTTCCCTCAGTTGTTTCCCACAGGAAAAGGAGGACGATATCATGACCGATTTGTGCAGATTCCTGCATCTGAATACCGGACATCAAGATTATATGCAGAAGATCCAAGATTTCGACAATGTATTCCGTATTTGTTTTATCTTTTGTTTGAGAGTGATTTGTCTATACTTTCTTATGCAGTAAACCATATATTGAAAACAGGTGTACATCTGCAAAATAATTCGGCAAAGGAATTTATGGATAAAGTACAGCAGAAAGATAATGTTTTAGAATCTCTGCTAATTAATTTCATGACATGTCAGCTTGGTACTAATGAGTACTGGTACCGTTGTCATGGAGAACTTAAATGAAGAAACTTAGGAACCCCTACATTGTTTTTTACTCTCAGCTGTGCTGAATAGGCTTGGGAGGATTTACTTCAATTTCTTCGAGAGGCAAATCCAAATATACTTAATATTGAATACAAGACACCTGGAGAATTGTGCTCCTTGGATCCAGTTAATGTATGCAGGTATTTCAATCATAGATTCGAAGCTATGAAGTCTTTTATCACCAATGAAATATATACTCCTCTTGGAGAGGTTCTGGATTTCTTTAGGAGAAAGGAGTATCAAGCGAGAGGTGCTCCTCACATACATATGCTAATATGGATCAAAGATGCTCCCAAATTTGGAACTGAGTCAGATGATACTGAGCTGTCTTTTATTGAAGAATATGCTACTTGTGATATACCCAAAAGTACACAAGATAAGGACTTAAGACATCAAGTCTTATGATTCCAAAGCCATTGTTGTGGGAAGTACAAATCTAAGGACAAGTTCTACCCAAGGTCGTTTTGGATTTCCACGTCCTGTAATATCGAAAGGAAGAGTGAACAGTTTTATGTCATCTTTGTGACATACTATCACAAGAAAGTCTCCAAAAAATACCTACAACTTAAAAATAAATGAAGAGTCAAAATACATAAATGACTACAACCCAGTCATTTTGTCCATGTGGAATGCTAACATGGATATTCAATATGTTGCAGACAATTCCATTGCAGTTGCTCGATATGTAACATCCTACATAACCAAATCGGAAAAGTCAGAATTGAAGGAAACGTGGGAAGAGATTTCCCATGAGAAGAGTCTAAGTAAGAAATGATATAGTTACAGTTTGAAGATGTTATCTCATCGAGAAATTGGAGAGTATGAATGTTCAGATCGCTTATCTGCTAGTCTATACTCCAAATCTAGAAGAATCATTTGGGTGAGTTTAGGTCTTGCTGCAACACAAAATCGAGTACTTAAATCTGTACAAGAAATCGAATATTTAGCTGAAAAAGAGCCAGAAAGTACAGATATTGTGAAAACAAATATGTTGGATATATATTATCCAAATAGAAGTCATCATCTTGAAAACATGTGTCTCTATGAAGTGCTTCAAAACTATATTTGTAAACGGAATATTATAGAAAACATCAATAATTGTATATATGCTGTGGTTGGTTCTGAAGGATGTTTGGTGAAACAAAGAAAAGGACATTTGATTAATCACCGTAAACTGAGTTGTTAAACTCCTTACAAAAGGGAAATTTACTATTTAGCTCTTTTGCAAGCTGTGGCGTTTAGAATTGGAATTACTTGGAGATTTTCAGAGCTATGAAGATTTGTTCAACGCAAGTAAAGATACTACACAATGTCCTGTTTTTGCTAATTATGTGAAAATGTTGATCGACGAAATTGAGCAAGAAGCTACAATTGCAGCTGAGATTGCTAGGGACAGTTCTCAAGAGAGTCAAACTTTTGCTCTGTTGAATCAGGACCCACTAGGAGAACCAATTGTTCGAAATGAAGCAGCAACTGCTATGGAAGAGGAGGAAACCGCAATGTATCAAGGTCAGGAAGATATAGAAGAAGTAGTAAAAGTATGTTTATTAGACCATTGGTCTCCAAACAAAATACATATTACAATAAATTGTTTAAAACATGTATAAAAAATTCCATTAATACGTTAAAAGAGACAAATGTTCATACAGCACTACACCCACTATTGTAATCAGCAATACAGTGAAGCTTTAACTTAGGGATAGCGTTCCACCCTAGACACAATTTTCTAGAGCGTGACCTACTATTACTTCAAGCCAATTTCTATCCAACTATATGTGGATCCAACAGAGTCCTTTTTACGGCCTTCATATATTTTGCCATGGCGATTGCTATATCAAGATTTGGCATTTCGGTAAGTAGGTTAATTGCTAAGAGGCGCTCAGTTATACCATATTTTAAAAACAAGGGTCGCAAAAACAGTTTCCGCTGTGACACCCATTTTTGACAGTCTAGTAAGATATGTAGATTATCACACTTGGTACCTAATCCACAGCGGCATTTACCATCCGGTTGTACCAATTCTGCTTTTTTGTTTCTCAGAGAAACTCAACAGTTAATCCCTACTCTCCATCGGAGCACCTCGGCTCTTAATCCAGCATTAGGTAGTGTATCCAAATAAGGATACCATATATCATTCTCCCAGCTATTTGTCATATAATGGATTGACACTTTCTTTTTCAAATATATCATATCATTTTGCCTGGATATTTCTCTTCCTGTTGTTCTAATCTCAGCATTTGAGGCTTCAACCGACAGTGTCGACTGGTCAAATTTTACATTTAAGTTTTTACACAGTGCACACAATTTCTTTCTGATCCTGCTAGCCCAATTTAATTCGCTGTGCAAGATCTCCTCTCAATTATAGAACTTCGGCTCCATACTGCACTTGTGGGGGTATCATTGCCTTATAGGCTTTCAGTAATGGTCTATGTGACATATCCCCGTAAACTTGGCTAAATTTCCTTAGCCCGCATCCTGATGTATGGGCTTTGGCAGTCTGGGCTACTAAATGGATATCCCATTTTAAAGACTTTTCAAACCAAATACCAAGGTATCTGTATTCGTTCACAATTTCTAGTTTAGTAGTTCCCAGATACCAATTAAAATTCAGAGTTTTCTTCCCAAAACATAGATTTTTAGTTTTATACATATTTACTGTCAGGAGTTTAGCCAAGCAATATTTATTGAAGGCAGCTAACTTCCTTTGCGATCCGATTTCTGTTTGGTCAAAGATTACCAAATCCTAGGCGTACAGCAGACAGGACAGATGTTTCCCATGCATTTTCGGGCTAGCACTTCTACTCACTTCTAGAATAGATGGGAGATCAGCCAGGTATATTGCAAATAATATGGGGGCTAACAGACATCCCTGTCTTAGGCCATTCTTAATCAATATTTTAGGAGTCAAGGCTCTGTCTACATCTTTAATGACTTGCTCCCAGTTATGTTTATGTAACTCCTGGATAATTTCAAGAGCCCCTCAGGTTTATTAAGTTTTCTTAGGGACTCCCACAGGCAATTCCTGTCTACTAAGTTGAATGCCGCACGGAAGTCTATGAAGCAGCAGCATAACTTCCCCTGCTTTTCCACAGACTTCCTCGCAACCGCCCACAGTGCGAAGCAGTGATCGATCGTGGAGTGCCCCTTCTTGAAGCCTCCTTGCTCCCCTGGCACGATTGACCACCGCTCCGCCCAGTCATTCAAACTGCCCAAAATTATTTTGGAGAATACCTTTTCCCCGACATCCAGCAAATTAATGAGTCTATAATTTTTGGGCGCTTTTCTATCGTCCTTCTTGTGGATCGGTCTGATTACTGCTCCCCTCCACTGTTCTGGGATCGTGCCTGACTCCAATATTGCCAGAAACATGAAGGAGAAAAATTGCGCCCACCAATCTTGCTGGGATTTTATAATAATTGCTGGCAGGTTATCAGGACCTGCAGCACAGGTTAGATTTAAGCTTCGTATGATTAAATATACCTTTTCTGTTGTAAACAAAGGTTTTAAATCTACTATTGCCTCCATCCAAGGACAAATATCCCCACCTTCTTCTTCAGAGTATGTTTCATATAACTCACGTAGATATTCTTCCCAAGCGGCTTCCTCTGCTACACAGGGCATAGCCCTGTTATCCTGCCCGGATGCTTCCTTTATCAAATTCCAAAACTTACGCAAGTTTTCAGATTCAATAGTTTCCAGCAAGTTAGCCCAGCATTTCTCTTTGAATGCCCTCTTCAGGTTTCTAACTAACATTTTATAATCCTTCCTCATGTCACTTAGATTTTTATGCCTTATTGGATCATATTTTTTCCTCAGAGTTATTTCTACTCTTCTTATTTTTCTTTTCTTATTTAGACACTCCTCATTGAACCAACTTGGCTGTTTACCTTGCTTTGATTGATTAGAAGTGGTATATGAGTTCCTGCTTTTTAGGACTACCTTAAGGCACTGTGCCATTTCTTTTATCTTTTTCTCGAACCACGGCACTTTCTTAGTCTTAGCATCTTCCAAACCCACTTTATGTTGGAATCCTGCCAACTTTTCCATATACGGCTCGGTTAATCTTGTTGTCAGCTGTTTAGGGTACTCCACTTGTTGAAGGAGCACCAGTTCTCTAGAGCTTGGGGGTCCCCATGCCAATGCAAATTGCAAAATATTGTGGTCACTACCGTCACAAGGGGTTATCTGAAACCCCTTGATAAGGTCAAAATTCCACGCTTGCATGAATACGTAATTGATGGACGAAGTTGGGAACCAAACTTAAAGGTCTGCTTTGCCGGACAGTCTGTTTCCCATCTGCCGTTTAGGCAAAACAGAACTTTTTGCCCCAAAAGTTTGCCCAACTTCATGTCTTGTTTGGAGATTATACAATGTGGAAACGATGCTGGGGGTATGTTATTTGATCTCAAGAGATCTTTAAACCATTGATCATTTCTCAAGGGGTTCAATTTATGATTGAAATCCCCCATTAAGAATATTGCATAGTTTCCGAACTTTTCACACAGTATATCCAGGTCATGTTCAAAACATCGCATTTCACTCTCATAGCCTTCATTTGATTCCCATTGCATATAAACATTTACAATTATCATGTGATAATACAACCCTTCCGAGCCCAGCAAGGATACATCACTAACCAGTAACCATTTGCAAGTCGCATTTACAGTTGTGACCCTTTTTGCTATCTTAGTCGAGACAAGCGCCAAAAGGCCCCCATCAGGACGACCAAATCTTTTCCTTCTTGCTGGCTTATGTAGTCTTACAAAACCTTCAAAAACGGGGGTATTGCCGCATAGCCAGGTTTCCTGCAGCCCTACTATTTCAGCATCTTGGGCTAGGGTCTTTATACTTTCTACCTTTAACTCCCCTGCTAGCCCATTTATATTCCAGGATAACAGGTTCAATCTATGCGACACCCCTCCTCCCTAATCAACATCGCTGAGACGGTCATGTTCGAAATCTTGCCCAAATTGGGCACCTGGCCAGCTGTCATTAAGAGACCAGTAACCCCAGGGGTTTCCTGTCCCATGGTTCTCAACTACCATTCTCATGTTTTCTCCTGACCTTCCCTCGCCTAAAATCAGACTTATCTGTCTTCTTCCCAAGCCTGAGTGGTAAGCTAAAAAGGTTCTGTCCTGCTGATTCCTCTTCTCTATTTCCCTGGCTGGTATCAACCTTATACCTTCCTTTATTATCTCATTTTCCGCCCTCATAATTGCTGTTTTTACCAAACTTGAGTACAATAATACCATAGTAAATTCTTTTCCGTCAATATCATTACTAAAGCCTACTTGTTTTAAATACTTTGATCCCAACCCCCTCAGACTAGGACATTTAGCAAAGGAGTATACGAGTTGGGAGTGATTTAGGGGTATAACCTTCCTACCTTTTTTTCCCCCTTTCTCTAACTCCACGGGTTCGAGATATAGCCATGGATTATCCACACCCTTTACAGGAATGGTACCGGATTGCATCTCCTCCATCCCATACCGTTCCCTTCCTCTTTTAACCGAGGTCTCTCCCCTGTCTACTACTTTATTTATGTTCGTTTGCCCCATGAATTGATCACCTTAACTTCTCCTTTGTTTGATGGCGCTAGTTTTGTTTGCTCCTTCCGTACCATTGCTACCTCCCCTACCCTTACACTATTTTTTGGGAACCTCATTGTCCTCCTATTTCTTGCTATAACTCTGTCTTCTGGGGGGCTTACTGCTTCTTCTCTCCCTTTCTTCGCAGTGTTTGGGATTCCCTCCAGCCTTCTTTCCACTGTTTTTGACTTCTTTTTTAAGGGTACTATTCTTCTTTTTGCTCTTATATCGCCTATATCCATATAGGTCCTTCCATTTATTTACCAACATCGGGCGTCTCGATATATAAATCTCCTTGTGATCATTCGACTGCTCACTGTCCCTCTCCTCTGCCTGCAATGGGGGTCCTGAGTCTGGACCGGCCTCAGTATTGTTGGCATCAGCCCCCTAATTCCTTGCAATTCCCCTATAATATTTTGAAATTGGACTTCATGTGTTTTTAAAATATTATTATTTAACATTGCCACTTCCAGCAGCCCTTGCAAGGTTTTTTGCAGCATTACCATTATATCTAGCATTGACGCTGAAGCGGTCGCTGATATATCTATACCCAAAGTGTTACTACACGCTGAATTTTCTGTGAGTCCTGCACCTTGTATTCCATGATGCTCTATGCTCTTTACGGTTGCCGATGTTCTAATCTGATCAGAGTCACTCCTCTGTTCTCTTCTGGAGTTGGTTAAGTTCATCCCTTCACAAGACAGATCAATACCATCTATCAATGAGAAAATCCGAGGTGAAGAGGATAATCTAGGTTCCGGATTTGCCTCAATAGGGCTTTGATTCAGTTAGCTACTGAAGGATACATCCGGGCTGCTTACACAGTTCCCCAGATCTGTTTGTTCATACACTAGTTCTTTATTTAAATCTTTGTTCAAATCCGGGGTTGTCACAGGGGTTTGTCATTTTTTAAAATGCTTCCCTACAAAGTCTTTAATTGATTTGGTAACTTGTGCGCCTCCCTTTAATCCACCTTGTGTGCCTTCGCTTGTGTCTTAATTTCTTTTGGAAGACCTTTTGGCACGGTCCTGGGTGATTCCACACTCCCTCCCTGGAACTCATTTTCAGACGCCGTTTTCTTAAAGGTGTTATCCAGCTCTTTCTGACCTTTTAGGTTTTTAGTCTTTTTTGGTGCCATACTGCAATGTCTTTGGCTTCTTACTTAAATAAATACTTATTTACCTAACCTCTCCGGGCAGCACGTTCTCAGCAGCGCAACACAGCACTGTCTGCCTCTCGCTCACTCTCTTGACCGGGAGTCCAAGTAGTGACAGTTGTTGGATTTTAGAGGGGCACACGCCAGGTACCTTCCTCCCTCTACTTCCCCCTTATTCCCAGCTGGTTATTCTTCATTTGTCTGGGACCGCGGGGGAGGGAGGGGGCACTTAGAGCTCCTTCTCCCCACCCTTCTTTATTCCTGGAATTCTGGGGTTTCTAGGTATACTGGTAGTCCGTCCTACCTGTCCCGCTCTGGCTCTTAGTATCTTTAGTGGGCCTCTTTTGTATGTTCGGGCTCCGCTTTCCCCTCTTCTTCCTCCTGGGGCAAGCTCATCTCGAGCACGCTTAGTATCAAATGGCCCAGGTGCTTACCGACTCTCTCCTGCTGCATGGCACAGTTCTGCCTGGCAGCTCCTAGAGGCTCCGGGAGGGCTCCGGCGTGCTATCACTCTTGTGCTAGCCCCAGCACAACACCACTATAATGCCGCATAGAGCCCTCTCCGGGGTCCGAGGTATTTTCTCAGCAAGCCTCCAGTGAGGCAACGCCTCCTCACACTCCACACTGCTGACCAGTCCTTTCTGAGGCTCCACCGCTACACCGCCACACCTCGCCGCCTCTGGCAGCTGCTGCTGCTCGGTCTCTCGAGGTTTCTCTGGAAATTGTTCCCCCGAGCTCCGAGGCCGCGCCGCCTCAGTCCGCTGCCGCTGCTGCTCAATCTCATCAACAGCTCTCCCAAACGGAAGATGTAACAAACTTAGGAAACTTGGAAGAACAACTAAATCTTGAGCAGAAAGAAATATATGAGCAAGTGAGAGAACGGATTGACCATGGATTACTTCATGAGAAGAAAGAGTGCTCTTGCTCATCATTTGAACCTATCCAAATGTACGTGAGTGGACAAGCTGGAACAGGCAAAAGATTTTTAATTATAGTTATTGCAACTTTTCTACAGAAAACAACTGAGTCGAATTTGTCTTGCGTTGTCACTGCTCCAACTGGATTAGCAGGTCACAATATTAAAGGAATTACTTTACATCGTTTATTAAAGCTACCAGTAGAGCATGAAAACAAATTAGAATACCACAAGCTATCTGGAGAATCTTGTTGTGAAGTTTCAAGAGTCTTGAGGAAAATGAAACTTCTCATTATTGATGAGGTAAGCATGGTACAAAACTTAATGCTTGCCTTTGTGCATTTAAGAATGCAGCAAATTCTTAAAACAGAGTATGACGTATTATTCGGAAAAAAACACGTCATCGTTTTTTGGAGATCTTCTACAACTTACTCCTGTAAAAGGACAACCAGTGTTTAAAACACTGGCGCATGAAGATACCAGAAAGTCTTTGGGGACTTTGGAAATGTAAACATTTGGTCATATTTTGAGTATAAGGAACTTATTACAAATATGCGACAGGCAAATGATGCTGATTATGGAACTATTCTTCAAGATATAAGAATTGGAAAAGTGACTGAACATGGCAAACAAGCTTTACAGAGACGATTACTTCCCAATTTGTTTCCAAATGAAAATATTTTCCCAGAGAAAATATACATGAGAATTGCACAAAACAAATCTGTAATCTGGTTAATGCCAACACTGCATGAATGTTCTATATTAAATGAAGAAATGTTAACGTTGGAAAATTAAGAAATTATAAAATTGGAAGCTATTGATAAAATAGAACATGAAGGAATCACTATTAATATTTTGACTGAAAAGTTGAAGAGGAAATTCGATTCTTTAGAGAAATCGATAAAAAAAACAGCTGGTTTAGAAAAGAATTTATATGCATGTGCAAACTGTAGGGTAATTTTACAACGTAATTTGGAAAGGGGCGACCACTCGGTCCCCCCGAACGTATGGCGGAGTACCACGATCCCCCCGGGAAGCCATCTTGGGCGGGAGGCGAGTCTCGGCTGGTATGCCCGAAGCGGCGTAGCCGGGGCGCGCCTTTTCCCGCCCTAGAGTGGGTTGGCCTAGACACTGACGCGGCTGGCCACGCCCTTGGGGCAGGCAGTGGCGGGTTTACGCCCGCCCTGAAGACGGATAAAAGGAGAAGCAAGATCATAAGGCATCCTCTTGTTCCTGTGCTCTGAAGCTGCACCTCCTCGCTGCACGGGAGCTCGAGACGGAACGAAGAGCCAATTTTGAGCGTTGTAATTGTTCTTGTTTGTTTTTCAGATACTCTGTTGGAGAATGCCGAAGAAGGCGGGAAAGCGCATGACTACTGACCAAATACTGCGCGTTCTCATGAAGGAGGTGACCGACCTAAAGAGGCGAATGGATAAAGACGAGGAAGGGGGGCCGAAACGTCCTTTGGCGGGAGCAGCCCCGGGAGGGAAAATCAAGAGGCCCAGGAGGGGAGCAGCTGGGGGAGACAACCCGGGTCCCAGTACCCCGCTCGAGGCACCCACTCCCGTGCCGGAGGAAGGGAATCCGATTCCCGTTGTGGTCACCCCCGTGTCCGGGGAAGATATGCCGCCCGAGCTGGCAGCACAATTAGCAGCGTGGTTGGGAAAAGGTAGCGAGGGCGCCACGGCTGTCGACGCACAGGAGCTGATGAAGCAACTGCGTGAGTCACGGGAAGCAGCGAAGGTGTCCACGCCGGCTGCCGCAGTAGAGAAGCCACAGGGGACGGGTTCAGTAGCAGAGGCAACGTCCGGTTCAGGTAAGCGGCCATTGCCGATTGCGAGGGATGAGTCAGCACCCTCTCGTAGGGAAAAGTTGGGTCAGCATGTTCCTTTGGCTATTAAAGAGAAGATATGGGCAGGGGAGTACGTAAACATCTTCTCGTTGCTTACTGATCACTATGAGATGGAGCATGTTAAGGGCCAGAAGGATCTCATGCATCCGAGTGTTTGGCGCGCAAAAATGGCCGCCTTTAAGGTAAATGAAAACATTGGCAATTGGGGCCAAGCGTGGGGGGTTTTTACATCGATCTTGGGGGAACGAAGGCCCGATCTGTTACCCGAATTGCCGATTTATCAGTCACGAATCATGGGGTACTCGGTATCACACGAGGGTAATCATTGGTTCTGCTATGATAACCTGTTTAGAAAGGCTAAAGAACATGATAAAAACTTAACGTGGGATTGTTATGATTCTGTGTCATGGTCCAAAATGAAGGATACTGGTATGTTAAAATTGCCATTAGTAGGGAGTAACGTTGGCGAATCCTCCCGCCAGTATGCGGGGACGCCCTTTCGGTCAGGTGCGGGTACCGACAATTACTCGAGGCCTGCCGGCAATACAGGAAAAAGGGGGGTTTGTTGTAACTTCAACAGGGGTAAATGTACTAGGCCCCAGGGATCGTGCAAATTTAGACACGAATGTAGTGGGTGTGGGCAATCATCCCATCCTGAGTCCACGTGCAGAGCCAAAACGGGTGATAACGGGGGTAGAGGAGGCGCCAAACAGGTCTAACATAGTCCGAGGGGCGCCTTTACCTACCCCGATTGATACCTTGGCAATGATTCCTTGGCTCAGTGAATACCCGGATCGTACTTCTGCTGGGGTGTTGCGGAACGGGTTTTCTTATGGTTTCCGCATCCCAGTGGGGGACTTTCAAGGTGCAGCGAAATGTAAAAATCAGCTATCGGTCTTCCAGCATACGACCGTGGTACAGGATAAGATCAGGAAGGAGGTTACTCGAGGTCGAGTCGCCGGTCCGTTTAGTGTACCACCGGTTCCTAACTTTGTTTGTTCCCCTTTAGGTGTGGTCCCAAAGAAGGACCCGGGTGAGATTCGGCTGATACATAATTTGTCAGCCCCACGTGGTCTTTCCGTAAACGAAGCGATAGACCCGGAAGTGTGTTCGGTGCGGTACGCATCCTTCGATGAGGCCGTAGCCATTTTGAATCGCCTGAGGCCAGGGGCGCTGATGGCAAAATCTGATATCGAGTCAGCGTTCCGGTTGCTCCCGGTACATCCAGACGATCAGCGTCTCCTAGGTTTCATGTTTCAGGGTCATTATTACATGGATAGGTGTATGCCGATGGGGTGCTCTATATCTTGTGCCTATTTCGAAAAATTCAGTAGTTTTCTACAATGGGTCTTCACAAGGAAGACGGGTTTCCAAAGTGTGATGCATTACCTTGATGATTTTTTGTTCCTGGGGGCAGCCGGGGATCCGGAATGTGGGCAGGCTTTGGCGCAATTTTGTGTCTTGATGAATCAGTTTGGCGTGCCATTGGCACCAGGTAAGACGGTGGGGCCTTCCACTTGCTTCGAGTTTCTGGGGATCGAGTTAGACTCCGGAGAAGGTTGTTTTCGTTTACCAGCTGACAAAGTGTCAAAATTCAGGACATCCCTGCAAATGTGTATAAGTGGACCTAAGGTTAAGCTGCATCAATTACAGCAGTTAGTTGGCCAGTTGAATTTTGCCCTGAGGGTTATACCAATGGCCCGCCCCTTTTCCCGTTCGATTGCTCAAGCCATGGTCGGCCTGAAGGAGGGCCATCATCGCACGAGGCTCTCGGCAGAGGTCCGCCAGGAAATGCGCATTTGGTTGGCATTTCTGGCGGATTTCAATGGTCGAGTCGTCTGGAACAAACCGGCCGTGTCCTCTGAGGAGCTGGGGCTGTGGACAGATTCGGCAGGGAGCATAGGTTTCGGTGCCATCTTCGGCACAAGATGGTCTGCACAAAAGTGGCCGACATGGTGGCATGACAGTGGACTGACAAGTAACATTGCTTTCCTGGAACTTTTCCCCATTTTAGTGGCCCTGAGAACTTGGCCCGAAGGGTTCAAAGATCACTCTGTGGTATTTTGGTCTGACAATATGACCGTGGTCGAGTGTATCAATAGTCAGGCAGCACGATGCAAATGGATTTTGAGACTGCTCAAGGAAATTGTTTTACTGTGTATGCAATTGAATGTGCTATTCAGAGCAAGACATGTCCCAGGGGTAATGAACCAGGCGGCTGATGCACTGTCTCGTTTTCGTATGCAGGCTTTCTGGGGTTTTCTTCCCACAGCGGACCCGGAGCCGGCACCCTTTCCCGAAGCTCTCTGGTCTCTCGGTGCCCCGAACTTCGTAACCTCGTGGGAGAGAGTTTAGCACCCAGGACGAGGAAGGCATATGAAGGGGCGTTCCGGTCCTATTTAGCCTTTTTGGGGACTGATAGAGAGGAGCTTTGGGGCCAGGAGGAGTGGGTGGTAAATTTTCTGATGTCCTTACATCTGGTCGGGAAATCGGTGGCCACGTCTCAGAGGCATCGGGCTGCCATTTCCTTTGTTGCTAGGGCTCATGGGATCCATGACCCGACAGCGTCTTTCGTTGTACAGAAAGCGCTACGAGGGTGGCAACGCCTTGAGGGTCGCAGAGTAGACGAGAGGCGCCCGATAGGTTTGGATAGGCTGGCCCAGTTATTATCCAGACTCCCTGCTACGTGTTCATCTCAGTTTGAGACAGTTTTATTCCGAGCCGCTTTTACGCTGGCATTCCATGGGGCTATGCGGGTAAGCGAATTAGTGGCGAGGAACAAGCAGGAAGTGACAGGAGGATTGTGCCAGGAGCACGTCCAGATCAGAGGGGAGACAATGACGGTCTCATTTGTCAGGTCCAAGACCGATCAAAGTGGGATGGGCGACTGCGTAATCATACGCAGGATTCCCGGGTCCTCCATGTGCCCGGTAAAGTGTCTAGAAGAGTATTTAGCACGAAGGGTGGCATCATGGGGGGGGACCTTGTTGAGACACGCTGACGCTACCCCACTGACAAAGTTTCAGTTTCAGCGGGTGCTTGCGATGTCGATTGCCGCTGCGGGCTTGAACCCGGGCGAGTTTGGGACCCATTCCTTTCGGATAGGGGCTGCTACAGAAGCTACAGCCAGGGGTCTGAATGTTGAACAAGTTAAACGGGTGGGGCGTTGGTCCTCCAATTGTTATAAAAGGTATGTGCGGTTGCACATGTTGTGAAGCTGTAACAATGTACTCACGCTTCTTGTTTTTGTTTGGTTTTCAGTTGCGCAAGCCTACAAGGCGGGGCGAACTTTGCAGTCGACCCAACACCGGGCCAGCGGTCAGACATCACCGGCTTTGAAAAAGGAGGTGTGGGTCGTGGGCCACTCATACGTGAGACGTGCCGCAGACGTATTCAGGGCAGGTGATATGATTCACGTAGCTGGGGAATACGGGTACAGTGTGTCTTTCTACGGAAGAGGCGGTCTCTGTATTGACCAGTTTCAATCATTTTTTGAGGGTTTGCTAGGGCGGACGAGGTCACCGCCGTCTGTAGTCATAGTACATCTTGGGGGTAATGATTTGGTCACCACTGGTAGACGACTTCTTCTTGAGGCGATGCTTTCCACTGTAAGTTGGTTAGCGAGGAGAGTTCCAGGGTGCACAATTGCGTGGTCCCATATGATCCCACGAAAAGTGTGGCGGGGGGCTATTTCGGTTCCTGCTTTAAATCATTCTGTTAGAAAGCTTAATAACAAAGTGAGTAGGTTGTTCCGTTCCAAGACACTGCATTCTATTTCGCATGGGTGTATTAATGATGACAGTATGTATTTGGGGGATGGAGTGCATTTGTCTCGGGTGGGGAATGAATTACTCATAGGAGACTTCTTAGCATGGCTAACAACGTTACACCATGACCTTTAGGTAGGAGTGTTGTGGGGGGTCCGGATAGCCGGTCAACTATCCGGCCTGTGGCGGTAAGGTCATGATCGGTGAGCACTAATTGGAAGATCCCTATGAGTGGGCGTCACCCAGCACGGATGGGAGCGCTCGGGGGAGGTGGCCATTGGCCCCTCAACGGGGAGGCGGTCCCTTCTAAGGATGGGTCGCCGAAAGAAAAGGAAAGGCGGTCAAGGCCCCTTCCTGGGTAGGAGGGGTTACAGCCCCCTCCTGGGGAATTTCCCGGGGCCAGGACGTCTGCGACGGCAGATGTGGTAAGTTGTGTGGGGTTTGGGGGGGGTCTACGCTACCTTCTAGATACCTCACACGAGTCCTCGTACGACCTCTAAGTGGCGTCGAGTTTTATTGGGGCCCCCGTCAAGTCAAGGGAAATTGGTAATTGCACTTGAGGTACGCCTCTGGGCCGCCCCTCACAAGTGAGGGCGATATTTCTGGGTTAGGGATCTTGACACCGGTTACGACCTTGCCGTTGGCCCTTAAACGTTAGGATGTACAATTTCAGAATTTCAAGTAAATGTTTTGTAGGATGTTAGTTCGGCTAGGAGAACCTTTGTATTAGAGAATCTGTTAAGGTTAGCCAAACATCGCAATGTGGTAATGAAATTGTACATAATATGAAACTGTTTATTTAATGTTTTAATTTTGTTTCATATTTTAATAAATACGGCCGGGGGGGGTTACTCCCTCCCGTCTTCCAAAAACTTCAGAACTGTTTCCGGTTTCCCATCCTTGGGGATTGTGTTGAGAGGGGGTGGCGGGTATCTCAGCCATATGGAAAGGGGCGACCACTCGGTCCCCCCGAACGCATGGCGGAGTACCACGATCCCCCGGGGAAGCCATCTTGGGCGGGAGGCGAGTCTCGGCTGGTATGCCCGAAGCGGCGTAGCCGGGGCGCGCCTTTTCCCGCCCTAGAGTGGGTTGGCCTAGACACTGACGCGGCTGGCCACGCCCTTGGGGCAGGCAGGGGCGGGTTTACGCCCGCCCTGAAGACGGATAAAAGGAGAAGCAAGATCATAAGGCATCCTCTTGTTCCTGTGCTCTGAAGCTGCACCTCCTCGCTGCACGTGAGCTCGAGACGGAACGAAGAGCCAATTTTGACCCACCCACCAGCCCCTGAGGACAGCAAGTGGTTTTTGAATAAAGTTGATGGATAACTCTGATTTTCGTTTACAGGTTGTGGTATTATCGTGATGCTTTTGAGTATGTAATAAAGAATGGTCGATTTGTGTTACGTTTCGCAAATAAAGAAATTCTGCTTTAGTGTTCATTGGTAAGCATGCTTTTAATAAAATTGTAGTTGCTACTGTCTTTTTAGTTTAGTCATTTAGTTAGCATTGTCGTATTTATTTTGGTCGGGCGGTAAGGTCATGATCGGTGAGCACTAATTGGAAGATCCCTATGAGTGGGCGTCACCCAGCACGGATGGGAGCGCTCGGGGGAGGTGGCCATTGGCCCCTCAACGGGGAGGCGGTCCCTTCTAAGGATGGGTCGCCGAAAGAAAAGGAAAGGCGGTCAAGGCCCCTTCCTGGGTAGGAGGGGTTACAGCCCCCTCCTGGGGAATTTCCCGGGGCCAGGACGTCTGCGACGGCAGATGTGGTAAGTTGTGTGGGTCTACGCTACCTTCTAGATACCTCACACGAGTCCTCGTACGACCTCTAAGTGGCGTCGAGTTTTATTGGGGCCCCCGTCAAGTCAAGGGAAATTGGTAATTGCACTTGAGGTACGCCTCTGGGCCGCCCCTCACAAGTGAGGGCGATATTTCTGGGTTAGGGATCTTGACACCGGTTACGACCTTGCCGTTGGCCCTTAAACGTTAGGATGTACAATTTCAGA
The DNA here is from genome assembly GCF_964263255.1 of Lissotriton vulgaris. NCBI lineage: Eukaryota > Metazoa > Chordata > Amphibia > Caudata > Salamandridae > Lissotriton > Lissotriton vulgaris. The sequence goes on along the minus strand of NC_141696.1, from coordinate 453,344,094 downwards.
ATTTCAAGTAAATGTTTTGTAGGATGTTAGTTCGGCTAGGAGAACCTTTGTATTAGAGAATCTGTTAAGGTTAGCCAAACATCGCAATGTGGTAATGAAATTGTACATAATATGAAACTGTTTATTTAATGTTTTAATTTTGTTTCATATTTTAATAAATACGGCCGGGGGGGTTACTCCCTCCCGTCTTCCAAAAACTTCAGAACTGTTTCCGGTTTCCCATCCTTGGGGATTGTGTTGAGAGGGGGTGGCGGGTATCTCAGCCATATGAATGTGGACAAAGGTTTAGTAAATGGAGCAATGGGCAAAATTATTAATTTTGTTAATTACTTAAATAGAGATGGTATAGAATTTTTGAAAATCAAATTTGATGAAACTGAAGAAGTACAACAGTTTAGTCGTTGTTCTTCTCGGTTTTTGCCTGTAAAAAATTTGTATGTTCGCAGAAAACAATTTCCTATTTGTTTGGTGTATGCGGTGACCATTCATAAATCTGAAGGTTTAAGTGTAGATAGTGTTATAGTGAATATTGGAAGTACTGTGTTCAAAGAGGGTATGACAATGTTGCTTTGTCTTGAGTAAGAACTTTATCTGGATTGTACTTGATTGATTTGATGAGACAAAGATCAGTGCAGATGCAAGTTGTGTGAAAGAGTATAATAGGTTAAGAAGAGATTATGCACCCAATATAGGTCAATATTCAATATTTGAAAAGCGTGTGGTAGGTAGTAAAAGAAGATTTGAGAATATCTGTAGTGAAGCTGTAGAGAAAGAAAAAAAAACAAGTTGAAGTTGTAATTGGAGGCAAAAAGAAAAAGGACAGTGTTGAAGAGAATGTTGGTTATCAGTTTGAAAATAGTCTGGGGTCAACTGCTATGCTAATGTAGTTGTTAATGTTGTTTTTTTTCTTGAAAGTTTGCCACAACAAATTGTTAAAAATCGGAAAGAAAGATTCTGTTTGTTGTATTCTGTTTATGAGAAATGTAATAGTGACAAAAGTAAAATACAAAGTGTTTCTGATATTCGAAATGTTTTGGACATATGTTCTGGTTCTACTTAATTTACGCAGAATACTCAGCAAGATTGACAGGAATTTGTAATGTATATGCTTGTTGTATTAGAAGATGAAGGTATAGATATTGAAAATCTTTTTGGCCTTTCTTATAAATGAGAACATAACTGTGAAAATTGTTTGTTTACATGTAGCAGTAATATTGACAGTGAAATATTCATATATTTGACTTTACCTGACTGTGAATCAGTGTCTTTTGACAATCTAATTAGAGGAGCAAGTTACAATATGGAGTGTAGACAATGTAAATCAGAAATGTCATCAACATTATTTATAAAATGATATGGACAGTATGTAATTGTAATGCTGTAACATTGTAGAGCTGATGGAAGAAAATTGGAAATATTAATTAAAATGTTTGTAGTTGGTCAAGTTTCAATATCAGGACGAACGTTTGTAGCTGTTGCAATTATTTTTCATGATGGACCTTCTACAACATCTGGACATTACAGTGTTTATTTAAAGTGTCTGAAAGGATGTATACATTGTAATGATAGTCAATTGGTTTTTAAACAATGTTTGCCTAAATAATTACCAAATTCTTACCTAATATTTTTAAAGCCAACATTTTAGGAACAAAATTTGGCCTTTCAGGATTACTGCTGTTAAGGTAGTTTAGTCTGGTGTTGTAGAGTATTTTGTAAGTGAGGGCGAGGAGCTTGAACGTGATCCTCTTGTTGATATTGAGGCAGTGTAGGTGTATCAGGTGGTGGGTGATATTGCTGCAGCAGGGGACATTGATGATCACTCAGGTGGAGGTCTTTTGGATTTGTTGTAGTTGTTGTAGGTTTTTGGCTGGAATTCCTGTGTAGAGTGTTTTGCCACAGTGTAGTCTGCTGCTGATGAGGGCCTGTGTCACTGTTCTTCTTCTTTTGGTTAGGATTCACTTGTAAATGTTGCGGAGCATGTGTGTTATAGCAGTACGAGGAGACGGTGTAGACTTGCTTACATATGGAGAGGGAGAAGTTGAGGATGAATCCTAGGTTGTGGACATGGTCGGTAGGTGTTGGTACTGTTCAAAGTGTAGTCAGCTAGCAGGAGTCATCCGAGGCTGAGGGGGTGGGTCTGAGGATGAGTACGATCATCTTGTGCGAGTTCATGTTTAGAGAGCTGCCCTTTATGTAGTTGGTGACGTCCTTCATTGTGTCGTGGAGGTTGCTTTTGGTGGTATGCGGCTTCTTGGTGAGGAGAGGATGAGCTGGGTGTTGTTGGCGTAAGAGATGTTGTTGAGGTTGTGATGGTGGGCTACTTGTGTGAGGATGGCCATGTAGATGTTGAATAGCGTCGGGCTGAGGGATGAGCACTGGGAGACAGAGCAAATGATGTCAGTGGTTTTGGATCAGAAGGCTGGGAGGCAGACGCTTAGGATTACTATTGAACAATTTCCAAACTAAGAATTTGAGACATACTATTTGGCTGTGCGGAAAAGTATGTGAAACCATTAAGGACTTTTTGTTGTATATTTTGTCAGCATATAACATTATTTACAGTGTACGAAAATTACTCATAATGTTTTGTTATTTTATGATTGTTTGAGATGTGTCATATTTACGTAACAAATTGCTCTTAGAAAAAAACATTTAAGATATGTTTTATTTCTATTTTTTAGATTGTTATTGAGAATGTTGAATGCTTTTTTTTAAGATAATCTTATTTTTTTTGTCAAATGGTTTTTTATTAGCATTTAGATATTTCAACAATACGTGGGATACGTCAGCATAGTCCAGGTAGGCCTTCAGCACTGCCTAGTTGCCACTACACTGTTAGTGCAGCATGTCAAGGAGGCTCTACAGTGGTTACTCAGTAATAATATGCAGTTGGATCTTAGGCGCTCAGGCATGTCCGCGATGTATAAAAATCAGTGTGTCCCACTTCCGCGTGCAGAGACAAGTTTTTTATGTGTAACTCAATTGCAATCAAAACATGTGCAAGTAAACAAAAACATCAGGTGCAGCACTGTCACCAGGATACAGTATAAATCATCCCCCCATTCCTATCCCTGAGGCCCGCCCTCCCCCTTTTGCTTAGGGCTGTCCCCTTTGCACTCCCCCCGCCTCCCCTCACCCCCCTTAACATGCATGCGCTTCCGTTCCTATTGCATCCTTGTCGCAATTGTAGGCTTGCGTGTCGGTGGTGTCGATCGCTGCGCACCCCCTCCCTCCGCCCGTTGCACCAGCCTGGTCTCCTTCCGCCCTCTTAAATGCAGTGGCCCCACCCCTTGTAGAGCGAGAAGCATGCGTTCCCACTTCTCCGCCATAGGTTCCCTGCAGAGCCCCACTGTTTCCTCTCTCTGGATGGCAGTCCATTCTGCTCAGGCTCACGACAGAAGGGACAAGACCCAGGCCCGTACGCTGGGCGGGTCACTTGCCTTCCATTTCCTTGTAATGAGTCACACCGCCATCACCATCCCCAAATCCAGGAAGTGGGACGACGCCTTATCTGTAGGCAACCCCTTGAAGTAGTGCAAGAGGATTTCGGGCCAGTTACAAGGGACTGATCGGCCAGTGCATTGTTTGAGCAGGGTACAGATGTCTCTCCAGTAGATACCGATCCCCGGGCTGTGCCACAGAAGCATTGAGCTCACCGCATCGGGGGCAAGACAATTCCGCCCTGTGAAAGTACTTATTTATTAAGTCAGGAGTGAGATAGGCCCTATGTACTATGTAGACTTGGATTTGGCAGAAGCGCATATTCCTGGGGATGCGCACTGGGCTTTTCAGTATTTTCTCCCATTCCTTATCCGCCAACGGGCGTCCCAGGTAACGCTCCCATTTTCCCCTGAGTGGAGTCAGGTCTAGTTCCGTGTTTATCCTTAGGGATGCAGCAAACCACTTAATCAGGTGCCTGCCCATGACATGTAGGTATTGCACTGTTAAGTGCTGCGGAGGCTCTTCTGTGATGTCGCCCCATCCAGCCGTCATGCGGGCCATAAAGGATAGATGCATTAGGAACTCCCCCAGGGGGAAGCCCTACTTCTGAGACCAACGTCTCAAAGGGAAGAAGGACCCCATCTTGATATAAGTCGCCCAGCGTCTGGACATCCACCTCCTGCCACTGCTCCAGCATGTGGAGCGTGAGGACACCCTCTCCCCCCGGTGAGCCCTCCAACGGCACCGCAGGTGCATAGGGAAGCACCTTCTTCATGAGGCGCAGCGCTCTGCGGTAGCATTTGTACGCCACCGCTAATAGTATTGGAGGGGGACGTTCCGGTGCAGCTAATGGGTGGAATAACTTGGTGATCCGCTCTAGGGTGTAGGGCAGCTCAGCCGTGGCAGTGTCTTCTCTCCCCCTGTTCGCCAGCCAGCGGGCAATCCATTGGATCTGCGCTGCCAGGTAATAGTGCTCGAAGCAGGGCGTGGCCAATCCGCCTTTGTCCGTGGGCAAAAACAGTTTCCCAAGAGCCAGACGGTGTCTGGATGCGCCCCAGCTAAAGTCACGCAGGATTCTGTTAAGTTTGGAGAAGGACGCAGGCACGAACAAGGGCAGATTCGCAAAATAATAGAGAAGGCGAGACAGCATCACCATTTTAGCCAGGGCCACTCTACCAGTGGGTGTCAGGGGAAGAGTGGACCTAAAGCCTATCTGGGCCCTGAGAGCTGTCACCGCTCTTCCCAAGTTCCCATCCAGCAGGTCCACCAGCCGGCGGTAGATCTGGATCCCCAGGTATTTAAACGTGTCCGCCCGCCATTGGACTCGCGTGCCATGGAGACTATACCCCGGGTCTGCTACCTCACTGTTAAAGGTGTAAAGGCAGGACTTGCCTGCATTAACACAGAGCCCCGAAAGGTCGGCAAAATGGCTCAGAAACGGGGCCAGCTGCTCCGGTATGTGGCTTAGATCCCTGACAAAGACCAATAGGTCATTGGCGTACAAAGACACTTGGTGAGTGCCGTCACCCAAAGGGATACCGTCTGCCAGGAGCTGTCTCATGGCCGTGGCTAGGGGCTCCATGGCCAGCACAAAGAACAGCGGTGACAGCGGGCATCCCTGCCGAGTGCCCCTGCCTACCGCCACTTCTTCCGATACATACAGCCCCAGTCGGACCCGAACCACAGGGTTCCCATACAGCAGTCCCACCATTTGTAGGAAACCTCCGTCCAGGCCGTACGCCTCCAACACTGGCAGTAAGTAGCTCCACTCAAGGCAGTCGAAGGCCTTTTCTAGGTCCAGGACCAGGCACCCCACCCTGGGCCAGACCGCCGCCGCCTCCGTCGCCACTCGGAAGTACCTTGGGATGTTCAGAGACGTAGACCTCACCGGCACAAAGCCATTTTGGTCCGGATGCACTAAATGTGGGACCACCGGCGCCAGTCAATCGGTGTTGAGCATCGCCAATGGGCGGTAGGAGCTCAGGGACATGAGGTCTCTGTCAGGCTTAGGAAAGGACACCAAGAACGCTTCCCACATGGATGGTGGGAGATGGCCCGCATCTATCGAGGCCTAAACTATCCGAAGGAGCTGAGGTGCGAGGATGTCCCTATTTGCTTTGTAATACTCAGCCGGCAGGCCGGCAGTTACCGGGGATTTTCCGGTCGCCAATGCCCCGATCGCATCTCCCACCTCCTCCAGCGTGACCGGAGCATCCAACACCGCCCTCTGGTCCGGTGTGGCAGTAGGTAGTGCTACTGCCTCCACAAAGTCAGCCACCTCTGGCGCATGACCAGCACCTCGAGCCCTATAGAGGTCCCAGTAGAGATCAGTAAATGCCCTATGGATCTCAGGCTGTGTGTAAACCACCATCCCATTTCTTAAGCGAATGGCGCCTAGCAGGGTATTACGCTCTGTTGTCCATACCAGACAAGCCAACAAACGGCCAGCCCTATCTGCCTTGGTGTGCATGTTGGCGGTGTGCGCTGCATAGTTGTGGCATCTCAGCCTCTCAATTAGGACTTTGTGCTCTCCGCGAAGTTCCCCAAGTTTTGCCACATGCCTGCCCGCTTCTTCCCCCTCCCTTTCATACTGCAGAAGCTCTGACTCTATGCAGGCCAGGGACACGTCACCTGTGCGCGGATGTTCCAGATGGCCCCTATACAGTGTCCCCGAATAGTTACCTTGTGAGCGCCCCATTCCACCATATGGTCACTTAATGAACCCACATTGTCCTCAAAGTAGGATAAAATGGCAGTGCACAGTGAAGACCTAAACTCTGCGTCTTGTAACGCAGCCGGCTGCAGCCACTAGGTAGGCACCGGGGGCCTGTCCACCACCCAGCTCATCTGTAGCCATAGGGGGTTATGGTCTGAGTGCGTCCTGCCCAGGTATTCTGACTTCGACAGAAGCGGGAGCAGGGACTGGGAGCCTATTATTCAATCCAATCTGACGTTGAGATCGTGCACCGCCGAGTAATATGAGTATGCTTTGTTCTCAGGGTGCTGCGTGCGGCAAAGGTTGTGTATGTCCCAGTGTATTAGCCAGTCCCCAAGTGCCTGCGCCGCCGATGTCGCCGCCGCCGCTTGGAGGGGTGGGTAGGAGCGGTCCAACTGTGTATCCAATACCATATTGTAGTCTCCGCTCAGCAGCCAGGGGAGGCCTGCATAGCATTGAAGGATGGGATTTAAGGACGCCAGGAAGGCAGGCTGCTCAGTGTTAGGGGCATAAATGGAACCCAACAGTACCTCTTGCCCATTGAGCCTCCCCCTCGCAAATGAGTACATCCCTTCTGGATCTACTTGCGTGTCTGCGCACACAAAGGGAACTCCTGCCCTCACCCATATCAAAGTACAGCGTGCGTGCGCTGAATAGGTCGTGCCATGTATCTGTCCCTTCCCCTCGAAGCTGCTCCAGTTCCACTTGGGACATGTGGGTCTCTTGGAGGAGCACGATCCCCAACTCATGGCGCTGCATATACGCAAAGACTGAGTACCAACGCAATGGGATGTGCATACCTCGGATGTTCGAGGTCATGATGTTGGTGCACTCCATATGGTCTGCTGTATCGTAACCACCCGGGGGCTAGGGGGTGTGTCATGTGGGGCCAGGGGAAAGGCTCTTGGATGGAGTTCCCTAAGTGCCGCTCCTGAAACATGCGAACCAGTAGTAACAATGTAACTTTATGGGCGTCCAAACTGGATAACGTGACTATCTTTCAATGTGTTGTGACCGCTATTGAGATGCGTGCGGGAAAAGACGCAGTCAGTTGTGCCATCAGGTTGCTCCCTCACCTAGGGGCCCATAGCTCTGCAGAGACGTGGTTGGTAAGACGCAGCCAATGAAGGGGACCGGGCCGATGCGTGCTACCCATGGAGACCATCCTGCGCGGTAGCTGCTAGACCCATGCCCCAGTGTAAGGCGCGATTGTGTACTTCTTCTGCGCTAGCGGCTTTTATTGTTAGGTGTGTACAAGCTCGGGACTCTAATTGCAGTGGTTAGATAGATTAGCATGTTACAGTGAACAAGTAAAGGATATAATGGATCTTGTAGGTAACATAGATAATACTGCAGTCCATTTCAGGTCCGCCATCCATCACACTATGAAGTCCGCTGTCTGGGGTGTCACCACAGGCAGTGCAGCATCCTCTGACAGTACGGTGGGCGGTGAGGATAATCCGCTAGCAACGGTCCCGCTCTGCTGTCCGTAATCCTGGCTGCCATGCACATTCAATATATACCAAAGGTACCAGAGGGTCTAAGGTAAGTGTGCCCACAAACAAGAAACCAAACCAGGACTCACCCTAACAACCAAGTAGCGACACAGAGAGCTCTCCGTGGATGAGGACAAGTACCCATCAGTCACCATTCGGATCCGCCCTTCATCATTTGGGAATTTTATCCGTACCACCCGTCAGAGGTTTGTCAGTACTCTCTTAGGAAGTCAACCCGGTGGTAAGGGGTAGCCTCACTAAAATAAGAGGATGACAGTGTGGTGTACCACTTGATGTAAGTAAGTGGTAAACAAGATGGGACTGGGGTGTGTAGTGCAAAAGAAGTGAAGGAACAAAAAAACAAAAAAAACAAATGGAGTGGATTTAAAATTGGTTAGGGCTAAGCACCCAACAATGACTTTATTACCATTGTGCTTACCATACCAATGTTAAAAACAATATGCCTGCACTGACCAATAATGTGGGCAGCCTCAGGGCAGTGTGGTCGACTAGTTTCAGCAATATGGCGACTTATTATAGTCAATTGCTTTCTTCAGGACCAGAAAAAGATAAAAAGCTACTACACCATGTGAAAGAAAGTAAACAGGTGAAAGAAAGTGACACCCTGATGAACACACAGCAAGTGCAGACAGTCACCTGGATGTTCTGGGTGTCCTTACAGTCTGTACACACTATAGGAAGTGGATGAGAGAAAAGGTTTACAAGTAGTGGAGGGCCACAAAGTCTCACTATAAATATATGCTTTAGACTGAAAAACAACTATATGTTATTAAAAAGCACTACCTTAGCGCCAACTTAGTGCAAAAACTTTTGGAAAAATTTTTTAAAAGCCAAAGGTTGATAAACTCTTACCTAGACATGTAAGGTAAGATGGCCTCACCCCACCTGGCAGTGGCTCAGGGGAAGAATGAAGCACATTCACCACTCCTAGTGTTGCGACCGCCTCCAGTGCCTCTTGTCTCTCCTGCCGCAACTTCTCCGGGATGGGCGCAGCCTGTCCCAGACCCGCTCCCCCCTGTCTCCTCTCTTCCTCCTCCATTTACTGAAGCGCTGTTCTCGCCATCCGCCACCCTCAATGTCCGTCGGCTGCATCCCCAACCAGCGCCCAGTCTCCTCAAGCCAGTCCCAAACTTCTGAGGGGGCATCAAAGAAGCGAGTGCCCTCCTTGGTGACCACACGCAGTCAAGAGCAGAACAGCAATGAGTAAGGCAGTTCCAGGTCCCACAGCTGTTTCTTCACTGCCATATAGGAGCCACGCCGTCCCTGCACTGTTGCTGTGTAGTCCAGGAAAAACAGCACACAACTGTTGCCCACCTGGAGGTCGCCCATCTTCCGAGTTTCCCTGAGTACCGTATCCCGATCTCTATAGTTAAGGAGCTTAAAGAGAAACAGGCGAGGTCGAGCCCCAGGCCTCTGGGGTTGCACAGGCAACCTGTGCGCTCTTTCCACCACGAAATGGGGGGACAGCACCCCATCCGTCAGGAGTGCCCGCAGCCAGGTCTCAGTGTACCACTCGGGGTCTCTCCTCTCTTCCCCTTCCGGCAGGCCTACTACTCGGACATTGCTGCGCCGAGAGCGTCCTTCCGCATCCTCCACGCGGTCCTCCAGCGCATGGACTCGATCCACCAGGTCTTGCAGGACGGAGGCGTGACTGCGCACTACAGGCTGCAGCTCCTGGACTGTTTGACCTTGCTCTGCGATGGACTCCGCCAGCTTACGATGGTCCGCATGTAGCAGCTTGAAATCGGATGTAACTTTATCGATTCGCACTTCTAAAGATGTCTTTGTTTGCTCTAGGGTCCTCCCAATACGTTCTACCGCTGCTAAAGCAGTGTCCATCTTGGCCACTAGCGTGTCTGTGGGTTCCGTGACCCCCCGTCCCTGCCTCTGCGAGGGGTCTGGGCCACTCGCGTCCTGTTGCTTCGTGTGTGTTCTGTCCCGAAGCTTGCCCATTACAAGCTGCTGTGCAGTGGGCATCAGCTCAGCCAACCGCCGGTCTAGATGAGGCACCAGGGAGTACGATGAGGCTCCCCCTCCTGTGAGGTAAGCAGTCGACGTTCTGCACCATCTAGGAGGACCCCAGCCGAGTTATGCCCCAGAGGCCCAGACGTTCAAGGACTGTTTACTGCTTAGACCTGCTCCCAGGCTCCTGCCTGATCCCTCTCCCGCCAATGCCAGTGAGTGTAGTCGGTGACCTTCCCCCAAGTGTTCACTGACCAGGTTCAAAATCCGTTTACGGCTGCGGGGGAGTCAGTCTGCTCAGTCAGATAGTGTTACGCGCTAAGCAGGCGTGGATTCAGCTAGGGCAGACCTCCGCCATCTGACTTCTCTGCCCAGACACTGAGGGCTATCCTCAATCCAGACTGGCTCCGGTTCTGCTGTGCGCGCCCTCTCCACTAGAGGGCACGTGGGCTCAGGCAGCGGCACCCCCCAAGCTGCACACCCGCTCCAGCACCGCTCAGGAGGACCAACTGATGCGGTCCAGGGGACAGGGCCCCATCTCGTGGGAGGAAGCAAAATGGCGTCCGGGGCGAGATGGCGCCCGGGGGGACACAGTCCGCAGCCTGCTTGAAGGACTGGGTTCTTTAAGACCCAGCGGTGCCAGGGCACAACACCTGAAACCTTCGTGGGTAACCTGCTCTGGCGTACGAATCACAGAGACATGGGACACTTCCTTAGGCGTCAAAGATTCAAGGTTTATTTGCTGCAGGGAACACAGAAGTCACGACAAGTACACAACGTGCAACTTGGGGAGACTGCTTCAAATTGGTTCTGTGGATCGCTCCTTTTATACAGTTTTTACCCATAGGATAACATGGCACACAAAAGTTTACAACCCGGTTCCCACCATTATCCCCCAGAGGGGTCGCTTTGGTCACTTTGAAACACATGAGGTCCGGAACATAAGTGCGGAAACATTTGGCGGTTCCCAACTGTAAAAACCCATCTTCCCACCATTAGCAAATTCCAATCAGCAGTAAAACAGATCGAAATAGGAACAAGGACAGGTGTAGAGGAAGACGGAGACAGTGGGGAGATCGGAAAGGGTGTAAAAGGGGAGGTATCGGGAAACACGAGATACAGGCATCAAAGAGACGTGCCTAATGAGATGCACGGCTGAGACAATAAGTCCGTGCGGCAAGATGAGCCTCGAGCGGCGCCATCTGCCTTACAGTAGCATCCCCCTCGTCATAAAGACACTCACAAAGAACATGTGTCTTCCGCAAATATCTTGGGAGTCCCAGGGTCGCGAAGCGGACAACGTCCGTTCGCTGGCTACTTGAGGGCAAGAGACAAAATGGATGCCGTATCTAAGATGGAACCCGTGGGTACAGATGAAAAACCCACATAACAAACGAACGGTTTAAGTTAGCACAGCGAAACTGCGCACACTTACTAAACTCGTCATTTGCGGTTCATAGATACCAGACTCGACTATATTCGTGCGAGTCGAAAACATCACTTACAATTGTCACGGAACCTCAGACGCTCCTTTTGCCCTCATGTAGGCAAGCACTAGTCGGAATCATATTCGATATTCATCAAACCATCGAGATGTTGCTGTAGCATAGCTCTGTCCAACCGAGTCCCCTTGGTAACAGGTGGTTGTCTTATACACGTTGTAGCACAAAGGCCACATAAGGCAGGACCACACTGCACACAAAGGCAACACGTGAACAGGAACACCACAACGACTCCGATGATCATCAGAATCTTCCAACCCCAAGTCGACATCAGGCCCCAAAACCATCCAAGTAGCGTCCAATCCCCTACATCCACGTGTATGGATTCGGAGATCTTATGCAACCTCGAGATGGCTTGATAGACAATAGGAGCATTATCTGGAATGAAAATGCAGCAGCTCGAATGGATCACCTTACATACCCCACCTCGATCTGCTAAGATGACATCTAAAACCATACGGTTTTGTAATGTCATAAGTCTCTCCGCCTGAAGTTCTGTGGTGATATTACCAAGGGCACTGGCAGTAATATTAGCTGTCGATTCTACCACTCGAGTCAACTGTCTCAGGTTCCTACTATTAACCATAGGTCCCCAAAACGGGAGGAAACCCTTGAAAAAGTCTCCTGCCTCTTGACCGGCAGTATCCTCTTCGCTAATTACGCCTCGTACAACTCTAGTCTTATGATAATCGGCATCTACGGTAAACGTCGGAGGCAACAGATTTGCAATGAAACATGAGCCCATGAAGTCAGCGGGCAACCATGTGTATGCGCGATCATAACAGATAAAGTATGTACCCTTGGCAGCCAGAAACACAGGGGACGAGAACATCGGCAAAATGTAATTTTCAGTGCAAGCACTTGCTCCAAGTCGGGCTTGCGATCTTCGGCCACGACCCATGAGACAAAAATTACCAGTGTGGGGTACGACCCATATCGGAGGCGAGCTTTTAAGCTGCTTTTCGCTAGTGAACGCACTATATTCACCTCTACTTAGGACCCTATAGGCCTGTATCTCTTCTTCGGGAATAAGCGAGGGATCATAGATATCACTATCTAAATCCTCTATTGCTATCGACAAAGGTTTTTGATACGAGGTAGGACCAGAGTAGGGGGAACGTGGTTCTCGAATGGGGTGGAAACCCAGTGCGCTTCGAAACATTGTTTGGAATGCTCGAGCTGACCCTTGGGAACTATACGGTAACACCAGATATGGAATTCCCTTATCCGTAGTATGTGGCATCAACCGTCACACCCAACAATTAGTAGTGTTTACCACTAACTGATGCTGATGAAGGAGCTGAATAAAGGAATTGTTGCGGAATTCTACACGTCTAGCCTGCTCGTGTTCGGGTAACATATGAAAGGAATGAGGAGAAACAGTAGAGGTAAGTTTAGGGTCAGGAGTAGGAGTAGGTGTAGCAGAAGGCAAGAAGTAAGACATCGTGTAATACACCCCACCCGCCAATAATGCAGAAGCAGTCAAAAACAATACAAACAGTTGGAATATAAAACATTTGGTACGACTGAGTTGCTGCAGCTTGAATCGGTGAACCTGAGCTCCCTCCAAATCATTCAGCTTCGAGAATGCCATTCCCTACAACCGTCCGCAACGTTTCTTGACGCACTTCGTTCTGTGTAGCAATAGTCAATCCCTAGGAGTTCCCAGGAACCGACGGCCTTTAACCTAGCGTCAAGACCTACTATCCAGAAGGAAGTACGCGCGCGGCCCTACGGCCTTCAATGCACAATATGTATATATGCAAAAACAAAGTCTCTCAGCTGTGGAAGCAAAAAGTACAAGGAACGAAGCTCAATATATATGTACAAAAATAATTACAGTAATACGAAAGTTCAAAACTGATCACGGAAAACAGGGTAATGCAATCGTCAATACAGCAAAGCAGGATCTTTTATTTGTCCTTAGTGCGAGATCGCAAAAAGTATCGGGTTTTCCCAGGACGTGTCTGCTCGTCAAACAAAGGATCCGTTGAAGAGACAGCGTCCTGCTGATCAGTTGAGTGTTCTGGTCTTGAGTCTTTTGATGCTAATTGTTCAACAGTGTCTTTCTGCTGCGCCGAGGATTCTCCAACAAGCTGTGCGTCACTAAAAGGCACAAACGCCGGCAATGTTTCTGTTTCAGATGACGCAATGCCTCTCCTTACCCACGGGTCTGCCGGCAAAGGAATGGGGACTCTTTTGGTGTGCGTGGCATGCACCCAATTCTTACGTCCCTCGAGACGAACGGCAGTCCTCGTGGCCAGGAGCACTTGGTAGGGTCCGGTAAACCTCGGGTCCAGGTTATTCTTGCGTGAAAAGTTTCTCGTCACCACCCAGTCTCCGGGCTGGAGCTGGTGGCCTGGACCCTCCGTCTGCGTCGGCAATGCGTCGTAAACCTGTTGGTGAATTAACCTCAGTTTAGCAGTCAAGTCATGTAGATAATCGATCAACATTGGGTACTCAAGATCAGAAAACATTCCTGGCCTAGGAACCCCCCACACATTCGCAGGACGGCCGAACACTATTTCATAGGGACTAAGCCCTACTCGGGAGTGTACAGTCGCCCTAGTTGACAGTAATGCTAAAGGTAAAGCGTCAGGCCACGAAAGACCAGTCGTAGCCTGAATCTTCGCTAGCTTTAGTTTAAGGGTGCCGTTGTACCCCTCAACTAATCCAGCTGACTGGGGATGATTGGCGCTGTGGAATTTCTGATTAATTCCAAGGCCCTTACACACACTCTTCATCACACTTCCAACAAACTCACTTCCGTTATCTGACCACACGACTCTAGGCATTCCATACCGAGGAAAATATTCCTTCAGTAGGATTTTCGCAGTAGACAAAGCAGTATTGTCTTTGAGGGGATAGGCCTCGATCCATCGGGAGAATGCGCAAACCACAACTAAAACGTATTTCAGGTTATTGCATCGCTCCATATGGATGAAATCCAATTGAATTACCTCAAAGGGATACGAAGGGGGAGCAAAACTGCCAGGAGGAGTTGGGGTTCCTTTGCCAGGATTGTACATTATACACACCATACAATTCTTCACCAGACGTTCAGCACATTTCGTAATGCCATCATTCTTCCACACCGGAGACAGCAACTTGCAAATACATTTCGCGCTAATATGTGCTAACCCATGCGCCATTGTCACAACGGCCAGCACATACGCATCCGGCAACATCCATCTTTTCTGATCAGTCAAATCAATCCAACAACCATTCGCATCCAACTTTCCCGTACTTTCTTTCCACTTCATTTTTTCAGTCTCGGTGGCCTCATTCTGAATTGCTTTCACACTCTCGGTAGTGTCTTCACACATACTCGATTCTGTAGGCCACCTAACCGAACTCGTCACATACATTCGAGTGCTAAGGTTCCGGGCAGTCTCCTTAGCAGTCTCATCCGCAAACGCATTACCACGACCAACATCATCCGTCACCTTACGATGCGCACTACATTTAACAATCGCAACTTGCGTAGGCAACGTCAATGCATCCAAAAGATCATTCACAAGCTGGCCATGCTGAATCTTCGTACCATGCGACGTCAAGAAACCTCTCTCTCTCCACAATCGTCCAAAACTGTGAGCGACGCCAAACGCGTATTGGCTGTCGGTAAACACATTCACACGTTTCCCTTTCGCTAACACACATGCTCTAGTAAGAGCAATCAGCTCCGCAGCTTGGGCAGAATTCTGATTCAACCTTGCAGTCTCAACAACAGTATTCAACGTTACAACAGCATAAGCAGTAGTCACATCGCCATTCGGCAACTTAAAACATGACCCATCCACATACAAGGTACCATCCGGATCTTCCAATGGGGTGTTTTTAAGGTCCACTCGACCTTTTGTTTCCTCTTCAGTCCTCAAGTAGCAATCATGTTCTGCTACTTCATCTGACTCTGTGCTAAGTGGTAACAAAGTTGCCGGGTTCAGAACGTTACAACGTTTTATCTGAATGTGGCTTGCCAAGAGCGTCAACTCGTACCCAGACAACCTCGCACTCGTCAAGTGCTGAGTTTTCGTTCGATTCAAAAGAGTATCGACTGCATGCGGAACCATCACCGTAAGCATATTATCCATGACCAATCCTGCTGATTGTCGGATGGAGACCGCAGCTGCCGCTGTTGCTCGTAAACAACTCGGCAATGCTCTAGCTACTGGGTCCAAGGTCGAGGAAAAATATGCACATGGACGTTGCTTACCACCAAAAGGTTGCGTTAAGACGCTCAAAGCACAACCTTCCCTCTCGTGAACATATAACGTAAACGGCTTACTGTAGTCAGGGGTACCTAACACAGGAGCCGAACACAATGAATCACGCAGTTCAGAAAAACTTTTCTGACATTCTTCCGTCCATGGTAAAGGAGTTGAAACATCCTTGCACGTAAGAGCCACCAATGGTTTCGCTAGCAATGAAAAATTAGGAATCCATTGCCTGCAGTACGACGTGATACCTAGAAAGGCACGCACATCTCTTTGGGTTTTTGGCACAGCCATTCGCGCAATTGCTGCAATTCTCTCTGGGGTCAACCTCCTTCCCTCCTTTGACAATAAGTGACCTAAATAGGTTACTTCTTGACAACAATATTGGAGTTTAGAAGGGGACACCTTATGATTCAACTCACAGAGATGTTGCAGCAACGACACCGTAGCAATTTTGCAAATGTCCTGAGTATCAGCAGCCACCAATAAGTCGTCGACGTATTGGATCAAGGCCGCACCGACCGGCAACCTAAACGCATCCAGTTGACCCTTCAAGGCTTGGCTGTAAATAGATGGACTTTCACAGTAGCCCTGAGGAGCGCGTTTGAACCGGAAGCTACGTCCACCGAGAGAGAAACCGAAAAGGTCCCTGCTCTCCTCGGCAATCGGGATGCTGAAAAACGCATTTTTCAAGTCAATCACCGAAAACCACGATGCAGAAGCTGGAATCAGAGTCAGTAGTGCCGTGATGTCAGGCACAACAGGGAATTGAGGAACCACAATTTTATTCACCTCCCGTAAATCGATAACAAAACGATAAACAGGCGGTTTTGAGGGATCAGTACGTTTAAGAATGGGCAGCACAGGGCTGTTGCACACGTTTCCCCGAGTCTCTTCAATAACGTCTTTCTCGATCAAATCATAGATGATCGCTAACAGTGCTCGCTCACCATCAAGGGAGATACGATATTGGGGAATACGTGGCAATCGCACATTAGATTTCAACTGTACAACATAAGGGGAGATATCAAGTAGGCCCACGTCATTTGGACCCGTTGCCCACAAAGACGCAGGAAGAGAACTCAATTCCGGTGGGAGCTTATCGAGGGACAAATACATAGGAGAGACAACCCTCTCTCCTAACGTAAGCTTTACACCCGCAGGAGAACAATACAAAGTTGCGTACAAACGTTTAAGCAAATCCAGGCCCAAAAGATTTTCACCACAACCCGTAGTCAAAATCAACGGCGCTTCTAGCTCACGTTGCCCAATTTTAAGGGGCAAAGGGCGCGAAACTGGATTGCTAACGGGGGCGCCAGAGAATCCAACGGAAACATTTGTTAAGCCAGACAAAGGTGCGCCAGGGAGTTTCGAATGCATGATAGAACTTTTCGCTGCACCAGTGTCCAACAGAAAAGGCTCAACGACGCCCGATGTAGCAACTGCGACGTAAGGCCCTCTCTGATCAACCGGAACTGATACCAATCCCTCTCCTTGTCTTTGGCTGTCCTAGTAGTTACTGTCGTCAGTTCCCTGATCGACGTAATAATCGTCTACATTGTACTGCGCAGATCGTCCTTGCGACGATCCACGTTGATCGAAACAATTATTAGAATTAGATGAGTTATCTGAGCGATCGTTCTGAGCACCACGACCTCTACCACGTGATGCCTGCTGCGAACCACCGCGACCTCCTCTAGATGAGTTACCATTGTTACGTTCATTCAAAACAGGGCAATTGAATTTAATGTGTCCCTCCTGTCTACAATAAGCACATTGATTGTACCCCAACGAGGATCTCTGGGAAGAGGAGTCATTACGATTTTGAGATCTATTCGATTGTGGCTGTGATCTATTCTGTTGCGAATTATTCTGATTCGACCGTGGAGGATACGCTTGTTGCAACAACACTTTAGTTTTGAGCTCTTTCGTCTTTTTATCAACACGGTCGTTCTCTTCTTTCTCCCTATTCTCATAATATTGTGCCGTAGCCAATATCTGAGCCGAGGTAGAAACGGCCCATGCACTTTCCGAATTCTTTAATTTATTGCTCAAATCGGGCAATAAGTTTGAAACAAATTTATCCACAAACAATCTTTGACCACCCTCGGTGCCCATATCCTGTCCACTATGATCAATGAATGCTTCCTCGAACCTCGTGAAGAAGTCGGAAACACTCTCATCTTTCTTCTGCTTACAAGCTGACAATTTGTCCCAGTTTACCCTCATAGCTGGCATAAGAGTTTTCATTAATGTTATTATTCTTTGGGGAAGAGCAGTGATCAACTGGTCAGGTTTAGTAGCAGCCACTTGTCCGGCATCTGCCGCTACAATGGCAGCCCAATCACCGCCTAATTCAGCCGGATGATTTTCCTGCCGAATCTTAGCCCATACCGGTTGCGGTACGACATTGCCGAACAACATATCGATATCGGCAAGATTCATTACCGTAGCATCTACGAGCTGTGATAATTCTTTGTAATACCCTGTAGGATTTTTGCGAGGGTCAGGCAAAGATTGCTTCACCTGTAGCACTTCCGATCGTTTCCATGGGAGGTGTATCCACACTCTCTGGAAATGCGCCACTGTCGCAGGGTTAGCAGCAGGATCAGCTGGTATCCAAACCGGCGGAACTTCACGCATAGGATATTGGCCAGACCCGTCTGGTTGTTTTTCAATATCCTCAACGAACAATGCATGAGGGATGGGAGCGGGACGAAAAGATAGCAACCGCTCAACAGCACGTCGAACGTTGGTATCCACTATCAGTCCATTTGCGAACTGAAGCTGAAGATCAGACAGGGCGGTCAGCACCTCGTCCGGCGCATCGGCCGCTATTTGATCATAAAGGAACTTGCACATTTCATTAAACACATATCTCTGGGTTGGTATATTGAATTGACAAAATGTATCAAGGACAACACTGGGTGGACACCTAAGAGGGTTTACCATCCAACCCATCGCCATATTATATAGCGCAACGCGTTCTCTGTTTCCAGGAAGCTGACTACGTCTCTGAGGACCATCAGAACCAGCGGACCCATGAACAGGTCCGAGCGAATGAAAGAAGCTAGCCGCAAGAGGAGAATTGCGACTACGAGTAGAGGGAGAAGTATACGATACAGGACTAACAAGAGAAGGAGTAGAAACAGTAGCAACAACAGGGGTTAACAAAACAGGGGCAGTAGCAGGAGCAGTAGCGGGAGCAGGAGTATGTGGAAGCGGAGGAGCAGTAGGGATAGAAATAGGCAAAGGAGCAGGAACAGTCGGAAGAACGGGTGCAGGTTGAGGAACAGGCGGAGAAGGAATAGGCGGAAGAATAGGTACGGCAGGGACCACAGGAGCTGCGGTACCCTGTACGTACGGAGGTGGCGACTTCATAAGATAAGACATTAAGGGATCCTCAACTGGCTCTTCCTTCATTTCCGACTCCGTGGGCAAAGCGGGGTAACATTTATCTACAGTCATACGCTGTAGTCGGTCAAACACTTCCTTATCCTTAACCTCCTTATCACGCTGAAATTGCTCTGCTTTCTTCACTATGGTAGCAACATTATCTCGCTGGTTACGTTTAGTCTGTCTGATTTCTTTCTGTCGGGCTTCTTTGCGCCACAACCGAAAGGCATCAAACATGGCCGGCCTTGACTTTCTTTCGAACAATTTAATCTCTAGATTATCTAAGATCGGGGCCTCGAAGCTACCATGAGGTGGCCAACGAAGGTCGCCGTCCTTTTTCGTGTATTTAATCCAGTAATCGTTAAAGGTAATTGGGCCTAGCCCATGTTTACTATAGAGCTCATAAGTGGGAGTTCCAACCGGAGGTATCGGACACGAGTCCTCCAGTCGGGAATCCGTACCACAAGATCTGAAACAACTAAACAAAGTACTGCGACCAGGCATCTTGCACACTAGCCGAGTTTCACAAACTTCAAGGGTTACGGGATTTACCAAGTCCCAGCAAAGAACAAAACCCTCGGTTTTTGGCGGCTGCAGTCGTCAAACAACACAACAAAGTACGCTAGCAAAGTGTCACCGACAAAAACACTCACACAGCGTTAACAACAAAAACACTCGCTAAAGTGTCAACAACCAAGAACTCTGGGAGCGACCCACAAATACTTAACTCAAAGATCGATGGCGTCACCAGGAAGGCCCGTCAATCGTCTCGCTATACCAAGGTCTACGCCAGGCGCCAAAACAGGTCTACAGTCAGGGCAGCAGTCCGTCGCAGCCGTCCGGAGGCGGGAATCTTCGCGGGAAAAGTCTTCGGGCCACTTATTTCGACAACAGGATCGATGAAGCGGAGTGCACCTTCCCTCGGAGATTTCACACGAAGTTCCTCACGATCGTCGGGCTTGGACCGGTACCACTGATGCGGCCCCACGTTGGGCGCCAACTGAAGGACTGGGTTCTTTAAGACCCAGCGGTGCCAGGGCACAACACCTGAAACCTTCGTGGGTAACCTGCTCTGGCGTACGAATCACAGAGACACGGGACACTTCCTTAGGCGTCAAAGATTCAAGGTTTATTTGCTGCAGGGAACACAGAAGTCACGACAAGTACACAACGTGCAACTTGGGGAGACTGCTTCAAATTGGTTCTGTGGATCGCTCCTTTTATACAGTTTTTACCCATAGGATAACATGGCACACAAAAGTTTACAACCCGGTTCCCACCATTATCCCCCAGAGGGGTCGCTTTGGTCACTTTGAAACACATGAGGTCCGGAACATAAGTGCGGAAACATTTGGCGGTTCCCAACTGTAAAAACCCATCTTCCCACCATTAGCAAATTCCAATCAGCAGTAAAACAGATCGAAATAGGAACAAGGACAGGTGTAGAGGAAGACGGAGACAGTGGGGAGATCGGAAAGGGTGTAAAAGGGGAGGTATCGGGAAACACGAGATACAGGCATCAAAGAGACGTGCCTAATGAGATGCACGGCTGAGACAATAAGTCCGTGCGGCAAGATGAGCCTCGAGCGGCGCCATCTGCCTTACAGTAGCATCCCCCTCGTCATAAAGACACTCACAAAGAACATGTGTCTTCCGCAAATATCTTGGGAGTCCCAGGGTCGCGAAGCGGACAACGTCCGTTCGCTGGCTACTTGAGGGCAAGAGACAAAATGGATGCCGTATCTAAGATGGAACCCGTGGGTACAGATGAAAAACCCACATAACAAACGAACGGTTTAAGTTAGCACAGCGAAACTGCGCACACTTACTAAACTCGTCATTTGCGGTTCATAGATACCAGACTCGACTATATTCGTGCGAGTCGAAAACATCACTTACAATTGTCACGGAACCTCATGCTGCACCTTTCTCACCTCACAGTCCCAGCCTCCACAACCTCACCAAGCCTCTAGGCTCCAGCCACAGCTTCCAGTGTTTCCACAGTCCTTAGGCCCCCAGCTTGTTGTGTCCCTCAGCCCCCAGCGACTCACCGGCTGATAGCAGGCACCATCCACTACTTCACCGCCGCCACTCACTCGGCCTGAGCCTCTCCCCAGCTGTCTGCCGCTTGGCCACCACTGTGCACCGCTAGAGTCCTGTAAATCACCGCCGCTGCCTCAGCCCCCCGTCGGCCCACAGGACACTCTATCCTCCGGGCTGGCACACCGCAACCTGGCTCCCCGCTGTCTTCTCCATTGACGGCCACACACAAAGCCCTCCGGCAGGTGAAGTCTCGCCTCCGCCTCTCCCCCAGGCCTCACCCGCTGGCGCGCAGTGTGAGGCACTCTCACCTCGGTGCGGCGCGCCTTCCTCCGCTCTCGGCTCCGCGGAGCCAGCCGCCGCAGGGCCTCGCCTTGTGGCCCCCCTCTCGGTCGCCCCGGGCACTTCCTGCCGCCAGGCCGCTCTCACCAGGGGCGCCTCAGCTCACCGCGCAGAAGTCTGCAGCGCCGATCGGGTCCGACTCACTCCTCCTCTGCCCCAGTGCTGAAGCCAGGAGTCTTCCTGCTCGGCAAGGCCCCGGGCGGTTTTCATGCCATTTTGGCCCCTCCGCTCCTCAGCAGTCCGGCAGCCGATTCCCCTCCGCCGGGGCCTCGAAGTCCAACGTTGTGCACACTGGCAGATTCCTCAGCCGATGCCGCATTTGCTCCGCCCGGTGTAGAGGAGCTGGAACCACTCTCTCAGGAGAACTGTAGGAGAATTCAGGGCCCTATAGACGGAGCTCTAAAGAGTTGCATCCGCCATGTTGCCTGGCTGGCCACGCCCCCCCTTTAAGATAATCTTATTGATTGTCTTTTTTTTGCCCTCTGTTATGTGATGAGTACTATTTAACTCATTGTTTCTAGTGAAATTCAATATATTCTGAGATCAGCAAAAAAGGCAAATGTAATACTTTATAAATTATTTTGTGTTGTAAAAGATATATTGTAACTATATTTTTTTGTGTCTTCCACGGATGGTAATTTACAATACATAATTGTTTTATTATTTATTATGCTTAAGGTATTTACAAATAACTGTTAAAAATGGTTGATGGAATGTGCTTCTACCGAGCTGAAGTAACAACACATGGATGGAGTACATAAGTGTGTAAAGATGGTTAGTATCTTTTAAAGACATTTCAAAAAATGATATACTGAGTGTACCAATGTTCTATACCTGTCGCTGTGAGTATTTTCGACTTATATAAGGAATTACTACTTTCTAATTATGTTAAAAGGTGAGTACTGTATAGGTCTTTAGGAGTTTATTTGTGTGTAAAGACATGAAGTATTCAAGAACTAGTGTGATAATGGTACCTAAATATACACATATACACAGTGTTATTCTGGACAACCAATAGTATCTCTTGCATTTTACTAAAACACATTTACTTTTTTGGAATGGGTAAGGTGAATAGACATATTCTACATTTTTTTGGACTGAATTTTACTATAAAAGCCTGAGTCTTTTCCTATAGTCATAAGGAGAGACTGGTTTCAAAATTTAAGAAAACTTAAGAACAGGATATTCTTATAAGTAATTATATTTATATCCCTTTATAAAGGAGTAATGCTCTACTAATGGAATGTTATTATACAATGGTATTTATATATTGTTTTTGTTAGGCCAAAATAGTTGAAAACACTAGTTTTGTATTATAAATTAAGGAAACTGATAAAATGAACTGTTTTTATGTTTATACCAGGAGCTAAAACATAAGAGAAAAATTATGGAAAGAGAACAGACCCATACTGAGGAGATTTTGGAAATTGCCTTGAGTGTAGTTTAAGAACTAATCATATCTGTCACAGCCAATGAGAGTGAAGAAGGGGAAATTAGTGCTGCAGACATAAGCTATGATTTCGAAGATGAAAGCTTTGATGCAGATTTTGTGGAAGCATTAAATTGGGTTGAAATTTTACAACAAATTAATTCTGAAACTGCTAATGAGGGAATCGATGTATATGAAATACCTGATGAACTTGTTTTAGAAGCTCTGTTAAATTATGAGATGTTAGACGAATAAATGTATTGTTTAAAAATAATAAAGGTTTGAGCACTATCTACTAATGTATTTATTGTACTAAAAGTGAAGCACTTATAGATTCAATTATACATTCTTTACATTTTTATATTGATTTAAAATTTGCAAAGTGGGTCTGAGGGCATGGATTGCTTAAAAACCCTATGGACTATGCATGCAGTCTTCTATGCACCTGCAAACTTGTGTTTTATACCTTCAATTCCCCAGTCTGTATCCTTACACTTCCACTAAACACTCTGACACTGCTGTTTTAGTATTGTAATGAGCCAGTCAGCAGTATGTTCTTTTCCATTGTACCATGGTAAAACTGAAGCTGTAATAAATTTAGTGAGGCACTTTCTTTGCAGAACTGTAATCATCCACTCACTTTCTAGATACTCATGGATTAAAACAGGCCTTAGGCCACAGACTGATTCAAACCCCTATAGACTGTGTATGCAGTGTTCTATGCACCAGCAAACTTGTCTTTTATACCTTCATTTCCTCAGTGTGTATCCTTACACTTCCAGCAAACACTATCATACTACTGTTTCAGTATTGTAGTGAACCATACAGCAGTATGTGCTTATCTATACACTGTTGTAAAAGTAAAGCTGCTATGCATTCAGCCACACACTCTGCTTGCGGAATTGTAATCATTCAGTCAGCACCTAAGTACTCTTGTTGCAAAGTGGGTGTTAGGGCATGGACTGCTTGAATCCCCTATAGACTATGCATGCACTGTTCTGTGCACCGGCAAATTTACCTTTTATATGCTTAATTCCCCAGTCTTTATCCTTACACTTGCACAAAACACTCTGTCATTCCTGTTATAGTTTTGTAGTGACTCATTAATCAGTGTGTAGTAATCCATTCACTACATTCAAACAGAAATCAGCAGATGTACAATAAGTGGTACTTCCCCAGAGATATGTCAGTTATTGTGCACTGTGACATCACCACTATGGATGCACTGTATTTACAATGTAGTGTATTATGGGGCAAAAACGGCACAGATATGTGATTTATTTGTGTTGTGAAGGTGGTGCATTGCTTGACTTGCGTTGGAAGCACAATGCAGCTCCAGCAATGCTCTTGGGGCCCAATGCTTACAATGCTTTGTCAATCCTTACACCTGTTTCAAGCAGATGCAGGGTTTTGATGCAGCATAAGAGTAAAAGTGACTGATTGAAATCTTACAGATTTCACGTAGTCACTTTAAGGAGTCGTTCCTGCACCAGAACACCTCCACCGCCCCCCTCTGCGCAGGAAAGCTTCCTTCTAGCGCAGGGCTTTACAATGTGATGCACCTTCCATATGCATGTCATTGTGAATACCACACACCATGGCACATCTTTTGCACCACTGCTGCATCACAAAA
Source organism: Lissotriton vulgaris (assembly GCF_964263255.1). NCBI lineage: Eukaryota > Metazoa > Chordata > Amphibia > Caudata > Salamandridae > Lissotriton > Lissotriton vulgaris. Next base: position 453,319,902 of record NC_141696.1, on the reverse strand, counting down.
GTGACGCAACAGATGTGTAAAAGAGGCACAAGGGTGTTGTAAATCCGTTCCTAACACATACAAATTCACCCAGGCAGTTTTACCAGCAGTGCAAATTGAAGCATAGATTTGTAAGATATTTATATGGATATGTTACATTCAAGTGCTTCGGAAGTACTACACAATACTTTAAATACCTTATAGATTTATGCTGTAGCACTTCCTTATAGTTCTGCACTTTCACATTCACCATACAGTAGTAATGTATTCATTCATTCATTTATGAGCTACACATTCATTCTGACAAACTTATAAACACTAACATAGAAATATAGTCCTTTCTTTGACCAGTGAAGGTAGTTCTAAAAAGAACAGTTTTTTTGCGTTTTTAGTTTTCTATTTTTTGTTTGTTTTTTAAACAAGTTTTTTTTTTTAAACTAAATAAATAGAACAGGAACCCAAAAGTGTCGTACAGGAACAAAATGGAATGTGAAAAAAAAAATGGAGATGACAGCGATGCTCACGCTTCCTGCATATTGTCAGGTCGATGGACTGTTCTCCGTAACATAAAGTTTGTCACAATAAATGCAGAGGATTTTAACTTCAACAAAATCAGGTTCGATCTGTGGTTGTGGACTGCTTCCCACAGGTGGTGCTGGTGAACTTGATGTAGTGCTACAGCAGCAGGTGGGTCCTCTTGCAACCTCCATGTTGCAGCTCTTGCAAAATTGTTGGAGTGCAAGGTCTTCACGTGCTGCACCATACTTGCAGTGCCAAATGAATATTTTTTTTGCTGGATTGGCGCTGGAAAGTGTAGTTTGGCAAATTGTACTGGTCACAAGTGGTGCATTGACCTTTTTTCCCCTTCAGGGAAAGTAACTTTCAAATGACGGCCTCCTTTTTTCTTTCTCTGAGGTGCATCTGTAACAAATTCTCCATCAGAGGATTGGCTGGAAAATGAGTCCATAGGTGTTGTCATCGCTCTAATTTGACAGGCTTCAGAGAAGAGATACTTCTTCTTAGAAAGTCAAAGTAGAATGATTTAAATAGGAGGGGTCTTTCAAGAGTTGGAATAGGAAGTGTTATGAACCAATCTATTATCTTCTTTTCATGTCACATGGCTTTGCGTATGCTTACAGTGCGTTTACGGTGCTCTTACGATGCGAGTGTGAACGACGTACCTCCCCGATTTGATTAATTGCTTTTAAAAGTAATATACGCTTATTATAAGTTAAAAACAAACTAGTTTCATGATTATCCCAGATAATGTCTTCCCTGAAAATGTACATTAAATACATAAATATATGTTTTTGAACAATTAGAAACTTTCGCAACATGTGCGTACAGAACGTCGTACATGATGTCACGCGGAACCGTTGATGCAACGCGCAACGTCAAAGCATATCCGTATTGTGTGCGCGGGTTTGCGCAGAGGACGATTTACTGTACAAAGTATGGTACGATCACGTATCAAAAAAATGAAAAAGGAAATATATAATTTTAATATATTGTAAAAAATGTGTAATTAATAAAACAAAAATTGGAAAGTACTTTTACTATTTTTTACATAAAGAATATGAAATATAACTTAGAAAATAAAATAAATATAAATATTTATAATAAACATGTAAGAAAATTAGTATAAAAAGAAAGAAATATAATAATTAATTCATTTAAAAATTATCATTTACAAAACCTTTGAAATTCACGGGAAAAAAACATAGGTTTCACACACATTATAGTTAGGAATTAGCATTTAAAAAACCCTAGAAATTCACTGAAAAAAACATAGGTTTCACACATGTTATAATTAGCTGGACATTTCACTCATACAAAACTATTGAAATTCTCCCGTTATAGTTAGTTCAGCTAACTATAACTCGCTCGCCCGCAATGCACTGCTGATGACTTCACATATTACATCACTCATGAGATGGTCAGTGACATCACTTATGACATCACTGATGACATCTCGAATGACATGTGTGAAACCAATGTTTTTTTCAGAGATTTTCTAAGGTTTTTTAACTGCTAATTTCTAACTATACTGTGTGTGAAACCTATGATTTTGTCAGTTAATTTGCAAGGTTTTTTAAATGCCAATTGCTAACTATAACGTGGCTGAAACCTATGTTTTTTTCAGTGAACATATATATATATATATATATATATATTACCTACTGGCGATCGCTAGTAGGTAGTTAAAGTTAGGACCTCCTTTCTATAGTAAATACACAACATTCTATTTGGAACAACTTTGGCGCTGGTGGACGAATCTTCGTGAAATTCACCAAGAAAATGGGCTGCTCGGCTCCGCTTCTTCCCAGAAAGTTTGGGGGTGATTCATCAAGTGGGGGCCAAGAAAAAAGAAGGGTCCCAAAACATGTTTTCCCCATGCAATTTTCTTTAGGGACCTTTAGCCAGGGCTACAGCCCGAACTGCTGAACAGAATTACACCAAATTTCGCAGAGAGGTAGAGTTTGGTTCGCAGATTGTGCTTTTTGTTAAATGGTGTAAATCTGTACTGTAGTTCCTGAGAAAATCAGAAGTAAAATCATAGTGATATCTATAGACGAAGTACTGCTGGCATGCTGATATCCGTACAATTACGAGCACGAGCTGCATGCTGATTGGATGTCAACTGTCTGTCAACACTCTAAACCAGGAAGTGTTGGCAGCCATATTGTGCCTCGGTAGAACTGAGTCACAAGAAAACAGTAAAACACAGTTGAAAAATAAGGAAAGGGGGCAGGGTAGAAACATCCTGACCCTCTAGGCCTGCTCAGGGGGTCCCACATGGATCTTTAGGCCCCAATTTTATTTTATTTTTAAATAAGAAATCGAGGTTTATGTGTATTGTACGCGTACGCGGTGGAAAAGGAAAAAAGAACTAGAAGTCTGTTTTATTCTTAAGTAGCCCCTGGAGGGCCAAATGTTGGGGCATTTTTTTTCTATAATAGGGGGCTTGTAAGGCCTTCCGAGACCAGGGGAAAGCCATCTGCCGGGTTTTAATTTTTATTTATGTGGGGGGGGCCCACAGCCTCCTCCCGCAGCCCCGGGGACTGGCACCCCCTCGGGGATTTTTTTAAATATATATATATTTTTAAAATTGTTTTATGCTCCCCTCCCTCTCCACCCGTACACGTCCCGGGACCGCCACCTTTCTGGGGCAGTAATATGTAAAATGACATTCCAGCCCAGGGGACCTGCACTCCCAGGGGCTTTTTAAGGTTGGGAGGGGGTCGCGCGGCCCCCCTCCTGGAGGCCTTGATGGCACTGGGACCACCCACCTCCAAGGGCCAGCTCTTGCAGTGTCTCGGGGTGCCTATATTTCTATGATAGTATGTAAAACTGTCTGTTTTTTTTGTGCACCAGTTGTACTCTCTAGGTATTTGCATCCTCGTTTCCAAGCCCACGTTTCTTTCTTTTTCTTCGTTTGCCAAGCAAATCTCTCCTCGTTTCAGGTAATAAATTTGCCGCTTTCTTTTCCCGGGTCGTGTGTGTCATCCGCTGCTATACGTTTGTAATATATTAATAATTATATTCTATCCATATCTATTTGAAACCTATTGCCGAGGCGCCAAACATTGATTACATACTCCGTCCACCGCCATTTTACTAGTTTTCCTCCGTTATTTTTATTATACCTGTTACTTTCATTTTACCCTCCGCCTTGTCTTCTCTGTGATCAATGAGATTTCTTGCTACAGACACCACAGTGTTTGTCCTTGGCCTCTGATGTTATCAGACTTGGACAAACGAATACCTAAAAACTATTTGAAGCACTTAAGCCACGGCCATTATCACGCGTGTCCGTCACCACAAAGCCATTATCATGCTTATGGCTTTATCATGCGTGGTAAATGTATACTAGTTGTAAAAGCATGCATGGTAAAGGCATGCGTGGTAAAGCCATATGCGTGCTAATGAATTTGTGGTGACAATCGCGCGTGGTTATGACTGCATTGTAATGGCTGTTTTCTCCCAGGACACTGCAGGAACTGGGTCTGGTTGTGGCAGACTCCAGGGCATCAGGCGGTGGGCCACGCAGCCTCCCTCACACTATATAGAAAACTCTGGGGAGTTGTGGTTTTCATGGTTTGAGGGGCGTCATTGAGGCCCACATAGTTAATTTTGTAGGGGGTAGGTTTGGACGTGAAAATGTTGCAAGAGGTTTGTAAATATGGTACACATTGTTTTACTTTGATTTTCTTTCTATGTTGTAGTCCATCCAGAGAAAATACTACTTATTGTACAGCCAGTACTTTTCAACCCTACTGTCAAACATCTTACTATAGTATTTCAAATTATAAATATTTTTGTTGTGGACCGTCCCCCAAAAAAACAAGTATATAGTTTTTTTTTATTACCTTTTATTAAAACAACAATAACTGTAAACGTATCTTAAAGATAATGTAATAAACAACTAGAAAAATAACTTTAATAAAACAGTATTATAAACAAATTGTGATTTGGACACCCAAAGAAGTTGGGTAGGTAATCTGCAAAACAAAAACAAAAAAAAGAGTTTTAAGTTATGTAGATGTGACTAAATAAGGTGAAGCATTACAAGTGAAGGTAACACTACGATTTTACGTGTGCAGTGTGCCTAGTACATTTCACTTCTGTTATAGTCCCGCGTTCAATTGGTGTCTATATGGAAGTGCCTACTGCGTTACAGACACAAAGTGGCACAACGGGATTTTAAATACTCTGACTTATTTCTAATGCATTGCAATGGAGGCATTGTATATTTAGGCCGCTGTGCTTACCTTGTATAAACAGTGTGAGAAGTTGGCCTGATATGTGATGTTTCCAATTCTGGAACCACCTTGTATCAGTCCAAACAATCCCTTATGATGTCTGGTTGTAAGTCAACCTTATTAGACAAGCTATCCTAGTGGTAGCATGGACTAAGCAGCCTTAAAGGCTAAACTCAAGAGGTGGTGTTAAGCAAGCTATTTTACCAATCACAATCCTGTAATATCAAATGAAAGGACACCACACAAGTATATATTATAAAAATATATGTGTTTATTACTAAAATAATCCCCAGTACTCTTTATGAGCAAAGGGGCACACGCGTTAAATCAAAAGCACAGTATAACATATGAAAGTTGCACAATTATGGATGAGGGCGGGTGGCCACTCAAACCATATATTAAAAAAGTGGTATAAGAGATACCAATCGAACAGTGGTTAGGCCTAGGGCCTAGGGAATCGCTGGGAGCAGTCGGGACAAGCAATGCTGAAGTCGGGAAAATCCCGCGGGATTCGGGTGCAGCGCTTAAAGCACACGCATGCACCAATGTAAAGTCAATGGTGCGTAAAAGTTGGACAAATAGAGTTTAAGGATACTTCCGCTGAACCTAGATGGACAAAACTTTAGACACAGACCCTAGAGGTGTGTACCAGTGTGGGAACACCGGCGTTGCTGAGTTACCTCACCCACAGGAAGCGGGTGCATAGGAATGAAGTGGCGTCGGGTTTCGTCACACAGGTTGTTGGTGCTTGAAGCTGAAGATGCTGCAGGCGGTGTGAAGGAGAAGTGTCCGGTGTGATCCAAGGGTGGATCAGAGTTGTAAAGTACCTGAAAGCAGTGGGGACAGAGTCTGGGTCACTCAGCAGTAATCAGGGTGCAACCAGGACGGAACAAGGCAATGTCGGGCTCAATCAGGTGGTTGTTGAGGAGCTTCTCTCCACTGCCATGTGGGCTCCGGGGCATCTGCGATGTCCAGGAGCGGGTCACGAGCTGTCCCACACAGGCTCTCACCGTCGGCGCTGTCGACTTCAAGATCGGAGCAAACAACACTTGGCAAGAGCAATCCACGCGGGATTGGAAGATTGCTTCTCATTCGGACCAGGAGGGTCAGAGCGGCTGCTCCTTTTCAGAGTGGTGGGTGCAAGTCAGGGGCAACCAGAATCACAAGTTGTATTTTGGTTTTCGTCAGCACAGGGGCCACAAGCCAGCTGGCAACTGACCGGGCTATCGCGTTGAGCCAAAGAAAGAAGAAGGGCCCCTCGCAGCACTTGTCGAGTGTAGAGGGGTGAGCTCCGGTGCAAAAGTGGCTCAGGGTTAGGGCTTCTCAAACCCCAGTGTACAGCTTCAAGGGTCACTCGTGGGATGCACAGTCAGCGTCTTGTGGTCTTTTCAAGATGGCGTGCCCCATGCTTCCGGTCGCCTCCACGGGTCTCAGCTCTGCAGGGACTGTGGATCGGGCTGTAAGAACTTGTATCAAACAAGGGTTCCCTGTATGAACAAATGAAAATGAACCCCTAGGTCAGGGAAAAACACAGTGAAAGAAACAACCTAGGCGGAAGTCGTGGATTGCCTACACAATGGTAACAGGACAAAGACTAAAAATGAACAGTTTCCAATTAATTACTTAATTTTATTAAACAATTTATTATTTCATATAACAAATAAAAATGCATATATCACAAAGCAAAATTAAAATTACATTCTTCAAAGGTAAATATAACTGTAAAATAACATTAATAATTCCTTCGCAATGAGGAATAAGTTGTGTGTCGACGCGTTTCGCCGGCCAGCGCCTTTCTCAAGACAAAGTACAACTTTCTATAGCTAAAACCAACTGGTCATAACGGTCGTTATCAGGAATAAGGATTCTATTCAGTTCTTAAGGAAAAAGAATCACGTGCCATAAGCAATGAAATTCTAATGTAGCGGGTCTTTATTTCTTATATTGAACTAATATTTATATATGTTTCACTCTTTAACACAACGAAAAATAGGTTGAATAGCCTGATATTAAACAAAGGGTTACGTCGCCACCACAAGATGCGATGGGCTTGATTTAAACTCCTAGTATTTCCGCATCGCCTACGCAAGCTTATAAAAGGGTTATAAATGCTTATAAATGCTTGTCGACGAAATGTTGAGGATTCGGAGACTATGCTGGGCTTGGTGAATAATTATTGTTACAGCATGGTACTTAAAACTTAGCTGTTCTGGATTTACAGCGGGGCGTTTTTCAAATATTGCCGAGTGCCGAGGATGTGAACACTTGGGCGCTGCCTTTAGTATTTTGGATGTAGGCGCGTGGAGGCGGACATCTATCCCGAATGTATTTCCGTGATAAAACTGTTTTATCACGGAAATACGTTCGGGATAGATGTCCGTTAAAGAGTGAAACATATATAAATATTAGTTCAATATAAGAAATAAAGACCCGCTACATTAGAATTTCATCGCTTATGGCACGTGATTCTTTTTCCTCAAGAACTGAATAGAATCCTTAATTCCTGATAACGACCGTTATGACCAGTTGGTTTTAGCTATAGAAAGTTGTGCTTTGTCTTGAGAAAGGCGCTGGCCGCCGAAACGCGTCGACACAAAACTTATTCCTCATTGCGAAGGAATGATTAATGTTATTTTACAGTTATATTTACATTTGAAGAATGTAATTTTAATTTTGCTTTGTGATATATGCATTTTTATTTGTTCTATGAAATAATAAATTGTTTAATAAAATTAAGTATTTAATTGGAAACTGTTCATTTTTAGTCTTTGTCCTGTTACCATTGTGTAGGCAATCTACGACTTCCACCTCGGGCTGTAAGAAGGCAGGCAAGCTTAATCTCGTCGATCTCTGTTGCTCGAGTTCCGGCGGGAACTGCAACAAAACAGACGTCAAGGTGCTGGATGGTGCCTGTTTGCACAGGTGGTCACTCCTTGACCACAAGGGAGATTCTTCAGTCTTCTACGTCGAGTAGGATGTCGAAGGGTCCAAAGTTTCATTTCAAATGTTTCATCAGGAAAATCTGAGTGCGTTGGCACTGCTCCCATTCTTATACCAATCTAGGGGGCTGGATTACCTGCTAGGTCCCCTCCTATGGGTGGGACCCAGGAAGGGGGTCGATACACCCCTTTCCCTTTGATCCAGGCCGTGCTGGGACTGGGGCTGGTGTGCCCCAGAACCGGTATGGCCGGATTATGCAAGAGGCAGCCTTGTGCTCCCCAGGCAGTGTCTGGTTTCTTTTAAACCTCCCTGCTACAATCCACTATCTCCTGTCTGGGGTGGTGTGACACCTCCCTGTGACAGGAAAGCCTTTGTCCAGGCCTCCTGTGCTGAGTTTTGGTCGGCAGCAGGAGGTCAGACTTGTGTCTGTGGCAGAAGCATCCATTTTGTGGATCTGAGGCTCTTTTAAAATCAAACGCGTTTTAGCAAAGTAACATGTCGTCCCCCCCCTAGAGGGGTGGAATTCTACCCCCGTCGCCAGGACTGGTGAGGGGGTAGTATTCCAAATCGTATGACACCTTACACGACATGTTTTGATAAAGACAAACCAAAGTTGACATATAACCGCAAGGATTATAATGCACTTAATAGTATATGGTATGGCATTATCCTGGAACAGCTTAGGGAATTGGTCCCGACAGCTGCAGACAGGCTCAGCTCATGCTAGAGCACCATCTCACATAAAACCAAGCACTCTGCCTCCAGGATTGTTAAGGCCTGCCATAGGAGTGACTGATAGGTATATATGTGTCCAGATAGGTTTAGATAAAGGCATGCTATATCAAAGCAAGGGGTGATTACACCACCTTGCCCCATCTGAGTGACCAGCCAGTTGTGTCAATTTTAGATAGCCAGTCAGGGGTGGCAAAAGTTATGCTGCAGCCTCTGGTAGGCCTTGGATGCACCTATGCCCTGGGCACCTATAGTGCTCTGTACAGGGACTGATAAGGTGACCCAAGCCAATCTAGTTATGCACCTAGGGTACATGGAATCCATTTTACAGAGAGAGCAGATAGCCTGGGACCCTGATTAGCAGGGAACTAGGCCAACTAAGTCGAAAACCAGCTAAACACAAGGCACACAATCTGGGGTAACCATAGTCAGGTAGCCACCTTCCTACATAACCCCCCAAATGAAAGGAGATAAGGCTATCCTTGGCCAGGTAAGCCTATATTGCCTGAGTGGCCATATAAGGAAGTACCTGCACTAGCATGGGTATCCCCGGCCTCATGGTCCACTAAGCAGTCCCTCACCCTTGGGGTATTAGAGGGTCTCCACCATAGGGAATCACTACCTTGGGTGTTTTTATGCAAAGTTAAAGGCTGGTTTGGATATGGAGTATTGAAGTGAGGCTCCACTAATTTAGGGCTCAGCTTCCTCCAATTATCTTCCACCATGTGGGCCTTTCTTTCTTCAACTGAGTTGCACTGTGCTCTCAGGGTCAACCTCTGGCTACCTAAAGCTGGAGGCTGGGTCCCTCTGTTTGGCTTGCTGGAGGGACAGTTCAGGTTTGGCTGTGCCCAACAGAATCCATCTGTGGGAGGTCCCTAACTACTTTTAAGGGGGCAGCCTCAGGAGTTTTTAAAGTTTTCACCTTACTAGGGCCACTAGTTTTGGTGCCCCTAATCTGTTGATGGGGGTGCTTTATTTGACAGGGGGCCCTCTGGGTCTCACTGTCCTTCGTGTCCTCTGCAGCCCTGGGCCGACTAAGGCAAGGTAGAGAGGGGCAGGTTACCTGCTCCAGACTGGGTCCCACCTGAGAAGGGTCCACTGCCATCAGAGGCTCTGTCAGGCCAGGCCTAACAACCTCTGGGGCAGTTCCTTTATCAAGGGTAAGATCAGTTCCCTGAGGAGGCTGATCCTGTCCTAATGTCTGGTGAGGGGGAGATTTCTCTTCCTCCTCCATGCTCTCAGTTTGGGTGGAGTGATCCCTCATTTCAGGCTTCACAACACACATATCTGTTTGAGTTTGGGCAGTGGCCATCACAGCCCCACCAACCTTTTCAGGAGGAGACTCAGTTTGGGTTTCTGCTGTTATCATAACAGCTTTGCTATTCTGTTTAGGAAGAGCTTCTGCTAAAGATGGGGCTGAGTCTTGCACAGCCCTACCAACCTTTTCAGGAAGGACATCTTGGGTTTGGGCTGTAGCCAGTACAGCCCCAATAACCTTTCCATTGGTATTTACCATTCTAGAATGGGTTTCCTGTTCAACCTCAGCCCAGGCTGAGATTTCCAAATCATTTCCTAGTGGGCAGTCTACAGGCAAGTTTGGTGACACTGCCACACTCTTTGGGCCAGTGACCCCTCCCCAGCTGAGACTTACTACTGCCATGGGATGCTTGGTTTGTATTCCATCAATGTTTGTTACCTGGTATGTGGCACCAGGTAAAAGTTGCTTAGAGGGGACTATACAGTCAGCCACCATGGTGATGCTAGCCCCTGTGTCTCTAAAGGCTTCAACTTTCAAACGATTGATGATGGGTTCTTGTCTATATTTGCTCAAGGTATTTGGGCAATCAGAGAAGTTGGCAAACCCCATGCCAGTCTCATAAACAAGATCATTTAGTGATGGGGACCCGGATAGGCCAGGGTCCACCTGTGCTCCAAAAGTAAACCCACCCAGATTCCTGGGTGTGCTCCCACTTCCTGGGGGATTACTGCTGACAGTAACAGGAGGTGTTGGAGCTGGCTTTGGAGGTATATTCTCTTTATTGCTATTCTTTGGACAACAGCTGTCTGATTTTCAATGGCCAGTCTGTTTACAGACATGACAGTGTGGCTTTTTCTGGGTAGATGAAGTGTGTTGGGACCCACCCCCATCCTTGGAGTTTTGAGGCCCTGGGGAAGTCTTTTCTTTACTTTTATCCCCACCCTTATCTTGAGGCTTGGTAGACTCCTTCTTCTGATTATGGTCCTGATAATAAGGCCTAATCCTGGTTCTGACCCATTTATCTGCCTTCTTTCCCAATTCTTGGGGAGAGGTCAAATCTGAGTCCACCAGGTGCTGGTGTAAGAGCTGGTTCTGACAATTACTTAGGATCTGCTCCCTCATAATCAAATTATACAATCCTGTGAAGTCATGTACTTTGCTGCCATGTAGCCAACCCTCCAGTGCCTTAGTAGCACAATTTACAAAATCAGTCCAGTCCTGTGTCTGTGTCTTCTGGGTGTCTCTGAACTTTAACCTGTATTGTTCAGTGGTTAAGCCAAACCCATCTATTAGAGCACTCTTCAGGACTTTGCAGTTTTTAGCATCCTCATGTCTGACCGTGAGGAGCTTATCTCTTCCTTTCTCTGTAAAGGAGTACCATAAGATTGCTGCCCACTGTTCCTCAGGAACCTGCTGTACCATGCAGGCTCTCTCAAGAGCAGTTATCCACTTGTGGATGTCATCCCCTTCTGTGTAGGGGGGGCACAATCTTTGTCAGGTTTCTAGTATTATAGGACCTGTCTTTATCTCTAGGAATATTGTTGCTGCCACCAGTGGCATCTAAGCCACACATTATCTGTTCCCTTGCTAAAGCAAGTTTAGCTTGGGCCAGGGCTAGCTCTTCCCTCTCTATCTGGAGTTCTACAGCTCTCATCCTGGCCTTATGCTCTCTTCTCTGGGGAAGTCATTCCCCTTTGAGAGTTTCTGGAGACACTAGAAATGTGAGAATCCACTGAGGGAGATCTCACCCTTCTATTAGCTGTGGGAACTAGGTTATAGGATCTGGGGAGGTGCTGGCCCTCTCCATTCCCATGTAGGTCTAAGTTGGTCTGGTTAGGCCTGCCAACTATAACCTGGTTAACCCTCTGATCCTGATCAGGCTCATCTACTGCTGAGCCATCCTCCTCCTCCTCTTCTTCTTCCTCTTCTGGAGTGTGCTCATTCTCAGGGGTGTTCACTCCACCTCCTGTATCTAAGGGAGCTGCACTCGCCTTATCTAAGTCATCCTTTTCCAGGATGGCTATCAGGGAAGGAATGGTGGGGTTTCTACCCCTTTTTAGCCCTCTTGCAATGCATAAGGCACCCAAGTCTTTATGGCTAAGTTTGTCATAACTGGAAGTTGCCTTGGTAAGGTCAACTGTCACAGGGACAGAGCCTGAAGCTCCTCCGGTGCCAGAAAGGACTGCTAGTGAGTGCAAGTGGTGCACTTACCTACACTAAGTGTTTTCCTACTGTACCTTGCTAGTGAGTTTTAGTCAGGGTGTGCTAATCCCTTTAATCTACAACTACTAAGTTCAGTAGAACTTAAATATGCTAAGCTTCTGATTTATGTGTACCTAAGGTACTTGATGTGATCTTTCAATTTGATAAAAAGATTGCAATGGTAAAACAACAGCAAGCTCAAATCCGCACCGCTGCACACCAATGTGAGAAGTTGGCCTGATATGTGATGTTTCCAATTCTGGAACCACCTTGTATCAGTCCAAACATTCCCTTATGATGTCTGGTTGTAAGTCAACCTTATTAGACAAGCTATCCTAGTGGTAGCATGGACTGAGCAGCCTTAAAGGCTAAACTCAAGAGGTCGTGTTAAGCGAGCTGTTTTACCAATCACAATCCTGTAATATCAAATGAAAGGACACCACACAAGTATATATATTATAAAAATATTTGTGTTTATTACTAAAATAATCCCCAGCACTCTTTATAAGCAAAGGGGCGCAAGCGTTAAATCAAAAGCACAGTATAACATATGAAAGTTGCACAACTATGGATGAGGACGGGTGGCCACTCAAACCATGTATTAAAAAAGTGGTATAAGAGATACCAATCAAACAGTGGTTAGGCCTGGGGCCTAGGGAATCGCTGGGAGCAGTCGGGACAAGCAATGCTGAAGTCGGGAAAATCCCGCGGGATTCGGGTGCAGCGCTTAAAGCACACGCATGCACCAATATAAAGTCAATGGTGCGTAAAAGTTGGACAAATAGAGTTTAAGGATACTTCCGCTGAACCTAGATTGACAAAACTTTAGACACAGACCCTAGAGGTGTGTACCAGTGTGGGAACACCGGCGTTGCTGAGTTACCTCACCCACAGGAAGCGGGTGCACAGGGTCCAAGTGGCATCGTGTTTCGTCACGCAGGTTGTTGGTGCTTGAAGCTGAAGATGCTGCAGGCGATGTGAAGGAGAAATGTCCGGTGTGATCCAAGGGTGGATCAGAGTGGTAAAGTACCTGAAAGCAGAGGGGACAGAGTCTGGGTCACTCAGCAGTGACCAGGGTGGAACCTGGACGGAACCAGGCAACGTGGGCTCTGGGGGATCTGCGATGTCCAGGAGCGGGTCACGAGCTGTCCCACGCAAGCTCTCACCGCCGGCGCTGTTGGCTTCAAGATCAGAGCAAACAACACTTGGCAAGAGCAATCCATGCGGGATTGGAAGATTGCTTCTCACTCGGACCAGGAGGGTCAGAGCGGGTGCTCCTTTTCAGAGGAGCGGGTGCAAGTCTGGAGCAACCAGAATCACAATTCGTATTTTGGTTTTCTTTGGCACAGGGGCCACAAGCCAGCTGGCCAGTGACCGGGCCAAAGCGTTGAGCCAAAGAAAGCAGAAGGGCCCCACGCAGCACTTGTCGAGTGTAGAGGGGTGAGCTTCGGTGCAAAAGTGGCTCGGGGTTGGGGCTTCTTAAACCCTGGTGTACAGCTTCGAGGGTCCCTCGTGGGCTGCACAGTCAGCGTCTCGTGGTCTTTTCAAGATGGCGTGCCCCACGCTTCCGGTCACCTCCACGGGTCTCAGCTCTGCAGGGTCTGTGGATCAGGCTGTAAGAAGGCAGGCAAGCTTAATCTCGTTGATCTCTGTCACTCGAGTTCTGGCGGGAACTGCAACAAAGCAGACGTCGAGGTGCTGGATGGTGCCTGTTTGCACAGGGTGGTCACTCCTTGACCACAAGGGAGATTCTTCAGTTTTCTACTGTGAGTAGGATGTCGAAGGGTCCAGAGTTTTGTTTCAAATGTTTCATCAGGATAATCTGAGTGCGTTGGCACTGCTCCCATTCTTATACCAATCTAGGGGGCTGGATTACCTGCTAGGTCCCCTCCTATGTGTGGGACCCAGGAAAGGGGTGGATACACCCCTTTCCCTTTGATCCAGGCTGCGCTGGGACTGGGGCTGGTGTGCCCCAGAACCGGTTTGGCCGGATTATGCAAGGGGCAGCCTTGTGCTCCCCAGGCAGTGTCTGGTTTCTTTCAAACCTCCCTGCTACAATCCACTATCTCCTGTCTGGGGTGGTGTGACACCTCCCTGTGACAGGAAAGCCTTTGTCCAGGCTTCCTGTGCTGAGTTTGGGTCGGCAGCAGGAGGTCAGACTTGTGTCTGTGGCAGAAGCATCCATTTTGTGGATCTGAGGCTCTTTTAAAATCAAACGCGTTTTAGCAAAGTAACATGTCGTCCCCCCCCTAGAGGGGTGGAATGCTACCCCCGTCGCCAGGACTGGTGAGGGGGTAGTATTCCAAATCGTATGACACCTTACACGACATGTTTTGATAAAGCCAAACCAAAGTTGACATATAACCGCGAGGATTATAATGCACTTAATAGTATATGGTATGGCATTATCCCGGAACAGCTTAGGGAATTGGTCCCGACAGCTGCAGACAGGCTCAGCTCATGCTAGAGCACCATCTCACATATAACCAAGCACTCTGCCTCCAGGATTGTTAAGGCCTGCCATAGGAGTGACTGATAGGTATATATGTGTCCAGATAGGTTTAGATATTGGCATGCTATATCTAAGCAAGGGGTGATTACACCACCTTGCCCCAGCTGAGTAATCAGCCAGTTGTGTCAATTTTAGATAGCCAGCCAGGGGTGGCAAAAGTTATGCTGCAGCCCCTGGTAGGCCTTGGATGCACCTATGCCCTGGGCACCTTTAGTGCTCTGTACAGGGGCTGATAAGGCGACCTAAGCCAATCTAGGTATGCACCTAGGGTACATGGAATCCATTTTACAGAGAGAGCAGATAGCCTGGGGCCCTGATTAGCAGGGAACCAGGCCAACTAAGTCGAAAACCAGCTAAATACAAGGCAAAAAATCTGGGGTAACCATAGTCAGGTAGCCACCTTCCTACAAACAGTGCGGCCAAACACTGCGGACACCGGAGTTCACAACTTCAATACTACTCTGCTTCTACATGTCAAAGTAGACAGCAGTGTCTATAACTTTAAAAGAGAAAGTGAAATTATGTCACAGAGAGTGAGAGAGAGAAAGAGAGAGAAAACAACATTAAACTGTCTCGCAGAGTCTGGAGTTGAGATTTTTTCTTGAAAAGTCAGACGCAAAATTACAAGCTCCTTGCGCCACTTTTCCCATGTTAAAAGTGACACAAAAGTGGCACAATAAGCTTGTAGATCTGTTTCTCAGACTGTGGTAACCTATTTGTCGTCACTGCTTGGAGGTAATTATACATTTCTACACAGTGAAGCTGCTGCACAGTACCCAGTCTCTCTTTTCACAAAGAATTTGTTGTTGTTTCGGAAACAAAATTATTTGCTCACCGATTGAAAGAGGGTGCTCTACGTGTCCAAGAAGCCTTCGGTGTAATCAATAGAGTTCACCACTTCAACTCAGATAAGGTTGTATATAGCAGACTGGAGACAGCAGCGTCTAAAACTTTAAAAAAGAAAGAGAAATTATGTCAGAGAGTAAGAAAGAGAAGGAGAGAAAAAAGGACAATAAAATGTGGGAGAGACACACACCACATGGGGGGGTGGCTGAAGCCAGAGGCTCAACCACAGTCAAAAATATCGGGAGGGGGCTAGAACATTTTTTGGGGGGCTTAACTTCAAGGAAAAAGAAGAGTGGAGCTGCAGTGTCTGTAAGAGGGGACATCAAAGCCTCATTAACAAGCAAAATGTCTTTAAAAGACCTGTGAAGTACTCTGTGTGACTGTGTGTGGGCCCAGGAAGCTATCTCATCCTAGCTGAAGCCCCGTTAGCCCAATGTGTGTTTGGGCACCTGCTGCATACTACTCATTCTCTCCTTTCACAGATAACTTATCGTTCTTTCGGAAACAAGCTTCTTTGCTCACCTTGTGCCATTGCCGTCGTCCTTGTTACATAATCCATTGTGAAGCTCTACATCTAAAAGATATTAAAAGAAAGATGTTATAATTGGTTATTGCTACCATATTCATTTGGAGTTAGATAACATCACGCTTTTATACACGTTCCTTTTCACAATTCTACGAACTGTTTGTATTGGTAAAATTCCAGACATTTCAGCGATTATAAAAACGTCCCTGCTATTTGAAAAAAAATTATACTTGTAGATTAATACACTATATAGGAGTGCATTCGTCTAAAATACTAAGTCGCGTTTTTGTATCTAGTCTGCTACAACCCTGACTCCCTCCGATGCGTACTCAAGCGTCACTGCTCACCTTTTCATGGATAAGACTCCTTTGCATGATGTAGTCCTGATCTACAACAAAGAAGTCTCATACGTGGTGCTGAGTCTTGATATCTGTATGGCTAATGACATACTCCTGATAACAAACATGGATACTAGTGGTCTAATAGTATGAGGCTAAAGAAGAAACTACAGTGGCATGAGTGTGTCTCCATGATCTACAGAAAGTGGAGAAAGAGAAACCCATCAGCCCACTCAATGGCGGAGCATCATTATCTGGGATTTTATTGATGCCAAAGAACAAGTTTATTGAGAGGTCATCATAGTGTCAAAATTAAAAATAGTGTTAGATAGTATGAATAAATGGTAACTATCTAGTGATGGTCACGGAGGTCAACATGTTTCAGCCATTCAAGAACGGTAGGCAGACCAGTGGCTTTCTTCAGGACAAGTTATATAACACTACTGCAAAAAGAAGTGCAAAAAAAATAAATAATCAGAGATACATCCTACCATTTGTGGAGTTCCATATTCTGGAAATGATGTCTCTGTAATATGATTCTTTTCCTGCAAGATAACATGTATACATATACAGACAAAGACAATTTATTGAACGCCACTGTAAAAACATATAGATAGCCACATATCTGCATGCTGTAGCTACTGTATTCTAACAGCATATTGAATTGATATCCATCTGGTGTATCAACTTAACTCACCCAGAAACCTCTTGGGATCAGACCTCACCTCTCCTGGCGCTTGCTCAGGCAATGAGGCCCCGCTCTATAGATGTGCAAAAAGAAATAGCAAGAAAACAAATATTATCCTGCCATTTTTGGTATGTTAGCAATCAATAAACCTTGGTAACTGGTAGAGACACGAGGGAGGTGTCTATAACAGACCCTATGATGTCTAATGATGATTTATAGAGATGTATCCATTTCCGTTGTAGGCAACCCAAATAAAGTTGTAGAAAATTAAATTAGTGCCTCGGTATGTACGGGCTGATGTTAAGTACCTGTGTACCTGGACAGTACTCTCACCACATAGATTGGGAAGTTGTAACGAAGCTCATCAAAGCCCGAAACCAAGCGGAAGTTAAAGATTTAAAAATAATGATTAACGAATCCTGCTCTCGAGGAGGCTCCTCGAATATATAGAAGCCGCTATGCCAAGGCCTGCTAAGAAGCCTGTAAGCGGAGCGGCAAAAAACGCCAAAGGACAGATCCTTCCAAATGCCTTCCTTATGTCTTGCGGCCGTACCTGTCCGTTGGTACCTCAGGCTTTGTCCTAAGCTGAGGGGGAGGTACCAGACAGAACAGGAATACGGCTATTTATATCCTGTTTGTGAATATTCCGATTAGAGCCCGCGGACCAGATTGGGAACTGCTCGCAAAACCGGAAGATGAGCTTGTATCCGGCTCGCGCTCGCTATGATTGGACCATTCTGGTGCGCAGTGCTAAAATACAGTATCGGACCATAGAGGGAACTGGAAATTATTCTAAAACTGGAAACAGACTGTATATCCAGTTCGTGCTCACTAGGATTGCCCGCTTTCAGGCGCGTGCAGTGTTTTACGCAAGTATCAGAAAAAAACGGAAACTATTCCGAGTTCGTAATCAGCACTCATTGGTTATGTCCAACTACACTTTATGGCCAATAGGATGGCTGGGTCTAGAGATGGCTGAGCCATATTAGAAATAAGCGAGATGACTATTTAGTAAATTTTCAAAATGCAGACCTGATTGTAAACATGATAAATATCTACCAAACATGATAGATATCTAATCAAGGCCGCTCACAGTGCATCGAGGAGCGTTATTTTCAATCATAATATATGTGTATGGACCGTAGATCCAATAAAGGTATGTATCATAACAATCCAAAAAGGTTGTGTATTGGGCAGTTATGGCTCACAACGGTTTATGTAGCTGTGCTTTACCATGTGAGTAGGTCCCATTTAAATCACCTTGGTGGGGGCCACTTGTGATAGTTCATCTTAAAAGGTCCCTTGATAGACCGCTATTCAAGTGCTTACATACGGCCTATAGAGCCAGGCAAAGTCGTAATGTCACAGATTTAGCTCAGAGGGAATCCTGCTTGTAATTGTAGGTCTACTCAACAAAACACATTGGCATGTTTATAATGGCACTGTATCATATGTAGACCATATTGATAAGTGACAACTTGTGTTGTCTAGATAGGTCCCTTCTGGATGTCCCTGGCTCAGGATTGCCATTTAGAACCATTTTCGAGTGAAAAAAGGTTGGGGTTTATTATACGATGTGAATCAGATCGTAACCCATGGGATGTGGTCATTTAAGCCTTCAGTGTCACTTTTAAGCTTAAAACCCCATTTCTGTTCTCTGATGAACAAATAGCGTGCAATGTAACTGACATGTTGGGGGATGAAGGGTTGTTCTAGAACGACCCATTTCATCTCTTCAGCTTTGTGTTTTTTGGTCAGACAGTGACTCATAAGACGTGTGGCTTGTTTTTTACGTTTTATGGTGCTTTTGTGTTTGTTAATCCTAAGCTTCACTGGGCATGTGACCATATAGATGACTTTGTGACTGTTGCAGTTTGTGTGTTTCTTTAGTACCCATGGTCTTTTGGTGCCTATATCTACTGTCAGTGTCATTTGTGTTTGCAGACAGGCAGTACAAGAGCCGCATGGATAGTGGCCCTTGACAGACGGGAGGCCCCAGAGTGTAGTGGCAGGTTCCTGGTATTGGAGTCTAGGTCTCGTATTTATCAGGCCATCTCGTAGACTCTGTCCTCTTTTAAAAGAGAAGAGTGGGAGAGGTATGGTCCTTCCTGCTGTGTTCATGATGCGCCAGTTCCTCCGAACCGACTTCTGTATTTGAGTGGACAGGGTACTGAATGTTGTGATGAAGGTGAGTCTCTCCAAGGGAGGTTTGGTAACTGGGGGATCTAAGAGGGCTTCTCGATGGTTAGTTGAGGCACTCTTGCGGGCATCCGTACCAAATGGGTTGGGTATCCTCGTTGTTTCAATTTTGTAGGTAGGTCTTTTGATTGAATTTCAAAGTCTGCCCTCTCCGAACAGTTCCGTCGGACCCGCAGAAATTGGCCAAAAGGCAAGTTTTCTTGAAGGGACCTAGGATGGTGACTATTGAAGGGAAGCAAGGAATTCCTTGACATAGGTTTCCTATATAGCTTACTCTCCACTTTACCCTCCTTGGGGAAGATAAGCAAGTCCAGAAATGCAAGTTCAGACTTGCTGTATTATACCGTGAATTTCAAATACTGGTTCTTGGTGTTTAACCAGGTTTGAAACTCTAGGATGGAAATACTCCTGCTCCCATTATCATCATTGCAGGTTCTTAACCCCTTCCATGCTCATGACGGAACGGTTCCGTCATGAGCATAAGGTGGCCTGTGCTTATGACGGAACCGTTCCGTCATGGTTCCATAGGCCCAATGGAACGTTCAGCACCGGGGGAAAATGTGCGCAGCTCAGAAGGGGTTAATCCGCCCAGTGCTTCGGGCACCACTAACTCAGTGACCAAAGAGGCCACGCATGTAGTAGTGGGCCCCCTTGTTCAGTACTTTGGGAACAGCTCTAAAATGGCGTACAGCACGTGCGCTCCGTCTTCTTTATACATAGGGTCACATGTGTAGTGACGGATGCGCTGAATGGGTTTGCTGTGGGTATATACCAATACGGGGAGAAAGTCAGTCTATTGGTGTGACAAAAAAACCTCAAAGGCTCCAAATAAACTGCTCACCAGGTTCAAATATCTTGCCCAATAACTGGCATGAGAAAAGTCTCCATCAGCGCACCCATTTGGCAGATCCTCATCATCTGGAAAACTACGAGAGGAGGGTCAGATGTAGCCAATGTTGCTTCAAGGCTAACATGAATGGATACTTGACCTCATGCTCTCAAAAGATCTCAGCCACCGTGATTGTTCAAGATATGAGACAACTGATGGAGTGCAGTGCAAGTGATAAACGTGTGTAAGATAAAAATGACTAAAAGGACAAAAAATATGTTTATTAAGTATTGTCCCAATGCCATAAAATAAAAACCGCCTGATAGTATGTAAAGAATTTACTATCTCCTGGCAAAGAGTAAGGTCGACATGTTTCAGCTGTGTGGCCAACTTGCCCGGCTTTCTTCAGGACCTTGTAGATGTTAAGTGCTACTGCAGGAAAAATTAGTTCGTGAAAATGTGTTATACATCCAGTTTTTCACGTAAGGAGATAAATAGATCAGTGGTGTATTACCACCCTACCAGACATGAATCCCATGTGTATGTAGGTAAGAGCTATCTCTTCATTCCTAAAACAAAAAGAGTTTGTCAAAAGAAGGTCAAACTTACACTGGTGAACAGAAACATTCGGAGCATAGAGGTAAAAAGGTCAATAATTCAATTACGCATTGTAATTGACTGTGCCTATTCATTACGTAATTTTGATTAGGCAATCATATCTTTAAAACTAGTAAGTACTCTCCCAGCTTGCTGTGGGAGTAAGCCACACCTCACCCGGCAACTGCTCGGTGGTTGAGGCCCCACTCTATTTGTAGGTAAAACAAGGGAACTTTGTAGGTGAAACAACTTACAACTCCGGAATATGTTTGTTGACGCAAAACGAGAATCCGATGCTAGAAAATGGAACCTGCAACATAGATTGGCGACTCAGAAATAACTTGCGAAAACAAAACTAATTGCGCAGTAGGTGTGGATCATATAGTTTTTCGTTGTTTAGTAGTCTACGGAAGGAAGCTGTGGGTCCGCCTATTTAGATGTCACGTTTTGCAGTTTACACGTGCTCACGTTTTAACTGTTTTTCTTCTGCACATGGTCAGGAAAGTTACAAAACTGTAAAGCTGTAAAGGTTTTGATTTTGATCATAACACGTATAAGGTATTATTTTCTACATACGTTGGAGAGTTTAAAAAGTGTTACTCGGTAAACTGTGTTCTTTGCATTTTCATGATTAAAAACATCTAAATAGAAGACGTAAAAAAAATATCGTTATCATTAGAAGAAAAAAAAGTATTAATATTTGTTATTATTATGCTTCTTAATTTTAAAAATACTAGCATTTGTAAATCGTAAACCTTTCCTCGAAAAGGTGTGCTGGCTCTTGGGGCATTGGGAAGAATAATAAATAATAAATGCCCTTTTCTATGCACCTGTAAATTTGGATTTTAAACTTTCAATTTCCCAGTCTGTATCTTTATACTTCCACCAAACACTCTGTCACTGCTGTTTTAGTTTTGTAGTGACTCATTCATCGGTATGTAGTAATCCATTCACTACAATAAAACACTAATGGGCACATATACAATGACAGGCACATCCCCAGGAATATGCCAGTTATTGTGCACCATGACACCACCATCATGGATGTGCCATATTTACAATACGGTGCACCATGGGATCAAAATGGCACAGATATGTGATGTATCTGTGCTGTAAAGGTGGTGCATTGTTTGAGTTATGTTGCAAGTGCAACACATCTCCAGCAATGCTCTGGGGGCCCTATGCTCAGAATGCTGTGTCAATCCTTACATATGCTTAAAGCTACTGCAGGGTTTTGACACAGCATGAAGCCAAAAGTGAGAAAGTGAAATCTTGCAGATTTCACTCAGCCACTTTTAGGAGGTGCCCCTGCGCCAGAACGCCCCCCCTCCCCAAAGTAGGAATGTCTCCTTTTGGTCCAGGGATTTAGAATGTGATGCACCTTCCCAGATACATCACATTCTAAATACCACACACCATGGCGCATCTTTTGCACCGCCGCTGTATCAGAAAAATGGAGCAATGGCGGTGTAAAAGAGACCCAAGGGGGTTGTAAATTTGCCCCTAACAAACACTTACAAATTCACCCAGGCAGTTTCACTAGCAATGCAAAGGGAAGCATTGACTTGTAACATATTTATGCACATATGTTACATTCAAGTGCTTCAGATGTACTACAGTATACTATAAGTAAACATCCTATAGATTTAAGCTGTAGCACATCCTTATAATTCTGCACTTTCACATTCACCATACACTAGTAATGTATTCTTTCAGTCAATTATTCACTACACATACATGCATCTAAACTTTCACACACTAGCATACAAGTTTAACTCTTTTTTTAACCAGACTAGGTAGTTCTGAAAATAATTTTATTTTTTGTTTTGTTGTTTTGTAATTTTTTGTGTGTTTTTTTAACAGTTTTTTTTGTTAGGAACAAAAGGAACTGCAAACAAAAAAGCCTTTAACATGAACAAATAAAAAAAATTAGCGCCGAGAGCACTGGTGCTGCTGTTTCCAAATTAAATCAATCGACTGTTCGGCGAAGCATAATAGTTGTTTACAAAATATGTATTGAATTATTAAATCGGCAAAATCCGGACCGCTGTCTGGATGTGGACTTGCAGATCCTGTTTAAGTACTTGGTTGTGCTGGTGGAATGTCCTCCCTGACTCCAGTGCATGCAGCATGGGCATGATTTACAGGGTGCTGTTTCTTGATATGCCTCAACATGCTTGCAGTCCCTAAGGAATAATGTTTGTTCAGATTCACTCTTGATAGTACAACAGAGCAGATTTTGCAGGTTACTTTTGCAGGATTTACCTTTTTTCACCTGCTGGAAATGATTTTTTTTTTCCATATCACTGCCTTTTCTTTTTGAGGGTGGATTTTCTGCCACAAACTCTTCCTCAGAAGAGTGTTGTGAAGTGTCTTCTTGCTGGGCAACCATGATAAAACAATGAAAACACAGCTCCTTTAGAAAAAGGTGTTTTTTCAATGAAAGTCAAAGAAGAATGATTAAAATAAGTGGGGTCTTTCAACTGTTAGACTAGGAAGTATTATGAACCAATTACTTCCGTTCTTTTTAAGTCACATGGCTTTGCGTACGCTTACGGTATGCTTATGGTGCTCTTATGATGCGAGTACGTATGACGTCCTGCCGCAATTTGCGTAATTGCTTTTAAAAGTAATATACGATTTTTAATAGTTAAAAAAATTCTTTTCATAATTTTCCCAGATAATATCACTCTTAGTATGTACAATAAATACTTAAATATATGTTTTTAAATAATTAAAAACTTTTGCGCCTTTCGCGTACGAGTCACCGTACATGACGTCACACGGAAGCGTTAATGTGACGCGTAACGTCAAAGCGTATTCGTAACGTATGCGCGGGTACGATTTGCCATACAAACTATGGTGCAATCACCATACTTGTACTGTACGATTATCCCCCCAAAAAACTATGAAAAAGGAATTAAATACTTTCCCAACGTTTCTGCTCTCACAGGAGCCTTGATCACGGGACTAATCTCTGCATTTTGAATCACCCCACGTGGTCTTTTTAAACACGCAGGCACATTTTCTTAACAGAGTGCACAATGGAAATAATGAAAGAGCGCTCTTTTCTCCATGCCAGGATTTCATTATTTCCATTGTGCACTCTGTTAAGAAAATCTGTCTGCGTGTTTAAAAAGACCACGTGGGGTAATTCAAAATGCAGAGATTAGTCCAGTGATCAAGGCTCCTGTGAGAACAGAAACGTTGGGAAAGTGTGAGTTCCTCATGCAGTGGGGTTCCATGGAAAAAACATATGTTTCAAGCCTTATATAGTTAGGAATTAGCATTTAAAAAAACATTGAAATTGCATCATTGATGTCATTTGAGATGTCATCAGGGATGTCACTGACCATGTCATGAATGATGTAATATGTTACATCATCAGCAGTGGATTGCGGGTGCGCGAAATATAGTTAGTACAACTAACTATATAGGAGCAATTTCAATGGTTTTTAAATGCTAATTCCTAACTATATAAGGCCTGAAACCTATGTTTTTTTCAATGGATTTGCAAGGTTTTTTAAATGCTAATTCCTAACTATATATGCTGCTTTCCTGTGAAAGGCATGGTGATTGGCTGCCACTGTCTGTCAACACTCCAAACCAGGAAGTGTTGGCAGCCATCTTGTGACTCGGTAGAACCAAGGCACAAGAAAGCATGGAAACAAAGGTGTAAAACATGCAAAGGGGGCAGGGTAGAAGCACCCTAACCCCTAGGCCTGCTCAGGGGGTCCCACAAGGAACCCCCAGGCCCCCCCAATTTTTTTTGAAAAATAAATTGTTTTTTTTTAAAAATTGCGGGGTGCGCCCACCGTGCGCGGACCCTGCGATTTTTCCATAAAGCAGGCCTAGGGGGTCAGGGTACTTCTACCCTGCTCCTTTGCCTCAGTCTACCGAGGCCAATCAGCATGCAGCTCGCGCACGCTAAGGTCCGCGCACGTGCAAGGACAGTGCAAGGACGGTGAGCGCACGGACGCGCACCGTGTCCCGCCTATAGATATATAATTTGTAAAAAAGTCGATTTTCTTAAAATTTACTGAAGGGATTTTCACCAAATATACAAAAGGCACTTCTGCATACCAGGCTCTACCATTTTGCCAAGTTTGCAGTAATTCCATTCTGCCGTTAGGGCTGTAGCTGTGTCTAAAGGTCCAAAGGAAAAATGCATTGGACTCAATTTCACATTCAATTTTCTCATAAACTGCTGGAGGGATTTACACCAAACATACAAAAGGCACTGCTCCATACCAGTCCCTACCATTTTGCCATATCTGGTGTAATTACGTACAGCCGTTCGAGCTATAGCCTTGTCAGAATGTCCCTATGGAAATTAACATGGGGAAAACACGTTTTGGGACCCTCCTTTTTTCTCGGCCCCCGCTTGACGAATCCCTCCGATACTTTCAGGGAAGGAGCAGAGCACAGCGAGGCAAATTACAGGCAGATCCCTCAATCGGCGCCAACGTTATTCCCAATAGAATGTTCGGCATTTCCTA
The DNA here is from genome assembly GCF_964263255.1 of Lissotriton vulgaris. NCBI lineage: Eukaryota > Metazoa > Chordata > Amphibia > Caudata > Salamandridae > Lissotriton > Lissotriton vulgaris. Next base: position 453,294,994 of record NC_141696.1, on the reverse strand, counting down.
TGGTAACTAGGTCCTAACTATACATACCTACTGGCTATCACCAGTAGGTAATATATATATATATATATATATATATATATATATATATATATATATATATATATATATATATATATATATATATATATATATATATATATATATATATATATACCAACAAGGTTCCTTTCACTGTCGAAATGAACGAGGAGACACAAGGGGGTACTGCAGTAAGGAGCTTTATTCCATGGACAACGGCATGACGCGTTTCGGCACAATGCCTTTATCAAATGCCATCTCTCACCCCCGTACTGCCAACAGTCCATCAAATTCATCCCAGTCATTCCGCCTTTAAATAGTCGTCCTGATTCGTCAGTTCTCATCACCCACAGACGTGTAGTTTTTGTGGAAAACTACAGATCCCAGCATGGATTGCCACTGCATGCAAGGTATGGAGTTCTGGACTTTTTGGTTCCGTCCAGAGGTGTCAGGGTACAACACCCAAAGACCCCGGAGTTCCACCTGCCTTGGTGCACAAATGAACAGAAACACGGGCTTCTCGATGGTGGCGTCAAAGACCAAAGGTTTATTACTGCAGGGACACAGAAGTCACAGAATCTACACACGGGCAGAGACTAGGAGCCTGTTCGATTTGTACAAAGTGGGTTGCTCCTTATATACGAAATTTTATGCTGGGGGCGAATTCTTTACATGTAATACATTCCCAAAACCTTTGTGTCTAAAACAATAAATATTTGGTGTTACACAGAAACCGTCGATAATATCTGAGGCCAAACATTGCGAAAAGAGGGGTTCCCACTAGTTTGTCACAATTCCCTGTCAATATTGCATTCAGGACCCGGACCGCCTCATCGTAAAGTTCGTTACCTCCCCCTAATAAAGATTCAGAAAGAAAGAAACAGAGCCAGGTGTGGAAGATAGAAAAGCGGGATAAGGGATGTTTGTGGGTTGTAAATGGGCAAGGCTACCGGCTTCGGCCGCCTAATCATGATCAGGTACAATGGACACGAAGGCCAGTTTGGCAGGACTGGCCTCGGGCAGAGGAGGCAGCCTTTGTCGAGTCATGCAGCTACAGCGTGATCTGGTTTAAGGTGCACGTGTCATGTAAGAGGTGAATCTCCGGCTAAGACTACGTGTCCTTAATCAAAGTGGAGTGAATGAAGTGATCAGAGGCTATTGCATATGTGAGGGCAAGGAAACACAAAATGGCGGCCACGATCTAAGATGGATGCCGTGGGTATATCAGAAATATGTCAATGGAAGGAGTGCTCTTGCTCGTAGCGTAGCGAAAACACTAGGATATGCTAAATGGATCATTTGCGGTTCGCTGATACCAATATTAGGTATTTCCGACAAACTTGAAAACACGGGTTCAAGTCGTCACGGAACCGTCACGGAACCTCAGACCCTCCTTTTGCCCTTACATAGGCAATTACTCAGTCTATGTCAGAATCTAGTTCTATGCTCATCAGGTCAGTGACATGTTGTTGTATCATCATCCTTTCTCGTGTCTTTTCTCCAAACGCAGGTGGTTTTCTGAGACAAGTCGTAGCACAAAGACTACACAGAGCAGGACCACACTGGATAATCAGACAACATGAGAATAGGAATACTAAGATGACACCAATGACCATTAGAACCTTCCATCCCCACGCTGAGATCAGAGTCCAAAACCACTCCATGAAGGACCAGTTTCCTTTGTCTACATGTATGGAGTCTGAGATCTTGTGCAACTTAGAGATCGCCTCATAGACTGTTGGAGCATTATTAGGAATAAAGACACAGCAGCTCGATTGGATCATTCTGCATACCCCACCTCGATCTGCAAGTATAACGTCTAGAACCATACGGTTCTGCAACATCATGAGCCTATCCGCCTGAAGCTCAGCTGTCAGATTGCTAAGGGCACCAGCAGTTTCAGTAATAGTAGATTCAACTACCCGTGTTAGCTGACGTATGTTTCTACTATTGGCCATAGGTCCCCAGAACGGAAGGAAGCCTTTGAAGAAGTCTCCGGCTTCCTGACCAGCGGTATCTTCCTTGCTGAAGACACCTCTCGCTACTCTTGTTCTGTGATAATCAGGTGAAGCAGTGTATGTCGGAGGCAATAATCGAGCAATATAACATGATCCTGAGAAGTCGGCAGGCAACCATGTATAAGCTCTGTCTCGACAAATGAAATAGGTACCCCTAGCAGTAAGAAAGGCAGGGGAAGAGTTAGCCGGAAACACATAAGTTTCTACGCACTCACTCCTCCCTAGCTGAGCTCTCGGATTTCTCCCATTACCTTGCAAACAGACCTGACCTCGGTGAGGTACGACCCAGATTGGAGTTGAGCTTTTACGCTTGCTTTCTCCTAAACTAAGGCGATACTCTGAAGTATTCCAACTTAAATATACTCGCAATTCGTCTCTAGGGTATGATGGAGTATTATTGACGTCCTTGACCATGTCAATAATTCCCTGGACTAAGGCTTTGTTAGCAGAGTTATATTTAGTGGAACGTGGTGGACGTGGAGGATAGGTTTCAAGGGCATAAGCAAAGATGGTTTGGAAGGCCTGAAATGATCCATTATAGCTGTAAGGCAAAACCAGATAGGGAATACCTTTATCCATAGTATGAGGTATCAAGCCACACACCCAGCAGTCTGTAGTGTTAACTACCAGTTGGTGTTGGTGCAAGAGCTGTACAAATGTGTTGTTGGTGAATTCTGAGCGTCGGGCTTGCTCATGTTCTGGAAACGAGTGAAAAGAGTGTATAGAAGAAACAGTAGAAATAGCAGGATCAAGGGGAGGTACTGTAGAAACTGGCACAAAAATCAAATTTATGCTAAACACGATTCCACCCACCAATGTTGCTAAAACAATCAAAAATGTAACGGCACATTGCATCAAGAAACATTTGCTGTGAAGAATTCTATTAAGTCTGTTTCTGCGAAGGTAAATCACATTCTTTCGTTGCAGCGCAGGAAGCTCCATCTTCTACAATCCGCTCGCGACCACTGATGATGTGTGCGTAGATGAAAATGCCTCTATCAGCCCTGGGAGTTCCCAGAACCAACAGAAAGATCGACCTTGTGTCAGACCCCTGCAAATTCAAACTAGGCACACAGCCACGACCCTACGGCTACCCAGACGGCAAGGCAATTTTAAAAACAATAAACAATAGCAAACTTCCTGGCTGTAGGCAAAAGTTCAATATATATATATATATCAAAATCACAGTATGCAGTTGCCTGCTTTATTTGTCCTTTTTATGGCTTCTAAGGTTGTATTTCTGTTTCGCTGGTACTGTCTGATCGGAAAATAGTGTATCACTAGCAGCTGTTGCAGAGTTTAAGTTCGCAGATAGCAAAGTTTCTTCTGATGCTGGAGACAAATGTTCAGTGTTCAAAGGAGTCTTTTCAGGAGGAGAGTCAAGTTTCAAAGTGTCAGTAACCAAATCGGCATCGCTGAAAGGGATAAACTTCGGAGTGATTTCAGATTCGGAGGCACCAATTCCCTTCTTCACCCAGTCGTCGTAAGGCAGCGGCAGCGGAACACGCTTTACGTGAGTAGCGTGAATCCAGTGTTTTCGGCCAGCAACACGTACAGCTGTCCTCGTTGCCAGCAGAACCTGGAAGGGGCCGATGTAGCGAGGCTGAAGATTCTTTGTCCTCGCGAAGTTTCTGACCACCACGTGGTCGCCGGGTTTCAGCTGATGCCCTGGACTCTCCGGAGGTTTTGGCAAAGCATCGAAGACCTGTTGATGAATAAGACTCAATTTAGCAGTCAAGTCGTAAAGGTAGTCTATCAACATAGGATATTCAATGGAGCAAAATTGTTTAGGCCTCGGCACACCCCAGATATTTGCCGGACGGCCAAACACAATCTCATATGGAGAAAGCCCTATTCTAGAATGCACTGTTGCTCTCGTTGATAACAAGGCCAAAGGAAGTGCGTCTGGCCAAGCCAAACCTGTGGATGCTTGTATTTTGGCTATCTTAAGCTTCAGAGTGCCATTGTAACCCTCGACTAAACCAGCAGACTGGGGATGGTTTGCACTATGGAATTTTTGTTTCAATCCTAGACCAGCACACACACTCTGCATAACTTTCCCTATAAACTCACTTCCGTTATCTGACCATACAATCCGTGGCATGCCATACCTAGGGAAAAATTCCTTGAGAAGGATTTTGGCAGTCGATAGGGCAGTGTTGTCCTTTAGTGGGTATGCTTCTATCCACCTGGAAAAAGCACAAACTACCACCAGGACGTATTTTAAATTGTTGCAGCGTTCCATGTGAATGAAGTCTAACTGAATTACTTCAAAGGGGCAGGAAGGAGGAGCGAAATGACCAGCTGGAGTTGGAGTTCCCTTGCCAGGATTATGCATCAAGCACACCATACAATTTTTCACCACTCTCTCTGCACACTTACTGATTCCCTCATTCTTCCAGACCGGAGCTAACATCTTACATATCCCTTTAGAACTTATATGCGCTACTCCATGTGCCATCGTCACTACTGCAAGCACATATGCATTAGGCAACATCCAACGCTGCTGTTCTGTCAAATCAATCCAACATCCATTCGAGTCCAACTTGCCCGTACTTTCTCTCCATACACGTTTCTCTTCCTCAGTTGCTTTTTTCTGAATCTCTTTCACACTTTCCATAGTGTCCTCACACATTCCAGATTCAGCAATCCATCTTGCAGACGTAGCAACATACATTCTACTCATCGTGTCTCTAGCTGTCTGTTTAGCAGTTTCATCGGCAAAGGCATTCCCACGACCAACATCATCCGTGATTGCTTTATGAGCACTGCACTTCACAATCGCAACTTCAGTCGGCAAGGTTAGAGATTCCAACAAGTCGTTAACTAGCTGACCATGTTGGATCTTAGTCCCATGGGACGTAATGAAACCTCTTTCTCTCCACAACCGGCCAAAACTATGGGCCACGCCAAATGCGTACTGACTATCTGTAAACACATTCACTCTCTTTCCCTTAGCTAAAACACACGCTCTTGTTAGAGCTATTAATTCTGCAGCTTGGGCAGAATTCTGACTCACTCTTGCAGTCTCCACAATCGTCTTCAAAGTCGTTACTGTGTAGGCAGCAGTCACATCACCATTCTCCAATTTAAAACATGACCCGTCCACATACAGCGTACCATCTGGGTCGGACAGGGGAGTATCCTTCAAGTCGATACGTCCTTTTGTCTCTTCCTCCGTTTTAAAATAACAGTCATGTGGCTCAGAATCACTCGACTCTTGATCAGTCGGCAACAATGTTGCTGGATTCAATACATTGCATCTTTTGATCTGAATATGACTCGCTAATAATGTCAGCTCGTAACCAGATAATCTCGCACTAGTAAGGTGTTGTGTCTTCGTTCGGTTCATGAGTGTATCCACTGCATGAGGAACCATGACCACTAGCATATTGTTCATCACCAAACCAGCAGATTGTCGAATGGAAGCTGCAGCTGCCGCTGTAGCTCTCAAACAACTAGGTAACGCTCTGGCTACCGGATCTAATGTTGATGAAAAATACGCACAAGGGCATTGTTTATCACCAAATTTCTGTGTCAGAACACTCAACGCACAACCTTCTCTTTCGTGAACGTAGAGCGTGAATGGCTTGCTGTAATCAGGTGTACCCAATACAGGAGCTGAACACAATGCTTTTCTTAATTCAGTAAAACTCTCTTGACATTCATCAGACCATGGCACCGGACTCGGAACATTTTTCCCAGTCAAAGCTACCAATGGTTTCGCTAAAAGAGAAAAATTTGGGATCCACTGCCTACAGTAAGAGGTAATACCTAGGAAGGCACGTACTTCTCTCTGTGTGCGTGGAACACTCATCTGCGTAATTGCTTTTATTCTTTCTGGGGTCAACTTCCTTCCCTCCTTTGACAAGAGATGACCTAGGTAGGTCACTTCTTGGCAGCAGTATTGCATTTTGGTAGGGGACACCTTATGATTCAAATTAGACAAATGATGCAATAGGGAAATAGTAGCTGCTTTGCAAGTTTCCTTGTCATCGGCAGCCACTAAAAGATCGTCTACGTACTGTACTAGGGCAGAACCTGGAGGAAGGACAAAAGAATCTAGCTGACTTTTTAAAGCTTGACTATAAATGGATGGACTTTCACAATAGCCTTGTGGAGCGCGTTTAAATCTGAAACTGCGACCTCCTAAACAGAAGCCGAAAATATCCCTACTTTCTTCTGCTATCGGAATGCTGAAAAAGGCATTCTTTAGGTCTATAACTGAGAACCACGTAGCTGTAGCAGGTATCAATGTTAACAAGGCAGTAATGTCTGGCACTACAGGAAACTGCGGAATTACAATCTTATTAACTTCCCTAAGGTCTATGACAAACCTATAAACTGGAGGTTTTGTAGGATCAGTTCGCTTCAGAATCGGTAAGACAGGACTGTTACAGACATTTCCTCTAGTTTCTTCAACTACACCCTTCTTAATCAAATCTTGCACAATCAATAAAAGTGCACGCTCACCTTCACTCGATATTTTATATTGGGGAATTCTTGGAAATTTTACATTCGCTTTCAAAGTTACTACATAAGGTGGAATTTCTAGGAGACCTACATCATTAGGACCAGTCGCCCAAAGAGAATCAGGGAGTGAACGTAGCTCCGGCGGGAGTGCGTCCATTGACAAGTACATCGGAGAGGTGATATTTTTACCCAATGTAAGCTGTACTCCTTCCGGAGAACAGTACAATGTCGCATATAGTCGTTTTAACAAATCTAAACCAAGCAGATTTTCATTACAACCTGTCGTCAAAATCAGGGGTGCTTTCAATTGGCACGGTCCAACAGAAATAGACAAAGGACCAGATATCGCGTTGTACACAGGGGCGCCTGAAAAACCTACGGAAACATTTGTTGAGCCAGACAAAGGTGCGCCAGGGAGTTTCGCATGCATGATAGAACTTTTTGCGGCACCAGTATCCAACAGAAATGGTTCGACTACACCTGATGTTGCTACTGCGACATAAGGCCCACTCTGATCCACTGGAACTGATACTACTCCCTCTCTCTGTCCATGGCTGTCCTAGTACCCATTTTGCTGAAAACCCTCATCTACTTCACAATAATCTTCAACAAGATATTGTTGAGATCTATTTTGCTGAACGGATTGTCCATTTCGTTGATCAAAGTGATTGGAGGGACGATCATTCGTTTGTGGAGGCATAGCACCTCGTCCTCGTCCTCTAGAATTCTGCACAAAACCACCACGACCTCTCTGAGCTGCTGCTGCATTATTTTGCGCTAAGATCGGACATTCATTTTTATAGTGACCCTCTTTCTTGCAGTACGCGCACTGATTCCATTGATATTGAGGTCTTGATGTACTATAATCTGTCCTTTGGTATGAGTTTTGCTGCGTATTAGTCTGATTCGCGCGAGGCGGATACGCCTGCTGCAAAAGAACTTTAGTTTTTAAATCTTTCGTTTTCTTCTCTGATTTTTCCTTTTCCTCTTTATCCCTATTTTCGTAGTACTGCGCAGTCGCAAGTATTTGCGCTGTCGTAGATACAGCCCACGCACTTTCTGAGTCTTTTAATTTATTGCATAATTCAGGTAGCAAATTATGCACAAATTTATCTACAAACAGTCTCTGTCCTCCTTCTGTACTCATGTCCTGACCACTATGATCTACAAAAGTCTCTTCGAACCTCGTGAAGAAGTCCGAGACACTTTCGTCTTTCTTTTGCCTACATGCTGACAACTTGTCCCAATTTACACGCAATGCTGGCATCAGAGTCTTCATTAGATCAATTATTCTACCTGGCAGATTAGCGATCAAAGGTTCAGGTTTCGCACCACCTGTTTGTTGACCATCTGCTGCAGTGATAGCTGCCCAATCACCACCTAAAGCAGCCTGATGATCCTCTCTACGAATTTTAGCCCACACTGGTTGTGGAACTACATTACCAAATAACATATCAATGTCGGCTAAGTTCATTATACAAGCCTCAACTGTCTGTGTTAATTCCTTGTAATATCCGGCTGGATTCTTACGCGGATCTGGTAAGGCCTGTTTCACTGCTAACACTTCTGCTCGTTTCCATGGAATGTGTATCCACACTCGTTGGAACTGTGCTGGAGCAGCCGCAATTCCTGCATTATCATCACGTTGTATTGCTTCGCGCCAAATTGGAGGAACCTCCCTCATAGGATATTGGCGACTTAGCTTCATTTTACCTTTCTCTAAATCTCTCGGTGAACGAAGAGATGGATCATTCCTAAAACTTAAAATGAGTTCCATCGCTTGTTTTATACTCTCACCCACTATCATTCCAGCAGCAAACTCCTTTTGAACCCTAATTAAATCTTCCAAATCTGATTCGACATCATCTTCTTCTATCTCTTCACGTAACAACGAGCACATCTCATCAAAGACGTATCGTTGCGTTGGCTCTCCCCACTGCATAAATGTGTCTAACACATCTCTCGTACTATATCTTCTACCCTTCGAAATCCACCTGAGAGCCGTGGAATCTAAAACTCCCCGTTCCTCAGTACTCGGAAGCTGACTCCGTCTCTGAACAGAGTCAGGAGTAGGAGTCTTAATCAAAGTTTTATATATAGGAGACAGCATATTAGTAACAGAATCAGTGATTCTTCGACGAACAGAAAGTGGAGTTAGTACACTCGCAGACATAGAGAATGCAGTAGAGGTAGGAATAGATGAGGAAGCAGTAGGAGTATCGAGGAAAATAGTTTCTGGAGCAGTAGGTACAGAGGTAGGTATAGGGACTGGCAGTGTAGGAAGAGGAGGAGCTGTAGGGACATTCACATTCACCACAGGAAGTATAGGAACTTGATTCTGAGGGATAAGAGCAGGAGCACCAGGTTGTCCAGCAACCGGCAATTGAACATTCGGGACGAGTGGAGCCGTAGCACCTTGTGCATACGGTGGAGGTGACCGTAACAGATAAGATGGCAGAGGATCGTTTTCGGAGTCCTCCAGTATCTTAGCCATTTTCGATGGCAAGGCAGGATAGCACTTGTCAATCGCTAAGTTATGCTCTCTAATGGCTACATCTATGGCCTTCTCACACTCGTTAGCCTGCAACTGTTTAGTCGCTTGCTCTAGAGTTAACTCTTCTTGTTCTTTCTGCTCTTTCTTCAACCTTCTCATTTCTCTCTGTTTGGATTCTTTCCGCCAATAACGGAAGGAATCAAACATTGCCGGCCGGGCTTTCTTCTTAAACAATTTCGCTTCTAAGTTGTCGAGAATCTCTTGTTCAAAACTACCATGCAGTGGCCAACTAAGGACACCATCCTTCTTACAATATCGGACCCATATCTCATTATAAGTTATAGGACCCACTCCATACTTACAATATAAATCATATAGGGGAGTCCCAATCGGAGGAACCAAACAAGAGTCCTCCAATCGTGAGTCACTGTTGCAACTAAAACAAGACAACATTTTCCGACTTACCATTTTCAGTCCGGAACACAAAAACAAACAAACACGGAACAAATATGTGCACTCGAACCAAGAACTTAGGCCTACCAAAACGAACTTATGTATCGATACCCAAAACTAAACCAAATTGATTATCGTAACTAGAACAAATAGTGATAATCGGACAAAACCAAACCAAACCAAGAACCGATCAAGGATTTTAACAATCCTCACAAAGTAACCAGCTAGCTATCACTAAATACTTAACTGAGTCACTGAAGACGTCACCAAGGAGAAACCCGTCACGTTTCGCCGTACTAAGGACTGCACCACTTCGGGTCCAAGACAGGGCGACGGTCAAGGCAACGGCCCACTGCAGCCGTCCTGAACGGGAAACCCTCGTGGAAGAGAACTTCGGGCCACTTTTGCGATATGCCGGGATCGATGAAGTGGGGCGCCTCCCTCAGGAATCTTCACACGAAGCTTCTCGAACTCTTCAGGCTTTTGGACCGGTACCGAATGACGTCGCCCCACGTTGGGCGCCAATTGGAGTTCTGGACTTTTTGGTTCCGTCCAGAGGTGTCAGGGTACAACACCCAAAGACCCCGGAGTTCCACCTGCCTTGGTGCACAAATGAACAGAAACACGGGCTTCTCGATGGTGGCGTCAAAGACCAAAGGTTTATTACTGCAGGGACACAGAAGTCACAGAATCTACACACGGGCAGAGACTAGGAGCCTGTTCGATTTGTACAAAGTGGGTTGCTCCTTATATACGAAATTTTATGCTGGGGGCGAATTCTTTACATGTAATACATTCCCAAAACCTTTGTGTCTAAAACAATAAATATTTGGTGTTACACAGAAACCGTCGATAATATCTGAGGCCAAACATTGCGAAAAGAGGGGTTCCCACTAGTTTGTCACAATTCCCTGTCAATATTGCATTCAGGACCCGGACCGCCTCATCGTAAAGTTCGTTACCTCCCCCTAATAAAGATTCAGAAAGAAAGAAACAGAGCCAGGTGTGGAAGATAGAAAAGCGGGATAAGGGATGTTTGTGGGTTGTAAATGGGCAAGGCTACCGGCTTCGGCCGCCTAATCATGATCAGGTACAATGGACACGAAGACCAGTTTGGCAGGACTGGCCTCGGGCAGAGGAGGCAGCCTTTGTCGAGTCATGCAGCTACAGCGTGATCTGGTTTAAGGTGCACGTGTCATGTAAGAGGTGAATCTCCGGCTAAGACTACGTGTCCTTAATCAAAGTGGAGTGAATGAAGTGATCAGAGGCTATTGCATATGTGAGGGCAAGGAAACACAAAATGGCGGCCACGATCTAAGATGGATGCCGTGGGTATATCAGAAATATGTCAATGGAAGGAGTGCTCTTGCTCGTAGCGTAGCGAAAACACTAGGATATGCTAAATGGATCATTTGCGGTTCGCTGATACCAATATTAGGTATTTCCGACAAATTGGAAAACACTGGTTCAAGTCGTCACGGAACCGTCACGGAACCTCAGGTAGGTGATGATGCCGACGTGGGAGTAGTCCATGTGGATCAGGCTTTAAACGTAGCGCTGTGTGGAGCTGCGGCAGACAGTGCACTAGAAACAAAGCTCGCCTCCTGAGTCCCCATGATGCCACAAACCACACGTAACCGCTCCTGGTAGTGACCTGAGAGGCTCTCATACAGTGACAGAGCCCCCTCCGTGAAGTCACGAACTGCATGCAGCGGCCATAATGCAAGGGCGGGTGTGGTGGGAATAGAGCTGTTCTCAAACATGAGAGGGAAAGATTTGCCGAAGCTGCCAGAAAACTCCTTCCTCTTTGTTGTTGCGGGACGCCTCAATGCGCACTCTGACTTGCCCGCAGATATTTACCAACAAGGTTCCTTTCACTGTCGAAGAGAACGAGGAGACACAAGGGGGTACTGCAGTAAGGAGCTTTATTCCATGGACAACGGCATGACGCGTTTCGGCACAATGCCTTTATCAAATGCCATCTCTCACCCCCGTACTGCCAACAGTCCATCAAATTCATCCCAGTCGTTCCGCCTTTAAATAGTCGTCCTGATTCGTCAGTTCTCATCACGCACAGACCTGTAGTTTTTGTGGAAAACTACAGCATGCACTGCAACTGCATGCAAGGTAGGTGATGATGCCGACGCTGGAGTAGTCCATGTGGATCAGGCTTTAAACGTAGCGCTTTGTGGAACTGCGGCAGACAGTGCACTAGAAACAAAGTTCGCCTCCTGAGTCCCCATGATGCCACAAACCACACGTAACCGCTCCTGGTAGTGACCTGAGAGGCTCTCATACAGTGACAGAGCCCCCTCCGTGAAGTCACGAACTGCATGCAGTGGCCATAATGCAAGGGCGTGTGTGGTGGGAATAGAGCTGTTCTCAAACATGAGAGGGGAAGATTTGCCGAAGCTGCCAGAAAACTCCTTCCTCTTTGCTGTGGCGGGACTCGTCAATGCGAACTCTGACTTGCCCGCAGATATTTACCAACAAGGTTCCTTTCACTGTCGAAGAGAACAAGGAGACACAAGGGGGTACTGCAGTAAGGAGCTTTATTCCATGGACAATGGCATGACGCGTTTCGGCACAATGCCTTTATCAAATGCCATCTCTCACCCCCGTACTGCGAACAGTCCATCAAATTCATACCAGTTGTTCCGCCTTTAAATAGTCGTCCTGATTCGTCAGTTCTCATCACGCACAGACCTGTAGTTTTTGTGGAAAACTACAGATCCCAGCATGCACTGCCACTGCATGCAAGGTAGGTGATGATGCAGACGCTGGAGTAGTCCATGTGGATCAGGCTTTAAACGGAGCGCTGTGTGGAGGTGCGGCAGACAGTGCACATTTACACCAAACATACAAAAGGCACTGCTCCATACCAGTCCCTACCATTTTGCCATATCTGGTGTAATTACGTTCAGCCGTTCGAGCTGTAGCCTTGTTAGAATGTCCCTATAGAAATTAACATGGGGAAAACACGTATTGGGACCCCCCTTTTTTCTCGGCCCCCGCTTGACGAATCCCTCCGATACTTTCAGGGAAGGAGCGGAGCGCAGCGAGGCAAATTACAGGCAGATCCCTCAATCGGCGCCAACGTTATTCCCAATAGAATGTTCGGCATTTCCTATGGTAACTAGGTCCTAACTATATATACCTACTGGCTATCGACAGTAGGTAATATATCTATATATATATATATATATATATGGTACACAGACAAAATATCGATTTTTTAATATCGATAAGCAAAAATATCGAAGTTTTAATATCGATATACAGAAATATCGAAGGTAAGTAATATCGACAGTCTAAATATCGATATTGGTATGATATCAGTAATATCGAAGTTGTAAATATCGATGTTAATAATATCGAAATTAATAACTTTGATGTTACTAATATCTATGTTTAAATAAATTTAGTGTATATTATATTGTATTAATTATGTTTTAATATTTTTTTTAATGTTATTTTATTAAATATTGTGTTTTACTACTGTAGCGGGTTGTGGGTTTATAGGGGAATAGGGTGGGAAGTAATTTAATTATGTTAAATTAATTATTAATTATTAGGAATTATTAATTAATTAATTGAGAATTAATTTTAAATTATTTTAATAATTTATTAATTGATAAATATGTTCTGTAGCGGGTTATGGGTTTATAGGGGAATAGGGTGGGAAGTAATTTAATAATAATTAATTAATTGATATATGTTTGTACATATTTTAAATAATTAATTGGTAATTAATTTCTATTAATTAGTTAATTAATTATTATAATTTTTTATCATATTTATAATTATTAATTAGTTGGTAATTAATTATTATTAATTATTTAATTAAATTAATTAAAGTAATTTTTATATATATTATTTATTGTTATTAATTAATTAATTGTGCAAAATAATATTAATTATTAAATTAAATTAATTACAGTACATGTGCTAATATATTTATTTTATTGTTATTGTTAATTAATAATTAATTGGTAATTAAATAATATTAATTAATTGTGGGTACAGGGGTATTTTTAGGGTTCAGGGTCAGTTTTCAGGTCATGGGTACAGGAGTATTTTTAGGGTTCAGGGTCAGTTTTCAGTTCATGGGTAAAGGGGTATTTTTAGGGTTCAGGGTCAGTTTTCAGTTCATGGGTAAAGGGGTATTTTTAGGGTTCAGGGTCAGTTTTCAGTTCATGGGTAAAGGGGTATTTTTAGGGTTCAGGGTCAGTTTTCAGTTCATGGGTAAAGGGGTATTTTTAGGGTTCAGGGTCAGTTTTCAGTTTTTGGGTAAAGGGTTATTTTTAGGGTTCAGGGTCAGTTTTCAGTTCATGGGTAAAGGGGTATTTTTAGGGTTCAGGGTCAGTTTTCAGTTTGTGGGTAAAGGGGTATTTTTAGGGTTCAGGGTCAGTTTTCAGTTTGTGGGTAAAGGGGTATTTTTAGGGTTCAGGGTCAGTTTTCAGTTCATGGGTAAAGGGGTATTTTTAGGGTTCAGGGTCAGTTTTCAGTTCATGGGTAAAGGGGTATTTTTAGGGTTCAGTGTCAGTTTTCAGTATTTGGGTTAAGGGGTATTTTTAGGGTTCTGGGTCAGTTTTGGGTTTTTGGGGTACAGTCGTACAGGGTAAAAATTAAATAAATTTAAATTAAATCAATTAAATGAAATTATAAAATATAAAATTACATTAAATTATTACGTTTTTAATTTATTTTAAATGTATATGTATTAGTTTTAATTTTTTTATTATGTTTTAATATTTTTATTTAATATTTGTAAAATTATATGTATTTTATAATTATTTTAACATTATTATTAATACATTTTAAAAAACGATATTTTTAATTCCGATATTTTTGTACTACGATATTATTTTTTCGATATTTTTGTACTTACCTTGTTAGGGATAGGATTCCGATATTTTTGACTTCGATATTTTTGTCCCGATATTTTTGTAGGTCGATATTTTTGATTTCGATATTTAGTCAGACATTCATATATATATATATACCAACAAGGTTCCTTTCACTGTCAAAGAGAACGAGGAGACACAAGGGGGTACTGCAGCAAGGAGCTTTATTCCATGGACAACGGCATGACGCGTTTCGGCACAATGCCTTTATCAAATGCCATCTCTCACCCCCGTACTGCCAACAGTGCATCAAATTCATCCCAGTCGTTCCGCCTTTAAATAGTCGTCCTGATTCGTCAGTTCTCATCACGCACAGACCTGTAGTTTCTGTGGAAAACTACAGATCCCAGCATGCATTGCCACTGCATGCAAGGTAGGTGATGATGCCGACGCTGGAGTAGTCCATGTGGATCCGGCTTTAAACGTAGCGCTGTGTGGAGCTGCGGCAGACAGTGCACTAGAAACAAAGTTCGCCTCCTGAGTCCCCATGACGCCACAAACCACACGTAACCGCTCCTGGTAGTGACCTGAGAGGCTCTCATACAGTGACAGAGCCCCCTCCGTGAAGTCACGAACTGCATGCAGCGGCCATATTGCAAGGGCGGGTGTGATGGGAATAGAGCTGTTCTCAAACATGAGAGGGGAAGATTTGCCGAAGCTGCCAGAAAACTCCTTCCTCTTTGCTGTGGCGGGACTCCTCAATGCGCACTCTGACTTGCCCGCAGATATTTACCAACAAGGTTCCTTTCACTGTCGAAGAAAACGAGGAGACACAAGGGGGTACTGCAGTAAGGAGCTTTATTCCATGGACAACGGCATGACGCGTTTCGGCACAATGCCTTTATCAAATGCCATCTCTCACCCCCGTACTGCCAACAGTCCATCAAATTCATCCCAGCCGTTCCGCCTTTAAATAGTCGTCCTGATCTGTCAGTTCTCATCACGCACAGACGTGTAGTTTTTGTGGAAAACTACAGCATGCACTGCCACTGCATGCAAGGTAGTTGATGATGCCGACGCTGGAGTAGTCCATGTGGATCAGGCTTTAAACGGAGCGCTGTGTGGAGCTGCAGCAGACAGTGCACTAGAAACAAAGTTCACCTCCTGAGTCCCCATGACGCCACAAACACACGTAACCGCTCCTGGTAGTGACCTGAGAGGCTCTCATACAGTGACAGAGCCCCCTCCGTGAAGTCACGAACTGCATGCAGCGGTCATAATGCAAGGGCGGGTGTGGTGGGAATAGAGCTGTTCTCAAACATGAGAGGGGAAGATTTGCCGAAGCTGCCGGAAAACTCCTTCCTCTTTGCTGTGGCGGGACTCCTCAATGCGCACTCTGACTTGCCCGTAGATATTTACCAACAAGGTTCCTTTCACTGTCGAAGAGAACGAGGAGACACAAGAGGGTACTGCAGTAAGGAGCTTTATTCCATGGACAACGGCATGACACGTTTCGGCACAATGCCTTTATCAAATGCCATCTCTCACCCCTGTACTGCCAACAGTCCATCAAATTCATCCCAGTCGTTCCGCCTTTAAATAGTCATCCTGATTCGTCAGTTCTCATCACGCACAGACCTGTAGTTTTTGTGGAAAACTACAGATCCCAGCATGCACTGCCACTGCATGCAAGGTAGGTGATGATGCCGACGCTGGAGTAGTCCATGTGGATCAGGCTTTAAACGTAGCGCTGTGTGGAGGTGCGGCAGACAGTGCACATTTACACCAAACTTACAAAAGGCACTGCTCCATACCAGTCCCTACCGTTTTGCCATATCTGGTGTAATTACGTTCAGCCCTTCGAGCTGTAGCCTTGTCAGAATGTCCCTATAGAAATTAACATGGGGAAAACATGTTTTGGGACCCCCCTTTTTTCTCGGCCCCCGCTTGACGAATCCCTCCGATACTTTCAGGGAAGGAGCGGAGCGCAGCAAGGCAAATTACAGGCAGATCCCTCAATCGGCGCCAACGTTATTCCCAATAGAATGTTCGGCATTTCCTATGGTAACTAGGTCCTAACTATATATACCTACTGGCTATTGCCAGTATATATATAAATATATATATATATATATGTATATAAATATATATATATATATATATATATATATATATATATATATATATATATATATATATATATATATATATATATATATATATATATATATATTTATATATATTACCCACTGGCGGTCGCCAGTAGGTAGTTATAGTTAGGACCTATTATCCATAGGAAAACCACAACATTCTATTTGGAATAACTTTGGCGTTGATTGATAATTCTTCTTGAAATTTTTTAAACCGTTGGCTAGCTCAGTTCCGCTCCTACCCTGAAAGTTTGGGGGTGATTAATGAAGCGGGGGCCGAGAAAAAGGGGGGTCCCAAAATGTGTTTTCCCATGCAATTTCCAATAGGACCTTCAGCCACGGCTACAGTCCGAATGGCTGAACGGAATTATACCAAATTTGGCAGAGAGGTAGTCCTCAGTTCCGACTTGTGCCTTTCGCTTACCTGGTGTCAATCTGTTCAGTAGTTTCTTTGAAAATTATGGTTAAAGTCATTTATATATCTATGGGCATGGTGGATCCGGGGATTGTGCTAGGATTGGCCTTGTAGCAGAAGCGCACCGCCCCGATCACGCGCTCAATTCTAATTGGCTGTCAAGCGGTTGTGAACATTCGAAACCAGGAACTGTTGGCAGCCATTTTGTGCTTCGGTAGAAGCCAGGCTGTGGAAGTCAGTGAAAATTGTGTGCAAAACATGAACAAGGGCAGGGTAGAAACACCCTGAACCCCTAGGCCTGCTCAGGGGGTCTCATAAGGAGAGATTTTAGTACTCAAAAGTAAGTACCGATGAAGAGTTTAAAGTTCATGATTAACACAATTCTATTGTCTCTGAGAAAAGTAGAAACAGATTTATTCACATTTTTCCTAGCTTTCTAAATCTGAGGACAAAATAGATTGGAAAAGTTCCATTTCTGCCTTTGGCATATGTTAGAATAGACAAAGGGAGTTTTGGGGAAAAGTAAAATTAAAACAGAAAATAAATGATTGGTTGTTTGACAACATTCTACAGAGAAAACTAGGGTGCATGTTTCTGTTTTTTAAAAGCATGATTCTTATTGGTTATCAGAACGTGATTGAAAATAACATTACGTAGGATAAGGTAGTATATTAAGAAGTCAAGCACACTTGCTGTTTTTTTACCAACATTTTGTGATGAACTTTTGCGTTCTTCGGGAGCCAGTATTGCTCTTTTGCATGGGTAGATGCTAATTTGTATATGAAAATGCAATCTGCTTTGGATTTTGAAAGTGAGAACATATTTCACTGCTCTGTCTTTCAAAATGCAAACTATGTTTGCTATGGGAGGGCGGGAGTCGTGAGAGTCCCGCTCTGTCAAAGCAAACAGCAGTATACCGGGGGTAAGCACCCCGGGACACTGCAGGAGCCGGTGGTAGTAGTTTCCAGGGCCCTCGAGGGCACCAGGCGGAGGGCCACGCAGTCTGCCTGCCATAATACACAAATTTCCGGGTGTGGTGATTCCCAGAGCTTGAGGAGGGTCGTTGAGCCCACATACTTGTAATTTTTTAGGGGGGGTCGGATGCAAAAGTGATGCAAGGGGTTGTAAATCTGGTACACAGTGTTTTGTTTTAGTTTGCTTTCCTTTCTGTCATGTAGAGGATACAGGGTAAATATAACGGCTTCTGTACAGCCAGTAACTTTTACCCCTACCCCCAAACGGCTTTCTGCCTGTTACCATAATAACAGTTCTTGGAACACTTGTGTGCGCACAGAGGTTAGAAGTTCACCACACTATGTTGCTAATGGCGTTGTACTTTTAAAACTTTTGAATTGGAACCGTTAGTTGTAGCTATACACTCTGGTAAAGATCAGGTGAAGACTTAGCCTCAGAATTATACTTCAAATTATAAATATAATTTCTATTGTGGATTGCTACCCCCACAAAAAAAAAGACGTATGCACTTTTTAAATTAACTTTTATTAAAACAATAAATAACTGGAAATATAACTAAAGGATAAGAATACAATAAATAATTAGAACCATACCTTTAACAAAACAATATAACAAACAACATATAATTTGGACTCCAATAGAAGTACTGTAGTTAATCTGTAAAACAAAAAATAAATGTAGTGTTTAAAATTAGATTGAGGTGACTAAATGAGGTCAAACATTACAACTCAATCATCAGAGGTTATATTTGGCAAGTAAAATAGGAAATAGCATTGCATTATACAAATGTCAGGCCCAGATTGGCCACTCACTTCATTTACAAACACCTGGCCTTGATCTGATAGACAGCTTTTTGGACTTCCATGATCTAGAAATTTAGAAATATACATCAGGAAACATTGAAACATTCAAATGTATTTAATGTGATGCAAATTCTCTCATTTCACTTTAAAACAAGCTGGATTGCAATCATTTGTGCTATAAAATGTTTAACAGTTTTCCAGGGCTATTTGTCTTTGATCAATCTTTATGGCTGCTCCTAGATTGACATGTGCAACTTGGAATATCTGCGGATTGAATGACCCTAAAAAACGTAGGATTTTTCATAAGATGCTGCAGGTGATACAGGTGGACTTAATCTGCCTGCAGGAAACCCATATTCCTTGGGGTAGCCGTGCTCATCTTAGATTTTTGGGTTATGATTTAGTGGCTTGCACCCGACAAACTTCTACAAGTAGGGATGTTGCTATCATTTTAAAAACCGGAGTTGGGCTTGTCAAAAGGGTAAAGCAAGATAATGTTGGTAGATGGTTAGTAGTAGAGTTATTGGTTAATGGTTGTTTGCTTTCTGTCTGTTCGATATATGCTTCTAATCTTGACGACCCGCAGGTTCTGAGGAATTTAAATCTAGAGTTAGCTACTTGGTCCCATCCAATATTTTTTTGTGGGGATTTTAACATCAATATCCCTGGTCACTTAGATATAACCAAAAATAGCGCATATGTCGGACGAAAGCCTCAAGTTGATAAGGCGCTCCGGATTCTTCTTATTGAACATGGTCTGACAGATCTTTGGCACTATCACCATTCAAATCAAGAAGGCTATACCTTCTATTCAATACCCCATAACAAAATGGTTCGTATTGATTTTGTCTTTACCTCTGTTCAAACTGCAGGGTCTACCAAGATCGAAATTAACCCAAGGACTATATCTGACCATAATCCCATTATTTTCAGTTGTCCATGGGATCGTCCTGTTAATCAAATCAGACCATGGACTTTCAATAGGAAACTTCTATTAGGTAAATTGTATCAGGAACAGCTCACTGTTTGGATCTCAGAGTTTTTCGAAATTAATAGTGGCACCGCATCGGTCGGTATTGTCTGGGACACATTTAAAGCCGCATTCCGTGGTGAAACTAAGAGATTTGCCTCCTATCGTTGGAAAACAGAGCAGAAAATTGTTAAAACTAGACTCGCAGCCCTTCAACAAGCCGAATTGGATCTAAGTCTTAATATTCGTATGGGGGCAGATTTAGCAGCAAGTTTGAAATTGGTTGCTATAGCAAAGTCCAACTTACTAGAGCCTTTTTATAAAGATATAGCAACCAAGTATTTTCAATTTTGATCTTTTATGTACGAGCTGGGGGAAAATTCTGGTAAGGTTCTAGCAAAACGTCTACAACAAAGGGCTGTAGCTAGTCAGATTATTAGGGTTAAAGACCAGTCTGGTATTATTCAAGACACACCCAGTGGTGTTGTAAATGCCTTTGTTGATTTTTATTCAATCTTATACACAGAGGATACGAATATGACTCTACAACAAAAAACTAGCTTGGACCAATTTTTCCAATCTATGGACACTCAGAAGGTTACAGACGATCAGAATCAAACTCTGGCTGAGCCTATTAGTTGGGAGGAAGTTGTAATTGCTATGAAATCCCTTTCTAATGGTAAAGCTGCCGGGCCCGATCCTATCCATCTAGAATTTCTCATACTTTTTTAAACAGCAAATGTTAGAGGTTTTTCGCCTTGCCCAGGCTGGGTCTGTCCCTGATTCTTGGGGACAGTCGACAATTGTCCTCTTTAAAAAGAAAGGCAAGGACAAATTAAACCCTGCATCATACCGGCCGATAGCGCTAATTAATACAGATAGCAAAATTTACTCAAGGATCCTGGCCTTTCGTTTAACTCAAACAATTCTTCCCTTGGTTTCTATCCGTCAGCATGGGTTTATTCCCGGCCGGGATACGACGGTTCACATCAGGCGTGTTGTTGCCCTGCTAGAATGGGCAAAGGTCACAAACTCCGCCCTCGGGGTGATCCTGTTGGACGCCGAGAAGGCGTTCGACAGGGTCTCCTGGGGGTATTTATGGGGTGTCTTGCACTGGAAGGGTTACACATCGGAGTTTATTCAGGCTTTACAAGCTTTGTATATATCCCCAACTGCTAAAATTCGTATCTCTGGTAATGAATCACATTATTTTCCTATTAGCAGGGGCACCAGACAAGGCTGCCCCTGTTCTCCCCTTCTTTTTGCCTTATTTATCGATTCCTTTTTATGTTTGATAGAAAAATCCCAGACTATTTCTCCTATCAGTGTTCATGGAATTGAATACAAGGCATTGGCATATGCCGACGATATTATATTATTAACTGATAATGTCGCCTGATCTTTTCCTGCTTTGGAGACTCTGGCAGCTCAGTTTGGCTCAATTTTGGGCTATTAGTTAAATATTGCAAAGACGCAAATCTTGCAATCCGCGGCTATGCCAATTTCTCATGTTCCTATAACTACAGTGGCAACATATCTCAGTATTCAAATTTCGCCTGACGTAGATCATATCCTGGACCTGAATTACCCTCCCATTATTGATTTACTTCATAATAAGTTAGAGAGGCTGGATCATTTACATCTTTCGTTATTTGGCCGATGTAATATTCTTAAAATGTTTGTCCTTTACTAAATTTTAATATCTTTTCAGATCTATTCCACTTTTAATTCCTAGTTTAATTTTAACAAGAGCAGAAAGGATATGTCAACGAATCTTATGGTCATATCGTAAACCAAGGAGGGCGGCTAAGTGGACCTGTCTCCCGCAGGATCGTGGGGGCTGGACATTTCCGAATTTAATGTATTATTATTGGGCAGCCATGATCCAACATTTCGCTCTTCCTCTGTTAGGAGATGCTGCTGCGCTTCCGTTACATCTGTCACCATCAATATATTCAATATCATTGGGAGATGCCACAAAAGGTGTACTAACTCGTATCCTTGAACCGAGTTCTTTAAGAAAACCTAAATTGAAGGTATTGTGGGCATTATTTTCAGTTTGGCAAAAAGTTTGTCGCCATTTTCATATTCTTAAGCTTAATTATTACACCCCAATAAATGCCTCTGGGTTACTTCCAGTAATATTTCAAGAGGGGGTGGCAATTACTTGGACATCTCTTGGTTTGAAGGAGATTGACGATCTGGCTGATCTTGGGCAAATGGCTTCTTTTTTTTCTTAAGGAGAAATTCCATCTGCAGTCTAACCATTTTTTTAAATACCTGCAATTTAGAAGTTTTCTTGATAAGAAGCTCCCTCTAAATTTAACAATGTTTCAAAAAATCACTATAGTTGAATTTATAAGAAGGAAAGTAAAAATTGGCAGTTTATACCAGTCTTTTCTATCTCAACTTCCAGATGATTTAGATGATCAGAACAATAAGTGGGCGATTACATTTTGAGTACCCTCTATCGACTTAAAATTTCCGTTGGTTTTAGCCAGGTCTGTTTTGGTTTCAGGTACTCTCCGTTCGCAAAGTTATATGGCCATGTTTAACCTTTATTATACACCTGCAAATCTTGTTAGATGGGGGGTTTTTAGTGGGGGCAAAGGGTCGTTCTGTGCAAGATGTAAATTTCCATCTGCAGACTCTGTTCATATGTTCTATGACTGTCCGGAGTTATCTTTCTTTATCAACCAAATTGAAACTTTTCTTACCCAGATAAATCAAACTTCAGTTAAAATCTCGGTGGAAATGGTAATCACTGGCTATGAATATTCTATGGCCCCCGAAAGAACAAGATATCTGCAAGCTTTTCTGTTTATTGCTATGGCTATGGTCAGACTCTGCATTAAATCACTCTGGATAAATCCTGAACCTCCTACTTTTTGTCATTGGAAGGCCAGGATGTTGGCCTGGTTCAAACTAGAGACTTCTGTTCAAGCGTTCAGAGGAAAGAAAAGACGTTTAACAGCTTCTAAGAACTGGGTACCGTTTGAAATGTGGTTGTATAATTTCTTATGTATAAATTATGTAATACTCATGTTTGTTTGTTTAACCTGTCTCCCACCACCACGGGATAAAACAAAAAAATCAATAAAAACAAAAAAAAGGAAACATTGAAACATTAACAACTAATTCTATCAAAACATGACAACAGCACAGTTATCTGTCTGCAAACACATGACATTCACAAATGCTTATCTCAGAATGCTTTTCTATCATGAAATGTTGAAGTCAAACCTGATAACTCCATTAGGTCCATTGCAATTTTCGGCAGCATATGGAGAGCAGTCAGTGGATTTGGTATGTCGAGTGGTTGACCACCATCTGGTATAGTGCATGGGCAGGAATAAACAGCTTGTGGTGACTAGTACGTCCCATGTTTGAGATATCTGTATAATGAGATAGAACAGGGGACAAATCAAGTTTAAGGTTAGTTAAAAACTTGGAGATCGTGCTGAAATACAACATTGGCCAATCGATTACATGTGCAGTGCATAGGGAGGAGGTAGCACGTGACACACTACTTAAAGAAATTAAAGGCGGCAGGATTAAGTGATTTGTCAAGAAACATCACATAGCAAGGCAAGATATTGGAGGTATAAGAGCTGGAAACCGTGCTAAAATACAGCTTTTCCGAAAACATTAATTTTGCAAAGCATAGGGCACGTGGACGCACTACTTACATGAGATAAAACTACATTGCATTAACTTGAACAGTACATAGCTCACTGGTGCGGGAACAGCCACGTGGCACTTGCAAATTAAAGAAACGCTGCAGGATTTGCCCAGAAACAAAAGCTACAAAGTTAACCTTAACAATATAAAAAAGCAGGAAAGCGTGCTTAAAAACATTGTCAAATCGAACAAAAATTTGCATTTACGCGGTATTTAAAGATAGTTCAGATTAATTAATTGAATTACTCTTAAAAAATGCTCACCTACGAAGAAGTGGATACAAACACTATCAATGGCTGTGACTACGGAATAGGAAAAGTTCAAGAAGGTTGGCAGGTTATAAATGCTTTGCAGAAGGATGATTGGTTGAGCATGATGTCACTGGGTGTGAGAGCTGTGATTGGCATGTCGTAATTGAGCAGGCCCAGATAAAATGAAATACGTAGTCGTACATAGCCAGACGGTGGGACATATTGTGCACATGAGTAACATTAACACGCATGCGCTATCACAAACATGCATGCACAAAGTGAAGGCAACTCCTTGGGGGTACATACACAGATGGAGTTCGGACAGGGTTGGAATGAGATTAAAAATTGGCCCAGGCACGATAAAAAAAAGTGGCCCACATTTGCATATTGCCTGTGCAAAGCACTGCTTCGGCGCAGTTTTATAAAAAAAACATAAGGGGGTTAAGAAAAATGCACGGATTAACTTGCACTGGTGAAACACATCTGTATACAAGTGAGGCCGCTGTTGGTCAGGCTCCCTGCCCCTGCTCAATAAGCATATGTTAATGGGCCGGCCCCAGCGAGAGAAAGGGAATGGCACCACTGCCCATTGATAAAATAGAAGTAATTGAGGCTCATCTGCCTGCAGAAGGGCCACTCATGCACCCACTGGGCCACTGGTGGCATCCGAATAACGCAGAAACCGCCAAATCGTCCCAAGGCTGCTCAAAGAAGCAGCCCCAACAGTAACTGGACATCGGCCCCTCAGGCAGTGCCCGAGTGCCCGCGTTACCAATACGAAGCTGTATTCGGATGTCGATAGAACACCTGCTTCCGCAGGAGGCGGGAAGCCGACGGGACAGTGGGGGAATTGAAGACCCTCCTACGGTGACAGACAAAATAAATAAAAAAGGCCGTCCTCGGGGAATGGGAACCCCGGGGCCTTGAAGTAGCTTCAGGAGGGGGGATATGCAGCCCTCCTCCATAAAATAATAATATATAATTAGCCATGCTCCGGGGGCTAGGGACCCCTGTGCCCGGAAATGGCCAGGGGAGGGGGGCCACGCGGCCTTCTTCCCATAAAAAAATCGAATACGGATACTCCGCTTATTGTCATCGTACCATAAGCGCACCCTTCCAATCAAGCGCTGAAGGCTAATTGCCTGTCAAGTAGTTGGCAACATTCGAAAGTATAACTGTTGGCAGCCATTTTATGCCTCGGTACAAAGGCGGCTGAAGAAGAGTGTGAAATGTGTGTTTCAAATTTGAAAAGGGGGAGGGTAGACACACCCTGATCCTCTAGGTCTGCTCAGAGGATCCCACAACTACCCCTTGGGCCCCTAATTTATCCATTTTCTGGGGTAAAATCGTGTGGTGCGCGTATGATCCACACATTCTAGCGATATTGAAAAAAAAAGAGACGCGGGCTTCCATGCATCTTTGGTAATTTGCAGTGACATTATAGTTAGAAATTAGCATTTCAAAATCCTTAGAAATTCACTGAAAAAAACAGGTTTCATGGACGTTATATTTAGAAGTTAGCATTTACAAAACCTTAGAAATTCACAGAAAAAACTATAGGTTTCAGGGACGTTATAGTAAGTTCGACATTTCAATCGTACAAAACCAAAGATATTTGGCCGTTATAGTTAACAGAGCTAACTATAACGCGCACCCCTGCAATGCACTGCTGATGACATCACAGACTACATCACTCATGACATGGTCAGTGACACCACTCATGACATCACTGATGACATCACTGATGACATCTTAAATGACATCGCTGATGACATCACTGCCAACATTATCCAGTGACTGTGTGTTTCTATAAAGTTTAAATATGTTCTATATATATACCAAGGTGTATTGAAGAATGAGTGGGTATATAAGTGTCTCTGTGGAGGATTTTATAGGTGTGTGGCTGACTGTATAAATGAGTGATTAACCCCTTGCATGCGGGGCAAATGTTCGCGCTGTGCACAATCCAATCATTATGGCACCTTCCACCAATTGTGGGTCATACTAAATGTGGCTCATGTGCAGCGTGTGATACAACAATCCAGACAAAAGAATTGACCTTTAAAGGCAGGACTTACCCACTCAAATCTCATACCAACTGCAATACGTCTAACGTAATTTATTGGATCAAATGCCCATGTGATTTGGCATATGTAGGCCAAACTCAACAAAAAGTCAAAGCCCGCATATTACAGCATGGCAGTCGGATTAGATGCAGAGAACAGGGGGCACCTTTGGTAGATCATTGCACTAGACAAGGCCACACTCCAGATATTTTACAATGGCTAGTTCTAGAGAAGATTAACCTTGGGCCTAGAGGAGGTGATATAACACACATTCTCACTCTTAGAGAATCCAAATGGATGACTACTTTAGATACTATCCACAATGGACTTAATGAGGCTGAAAGTAGTCATGCACAGCTGGCCAGATTTGGCCGTTGAATATACAACCATAGGATCTTCACCCTCATGTCTGAAAGGTGCATCTTCTATAATTGTGTAATTGCATTTTTCAAAATCAGTCCTATAATTGTGTAATTGTAAGGGTTTCCAAAATCAGTCTTATAACTATTGATAAAACAAACTTAAGGAATGTTTCCTTTGATACACTGAATGGATCACCCTCCTCCCTGACTGAAATGGTCTATTGTGTATATCCTGATATTGCCGTAATGTGCATTTTACTTTTCTGATTATGGCTCCCTAAAATCCTTGTTTAAAAAATTCTATTAATCCTACGTGTACTGCTACTTCACCCTCCTGCGTGAGAGGTGCGTGGTGATTGCTCCCTTTGAACAGTTACATTTATGACGTAGAAATAATGGTTGACAATATCGTTCGTACTAACCACAACTGCTGGTGACCAATTATCAACATCTCCTGTTGAATGTAACATCTGCAATATGTATCTTTACATTTCTCTAAGTGTGTTTTTCTAAATTCCTTGCTAAATAATTTCATCAATTGCATGTGTATTGCTACTTCACCCTCCTGTGTGAGAGGTGCGTGGCGACTTCTCTCTATGAGGAGCTGTAGTTATTATGACGCAGAAATAATGGTTGTTAATATAGGTCGTACTAATGTTTGTTGGCGATATAGGTCGTATTAACAACAACTGATTGTGACCATTTTCCAATATCTTCCTTTTAAAAAAAATGGGAAATAGCCATGCTTATTAAGAGGGCCGAATCAAGAGGTATCCGTTATGTTACCATGAGACCGATATAATTTTATTATGAAAGTAGGGTGTTGATCATTTCATCAACTATGGTTCTTTATAAGTGGTCACGTTGTTTAGAATGGAACTCTAGACCCTACCAAAGTCCGCTCTACCTAGTCTCGTACACACGGTTTTCACTGTTGGCCCTAGAAACGACCCGGAACTAACCTAGTGCTAGTCCTTTGTCTATATCAGCAGTATTCCAACTCGGCTCCGGCGCGAGCACGTAGAGTTTACTCCTCCCGTGACAGAGAGCACTTTAGGATTACCAAACACCGACTTTAGGTAAGAAACCAGTATGAATGTTAATCTGTCTTTAATGTAGGCCTGCAGTTTGTTAAAACTGATAGAAACCTCCCTCATTCTAGGAACCTTTGATGCGAGCGAACTGACTTGAGTCCGACGCATCCACCCGCCCTGATTAGGTACATGTTTGTTAACTTTTGGGTGCCGAATGTCGGCGATTGGTAGTGATTTGGATGAAACGATACGAGCAACATTTTTTTTTCGGTTCCCGTAGGTCTGGGCTTTTTGATTCATTCTTCATAAATACGCTACGGTTCCCACTTACTAAACAACATTTGTGATCTACCTTCAGGTACGATTTTCGATCCTCTGATAAATACCATATGAGATGAGTTTTAACTATCTAAACTCATCGAGACATATGTTTGTGATTATTAGTGATAGGAGGTTCAGGTACCATACGTGTCCCGACCTGTTATAAATAACTGGGCCTAGAGTTTGTCATGACTACTAGTTGGGATACAGTCAACCGCTGTTAAACACCATCAGGGAGTTGAACACTTATAAAATCTATCGCAATAGAGTTTGATGATCATGATTCACAGTGTTTATAATTGTTCTTACTCGTCTACACGATTATTATCGTCTACACAATTATGCCCTAAAAATGACATTCACAGCTATAAATACTGGTTGGGATGGAATTTGGATTTCTATGGTCCATTTAGGAGTGTGTTTTTTAAGAAGGTTTGATGGACAGATTAGTGACTATGTATCATTAATTGATTGAAAAATGCATCATTTACAAATTGAATGTTATCCTCCAATTAAGGGGCATGATATAGTAGCTTTAGCATATATATTTTTTCACATTTTTTAGAATCCAATGAATTAACAAGTGGATTTCCTCAACTTACCGTATGAAAATACTTCTACGTACCATGGTAATTATTCTATTAATTATTCTACCGTTCACAACGGTTCTGATATTTACTATCAAAATTGCCTCTCAATTTATGTGGGGTTTTTACTTTTTTACCTATATTATATTATTTACACCTTTACAGAAATTGTAGTGCACCCCGTTTACACTCTTGTCCTGATGAAGACCCCATTGTAAGGCCTCAAGTATGCCTACTGTTGTAGCGTGGGGTCGAAACGTAGACGGCTACCTCCTCTCTTCCTCCGTTGACACCGCCCGCATTCCTTGGATATTTTATATACCAGTTTCAATATAGACATTTTTTGAGAAACAATGGGATATTTCATGAATCCTGTCTTTGGCTCAGGGACCTGAAGCTGATTTATTGTGCATAAATTTCAAGAATTTGACATAGTTATTTGTCACAATTACTGTTATTCTCTATCTATTCCTTTCTCTTCTCACAGCATCACGCTACCTCACTTTCTTTCCTTTGGGGCACT
The DNA here is from genome assembly GCF_964263255.1 of Lissotriton vulgaris. Lineage (NCBI taxonomy): Eukaryota > Metazoa > Chordata > Amphibia > Caudata > Salamandridae > Lissotriton > Lissotriton vulgaris. The sequence goes on along the minus strand of NC_141696.1, from coordinate 453,266,553 downwards.
GTTATTATAAATAATAAACTGTAGCATTTGCTCATTGTGATTAATTTGCCATGTGTCCATTGCTTTTGTTACTATTGCTTTAAATAAATGTGAATAATGTTTATACAATTCACAGGGACCCTCATTTTGTACACTATATAGCACCCAGGTCCCGTGTGGATTTTCCTGGGTAAATCCCCCCCTTTATCAGTCCAGTAGTCAACAAACATTGCTCCCAGTGCTGCCTGCCTTGACCACGCATTATCGCAGGCTGCGCACACGCTGAGTGCCTCAGATGCCACTAGCTCTGTGCAGCTCAAGTGAATGCCATGTAACTGTTGGCCCTTGCTGACTGCTGCTTCCGGCCTACACTGTGGTCAGCAGGGCTGACAACTCAGATAGAGTCACGATTGCAGATGATGTAGTCCAGTAGGCAACAGACATTGCTACCAGTGCACCCCACTCGGACCACGCATCATCACTGGCTGTGCACACGCTGAGTACTTCAGGTACCACTAACTCTGTGCAGCTCAAGTCAATGTCACGTGGCTGTGGGCCCTTCCTGACCACTGCCTCTGGCCTACACTGCGGTCAGCAGGGCTCACATTTCAAGATTCGTACTGATGCAAATTGTGTAAGAGACTATAATCAGTTAAGAAGACCAAATGCACCTAATCTGTGCAGCTCAAGTCAATGCCACGTGACTGTGGGCCTTTGTTGACCACTGCCTCTGGCCTACACTGTGGTTAGCAGGGCTCACAATTCAAATTCAGTCTGGATTAATTAATTTCAGAGTGCAATAGACAACTAACTATAACGTCCCTGAAACCTACATATTTGGACAAGGTAGTCCATACATTTTGATCTTTTGTTCCATATGTCTACACTGCGGTCAGCAGAGCTCACAATTTGAATTCAGTTTGATGTATTAATTGCAGAGAGAATTGTACTCTATGCCCTTGGATTTTGTCAAGAGAAAGTGACATAAAGCATTCCTCAATGTCTGTGTTGACTACTGCCTTCGATTTACACTGCGGACAGCAGGGCTCACAATTCAGATTGAGTCGCAATTGTAGATGACCCAGTTCAGTAGGCCACAGACATTGCTACCAGTGCGGCCTGCAGACCACGCATCATCGCTGGCTGTGCACACACTGAATGCTTCTGATGCCCCTACCACAGTGAACCACAACTTATGGACCTTTCATGATAGAATCTTTTGTGATGATTTCATATCTTCTGTCCCTACCTTAGTGCACCACAAGTCATGGACCCTTTACAATAGAATCTTTTGTGTATTATTTCACATCTGGTGCCCATACCCTTAGTGCAGCACAAGTCATGGACCCTTTATGATTGAATCTCTGTGTGTGATCTAATAATTACTGTTGTAATTGTTGCCAGCACTAACCATTCCCTGATGGCTGGCTTACACTCACCCTACATGCACCCGGACAGACATCACTGCGCATGTGACCCTGGTAATAAAAAGAGGCTGCACGCACATGGCCGTACCCAGTTCCACTATCTAACTGTGTCCGTGTGTTCATTATGTATGCATGATGCTGCCCCTGGGCCCTACCACATTACATTGTGCTGTGGACAGCGCACGCAACCATGTTACCTCTGGCATTGGGGAAGACTTTGGTTATGTAACTTTGTCTGGGTCATTGTATAAGTACATAGGTAGAGACTGGATCATTAGAGTACTGCAAGGAAGGAGAGTGAATATTGAATGTAAAAGCGCTTGGGTATTGGCGGAGTGATTCAATAAGTACATACGTTGGCAGAGCCTAACCCCTGGGCACAAGCTTGGCTCTATTTGGCTGCCCTCCATCTGCCGAAAACTAACATTTGGGCTTTGCATGGCCCTGTATTGCTACAGCTGCAACACTCCACTGAAGGTGCAATAAACATTCATATCCACACAGATATGTATTGTCCACAATCATTCATGTGTAGAAGTATGGATGAATGTAGGGTCAGTGATTCCCCCTACCCTCCATGTTGCTCATTTTGTGGGACATGGGTCACAGGGTGACACATTGGTGCTTGCGGCCCGGGTGGCGGCAACACTACAACAGAGACACCCGCATCAGTTGATTTTCTCATACAGCCTAGGACAGAACCACGCCCAGGGCTCTGGAGTCATTGTTCACAGCCTCACGCAGGACTGGCATACACCAGGCCAGCCCACTCCGCTTACACTTACAGGGAGGAATGACAACGCTACATGTCCCAAGTCTTCCCTGTAGTGATCTGCTGATCACAGATCTAGTTGTCAGAATGCCACAGCCACTCTCTCACAGCTGATTTATAACCACATCACATCCATGCAGCACAGGCGTCACAGAACATGTGACTCTGTCAATAAAAAGGGCCAGGGCATGTGCTGGAGGACATTTCCACTCTCTCCCAAGGCTTGAAGTACACAGAGTTGGTGGCAGCTGAGGCACTTTCCCCGAAACGGTCCCCCGCATGTGGCGATGATTTGAGTTCCACTGAGTTAGTGCCACCAGAACTGAGCGGGTGTGCAGCCTAAGATGTTGCGTGGCCTTGATACACCTTCCTGGCAATCAAGAACCAATTTGAATTGGGTGCTCATATGGACCGCGTGTACGCCAAAGGCAGATGGCTGTACAGACATGACTCCTCGGTGCAGTGCAGCAGGATGTGCTGGGGGCCTGTGCGGTGGAATCCAGTGACAGCTGAGGAGGTTGCTTCGCCACATGGTGTGCAGCAGCCTGGGTGTGCAGGTGCCGGCAGACAACTCTGTGTGGTGGGAGTGGATGAGGTGCAGCAGCCTGGGTGTGCAGGGGCAGGCAGACACCTCTGGGTGGCAAGAGTGGATAGGGTGCAGCAGCCTGGGTGCACAGGGGAGAGACAGTGATGAAGGCATGTGCAGTTGTATGTACTCTGCCATTACTGATTCTATACTGGGCTTCAGATGAGGTAGCTTGAGGGCTACAGTATGGCCTGGCACGCGGTTGGAGACACACCGGTGGTGGGAAGGTGAAACGTGAGGGTTTTGTCTACTGTGTCGGCACTCACTCTCCCTCTCCGTCTATTACTTTCCCTCTCTCACACGCTTTCTTTTTTTCTCTCTCTCTTTATCTCGCTCAATCTCTCTTCCTCTCTCTCTCACACTGTTTCTCTTTCTCTCTTTTCCTCTCTCTCTCACTCTTTCTTTCTTTGTCTCTCTCTTCTCTCTCACTCTTTCTCTC